>NC_090927.1:708530104-718530104 GCF_040938575.1 Ambystoma mexicanum | reverse complement strand
CAGTGCTTGAGCCATATCAATCTCCTCCTTTAAACTTTGAACTCATCATCATACATCTTGTTCCATAGAAACGCTTCACCCTTTTTCAACAATGTCCTCATTCCTCCAATTGTATCCCAAAAATGATTGACAAACTTTTGATAGAATTCTATCATTCAAAGAAACTACATCAATTCACTTTTGGTTTGGGAAACTCCACATTCTTTATACTGTCCACAATCTCCTTTTTGGGCATAATTTCTTTTGCCTCATGTCCCAGATACTGTAACTATACTTTCCTGAAAACACATTTCTCCTTTTTCACTGTCATCCCCCTCTTTTACAGACTTTCCACCACCTTCTTAAGAATCTGTTCATGCTCACTTTGAGTCTCACCACAGATTAGTATGTCATCTTGGAAGCAATTCGCCGACTTTATTGCCTCAAATAATGTGTCCATTACTTTCTGAAAAACAGATGGTGCGGAAACCAGTTGAAATAGCATTTGTCAAAACTGAACTATTCCCTCATGCGTAAAAAACGCTGTCAATTTCCATAAATCTTGGTCCAACTCCACCTGATGGTATGCAGACGATAAGTCCAACTTTGTAAATATCTTCCCCTTTCCAATCATGGCCAGCATATCTGCTATGTTAGGAAGAGGATGTCTTTTAACAACCACACACTTGTTCAATTATCTAAGGTTGATACAAAAACGCAACTCCCCACTTGATTTTTTCACAACCAATGGAGACCCATTCTCCTGTATGAGTTCTCTCAATTATCCTTGACTTACACAATCTATTCAGCTCTCTTTTCACACCCTCGCGCAACACCAAGGGAACCTGTCGAAACTTAGCTATAACTGGCACACTTCCCTCCTTTAGCACTCTATGGTGGCTCATGACATTTATCCTACCAACACCATCCACAAACACTGTCCTATATTTGTTCACATGGATTTCGCCTCCTCGCACTTCCACTAGTAGAACTTGTTTGTTTGTTTGTTTATTTATTTATATAGCGCTCCAGACCCGGGAGTAAAAGGGCGCTAGTACAAGTTACAAGGCACAGTACATGAAAGTTAGCAGAAATACTTTAACATGGGTTATGTACAGCAGGTACAGGCAATGACGGTACAGAACATCCAGAGGTGACATAAGTGAAAGTACAAAATAGGCAGAATATAACTAGGTCTGGCTTGGAGGTAGACTTTTGGTCAATAGCCAACCAATGGCAAGTTTCCTGAAAGACTGGCAGGATTTGGCCGACTTAATGTTCACTGGCAAGGAGTTCCAAAGTTGCGAGGCGAGGACAGTGAAGCTCGAGCCCCCGGCTCTTTTGGAGGTGAATCTGGGTACTGTGAGATATAAAGTGTTGGATGATCTGGTAGTTCTGATGGAGGGCTTCATAGTAAATGTGTTAGTGAGGTAAGGTGGGGCTAGGTGGTTGATGGCTTTATAAGTGAGGCAGAGAGTTTTTAGATCGATTTTTTGTTGAATGAATAGCCATTTGCGTGTGATTCTGGTGGCAGAGGTATGCTCTCGCCTTGGGTTGTTTAATGCTGCTCGTAGCACATTGTTTTGAAGGACTTGGAGTTTGCTGATAATAGCTTGGTTGGCCCCTAGGTAAAGGCTATTACAGTAGTCTAACTTAGATTGTATTAGAGCTCTAGCTAACGTAATGCAGCTGTCAGTAGATAGAAATGGTCTGCAGGCTCTAATTAATTTTCCTGTATAGGCGGTAGCTGAGGCAGTCGAATTGACTTGTTTAGTGAGGTTGATATTGGCATCCAGATAAAAGCCAAGTGTTTTCACATTTCTGGCGACACGAATGGTGTTGCCATCAATGATGATTTTGGAATAGTTGGGGCTCAGTTTTTGTAAGTTATTCGGTGAGCCAACAATGAGCAATTCAGTCTTCTCGTAATTCAGCAGAGGCCATCTGTGGCCATCCATGCCTGAATGATAGAGAAGATTTAATTGATCCTGTTAACATCAGTGTTGTAATTGCCTGAGTTGGTAAGGAATATCTGGGTGTCATCCGCGTAGTTTGTGTAGGTGACACTCAGGCGATCCAGTTTATCAAAGTGCGGCTTTGTAAAGATATTATGTAGGGTAGGGGAAACACATGAACCTTGTGGGACACCACAAGTGATGGGGATGGGATCTGCTGCTGCCGCAGTGGAGAAGACCCTCATGGTTCTGTTGGCCAAGAAGGACTGTATCCACGTGACAGCAGATGGGGCGAAATGGGCAGCCGAAGAGAGGTGGTTACAGAGTATTTTATGGTCGACCAGGTCAAAAGCTACTGAGAGGTCTAGGAGGAGTAAGATGGCAGCCTTACCCTTGTCTTTAATGTCGTCAATCTGACTTTTGAGGTCAACAAGGGCAGTTTCTGTTCCATGTTGAGGTCGAAAGCCAGATTAACGCAGACCGAGGAGTTGGTTGGACTCTAAGTAATTCTGAATTTGCAGGTAAGCAACTCTGTCAAGGATTTTTAACAGGAAGGGAATGGTGGTAATGGGCCTATAATTAGTAGGAATGGCTGGGTCCAGGGTCTGTTTTTTTCAGACAGGGAGGACCCATGACTGTTTCAAATTGTTGGGTACTGAGTTAGTGGTGAATGAAGCATTTATAAGTTTGGAAATTAATGCGGAGAGGTCTCTAGCTGCATCTTTTATGATCCGTGCAGGGCAACTATCCCCTTTGCAATTTGACGGTCTGGGAGAAGTTATAATTTTTAGCACTTCAAGTGTGGTTACCTTTTTGAAGGTGAAGCCAAGGTTAGTATTGGCGGTGGTGGGTAAGTTGGGGGTGGGGGTGTTGGAAAGTTGTAATCTTTTGTTTTCAATTTTCGTATGCAGGCTGGTGATTTTGTTTGCAAGGGCATTCTGGATATTTGTGCACCATAGATGGTCCTTCACGGACATGTCCGTCGGTGGATTGGGGTTTTCTAACTCCTTCAAGATAGTGAATAGTTCTTTAGCGCTGGAGATAGCATTACTTATTCTTACATTGTAGGCTTCCTTTTTTGTACAAATTATTTCTTGTTTATATAGGGAGGATGCATTCATAAGATTAATTTTATGTTCCTCTGAGGGATTTGTTTTCCAAAGGGTTTCTATTTTGGTTTTCTTGTTTCTTAGTAGTTTAAGTTCTGGTGTGAACCACGAATTAAGATGGGCTCTAGGTTTACCTTTCTGTAGTTTAAGGGGGGCAATGGTGTCAATAGCTTTAGACAGAGCGTTGTTGTAGGTGTCGATTAGTAGGTTCGGTTTCGATGTGTCAGGGATCGAGTTGAGGGTAGGTAGAACCAATGGAATGAGGGCTTCTACGGTGATGTTGCGCTTATTTCTAGTCAGACATGCTGGTGTGGGGGGCAGTGTATGTTGTGCTGGTTGTTGGTGCTGATGTCAAATAATAGTAGGTGGTGGTCGGTCCATATCAGTGGTTGGGGGTCTTTGCAGATGATGTTGCAATAATGTGCAACGAGCCAGTCTAGGGTTCTGCCTTTCTGATGTGCAGGTAAGGTGTTCAGTTCAGTGTAGTTGTTTTCCCAGAGGGCGTTGGCAAGGGAGGCTGCAGGAATGTCGTGAGGGTCATTATATCCTCAGTAGATCTTCAGTATTAGGAACCAATCTTATCATAAGTTTCTTCTGCTCTCACCACTGCAAGAGTGTTGCCCCCTTCTTGGTCACATATATTTATCCTTCCACAACTCTTCCAGCCTGCCAATAAAATACCTCAACACCTCTATTCGATCCATATTAAAGCCAGCAGCCCTGATATTGGCTTTGAGCAGATCACGCAAACTCCCCAATGCAATTTCCTCATAAACCTTTCGTGGCATGATAGACACTTTCATCCCTGAATCTGCTGTCATTTTCACTCTTTTCCCATTCACCTTTCTTTCTGCTTCAGGAGTTTCAGAATTAATCATAACTATTGCCATAATTGACCACATTTACTGCAATGATGTCCACATGCTCATCAGAATCATTACCTGAAGAAGCATCCATTTCTTCATTCACCTACATCACAACGTTCTTGTTAAAGTTCCCTTAATAATTGTTGCAGCAATTTGCAAAATGACAGCATTTTTTGAATTTGGAACAATGTACTTTCCGCCCAGGGTATGTGGTAGAACCGGCCAAATGACTGTTACTCCCACATGGAAAGCATCATCGCTCTTTGCTTAATGTACCATTTCCTCCTTTTGACATGTATTTGACTTCACCCAAAGGTTTTCCTTTATTGGCTCCACCTATACTTTTCTTCTTACTTTTATACTCAATTTTGAGTAACTCCATATTCTCTTTATTTGTTTTATTTATGTAGTGGAATTTATAAGGTGCTTATACAACAAGGCAGTGGGCCTCATTCCGAGTGCGGCGGTAAAGGGTTAACGACACTGGTTAGGATGTCGGTGCCGTTAACCCCCTACCGCCGCATTCTGAGGTCCCTTAGCGGCTCCCGCTAAGGTCGGCTGGTTTTACCAGCCGCCCTTAGCGGGAGCCGCTAAGGGACCAAGGAGCTAATAACGGGCCCGTTATGGGGGCTCGAATGGGAATGGGGAATGGTTTCGGAATGGGGACTTACCGAGTCCGCAAAGGTCGGAATGCCCCGGTAAGTCCCTATTCTGACACCACGGACCCGGACACGGGTTTGGAGGCAGACATGGTGCAATTAGCACCATGGCTACCTCCGTAATGACCCCCAAACTCATTCATATCATCTATCAGCATTGCCCCAGTCGGATCTGGCATGGTCTCAAATATGGTTTTCCGCTAATAACCTAAATAATGCATCAAGAAAGTCACCTTCTTATCAGTTGCAAATGCATTACTACATGCTGTATTAACACAATGCAAAAACCCTTTCTTCTGCTGCAACCACTTTATGTTAGAAGGACAAGGTGAGACCATAAACATCATAGAGCCCTGTACATTTTGCATCACCATTAATATGCACAGACCTTCAAAAAATATGTACTTCAGAAATCTCCTCCCACTACACTCTATCAATATCTTTAATGCCCACAGCATCTCTAGTTCAGCCACTTCAGCAGTTAATGTCCTAAAGTTCCGCCAATGCTCATTTTCAACCAAGATTTACTCTATTTCACTAATGTTCCTCTCTGTGTAATACCTGTAATGTTGCAGGAAAAAGCTCAATATGAGAGGAAAAAAACACTGTGATGAGGAGGAGGGCACTGCTGTGATCCACACACCAGCTGGATGACAAATGTTTATCGGGTGCTCTGGAAACCAGTACGAGACTCAAAATTGCAGCACGCAATATCTCATAGCCAGGGCCTTTCCTTTAATTCTTCTGAGTGCCCGCACAGGGCCAACGTGACTCCTCCGGCTTGCACTTACAACGCCTGGGCTGCTCAGTCCTCACGATCCACCCAGTCCGCACAGCTGCAGCATCCTTGGCAAACGTACAACGGTTGAGGGGCAGCGTCCCCAGTACCGAGCCACAACTTCTGCAATCAGGACTTCAGCAATGCTTGAAATTCAGTGAACAGCAAAGGACCAACACTCACGTAGCTGGAGAACTTCCAACAGCGCACGGATGACAAGGACTGACTCCACACTCAGCAGGGACCACCAAGGCTACTTAACATGCCGGGGGCTGCCAAACAAGCTTACTGCCAAAAGGAAATGGTATGACTTCATGTGTTACCATTTATTAACATAACGATAGGTAACTGCAGCCCCGGCACGGCCAGACCAGTCTCCTTCCTCAGCCAACTGCCGAATGCTGGAACACACAGTAACATAGCATTTTTCACCCAACACTCCACATTCTACATTCCATCGCTTCCTTCCAAATCTATCATCAGCAACTAGACACATATAACAGAAATATGTGTCAATGTGTACTTGAAAAGAGGCCTGACTAACATGACGCACTACTCTGATTTGAATAGATGATGACTTCCTAGGACAAACAATGCGACTGATGTGTACATAGGTTTAACTGCGTACGATGTATGGCAAGGACGTCCTAATAATCTCACCCAGCAACACTACAGTCAAACAGGGTCAAAATATGCGCCTGTTAAGGGGCCACCTCTCACTCACCTCCCATCCTTCTTAGGAAACATTTAATTAGAAATGCTGGCCGTATGTCTAACATCTCCACTGTACAAATAGAAGTGTATGTTCTATATTGGGACAGCGTTAGAAATAATGGGTTTAACGAGGCCAATTGAGGTTTGCATTTTTGGACTATTGGGGACTTAGTGACTTTGCGTTTTCTGAAGAGGAAACAAGGTATTATGTGACGATTGGTGGTGTTTCGAGACAAGGGAATAGGAGTTTGTGCATTGATGGTATTTGAGGAGATGGCGAGAGGAATGTAGAATTGTGGAGTTTTTAAGCAGCTGGTCTTGGTTCAGTGGCACCTTAATGGTTTGGTTCCTGATGGTTGGTGAACTGTATGCAATGAACTAACCTTTTGCGATTGTTTGAATACGACTTCAAAGTCAGTCATATAAATTATGTTTGCACATTAAAAGATCGAGTAAAAGTATACATTAATATGATTAAGATCATTATTTATGTATGCATAGTGTTCACCTGTTTGTCAATCATTGACCACTAGTGTTGTGTTTGGATGTATCTTTGTGTTGTTTCTCTTTCAATGCTTCTTCCCATTATCTACCCAATTACATTTCATCATTTTATTTGTGCCTTTAGCAGTGGAATATTCCGATAGTTATGTTCACCATGAAGCGACAAGTCCTGCATTTCCCAGCCTCCACCTGAGTGCACAGGGATGAGACACGTGTCAGCATCATTGGCCAAGCGTCACATATTGATTCTGCCATCATAGTTGCTGATGTAATGTGTGGGCTAACATAAGCATCTATATGGTGATATAGCTGTAACAAATAGCCAGCATTCAGTTAGCATGTGCCATGCATTCACGAGAGCCCCATTTATCGCCACATCCTATGGTTCTTAATTGTATACTATGCCAAAAGCAATGTGGAAGGCTAGCCACCAATTAACTGCTGCCTCATTGTTCAGTGCAGGAATCTAGTCCACTTTGCAAATTACAATCACCAATACATTTACAAATGGCGCTGCCGTGCATGCGTTTGGCCTTTCAGAGCGTGGGACAGTCTATGAGGAAGTTGATGTATGATAGCAAAGGCCAGTACAATACACATTGATACAACATAATTTGAAATAAACCAAACACGCATCCTTCAAAATAGTAATATTGTTGCAAAAGGTGGGCATCCAACTTTGTAAAACTAAATATAAAAGGATTACCACTGAGAAGGTGAATGCATTAACACTTTTCATCTTTAACGTCTTTAGTTTTTCAGGACTTTAAAGTGAGAAAGGTGTTATTAATAGTTCTGCCAGGTGTATTTCTGGTTAGCAATTTAAGTTGCAAAGAAGCGTGGAGGAAATGTGTGATGAAGGAAAAATAGACCGAAAGAGCAAGCCTGTTTTGAAATGTGGATGTAACTATCGGTTCCATAAAGCTTTTATTTTTAAAACTGTTTTGAGGATTTAGCAGAGTAAGAACGGTCTGCTGTATTTCATATCTGCTGCTACATATTGTGAATGTAGTGCCTTTTTGGTTTTGAATGCTTTCAGTTCTGACCAATTCGAATTAAATATATGTACAAAGGTACAATTTATTTATTGCGATGCCAATTTGCGTGAAGGTAGTCCCCACGATAGAAATGGGCAATCTGCCTTTCACGATAAGTCACTGTAACTACCTATCCCGTGGGACAGTTTTAAGACATACACAGACATATACAGCTCTATTCTACAGCTTTGATGCAGGGGCACAATTACTAATGCTTTTGCTTCCAGGTATTAGTATGAAGGAGACTGATATCAGCCATCACTGAACATGCGGAGAACCACTTGACTCAATCAGCTCCTATGAAAGAGTGGCCACATATGTGCCATGGTTGGGGTGTACTTAAAACGGGTGGTCTTTTACTTTGAAATGATTTGCTTTCTTTGTAGTCTCCTCATTGGAGATATTGGTAGGACAACACTCCTCACATAGAAATTGACACCAGATAACAAGTATCACCCTTAATACTAGGGGGAGGCCTTCCGTAGAGCAAGTTCTCTTAGCCACCCAAGTGCCACCGTTTCATCTCCCAGTGTGTGCCTTCTCTGTCACCCAAGAAATGTTTTTCAATAATAAAAGAAGCAGTGTGGCGCATTAGCTTAGGCTTTTTCCTGCTCATGTACTTCCCCATGAACCATTCTCCACCCACTAGTGGATTGCAAATGACAAGACCGCACTACATTTTGTTTAATAAACATAGAAATCTAAGGGAGTATTTCCATGCATTTGCCTGGCAAAGGTATAACTGAAGTTGTTTGTCTAATATATTGCATGGTATCTATAAAGAATGTCTGAATACCAGATGGATGGCACGGTAGAAAACAATAGGCATCTATTCCCATCTTAAATATCCAGTCCACACATACATTTCAAAGGGTATACTGTCCTCATCTCTTTTGATTATGACTATACAAAGGGAAGGCGATTTCTCTGTAGGAATGTGTGTGCTGTAAAACAGATACACTTTCCACATACGATTTTCACTAAAAAGGTCAAATCAGTGGTCATCCCAGAGCTGTTTTCAAATAATTATGCAATCTAAATTGCTGCCTTAGATATACTGTATAATTTAGTTTGGATTTAGTTAAATTTATTTATAAAGCATAACCGGTCCCAAAGACCCCATTCCCAAAGGCTGGGACACAAGGTCACTGGTGTTACTCTCTGCAGCACTGCTGCGTTGGATGTCCACATCGGGACCCTTGCACCCCCCGAAGAATGGAGAAGCCCATCGTCATTGTGATATTGAAGTACCTAATAAGATGTCTGCCACTGACACGGGCATCATCCTCTATGTTGCTGCCAAGCCTTGCAGGCAAGCCAATTGGTTGAAGGGATCATACATGCTCACCCCCCCCACGCCGGATGACAGATTCGGCCGGTCCCAAAGGCACAAGGCCACTGATTCTGCTCTCTCTGTTGCTGCTGAGCCTTGCAGGCAAGCCAATTGGCCGAGGGGATCACAAATGGTCACTCCCCCCAGAGGCCGGATGGCAGATCTGGCCATTTTCAAAGGCCGGGACACAAGGCCACTGATGCTGCTATCTGCAGCTCTCCGCTGCTTGCTGCCATGGACGCTCTCCAAGCCGAAGCCAGCAGGAGATAACTCGCGCCAAAGAGAAGGTAATTCTGACATATAACTTCATACTGTCAGCTCCCATACTTGTCCCCCATCACGATATGTCCACCTGTAGAACCCAATCTTCTCCCACGTACCCTGCCTGACCCCTTTAATCCCATATGGAGTTTCGTTCACATTTCCTATGTGGCCACACCCTCCAGAGAAACCGGACACTGCCAGTATGCCTGACCAGCCTCCCCGCTCCCTTTGTATGTTGTAACAAGGAAACACCAAAGCTCCTATGGCAAACTGCCACTCTGACATTTTCCTCAGTACAACCCACACTGCAGTATCCACTCTGCTCCACAACTGATCGCTACATGTACTCCCTATCTCCATACTTCTGGGACATCAAGAGGCCCAGGACCCATCTGCCTGAAGATAGCAAAGAGAGCATGTATACGGCACTGATCGATCACTGTAGCAGGCTTTTTACCTTACCCGCACGCAGCACCAAGAGACCCTCTCTGGTCCCACAGCTGCAGGGTCATTCTCTGCATGTTGAATGCAGCTCCCCATGCCTCATAGGTACTGGCACAATAACACAGGCTTGCTCCTGCATGGGTGTGATTCTACCCAAACCCATCTTCCTCCTCTTACCAGCACTAGACCCTCACCACAGCCCCAAACCAGCTTTGCGCACCAAAAAAGGGCCACATGAATTCTGCACTCTAATGACACCCTTCCTGTATGGCCACAACTGCTGGTCAGTCCCAAAGCAACCTAGATGTACACCCCCATGACTAAAGCAGCTATCTCAGCAGGCAACAGTACGCTAGGCTCAAGAATAGCCAGATCATGGCCTTGTTACTTACCAATATCCACCTCTACAAGGAACGCCCACCTAGGCACAAGAACACGATCGAAGCCCAAAGTCCCTACAACAAATATCAAGGTCACATCTCACAGTGATCCTACACGCACTAAGTTCCCCCACACCAGGCTGATCAGAAACCATGGCAGTGGACCAACAGCCATAAAGTTCACTTACTGCAGACAGACCTCACGCAAACATTCCAAGTGAGTCACCATCCTATAAGGAATACCTCATTCATGCGGTAGGAGGTAACATAAAGCCAACCTCCAAAACGATTCTTCTCAGTGACTTAAACCTAGGCCTTAACGACCCTCTGGACACCAGTGCCTCATCCGTGGCTAAGTCAAGCTTTGACCTTAGCTTCAGACATTGTGTGTCTACTTCAACTCACAAGAAGGGTAGAACACTGGACAGAAAAGTCAATCTGAACAGCCAGATTTCAATCACTTCTAACACCCCCTGCCCAGGGTCAGATCACCATATCCTAACATTCACTCCCCCCCCGAAATGGCAGCCACCCTCTCATTCAGTTATGCCCCCTACCCTATCACATAGCGCTTGGGAGATATTGATAAAATCTATCACCACCTGCTTACACCTCTCCTACCGGTGAACCTAGATTCAGTGGACCCTAACATTCAAGCAGACATATACATGAACAACTTGACTAAGGCCATTAACATGGTTGCCCCATTAACGCCCCATAGGTCCAAATTAGCAGGTAACATCAATTTGTGATTTACCCCTGACCTCCAAGTCTTGTGCCTGAGAAAAAGACAAGCTGAAGTCCTCTGGAGAAAGGACCCAATAGTAATTGTGAAAGCTACTTTTGACAAGATTGCCAAAGAATAAAAGCAGGCCATCATTGCAGCCAAAGCATCAGTCTTTAACGCTAGAATAACGAATGCAAGCTCATATTCTCAAGAAATCTTCAAAATCCTCAGAGATTTAGAGACGGCCTCGACCCCACCCCCCATAACTATCTTGAAAGATGATACCTGGTGTTACGCTCACCTGATTTCGCCGGGGGCATCGGGAAGGCTCTGAGATCTGGAACCCTGGATGCGTAGTTGCCCAGTGCTGAATAATGAATCTGCAGTTACAGAAGGGAGGATTTGCGATGGCTGTCTCTAATGGGTGAATCTCCCACCTCCCTCTGACCGATTCTCTTCCCACTGGGTTCTTTTCTCACCTTAGTTATTTGTAGGGTGAGCAATCCGTCCTGCGTTTCTTGTGCAGGGGTACTTGACGTTTGTTGGCGAGCTGCTCGAGTTGCTTCACTGGTGCAGTACTGGTGTAGGCCTTGGGCCCAGGCCTGCTGTGACCCTGAATCTGCTGGTAGGCAGGGAGGTTTGTTAATTGTAAGTCTTTGTTCTGTTTATGGTGGGAATTTGTTAATGTCTTTATCTCCTTCTTTTCAGGTGCGAAGGTCTTGGATGCTGGTGTGCCAGATGGAGAGGCACGTTTCTAGGTAAGAGAAAGTGCAAAGCGCAGCACCTTTATTGTCTTTTAAAGCTAACCTGTGTTTTCTTCTCCTCACAGGCCACTTTGGTGCTGCGAGTGGATGAGAGCGCAGTGAAAAACAGGCCCCGGAATCCGTTAAGGTAAGTACAGCGCTGTGCTGTTGTTTAATATTGAAAGCGAACCTGAATATGTCTCTTTTCCGTTGCAGATGTTGCTGTGATGCTCCGGATGGAAGCGTGGCGTAGTGCAATGGAATTCAGGTAAGACTGATGGAATTCAATGTTTTGGAAGCACGCATTCTAATATTGTTTTTCCCTTTCTCGTTAAAGCAGGTCAAAATGTTCGGACAGCAGCTTTGTTAGCGGTTCGCCGGAAGTACATAAGCTAGTACTCACAGGTGAGGGAGGTTTCTTCTTCTCTCGGTTTCCACAGATTGCAACCCAGTTGAGATGCTGAGTGCTGGATGGTGTTTTCTCAGGTAAAACAGAATAATCTTGTTCTTGCAGGATTACAGGAAGATGCTGAAGACCAGGAGCTGGACATGGTGAGCGTCACGCTGCTGGTTGCAGAATAACACGAAGCGTGTTCTGCAGTCAGGGTGTGGTTTATATATCCCAGGTAAAGTAGTACCAGGGAAAGTAGTTCCAGGCCTGCCACACCCAAACACTAAACTGCATGGCTTGGTTCTTAGAACTAGATTATGTGGGTGCTTCCATGTTGGATTTAAAGGCCCATGTACATAAATGGGACCTAGTTTGAACAGCCCTTCCTTCCTACATATGAGCCTGGTGGCAAAGGTGCCAGGACCGGCTCCAGGAGCCCTTTTGCAGTGGTTTAAGGCCCTCAGGGTTCTTGTGGGAGCCTGCTTGTGGCAAAACTTGTGCCTCTCACAGTGGTCATGACACCTGGTGCATAAACAACCAGAAGGCTATGTGAGACACAATTACCTCCATTAAGCAGAAAATTGAAGGGGAACAAGCACTCATCACCACATCTATTCCACACACCCCCTGAACTAAGCAACAGACCACACCCAACCTTTACTTTAGGGATTGTTGGAAGTAGAAACTGCCAACATATTTAGAAAACTCAAACCCTATAGGTGTAAAGGGGACATCTGCCAGGCTAACATCATCAAAGACTGCTCAGAAGCCATACTCCCATTCATTACGAGATTCATCAATGCCTCCTTCTCCTCGAGCCATGTCTGACCAGCCTAAAAGAATCTTGGGTCCTCCCCTTACTAAATAAACCTACACTGAACCCATCTGCTCCCAACAACTACCACCCCATCACAACAGTCCCATTCCTGCTAAAGATATCCAATCTTTCCTAGAATCCAACAACATACTAGGGATGGGCCAATCAGGCTTCTGGACTGGCCATGGCACCAAATCAGCATTACTAGACCTGAAAAACCAACTTGACTCATTTAAAGATGGTGGAGGGCCAGCCCTCCTACGCCTCCTGGACCTCTCGACTGCCTTCGACCTGGTGGACCATAAAACTCTGTGACACCATTTTATAGCCTCTGCAAAATTATCCCTCGAAGATTCGACATGTGTAGCATCCTTCCTGAAAGGAAGATCCATGAGAGTCTTCTCAGACAAGGCCAGCGCCCCACCCTTCCCAATTTCGTACGGTGTCCCACAAGGTTCTTGCATCTCTCCCTCTCTCTATAATATTTTCTTCAAACCCCTGTTCGACCTTCTGGATTCCATGAGCATATTATACACCAACTATGCAGATGACACCCAAATCCTCGTCCCATTGTCAGGCCATTATGATGAGGATTCCCTATCCACCAACAAAATATACTCAACTATCCAAGCCTTGATGGCTATGAACTTTGTATGCCTTAATGACGACAAGACGCAGATTCTGTTGGTGGGATCACCAGCCATGCTCAAGAAGCTAAATGACAATACACAGCCTTCACAATAGATGGGCTGCACTTCCCTGTCTTAACATCATTAAAAATGCTTGGCGTTGACCTGGATGCCTCTCTCTCCGATACCAAACAAGTCAACGCAATTGCCTCATCAGGCAACTGCAGAACTACTCATCAACACAGCCAGACTATTCCTCATACCCACCAGCTTCCTCACCATCACCAGAGCAGTCATTGGGGCAAGAGTATACCACTGCAACGCCCTCTTTGTAGGTACATCCAAACAAAACATTGACATTATCCAAAACAGTGCCTTACAAGCAGCGCTCAACATCCCCAAAAGAAACCACATGTCTACAGCAAGAAAGGAAGCTCACTGGCTCCCAATTGGGGAAAGAATTATCATCAAAACACTCCATCATTCAGAAATGTTTTTCTAATGCTGCCACAGGATACATATCCCAAAGCATTGTGAGAAACAAATCGACCAGAACGGTAAGAACAATCCATGCTCACTGCTGTGTGCTGCAGAAATTCAAGAGTGGAGGGGGCTCCAGCTTCCCTGCAATGGCAGCAAACCACTGGAATTCCCTTCCACCCGACTTAAGAGCAGAGGACTCATACTGGTCCCTCCAAAAGGCCTGAAAATCCTGGCTTTTTGGCTAAAACGACACTATCTCCTATCATTCTTACAGCCTCTGGGTACTCTTGCTCCTAAGCATGGGTTAGAGGCTGTTCCCTCGGCTAAGTAAGCGACCTAATGTCTGTTTTTATGGTAACTAAAGTATTTTTCTCTGTCTGTAACTGGCTCGCAACAGCACCCTGATCTCCCTGGGCTAAGGCGCTTTAAAAATGCAAAAAATAAATAAATAAATACCTTGTGCCCTGAAGACATGTGATCAGACGATCCATCAGCGAAATGACTATGTGAATCAATATTCAAGGAAAACAAATGGAGTTACAGGGACATGAAGGTGAGAACTTAATGCAACAAAACCCCTGAAATTCAATCAAGCCACCTTAACTTCACACCCCTCGTTGCTCAGCCTATGACCACTACACTGTTGTTGTCTTCACATATAATAATCATTGGAAAAAAAATCCAAGGTGGATTAAAAAAAAAAAAACACAGTAACACATCAATAAGGTGAATGAGTGGGAGTGTAGTGGGTGTGAGAACGATACGCAGGGTGCAATAGGATGAGTGAGAGTACAGTGGCTGTAAATATGGTGGTTGGGGGAACTAAAACTAGGGTAGGGTGGGTGAGATTAGAAAAGAAGGGGTAGGATGGGTTTCAAATAAAGAGTGAGGGTATGGTGCACAGCGATACAGAGGATGAGGGTACAAAGCATGGGCATGTATACAGGGGGGTGGATGGACGAAGCATTCTTTCATCGCCCCTGCAAAATGTTATGCAACATAAAAAAGGCATGAGGCGAAGTTAAGCAACACCACTCCCTAAAACAGACAGAAAAGGAGCAGTGCAGCATCTGCAAAAAATCAACACGTTGGACTATCTAATGACCCATGACAGATCTTGGGGACAGGTGTCTTCATACAACACTTAGTCCAAGTCCATTGGGATGACGTTGATGAGGAATACTGAAAGGCCAATGAGAAACACAAAATACAAACACCTGTGTAGAACTCTTCTTGTCTTCACTTATAAGAACCATTCAGTCGTTGGGGAAAAAACAAGGCAGATTGAAATAAAAACATCCAGTTTGTCAGACAACTCTTTTACTTTTCCCCATTGATTTTTCTTCTGACTAATGTCAACAGCTGCCATGGCATCAACCCTTCCACCAGCAACCACCACGGAAACCTATGCGCCTCCACCGGCAAAGTGCTGCACATGTCACAAAAGTTTCATGGAGGAAGATGCCATTTTCTGATTCTGAATGTTTCAGAAAAGTTCAAGCAACTAAACTTTTAACCTCAGGGAAAGTTGTCAAATGATTAATTAAGTTGATTATTTTATATTTTTGTATATTTTAATTTTCATTGGCATAGAGCTTTTTTTCAAGTCCTTTTCAATTTGTTTACATTTTCCTTTAAGATTCCTTTCAAAAGAAAACTGCAGACAGGTATTTCATGATGGAGGTGCAGTGGAAGTTTGGGACACGTGGAAGCAAATAAACATTCACCTCCAATAAGTTGCATGGACAAAGAGAAATAGTTCAATATAAAGGCTGTTGATATAAAAATATATTTTTTAAGCAGCGTGTTAGTGAAAATTTATTAGGAATGAGGAGTTTCTCCATTTGTACTTTATTTACAAGTAAGGACAAAGCAATTGAGAAATATTTCTACAAGTAGAACCTGGTGAGAGCAGGTGTAGTATGTTGGCACTATATTTAAACTGCTTATAAAATAGTGTAGCTTTATATAGAGAAAACACAAGCTACATTGTAGGGGCACCTATTTATAAGAGTATTAGAACCTAGTTCTAGCACAACGAATGCATAGATGTATAAACAGAGATGGTTAAATGTAATAGCAACTCAGTGAAACAATCACAATGCATATGTGTATGAGCAGCAGGAACATTTTTCTAATTCTATAAAGTTAAGAAGAATGCACTTTCTAAACACTTTTATGGTACAATTAACTGCCACTTTATGTGTGCAGGTGGGAAATAAGGCCAATATATGCCATCTGAAAGCAGTGGTTCATATAGCTGACACCAACAACACTGCAAATAAACCTTTAAATATGTAAATATTTACTGACACTTTCACACACTCAGCATGTGCACAGTGTGAGTCCTGCAATCAAAATGAGAAAAGTGGACAAAATGGTGTTTATATTCCAAAATCAGTAGCACAAAAAGAGGACTATATAGTAAGCAAAATACTAAAATGGCAGACACATTTTCACTACAACCTATCACAGGCAAGTACACAATGACAACAGTAACACCAACTAATTACAAACACTGACAAACATACACAACTTTTTTTTTTCAACCTTGCCTTTGAAGTCGTGGCTATTCAACCCACCGCTATAAACACCTTCTTGTAGCCGTGGATACACATGTTTTACTAACTAGCAAACAGACATTGCCACCCTTTGAAAGTTCAAATGAGAAAATGGTAGAGGTGAGGACATGGATTCAGAAATACATGTAAAATACATGTAAAATTGTGTGGTCTAACATCCACAGAATAATAAGATTATTGCACAGAAATGTATGGCTTAATACCGAGATCTAGTCTTAATTGCCACGTGTAGGCCAGCACCCAATCAGCTGAGGAGATACGTTAACGTGCCTATGTGTGAATGGCGGCCAGCTGTATACCTGTGGGTTTAGCAACAACCAATTAGGTTGTTTGTTTCCTAGCCATGGCTATTCGAAATGAACGACAAAAACAAGTGATCCAACATGTACGCCACCTCACCCAACTCCCCTGATGTCCTCCTCACATCTCCTGCCCTCTCCCATTCCCTCTATAACGCTTGTTGTTTCTGTGATGCAGTTTCGATCAAAATGTAAAGTAGCCATGTCTGTGCAAATATGGAAAATACACGATGTACCATTGGCCTTTATAAAGCCATGATAACACGTGGGCCCCCCAGATAGCCGCAACTACGTGCCACCAAGTGATATGTGTTGCCATAGCCACAGATACACACTCCAGTCATTGCCACTATCATCCATGTGCATGGTTCACCCAATCACATTGCTTGCTATGTAGCAGCAGCTATGATTCTCATTCTCCCCAAAAAAACAATTTACGTATGTATATATGTGTGTATTTAGTACTCCGTGTAATTTGTATTTTGAGATATATATATACAGTATAAAAGTAAATGGCACAACAGTACAGAAGCATGAATACATTCTGTATCAGAAGAGAACGTGAGTATTGGTCAAGATGGTGGTGGTAGGCTGCATACGCATACAGAAAGTGTGGGTAGCGTGTATGGATAGAGAAATACATGGTGGGGGTACAATAGTAGTACTAACGGTGTAAGTAGGGTGATTACATGGGAAGAATCCAGGTTAGGTAACAATAGAGCGAAAAAAGAGGCTGTCAGTATAGTGCACTTGGGAAGTAAGGATGGGGGACATTGTGTGAATGCACAGAGAGTGGGATACAATATATGCACAGCGGTACAGACTCTAGCCATGTCCACACTAATATGTTAACAGTGATTATTAGGTAGCCTAAATCTGCTCTGGAAATTGTCTCATTCCCCTGAAGGATCCCTACCAAATGTAATCTTCAAGGAATATTAATCACAAGCATCCCTCATGGTGGCCAGAAATCTCATCAGAGTATGCAAGATGGCCAAGCAATGGCTAACGTACACACCAGCAAATATCTTGAGCTGTTCCATGTGGCTCTTTAAACTAATTGTAAATCCCATATCATGAGAGCGTGGTCTAGAACAGACATTGGTTAACTTGGGCACCAAAAATCAGGCTGTGGAGTTTGTGCAATACATACAGGAGAGTTTGAGTCCCCTTACATATATTCAGCAGTGCCTGGGTAATCATTTGCTTTGGGAGTATCTAAAGTTGAAATGTAACATAGTCAAAACTTGGGAAAATGAGGAAGCTTGGCATCGGTCCCAAGAGGAAATAGGCAGTGCTGCCTCTCTGGGGAAAGAACATAAGAATCGGCTAGACATCTTCTGTGCCAATGTGAAGCACTAGCAGGACTGAGGACAGGCGCTATTGCTGCTGTAGGATGGGGAGAGATTGGCCCTGGGGACTGGGCGTGGGAAGTATTTATGGAGATAATCATGCATGTATTGTTTTTTTCAGTTTGTTTTTGAGAATAAAATCCAATATTCTGAAGGATTTGCCATGAGGAAGGGGGTGGGGAATGACCATTGTTTTCCAACCAGTTTCTCTTTGGTGCTGAGATCTATGAGCTTTTAACTGTTTTGAACTGTCTGTATATTCTGAAGTGATGTTCTGGAGGTAATGAATTGGTTTGCGAAAAGTTGAATAAACAAAATCACAATAAAAGAAAAAATGTAGTATTCCCACATGAGAAGAGCCACCCTATTGGTAGCTTACAAGGATCATATGACTGGCCACTACAATTGTATAATTACGTTTCATGTTATTGTTAATGCTGGCGCATGTGCTTGGGGCATGTGCACATAGTCTCTCTTTGACCACAGTCCACAGTACGTTTAATTTCTAGCTGTACCATAACTTGTTGACACTTGCCAACCTCCTTTGGCTGACAAGTCAGGTTGAAATAAATGTCTCCATTGCTGATGTTGTAAGTTTAGAATTTAGTCATGTTTTCCCACTTATCATTTGCCTTCTACTAAAATTGGAGAAAAGAAACTGTAGACTGAAAAAGTGTGACAAACATTGATGTCCTCAACTGAAGAAGTCCTTGAAAGATTTGTTTTAATATTGGAGCAGGCATTGGCACTGCTACCAGGCATGTTGTCAGTATGTCCATTCCATTAGGAACATCCGATAGACACAAGTAAGACAAATTAAGAATTTCTTTGTCAAAATATTTCTAAATATTCTGTGTTTGAGTGCATTGCCTTTGCATCATTCTTATTTCTTTCAAATCTGTTTCCTTGTGCTGGCTGAGACTGGCGATTTATGGTTGTCATCTCTTGATTTATGAACCACATTCTCCATTTTACTCATGTGCACATTGATCCATTGCACAACAGTGGCATTTTGATTTGGTTTCTCCATTTTTTTTATCTAAGTCTTCAAAAGGAAGACCATTGGTACTTGCAATTACACCGTTCAGGCACAACCAGGACATCCAGTATAGAATTTGTAAAACAAACCAAAAACAAGCATATCAGTTGTGCTAATTATTCTCTTAAACAACACTTTTCAACAGGAACATATTTTTTTTCTGGCCAGGTTCCATGACTAGAACTAGTTGGTCTCTGCCAGCAATCATCTCTGTGGGTACAGGTGGCCCACTAGGTTTCTCTACCTACACTTTTACACCAGGTACCATAGGGTCTAATTAACCAAACCCACGCTCCCCCCCCGAATAGTTAATACACTAGGGGGCTCTCCCTTTTTGATCATAGACAGTTTGACAGGTATGACAATCAATTGGGCTGTCCTATCTCCTACATGGATAGGCATAATCTGATCTCCACCGTTCATCAAAATAACTTTAATTTCTTCTGAATAGTCAGCATTTATCACTCCTGCCAACACTCGAATGCCCTTCAATGTTGATCCAGATCTAGGGGCAATTAATTCCATATGCTCTGAGGGAATTTGTGTTCCAATCCCTGTCTCAATGACTACTCTATCCCTGGGTTCCAGTCTTATTTATTTCTGAGCATGCAAATCTACTCCTGCAGATTCTGGAGTTGATCGACAAGGATCTGAAGCACCTGGTGTTATTTTCCAGTACATCAGTATCTCTGTACCTAACTGAAGTTGCAACTGTAAAGTAGCTTTCTAAAGGCATGCTAAAGGATTTTCTCACTCCGCCACAGGGAGATTCAAAATCTTAACTGCATAAAAAATGTGCTTATGCCAGCCTATAGGCTCCCATTCCCTGACGTATGTAACTGCTCCTTCAGATGTCTATTCATTATCTCTATAAGGGCTGCCCCTTGGGGATGGTAAGGGATGTGATAGAGCCATTCAATATTTGTAGCTTGACAACTCTCCTGATTTAGAGTGCCTTTGAAATGTGTGCCATTGTCACTCCATAATGCAAAATAATCTGATCTAGCAATTTTATGGTGTTCAACTGTGTAGCCCTCTTGCATGGCAACAAGCTCAGATATCCTGAAAAAAGTATCCACAATAATACATGCATATTGGTAGACTTTACTGATTGGCATGGGCCCACTATATTCAATCGTCCAGATTTTACCTGGTAACTTGCCTCTTCACAAAGTGCCCAAGACGGTACGAGTGTTTAGTCTACGTCACTGATGTTGACACACCAGACATTGCGAAATAACAGTTTTCACTACTTCTAAAGGTATGTCGATTCCTCAAGCTTATGGCCACCTGTAAGTAGTTTTTTTTTTCTTCAAGGTGCCCGCATTTCTGGTGAACCCACTTGGCCAGACCCTCCAAATCCTCCTCTCGAACCTCTGCATCCACAGATAAAATCCTGGTGTCTCCATCTGCAACAGAATTAAACCAACATTCTAATGAGTCAGTAGTAAAGTGTGCCTCCACATGATCCACTGTTAGTATTTCCCATATGTCCTGCCTCAGTTCCTTTCCCCACAATTCTTTTGAATGCATTTTCCATGCATTCTTTTGCCATGTTGGCAGCCACATAGCTAGCCCGTTGGCCATTGACCATGAATCTGTGTACACATGACCTTGACCATGTATCTCTTATTTCAAAGCTTGAGAGACTGCAAACTGACTGCTCTTCCATTTCCCTGATGTTGTCAAGATCTTTTTTGTCTTGGGATTATATAACACTGCTTTCCAGTAGCACTTTGTCCCTAAATAGCAAGCAGAGTCATCAATAAACCAAGCATGCTCTGTCTGCTCCAGTGTTAGATCTCCATAAGGTACTCCCCATTTCACTGGAGATTCCTGTACAATACTTCACTCACTTCCTATGGTATGTAGCCTATAAGTGGTATATTTGCCACTTGCTCATGTAATTTTGCCACTCCACATTTTCCCGATTTGGCTCTGTATTGAATATACCATTTCCATTTGATTATGCTAGCCTCTTGGGCATGAACTATCCTCTGAATTTTAGGAAAGCTCACTACCCACTGCATAATTGGGATTTCGGTTTACCATTCCTCTACTTTTTACAGCCATATTCACATTCTATACATAGGATTTGTCCATTTGTGTCCCTGTGCAAGTGTAATATTGTAATAGGAGCCTTAGGTTACCAGTCACTTACACTATTGCAATGCCCCCAGCCACAACACTTTGCCACATGTTGCACTATGCTTCTTCCTATCCTCTCCCCTGCTAAGGCCAGTGTTCCACTCCCATTTTTGGTACACTTCTGCCACTGATTTCAGGTCTAATCATTACATCGTGACCCACAATCAATTGTTCAGTATCAATAAGAGCCCAGTAATGTGCCAGCAACTGCTTCTCAAATGGAGTGTACTTATCACCTGTCTCTGGTAATTTGCGACTCCAAAATCCCAAAGGGACTCGCTTATTGTCTTGATTCTGCCACAGACTGCAGTTAGCATAATTTCCCTGTACAGAGACATTTAACTCTTCTTCTCTGGCTTCAAATGCCACAAATCAAGCACATGCCACACTGTGCCATTTGCCAGTTCAAAGGCTCTTTGCTGCTCTTCTCCCCATTCAAATTTGTATTTCTTTTGTGTCACTTTGTACAGTGGCGCCACAGTTGCCCTAAATGTGGTATGTGCTGTCTCCAAAACCCAAACAGCCATATGAACTGTTGAGCTTGCTTCTTGCTCATTGGTGTAGCAAATAATTAAAGTATTGTTTGCTTGGCTTTTGGCACTATCTCTTGATGACCATTGTGCCATTGAATTCCCAAAAATACTGTCTCAGCTGGGCCTTGAAACTTGTAAGGGTTAAGTTGCTAGTCTTCCCTTTTCAATCCCTCAATGATTGCTTCCAATTGATTTTGCACACTACATTGGACCTTACCCTAAATCAAAATGTCATCAATGTAGTGTGTGAGTTGAATTTCAGGGTCAGATGGTATCTTTTCTAAGTGTTCTGCCACCAGCCAATGACAGAGAGTGGGATTATGCAAGTACCCGATAGGCAATTTTGTGAAGGTGTACTGATGACCACCCCAAGAACATGGGAACTGCTCCTGCCACTCTTCTGCAATTAGCACTGTGAAAAATGTATTTGCCAAATCTAGCACAGCGTACAAGGTTCCATCACACATCTGGATATTCTCAATCAAGGTAACAGTATCTGGCACTGCAGGAACTAAAGTGGGAGTGTGTTTATTTCACTATCTACAGTCCACAGTCATACTCCAGCTCCCATTCCCCTTTTAAAGAGGCCAGATTGGGTTGTTCCAAACAGTAGAGACTGGCCTTAACACACCTGTCTCCATATACTCTTTGATGGTATCTGAAATGTCCTTTTGCCTACCGCAAATTCTGTATTGTTTCATTGACACACACTTTGTGGCCAGTGGCACATTCTTCGAATGAATCTTCAATTTGCGTACAATCACTGGTGTACAAATCAAAGCATTTACTCCAAATTGATATGCTTTACCTGCTAACCCAAAAGTCAACCCTTTCAAAATGTAAAAACCAATAATCTATTCGGACAATTAATATTTCATATTTCTGTTTTATCAAATTGCAAATCTTCATTTGCACTCCTGTCTTTACTACAGGTGTCTCTTTTCCACCCAGTCCAGTAATGGTAAAATGCCTGCCTTTACATGTTGAAAGATTACCATAAATCAATGAGTCCTCTGCCCCGGTGTCAATCAAAGCTCAGACCTCTTGTGTGTTTCCAGTTTTCCAAAAGATCTTTACATCAACATGAGATAGCCTGTCAATTTGTATACAAGTTGATACCACCGGGCCATAATCCTATTCAGACTTTGAATGAGTGTACCCAGACTGAGCCTTCAACATTGCACTCACTGTCTTTCTCAACTCAGTATATGTTGGCTGGTACTGAGAAGGAGTTCTCATATAACTTTCTCCCTTCTCCTCTTCAGGAGATGCAAAGATGAAGTGTGTTCCTTCTACTTAGACACCACCTGTCTCTTTTCTTGAACAATTCATACATTTCCCTGGTCTCAATACCATGGGCCTCATTACACGGAAGGCGGTAATCCAGGGTGCTATTAGCACCCTGGACCATGCCGGTAAATTACCGGCACCGCCTTGGCGGAAAGGGGATTTACCACCCCATTCCAAGGTTGGAGGGGCGGTAAATCCCCCTTCCGCCATTGCCCTTCCCCATTCCCATTTCTGCCCCATAGGGCTCTATGGGAATGGGGAAGGCGCTAATTACGGCACCGCAATTTTGCGGTGCCGTAATTAGCTCCGAGGTCCCTTAGCGGGTTGGTACTTAACGCCTGCAAGAAGCAGGCGTTAATTCCTCCAACCCGCAAAGGGACCTCGTAGTACGGCGGTAAGGGTTAACGGTCACCGTTGCCATTAACGGTGACCGTTAACCCTTACCGCCGTCCGTGTAATGAGGCCCCATATATTTCTTCCTGTGGCACACCATCTTTCAATAGTGCCAAAACATGTTCTTTCTAGACACCCAGGCACCTTTACTTTCCTGTCTCCTGCCCTTTGTTCTCTTCTCACGGCACCCCTCTACCTCACAAGGCTTGTCTTCAGTTTTGCCCCATTCCCTCAGATCTGACAATTGCTGTATGGCATCTACCACTTCATTAGTGGGTTTGCAAGTCATCCCTACTAGCAAAATCCTGATGACACTCTTGTACGCTGGAGGGTCAGTTCTGATAACCATATTTCTGATTGATACTGATAGTGGCACTAGACCCATGTATCCCAGCTCATCAACATGGATTTCCTCCTTCATTGCATGTTCCCGAATCCAGGGCCAATCAGCGGTAATGGGGTATTTTCTATTGCAAACCTGAACTGTAAGGTGCAATAAAGACACCTGTGAGGCTTGCCCGTTGGCATCAAGACATAGTCCAGCTTGCAACACTTCCTGAACATTAGTATCATTTGATGAAGTTAGGAAGTGCAGTGAGTCTGTAAAATTCACAAACAAACGTGCCCCTCCCCATAATATAACCTCAGCATCCAAGCCAATAATGGCTCACCTGACTTTTGTCTCAATCTATTGATTATCTTACCCACTTCTTGCTGGTTAAAATCCTCAAGTGGCATTAGATCAACTATGTCCCCCGCTGAATTATGTGGATGAGGACCAGCACTGCGCATGGACTCCGGATTCACAGTAACCTTTTTCCCACCTTGTTTAACTGTAGTTTCTGTCTTCAATTCAGTGTCAGAGGATGTACTACTCGAAGAGGAATGCCATGTATTCGCATCCCAACAATTCAAGTCTTAGGTTATACCAGCATTTGAAATGGCAGCTGCTGCCTTGCGTTTATCTATTCTACCTCTGCGCTTTCTATATCTGCCACTATAATTGCCGCATTTTCCGCAACTTTTTAAAATTTAGAAACCTTGACACTCCAAATGTATAACTGCATCTGCTGCACTAAAACAGCATGCCTTTCGGTTGCCAATTCTCTTGCTAAGTGCTGTACATCCTCCTTTAAGTCTACAGTCGTCTGAAGTACCTTATGATAAGCTTCAAGTACAAACCAACCTCTTCTGCATACAGCAGCAGACTCAGTTCCTTTAATCCCTGAGACGTTTTGTAAACAAGCAATCACATCATCAGGCTATGTACTAGCCAAAAATGCTCCCCATTGCTCGCACAAACCAGCGCTACATGCACATTCTTCAGCTAAAACATCAAATTGGGCAGAATTCCAACAAGGAATGAGTAATTCACAAGAGTATCTGCCAGCAGTACAAGTTGTATCTCTTTTTCTCAATAAGGAAGGCATATTATAACAAAACTACACACTAATTAAAGTACAGCAAATAATTCACTGTGCCCACTTTAACAAGTCAAAATAAACAGTTGTGCACTGCTGCGATCAGCACACACAGCAACACTTTCAGTTATGAAAACAAATCCAAGCAAAACTAAATCAAACCTTTCAAAACATCATGACTCAAAATTACGAGGAATTGAATTCTTGCGCTCCAAAGCACAAAAACTACATATTAAAGTTAGCCAAGGAATTAACCTTTCAAAGTCCCTGATTGTGACATCAATTGCTTTGCCTTCCTGCTTTCTCAGTAAATGAAAAATATCTTTTTAACTTAAGGGGTTGCCCTCTGCACTTACAAAACAAGGCTGGAAGGCAATGTGCTTTGTCTTGGAATGCAAAGAATTCATTCACACTTCATGTACAGTTTGATATAGACCTATCTCAGGTCGCTTAATTATCGCCATTACATATTATCACAATGAAGGCCATATTGAAATGAAACAGAAATTCATCACCATTAGCATGTCTATAACATTCTTCATCTCTGCCAAGCCTTCACTAGGATTCACCAGAGTGGGAGAGTGAAATCTTGGCCAACAGGAACATGTCTGCTTCAGTCAGAACCCAGCCAAGGTTCAAAGTAAGAAGTCAAGAAAATAAGTGACTTGCTCTTTCCCTGTCTGTGTGATGTCTTTCCCTCCAAATAATCCAGTATTTTTCCAGAGCTGTCCACCATCAGTCGAACCCCACAGCTGCATGGCCGTTGCCGCTACAAGACTCTACTGAATTTGTCAACAATCTCCAAATTCTCATGAGAAGCTTACAGATTTAGCTCTCAGCTTCGAAAAGAATGTCATACCCACTTCATCTGAACACATAAACAAGCTGTCTTTCCATTGCTCCAGAAACACACATTGTGCTCCGAGAAATGGGCCTCTCTTTAAGCTTTAAGTCCAATGTTCATGTGTGTTCACAGAATGCATTTCACTTAGACTCCATCCTGAATCAAAGATTACATTTTTGATATGCACTACACCAGGCAATGGGCAGTGATTTTTCACCCACTACATCAGTATAGCTGTAAATATTTTTTTTAAAACAGAAACACATCACTCGCTGTCTCAGTGACGCAGCTTCCTATGAAATGCCTGCTATTTACGGCGCTATAGCCGAGGCTACAGAAAGCTTTGTGTTGCAAACGTAGTCCCTACACCCACTCTAACTTCCAGAATTCACTTGGTGTCCTCTAATCACCCTCCCACCTCTTTCATAATGACATGTACATGTTTTTTTGGCCGCAAATTACGTTTTTCTTGCATTTCATCTTCTGATGTACTCGGCTATAGTGCAGATATCTTTCGCATTGCAAAGAAATAAGACGGTGGTTCTTTCATTTCTAAAAACAACCAAATTACCCAAGATATAGTTGTGCAATTTGGAAAAGGTGGCACCCCCTTCTCTATCAAATATTTAAGAAACTACTTCACAGAATAACCCCAAACCTCAAACCCTCAAAATGGCCTCCAGTAAACGTTTCATGCCCACGTTGTTATGGAGCTGGTCCAAATCTGTACAGTGGTTTGGGCTGTACGGTCTGGCAAAAATGACCTTTTATGTCTATGGGAAAATGAATGTGAAGTATTTCTCAACTCTGATTTAATTTTTTAAATTTTAAAGAACTATTTTATTTTGTAACAAATCTTTACCAACTGTGCAGTCTGGTGTGCAGGGGGATGGGGGTGGCTTGCATCGGTAACTGACATCAAAATTTCGGCCAAATCACCTCATACGAGTCAAAGGTTATTAACAATTATTTCGAGTGTCCTATGGGAGTCCAACTCACCTTAATGATAGGGCAGCGCCTACCGCCCTATAATGCACTTAGATAAATAGAAATATGTATAGCTATATATTATATCTTCTTGCTAGCTAATCTTAAAACGAAGGGCCTCATTATGAGTAGGGCGGTAAAGGATAGAGGGCACGGGTAAGGAGACTGGGGCCGGTAATCCCTTACCGCCCTACTACGAGTTCCCTTAGCGGGTCCCTCCTTTAACGCCTGGTCTGACCTGGCATTATGGGCGGGACCCGTTAAGGGAATTCAGAGCCAATAACGGTACCGCAATTTGCAGTACCATTATTAGCGCCTTCCCCATTCCCATTGAGCCCTATGGGGACTCACATGGGAATGGGAATGGCTTTTTCAATGGGGACTTACCGGTCCCCCAAAGGACGCACTACACTGGTAAGTCCCCATTGAACGAGACCGGAGCCGGACACGTTATTGGTGGCAGTCATGGCGCAAATAGCGCCATGACTACCAACAATCTCGTAATGAGGCCCAAAGTCTCTATAGCGTTTTCAGAAAATAACTTTTCGTAATAACTTCTAAACACTTGCATGAAAAAATCAGAAAATATTCCACAGTAATATTTATTGGCAGCCACCTGTACATGCAAAAGGTTCATATTTCTACCTTAACAGCTTCGTGATTTAACATGGGGCTTTCTCATAGGAAAAATAATGGACCATATATCTCCAAATTGACAACTTGGATGTTCCTATTTTTTGCAGGCCCCTAGATTTTAGCTGTAATTGGTGCACTGAAAACAAAACGTGAAAAACAACTATGCCAATTTCCAAATATTAACGATTGAAAATGTATCAAAAATCAGCTATAGCCACGCCCAGTGTATGCGTACACATTACAAACATACACTCATGCAATACAATCCAATTAAAGTAACAATAGGCAGCCAATATTATCATAACCACACACAACATACGCATAACCCTAGTATGTACACATTCAAACACTCAATAAGTAAACAATACACCAAACCATATGCTCAGCAAACCCACCACCCAGAGCAGCTATAACCACACACAGAATACACACTCACCCCTACCTTGTACACATTACAACACACACTCAAGCAAAACAATACATAATTCCAGCAACAATACACAGTGAACATTATGACCACACACAACATTCACGCTCACCCAATTATCATAACCGCACACAATACACAAACTCACCCCATAACATGCATCCTCGCCCCATTATCATGACCACACAAAGTTTACACACTCACCCACAAAACAGGCACATTCACCCCAAAACATAGACCCTCACCCCATTACCATATGACACACTCAACCCACAATCTCACTCCAATATCATTAACACAAACAAGATGCAAACTCACCCCATATTGGGTACACTCACCCCATTATCATGAGACACACTCACCCCATAACATACACATGCACCCATTATCATGACCACATACAACATACAATATCAGCTACACAGTAGACATACAGCCGCTATAAAATGCACACTCACTCCAGTATTGTGACACACGCTGGCCCCATAACATACACAGTCACCCTATTATCATGACCATATATAGCATACACTCAAACCCCATTATCATAACCAAACACAACATACACAGTCACCCCCATTGCGTATGCATTCCAGCATACACTCAATGAAATATATACATAAGTCCAGCAATGATATTTAGCCAACATTTGCATAAGCACACACAGCATAGGCACAAACCCCCACTGCATACACATTACAAATATAGACTTAACCGCCACAGCATACACATTACAAAATACACTCAGCAAGAAAAGCCATATTTTCAAAGATACACTCAACCCCCACAACAAACACATTCCAACATACACTCAAACAAGAAATGGCATAAGTCCAGGAAAAATATTCAGTCAACATTACCATAACGACACACAGCATACACACTTATCCCCCTGGCATATGCAGCACAACATACACTTATGCAAGGGCATACATACTAGCCACCACTGTGTTGTGCAGAAATGTGATCAAGCAGTTTGTACTGGAGTGGCACTTTTGAGGTTAAATGAAGTCTAATTTGTGTATAGTTTGTTTGTTTGTTTGTTTGTTTGTTTGTTTAGTATTTATTATATGCACTGGACCCTGGGGTATAAGGGCGCAGGAGATAAGAAAACATACAGCTTAGTGCAAGGTTACAGGTTACAGCGTGTCATTCATGTGGCAAGGTTAACAGTTGTGTCAGGCATGTAGCTAAAAGCAGGTGGGAGCAAATTCATACATTCATTTAACATTTGTCGCTATCAACCAACTGATTACATTTTGCCTGAATTTGGTAAAGGATTGTTCTGTTCTCACTGTGACGGGTAGCTCGTTCCATAATTGAGCGGCTTTGACTGGGAAGCTAGTGCCACCTATAGTGGCGAGTTTGAATCGGGGTACTTGAAGGTGATTGGTGTTAGCTGGTCTAGTTTGTCTAATGGAGTTTGTTCTAGAGAATCTGTCCGCTAAGTATTGAGGGGCTTTAATGTTTAGTGATTTGTGTGTGAGAGATGCAGTTTTAAGTCTAATTTTCTCATAGGTGGTAAGCCATTTATGTTTCCTTCTTGTTTCCGAGACATGTTCTCTCTTAGGAATTTTCAGTGCTGCTCGAAGAGCATTATTTTGCTGTACAGGGCGTTACAATAGTCTAGTTTGGAGATGATTAAAGCTCTGGCTTTCGTTAGGCAACTGTTCTGAGATAAGAATTGTTTTCCCGCTCTGATTAGTTTACATGTATAAGCTGTTGATGAGGCTAGAGTATTTGCCTGTTTGATAAATGATAAGGTGGAGTCAAGGTATATACCTAATGTTTTTGCTTCCTTGGCTACTTGGATACAGTTCTCATCGATGATGAAGGAAGAGTAATTTGTACTTAGTTTGTTGATGAGGGATCTGGTGCCCAGGATGAGAAGCTCTGTTTTATCATCATTCAGACATAGGTCATGGGTGGCCATCCATGCCTGAACGATGCTGTAGATTCTGTTCACCAATGCCAGGTCCTCATTATAGTCCCCTGTAAGTGGGAGGAGGATCTGGGTATCGTCTGCATAATTTGTGTAGGTGATACCCAGATGGTCCAAGTCATCAAACAGGGGCTCAGTGAAGATGTTATATAGCGTTGATGAAACGCATGAGCCCTGTGGCATGCCGCAGGTGATGGGGATGGGGTCCGCAGCTGCTCTTGGTGAGAAGACCCTCATGGTGCTGGATCTCTTTTTTATATTGAGATGAGATGTTGATTAGTTTCAATTCATTTTCCGGAGTAGGGTGAAGTTTCCAGGTATTTTCGCATTTTCTTTTTTCGAGTCTAAGGTTTTTTAGGAGAGGGGTGAACCAATTATTCAGATGGCTGTGTGGTTTTGGCTGTTTCTGAACTTTAATGGGGCAATATTATCAAGGGTTTTGTTTATGATTTTGTTGAATTCTTCAACTAAGGCGTTAGGATCTACGTTGTCTGGTAGAGCATTTAAAGTAGGCATGATGCCAGGGAGCAATTTGTCTAACGTCATATTTTTTTTATTTCTGGTAAGTGCGGGTGGTGCACAGAGTTGTTGAGGTTTAGGAGTTTTAGTGTCTAGTGTGAATGATATCAGATGATGATCTGTCCATATTTGAGGTGGGATAGTAAGGGTGGAGACGTTGCAGTTGTGGTCAGCAACCCAATCTAGGATTCTCCCTTTAATGTGCGTGGGCTCATTCACTCTTTGGGAGAAGTCTAATTCTGTCAGAATGTTAGAAGCTGCTGTGGCTTGTGGATCATTAGTGTCATTAAAGCCTATATTGTGGTCGCCAAGTAGAATGTTTGGGTGGTGTCTTTTAGGTTTTCTGAGAAGATGGTAGATAAGTTTTCTATGAATGTCTTGATGGGACCAGGAGGGCTGTATATAAAGTGGAGGTTGAGTGTTTGAGAATTGGCTGTAGGTATTTTAGTAGACATTGTCTCGCAAGATTTGGTGACCGGTGAGGGAGTGAGTCTCATACCAAGCTTAGTTTTGACGATGATGGCTAGTCCACCACCTCAAGCTTCACGTCTATCCATTCTGAGGATAGTGTAGTTGTTAGGAACAGCTAGGGACAGAGCTGGGCCTGATGCCTCATGGAGCCATGTTTCTGTGATGGCTAGGAAGTAATAGCCTTCAGTGGAGATGACTTCAGATATTTCTATTGCATGGGCGACTAGAGATCTGGCGTTTATTAGGGCGCCTTTGAGTTTAGGTATAGAATCGGTTGGAGGGAGTGAGATAATGTTTATTGGCACTGTAGAGGTGGTTGTTTTTTCTTCTATTTATTTGAAAGCTATTAAGCCTTTTATAATTGTAAGAGTTAGATTTGGGAATGGGTTCGGAGGCCATTTTGGTTCGGCGGATGTTAGTTTCATATTTGATAAGAGGATCAAAGATTCTAGGTAGTCGTGCACGTAATCCGGCATTTCTCAAGGCTATATTGCATTGTGTAGTTAGTTGTTGTGGATTATGCTGATGGCTTGCTTGTGTAGGAGGCAATAGGAGATTATTAAAGCTGTCTATTGTAGCTCCTCTTGGGGACAACATAGTGTGCAATAACACTAGTGTGAGTAAAGTGCCCAAGTATGCTAGGTTTGACAATATTAGGTGCATTGTATGATGTGTGAGGTACACTGGGCCTAGGTGTTAGGACTAACTAGTCTAATAATGTTAGACAGATGAAGTAGCAGGTCATGAAAAGCTAGTCTGTTGGCACAACTAGGTTCAAGATTCAAAAGTACAGCCAGAATCTGTACCTTCTACCTTCTGTAATGGCATGGCTGTCTAAAACATGATGCTCAGGGGGGTTGCCCAGATCAATGTCACATGTTACAATTCATTCAAAAATGTCCAGCCATCAAACTTCTGTTGTAAATACAACATCTTGGTAGGGCATGCCTGACAATGTTATTTACTTGTGGGTTAGCTTTGTAATAATCCTTTTGTCAGTGGGTTTGCATTCTTAATGTGTTAAAGAATTTGTGCTGTAGCACGTTATGTAATTACACATCAGAGTGACACAACTGTGGTTTTTACTAACCCCTTGTAGAGGAGGAGCCAAATACCCCCAATCCACCTGCCCCGCCAACATTACCTGAGAAGTATGAACAAAAGTATGTGACGTATACTACACCAATTATAAACTGACTCTGTGCAGTACCCATAAGAATACCTATACCGAAGAAAATATGGGAAATAAAATATCCATTAAGGAAACCATACCTATATCCAAGACAATATGATGGCCATTTGAATGCAATTCCTGATGAAATAAAGAAACTGAATGACCAGGATGAATGGTGACGTCATATGAAACTGAATCGACCCCATATAGAAGATAATCAGACCAAAGAGGCAGACAATTTATGAAGAACAAAGAAGTACCAAGGATAAGTGACATCTTGGGATCAAGATAAAGAGAATTATGCCATTAGCATAATAAAGATGTGTTGTTAGCTTAAGCGTGTACAGATGCAATGAAACGCAAGCAGCAAAGCAATCATGAAGCTAGCCAAATGCTAAAAGTGAATAGATTGCGGCAAGTGCCAACATATATATATCTACCTGATTGATACTTATGGATTGACTAAAGAATGAAGGTTCCACTACGTATATAGCAGTCTTGAGCGAAGGCCTCAATTCAGTGTCACAGTTACAAAAGCAATTGAATGAAACAGAGTATCTTTCAGCTAAGGAGGTGGATGAGCCAAAGAGCTAAGGTCTTATCAGAACTAAAATTGGCTGACATTAGATACAATTAACGATAAAGAACAGAAGCTCCTGTTCAAGAAGGACAAGTGAAAACAAAAGCCGTGAGAGGACTATTGGGGAATAAAATCAAATACAAGAAAAGGCTCAATTCATGGTGTGCAGTCACGTATGGAAGAAAGTTGGACACATGAGGGGATCACACATACACACGAAAGCCAGACAGTACCCATACTCCTTAAAAAATCCCAGGGAAGAGTACAGACTCAAGGCCAACTTCAAACACTAATTGCCACTGAAACATTGTGGTGATGATTGAGTGTTCTGTTAATTGGTAGGAAGATAGTATTGAGACAAGCTCACCCGCACCTGGTTGTTCAGTCTACGTGCTGCTCACGTAGGTGAAAAGTTATTGACAGGGGTTAGTAGCCACCCAATTATAGAGGACCACATAGTTGGGGTCCTATAGTTTGTTTAGCCAATGGGAAGTCGTACATTTAGTGATGTTCATAGTGGCCATTTTGAAAGGAGGGCTTAGTTGCCCCACCTGATTTAAAGTATCCAATTATTTCTCTCCTTTACTCTAAACAGATATAACACCTATGCTTAGTTATTCGTTTAGACACAATCCCGCTTCCAGATAGGTTTTAGAAGTTTGCCACGTAGGATGACATTGGTAATGATGCAGGTCAGTACGTCAGCTATGACCATTTTAGGGTTTAAGAACCCATCTTTTTATGAAATGGTTGAGAGTTGAGTATTGAGCGATTGCTGATGTTCGTTGTACTCCCTGTTTTACTTACTTATATTAAAAAAGACACACATTTTGCCAATATATTTGTGTCATCTGAATTATTGATGTTTGATTAAAATCTGCATCCCCATCCCTCTCCAGGGTATTGCTACTCATCTTAAAGGGCTGGAAGTCTCCAGTTCACCCTTAAGGGCAAGTATGTTTGTCCTGAATTCCCATAAGAAATCATTGTAGGCTCCGCCCATCCCCCAGTTATGTTTTAATTAAAGGAGAACATTTCACTTACAGGTGATTGTTTTGGCAAAATAGTGCAACTGTTTCGATTCAGTTTTACAAAGCTGATGCAAGGGTTTAGGGGAGTTGTTCTGTGCCTCGCTTTTGTTGGAGAAGTTAGTGGCACCTTTTCTGAGGGTATTGTACTGGACGAGATTTTCTAAAGAAAAAATTGCCTATGAATTCCTTTTTCTGAAAGATTTCATTTTAGGGTGACCATGCTCCTTCACACAGGACCATCCACTAAAAACGCTCCACTCATTTTCGGTAAGCCACACTGTATAAAAATAAAGAATAATTTACAGAAAGCAGACAATCCTAATACACATGCTGATGAGAAAGGTTTGCAGATGAAACCTGGCTAGGAGCATGCCTAACTGGTGCTGGAAAGTGAAATTAAAACACAAAAAAAAGGCAGCTGCTCTAACAGTTGACTTGCAGTACTAACAGGTTATGAAATGGAAACACTGTGAATTTTCTTCAATGGAAATTCTAGAAATACACATTTGGGAAAGTCATTGGCAAATATGGAGAGGAAATATGTTTTTTAACAAAAAATTGTCCTCTTCATTTATAAATCCAGATATATTGGGTTGACAATAATGTTTATATTATTGAAATTAGATGTTTTTCTAAACAATAGAAATATGCCAGTTTTTACATACCTGTGTGCCTTTTTTAATGAATATTACTCTTATTTTGTATATTTAGATTATTTTAAACTCATGCTATTTAATACAATCTACATTTTAACGTATTTAGATACTTTCCAGTCAATATTTTGAACTTTAATCTTGATATGTTGGTCAATCATTCACTATGCACCTCATTGAGATGTGTGAATGTATATATCTGCTGACCTACTGTGCCGACATGTGCCAAATATGAACCAGCATTATCACAGGGAGCCTGCCTTTTTTGTTTTGTATTTATCCTTATTTGTTGTTTTTGGGACAACCTTCTTTTCTAGCGTCTCTGGCTTCAAAGGAGCATTAAAAACACATATTTTTAATTCCAACGATTCGTTTTTTCTCTTTGTCTGCTTGTTCCCTGGCTTGACCTCCCTTCTTTTTTGACCAGGCTTTGTTTTTCTGCGCACTTGGGCCTTTGGGCATGTTTCACAAATAAAAATGTAATTATAATAACAAAAATAATAATAATGGGGTGTTTTGCAGAGAGGTGTGTTGGACATTGAAGAGTGTGAGCAGAACTGGACTGAGTAACCCTGATACTGGCAGTTTTCATGGTAAACTGCGCCTCTTTGACACATGATGGGGCCTCTGTTTTTTTTGGGGGGGTACATAAGGAATGTGGCTCTAAACTGATAATGACTCTCTCTGTGAGAGTCATACTCCTTGTCGTAACCGGCAGGGGACAGGCCGGTCATGTGACGTGCTGTGTGGCGGTCCGGCTCTTACTCTTGCTAAAAAATACATCTGCTTGGGTTTGAATGAGGGAGCTTACCACGGTGCGCTATGTTTTACCAGGACTTTTGCATTAAGTACATTGGAACCACATGTGTTGCCCTTGCAAACGTGCAGGCTGTGATCGAGAATCCACAGCTTGGTCTACAGCATGACCACTTGCTTCATGCTTGAAGCAAAGCAAGGAGGCCTGTGCACTGCCCAGCCTGCCGCTACTGCTGCCACTGAAATACACCACCCCACGCTCCTCACCCATAGACATAGTTACAACAAGGCATGTTAGGGAGAATTCTCATAAATGTGCTAATTCCCTTCACCTTAGAGACCCCCCGCAGCTTTGCTGGATTTTGAGGACTTTTAACCTGGAAATAGTGTGAGCCTTTTTTCCCACTCTTTCATGTATTTTGATGTGTGTTTTTCCCTTGTGTTCTTTGATTATGGGGTTTTAGATAACTCCATAGCCATAATATTTTCATGTGTGTTACTCAGGACCCTCAGTGCAGTGACAGAGGGATGTCTTTTAGACTTCCCAAAGGTTTAAATACCTTCTCTGGGATAAACTACTGTTTCCCAGAGAATGTAAAGTGAAATTGACTTTACTAGTATTTCCAAATTCCTAGACCCAGCACACACCATCTTACAATGGAGTGTTGGAGGGGTTACATAGTATCCCGTGTGTCTAAATACTCATGTAGCAGTCAAATGCTACACTTTCCTATTGAAAAGGCTGGTGGTAGTGGTTTAACAACGAACTACCATGATTTCTCCCGACCGCGAACTCTGGTAGCTAAAAATCAAGGAGCCATGTTTTTCAAGATGGTGCCTTAATCTCCTTTGTTTAAACAGGTCCCGGTCTTCTTTTTTCACTGTTTCTTTTTGGAAAGGTCCTTCTAGTGTTTGTCTCTGCGCGCCAAACCAGGTTTGGTCCCTTTGTTCTTGTGCCTTGGCAGGCTTCAGGACTGAAGACTAGCTCTGACGTCTGAGTGTCTGGAGTGGGAGGGAGGTGAGGGAGGTGCCCAAAACTCCCTGTGCTTAGTCTCCTTGGAGACCCAAATGCACTCTGGTGTGATTGGCTTGCTTACTGTCTGGCAAGTACAGCCACCCTGCTGGGTGAGTGACAGCTAGGCTGGAATGAAAGGGAGAAAATTGTTTAAAAGCCGAGTCTCTTGGACCGGAAAGCACAGTTGACCACTGAAGAAACGAAGAAGAGCTGGAAGAGGATGGCTGCTGCAACTCCTGGACCGTTGGTTTGCCCGGTGAAGCCCTGCGGCAGGTCTGAATTACCAAGTTCATCTCGACAGAGAAGCCCCTTCAAGGACGACTTCTTCCTTTGTGTTAGTGGGACCAATCAACTCGTAAGCCACCTGGATACCATTCTCAAGGCTGGTTAGGATTAACCAGGAAGAGGGATACCAACTTGTGTGCTTGGATCTACAGCTACTGGAACTAAGTGACCCCATCTTGTTTGCTTTTTCGATGATCCCGTGCAGTGCAGGAGTCCCCCGAGGTTCTCCCTCTTGTCCCCACGACTGAGGCACAGGAACAGAGAGATCTGCAGGACCTGCCAAGAACCAACGTCTGCAGCTGCATTTTGTTCTTCATATTAAGGTACTGTGCCAACCCGATTGAGAGAACGCCACTCTCGTGGTGAAAGTTTGTGAAACTTTCTCAATTTACAGGCTTCATCAGCTTGTGACCCGACATATGATTCTTTTTGGCCTAGACTACTTCTGAGAACTTTTGCAAAGACTTTACCGTTTGATACCAGAACTGCTCTTTCCTATCCAGAACACTAGCCCATTGACTTTGGCCTGGCCTATTGACTTGAATTGAACTCTTCTGGTGAGCTGAAACTATTTGCACTGACTAACAAGTATATGTGATCAATTCTACTTACCTCAGCTCAAACTGTCTCAAAATCATATAGTTTTGTATTGAATTGTTTTGGTATATTATAATAAGTTATCTTCTGCTAGTGAATTTTTTTCTAAATGATTGTGTAATAAATTAATAAGTCTTTTACCAAGAAACCTTGAGTCTAAGACCCTCATTCCGAGGTTGGTGGTAGTCATGGTGCTATTTGCGCCATGACTGCCACCAATAACGGGTCCGGCACCGGAATAGTTCAATGGGGATTTACAGGTGTAGTCCGACCATTGCGGGACCGGTAAGTTCCCATTGAAAATGCCATTCCCCATTCCCATTTGAGCCCTCACAGGGCTCAAATGGGAATGGGGAGGGCGCTAATAACGATCTCACGAGCAAGCCTGTTATTAGCGCCCTGGTCCCTTAACGGGTCCCGTCCAGAATGGCTGGTCAGACCTGCCGTTCCTGGTGGGACCCACTAAGGGACCTTGTAGTAGGGCGGTAAGGGATTACCAGCACCGGTCTCCTTACCGGTGCCTGGTATCCCTTACCGCCCACCTTGGAATGAGGCCCTAAGTGTTTACTTGAACCACTGTGATTGAAAGTCCTCTGTGTAACTATTTGTACAGCTCACATTCACTCTTAAGATAAGCTTGGCTGCTGAGCTCGCTACCAAAAACTGTCTGGTACAGACTTATACCAAAGGTTGGTTTAGCTAACACCTGTAGTACTAATTGTGTGTAGTGGGCACTGCATGCGATTCTGCCTAACAAGCCCCAATAGGCACAGGCCTGGAGCAGCAGATTGCCACAGGAGCTGCATTTTATTGCAGGTTTTTTTTCGATTTACTGTTTGTCATTTTTTAAATATAATGCCAGTTTTGTTTCTCAGAGTCACATGTTTGAGAGTAATTTCAAGCTGTTAGCAGTCATTCCACTCTAACAGCTGAGAATTTTGAGGGCCAAACAACTTGTATATATGCTTGATATTTGTAATGTTTTATTGTTAGGGTAACATTTTTTTTTAAAAAAAGGAAACATGTACCAAACCCATGTGCTTAAGATATTAACAGGGTAATTCATAGAATTTCGCAGAAAAGTGTCGCAAGCGGCTGGCGCAGAGTGTCCGCGTGCGATTGACTGCGCCAGGCACGTGCGCTAAAACCGATTTCGGCGCACAGCGTATTCATGGATTTCAGGCTCCCAAACCAGCCGTGGCGCAGAGTATCGCAGCGACCCTGCAGCAGCGCCAGTAACGCCCCCAAGAACGCCCTCGCGCAAGGAAAAGCCATCAAAATCGCTAAATCATCGCAAAGGGCAGCGCTAACCCTGGACCAGTCCACAGGGCTGCCAAACAAGGAACGCAAAGCGGGTAACGTGCATATCAGGGGTACGCGTGAAGTTTTACACGCGATTAGCCAGGGCACGTGTATCACAGGGGTACGCAGGAATTATAACACGCGATTTGGCTGGGTACGTATATTACAGGGGTGCGCGGGAATTATCACACGCGATTTGGCTGGGTACGTGTATTCCAGGGGTGCGCGGGAATTATCACACGCGATTTGGCTGGGTACGTGTATTCCAGGGGTGCGCGGGAATTATCACACGCGATTTGGCTGGGTAGGTGTATTACAAGGGTACACGGGAAGTTCTACACGCGATTCGGCTGGGTACGTGTATTACAGGGGTGCGCGGGAATTCTCACATGCGATTTGGCCAGGTACGTGTATTACAGGGGTACACGGGAAGTTCTACACGCGATTCGGCTGGGTACGTGTATTACAGGGGTGCGTGGGAATTCTCACATGCGATTTGGCCAGGTACGTGTATTACAGGGGTGCGTGGGAATTATCACACGCGATTTGGCTTGGTACGTGTATTACAGGGGTGCGTGGGAAGTTCTACACGCGATTGGCCAGGGTACGTGTATTACAGGGCTATGTGGGAATTATCACACGCGATTTGGCTGGGTAGGTGTATTACAGGGGTACACGGGAAGTTCTACACGCGATTCGGCTGGGTACGTGTATTACAGGGGTGCGCGGGAATTCTCACATGCGATTTGGCCAGGTACGTGTATTACAGGGGTGCGTGGGAATTATCACACGCGATTTGGCTTGGTACGTGTATTACAGGGGTGCGTGGGAAGTTCTACACGCGATTGGCCAGGGTACGTGTATTACAGGGGTATGTGGGAATGATCACACGCGATTTGGCTGGGTACGTGTATTACAGGGGTACACGGGAAGTTCTACACGCGATTCGGCTGGGTACGTGTATTACAGGGGTGCGCGGGAATTCTCACATGCGATTTGGCCAGGTACGTGTATTACAGGGGTGCGTGGGAATTATCACACGCGATTTGGCTTGGTACGTGTATTACAGGGGTGCGTGGGAAGTTCTACACACGATTGGCCAGGGTACGTGTATTACAGGGGTATGTGGGAATTATCACACGCGATTTGGCTGGGTACGTGTATTACAGGGGTACACGGGAAGTTCTACACGCGATTCGGCTGGGTACGTGTATTACAGGGGTGCGCGGGAATTCTCACATGCGATTTGGCCAGGTACGTGTATTACAGGGGTGCGTGGGAATTATCACACGCGATTTGGCTTGGTACGTGTATTACAGGGGTGCGTGGGAAGTTGTACACGCGATTGGCCAGGGTACGTGTATTACAGGGGTATGTGGGAATTATCACACGCGATTTGGCTGGGTACGTGTATTACAGGGGTACACGGGAAGTTCTACACGCGATTCGGCTGGGTACGTGTATTACAGGGGTGCGCGGGAATTCTCACATGCGATTTGGCCAGGTACGTGTATTACAGGGGTGCGTGGGAATTATCACACGCGATTTGGCTTGGTACGTGTATTACAGGGGTGCGTGGGAAGTTCTACACGCGATTGGCCAGGGTACGTGTATTACAGGGGTATGTGGGAATTATCACACGCGATTTGGCTGGGTAGGTGTATTACAGGGGTACACGGGAAGTTCTACACGCGATTCGGCTGGGTACGTGTATTACAGGGGTGCGCGGGAATTCTCACATGCGATTTGGCCAGGTACGTGTATTACAGGGGTGCGTGGGAATTATCACACGCGATTTGGCTTGGTACGTGTATTACAGGGGTGCGTGGGAAGTTCTACACGCGATTGGCCAGGGTACGTGTATTACAGGGGTATGTGGGAATGATCACACGCGATTTGGCTGGGTACGTGTATTACAGGGGTACACGGGAAGTTCTACACGCGATTCGGCTGGGTACGTGTATTACAGGGGTGCGCGGGAATTCTCACATGCGATTTGGCCAGGTACGTGTATTACAGGGGTGCGTGGGAATTATCACACGCGATTTGGCTTGGTACGTGTATTACAGGGGTGCGTGGGAAGTTCTACACGCGATTGGCCAGGGTACGTGTATTACAGGGGTATGTGGGAATTATCACACGCGATTTGGCTGGGTACGTGTATTACAGGGGTACACGGGAAGTTCTACACGCGATTCGGCTGGGTACGTGTATTACAGGGGTGCGCGGGAATTCTCACATGCGATTTGGCCAGGTACGTGTATTACAGGGGTGCGTGGGAATTATCACACGCGATTTGGCTTGGTACGTGTATTACAGGGGTGCGTGGGAAGTTCTACACGCGATTGGCCAGGGTACGTGTATTACAGGGGTATGTGGGAATGATCACACGCGATTTGGCTGGGTACGTGTATTACAGGGGTACACGGGAAGTTCTACACGCGATTCGGCTGGGTACGTGTATTACAGGGGTGCGCGGGAATTCTCACATGCGATTTGGCCAGGTACGTGTATTACAGGGGTGTGCGGGAATTATCACACGCAATTAGGCTGGGTGGGTCCTCACAGGTGTTCCCTGTACACCCTCCACAGCCCCTGCAGGCAGCCCACAAAACAGGGGACTACCCTGCACACCTGCTCATGTCCCCCTGCACCCCCACCCCCCAGCCACCAGGGTCACCCTCCACCAGGCCCCCACTCATGTCACCCACCACCCCCACCCCCCAGCCACCAGGGTCACCCTCCACCAGGCCCCCACTCATGTCTCCCACCACCCCCACCCCCCAGCAGTGCAGGGGCAGCCTCCACCAGGCCCCCACTCATGTCACCCACCACCCCCACCCCCCAGCCACCAGGGTCACCCTCCACCAGGCCCCCACTCATGTCACCCACCACCCCCACCCCCCAGCCACCAGGGGCAGCCTCCACCAGGCCCCCACTCATGTCTCCCACCACCCCCACCCCCCAGCAGTGCAGGGGCACCCTCCACCAGGCCCCCACTCATGTCTACCACCACCCCCACCCCCCTGCCACCAGGGGCACCCTCCACCAGGCCCCCACTCATGTCTCCCACCACCCCCACCCCCCAGCCACCAGGGTCACCCTCCACCAGGCCCCCACTCATGTCTCCCACCACCCCCACACCCCAGCAGTGCAGGGTCACCCTCCACCAGGCCCCCACTCATGTCTCCCACCACCCCCACCCCCCAGCAGTGCAGGGGCAGCCTCCACCAGGCCCCCACTCATGTCACCCACCACCCCCACCCCCCAGCCACCAGGGTCACCCTCCACCAGGCCCCCACTCATGTCTCCCACCACCCCCACCCCCCAGCAGTGCAGGGGCAGCCTCCACCAGGCCCCCACTCATGTCTTCCACCACCCCCACCCCCCAGCCACCAGGGTCACCCTCCACCAGGCCCCCACTCATGTCACCCACCACCCCCACCCCCCAGCCACCAGGGTCACCCTCCACCAGGCCCCCACTCATGTCTCCCACCACCCCCACCCCCCAGCAGTGCAGGGGCAGCCTCCACCAGGCCCCCACTCATGTCACCCACCACCCCCACCCCCCAGCCACCAGGGTCACCCTCCACCAGGCCCCCACTCATGTCACCCACCACCCCCACCCCCCAGCCACCAGGGTCACCCTCCACCAGGCCCCCACTCATGTCTCCCACCACCCCCACCCCCCAGCAGTGCAGGGTCACCCTCCACCAGGCCCCCACTCATGTCACCCACCACCCCCACCCCCCAGCCACCAGGGTCACCCTCCACCAGGCCCCCACTCATGTCACCCACCACCCCCACCCCCCAGCCACCAGGGTCACCCTCCACCAGGCCCCCACTCATGTCTCCCACCACCCCCACCCCCCAGCAGTGCAGGGGCAGCCTCCACCAGGCCCCCACTCATGTCACCCACCACCCCCACCCCCCAGCCACCAGGGTCACCCTCCACCAGGCCCCCACTCATGTCACCCACCACCCCCACCCCCCAGCCACCAGGGTCACCCTCCACCAGGCCCCCACTCATGTCTCCCACCACCCCCACCCCCCAGCCACCAGGGTCACCCTCCACCAGGCCCCCACTCATGTCTCCCACCACCCCCACCCCCCAGCAGTGCAGGGGCAGCCTCCACCAGGCCCCCACTCATGTCACCCACCACCCCCACCCCCCAGCCACCAGGGTCACCCTCCACCAGGCCCCCACTCATGTCTCCCACCACCCCCACCCCCCAGCCACCAGGGTCACCCTCCACCAGGCCCCCACTCATGTCACCCACCACCCCCACCCCCCTGCCACCATGTGCAGCCCCCACCAGGTCCTCACAATGTGCGTAATGGTCAGCCTCCACAGCCAAAAAGCCCTACCAAGTAACCCATTCACCCACATGGAAATGGAAATCACATGTTACACCCCCAATGTTCATGAAGCAAATGAACCCATGTCCGTCACACACATATTTTCCAATTGAATGGGAAAACACACAACATGACATGCATGAAACCAATGAGATGAAACCACACAGTGAACAATGTAAAAAAAAATGTATTAGAAAAAAATACGAATGCTAAAGAAAGAAATCTAACTACAATGTAAATGTGAAAAAAGAAGCTGCATGTCCGCATAAAAACACAAAACTAGAAAATCTAATCCAAAAAATTTTGTCCAAAGTCAAATGTCAAAACTCTCCGTGCAACAAAGAACTATGTACAAAAATAACAAGGGTCCATCATCACAACAGAACTAAGGAAACCTCCTAAAAAACCTACCTAAATATCAACTATATACAAAAAGTGGAGCAGTGTCCGTCGACTCCAAATCATAAGAAAAAACAAAGGAAACCTAAAACTAAAGAACTATATACAAAGGCGGCAGGCAAGTCCAGCGGCTCACTCTGTGGTGTTCCGGGCCAGGGCATCATCGAACTCCTGTTCGATGTCCCGGAGGCGGTCCAGTTCCATGGCCCCGAGGGTCCGCAGGGACGACGCCGTGTCCTCCTCCAACCCCCTGCGGATAGCCTCGAGGCACTCGGCCCGCCTCAGGGCCCTCCGCATGGAGTTCTCCGCCCTGACCATTGTGAGCCGCGCCTCTTCCGCCCGCCGCCGCTCCGCACCTATGGCGTGGCCCAACCGCTGCCACACGGAAGACACTCTCTGTCCTGGGTCCTCCTGCCCTCCGGCCGATGCCTGCCCCTCCGATGTCGAAGGCCCCGAGCCTTCATGGCTCCCACCATCTTGCTGCTGCTGCTGCTCTGCCTCTGCCCGTGCACTGCCTCCTGCTGCCTGCACATCCTCCGCCGGCTGGGGTGCACCTGTTGATGTGGCCACCCCTGCTGGACGTCCGACTCCCGACTGTGGCAGGGATGCCTCCTCCACCAGCCTGGCCGCACTGTCAGAGGCAGCTCCACAGGGCACCCAGGTGACTGATGGGTGGGAAGATGGCACAGAGGACGACTGGCGCGTAGGGGGTCCAGTTGAGGAGGGGGTCGGAACAAGCCCCATCAGACGGAGGAATCCGGTCTGGGTGACCTGTCCCAGCAGGCTGACGTGGTCAACGAGCCATTCGAGATGACGTGCAGTCTCTCCATGAAAAGACTGCAGGTCACCTCGCATGGCCCGTTGACGCAACGCCACACCAGCCAGGACAGGCTCAACCCGGACCTGGATAGCCACGTCCGCAGGCAGAGGAAGGCCAGTTGACGTCAGCTCATCCCCTGCCTGAAAACGGGTCTGGACGTAGGCATCCCTGCTGGTGCAAGATGATGCAGGGACAGGATCGGGGACAGGATTGCACACAGGCACCTCCGCGGCCGCCTGTGCTGCCTCCTGTCCCTGGTCCTGGACTGCACCACTAGCACCAGTGGGATCCCCACCTCCAGACCCCGTCTCTGGTGCTTGCACGGCCTCCTCCTCCACCAGACCCCCCACCAACCTTGATGACTCCGTGCCATCTTCCCCTGTTGGGCCCTGTGGGGTCCCAGCTGCCCCTTCTGCTGCCGAGGAGTCCAACTGCAACCTCCGCCTCTTGGACCTCCCCCCGGCAGCTGCGGCCTGGGACGCGGCACCGGACTCCTCACTCCCCGACGAGATGACAACACGGGAGGGGAGCCGGGCCTTGCGTCTCCGGCTGGCGGTCGGATCCCCGCCGCTGTGCTCCACAGCACCTTCTCCGCCCTCTTCATCAGTTGACGCTGCAGACAGGGAGAAACAAAACACAGGCATCAGGGCACTGTACAATGGACACATACACGCACGACAGTTGCACATGAGTGGCATTGGCAAACCTCAGACATGTCATCACAATCCCCAACACACATGTCATTGCAACTGGCACACATGAGCCATACCACAGCCATATCGCAACTGCCACCACCATCCCTACACATACAACAGCATCAGCAGCCAAAGGGGAGCCATACATCACATGCAACACAGGAAGTGCACCACACATGTACACACACCACCACACTTGCATGCATGTCTACACCTCTGCCAAGTGTCGCACTGTTCAGACGGGCATCCATGTCACATCTGCCAATCAGGCTTCCACATACCGCTGTCACATGCATCCATGTAGCATCACTGTTGCACCTTTGACAAATACACACACATGCACATGTACACAGTGCTCATACATGCAGCCGAAAACAACATACATGCCTGACATCACGGACATGTCTACTTACATACACATTCATCCAAACATGTGTGCACGCACAACTGCATTTGCCATGCAAGCCCACACACACAAGCACCATCCATGTCTCACACATTACAGCCCTCGCATGTGTCAGCCCCACGGCCCTGTACACCCCCACCCATACTCCACCCCATACAAACAGATGTGCAACCGGCACAATGGGGAATGATCACCACACGCCCTGCTCACAACCAGGATGCATGTACACTCACCGCTCGACTCCAGACGGCTCTGCTTCTCTAGGACCTGGACGTGGAGCGCTGGGGATATGCGTTCCAGGACCCCCATCTGTTCTTCCGACAAGTGGCCCCGGCGCCCCTTGGCATCCGCTGCCTTCAAGAGGCGCCGGGCCTTGTTCAGGGTCCTGGACCTGAAGTCCTCCCAGCGCTTCCTGACATGTTGTAAGTCCCGGACTGCCACCCCCTCCGCGTTGATGGCAGTCACGATGTCAGTCCAGATCCGAGTCCGTCCTTCCTTGTCGGCGCGGGAACTTCCAAAGAGGGCATCATACTGCCCCAGGACTTGCTCCACCAGGACACCAACTTCGGTGGCACTGAAGCTGGTGCCCCTCTGCCTCTCTGGCCGGGGGTTGTCAGTGGTCGCAGATGGTGTTAGCCCCGACATGACAACCCCAGAGGCAGGAGTGGGTGGGCAACTGGGTCCTGGGGCTGGGCTGTGGAGCGATGGAATTCCAGTCGGGAGTCTTCTGTTCCAGCAGGGGTGGTCACAGCAACAGCACCCCTGGCTGATGTGCAGGCAGCAAATGGCAGTGCACGTGGGCAGCAGGCAGTCAGGCAGCAGCAGATAGCAGGTGGGAGCGTGCTCGGGGCTCTGGGGGGCAGTAATTCGGCCTTCTGGGCAGGAGCGTGGTCTCCCGTGTGCTCACGCGTGGCCAGCTTGGTACGGAGTGAATTGGCACGTGAAAATCCTGCACGTCAGCGTGAAAACCGAGGAAAGGCCCTTAGCGCGTAAGCGCGTCAGCACGCATACGCGATTCCATTGGACCAAAGGCCCTCAGCGCGTAGGCGCATCTGTGACGTGACCCGCACGGGTGTTTCCCACACAGCACGTGATGACAGCACACGTGGAAAGACTGCACGTCAGAGTCTCATTGCGTGTGATTGGTGGAAATGGCCGTACACCGGGATACAGGTGCGCTGACGTACTTGCGTGTGTAAGTGTCCGCGCACACCTCATATACACGTACATAGGCCAATCGCGTGTACACGCACTTTTGTCCAATTACACGCGATGAGACTCTGACGTGCAGTCTTTCCACGTGTGCTCTGTCATCACGTGCTGTGTGGGAAACACCCGTGCGGGTCACGTCACAGACGCGCCTACGCGCTGAGGGCCTTTGGTCCAATGGAATCGCGTATGCGTGCTGACGCGCTTACGCGCTAAGGGCCTTTCCTCGGTTTTCACGCTGACGTGCAGGATTTTCACGTGCCAATTCACTCCGTACCAAGCTGGCCACGCGTGAGCACACGGGAGACCACGCTCCTGCCCAGAAGGCCGAATTACTGCCCCCCAGAGCCCCGAGCACGCTCCCACCTGCTATCTGCTGCTGCCTGACTGCCTGCTGCCCACGTGCACTGCCATTTGCTGCCTGCACATCAGCCAGGGGTGCTGTTGCTGTGACCACCCCTGCTGGAACAGAAGACTCCCGACTGGAATTCCATCGCTCCACAGCCCAGCCCCAGGACCCAGTTGCCCACCCACTCCTGCCTCTGGGGTTGTCATGTCGGGGCTAACACCATCTGTGACCACTGACAACCCCCGGCCAGAGAGGCAGAGGGGCACCAGCTTCAGTGCCACCGAAGTTGGTGTCCTGGTGGAGCAAGTCCTGGGGCAGTATGATGCCCTCTTTGGAAGTTCCCGCGCCGACAAGGAAGGACGGACTCGGATCTGGACTGACATCGTGACTGCCATCAACGCGGAGGGGGTGGCAGTCCGGGACTTACAACATGTCAGGAAGCGCTGGGAGGACTTCAGGTCCAGGACCCTGAACAAGGCCCGGCGCCTCTTGAAGGCAGCTGATGCCAAGGGGCGCCGGGGCCACTTGTCGGAAGAACAGATGGGGGTCCTGGAACGCATATCCCCAGCGCTCCACGTCCAGGTCCTAGAGAAGCAGAGCCGTCTGGAGTCGAGCGGTGAGTGTACATGCATCCTGGTTGTGAGCAGGGCGTGTGGTGATCATTCCCCATTGTGCCGGTTGCACATCTGTTTGTATGGGGTGGAGTATGGGTGGGGGTGTACAGGGCCGTGGGGCTGACACATGCGAGGGCTGTAATGTGTGAGACATGGATGGTGCTTGTGTGTGTGGGCTTGCATGGCAAATGCAGTTGTGCGTGCACACATGTTTGGATGAATGTGTATGTAAGTAGACATGTCCGTGATGTCAGGCATGTATGTTGTTTTCGGCTGCATGTATGAGCACTGTGTACATGTGCATGTGTGTGTATTTGTCAAAGGTGCAACAGTGATGCTACATGGATGCATGTGACAGCGGTATGTGGAAGCCTGATTGGCAGATGTGACATGGATGCCCGTCTGAACAGTGCGACACTTGGCAGAGGTGTAGACATGCATGCAAGTGTGGTGGTGTGTGTACATGTGTGGTGCACTTCCTGTGTTGCATGTGATGTATGGCTCCCCTTTGGCTGCTGATGCTGTTGTATGTGTAGGGATGGTGGTGGCAGTTGCGATATGGCTGTGGTATGGCTCATGTGTGCCAGTTGCAATGACATGTGTGTTGGGGATTGTGATGACATGTCTGAGGTTTGCCAATGCCACTTATGTGCAACTGTCGTGCGTGTATGTGTCCATTGTACAGTGCCCTGATGCCTGTGTTTTGTTTCTCCCTGTCTGCAGCGTCAACTGATGAAGAGGGCGGAGAAGGTGCTGTGGAGCACAGCGGCGGGGATCCGACCGCCAGCCGGAGACGCAAGGCCCGGCTCCCCTCCCGTGTTGTCATCTCGTCGGGGAGTGAGGAGTCCGGTGCCGCGTCCCAGGCCGCAGCTGCCGGGGGGAGGTCCAAGAGGCGGAGGTTGCAGTTGGACTCCTCGGCAGCAGAAGGGGCAGCTGGGACCCCACAGGGCCCAACAGGGGAAGATGGCACGGAGTCATCCAGGTTGGTGGGGGGTTTGGTGGAGGAGGGGGCCGCGCAAGCACCAGAGACAGGGTCTGGAGGTGGGGATCCCACTGGTGCTAGTGGTGCAGTGCAGGACCAGGGACAGGAGGCAGCACAGGCGGCCGCGGAGGTGCCTGTGTGCAATCCTGTCCCCGATCCTGTCCCTGCATCATCTTGCACCAGCAGGGATGCCTACGTCCAGACCCGTTTTCAGGCAGGGGATGAGCTGACGTCAACTGGCCTTCCTCTGCCTGCGGACGTGGCCATCCAGGTCCGGGTTGAGCCTGTCCTGGCTGGTGTGGCGTTGCGTCAACGGGCCATGCGAGGTGACCTGCAGTCTTTTCATGGAGAGACTGCACGTCATCTCGAATGGCTCGTTGACCACGTCAGCCTGCTGGGACAGGTCACCCAGGCCGGATTCCGCTGTCTGATGGGGCTTGCTCCGACCCCCTCCTCAACTGGACCCCCTACGCGCCAGTCGTCCTCTGTGCCATCTTCCCACCCATCAGTCACCTGGGTTCCCTGTGGAGCTGCCTCTGACAGTGCGGCCAGGCTGGTGGAGGAGGCATCCCTGCCACAGTCGGGAGTCGGACGTCCAGCAGGGGTGGCCACATCAACAGGTGCACCCCAGCCGGCGGAGGATGTGCAGGCAGCAGGAGGCAGTGCACGGGCAGAGGCAGAGCAGCAGCAGCAGCAAGATGGTGGGAGCCATGAAGGCTCGGGGCCTTCGACATCGGAGGGGCAGGCATCGGCCGGAGGGCAGGAGGACCCAGGACAGAGAGTGTCTTCCGTGTGGCAGCGGTTGGGCCACGCCATAGGTGCGGAGCGGCGGCGGGCGGAAGAGGCGCGGCTCACAATGGTCAGGGCGGAGAACTCCATGCGGAGGGCCCTGAGGCGGGCCGAGTGCCTCGAGGCAATCCGCAGGGGGTTGGAGGAGGACACGGCGTCGTCCCTGCGGACCCTCGGGGCCATGGAACTGGACCGCCTCCGGGACATCGAACAGGAGTTCGATGATGCCCTGGCCCGGAACACCACAGAGTGAGCCGCTGGACTTGCCCGCCGCCTTTGTATATAGTTCTTTAGTTTTAGGTTTCCTTTCGTTCTTATTATTATTTGGAGTCGACGGACACTGCTCCACTTTTTGTATATAGTTGATATTTAGGTAGGTTTTTTAGGAGGTTTCCTTAGTTCAGTTGTGATGATGGACCCTTGTTATTTTTGTACATAGTTCTTTGTTGCATGGAGAGTTTTTACATTTCACTTTGGACATAATTTTTTTGATTTGATTTTCTAGTTTTGTGTTATTTTGCGGACATGCAGCTTATTTTTTCACATTTACATTGTAGTTAGTTTTCTTTCTTTGGCATTTGTATTTTTTTCAATACATTTTTTTTTCCATTGTTCACTGTGTGGTTTCATCTCATTGGTTTCATGCATGTCATGTTGTGTGTTTTCCCATTCAATTTGAAAATATGTGTGTGACGGACATGGGTTCATTTGCTTCATGTACATTGGGGGTGTAACATGTGATTTCCATTTCCATGTGGGTGAATGGGTTACTTGGTAGGGCTTTTTGGCTGTGGAGGCTGACCATTACGCACATAATTGGGGATTGTGAGGACCTGGTGGGGGCTGCACATGGTGGCAGGGGGGTGGGGGTGCAGGGGGACATGAGTGGGGGCCTGGTGGAGGTTGAGCCTGCACTGCTGGGGGGTGGGGGTGGTGGGAGACATGAGTGGGGGCCTGGTGGAGGCTGCCCCTGGTGGCTGGGGGGTGGGGGTGGTGGGTGACATGAGTGGGGGCCTGGTGGAGGGTGCCCCTGGTGGCTGGGGGGTGGGGGTGGTGGGAGACATGAGTGGGGGCCTGGTGGAGGGTGACCCTGCACTGCTGCGGTGTGGGGGTGATGGGAGACATGAGTGGGGGCCTGGTGGAGGGTGACCCTGGTGGCTGGGGGTGATAGGGGACATGAGTGGGGGCCTGGTGGAGGGTGACCCTGGTGGCTGGGGGGTGGGGGTGGTGGTAGACATGAGTGGGGGCCTGGTGGAGGGTGACCCTGCACTGCTGGGGTGTGGGGGTGGTGGGAGACATGAGTGGGGCCCTGGTGGAGGGTGACCCAGCACTGCTGGGGGATGGGGGTGGTGGTAGACATGAGTGGGGGCCTGCTGGAGGGTGACCCTGCACTGCTGGGGTGTGGGGGTGGTGGGTGACATGAGTTGGACATGGGTGGGTGCCTGCTGGCAGGTGCCCCACAGTGCTGGGTGGTGGGGGTGGTGGGAGACATGAGTTGGACATGGGTGGGGGCCTACTGGCAGGTGCCCCACAGTGCTGGGGGGTGGGGGTGGTGGGGGACATGAGTTGGACATGGGTGGGGGCCTACTGGCAGGTGCCCCACAGTGCTGGGGGGTGGGGGTGGTGGGGGACATGAGTTGGACATGGGTGGGGGACTGCTGGCAGGTGCCCCACAGTGCTGGGGGGTGGGGGTGGTGGGAGACATGAGTTGGACATGGGTGGGGGCCTGCTGGCAGGTGCCCCACAGTGCTGGGGGGTGGGGGTGGTGGGAGACATGAGTGTGGCCCTGGTGGAGGGTGACCCTGGTGGCTGGGGGGTGGGGGTGGTGGGAGACATGAGTTGGACATGGGTGGGGGCCTACTGGCAGGTGCCCCACAGTGCTGGGGGGTGGGGGTGGTGGGAGACATGAGTTGGACATGGGTGGGGGCCTGCTGGCAGGTGCCCCACAGTGCTGGGGGGTGGGGGTGGTGGGAGACATGAGTGGGGCCCTGGTGGAGGGTGACCCTGGTGGCTGGGGGGTGGGGGTGGTGGGAGACATGAGTTGGACATGGGTGGGGGCCTACTGGCAGGTGCCCCACAGTGCTGGGGGGTGGGGGTGGTGGGGGACATGAGTTGGACATGGGTGGGGGACTGCTGGCATGTGCCCCACAGTGCTGGGGGGTGGGGGTGCAAGGGGACATGTGTTGGTGTTCATTAGTTCAAGGAGACATGTGCCTTTGCTGGGGGGCATGCCCATGTTGGGTGGGCTGCCTGCGGGACATGACCAGGGATGCAGGGTAGTCCCCTGTGGTGTGGGCTGCCTGCAGGGGCCGTGGAGGGTGTACAGGGTACACCTGGGAGGACCCACACTGTCAAATCACATGTGGGACTCCCCGGCACCCCTGAAATACACGTACCGTGCAGAAATTGCGTGTAAAACTTCCCGCGCACCCCTGAAATACACGCGCCCAGGCTATTCGCGTGTAAAACTTCCCGCGCACCCCTGAAATACACGCGCCCAGGCTATTCGCGTGTGGAACTTCCCGCGCACCCCTGAAATGCACGGGCCCAGGCTATTCGCGTGTGGAACTCCCCGCGCACCCCTGAAATACACGCGCCCAGGCTATTCGCGTGTGGAACTTCCCGCGCACCCCTGAAATACACGCGCCCAGGCTATTCGCGTGTGGAACTTCCCGCGCACCCCTGAAATACACGCGCCCAGGCTATTCGCGTGTGGAACTTCCCGCGCACCCCTGAAATACACGCGCCCAGGCTATTCGCGTGTGGAACTTCCCGCGCACCCCTCAAATTCACGCGCCCAGGCTATTCGCGTGTGGAACTTCCCGCGAACCCCTGAAATACACGCGCCCAGGCTATTCGCGTATGGAACTTCCCGCGCACCCCTGAAATACACGCGCCCAGGCTATTCGCGTGTGGAACTTCCCGCGCACCCCTGAAATACACGCGCCCAGGCTATTCGCGTGTGGAACTTCCCTCGAAACCCCTGAAATACATGCGCCCAGGCTATTCGCGTGTGGAACTTCCCGCGAACCCCTGTAATACACGTAGCCCGCTCCCCCAGGCCCGATCGCGTGAGGAACTTCCCGCGCACCCCTCAAATTCACGCGCCCAGGCAATTCGCGTGTGAAACTTCCCGCGCACCCCTCAAATTCACGCGCCCAGGCTATTCGCGTGTGGAACTTCCCGCGAACCCCTGAAATACACGCGCCCAGGCTATTCGCGTGTGGAACTTCCCGCGCACCCCTGAAATACACGCGCCCAGGCTATTCGCGTGTGGAACTTCCCGCGCACCCCTGAAATACACGCGCCCAGGCTATTCGCGTGTGGAACTTCCCGCGAACCCCTGAAATACATGCGCCCAGGCTATTCGCGTGTGGAACTTCCCGCGAACCCCTGTAATACACGTAGCCCGCTCCCCCAGGCCCGATCGCGTGAGGAACTTCCCGCGCACCCCTCAAATTCACGCGCCCAGGCTATTCGCGTGTGAAACTTCACGTGAACCCCTGAAATACACGTAGCACGCTCCCCCAGGCCCGATCGCGTGAGGAACTTCACGCGAACCCCTGTAATACACGTAGCCCGCTCCCCCAGGCCCGATCGCGTGTGGAACTTCCCGCGCACCCCTCAAATTCACGCGCCCAGGCTATTCGCGTGTGAAACTTAACGCGAACCCCTGAAATACACGTAGCACGCTCCACCAGGCCCGATCGCGTGAGGAACTTCACGCGAACCCCTGTAATACACGTAGCCCGCTCCCCCAGGCCCGATCGCGTGTGGAACTTCACGCGAACCCCTGAAATACACGTAGCCCGCTCCCCCAGGCCCGATCGCGTGAGGAACTTCACGCGAACCCCTGTAATACATGTAGCCCGCTCCCCCAGGCCCGATCGCGTGTGGAACTTCCCGCGCACCCCTCAAATTCACGTCCCCAGGCTATTCGCGTGTGAAACTTCACGCGAACCCCTGAAATACACGTAGCACGCTCCCCCAGGCCCGATCCCGTGAGGAACTTCACGCGAACCCCTGTAATACACGTAGCCCGCTCCCCCAGGCCCGATCGCGTGAGGAACTTCACGCGAACCCCTGTAATACACGTAGCCCGCTCCCCCAGGCCCGATCGCGTGAGGAACTTCACGCGAACCCCTGTAATACACGTAGCCCGCTCCCCCAGGCCCGATCGCGTGAATAACTTCACGCGAACCCCTGTGATGCACGTACCCTGCAAATCGCGTGTGACACTTCCCGCGCACCCCGGTATACATGCACACGTATTTTTTGTCAGCGGGTGTCCGTGTTTGTGGGTACCCCTTTGCACGTCATTTTTCCTGGAGGGCCACAGTATGGGACATTCATCATGGCAGTATATAGGTGCTATTTGTTGGAGCACCTTTTGGCGCACATTTCTTACATCCGCAGAGACGCTACCGCCTCCTTTCTTGTGGCGGTCGTGTTTGTGCCTGTGCGCTGGTTTGAGCGTGCGCTTTTTTCCCCTATTCTATTCCATGAATACGTGTTGTAGGCGAGCGTGTGGGCGTTCCGCGCACTTGTGCCCTGTACTTCCCCCGTGACGCCCACGTTTTGGCAAGTTGTTCCCCATTCCGAGTGTTACGCCCGTGTTCCGCCTACTTTTATTGCGTGCGCTGCGCTATGTGCGAATTTCGCTGTGGCCTGTGCGATTTTCGCTGTGACCTGGCGCACGCTGTTAGATGGCCTGTGCGCCAACGTGCGCCAACGTGCGCCGCGCACTTTTTTATCGCACATCCGCTGGTTTTCTCGCGCACGGCCTTCCATGAATCGACGTGCGCTGCTTTTCGTGCGATTTTCGCACTTGCACTGCGATTTTCGCTATTCCACTGCGATTCGCACGTTTTTGCCCACTTGCGCCGCGCTAATTATTCCATGAATCGGCCTCTTAGTGATTAAGTCATATAATTCTCTTTCAGAAATATTGGACAGATATAAAGCTCTTCGGTCATTCTCATCTTCCAAAAATGTTCTTTAATATGCAATACAGCCAAACCCTCTTTGTTTTTATTGATGCCACTTCACAATATCTTTGGAGTTCTTTCTTATCAATACACACATATACTGTGTTAAGCAATCACTTTTATATTCAAATACATGACATGCATTTTTTAAACCATTGCAATAATGAGTGTTTTCCCTTCAGAAAAGTAAAGGTTAAAAATGATGCATCATTTTACAATATTAAACGTACGCCTATGCTCAAGTCAAGGACAGAGTTCCCACAGGTGGCACTAAAATTATGTTCTGAAGCAAGCACTTATTTCCCTCCCCGGGCCCCACGTTTCAGAGGTCTTTGGCTACCCAATAGGGTACAAGTATGAAATAGATCATAGAGAAGTTAAAATGGCAAAGAGTAGGTCTGAATGCTCAAATGCATCAAGAAATCTGTGAAAGGATACCCAAAGCCAGAGAAGGGTGAGAACAAAAACTGTGTGCCAAAGATGCACACTGTTTCACAGCTGTGAACATGTCCCCTAAAGATATCCTTTCAGCCATCTTTACTGAAGCTGCTCAGTGCTAAGCAGGCAAATTGCCTTCCTGCTGGGTTTATCATGTGTCTTTGATGACATTCTGCTGCACGCTCAGTCCAAACAGGAGAACCAACTATAAAGTATGTCACACAATGCATAACTGTGATGCTTATAAGTAATTTTTACATTAATTATATTTTAAAAACAAGGTAGGACTTTTACTGCGAACAGTTCTTCAAATGACAGCAGGACATCTATATGTATACCCACACATCTCAAAATGTTCCTATGTAATATACTGTCCAACCAACTCTATGGAGTTAACTAACATGTTAAATTACCTTAAACGCAGGCGGCAAGACTCATGGCCTAAACCACACCCACAAAGGTAGTATTGTGCTGGAAAGCCCGATCCATTGCTCAGTTTTACTCTTGGATGTAAATAGTATGTACCACTTAATTTGTAATAAATGGTGCCTGCATTGTGCAGCTACAAGGAATGCTGTTGCTTCCCACACATGAATGTTCAGGGTCACCATATCCATTACTCCAGCATGAGAATACACAAAGGGATGTGACCGAGCAGTTGGGCTGGACTGCCTCTTTTGGGGTAGGACCAAGCCAGATTTGCATATGGTTTTTCCCCGATGGTCTGGAGGGTTGCCCAGAGCTTTGCCCGTGGTTATGAGTTATTCAAAACCTTCCAACCATCAACTTTCTGTTTTGCTAAAGTCACCCCGAGTGGGACGGGTATGCCCAGACATGGGTCCCGAGTCTGCTGGGCCTAGAGACCCAAGCTACTCCTCACTGATGATGGCCACGAAGGCTGAAACATGTCTGGGGATGCTTGAGGTCTCGTGCAGAAGGGATGTGACCTAGCAGTTCGGGCTGGACTGCCTCTTTTGGGGTAGGACCAAGCCTGATTTGCATATAGTTTTTCCCCTTGTGTAATGGCTTGGCAGGCTGAAAAACGAAGGTCTGGAGGGTTGCCCAGAGTTTTGCCCGTGGTTATGAGTTATTCAAAACCTTCCAGCCATCAACTTTCTGTTTTGTTACAGGCAGAGAGGTGAGCCTTTCCCCGAAACTGACAGCGTTAAGGTTTTACTGTGTTTGTTCAGAAAAATGTACTTGAACAAACGCAGTAAGACTTTAAAGCTGTTACTTTCAAGAAAGTCCTCCATCACCTCTCTGCATATTGTGCTTTAAAATATACTAATCGATAGTTGGTCCCCACACCAGACCATGGGGTTAGGTGGGTAGAACAGTGGGGGCAGAGCCTCCAAGTTCGCCCTGCCTATTTTAGTGGCCCCTCCCATCATCACTTAATCTCCCCCCCCCCCCGAAATGTAGGTTTTGTTGCGCCCCTGCATGGGAGGAAGGTCAGGTAGGTCGGCTCACTCTCACAAGCCACCAGCCACCCCACCCCCCTCACAGTGCTGAAATAAAGGGGTGGGAGCCAACACATCTGCAATAATTCCTTTAATTGCTGCACCATGGCCCGTTGCAAACCTGCTCTGTAATGTATAATTTATAAAGTTATGCTGGCTGTAATAAGACGTGCGCTTGCTGGTGGGCTATACCACGATGGATGGGCCGTTACCCGATGCAGGGATGAACGGTTCCATTACCCTGCACAAGAGATGTGGGGCAGCCCGGGAACTGAATATATTTGCCATTAGCACATGCAGGGAGGCTTTTTGCCACTGGCACATGCAGAAAACAGATGCTCAGTTTGCATGTGCTGATAGGAGATGTGCTGCTGCATGTGTACGGAGGCTATGCCAATAACATGTGGAAAGGGAGTATGTGTTCTTACAAAGCGGTTTTAGCAAAATTCCTTCAGCTTTTGAACACTGTAGTAACAGTTATTATCCCAGTTTGAATTTTATTATAGCAAAACCAAGCAGAATTTCAGGGGAGCACTGTTGGGCATTGTGGTGGGGACTGGTGAGGACGTGTTCGAGTCAGGCTGAATAAGGAAAGGGGAGGGGGAAAATCGGGTACATTTGGCCCCAGTACATTTTGTCAAATTGCAGCTCCAATAGTAACTTGTGTGAGCGTTATACTTCATTATTGCATGTCTTGTAAGAAAGAAGCGACTCCTCTGCAGTCTTCCCTCTGTGCCACACCCATCAAGGCTGCGCCAGCCCTCCGCGTAATTGGATATGGTTGGAGATTCATTACCGGGTTAAGTTAACATAGATACACAGAAAGAAAGGGTAGAGACGTCACTCACTGGTCAAAGAAAGAAGGAAAAAATAGGGAAGTCAGAAAGAGTTAGAAGGACAGACAGAGAATTGAGAGAGTGCGGAGCCAGGTTGAACAAAGAGAGAGAAGCTTAAGAGAAGGTGAGAGGGAGGGGACACGTGTTATGAAGTGAGCATGAATGATGAGAGAGAGGGGAATGAAGGTGGGTGAGACACACAGCAACTCAAGGAGCTGAAGTCGGAAAGAAAGAGTAAGAGGGACTGGGAGAGAGTTAAGGGATAAGAGTGCAGCGTGAACACAGAAGGAGGAGCCTAAAGATAAAGGTGTGGTTGCTGGAGGGTGGGTCCGTGTGAGCATGTTAGAGAGTCGAGGGGCAGCCGATAGGATAGGCAAACAGGTTTTTTTTTTAAATTCTTGAATCAGTGATGTTTTTAAATCAACTAATCGAAATTTCTTGATTTTCAATGTTTATACTTGTTAATGGAGAAATCTGATTCAATAAAGTATTCATTCATAGACACACAGCGAGGAGCGAACGTCTGAAAGGAAGAATGAGTGGGACTGTCTGTGAGAGAGATAAATGAGAGAGTGCAGATTGCACAGAGTAGAGCATAATAGAAAGGTGTTGTGAAGAGATCATGGCTGACAGAGTGTGGGGATTGAGGAATGTATGTATACATGTTGGTATAATCAATGCATGCATGAAGGAGTAAACGCTGTAGATGTCTTGGTTCCATGAATTCAAAATTGCATTTGTCTTCCAATTATTAATTGCAATGTGGCCATTTTGCTTTTGCTGATTACTATACTATCTTTTATTACACTCATCTGTCAGCAAATGTCTTCTATTAAATAATGCAGTGTTTAATTCTCTATGATGCATTACTCCATTGCACAGCTCAGTTTTCACACATAAACAAAAGGCACATAAAAAGAAAACGTTACCATGGAGAGGACGCACACCAGTGTACATTGTTGCACTTGCATGTCATACCCTTCCAGGGTGGCATTTACCAACACTCTTTTTTATTAAGGTGCCATGGGCCAATGAAAGCTGCACTCCTGATCTTGGCACAGCCCTGTTACATGCCGGGTGCTCTGTTATTAGAGCCTTTAGCCACAATAATAGTGGCAACCATTGCCAAAAGGCAAGTTCAGTGATACAAGATACGTAAAAAGATTGATTCGAATTGAAACAATTGCACACATTGACGACACCAAACATTTACTTAGCAAAACGGTGTGTACTACTCTCGTGACTGTATATTGATAACATTGCGATGCTGTTGTTTAGATTGTGTAATGGGGTTGATGACCGACTGATTATTCTGGTTTGCGCAGTAGAATCCACACCGGAAACACATTGGGCCCGATTCATGGAATTATTTGCACGTTTCAAAGTGACTTTCCACTGCCGTACAAACCCTGATTCTTGGAATTGTGAAATGTGTATTTTTGTGTTGCAAAATCAGTGCAAAGTTCATTGTGTACTGCAAAAATGGCTTTGCACTGAAAATGAATACACTTTGTACAGTTCCATGGATCAGAGTTTGTGTCGGCAGTGCAAAGTCACTTTTCAGCAGTGCAAAGCCAGATAGAACTGTGCAAAAAATTCCATAAATCTGGCCTTTTATATTTCCGGTCTAGCTCGATAATCTAGCCGATCAGGTATGATTTTTAGATTTGAAACTCAGGAGTTGTAATAATGGAGAAACTTGAAAGACTTTATCACAAGAATGGTGCAGATGGCATTGGAAATTGCAGTTGTTTTGTGGTACACATAGAATGCAACTAGGACACGTTTCTATTAACATTGTGTATATTTTGACAGCATAGACATGAAATACATTATATTTATATTAAAACACGTTTGACCTTTTGATAGGCCTGTGTTCATTTTCATAGGGGAGTTCTGGTATTTATGAACTACAGAGATAGTGTGTGTTCGGACATATCATTGGCCATTTTCATGCAACCATCCATGGCATGTCCCAATCGGCCACACAAACTCATTTACAGACGTTCTTGGCCAAGCTCCTCTCCCTGTTCAAATCAATACAAATGGAAAAAGTGCTATTTGTATTCGTGCCGTTTGAATCTCGCTTCTTCGTTGATAGTTTCTTGGTGTGCACTTGTTGCAGCTTAATGCGAAATGTCAAGTTGTTTAATATCTGTGATCCAAGAACTTTCGAATAGTGTGTGGGCTTGACTGTTACTGTGCTTTAAAAACATTGGCCAGAGTACAGTAGGGAAAATCATAGACCACACTATGCTGATATAATGAGTACTGCCAATACACTGCAGTATCCATGAATTCTGCTGAGGAAATTAAGCTTTTTCAGGTGCAGTAAAATATCTGGCCATGCTGATTTTTAATGGAGTACAATTAAGGACACTTTGTTTATTTTTGGCACTTCCGCGTTTTGCATACCATTATTTAAATGATATGATCCGTGTTATTAACACGATAGCAGCAAATTGCCTGAACGGGGCTCTGTGCAAACTACTTCTTTGTATGCTCTTTAGCACCAATTTCCCTGATTACAGCAAATGTATGTGCTTACTCCAAACCTTCCTAAGACTTAGGTCCACGTACCCTACACTCCCTGCCTAACCTGAGGCTGGGTGATCTGCTCCCCGCTGTTTTCTCTCCTGATTGCTTGGTGACCCAATCCCTTGCTGTCAAATTGGCCAACCTACCCCTCCCCTGTGTTCTCTCCAAACGTTCCTAAGACTTAGGCCCCCACACCCTCCACTCCCTTCCTAACGTGAGGCTGGGTGATCAGCTTGCCACTGTTTTCTCTCCTGATTGCTTGGTGACCCAATCCCTTGCTGTCAAATTGTCCAACCTACCCATCCCTAGTTGTTAGCTCACCACTCCCTTGTATCTGAGCTTCCCTCACTGTTTCCTTCCGCCTTGACTTGTAAAGCACTGTGTTGCTTCCCTAAGCTAGGCTTGAGGTCAATATATTCCCTGATAATGAAGATAGGATATGCACACAGGGATAAAAAGTGAGGTAGAAGGGAAAATGAGAAAAGTATAAGGACACAGTTGAGACAGAAAAGGAAACTAGAAAACACACAAACTGCAAGGGACCGAGAAAAACAGAAGATTGTGACAAGTGAAGAGCAAACAATGAAGAATGAAGGGAGAAGAGGGAAGAGGGAGAGGGAGGGAATAAATGCAGTGCAAGGAGGAGCTATAGTTTGGGGAGAAACTAAAGATGCAGTAACATGGAGTAGAGCGGGGCAAAGTAAGAAGCACGGGAGAGACCAAGAGTGACCTAGTAAGACAAAAGAAAAGCAGTGAGGGAGGAAGGCAAAGGGGCATGGCAGAGAGAGAATTTAGAGAGCAGTGCACAAAATAAAAGGTCAGACAGCGGCCAGAGAAATTATAGATGATGTCAGAGGTCTTGGGATTTTGGCCCTCTGGCTGTTTGTGTGGCATCATTCATCATTAAGCAGTGGCAATGTATAAAAGCCCCCTAGAGTCTCACACCAGAGAAAATACAACCCACTAGGTGAAAAGGCCCAATACACCTCTTGCAAAGATAACAAGTTTTATTACCATACAAAATGAAAATACGCCAACAAAGAACTCTGTGGCTATGTAACATTCTGCCAAAATCTTTATGAGCAGCACATTAAGAAGGTACATTAGTACCTTCATCAGTGACTAATCACATACAGTAGAAACCTGCACTGCTGGTTGGTGAGACCCTACACATAGGTCATCTGCTCCATCGGGGATGCCAGTCCATTGGTCTGAGCCCCGTCCTTCCATTTTACATGGGAGATATTGCAGTCGTTATGTTCAGCAGACGGCCAAGTAACAATCATATTACTTACTAAGAAAAACACATCTATGTCTATGTAACAGTGCACCTGGTACAAACAGCCAGGGACCCAGGGGGAAAGCTGAGGTAATACTAACTCACACACTTCACTCACTCCTAGACAGGTCAGGATTTCTCCAAGGTTTCCCACCCACATTCTAGGCTATAATTTCATCCCTCCATGCAACCCGCAGCAGAAATCACTGACCTAGGAGCAAAAGCAGGAATTCCGTGCTTTCTGATCTTTTGATCTATCAGGGGTCCAGCAGGTTTATGGTTAGTGGTCTGGAATTATTTGGTACATTGGAATTCAGAGTCCCAGAGCCAGGGCATTTGGGTGCTATAATTTAGGATTGAAACTGGTGGGGGTTGGAGGCCTTTGCCCTCTTTCTCATGGGATAGCACTGTTCACAGGCACACAGCCCTCCTCCCGTGGCCTTACAGGGCACATTCGTCCCAGAGCGCAAATGTTGGCATCATTTTAGTGCAGTAAAGGGATTTATGGGTCTGTGTAGCTCTTGGCTTTCTCATCAGTGTTTGGGATGCAACCTATTCCTTTGCTCATGTTCGCAGCCTAAGCCTAGGGTCCTGACTGCCACGCTACGTTTAAGCTTTGAGCCACAATATAGCTGCTAGTATCTAAAATGGCTGCTATTTCCGCATGTACACTACACCTACACAATATACAATAATATGTTTGTGTAGGTGCCTGTGTAAGTGATTTCAACCCGGCACTCCACCTAAGTCAATGCCTAGCGTGTGATGCACAGCTGGAACCCTTAATTATTTATTTATGTCTATAAGTTCTTTTATTTCTGAATGATATACCCTTATATCACGCCCTCTCTTTGAATCCCCTCGGTCACACTGAACCAGGAAGCAGGCTGTTTTGCAAAGTTAAAAGGATTTATTTTATGTATTTCACAATATATACATCACACTATTTAATGTTTATAAAAGGATCACTAATGGGGTGATGTCACAACAACTCTCCTTAATCACATGAAGTAATGATAGGAAAAAATAATGCAGTATAAAATAATACTTTGTGTGGGTTCAATCAAAATTGCAATGTGATACTCTTTCCCACTGCACACTACTCAATCCCCCCAATATGCAATATAAAGACATGGAAGGAGAGAAAACAGGTTTCAGGAATACAGAATTCAACAACACAGTATCAATCCTAATTTCCCCCAGCAAATATAGAGAGAGAAACAAGAATGACTGCAAACTTGTCAAAACGGTTTTAAAATTGGCTTTGCATGAATGGTAAAAACACTGAAAAATGGATTTAATTCACTAAAATGGTTTCAATACTAGTGGGAGCCGCTTTGTATGGAATCATACAAACACTAGCAATGATTATTAAATAACTAGCAGGTTGAAAACTTAATCCTGAGGTCGGATGCAATGTACAGCTGTTTAACACGTTATATATTTGAGCCAAACAAATAATTTGCGGCAAATATTTCCGCACGCGGTAAGCGCAATCTCGGAAAAAGTATAAGGAGTTAGAATGCGGTTTGGAAAGCTGAGGATGTTAGCTTCAATTTGACACTTAAATTTTGTTTCTAGCATGCACAGTGTAGAAGTTATGAAGGTTTTTGTAGAGGTTGTTTTTTTTCAGAAAGAGTCAAAATTTGTAAAACAAGGTTGTGCTTTTTAAAATGACAAACAAGTTTCTTATACTAGGGAGTCTATGAAGCCTCAAACTACACAACAGCACAGCCACCAACCCAGCAACGCCTCTGGATGGTTTCTACCTGCCGAGACGCTTGTCTTTCTTCAGCAAATATATTAGCGCAAAGATGATTTTAACACTACTATTATCAAAGGACTATATGGATGAAAGAAAGATTCAGGTAAGACAAAGGATTTTCTACAAAGCAGTTCTGAATATAAGAGAGTGGGTTTGGATAGGATTCCTTATTGATAAGATATTTGCTAGCGACAATCCTATGCTAAGGATATTCACTACCACTGTTTGGAATGGACCCATCAGAGATCTGGTCAGGGATATTTTCTGGACTGGAATTCTGCTAGCACCCCGGACTGGACTCAAAGCACTCTGGTGCTGCAATCAGCACGGCACTTTGGAAACTGCACGGCAAAATTGGTCTGGATCTTACGGGTTAGTTCTGGTTCGCAGCTATCTGGTTACAGCTCTGCTCTACTGGGTCGGATCTCGGAATTCTGGCAAGAATTTTTAGCAAGAAACCTGAGAAGGGTTCAGCTTTGGAAGTGGACCTTTCTGCTTTTAAAATTCTGGCGTCAGGAGTCTGGAGTCTTGAATATGGAATTCTCTTGCAAATGCTCCACCAGCAATCAGTTGATGGGAGAATCTGTGTGTCTCTCTATGTATTTCCCTAAGGGGTGGGTAGGCTGAATTATACTAAGCACACCCTCTAGGAATCCTATTGGTTAGGGTCTGTCCTCTCCCCTGATTTGAGAAGAAAGTCTGGTGTCATGATGATGCTGTATTTTACAATCCAGGGAGAACCTCCCCTTTGTTTCTGCACAGTAAATCTATTTTTCATATAAAGCATATTTCCAATTTTACCAACTTGCTAGCAATAACATATTTACATCACAGATTTAGTAGAGCAAGTATTCATCCGAGTCCCATCTCAGTGAGAGCGTCGGTTCAGATTTGACAGTTTTTTGCACTTTTAGTCGGGTACCCAATGTCAGATTTGTCCACATTTGTATACATTTATGTGCATGAGATCTGGGCATAATCCTGTGAAGATTCATATTTCTAGCATCCTCACAATTGCTACAAAATCACAATTTCTGTAGTCATGTCTCTGAACATAGCACAGAGTTCTGAGTAGTTTCAAAATGTGACCAGGATTTTCATGTTACCAACACTATATTTTACAGATGTTTACAATTCTGCACAGTTCTCTGTCAGTCTTTTTCAAAAAGATACTTTCTTGTGGTTTAAGGATACACATATCTGTCTGGCCCGCCCCCAAAGTTTTAGTGGGCCAAGAGCAATCCAGGCCTCTCTTCCTGCTGGCAGGGGTTTCTGTTGACACTTGAATTTGCATACCCTTTCAATCCAGGAAGTCTATTGTCTCTCGCAGGGGCAGCAGAGCAAAGTCCCCTTCCCCTTTAATTAGCATCTGACTGAGAGTTCTTGGGGCAAGAGCCGAAGGAAGGCACCTTTTGTTTGGGGCACGCTGTGGAATTTGCCTTTGAAGTTCTGTGGCTGGCATCAGAGGTTACTTTAACACACTTTGTTTAAAATTGTCTTTGCTAAAATAAACTTTACATTTTCAAAAATAGACATGCAGATCTTTAATTCCAGTCTTTTTAAAACATAACGATTGAACAGTGGCAACCCATATTGTTTTTGGTGGCAAGTCACTTCTTTTTCACAATTTGATTTTAATGCACAAGTTTACCTTCTAATGCACTTAACTGACAGCTTTCATACAGGCGGCCGATGGTACTGCGCCCATTTTCTGACAGATTTCCACAAACAACCACACTTTTTAATGTGGATATTCTATGATGAATTCTGCTTCTCCTGATATTGTGTGCTTATGTGGATTCTTTAGATAATGTGATAGTTAACACCCAGCAAGGATGTTGGATCTTTTCTGATGTTTGGGAACCATTATTTTGCAATTTCAGCAGCCAAGGAAAAAAAGGATTTCAGAGCACCTTTGGTTTTCCTGGCAGTGAAGCACTGCCTTTTCAGGTAGTTCCATTTTCCTCTGTGGGCAGCCCAAATGACAGTTTTTGGCAGTGTGGTCTCCTATTCCTCCACTGACACAGGCAAAGTAGATTGGCAGCCAACTTTTCTGCTTTTACTGCGCAATTCTCAGGGGTTTTAGCGCGCACAGGGCTTTTTGCGGCCATTTTGTTGGTTCTGGTGAAAGCAGCCCACAGTGATGTCGCAGGGCAGAGCCTAGTGGGTCAATGCATCCCACACCTGTAAAGGAGCCCCACTCCCCCTGGTCTCTTACATTACTGATGATGGCTTTTGCCTTATTGTAAAGCAACTGGGGGTGTGGGAAGATCCTCTTCCCAACAGCATGTTGGTGGATGCAGCCAGGCAGTTGAGTATGGCTCATTGGTGCAATGGAAGTTCCACTTTCTGCTAGACCTTCTTCATGCTCCTGCAATGATTGATCATTGAGCTCTCTTTCCTGAGTGAAGCAAGCTGTGTAGTAAAACCCTGGAAAGCAAACAGCACTCTGTCATTGTTATGTGCCACCTGTGATGCTTTCTTTCCATGGTATGGCGGAGCCTCACACCAAGGTGCATTAGTGCTGTCAGATCCTGTAACAATTTTGTGAAAAAGGGAAACTGTACATTCACCGTATTTATGCACTCTTCTTTGTCAGTGATCCATAGCTGTGGATAACATATATCGACTGATGGCAGGCCTAAACCGGGCAGCCTGTGCAGAACTTATAATGTATCCTGTAATACAGGTAGATGGCAAAACACATGAAGCCTGCAATACATTTGGTTAATTATGCATGGGTTCGATCTTCCAGCATGCTACACAATTGAAGCATGTATGCCTGCCTGCTGTGGTTAGTGGAGACAAGGCAGCAATATTTGCTCTGTGCTGACTATTGTTTGTTGTATACACATATTGGAGAGTACACATAGTTCTGGGTTAATCAAACATCTTTCAGTGCACTCCTATTGCACAGGATGGGAACAGTATTGTATTCAATGAGACTCATTGGTTGTACTTAGAGTGTGTGCACAGTACAAGGTTGTCCGGATTGGAATACGACTGTCCATTCTATCATCCAGGAGCTCTGTCAGATATGTCCCTGATCCACTTGGTCGGCATTGAGAAAGATGGTTGTAAGCTCATAAGGAACACACAATGAACCCATTTAGAGGTGTATTGAAGACTTAAGAAAGAGGATGGAAGTTCAGTGGTCTACTGCACATGCCAACAACTTTCCATTCACTCAATGAGAGACGGAGATCACTAAGAAAGAGAGTGCTCCTGCTACCCCTAGAAGTTAGCAAGAACAAAAAAGGCTGACGTATTCTAAGTGAGGAAGTCAGTGACAGCAACACAAGTGGTTGTAGGTGGTCTTTAGAAGTCATATCAGCCAGACCACTAAGGGACCTTGAGGAAGACCAGGGTGATAGAAGGTGGAAAGTACACAATACACACAAGCACAATATTTATGTCCCTCATGAATGTCCGGCAGAATTATGCATCAGTAGGACAGAAACCTGTACGAGTTGGGCTCTTAGTATAGCGCGAGAAAGTGTGCTTATTAGATCCACAATAGTCAAATCCAGTTCACTGTGATTCTGTGACTGCACTTTGTGTAACTTTGTGTACATTTCTATTTTCGTACCAGATTGTGGTTTTATGCCTTATTTTTAGTGTTTTTTGGTATTGTCATTGTCTGATGAAATGTTGTAAAATTTTGTAATACCATCGAGAAGAATATTTTATAAGTAAAACATATGTGCTGAGTTGTAGGTCTAATATATGTTCAAGACCAACTCGATGTTTTGCTGAGGGAAAGCTAATTGACACACACCTTAGCCCCTTCCTTTTGTTTGTTTAATACATATGTTCCCACAAAGCAGGAAGGTAGTGTTCTCCCATCGTGGGACCAGCCGATGTGAGATATGTGTCTCTACATTGAGACCTATTAGCTGTACTTGAAGTGTATAGGAGGGGCTTGTGAATGGTGCTGCCTGGCTTCCTTGACCCTTATTCACTTTACTGACAGTGTACACACAGTAGTGGTTGGACAAGTTCTGGCTCATTATGACTCAGACCCATTCTATATAGTCACAGTGCACATGTAGCAGGTATTGGGCACAATGCTAAATTATTTGAAGCCCATAAGTAATTGTATACATGGCTGTACTCAGAGTGTATATTACATATATTAGGGGATGGCACAATGCTGGCTTGAGACTTGTGTGTACTCCTGAATGTACATGCATTAGAAGTTGGAAACCCCGGTTTTCAATGATATATACACTTACCCAAGTTCATGTGCATAGTGTTCACTTCAGTGACCTTCATTCACTGTGCCAAGGCGTATTACGTTGTGTTACTGAGATTAATCATGATAACAATGTACACCGCCAATTGCATTTTGCCTGGCAATGGGTAGAGTGTAAACTACATGTTTTACACATATTCTTCTGAGCACCATGCCAGCGCTTAACATACAAACTATCCACCCGGACTCCGTACTGGCACTGGTACTGTACAGTATATTATGAGCCTCTGGTGAAGGCATCCCTTGTTCTTCCTGGGATTCACAGACCTGCAACAACAGCACTCATTTCCTGTAGTTCATTGCGTAGATGTTCTCTATATATGCCCTTCCCTTTTTAAAATGTTAAAAAGGGCATGACATTGGCTAGAGAACAGGTACATGCTGCGACACAGGTGGTAAGACTCGCAGTTGTTGTGTTATCTTCCTCTTTGTATCTGCACTGACAAGTGAATATTTTCATCTGAGAAGGAAAGGCACAGTTAGATTCATGATTTGGCCAGGATCACATATGTTTGTGAAATTGCTGCTGCTTCTGATGTTAACTTCTGACAGAATGGTGAAAAAGATCCCGTCAATAATAATTGCTGTTGTTTCTAACCAATTTAACGGTAGTCAATTTCTCAGTCTGGAGCAGGATGAAGGACTAAGTAGGACCTGCTGGGTTTTAAACTTGAGGACTGCGGGCTGGGTCTATATCTGAGGCATGAGAAGGACCCGCTGAGCAACCGCCCCATGTGCAGTATGACATCATTGTTTGCAGACAACATACATCTCTGAAATAGACTTTCTGGAAGTGCACTGTACCAGGAAAGCAAGAAAATATCAACATAAACCATAACGGACCTTAGTGGATTGACTGCCAGCTGCATATCTGCGTTACATGCTTGAAGCTAAACCTTTCCAATGAGACAGTCAACGTCTTTAAGTCTGGGAAAAGAGTACCTTTGAGCAACCTGGTATTACAGTGCCAAAAAGATCATCTGTTTGTAATATGTCCGTGTCAACATTATTTCACACTCTGGAAGACCTTGACTCTTGCAGGTTGCATAGCTTTCACCTTTTGATTGAGGTCAAAGGTTGCCCAGTTTCACTGAAAATAATGATCAAGCTCCTCCTCCACAATAGCTGATCTGGGACAGTCACCTGGAATCATCTCCAGCACATGCTATGCATTGTTTCTATTTTAAAACTGAGGTTTATGCTAAGAGAATAACATCGATGTGATTGTGGACAATTAGACCTCTAAAGCCGGAAGATTGAGTGCAAGTTCAAAGGGCGGAACCGCCTGCCAGCATCATCACTTCACCCCTGTTTTATGAACAGGAGTGGGACATTGGTACCAAAAGAATTTCTTTACACTTAACTACGTTGAAACCACGTAATCCTGCAAATCCTCTAATTGGTTGAGTATTGTTGGGACATAAGGAGATAAACATTACAGAAAATAGACCTCTAGCAGCTAACTCTAAACATGCATACTGTCACACGAATACACACAAAATGCACATCCATTCTGTATGTCCAACCTACATTAACTTTTGCAGCATGAATGTTCTTGTAGACAGCATTTGTCTTAACCATAATTGATGTCAACCTTGTGTACTGGTATGACATGACACACTTTTGTACCAGAGCAGGGACAAGCAAATATGAACACATCACCATAACAGACAATGCAAGAAAGCAGGAAAATACGACCCACTTTGGAATTACATCACACGAATTGCAAACCTCCACAATATCATCAAAGATTCTGTGCCACCACTGCCCCGCCGAAAAAGAAAAAGCAAAGTGGGGCATTTACATGGGTGCATAGTCTTACAGAACATTAGGCAGCCTTGAGGACTTTGGGTGGTGGACCCAGCTGGAAGGTGCTTAAGTTTTTTAGAGGGACCGTGTGTTAGCAAGGAGCCACTTCTTTTTGGTGGGTTAGTGCATGATGGTGGCAGCGTCAAGGCCCAAGGGTGAGAGACCTGGACGGAAGGAGCATTGTGTTCTTGGATGGTTTGGTTGTACTATTGCTTACATGCTTGTTTGTGCTATGTTGGCATCCTTAGGCTGCAGGTGTGTGTGAGGTTGCACAGCTGTGCAGCTTTATTTTGTTACAGAGGGAGATGTGTTATGTCTGTATCTCAGTGCCTGTCTTGTGTTGCCCTGTAAATGGGGCAAGAGTCAGTTGACATGCGTATGAACTCCATAGTGAGTGCTGTCTGGTGCATCCTTGTAAGGTCCTGTGCAGGGCCCCATTGGCACCTCTGACTAGATGGTAGCACCTCCCTTGCCGAGGAACACTTACATTGTAGTGGGGATATGCTCCCGGGCCGTTGGCGGTACCACTTTGCCAGAAGGCTGGCTCTTTGCCCTTGGCTGCTCCAACTACACCCTGGGCAGACAACACTTGGCCATGGGTGACTGTAATTGGGCTCTTGGTGACTGTAATTGGGCCCTGGGGACCTGGGGGCTGTGTCCATTCATTTTGGGTGGCGGTGAGTCTCCCAACTGTAATCCTGCACCCCCCACCAAAAGGGAACACTTGCCTGAAAGTCCTTTGCCAAAGTCCAGGTATGCATGGGTCCAGTTTCACCAACTCGTTGCCATTGTTATAATGAAGGATGGACTGGAGGCAGTTTACAGGTTCATCTAAGTTCTTCTTTATTAAGATGACCAGGGGAGAACCTCACCAGCACCCACCACTCAGACAGGCTGGCATCAACTGACACACAAAGTACCTTTTCTCGTACCCAAACATTCCATGCACACTGTAACATTCTCTCGTTGACCTCATTCACTCAGGGAACACAATGCAGGCACTGAGATGCAGATATGACAAGGTGGAGTGGCAGCGAGTGGCAGTCTTGCAGCTTACTCCCACCACCAAATCTTTTCCCCTGTTCTACTGTTGGAAGTGTGTTTCCTGTTACACCTGACCCTACAAAGGCTCACTTACTCCGCGGAGCGGACTCGGAGTGGCGGCGAGTGGCAGTCTTGCAGTCATGCCAGGCAAGACGGCCAAGGCCGCCTCTTCTCTTTTTTTGAAGCTGCTCCTGGATCCAGAAGATACTACAGAACGCTGCCTAAGAAGCTACTCGAAGTCGTCATCAATAAAAACCTCAACTACAATCTTTACACAAGACCTTAAACGATCTTCTCCTACTCCTACTCAAACCACCGATGACTTGGTTATCCACCCGATTTCGGGTCTTAATCAACCATTACACCACGGAAATGGAAACGGAGCCAGCATTATTTTTCCCCACAAAATAGGCTGTGAAAATCATCTATGCCTCTCCAACGATAAGCTTCCTTTACTCCAAAGTGAAGCTGACTTACTTTGTGGAGGCATCATAGCCCAGGAACGCTGCCGTGGCGGGACTCGCTCCTCCTCTACACCTGCTGTGACTACTGAATCCCTGCACGCCGGCTTGGTCCTCACCGGAGCTCCCCGGCCCCTCGCAGGGGGGCTGCGCTGAGCACTCTGGTCGGGACGGCCGGCGCCCCCTCTGAGTGTGCGGTGGCGACTTTAGCCACGGCCGGCGATCGGCGGTCCCCCGGAGGGGGGCCTGCTTTGAGTCCTGCACCGTTGCCAACTGGTGCCTCCCCTGAGCCGTCCGTGATGGTTGCCGCAGCGGCCGGCGCTCCGCGGTCTCCCAGAGGGGAGGCGGCGTTGAGCTTGCAGGCGGGGCCGGTACTGGCGAGGCGTGAATTCGACGTGCCGGGGCCAGAGGAGGTTGTCGCTCAGGAGAGCGGCGTGCCTGGTCTTCGGCCCGGGAGGAGAGAGGCCCAGGGTCCCAATTCCGTCGAGGAGATTCAGCCCAGAGCGAGAGAGCAGGGACGCCCGTGTGTGCCGGGAGCCGTGTGTTCAACACAGGCATCTGTAAGCGGAAACATGACAGCTCCACCTATTACCGTATTAACGGTAATAGCAACGATCCACAGGGACAACTCCTCAAATCTATCCTCTGAAAATGTTAGTCCGGATGAAAGTTCTGTCATCCCACCATTACAACCAACGATTCATGAAAAGGGGGGAACCCCACTTGAAAACCAAAAATAAAAGAATTCGACTTACTGGAGATCTAATTAAGGAAAACCATGTTCAAGGCAAACCAACCAAAAAAGTAAAATTTTCGTCTACCCACAAGATCATAGAAAAACAGGACAAATCCATCAAAACGGTCCGTGTTGGCCCCAAAGGCACAAGAAAGGGTATTAAAAAGCCCCAACATCCCTTAAAACTATTATCAGACTTTTTCCACAAACACTCAAAAGCCATCCAAGAGAAATGTAAAGAGCTGACAGATGCTGAAATTCTTGAGGCTGCCGACGAAATCACACCACCTCGCAAGTATCGTAGGCTGTTACTAGCACAACGAAAACCTTCTCTACTCCCATCAAAAGAAGACAACAGGTTTGCCCATAACATAGACAGGGCTAACTGGCACTTCACAGGATATGTGACTCCTGTAAGTGCACAAACAGCATCAGCGGAGTTGCCCAATTCAGCCCAATTCTACCAACGCGTGGGTGTCCTGATACAGTCAGACCAATTCAACCTTTGTCACAGGTTTTGTCACCCGATTGCGATCCAAATCACTGATCAAGTGTCACTGACAACTAGAAAGGCCAGGTACTTGTCACTTCAACTTCGCCCTTAAGTGAGCCTTGCAGACCCAACATACAAACTTTAGAAAAGGACCTCGGAAACAAGTACCCTCTGAAATCTAAAAATAGACTTCAATTTGAGAAAACTTTAGATTCCTTTTACTCAAACTTAGACAATTACAATAATCAAAGAAGACACTCTTCAGATCACCCACCTAGAAGGCTGTCATCTGTAAACATGCCAAATACGCGCCCACCGTCTCCAACAAGGGGTAGACCTGCCCCTCATTGTACCACATCTTCAAATGACCCACAACCAAAAAGATTTGACACATGCATGATGATGTCAGCATTAACGATAACGCTCAATCCATTTGTGAAACTGTATGAAACAATCAGAGATACGATGAAAGATCACACATCGATCCAAGCGTCAATGCTAAATAAACTGACTTTTCTGGAAGGCTACATCATGGCTTTAGAGGCAAAGAAATGACCAACTGTTAACAAATCCACTCAAGACCTACCTACGCCTCTAACTCAAGAACTAGTCCTGCCCACGAGATCTATGATCCCAGGAAAGCCACTTACAAAATCAGAAGGCACACAAACTCTACCATTTATCGACTTAACAGTCCCGTCGTCCCTCCCGACCGAAAAGTTCAGGTCACCTAAAGGAAATAAAGAAGTTAATCCCAAACGTAAAACAACTTCACTATTGGAAACAATTTTCCATCAGCAAGAGCCAGCCAGACCTAAGGCAATTATTCCCCAAAAATGCCCTCCGAAACCTCTGAAATCGAAGGTGCAAGTAAAAGATATATGTGACTCAAACAAGGATGAACCTGAGATACTCAACCAAACCCCGAGAGGGGTCGAAGCCTTCTTAAATAATGAGGATATGATGAACATCACCCAACACATTACGGACATAACAACAACTTCTCATTCGGAGTTTCAAGAAATCCCAGACTCCACCATAATTCTTTCACATTTACAATGACACATCAACAAAGAAACGGAGACCACTGAATCTCCATTCTTTACCTTTGAAAAACGAAGACATTGAGCGATCAAGAACAGTTACGGTTTAAAAAAACATCTACACATGGAGCCTTGGCTACACCTCAACCCAGATCTAATCTTCGAAAACAAGAGAGAAACAAGCGTGGCAGCCATACACATTGGCTGCCCACGGGACAGGAAGACAGAACACATAGAAGTCCCCGGGCACACCGCTCAAAAGCTCAGCAAGAGAAACCTCCATTAAGAGACTATACAAAGCAAGCTCCGAGGACGGTCTACAAATCAAAAACAGACAAATAACATAAGAAACCTCAAACTCGATGGATAATAAAACTAGAGCAAATTCTGGGGAACCACGACGTAGTGATACTAAACAGAAGAGAAGTCATTGACTTATTCAGTCATATTCCGTAGCTATGTTCAGTGAAATCAGCCGACCTCCAGATAGTCGATCCAAGTCATCAGGGCTCTAAGGGGATTTCACATCTGTACATAGCGTCACTAACAACAAACATTCTCCTAAAATCCGCTCTAGAGGATAATGGGTTACGATCTTACTGAATCCTCGAGGAAAATAAAACCATGCAATTACTGGGATCATAAAGAGACTCAAGAACATGCAAAAGTAACCGACCGACCTGGCACACTACGACAAAAACTTTGTTCTGTACCGAAGGAAACCACCACCACAACCACCTCGGAACCTAAAGAAAGCTCCAACAAAGCTTCCCAGAAAAAAGAATCAACATAGTCTTCAAAACGTTCCGACAACTTCCTAAAATCGGTGTATAAAAACCCAAAAGTCCCTGACTTACACGCCAGGACCAAATACCCAAAAGAAGACCTGAAAATTCAAAGGAAAGTCGAGAACGAGCTTTGCTCTGAGGTACCCACACTCCCCCCAAGTTCGTCATTGCACTCAATTTGGTCATGGCTGCCAAAAGCCCTAAAGATAAATCAACAAAAATAGCCACTCAAGAACAAGATCTACAGCAACACAAGTGACATTCAGAAATCCAACGACCAAGTCTGAATAAAAATGTGTTCATGGAACACACGAGGATTTCTCCACCTGACTGCGCCTGGTTCCATAAACCTGAACGACTATGATATTATCTTCTTACAAGAGACATGGCTTCTCCGACCTCCAATTCTCAACGGCTACGAGACCAATATAGTGTTGGCCAAGAAAGGCCCTTCTGGTCGTCCAATAGCAGGCCTTCTCCTTGCAATCCGCAGTGGACGTGGCTTAACCGAAATACTAAAACTGCTGATGGTGAAATTAAATTGGCTAACAAGGGATGGAAAAACGAACAAAACATCGACAAAGATAATAATAGTCGTCACAATCTATTGGAACCCAGCTACCATAGACTGCTCAAAATTCATCAATACGATCGAACAAGAACTCGACCAAGCCCAAGTCATCTTTCAGCTGGACCACGTAGTGGTATGTGGAGACCTTAACATTAACTCCCAACCTCCTGCCAAAGCTACGGCGACTAAACCAAAAAAACTAACAACAGATCAGAGGTCAACTAAATGGCAAAACCTGATGAAATCTAGATCATTTGACAACCTTGATAAAGTCTTTTTCGACCCAAACATATTACCAACTTGGGAAAGAGGGAACTCAAACTCAACAATCGACCACATTTTCGCGTCACGCTCCCTACTACCGCTCATCACCTCATATAAGGTGGTCAAAACATTGGAAAGCGACCACAACCTCCTTGAAACAACCTGGACTTCGAGCCCACCAATAAATCAAATAATGAGTGCAATTATTGAAGTAACTTCGCAGGGAACAAGGCTCAGGATGACAGAAAAGGCCATAACCTCTATAACAGCTCTATACAAAGACTGTAGTAACCAGCTACCCAGGACGGATGTGGACTATACCCCACTATTGACCACCTTTAGAGACCCACAGAGGAAAAAAAAGTCAACAATGGCAGACCAAAAACATATTTACGACAAATTGATCGCTGAAAAAAAGAGAGATCTGAGAAAAACAAAAAGACAGGCACGGAAACTAGACTTTCAGCAGTCTTCTGTCATCATCAAAGTAGCCAAAAAAATGTACAAATCATGGCTGAGGGGCCATCGACATAAGCTTTACCAACAAGACGCTGAAGACATCCTCAAGGCTATTTCTGGCAACCATGCCAGAGACTTTTTGTCCCTGCTCCATTCGACAACACCAGGTGCTCGTCCGTGCCAACTAAACGGAATTGTTCAATCAGCTTGGGAAGTTTACTTTCGAAACTCTCTTCCAGAGCCCCATAACCATCGAACCAAGATATTCAAGACTTGATCAAAACATTGAAAACATTGAAACCATCACGTGCTCCAGGCCCTGATGGAATCACCAACTTCGACCTGAAATCACACCCTGAAGCCTGGTCATCTCTCCTAAGCCAAATCTTTAGACGCTGTTCCTCCACCAAGTCCATCCCTCCATCGTGGACATGTGCAAATTTAGTGCCCATCTATAAAAAAGGAAACAGGTCAGATCCAGCCAGCTACTGCCCCATTGCCCTACTTGACCCCATAGGCAAACTGTTCGGGTCTCTTCTCCTAAAACACTTTACCTCTTGGGCCAATAAAGCCCCTTGCCATGATGAACTGCAAACTGGCTTCAAAAAGAACTTGGGCACAAACGCTAACATTTTAATACTGAGCTTGCTCAAAAGTCAAATTTTTGAAGGCCGACCCCGTTTATTCATCACTTTTGTCGACCTCACCCAGGCGTTTCATAAAGTCGACTGCGCAAGATTGTGGCAGAAACTTATCCAATGGAAATGTCCACCATGGCATACTTCACCCAATCAAAGCTCTCTACTCTAATACGTCTATGGGGGTCCGCCTCAATCAACAAGGGGCCTTATCGGAGGAAATAACAACGGACAGAGGTGTCAAACAGGGTTGTCCCTTGACTCCGGCCTTGTTTTGGTCCTACTTAGGCGACTTCCAGGAATCCGAAAAATCAGTACGAACTTTCCCTCCAAAACTTGGAGGTGATCAGATTAGTCGCCTCCTCTACGCAGACGACCTAATTCTATTGGACAACACCCCTATAGGCCTACAACGCCAACTTAACTAACCTGCAACAATATATGACGGTAAACAACTTGGAAATCAACGAATCAAAAACAAAAATGATGGTCATTGAAAAGTCTATGAAAAAGAAAGATAAAACTCTCCTTAAACTGGGCATGACCACAATCGAGAGAGTTACTAACATTAAGTACCTTGGCATTATATTAGACAGCACGCCCAAAGAAAAAGCGATGCAATTGGCCCGGTATGCAAAACTACTAAATTGGCAACCCAAGGAAAAGCGATTGACACCAAATTCGGCAGATTCTCAATCATTCCTGTGCGAGGCTTTGACCTATGGTGCGGACGCAATGCCGAATCTCCCTCCAGAGCTGTGGCCAAAACTTGAAGCAATTTTTTGGAGATTAATCTTTGGCCTCCCAAAATCAACACCGATAACATTAATCAGATGTGAACTCACCCTCTCATCTTTAAAAACAACTATACACTGTAACAGCGTTTTGCTATACCGAAAATGTATACAGAAAGATTCCCCTTATGCTTACCATCTGATAAGTGAGGAAATTTGTCTTGGAACCTGCCAAATGCTGTCAAGATGGGAAACTAAGAATCTGACCATCTTAAACTCAGTAGCATGCGACACAGAAGAGCTTATAACTAACCCAGTTAGAGTCACCAAAAAGATCAAGAGCTGGATTGGATCAACACCAATGAGACCGCAGCCAAATATAAACTCACCAGCCACCTCCCTCCCTTCTTTAAGAAACTGGATTCAGTTCAACCTTACTTAAAACGTTTTCCGAATAGGTTGGCACGCAATTACTTCTTAAAAACCCATCTGAACCTTCTAGAAACCAACAAAGTTTTAGCTATCAGACAATTATCTTCATCCAACTGCTGCCGAATCTGTAAATCTCCCACTGTAAAGGAAACCATTCGCCACCTCCTACTGAACTGTCCTGCGACGCAAGACATCCGTCTTACTTACCTGAAAGACATTTTCTCAAATTTTACTCTTCAAGACGAGGACATTTGCTGAAACAAACTGCTAGGTGGTGATAAACAGGCATGGCTTTTAGCCACAATAAACATCATGCAACACATCTTCAACGTGATCCTCCCTTTGCAGACCCAAACTATTGTTCCACTTGCATCTTCGAACTAATCTGCGCTACCTTTCGACTTCCAAGCACGCCGGACTGTTGGACTGTCGAGGTGCTTCTGTTACTTCAGTGTTTTGTTAAAAAATATGTAGAGATTATAAACAAATAAAAAAAAAAGATAGGACAACACTATTACAAAAAGCTTCAATCATATCATGGTTTATTATTATACATTGTTGTTGCTCAAAATATAACATTATTAGTGGGTGACCATTCATATGCTGTAAATTATGAAGTTATTTGTCTCTTGGCTTGTTCATGCAATTTCTTGTAATGTAATTTCTTTTAAAACCACATTCCTTAATGGCCTTAAATATTAAGACTGTGAGAATACCAACGTCCTTTACTATGGCACCACATTTGATTGTAGTAATTCATATGCAACAGAGGGTGCACAGTAACCTTTTCTGCTTGAGGGCCTCAGATATATTAGTGTCATCGTTTTAGAAAGTGCTTCTTGTATTTGATGTTGTTGGTACTAAATGTATTAACTGTAGTGTTTGTCTGCCCTTCCAGGATTTGAACCTGTATCTTTGCTTCTCTTAGTTTGACAAATTACATTCTACTCTACATCCAGATCACTTCTGGGAAAAACAGCAGTCAGACATGGTAGCCCATGCTGGGTTGTTTCCTGTAGAGGATATTTGTCAAGTAACTTTACCTGCAATCCAGTCGTTTCTTATAACTAGTGCACAGCACCATAGTGGAACCAGACTGTCAGACCATATCAGCAAAACCCCATATTGCTTTGGGGCAAATCATCAGTGAAGCTTACAAGAACGATGAGACTAGCATAGCAGCTGGAAATATCTACCACTTGTGTTTCCCTTTGTCAGTTTGCCATTTGCCGCGGGTATCCCGCCTTTTGACCTGCACATTAGCACTTCACCGTGCAAATGACCAACATTAACTGAGCTTCTATATGTTTAAAACTTGTTTAAAACTTGTGCTTTAAAAACACTCATTTTGACTCATTGTATTCAGTCCTTCCTTGTGGGAAACCCCCAATCACCTCTTCGAAGAGTTGGACTCATACGCTGTGCTTGCACGCTCGGCAGAATAGGGGGTCAATTTAAAAACATTTTCCAGGGCATTTGTTTCCCAGTCCAGCACTGTGTGTGAGACATGTGGGAGGGAAAACTGCTATGGTATGTTAATGATGTCAGTCCTATGCCTGCTGTATTCATTTGGAGTGGAATTGGCAAAGGATGGCTTAAGCAAAACAGAAGGTTGATCACAGGAAGTATTTTAGTTAATTATAACCACAGGCAACACTTTATCCTCCAGGCTATTCTTTTCTGCCTGCCAAGCCATTATAGAGGGGGAAACAATACATGCACATTAGGTTTGGCCCCACCACAAACGGGGAAGTCCAGCCCAAACTGCACAAGACTACAAGCTACCACATGCTTGTTTATGCATCATCTATGAGGTGTTGCTTGGGTCTCTAGGCTCAGCAGTCTCGTGATTCATGTCTGGGCCTGCCGACCCACTCACGGTGACTAAAGCAAAAAGGAAAGTTGAAGGGAAAATGTTTCTGAATTAATCATAACCATGGCATTGCTCTGGGGAACCCTCCAGACCATCATTTGGCACAGGCTGTCAGCACTGATGGACTGATGTTAACAATGTCAAATTGGCTTTATCTGTGTGTCTCCAGGATGAGATATTCAGTTGGCATTTTCCGGGGTTTGGAGTTTGTGGAAAATATGGGGTATGATTTGTGCTTATGGCTGGCGGTGTGTTGAGGTGTAACTTGTGTGTATTTTGGGATTTAGGGGGTGATTGGACTTAGGTGGGGGTGCTGCTAATAACCGGGGATGCTGAAATCGCTGATGTGCTGTGTTCTGCTGAAATCGTTGATGTGCTATGCCACATGTGCTATGTGCTAGCCGGCTACACCACCTAAGACCCACAACGGGTCCCGCGTCCATCCACTCTTTTTTCCTGCCTTTCCCCCCACTCTACTGGAGCTCTCCCCACTACCCTCCAGCATGGACTTCCGTGCGCTGAACTTCCACCATACGGTACTACTGCTGGGGGTAAGGATCAAGACTGGCAGAACATTTTATTGCAATTCGGCATCCAACATCCATGAGGTATGTAAATTGCGCAAACCCTTTGTGCCCGTGTCTTCTTGGCTTGGTGTGGCCATCATGTTGAGCTGTGCGCATTACCCATCTGTGTCTTTCATCTTTTGCCTCGCTTTACACTGCTGCCTACATGCCTTGCAGCATTCCAAGATGGCCATATTTGCTGTTTTTTTCGGAATGAAATGCTCTTCCTGGTGTGGGCCGGCCCCTGCCCCCTCCCATTGGTTGCCCTGGGCCTTTAAGCCAATGCATGCAACCGGGAGGCGCGAGCGGGCCACACCACCTAAGGCCCACAACGGGGCCCTGTCTGCCCCAGTCCACCACGGCACGCCACCCGCCCCCGCTGGTCACCTGTTTATGTGTGACTCCCCCCCAACCCCCTGGTTGCCTGTGTATGCATGACTCCCCCCCAACCCCCTGGTCACCTGTGCATGCATGACTCCCCCCAACCCCCTGGTCACCCTTGTTTGCATGACTCCCCCCAACTCCCTGGTCACCTGTGCATGCATGACTCCCCCCCAACCCCCTGGTCACCCTTGTATGCATGACTCCCCCCAACTCCCTGGTCACCTGTGTATGCATGACTCCCCCCCCAACTCCCTGGTTGCCTGTGTATACATGACTCCCCCCTCGAACCACCTGGTCGCCTGTGTATGCATGACTCCCGCCCCCCAAACCCCTTGGTCACCTGTCTATGCATGACTCCCCCAAGCCCCTGGTCGCCTGTGTATGCATGACTCCCCCAACCCCTGTTCGGCTGTGTATGCATGACTCACCCCCAACCCCCTGGTCGCCTGTGTATGCATGACTCCCCACCAACCCACTGGTCGCCTGTGTATGCATGACTCCCACTCAACCCCCTGGTCACCTGTTTATGCATGACTCCCCCCCAACCTCCTGGTCGCCTGTGTATGCATGACTCACCCCCCAACCCCCTAGTCACCTGTGTGTGCATGACTTCCCCCCCAACCCCCTGGTCACCTGTGTATGCATGACTCCCCCCCATCCTGCTGGTCGCCTGTGTGTGCATGACTCCCCCCCCCACCTAGCTGGTCGCCTGTGTATGCATGACTTCCTCCCCCACCCGCAGGCCGCTCGTCTGCCTACCCTATACCCCACCACTTTTCTGGTTGCACCCACCTTGTCCCATGCATTACCTGTTGTTGCCACCTTTTAAGATGGGTTTGGCGCTCATGGTTTATGCCACCAGTTTTGACCACATGCATTACCTTTTTGCCACCCTTTAAGATGGGGTTGGCGTTCATGGTTTATACCACCACTTTTGACCACACTCATTACTTTGTTGTTGCCACCCTTTAAGATGGGGTTGGTGCTCATGGTTTATGCCACCACTTTTGACCACTAGCATTACTTTGTTTTTGCCATTCTTTAAGATGGGGTCGGTGCTCATGGTTTATGCCACCCCTTTTGACTACTAGCAATACTTTGTTGTTGCCACCCTGTAAAACGAGGTTGGTGCTCATGTTTTATGCCAACAATTTTGACCACATGGGTTACCTGTTGTTGCCACCTTTTAAGATGGGGTTGGCACCCATGTTCTATGCCACCACTTTTGACCACATGCGTTACCTGTTGTTGCCACCCTTAAGAGAGGGCCGGTACTCATGTTTTATGCCACCACTTTTGACCACATGCATTACTTTGTTGTTGCCACCCTTTAAGATGGTGTTGGCGCTCATGTTTTATGCCACCACTTTTGACCACATGCATTACTTTGTTGTTGCCACCTTTTAAGATGGGGTTGGTGCATATGTTTTATGCCAACAGTTGTGGCTATATGCATTACCTGTTGTTGTCACCCCTCAAGTTGGGTTGGATCTCATGTTTTGCTTCCGATCCGACCACATGCACTTATGTAACCAAGCAAGTATTCTTAACTGCACCACGATGCTCGAGATCAGTTGTGCGCTTTACAAATGCAAGTAAATAAATAAATAAATAAAATATGTTCTGTGTGGGTACAGGCTTCCTGCTTTGCTGGTGTCTTGTGTGTCTTGTAGGATGTTGACAAGTTCTGGGAGGCATCTCTGTTCTCTTTGATCACAGTTTGAGAACCACTAAGGGAAGGTTAGCTACAGAAAGTCTCCGGTGGCCAACCCACACTCAAACAAAAGCATAGAAGAGGAAATATGTCTAGCATCTTTGGAGTATACTGATGTCCCTCAAGTGCTGTGATACATACACAGACATAAAATATAGTATCTTTCATCGTATATTGTATGGAAGCACGAACTAATATGCAGGATTCAGCAGCAAGCAAACTCTTAATCACCACACGGCCCTCCCTCTTTCCAGTTCACAGCATACTTGTGCACTTTTCTTGTCTTGCGGCATCCAAAGCAGTCTCAATCAGCCAGCCCCATGTCATGACACATCCCACGTGGGGTAGTGCCACTGTCAGAAAAACAAAGATTTGGGAAGAAGGCACTGATCATATGGAGCACAAATGCTGAAAAGAATTCCTCCAGGTCACTGAGGTTGGGCTTGTGTCGGACATCTTGCATATGATTTGCAATCTTATTTTTAGACAAATCATAGAACTATTACTGCACCTGCAGGTTGAGGTATTTAGCCAGGCAAAGGGAACATGTACTGTAATTAAACATTAAACGAAATTACCGACTGTTAACAAATCCACTCAAGACCTACCTACGCCTCTAAATCAAGAACTAGTCCTGCCCACGAGATCTACGGCCCCAGGAAAGCCACTTACAAAATCAGAAGGCACACAAACTCTACCATTTATCGACTTAACAGTCCCGTCGTCTCTCCCGACCGAAAAGTTCAGGTCACCTAAAGGAAATAAAGAAGTTAATCCCAAACGTAAAACAACTTCACTATTGAAAACAATTTTCCATCAGCAAGAGCCAGCCAGACCTAAGGCAATTATTCCCCAAAAATGCCCTCCGAAACCTCTGAAATCGAAGGTGCAAGTAAAAGATACATGTGACTCAAACAAGGATGAACCTGAGATACTCAACCAAACCCCGAGAGGGGACGTAGCCTTCTTAAATAATGAGGATATGATGAACATCACCCAACACATTACGGACATAACAACAACTTCTCATTCGGAGTTTCAAGAAATCCCAGACTCCACCATAATTCTTTCACATTTACAACGACACATCAACAAAGAAACGGAGACCACTGAATCTCCATTCTTTACCTTTGAAGAACGAAGACATCGAGCGATCAAGAACAGTTACGGTTCAAAAAAACATCTACCCATGGAGCCTTGCGCTACACCTCAACCCAGATCTAATCTTCGAAAACAAGAGAGAAACAAGCGTGGCAGCCATACACATCAGCTGCCCACGGGACAGGAAGACAGAACACATAGAAGCCCCCAGGCACACCGCTCAAAAGCTCAGCAAGAGAAACCTCCATTAAGAGACTATACAAAGCAAGCTCCGAGGATGGTCTACAAATCAAAAACGGACAAATACCATACGAAACCTCAAACTCGATGGATATTAAAACTAGAGCAAATTCTGGGGAACCACGACGTAGTGATACTAAACAGAAGAGCAGTCATTGACTTATTCAGTCATATTCCGAAGCTATGTTCAGTGAAATCAGCCGACCTCCAGATAGTCGATCCAAGTCATCAGGGCTCTAAGGCGATCTCACATCTGTACATAGCGTCACTAACAACAAACATTCTCATAAAATCCGCTCTAGAGGAACTACTAATAATGGGTTACGATCTTACTGAATCCTCGAGGAAAATAAAACCATGCAATTACTGGGATCATAAAGAGACTCAAGAACATGCAAAAGTAACTGACCGACCTGGCACACTACGCCAAAAACTTTGTTCTGTACCGAAGGAAACCACCACCACAACCACCTCGGAACCTAAAGAAAGCTCCAACAAAGCTTCCCAGAAAAAAGAATCAACATAGTCTTCAAAACGTTCCAACAACTTCCTAAAATCGGTGTATAAAAACCCAAAAGTCCCTGACTTACACGCCAGGACCAAATACCCAAAAGAAGACCTGAAAATTCAAAGGAAAGTCGAGAACGAGCTTTGCTCTGAGGTACCCACACTCCCCCCAAGTTCGTCATTGCACTCAATTTGGTCATGGCTGCCAAAAGCCCTAAAGATAAATCAACAAAAATAGCCACTCAAGAACAAGATCTACAGCAACACAAGTGACATTCAGAAATCCAACGACCAAGTCTGAATAAAAATGTGTTCATGGAACACACGAGGATTTCTCCACCTGACTGCGCCTGGTTCCATAAACCTGAACGACTATGATATTATCTTCTTACAAGAGACATGGCTTCTCCGACCTCCAATTCTCAACGGCTACGAGACCAATATAGTGTTGGCCAAGAAAGGCCCTTCTGGTCGTCCAATAGCAGGCCTTCTCCTTGCAATCCGCAGTGGACGTGGCTTAACCGAAATACTAAAACTGCTGATGGTGAAATTAAATTGGCTAACAAGGGATGGAAAAACGAACAAAACATCGACAAAGATAATAATAGTCGTCACAATCTATTGGAACCCAGCTACCATAGACTGCTCAAAATTCATCAATACGATCGAACAAGAACTCGACCAAGCCCAAGTCATCTTTCAGCTGGACCACGTAGTGGTATGTGGAGACCTTAACATTAACTCCCAACCTCCTGCCAAAGCTACGGCGACTAAACCAAAAAAACTAACAACAGATCAGAGGTCAACTAAATGGCAAAACCTGATGAAATCTAGATCATTTGACAACCTTGATAAAGTCTTTTTCGACCCAAACATATTACCAACTTGGGAAAGAGGGAACTCAAACTCAACAATCGACCACATTTTCGCGTCACGCTCCCTACTACCGCTCATCACCTCATATAAGGTGGTCAAAACATTGGAAAGCGACCACAACCTCCTTGAAACAACCTGGACTTCGAGCCCACCAATAAATCAAATAATGAGTGCAATTATTGAAGTAACTTCGCAGGGAACAAGGCTCAGGATGACAGAAAAGGCCATAACCTCTATAACAGCTCTATACAAAGACTGTAGTAACCAGCTACCCAGGACGGATGTGGACTATACCCCACTATTGACCACCTTTAGAGACCCACAGAGGAAAAAAAAGTCAACAATGGCAGACCAAAAACATATTTACGACAAATTGATCGCTGAAAAAAAGAGAGATCTGAGAAAAACAAAAAGACAGGCACGGAAACTAGACTTTCAGCAGTCTTCTGTCATCATCAAAGTAGCCAAAAAAATGTACAAATCATGGCTGAGGGGCCATCGACATAAGCTTTACCAACAAGACGCTGAAGACATCCTCAAGGCTATTTCTGGCAACCATGCCAGAGACTTTTTGTCCCTGCTCCATTCGACAACACCAGGTGCTCGTCCGTGCCAACTAAACGGAATTGTTCAATCAGCTTGGGAAGTTTACTTTCGAAACTCTCTTCCAGAGCCCCATAACCATCGAACCAATGACGGGTAACAGCGAAATTCCTTGGATCCGTTTGGACAACACTGAAGATATTCAAGACTTGATCAGAACATTGAAACCATCACGTGCTCCAGGCCCTGATGGAATCACCAACTTCGACCTGAAATCACACCCTGAAGCCTGGTCATCTCTCTTAAGCCAAATCTTTAGACGCTGTTCCTCCACCAAGTCCATCCCTCCATCCTGGACATGTGCAAATGTAGTGCCCATCTATAAAAAAGGAAACAGGTCAGATCCAGCCAGCTACTGCCCCATTGCCCTACTTGACCCCATCGGCAAACTGTTCGGGTCTCTTCTCCTAAAACACTTTACCTCTTGGGCCAATAAAGCCCCTTGCCATGATGAACTGCAAACTGGCTTCAAAAAGAACTTGAGCACAAACGCTAACATTTTAATACTGAGCACGCTCAAAAGTAAAATTTTGGAAGGCCGACCCCGTTTATTCATCACTTTTGTCAACCTCACCCAGGCGTTTGATAAAGTCGACTGCACAAGATTGTGGCAGAAACTTATCCAATGGAAATGTCCACCTGACATACTTCACCCAATCAAAGCTCTCTACTCTAATACGTCTATGCGGGTCCGCCTCAATCAACAAAGGGCCTTATCGGAGGAAATAACAACGGCCAGAGGTGTCAAACAGGGTTGTCCCTTGGCTCCGGCCTTGTTTTGGTCCTACTTAGGCGACTTCCAGGAATCCGAAAAATCAGTACGAACTTTCCCTCCAAAACTTGGAGGTGATCAGATTAGTCGCCTCCACTACGCAGATGACCTAATTCTATTGGACAACACCCCTATAGGCCTACAACGCCAACTTACTAACCTGCAACAATATATGACGGTAAACAACTTGGAAATCAACGAATCAAAAACAAAAATGATGGTCATTGAAAAGTCTATGAAAAAGAAAGATAAAACTCTCCTTAAAGTGGGCACGACCACAATCGAGAGAGTTACTAACATTAAGTACCTTGGCGTTATATTAGACATCACGCCCAAAGAAAAAGCGATGCAATTGGCCCTGTATGCAAAACTACTAAATTGGCAACCCAAGGAAAAGCGATTGACACCAAATTCGGCAGATTCTCAATCATTCCTGTGCGAGACTTTGACCTATGGTGCGGACGCAATGCCGAATCTCCCTCCAGAACTGTGGCCAAAACTTGAAGCAATTTTTTGGAGATTAATCTTTGGCCTCCCAAAATCAACACCGATAACATTAATCAGATGTGAACTCACCCTCTCATCTTTAAAAACAACTATACACTGTAACAGCGTTTTCCTATACCGAAAATGTATACAGAAAGACTCCCCTTATGCTTACCATCTGATAAGTGAGGAAATTTGTCTTGGAACCTGCCAAATGCTGTCAAGATGGGAAACTCTGAATCTGACCATCTTAAACTCAGTAGCATGTGACACAGAAGAGCTTATAACTAACCCAGTTAGAGTCACCAAAAAGATAAGAGAGCTGGATTGGATCAACACCAATGAGACCGCAGCCAAATATAAACTCACCAGCCACCTCCCTCCCTTCTTTAAGAAAATGGATTCAGTTCAACCTTACTTAAAACGTTTTCCGAATAAGTTGGCACGCAATTACTTCTTAAAAACCCATCTGAACCTTCTAGAAACCAACAAAGTTTTAGCTATCAGACAATTATCTTCATCCAACTGCTGCCGAATCTGTAAATCTCCCACTGTAAAGGAAACCATTCGCCACCTCCTACTGAACTGTCCTGCGACGCAAGACATTCGTCTTACTTACCTGAAAGACATTTTCTCAAATTTTACTCTTCAAGACGAGGACATTTGCTGAAACAAACTGCTAGGTGGTGATAAACAGGCATGGCTTTTAGCCACAATAAACATCATGCAACACATCTTCAACGTGATCCTCCCTTTGCAGACCCAAACTATTGTCCCACTTGCATCTTCAAACTAATCTGCGCTACCTTTCGACTTCCAAGCACGCCGGACTGTTGGACTGTCGAGGTGCTTCTGTTACTTCAGTGTTTTGTTAAAAAATATGTAGAGATTATAAACAAATAAAAAAAAAAAGATAGGACAACACTATTACAAAAAGCTTCAATCATATAATGGTTTATTATTATACATTGTTGTTGCTCAAAATATAACATTATTAGTGGGTGACCATTCATATGCTGTAAATTATGAAGTTATTTGTCTCTTGGCTTGTTCATGCAATTTCTTGTAATGTAATTTCTTGTAACACCACATTCCTTAATGGCCTTAAATATTAAGACTGTGAGAATACCAACGTCCTTTACTATGGCACCACATTTGATTGTAGTAATTCATATGCAACAGAGGGTGCACAGTAACCTTTTCTGCTTGAGGGCCTCAGATATATTAGTGTCATCGTTTTAGAAAGTGCTTCTTGTATTTGATGTTGTTGGTACTAAATGTATTAACTGTAGTGTTTGTCTGCCCTTCCAGGATTTGAACCTGTATCTTTGCTTCTCTCAGTTTGACAAATTACATTCTACTCTACATCCAGATCACTTCTGGGAAAAACAGCAGTCAGACATGGTAGCCCATGCTGGGTTGTTTCCTGTAGAGGATATTTGTCAAGTAACTTTACCTGCAATCCAGTCGTTTCTTATAACTAGTGCACAGCACCATAGTGGAACCAGACTGTCAGACCATATCAGCAAAACCCCATATTGCCTTTGGGCAAAGCATCAGTGAAGCTTACAAGAACGATGAGACTAGCATAGCAGCTGGAAATATCTACCACTTGTGTTTCCCTTTGTCAGTTTGCCATTTGCCGCGGGTATCCCGCCTTTTGACCTGCACATTAGCACTTCGCCGTGCAAATGACCAACATTTACTGAGCTTCTATATGTTTAAAACTTGTTTAAAACTTGTGCTTTAAAAACACTCATTTTGACTCATTGTATTCAGTCCTTCCTTGTGGGAAACCCCCAATCACCTCTTCGAAGAGTTGGACTCAGCAGAATAGGGGGTCAATTTGAAAACATTTTCCAGGGCATTTGTTTCCCAGTCCAGCACTGTGTGTGAGACATGTGGGAGGGAAAACTGCTATGTTATGTTAATGATTTCAGTCCCGTGCCTGCTGTATTCATTTGGAGTGGAATTGGCAAAGGGTGGCTTAAGCAAAACAGAAGGTTGATCGCAGGAAGTATTTTAGTTAACCACAGGCAACACTTTATCCTCCAGGCTATTCTTTTCTGCCTGCCAAGCCATTATAGAGGGGGAAACAATACATGCACATTAGGGTTGGCCCCACCACAAACGGGGAAGTCCAGCCCAAACTGCACAAGACTACAGGCTACCACATGCGTGTTTATGCATCATCTATGAGGTGTTGCTTGGGTCTCTAGGCTCAGCAGTCTCGTGATTCATGTCTGGGCCTGCCGACCCACTCACGTGACTAAAGCAAAAAGGAAAGTTGAAGGGAAAATGTTTCTGAATTAATCATAACCATGGCATTGCTCTGGGGAACCCTCCAGACCATCATTTGGCACAGGCTGTCAGCACTGATGGACTGATGTTAACAATGTCAAATTGGCTTTATCTGTGTGTCTCCAGGATGAGATATTCAGTTGGCATTTTCCGGGGTTTGGAGTTTGTGGAAAATATGGGGTATGAATTGTGCTTATGGCTGGCGGTGTGTTGAGGTGTAACTTGTGTGTATATTGGGATTTAGGGGGTGATTGGACTTAGGTGGGGGTGCTGCTAATAACCGGGGATGCTGAAATCGCTGATGTGCTGTGTTCTGCTGAAATCGTTGATGTGCTATGCCACATGTGCTATGTGCTAGCCGGCTACACCACCTAAGACCCACAACGGGTCCCGCCTCCATCCACTCTTTTTTCCTGCCTTTCCCCCCACTCTACTGGAGCTCTCCCCACTAACCTCCAGCACGGACTTCCGTGTGCTGAACTTCCACCATACGGCACTACTGCTGGGGGTAAGGATCAAGACTGGCAGAACATTTTATTGCAATTTGGCATGCAACATCCATGAGGTCTGTAAATTGCGCAAACCCTTTGTGCCCGTGTCTTCTTGGCTTGGTGTGGCCATCATGTTGAGCTGTGCGCATTACCCATCTGTGTCTTTCATCTTTTGCCTCGCTTTACACTGCTGCCTACATGCCTTGCAGCACTCCAAGATGGCTATATTTGCTATTTTTTTCGGAATGAAATGCTCTTCCTGGTGTGGGCCAGCCCCTGCCCCCTCCCATTGGTTGCCCTGGGCCTTTAAGCCAATGGATGCAACCGGGAGGTGCGAGCGGGCCACACCACCTAAGGCCCACAACGGGGCCCTGTCTACCCCTGTCCACCACGGCACGCCACCCGCCCCCGCTGGTCACCTGTTTATGTGTGACTCCCCCCCAATCCCCTGGTTGCCTGTGTATGCATGACCCCCCCCCAACCCCCTGGTCACCTGTGCATGCATGACTCCCCCCCAACCCTCTGGTCACTCTTGTATGCATGACTCCCCCCAACTCCCTGGTCACCTGTGTATGCACGACTCCCCCCCCCAACTCCCTGGTCGCCTGTGTATACATGACTCCCCCCTCGAACCCCCTGGTCGCCTGTGTATGCATGACTCCCGCCCCCCAACCCCCCTGGTCACCTGTGTATGCATGACTCCCCCAACCCCCTGGTCACCTGTGTATGCATGACTCCCCCAACCCCTGGTCGCTATGTATGCATGACTCACCCCCAACCCCCTGGTCGCCTGTGTATGCATGATTCCCCCCAACCCACTGGTCGCCTGTGTATGCATGACTCCCCCCCAACCCCCTGGTCACCTGTTTATGCATGACTCCCCCCCAACCTCCTGGTTGCTTGTGTATGCATGACTCACCCCCCAACCCCCTGGTCACCTGTGTGTGCATGACTTCCCCCCAACCCCCTGGTCACCTGTGTATGCATGACTCCCCCCCCACCCTGCTGGTCGCCTGTGTATGCATGACTTCCTCCCCCACCCGCAGGCCGCTCGTCTGCCTACCCTATACCCCACCACTTTTCTGGTTGCACCCACCTTGTCCCATGCTTTACCTGTTGTTGCCACCTTTTAAGATGGGTTTGACGCTCATGGTTTATGCCACCAGTTTGACCACATGCATTACTTTGTTGTTGCCACCCTTTAAGATGGGGTTGGTGCTCATGGTTTATGCCACCACTTTTGACCACTAGCATTACTTTGTTGTTGCCATTCTTTAAGATGGGGTCGGTGCTCATGGTTTATGCCACCCCTTTTGACCACTAGCAATACTTTGTTATTGCCACCCTGTAAAACGAGGTTGGTGCTCATGTTTTATGCCAACAATTTTGACCACATGCGTTACCTGTTGTTGCCACCCTTTAAGATGGGGTTGGCGCCCATGTGCTATGCCACCACTTTTGACCACATGCATCACCTGTTGTTGCCACCTTTAAGAGAGGGTCGGTACTCATGTTTTATGCCACCACTTTTGACCACATGCATTACTTTGTTGTTGCCACCCTTTAAGATGGTGTTGGTGCTCATGTTTTATGCCACCACTTTTGACCACATGCATTACTTTGTTGTTGCCACCTTTTAAGATGGGGTTGGTGCTCAGGTTTTATGCCAACAGTTGTGACTATATGTATTACCTGTTGTTGTCACCCCTCAAGTTGGGTTGGATCTCATGTTTTGCTTCCGATCCGACCACATGCACTTATGTAACCAAGCAAGTAGTCTTAACTGCACCACGATGCTCGAGATCAGTTGTGCGCTTTACAAATGCAAGTAAATAAATAAATAAATAAAATATGTTCTGTGTGGGTACAGGCTTCCTGCTTTGCTGGTGTGTTGTGTGTCTTGTAGGATGTTGACAAGTTCCGGGAGGCATCTCTGTTCTCTTTGATCACAGTTTGAGAACCACTAAGGGAAGGTTAGCTACAGAAAGTCTCCGGTGGCCAACCCACACTCAAACACAAGCATAGAAGAGGAAATATGTCTAGCATATTTGGAGTACACTGATGTCCCTCAAGTGCTGTGATATATACACAGACATAAAATATAGTATCTTTCATCGTATATTGTATGGAAGCACGAACTAATATGCAGGATTCAGCAGCAAGCACACTCTTAATCACCTCCCGGCCCTCCCTCTTTCCAGTTCACAGCATACTTGTGCACTCACCTTTTCTTGTCTTGCGGCATCCAAAGCAGTCTCAATCAGCCAGCCCCATGTCATGACACATCCCACGTGGGGTAGTGCCACTGTCAAAAAAACAAAGGTTTGGGAAGAAGGCACTGATCATATGGAGCACAAATGCTGAAAACAATTCCTCCAGGTCACTGAGGTTGGGCTTGTGTCGGACATCTTGCATATGATTTGCGATCTTATTTTTAGACAAATCATAGAACTATTACTGCACCTGCAGGTTGAGGTATTTAGCCAGGCAAAGGGAACATGGGCTGTAATTAAACATATATAAAATGTATATAGGTAAGTTGTAGAATCAAAACGTAATTTGCCCAGGGTTAGTGAAAGTCACTTTTATCCTTTGCAATGGGCACCCTACGGTTCCTCTTGAAAAAAGAGTGCACATGTTTCTTAAACTGTTCTCTAGCGTCAGCTCTCCAGCTGACTGCCTTCATTTGTTCGAATGTCATAGCACCTCTTTGTCTTGATACAATGTATTTGTGCCCCAGACTGTTACGTCTCCCAAGGGGCAGACCGCTGCCACTGTAGAGTGGCTCCCCTTTTTGTATATATTACACATCATGAGAAAGCACACTCCTCCTCCCTGTATCCCCAACTATATGACAGCAGAGAACCAAGGCGCAAGTACTTGGTGAGGGGTGCACGCCTTCAGTGAGGAATCCACACGTTTGCTGTCACTGATGCTGATTTCAAGCGACAGATAAGATACATGTAATAATGTAAAGTCATTCATTTCAAATGCTAAATAATAAGTGCTTTAGTGTGTCGAAATCAAGCTTGCAGGCCCTCTGCCAAACCTGAGATGCATATGTTTCAGTGAGCCATAGAAAACAAGCATTGGCAAAGCAAACAGTTTTAGCTCTGGTATAAGCATTAGATATACATTAGATGTGCATGTGCTGGCCACAGCCATCATATTCCTTGGTATTCACACCCCTTGCCAACTGTTTCCATCTTAAGGCAAAATAATACAATGATGGCAGTTCCTAGCAAAGGCCTATCACATGCCTAAACGCGCAACCAAACTGTTGGTTTTGCCAATGCTTGTTTATAATAATAATATTAATAATAATAATAATAATAATAATAATAATAATAATAATAATAATAATAATAATAATAATACAAATGTGTTACTTATATAGTGCTTTCACAAAAGCACTGTAGATAGAACATTTATATATATAGAATAATTATTGCCAACCAAAGTTGGTACTCCTTTATCAACCTCTAAAAGATAAAATGCTGGGTTGGCATTGCAGGGATCATGCCGAGACCGCAGCAAACACGCATCCCTCTGAGCGACATTACTGGATGACAGAGAGGTGAAGAGTTTCATCTACTCTCATGTGCATGCGGTATGCGTTTTGGTGGAACAGGAGAGGCAACCCTATGTCAGGAAGCTTGCAAATGAAGTGGTATATTGTAAAGGCTTTCAGATTTCAGGCACATTTAACATTCCAGAAAGGGTGATTTTGGAACTCCCCCTCCTCACGGGAGAGGGTTGGCATGTAGGCCACATAGCGGGGAACCTGTTGAAATGCTTACTCTGGAGACATCTGGAGCATTTGCCAAAATTGTAGAGATTATTTACATTACCAAATTGACACAATGTTTGGCCAACAGTACCTCATAGGATCAGAGAGAGAAGTCAATTTTAAGTTGGTGTTCACCATTAACATGACAATACGATCCATAATATACTTCAAAACAACACAATAGATACGTCCCTAAATCTATCTAAATACAACCTACATAAATACTTTCTAAAATTAGACTAACATTGTCTATCAATTCTTTGAAAAGCAGCTTTAACTTATTTACACATATCCACTATACCAATTTCATTACAACACAATAAGAACGGCATTGCCTTCAGTGTAGTTCTAATATTGTAATGAATAGAATGACGCTAAGTCGCTGTCTCCTTAGATCGATCAACACACTGTAAATCAGCACACCCTAGTGCTAAGTCCCATTAAAGGTAAAACATTCACTCTAAGCATTCAGACAATTTGCCTCTGTTCTGTAGACCTGCATTCGGTTGTCGTATTTTCTTTCAAGGGCCATACGGCAACAGCGACCAAAATAATTCAAAGAGCTCAAGTTCAAAATACGACTCATTGCATAGCCATGTTCCAACATCTTGGGTGTCTTATGTATTCCGCTATTCCTAAACTGCATAAAATCGAGACCCCAGATCTTGCGCATGGCAGCACACTTTGCAATCGGGGATACTTTATGTGTGGGAACTGAGCCTTCATTTCCCCCATGGCCTTCATGATGTTTGGGATTTCTGAGGAATTAGTAGATACTTTCAAAAAGAATTCTAAGAATGTTCTTTCCACAAGGAACCTAATATTAGGTACACCCAGCTCCATCCGTAATGCCTCCCCTGGCGTGTTAGGGCACAGTCCCTATATCTTCCTCAATAAACCATTTTGTCTACGATCCAACAGAGCACAATCCACGTGTCCCCATATCTCACAGTTGTACAGCATCACAGAGTATATTTTGTCCTCCATCACCTTAATACACGTGTCCAAATGACAGCTCCCAAATTCATAATACATTCTAGCCAGGCCACCCAATCCCACATGCAGCCTTTTTTGCACCATACCAAGGTGTGGGCCAAGATGCAATTTTTAGAGCCCTGAGTCCCTAACTAATTATCAGAGCCCACAACCTTGATATTAACATTTTGATTGACCATACATATTTAGGAAAACGTTTACCAAAAACAACAATTTTAGATTTTGAAAGATATCAAAATATCAAGCCACATATCCCAGACGGAAGCCAAATCCCTTAGGCACCAGATCCAACAAAATTGCAGCATCAGCATAGAGGAGTGCAGGATAGCTGGATCCATTAAGCACTGGTGGAATTATTATTATTATTTATTTATTTTTTTATTGTAATTTTTAGTTTGAATCAAACTTTTATCACAAACATTTTTTTTTATCAAACCTTTAAGAAAACAAGCATCTTCCAAATACAGTTCATAAAGCCCAGACTTAAGTTTCAGTGTCCAAACAGGCTTCCACAAAGTTTATTACTGAGCACATCAGATGAATTGAACTTCCACCCAAGATTCTTAACCACCATTCATCCATGTTGTTATTTATAGGCGCAAATTTGCTTAGGTGGATTGACCTCAGGATCTTAAATACTGGGCATTCTGTTATTAGATGTTTGAGTGCTTCTATGGGGGTCTTACAGCAGCCGTTGTCATCTGATTTTTCAATATGACGTGCCACTAACATTTGTTTTGCCTTTTCGGCATTTAGACGTAGTCCCAGGAATCCATTTCGATGACGTTGTGAAGGAAATTTTTGCAAGTATTGAGGAAAATTATCTAATGTGTTCATTACTAGACTGTGGTTCAGGGCAGACGCAAGATCTTCATATTTGGACAGATTCTGGTTCCAGAAACATTGTTTTATCTTTTTCTTTGCTATTTGAGGCTGGTCTAGCAATGTTTCAAGTTTGATGTCACTCGCTTTTAGAACCTCTTCGAGCTTTTGCGTCCAGCTCTTAAGTAGTCCTGTGTATTCCAAGTTATCTCTAGGCGCTAATAACTTATATGCAGGTTCTGGATTTGCGATTTGCATTTTTCGTAGCATCGCTAGGGATTTCCAGACGACACAGCCGTATAATTCTTCTAACGCCAAATCATACCTTATTGCAATGATTGAGATATAGTTTTGTAGTCTTAACACTCGCCGCCAGAAAATTCCCTCTAGTTTGGCCCAGATTTTGTGGTCCATATTCCATCCTGTTTCTGAGCCATATGTGATTCCTGGGACTACCTTTTGCACATAAAACTGCCGCACTGGAATTAATTAATTAAGCCGAACTTTCCATACAAGGTATGTATTTGAGCTTCTTGTAGAGCAAACGTTTTCCTTCGTTGCAACAGGTTTAGTGCCCAATTGTTTTCTCGAATTGACTTGTTCATTAAAACTCCTAGATAGCGAATTTCAGTGACTGTTTCAATTTCTTTGTTATCTATTCTCCAAATAAAGTCTTTCTTTTTCCTTTTGCTGGTCCAAACTTCATGATTTTTGTCTTTTTTACATTAATTCTTAGGTCGTTTTTCTCCATGTATTGTTGCAGGCCTAATATTAGTCTCTGTAGCCCTATTTGGGTTTTATCAAACAAAACCAGGTCGTCTGCATAGGTTATGCACCAGATTTGATGACCATTTATTTTTGGAGAAAAGCGGTGTATTGTTGTTAATGCATCCGGGATGTCAGCAATGAATAGTTTAAACAGGACTGCAGCTAGGGGGCAACCTTGTTTCACCCCTCCGTTCGTAGCTATTGCTTCAGTTAGTTCACCCTTTCCATTAATCCTTACTCGAATTGATGTTTTGGAGTGCAAGGCCATTATCGGATGTAAAATATTTTCTGGGCATACCCAGTTTTTTAGTTTTTTCCATAAAAGATCACGATTGACGGTATCGAAAGCCTGTTGCATATCTACAAAGGCATGAAATAGGTTTGTGCTTATTGACAAGGCTTCTAATTTCAGTAGGTTAACTATGGTTAGATTAATCTCTGTCCCGAATCCTCTAGTAAACCCGGTCTGACGGCAATCCATGATTCCTTTGTTGGTTGCCCATGTTGTTAATTTTTGTTGGAGAAACGTAGCCATTATTTTTCCAATTGTATCTTGAAGGGCGATTGGCTGATAATTGACTGGGTCAGACCTCTTCCCCTTCTTGAATACTGGCACGACAATCGCCTCGGTCCAGGATGCTAGGAGTGATTTTTGGTATGCGATTCTGTCAAACAGTATAGCAATGAAGATGGACCATTCTGCTTTATGTGCTTTTAACATTACGTTGGAGATGCCGTCAGGCCCTGCTGCTCTTCAGTTTTTTAGCTTAGAGATTGCATGTTGTATATCTTCCTCGGTTTCTGCAACTTCCCAACGCGTTAGCTCACTATTCGTGTCTGTTAATGGGCTTTGTTGTGGTTGTTTAAAGACTCCTGTAAAATGTTGTTGCCAGGCTCTCTCAGAAACTCCATTGGCAAGCACGTCTGTTTGATTTGCGTTATTGTTGTTTAAAATGCGCCAAATCTCTCTTGCGTTATTCGAATGAATCATAGATAACATCAACTCGCCACGTTCTTGGTCTCTTACGCAGGCGAACGATTTGTGCCAATTACGGTATTTTTGTCGTTGTTGTTTGATTTGTCAGGCGGCGTTCACTCCCATGTTCCGCTTTAGCTTCCTTATTTCTTTGTTGAGCAGTTTCTTCTGATCGTTTACTAGTCTGCTCCAATCATGCTTGTGTAATTTCCTGTTGTTTTGAAACATGGGATTGTTCGTCTGTTGATAGGGCAATAGGTTGACATAGTTTATTGAATTTGCTATTTTATTTGGTAGGATTCGATACTCCTCTGTTAGGACTTTTATTTGGTTTTCTTTTAGGCGTAACCGATTTCGCCCTTGATTCACTTCAACTGATTGTTTGCAGAACGCTGCTTCTGTTTTCTGACTTAGAGGCCATCACAATTCCAAGATGTCATGGTCACTTTGATCAGTCTGGATAATGTGTAGCTTTGTGATCTGAGTCCATACATTTCTTGATGTCCATATGTAGTCAAGAATCTTTTTGTGACCAAAATTCCTCCAAATGAACTTCGGCGGTATGTCTCCAGGTATTTGACCATTTACCATATCGCAGTCTCTTGCGTCCATTTCAATGTCCCAACACACTCTCCTTTCACTGATAATCTGTTTATCCTTTGTTTTTGATGAAATGAGCTTCATTTCATCATTAAACCGAGATAGGTTCATATTGCCACATATGATTATCAATAGGTCTTAGTATTTCATTTGATTTTTGTCAATTATGTATGTTATTGTTTGGATGAAATTCTCAGTTGTAATCTTCACTGGGTTCCAATACAGGTTTATTACGAGCAGATATTTTGAATCGGTAAGTTCACCGTTTGATTTTCGAATTAAAGTTGCCTGTATAAAGCTGTTTGGATTTTCGGTTTCGCAAACTTCCCATGTAGTTCCATGTTTCACCATAGTAATTAATACGGATTGTGGGCGACCTCAAGCCTTTTTTTCTGCTGGATTGAGCAGAGTCAGGTACCCATCCTTTACAGGCGGGCTTCGTAACCATGTCTCCTGTAAGCAGATTAAAATGTTTCAGACAAATCAACTGGGAAGTCTTCAAATAGGTGCTGGAAACCTCGCGTGTTCCATGAAATCAGTGTGACCAGCCCTTCGCGGTCGTTGATGTCTATTTGCCTTGTTTCCACATCACTTTTTTGCGATGGACCTGGCTGTCTGGCTTTCATCTGTTTTCTCAAGGTATCCCGGTGCTGTTCTAAGGACTCTTTTGCATTATTGCTTGTGTTTGTGCCTCTAGAATTTTTAGAGAAAAGTAGCTCTTCATTCGAAATCTCGAAGCCCATGAACAAGAGTTCATCGTTTGCCGCCATGAGGGTCTTTCGTACAGCTTTTGAATTCATATGCAGAAGAACTTGGTCTCCACGTTCTTCTGAAACATATTCCACTATTCCAATGTCATTTGTTGTAACAGTTCTCAATATTGGCACTGAATGCAGTAATCGGATGAAATTGCTTCTGTTCAGATTTACGTCATTTTCCTCATGGAATATGTTTTCACTCCGTATTCTCCGTGATCTTTTGTTGCAATATATTTGCATTTTTCAGCAGCAAATGATTTGATCTGAGATTGTGCTCTTGTGAGTTTTGGATTTAATAAAACATGATGTTTTATCACTCTGTCGCGCTCTTGGCTGACCTTAGAATTTGATAAGCTATTCGGGTTTTTTGTGTTTTCCTGTTTTCCTATAGACTCATTTTTTTTTGTTAATTGCGCATTAGGTTGCATCAAGAATCGCTTTGCGGTTCCTTCATTTGGCTCCTTCGTAATTGCCTGACATTTCGTCTTCGAAATCATCAGAATAAGTTGAAAGATTACAGAGATCCACCGAAGATTATATAGATTAGATGGAAACATTATCCGAATCTAGTCTCATTCTTTTTTTGGGATTAGTCGTGTCAGGTTTATCTGTTACTCCTGTTATTTTTATTAAAGCTTTCTCCTTTTCCAGTCCTTTTTGATGAACCTGTTTATCTCTTACAAAGAGACTTTGTTTGACTGGGGTAGGCAGGTTTCGTATGAACTTTCGCGAGCCACTAGAATGTTTTTTTGCTACCTCAAGATTTTTCTTTTTTTCCGTTTTTTTTTTAGCTGGGCACTGCTTCACCAAATTCGGTTGAGCTGATTTGGGATCACTTATGATGTTTTTTGCTGCACCTCCAAAGATTCCATAAGTTAGTCTGTCAGTCGACCCATGAGGAAGTGACGAGGATTTTTCGGCATGTACTTCACCAATAGTCACGTTTTTTATTTTCTGCAATGATGGTGGCTCCTCAGAAATTATTAACTCAGCCAGTGGCAAGTCGCTACCGCACGCTTGACCCTTTTGCCGTTAGTCAGTTGATGAGTAGGCGTTATTTTGAGTACTTTGGTCTTGCTTTTCGATCAATTGGCACTGCAATTCTGTGCTATCATTTTTATTGTTTGATGATATGGGTTTTTTGCCACCATTGCTGCCGTCAGAGGGCACAATTGCCATGCTCTTGTCCGATTCTATCAGGCTCACGGAGACTTGAGGCACATTTTTGGGATGCAAAGGACCCTGCATTAAGCTGCACCTTAAAGAATTCAGTAGGGAACTTTTTTTCCATGTGATCACTCCTAAACTGTGTGCTTAGCTGAATGTGCCGGGTCCAAGTTTTAGACACTTCATTTTCGAATTGCTGTTTGAATTCTGCATTTGCACTTTCCATTTTGTAAACTTTTTCACTTAAATGACTAAGTAGCGCATTATTGTTTTGTAGTTCGTCGTGAAGAGATTCATATAGTTTGATGAATGGAATTAGTGCCATGGACGTTGCGGCGAGTACGTTGTTATGAATTTGTATGGCTGCTGCTGTAGACAAATTGGATTTTAGTGATGATTCGTTTTCTGCATCGTGTTGTTTTAAATCATTTCTCTCTCTTTCCCTGTCGAGTCTATCTTGATTTGGAGCTTCTTTGATCATCGGCGACAATGGACTGCCATCAACTGAAGAGGTCATCACGGCTGGCGTTGAGCAGCTTACCATTGTCTGTAAAGGATTTCTTATACAGTTCCTTTTTTCCTGAGAATCATGCAGCTTGTCATTAGGTGTATTTTCCGGAGTGCCATGGAAGTGGTTTTTGAACCTTGGTCTTTCAGTGTTGAAGTCACGACACCCTGATCTGCCGTGTACTGCAGGAGTTGTTTGTATATTTAGACGTTCTCTGTTCTTTGCAGCATTTTGAAGAGACTCCGTACATGGTTGGCTGTCTTTAGATTTATGTTCGTCGGTAAAGCTTTCAGCCAATTCGTGCTTCATCGCTTCAAAATCGGCTTTTAGTCGTTCTGTTAGCCGTGTTTCGCGACCTGCAAAGTCAAAGGTACTGAACTGCTTTTGGTCATTTTCCTTCATAATTTCGTTGTTATTTTGACCATTTTTACTTTTGCTCGGACTTGCTGGACCCTTCACAAACCTTGATTCCATGGTTTCCCCATTTCCGTTTACTTTGTCAGTCAGGTCTTTGTTTGGACCTTGTTTGTTGATAGAAACGGGCATTTTGTAACATATTTGCCCTGGATTTGCTATTGTTTTGTTTAGCATCTTTCTCACTCCCACGTCGTTTTTCCTTCTTTCTGTGGGCGAGTAAACAAATCTCATTGAGCTTTCTTCACACGTTCCAACTGGAACTTTGAGTTGCAACAACTCAAGGTCTGTTACGTCAAATGGAGAATCAAAAACCACTGTATTAATTTCAATCGCATTATCATTTGATACGTTTTGTGAGATTTCAATTGTATTTACTTCTAAGCAGCGCACACTGGTTTTGTTTAAGTGTGAATTACTTTTGGCATTGATTGCGCCGTCCTCCTTCGCGATTTCACTGTTCCCTGTGATTTCCTTACAACTGTCATTGTTTTCCCTTCTACCTCAACCCGTTGTATTGGGGCACATTCAGACGAAATTCGAGCAAGGTATATACTAGTGAGTTTAGCTAGTGAAGGAAACACAGAGGCATTTGTGCTTGAAGATTGTAATGCCTGGACAGTTCGAGTGGTGTGTGGCCCATTTTCCACTCTGTCGTTTTGTTGTTTTTGGGTCGACCAATTATACCCCTCAAGCTCACACTTTTTGGTGATCGTTTTGCCATCTAGAGCCACAATTTTGTCTACAGCCTGTGCACAAGTCTTTAGTTTCGATCGTGTTTGAGGACCCACCTCAGCCATTTCTTTACTTCTTACCTGTGCTCTTCAGCAATCACGGATCGCCGATCGCCAAAGCTGCCAAACAGCTAAAGAGCAGTTCACAGAGCCCTTCTGCCACAGGGCTCACGCCGCAAGGGCGGCTTGGATCAGCTGATATCCCCTGCTGGATGTCACATGACTTTCACGTCACGCAAAGGGGAATCCTCGGGATCAAAGCACTTAAAGCAGCGGCGTCCTTTTCACCGCTCGCTTTTCGGTTGGCTCGTGTTGACGAGCTGACGGCTTGGGATCTGTGTATTCCAAGGATCCAATGTCGCCAATAATACAGTCACATCCAGCCGGATATCAGCCCTTTATATTAGTAATCCTTTTCAATGGATTTGAGTAAGAACACGCTTGCAAAATGCGGGAGACAAATGTGTTCCCAAAAGAGAATAAACCTTTGAGGAGAATGATCAGTCTTTAACGTGAAACGGCTACTGTGTCAAGTTCTAACTCTTCAAACACAATCCGTAATGGACCAACAAAAGCCCAAAGTTCTTTTTCAACCGCCGATTGCCATGGTTCAGGTGCCACCATACAATCCTCTCAACGCCATTGTTGTAAACACACAAAAAAACGCCAGGAAAGACTGTTTACAAGTAGCTTTTGCCCATAATGCAAATGGCAAGGTAAAACAACACTAAAAAGGGATTATTATCTCTTGCTGACAAAGGGAATAGGCAAAAAGATAATGAATAGCAGTGGGGGTAAAGGGCAGCCCAGCCTACTAATACCCGTATTGGTGCCAAACTCTGTGGGTGTCCCGTCACATCCACTGCTGCGAACAGTAGACAAGGTATCAGGATAAAGGAAAATTAAATGATCTGCTGTGATAAACCCACAGGGACTTCCTAGGTACTATAATTTGCTCCACAGACTTCCACGGCCCAGGAGGTCAAACGCTCTGGCGATGTCTAAAAACGCTGCATATACCGGACACTGCTTAATTAAAAGATACTTTCCGAGCACCATACAAAGAACAAAGCATTGATTGATCATCCTGGAACCACTCCTAAAACCAGCTTGATAGGGGGAAGTATATCATTTGGATAGGAACAGAAATTCGAAAAAATGTCAATCGACATATTCACTATAAACCTCTGGGACACCCTCCTGGGACAGGGGGTGGTCCTCAATGGTGACTTTCAGGGCATACATGCCCCATACAGGGGCAATGACTGCTAGGCCGCAACAAGTGGAACCCATGGGTTTTCTGCACACTCCATTGAAGCGACCCTTTCAGCAAGCTGGACTGGAGCAAATCCTCAGAATTGCAAACGGTTTATAGTGAATATGTCGAATGACATTTTTTCGAATGCCATAATGTTGAAAAAAAAATGCAGAAAAAAAGGATTTTGATTTTTTTGTTATTTTTTGTTTTAATTGGGGTTTTCCCGCAACCCCGTTTTTTTTTTTTTACAATTTATTTTACTACCTAAACCAAAAAAATACATACAAATAAAAAAAAAACACATTCAATTTTTTTTATTTTTGGCATTATTTTTTTCGACATTATTGCATTGAAAAAAATGTTTTCGACTATTTAACTGGATACCTACCCCAGAATCTTAGGGCACGATTTGTTCTCCACCCCTCATCTGATAACAATAGTAATAATAATGAACGCTTTTATGTAGCTCTCCCATCCTTCTGTTTCTAAGTGCTTTAGTATCAGGTGTTATTGAGCAATACCTCACCACTGCCTTACATTTTAAATGTGTACTGTGCTGTCTCCATGTTTTTCCAGCTTCTTCCCCATCACCAGCCACCTCCACCTTAAGGTATTGCCTTTTAAACGTTTGTAAAGCACTCATCAATGGGACCTCACTAGCCATCAATGCAGCCTCTATCTAATGCTTTTTGACATAGCACTTTTCATCATAATCTATAAAATGCATACAAATAAGAGGCATGCATAGATTTAGGGATGACTCAAAAGCTTTGGATTGAGAACAGAGAACACATTCCTCACGAGTATCCAAAAAGTAGAGGCTTGAGATGGGGGTGGCTCGGGCAAACGGAAATGTTGCAAACGCTCCATTCCTTTCAAATACAAAAGCGGAATACCCTGAAAGACAGAAATGGAATGTCCCTAAAAGCCAAATGGTCACTCGAGTTAACAATAACATATCAAGGACCACGTGCTTCCGATGTATTGTATTGTGCGGTTTGTAGCAGTGCTGTATGTCTGCAAGTCTGCCCAGCCCTTCCTACCATCCGGGTACTACAATACATGGGGGGGGCATTACGTGAAAAAGGAACAGGATGCATGTCACTGCAACATCTATCAGTGCTAGAGGCACCCTTCTGCAAAATCAAAATAGCCATTTCTTCCTGACAGGGCACTGCATTGCTAGGATGTGCCTTAGTTTCATGGAAGATCACTGTAATTGCATTGAACATCTTAGAATCCTGAGTGCTCACTTGCCTGCTAGGGCCTGGGGGCATTTCCAAGTGGCTTAGCAAATCACTTTACTGCCACTGCAATCCTTAGCCTCCTGGCAGAACACTGTACTTTCAGGGAAAATCATCCATGGCTTCACAGCAAACCAATGCACAGTCATTGCATATGTGAGTTCATTACAGGGCATCCTTTGCTACACAGTAGGGCACTGTGCTGGCCAGCCAACCCCGCCTGAGTTGTTAGGGTGCAGCATTGCTACTGCCATAGATGCTCCAACAGGGCACCACACTGCCAAGAATGTGCTTGTGAGCCTGTTTTACAGTATAGACCATAGCACTTATCTAGACTGAAGGTGAGGTTCCCCAATAATATCCCAAGGGTCATATTTTATAGTAATTGCACATAAAAGACTGTCTAGTTTCAAATGTGTCCCTGCTTTGCATTAATGCGGTTGGCTTAAAATGCATTTCTTTTCTTATTACAATTAAAGTGAAATTATGGTTGCACTGTTAATATTGGCAGAAGGTCAATTGAGCAACGAGCTACCAAGGAGCAACACTGATCAGTTCCAAGCACAGCACAGAAATTAAGATCATTGGGCCGCCTGTACTACACGAGCAGTTCCGCCGTTTTCACCTCTTCTTGTGCTCCGAGATATGGAATAGAAGTCGCCACAACTCCATTAGTAACCACAGGTGGATTCCTGGCACTCCCATAAGGTAGCAGCACATGTTCATGGTGGAAGAGGCACCACAGATCATGGACACAATGGGAGAGAAGTCACCTGCTCCCTGGTCTGAAATATGGGTCAATATAGATTATTCAGAGAACAATTCATGGGCCTCATTACAAGCGTGGCGGTCTGCAAAACAATGGTGCCGTTAGGGTTAGCGGTACCCTTTTTTCTGGACCGCCACACTACAAGTCTGCCTGCCGGGTGCATCAGTCCCGGTCGGAAGAGTCGTCAAGGAAGCACTGGCATGGTTAGCGACGGTGCCAGTCCTTCCGTCTACCCACTTACAAAACCCGGCACCTGACTAGTAATGTCCCGGTGGCACCGGGAAGTCAGACGCGGGATTCAGTGTTATGGGGTTGGTTGCAACCCGCCTGTGGCACTGTTGCGTTACCGCCAACCTCGTAACGAGGACCATTGAAACTCTGTGAAGATAATGTTTTTATTCCATTCTGCTTGAACATTGATACGGTGTACATACAGGCAGTGCTATACAATAAACTGACGTTGAATGAAAAACAAATGCTTACTTTTCTTAATCCAAATACTACAACTAAAAAAATGTTGCACTACGGTAATATAAAAAAGGGGAGGGGGGAAAGCCCAACACATGCACAAAGTTTATGGGCAAAAAAAAAAAGAAGCACAGGGAAATACATAGGGCCTCATTACACGGATGGCGGTGGACCAAGGTGCTATTAGCACCTTGGTCCATGCCGGTAAAATACCGGCACCGCTTTGGTGGAAAGGGGAATTACCGCCCTATTCCAAGGTTGGCGGGGTGGTAATTCCCCTTTCCCCCATTGCCCTTCCCCATTCCCATTTTTGCCCCATAGGGCTCTATGGGAACGGGGAAGGCGCTAATTACGGTGCCGCAAATTGTGGTACCGTAATTAGCTCCCTGATCCCTTTGCGGGTTGGTTTTTAACGCCAGCAAAAAGCAGGCGTTAAATTCACCAACCCGCAAAGGGACCTCGTAGTAAGGCGGTAAGGGTTTACCGGTACCGGTAAAATACCGGTAACGGAAACCCTTACCGCCTACCGTGTAATGAGGCCCATAGTCTCGGGAGAAAAGCTGAGGGGCAATGTGCTCACCTTGGAAGCAAGACGCCACAGAGCACTACATGTTTGATCCCCGGATCCGCACTTAGAAACCTCTGGGTATTAAGCGCATTATAGATGACCTATCATATCATATCATATCATATCATTTCATTGCATAGCATATCATTTGGGCTTGCAAGCTACGGTCAGGGCAACTCATAGAAGAAGGGTGTGCTTGGTGATTTAGAAGTAGGACAGGGAGGCAGAGGATGTGTCTGTGCATCCTGTACCACAGAGCAGTGGAGGGCAGGACTGACAAGCAAGCATGCATGTAAGCAACACAAATAAGACCAGAGTGGGTGTGATTTGGGCGGAAACGGATGTGAATTACACAGTTCTAACATGAGATGGGTGTTGAATGGGTGGACTCATAATCAAACAATGCCTAGAGGCAAGGGAACTCATTTTAAATGAACTCGTAATTTGGTGGCAGGGAGCCGTTACGTGTAGATTCTCACAGCTGGCTTCGCTCCACTACATTTTCGTCATTTGCATGGCACAGTGCAAACGTGAAGGGCAAAATGTGGTGTATACGCATGTATGCCTGTTTGCCACGCTTTTTTCTGCACATTTGCACGGAGCTGTGCAAATGATGAAATGCTGCCTGCCATGTGTGCATGGCAGGCATCGGCTTTACAATGGATTAATATGGAATCCGCTTAATTTATGCTGGTGCATAAAACTGACGGGCTCCATAGGGATCCCCAGCATTTTTACGCCGACTTGAAAATGCATCCCGGTGCAAATTCTGGGGCATTTTTATGGCAGAGAAGAAAGGAGGTGACAAAAATGCAAGTTGTGTTCTGCCCCCATCTCCGCCTTGCAAATAAATCAAAATGTGGCAACATCAATGAAAGGTGTAAAAGCATTAGGTGACCTAAGGATTTTAACTCCTTTCATTCACGGTCTGCCCAGAGCAAAATGAGGTCCTATGTGTCAACCATCATATGCCATCTTTTCTCAGATATCCAAATTCCTATGACAACCATTTTGACTTAGAGGTGGCACATTTAGCTCCACCTCTTAACCAAAACTAAAAATGAGTTAATAGTCACTGACATATCTTTCTGTGGTCTGAGGTCTACAATATGCAGTAGAGAACATGCTTTAATGGAATATTAATTATCAGTGTGGTTACTACAATGACAGCAAGGAGGAAACACCCACGGTAATAGGCATTAAAAAGGCATTCCTATTAAATTGTGTATGTAAACCCCCACCCATTTAAGCGTGGGAGTTTTATTTATATTGAAAGAAATGGATTCATATGAAAATGCTTTCAGTCCTGTTTCTATGTCTGCAGGTATTGTTTTCATCTTGGGCCCCGGGGGTACTTGATATGGCCCGCCTAGGGGGGAACTTGAGTGTGCCTGAGGTGATGTTGAGTAAATCCTATCACCGGTCCCTTGCCCAGGGGACAGGTGGACAGGACCATGATTAAGATATATCGGCGGCATGCTGACTAGCGGAAGAGAATGTCGCCCTCCGGACTGACAAGGTTCCATAGGGTAGATGATGCACCTGGCGTGGTAGTGAGACAGCTCAGCTCAGGCTGGCAGCTCCCGTGAGAGTATGCCTATCTTGGTAGCAGACAGATGGTTCCAGACACGAGTCTGCCTTTCCCCAATTTTCCTGGGACAGGAGGATACAGTGGAGAGCTAGCCTCTGGAGCTGCCAACATAGTGCAGCCCGTGAGAAGTAGAAAAGTGTTTTGCCTGGCCTTCACAATCTGTTTTGGCCCATGTATTTCCTGTCACTGCGTTACTTAAGAGAACATCAGAGAGAAAAAACAGGAATATTCAGGTTAACTGGTTATTGCGTATACTATAGTTAAGTTGTCTGTTAAAGAAGGGGAGAGCCTGAGAGAGAGAAGGGGTAAGGTAGAAAACCTCCCAGATGGGGGTCCTTCGTAGGAGTTTCTCTTACATGCAGTATGGTACATTGGGAGAGAAAGTTGTCTGCCAGTTTCTGTCAGAACTCTGAGCTTGCGTCAGGGTCCTCTGTCATACATTGCATATTAGTTCTTCTGTCCCCCTCCCTTGTTTTTTTTTGCTCGACCCAGGGGAGGTGGCCAATTGCGAGGGGATCCGTATGGTGCCGAGGGATAGACTGGAGTGGAGTGTGCACCTTATGAGAGGGCATAAATGTTAGCTGGCCGTCTCTGAAAAAGGGCCCCCAACCTGTGAAAGAGTATTTTTTACCTGAGGTGTTAAACCACATTTTGCCAATTTTCCCCTAGGAAGCGAATTAAGGTTTACTCATCCAATTTGTCAACCCACATGTGCCAATGTACCTCATGAATTGAAAGAGGGTTTACTTACCTTATGGGTCACCCCATGTTCGCCAATGTATCGCCTGAAGTGAAAGAGAGTTTACTTATTTTACGTGTCAACCCATGTTCGCCAGTGTATCCCATTTAATTGTCTAATATGTAAAACCACGCTCACCAATGTCTCCCATGATGTAAAGAATGGTTATTTATCTATGTGGCAAGTCTTTCCAGCAAGTACCTCACAAGTAGTAAAATGGGTCTGCCAGATAGCATATGGAAGTAATACCTATTACCATTGCAACACTGGTGTGAAATAGTTGTGGGGCTATCATAAGTGATATATTTATATCACTCGCCAAACTGGCTGACAGTGAAAGTAAAGTGTTAGTTTGTGAACTCTTGTATAATTCTTACAAGCATATGTTCTGATTGGCTGCAAAGCAGTTGGTTACTTACCATATGTGCTACAGAATGTGCTGGGTGTGCTCCCACCTAAAAGGAACCAGTTATGTGTTTACTCAAATTAGACTGTAAGTAAGTCTTTAGTGATCCCACTGTAAACAGTTTTGTAGTGGGATCCCATTTTGAAGGGTACTGCTATCGTCCAGTGTTATACTGGGGTAAATGAGAAGTATAACTATTGGAGGCAAATATAAGAATGTAAGACTATAACACTGTTCAGCAATTGTACTACCAGAGGTGGTAACTGCCATATAACGTGGGAACCCTGAGTTGTAATTATTGTTCTTTTAACTGATTATATAAAGAAGGAGTTGTACACTTTCAAAATCTTATTAGACTGTGACTGTTTATTTGTCCTGGTACAACCATAGGGCAGGTTACCAGTGGGGCTGAACTGCCCATATGGCAAGTATAGACCACCCCCCCTGGAGCCACATAGCACATGCGTGCGGTAAGGTGTAGTATCCCTCGCCCAGGTCTCTTAGAGGTAGCTACTCTTGCTTTGCCCCTTTTTTCTTGGGAGAGACACCTTACATATACATTGCATCAACACCCCTTTTTACTCCAACCTCTCCCCTAAACCTTTATTAGGAAAGAGTGTACTAAATTAATGGCATAAGTAGACAGACGTCTCAGGTAGATAACTAACAAATGTTGATTCCTCATCCAGTGTTCCAATTTGTTTGTATGTATTATAAGAAAACAATAATGACTAGATGGGGTGAAACATCACCGGGTATGGGGCATTTTCAAATCAATCCAAACACTGTGAACCAAAATATGACAAAGAAGGGACATATCATTTTAATTTAAAGAATGAAAAATAACTTTTTAAATTAATTTTATATTGGGAAATAAGCATAACCTAAAATTTGATTTTGTCAACTAATGTCAGGAGTCAGTCAGGGTCCTATTGTAAGCAACACTCAGTCAGGGAGGGCTTCAGAGAACCATCCACTATGTTTTTCTCCGAAGCTAGGCCCTTCAGAATGAGCAGCTCTGAATCAAATTCCTGAACATTAGAATGATGTTTGACTAAGATACCTCTATACTACAAGTTTAAAATATCAAAGTCCCCCAAATTAGAGGTGACTACGGGACCTCAAAATGTTGACGCTTCAAAGTTAGCAGCTCGCCAACAAGCAGGGTATCTCAGTTAAATGTCCTCAATATGGGAGGCTCATTGCCAAAGCTATTCAGACTAGAACGTAGATTTAAATATTCTTGGATAGTCTTGAGTCGTGACTCAGTGTCAGACATACTTGAACTAAGTGGGTCTCACAGAAAGGGCCCCAGTTTATTAGAAAGCCTAGTGTCAGCAGTACTAGTCTAAAATTCAAATAACTTCAGAGTAGAGAATCAAATTTGTATTTCAAATAGATGTTAAGAAGAGTGGAGGACCTTTGGGTAAGTACCAAGTTTTATTTTCTCAGAGAAATGGACCCAGCACAGGCAGTAACATACAGAATCCTTCCAGTTTCAACTCCCAATTTACAATCACCTTCCTGTCCACCCACAGCACCCACAACCCATACAATGTTGCAACAGTCATGCTACAGCTTACCACACATTTCCTTCTTCGTATGATAAATGCATCATGAAAACAGTGACGTACACAAGGATGGGAGCAGGGAAGGGGAACAAAGGTATTTGACAGAGAAGGACAAGCAATGAAATAATCTGAATGCACAACTGAAACTAATGGCTGCCCCCTAGGGCACGGGTCCACAACTTGTGGCTCTCCTTATGTTTTGGACGATTACTGCCATGATTTATTACAATTATCTATATCATTGACTAGGCTGGCTAGGGATGGTCGAAACTGTAGCTCAAACGACCTGGAAAGCCAAGATTTGAAGGCCCGCCCACTAGGGTAACAGTTGGTTGCTGGCTCCTAACCTCCTCACTGGTATTTCTGAAATTTTTGTAATTGACGTAGCACATCCCCAATCCTTTTTCACACGCAACCACAGTCATACATGGCTTGGCAGCCATCACAAATGTGTATAACACTGTGGTGTTCATAATAGCATACTTAAGACTTTCAAATACACCTTCCGTCCAACTTGTGTGCACAAATATTACACCTTTCTTCAACATCCCCTTCAAATATACCGTTTTCACCAAGAAGTTGAGTATACATTTAGTCTAGAACCAGTCCAGGGAAGGATTGAAATTGATAATTGTCCTGCAGTTCTTTCATCTCTAGACTAGCTTGGGAATAGCTTGGTCTGCAGTCTTCTGCCTATTTGAATGTGTCCTAGATATGTAACCTGGGGCATTTTAAATTTGCACTTTTCTTTCTTCGCTGTTAAGCCTACCCCACTCTAAGTCTTTAAGATATGGGTCAACAATCAGCCATGCTCTTCCTCCACCCATATGCTTACAACAAGTTAATCTTTGAATCATTATATTCCTCTACCTTCCAGAAAGAGATGTACCATCAGTCTCTGTTGGCTATGGTCTCTTGGTGCTTCCTTTGGCCTGCCCTCAGGGTTCGGCTGCATCCCTCATGCCAATGGCACTGGAGAAGTTCTTTTTTATTTGATTGTGTCCCCGGCCTCCACAACCCCAAGTCCTTGGGGCTTCCCCAATTCGGCCGTGACAGGCCCTCTACACATCCATGTGACATGGTTCCTGGGCACCCCAACGCTACACATATGTAGCACGCCACAGGCCTTGAGCTCCTGCCTAGGGAACATATATCGCTCTAGGTGAGGGATATGCTCTCCATTCCCTGACCACCTCCACACTCACCAGTGGAATATTGAAACACTGACGGCACTGCAGTAAGATGTGCCAGGACTGTGTTTTAAGCAATCAGGACCCTCGGACCCACCTCAGCAGAGTCCAGGACAAAGCAGGCAATACTCTGACTTGTCACCAATTTGATAAGAGTAGCTGAAGTCCATTCAGGTAAGAATCAAATTCTATTTTCTCAAAGAAATGGACACTGCTCTAGCAGCAACGTATGGTGTGCTCCCAGTTTCACCCCCTCATCTAAAAACACCTCCCTTGCACCCACAGAACCCACACCCCATACGGGTGCAATGTTTCAAAGGTTGTGTGATAGCTCGCAACAAAAGACAAATAGGGTCTCTGAGTCTGGCGTAAATAAACAGGGATTTGTATAGACTCCACGGTCAACAGACGGCTGTTTCATAGGCAATCATGCATGGCTAATCTTATTATGAGAGTGTCAGCTCAATTCCTCCCAGGCTATGATGACCCAGGGGCAAAGCCCTACAGACTGCCATGGTATAAAGAACCTTTAGAGGGGCACAGAGTATAACCTGGTAGAATAATCAAAAGTCATATTTAGAACTCTGTAGACTATGAGTCTTAGCTCTGGACAGTACTGGGACTAAGTGCCAGGGCCCTTCAGATAAGAGGGGCTTTAGATTCTGAGACACAGACCAACAGCGTGCAATTTCATAGTCACTTACCACTAGGAGAGGATCGGATTCAGACTAAGACTAGGCTAAGGCTAAAATCGAGTGGGATGATTCTCCCGGGTAGGAGTATATTAAGGCCCCTCAGATCAGGCAGGGGTAGCCGCACTTCAAATGTGTTCTGAAGTCTCTCCAATAGCACCCATGTAGGGGAAGGGGGGAGGGTAGATTGGCATCTTCTTACGTTGTTTTGCTCTTGTGGACCTGTACTCCAGCAAGACTAATGTTAAACATGCTTTGAAGGATGGCAATGTAATCTGTTATGTGTGTGATAAGATTACTACATTTATATTCAAAGTGCACTACTTTAAACACCATTTTCTGTCCCAGAAATGCCTAAATGGCATTTTCCCACATATATTTTATGTATTAAGTCTTCCAACCACACCAATGAATGATTGACAACATGGAGGCAATAGGGCTGAGGGCGTTTAATCTGAACTATTGGCAAGAGGTGGCACTAAGACATTTTTACATTTTCCCTCACTCATTTTAAGTGACCCGGGGTCTGACACTGAAAGATCAGCACTGGAGAAAATGAAGCCAGGCCTCCACATTTCCTCCTGCTTTATGCTTTCAGAATGAGGTATAAGGTAGCAAGTGCAAATCGGAAGTGCTCACAGACATCTCCTAATTTGCTCCAGGACACATACTTGAAAACATGTTTTCTGATTTGACAGGCATTTTTTCAGAGAGATGTTAATTGAACATGAAATAGACAAACAATGAAGTCTCATTATAGAGTTGTTTTTACGCGTATCTTTGAATCACACAGTAAACACACACCTGCTTTTCAGCGTTTTCAGTATTTTGCAAAAGCCGTATTGAATGCTAATTCATGCTAATGCCTGTTTGCTAATGAGTTCTTACCATTGCAAGCTGATGATAAATTCAGACTCGTGATCAAGGTCACTTTTAGTTGTACGCCTCCCTTGTACACATTGATAAATATAGATTTCAAAACAACTTTAAGATCCCAAGAAGTCATAACATCAACAGGAACTGCTCTGCTTAAAACGTAAAAATGCAGAAAAATAGCTAGGTGTCACAAGACAATACGTCTTGCCAAAAATGTATTCTTGTAACACGAAAATATGTCTTACCACCATCCAGTCATAGGTGTGAAACAAACGTGCTTTTATTGTTGCAATCCTTTTTCAGTGCCACAGGGCAAGCCCCGCCTAGTTCCAGGCAGTGGTCGAAGTGTACGAAAAGAAGTAGTGGAGCTATGTTCTCTACTGGTCTGCAATGCACCATCCCACGCACAATACAAACCCCAAAGCACACGTGCCTGCTGTTCAGGGGAACACTCAGTGCAGTGCACTGAAAGTGCAAGATTCAACTTCTTCCTACACTTTTATTTTAAAATGAAACCACTCCGGAACAGTTTATTTTTTAAAATAAAAGCATAGGAACAGTAAAACTTAATTTAAAGAAGTTTGTTTGTTTGTTTGTTTGTTTATTTGGTATAGCGCAAAAACCAAACCCGCAAGGGTAACTGGGCGCAGGCAGCACAAGGATACTTGAGAACTTGGTTACAAGACAAAAAAACGGTTATACAGATAAGATGAACGCATATACAGGCAGTACAGAAATACAGAAATGCAGCTAGAGCAGGTTGTCTAGAAACCAGTAATCTAGTTATACTCATCCGCAGTCGCTAGAATAAGTGGCGGTAAGGTGGTCAGGCTAAGTGTCGATGGAACGAATCCAGGTGAGGACTTTCCGCTTTACGTTAGTGAACTGTTTTATAACTGATGTGTAAATAAATGTATATTCTTTTACTCAGAAACCTTGAGTCTGTGTTTGCTTGAACCATATTCACTGCTGTCCTTTGTGTAACTTCTGATACTGCTCACTTTACTCTTCAGATAAGTCTGGCTGCTCAGCCATCGCTACCACTTTACTGTGTAGTACAGGCTTGTACCAAAGGTGAATTTGTACTTGCACTTGTACTGCATATGATTCTGCCTAACACTGGTGTCAGTGGTGAGGATAAAGTATAGTGTTTACACTTCGAGTGCTGCTATTACCTTGGCTCAAATAACCACAAGGATTAAACAGCACTAAAAGCACATTTTTTATCATGTCTGATACGGAAAGCTACAGTCAGGAGACCCTCCTTAGTTACACTGTAGATTATCTGAAAAATCTGTATAGAGAATGGAATCGCTCTGTTAAAGGCAAAAGTCAGAATTAATTGAAAGGTTGTTAGAGAAACAAAGTCTGGGGAGTGGGTCTGAAACACCTACTCCTCCAGCAAATGTGGAAAATGATGAGGTTGATAATGTGTCATTTATTATGGATGAGTTAGATGAGGCAGATGTGTCTCACGATGTAGGCCTTACTGCTCCTCTACCTGCTCAACAACCTCAACCCTTGTCCACTGGGACCCCTACAGGTCCTACACTCAGTCCTGAATTCATTGTTCTAGGAAAGATGAGGCTTGCATTGGAATTCAAAAGTATTAATGCTCAAACTGAACAACAGCATTAAGAATGTAAGCTTAGAGAAATGGAGTTTAATCATGCACTAGAAATGAAGAAATTGTCTATTGAAAATGGTTCTCTCCCAGAGTCTTCTAGGTCTTCCAGTCCTCAGAGACCCTGATGCCTAAAGAAATTGTTGGTATGTATGAGGCGAAGCTTGATATTTTAGATTGGTTGGCAATGTTTGAATATAACCATGGGATTCAAGATATTACAAGGAATCAGTTGCTGACTTGGCTCTTCTCTAGGCTACCCACTGTTGCGTCTGATGTTGTGATGGAGTTGGGGGAGGTGGATAGGATCGATTATGAGTGTGTGAAGCTAGCTTTAATTGCTAGGTTTGGGAAGACCCCTTCGCAGTACCTTAAGAGGTTTAGGACCCTAAAAAAAAGCATGATGGTACCCCTTGGGCTACCTGGGTATGTGAATGTTTGAAACACTTAGATGGTAGGGTTAAGAGTTACAGAGTAAACACTTATGAAGTTATAAGAAATCTTGTTATTTTGGAGTCAATTTATGATGCCTGCCCACCTGAGCTCAGACAGCAATTGGCTGATTCTAAGGAGATAGATCCAAATAAGTTAGTTAATGCTGCTGACTTGTGGGTTGCCGACAAGGCTACTCACAAGGATTTTGGTGCAACTCAGAAGAAGGATGAGGGAAATCAGCCAAAGAAAGATAACAAGGAGAATTCTAATACCTCCAATCCAAAAGAGGGCCACAAACAAATAAGGGTAAGCCACAAGGGAAACTGAATCAGGCTAGTGTACCATGTGGAACCAAACCAGATGGAGGTCAGAACAAACCCCCATTCATCAAAACATTTGGGAAGTGTTATGTTTGTGGGTCAACTGACCAGGTGAAAGGGGATCCCAGATGTAAGGATAAACCTTCAAGGGTCCACACTGTCTCCTTAGTCTTCTCCCCAGAGGAAGAAGTACCTATAACAAGTGGAAACCTTCACCTACTGGCTGATGAACTGATGAGAGTCTCAGCTAGTGTTTCTTTAGTGTCCCTGGGTTTGTGGGAACAACAGAATTTAGATGTCTATAATCCCATCCCAGATAATACTAAAGAGTATTATAAAGATAGTGTTCTTGTGAATGACCAGGAGACCCCTGCCATCAGAGACACTGGAGCCAGTATAACTGTGGTTGATTAATCATTTTTCAAGGTAGAGGATGTTGCTAAGGCAGCCAAATGCCTAACCAAGTTAGCTGGAGGCCCTGTACAAATGCTTCCCCGGTTAACAGCTCTCATCCAGTGCAATGACAAGACTGTCAAGATACCTGTCAATGTGCAGAGTGAAGTGCCTGAGAGAGTCCTGTTGGGTAATGACCTGAGAACTCTTGGAGTCGTGGCTAGTACACTCAGGCCTCCCAGTAAAAGGAAACAGGAGCTCACTAGGCCTGCAAGGGAGAGGATCCTGAGAGGCTCTCCAGGATAAGTGAGAGAGGAAACTATCACCCCAACTCCACAGGAGTTGCTCACTGGTATTTTAGGAAAAAAAGAGGCAAAGGGGAAACTCAAGACCTCCAAGAAGAAAGCAGATTGCATCCCTGTGCCACCACTAAGGACATCCCCAAGATTGTCCAAAGTCACACATGTGCCTCCTCCACCTTCTGAGGCTGAGTGTGAGGTACAACCCTGTGTGGTTGAGCCAGATTCTGAAGAGTCAGATCTGAAAGAAGACCTAATTCTAGTTGGAGATCTGGATCCTGTTGACCATCCTTAGCTGAAGTCTTTACTGCCAGAAGGTGGATCCAACAGTCAGACTTCGGGAGAGGACAAAGAGAGTGTCCTACTCTTGAAGGTCTTCAACAACAGGCAGCTTGTCAACTTGATGGGCATGAAGTTGGAAAGCATAGGTTGCACTGGGAAGATGGCCTCTTCTACAGTGAATCGACTGAGTCTATCCGTGGGGACTGCAAAAGACTTGTAGTGCCCCTAGAAAACCGACTTCAGTTCCTACAGTTGGCCCATGAGATACCTTTGGCTGGTCATTTGAGTTTCAAAAAGACCAAGGAAAGGCTCTCCTTATACATCTACTGGCCTAGGATGGGTTCAGAAGTTGACAAATTCTGTAGGAGCTGTCACACTTGCCAAACCTCTGGCAAGAGTGGAGTCAGGATGTGGCACCCTTGGTGCCTCTCCCAGTGGTGGGTGTTCCTTTTGAGAGGGTGGGCATCAACATTGTTGGTCCCCTTGACCCTCCCAAATATTCAGGAAACAGGTTTATCCTAGTTGTAGTAGAGCATGCTACTAGGTATCCTGAAGCAATACCTATGATGACTGTTACAGCTCAGGCTGTGGCTAAGGCTCTACATGGTATTTTTACCAGAGTAGGATTTCCTAAGGAAGTGATATCTGACAGGGGATCCAATTTTATGTCCCACTACATGCAAGCCATGTGGAAAAACTGTGGTGTCACTTACCTTACAAGTTCTCTACAGCCTACCATCCACAGACAAATTGACTGGTAGAGAGGTTTAATCATACTATGAAGAGCATGATAGGTGCTTTAGAAGAACCCCTCAAAAGAAAGTGGGACCTTCTACTGCCATGCCTTCTCTTTGCTTATAGAGAAGTCCCTCAGGAGGGAGTTGGATACAGTCCCTTTGGGCTTCTCTATGGCCATCCAGTCAGAGGTCCTTTGGCCCTGATTAAGGAGGGGTTGGAGAGTGCTCCTTCCCCCAAGCCAGTCAGAGTGACTGACTTTGTGATAGGTCTCCAGAGGAGAATGTCACACATGATGGTAGAAGGTAGTGATAACTTGAAAGCAGGTTAGCCTCTGGTCAAACATTGGCAGGACCAGAAGGCCAAAATGGTTGAGTTTGCTCAAGACCAGCTTGTACTAGTTATGGTGCCAACAAGGCAGAGGGCCTTGCAGGACAAATGGATAGGACCCTTCAAGGTTGCGGGAAAACTTGGTGAGGTGAACTATCTGGTGGACTTAGGCAGACCTAAGGAGACTCCCAGAGTCTTTCACACCAACCATTTGAAGGCATATGTCTCGAGACCAGAAGTGGGAGCTTTGCTTCTAGCTTCAGCTCAAGAGAAGGAGGAGAGTGAACCTCTACCTGACCTACTCAGAGTCCAACCTTTGGATGAGAAAATAGAAGAAGTTAATCTCTCTTCTACTCTGACATCTGAATAACAGGAGGAGTGAAAGTTGCTGTTAAATCAGCTTGCCTCCCTGTTTTCACTTTCACCAGGCTTGACCCCTTGGGGCCAGCATGAAATTTTCACTGGTGACTGTTTACCTGTGAAAAGCAGAGGTTACAGAATGTCAGAACATGTGAGAACCCGCATAAAAGGAAAGGTCAACAAGATGCTTGATCTCTGGGTTATAGAGCCATCTACAAGTCGATGGTCTAGTCCAGTTGTTCTAGTACCAAAGGCAGGATCCAAGGAGTTGAGATTCTGTGTGGACTATAGAGCTCTAAATGCAGTCACTAAGACTGATGTCCATCCTTTACCAAGGACAGATGAACTGGTGGATAAACTTGGTGCAGCCAAGTACCTCAGTACATTTGACCTGACGTCAGGCTATTGGCAAATAGCCCTGACAGACCATGCCAAGGAGAAAACTGCATTTTCAACCCCAGCAGGCCTCTACCAGTTTGAGGTTATGCTTTCTGGATTAAATAATGCACCTGCTACATTCCAAAGGATGGTCAATCAAGTTCTGAATGGGATGGAGGACTTTTGCATGGCATACTTCGATGACATTTCAGTGTTCAGCCCTACTTGGAAAGAACATTTTGATCACTTAGGCTATGTATTTCAGGCTCTTTAGCAGGCCCATCTGACCATAACGGCAAGCAAATGTCAAATTGGTCAGAGCAAAGTGGTCTACCTAATGTACAAAACTGGGCCACCGCTACTACTCAAACCCAAGTGAGAGCCTTCCTAGGTCACACTGGGTACTACAGGAATTTCATTGAGAACTATGGGTCCATAGCTTCTCCTTTGAATGTAGTCTCCTCTCCAAAATTCCCTAAAAAGATTAGATGGAATGAGGAGTGCACTCAAGCCTTTGAAAACCTGAAGAAAGCCCTTTGTCAAGATCCAGTCCTAAGAGCTCCTGATTATCACCAACCCTTCATTGTGCAGACAGATGCATCCAATACAGGTATAGGTGCAGTCCTTAGTCAAATGGATGAGAAAGGTAGGTAGCACCCCATTTGCTTCATCAGTAGGAAACTGAAGGAACCAGAAACAAGGTGGGCAGCTATAGAGCGTCAGTGTTTTGCCATTGTGTGGTCTCCGAAGAAGTTTAGACCATTCTTGTATGGATCTACTTTTGTCATTCAGACAGACCACCAACCCCTGAGATGGTTAACGCAAATGAAAGGGGAGAACACAAAACTACTAAGATGGTCAATCTACCTGCAAGGGTTTGATTTCACCATTGAGCACAGGTCAGGATGTCACCACCAAAATGCTGATGGTTTCTCTAGGATGTTTATAAACGACTAGAGTGAAGAGATTCATCCAGGAGTGGATTAAATACACCTGTCCCTTAGTCTGGGGGGAGCAGGTGTTAGGGAGAATTCTCCAAAATGGCTAATTTCCCTTACCTACTGAGTCCCTCAGCAGCTTTGCTGGATTTCTAGGATTTATTTGTTTCACCTGGTAAGATTGTGAGCCTTTTTTCCTACTATCACATGTGTTTTAGGCTATATGTGTACATTTTTGTGTTCATAGACTGTGGAGCCTCACCGACTCCATAGGCATCATTGCTTTACTGTGTGTCACACAGCACCTTTAGTACAGTGACACAGGGTTGTGTTTTAGACTTCACACTTCAAATTCCATTTTTTGGAACTGACTGCTGTCTCCCAAAACATGTAAAGTTGCCATTGACTTTATTCGTCTTTTTAAATTCACAAACCCAGTACTGGAAAGGGTTAATAGTTATCCCTTTTTGTCTGTCTCTCATGAAAAATTATTTAGTTCCCCTTTCAATAAGATTTGGCTGGTGGCAGTGGTATCTACCATTGGTTCCTACCGCGTTCTATGTAAATAGCCTTGGTACTGTTTTAGGCTATGTTAGTAGCCTCGAACTTAAACCCGCTGGACCACATTTACTTTTATTTGGTTCCAGCTGGGTTTATTCGCCATTTCTTTTTGTAAAGGTCTTTCTCGTGTTTTATATTGTGCGCAAAACCAGGTTTGGTTCCTTTGTTTGATGTCCTTTGGCGGGCTTCTGCACAGAAGCCCTCCTTAGGCGCCTGAGTGTCTCGGGTGGACAGGATGTGAGTTAGGGGTTTTAGACCCCCTTCACAGGATATCCTTGGAGACCTATGTCACACTCTTGTTTGATTGGCTACGTGACTGCCCTGCTAGGACAGCCACCCTGCTGTGTGATTGACAGCCAGGCTGTGTGAATGGGGGAAAACTGCATAAAAAGCAGGGCTCTGTGACTTGGAAGGCAGAATTGAACCTGGATCAAGAGAACCGAAGAGAAGCTGAAGGAAGAGGACTGCTGCAACTACTGAACCTCCCTGTGAAGCCCTGCTGCGGGTCGAATCTCCAAACTTCGACGACAGAGAAGATCTGCAAGGAATCTTCTTCCCTTGAGCTAGTGGAACCAACCAGTTTGCCAAACACCAAGCAAGGCCTCCCTCTCTTGGTCGAATTTGCTGTGCACAGCTGCAGTGAACCGGATAGCCAGGAGGCTCGGACCCTGTTTGGGTTTTAAGGAACGTACCTTTTATTCGTCGCTTTTCTCTGCTGCTGGTTTCTTCCCTGGGCAGTGCAGGACCCTTCAGTCTTCCTCCGTCTTGTCAGTCCGACATTCGCTTCAGGAACCGTGAGCCTGCAGGACCTGCCAGGAACTTCTGCCTCAGCTGCAGCATTCTTCTTCTATTAAGGTACTGTTCAAATCCGATCATTCGTTCCGTCCGACCGCAGTGGAAGTGTGGGAAATCTTTCGCTAATCCGAGGGGTTGTTCTTCTCTACTCTTTTAAATAACTTTTTCTTCCGACCAACTTCGTTTCAAACTCTTGGCAAAGACTTAACCGCAAACTACTCTGAACTGTGTGATCCTGAGCAAAGACTTCGACCCATTAACATTGGCCCAGGCCTATTGACTTAAATCATAGTTGTAGTATGCCTTTTCTAGATTGCCTGACTATATACTACTTGGTACTGCTGCTTTACATTAGTGAACTGTTTTTATAACTGATGTGTAAATACATGTATATTCTTTTATTCAGAAACCTTGAGTCATTGTTTGCTTGAACCATAGTAATTGCTGTCCTTTGTGTAACTTCTGATACTGCTCACTTTACTCTTGAGATAAGTCTGGCTGCTCAGCCATCGCTACCACTTTACTGTGTATTACAGGCTTGTACCAAAGGTGAATTTGTACTTTCACTTGTCGTCTTTATTGTGTGTGGTGTTCCCAAAGGGTACTGCATATGATTTTGCCTAACAGTGATATACATTTCATACAAGAATGGATCACCATATGTATCATTAATATCAGTGTGTATAGGCCCATATTACCAAATCTCTGTGAATGTAAGCAGACGTGCAAGGCTAAACAATTATAATGTGTTATTATATAGCACTTACGCTTAAGCGCTTCATATAGAACAAATATACATACAATATCACCCAACCTGTGTTGGTACTCATTTATCAACCTCAGCAGGATGAAAGGCTGAGTTGACCTTGCTGGGAATCGAACCTGCAACCTGCAGATCAGGCACAAATTGCAGCAGTCAGCGACCAACCGACTGAGCTATCTTCTTACCGGCTATAGATATCACATAACGAGCAAATCCAGAAACAAAGAGCCACATGCTGCTAGTCACAACCCATGAGCCTCAATTTAAAACAAAAAACAAAAAAACAAAAAAAAACTTTTTTTTTAGGGGTAGCAAAGGAGACCTCAGGGGTCGCAGTTGCGAACCCTGGCAACCCAGAAATGACATTCATGCCTATTGGTGTCCCACTTGATAAGCTTGGAGTGTGCCTGCTTGCTGACCTATTTGCGATAACCCGCCTAAAATTGGAACATCAACACTTTTTATTAATATTTTTTTTCCTGTAAATGCAACGCCCATGTATACATTTCTTAAAACAATTTGAACGTATTGCCTGTTTGATGGCCACCCCAATGTCTGCGCCTTTTGTGGGGGCGAGGGGATAGGAAAAGCAAATGAGGATTTGAAAGCTATGGACAATTTGCAGATGCCTATGGTAGTATTGAGTAACAACATTGTATTAAATTATTTTGTTCACATATACCATCAGCTGAAAGAGACATTGCTGAGCAAATGATGGACTGCAATCTGAAAGAAAGAGCCTGGCCAACAGGATGATACCACACAATCCCTAGATAAGAACTCCAAACAACATGTCTACCTCTCCTGGCAACAGTAGTGAGTGAGTTGGTGGCTGAGTACCTTTTGTAAAGCTAAACAAATGGAAAAGCCTGTTTATATTTGCGCATTGCTACAACACAATCTTGGAAAATTAAGAACAGATTGCCAGCAGGAAATAAAGGCTTAGTTTAAATGTGCGAAAATAGACTAATATATGAGTAGAAGTTATTTGTTTCCTTCTGAATAAAGTATGTGGGGGACGCGGAGGGGCATGGGGTGCGGGGGGTTGCTGCCATATTTCAACTTGGTCACTTTCAGTATAGTCTGTCCCTTGCCCTTGACACCCCATTTGAATGGAAGCAAGAAAGGTATTTATTAAACATGTTGAGGCATCGTTCACAAGTAATCAATTTAAACACCCGGTTTATTTTAAAATGATCATGTTGACTAGTATCCATGTTGATGTTTTCTCACTTCTAAATCATGATAAAATGTCACAAGCTCATTATCCTGGATCAATGCACCATGTTGCACCTGCTCTCCAAACACGTTGCTGTATGCTACAGTAGTTTAGATGAAAATTGATTGCAGAGCCTAAATACATTGCTCTTCATAAAGATACATGGCTTACCTACTCCTTCACACACATTCTTGATGTCCCAGTTTTCACAGGCTGCATCATCCAACACAAAGTCCACAAAAGAAATAATGGTGGCAGGCTTGCCATTTTCCACAACACCTTGTAAACATGCACCCTTCAGGAGTGCACCACATCCGTATCCAACACACGTCTCATCTGCCATTTCCTGTTCACCCTTGCTAAGACTGCTTGCTACTTTTCACTTAATCTACTGACCACCACAAGCCAAACACGACTTTTTCCTGATCAAGTAACGAACTCCATAACAATAGTATCTATCCCAAACACTAGCATCTTTCTTGGTGACCACAAATCACACCACTTAGTAACCCTATGACACAAAAGTTTTTATATGTTTGTAAATTTAATTTTTTGCTATGAATGAATTTTGGTATTGAATCAGTATTTTTATGTATGAATACCGCTATTCGGTTTTTACTTTACTATGTGGAAACATCATGGATACATTTATATATTTGTAAGAAATGGTTTCTGGAAAACACAATGCTTAATTTAATGTAGCATTGCTGAAGTATCACAGCTAATAGGCGTGTTGGTAAGGGAGGGGTAATCAGTTGTCGTGTTTTGAAAATAATGTAAGTCTCTTCCCATTGTACAATTGATCCTCCAAAAAAAGAAAATTGGGAAGTACCCATTATAAATACACTTCCTTTTCACTTTATACATCCCTTACATAAAACCGTAACTAAATCTATTCTTAGCTGGTCTGAGGAAGATGGAACACCATTGTATTCATCAGACCTGAAGGGGCTTCTTCGGCCCAGGGCATATGGCCTACCTGGGCTTCAGAATCAAGAAGAGGAAGGAAGCATGTCCAAACCAGAAAGAAATGGCATCAGCCTCGTGCAAAACCACTCTACACTAGACACAAAATTATTGGTGTAGCCTAGGTAGCTGGAACTTAGAGGCTAGAGTCTCCCCAAGGATAGCCTCTTCACACAGAGCATGAAATCTGTAATTGGAGAATAACACCCAAAGAGCCCAATTGGGGAAAGCTCATCTTTTCTGAGTCCATATGAGCAAGACTGCTGTTGACTGAGGGGAGTGCATTCTTGTAGGAGATAGAAGTAAATTGAACTTGATTGGAGTTTCAGATGGACTTACCCACGGACCAAAGCACAAGGAGGGCAGCAACATATGGACCTGCTAATCCACAGTGTACACAGCATCAAGCCAGCTGCATCACAGGAAGAGATAATTAATTGGGAGAGATGCCCAAATTCTTGGGAAAGAAAGGACCACAGACTAAATTCAAAATGGACGCCAGACATTTTCTTCACTGGATAAACATGGACCAGAAGAAAAGAAGAACCATTTGCATAAATGATCATACATGAGCAGTACAGAGCCACATTACAGAAAGACATTGCAGTGGGCCAATCACAATGACGGAAATAAAATGGAAAGGTGAACTCAGTCGATTATAGACAGACAGAGTCAAGGGGGCAACAGCAGTGGGAGCTAGAGAGCCATGAGGATCTGTAAGCAGACAACCAACAAGCCAAAACTCTTAGGCCAAGCAGGAAAACCAGGAGTGCAGCTACAAGATCCAATGCTTCTCAGGAAAAGAAAATAGAGAGCTAATTCCCTGGGCAGTGGGTGATCCATCTGTAGATTTGCCTTGGGGGATAACGCAGGACCTGGAGCACTTTGATAACTCGAACCATGAGCCTACCCTAGTGTGAAGAGCACCCAATCACACCTGATTAAGAAGGGCACGAAGACGGATTCAAAGAAAGATGCAGGATAACCTACATATCTGGAAAGGTATTGTATCCCTTGCATAAGAAAAGTAATGAGAATAATACTATACACCTTGAGCAGAAAGATAGAGAGAAAAAATAAAGTTGTGGATAGCAGTGTTGGTGTGCCCTTAGAGCAGAAGGGCCTCATGATACCCATGGAGTAATGGGGCATATCAACCCTGTATCATGCCAAAGTGCACTAAACAGTATCAGTCTGATGTGGATTGCACATTGATGGTGCAATATCCCTGTGAAGAGGAACTCTAACAAAGAAGCAGTTGGATGCTATATTCCTGAGACTGTGATATGTGGTAAGAAGTGACTAAGTACCATACACCTGAGACTATGGGGGTCATTACGAGTTTGGATGTAGCCATGGTGCTATTTGCACCCCAAGCGTCCTTACCGGGTACCACAAGGGAACCTCGTAATAGGGCGTCCCCGGCACCCTTCATTACGGGAGCGCCTGGGTCGTAATGAGGCCCCATGTCTTCCTTGGAGAGCCTGAAACAGACCAGTAGTTCGTGACATGAATGAATCATCATCCATTCTGTGTATTTCTCAAGAATTTGCAATATGCTACTGGTGATCCCTTTACACATTCTTCCCATTTTAAAGAAAGTGGTCTGTAACAGTGTCCACAACTCTTGAGAGCATGTGCATAATAGCACCCCACACAATGCTAACTTCCTCTTCAGTATAATGATTGGTATGTGTGGAATCATGTGTGTCATGAGATGCGCAGTTTGGGTCTGGAGATTAGGTTGTATGGAATTCTCTTAGTATACTGACTACATCTATGGATTGTATTTGTTGGGTTTCCACACTGATTAGTGGACCATGCTACAGCACGTTGAACTGCAGCACTCTCAAAGAAATCTCAAAATAATAGCCCCAAAGCACAACAATCCAACACCTCCTCCTACCTACTCCTCTCATTCCTCAACTAACCGTTCTCACTACCAAAGATCTTGCCACCTTGCACTTCACTCATTCCACCAGGTCTAGTGAATTTAACAGACTCCGAACCCACCCTTCTTCAAAATCACACTTTCAAATGGTGCCTCACACAGATTTAACGGGTCTGCCAAATCTGCACACATCAACATTAACAGGTTTTCCACACGTCCGTTTCCCGCAATCAGACAAACACCCCCTCAAGACATTCTTCCAGGACCCTGTGCCGCGAGCCAATATTATTGCCAGAAGAGAGCTACATAAAGCCATTTACCTAAAGTTACTGAACAGCATGTGTTCCAAGTAATTTCTAAATTGTTTTATCTGAAAGTGATGTACTGTACTGCTTTAATACTAACCTTAATGTCCTTTTGAGAATTTGTTTTTAGAATTTATTTGAATGTAGCTTTCTAAACATATAATTTGAATCAATGTTTCCGGAATACAAATATGGGATGTACAGCGAATCTCACTTGTTGCAGAAAAATCCAGCCTTTAGCCAAATGTTCTCCAAGGCACATTGTCTCTTTGAAAAGCAGCTTGCCAGTGATCAGCCACTTTTCTACGGGGCATCTGCAATACACCTAAACCCTTGGGGAAGGCTCTATAGGGGCGGGGGTCTCTTTGTTCCTATTGGAGAGTAGCCAGCCTGTAACTGGCCATGCACCTAAAAGGCATCTCCATGGGGCCATGCACCATTGCAGAGCAGCCTGCTCTGCGCCCTTTTCTTGTGTGGCCAGTCTATGGTCTGCATGCACTCCGCCAAGAGTCATATTCAACATGTCTCATCCATTTGGATTGGGGCTGGTTCGTGTTGCAAGAATCTCAAATGAGCCTGACTCCTTTAAGCAAGGAGTGGGGACCATTGACAAGCATTGTATGCACGTCACTGCACCACACTGCATTGCATACCTGATTCCTATGTTCTCCAACCGACTTCATTTCCTATATATCACATCATATATGTTCTTCCTTTTACTACCAAGAGCCTATGATCAGACACTCCCCAGATAAATGCAACTAGTATCTGCCCAAAGGGGTGAGAGTGACTATCGATGCTCCGTAAGAGAAAGGCTGGACAATGGCAGTTTGCTCTCCAAAGGGGGGAGGTTTATCAGCTGGCCCTCACAAGTTGCCAGTTAAATAGGCGAGACCCATTGAAGAGCTGTCAGCTAAAGTCCAGAGGGTCTTCTGATGAGCGGTGCAGGCTAGGCCCGGCATATAGGGCAATAGGTCCATGGCTGAACCAAAAACTCAAAAAGCTGGTGTGCAACAGTTTTTTTGGTCAAAGTGGGTCACTTTTTTGTCCAATGTGGGCCAGTTTGATTAATTACTTCACTATGTGTCTAGTAGTTTTGACCAGTGTTGCTGAATAAATATTCCTTAAAATGCACAATTTGCAGCACATTTTCCCAAAAAGTTCCCCCCTGGGTACTGTTCAAACAGTCTCACAAAAGGAATGAATTGCCATTTGCAACAGTGGGCCACTTTTTCATACCCGAGACAATGAAGATGCCCCCTGCTAATAGCGCAGGGAGCTCTTGATTCTATTAAAGACAAGGAGGCGAGCATTAAGCTTCATCTTCTTTTATTTTCACTCTCCAGCAGTTTCAACAATATAAACTTTGGAAACTTTTCATTTTCAAATATAACATTTAAAAAAAAAATGATTTTAAAGAAACTTCAAGTCCCATCATTCCTGTAGTCCCATAGTCTCTGGCCATGTGACCTAGTCCTTCCTGTTCCTCTGTCCTTCCTCTTCTTTGACTGCTCGAACTGCAATCCTTCTCTAACTGTGTAACCAACTGGTCAACTTGCTCTGAACATCCTGCTTTGTGCCCGATCGGTCTCTCACATTTGAACTTGCGAGCTCGCTCCAGGCAACCTGATCTGATTAGGGCTTTCAGCTGTTCTTTTGCTCTTCCCCTAATGCCAGGAAGAAACAAAATTGTATATGTTAGGACGGGGAATACACACCCTATTCTGGAAGGAATAGTCATATTAATTATCAACAATGCATCACTTCATTTACTTCATCATTGCATCAACTTGTGTATTCGGGACGGGAAATTAATGCTCGCCTCCTTGTCTTTAATAGAATCAAGAGCTCCCTGCACTATTAGCAGGGGGAATCTTCATTCTATGTCAAGACGGAGGCGAGCATTAAGCTTGTTCAAAGCTGCGTACCACTGTATCTGCTATTGCATTGATTGGTCTAAAATAGAACGTCCTAAACGTTGTATCGCTAGTCCAATCTGCTGCTTTCATGATGTCTTGCAACGCTGCGCCTTGCCCTAATGCTTTTGAGGCCATCACACCTCTGACTGAGTGCGCACCGAATTTGGACATGTCAATGCCTGCAAGGTAAGTGGCTGTTGCTACTCCTCTACGCTGTTTCCTGCGTGCTATTAATAGTTGGGTTGTTCCTGCCGGCCTCACTTCTGCCGTTCTGCTCTCGTACTCTTTAATACATGTCGCTACGCACCATTTAGGGTGGTCTTGCATGTATGGGTAAGTGATTGTGGAAGAATCTGTTTTTGTCCTTCTGGCTATGTTGAACGTCACTCCTTCCGGCCCATAAGTCTTTCGATTGATCGCTAATGCTTTTACGTCTGCTACTCTCCTGCATTATACCATGCACAGGAGCATAGCTAGCTTTCCGGACAACTGTCCCAGGGACAGATATCTGTTGTTGGGCCAATCTGCTAGAAGTCTTAGCACTATGGATACGTCCCATAGAGTGTTGTATCTTGGTTGTGGGGGTTTCCTAAATCTTATCCCTTTCAAGAGTCTTATCACAGCTATATTTTCTCCTACTGGTATTCCTTCTATCGGCAGGTGTCCTGCTGAGATTGCGGACCTAAATACTCCTATAGTCCTGTAAGCTTTGCCGTCTTGTAGCAGTTCAGCTAAAAAATGTATTATTTCGACAAGAGGGGCAGAAACGGGATGAATATTTCTCCTTCTGCACCATGTCGACCACCTATTCCAAGCTGCGTCGTAGCTCCTTCTGGTAGAACGGTGCCCAGGACTCGGCGATGAGGCTCGCAGCTTGCGCCGCAATTCCTGGGAGATCCCAGCGTCTCCTGCTAGCCTGCACGCCATCAGCGGCAGTGTCCCCTTCACTCTCAGAGGGTGATATGACCCATCTGGGTCTGTGAGCAGGCTCACTCCTTGAGGTAATAGTCTCAGGTAGTCTATTAACAGTTCCACGAGCGTCGGAAACCATAGTTTATTCATTTTCATTTGTATTTGTATTGCGCACCAGACCCAAGGGTATGAGGGCGCATGAGCAGCAAGGTGATTCAAAGCTTGGTTACAGGATGCTTATACTTTACATTACATAATTATACATTACATTACATAATTACAGTGTGACGATGAAGGAACATGTGTACAGTTAGGCAGGAGAGAATGCAGTAGATGTATTTAAAGAATTACAAATATATACAAGTTTAGTATTACAAATTTACATACCATACTTGTGATTTCCATATCGGAGCCACTACTTTGAGGCACGCCGCCTTTCTGCGCACTTTCGATAGTACCCTGCTCATCATTATAAATGGCGGGAAAGCGTAGAGTATCTGCTCTCCCAAATCCTGCAGGAAAGCATCCGCCCCTGCTGCTGCTGGGTCTAATCTCCAGCTGAAGAATCTTTCTTTCTGTGCGTTCAGTCTGGACGCAAACAGATCTGTGTGAATCGGTCCCCACAGTTCTTCCAGCTGTCGGAATATGCCCCGCTACAGCATCCAATCGCTGAAGTCTGAGAGGTATCTGGAGTTCCAGTCCGCTATCACATTCAGCGATCCTGGAAGGTACTCGGCTATCACTGAAATCCCTGATTCCACGCAGGTGTGCCAAAAATCCTTGGCTATCTCCGCCAGCAATCTGGATCTCATCCCTCCTAAATGATTTAGAGGCCGATTCATGGAATAATTAGCGCGGCGCAAGTGGGCAAAAACGTGCGAATCACAGTGGAATAGCAAAAATCGCAGTGCAAGTGCGAAAATCGCACGAAAAGCAGCGCACGTCGATTCATGGAAGTCCGTGCACGAGAAAACCAGCGGATGTGCGATAAAAAAGTGCGCCGCGCACGTTGGCGCACAGGCCATCTAACAGCGTGCGCCAGGTCACAGCGAAAATCGCACAGGCCACAGCGAAATTCGCACATAGCGCGGCGCACGCAACAAAAGTAGGCGGAACACGGGCGTAACACTCGGAATGGGGAACAACTTGCCAAAACGTGGGCGTCACGGGGGAAAGTACAGGGCACAAGTGCGCGGAACGCCCACACGCTCGCCTACAACACGTATTCGTGGAATAGAATAGGGGAAAAAAGCGCACGCTCAAACCAGCGCACAGGCACAAACACGACCGCCACAAGAAAGCAGGCGGTAGCGTCTCTGCGGCTGTAAGAAATGTGCGCCAAAAGGTGCGCCAACAAATAGCACCTATATACTGCCATGATGAATGTTCTATACTGTGGCCCTCCAGGACAAATGACGTGCAAAGGGGTACCCACAAACACGGACACCCGCTGACAAAAAATACATGTGCGTGTATACCGGGGTGCGCGGGAAGTCTCACACGCGATTTCAGCAGGGTACGTGTATTACAGGGGTTCGCGTGAAGTTTTTCACGCGATCAGGCCTGGGGGAGCGGGCTACGTGTATTACAGGGGTTTGCGTGAAGTTTTTCACGCGATCGGGCCTGGGGGAGCGGGCTACGTGTATCACAGGGGTTCGCGTGAAGTTTTTCACACGATCGGGCCTGGGGGAGCGGGCTACGTGTATTTCAGGGGTTCGCGTGAAGTTTTTCACGCGATCGGGCCTGGGGGAGCGGGCTACGTGTATTACAGGGGTTCGCGTGAAGTTTTTCACGCGATCGGGCCTGGGGGAGCGGGCTACGTGTATTTCAGGGGTTCGCGTGAAGTTTTTCACGCGATTAGCCAGGGTACGTGTATTTCAGGGGTGCGCGGGAAGTTCCACATGCGAATAGCCTGGGCGCGTGTATTTCAGGGGTGCGTGGGAAGTTCCACACGCGAATAGCCTGGGCGCGTGTATTTCAGGGGTGCGCGGGAAGTTCCACACGCGAATAGCCTGGGCGCGTGTATTTCAGGGGTGCGCGGGAAGTTCCACACGCGAATAGCCTGTGCGCGTGTATTTCAGGGGTGCGCGGGAAGTTCCACACGCGATTAGGCTGGGTGGGTCCTCACAGGTGTTCCCTGTACACCCTCGACGGCCCCTGCAGGCAGCCCACAAAACAGGGGACTACCCTGCACACCTGCTCATGTCCCCCTGCACCCCCACCCCCCAGCAGTGCAGGGGCAGCCTCCACCAGGCCCCCACCCATGTCTCCCACCACCCCCACCCCCCAGCATCCAGGGGCACCCTCCACCAGGCCCCCACTCATGTCTCCCACCACCCCCACCCCCACCCCCCAGCATCCAGGGGCACCCTCCACCAGGCCCCCACTCATGTCTCCCACCACCCCCACCCCCCAGCATCCAGGGGCACCCTCCACCAGGCCCCCACTCATGTCTCCCACCACCCCCACCCCCCAGCATCCAGGGGCACCCTCCACCAGGCCCCCACTCATGTCTCCCACCACCCCCACCCCCCAGCAGTGCAGGGGCACCCTCCACCAGGCCCCCACTCATGTCTCCCAGCGTGCTACGTGTATTTCAGGGGTGCGCGGGAAGTTCCACACGCGAATAGCCTGGGCGCGTGTATTTCAGGGGTGCGCGGGAAGTTCCACATGCGAATAGCCTGTGCGCGTGTATTTCAGGGGTGCGCGGGAAGTTCCACACGCGAATAGCCTGGGCGCGTGTATTTCAGGGGTGCGCGGGAAGTTCCACACGCGAATAGCCTGTGCGCGTGTATTTCAGGGGTGCGCGGGAAGTTCCACACGCGAATAGCCTGGGCGCGTGTATTTCAGGGGTGCGTGGGAAGTATTACACGCGATCGGGCCTGGGGGAGCGTGCTACGTGTATTTCAGGGGTTCGCGTGAAGTTTTTCACGCGATCGGGCCTGGGGGAGCGGGCTACGTGTATCACAGGGGTTCGCGTGAAGTTTTTCACGCGATCGGGCCTGGGGGAGCGGGGTACCACTCACCGTCTGCCTTGCGTGTAGAAGAACGCGTAGCCAACACCCGCTGTGAAGTAATAGCGTGTGAACCCCAACGGATGGAAAACACAAGCACCGCACGAAAAGCACGTACAGAACATAAAGGCACGCGGGATCACCAAGCCCTGCCAGGGCAACGCCCGTGCGCAAAACGTCACAGACGCGCTTACGCTGTAAGGGCCTTTGGACCAATGAAATCGCATACGCGTGCTGACGCGCTTACGCGCTAAGGGCCTTTCCTCGATTTTCACGCTGACGTGCAGGATTTTCACGTGCCAAATCACTCCGTATCAAGCTGGCCACGCGAAAACACACGGAAGACCACGCTCCTGCCCAGAAGGCCGAATTACTGCCCCCCAGTGCCCTGAGCAGCCTCCCACGTGCCATCTGCTGCTGCCTGCCTGCCTGCCTGCCTGCTGCCACCGTGCCCTGCCATTTGGTGCCTGCACATCAGCCATCTGCAGGTGTCCAGTTGCTGTGTCCACCCCTGCTGGAACAGAAGACTCCCGACTCGGATAACATCGCTCCACAGCCCAGCCCCAGGACCCAGTTGCCCACCCACTCCTGCCCCTGGGGTTGCCATGTCGGGCACATCAACATCTGGCACCAGTGGCAACCCCCAGCCAGAGGGGCAGAGGGGCACCAGCTTCACTGCCACCGAAGTTGGTGTCCTGGTGGAGCAAGTCCTGGGGCAGTATGATGCCCTCTTCGGATCGTCCCGCGCCAACAAGGAAGGACGGGACAGGATCTGAGCCGACTGTGTGGTTGCCATCAACGCGGAGGGGGTGGCAACCCGCACCATCCAGAAGGTCAAGAAGCGCTGGGAAGACTTGAGGTCCAGGACCCTCAAGAAGGCCCGGCGCCTCGTGGAGGGCGGCCAGGGCCGCATGAGTTCCATCCAGTTGAGGGTCCTGGAACGCGCACACCCAGCGCTCCACGCCCAGGTCCTTGAGAGGGAGACCCGTCTGGAGTTGAGCGGTAAGTGGCCAAGCATTGCTGTGTGAGACAGGGCATTTTGCAGTGTGCTGGTTGTCTGATACTTGCCTGCATGTGTGACATAGGCCATGTACGCATGTATGTGTGCAGGGACATCATGGGAATGGATGTGCGACCTGTAATGTGTGAACCGCACGGTTGTTGCATGTATTTGAATGCGACATGGGGAGCCCTGTGCAGATTGCACACATGAGAGCATGGCAGTCTCTGTTCCTGGACATGGGTGGGGGCGAGGGATGGGTGCTGATGCCAGATACATATGTGGTATCCATGTCTGTGTGCCTGACCTGCGTGTCTGTGACTTGTGAGTGCCATGGATGCATGACACATATCTGTGACAATGTACAGATTCACTGATGCAGCCTAGTCATCCTTGAATGCACTGTGATTGGGGTGTACGGGGCCAGATGGATGTGACTGAGGTGAAGTGTGTGCATGTGATAGGCATGACCCATGATGCATGTGAGTCCCATTACATTGTATGATTCGAGAGTCCATTGGACATGCATTGAAATGTCCATGGCACGCACCATGACTGTCACTGTGTGTGTTTTGCCTGGACTGACACATGTGTTGTGGTGTGACATGATGGAAGTGTACTTTGACAGTGGCACTCATCTGCTATTGCTTCCTGTCTAGGGGACCATTGTACAGTACCCTGATGCTTGTGTTCTATGTCTCCCTCTACGCAGCGGCTAGTGAAGGAGAGGGCGGAGACGGCGCTGTGGAGCAAGGCGGCGGGGAAGCCCCCACGGCTGCAGCGGAAGGGGTGGGTGAGCCCCCACAGGGGCCTGCTATGGCGGTAGAAGGCGAGGAGCCATCCAGGTTGGTGGTTTCCACAGAGGAGGAGGAGGCCGCCACTGAGGCGCACATGGGGCCTGGTGGGGGCATCCCTGCTGGTGCAAGTGGTGCAGTCCAGGGGCAGGGGCAGGAGGCAGCACAGGTCACCGTGGAGGGGCCTGTGCATGTTGCTGTCCCTGAACCTGTGGGTGCACCACCTTGCACCAGCAGGGATGCCCCGTCCCAGGCCCGTCCGCAGGTAGAGGGGATGTCCATGTCATCTGACTCCCCTCCACCTGCGGACGAGGGGACCCCTGGCCGTGTGGAGAAGGTCCTGATTGGGGTCGCGATGCGCACGGCTGTGATTCGTGATGCCGTGCATGCTTCCCTGGAGGAGCACGCATGTCATCACGAAGAGCACCGTGCCGACGTGGCCCAATTGGGATCGGCCATGTTCGGGGGTTTCCTGCATGTGTCGGCCAATCTGGCGGCCCTCTCCTCCTCTGTGGAGACTATACGCCAGTCGTTCTCCTTGCCGTCTTCCGGCCCAGATGCCACCAGGGCCCCCTGTGGACCTGCCCTGACCAATGCAGCCAGCTCGGTGGGGATCCCATCCCTGCCACAGTCGGGAGTCAGAGGTCCAGCAGGGGTGGACAACACAGCAACTGGACCCCAGCAGATGGAGGATGTGACGGCATCATCGGGCAGGGCACGTGCACGACGGCGTCGGTGGTTTCCATCATCCTGGATGCCGTCGTGCTGGCAGAGGCAGTGGCGTCGGAGGCAGCAGCAGGCTCGACGTGGGAGGCAGTTGGTCCAGCGGATAGGTGCGGAGCGGCAGCGGGCGGAAGAGGAGCGGCTCACCATGGTCAGGGCGGAGTTCTCCATGCATCGGGCGTTGAGGCGGGCTGAGTGCCTCGAGGAAGCTCGCAGGGAGTTTGAGGTGAACATGGGGTTATCCCTGCGAGACCTCGGGGCCAGGACAGAGTCCCGCCTCCAGGACATCGACATGGAGTTCAATGATGCCCTGGCCGGCAACATCACAGAGTGAGCCGCAGGACTTGCCCGCTGCCATTGTATATAGTTATATAGTTAGTGGTAGGTTTCCTTTAAATTTTTTTTTTTCATTTGGTTGCGATTGGACAATGCGCCACTTTTTTGTATATAGTTCAGTTTTTAGTTAGTTGACATAGTTAGGTTTCATTTGGTTGGGCTCATGGACCCGGGATTGTCTTGTAAATAGTTATTCTATGGATTTTTTGATTTCTTGGATTTTTTTTCATGGACATTCATCTTCTTTTTGTTGTTTTGCTTTGTGGTTTTTCTAATTTCATTTCCATTCAAGTTGATTTTCAATACATTTTTATTTTCATCCTTCAATGTGTCGTATCATCTCATTGCTTTCATGCATGTCATGTTGGGTGTTTTAACATTCACTTGAAGCCATTGTGTGTGACAGACATGTGTTCATTTGCATTATTTACATTGGGTGTGTAACATGTAATTGCCTTTGATATGTGGGTGGATGTGATAGTTGGTTGGGCCTTTTGGCAGGGGAGGATGGCCATTACGGACATGATTGGGGATTGTTGGGACCCAGGTGCAGGGGGGCATGGATGGGACATGGGTGGGGGCCTGCTGGCAGGTGCCCCACAGTGCTGGGGGGTGGGGGTGGTGGGGGACATGAGTTGGACATGGGTGGGGGCCTGCTGGCAGGTGCCCCACAGTGCTGGGGGGTGGGGGTGTTGGGGGACATGAGTTGGACATGGGTGGGGGCCTGCTGGCAGGTGCCCCACAGTGCTGGGGGGTGGGGGTGGTGGGAGACATGAGTGGGGGCCTGGTGGAGGGTGCCCCTGGTGACTGGGGGGTCGGGGTGGTGGGAGACATGAGTGGGGGCCTGGTGGAGAGTGCCCCTGGATGCTGGGGGGTGGGGGTGGTGGGAGACATGGGTGGGGGCCTGGTGGAGGCTGCCCCTGCACTGCTGGGGGGTGGGGGTGGTGGGAGACATGGGTGGGGGCCTGGTGGAGGCTGCCCCTGCACTGCTGGGGGGTGGGGGTGGTGGGAGACATGAGTGGGGGCCTGGTGGAGGGTGCCCCTGGTGACTGGGGGGTGGGGGTGGTGGGAGACATGGGTGGGGGCCTGGTGGAGGGTGCCCCTGGTGGCTGGTGGGGTGGGGGTGGTGGGAGACATGAGTGGGGGCCTGGTGGGGGCTGCCCCTGTACTGCTGGGGGGTGGGGGTGGTGGGAGACATGAGTGGGGGCCTGGTGGAGGGTGCCCCTGGATGGTGGGGGGTGGGGGTGGTGGGAGACATGAGTGGGGGCCTGGTGGAGGCTGCCCCTGGTGGCTGGGGGGTGGGGGTGGTGGGAGACATGAGTGGGGGCCTGGTGGAGGCTGCCCCTGGTGGCTGGGGGCTGGGGGTGGTGGGAGACATGGGTGGGGGCCTGGTGGAGGGTGCCCCTGCACTGCTGGGGGGTGGGGGTGGTGGGAGACATGAGTGGGGGCCTGGTGGAGAGTGCCCCTGGATGCTGGGGGGTGGGGGTGGTTGGAGACATGGGTGGGGGCCTGGTGGAGGCTGCCCCTGCACTGCTGGGGGGTGGGGGTGCAGGGGGACATGAGCAGGTGTGCAGGGTAGTCCCCTGTTTTGTGGGCTGCCTGCAGGGGCCGTCGAGGGTGTACAGGGAACACCTGTGAGGACCCACCCAGCCTAATCGCGTGTGGAACTTCCCGAGCACCCCTGAAATACACGTACCCTGCTGAAATCGCGTGTAAAACTTCCCGCGCACCCCTGAAATACACGCGCCCAGGCTATTCGCGTGTGGAACTTCCCGCGCACCCCTGAAATACATGCGCCCAGGCTATTCGCGTGTGGAACTTCCCGCGCACCCCTGAAATACACGTACCCTGCTGAAATCGCGTGTAAAACTTCCCGCGCACCCCTGAAATACACGCGCCCAGGCTATTCGCGTGTGGAACTTCCCGCGCACCCCTGAAATACACGCGCCCAGGCTATTCGCGTGTGGAACTTCCCGCGCACCCCTGAAATACACGCGCCCAGGCTATTCGCGTGTGGAACTTCCCGCGCACCCCTGAAATACACGTACCCTGCTGAAATCGCGTGTAAAACTTCCCGCGCACCCCTGAAATACACGCGCCCGGAACTTCCCGCGCACCCCTGAAATACACGTACCCTGCTGAAATCGCGTGTAAAACTTCCCGCGCACCCCTGAAATACAAGCGCCCAGGCTATTCGCGTGTGGAACTTCCCGCGCACCCCTGAAATACACGCGCCCAGGCTATTCACGTGTGGAACTTCCCGCGCACCCCTGAAATACACGCGCCCAGGCTATTCGCGTGTGGAACTTCCCGCGCACCCCTGAAATACACGTACCCTGCTGAAATCGCGTGTAAAACTTCCCGCGCACCCCTGAAATACACGCGCCCGGAACTTCCCGCGCACCCCTGAAATACACGTACCCTGCTGAAATCGCGTGTAAAACTTCCCACGCACCCCTGAAATACACGTGCCCAGGCTATTCGCGTGTGGAACTTCCCGCGCACCCCTGAAATACACGTACCCTGGCTAATCGCGTGTATAACTTCACGCGTACCCCTGATATGCACGTTACCCGCTTTGCGTTCCTTGTTTGGCAGCCCTGTAAACTGGTCCAGGGTTAGCGCAGCCCTTTGCGATGATTTAGCGATTTTGATGGCTTTTCCTTGGGCGAGGGCGTTCTTGGGGGCGTTACTGGCGCTGCTGCAGGGTCGCTGCGATACTCTGCGCCACGGCTGGTTTGGGAGCCTAAAATCCATGAATACGCTCTGCGCGGAAATCGGTTTTAGTGCACGTGCCTGGCGCAGACAATCGCACGCGGACACTCTGCGCCAGCCGCTTGCGACACTTTTCTGCGAAATTCTATGAATTACCCTGTTAATGTTGTCCATTTTCAGCAGAATACAGGAATTCACTTTTCCTTTCATAAAAGCCTTGATCGCAAAAGTTCCGGCTAACAGTTCTAGACAGTTGATGTGCAGCTGGAGTTCTTCCGCGCTCCACCTCCCCCCTGTCTGGAGATTTCCGCATCAGGCTCCCCAGCCTGCTCGGCTGGCATCTGACTCTATTATCAGATCTGGACGGTCGCCGAAAATGACTCTTCCGTTCCATGCTTCCATGTTCGCTAACCACCACTGTAGCTCTGTCCTGGATTCCTGGTCGATGTGAGCTAAGTGGTGATAATGCAGGCCCTGTTGTAGGTGTCTTATTTTCAGCCTTTGCAGAGCTCGATAATGAAGCGGACCTGGAAAAATCACTTGTATCGAGGCTGCTAACAAGCCTACCACTCATGCTATAGTGTGTAGGGTTATAACGGTTTTGTTGAGGCATGTTCTCAATTCTCTTTTTATGTCTCTTATCTTCCTGCTTGGAAGCTCTAGAGTTGCTTTCCTGGTATCTAAGATGAACCCTAGGAATTCTAATCTCCTGGTTGGTTTCATCTCCGATTTCTCCTGGTTCATTAGGAATCTCAGAGACGTCAGGAGCTTCACGACCCAGTCGGCTTGATAAAGGAGTGTCACCTTGCAGCTAACCATCAGTACGCTATCGTCCAGATTTGTATTTATTTATTTATATTGCGCACCTAACCCAGAGGTAGCAAGGCGCAGAGGCATCAAGAGGATTGCAAAGCTTGGTTACATACAGAGGAATGAGGTCAAACTGTGGTTACAGTGCTGGACGTGTCAAAAAGAAACAATGCATGCCAAAGAGGCATAAGTTACAGCGATAAAAAATATAAGCAATATTATATAAAAGATGCTGGTTGACAGCCTAAATGTACATATTTACAAACATAGTGGTGTGGGGCATCAGGGCGGCAAGAGAGCAAGCGGTCGTTATGTGTCGAGAGCCTTGAGCCAATGGATGGTCTTAGATCTGAATTGGCGGTAGGGAAGGTCCTCCCTGCAAGTAGGTGGAAGGGAGTTCCAGAATTGTGCTGCTTTTACTGGGAAGCTGTTCCCTCCAGACATTGTGAATAATCATACGTATCCCTTTCTTCCTGATTGCTGCTACTGGTTTCATGATCTTCGTGAATGCCTATGGCGCTGATGCCAGCCCAAAAGGCATCGTGGCAAATTGCCATAATTGCCCGTCCCAGTCGAATGCCAGGAAGGGGCGAAACTCCTTGTGTACTGGTATCGTCAGGTATGCATCTTTCAAATCTATCCTCACTAGCCAGTTGTCTTGCCTGAGTGTATCCCTGAGCTGATGGGTCCCTTCCATCTTGAAATGGTTGTAGACTACCCATCTGTTCATGTTCTTTAGATTTATTACAGGCCTTACTTTGTCCTTTCGATGGACTAAGAACATGTTGCTCACAAATTTCGGGAATGTTTCGCATTGCTCTATCGCTCGCTGCTCTGCTAGCTTTTGTAATTCTGCATGTAATAGCTTTTTCTCTATTTGTGTCACGGCTAGAGGACGGGGTGTTTGACCTCGAATAGGGGTCCCTATGAACGCTATGTGCATGCCTTTCACTGTCTGTAGAACCCAGGCGTCGTTGGAAAGCGTGCGCCAGTTTTCCCAGAATATCGCTGTTCTCCCGCCAACTGGTGGGTATGCGAAAACTCTCACCTGTGGGGAAGTTGTGTCCTCTTCCCTGTCCTCTGCCTCTCCTCCCTCTCGGGAAGTGACCTCTTGGTGGGAAGAATGAGTCTGGTTGTCTGTTCTCCCAGTAGTTGTTTCTATTTCCCAGAGGCCTTCTGAACGCTTGAGAGCGACCGGTCGCTCGGCCTCTGAAGCGACTGGTCCCGCCAAAAACTCTCTCGGGGAAGATCTTCTTCATTGACTCTTGCACCTTTTCTAGGGAGGTATATGTTCCCACGAACCTCCCCATTTCTTTGCCAAATGTGTTGCCGAACAAGAGTCCTTGTGCTGCCTCGCCTGCTTCATAAGACGACAGATCTCCTAATTTCTTGTCAATTTTTAGCAGGAGGCCTCTTCTGCGCTTCGATGAAATTGCGCATTTCTCGTTGCCTAATAGGCATACGGCCCTCTGCGCCCAGTTTGCTAGGACTCCTGGGTCCACCTCCTCTCCAGTGTCCTTAGCCCGTTCTGCTAGGTCCATGATTTTCGCTAGTGGACCAGCTATGTCCAGGACTTTTTCCTGGCAGCTTTTCCAGGAACGGTCTATCCCTTTCCTGGGGTCTCTGTTTGACTTAGAGACGAAGGAGAGCATCTTAGGGTCGAGCTCCGGAGCTTCCGCCACCTTGCCCGGCAAGTCTGGTCTCGGACACTCTGCTCTCATCCTCTGCCTTACTTCCTTCTCTAATGCTTTACGCAGCCTCTGCGTCATGTATTTCGCTACCCTCGGTGAGGGCACCCATTCCGCTGATCTGGGATTTCTTATCTCTTCAGGCTGGAACATATCAGAGGTTTCATCCTCTTCTAGGTTGTTCAGCTTTCTGAGCCTTTTCTTCAGAGGAGGCTGGCTTTACTCGTCCTCTTCATTGTCTGCTTCCTCCTGTGAGGAGTTTGGGGATTCTTGTGTTTCCTCTTTGGGGAAACCTTCCTCTATGTTGCCCATATTATCGTCCCCTGGGTAGGGGGTATTGAGGCTCGGCACCTGCGATTTTTTCATGAACGCTTCCTTTAGTTTGCTGAACGCGTCAGAAGCCTCTCGGGCCTTTGACCCTGCCCCTTCAATCTGGCCCGGGGGGGGTCAGAAGAGTCTTTGCTCTTCCGGGCCTTGTTAAACCCCTTTGGGCCCTTTGCTGCAACCCTAGTGGACGTGCTTTCTTCGGTGCTTAAGTCTTTCTGACTCAAGAATAGCTCGATGGTCTGGAGTCTCTCCTGTAGGGGTCTAACTCCCTGAGCCACTGCCTCTGTCAGTGAATCCCCCAGCACTTCTTTAAAACTATGGGCCAGGTCTTCATGAGAGACTGCCTCCTGTTCTTCCTCACTCCATTCAAAATGAGACATTTTAGTGCTGTCAGGTGCCTTAAATACCTTAGAAAGGTGTAGTGGCACATCCACTGATCCACTATGTGAGGCTGCACCTTATCTGCACCCAGTATTTGTTGTGCAGTATCTTTCCTGGGACTCTTACACTGTCCCTCGTGTAAAATTACACTTAGTAATGCTTTTTCAAGCTTAATCAAAAGAATTATGATAAGAGCTGGAGCTTATCTCTGCTCCGTAGTGAAGCGTTCGTTCCTCTGCTTCAAATCCTTTTCCCTACGGAGCTTTCCGTGTTAGACCGCGCCTACTCAAGTGTGGCGGCTCCTCTTATGTAATCGTTTTGCTCTGTAAGTCCATAGAGGGATTCCCTCTACACGCTCGCTCGCTGTCTCCGCCCCCACAAGTGTGGGGGCTGGAGCTCTTTTATTACGCGGCTGAACGAAAGAGTACCCGCTTGCGCTCCTCGCTCCCAACGGTGGGGGCTACTTCAGATAATACGCGAGCTGGAAGGAAAACACAGTGTTTACCCGCTCGCGCTTAGCCCCACCTTCCCAAGGGTGGGGGCTTACATGCTCCTAGCACGAACACAGAGCTGCAGGCCGTACGAATTTCGTGAGGGAATCTGCAGGCCCCTGAGGTGGCGGGTAGTGCGGCACGGGCCGCAGATTCCTCACCTTTAAGTATTCAATTATAACATATAAATGTAACGCTGCACGGCGCACGCACTTCTGGGATACATTAGTTTTGTACAGGTATTAATAGCTATGTCAAATCACTAAACGAATGCCACATATCACGGAGCATATATGAAGTGGTTACTTATCTCTGGAGAGCAGGAAAATAAGAGGAAGGACTGAGGAACAGGAAGGACTAGGTCACATGGCCAGAGACTACGGGACTACAGGAATGATGGGACTTGAAGTTTCTTTTAAAAAAAAAAAAAAAGAAAGTTACATTTGAAAATGAAAAGTTTACTAAGTTTATATTTGTTGAAACTGCTGGAGAGTGAAAATAAAAGAAGATGAAGCTTAATGCTCGCCTCCGTCTTGACATAGAATGTTATGGCCCATTCTGACCCTGGAGTGATGTGCAGTCTGTAGTCTATTAGTGTATTCAATACAAATTGCAATACAATACAATTATATGTTTGTAAAGGTATACATTACACAAATAAGAGCATTCATTAAGAAAAAAAGCTTTAGTTGAAAGGACGTTTTGGTTACTTTTGAAGCAGTTGGTTCAGTTGTTTAAGGTACAGTTTAAGGCATAACACTCAGAAAGTCACCAGTTAAGCTAGCTACGCAATGTTTACTCCATGGCTACCACTGCACAACTCATGAGTACATTGATAATGCCACACATGGCACCACAACTGCGTTATAATGACATTTCTAGTGACATCACAAAAACATCATCGAAGACAGCACAGTCATGGGGTGCATTGCAAAGTGCCCTTCCGCAGCTCCTAAAGATGTGAGGTCCTTTGGAGGGGTACATCTAAAGGCACGGGTCCAGTCCTAAAAATTTAAGTCGGGGACCCTTCAACAAACGCAATGGGAAGTGACGTCGCCAGAAATTAGCATATCAAGGTGAAATATGCACATTTCATTAAATTGGCTTTGCGTAACCACTAATTGCACAGGAGGAATGGCGTCTGCCTTTCATGAAATCAACACACACACAAAACCAAGAGAGGATATTTATTTCTAATTGTGTTTTTGAAAACGTTAAAAGGTGTGCATGTTTTAAACTCCAAGAACCAATACAAATGTTTTCCCTGGGACTTGCAGTACCAAAATGCGAAATGTCACCTTTAGTTGTTTGCTATTTTTCATCAGGTTATATAGTGCAGTGGTGATGTGCCTGGCCTACAAACCTATTGACTGCGGTTTGATCCCAGAAGTCGTCTTTAATTCATAAATTCGAAGAGGACATTCAATGATTCTCATGCTGAGTCCACCCTCTGAATAAAGTGGGTGGACACCGTCCCCCGATGTGTACACTCGACTTGAGCCCTGTCTAAGGGATGGGAAGGGTGTAACATACAATCTGAGAGGGGCTTTCTCTGGCCCATCAGAAAACATAGGATGCCCCTGAGCTGATCTGTTGCAGGGCAGGTGCTGTGAAATACGCCCAAAAAGAACACAGTCTTTTCAGGCCGCTGCCAGTGTTGCAGTGCCCAGAGTAGGGACGTCAATGCACAGCATGAGCGTTTCTGTCAGTGTGTTTACATGTTCCCTAATGAAATGTTACAGCACTATCTGAAGTGAGGAATCCCTTATGGAATCGTCACCAGAACGTAACACCGTGCATAGACATTGGTAGAAGACTACGCCCAGCCCAGGGTGAAGCCCAGCCCCCACCACATAGTGGGAGTGTGCAACATCTAAATAAGTGTTGAACGCCCAACCCGAGATTTAGATCCATGAGGAGGGTCATGCTGCAATATACGTGCATTTGCAGTCATGCATGCCTACTGCACGCAGGTACACTTCACGGAAACATGCACGCGGTTCCTTCTGATCATTGGATGCGATGAGGAGATTTCTCGAATCAGGTCCTATCTTAATAATTGGACACCAGGAGCATTTAAAACCTTTCACACAATACAGTACATAATGTGCAGACTTCACCATCATTTGATCGGAAACCATATACCACTTGAAGACTATTTCAGACTTTAGGAATTAAGCTCTGCTTTCCCCATTATTGATAATTGCTAATATACCAGTGTTCAAAACCTTCCTTTGACAGTTTGGCGTGCATGATGCACGTAGTCAATTATGTAGCTGACACTGAAGTGTTAAATTCGTATTATGTTGGTCCATGATAGAAAACCCTGAGGACATGGCTCATGACGCATGCTGTGCTCTCGAGGGTTATTATTTTAATATGAAACTGTAATTGAATGTTTGAAGTGCAGTCGTGCATGTGAAACAAGGAACTATTCCACCTCGCAGCTATGTACATTTAGCAAAAAGAAAAGGGATATGCATTTTTGATATCGTCTACGTGTTTGGGCTCATGCAGTCTTTTTTAAAGTAAGGGAAAGCTAATTCTATGCATACATATAGTTTAGTGTGTTGCCCATGTGCCCTCGAGCTTTTAAACTATTGGTACTAGTACTTCAATAAATACATACATGAATAAATATCTTCCTTCTCGAGCTCTTCGATCTTCCACCTCCAACTCCCTCAGGGTCAGTCGCTTCTCCAAGCAACGAGATTGTGGTAGATCTCTCTCTTTGGCAGGGGCCTGCCTCTTGAACAGCCTTCCTGCCTCCATGAAACTTGAGGAGAACCATCTCCGGTTCTGGAAGCACCTCAAAACCTTCCTCTTTGCTTCTGTTTTATCTCCGCCTCACCCCTCCTGAATTCCTGGCTGCACTGGTTACCTGGCCACCCTTCTGATCTCGGGCCCAGGCCCCGCCAGTTGCACACCTGCACTGCTTCCCTGGCAACCCCTGCAACTGGGGACTGTTTTCTGTATCCCTTACAGTCCCCCTACCAGAACTTATGTCTGCACTTACCTTGCACTTGCCACCTTCTGGCCGTTTTACTATCTTATTTATTCTACTATCCCTCCGCCCTCGCACTTTTCCCTTTCCCCCTTCCCATGCACTTGCACGATCTGAATGACACCTGGCCTAGTAAGATCTTTGTCTGTGTTCCCTGTTCCCCCTCCCTTGCCTCATCGCACCTTGAAACACTTGTGTATAGGCTTGTTATAAATTCCATATCATATCATAACCCATTTGATTCCTAGCAGGGAAGATAAACATATCTGAGAACCAAGGATGTGTTATTTACTTATGCACGATTCACACTCAGTTCTCCCAAGCTGCTATTACCAGCTATTGCCATCAAATGCCCAGGCATGCGATTATATGATTGGTAGCGCTTTCACTCAGTTATGTGCTATACGTTATCCTGATTTTTCCAATTACATGATATTAAAGAAGGAATGTGAAACCACATACACCTGTAAAGCAATCTTTTAAATGTACGACACATATTCAAAATATGTAAGGTCAATTCTGGCAATACCTTTTCACATACACTGAATATAGAAGAGAAAACAGACTTAATTTCACTTCCGTTTTTATATCAATGGCCACACTTCCCAAGAATAATGCCAGGATGCCTGCATTAAACAGATCACACACATCATCACTGTAGGGATTGCCATTAGAAACCATTCTACAAGAACATTTTCACACTGTGGATATCTCTGTCTAAACTTTGCCATGCTTCCCTTTCAAGATTCTTCTTTTATTTGAATTGAAAATATGCTATGGCATGGCACAGAGGCCTCCTATTATGCATCTTAATCTTACTTTATTTATGCTCACAAGTAAGTAAAATCAAACAATGAAATCAAACCAAATCTCTGGCATGAACTACCAGACCCATAAACCCCTTCTCTCCCTAAACACAATCACATAATATGTAATCCTGAGAGAGAGATAGGCAGTGAAGAGAGCCGGCTTCTGAGGGAAATTGGGACATCATGTGGAGGAGTGATGGAGCATTTTGTGGGGGCCACAGCCACATGATGAGGACTGGGAGTGCAGTGGGTCCAGTGTTTTCAGGGTTTTACAGCTTATCCTTTGATGTTCTTGGGTTGAGGTTTTGCTGGTTTGTGTGTATATATATCACAGGGCCAGCAGTAGCAGCCCTTTAGTTATGGTTAAGTTGCTCAATCCATGGGAAGAGCACTTTTTGGGTGGCTTATAACTTCGCCTCCTCTGGACGAATCCTCACGAAATTTTCAAAAAAGTATATGGCCCTGTCACATCAATCCTGCAAAGTTTGTTGACGTTTCATTTTTACTCATGTCTACAGCCCAAACCACAGGATGGATTTTCACCAAACTTGCGGCAGGAGTGGTGGCATCATCCCGAAAGCGTGTTTTTGTAAATTGGGTTTAAAACCCATCCAGTCGTTTTTTGAAAAATGAGCAAGGAGTAGGTAAAAAAAAATGTGTGATATCTGGGTTCGGTCTGCAGACTCACTGCCCTGTTCGGACATTGGAGGTGCCCGCTGATTGGTCAAAGAAAAATGTGAGGTGCGTAGTTTTTTTTTAAACGCCCGCCATGTTGGTTTCGCGGACATTCGACGGTGTCGGTGAACATCGCGGTAAAAGCATATTGGAAAACACAACATTGCACTTGTCAAACTTATAAAACAAACTTTGGGGAGGTGAGGGGTGATGAGGATGAGATGGGATATGAGGCAAGATTTTGTGTAGTACCCTTTGGGTGCACTACAACAAACTTGACCTCCTCGCAATAGGAACCCAACCTTTGGTATAAATCAGTACTACACAGGTTGGTAGTGTGGCTGAGCAGCCAGGCTTATCTCAAGAGGGGTCAATGTGAGCAGTAGGGTGGTTACACAGAGATTCACAGTGACAGGTATCCAAATAAACTCTTACACACAAGGGTTCTTGATTAAACAATTATTAATGTATTTAACAAAATGTTTGAATAAGCCTTCTTCAGAAGGGGCAATATGATAGTTATACACAAATACACTCCAAATACACACTCTTAGTTCCTCTAAATCAGCAAGCACACAGACACTTCCTACACCCTCAGGTGGCTTAAATAGCTAGCACACTGTGGACATTAATGTATCACTGGTACATTTAGAACAATACTGTTAAGGGTGTCAAAGAAAAGAAAGCGTTATTAGAATAAAACAATAGGTCACACACATATTCTTAAGCAGGTAAGTACTTTTGAACCCCCATTGCAAAGTAAGTTAAGCCTTTCCTGGAAGGAAGGTAAAAACACACTATCAGAGGAGAGAAGAGTCATTCGAGGAGCCAAGCCAGCCAATGTCAATTGAGCAAAAGCCTAGGTGAGATCAAGCACTTCTTTCAGGTAAGTAAAGGTCTTGCACAATGTTTTAGAATTCTTTGTGGAAAAAGTAGAATAAAAGTAGGGCCACAAGCTGTTTAGGCTTGTGAGGTAAAGAAGCTGTAAGAAACTCTACAGATGCAACCAAGACAAGTCTCAACTAAGATCAAGTAAGGCTACAACACAAGAGGTAAGTTCTCTTAGACTTTACAGTACCTTTGGTTAAAAGAAATGTTACCAGCTGGCTTCTGTTCCGCTGTGGCTCTCCAGATCCTTCTGTTCCTGTGCCTCAGTCATGGGGACAAGAGGGAGGACTTCTAGGGAGTCCTGCAACACAACGGGACAGTCGGCGACAGCAAAGGGCAGACTTCAATTCAGTAGCACTTTGGCATTTCAGCTCTTCGTGTCTGACAGCAAATAGCAACAAAGCAGTTCTCGGATTACACTTCAGACTTTCCTTGCATCTGGGCTCCAGCACTCTGTTGAGGTGGCTCAGGCTTGGTCAATCCTGCATCAGGGAAGGCCAGAGGATCTTCCTAGTGCTCGGGTCCAACTTAAAAGCCATTCACTCGATTTGGTGTTCCTCTTCCTGGCACTTTGGTTCCAGCAGCAGCAGTAAAAGTACAGCCAGCTTTAAGAGGATGCCCAAACAAGTTCACTTTGGAGTTGATTGGTCCCACCAACTCAAGGGGAGAAGTCGTCCTTGCAGGGCTTCTCTAGTCGAGGCAAATTCGGAGTTTCAGCACAGCAGCAGTGCTTCACTGGTCAAACCAACGGTCCAGGAGTTGCAGCAGGCATCTCTTCCAAGTTCTTCTCCGAATTCCTTCGTCCGGTGTTTGACTCTGCCTTCCAAGTCTCACCTTTTATGCAGGTTTCTCCCATTCATTCCAGCCTGGCTGTCAATCACATAGCAGCCAGGCTGGAATGAATGGACAGCCAGATGGCCAATCACCTTTGGGTGCATTCCTGTAACCAAGGAGATTAAGCACAGGGAGTTTCTGGCACCTCCCTCACTTCCTGCTCCGACAAGACACCCTGGAGCCAGAGGCGGGCTTCACTCGTGAATCCCGCCAAAGAGAAAGCGAACAAAGGCACCAAATCTGGTTTGACGTGCAGAGTAAATCTCAAGAAGGACCTTTGCACCAAGAAATGGTGAAAAAAGAGGAACGGGCCATTTTGACAAAATGGGCACCCATGGGTGCTTTACTGCAGCTACTGCAGCTACGAACGCAGCCCGCAGTAAAAACTCTCAATGGTAGTTAAACGTAAATCACTGCCACCAGCCATTAATTGTGGAGAGGGTAACATAAAACTGTTATGTGAGAAACTAGACAAAGGGGATACTAAGTAACCCCTCCAGCACCCTATTGTAAAATAGTGTGTGCTGAGTCTAGAAATTTCCAATTGTAAGTAAAGTCAATTTCACTTTACTGCTCTTGGAAACAATAGTTTATCCAATAGAAGGTATTGAAACCTTTGGGAAACCTAAAAAGACTTCCCTGTGTCACTGCACTGAAGGTGCTTTGTGACACAATGTAAAGATGATGCCTATGGAGTTTGTCAGACTCCAAAGTCCAAAGAAACACAGAGTCCAGATCACATAAAAATATATTTGAGAGTGGGAAAAAGGTCCCACTCTCTCCAGGTTGAGAGGCCAGAAAAAAGTGCTGGGGATCTCTAAGATAGAGAGGAATGACCACATTTCTGAGAATTCTCCCTAACATGGGATATGGCCTTAAAAAGCCAAACAACAGGCGTGTTGCATCTTCGATGTCCGCAAACAGTCCCGGAAGTCCTGTGATGTCCGCAAACATCTTAGATGTTCAGGGGCATCGATGGTTATTTGTGAATTACAGGGTTGGTTAAAAGCAGTTCTTGGATGGCTTATAACTTTGGCGCTACTCAATGAAACTGCATGAAATTACGGGATTCCATTCTAGACCTGATTCTAAATGGTTATGAAAAGTTTTGTGCTGTTTTGTCAAGGGGGAAAAGAATTAGAGGGGTGGTCCCAAAGTATTGTAAAGGTTTATACGTGTGGTGCCATTTGACGAATCTGCACAAACGTTTACAAAATGATTTTAGATCTAGATATACATGTTTTTGCATATTTTGGTGTGCTTTTGTCAAGAGGGGGCTAAATTAGAGGGGGACTCAAAATTGCTAGATGGCTTATAACTTTTTTTGCTGTTTGACAACTGTGGACAAAAGATTTCAGAACGATTAGAGACCCAACCTTGAATGTTTGTGTAAAGTCTGAATGGATTTTGTGAAGTTATATGACTATTGTGTGTATGTACATTTTGACACTTTTTAAAATATAAAACATGGGCGGATTTTCAGCAAACTTGTGTTAAGAGCATTGGCAAGGTCCTGAGGGCATGATTTTGTAATATTGTCAGTGTTTTATTTATTAAGTGTCATAGTGTAGGTACAGAAAAATAGTGATATACCTTTGGTGACTGAGGTATAGCCTGTGGCCATGGGCAGTGGCCAGATTGTCCGGTCATGGCATAAGGTCATGACCTAGACAATCTGGCTACTGGCCATGACCACGAGGGACGACCAATGGGATAAAGTGGCCATGTCCATCAGGGACCGGCCATGTGGTAAAGTCATTTCGATATTGGGATAGGTTTTAAAGGGAAAAAAAGGTGCTTGTGCTAATGTGGCAATAGGGGTCACTCTTTGCCTTCTGCAGGCTGTCATAGAAAGGGAAGAGGGCCTCTCTACGGAGCCCCGCCTTCCCTTTACATGATGGCCATCTTGGAAAAGAATGTTCCTTCCTACAGTGGGATGCAGCACACGTCCCGGTGTAGGAAGAAAAATATATTTTTTAGCAACCTGGGTTACCGCTTTGGTACTCCGGGGTGCTAACAGCCTTCATCCCTCATTGCAGGGGCTGGAACTGGACATAACGGTCTGATGCCTTTGTTATCCTCCCTCACTTCACATATGTGGATAACTTGGGCTGGCGGCTGTTATCCCCCATTCCAGGAATGCCACATTATTTCCATTAGCATAACACAAAATGCTAATGGAAATGTTGGAAAATCTTATTGAGTCTATGTACTTTACTGAGAAATGTAAAGTCGATGGAGTCTTGAAAAAATAAAACATGGATGGATTTCCATCAAACTTGTGTACGGACATTGGCAAGGTCCTGAAAGCCTGGGTTTGCAAATGTGTCTGTGTTTTATTTTGTACAAGTGTCCTAATGTAGGTACAAAAAATAGTGATACACCTTTGGTAACTGAGGTACAGCCTGTGGCAATGGGCAGTGGCCAGATTTTCTGGGCCATGGCATAAGGTCATGACCCGGACAATCTGGCTACTGGCCATGACCATGAGGGATGACCAATGGGGATAAAGTGGCCATGTCCATCAGGGACCGGCTATGTAGTAAAGTTTTTTGAAATTGGGATAGGTTTGAAAGGGAAATAAATGTGCTTGTGGTAATATGGTGATAGGGTTCTCTCTTCACATTCTGCAGGCTTCCATGGAAAGGAAAGAGGGGCTCTCTACCTCCTCCTCTTGCTCGTCTTCATTGTCTTTGGAAGTACTATGCTTTTTTTATTATCTAGGTCCTCCAGCGGGTGGTGGCTCTTGGGGAGTAGTGATGGCAATAGCTGATGCCATTTTTAAGATAAATAGCAGTTTTGCTAATATCCTCTAAGTATGTGCTGTGTACTATATTGTTAATGGATAATGAGTAAGAATAGGTGTAGGTGTAGGAGCTGTGCAAGGGGAACATTTGGAGCTTGAAAGTTCCTAGATCAGTAGACATTACAGTTCCAAACTATCTGTGAAGCACAGAACTGATCGCGAAGCGCAGACACGTTCGTGAACAGATCATCATGCTGTGTGCAAGCATGCGGTCAAATCACTGTGTCCAGAAGGTCCGCAATGATGTCAGATGTTCGCGAATGTCCACGGATGCAAAACCAGTGGAAAAAGTTGCAAAAAGTGAATAGAAGAGTTAAAAAAGATGCTAGAAGGTGGGAAATGGCAGAGTGAAACTTTGTAATTTGGACAAAAATGTTGCTATACTAGGGTAAGTATGACATTAGTAAGTTGTAGGAAATTAGCATGCACTGGTAAAAACCCATGAAATTCACTGTAAAAACTTTGTTAAAGGGACATTATGGTAAAGTTGCAATAATAAAAACCTATGAAATTCACTGAAAAATCTTTGTTAAAGGGAAATTATGGTTAAGTTGCACTAATAAAAATATACAATTCAATGAAAAAACATTGTTAAAAGAATGGTTACAAGTAAAACCGAAAAAAACCTCAGAAATTCACCAGGTATGGTAAGCTAAGCAACCATAACTCACATCACCACTGTGCACTGCTACGACTAACACCCAGGACATCAAAGATACCAACAGAAAGGTAAATGATGACATCACAGATTAAATTAATGTTTATGAAAAGTCCCTGCAAGGGGTTGTGTTTATAATTTTGGTAACACAATGTCAGGGGTGATCGGAAGACAAATCATGAACTACTTAAACTATTAAAGAATTAAGTCATCTAGACATAACATTATATTGGAGTGTTGTTGTTAATACAGAAACCTAATGATCATCCCATGTATTTCCTGTGATTTCTTGGATGCAAGAATTTCGTTCCCTCAGGTGCTAAGATGCTGGACTCTACATATTTTCTGATTTCTTCATCTGTCAACTCCTTGGGTCCACCCCTAACTTCACATCAATCATGATCTTCATTCCTACTGCCTTCTCTGCTATCGTCTTATACTGTGCGATTATTATTCTGATCACACAGAATCCAAACATTATTATCACTGATCCTGCTCCCAGGAATTTGAAGGTATTTGCCATTCATTGTGGAACCCATGAGAAGATAGATGCGAACCAGCTGTCATCTGCAATATCTTCCATCTCATCTTCCATTTGATCGTGTAGTTTTCTTAGCAAAGTTATAGCCTCTGTCAAGGTCCCATTCTCGTCATCGTGAGAAGGTATGAACTTGCAATATGATTCTCTGATTTTGGTGCATACACCTCCATCTATTGCCGTGATCATATCAAGGACATATCTGTTCTGGAGGGTCATCAGCCTTATGGCCATCAATTCTTCCTTGATCGCCTTAAAATCCCTTTATGGTAGTGTTGATTGTCTGTAGGAGTTCCCATCTGGTAATCTGTAACCATTTGGCGTTGGCCATCGTCTGGATCCCTGGCATAAAGATAGTTGTGAATATTGCGGAAGTCTGGCTGAACAACCTGTGTTCATATGGAATAGCATCAAAGGCTTGTATCGACTTTGCTGAGAAATAATTCTCCCTCTTTGTCCGGTTGAGGAATGCAGGCTATCTTCTCTTTCTCAAATGAGCATCTGCTTTTGGAAACTGTCCAATGTTCACGTCCCTTTTTGGAATCACTAATGCAGGAACGTGAATAAGCACTATGGAGCACATCCCTCCCCAATCCTTGGGCAGCTTCATGTAAGCTCTGGACCCAGAGGCCCACTAGTGGTCCATTAGAACTACTGTCCCATGCCTCATGCCTAGTACACCAACATTTTGGTCACAATGATGATTTACTCCAACTTTCCTTGTGCCATTGTTTCTGAAACACAGAGCTGCCCTGGCCAGTGGCACTATCTGCAACCATCCTCCTTTATCATGGACCCATGTCAACAATTTCACAATTTCCAGCCAGTGGTGCTTGCATTCATTCTCTGCAGTATCTATAACTGGCTCATAAAATCCTTTTATTGCTGCTGCTTTACATGTAATGAGGCCTTCCGCCCATCCCTCTGGATTCAGCACAGTTCCTTTGATTTGTAATTGACCTTTTTCCTTGCATCTCTGTATCTCTTCTTAATTGTTGCCTTGACAATCTAGCATCTTGTTTTCTTCTATTCTGATTCCTGCTCCGTTCATTCCAGGCTGTTCATATCTGATCACTAGGTTCCTTGTTTCTGGCTTCTCTCTTGTCTTCAGATTTTGTACATAGGTATCTTCTCTTGGAGATGTCTTTTCAGACACCCGTATAAAGAATGCTGTTTGACCCTGGAACTGTCCTTGTGTCTTGCAGAGCACAAGATCAGTTAGGCAATGAGCTTTTTGCACCGGTACCTCTGTAGTTATGAATATCTTGGAGGTCCCCATAGCATACGGTATGAGAGCACAGACATAGCAGCTCTCCTTGGAAGTTCTTTCGCCCACATTTTCATGTGCTGATACCACATGCTATTATCCAAGTGTGCTGTACTGTCTAAATATGTGTTAATCCCATTATCATCTTCCTCTGTATTTCTCCTGTGTCTTCCTAACATATTGGTTGCAGCCCATGGAAACAACTCTAAAGCAGCTCTGATTCGGGAAGAAATACTTGAGACCTTGGCTCATCGGTAATGGGCAAATCTACACAAGTTACTGGAGTGGGAAGAATCAAAGGGACTTCTGCTTTCTTTGGATCAATAAAATAATAAATCAGAAGTGATAAAAAGGCACAAAGCAAAACAGTACATATGTATATTAGAAAACAACATTTCAATCCCGACCACTTGTGCCACTCTGGTATCTCTTGGGCTCGCTCATTTTCTGAAATCGTACCATTTTCAATATTTCTTATTTTAACTGTTAAATTGTTTAAGGAAGAAAAAATCACTACTCCGGCAACTGTAATATATTCAGTACTTTAGTAGCTCCTCTGAGATTGCTACAAGCACACTCTTTATTAGAGGGCCATTCTCTGGATGCGGTAAAAACGTGTGGACATCCACATATCTTCTAACCAAGGCAGAATAAGCTTGAAGAATTAACACAAAAATAGCAAGCATGATATGATGCACATTACTTTTGGGGAGAACCATAAACTCAGCCGAACAAGTATGCAGTAAGAAATGAATCGGGGTACTGCTCACATTTCCAATGATCAAAACCGAACTGGAAATCTAGATCAGGCATATTTGTAATGTGTCAACAACTTTCTAGAGTTTATTTTCAAAGAATGATGTGCCTCAAGAAACATGTGCACGCCTGCTATAATATCTATAAGGAGTGTCCAGTGAGAGCCACAGTCCAAATTCAAATCTGCATTTACTTAGTCAATCCATTGTTTTATGATCATTTTTCCTTGTCATCGATCGAGTCTGCACATGCTGAAATTCTTATTCTTGTCTTGCCTCTGGATCGATTCTTGGGGGTGTGACAGCCTCACCGGTATAGAGCTTGAAGTCATTGAGGTGAATCCAAACTTGTCTACCTTGAACATTTACTGCTGAGGGAATAATGTCCTCCACTATGTAAGGTTTGATGAATCTTGGCTCATGCCACTTCCTAAGGAGGTTTCTAATCAGTACAGTGTCACCAGAACATAGTCTTGGTGCTGATAGTAATTCAGAAGGTCCGGCTGCTGGATGGTTTTCAACTATGTTCTGAGACTGACCCCCCTGATGCTTGAGTTGAACTGAAATGAAAGATACACTAGTGGTCATACATGTCAAATATTCATTTAATTAATTTCCTAACATTGTTGCTGTACTCTGGCCATCATTTCTACTCCTCAATGGAGGATTTTAAGGCATTCTCATTTGTTTTCCTGTCACTAGCTTGTGGGGTGGGAGGTAATGGTCCGACTGGGGCTGATTCCTTAGGGCATATAGAGCCAGGGGTAGGCAATATAGCCATCCCCTTTTCAGCGTAAATTTAAGCTTGGTGACTCTTTCCTTAAGAAGGCCGTTGAGTCTCTCACATATGCCGTTAGCTTGCTGTTGATAAGCAGAATTAAACTTGTGTTTTAATGTTCCGTAATAATCCTATTTACTCAAATACTTCAATAACAAAATGTGGCCCATTATCGGATCTCAACACTTCACACACTCCCTATCTTGGAAAGACTTCATGTACTAAAAACTTTGCTGCACAAGTGGCTTCAGGGTGTGTACAAGGACCTGCTTCGATCCACCTAGAGAAGGGACACACCCCCACCATGAGATACCTGTATCCATTACATACTTGAAGCATATCAACATAATTGATATGTAAATGATGAAAATGTCCGTTCAGTCAATAATTGTTTGCTGTGTATGCCCAGCAGTAAACTTTTGACATACGATGCAGTTTACTACATAAAATGGAACATGTTCTAATAGGTTTGGCACAAACCAGTCTTCTGCAATTGTTGCAGAGAAACTTGCCCTAGTTACATGCGCAGGGAAGTGCAGCTGTTCAAGCTCTACCTTTATAACAATGCTAGTGGCATCACTGGATTTCCAGTTCTGTCCTGTCGTCATAATGCTTCTATGGGGGACAAAAATGACCCCATTCGCTTCCATAATTCCTGCTCATTCTGTGTTGCACTGCCTTGAATCTCCATTAACTGAGCTCTTGGTAAATGAATAAATCCTTCATTTACTACCATAATCGTAACTACTTGACATTTGGAGAATCAAAACTTGAGATATCTGGTGAATATGTAACCCTTTTGGCTTCTGTGGCTTCCATCCTGCAAGAGATAAAGTCTGTTTTTTTAGTATGCGCTGCACATTTAACTATTGCTATGGCTACTGGGAGCCATATTGCCTTAATAAGCCTTTCCAATAATGGTCCGTGCTGCACTGGAGTGCAGTCCGCTCAGAGGTAGTCCCTCCTATTCCAACGTGCTTGTCCTGCATGTACGGTTGACGTCACATAGGCAGAGTCGCTGTACACTGTAACTTCCTGCCCGTCATGTTTTTGAGTCTGTCAATAAGTGCTACCAATTCTGCCGCTTGAGCAGAAAAATGAGACAGTAGTATTGCACTTGCTACAACCTCAAATTCACCAGTATGCCGTTCTCCACTTGTTTGATCACTTTTCAAAAGAAACATCAATAAAGAGAATTTCCCCTCCTGACAATGCATTCTCTTTTACACACAGTATATCATCATAAACCTCTATATAATTTGAGCAGTCATGCACATGCTTACCGTCTGTCACTGGCTTGGCTACAAAGCTGGTAGGGTTCACTATTTTACATCTGACAATTTAATTGCCAGATTTTATGTGATTACTTCATATAGAGAAGCTGTCTGGGATGTCAATGTACCCTTGGGTTTCTCCAAAATGGCAAACAAAGCATGTTCCACAAAAAGAATCATAGAGCAACCCATTACAATACTGATAGATTTCTCAGTTGTGAACGTGGTGGCTGCCAATGACTGTTCACAAGGAAAATGCCCTTTCATAACCGTGTCTGAAGTCCCACTGTAATATGCCAGAGGTTTGCACCCTAATGTAGTGCTCAGTATAGGTACTGCTGTCATAACTGTCCCATTTGTATGTGAAAACAAGAAAAACTCCTCAGCATAATTGGCAATTCCTAAAAGAGGAGCTGTACAAATTGTTTTCTTTAATTCTTCAAACCCTCCCTCCATTTCCTCAGTCCATTCTATGTTCTCCTTATTCACCTGTGCTTTCTTTAAAGCCTGAATAAGGGGTCTTCTGTGTGAAGTATAGTCAAACACCCATGCTCTCACATAATTAAAAAATGTTAATCTGTTTCACTCTGCACGGTTTTGCAGTTTTCATGATTGCTTCAGCTCTTTCAGGTGTTACCCTCTTTCCCTCATGTGAGATCAACTGGCCTATGTACAACACCTATTCTTGACAGTACTGTAACTTATCTGTGTCTACTTTTTATCCCTTGTCTGCTAGAATAGTCATGAACTGAATCGAGTGTTGTCTGCCGACATCTTCTGTTGTGTTACAAATTGAAATGAAATCTACGTACTGTATCATGGTGCTTTTCAAATCAATATTGCCTAGGTCCATCTGTAGGGCTCTGTTGAAGATCGATGGGGACTCACAAAACCTTGAGGCAAACAAGTGTGTTTCAGATGAATTTGACGAAACGTAAATAAAGTCAAATCTTGTGAGTCCTTGTGCAAAGAGATTGAGAAAAATGCATTCTTCAAATCAATCACCGTAAAATATTGCGCTTCTACTGGTATACTGCATAGTGTCATCGCTGGTTAGGAACTAAAGGAAACTCTGCCTCTACAATGTGGTTAATCAGTCTCATATCTTGTATAAATCTCCACAGCCCTCCCTTTGATTTATTCACAGGGTATACCACAGTATTACACAATGACTCTGATGGTACCAGAATATCGTGTTCCATCAGTGCTGAAAAAGTCTAAGAAATGCCCTCATCTGCCTCTCGAGACAGTGTTTACTGTCTCGCTCGAGGTAAAATCGCTCCTGGTTTCAGCTTAAGAATTGTCTAAATAGAATATTTTCTTTTAATGCTTTAGCGTAAAATCTCTCATAATGTAAGGCGGTATTCCGATCTGTTTCCTTCCTAAATAGGCTGACTATAAGGTGGCCCTCTTTATGTTTGATCAATAGGTCCAACAAAGGAATGTCTGAGTTTCTGCAGGCTGAAGTAAATCTTAAGTTTGGAGCAAGACTATTGATCCAAAATGTGAATTCTTGAACATCTTCACATTCTGTATTCCAAATCAATAGCAAGGCATCGATATATCAACTGAACAGTTTTATGGCTGATGTAAAAGGATTGTCATTGACAACAATATATAAATCCTCAAATTTCGCCATATATAAATTAAACAAGTTGGGGGCAGATTCTGCCCCATCGCTGGTCCTTTGAATTATAAATAAATATTATTCAAGTATCTCAATCATTTTTACTCAAAGCCATCTCCAACAGCTCAAGAATGAATTATCACAAAGGAGGGGCACTCAGATGTAGAACCAACTGCACTTGTCAGTATAATACACCGTACAATAATAATTATGCAATAAATGTAGTGCAATCTGCTCAAGAATGAACAATGATGGAATCAAATGTGGCATTTCCCTGGTATTCAATAATCTTTTAGTATCCAAATGCCTTCAATTTGTGGAATGTTGGACTATAACACTTCCACGTCTAGAGTGACTAGTAGGTCTGTGGACCGACCAAAGGTTATGCCTTTGATTATGTTGATGGCACCTCTGGAATATGCCAAATACAAAGTCATAATGAAAACCAGACACTTTACAAAGAAGTCAATAAACTTGCCTAATGGTACCAGTATTGAGCCACACAAAAATATTATGGGATGCCGAGGTAGATTGCCGGGGACCTTGTGTATTTTTTGAAGGGTATAGAAACTGGAATTCTGTTTTCTTTTTGAGGAATTCATATTCTTTTGCACTAAGGAAGCTTTACTGTATTCCATCATGGGCCACTAAAGAAATCTGATCTTGATAAAAAACTGGAATTCTGTTTTTATTTGTTTTTTTTTGAGGAATTCATATTCTTTTGCACTATGGAAATGTTCCTGTAATCTAGCTTCGGTCACAAAAGAAATCTGATCTTTTGTACTTTCAGTGGGATCTCCATTGAGGCAGCTGCAGTGTTCAGGATTGTTAAGCAACTTAAGTGCTTCCTTGTCTTATGCTGTGATATACTGTATGACAATGCTTCGCCCTTTATCGGCATTCTTAATCACTGTATTGGGATTGTTTTGTGGGGAGTTGATTATCGGATGTTGTTCGTTTTTGAAATCGTAACATCTGTATTTCTGGTTGTATTAATATATGGAGGCACATTCTTTCAAAATAACTTTTTCAAAAGAAAGGACCTCTTTTGAAACCATATTATTCAAAGGAACACATATTGACGAAGTTCTGAAAGGGCTCATACCAGAACTGGCCAATTAATCATTAGTCCCAGTACCGAAATAATTATGAAGGCAACTTTTTCTAAGGAATTGCCTAAGCTTTATTTGTAAAATCATTTTAGGGACCATCGCCATCAGGACAAAGGATCATCAATTTTCTAAAGTAGAGAGTTCTTTGTCAGTTAATGTTAAAGACAAAATATTGAACACTGCTGATTGTGACTCTAACTGCGGTTTGAAAAACTTTAGGTTTTGGGGGAATATCTGTCTGAGTCACAAAATGATGACTCATGACAAAATGATGCAGCTATTGCTGCCCTATTGAGTGTTCTCTTTGGCGTCACCTGCATAAAAAAGTTCTTCTCGGTCTTGAATATATGGCTCTTCCTATGTCAATTTATGGATCAAAATCTTTGTCTGAGCCTGACGAGGTGTCCAAAATGCTCACCCATGTTTTCTTATTAACACTGTTGCTTTTATTATGCTCCCATGATGCTAGGCCCATATAGCCTGCATGTAAATAAGGGAACATGCTCTCTTTGTTGAAATTGGAGAGATCCTTTTTGAGTTTGTCAATTTTATTCTGAGTGGTACTTTTAATAAATTCATCTTGTAGTTTTTGTATGATTTCCCTTTTGTAAAGCAGAATCCATTAGAAAGGCCTCTTCTACTTTAATAAATAGCGGTGCTGGGTGGAAGAGCAATGGCACATCATAAATAGGTATTTATCACCAAACATTCCAGTAAACACAATTGTAATCCATTGTCAGGGTATTTGATCAAAACCCCTGATTGGCAAACCACTTACTTTTTATGCTACCTTTATCTATCATATGCTCAGTTACTCACACCGTATGACATAATTGGCCAACGTGCTCTCATCATTTACCAGCTATTGCAATCATTTTGCACAGAAGTTCCAAACATTTCCCAAATATTGCCATCATTTGAATATGTAGTCACACCAGTGTTGAAGTATTTCTATAAAACACCCACATACTCACACCATTGCCAAACATTACTATCATAAATCGAGGAACTCCATTGTCAGGCATAGTTATCAAAGGCCCAGCCATTCTGTTGATTGATTGGTAAATTGGCAGAATGTATGTTATAAACATGCAACTCTCAGAGAACCAAACAAAAGTAACTGTATCTGGGTGCAAAGTCTGATTAAGGATTCAAACATCCAGTCTAGGTGGGAAAGACATCAGAAAAGAAAAAAAACTTCAAGGCTTTTGTGGAAGGAGAGCAGATTTGGAATTGCTTAAATGTTGAATTGGAGGGCATTCCATAAATGAGGGGCATCGACAACCAAAACCTTATCCCATTTAGTTTTAAGTCAGGTTTTGGGAACTATGAACAGAAGGGGATTATAAGAACAGAGCTCACATAGAAGGAGATAGGGAGAGATCTTGTTGGCTAGATAAATGGACATCATGACGTGTAAACACTTGAAAAGCAGACAGCTAATCTTAAAGAGGATTCCCAGTCTAACAGAAAGCCAGTGCAAATTAGTATATGCTTTGGACACTCAATGAAATTTAGGAAGATTAAAAGTAAGATGGACAGATGCATTCTGGATATGTTTCAGGCATTCTAACTGATAGAAATGCTGAGATTCAGAACACTAGCATAATCTAGTTTTGAGTTGGTTAAGGCACCGATGACAGTGGCTAAAATGCACTCAATGAAACATGGGCTGTAGCTGGCTACACTACTGCATTCTTAAACAGGAACTATTCTGGATAGACCAATAAGAAGATTTTCTGGACCAAGAAGGATATGTTCTGTTTTAGGGGGTTAACCTGCAAACAATTATTCAACATCCAACCTTGGATCTGAAGAAAGCCACTGGTCAAAGGAGAGAAATCTTCCAAGGAGAAGCAGCTTGTTAGATAGATCTGGGCAATGAAGGTGTAAGAGTGTACATGAAGACCCCAGTCTTTAAGAAAAAACACTGCAATGTATTACCATCATGAGCCCAGGTGCTGACACAGTAACCAGGCATTGTCACTGAAAGTCCATATACTCCAAACTTTTACAGGCACTGTCATCAAAAGCTCATGGATATATAACCTGCAAAGAATTGCCACAGAAGTCAGTATCGTTCCACAGTTGACATCCGATATATGCCTGTCATTCACACGATTTGCCACATTTTGACATTATGTGATGAGCAACCTGCATTTTATGACAGATGTTGTCATCAAATACTCTTACCAAGTTATGTTTTTTAAAGATTATATAGGACACATACATTGAGAAGTCTTTTGGCACTAGACATTGAGTTGTTAAGAGACACTAACAAACCCATCTAATGTAAAATCAAGCTCCTCTGTATTCTTCCAAAGTACAGGAATTTGTGGTATACTAGGGTGCTTTTTCTCCCCTCGCAGGATTCTCAAACTTAGGTGGCCCGGTACCTAATACGCATTACTGTTTGCTCTGATCTGTGGTATACTAGGGTGCTTTTTCTCCCCTCGCAGGATTCTCAAACTTAGGTGGCCCGGTACCTAATACGCATTACTGTTTGTTTGCTCTAATTGTGGTAACTTGTGCTAGCCGCTCACTTCCTGTCTGCGTGCTCTCGTTTCGTCTGTCTCCCCCCCCTCCCTCCCTCCTACTCCATGGTGCTCTCCGTCTCGCCTATCTTCTCTAACTGCTTCTCCATTGACTATCCTGCTCTCCTCACTAAATCTGGTAGGAAAAAGTTTAAAAAGGACATCCTGGTCTCCAACCCAGGCCTCCTTATCGCTGACACCTACACTAATGCCTGCTCTAAGGAAACTCTCACTGACATCCTCTTTTTCGTGCCTTCGCCTGACCTATGGACCCTTCATATGGTCTCTGTGCTCTCTCCTTTCTCCTCCTCTCCCATTAATGGTGGCACCCGTTGGGATGTCCTCTTGGCCCCCTTCCGCTCCTCTAAGGCCATCATTAATGTCTACGCTAATGGGACCGTCTTGGTCCAAGGCCCTCAGGCCAACCTTCACCTCTTCGATAGACGCTTCCCACACCTCATCAACTTCCTCTCCTCTCCTGCTGTCCCCCCTCCTCTATCCTTGGCTACCTTGCCTCTACCCTCCCTCCCTGCCCCCTCTCGTGCTCCTTCTTCACCTCCTTCTTTAATACCTCTGCAGGGCGTACCTCTGATCTGTACCCCTCCCCGGAAGTTCTTCAAGGATGGCAGCCTTCTCCACATTGCCACACTAAACACTCGCTCTGCCATCAAGCACTCCTCCAATATCTGTCACCTTCTTGAGGAACTGGACCTCGACGTCCTTTGTCTCACTGAGACATGGTTCACAGCCAGCTCTGCCACCTGCTTTGACACACTCCTACCTGACGGTTACAAGATCCTCTCCATGCCCAGGCCCAACCGTGCAGGGGGGGTGTTGCCCTTATCTTCCCTGAGTGGATTCCTGCCACTGTCACTCCTACGCAGACCTACTCCTCTTTTGAATGTCTTGTCTGCCAACTCTCTCTCTCTCCTAGCCATTCCCTTACCGTGGCTACTATCTATCGGCCACCTGGTCAAATTTCCTCCTTCCTCTCTGAGTGGGCTGACCTCTCCTCCGCACTCCTGTCCTCAACCACTCAACTCCTCTTTCTTGGCGACTTTAACATCCACCTTGATGCCTCCAGTCCCCCCACTGGTCTCTTTCGTGACCTCTGCGACTCTCTCTTACTCTCTATTCTCCCATCTGGGCCTACTCACTCTGCTGGGCACACTCCTGATGCTCTGATCTCTTCTGACCTTCCCCTCTCCGTCCCTCTCTCCACTCCTCTCTCCTGGAGTGATCACTTTCTCCTATCCTCCCACCTCACCCTGCCTACCCCACAGGCAAAGCCACCCTCTTCACTGCCACCCACCTTCTCGGTCATCCGACCCATGAAGCGTGTGTCAGTTGAGGCTTTCGCTGCTACCTTCTCGCCCCCCCCCTGCCCCTTCGGCTGACTCCCACCCTGACACAGCCCTCTCCATGCTCCACTCTGCTATATCTGTTACTCTTGATATCCTTGCCCCCGTCATGAGAATCCGCCTGAAGCCCAAAGCCAAATGTAACTCCTGGTATGACTCGGATCTCGCCACCCTAAAACGCAAGTGCAGGGTTGCAGAGAGGAAATGGCGTGCTTCATGTTCATCCTCTGACAAACTGGCCTGCCGCCTGCTCCAAAGGCAGTACCGGCTCTCCGTTCTCACCAAGAAGAGAGCCCTTATCCAAGCCCGCATCTCTGCGGCATCAAACAATTCCGCCGAACTCTTTAAAATCTGCAAGGAGCTGGTCAACCCTATTGCAGTCTCTACCTCTCCTGTCCCCTCCCAGGCCCTCTGCACTGCACTGGCCTCTCACTTCATCTCTAAAACTCAGGACATCCTGTCCTCGCTCTCCTCCTTTCACCTCCCTCCCTCCCTACCCGGCCCTTCCTCTGGCCCTTCTGCGGTCACCCCTCCTCCCTCTTTCTCTGCCTTTCCACCTTTCTCTGCTGACGAGGTTTCCAGACAAGTCCGATCAATGAAAGTCTCGTCTAAACAGGTTCACCCCTGTTCCTCCAAAACTATCAAGGACCACATCGACTCCCTGGCTCCTGCCCTGGCTGACTTCTGCAACCACTCCTTCGCCTCTGGAGTCTTCCCTTCCCCCCTCAAGCACTCCCTTGTGCACCCTCTTCTCAAGAAACCCTCCTCCGACCCCTCCTGCCCGGCTAACTATCGCCCTATCTCCATCACTCCCTTCCTGGGCAAGCTCCTGGAGAAACTGGCCATCTCCCAGCTTAACCTCCATTCTGAATCTGCTGGTAGTCTTCATGACCATCAATCTGGCTTCAGAGCTGCCAGAAGCACGGAAACTGCTCTCCTGAACATCCGTGAAGACCTGCTCTTGAACCTCGATTCCAACACTCCGTGTGTTCTCATTGTGCTCGATCTCTCCTCTGCCTTTGACACTGTCAACCATGCCATCCTGCTCAACCGTCTCCGGGAAAACCTGGGTATCACTGGTCAGGCTCTGGCGTGGCTGACCTCTTTCCTTACAAATCGACCCTCCCAGGTCCAACTGGGGTCCTTCCTCTCCGACATCTTTTTCTCCACCTGTGGTGTCCCCCAGGGATCTAATCTCTCTCCCTGGCTGTTCAACCAGTATCTGGCACTCCTTGCCCACCGCATTGCCGCTCTCTGCCCTAATTTCCAGTGCTATGCGGACGATACCCAGCTCATTTTCAGGCTACCCTCAGCCTCTCCTTCCCTCATCTCTGACTGTCTGTCTGCTATCCAAGAATGGTGTGCCGCCAATGACCTCTGCCTTAATGCCAGTAAGACTGAGATTCTACTCATCGGTACTCCCACTCCCTCCTTCCCTGCAGCTCTCTGGCCTGCCTCCCTTGGCCCCCTCCCTGCTCCTACCGGCAAGGCAAAAAACCTTGGGGTCATCTTCGACTCCACACTCTCCTTCTCTCCTCATATTTCTGACGTCGCCAAGAGGTCACACTACCAGCTGCACCTCCTCAGAGGTATTCTTCCCTTCCTCTCCTTCCCCCAGAAGCTCACTGTCTCCCGAGCCCTGGTTCTCTCGAAGCTGGACTACTGTAACAGCCTCTATCTTAACCTGCCTGCCTCCACTCTCCGCCCTCTGCAACTCATCCAGAACAGAACTGCGAGACTTGTCCTTGGCCTCAAGCCCAGGGACCGTATCTCTCCAGGACTGAAATCTCTACACTGGCTCCCAGTGGCTGCGAGGATTAAGTTCAAAACCCTCTGCATTGTCCACAAGGCCTTCTGGGGCCTGGGTCCTAAATACCTTCAACTCTCTCTTCCCAAATATCTTCCTTCCCGAGCCCTTCGCTCATCCGCCTCCAATTCCCTCAGGGTTAGCCGCTTCTCGAAGCATCGAGCTGGGGGTAGATCTCTCTCCGCGGCAGGGGCCTCCCTCTGGAACAGCCTTCCTGCCTCCCTGAAACTTGAGGAGAACCATCTCCGGTTCCGGAAGCACCTCAAAACCTTCCTCTTTGCTTCTGCTTTCTCTCTCCCTCTCCCCTGCCGAACAGCTAATTAATTGTTCACTGAAAGTGCACTGATCCTGCAACTGGACCACTCTAAACGGCCTCAGTCCTGGGCCCAGCCTCTCTCCACTTGCACTGATGCCCTGGAACCCCTTTGCACTGCGGGACTGTCTCTGTATCCCTACAGCCCCCCCCTTCCCCAGCACTTGCTCTGCACTTACCTCGCACTTGCCACCAGCTGGCCCTATTTATTTATTTATTACTTTACGCCACTTACCTTGTACTGCACTTCCCCCCCTCCCCTTCCCCTTGCACTTTTCCCCCTCCCCCACCCCTGCACTTGCGCGATCTGAATGACACCTGGCCTAGTAGGATCGTTGTCTGTCTCCCCTTGTCCCTCCCCTCCCTGCCTCGTCGCGCCTTGAAACACCTGTGTATAGGCGCGTTACAAATACCATATCATATCATATCATATCATATCATAATGGACTAAACTGAGAGGGGGGTTCATGTTCCGCTTAGCATTACATATATATTTAGAGGGATCAGCTTTAGTGTGAGTAAATTGGATCATAAGGGCTTAGATGGATGGTGTCTCTAAAGTTTATTCAATGATAATGGAGGACCAAGACAATGTTTTTCCCTGTGTACAACACAAAGACACTTGGACTGCATCCTATGGTGAACTGGGTGCCACTGAAGATCGCACGACATCAAAATGTTATCAGTTGTATGGGTTACTCTTCAATAGCCGAGCTAAGACATTTTGAATCAGCTGGGGGCAGTTAACAATCGGTGCTCTCTAGGTAGAGTGGGTGAAGATGATCAAGTCTAGATGAGATGATAGCTGTGCTATCTGAAGTTCCATTTGAGAGATGAAGAACGGTGGGGATTTGCACAAAGTGCAAGCACAAGGAAAAATGTGCTGAAGAGAGTATTATTCTGAGGGATTAGGGACAGGGATACATCAATTATGAACTTCCACGATGTAGAAGGACAAGGGAAGCCCCATTAAGTTAGGCCAGAAATCAGTGTCCAGAAGCCCTGTGTTTGTTCGACAGCCCTAGCTTTGCTGGTCTTTGCTAAATATAAACTAATGTTCCAACCACTACAATGCCATACTCTCATGGACTGATGGTTGTACCATGTATTTAGCTGCGTGCATCCTTCAAAGTGGTCTGTTTTTTAATGGAAATGCTGTGCATAAAATGGTGCAATGTTGTTATATCGGCAGGATTTTTTGTGGAGTTTTTTGCCAAAGATTCTCAGCCAAAGAAACTAATAAAGAAACATGGCTGGGTGGCTAAGCGAATATTAGGGTTAGGCGGGTGTGGGGAATGGGGACGATGGGAAGGGGATTTGTGGGGTGCCCCACAAATAAAGAATTACATAAATCCGATTAGTTTTTTTGGCCAAAAATAACAAACTCAGTGGGAAAAAAAACTGGCGATCTAAGAACATAGAACCCTACAATAGCGCTGCCATTTAAAAGAAGCAGCATTATCTGAAGGAAACGGCTTGTATTTGAGCCAATTGCCCTACCCATAATTGCCCTACCCACAAGGAATGAATCATGTGGCACAGTGGCATGCGTGACTTAGATAAAGAAGCCTATTGAAGGTTTTTGTACTACCATTCAGCTTGTCCAGAAACTGAGACCCTGGTAATGTGCTTCCTGAAGCCATGGTATCCACACGCAGAACCCCTAGTGGACTATAATAAATTACACTTGTGCTTTCATATAGAACTTCATACTGGATTCCTCAATCTGGTGGGCGCTGTAATGAGAGGTATAATTAATTACCCACTCTCAATGGTAATTCATTTACCAACCTTCAATGAATGAAAGACACATTTGGGACTATTCACGAGTTTGGAGGTATTATAGTATCTCCTAACTCGTGTACTGTTCTGCATACAGTAATTCCCAGGTGGCCCGGTAGGTCATCATCATTACAAGTCTTGAGGACCATAACATTATTCCCAATATGGAGTCCCATGTGGATCTGGTAATTACCGCATGTGGCACCGGTTTAGTGTGGTGGTAAAATCCATCACACAATACCAGCCAGTAAAATGAGTTTTAGTAACAATACTCATAATTTGGCAGAGCGGTGAAACACCCGGTAACGGCAATTACCAGGTGGTTTACTAATACCTCATAACTTGTAATCAGGCCCTAACTGTTACAGGACATTAACTTGCGAAGCGCAGGTTGCCTTCCTGATAGAACACTGCCCGCTACTCATGTGATATCCACCATGCGTACAAACACTTGTTTTAGGAGTAGGAGGAGGCGTGAAGTGTCATAAAAGCCAGATATTATTATTATTATTATTATTATTATTATTATTATTATTATTATTATTATTATTATTATTGTTATTATTATTATGATCGTTATTATTATTATTATTATTATTATTATTATATCATTTATTATATTATGAGTATAGTTATTGTTGTTATACTTAGTGCTACAGTTAGTGTTATTGTATTATGTATTATATTATGAGTATAATAATACTAATTATTATTATTAGTATTGTTAATATCATTATTATTATTGTTATCATTATTGTTATTCTATAATGTATTATATTATTAGTATAAATATACTAATATACTAGTATATTAGTATATTAGTACATGTATTATTATTATTACTGTTGTCATTATTATTAATAATATCATTATTGTTATTCTATTATTTATTATAGTATTCGTGTAGTTATTATTATTATTATTATTATTATTGTTATTATATTATGTAATTATGTATTATATTATTAGTACATGTATTATTATTATTATTATTATTATTATTATTATTATTATGTAGGCATGTTTGAATAGAGAATGTTTGAATAATCCAATGTTTAGATGAACAGTGGCCTAACAGCATTGTGAAATATTATTGCAATTAAGGTCAGAGTGCCCTGAAGGTTACATCCGCATTTCACATTACTTGCACGTGTTTTACTTTCTTGGCATACTGTGCAATGGAAGCAGCCCAAATGAAATTGCTGTGGGGACCAGTTGGCTAAAGTGTCAAGCAGATGCCAGAGCCTAAGAGTGAAACCTCAGTTCAAGCCTTGATTCATGTCACAGCACTGGCTCCTCTGCATCGCTGGACCTTTAGGACGACTTTAGAAAACTAAGCGAATTCCTCGTGCAGGGGACGGGCTCAGAGATGAAGAGAGATGAACGAGCAGTTTACAATTTGACACACATTTTCTTCAAATATGTCCGAAAATCTATATTTTAGATTGTACAGCAGGAAATGCATTTGTTCGGGTTTCATAATCCATTTGGTTGAGTGGAAAAATAGAGCTGTTTACACCTTCGGACATTTTTCGGAATCATCTTTCTCGCCACCGAAGATGAAACCATCAACCTCTTTCCAGCAAAAAATAGTTTCTGACAAGTTGTTCTGATTTCACACTGGCTATATGTCCGTGCTTTCTGCCCTGCTCTGAATCTTAGCGAATGTCACTCTGGTGTAATGGGAAACTCTGTATAATCCAGCATACGTTTTATGGAGCCAACTGCATAGTGTTAAATGTGTTTCGTTCAATGAAAACAATGTGTATTAAGCATAAGTGCATTATTAAACATCATCCAATGAAACTTCGTTGTTTGCTAATGGAAATGAGCACGAGGCAGCCTGTTGATGAACTGTAGGCCCTAGAAATCGAATTCATCCCTCTACTATCAAATGCATGCACTTTGTTATTAACACATTTGCTCTTTCTTTAGATAAACCCGGGAGATGGATGAGTTACTTAATGGGAGTACATTTGTCTGTCTGTAATGGTCTGCAAATACCTATGAAGGGAAACAAGCAGAGCGTTAATGGATGTGGCTCTTACATATATGCAGCTAAATTGCACGGCTTCTCGGAGGGTTCCATCAGCCGAGATTGATCTGATGGCATTCCTTAATGCGTGCTGTTCGAATACAGTGGAGACAGGAACTAGGAGCGCATATCAATAATTCACTTCATTGCATTTTAGCTGCTGCAACTGCCACCTGCGTAGAACCACCGTGACGTCTGCGATGATATTCCGACCTAGTCATGTCGTTTTGCAATGACACTTTTTTCACATTTTCCAGCGCTTTGGAGCCTCTTAATGCCTCCAATTAGGCGAAGAAAACAGAGTGGGAAAATGCTAACATGCATCACTTTAGCAGTTTCACAAAATCAAATCTGATGTACGTGCATTCTTCTCTCTTTTGGCATGAGGTGGAATGTTATGGTGTGTTACCCAGGGGCATTCTCCAGGCGCTCACGTGACTGCGCAAGAAAGAGGAAGGGGTTGGCTGGTGAGGGTAGATGGATAGGATAGGTCCAGACCCCGGAGAAACTGGCGTGTGTGTGTGTTGGGGTGCAGATGGGTTGACTGAGTGCACTGGCTAATTGCATCCTAAGGGTGAGGCCCAATGCTTGGGGTTGTTGTTGTATGTGAATGGCTGCTACGTTGCGTATGTGTTTGTGTGTTTTGGGGGAATCATGAATGTCTTTTCATGATGAATTGCTGCAACAAAAAAAAACATGTAACATTTGAGCTGAGGATGCAGAGTGGACAACCATGCAAAGGCAATGTGTCTGGCTTTGTAATAAAATAAAAACAAAAGGTTATGGTTTGTTAATGCAAAGCTCCTCGCCGATCAAAAATGTGTTTTCTACCTTTACAAAGCTAGGCCTAAGGGATGTCCCAATGTTTGTTATTTTATTGGTAAAATAAATCCAAGGTCATTAAAAAGCTGAACACTAACTACAATACATGTGGGTGAAATGCGGGCCTACAATACCCTGGAAGCAGAGGTTAGAATGGACGGGTATTCTACCATTCTGTTTCTTTAAGAAGAGAATATCACACCGTACCAGCTGACGCTCTGAACAGGCTGAATGTACTGCATTATTATTAAACACAGTGAGGGCCGTGGGCATGAGCACATGAGCCAATCAGTCAAGTCCATGTATGTTGATTATCCAACTTTACCCCAGTTAATCAGATGGCCAGAGCTCCTCTATCACCCGGGATTCCCAGCCCAACAAAGGCCATCCAGAAACATGCCTACCCGCAGAGAAAAGAAGGAGCAGCCAGCTGCAATAAGACAACACTGGGAGGATCCAGTGATTGCACTTCGGCCTATTTTTAACTGCAATTTCTAAAATTAACCCTCGAACACTGACAATTATTGTTTTCGGGAAAAAATAATGTCAGTCAGTCAAAAAATGATTTATTTCGGACGTTGTGTTTAAAATCATATAAAACATTACATAGCCTTAAAATGAGCCATAACAACAAAAATAAAAAAATAAATGAACGCCACATGTGTACGTAAACATTAAATAATCACTGCTGTAACAGAATTTCCATAAAAAGTGAGCCCTGAAGACAAGTACCATGTTAAATACGTTGTAAAAAGATTTAAAACGATACTCATAAAACAAGTTTCCTGCCTACATAAACCCGGAACACTGCAGAGCACAGCAGTGTGCTGCAATGTGTTTTGCTGAGTCGGATGCAAGAGTCCAGTCTTTTTTCCCTGCCTATTGCCTTGCTACAGAGGAAGAGGAGGCTTCCTGCCTACATAAACCCAGAACACTGCAGAGTGCAGTGGGTTGCTGCAGTGTGTTTTGCTGAGTCGGGACACGAGAGACCATTATTTTTTCCCTGCCCATTGCCTTGCTACAGAGGAAGAGGAGGTTTCCTTCCAACATAAATCATAGCTCTCAACTATTTCTGTCGCAGAAACGGGTGAAAACACTCGATTTTGTTTTCGGCGGGTGAGACCCCATTGGAATGAATGGGCGTACAGGAGGCTTGGCGGGTGAGTCAGCTCTTTACAAGGCGGGTGACACCCTCCAAAAGCGTGTGAGTTGAGAGCTATGCATAAACCCAGAACACAGCGTAGTACAGCAGTGTGCTGCAGTGTGTTGTGTGCTTGGTGGAGGGTACAAGGGTCCAGAGACATCTCTGATTCTGGGGTAAGAGTGGAATACTTTTACTTTTGTTCTGTTAATAATGTCTGGTCTGTGTTCCTGTTAAAACTTGGCAACATTACCTGAAACCGAATATAGATTCTGTTATCTTGCATCTGAGGACTACTGGATAACGGGGTGACTTATTACCCTCTTCACCGCGGTCACTTGCTTAATCCAGTTAAAATGTCATTAGAGCACTACCTCGCTGTTGTGATTCATAGCGACCAACCTACGTAGCAAAAACAGGGGCTCTGACACTGTGCGAATCCCCAATGTGAATTTTGGAGCTGAGGGCCTATCTAAGATTGAGGGCCCAATCTTCATTCTTAAGACTTCGGCTCAGAAGGCATCGAACGACCTAGCTATTAATTCAGTCCAAACTCGCACCGAAATGATCACTGATATTATTATGAACTCTTCTGTTCCTCCGGATATATCGGTGGATGCATCGACCAGAGGGATGACATATGCACAGATGCTAAGATTGGAGGAGAAATCATCGACTGTGTCATCTTCCACTCCACCCCAGATGGAGGTGGTGCTGGACGTGGAATTGATTAATAGAGTTTAGGGTAATTTACTACATCAGAAAACCCAGTTATACTAGATCCCTCCTTTCTCAGAATATCTAAAGAGATGGAGCTGTCACAGTTGAGCAAAGAACACCCGGCACCTTCCAGTGAAGTGAATGGGGAGCTATCTGTCTCTCCCACTCAGCCAGAAACAGGATCGGCTGATGACTTTGTGAAACAACAAAACACACACAATAATGATTTTTACACCCTGAGAAATATCCACCTAAGAAGGCAATACAACATTTTCCAACAGGTTGATGCCCTGGGCGCAGCATTTATTTCTGCTGTTCACTTGGTACTGGAATCTCTCTTGAGTATATATAATAACATAAAATACATTGTGATAAACAACTTGACAAAACATCCCTCAAGTATTGTATTGTCCTAAAACCCTCTTCTAACTTGGGCCAAGGGTCATCACCGACTCATAGTTGGTTTGCTCTTTGCCTTTACCCACTAACAATAATACATGTAAAAAGAAGATGAATGGGAAAAGCAAAAAAACAATCTAAAAATCACCTACCTCTAACCACAATCACTGAAACTATTCTCGTAACCATATAAAAAAACTCTCCATCTCAGACGAGATTATTGATCTGAGCTCACAATACAACACAGGCGGTGCTGGTGATGCGGCCCAGAATCAAGTGACCAATTGTCCTAGGGAGCTCTCCACTACACTCTTATCGAATGGTGATGAGGTGGCACCTGTGATCTCTACAACTTCAATCACTGTGACTTGTAACTGTGTACATAAACGGACATCAAAGGATACTAGGATCTATTTGAATTGCATTCAAGGTGGGGGGATCCAGGGGGTCAACCCTAAAATTGCTACTCAGTCCACGCTAAACTCACTCCCTGCTACCACAATGAGTGCCTTCAGTCATATGAAAGTGCAACAAACTAAAATTACACCTTTTTGTCAACCATGAATCAGAGGGCGCCTCTCAACAAAACCACTACTATTGGTAGTAAGCAGAAAGGTTTCATTGTAACCTCTCTAAACGATAAATGGGTTCCACAATAACCACTGATTATGTTTATTTATTTAATAATGTGAGACAGTTTAAATATAAACTTTACACATATATGAAATAAAACAAGAAGAGTTTATAAAATAAAAATTAAGAAAAACATAAATTAAAATTAAGTAAGATCAGGCAAAATTTGGGAAAACAGAGACCTCATTTGCAACTAATTAAACCCTATTAGGCAAATTTCACATAGAGCAAAAAGGCTAGATGGTAATGCCCAATTGTTTTTCAATATTCAGCCATATACTATACATAGCTATGTGAGTTTTTATAGAGGTCGAATTTAGGCTGCGGTACCAGAACCATGGTTCCTCTATGTGCTCCTTATTATGCACCGTTTTCCCATAGCACAGTTCATAGGTTTTAAGCAAGGTAGGACAGGTTGTTAAAAGATGTAAAGCAGTTTCGTTAGTAGCAGTGTGTTTACACATTCTACTATGCCTTTCTTGCAATGGCAGATGGTTATCAATCCATTGGCTAATACCGGTAAACAGTCAAGACACAACAAAAGAATGAATCGTCTGAGTTTAGTAGAGGGACTCAAATTGAGGTACAGCTGAGGTTTCAGGTAAGTATATAATCTGTACCGCACAAACTGATACTTTGTGAGTTTGCTCAAGTGATCGTAGTTCTCGAGCCAGCAAGCCCGCAGCGTATAAAAGGGACTAGAGACTTGATGAAGAGAGACGCTGCAAGCCAGTCTCAAGGGAAAACATTAAACCAATCAAGCGAAGTGTGAGCCGAAGAGTGCCGGAGTGAGAGAGGAGTTTAAGTGCGTGCACACATGTATGTGTACAGTGGATATTGAAAACAGAAAAGACTGTTCCCCATTGGAAGAGTCTACTAAACGAGATGTTAAAGGATTAAGAAATTGCCGTCCAGAAAAAGAATGAAGTATCAGAGCTAGTTGATAAAAAAAGACTGTAAGATCCACAGAGCTGGGAACATTCGCAGTGAATTAACAAGAAAAGGCAAAGGCGTTTGTGGTGAAATGAACTGACAGAAACTATGAGAGAGACTTGAATCAAATTGAGGTACAGCTGAGGTTTCAGGTAAGTATATAATCTGTACTACACAAACTGATACTTTGTGAGTTTGCTCAAGTGATCGTAGTTCTCGAGCCAGTCCCATAAATCTACTTGTTTGGACAAAGCCTTCTTCGTTGCGTCATTAGTGCTCCTCAGCGCAGGAATCCAGCCAATCTCCTTATACAAATTTTCCATATGAGCTTTCAGATGGTAAGATGTCACCTCCCTAGTGACTTCTAGATGTAAAGATCTTAAGAGGGGGTTCGATGGTTTGTTGATCATCTTCGAGTACATCTCCGCTCTTCGTTTAAGCACTGTAGCTTTAAGGGAAGTTAGCCCCAGTTCCAGTCTTATAATCGCCATGGCGATACATTGGGGGAGTCCCAGTATCCGGCTCCAGAATTTGCCCTCTAGGACTTGAAGCCAGCTTAGTTTGATGTTTAGTAGTGCCTTCAGACCATATGTAACCATGGGTACCAATATCTGCACATAGAGCTGGCGCACACCCCACAACGTATAACCACAATTTTTAATTGCAAAGCGATGTTTGTTTGTTTGTTTGTTTGTTTATTTGGTAATGCGCACCAAGCCTGTGGGCATCTGGGTCAACAATACAAGAAGACTCGATGTATTAATGCTTTTAGTTGTGCAGCTCTGATAATTCTTGTTTGCATACAGGTGAGATATTCTCCTATAACGTCAACCTCCACACCCAAATATTTTTATGAGGGGGTATATTTTATTTCCATCCCCTGCACAACTAACTTTGGTCTGGAGAATTTTTTTGCCGAGAAGACCATTAATTGGGTTTTCCCACTGTTAATGACCAGATCATTTTTAAGGGCATAATCCCAAAGCGCAATAGCCGATCTAGAGAGGCCGCTAAATGTGTGGTCCATGATGATTAGGTCATCAGCATAGGCAAGCACTGGGCAGTGCTCAGATCCAATTCGTGGGGGGCAATTGCGTGCAGCAGATACCGCTATGGGAAGATCATATGTAAATACATTATATAGGAAGGGAGCAGTGACACATCCTTGTTTAACTCCACGATCTGTATAACTGGTGCTGTCATATGGCCTTGAGAGCCCAACTTAAGTTTTGCCGTAGTGTTTCGATGTAAGGCTCTCAAGTAATAGTTCTTCAGGGCAGCCTAATAATTTAAATTTTAGCCAGAGTTTGTCGCGAGGGACTGTATCAAATGCCGCTCAGAAATCTATAAAGAGGGCATATAGAGGGGGTTTCCCATTAATCTTAGCGCTGGTCCTGAGTAAATCAACAATTGTCAGGTTCATGGTGGTGGTATATCCTTTCCTGAATCCACTTTGATATTGATTCAATATACCAGTTCTGTCTGCCCACAGCTCCAATTTATCCAGAAGCATCGATGCAAATAGCTTCCCTGTACAGTCCAACATAGATAGCAGTCTATAGTTACCTGGTTCCAATCTATTTCCTCTCTTGAATATTGGGATCAGTATGGAGGTTTGCCACGAGCTCGGGATGTTGCCGGTCTCAAATACGTTGTCAAATTGGAACTTGATAAGGTTGGCCCAGAAATCAGGATTACTTTCAGGACTGCGTTGGCTAAGCCATTGGGTCCAGGCGCTCTAGATGATTTTAGAGATTTAATTTTGGCAAGGAGTAGTTCGTTGGTCACAACAAATGGCTTCTCGAGGGGGACTAATTAACAGTTGCCATACTGGTCCGATATGAGTGAAGCATTGCGTCCAGACAAAAATTCAGACCATTGCTGAGCACTTATCGGGTTAACCATTGTATGGGGGTAGTACCCATCACTTCATTAAGTACACCCCAGATATTTCTAGTGTTTTTAGAGCATACTACTTGAACCATCTGTTCCCAGCGACTTAACTTCTCTGCTCTTCTCCTCGTCTTGATCCAGGCGCAATATTTATTCTTTAGGATTCTGCGCTGGGCTGCAAAGGCATATATGCCAACATTCTGTAACCAAAAATCTGTAGGAATCCTAAAGTTTCAAAAATAGTCAGGCGAGGAGGTAATGATAGGAATAGGGCGTATCAGCAGCCCATTGTCATTGAATGAGCCCGCCGCTGCGGGTGCATTCAATGACAATGAGGCGCCTGCCACGCCTTCTGCCATCACGCCAGCTCGGGGGAGCCCTTGAAAGACTCGCCCGAGTTGACGTGGTGGGGGGCTAATGGCGCCTTTTGTGAAAGGCACCGGCGGCGGAGGGGCTGCATTTAGCCCACCGCCGTGGGTGCCTTTTACATCAAGAGCCTGCATGCTGTGCCTTCGCCCGCTACGCCAGCTCCAGAAAGTCCTTGAAAGACTCCCCCGAGCTGGCCTGGTGGGGGGCTAATGGCGCCTTTTGCCAAAGGCACCCGCGGCAGAGGGGCGCTTTTAGCCCACCGCTGTGGCTGTCTTTGACATTAAAAGCCTGCATGCCGCGCCTTCTCCCACTACGCCAGCTCGGGGGAACCCTTGAAAGACTCCCCCGAGCTGGCGTGGGCAAAAAAAAAAATGTAAAAAAAAAAAAAAATGTTTTTACCAAACAAATCGGTATTTTGGGTCAAAAAATCAGTAGGCGGTAGGACTGCTTAAAAAGCGGTATCCTACCGCCTAAATCGGTAGGGTTGGCAAGGATGCAAAGGAGTGTAACAGAGGCTATTTTTGCTTTTCGAATAGAAGCTCTTAGAGTTTGTTTAGCATCTCGAATGCTTCTGTCGTAAGGTAGGATCTTCCTTCCATCTTGAATCACTATATTAACATGTCTAGTCGCATGAGTTGATGCGAAAGCCGCGATCCATGATTCAATATCGTTAGCATTAAGTTTGATAAAGGCTTTGATGTCATAAAGTAGGATGGCTTGTGTTGAACGAGCTGCGTGTTCGATGTTTTTTGTGTGCCAACGAATAAGGGTGCCAGCTTGATTTGTCGTCATGTTACCCATGGGGCTACGGCTCGGAATTAGCCAATCGGCTGCAAAGGTCACAGTTAAGAGACTATGGTCGCTCCAGATATTCTGGGTGATCGCCATATCTTTAACGCTGCTAGCTATATTTGGGCTAACAAATATATAATCTAAGGTACTGGTTACTGCAGCGTTACGCCAGGTATGTTTTCCAGGACGGTCACTTCGTGTTCTTCCATTTATGAGTTCCAAGTCCCAGTCAGAAAAGAAATGTAACCAGTTAGAGCCTTCAGGATCTTAAATGTTATGTATCATAAGCCCCTTAGGGTGAAGTAGAGGATTGAAAATAGTGCCCTTTGAACCCTTTATATGGCAGTTAAAGTCACCTGTGAAGATAACTGAGTTGTTCCCAGGTACCGTTGTCCAATCACTAAATAGCTCGTGGACAGCCTCCTGTAGTTTTTCTCTGCAAGCAGCGCCAGGTGGATTGTATATGGTTACAAGTAAAATTCTTTCAATGATATCTTCATACGGGACAGCCATTTCCACTGCTAAGATGCTATCATGCTGGCTAGTAGGAATTCGGCAGGATTGAATTGAATGCCTAACACCCACAATCAGTCCTCCAAAAGGTCTACCCCTGGGTCCCTTCTTGGCTGGAGACTGGTGCAGTGTATAGCCATTGAGGATCACAGGATAGACCAGCCAAGTTTCCTTTAAACCGATGTTCAGGTGGTCTTTTAAGATATCTGCTGATCCTTCTGTAGATAATAAATGATTAAAACTTCTACAATTCCAAGAGGCAATGGTATAGGCTCATTGTTTGTTTATAATTAGTGGGAGGGATTCAGTCAACCAGCTCAAAGCTTTTTGGACGTCTGCAATCTGTACTTCGTCCATCTTGGGTAAGTTTGAGACCAAAGGAGATTTTTCCGGTGAAGAAACCACCATCCGTGGGCAGCTATCGTCTTCCGCTTCAGGGTCAGCGTCAATCTCAATGTCAACGTTCACCAGATTTTTTTTAAAACTTTGCAATAATTGAGCTGTCGCCAGAAATTTGCTGTGAACCGCAGATACATTAGGATTGATAACGTGAAGTGGCTCCACATATTCAAAGTGTGCAGAACTGAAAACACAAAGTTGAGGTACAGAGTGGAGCCTAGTCATGAGAGCCGATCTTGTGAGCCAATTTCGCTCATGTTGCTGGTATACGTTTTTAATGATACATATGCGATCATTAGGATAGTCAGTTTGTGGGGGATCACTGTTGGTAGGTGGGTTGGGGATGGTTGTTGCCCGAGGAGCCCTAATTGGGCTTTTGTTAGGAGTAGAGGAGATCTTTTCCATGTCATTGTTGAGTTGAGACGATTCAAGGTCTAGCAGGTTTTCATCTGTACATATGGACTCAGTCTCAGTATCGGGAATTAGCCAGCTTGTGAGAGTGCCTGGTCCCTTTGCTTTGCGTTTTAACGCTCTTGTTGCTCTCTTTTTTGCTTTTTTTGTTGGTTTCCCCATCGGGGCAGTCACAGGTAAAGGAGAGACTATTACGCATGGCTTCTTTTTTATGGCTGCTCTTCTGGCCAATCTTCTCTGTTTGCGTGAGAGGTATGCTGCTGATTCATCCGCAGGTTCGGATGTAGGCATGGGCTCAGAAAAAGGTGGTACAGAGTCACTGATCGTAGGCCTGGGGACCAGGTTTTCTTCTGTCCATGGAATATCTTTGGCTCCTTCTCTTGCAGTATAGTTAAGAGTAGATTCTAGAATACGCCCACACAATTTCAAAAGAATTTTTAGGGCATACTGCAGAGAGGCCATTGAAGATTGCAATTCAACCAGGGCCGGCGTGTTCAAGGTAGAAACTCTACTGGACTCACTGTTGGTTCCGAGGCCAGAAGGCTCTTGAAACGGAGCCAGGTAGGGGGATGTAGATATTCTTTCAACATGCTCCCTCTGAAAGGGCAATGCGCTTGGTTGAGAGATCTGTGAATTATTGCCCGACTGGCGCGGGTGGGCTGGAGTCATAGCCCGCTGCATTGACAGGCAAAGCTCGAGAAGTGAATTGTTATCTATGTCATCCTAGTTAGTAACTTCGTGCGGTGCCACGGCAGGGTTATTTACAGGTTCCTCTCCTTCCGTCACTGTGGAATTTTCTTCGGGAAGTACATTTGGTGGAAAAAAGTCAGTGATGGCCCCTTTAATCGGAAGTTCTTTCCTTTTTGGTTTTACTATGCCCATTGTGCTCTTTCTCCCGGTATCTGGGATATTGCTGTTACGCTTCCGAAGATTATAGGTCGATTGTTGGCCTTGTTAGGAATCTTTAAGCAGATACCCACCTTGAGATTGCTTCAGTCTGAAGACATTCACTTCATATCTCTTTCTTTTATTTCCAACAACAGAACGGTTTCATACTTCCACTCTACAATTATCTCAAACATGATATGGAAGCAGCATTCCAATCTCATGTCATTGGGCTTTATATTCCATGAGTTGAATTCCGTGGAGGAGACTAGGCTCTTTGGTTCTCACCTTGTGCAGCAAGACCGGGTGGATGAGGTTTTTGCCAATAGTAAGAAAGTAGATTCAGCAACCTTTAATTCTGCTATTGTCCAGCTATCTAATACGTTAATTTAAGGTCACGATTGTTCCTGGATAGAGGCAGCACTTAGTCTTTTTCTGGGATAAGACAGGGCATGACCCAACCCTAGCCGCCTAGTTTGTCTTACCTCAATTAGTATCATGTCATGGAATGCCTGTGGGATTAATAAGGTTACAAAGTTCCTTGATACTAAGGAATGTTTGAGCGGGGTGAACTTTCTCTGCTTGCAGGAAACTATGAAAACCTCACACTTTGAGCTTAGAGGATATAATAGCTTTAATCTACCAGCCACCCGTATTAACAAAGGTCGCCTGAATGGCCGGTTGGCTATTGCCATAGATAGTTTTTTTGGACCTGCAAGCAGAGTTTTTCCACTCATCTGAGGGGTTACTGGCAGTATCTGTTATTGAGAATTTCACTAGGGCACAACTACTATTGGTGGACATGTATTGGAACCCAGCAAGACAGAATATGGTAGATTTCCAACAGGTTTTGTCTCACATTTTTGACAGTTGGTTAATAGGGGGACATGAACATGCAGTGACTGTAGTTGGTGCGGAGGGGGCCAAATTAAATCTAGTGGGAGTCATTCCTCAAGCTTCCCAGATTAGTTGGGGAGCTGCCTGGGACTCTTTTTTGGTTAATTGGGATTTTAACCAAGTTGAGGTTGAATCATAAGATGCTTTTCAACCATTAACCTGGCACAGGGGAATGACATCCTCCTGGATTGATCGTCTCTTTGTTTCACGTAACTGAACTTCAAACGTTGGGCCTCTTAAGATTCAAGATCTCCTTATCGGGGATCATGTGCTGATATATTACACACTCTCACACTCTGCCCGTGAAGTGAATCTGTGCACTGCTTGGCTGTCCCCTGAGAGGGGAGGTATTTCAGTGGGATGGAATCAAAAACAAGCCAGAAAATGTATAAAGCTTCAGGAAGCTGCAGTGGAGAAGAGGCACTCATTATGTGAAACTGTGGCAGACCTATATTACATCATCAGGGCCTGCATTAGACGTCTGACAGGGAAGGAGGATTGTTTAACCTTTCTAAGACTGAAATCATCTTTCATCCATACTCTTACCTATCTCCTCTTCTCCCCTACCCTATCACCTTTCCCCAGGCATCCTAAAACCCACCCTTTCACCTCCTCCCAAAATACATGTAACCTCAACCATACATCAAATTTCACTGATCTTATAGCGATGAACCTGTGGGTCTATTAACATCTTCAGAAACGGAGTCAGTGGAAGTGGAAAGTGTATAGCTAATTACAAAGGGCATGGAAAACCAAGCAGCTACACAGAATGGTGCTATCAATGTATGGTCTACCAATTTATTTTATGTTTTATTGGTTAAACAAGTCAACCTTTAACATTTCAAAAAAGTACATAAAGATTCCATCATCAGACATTAAAAACGCAACCAAGTTAAGACATAAGAGAAATATATTTTTTAAAAATTCATAATCCAACAAACAACTTCAAATATAACAGACCATTCATAAAAAATACTAAAATAGCTGGTAGTTTACATGTATCTCCCCTCAAGTCCGAGAGAGTCCAGAAATGCCACCATTGCATTGACAGTCAATGTGAGATTCCCTGAGAGGCAGCAATGCCAAAGTAAATCATCTCTCTCGGACCTCGTCCCTGTGAATTTATGGAAATATTTGATCCTCACTTGTAGCAGAGCAGGACAATCTAGCAGCAGGTGTCGAATTGTTTCTTTCACCATGCAGTTCTTACAAAACCTACAGAATGACTCTGCCTGCGTAACCAGCCAATACCTCAAAAGGGTCTATCTAGTTTTCATTCTTCAATTAGATCTTTCTCTGAACAACCCACCTCCTGCAGTGCCAAATGGGCAGGTTCTTTTAATTCAAGCAAGACACCTGATCTCCTCCCCACTGACACCTCACCAAACGTCTCCCAAAGTGAATCTCTTAACGGAATTATTGTCTTCCTGAAGATATATATTGCCACAATGCTCTGGCTTTTAGAGAGACCAATCCTAGTTCATATCTAATGCTTGAATGAGGGACGGATGTGGGTAGGCACAGCACTCTATGCCTAATATGGGCTTCCAAAGTCAGAAAGTATTCAATCAGTCCAGGGTTATAAAGCTCAACCTCATAGATTACATTTGGGATAGTCTTACATTTGTAATATTGCATGCAAGGCAACAGTGAAAACCTGCCAAATTTGGCGTCCACTTGTTGCATTTGTGCTGCAAGTTTTACTGCCTTAGAATAAAGCCAAGCCTGAGTTTGAATCAATGAAGATTTGGCTGAAATAAGAAAACCTAAGTAAATGAAGGAATCAATCCACTCAACTGGTGTTGCTTGTGTGTACCATTTATATGGTACTGGCCTTCGCCTGGTCGAGATTTCCATTACTTTAGTCTTCAAGGGGTTCAAGTTCAAGGCATTCTCACAAACAAATGCAATAAAGGCATTAAAAACCCTCTGCAAGCCCACAGGAGTAGTATCAAAAATAAGAAAATAATCGGCATACCCCGGCCACACAACTTTATTTTGAGCAATCTGAGGTGATGCCAGAGCAGTAGCTTGTAAGTGGGGGCCTCTATCTGCCATGTATAGTTTATAGAGAAAGGGAGCCAGAAATCAGCCCTCTCTGACTCACATAGGTGTTTTAATTGTGCGAGATAGAATTCCTTGATGGTTAAGGCAAACTTGTGTAGATTCATTCTTATGTGGTCTAATAAGTAGTCTTAGTAGCCTTGAGGGAATTCCCCACCTTCGTAACTTATTCCATAGATGTGCTCGGTCTACCGAATCAAAGGCTGCAACCAGATCTATTGAGGCTAAATAGGCCGGGCGAGACCCCCTTTCCCATGCCGTCCTCTGTAGGCATTTCACCAACATGCCATTTAAGAGTGTCCCCATTCCCTTCCTGAAGCCTGTCTGCTATTTTGACAAAAGATGGTTGTTGGAAGCCTTACCCTCCAGATGTTGCAGGAGCAATATTGAGAAGATTTTGGAATCTGCATCAAGGAATCAAGGATAGCAATGGGCTTATAGTTTTGTGGATTGTCTCTCTCCCCACATTTAAAAATGGGAATAGTATGAGCGGTATCTCAAGTAGGGGGAAATTGTAAGGTATGAGCAATATCTCTAAATAGATAATGTAGTATTTCTGCCCACAATGGAGGGTTAGTTTTGAGGTGACGATTTGAGAGACCATTCGTGCCCTGTGCATTGGAATTGCTACATCTGTTTATTATAGTTGTCAAGTTCAGGACTGAAAGGTCCAACAGCGGGCCTGTCTCCTTAACCAAAACCTCTCCCTCAATTCCCCCTCCACCCAGGTGATGGAGATTCATTAAACCCTTCAGAATGCTCCACCCACTTTGCTTCACCCACTGCGTTAACCAAAGGTCCTACAGGCCCATTTCCTATGGATTTAATGAGTGCCCAAAAAGTGCCAAAGTCCTTGCGGACCAGCACTGCCATTATAGACTCAGCATCTCTCTGTAGACGAGCCACCCTCATATGTCGCAACCAGTTCCTCTGGCCCTGTTGAATCTGTCTAATTCTTTCCTGTTTTAAGCAGGAGGTAAGAACGGCGTCATTATTAATGCATCTTAGAGATTTCCTGACTTCCTTCTTCTTTTAACCAGATCCAGATCGTATACATGAAGGTGCAAGTGCCTTTGTGATCTGTCACCCCCTCCTCTTGTGATAACTCCCCATTATGTTATGAATAAAGGGCTGAAAATTGTCAACCACAAAGGCTGCCTCCTTGTCGTAACTTGACATATCTCCAAGCCTTCCCAGGAGACCATTTGCTCTATATATTAGAGATGGGACCAATACAGCCCCTTGCAGATTAGGTGTAACCATGGATCTACCTGGTGCCAGTTGCTCCCCCCCAAAGAATCCGACAGATGCAAGTCCTCCAGAGAGAGGTTGGCCACTAAAACTGAATGGTCACTACTATCCATCGGCAACACCTCGAAATTCACACACTTCTTCATCCCCTCCCCATCCACAAACACACAATGAATAAAAGATGAGCTCTTCCGATTCATCCATGTGGATGAGTGCGGGATATCTCCAACAACAGCTCAGTTAGGAGGTGCAAGACCCAGATTCTTAAGACAATCCCACCAGGCTCTCCCATTTTTAATTTATTTACCCCGCTTACTCTCCCAGGCATGTCGATGTGCAAGGGCCACCACACAATCTAAATTTAGGTCCCCCACCAACAGCACGTCCGGTATAGCATATACACACACACTGTTATTAAATCTAGAACAGGTGGCAGCAGGCCCATAACCCTTTGCCAGTAGATGTTTAGCATCAAGATGTTTCTAGAATTTAATCTAATGTGTGTGACCAATTTTCCAAACGAAAGATCCCAGGGGGAGAAAGTTTTACATACTGAGGAAGATTTAATAAGTGTAACGAGACCCCCAAATCAACGCCCATTTGCAACCTGCTGCGCTGCTTGATGTAAAACCGTATATCCATAAAAAGCCGGTGTCTTCTTAATGCATGTCTCTTGAAGGTTAATTATTGTATATTGCTTCAAACGAGAGGCCAGTTCCTGATTGTTATACAGGTGAGCATGGCCTCTGGTATTAAAAGAGACAACTGAAAACAACCTTACATTATTGACTTGGAGAGTATCCATGGGAACAACGTTGGATGGGGACAGTATGATAGTCTAATTTTATTGAGACAACAGCAACCAGCACCAGTCGCTAGATTCCTCCAATGCCATTATTTTTCTTTTCAGTAGCAGGACTTGTTCTTCTACTGGCTCTTGGCTCATTGAATATTGATGGGAGTTTACTCTTCACGATTTTAGAAAGTCTGCCCGGACTGCCTGACCGGATGATGGTTTGGGAACATGATTGACTATATAAAATCCCAGAAATTTCAGACTGTCTTTTTCTTTCAGGGCGGTGTCCATAACCAATTTTGACTGGAAGAACAGCACTACCTGATCCAATCTGGAAATATCTTCAAAGAGAACCCTAACATTGTCATTCGACTTGATGCCTCTCAAAGCTGGGATCCCTTGCAGAAGAAATAGCAGTGTCAATTGATTCAAAACTGTTTGGCAGGTTTCCAGTATAACACTTTCAAAAGGACAGACAATGGTTCTTCTTGGAGCCACGATGTACCGTCTCCCATAGATGGACGGGGAAAGGTTGGTCGGCCACAAGGGAAAGCGTCAGGGAGCTATACCAATCTCTGGCCTCTTTTCCCTTACCTGAAGAGTCACAGCCGAACACTTAGCTGTCCCTACACCACTGAGACACAGACTCAGACAGACTGTATAAACAGGTGCAGCAACTGGCTTTGCCAAAGGAGGAGGCAGTGTAGGTTACGGTGACGGTGCCGGAGCTATCGGTACCACTGTGTCGATCTGGGTCTGAGGTGCCCCCTCCCTTTGTTGATCACTCTCTGGGAGAATGAGCAGAACCTCTCCCCTGCTCTCTGTCATACACACCAGACTCCTACCTCCATTAACCTGTTTCAATTGTAGTAGAGCTGTTTTTACCACCTGTTGCGCAAATAGGGAATTTATAAAAGTTCTAGTTCCCACATTTCTCTTTTTTTTAGGTTTATTTTTTGTTTTCTTCTGCCCAGGCCCCTTCGGCTGTTTTTTCTTCATTGGAACCCGATGCCCACTCGGTTGACACTTGGAGTTTGACAGGGCTATAACCAGAATCTCTTTAATGGAAGCCTCATCCGACACTTCCTGAATAGAGCCATTCCTCGCTTCACAGTCAAGAGGAGCATCCCCAGTACCCCTTTTTCCCCCTTGCATTGTTCCTCAGAGCTGGCCCCCTTGTGGGCCAATCAGTTCCCTTATCTCTGCATGGGTCGATGAGGCTTGTAACACATCATTTTCTGGTTTATCCAGATCAGTTTATTGATCAGATTTCTCTGGAGCAGAGTCTGTTTCATTTACTTTTATCTTGGGTGCCTGTCTCCCTCCCAGTACTAATGGTTTGTGTGTGGCAAGGAAATCCTGTGATGTTTAATGCATTCAAACGTTGTCAAATTTAAAGAGTAGAGATTCCAGTAAGACTGTGTTGCGCTTAGTCTCACACTGCAGACTCTCATATAGTGAGACTAGAATGCACAAAACCTGATTAATTTCCATGCAAAGATCAACTTTCTCCACCTGTAAGCCCCCATCCAATCTCCTCAGACTAGCTGAGAGCCTTCTTGGGAGAAGCAGATTGGGAGACGGGGCTGGAGAAGATGCGAAGAAGTCTGTACCTGAATTTCGGACATTCTGGGCACCTAATACTGAACAGTCCTGAAGGTCCCCCAAGTCTGGTGGAGTGTCTGCCATGGAACTCTCCTGGTAGCTGTTGTTGCTGTTCGTTCTACATACACATCTCCCACCTAGTAGGATACCCTGTCCCAAAGCTGCATGATTTAATGCAGCTACTACACCGTGCCGTGGCAGACTACTTGTGCTGCTCACGGCCTGAGTATCCAAAGCTGTCTCGGGTGGTTTAGTGAAATCGAGTACCTTACCCAACACTACAACTCTTTGTTGCTCCTGGTGGCCACGTTCCTGCTCACCCAATATTACTGTGTCCTTACTGCAAGGGGTCAATGGTGGTGCTAAGTGATTGTGCAGTTCAATGTTGCTATTTACTTTCAAAGCAGCCGATATGCCTGCGTCTGCTGAGGCACAGCCTGTTGCTGACTGTTGTGCATTGTTGCCCTCCAAAAAAAATTCTGTGTATTTTTGCAAATTCAGGCCCTGGTTATGGATTTGTAGGAGTTGTTGACTCATTAGGCAGGTCAATGACCGTTTGGCGGTGGAAAAGAGGACAAGATGGATTTTGAGCCCACTTTTTTTAATTCTTCCCTCTTTTCCCCTTTTTCTTTTCTATCACTGGCTGCGGTGGTAGAAGTATCACCTGTAATGGTGCCATCGCCAGCTCCACTGGTGAGGAATGGAGGGGCAAGAGAGACTCTGCCAGCATGTCTGTATCAGAGATTGAAGTAAGGGGAGGAGCATCAATTAACCCCCCACTCAGCAGTTCATATATCATGCTTGCGGCTCAATGAAATGTAATAACCAACGCTCACCGTTGTCCTGAAATTTGTGCCAAGCTTAGATCTTTTCATCTGTGGCCGGGGCATGTAAGAGTAAGACAAAGAATAACAACGGCCTGATTTCATTGCCCTGATGCTGCATGTCTGTCTCCCACTGACAAATTATACAACCTAGATGACCTGGTCCCATATGTACAAAGGCTTGGTAATCTCCCAGGCGACTGAAAGGGGCACCAGTAAAAGCATATATTGACATTAGAGACGCTGACAGACAGATTTGACTGGCTCGAGGAGCGAATGGGGAGGCAGGGTTCACACAGTTGCCCCTGCTGGAAAATCGAGGGCGGGCAACCTCAATATATACCATGGATGCACATAGATAAAGAAAACCTGAGGTGTAGGCTACCCTGGTTAACTGTGGGTGCGAGGAAAGGGATGTATGAGATGGAAAGAATGATAGCGGGAGAGAAATTAGCAGTGGGGACATAAAGGGACTACTATTGGCAATCCTCTGGGAGGCCGCTGATGACGTATGGAAAACAGTGGGGTACAGAACAGTGCCCATCCAGGACATGAAATGAAGCATGATGGTTGACCATTTTCAAACTGCCAAGCATCCATATGGCAAGCTCTAAAGACACAATACCAAGACACATCAGACATTAGTACGATTATGGCATGCAAAATTGGGGAAGACGAAGATCCCTTACACAATATTCAGATGATTCAGGAGCTTTGGTGCCTTGAAACATAAAAACCGTCAGACAAAACAGTAGCATTATGTAACCACATGTTGTGCCAAGGGTTACCAGAACCGGTACAGAAGCAGCTCAAGAAATTAGTAGGTATGGAGGCGGAAACCTTGGCCAGAAATACAGCTCATGATACGGTCATAGATTTGAAGAATGCTTTTTTCTCTATACCACCACACCCAGACTTAAAAGACTTTACTTCGTTTCTATATAGAAATAAGAAGTAGAAACATACAAGACTTCCTCAAGGGTACTGTGAATCACCGTCCATATTCAATAGGTTCCTTCAGATGGACCTAAGCAACGTACAGATGGAGAGCACGGTCATACAGTACATAGATGACATACTGATCTGTAGCGAGACAGAAGCACAGTGCAGAAATGACTCAGTGCACATGCTGACAGTGTAAGCAGATAAGGGATACAAAGTGGACAAGGCCAAAATGCAATATTGCCAGACAGAGGTGCTATAGCACAGACGATCTCCCAAAATGGCCAACGAGTGATGACAGAGAGGGAGGATACAATACATAAGACAGCAAAACCCACAACAGTCAGGGAGATGAAGCAGTTCTTGGGACTATGCAACTATTGCAGGGAATGGGTATTTGACTAGAGCACATATACCAGACCCTTACTAACTGCACTAAAAGAATCACAAAAGGGAGAGAAAATTATTTGATGGACAACAGTAATGGCTGAAACATTTAACAAGCTGAAGGAAGCAACATGCACAGCTCAGGTGTTAGGGATCACAGACTATCAAAAGGAATTCTTCCTTTTTTCCAACACCGATGGAGTGGTAATGAGAGTGGTACTGACACAGAAGACTAGCCTAAGGCACAAGCCACTAGTATACTGCAGTAGGAAGCTATACCGTGTAATGATAGGACACTATCCATGCAAGCGAGCATTGGCTGCCGCCACATTCGCAGTGGACAAATCAGCGGGCATTATCATGGGATGCAACACCACTCTCTACATGGCGCAAGCTCTATTTGCAATACTGGAGAGATGAAAGAGCACACTGACAACACAAAGAGCATGAGGGTATGAGATGTTACTATCAAACTGTTACGCTCACCTGGTATCCACAGGGACGCCACCCAGCTGGGTTACTCGCTGGTATGCTTCTCAGCTTTGCCCTGATGTGGTCTGCGGAGAAGGTTCTGCCTGAAAATATAGGATGACTGAGTTCAAGACTGACCGACTGGGGTATGTATCCTCCCTCCACCCCCATAAGCTTTCAGTCCCTCTGGCGCCCGCGTTGTCTTTCATGCGCGAGTGCGGTCCAGTTACTTCACTGACGCCGGCCCGTTTGATATTGTTCAGGTAGGTTTTATTGCTGTTCTTTAGTTTTGTTGCTATCCTGCATGCTTTTCTTTGTTTAAAATGTCTCTTTTTTCTCCCTTAGGTATGCGGAGCTTCAGTGCAGCAAACTGGCTTGGTTGAGCCCCTCTGGTAAATGATGGCGCATTAAGAGCGCTATGATGCGGTAAGTAAGCGCTATGTGCAGTGCTGCGAAGTCTTGCCTTTGCTAACCTGTGTTTTCCTTCCGTGTAGGTCGCGGTGTTCTTCAGCGCGAGTGGAATGTCTGGAGTGGTGCTAGCCGAGAGGCGACCAGCCAGGTAAGCCTTTTGAGCAGTTCGTAAATTGTAAATGTCTCTACAGCTTTCTTTAATGTTGCCTCTATCTTCCTCTTTCAGGTTGTTCTGTCCTGGAGGCGTTCCGATTCGAGTTAGCTGTTCTCAGTAGCTGCGAGTGTTTAAAGATGAAGACTGCAGGTAAGATGCTGCTGCTAATGATGTTCCTTTTGTCTCCTTGCAGGTTCTGCTTCTCCGAGATTCGAGGTAATAGCTGGACACGGTGAGCGTCACGTTGCAAGCTGCAAAGTAACACGAAGCTTGTTCTGCTGTCAGGGTGTGGTTTATATAGCCCAGGTAAAGTAGTACCAGGGAAAGTAGTTCCAGGCCTGCCACACCCAAAACACTAGACCGCATTGTCAGTCTAGAAAAATAGATATACCTCTCACGATCAATGGCGATGTATCATGTTGGCCGAAAACCAACCGTCTCATGTATTGAATGTCAGAAATACAGACTCATAAGTTTGACCAATGTGCGGCCATTTTGATGTAACAAGAATCGCCATTTTGTTCTCTAATGTTTTCTCATTGCTTTTTGTTCTAAACTGCTTAGCTGAAAGCTTATTCTGCTTATTCTGCTTGTTCTGCTTCACTGTTACATTGTTGTTCAACGCGAAAGAGCAAGGCTGCAAGGCCGGGAGTTATTCGTAGAAACATAACGTAGGCAGCCACAGAGAGGAATGCCCAGGAGATAGCAAGGCCTGGAATGTGACTCTTCCCCCGTAAGCAGCTTGCTGGCAAGAACAGAAGAGCTGTGTTCTGTTCAACAAAGAAATAAGTCTCCAGACTTGCAATGTTGCATATTGTTGATAAAATAGGTGTTCGAAGGTGTCATATTCGTCGAAATTGTCAATCATCAGACCCAGTTCAAAGAAACTGTACAATGGATGTAATGAACATGTCATGACTGATTGTAGGATGTCCATTTTGTATATATGTAACTGATGTACGTTATTTGCCCTCTTGCATCCCTCGAGGTCTGGAGACACACGTCGCGGGGCGTGAGACCGAGTTGGCCAACTGAGACTATTTTCTTTGCAATAAACCCTAGCTTTTGGGAATACAACCTCGTGTCTGGTGTATCAGTTTGTATGTGGTGATTTGCCTTGTTTCCACTACGCGAGGGTCCCCTAGGGGCCCATTCAAGATGGCGCCCCAACAGGGACCCTCCCACACTTGTTCCATCGTGTACGTTGTAAAATAAGAAAGGCAGAGAGAACGGCGAGGACGGGACGATCGAGCCAGGATCAAAAGGTGTCCGGGGCATCCTGTATAAGTGATAAGAGACTCCTTTGCAGATCTGCACACATCTGATCCCTGATCAACGTGCCCGGCCAGAGAACAAGGAGGCAACGTTCCCAAAACGAGGCAGAGCCAAGATACACAGACACAACGTCATTGGTTGCATCAGTATACGGACGAATTGTGTCTTGGAAGACAATTTGACTTATCAGGTGAGTCGTACCCCGATTCGAAATAGCCCTGATATTGGTTGAGAGTTGACTTTGCAAAATCAAACGCCCAGTGTAAGGTTGATTAGCCGAGGATAAGGTTAAAACATGCCTGGGATATTGTCCACCCTAGCAGGGTTTTTCCGCTGTGGTAGACAATCTTTGGAAATTGGCCAAGTTGCGCCACCTGGGGGAACGCCGGCGTATGAGATGAATGTGAGGTATGGTGTGGGTGCGATAATGTTCTGTGAGATTTGGCATAAGCAAACCAGAAACCAAGAAGATTTTCAGTGGCCGATCAATGGGAGTTTTGAGATTGAGAGAATAGATAACTTGGAAAAGGTATTGATAAGAAAGAAAGCACATCCGTCAGCATTTGAGAGAGAAACATGCATGCAGGCATCAATCAAAAACTGAAATAGCGGAAGAAAACGAGGAGGAGGAGTGGACTGAGAGTCTGAGAAGGACAGGTAGACGCGAACAGTTGAACATAGAAAGAATATACCCACAACGGGAATTGCATATAGCAGATGATTTAATAGAAAAAATGTTGACCGATACAAAGCGGGGTCCAAGACCAGAAAGTAAAACAAGCGCGTCAGGAATCACTGTTCAGCCCCCTCCTGTTGCTCAAACCCTCACGCCCCTCCCAATTGTTCAAATCCTAGCACAGGCGCAGACTGCACACTTAGCACCTCCTATTAGCCAGCCAGTATCGCAACAGTCACTTCCCGTTCCTGTTATCCCATCTGCACCTTCCGCCCTAGAAACGGACATAGTCCCGTCCGTCCCACCCGTGATTGAACTCGAAACTACGGAGGCAAGAGATGGGACTGCACAAAGTGGATGCACAAGAGTGACCCATAGTGCGATCAGCAAGGAGAGAAAGAGGGAGTTGCAAGTACAAGCAGAGATGTATATAGATGGGAACGATGGGACAGCGGCATTGAACTCGATGTATGATTTCCGAAGAAGCAATGAAAGACAGGTAGTGTTGGAATGCATGGGTGAATATTTAGTAGGAAGATGGAAAGAGTTAATTGGGAAATTACCGCCACAACGATTGTTAGATTTAAATGCATTAGCACGTTGTAGAGAAAGAGATGTAGAAATAAGGGAACATGTGTATGGACTATTTGAGCTTAGAAATGAACTTGATAATGAATATGCTGAAATGTTTACCACACCTGGGTATAGAAGCAGGGATATCAGAAGAAATAGGAAGGAAGCGGCAGAGCCTTACATACAGCGGCGACATTCATCATCGTCAATACAGATAGGCGATTAACTTAAAAGTATATGTACGGGAGGCGCTAAGATGGATGTTGGATCCTAGTATTCCTGCAATGGAAATACATGACATATTCGATGAATATACTATTCCCATGAAAAGAAAAGCACTGCAGGCGATGGCTGAACATTTAATAGGCAAAGATATAAAGGACGAGAAGCTCAGCCCCCCTGAAATAATGGCAATATATAAGAGGGCACTAGAACGAGGGACAGAGGAAACAGCCTTGTCACTTGACTTGGGGATATTATTGCATATGAGAGAAGGGGGAGGGACAGTGAGTGTGGCATTTCCAATGAGGGAAGTCCCACCTACCTTTGTACCAAAAGAAGAGATTCCTGCCACAGACACCACAGTAGCGTAGGTAACGTCAGCCCATTATACAGCCCAATATGTACATGTCCCCTTCTCCAGACAGGAAATGAACAGCATAAAACAGATGATTCCTGATATAAGAAAGAATCCTGCAGGATTTTATAAACAAGTATAGTCCTGCCTGCAATCATCCATGCTTACGATGGGTGACATAGACTTAATATTCCCAGTAATTCTGCCACCAGACATATGGAAGCAAATAAGAAAAGTTGATGATATAACGGCCTATGGTGCCACATGGGCGGATTTAATAGTGGAGGATAGGAATAAAGAGGTAGGGTGAAAGCCGGGGACTAATATGGTAGCATTACCAGCACGAATAATACAGAAATTAAAAGAAATTGTTCCAGAAAAAAGAATCCAATGGGACAAGTTAACTGCCTGTGTGCAGGGCAAGGATGAGTTAGCTACAGATTATTTTAATAGGTTTGAGGAAGTATTTACAGACTTTAGCGGGCAGGATGTGAGCTCAGAAGCGAGAAAAAGATTATTTGTTGACAAGTATGTGAGGGGGTTAATACTTCCAATTCAAAAACTGATAATGACACCCGAAAGTGCGTGGCAAGCAAAAACATTGGGTGAAGTATTACATATGGCTCAGTATTATGAGAACAGAGTAAAAGCAGAGAAAGAAAAAGAGGCAAAAGATAGAGTAAATTTGAAGACAAGAGTGCTACTTCAGCAAGTAGCGGGACACAATAGAGGGAGAGGGAACACACAAGGAAGGAGTAATTAAAATATGCATGGAGGGCCGTTGGGGCAGAATCAGTGTGCATATTGCAAAGAGGAAGGACATTGGAGAGCGCAATGCCCACATTTGCAAAATAGAAATGGGGGTGGTCAGAGAAGACAGCACGGGGTCACCCAGGAGAAAATGGACCGAATAGGAATAGTATGCAGCAACACCAAAGTAACCAAGGAGGTCAGAATCAAGCTTATCATCAGAACACTACCAACCAGAATCAGGGCCAGGGTAACCAACACCATGGGAGTACCCAGAATGGGGGAGCTAGAGGAAGGGATGGGAACATTTTTGATACGCAACAAAATGCGCATTACAGTAATAGCAGTGATTACACATCGGAGGATCTGTTATTCCCTCAATAGGATAGCCCAAGACAGGGGTCGGAACCAGTGTCTATTCCCGTGAATCAGAAAGTACCCTATGTAGAGATGAGAGTCGGGGATACAGAGCATTGTTTTCTTGTAGATACAGGAGCACAAAAGTGTTCAATAGATCATCACTTGGTTCCACTGTCAGGGCAAAAGAATATTTCTGTAGGGTTCGCAGGTACACCAGTAATTAATCCAGTGTCCCAATCAGTCCCAGTAACGATAGGTCCATTCACTGAGCAATGTCTGTTTCTCTTAACAGAAAATTGTGGGGAAAACCTCATGGGATTGAATTTATTGAAAAAATTAGGTGCAGTTATTCATTGCACTCCCGATGGTGTGTATTTGACAATTTGGCCACAGAATGCACTGGTATCTGAATTCTTGTCTAAACCCTTGCCAGGAGAGTTGATTAAGGTGCCAACCTGTATATGGGCAATCAATGACAATAATGTGGGATGTTCAAAGATAGAGGCAGTAAAAGTCATTTTGAAAGAAGGGGGTCACGTTGCCGCGTATTCCACAGTATAAAACTTCAGCTGACGGAGAAAAATGATTGAAAAGTATTGTTTCAGATTTGGTAAGATTGGGAGTAATTGAGGAAATTACAGGTAGTACATGTAACACCCCCATTCTTCCGGTATATAAGAAAGGAGATAATGAGGTACACTATTGTTTCATAATTGATCTGCGCGCGTTAAACAAGGTAGATGACCCTCAATTTCCCTTAGTGCCAGACGTCACTACGATTTTGACAATGATACCTGCATCGGCAGAATACTTTAGCGTGATTGACTTAAATAATGCTTTCTTTAGCATTCCAGTGAACAAGGACAGTAGATACTTGTTCGCGTTCACTTTAGGAGGACGGTCATTTACATTCACGCGCATTCCACAAGGATACACGGAAAGTCCTAATATTTACAGTAGGGCATTAAAGGAACAACTAGATATGCTATATATGCTAGAGCTACTAACAGGTTGTGTATTGCTACAATATATAGACGATCTGTTGGTAGCTGCAGACGCAGAGGAGATTTGTAAAGAAAGTACCATTTTACTATTAACACACTTAACAGCGCATGGCCACAAAGCCAGAAAAAAATCAGTATTGTCAAAAGGAAGTGGCTTATTTGGGTTACTTACTTTCGAAAGAAGGGAGAAGACTAACACCAGAGCGAATAGAGAGCATTTCTGGTATGCCTATTCCAAAAACACAGAAAGGAGTCATTGGAAACTTTGTGTTAATTGGGAAGCCAATGGTGTCATTGACGAAAAAGGATGCTGTGATGCCTTTGCAATGGAATGAAGAATGTCAGAGAGCATTTGAGTTGTTGAAAACTGCATTATGTTCTGCCCCAGTTTTGGGCACACCAAATTATGAGAAGATTTTTAGACTGTTTGTATGCGGCTATTTTTCTTCTGCGCTGGACCCTGTAGCACGTGCACTGCCACGATGTTTGTGAGCTGTTGCAGTGGCTGCTGCGTCAGTGAAACAAACGCAAGGGATGGTACTGGGGCACACTTTAATTTTGATGGTGCCACATTCCATAGACGTTCTATTAAATAGAACACAGACGCAACACCTCACCTCTGCTAGACTGACTAGATATGAAATCATCCTATTCACGCCCCATATCCAAATTATGAGGTGTAGCACCTTGAATCCTGCAGAATTAATGCCACTACCTATGGAAGAACTTGGTGACAACGAATCACCTACCCATGATTGTTTAATGGTTACTGAGGAAGAAACAAAGGGGAGAGTTGATTTAAGTGACACCCCTCAGAAAGAGCCAGATGGAGAGTTATTTTGTGATGGCTCTTGTTTTAAATGACCTGATGGCACATCAACTGCCGCCTACGCTATCACTACTCTAGAGAGCATTGTAGAAAGCAAAAGAGTCCCCTACAACTCGGCACAAGCCGCAGAAATAATAGTCTTGACCAGAGCCTGTAAGATTTCTGAGAATTTGAATGTGAACATATATACTGATAGCCAGTACGCCTTTGGCGTGGTTCATAACTTTGGCCGTCTCTGGGCTAAGAGGGGTTTCTTGACATCACATGGGGCCAGAATTCAACATGGCCCTTTGATTGTACGATTGTTGTCTGCACTCACGTTTCCAAAGCACCTAGCAATAGTGAAATGCGAGGGGCATAAAAAAGTGACATGTAAAGTGGGAGAGGGAAACGCAATTGCAGACAGGATTGCGAAACAAACTGCCACTGATTTAAATACCAAAATGATGACAGTACAGTCTGAGGAAGTGCCTTGTATGATAGAAGATGGGATTGACACGGTCAAAGAAATGCAGGCCGAAGCTACTGCTGATGAGATACAAGGGTGGGCCTGGGGCTCTGCTGAATTAGATTTGGAGGGTTGTTGGGTGGACAAGGGACCTAAAAACTGGATGTTGCCAAATTCCTATGTAATTGCAATGGTCACAATGGCCCACAGCCCAACCCACATTTGTGCCAAGAAGATAATCCAGCACCTAGCTATGGTATGGGAGAATGTAAACATAAAAAAGAATGCAGAGAGTTTGGTCCAGACTGCATCACGTGCTTACAAGACAATGTAGGGAAGGGAACAGTGACTCCAACAGGCAATTTTGGCCCTCCCTCTATGCCTTTTGAGGTAATCCATTTTGATTTCATAGAGATGGAGAGATGCCAAAACTTGAAATATGTCCTAGTGGTAATATGTGCATTCAGCAAATGGGTGGAAGCATATCCCTTAAAAGACTGCACTGCAATGAGCACGGCAAAAGTAATGTTAAAGGAATACTTTTCAAGTAATATTACACATTTGCGCAGGTCTCTAGATCAATAAGCGATTCCATTGTTCCAGACATCCGATGTCGGCCGGTCTTATTGAACGTCACAATGGAATCTTAAAATCTAAGATTAGTAAGATATGTGCAGGAAGCAAGTTGAGTTGGGTGGACGAATTACCATTAGCGCTATTGTGCATGCGCACGTCAGTACAGGCAAGAACTGGGCTCTCCCCGTATGAAATTGTCATGGGGAAGCCGGCAAATGTTTGGTGCGCACCTCAGCCTAAGCGGCTTTGCGAAGTTGAGCATCCTGTGCTTAGTACTTATTGTGGCCTTTTAATACAAAAACTGCGTTTGATTCATCAGCAGGTGCAGGAGGCCTTACCCGTTGTTAGGGAGAATTCTCTGTTTAGGCTGAATTTCCTAACCTAGTGAGTCCCCCAGCAGCTTTGCTGGATTTTTTGGGTTTATTTTCTTCTCCTGCCAAGAGTGAGACTCTTTTACCCTCACTCTTGGACATGATTTGAGTGTATTCCTGTGACTTGTAATGTGCTTATGGGCTTTGGGGTATTTTTCCCCATAGGCTATCATTGGTTTTTGTATGTGTGTTACACAGCACCCTCAGTGCAGTAACACAGGGGTGTCATAGTGAACCCCAAACATAGACTCCATACCCTGGGACTGATTACTGTCTCCCTGGGCATGTAAAGTCACCATTGACTTTACTAGTCTTAAATTGTGAACAGAACCAGTACAAACCATCATACTGTGGAAGTACTGGTAGGGGCAATTAGATTGCCCCTGGGTCTGTTTGTCGAGGGGGTACTGTCCCGTCCCCCCTCGCCGAGTTTCTGGCTGGTGGCAGTGGATACCGCGGAAATATTCCACCAGAATATTTCCCAATGGGATTTCCCATTGATTTTAATGCACCACTTTTTGGTGCAATGTTAAAGATACCGCCGGTTTATTTATTTAATATTAATTCACCGGTTGGGATTTTTTGCCAGAACTCGCCGCCAAAATGGCGTCTGGGTTCACTTCAGTAACCCTGAGCCTGAGTCGAACCTTTGTTCCACTTTTGGTGGGCTTCTGCACAGAAGCCCTCCAAAGTGGTGCCACTGTGTCTGGGTCTACAGGATGTGTGGGAGGGGGATTTCGGCACCCTGGACTGAGTTGCCTTGGCAACTCAAGTCGCACTCTTGTGTGATTGTCCCAGTGGTGAGCCCCCCGGCTCACCACTTAGCATGTTTGAGTGACAGCTAGGACTGGTGAATGGGGGTTTGCTGCATAAAAGCAGGGCTTTGGGGACTGGAACTTCAGAAGTCGCCACAGGACCTAAGAAGCTGAAGAGGGAGAAGCTGAGCCGACCTGCCACGACGACACCACCAGTGGAGCCCTGCGGCACCGTCTCACCACTTCCCAACGACAGAGGAGATCTCCAGTCCGGAGAGTCTTCTTCCCTCGACTGGTGGGGACAACCAGTTTTTTGCCTTCTTTCCGCCTCCCTGGAGCATTTCGTGGCCGCCTTGCCTGTGCCAAGCACCCCGGCAACCGGAATACCACTTTTTACCTCTACCGCGAAAGAGGGGTAACATCCTTTTAACCGGAAAACTCCACGGCTGGTTTCTTCCCTGTTTGTGCAACGACCTTCAGCCTTCCTCCACGTCGAGATCTTCTCTTCCCCTGGACGACGCCGCGACTTGCACCCACTACCAGGAACAACTGCCACCGCTGGAGGATCCTTTCCATTTTGAAGGTACTGTGTTCCGCCCGGCTTCCCTTGCCAACGATTGTACGAGGTAGATTTAGCCCTCGGCTCTCGAACCTGGGTTAGCCTGGGACACCCTAACTAAACTTTTCTAAGCTTAACAGAACTTTTCTACTCACCTGTAAAGACTTTTGAGACTTTGTGACATTGTGTGATCTTGGGCATATTTGGCCTGGCTCTCCCTAAAGTGGGCCTGGCATTGAACTTCCTTGCTCCTCAATAGACTGCCTTCTCTAAAACTTACTGTGGTTCTCTGAAAAGTGTTTTGCCGTATTGCTTTCTTAATTCTGCATTTTCCCTCCCTTTTTAAACAACTTGTTGGAGTGCCATCTAACGTTAAGCGTTCACCTCTGTCTGGAAATAAGTGGTGTTAACTAAGACTTGTCCAACAAATAACTAGGGATGTACATATAGTAATTAGGACTGTGTTTTGAATTTACTTACCTTTTTCTGTGCTAGTGTAATTTACAAGTGTGTCTTTTAAATAAATAATTATATACTTTTACACCAGCTCTGGTCAGTGTTTGCTTGTGCTACTGTGCCTCTGTACCTATTATGTATGCTCTGTGTACTGCCTAACTCTTCTTGAGGGACGTCTGACTGCTCAGCCACACCTACCAAGTGAATCTGTGTGGTACAGACTGCTACCAAGTGGGTTTACTGCCAAACACCTGTAGTCTTAAATCTTTTGCAGTGGTCCCAGAGGGAACTGCACAGGTTTCTGCCTAACACTGGTGTACAGCGGTGGGATTTGTATTGAGTATACACTTTAGTGTACTTTTGAGATACCTTAGTGCAACTAACCACACAGCTTAGCACTAAAGAAAAAGTTATTTTCTAACATGTCTACTATGAAAGTTTATAGTCAAGAGTACCTTGCTACAAAAACTGCTGATTGTTTAAGAGTTCTCTGTAAGCATAAGAATCTCATGACTATGGAGAAAATGGAGCTAATAGAAAGGTTGTTAGAAAACCAAAGTCTGGATGATGGTTCAGAGGAACCTATCACTCCAGCAAATGTAGAGAACAGCAATGATATTGATATTGAACAAAGTATTGATGATCTTGGGTCAGAACCAGAAGAGGAAGATGAAACTGTTGTAGATGTTCCCTCTAGGCCTCTGTCTGCTCTACCAGCTGTACCTACTGGGCCTTTGCCAGGTCCCACATTTAGTCCTCAATACTATGAACTGGAGAAAATGAAACTGGAATTGGAGTACAAGAAACTTAATGCTCAAACTGACAAAGAACTAAGGCTAAGAGAAATGGAGCTCAAGTATGAGCTAGAAATGAAGAAATTATCTGTTGAAAATGCTTCTCTCTCTGGCTCATCTAGAAGTTCCAGTCCTAAAAGACCTCGGATGCCTAAAGAATTGATTGGTATGTATGAGCCTAGGTTGGATGTGTTGGATTGGTTGTCTATGTTTGAGTATAATCATGGGCTCCAGAACATCACAGGTAATGAGTTACTCACCTGGTTGTTCTCTAGGCTTCCCCCTGTTGCAACTGATGCGGTAATGGAGTTGGGGGAGGAGGATAGGAAAGAGTATGAATGTGTGAAACTATCTTTAATAGCTAGGTTTGGGAAGACCCCTTCCCAGTATTTTAGGAGGTTTAGAAGCCTCAAAAAGCATGATGGTACCTCTTGGGCTACCTGGGTGTGTGAAGGGTTGAAAAACTTAGAGGGATGGATTAAGGGTTACAAAGTGAACACTTATGAAGGAATGAAGAATCTTGTAATGATGGAGTCAATTTATGATGCCTGCTCTCCTGAGCTCAGACAGCACTTGGCTGATTCACGCGAATTAGATCCTAGAAAGCTAGCTAAGGCTTCTGACTTGTGGGTTGCCGACAGGGTCACTCACAAGGATTCTGGGGTAACTCAGAAGAAGGATGAGGGGAAGCAGCCTAAAAAGGACTCTAAAGAGAATTCTAATAATTCCAATTCCAAAGAGGGCCCCACACAAAACCATAAGGGTAAGCCACAAGGGAAACCAAATCAGAGTAGTATACCTTCTGGTGCCAAACCAGAAGGAGGTCAGAACAAGCCTCCATTCCAAAGGACCTTTGGATCCTGTTATGTTTGTAAGGCTACTGACCATGTGAAAGGAGATCCCAGATGTAAGGGTAAACCTTCAGGGATCCAACTTGTCTCCTTAGCCTTCGCTCCAGAGGAGGAAGTCCCTATGGCAAGTGGAAACTTTCTACTACTGGCTGATGAACCCACTGGAGTCTCAGCCAGTGTTTCTTTAGTCTCTCTGGGGTTGTGGGAACAACAGAATTTAGATGTCTATAATTCTATCCCGGATAATACTAAAGAGTATTATAAGGACAGTGTCCAGGTGAATGGTCAGGAGACTCCTGCCATCCGGGACACTGGGGCCAGCATAACTGTGGTCGATGAATCATTTTTCAAGGCAGAGGATGTTGCTAAGGCACCCAAATGCCTCACCAAGTTAGCTGGAGGGCCTGTGCAGATGTGTCCCCAGTTACCAGTTCTCATCCAGTGTAATGATATGGCTGTGAAGATACCTGTCAATACACAATGTGAAGTACCAGGAAGGGTTCTGTTGGGTAATGACCTGAAAGCTCTTGGAGTTGTGTCACATACCCCCAGACCTCCTAGTAAAAGGTTACAGGAGCTCACCAAACCTGCAAGAGAGAAAACCCTGCGAGGTTTATCTCAGGAGATGATGACAGAAATCACTCCTCTCCCACTGGAGCAACTTACTGCAGTGACTACTAGATCAGGAGCAAAGGGGCAACCCAAGACTCCTACGAAAAAGCCTACAGCAAGCACTCCAGTGCTTCCAACAAGGACCTCCCCCAGGTTGTCCAAAGTTACACCTGTAACTCCACCTTCAGCTGAGAGGGAGGTACCACCCTGTATGGTTGAACTAGACTCTGAAGAAGAGCTAGTAGGAGGCCCAGAATTTATTGGAGACCTGGACCCGGCTGACCATTCTGAGCTGCAGTCTTTACTGGCAGAAGGTGGACCCAGCAGGTCAGCTTTTCGTAAGGGACAAAGAGAATGTCCAACTCTGGAGGGCCTTCGCCAACAGGCAGCTTCTCAGGCTGATGGGCAAGAGCCTGGGAAGTATAGGTTACACTGAGAAGATGGCCTCTTCTACAGTGAACCAACTGCATCTGAACCTGGAGACTACCAACGCCTGGTAGTGCCCCAAGAGAACAGACAACAGTTCTTGCAACTAGCCCACGAGATTCCTTTGGCTGGTCACTTGAGTTTCAAGAAGACCAAGGAAAGGCGCTCTCTCTACTTTTATTGGCCAAAGATGGAGGCTGAAGTAGACAAGTATTGCAGGAGCTGCCATACCTGCCAGACTTCTGGTAAGGTTGGTTCCAAGTATGTGGCACCTTTAGTGCCTCTCCCAGTTGTGGGAGTCCCATTTGAGAGGGTAGGGATTGACATAGTTGGTCCCCTTGATCCTCCAACCTCCTCAGGCAACAGGTTTATCCTTGTTGTAGTAGACCATGCTACTAGGTACCCTGAGGCAATTCCTATGAGGACTGTTACAGCTCCGGCTGTAGCTAAGGCCCTCCTTGGTATTTTTACCAGGGTTGGGTTTCCTAAGGAAGTAATCTCTGACAGGGGATCAAATGTTATGTCCCACTACATGAAGGCCATGTGGAAAACCTGCGGAGTTACTTACAAGTTCTCAACCGCATACCACCCCCAGACCAATGGATTGGTAGAAAGGTTTAACAGAACCATGAAGAGCATGATAGGTGCTTTAGAAGAACCCCTTAAAAAGAAGTGGGACCTTCTACCGCCATGCCTTCTCTTTGCTTATAGAGAAGTCCCTCAGGAGGGAGTAGGTTATTCTCCCTTTGAACTTCTATATGGCCATCCAGTCAGAGGCCCCTTGGCCCTGATTAAGGAGGGGTTGGAGAGTGCTCCTTCCCCCAAGCCAGTCAGAGTGACTGACTATGTGATAAGTCTCCGGAGGAGAATGTCACACATGATGGCAGAAGCAAGTGACAACTTGAAAGCTAGACAAGCTCTGGTCAAGCATTGGCATGATCAGAAGGCTAACATGGTTGAGTTCACTCAAGACCAGCTAGTTCTTGTAATGCTTCCACCAAGGCAGAGGGCCTTGCAAGACAAATGGATGGGACCCTTCAAGGTTGTGGGAAAACTTGGAGAGGTCAACTATCTGGTGGATCTGGGCAAACCCAGGGAAGCTCCTAGAGTCTTCCACACCAACCGCCTGAAAGCCTATGTCTCTAGACCAGAAGTAGGAGCCTTGCTTCTAGCTTCATCAGAAGAGGAGGAGGAGAGTGAAGCTCTACCTGACCTCCTGAGAGGCTTACCTTTGGACGAAAAGGTTGAAGGAGTTAATCTCTCTTCAGATCTGACACCTGAGCAACAGGAGGAGTTCAAATCTATGTTGAATCAGTTTGCCCCTCTGTTCTCACTTTCACCAGGCTTGAACCCTTGTGGACAGCATGACATACTCACTGGTGACTGTCTGCCAGTCAAAAGCAGAGGATACAGAATGTCAGAGAATGTCAGAACCCACATCAAAGGTGAGGTCAAGAAGATGCTTGATCTCGGGGTAATAGAGCCCTCTACTAGTCTATGGTCTAGCCCAATTGTGTTAGTACCAAAGGCAGGATCCAAAGAATTGAGATTCTGCATGGACTATAGAGCTCTTAATGCAGTCACCAAGACTGATGCCCACACTTTGCCAAGGCCAGATGAGTTGGTGGATAAACTTGGTGCAGCCAAGTACCTCAGCACCCTGGACCTTACGTCAGGCTATTGCCAAATAGCCCTGACAGACCATGCCAAGGAGAAAACTGCATTTTCTACCCCAGTTGGCTTATACCAATTCAAGGTTATGCCTTTTGGACTCAAAAATGCACCTGCTACATTCCAAAGGATGGTGAACCAAGTTCTAGCTGGGATGGAGGACTTCTGCATGGCATACTTGGATGACATTGCAGTCTTCAGCCAATCCTGGGAGGAACATGTGAACCACTTAGGACATGTTTTGCAGGCTCTTGAGCAGGCCAATCTGACCATAAAAGCAAGTAAATGCCAAATTGGACAGAGTAAAGTGGTCTACCTTGGGCATGAGGTAGGAGGTGGAGAAATAAGGCCTTTGCTCAGCAAGATTGAAGCTGTGCAAAATTGGACAACACCTACTACTCAAACCCAGGTGAGAGCCTTCCTAGGCCTCACTGGGTATTACAGGAATTTCATTGAGAACTATGGGACCATAGCTTCTCCACTGAATGTAATCTCCTCTCCAAAAAATTCCCTAAGAAGGTCAAATGGAATGAGGAATGCAATCTGGGCCTTTGAAAACCTGAAGAAAGCTCTTTGCCAAGCTCCAGTACTCAGAGCTCCTGACTACCACCAAACTTTCATTGTACAAACTGATGCTTCAATGTAGGTATAGATGCAGTTCTTAGCCAACTGGATGAGAAGGGTAGGGAGCACCCCATTTGCTTCATCAGTAGAAAACTGAAGGATCCTGAAACAAGGTGGGCAACAATCGAAAGAGAATGCTTTGCTATTGTGTGGGCACTGAAGAAGTTTAGGCCATACTTGTATGGTTCTACTTTTGTCATTCAGACTGACCACCAACCCTTGAGATGGTTAATGCAAATGAAAGGGGAACATCCAAAACTATTGAGATGGTCAATCTCCCTCCAAGGGTTTGATTTCACCATTGAGCACAGGTCAGGGTGTCACCATCAAAATGCTGATGGACTCTCTAGGATGTATGTCATCGACTAGAGGTATGAGGTTCATCCAGGAGTGGATTAAATCCTCCTGTCCCTTAGTCTGGGGGGGCGAGTGTTGGGGAGAATTCTCTGTTTAGGCTGAATTTCCTAACCTAGTGAGTCCCCCAGCAGCTTTGCTGGATTTTTGGGGTTTATTTTCTTCTCCTGCCAAGAGTGAGACTCTTTTACCCTCACTCTTGGACATGATTTGAGTGTATTCCTGTGACTTGTAATGTGCTTATGGGCTTTGGGGTATTTTTCCCCATAGGCTATCATTGGTTTTTGTATGTGTGTTACACAGCACCCTCAGTGCAGTAACACAGGGGTGTCATAGTGAACCCCAAACATAGACTCCATACCCTGGGACTGACTACTGTCTCCCTGGGCATGTCAAGTCACCATTGACTTTACTAGTCTTAAAGTGTGAAAAGAACCAGTACAAACCATCATACTGTGGAAGTACTGGTAGGGGCAATTAGATTGCCCCTGGGTCTGTTTGTCGAGGGGGTACTGTCCCGTCCCCCCTCGCCGAGTTTCTGGCTGGTGGCAGTGGATACCACGGAAATATTCCACGGGAATATTTCCCAATGGGATTTCCCATTGATTTTAATGCACCACTTTTTGGTGCAATGTTAAAGATACCGCCGGTTTATTTATTTAATATTATTTCACCGGTTGGGATTTTTTGCCAGAACTCGCCGCCAAAATGGCATCTGGGTTCACTTCAGTAACCCTGAACCCGAGTCAAGCCTTTGTTCCACTTTTGGCGAGCTTCTGCACAGAAGCCCTCCAAAGTGGTGCCACTGTGTCTGGGTCTACAGGATGTGTGGGAGGGGGATTTAGGCACCCTGGACTGAGTTGCCTTGGCAACTCAAGTCGCACTCTTGTGTGATTGGCCCAGTGGTGAGCCCCCCGGCTCACCACTTAGCATGTTTGAGTGACAGCTAGGACTGGTGAATGGGGGTTTGCTGCATAAAAGCAGGGCTTTGGGGACTGGAACTTCAGAAGTCGCCACAGGACCTAAGAAGCCGAAGAGGGAGAAGCTGAGCCGACCTGCACCGTCTCACCACTTCCCAACGACAGAGGAGATCTCCAGTCCAGAGAGTCTTCTTCCCTTGACTGGTGGGGACAACCAGTTTTTGCCTTCTTTTCGCCTCCCTGGAGCATTTCGTGGCCGCCTTGCCTGTGCCAAGCACCCCGGCAACCGGAATACCACTTTTTACCTCTACCGCGAAAGAGGGGTAACATGCTTTTAACCGGAAAACTCCACGGCTGATTTCTTCCCTGGTAGTGCAACGACCTTCAGCCTTCCTCCACGTCGAGATCTTCTCTTCCCCTGGACGACGCCGCGACTTGCACCCACTACCAGGAACAACTGCCACCGCTGGAGGATCCTTTCCATTTTGAAGGTACTGTGTTCCGCCCGGCTTCCCTTGCCAACGATTGTACGAGGTAGATCTAGCCCTCGGCTCTCGAACCTGGATTAGCCTGGGACACCCTAACTAAACTTTTCTAAGCTTAACAGAACTTTTCTAATCACCTGTAAAGACTTTTGAGACTTTGTGACATTGTGTGATCTTGGGCATATTTGGCCTGGCTCTCCCTAAAGTGGGCCTGGCACTGAACTTCCTTGCTCCTCAATAGACTGCCTTCTCTAATACTTAGTGTGGTTCTCTGAAAAGTGTTTTGCCATATTGCTTTCTTAATTCTGCCTTTTCCCTCCCTTTTTAAACAACTTGTTGGAGTGCCATCTAACGTTAAGCGCTCACCTCTGTCTGGAAATAAGTGGTGTTAACTAAGACTTGTCCAACAAATAACTAGGGATGTACATATAGTAATTAGGACTGTGTTTTGAATTTACTTACCTTTTTCTGTGCTAGTGTAATTTACAAGCGTGTCTTTTAAATAAATAATTATATACTTTTACACCAGCTCTGGTCAGTGTTTGCTTGTGCTACTGTGCCTCTGTACCTATTATGTATGCTCTGTATACTGCCTAACTGTTCTTGAGGGAAGTCTGACTGCTCAGCCACAGCTACCAAGTGAATCTGTGTGGTACAGACTGCTACCAAGTGGGTTTACTGCCAAACACCTGTAGTCTTAAATCTTTTACAGTGGTCCCAGAAGGAACTGCACAGATTTCTGCCTAACACCCGTGAGGTATACCGGTCTGCGGCACGCGCTGGAGCCAGGAGACTGGGTGCTACTTAAAAACTTTAAACGAAAATCATCGTTAGCACGCAGATGGCGTGGCCCCTATCAAGTACTTCTTGCAACGCAAATGGCGACCCGTGTGGATGGGAGGAAGGCGTGGATACATGCCACGCACGCCTAAAAGATCCCACCGCTGCTCAAAGACTTGCCTGATAGAGACGACTAGAAAGAAACAGCAGGTCCAGAAGCGAAAGATTCTGTTGCCAGTTCCTTACTACAGGATCTGCCTAATCCTGAAGTGAAGCTTAAAGCGAAGCCTGGAAGGATTGCTATAATGGAGAAAAGGCAAAGAGTGCCCCAACGTTGGCCAGCTGAATCTGCATCACTGCGGGCCGACACAAAGCGTGTACCACTTTGGCACCCACCAGCATCTGCCATTGTGCCACAGCCCGAAACGAAATCTGCACCACCGCTGCGGCGTCCACAGCCACTTGCCATTGCGCCACAGGACTCCGAATTTGAGCCTGGGAGTGCACCAGCACTATTCATTGACCACACTGTACCAGGAGCTAAACGGTACAATCTACGGCTTCGAAAGAAGGAGTGATCGAATATGCATTTCATTAATATTTTCATCATTTGCCTCTGGTTCCCATCACAGATGGAGAGGGAACTGGAGGTCTAGAGGAGAGAAGCATGAGAGTTGTGCAAATCGGGCCACTCAAGACTCATGGCTCCTCAGTGCGATCATAGAAATCCATATGTCCTGAACCCGAGCGAACAAACGGGGCGCACATGGTACGAAGGCAATTGATAACTGCTCTGGAGTTCTTTTGAGCAAAGTGCAAATGCATAATGATCAAGCCTAGCGAAAAAGCAATCCAGGCTGCTAAGAACTGGCAGAATAAACTGTTGACATTTGTCAAACTCATTGACATTCGGATGAGTGCCACAAAGAGAAATATTCAGGACGACCACTGCGGAAGAAGAAGGACTGTGAGAAAGAGAATGCCAGAACCAGCTTTAGCCTCCTCCTGCACCGCTGCTGATAACAAATTAGGTATAAAGACTGAAAAGTTAGAAAAAACACATTGTCGAAAAAACTGTATGCTGATCCTAACGATAGTAATGTGTGTCATGAGTATGTTAGCACCAATAATAACAGCATTGATACTATGGTACTTAGAAGTAACGCACCCATTAAATATGCTCTTGCCAGTAATTAACATCTCCACTACTGAAACTCCGGTTCATGTAATTACTTACACCTTGTCCCCAATGGAAGGGAGGCACAGAGGAGGATATGGGAATAATACCTTATTGCTCATAATGAACATGACACATGCAATTTGAAAAAAAAATAATTGCTGATAGAAGGGCGTTTGTCCCGTGCTTGAATGCAAAGAATTGTTATATGCAAATTCGGCTATCCATAGTATGTCTTTCCAATTCCTTTGTTCGTGGTGCAGCATGCACCGTAAATATTGCTCGAGTGTCTGATTGGTTCTCTCGGTTTGGTCGTCCGTTTGGGGATGGTGACTGGTAGGTAGCCAAACGTCGATCTGCACCATTGCACAGCATTTTTCCCAGAAGTTTGAAACAACCTGGCTGCCTCGATCAGAGACCAGAACAGAAGGGAAGCCATGTAGCTTAACCACGCCCTCCAGGAACACTTTTGCTAAAGTGGCTGCGTCTGGGAGGCCTTTGAGAGGAATAAAATGGGCCATCTTCGAGAATAAGTCCACAACTACAAGGATGGTGTTGAACCCTTGACTTGGAGGTAGATCAGTGATGAAGCCAAGGGAAAGAGTGTGCCATGGAACTGGAGGAATGTCCAATGGTTGTAGGAGACCAGATGGTTTTTGTTTATGTGATTTATTTTTTTGCGCAGACACCGCAGGACTGAATATACTGAATGATGTCCTTACGCCAGGTAGGCCAGCAAAAGTTCTCTTTCACCTTAGCTAGGGTTTTGGCGATCCCAGGATGCCCTTCGATCAGTGAATCGTGATAGTTTGAAATAATATGCCGTTGTAATTCCTTCTTTGGTACATATAGTCGATACCTAAAAAAGAGTAGGTGGTCCTTGATGGTATATTGTTCTCCTTGAGTTTGCCATGCGAGGTAGGCATCAGGATTCATTGTCCGTTGGATTTCTTTTCGTAGTTCTGCTTGTGTTAAGGCTGTCGTGATACCCAAGAGTTTGTCTTCAAGTATAATAGATACTGGGTCTGGAGTTGTATATAATATTTCATCTATGCCCATCCGAGATAAGGCATCCGCCTTTCTGTTTCTGACTCCTGGTCTAAAGTTGATTACATAATCACATTCGGCGAAATAATGGGCCCACCGTAATTGGCGCGAGGACTGGGCCTTGGCTGTTTTGAGATATTGCAGGTTTCCGTGGTCTGTGATGTGTGTCTGGCCCCCAGAAGGTAGTGCCTCCAGGCTTTAAAGGCGGATTTGATAGCCAGGAGTTCCTTGTCCGTGATGGCATAATTAATCTCTGGAGGTGAGAACTTTTTCGACCAGAAGGCCACAGGATGTAGATGGCCAGTTGCTGGGTCTCTCTGTGAAAGGATAGCCCCCATTGCGAGACTGGACGCATCAGTTTCAATGACATAAGGGAGGTCTGGACGAGGGTGTTGCAGGATTGGAGCAGAGGTAAACCTTCGTTTAAGTTCCTGAAAGGCTTCTTCTGCTTCTTCAGTTCAAGCAAACTTTGTATTGTTTTTTTGAAATAGTACTGTGATTGGGTGCACAACCTGAGAGAAGTCTCGGATGAACCGGCGGTAGAAGTTCGCAAAGCCCAGCATGCTTTGTACCCCTTTCAGAGACGTCGGTGAAGGCCATTTCAGAATGGCATCTACCTTGTGCACATCCATTCTGATGCCTCCTGGAGTAAGGATAAAACCAAGAAATTCAACTTTGGTGACGTGAAAAAAACATTTTTCAAGCTTTGCAAACAAGAGCTGTTGACAGAGCTTGGTGAGGAATGAACGAACGTGCCTCACATGATCTTGTTCCGAGGCTGAGTATACTAAGATGTCGTCTATGTACACTAAGGCACATTCATGAAATTCATGAAATATTGGAATGCCACAGGAGCGTTGCATAACCCGAAGGGCATGACTTGATATTCAAACAAGCTGTACTTAGTACGGAAGGCGGTTTTCCATTCATCTCGTTTTCTGACTTGGACCAGTTGGTACACTCCTCGAAGGTCCAATTTGGTATAAATCTGGGCATCTTTAACTTGGTCTAGCATCTCAGGGATTAGTGGCAAGGGTTAGCGGTTCTTCACGGTGACCTGATTCAATGCGCGGTAGTCAATACAGGTTCTCAAGTCTCCTTACTTTTTTGGTACGAATAACAAAGGACTGGCTGCGGGGGACTTCGAAGGATGGATAAATCCGTCTGCAAGGTACTAGTCTAAATAGTATTTCAAATGAAGGTTTTCTTGTTCTGTGAGAGCGTAGATCCTGCCGCAAGGGATTTGTGCACCAGGAACATGGTCGATCTGACAGTCATAGGGCCTGTGCGGTGGCAATGTATTGGCTTGGTCCTTTCGGAAAACATCCTGGAAATCATGGTATTCACTTGGCAAGGTATTAGTTGCTCCCAGGGTTGATACTGTCGCTCCGCGAGTCATGGGGATACAGACATCGGGTTTCTCCTCTTGGTAATAGCAGGCAGGGGAGCAGTCACTGGGGAAGGCTAATTTTCATGCCCGCCAGTCTAGCAACAAACCATGGCATCCCTAGTATTAGCCTGAACTGAGGTGCCTTGATGAGATCGAATGAAATAAACTCCCGATGCCCGATAAAATTTCCAACTGCTCCGCTATCAATGTATGCTTCAACAGCATGCATTCTTGACGACTGTTGGTGGTTAATTAAGATCACTGGTATTGCAAAGTGCGAGGTCAGCAACTCTTTCTTCTCACTCGACAAACTGACCTCTACTTTTGTCGAGCTTGGTAGTTTCCCGATTCCTTAGCTTCATCCTTCTCTGTGGCCCCGACTGTTCTTGTTGGGGGTTTTACTGGACAGTCCTTCAGGAAATGTCCTGGTTTCCCACAATACAAACAAAGCTGTTGTTGTCTTCTTTTGTCCCACTCTTGTTCTGTTACTGGAAGCCGTATCCCTCCAATCTGCATGGGTTCTACAGCATTTTCAGGTACACGGGGTGTGTTTTCCCTTGGTCGAACATACACGTTCTGAGGGTCCGTCTTAGACCGGTCTGCCTTTCTGTCCTGCAACCGGTGGTCTAGCTGCACGACCAGATTTATGAATTCTGCACAGTCTCTGGCTGGATCAACCACCTGGGCTAAGACGTCCTTTAATTCGCATCGTAAGCCTCGATGGAATAACGTGGTTCATTTGTTTTCTGGCCACCTAGCTTCGGCAACCAGTCTGTTGAATGTAGCAATGCACACTAACAAGTCCTGATTCCCTTGTCGGAGGGACAAGAGTTAATTGTCTACTGCTTGTTCCTGGGTATGGCGAGCAAAACGTTTTTCATTTTCTCTCTGTAGCCCCCCAAAGTCATGTAATAGAGGATCGTCACGGGTTACCAACGGCACTGACCAATCTGCTGCACTACCACTCAGGTATGATAACACAAAAGCTACCCAAGCTTGGTCGTTTGGAAATGCTCCAGGCCTACAAAGAAAATAAAGGCGGCACTGATTGATGAATGCCGCATACTTCCGTGGGTCGCCTGAGAACCTTTCTTGTGGTGCCAGGGGCACTGTTCCAGGTAATGTGATCTGTACCGGAGTGGGTGGTATGGCAGGGTTTTGCATCGTTGGATTGCTTCCAGGAAGAGCCGTCTCTCCTGCATGTGATTGCAAGTATTGCCTGCTAATCTCTTCACTGCGTTCTTTGGTCACTATTAGGTTTATCCGGAGGGCATTAGTCTCTTGTGGGGCACAATGAACCTCAGCATTAAGCTGTACAAGTAATTGGGCCAATTGGTCCATTTCTGATGTCTCCATGGCGCCCACGTGGATTTGTTATGGTAGGCTTTGTGTTCTGTTACGCTCACCTGGTATCCACAGGGACGCCACCAGGCTGGGTTACTCGCTGGTATGCTTCTCAGCTTTGCCCTGATGTGGTCTGCAGGGAAGGTTATGCCTGAAAATACAGGAGGACTGTGTTCAAGACTGACTGACTGGGGTAAGTATCCTCCCTCCACCCCCGTATGCTTTCAGTCTCTCTGGCGCCATCTCCTCACCTTGTGGTACAATTAAGCATGCTCTTCGTCCTGCCTTCTTTACAGGGGTGCGTTGTCTTTCATGGGCGAGTGCGGTCAAGTTACTTCACTGACGCCGGCCAGTTTGATATTGTTCAGGTAGGTCTTATTGCTGTTCTTTAGTTTTGTTGCTATCCTGCATGCGTTTCTTTGTTTAAAATGTCTCTTTTTTCTCCCTTGGGTATGCAGAGCTTCAGCGCGGCGAACTGGCTTGGTTGAGCCACGCTGGTAAATGACGGCGCATTAAGAGCACTATGATGAGGTAAGCGCTATGCGCAGTGCTGCGAAGTCTTGCCTTTGCTAACCTGTGTTTTCCTTCCTTGTAGGTCGCAGTGTTCTTCAGCACGAGTGGAATGTCTGGAATGGTGCCAGCCGAGAGGTGACCAGCCAGTTAAGACTTTTGAGCAGTTCATAATTGGTAAATGTCTCCGCAGCTTTCTTTAATGTTGCCTCTATCTTCCTCTTTCAGGTCGTTCTGTCCAGGAGGCGTGCAGATTCGAGGAAGCTGTTCTCAGTAGCTGCGAGTGTTTAAAGATGAAGACTGCAGGTAAGATGCTGCTGCTAATGATGTTCCTTTTGTCTCCTTGCAGGTTCTGCTTCTCCGAGGTTCGAGGGAATAGCTGGACACGCTGAGCATCACGTTGTAAGCTGCAAAGTAACACGAAGCATGTTCTGCAGTCAGGGTGTGGTTTATATAGCCCAGGTAAAGTAGTACCAGGGAAAGTAGTTCCAGGCCTGCCACACACAAAACACTAGACCGCATAGGTTGGTTCTTAGGAACCAAGCTATGTGGATGCCTCCATGTTGGCTGACAATACAATAAAGTAGTTCCCAAGCACATTGTTCTTCATGGTGTACGAGCCTGGTGCCATAGGCGCCAGGACTGGCCCCATGAGGGCTTTTGAAGAAGATGCCAGGCTCTAGAGGCCCGAGTCCTGACTCCAGCTTGCCAATGGGTTTGCCTGAGGGGGTTTTGGGTGAGGGTTGTGACACAAACCCAGCCTTCAAGGTAGTGAGATGCATACTTGTTAACCCAGTGACATTTATTGCTGACATTTTATAGGAGGTTGACTACGCACATGACTGCACAGCAAACTTAGAAGAGTTCAGTGACACTCTTAAAGTACCTGAGGACGCACTTGAGGGTGGAGACGTGCTGTACGTTCATGGGTCAATAACAATCAACCAAACAAATGGGGAAAGGCATACTGGAACAGCAGTGATGAGACTGAGAGAAGATGGGACTAGTGAGGTAGTGATGCAAGACTGCCATCACATTACTCAGCACAAGCAGCAGAGCTAGCAGCCTTAATATTGGCCTTAGAGCACAGCAGGGGAATGGAAGTGAAAATTTATTTAGATTAATCTTTCATGACAACCACAGTGCATTCTGGGCTGTCTCGTTGGATGAGGAGGGGCTTCAGGCATGCTGATCGATCTCCGGTGCAGCATGCACTTCTATTAGGCAGACTGGTTGATGCCATGCATCTCCCAGAGCAACTAGCAGTAGTGAAATGCCAAGCGCACACAAGAGTTGAGGACACATTCTGAAGGGGAAATGAAGCAGCAGATGCAGAAGCAAAATTTGCTGCATATTTTGCGAACCTTCTAGAAATGGAGGCTTCATAACACACATGTGATTATGCAAGGACAATGATTCTAAAGGAGGGATAAAATATATTACCATTGACACACATTATGGAGCTGCAGGGAGATGCACCCAGGGAGAAAATTGACCTGTGGCTTAGGAGGGGATGTACAGTAACTCAAACAGATGTCCTATGGTGGCAAAATAGGACAGGGAATGTGGTTACGCCACTAGCATTATTGCACACAGCACGGATACAGCACTGACACAGCTACACTATCCAACACATACAGGGAAGGAAGTGCTTGCCGCCCATATTGGAGAAACATGGTTCCATCCTGAATTGGTGGCCATATTCATGTGCAACTGTTTGACTTGCAAGCAGTTTACTGTGTTTAGTTGCGAGAGGAGCCATACCTCGCCCAGTTGGTCCATTTCAACACCTCTACGTCAACTATGTCGACATGATCCAGGTCTGCAAAGGGTACTTCTACATGATAGTTGTTGTATGCCCATTTTCCCTGTTTGATCAAGGCTGGTCCCTGTTCTCATCCCGATACCCTCAGAGCAGTGAAATTCCTGGTCCGGGAAGTGTTCTCACGATGGGATGTGAGGTCCTGCAGTCTGACAATGGCCCTCACTTCGTCAATGAGATATTCAAACATATTACAACGTTGCTGGGTATCCAACACACATTTTCCTGTGCTTATCATCCACAATCAAATGGGGTGTGGGAACGCCTCAATGGCTAGCTCAAGGAATCAATAGCCACGACTAAAAAGAGTAGCAATAAGAATTAGCTACACTATTTGCCTCTAGCCCTGTTCACGTTGGGCAACAAGCCCAGGTCCGACCACCATTTAACCCAATATGAGGTGGTAACAGGACACTGCATGCAACTTCCCCAGGTTCCTCCCACTAGGGCAATTCAGGACACACAGAATACTATGAATGTATTGGGTCAGGAAATGTATGATTATGTGACTTCCATGATTGCTAGTGCCTCTTTTATCTCTCACTAGATACAACGGCACAATGGGTGGCCTGAAGCTGGTGGAGACAGCGGCAGCATCGACAACACCGAGGACTTACATAAACCGCCATCTGTATACCCCAGAGACCAGGTTCTCCCAAGGAACTTTACTCAGCGCTGGGATGCACCCAGGTTTACGGGCCCTCATACCATCAATGCTGAAAGAGCAATCAAACTTGTGGGAAAGACTGTCTGGAATCACATTGGCGACATCATGCCCTACAAAGCTGTGGTCTCACCTGGCAACAAGATAGACAGGGCCAATGATCCTCAACAGGAAGAGCAAGGAGACACTTTGGAACCAGCACTGCCGAGCAGAGGATACCCAATGGTTACTCGCTCATGGGCAGCAGAGTTAGGGCAAGGATTTCCTACACATCAAGAGTGAGGGTACACTGTTTGTTATTTTTCTCTCTCGATACATTCTTCGTGAAAGTGTGACTGTTTTTATTGCATAGTTTTTCAGGCTGCCCAATGATTCACAACCTGATCCTTGCCAGAGCCAATGTGTCCACTTGATTAGGAGGTCCAACAGATTCGAACTCATCCGACTAGTGTGTATTACCATGTTTTTTTAGCTTATTTGTCCCAAGCTTACCCACAACTCGAATGAGAAAACCCATCTGTCCTTGCAGTAATCAGAAATACTAGAATTAGAACTGTGTGGGAACAACTATTTATATGTGCTATGTCAGACAACATGATCCACAGGGCTTAAACCAACAAAACACTAATCAGATAATGCACAGTCTTTGCGCATTTCAGGGGGGCAATTAATATCTTCAGGCTACACAAGGATCCAGCAGCACAGGTAAATGGAACACGTGATTAAAAATATGCTCCTCTTGTCTTGCCCCTTATTCCCAAGTGGGCTTTTTTCATTTCTCTTTTGGTGAATATCTCTTGTGTCTAGTGAAACTGCTGTATCCTCTACTAACATTACCCCAACCCCAGTTGGTGGAACGACCATCTCAGGTGGACAGGGGATCACTGTAAGCAGGTAAGGAGAAGTAAGTGGTGTGCTGACACAGACATGGGAGGGTGGACCTATTTCTCACTTATACTGCTAGAGTGTCTAACAACATGAGTTATAAACACATAACCAAAGTAGGTAAGGAAATCACTGCGGAGAGCTGCTATGTCTGCTCACTAATCCCTTATGCCATGAGTGCCTCCAGAACATGTATAGCAACTGAAATACCAGCAGCAAGACCACAATGGCTCATGTACCTATCAATGTTCACAATCCAAGGAAGGTTCGAGGGGAAAACAGCAACATTGAGATGGATGTCTCAAACAACATTCCACTATGAAGACAGCTACATAAAGACTCTTGACACAAGGAACACATATTGGCATTTAGACCAAGCTACACAATACATAACTGATGGCCCACAGAAAGCAGAGACAAAAACAATAACACTGAAGAATTGACCATGCCCGATGAGGGGGGTCAAGGAAGTAGAAGAACCAGGATGCTGGGAAAGACCGCAGATGCTCGGGTGTGGCCAAGTATACACAGGGGAGGGATGTGAAAATGGAGTACTAGGCAGCACAGCACACACCCTAGTACAATCACTCATGAACTCTGTGCAAGGAGAAAAAAAGACATGTGTATGAAAGAATGGGATGCAAGTGCCAGATTGCTCAGATGGGTAGACAATTAAGCAGGACCGATGCCCATAATGTCACTGAAGGAGCCAGCATTGTGCTACAAGAAGGAAGGTGCAGTAGAGGTTGGAGATAACACAGAATGTAGGTACACAGAAAAGAATCCAGCGATGACGGTTGGCACATCAGTATTAATGGACCACTATAGGCCATGTGGATCCAAGGCATGCGAGAACCTGCAACCCAACTGAGGAAGAGTTTGCTTGTTGGTGCACATCAATATGCCATGACTGGTAGTGCTGCAGAAAGACGTGTTGATAGACGACTTCCCGAAGATGGACAGAGTAGAAGAAAAGGGAAGAAAGAAACGGTCTGTGGAAATGAGTAGAATGAAGAGAGGCAACTATTTCTCATCAGAGTCAGTAGAATTGCTAGATGATGTACCACCTGAACATCGGTTATTTAGCAGGACAGCAATGTTTTTTGCGTCAGTAGTTCCAGCAGTACAGAAATATACAAACGTGAAATGGCTGCAGATAACAGGTGGGAGCTGATGTAGACAATAAACTGTACAGTAAACGGCTTCAATGCGGTAAATGTAGAGCACTGTGCAGTAAGATGGATGTCATTCCAAACCAGATATGCTCTAGAGCTTCTCACAACAATGGAAGGAGGAGTTTGTGCCAAGATCGGGAGTTCCTGTTGCACATTTGTGCCTGCCAACGAAAGAGAGAATGGCACACTGGCAGAATCAGTGACAAGATTATCCAAGATATATGCCAAGATGGAGGAAGAAGCCAAAGGGACCGAAAAAGCCCAGAGTTGGGTGGCATACCTATGGTCCTGGATGCCGTCATGGCTGGTGGACAGACTGAAAGTATTACTGGGGGCACTAATATGAGTATGAGTGGGACTGTGTCTGGTGAAGATCGGCATGACACAATGCCACACAACTACTGAGAAATCAATAGGGATGAAGGTGACGGTGGATGTGAACATGGGAGGAGACGGAGACAGAGTAGTGGAAGAGAGAAATAGCTTAAGGACCAGGATAAAAGAATGCCCAATGTTCCCGACTGAGTTCATAAAGTTCGACAACTCATATGACAATAACAGATACTGGGGGAAGTGGGTGTGGTGCAACCCAGAAGGAGAATGTACCTATATGACTTGGAGTTTCGATGATCATGCACATTTCTCTAGAGACCTTGGAGGTGTGACAAAGATATGGATGCCAAAAGCCAGAGTGACAGTATGGAAGATTGGTTGACAGTTCGACCAGACGGGAGACTGAAGAGCGGGTCCCAGAATACCCCTCCTCAGCCCAATGAACATGACGGGCCGAAGAGTCAAGGATGCCCAAAGTCACTCATTTTACAGACAACCTCCAAGTGCACCACTGACTGGCATGTATGCAGAGAGATATTCCCTCAGACAGTCGTTCCAACCTTATCCAGTGCACGTAATCATGGATAAAAACACCATAATGGATTGCATCGATTAGGTGCAGAGAAGCCACTGTGCTGACATCATTAGTGACACCACGACATAGCTGCATTAGCCATGAAGAGCACTTGCAGCCATGCACAGCTTACACAAGCAACCAACTCACATACATAAAGAACATGCTTACACATTTCTGTAGATAGAAGACAGATACATATGCATACTGTCAAAGCTTTTATTATTTTTCTCATTAGCCAAGTGCATCCTAAGCAAGCTTGCCGATGCCTATTGCAATTAACCCTATGGAACTGCAGGAATATATATGAATATATATGAAGCCTGTTAGGATCACGTACAACTAACCTATAGGAAATATAGCACAGTATAAGCATGTAAAAACAACATTATAAGTCTAAGGCTGCATGAAGCGGGAAGACCAAGCTCACAGCCAAGGTCAGAGATAAACATGTACATTCCAATTTCCAAATGACATGGCGCCAGCTGCAGGAAAACAAAATAAATCCTCATAAATGCAGAAACAAAGAGCTTGATTTTGTGGTCCACAACCATGTGATGCGGCCGAACTAGACAATGGGTATTCCCTGTGGTGGGAAGATGAGCCGTTCTCAAGCAACCCAAACGAGAAGTGAAACAAATGTTGCAATGTAGAGCGCACTCTCCTAGACAAAGGTGGTCTACTACCAGATACATTTGCGGCACATAGTCACTTCACATCACCTTGAAGAGGTGCACAGAGGGTTGAGAACAGAATCCGGTCCCAGGCCTGGAGAAACCAGTTCCAACCAATTACAAGACGGAATTCCCCGGTAGGCCGACAAAGGGCATGCACCAATCGTAGGTCAGCGACTGCGCAACAATGTAATAGATAGTTTTACAGGGAAGGGCTAGACTTGCCACCTGACATGAGATGGCCAATCAACAAAGACACCTATAGGTGAGACAGAGGTTACTGGAGAATCGTGATTGTTCTGTATGGTTCCTGTCGTTTATTCTTTTTTAATAAACAACATTTCAAACTTGCCGTTCTGAGTCCTCAGTTTATTCTGGGGAAAGGGCTGTTGGGTCCTTGGGAGCTGACCATTTAGGCTCCTTACCATCCCTAAGACGTCTGGTATACCAGGTTTTTTCACCAACATTAACCATTAATTAAAACAGGGAATAAAATCAATGCACTACCTACAATGCCACTACCAGCATTGAGAAACCATAAACGTGGACATAAATGCATCCACATATGTTGGATAAACAAAACGAAATACAATTATCAAATGGCAAGTCACAAAAGATTTGGGCCTCATTCTGACTTTGCCGGTACCCTGGTGTTAGAGCCGCCAGGATACTGTCAAAAGTAGATACTGTTTCCGGCACTCGGTTCAGGGGCATTGCCACCGGATTCCGAGTGCCGGAGTGACAGTGTAAATCCCCATTCATGGAATCCCATATGACTCCATGAGGGGATTTGCTGTCATGTACCAGCAAATACTTTTTTTGACGGTACGGTGTCTGTCTTACCTCCACCGGCAAACCCATAGTCAGCCAGTCCGGTAAAGTGCTTTTTTACCAGACTAGCCAACTTAGAATGATGACCTATGTCTATTATCAATTGCAATACCAACTTTGTTATTTATGGAATCCATTGTAAGTACATTGATGATACATTGGAAGTACAATTAGAACATTGATCATCTGTATAAAGGACCGCATGAGAGCAATGAATAAGAAGAACATGAAATAGCCTTTGGCACTAGATTGGGACATGGAACGGGCAAAGGATCAGTTGGTGAAGTCAAATACATGGGTTTGGAAGCAATACTTTCTTTCAGAGGTGGTAATAGTGAACTGTTGATCAGACAGAGGGAATCCAAATTGATAAATATGATGGGCACATGCTATGCAGGATGAATTGAGGATAGTTAACAGAATACATTTTTTTAATCAGAATGTTTCTTTCTCCATTGATGATATATTTTTTCAGCTGACTTTCTTTATATCTAGAACTGTGAAGAGCCAGAACTTTATTATTGCACATATTATTATGTATACTTTCATCATATAGTCTTTTTATTTATGGATTCAAGATAACCCTCTTATGGTTTAATAATGATGTTGATTCTGAATTACTAACACATCGAAGGCAATGTATGCTAAGTTTATTATCATTTTAAACTTAGCCACATTGTGCACAGTTGTCATTGCAGGAAGACATGAGAGTGTGACTCTGATTGTATAATCGTCACTAGCATCATTTGTAGCATGATGGTGTGATGGTGTTACCAAGTATTGTCATGCATCATGATGTCATAATGGCCACTGTATTAAGAAGCTATTTTTTTTTTGGTTGGTGGCGTGCAATTGTACAAGCTCCACTAAAAAGAGACACTCTTTTTGTATTAAAGATATTACGTATAGAAAATCATGTAAAGAACTTAACCTTATTTTCTTTTGATATATAGCTTATATCACGAATTGGAAATCATGAAACATCAGTTGGATATTCTCCAATGTATCTGTACATCACTTTAGAAATAGTAAATACAATTGTGAAATATATGCACACACATTACCTTGTTATATTGAACTGATTAAATATTGACTGCATATTTTTCAGCAAAAGAAATAATCAATCAAGCAGTCTCAAGAAACATACATTGGTTTAATACTAACAGGTCTGTGATTAGCCTCATTAATTTTGAAGAAGAATATAATAGATTTTTTTTATTAGAATAACATTTAGCAAATCCTTATTTTTTCATATTATGATTCTAGTCTAAACAGAAATAAATATTACTCACTCACTCACTCACTCACTCACTCACTCACTCACTCACTCACTCACTCACTCACTCACTCACTCACGTACAACGATTAAACTAACAACAGTGCCTCTTGATGAGCCATCTCTATGGTAAAAACACATGTAGAGGATGAGGAGGCACCAACTCAAACTAAAGGATGCACTGTCTGATTTGCACTAACTAATAATTAGAGATACAACAACTAAATCTCGTAAAGTGTATTAGGATGCATTAGGATGATGCACTAATTAGAATAGAGCATGCACCAACTAAAATTGAGGACATACTAAGTAAAACTACAAAACATGACCTAACAGCGAAATAAGAAGAAGATACATTAACAACGATTAAGAGGATGTATCAATTGAAATGTGTTTGAGCAAAATAAAACCCATTTTTATCAAGATCTTGAAGCACAAGACTATTTTCTATTATCAATGTAGACACCTAATATACTGCACCGCATGTTCCCAAGAAAACCCCTTCTGGGGAAACATATTGCAGCTGAAGACTGAGTTAACGTTTGTCAAATGAGCTCAATTGAATTGACCAAGACCTCATCTCACAGAATGCAACTGATGGAGAAATAAGTGTCCAAGACTGGGACACCGACATAACCGCCACTGTAAAAGCATATTTCACATAATATCTGCCTGATAACGAACATTGGCCTAAGTGCATTTGCATTGTACTGTAAATCGCATTTAAATGAACTTGCAATAAGTTGTCTACGCCGCCATTTTAAAGTTATCTGTCATTTTGATTAACTCCTGCTTTCTGCCCAATGCTAGAAATGTGTTTTTGACTTCTTTGACTTCAGCAGAGCAAAATTAAGCTTATACTATGTCAACGTAGATAAGCATGTTGAAGCTGCTAAGGTGGAATTGTTTGTCCTGCACTGAGAAACCTTGGAGCTAAACAAGAGCCATATTTAAACAGTTATCTAGAGACAATCTGTATCTATGGTGTCTTCTCTGATCAAACAGCAAAAATAGAATGTTGAATAGCTGAATATGTGCTTTTGCAGATATCTGTGTTTTCGCTCCTTGAAACTAAGCTGACTTTAAACTCAAGAACAAAAGGTACACAAATATTAGTAAATGAAGCAAGGACTGTTACCATTGTGTTTTATGTGCAGAAAAACATGTATAGTGTTTGAGGAAAACATTGAACAATGTATAGTTGTTTGAATCTGTATTAGTTATGTGAACTGGCTACACACCCTAGTGAATGGATAACTCAAAGATGGGCTGGACTATATGTCCGGGATTGTGAGAGAAATGCATAAATATGCATGCTTTGTAATGTCCAGGACTCTCTCATCTCACGGTGTCGGCTACCACGCATTGTGAGGTTTTGAGAGACCAGAGAGCTGGTCTGCAAAATAAAAGTGTACTTGTACCATTGTACTCGTGCCTGGACCCTCAGGATTGATGTCACATCGCTAAGACAAGGACGAGGATGTCGGACCGGGATCAGAGAGTGAAGGGGCCCTTGTAAAGTGAGATGCGATTCCTCCGTAGTACTGCACAACCCGAACCCTGGACGGTGAGCAGCATTTTGTGAGACATCACGATGATAGCCCCGTATCGAGGCCTGTTTTGCGAAAATGCCAGCCACGACGATTTGTAATCCGGTCAGACCCCTTTGTTTCAAATCAGGTGAGTCGTTCCCCCGATTCCTAAGAATCCTGATATTGATTGCAGATTTGTATTTGCAAATACAAACGACGCCAGGTAACAACAGTAATCTGATATGCCTGGGAAATTGTCATCCTGTTTCAGGGTATTATTTCGCAAGGATAGACAATTTTTGGAACAAGGCTAACTGGCGCCACCCAATGGGTCGCTGGCTTTTTTAATGTGCTGTAAGTATGGCCTAGAAACTATCGTATTTAATGAAATTTGGCACACACCAACCAGGCATGTTTCCAAAACTTCAGTGGCCAGTCTATAGTAGTTTTGAAATTGCCCGCCTAGAGCATTTACAATCTGAATTGTTGAGAAAAAAGGCTAGGCCTGCAGCATTTGATGCAGTTAAAGATTGGAGAAAGGAAGCTATGCAGCAACTCAGAAGTAAAGAAAAGCATGCACGTAGACACATGCCAAATGCTGAGAAAGCATTATTCCATGATAGGGCTTTTCAACTTGATGTGCAAAAGATATATCCCTCTCAGGATTTTCATACATCAGATGAGTTACTTAATAAATTGTTAAATGAAGATAGAACTGTTTCAACTGCACCGCCTCCTTATGTGCCTCCTCCCGTTGTTGTGCCTCCTCCTGTTGTAGTTCATCCTCCTCCCGTTGTTATTCCCCCTCCTGTTGTTGTTCCCCCTCATGCACCTCGACCGTTGCGGACAGTTGCCGTCCCCATAATTCCGTCTGCACCGCCAGCGGTATTTCCTCAGCTACCTATTGATTCTTTAACAGGTGGTTCTGCTCCACCTGTAGTGGTTGAAGGGGCGGGAGCTGATTCAAGAATAGTGACTTGTGGTACAGTATCTAAAGACAGAAAAAGGGAATTGTATACATGGGCTAAAAAATACATAGAAGAGGGCAATGAATCAGCTGTTTTAGTTGCAATTTCTGTCCAAGGGAGTATTCCTGAACAGACTATTTTTATAGAACAGATGGGAATGCATTTAGTTGATATATGGAGTGATTTGAGAGACATGAATGTCCCAAAGAGGTTGAGGGATTTGAATGTCCTTGCCCGCTCAAGGGACACTGCAGAGAAAGTATATGAGCATGTAGAGAAGGTATCTGAGTTTAAAAGGGAGCTAGATCACTTACAGAAAGATGAAATGGATGGTAATGAACGGAAAGCTTAATATATGCAGAAGCAATTTGTTCCTCCATTGAAACCAATGAGTGCAGAAATGCGCATTTGCACAAGAGACGCTCTTAGATGGATTTCGGATGTTTCAATTTCTCCCATTGAAGTGCATGACACGTTTAATCAGTATGCTTTAGCAGTGCAAAGGAAAGTGTTACAGGTGATGGTAGAGTATCTACAAGATGAATTTATGAAGAGAAAGGTTTGTTGTCCCGCATATTTGATGGTCATTTATAAAAGCATTTTCGCACAATACTGCTTTGACTACTTTGTCACTTGATTTGGCTTTGTTGCTCAATAGACATTTAGATTTGCCTGCTTTACAATTGCTGATGAGGGAGGTTCCTCTGACATTTGCCCCAAAAGTAGAGATTCCAGTTGATGCCGTAGCAGGAACGCCTGCCACTACTATTGAAGCACATTATGTCTCACAGTTTGTTCATGTCCCATTTTCTAGACAGTAAGTGAATACCATTAGGCAATGAATTCCAGATATTAGGAAGAATCCAACAGGATTTTATAAAGAAATTGAAGCTGTCTTGCATTCATCAGTTTTTACGCTGAGTGATTTAGATTTGTTGTTTCCCGTGATCCTTACTGCTGGTTTGTGGAAGCAGATTATAACTGTAGATGATCAGGCAGGGATGAGTGACACATGGAATGCCCTAGTATGAATAGATTTGGAAAGAAATGCCGGTGAGAAACCGCCACAGGTGATACTGGTGTTGCCAGGCAGAATAGTGACTAAATTGAAAACTCTGGTTCCTGAAAAAAGAATCATATGGGATAAGCTTATGGCTTGCATACAATTGAAGTAAGAGGGTGCAACAGAATATTTTAACAGATTTGAGAAGGTATTTTCAGATTTTAGTGGTCAACATTTAAGTTCAGAGCCAGGAAAAGGGTTGTTTGTAGATACGTTTGTGTGTGAATTATTGCCTGAAATCCAATCACATATTATGACTTCTGAGAGTGCTTGGCAAGCAACATCACAATCTGAAGTGTTGCATATGGCTCATCACTGTGAGAATAGGGTTAATACAGAGAAGGAGAAGGTGGAAAATAAGGGAGACCTGAAAACTAGAGTATTGTTGCAGCAAATAGCTAGTGGAGCCAGAGGTGGGAATACTGTTTAGAGGCCAATTTACACCAGAAGGTAGCGCGCAACTGGGTCCTGTACACATGAACCAATGTGCATATTGTAGACAGGAGGGTCTTTGATGAGCCCAATGCCCGATCTTAGAGCAGAGATAAAATAGCACATATGGTGCCATGGCTAGACGATCCAGAGGCCGTCCTGGGATAAGGGGTCCTGGTAGAAGTTAGTTTGCACAAAATCAACAAACACCTTCACAAGTCAGCAACAGAATGTTAATAGTGGGAACACTTTTGATAATCCTTTGAATGTCTATTTTTCTGAGGATCTTTCATTTGACGATATACAGTTCCGTTAGGTCAGCCCGAAGCAGGGTCTGGAACCAGTACCTATTCCCATTGATCAGAAAGGGCCCTAGGTTGAAATGAAGGTGGGGAATAGGGAGCATCAATTTTCGATAGAAACAGGAGCACAGAAGTGTTCTATTGATCATTCATGGGTTCCAGATATTCCACTGTCAGGGCAGAGCAACATTTCTGTAGGGTTCTCTGGTACACCAGTGGTTAGTCTGGTCTCTCGGCCGGTACCGATTTCACTGGGACCATTCCCTGATTCTTGTCCATTTCTTTTGATGACAAATTCTGGCAAAAATGTGTTTGGGTTGAATTTATGAAAGGAATTGAATGCTGTGAATTACTGTTCTCCAGATGGAGTGTACTTAACGATTTCACCACAACAAACCTCCATTCCACAATTTTTGTATAGGCCTTTACCAACTGAATTGAATAAGGTTCCGACATGTTTATGGGCGGTTAATGATAATGACGTTGGAATTTTACAAATTGAACCAGTTAAAATTGTGTTGAAACCAGGTGTTAAATTGCTGCGTATTCCACAGTATAAGATTTCGGTTGACGGTGAACAGGCTTTGAAAAGTATTGTTTCTGATTTTGTATATCGAGGCGTAATGGAGGAAATTGCGGGGAGCGTGTGTAATAGTCCGATTTTGGCAGTCTATAAGAAAGGCGATAATGCGATTCCTTTTTGTTTCATTATTGATTCACGCACAATTAATAAGGTTGTTGTGCCACAATTTCCAATTGTACCTTATGTTACCACAAATATGACTATGATTCCAGCCACAGCTACACATTTTAGTGTTGTGGATTTGAAAAACGCTTTTTTCAGTATTCTTGTACATGTTGATAGTAGATATTTGCTCGCGTTCACCTTACGGGGATGCTTGTTTACATTCACTTGTGTGCCGCAAGGGTACAATGAGAGTCCAAGCATTTATAGTAGAGCGTTGAAAGAACAGCTTGATACGCTTGAGTTACCTTACACTTGCACGTTGTTGCAATATGTTGATGATCTACTTCTAGATGCTGATTCTGAAGTTGCTTGCAAAGAAGGCACTGGGGCTGATTCATGGAATTATTTGCGCTGAAAAACAGGGATTTGTGTGCCATTCTGCCCGCAAATCCTTGTTTAACAAATGGGGATTTGCGGGCAGAATGGCACACAAATCCCCGTCTTTTGGCGCAAATAATTACATAAATCAGCCCCACTGTGTTGCTGCTTATTCATTTAGCAGAGCATGGGCATATGGCTTCATTGAAGAAGTTTCAGTATTGTCAACAGGAGGTGGCCTATTTAGGCTATCTCCTGTCGAAGGAGGGAAGAAGGCTGACACATGAACGGATACAAAGCATCTCTGGTATGTCTGTTCCAAATACACAGAAAGAGGTCAAAGCTTCAATAGGCATGGCCTCATATTGTAGATATTGGATCCCAAATTTTCCTTGATAATAAAACCTATGTTGGAACTGAGAAAGAAGGGTATTTCTTTGCCTTTACAATGGAACATGGATTGCCATAACGCTTTTGATTTGCTCAAGGCTGCGTTGCGTTCAGCACCGGTTTTGGGCACACCAAATTATGAGAAGATCTTTGTGTTGTATGTGCATGAATGTGATGGATGTGCTTTGGCTGTTTTAACACAGGAATATGGGGGCAAGAATAGACCGTGCGGCTAATTTTCCTCCATGTTAGACCCTGTCGCATGTGCTTTGCAAAGATGTTTCAGAGCTGTAGCTGCTACTGCTGCATCCGTGAAACAAAGTGAGTGTATGGCTTTAGGTCATTCTTTAACCGCGATGGTACCCCACTCAGTAGAGGTTCTATTAAACAGAACGCAGATGCAACATCTCACATCAGCCCGACTAACAAGGTACGAGCTAATTCTATTAGCTACGCATATCCAAATTAAGAGATGTTGCTCATTGAATCGGCTGAACTATTGCCTCTCCCACAAGAAACAGACTCTAGAGACAAGATGTCACATGACTGCCTTTATAATACAGAGCAAGAAACGAAAGGTAGAATTGATTTAGTTGATACACCTTTAAATCATCTGCCAGGGGAGCTGTTCTGTGAGGGCTCTTGATTCAAACTTCTAGATGGTATATTCACTGCTGCTTACGCAATCACCACATTGAGCACTATTGTGGAAACTAAACGAATTCCGCATAATTCTGAGCAGGCCACAGCGATTATTGCGTTAACCAGAGCTTGTGAAATTTCTGAAGGGCTTAGTGTAAATATATGTACAGACAGCCAATATGCTTTCGGGTTAGTTCATAACTTTGTCCAACTATGGGCTGAGAGAGGATTCTTGACCTCATATGGAACCAAATTTCAGCATGGTACTTTAGTAGTCTGGTTGCTTTCAGCACTTGCGCTTCCTACACAGTTAGCAATAATGAAGTGCGCCACACACCAGAAAGTGATGGACGATGTGGGAAAAGGAAACATTTTTGCTGACAGAATAGCCAAACAGACTGCTACTGAAGCTACTCCAGAATAAATCAAACAGTGGGCTGAGGGTCCAGCAGAACAAAATGATGAGGGTTGTTTGGTGGATAGTGAAAATCAAAGATGGATGCTACCCAATGCCTATGTCACTGCTATGGTTACCATTGCCCAACACACGCATGTGCCAAAAAGAGTTGCAAACAGTTAGATCCTGTCTGGTATAATACTAACATTCAGAAAACTGCTGAAATTTTTGTCCAAAATTGCAAAATAACATTGGGAAAGGAACACTGACACCAAAGGGCAGTTTTGCTCCCCCTATGAAATTATAATGGGAAGACCAGCAAATATATGGAATGTTCCAAAACCCAAGCAGTTGAAAGATATGAAGTATACGTTTTTGTATGATTATTGTGACCAGTTGACTCAAAACTTGCGTTTGATTCATCAACAGGTACGAGCAGAACTCCCTGTAAAATACGAGGGTCCAGGTCATCGACTTCGACCTAGCCAGCGGGTCCTTCTGAAGATTTTTGAGAGGGGCACCTGCCTTGCACCTCGTTGGAGAGGACCGCATCAGATCGTTTTGGCTATGCAAACCGCCACACGAGTGGCTGGAAAGAAGCACTGGATCTACGTGACACACGTGAAGAGGATTCCTTTTCCTCTGTCCTATGACAAAGGGGAGGATAACGGAATTGATGATCCCGACGCTCACAAGCCTGCTTTGATCGACACGGAGGGTGTCACGAAAGTTCTTCCTGAGCCCGTGGGCCTGGGTAGATTGTTGTTGTTTCTTTGAAAGTCCTTCCTGAGCCCGTGGGGCCTGGGGAGAATGTTGTTGCTTCTTCAAAAGTCCTTCCTGAGCCGTGGGTCGTGGAGAGACTGTTTCTTCTTCTTCAATTCCTTCTTCAACGTCGATCAATCCTGTTTCTGCTTCTTCATCTTCTTCAGGACACGACAACGCTTTGTTCACTGGTCATTCCGTACCCGGAGTCACAAGGTATGATCTGCGACCACGGAACCAGATTTAGATTTAGATTTGGCTGACATTACCTTAATGTAAACAGGATAGCAAAGTATAGCGAGGCTGTGCCCACAAGAAACCCACAAGAAGCCACTGTTTAGCCAGTCCCTCATCATTCCTCTGCTGCCTATAGTCTGAGGCAGGGACTGGCAAAGTTATCTTCAATCAACATAGGCCACATGGTCAAGTGCCACCCACGGGTGAATTAAAAAAGCAGTGAGGCTTCTTAACAGACGCTGAGAAACTATGCCTATTTTAGAGGCCACTCATACTAAAAAGGAACTTGATCGTTTTGTTGATAATGAATCCGTTCATTGAGAGTCGTGGTCCCCTATGATCAAATGGACACTGATCACAATAGCAGCTTGTATTACAATTACATTGACATTCGGGTTTTGGTATCTGGAGAGTGTACATCCACTTGATGTATTATTGCCAACTGCTAGTATCTCCACTGTGTCTCCTCCTTATGCACATTTGCACAGTCTTCGTCCTCAAGACCTCCAACATAGAGGGGGTTATCATAACAACGCACTCTTAATGATCATGAATGGAACCCATGCCATTCTAAATAATACCAATTGCTGGGTATGTTCACATCTGCCACAACATGGGGAAAAAGGACTGGGCTGGTATATACATCCTCTCCCTTTAACTACTGCTTCTTATGCTTCGCTAAGGCATTATTCTTTGACCGATGGAATGATATAATCACTGGGAATTTTGATGGAACTAATCTTAACAGATTTGAAAAACAAGTCTTAACACCTTTAGGATGTTCTCTGTTTGTGAATAGGAGCAAGCTAAATGTTGCTTGTATTAGGCATTCTGACAGACTCTGTAGATCTTTCCAATCAATGATTACCTTCAAAATGGCTCCTGTAGGCAATAGGGATGCCATGCCTCCCTCCTATACCATCAACCATAGTCCAAATTCCGTTCCATTCTGCATACCAAGAGAAGGATCCCAACGAATGGGTACATTTGAGGGTTGTACGAACGATGTTCAGATGATGAGATATGGTTTTCAGATGATGCAAATGTTTAATGCCCTTGGATTAGGTCAAAAGGAGGGTTTGTAATAGCATATTTCGCATAATACCACCTGATAATGAAAAGTGGCCTAAGCGCATTTGCATCGTACTGTAACTTGCATTTAAATGAACTTGCAATAAGTTGTCTATGCTGCCATCTTAAAGTTATCCGCCATTTTGATTAACTCCTGCTTTCTGCCCCATGCTAGAAATTGTGTTTTTGGCTCCAGCAGAGCAAAATTACCTTTGTACTATGTCAACGTAGTTAAGCATGTTGAAGCTGCTAGGGAGGAATTGTTTGTCCCGTACTAAGAAACCTTGGAGCTAAACAACAGCCGTATTTAAACAGTAATCTAGAGACCATCTGTATCAATAGTGTCTTCTCCGTTCAAACAGCAAAACTGAATGTTGAATAGCTGAATATGTGCTTTTGCAGAAATCTGTATTTCCGCTCCTGGAAACTAAGCTGACTTTAAACTTAAGACAAACAGTGGACAAATATGAGTAAATGAAACAAGCACTGTTACCATTGTGTTTTATATGCAGAAAAACATGTCTAGTGTTTGAGGAAAACATTGAACAATGTATAGTTGTTTGAATCTGTATTAGTTATGTGAACTGGCTACGAACCCTAGTGAATGGATAACTCAAAGATGGGCTGGATGATGTGTCTGGGATTGTGAGAAAAATGTATAAATATGCATGCTTTGTAATGTCCAGGGCTCTCTCATCTCATGGTGTCCGCTACCACACATTGCGAGGTGTTGAGAGACCAGACAGCTGTTCTGCAAAATAAAAGTGTACTTGTACCATTGTACTCGTGCCTGGCATATTTCTACCCAGTGGTATTAAGCCTCAATATTTCTTTAATCTTTCACCACAGACATGAAGTAATCTGGAAATTCTGAAAGAGCACCGCAGGATCATTATTAGGATGGTTACATCTTCCAGATGTGTAATTCCAATGTGCTTTCTAAGTGGGATCCAAACATAAGCACAGCATTACTTTGACAGCTGGGGTCAAAGCTGAGCATGTTGTGGTAGAAGTGTTGCCGGTGAAGGAGGGCTGGCAAAGTGAACATAGAGAAATATTATTTCACAATGGGAGACCAGTCTTTCTTAAAACAATGATTAAACACTTGCCAAATAGTACATTTTGGTATATGTGATCTTAATAATAGCATTGTCTCAACAACATTTAGATACATATGAGATACATCGTGGGGGATACAACCCACTGTACCTGGAGCTTCTGACTTTCCCGGTGAGAGGTTCAACCCCTGGTTAAGATCTGGTCCACCAACCCCCAGGCTACAGGCACAATCCATTATCATCATTAGTGCAGGTGAACACACCATAATTAATGTATACAGAATTATCAGATGAGTAGGGAAGGTTCTCCTTAACCTATTGTCATCATGAGCAGGATGTCAGGCTGTGTGATACAGGGATTGCATAGGCAGGTTAGGCAGCAATGTTTTATGGGGGACTCGAGGGAGGGGCTGGCTTCCCAGTACACAACATGTCTATATTTACCACCTGCCGAGCAATGATAATCTTTTGGTGTGTGTATATGTTTTGCAATTCTTTTTCTATCCCTCCAGCCTGTTTTCTTTTGCAGTTGGTGAACTGGCGCAAGTTTATCTAGGTCACGTGACCTATGCCCCACCCACGTGTCAATCATCACTAATTGTTTGGTGCCTTTGCCACACTTTTTCCCCACTTTAGCAGCCTTCCAGACTCTTATTTTGCAGTAGGTGAGCGTGGATCTAGTTCACTTGGCATACACCCCACCTAAGCCCCACCCACCTGCCCCTTTCCTTCCCTTCCCTTCCCTTTCCTTTCCTTTCCTTTCCTTTCCTTTCCTTTCCTTTCCTTTCCTTTCCTTTCCTTTCCTTTCCTTTCCTTTCCTTTCCTAACTGTTACATCAAAAGGCATCTCTTGCCCGGACATCTGAAGTGAAGGGCTCCCAGAGAAAAGGGCAATTCCTGTTTGGGCCTGTTCAGACTGACTGAACTCATGACCAGAACCCCTGCTCCACTAACATCAGGTAAGTTACCTCAAATATGCGCTTCATCTCCCTTTCTCCACAGCACATACAGATCATCACCACTCATCGCATACCACTCTGCTCACCAACAATGTAATGGACACCACATTGCATCAACTTTACCCAGGTCACTATATACACAACCTGCCCTCCATCATCCACCACTACACGGAAATTGATGCTGTCAAATGCTGGCTCAGGAATCTGCACTGCAGCAGACATTGCCAACCTCATCACCACACAGGATGTGGATGCCATCTTAATTACCGAGAACTGTATGACCTCCACCTCCACCCAAATCCTGGACATCCACCTCCCCAACTTTCAGAAAATTCTACAAAGAGACAGTGAAAACTAGATGGGTAAGCACGCACCATCATTCACAAGGCATCATGGCCATGTTCTTAACTGGATGTCACCACCATTGGCTCAGTTGAAAACCTTCCCTCTCACTTCCCACTCTGCCCAGTGACCACAGTAATTCAAGAACTCCCCAGGGGAGGCTCTGAATGAAGATTTAGCAAATATCAACCTCACATGGGCTGATCTACCTTAGATGAACCCGGATTGTGATTGCTGCTCCAAGGACTTAACACCATTGCTACAATCAATGTCATTCATCATGCCCCCATGAGCCAACACAGCCTGAAGCCTAAACCTCCAACACACTGGTACCCTGGTATTTTCAAATATTCAAATTCAACAAAAGAACCATAAAATAAAAACAAGAAAAGTTTGTGTGAAAACCAGAAGACAGCACTCCTCTGTCTGCACCACAGACTCTGGAACGTCATAACAACAGACTTGGCCTCTCACCTCTACATTTCAGGAAATAAATCAAGAGTCTCCACTTCAAGGAATGGCTCTTTCCTTACACATAGGCCCACAAAGGCTCCACTACCTTCCTAACCTCATACTGTGTGATCTACATGTGAATGCTATGTATATGAGTAACTATGTCTGTGTAGTATGTCATGTCATCATTGTTTTTAAAATAAGAATGTCGATGACACTAGTCATGGACCTGGTGCTGCAATAGCTAACGTTTTGGGTAAACATTTATTTCACAGCATATGCTATACAACGATTAATATTTAATAGTAAGGTGCCAGTGAATGATGAAGAACGTAAATACATATTGCTAACGAACTTGTTTTCACAGTGGCATGCTCATGATTAGAAGGTTAACATAATACCAATGTGCAGGGAAAGTATTCATTGTAATTCCAACATTGTCCTAACGTATTTCATTTGAATGGTGTAGTCAACATCTACTTCTTCAATACATCCCACGACCTACATTCCACGACCTGTGCCTTAAGGGGATGAAAGTTCACATCTTAAGAGACGCATTTCTATGCTGTATCATTCGGCTGTTGATGTCTGGTTTCCGAAGGCAGTTATCCACAAGCACGATAACCCATGTAGAAAGGAGCAAATGCACTCACGAATGAATATGCCACAACGACCAACACTTCTATCAGAATCAAGAAATGTTTGGGCACAGAAAGAAGCATGCATATATGCACTTAAATTACGAAGCACAACTTCCAGCTCATTCTCTTTGCCTGCTCTTTTGAGAGTCACATTGGCTTGAGGCAAGTCATTTACAGATTCCGTCAAGGACAATGCCTTCATCGGCTGGGTGTGACCTGTAATGTGATTCTCCGCTGAACATATGAGATACATTTTTTAAAACCTTAGTTAAAACTTACAACAAAATATTGTGTGTATGAAAAATGACTTGCTGCAGAGAGTGATTGGTATGTCAAGAATTTCATTTTAAGCAACATTGTTTTTATTAGAACAAGCCCCAGTGGTCTGCACCTTGGTTCAGCTCAGCCGATGAAATGCAAGATAAATGAACAAGTAGTGCTCTTATCTGCTATGCAATACTTCCATTGTGCTCTATAGATAGTAAGAATTGGAATATATATTGTTTTTCATTTCCTTGAGTCCAGTCTCTCACACTCAAAGCATACTTCTCGGAATTTTCAAATTGAAAGTAATGAACATTTTTTTTTTCATTAAACGATAGTCTGCAATCTCTGTAGACAGCAGTGATAATGCCTAGTGAGAAATAAAGTACACATTATAGTGGCATGCTTTTCGAAAAGCAAAATGCGCAGACATCACTCCGGGAACATGAATATTCATGCTAATGAATGGATAGAAACAATGCTGCTGATTACAGATAAATCCTTGATAAATCCTTGATACACCGACATTAAAGGCGAATGGAACTGCTTGGCATTTCTGAAGAGTTTATTTTCTATCCTGCTATTAGAACCTCATTACTATTCCGATAGTAACCTCTGCCATGTTCTTGCAACAGGCATACAACTAGGGCCAATTCTACAGCCAGGCAACTCTATCTGGCCTCCAGTCATGCTCACTCGAGCTCGCACCATGAGCAGAAGCTCTAACTCGGATATGCTTGTTTTACATTAACCAAAATAATCCTCCCTCCCCCAATAGTTCCAATAATTGATTCGCAACACTTATACCGCATGGCTGGTACTTTTGGCCGACCAACAGATATAGCTATTACCTATTAGCCTCGAATTTGCCATTTGTGGCCCTATGAAATGTTATCTGATTTGTTCCTCTGCCCACTTGTTTTATGTTTGTTGTAACATCAATAACCTGCAATCTCCACAATTGCTCTAGCCAATAGTGGCTTGGCAAAATCATAAACCACAATATGGAACTCAATTGTCATCTCAGATCCATTTTTATCATTATGAATTGTACTGTTTTTTGGATACTCTTTTTATTGATCAGCATCTTCGGTGAAAGAAGCTCTACATATTCAATAAAATACAAATACAATCTCTGATACAGGCTGTAACTAAGCAGACAACTTCAGTGTGTAATCTCATCCTTTGCTTCCTATTCCTTGTACATATGTCACACTGTGGTATTGTACGCTACCATTCCCCCAGGAACAACAGCTCCTTTCCTCCACCTTGTACTATACTTTCACTTGCCCTCTGGAATGCACAATCCCACTGCCGCAAGTCGTCCTACAACACTGACCACTTTGACACTTATCACCTTCCCTTCTTGCTCTCACATAAACCTGAATCCCCCCATTTGAATCTGCTACGCTATCAGCGCTCCACACTGACTTTTCTACCTTCTCCCATTCGCCCTGACCTGTTGGGATTTCTAACCAATATTGTCTTTACCCCGTCTGGCATCATCTCTTTCACTATGAATACGCCACTACTAAATTGATCCCACCTACTCCTCTCAAAGTTATAGCTCTCTGTTCACCCCTTGGACCTCTCAACTCCTTATTAACTCCTGTCTATCTGATCACTACTGCAGTATGATAAGCCCTCTACTCCCTTCACGGCAAGCCTACCCAGTCTGGTGAGAACTCTCTTGATCTTTTTTTTTGATTGATTGATATTTTATTTCTATTGCGCTCGTACATAAGTATTTCAGAGCACGACAAGGCAAGGGAGGGGAAGAGGGGAGAACAAAAGAGCGATCTTACTAGGCCCAGTGACATTGAGAACGTGCAAGTGCATGGGAGAGGGGGAGGGGAAAAGTGCATGGAAGGAGGGAGAAGTGGAAAGTGCGAAGCAGAGGAGAAACAGATAAATAACAATAATAAATAATAAAGCCAACAAACAGTGGTAATGCAGCCAGAAATTTGCAAGTGCTAGGTTTAAGGCAGCAGGCGGGGTAGGTCTGATAAGTGCAGGAAGAAAAAGGGGGGGCTGTATGGGTACAGATACAGACCCCAGTGCAAGGGGTGGCCCGGAGGCAGCGCGGGAGGGTGGCAGGGTGAGCAGGTACCTGGGCCCGAAGGACAGAGGGTGGCCAGGTGCACAGTGCCAAGAGAGAACAGATCAGCAGGGGAGAGTGGGAGTGAAGGCAGAAGAAAAGAGGAAGGTCTTGAGGTGCTTCCGGAACTGGAGATGGTTCTCCTCAAGTTTTAGAGTGGCAGGGAGGCTATTCCAGAGGGAGGCCCCAGCCTAAGGCAGAGATCTACCCCCAGCTCGTTTCTTTGAAAAACAACTGACCCTGAGGGAGTTGGAGGTAGAGGAGCCAAGAGCTGGAGAGGGGAGGTATTTGCAGAGGGATAGCTGAAGGTATTTTGGACCCAGGCCCTAGAAAGCCTTGTGGAAAATGCAGAGGGTTTTGATTTTAATCCTTGCATCCACTGGGAGCCAGTGGAGAGATTTCAGAGATGGAGAGATACGATCCCAGGGCTTGAGGCCAAGGACAGGTCTTGCAGTCCTGTTCTGGATTAGTTGCAAAGGGCAGAGAGTAGAGGCAGGTAGATTTAGAAAGAGGCTGTTACAATAGTCCAAGCTAGAGAGAATCAGAGCTTTGGATACCATGAGCTTCTGGGGGAAGGAGAGGAAAGGCAGAGTACCTCTGAGGAGGTGCAGTCGGAAATGTGACTTTTTAGAGACCTCAGAGATGTGGGCGGAGAAGGAAAGGGTGGAGTCAAAGATGACTACGAGGTTCTTAGCCTCGCAGGTTGGGGTAGGAAGATGGCCAAGGGAGGCCGGCCAGAGAGTGAGGGGAAAGGATGGTGAAGGTGTGCCGATGAGGAGGATCTCCGTCTTGCTGGCATTCAGACAAAGATAATTGGCGGAACACCAATCTTGAATGGCAGTTAGGCAATCAGAGATGAGAGAGGGAGAGGAGGTGGCAGAGGGCAGCCTGAAAATGAGTTGAGTGTCGTCAGCATAGCACTGGAAATTTGAGCAGAAAGTGGCAATGCAGTGGGCGAGAGTTGCCAGGTATTGGTTGAAAAGCCAGGGCGAGAGGTTAGACCCCTGGGGAACACCACAGTAGAGAGGAAGATAGATGAAAGGAAGGACCCAAGTTGGACCTGGGAGGGTCGATCTGAGAGGAAAGAGGTCAGCCAGGCCAGAGCCTGATCAGTGATACCCAGTTTTTCAAAGAGACGGTTGAGCAGGATGGTATGGTGGACCGTGTCGAAGGCAGAAGAGAGATCAAGGAGGATGAGGACAGAGGGAATGTTAGAGTCAAGGTTGGAGAGCAGATCTTCATGGATGTTCAGGAGAGCAGTTTCCGTGCTTCTGGCAGCTCTGAAGCCAGATTGGTGGTCATGGAAACAGCCAATAGAATTGGAATGAAGGTTAAGCTGAGAGATGGCAAACATTTCCAGGAGTTTGCCAAGAAAGGGAGTAATGGAAATTGGGCAATAGTTAGCTGGACAAGAAGGATCAGCTGTGGGTTTCTTGAGAAGAGGATGCACAAAGGAGTGCTTCAGAGGGGAGGGGAAGGGTCCGGAGGCAAAGGAGTGGTTGCAAAAATCAGCAAGGGCTGGAGTGAGGGTATCAATATGGCCCTTGATGGTTTTAGAGGAACAGGGATGAACCAGTTTTGACAAGGCTTTCATAGATCGGACTTGTCTAGCAACCTCGTCAGAGGTGAAAAGAAGAAACGACGAGAAGGATGGTGAGAGGGTGGCTAAAGGAGGGTCTGCAAGCACAGATGGAGAGGGGAGAGGAGGGGTGTGGGTGGAGAGGGTGGACCGGATGTCCTTGGTTTTTTAAATGAAGTGAGAGGCAAGGGCATTGCAAAGAGCATGGGAGGCAACAGGAGGGGTAGAGACTGCAACAGGTTTGGCCAGCTCCTTGCAGATTTTAAATAGTTCAGCCGAGTTGTTAGATGCCGCAGAGACACAAGCTTGAATGTGGACTCTCTTCCTGGTGTGGACAGAGAGTCGGTATTGCCTTTGTAGCAGACGACAGGTGAGTTTGTCACAGGATGAACAGGACAAACTGGCCTGTTCATCCTGTGACAGCTGCCCTACACTTTTCCTCTCAGCTGCCCTACACTTACGTTTAAGTGTAGCTAGGAATTGCACTTGGCTTTGGACTTCAAATGGATCCTCATGACAGGGCCAAGAGCATCAAGCATATCAGAAATTGAAGAGTAGAGCAGAGACAGGGCTGTGTCAGGATGTGAGACAGCCAAAGGGGGAGGGAGGGAGACAAAGTGGCAGCAAAAGCCTCAACTGACACACGCTTCATGGGCCGGATGTCCGAGAAGGGAGGTGGCAGTGTTGGGGTAGGCTTGGCTTGGGGGGAAGAGAGGGAGAGATGAGATGAGAGGAGGGAGTGATCGCTCCAGGAGAGAGGAGTGGTCAGAGGGATGGAGAGGGGGAGGTCAGAGGAGATCAAGACATCGAGTGTGTGCCCTGCAGAGTGAGTCGGGCCAGAGGGGAGGATGGACAGGGAGAGGGAGTCGCAGAGGTCACAGAAGAGTACAGAGGAGGAACAAGGAGAGTCTAAATGTATGTTTAGGTCACCGAGGAGGAGGAGTTGAGTGGTAGAGGCCAGGAGGGAGGAGGAGAAGTCTGCCCACTCAGAGAGAAATGAGGTGATTTGACCAGGAGGCCGGTAGATGATAACCACAGTAAGAGAATGGGTAGGCGAGAGAGAAAGCCTACAGACACGGCATTCAAAAGAGGAGTAGGTCTGAGTGGGAATGATAGAGGCAGGAATCCACTCAGGAAAGATCAGGGCTACCCCACCACCGGACCGGGAGGATCTGGGTGCTGAGAGGATCTTGTTGCCATCAGGGATGAGAGTTCAAAGCTCATGACAGAGCTGTCCATGAACCATGTCTCAGTAAGACCAAGGACATCAAGGTCTAGTTCAAGGAGGTGGCAGATGTCAGAGGAGTGTTTGACGGCAGAGCGAGAGTTGAGAGTGGCAATATGAAGAAGGTTGCCGGCCTTAAAGACCTTCCGGGCAGGGGTACAGATCAGAGTACGCCCTGTGGAGGAGAAAGAGCCCTCGGAGAGGCAGAGGAGGAGGAGGAGAGCGAGGGCAAGGTAGCCAAGGGGGAAGAGGAGGGGACAGCAGGAGATGAGAGGAAATTGATGAGGTGAGAGAAGCACCTATCGAAGAGGAGGAGATTGTCCTGAGGGCCTTGGACCATGACAGTGCCATTTAGGTAGACATTAATGATGACTTTAGAGGAGTCGAAGGAAGCCATGAGAACTTCCCAGTGAGTGACACCATTAATGGGAGAGGAGGAGATAGGGCAGAGCACAGAGACCATATGAAGAGTCCATAGATCTGGCGAAGGAACGACAAAGAGGATGTCAGTGAGGGTCTGTCTGGCGGAAGCATTGGAGTAGGTATCAGCGATAGGAAGACCAGGGTTAGAGGCCAAGATATCCTTTTTGAACTTCTTCCTACCAGACTTAGTGAGAAGGGAAGGATAGTCAATAGAGAAGCAATTGGAAAAGATAGGAGAAACAGAAAGCGCCATTGGGGTGGAAGTGAGGAGAGGATGGCGATACTGGGGGGGCTAAGGCAGGTAGGTGTGGGACAAAAGAGAGTGGTGAGGTCACTGGGCTGGCAAGGTACAGAGAAGAAGCAGTATACAAGCAAAATACAGAGAATTTCGCAATGGGCAGCAAGATTTGACTTTTTAGAACAAAGCAAAAACAGCAAGATTTTTCCTTTTAGAACAAAGCAAAAACCACAAGATTTGTATTTTTAGCACAAAGCAAAAACAGCAAGATTTGACTTTATAGCACAAAGGAAAAACAGCAAGATTTGACTTTTTAGCACAAAGCAAAAACAGCAAGATTTGACTTTTTCAATCTTGAAATCGGATGTTAGCAAAAGCTTTTAGGAAGCAACAAGCAGAAAGAACAGTGATAGTCAAAAGCAGTAGGAGTGAGCTTATCTAGTGATATCTTGTGTATCTCTATCTACTTGGATCTCCTCCTATGACCATTCTCACTCTGATTACTCTATTGTTCATCTCAGTCCTCATCTCCCCTCTTCAATCAATAAGAGGACATTAAGGCAGGACCTCCTTGCACCTTTACATGATGATGTATGGACCTCTCCCATGTCTCTTTCCACTGTTCATGTCTCTTTATTAAATGTGCTTTCTCTCACTTTCACTATGCACTTATGACTCCATTTGATAAACACTTGCACATGTACACTATCGGTCCTGTCCTCAGCCTTGGATCACCTGTGAAATTCAATCACTCAAAACAAACATGTACCGTGAGCTATCATGATCAAATTACAGACACTTACTCTACTCCTAGCCTACAAAAATTCCTTTGCTGCTCTAACTGAATTCTTCTAAATCCTTCTGATTCATAAACCTAATCTCATCCCTTTGTAATAACCCCTGCAAACTAGCATCTACCCTCCAATATTTGCTGAAACCTCCCATGCCAACATCTAGTGCATCCTCACTTTCTGCTAATAACATTGACCCCCTCCTTCCTCTCCCTCCACAATCAAATTTCTGTCCACCCCCTCTCTTCCCTACCTCTTCTACTATTGACCAATTCTCCCCTACATCCCCTATTGAAATATCACCCATCTTTCATAGTGCCAACCCACCTTTGTGGTCCTATTTTCTACCCAAAAAGTCAAAGACTTAGTCTCAATCACTTGTCCTTATCTCTCTGAGATCTTGAAACGTTCTCTCTCCGCTAGACTTTTCCCTGCCTCCTTCAAATCTGCAAATATCATACCACTATTCAAGAAACCATCTGCTCACCCAAATGTCACAGCAAACTATCACAGAGTTTCCTCCTTTCCCATTTTCAAAAGTCCTTGAGGGGAAGATCTTCAACCGAATCCCTAAGTAGCTTGAGGATAATTGCCTTGGAGATACACTCCTATCTGGCTTCTGTGGTAAACACTCCACTGCAAATGCACTTATTCATGTTTCCAATGTTCTCTCTAATGCTCACCACTACCAACTTTCTCATATACTTGGACCTTCTGCCCCTTTCAACACTGTCAACCACTCCTCTATCCTCTTCATTCTCTGGGACACTGGATTTTGCAAATCCAGTCTTGCCTGGTCGCCTTCTACCTGAAAGGTCAATCCTTTAAAATCTTTTTGAATTTGCAAACCTCTGACCCCACCACTTTTCATGTCAGCATCCCTCAAGGATCACTCATTGCACCTCTGCACTTCACCCTGTTTACCTCTGCCCTAGGGAACATATCTAATCCTTTGGCTTCCACTATCAACTTTTTGCTGATGACACTCAAAATATTTTTCTCCTTTCCCTCGTTCTCCCCAGCCACCTCAGAACGGATTACGGACTATCTCACTGCAATTCATCACTGTGTGGCTCTCTGTTGCCTCATGTGGAACTCCTCAAAAATTGAAGTCATCTTTCTCCCGCCTTCCAATGCCATCCCTACCATCCCCTTTTACTATCTCCTTCCTGCCGAACCCCTGCCAAGGTTTGCAATATCGGTGTCCTCTTTGATCTTAACCTCCTACTGCAGCAATTCACACTGCTGGATATACTTGTCATAGTGATAATGGATCTAGTGTCAGTATGTCTGTGTGACATGCAGTTTGTTGTTTGTCATGGAGGTGGGAGTTATGGGAGTGTGTTGGAGAGGTTCCTTTTGGACAATGTCACTTGCACGTAAAGAATAGCATGAGCACTCTATTAGTGGATGCTGGCAGGCCACACCTTTATTGGTTCGGGGTTCTTGAGTGGTGACAGTACTCTGATGCACATTTAAAATTGGATCTGGAATGGAAGGTGTACATTTTGTTGTTGATACTGTTGGTTTATTGTAGTTCAGTTTGCAAATATTTAAGTGGTAACAGTGTATTGAATATGGCCACTACAACAAGATATTGGGAACAACTTTCATCTTTACATGCTTGATCCTCTTAGTGTGGATTCATTACAAAGCACTATGGAATTCATAATCAACTTTTCTGACATGACAACATGTTCTATCAGGTTTCATTTCTTTTTCATTTTGGGATTGATATCGATTGAGGGGAGAGGACACTTTGCTTTCTGGATGTATAACACCGCTTGCTTATGTCTCCGCTCTACACTGCCACCAATGATAGCCTGTGGGTACAGCAGAGGGGGTAGCAAAATGGGTGCGCATAGTCAGGCACATCTTTCAACTGCATTGTTTATTCAAAGTTAAGTTGTAAGCAACTGCATGAATAATTGGAACTTTTCTCTAATTGTTAATCAGATGTCACTCCAAAATCCTCAGTGGAATATATCCTCCTAGTGCATATCAATGAATGAAACCTTTTTCTGGGCAAAAGCCCATAAAAGTGTAGTACAAAAAACATTGGGCCCGATTCATGGAATGATTTGCACAGAAAATAGGGGGCTTGCACGCGAAATAGCGAGCAAGCGCCAGTTTGTGTATTCATGGAACACAATGTGCAGGGTTTACCAGGGACTTGCAAGGAATCAACGCTGGTCCAATATGTTACTGCGACATCACAAATGCCATGCGCGAGGCTCGTAGCGAAGGGACGTTGGGTTCTGCGCAGTCCCCTAAAAAGGGTGCGGAACACGTGAAATGGGGAACAGTAAGCGAAAATATGGGCATAACGAGGGATGTACCAAAGTAAAATCTTTGCAACGCCCATATGCACGCTAAAACCTGTATTCATGGAATTGAACAGGGCTCGCTGGTACGCAGTAAAATAGGTGAAAATCCTGAAACACGTATGCCAGACGATAGCTGGCGGATACGTCAACGCACACAAAAACAAATGCATAAAAAGCCCGCCCGATCAACAAACGCGCATATACATCTACGATGAATGTACAATTTGCTGCAGCAGTGATTTTGGGACACCGCAGGAAGAGGAGGATGGCCAGGGCCTGGATTTATCTACCTAGGACCATCCTTTATGGGATGCCTGATGACCAGGTCTATGGCGGGTATAGGTTTCCACCTCATATCATATTAGACCTGGTCACGGAGAGGGAGGATGACCTTACATCACTCCCAAGCACTGAGCCCCTTGGAAAAGGTGCTCAATGTTCTGAATTTTTTGCCCACTGGGTCATTTCAGCAGATAACTGCCATATTTGGGGGCATTTCACAGCCACGGAGTCACGCTGCCTACACTAGGTGTTGGCAATTATGACTGCACGCTCCTCAGTCCGCAAGCACATCTACATGCCCAGAACACCTGCAGAAAGGCAGGACGTGGTCCAGGATTTTTATGGGGTGACGCACTTCCATATAGTGCTTGGTGCCAACACACACACACACACACACACCAATGACAAACCTTTCGCCTTTACAAGGGACAGTGCCTACTCTCTGAGCACCTACATGATGATGCCAATATGGGACCCTGCCACACCACACCCAGGTATGATACAACGCTGCCCATATTGCAACTCGAGGCACAGTGGAGTGCACATTCGGAGTGCTCAAGTCACGTTTCTGCTCCCTTGACCACTCTGGTGTTGAGTTGCTATATGCATCACCACTAGTGTGCAGGATCATTGTGGAAGCATGTTTCCTGCACAATGTTGCAGCACAGCGTGGCATACCGGTGGACATGGTGGAGCCCCCACAACCGCAACCACATGCACGCCACTTGCGCATGGCAGGTCAAAGGGCACGTGGCAGGCTGCCCGTACCCAGCTTGTGGCTACATTGTTCACCTAATATCCAACCCCTGTGGAGTGCACACAGCGCTGGCACATGCCAGGTGCCATTCAATGATGACAAAGGGCCAATCATCTGTGCCCACCAAACGACCCTGAGAATGTATCCTTGGAAGTGCAACATTGTGTGCATTCCTAGAACTAAAACTAATTTAATTTTGGTTTTCCAAAAGAAACACATAGAAGAGGGTCCACTACCCCCATGCCAAACTAGACACCCATTGCATGTGTGTCACATAAACCGTCCCATATGTCATGTTAAATATTCACCAGACTGTGCTATGGTATGTAATGTCAAAGGAGACAGATAAATGGCCAATACTTAATACAGGTGTCTCAATGCGCTAAATGATGCATGGAACAAGCACAAAAATAACACCCGCTCATAGTGATCCATAATAATCTGGACAGGAACAGTAATTGCATACTAAACTATACTACACTACCAACAGTGCATGTAACAGTGAATTTGTCAGACAGTGATTCATCATATTTTTACAAGTGCATCAATATGCCATCATGCAGGGACCGAGGACAGGGTGGACCAGACAGACACCGTACCTGCATGGTGCAATCGGAAGGAGCATGTGCACAGATGTTCAGAGAGGTCTGGTATTCAGAGAATGGTAACAAGGTCAGGGGTGGTTCAAGTGCAACCAGTCAGTGGATGCTTGGGTAAGTGCAGAGAGATGCAACTCTCTCGGGTCATTCCCCAAGTGCAGTGATGATGACACTAGTCCACGTCACGGAGGCAACTGCCCCACAAATTGCTGTGGTTGACAGGGGAGTGTGAGACCTTTAAGCACATCAAGCAGACAGTCATCAAGCAGCCAGGACAAAAGGAATGGAGAGTGTGAGAGAGCAGAGGGACTGGATAGCAGGGAAGAGGGAGATACATTAATTGAATTAATTGTTAATTTGTATTGTGCCTATACACAACGTGTATCAAAGCGCATTCAAGGAGGGAGGGAACATGGGAGAATACAGTTAAATTCTTACAAGTCCTTAAAACAATTCAGAATGTTAAAAATAACTATCCTAATTAGCCCGGCAACATTTCAGACAGTGCAAGTGCAAGGAACAATAAGGGAGGCAGGGAGGGGGAGGAAAAATGAGACAAAACAAGCAGTTACATTACTATGCATGATGACAATTGATGTAATGCCCGAATTTCACAAGAAGAGGGGAGGGGTTGGGAGGAGGGGAGGGTAGGAGAATGAGAAAGACAGGCAGCTACAATTACTATGCCTGATCGCAATTGAGGTAGTGCCGGAATTTCACAGAGTGGGGAGGAGCGGAGGGATAAGGAGTGAGGGAGGAGGAGGAGGAGGACAAAACAAGCAACCAATGTACTAGGCTAGATGAACTTTCAGAGTAGTGCTGGAAGGGAGGGGTAGGAGAAGAACAAAGGAGGGGGGACACAGACAGACAACTATCCTACAAGTCAGGAGGCAGGTATGAATAGCAAAGAGCTAGAGAACAGATAGGGGGAGAAAAGGGGGGTAACAACATACCATCAAGGGAGACCAGAGGGTTGTGGGGGCACACACAAAGCCATCACGTGGGACAAGGGGGTGGGGGGCATACACACAGCCATCACGGGGGTAAGGGGTGGTAAGGGGCACACACACAGCCATCACTGGGGGCAAGGGGGGTGAGGGGCATACACACAGCCATCATGGGCGGAAGGGGGTGGAGGGCACACACAGCCATCAGAGGGGTGAAGGGGGTGGGGGCACACACACAGCTATCAGGAGGGGGCAAGGGGGTGGGGGCACACACACACAGCCATCATGGTGGGAAAGGGGGTGGGGGCACACGCACAGCAATTGCAGGGGGCAAGGGGGACGGGGACACACAAAGCCATCAGGGGGGGCAAGAGGGGTGGACACACACACACAACCATCATGGGAGGCAAGGGGGGTGGGGGCACAGACACAGCCAACCATGAAAAGTGGACACACAGTCAGAAAGCACAGTTAGCACAATCAGTAAACAGTGTCCCCAGCAATCCATCGGATTAACAAGACCATAACCTTCATTAGCATCACCACTGGGTGAGTAAAACAACCCTCGAGCAATAGTGATAGAGGTAAGGGTTAGTAAAGCCAGAGTGAACACACACAGTGGCCCGTTCCCATGCAAACACCACCGAAGTGACAGCAAATGCCATGCACTAACCTGTCCGTGAACTCACCTGCCTTGCATACAATCTACAGCATCGGGAGACACTATACCTACATGGAATTCAATGCAGAGTAACAGCACAAAATACATGCACATACATGATCTCAGTTGACATCAGAAAGAAAATATGCATACTACACAGAGTGCAGGAGCAACACAGGGTGACACAGTGTGATTGGCTATGGACATTGATATGTACAGGAGTGCAGTGTACCACACCAGAGAGAGGGAGAGAGAGAGTGTCACACAGAGTGAATAACAAGGAAATGACAGATCAAGGAGTCCATGGCCTGGTTTACCGATGTACAATGACATGCTGCACAGCACAGTCGGTGCGCCCATTGAGGTATCCACATAGTTAGCTTAGACAGTGACAGGAGTTCCAATCAAATTACCACAATGCCATGTGAGCATGCAAAGGACATATAAGAGAATGGACACATGCAGCAAAGATGACCAACAATGAAGCTGTCCAACATGCAAGACAATGCAAATGCTTACCAAATAACTGTGCCTGAATTTTGTAAACCCCGCGTGCCCTTCACCAGTAATTGTGTTTCCTAATTTGTTAAAGGAACAACATTGTCTGGTGGAGGGCATGAGGAGTGTGGACTTCGAATGGTGTAGGATGTCTCATCCAGGACAGCAGACACCACCACATCACAGATTACTGGAACAACATGGGCGAAAATATTAAAACACCCATTGTGCAGTATAATTGACAGAGCACACACGTGCCATGGAAAAACAAAGCTATGATTACCTCCACATGCCATCTTGTGCACCCCCATGCAAACATGCTAGATGGCTTCACTAGGCATGCCTGCACGTACACCACTGCACATGTATAGTCCATGAGGAGTTAATGGCACACCTCAAGGGCAATCAATTAAAAAAATAATAAAGATCACAACCAGGAAAGGGCAAAGCAAAATATGACATGTCAACATCTGGCTGAGGGGGGTGGAAAATAAAATAAATGTCCATCTTGGACTGGGGTGAGGGAGGGGACCACCCAGGAAGGGGGAGGGGCAGGCTGTACATCAACTACCACATGTGTGGATGTTGAAAAAACGATTCCCTCCATGGGTACATGGACCGCATGGCTATCATGGATTGGGAGGGCTGTCGCCACCTTCCTGTTTAGAATGTGAAGGTTGTAGAGGTAAGGGAGGTTGACCACATATGGACTTGGCCTGGTCCTCCATGGCAGCGGCCAGGCAAGACCCAGATGAATGCATCTGCAACATAAAGCCTCAGAAGTCCCCATGCAACACCTCACGTGATGCACAGAGTTCCTCTGAGATGGTATGAGTCAACAGTTGCATCTGCTGTTCATATTGTGTACTGCAGGCTGCCTCTAGCACTTCCATTGAAGCTCTGAGGGGCAGAAACTCTTGCCACAGAGCTTCCCTGTGGGCTTGACCCTCTGCAAGCAGGGATGCCGGCAGAGACCTCAATTCAGGCTGTCAGCTCCTGTTGCTGGCCTCCATGTGCAGTCTCTGTGAGCGGCATGTGGACTGCAATGTCTGCAGCTGGTTCTCTAACTGTGTTTGTCAGGAGAACATGGAATTGGCCACCCTATCCATGCCCTGAGCAAACATCTCATAGGAAGCACCCTGTTGCTGTGCAACACGCAACAATGACTGCTCCCACACTGTCTCCCCAGCCGCGACATGTCCACCACGTGTGTGTGCCCCATGCCTACCTTACCCAAGGGAGCATGGCCCTTCATGTGAAGCCACTGTCTGTGGCTGCAGGACTGCAACGCTCCCTTGGTCATCTGTCAAAGGACCAGAAGCCGAGTGGCCTTGCAGCCATAACCACCACAGATGGACGTGGGAACACTGACTGGCCCTGTGAGGGGATGTGACCCCCCTGCAGACGCACAGGCAGGGGAGTTGCTAGGTCTGGAAAAGACCCGGGGCTAAGCTGATGGCGGAACGGTTGGGACTGGGGGCTAGCTAGTCTTTTGGCTGTAGCTCCTGAGATTCTATCCGGGGCTACAACCAAAAGATCAGGGGCTATAGCCCCCTTAGCCCCCCCCCTAGCAACGCCCCTGCGCACAGGCTACATCAGCACCATCACTTGATGCACTCATATCAGACATCATAGAGGAATGGACATCCGGTTCATCACCAGAGCTACTGGTATCTTTGGAGGTGGACTCATACTGAGTCATGCCCTGGATGGACTGTAGCACCAGCGGATTCTCATGGGCTGCCACAACATGTCCGCCACTACTGCTCTCTCAGAGCTAAGGCTCCTGTTTCTCCTCTACCTCCTCCCCTGATTCTGGTGGCTCATCACCTGCACATGGACACATAAAGATATGAAGAATCATGTTAATTACCTATACTACATGCATCGTCATCACAATGCTGTCCTGCAACAGATTTCCATGCATGTTAACATGGCATCATTTTAATACACACATCATGTATAAAACTCCCTGAAATCATGGCGTATGCAGACTTGCCACCACATCCCACGTCCCTGTCCATGTAAGCACTGCAGGCATTGCCAACAGACATGTGTGGTGTCCCAGGTGTGTCATGTGGAGAGAGTGATGACATGTGCTGGGAGATAGGAAGAGGGGACAGTGACACACAAGAGGGACAGTGCCATGCACCCATGGGGGGTGTGTTGAGTGGGGCAGGACAACATGGAAGACTCCAGAAAAATATATTACAAGGGGCTCAGTGCCATAGCTGTGGCAGGGATTTACACAGTGTAGTAAAATGCTATGTCACTCATGGCACAATGTCCCGCCTGCTGACAGTGTTCATGGAAGGTATGGGTAGCCTGACACCATCTATGGACATGTGTGGATGGAATTTGTACTACATGCAGTGCATGATGTGTAGCACATGCTTCAGACACAAGCACTTGACTGGCATAGCTGAGTCATTAACATCACTGATGTACATAGCCAGATGCCACGTTGTGTTGGCATGCCGGAATGTCTTTTATTATCTAACGGTTGTGGATGTCTACTGTCCCAAAGCCATGTTCAACCGATGTGCAGCACATGAGTTGTATGCACTCTGAAGTACTCTAAGCAGAGGTCAGTACACCATGACATGGTTCACTCATGGCAGTCATACAAATGCATTCAGAAGTGCTACACAATCATACACATTTATTTAATCTACATACACATATTCAGGATGCACACACTTCATCACTCACTGGATGTTTCCTCGTAATCTGGCAGGCCTCCCACGCCTTGGACCTGATCCACATGAATAAACTCGCTCATGGCATGTTCATGTGGTGTGAGATCCTGCTTCTGTGGTGACCTACCTCTAGTCACCAGAGCAGAAGCAAGGTTGTCACCCAGCTTCGATTTGTTGCGACGATGGAGGTCATTCCACCACCTCTCATTCCCTAAGACGTTGATGCCATCTGTGACTCTCTGCCAGTGGACCATATGCTGAGCAGGCGTATGTGTGCCCTGTGGCTGCATGCACATGTCACACAGTAGTTGTCGCGCACGTAGTCCACAAGGAACTTGAGTTCATCTTCATTGAAGCTCCTCTTCCTCGCCGTGGAGGTCTCCGTTGCCGTGCTTTGGGATTGAGCCTTTACCTGTTCTGCACGCTTATGCCACTTGGAAGGTGGTGCAGACCCTGTGTGGCTGGGACCAGTAAGGGCATTAGGGGTTAGACCACTAGTGGCTTGGGCCATGCCATCACCCACTGATGTTGGGTCAGTTACTGGCCCTGCAGCTCCCTCAACATGGGAGCTAGGTCCAGGGTCTTTAACTTTACGTTCCTTCCCCTTGGACACACAGAGATCAGCTGATCCTGCATGTCCTTTTCCTGGGGGGCGGCAACAACAGATACTGCTGCATCTCCCTGACTTTGACGGTTGGGAGCAGCAGTGGCATCTACAGGAGCCTTAATCTGGGTGCTTGGGAGAGCAGATGACCCTGCAGATCCCTAACCCAGGATGCTGGGGTCAGGTGTTTTGCAGGGATGTTCCTTCACCTTGGACACACGGCCATCAGCTGCCCCTGTGTGTCCGTGTACCTGGTGGGGGACGACAACAGAAACTGATGTATGCCCCTGACCCTGGCGGTTGGGGGCAGCCGCTGCATCTGAAAGTGCCTCAACCTGGGTGCTTGGGAGAGTAGATGACGCAGCAGATCCCTGACCCAGGGTGCTGGGGTCAGGTGTTTTGCAGGGACATCCCTTCACCTTGGACACACGGCCATCAGCTGCCCTTGCGTGTCCATGTACCTGGGGGGGACGACAACAGATACTGCTGTAGCTCCCTGACCCTGGTTGTTGAGGACAGGAGCTGCCCCTGCAACTCCCTGACCATGGGTGGTGAGGACAGAATCATCACCTGCAGCTCCCTGACCCTGGGTTCAAGGGGCAGCAGCATCACCTGCAGCTCCCTGACCCTGTTGGTGGTGGTGCACAGCTCTCTCTGCAGGTCCCTTACCCTGGCCACCTCGGGCACTTCTGCCACCTCTTCTACCTTTCCATCTTGAGGCGTTCCCAACCATGGTTCAGATGGATTTGTACAATGGGAGGCCCAAACAAGCAAGCCAGTCCTGGGCAATAGGAGTGAGAGGCTGGGTACGTGATGTAAAACATACTACTGGGGTCCAGCAAGGCTCAGTATTACCCCTGCAAATTGAATGGGGCGTGTAACACACAGGCACCCCAAATATCAAAGATGTGTGTACGCAACCCTCGGTAGCTCCAGTGAAAAGAAAAAATTAATCATGTGATACGCTGTGGCTCACAGCAACACAATATATGCGTACGCAAAGCCCACGAAAGCCACTGTGATTTTAGCGATAAACAGGGGCACCCAGAGTATGAATGATGTGTACGCGATTTAGCGTTAGCCTCAGAAAAAAAACACACACGTGTACACAGAGGCAAATCCCCCACCAAAATAAAAAGTTTGCACTGTCACAGTAGTGAACAAAATGCGTGGCTCCCCAAAATTCTCTGAAGTCCACACGTCTGTCCGCTCCAACTCACACATGTGGTGTAATGTTCTCCTACGCACTCCTTTATCCCAAGTCTGAACACCAATGGCCAGCGCGTGGCACATAACTTACACGATTAGGCCCTTTCCTCTGATTTCACGTGCACATGCTAATTTCACACGCACAGAGTAACCGTCACTATGTTTCCGGATGCCCACGTGAGAAACACAGAAGACCCAAGTTCCTACCTGTGAGCCTTTTTACCTGCCTCCTACTGCCATGAGCTGCCTCCTATGAGCCATCTGCTGCTGCCTGCCCACTTTGTGTGCCTGCTGCCCACATGCCCTGCAATTTGAGTGCCTGCTGTCAAGCCATTGCTAGTGCTCCTATCCTTGACCCTGTGGCCACCTCAGCTGATCCAGAAGTCTCTCAATGTGCCAGAAGATCACCACCGCTCCACAGCCCAGCCCCATGACCACCTTGCCCACCCACACCTGCCTCAGGGGTTGCCATGTCTCAACCAACATCTTCCGAATTTAGTGGCAACCCCATGGCAGCGAGGCAGAGGGCTGTCAACTTAACAGCCAGTGAAGTTTACATCCTGGTGGAGCATGTCCTGTGGCATTATGATGCCCTCTTCCACTGACCAATGCAAGTCGGCAAGGAAGGACGGAAGCTGATCTCGGACCAGATTGTGGGTGCCATCAACGCGGAGGGGTTGGCACCCTGTGACTACGACCATGTGCAAAAGCACTGGGAGGACTTCAAATCCAGGTCCCACAGCACGGCCCTGCGCTTTCTCCAGGCTGTTGCCAAACAGGGGGGCGCTGGGGCCAGATTAACACCAATGACATGCGGGTCCTGGAGAAATTCCTCCCGACGCTGCACACCCAGATCAGCGATTTGCAGCTATGTCTGGACACGTCAGGTGAGTGTCCATGTGTTGCTGGTCTCCACAGTGCATGTTGATGCATGTTGGGATTGTGCACCTTGTCCTTAGAGCAAGTACGCCTCTTGCATGGATGTCTGTGTGCAAGTCCCAGACAGTGCTCTACATGTGCCCTATGAGCCATGTGCAATTTCAATGGTCTTACTTCTGCATTATATGTTGTACTGCAGCATTTCACAACTTGCACTTGGTTTGTCACATGTGTCTGAGAGATGCCCGTGTGAGAAGTGTCACAGATGGGTGGTGTTGTCAACATCAGGAACATGCATTGTGTTCATATGGGTGTGTCTAAGATATGACTGGCCATCACTCCTGGATGGATGTAACAGGTGCTTTTCAATGTGTGACCCAGTCTTGTAGCGTGATTGCTGGTGAGGGGGCTCTGATGTTCTAGATCAGTGCACTGCTTGAGGACTGTCAGGTGATGTGTTTGCATGACATGTGTATGGCCCATGACGCATGTGTGTGTAGCATGCGCACTTGATATTTGCAACAGTGCCATGTCCACGGATGTTATTGTCTGTAGTGAAGGACAGACATGTACGTGTATGTATGTACATTGCATGTACCTGTGTGTTGTGGAGGGTGATGATGGTTGTAACCTTTAGCAGTGTACTTCACATCGGTGCAGTACCCTGATGTTTGTGTTCTAGTCTCCTTAGCCACAGTTGCATTGGAAGAAGAGGGCTGAGAAGGTGCTGTGGAGCAAGGCAGTAGGGATGCCTGCACCAGGCAGAGACGCAAGGCCCAGTCACTCCCCCTGGACACAACATCTTCGGGGAGCAAGAAGACTGGTGCCGCAGCACAATCATTGGCCACAGCTGCTGAGGGGAGGTCCAAGAGGGTGAAGATGGATGTGGACTCCTCGGCATCAGGGGGGACAGGTGAGCACACACAGGGCCATCCATCACGAAAGACGCTGGAGAGGCATCCAGGTTGTTTTCACCCAGAGCGACACCCCACTGCCTGCGGATGTTGCCATTTGAGATAGAGTGGTACCCCTACTAGTCGGTACCGGGAAGCGTACCAGCCCCATTAGTGATGATGTGCAGGCTTGCACTTGTGTGCTTGCACATCATCATAATGACATCTGGCGTCTCCTGAACTGGCTAGTAGCATTCCTGGTCTGGAATTGGATGTATGGGCTGGCCACTTATGCAACCATCTCCATATCTTGCTTCCCTGCGCGCCAGCCATCCACCTGGTCGCCTTCCAGTCCAGATACCACCAGGGCCGCCTGTGCACCAGTCCCACCCATGTCGGCCCGCCTGGTGGAGCTAACATACCTTTATGAGTTGGGAGTCGACAATGGATCATCTGAGGTGGTCACCATGCCGATCCAGGGAACAACAGGAGTTATGACAATGGAGGGAGAGCAGGCACCCAGGAGCAGGGAACAGGCCCGACACCCCTGGGCGATGTCATCAGCCCATAGGGTGTCCTCACGATGCAGACACTGGGCGATTTGGCAGTAGCATGCTCAGAGTAGGAGACTATTGTACTCTGGCATCCCTTCTGAAGGAGGCAGGTATCCGGTATTGATGCAAATGTGTACCTCAGAACGAGGATGTCTTCCAAGTTTGTGCGATATGGGCAGCGAATCCGGGCAGAGAGGCAGCAGGCTATGGAGGCGAGAGTCACCATCGCCAGGGCGGAGATTGCAATGGGTCGGGCAGAAAGGTGGGCTCACATCCTCGAGGATACTTGCAGGGAGTGGGAGGGGATGGAGAGGTTGATGCTGGAGTCCCTGCAAGCCCTTGAGGAGAGAGCAGAGGCCCGCCTAGGGGAAGTGGAGGCAGTCTTCGATGATGCCCTGGCCGAGACATTGAGTGATAAAGGTGACAAGGATAGCTAGCCGGCAGCCTGAGTATATAGTTTTGTAGATATAAGTTTCATTTCATTTTAACTTATTATTCAGAGCTCGGATCATGGGCATTACTCCATTTTTATTTTTACATAGTTCTATAGGTGTAAGTGTCCTTTGATTTTTTCTTTGTTTTGGAGTGGACTCTGGACTCTCCTATATGTTTTCTTGTACATAGTTTTTAGGTGTGTTTGAGGTGTTTCATTAGTGATTTTATAGATTTTTTAGTGTCAATATTTTTGATACATATGGACATTTATTGTATTTTCTATTTTAACATGGACATATTTTAAGATTATGATTTATGATTCATTTTTTATAAAGTATGTATGATTCGGATACAACATATTTCAATCTTAGGGCACCTGGCTAGGTCCCGATTTACCCAGGTGGGTATACGTAGTATAAACAAAATAATCGGGATGGGGAGATCCAAAACAACGATACAGAAGTGCTAAGTGTGTGGGTTTATTATGTATTCACACAGGACGTAGTAGATAACTTCACAATTAAATTTACATTACTTCCGATAAGCACGAAAGTTAAGTTGAAGAAGACGGACAGGGTTGGTTTATGCAGTAGTGACACAGGTGGGTGTAGGCCTCTGAAGTATAGAGGTCGGCACTACACTGGGATACATGTAGCCTCATAAATCGAGGGGGTATAGGAACCCGCAGTTACACAAAACACAAAATGCACACAACAATCTTTGAATTTTAACGGGTGCAAGTAATGATACAGTTGTGATAGGAAGTTCGACACAGGGAGTGACACAGGGAGTGTTTCGGCCAAAAAAAAGTGGCTTGGTTGTAGCCGTCTTTGTGCTGGCCTTCGTCAGGAAAAAGGGGCACCAGTGGTGGTGCTGTCCGTGCTGTCTGTGGGTAAAACAGAGTTATTAGGATCTCGGATAGTTGTTCGTTAAGTACTATAAGTATTAAATACGGGCCTAATTGTTGCCCACGTTGTACACCATGTGGTGTTTCTAAAAGACAGCTTACCTGCCGTGCAGGGAATCAGGTGGGTGCTGTCAGGGAAGCCGCGAAAAGTGCGGAACGTCCGGTGCTGGGATTGGCACTTAGTGAAAGGTTTTGGTTTCCTAAGGGCTGGCGTGGTTCAAAGTCTCACGAAGCCGGAGTTGGGCGTAATTGGACCCAAGTCTGAAATGAAAATTAAAATTAAAAACCGGTATAGGTAAGTAAAGTGCGCCGGGGAGTGTGTCCGCGTAGGAGTCAAGGGGAACTTACTGTTGTCTGGGTGGTACGCTGCCGTGCTGGACGTGGACTGCTGGGAGCCGGATGAGTCGGACAGCGAGAGAGCCGTGTTGGACTGTATAAAGGACAGCCAGTGGCTGCGGACAGGCGAATGGGAACCCACGATTCAAGGGCGACGCCCAGCTTGGGCCAATCAAATAGCTATGCGCCGTGTCCCAATGAAAAGGCGGTACTCCGTGTGTGATGTTGGGTAATGTAGTCCGGTCGGTGTATGGGGACTCCTGCTCTTGGATACTTGCACAGCATAACAGGTAGGATACATGGTTGCAAACAAAGGTCATTTACGTGCGCCATGTGGATGGGCGAATGTCGACCACCACTACAGATGGTGAAACAAACTAGACTCTCGTATACAATAGTGTTCACAAGGTGGAGGATAGATGTCCAGTGTGTACAAGAGAAGTTAGTGCCAGTACAATAATGTTCACAAGGTAAACAACATTGGTTTCTAATGTGTGTCAGGACACGAGTTCATACTAAACGGTCGAGCGTGGTGGCCACTTGGAGGAGTACTCTAGAAGTGTTTCCATTCGACGGTTACATTTAGGCCGTCTTGCACAGAGTTCAATTTGTGGACCCATTTTTGTTCGAGTTTGGTGAGGGCAATGTTTATGTCACCTCCTCGTCTTTGTGGCTGGAGTTGTTGGACCACGGTCCATGTGAATTGTTCGTGGGTATGCTTCTTCTTAGTGAAGTGTTCGACCAAGGGTTTGTCCTCGACTTGGTTTTTAATGCATGATCTGTGTTCATTAATCCTTTGTTTGACAGGTCTAATGGTTTTGCCAATATAGATCAGATCACAGGGACACTTAATGGCGTAGATCACGTGTTTGCTCTCGCAGTTGGTATGGCTGTTCTGTTTCCATACCAAGTTCTTGTGGATGAAAGTTTTGCTGTTCGTGGTAAAACGGCAGGCTACGCATTTACCACAGCTGAAGTGGCCAACTACTGGTGGAAGGTTCCATAGTGTGGTGGCTGGTTTGGTAGGTTCTAGGAAGGTGTGGACTAGGGAATCTCTTAGATTTCTGTTCTTTTTGAAGGCAAACAGTGGTTTCTTGGCGAGGGTGCCTTCATTTTTAATCAGATGCCAGTGTTTGTTGATGGTATTTTTGATGAGGTTGCTGACTGGGTTGTATGTGGTGACGCAAACAGTTCTATTGTTCGGGTCTCTTTCTTTGGTCGTTAGACAAATTGATCGGTCGGTGTTGGCTGCTCTTTTCTTGGCTGTCTTGATGGACTTCCTGGGGTAGCCTCTCTCTCCAAGACGTGTTTGTAGTAGTTGTGCATGGTGGTTGAATTTTTCTCTGTCTGAACAGTTTCTCCGGATACGTAGAAACTGACCATATGGGAGATTGTATTTTAATCCTTGTGGATGGTAACTGGTGAAGTGGAGAAGGGTGTTCCTGTCAGTGGGTTTCCTGAAGAGTTCCGTCTTCAGTGTCTCTCCGGACCGATAGATGTGTAGGTCGAGGAAATTGATCTTTTGATGGTCCCATTCAATGGTGAACTTGATGTGTTCGTTCCGTGCATTGAGCCATTGGTGGAAGGCTAGTAATCCTTCAGCGCTTCCTTCCCAAATGAGTAATACGTCATCGATGTATCGACGCCAGACTTTGATGTGTGGTCTGTATGGGTTATCATCGTGGTAGATATGATCTTCTTCATATTGTGCCATGTAGAGATTGGCGACGTCTGGGGCGAACGTGGCGCCCATACTGACGCCTTTGATTTGCTGGTATATCTGTTGGCCGAATAGAAAGAAATTCTCGCCCATGGCAATCCGGATGCACTCGACCAGAAAGTTGGTGGGTATGGTGGAGGTGTTGGCTCGTTTATCAAGGCATGTGGCCAAAGCCTGTAGGCCCTCTGTCTGGGGGATGGAGGTATACAGTGCCTCAACGTCCATGGTGACCAAAATGGACTCATCAGTCAGATGTATGGAGTCTAAGAACTTAATGGTTTCTGTGCTATCTCTTAGGTAAGAGGCCATCTTACCCACGAAAGGCTTCATGAAAAAGTCTGTGTACAAGGAGAGGGGTTCCAACAGTGAATCACAAGCGGAAACAATGGGTCTACCCGGGGGTTTAGTGGGGTGCTTGTGGATTTTAGGTAAAATATAGAATGCCGGAATCCTCGGGTGTGTTTTGTTGAGGAAGATCCTTTCTTCTTGACAAATCCACCCTTGTTCTGCGGCATGCTTCGTAAGGTTGATGATCTCTTCTTGCAGCCGTGGTGTTGGGTCTCTGTTTAACATCTTGTATGAGGTTTTATCATTGAGGAGTCGCAAGCATTCCTGGTTGTAATCTGTGGTGTTCATGATGACAATGCCGCCTCCTTTGTCTGCTGGTTTTATGGTAATAGTAGTGTCCAGATTGAGGTCCTTAAGGGATTGTCTCTCCGTTGGTAGTAGGTTGTCTTGGTAGAAGTTTTTTTGTTTAATTCCGTCGGTGATTGTTTTCATCACGATTTTTTCAAATGTCTCAAATTCACCCGGGATCGTGTGGGGAGGGGGTACGAAGGTAGATTTGGGTTTGAAACCTGTGATGTTCTCTTTGCTCCTCTCTAGTCCCTGGTTAGCTGAATCTTGTTTGCTGGGTATGTATACTTCGAAAAAGTATTTTAGCCTCAAAGTGCGGAAAAACCGTCTTAGTTCTGCTTCCGTATTGAAGGGGTCTGCTTTGGTAGCTGGAACAAAGGACAGGCCCCTCTCGAGCAGCGTTTGTTCGGCTTGGGCTAATGGCCTGGAGGACAAATTGAAGATAGGAATGGTTTCTAGGGCTGGTTCGAGTACCACTGGCGCGTCCTCATATATTGTCCGGATTGTTGAGTGCGCCTTCTCGGGCGGCCCCGTTGGCCCCCTCTCTGAAAAAACGGATGTTGTGGTGGTTGGTTCTGATTTCTGCCATTTCCGGGGGAGCCTGGAGTACTCTCGCTTGATGTGTCTGAACTGCCTGAGAAATTGACTAGCCGATTACGCCTATTGTAGTTCGTTTTCTGTTGTTGCTGGAGTTCCTCGTAATAAGTTTCTTTTAGGTAGGGATACGTTTTCTCCTCTACGTAGTTGTTAAGATCTTTTCTGAATTTTTGTACCTTACGCTCTACTGTAATTTGGTTAAACTTGGTAACCTCTTCTTCTAGTTTTTCTAGTTTTTGTTTGGCGTCATTGATGGTTTTGTCATCTAAGAATTTCTTTTCCAGGGTCGCAAGATCATCTCCCTGATTTTTGCATTCTTCCTGGGCAGTGTCGATTATGAGGATTATCCAGTCGCGGCTGCATTTGTTGCCCACGCCGCTAAAATTAACTTTGAACTTAGGATTGTCGGTGAAGACCCTCGGAATATTCCTGACTTGTAAGCCTTCGGGGATGATTCCTGCTTTCAGGTATTCTAGCATGAAAGTTCCATGCATCTCTGTTCTTACGAGTTTTTTCTTTTTCTGTAGGATGGTGTCCAGTTCATCTCTGTTGGCGCCCTGGGCGATGGGTCCACCTTCCGAGCCTAGGGTGGTGGTTATGCCCATTAATTTCCGAAAATATTCATCCGTGTAAGACACGATATTAACTTTGTCCATGTTTGTTAGAGATAGGAGGATGTCCGGGTGACTACTCCTATGTTTTTGAGTGGCCCTTCAACCGTGGGTTGTGCTCAATATATTTCAATCTTAGGGCACCTGGCTAGGTCCCGATTTACCCAGGTGGGTATACGTAGTATAAACAAAATAATCGGGATGGGGAGATCCAAAACAACGATACAGAAGTGCTAAGTGTGTGGGTTTATTATGTATTCACACAGGACGTAGTAGATAACTTCACAATTAAATTTACATTACTTCCGATAAGCACGAAAGTTAAGTTGAAGAAGACGGACAGGGTTGGTTTATGCAGTAGTGACACAGGTTGGTGTAGGCCTCTGAAGTATAGAGGTCGGCACTACACTGGGATACATGTAGCCTCATAAATCGAGGGGGTATAGGAACCCGCAGTTACACAAAACACAAAATGCACACAACAATCTTTGAATTTTAACGGGTGCAAGTAATGATACAGTTGTGATAGGAAGTTCGACACAGGGAGTGACACAGGGAGTGTTTCGGCCAAAAAAAGTGGCTTGGTTGTAGCCGTCTTTGTGCTGGCCTTCGTCAGGAAAAAGGGGCACCAGTGGTGGTGCTGTCCGTGCTGTCTGTGGGTAAAACAGAGTTATTAGGATCTCGGATAGTTGTTCGTTAAGTACTATAAGTATTAAATACGGGCCTAATTGTTGCCCACGTTGTACACCATGTGGTGTTTCTAAAAGACAGCTTACCTGCCGTGCAGGGAATCAGGTGGGTGCTGTCAGGGAAGCCGCGAAAAGTGCGGAACGTCCGGTGCTGGGATTGGCACTTAGTGAAAGGTTTTGGTTTCCTAAGGGCTGGCGTGGTTCAAAGTCTCACGAAGCCGGAGTTGGGCGTAATTGGACCCAAGTCTGAAATGAAAATTAAAATTAAAAACCGGTATAGGTAAGTAAAGTGCGCCGGGGAGTGTGTCCGCGTAGGAGTCAAGGGGAACTTACTGTTGTCTGGGTGGTACGCTGCCGTGCTGGACGTGGACTGCTGGGAGCCGGATGAGTCGGACAGCGAGAGAGCCGTGTTGGACTGTATAAAGGACAGCCAGTGGCTGCGGACAGGCGAATGGGAACCCACGATTCAAGGGCGACGCCCAGCTTGGGCCAATCAAATAGCTATGCGCCGTGTCCCAATGAAAAGGCGGTACTCCGTGTGTGATGTTGGGTAATGTAGTCCGGTCGGTGTATGGGGACTCCTGCTCTTGGATACTTGCACAGCATAACAGGTAGGATACATGGTTGCAAACAAAGGTCATTTACGTGCGCCATGTGGATGGGCGAATGTCGACCACCACTACAGATGGTGAAACAAACTAGACTCTCGTATACAATAGTGTTCACAAGGTGGAGGATAGATGTCCAGTGTGTACAAGAGAAGTTAGTGCCAGTACAATAATGTTCACAAGGTAAACAACATTGGTTTCTAATGTGTGTCAGGACACGAGTTCATACTAAACGGTCGAGCGTGGTGGCCACTTGGAGGAGTACTCTAGAAGTGTTTCCATTCGACGGTTACATTTAGGCCGTCTTGCACAGAGTTCAATTTGTGGACCCATTTTTGTTCGAGTTTGGTGAGGGCAATGTTTATGTCACCTCCTCGTCTTTGTGGCTGGAGTTGTTGGACCACGGTCCATGTGAATTGTTCGTGGGTATGCTTCTTCTTAGTGAAGTGTTCGACCAAGGGTTTGTCCTCGACTTGGTTTTTAATGCATGATCTGTGTTCATTAATCCTTTGTTTGACAGGTCTAATGGTTTTGCCAATATAGATCAGATCACAGGGACACTTAATGGCGTAGATCACGTGTTTGCTCTCGCAGTTGGTATGGCTGTTCTGTTTCCATACCAAGTTCTTGTGGATGAAAGTTTTGCTGTTCGTGGTAAAACGGCAGGCTACGCATTTACCACAGCTGAAGTGGCCAACTACTGGTGGAAGGTTCCATAGTGTGGTGGCTGGTTTGGTAGGTTCTAGGAAGGTGTGGACTAGGGAATCTCTTAGATTTCTGTTCTTTTTGAAGGCAAACAGTGGTTTCTTGGCGAGGGTGCCTTCATTTTTAATCAGATGCCAGTGTTTGTTGATGGTATTTTTGATGAGGTTGCTGACTGGGTTGTATGTGGTGACGCAAACAGTTCTATTGTTCGGGTCTCTTTCTTTGGTCGTTAGACAAATTGATCGGTCGGTGTTGGCTGCTCTTTTCTTGGCTGTCTTGATGGACTTCCTGGGGTAGCCTCTCTCTCCAAGACGTGTTTGTAGTAGTTGTGCATGGTGGTTGAATTTTTCTCTGTCTGAACAGTTTCTCCGGATACGTAGAAACTGACCATATGGGAGATTGTATTTTAATCCTTGTGGATGGTAACTGGTGAAGTGGAGAAGGGTGTTCCTGTCGGTGGGTTTCCTGAAGAGTTCCGTCTTCAGTGTCTCTCCGGACCGATAGATGTGTAGGTCGAGGAAATTGATCTTTTGATGGTCCCATTCAATGGTGAACTTGATGTGTTCGTTCCGTGCATTGAGCCATTGGTGGAAGGCTAGTAATCCTTCAGCGCTTCCTTCCCAAATGAGTAATACGTCATCGATGTATCGACGCCAGACTTTGATGTGTGGTCTGTATGGGTTATCATCGTGGTAGATATGATCTTCTTCATATTGTGCCATGTAGAGATTGGCGACGTCTGGGGCGAACGTGGCGCCCATACTGACGCCTTTGATTTGCTGGTATATCTGTTGGCCGAATAGAAAGAAATTCTCGCCCATGGCAATCCGGATGCACTCGACCAGAAAGTTGGTGGGTATGGTGGAGGTGTTGGCTCGTTTATCAAGGCATGTGGCCAAAGCCTGTAGGCCCTCTGTCTGGGGGATGGAGGTATACAGTGCCTCAACGTCCATGGTGACCAAAATTGACTCATCAGTCAGATGTATGCACAACTACTACAAACACGTCTTGGAGGGAGAGGCTACCCCAGGAAGTCCATCAAGACAGCCAAGAAAAGAGCAGCCAACACCGACCGATCAATTTGTCTAACGACCAAAGAAAGAGACCCGAACAATAGAACTGTTTGCGTCACCACATACAACCCAGTCAGCAATCTCATCAAAAATACCATCAACAAACACTGGCATCTGGTTAAAAATGAAGGCACCCTCGCCAAGAAACCACTGTTTGCCTTCAAAAAGAACAGAAATCTAAGAGATTCCCTAGTCCACACCTTCCTAGAACCTACCAAACCAGCCACCACACTATGGAACCTTCCACCAGTAGTTGGCCACTTCAGCTGTGGTAAATGCGTAGCCTGCCGTTTTACCACGAACAGCAAAACTTTCATCCACAAGAACTTGGTATGGAAACAGAACAGCCATACCAACTGCGAGAGCAAACACGTGATCTACGCCATTAAGTGTCCCTGTGATCTGATCTATATTGGCAAAACCATTAGACCTGTCAAACAAAGGATTAATGAACACAGATCATGCATTAAAAACCAAGTCGAGGACAAACCCTTGGTCGAACACTTCACTAAGAAGAAGCATACCCACGAACAATTCACATGGACCGTGGTCCAACAACTCCAGCCACAAAGACGAGGAGGTGACATAAACATTGCCCTCACCAAACTCGAACAAAAATGGGTCCACAAATTGAACTCTGTGCAAGACGGCCTAAATGTAACCGTCGAATGGAAACACTTCTAGAGTACTCCTCCAAGTGGCCACCACGCTCGACCGTTTAGTATGAACTCGTGTCCTGACACACATTAGAAACCAATGTTGTTTACCTTGTGAACACTATTGTACTGGCACTAACTTCTCTTGTACACACTGGACATCTATCCTCCACCTTGTGAACACTATTGTATACGAGAGTCTAGTTTGTTTCACCATCTGTAGTGGTGGTCGACATTCGCCCATCCACATGGCGCACGTAAATGACCTTTGTTTGCAACCATGTATCCTACCTGTTATGCTGTGCAAGTATCCAAGAGCAGGAGTCCCCATACACCGACCGGACTACATTACCCAACATCACACACGGAGTACCGCCTTTTCATTGGGACACGGCGCATAGCTATTTGATTGGCCCAAGCTGGGCGTCGCCCTTGAATCGTGGGTTCCCATTCGCCTGTCCGCAGCCACTGGCTGTCCTTTATACAGTCCAACACGGCTCTCTCGCTGTCCGACTCATCCGGCTCCCAGCAGTCCACGTCCAGCACGGCAGCGTACCACCCAGACAACAGTAAGTTCCCCTTGACTCCTACGCGGACACACTCCCCGGCGCACTTTACTTACCTATACCGGTTTTTAATTTTAATTTTCATTTCAGACTTGGGTCCAATTACGCCCAACTCCGGCTTCGTGAGACTTTGAACCACGCCAGCCCTTAGGAAACCAAAACCTTTCACTAAGTGCCAATCCCAGCACCGGACGTTCCGCACTTTTCGCGGCTTCCCTGACAGCACCCACCTGATTCCCTGCACGGCAGGTAAGCTGTCTTTTAGAAACACCACATGGTGTACAACGTGGGCAACAATTAGGCCCGTATTTAATACTTATAGTACTTAACGAACAACTATCCGAGATCCTAATAACTCTGTTTTACCCACAGACAGCACGGACAGCACCACCACTGGTGCCCCTTTTTCCTGACGAAGGCCAGCACAAAGACGGCTACAACCAAGCCACTTTTTTTGGCCGAAACACTCCCTGTGTCACTCCCTGTGTCGAACTTCCTATCACAACTGTATCATTACTTGCACCCGTTAAAATTCAAAGATTGTTGTGTGCATTTTGTGTTTTGTGTAACTGCGGGTTCCTATACCCCCTCGATTTATGAGGCTACATGTATCCCAGTGTAGTGCCGACCTCTATACTTCAGAGGCCTACACCCACCTGTGTCACTACTGCATAAACCAACCCTGTCCGTCTTCTTCAACTTAACTTTCGTGCTTATCGGAAGTAATGTAAATTTAATTGTGAAGTTATCTACTACGTCCTGTGTGAATACATAATAAACCCACACACTTAGCACTTCTGTATCGTTGTTTTGGATCTCCCCATCCCGATTATTTTGTTTATACTATGATTCGGATACAACTGTTTAATATATTTATTTTTAACTCTCACAGTCATTGTCAGTCACAGTTATTTTTGCAGTGTGCCTGTTTCGTAGTTCATTTAATAGCCTTTATCCTGCCCATTGTTAGTCAGGTGTGTGGTTGCTTACTTGGATGTGTTATGTTTGGGGTTTATTTGTGGGATGAGTATACACATGGGGCGGATCGGTGGTGGTGGTGAGGTGGGATTCTGTGTGTGCACAGGCAAATGGCATTTCCTTTCACATGTGCAGCATGACTGTGTATTTGCCCTCGGGTGAATGTGGGAGTGTTACATGTTCAGGACCTTTGCAAATTATTTGCTTGATGCTGTGCTTTCCCCTTCACCATGAGTTTTTGCAGTTATCATCGTCCCTGGTGTTGGTCAACCTCTTGCACTGGGATATACTATTGGCATTTCATGGTATTTACAAATGGGCACACCAGTGATGTGTTTATTAGGGATTCTCTTCTAGGAATGGCAGCTCAATGAAGGTCAGGCTGTGGGACACCTGGCAAGTGTTTGTTCATGTGACACACATTGAGGGTGGTTTTGATTCTGTAATAGGTGCACAATTTGTCCCTGGGTATTGATGCCATTTGCATTGTCACATGGCCAGCAGGCACTCACTTTTACATTCGGTTGTTACATGTGTATGTTGGGAGATGGCTGCGTACAGCTATTCTGTTTGCCCAGCTCACACACTCATGGATGTGCCCCGGGTGTATGCATTCAGTTTTGTTTGCAGGTTCCATGTTCCGGTGGATATTCTGACTGGTGTCACTACACAGCAGTCAAGCTACATGACACACAATGGTTGGAGTGATGATGTGTCACTATGTCAGGGTTCATCACGCAGGTGATGTCCCATGTGGAGGGAGCTGCCTGCAGGGTGACGTCACAGTGATGGGTTCTGGGGTGGGGGTGTCCCATGTGGAGGAAGCTGCCTGCAGGGTGGGTTCACGGGTGATGGGGCTGTGGTGTCCCATATGGAGGGGTATGCCTGCAGGGTGGGGTCATGGGTGATGGGGGCTGGGGCTAGGGTGTCCCATGTGGAGGGGGATGCCTGCCAGGTGGCATCATGGGTGATGGGGGCTGGGGTGTCCCATGTGGAGAGGGCTGTCTGCAGGGTGGGGGCATGGGAGAGGGGGACTGGGGTTACCCATGAGGAGGGGACTTCCTGCAGGGTGGTGTCACGAGTGATGGGGGCTGGGGTGGGGGTGTCCCATGTGGAGGGGGCTGCTTGCAGGGTGGGGTCACGGGTGATGGGGCTGGGATGTCCCATGTGGAGGGGGCTGCCTGCATGGTGGATTCATGGGTGATGGGGCCGAAGTCTGGGGTGGGGGTGTCCCATGTGGAGGGTACTGCCTGCAGGCTGACGTCACAAGTGATGGGGGCTGGGGTGCCGCATTTGGAGGGGGTTGCAAGCAGGGTGGGGTAATGGGTGATGAGGGCTGGGGTGTCCCGTCTGGAGGGTGCTGCCTGCAGGGTGAGGCCACGGATGAATGGGGCTGGGGTATCCCATGTGGAGGGTGCTGCTTGCAGGGTGGGGTCATGGGTGATGGGGGCTGGGGTGTCCCATGTGTAGCGGACTGCCTGCAGGGTGGCGACACAGGTGATGGGGGCTGGGGTGTCACATGTGGAGGGGGCTGCTTTCAGGGTGGCATCACGGGTGATGGGGCTAAGGTTTGGGTGTCCCGTCTGGAGGGGGTTGCATGCCGCAGATTGTGAAAGTGTTGGTGCACCATTTGGCTGGTGGTGGGCCAGGCCTTGCGTGCGAGGGCATGCATTTTCTGGGGGTTTTCACGTGATTACTCTTAGGTGCGGGTGGGGATTGTGAGGGGTTTACATGCGATTATGCTGGGCTGTGTTAGGCAGAAACCTGTGCAGTTCCCTTAGGGACCACTGCAAAAGATTTAAGACTACAGGTGTTTGGCAGTAAACCCACTTGGTAGCAGTCTGTACCACACAGATTCACTTGGTAGCTGTGGCTGAGCAGTCAGACTTCCCTCAAGAAGAGTTAGGCAGTATACAGAGCATACAAAATAGGTACAGAAATACAGTAGTACAAGCAAACACTGACCAGAGCTTGGATGTAAAAGTATATACTTATTTATCTAACACACACTTATAAAACACACTAGCACTAAATTGGTGAGATAAGTTCAAAACACAATCACTATTATCATATGTACATCCCTGATTACTTGTTGGACAAGTCTTAGTTAACACCACTTATTTCCAGACAGAGGTGAGCGCTTAACGTCCGATGGCACTCCAACAAGTTAAATAAAAAGTGAGGGAAAAGCAGAATTATGGAAGCATACACACTAAATACTTTTTAAGGAACCTTAGCAAGTTTACGAAGGCACAGTCTACTGGTGAGCAAGGAAGTTTAGGCGCCAGGCCACTTTCAAGGGAGCATGGCGGAAGATGCCCAAGATCAGACAGTTACACAGAGTCTTCGAAATTTGTGGAGGTAGTTCGAAAAAGGTTTAGTTCAGTGCAGAAAAGTTAGCTAAGGTGTCCCAGGCTAACCCAGGTTCGAGAGACGAGGATTTAATACACCCCGTTCAAACGGTTGCAAGGGAAGCCAGGTGGAACACGGTACCTTAAATGGAGAGGATCCTCCAGCGGGGGCAGTTGTTCCTGGCAGTGAGTGCAAGTCACAGCGTCGTCCAGAGGAAGAGAAGGTCTCATCGTGGAGGAAGGATGAAGGTCGTTGCACTGCCAGGGAAGAAACCAGCCGCGGAGTTCCCCGGTCCAAAGGTACTACCCTTTCGGTTTGCGGTAGTGGTGAAACCGGGGTATCCCGGTTGCCGGGGTGCTTGGCACAGGCAAGGCGGCCACAAGATGCTCCAGGAAGGCGAAAAGAAGGTAGACTGGTTATCCCCACCATTCGAAGGAAGAAGACTCTCCGGCTGGAGATCTCCTCTATCGTTGGGAAAAGTGGTGAGACGGTTCAGCAGGGCTCCACCGGTGGTGTCGTCGTTGCAGGCCGGCCCAGCTTCTCCCTCCTCGGATTCTTAGGTCCTGTGGCGACTTCTGAAGTTCCAGTCCCCAAAACCCTGCTTTTATGCAGCACACCCCCATTCACTCAGCCTAGCTGTCAATCAAACATGCTAAGTGGTGAGCCGGCCGGCTCACCACTTGGGCCAATCACACAAGAGTGCGACTTGAGTTACCAAGGTAACTCAGTCCAGGGTGCCTAAACCCCCTCCCACATCCCCTGTGGTACCCAGACAGAGTGGCACCACTTTTGGAGGCTTCTGTGGAGAAGCCCGCCAAAAAGTGGAACAAAGGGCTCGACTTGGGTTTGAGTCACAGAAGAGAACACAAACACCATTTTAGAATCGAGTTCTGGCAAAAAATACCAACCGGCGAAATAATATTAAATAAATAAACCGGCGGTATGTTCGAGGCTATAAGAATTAAATCATTAAAGTTGGTAGCCTCGAACAATGGGAAAATCCCATAGAGATATAGTTGCGGTCGAATATAAAAAGTAGTATCCATTGCCACCAGCCAAAACTCGATCAGGGGGGACGGAGACGTGCCCCCTCGAACAACAGACCCGGGGCAATCGAATTGCCCCGACCTGTACGTCCACAATATGATGGTTTGTACTGGTTTCTGTTCATAATTTGGGACTAGCAAAGCAAATGGTGACTTTACATGCCCTGGGAGACAGTAGTCAGTCCCAGGGTATGGAGTCTATGTTGGGGGGTCGCTACAACACCCCTGGGTTACGGCACGGAGGGTGCTGTGTAACCCACATCAAAAAAAACACATGAGACCCTATGGAGTAAAAGACCCCATAGCCCATAAAACACATGGGCCCTCATTACGACCCTGGCGGAAAGGGGTTTACGCCGGCGTAAAGCATGGCGTACCTTTCCGCCTGACTACGAGTTCCCGTAGCGCCATGGTGATTTTTACGCCTGCTTTTTGCAGGCGGAAAAATCCATGGCGCTACGGGACTTGTTGTTAATTACGCCACCGTAATTTACGGTGGCGTAATTAACGCCTTCCCCACTCCCATTATACCCTATGGGGCAAAAATGGGAATGGGGAAGGGTAAATGGGGATTGGGGACTTACCGCCCCGCCAAGGTCGGAATGGGGCGGTAAGTCCGCCAACCACCATGGCGGAGTTGGCAGTTTAGCGCCATGGACCATGGTGCAAATTGCACCATGGTTCTCCGCCAGGGTCGTAATGAGGGCCATGGAAAGTTAAAGGAACACCTCAAATCATGTCTAATAGTGGGAGCAAAAGAATCTCACTCTTAGCAGGAGAGAAAAAAATAACCCCAAAAAATCCAGCAAAGCTACTGGGGGACTCACTAGGTTTGGGAAATTAGCCTTATAGAGAATTCTCCCTAACAGGCTGCGGCCGGGGATTGCAAGGGGTTTTCGCGCAATTATGCTGAGGTGCGGACGGGGATTGCATGGTGTTTTTGCGCGATTACACTGGGGTTTGGACGGGGATCGCTGTTTTTTTTGCATGATTACACTGTGGTGCTGGCAGGGATCGCATAGTGTTTTCGTGAAATTACGCTAGGGTGCGGACAGGGTTTGCGGGGTGTTTTTGCGTGATTACGCTGGGGTGCGGTTGGGGATCGTGTGGAGTTTGCACGCGATTTTGCTAGGGGTGCTGTATGCTGGCCATAGGATGGTGCAGAGGATTACACTGTGTTAGGCATTTAACTTGCTTTTTAGTGTGCATGGGGGCGTGTTAGGGGCGTTAGTGGCGCAGCTTGCTGTTACTTGCGCCACGGCTACTGATGCCTCGGGGGAATCCATGAATATGCGTGCCACGCAAAGATTTCTCTGCGCAGACTCCTTCTCGGCACGCGGCCCTTGTGCCTTTTCTGCACCAGATTTATGAATCGGGCCCTTTGAGTCGTGAGACAATAATATGCATTATATCACATCTTATGAAGCAATTATTAATAATCAGCATTAATATTCAACATTCAGCAGCATTTAGTTTGTTAATCAGTTTCACTTCTTTGTTTTCGATTGGTTTCGCCAAGCCTTTTTCAGAAAACTGAAAAGTGAAAATGGTATATCATTGCTATCAGCCATTTTCCATAAGACATATGCATCAGTTGCATCTAAAAAAAGATGGGACAGAAACATCTCTTCCCCAAATTAGCATATACCGGTCAGATCAACAAAAAATGCATATTAGATTCTAATTCTAAAATTGGGAACATTTTGAGGAATCACAAGACCATTTATGAGTTAGCTGTGCTACAGGCAGAACGTTCAGTTTACACTGTATGTATAGTGCCCCATTATAGCTTGGGAACATGCAATTGAGGAAACGTTCGGAACCATATACATTTTAAATGGAAAAAGCCTGGATATGTCCTTAGGTTAAGGGAAGCAAAGATCGGGGTCTACAAATTCAAAGTGTCACGTTTAAACTTAATTACACTCACTACCTCTTCCGTGATTTCAGAAGGTACAACATCCCTCATCTATGCAATAAGCTATACTGATGTGTGTCTCTCTTCCACGCTTTGCCATTTGTGGAGTCAAATATGTGTTTTAACATCTCATTATAGAGTCGCAAGTTGGTTGATATGTTTAGGCATAATCTGAACTAGAGGAGTTTACTGAGGGCAACAAATCTAAGTGCTCTAACATGAGTAATGGGATTGTTGGTGTGCTAATGGGAGCAATTATTGTTTTTTATTCAGTTTGTCTTCCACTCTGGACAGAGGGAAACTATCATCAACCCCCCAACGTTCACTGTCATAGAAACCAGCAGAACGTGCTTGGGCCGAGTATATGTCCAGTGCAATACAGTTAAGGGGAGCCAATAGCCACTTTGCGAATGTAGTGTGCATTTTGTGCCAGAGCATCTTTTAATAATGAGTTAACTTTTGGCTAATTGGGAGATCCATTTTACATTATCCTGCAACATAATCTGCTGGAGCAAATCCCATTCAATATAAATGCTTATTTTGATTATGCGTACAGAATTGCAAATCATTACCACCTTTTTGGAGTGATTCATAAAAAGTCCACTTTCCTTACAGAAGGTTGTGAGAACTCTTTGCTGTTTTAAAATGCCCATTTTGGTCTTTGAAAATAGCACTGTGTCATCTGCATGCCGTGGGCATCAGTATTTAGATCTAAGATCCCTACGATTAAGTCATTAACATATAATTATATAAGGCGGCGAGCGCACAACCACGATGTACTCAGTTTACAACGGCAAATGGGTTTGTTCCTTCTCTGCCCTGCCTGAAACTGAGGGAGGCTGACTTATTTTCATAGAACTTTTTGATTGGGCCTAATATTTCTGGGAGAATGTGTAGGTCTTTTGAAATGTTCCATAAAATAGTATTATCAACTGAGTTGAACCCAGAGCTAAAGTCTACAAAGACTAGGAAAAGTGTTTCCTTCTTTAGGGTTGCATGTTACTTGGTGAATTGTACCCAAGACCATTTTAAAGCTGGCCTGAAGGTCTGAGATCATTTCCCCGTCTTTTACCCACTCTCAAGGTGGGATAAAAGCAATTTCCCACAAACCTTAGAAAGGCAATCAATCAAGGAAATGGGTGTATAGTTTGCCTGGGTATACCGATAATCTCTTTTGTAAGCAGGCATGATCAGCCTGCTCCCAACTAAAAGGGACATAATTAATGCTATCAAAGCGATTGAAGAACCAAGTGAGGATTGGAGCCCAGGTCTTTGTGTCCTCCTTGAAGAGATCGATAGGGATCCTGTCCGATCCAGTGGCTTTATCTTCCTTTTGAAATCTGACTGCCTTATCTGTTTCTTCAGCACCAAATTCTAGCATGACCCAGGAAGCACCCTGTGCTACGTGGGAGAGCAAGGAGCCTCTCTCTGTGCAAATAGCATAAAGATTACAAAAATGTTGGAACCAGACCTCCGTGGTGATAAATGATTCCACTTCACGATTTGATGAGATACCAGAAAGCATGTCAGAGACGAGATTCCAAAATGATCGGTTGTTATTTTGGGTAGCATTTTTAACAATTTCCACTCAGCTTCTTCTAATTTTTTTAAATAGTTGACCCAGACCTTATACATTCTTTTCAGGATAGTCTATTGGCTTTTAGCTTTCTTAGGAGGTCCCTCTTGGCCCATCATTACTCCATCATACCAGGAGTTGTGTGACTATGATTGTTTCTAAATTACTCCATAGGGTTTAGTAACTATGAAAATTAGCTCTGTTACCAGAGCACAATAAAAAAGCTTCCATATTCTTTGGGTCGAAGCTTTCCATTGTAGGACTGATTCGAGTATATGGAGAACTGTCTCAAAAATCAGCAGAGCACTGCTGTCATAATCAAAATCTGCCCATTAGATTCTCTTTCTGTTACTCATAAGAGCAATATCAGAGCTACAGGGTTCTATAATGGTAGTTGGATCAATGAGTAATTCCCCAAATAATCTCAGATATACGGGATTGTGGTCAATCTCAATTTGAGGTATTTCCTCAAGGGATTTCCCAGCTCTCCAGTTGGCTTATTTTGTGATGATATAATCAATGTGGCTTGAATGTGATCCTCTTCTCAAGGTTGGCAATGCCAGGTAGTCTCCGGGAAGGCATCCATTACATGGATGCATTCCCAGTATATACAGAGGGAGATGGCTATTTCCTGTTCTTGGTAATAGTTATGCATGGGGGGACAGTACAATTTTGGTACGTGCATCCTCTATTTCATTAAGCAGACTGTTGAGGCTTGGAAGAGGCACTATGTGTGTGTTAAAGTCGCCTATCATGATTTTCTGGGTGGGAATTTCCTTTGTATCCCTAGCATCATAACGACATATCAGGTCTATAGTTCCCCCAGGACAGAAGATAAATTGAACGAATTATCAGGAGGCATATATAAATGAAATAGCAGCAGTGTCATATTAGGAAAGCTTAACTTTGAACACAGCAAGTCCTTTAAAATGGACTCTATCATTTCAATATTGACAGTTAGTGTTGGCTCCGGGTTGCTGCAGAGATTAAATTCAAATCCCTCTGCATCATCCACAAGGCTGTCTGGGGCCCGGGACCATGCTATCTGCAACTTTCTCTTACTAAATACTCTGTGTGTAAAGTGTTTCGCTAAACAGAGCGGCTGAGGCCGATCACTTTGTTCAGCTGGCTCTTTCCCATGGAACAGACCCCACTTCCTCTTCGTCTTGAAGAGGACAGCAAGACTTCCTCAAATTCCAGAATCTCCTCAAGAGTTTCCTCTTCACCTCTTCCTTCCCTTATTCCCTCCTCTATTAACCTTACAGTCTCTGTGATTGGTGACCAAGGCCCTTATGTATCCCACACCCAATCGCCCCAGCCTCTGCCTACCTTGTAGCAATTTCCTCGGCACCCACTGGCCTTGGTCATGTAGGTTTGCACTATCTACCCGATGTGGCTCCAGGCCGCATAGTACTTACCATACTATGCACTTCATCTGCTGCTCACCCATGAGCACAGACATTCCACCACCTACCCCCACTCCCACTTCCCCTCTTTCTACACTTGCACGTTCTGAATACTCACAAGTCATAGTAGGTTTGCCTTTATATTCCACTGTATTTATTGTTTTCAATTTCATGTCCCCTCCCTGTTGCCCTGTGGGTGCTTTGAAACAGAATTGACTTACTGCATAAGCGCCTAATAAATGCAGAATAAATAAATAAATAAAGTATTCACCATTACCAACAATCCTCCACTTGGTCTGCCTCTGTGGGCTAGGGCAGTCATCTTTAAAAAGTTAGCATATCCTGTCTTCGATGGATTTTAGACCAACTATGTTTCTTGAAAACAAATCACCTGGAATTGAGCCCGTCTAGATCATGGGTTTTGGTATTTATCCCAGCTATGTTCCAGGATATGATTGTGATCCATTTTGATGATTGGACCCTCCAAAAAGTGAATGTGTGAGCAGACCTGTAAACTTGGAGCCTGAAACCTGACTGACTTTACTTGCACACTGTTCCATCTGCAGGGACAGTTAAGATTTTAAGCCCCACAACCTCCTCTCCATAGACTTAATTTTGATGCTAGACTCCAACATCCACCCCACTCTTTGCAGCTCCGTACTTCCACCTTCTGTTACAGCTCATAGTCCGGTGACAGTGAAAAGAGGACTTGATAGAAAATCCACATTTTATCTGCTTCCAGTTTAAATACTCCTGAGTTAACTTGGGAATTTAAACAGCTTCCTTTGGGCATCTAATTATCCGGGCGTCCAGATCAAAGGGCTGACATTGCTAAGGGTAACAATAAATATCTTTATCTATTTCAATTCGGTTCCCTGTATGCGACTGGCTCCTACTAAAAAGACACAACTAATTAACACAAACAACATACAAATCAAACTCCAGCACTGCAATCCACTGTTGTAACTGTCCACATACACATGCATTCTTTTCAGTCACCACTTGGCACCTGAAAACACACATCAATTGTCTCACCACACTCCTGTCACTCTTGATATGCTCCACCCACACTACCTCGTCTACCAAAGGACCAGCCACACACAAAATTTGGTGGCACTCATTCCACATATTCATCCATCTCATTTAACAACCACCAAAACCCATTCCCAACTTCCACACTGAATGGTCTGACTACACCATTAAAAACAACTGCTCTGCCTCCAACAATATATAGCTTTGTGATTTTACCCAGGTATTTCTCATCCAGACAGAAACCTCATACTGAACAGCATCCTAACTCTACTCACCCCCATGACCTCACCAACACAATACCTACCCCACATGCATATCTGACAACACAGTTAACCTTCTGATTTCAAGCAAAAGTCACATGTCTGTACAAATTCGAATTTGCCCAATTTGCGATCCTTATCACACCCACCCAACAGCCAGAAAAATCAAACACTTTACAGGCACAGCCTCAGCTTCACTCACAGCACCCTTCCCCTCACACACATACACATTCCACCATACTCCTAAACAATTACAACACCACCATCACCAAGGCACTTGGGCAAATGCCCCCCCCCCTCAAAACACAAAAACCTCACAACAACCACCAAAAACCCCTCTTCAACAATCCACTTCACTCCATCAAACAGAAAGCCAGGAACATTAAAAAAAGCCTTGCAAAATAGCTAAGCCTTTCCACTGCCAGCTACCTCCAAGAACTCCAATGTGCCAACAATCTTACACAGAAACATTTTAATATCATCAAGTCTCCATCCAAACTACCACCCAGTCCTATCATGCCCCAACCAACTCAATATATGGAAATCCCTTATAGACTACTTCAAGTCAAAAATACACATCAGACAGGTCCTGCCTACAGCTATTCCACTTCCACCTCATACTCCCAAGCCTTCCCACACACGGGATACATTCCATCCCATCAGTGAGACAATCTCAACACCCTCACAGCCTAAAAGAAATCAGCACACCTGTTTGATGATGCATACCCACCTCAAGCTGCTTCAAAATTAATCACGACTTAGGCTCCACAGTAGGCCAAAATGATCACCTGCAGTCTATGAAATGGTACAATCCCCTACACACTGAAATCAAGACAAATCCCCCTCCTCAAAAAAATATCCCTCTACACCATGCTCCCTGAAAACTACTGACCCATCAGTATCCTGTCATACAACACGGGAATAATAAAAGATTTCAACACAATCCAAATCCAACTACATATCACTACAATGCACTACGTCAGCTCCTTTATATCCTGCTTTTAAACTGGCCACAAAACCAAGACAACAACAATGTACATCCTGACTATTCTCAATGACATTACAGGAAAAGGACACACACCATGTCTCATACCCCTGCAGCCCTCTGCAGCCTTCAACACCAATGACCATCCAATTCTTCTAAAATTCCTATTTCACAATAAGGAACTCTCATGCACACTTTGAATGGGCCTTGCTACCAATTCCACCCCGCCCTACTTTGACAAGTACAGAGTTCCATAAGGATACACCCTATGTCCCCTCCTTTTCAACCTATATGTTCAATCCTTTGAGAAAACACACAAATATACATACAATACTCTTCTCCCTCATAACTCTGCATTCACAAAAGGTGCCTTTCCTCCATCACCACATGGATGGCCACCAACTTCCTGAAACTGAAATTAATTGAAATAGAAAACCTTATCTCCCCCTCTCCTCCGGACACAAACCTGACCCCACTCTTGGATCAAAGATTGTGTCATGGACAAACCACACATATCCCTTTACACACCTATCCAATCCCTAAGCTTCACCATGTACCCCCTATACTTCACACTTCACATAGCTGATATAATCGAAACATGCGGTTGTAGGTCAACTGGTCGAATCTAAATGGTCGACAGGACAAATGGTCGACACCAAAAGGTCGACAGGTCAAATGATCGTTTTTTTTCACATTTTTTTGGGGGGGGTCCCCCCACCCCCTTTTTTTTGCTAAAAACCCCTCTTTTCCCTAAACGAAAACCTAAAAAAATATATATAACTAAAAAAAAAATGTGATCATTTGTCCTGTCGACCAAATTGTGTCGACCATTTGACTAGACACTGAAACATGCAACATAAATCTAAACCTCATTAACAAGATAAAACATATCTGCCCCCTGACAACTTCTGTACTACAGTCAAGCACTAGTTTTGCACAAGCTGGACTATGGAACCTTTATTCTCACTGGACTCACAAAAACACCCATGTTCTTCCCTCTAAGCCATATAGAATGAATCAGCAAGCCTCAGCCTGCACCTACCTAGCACTCAATCATCACCCCAGTTCTCTCCCAGCTGCCTGTGCTCCCTGTACCCAAGAGATCCAAGGCTTCTTCTTTAAAACCCCATCCTACCTTTTCAACAAGCTGAAACCGAGAACCCACACAAAGACCAGAGAAGCCACCAAAAGTCTCCTACACATTTCACTCTGCAAGCTAACCTGCACACAAAAACAAGCACTCACCTTAGCCTGGAATACCCAACCAATCCTAATCTGCCTCTATCCTCCAGCATCCCTTTCCAGAAAAGCCTCAAATCATTCCTCTTTCCCCACACTACATTCAGCCAGTCCCAATGTGTGTCATTTTCTTTCTATCCTGATCTTCCTATCCCGCCTTGAAAATGTTGAAACTTCTTTTTCACCTCCTTCCTTTGTATGTTGTAGGGTGCTCCGAGACCCTCTAGGTAGAGCCAGCACTGGACACAATGTCTAACAAAATAAAGCAATATGAATAAGGTATTTCTACCAGCTATATTTGATTATGATGGTGCAGCTTGGCCTAGAATAGCTCCCTGGTGCTTTTCTTGGCTTGTGAATTGGTACTTTGGTGTGCTTGTGCAGCTGATTCTGTGCATAGGTGTACATATATGATAATGCTTAGTGCAATTGGGGAAAGGTGTTTGTGATGCTTTACAATTTCAATAATTTAGATGGTTCCTACTGACAGAGTCAAAGTTCATGCTACTATAGTTAGGGTTTTCTACTAACACAGTAATTTCGGGACAGAAATGTTGCACTTAATTAGAACCCTGTCATTGTATCCATATAGGCTACAAAGGTGCCACAGCAAAAAATAAAGTGTTGTATTGTCAAGTGGACTATAGTATAAGTCACTGTGGCCAAAAATATAAAGGGAAAAAAACAAAGTTTGAAACAAATTAATGAACACAAAAAGTAAGGAAGCCTGAGCCCAAAAATACAATTCGGCCCCAACAGCTTTTTCTGCCAGTCTGAGAAAAGATTTGTCTCTGTCCACCGGTCTTGTAAATGTTTAACCTTTAATTTTACTGTGTGGTGCTTTCAGGAGTCATGGGGTCATGACACTCTCACTCAGATAAGCAATGTTTTTATTTTGTAACTGTGTGCCAAAGGTTTGTACTAACAACTCCCTTCTGATCTACCCATGGTATTTAAAATGAAGGGCTAATGGGTTGTGTTGCCCTACACATCTCAAGAGCCACAGGTTTCGAAGCCTGATTCCCTCAGATTCTCTTGGTAGGCAGAGGCTGGGATGGAGAAGCAATGTGCTACACCCATTATGTCTAATAATGTTTAGTCTCATAAGTTGATTGGACCTTTATTTCATTTCCGTGTGTCCAAAACCCCCTATCATTTAGATAAGGAGCACCCCTATTTTGCAACACTTCACCATATGTTGTTGTGTACAACTCCCAGTAACCCTAGTGAGAGTATGGGAGGACTAATGGGATGTGTAGTCCTAAACACCTTGAAATCTGCAGGCTGCAGACCTTGCTTCACCCACGTCTCCAGGAATAGGCATAGCAGCGTAGTAGCAATATCTGGTACCCTTTACATTTATAACTGTTTAATAATGACAAATAACAATATCTTTCTTTTTTATTTCCTGCTGGACTGTCTCCTCCACTCAGGTTTACCAAACTGCAAAGAAATGAAATGTTGTTCTTTGATTTCTTTATTTGGAGATTCTTTATCGTCTTTATTTGGAGACAGTAATACAAAAGGGATAAATAAATACAATTAAAGCAAGGAATATCAGCATTCCCATCGGATGTGGTGCTTGTGGTGTGTCATGGAGAGTCCTGTGTGTTGGCCCAAGGTGAATGTGAAAGATGCTTGCCTAATGAAAGGAGTGAAGAGGTAAAGCAAATGAGTGGGGATGCAACAGTGGCCAGGCTTGCAGGTGTGGCTTTCAGTAGAATGCATGTATCTTGTCCTCAATGTGTCTGGTATGATCCACTATAAATTATAGCCAGACGAAGGACAGTGTGGGTGTGCTCGTCCAAACGGCATGTAGGCCTTGTTGTCCAACACTTTAAAATTAACATGCCATTCTTTATGCTCTTCAACTGTGCCCAGATGCTTGAGCAGAATGGCTACTATCATACCTGGGGAATGTTTGTAGATGCTAACAATGGTATGCCATCTTCTATTTAAAAGGCTTGCAACAGGGAAATTCTTCCTTGGAACCATGGGGCAGGGACAGGGAATCCGTGTTTCTGCTGAGAACAACAAGAGCCAGTGTCTACAAGGAGGTATGGCTTCGAGAAAAGCTTTCCTGGGAAATTATGTCAATTGAAGAAGTGTTAGGAGGGATGTCATGAGAGGTGTCATGAGTTTTGCAACAGTCATGTTGGGTGGACAGGGAGTAACTGAAAGTAATTTGTTGGTTCACTAGAATTATTGGTAAAGGTGTGGAAAGTGATCGTCCCGAGTACAATGACAGTGGCCCTCATTCCGAGTAGGGCGGTAAGGGATACCGGGCACCGGTAAGTAGACCGGTGCCGCTAATCCCTTACCGCCCTACTACGAGGTCCCTTAACGGGTCCCTTCCTTAAGGTCTGACCAGGTGTTAAGGACTGGACCCGTTAAGGGACCTGGGCGCATATCACGGGCTTGGCATACGCCGGCCCATTATTTGCGCCCACCCCATTCCCATTGAGCCCTATTGCGGCCCTACGAAATGCACATTTTGTAGCAAATAATTGCATTTATTGCAGCATTTTTGCTTTATTAAGTGGTGCCCATAATAATGCCAAAATAAATACAATGTTGCGCTGCAAAACTTGCATTTTTAATGCTGCAAAATATTTCAAGCTGCAGTATCCTACAGAGTCATCTTTCTTGTTACCACCCAAAAGTCATCCTTCTTCATATTAATGACTTCCCAGAATAAAATAATTCCCCTCCACTCAAACAACGTTTTTTGTTTGTTTGTAAGCTTCTGTTTCATTCCTTACGCTTCCAATAGTAGGCAGGCTGATCTGACAACTGACCCTCCTCCTTCTCCAAAGTGTTGCCAAGTGGAGATAGCTCACCAAGACAATGTACATCACTGGTAGGCGCAACACAGAGTTTGGTGCTAAATAAATGATGTTAAGATTGTTAGTGGGCCTTCACAAATGGGATGAACATAATAGATGCGTACTGCACATACACATCTTTTGAAACCCTTCCAATGCCAGTAAAAAAGAAAACATATTATTGGGAGCTTTTTTTTATATTAAATTTTTTGTATTGGTTAAAATAATAAAACCTTTAACATTATCATCCGTACATAAAACAAACTCAATTCATCTATACTCATCCCTTAGACATTCCCACCTTTGAGCATTACATCAAATCAGTGACAATAGAGGACAACATTGTAAAACTGAACATCCGAAATCCAAATTCCACTCATAAGAATCCCCATCCTCCATTACTCCCCTTCTTTTAACACAAAATACAGACATTTCATGGTTGCAAGTGTCAGGCTGATTCTTTCACCCAGTAGAACCCATTCCCACCATTGTGCAGTCGACAGGGACAGTCTCGAGTTTACTTGCCAATTGGATCTCCCGTGTCTACAGAATTTTTAATCTGCATTTTAATAAGAGGTCTCTATAGCATGCTGTGATGCTGGAAATGCATCGGAGGGACAGGGCCTCCGTATCCTTGTCCTTTACTGCTTTTTACCCATGGGATACCTTTATGGCAACCATGGGTGGGGGTACAACCCTGTGGCCCTAGTGTATGTTTTTGGGCACCTGTGGGTGGCCCACAGAGCAGGGTATGGGCTGGTGGCAGCTCTGTTGGATTGAAGTGACATATATGGTGTTGCTGTGAAGGCCCGGCCAGACTAGCTGGAGCCTTCCCGGTGATGTATGTTGTGGGTACCAACTGTGGATGGGACCTGGGTGAATAGAGTGTGTGACGAATATGCATTCTGTGTTGTGGGTGTCTAGTATCTGGTGGTTGACACAATGACTGAGACAACCCTGCCCGAAACCGGTATGAATGCAGCTTGGAGTGTTGAATGGCTCGGTACTTGTCCCAATACACATAACTTGTTGTGAGTGTCTGGAGAGAGGTGAATGGCCTGAATACCTTGTGTGCCTGATTGGCTGCCTGCCTGCATGAATGCCCGTAGTCGTGATTGGATGCTTGAGTGTGACCCAGCGGAATGAATGGGAGATCAACAGTATATCTGGGGACCTCTCACTACTAGGAATCGTGTTCAGAAGCTGAATTTCACTACAACGAGTAACTGGAGTAACTGACGTTTGACCTTGAAGCCCTGCTGGACGAGAAGAATTGCTGTTGCTCACCTTCACAATCTTAAAGCTGTTGTGCCTCCAAGGACTGACCCAGAGAGGACCGTGCTACGAGGGACCATCGTGCACAGCTGATCTTTGCCAATGCCCCCTGGTAGACAGACCTTCGACAGGCTACCGACCCGACACAGGGACTGCTGCGGAACTCCAAGGAGAAGCACTCGGACTGTTGTCTGCCACTGTCGACGACTGCCGTCGCGGACCGGAGCCGCCGTGCTCCCGTTTGCCTAAGAACTTCAATTGATCATCGGACGCTCTCGTCTGCATCGTCACTCGCTTGTCTCCCGCTGGAGAAGGCCCGACCATCGACGCGCCGATGAGCATCCACCGGTGGGTTTCCCACCACCTAAGGACCACAGAGACGCCGACGACTCGATGCCCTTGCTAGGCCACAGTTCTTCATCATCTCTTTGCGGTCCAGAACTATCGTCAAAGAGGTGCCCCGCATGCCTCTTCCTTGCAGGAAGTCAACGCTCTGTTGTCGACGAGCACCGCTAGGAACAAAGCTGTCACTTCCCTGTCGTAGTTCCACCTGTTCACCGTTAAACGTTCAACGACCCGTGACTCCCGCCTTAAAGGGAGGGCACTCAAGAAGGGCCGTCGATTCCCCAACAGTGAACACCAAGTTCCCCGACACCTCTCGACGATCCGTGGCTCCCGCCTGAAAGGGAGGCACTCAAGAAGGATCGGTCGACGCAGCGTCGGAGAACTCGATTGCCATGTCCTGGATGCTTATGCTTCGTATTTCATTCGCTCTTGTATGGTATTAGTAAATGATTCAAACTGAGTTTGTTTCGTCATGATCATCGCTACACCAGGTACATTGGGGGGGGTAAAACCTTAATAGGAAGAAGTGAGACTATTGAACATATGGACTGGGCTTGTGCTATATCTTTATTTACAGGTTGCCCAGGTGGGGGGATCTGCACACAGAACTGTGCCTAGCGGTAGGGGTCAGCATCCTGCCTATTGTTTCAACCATCTTGCATTCCTTCTTATCTCTATTGCTGGTTTCCTCGTTATTGATCTGTGTGACATTTTAACCGTACAGTTGATGCACTTTAATGAGATTTGATAACATTGGTGGTACCACTTTAGAATTGTATATATTTATCATTATTGACTTCCGAGTACAAAGTGCGTTATTGTGCTCATGTACATACCTTTGAATATTAATTATATAAAGACTGTGTTTTCAGTAATACAGTGTGTGGACATTCCTTTGTGGGGGTTCGCGGACTACACTGTACTTAAGAACCAGCCCGCATCACCTCCCGAAAAGCTAAGCCTTGATTGCTCGTCCATTGCTACCTTATAGAGAATCTTGACTGGGGTCTTCTGTGCCTCTCCTCTACCATATATAGAGCAGAAGTCCAGACACCCCATACCAGTCTTTACATATGCCAAAGGGAATATTTGGAGATATATTGGTATTTGATTTAAGCCCCTTCCTTCCATTGCTATGGTTGGTCTCATTCTATCTTTACTCTTATTCTCTGCTGTTTCAATCCAATCTAGTTCCTGTAATTTCTTTATGGAGGGCTTTAGTGGGATGATAAGAAGCACGTACACAACAGACATTATTGTACCAACATACATTATCTGTGTTAATGTTAAAAAAATGAATGTGACACTTGTAATTGAAATGGCTTATACATTGTCAAAACCTTCCAATTTCAATAGAAGAGGAAAGGGACACTCGTGACTCTGCGTTTCCCAGTGTCCTTGAAATGGTTCAGTAAACAACACAATACCAGGAATCATCCTAAATGAAAGTCAGGCATTCCATCAGCCTACAGGCTAATTTAGCAACAACCCTGAACTATTTCTTTGCCAGGAGTGCAGCTACTAGAATATTGGGAAACAACTGAGTTGAAAACGTAATCAGAGGAAGTCCCCCGGTGCTCCATCCCCCAATTCCAGCCTGCTGTATGATATTGGCAACTAAATTCAAAGAATCAAAATATTTTTCCCATATTGGAAAGTACACACCTTTCTGCAAAACCAGAAGAGACATTTTAGAAAAGCACACACTGGGAAGTTCAGTGAATGGAAAGACAGCTTAGATACCAGGTTTGCTATACATTGATTATGGGGTACCATTTTCATGTTAATGTTAGTGAACATTGTTTTTTAAACATGGAGAGAATCAAACAATGGGCCTCATTACGAGGCTTGCGCTCCTGTAATGAAGGGTGCCGTACGGTAAAACCAGACATCCTTTCCGGGTCCCGCGAGGGGACCAAGAAGCTAATAACGGGCCCGTTATTAGCTCCATCCCCATTCCCATTGAGCCCTATGGGGGCTCAAATGGGAATGGGGATTGGTTCCTTCAAGGAGGAATTACCGGGTCCTCCAATGTTGGAATGACCCGGTTATTCCTCATTGAAGGAACACGGTATGGGCCTAACTGACAATTCGTCTTTTGTTTGGGAGAGCACTGTATTAGTTGAACTATTTACTTATTTCCCCATGCAGTTGAACTGTTTTCAAAATATCCAGTCATTGCATGCTACCAGCATTGGTCGCATCTTCAGTCATATTTTCCTTAAGGGTTTGAGCTGCATCCTTCTGTTACACCAGGGGCTGGCTTTTGACTCATAACTTATAACATAGATCTGCAACCACAAATCTAGTGTGCAGTTTGTCTGTGGCATTGCCATTGTCATGACTTCAGTAATCCCATTGTTCTCCTTTATTGATGGTGAGCAAAATCTGCAACACAGGAGACAACCACCTGTACAATACCATCAATGTACGCTAATAAGGCCGGCCACTTGTAGGGGATGGTGTGCTTTACCAGGTGTGTGGTTATTAGGTACTGTGTAACAAAGAAAGGTCCGTACACCAGGTAAATGTAACAACCTTTATTGTCCGTCCAGTATATTCCTTATGATAACTGGGGATGGTAGGGAAGAAACATAGACAGATGAAGATAGGAAGATGAACACCGGGATCCCCACATCCCTGCAGCTCTTTCTCAGCTCTCAACTACCAACGGTCCTTCAGAACCCCCAGGCCCACAAGTACAAACATTCCACTCCCACTGTGTCGTCATCACCACTAAAGCATACCACTACACATCTCCCTCGCTTAGGAACACACAAGAAAAGAAGAAAAGTGTGACCCACACAAATTCTACGGATTACCACAAGACAAATGCCAATAACCATCACAAAGCGGGCTACAATATGACGAGGAAAACAGCACCACACACAAGGAAATTCCTCCACAGGACACCGGACCACCCCAAAAATGCCAACAACCTGAAAACAAACTCTGCGCCATACAACAAACCAACAAAATCATCCAAACAAGCTACACCTTCATAGGAACCCAGAACTACCGCAGAGTCCACCGTCATGTAAAAAGGAATTAGCCCACCATAACAACCAATCCCCAACCTGTAACCCGCGAGAATAGAAAACAAGCACCACCGCCTGTCCGAGCTGCCACCTCGGAACCTCAGATCTGCCACACCCGAGCACAACTAGAACATCAAGGATGCTCAACTATAAACACAAACATACCAACCCATCAAGGTACCATACACCTTCTGCTCCGGGCTGCCACCCCAAAGCCTCAGATCTCCCACACCCGAGCACAAACACAGCTCTACTTGAGCAACAACAATGCCCACAACACCAATTGGGGAAGGCGAAATCAAAACAACAATACATCATGCACCACCATTACAACATCATCACCGCAACCCGTTGAGACACACACTGCACACTGCTACACCTGACCCTGCCACACAACAGACACATGGCAACCGTTTAGCCAAACTTCCCATAAACATCACATTTCCAATGCATGTAAAGCAATGAATAGGGAAGAACTCAATATGGAATGAACACCAAAAACAGGACATCCTGAACGAAATGACAACTAGCGGTCACAAAACTTGCCGTAAGCCAACTCATCCTATGTTGCACCACACCAGCCTGCTATCCACAACTCACCATAACCAAGCAATAATCCTCTACAACACCAAACGCACCTATGTACCTACTTTTTCATCACAAAATTGAGAACAAAAACTCTGTTACAACATAAATACACCTAACTATATAGGAGAAATTGACCAATACTCCCCATACTATGCACCCTCGAGACCTAGGTGCTGTTCTCCTCTTCAACGCACCCTCCAATCTCATGTACGGATCTTATAACTACTCGACTTCCAGGTGAAAGTCTCCTCAACCCCAACCCTCGAGTCCAAAACAATGGGCCTCATTACACGGTAGGCGCTAAGGGATTACCGGCACCGGTAAGGTCACCGGTGCCAGTAATCCCTTAGCACCCTACTACGAGGTCCCTCAGTGGGTCCCGTCCTTAATGCCTGGTTTGACCAGGTCTGACCAGGCATTAAGGTCGGGACCCGTTGAGGGACCCGGTATGCGGTAAGGGAGTAGCCATGCTGCTAATAGCTGCATGGTTACCTCCTACCGTGTAATGAGGCCCAATATCTTCTGAAACCCAATGAGTTCATCTAAGAACTCTCCCGGAAATGAACACAAATCACGCCAACCATTCATAAGACAGTGGGCCTCATTACAAGGTGGGAGGCAAGGGATTACCAGCACCAGTAAGGGCACCAGTGCCGCTAATCCCTTACCTCGCTACTACGAGTTCCCTTTGCAGGTCCTTCCTGGTTTTTGCAGGAGATAAGGACGGGACCCGCAAAGGGACTCTAGAGCTAATAACGGCACCGCAATTTATGAGGGCTCAAATGGGAATGGGGAATGGCCCTGGTGAATGGGGAATTACCGGTCGCTCCGACCTCGGAATGGACCAGTAATTGCTCCATTCACCAGGGTGGAGTCGGAAGGGTTTTGGAGGTAGCCATGGAGCTAATTGCTCCATGGCTACCTCCAACCTCGTAATGAGGCCCAATGGCATACTAAACTGTAGGACGGGTGTAAACATGCCTGCTAACCTGACAATACATACTCATATTGCAACCCCTAATAATACGATGCCAAAACAAGGAGAGCTACAGGGGCAACGGAGGCCACAACATAACACGCCACATATGACAGACAACAGCCTCTGACAACATCAACCCCCTACAAAACAATCCGAGGACATTCCTTCAACCCCTACACGTGGGCCACAAACACCCACACAACAACGCACTGGCCCAAAACACTTACCTCCCTCTATTTCTTTACCCAGTTTCGTAATTCCAAAGGCCTCGGAAAAACACCCAAACTGGAACAAAAACAGTTGCCATCCAGAAGAAACTTTCTTCCACCATGTCGTGGCTACAGTCAGCACATCAGGAACTCTCCTCTCCAGTCCTGCTGTTCAACATGGAGATCCTCGCTCCTATTGGATCTGCCCCAGCACAGGCTGGAACTCCGTCTCTTATTTCCAGTGGGTGTTCAACAGCGTCCTCCTGGTCACGTGCATCTCTAATTGCCCAACACTGAAAGCAGCGCTCCTCTGACTGGCGCACCAACTGCCAAGCTCGTGACAGTGTCCCCACGCAGCACTCTCTCCTGACGTCACCATAAATGCTGTAGACGCTGATGGTAAAACTTCTCCTGTGGCGAGAAAACTGCTGCTCGGTAGGGAACAACAAAGGAACTTTCCCAGGGCCGGAACCCACGCCACCTCGATAACTCTCAGCGGAGAACTCTGTCCATCCATAGCAGCAGGTGGGAACATGAGGAAACACTTGTTCGGGAGCTCCTCCTCCTCCGGCAGGAAGTGCAACTGCTCTGGAAGGGTGCAATGACGCATCCCCAACTCTCCTTCTCCCAGCACTTCCCTGTCTGGTACCTGCTGATCTCTCTCAGGACGTTGCTCCAGCTGCCCAACTTTGCAGCCCGTACCCGATGACTACGGGGGCACCTCCACCTGAGCTGCATGTTAATGCCCATTTCCACAAACAGACGCGGCTGGGCACTACTCCGACGGTGCCGCACACTCAGGGCTCTGCTTCTTCATTGCAGCTGCTACCACGACCAAGTGCCTTGCCTGGACCGGACTCGCCTGCGGCACCAGCTCACCAGCAGCAGGCTACTTCTCTCGGGGTCCGTTCACCAGGTAAGTGTAACAACCTTTATTGTTTGTCTCGTATACTCCTTATGATAACTGGGTATGGTAGGGAAGACAACATAGACAGATTAAGATAGGAAGACGAGCACAGGGATCCCCACACCCCTGCAGCTCTCTCTCAGCTCTCAACTACCAACAGTCCTTCAAAACCCTCAGGCCTCAAGTACAAACATTCCACTCCCACTGTAACGTCACCACCACTAAAGCATACCACTACATACTGCAGAGAGTCCTTATCTACACATGTTTCAAGTAAAGAAAGTAATTTGATCTTCCATCAGCAAAACCATTGTCACTCTTAACATGTTCCACGTGTCCACAGTGTTCGGTTTCCATATTCCATATGTGTGTGTGTGTTATTTTTTCAATATGTGTGAATCGATTATTTACTTTGATGGGGAGACTTGGAAGAAGCAAGGTAGTGAACAATTGGAGAAAGGGGGGGCTAAGAAACAGGGGTTTGTGAGGGTGGCTTCAGGATTTTCAGTTGATAGATTGCTAAACTTCTGTCTGCTCCCAGTGAAGGAAGGAGTTGTGCCCTGAGAAGGGGTGAAGGCCCCGTCATATGGCACTAGTCAACTTATTTCATTACTTTGAAGGCGTAAAAGGGAACTCCTGATAGGAGTTCCTCTCTGGGACCCTCGCTGACACTTTCACTGCATGATTAACTATGCTGCCACTCACCTTTTATACAGACCTAGCAAAATAGGGATAACATAAAGGAGTCAAAATCGGAGTGATGTTTGCGTGATTGAAATTGACAGAAGGTGTACTTCTGATAACGGTTTTTAGATGTACGATTAATTAGCATTGCTCATTTTGGTCAAGCAACGCAACTCATGATTCTCAACTTTTTTGTAGCTATTGACCTTGTTGAAAAACAAATTAAATAAATAAATAATGTCCCAACCATGAAAAGAGATTTAGATGCATACATTCTATAAGCACAGAGAACAGGTCATTAATTGTCAGCATTTTTGCCGTTTGGTTTAGCATTTCTTCACACGTGCTATTTGTAGTTAGCTTTAACACACTTTAGAGAGCAACACACAGTGAAAGGAGGAGCAGCAACAATATTGCTCATTATATTTAGAGTTTAGTTCCTGGATATTTCAAGGGTTTTCTAGCCAGCATTGGTGAATCAAGTTGTGCTTTGTTTGTATCCAAAACAATTCACAATATGTTATTTTGGCTATTGGTGAAAGGGTGGTTGGAGGGCCACACAGTGAAAGTTGTATGTAGGATAGATGGTGAGTTGTTAGTAACAGGGGCTGTTGACTATGTTACAAGAGGTCTGCCATTTTGAATTAGGCCTAGTTAAAGGTTGCAGTTTCTCTCAGTTAGAGTATTATACTGCATCTTGGAGCTTCGGTTTTGTTAATTTAATTACAGTTTATTCATGCCTCTCCCAGCCACTGTTCAGGGAGCCAAGGTCCCTGGAGGGAGAAGAAAGCCCATTCGCAGATAGTCATTAACGCTTCTAGGCCAAGCAGTCCACAGGAGTTGTGAACGGAATGAACTAGGTCAGTTTGTTCCTGACGATTCTGTTAGTGCAGTAGTTGTGAACGGCAGATCTGGTGAGAACGAGATATGGTGATGGGATACTACCAGAATACCGTATTGAGGTGTGCTTATACTGTCCCTAATGTGAAGAGGTAGTACCATTGGAACTGCAGCAGACACACTGAATAGAACAAATACATCAGAGAAATTAATTCAGTGGCTCGGCTGTGTTTTTTATAAACCCACCTGGTTCCCAAGAGAGATAGGAGGAATATGTGCTAGGAAAGTGTAGTGTGCTCATGGGCAGTGTTGGCTGCCATGGTTGAATGTGTGTGGGTTTGAGAGGGAGTTCTGGAATGGAATGAGGGGAGTTCATATGGATTGCAGGAAGGATCCAGAGGGAGCTTATATGCCAGTGGACTGAGGAAGACATTATGTGCATAAACATGCCTGTTCCTCCCTTATACTGCTTCCCCTGTGCACTTCAAAAGTGCCCACTGGCCCGATTTCATGTGTCGGTGACACAGCATGGCATCAGCTTCCTGATCAAATACTCTGGTAAGTCACCCGCCCCCTCTGGTTCACCTTGATGTATCTCTGTGCCCCCTACCACCCTCTGGTTCCCTGTGATGTGTCTCTGTGCCCCCACCCCCACTGGTCCCTCGTGATGTGTCTCTGGGCCCCCACCACCCTCTGGTCCCCTGTGATGAGTCTCTGTGTCCCCCACCCCCCTCATGTCCCCCGTGATGTGTCTCTGTGCCCCCAATCCCCCTCTGGTCCTCTGTGATGTCTCTCTGTGCCCCCCACACCGCTTTTGTGCCCCGTGATGTGTCTCTGTGCCCTCAGTCCTCCCTAGTCCCACATGATGTCTCTCTGTTCCCCCCACCCCCCTCCCTCTTCTGGCCCTGTGATGTGTCTCTGTGCCCCCCACCCCACTCCTGGTCCCCCATGATGTCTCTCTGTGCTCCCCCCCTTTTTGGTCCCCCTTGATGCCCTTCTCCCCCCTCCTGCTTTCCCTGATCTCCTCTACCGCTTCCCCCTCCTTTAGCCCTTATTCCTTCTTCCATTCCCCTCCCCATTCATTGCAGAAGTTGTCTTGATTCACTAAGGGTTCCCCATCAACAACGTGTTGCCAACGCTTGGATTTGACTTTTGGACACATTGGCCTTCATTCCGAGCTTGGAGGTAAGTACAGGTACTTTCTGGCATGGCGGAAAGTACGAGACTGACCTGGTGACAGGCCGCCAATTGCGGCCCATTACGACCTTGCGGGCACAAGCTTTTCCCCATGCCAGAAAAGTACCTAGCGGCATGCCGCTAAATGACCCGTAAAAACCCTACCGGCATGCTGCGAGACGTACTTAGCCACACCGCCACGGAAGCAGCAACGTCTGTAAATAACGGTGACTGTAATTTACGGATGCCGTAAATTACGGTCACCGCAAAATAACGGAACCGGAAATTTCGTCATCGCACAGGAACGGGAAGGAGCGCGGTGGCCATCTTTAAAAATACAATCCATTGCCATCCTCATCAGGCAGCACCCTTAGGAGCAATCCGAAGTTTGGTAAAGGACCACACACCCAGGACCAATGCCTAAAGCCCCAAAGAAGTCTGGAGAGAGGCTCCGCAAGAAGCAATTCAGCCCGGAAGAGCTGCAGGCCATGGTGGACAACCTGGCGGAGCACGCTGACGTCGTGTTCAGCACCAACATGCGGTGAGAGGCAATAATCCGGAAAAAAACATCTGGGCACAAACCGCCCAAAGGGTGAGCACAGTAGGCACCACCCCCCGCACCCTCAAGGACTGCTGCAAGCGGTGGGATGACTTGCGGGTGCAGGTGCGGAGCCTCCTCTCCACCAACCGGAGTCTGGCACTGCAGACCGGAGGGGGCCCAAGTTCCCCAATGAGACTGGAGCCATGGGAGGAGACATGCGCGTCATTGATCGGCACTGAATCGATAGAGGGCGTCGGCGATATGGAGTGCAGGGCTAGGTCGTCTGCCGATGGAGGTGAGTGTCCAAAGTCAACACTGGCAATGGCATTTACATGATATATACTCCCCCAAGGGCCGTCAAAGGCACCTTGTCATGCTGCCTTCCCCCCATCCAAATAATGCAGAGCCAACTGCCACGCAATCATGGGCCAAGTGCTTGCACTTCAACCATAGTGCACTAACTTGCACATCACATTATGCACACTATGCAGCGGGTTCGGCAGTGTGCGAGCCAGACTGCACATTACCAGGGCAGGATGAGTTACTCCGACACCTGCGTACATACCATACACATGCATATGTACTAGTGCTGTTGCAACGCCCAAAAGGCCACAAACCCCAATGACTGAAATGTGAATGCACCCATCAATGTAATTAGCATCTCAAACAATCACTCATCTCGTCCCTCTCTTCTACCCCCACAGGCACTGAGCATGAGAGCAGGAAGCCCCAGACGAGCCGTCCAACCACCTCCACGGGCAGAGGCAGGGTCCTCCGCATACCAGCCCGGACAAAAACACCAACCCCGGCTCCCCAAAGGTCAGTGGAGGATGCACCACCCCAATCCCTCCCTGCATCGGCGCCTGCCACAATGGCCACCCCAAGGTCGGAGGAGTCTAGCATTGCTGGGGAGGTGGAAGCTACGGGCCCCCAGGAGAATGTGGACAGCCCCTTGTCCATCTGTGGGGCGTCCGAGGAGGAGTTCTACCCCACAGTCCACACCCCAGAGCCCAGCAATGTCCCCCTAGCGTTGTGCAGTGACTCTAGGGAGCCTGAAACACATGGCCGTAGTGCACCTGCCGATACACAGGGAGACGCCGATCCTGGCCCCAGTTCCCCAGTCGAGGCCATGCCAGGGCATGTAGACCCAACACCCTCCAGGGATGAACAACCATCAATGGATGCACTTCGTGCAACACAGCTGACTGCCCTCATCACTGGGTTGATGGAGGACAACCGCCAGGCCAGGGTGTAGTTGCTAGATGAACTTAGGGAAATGCGTCAGGCGGTCACAGAGAGCACCAACAGGTTGTGTGACGTCCTAGGACGCATCACAGATGCCCTTGAGGCTGCGCATACCAATCAGCAGCCTCAGCAGGAGGACACGCCCTCATCCAGTCGATCCACCACGGCAAGCCCACCGCGACGCACTCTGCGTTCTATGCGGCGCCGGGACATGCCTCCCCGGGCCCCGGGAGCATGGATTAATCGGCATTGCTGCCCCATGTGGCCTTAATGGACTACATGGGACTACTGTTGTGGAGTTGGGGGGATGGAGGTGGGAGGGTGAGGGTTTGTTGTGGATTTGGGGGGGAGGTGGATGGGGGGTGAGGGTTTGTTGTGGAGTTGGGGGAGGTGGGTGGGGGGTGAGGGTTTGTTGTGGAGTTGGGGGGAGGTGGGCGGGGGGTGAGGGTTTGTTGTGGAGTAGGGGGGAGGTGGGTGGGGGGGTGAGGGTTTGTTGTGGAGTTGGGGGGGAGGTGGGTGGGGAGGTGGAGGGAATGTTTACACTTATCCATTTATATTTTCAATACACCATTGGAGTTGCAAAGTTTAACCTGTGTGGACATTCATTCATCATTGAGCATGTGTATTATGACGTCTGACAGTGCATGGTCTACAAGTATACTCACACCCAGTGCCCTGTGTGCCCATGTAATGCCGCCCTCTGCTGACTTGTGTTTTGGTTATTATGTCCAATCATTGTTTGCCACACGACATGTCCCTCCCGTGCACCGCCTCCATGATGCTGTCTTGCCCCTTCCTCCTCCTCCTTCACTCCATCTTCATCTGCTGCTAGCAGTCCCATTTCATGGGACAGAGCCACATTCCAAAGGATGCACATTATGTTCAGCTTTACACATGACATGGGGGTCTTGGACACCACATTGCAGTAGATGGGTCCCCCACCAGTCCAGCTTCGGCAACTCATATCTGCCTCATGCAAGCCAGGTGACTGCTTCATCTCCACGCATGCACGGGTATGGCCAGTATTTTAGGGCTCCCTGGGCCTGTTCTGTGGGTTTCTGACAGGGCTCCCGTACCATGGTGTCAAGGGACAGCCACCAACACCTGCATGTCTAGCCAGTTATGGTAAGTGTTTGGACATTCATGGTGGAGAACTGAACTTGTCTGACATGGCAGCAGGTTATTGATGCCCATATGCACATGTCCATGGATGCATTTAGCCCATTCATGGCCACAATATGTGTCCAGTGCAATGGAATGCTGTAGGGGGGCGCGTCTACGAGATGGTCCATGAACAATGGCACGCACATCTTGTGGTACGTGCTTCGTTGGTGCATGCAGCAGTCTTGATGTTAGATCCATGAAGTGCTGTGTACTGTGTGAATCCGTAGTTGGGTGTGTTGGCTGTAGTCATTGGCTCATATTCATCATACTGCTCTGATCCATACTATGGTGAATTCCACCACTCCTATGGGTGTGCCAAACCGGTGATGTGGTGTGGTATCCCTGCTGCCCTCAGTTCAATCCACTCCCAGGGATGACTCTCCGGGGTGGTGACAAGCTGGAGGCAGCCACATTCTGCATATGCAGTGTGTCTTCCTATATGCCCTTACGGTTGTGGGGGCCGCCAATGAGTGGTGCATGTGTTGTGGGATTTGGCCTTGTCAGATGTTGGTAATGTTGTGTTTGGTGTGTGCTTTACTCCATCGATGTGGGAATGTGTACTCATGTGCCATTACACTGGTTCTGTGGCACGGTGTTTGGTGGGGTGAACATCATGCACTGGCTTCATCATTCGACCCAGTTTGTTTATGCAGGCACCCACCTCATGGCACCAATGCACTGGCATGACACAGTCAGACGACTCACCAAGCAGCCAGGCACGTCATCCTGCATGTCACCCCATGCGGCACGGTAGCGTGGAGTTCAGCTGGCCCATTGAATCATGAGTTGTTCCTGGATGTCGGGCCCACCCATGTGTGATGTTCTTGCTTGCGTTGCATTCCGTCTGTATGTTGGGGGAGTGGTATTGCTTGCGGTTGCGATCCGCCACCTGCATGACATGCAGGTCCACCTAATCCACGTGGGTGCTGTCAGGGGCACCCATGTCATTTGGCATGCCTGCCAATGCATGGGGGACAACTTTTGTGTCATATATCTCCTGGGTAGATTTGTAGCCCCTTGTGTGCATGAGGAGGTGATCCAGCACTTGCTTCTGTGTCCGTGTAATGGACGGTTGTGACATGCCATGCATGGGCCCCACTGTGTGCTGGTAGGTGTCTGTAGCATGGGTGTGGGGCACAGGCACCACCTTCAGTTGTGCCGGGAGAGCGGTGTGTATTTGTATGCTGCTCGCTTATCTGGTAATTTCTCGGCCCAACTATGGTGGTGATGGTGTCACATTGAAGCTGGTAGGGGGTGTGTATCTGCTCAGGGGTTTCCTTGAGGGACCGAACCTGCTGCGTGGGAATGGGGACTGCTGGGGTGGTGACGGAGGCTGCACTGGTGCTGCATGCTGGGCCTGTCTTCCGCTCCTTCTCCCCCTGTGTCTCCTCAGTGGGGGGGCCTGGTGTTGTTGCTGTAGTTCTTGTCATTGTGCCCTTGCTGGCAGGGCCTCCTGCTTCATGTACTGCTACCACCATTGGTCTCATCTTGGTGTGGGAGGGGGTGTGGTGTGTGGGTGTGATCTTTTTCTGCTGTGGCAGACTCCATTGCCTCCACCTGTGCTGATTGTGTGCACCTGTGGTTCTGGGAACCACTGCTCAGGGTTCTTTACTCCTTCTCTGAGATGCCTGTATGTACTCCATGCCGGTAAGGTACTGTATGGCCTTAAGGAGGTTGTTATTTACGTGTGCTCCTTACTTGTGATCAGCTCCAGTTTACGCCATGCCGCAAATTTCGACATGGTGTGGCGCGCGCGACCCAAAACCGATAATTACAGCATCTTAGTTTAAAGTGCCGTAAATAGCAGTCTGACAGGTCAGAATAGCCCGTAGCCGTAAGCGATGCCGGTATTCCTTTACCGGCATCGTTTTTCCCTTACCTCCAACCTTGGAATTACCCCCATTGACTCTTGATGCTTCACCCCCTCAACTCTCATGTTGGACCTCCCTGGATCTCATAATCAGGTTGGTCTGCTGAATCATGCTGTGCCCATCGTCACCCTGAATCCTTGCCTACATTTTCTGTTCCCTTGCAACATTATGGGCCTCATTACACGGGCGGCGGGTTGCTGCTGGTATTTTACAGAGTCCGCCATGGTGAATGGCGGAATTACCGCCCTATTCCAAGGTGTGTGGGGCGGTAATTCCCCATTCACCATGGCACTTCCCCATTCCCCTTTTCGCCCCCATTGGGCTCAATGGGAATGGGGAAGGTGGTAATTGCGGTACCGTAATTACCTCCTAGGTCCCTTTGCGGGTTCCATCTTTAACAGCTGGTAAAACCAGCCGTTAAGATAGGGTCCCACAAAGGGAACTTGTAGTAAGGCGTTAAGGGTTTACCGGCACTGGAACCCTTACTGGTACCGGTAAACCCTTACCACCATCCGTGTAATGAGGCCCTATGTGTTTTACTGACCTCTGCAACTGTATTCACGCTCCCCTCTGCTTCTCTGCTCTTTTTCACTGTTTTTATTCTCTGTTCTCTTCTCCTCTCCCTTCTCCCTTCTCCCTCTCTCCTTCCGCTCCCTTACTTTTTTCTATGCACTTACTGTATCAGAATTGTCCCTGGACCAAATGTTTGTCTCCCCCCCCCTCCCCTACTTGTTCTTCCCCCTTCCCCTTCTAGCACTATCTGAAATGCCGTCAGACCTAGTACGATAGTCGCTTGTTTTGATCCTCTCCCTCTTTTCTCCTCCCCTCTCCTTCACGTCTACCAGAAATGTTGTCAGGCCTAGTATGGTAGTTGTCTGTCTGTTCCCATTTCCAAATGTCGCCAGGCCGAGTAGGATATTTAATTTCACATTCTTGTTGTTCATGGCCTGTAAGAATGTTTTTTGTATTTTCCATTGTTTGCTCCCTTGGTGTGAAGTGCTTTAAAACACATAATGCCTCATTACGACCCAGGCGGTAAGTTACCGCCTGGGTCGTACCCTTACCAACATGGTGTAAACTATGTTTACACCATGGTGGATGGCGGATTTACCGCTCCATTCCAAGGTGAGTGGGGCGGTAAATCCCCATTTCCCATTTACCCTTCCCCATTCCCATTTTTGCCCCATAGGGCATAATGGGAGTGGGGAAGGCGCTAATTACGCCACCGTAAATTACGGTGGCGTAATTAGCACCATGGTCCCTTAGCGCCATGGATTTTAACGCCTGCAAAAAGCAGGCGTTAAACTCACCATGGCGCAAAGGGACCTCGGAATCAGGCATTAAGGGTCGGCGCCGTTAACCCCTTACCGCCTGACTCGTAATGAGGCCCATTGTGTATAGGCGCTATATAAATAAACTATCATATCATATTCTTCGCTGTGTGTGTCCCGCCCCTCACTGTGTGCGAACATTGCATCCCTTCAGCTGTGCACACATCCAAATATAAAGAAGAAATCAGATTATGGAAATAGAGAGTTGATTTATCTCTGTGTATGCTTGCGCCACTCAGTGGCACATTTGAGAAAAGAACCTCTAAACATTTGATGCTCTCTCTCTATCGCACAGGGTTGCCTAGCAATCATAAACAAACAGGCCCGGGTTACAGTCTCATGCATATTACCTGCTGTGAAACAGTAATTAATTAAAAAGAAGAGTTAGAACATACACTTAGCTGAGAAAAGAGAAGGGTTGGAACAATTGACTCTGGAAGCTTACTGGTTACTGCTTGGTGCTTACTGCCAAACAGTGTGAAGTCGTTTTCAGTTTTTTTAAGAGAAAAAAAAAGGAGAGCATCATTTTTCAAATATTTTCAAACACTAACTGCACATAACATTGAGAATTGCTTCTGGAGACTATTGCAAGACCACGAGAATGATGCAAAACATAGCCCCCCCCCCCCCAACTCACACGCCTCCCCAGCTCAGGTGATCCTTCAGTTCCCTGGAAGAAATGGAAGAGGTACTTTTTAACATTACACAGCTGCTGTCTCTGGGGCCAATCTTAGTGCAGAAAGGAATACATCATTACTTATGCATTTTCTGGGCAAGCCAGGGCAGGAGAAATTCAATGACTTACCTAAACTACCGAATGAGGAGGCAGTGAATCTCAATGAATACGAAAAGTGCATCACTAAATTAGACAAGCATTATGAGACCAAACTTAGCATCATATTGGAAAGATGCACATTTGGGACTAGGACACAGAAAGAGGAAGAGTCACTGGAAACATTTATTATGATATTGAGGTGTTTAGTGAGAACATGTAGTATCGGGGATGGTAAGAACACATCTGGATTCAGGTAAGGCACAGGAGACCAGTATATATAAAAGGAGTATATTTATTTATAAGTTACAGAGTTACAGGGCTAGTTATATAGAAAGGGGCAGGGAGCTAAACAGATGACATTCTTTCAGTAAGGTTCTCCCATCCTGTGTTCCCAACTGTAGTTCTTGGAACCTTCAGGTCCCATCACATTCCATATGACATAGCTGTATTCTACTAGCAGCACTGTGTGCACCCAGTGCAAATAGATAGGTACAATACTACACATCTCCCTCTCTTCAATTGAACACCAAACAAAGCATCACAAACCAAGCATTAAAAGAGGCTCTCAAAATTACACACTCCTGCAAATCCGTAAAACCTATACAACATTCACAACCAAGAAAGCGTATCCACATTCACGTAACTAACAATCAAAACAATCAAATACACAAATCACCACCTGCCCGGGACTGCCACTCCCGGGCCTCACAACTGCCACTTGCGAGCACATACGTTCCTTGCCACACTCTCAACCATCAGAGCGTATCTCCTCCCACTCCACCTGCCACATGGAGACAAGGGTCTGCCACACCCAGCACAACCGCGTACTCACGCAACCATCAGGAACTATCTAACATTCATATGAACCTCTTATATTTTATCCTTATCAACATTACATTTGCCTCACAACCATAACTGCATAACTACATACACCACCATTCCTCTCCGAAACACCTGTGGTTTGCGCCATCACATATTCACATACACACCCTGCCATAAGAAACAATGAAAAGTGGGAAAATGCAGAAAAAAAACTCACAAAACAAAGATCACATTAAAACAACGCAGCTGGAAAAGAACAGCGCGAGAAGAGAATACACCATGACAGAGACTGATCAGATCTGAGTCCAAGTGCAAAAGATCTTTGAAAACAAAATTGTTTTGAATGCGGCCAAAAATTGAAAGCATCCAAAGTTTAAAAAAAAACATGTTAGGCCAAGGAAAATAAACCGGTAATATCTTCACATGCATGCCATATGTAATATGCCCAAAGAAATGGTATACATACCATGCAACATTCATGTCACATTTAACCATAGGCTATCTCCTTTAACATGGAGATCACTCAGCAATTTCACTTATATATTTCATGACAACAGAACGATGCTGTGCCACTTATATTATACTTATTCCAATCCACATCTTGGATAATATATTTTTAATGAACATATTTCCCTTTGGAAATAACAAAATTAATATATCACTATGCATTGCAAATATATATGAAATTCAGCATTTGAAGACCTGAAAATCCTATAATATTGTTAAACACTACACGCAGGAAAAAATCATTTTTTTCTTTGTGTTGTTTGTTGGTTAGATATAGTGTTATGCATAAATACACACAACCACTCTCCCTCATAAAGTAAATGCAATCACCAATTGCACTCTGTCACCCTTTTAAATATTAGGACTCACCATTCCATACAATCATGGCACAATCCACTTCATAAAGTACATCAGCTCAAACCATAAATATTAATAGTACATTGCTTAAGAAATAAACGTGCATTTAAATCCCATTAAGAATTGAGAAAATAACTCATCTAAACTGCAGATTGTCCATGAATTGCACGTATAAATATATCGACAATAAGAACAATCATATTCCCCAAAATCATCGATCTGCAGCAAAATGGGGTAAAACATATTCAAATGGCATACTCAATACAATGATGGTGTGCACATAATAGTCCATAAATTGCACGTAGACTGTGACTGCAATTAAAATACATGAGGAAAATAAAACAGTACCTGCGCCTCATGTTCACCCAGCATGTAAATCAGAAACGTTGTCAGTGCCCCCATGCTGCCTTATACATTACCGCTCCTCATGTATGCATTCCTTTATGTCAAACGCCAGGGCAAGTGATCAACAACATCTATTTATTTCTCGCAGTCCTCACACCGTGAAAGGCTCAGATCGCTGTGGCTGATGAGGAAACACTTCTTTCCATCGGCTTTAGTTCCTGACGACATGAACCCTTTATATTTAATTAGCACGCCGCAGCCGCGTTGATATTAGTTTGACATCTTTATTTAAAAGCATCCATCCCTTCCGCATTCGTCATCGCATAATTTCACGTATGTACGGCCTTTCCTTAAATCACTTCATGTGCGGTCACAGAAGCAAAAACAAACGTGTGATCGAATCATCTGACAGGAACCTTCATAAATCCAGGATTCGCAGCTCTACTAATACGCTCCGGGCGTTCCATTGCGTCATCACTTCAATAAAAAGTTTCATGCCGTACAGAGCATCAACACGGTAAAAGTGTCAAAGGTCAAAGCGCATGCCACGCAGCATAAATAGACATTCAAATGCCCCAATAGCTATCGTGATGACCGCAGCAACTACAGTATGGCCCGAAGCTAAACCCTACATACTGCACTAGCATGCAGTTTCACCACACGCTGCAGCGCTGCATTCATTGTAAATTACTTAAACGGAGAGCAACCAGCATACCTCGCAGCTGCTATATATGTGCAAAACCACACGCCATGTTCAGGCTGCCTGTCCTTAAATAATGAACGGCTCATTGCATCAGAATCTCCTTAGCCCTGTAACTCGGCAGCTTGTAAAAGCAGTCTGGCTCTTAATTTAAACTCTGCCGCAACGCCCCATCACATGCTGCACAGTACCTCAGTTTGTAGATAAATCAGGATACTCCTCAGGAGGCTGCCTGCCATATAAATATAAAATAGCAGGACTTATACCTTGCACAGGATACAATGAAATCCTCTCATAGGAAACCGGCGCTGGGCATCATCATAGCTGGGCGCATAAAGGAACTCTGCCAAAAGCATTTTTATGATGCCAGGAGTCAGCAGTGGGTCCTTTTATCTTGGGATCAACAGGCAAACATATATCAGTCCAACTGGAACCAGCAACCGCCTGTTAATCCCATTCTCGTCGCCATCTGTAGTATCGGGGATGGTAAGAAGACATCTGGATTCAGGTAAGGCACAGGAGACCAGTATATATAAAAGGAGTATATTTATTTATAAGTTACAGAGTTACAGGGCTAGTTATATAGAAAGGGGCAGGGAGCTAAACAGATGACATCCTTTCAGTAAGGTTCTCCCATCCTGTGTTCCCAACTGTAGTTCTTGGAACCTTCAGGTCCCATCACATTCCATATGACATAGCTGTATTCTACTAGCAGCACTGTGTGCACCCAGTGCAAATAGATAGGTACAATACTACAGAACATGTAACTTTGGTTAGCAAACCGATGAGTGTGTTAGGGATCAATTCATGCTTGAATGCTGGGACAGCTAGATTAGGGAACGTCTATGGGAGAAGGGTGATCTGCTCTTGGATGAAGTATTATGGATAGCTAAGGAAAGTGAGAACACTAACAAATGTGTGAAGACTCATGAAAAGAAAGTTCAACAATCCAAGCAGATTGAAACAAAGTGTGAAACCATGGCGACAGTCTCCAACAGCAAAGTGTCCACGAAACAGAAGACAGCAAATACCACTGCAAGACCACAACCATTAAAAAGCTGTTATAGGTGTGATGCTGTTGGTCCTTGCCAACAGTAACTTGCACCAAGTGCAAGTGAAAAGGACATTTGGCAAAATGTTGCAGGTCTCACACCATACATACGATCGATTAATGGTATGATCACTCAGAAGAGTTGACATTGGCAGTGGATGATGATGAGGATGAGGAATTAGATGGTCCAATGGACTTTGTGACAATTGATGATCATCAATTTGAAATTATGATTGACTCAGGGGCAAAATACACCCTTATTCTGAAGAAAACATTTGATGAGACCTTTCCAAATAAGATGTTAATGGAAGTTGATGTAAAACCAGACACTTATGCAGGCGCTAACATCAATGTCTTAGGATGGTTCAAGGGACATTTCCACTTCAAAGGTTGGGCTGCTGGGTGCACAATATTTATTACTAAAAGGTGTCAGTTCCCTTGCTGAGATGGCTACAGCAAAAAAGGTAAAAAACTAGATTGAATCCTAATGATGACAAAGGCGTACTCATCTGTGATGGTGATAGGATGCGGAGGAAAGTGTTGAATGAGAAGGTTGGTTGTTTAAATGGGTTTGTTCACAAGATACGCCGGGTCCGAGGGTCAAAACCAGTTGTGCATGAAGTGAGATCTGTTCCAATGGCCATAAGGGACCAAGTGAAGCAGGAGTTACACAAATTGGAACAGGATGGTATAATTGACAGGACTGAATCATCAGAATGCGTGTCTCTGCTTGCTATAGTAGCTAAGCCAAATGGCAACCTTAGACTGTGTGCAGACATTCATGCTCTCAATAGACGAGTCACACCAGATCGTCATCTTATACAACAGAAACTTTGTCAACCTTAGTAGATGCGTGTGTGTTTTCATCACTTGGTCTCACATCAGCATATCACCAGATACAATTACATCAGGATTCAAAACAACTGACAGCTTTTATATCACCAGATGTTTTATTCCAATTTGTTAGAATGGCATATGGTCTGTTGTCTGTGGCATCTGTATTTCAGAGGATCACGCATGACGTTTTTAAGGACAAAAGAGGAGTGATATGTTTCTAGGGCAATGTACTGGTCTTTGGTCCTAATCAACAAACCCATGATCGAAAGGTGAATAGTGTGATGGGTATGCTAGTGAAAAAAGGTCTTGCACTAAGTAAGGATACGTGCAAATTCAATCAAAAGGAGATTAAGTACTTAGGATACACAATGTCTGAAAAAGGGGTCAATGTGAAGGAGAGGTTAGTGGACAACATAAGGAATGCGATAGAACCATGTGACAAAAAAGGACTGCACTCTTTTTTCAGTATGGCCGAGTATTATTCAAAATTCTTCCCACATTTCTGAGTAAAAACTGTGAATATAAGGCTTTTACTCAAGAGTCGGAATTCATATGAGTGTAATGGGCAATGTGCTGAAGAATTCAACAACATTAAATCAGCATTAAAATGTACACCATCTCTGAAAAGTTTTAAAGTGGGCAGGAGTATCATCCTTTCTACAGACGCCAGTGACACTGTATTGGGTGGTGCTTTCACCCAGATAGAAGGAAATTAGGAACATGTTATAGCCCTTGCAGCTTGCATCCTCAAAGGGGCAGTGCTTAACTATTCCACTATTGAAAAAGAGTTATTAGCCGTCAAGTGGTCTGTGGAAAAATTCAGAACATTTCTTTGGCGGCTCGTATTTCACTATATGAATGGATAAGAGACTTTGCAAAAGAAAAGTTTGGACAGCGTTTCTTCAAGGATAAGAAGATGGGTAATGGCACTCCAGGAGTATACATTTGTTGTTGAATACATGCCTTGGAACATGAATATTCCTGGGGATTCACGTTCCTGTTTGGTCACGTGTGATGAAGAAAAGAATGAAGAGAAAGAGAAGGAGTGCGTGCTGAGTTTTGAGAAAAAAATGGTTTCAAAAGAAAAATGGTTTGACAGCATGAGCTTGGATATTGTGCTTGGGAAGGTGAGGAGTGAAATGGGGAAGAATGAGATGATAATGAGGAAAAGTGTTGTTGGAATGGAGTTAGAAGGATTGTGGATAGTGAGAGATGAGTTACAGGTGAATGGAAAGTAAGGGCTTCATTAAGAGTCCGGCGGTAACCCTGTTTGTGCTTCCGGCGGGTAACACTTTTCTGACGTCTGAATTCTTGGTGCTACCGGAACATTCCAAGTTCCGGGGGATTGGGAAGTCAGGTGCCAGAAAATGTTAGTGCCCATTCCCATGAAACCCCATAGGATTACATGAAAATGGGGACACAAAAGCACTGGCATGATTGCTAAAAGTGCTGGTGCTTCCGTGAAAAGTCTGTGGGTGGGTGCCATTACGCTCAGCAGGTCAAACCTGGCGGGCGCAATGGCCCCCGTCTGCAGAATTATAGTGTGGTGGTCTGGAAATGGGTGCCGGTATGATGCGTCCAGCACCCATAATTCCAGACTGTCACACTTATAATGAGGCCCTATGTGATGAGAGCAGACAGGACCATATCTCCTTGCAGTATGAGGAATGGAATTGTGGAATTGGTCCATGAAGGCAATCAGGACATTACAAAGACTAAACAAGCTTTGCGTGCAGAGTAGTGGTGGCCAGGATGTACCTTGGAAGTATACAGGGTAATAAGGAATTGTGTGTCATGTCTTCTCAGTGTGAAAAGCCTAGTTTCAAGAGAAAGCTCAATGATTTTGGTGCCTGTGTGAAGATGCCTTGGGAAAAGGTGGTCATGGACATTGTGGGGCCAATTACCAGTAAGGGTGTACATAAGTACTGCATTGTTTTTTGGTTTATATTTTGTCAAAATAGATGGAGCTGAAGATCACTGGGAGCATTAAAACAAGGGATGTGGTTGATTTCATGGAATAAGTGTTCAAGCGAGAAGGGTTTCCATGTGATATTGTGACAGATATTGCAGTTCAATTTAGGTCAAAGGAAATATGTGAGTATATCTGAGAATGGAACTGAGCAAAGGTTTACAGCAATCTATCATGCCAAGGACAATTGGGTTGCTGAAAGGTTCAACAAAGTGACAATGGACTGTATAAGGTGGGCGTGGAGCAATGGTGAGGACTGGGAGAAAGTTGTGCTGGGCAGGATTGAGGCTCATCGTTTTTGTCTGCCCTGGTAGACAGGATTGTCTCCTTTTGATTTGAACAGAGGTAGGTGGGCCAATTTAAAGTTGTATCCTCTGTGAATGACGAGGGTGAGTTGGACATGGGAAGGTGTGTAACAAGCCGGAACAAGTGTCAGAGGCAGATTACTAATAAAGCCAGGTATGATGAGAGAAAAGCAGTTAAAGAGTGCAATGTGCGAGAAGGGTATTTTTTGAGGGTCAAACTTCCTGTGCCACTGAGGCAAGAAACACTGAAGTGGTTCTCACCTCTCACTGTGAAAAGCTATGGTCATGACGCTGAGAGTCTCTCGGGCCTGGTGGGATTAGAGGATGGTGAAGTGACCAGAGAGGTTCAAGGACTTTGTTATGAGTATTCATGAGGAACCTTAGTGAACATGTTTTTTTTTATTATTTTGGTTCTTTGTTCAGTGTTGTGTGTCTCCTGTTTGTGCTTTGTTGTGCTGTGTTTGGGGAAGGGAAGGTGTGTAGTGTGCCTGTGGTCAGTGTTGGTTAGCATGGTTGAATGTGTGTTGGTTTGAAAGGGAGTTCTGCAATGGAATGAAGGAGTTCAAATGGAGTGATGGAGGAATCTGGAGGGAGCGTCTATGCCTGTGGACTGAGGAAGACTTTATGTGAATAAACATACTTGTTCCTCGCTTATACTGCCTCCGTTACATCCTTCAGAAAGCAACATGTTTCAAGATGAGAGTCAAGAGGTGTTTCCAAAGAGTAGAGCGCTAAGGTCAAAGAAGCTGGTTGGGGTTGTAAAGTTGTCTGGTTCCATGATAAAGTCCACTTAATTTCCACAAGGTTCACACTCACTCATTATTCGGTCTCTTCGAGGGTCATGCACATCACAAATTATCTGAAGTTTTTCTGACCAATAAGGAAAGTCCATTGTTGCAACACGTTACCTGAATTTAATGGACCAATCAGAGCAAAGTATTTTTTGCTGACTGCACAATTAGCTCCAGCACAGTCGGCTGTACTTATGTCATCACGGATACTTAATTGACCAATGGGGCAGTAAAATTAAGTTTTGTATAGGGAACAGCCAATATGAAAAGTGCGATTTATCTGTATTTGATGAATGTTGCATATGTGGTTTTCAGCTATACAAGTTGTAACTGAAATGGGTATATCAAGTGGGTACTTCAGTTTTTAGCTCTAAGGAGCTGACTGACTCGCCCATGTAATAAAACATGTTTTTCTTGCAAAGCGTGCACTCTTCATTGAATCCTTAAACAGTTTGTTATCAGTCGGTTTTTGGGCCTACCAGTCAAATTATTATTTGCACAAGTGTTTAATACACCAGAAACTGTGTAATGCTGACTGCCATTGGAAGAAATGCGTCTTTGCATATAATGTTTCCTTTACTACATACTTGCACATGGATCCCAAGAGAAAATGTCCTGAAGTAAAAGCTTTTAAAACTGAATGCAGTTAAATAATATAGCTGATTAGTATCTACAGCAGACAATGATATTCTGGGATGTATTATTTATCATCCATTATTCAAATTAAAACAGATGTTCTCTTTTCCGTCTTATAAAATAATCAAACTTTATTACATTTCATGTTTAATTAAGAAGTATGGCATTAAACAAGAAATGGGCCATGCACCTATCTATCTACTCATCACTCTAATATCGCCTGTGAAGGTCACATTAAGTCCCCCAGTACAATTAAATATGATGTGCATCTAAATTAAGTACTGAATGAAAAACATTTTTAGAAGCAAACTTAAAATTAATAATGGTTATATGCTTTACTAGCTGCTTTGCAATACTGTGTACACTTGAATAACGGGGAACAATGCCTAATGCTTCAAATACATCTTCAAATACAGCTTCGAACCCCACTCTATCAGGCTTTACTGCCTATTGAGAGCCAGCACTTTAAGCCCTAAATAAATGCTATTGGGCTTTTATATCCAGTATAGTCCCCTAGTGAGCCCTTTCATGCTATTACAAATGGGGCCAATATCTGGATGATTTGTTTTCAGTGAGAGAAGGATGGTTGTACTCCTGGTGCCCACCATAGGAGTTCAGAAAGATGACCCTTTCTATTTTCCTTGCAGAAAGATGGCCAAGCTGATGATCTAACTGCTTTTGAAAGAAGGAAACACCACAGGGATAAGGTAAATAAGGGAAATAAGCAAGCATGCTAAGAAAGATAGGGTGGTGCGACAAGGCTCTCCAGATGATTAGCATTACAGCACACTACCAGTGGGTTATTGCCAATATTTCAAGTGACATGATGGGTGTAAGGCATGTGTGCCCTTCGGTGGTAAGAACCACCACAGGAATGCTTTATGAGAGACTTTACTTAGCAACCTGTAGGGACCAGGAGAAATGGGCACACATACCTTACTACGCACAAGCACACATATGTGACTCCGGGGTATTGTTCTTGACCATAAACACTTGGCCCCTATAAGTGTGTAAGAGGGCAACCACCAGGAGGGAGTCATACACTAACTCCTGGAACACCTTGCTGCAAACAGACACTATCTACTGACCCAAATAGGGACTGACTTAATATTTCTCGCTGAGAAGAATGGAAACACTGTAGTCATGAGTTACTCAGCCCAGATGGGTGGCTTTTATATCATAGGCATACATGAATAAATAATATAGCAGCAACACATTGGCAATATACATATCTATAGTGAATTAATAAATAACCACTTTAAATGTCTAGTTATGACATTAGCATTTGCGGAAGTGCATTTCGCAAATGCTGTTTGGCTGCCCCTGACCCTGGCTATTCAAGGCTGCCGTGCTGTTCATTGAGGAGAAAATGGAATTGCCTACACAGTATTTCTTATTGTTGTTTGTTGTGGACTAACTAATGTGGCCCCACCCCCTGACCCAGGAAGCAACTATATCTAAGGAGGGCACAGGCATTAGCGCGCACACATTAGCGCAAGTGCATTTCACAAGTGCTGTTTAGCTGTTAGGCTGGAGAGCGGGGAGCACTCTGTTTCAGTGCAGGTACTCTGATTATTCCTCCTTTACCCATCCCTTAAAATCCCACCATTACCTAAGCAGCCAAGAGTGCTCCCTTCCTTCATTTTGCCTTCCTCACTTCCTTATGCCATTAGCAGAGTATGGCTGATCACATTGAGCCGCACGAAAACGAAGTTTCAACTACGGCAGAGTTAGTATCTGATCCCACTCCCTGTCCCCAGATACCAGCATTCGCTGCCGAAACAAATAGAGAGAAGGCTGCTCGTGAACCTGAATTAGCACTCATAACCAAGCGTCGTACGAGCCTGGCATGTACACAAAAAAACGATTTGTGGACCTGGTGATGCACATGAAGTTAGTAAAAATCCCAGGATCACAAAATATGACCACAAAAAAATAGCCGAAGGCCCTTTAGACCTGACTGTGATAGAAGAACAAGCCGTGCATGAGCTCACAAAAGATCTAACTGACTCACTACCATGCATAAATTCCAAATTGTTTGAAAATGTATTATTTATACAGAAGTGTTTCGAGGCAAGTGAGCTAATAGAACAATATTCTCCGGCCAACATTAATCCTGAACCTGAAATTACAATAGTGGCAATTGAAAAAAATAGTGACACCGGCCATAAATTCCACATGGCAAGAGACTATCCCAGCTCAGGAGTCTATTTTAATTAATGGCAGGGCTACACAAGGGAAGACCAATGAGCGTGACACAACTGAGATTACCCCCAAGGAAGATACACTCATAGATACACACACGCCACATACGTCTGCAACATACCCTGATTTTAATGTGGACTTAATTAGATATCATTGTCGCGGTCCCTGCACTGATGATAACATAAACCCTAAAGCACCAGCTCAAATTAGAGCCCTGGGGACTGTAATGTTCACGTAGGTGAAAATATGACCTATCTCTTAACTGAGCATATAGACTCTAATCTGTCAAAGAACACTCTAACAACACTAAACAAATGAAGGTAGTGCAAGAATGCAATATAGTCTCCAATGAGCCATATATAACAGTACCTAAGACGGAAGGGGACCTTAATACTCACCCTGATGACAGCATTGAATGTATCTCATCAGAGGTAATGATTGAAATTAATGGAAACCTACTGACGCTGCTGGAAACTAGATGCAAGAACATGGAGAAAAAAAAACTTGACGTACAATCGATCCTACTGCATAGAAGCATCAACAAAGGGCAAAGCTCTGGTAGCGATTTTAGCTCCACTGTAGTCACTAGGCCCATCTGTCCTCAAAAGAATACAACAGATGTTGCAACACAAGTTGAGATCCAGATGACAGACTGTTGAACGACCCTTATACTGTCTCCTATGCTTTTAACCAACCCTCTAGAAAAAAGGCCTATTGGAAACACACTCAAGCAAAAACACAACAAAAGAAAATCTCCTAAGCAGTGATGTACAGAAATAAAACTGTTCCTTTATTTATTTATTTATTTTTGATTTGTTTTTGCTCAATGAGCCTTTACAAAATATCAGATCAAAAAACAAACAAGTTACACAATTTCTTTCCAAATGTAGACATTTTTTCCTAGCATAAAAAAAAATAAAACAAAAAGGACAAAGAGAATAAACGCTTTTGTATTCCTTTTTTGCCAACCGTGCCACTTTTCAAGGCATTTGTACTTTCCGTTTTATATTTTCAAAAACCGTTTGAGTGCTCAGTGTTGTGGTAGACTATGTTCCTGGGCTATAGAGGTTAAATGATTATTTCACAGTTGATTAACACCTGGATAGCTGCTGATGTCAATGCAGCGTTGGTACCAGAAATAAGTCTGTCCCACAAGAAGTCTGATATAATATCCTCCTCTCTGCGCACAAAGCTCCTGAATAGTCTTGACCGATGTATCAATGAGCCTTCACAGTCCATAAGTAAATGCCTAAGTGTTTGCTTGCAGGGTTTATGCAAATCGAACACAGTTTTTTTGCTTTGTCTCCTTGGTTTCGCTTTTCTAAAACTACCCCGTTTTGAACGCAACTTTCTATTTGGGAATTTGGGAATTTGGGAATTTCATAAGATAGCGCGAAAGACACCCAAGTTCCTTTTCTCCCCTCAAAAACGCACTTTGAACTGGATCTGATCTAACCTTCTCTATTGTTTCGATCCAGTCTAGAAGTTCCTGTTTTTTTTTTATTTTGAGTGGGTTTAGGACCAGGGTTTCCTCATCAAGATCTATTTTTATGAGTGCCTTTGTTACCTTTTCCCCAAGTGAAATCAAAAGTGATGATTTACCCTGCAGCTTCTGAGACTTAAGATCTCCATAAAGGGAGATCTCTTTGACCGTAATTATTTCTCGAAACATGGAAATCAGTTTCCAGTCTGCCATACACTTCAGTGACTTTAGGCCCAGCTCGAATCTCAGACTTCCTGTAGATGTACAGCTTGGAAGTCCCAAGACCCTTTTCCACAGCCGACCCTCAAAACTTTCCCAGTTTGCTGACCAAAGACTTGGCTTGGCTTCAAGTCCATATAGTATCACTGGAACCACTGTTGCTAGGTAGCATTTCACTAGCGGAAGGATGGAAAATTACAGAAGTTATAGTTCAGTTTGATCATTTGTGATGCAGCTTGTGTTACCTTGTCCGTTATCTTAGATTCTGCCTTATATTGGGCTGGATGGGCGTGTATATTATAACCCAGATATTTTATGGTTTCTACTACTCTAATACATTTGCCCCCCAGTTTCCAGTTTTTGTATTTAGTTTTTGACAAAGGATGTTTAAAAATGAGGATGTTTGATTTAGCGGGGTTGACTGTTAGTCTACTTATCCCAACATACTCGTTCAGTCTCGTTAGCAAACGTTGGAGACTGATTGGTGTTCTATCAAGAAGTATTATATCATCTGCGTAAGCCAGCCAGCAGATCTTTCTCCCATTTAGGGTGGGGATGGCCAATGCAGCCGATTCTAAGAAAGGGCCCATGTCTGCCAAAAACAGATTGAAAAAGAGAGGCACTCCTAGGCACCCTTCCTTGTCTGACCCCCCTTTTTACCTCTATTAGTTTTGAGAGGTGGCCCATTGCATCAAGACGAACTCTTAGGTTTGTAGCTCTGTGCAATTTTGCCAGAGTAATGCTCGTTCTACTTGATCGAAAGCTTTCAATAGATCGATCCAAGCTCCATACAATGGGAGTGATTTCTTATGCTCTTTTTGCTCGTTCAAGATATTTAGGATCAGACCATTAACTGATGTCGAGTGTCCCTTCCGGAATCCTGTTTGGAAGCGTGATAGGATGTCAAAATCTTCTACCCATTTTGAGACATGGTTAAATTGGAGTTTCATAAATATTTAGCTTTCGATGTCGAGCAGCGCTATTGGTCTGTAATTTGCTGCTGCCCGACGATCCCCGTTTAAAAAAAAGGGTATTACCAATGTAGTTTTCCAAGAGAATAGAAATGCCCGTTTCTTAATGATTTCCCCAAAGAGACCGGATAATTTTTTTGACCATAATTCCGGTTCGCTTTTCAGTGTCTGGTAAGTCAGGCCATTCAATCCTGAAGCTTTAGATGTTGATGAATTAATTATGATTTCGTGAATTTCCTCCTCATCGAAGTTGAGTTGCCAAGGTATATCTGGCTTGGTCGTAAAATAACAGGTACTGTGACTCTTGTAGGTCTCTATTAGATATTCGACCCAGCCTTCTTCAGGGACTAGGTTACAAAGGGAGTTACCTGTTTCCCCCTCAAATTGGTTTAGTGTTTCCCAAAAACCTTTGTTGTTATTCTCTCTAAGTGTATTAAGTACATACTCCCCATCTGTTTGCATCCGGATTTCCCTTTGTGAGAGTGACCAGGATCTATATTTGGCTTTCTCTCTTTTTATTTCTATTTTCAATTGTTCTGCCGGGTACCCTATTTTCTTGATTTCTCGCAAGGCTTTCCTATGTTCTCTTTTTCTTCTTTTTGTTGTTTCATCAAAGGCATGGAGATGTTTTTGTTTATCTCTCCCCACTTAATCTCCTGGTGCCAGTGTTGCCCAAAGAAATTTAGTAAACCTCTGCGGGTCGCATTCCAATTTCCAAATATGCTCAGGAATCTCTATTAGCCGCTCATTGAGTTTAAATCCCCCGTCTTTATATTTCAGAACTCTTTTTTTTCCTTTTTTTCCCTCTAAGTTCTGAGTTTTTCTTTCTGTTTGTTTCCTAGAATGTTTTGAAATGAAAGCTCAAGTCTGCTATGATCACTGCCCCCGTCCTGTTTTAAAACAAGAAGGGATGGTGATGCGTGCAGATTCCTCGAAACAAAGATGAAGTCTAAAGCAGAGGATGATTTCCCTCTATGCCATGTTGTATATGTTTTTAGATCTCCCTCTTGTGAGCTAATAACCATTCTAAGGTCCCATCGTTCCATAAATTCCTGCCACATTCTTCCTCTACTTGTCTTCCTACCAGTCAAGTCTTTTACCTCGCCTTTTTGTGGATATAGGTAGTTTGTGTTGAAATCTCCTGCCAAAATGATGTTACTAGAGGCTGAGTTCACTTTCACTGCTTCCAGTAATAGGGGGGGTTCCAGTATACGTTTATTATGAGCCAGATTGATGGTTTCCCTTGTAGATATAGTTCTGCTCTACATGCTTGAATACCTAAAGCATTATTCCAGATTTCTACTATATTTTTGAAAATGTGGTTCTTGAGGGCTATTAGCAAACCCCCGAAGGTCGCCCTAGTGATTTTTGTAAAGCCAATAGGCAGAAAACTGTGTATCCATCAATATCTAATGGGTTCACCAACCAGTTTTCTTGTAATAAAACTGCATCACCCTGGTTAAAGAAGTGTTCCTGCGTTTCTTTTGCTTTTATAGAACTGGAGCTCCGCGAGTTCCAACTGAACACATTTAAATCGTCCTTTCTAAAGTTGCTGCGTGCCAATTCCTAGTTTCTGCAGTACTTGCAAGAGAATCTCTGGAAAGAGTGTAAGGGTGTTTTCTTTTGGGCTTGGTTCCATTTCTCTGCTTCCCCCTTTCATCAGGTTCAGTTCATTTGAGATTTCCCTTCCCTTACTTTTTAGTGTTAAGGTTTTCTGATGGTTAATAGTAATATTTCTTTCTGAGTCGTTACATGAAATTTCCAACCCGTAAGATTCTAGCTCCACAGACTCTTGCAACATAACATTTTTTGCTTTGTCTGAGGTAAATACCAGTTCAACCAGGAAGAGGTCCTGCGACATTGGAAATGTAACACTTTCTATATCTTCTGTTGACAGACATTGAAGGTTTTTCACTTTCTTCATTATGCCCAGTATTACTTCACGACTCAGTGATTTATGACGCCCTATATTAGAGAGCAATCTCAACCAAACTCTTTGAATGGTATTATTTTTTAGATTACTTTGGTTTGGATAGTCGCTGGTTTTTGATGGTATCTGCGTTATCAAACGGGCGTCATCTTGGTTTTCCGAGCTATTTAATTTTACCGACTTTCCTTCACCATTTTGAACTTTGTCCTTGTTTGTTACAGTTAATTTAGTTTTGTTCACGGCTGTGGTGGTAGTCGGGTTTATCGAAGATGAGTTCATTGCCAGTCTTCTGTTTCTTAATTGCGAAGATAGTGGCAATTTTTATGTTATGTTCGCACTATGCTGCCACAATATCGTTTGAACAATAGCTCTTTTTTCCTGGTTGAAGGTCTTTTTTCAAAAAGATCGGGGCCCACTTTATTGCTTTTGTAGCAATATATTTTGAGGGCCTTCATTTTGTTCTTTCATAGCTTCTGATTTTCCTAATTTGGGTTGATTTTTCAGTGTGCTCTCTTCTGTTTCTGTCCTCAAGTTTTTGCTTGCTTCTACCTTATTCTCGGTTTGCAGACCGATGCTTGCTTTGTAATTGCTACAGTTTCTTCTGGTTTAACACAGTTTCCTGTTTTGGCCTTGTTAGAGTTCTTTTTGATTTGTTTCTGAGTTCTCTTCTCTTGGCTGATCATGTTTTTTCCCGAGGGAATTTGTGGTCTTTGGACATTGCATGTTGGACTTTTCAATTCATCGCTGTTATCAGAGGTTTTAGGGTTTGTCTGAGATTTGACTCTTTCTTTTGTGTTTCCATTGTTTTTGATGTCTTTCAGCCCCTTCTTTTGATTTCTCTTTGTTTTAGGGTGTACGGTCTTTGACCTCTCTCTTTGTGCAAGACGTTTCCTCATGTTTCTCCTCCCTCTTGAGGTCTGATCACAGGGATGCTGCCAGTCTGGGACTGTCTCCATTTGCTTTCCATTTGTTTTTTCTGACTGCCTTTTTTGCGCTCCTTCTTCAATTTCCATTTCTTCCTTCAACTACATTGGCGAGTCTGAGAGCGGCGTATCATCTAGTGAGTATTCTCTGACGTTTTCCACGTTTCCCTCTGCTAGGTTTGATTTCTGAGTTTCTTTCAAAAAAGTGAGGACCTCTTCCAATAGTTGGTTGTTTTTTGTTTCCATGTCGTTTTTTTCTTTCAGACTTTGCTGTATAGAGGAGCTATCAAGTCCTTGTTTTACCATTTCCAGGTTTAAATCCCAGAGCGGCAGAGTCATGTTGGTATTGGTTGCGCTACCAGGCCGGCTAGGGACGAGTCACACAATGCTATTTCTTTTGTCATCTCCAGGAGTGTTCAGTTTTGTGCTTGCACCTCAATTTTTAGCATTTCAAAAACTGAAACCAATGAATTGAGAACAAAATTTAGAGCTTTCAATGTTTCTGTGTTTGGTTCTGTTTTTGTTTTGGAGTCTTCCTGATGGACTATGTCTCTTTGTTCTTCTGGGGTTTGTCTTGTATTTTCTGATGACTGTGGGCCTCATTAGGACCCAGGCGGTAAGGGGTTTACGGCGGCGTAAACAGCGCCGACCCTTACCGCCTGATTCCGAGGTCCCTTAGCGCCATGGCGGATTTAACACCTGCTTTTAGCAGGTGTTAAAATCCATGGCGCTAAGGGACCATGTTGTTAATTACGCCACCGTAATTTACGGTGGCGTAATTAACGCCTTCCCCACTCCCATTATGCCCTATGGGGCAAAAATGGGAATGGGGAAGGGTAAATGGGGATTGGGGACTTACCGCCCCGCCAACCTCGGAATGGGGCGGTAAGTCCGCCAACCACCATGGCGTAAATGTAGTTTACGCCATGGTGGTAAAGGTACGACCCAGGCCGTAACTTACCGCCTGGGTCGTAATGAGGCCCTGTGTGTTTTAATGATTTGTGTTACCACATTTTCCCCCTCACTTGGTATAGCAATTTCATTCCCCAGTTTTGCTGGTGATATGAGGATTTCCGTGCTAGAAGATGGGGTTTGGGGTTGCCTCGGATTTTCCCATAAAATGAGTGATTTCCCTTCGGCGTCACTATTGCTTTTATGACATTTTTTACCATAGTGATTTTCTATTTTTTGTTGAATTCTTTTCGTTGTTATTGTGTACTCTAATCCCCGTTTCCAGTTATTTGTTATTACAGTACTTAAGTTCTTATCTTTGTGGCTGTCCACCGAGTGACCAGGTATTTCTTCTGCATGTATTTGTGCCTGGATTTGCTGAGGAGTGTTTAGGTGTATGTTTTCCTGATTTTGTGGGTTTACAGAGGTGTCTGTTTCATGATTTCCATTTAAGTATGACCCATCCCCTTCTCTCTCCATGTCTTTCATACTGCGTAGTTTCATTTAAAATCTCAGAGTACAAACGCTGTTTAGAGTTTTTGAGAAAGACTTTGGGCTGGCCACTTCTTGTGGAATTCCCCCTAGATACATTTGACTGAATTGTAAGGTTGATGGCAAATTGCCACTGTGCCCCGTACTATCCCACAATCAGGCTTTTATAGATCCTCTTCACCATAAACACACCAAGTCTCTGTGCTAGAGAGCCGTGTATCAGGTAAAGACCTGAGCTGTTAGTATTTCGCTCTATTTTGTTATTTAGGGTGAACGGGATCAAAGGAGTTAACTTCTGCAGTCTCCCGCTCGCTCTGTATACTTGTTGTAATTATAATAATTACAGCATACAGCATGTTTGGAGGAATATTCTTATCCTTCTTCTGTTTTATGGGCAAGGTAATTGTCTCCACAGTCTCCCCCTGCAATCGGGTGCCTGGGGTACCAGCACACAGCACACAGCACCTGACCCCCACGGATTGAGTGCTAATGGTTTCTAATACTGCCGGGTCAGCGGGTGTGCAAATCAGCGGGTCAGTCTCAGGTTTCCTCTTACCACCCTTCCTGACCTTCTCCCTTATCGGCTCTTATTCTCCTGGGCTCTTCGAGCTCTCCAAACTCACTCTGGCCCTCATTACAACACCGGCGCTAAACCATGGCGCTATTAGCACCATGGTTGGTGCCGGTGTTGTAACGGGTCCGCCATGGTTCAGTGGGGAATAACCACCCCATTGCAAGGTTGGCGGGGCGGTAATTCCCCATTGAACCATGGCCCTTCCCCATTCCCATTTTCGCCCCATAGGGCTCTATGGGAATGGGGAAGGAGCTAAGTACGGTACCGCAAATTGCGGTACCGTACTTAGCACCAAGGTCCCTTTGCGGTCCCTACTTTAACGGCTGGTGTAGACCAGCCGTTAAGGTCGGGTCCCGCAAAGGAACCTCGTAGTAAGGCGCTAAGTGTTTAACGGCTCCGCAGCCTTTTACAGCGCCGTTAAACACTTAGCGCCAGGGTCGTAATGAGGCCCTCTGACTCACTTGCAGTTCGAGTTTGCGAGGATTATAGAGTTTGCCGCTTCAGGCCGCTTGGATCACGTGGAACGAGAAATGCTCCGCTCCGATCCAGACTCAGGCCAGTCTCGGTCTAATCTCCAAGCTCAACACTGTCCTTAGCCTCCTGCCCTCCAGACCGCAGACCTGGGGATGCTCGCCAGCCGCAGCCGCAGACTCTCTCCGGCAGACTCTCTCCGGACTTCCCGTTAGAGGAAAGAACCTGGCTCCACATCACTGTCAAGCCTCACTTTTGTTATTTAATAGCATGCCTAATATCGTACCTGAGTTTCTAAGCGTGGATCCGAACATCTGTTGCTCTGCGTGGTCTTGTTTCGAAGACCAGCGCATTGCTCCAGTGCTATCCTCCATTCACGATGATACAAATGGATGTGTGGTAAATCTAGACCCTATAGTATCAAATGAAGGAATAGAAGATGGAACCATGGGAGAGCTAACTGCTAAAGTGAAGGGTTGTAACACTAAAAAGAATAAAGATGCAGGACACCTATTAACACCAATAGTCAAGTGATCATGGTACACCAACTGATTACAGGCCCTGATAACCTAAGCAGCAATAACACCAATGGCTTTAATGACATTCAGAACTACTTGTGTGAACCTAGTGTTGATAACGAGAAAGGAAGTGAAGCCCCAAAACATCTAGCATGCTCTAAATCTGTAAAACGAGGGAAAGCTAAGAAAGCAAAAACTAAGAAGCATACAGGAATTTGGGACAATGTTCTAGAAGCAGTGACATGCATGTTTGTGGATGATTGTGCGAAGGAAATGATGACCATCCCGCCAGTTGATTTGATGCAGGCCTCTCAAGGTAAAAATGCCAGCACTAAACCACCCGGAAAGAGCCCAATAAAGTGTGCAAATGAAATGCAGTTGAATTCTGAATTACAAATATCTGACTGTGCAGACTCAGTACGAGCCCTCCAGATGAAATCTGTATTTGGGAAAGACCACCACCCTCCCCTTAACCGAGCAGCTGTGATGCTGATTCTACATGGCATCGTCCCTCTGCGTGCTATTAAGAACAATTACATACTAATCATAGACCAACTAGAAGACAAGACAAATGTTACATCAAACATGCCGTGTCGAACAAATGCCATTTGTGAGTATATTCTACACTATGAGGATGAACTATTCCAACTCAGCTAAAGTTGTTCAGAGGCGTTGATGCAAAAGTTTAATGATGGTCTCAAACCCACTAACAGCGAGCAAAGTACAAAAGAGAAAACCCATATGCCCCAGAGAGGGACCACCTTAGACCCAACAGCAATTCCAAAAGAAACTGTGGCTGCCAGAATGAGCGCAAGCACTGAAATAGGCAGCAAGGAAGCAGACATAAAGGAGAATTATGTGTACTGGCAATGGCTACCAAAAATATTCAAGCCCATTTTGCAAAGACCGCTCGATGACATTAACGTAATCTGCACATGGAACACCAGAAGTTTTAATTATGTTGCTGCTGGTGAAGGTCTCCTAGCCAATATTGATTTTTGCATAGTTGCACTTCAGGAGACATCGGTGGAAGACCAGTATGACATTTATGGCCGCAATACATTGCAAGTTAAAGCTATCAAAGGTCCCACTGGTAGACCTAAGGGTGGGTTGTTGGTCTCTGCATGACACCCATGCACCCTTACCGATACCTATTGGTCGACCTCGATGATACAAGCCGTGATGGTAGACTGCGACATTCCTCTTTTTAATACATTCCTACTCATAAATGTCTCTGATCCGCCTAATCTAGTAGCCAATAAAACAAACCTTAATACTTTTCAAAAGATATTAAGATGCTGTGGAAATTATATGCCGACATTGATACTTGGTCACTTTAATGCGAGAAATGGTCTTTCTAGTGAATGGCAATCTGTGAACAATGAATCGAAACCCCATATGCAAACAGAGTCAAACACCCAAGGAAAAGGGTGGGCCACCTTATTGAGTGCGCACACCATGACGATGCTCAATGGTTTCTGCTCTAGCGATGCAACTAAAGCTTTTACTCGCATAAGCAGTAAATATTGTTCCACTTTAGACTACATATTTATCAATACAAAAGTTCTTGGAATGGTAAATGATATGGCTGTTATCCCACGCGATGAGAACAATCGTTTACCATTATGTTTTCTGAATTAAAACTAAAGCGGCGACCAACCAATATTATCTAGAAGGTGACATTGTTATCAATCCTGGTGCTAGTCCCATCATGGGGAGCCAAACCAAACTAGAAAAAGCTAAAGTAATAGCTGAGTCTGTCTTACCTCTGCTCTTGGAGAAGTGGCGTGTTCATGCTGCTTGCCCTGAACACAACATAATACTTGAGTTTGATAAAGCGATGATGACAATAAAAGAAGCTGTTGCTAAAAAAAGATGCTATAAGAGCACTAATGAACGTTGGAATATAGAAATCTGCCATGCAACCAAATATGACTGTCAAATCCAGATAAGAAAAAAAGGGACTTAGACAAGATATACCCACCACTGCAAGATAACAGGGACCAAGGAGATTCGGCAGAACCTTCCATAATAGTCAAAGCCATTAAGAGATTTTATCACCTTTGGTTACAAAAACACAAAGCAAATTCTAAAAATAATCTGTGGCTGTGTTTAGCAAATCATGCTAGATCTAATAGTAACAAAGGAATTTGGTCTGCCATGAAAGAGACAGCAATATTTCTATAAGTAGCGTAAGTGAAGCTAACTGGAAGATCCATATTCAAAATACTCTAAGAAGCGATGTACCCGCTGATTAAAATAACAATATGCTCACAGCAAAATGGGTATGCAAGTCCACAGTCAATAATCACGCACCTTCCTACATCTACGGCAGTTGGCCCAGATGGAACATGCAATGGACTTCTGCGATTATCACCTGGACTTTGGGCGAATGCATTATACACCCTCTTCTCCCATATTGGCCAGTGTGGTAAAGTCTCAGCAAGTTGGCAGGAAAGTATAATATTGACGATCCACAAAAGGGGTGCTGGAATGATCCGCTAAATTACTGCATGCTAGCCATGCTGGACATTCCCGCAAAAATCTTTGCTAAAGTGGTACTTAAAGAACTGAAGCAGTGGATAAATGGGAACAAAATTCTTTCCGCTCTATCAAACAGGATTTAGATCCAAATCCAGCACTACACACAACCTATTAACACTAGTTAGCGCAATTGAACATGCCTGGGAGCGCCCCCAACTCCCAGTGTATGAGGCGTTCATGGATTTTAGTGCTGTGTTCAATACGATATTAAGGAACCAGCTATGGACCAAATTGACGACATGGAAGATTCCACTGGGTCTGCTGTCCATGATTAAGCTGCTCTACTCTGACACCTCAGCGCGTGTAAGACTAAATTGCGAGGGGCAATGGCATGATGTGTTAAACAGGGCTGCATTTTAGCAGCCACACTGTTCAACTTACACTTAGCTGACTTGCCATTGACCCACAATTCTGTAAGAGTATTCCTGCTAAAAATAGGACCCCTTCAGGTTGACTGGCTTGGATATGCTGAGGACCTGTTGGTAGTAGACTACACACGAGCAGGGCTACAAGCGAAGCTTGATTGTTTGGGTGTCTTTCCAAAGTAAAATGGTGTAAAGATAAATATAGAGAAAACGTAAATTATCACCTTCATGGGTAAAGTAAAGACTCACAAATTTAACCGGACATCTTGGTACCTTAATCAGAAAACCGTAGAAATAGTGAAGTGCTCCAAATATGTAGGGGTATACCACGATGATAAACTAAAGTGGGATATTCAATGGGATGAAATGAAAAACAAATGTATGAAGATGTGTCATGCCATTAGCCACTTCATTGGTAACCAAGGAGGATGTTCCGTTAAGGTCATACTTCTGCTATATTTGGCTAAGATTGTGCCATGCATGCTTTATGGAATTAAAGTTTGGGGTGCCAGATACGGTAGAGAACTATCTAAACTAAGATCTTGCGCATACTTTTTAGAATGTCAAACATTTTTCCACGTGAATACTTATCCCTGTAATTCAATCGCATGAGCATAGCGGCCAGAACAGAATACAAGCAACTTCTAGATATTGTGGGATGTATTTACCCATGCATCCGAGCCCTACCTCAAAACTGTGCAGTATTGACATGAAAACATCATGATGGCCAGAGCTTCCCAGAAAATGCCCAGGGAAACGCATGAAGAATAGGCTGCCACCCATTTTGCCGATGTTATGGGCACAGAAGGACACTGCCTAAAACCACCAGTGGACTACCCACACAGTAGTCTGAAACCATTGGGAATGGCAATGCTGATTGCCAAAAGCAAACCCATAACTGTTGGGAATTCATTTTCTTAAAATCCCAAAAAGGGGTGCAGTACCAGTACTCACCACTATCCAAAAGCCGGCGTTTTAAAACCACCAGATTTTACTTTTTGTAGAAAACTGAATAAATGAACCCAAAACATGCCAAAGAAAGACATTTTAAGAGGTGGATCCAATGCAAAGTTATATTCTGAAGTGACTTGAAGGTTTATAACAAGACTGGCTGAGCTGTGGATTTCAGCAGTTTAAGTAAATTTGGACTGAAAGACACTAAAAAAATCTAAATGTTTAAATTGACTGAGTGACCTACTTTTGAGTGTCACATAGGTTGCAATTGTTTAAATGTCATAGTTTTAAACTTAGAATCAGCCTTCTAGCTGCATATGTGAAAATGTTTAGTTTTATTTGAATGCAGAAACTGGGGAACAGAAATGATATGTAGCTAAAAACTGGCTTAAGGAACTGAATTCTGCCTGGCAACTACCCCCATCAGGAGTGAAACTTGAGTTACAGCTGTGTTCCCAGGCCTAGCTGCCCTTTTGCTGCTCACACCAAAAGGGATATGACACTTCCCTGATTGAATTACCTGGGCTCTGCAGGAAATTGAACAAAGCCCTGTCTTGACTCAGGCAAATGTTTTATGGCGGGAGTCGTAAATGGAGATTTCTCCTGGAAGCACAGGGGAGGGGCACTGCCTGTGAGAGCAAGCTGGCTTGGCAGAACTGGAAAAACCAGAAATTCAACCTTGTGCTGGAGGAAAACCACACCCCTTTGGGGCCAGAACATAACTCTAAAAAGATGAATAACTCATAGAGCGGACATGTGAAAATTGTATAAATGACACCATAATTCTTGTGATTTTTCTGCCCACATTTTAAGAGGTTTTTAGAACCGGTGGCATGTTCAGGGGGGTTTTAGCGGAAAAGAGGATATTACTCAAAATGTGTGCATGTGAAAAATCTGACACTTCATCAACTAATGTCCATACTCCTTGCGCACATGTGTGTAAATTTGGGTCAATGTCCGGAATTGCAAAATCAGTTAAAAAGTGAAATATGTGCCATTTCTGAATGCAAGCCCCCAGGAAGAGCTAAGTTTGGACAGGGTATATCTCCTGTGATATGTGATGTGTGCATGTAGTTTTAAACCAATGTTTACCTGTGCAAATATGTCTTTTTTTATCAAATATAGATTGTGTGCAAGTTGACAGGAGGAGTGGACTTTCTGCAGGCTGTAAAATGACATCACTCTGACACAACTTAGCTCCCCCAATCAAGTGAGAAATGGAAGTTTGACCAATTAGAAGCTGAGAGAGAGGTAGGGTCAGTGATGCTAGAACACACCCACATTCTAAACACATAAAAGCAGACAGACAGGACAGATAGGGACTTTCAAATCCATTTGCAGCTGGAAGCTCTGCCGGGAAAATCCATACCTTGCCTCCATCAAACCTCCAGAGAGCCAAACTAGAGACTTCAAAATATCCAGAACCAGAGACCCAGACCAGACCAGCAGAGTAGAGCTTACCTGTTAGCAGAACCAGAGAGAGCTTACCCAGATCACTGTGAAGTGCAGAGACCAGAGGCGAGTCTAAAACCTGACCAGATCCGTGGCGTGGCCCATTTCATTCAAGAATATAGTGTGAGTACCTAGAAAACTGTGCAGAACCAATATCCTAGTTAAAATAATATAATTCAATCTAGCTTAATCTAAGTAGAACTGTCTCCTAACTGTCACCTGTCATTTGCATAGCTGTCACCTGTCATTTTCTAGTTGCAAGCTGCACTTGTCTTTTTGAACTTTAAAATTTCAAATCTGAAAAACGACCTTTATTTAATCGCTCATATCTCCGTGACCGTTTATGCTAGAGACTTGCAGCAACTTTCCTCTGAAAGCTGAGATCCTAGGCTTTCCTAGGACCCCAAAACGATAGTGATAGTCCTCGTAGTTCCTCTGTAATCGCGCCAGACGCATCCGCGAATTTTGCCGCGATTTGAAAATTTCTCCACTTGCAAAAAGATAGCTGCTTTTGCTTTCCTCTGAAAAAAAATCGTTTGCCTCATAAAAACTATCCCTGCATCACTGCTAGAGTGAGCCTGAGCTAATATTAACTTGATTTCACTCACCCTGAACCTCTAAAGGGAATTAAAAGCATTTTAGCATATTTTTTCTTCATTTCCAGCACATTTAAAAGCATTTTGCCTGTGTTTTCAACTTCTGTAGTCTAAGTTGCTGGGTGAACTGAATTACATTTGAATTGCATTTCTGAGAATTGTGTGCCTTCCTTCCATTTCCTTGCATTGCATAAAAGGGGGGGTGAATTGTACAAGAAAGTGATTACATTGTCTTTTGCTGAAATCCTATCAAGTTATTTTCTGTACTGCATTTCATTCCACATTGCATCCATTTGAAACCATAAAAGTATTGTTGCTATCTTATCCATCCTATAACCACTCATCATTGATTATAAAGAAGTGTGCTAGTGCCAGATTCTCCGTTGTTAATCTTTATCATATCAGATTAAGTGTGATATTCAATTATTAATTTATTATAAAGCGTGATATATATATATATATATATATTGTTTAAATTATCAATTAAACCTTTTAACTTGCAAAACAGAACTACTTCTTGGCTCAGTGGGGTCAGGAGGATTCCAAGAGAGGGGTGTTATATAGGGGTAGTCATCCAGAACGCATGAACTGGACATTAAGATATATCAATAAGGGTTTTCATTCAGTATTCTAGACTAGGCGTTGACTTGGCTGTAGTGCTGAATTGAATCCTCTTACAAATTGGGGGCTCGTGCCGGACGTTTGGGTTAGAATACCACTTGTGCAGCTTAATACAGTGTGCTAACTGACGGGATACATACATCCAGTCGGATCACCACGCTGCATCACGCTGCGAAGCATTCCTCAAAAGGGACACTCCAAGAAAAGTTCTGTTCTGCAAAAATAAAATACTAACTTCTGTAAGTCAGGACAGAGACCAATCTCTAGAATGACGACCTTAGTAGACATGAAAATAGCCAGAGAGCACTTCTTACATAAGTTATTTGTGAGAGGTGAATGGGCTGAGCAGGGCCAGGAGGCCTGGTTGCAGGCCATCACGCGACAGGCCACTGAAACAGGGTCAGACTTATGGAGAGATCAGGGTCCATTACATGTGGCCCTGAGTGAACTATATATGGCTCCTAAGGCCAAAGATGAACACGACAAGATTGTTAGGATAGCGGCATATTTATATTTATATATGGGAGCCATACAGAATTAATGTGCTGAAGGCCATGATCTGGCAAAAAGGCAACAGATGGCGTTAGAGAAGGCCCAATCTGATCTGGACTCTTCTGAGCAAAGGCTGCACAGAAGCCAGGAGTCAGAAAATGAGACCAGACAGTACATCACTAAAATAAAGGAGGATATGGATGTGCTGCAAAAGGAAAAGTCAGAACAGGATACCAGATTTCGGGCCTTGCAGAAGGAATACCAAGAAGGTTTGGACTCCCTACTGCAAAGCCAGAAAAAGCTGGAGCAACAACTGGACTTCAACAGGGTATGTGCTGAGCAGGTAGTCACCCTGCAAGGCCACCTAGATAGGGAAAAGGCAGAAAGCAATAAACTGATTCTGAAAGACCTGGATACCCAGGCAGAGTTTGATGAAGAGCGCCGGAAAGCTGGTGCCCTTCAAAGGCAGAGGGACGACCTGGCAGCACAGATGCAGGCTCTCAGTCAGGAAAGAGACACTTTAGGCCAGGAAGTCTGCCACTTAAAAAAGGAAATTGAAGAAAATCACCTGGCCCTCCAGGGGCTGGGTGACCTCCAAAAAGAAAACCGGAACTTGGTAGAGCACACCAGAAGGGTGGAAGATGCTCTGGCAAGAAAGGAGCAGGCCAGTAGGGATGGGACTCAGGAGGTAAACCTCCTGCAGCAAAGACTGGCCCAGTTCTCCAGGACCAACCAGGAAGCACAGAGGGAAAATGAGGCCCTCTGTCAACACAATGATAGGCTCCAACAACAGGTAGCGATGCAGGAGAGACTGATAGAGTCTAGTAAGGCCTTGACTGAGGAACTGAAAGCACAAATGCAGGCTCTTGCATTGCAACAGGGAGCAGGGGCGGATAGAGATGAGGTCCGCTGGGAAAGAGAGACTCCTGACCATAACCTCAGGAGCCCTAACACCAGGGGCCTTCATCTCTCCCAGTCCCTGGACTCTACCACCCCCATGTCCCCTGGCGCACATGAGCACAGGGCCACAGGGATGGCAGATTACTATCCAGCTAAAAGTATGGGGCTCATAGGCCAGTACCACTCAGGAATGGAGGGGTGGGCATCCGGGTATGGGCACCCAAGTACAGTACAGTTCAGTGGGGAACCCCAGGAGAGTAGGCCCCTTAAGGGCATCCTGAAAACCTCTGCCCAGTTAGGTCAGTGGAGGGGGTACCCATCAAATCCTGGCAGCAAGGAGGAATCTGAAGACTCCTCTGAACTACGCAGGACACAGGAGACCAGGTCCCCACATTCTGCCAGCCATTCCCAGGCTCGCAGAATCCGGGAAAACCTGGAAGAGCAGACAGGAACCTCTGGGAGCAGTGCCTCTGAGTCAGAGGATGAATGGACAAGGGTTACCCGAACCAAAAAGGCCAATAAGGCAAAAAGGGCCTTGCTTAAGGACCCCTTAAAGCAGATTAAGGCGATCAGGAGCGTCATCACGCCTTACCATAAGAACGCTAAGTATTCTGTTTGGGAGCACTTAGAGTTGTTTGAGCAAATGATGGAGACTTTCCATTTGAAGGACAGCCAAAGCTGTATTCAATATGTAAAGTGGACCTTCTCCCCGGAATACTCCAGTTTCTTTGCGGGGCTGGAGGACCAAAATCATTTAAGATGGTCCACCTATAAGGCGGCCATCTTGAAACATTTTCCATTCATAGAAATCCTCAAGAGGCTCGCAAGGCAGCCTACAATTTGCAATGTGGGGAGGATCAGGCCCCACAAGAATTTGTGCAAGAACTGAAACGTGCTTTTGCGCAGACCACCAGAAGGGTGTGCACAGACAGTAGAGAATTCATAAATACATTTTTTCATGCCTTGCCCAAATATATAATGACCCAGCTCGTGAGAGATTTTCATGAGAAAAGATCTCTAGACTGGGTCATTGAACAGGCTACCCGGATCTATGAGGTGCAGAAGCCCATAGAAAATAAAAGCAATACCCAGAAAAATCCCAAAACCAACAGCACCCCTGCTGCTGCCAACGTGGCAGAGGTAAAGGTCACCCCCGTTTTGGATTTGGAGATAGGGGGGCCTAAAAACCTACCTGCACCTAATAATGCTAGGCCCAGAAGGTCCTCGGGCCAGTCACAGACAGGGAGCCAGGGAGGCAGCCCCACAAATGGGGTCCCTCGCTCTCCTGACTATGTAAGTCCCCGTTACAAGGGAAACAGACCCATCCTGGGTTATGTGTGGACTCCTCCAGCCCAAGGGAGGGGATCCAGCCAAGCACCTAGCCCAGGGAACTTCCCTCCTAACTTCCCACCGGAGGGCAGAAATTCTCCAAATCCTGGACAGAACTTTTTCCCCAGGTATCCACCCAATTTCCAACCCCAAAGTCATCCATCCTTCTTTCCCCAATTCCCTGAGCCCAGACAACCTAATCCGGGAGAGGGGAGGCCAAGGGTGGAGGGGTACCCAAATCTTCCCAACCCGGGGTATTACCAGAGGAGGGACAGCTACCCTTCCCGGGATCAGCCCAGGGGAGAAAACAGGGCCCCGTATCAGCCTGAGCGGGTTTCCCAGTTAGAGCGCCAGGTTCAAAACATGGCGCGGGATCTGGGTCACATACTGAGGGCTCAGCAGAACCCTCAGATCGGCATGCCGGCGCAGAACGCCCCCAACTCTGGACCTGGTGCCCCAGAACAATGACGGGGGCAGCACCCCGATAACTCACCGGTTCCCAGGGAGGAGGCACAAAGGGAAGGGGGGTGTAAAGCCTTGGAGGAAGCTTCCTTCCTCACTTGTAAACAGCCCCTGGAAACCCAGGAACCGGAAACAAAATCTCTTGCCCCTGAAAGTTTGCCTCCTAAGGAGCAGAGAGGGGGTAGGAGAAACAAAAGACCCAAACAGACTCAGTTTGAGGAGGAGGTACAGATCTTCCAATTTGAGGGAGAGGGATCCTCAGAGGATCCTGGGGAAAGGATCTTCTCCTTCAGAGAGGGGGGAACTCCTCCCAAAGAAAAATGGGTCCCTAGGGATGCAAATCCAGACTGGGGAGATGTGGAGACTGAGCTACCGCCGCCCACTATCTCATCCCAGAACCAACAGCAAGAAAATCCCCTGGTTCAAACCCATCCTGGTGACTGCCTCCAAAAAGGGGGGGGCGGCCCGAAACCGGAGCCAGGGGAACCCAGAATGGCTCTGATCTCCAGTTGCCAACTTTTTCTTTCAGATTCCCAAGGCTCTCCACAGAATTCCGCCCAAATCTCTTCGCTAGCGATGTCCAAAACCAGAAAGTTAGCCCACCAGTTGTCCAAAAATGTGCATTATCTGTGCCCCCTTGAGGAGAATGAGGGAAGATACTATGCCCCGGTACAAGTACAGGGGCAGGGGACAATTTTGGCACTGGTGGACACGGGATCTCAAGATACCCTTCTGTCCAGAAGGGCCTTTGATGAACTGAATGCAGGAAGGGGAGGGAATTACCAAATTCCTCTCACCTCACTTCCTGGACAACTCCAGAACTTTGACGGTAAGGAAATTCGCGTCGAGGGGACTGCAGACTTGGACATTAGGATCGGGCGACACAAGGTGAAACACCCGGTCATAGTAGTGTCTCCAGAGGGCACCCCTTGTTTACTAGGGAATGACCTCCTGAGAAGGTTGTCACCCCTAATAGATTGCGTAAACAAGGTCCTCTGGACCCAGACTAGCCGACCAATAAAATTAAAACAGAGTGTCAACCATGTTAGTTTAAACGGCACCTGCCACATGGTTGAACAAAAATCTGACCAAGTAGAATTTCACTTCCAGAATAGCCAAATTCCAGACGTGACAGTAATAGCAGTAGGACAACAGACTGGTGATGGAGGGTCATCTCTATTTCTGAAAATCAACCTTCCTTCCAGTCTAAAGTGGTACTCCACGCTGGAAGGAAACACTCTGAGATTCTATACTAATCCACAATCAGAAACTCCCACTCCTATAGTCCAGAAAGATGTGAAATCAGCTCAGAGCCTGGCTGATATTCAGCAAATTGGAGAGCAGTGGTTCATCCCTGTCCAATTAAATGATGGGAAGGACTCTGTTCTCGCTCGAGTGTGTGTGAACAACGGTAAGAGCTTCATCAGCGAAGCCATGTTCCGCCAACTCCCAAAAGATCCAGCCATTCCCAACTTCAAACTGATAGACAAATGGGAAATGGACCTGGAAGCACCTAATTCCAAACATCTCCTGCCAAGCAGGTGTATGCTCAAAATCTCCATTGGCAACAAGAGCATAGTCCACAATTGTTGGGTCGTGCGAGACGTCCCTGCCGCCTTTTACTTAGGCAGTGACATTCTCAATCGCTTTGACATTAGTTTGGACCTAATAAACTTCAAAGCTTGGTCCCGATTAGCGGATAATCCCATGGGCTTTGATGATCCAGAAAAAGCATTTAGGTCAGCTCAATTGCTTCCTTATGCAGTTGAAATTCAGATTAAAGAGGAAGTCACCATACCAGAAAGGACTCGACAATTCTCCGTGGAAGTGAAAGTTAAAAGAGGACAACATTTGAAAAACCCTGATGCTTACATACATCTAAACGCTTCTCTCCAACAGCAAGGGTTGGGGGTAAACCCAACTCCCTTAGTCAACATAGAACATGACACCATTCTAATAGAGGTGGATAACAGCGACTTAAAGAGCATTACTCTAGCCGCAGGCACCATTATTGGAATGGCGGTTGATGACCGACATTTCTCAATTGATCTTGGAAATCAACTGTTAGGACCAATCCCCAAGGACTGTTTTGACAGTGACAGGGATGACAATACAACACCAGACAGGATTTTTACCCGGCATGGGGGGAACTTCCTGGTGTACACTTCCTGCCCCTATGGTAAGGAAGATGTGACTTGTGACTTCAGGAGGGATGAGGTGATTTTCCAGGTCCATGAGGGCTGCCTTTCCCACCTGAAGCCTCCGGTCCAAATCAGCACTCTGACCAGGGACTTCTCCATCCAGCTGGAGGAGGCCGCGGAGATAGCCAAACCAGAAGTCTTTCCAGGCTTCAGGCAGATGGTGGAAGAGAGAGTCAACCTAGCTGATGCCTGTGTGACTCTGGAACAAAAGCAAAAGTTGAAACAAGTTTTCTTGGATTTCCAAGATCTCTTTGCGGTAGACTCATATGACTGTGGTCGCACTGACATCCACACAACAACCATCCCCACGGACCCTGGCATGACTCCTGTGTTTGTGAAGCAATATCGCTTGCCTCTCGCATCAATGGAGTCCCTTACTGAAATAATTAAGAACCTTGAGTCCCGGGGAATAATCCGTCCAGTCCACAGCACCTTCAATAATCCGGTGCTGGGAATATTAAAGCCAAACGGCCAGTGGAGACTCTGTGCTGACCTTAGGGAGCTCAACAAACGGGTCCATACTTCCCGATGGCCTCTGCCCTACATTGACCAAGGGCTGGCTCAGATTCAGGGGTCACAGGTATTCACTGCAATAGACCTGACCAATGGATACTGGACTGTGCCTGTCAGTAGGGAGGACCAATACAAGCTGGCTTTTACCTTTGGGGGCCAGCAGTATACATGGACCCGGACTCCCTTCGGATACCTTAACTCCGGTAATGAGTTCAACATTTTTCTACACAAGGCCATGCCCGACTTGGGTGCGAGGGGTAACCTGGCTTATGTAGATGATGTCCTCATCAAAAGTTCATCTGTGGAGGAACACATAGCGGAGATCCGTTATGTTCTGACGCAGTTGAGGGCCGCCGGAGCAAAATTTCCTTTCAGAAAGCACAGTGGTGTAGAACCCGTGTTAATTTCTTGGGGCATGAGATTACTCCTCAGGGTCTCTGTCCCCAGGAAAAGAAAGTGGAAGCACTTCAGAAACTGAAAGACCCCACAACTCTGCGGGAACTAAGGAGCCTCCTTGGACTGACTTATTACAGCAGAAAGTTCATTGAGGGCTACGCAGAGATCACCAGACCCCTGATTCATCTCCTGAAGGGGGGGGTCAAGTGGGAATGGGGTCCAGAACAAGCCGAGGCAGTAAGACAACTCAAGAGAAGCCTCTCACAAGCGCCTTGCCTAGCTTACCCTGTCAGAAACAAGGAGTTCTTCCTGGAGACGGGGTTCTCTAATACGTGCTTGACGGCAGTATTATACCAAAAGCATGACAAGGTCGATAAGGTAATCTCCTATGCGAGCAAAACTTTATCCTCTGTGGAGGAAAAATTCAACGATTGTGAGAAGGCACTCCTGGCAACGGTGTGGGCATTGAAGAATTACCGCCCGTTTATCCAGGGGGAACACATCATAGTGGAGACTCCACACCAGCCTCTGCAATATCTCCAAAGTGACAGAATCCGGACCGGAAATGTGAGTAATTCCCGAATTACTTCCTGGATTCTGTCAATGCAAGGCTTTCCTGTGGAGGTCAGATATGGCCAAAACAAGAAGAGTCCCCTCGCGCAAGGTCTGGCTGACTTGCATGATTGTGCCAGAGAAAACTGTCTCGAGGACGAAAGTCTAAAAATCAAGGACAACACGGAGGCATACCTTAATTCCCCACACAAAGTCTTTGAAGAGGACAAGTGTGAGGGAATGCCCACTGTCTATGTGGATGGATGCTCTTACCATGTTGACAACAACGGGGAGAAAGAACTGGTGGCCGGCGTAGGAAATGCATGGGTGAATGAGTCCCCAGAACCCTCCGCTGGATACAAAATTGGTCCCCGAAGTAGTCAGGTGGCAGAATTGATGGCTGTGCATCAGGCCATCCGCACTGCTGTCCAGCATCAACTCCACGAACTGGCCATAATCACAGATTCGGATTATGTACGGAACGGGTTCGTGGAGCACCTGGTTAATTGGAAAACCAGAGGCATGTTATGTGCTAACAACAAACCCTTGAAACATGGGAAGTTGATCCAAAACATTGATGATCTGGTCACCTCGAATGAGATGACCATCTATTGGAAAAAGATCAAGGGTCATTCCAAAGTAGAGGGACCAGACAAAACTGGAAATGACTTAGCTGGCCAAAACTGGGGCCATCCAAGGGGATCTAATTGAGATTGAGTCCCTGTTGGGGGAAATCCAGGTCACTGCTATCACTAGGTCCCAGACAAATGCTCACAACGACCTTTCAATTGCACAATGGAGTAAGGAGACCCCTGATGCTGATTTGATTACCGCTCAGAAGGGGGATCCAATAATTGGTAAATTTTACCAGCACCATGAGGACCCTGAGAACTTTCCCCTGACGGATACCGATTGCACTGGGAAAGAGGACCTAAGAGTGTTGATGAAATGTCCAAAAATGTTCCGAATCCAAGACGGTTTGTTGGTAAGGAAATCCAAAGCTGGCCATGACCAGTGGGTGGTTCCTACCTCATTCCGAAGCCTGATGTTAAGTCACGCCCATGATGCGGCTACTGCCGGTCATAGGGGGTTTCACACAACATTGGAAATCTTAAGAGAGGTTGCATACTGGCCACACATGGGGCAGGACCTCGACCAATACTTGAAGGGGTGTCTTGTGTGTGCACAATTTCAGCCATCATCCCTCACGCACCGTGCACCTCTCCAAAAGAGGGGGATGACACTGCCATGGTCAGATTTACAAATCGACTTTGTAGGCCCCGTGATTCGCTCTGCTAGGAGGAATAAGTACATGTTGACTGTGACATGCTTGTTTACCAAGTGGGTGGAATGTCTCCCAGCCCCAAATTGCAAGGCAGAAACGGCAGCTGCCTTGATGATTAACCACATCTTTTCCCGTTTTGGTCTACCTCAAAGGATTGAGTCAGACAGAGGTAGCCACTTCACCAGTGAAGTAATGACAAAGATGTGGGAGATACTGGGGGTCAAAAGGAAGTTGCATATTGCTTACAGGCCAGCTTCTTCTGGGGCAGTAGAGAGATATAACCGGACAATTGTGAGCATATTGAAGAAGTTTGTGGCAGATTCTGGGCCAAGTTGGGATATCCGATTACCTCTGGTCCTAATGGCCATCAGATCTACCCCTTCATCTGCAACCAAAATGTCACCATTTGAGTTGATGACTGGGCGCAAGATGGTGCTTCCGCAGCATTTGCTCTATAGGACCCAAGAGCAGACACTGATAAATGCCTCCACTACTCATGAGTATGTGGAGAATTTAAGGAAACACCTCCAACATGCTTTTGCTTACGCTCAGCAGAATCTAGAAAGATCGGCTGATAGCATGAAGACCCACTATGACCTGAAAACTTCCAGGAAGGAATATCAGGTGGGGGACCGGGTCTATCTATACAATTTCCAAAGAAACCAGGCAAAACAGCGCAAATTTTTGCCTACATGGAAGGGACCCTTTGAGATCATCGAAAAGATCTCCCCTGTGGCCTACAAAATCCACATCCCCAAAGGTCCTTTGGCAGCGGGGGAAGACAAGTGGGTCCACATAAACCAGTTGAAATGTTGCCATCCCAGGCACACTCTGCAACAACTGGAGGAATCCTCTGGAATCCTAGCGGGTACTGTCTCAGACTAATTCAGTTCCAATCATAAAACATACCACATCTAGTCTCTAAAATATTGTGATTTGCATGAAACTGTCTCTTAGTTATACTGTTTTTTTTCAAAATAAGAATGTAATGTTTCGTTATGATGAAATGCATATGCTGCCCCACTATCTCAACAGTGGTGGAAAAACGTCTATGAATAGGTAATGCCGCTCTTCCTTTGTCGTCCTAGGAGAAAGAAAACCTGGAGACGGGCCAAGGAGGACGATCCGGAGACCGGGAGCAGAGACGCAACGGGCCCGGGGTACCGCCTAATTTTCCCATCAGGACCGGCGAGGAGAACCGATCGATCCGACCGGATGGAGAAAAAGATGCTAAACTGTGCCATCTATTGGAAGAAGATGAGGAAACATCCCAGGTCTTGCGAGTCCCATTCGTGAAATAGAATGGCCATCGCAAGAGGGGGGCTTGTGGGATGTATTTACCCATGCATCCGAGCCCTACCTCAAAACTGTGCAGTATTGACATGAAAACATGATGATGGCCAGAGCTTCCCAGAAAATGCCCAGGGAAACGCATGAAGAATAGGCTGCCACCCATTTTTGCCGATGTTATGGGCACAGAAGGACACTGCCTAAAACCACCAGTGGACTACCCACACAGTAGTCTGAAACCATTGGGAATGGCAATGCTGATTGCCAAAAGCAAACCCATAACTGTTGGGAATTCATTTTCTTAAAATCCCAAAAAGGGGTGCAGTACCAGTACTCACCACTATCCAAAAGCCGGCGTTTTAAAACCACCAGATTTTACTTTTTGTAGAAAACTGAATAAAAGAACCCAAAACATGCCAAAGAAAGACATTTTAAGAGGTGGATCCAATGTAAAGTTATATTCTGAAGTGACTTGAAGGTTTATAACAAGACTGGCTGAGCTGTGGATTTCAGCAGTTTAAGTAAATTTGGACTGAAAGACACTAAAAAAATCTAAATGTTTAAATTGACTGAGTGACCTACTTTTGAGTGTCACATAGGTTGCAATTGTTTAAATGTCATAGTTTTAAACTTAGAATCAGCCTTCTAGCTGCATATGTGAAAATGTTTAGTTTTATTTGAATGCAGAAACTGGGGAACAGAAATGATATGTAGCTAAAAACTGGCTTAAGGAACTGAATTCTGCCTGGCAACTACCCCCATCAGGAGTGAAACTTGAGTCACAGCTGTGTTCCCAGGCCTAGCTGCCCTTTTGCTGCTCACACCAAAAGGGATATGACACTTCCCTGATTGAATTACCTGGGCTCTGCAGGAAATTGAACAAAGCCCTGTCTTGACTCAGGCAAATGTTTTATGGCGGGAGTCGTAAATGGAGATTTCTCCTGGAAGCACAGGGGAGGGGCACTGCCTGTGAGAGCAAGCTGGCTTGGCAGAACTGGAAAAACCAGAAATTCAACCTTGTGCTGGAGGAAAACCACACCCCTTTGGGGCCAGAACATAACTCTAAAAAGATGAATAACTCATAGAGCGGACATGTGAAAATTGTATAAATGACACCATAATTCTTGTGATTTTTCTGCCCACATTTTAAGAGGTTTTTAGAACCGGTGGCATGTTCAGGGGGGTTTTAGCGGAAAAGAGGATATTACTCAAAATGTGTGCATGTGAAAAATCTGACACTTCATCAACTAATGTCCATACTCCTTGCGCACATGTGTGTAAATTTGGGTCAATGTCCGGAATTGCAAAATCAGTTAAAAAGTGAAATATGTGCCATTTCTGAATGCAAGCCCCCAGGAAGAGCAAAGTTTGGACAGGGTATATCTCCTGTGATATGTGATGTGTGCATGTAGTTTTAAACCAATGTTTACCTGTGCAAATATGTCTTTTGTTATCAAATATAGATTGTGTGCAAGTTGACAGGAGGAGTGGACTTTCTGCAGGCTGTAAAATGACATCACTCTGACACAACTTAGCTCCCCCAATCAAGTGAGAAATGGAAGTTTGACCAATTAGAAGCTGAGAGAGAGGTAGGGTCAGTGATGCTAGAACACACCCACATTCTAAACACATAAAAGCAGACAGACAGGACAGATAGGGACTTTCAAATCCATTTGCAGCTGGAAGCTCTGCCGGGAAAATCCATACCTTGCCTCCATCAAACCTCCAGAGAGCCAAACTAGAGACTTCAAAATATCCAGAACCAGAGACCCAGACCAGACCAGCAGAGTAGAGCTGACCTGTTAGCAGAACCAGAGAGAGCTGACCCAGATCACTGTGAAGTGCAGAGACCAGAGGCGAGTCTAAAACCTGACCAGATCCGTGGCGTGGCCCATTTCATTCAAGAATATAGTGTGAGTACCTAGAAAACTGTGCAGAACCAATCTCCTAGTTAAAATAATATAATTCAATCTAGCTTAATCTAAGTAGAACTGTCTCCTAACTGTCACCTGTCATTTGCATAGCTGTCACCTGTCATTTTCTAGTTGCAAGCTGCACTTGTCTTTTTGAACTTTAAAATTTTAAATCTGAAAAACGACCTTTATTTAATCGCTCATATCTCCGTGACCGTTTGTGCTAGAGACTTGCAGTAACTTTCCTCTGAAAGCTGAGATCCTAGGCTTTCCTAGGACCCCAAAATGATAGTGATAGTCCTTGTAGTTCCTCTGTAATCGCGCCAGACGCATCCGCGAATTTTGCCGCGATTTGAAAATTTCTCCACTTGCAAAAAGATAGCTGCTTTTGCTTTCCTCTGAAAAAAAATCGTTTGCCTCATAAAAACTATCCCTGCATCACTGCTAGAGTGAGCCTGAGCTAATATTAACTTGATTTCACTCACCCTGAACCTCTAAAGGGAATTAAAAGCATTTTAGCATATTTTTTTCTTCATTTCCAGCACATTTAAAAGCATTTTGCCTGTGTTTTCAACTTCTGTAGTCTAAGTTGCTGGGTGAACTGAATTACATTTGAATTGCATTTCTGAGAATTGTGTGCCTTCCTTCCATTTCCTTGCATTGCATAAAAGGGGGGGTGAATTGTACAAGAAAGTGATTACATTGTCTTTTGCTGAAATCCTATCAAGTTATTTTCTGTACTGCATTTCATTCCACATTGCATCCATTTGAAACCATAAAAGTATTGTTGCTATCTTATCCATCCTATAACCACTCATCATTGATTATAAAGAAGTGTGCTAGTGCCAGATTCTCCGTTGTTAATCTTTATCATATCAGATTAAGTGTGATATTCAATTATTAATTTATTATAAAGCGTGATATATATATATATATATTGTTTAAATTATCAATTAAACCTTTTAACTTGCAAAACAGAACTACTTCTTGGCTCAGTGGGGTCAGGAGGATTCCAAGAGAGGGGTGTTATATAGGGGTAGTCATCCAGAACGCATGAACTGGACATTAAGATATATCAATAAGGGTTTTCATTCAGTATTCTAGACTAGGCGTTGACTTGGCTGTAGTGCTGAATTGAATCCTCTTACAATATGCGACTCTGACTCAACTAGATAATGATACCATTATGGTAAATGTAATGCAGGCCCATTCTAGTACAGCAGGAGATATCTTCAGACGTCTTGATCATTTGAAGGTTATGCACCATAGGTGGGCTCATGTTGTGATATGATATGATATGATATGGCATTTATAACGCGTCCATACACAAGTGTTTCAAGGCGCGACGAGGCAAGGGAGGGGGCACAGAGGGTAGACAGACAACGATCCTACTAGGCCAGGTGTCATACAGATTGCGCAAGTGCATGGGAATCCCCATATGCAAACAGAGTCAAACACCCAAGGAAAAGGGTGTTAATGAGTACCAATCCATGGGCTATTGACTGTAACCTGGAAAAGTGAAGTAAAGAAAGCAATCTTCTCCCTTTAAACAGAACGTGACCTTGTCCAGTTATCCACTAATTCTAACAGCAGTGTCTTCATACAGTCGGTACAAGCTCGCCATGAAGCCATGAGCCCCAAAATATATGTATGCCTTTCCAAATAGTACCACTGTTAGAGAATGTTGTTGCTTAAGTTCAATGTCTCAGGAGTATTGGAAATGTTGGGTGGGAGATTAACATCCCTAGCAATGAACAGCTATGCAGACTGTGTGGGGAAGAACCCTTTGAATCTGCACAACATATTACGAGCTACTGCAGTAGTGTGTCCCCTCTTCTAATTTGATTTACTATATGATGAAATGTTATGTTGTTTGTATGGAAATGTTATCTTCACTATCCAATGGGATATTTTAAAACTTTAAAGGAACTGTAACTGAACATGTATTTTCTGTGAAAAATTTTAGATTGAACAGGTTAACATGTTACATGCTGTATTGTATTTATATGCAAAGCTATGTCAAGCTGTGAGCATATTATGAATAAATAAATAACATTAGCAACTCCTTAGTTCATAACATTGCTTCAAGACCTAGAATCAGGTGCCTGAAACTACAATGCATAAAATAGCACCTACCTATTACTCAGAAAGGCAATGTTAACAAATGACTTAGGGGAAAAATATATATTAGTGATTTCAAACATAAAATTCTCATTTGCAAACTGGGTAGCCATGGGTAAAGGCATACCTGGTCTCCAATTTTAAATACATGTCACTATCGTGAACATTTAGATGCATAGCTTACAAATGCAGCACCTACAAATGTCAGCACAAAACCTCTTGGATACCCTTAGAAAGTGATTATACCGTGTCTTGCATAATGTACCAACTTCACCCGCTAGTTTTCTGGGGAGATTTTGCCATGAGGAACCCTGGTAGGTGCAGACTACCACAAAACACATAGCTCACACACAAATAAAACAGACTAACACGAAAAACCACACGAGTCAACAGCCCTATTACAAACTGTGCTGCCTTAAAAACATGGCTATGTGAGGGGAAATAAATACCTCACACTACACCAGGGGATCACTCTACCGAGTGTCCTCCTTCACGGCACCAAATCTCCTGTGGGATCAAAACATACTGGTTGCCCAATACGAGACTGCAATAAAAAGCCACGTTTAATAACATGTATGTTTAACAACAATGTCCCTGAGATGGTTGATCACTACCCACCCGAACACGTGTACAGAGGAGCCGAGATTCCCTTGGGGAGGCAAATTAGCTGCAAAAACGTAACTTATGGTGCAAGGCAAGGACAATGGGTAAACCTCTGACCAAACTAACACGCGTATGTGTCAACGAGTTTTCTTATTTTCCTTTGAAGGAATGGGGAAGATGCCGACATAGAGAAGTCAAACTAATAAGGAAGATTAACCAAAACGTTTCACCAGTTGCTGCATGCTCGAAAAACCGGTTTATTATACTGTTTAACACCTTTCCATAAATTAACAGGCCAGATGGGGCACAGAGAAAGTACTAGTTCATGGCCTCTATGTTGACAAACTGAGGGAAAAATATGGATAATTCCCACGAAAGAAAATCTGAAAGTGCAAAGGCTGTAGAAATATGCCTCCTGCACTTTCTCTCTTCACCAAACTTCTTCACAAATAAACAAAAACAACGGACTCACTCACCCGCCCGATGAGTAAAATCTGGCTGCACCGGTTATGCAAATAAAAGCAACATTTCTCTTTGTCTTCTATCAATGCCTAGTGCTGTGTTAAGTTGAGTTTTCCTTTTTCTTGTACTTATTGTGTTTTCTTTTTTTTCAGGGTGTTAATACCTCTGATGTTAAACATAGCATAAAAACGCATATAGCGCTACTGACAAAAGCTACATGGTTTTGACGGTTCCTGGATGCAATCCCTCCTCCTTCTCAAATGTTCCACTCCTACCTTGCAGTAGCAAAACGGGGATGAGGGTAGACCAGGATATGAGCTGTAACCAAACTCAAAACCACACAGAGGGCTTAACAGTGTCACAGCAGCCTGCGACAGCCGTGGATTGTCTGGCCTCTCCCCTCTCTGGAAAGGAGAGAGCATGGCAACAGGGCAAAGAGGTGTGCCGGATGCTGTATGCCAAACCCTGGAAAGCACGAACACTCTGCCAGTACATCCTCCAGGTTCCTTTCTTCATCCGCTCTCCCTCTCTCAACAAAGACTGCAGACTCCTCTTTCAACAAGGTCAAACCAACCGATCCCCCCTGAGGGGAAACAGCCATGCAAAAGGGGAATTGCAGTTGCTCCTCCTGTAACCTCTGGGTACCCCCTGCTGGCCGACGAAACCACTGCCAGCCGTTTCGCAACAAGCAAATTGCCGGAACCTCGATAAAGAGGTTACATAGCATTGTTTCTAAGTGCACTATGAAAAATATGGTTACAATATTACTGTGACTGATATACATTTCATACAAGAATTGATCACCATATGTATCGGCAGAAAAATATAACTGCAACTTGGGAAAAGCAAAATACATAGGGCCTCATCCCGAGTTTGGCGGTAACCCTTAAATCCGGCAGTTGCGCTATTACCGCCGGATTTAAGGGTCTGCCAAATCAGGGCTTCAGCGGATTTCTCCCCAGCTCTGAGCTGGTGGGGAAATCTGCCGAAAATGTGTGCTATTACCGCCGGCTGGAAATCCGCCAGCGGTAAGAGCTCGAAAATTCCCCATTGAGCCCAATGGGAAATGGGGCATCCCCGAATGGGCTCAGTGGGGAATGGGGAATTCCATTACCGCCAAACCCGTGATCCGGTGCTAATAACGCCGGGGGGTTTGGCGGTAGGGCTAATACCGCCAGCTGTAATACCGCCGGCGTTACCGCCCAACTCGTGATGAGGCCCATAGTCTGAAATGCATGATTATTCTGCTCTAAATGCTTTTTGGAGGATTTTGTCTGCATTGTGAATTTGAGGTGTTTAAGAACAGACCAAATCAGTGACTCACCCCCTGAAGTGTGCCTGAAATAAACTTTTAATGAGTCTAGTCTTGTATGGAATTCCAGAAAGACTAAGGGCCTCATCACGAGTTGGGCGGTAATGCCGGCGCTATTAGCGCCAGCGTTAATAGCCCTACCGCCAAACCCCCCGGCGCCATCAGCGCCGGATCACGGGTTGGGCGGAAGGGTTAATGCCCATTGGGCCCAATGGGGAAAATTCACGCTATTACCACCGGCTGATTTCACACGGGCGGTAATCGTGCCGCAAATCGGCAATTTTGCAGCAGATTTTCCCCCGAGCTGAGAGCTGGGGGAAATCCGCCAGAGCCATGATCTGGCGGACCCTTAAATGCGGCGGTAATAGCGCTACCACCACATTTAAGGGTTACCGCCAGACTCGTGATGAGGCCATAATAGCTCAAAAAGCCACATGGCATTGGCCACAGCCCAGGAGCTTCAATTTATAAAAAAAATAAAAAAAGACATTTTTTTTTTCTTTTTAGTGGTAGCAAGGGATACCATGGGGTTGGCAAGGGAGACCTCAGAGATCGTGGGTGCGACCTCTGGTGACCCCTAAATGACGTTGCTGGACACAATACTGTTTACATTTTCAAACCAAAAAGACAACTTCGAGGAAACTATAGAGTCCCACAAATGACATGCCATCAACATGTGCACAATAAAAAAATTAAGAGAAATTGACCATTTTGAATGATACATTTGGCATAATTGATTTTGGTTTGCTAATTTTGAACTTCCAAAGGACATTTCACTTTCTAAAATTGCTCAACAGATGCAGTGATCAGACTGACCAAACAGAAGTATATGCTGTCAGGATTTTAATCGGCTGCCTTTTGCTGTAAACAGAAGGTACTGAAAACATCAAAAGGAACTAACTTACCAGTGTGACATCTCACTGAAAACTAATATGCATGCTCTTTTCTTTGACCATGGTATGAATTTTCAGAATGGAAATTATAATTTCTTTTTTAAACATTTCCGTCAGAGTAACCTCATACTATATTATGATGGCAACTGATTATGCATTGCTGCTGGTGCCTGGATCATTTGATCCTGGCTCTAATAAGGATCAAGCAGTGCAGATTGCCTCTTTTTGAGTAAGCTGTGGGCTAGATTTTAATTTAAGATCTCTGTGGGTTTGTTTGAATTGTATGCACTGGACATGTACTTTGTATTCCTGAGAATGTAACATGAATGCTTCTATTACAATTGTATTAATATATGTTTCAACTAGTCACAATATAATATGGATTGGATGTTTTTTTTTATACATATTTTTATTCAATTTAACTATATAGAGATCATACCATTAACATTATCCCAGGAAGCCCCTGCCCCCCACCCCTGCAACCGGGTACTGTCCGACTTGTTCGTTTTCTCAAGGAGGTCTCTTTTCCTCTCACGTAAATAGGCCTAGTATCCTTATTTGATGTGGGCACCACTGTTCTTTGTAGTCTGCTTGAAGGTATTCCAAAACCAGACCCCAGTCATTTTTGTGATTTCCTTGGATGTTGTAGGTTAGTAGCTCCATGGCCAGATGTGTCCACACCCTTCTCGTCCAATCGACTGCAAGAGGAGGGGATTTTTGTTTCCAATTGTATGCTACTTCCAGCTATGCCCCTATGAGGAGTCCCATGAACCTCCTTTTCTGTGTGGCGCTCAGGCGTTTAACACTGGGATCCCATAGGCCCCCTAACCACACTTCTTCTCCAATTTGTGCTGCCCCAGGGAACATTTTTACCATTTGGACCTTGATCTCAGCCCAGTATGGTCTCAGTTTCTGGCAATCCCACCATATGTGCCTCCAGTCACCCCTTCCGCTGCACTCCCTCCAACATCTGTCTGTGGAGTTTGGGTACATTTTGTGTAGTCTCTCCGGGGCATAATGCCACTGCAGGATTACTTTTGTCCACATTTCTCTGGTTTGGATAGCTCTCGCCAACTTTGGTATCATACGCCAAGTGTATTTCCATCGTTCCCTGGGGAGTGAAAAGCCCAGGGATTTCTCCCACCTTTTCATATATTGCCATGTAGTTGGTTCCGGTTATGCATTTAGGTATTTATATGTGTTAGAAACAAACCTACGCGTTCCTGTATATGTCATGGTATACGTTTCGAAGGGAGTCAGATCTCTGGTTGCAGCTTCTTTTATACGTGGTGTGCTCAACCAATGATGCAGTTGTTCGTATTTGAAGCGGTCTTTAGAAGTTAGGTTCAGTAGTTTTGCGCAATCCTCAAAGGACCTAATCTGCTGTTCCGTTCGCATGTCTCCGACCATCTTGCACCCTGCCTCCTCCCATTTCCGGTATGCTCCCTTTCCATTTCTGGTGGGAAGTCTGGATTCCCAAACAGAGGCATGAAAGGGCCTGGATCCTTTGTAAGAGTGTCTTTTTTGTGGCTGCGTCCCATACCCCCATGCTGCCTTCATTATCTCACTAATATGAGTATTGGCATGTCTGTGTCTTTTATTTATCTATAGTAAATGTCTGGTGGAGATAGTTGCGACTGCCCTATCTTGCATCACCCAGATTGTTTCCCCGTCCTCCGGAATCCATTCCCTCAGAACCCAGAGCTGAGCGGCTTCGTAGTATTTCTTGAAATGAGGCAGGGCGCATCCCCCCTCACTTAAGTGTGCCATCAGGACCGCGTTTGAGATTCGTGGGGTTTTGCCCCGCCACACATAGTGAGTCACCATTTTCCTGAGAGACTTAAAAAACACTGGGGGAAGCCTTATTGGTAGGGCTTGGAATAAGTACATTAGTTTAGGGAGTATTGTCAGTTTCATAGCTGTTATTCTGCCCCACCAGGATGTCATCAGATGGTTCCAACTAAGTAGGTCTTTTTTGATCTTAGCTAGAAGTTGTGGATAGTTGTGGGCATACAATTCTACTATTTTCCCTGTCAGTGTGATTCCCAGGTACCTAATTTCTGTGGTAGCTATTTTTAGTTGGAATACCGAAGCAGCGGCTTCGAATTTCTTCTTTATTCCCTGCAAGAATCAGAATTTCGGTTTTCTGCCTATTTATTTTTAGCCCGGAAAGCTCCACAAACATTTCGATTACGTTCATAAGGTGCGGGAGGGATTTCCCCGGGTCCCCCAGTGCCACCAGCATGTCGTCTGCATACGCTATCACTTTATGTGACTGCCCCGCCATTTCTATACCCTGTATGTCTGGTGTTGCTCTTATTTGTTCCAGTAGGGGTTCTAGATATATCGCGTATAGGAGGGGGGAGAGCGGGCACCCTTGTTTCGTTCCCCTTTCTATTTGCACTGTTTCCGATAGGCCTCTGTTTACTGCTATCCTTACGGAAGGGGAGTTATAATTAGCTCGAATCATATCTATGTATCCTTTACCCATCCCCATTTTCTCGAGAACCCGAAAGAGGATAGACCATTCTACTCGGTCAAACGCTTTCTCTGCGTCTATGGCTATCAGGGCTGCTGGTGTCTGTTTAATACCAATTTTTTCCACCAGGTATATTACTCTCTGTATATTATCATGGGTTTGTCTATTTGGGACGAACCCGGATTGGTCTTGGTGAATCAATTTAGGAAGGAGGGGAGCCAATCTAGATGCCAAGATTTTCGTGTACAATTTCGCGTCTATATTTATTAGGGCTATTGGGCGATACGCAGTGGGAAGTTGTTCCTCTTTTCGTTTTTTCTGAAACACAAGCACCTTTGCCTCATTCATGGTTTGGGTCACGTTTCCCTGCCTTTTGAATGTGTTAAATAGGGCTGTGAGTGGAGGGGCTAGAACGTCTTTGTAGGTTTTATAGAAGAGTGCAGTAAATCCGTCCGGCCCGGGGCTTTATTTTTTGGGAGGGACTGAATTGCTGCACATACCTCTTCTATGGTGATATCCATGTCAAGGGATTGTTTTTCTGCCTCTGTTATCAACGGGTTCTTTACTCCTGCTAGAAAGGCTTCTTGGAGGTCCTTTCTCAGATGGTCCGATGAATATAGTTTTTGATAGTAGTTTTGAAATATATTGCTTATGTCTGAGGTTTGGGTCTTTAGGTGTCCTGCCTTGTTTTTCAACGCTTTTATAGTCTGTGCCTGTATCTTCCCCTTTAGTTGTCTCGCCAAAAGTTTGTCGGCCTTGTTCGCCTTCACATAGTACCAGTGCTTAGTTTGGAGGAGAGTCCTCTCTGCTTTTTTTGTGCGGAGACTTCCAATTGCCCTTGGACATGTCTTAGAGATCGCATGAGTACCCTGGCTGGGGTCTTTATCATTCCGGCTTGGATCGCGCTTATTTTTGCCTCTAATTCTTTTTCCCATTGGCAAATCACTTTCTCTTACTGGGATTTGAGTGCTATGAGGTGTCCCCTAATTACCACTTTCAGGGAATCCCACAGAATTCCCTTATTTGTGTCTCGTAGATCATTATCTGCCAGATATTCTATAATGTGTTCTCTGAGAGTCTGTCCCAACACTTGGTCTCTAATGATGTCCTCCGATAGGCACCAGGCCCATAGCCGGGGGTAGTGTATAGCCCAGTAAATGGAAGCCCACAGGGGGGCATGATTCAAAAGAGTTATTGGTTCTATCTCTGTCTGCTTAACTTTGCCGAGCAGTCCCACCGAGACCCACATATAGTCTATTCTCGAGGCCGTATTGTGCACATGCGAGAAGTAGGTATAGCTCTTCTGGTTCCCTTTCAGACTGCGCCACATGTCTACTAATCCTATGTTTGCCATTTTCTGCTTCAATGTTTTTGACGGGTGCCCTGGTCATGTTGGTTGCGTCCTGATCTGTCCAATGAGGAATCCCATGCCATGTTAAAATCCCCCCCCAGCAAGATGTCCCCTGTTACTTAGTGCTCTGATGTATCTAGTGCGTCCCTTAAAAAGCCATCCTGTCCTGAGTTTGGAGCATAGACTGTGGCTATTGTCAGGGGCCTTCCATCAATTGTTTTTGTCACCATCAGGAATCTGCCTTGTTTGTCTCCCCAGGTGTACTTTAGTTGCGCTTGCAGGGCGTCTCGAATCGCTATTAGTACCCCCACCTTTTTCCCTTGTGCATTCTCCTGTTGGAGTAGATTAAACCCGCTGACACGGATTTTATGTTTGTCTTGAGCTTTTATGTGTGTCTCTTGGAACATCACAATGTCAAAAGTGCCCTTCTTGAGGTATTGCTCCACCTTTTTTCGCTTGACCGGATAGTTTAGTCCCCTAACGTTGTATGTGAGTATTTTCATCCCCATCGCTTAGTCTGCGTTTGGAGATTCCCATATTGATATTTCCCCCCTTTTGTGTAGTCAGATTTTCCCCCGGTCTTCCCCTGTCCCCAACCATCCCTCCCCCAACTTGAGAATGTGAAACCCCCAAATGGCGCAGTCCCATTCCCTCCCCCAACTACCCTGAGGATGGCATGATTCCCTACAGCCACTCAGGCGTATTGTTCTGTGTGTCATGCCCTCTAATACTCTCAGGGATAACTTTGAATGGGATTCTAAACCCTTCTCCAAGATTTCCGTTGCTACAAGGTCATTCCTCCCTCACCCCTCCCGGCACCTGTTGGACGAATTCTCGGCTTCTCTTCTGCTGCGATAGAGGTCCATTGATCTTACAGTGAAGGTAGGTATCTGCTCCTGCTTGCAGGGTACGACCTGTTTGTCATTTTTTCCTGCTAGGGCGTCTCATCCTTCTGTTGACTGCTTTCCATTCCCCTTTGTTTCTTTTGGGAGTTGGGTCCGTGCCGCTAGCCTGTGGGAGTTCGTCTTCCTGATCTTGAATGTTCAGCAATCTCAGACCTTCATCTTTAGATGTTATTCTTTTTTGCACCCCCTCCCATGTGAACAGCAGGCCGAAAAGGAAATGTCCACTTATATCAGATTTGCCGTGCGGTCAGTTCCCTCGTTACCTGGGACATGTCTCTTCTTTTTTGGAGCGTTGACTGAGCCAAGTCCTGAAACAGAAGGATGTCCTCCCCGTTCATTCTTATGTGATCCAGTGCCCTTGCTTTTCTGAGTATCAGTTCCTTTTGTGTGTACCTGGAGAGGGCCACCAACACATCTCTTGGGCGGCCGTTTTGTGCTGCTGTTCTCTCCGGGCCCACCATTTGTATCCGATCAATCAGTATGTCCTCCTCCTCCTCCTGATCTAGGATCTCCTTAAACACCTGTTGTACTGCCGATCTAAGATCTTTGTCCTCGACCGTCTCCGACATGTTTTTACTTCTCATATTAGATATTCGCAAACTGTTTTCTAGATCTTTGCACATGAGTTCCAGGTTTTGCGTTAGGCGAACCATGTGCTCTTGGGTTTCAGCTACTTGTTGCATCTCCTCTTCCATGTTTTGGACAACCTTCTCTAGGGTGTCTGTCCTGTCGCCTAGCTCAGCCACTTCCTTCTTCAGTTCCTGCAGTGCAGATTTGAACTCCTCCTTCATCGATTTCATGTGCGTATTCATAGTGTCCATAAATTGTGTCTGAAATTCCCTGAACCACGACTTCAAATCTTCTTTTGTGGCCATTACGTCAGAGGGGGGGGTCTGTATGCGGGTCACTCTTTTGATATTTGTGTGCTTTTGCCTTTTCTGAGTTCCCTATGTCTCCTCCCCAGAGGTGTACCAGGCTCTGGTCTAGTTTCTGTTGCTGGGTCGTTATATTTGTTAGAGCTTGTTTTCCTCTGGACTTTGACATTTGGACCTGTACTCTGGTCACTCTCCGGTTGGTCCTGTTGATCTGCGGCACAATGATCTGCTCTGAGCCTCACCCGCTATCTATGACTCGGGGAGGTGGGAGAAAGTATCCGTAAGTGCCCCGTTTCCGTTTCTGCTGCCACGGAGTCACGGATCCCTAGCTATTCCCCCCAATATGCGTGGATCGTTCGTGGCCCCCTGTTTCGACTACTCTCCACCGTGCCACTTTGCTGTTTCAGCACCTGCGTGGTCACCACATTCTATGGTGAATGGCACAGGTCTCTTTGGGAAGAGCAGTCTCTGTGGGGGGCTGGCCAGGAGTATCATCCTCTTCTGTGACTCCTTAAGGTCTGAGACCCGTGGTTGGATCTGTTTGCTGGGGTGGCCTCGGATCCGGGTGTTGTATTACCGGTCTGTGTCACTGGATTTCTGGCTTCGTGCCGTGATGCCCCTTGCCCCCCTTCCGTGATCTTACTGCGCCGTTCGCCATATGGTGTTTTACTTTATGTCCCTCCGTCTCGGTCCCCCATGCCGCTGGCGCCCCTATGCTGGTTCCTCCTCCCGGGCCCGTGTATTGTTCCGCGGTCCGGGGGCGGGTGACCCTTCTATCCCCTCTGTCCCTCAATGGACCGCCTGTGCGGGTCCCCGCTGCTCCTAATGCTCCTGGGGGTGAGCCTACCCGATCTGGAGTGGGACAGTCCGCGCTGAAGAGTCCCCGGCCAGCCCCCGCCGGGGGACGTCCCTCGCTGTTTTCTTCCCCGGCCGAGGAACGTTTTGTTTCTGTCGGCTTTATCCTTGGAGGTATAGGCTCTCTGCTGACCTTGGGGCGCCGGGGCTCGTGGCTTCGGTGGTTGCTCCGTGGATGGACGGTCTATTCCCCTCCAGTTTATGATACTCTTATCTCGGGAACCTCTGCCATTTTTTGCTACGCTTCTCCTTCAGTGCGGAGGCACCTCGGGCGGTCACGATCCATGCCTTCCTTGGCTACGCAGTGAAGTCTGTCGGGTTCATGTACTGAAATCTGTTGGCCTCATGTTCTGGTCCTCAGGTTATCTTAACCCAACAGTGCACGAGTATTCTGCTTTAATTGTTTTCGCTTCTGTTGCGGTCCGAGAGGGGAGACGGAACCAGGCTCACGCACATCCTCCCTCCACGGCGGCCATCTTGGAATTCATGGATTGGATGTTAATTTCTGAAATGTATATTCAGAAATAAAGACATTGCTAATACTGGGTTGTGAAGGCAAGCGTCCCCAACCAGCACGATCCTCCCCGCAATGAGAGACAATGATGGACTCTCCCAGGATGGGAATAAGGCCAAGACAAAGTGCGGGTGAGCGTAAATGGGAGTTTATCAATCAGAATAGGGCATGCAAAGAACTCTGCAAACTCCGAGAGCGCTCTGTCTGACAATAGCAAAGACAGGCGTATATATTTACAAAAAACGTCATCAGAACCTACATACTATAGGGGGCACAAGTTCAGTGGGATTGGGTGGCGACAACTAGCTATAGGTGCTGCTGTGATGTGGTTGGCCTTGGCTGGAGGACGTCACTGGTCAGCCTCGTGGGTTGGGCTGGGCCTGGCGGGTCAGCTGGGTTCATCCGGGCGGTGTTGTTGTGCCACTGTGGCCAGTGTCAGAGATGAATGTCTTTTCCTGACTTCTTTGCCCTAGGCCATGCACACCGCAGTCATTCAGTCATTTGCAATATTATCTTCTTTAGTAAATCTTCCAATAGGTTATTCTACATGTTAATGCAACACAGGAGGAATGCACCTCGAGAGGGGTTTGATGGCGATTCATCAGTACATGGTTACCAGTGTCCTGTTGACCGGGTACCATAGGTCGTGGGGTTAGGTCTCAGGGCATGGGACAGGCGGTACATGTCATCCTGTCTTGTTAGAAGTCATTATGAATGTGTTGCTGTAATGTTGCCATAATATTGGGTGTCCTAATTTTACAGGGGCCATTAACCTAAGGTGGTCCGGTGGGTCGTGGGGCTTAAGAAAGGGCGCCTCTGAATTTGTGTTTTCAGGCTGAGGTTTACTGCTGGGTTGTAAATAATACAGGTGGCGGGCCGTGGCCTTGGGTGCTGCAGAGGGAACTACAAATCTTTGAAGCGGCTCCAGCCTAGTTGGGGGAGGTAGAGCCGCGCGGCACGTGCCTCTGCTTTCTTCGTCTGGCAGGCTTCGCTGGGAGGGAGGGGGAATGGCCTTGCATATGCTCACAAAGGTATCTTCCTCGTGTGTTGCCGATTTTAGGGGAACGTATCATAAACATTCAAATAATATACAATACTAATTGAGTCATTCCAAAGCTCACATTTTAACATTGCTAATGCCTCTCAAATATAGCCAGTCCGAGCACATTTCTTGTACACTATGTTTTAACAACTACAACATTTTGTTATATGCTTTTACATTTGCAGTAAGTGAGGTAGTAGTGAGGTTGGTGGAGCGCATAGAAACGACTCGCCACTACAAGTGATGGTAGTGGCACATAAGGGGTTTGGACATACACACATGGAGGGTGCATTTTCATGCACCCTTTACACAAGCCCTCAATATGGTTGCATTTGTCTTTCTTTGCACTCTAGCAGCATTAGTTTGGTTATGGCGCGGGACCGTGGGGTGTAATCTTTTCAATGACACACATAACAAATAACCCCCCCCCCGGTACGCTTTTACTATTTGTACATAACTGCAGTGGTGTGGGTGCTTCATTCCTAATGCCATATGAACACGCATTCTGCCATATCTGTACAGTTTACAGGTTTTTTAGTCGAAGAGGTTTGTGGAGAGAATGCTTCCATCGCAGGTAGTTTTGTCATTAGTGTTTGGGAACTTTTGCTTTTATCAAAGGGCCATTTTACAGTTCTCTTTCCACCCAGGCTCTGCTGGCCGGGTCATGCTGGGAGTAGCGATACACTGCGGAAGGTGAAATGTTACAGTGTTGGTATCTTACACTAGCTCATGTCCGTCTTGTTCGTGGGAACGGGCTCACAGCGGATCTGCCAGGGAGCTTCGGCCACAGGGATAATTGAAACTCTCCAAAGGTGGGAGCCACGCTGCGGTGCGCCGGGCTCACACCATCTTTATTAGACAAAATGGTTTCTGAGGCCTAGCTAAATTCAACAGGTTTGGGCAATGTCTTCAGCAGGTGAGCCATCCACCACCTGGGCCCTGGTGGTAAGGAGAGGACACCTGAAGAGCCATGGCCCTCACCGGGGGAGGGGATGTAGGCGAGGGAGGTCTTTTGGACCATTCCTCCCCTACATTTCCCCCCTTTCGTTACTTAAGTAACAAATTCTTTAAATCCTCCAGTCTCCTGCACTCTTCCTCGTCAATTATTGCATCATCCCATGCAGGTGTGCCTTTTATGGGCATCCATGCTCTGCACACCCCCCTCAAGCTCTCACCTCTCCTAGCATATTCATCTGGGGTGCAGGTCAGGTATATACATCCGCTCCCTGCTTCCAAGTCTACCCATACCTCCTCGTACCATTCTAGTATGCGGGGCTCTTTAATAGTAGTATGCCACAATTTATCTACTATATCCTTGTCGTGATACCTAGGCACTAGCTGATATCTCGGTGTGTCATCTGTTCCTGTTTGTACCTGTACTTCCTGCATAGCTTGTATTGTACCGCGGGTGTTGCCCATTGTCACCATCATCATTGCACCATTCGGTACTGCGTTAGCACAACATCGAAGACCCACCTGGCACAGCCAAAAAATAAAGAGGAGGAACACCACAGCCGGCATCAAAAATTTCACAGTCATTCCCAGCCACGATGGAACCCAGGAGAAGATATTGTCGAACCACGTGCTTTCTTCCGCTCCACCTTCCATTCTCATTCTTTCTCCTAGGTTATGTACTGCTTCGATCACATGGGACAGGGAGCCGTTGTCTGCATCTTCGGAAGGTACGAAAGTGCAGCAGGCACTTCCGATTTTTCGGCAAACACCTCCATCGATCGCTGTCAACAGGTCCAAGACATACCTGTTTTGCATGGTCATCAGCCGTAATGCTCTTAGTTCCACTTTTATTACGTTGAACCCTTCTTCGGTGTCATTTTCCAGCTGGATCAGCTCCCAACGTGTGATTTGGAGCCACTTTGCATTTGCTCGCGTCTGGATGCTTGGGATGAGTGAGGCGAAGAATGTTTCTGCAGAACTGAATAATCGATACCTGTCTGGGATCTGTGCCAGCAATTCTGACGATGCCTTTGATATGTAGTTCGATGATCGTCTGTTTCGGGACAGCACCCCTTCCTTGTTCCCTGAAGACAGGACATATACTTGTGGCTTTACAGTTGGTTGGGCCGCACTCTGTTGGGTATTTTCCCGCATCTTTTTGCTCCCATCAATGTGGCTTTCCGGTATTACCATTAGTGCTGAGTGCAGAGTGGCCATTGAGCAGCTGCCACTCCATGATTGTGGGAGGTGCAGGTATGCCTGGTTGCCACATACCCAATACATGTCCATGAGGGCTGCTGTCCCTTTTCTTAGATCTGGGATGGTGAGGGTCTTGTTACAGTTCTTGTTTGCCCCCATGGAGGCTTTCCCCTCTCCTTTAAAACACAGTTCATAGTATATTGCCTTCTGCAGCTTGAAGGGTTTTTCAATGGCTGTTACCCAAGTTAGTTTTGAGATGTGTTCCTTCCATACTGGTGTGCATGTTTCTTCTATCCATTGCAGTTTCTCTGGTGCCACACCCCTCAGTGCTTCAGCCTTACACATTACTTCTTCGTCCTTCCACTTGTTGTCTGAAAAAAGTGTCCCTTGTATTATAAAAAATGGCTCTTCCAGACATACCATTCCTACTGTCTTTGGATAGCACGTTTTCTCGTTCTGCAGCATTCTAAAAGTCACTTCATGTGCCTGAAAGGTGTTCTTAATTCTGCACAACGTGAGATGAAGGAGACATTGGGCATCTACAATAGGCAACTCTTTGGGTAGCAATACTTTGGGCGTGCCTGAAGCATGGGGAATGAGGGAGCAGACATAACAGCTCTCATTTGTTGTTTACTTAGCTGTTGCACTCATATCCGCATACCATTTATTTGTCTGGTGGGGGTGTCGCGGGTCTTCCATTTTGTCTAGTCCTAACCCATAATACTCATCATACTTTGTCCTCCCCGCCTCCCTTTTTCGTCTGTTATTTCTTTGCCTAATGTATTTCCCGGCTTCATGGGCGATGGACAAAGTGGGCCCCCCTTTCTCCTTCCTGCCCCCCTTTGCCCAATCATCATATAATATTTCATATGTTGCTGTCATTTTTTCATTTTCTTCCTTTATGTTATCTGACAGTGTGTTTTTGGTTACGGGGGCAGGCTGGCTTGTGGGGGTGTTATACAACCAGGATATGGCAGAGGGGCTTCGATCATTTAGACTGCGGGCATTGTAATTAGATATTTTTGGCGGGGACACTGTGTTGTTTTGCATATTTCCCTGTAGACCTTCATTCTTCGAGATCTCAGCATTGAATGGTGTCGTGTAATATCCCCATACAAGTTTAGTTCCATCCCATACCAAAAAATCACCTTCTTTAGTATTTACACTTGCTGTTGCATTAGTCACATTAGTGATGTTAATCCCTCCCCCCTCGTTCATCTCGATAGAGATGAACGCTATGAACCAATACGTAACCAGGCAAAACATGATTGTAAAAAACAATGTAATGCACACAGATAATCCACACTCATACGAATATCCACATCTCTCAGCTAACAATTCTCTATATCTAATAAATCTATTTGTTGCAGGCTGCCCGTTAGATGCCATGGTAGCTCCTGTTTGAGATATAAAAGTGCATTAAGTGCATTCATGTAAACATTTTGTTGGCACTACTAGTGCCAAGATATCATGGAAGGGGAATGGAAGTGGGTAGGGTAGTAGGGTTGGGGATGTACAGACAAGGGAGCAGACACTATACATTTCGATCACATTATTATTTACATATAAGTCTAATAATTTTTTTTTTTTTTTTAGATACTCTTAAATGTCATTATTCTCATCAATAACTCTCTCATTCAGCTGCATTTCCGCCACACATATCACTCATTATTTTCATTTGCATTGTTTGCTGTTGTCTGTGCCCCCTCATCCACCTCTTCCTGCACACTACTATATGCCCTTCGTACATCCGTCAAATGTATCCAGTATTTGAGGCCCTTCACTTTTACAGCCGTAGGGGTGCAAAACACCACTTCATATGGGCCATGGAACCGTGGTGCATTCCACCGGCGCACAAAGCTCCGGACATAAATGAATTTACCCGGCATCAGTTGTACCTGTGTTTCATGCTCCGTAACTGACTCTGTTGTGTTCCCCTCTTCTCTCGTGAATGGTGGTGATAGTTGCTTTGATATTGCGCGCACTGCCCTTGTTAACTTTTTCAAGTAGTCTGTGAACTCATCTCCCAATATCGCAGCGCTTCTATGCGCATCTGAGTGTTCGCGCAGTGGGGAGTGTGCTGTGTGCATTCGTCTCCCGGTCACGATTTCGTGCGGGGACAAATGGTGGTCCTTGCTTGGCTGATTTCTCAGCTCAAACAGCGCAAGGGGCAAACAGTAAATCCAGTTCTTTTTTAATGAGAAGCATAGTTTCGATAATCTTCCTTTTAACAGGCCGTTCATCTTTTCTACCACGCCATTACTTTGAGGATGATAAATCGAGCACAATTTATGTTTTATTCCAAACAGTGTTGTTACTTCCTTGAAGAGTTCGTTCACAAAGTGAGTGCCGTTGTCTGAGCGAATCATGTCACAAATTCCCTAGCGTGGAAATACTTCCCTCACTAGGAACTTTGCGGCGCTTTTAGCATCAGGTCGTGCACATGGGCCTGCTTCCACCCATCTTGAAAAAGGGCACACAACCACAATCATGTAACGTGCCCCATTACACCTTTCTCCCATGTCTGCATAGTCAATGTGTAGTTCTCTGAATGGCCCAATCGGTTTTGGAATTGTTCCCCTTAGTGTACGTAATGTCATTCCTGAGCTGTATATCTGGCATGTTGTGCACTCCATTGTCAATCTAGACAGTTGTTCCTGAAGACAGGGTACGAACCACTCTTCTTGTATTTCTGCTGCAATGTGTTGTTTCGTGTTGTGTGCTGGGAAGTGTAGTTGTTGGAACGCTATTTCTAATAACTTTACTGGCATCACCACTTATTTTGTCGCCAGAGTAGGTCTGTTGCTGATTGGCTGCACCCTCGTTTCACCCACATCATCTTTTCATCTTCACTTGCTCTTTCCTGTAACTCTAATATTTGTGATATAGGCATTGTATTGTATCCTTCTGGAAGTTCCTTGTTTGTCTTGTGCTGCAGCATGTACTCACCTGCTTCATATTTCTCAAAGTATGAGGCTTCTTTGGCAGCAGCGTCCGCTGCCGCGTTTCCCAAAGACACAACGTCTGTGTTGGACATATGTGCTTGGCACTTCACTATTGCTACCACTGTGGGGTCTCGTAGGGCTTCAATTAACTCCTTCAGTAATTCTGCATGTTGCACTGGAGTCCCATCTGCACGTCAAAACCCCCTCCGCCCCCATCTGGCCAGACCTCCATGTACTGTTGTCGTCATGTAAGCTGAATCTGTGTAAATTGTCACTGCGCACCCTTTAGCTGCATGTAATGCTTCTATTAGGGCAATGAGTTCTGCTGCTTGTGCTGAGAAATGTGATGGAAGGCGGTACTGCACTAGTGTCTCATACTCACCGTCTTCTAATCTCACCACTGCCAAACCCACATGTTTTTCTCCTGTCTCCATGTCAATCGATGCTGACCCGTCTACAAAGTACACTTCCCCCTCGCTTAGGGCATTCTCGTACACCACTGTGTCCTCCCCTCTTTCCCCTGTGTAAGTTGCACAATCGTGTTCCTGCATGTCCTCTAGTGTGCATGCTTCTGTAATGAATGTTGCCGGATTCACTGTCCTTCATCGTACCACATGGATATTGGCGCTGGACAATATTATTTCATAGGCAGTTGCTCGCTGTGTGGTCAGTGTACTCTTTGATCTCTCAAGTATTGCAAATAATGAATGATCCACAAACAATGTGACAGGGCATCCCATTACTATTGTGGCGCTTTTCCTCAATTGCGAACGCGGCTGCAGCGAGTGATTGCTCGCACGCGAAATGTCCTTGCATCACAGCATCCAAAGTGCCACTATAGTAAGCCAATGGTTTGTGCCCTAGGGAAGTCTTTTGTGTCAGTACAGCTGTCATTAGTGTCCCTTTGCAGTGTGAGAATAGGTAAAATTTGCGTTCATAATCAGGATTGGCGAGTACTGGAGCGCTCGAAATCAACTCTTTTAACGATTTGAATGAGGCGCTCATTTCTTCTGACCATTCTATTTTCTTGTTCTCTTGTTGGGCCTCCTTGAGTGCTTGCAGTAAGGGTCTGGTGTATGCTGCATAATCTAATATCCATGCTCTACAATAGTGGCACATTCCCAAGAATTTCTGCATCTCCTTCACTGTTGTGGGTTCTCTTACTGATCTTATTGCTTCTACCCTGTCGGGGATTATTCTCTTTCCGTCTTTTGATATTAGCTGTCCCAAGTATAGGATTTCTGTCAGACAATATTGTAGATTTTCTTTGTCTACTTTGTACCCCTTATTTGCCAACAGGGTCAGAGTGTTATCAAATCTTTTCTGCATGTCTCTTCATTCTGTGCGCAGACGGGTAAATCGTCTACGTACTGAATGATTGTGCTTTCAACTGATAAGTTTCCTAAGTCTTCATGTAGTATGCGGTTTAATATGCTCGGGCTCTCACAGTATCCCTGTGGTAATCTGCAATGTTCATATGTCTTTCCCCCTAGTGTAAATGCTGTCAGGTATCTGCTTTCTTCTACCAAGGGGATGGAGAAGAATGCGTTTTTCAAATCGACCACTGTGAAATGTGATGCTGTTTTTGGGATACTGCATAATATTGATGCAGGGTTCGGGCCCAAAGGGAACTCTTTCTGTATTACATCATTTAGGGGGCGTAAATCCTGGATCATTCTCCAAGCCCCTCCCTTTGCTTTTTTAATCGGGTAAATACATGTGTTACATGGGGAGTTTGAAGGCACTATTATCCCTTGTGCTAGTAGTGCATTTATTGTCTCTTTTATCCCTTTTTCAGCTTCGCGGGACAATGGATATTGTTTCACTCGGGGTAGAATCGCCCCTTGTTTGAGCTTTATTATCACTGGTTGTACTCCATGCAACAACCCTACGTCATGGGGGCCTGTTGTCCACAAATTGTTTGGTACTAGTCTCATGTCATCATCGAAAAATGACAGTGGTGCTCCCACCACTGCCATCAACTGGACAGGAATCCCTCTAGCCTGAATCAAGATGTCACAGGGCATTGCTATTTTCATTATTATTTCGCCCTCGCCTTCTAAATCTGAAAAGAGATCTTCATCAGTTAAGTCTCGCAGGGCAATATTGGCATTGGTACACAGTACTGTGCGCCACTCACATCCGTCTATGTCCATTCCAATCACAGAGATCCTCTTTGCAGACACCTGTACAGCATGCAAGTCTAATGAAACCACTGATCCTGGTGCTATGTCAGGGTACACTATTGGGCGGAAGAGGAACTCCGCTGGTATTCTCCAATCCATCCTTTTCAGCTCAGGAACTATGAGGGCCAGTGTCTTTAATCCTTCAATAAACATTCTCTCGTCCACTGGCAAGCCACGTATTTCCGGTGCAGTTGTGTGAGCCTGTACTACCAGCATTACACGTAATGGGCATATTCCTGGTGTTGAACACACTATTCCTCTCTCAGTGAATGATATTGTCATGTTGAGTTTGCTAAGAAGGTCCCTTCCTAGTAAATTTATTGGTGAATGTTCATAATACAGTAAGGGTGTCTTTACAGTTTTACCCCCTACCGTAACATCCAATGCTTCTGTGTAAGGGACTTCAATTACAGCCCCAGAAAACCCCTGCGTCTCTAACTTCCGGTTAGATAACGGGAACCGGACCTCCCTAATACATGATTTCTCCGCTCCCGAATCCACCATGAATATGAACTGCTTGCCTCCTATCTGCGCCCCTACCAATGGTTCCTCTGCTGCATCATAGGTGGTAGATAGAACTGGACACGCAAGTGTTCTCTGTGAGCTGTCCTATGCAGGGTGTCTCATTGCCCCCCCTTGGTTGAACACACTCCCTGAGACCACTGACACGCCACTATAGGGGGCTGGTGCTGGGGCCCCGTTTGCTGTTGTCGCGAAAGGGTTGCCTGGCGTGTAGTGCATAGTGTCATTGTTTTGTGGGTGATTCTGTGTTCTGTATTGGTGTCCCTGCTGTTGCTCATGTTGCCCCTGCCCTGTGTTCCTTTGTTGTTGTCCCATTGTGAGACCATATGGGCTCCCTGGATGGGGATGGCCATAGTGTTCTACCTCTGGAAATCCACTGTTTGGTCTGCTTCTGCACTCCCTAGAGTAGTGTCCCCACCTCCCGCAGTTCCAACAACTCCCTTGCGCACCCCTGGGACCCTGACATCCATTTCCTCCCATTCCCCCATACCCTTGTCCACCTCCTCTTCGGCCCCTGTACACACCTCGTCCCCCTCGAGGGGCCCACTCTTGCCACTGCAGACCTCTGCCCTGCTCCTGCTCATTCCACTGCCGCTGTCCTGCTCCTGCCCAATTAGTTGCCATCCTTCCTTGTATTGCTACCAGCCCCTCCTCTTCCTCATCTCCCTCCCTGCTGTGTGGGAGCGCGGCTCCTGCTGCTGTGACCTTCACCAACTTTGTTTGTACTAGTTTCACTTCGTCTGCCAATCTTCTCTGCGCCACCTCCTTCTCCCTCTCTTTTATTCGCTTACAGTGGTGCACTATTATGCTCTGAATCTCAGGCCATCCTTTCGCTTCAATACCTGCTATTTTGTCGAGCGCCTTTTGCACCTCTTTTGGGAGTCCCCTCTTTATAATGAAGTAAAATAACGATGTCGATTGGTACCAGGGCGTGCCCGTCTCTGCTCTCCACATCTCTTGGACCCGAAAAACGTAATCCATAGCATCTTCCCCGTCATTCATTGTACATTGCATTACTGACTGCAAGTCTGGAGTATCTGGAAACGTTTCCCGCAAAGCATCCCACACCCTTGCACGCACTGTGTTGAAAGAGGCACCATCATGGCGATCGCAGTCTAACGTTACTCCCGGGAAACCAGCTTTGACCCATACTCTGTCAGCCTGATCCCCGACTGCTGATACTAGCAAGCTTTTCACGTCCCCTATTGCTAGAGGTACCCCGGCTGTGTGTTTCTCAAAGGCATATATCCACTTGCTCGCCCCTCCTGATAACGGGGGTAATAACTTTAGTAAATTGGCCTTATCCATCTGAGCCCAGGGTATGTAATTTGGCCTCCCTCCTCCCCTATGTATTAGCGGGAGCTGCAACTTTCCCTTCGTCGTCGTATCTGTACTCATCTTCATTCCTGATTTTCCTAACGATGCCATTTTCCCCAACCGGTTCCTTAATCGCCCCGTCCACTCATCATCCAGTGTTCTCATTGAGCATGCACCATCCAACCCTTCGCTTCCCCCTCCCATTGCCATACTTAGCCTTTCGCTTTCTTCCAAATCATCCCTTATATCACATAGGAGCTCCTCCCTGCCTCCTATGGGCCTCTCTTCGTTGTCAGTACATCCCTCTCTTTCCTCTAGTTCAATTATTCGTGTTGGTTCTTCCTGTATTCTGAACAGTATCTCGCCTTTTTTCCACCCTTTTTCAAATGTTCTACTCTCGCTCTGCGCTCTGGACGCATGCTCTGATCTGGCTGCATTAAGTGCAGTCCGCTCACATATGCTTTTTATCCTCGAGAGCTCATCTTTGGCTATAGAGAGCCTTGATTCTAGATCGTCTGTTAATTTTTCTATGTCCACCCTTGGTGTGCTAACCTGAGCTTGCTCCCTATGACTCTCGTATGGAGGGGGTGCTGTTGGCCCTTGGGTTGTGATAGTTGTCGGTGAGGGCACATAAGTAGGGGCACTGTATCCCTCTGCGGGCACTGGCTTGTTTAGTATTGGGTACAACCTAGTTACCTCTATCGGTGGCTCTTCTTCTGGCAATACCTTATCATCTTTTTGTATCATTAGTGGATTGTCAGTGGTAGATGGTAGATCAGGATCTAATTCCCTTGCCTTAGGCGGCGGTATCTCTTCAAACAGCCTCCAGAGGTCTAATATTTCTCTCCTATTATGCAACTGCTTCCCCTTGTATTTCAAACAAATGCATGTGGCTACCATATCTAGGACACTCTTGTCAAATGAACCCCCTTCGGGCCATATCTGAGGCAACCCCTCCCCCTTCAACTCTGTGATCCATTGGTCATGATACTTCTTAATCTGTTCCGCGTACCCAGGTAGGTTCTTGCAAATATGTGATAAGGGTGTTTCTGCCCCCATACTTTGTGCCCACCTGGTGCTTATGTATCTATATATATCTCGATATCTCAATATAAACGTATCACCATGTGAGTTTGCGTATTTTGTGTCTTACTCAATCGTGGGGACCTTCGTGTTTCTCCCTCCACCTGCACACCATAAGAATGGCTGTGCACAGCCTCTATTCTATCCTCTTTGGGGGCACGTACAAGAGCAAACCGTCAGTAATCTCAACAATGTTACTCCACAAATCAAAAAGGTACACACTCACCTCACCACATTACTCTTGTCTTTATGAGACATCGTCTGGTCACACTTACCATGACCAGTCAATAGCTGTACGTTTCTGACCTCTTTTACATAACTATTATACCAAATTATGTCCTGACACATACGATGTTCACACACCCATATGTAGCACTCTATTCACAGTTCAATTTGTCCTCCCTTTCCTCCCTAGCTGGCTGTCCCTGTCCGTCTTATTCTGATATATGTATATATGTATGTGTTTGTTCCCCAATTTACAGTAAAACTCTCATTCTCTTTTGTTTATCTCTTTGGTTTTGTACCAACCCTCTTTTATTTTTCCCGTAAACCTAAAGAAAAGAAACAGAAAGAATAGCAGTCACTAATATATTCTATGTGTCTTCCTTTACCAGACACCTTTATCTTATTTTCCACTTCTTCATATATTCCCAGTACTAGTCAAGATAGCACTATGCGGCGCCGCCTTCCACCCCCTCTCGGAGCTAGGTTCCCGTCACTTTTATCTCTTATTCACCTCTTAATCCTAATGGCCATATGCAAAAGAAAAAGCAAAGAAAGTTTAAGATGGTCCTTAGTAGACCCAACGTGCCCCTTTTTACCCCGCCTCGTTCCCTGTCCTAAATTTCCTCCTCTACTCCCTTTATGATCACGCACTAAATACTCACGTGCCCGTCTTGAACCGAAAGTCTCCGAAACTGGGTCCGTCCAGGCAGTGTTGCCGTACGCTCAACAGTCGGCCCCGGCTCCGGCGAGCGGTACTCAAAGGGGATTTTTCAACCGGGATCCCGTACCCTCTCTCTGTTGAGTGCACACTTCTGAGCCTACCGGTCGCCGTTGGCGGGCAGCCTCCCGGAGCCTGTGCACCGTGTGTATCCCTTTTCGACCGGAGATTTTCGTGCCAAAGGGGACGGTAGGGATATGTTGGGAGAAAATAATAACCACGCTTTCGGGGTCACCACTGAAGGCAAGCGTCCCCAACCAGCACGATCCTCCCCGCAATGAGAGACAATGATGGACTCTCCCAGGATGGGAATAAGGCCAAGACAAAGTGCGGGTGAGCGTAAATGGGAGTTTATCAATCAGAATAGGGCATGCAAAGAACTCTGCAAACTCTGAGAGCGCTCTGTCTGACAATAGCAAAGACAGGCGTATATATTTACAAAAAACGTCATCAGAACCTACATACTATAGGGGGCACAAGTTCAGTGCGATTGGGTGGCGACCACTAGCTATAGGTGCTGCTGTGATGTGGTTGGCCTTGGCTGGAGGACGTCACTGGTCAGCCTCGTGGGTTGGGCTGGGCCTGGCGGGTCAGCTGGGTTCATCCGGGCGTTGTTGTTGTGCCACTGTGGCCAGTGTCAGAGATGAATGTCTTTTCCTGACTTCTTTGCCCTAGGCCATGCACACCCCAGTCATTCTGTCATTTGCAATATTATCTTCTTTAGTAAATCTTCCAATAGGTTATTCTACAGGTTAATGCAACACAGGAGGAATGCACCTCGAGAGGGGTTTGATGGCGATTCATCAGTACATGGTTACCAGTGTCCTGTTGACCGGGTACCATAGGTCGTGGGGTTAGGTCTCAGGGCATGGGACAGGCGGTACATGTCATCCTGTCTTGTTAGAAGTCATTATGAATGTGTTGCTGTAATGTTGCCATAATATTGGGTGTCCTAATTTTACAGGGGCCATTAACCTAAGGTGGTCCGGTGGGTCGTGGGGCTTAAGAAAGGGCGCCTCTGGATTTATGTTTTCAGGCTGAGGTTTACTGCTGGGTTGTAAATAATACAGGTGGCGGGCCGTGGCCTTGGGTGCTGCAGAGGGAACTACAAATCTTTGAAGCGGCTCCAGCCTAGTTGGGGGAGGTGGAGCCGCGCGGCACGGGCCTCTGCTTTCTTCGTCTGGCAGGCTTCGCTGGGAGGGAGGGGGAATGGCCTTGCATATGCTCACAAAGGTATCTTCCTCGTGTGTTGCCGATTTTAGGGGAAAGTATCATAAACATTCAAATAATATACAATACTAATTGAGTCATTCCAAAGCTCACATTTTAACATTGCTAATGTCTCTCAAATATAGCCAGTCCGAGCACATTTCTTGTACACTATGTTTTAACAACTACAACATTTTGTTATATGCTTATACATTCGCAGTAAGTGAGGTAGTAGTGAGGTTGGTGGAGCGCATAGAAACGACTCGCCACTACAAGTGACGGTAGTGGCACATAAGGGGTTTGGACATACACACATGGAGGGTGCATTTTCGTGCACCCTTTACACGAGCCCTCAATATGGTTGCATTTGTCTTTCTTTGCACTCTAGCAGCATTAGTTTGGTTATGGCGCGGGACCGTGGGGTGTAATCTTTTCAATGACACACATAACAAATAACCCCCCCCCCCGGGACGCTTTTACTATTTGTACATAACTGCAGTGGTGTGGGTGCTTCATTCCTAATGCCATATGAACATGCATTCTGCCATATCTGTACAGTTTACAGGTTTTTTAGTCGAAGAGGTTTGTGGAGAGAATGCTTCCATCGCAGGTAGTTTTGTCATTAGTGTTTGGGAACTTTTGCTTTTATCAAAGGGCCATTTTACAGTTCTATTTCCACCCAGGCTCTGCTGGCCGGGTCATGCTGGGAGCAGCGATACACTGCGGAAGGTGAAATGTTACAGTGTTGTTATCTTACACTAGCTCATGTCCGTCTTGTTCGTGGGAACGGGCTCACAGCGGATCTGCCAGGGAGCTTCGGCCACAGGGATAATTGAAACTCTCCAAAGGTGGGGGCCGCGCTGCGGTGCGCCGGGCTCACACCATCTTTATTAGACAAAATGGTTTCTGAGGCCTAGCTAAATTCAACAGGTTTGGGCAATGTCTTCAGCAGGTGAGCCATCCACCACCTGGGCCCTGGTGGTAAGGAGGGGACACCTGATGAGCCATGGCCCTCACCGGGGGAGGGGATGTAGGCGAGGGGGGTCTTTTGGACCAATCCTCCCCTACATTTGTCTGGTCAAAAATTGAAATAAAATAGTCTTGGAAGATGGAATCTCGGGAGACCTTAACTTAGTGGCCTCTGCATGGTCAAATTATTGGGGAAATTGCAATTGCGGAAACATTGGCCAGTTAGGGAAGATATTAGGCTTAATAATTGGCTTCCGGGTCACAGAAATAGTTGCGGGTCATGGGGAATTGAATATAAAAGTCAATCTGGCATTATCACAAAAACAGGTTGATGAATCTTGTTTTCAACAACAGAAAGGAAAGAAAGAAGATGGTATAGGATATTGTGAAAGATTACATGAACAATAAGCTAGGGTCAATTTGGAATGATGTCGTTCATCAGTCTTTGCCAGAAACAGTAAGTGAAGATGCAGGAGTACCAGCTCTTCTGTGGCCGTGGAGACATGCATAAAAGTAGACCGGTTGGCAATGCAACCTGGGCCTGTTTTTGGTACATGGACCTCAAAATCCGAGCTGACCACTGGAATGTCAGCAGGCTGTGTCTGGGACGTCCCAGGAGAGGAAAATCATTATGTACTGAGCATGTTTAATCTAAAGCCAGACATGTGGATTGGCTTGGGTGTTCATCGGAATCTATTGCCGAAGTCAAAGACTGATCATTTAATGACTATTAGCGGAAGAGTATGCTGGAATGGCCTGGAAGAGGTTTGACACTGAGTGGTACTTAAGTGTTCTTGTTAATAGACAGTTGCATTCATTCCAAAGAGGATCTCGAACATGATTTGAGATTCTCCATGACTGCACTAACAGAGCGTCATGCCATAAACTGGCCTGTAGCTATACGATTTAAAATTCAACTGACTTATGAGATGAAACATGATTGGATTTTAATGATCCAATGCCATTTTGATCATTTGAAAAATGTATTGCCTGAAATCTGTGAATTAGCCAATGTTAAAAACAGCTGTATGCTTCATAAGAAAATTATGATCATGAGAAATGGGCTTTTAAAATGCCTACGTGAACATTTACAATATGTGCAATCCTGAATGTCGCCTGTCATGTCACTGAGCAGTATAAGTCAGTCTGCCTTTTTATTTGGATCATAATGCCATTTACTGTGGTGATTATGTTCACATTTTGTTTTTGTGCTGACATTGGAACTGTCAAGAAAGAGCAATGTGTATTTGCAATTAAAGTATCATGCCTCTTATTGTTAGAAGACATGAGTTGACGTATGTGAATTCTCTTGATGATTAATGGTTGTAAAAGGGGCTGAATTATGATGGCAGAAGATATTTCACTGATGCTGCAGATAGAGTGTGCATAAAGTACTCATCTTTTCTAATGCAATTGTGATTTTAAAAAAAAACACTAAACAGATTAAGACTACACAAATGAAGCTGGATAGTTAACATAATTGGTAGAAACGAGACTCTGTTGGAGTTATTAATGGTGGAACAAAAGGTCGGAATAATGATGAAATAAAAATGCACAGGGAAAAAATGTTGAAAGTAAAATGGAAGCCATGGTAGGTTATGACATTTTATTAAGGTTCATGGGCGTATATGAGATTTGGATGATGTGAATGGCAGTCATTATTGTGCCTGGGACATTGAGGCCACAACCATACTAAGGGAGGTGGTGCAGATCACATAGTGATTGGTTGGTAAGCATATATAGGCCTGTAAGTTTGTGTTAAAATGAAGTACACCACGCTCCAAGACAATTGCTTACTCCTACCTACATACCCTGCATTAGATCACAAAGGCAGGTTTAGTGATCATATGATCACGCTGATCAAATGAATGTTGAGTCCACAGTTTTGTACACTTGGCAGTGATGGAAAGCTCTTGAAAAGGAGGTGGTCTTAATCACATGGATCGGCTGAGCAGCAATAAATCGAGCTCAGATGGCCCTTTGAAGCCATGACCCCAGGATGTAGTGTTAGTAAGCCTTGTGTTAATGTAAAAGACTAAATGCATCACACTGAATTTTCTGTATGAGGTTGGCTGTGTAAAACTGCATTGATAGCTGAGCTTTCTGAGATCAAGGCCGATCTCTTTGGGGTGGGGATAGTATGTGGGTTTCCTACCCATTTCCACACAGCTGTATGGAAAGGAACCTTGGCTCTTCCTGTGCTGCATGTTCTGCAGGTTCCTGCACTAACAATATCTTAGATACAGATCATGCTTCTGTGTGGTTGATGGTCTGCTGTCTGTGCTGTCTGTGCCATGTCATCTTGCTCCTGTAGACTGTGCCCACACTGCTCACAAAGCGTTCAACGGGTGACATTGATGTACAGCCAATTGATGCTGTTAATCTCCTTGAGCTTGATATTCCCTGTGTGGTTGGAACAATTTGTGGTGATTGGTGTTCTTCCTGATGCCTGTGTATTTTGTCAAATGGATGCTGCAAATGCTCTATCAAAGCAGTGTTGCACATTTGCGCTGTGCCTCTTCCTTCTGATGTCCATTCTAGGTATTCTTCCCCCCCAACATGCATTTGAAAAGTGGACACGTGTACCTTCAAACCTGGGTCCACAAAGGGAGCCATTGGGTGCCCAATATTATCTTTAAACCCAACTGCCTATGTATTGCTATGCAAAGTGCAAGCAAGGCACGGGTGTGAAAGAATGGCATCTGCTTGGGTAGGCAATCCTGAGTTTTATTGATTAATGTAACAAAAATGATATTTGCAATTCTAGCTTGGGAGGTGAGCTCTGGTAATCAGACCCTGTTATTTCTTAAATGAGACACATTGAAAAGTATAAGGCACATGTGTATATTTTCCCTTTGCTGAACCCTCACAACTGGCATCCTAGCAAATGCCATGCAGTTTGGCAACATGTCACGTACATTCCTGACACATATCTTGCTGGAATGCAAATTAATTTTAGCCCTTGGCTGTCCCTAAGAGTGAGCACATATGATATATCCTCCTTAAAACAGGATGTTAAGTCCAGCCATAGAGACCTTTTGGTTCTTTGCTGGAAGGCTTGACACCTTCACAGAGGAACAGGAGCTGCCCCTTGGGGGACGAGTAAATACCACTGTTTCCAAGAAGGGTGTGCAAGCACAATGCTGTATCACACAAGTGGGATAATGACTGGACTATCTTTGATGGGAAGACAGTAAAGGGGAAAGTTTGCGAAATGAAACCATTGGGGGCCCCAACTCGAACATTCTTGATGATGACTCAACCCATCTGGGAATAGCTGATTAGAACTTTCTCAATGCCAACTTGACACATTGGCAGCACTGAGTCAAAAATTCTAGATGCCAACTTGATCCATTGCAAGTGCCGACCTGTACCGCCTCAATGCCGAACAATACTCATACCTGTACTCCTGCAGAGCAGTAGTCATTCCATCATAACTGGTTTTCACCATGTGAGACAGGTCAGCTCAAACAAGCAAAGCAAAGGAATAATCTCACTAATATATGTATTATAAGGTTACCCGACTGGAAGGCATATTCAAGATGCCATAGCATTTAACAAACATTAGATAAAAGCAGCCACAATTACGCACTCTGGAGCTCTGCAGTAATTAAGTAATTAATGTATCTTTTATAACCGCATGGATCATGGAAACCAGTCTCTAAGTGCTGGACCAGGATTCAAACATGCGCTACTCTGCATTGTCATGCTTCCAAGACAAACACATTGCCCCTGAGCTATTCTCCCAGGCAATAATCTTTGATCAGTCAGTCAAAAAGCCCTTATTCGATCTAAATCAGTTAGGTTGGCATATAAACATTTCCAGCAATCAGTCAATAGCGCCAAATATACAGTCAAAAGTCATCACATCACATTCGTTTTGTGCTTAGACTCGTATGTGGGGTACAGTTGTAACTCTATACTGCCCCTTTCAGCAGATCATTTCTTCTGAGCCAAGATCCATTTAAATAGTTTGTAACAAAATTAACAGTATTTACGTTTTGTTATGACATGCACATGCTCAAGGCCTGAGCAAGTCTACGAACGTTAAAACGGTTAAATAACAGCTTCACATTTCTAATTCCTAGATCCTTATTACCATCAAATAAAAACATAAAATGTGTTACCGTCTCTTCCCATGTACCACATATAGGGCAAGCAATTGTTCCATAAGCCTTCCAGTTATGCGTAAACCTAGCCACGCTCAGGACATTCATCCTAAGTTTTAGATACTGAAGTGCACGTGCAAAAGAAGGTAAAACAATGTCAAGAAATTCTTCACACCCAAATTCAAGTTTGGATTCTTAGTATTGGGGCCCCATTGTTAGCTGGAGGCATGACGCCTCCATCCAAGTGCTTGCTAAAATAATGGCTGCTTCTTTGACAATAGCCTTCGACGCAATGCTAATATCATGCAGGTTGTCCAGGTCTCAGCTTAGACCTTAAGCGGCCAGACACCCCTTGGTATGAATAAGCCATGGGAGGGACCTCCCTTTGAGGACATAACATGTGTCAGAGCCTCCCTTTACATTGCTAGCCCAGGAGCACTCCAAGTCCGGACCCAATACAACACTGGCCTAAGCTTTATCTCTACTATAATTTGTCTTATATCAGTCTCTATTTGAAGCAATACATTTGGAGTACTTAAAGGAAGCTGGATTAACTTAAAAAAAAGATGTTTTCAATATTAGCAAAATGTCCTCACATATCCACCCCATAGAGTGCCAAAGATTTGGCCTGGGCATTGTACATCTTAATCACTGGTGAACGAGCCACACCACTGTATCTTTGTCCACATCTTCTCACAGTCCCACTGTTCCTAACCAAGAAAGTATTAGCCTTTGCAAGATGGAACGTCCAGAGACTGTTCTCTGCAAACCTTAGTCCCAGTTAGTAAAATGATGCCACTTGCAACAATCTACTACAATCTACTCTCACATCCAAGGAGCAATCCTTGCAATATTTGGATCGAAACACCATTTCCCTGGTTTTCCTAGCGTGGGTCTCTTGACCCAAATCCAAAACGGTCCATGTCTTCGTAAACCCGACTGGGGTCGTGGCCAAACGCACTGTGTCGTCTGCAAAGAAGAGGGCATGCATCCTGTCAGAACCTAACATAGGTGGATCCATGAAGTGTACCAGGAAGTCGCTAATGACCTCATTAATATACATACAAAAAAACAAAGGGGCTAAAATACAACCTTGACTGACTCCCTTCTCAACCTGAAAAAAGTTTGTCAATTCCCTTGCCAATCCCCAGAGCACAGCGGCATGGTTGCTGGTATCTAAAACCTGAACCAGAGCAAATGGATGTCCTGGGATATGTCTATCCCTCAACAACTGCCACCTGCCAAAGTTGGACACGCAATACCCCATCAAAGGGAGTCTTCAGGTCGGCAAAAACTGCTTCGATCTTGACTTTATTCAAAATGACATATTTCTGCGAATTTTTTTAAAAAAAAGCTTGATCCACAGTGTTCTTCCCAGCTTGGAAACTGGAAACCCACTTGGAGATGACTAATCATGTCTGAGTTGTTAACGCACTCCTGCAGGTGCCCAAGCAGGACCTTCACAAAAGGTAATTTGCAGCGATATCCCTTCCTCCCTTTTGTAAATTGGAACGGTTTCAGCACTCCTCCAAGTATCTGGAACAATTTTACAGCTGCTAATTGCATCATAGTAGCCACACAATATGCATGGTCCAGACAGCTAGTTCTTCCTTAAAATCATCAATAGGGATCTTGTCTGGGCCAGGACCCTTCCCTCCCTTCTGGGAATTAATAGCTTCACAGAGGCAAAAGGTGGTATTCAGATTTTCTGCCAAAAACCCTATACCAAATACGGGTGACAAGTCGTCTGGGACCGCACATTTATCGCTTGATTCCTGATGGAGATCTCTATAATGGTTGTACCACGCACCTGGCCCAATTCAGACTTGGATGACAACATCTTACTCCCAGATACCATTTTCCAAAAGGACTTACGGTCACCAACTTTTACTGCAGGTAACAGAGCATCCCGTCATCGCATTTTTCATCTTGGTATAATTTCTTCTTGCGATTGATATTGATCCTTTACGCGAACATCAGGGTACGCAAAATCCTGGATGGGATTGCATTAAGCATGTTATTAATGCCTTTTTTGCCTCTCTAAATTCTCTATCATACCAAACTGTGTTTTTTTTAATGCATGCATTTTCACTGTTGTCCCAGAGTTAGTAACTAAAGGCTGAACAGTCTTGAGAAGGGATTGAAAATCATGAATTACCCATAGGTACGAGCAATTTGCCTCACATAGTTTTTCAATCTAAAACAGCTTGATAAATACCCCATCACATTTTATTTTCCACTAGACAATCCCACTTTATTGAAATGCAAGAATGCCCAGATAAAGAGACTGCTGATGACCTATCCCTGCCTCGGGGGCACTTGGGATGGTCGCTAATATTCCCTATGGTCATAGTAAGGGACGTATGATAACTATCGTATGTATACAATATCTAAAAATTCTCCACCAGTCCCCAATCCCCATCCAGGATCAGAATGTAATCAATCTTGCTTAGCCTGTTTTTACCAATATAGGTGTTTTTTGCTGGCTGATCCAAGACAAAGTGCCTATTACAGGCCCTCAACTTAAGACCATACAATATGTGAGCTGTATCTATGGCCTGCTCAGACTTCAGTTTAAAGTGGAGATTAAAATCTCCTACCACTATAACATGTAATTTTATTGGATCATACGTCAACCACTTTTCAGCAAATCTCTGTAGCAAACCCATCACACTAGGGTGGATTTTGCTATCAGTCTGTTATATACATAAAATGGAAAAATACGGTGGCCTAGAATTGTGTGGATAAGAAAAATGTTGTAAATCTGGAGACCTGCTGTCTGGCTCCATAATATCCTAGTTCAAATCAGCATCGAACCAGATTAAGAGGCCCTCACTAGGTCTCCTTCTTGGGCCCTTCTGAGCTGCTTTACAAAAAACTTGGCATCCTTGAAGGTCGACCTGCTCCATGGCCAACGTTGTTTGAATGCAGATTATTTTATGGCCCTGGAGAAAATGTTGCCAATTGGGGTCAGCGAGATGCCTCCCCACACCAGTGATGTTCCTGAATACCATTTGTATGGTTTCGTTATCACCAGCTGTTATTATACCCTCTAGTGATAATGGTCAATCCACCTCGCAGAGACCTTCACCAGCTCCATTAATACTGTCATCTATGTTCTCTCTATTGCTGGTTAGATTATGGACAACCGGAGACATTTTGGCAGATGGGATATGATGCTTTAAGGTAATTCTAGAGCCTCATTGCGGGTAAACTCTGAATTCAATAGCAAGAAACCCTTGAACCAACTACATGTCCTGCAGGAAGATTTGGATATAATCATGCTCACCATCTGACGCAGAACATGATATCATCTGTTATGACATAGATACACCCCTTCACGTGCCAAATCCAATAAATACATTTCTTGGCTAGAGACAATTTGGTCTCATAACTACCCCCAATGTAATCTAAGCACATTGTACATCACCACAAAACATACATCTCTGAAGGGGATCCTTGAGGGTATCTATCATACCAGGGGCATCATAATCATGATGGTATCTATGTCCCTAGTATCCAATAGTGGCCAACAGCTCTTTACTCAATTGATTTCTCTATGTTCCCCTTGCAGGATTAGCAATAACATGCCTATTATTGGTCTCAGAACAGTTCTGAGGCTTAAGAGCTGTATTAGCATCTTTCAGACCAATGTACGTGGTCCTAGTCACATTTAGGGCCGTGTTAGAAACCTAGTGCCTTCTCTGCTAGTTCCAATCCCCATTGGCTTTCTCAGCAACTGCTCTGTGGGTGCCAGACCGGACATTACACTGGAGGCCTTTTGGTTAGAACCACAAGAGCATGATACACAACTGGGGGTGGGGGAGGGCTTGCATCACACAATTGCCCCACTAGCTTTGTTGGGGTGCCAGCAGGGGCGGTCCATTTATTTTAGTTCTGTCAGAATTTCTTGATTACTGCCCCCCTGCTGTCCATCATGGCTATTTGGTACATAAACTGCGAGGCAACTATATCCTCTCTTTCTTTAAGCATGTCCTCACCATCGTTAGCATCACTAAGAGATTTTAGAGCCCAATTATCACCTTCGCTGGAAGCACACAGAACTGCAAATGTATTAGAAGTTGGAATAGTGGGTGAAACTGCAAGTGCCTCTCTTACTCTGGTAGCTGATCTCTCCTCCCCTCCCTCCTCACCATTAGGACGCAGTTCTAGCAAACTCCCCCACATTAGGCCTCTCAGACCCCCCAGTGTTAACAGGGGAGCTGCAGCTTTTACCCTCCTCCTGCCCCCTAATTTTCTCCGCTTCAAATGCCTTCAAGTGTTTGTTGCAATTCCCCTTCCTTGTTTGTTTCCTTTGGCGCTGGTGGCCTATTGGGCCTCCTGCACATCCATCTCCTTATCCCCAGGGTCCACCAACATTACACTGGCCCCATCTAGCAGCTCGTCCACAACATTTAGATGTCATTCTTTTCCTATTAGAACCCTTTGCACCACCATCCATGTCACAAAGAAAGTCTTTCATTTCTGAGATCAAAACATCCACTTCCTTTATTCGCTGAACAATTGTATAGACTTTTTAGGGAGCATTACTGGGGGAGATGCTAGTATTAGCCTTGCTTTTGGACATATTCCAGCACTAGAGAGTAACATGTATAATCACAAACAGACTAGCTAAGAACATGAGGACCCTATGGTGTTATACTAAAGTGCAGTGTCCATGTATACTTAATACTGGCATTGAACTATAATTTGAAGTATGGGATATGACTTTTTAAAAAATATTTTAGATCATGGAACTAAAAGGATATAAAATCTAAAATGATAATGTGGCAATCCACGTACCTGCAAGGGTTAAGAACACTTCAATCTCCATATGAATTAATTGCATGCACATGTACGCTCGCAATGTGTGTGATTACTATTTAAAAGGAAAATACAACATTAGGACAACTATATAAAAAGTCACTAGAAGCAACACCAATCCAAAACAGATCCCAGAGCCAAAGGGAGCAGCCCCAGATTGAGGTACGCACGACTGCTTGAATGGCGGCCTTAGTCTGTTTCCCTCCCCTTGCTCGCAGGAGCCCGCACAGAAATTCACCACATAGACATTTTGCCCGACTTTCATGACCTCCTTCTGCGCGTCTTCCTTAGCTCCCTGGGCTCCATTGCCTCCCTGGTGTTATCACCGTCTCTTGGCTCACTTTTCGCACGTCAAATTAACCCCATGACTCAGGCCTCATCAAAACAAATCGAGTTCAGCAAGCATGGCACACGTACAATACCATAATATAACAGTTCGAATGGTGTCTTGCCTTGTGCCTACTGGCAACGACTTCAGTAAATGGACACATTAATAAGTAAACAAATAGGCAGTGTGCAGTTAATAATGGGTGGAGCAGTCTCATAGCAGTCTCAGCTGGGAAAGTAGCTTACAAAGCCCCTGCAGCAAGCCCCTGCTATGGTCAGAGTCCTGGAACTCACGCCTCTCCAAAGCACCTGCTTCGCCAAACACCCTGTGGCACTCAACACCATGCAGTGCTCAACACTCGTGCCCTTAGTCTCCCACAGGCTTCACCGCAGCGGGTTGCCGTCTCCAATTTAAACCCTGGTGGTTGTTACTACAGGACACGGGGGCTCTGCATGTCTCTGCTTGCCCTGCGGCGATCATCATCCATGTCCTTGCCCCCCCCAAAGGCTTCACCACTGCAGGTTACCACCTACAATTTAAATCCTGGGGGGCACGGTCAAAGGAGACTGGGGTCTGCAAGTCTCTCTTTGCCCTGCAGTGCTGAATGCCCCCACTTTGCCTCCTGCAGGCTTCATTACGGCAGGTTTCTGCCTCCAATTTAAATTTTAAATTCTTGGGGTGTGGTCACTTGACACCTGGGCTCTTCAAGTCTCTCCTTGCCCTGTGGTGCTGAACCTAAGCACCCTTAACCTCACATGGCCTTCTCCGCTCATGTTGCCATCTCCAATTTAAATACTGGGGCAGTGGCCACAGGACACCAGGGCTCTGCATCTCTCCTTGTCCTGCAGTGGTCAACACGCATGTCCATAGCCTACTTCCGTTTTATAGGATTTCACTGCTCACATTGACTATCCAACATGTACAAAATAGAATTCTGGCAGGTTGCCACTGGAACCTTTAGGTAGTGCAGTGGCATCTTGTGGGACACCTGCAGATTGTGGAGTGAATTTCTAGCACGTTAAATCCAACTGAAGTCTGAAGGGATCTTGTGGTCCAAAAAACTAATATCTTTCAGAAGCTCACAGTAGCTGAAACAATGTGTGACCGTGAGGCGATGGATACGCAGAAAGCAGGGGATGTGCATGGGCTTGCTGATTGGTGAGGAAACAAGGACATGTGATGATTTGTATGCTGCAACAAATCCCAAATATAAATTATGAGACCTTAATCCCTGAGCCGTCACCGCCTCTAGTTTCCCCTTATGTCAAATCCTGTATGGCATCTGCCGGGAAAACCTTGTATACACAATCTTGCCAAACTGCAAACACCTGTTGCCCTCTTTCATTGCTCCATGCTCCTCTTGACTGGCAAAGGAAAGGGGGGCCACCCAGTTGGATTTGATGTCTGAGTATTTAATACTCAGACTACTTGTTCACATATTCACATATCTATGGTGATGAATATTTGTTGTCTCACAGACAGCTGTATTCCTTGCCTCACTGTAGCCATAGCCTTGTTGTATAAATCTGGAAATACTTGCAAGATTATAAAAAAACACTAGTTGGGAACTTTACCATACAATAGTGGGGAAACATTGTAGCCAGGATAGCATCAAGCGAGTGCTGTCTGTAATGTGAATTGTGATATGTCTGCCCATGTTTAAACACATCCACTACACGAATCATAATCTTTGTCTTGATCATCATCAATGTTATCATCAAAGGAGCATCAGCACAAGCAAGTGAGTATATAGACGGAACTAGCAGCCTCGAAATGGGGCAGTCAGGCTTTTGGCATGATCAGAGCAGAGAAGCAGCAGTGCTCGATATAAAGGACATCTCCGCAAATTTTTCAATACTGATGGAGCTGGCATGCTCATGCTGCTTGATGTATCAGCAGTGTTGGATACAATAGATCATTTGATTATGCTAGAGAGAATCACTTTGATCCTGAAGCAACTACTCGAAAAAGAGAAGTATTTGAAACATATCATGCCACCTTGAAGTGTGATGTTCCACAAGGCTCATAGCTTTCATCCATCTTATTTAATGGTTGCTGCTCTTTTTTCCTATTTAATGAGCCCTCCTGACTCCTTTTCTGTCATGATGCCTACCCCCGGGCATCCAGACCAAGTCCAGCAACCCCGGAAGCAGGCATCATGTTACCCAGAGAAAGCCCAGCAACCCTTGTTAGGGGCTATATGGGTACAGTCCTGGCGTCTATGGCGCCATGCTCATATGGGGGAACAGTCCTGGCGCAATAGGCGCCAGGCTCATATGTTAAAACTTACCTGATGCAGACCATGCTGCAAGAGATCCAAGCCCACGTGAGGCTTGGAAGGGACTACTTTACCTAGGGACTATTTTGTTACTCGGGTGTGGTTGTAGAGGAATACTTACCTGGAACTACTTTGGAGGATATTTAAACCATGCCCGAAGGGCAGCACACGCTTCGCGTTATTCTGCATCCAGCAGCGTAACGCTCACCGTGCCTGCAGTCAGTATCCAGCCTCGTGCCATGCCCGCCTCGAGTCCAGAGCGCCTAGAAAGAGGGGAAAGAAGAAGAAAGGTTAGAACATGAACATTATTGGGTTTCTTACCTGATTCCGGATTCATCGCACCTTTGAACGAGAAAAATACTTTATTTTAAGCATGGCGCTTCGCCAGCAGCAGCGCCGCACCATACTCACCGTTCCTCGCAGCATCTCTACCATCCGCCACTGTCTCCATCATTAAGTTGCCGCATTCCAGCACCTAAGAGGGACAAGAAAACAACAAGGTGAGCCGAGGGGAAACAAACAAGGACAATCTCTTACCACCATATACTTACCTGATTTTACCGCCGGAGGTATTATTCACCAGCACTCCAAATCTTCTTACGCCGCACCTGTAAGAAAAGAGACAGCAGCGAGTTAAACATTGGCATCATTTAACGGACATTGTGGGATAGCAAAGACTCTTACCAGAACGCTTTCAGCTGCCACAGAACTATCTTCATTTGGGTCTAAGCTGCAAGATAAACAAAGGAATTGGACAAGAGTGATTATTCAGACATTTTTGAACTCTTTAGAATTATATACTTACGGCCTTTTGCCAGGAGTTTTGAGCCAAGATTTGTCTAGAACTCTTACAATATCTTCAAGCCAGTGAAGTAACTGGCCATCAACGCGCCCCTGCGTTCCTCGCAGGATGGAGAGCTCATCATTCAAAACTATAAGGTGAGCTTTGTGAACGGGAATATCAGAGGTGATAAATGGGGACGCAGTGAGCGACTATTACTCGACTCCATGGGTGGCTAATTCCCTTTCATCACTTATAGGAGACTACTTCTACAGGTCAAGCAGACAAAGCTAGGTGGGCCAGTCCATGTCAGTCATCTCGGCAACAAAGCATCAAGGTTGGTGGAGACCGCGGCTGTCCAGTTCCGCCAGATACCCCTCTGGGAACCAGGTGAGCATAACATTTTCTTCGCAGATGGGGAGCAGGTGCAAGGGGATCTAGGTCACTTGGCCTAAGCCCCGCCCACCTGGTGTCTTCCTGGTTGCCCCTCGTTTTCCCCACTTAAGGATGCCTAACACCGGCCCACCTTGTGCCTTCCTGGTTGCTGCTCTTGTTCCCCACTTAAGGATGCCTAAGTCCCGCCCACTTGGTGCCTTCCTGGTTGCTGCTCTTTTTCTCTTCTGAAGGAGCCCTCCTGCCTCTTTTCCTTTGCAGATGGGGAGCAGGTGCAAGTGGATCTAAGTCATCTCTCACCATCTTAACTCTCATGCTGGGCCTCCACGGGATCTCGCACTCAGGGTGGCTCTGAATCATGCTGTGCCCTTCTTGATTCCTTGCCTACATTCTCCATTCCCTGCAACATTATGTGTTTTACTGACCTCTGCAACTTTATTTACTCTCCCCTCTGCTTCTCTGCTCTTTTTCACTGTTTATTCTCTGTTCTCTCCTACTCTCCCTTCTCCCTCCCTCTCCATCCCTCCCTTTCTTTTCTATGCACTTATTCTATCAGAATTGTCCCTTGACCTAGTATGATAGCAACAATGTTTATCCCCTACCCCATCCCATACTTGCCCCCCCTCCCACTTCTAGCACTATCTGAAATTTCATCAGGTCTAGTACGATAGTCGCTTGTTTAGTTCCTCTCCCTCCTTCTCATCCCTTCTCCCTCCCCTCATGTAAAATGTTGGCTCTACCAGAAATGTCATCAGGCCTAGTATGGTAGTCGCCCCTCTGTTTCCCATTCCTTCCTATCTGAAATGTTGTCAGGCTGAGTACAATAGTTAATTTTGCAATTATTTTTTGCTCATGGCCTGTAAGAATGCCATTGTATTTTTCCCTGGTTCCCTCACTTGCAATGAAGCACTTTGAAACACATTGGGCCTCATTCCGAGGCTGGTGCAAAGGGATTATGGGCACCGATAAGGACACTGCTGCTTTGCATCCTATTCTGAGGTCCCTTTGCGGGTCCCGGGAGCAAATAACGGTACCGCAAATTGTGGTACCATTATTTACACCTTCCCCATTCCCATTGAGCTCTATGGGGGCTCAAATGGAAATGGGGAATGGTATTTTCAATGGGGATTTACCGGTCCCACAAAGGTCTGAATAGACCGGTAAGTCCCCATTGAATGAGGGCGGACTCGGTACCGTTATTGGAGGCAGCCATGGCTACCTCCACTCTCGGATTGAGGCCCATTGTGTATAGGTGCTATATAAATAAACTATCATATCATATCATATATATCATGCCTTTGCATGACTTGCTGATCAGTTTCAAATCTATGTGGATGATAACTCAGACTCCTGATACTCTGGAGGAAATGTTTGAACAAGTCCAGAATGCATTTATTCTCATAAGAAATTTGTTGAAAGAAAATTATCTAAGTCTTAATTGTTCCAAAACAGAAATACATTTCTTGCATGTGGATCAAATAAAACCCAATATAAACTCCCTTTATTCCCAAATCCTGATCTTGTCAGAAATAATCAAATCTCTTCACCACACAAGTAAATTATATGTTAAGTTCTTTATTTTGTAATCTGATATTATTTTGACAAATCTGCCACATCTTTTCGGAAGAGAAATGCACTACAATCACTCACATTATTGGCAAAAAATGTTATTGTTGTAATGTTTTCCTCCTAGGAGCAAATAGATGAGCATCCAGTGTGTGCAGATCATTCTTAACGCTTAACACTTTGTCACCAGATAACCCAGGATGTAGAATATTTCTCGTGTACTTAGGAGATTTCTCTGACTGTAGGCACAGGCAAGGGTGAATTTTAATGGCATTGCCCTATGTTCTAAATGCTTCATGGGGTATGCACTGCCTTACATAAAAGAGATGATCTCTTTTGTACCAGGCAGCTTGGAATGGGGTTGAAAGACCGAATAAGAAATGTTTGAGGGAGAAAAGACTGAAGATTATTTTTCGAAATAATCTTAGGTCTTTTCTCCCCTGAGCATTACTGACCTGGCCCACATCACTACCCACACCCCCACCCACACCCCTACCCACACCCCCAACACACCCCTTCCCACACCCCCACCTACCACCCCCACACCCCCACCTCCCACCCCCACACCCCTACCTACCCTGCATTCTGACTCGCTGTGTCCCTGCAACGCCTGTTCCCTTTCACATCTGTGATCCGAAACCAGAACCGCACAGTCCTTTCCTTTTTTTTCCTTCTTTTTTCAGGACAGCTGCCGGGGTGTTCCCCGCAACCCCCGCTCAAATCAGATCATCACTATCATTATTATTGTCTGAACTTTCAATGTATGGGCGCAGGGGAGATAGACACTTGGATTTTTCAAACTCATTCTGTTGTTGACCTACACTGTGTGTGGCTCCTTCCTGATATTTGGTAGGTAATGTCTGCACAGATCTCTACCCGTGGTATCATGGAAGGAACTGAAAGTAAATTATACACTGTAGGTCTCTGTGCAGGTTCCTTCTTGCAGTGCAATATCTGTTCATTTACTTGTCCTGGTTGATGTACTCCAGGGTGGATTGTGCAAAGGGCATGGATGTGAGTTGGATAATACCTTCATTTGACCGCATGCAATGCTTGCATCTCCAGTGAATAGATCAAGTGCTGCTGTAGAAGTGAAAAGACCATGAGCAGAGGGCCTCTCCCTGCCTGTGACTTGTGTGTGTGCTGACATATTGTCCCAAATTAATTGTTCTCTCCCTGACTGGCGTGGCACCTACTTCCCTGCTGCTCCTCGCAGGAAATTTACATTAGAATGACTCTCCCACAAGCTGCCCAAAGGCTCTCATTGCTCCATGTGCTCTGCCTTCCAGTTGTCAACTGATGGCTCCTGTCTGATCCACTGACTTCAAGAGATAGACACTGACTGGTATGTCACACACCTTCCCAGAATCTCTACTACTTCCTCCCATCAATTTCAAGTCAGTGTGAATCTACCACAAGGTGCCCCCAGTGATTCCTGGCTCCTGCTGCTCCTCCCAAGTGTCAACTGATTGCACCTGATTGGTCCTACTACTTCAAGAGGCAGACAATGAATGGTATGTCACCCACCTCCTTAAATCCCTGCTGCCTCCTCTCATGAAACTGTTTTGAGTCAGTACCTGAGGGAAATCTATGGTCACATATAATGCTTAGTTTGTAAGAAAACAGGTGCCAGGGCCCACATATTTTCTACCACATCTGTGAAATGCTCGGGTGGACACCACCCACGTTTACTCCATACACATATTTGGTGTTAAAGCTACAACTCCCACCATTTCATTGAAGGTGATGAATGATTGGACGCTGGTAGTGTCCACAGAACATATTAGTTGTAGCTTAAAACATATTTTAACATATTGTCAACATATTTGGTGTTAAAGCTACAACTCCCACCATTTCATTGAAGGTGATGAATGATTGGACGCTGGTAGTGTCCACAGAACATATTAGTTGTAGCTTAAAAATAACTTAAATGTTTAAGAGGTATTTCTGTAAAGCAAATCATCGCTCTAATTCTATCAGTGGCAAGTTGAAGATATTGGCCATCTAACCCCAGGCAAAAGAGCAAACGTGCTTTCCTCTGGCACGTGTGCCCTGGCAAACACCTCCACAAATTAAGCAAGGTCACATATGTGCCTTGCTGTCCACAGGATGCAATCCCTAACATAGATTCCCTGCCCCTGCAATTGTACTATATTGCACTTGTATGTTCAACCATTTGAAATAGGTGAATGTGTTACGCAGTGCTGAATAAGCAACACCTAACCCAAATCTCACTCTCTTAGTAACAAGTCACCCACTAGCTCTGTATAACTTCCCGAATTCCAATCCAGTTTATTGCCACTTCATGTATGTCTTAAGCCTGCTTTGAGCAATGACCTTCTGCCTTTTTGCAAACTGCTTGGATGTGAAAAAGATCTCGAGTCATGTGTACCCCCGTGGTTGGTGGAGCCTACAATGATTACTAATGGGACTTCAGGATGAACATAGAAACCCTTAGCACATTAGGAGATTGAACTTTAGACAGACATGTGTTATCACCTCAAATTCCAGGGATTCAAGGTTCAATCAAACAAGTAATTCTAGGATTATATGAGAGCACACAGAGTGGGCAACATCACAAAATAGCATGAAATGACTAGGAGCACCAAAGGTAGATGGCAATGTTGCCATAGTGATGGCTAGAACTGCTACAAGCAAGTGGACATCACAATTGCAAATGATGTGGAGGTGCGACTGTGCGCTTCACCCACATCATAGTAGTTAAAAGCAGAACGTGCGCCCCATCCATCTTCACCAGAGAAGTGACTGTACTTCTTTTGGGTGAGGCCTTTAGAGGCAAAAGTGGCCTTGTGGTTAATCTCAGTGCAATTGTGGTTCCTGGGAGCCAGGATGCTGATCATTGTTGCACTACACCGGCACAGCAGTACCTTTACAACCAAAGTAGTTATTGATCCACAGACGCGTATGTCAGTCTGCACATAGACATAGACATAGGCCATTTGGACATGACCTTAAGCATTGCACGACATTCACCACCTAGAAGTTACCAGGCCTTCAACTATAGTGTCAGGCTCATTGCAATGCATTGAGGACTCCAATTAAAATATCCACAGTCAATATCGTCATGTACTGCATATTCCCACTTTAGCAGTTCTACCTAAATATATGGAAAATATAGGGAGGCTGAAGCTAGGCTGAATGGCTTCATTTCTTTAGTGTTCAATTCTACTCCTCAGATGAATGACTTTTGTCATAGCTTTAGTAATCTGTTATTTTTGTGAGGAACGCAGGCTAGATCAAGTGGGGGGCAGTGCAGATCACAAAGGATCAGGCTATTTTATCTTTTCTCTCAGCAGAACAACAGTAACACATTGTTATCTTTGGAAACCGTTTGAGCTGCCAATTTGTGCACAGTGCTTCCCCGCCACTCGACTCGGTGCTTCAGTTAATAGTCTCTCCATCGATTGTGCCCAGCTTTGGGGAAAATGTTTCATCAGGTTGCTGCACGTGCTCCATCTTTGCTGCTGTCGCATATCTGTGAATTGTACAAGTGCGCGTGAATCTCAGCCACCTTTTTTGTATTTAAAAATACATCACATCACGTTACCTTCCATTTGACGAACACAGCTATTGATGTGTTCAGATGGCCGCTTCATTTATTGCACTGTGACAATTCAAAGAGAGCTGGGATTGTGTGAATATATTGCAGTTAAGTACAGAAGCATGTGGAGTCATCCTTCACCCTTTATATCACCTGTCAGCTCGGCACACCATTGTTGCTCAGCTCATTCGCCACTCTGTATCTAGTCTTGGCTACCATTTCATGCAGAGTTTTGTATTATTTTTCATTACAATGCAACAATACCTTGCGCTTTTCGGGAGTATACTCGAACGTCTCGATGTCCCGGAGTGTTGTGTAATTGTTACGTGAAATGAACTGTACTTTATAGGGATGTTAGCCTCCAAGTTCATACTTATTTCTAATTCTCTACAAGTGCGCCTCATAAGCCTGCCTGCCATCTCAGTCAGCTGGTGCTCTCCTTTGAGTCCAATTGTGAAATTCAAATATCCCATCGCCCTAGATTCTAGAATGCGCCTCGTTGCATTTTTAAAACGTCTTTTCCCTAATTTGGAATTCTTTGAAGGGTTCTGATTTATCATCTCATGAATTTTGATTATTCCTAGCTTGTGCCAGAGAGACAGGATTCTCTTAATGCCACAGAGGTAGGATTCATTTTCCATACTTGAATGGCTCCGAATGGAGATAAGAAATTTGAACAAAAGAAAACTACTTTTCCCACAACCCCACTCTGTATGACATGATGCCAACTGACCATCCCCATTCATGTCACTATATAACATAGCTGTGCGCCCAAACTATGTCCACTCTTCTTTACTGCTCCAAACATAGTAATAATACTGTTACCTTTTTGTTTGTGTGCGATTCAAGGCATTAAATATTGTTAATGTCCGAAGGTTATAGGTGTGTAGTGCACATTTAAGGATCACTCATTAGTAGGGGGTTGCAGGCATTGCTTTGATTTCACTTTGGGCACAATAGTCAGATCCCCTCTGGCGAGGTCCAGTCTGTTTTTACAACAGGCAGGGATTAACTGGAAGCCAGGCCCCTTTCAAAGTGCGCATGCACACATCTTGCGATTGCCACGTCTCCTGTGGATTGTTTGCTTGATATTCGGAGACCATGAGGGCCCCTGTTCTCACACATCTGAAAGAGGGGCAAGGGGAAGACATTTGTCTCTGACCATACCAGTCTCACCCCCTCACGTCTACATTTTAGGAAGGAGCTAACAATCCTCCTCTTCGGGTAATGCTCTTCTTTAACACCTAGGTCCATACAGTCTCCACGTCCCACCTCACCTGAGACTGGGTGGTCTGCTCCTGCTAACCCCCCACACCCTGCCGCTTCCTTCCCAGGTAGTTTGTAGATCCCATCCCTTGAATCTCTGCTTCCTTCAGCATGTCCTTCACCCTATGACATGTAATGTGCTCTGTTGCTTCCCCAAGCTGGGTCTGTGCTCAATAAATACCATAACAATCGTATTTGCTCAGTTCATCTTTGAGAAGGATGAGGAACATACCTTAATAAACAAAATAGGGGTGGGGCAATGCATATTTTTTGTAAACACTTTGATTTGTCAAGCAATGGGTAGGGCTTTAGCTTTCAGATTAGCTGCCATGTCTCAGTCATTGCAAACCAGGACATCTGAGGCTCTGGCCTTATGGAATACCAGTGATAGTCAGGGGCCAAGGATAGTGACTTGGGATCAATGTCTTCTAGTGTGAAAGCCCCAGCAAAGAGAAAACATCCAAATCAGGTGGCCTTCTGCGGTGAGTTTCCACAGCACGGGGACCTCAGGGTTGGTGCGGCACAGTGACCATCCATGGTGGAGCTGCTGAAGGCCTGGAGGAGGTCCAGAAACATTTCAATTGAGCCCAGACTATTGAGGTTCCAGACTCATCACAAGGAGAAACCAGAGGAAGGTTCCCCTCCCTGTTTCTATTTGTACCAAACTGGTATTTGGTTCATCACATGGTGGACATGGATCCAAATGACTGAGGGGTGGGTCGTTCAGGGCCACAAGAAGCTATAGGCGTCAGATATTTTAAAAATTACATTTATATAATACTTTTCTAATACATTGGCAACATTTCCAGTAGTATGAAAGAGGCCCTGATTGTTGTCTTCTTATCAATGATTTTAAGATTTATGCAAGGGTACTGACAAATAGGCTGTCTGGAATAGTTTTACAATTAATTTATATGACTCAATCTGTATTCCTCAAACGTTGACCTCCATCCCATCATATATCATTATTATTTCATAGTATGTCTAACTTCTAATTCTTTCAAACATACTGTACCTGAAAGTCGTATGTTCCCTGGTAAAAGCAATGTCTTTGATAAAATATCATGGGCCTTAACGTGTCAACCTCTAATGGTTTTTCATTTGGGCACCTAGTTTTCTGACATTGTTTTGTGAATAACTTCAGACCCTCAATCTTGGTTAATTGGTAATCTGCTTTTCATTGTATTAAATCTATTGGGCACGCTTGTCCCTTTTCCCCTCTATTATTTTTATTGTTGTTGGAACTCGTTTTTTGTAATTGTCAGTTAGATCCCGGCATACAAGGATTAAAATGTGGTAACATTATTATTACATTTTCAGCAAATTCCCTTGATATTTTAGTGCATGTATCTAGAGCCTTTATGTTTGCAAATACGTTGTATACTGTCTGTAAGGTGATGGATATTTTCAGAATTGTGTTTTTACAAGAAAACATATTCCCTGTTATACATGCTAAGCACTTGGCTCAGAAAGCTGATAAACATATCTCCACGTTCAGCATTTACTTCTTTATATGGGGACCTTAATACAGAAATCAGTGCTAGACTTGTCTATTATCTGCAGTTGTCATGTGTCCACCCCGTTCACCTGCCAACGTATGCGACTCCCGACGATTCTTACCTGCATATAAGGGATGGATATTGTACGGGCAGTGGTGCCGGCAACATGAAGTGGACAGGAGCGATGCCACTCATGTTCGGTTCCGCACCGGAAGCATGTCGCGGCCGATGGGCGCGCCATCTTCTCTGCAGATCACATGCACAGAGTTCCCTGGACCTGATCTGCGCATGTGCAATGGGTCACTGGTTGTGGTTGCCTGGCAACCAACTGCAGCCACAAGGAAGGGTGTCAGACCATAACACGCTTGCTGAGACTTTGCTCCTTGTGTCTCAATCTCTCTTGTTTGCTAATTTCTTTTTTCTTCTTTTCTCCATCCTCAATCCTAGAGGTTCTGTTTTGCCTTCCCTTGCTTTCTTGCGTGTCTGCCCTTTCCTCCCACCTTGCTTGTCCCTGTCCTGGCCTTTGTCCTGGCCTTTGTTCCTCCCTTCTACTTTGAGTCCTTGTCCACTGAAGATGCCCCTGTACATTTCCTCTATGTTGCGCTGCTTTCAGTGTTGTGCGGGGCACTGACCTTGCACCACCCTCTTGTCAGGGCACCTCTTGGTGGTGTAGGGAGACTTTCATTGGGTCTTCCGCAGGTTGCCATTCATCTGAGAGGGTCCCAGGTAGCCTATATGGCCACTACTGTCCTTTTTACCATCGTGCCTTGGATCGCTAGAAAATCTGGTGCAACCATCTGCCCACTACCATTGGATTTCATGAACGAAACGCCAGCACGCGACTGTGCATGAAAGCAATGGCTAAAGTGTAAAATACATGTTGCTGATGATGTAGTGCTTATTAACACTTTCATGCCACTGGGAGTAGGGAGTACTTAAATTTAAATGGGTCCTCGGTAAGGTAGAACATTACAAAAACAATCAGTTTAAGCAAATAATGTTTGCATATTTTAAGACAAATTAGTACCCGGTGATGGACAATGAGATTGTAACAAGCAATCTCATTGGCCCTCGCTGGGGCATTACCCGACCGAGAAACCATGGAATCAACTCCTCACTAAATTCCTTCTTTTCCCCGGCCGGGGGGGGGGGGGAGGGGAGTGGCAGCCTCTCAGCCAATGAGGATGCTCAGAACAGGGTAATCCCCGCTCTGAGCCACCACACAGCTGGAGGCTGCCATCGTCCCCCGCCGGGGATTCAGTAAAAGTGTTTATACTCCCTCCTGTCGCCTTCCAATTAATCCCTTCCCCGCCCGTCCAACTGCACTTACCTTATTTTTGCTCCATTTCAGGAGCAGACGTGCGGGGAAAATGTCTGTCCCCATCGTGTCCACTCCCGATCCGCAACAGGCCACATGGGAAGGAAGAAGGGACTAGTCCCTTCTCTCCTTTTCATGGGGGCAATTTTTTTGTTTACATTTTCCCTATTGTTTGAATGGCCACCATGGAAAGGGAGAAGGGACTACATGGCGACCATTTTATTTGTTTACCTTTTTGCGATTCATTTTGAAATGCTGCCATGGAAAGGGAAAACAGGCTCCATTTTCCCTTCCCTGGCAGCCATTTTTTATTTATTTATTCTGTTCCGAAATGCAAATACTTTTAGTACCCCGGTCTTATGGGCCGGGGTACTAATAGCAATAAACCCTGAGCCGCGGGGGCATCACCGAGTCTTGTAACGCCCCAGGTCCTTTGTTAAGGCCCTTGCTCTACTGGGGCCTGTAACTATGAGCCCCGGGGCATTACCTGACTCGGTAATGCCCCCGCCCCTCCAGGCTTATTGCTTAATAATGTGCTGCTCGCCTTTTTATTGCATGTTATGATAGCTAAGCCTTGAGAGTTTAGGAGATATTTCATGATAAATCCTTTATAGCTCCTTTCGGATGCCAGCAAATGTGGGAAGACAGTTCATGCTGACATAATGATTGGGATACCTCTGTAATGGCGAACATTTGGAGGTTTGTCTATGCCCCTTCACGTCCCACTGCACCTTCCTATAGTTACTACTTTCCTTTGCATCAATTTCTTTGGACCATACCATTCATTATGCAAAGCTCCAACCTACAGAATTATGTTGGCACTGTACCACAGTGCTGTGCACTTGAATCCTTCTGATTTTGTAGTGTCCCATGACTAATCAATCGTATGTGGCTCTCTTGAAAGAATTACTAAAAACATGTCTGTTCATAAAAATACTTCAAAAGAGATGCTGGCTTTTAAAGTTGCTATCGTTACCAGGGCTCTTTGAAGTTACTCGACTGCACATTTGCCATCGATGTGAAGCTTACTGAAAAACTTTGCAAAATACACAAAGATATGTGAAGTTGCAAGGTGAGAAAATCATTGTTATGTGTATCGTGTGGATAGCATGAAACTTTATGCAAATACAAATACATATGCGGCGCGGTTTTTCTGTCTTGCTATATATAATCCAAGACAATATTTTGAATGAGCACACATCCAGTAGTCCAAAAACATGATTTCGTCCAAATAGAGGACACATAAAAGCCAAACGGGGAAGGAGCCCGTGTTTGCAGAAAAATCCAAAGCAACATGTTACATCCCCAATGTGAACTTCTTTGGTGGAATGTTTTACTTCAGCAGTTAGCCATGTTCAGGTATTCCAAAAGCATAACAACCTGAAGGAAATACTCTCCAATCACAGTACATGCTGCAGAAAGATTTTTATTAGATAATCTACAATACACGCAGTAGTAACATCTCCTACTTTATCCATTAATTGGAAAATAAATACATTGCTTTCAAATAAAACAGGACATGTTCATTAAAAAAAAAAATAAAAGCTAACATGCTCTTTGGATTACTTACTCATGCATAGGCATTGTGCCACATTTCGTGAACTATGTATCGACCCACTCATTCATAAATAATTATTTTATTAAATTAGTGAGATTTTGCATAATGTGCAGTTATTATGATTCCGTTGAACTTGGAATCTAGCTAAGGAAAGATAAAGCTGCGCTCAGCTGTATGAGGGTTGTGCACAGTTGAAATATGGAGCAATATAAACAAAATAAGTTGAATTTGAAAGTAGAGAAGACAATATTGAAAATTAAAGTCTGTATTATGCAGCATGCTAATTGTATTAGTAACTTTGTTAATTTACGACAAACACACTTATGAACTCACCATGTTACTTCCAATGTAATAGGTTCCCATTACTAGGCGTACAAATGATATTAAAATAGTAAATTGTAGTTCGTTCAATTGACTTTCCATCTAATACCATTAGTATGAAAGATATAAATAAATATTACCAAACAGAAACATAGATGTTACAGATGAACATGTAAGTAATGTCATTAGTAATGCCATCAGTGATGTCATGTATGATGTAATTAGTGATGCCATCAGTGATGTCAGCTGTGATCTCATCAGTGATGCCATCTCTGATCTGATCGTAGTGGTCATACTTTGCACAACAGGGGGTGTAATTGGTTATTTATAACGCGCTTAATAGTGTGTTAAGGTGGGCTTGATTTCAAGGGTTTTGTTGCTTAAATCTTCAACATAACATCTCTTCAACCAAGGTTTTTTCACTGAATTTATGGTGTTCACTGCTATGTATATTTCACCTGGCCTGTTTTGAAATTAAAGATTTTTCTGTGAATTTGTAGATTTTATTATCCTTTAGTTTCTAAATTATAATAGTTCGTGCTTTAAAATTAAATACTCCTTTCATGTTTGCACACAATTACACTTCCTTAAAAAATACATGCAAGCATTTCTTTTTTTAATGTTATTACATTTTTTACATTATAACATAAATCAAGGCCAACCATGTGTTACATTTCAAGAAAAACAGAAGACCAAGTAACTCAGGCCTGCCATAAAACATACCCCATTTCCCCTCCCCCACAGCCCAGGTGTAGACATCGTCCTCTTATCAACCCTCATAAGTCATGTAAATAACAAGGTTGCTCCCTCTTGGTCTGCGAAACATTTTCCAGTATCCCAGTGACCCATCATGATATTTTGGGACCTTACATATCTGCAAGCCTTCAGGGAATCCCTATCATCCTCAAGGGATGCTCTCAATAATTAGCCCGGCCCCTCTGTTGGCACCGCTGTATCAGTAGACATATATCTGCTTCGGAACTCACCCCATTCTATTTGAAAATTCACCATGCCCCCATGTAGTGCTGCAGTCACACGTTACATCACAGAAATGTTCTTCACTGTGTTTATCCATTCCTTTTTACCTGGGAGCAGCACCCTCTTCCAATGTGTCACCAGACATGCCCTTCCTGCCAATAATAGGCAGTGCACCATATGTGGAAGTCTGGTATAGTCTCCTTCCATCTCCTCTAAAACAAATAAAACCATTATCCAAGTCTAGTCCAACAAAACCCTGTCTAATTCTTTAAACCAACCAAGAGCCTCATCCCCAAAAACCCGCACTCTCTCACAGCCCCACTACATATGCCAATAATCTGCCCTTGCCCGGCATTCTTGCCAGCACAATGGGCTTCCTCCTAAGAACATTTTGGAAAGCTTATCTTGGTCATTTTTCCACCTGTGAAAGAGCTTAATCACATGAAGCTTGTAGTGGCAAACAATAGATACTTTAAAGGCTCCACTACATAATGTGTGCCATAGTGGAACATCAATTTCCATGCCCAGGTCCCTTTGCCAATGATTTCTCAATCTATCTGTAGACCTCCTCCCCACCGCCTCTACCAGTGCACCATATAGGGATGTTGGGTGTCCTGACCCACGTTTAAGCTATCCTGCTACAACATTTGGTGCTGTGGGCTTAGGAAATTCAAGATGGCGGAAAACCCACATGTGCGCCGAAATCCAGGAAAGCTGCGCAGTTTGTGCGCCCACCAAAATGGTTGCCCCACTTGCCACCCACCAGTGCGAGAATGAAAGGCCGGGTTGCCAAAGGAAAAACAGTAGCGCCGGTTAGCTTCAAAGCGCTTTAAAACCACCATTGGACTACCCGCACAGTAGTCTGAAACCATTGGGAATGGCAATGCTGATTGCCAAATGCAACCTAGAAGTGTGGGGAATTCATTTCTTAAATCCCAAAAATGAGTGCAGTACCAGTACTCACCACTATCCAAAAGCCGGCGTTTTAAAACCACTCTGTGTGTTTTTCTGAAGGCAAGCAAAATGCCTATTTCAAACCTTGCAACATGTGCAAAATATTCACTGAACACCAGCAGACATTTGGCAGAATGGAGTTTTGTGTGCCTACAAAATCTGGGAAATGAAGAGCCCAAAAACAATGCTTATAACAAAAATGCTATGGAGTCAGCAGCTTAAGCCTATCTGCAACTGGATTTAAAACCACCAAAATCGAAAATGTTAAATTAAATGAGTGACCTATGTTTGGTGTCACATGCCTTTGTAACTGTTGAAATGTCATAGTTTTGCACTTAGAATCAGCATTCTAGCTGCATGTGTAAAATTACAAGTTATTTTAAAAGCAACAAAAAGTTAGCTGAAGGTCTGGCTTAAGGAACTTGATTTTGCCTAGCAACTACCCATCAGGAGTGAAACTTGAGTCACCACTGTGTTCCCAGGCCAACCTTCCTTTTGCTGCCCAAGCTAAGGATATGCCATCTATCTGATAATTGAATTATCTGTGCTCTGCAAGAGAGTGAACAAAGCCCTCTTCACTCAGGCAAAGGTTTTTATTACCGCAGTCGTAAATTGTAGCTTCCTCTTGGCAGGAGCTGGGAGGAGCACTGCCTGTGAGAGCAAGCTGGCTTGGCAGAACTGGAAAGAACCAGAAATTCAACCTTGTGCTGAGGGTAAACCACACCCCTTTGGAGCCAGAACATAACTTTAAAAAGATGAATAACTCATAGAGCGGACATGTGAAAATTTTATAAATGATACCATAATTCTTGTGATTTTTCTGCCCACAGTTTAAGACGTGGTAGGAACCGGTGGTATGTTCAGGGGGGTTTTAGCGGAAAAGTGGATATTACTCTAAATGTGTGCATGTTAAAAATCTGAAACTTCATCAGTTAATGTCCCTACCCCCTGCACACATGTATGTAAAGTTGGGTCCATGTCGGAAATTGAAAAAGCAGTTAAAAAGTCAGTTATGTACACTCTTTGAATGCAAGCTCCGAGAATGAGCAGATTTGGACATAGACATGGCTAAATTCAGCCACACCATGTATATGTAATTTTAAACAAATGTGTACCTGTGCAAATATGTTTTTAGGTCAGATATAGATTGTGTGTAAAGTTGACAGGGGTGGGTTCTCTGTATCATAAACAGACCTCATCATGATGACACTTCATTTCATTCCCCCAATCAAGTAAGGGATGAAAGCTGGACCAATGACGATTGAGAGGGGCAAGGCTAGTGATGCAACACACACACCCATTCTCAAGAAACAGATAAAAGCAGAGAGTCAGGACACATAGAGACCTTCAAAATCCATCTGCCGCTGGAAGCCCTGCCGGAAAAATCCATACTTACCTCCATCAAACTCCAGAAAGCCAAACTAGAGACTTCAATCTATCCTAGCAGAGACCAGAGAGAAAGCAGTGCTGCGCCTAGCAGAGACCAGACCAGAGAGAAAGCAGTGCTGTGCCTAGCCGAGACCAGACCAGGCGCTGTGAGCAGAATCCGGAAAGACCTGACCAGACTGAAGTCCGTGACCAAGTCGCTTTCCTGTTCAAAATCTCTTGTGAGTACTTAGCAAAACTCAGAACACATCTCTTAGTTTAAATTCATCTAATTCAATCGATTTAACCTAAGTAGAACTGCCTCCTAGCTGTCACCTGTCATTCTAGCTGCAAAAATTTGTCACTTGTCATTTTGAAAAAGTGTGCGTTTAAAATTTACAAAACCAAAAACGACCTTTACTAAATCGCTCATATCTCCGCGACCGTTTGAGCTAGAGACTTGCAGTAACTTTCCTCTGATAGCTTAGAATCGTGGCTTTCCTAGGAACCTAGAACCGCATTCCTACCCCTTATAGTTTTACCGCAATCGCGGAACACGCATCCGCGAATTTTGCCGCGATTTGCAATTTCTTCACATGTAAAAAAACTGCTGCTGCCTGATTTCATTTGCCAGAAATTCGTTTAACCTGCTAACTATCCCTGCATCATTGCTAGTGTGAGCCTGGACTAATATTAACTAGATACCACTCACCCTGAACCTCTAAAAGGGAATTAAGAGCGTTTCCAGCATATTTCTCATTCATTGCTAGCACCTATCAAAGCATTTGCCTGTGTTTTCAAACTTCTGTTTAAGCTTGCTGGATTGAACTGAATTACAATTGATTGCATTTCTGAGAACTGTGTGTTTTCCTTCCATTTCCTTGCCTTGCATCAAGGGGGGGGAGGGGAGTAGCCAGAGAAAAGTGATTACATTGTTGGTTGAAATCCTATTGAGTATTTTCTGTACTGCATTCATTGAATATTGCATCCACCTGAGCTTACATAAAGCATCCTCTACCACATTATACTTTTGTTCCTATTTACCAGTGTGCTACCTTATCCATTCATGTCAACTCCTTATTGATTATAAGAAGTGTGCTAGTGCCAGATTCTCTGTAATTGATCTTTATCATATCAGATTAAGTGTGCTATTCAATTATTAATTTATTATAAAGTGTCATATATATATCTATTGTTTAAATTATCAAATAAACCTTTTAAACTTGCAAAACAGAACTACTTCTTGGCTCAGTGGGGTCAGGGGGATTCCAAGAGAGGGGTGTTATACAAGGGTAGTCATCCAGAACGCATGAACTGGACCTAAAGATATATCAATAAGGGTTTTCATTCAGTATTCTAGACTAGGCGTTAACTTGGCTGTAGTGCTGAATTGAATCCTCTTACAAATTGGGGGCTCGAGCCGAGACGTTGGGTTAGATTTACCACTTGTGCAGCTTAATACAGTGTGCTAACTGACGGGATACATACATCCGGTCGGATCACCACGCTGCATTACGCTGTGAAGCATTCCTCAAAAGGGACACTCCAAGAAAAGTTCTGTTCTGCAAAAATAAAATACAAACTTCTGTAAGTCAGGACAGAGACCAATCTCTAGAATGACGACCTTAGTAGACATGAAAATAGCCAGAGAGCACCTCTTGCATAAGCTATTTGTGAGAGGTGAATGGACCGAACAGGGCCAGGATGTGTGGTTGCAGGCCATCACACAACAGGTCACTGAAACAGGGTCAGATATATATAGAGATCAGGGTCCCTTACATGTGGCCCTGAGTGAACTATATATGGCTCCTAAAGCCAAAGAGGAACACAATAAGATCGCCAGGATAGCAGCATACCTGTACCTATATATGGGAGACATGCAGGATAGATGTGCTGAAAGCCAAAATCTGGCAAATAGGCAACAGATGGCATTACAGAAGGCCCAATCTGATCTGGACTCTTCTGAGCAGAGGCTGCGGAGGAGCCAGGAGTCAGAAAATGACAGCAGACGGTACATCACTAAAATAAAGGAGGATATGGATGTGCTGCAAAAGGAAAAGTCAGAACAGGATACCAGATTTCTGGCCCTGCAGAAGGAGCACCAAGACAGTTTGGACTCCTTACTGCAGAGCCAGAAAAAGCTGGAGCAACAATTAGACTTTAACAGGGCATGCACGGAGCAGGTAGCCACCCTGCAAAGTCATCTAGATAGAGTGAAGGTAGAGAGCAACAAGCTGATCTTGAAAGACCTGGATACCCAGGCAGAGTTTGATGAGGAGCGCCAAAAAGCTGGTGCCCTTCAACGGCAAAGGGACGACCTGGCGGCAAAAATGCAGGCTCTTAGTCAGGAAAGAGACGCCTTAGGCCAGGAAGTCTGCCATTTAAAAAGAAAAATGGAAGAAAATCACCTGGCCCACCAGGGACTGGGTGATCTCCAAAAAGAACACCAGAACTTGTTAGAGCACACCAGGAGGGTGGAGGATGCTCTAGCAAGAAAGGAGCAGGCCAATAGGGACACAGCTCAGGAGGTAACCCTCCTGCAGCAAAGACTGGCCCAGTTCTCCAGGACCAACCAGGAAGCACAGAGGGAAAACGAGGCCCTCTGTGAACACAATGATAGGCTCCAACAACAGGTAGCGATGCAGGAGAGACTGATAGAGTCCAGTAAGGCCTTAACTGAAGAACTGAAGGCACAAATGCAGGCTCTTGCATTGCAACAGGGAGCAGGGGCGGATAGAGATGAGGTTCGCTGGGAAAGGGAAACTCCGGAGCATAACCTCAGGAGCCCTAGTACCAGAGGCCCTCATACCTCTCAGTCCCTGGACTCTGCCACCCCCATGTTCCCTGGCGCACATGAGCACAGGGCCACAGGGATGGCAGATTACTATCCAGCTAAGAGTATGGGGCTCATAGGCCAGAACCACTCAGGAATGGAGGGGTGGGCATCCGGGTATGGGCACCCAAGTACAATACAGTTCAGTGGGGAACCCCAGGAGAGTAGGCCCATTAAGGGCATCCTGAAAACCTCTGCCCAGTTAGGTCAGTGGAGGGGGTACCCATCAAATCCTGACAGCAAGGAGGAATCTGAAGACTCCTCCGAACTGCGCAGGACACAGGAGACCAGGTCCCCACATTCCGCCAGCCATTCCCAGGCTCGCAGAATCCGGGAAAACCTGGAAGAACAGACGGGAACCTCTGGGAGCAGTGCCTCTGAGTCCGACGAAGAATGGACAAGGGTTACCCGAACCAAAAAGGCCAATAAGGCAAAAAGGGCCTTGCTAAAGGACCCTTTAAAGCAGATTAAGGCGATCAGGAGCGTCATCACGCCTTACCATAAGAACGCTAAGTATTCTGTTTGGGAGCACTTAGAGTTGTTTGAGCAAATGATGGAGACTTTCCATATGAAGGACAGCCAAAGCTGTATTCAATATGTAAAGTGGACCTTCTCCCCGGAATACTCCAGTTTCTTTGCGGGGCTGGAGGACCAAAATCATTTAAGATGGTCCACATATAAGGCGGCCATCCTGAAACATTTTTCTGTTCACAGAAATCCTCAAGAGGCTCGCAAGGCAGCCTACAATTTGCAATGTGGGGAGGATCAGGCCCCACAAGAATTTGTGCAGGAGTTAAAGCGTGCTTTCGCACAGACCACAAGAAGGGTGCGCACAGACAGTCGAGAATTCGTTAATACATTTTTTCATGCCTTGCCCAAATATATCATGACCCAGCTCGTGAGGGATTTTCACGAGAAAAGATCTTTAGACTGGGTCATTGAACAGGCTACCCGGATCTATGAGGTGCAGAAACCGGTAGATAGCAAAAGTAATGCCCAGAAAAACCCCAAAGCCAATAGCACCCCTGCTGCTGCCAAGGTGGCAGAGGTAAAGGTCACCCCCGTTTTGGATTTGGAGATGGGGGGGCCTAAAAACCTGCCTGCACCTAATAATGCTAGGCCCAGGAGTTCCTCGGGTCAGTCACAGACAGGGAGCCAAGGAGGCAGCCCCACAAATGGGGTCCCTCGCTCTCCTGATTATGTAAGTCCCCGTTACAAGGGAAATCGACCCATCCTGGGTTATGTGTGGACTCCTCCAGCCCAAGGGGGGGGATCCAGACAAGCACCTAACCCAGGGAACTTCCCTCCAAACTTCCCACAGGAGGGCAGAAATTTACCAAACCCTGGGCAGAATTTTTTCCCCAGATATCCACCCGACTTTCAGCCCCAAAACCATCCATCCTTCTTTCCCCAATTCCCTGAGCCCAGACCACTGAATCCGGGAGAGGGGAGGCCAAGGGTGGAGGGGTACCCAAATCTTCCCAACCCGGGGTACTACCAGAGGAGGGACAGCTACCCTTCCCGGGATCAGCCCAGGGGAGAAAACAGGGCCCCGTATCAGCCTGAGCGGGTTTCCCAGTTAGAGCGCCAGGTTCAAAACATGGCGCGGGATATGGGTCATATACTGAGGGCACAGCAGAACCCTCAGATCAGCATGCCGGCGCAGAACGCACCCAACTCTGGACCTGGTGCTCCAGAACAATGACGGGGGCAGCACCCCGATAAATCACCGGTTCCCAGGGAGGAGGCACAAAGGGAAGGGGGGTGTAAAGCCTTGGAGGAAGCTTCCTTCCTCACTTGTAAACAGCCCCTGGAAACCCAGGAACCGGAAACAAAATCTCTTGCCCCTGAAAGTCTGCCTCCTAAGGAGCAGAGGGGGGGTAGGAGAAACAAAAGACCCAAACAGACTCAGTTTGAGGAGGAGGTACAGATCTTCCAATTTGAGGGAGAGGGATCCTCAGAGGATCCTGGGAAAAGGATCTTCTCCTTCAGAGAGGGGGGAACACCTCCCAAAGAAAAATGGGTCCCTAGGGATGCAAATCCAGACTGGGGAGATGTGGAGACTGAGCTACCGCCGCCCACTATCTCATCCCAGAACCAACAGCAAGAAAATCCCCTGGTTCAAACCCATCCTGGCGACTGCCTCCAAAAAGGGGGGGGCGGCCCAGAAACGGAGCCAGGGGAACCCACAATGGCTCTGATCTCCAGTTGCAAATTTTTTCTTTCAGATTCCCAAGACTCTCCACAGAATTCTGCCCAAATCTCCTCGCTAGCGATGTCCAAAACCAGAAAATTAGCCCACCAGTTGTCCCAAAATGTACATTATCTGTGCCCCCTTGAGGAGAAGGAGGGAAGATATTATGCCCCGGTACAAGTACAGGGGCAGGGTACAATCTCAGCACTGGTGGACACTGGATCTCAAGCTACCCTTCTCTCCAGAAGGGCCTTTGACGAACTGAATGCAGGAAGGGGAGAGAATTACCAAATTCCTCTCACCTCTCTTCCTGGACAACTGCAGAACTTTGACGGGAAGGAAATTCCCGTCGAGGGGACGGCAGACTTGGACATTAAGATCGGGCGACATAAGTTGAAACACCCGGTCATAGTTGTGACCCCAGAGGGCACCCCTTGTTTACTAGGGAATGACCTCCTGAGAAGGTTGTCACCCCTAATAGATTGCATAAACAAGGTCCTCTGGACTCAGACTAGCCGACCCATAAAATTAAAACAGAGTGTCAACCATGTTAGTTTAAACGGCACATGCCACATGGTTGAACAAAAATCTGACCAAGTAGAATTTCACTTCCAGAACAACCAAATTCCAGACGTGACGGTAATAGCAGTAGGACAACAGACTGGTGATGGGGGGTCCTCTCTATTTCTGAAAATCAACCTTCCTTCCAGTCTAAAGTGGTATTCCACGCTGGAAGGAAACACTCTGAAATTCTATACTAATCCACAATCAGAAACCCCCACTCCTATAGTCCAGAAAGATGTGAAATCAGCTCAAAGCCTGGCTGATACTCAGCAAATTGGAGAGCAGTTGTTCATCCCTGTCCAGTTAAATGATGGGAAGGACTCTGTTCTCGCTCGAGTGTGTGTGAACAACGGTAAGAGCTTCATCAGCGAAGCCATGTTCCGCCAACTCCCAAAAGATCCAGCCATTCCCACCTTCAAACTGATAGACAAATGGGAAATGGACCTGGAAGCACCTGACTCCAAACATCTCCTGCCAAGCAGGTGTATGCTCAAAATCTCCATTGGCAACAAGAGCATAGTCCATAATTGTGGGGTCGTGCGAGACGTCACTGCCGCCTTTTACTTAGGCAGTGACATTCTCAATCGCTTTGCCATTAGTTTGGACCTAATAAACTTCAAAGCTTGGTCCCGATTAGCGGATAATCCCATGGGCTTTGATGATCCAGAAAAAGCATTTAGGTCAGCTCAATTGCTACCTTATGCAGTTGAAATTCAGGTTAAAGAGGAAGTCACCATCCCAGAAAGGACCCGACAATTCTCCCTGGAAGTGAAAGTTAAAAGGGGACAAGAGTTGAAAAACCCTGATGCTTACATACATCTAAATGCTTCTTTCCAACAGCAAGGGTTGGGGGTAAACCCAACTCCATTAGTCAACATAGAACATGACCCCATTCTAATAGAGGTGGATAACAGCGACTTAAAGAGTATTACTCTAGCCGCAGGCACCATTATTGGAATGGCGGTTGATGACCGACATTTCTCCATTGATCTTGTAAATGAACTGTTAGGACCCATCCCCAAGGACTGTTTTGACAGTGACAGTGATGACAACGCAACACCAGACAGGATTTTTACCCGGCATGGGGGGAACTTCCTGGTGTACACTTCCTGCCCCTATGGTAAGGAAGATGTGACCTGTGACTTCAGGAGGGATGAGGTGATTTTCCAGGTCCATGAGGGCTGCCTTTCCCACCTGAAGCCTCCGGTCCAAATCAGCACTCTGACCAGGGACTTCTCCACCCAGCTGGAGGAGGCCGCGGAGATAGCCAAACCAGAAGTCTTTCCAGGCTTCAGGCAGATGGTGGAAGAGAGAGTCAACCTAGCTGATGCCTGTGTGACTCTGGAACAAAAGCAAAAGTTGAAACAAGTTTTCTTGGATTTCCAAGATCTCTTTGCGGTAGACTCATATGACTGTGGTCGCACCGACATCCACACCACAACAATCCCCACGGACCCTGGCATGACTCCTGTGTTTGTGAAGCAATATCGCTTGCCTCTCGCATCAATGGAGTCCCTTACTGAAATAATTAAGAACCTTGAGTCCCGGGGAATAATCCGTCCAGTCCACAGCACCTTCAATAATCCGGTGCTGGGAATATTGAAGCCAAACGGCCAGTGGAGACTCTGCGCCGACCTCAGGGAGCTCAACAAACGGGTCCATACTTCCCGATGGCCTCTGCCCTACATTGACCAAGGGCTGGCCCAGATCCAGGGGTCACAGGTATTCACTGCAATAGACCTGACCAATGGATACTGGACCGTGCCTGTCAGTAGGGAGGACCAATACAAGCTGGCTTTTACCTTTGGGGGCCAGCAGTACACATGGACCCGGACTCCCTTCGGATACCTTAACTCCGGTAATGAGTTCAATATTTTCCTACATAAGGCCATGCCCGACCTGGGTACGAGGGGTAACCTGGCTTATGTAGATGATGTCCTCATCAAAAGTTCATCTGTGGAGGAACACATAGCAGAGATCCGTTATGTTCTGACACAGTTGAGGGCCGCCGGAGCAAAACTTTCCTTTCAGAAAGCACAGTGGTGTAGAACCCGTGTTAATTTCTTGGGGCATGAGATTACTCCTCAGGGTCTCTGTCCCCAGGAAAAGAAAGTGGAAGCACTTCAGAAACTGAAAGACCCCACAACTCTGCGGGAACTAAGGAGCCTCCTTGGACTGACTAATTACAGCAGAAAGTTCATTGAGGGCTACGCAGAGATCACCAGACCCCTGATTCATCTCCTGAAGGGGGGGGTCAAGTGGGAATGGGGTCCAGAACAAGCCGAGGCAGTAAAACAACTCAAAAGAAGCCTCTCACAAGCGCCTTGCCTAGCTTACCCTGTCAGAAACAAGGAGTTCTTCCTGGAGACGGGGTTCTCTAATACGTGCTTGACGGCAGTATTATATCAAAAGCATGACAAGGTCAATAAAGCAATCTCCTATGCGAGCAAAACTTTATCCTCTGTGGAGGAAAAATTCAACGATTGTGAGAAGGCACTCCTGGCAACGGTGTGGGCATTGAAGAATTACCGCCCGTTTATCCAGGGGGAACACATCATAGTGGAGACTCCACACCAGCCTCTGCAATATCTCCAAAGTGACAGAATCCGGGCCGGAAATGTGAGTAATTCCCGAATTACTTCCTGGATTCTGTCAATGCAAGGCTTTCCTGTGGAGGTCAGATATGGCCAAAACAAGAAGAGTCCCCTCGCGCAAGGTCTGGCTGACTTGCATGATTGTGCCAGAGAAAACTGTCTCGAGGACGAAAGTCTAAAAATAAAGGACAACATGGAGGCATACCTTAATTCCCCCCACAAAGTCTTTGAAGAAGACAAGTGTGAGGGAATGCCCACTGTGTATGTGGATGGATGCTCTTACCATGTCGACAACAACGGGGAGAAAGAACTGGTGGCCGGCGTAGGGAATGCATGGGTGAATGAGTCCCCAGAACCCTCCGCTGGATACAAAATTGGTCCCCGAAGTAGTCAGGTGGCAGAATTGATGGCTGTGCATCAGGCCATCCTCACTGCTGTCCAACATCAACTCCACGAACTGGTCATAATCACAGATTCGGATTATGTACGGAACGGGTTCGTGGAGCACCTGGTTAATTGGAAAACCAGAGGCATGTTATGTGCTAACAACAAACCCTTGAAACATGGGAAGTTGATCCAAAACATTGATGATCTGGTCACCTCGAATGGGATGACCATCTATTGGAAGAAGATCAAGGGTCATTCCAAAGTAGAGGGACCAGACAAAACTGGAAATGACTTAGCTGATCAGCTGGCCAAAACCGGGGCCATCCAAGGGGATCTAATTGAGATTGAGTCCCTGTTGGGGGAAATCCAGGTCACTGCCATCACTAGGTCCCAGACAAATGCTCACAACGACCTCTCAATTGCACAATGGAGTAAGGAGACCCCTGATGCTGATTTGATTACTGCTCAGAAGGGGGATCCAATAATTGGTAAATTTTACCAGCACCTTGAGGACCCTGAGAACTTTCCCCTGACGGATACCGATTACATTGGGAAAGAGGACCTAAGAGTGTTGATGAAATGTCCCAAAATGTTCCGGATCCAAGACGGTTTGCTGGTAAGGAAATCCAGAGCTGGCCACGATCAGTGGGTGGTTCCTACCTCATTCCGAAGCCTGATGTTAAGTCACGCCCATGATGCGGCCACCGCCGGTCATAGGGGGTTTCACACAACACTGGAAATCTTAAGAGAGGTTGCATACTGGCCACACATGGGCCAGGACCTCAACCAATATTTGAAGGGTTGTCTTGTGTGTGCACAATTTCAGCCGACATCCCTCACACACCGGGCACCTTTACAAAAGCGGGGAATGACACTGCCATGGTCAGATCTACAAATCGACTTTGTAGGCCCCGTGGTTCGCTCGGCTAGGGGGAATAAGTACATGTTGACTGTGACATGCTCGTTTACCAAGTGGGTGGAATGTCTCCCAGCCCCAAATTGCAAGGCAGAAACTGCAGCTGCCTTGATGATTAACCACATCTTTTCCCGTTTTGGTCTACCTCAAAGGATTGAGTCAGACAGAGGTAGCCACTTCACCAGTGAAGTAATGACAAAGATGTGGGAGATACTGGGGGTCAAGAGAAAGCTACATATTGCTTACAGACCAGCTTCTTCTGGGGCAGTAGAGAGATATAACCGGACAATTGTGAGCATATTAAAGAAGTTTGTGGCAGATTCTGGGCCAAGTTGGGATATCCGATTACCTCTGGTCCTAATGGCCATCAGATCTACCCCTTCATCTGCAACCAAAATGTCACCATTTGAGTTGATGACTGGGCGCAAGATGGTGCTTCCGCAGCATTTGCTCTACAGGACCCAAGAGCAGACACTGATAAATGCCTCCACTACTCATGAGTATGTAGAGAATTTAAGGAAACACCTCCAACATGCTTTTGCTTATGCTCAGCGGAATCTAGAAAGATCGACTGATAGCATGAAGACCCATTATGACCTGAAAACTTCCAGGAAGGAATATCAGGTGGGAGACCGGGTCTATCTATACAACTTCCAAAGGAACCAGGCCAAGCAGCGCAAATTTTTGCCTACATGGAAGGGACCCTTTGAGATCGTCGATAAGATCTCCCCTGTGGCCTACAAAATCCACATCCCCAAAGGTCCTTCGGCAGAGGGGGAAGACAAGTGGGTCCACATAAACCAGTTGAAATGTCGCCATCCCAGGCACACTCTGCAACAACTGGAGGAATCCTCTGGAATCCTAGCGGGTACTGTCTCAGACTAATTCAGTTCCAATCATAAAACATACCACATCTAGTCTCTAACATACTGTGATTGTATGAAACTGTCTCTTAGTCATACTGTTTTTATTAAAATAAGAATGTAATGTTTCGTTATGATAAAATGCATATGCTGCCCCACTATCTCAACAGTGGTGGAAAAAATCGCCTATGAGTAGATATTGCCGCTTTTGCTTTATCATCCTAGGAGAGATGAAACCATGAAGGATGACCAAGAAGGACGATCCGGAGACCGGGAACGTAGATCCAATGGGCCCAGTGGACCGCCCAATACTCCCATCAGGACCGGCGAGGAGAACCGATCGATCAGTACCGGATGGAGAAAAAGATGCTGAACTGTGCCATCTACAGAAGAGGAAGAAGATTATGCGGACAGACCGGTGCATGGGTCAAAACCCTTGTGCACGCGACTCCCCATCGACTCAAATTCAAAGTGCAGTCGCGTGGGGGGGACTTGTTGGGTGTCCTGACCCACGTTTAAGCTATCCTGCTACAACATTTGGTGCTGTGGGCTTAGGAAATTCAAGATGGCGGAAAACCCACATGTGCGCCGAAATCCAGGAAAGCTGCGCAGTTTGTGCGCCCACCAAAATGGTTGCCCCACTTGCCACCCACCAGTGCGAGAATGAAAGGCCGGGTTGCCAAAGGAAAAACAGTAGCGCCGGTTAGCTTCAAAGCGCTTTAAAACCACCATTGGACTACCCGCACAGTAGTCTGAAACCATTGGGAATGGCAATGCTGATTGCCAAATGCAACCTAGAAGTGTGGGGAATTCATTTCTTAAATCCCAAAAATGAGTGCAGTACCAGTACTCACCACTATCCAAAAGCCGGCGTTTTAAAACCACTCTGTGTGTTTTTCTGAAGGCAAGCAAAATGCCTATTTCAAACCTTGCAACATGTGCAAAATATTCACTGAACACCAGCAGACATTTGGCAGAATGGAGTTTTGTGTGCCTACAAAATCTGGGAAATGAAGAGCCCAAAAACAATGCTTATAACAAAAATGCTATGGAGTCAGCAGCTTAAGCCTAACTGCAACTGGATTTAAAACCACCAAAATCGAAAATGTTAAATTAAATGAGTGACCTATGTTTGGTGTCACATGCCTTTGTAACTGTTGAAATGTCATAGTTTTGCACTTAGAATCAGCATTCTAGCTGCATGTGTAAAATTACAAGTTATTTTAAAAGCAACAAAAAGTTAGCTGAAGGTCTGGCTTAAGGAACTTGATTTTGCCTAGCAACTACCCATCAGGAGTGAAACTTGAGTCACCACTGTGTTCCCAGGCCAACCTTCCTTTTGCTGCCCAAGCTAAGGATATGCCATCTATCTGATAATTGAATTATCTGTGCTCTGCAAGAGAGTGAACAAAGCCCTCTTCACTCAGGCAAAGGTTTTTATTACCGCAGTCGTAAATTGTAGCTTCCTCTTGGCAGGAGCTGGGAGGAGCACTGCCTGTGAGAGCAAGCTGGCTTGGCAGAACTGGAAAGAACCAGAAATTCAACCTTGTGCTGAGGGTAAACCACACCCCTTTGGAGCCAGAACATAACTTTAAAAAGATGAATAACTCATAGAGCGGACATGTGAAAATTTTATAAATGATACCATAATTCTTGTGATTTTTCTGCCCACAGTTTAAGACGTGGTAGGAACCGGTGGTATGTTCAGGGGGGTTTTAGCGGAAAAGTGGATATTACTCTAAATGTGTGCATGTTAAAAATCTGAAACTTCATCAGTTAATGTCCCTACCCCCTGCACACATGTATGTAAAGTTGGGTCCATGTCGGAAATTGAAAAAGCAGTTAAAAAGTCAGTTATGTACACTCTTTGAATGCAAGCTCCGAGAATGAGCAGATTTGGACATAGACATGGCTAAATTCAGCCACACCATGTATATGTAATTTTAAACAAATGTGTACCTGTGCAAATATGTTTTTAGGTCAGATATAGATTGTGTGTAAAGTTGACAGGGGTGGGTTCTCTGTATCATAAACAGACCTCATCATGATGACACTTCATTTCATTCCCCCAATCAAGTAAGGGATGAAAGCTGGACCAATGACGATTGAGAGGGGCAAGGCTAGTGATGCAACACACACACCCATTCTCAAGAAACAGATAAAAGCAGAGAGTCAGGACACATAGAGACCTTCAAAATCCATCTGCCGCTGGAAGCCCTGCCGGAAAAATCCATACTTACCTCCATCAAACTCCAGAAAGCCAAACTAGAGACTTCAATCTATCCTAGCAGAGACCAGAGAGAAAGCAGTGCTGTGCCTAGCAGAGACCAGACCAGAGAGAAAGCAGTGCTGTGCCTAGCCGAGACCAGACCAGGCGCTGTGAGCAGAATCCGGAAAGACCTGACCAGACTGAAGTCCGTGACCAAGTCGCTTTCCTGTTCAAAATCTCTTGTGAGTACTTAGCAAAACTCAGAACACATCTCTTAGTTTAAATTCATCTAATTCAATCGATTTAACCTAAGTAGAACTGCCTCCTAGCTGTCACCTGTCATTCTAGCTGCAAAAATTTGTCACTTGTCATTTTGAAAAAGTGTGCGTTTAAAATTTACAAAACCAAAAACGACCTTTACTAAATCGCTCATATCTCCGCGACCGTTTGAGCTAGAGACTTGCAGTAACTTTCCTCTGATAGCTTAGAATCGTGGCTTTCCTAGGAACCTAGAACCGCATTCCTACCCCTTATAGTTTTACCGCAATCGCGGAACACGCATCCGCGAATTTTGCCGCGATTTGCAATTTCTTCACATGTAAAAAAACTGCTGCTGCCTGATTTCATTTGCCAGAAATTCGTTTAACCTGCTAACTATCCCTGCATCATTGCTAGTGTGAGCCTGGACTAATATTAACTAGATACCACTCACCCTGAACCTCTAAAAGGGAATTAAGAGCGTTTCCAGCATATTTCTCATTCATTGCTAGCACCTATCAAAGCATTTGCCTGTGTTTTCAAACTTCTGTTTAAGCTTGCTGGATTGAACTGAATTACAATTGATTGCATTTCTGAGAACTGTGTGTTTTCCTTCCATTTCCTTGCCTTGCATCAAGGGGGGGGAGGGGAGTAGCCAGAGAAAAGTGATTACATTGTTGGTTGAAATCCTATTGAGTATTTTCTGTACTGCATTCATTGAATATTGCATCCACCTGAGCTTACATAAAGCATCCTCTACCACATTATACTTTTGTTCCTATTTACCAGTGTGCTACCTTATCCATTCATGTCAACTCCTTATTGATTATAAGAAGTGTGCTAGTGCCAGATTCTCTGTAATTGATCTTTATCATATCAGATTAAGTGTGCTATTCAATTATTAATTTATTATAAAGTGTCATATATATATCTATTGTTTAAATTATCAAATAAACCTTTTAAACTTGCAAAACAGAACTACTTCTTGGCTCAGTGGGGTCAGGGGGATTCCAAGAGAGGGGTGTTATACAAGGGTAGTCATCCAGAACGCATGAACTGGACCTAAAGATATATCAATAAGGGTTTTCATTCAGTATTCTAGACTAGGCGTTAACTTGGCTGTAGTGCTGAATTGAATCCTCTTACAGGGAGGAGATTAACCCCTTTCATATTAGTTCTAGTATCTAAGTGTGTTTCAAAGGGGGTAAGATCCTGCAGTATTCTTTCCCTTCATGCTTCAGTGATAATCACCCCTTTCAGTTGCAAATAAGAGAACACAGATAATCTACCTATTCCCAACACTTCTTCTAAGTCTGTTATTGGGAAAGATTTGACATCTTTCAAAAGTTGCCCAATTCTTTCCAAGCCAGCCTCAAACCAACTCTGGAACCTTTCCGGATTTGAAATGGCATGTCTCACCCCCTGTACCCACATGTGGCTCAAGTGGCTCCGTGGAGAGGGCCACATAGTTATTTCCCTTCATCTCAGGGCCTTGACACCAAATATTCCAAAAGGTCCCCAAAATTGATTGGGCTCTTATCCTCCTAGGAAGCTTCCTTTTAATCATTCCCCCACCGTAGCTAGCTTGAGGGGAACATTGTCCAAATCCATCCATTGAACAACACTTTGGACCCTCAATTGTGGATGGTTAGCCTCGTATAATCATGACACATCCCATGTGACATTAATCCCCAAGTAACATGCAGAAACTGACCTTCATCCCAAGAGTCAAAAATCAGCCTATATCATCGTCCCTTGTCCGATCTAGTGGGAATATGATGGACTTGGTTTTCTTGATTTTGAATCCTGCCAGTGTCCCATATTGTTCAATTAAATCAATCGCGGCTGGAAAGGATATCAGCGGGTTCCGTATATGTAGGCTCATATCATCGACATATAAACCTACTTTGTATTCCACCCCCCATATGACTATCCCATTCACATGAGAATCCTCTCTCAACTTCTGGGCCAGGGGCTCCAGGGATAGTGCAAATAAAATGGCTGAAAGGGGTAACCCTGTCTCTCCCCCCCAATTCGAACCACAAGAGAAGCCTCTGTTTACAGCCTCACGTGCTTTTGGAGAAGAGTGCATCCCCATAATCCCCCACAGGAGTTTGTTATCGATCTGTACTTGATCAGGACTGCCCTGAGAAAGTCCCACTCCACCCTGTCGAAGGCCTTCTCTGCATCAACTGACATGAGGGTGGGATCTCCCAGCCCTCCCAAAGCTTTGTTAATTTGATGTAAAGACTTCAATTCAGTCAATTCATTCAAAAAGGGGAGTAACACAGTCCCAAACGATTCATAAAAGCCTGAGGTAAACCTATCCTCTCCTGGGGCCTTGCCAAGTTGCAAACGTTCAATCACATTTAAAATATACTCCCCTAAGATAGGAGGTTCCGTCTTAGTCAATATAGGCAGACATATCTGTACTAGGTATGTTTCAGTGCCCTTCACATACTTCCGCCCCCCTCCATCATATAAGACTTCATAGAATGAGGAAAAGGCCTCCTAAATTCGCCCAGTTGTCTCTACCATTACGTCCCACTGAACCTTTAACTCTTTCACTCACCTCTCCTCTCGGTGTCCCCTCAGTCGTGCTGCAAGGAGCACGACCGCATTATCCAATTTTTCTCATAATATTTCTGTTTGAAAAACTGAAGAGTGAGAATTATTCTCCCCTCCTCCAGTAGCCTCAATTCCCCCCTTTCCCCCCTCACTTCGTCAAGTCAGTCTACCACCCTTCCATTTGACATCTGTACTCATCATTCGAGGATTCCTATCTTCTTCCAAGATTTATTCTCCAATAGAAGTCTCTCTCTTTTTTTTTTCTGGGCACCTTCCCTAATCAGTAAACCTCTCCAAGTTGCCTTACCCGCTTCCCACAGTGTACTTCTCTCTACCTCCCCGGGGTTATTGATGAGAAAAAAAATCTTTGATTTCCTTTTCCATCTCCTCTCTAAATACCAAACCCTTCCAAAGGGATTCATTACATCCCCACCTGGAGCTCCGTGGACGTAACCAGAGCCACCTTAAATCAAGGGAAACCAGATTGTGATCCGACAAACTAATCAGAAGAATCTCCAACCCCTGCACCTTTCCCATAAGTCCCTTGAAATGCAGATGTAGTTGATGGGAGGGAAGGTCCCATGGCGTGGGAGGGGGGAATGATGAAGCCCTTTCTGGGTGGGTGAAAAAAGCACAATATGTCCAGCAAAACATATAAATCCAGGCTTGCCTGGAAATCCTCACAACCCACCCATGGGGATTCCTGTCCACTCAGTCGTACAGATCAACACAATCCCTTCAAGAATTTCATCTGACCTTGATTGGGCACATACACAGTCACAAATGTGACCCGTATCCACCTTATCAAACCTAAAATCAGAAAGGCCCTCCCGTCAACATCCATCCAGACCTTTAAAACCTCCATCCGAAGCTCCTTATTGATTAGAATTCCCATTCCCCCTTTCCTGGAGTTCCCCGATCCCCAATATACCTGTACAAGAAGACCACATGAGATCTTCCTTTCTTCTCCTCAGAGAAAGTTAGTGTTGTGAAGAAAAAATAACATCCATTTCGAGCCTCTGATACTCTCTGATCACCAGGGATCTTTTTGTTGGTGAGTTGAGCCCTTTAATGGTTAACGTGCAGACTTTCAGATGATCCACCTTCGTCCCCTTCCCTGAGTCCGCTAATAGATATCTATACCCTTGGACCGCAACTCGCTCCCCTTTTCCAACCATGGTGCTTCCCGTCGAGTTGTACAAACATTTCTTTTAAATATGAATTCTATATTTTAGGGAAGTAGCAGAAAAACATATCAAAGACACTTACATATAAAGTGGTCTGTAACTTCAAAGTTCTTTCTTTTTCATACAATAAAACATTTGATAATAATACAATATATTATTAACGTTGAGTATGATAAGGAAGTTTGCATAAAAGCTGGGATGCCGGGACAGGTAAGGGTGGTGGTGGTGAAGGAGGACAGGAGGAAGTAATTGGAGGTTGAAAAGGCGGAAGAGGTTGACCCTTTAAAAGCTAATTCTATTAGTGTAAACATGGGCCAAGGAGACAGCTCCTGAAAAGATGTGGGAGTCACTTTTTTTCTGGGGGAACAAGGTAAACGAAAGGATCTTAGGGATTCTAGCGAGAGTGGGGAAATATTGGAGAGGAGCATTGTAAACCTACCTCCAACGGCCACTCCCTCTGTTGGGGGTTATCATGGGTGTACCAGGGCTGCAAAGTGGTGGTTCTGAATCCACAATTTCACGGATGAACAAGGTAAGTCATTGGATTAATACAAATTTGATGGGCCCAAGTATTGATCCAAGACTTATTCTGATTGCCAGAAGGGTAGGGTGGATCGGTCCAATCTGTGCGAATCGGTGGAAGGGGACTGCATTGTAGTCTCCTTTTCAGATCCACTAATTGTAAAACACCTGATAAATTCAAATCTTTCAAGAGGCCTTACATCTAATGGCAGTGCAATGGTTATGTTGGAGCTTTTTAATTCGGTCCCAGGGAGGGGTGTTGATGACAGGATTGGCCCAATGGAGCATTTAGGGAAGAAGGGAGAGTGGGAGGGGACTTTTCCTAATCCCAATGTGTGTTCTAGGCACAATCTCAGGACTAGAATTGATATTGATACGGCCCAGAAGGCAATGAAGGGCAGGGAGGGTGCTCCTCTGGCAGTATTGGCCTCCAATTGGTTTGATCAACTCTCGTCCATTGAAGAGATAGATTGACGGACAGGCTCTTCACTCGTTCAACATGATTATGGGTTAGATGGGGTCGGACGGGGTGTCCTGAGTACAAAGAGAAGGGAGGGCCCTGCTGGGGTCAATGATGTCTCCCCAGTGGTGGGTCTGTTATTGTAGAATATAGCAGGGGCTAGGGGGAAACTGGAGAAGGTGAATATTGGGATGTTTTTGAAGTCCCATGAGTTAATACTTCTTCAGGAAACATGGGCCTTGGAGATTCCTCTCCTCAATGGGGATGTATTGTATGAGATTCCAGCTAAGATGAACGGTAGAGACAAATGTTATAGGGGAATGGTTATTATGATTAGGGATTCATTGAACTGTAGGGTGAAGATAAGGGAGACAAGGATGGATTATTTACAGATGTTGCTAATCTCATCACCCCACGGGGACCCGGTGGCCATACTAAATTTCTATCATAGTCCACAAGGCTGAAGCGAACAGGCTGGTAAAACGTAAGGCCTTTGTTGATGACCAATTACAGAATAGGGAATATAGCAGGGTCAATTTTGTGTGGGGAGGAGACATTCATCTTAGAATGGGTGCTGGGTTTGGCGGCTGATATTTTTGACGAACTGAAGAACAAGTCAAGTCTAAACATCCCGAAGCAGTTAATGAAGGATGCTCGTGTTTGTGCGAAGGGTTTGCAATTTTCTGCTTGACTTATTGAATGGGAGATGCAATCTGTGAATGGCCACATAGCGCATGGTGTGCCCGGGTAATAAGACTTTTAACAACCATCAGGGTGCCTCCACAATGCACTATTTCTGTCTTTGACTGGCGTTATGGGAAAGGATAGTAGGGTTTGAAGTGGTGACTGACCCTTATAGTGATCACAACCCAATTAGTTTGAGGGGGGTGGGAGCATTCCACAATACCCCATGCATGGTGAAAGTGGAAGATGTGTCTAACAGGAGAATCAACTGGGCTAAAATTTGTGATTCTAAGCTGCATTATAACATACTGACAGGGAAAATCTCAGAAATGCTTCGAATCTTGCACAATACCGCCAATTCAGAGCTGGTTGAGGAATGTTTTGCAAACATATTGGTGGCACTGTCTAGGGGTTTTGTGGTGGAGTGGAAGAGGAAGGTGAATCCAAAGGAAAGGGAATGGTTTAACGATACCTGTAGCTCGGTGAAAATATTATTATTGACGGTATTGAAATACTGGATTGCTCCAGAAGGGAGATAGTTCAGGCTGGAGCTAATTATAGCTCTGTGTTGGAGAAGAGGAAAATAGAGTTAGAAGAATAAGCATGGGAAGAGTTCTTAGAGGCATCATGGTCAAGTAACTCTAAAGGATTATGTGAATTTGTGAATAGGGGTCAAGATTATAAAACCCAGGAAAGATCTAGGGGCACCAACGTGGAAGCAGCAGTCTGGGTAGAGTACTTTGCTACTTTGTTTGGAGACAGTGCTCCATCTGAGGGACCTAGGTGTAGTCATAATTCATTGCATTTCAAATTAGAGGAGGTCTCTCTGACCATTAATGCCCAGGCTCGCAATCGGGCCCCAGGCCCTGATGCTATCCTTCGGACCTGTTCCAAGATCAACTCGATCTCTGGGTGCCTCTTTGGACAGTAGTGTTTAACACTTGCTTAGATTCTGGCCGTTTACTATCCTCATGGAAATCTGCCAGCATCTTCCCTATTTTCAAAAAAGGGGATCCTGACAGCCCTATGTCATAGATACTAATATCGTTATAAGACACTTCTTTTAAAATATTTTGGAGGGTGCTGTTGGTCTATGTAGTGACTTGGCTCTTGGAGTGCACGGTGCTCTCTGATATACAGTTTGGCTTTCGTCCAGGAGTGGGAACAAATGGACAGGGTTTGAACCTGTACATACTGATTTTTAATTCCGTGTTTTGTAGGGGGAAGGCTGTGTATCTGGCATTCATGGACCTGAGCACTGCCTTCCATAAAGTAGACAGATCGAAGTTATTGGGTCTGCTCGGGACCATGGGTTGTCCAGAGGAAATTCTAACGGTATTGCATAAACGAAACTGGGCAGGTGTGCGCAGTGGACCAGGGGGCAATGTACTGCACATTTTGATTTTGGGCTCGGTGTTCATCAGGGTTGTGTTTTGACCTCTATTGTATTGACCCTGTATATCAATGGCCCTTTTAAAGCCCTTGTGGACACTGAGGCGGACCATCTGAGTTTGAGGGGTAGGGCCTTTCCAGTTCTGGCTTATGCCAATGACACAGTGTTAATAGCCAGAACCCCTAGGGCACTCCAGATTTTGATAGATGCCTATGCAGCCTTTATGAACAGTTTGGGGCTGAAAATGAATACCTCAAAATCAGTGGTAAAGATGTGTCTGATTGTCTGCAACAGATCTGTAATTCCTAGAGTCAAGGAATTTGATTACGTTGGCCTCAGATTCTCCGAAACTGTTACAGGCTGAGCACATGTTAATAAAGAATCCCTGAAGATACGAAGCGGGGGTTTGTTTTTTGTCCCGCTGTCAGGGACAACCTTTGGAACAGGCTCTGAAGGTTTCTGCTGTGCAGACCAGGGCTGCAACATTGTATGAAGATCCTCTGTGGGTTACCTGAAGGCATCTGAGATACAGTTTAAGGAAAACAGGTTTCTCAGATGGCTTTTGAAACTCTTGTGATCCGCCCCCTGTGTCTCAGTACATAGGGAACTGCGGGTGTAATTCTGGGATGATCATTGGATGTCAGCCCCAAGTATTTTTTGGCTATGCCTATGGTCTAATGATCATGCCAACTATGCCGTTTTATTATCAGGACCCTCAAGGAGAGGTCAAATTGGCATAGAATTCCTTGGTTAGTGTTTATTAATGACTCGATCTGCAAGAGTAAACTTTTGGTTCTTTGCCCTCCTATTAGTCTGTTGCTTTGGGGCAAATGAATCATTACAAGCAAGGGAAGAGGGAGAAGACGGAGAATATGGAATTTGCAACCTACTCTGATAGAGATCACAGTGTGATTAGCAGGGCAAACGAAATCCAACTATACCTTCTCCTGAATTCGAAAGAGGGAGATTGGTGGCTGATTATGCTTGCAAGGTTTGACAGCTTGCTTTTGAGGGGAAATATGATAAAGTGGCATGGGTACCCTGATACAGCTAGCTGTCCAGCATGCAGGGCTGCCACAGAGGATTTGAAGCATTTTTTATTGTTTTAACCAGCTTATAATGATGTCAGAAGGTCCACAATTGTTCCTTCTATAGGCCGAACTTGCTGTTTCTTCAAGCAGCAGACTCAGCATTGCCTTCCTTGAAAATATCAATTATAAGAGAAAGGGGATTTTGGCTCAACTGTGAAGAGACATTTTATGCTATTGGGAATGTATTATGCGTCTTTGCAAAGGACATTGTAATGTATTATTTTTTCGAGTGATAATGATGTTTTGATACTGATGTTTTATATTTGGGACGGAATGGTCTTTTATATTTCTGTTTGTACTTATTCTGTGTATGTTTAATGGATGTTTTTATCTGAATAAACATATTGATTGATTGATTGATTGATTGATAATAACACATGCATTTTTGGTCTATCACACTAGTACTTTTTGAATACTGTGGGTACTCTCTAAAACCCGGAGGATCCTCATTCTCTCACCATGCACCGAAAACGTGGAACAACCTACCAACGAACATACGTAACACAAGAAACCATCTACTATTCAGGAAACTACTCAAATCCGGGCTCTTAACTGCGTAACTAGAAGATCGCCCACAGTGGCACACACATAGCTAAACAATGATGAATGAAGATACCGATCCTGGCTCCCACCAAGCAATCAACTACAAACAAAATCTAAGGTAGATACTCTACGACATAGCATACTAAAAACTGAGAGATGGCTATGATAGGATGGCACTAAACACTGATTACATAGGCAGACCAAGACAGAAGGACAAGGGCGATTCATCAATAACACCCTGACCCTAAATATACCTAGCTCCAACAGACCTACATCACAATAATATAGCAAGGGAATAGGGGGGATCCAATCCACAGCACCAACAACCAGATAGGGGGGACTAGACATACTCAACCCCATTATACCAAGTTCATTATGATACAGCCGGGAACGAGCCACACCATCACCCACAACAGTTAGATGGTCAAGAAAGGAATCACCAACTAAGTGTATTCATAGGAATGCCAGTTAAACAGAACAAGATCTGCTAGAGCCAGGACATACAACCCCCTAACCCAACTTCCAATATCTGCATACCTTATTCACCCAAAAAGCACACAACCACATCTCGCCCAGCAAACCGCACAAACTTCACCACACCGCAACAACAACAAACAATTCATAAACAGCACCAACAGCACACAAGGTCTTGCCCCAGTCCGATATTCACACCAAATCTCAGTGCACGGTGGAAACCAAGCTGAAGCTGCCAACAGCACAACACATCACTCTCCTACTCCCTCTTCACCCGACTAACCTAACCCAGCCACCTTCTTGCTTTACAGATCCGCCTGTGCGCCTGGGGACCAAATACGTTGGCGATGGTGCACGATATAAATACCTTTGACATTTAACTCTCAGTACCAAACCTTCTGAGCAAAGGGGTAACTCACTGATGTTTATTTTTCCTCCATGCTCTACCCAATTGTGAAATAGTTACTTTCATGGAAGGATAAGCCTGTGATTATTTGATCTAGCTTTAAGATTTTCATTATTCTCTGATGTACTATATGTTTTACTCATTGGGCCTCATTACGAGGCTTGCGCTCACGGAATGAAGGGGGCCGGTGTGGGACAAGCCCCCTTCATTCCGTCAGGGCTGATTACAAGGTTCCCTTAGCGAGACCCGGATCGGACGCCTGGTAAAACCAGGCGTCCTTTCCGAGTCCCGCGAGGGGAAGAGAGCGGTAACAATGGGACACTCATAATGTGCCCGTTGTTACCTCCATCCCCATTGAGCCCAATAGGGGCTCAATGGGAATGGGGAATGGTTCCTGCAAGGAGGATTTACCGGTTCCTCCTATGTCGGAATGACCCGGTAAGTCCCCATTGCAGGAACCCGGTAAAGGAGCCCGGTTTTAGGCAGCCATGGAGCTAATAGCTCAATGGCTACCTCCAAACTCGTAATGAGGCCCATTGTCTCCTTCGGCTGTTGGAATTTATCATGAGATTATATATATTCTTTTAAATCTGTGTTTGGGTTTTAATCGTACCTGGTTTTAAAATTATGTATGTTTTTATCTTTAAATTTTGCCATAACAAAAGGCCAAAATAGCCAAAAGTGTAAATAAAATAATTCAAACAGTACCCAAACTGCTGAGCTTGTAACTATATGGTGCTAGAGGAAAAAATAACTCTTTGGAGAGAAACAAACTCTAATTTACTAATAATTCTTATTAAAATTATATAAGCAAATTACCATTTTCTAAATAGCCTTCTAATATTTGTAAAAACAACTGTACACAAAAACATATCAGTATTTACAACAGAAAACATGTTTTTTTTGTAAAATGCAGTATTTATGAAATGCAGAATGGTTTCATGTTGTTACATTGACAGAAGTTTTTTCAATTGATTTGTTTCAGACAAAATACGATCGAAAAAACTCATTAAAATATAGAGTGGGGGTAAGGAGAAAAAAAGGCACTGGGAGGGGCTTGGGTTGAGTATAAAATTATAAGGAAGGCGGGGACTTCGGGATGGAAGCCCCCATATAAAATTAGAAAATATTTCAATTTGTTTTTTCGACGGGGTTCTTTATTCCATGGATAAAAACTTTGGTTGGCAAAATGATATAGAACCATGCAGAATTATTTAAATAACCCATGGTAAGGAAACTTAAACAACTATTATGACTATGTCATCAGTTTTACTTCATGTTAAAAGCCATTCAGATTTTGTGCAATTATTTCTGGCAAATATATTTTCAGTGCCATATCACACTATTAAATAAAAGAATATTATAGCAAAGCAAAGCGAACATTGTTCACAAAAAAATTCACAGGTACAATTTTAATTGCAATACCACTTACATTTTATAATTGCATTCATACGAAAACATTATTAGTTTCTACTAAAGTTACTTTTTATTAGTACCCGGCGAGAGACAAGCAAAATGCAACAAGCATTCTGATTGGCTCTCGCCGGGTCCTTACCCGGCCAAGAATCCTTCAATTCTCGGCGGGGATTCCAGTCACCTTGTCCTCGGCGGTGGCGTGGCAGCCCCTCAGCCAAAGAGGAGGCTCGAAGCACGGCCATCCCCTCTCCGAGACTCCCCACGGCTGAGATGCTGCCTTCACCCCCGCCGGGGACTCTGGTAAGCTTTTTCTTTTTTTTTTTTCCTTCCCTCCCTCCCTCCCTCCTCCCTACTCCACTTACTAACTTTTTGCTCCTGCGTCCCCGCTGGGGAACTATAGACAGTAAAAACATGCTTTTAGTGCCCACATGCGGGCCGGGGTACTAATAACAATATGACCCTCGCGGCGGGGGCAGTGCCGACTCAGGTAATGCCCTGGGGCCTTACCTGAGTCAGTAATGGCCTCGCTGCTCGGGTTATATTGCTTAAATATCAGCAAGTATAGCATTTATATGTTCTACTTTAGAAATGTATGTTTTCTAGTGTAGCAGTAGTTATTGTCATTTTAACAATTCCTCTAGAAACTGTGCGTCCCCATTTTCGTCACCTACACACATGAGAAGAAAATGAAAAAATCATGCATTTTTTAACTGAACATAGAAAAAACAAATGTGGAATTTAGATCTTTCAAATTATTATGGACTTTCTTTCATGTAAATGTTTGAGGATGTTGATGTTGTCCCTTTTTTCAACTTCTTCCCTTGCTTTCATAAATACACATCTTTTCCAACTTACATTCCTGAGTACCAGGAAAAATGCACATGGAACTCAAATACAGAACATTGTACTAGAAATAAATCTATGTATACATATGTTGCTGTTCCTGTATATATAGATGTCTCGTATGTATATACAACATCACAGTAACACCTACAACTATATATACATATATTGTTGTTCAGCAATGTGTATATTACACGGCCACGTTAGTGGCCGTGTAGTTATGGTTAAGTTGCTGTTTCCATAGGAAGAGCACTTTTTGGGCAGTTTATAACTCTGCTCCCCTTGGACGAATCCCCCCCAAACTTTGCAAAAAAAGTATATGGCCCACTCTGAATTGCAAAGTTTGGTGAGGTTTGGTCCGGGGGGGTAAAGTTATAGGGGGGGTCCCAAAACTTCTTTTCTTATAGACTGAATGGGGGAAAAACTTTGCGCATGGCTACAGATCAAACCATTGGACGGACTTGGTTTGGTCCCGAAAGTGTGCTTTTGTAAATTTGGTGAAAATCCGTCCAGTAGTTTTTTTTTAAACAATCAAAAAGTAGGTCTCAAAAAATGTGTGATATCTATGTCCGCTCCGCGGACACACTTCCCTGTTCGCTCCACGGGCAGGACACCGATTCGGTAATCGGGCACGTCATGTCCGCATCATGTCGCTCATTGGATGGTGAAGGACGTCAAGTGCGTCAGATTGTTCCGATGCGTCCGCCATCTTTGATCTGTGTTTTGGTGTCCGCGGACATCGCTGCAAAAACATATAAAAAAAACAAAACATTGCACTTGTTAAACTTATCAAATACTGTCTGGGAAGGTGAGGGTTGATGAGGTTGGGATGGGATGTGGCACAAAAGTCATACAGTATATTTGGAGGTAGGGTGGGCAACTGTCCCGTAATTTGTGGGATGGTCCCACAATTGGCGCCTGTTTTGTGCAGTTTGCAGAGTGGCTCTGCGGGAAGCGGGTTGTCCTGACTTGCTCAGTTTGAGCACAATTTGTGATCTAACTGAGTAAGTTAGGAGTTACAATTAGTTGGGGCCAAGCAGGGAGAGGGTCATATACATACATTTTTCGCGAATGGGAATAACAGTGGCTGGCAAGTGGCAGCTAATCTGTAAATAAGAGTCCTATTGTATTGCATTGCATCCACAGCTGCTGACATGACAGGCTTGCAGGCCGGTCATGTCAGTAGCTTCGGGTGCAATGCATTGATTCTGCCAGGTGAAAGACGCCGTGACATCATCACCACCTTTTGTCCCGCAAAGGGATGTAACAAAGTTGACCACCCTATTTGGAGGTATTCCTCAATATATTGTGCGTAAAATACCGGTGAAGAAGAATGTGTCTGTGTTACAATGTATGTAAAATAATATTGGAGTCAGATTGGTGCCCCTAGACTTTGGCATCTGAGACAGCCACCTGCAGTGTTTCATGGAAACATACGACAATACGAGTTCTCATGGGTGCGTTGAGCCGTGTTGTTGCAGAGTGAGAATGTATTTAGATTCTGAGTGAAGGTCTACAACTTTAATTTTTTGGTTGCAAGCTAAGGGAGGCCACGCATGGGACAGAAAGTAGAAGGGTCAATTGTTTTTTTACCTTGAAAGAAAGGGATTTTTTCGTGAACAGTGAGAGGAGGTCTGTAATAAAGAACATTTGATAAGGTTATGCATTACAAATGAGACGGTAAATACTATGTAAGTTTGCTTTTGACGACTGTATACCAGAACGAGGTTTAACCTATTATTATCTGAAGATTAATTTTGGCAATGTAACTCAAATACTATTTTTCTGGGTGGTTGTCTTTTTTATGTGGTTATGGGAAGTGCAAAATGTAGTCGTATGTCCACTATAACTAGATTCACCCAGGTTCAACGCTAATATTTCTTTAAAATGTCATGTATGTTTTGTGTTTTTTGAGATTGTTTAATGTGTGTGCTAATCGTTAGTTTAAACTCTATGCCGAATTAAGAAAATAATACATATAGTGTAATAAAGTGTAATAAAGGTTGGGTATTGATACATATTTTCTGTTATGTTTTCCAAATAGCTACATGCTGCCTTACTGCGATTGCCATGGATTCCAGATGCCAACTGATGGGCTCTTCATTCGTCAGGTGCACGTAGTCGTGGACGGGTGGATTACTGTGACTGTTTTGTGGGACGATCGGCCAGGGCCCATGTGCCCGTACGCTGCACTAGCGATTAGGAGTAACATAACATCTTTTATGGTGGTCTAGGCATAAGTTGATGCAGCAGCCCTGGAATTCACTGTGGGACCCAAGCCGTTCCTTCATCAAAAACGAACACTTTGTGTATGGAAAAAGAAGAACGTGTGTCTCACAATTAACATTTTTGATCATGAGCGAAGAAACCAATTTGCAATTTGATTGAATATGGGACAGTCGGATGTTTTCAGAAAGTTTATTGTGAAATAAAAGTACTTTATAAATTGTATACTGTTATCGTTTTCTTTTCAAGAGCGGTTTAATAATTTGAATATTGACGTGGTATGTTGTTAGTTGCTGTGTGTTGATTTTTTGGTTCTGCGTCACGTAGGTGGTTATGGGCGCAATTGGCTACGCTGAAGAGGAACGTCACAGAAAAAGATGCTCATTATCACTAGGGTTGGTTATGTGAAGGTCAGGGGCGGGCATATGATTTAGTGACGTCCGGCCAGTTTACCTTAGGCCGATGCAGCAATGGTTAACAATAGCACAAGATGGACGCACCCTGTTGTCAGATTTCGTACGTTTCTCAAAGAGGAGAAATGTGGTAAGCTTTGTTAACTTAGTTTTATGGTTCCAAGTAAAACCGAAAAACCTCTGAAATTCGCCAATTATGGTAAGCTAAGCAACCATAACTCGCACCACCACTGTGCACTGCTAAGACTAACACCCAGGACATCAAAGATGACAACACAAATGTCATTGATGACATCACTGATGACATCACATATCTGGACCACTTGTTTTTGTTCCTTGAAATATATAGGCCAGGTGGTTTTGTTCACTAGCAGTCAGAATAATACAATTTAAAAAGGTGCTATATATCTAAATGTTAACCTTGTCATATGTTCTTTAAGTACTTTCCTTAGGGTTTGGTCTCAGCTCATGGTGCACATACATCGGGAAATGAGCAGTTCACAAACACACAATTCATTTGTATACATGAAGATGAACTTTAATGTCATTAACATTTTCTGATGATGCAGTTTCTTTCTTCCTTACTGTAGTTTCCCTGTATGTTCCTCTGAATTGTATGCATTGTGGTGCTTCATATGTATTGTTTGTTCCAGCACAAGTGCTGTAAGTCTTGAATTGTTAGCTAGTTATTACATATTTAACATTATTCAAAACTCTGATAAGGGAGGATTCATTATTGTACTATCCAAAATTACAATATTATAAATAGTGTACTTCTATGGTGCATGCTGCAGTCATTGCCTATGTTTATATATGATTAGGTTTCTGTATTAACAACAACACTCCAATACAATGATATTAGATGAGTTCATTCTTTAATAGATTAAGTAGTTCATGATAGGTCTCCCGATTACTCCTGAAATCTTTTTATCAACAATATAAACACAACTCCTTGTAGAGACTTTTCATCAACATGTATTTCACGTGTGATGCCATCAGTGATGTCATCAATGACATTTGTGATGGCATCTTTGATGTATTGGGTGTTAGTCTTAGCAGTGCACAGTGGTGGCGCGAGTTATGGTTGCTTAGCTTACCATAACTGGCGAATTTCAGAGGTTTTTCGGTTTTACTTGGAACCATAACGTCCGTCTAACAAAGTTTTTTCTTGGAATTTCATAGGTTTTTATTAGTCCAACTTAACCATAACGTCCCTTTAACAAAGGTTTTTCTTTGAATTTCATAGGTTTTTATTAGTCCAATTTAACCATAATGTCCCTTTAACAAAGTTTTTTCAGTGAATTTCAAAGATTTTTATTAGTGCAATTTAACCATAACGTCCCTTTACCAAAGTGTTTTCATTGAATTTCATAGGTTTTTACCAGTGCATGCTATTTTCCTACAACTTACTAATATCATACTTACCCAATATAGCAATATTTGTGTCCAATTCCCAAATTTTCACCGTAAAGCTCTGCCATTTCACACCATCTAGACTAATTTTTAACACTTCTATACACTTCTTGCAACTATTTCAACTAGTTTTGCATCCGTAGACCTCTACGAACATCTGACTTCATAGCGGACCTTCCGGACAGTGCCACATGACCATACGCTGGCGTGCGGCATGATGACGTGTCTGACAACCCATCCGCACTTCACAATAAGATCTCTGCTTGGCGGACATTTCGGAACTGCATTTTTGACTAATCTAGGAACTTCCAACTTTAAAATTTCCCTTGCACAGCTCCAACACCTATTCCTACTCATTATCCATTAACAATCTAGTACACAGTACATACTTTTAGCAAAACAGCTATTTATCTTAAAATGGCATCAGCTAATGCCATCCCACCTCCCCAAGAGCAACCACCACTCCTGTAATCAAGGAGCATGAGAAACAGTGCCCCCTAACTTAGAAATAACACACACGCAACATTTTCCCTTGTCCACCTACCCCTCCATATTAGTGTTTGGTTGCTCTTACCTCATTTCCCTCCCCACCTTTCGTTCTCAGCTCTCCTGCCAAAACAAATACATCCAAAAACCACAAACGACCAATTCCTTTAGGAACCACCTTTCACAGTTAAAAAATAGAACTAAAAAAATGTATAGACTCCATCTACTTTATATTTCTCAGTAAAGCACATAGACTAAATAACATTTTCCAACATTTCCATTTGCATTTTGTGTTATGCTAATGGGAATATTGTGGCGTTCATCCTCTGTTCCAGGCACTGGAATGGTGGATACCAGCCCAGCAGCCCAAGTTATCAGCCCAAGCGAAGCAAGGGTGGATAACAAGGTCTCTGGATCATTATCCCCCCATTCCAGCCCCTGAAATGGGGGATGAAGTCCATTAGCACCCTAGGTTCCCAAAGCGGGAACCCGGGGTGCTAAAAAATAGGATTTTCTTACCAACACCGGGCCGCCAGGAAGGAAAATCCTTTTCCAGGATGGCCACCATGGAAAGGGAAGGTGAGGGTTCCATACAGGGCCCCTCTTCGCTTTCCATGGCAGTCTGCAGAAGGCAAAAAGAGAACTCTATGACCATATTACCAGGAGCATATTTGTCTTCCCTTTCAAATCTATCCTAATTTCAAATAATTTTACCACAAAGCCAGACCCAGGTGGAAATATGTTTTGTCCCTTGTGATCATGGCCAGTAGCCAGATTGTCCGGATCATGACCTTATTCCATGACCCGGACAGTCTGGCCACTGCCCATGGCCACAGGCTACCCCTCAGTCACTAAAGGTATACCACTATTTTTTGTAGCTACATTATGACACTTGTCAAATAATAAAACACTGGCACATTTGCAAAACCATGCTTGTAGGTACTTGCGAATGCTCCTTACGCAAGTTTGCTGGAAATCCACCCATGTTTCATTTTTTCGAAAGTGTCAAATGTATGCACATACAATCGTCATATAACCTAGCCCCCACTTAACAAAATCCATTCAGACTTTACGAAAACATCTAAATCTAGATCTATAATCTTTTTGCAATCCTTTGTGTAGATTTGTCAAATGGCACCACCTTTATAAGCGTTTACAATATTTTGGCACACCCACTCTAATTTTGCCCCCTCTTCACAAAATCCTACCAAACTTCAGAAAAACATTCATATAAAATGTATTATCAGTTTCCCAAATTAAGTGAGGATTTGTCAAATGGCACCTCATTTATAAGGCTTTACATTATTTTGGGACCCCCACTCTAATTTTGCTCCCTCTTGACAGAATCCCACCAATCTTCACAAAAACATGTATATCTTGATCTATTATCAGTTTGCCAAATGAAGTGTAGATTCGTCAAATGGCACCTCATTTATAAGCCTTTACATTATTTTGGGACCCCCCCTCTAATTTTTCCCCCTCTTCACAAAATCCTACCAAACTTCGGAAAAACAATCATATCAAAATGTATTATCAGTTTCCCAAATTAAGTGAGGATTCGTCAAATGGCACCTCATTTATAAGGCTTTACATTATTTTGGGACCCCCCTCTAATTTTGCCCCCCCATAACAGAATCCGACGAAACTTCGCAAAGCCGCTCAGAATCAGCCCAGGAATATACATGCAGAATTTCATGCAGTTCTATTAAATGGCGGCAAAGTTATAAGCCATCCAAGAACTGCATTTCACCAACCCAGTCACGCTAAGGTGTTCGCAAACTTTCACAGCACTGTTCGCGAACATCCGAACTGTTCGTGGACTTTCGCGGCAAAAAACACCCATTTAATTTGCTTCTTCCAGCCATATCCCATCCCATCCTCATCAACCCTCACCTCCCCAGAGATTATTTGATAAGTTTGACAAGTGGAATGCTGTGTTTTTACATATGTTTTTATCGCGATGTCCGCTGACATCGCCCGCTGTCCGCGAATCCAAGATGGCGGGCGTTTCCAAAAATCTGACGCACTTCACGCTCCTCACCATCCAATCAGCGAACACGTTGCATGTCCGCGGACATGACGCAAGCCGATTAGCCAATCAGGACACTGTCCGCGGACCGAACAGGGAAGTGTGTCAGCGGAGTGGACATAGATATCACAAATTTTTTGTGTCCTACTTTTTGGTAATTTTTTTAAAAACTACTGCACAGATTTTCACCAAATTAACAAAAGCAAGCTTTCGGGACCAAGCTGCTCCTCCTGCCACAAATTTGGTGAAAATCCTTCCAGCGGTTTGGGCTGTAGTCGTGAGCAAAGTTTTTTCCCCATTCAGTCTATGGGAAAAAAATACATTTTGGGACCCCCCCCCTATAACTTTGCCCCCCCTGGACCAAACCTCACCAAACTTTGCAAAAATTCAGAGTGGGCCATATACTTCTTTTGCAAAGTTTGGTGAGGATTCGTCCAGGGAGAGTGCCCAAAAAGTGCTCTTCCGATGGAAACAGCAACTTAACCATAACTACACGGCCACTACCGCACTGCGGTGAAGCGTGCAGTGCGTTGTATTTTGAAAGACACCTGCCATCTTTGTTTATCGTTTGCATGAGAGCCAAGGAGCGGGATCTGCTGCCTGCATAGTAAGCTCATGCCCCGTGTCTCCCTCCCTTTCCCCCCACCCCCGCTCATGCCCCGTGTCTCCCTCCTGTCTCCCCCACCCCCGCTCATGCCCCGTGTCTACCTGACATTCCCTCCACCACCCGCTCATGCCCGTGTCTCCCTCCTTTTCCCCCCCACCCCCCGCTCATGCCCCATGTCTCCCCTGTTCCCTCCCACCCCTGCTCATGCCCCGTGTCTCCCTCCTTTTCCCCCAAACCCTGCTCATGCCCTGTGTCTCCCCTGTTCCCCCACCCCCTGCTCATGCCCCGTGTTTCCCTCCTGTACCCCCCTACCCCCACTCATGCCCCGTGTCTCCCTCCTATTCCCCCCACCCCCTGCTCATGCCCCGTGTCTACCTGATGTTTCCCCCCACCCCCCGCTCATGCCCCATGTCTCCCTCCCATTCTCCCCACCCCCCACTCATGCCCTGTGTCCCGTGTCTACCTCCCGTTCCCCCCACCCCCTGCTCATGCCCTGTGTCTCCCCTGTTCCCCCCTACCCCTGCTCATGCCCCATGTCTCCCTCCTGTCCCCCCCACCCCCCTGCTCATGCCCCGTGTCTACCTCCCGTTCCCCCCACCCCCGCTCATGCCCCATGTCTACCTCCCGTTCCCCCCACCCTCTGCTCATGCCCCGTGTCTACCACCCGTTCCCCCACCCCCCGTTCATGCCCCGTGTCTCCCTCCTCTTCCCCCCACCCCCGTTCAAGCCTCGTGTCTCCCTCCCATTCCCCCACCCCCCGCTCATGCCCCGTATCTCCCCTGTTCCCCCCACCCCCTGCTCATGCCCTGTGTCTTCCCTGATCCCCCAACCCCCCGCTCATGCCCCGTGTCTCCCCTGTTCCCCCCACCCCCCGCTCATGCCCTGTGTCTCCCCTGTTCCCCCCACCCCCTGCTCATGCCCCGTGTCTACCTGATGTTCCTCCCCACCTCCGCTCATGCCCCGTGTCTCCCTCCTGTTCCCCCACCCCCTGCTCATGCCCCGTGTCTTCCTCCTGTTCCCCCCCGCTCAAGCCCTGTGTCTTCCTCTTGTCCCCCTTCCTATGATTCCCCTTGTTTACCTCTTGTTCCCCCCACCCCCCGCTGATGCCCTGTTGTGTTCTCTTTATACACCCCGCCTTCCCTTTCCATGGTGGCCATCTTGTAAAAGATTTTCCTTCCTACACCGGGACGCCGGAGCACTAATAAAAACCTATGAAATTCAGTAAAAAAAAATGTGTTAAAGGGATGTTATGGATAAGTTGCACTAATAAAAACCTATGAAATTAAGTAAAAAAACGTTGTTAAAGGGACGTTATGGTTTGAAGTAAAACCGAAAAACCCCTGAAATTCGCCAGTTATGGCAAGCTAAGCAACCATAACTCGCGCCACCACCGTGCATTGCTAAGACTAACACCCAGGACATCAAAGATGACATCACAAATGTCATTGTGACATCACTGATGGCATCACATGTCTGGCTCCCCCTTTTTTCCTTTATTGCAATATCTTGGCCACATGGTTTCCTTCAGTAACAGTCAGGAATTAAAAATTGAAAAGGTACTCTATTTGTAGACTTATCCTTCAAGTATGTTCTTACAGTAATTCCCTTAGGATCCAGTCAAATCATGTGATACATATGCATAGGGTAAGTGGCACCTTCCAAATAGAGCAATCATTTCTCTGCATAAACGTAATCAGTTAGAATATGAAAACTTTCTGCTACTACTGCTCTTTTTTTCCTTACTTCAAAGTCCTTGTACATACTCAAATTTGTATGTGTTGTTGTCTCTTTGTGTTTTGTCTATAATAATGCAATTATGTAGTAAGTGGGTTTTATTACCTACTTATCACCTGTTTCACAGTACACAAAACTCTAATAAGAAAACAGTTATCATTTCACTATTCAACATGGCAAGCTTCTGAATATTGCACCTCCATCATATATGCTGCACACAATGCCTATATTTCTACATGAGTAGCTTAGTATACTGGATAGACCTTCATAATAGAATGCTATTTATATCAACGCCTTGCTTAATGTATGTACTAATTAGCACTTGATATTTATTCCAATATTTCTTGCCACTTTTTGGTCAACATTATAATGAGAATACCTTCTACAGAGTTTTCATGAAAAGTAAATGTGCATGTGATGTCATCAGTGATGTCCTGGGTGTTAGTCTTAGCAATGCAAGGTGGTGGCGCGAGTTATGGTTGCTTAGCTTACCATAACTGGCGAATTTCTGGGGTTTTCGGTTTTACTTGGAACCATAACGTCCCTTTAACAACGTTTTTTTACTTAATTTCATAGGTTTTTATTGGTGAAACTTTACCATAACGTCCCCTATATATGTGTGTTAAAGTAATGTTTTTAATAGGAGGGACACAGTTCAGAATATTTGTTGTTATATACATGCATTTTTGCTAGAATTGCTAATACAATTGCATTCATTATATCTTCTAGTTTCAGGAGAGTAGTTTTATGACAATCATTTGAATTGTAAAGCATGACAGGCCGATTCATGGAATGAATGTGCGCTGAAATTTTCAGCGCAAGCGTGCGTAAGCGTGCGAAAGTGTGCAAAAGCGTGCGAATCGCAGTGCCAGTGGGAAAATCGCAGCGAAACCCGCGCACAGCGATTCATGGAAGTCCGTGCACGTCTAAATCCCAGGATGTGCACCAAAATTCTGCGTGGCGCACGCTGGCGCACACGTCTCCAAACAGCGTGCGCTACGCGCACAGCGAAATCGCACACAACAAAAGTAGGAGGAACAGAGGGCGTGACACGCAGAATGGGGAACAACGCGTGAATATATGGGTGTCACGGGGGAAGTACAGGAGGCAAATGCGCGGAACGCCCACACGCATATCAAAACACGTATTCATGGATTCGAACGGGGTTAACTCGTGCGCTAAAAAAGACGCGCTAATCCGGAAACACGTACGCCAGCAGGAAGCAGGCGTACGTGGACCCACGCAGCATAAAAGTGCGCGCAAACAACAAACAAGCTCAGACGCCAGGATGAATATACCGTTCCTAGCAGCAGTGTTCGTGGGAGGAGGAGGATAGTCAGGCCCAGAATTTTAACACCCAGAACCAGCCTTTTTTGGGATGCCTGATGACCAGGTGTATGGGAGGTACAGGTTTTCATCTCACATAATACTCGACCTGGTGAGTGAGTGGGAGGATGATCTCACATCACCCACCCTGTGCTCCCAAGCACTCAGCCCCCTGGAGAAGGTCCTCAATGTACTGCACTTCTTGGCCACTGGATCATTTCAGCGGACAAGTGCTATAGTGGTGGCAGTGTCACAGGCCACGCAGTCACGTGCCTACACCAGGTCTTGGCCATCATGAGTGCACGCCCATCAGTCTGCAGGCACATATACCTGGCCAAAACACCTGCAGATAGGCAGGCTGCCGTCCAGATTTCTACGGGGTGCCACAATTCCCCAAAGTCATAGGTGCCATTGATTGCACCCATGTGGCTCTACGTCCCCCCAGGGCATCAGAGCACATCTATAGAAACCACAAGCACTGGCATTCCATCAATGTCCAGGTAGTATGTGATGCCAAGGGGATCATCACCTCAGTATATGCCAACTATCCAGGGTCCACCCACGACAGTTTTATTTACAGAATGTCAACCCTAAACCGGGACCTAGAAGCTGGGCGGCATGGCGATACATGGCTGCTCGGTGAGTATAAATGAGACAGCACATGCATGCATGTCAGATACTGAGTAATGTCACAACCCCACTAATGATACCCATCACCACCTCCCCAGGGGACAGTGCCTACCCTCTGAGCACCCACATGATGACGCCAATTCGGAACTCCACCACGCCTCCCGAGGTAAGATACAACACAGCCCACATTGCCACCCAGGGCATAGTGGAGCGCACAGTCCCCTCCCATGCACGGCCGCTGTGCATGGGAGGGGAAAGGGTACGGGGTGAGGCAGCCCGTACGCAGCTGGTGGCTAATTACTTCACCTAAAATCACACCCCTGTGGAGTGCACACAGCCCTGGCAAATACCATCTGACAATCAATGATGATGACATAAGGGACAGTCAACTGTCACAACCATATCAGCCTGAGATTGGTCACCTGGAAGTGTTACATTGTGTGTATCCATACCTACACAAACACCACCAATGCTGTGTCATCAAAAGACACACTTCTATGCTGCTAAATTCATTACCCCCTTGCAAAATACAACATGACAACAGTGCCATGTCACCCAAAGCCTCACCAGCACCGCCACCCAACACACCATGGCATGTCATGCTATGTGAGAGCAAACAAAGCAATCCCCAAAACCTGACACAAGTGTCACAAAGTACAGTGTCCCTAATGGAAACTGGCCACACACAATATGCTCCCAGTAATGTAGAACTAACAACACACATGACCAAATATTTACCAACAATACAATGCAGCTACATAACCTCAAACATAGCAAAAACATGACAGTACTAAGGTAAAGTAGTGGTAGTCTTACAACCTGATTATGCCAGCATATCGCTCCCTTCCAACTGTACAGTGTTGCTGCCACGCAAATGTGTAAGTGCACTGCTTACAACATGAACTCCATCTCCAAAGTAGACAACCTTGTGAAGACATGAGGAATGAACCCGTAAATTAGGAGGAAGACATGGATGCACAAGTACATATCAATACACCATTCAGTGTACAATACAACAACAATATCCACTAGGAATGTATACACAGTATTGACTACAGACTGCCCACACAGCTCATGGGAGTCCAACGTCACTGTGTAAGTCACTGTCACTTGGGCACACCCTTTGCAAGCCAATGGAGACGGGAAGCAGGAGGGGTGTGTGTCTCACAAACCCAAGCATCTAACCCAAACTCAGGACAAGCCTGCATGTGCCCAGCCGGAATACAGTGGATGCCCACGGGAGCCACACAAGGCAACATAAAACAATGTAAAAAGAAAATCAAAAATCAAAAATCAAAAATCAAAAATGGCCATGTGGGGGCCGGGGGGGAGGCCACTCAGGAGGTCCTAGGACAGGGTGCACACCAACAGCCACCTGTGTGGATGTTGGGGAAAAAAACACCTCCATGGGCTCATGGCCTGCACGGCTATGCCAATGTGGGAGAACTGCTGCTGTCGCTCTCATCACCCTCAGCTGCTGCATCAGGAGGTGGTGGTGCTATGGGAGGCAGCCCACGCAAAGCCCTGGTATTGTCCTCCATGGCAGCAAGCATGCGGGTGTGGAAGGTCCCGTTCTGTAGGATTATGGTGCAGAGATCCCCATGCAGCACCTGACGTGATGCCCGAATCTCCTCCCGAGTTGCCTGCATCTCAGCTGAGATGGAACGTGTGAGCCGCTCCAGCTGCTGTTCTGTCCTCAAGTTAGTGGAAGCCTCAAGGTCAACAAGAGTCTCCCTGGGGTGATGGAGTTCTACCCTCAGGGCTTCCCTGTGGCCCTGGGACTCTATTGATATCGATTGGCGTAGAGTCTCCAGTGCCGCCCGTCGGTCCCTGTTGGACGCCAACATGTCCTCACTGTGTGATTGGCAAATGAAGTCTGTTGCCTGCTGTAGTTGCTCCATCTGCCTTTCAGGGGGGACAATGGAAGTGGCCACCCTCTCCATTGCTTGAGCCATCATCTCAACTGTTGCTGCCTGTTGGGTTGCCATACCGTACATGGATTGTTCCCATGCGGTATTGCCTGGTGGCGTACCGCTACCGCGTCGGCGGGCGCCACACCTGTTTGGGGCAAGGCGATCTGCGCCTTGCTGTGCCGGCACTGCCTGAGGCTGCAGGACTGCATTCCCCCTCTGATCTGCTGGCCCAGGAACAGGATCAGATGTTGTGGAGTGTGACCCTGCATCCATAACTGCCAAAGGCGGACTTACCAACACTGACATCCCCATAGAGGTTTCTACCCCTGGTGCAGGTGGGTTGGACAGAACAGAATCCCTGCCAGAAACACTTACCTGCAACGGCACATAGATCTCATCATCCGAATCAGCACCTTAATAGAGGTCTGGGGAAGTGCACCCAGAGACACCCCTGGACAGAATGGTCTGCAGCAAGATTGGGTTCGCACCCACCACCACACCACTTCCCCCACTGGTGCCCAGTCGTGCCTGAGATCCCTTCTGTGTCTGCACCATCTCCTCAACCTCAACAGCATCAAGTGCGTCATCCCCTGCAAAAACATGAAAGACAAAAAATGTAAGCAGTCATTAGCACCATAGCACACAAATAGGCCTGACAAGCTACAGAACCACTACATGATTTACACATGTCCCACATGACTATAACTCTCCAATGTATGCACTGGGGAGGCAAAAGGCAGACACTAATGACATCAAGATGGAAGAGCAACACATTTGCTGCATGCTGGGTAGCACTGCCATCACACATTGGCCTGTGAGTGGCATGTCCAATACACATACATGACACATGCCATCACACAGATGGCATGTACCATAGCCATGGTACATTCCACAAGTACATCCATATGTCAGTGAATGAGTACAGTCAGCCATCCATGTGAGATGGACATGATGAGATGAAAAATGCTACATAGTGTGACAAAATAGGCATGTGCCACACACTGCAACACATCCAGTGTACAAAAATACAGTGATTGCAGGCCGATGTACACATCAATGGTTGTGCACTTCAACATGACAGGAAACAACTATCATGTTCCACATTCAAACAGGCTCCAAAAATGTATGTGATCAGGCCAATACTCAATCAGCCTGAATGGTCAAATCATTCACCTAACAAGGTAACACATGTGGGCCAATGTGGGGTTCATCAATGACAGAAGCATGTCACAAATGTGACAATAGGGCTAAGGAATGCGTAGCAAAAGTGGGAGAATTGAAACAATCAGCCTAAACGAACACTGAAAAATACAAACAATGTTGTTGCAAGATGCCACTTCAAGGGCAACTGCCGTAATGTTGCGCTAAATTACTACTGTGGGCAGAAGGGATACTGTCACACCCAAATCCAAGGCCGCTGAATGTTTTGGATGAAGCACATGGGTGACCCATACCACTCAGGCACACGCACCCTCACCTGGCACTCAATCAGAACCCGTCACCCAAACAACATACACATGCATTACACACACATGCATGGGCACTCACCGGACAATGCATCATAATCAGGTAGTTCTCCCACACCTTGGATCTGTTCCTCTGTGACAAAGGCCCCAGCAACAGACTCATGTCCAGTGAGTTTGTTGTCCTCTTGTGGATACCCACCGCCAGTCCCTAGAGTAGCGGCATGATTTGAGGCCAGCTTGTTCTTTGCTCTGCGTTTCAGGTCATTCCACCGCTTGTAGCAATCATCAGCTGTGCCTCTCACCAATCCAAGGGCACTTATGCGGTCGGCGATGATCTTCCAGTGTGCCTTACGTTGCCCAGTTGTGGTCTTGGACCCTGCAGTCACCAGCATTTCGTGGCTATGTGCCGACACATAGGACACAAGTGCATCAAGTTCCACCTCATTAAAGCAAGGCTTCCTTGAGGTACCGGAATGTGTAGCCGTGTCTGGGGTCTCAGCCTGTTGTTCCAGAGCACCCTTCTTCCTCTTCTTTAAAGGTGGAGCAGAGCCAGAGTGGCTTACGCCGCTCTGGTCAGTAGGGGCAGAATCACCGGTGGACTGGGTAGTAGGAGTGTGGGAATGCACAATGACCATGGGTCTTGATGCAGGCATTGGTTGCAGGGTAATGTTGGCAGGGGGAACGTCAGTTTGATGTACCTGGACTGACACTGTCCTGGCTGGGAGAGTCAGAGCTGGGGCGGATGGAGCTGCAGCTGCCCCTGCAGCCTCCCCACCCTGCATACTTGGGGCAGCAGATGACATAGCTGCCCCAGATCTACGTGGCTTGGTGACAACAACTTGCACCGCCACACGTGGCCTAGACTTGCTGACCTGGAAGTCAGCCAGGGAGTAATCCTGTGCCAGGTCAGGTGCCACAATGGGCTGGTCCAACAGGGGCTGAGTTGGGATGGTGTCAGCCACGTTTCCCTCAACCATGGGGGGGGGGCATGGGTGTCACTGATTGTTCCTCCACAAATGGGGGTATAGGGGCACCCTGCAAATCCCGGCCACGTCCCCTACCGCACCCACCACGCCCACCTTTTGAAGGTCGGCCACCTTTGCCTCCCTTACCGCTTGGTTGCCTCCCAACCACAGTACTGATGTTGTTGTGCATATGGGAGTTGCAGTAAACTATTATCCTGGGCAATTGGGGGTCAAAGGGGTAGGATACTAGATGGAATTCGTACCCTAGTGCTCTAACAAGGCTGTCTGTGACCCCTGGGGGAAGATGACGGGTCACGCAACACACAGGCAGTCCAAAATCAAAAATTAACGTGCACGCAACCCCTCGTACACCACGTGCGTGAAAAAATGAACCCGCACTACGCTGTGGCACCCAGAAACACAAAAATAAGCGTAAGCGTAATACACGCAGCCTACAATGACCTCTGAAGGGGAACGCGACACCCGGGGCAAGCAGAGTTGCTTAGTACGTGTGGAACTCACCGTCTGCCTGGAAAAAGAACGTGAAAAATATGCGCGTGTGCACGTTGGCAACACCCCCGCCAAAAGAAGAATTGGACGCTGTCTGAGGAGTAGGACAAATGGAGAAGTGAACTCTGTTTGAGGAAACAGGCCCAACAAAAATTCAGAAAAGAGCTGTCAGAGGTAACAGGCAGTATGAACTAGAAACGCTGTGAAGTAATCGCATGTGAACAGACAAGAAGTACAGATTTCACCCACTCGCTCTCCACGAAAAGCACGTACAAGGAAATGCCGTGCTACATGTAGCTTTTAAAGTGGCCCACATGTACACGTCAGATACGCGTGTACGCGGGCACTTTCCTCCAATTACACGCGATGACACTCGGACGTGCAGTTTTTCCACGTGTGCTCTGTGATCACGTGCTATGAGGGAAACGCCCACGCGCATAATGTAACTTACACGCTAACACGCTAAGGCGATGACACTCGTACATGCAGTTTTTCCACGTGTTCTCTGTCATCACGTGCTATGAGGGAAACGCCCGCGCGCGTAATGTAACTTACGTGCTTACGCGCTAAGGGCCTTTGGTCCAATGAAATTGCGTGCGTGTGCTGATGCGCTTAAGCGCTAAGGCCCTTTCCTCGAATTACACGCTGACGTGCAATTTTTTCATGTGCCAAATCACTCCGTATCAAGCTGGCCACGCGAAAACACACGGAAGACCACGCCCCTGCCCAGAAGGCCGAATTACTGCCCCCCAGAGCCCCGAGCACGCTCCCACCAGCCATCTGTTGCTGCCTGACTGCCTACTGCCCACGTGCCTTGCCATTTGCTGCCTGCACGTCAGCCAGGGGTGTAGTTGCTGTGACCACCCCTGCTGGAACCGAAGACTCCCGACTGGGATTCCATCGCTCCACAGCCCAGCCCCAGGACCCAGTTGCCCACCCACTCCTGCATCGGGGGTTGCCATGTCCAGCACAACACCATCTGGCAGCACTGGCAACCCCCAGCCAAAGAGAGGCAGAGAACCACCAGCTTCACTGCCACCGAAGTTGGTGTCCTGGTGGAGCAAGTCCGGAGGCAGTATGATGCCCTCTTTGTAAGTTTGCGCGCCGACAATGAAGGACGGACCAGGGTCTGGATGGACATTGTGACTGCCTCATCATGTCAAGAAGCGCTGGGAGGACTTCAGGTCCAGGACCCTCAACAAGGCCCGGTGCCTCGCTAAGGCAGCGGATGCCAAGGGGCGCCGGGGCCAGCTGTCGAACCATCAAATGAGGGTCCTGGAACGCATATGCCCAGCGCTCTATGTCCAGATCCTTGAGAGGCAGACCCGTCTGGAGTCGAGCGGTAAGTGTACATGCATGTTGATAGTACGCTGTGCGTGTTGTGGTGTGCCAGTAGTGTACAGGTTGCACATGTGTTTATGTAGGGCCATGTAGGGATGTGTATGAACATGGGCGTGAGGCTGCCACATGTGAGTCCTCTCAGTTGTGAGACACATTGATGGTGTAAGGTAAGCATGCTGGGCAAATGCAGGTGTGGGAGCACACATGTTTGAATTTCTGTGTATGTACATTGGCATGGTTGTGGCATGGATGGTGGTTCATAATGCATGTATCTGCACTGTGTACATGTGCATATATGTGTATCTGACAAGTGTGCAACTGTGATGCAACATGGATGCACGTGACACTGATATGTAGAAGGATGAATGTCAGATGTGACATGTATGGCGATCTCATCACTGCAACAGTTGGAGGAGATCTAGACATGCATGTAAGTGTGGTGGCGTGTGTGCATGTCTAGTGCACTCCTTGTGTTTCATGTGATGTCAGGCTCACCTTTGGCTGTTCATGCTGTGGTATGTGTATGGATGGTGCTGCCTGGTGCAATATTGCTGTTGAAATGTTCATGTGTGTAAGTTAAAATGACATGTGTGTCGTGGAGTGTGATGTGGGGTCTGTAGTTAAACAATGGCACTCATGTGCAACTGTCATGTGTGTATCAGTCCATTGCACAGTGTCCTGATGCCTGTGTTTTATCTCTCCCTGTCTGCAGCGTCCACTGAAGAAGAGGGCGGAGAGGGTGCTGTGGAGCACAGCAGCAGTGATCATCCCGCCAGCCGTAGACGCAAGGCCCGGCTCCCCTCCCAGGTTGTCATCTTGTCGGGGAGTGAGAAGTCCGGTGCCGCGTCCCAGGCTGCAGCTGCCGAGGGAAGGTCCAAGAGGCAGAGGTCGGAATTGGACTCCTCGGCAGCAGAAGTGGCAGCTGAGACCCCACAGGGTCCAACGGAGGAAGATGGCACGGAGTCATCCAGGTTGGTGGGGGGTTTGGTGGAGGAGGAGGCCGTGCAAGGGACAGACACGGGGTCTGGAGGTGGGGATTCCACTGGTGCTAGTGGTGCAGTGCAGGGGCAGGGACAGGAGGCAGCACAGGCCACCGCGGAGGTGCCTGTGTGTAATCCTGTCCCCGATCCTGTGACTGCATCATCCCGCACCAGCAGAGTGAACCCCCTATGCGCCAGTCGTATTCCATGCCACCTTCCCACCATGTATCACCTGGGTACCCTGTGGAGCTTACTCTGACCCTGCGGCCAGGAGGTGGAGGACACATCCCTGCTACAGTTGGGAGTCGGACGTCCAGCAGGGGTGGCCACATCAACAGCTGCACCCCAGCCGTACGAGCATGTGCAGGCAGCAAGAGCCAGGGCACAGGCAGAGGCACAGCAGCAGCAGCAACAAGGTGGGAGCCATGATGGCTCAGGGCCTTCGTCATCGGAGGGGCAGGCATCGGCCAGAGGGCAGGAGGACCCAGGACTGGAAGTGTCTTCCGTGTGGCAGCGGTTAGGCCATGCTATAGATGCGGAGCGGCAGCGGGCAGAAGAGGCACGGCTCACGATGGTCAGGGCGGAGAATTCCATGCAGAATTCCATGCAGAGCGCCTTGAGGTGGGCAGAGGTGGGCAGAGTGCCTCGAGGCAACTCGCAGGGAGTTGGAACAGGCCATGAGTGCCTCCCTGCGAGACCTCGGGCCAGGACAGAGGCCGGCTCCAGGACATTGAGCAGGAGTTCGATGATGCCCAGGCCCGGGACATCCAAAAGTGAGCCGTCGGACTAGCCTGATGCCATTGTAAATAGTTTTTAGAGTTAGGTTTCCTTTTTGTTTTCCTTTTATTTGTGGTCAATGGACAATGCCACACACATTTGTATATAGTTATATTTTTAGGTAGTTTCTTAGGTAGGTTTCATTTGTTTAGTTGGGCTCATGGACCCTTTACATCGTTGGACAATGGATTGATTTTTTGGGGGGATTTTTGCACATGGATTAATGGATTTTTATTTTGGACAATGGATTGTATATAGTTACATCAGGGTGCTGGGGGGCAGGAAAATGGCCTTCAGGGCAGGAGCGTGGTCTTCCGTGTGTTTATGCGTGGCCAGCTTGATACAGATTGATTTGGCACGTGAAAAAATTGCACGTTAGCATGTAATTTGAGGAAAGGCCCTTAGTGCGTAAGCGGGTCAGCACACGTACGCAATCTCATTGGACCAAAGGCCCTTAGCGCGTAAGTGCGTCTGTGATGTATCGCGCACGGGCGTTGCCCTTTTGCGTGTAAAACTTCACTCGAACCCCAGGAATACACATACCCCACTCGCACAGGCCCTTTCGCGTGTAAAACTTCCCGCGCACCCCCGTAATACACGTACCCTGCTGAAATCGCGTGTGAGACTTCCCGCGAACCCCAGTTATACACGTACCCCACTCGCACAGGGCCCTTTCGCATGTAAAACTTCACGCGAACCCCAGGAATACACGTACCCCACTCGCACAGGCCCTTTCGCGTGTAAAACTTCCAGCGCACCCCCGTAATACACGTACCCTGCTGAATCGCGTGTGAGACTTCCTGCGAACCCCAGTAATACACTTACCCCCCTCGCATAGGGCCTATCTCGTGTGAAACTTCCCACAAACCCCAGTTATACACATACCCCACTCGCGCAGGCCCTTTCACGTGTGAAACTTCCCACGCACCCCCAAAATACACATACCTGGATCCAATCGCGTGTGGGACTTCCCGCAAACCCCCGTAAAACACGTACCCTGCTCCAATCACGTGTGAAACTTCCCGCGAACCCCAGTTATACACGTACCCCACTCGCACAGGCCCTTTCGCGTGTGAAACTTCCCGCGAACCCCAGTAATACACGTTCCCCGCTTGGTGTTTGCTGTTTGGCAGCCCTGTAAACTGGTCCAGGGTTAGCACAGCCCTTTGGGCTGGATTGGGGATTTTGATGGCTTTTCCTTGCGCAAGGGCGTTCTTGGGGGCGTAACATGGCGCTGCTGCAGAGTCACTGCACCACTCTGCACCACGGCTGGTTTTGGAGGCTAAAATCCATGAATACGCTGTGCGCGGAAATCGATTTTAGCGCACGTGACTGGCGGAGACATTCGCACGTGCACACTGTGCGCCAGCCACGTGTGCCACTTGTGCGCGAAATTCTATGAATTACCCCCCGTGTTAGAAAGAGAGGAATGTTTTATCTTGGAACATGATCAACAGATATTCTTAACACTCCAAATGTCTAACTGAAGTTTAAAGTTAAGAGCCACATTGACCACAGATCATGTCATGTTGAGCTTTTTTATTTTTTAGCAGATCTGCAAACCAAACATTTTCTGATCTGGTACAGGAATATATAAAACTCTTTACAAACCAAGCTGAGGAGTATACAATATACATAGGCCATCACGGTTACTGGAAGTCTCACCTTACCGTTACCGTTACCAGCGTCTGATATCCCGGTGTTACCAAGAAATTTCGATTGCCAACAATGGTGGAAAGTTTCCATTCTAGCTGCTTCACCGCGAATGCGACTATGAGAGGAACTGCAACATTGAAGAGGATATATGGCTGAGTTCACAACAGACACTGTGTATAGGAATATTCAGCATCAAGCGCCATTAGCTCTCTGAGAGAGCAAGACACTTTGGCAGCCTGGATAAATGTTACAACATTTTGGAAGTAACCAGAGAATCTTTGATTCCTGAACCAGTATTTGATGCACGAGTGTGAAACGAACGTATTGGTCATCCGTTATACCGGTGAACAAGATAATTGTAAGCAATTCACTTTGCATGATTAGAAGTTTCTTGAACTTGTACCTTTGGGCACCGAGGATTAGTTCCACAGTTCACACTACCCCCATGAATCGAAATTGGGGACTATTTGTTGGAAGACATCTTTCACTGGACTATGCCACCAGTGTCAGGCAACATAGCCGCCTCACCCATATCCTGAAGAAGGTCGAGAAACGTAAGGCTAATTTTGGAAAGCCCTTTTTGTAACGACTGAAACACGTGTAGATTATGTTAATAAGCCTGGGTTGCTATTGGACAGAAATACACACTGGTAGTCTACATGGGTGTAAAGAAATGATACATTGATCTGATTATTAAGAAGGGTCCCATGCTAAGGGTAAACCTATGTACTGTTAAATTGACATGGATGTTTGTTAGAAAGCATGAGTATGTATGGTGAAATGAATCTGATGATGTCAAATGTATGTAAATTAATGTGCCTTATGAGCAAACAGCGTTGATTAATGCACGTATTTTGATAATAAATGTGTTTTCTGCATGATAATAGTTTGTTAGTAGCATCTATCCAACTTCACTTCCAAGGTGCATTGTGTTTATTGCTGTATCACTTACCCTTATATTGTAAAGCACAGTATCAGTTTACACAACAGTTACATGTGTGCTTTTGCGCACTGTTTTATATGTGAATTACTGTGTATTATTACAGCTCCAGCCTCTTCGTACTAATTGAGTAGGTATGTGGTGCAGGTCACAGGTGCTGATACGGTCATAAAACTAAAGTCAGGGCAGGAATGCGTGAGTGTGAGCTTATGTGAAGAATCTAGGCAGGGGTTTGCAAGATTTCTGGAATCCCGACAAGGCACCAGTGTCTTTCTGGTTAAAAAAAACGGACATATATCATATGTAGTGTAAGCTAAATGTGGTTGCCATATAGTTATTAATTACACAACCAAAGAATAGATGAATATTTTTTTGACATGGGATATATATTTGCTAACTGAGAACCTGTTGAGGTGTGGGACATTAAGGCAGTTGCTTATTAAGTACTTTCCTATTCATTTTAAAGTAACAGCAATCACCTTTCAGATGTGGTGAATGCATGCTCATGTAATTGGCCACCCTTCTTTGCCAATGTGGGTAAGTAACTTTTCACATGGCTACCGGCTTAAATCTTGATATGTTGCTCAGTACTTTCACAGAAAGCACAACGTTATACAGAGACTGTTCCAAAAGGAAATGCATTCACCAAACATTATGAATAAAGCAACATAATTCATCTATATTGATAAAAGTGAAAATGTATGGGTTTGTGGCTTGGGTGAAACATTGTTCCTTATACAATTCTACACCGTTTCACCAATCTGCACCACATTTTGCATAGTTACCTGTTAGGCTCCTATGGACATTACAGGCTACATGACATGTGGACACCACACCCCTTTCCCTGGATGTCATCAAAAATCTAAATTTGTTTGTGGGTTTGTGGCTTGGCGAAGCGTTGTTCCTTATGCAATTCCACACTGTTTCACCAATCTACACCAACTTTTGCATAGTTGCCCAGTGCTCTAGATAGTATTTTGAGGTGGGAGTATTTTACTCCCTATTTTCTCCTTTGCAAAAGAGTAAAATGTATGTGACATCCAGTCGACCTATGCAAAAACTGTATGGAAATCGTTAAACTGCACCAGCTTTCTGCATTGTGACAGAATACACTTTTCATTAATTCTCTAAGGTCTGGCCATTTTATCTCTCCTGTATATATTTAAATGTTAAAAACACAAAAACCTAGCCAATTGCATAGTAAAGCAAACAAGAATTGTATTGTGTTTTTTGAGGTTGGATAGCAGAATTATCTTTTGATGTTTAATGAAAGTCCTAATTTCCTGAAACTATTACTACCAAATGGTATGCCAATGTTATGACACAACAGCGCAGCGAGGCAAGGACTCCATACTAAATGTTATACTTAATGCCATGGTCATTGTTATTTAAATAGCGCTTTTGGCAAAGTGTTGTATTTAGAAAATATTTATCACAATTATCACCAATACGAAGTTGGTACTCTTTTATCGACCTCAAAAGGATGAAAGGCTGAGTTGACCTTGCCAGAATTCAAACCTGCAACTTATTGGCTTATTGGCTATCATCCTTGAGTTGTTGGTAAACTAAGTATCGACTGAGGTATAATAATCACAGTTCCTAGATGTTGGACACACCATGCATGAAGTGCTACATAAAGTCAAATACTTATCGGGATTGTCAAAGGGACAGGTTTTGCTGAGTTTCTATTTCAATTACAAATATAACTTTTATTTTTTGCTTTTGAACAGTGCTTGCACTACCTGGAGAACTTCCTGGAGAGTCAGGTTTTGGATGTTTTAATTGTAATCACTCAACCCTTGAGCAAAGACTCTGCTGCCACTGACCATTTATAGTAATGTACCCAATTGACTGCAAGGTTGGATGGATGTACAATAGACCGTTTTTATAATTGGAGTGTAAATTAAATACAAGGCAATATCAAATAACATAAGGATACACCTTATAATATATCTTCTTAAAATTGAATTCTTTATCTTGTACCACCAAATGCTACATCTTCCATGTAAACCTATATTTGTTCATTTTATGTGCCCTGGGGGTTGATTTACCTTCTCTAGCTAAATGTCTTGATGATGGCTACTTGCTTAGGGTATGAAAACGGACTCTTATACTTTGAATTAGATTTTCAAATTGTTAAATTATTTCCCCAGTAGAGAGCTCAGTAATGAGGATTAGATCAGACAACTCGGTGACTTTATCTTACCTCAAAAGACGGGGATTTGGAAGTGAGTCAGAATTGTGCGACTAGTATTTTGGATCAGGTTTTGGGAACAGACCAACAGATATTCTGTGATGTTATGCTATGTTATGTTAACACATTTCTACATTGCACGTTCACTGAATCCATCTTGGCGCTAATAAAGCAAAATGGACTTAACATGCTTCCAAGCAACTAAAACAAGAGAGTTTTTAGGGAGCGCCTGGACATGAGATTTTTTTTTGTGGCTCTAACTTTCTTTGCCAGAGCATTCTACAATTTAGTGTCAGCCACGGAGAAGGCAAGGCCGCCAGATTTAACCATTTGATAACATGGAATCACAAGGACGCAGCCATCCCGCGAGTGAAGGGCTCGGGTCGGAACATAAAGTGAAACCTAGGCTGGAAATATTTTGCTCCCTGTCCATACAAGGTACTATGGATGACACAGAGTGTTTTAAACTCCTGAACTGAGATGGCATGCAGGTTTGCAGAAGATTCACTTGAATCTGTGTGCCATCTGCGTCTAAGTAGCACTGGAAGCCATGGGAGTGAATGAGACCCACCAGTGGTTTCGTATATACATTAAAAAGAATTGGGGGACAAAGCAGAGCCCTGGGGAACACCACAAGAAAGAGAGGTAGGAGCTGAACATAATGGAAAAAGAGATAGGGTTTGTACCTTATCTGAAAGAACAACCTTAGGGATCAGCTTAGGTAAAGCATTCCAACAGGATGGAGTGGTCTATCGTGTGAAAGGCTGCTGAAAGATCTAACAGAATCAGCACTCGCACTCCACCCTGGTCAGACAGACCGCACTAGATCACCCATAGCTGACACAAGAACACTCTTGGTCCCTCGGCCCAGGCAGAAACCAGAGTGAGAGGAACTAAAGAAAGACGAATCCTCCAAAGGCTGGCAAAACAAAGGTGAGATAAGAGTATCCAGAAGTTTCATAGGGAAGGAGAGAAGTGAAATAGGTCCGAAATTAGCCGGGATATAGGGAACCAGTGAAGATTCCTTAAGTAGTGGGACCTCCAGAGCCTGTTTCAACTCTGCAGGACTCATGCCAGAGGTACAGGAGTTGTTCACAGCTTTGGTAACCCAACAGGCAATCTTCAGCATGATTTATTTCCAGATATTTAAAGGAACAGAGTCCGATGGAGATGCTGTTTTATGTTTATTCGTGACCTGCAGAATATCATGTGCTGAAAAGACAGGAAAAGTTTACCAGGATCGAGCAGCGGTTTCCACACCAGGAGAAGAGTTTGTATACACAGAGGTGGATATACTCACACGGATATCAGTGTTTTTTGTATAAAAAGTGGAGAGAGACTCACAGAGAGCCTGAGATGGAACCACAGATGAAGAGAGAATAGAAGTAGTTGAAAGTGAACACACCAGAGAAAAATGTTCCCTTGTATGTTTTAAAGCTTTTTCAACCGTCTCTTGAAAGAAAGAGCATTTATCCTTATGAATGGAGCTATGATAAGACATGGAGGCTGTTTAAAATGCCTGCCTATAACTTTAAAGGCAGCCTAAGCGCCATTTACACTCGGCCTGCCTGTATTTCAAGCACTGGGCTTCAAGATCTTCAGAAAACCAGGCCTGGCTTTGGACATTTGCGAATGCTAACCCAATTAACTCTCCCTTTTACAGGATAGTCACAGGATCGTTGCTGATAGGTTCAATAGATGTTCTTCTGAAAATTCCAAAATATCCTGCATGACCATTTCATACTTGTCGAATTATAAAGTAGATAGGCAGATCTTTGTCTTGCCATTTTTACTTCCAAGACAGAGCTATGGCTTCTTTGCTTTTGCTCTAGGCCTCAAGGTCACGCAACCTCATCGCATTAGATGAAGCAATTCCCTTAAACCGTTCAATCTTGCACCATTATACACAGGGTTTGACAACATTTGACAACACAGAAAGTTCATCTTCTGACTTTGGGGTGTGTCCCTTTTATGAGTTATTAAACACTACTACTGAGGCATGGTCATATTTCTTTCTCCATGTCTCCTCACACACACTGTCCACATTTTTGGGACACCTTTTCGTGGGTAAAACTGGCTAAAGCAGCCAGCATCTACTTGTGCCACAGCTAACAAAATGTGTGTATGTTGAGGACCATCCTCCTGTCACTCATTGTGAAGACGATTATCATGCAATCATTTAATCTGGTTATCCATGGACAAGTTGGGTGGCTACTGCTCAGCTGATAGCGAATGAGCAGCCATCAGCTAAAAAGTTGAAAAAAGCCTTTGTTAAAGTGAGGTGTGGGCATTTGCACCTAGATGCATAATGGCAGTCTTCTAGGGCTTTGGTTAGAAGAATGCAAGTGAAGGTGTCATCCTCCATCCTGCCAAAGTCTGTGGTGAGCAGAGAGTAGGAGAAGACAATAAAGATAACAGGGGAAATGCTGTCTGTGCTACATAAACATACACCCCATATATTGACTAAATCCTGACACCCCACAATCGTAATGTTAGGTTTGCTGTATCATATATCCAAATATGTTAAGCAGAGTCATCAACAGTTAAGCAGACACAGTGGAGAATCAATAAGATCAAGCCTACTTAAAGCGATAATGCCCAATTCTGTCTCAGGACATATTTAACATAATCTCCAGCATGTCATAGAATAAGGTGATCAAGTAGGTTCACTGAAAATAAGGAAGCAAAGGTAGTAGGGGAGCAGTGGAGCAATGACATATGTTTATGGGCCCCCTTTTAATTTGTCTTCCCTGTAGTTTTGCTCCGGGAGATCCATAATGGGGATCCTGTCATTATTCCTCTTAATTTGTGAAATCAGCAGAAACAATTTGAAAGTGTCTGGGTGTTAAAAGGCAACAGTGGAGGAGAACCAAATGGAAAGGAGAAGAGAGAAAAGATGAAGCAGACCCATCAAGCATATGGTGCAGACAATGGCACCATCTGGAGTGTGAGAAGAGCTAAGGGGGTTATAGGACATGGTTCCATCAAAATCGACATAGTGACTCAGACTGCAATATTCATGCCTTGCAGGCCTATTATGAGATTGGAAAAATGAATCCCAGAAGTACTCCATTTGGCTGACCATTCCTCCCTGGAGGATTGGCATATGATGCTTCATGTGCCAGAATCTATAATATCTGATCAATTTACCCAATTGTTTGTCTAATTAACGATCAAATAAGACAAATACCTAAAAGAGATGTCAGTTATAAACATCACAGTGAATTAACACTGGCATAAATGCTGATATACATATTTGGACTAAGAAAAGCAGGCAGATGTACAGGGGAGAATGTCCTGGCCTGCAATATTGTAATGGGTAGTGAAAGGATGGTCTAGCCAGCTGTGATGAATCCTGCAGAATCCTCACAGAATCCCAGCATAAAGTCTCCACCCATGTGGCCCAGGGAAGGCAGCTGCTATCTGATCCTAACCCTGGGGATGGTATTAGCTGGTTGGATCACATGGGAGGAGAAGGCCGTCAAGGGAAGGTGAGGACTCTGTCAGGAGAGACACGCTATTCATCCTCTTCTGAAAGTAAGGTTTCCCTAATGCCTGAATATCTGATGGCATGTTGTCATAGTAAGACTTCATCCCCCAGACTTCCGCAAGGTACAAAGTATGAGATTCTTTTAAGTTAACAGGACAACAATGTATATAGGGAAGAGGAAGATAATGTAGCTACTTTTAGTAGTTATGATTCTATGTTAGATTTGGATAAACCTAAGAGAAAAACATTACCTCCTTTAAAATCTCCCCTTAAAAATATATCCTGTAAACCATTTAAACAAAGTAGATTAAATCATTGTTGCAACTGAGGCAAGGAAGAGGAATGCAGAGTTGCTAAACCGTAGTGAGCGGTCCAGTGGCTGTAACAACCCACACCTCAGCGGGAACTTTTAACATTTAATGTTCCTTCAGGTGCAGGGTAGTAGAGGGCAGTGTGAGCAGCAGAAGCAGCAGCAGAAATAAGTAGAGGCTGGGACCAACTCATTGCCCTTAGCAGGACACTGTGTAGAGAAGGCGGCAAAGGTCAGAGACCCATGCAGATGCAGAGGATGCGCAACGCAAAATGGTGTGGAGGCCGATTGTCCAAAAGGAGAGAGAGGCGCTCCATGTCCTTCACCTTGTTCCATTGAGATGTTTTAACCGAAGCGTGCGTGTAGAAATGGAAGCTCCATTGACAATCAGCATGAGCAGAAGAAGGCGATGCAGAGCTGTCAAATGTCGGTGAGGGTCCAACGTGTGAAGAAGCAGAAGCAGCGAGTCCACTGGAGCCGACAGGACATACCAGTACATTGCCCTGTTAGAGGTAACCCCAGGCGCTCCTAAAGTAGACAGCTGGGTAGAAGAGCATCCTTTGAATATCAAACATTTAAACTAAAGCGAGCAGGAGAATATTGTAACACACATTGCCAAAAGCCAAGAGGCGGAAATAACTAAGCAAAGCAAATGTTATCTCCCAAAATGGAGATGTTGAATAAGTGAATACTCTAACCCACATTGCCAAATCCAAGAGGGGGAAAAAGGGAGAGGTTGACTGAGAGAATACTGCAACCTTCATTACCAAGGACAAAAGAACACAATAAAAGAGCAAAATGGATATCACTTGCCTGAAGAGAGAGATATCCAACAAAGGGACATTATAACCTAAATTGCCAACAGTCAATAAGTTGCATAAAAAGAAATCAGAAATTGCAAGATAAAAGCCCTCCTTGTAGGATAAAGGGGAGAGAAGTATTACCTGCATTATCTAAGGAAAACAGTTCCATACGAGAAACATTGTCCTTTTGTACAAGAAGCAGTTCAAAGTTGTGAACCAAAAGTCAACAAATTGAATCAAAAAGCAGTTGTTGGTTTAAGTGTTGAAAGATTGGAACAAACCTCTCGACAGTGTACAAATAGTAGTGGAAGGAGTTTGTATACTGGCAAGTGAGTGCACCATGAAAGGGACAATTAGAGGTTAGTCCTGGCAGGAAAAATGTGATTTAAAGTACTGCAAAGTGTTAAAAGATTGTGGTGGAAAGGAAGTGACAATTCCACTAATGTGTTTTGATGAACTGTTATATAAATTATCCTGACAAAAAAGACGTTTCTCATGAAGAAGAACACTGATGATAAAAAGTGATTTGCCTTTAGAGTGGAGAATATTTACATTGGCTTTTGGTTTGACATATGACGAGAGAATCCTTTTTGGTTTACCATGCACAATTTGTGGAAGCTATGATAATTATCTTCACGATAACAAAACCGTGTTGGAACTGAATTAGTACACTTAGCCAAGACAAAGGACATTTGGAACTGTGCATTTTACTTAGCTTATGAAAGGAACTTTTCTGAAATTGAACTTTGGTTTGAAACATCCTGAATTGATCCAGATGAAGGGGATCCAACCCAGATCACAACAATCCTTGTTTATTGTGTTTCTGAATTCATATGTTATTGTTTAAAGCTCACATTGCCACATATTTCCTGTATGTTTTATTGTGTATATGATAGTGTGAAGGACAGATACCTTTGGACATTAGGTCACATTCCTTTAGCCTTTGTTGGTTAGGTAGGGAAATCCTTGTTAGGCTAGGGAAAGATAGGCATGCATGTCACCTTTTAATATTTAATAAAATGGCTCATTGTGAGGAAACTCAATCTACTACTGTGTCTCACATTCATGACCCCTCACACAGCCCTGTGGGATTAGTGGATTATACCCAGCAATTATGGATCCTGCATAGAATCATCATTCTCTCAAAAATATGTTAGCAAATTATGATACTAATAATGCACAAGGGACATGTAGAATTGGATGAATATAATGCTGTATCTTTTTGTGCTAGAGATGAGTCTCATGAAAATGAAAGATTGAAGTTATTACTATTTTGAAATAACAATAGTTTATCACAGTCGTAGAGATTAATCACCTAATGCAAGTCTTCCTGTCCCTTCAAACCTGATCATAGAACATAGGAGAGAAAAAAGGAAGAAAACATCAGAAGTCCAGCTACATCATGCCCTTTGATGATTTCCACAACATTGCACCCATATCAGAATCACTTTAATATCAAACATTGATGCAAATGCATTGCTGTGGTGCAAGGGCATGATGTTGGGAGCCAAAGAAAACATAAACACAAATAATACCAGGCCACACAAAAAATCTAGGGTCATTAGACCTTCTCTATTGGCAAATGGGAGGCATCAAAAATTAATCTCAGGACGATACATGAAGATGGCAGACATTAATGTCTCATTACTGTGAGCCAAGCTAAATAAATTTACATATGAACATGAAGTTGACATTTTAGAATTCACTGCTGATATGCCAGATATTAAATATGAAAACTAAGTAATGAATTATGTTATATGTTAATGTTTCATTGTACCATGATGTCACAACCTACCACAGACCAATCCCCAGCTAAGGCAGACTTTGAATATGATCTGAAGATGGTTGTAAAGATTGTCAATGACCAATGAGATAGAATGAATTCATAAAAGAATGAAGTTCTTTGTAAATCTTTTGTTCAATCATATTTGAGGGCTGGGTGGTAATAACATATCTGGGAGTCTTTTAACTGTTGCTAAAATGAATACAAATGTAACAATTGATGTAGTTTGTTGAGACTTGAGTTAGTTTGGTTCCACGGGACTATCCAACTACTCCCCAGAAACTTTGTACAATATACCTTGCTTTATGGACACAACATTTGCTTGTTCCTCAGGCAGAGGACCCGGTTTTGGGCTGAGGTAATTAGGGGGCCGCCCTGACAAATTTGGTGAACAGAAAGGGACCCCAGGCTTTCTGTGAGTTTGAGGGTCTTCTGTCCACACTACTCGGCTGCCTCGCCTCATCGCAGGGGCCAGTCTTCTGTGCATGGTGTAAAAGTGAGGTTGCTGGACGCCATCTTGGTTAAAGGTCTGTCTGATCCCTAGAGTCGTGGTACCATGGACCAGCTATGCAGGACAAATTGATGGAGCATCACATGGGAGCGCTTCAGGTCATGTGAGTGTACATTTGGAGGTAAGGTAAGGTAAAGAGGGAAAGAGGGTTGGTTTCTTTTGATTCAAGAGGTTTTTTTATGAGGCTAGAATTGCAATGTGGTGGGTTTGGAATTAGTCAAGGTTGCAGGGTTCGGAAATGTAGATGTTTTGACAGAATTATTGAATTGTTTATATCGTAAATCCCTTGTACATATTTGTTTATCACCTAGTGGGGTGGCATTTTATGGTAAATCAAACTATAGATACCTTTTTGCAGAGTATGCCAATGGTAGTCTTCTTGGTTGGTGAAAGTAGTGAAGGGGAAATGTCTTGTACTCGGGAAAAGACAGGCTTGTAGTAGAGATGTCTGTACTAGTAAAAAGAGAGTGGTGCTGCAATGAAAAGCTTTGCGCCACTCCTATGCTCAAGTGAGAGAGATATCTCTGAGATATTGGGCAGTGGAGTTTGTTTTTTGTTTTTTGGTACAATGCTGTCTTCTGTGTATGAATGCAAAGTAAAAATATTGAAGTGAGGTAATTGCGGTATAGATAAGTATGGTGAGTGAGTGTGGAGAATGACTAAGGACTTGGGTATGGGTAAAACCGGATGTTCTTTGGGTGCCATTTTGTGCCACGTGTTCGGCTCGATAAACAGGTTCTTTTTGTGGAACTATTTTTTTGAAAGCTTGGGTTAGAGCATGGTAACTCAGTTGAATCATTTGTGCCATGTGTTACCTGACTATAAGGCAAACATCCTAAAGTATCATAGAGAATGGTTAAGGGAAAGTAAGGGTAAAATTATCAATTCTTCGCCTGTCGAAGGAAATGATGATTTGGGATATTGGAACATTTACATAACTTCTTGACTATGAAGCATACGGTCTCGAAATTGGAAGAAATGTTTAAATAGCATAGAACTCTGTACATGTATGAAAAAGGCAGGAAGGTCCATAGTATTAAAATCGGGGAAAAGATCCAGAAAAGGCGGGTAGTGCCTGTCAGCTCTGGGTCCTAGAAATTGGGATCTCGAACTAAGTGAGAATGTAATTATATGACAATAGAGAAATGAAGAGCAGATAAAGGAGGAAACTCAGACAAAGGATGTAGAAGAAGGTGAAGGCAAGGGCAGGTTCTTGTGAGTTTCAGTAAATCAATTATCACGACAGTTGAGGTGGATGTGGTAGACAAAGAGATTGCTACAGGTACAGGTATTGAACAGACAGGATGGGAGATGGCACCCTATGGTCGTGTTTACTATGCTTCTATGCCTGTAGAAGGGTCAGGAGAAGGGTGTAGAGCAGGCAGACAAAGCAGAGGCTAAGCTCATTCAAAAGATATTGGCAGGAATGTGTCTAGAAGAGGCTATAATTATGAATTCTATGGAGGGACAATAGGGGCAATTGGGACAACAGGGACACAGTGAACCGGGCATGACACAGGGGTGGATGGAGGGTATGTTCCCCGTCCAAGGTCAATGAGAGGGTTTCCGAGAGGTATGGGATGATTTCTGTGAGGGAGAAAATCATTTGGTGGGTTTGGAGGAATGGGACCTCGGTTCAGTGGGTCGATGAGAAATGGTTATGGAGGGTTTTATGGGATTTAGTGTTGGTCTGGTTGAAGGTTATGTCACGTGCCATGCGATTGTCATGAGTGCATATAATACTTTAACATGGGAGCTCTCAGCTCAACATATGCAAACCCCCGCCCCTGCCATATACCCCAGGCTCTGTGCAATCACAGCAGGCATTGGTTGAACAGAACCTGTTGACTGGGGCTTCATAGAGATTCAGGATCCCACCAGCCATACCAGCACAAGCATTGGTGCAGACATGGCACAAGAATCCTTTACCCCAAGGAACAGTTGTGCACTACACTGGAGAGAGTGTTTTCGGGGGAAATAGTTTTTCTCTCCCCGGTGCTAATATGTACCAGGAGTAGGGCAGCCTACAGGGGTCTCTGATATTTCCAGTCCTGTCTGTTGCCACCGATCTGGAAGAGGAACCGCAGAAAGGTGTGCAAGCAGGTGACCAAACGTTCTCATTCATGAAGACCTGCTCTTTAACCTTGACTCTAACCTTCCTTCTCTCCTCATTCTCCTTGATCTTCGGCTTTTTAATATGGTCACCCATGCCATCCTGCTCAATGCCTCCATGATATCCTGGGTATCACTGATCAGGCCCTGGCTTGGCTGACCTCCTTTCTCACCGACCGACCCTCTCAGGTCCAACTGGGGTCTTTCCTCTCTTCTATCTCTCTCTCTACTTGTGGTGTTCCTCAGGGGTCTAAACCTTCTCCCTGGCTTTTCAAACACTACCTGGCACCTCTTTCCCACTGCCCCACTGCATCGCTACTTTCTGCTCCATCTTTCAGTGTTATGCAGATGACACCAGGCTGTCTTGCTGGCACCCTCTGCCGCCTCTTACCCTTCTCTCATACCAGACTGTCTGGCCACAATTCAGGAATGGTGTGCCACCAATATTCTCTGCCTTAATGCCAGTAAGACTTAGATCCTCCTCACCAGAACACCAGCTGCCTCCTTTCCTCTCTGTCTCTGGCTGCCCACTCTGGGCTCCCTTTCTGCTCCTACCAGTGAGGCTAAGAACCTTGGTGTCATCTTCGACTCCACCCTCTCCTACTCTCTTGACATCTCTGATGTCTCTAAGAAGTCAAACTATCAGCTGCACCTCCTCAGAGGTATTCTTCCTTGTCTCACTTTCCCTCAGAAGCTCACTGTCTCCAGAGCTCTGATCCTCTCTAGGCTGGACTACTGCAACTGCCTCTTCATAAATCTGCCTGCCTCCACCCTCTGATCTCTACAATTTATCCAGAACAGAACTGATCGACTTGTCCTTGGCCTGAAACCCAGGGATGATATCTCAACAGCTCTGAAACCTCTGTTCTGGCTCTCTGTGGTGGCAATGAACAAGTTCAAGACCCTTTGTATCATCTACAAGGCTTACTGGGGCCTGGGACTGCACTACCTAAAACTCTCTCTTCCTTAATATCTTGTTTATCAGTAAGAAAAGCAGTGATTTTTCAGACCTATTGTAGCGACAGAGTGATTAGGGCGTGACCGTGCATGCAGCATTGTTTCTTTATGGGGTGATGGTTCTGTTGAGTTGGGTCCCCTAGATCAGAAATCAGGCTTGGCGGGTACAGTTTGAGTTGCTTTTTAGGCCTGATATGCTGCAGGAAGTAACAACAGGTGCCAATGTTAAGATCCTCTTACAGGCTGTAGAGATCAAGAAGAAGAGGGGAGTTGGCTCAGGCACAGATGAGGAAGTCAGAGAATGGTGCACAGTTCTGTACATTTATCTGATCTTGTCACTGTGGGATGCGTCCGACGAGCAATTTTGTGGAAGACACTGAAGACACAGAAGAAATGGTCTTTGAACTTGGGGGGCCTTGGCAGATTGTTATAGAGCAAACGGAAGTACCACAGACCATGCTCATCATTATAAATACATTGCAATTGTGGAAGGAGGATTTGGGAAAAGTTCCAAACCATCTGTGGACCAGAAAACCGAATGATGTAGGGTTGCTTAAGAGAGTTGGAATGGTGAAGATAAAATTGAAACCTGGTGCGATATTACCGTGGGTTAAGCAGTACCCAATGACTAGGGAGGCAGACAAAGGGATTTACAAAACCATTTTGGCACTGTTAGAGCAAGGCATTATACAACCTTCTATGTCCCCATGCAATACAGCTATATACCCTCTGAGGAAAGCAAAGGGGCCAGTTGGAGAATGGCCCTGGATTTGTGCCCCCTCAATAATATTGTTGAGGCAGAATTTCTGGTGGTACCAAACCCTGCAACCATTCTCTGTAACATCCCTACAGGGATTGACCCACTTCATGGTAATTGATTAAAATGCATTGTGTCTGTTCCCTTAGACCCTGATTCTCAGTACCTCACAGCGTTTACATGTCATGGTCAGAGATTTGAGCACACAAGGTTGCCCCAGGGTTACTGCAAATCTCTGAGTATTTTTAACATGGTGGTTCAGATGGATTTGGGAAATGTACATGTGTGCACATGTGTCCAGTACTGTAATTCAGTAAGTAGAGGATCTACTAGTTTGTAGCACTTCAGAGGAGCAGTGTTGAGGAGACTCAATAACACTCTTCACCCTGCTCGCAGAGAAGCGGTACAAAGTGCACAAAGAAAATGTCCAGTACTGCCAGACAGAGTTTGTATATATGGGGCAAGTATTATCACCTGCAGGAGGAAGGTAATGGCATAGAGAGACAATGCAGTTCAGAATACGCCCCAGCCGGTCATAGTGAAACAGATGCAGCAGTTTTTAGGGCTTTGTAACTATTGTAGATCATGGATCTTTGATTTCTCTAGTTATGTAAGGCCCTTACTACAAGTACTTAAGGAAGTGCAGAAGGTGAAAGGTCTGAAAGAATGGTCTGAGGAAATGGGAACTTGTTTTTTGGGAACTCAAGGATTCGATCAGCAATGCTCCGGTCTTGTCGACGCTGAATTACATGAAGCCATTTTATCTTTCATTCACATATAAATGGGCAGGTGATGACAGCGGTCGTGGCCCAGCAAACATGGCTACGCCATGAACCTTTAGCGTATTACAGCAGACTCCTAGACCCAGTGATGCAGGGACAGTTCCCTTGTGAACAAGCTTTAGCGGCAGCAGTTTTTGTGATTCAAATATCTTTGACCATTACAATGGGTTGCCAGTTGACATTAATGACTCAGAGAGTTTCAGGATATGAGCTAATTGTATCAAATGTATCAATTCATCCCATGCAATGTCACCTAGTCAATTCTGCGACATTTGTAGCAGAGCCTCTGCAGACTGAGGAAATCATTCATGATTGTGCCACGTATGCATTGGAAGCAGAAGAGAGGGTGAATGTGAAAGAGGATGCCCTAGAAGGAGGTGAGGTGATTTTTGTTGATAGGTCTTCCACCATCAACCAGGAGACGGTTGAGAGGCATTCGACAGCAGCTGTCCCGGGTCTTGAGGATAGGGAGTACTGGATCAGACTGAAGAAAATGTTGCCTTATCATCACTCTGCTCAAGTGGTTGAACTGGTGGCACTCATAAAGACACTAGAAATGAGTAAGGGGAAGGCGGCCACTGTTTATTCTGATTCCACATAGGTCATCTCCACCATCCATTCTGGGTTATCAAGGTGGCACAGAAGTGGGTTTAAGAGGTCTGAAGGGCCCCCTGTCCAACATGCTGCTCTGCTATCCAGATTCATTGAAGTGCTAACATTGCCAGCAGAGATACACTTAGTTAAATGCGTGGCTCACAATAACCACACTAACTCAATAGCTCTCGGGAATGATGCCATAGCCAAGACCACAAAGGAGGCAGCGTGTTTACCTTTCACATATTCCCAGAAAATGGAAACTGTGTCCCAACAGGTACAATTACCAGCCCCATACAGGGCAGTCCTGGTACTCCAGATAATAGAAATGCAAGAGAACAGAAGCTCTGGAAAAAAGGGAGGATGTGTTCTATCACCCACAGATTTGCTTTGGAGATAGTATGATGATGGGGAAGGTAGTAATTCCCTATAGAGCTATGTCTTTTGGCTCTAGAACAGCTACACTACCTGTTGGATACTTCTTGATGACAAATTGCAGCAGAGCTCCCAGAAGACTGGTTTATTCCTAATTTACAAAAGCAGGTAAGTAGATTCATAGGGGACTGTGTAGTGTGCACCTTTCAGAGAACTTCACAACAACTTTTTGGAGATGATTATGAGGTGCAGTTACTTCATATATCTAATTGTTGTCACTTGTCCATTCTCCCAGTGGCTTGTGGTCAGTCTCTGTGTACATCATTTGTGAAGTTTTTAAATCTGATAATGGAACCCACTTATTTAATGCCTTGTTTGCAGAAATCACTTTGCTGTTAGGAATAAAGCATAGGTTATGCTGGGTGTACCACCCACGTGCTAACAGGATCGCAGAGAGGCTCATTGGGGTCCTTAAGGCCTGGTTGGCTAGACTATGTGACAATCAAATTAATCATGGTTTGTCTGCCTTCCACTGGCACTATTTTATTTTTGAAACAAGCCAGGAAAGGACCACCTGAACCCTCATGAAATCATGACGGGGCATAGGTTACATACACTTCTCTCACCTGCACACATGGTATTAGACACACACAAGACCAGAGCGGTCCTAGGAGAAGAAATTAGAGAGTACCTTAGGGCGTTAACAAAATGTGTTAAGATTATATCTTCATAGGTTTTGTTTTCTCACCAACAGCAGGAGAAAATGGTGAGACTACTGACGATCAGCACAAGACACAGCTTCTCCCCGGGGACCTGATTTACAACGGCAACTTTGTACGTCATTGTAAGCACCTTACAAATGCACAATAAATAAAAAATAAATACAAGAACGACGGTTCCTTTGGCCATACCAAGTAATCTATGTGACTCTGCTGTGAAGGTAGAGGGCAACAAAAAATGGATCCGTATTAGTGACACTCGAAGGGATACCGGCAGCACTTCACCGGCACACGAGCAGGCGCAGGCATAATAGTTAAGTACGCCCTAATGCTTCACCATTTGTTTCATTGCAAAGGGGCGTGCACATAGAGATCTGGAAGTTAAATTGTTTTGTCTAGGCAAAGAGATGCTTAGATTTAAAAATGTTGTGAAAATCAATATTTTTATGGTGTCTATGGTCCTTATGTCATCATGTCTGAGGATGACAACCAGTGTATATACAGAACAATTAAAATCATCTAGTTTTATATCAATGGAGAAAATGTTAAGAGGAAATAGAAATGTTGACAATGATCTTTTTGATAATGATGATGATGAATTAGATCCCACAATGAAATCCCATGGTTTTGCAGCAGACAACGTATGGTTTAGCGATATGAGGAAGGTGGGCAGAGGGAAATACATAGGATATTGCTACATCTGCTCACATAAACTAATGCTGCCTTGCATGAACTGAAAGTGATCATGGAAGCTGAGGCTGGGATCACCAATGATTCATGGATCAACTACTTGTTCTCCTGGGTACTTTCTTGGTTGAGCCTTCCTGTGAAAATCATGTTTGCTTTTTCGTCTTTTTTCTCATTCCTTTCTGTTCCTGCAAATGCTTTTACAATGTTCCTCGGCTCAGGTACCAACAGCTGCTGCCATGATGAATGTAACTATGTCCAAGGCTAGGGCCACAACTTCTTCATCCCAAACAGGTACTCAAACTCAAGTTGTCTTGTGTCCTCCACCAAATCGGCATGCTTGTGTGTAGCAGGGGGTAAATTGCTGCAATGGTGGGCGGACAGATCGGGATTGTTCGACAGAGGAATATGCCCATATTGGGATAGGTATTGAGGATGATTTGTTACTTAAATTATTAACTAATGGGGAGAATTCTGGGGTGGTCAGAAAGGGTCGACATGATTACGAGTGGTTCTGATACGCGTGCCATATTAATTACTATGGGTGGTGGGTGTAAAGGCTTACTCCCGATTTACCAATGCAGAATTATAAAATATAACAGACCCCACTGGGGAATGAGACTAGGAGAACAGGTTGCAAGATTTAGTAAGTTTATATAAAGTTGGCATCCAGAGAACTCTGCTGCCTCGAGAGCGCTCTGGCAAACAATACGGTTACAAGGAATTATAAAGTAAAACAACGTCATAAATGATGCAACTAACATAGGGTACTACAACAGTGCACGATTGGCTGAGAAGTGATGGCACATATATCGTTGTAGGCGCTGCTTCTTCCGGATAGATTGCCCTGTTCGCGGGAGGGTGAGCGTCACAAGGTCCAGCTGCCTGTGTCCAGGAGGGGTGAGGGTTAGGTCACGGCGAGATAGAGTTGACACTAACTAAGCTGGCATGAGAAACTACCACTAAACATATAATAAACAACAATCATTAGTATACCTTTGAATAAATCTTGAAAACCTATAAATCGCATACATGTGATTACAGCATCTTTCATTGGGACTTTTATGAGGTACAGGGCTTAGGGGGCTTGTCCTCTGTGATAACCTGGGCGACTGGGTGGTTCTTAGCACATCAAGGCAAGTGGGGAATGTAATGACATATGTTCGTTTTAGGGCACAATATACTGTGACAGTGGTCTGGGTTTATTGGGGGCACTCTGGGGTGGGCTGCAGAGCAGGGTCACACTTCTGGTACATCAAGAGAATACCTTAGGAGGGCACAGCGTTACATTGGCAGTAATTTTCCAACAGCGGGGACAAGGGAGCAGGGGCAGGTTTGTGGTGATGTATGAACTACAAGGCATGGTTCAAGCTGGTTCACACACAGGGCAGTGATCACAGTGGAAGGGTGATATGATACATTCTGTTATGTGTTTCAATTATCCCCAGCAAATCTGTGAGAAAGGGATTTGTGAGGCTTTCAGACAGTGGAGAAAAAGGTGGGTGCCTTGAGCGCACTGTGCGTGGCGCTGCAGAGGGGAGAGAAGCCTTTTCATATTATCACAGCAAGGCCTAGTCCAAAGTTGGAGTCGAGGGCACACAAAATGGAAGCCAAGTGTATCTCGCAATAGCCCCACTTATGCTAATGTTAGCATACAGGCAATGGAGACATCCCTCGCTAATGCGTGAGCAAGTGGGTAATTTCATGCTGAATGTGTGAGGGGGGCCCAAATGACCCCTCACTCCCAAACACAGGTAACTCGACGTGAAATTGTAATGTCATATGTATCGATCATATATAATTGTGGATGGGATGTGTTATTTTTTAGTGTTACTGTTGTCTAGAACTGATACATATTAGAGTTGCACATGCGTAGACAGATACAATGTTAAAACCGTAAATGAAACATGTACACAATTTGCGTAGACAGATACAATGTTAAAACCGTAAATGAAACATGTATACAATGTACACACAGGGTGCTCTGAAGTACATGGAAACTGGAAGACGGAGAGGGTCTCAATGCTCATGCGCAAGGGGGACTGTCCTGAGATCCCGCGGTAAAGAAGTAATAACATTTACAAAACATATGCATTGAGAAATATATATAAAGAGGTTTTGATCACACAGAGAAGCATTTCGAAGATGTTTAATAAGGAGTTTATATAAATCTGCATTCAGTGGGGTTTTGTGAGTTTATTCAGACTTTGCTGTTGAGCCGTTACAAAATGTATTTTAGGCAGCTGAGACATTCTGTTTTTTAGGCCAGGGGATGAAGGAGGAAGAATGAGTCATCCTGCAGAAGGTCTGTTTGCTAGCAGGATGAAGGTTTATGGTTTAATAGTTCCGCAAGGAGCAGGTGTAATCTTGCTCATTGCATTGAAGTTTTGTAGACCATTTATTTGCGTCAGCAATAAATATGGGGCCCGATGCCAGCGTGTTCAGAATTAAATTATTTTCACAGTGTGAAACTAGAGGCTGAACGGTGCTGGAGTAGTGGTCACATAAATGACAATGTCTTAAGAGGAGACAGGTGTCTGGGGCAGATGAGATTGCAATCTGTAGTTTAATGAAAATCTGTTTATTCAGCCCTTCCTTGTATTGCTAAAATATCCAAGCAGCCCATGTGCAAATCACACTTAAGGTTAAAGGCTTTAGACCAGTTGTTACTAAATGAATTATGTTATATGTGAATGTGTCATTGTACCACAATGTCACAACCTACCACAGACCAATACCCAGAAAAGGCAGACTTCAAATATGATCTGAAGATGGTGCTAAAGATTGTCGATGAGCAATGAGAACGAATGCATTTTTAAAATATGGAAATTATTTGTAAACGTTTTGTCCAATCATGTTGGAGGGGTGGGGGGTAATAAAATATCTGGCGGTGTTTTAACTTTTGCTAAAATGTATACAAATGTATCAATTGATGTAGCTCATTGAGACTTGAGTTGGTTTGTTTAAACGGGACTATCCAACTGCTCCCCGGGAACCTTTGCACAATAAACCGGCTTTACGTACAAAACATGCATTCATCCCTCAGGCGGTGGACGTCATTTTGGGCTGAGGCAATTAGGGGTCCATCTAAACTAGTACATATTCAATAAATCTAGCTTTCAAAGGGCCTATGTATCTACAAGAGGGAAGCCTTTTAATCAACGGTATCGTACGGTAAATGTGTCTGAGAGTAAAGACAATTGTACAGAAAAGGATTATATTTGCAATGAAAACCTACAATAATTATAATCTTAGTCTATACAATTGTGTGTACTTTCAAACAACGAGTCACAGGATAAAGTATCCTGACCAAAATATAAGAGCAGTCATAAGTGAAACATAACTTCATAAAGCAAGTGTGCATCATTTCATCAGGAAAAAGAAAGGTGATGAGCCAGTCCCACAATTAGGTGCACTTTCATGCAGGTCTGGCACAGATCTCAGCAACAGTCAATCAACCTGCTGGCCTACTTTTCCAGATTTATATCTGTTTCATTTACGCTATTTTGCTCATCCATCAACCTTTAGTGCACTTTATTTGCACCACATTTTTGATGCCCCCTTGCCTTACAATTAACTTTCAGATGCCTGTTTCCCTTTTGCTTGATTATTTAACTCACTCCCATTCCCTTACCTTACATTGTTCATTCACTAATTCCTTGCCACTCAACCACTTTAATTGCCCATCACACCAAGCCCATTGCTTGCCCCCCATTACATTCCATTGGACTGGCCACGTGTAGTCAGTAGACCACCTTGATTTGCCAGTCAGCCACTCAGACATGAAAACAAGCTGTGGCCTTATTGGTATTTGCAGCTATGGGATCTGCGCTTGGACAACACATAACAAAAGAAGCTGAGCGGACTGAGCTTTTATTGTGCTCCCAAGATGCACTTACTTGGTATGTCAGCAACATGTTTTAATTCATAGAAGCAGAGCTAACTGATAGGGGAATCTTCCTGGTATCTGGTGATGGAAAGGGAGCAAGAGTGCCCTATTATATTTAAGTTTGTTGCCAAGAAAGGTGGGGTGTGTGTGCGTATTTCTGAATTTGTATCTATACATTTTTATCTGTTGTTGATATGGATTTGTATCTTTTGTTAGTCATATAAGAAAAAGTGTTCTGGGCAAGAACATGAAAAATTATCACAGACTTTGAGGGAAGATCAGAGTTGGGTTGTAAAGATAAAATCAGCAGTATTACCAATGATTTCCCGATTTTACCATCCACCCCATTCTGTGTTTGATCAAATACCATCAGCGGTACTCCATGTGAATGCCTGCAGCAGTATTTTAGTCAGACTTTCTGTAGAAAATCCACATATGTTTACCTGCACATAAGAAGTCAAGGTAAACAATCAAAATTAGCCATAATTTTTTGAAAACCGTCTTTACATACCAAAGGGAAGCTTACAGGTGCTTACTTTCAATGCAGTGAAAAAAACTGTTTTATCAAAGGAGCATGTTAAGGTGGTGAAAAGGTGGCCAGCCCTCCCCACTGTCCTCATTCAAAATGTACAGTCACGATACGAGCCACAATTATACACAATCCATTTGCACGTTCACATTGATAGTGAAAATGGCAGAAAATAACACATTTTTACGTTACCACCAGCGGAGGTGATATTTCTGAAATAGGTCTGATGGTAATCTAGACATACCACATCCGCTGTCAGTAAACCTTAAATTGGGGGGATTTTTTCAGAAATACCACTGACAGAGATGGTAACTTTATTTTTTTTTTTTTTTTATTTATATGGTTAATAAAATCAACCTTTCAAATATCACAAGGTATCAAAATAGCAAAACACTACAATTCATAAAAGATTTACAATTTGTTCATTCACTACAATTAAAATTCAGAATTTAGTGCCTCCCAATTACGCTAACTATGGGTGTACACTAAATATGTCATCCAAAAATCGCACAATTGCTATTTTTGTCCTTAGGGCAGATGCTGAAAAGATACAATGCCATAGGTTCTTATTAATATGTGCATTTTGGTCTTCAAAAAAATTTCCAAAGCATTTTTGTCGAATAGTGGCTAAGTTTGTACAAAACACTAAACAATGCTCCAGCGTTTCTCTTTTGTCAATAACCTTACAAAAGCGACATACATTTTCTGATTGCATAATTTGATTTCTTCGCGTCTGAACATCTAATGTCGGCCAAAGGTTCAACCGAAAACGGAGAAACTTCTGACGAGTCTTTGAGCAAGGAAATTTGGCCAAATAGTCAGACATTGTTCTACATTGCTTGAGCCCAAATAGCGCTCGATCAAAGTCCTTGTAATTGAGGCATTTATTTTGGGTCAGAATCCAATCATGTTGCTGAACTTTCATTTTGGCACGAGCTTCATTGTTCAAAAGTAACTCCAAATCAACTGAGGCATCGGACATTGCATTCATAGTAAAAGTGCACCATTGTTTTGAGAAGGCCTGATTTTGTTCTAAAGGATGCCAGGCCACCTTTCCCAAAATGTCTGATCGCTCTAAGGACAATAGACATTTACGGAAAAAGGCACAATATTTCCAAATTACGAATGAAAACAATGAAAGAGATCCCAATTCAAATCGAATCAATGGTAAAGGTGTGCAAGCGGGCAGATGTAGTACTTGTTTCCAGAACAAGGATTCAATTCTATCCCACCACTCCACAGATTTAGGACTACAAGCCTCAGACCCATAGGTCAAGATTGGCGTCACCTTCTGAAGAAAGAAGGTGAGAATATGTTTACACGTGAATTTGCCAAATTTGGCCATAAGTATCTTTGCTTGCGCAATTAGGGACCGTAATTTGCCCAGGATCTCTATGTCAGGGTCAATACTTGGTAAGGTATCCACTGTAAGGGTGCCCAAATACTTATAGTTGGCTACCTGTTCTAATGGAACATTGTGTAATCGCCAACAAAAGGTTTTAACTTTACACTTTTCATGCCTCTTACAAACCATTATTTGGGTTTTATTAGTATTAATTGTCAAATGGTTCGTGTCTACATATATTTCAAGGCTATGCAAAAGTTTCTGCAGACCTGTATGGGTTTTTGAGAAAAGAATCAAGTCATCAGCATAGAATAAATAATGAACATTATGCCGGCCTAATCGCGGTGAGTCACTCACAATTTGACTCAAAGTTACGCCCAAGTCGTAAATGAAAAAGTTAAAAATGGATGACGCCAAAATACACCCTTGTTTTAGCCCTCTAAATGTTCGAAATGTTGAAGTCAAATCACCACTCAAATTAAGTCGAACCTGCATGGTAGTATTGGAGTGTAGTAGATTGATTAGAGATAATAGAGAGGAAGGACAATTATGCTTAATCAGCTTATGCTGTAGTAGTGATCGATCAATTGAGTCAAACGCAACCTGGAAATCAACAAAGGCTAGATACAAAGTCTGCCTTTGGGCTGCGTGATCAGAAAGGAGCATTTGTAGCGTAATGATGTTAGGGATGGTACCTAAGCCAGTCACAAAGCCTGATTGAAATGGGTCATTAAGTTGAACCTGCGAAATCCACTTTTTGAAGTCTCTTAAAATCAGTCGAGAAAAGATTTTTCCTGGCGCATCTAGAAGTGCAATAGGTCGATAACTGCACGGCTCTTTCCTATCTCCTTTTTTATAAATAGGAACAATAATAGAATGAGTCCAGGACGACGGTAATTTTTGAGACTTCAAGATCAGACTAAAGATGGTAAACAATATACGACTCCACACTTGTGGATAGGCTTTGAACATCTTGTTGGACAAGCCATCTGGACCGCATGCGCCTGAATTGCTCGCTTTCTTGATATATAAAAGAATATCTTCAAGATCAAAATCTAGATGAAATCTAGGAAGAGAAAGAGAGCTATCTAAACATACATCCTTAACAGGTAATTTATACAGGTTAGAAAAATAAGCAATCCAGGCATGCTCTGAGACTTCATTTGCTTGAATTATTGTTTGGAAGCCCGAGGTCACTTGATTAAGATAAGACCAGGTTTTGGAGATATTCTTACCTTGGACAGCAACCAAAAGTAGCTGACTATCAGTGTGGTAAAGTTTTGCACGCCTTGCCTTCACCCAATTTCTATACTTTGTTTTAAGGTTAGAGAGATGTTTATGACGGATATTAGCTGGAAGATTCAATACATTTCTCTTCTGTTGTCTGAAAAGGCGCTTGTAATCTCTAATTTCTAAGTCAAAGACATGCGAAAATTGAGCACAGGTAGAATGTTTTGCTGAGAAACTAGGGACTTGGGACAGAATCACTTGTAGCATATCAGAGTAGCAGACATTTGGGGAGTCAGCAGTAAGGGATGTAGCAGCTACTGCCTGTGTCAAATAAAAATGAAAGGCCTCAACTGACTTCTCAGTCCATCGCAGTCTATTACCAGCATTGTTCACACAAAATTGACTTTGCAACATTCTGTCTCTATGCATATTGCAACTGCTACTATACTGCCAGACAGCTGTAAGTTGTTTATGGTCACTCAGCTCCGAATGCACAATTTTGAAATCCACAACATCATGGAACAGGGACACATTCGTATACATATAGTCAATAATAGATGCTGAAGCGCCCCGGGACCATGTTGAAGATGGAGGGATGTCGGAATAGAAAGCTCCGTTCAGCCTTGTGAGGTTATGATGTTTACTAAATTGTTCCCATTGTTTTATACGAATGGAATTGCTTTGTTTAGTTGAATTAATGCAATCCAAATTAAAGTCTCCTGCAATAAAAAGTTTTTGAACCAATCCATCCAATAGGATTACGGTCAACATATCATTTAAGGCCTTCAAGAAGCATTCAACCGTAATCCCTGCTGGATTCCAATAAAGGTTAATAATGGCATATAATGTTGTGGATAATTTAAGTCTTGTCATTTGAATGAAGGCATTAGGTGAGGCCCACGGATAAATACTAGCGTTATTATCTGCCTGTATTGCAGTTAGGAGCCCACCACACGGTCTGCCACTCAAACCTTTAATGGCCGCTAGAGAGATCACATCATGGGCATCCCAAATGGGATCAATAGTCAACCAAGTTTCCTGAAGTAAAACTAGCTTATAGTTAGCTAGAGAACTAAGATCATTATTCACAAGCTTAGAGTGACCCCTCGTATTCCAACTGATAATTGAAAAATTACATAGCTCAGCAGCTTGACCTAGCTAATGCTGTTTTAAGGGAATCTGACAAAGTTTTTCACCTTGCAGCTCATAAGCAAGATTTTTATGGTTGACATGGGGAACTAATTGCTGGTGATTTGGAGCACCTAGGTCAGTAGCTTCCAAGGATACCTCAAATCCTAGATCATGCAATTGTTTTTGGGCCACCCAAATAGCGTTCTGGACGATACATGAGTCCATCCAAATTCGCACAACATTCGTTTTCGAAATGTTACAAAAGTCAACCAAAGCCAAGTCGTACGAACTAATATTTTCTAGAGATGGCACATCAGAAAAAATGCTCAGAATAGAATTACGATTTAGGACATATTGAGGACTCGGGTATGGCCTACAACTGAGCAATAAACTAAAATTAGCAGGACGCTTGGCCATAGGCTTGGTTGCAGGTTTATAGGCCACAGGCTCTGAGCCTCTGTTTCTTAGAGCCATTACAGGCACTACACTGGACTTAGACTCTTTTTGGCAAGCAGCCTGTAACAATTCAAAAAGTTCGGGGGCAATTTCAGCCAGGAGTGACCGTCCTACAGCACTAGTAGTACCCTGTAGATCAGTTTGCGCCATCGATTTTGCACCTGATACCAGTGGGCATAATGTGGGGGTAACTACTTTGGTTAAACTCACACCAGTATTAGGTAAGGATGGATTGATTGCACTTAAGGGGTTCTTAGATAACAGAGCCTCAGATTGAGTGGCGATTTTTTCTGCCATACCAATCTGGCCAGACATATATGCATCAACAGCACGACAAATCTCCTGTCGATGGAAATCCAAAGGCAGGCTCGCGGCTAGACCACTTGAGGCATCATCAGCTCTAGGCATGGATGTGGGCATGGGAGTGGCAGTCTCGGCTTGACAGTCCATGTCTTCTGCTAGTTCAGCCAATGCATCAAGTGGGGCGTACGCAGGTATAGTATTTAGTTCTTGTAGAGTGGAAACGGGAGTGCGTATCAAGGCCATTTGATGGTTTTTTTTGCAACTGCAGATGATGCAATGAGCGCACTTTTTTTAGGTAGTGCGACACGGCGGAGAAAGCTCTTTGTTTGGGCTGTACCATTTTTCTTAACGGCTGGAAGGTTTTTGGATTTTTTACACTGGGGAGTTTGAATCGATTTTGCACCAGTCATGAGTATTTTAGGGGTAAAGATGGTATAAGGCACACTTGGGTCACCTTTAGCACTGGTACAGGGTATGGAGACCATTGGATCAGCTGGACTCAAATTTGCCTGAACCATGGAATCCACAATAATACCTGCAATACAAGGCACTGCTGACGATGTAGGTAAAATTGCCACAGACGTGGAACCATTGTTTACCCAGGGACCTGAAAGTGCTTCAAAAGAAGTTTGAGAACCTAAAGATACTTTAGTGACAACCGGCTTATCACTAGTGTCAGTTGAAGCAAAGGATGAGTTTTTTTTTTTCTTTTGCTGAAAAAGCATGGAAACACTCTCCTGCCATGTTAGAATTTGATCTAATTTACACGAATGATCACCCATCTTTGAGATTACTGAATCAAAGAGTCTAGACAAGGATTGTTAGGAGACATGCATTGCCGATAGTGTAAGAGCCACCAAGTTTCCCGGATCCACTATCGCCTCCACTTTACCAGTTGCTACTGCTGGCATAGGAATTCGACGTGGAGTCGGTGCATGATATGAGTCTTCAATTTCCGAACACTCGGAATTATGATCAGAGAACATAACAGGAGACTGCGACAAGTTCAACATGGCTCTCTCAGGTAGCAATTGTTGAGAGAGGCTCGAGGGATCCATATCTAAAGTAACCACTTCAGCATCATTGGTCACACAAGTAGGCGTATCAGCCTTTGCCCCAACGGGAGCTGTCAGTGGTAAGTTATGAAGTATCATACTATCGGATAAGGATACTCGAGATGAGGAGTTTTCACAAGGTGTGATACTGGTGTGCACTGAGTAAACACCATCTATGGAAGTCACTTTTTTTGAAAAAGGCGGGCAAAGCACACCCTTTAAGTCAGGACCAGGAGTAGAGCACACTTGTGAAATGGCAGAAGCTCTCATATCAATAGGAGCAGAGATTGCATGTTTGTCTTTACAGAAAACCCTAATGTCCGGTAGTGGTGGCCTTCTAGGACCAGCTTTCGTGCTGTTCCGACTGCGGGCACCGACTGGAGTCGAACAGCGAAAAGGGACGATTTTATTATTTAAATGATGTTTGGGTTTAGATAACAAGGTGTTAAGAGGACCCTTATGACATCCAAGGTGCATAACTGGAGGCATCCCCATTGTCAACTTCGGAAATCTTGCCTGCATAATCCTGCCACCTGTAATTACTAATATATACAAAAAGAACTACAACCAAATAATAATTTCAGGAACAGGCGCAATTGCACTAAAACCAGAATTCCTTAAATGACTTATTACACTAATTCCATGAGTCCAAGGACAGACTTACTAAATGACAGCAGACCGTATTGTGTTCATTGGGATCTTTGCTGACAGACTCGATTTTTACCGAGTCCAGCACTTACGCCTGAGCGCCAAACAGCCGCACAACAGCACAGTTAGCGGCCTTGTCACTGCCGGGCTCTACGCCGCAAGGGTGAATGCGGGCGCGTTTTAAAGGAACTTCTGGTCAGGTGATGAGTCACGTGTCCACCAGTTGGCTCCGCCCCCTCCAGGGAACGAAAATCACACAGCAAGAGTCCGTGCTGACTCGCAGTGCTGTGGTCCAAACGTCACTTCCAAGCGTTCGGTATGGTCCGAAAACAGCTGCTTCTGCAGATTAGAAAAAACGCACCGCTCGGCTGAATGCGGGCGCGTTTTAAAGGAACTTCTGGTCAGGTGATGAGTCACGTGTCCACCAGTTGGCTCCGCCCCCTCCAGGGAACGAAAATCACACAGCAAGAGTCCGTGCTGACTCGCAGTGCTGTGGTCCAAACGTCACTTCCAAGCGTTTGGTATGGTCCGAAAACAGCTGCTTCTGCAGATTAGAAAAAACGCACCGCTCGGCTGAGTGCGGGCGCGTTTTAAAGGAACTTCTGGTCAGGTGATGAGTCACGTGTCCACCAGTTGGCTCCGCCCCCTCCAGGGAACGAAAATCACACAGCAAGAGTCCGTGCTGACTCGCAGTGCTGTGGTCCAAACGTCACTTCCAAGCGTTCGGTATGGTCCGAAAACAGCTGCTTCTTACAGTTCACGGCTAACAACTCATGGTAACTTTATTCCAGTGGTATTTCATTCAAAATAAATCCACCCAACTCTGAATTACCCACTTAGTTTGTAGCCTGTTAAGAATTGATACCGAAAGGATACTTCCTTCTGTGAATGCTTTTCAATTGTGCCCAAAAGTGAGTTATAAAAACAATCCAAAAGCCATTTCCATAACCACCATATAGTAACATCCATGAGTGCCGTTCAAGGTGCTAGTAACTGCTTTATAATGAGATCACTAGTGATCAAGAAATGCAACATAACATAGGGGAAGCCTTTTACAGAATTAAACAGAGGACAAACTCTAATAAGATACGGACCATTACTTGCTTGTCTAGGAAGAGTTGTGATAAGGGTCTGTGGATTCTTACAGGTCTATGGTTTATTACCATCCAGGGTCACAGAGCCTGTCATTTAAATGTATACAATGCCACTGGGCCGTGTGGATATGTCACTGCAGCCTAGACTCTTCTCCTACTCAGTCGCTCTCTGTGGAGGCCAATGTGTGGGGGCCCCCCAGGAACATCTACAACATTTCTGAAATCAAGGTGAAGGCCTTGTCCCATCTACACAGAATCTGAGCAGGCCTTCCAGCATTCCTTTCCTTTGAGGCAGACTGGATTTGGAAGGATTTTGTATTCGTCAATGTCTTTTTAACATGTTGCTGCTCTGGCTCAGGGAAAGCAGCATAGCCAGTCTAGGGGTGGGGGGCAATTGCCACCTTGCCAAATTCCCTCTCCACCCCTGTGCTTGTCCTACTTTACCAGTTGGATGCTACTAACATGCACAATTGATACTTTCGGACTCTTCAAGTCTGTACTTTTGCCACTTCTGCTGGTGGCCACTCCTGCCATACATGATGAATTCCTCTGCTTCTCCTCTTTCCTGTGTTCTGGCCTAGTAAGTGAACATCCTTCCAAAAAGTCTGTCGACCTAGACGTTTACTGCACACTCCTGTTAGTGGTGCAATCCACCGGAACAAAACATTTTCATAGCTAGTGCGACATAGTGGCTCCACAAGTATGGGAAGGGTAGGACGAGTTAGTGTGTTATCTGCATATATTTTTAATGGGCTCTTCCTTGTCTACGCAGCCCCACAAACCTGCTGACCATGCTGCATTTGATCTGGGTCTTCCAACCAGGTTTTCTCCCAGGCTTTTCAACAACTATGTGGCACCTCTTTCCCACTGCATAGCTACTTTCTGCTCCAACCCATCCAACTTCCTCACTGCCACATCCTGGGATGTTTCTGTCAGCCTTTCCAGCCCTTGGGTAGGATTCACTTGTCTGTGCTTGTTAACTGCAGGCCTGTGCATGGGTCTGGATGACGTTAGCAGTGACTCATGGGCAAATTCTGATGATTCTGTTCCTCAGAGTTTGCAACACCACCTGCTGTACCTAGGTAAATGGACTTGATAGTCACTTTACAGTAGTTGGCTTCTCAGTTGACTGAGGTCAAGGTTGAATCCAAGACCATGCAGCAGGAGAATGCCGACATTTGAAATTCTGCAAGATCCCTACTGTCTTAAGTACGGGAAGTATCTGCAGGGCCTAGTGTTCTATTGACACACAATCAGCCCCTTCCTCCAGATCGATACCAGTCCCTGCATCCACATTGTGCCCCCACCCCCAAGTATGCCTTTACATGACAGATTCCATGGGGACCCAAATACATTTCTGCCATTCCAATCCTATTGCCTCTTACTGTGTTTTGTTTAAACGTCACATTTTCCAACTGAAACTGCAAAAGTAATTTTCATTAGCTGAAACCTTGGCGTATATACAACAGCACAGGCCAGGCCTCTGCTCAGTACAGACGACTCGTTGCTCCTCCATTCACACACATTCACTGCTGCATTCACAAAAATGTTTGAAAGATGTTATACTGATCAAGCCAAGGCATTAGAGATGCTGACCTTAAAGCTATGATAGCGTGACCTGATTACTTACATCATCTATTTCCAGAAGCTCATCACTGTGGTCCAAGTTTCAAAGAATCCCAACGCTCAGTGTTTCAGCATAAGCTCAATGACATTCTACAAGGTGAGTTTATTGCAGGTACAGACTAAACCAGCTATGCTGGAAGAACGGATCAATGTCACACTTTGGTTGGGTCAGGCCCTTCAGAAATGGCTGGCAATAACTGGAATATTGAAACATTATGGGTGTGTACCCCAAGCCAGGCAGAATTGATGCTCCAAGCGTGACAACAGAATCAGCAGAACCCAAGCCCTTGGAGTTTAGAGGGGTAAAATGACCACTAAGCCCTGAAGTAGGAAAACAAAAATGACAGGAAAATCTGCGCTGACAAATATCAATATGCATGTGCTTGTCCACACCCATGGTCGGGAAATAATCCTTATCAAAGGTGAAAGGGAGTCCTCTTTCGGGCATTGGTCAGAATGATCAATGCTCCTTGATTAATAGGCCAATAATTCTGTCACCCCTCAGGGGTTTGTACCTGTTGAATTCCTTGTTATAGAAGAAAGAACCATTGCAGGTCACAGTATTAGTGGATTCCAGAGCCTATTGTAACTAAATGGATCTCCAATAGGTGTAGCAACATTGAATACCTATGTACCTCAAAGCCATGCCAGAACCAGCACATTCTGTTGATGGCTACCTATTGAAGTCAGGTGCTTTTACAAAATTACCATGCAATTATGTCAGAGAATACACAAACATCAATAATACATCTGCACTATTTTGAGTCATGCTTCTCAACAGAAAGCTATACTGGTCATGCCATGGCTAACCATAATCCCATCATCCACTGACTTTTACAACACATTTACTTTACTTAAGTGTTTTGCCAAGGAGTTTGCAATGCTGAGCCCAAGCAGAAGGAAGCACCCATGCTGGAAACCACAAACATGCATGTAGTCAGAGTGGTGAATAACCTTCTGCAGCAATGCTATGGCTCGGAGAATGCCTTCTCTATGTTCAAGGTGGATAAGCAGCCACATCACCAACCCTATGACTATGTGATTGAACTTGTACCAGATCAACATAGTCCCAATGGGCAGATCTATTCCCTCACAATCCTTAATGACTACCTTCAGGACTCCCTGAAAATTGTTTTTTACAGAACACTGCATACCCTGCATGGGTGCCACATTTCTCTGAAGAGAAGAACACGAGAGTGTAATAGCACTGCATTGATTGGAATAATTTAACATCACAATTAGGAATCAGTATATTCTCCCACTGATACCAGACCTAATTGACCAGGTACAAAATGCAAAATTATTGACCAAGAGGGGTCTCAGCAACGCCTCTAAACTCATCCCAATACATTAGGGTGACAAGACGGCCACAGCTTTTATGTCACTATGAGTACACTGTGATGCCATTCAGATTCAGCTTCATGCCTGCCAACTTTTCATGTCAGATACATTGCAGGATGTGTGTAGGGTTTTCCTAGCTGTGTAGCTGGATGACATTCTGATTTATTCACACGACCTACACAAACACAGGAGTAACATATGGAAAGTTGTTCAGAGGATAGGAAAACATTGGTTGTACACCATGCTAGAGAAATGGCAGTTACATGTACGAGAGAGGTGGAGTTTCCTGGGGTCTTACTCACTCTCAACCAGGTGAATATAGACCAGAAGAACATAAGGCAGTTATGGATTGTCCACTTGCTCATTTAGTGACAGACAATCACGCTTCTTGGGGTTCGCCAACTTCTATTGTGCTTCATTAAGGCATTCCCTGCAGTGTCTAAGCCTCTTACCCACCTCATGAAAAATGATGTGCCATTTTTATGTTCTTAAATGACACAGAATGTAATTTGATTAACTTAAAGGGGCATTTTTCCCTGTTCTAATCCAATCCAACACTACCAACCCTTTTGTAATGGCGGCTGATGCATGCAATGCTGCTCTCGGAGCTACCCTTTTATAGAGAGGACATTATGGGTTGCTAAATGTGTTGGCATATGTTGCCATGCATTTAAATCCCGCAAATGAAATAATCCAATTCATGAAAAGGAACCAATGGATATTAAAAAGGGGTTCAGTCACAGGGGACATAATCTTGAAGGTTTGATTTAGCCATCTCACTTGCACTAAGGTCACTTATTTTATTTCGGTATCACCACCGTTATTTAACTTTGACTTCATGTCTTTTAAACAAGTGATGACTTTGCTCACCAGCTCAATACCAGCTGTTTGCTAAAAGCCGTCCACCATGCCATAGCATGATTTATTTATTAATGCATGAAAATTTGACCGAATCGCCCTCACCATACGCAAAATACATTGGCTTCCTTGTCAGACTAGCATACTGTTGGAATCTGCATGCATCATCTACAAGGCAGCCACGAGCAGACCACAAGTGTACCTGGCAGCTAAGCGCCACGTATCTGGTGGCACACATTCTTAATACAGGAAATCGACCAACTGGCTTCAATCACAACTCGTCCTAAAAGAGAGAGACTGCAAACAAGACTTCTCTTGTCATTCACACACCCTCTGGAACTTGATTTCTGTACTGGCTCGGAATGCCCACACAATTCATCAATTTCGAATATCTCTCAAATTGTGGCTTTTTCAACAACACCTAACCAACAAAGGACCAACCCCAACAGATGTAAAGACTGAGGCACAGACCTCAATTCACAATACTGCAAAGCTGTTCAGATAGCACAGCAAGCTTAGAGTTTGTTCGCACACCTGTGTGCATCCTCCTGAGGGCCAATTCAGCCTGTCATCCTTCACCCTTCTGAGGTCGACCAATTGAAAACAATAAATAAAGTAGGATTAGGTTGTGCTCCTGTTTCGGTTAAAATATGCCAGCCCAAATGCCGGCTACCTCAACCCTTTAAAGCTGCTCTCTGCAGCTAGGTCCGCACTTCAAACAATACAATGAGAAATTGCAGGTTCAGTCAATGAAAGCGAATGAAAAAAAACATGTGTTTTCTCTGCACCTGCCTCATTTATTGTCTGTCATGCGATAGAGTTTGCCTAGGTGTTGTTCGTGTATCGATCTCATGGAGCTCCACTTGCAGTGTCTTCATCTCAACAGTATCACCCTGAGCAAGTGTTCTCTAGCACCGGTACATAGGCACAGGTGGTAATCCCCATACTGTTTTTAATTTTTTATTACACTTTCAACTAAATAAAAACCTTTCAAAGTTTGATGCACTGAAACATAGCTCTATGAGCCATGTTCCCAATGTTTCAATAACAACATGCACACCATTTCAAATGATATTAATTGGATTGGTAATTGTGTAATACCCCAGGGAGCTTCCTCATTGTCCAAGTAGTGCACCCTGAGACTGTAGAAGAGAACAACAGTGTTGATGTAGCTGCATATCAAGACCCCCAGACCTGGGCATCAATAGCAGGGCTTGTAGCATTTCGTTTAAGTTTACTTACTGGATGCCGGTGGGCTGAGATGCGCAGGTGAGTCAGTTCTGGGAGGCACCAGGGTCGGGGTGATCTACTCACAAGACTGGCACTGACAAGGCTGGTGCTTCGGATGGAGACTAGAGCAATTCAAGGCAGTGGTGCTTTGTTGGTGTTCACCGAGGCAACGTGTTTCAGGGGGCACAATGCAGAGGGGAACAGAGTCAAACAAGCAACGGATGTTCAAAGAACAATGAACAGCAAAGGCAGTGTTGAAGGATACTTATAGTTTGGTATGTGTCTAATATGCTTGAATCACTGCTCACAGCAGTCTTCGGCAACAGGGGCATCGGCTGTTCTGGCTTCCAGGTGCTGTGAATCCCACTTTAAGGTCTCAAGTGCAAAGGGTAGTCCCTTCTCTGGCATTCAAACATGGGGGAGGATGGCATACAACTTCAGAAGTCCTGCAGCACAGTGAGGTCCCAGGGAACAAGATGGCTGGCAGAGATGTGTTCTTGGTCCAGAAGCAGAGGTCATTCTCAATGGTCCCTGGGATGGATAGAGGACAGAGCTCACTTCTCCTTGGAACACCTCACTTCACCTCACAACTGGAGAACTCTGAAAAGGAGTGCTCTCCCAGCAGGGTCCCAAGAAATCTTCTTTCCAGATTGGAGCCCAATTAATATTTCCCAGAAGTGGTGTGAGACACCTTCTTTTTAAGGTAAAAGTCCCAAGGTGATTGGACTAAAGCTAGTCTGCTTTAGTGTCCAATCCCTGCATTTTGAAATGAGTGGCCATTGCCCTTCTGACATCACACCCTGTGAGTCTAGAAATTACCCAACCAAAGCATAGATGGTATATTATGTTGGCCGAAAGCCAATCGCATCATATGCCCTACATCACCAATACAGAATCGTCAGCATAACCCTAGAGCGTCCATTTTGTGCCCTAGATCCGCCATTTGCTTTCCTTGCCTTTCTGTTCAAACACTTTGCAAAATGTATTTTATTTCATTCTGCTCCAACGTTCCAACGTGAAGCAAGGCCACAAGTTAAATGTTGAGAGACCGGCCCAGACAGAAATGCCACGAAGTACAGAAATACATTGTTTTCCTCCCTCACGAGTCCTTGAAGGCGAGGAGAGAGGCATTTAATCACCAAGCCAGGTGCCAACCGGTCTCGCTGAAACTGAAGAAACAGGCCGTTAAGGTATGAATTATACTTTCCTAGTGGCCCTCCTTTCGGCGCCCTCTTTAGATCAGGCTGACCGTTAGTTCACGAATAGAAACTAGAAGATAGCATGCTTTGGAATGTGTCTCCCCTACGAACACAGTTGCTTGTTAAACAAGTGCTTTGTGTTCTCCATAACAAAGAACCATAACAAAGAACCATATCTGCTTGCTGCAAATTGCAACAGTTGCCAAACTAAGTAATATAGATTAAGAAAGAAATGTTTCATAATGTGTCATATTTGTCATAATTGTCAATTACCGAACCCTAGCTCACGAAGATACATTATGGGCAGTTTTGATATGTCACAAAGAGATTGTATGATTGTCTTTCCGTATATATATGATACTGTTGTAGAATGCTTGCTCTCTTGCATCTCACAAGGTCTGGGTGACACACGTTGCGAGACGTTAGACCCAGTCGGCCGACTGAGGCTATTTGCTTTGCAATAAACCCTAGTACTTGGAAATCGATCCTCGTGTCTGTCGTATCACTGGGTGTATGGTGATTGTGGCTTGTTTCCATGCGCAAGGGTCATCAAGGCCATAGCAACTCATAGTGCTTTGTGCTACAGGGAAGTGGAATGGACAGAAACGCAAATGAAGGGAGAGATAACCAAGAGAAACAAAATAGCAGAAGTTTTAAAAATGTGTACAGAACTCCCTCTGGCTACACTAATCCCTGCCCCTTTCCTTCTCAATAGGTCCTTTAGAAATGTATCACCATGGTGTGAGACTTAGCCCTTTGTAAATGGGTGTGCCCTTTTTGTTCCTGTTCCCAGGACAGCCTGTGAAGAGGCTGTCTCGGGGAAAGGGCAATACCGGCCCTCAGAAAGTTACAAAGAGAGACAATCGCCCAAGGCTAAAGTCCTGGTAGTGGGCAGATGAGAGCCTTGTCTGGAATGAATAAGCATTACCCTTCCACAGCTGAACTGGGCCCACAGGGCTGACACATGTGTTATATCAAATTGAATGTGGCTGCAATGATTATAAATTTGTTTGTTTGTTTGTTTTATAATTTCTATAGCGCACCTTAACCCGGAGGTATCTGGGCGCATTTGTTATTTGCAAGTGTTACAGGTATACAGGGTCATGGCATACAGAATTACACATATTACAGAAGTCAATTACACATATATACAATCACATCATATGGGTGACAGGTAGGCACAATACAATATGCACAGCAAGGGACAGCTAGGGAATCCTAGGTAATGAGGTAAGGCATAATGCTATTGCTTCTCAACTAGCCATTTAATAGACTTACTTTTGAAGCTTGAGAATGAGTTAGTCGTTTTTTAAGGAGGGGGGAGTGAGTTCCACAGCTGAGCAGCCATGACTGGGAAGCTGCTCCCCCCTGATATTTGTAATTTGTATCTAGGGCCTAGTAGGCTGAGGGTGTTGGAGGACCGGGTGACTATAGTTGAGGATCTGGGGTTAAACTTTACTGTTAAGTAAGGTGGAGCTGCATGGTTCAAACAACCATGTGTACTGTCTTCTTGTTTCAGCTATGCTAGCTCTTCTTGAGATACTTAGAGCATATCTCAAGGTGTTATTTTGCAAGGTTTGTAATTGAGTGATAATATATTTGCTTGCTCCCAGGTAAAGTCTGTTGCAATTGTCCAGCTTGGACAGTATTAGTGCTCTGGTGAGGGTAATGCAACTTTCCTTGGAGAGCAGCGGTATACATGCCCTATCAGTTTCCCCGTATAGGCAGTATAGGATGTTCTTCTACTACCACCTCCCCCCCCCCGATCTATTGACATGTTATATGGATATGTAGCCTGTCCATGTCCACCACAGGGTGCACTGTACAAACTGCAGGTAGACAGGTGTGCATTCTATATGGATATGTAGCCTGTCCACGTGCACCCCAGGATGCACTGTACACATTGCAGGTAGACGGGTGTGCATTCTATAGAGATATGTATCCTGTCCACATCTATCCCAGGGTGCACTGTACAATAAGTAGACAAGTGTGCATTCTATATGGATATGTATCCTGTCCACGTCTAACCCAGAGGGCAGTGCCCACATTGCAGGTAGACAGGTGTGAATTCTATATGGATATGTAGCCTGTCAATGTTTACCCCAGGGTACAGTGTACACGTTGCAGATCGACTGGTGTGCATTCTATATAGATATCTAGCCTGCCATGCACCATGCCTTAAGTCAGGCATAGCTTTATTTTAGAGTTTACCCTGCCATCATCATGGGTTACTTATGATCATTATCATAGTTTTCAACAGGTGTGCATATCTTAAATGCAGCCTGTGTGCTGCAGAGACCTGGCTGTCACTGCTGCTGAGAAGTGGGCAGCTGTGACCTCTGATCCCACTCTAAGCCGTTGGTAGAACAGACGCTGCAAATCAGGATGCTGATGCAGCAGGACACAGATACACACTATGCTTTTGGCATGGAGTTTATGAAAGGGGAAGGTGATCAGCAGGTTACCGTTTTGAAGATGGAATTACCAACATCATTTTATTATTTGATAAAAATGTAAAAAAGTTAGGGCTGATATACACTTGCCAGATGGTAATTCATCACAGATACTACTTATTTTTCAGTATTGTTTGCTCCAAATTTGCTAGTGGGACACATGGTTTTATGCACGAGTATGGGATTATTTTAAGATGACTGCAGTTGTTATCAAACTGTTGGTACAAAAGAGGGGGCGAGCACCTCAGCCACCGCTCCATATCCGTTTATAATAACTGTGGAATTGCCTCCTCTTTGCCTTACAACTAATTTTGAGATTCCATAATATTAAGTTTCCAAAGTACTTGCTAAAACCCAATTTGACAATATTGCGATGTAGGGGACCACCAACTATTTCTATTGAGCTATACTCTACAGACCTCTTGCTCCTTAAGCGGCTGTTTATGTTTCATGATAACCCAAAAGACGATAGAAATGACAGCCATACTGTAGATTGTGCTACTAAAATTGATAGTTCACACTTTGTGTGATTAATTTTACTTCTGCAAGCTAGCCGAGCATTTTTCCTTTGACTCAATACAAGTCTGAGCTGACTTTGGTTCATCTACCACTTGCTGAAACCCAACATTTATTATGAGTGCTTGTTGTACATTAGCCCTGCAGCTTTCCTGCTTCTTCACTTATTTCCCTGCGCATGTTACACTATAAATTCCAGCAGGTTCCTGTACAAAGATCACTGTGAGCAGCCCCTTTCTGTTTCTGCTCATTGATGTGATGCCTTTGGCGGCGGTTCTGGCCTGTAATTTTCCAATTCATGTTCTCCTTGTAGGTAAGAAATATATATGAGCAGCCAACGATGTTTTTTTTTCTATTTTAGCCAGTCCTTCTGTAAGCGAAACATGACATGTCACACTTTACTTTAGATTGTTCTGTTTTTTTGTGCAAACTCACCATCGAAAAACACACGTCAGTAGTTTCTGTGATATTTTGTATATACATTAAGGTAAGCAGCCTTCAATATTTTACGAAGAAAATGAAAAAGCATATGAGTAGGTGGGACGCGCTTAATGACGGCGGGAACTTTGGACTTATTTGCTCTAATGTACAAAAAAGGCACTAACGTTGCACATAAGTGTTAGGACGTGTGCTAAGACTGTGCGGTGCACATGCATTACTTGTGGATCCGATTCACAGATTCTGATCAGCGCATTATCAAACAGCGCAAGGCAAATACTGTTGTGCCTGGAACGCCCACCACATACCCCGAGCACAGAATAAGCTAGCACTGTGGATGTGCTTTGCGATGTAATTTGAATCAACACACAGAAGCTTGTGAGGGGCAATCACAGATAAGTCATGTACGTTTAATGAACAGTAATCACCTGTGGAAATTGGGTCAGCAATGGTAATGCCAGCTGAGGGCCTCTTGTCCACTTGAAGTTCACTTTGTAAAGCCACTCGGGGCATCTTGGGTGAATCTGAGGAGTGATTATGGTCATACCTAGCAAGGGTTCAGAGAAAGTTGAATGACCTTGATTGGATTTAAGCCCTGGATAAAAGAGAAAACTCAAAGCTCTATGGGAACAACTTTACAACACCAGATCAAGGGGCTCACTGCAGCAAAATGTCCATGTCTTTCTGCATGTGAGGTTGAATTTGTTCCCTACTAAGGAAGTTATAGAGAGTCAGAAGCCGGAAGACAGGACTACTAATGCAGGCTATTTGAATGTAATAGAGAATCATTAATACACCTCACCCCAATCTGACCGAGGGCTAGAGACCTCAGTCTAAATGGTTGGCGAAGTTCTTCATCAAATGTTCAACCCTGTCTGCCGAGGATTGGTGAGGAAGGTTCATATCAAGCTCTCAAATTTCCTTGACTCTGGCTCTGCTGGCCTTTTTGAAAGAAGTATTTGAACTTGAACTTGAATTGAATGGCAGTTAAGAAATAGTTTCCGGTAGGGTCTTTGCCTGTGCGAGGGTCGGGGAAGACCGTGTGGCTAAAGAGCAAGTGTTTTTCTGCTCATTTAAAATGTAACCATATAATATATTTTTGAATGATTTGGAATCAGCCAGATTTTATGAAATTTCAAAGGGGCAATGTGAAAATTGATCTGTATTTTCCTGTACTGATTATCCTTGTTTAGGTTTTGCACATCTGGAATTTCATATTTTTTTCCTTTGTTTTTGATTCTTTTGCCTTCTTTTACCTTCTTTCCTTTGTTCTTATGTTTGTTTTTAATGCTGTAAGGTTTGATTTTTAAACGTATTGCTGATAATAAAAATAATAAAAATAAACTGTAATCACCTTAACTATCACCCTTCCCCATCACAGCAAGTCCACTATCTACATGCACCCAATCATCACCAATCTGCAACCCACTCTTCTCCTATGCAGCACTCGCATCATTGACGTGCAACTTGCCCAATGTATGTGCACCCCTAATTCGATCTGCACCTCTCTTCTTCTGCACTTTCACCATGGATGCACTATCCCTGCGCCCACCACATCATGATCAATCTGCAGCCCACTCTTCTACACAGTACTTACACCATATACGCTCACCCCCAAATCAACATCAATCCGCACCACACTCTTCTTCTACAGAGTACGTGTATCATCTAAGCCAGAGGTCTTAAAACTCTGGCGTGCGCCCTATCCCAGGGGGCGCGCATGAGCCCAGAATGTAATGTAAAAAAAAGAAAAAAAAAACATTTTCTTTTCATTTTTTTTTAGATTGGAGGACATGGGCTGGGGCAGCTCACATGGTTGGACTGGACCATAAAACTGTCTGAAGCAATAATGAAAAAGTGGCCCGCAGTTGATATTTCAGACTGTTTGAATAGTACCAAAGTGGGTGTTTTTTGTTAACATGTAAGCAAATTGTGATATTTAAAGAATATTTATTCAGCAACAATGGTCAAAACTACTAGCTGCATGGTGAAGTAACTCATGAAACTGGCCCACATTGGCCAAAAAAGTGGCTCATCAATAATGGGCGAGTGGGTGTCCACCTGTTGCCCCCTCACTCATTATAGAGGAGCCAGCCAAGTAAAACACTGAGCATTCCCTCAGCTGCTTTTTCCAGCTGAGGGAGTGCTCCTGGGCTGGCTTAGATTCTACGTACACGGCCAAATCATCATCAATGTGCACCCCACTCTTACTCTAACCAGTACCTGCACTATTTGCACCCCAAATCCTCATAACTCCACCCCCACTCTTCCTCTTCCTAAAACTTGCACTATCTGCACCCCAAATCCTCATAACTCCTCACCCTGTCTTCTTCGTCACAGTACTTGCACTAAGCCGGTGCACCCCAAATCCTCATAACTCCTCACTCCCTCTTTTCGTTCACAATACTCACATAAGTTATTTGCAGAATTGTCTATTGATTCTACTGTAATATAGCGGCTGGGTACCTTTTAGCAGTCTACCCATCTATGTGCAAGAGGAAATGGGCCCTGGAAATCCCCTGCCCGAAGAATGGGAGACCCAGCCACAGGAAAAAGTTCACTGTCTTTATTAAAAATTACAATGACTGGGATGGCAACATGAACAACATAACATTCCCCAAGTGCTCTCCAGGCGCTTGTCGTTCCATTTTGTTGTGTAATTACACCTCCAAAACCTAGCAGGGGAAGGGATTGGTTAGTGAAGTGAACTTTACATGCATTCCATGAGGGATTAGTATGATCATTGGGTAAGCTATATCTGGTGGCTCTTCCTGAGACCACCTCTACGTGTCACAAATACAAAGTTACAGGTTAGTATAAAGGTGATTGGCTGGTGCAACATGGTGTATACCTATTGTGGAATTTGTTTAGGGATCGGACAGAAAGGGTCTTCTCAGTCTTGAAGCTTTGGACAGCTACCAGACCAAGTGCAACTATTCAAGGTAGTAAGAACAACCCTGAATGTGCTGGATATTCCCAATAGGTTATCATCTCCGATCTCCTAGCATCTGAGACAGAAAATTCAGCTTTGAACCTTTATTTTTATTGTATCCTCTACCTTCGGTTCGATGAGAAAAGCTTTCTCTGTCTGCCTTGAATCATTAGGATCTGTCTCATAGAGTCAGGTCACGTCTGTAGGGACCACACAATAGGGCTCCTTTGCTCATAATTAAGAGGATTTTCGACTGTGTCCCTCAAAGGTGCCCTATCTCCTCTGTAAACTGGACACTTTCCTTCCTGCCTTGTCCGTGGGGATGCTGTGCACGGTGTCTGCACTGGAAGATTTGTCTGCATGCTTCAGCACGATCAGTCTGTCAGCCTTTCCCATTCACTCCAATGTACCTATTGCTTCCATCTTTATTTGCATGGCCGTTTATGTTAGTTGTGGTTAAGCATAGGCAAGCGTTTCATATTTACTCTCATGCATCTTGCAGTTCTCACATAGCAAAAGGAAAAAGCATAGTTTGTCAGTCCTCTAGCTATATGAGTCATAAGCATTTGCTTTGTGTCTATCATCAATAAACTAACATGTTTGTGTAGCTTCGTGCACAGATGCCTATGTGCTTCATGTCTTACGCATCTATGTCATGATGTTGTAACGTCATCAGTGTTCTTTGAGGTAGAACTTAGTCGACTTGTTTGATTGATGACAGCTGTAGCTCTTCAATACTGTAATCCGGGTATGGTTTGAACGGTTTTCTGAGTGAGTAGCGCTTCTCACACCTGCACTATATCAACGATGGTGAGGAAGGGCCAGAAGTGATGCACATCTCTCATTTTTCTATCGTCGGGCTGAGAGTCGGATGGGTGTAATACGGGCCATGTTTGGGTCTCCCTCTTCAATCCCCCCTCTGGTCGACAAGTGAAACACACTCCCTAAATTACCCTCTCTGAAGCCAGAATTCAGTTTAAATTACTAACTATCTCCCATAAATGCATCTTTGGTAATGCACCAGCTTATCTGAAGGACGTTGTTAGTATCTATCAGCCTAAAAGAAATCTCAGGTCAGCTGATAACTACTTACTAGTCCAACACCGAGTGAAACGATCTCGTGGGCTGGATAGGGCCTTTTATATCGAAGGAGCTAAAGCATGGAACACCCTGCCTATACCTCTAAGGAAGACCAAGGACCTTCTCACGTTTCGGAAACAATTGAAAACGTACCTATTGAATTAGTACAAACTCATGCAGGTAGCTTTCTGTCACCGTATCTGTCTCTCGGCACCTGGATGCCTACGGGCTTTGGCGTGGTACAAGTAAAATAACAATAACAATAACAAATACCTTTGTCACTCCTCCCAGATGTCCAAGCTACTTCACGGCCTCCCTGGAACCACCACTGGGCTTGGGGACGTTCAGCCCATATGGGAGACAGCTGTCCAAGACCACGGACATGACCCCCTATCACCCTAGAGCTCTGGCTGGGTCGCGTTACAGGTTCTCCATCCTGTAAAGGATGGGGACCCTGTGAAGGCTCCCTGGAACTGCCGCTGGGCTTGTGGACAGTCAACCCATATGAGGGACAGCCGCCCAAGGCCAGGAACATCATCCCCGACCATCCTGGAGCTCTGGCTGGGCTGCATTACAGAATTTTCCTCTGGGAAGGGATGGGGGCCCTGCCGGGGCTCCCAGTGACTGCTGCTGCACTTGGGGATGGTTGACACACATGGGAGACGGGTGCCAAAGGCCAGGGACATCACCCTCAACCATCCTGGATATCTGGCTGGGCTGCATTACAGAATTTCCCTCCAAGAAGGAATTGGGACCCTGCTGGGGCTCCCTGGGACTGCCGCTGCACTTGGGGATGGTCAACCCACGTGGGAGACAACTGGCCAAGACCAGGGACATGACCCCTTACCACCCTGGAACTCTGGCTGGATAGCATTACAGCTTCTCCCTCTGGAAATGGATGGGGACCTTGCCAAGGCTCCCTGGAATCGCTGCTGGGCTTGTGGATGGTCAACCCACATGAGGGACAGCCACCCAAGGCCAGGGATATCACGTTCAACCCTCCTGGAGTTCTGGCTGGGCTGCATTACAGATTTTCCCTCTGCGTAGGTATAGGTACACTTCCAGGGCTCCCTGTTGGGGAAAAACTGTAACACAGGCCAGCTAGAGCTCCAGGATGGTTGGGCGTGATGTCCGAGGCCTTGAGCGGCTGTGTCCTATGTGGGTCAACCATCCCCAGGGAGGACAGGAAAAGCTGTAACACAGCGCAGCCGGAGCTCCAGGATGGTTGGAGGTGATGTTCCTGGCCTTGGGTGCCTATCTCCCATATGGGTCAACCGTGCGCAAGTCCAGTAGAAGTCCCAGGGAGCCCCGGTAGGGTCACCATCCCTCCCCAGAGGGAAAAGCTGTAATGCAGGCTGGGAACATCAACCCCTTCGGTCCTGGATTTCTGGCTAGGCTGTGTTACAGCTCTTCCCTCCTAGGAGAAATAGGGACCCTGCCGGGACTCCTTGGGAATGCCGCTAAGCTTGGGGACAGTTGACCAACATGGAAGACAAGCGCCTAAGCCGGGAGACAGGACCCCCAGCTATCCTGAAGCTCTGGTGGGCCTGCATTACAGGTTTTCCCTACTGGGAGGTATGGGGACCCTGCTGGGGTTCACTAGGGCCACCGCTGGACGTGGGAATGGTCACCCAACATGGGAGACAAGTGCCAAATGCTAGGGACATCACCCCGACCATGCAGGAGTTCTAGCTGGCTGGCATTACATGTTTTCCCTCTGGGAAGAGATGGGCACCCTGCCAGGGCCCACTGGTACCTCCTCTGGACTTGCGGATGGTGGCCCAACATGGGAGACAGGCACCAAAGGCCGGGGACATCAATCCCCGACCATTCAGGAGTTTTGGCTAGCATGCCTTAAAGGTTTCCCTCCAGGGAGGGATGGGGTCCGTGTCAGGGCTCCATGAGACCGCCGCTAAACATGGGAACAGTCGAACAACAAGGGGACAGGTGCCCAAGGCAGGGGACATCACCCTCGGCGGTCCTGTTGCTCTGGTGGAGCCGTGTTACAGCTTTTCTCTCCAGGAGGGATTGGAAGACTTCCTGCGTTCCCTGGGACCACTGCTGGGCTTGGGCACAATCGACCTGCATAGGAAATAGGCACTCAAAACCAGGGACATCATGGCCGACCACCCTGGACCTCTGGCTGGCCTGTGTTACAGCTTTTGCCTCCAGGAAGATATGGGCTCTCTGATGGGGCTCACTCCGACCACCGCTGGACTTGGGGATGGTCGCCCAACATGGGAGACAGGTACCCAAGCCTGAAGGCAGCACACCAAGCCATCCCGGAAATGCTGGATGGCCTGCGTTGAAGCTTTTCCACCCGGGAAGCGATGGACACCCTGCAAGGGCTCGCTGGAACTGCCGCTGGACTTAGGGATGGTCGCCCAAACTGGGAGATAGGCACACAAGCCCAGAGGCAGCACCCCAGCCATCCCAGAGCACTGACTGGCCTGTGTTACTGCTTTTCCCTGTGGGAAGGACCCCCCCTTGATAATTTGCATATTTAAGCAACTTTGGGTCTCACCCTAAGTTACTAGGGGAATCCAGACGTGGACCCGTTGCTCACTATTCTTAGAGAGGCACAACTCCTCCCTAGTGATGAGGTCCAACCAGACTGAAACACGTGTCTGGGGATGCTGTTGGTACTCTTGTTCAAAGGAGAATTGCCTAGCATTTCGGTGCAGGACTGCCCCAGGACAGGACAAAGACTGATATGTTTTGCCTATTTCTTCTCTGTGAAAGATAGTGAGCTAAAGCCTCTGGGTAAGTCTCTTGTAACCAGGACTAATGTCTGGCAGAGGGACTCCCAGGACCCCCCTTGATAATTTGCATATTTATGTAACTTTGGGTCTCACCCTAAATTACTTGGGGAATCCAGACGTGGACCCCTTGCTCACTATTCTTAGAGAGGCACAGCTCCTCCCTACTGGTGAGGTCTAACCAGACTGAAACACGTGTTTGGGGGTGCTGTTGGTACTCTTGTTCAGAGGAGAATTGCCTAGCATTTTGGTGCTGGACTGCCCCAGGGCAGGACAAAGACTGATATATTTGGGATATTTCTTCTCTGTGAAAGATAGTCAGCTAAAGACTCTGGGTACGTCTCTTGTAACCAGGACTAATGTCTGGCAGAGGGACTCCCAGGACCCCCCTTGATAATTTGCATATTTAAACAACTTTGGCTCTCACACTAAATTACATGGGGAATCCAGACGTGGACCCCTTGCTCACTATTCTTAGAGAGGCACAGCTCCGCCCTACAGATGAGGTCCAACCAGACCGAAACACGTGTCTGGGGATGCTGTTGGTACTCTTGTTCAGAGGAGAATTGCATATTATTTCGGTGCTGGACTGCCCCAGGGCAGGACAAAGACTGATATGTTTGGGATATTTCTTCTCTGTGAAAGATAGTGAGCTAAAGCCTCTGGATAAGTCTCTCGTAACCAGGACTAATGTCTGGCAGAGGGACTCCCAGGACCCCCCTTGATAATTTGCATATTTAAGTAACTTTGGGTCTCACCCTAAATTACTTGGGGAATCCAGACGTGGACCCCTTGCTCTCTATTCTTAGAGAGTCACAGCTCCTCCCTACTGATGAGGTCCAACCAGACCGAAACACGTGTCTTGGGATGCTGTTGGTACTCTTGCTCAGAGGAGAATTGTCTAGCATTTTGGTGCTGGACTGCCCCAGGGCAGGACAAAGACTGATATGTTTGGGATATTTCTTATCTGTGAAAGATAGTCAGCTAAAGACACTGGGTAAGTCTCTTGTAACCAGGCCTAATGTCTGGCAGAGGGACTCCCAGGACCCCCCTTGATAATTTGCATATTTAAGTAACTTTGGGTCTCACCCTAAATTACTTGGGGAATCCAGACATGGACCCCTTGCTCACTATTCTTAGAGAGGCACAGCTCCTTCCTACGGATGAGGTCCAACCAGACCGAAACGTATGTCTGGGTATGCTGTTGGTACTCTTGTTCAGAGGAGAATTGCATATTATCTTAGTGCTGGACTGCCCCAGGGCAGGACAAAGACTGATATGTTTGGGATATTTCTTCTCTGTGAAAGATAATCAGCTAAAGACTCTGGATAAGTCTCTCGTAACCAGGACTAATGTCTGTCAGAGGGACTCCCAGGACCGCCCTTGATAATTTAAAGGTTTTCCCTCCGGGGAGGGATGGGGACCGTGTCAGTGCTCCATGAGACCGCCGCTAAACATGGGAACGGTCGAACAACAAGGGGACAGGTGCCCAAGGCAGGGGACATCATCCTCGGCGGTCCTGTTGCTCTAGTGGTGCCGTGTGACAGCGTTTCTCTCCAGGGAGGGATGGGCAGACTTCCTGGTTTCCCTTGATCCACTGCTGGACTTGGGGGCGGTCGACCCACATAGGAAATAGGTGCTCAAAGCCGGGGACATCACAGCCAACCGCCCTGGACCTCTGGCTGGCCTGTGTTACAGCTTTTGCCTCCGGGAAGATATGGGCACTCTGACGGGGCTCACTGCCACCACCGCTGGACTTGGGGATGGTCGCCCAACATGGGAGACAGGTGCCCAAGCCCGAAGGCAGCACACCAAGCGATCCCGGAAATGCTGGCTAGCCTGCGTTGAAGCTTTTCCACCCGGGAAGCGATGGACACCCTGCCAGGGCTCAATGGGACCGCCGCTGGACTTAGGGATGGTCTCCCAAACTGAGAGATAGGCACCCACGCCCAGAGGCAGCACCCCAGCCGTCGCAGAGCACTGACTGGCCTGCGTTACTGCTTTTCCCTCGGGAAGGGATGGGCACCCTGCCGGGGCTCACTGGGACTGCCACTGGACATGAGGATGGTCGCCCAACATGGGAGATAGGTGCCAAAGACAGGGGACATCAGCCTGACCATCCTGGAGTTCTGGATGGCCTGAGTTACAGGTTTTCCCTCCAGGGAGTGATGGAAACCCTGCGCGTGCTCCCTTGGACTGCCGCTGAACTTGAATACGGTCGACCAATAAGGGAGACAGGCTTGGAGGCAGCACCCCCAGCTGTCCCAGAGCTCTGGCTGGGCTGCATTACAGGTTTTCCCTCCAGGGAGGGATGGGGACCCTGCTGGGGCTTCCTGGGACCGCTGTTGAACTTGGGGATGGTGGACCATCAAAGGAGACAGGGGCCCAAGCCCAAAGGCAGCACCCCCAGCAGTCCCAGAGCTCTGGCTGGCCTGTGTTACAGCCTTTCCGTGTGGGAAGGGATGGGCACCCTGCCAGGGCTCACTGGGACCCCCACAGGACTTGGGGATGATCGCCCAACATGGGAGACAGGCGTCAAAGGTCTGGGATATGACCGCCGATCAGGGAAAAGCTTTAACTCAGCACAGCCTGTGCTCCAAGCTGGACAGTGGTGAGGTCCCCAGCTTGGGGCACCTGTCTCCAATGTGGCTCAACCATTCACAAGTCCAGCGGCGGTCCCATGGAACTCCAGCAGGGTCCCCATCCCTCCCTGGGGGGAAAAGCTGTAATTCATCCCAACCAGATCTCTAGGATGGCCAGGGGTGCTGCCCCCGGTTTGGGCACCTGTCTCCAGTGTCGGTTGACTGTCCCCTTGTCCAGCGGCGGTCCCAGGGAGCCCCAGCAATGTCTGCATCCCTCCCCTGAGCCCTGGCCTTCGGCACCTGTCTCCCATGTGGGTCATGCTTCCCCACGCCCGGCTGGTTTCCGATCCCTCCCCAGAGGGAAAAGCTGTAATGCAGCCCAGCCAGAGCTCTAGGGCAACCAACAACATTATTCCATCTTGGCATTTTCTGGGGTTGTGGGGCTGATTGGCATGGCCCCCTACCCTCACTCCAAGATCATATCACTGGTGGCCTAGTGGTCCTTGCTGCTTCTCTGCGGTGACAAAATAGGGTCAGAACCTCAGTTTTACCCCTGCAAGGACTCCATCCCTCTGCTGAGGGAAAAGCACTAACGTGGCTGGGCCGGAGATCCAGGACAGCCAGGGGTACTGCGACGGACAACAGGTGAAGCAGCCACCCAACCCCAAAATCTTTTCCTTGGTAGCTTAGTGATCTTCACTGCTTCCCTGGGTTGGAAAAATGGGACCAGGCCCTCAATGTTCCCCCCCAGGAAGCAGAAAGTATCTGCCCCTCCATGGGGGGTTACCTGAGGGGGCCGGCCCTACAGGCATAGGCCCAGCCAGCTGATTCCCCCGAGTGTTCCTCTGGAAAAATTACCCTATATGGTTTTGCCTTTCTTGGGGTAAAATGGGTGCAAAACAGCACTATTTTGCCCCAAAGAAGGTAAACCAACATTATGCCATCTTGCTGGCATTTTGGGGGGGTGACGTTGGATGCCAGATTGGCCTGGGGCGGCACCACCCAGAGAACCCATCCCGAAGATCATATCGCTGGTGGCCTAGTAGTCCTTGGTGCTTCCAGGGGTGGCAAAATGGGGCAAGGACCCCAATTTTACCCCAAGGAAGCAGCAATGGTCTGCCCGTCCTTGGGTGGGTAATCCGAAGGGGTTTGCCCCACAAGCACGGGGCAGCCACCTGATACCCCAAGCATTCCACTATATGTGGAGTGTAATGTTGTTTTTGCCTTCCTTGTGGAAAACAGTGCAAAACTGAAGCAATTTGCCTCCAAAAAGGCAAAACATCATTGTTCTAGGGGTGGGGTGGGGTATGATTGGCCTGTCCCCACACCCCCACCCTAAGTTCATATCTCTGGTGGCCTAGTGGTCCTTGCTACTTCTATGGGGTGACAAAATAGGGTCAGACCCTGAGTTTTGCCCCTGCAAGGTCTCCAGCCCTCCCCTGAGGGAAAAGCACTAACGTGGCTGGGCCACAGAACCAGGACGGCCAGGGGTACTGCGACGGACAACAGGTGAAAAAGCCACCCAACCCCAAAATCTTTTCCTTGGTGGCTTAGTGCTCCTCAATGCTTCCCAGGTTTGGCAAAATGGGACTAGGCCCTCAATGTGCCCCCCCCTCCAGGGAAGCCGAAAGTATCTGCCCCTCCATGGGGGATGATTCATGAGGGGGCTGGTCCTACAGGTATAGGGCCAGCTAGCTGATTTCCCCAAGTGTTCCTCTGGAAAAATTACCCAACATGGTCTTGCCTTTCTTGGGGTAAAATGGGTGCAAAACAGCACTATTTTGCCCCAAAGAAGGTAAAACAACATTATGCCATCTTGCTGGCATTTTTTGGAGGTGAAGGTGGAGGCCAGATTGGCCTGGGGGGCACCACCCAGGGAACCCACCCCAGGATCATATTGCTGGTGGCCTAGTGGTCCTTGGTGCTTCCCAGGGGTGGCAAAATGGGACCAGGACCCCAATTTTGCCCCATGGACGCAGCAAGGGTCTGCCCATCCTTGGGGGTGCTAAGGGGGTTGGCCCACAGGCACGGGGCAGCCACCTGATACCTCCAAGCATTCCACTATATGTGGAGTGTAATGTCTTTTTATCGCCCTTGTGGAAAACAGTGCAAAACTGCAGCAATTTGCCTCCAAAAAAGGCAAAACAACATTATTCTAGGGGTTGTAACAGCCCAACCCCATCTTACTACGTGCAATACAAATAAATGAGACACACCCCAGATGGTGAATAAGGCTAAGAGGAGAGGTTGAGAGAGTTTAAAATGTTTATCTAGAGTTGGCATCCAGAGAACTCTGCTGCCTGAGAGCGCTCTGGCAAACATGGCATGTACATGACAATATAAAGTGAAACATTGTCATAGACGATGCAACTAACATAGGGTACTAGGCCAGTGCAGGATTGGATAGACACTATGTCGTCCTCTGGGTGTTTCTCTGTCCGGATTGGTTGTCCAGTTGGTGGGAGGACGAGCGTCACGAGGTCCATCTGCCTGTGTCCGGGCGGGGTGAGGGTCACGTCGCTGCGAGGCGGGGTGGCCACTAACTAAGCTAACATAATGCAACCTGATCAAACATGCACAAAATAATAGTCATCGCAACTCCTTTGAGCAAATCATTGTAAACCTATAAACTTCATTTGTGTATTTACATCATCACTTATTGAGACTTATATAGGGTCAAGGTTCTTGACCAATATCATAACATTGATTGTGCGGAAGGTCTGGACTCATCAAAATGAGACTGAGGTAGGTTGAGGTTTGTTAGTAGTGGGAGACAATATACTGTGACAGAGGTCTGAGGTTAGCTGAGGGTATGCTGGGGTAGACATCATGGCGGGGTCACATATCCGGTACATCAAGAGAATACCTTGCAGGGACACAGGGTTACAATGGCAGTAATTTTCCAATAGTGAGGGCGAGGGGGCATGAGCAGGTTTGTGGAGATGGGTGAGCTACAGGGCCTGGCTCAAGCCGGTTCACACACGGGACAGTGATCTCAGAGGAAGAGTGAGATGTTACATTTGTTTTTGTTGCAATTTCCTCCGGCTCTAGCATGTGAATGGAGCCGTGAAGCTTTCAGACACAGTGAGAGAAAAGGCGGGGGCCATGTGTGCCTTGTGTGCAGTGCTGCTGAGGGGAGAGAAGCCTCCTTGTATTATTGTAGTGAGGCCTAGTAAAAAAGATGGAGTCAAGGGTGCACAACATGGATGCCACGTGTCCTGTGCAACAGCCCCATCTACACAAATGCCAAACGACGCTGGTATTACATAAGGGTGATGGAGGCATTCCCCACCATTGGAGGCACATGGTCCAGGCTGCACTGAATGCATGGAGGGACGGGGGAGCCTACCGGCCCCTCGCCCCCACACATTCCCCCCTTTTGTTACATCTAAAGTAACAAACTATTAGCTCTTTTGTTCTCGCTTTGATAATACTCAGTTTCAGCTACCGCGTCATCCCAAGCAGGGGTACCTTTTATGGGCATCCATGCCCTACATACGCTTTTCAGGCTGTGGCCTTTCCTTGCATATTCATCAGGGGTGCATGTCATGTATATCCATCCATCCCCGTCCAGGTCCACCCACACTTCATTGTTCCATTGCAGCTCTCTTGGTTCTTTTATGGTGGTGTGGTATAGGTTGTCAACCCTGTCCCCGTTTTGGCGGTATACAACTGTCATGCAAAACTTTGGTGGGTTAGTTTCTCCAGTTTGCATTTGTGCATCTATCATAGTGTTACCGTTGCCTGTCGGCCCATCGTTAGCATCATCAGAGTTGAGTTAGGCATAGATTTTGCACAACATCGGATACCTAGATGGAACACACAGAAAAATAGCAGGATGAAGACGATGACGGGATGAACATTTTCATCACAGTGTTGAACCAAGATGGTACCCAGCTGAACATGTTGTCAAACCAGTTGCTTGGTTCTATTCCTCCCTCTTTCGACATTCTCTCCCGTAGGCTGTGTACTGCTGAGGTCACGTGGGAGAGGGTCCCATTATCTGCATCTTCAGAGGGTGCAAATGTACAGCATGCGCTCCCGATTTTTCAGCAAACACTGCCGTCCATTGCTGTGAGGAGATCTAGGACGTACCGGTTCTGCATTGTCATTAGGCGCAAAGCACAAAGTTCCACCTTGATCACATTGAGCCCTTCTTCAGTGTTGTTGGCCAGTTGGATCATCTCCTGCGGACTATTTGTAACTACTTGGCGTTAGTTCTAGCCTGGAGCCCTGGCGTTAAGAGGGAAGCAAAACATTTCTCTGCAGAATTGAAGAGTTTATACTTCGCCGGGATCTCGGCAAGAAGAGCAGATGATTCACTGGAGATATAGTTTATGATCTCCTTTTGCGAGAGAGTCTGTCTTTTAAGTCACTTTCTGACAAGAGGTCATACGACGGAGGCTCTGTTATTACTACTTGGGGTGCTGCCGATGTGCCAGCCGATTGCCCTGATGCCGATATGTCAGCCGATTTCCCTGCTGCCGATGTGCCAGCCGAACCTTCACCTCCTTAGATATGGCTTTCTGGGATTACCATCAGAGCTGAATGTAGAGTGGCTAGGGCGCAAGTACCTTTCCATGACACCAGGAGGTGCAGGTATGCTTCTTTGCCGCAGACCCAGTACATATCCATGAGTGCAGCTGTGCCTTTCTTCATGTCTGGAATTATAATAGTTTTGTTGCACTGCTTGTTGACACCCATAGGCACCTTTCCTTCTCCGTGAAAGCAAAGTTCATGTGGTATTTCTTTGTACGTCTTGATGGGCTTTTCTAGTGCAGGGACCCAAGTCAGTTTTGCAATGTGCTGGGACCAAACAGGGGCGCACGTTTCTTTGACCCATTGAAAGTTCTCTTCGGTGAGTCCTCTGAGTGCCTCAGCTATGCACTCCATCATTTCGTCATGCCATTTGTTTTCCGTGAATCTTGTTCCTTTTATGACGAAGAATGGTTCTTTAATGCAATTTACTCCTTGGCGCCTGCTTGTGCATGTTCAATCGTTCTGCAGGAGCTCTATTGTAACTGTGTGTGCCTGGAAGGTGCTCAGAATTCTACATAATATGAGATGAATTAAACACTGGGCGTCTGACAAGGGTACCGCTTGTGGCACTAGTATTTTGGGTGTGCCTGATGCGTGCGGTATTAGCGAACAGACATAACAGCTCTCATTTGTGGCTTGTTTAGCTGTGGCACTCATGTCTGAGTACCATTTATTTGATTGGTCAGGGTGGCAGGGTCTTCTATTCCATCTAATCCCAGGCTGTGGTAGATATCATATCTTTTCCTAACCACCCCCCCTTTTTCGTCTCCTCCTCTCTCCTTTCCAGTAACTCATTGCTTTAACTTTTTTCGATAGTGTATAGGAAACACCCCTGGCCATGTTGTGTCATTGAACTCATTCACAGTATACCCAGCTGATCGATTTGGGGACTCTTGGGTAGCAGCAACATGAAAGTGCATTATCGATCCTTGTAAGCTAGGTTCTCTGGTTGTATGTGTGTTAACATTCATCAGGATATGTTCATTTACCCAAAAGTAGTCACCATCATACTCGTTTGTTTCATTATCATTATTAGGGCTTATAGCAGCAGGTGGAAGGAGGGGAGCTGTTGTTGTGTCATTAATGTGCACCATACTGAAGTTTGTGTTGGCAGAATAACCATTAGCAGAATAATTATCTCTCCACATTGTTTTTACCCCTGTCCATATAAGTACTGACCCTTCTCGTATTAGCTGCGCCCCGCTCCCCCCCTTTTTCATATCCTGTATGATAAAAAACACAGTGTAGTACCAGGCCATGAAAAATAGTATTATAGAAAACAGTATAGCGGAATACTTCAGTCCACACTCAAAATTATAGTACTTATTAGTTCTTTTAGCAACCCTATCGCTAACTAACATTTCGCAATTATCTGTGAGCACGCTCCTTTAGACATTGTGTTACCTGGAGGGGCTACATAAAATTGTTAAGTGACAAGCATTCATTTAATTAATTAGTATCATATCATTCTTATTTATTGCTGTGCATATCTTGATATTACTTTTTCATATTTCCCTTATATTCTATTTGCATTGAGCACCATTTTCTTTCAGTAGTTAACATTATTTCTGTACACACATAGTTTCTTTTACTGTTCCTCGATGCTGGTAGAGAGGTAGAAAGGGAGACCATGGAAAAAGTTATGGAGAGAAAATAAGGGAGAGAGGGACAGAGAGATATAGAGGAAGAGATGTAGGTGCATTCACACTTTTTTTTCTATTACTTCTTATTCTTTGTCATTTTATACTGTTTCTGTAATTACTTTTCCATCCCACTGGCAATTTCAATATTTTCTGTTTACTCACATTGAGGGAGTGCACTATCCGTGCTCTTCTCACGTCTGAGAGATGCACCCAATATTTCAGTCCCTTTACTTTCACAGCTGTAGGTGTGGAATAAATGACCTCGTAGGGGCCATGAAATCTTGGAGAGTTCCACCGCCGAACAAAACTTCGCACATACACATTTTCACCTGGCATTAATGGGCCCTCTGGACTATCTTGGGCCAGCATTGTAGTATCTGTCACAGCGTTCTCAGTAAAGGGTGGTGCAATTTGTCATGCTATGGTATGTACTGCGAGCGTCAACTGTGTAAGGTATTCCTTAAATTCTTCTCCCAGCACTGTGGCAGCCCTGTGCGCATCTGATGCTTTTCTTACTGGGGAGAGTGGCATATGAATACACCTGCCCATCACTATTTCGTGTGGGCTCAAATGTTGGTCCTTGCTTGGCTAAGTGCTGAGTTGGAACAGTGCTAGGGGCAGGCAATACACCCAATTCTTCTTTGGCAGGCCGTTCAATTTACCTACACCCAATTCAATTTACTTTTGAGCAGGCCGTTGATCTTTTCCACCCTTCTGTTAGCCATAGGGTGATACATTGAAAACAGTTTGTGCTTAACCCTTAGGAGCGATGTTACTTCTTTAAAGAGGTCATTCACAAAATGTGTGCCATTGTCTGATCTTATCACGCCACAAATGCCCCACCTTGAGAACACCTCCCGCACTAAGAATTTTGCGCAACACTTCGCGTCCGGGTGGGGACATGGTCCAGCTTCCACCCATGTGGAGAAGGGGCATATCACCACAATCAAGTATATTGCTCCATTACACCCCTCTCCCATGTCCACATAATTAATGTGGAGTTCTCTGAATGGGCCCACTGGGCGTGGCAGTGTTCCTCGCAGTGTTCTCAGTGTCATCCCTGAACTGTATGTTTGACATGTGATACATTCTATGGTAAGTTTTGACAAATGTTCCTGTAGGTTCAGAACGAACCAATGCTCTTGTATTTCTGCTGCAATATGTTGCTTAGTTACATGTGTCGGAAAATACGCTGCTGGAACGCTATTTCCAACAATTCCACTGGCATTACCACTTTCCCAGTTAGTTTCTGTCTCCATATCAGATCTGTTGGCGATTGCTTGCACCCTCGTTTGGCCCACAACTCTTGCTCTTCTATCGGTGCTCTTCTTTGCAGTTCTATTAATTGCGTTAATGGTGTATTGCTGTACCCCTCTTCTAATGTTTCTGTGTTGGGCGTTTTGACAATACATTCAATTGTTGGGGGCACATTGAAATACGCAGCATCTTTCGCTGATGCGTCTGCTGCCGCGTTTCCCAATGAGATTGCGTCCCTGTTGTTAGTATGGGCTTGGCATTTCACCACTGCTACTACTGATGGTTCCGCTAATGCTTCTATTTGTTCATTTAGCAATGCAGCATGTTGTACTGGCGACCCATCTGCCCTTCGGAACCCTCTTTGTCACCATCGTGACAATCCTGAGTGTACCGTTGTTGTGGCATATCCTGAATCTGAATATATCGTTACTGCACATCCTTTGGCGGTATACAGTGCCTCAATTAACGCCACCAATTCCTCCGCTTGTGCGGAGTAATGAGAAGGGAGGCGTTTTTGGACAATTATTTCATAATTCTCTTCTTCCATTCTTACCACTGCCATCCCCACTTGTTTTCCCCCTGTTTCAGTATCTATGGATGCTGAAAAGTCTATGAAGTACATTTCTCCTTCCTGTAATGAATTCTAACTTGCTTTGGGAATATCATCTTCCTCTCCCTCGTATGTAGCACAGTCGTGTTCCTGCATGTCTTCTACAGTGCATGGTTCAGTAACGGATGTGGCTGGGTTTATTGTTTAACATCTGACCACATGGACATTTGTGCTGGAGATTATTATTTCATAGGCTATTGCCCTTTGTGTTGTTAAGGTTGATTTGGATCTTTCTAGAATTGCAAAGAGTGAGTGCTCTGCACACAGTGTCACTGAGCATCCATCACGATCGTGCCACTTTTTTCAATGGCGAAGGCTGCTGCAGTGAGAGCTTGTTCGCATGCAAAGTGCCCTTGCATCACTGAGTCCAATGTACCTCTGTAATAGGCCAGTGGCTTGTGGCCTAGTGAAGTTTTCTGTGTCAGTACTGCAGTCATTAACGTACCATTGCAGTGTGAAAATAAATAGAATTCCCTGTCAAATCTGGGTTCGCGAGAACTGGTGAGTTTGAAATCAGATCTTGCAAATTGAAGTACTGCGTCATCATCTCATTTGTCCATTTTATTGGGACATTATTCTTTTGGGATTACTTTAGTGCTTGCAGCAGTGGGCGTATGTATGCCACGTAATCAAGTATCCATGCATGGCAGTAATCACAAATACTGAGAAACTTTTGCATGTCCTTTACTGTTTTGGGTATTATCATATGGCGTATGGCAGCTGCCCTGTCAGGCAGTATCCTCTGCCATCTTTGGAAATTTACTTGCCCGAGGTACAGTACTTCTGCTAGGCAGTATTGCAGTTTTCCTTTATCTACTTTATACCCTTTTGTGGCCAACAAATTCAACAATGTTACAGAATCTGCTCTACACTGCTCTTCACATTTGCTGCAGACAAGCAAATCATCTACGTACTGTATTATTGTGCTCTCTACATCAATGTTTCCAGGATCTTCATATAAAATCGTATTGAAAATGCTGGGGCTTTCACAATAACCCTGCGGTAGCCTGCAGTGTTCATATTCTTGAAAAGAAAGCATTCTTCAGATCCACTACTGTAAAGCATCTGGTGTCTTTAGGTATGCTGTGCAATACTGATGCTAGATTAGGCACTAATGGGAATTCTTTCTGGATGACGTCATTGAGTGGGCCTAAGTCTTGTATCATTCTCCACGCCCCACCTTTTGCTTTTTTGATTGGAAAAATCGCTGTTTTACATGGGGAGTTGGATGGCACTATTATTCCTTGTTTTAGTAGTGCATTTATTGTCTCTCTAATCCCTTCTTCTGCTTCTCTTGATAGTGGGTACTGCTTAACTCTACGGGGTATGGCACCTGGCTTCAATTTTATCTTTATTGGTGTTACTTCGTGCAATAGTCCTACATCATGGGGGCCTGTGGTCCATATGTCTGGCAGGAAGTTTTCCATGTCTTTCTCAAATATTGTGGGCGGCAAGTTGACACTAGCCATGAGAGGATTGTGTATTTCCCTGTACTAGATCATGATGTCACATGGTATACTTATTTCCATTATTATCTCCCCATCACTCTCACTGTCAGTGAACAATTCTTCATCAGTTAAGTCGTGCAACATTATTTTTGTGTCTATGCACAGTACTGTTCTCCACTCGCATCCATCTGTGTCCAGTCCAATTACTGCGATAGGTTTGCTTGAGACCTGAACCCCTTCTAAATCAATAGACAAAATGGTTCCCATCAAAATGTCTCTATTTACGATTGGACGAAAGATAAAATCTGAGGGTACCTGCCATTCTCTTCTTGTTATCTCTGGCACCACTCGTGCTAACACTCTGATACCATAAATGAACATGTCCATGTCAATGGGCACCCCTCTTACTGCAACTTTGTTTGTCCTGGTGCTAATCATCAACATTGATCGTACAAGGCACACTCCTGGGGTCGAACACACTATCCCCCTTTGAGTAAAGGAGATTACCATGTTTAATTTGCTCAAAAGGTCTCTTCCAAGCAAATTTATTGGCGCGTCTTCGTTATACAGTCAGGGTGCGCGCACTGTTTTTCCCCCCACAATTATGTCAAGGTCTTTTTTGTAAGGGACTTTTAAAATAGCCCCCGAGAACTCCTGCATTTACAAATTTCTTCCCGAGAGTGGAAACCGCTCTTCCATGAGACATGATTTCTCCGCTCCTGAGTCTACCATGAAGATAAACTGCTTGTTTCCTATCTCTGCTCCCACTAGTGGTTCCTCTTCTGCACGTAGGGTAGTGGATAGGACTGGACACGCAAGCGCTCTCTGTGCGCTGTCCTACTCGGCATACGTCTCAATTCCTGGCACTGAGAAAACATTATCTCCTACCACGGCTGTGCCGCGAAAAGGTGCTGGTGCACCATTAGCAGATGTTGCAAAAATGTTACTGTTCGCATTCCCTACTGTATTTTGTCTTGCCATAGGTTGTTGTATACCCCTCTGTTGTGGCTGCTGCTGCTGGGGTGGCTGTCTTTGTGGCATCTGGGGTTCAATGTAATATTGCTCATTTTGTCCGCCCCCTCCCATAGGTAACCCATAGAGACTACCTGGGTGTGGATAACCGTATTGTTGTACATTTCCCACAGGGGGCTGCCCTTGGAAGTACCGCATAGGCCGCATTCTACATTCTCTTGAATAAGGCCCCCACCTTCCACAATTCCAACATGACCCTTGTGATCCTCCTCTCATCCCAGGCCAACCAAATCCTCTATTTCCCATTCCTCCGAATCCCCCTTTTGGCCCCCTGTACCCACCTCGTCTTCTTTTTGGTCTCCCTTGCCATTGGGGCCCTCCGTATTGTTCTTCTCCGTCCCATTGTTCTTGTCCTCCTGCAGCCCATGTTGCAGCCATTCTGGCTGGTGCGTTTCCTACTCCGTCATCCCCTTCACTGCTCCTGTCAGTTGATGTTGCTGCATTCAGCACTGCAACCTTCACTAACTTATTCTGCACTAACTTTGCATCGTCTGCCAACCGCTTCTGTGCTATCTCCTTTTCTATTTCTTTGATCCTCCTACAATGGAGTACAATTATGCTTTGGATCTCAGGCCAGCCCTTGACTTCTATCCCAGCTATTTTATCCAAGACCTTCTGTACCTCCTTCGGGAGCCCTTTATTAATTATGAAATAGAACAAGGCAGTGGATTGATCCCACGCCGTACCCATTTCACTTCTCTGCAGCTCTTGCAGCCGGAGGATGAATTGCATAGGCTCCTCCTCCTCTCCCATCGTGCACTGCATCACTAAGTGTAAATCTGGAATTTCTGGAAACGTTCTCCGCAATGCATCCCATACCTGTGCTCTAACGTTATTGAATGGCGATCCATCATGGTGGTCACAACTCATTGTCACTCCCGGGAACCCTGCCTTCACCCACACTGCGTCTGCTTGATCACCAACAGCGGACACCAACAATCTTTTCACATCCCCTATTGCTAATGGAACCCCTGCTGTGTTCTTTTCGAATGCTGTATCCATTTCCCTGCCCCACCCGAAAGTGGTGGGAGAAGTTTCAACAAATTGTTTTTATCCATTTGGGCCCACGGAATGTAGTGCGGCCTCCTTGCCCCTTTATGTATTAGCAGCATTTGTAGTTTGTGTTTTCTTCCTGTCTTACTTACCATTCCCTTCTTTGTCTTACACACCAGCATATTTCCTACTTGTTGTTTTAACCTCCCTTGCCACCTTGGTGCAGCCCTTTCATGTTCTTGGTCGAATGGGAATGGCAGCGGAGACCCTGCCGCCGCTACCCCTTCTTCATATTCATCTAAATCGCTCCATACCTCTCCTACTACTTCTTCTTGCTCCCTCTCTTCTTGCCCCTCCCCTCGCTGGCTATCTCGGGCTGTTGGTCATATTATCCTTACAGGCTTGCCATTTAAATGGAACAGAAACTCACCCGATTGCCACTCTTGTTCTTGCCCTTTTGGTATTGGCACCTGCGGTGGCGGCACTGACGTGGATTCTCCTGCAACACTTGGCAGAGGAGTGAGGTCTGTTGCCACCAATGGTGGCACCTCCCCTCCCCCTGGCAACATCTGGCTCCTATCGCACAACGCTCTTAATCGTGTTATCTCTAACTGTGCATATGCGAGTTGCCAATCTAGATCTCCTGTTAATCGTGCTGAATTCACTGAAGGGGTGCTAGTTGGGCAGTAGAGCCCTCCTCTGTCATACGGGGGTGGTGCGGTAGCTGATGCTGTTGCCGGAGTGGTCGGGGTGGGGCACATAGGCACATACTGGGGCTCACTATATCCCACTGCAGGCCTCGTCATCAGCGGATATATTTTAGTAGTGTAATTTTGTGTTGTAGTTGTCGTGCATTCTCCCCTCGAAAGCCCCACTTCCCTCTTCCAGCACCTTTTCTTTCTCAGCTGTCGTATCCTTACCTCACCTGTGGGTGTTATTTCCTCGAACATTTGCCACAGATCTAACACTTCCCTTCTGTCCTGTAACTGTTTTCCATTATACCTTGCCAGCAGGTGTGTAGACACTAGATCCAGTACCCTCTTATCAAAAGACCCTCCCTCTGGCCATATGGTGTTGTGGTGTCTCCCTTTATCTCTGCCACCCACTGATCATGGTATTTCTGTATCTTCTCACTGTACAAAGGGAGGTGTTAGCAAATATGTGCTAGAGGTGTTGTCCCCCCATAATAATATACTTATTGCCCTTATGTATGGTTTCTTAGTCTCCTGCGTGCAGGTACACAGACACTCAGTTAACACTTTTCTTGCTGTAGTGTTTCTTTGCAACCTTCTTTTACCTTTTGGTACCAACAATATTTCAACAACCTTCCCAATTTCACCACTTTGCTGGGACCGTAAATTATTTCAACTATGAATATTCGTAATTTACCATTATCCAAAACATTTTCATTCACGTACACATTGCATTGTCAATTTTCTTAATCAACCTTAGTTTGTTTTTCAACTTACAGACACATAAGCAGTTACTAACAGACCAACATGTAACACCTTGACGCATGTAAAAACATAAAACATATAACATGTAACATATAATACCTGCGTGCTTTACTCCCTCTTTTAATTACTATAGTTTATTACCCCCTGCTCTAGCTTTCTCATGCACTCCCCACCTCTTACTCCCCTCTCGCTACCTCACCAAGAATCCTGCTCATACGGAAGAAGAATATTCTAAGTTACTACTTTGAGTCTACTACATATACAAGAATCCTACTGTTTTCTCTTTATCTTCACTTATTTACCTGCACTGGACGAGACAATGCTACGTGGCGCCGCCTTCTACCCCGTTCAGGCTAGGATCCCTTACTCTTCTTTTACCTCTTTTATCTCCACAAAACCTAATGACCAGAAAAAGCCTCATTATCATTCACACAGACCCTAACTTTCGTCTTGTCCACTCTGTTACCTGTTCCCTTTTTCCTCAACCCCTCCTTTACCTCTTGGGAAATTTCGCAACCGGTACTCACATGTTCAGTCGGGTGGTCCGAGAGTCACCATTCACGGTCTACCCACAATCTGGTCCGCACCACAACCAAACCGTGGCCCGCCTTGGCAAGCAGCTTTTTTTAGTTGGGTATTCGGTAAACGGGAACCCTTGGACCCTTCTAGTTGAGCGCACAGGCTGGTCGACCGCGGAAGCAATGGTTTTGCTGGGTGGCGTCCTGGATCTCGCCACACAGCACGGGTCCTCGGGGCACCTGTCCCAAATCAGGTCGCGGGGGGTCACCAAATGTAAGAGCCCAATCCTGTCTTACTACATGCAATACAAATAAATGAGAGACACCCCAGACGGGGAATAAGGCTAAGAGGACAGGTTGCAAGAGTTTCAAATGTTTATCTAGAATTGGCATCCAGAGAACTCTGCTGCCCGAGAGCACTCTGGCAAACAATGAATGTACATGACAATATAAAGTGAAACATCGTCATAGATGACGCAACTAACATAGGGTACTAGGCCAGTGCAGGATTGGATAGACAGTATAGATGTATGTTGTCCTCTGGGTGTTGCTCTGTCTGGATTGGTTGTCCAGTTGGCGGGAGGACGAGCGTCACGAGGTCCATCTGCCTGCGTCCGGGCGGGGTGAGGGTCAGGTCGCTGCGAGGCGGGGTGGCCACTTACTAAGCTAACATAATACAACCTAATAAAACATGCACTAAATAATAGTCATCGCAACTCCTTTGAGCAAATCATTGTAAACCCTTATGCTTCATTCGTGTATTTACATCATCACTTATTGAGACTTATATGGGGTATCAGGTTAAGGGTCTTGACCAATATGATAACATTGATTGCGCCAAAGGTCTGGACTCATAAAAAAAGAGGCTGAGGCAGGTTGACGTTTGTTATTAGTGGGAGACAATTTACTGTGTGTAATGCTCACCTGACTCCCACGGAGGCGCTGGCCTGGTTTGGGCTGCTGTGACCTCTTCTAAGGTGATGCGCAGGGTTCGGAAGACGGCAGGGTTCGGAAGACGGACTGGACCGGGCCCCCAAATCTTGACTGTCAGGCTTGCAGAGGTACCCTTCTGTAGGCGAAAATAGGGAATTAACTGTCTGCGGGGTAATGCAATCTGCCTCCCACTTTCCCCTCTCACCCTCCTCGAAACCCTTCTGTGATTCCCGTAGCGTCTCACCTTAGGGTCTGGAAGTACGAGCTCTCCATCCTGCTTCTGATGCAGGGGCGCGTTGGTATCCAGTTACTTCACTGGATTGTCGGATTGGTGAGAACCAAACTTGCTTGGCTTCCAGGTAAGTTTTTTGATGAGAGATTCCCCTTGTGTCCATGCATTAATGTGCTAATGCTAGTGTCTTTTTCCCAATAGGGGCCGGGGTACGGAATGCCGGGGAAAAGGCAACAACCTGAGATGAGAGGTGAAATCCTTGTAGAAATCAGGTAAGTCTTTAATGAGCGTTTTGGTAATGTCTTTCATTCGCTCATTAACGCTGATGTCTCTTTTTTCCCCTTAGGGGCCGGGGTCCGGAAATGCCAGGATGCGGCGTGGACCCGAAATGAAGAGGGAATGAACCAACTGGTAAGTCTTAACATGGAGATTTAGCTTTCCTTATTCCCTTCTCTCTCTCACCTTTTGTTCTTGTCTTTTTCTCCCTAGGCGCTGGGGCGTGACTGCGAATCCGGATGATCGCTGCTGAACATGGAGGCGCCCTGTAAAGGTGAGTGGAATGTGGCGCTGCAGCGATCGACGCGATTTGCTTTTAAATAAAAGTCTTCCTTTTCAGAATTGTCGGCGAGATGTCTCCGGGATGCAGATTTAGCAGGTAAGGACTTTTCCTTCTTCTGTTCTCTTCTTCTCTTCCTTTGCAGGTGATCCAGGATGCTGGCAGGCGTGGCAGAAGTCAGGATGCAGGAGCAGACACAGTGAGCATCCAGCTGCTAGATGCAGAACTACCCGAAGCACGTGTGGCTGTTCGGGTGGGGTTTAAATAGCCTTGGAAGAAGTTCCAGGTATGTATCCTTCCCCGACCACGCCCGGGTGGTAAATTAGTCCCACAGGTAAAGTAGTTCCTTTCAGGCCTCAAGGAGGCTGGGATCCTGCAGCATGGTCTGCATCAGGTAAGTGCACCCAAGCACTCCCATAATGAGCCTGGCGCCTATGGCGCCTGGACTGATGTCTTTTATGAGCCTGGCGCCATAGGCGCCAGGACAATGTCCAAAGGGCCCCTATATGGGGTTGCTGGGTCCTTCTCTGGGGACTGGATGTCCGCTTTTGGGGACGCAGGGCCTGAACCGGCTCCCCGGGAGCGGGCCTCATGACAGCACTCCCCCCCAAGGCCCCTCCCAAGGTTGTTCCCTCCGGGGGTCTTGGTTTGTCTGGGAAGAGTCGGTGGAATTTCCTGACTAATCGAGGTGCATGCACATGGTCACTGGGTTCCCACGACCTCTCCTGAGGTCCGTACCCCTTCCAATCAATTAGGTAGAAAAGTTTTGACCTAAACATTTTTGAGTCTAAAATGTTCTTCACTTCGAATTCGGGCTCCCCATCTATTAGAATAGGTTCTGGAGGTTTGAGTAGTCGGGTTCCGGGTACCACTGGTTTCAGAAGTGACACATGAAAAACAGGGTGAATTTGCATATTAGCTGGTAAATCAAGTTTAACAGTCACTGGGTTAATTATTGCCGTAATAGAATAAGGTCCCAGATATTTTGGGTTAAAAGTTCGAGGCCCTTTGAGCGGTAAATGTCTGGTAGCTAACCACACTTGATCTCCAATCTGATACGGAGGTGCTTCACTCCGATGTAGGTCAGCATTCTCCTTGTATTTTCTCTTGGCTTGTTGTAAATGCGTAGTTGCCTCTTTGAAGGCTTGGGTAATTGTAGAATGCAGATGTTCTACTGCAGGCATTCCGAGGTTCTGAGGTGAGTCGAGGTTTGAGGTTCGAGGGTGATGCCCAAACAAAGTATAAAAAGGACTATGGCCAGTTCCGGAGTGTACCGAATTATTATATGCGTATTCGGCTATCCAAAGAATGTCTTTCCAGTTGCTTTCAGATTGCTGTAACATACACCGTAAGTACTGCTCAAGGGTCTGATTTGTCCTCTCGGTCTGACCATCGGTCCGAGGGTGGTGACTGATCGATAACCTTACGTCGATCTGCGCCATTTGGCAACATTTGCACCAGAAGTGGGAAATGAATTGGCTTCCACCGGTCAGAGATTACTATAGATGGGAATCCATGTAGCCGAACAATATTTTCGAGGAATTCTTTGGCTAGGACAGAAGCTGAAGGTAAACCTTTCAAAGGAATAAAGTGGGCCATTTTGGAAAACAAATCCACAATTACCAGAATAGTATTGTACCCCGAACAAGGAGGCAGGTCCGTAATAAAATCCATTGATAGGGTGTGCCAGGGTGCTGGCGGTATGTCTAGAGGTTGAAGGAGACCGGCTGGTTTTTTCTTTTGACCTTTATTTTGGGCGCAAACACCACAGGACATCACAAAAGATTTCACATCTTTTTGCCAAGAGGGCCACCAGAATTGTCGTTTCACTTTTTCCTCTGTCTTGGCAATACCGGGGTGTCCCTCTATTAATGTATCATGATAACCGGAAATAACCAGTTTGTGTAACTCCTTATGTGGCAGGAAAAAGCGTCCTTGGAAATAAGGCAAACCATTATCTATGGTAAAGTCTGATCCCTTTTGTATCCAATCCTGTAAGGTTGTAGGGTCCAGGAGTTGTTTCACTCTGGCTTGAATGTCTTCAAGCGTCTGTAACAAAGTCATGCCAAGAATCCTCTGTTCGGGAATTATTGGTACTGGTTCTGAGTTTGTATCAGATTCTCCCATTCCAATTCGGGATAAAGCGTCTGCTTTGCCATTCTTGCAACCAGGTCGATAGGTAATCACGAAATCAAATTCAGCGAAAAACAAAGCCCATCGGATCTGCCGTGATGACTGGGCCTTGGCGGTTTTCAAATACTGTAAATTACGGTGATCAGTGATCACTGTGATGGTATGTCGAGCGCCAAGCAGATAATGCCGCCAGGCTTTAAAATCGGACTTAATGGCTAACAGTTCTTTGTCAGTGATCGCATAATTAACCTCGGGTGCCGAGAATTTTCTGGACCAAAATGCTACGGGATGCAGTTGGTTGGTTTCGGGATCTCTTTGAGACAGGACAGCTCCCATGGCTAAGCTGGATGCGTCAGTCTCGACGACATAAGGGAGATCTGGACGCGGGTGTTTCAATATAGGTGCGGAGGTAAACTTAGCTTTTAAATCCTGAAAGGCCTGCTCGGCTTCTTCAGACCATTCAAAACGTTTATTTTTCCTCAAGAGTGCAGTAATGGGTTGTACAACGTGTGAAAATTCCGGGATAAACCTGCGATAGAAATTGGCAAAGCCGAGCATGCTTTGAACCCCTTTTACAGAGCTAGGTGAAGGCCATTTGAGGATGGCATCCACTTTTCTTGAGTCCATTCGGACTCCTTTGGGTGTCAGGATGAAACCTAGAAACTCGACTTCTGTGGTATGGAAAACACATTTCTCCAATTTTGCAAATAGTTTGTGTTGGCCCAGTTTTTCAAGAACTGCCCTGACGTGTTTTCTGTGATCAGATTCCGAAGAGGAGTACACCAGAATGTCATCGATATATACGACTACACAAACATCGATGAGTTCCCGAAGGACATCATTCATGAAGTATTGGAAGGCAGCTGGCGCGTTACACAATTTGAAAGGCATCACCTGGTACTCGAATAATCCGTATTTAGTACAGAAGGCAGTTTTCCATTCGTCGCCTTCTTTAACTCGTACCAGATGATAAGCCCCCCGGAGATCTAACTTGGTGTATATGCAAGCGTCCTTCACCTGGTCAAGGAGTTCAGGGATCAGAGGCAGAGGATAACGGTTTTTAACTGTTATCTGGTTCAATGCGCGGTAATCAATACAAGTTCTAAGGTCGCCTTCTTTTTTGGGCACGAAGAACAAAGCCGAGGATGCCGGGGACTTTGACGGGCAAATAAAACCATTAGCTAGGTATTGATTCAAATATTGTCTCAAATGCAGGTTCTCAGGTTCGGTAAGGGCATAAATCCTGCTACAAGGGGGTTGTGCACCGGGCACCAGATCGATTTGGCAATCGTACGATCTGTGAGGAGATAACGTGTTGGCCTGTTCCTTTTGGAAGACGTCCTGAAAGTCTTGGTATTCAGGAGGTTGTTGCATGGAGGTAGAGGTTACAGATGCTAGATTAATCTTCAGGTTTTCTGGGTAGCAGGTTTGTGCACAATCCGGGAAGGTTATTCTCTTAGCTCGCCAATCAATTCGAGGATTATGTGTCTCTAACCAAGGAATTCCAAGAATAACCTGAAACTGTGGAGCCTTGATTACATCAAACAAAACTGCCTCCCGATGGCCGTCGGGACCAATAAGAGTCACCTCAGTAGTGGAATGAGTTACCGGTCCAGAGGCAATTTCAGTTCCATCGACTGTGGTGATGACATCTTTGCTGGTTTTAGGACGGAGAGGGAGGTTAATCCTAGAGACCAATTCACGATCCACATAGTTTCCAATAGCCCCACTATCGATGTATGCCTTTATTGCATGCAACCGCTTAGGCTGTTCTGGATCGACGAGAACCATTGGCACAATGAAATGCGAGGTCTGGGAGTTAGTTTTCAAGCTCGGCAAGCGGACCCCTACGTTTGTCGGGCGGAGTCGTTTCCCGAAACAGAGTCTTCATGGTTTTTAACAGCGGCTCCTACCACCTTTCGGGCGGTTTTGCCGGGCAATCTCGTAGAAAGTGTCCGGAGTTCCCACAATAAAGACATCATTTTAACTGCCGCCTCCTTTCACGTTCCTTTTGAGTTAAAGGTCCTTTAACCCCTCCAATTTGCATAGGCTCAGAGACATCAACTCCCTTGGGGTTAGCGTGGGTCTTGACCAACACCCGGGTCTCAAACCTGGACCGATCTGCTTTTCTGTTTTGAAGTCTGTGATCCAATTGGACCACTAAGTCTACATACTCTGTGCATTCTTGGGGTGGATTTACAACTTGGGACAAGACATCTTTAACTTCTCCGCGTAGGCCTCGATAAAATAACGTGACTCTTTTATCCTCTGGCCATCCCGTTTCCACAATTAGTCTATTAAAGGTTGCAATATAGGATAGGAGGTCCTGATTGCCCTGTCGCAGGGATAGAAGTTCGTCATCCAGAGCCTTCCCCTGAGAGTGTCGAGCAAATAACCTTTCCATGCTTGCTTGAAATCTTTGAAAATTACGGAGAATCGGGTCATCTTGAGTAACCAGTGGAACTGACCAATCGGCAGCACAGCCGCTGAGATATGACAATACAAAGGCTACTTTGGTCTGATCATTAGGGAAGGCCCCAGGTCTGCATAGGAAGTGTAAACAACACTGATTCATGAATACGGCGAATCGTTTGGGGTCCCCAGCAAAGCGTTCGGGTGGGGCCAGCGGCATGTTTCCAGGTAGATTAATCTGCACAGGGTTAGTGTAAACCACAGGAGCCGGGTTCCCTCCGGAACCGGGTAGAGGAGTTTGTCCAGCTTGACCTTGCAAAAGCTGTCTGGCCAGGTCATCAGTTCTTTCCTTTGATATTATTAATTCCTTCCTGAGGGCATTAGTTTCTTGACGAGCGGCATGTACTTCGGCCCGTAATTCCCCCAGTAATTGGGCCAACTGATCAGTCTCAGAAGTTTCCATAGCGCCTGGGTGGGAATTTGTAGGAAGGCTTCGTGTTCTGTAACTCTCACCTGACTCCCACGGAGGCGCTGGCCTGGTTTGCGCTGCTGTGACCTCTTCTAAGGTGATGCGCAGGGTTCGGAAGACGGACTGGACTGGGCCCCCAAATCTTGACTGTCAGGCTCGCAGAGGTACCCTTCTGTAGGCGAAAATAGGGGATTAACTGTCTGCGGGGTAATGCAATCGGCCTCCCACTTTCCCCTCTCACCGTCCTCGAAACCCTTCTGTGATTCCCCGTAGCGTCTCACCTTAGGGTCTGGAAGGACGAGCTCTCCATCCTGCTTCTGATGCAGGGGCGCGTTGGTATCCAGTTACTTGACTGGATTTTCGGATTGGTGAGAACCAAACTTGCTTGGCTTCCAGGTAAGTTTTTTGATGAGAGATTCCCCTTGTGTCCATGCATTAATGCGCTAATGCTAGTGTCTTTTTCCCCATAGGGGCCGGGGTACGGAATGCCAGGGAAAAGGCACCGACCCGGGATGAGAGGTGAAATCCTTGTAGAAATCAGGTAAGTCTTTAATGAGCGTTTTGGTAATGTCTTTCATTCGCTCATTAACGCTGATGTCTCTTTTTTCCCCTTAGGGGCTGGGGTCCGGAAATGCCAGGATGCGGCGCGGACATGATATGAAGAGGGAATGAACCAACTGGTAAATCTTAACATGGAGATTTAGCTTTCCTTATTCCCTTCTCTCTCTCACCTTTTGTTCTTGTCTTTTTCTCCCTAGGCGCTGGGGCGTGACTGCGAATCCGGATGATCGCTGCTGAACATGGAGGCGCCCTGTAAAGGTGAGTGGAATGTGGCGCTGCAGCGATCGACTCGATGTGCTTTTAAGTAAAAGTCTTCCTTTTCAGGATTGTCGGCGAGATGTCTCCGGGTTGCGGATTTAGCAGGTAAGGACTTTTCCTTCTTCTGTTCTCTTCTTCTCTTCCTTTGCAGGTGATCCAGGATGCTGGCAGGCGTGGCAGAAGTCAGGATGCAGGAGCAGACACGGTGAGCGTCCAGCTGCTAGATGCAGAACTACCCGAAGCACGTGTGGCTGTTCGGGTGGGGTTTAAATAGCCTTGGAAGAAGTTCCAGGTATGTATCCTTCCTCCAATCAGGTATGTATCCTTCCCCGACCACACCAATGTCCAAAGGGCCCCTATATGGGGTTGCTGGGTCCTTCTCTGGGGACTGGATGTCCGCTTTCGGGGACGCAGGGCCTGAACCGGCTCCCCGGGAGCGGGCATCATGACACTGTGACAGAGGTCTGAGGTCAGCTGAGGGTATGCAGGGGTGGGCATCATGGCGGGGTCACATATCTGGTACATCAAGAGAATACCTTGCAGGGACACAGGGTTACACTGGCAGTAATTTTCCAATAGCGAGGCTGAGGGGGCATGAGCAGGTTTGTGGAGATGGATGGGCTACAGGGCCTGGCTCAAGCCAGTTCACACACGAGACAGTGATCTCAGAGGAAGAGTGAGATGTTACATTTGTTTTGTTGCAATTACCTCCAGCTCGAGCATGAGAATGGAGCTGTGAAGCTTTCAGACACAGTGAGAGAAAAGGTGGGGGCCATGTCTGCGGTGTATGCAGCGCTGCTGAGGGGAGAGAAGCCTTCTCGTATTTTCGTAGTGAAGCCTAGTCAAAAAGATTGAGTCGAGGGTGCACTACATGGATGCCATGTGTCTTGCACAACAGCCCCATCTACGCAAATGCCAGTCAATGCTGGTATTACATAAGGGCGATGGCGGCATTCCCCACCATTGGAGGCACATGGTCCAAGCTGCACTGCTTACAGGGTGGGTGGGGTATGATTGAACTGTCCCCCCATCCCCACCCAAAGTTCATATCTCTGGTGGCCTAGTTGTTCTTGCTTCTTCCCTGGGGTGGCAAAATGGGGTCAGACCCTCAATTGTGCCCCCCCCTAGGGAAGCAGCAAGAATATGCCCGTCCCTTGTGGGATTTCTGGGGGGGTGGCCCGAAGGCACAGGGCCACCCCCAAACAAAGTGTGCCTCTTTTGTTTTTTTGCCTCCCTTGGGGGCAAATGGGTGCCAAATAGCACCTATCTGCCCCCAAACAAGGCAACATATTGTGTAATTTTTTATTTTTGGTGGGCACTGTTTAACCTGGTTAGGGGGCACCCCCAAAATCTAATCCCTGGTGGTCCAGCGTTGATTGCTGGTTGAGGATCGAATGATCCTCGATCAGCAATCGCCTTAAGTATGTGTTGGAAAGGAGAGAGTATTCCCTTTCTAACAAGACCTCACTTAAGGAAATTGGGTTAGAAATGACTGAGCAACACACAAAAGCGTAGCTGCGATATTTACATGCTAAAGCTAAATGGCTTTAGCATGTAAATATCACTTCCAGATGACAACGGTGCACGTAGCGTGCAATAACGTCATCATGCCCAATCCCGGCCCCTAGGCACAGAAGTGGAAGTCTTCCCCTTCGCAGCCTGTGGGTCGGCAGGATGGCTGCAGCAGCAGAGGGGGGCGATCCACCCCCACAAAGTTCAGCAGTGTGGAGGACGAGGTATCTCATCCCCCGCACTGTAAACGTAGTGCGGAGGACGGGATTGCGCGTCCTGTGCACTTAAGGGGTTAAACTCCTTGGAACGATTGAAGCAAGAACATCTCTGCCCTGCTGAATAATCTGTGTTCTAGTGGTATAAAATCTAGTGCATCTTCCATTTTTGATGGCATGTAGTTTCCTCTCTTTACTCGTGTCAGCGCTACAGATCTCTTCTTCCTCTGGTGTGTATCCATTTTGGGGAATCTGTCATTTGTATGTCTTTTTGAGAAACTACTGGTGCTGGTGTGTTCAGTTGTACTAAAGCTTATCTCTCCCCAGTTTGGCAGCAATTGCATGTATGCATTGAATCTGCAGGCCCGGTAGTGATCCATTAGCACTGCAGTACCAAACTTCATGCCTGGTATCTTCGATAGTTGCTTGCATCCTTTATTCACTCCAACCTTCACTGGACCATCGTTCTGGAAACAAAAGGAAGCATTCTCGGGTGGTTTGAGTGGCATGGGACTTGCTTCGTTTTCCACACAAGTGAGCAGTATTGCACTTGCTGCCCACTCCTTGAGGAAATTGTCCTTTTCCTTCTGTACCACTTCCACTGAAACTGTCAGGAGTGCATGTGCTTTGCTGCCTACCATTTCTTCCTTCCATCCTTCTCCAGTGAATATCTCCCCACATACTACTAACTGGAGTCTTTACCAGCATCCAGGCATTCCTCCTATCTCTCTTAGTCCTGTCTTTGAGCATTGTAACTCCTTTTGTGTCACTATTCTGGCTTCTCCTTTATTTGGGCCATCAGGAACATATTCTATTGTCATGTCAGTGCTCCAATAGTAATCTATCATTTCTTTAGATTTTATAAAGTTGTCCTTATACAGGAAAGTCTTCTGCGACATTGACCTTAATGTAGTCCATCTGCCTTGGAATCGACTTCTTGTTGTGCAGAGCGACAGGTGCATGAGGCATTGTGCTCTGGCTGTTGGGATTTCTGTAGCTATGAATGTTCTGGAGGCACGCATGGCATAAGGGATGAGAGAGCACACATTTCAGCTCTCCTTCATTGTCTCTGCCCCCACCTTGGTCATCTGTTGCTACATGTGGGCTGAATCAGCTAGGTATGAATTTATGTGTTCAAAATCTCTATCTGTGCTGCACCTGAGACTTTTTACTTCTCGGGCAGCGCTAGTTATTCACCCAGATATGGCTTCAGTAAGAGCAGGAAAAGGGGTTTTGTTAACAGATACAAAAGCATGTGTGTGAGACAATATAACATTTTGTAGTGCAAAGAGGATAAAGAAGTAGAGGCAGCAGAAGGTAAAAAATATCAACACAATACATCTTGTCGTTCCATTATCTGTAGTGCCGGATGTCTTTTATATAGTCTATAGAGTCCATCAGACAATATTGAAAAAAGTTTTAAATTGCATCATTACTGTTTTAATGTGTTAGTCAATCCCTTCTGCAGTGATACTGAGCAAGTGCAACAAAAAACAATCACTCTCAAACAAGTCACACCTTGGCACTATTAAGCAGTATGATGATAGGTGGGTAGCCTTAAGTCAATATGGGATAAGTGTGTGCCACATAAAGAAGAAAAGCATAAAATAACACTCTTTTTTGGAAATGTGCTTCTCAAAGTTTGTACAGCTATAGGATCATTAATCAAAATCAGTCCAACCTTTCACAATGATTACCTGGTGTGAAGAAAAGATAGTGTGTCTAGTGTAGCTTTTCATTTTGTTCTTGTTTAGCTCTAGTCGCCGATCGCGTCGGCATTCACTGAGGTGTATCTTCTTCTTGTTCTTCTTCTTACAATGAATAGTCTGCGTGTTTGGCAGAGGATGTCACAGGTTTCCCCCCTTCTCACCTGTCTGTGTTGCCTGATGTCCTCTTTAGGCGGAGTCTTCTTTCGTATGGTTCGGGACTTAAATAAGCCCGCTCGGCCGTCCTCGGCTTCCAGATTACGTTCAGCTTCGATGTCCAGGATCAAAGGTAAACTCCGGGAATATTCAAGAAGGAGTAGGGGGACACGTGGAAGCGACGCAGGGATTCCGGGAAGATTGGATAAGAAGGAAGAAGTCGGGAGAAGGGAATCCAGGGGCCAGGGGATAGCAAGTAGCACAAGAGAAGGTACGGAGCACACGTCCGATCACAGCTAGTAGCAGCATTGAGACGCGTGGGGCCGCGGGGGTGTGGTTACTTTATAGAGGACGCTGCGTAGAACGTGAAGACTGGTGAGCAGCGTTCTGAGCTTGCCGTCATGTTGGTAGTTTTATGGAGTGTGAGGCCCGACGTGTCAGGGACCACGAGGACCAGAAGGGACGAGTTTGATGGTTCATGACAGCATGCCTCCTCCGGAAACTCGTTCCACCGGGTTTGCCCAGGTGTATGAGATGGAACCTTCTGAGTAACCTGGGGGTATTTATATTTGAGAAAGGTTCCCAAGTGCGTTCACTGGGGGGATATCCTTTCCATTCCACCAGGTACTGGAGTTTGCCACGTCTATATCTAGAATTGCAAATCCTGGAGACCTCATACTCCAGTTGGTCATTGACGAGTACTGGTTTGGGCCGAAGGTTAGTTTGAGAGGTCTGGACATATGGCTTCATTAAGGAATGGGTGAATTTTCTTCCAGGAGTCTGGTAACTTGAGTCAGTAGGCCACTGGGTTGATGATTTCCTTTATAAGGAATGGCCCATAATATAAAGGAGCCAATTTATTTGGTTGCAGATGCCATGGCAGCAGTTTCGAGGATAGCCAAACCTTATCCCCTATTGTGTAGGAGGGGCTTGGTCTTCGTTTGGAGTCCGCATACAGTTTGGTCTGGGTCCTGGACTTTTCCAATTGTTCTTTGGCTTATCTTTGAACATTAATGAGTGTTTCAATCCAGGAGTTGACTGTTGGAACTGGTGTAGGATGAGGAGGGATGGAGGGTAGAACCGAAGGGTGGAATCCTTGGCTACAGAAAAAAGGACTGGTCTTAACAGCAGAGTGGTCCGAATTATTATAGGCGAATTCAGCCACTGGTATTAAAAGGGACCAATCGTCCTGGACCTTGGTAGTGAAGCAACGGAGGTATTGTTCCAAGGTTTGATTTACGCTTTCTGTGGCTCCGTTGGTTTGGGGATTATATCCTGAGGAAAGAGCGCGTTGTATTCCTAGTATTTGGCAAAGATGTTTCCAGAACTGAGAAATGTATTGGGGCCCTCTGTCCGATATGATCTTGGAAGGAAGTCCATGCAGTCGGAATATGTGTTCTAGGAAAATTCCAGCAAGTCATGACGAGGATGGCTGTTTATACAGAGGTGTAAAATGGGCCACATGAGTGAACAAATCAATGGTGACCATGATGGTTGTGTATCCCCTGGAAGGTGGTAATTCCACAATGAAGTCTGTCGCTATGAATTCCCAAGGCCTTGTTGGAAGTGGAGGTTGCTGCAATAGGTCCGCCGGCCTTTTGTTGTCATGTTTGTTTTGGTTACAGACAGAGCATGCCTGAATATACAGTTGTACGTCAGCTTTCATTCCAGGCCACCAAAATTGCCTTTGTATTAATCGGAGGGTATTTGTAATACCACGATGCCCGGAGTAAAGAGTATCATGACAGAGATTTATTATCCTTTGCTGTCGTTTTTGAGTTGGGATGACCAAGGCATTGTCTTTGAACAAGTATCCATGTTTGGTCTTCAATTTCCACTAGTTCTTGTCCGAGATATCTTTCCAGAGCTCCGAGGATTGAGTCTGAATGCGGACTTCATCTAGGAGGCTGGTCGCCTGGGCTACAAATATTGTGTGGGGAAACATCTAGGGAAATGTTCGGTCTTCAGGAGGTCCATAATCAGGGCGCCGAGACAAGGCGTCAGCGATTACGTTTTGTGTTCTCGTAACATGGTGAATCTGGAACTGGTATTGGGCAAAGAAGAATGCCCAATGGGCCTGACGGCTGTTCCTGCATTCCAGGGCCTGTAACACTTGGAGATTTCGATGGTCTGTTCGAACCTGGACAGGATGTTTAGCTCCTAGAAGTAAATGACGCCACTCGGTGAAGGCTTGACGGATGGCTTGAAGTTCCTTTTCTAAGACTGAGTAATGAGTTTCACTGGAGGTCAATGTCTGTGAAAGATAGGCAATAGGATGTTCCAGCCCGTAATCGAGTTCCTGTTTCAGAACTGCTCCGATGGCATAGTTAGAGGCGTCTGTTTCCACTAGGAATGGTCGATTTATATCAGGTTGAGCCAGGATGGGGGCTTGTGTAAATTCTGTTTTCAGGCGTTGGAAGGCCTTCTCCTGGGCTGGGGTCCAATGATAGGGAGTATCTTTCTTCAACAAGGAGATGATCGGTTGAACAATCTCGGAGAAGGATAGTATAAACTTCTGATAGAAATTGGCCAAGCCCAGGAAAGATTGGATCTGTTTTACGGTGGTCGGAGTTGGCCAGGATAGTATGGCCTTAACCTTGGAGTGATCCATTCCTATGCCATCTGGGCTAAGGACAAATCCTAGATAATGAACAGTGGAAACATGAAAAAGGCATTTCTCGGGTTTTGCTAGAAGCTTGTGTTCACGTAGCCGTTGTAACACTGCTTTAACATGTTCTTCATGCTTGAGAGGATCCTTTGAGAATATCAAAATATCGTCCAAGTAGACGATGACGAAAAGAAATAGGATATCCGAAAACACCCGGTCCATAAAGCGTTGGAAGATTCCCGGAGCATTAGAGAGTCCAAAGGGCATGACCAAGTATTCGTAATGACCAAAGGGTGTTCTGAAGGCTGTCTTCCATTCGTCTCCTTCTCTAATACGAATCAAATGATAAGCACCGCTGAGATCCAATTTGGTAAATATTACGGCTCCTCTTACGGCTTCCAGGATATCTGAGATCAAGAGTAATGGATAACGATCCTTAAGGGTTCACTGATTAAGACCTGGTCTGAGCTCCTTGGTGTCTTTTTTAGGAAAAAAAAATAATGAGGGTCCAGCCGGAGACTTGGATGGGCGTTTGGTGCCGCTTTCTAGGTTAGTATCTAGGTATTCACGAAGGGCCTTTTTCTCGGATTCAGACAGAATAAACATCCTTCCAAAGGGAATCACAGCTGAAGGTTCAGTTTCAATCGCACAGTCCTCAGGCCTATGGGGTGGTAATGCTTGGACAATAGCAGAAGAGAACACATTGGGGTATTCCTGGTAGGCTTTAGGAACCTGGATGATGTTGGAGACCATAAGAGGACCTTGCTGAGTTTTTGAACGTTCTTCTGATGTTGTCAGTGAAGGATCCAGGAACAGACAATGGGACATGCAAAATTTGAAACCTAGGAACAGGGAATCTGCTGTCCAATTGATGTATGGGTTGTGTTTTTGTAGCCAGGGCATTCCCAATACCATTGGGTAATGGGCAGATTTTATGATGTCAAACTTTATCTTTTCTGTGTGATGGTTTATAGCAAGCTCAATTTCCTTAGTCTGAAGGGTTATGGGTCTAGAAGAAAGAGGTCGTCCATCAATTGCTTCTATAGGTTGCAATACGTTCCAGGATTCGTAGGGAATATGATGTTTAAGGACCCATTCCTGATCTATGAATATTCCCATGGCCCCACAGTCCACTAGTGCCAGAATAGGGTAGGATTCCTTCTTGGATGACGATAGGAAGGCCTGTAAGATTACCAGGGAGTTTTGTCCAGGAGAGTTCAAGGATGGTATAGGTGTTGAGCCTGCATCTCTCTCCCGAAACTGAGCTCCATCTAGGATCGGGAGCTGGCGTTTCCCGAATGCCGTGGAGGGGCTAAGGGACATTCTCTGACTAAATGCTTGTCCGAGGCACAGTACATGCATAAGCCAGTATGGATCCTTCTCAATCTTTCTTGGGGGGATATGGGTCCACGGAAGGCCCCTAGCTGCATGGGTTGGGGTTCATTTGTAGGAACAGGAAAATCTTCTGATTTTTTTTGGATGGGTGACTTGGTCTTCCTTTTCTCTGCCCTTCTTTCCTGGATGCGAAAATCAATCTGTAGAGCAAGATCCATAAGTGTCTGGTAAGAACTAGAACGTGCTACCCTGGCTAATTCATCCTTAATATGTTCATTTAGCCCTCTTAGAATGAGGATGAAGCAAGCTTCACAAGGCCAACCCACTTCTTTAGCCAATTGCTTGAATCGAGGTAGCATGTCTTGAGAGCCTTGCTGGAAATCGAGTAAACGTTCTTGAGCACTAAAGACCTGCTCTGGGAGGTCAAACATGGGTTTTAGTGCTTGAATGAATCCATCATAATCATCCAAAAGGAGATCTGCGGTGTTAATTAATGGTGTGGCCCAGGCTAAGGCATTGCCGGAAAGGTGAGAAATGATAAAGCCCACTTTAGCCCTGGGGTTGGAAAAATAATAAGGTTTAAAGGTAAAGTAGACCATATAAGAATCCAGGAAACCCCGGAGGGTTTCTGCACAGCCATCATATTTGTCAACAATGCCGCCCAATAGCACACTGTCCTTTGTGGCAGAGTCCCGTGAAAGTACCAATTGTTTTAGCACAGCGTTTTCCGCTTTCAAGTTCTGTACTTCGGTCGTTAGTTCAGAGTGGGGCTTATTGTCTGAATGCAAGAACTAACACACCCCACATTGTTGGAACACTTCTCTGATGATGAATTTTGCCCAACTGAGGGCATCGGGTATGAGCACGGACTATCATCGATCCAGCGAGAAAAAGGGCATACAACCAAAATCATATAGCGGTGCCCTTGGCAAACATGGATCATGTCCACATAGTGTACGTGGAGATGTTAGAAAGGCCAGTTGTAGGTCAAAGGATCGACAGTAAAATGGTCGACAGGTCAAAGTATCAACTCCAAAGGCTCGACAGGTCAAAGGATCGCATTTTTTTTTTTCACATTTTTTTTTTTGGAGGGGTTCCCCCCAACACCCCTTGTTTTGCTAAAAAACACTTTTTTCCCCCCCAAAAAAAATGTGAAAAAATAATAAATTTGATCCTTTGATCTGTCGACCCTTTGGTGTCGAGCCTTTGACCTGTCGACCCTTTATATTCAATCCTTTGACTAGACACCAGAAAGGCCCAATAGGATGCAGTATTGCTCCTTGCACTACTTGTGTGGCATTGCTCCTTGCATTACACGCATTGTATTGCTGCTCGGACTACATGTAACGTATGACCTGAATTGTATTTTTTATATACTATGCATTCATAAATGTGACGATAAACTGTGCAAGACTGGGACACAACCAATCTTCCCCAATATGTGCAGCAAGAACATCCTCATTTAGGTGAGTGGGGTAATGCAGCTGTGCGAGCCCAATCTGCAACAATGTTGCAGGAATCACTGGCTTTCCTGAATTTTCTTGTACTCTACTGTCACCATAATGTATCTGTAGGCGATACTGAACATCCTCTTTTCACCCGTAACTCCTTTTCTTTTAGTGGTGTTCTCCCCTGAAACTTTACTATTTGCTTAACAGACAATGAAGTATACCCTTCTCTCAGTATATTGTTATGCACGCATATGCGTGTGTTAGATGGGGTACCAAACTAATTTATTTCTATAAAATATGCTGCTCGCTTTGCTTCTGTGTCTGCAGCTTTGTTGCCACGAGAGATCAAGTCCTCCCCCCTCACGTGTGCCTAGCACTTCACGACTGCTATGGGTGATGTGAGCTGTAGCCCGTCTAATGAGTCTAGCCAGTAGGGGTGAGTGCTGCACTGGTGCCCCATCAGTACATTGGAAGCCCCTCCGCTTCCAGCGCGACAGTCTGGCATGTACTGTGGACGTCACTTAGGCAGTTCTCATGCACTTCCAATGCCATTATAAATGCCACTCAGTCTGCTGCTTGCACTAAAAGCACTAAAAACTGTGAAGGAAATATCGTGCTTGCAACTACATCAACTGTCCCACCAAGCTTCCTTTTTACCACTGCTGTCCCAGTATGTCTTTTTCCTGCTGGCCGGTCTATAGTTGATGGCCCGTCAATAAAGAGCACTTCCCCTCCTTTAAGGGCAAATCTCCTGCTCTGGGGATATCGTCATAATGTTCTGTTTATGTAGTAAAGTCGTGTACATAGTCTCTCTCATCTACTGGTTCATCTATGAATGTTGCTGGGCTTACAATTATGCACCTCACTATTTTTGTCATCGGATTCATTTTGCTCTTTGGGTTTTCAAGAATAGCAAAAAGCGCATGCACCACATAAAGTGTGGTACTACACCCCATTGTGATAATCACAGACTTCTCTACTGCAACTGTAGAAGCAGCCACTGCTTGTTCGCTACAGTAATGTCCTTTCATTACTGGGTCCAAATGTCTACTGCAATAAGCCATTGGTTTGTGCCCTAAGGTCGTATTCTGTGTGAGCACCACTGTCATCACTACTCTATTGGAGTGTGAGAACCAATAACATTTCTCACTGTAATTAGGAATTCCCTAACACTCAAGCTGTGCATATTGCCCCCTTTAATTCCTCGAATGCTTCAGTCATCTATTGTGTCCATGCCAGGTTACCATCCCCCCTTTCGGCTTCCCGGAGCCCTCTTAAAAGGGGTCTCATGTTTGTGCTATAGTCGAACACCCAGGTCCTGCAATTGTAGCACAGACCTAAAAATTGCTGCATATCCATGACCGTTCATGGCAGTGGCATTCTGAAGATCGCCTCCACTCTTCTGCCGTTACCTTGCCACTCTCCCATGATATTTAAGTGTCCAATGTACAACATCTCACTTTGGCAATATTGCAGCTTTGCCTTGTCCACCTTGTAACCATTTTCTGATAATACTGTCAGCAACGCATTGTTCTTCTTCTGATTTACTGCAAATCAAGATATGATCTAGATACTGAATAACTGTGCTGTCCAAATTTATGTTTCCTAGGTCCATCTCGAGGACCTATTAAATATAGAGGTTGATTCACAGTACCCCTGAAGTTATCTTGTGTGTTTACATTTTTTATTTCCAAATAGAAAGGATATAAGATCCTGCGATTTCTCATGAAATGGTATAGAGAATAAGGCCTTCTTCAAATCTATTATCGTAAAATAGGTAGCTTGCAGTTGAATGCTACATAGTATTGTTGCTGGATTGGGAATGAACGGGAAGACTGCTTCAACAATATGGTTCAAAGGATGCAAATCTTGAATAAAACGCCATGATCCCCCATTGCCTTCTTCACTAGATAGTAGACAACCGTTACAAAGTCCTTTCATCGATAGTCTATTTTTTTTAATGGGTTTATTTACAAATATTCTTTGCCAAAAAAACACATTGAAAAACATAGAGGGGTGGGAAAGTGTATATAAGGGTAGGGGGGTCGGGAATAGTGAAAAAAACAATAGGGGATGTGGGTCTTTGCGGGGAACCCCCAAACATAAAAAATAAATCATTTTGTTCACTAAAAAAATATTCATTAAAAAACCATTGAAATAAGGACTGTCAATGAAATGAAATAGAACCATACAGCTGTGTTACACTGCGATTCCGAAGGTACCAAAATACCTTCCTGCACTAATCATCTCATGAATGCCTTTTTCTGCCTTCCTGGACAAAGGATTTTGTTTTGCCCTTGGTAAGATAGCCCCTCGCTTGAGTTTTATCTTGCCAGCTCCTACCACCCTTAGCAGGCCAACGTCGTATGGGCTGTTAGTCCAAAAGACACCCGGCTCAAGTCGTGAATAATGACATAATTACAACAAGGGCCCTAATAGGTCAGAGAGAAATTGAAGGTTTAAGTTCAAATTCTAAATTGAATGCCTCTTATGATGTGGTTGTAAAACAAATACATGGTATGCAACAGTCTCAACCTCTAGGTGACAGCCCACTAATATTAATATTTGAATCAGTATTTGTTGACGATCGAGAAATTCCTCTGAAGCACTATTTCTGATTTAGAGGTTAATTTTTTAAATGTAATTTATAGTGCAATTGGTTAATTAAAACCTTATACACTTTTCACATAAACATACATAACAATTCCAATACAAGCAATACATAACAGAACATATAATACAAAACAAATATATCACTGCATTAATCATGTGCTTATTAAATCAAATCTTCTGTTAGCAGCAAAACATAGTCAGCTAATCACTGAATCATTAAAACATTAAAACATAAAAACATTTTTTAAGAAGAAAGCAGTAATCACCAGCTTCCCTGTTAAAAATACACATTAGGAAGGCCACCAGGGGGGCACAGGCAAGATGGCCGCCTGAACCGATAGCTCCCCCTATGCGAGTCCTATCACGGCCGTGGGTCCCGTGGCGGACAGTTGCCATACTCTGCCGCAACCAGCACCCCATGAGTTGGAAGGAGGCCCTTTCCAAGTACCAGTTTGCGGCCGGAGGGGACAAAATGGCTGCCGGGTCTCCATCAGCGCCGCCTCCCAACCTGGGAGCCATCCAAAATAACATCCAGATGATCCTGGAGGAGATACGTGGGATTCGGACCAACATGGGTGCTAAGGTGGCCGATGTTACCACTAAAGTCACCACCCTGGAAGACCGCATGGAGGGAGTCGAGAACAACCAGCTCTCCACGGCGATCCTGGAGATGCAAATGGAGGCCAGGTTCCAAGAGGTACATTGTAGGGAGGAGGAATTACGGTTCAAGGTGGACGACATAGAGAACAGAGAAAGGAGGAACAACTTGTGTATTTTTGGCCTTGTGGAGTCCGAAGGGGAGAGCCTGCTGGCCCGACTGCATTACTACAGGACAAAGCCAGGATCCTGGAGAAAGCGAGGAACTTCGGTGATATCCAATATGGAGACTCTAAGGTGGCAATCTACCAGGGCCTCTCAGCCCTCACCCTCGCAATGAGAAAGAAATGCGGAGCCCTCACCAAATGGTTACAGGGCAAGGGGGTCAGGTATCGCTGGGGCCACCCCTTCTACTTGGCATTCGAGTGGTCGGGGGAAAGACATCACCTGGTGACGGAGGAGGACATTCTGCGGGCCACTGGTGACCTGGTGGGAGACCATGCCGGTCCATCTGGCGGATCAGGGGGTGAGGCCAGGAACCCACCGCGGGGCCCCGACAGACTGGGGCAACCGAGTAGCAAGACCAAGGTCAAGGGGGCGCGCAAGTTCCAAAAAACCAGGCACCCATCATCGGCCTCTGAGGACCACCAGAAATGACAGCAACATCACTTCATCACTTGAGCATGAGATTTCCCAGTGACCAGGGTCGCTGGGGGCTACGTCGCTGGCTCTCTAGGGCCGGTGACTGTGGGCCACATGGAGGAGCGCCACGTTGGCGCCGAGCTGGGCCTGCGGGGGGTTTTGGGTCTGTTCACTGTTTTTCTTTCCACAATGTTTATCGACTTGTTCGATGGACCTGCACGTCGGGTCCGCGCCTGGGGACACAGGGGGAGGTGGGGGACCTCGGGCGCAAGGTCATGCCCCACATGTTTGCTTAAAGGTTCACACACGTACATTCTGATTTGAAGAGAATGGGTTGTCCACATGTTCACACTACCCTGGGCTGGGGTAGAGTCCTTGGTGGTTCGTTGACCGTCCCCGAAGGAGATCGGGAGACATGGACGAACACCTCAAGATGGGGGGAAGGGAGGCGGGGGAAGGGAAAGGGGGGCGGGGGGAGAACGACCATCATCAAGGTCGAAACAATAACACCTAGAGGGGTTTACGGGGCGGGTGGGGGACTAACCAGTTCGAACAAGAATCTTCTATTTTACAGTAGGCCGCGCCAAACATTACATTACGGTGAAGTTAGAGATGGACTACCTAGATGACAATGGTTGAAGGCAAGATAGGCACACTCAATGTCAAGGGCCTCAACTCTCAAAATAAGAGGTCACTGACCAGTAATATGTTCTGCAAACAACAGCTAATGGTGCTGTACCTCCAAGAAACCCATTAGAGACAGGGGAGGGAATCACCCATCAGGGGGTGGGAAATTGGAGCCAACTTCTGTGCCTCCCACAGAAGCTTGAAGAAGGAAGGGGTGGGGATTCTCTTGAGCAAAAAAATCCATCTTACTAATACAGAAACCAAGAGAGACTTTGGGGGAGGTTCCTGGGGATTAAGGGTACTTACGAATTGGAACGCATAACCCTGGCCAACCTCTATGCTCCCAACTCAGGCCAGATATTTTTCCTGACCCAGATCCTAGGGGTAATGGATGAATGGGCTGAAGGGGCCATGATACTGGTGGGCGATTTCAATTTTATAATAGACCCCGGGCTGGACTGGTGGACGGCAAGGGCAACTGAACCGAAAGGGATAACTAAAGACAACCTAACGTTCCAGACCGTTCTGAGGGAACATTACTGGGAGGACGTCTGGCGAGTGGCACACCCAGAGCCCGGGGGATACACATTCTTCTCCCCCCCACACCACACCTACACCAGAATTGATTTCCTTTTAACTTCTAAAGAGGGGAGTGGGGTAGCTACAGCCCCAAGGTCTGAGGCAATAACGTGGTCCGGCCATGAGCTTCTTGTGGCAGACTGGTTGCTTCCCCTGTCCCCAAGGTCAGCCCGGTGGTGGTGCAATGATACGCTCCTGAGGGATCCGGTCTTCAGAGACTTCCTGAGAGGTGAAATGGAGGCATATTTCGAAACGAACGAAAATGGGGAGATGGATATGGTGACAGTGTGGGAGGCGGCGAAGGCCACCTTTCATGGTCTCCTCATAGCCGAGGGTTCCAGACGTAAGCGGGAAAGAGGGCTCATTGAGGCCAAGATACGGACGGAACTCAAGAGCCTGCGGGGTAGGCTTATCCAGGAGGGGGCTGACAGGGAGTCCCTCCTATTGGAAATGCGCGAGAAGCACCAGGCTCTACACACGGTCCTCATAGGGGAGGTGGTCAAGAAATTGAGATACACGCGACAAAGGTACTAGGAAAAGGGGGATAGGGTGGGGACCTTACTGGCACGTAGAGCCAGGGGTTGCAGACTGGAGAAGAGGGTCGGGCCTATTAAAGACGTGGAGGGTATGGTCCTCAATAAAAAGGCAGAGATAGTGGGCTCCTTTGCAAACTTTTATAGGGACCTGTACACAAAACAAGAGGGGGAATCGCTGGTGGAGATCCGGGCTTATCTGGAGGAACACAGGCTGCCCCGCTTAACGGAGGCCGAACTGCAGGGCTTGGAGGGGGATATAGCGGTGGAGGAGGTGGAGGCAGCCATCAAGAGACTTAAAGCAGGGAAGGCCACGGGGGGAAATGGGTATACGGCTGATTTCTACAAACAATTCCAGCCCATACTGATGGAACCCTTGGCCAAATTGTTTAACCAAATCCGTAAGAAAGAGACAATCCCCCCCACATTCCTACAGTCCCTCATCTCGGTAATCCCCAAGCCAGGGAAAGACCCGACAGAGTGCGGCTCCTATAGACCCATCTCCCTCTTGAACCTCGATGCTGAAATCTTTGCCAGGATCCTGGCCACTCGCCTGGAAAATGCTTGCCCCGCCAGAGGGGCTTCATATTAAATAGACAAGCCTCGGACAACATGCGCAAAACCCTCCATGTGCTGCATTCAAGGGAAACCCGGGACGAGGGGGTCCTCCTGCTGTCCCCGGATGCAGAAAAGGCCTTCGACCGGGTGAGTTGGGCCTTCATGGGGGAGGTCGTCTCGGCAATAGGGATGGGCCAGAGGTGGTTGGGATGGATGGTGGCACTATATTCCGCCCCCATGGCCAGGGTTGCCGCCAATGCGATGGAATCAGAGGCCTTCCCCCTAGGGCGAGGAAAGAGAGAGGGTTGTCCACGATCCCCTGTGATATAAGCCCTTGTCATGGAACCCTGGGCGATCTTGGTGCGTAACAATGAGGCTATCACTGGAGTTCAGATGGGCGGCTCCCACTGTAAGATCAGCTTGTTCGCCGATGACGCTCTCCTCTATGTCACTAAACCGTCACAGACGATCCCTCATGTGTTGCGGGCACTGGAGCATTATGGGAACCTCTCGGGGTACAAGGTTAACCTGGGCAAATCTGTGGCTTTTATGGGGGGTCGACTATCGGACACCGAGAAGGAGTATGTGGAGGGTCTCCCCTTCCAATTGCAGAGAGAGGGGTTCCGACACTTGGGAATTCAAATCACACCTGACCCAAAGGACCTCTTCCTGAGCAATTTCACCCCTTTGTGGACAGAGGTCAAGAGAGATGTAGAGCGGTGGGCGGTCTCGGGGTTCTCATGGATGGCACGACTCAACCTGATCAAAATGGTGGTACTTCCCAAATTTCTATTCCTCTTCCAGATGCTCCCCAATCAGGTCCCCACAGCGTTCCTACAGTCAATGAAACACACTCTGCTCAGGTTCCTCTGGGCGGGAAAGAAACATAGGATTTCCTAGGATGTCCTAACAAGGCCAAAGGAAGACGTAGCGGTGGGATTCCCAGATTTTGACACATACTACAGGGCCTCCCAGCTGAGGATTCTGGTCGACCATTTCAACCCTGGGTCAGAAAAGCAATGGGTGGCACTGGATAATAGGCTACTCGCCCTGGTCACGCTCGACGAGTGGTTGTGGGTCCCTAGAGCACACATCCCCAGGCGGGTTCTGGACCACCCGGTACTGGGTGTTCTGTGGTCCGTCTGAAAGGAGGGGAGCTACTACAGATGGCTCACAACCTGGCCCTCTCCGTTGAGTTGTATTTGGGCTCCACCATTCCTGGCGAAAGTGGCAGAGCCTGCCGCGTATCAGAGGTGGTACGAGGCGGGCCTCGTTAGGGCATGCCACTTGTGGGTGGGCGGCTCCTTCATGCCCCTTCTAGATCTGGAGGAAGCCCTGGGGCCAGGCAAGCTATCACCTCTCTGTTACCTTCAACTGAAGGGAGTCCTCTCCGAACCCTCATGGGGGGACACTCTCAGGAGGGACCTCACAGACTTTGAGAAAACGATCATTTCCACACGAAGCTCGAGGGGGGTCATATCCCGTTTAAACAAGCTCCTCTTGCTCTCGATACCTAGGGATCCCCCACCAGCATGGACACAATGGGAAAAAGATTTGGGCACGGCAATAGATGACAAAAGGTGGACTAAAATGTGCATCCGGGATCACAGCTCAACGACCTCCCCCCAGTACAGACACCAAGCTCTAAAGGTTTTACGCAGATGGCACTACCCTCCACAGTTGATAGCCAGAATGAGCCCGGGTTACGACCCTCACTGCTGGAAATGACGAAAGGAAAAAGGGGACTACATGCACATGTGGTGGTCTTGCCCAAGGGTGCTGTCATATTGGGGAGAGGTCCTATCCTGGATCAGGGGGGTTGACGGAGTTACTAGGCCCCTCTGTCCCTGGTTGCTTTTATTTGGCATTGAGGTGGGAGATGACCAGGAGGACACCCAGGGCCACATGTTACAGGTCATGCTTGTGGCGGCCAGGAGCTGCTTGGCCCAGAAATGGAGGAGCACGCACATGCCTGAGGAGAGGGAATGGGTTGCGAAGGTTCGGGCGATATACGATATGGAATTTTTAACCCATGTCCTGGATGAATCCAGATCTAACATTGAGGAACTCTGGCTCCTCTTCTTTGAAAAGTTCGAGCGGCCGACCTGAGGGGTGAGCCCTTGATCTGTTGGCCTGTTCGGGTTTTGGGCCAGGAGGAGTTTGGAGACCTCATAGGTATCTATTGTAGGAAGCACACGCCCCCTCATGGGGTGCTGTTAGGTTGAGCCCTAGAGTGTGGGCCTCATCACGGCTTCGGCGGTAACCCTTAAATCCGGCGGTAGCGCTATTACCACTGGATTTAAGGGTCCGCAGAATCAGGGCTTCGGCGGATTTTGCCCCAGCTCTGAGCTGGGGGGAAATCCGCCGAAAATTCGCGCTATTACCGCCAGCGGGAAATCCGCCGGCGGTATTAGCGCGAAGATTCCCCATTGAGCCCAATGGGGAATGGGGCATTCCCGAATGGGCTCAGTGGGGAATGGGGACTTACATTACCGCCAAACTCGTTATCCGGCGCTATTAGCACCGGGGAGTTCGGCGGTAGAGCTAATACCGCCCGCGCTAATAGCTTTACCATTACCGCCCAAGTCGTGATGAGGCCCTGTGTGTGCACTTGTCTATTTGACAGTCCGAACTTAAAACATGCACAATGCGTCCCTGCAAGACATGTTTGAAATCGACGCCTGTTCACTGGCTAGGGGAGGGTGGCGGGGGAGGGTTATTGACTGAACGTTTTTTCTGCGAATGGAACCGAAATGAAATGATATGTTTGTTGTAATAACCTTAAAAAATGCCAATAAAAACTATATTTAAAAAAAAATACACATTGTATACATCACTAGAATCCCTTTGTGAATATATAAGAAAAATTGGTATTCAGAGTAAAAAAATTCTAAATTGCATTGCATAAAACACTGTTTTTTCTCGGGTAATATTTTTTTATATTGCGTTCCAAATATTATATGCCTCTCCTACATACACTAAGGTGTCAGCTGTATATGTAACTGACCAATATTGTTCAGTCGGTATCATTCTCGGATTGCTCACCAGACCCTATAACCTTCATTGTAATATTCTTGGCAAAAGATACAATATGTCAGTAGATGTCTGCTGGTTTCCACCTCTTTCTTGCACAAACAACATAGTCTATCTTGGTGCGGGACGGCCAACCAGTTCCCCATAAATTTGTTGCAAGGTAAAATATTAAGCCAGAGCAATAGAATGAAGTGTAAAACCCCATGTTACAAATTTTGGTAATATAACTTTTTGGTTTCCCAATTTTCATATCCCATCGGGGTATATTGTGTATACTGTTTCTTTCCACTTAATCTTAATATGTTATTGTAAATATCCCACTCCATGGCTCCTTTTTAAAGATTCTTTTGGAAGGCAGTAACCTCAATAGCATCCCCAAGAACTGGGATGCCAATATCATGTAAAAATGTCCTCACATTCGTTTGTCGACTTGCCATACATTCATTTACATTAGTATTCCCATCCATGTTCATACCTATAATACTCATTAAACTCTCAGGGTTCAGTTCTGACAATTTTATTCTTATATACAGTTTACAACACCTCATTTTCCAGAGTGTACAGAGGGAAACCAAACCCAGTTCACATTTTATTGCTTCGATTGGAATCGTATTACAGATCTTAAGAACAGGGCGCCATATTTTGCCCTCTAATTTATCAAACCAAGGTAAATATTTCACGTTTAATGTTTCTAGGGTATAAAGAACCCCCAGTACAATGCTACTTTTATAGAGTTCGAGGAATTCCTCCAATGTAGCTGCAGGAGTTGTCGAGGAACAACTCCTGCAGCTAGCTCCTAACAATGCGCTCAGGGCATCCACCGGTACCGCAAGAAGACACCATATCTCTGAAATCAGAAGGCAAGCACAGTGGCTCCCTGTCAAAGAGAGGATTGTATTCAAAACTCTTGCCCTCACCCACAAATGTCTCCAGGAACTTGCCCCTCCCTACTTGACAAATAGAATCACCAGGCACACGGCCACCAGACCCCTTAGATCTTGCTATGCCAACACGATCGTCACGCCTATTACACGTATGGTCCGCGCTGGTGGTGCCAGCTTCCCCACCCTAGCAGCCACGCACTGGAACGCACTTCCACCTCACCTAAGACTGATTGAATCACACCTAGCCTTTCGCAAGGCTATCAAAACTAGACACTTTGTCTAAACTGAATGTCAAACACGAATCTGTGTCAGCCATTTCTTGCATATGTGCCTGCTACTGTGTAACCATGAGCCCACTGGGCACCCTCCTGTAATCTTAAGTCTGCTTAGCTTCTGTAACAGCGCCTCGATGCCTTATGGGCTGCAAGTGCGCTTGATAAATGCAAATAAATAAAATAAAATAAATGTGTGTCCCCCTTGTCTACCCATACATTGTTTGATAACATTCCATTTTCACAACATCTTATTCTTTAGGGAATGTTCATAAACTTTTAATAGGCATATTCATAATAGTGATACCTAAATATGGATACATGTTAACCACTTCGATCACCTCATCATTTAGCTTCCATATGTAACCATGCTTTTTTTCAAATGCAACCATGGCCCCATTATCATTATCTTCATTTTTTTTACATTGGTTCTCAGCTTATTTGTCTTGGAAAACATGTTAAGGGCATTAAGCATATGCTGCAGCCTAGGTGGCGTTTTGTCCATGATAACAGTTTCATCGCGTATGACAACCAGCTGACATCAAAAGCGCCAATTTTGAGGGGATAACCATGAACTTTACCAAGGGCATCCTGTCCGGTAAATACAAATTGTACAGTACCGGAGAGGCTACCCAACCCTGTTTCAAATCCTTGTTTGTAAGGAACTTGGTGTTGGTCACTCTGAGTTACCTGGGGGCAACCAGACGTGGACTCCCTGCTCACTGTCCTCAGAGAGGCGCAGCTTTACCTCACTGATGAGGCCCAACAAGGCTGAAACACGTGTATGGGGTTTCTGTTGGTGCTCTTGTTCAGCGAGGAATTGCCATAGCATTTCGGTGCTGGACTGCCCATGTAGGTGGGACAAAGACTGATATGCAAATGCATATTTCCCATCTGTGAACGGTACAGTGAGCAAAAAGTGTGTGCTGCAAACTCTCATCGCAGAACTGGTTATCATGCCATGTTCCTTCTGGAGAGGAGCGCCTGCTACCCTTTTTTTGAAATATTTGTAAGGAACTTGGGGTTGGTTACCATGAGTTACCTGGGGGCAACGTGACATGGACTCCCTGCTCACTGCCTATGTGGACAGGACAAAGACTGATATGCAAATGGTTATTTCCCATCTTTAAAAGGTAAAGTGAGCAAAAAGAGTGTGCTGCAAACTCTCATCTCAGAACTGGTTATCATGCCGTGTTCCTTGTGGAGAGGAGCGCCTCCTACCTTTTTTTAACTGTTTCAAATCCTTGTTTGTTCTGACCTGATGGGTGATATTGGCTACCTTATCCAAGCAGATCATTGCTGTTGTTGTATCTGTATACATGGCTTTCAAAAAACTTAGAGCCCATCTGAGTCTTTTTACTTCTTGGGCAGCGCTAGTTATCCACCCGGATATGGCTTCAGTAAGAGCAGGAAAAGGGGTTTTGTTAACAGATACAAAAGCATGTGTGTGAAACAATACAAGCTTTTGTAGTGCAAAGAGGGTAAAGAAGTAGAGACAGCAGAAAGTAAAAAATATCAACACAATACATCTTGTCACAGATTCCATTATCTGTAGTGCGGGATGTATTTTATATTGTCTATAGAGTCCATGTGACAATATTAAAAAAGTCTTTAAAAGGCATCATTACTGTTTTAATGTGTTAGTCAATCTCTTCTGTAGTGATACTGAGCAAGTGCAACAAAAAACAATCACTCTCAAACTAGTTGCACCTTGGCACTATTAAGCAGTATGATGATAGGTGGGTAGCCTTAAGTCAATATGGGATAAGTGTGTGCCACATAAAGTAGAAAAGCATAAAATAACACTCTTTATTGGAAAAGTGCTTCTCAAAGTTTGTACAGCTATAGGATCATTAATCAAAATCAGTCCAACCTTTCACCATGATTACCTAGTGTGAAGAAAAGATAGTGTGTCTAGTGTAGCTTTTCATTTTGTTCTTGTTTAGCTCTAGTCGCCGATCGTGTCGGCATTCGCTGAGGTGTATCTTCTTCTTGTTCTTCTTCTTACAATGAATAGTCCGTGTGTTTGGCAGAGGAGGTCTCACATTGCAGGGTTTGATGTCTCTAAGGTAATTCCAGGCATTTTGCCCACAGGTTTCACTGCCCTATCGGTTGCTTGTTCTATGGAATAGGGACACTCAAACCTGGGTTTGTACCAGTACCGGATGAAGTTACGTAGATAAACCTGATCTCCTGGATAAAGAGGTGGTTGCTAGTGCAATTCTGAGCCTGTTACTGGTGCAATATCATCCTTATCCTCCCTTGACCTCCCCCGCTGGGATTGAAGCTGGCGAGAGATAAAAGAAGCACTAGCCATCATTGAAGCGAGATATTTGAACATTTGATCACCTAAGACAGTGACTGTACTTTGGGTATCGGTCAACGCTTTAGTGGGAGTCGAAAGTGGGAGTGACATTCATCGTTGTGTCACCACCTCATGAGGAGTTAACTGGCGGCCTGACCCAGGTTAATTGCACAATGTGAACAAGACTTGGGGTAGGCATGTAGCCATCCCTTTTTTAACATTGATTTGATTTTACATATTTTTTTCCATTCACTTGCAAGTGATAAGTGCAGGAAAATGTATGCTTAATCCCCACTGGGGCTGTGATGTTCTCGAAGGTTTCATTCACAGAGTGAGGCCCATTGTCTGAATGCAGGAACTCACACACCCCACATTGTTGAAACACTTCTCTGATGAGGAATTTTGCCCAACTGAGGGCATCGCGGTATGAGCATGGACCATCGTCGATCCAGCGAGAAAAAGGGCATAGAACCACAATCATATAGCGGTAACCTTGGCAAACATGGATCATATCCACATAGTGTATGTGGAGATGTTAGAAAGGCCCAATAGGATGCAGTTTTGCTCCCTGCACTACTTGCGTGGCATTGCTCCTTGCATTACGCGCACTGTATTTCTGCTCGGACTACATGTAACATATGACCTGAATTTTATTTTTTACATACTATGCATTCATAAATGTGACGATAAACTCTGTAAGATTGGGACACAACCAATCTTCCCCAATATGTGCAGCAAGAACATCCTCATTTAGGTGAGTGGGTAATGCAGCTGTGCAAGCGCAATCTGCAACAATGTTGCAGGAATCACTGGCTTTCCTGTACTTTCTTGTACTCTCCTGTCACCATAATGCATCTGTAGGCGATACTGAACATCCTCTTTTCACCCGTAACTCTTTTTCTTCTAGTGGTGCTCTCCCATGAAACTTTACTATTTGGGTAACAGACAATGAAGTATACCCTTCTCTCAGTATATTGTTATGCACGCATATGCATATGTTAGATGGGGTACCAAAATAATGTATTTCTGTAAAATATGCTGCTCGCTTTGCTTCTGTGTCTGCAGCTTTGTTGCTACGAGAGATCAAGTCCTCTCCCCCTCATGTGCACCTAGCACTTCACGACTGCTATGGGTGATGTGAGCTGAAGCACGTCAATGAGTCTAGCCAATAGGGGTGAGTGCTGCACTGGTGCCCCATCAGCACATTGGAAGCCCCTCCTCTTCCAGCGCGACAGTCTGGCATGTACTGTGGACGTCACTTAGGCGGTTCTCATGCAATTCCTAAGCCATTATAAATGCCACTCATTCTGCTGCTTGCACTAAAAGCACTAAAAACTGTGAAGGCAATATTGTGCTTGCAACTGCATCAACTGTCCCACTAAGCTTTCGTTTTACCACTGCCATCCCAGTATGTCTTTTTCCTGCCGTCCGGTCTATAGTTGATGGCCCGTCAATAAAGAGCACTTCCCCTCCTTCAAAGGCATTTTCTCCTGCTCTGGGGATATTGTCATAATGTTCTGTTTATGTAGTACAGTTGTGTACATAGTCTCCCTCATCTATTGGTTCAGCTATGAATGTTGCTGGGTTTACAATTATGCACCTCACTATTTTTGTCACCGGATTCAGTGTGCTCTCGGGGTTTTCAAGAATAGTAAAAAGCGCATGCAGCACATAAAGTGTGGTACTACACCCCATTGTGATAATCACAGACTTCTCTACTGCAACTCTAGCAGCAACCTCTGCTTGTTCCGTACAGTAATGTCCTTTCATTACTGGGTCCAAAAGTCTACTGCAATAAGCCATTGGTTTGTGCCCTAAGGTTGTATTCTGTGTGAGCACCGCTGTCATCACTACTCTATTGGAGTGTGAGAACCAACAACATTCCTCACTGTAATTAGGAATTCCCTAACACTCAAGCTGTGCATATTGCCCCCTTCAATTCCTCGAATGCTTCAGTCATCTATTGTGTCCATGTCAGGTTACCATCCCCCCTTTGCACTTCCTGGAGCCCTCTTAAAAGGGGTCTCATGTTTGTGCTATAGTCGAACACCCTGGTCCTGCAATAGTAGCACAGACTTAAAAATTGCTGCGTCTCCATGACCGTTCATGGCAGTGGCATTCTGAATATCGCCTCCACTCTTCTGCCGTTACCTTGCCACCCTCCCATGATATTAACTGTCCAATGTACAACACCTCAATTTGGCAATATTGCATCTTTGCCTTGTCCACCTTGTAACCCTTTTCTGATAATACTGTCAGCAACGCATTGTTCTTCTTCTGATTTACTGCAAATCAAGATATCGTCTACATACTGAAGAACTGTGGTGTCCAAATGTATGTTTCCTAGGTCCATCTCGAGAACCCTATTAAATATAGAGGTTGATTCACAGTACCCCAGAAGTTATCTTGCGTGTTAAACATTTTTATTTCCAAATAGAAAGGATATAAGATCCTGTGATTTCTCATGAAATGGTATAGAGAAGAAGGCCTTCTTCAAATCCATTATCGTAAAATAGGTAGCTTGCAGCGGAATGCTACATATGATTGTTGCTGGATTCGAAATGAACGGGAAGTCTGCTTCACCAATATGGTTCAAAGGATGCAAATCTTGAATAAAACGCCATGATCCCCCATTGCCTTCTTCACTAGATAGTAGACAGCTGTTACAAAGTCCTTTCATCAATAGTCTATTTTTTTAATGGGTTTATTTACAAATATTCTTTGCCGAAAAAACACATTGAAAAATATAGAGGGGTAGGAAAGTGTATATAAGGGTAGGGGGTCTGGAATAGTGAAAAAACCAATTGGGGATGTGGGTTTTTGGGTGAAACCCCTAAAAAATAAAAATAAATAATTTTGTTTAGTAAAAAAATATTCATTAAAAAACCATTGAAATAAGGACTGTCAATGAAATGACATAGAACCACACAGCTGTGTTACACTGCGATTCCGAAGGTACCAGAATCCCTTCCTGCACTCATCATCTCATGAATGCCTTTGTCTGCCTCCCTGGACAAAGGATATTGTTTTGCCCTTGGTAAGATAGCCCCTCGCTTGAGTTTTATCTTGCCAGCTCCTACCACCATTAGCAGGCCAACGTCATATGGGCTGTTAGTCCAAAAGACACCCGGCTCAAGTTGTGAATAATGACATAATTACAACAAGGGCCCTATTAGGTCCAAGAGAAATTGAAGGTGTAAGTTCAAATTCTAAATTGAATGCCTCTTATGATGAGGTTTTAAAACAAATACATGGTATCCAACAGTCTCAACCTCTAGGTGACAACCCACTAATATTAATATTTGAATCAGTATTTGTTGACGATTGAGAAATTCCTCTGAAGTACTATTTCTGATTTAGAGGTTATTTTTTTTAAATGTAATTTATAGTGCAATTGGTTAATTAAAACCTTATACACTTTTCACATAAACATACATAACAATTTCAATGCAAGCAATACATAACAGAACATACAATACAAAACAAATATATCACTGCATTAATCATGTGCTTATTGAATCAAATGTGCAGTTAGCAGCAAAACATAGTCAGCTAATCACTGAATCATTAAAACATTAAAACATAGAATTTTTTTAAGAAGAAAGCAGTAATCACCAGCTTCCCTATTAAAAATACACATTATATGCATCACTAGAATCCCTATGTGAATATATAACAAAAAACGGTATTCAGAGTAAAAAAATTCGAAATTGTATTGCATAAAACACTGTTTTTTCTCGGGTAACATTTTTTTATATTTCGTTCCGAATATTATATGCCGCTCCTACATACACTAAGGTGTCAGCTGTATATGTAGCTGACCAATATTGTTCAGCCGGTATCATTCTTGGATTGCTCACCAGATCCCTATAACTTTCATTGTAATATTCTTGGCAAAAGATACAATATGTCAGTAGATGTCTGCTGGTTTCCACCTCTTTCTTGCACAAACAACATTGTCTATCTTGGTGCGGGACGGCCAACCAGTTCCCCACAAATTTGTTGCAAGGTGATATATTAAGCCGGAGCAATAGAATAAAGCGTAAAACTCCATGTTACAAATTTTGGTAATATAACTTTTTGGTTTCCCAATTTTCGTATCCCATCGGGGTATATTGTGTATACTGTTTCTTTCCACTTAATCTTAATATGTTATTGTAAATATCCCACTCCATGGCTCCTTTTTAAAGATTGGTTTGGAAGGCAGTAACCTCAATAGCATCCCCAAGCACTGGGATGCCAATATCCTGGAAAAATGTCATCACATTTGTTTGTCGACTTGCCATACATTCATTTACATTAGTATTCCCATCCATGTTCATGGCTATAATACTCATTAAACTCTCAGGGTTCAGTTCTGACAATTTTATTCTTATATACAGTTTACAACACCTCATTTTCCAGGGTGTACAGAGGGAAAACAAACCCAGTTCACATCTTATTGCTTCGGTTGGAACCGTATTACAGATCTTAAGGACAGGGCGACATATTTTGCCCTCTAATTTATCAAACCAAGGTAAATATTTCACGTTTAATGTTTCTAGGATATAAAGAACCCCCAGTACAATGCTACTTTTATAGAGTTCGAGGAACTCCTCCAATGTAGCTGCAGGAGTTGTCGAGGAAGAACTGCGCTCAGGGCAGCCATCGGTAACGCAAGAAGACACCATATCTCTGAAATCAGAAGGCAAGCACAGTGGCTCCCTGTCAAAGAGAAGATTGTATTCAAAACTCTTGCCCTCACCCACAAATGCCTCCACGAACTTGCCCCTCCCTACTTGACAAATAGAATTGCCAGGCACACGGCCACCAGACCCCTAAGATCTTGCTATGCCAACACGATCGTCACGCCTATTACACGTAAGGTCCACGCTAGTGATGCCAGCTTCCCCACCCTAGCAGCCACGCACTGGAACGCACTTCCACCTCATCTAAGAATGTTTGAATTACACATAGCCTTTTGCAAGGCTATCAAAACTAGACACTTTGTCTAAACTGAATGTCAAACACGAATCTGTGTCAGCCATTTCTTGCATATGTGCCTGCTACTGTGTAACCATGAGCCCACTGGGCACCCTCCTGTAATCTTAAGTCTGCTTAGCTTCCGTAACAGCGCCTCGATGCCTTATGGGCTGCAAGTGCGCTTGATAAATACAAATAAATAAAATAAAATAAATGTGTGTCTACCCATATATTGTTTGATAACATTCAATTTTCCCAACATTTTATTCTTTAGGGAATGTTCATAAACTTTTAATAGGCATGTTCATAATAGGGATACCTAAATATGGATACATGTAAACCACTTCGATCACCTCATCATTTAGCTTCCATATGTAACCATGCTTTTTTTCAAATGTAACCATTGCCCCATTATCATTATCTTGTTTTTTTTTTACATTGGTTCTCAGCTTATTTGTTTTGGAAAACCTGTTAAGGGCATTAAGCATACACTGCAGCCCAGGTGGCGTTTTGTTCATGATAACAGTTTCATCGCGTATGACAACCAGCTGACATCAAAAGCGCCAATTTTGAGGGGATAACCATGAACTTTACCAAGGGCATCCTGTCTGGTAAATACAAAGTGTACAGTACCTGAGAGGCTACACAAACCTGTTTCAAATCCTTGTTTGTAAGGAACTTGGGGTTGGTCACCCTGAGTTACCTGGGGGCAACCAGACATGGACTCCCTGCTCACTGTGCTCAGAGAGGCGCAGCTTCACCTCACTGATGAGGCCCAACAAGGCTGAAACACGTGTATGGGGTTGCTGTTGGTACTCTTGTTCAGAGAGGAATTTCCATAGCATTTCGGTGCTGGACTGCCCATGTGGGTGGGACAAGGACTGATATGCAAATGGATATTTCCCATCTGTGAAAGGTACAGTGAGCAAAAAGCGTGTGCTGCAAACTCTCATCTCAGAACTGGTTATCATGCCATGTTTCTTCTGGAGAGGAGCGCCTGCTACCTTTTTTTGAAATATTTGTAAGGAACTTGGGGTTGGTCACCCTGAGTTACCTGGGGGCAACCAGACGTAGACTCCCTGCTCACTGTGCTCAGAGAGGCGCAGCTTCACCTCACTGATGAGGCCCAACAAGGCTGAAACACGTGTATGGGGTTGCTGTTGGTACTCTTGTTCAGAGAGGAATTTCCATAGCATTTCGGTGCTGGACTGCCCATGTGGGTGGGACAAAGACTGATATGCAAATGGATATTTCCCATCTGTGAAAGGTACAGTGTATCTGTATACATGGCTTTCAAAAAATGTAGAGCCCTCGAACACAATCCCCTTTCAACAACTTGCTCCAAAGCATATTCCTGTCCACACAGTTGAAAGCTCCTGAGTAATCAATAAAACATATATACATATTTTCCCTTTTTTCCTATATGTATCTGATAGAATATGGTTGAAGAGAGTCAGGTTATCAAGGGGATAAGAGCTTGTCTAAAACCATTTTGTTGCAGGCAAGTATTTTCTCTGTGCTACTCCATTGATTGGTGATTTTTAATAAGACAGTAACAAATATTTTACAGCAGGTGTCCGCCATGGCCTGCAACCGGTAGTTACCAGGTTTAATTCTCTCCCCCTTCTTAAATATAGGAACCAGAACAGCTTTCTTCCAGTTGTCCGGTATCACCTCACTATGCCAGATAATAGAGTACATGTTCCATAAAAAAGTTGCTCACTTAATGGAGTTGCGTTTAATAACCGCATTTGCTAGTCCAACAGGGCTAGGTGCTCTAGATGTGTTCATGTTGTTAATTATCTGGAGGATGTCGGCCTCAACAAATGGGAAATCCATTAGGTTTTGCTCCCAGACCTCCATTTGTAGCCTTTTCACCTCGTATTTCTCTTAATAAAGGTGGCCCACATAGATTTTCGATTCGTCCCCTGGTATGATATTGCTGTCTGTATCATTGTATTCCATCAGGTGTTACCTATAGAGGTACCAAAACTTCTTAGAATCCAAAGTTTTACATAGTTGAAAAACTTTCCTCAACTTGGCATTACTGATTCTGTGTCGATAAGCTTTAAGCCAGTTCTTGCAATTCGTAGGGAGGGTACCTTCCTTTTTACGTTTTTGTTCGCCATCCAGATCCCTTGCTGATTTAATGGCCCTAATTCCCCATTAAGTTTAATTTTTGCGTCGTGAATTGTCTGATTATACAAATTGGAAAGTTTCTTCCCCGAACATTGGGTAATAAAAGCTTGTTTAGTGATCATTAAAATCAGTTCAATCATGGCGCTTAGCCCCGACATACCTGACACTGGGATACCTTGTTATAAATGGGGAGGCGATTAAACATCTCATCAAATTTTATGAGATTTCTTTCCGTCCAATAGATCCTATTCCCTCCCCCTGTGGTTTGATTATTCATAGCCTTGCCAATGGTGTATATTTTATGCCACTTTGCTACTTTAAGTGTACATTTAAGTACAGAATGATCACTTTGATTCATGGGAATGTGTTCAAATAGCTTCACTTGCGCCCTTAAACCCTTTGAAGAAAACATGTAGTCCAAATGATAGCTAACTATATTGTAATTCAATGTCGCTTTTTGTATTTCTAAATTATAAATGTTTAGGTAAACAAGGCTCCAATTTTTAAGCAATTCTATCTATGTCATTTGATTAGCCCTCTTTACATGTTAAGTGGGGGTTTTACCTTCCCTACCCAAAATGGGAGGGATTATCGGTTCAAAATCACCACATAGATCTTCTCATTCATTCGCTACTATTTGTGCTTCATCACAGTGGACATTAAAGTCCCCCATCACCATTATATCAGCGCCAGGAGACTCCATTAACCATCTCTCTATGGTATCCATGATCATACTGGCAATGGCATCCACGTATGCCCCACCAGGATGGGAATACACATTGATCACCAATATCTCCTTAAATATACCAAACATTTTAACAATTCCACAAAGAACAAAGGGAGAGTTACCCGTTTTATTGTACTCACTGATGGTTAACAGGCTCCTAAAACCAATGCATAGGCCCCCCATCGGGTGTGCTACCACACTACAAACCTAAGGTTTAACAAGTACATTGAACACATTGATCAGAATTGTTCCACTAACCCAAGTCTCTTGGAAAGCAAACATTTCGCAATTATCCAGGCAACTTTTACCAGCACCAAGCATGAAGGAACTAGCGCCTCTAGTGGTCCAAGAAATCATTACTGGTTCCTCTGACACCCCAGATACTCAATTCTCCTCCAAGTGTGCCCTCTCCGGTAGCCACATGTCGCACCTATTGACACCACCCTGATCCTGCTGTCTCATGAGCCCAGTGCTGACGAATCCCACCTTTTTATTGACATTTGCCTGGACTTTATTACATATAACCATTTTATACCTATCGCTCCAAAAAGCCTCAGAGTGTATGCAAATAAGTTCCACAATTACCAGCATTAAAAACTGCACAATTGCCCAATTCCCCCAACTCCCATATTCAGGGAGTGTCACCTTCACAGTATCACTAGATGTAATCCCACCTAATTTGGGAACCATATGAAGTTGTTCCAAAATTCACTTCCGATTCAAGTAAAGGCTTTCCTCATGAGTATTCATTTCAATAATTTTCAGAGGTTTACCCATGATTATGTTCTTTGTTCCATCATGCTCAAAAAATATCTTCAGCTCTCCCCCTGCAAATACCATCCCTCCCGAGCTCTTCACTCCCCCCACCTCCAAATCCCTCAGGGTCAGTCATTTCTCAACGAAACATGCTGGGGCTAGATCTCTGTCTTTGGCTGTGGCCTCCGTCTGGAACAGCATCCCTGCCACTCTGAAACTTGAGGAGAACCATCTCCAGTTCCGGAAGCACCTCAAGACCTTCCTCTTTGCTTCGGCCTTCTCTCCTCCTCTCCCTTGTTGATCTGTTCTTCTTAGGCATCATGCACCTGATTACCCTCTGAATTGGGCCCAGGTACTTGCCCACCCTGCCACAAACCCACACTGCCTCCTGGCAACCTTTACACTTTGGGTCTGTATCTGCAACCCTACAGCCCCCCCCTTCCCTGTACTTATCAGACACCCCTGGTCTTTACCTTTTACCTAGTACTTGCCACTTGCTGGATTCACTATTATTTGTTGTTGTTTTTCATTCATATGCTCAGCACTTTCCACTTCCCCTTTGCCCACTGTTCTTCCCCCCTTCCCTCTGCACTTTCACATTCTCAATGTCACTGGGCCTAGTAAAATCGTTGTTTTTGTTCCCCCTTGTTCCTCTCCCTTGACTCATTGCACTCTGAAACACTTGTGTATGAGCGCAATACAAATAAAATATCAATATCAATATCAATTCCTGACCACTTATCCCTATTAAAACTTTATTCATATTATTCATAGCTAATCTCTCCCTCTCTACCATGTAGGTCTTCCTATCCTTAGATGAGAGTGTGTCCACAATCTTATTCACAGTTATATTCACATTTCACGCACCCTGCCCCCTGTATCTCAATCTTCGTTCTTGCCTCTGGTATTGTTTACATTTCTGCTATGTTCACATGGGCTTAGGACATGGGGGGGACAAAGGGGACAACCCCCCCCACAATTTTAAGTGGGGGATATAATGGCATGTATCCCTCCCCAGAATATGTCTGTGATTTTTTTAATGTAATTAATACATTTTATGTAATGAATGTATAAAGCGACAGAGGGCCCAAGGCGTAAGGGCATTGACCTACAAACACCGGCGTAACAGGGCCCCCCACATCCCCCGTGGTGCGTGGGGCCCCACTAGCCCGTGCCCTGGGAGGGGGCCCCCACTTGGAGAAAAAAAAAGAAAAACAAATATTTTTTCTCATTTTTTTTAAATGTTTCTTTTTGAATTCTCTCTGCCTTCATAAAGAAATTATTTCTGTTACAGAAATTATTTCCTTTGAAAGGCAGAGAGACTACAAAAATAACATTCTTTTTGAAGACCAAGGTATCCCCCCGCCTCATGAAATGGAAGACCCCAGGCTGGAGGCCTCCATGCCATGGGGTGGGGGAAGCCCTATGACTTAAAAAAAGGAATAGTTTATTTTTGAAGTCACTCTGCCTTCATACAGAAATTATTTCCATTATGGTTTGGTCCTTAACGGAAACAATTTCTTTATAAAGTCAGAGTGATTTCAAAAAGAAACACTTTCTTTTTGAAGTAATAGGGCTCCCCTCAACCCCATGACGGGTGTGTGTGTGAGTGTATTTTGAAAGGGTGTACACAAATGTATGGGTGGCTGGGTGTGCACATGTACGGTGAAAGGATGCACACTTATGTGTATAGGTGGCTGCCTGTGTGAGTGAAAGGGTGCACACTTAAATGTATGGGTGGGTGCCTTGGTGTGTGTACCTCTATGGTGAAAGGATGCACACACACATGTACGGGTGGCTGCTTGGGTGTGCCTGTATGGTAAAAGGGTGCACACTTAAATGTATGGATGGCTGGGTGTGCATGTGTGTATATTGTCAATGGTGTGTGTGCTTGTGTTCAGGGGCGCAACAAAACCTACATTTTGGGGGGGGCTAATCCTTCAAATGTTGGGAGAGGCGCTAACTTCACAGGAGTTGGGGGGGCAAACTCATTTGTGTGGGGACATCTAACTTTTTTACGCATTTTAATGAGACTATTCTAATGCAGCTTCAATGTTACAAGCAGTTAACGCTCTCCTTTAAGTCTGAAAGCACCCACTTATGGACTGCTGTGGGAATGAGCGGTCTCGTGTTCCCTCTCTACCCTTCAAATCACTCCCCTCACATGTAAGTACTAAACGAGGAGACACAATCTATGCATCTATGCAATCAGAGGTAAATTATGCTGTTTTCAGAAAAAAATCTGAAAACATCTTGGTTTGAATAAACCAACTCCCTAGACTGTAAACTTTTTATGTTTGTATGTTTTGCACCCTGATGCCTGTGGGCCATGTTGCGGTAGAAATGCAGGTACTAACAGTGAAATGCTTTACGTTAGTAATTGCTGGGCCCTTGTTAACAGTGAAACCCAGGTGCCGTTTAACATCTGTGTCCTGTTCTGTTCCGGCAACTGCTCTGAAGGTCAGCCAGGTTGAGTCAACATAGGCCAAAATTTCAGAGGTGGTGCTGAAGCCCAGTCAACTCAATGGTGTTACTCCACTACTTGTGTTTAATGCCTTGATTCCTTATTGGTAATCATCATTACTCCTAGCCCTATTCTTCCTCGTCCCTGTACTTGTGTATGAGGCAGTACTTGTGTATGGGGAAATCTGCCTCATACACACGTACTGGGAGGAGGTAGAGGTACATAGAGGTAATGCCTGACTACCTGTAATCTCCATTACTCCTCGTCCCACTCTTCCTCTTCCCAGCACTTACCTATGCAGCAAGGAGCCTCATACGTAAGCTTTGGGACAAGGAAGAGGAACTTGAAGGTAATTCTGGGCCAAGGAGCTGATTTTGGAGGTTGGGGTAGGGTGTGGGAGGGAGAGGGGATGTGTGGGGGGCGGAATTGTGCAATACATCATAATGGTTGTCCATGTCCAGGCTAAGCAGGCACGATATGTGGTATTAGTGGCTAGAGAGGCATTTTGGTGCAGCCAGTCAAGTCATTTCAGCAAGTTTGGTATGACTTTTTTTTAACTGCGCATTTCTGTTAAAGCAGTCCTGCAAAGTAGAATTTCAAAAAAGGTAGTAGGCTTTCCTCTCCAGAACGAACATGGCATGATAACCTGTTCTGAGATGAGAGTTTGCAGCACACACTTTTTGCTCACTGTACTTTTCACAGATGCGAAATATCCATTTGCATATCAGTCTTTGTCCCGCCCACACGGGCAGCCCAGCACCGAAATGCTATGGCAATTCCTCTCTGAACAAGAGTACCAACAGCAACCCCATAGACGTGTTTCAGCCTTGTTGGGCCTCATCAGTGAGGTGAAGCTGCACATCTCTGAGCACAGTGAGCAGGGAGTCCACGTCTGGTCGCCCCCAGGTAACTCAGGGTGACCAACCCCAAGTTCCTTACAAATATTTCAAAAAAAGGTAGCAGGCACTCCTCTCCAGAAGGAACATGGCATGATAACCAGTTCTGAGATGAGAGTTTGCAGCACATGCTTTTTGCTCACTGTACCTTTCACAGATGGGAAATATCCATTTGCATATCAGTCTTTGTCCCACCCACATGGGCAGTCCAGCACCGAAATGCTATGGCAAATCCTCTGTGAACAAGAGTACCAACAGCAACCCCATACACGTGTTTCAGCCTTGTTGGGCCTCATCAGTGAGGTGAAGCTGTGCCTCTCTGAGCACAGCGAGCAGGGAATCCACGTCTGGTTGCCCCCAGGTAACTCAGGGTGACCAATCCCAAATTCCTTGTAAATATTTAAAAAAAAGGTAGCAGGCGCTCCTCTCCAGAAAGAACATGGCAGGATAACCTGTTCTGAGATGAGAGTTTGCAGCACACACTTTTTGCTCACTGTACCTGTCACAGATAGGAAATATCCCTTTGCATATCAGTCTGCTAAGTAGAATTACCTGGTTAGGCTGGCATTTTGGTGCTGTCAGTCTAGCAGTTTCTTACTGCGGCATTGTATATTGTTTCTGGGCATCTGTTTATAAGTCATTTATAACATGCCTGTACACAAGTATTTCTAGGCGCGACACGACAAGGGAGCAAAGATAGAGGGCAGACAAGACACACAATGTTACTAGGCCTTGTGTCATTCAGATCGTGCAAGTGTGAGAACGAGAAATGCAGAGGGAAAGGGAGCAGGGGGGGAATTGCTCTGAGTAAGTGCAGCCAGGGCAGAGTGATTCTGGGTAGTGCAAGGAGAACAAGGGACTGTAGGGTTACAATTACAGCCCCTAAGTGCATGGTAGGCCCGGAGGCAGTGCAAGAGTGACTGATCAAGAAAGAGCCTGGACCCAGTGAGACTCTGAGGGTAGCCAAGCAACCAGTTGCTACAGCAGACAGGTAGGTCAGCAGCAGAGGGAGAGAAAGAAAGCAGAGGAGAAGAGGAACGTTCTGGGCTGCTTCTGGAACTTCAGGTGGTCTGCTCAAGTTTGAGAGGGGCAGGGAGGCCATTTCAGAGGTAGGCACCTGCAGAGGAGAGAGATCTACCCCCACTCTCTGCCTGGAGAAGCATCTAACCCTTAGAGAGTTGGAGGTAGCTGGGGAAGGGCTCTAGAAGGAAGGTATTTTGGAAGAGAGTGTTGGATGTAGTATGGGCCCCGACCCCAGAAAGCCTTGTGGACAATGTAATGGGTTTTGAATTTGATCCTTGCAGCCACCGGGAGCCAGTGGAGAGATTTCAGGACTGGAGAGATACGATCCCTGGGCTTGAGGTCAAGGATAAGCATTGCAGTCCTGTTTTGGATTAGTTGCAGAGGGTGGAGAGTAGAGGAAGGCAGATTGAGGAAGAGGTTGTTGCAGTAGCCCAGCCCAGAGAGAAACAGGGTTCTGGAGACAATGAGCTTCTGGGGGAAAGGGAAGAGTCCCTTTGAGGAGGAGCAGCTGGTAGTGGAACTTCTTGACAACGTCCGAGATGTGAGGAGAGAAAGAGAGAGTGGAGTTGAAGATGTATTTTTTCCTCGCAGGAAGGCAAAGGAAGAATGCTCAAGGTGGGTGGCCAGAGTGAGAGAGGGAAAGCAGGGGCAGGAGTCCAAATGAGAAGGATCTCTGTCTTACTGGCATTAAGGCAGAGATGTTGGAGGCGCACCAATCCTGAATCGCGAATAGTGAGTCAGGAATGTGCGAGAGAGGAGAGGAGCCCAAAGGAAAGTTGAGTATCATCCGCATAACACTGAAAGTTAGAGGAGAAGGTAGAGATCAGGTTGGCCAAGTAGAGGTGGAAAAACCAGGGTGAGAGGATAGAGCCCTGGGGAAGGCCACAAGTAGAGAGTGAGGTGGTGGAGCGAAAGGGACCCAGTTGGACCTTGGAGGGGCAGTCCAAGAGGACGGAGGTCAGCCACTCCAGGGCCTGATCAATGATGCCCAGTTTCCCACATAGTCAATTGATCAAGATGGTGTGGTTGACTGTGTTGAAAGTAGAGGAAAGATCAAGGAGGATTAGGACAGAAGGAATGCTGGAATCAAGGTTAGAGAGCCGATCTTCACAGGTGTTCAGGAGAGCAGTTTCCATGCCTCTGGCAGCTCTGAAGCCAGACTGATGGTCATGGAGGCAGCCAACATATTCAGTATGGCGAGTAAGCTGGGAGATGGCCAGCTTTTCCAAGAGCATGCCCAGGAAAGGGGCGGGGTGGAGATTGGGCAATTGCTTGCCAGGTAGGATCGCCAGACAGCTTCTTGAGGAGTGGGTGCACAAGGGAGTGCTTAAGGAGAGAGGGGAATGTTCCAGTGGCGAAAGAGTGATTACAGAAATCAGTCAAGGCTGGAGCGAGGGTGTCAATATGGTCCTTGATGGTTCTGGAGGAGCAGGGGAGCACCTGTTTGGACACTTTCATAGATCGGAATGGTCTAGAAACCTTGTCAGAAGTTGTCAGCTAGAAAGAGGAGAAAGGAGGAGGAGGGGTAGAGATGGCCAAAGGGGAGCCGAGAGAGGAAGAGGGAGAGGAAGAGGAGATAGAGGACAGGATGTCCTGAGTTTTAGCGGAGAAGTAAGAGGCCAGAGCCATACAGAGGGACTGAGAGGAAACAGCAGAGGTAGAGACCCAACAGGATTGACCAGTTCCCTGCAGATTTTAAAGTGTTTGGCCGTGTTGTTAGAGGCTGCAGAAACCCGGGCTTGAATGTGTGCTCTCTTCCGATGAGTGTTATTGCTTCGACTGGCATTTTGGTGCAACCAGACTAGGTATGTCTAAATGTCGCCTGGCATGCTTTACTGTAATGTTATGTATCTACACTGGGCTACATTTTGCAGCCAGTGGGACATGTTTTCAATGTGGCATGGAATGTTTAATAGCAAAGCATTAATGTTCCTGTGCACTGTTGGTGACTTGCATGTATTGGATTGGTGTTACCCTACAAAACAATTGCAAACACTCTGTCTTTTTAGCTAATTTTTCTCAGAAAGTGTGCTGTATGTTGCATTAAAACACATATGTATATCTTTCTCCTAGTACAGTGTGCGGCATAGCCCTTCAGCAGCACGTTCGTACGTATTGTGCCAGCGTGTTCATCTAGGTTGGCACAGAGTGTGGCACGACCCGCGATTTGTTGCCGAGTTGAGGGGGCCCTCCGCATGGCTCACAGGGGGGTCCCCACACCTTGTGTTACGCCACTGTCTACAAACATGTGCCACTGGCACCATCTGAGGAGCACAGTGGCACAAGTAAATGTCTCTTCTGCTGCACAGCAGTAATCCGAAAGCACCAAGCTGCTTAATAGGAAAACTCTCCCAACCAATAACGCTACTACTAAGGAACAGCTCTCAGATCATGTTTTGCGGGCTATGCTATGTGTAGCTCATGTCATTCAGCATCTCTGCATTATACATTGAAGACCTCAGGTACCACAATGAAATACGATGTTAACCTAAAGCAGTCACATGTTTATGATTTAACACAACATTGGACCACTTGGGATCTGTGCAAGCTGCCCTTTAGGTTGTGCTACCTTCACGAGATAGATACAACCTAGAAGGGACTGTGTGATGAAGTACTTACCTGAGAGAATTGTTTGGCACAGACATGTATCTTGCAGATATACATAATGTGCAAAACGTTTAATTTACACAATTAGTCAACACGGTTTATGCTCGTCAAAGAAGCAGAAATGAACCAGTCCATGTTTTAAATCTTTTAAAAATAGGTTTACTTTGTGATTCAGTTTACTTAGGCATAGGTACGGACGGATAATTAAACGTGGGGCATTGAAGAGAAAATTGCCTTTTGAAGTGCTAATGACCCAGACTTCAAAACTTAACCAAAAGCAGATATTTACAGAGATAGAGGTGTTAGCTGCAGCCATTTCAACCAAATACTGTGAACATTGTGATTTTCAGGCACTCTTGAGATGGGTCCACATCAGTCATGAACTGTGACAAACTGCCCCGAAATTAACAGGCAACACTGGCAGTACTGAGTGAAGGTACCGACGTTCAAGCTGAAGGCTGGAAAAGGTGCGCAGCATCACAGAAGGAGGCGCGAGGCAAGTTTGGCTCCGGTGGTCATCTGAGGAAACTCTACCAGTGAGAGTAGGTATGAGGCTTAAATTTTTGACAGAAGCCCTTGGCTGCCTGGCGGTGGCAGCCAGCCCCTCTGAAGTCTGGTGTGGGCTTGGGGGGCTTTTTCCTTTGTATTCTGCATAGACTGCGCGCACCACGTTCTTCAGTCGTCAGCGGTGTGGGCACTGGGGACACGTCGAGGCAGCGTTGGGGGACAGCTGGCCGGAGGTGGAGTAGGAGCTAAGGTAGCATTCTCTTCCTTTCTTATATCTCCCTTTTAACCTTTGTTCTTCTCTCCCTGCCCTTTCCCCATAGTTTTGGTGCCTTTCTTTATAGGGTTTGCATATTATTTGTTTGTTTCATTTTGTATAATGTTGAAAATATTGCATCAGAAAGCATTCCTCAATCCTCATCATACTTTGTTCTCTTTATTTCCCATTCTTTTGCCCCACTTCCTCGTGCAGAGTATCACTTCTGGCCTCTCCCTCTCAGAGTCACCAACATAATCTTCTGGGAGCTATGCCACTCTTCGTTCTACTCCCCCTTTTTGCTTCCTCTCCTTACCACCTTCCCTTTCTCCTCTCACACGCCACCCTATATTTACAAAATGGCTTGTGTCATGCTGCAGGGCCATGCATTTGTTCAGTGTTCACTCCGACTAATAGAGCGGGACACCTGTGTTTGCATTTAATTCACAGATAATTTCCCCCTGCAACTGTGAACCAGTCAGCAATGAATTGTACACACTGTCAGTAATGTTACTCTAAATGCATGGTCATCGTTTCCTGCAAAATATAATATCCAGGTTAAGGAATTTGTCTATGGAAGAACACCAAACTGACCAAACAGGTTCAAAACTCACCTACATATAAAAAAAGAGCTATAATTGTTTGACATTGTAACTTTCATATTTGATGTGGTTTCTCGCCATGTTCTTTAGGGAAGATTTGTGATTATATTTTGTTCAGCTTTTAGTCTGGGCAGGGTCTTTTCTTTCCTGGTTTCGTGGAGAAGTAGTACTTACCGTGTTTACCCGAGGCTACAGCATCTAATATCTCGACCAGTGCTAAAAATTGGGCAAATGCTTGTTATGCAGAATCCTGTGCAGTGCCCTTAGGGACCACTACACACAATTAAGACTACAAGTGGCAATACAGGTTCACCTTTGGTACAAGCCTGTACTACTATGTTAAAGTGATAGCAGTAGCGGAGCAGCCAGGCTTATCTCAAGAGTATATGAGCAGTAGCAGAGATTACACAAAGGGACCACAATTACAGTGACTCAAGCAAACACTGACTCAAGGTTTCAGGTAAAAAAATATAAGTACATTCCTTTTTTAAACCATCTGTAAAACACAGCACTTCTATAAATTCAAAACCACACGTAAAATACACTACAAGTAACCAATTCTCTTGGAACAGAATCACTCAAGGTAAGTACCATCTGTTTTGGCAGACCGGTGTTGTGAAACAAAAGACGTTACTAGGAATACATATGCGATCCCTTTTTGACAACTCGGTCGTATTAAAGAAACGCGTATCCGTGGCAAGGGATGTTAACGGGGCAAAAACACACTTAGCACCTGGGCTAACCAGAGAGAGTTGGGGGCAAAAATCATATGCAATACTTTTGTCAAGGCAGACCGAATCAGAGAACACTCGCTGACAGAAATACAAAAAAAGTCAATAGGCCGGAGCCAATGTCGAGGATCACACAGTCAGACAGTTCAAGATTCAACATTGCAAAGAGTACTTGGATATTGTCTTTAGAGGAAGCAAACGTTATAAGGAGGAGGGAAGACAAGGGCAAGCCTTGGAGGAGGAGAAAAGGGATTCGCTGTAGTTCCTCAAGCAGAACACAGTACCTTATTCAATGAAGTAGCTCGTGCCACGGCAGTTGTTTCTGTTGGTTTCCTGCAGACCCGCGGTTCCTAGAGCTTCAGCAAGAAGGAGGATGTCTGGAGGGGGTCTACACCACACAGGGATGAAGCCAGCAGCAGCAACGGTGATCAAAAGGTGCGCTCCTTTAAAACAGGAGAGGCTCTTCAGGTGGCTATCTGGACCACTACAGCAGTGTGCAGCGATTTCGACCACGAAGACGATCCTCTGGCTGTGGAAGATGAGCTGGTTGACCCCACCAAGCTCAAGGGAAGAAGACTCCGGACTGGATCTTCTCTGGTCGTCGAAGGGTAGATAGCTCAGGACTGCAGCAGGGCTTCACCGGGACGGGGTAGTTGCAGCAGCCGACTTCTTCTCAGCTTCTCTTCGGTTCCTTGTAGTTCCAGTGGCGACTCTGACTTCCAGCCCAAGAGCCCTGCCTTTTATGCGAAAATCCCCCATTCACACAGCCTGGCTGTCAATCACGCAGCAGGGGGGTTGTCCAGCCCGGACAACCACCTCAGCCAATCATGGCAAAGTGCGACTTGGGTTTCCTAGGATACCCTGTGCAGGGGGTGACTACACCCCTCCCTCACATTCAGCCCACCTAGACATCGAGGCGCCCAGAGGAGGGCTTCTTGGCAGAAGCCCACCAAAATACGGTGAACAAAGAAGGCAAACCTAGTTTGCCACGCAAAGTAAAACACAAGAAGGACTTTAACAAAAGGAAATGGTGAATAAACCCGACCGGAGCCAAAAGAAAGAGTATTTGGTCAAGCAAGATTATGTTTGAGGCTAATATAATAGTCTAAAACAATACCATGTTCATATATTATAATCGCGGTAGATAAGTTAGGGTAGATACCACTGCCACGAGCCAAGTTTAAATGTTAAAAGAGCAAAACAAAGCTCTACGAGGTACAGATAAAAAGGGCTAAGGATTAACCCTTTCCAGTACTCCATGTAAGATGGGGTGTACTGGATCTGTGGTTAAATGACTAAGTAAAGTTAATGGCAACTTTACCCTTTTCTGGGGGACAGTAGTCAGCCCCAGAAATGGAGTTGGTTTGAAGCCTAGAAGACAGCCCTGTGTCACTGCACTGAAGGTGCTGTGTAACACACAAAAGAAGGGGGCTACTGAAGTGGTGTACTCAATCCACAATCACAAAAACGCTTGAAATACACATGGCAAAACACAGGTAAGAGTGGGAAAAAGAGGCAGACTCTTACCAAGTGGAAAAAATAAACTCCAGAAATCCAGCAAACCTGCTGGGGGACTCAATAAGTGAGGGAAATTAGCCATAAAATGAGAATTCTCCCTAACACTCACCCCCCGCCCCCAGACTAAGGGACAGGAGGATTTAATCCACTCCTGGATGGTTCTCATACCTCTAGTCAGTTAAAAACATCCTAGAGAGACCATCAACATTTTGGTGGCGACTTTCTGCTCTGTGCTCAATGGAAAAATCAAATCCTTGTAGGCAGATTGACTATCTGAGCAACTTTGGGTTTTCCACTTTCATTTGCATCAGCCATCTCAAGGGTTGGTGGTCAGTCTGAATAATTAAGGTAGATCCATACAATTATGGTCTAAACCTCTTCAGTGACCACACAATAGCAACACATTCATGTTCTATTGTTGCCCACCTTGTCTCAGGATCCATTAACTTCCTGCTGATGAAACAAATGGGGTGTTCCCTATCTTTCTCATCCATTTGAATAAGGACTGCACCTATAACTACATTAGAAGCATCAGTTTGTACAATTAAGGGTTGGTGGTAGTCAGAAGCTCTTAGGACTGGAGCTTGACAAAGGGATTTCTTCAGACCTTTAAAAGCTTGATTGCACTCCTCATTCCACTTGACCTTTTTAGAAATTTGGGAGATGAGTCGACATTCAATGGAGAAGCTATGGTCCCATAGTTCTCTCTGAAGTTCCTGTAATACCCAGTGAGACCTACGAAGGCTCTCACTTGGGTTTGAGTAGTAGGGGTGGGCCAGTTTTGTACAGCTAGTACTTTGGTAGGCAATGGCCTTATTTCACCTCCTCCTACCTCGTGGCCAAGGTAGACCACTGTACTCAGACCAATTTGACATTTGCGTGCCTTTATGGTCAGATGGGCCTGTTCCAGAGCCTGCAATATATATCCTAGGTGTTCAATATGTTCTTTCCATATAGAGCTGAACACTGCAATGTCATCCAAGTATGCCATGCAGAAGTCCTCCATCCCATTCAGAACTTTATTGACCATCCTTTGAAATGTAGCAGGTGCGTTCTTTATTCCAAAAGGCATTACCTGAATTGGTAGTGGGGTGGAGAATGCAGTTTTCTCCTTGGCATGGTCTGTCAAGGCTATTTGCCAATAGCCTGATGTTAGGTCAAATGTGCTGAGGTACTTGGCTCTACCAAGTTTGTTCACCAGCTCATCTGTCCTAGGCAAAAGATGGGCATCAGTCTTGGTGACTGTATTTAGAGCTCTATAGTCCACGCAGAATCTCAACTCTTTGGATCCTGCCTTTGGTACAAGCCCAACTCGGCAAGACCATGGGCTAGTAGAGGGCTCTATAACCCCGAGATCAAGCATCTTGTTGCCCTCATTCCTTATATGGGTTCTTACATTGTCTGACATTCTGTACCCCCTGCTTTTGTCAGGCAGACAGTCACCAGTGAATATATCATGCTGGCCCCAAGGGGTCAAGCCTGGTGAAAGGGAGAACAGGGAGGCAAACTGATTCAACAGCAACTTGCACTCATCCTGCTGGTCAGATGTGAGACTGGAAGAGAGATTAACTCCTTCCACTTGCTCATCTAAAGGTAAGCCTCTGAGGAGGTCAGGCAGAGGTTCACTCTCCTCCTCCCCTAAGCTGAAGCTAGAACCAAAGCTCCTATGTCAGGTCTAGAGACATAAGCCTTTAACCCTTTAAGTGCCATGGGTATTTCTCCCCAGTGCCAGAGCCTTTTTTGGTGATTTTGGTATGTGGCCATTCAATGGCTTGTAACTTTTACGTTACATGAGATATCTCGGCCAAATTTGCCTCCTTTCTTCCCACATGTAGGCGGTTGTAACGCCACCCAGGAATCCCAGGTTGCTGTAGGGGGGTGAGAGAAAATAAGGAAAATGTGCGAAAATTTTGGGTTTTTTCAAAAAATGCCAATAAAATGATGTACAAAGAAGCCTGTGGTTTTTTCCTTGTAAGAGCTAGGAACAAATGGTTTGCTGTGCTGAGTTCCCCAATGTGTTGGCTTTCAGGAACAGGTTGAGTGGAAATGGAAAAAAATTATTTTGATGGGGATATCAACCGTTTTGTGAGAGGTAGGCGATTTTTGGCATTTTTGCCAATTGGACATGCATGGACGGAATAGAAGAAAAGGGCAGGAAAGCCAAATTGGAGGACAGAAAGGCATATATTTCTGAAAAGTAGACAAAATTTCAAGTTTAGGAATGGGTGATTTGTATAGGTCAGGCAACAACTAGGTAGGGGAAACTGCCATCGAATGGGGGAAAAGCGGGAAAATGACTGAAAAAAAGGTATGTGTTGGACATGGTTGGCTTGGTACGGCAATGGCTTCTATGAATTTTGAGAAAAGCAATGCTCCGCTACATTCCCCCGACTCTTGCAGTTAGGAGAGCATACCATTTTTGTAGTGTTTGTACAAAACAAGCAATACCACAAGCCAAACACTGAGCCATGGTACACAGGAGTTTTACGCTCACGGCCTGACCAGACGCACTTAGCATGTGTAAATTGGGAAAACCAATGTGGTGAGGAATGGCAGCCATACATTTTTTGAAAGAGCACAGGCAGACCTTTTCAAGGGTAGGTGACTTGTGCAGGTTACAAAAGTGTATGGTGGCTAAAAGCAGCGACTAAATGTAGGTCACATTTGGGAAAAGAAAGGGTTGTGAGACAAAGGGCTCCAGCAAATGGGTCAAAACGTTATGAAAACCACACAAACATAACACATGGCCTACCGTCACGCGTTCCCACAGGTGTCCCGATGAAAACGGTACCTCACATGTGTGGGTGCACCTACCTGGCCGCCAAGGGGAAAGCCTAAAACACAAGTAACCCCAAGTCTGTTTTCACACCGGAAATGTCACACTCTCACATCATACAGATATGGGCCTCGGGTGTCCAAGCCACCGAGGAAAACTGGGAACCCCATGAATTTCCAAAAAGAGGACACCCGTGGGAATCCGCAAAGGTATGATATGCCCAAATTGCCCCAGATTTTATTACCGAGACACCCCCGCAAAGTCCGAAATGTGGGAAAAAATACGCAATTTCCACACATTTCGCTCGGCTCACCCATCGAAACACGCCCCCAACAACACATGGCCTAATGTCACGCGTTCCCACAGGTGTCCCGATGAAAACGGTACCTCACATGTGTGGGTGCACCTACCTGGCCGCCAAGGGGAAAGCCTAAAACACACGTAACCCCAAGTCTGTTTTCACACCGGAAATGTCACACTCTCACATCATACAGATATGGACCTCGGGTGTCCAAGCCACCAAGGAAAACAGGGAACCCCAAGCATTTCCGGAAAGAGGACACCCGTGGGAATCCGCAGAGGTATGATATGCCTAAATCGCCCCAGAATTTATTACCCAGACACCCCCGCAAAGTCCGAAATGTGGGAAAAAAAACGCATTTTCCTCACATTTCGCTCGACTCACCCATCGAAGCATGCCCCCAACAACACATGGCCTACTGTCCCGCGTTCCCACAGGTGTCCCGATGAAAACGGTACCTCACATGTGTGGGTGCACCTACCTGGCCGCCAAGGGGAAAGCCTAAAACACAAGTAACCCCAAGTCTGTTTTCACACCGGAAATGTCACACTCTCACATCATACAGATATGGGCCTCGGGTGTCCAAGCCACCAAGGAAAACAGGGAACCCCAAGCATTTCCGGAAAGAGGAAACCCGTGGGAATCCGCAGAGGTATGATATGCCCAAATCGCCCCAGAATTTATTACCCAGACACCCCCGCAAAGTCCGAAATGTGGGAAAAAATACGCATTTTCCTCACATTTCGCTCGACTCGCCCATCGAAACACGCCCCCAACAACACATGGCCTACTGTCCCGCGTTCCCACAGGTGTCCCGATGAAAACGGTACCTCACATGTGTGGGTGCACCTACCTGGCCGCCAAGGGGAAAGCCTAAAACACAAGTAACCCCAAGTCTGTTTTCAGAGCGAAATCTCAGACATTCTGCCGACCGGCACAATGTACAGATATGGGCCTCGGGTGTCCAAGCCACCGAGGAAATCAGGGAACCCCATGCATTTCCGAAAAGAGGACACCTGTGGGAATCCGCAGAGGTATGATATGCCCAAATCACCCCAGAATTTATTACCCAGACACCCCTGCAAAGTCCGAAATGTGGGGAAAAAAACGCTTTTTCCGCACATTTCGCTCGACGCACCCATCGAAACACGCCCCCAACAACACATGGCCTACCGTCACGCGTTCCCACAGGTGTCCCGATGAAAACGGTACCTCACATGTGTGGGTGCACCTACCTGGCCGCCAAGGGGAAAGCCTAAAACACAAGTAACCCCAAGTCTGTTTTCACACCGGAAATGTCACACTCTCACATCATACAGATATGGGCCTCGGGTGTCCAAGCCACCAAGGAAAACAGGGAACCCCATGCATTTCCAAAAAGAGGACACCCGTGGGAATCCGCAGAGGTATGATATGCCCAAAACGCCCCAGAATTTATTACCCAGAAACCCCCGCAAAGTCCGAAATGTGGGAAAAAATACGCATTTTCCTCACATTTCGCTCGACTCACCCATCGAAACACGCCCCCAACAACACATGGCCTACTGTCCCGCGTTCCCGCAGGTGTCCCGATGAAAACGGTACCTCACATGTGTGGGTGCACCTACCTGGCCGCCAAGGGGAAAGCCTAAAACACAAGTAACCCCAAGTCTGTTTTCAGAGGGAAATCTCAGACATTCTGCCGACCGGCACAATGTACAGATATGGGCCTCGGGTGTCCAAGCCACCGAGGAAAACAGGGAACCCCATGCATTTCCGGAAAGAGGACACCCGTGGGAATCCGCAGAGGTATGATATGCCCAAATCGCCCCAGAATTTATTACCCAGACACCCCCGCAAAGTCCGAAATGTGGGAAAAAATACGCATTTTCCTCACATTTCGCTCGACTCACCCATCGAAACACGCCCCCAACAACACATGGCCTACCGTCCCGCGTTCCCACAGGTGTCCCGATGAAAACGGTACCTCACATGTGTGAGTGCACCTACCTGGCCGCCAAGGGGAAAGCCTAAAACACAAGTAACCCCAAGTCTGTTTTCAGAGGGAAATCTCAGACATTCTGCCGACCGGCACAATGTACAGATATGGGCCTCGGGTGTCCAAGCCACCGAGGAAAACAGGGAACCCCATGAATTTCCGAAAAGAGGACACCCGTGGGAATCCGCAGAGGTATGATATGCCCAAATCGCCCCAGAATTTATTACCCAGACACCCCTGCAAAGTCCGAAATGTGGGGAAAAAAACGCTTTTTCCGCACATTTCGCTCGACGCACCCATCGAAACACGCCCCCAACAACACATGGCCTACCGTCACGTGTTCCCACAGGTGTCCCGATGAAAACGGTACCTCACATGTGTGGGTGCACCTACCTGGCCGCCAAGGGGAAAGCCTAAAACACAAGTAACCCCAAGTCTGTTTTCACACCGGAAATGTCACACTCTCACATCATACAGATATGGGCCTCGGGTGTCCAAGCCACCAAGGAAAACAGGAAACCCCATGCATTTCCGAAAAGAGGACACCCGTGGGAATCCGCAGAGGTATGATATGCCCAAATCGCCCCAGAATTTATTACCCAGACACCCCCGCAAAGTCCGAAATGTGGGAAAAAATATGCATTTTCCTCACATTTCGCTCGACTCACCCATCGAAACACGCCCCCAACAACACATGGCCTACTGTCCCGCGTTCCCACAGGTGTCCCGATGAAAACGGTACCTCACATGTGTGGGTGCACCTACCTGGACGCCAAGGGGAAAGCCTAAAACACAAGTAACCCCAAGTCTCTTTTCAGAGGGAAATCTCAGACATTCTGCCTACCGGCACAATGTACAGATATGGGCCTCGGGTGTCCAAGCCACCGAGGAAAACAGGGAACCCCATGCATTTCCGGAAAGAGGACATCCGTGGGAATCCGCAGAGGTATGATATGCCCAAATCGCCCCAGAATTTATTACCCAGACACCCCCGCAAAGTCCGAAATGTGGGAAAAAATACGCATTTTCCTCACATTTCGCTCGACTCACCCATCGAAACACGCCCCCAACAACACATGGCCTACCGTCCCGCGTTCCCACAGGTGTCCCGATGAAAACGGTACCTCACATGTGTGGGTGCACCTACCTGGCCGCCAAGGGGAAAGCCTAAAACACAAGTAACCCCAAGTCTGTTTTCAGAGCGAAATCTCAGACATTCTGCCGACCGGCACAATGTACAGATATGGGCCTCGGGTGTCCAAGCCACCGAGGAAAACAGGGAACCCCATGCATTTCCGAAAAGAGGACACCCGTGGGAATCCGCAGAGGTATGATATGCCCAAATTGCCCCAGAATTTATTACCCAGACACCCCTGCAAAGTCCGAAATGTGGGGAAAAAAATGCTTTTTCCGCACATTTCGCTCGACGCACCCATCGAAACACGCCCCCAACAACACATGACCTACCGTCACGCGTTCCCACAGATGTCCCGATGAAAACGGTACCTCACATGTGTGGGTGCACCTACCTGGCCGCCAAGGGGAAAGCCTAAAACACAAGTAACCCCAAGTCTGTTTTCACACCGGAAATGTCACACTCTCACATCATACAGATATGGGCCTCGGGTGTCCAAGCCACCGAGGAAAACAGGGAACCCCATGCATTTCCGAAAAGAGGACACCCGTGGGAATCCGCAGAGGTATGATATGCCCAAATTGCCCCAGAATTTATTACCCAGACACCCCCGCAAAGTCCGAAATGTGGGAAAAAATATGCATTTTCCTCACATTTCGCTCGACTCACCCATTGAAACACGCCCCCAACAACACATGGCCTACTGTCCCACGTTCCCACAGGTGTCCCGATGAAAACGGTACCTCACATGTGTGGGTGCACCTACCTGGCCGCCAAGGGGAAAGCCTAAAACACAAGTAACCCCAAGTCTGTTTTCAGAGCGAAATCTCAGACATTCTGCCGACCGGCACAATGTACAGATATGGGCCTCGGGTGTCCAAGCCACCGAGGAAAACAGGGAACCCCATGCATTTCCGAAAAGAGGACACCCGTTGGAATCCGCAGAGGTATGATATGCCCAAATCGCCCCAGAATGTATTACCCAGACACCCCTGCAAAGTCCGAAATGTGGGGAAAAAAACGCTTTTTCCGCACTTTTCGCTCGACGCACCCATCAAAACACGCCCCCAACAACACATGGCCTACCGTCACGCGTTCCCAGAGGTGTCCCGATGAAAACGGTACCTCACATGTGTGGGTGCACCTACCTGGCCGCCAAGGGGAAAGCCTAAAACACAAGTAACCCCAAGTCTGTTTTCACACCGGAAATGTCACACTCTCACATCATACAGATATGGGCCTCGGGTGTCCAAGCCACCAAGGAAAGCAGGGAACCCCATGCATTTCCGAAAAGAGGACACCCGTCGGAATCCGCAGAGGTATGATATGCCCAAATCGCCCCAGAATTTATTACCCAGACACCCCCGCCAAGTCCGAAATGTGGGAAAAAATACGCATTTTACTCACATTTCGCTCGACTCACCCATCGAAACACGCCCCCAACAACACATGGCCTACTGTCCCGCGTTCCCACAGGTGTCCCGATGAAAACGGTATCTCACATGTGTGGGTGCACCTACCTGACCGCCAAGGGGAAAGCCTAAAACACAAGTAACCCCAAGTCTGTTTTCAGAGGGAAATCTCAGACATTCTGCCGACCGGCACAATGTACAGATATGGGCCTCGGGTGTCCAAGACACCGAGGAAAACAGGGAACCCCATGCATTTCCGGAAAGAGGACATCCGTGGCAATCCGTAGAGTTATGATATGCCCAAATCGCCCCAGAATTTATTACCCAGACACCCCCGCAAAGTCCGAAATGTGGGAAAAAATACGCATTTTCCTCACATTTCGCTCGACTCACCCATCGAAACACGCCCCCAACAACACATGGCCTACCGTCCCACGTTCCCACAGGTGTCCCGATGAAAACGGTACCTCACATGTGTGGGTGCACCTACCTGGCTGCCAAGGGGAAAGCCTAAAACACAAGTAACCCCAAGTCTGTTTTCAGAGGGAAATCTCAGACATTCTGCCGACCGGCACAATGTACAGATATGGGCCTCGGGTGTCCAAGCCACCGAGGAAAACAGGGAACCCCATGCATTTCCGAAAAGAGGACACCCGTGGGAATGCGCAGAGGTATGATATGCCCAAATCGCCCCAGAATTCATTACCCAGACACCCCTGCAAAGTCCGAAATGTGGGGAAAAAAACGCTTTTTCCGCACATTTCGCTCGACGCACCCATCGAAACACGCCCCCAACAACACATGGCCTACCGTCCCGCGTTCCCACAGGTGTCCCGATGAAAACGGTACCTCACATGCGTGGGTGCACCTACCTGGCCGGCAAAGGGCAAGCCGAAAACACAAGCAACCCCCAGTCTGTTTGCAGAGGGGAATCTCAGCCATTCTGCCGACCGGCACAACATACAGATATGGGCCTCGGGTGTCCAAGACACCGAGGAAAACAGGGAGCCCCATGAATTTCCGAAAAGAGGACACCCGTGGGAATCCGCAGAGGTGTGATTTGCGCACATCGCCCCAGGTTTTTTTACCCAGACACCCCGGCAAAGTCCGAAATGTGGGGGAAAAAACGCTTTTTCCGCACATTTCGCTCGACGCACCCATCGAAACACGCCCCCAACAAGACATGGCCTACCGTCCCGCGTTCCCACAGGTGTCCCGATGAAAACGGTATCTCACATGTGTGGGTGCACCTACCTGGCCGGCAAGGGGCAAGCCGAAAACGCAAGCAACCCCCAGTCTGTTTGCAGAGGGGAATCTCAGCCATTCTGCCGACCGGCACAACATACAGATATGGGCCTCGGGTGTCCAAGCCACCGAGGAAAACAGGGAGCCCCATGCATTTCCGAAAAGAGAACACCCGTGGGAATCCGCAGAGGTGTGATTTGCGCACATCACCCCAGGTTTTTTTACCCAGACACCCCTGCAAAGTCCAAAATGTGGGGGGAAAAACGCTTTTTCCGCACATTTCGCTCGACGCACCTATCGAAACACGCCCCCAACAACACCAGGCCTACCGTCCCGCGTTTCCACAGGTGTCCCGATGAAAACGGTACCTCACATGCGTGGGTGCACCTACCTGGCCGGCAAGGGGCAAGCCGAAAACGCAAACAACCCCCAGTCTGTTTGCAGAGGGGAATCTCAGCCATTCTGCTGACCGGCACAACATACAGATATGGGCCTCGGGTGTCCAAGCCACCGAGGAAAACAGGGAGCCCCATGCATTTCCGAAAAGAGGACACCCGTGGGAATCCGCAGAGGTGTGATTTGCGCACATCGCCCCAGGTTTTTTTACCCAGACACCCCTGCAAAGTCCGAAATGTGGGGGAAAAAACGCTTTCTCCGCACATTTCGCTCGACGCACCCATAGAAACACGCCCCCAACAACACATGGCCTACCGTCACGCGTTCCCACAGGTGTCCCGATGAAAACGGTACCTCACATGCGTGGGTGCACCTACCTGGCTGGCAAGGGGCAAGCCGAAAACGCAAGCAACCCCCAGTCTGTTTGCAGAGGGGAATCTCAGCCATTCTGCCGACCGGCACAACATACAGATATGGGCCTCGGGTGTCCAAGCCACTGAGGAAAACAGGGAGCCCCATGCATTTCCGAAAAGAGGACACCCGTGGGAATCCGCTGAGGTGTGATTTGCGCACATCGCCCCAGAATTTATTACCCAGACACCCCCGCAAAGTCCGAAATGTGCCCCGGACTTTGCGGGGGTGTCTGGGTAAAAAAATCTGGGGCGATGTGCGCAAATCACACCTCTGCGGATTCCCACGGGTGTCCTCTTTTCGGAAATGCATGGGGCTCCCTGTTTTCCTTGGTGGCTTGGACACCCGAGGCCCATATCTTTATGTTGTGCCGGTCGGCAGAATGGCTGAGATTCCCCTCTGCAAACAGACTGGGGGTTGCTTGCGTTTTCGGCTTGCCCCTTGCCGGCCAGGTAGGTGCACCCACGCATGTGAGGTACCGTTTTCATCGGGACACCTGTGGGAACGCGGGACGGTAGGCCATGTGTTGTTGGGGGCGTGTTTCGATGGGTGCGTCGAGCAAAATGTGCGGAAAAAGCGTTTTTTCCCCCACATTTCGGACTTTGCAGGGGTGTCTGGGTAAAAAAATCTGGGGCGATGTGCGCAAATCACACCTCTGCGGATTCCCACGGGTGTCCTCTTTTCAGAAATGCATGGGGCTCCCTGTTTTCCTTGGTGGCTTGGACACCCGAGGCCCATATCTGTATGTTGTGCCGGTCGGCAGAATGGCTGAGATTCCCCTCTGCAAACAGACTGGGGGTTGCTTGCGTTTTCGGCTTGCCCCTTGCCGGCCAGGTAGGTGCACCCACGCATGTGAGGTACCGTTTTCATCGGGACACCTGTGGGAACACGAGAAGGTATGACATCTGCTGTTGGCGATGTGTTTCGGTGAGTGGACACAGGGAAATGTCTCTGAAATTGGCCGGAAATGAAGACAATTCTCAGACATTTCGCTCTGGCCACCTACCGAAACACACCGCCAACAACACGTGGCCTACCTTCCCGTGTCCCCACACGTGTCCCGATGAAAACGGTACCTCACATGTGTGGGTGCACCTACCGGGGGCACAAAAGGAAAAAGGTAACCGACTGGGAACCCCAAGCCATTCGCCACTGCCCATTTTGTTCATGTGGGCAACCTACAGATTTGGGCCTAGGGTGTCGCAGCCAGCAAGGGAAACAGGGAACCCCATGCATTTCCCAAAAGAGGACACCCGTGGGAATCCACAGAGGTCTGCCTTGCGCAAATTGCCCCAGTTGTTATTAGCCACAATCCCCGACAAAGTGTGATATTTTGTGGGGAAAAAACACAATGTTCACTTTGTCTGGGGTTCTGAGTAATAAATTCTGGCCCGCTTCGCGCAAATCAGACCTCTGTGCTTTCCCACGGGTGTCCTCTTTTGGGAAATGCATGGGGTTCCCCGTTTTCCTTGCTGGCTTGGACACCCTAGGCCCAAATCTGTAGGTTGCCCACATGAACAAATTGTGCTGTGGCGAAAGGCTTGGGGTTACCAGCGGGTTACCCTTTTCCTTTTGCGCCCCCGGTAGGTGCACCCACACATGCGAGGTACCTTTTTCGTCTGGACACCTGTGGGAACACAAGAAGGTATGACATCTGCTGTTAGCGACGTGTTTCGGTGAGTGGACACAGGGAAATGTCTCTGAAATTGGCCGGAAATGAAGACAATTCTCAGACATTTCGCTCTGGCCACCCACCGAAACACACCGCCAACAACAAGTGGCCTACCTTCCCGTGTCCCCACACGTGTCCCGATGAAAACGGTACTTCACATTTGATGGTGCACCTACCGGGGGCGCAAAAGGAAAAGGGTAACCGACTGGGAACCCCAAGCCATTCGCCACTGCCCATTTTGTTCATGTGGGCAACCTACAGAATTGGGCCTAGGGTGTCGCAGCCAGCAAGGGAAACAGGGAACCCCATGCATTTCCCAAAAGAGGACACCCGTGGGAATCCTCAGAGGTCTGCCTTGCGCAAATTGCCCCAGTTATTATTAGCCACAATCCCCGACAAAGTGTGATATTTGGTGGGGAAAAAACACAATGTTCACTTTGTCTGGGGTTCTGGGTAATAAATTCTGGCCCGCTTTGCGCAAATCAGACCTCTGTGCTTTCCCACGGGTGTCCTCTTTTGGGAAATGCATGGGGTTCCCCGTTTTCCTTGCTGGCTTGGACACCCTAGGCCCAAATCTGTAGGTTGCCCACATGAACAAATTGTGCTGTGGCGAAAGGCTTGGGGTTACCAGTGGGTTACCCTTTTCCTTTTGCACCCCCGGTAGGTGCACCCACACATGCGAGGTACCTTTTTCGTCTGGACACCTGTGGGAACACAAGAAGGTATGACATCTGCTGTTGGCGACGTGTTTCGGTGAGTGGACACAAGGAAATGTCTCTGAAATTGGCCGGAAATGAAGACAATTCTCAGACATTTCGCTCTGGCCACCCACCGAAACACACCGCCAACAACACGTGGCCTACCTTCCTGTGTCCCCACACGTGTCCCGATGAAAACGGTACTTCACATTTGATGGTGCACCTACCGGGGGCGCAAAAGGAAAAGGGTAACCGACTGGGAACCCCAAGCCATTCGCCACTGCCCATTTTGTTCATGTGGGCAACCTACAGATTTGGGCCTAGGGTGTCGCAGCCAGCAAGGGAAACAGGGAACCCCATGCATTTCCCAAAAGAGGACACCCGTGGGAATCCACAGAGGTCTGCCTTGCGCAAATTGCCCCAGTTTTTATTAGCCACAATCCCCGACAAAGTGTGATATTTGGTGGGGAAAAAACACAATGTTCACTTTGTCTGGGGTTCTGGGTAATAAATTCTGGCCCGCTTCGCGCAAATCAGACCTCTGTGCTTTCCCACGGGTGTCCTCTTTTGGGAAATGCATGGGGTTCCCCGTTTTCCTTGCTGGCTTGGACACCCTAGGCCCAAATCTGTAGGTTGCCCACATGAACAAATTGTGCTGTGGCGAAATGCTTGGGGTTACCAGCGGGTTACCCTTTTCCTTTTGCGCCCCCGGTAGGTGCACCCACACATGCGAGGTACCTTTTTCGTCTGGACACCTGTGGGAACACAAGAAGGTATGACATCTGCTGTTGGCGACGTGTTTCGGTGAGTGGACACAGGGAAATGTCTCTGAAATTGGCCGGAAATGAAGACAATTCTCAGACATTTCGCTCTGGCCACCCACCGAAACACACCGCCAACAACACGTGGCCTACCTTCCCGTGTCCCCACACGTGTCCCGATGAAAACGGTACTTCACATTTGATGGTGCACCTACCGGGGGCGCAAAAGGAAAAGGGTAACCGACTGGGAACCCCAAGCCATTCGCCACTGCCCATTTTGTTCATGTGGGCAACCTACAGATTTGGGCCTAGGGTGTCGCAGCCAGCAAGGGAAACAGGGAACCCCATGCATTTCCCAAAAGAGGACACCCGTGGGAATCCACAGAGGTCTGCCTTGCGCAAATTGCCCCAGTTTTTATTAGCCACAATCCCCGACAAAGTGTGATATTTGGTGGGGAAAAAACACAATGTTCACTTTGTCTGGGGTTCTGGGTAATAAATTCTGGCCCGCTTCGTGCAAATCAGACCTCTGTGCTTTCCCACGGGTGTCCTCTTTTGGGAAATGCATGGGGTTCCCCGTTTTCCTTGCTGGCTTGGACACCCTAGGCCCAAATCTGTAGGTTGCCCACATGAACAAATTGTGCTGTGGCGAAAGGCTTGGGGTTACCAGCGGGTTACCCTTTTCCTTTTGCGCCCCCGGTAGGTGCACCCACACATGCGAGGTACCTTTTTCGTCGGGACACCTGTGGGAACACAAGAAGGTATGACATCTGCTGTTGGCGACGTGTTTCGGTGAGTGGACACAGGGAAATGTCTCTGAAATTGGCCGGAAATGAAGACAATTCTCAGACATTTCGCTCTGGCCACCCACCGAAACACACCGCCAACAACACGTGGCCTACCTTCCCGTGTCCCCACACGTGTCCCGATGAAAACGGTACCTCACATGTGTGGGTGCACCTACCGGGGGCGCAAAAGGAAAAGGGTAACTGACTGGGAACCCCAAGCCATTCGCCACTGCCCATTTTGTTCATGTGGGCAACCTACAGATTTGGGCCTAGGGTGTCGCAGCCAGCAAGGGAAACAGGGAACCCCATGCATTTCCCAAAAGAGGACACCCGTGGGAATCCACAGAGGTCTGACTTACGCAAATCGGCCCAGAATGTAATACCCAGAACCACCAGCAAAGACCCACATGGGAGAAGGGTGCCCAAGGCCAGGGATATTACCGCCGACTTTGCTGGAGCCCTGGCTGCCCTGCGTTACAGCTTCTCCCCACCAAGGAGTCTCGGCAGTGTGCCAATACCTCCCCGAAGGGAAAAGCTGTAATGCAGCCGAGCCGCAACTCCAGGACAGTTGGAGGTGATCTGCCCAGACGGGCCATTCCCACCCACACCACCAACAATCCAGCCCCAGTCTCACCCACCGAACTGACAGTGGGCCCTAACCATAGAATAATAAAAAACAGTACTCACATAACGTTGCAGCTGCTCGGGTAGAAAAAGCTGTAAACAAAACAAAGAACATGTGTTACCTACGGTCACACCAGCAAAATGTAGCCCTCCCCGGGGGCAGATAGGGGGGGGGTTGTCTTGCACTCCTCCCTGGGCTCAGGCGTCCGTTCCTAGGAGCAGATATCTGGTCCCAGGAAGGGCTGCATGACTTGGCACCCACTCCATTGCGGGTGGGGGGGAGGGGGTCAATGCCCCATCCCATTAGAAAATTCCCTGACCCTTTGGGGTGCCCCACCGCCCCACCTAAAAAGCGTTCCACCATTTTCATTTTTTTCCTTTGGTAACCCAACTCCCCTTGGTGCAGAGGGTCACATTGGTGTGCCAATCTTGCGCCGGGGTGCCCAAACCTTACTGCCCCACCCACTGGGGGGGCCTGTCCCACCATTTTTGGGGGCCCTCTCCCCCCTCACCCCAAATGGCTGGGGGACACACCTCATGCAGGCCTCCCTGGGCCTCCTCCAAACGGCTGCGTGAGGTACACCCCACCTCCATTTGGGGTGAGGGGGGAGAGGGCCACCCCAAAAGGTGGAGCAGGACCCCCAATAGATGGGGCAGTAGGGTTTGGGCACCCTGGGGGCAGATAGCCACACTAATGTGACCATCTGCACCAAGCAAAGTTGGGTAAACAAAAAAAAATTTACAAAACCACAGGCTGTTTTTAGGGGGGGCTGAGGGCCACCCTAAATTGGCAGCGCATGATGTACCGCAACGGGGGGTGGCCCTCAACCCCCCCCACCCCAAATGGAGGGCCCCACCTCATGCATCCCTCCCTGGGCACAGATAGGGGGGGCCTCACCTCATGCATCCCTCCCTGGGGTCAGATGCCCCTTCCTAGGAGCAGATATCTGCCCCCAGGGAGGGTTGCATGAGGTGGGGCCCTCCATTTGGGGTGGTGGGGGGTTGAGGACCACCCCCCGTTGCGGTACATCATGCGCTGCCAATTTAGGGTGGCCCTCAGCCCCCCCTAAAAAGCAGCCTGTGGTTTTGTATATTTTTTTTTGTTTACCCAACTTGCCTTGGTGCAGATGGGCCCATTAGTGTGGCTATCTGCCCCCAGGGTGCCCAAACACTACTGCCCCATCTATTGGGGGTCCTGCCCCAGCTTTTGGGGTGCCCCCCCACCCCACCCCCAATGGCTGGGGGACACACCTCATGCAGGCCTCCCTGGGCCTCCTCCAAACGGCTGCGTGAGGTACACCTCACCTCCATTTGGGGTGAGGGGGGAGAGGGCCACCCCAAAAGGTGGGGCGGGACCCCCAATAGATGGGGCAGTAGGGTTTGGGCACCCTGGGGGCAGATAGCCACACTAATGTGGCCATCTGCAGCAAGCAAAGTTGGGTAAACAAAAAAAAATATACAAAACCACAGGCTGCTTTTTAGGGGGGCCTGAGGGCCACCCTAAATTGGCAGCGCATGATGTACCGCAACGGGGGGTGGCCCTCAACCCCCCCCCCCACCCCAAATGGAGGGCCCCACCTCATGCAACCCTCCCTGGGCGCAGATAGGGGGGGCCTCACCTCATGCATCCCTCCCTGGGGTCAGATGCCCCTTCCTAGGAGCAGATATCTGCCCCCAGGGAGGGTTGCATGAGGTGGGGCCCTCCATTTGGGGTGGGGGGGGTTGAGGGCCACCCCCCGTTGCGGTACATCATGCGCTGCCAATTTAGGGTGGCCCTCAGCCCCCCTAAAAAGCAGCCTGTGGTTTTGTATATTTTTTTTTGTTTACCCAACTTGCCTTGGTGCAGATGGGCCCATTAGTGTGGCTATCTGCACCCAGGGTGCCCAAACACTACTGCCCCATCTATTGGGGGTCCTGCCCCAGCTTTTGGGGTGCCCCCCCACCCCACCCCCAATGGCTGGGGGACACACCTCATGCAGGCCTCCCTGGGCCTCCTCCAAACGGCTGCGTGAGGTACACCTCACCTCCATTTGGGGTGAGGGGGGAGAGGGCCACCCCAAAAGGTGGGGCGGGACCCCCAATAGATGGGGCAGTAGGGTTTGGGCACCCTGGGGGCAGATAGCCACACTAATGTGGCCATCTGCACCAAGCAAAGTTGGGTAAACAAAAAAAAATATACAAAACCACAGGCTGCTTTTTAGGGGGGGCTGAGGGCCACCCTAAATTGGCAGCGCATGATGTACCGCAACGGGGGTGGCCCTCAACCCCCCCCACCCCAAATGGAGGGCCCCACCTCATGCAACCCTCCCTGGGGGCAGATATCTGCTCCTAGGAAGGGGCATCTGACCCCAGGGAGGGATGAATGAGGTGAGGCCCCCCCTATCTGCGCCCAGGGAGGGTTGCATGAGGTGGGGCCCTCCATTTGGGGTGGGGGGGGTTGAGGGCCACCCCCCGTTGCGGTTCATCATGCGCTGCCAATTTAGGGTGGCCCTCAGCCCCCCCTAAAAAGCAGCCTGTGGTTTTGTATATTTCTTTTTGTTTACCCAACTTGGCTTGGTGCAGATGGGCCCATTAGTGTGGCTATCTGCCCCCAGTGTGCCCAAACCCTACTGCCCCATCTATTGGGGGTCCTGCCCCAGCTTTTGGGGTGCCCCCCCCACCCCACCCCCAATGGCTGGGGGACACACCTCATGCAGGCCTCCCTGGGCCTCCTCCAAACGGCTGCGTGAGGTACACCCCACCTCCATTTGGGGTGAGGGGGGAGAGGGCCACCCCAAAAGGTGGGGCTGGACCCCCAATAGATGGGGAAGTAGGGTTTGGGCACCCTGGGGGCAGATAGCCACACTAATGTGGCCATCTGCACCAAGCAAAGTTGGGTAAACAAAAAAAAAAATACAAAACCACAGGCTGCTTTTTAGGGGGGCCTGAGGGCCACCCTAAATTGGCAGCGCATGATGTACCGCAACGGGGGGTGGCCCTCAAACCCCCCCACCCCAAATGGAGGGCCCCACCTCATGCAACCCTCCCTGGGCGCAGATAGGGGGGCCTCACCTCATGCATCCCTCCCTGGGGTCAGATGCCCCTTCCTAGGAGCAGATATCTGCCCCCAGGGAGGGTTGCATGAGGTGGGGCCCTCCATTTGGGGTGGGGGGGGGTTGAGGGCCACCCCCCGTTGCGGTACATCATGCGCTGCCAATTTAGGGTGGCCTTCAGCCCCCCCTAAAAAGCAGCCTGTGGTTTTGTATATTTTTTTTTGTTTACCCAACTTGGCTTGGTGCAGATGGGCCCATTAGTGTGGCTATCTCCCCCCAGGGTGCCCAAACCTTACTGCCCCATCTATTGGGGGTCCTGCCCCAGCTTTTGGGGTGCCCCTCCCACCCCACCCCCAATGGCTGGGGGACACACTTCATGCAGGCCTCCCTGGGCCTCCTCCAAACGGCTGCGTGAGGTACACCCCACCTCCATTTGGGGTGAGGGGGGAGAGGGCCACCCCAAAAGGTGGGGCAGGACCCCCAATAGATGGGGCAGTAGGGTTTGGGCACCCTTGGGGCAGATAGCCACACTAATGGGCCCATCTACACCAAGCCAAGTTGGGTAAACAAAAAAAAAATATACAAAATCACAGGCTGCTTTTTAGGGGGGGATGAGGGCCACCCTAAATTGGCAGCGCATGATGTACCGCAACGGGGGGTGGCCCTCAATACCCCCCACCCCAAATGGAGGGCCCCACCTCATGCAACCCTCCCTGGGGGCAGATATCTGCTCCTAGGAAGGGGCATCTGACCCCAGGGAGGGATGCATGAGGTGAGGCCCCCCCTATCTGCGCCCAGGGAGGGTTGCATGAGGTGGGGCCCTCCATTTGGGGTGGGGGGGGTTGAGGGCCACCCCCCGTTGCGGTACATCATGCGCTGCCAATTTAGGGTGGCCCTCAGCCCCCCCTAAAAAGCAGCCTGTGGTTTTGTATATTTTTTTTTGTTTACCCAACTTGGCTTGGTGCAGATGGGCCCATTAGTGTGGCTATCTGCCCCCAGGGTGCCCAAACCCTACTGCCCCATCTATTGGGGGTCCTGCCCCAGCTTTTGGGGTGCCCCCCCCACCCCACCTCCAAAGGCTGGGGGACACACCTCATGCAGGCCTCCCTGGGCCTCCTCCAAACGGCTGCGTGAGGTACACCCCACCTCCATTTGGGGTGAGGGGGGAGAGGGCCACCCCAAAAGGTGGGGCAGGACCCCCAATAGATGGGGCAGTAGGGTTTGGGCACCCTGGGGGCAGATAGCCACACTAATGTGGCCATCTGCACCAAGCAAAGTTGGGTAAACAAAAAAAAATATACAAAACCACAGGCTGCTTTTTAGGGGGGGCTGAGGGCCACCCTAAATTGGCAGCGCATGATGTACCGCAACGGGGGGTGGCCCTCAACCCCCCCACCCCAAATGGAGGGCCCCACCTCATGCAACCCTCCCTGGGCGCAGATAGGGGGGGCCTCACCTCATGCATCCCTCCCTGGGGTCAGATGCCCCTTCCTAGAAGCAGATATCTGCCCCCAGGGAGGGTTGCATGAGGTGGGGCCCTCCATTTGGGGTGGGGGGGGTTGAGGGCCACCCCCCGTTGCGGTACATCATGCGCTGCCAATTTAGGGTGGCCCTCAGCCCCCCCTAAAAAGCAGCCTGTGGTTTTGTATATTTTTTTTTGTTTACCCAACTTGGCTTGGTGCAGATGGGCCCATTAGTGTGGCTATCTGCCCCCAGGGTGCCCAAACCCTACTGTCCCATCTAGTGGGGGTCCTGCCCCACCTTTTGGGGTGGCCCTCTCCCCCCTCACCACAAATGGAGGTGGGGTGTACCTCACGCAGCCGTTTGGAGGAGGCCCAGGGAGGCCTGCATGAGGTGTGTCCCCCAGCCATTGGGGGTGGGGTGGGGGGGCACCCCAAAAGCTGGGGCAGGACCCCCAATAGATGGGGCAGTAAGGTTTGGGCACCCTGGGGGCAGATAGCCACACTAATGGGCCCATCTGCACCAAGCCAAGTTGGGTAAACAAAAAAAAATATACAAAACCACAGGCTGCTTTTTAGGGGGGGCTGAGGGCCACCCTAAATTGGCAGCGCATGATGTACCGCAACGGGGGGTGGCCCTCAACCCCCCCCCCACCCCAAATGGAAGGCCCCACCTCATGCAACCCTCCCTGGGCGCAGATAGGGGGGGCCTCACCTCATGCATCCCTCCCTGGGGTCAGATGCCCCTTCCTAGGAGCAGATATCTGCCCCCAGGGAGGGTTGCATGAGGTACGGCCCTCCATTTGGGGTGGGGGGGTTGAGGGCCACCCCCCGTTGCGGTACATCATGCGCTGCCAATTTAGGGTGGCCCTCAGCCCCCCTAAAAAGCAGCCTGTGGTTTTGTATATTTTTTTCTGTTTACCCAACTTGGCTTGGTGCAGATGGGCCCATTAGTGTGGCTATCTGCCCCCAGGGTGCCCAAACCTTACTGCCCCATCTATTGGGGGTCCTGCCCCAGCTTTTGGGGTGCCCCCCCCACCCCACCCCCAATGGCTGGGGGACACACCTGATGCAGGCCTCCCTGGGCCTCCTCCAAACGGCTGTGTGAGGTACACCCCACCTCCATTTGGGGTGAGGGGGGAGAGGGCCACCCCAAAAGGTGGGGCAGGACCCCCAATAGATGGGGCGGTAGGGTTTGGGCACCCTGGGGGCAGATAGCCACACTAATGGGCCCATCTGCACCAAGCCAAGTTGGGTAAACAAAAAAAAATATACAAAATCACAGGCTGCTTTTTAGGGGGGGCTGAGGGCCACCCTAAATTGGCAGCGCATGATGTACCACAACGGGGGGTGGCCCTCAACCCCCCCACCCCAAATGGAGGGCCCCACCTCATGCAACCCTCCCTGGGGGCAGATAGGGGGGGCCCACCTCATGCATCCCTCCCTGGGGTCAGATGCCCCTTCCTAGGAACAGATATCTGCCCCCAGGGAGGGTTACAAGGGGTGCCCCCTTTCTACTTCGGTTGGGGGGGCACCGGCCCCCAAGGGGGGAAACACCCCTTTCATTCAGTAAAAAATCCATGGTGGCTAGTGGCCCCCACCCCTTCCCCCAACCCTGTTTCCCATCATTTCATTTTTATTTTTTATTTTACATTCCCTTGGGGCAGATGGTCAGCCATCTGCCCCAGGGTTCACATGCACGTGCCCCCATGCTTTGGGGTTGGGAGGGGGGAGAGGGCTGCTTACTTGAAGCAGCCCCCTCCCCCCCCCACCTCACAAAGAGATCCATGGTGGTCTAGTGGGTTTCTGGTCACGGATCGAGCGCTCTGCGCCGATCCGTGACCAGCAATGCCTCATATGTGGTGTCCTTGGAAAGGGGAGAAAGTCCCCTTTCCTTGGACACCACTTTCTGCTCAATCCCTGGTGGCCTAGTGGGCCCCAGGACCCCAAACCCCCTCCCACCTCCCCCCATCCCTCGGATTATTATTTTTTTTTCTTTTATATATTTCCCTGGGGGCAGATGATCAGCCATCTGCCCCAGGGTTCATTTTCATGTGTCCCCATACTTTGGGGGCCGGGGGGGGAGAGGGCTGCTTACCTGAAGCAGCCCCCCTCCCCCCCAACTCACAAACAGATCCATGGTGGTTCAGTGGGTTGCTGGTCACGGATCAGCGCTCTGCGCTGATCCGTGACCAGCAATGTGGCATATGAGTGGTGTCCCTGGAAAGGGGAGAAAGTCCCCTTTCCAGGGACACCACTTTTAGGTCAATCCCTGGTGGCCCAGTGGGCCCCAGGGCCCAAAACCCCCACCCACCACCCTCCTTCCATCGACATTTTTTTTTTTTCCCCCACCCCTGGGGTCAGTGATCATTTGCCCCCAGGGGTCCCTGGCGCTGTGGCCCCATGCTTTGGGGCCACGGGGAAGGGGGCCGCTTACCTAGTAAGCAGCCCCCCCTCCCCCACGCGTCACAAAAGGATCTTCGTTTGATCCGTGACGTTGCTGCCCGCGGATCGAGGCGCCCTGCGCCCGATCCGCAGGCAGCAAAGCCACACAATGGGTACCGTTGGAAAGGGGAAGATCTCCACTTTCCAACGATACCCGCCTCGATCTCCGGCTTGAAATACAGCCGGAGATTGAGGCGGAACAAGAAGGGCACTCACCTTCTCTCTCCAACGCAGCAGCCGAAAATGGCTGCTGCGGTGGAATTGCTTTCCGTTTCACACCGACGTGCGTCACGCACGTCGGCGTGAAACTGAAGGAAATCCAACCCCCGGGCAGTGAGGGGGGACCTCCCCCTCACATAGCCCGGGGGTTGGATTACAGTTTTGAGCGATCCCTGCTTTGCAGGGATCGCTCAAAACAAGGTGCCGAAAAGGACGAGCTATCTCGTCCTTGGCACTGGGTGTGCACTTCCAAGGACGAGATACCTCGTCCTTGGCACTTAAAGGGTTAAACGGTTGGTGTGAACGACTCTGGGAGCCTCCTTAGGATTGCCTAAGTCCACCAGATAGTTCACCTCTCTCAGTTTACCCACAACTTTGAAGGGTCCAATCCATTTGTCCTGCAAGGCCCTCTGCCTTGTTGGGACCATAACAAGAACAAGCTGGTCTTGAGTAAACTCAACCATGTTAGCCTTCTGGTCATGCCAGTGCTTGACCAGAGCCTGACCAGCCTTCAAGTTATCAATTGCCTCTGCCATCATGTGTGACATTCTCCTCCGGAGACCTATCACATAGTCAGTCACTCTGACTGGCTTGGGGGAAGGAGCACTCTCCAACCCCTCCTTAGTCAGGGCCAATGGACCTCTGACTGGATGGCCATAGAGAAGTTCGAAGGGACTGTAACCTACTCCCTCCTGAGGGACTTCTCTATATGCAAAGAGAAGGCATGGCAGTAGAAGGTCTCTCTTTCTTTTAAGGGGTTCTTCTAAAACACCTATCATGCTCTTCATAGTTCTGTTAAGCCTCTCCACCAATCCATTGGTTTGGGGATGGTAGGCAGTTGAGAACTTGTAGGTGACTCCACAGGTTTTCCACATGGCTTGCATGTAGTGGGACATACAATTTGATCCTCTGTCAGATATCACCTCCTTAGGAAAACCTACTCTGGTAAAAATACCAAGTAGGGCCATAGCCACAGCCTGAGCCGTAACAGTCCTCATAGGTATTGCTCCAGGATACCTAGTGGCATGATCCACTACAACCAGGATAAACCTGTTACCTGAAGATGTGGGAGGGTCAAGAGGACCAACAATGTCAATCCCGACCCTCTCAAAAGGAACTCCCACCACTGGGAGAGGCACCAAGGGTGCCACATTCTTGGCTCCACTCTGGCCAGAGGTTTGGCAAGTGTGGAACCTCCTGCAGAATTTGTCTACTTCTGATTCCATCTTAGGACAGTAGAAGTAAAGAGAGAGCCTTTCCTTGGTCTTCTTAAAACTTAATTGACAAGCCAAAGGTATCTCATGGGCTAACTGCAGGAACTGGAGTCAGTTCAATAGAGGTACTACAAGTCTCTTGCAGTCTCCAGGGGTTGACTTAGTCGGTTCACTGTAGAAGAGGCCACCTTCCCAGTGCAACCTATACTTTCCTGGCTCTTTCCCATTGAGCTGAGAAGCTTCCTGTAGGCAAAGACCTCCCAGGGTAGGACACGCTCTTTGTCCTTTACTGAAATCTGCCCTGTTGGGTCCACCTTCTGCCAGTAAAGACTGCAGCTCAGGATGGTCAACAGGGTCAAAATCTCCTACCAGAGTAAGATCTTCTTCTAGATCTCATTCCTCAGTATCTAGCTGGACCATACAGGGTTGAACCTCACACTCAGCCTCAGCTGGTGTAGGAGTCACAGATGTGACTTTGGACAGTCTTGGAGATGTCCTTCTGGGCACAGGAGTGCTTGCTGGTTTCTTGCTGGTAGACTTAGGTTTCCCCTTTGTCATTCCTTGTCCTGCAATAGCAGTAAGTAAGTCCTGTGGACTTGGGGTGATCGTTTCGTCTATCATGTCCCCAGTCGAGCCTCTCAAGGTTCTCTCCCTTGCAGACCTTGTGTGCTCCTGCTTCCTTGTGCTGGGGGTCTGGGGGAACTAGACACAACTCCAGGAGTTTTAAGGTCATTGCCCAGCAGGACCCTCCCAGATACGTTATTTTGCAAACTTACAGGTATTCTGACAGTCATGTCACTACACTGGATGAGAGCTGGTAACTGGGGAACCATTTGCACAGGGCCTCCAGCTAACTTGGTTAGGTATTTGGGTGCCTCAGCAACATCCTCCACCTTGATTGAAAAAACATTCATCAACCTCAGTTATGCTGGCTCCAGTGTATCTGATGGCAGGGGTTACCTGACCATTCACAAGGACACTATCTGTGTAATACTCTTTAGTATTATCTGGGATTGAGTTAGAGACATCTAAGTTCTGTTGTCCCCAAAGATCCAAGGACACTAAAGAAACACTAGCTGAGACTCTCATGAGCTCATCAGCTAGTAACTGAAAGTTTCCACTGGCTATAGGTACTTCATCCACCTGGGAGAAGGCTAAGGAGACAGTGTGGACCCTTGAAGGTTTAGCCTTACAACTGGGATCTCCTTTCACATGGCCAGTTAACCCACAAACAAAGCATTTTCCAAATGGTTTCTGGAATGGGGGTTTGTTCTGACCTCCATCTGGTTTGGGACCAGATGGTACACTAGTCTGATTCGGTTTCCCCTGTGGGTTACCCTGGTTATGTTTGTGGTACTCTTTTGGATTGGAATTAAATGAATTTTCTTTGTTGTCTTTCTTTGAATGCTTTCCCTCTTCCTTTTTCTGAGTTGCCCCAGAATTCTTGTGAGTAGCCCTGTTGGCAACCCGCAAGTCAGCAGCCTTAGCTAACTTCTTAGGATCTATCTCCTTTGAATCAGCCAAGTGCTGTCTAAGCTCAGGAGAGCAGACATCAAAAATAGACTCCAACATTACCAGATTCCTCAAACCTTCATAAGTGTTTACTTTGTAACCCTTAACCCAACCATTTAAGTTTTTCAAACATTCACACACCCAGGTAGCCCAAGGGGTACCATCATACTTTTTCAGGTTTCTAAACCTCTTAAGATACTGGGAAGGGGACTTCCCAAATCTAGCTATTAATGCTAGCTTCACACACTCATAATCCTGCTTATCCTCCTCCCCCAACTCCATTACAGCATCACTTGCAACAGGGGGAAGCCTAGAGAAAAGCCAAGGAATCAACTGATTCCCTGAGATACCTTGAATCCCATGATTGTACTCAACATTGCTAACCAATCCAAAACATCAAGTTTAGTCTCATACATACCAATCATCTCCTTTGGCATACAAGGTCTCTTAGGGCTGGAAGACTTAGAAGACTCTGGGAGAGAAGCATTTTCTAAAGACAATTTCTTCATTTCTAGTTCATGGTTCAACTCCATTTTCTGAGCCTTAACTCTTGATGTTTCATGGCAGTTTGTGCATCAATACATTTCACTTCCAATTCAAGTCTCTTTTTCTCAAGTGCAATAAACTCAGGAGTAAGTGTAGGACCTGTGGGGGTCCCTGTGGACAGAGGTTGTGCTTTCTGAACAGGTAAGGGAGTTGTAGGTTTTCCTAACAAGGACTCATTTACTTCTTCTAGTCCAACACTCTCAGAATCAGAAACATCAGTATCCACATTTGATGGAGTGGTAGGCCCTTCTGACCCACTCTCCAGACTTTGTTTTCCCATTAACTTTGCAACCAGTTCAGATGTTTTTCCTTTACCATAGAGATTCTTTTCTCTACACATGGTTCTCAGAACCTCAGCAGTATAGTTTAAGAGACCCTCTTCACTGTAGTTTTCCATATTCAACATGATTTAGCAGTTAAATAGAATTAGTAGTGTTTAGCCTTGTGGTTAGTTGAGCCCAAGCAATAGAAGCACTCTAAGTGTAATCACTCTACTTCCAAACCCTCACCACTGTACACCAGTGTTAGGCAGAATCCTGTGCAGTGCCCTTAGGGACCACTACAAGCAATTAAGACTACAAGTGGTAATACAAGTTCACCTTTGGTACAAGCCTGTACTACTATGTTAAAGTGGTAGCAGTAGTGGAGCAGCCAGGCTTATCTCAAGAGTATATGAGCAGTAGCAGAGATTACACAAATGGACCACAATTACTGTGACTCAAGCAAACACTGACTCAAGGTTTCAACTAAAAAAATATAAGTACATTTATTTTTTAAACCATCTGTAAAACACAACACTTCTATAAATTTAAAACCACACGTAAAATACACTACAAGTAACCAATTCTCTTGGTACAGAATCACTCAAGGTAAGTACCTTCTGTTTTGGCGGACCGGTGTTGTGAAACAAAAGACGTTACCGGGAATACAAATGCGATCACTTTTTGACAGCTCAGTCGTATTAAAGAAACACGTTTCCGTGGCAAAGGATGTTATCGGGGCAAAAACGCACTTAGCACCTGGGCTAACCATAGAGAGTTGGGGGCAAAAATCATATGCAATACTTTTGTCAAGGCAGACAGAATCAGAGAACACTCGCTGACAGAAATACAAAAAAGTCAATAGGCCAGAGTCAGTGTCAAGTGGAACCGGGTTCCTGTTGTTGAGGATCACACAGTCAGACAGTTCAAGATTCAACGTTGCCGAGAGTACTTGGATATTGTCTTTAGAGGAAACAAAAGTTATAAGAAGGAGGGTAGACAAGGGCAGGCCTTGGAGGGGGAGAAAAGGGATTCACCCTAGTTCTTCAAGCAGAACACAGTACCTTATTCAATGAAGAAGCTGGTGCCACGGCAGTTGTTCCTGTTGGTTTGCTGCAGACCAACAGTTCCTGGAGCTTCGGCAAGAAGGAGGACGTCTGGAGGGGGTCTGCACCACACAGGGATGAAGCCAGCAGCAGCGACTGTGAATAAAAGGTGCGCTCCTTTAAAACAAGAGAGGCTCTTCAGGTGGCTATCCGGACCACTACAGCAGTGTGCAGCGATTTCGACCACGAAGATGATCCTCTGGCTGTGGAAGATGAGCTGGTTGACCCCACCAAGCTCAAGGGAAGAAGACTCTGGACTGGATCTTCTCTGGTCGTCGAAGGGCAGATAGCTCAGGACTGCAGCAGGGCTTCACCGGGACGGGGTAGTTGCAGCAGCCAACTTCTTCTCCGCTTCTCTTTGGTTCCTTGTAGTTCCAGTGGCGACTCTGACTTCCAGCCCAAGAGTCCTGCCTTTTATGCGAAAATCCCACATTCACACAGCCTGGCTGTCAATCACGCAGCAGGGGGTTGTCCAGCCCGGACAACAACCTCAGCTAATCATGGCAAAGTGTGACTTGTGTTTTCTAGGATACCCTGTGCAGGGGGTGACTACACCCCTCATTCACATTCAGCCCACCTAGACACCCAGAAGCCTGCAAAAGAAGGCAAACCTGGTTTGCCATGCAAAGTAAAACACAAGAAGGACTTTAACAAAAAGAAATGGCGAATAAACCCGACCGGAGCCAAAGGAAAGAGTATTTGGTCAAGCGGGTTTATGTTCGAGGCTAATATAATAGCCTAAAACAATACCACGTTATATAGTATAATCGCGGTAGAAAGGTTAGGGTAGATACCACTGCCACCAGCCAAGTCTAAATGTTAAAAAAGCAAAACAAAGCTCTACGAGGTACAGATAAAAAGGGCTAAGGATTAACCCTTTCCAGTACTCCAGGTAAGATGGGGTGTACTGGATCTGTGGTTAAATGACTCAATAAAGTTAATGGCAACTTTACCCTTTTCTGGGGGACAGGAGTCAGCCCACGAAATGGAGTCGGTGGGAAGCCTAGAAGACAACCCTGTGTCACTGCACTGAAGGTGCTGTGTAATAAACAAAAGAAGGGGGCTACTGAAGTGGTGTACTCCAGAGTCCACAATCACAAAAACAGATGAAATACACAATGCAAAACACAGGTAAGAGTGGGAAAAAGAGGCACTCTTACCAAGTGGAAAAAATAAACTCCAGAAATCCAGCAATGCTGCTGGGGGACTCTCTAGGTGAGGGATATTAGCCATAAAATGAGAATTCTCCCTAACAATGCTTAATACGGAATGGAGCAGACAAGTTTTGTCACAATATGTATTGTGTAAAAAGAAAAGTACTTTACATTAGAACTAGTGTGTGCACTAGTTTGTTACATGACATAAATGTGTTTACTACATTTGACGTTAGACAGCAAATATCTACAACAATACATTTTCTTTCATTTTAACCCCAGTGAACAATTTTTTTAAATAATAGGGATTGGGGCTAAACCTGTTTGCACCATGTCCTGTTTGGTATACTTCAAAAATGAGTTCTATATTAATTTGCTCTATTTTTTTGCACAAGCGCAAAGTTTTGATAATCTGGCACCAGATCTTTTCTTGGCAGTGCATATGATGAAACACATGGAGGGCGGTCAGGCCGCAGGCGGACAGCAGGACATATCATGATTTCAGGCAAAACTCCAAACGTAACGTTGCACTCTCTAGAATTGTGGAAGATGAAGGAGCGCAGAGCCTGCGCGGTGCTTCAAAGTAATACTACTTCCGTTGTTCATTTTCCGGCAAAATGCTCATCAGCTAACTAGAGCACGCATTAGGAAACAACTGAGACAAGCTGCACACAGTGCAAAGGATAACACGATTCTGGCACGACAGGCTTCCTCTTATAACTGGTCTGAAGTGGGACTGCATAAACATCTCACTCTTTAGCAGGGCATTCAAAGTTAGTTAAGGTTTTCCAGCCAAATTAAAGGATTTTATGCTCTGAACTGCTTTTCTTTTTCTTAACTTTCTTCTGTTTTCTTTTCTTCTTTTCTCATGTTTTATACAGTGAGGATATATGTAATTTAATACGCACTGCTATTTAAATTTTGTGAAAAGTCGAGTTCTTTCACTAAAACACAATAAATGAAGAAAAAAAGCAAAGTCCCCAAGGTGTCCCTTGTCCCCCCCAGATTGTATGTATCTCCTACGCCCCTGTATGTTCACCTGGGTATCACTCAGCGTCACATTCAGCCAGTTCTCCAATAGTCCTTTGTTTGTTTACAGACATCTTTGGTACTTCCCTTGCCGTATTTACTTTTTTTAGATTTTATCACCCTTAAGCTTGCATGTGACATCTTTTTTCCCTATCTCTCCAAGCGAGACACTATTCACTCTACTCACACCTTTCCTTCTGCTTTTTCCCCTCTTACACCTCTGCTTCTCACCCTTTTTGTAATTGTGTTTCCGACAAGTGCGTTTTTTACTCCCATAGATGATACTTCGTTCACCCTCTGACACAGTAACCACATTCACACTCTTATCCATAGATTTTTCAATACTTTCAACTATTGTTATCCTGTTACCACAGTCATCCTCTATTAGGGCTTGGCACACGTCACTCAAGTCATCGACCTCATCACATCATTTACCCACTTTTAGACCCATCTATTCCACCTCTTTGCTGATTTCTTGATCATTATTTGCTGTAAGGCCTGTCTCAATGGCATTCAAATCACGCTGCTCTTTCAGAATATTAGAGCACAAGGAAAACACGGCGTCCCACATAACTGCAATAGCCTCCAGCTTACTTGCCATGGTCAGTGATCGTTCACCAATTTCATCACTCACATCCCAACAGTTACTTTCATTCTCGGTATCAGGTTCCTCTTGTACCAAAAATTCAAGGTTGGGAATCCCAGAAAGGTTACTTCCAATAATGTTATCCATATTAACTACAGGTTCCATACTACCTTACACCAAACCCTGAGCGGGCGCCTTTTTCACTATCATAGATTGGCGTCGGAATTCCTGGCACATATTCAGCAAGGAGTTTTTATCAATCATGGAGCTATTAGTTGGCAGAGTTAGAATGCCTTTGTTCGACCCCTCACAAGCACCCACAAACGCCACCGACCCCCCCAATAAACACTCTCATTCGAGCTCATTTCCAAATCCTCTTGATTATAAACCGGATATTTTAGTTTGTGTTTTATCCAGTTTTCTAAACCCACTACTCACTGAACCCCTCCTTTTTTTTTGGGTTCTAGACAGGGGAGGGTAATTCCGGGGGTGTACTGCTAGGGTCCCATAGCTTCCTATTATTGACGTGCGAGAGGAGCTTAGGTCCCATAATTCAGAACAGGGGTGCAAAGCAGGGGCAAAGCGGAGAAGCTGGCGAGCAGTGTAAACAGAACATTTTGCCGGCCGGCCTTGTCGAGAAAGTGGGCAGATGACCACTGGAGTACTTGTTGGCACAGTACGAGCCTAAAACAGTCACTGTTGTCCAGGGGGCAAGAACCAACCCATACAACGTATCCACAATGTGTCCACACAGATAGTGTGAAACAACATGGTTGCAAAAGTTAATGCGACCTAAGTATAAAATAACTGAAAAAAAGAGGAGGACCAGCCCATACCCTTAGCCACAGCCCCCAGCATACAGCACTCTACAGAGGCACTCTTGCAGGTGTGCGCGCTGGGAAGGGGGGCATGGCCTCCCATTCAATAGAGAAATACAAAATAAATACTGTTAGAAATACATTCCAGCGGTATCCAGGTTCGTTTTTGAAGTCGTTGGTAATATCCAAGTCAATATCCAAGGTTAAAGCACCTTTAACAGGTTAAAAATTCAAAATGTACAAGTGGCGGTCCAAATGGCAGTCAGCAGGCAGTCAGCAAACAGCACTCTAGAGACGAACTCTCGCAGATGCAAGGTTATTCCTACGACTGATTAAAAATGTGTTGATCTGTTTGAAAATTTGTGGGTGGGGAAGGGTGTGGTACATTTTTTTTCAGAAATAATCAACAACCTGGTATATGCAGGTTATGATAGTATAATGAAGAGAGGATTGAAGTCATATACCTAGATCAAAGCAACACAGTGAGAATGAGATCATTGATGATGTTTGTGGGTCTGACAAAGCGAAAAAGACCCACCAAGTTGGGCCTGGCTGTGATCCACACTCACAACTTTCATTGGGAATCAACCGAGCTTTGGGAACCAAGGAGGTTAAATTATTGTATTTCATGAATTTGATATGGTCCTCATTCAAGATAGGTGGTTGAATGTTATTCCGGTTGTGGATGGCTTCATGATAGATACCATATTATCAAGCAAAGGTAATAAAAGGAGACAATTTGGAGGTATTATAACTGTAGTAAAAGTAGGATGATTAAACATATTAAAATAGAGTCTGACACGATTCTAGTGACAGGCATGTTTAATTACATCAGTAAAACAGTATTTTCAAACCTTTTGATTAATAGTTATTTTAATCCAATACATGTGAATATTGATGAGGTGATTAATGAATTAGAAAATGTATTGACAGGCTGGTTGAGCAAGAATGATGGCAGTCCTATAATAATTGCAGGGGATTTTAATTGTATATGGCCAAAAATGTATAATTTCAGGAGCTTGATGAGGATAACGGTTGGGACAACTTTTCCAGAATTTCAGGAAAATAACTGAAAGATGGCAGCATTTTGGCAAGATTTCTCACCAGATGGACTTTTACCCAACTCAATGCACATTTTAGTAAGCAAACCGACATGATTTGAAACACCCTCCTCCTCAGTAATAGATTATATCTTTCTTGCCAATGTTGAATTAACAGATATATGTACCTTTGAAATAATAAACAAAACAGGTATGGGGACCATGCTATGCTGACCACGAGCTTCTTACCATTGGCTAAAATAATTTGAGATATCAAGCCAGCATGTACTAATCTGATAACGAACCTCACAGGAAATAGGTTCGTTCAGTTCAGTAAAAACACCACTTCTTTCCATAGAGACCTGGAAAAATGGTGGCAGAATTTAACTGATGATTAAAAGAACATTTCAATGTTCTCCTGAAGAGTTTACCAATACTCTTGATGTTCTTAAAGGGAAATTGACAAGGGGGATCCTGGGAGTCTCTCTGCCAGACATTAGTCCTGGTTATGAGAGACTTACCCAGAGTCTTTAGCTCAAGACTTACCCGAAACACGTGTCTGGGGTTTCTGTTGGTACTCTTGTTCAGAGGAGAATTGCCTAGCATTTCGGTTCTGGACTGCCCCAGGGCAGGACAAAGAGTGATATGTTTGGGATATTTCTTCTATGTGAAAGATAGTGAGCTAGAGACTCTGGATAAGTCTCTCGTAACCAGGACTAATGTCTGGCAGAGGGACTCCCAGGACCCCCCTGTTAATTTGCATATTTAAGTAACTTTGGGTCTCACCCTAAGTTACTAGGGGAATCCAGATGTGGACCCCTTGCTCACTATTCTTAGAGAGGCACAGATCCACCCTACTGATGAGGTTCAACCAGACCGAAACACGTGTCTGGGGTTTCTGTTGGTACTCTTGTTCAGAGGAGAATTGCCTAGCATTTCGGTGCTGGACTGCCCCAGGGCAGGACAAAGACTGATATGTTTGGGATATTTCTTCTATGTGAAAGATAGTGAGCTAGAGACTCTGGATAAGTCTCTCGTAACCAGGACTAATGTCTGGCAGAGGGACTCCCAGGACCCCCTTGTTAATTTGTTCTTAAAGGGAGACTTAAGACGACAGGAAAGTGGAAGCAGACCATGTTTGTCGAGGGAAAAGGGAGACATTTCGATGGCATTATAAATGCAAACAAACAAAATAGACCGAAGTGAAGAGGGCAAAGAAATCCACCACCACAGATTGGGAAGAAAACAAAATAAAGATATGTTTTCTTAAGTAGAAACATTAAAATTGGTTAAAGAATTATACAATTCAGAATTACATAAATGAGAATCAAGCATTTTTTTGGGATAGGTTTAGCCCACAGGAACGCTAGAGTTATTTGGTGGAAACTAAATGGTAGGGACACCTCTCACGTACGATGAAGGCAAACAAAGAGTCAATCAGCGCTGTGTAATTGCAGTGTCACTTTTTAATGTATATATCGCCTCTGAAATTGAATGGGCTGAGAATCAATTGTATTGCATTGTATTGCATATGCTGAGGATTTTCTTTTATTGGGTTTTACACCAGCAGGACTGAAACCTTCGCTTAATGGGGTTGCCTCTTAGTGTAGTTATAATAAATTATATAATAATGGTGAGTAGCATTAAGAGGTTGAGTAGGCAGTATTGTTGGTCTATAAACAAGGTACCCATAAAAGAAGTTGATTCATTCTGCTATTTAGGCTATATTTTTAAAATGAAAAAAAAACAACCTCAATATACAAAAAGGAAAGATGCAAAGAAAAATGAGAGCATGCATCTCTCTGATAAAATCTATAAAGAATAGGCTGTGTACCTATTTGTTGCTTTACCTAATTGAATTTTATTGCATGAAGATTACTGCTCTGGTGCTATATGGAATGGCAATAGAGTTTTTCTCCAAACAGAAAATATTTTGACATCTCAAAAGAACGTATCTGGAAGGAAGTCATCAGTAGGTCAAAATCTGTCCCAATTAGTTTAATAAGGTTGGAGTTAGGTCTTAAATCTAGGTGGTCCCAATACATTAATAAATTAATTGCATTGCATGAAAAGGTCTTGAATATCTAGGATCCCAGCTCAGAATATATTTTAGGTGAGACAATGAAGCATGAATCTAGTGTGTACTTGTGAAACTTTAGAAAAAGCTGTAATGGGTTCATGCAAATGGTTGATCTCACCGACAATGATACACAGTGGGTTACAAAAAGGAACATTTGAATTTGGGACAAAATTGTAGATAGAGAAGACCTATTGAGATTGAAATTGTATGGTGGTACATCTTCTTGGTATGTTACCAAAGGGGAATTTTAAGCCATATTTAAACACATTTCCCTCCCAGCTTTATAGAACTTGGTACATGAGACTGCGCCTCAATTGCCTTCCAACTTTAGAGGTTATTGGTCCAAGATTAAACATTACCAGGGATCTAAGAATCTGCAGACTGTATAAGAGTGAGTGTACTGAGACCTTGTTTCATGTGGTGATGGATTGTCTATCACAGCTTTGAACAGGACAAAAGTCTTTGGTCCATGTGTGCACTCAACCTCTCCAGTCATATCCTTGGTCTTTGGGGAGAGACTAATGAATGGAGTTCATGTTTCTTTAATATTGGCACTGGTAAGGTTTTTAAAGGTGATTTGTAATGAACTGTTGCTGGTTGTAGAATACGAAAATGTGATTTTAGATATGATTTTAAGCAATTAGTGTGAGGATGAATTTTGAAAATGTATTTATTGAGGTTTCATATTTTGAATATTGATTCTGGGATATTGATTCTGGAATTTGATTATTGATATATGTGTAATAACTTCTTTTTTTATCAGTATGGTATTTGTAATATGTGTATAATAAATGTTGTGTAAGGAATGATGTATACAAAAAACACAATACAATAAAAAATGGCCTCACTGTTTGGGTTTTCTTGCCAATATCTACCAAATAAGGCCAGGTGGTGTTGCCACCAGAAGCGCAGGCACATCCATAACTTCACAGGTAGTAATACCATATCAATAGAGATGGAAACCAGAAGGGGAGATGTGTAAGGCAGGTAGGAGATAAGGAATGGGGATGAGAGTCACCAGCAAGTGAGAGGCAGGACAGAATAAAAACAAGTGAATGAGGAAGGGTATGCCAAGGATACCAATTTCAGCTATATTGTTAAACATTTATATCCATCCTTTGGCCATATTATCTGCTCCTTTGGCCTGCGTTTCCACCCTTACACTGACCACTCACAAATACTCATGTATAGATGAAATAAGGGATCTGTGCTTAAATCTTTCTAACATGTTTACCAGCCATGAACTCTGAGAACATGGAGGTTCTGATAGGAGAGAGTCAAGAACATCTCTGAGACGTCACGCTCTGACCTTTTATTATGGGGTCCTATGTGCAATACGGCGACCTGAGTAAACAAACAGTGGGTTTAAAATGGACTGGATTGTTCCTTTGACCTTAATTATTGTTTGCTATTGTGACTGTTTATGCACTTAATATAATTAGTTTCATGACTTTGAATGTATGTTAACCTAGAGTGTTCTGTTTGAATAGTTAAGGATATACTATGGCAGTCCAGTCCATCTGATTAAGGACCTTCAGGTAACTCACAATAATGCTGCTTATCTCCTAATGAGGCATCTGGTGTAGCAATGTGTCTTTTTTAAGACTTCTGTATTGTTGATGTGTTTTTCTGTTAAGGTTGTTAGTTATTTGAAGTTGAAGTTGTGTTTTCTTATCCTCCATATTGTATGGCTTTGAACCATCTGAAAAAACTGTGTCTGCTATGAATCTTTATTTGTTCAAATATATATGTCATGTCAATGTGATCTGTATTTTGTTACAGCCCTATTAACTTATTTTTCATTATAGGGGTTGCTTTTAGAATGTTGACTGCAATAATTTCATTAAAACAGCATATTACAGTCTAATCATAGTGGATTGCTACTCTAAAATGTCCATGGATGGTTCACTTTGGTTCAGTGGGTTACTCTTATAATTGGCCGTTCAATCGATAATCATTAGTTCATAGGTCCTTGGTATGTTTCAAAGAAACCACTCGTAACCACGGAGGGCTTGAAACAAACAGACCAAGGACTTATGAACTAAAGATTATTGATTGAATGGCCCATTATAAGAATAACCATTAAGGCATCTGTTAAATAAGGAATTCCCATTTCGGAGGGTCGTTGCCTGAGAAAAAAATTGCATTGCACCAATATGACCTTATCTTTAATGTAAAGAACCACAAAATCTGTCCACTCAGCATTATAGATTGGCATATGATGAAATTAATGTATATTTGAAATAATGCGGTAAATGGAATATGGGCAATCTCAGAAAGTATATTCACGATACAATGAACTGTAAAAACTGTGCCTTGAAAAAACCTAAGCAAGGGCGAAACACATGCACATAACTCCTAGCTGAGATTGTTGGCACTAATGTACAAACTACTGACATCTTTATGTGATTTAAAAAACAATAAAGAATACTTTTGATTATAAAATTCATCTCATTGGCTTATTTGGTAGATACAAATAACAATAGACCAAGCCAACCTTAAAGGCTTCTATAGAACCCACACTGCTGCTATAGCCAGATATGGCTCGTCCTTATGACTGGCTACAGGTAATATAAAACAACTTCCTTAGGAGAACTCTAGGTGTTCCACCTTCTGCCACTAACTTTGTGAGACAATTGGAATTGGCGCTAGATTATCTTGCTGATGAATTAGTATTAGAATCAGTATTGCACTGGCTCTGAATTTGGAACAATGAAAAGGCGACCCTGATACATTTTATTATTTCTTCTATGCTGTCCCAATCGCAAAATATAAAGCTATGATGATATGATATGATATGACATTTATAACACAAGTGTTTCAAGGCGCGGCAAGGCAAGGGAGTGGGAACAAAGGGAGGACAGACAACGATCCTACTAGGCCAGGTGTCATTCAGATCATGCAAGTGCATGGGATGGGGTAAGGAGGAAAGTGCGGGGGGAGGCGGGAGGGGACAGTGTAGTACATGGCATAGAATGATAACAATAGGTAAGGTAACTGCCAGCAGGTGGCAAATGCAAAGGTAAGTGCAGACATCAGGTGTCAAGTGCTGGTAGTGGGACTGTAGGGATACAGAAACAGTACCCAAGTGCGGGGGTTGCCAGGCAGAAAGTGCAGGTGTGAATGGTGGGGGAAGGACCTGGGCCCGAGCACAGAGGGTTGGCCTGGTAACCAGTGCAGATTCAGTTTCAGCCAGGAGGTCAGCAGGGGAGAGGAGGAGAAAAGGCAGAAGCAAAGAGAAAGCTTTTTAGGTGCTTCTGGAACCACAAATGGTTCTCCTCAAGTTTCAGGGAGGCAGGGAGGCTGTTCCAGAGGGAGGTCCCAGCCGAAGAAAGAAATCTACCACCAACTTGTTGCTTGGAGAAGCAACAGACCCTAAGGGAGTTAGAGGCGGAAGAGCGAAGAGCTCGAGAGGGAAGATATTTAGGAAGATAGAGTTGAAGTTATTGAGGCCTCAGGCCCCAGAAGACCTTGTGGACAATGCAGAGGGTTTTGAACTTGGGATAGTTGTATTAGCACGTTTTGTAGTAATATGAATGCACACACTTAATTTTTTGACCTGCCACACATTAGTAAGAGTGATTGCAATAAACCTAAAAATAATTTCAAGTTACATATGAAATCTGAGCGAGAGTTTTAGGAATTAGCTAAACCTTCAAACAGAAGTTAGAATGCAGCGACTTTTTGAAGGACAGGTCCCCCATAATAAACTGCTTACCATTAAGAGCCATAACGGCCAAATGGCAAAGGGAGGAGAGAAACGGGAGCTTCTCACTTTGCGAAGCAGTGATAGAGGATCTCCTCAAATTGTTGTTTTTTTGTCTGATTTATCACAAAATCTTTTGAGAACAACCACTTTTTGTCTCTATGTATCCAACCTAGATGCCAAGGTTGAGTCTATTTCCCCCCGCACCTCAAATCTACTTCCTAAATTTCATACTTTAAAATGTACCTGATCATTTTTATCACTTACCTGCATTGTATATAGGTGTGCCACTTGGTTCTATACACTTCTCTTATCACAGAATCAGAGAGAGTACTTTAAAGATATTTTTCAACAAGATAGGCATTAGGCAATGCCAACCATTGCTTTATTATTGCTGAGTGTGGATTCAGTCCATCTAGGATTGCTGTGTGTTGGCTAGGAAGGTGGTGTCAGAGTGGTCTGTTGTGGGCCTTTATCAGAATTGGAGTATCTTTTCCAGCTCAACTGATGAGGTGGATCCTTGCAGTGCTGTTAGCTCAGACTTTTTTTTAAAAATGCCACATACGCAAGAAGCACAGAGTGAGAGGGGTGTCAGTGGTTGTTGTGGTCTGTTGTGGGCTGTGGAGGACCATGGGGAACTGTGGAGAACTCTGAGGTCCATGGGCAAATCGATCATAGTAGTAACTTGACAGTGACAGTGCTTTTTACTGACCACTGTGAGGTCTATATTGGAACTCCAGTGAGTTGGAGCAAAATAATTGTGAAAGTCTGGTTCTGTTTAATTGGTTTAAACGCTGTAGGTGGTTTTTCAATAGCAAATCTGTTGTCACTCAGCAATTCAGGACCTATGGCAGACTAGTTAGCTTGATCACAATAGCCTCTCAGTCTTTCATGCCTTCCCTGAGTGAGGATGTAAATACTAATGATGCGGAGCAGGATTGTTGTGAAGTGGAACCCCTTGACCAAGATAAGGACATTGGGAGAACTAATGAAAATGAGGGGTGTGAATATGGACATTTTTACCGGACGGTGTGGTAGTGACAAAGGTCTTAAGTGGTAAGGTTGATTCAGCGGTACAGACAGATGGTGTTTCTGATAATGTAAATGTAACAACAGGAGGGTTGCTCTTAACTGAAGATGACGACTCTTGTATTCATCCCAGTGGGGATCAGGCTTTATCGTCACACCTTAATGGCCCTGCTTTAAGTATGGGAGGGCAGTGTATCCAGGTTCTCTTGGAGGTGACAACAGCTTTCCAAATAAAGGACAACTGCTGGAAAATAGAGCATTTCTTGGGCAAATTGTACTGGTCCAAACTGGGGAAATCTCTAAGGCCTAGAGGGACAGACTTTACCAGTCCCCAATCCTTTAGCAGTGGAAAAAGAGTAAAGCAGGTTATGATAGGCAAAGCATATGGCAGTGGAAATTATAGGGGGCATTGAAAAATATTATCAATTAGAGGAAGTAACTAGAACCCCCCCCTTCAGTATATTAAGGAACACAGGGTGTGCGGATGTGGTCCCAAAAATTAGTGATTTTAAAACTTTATTTTTGGTGTTTATAAACAGTTACAAAGAAGACCACCCAAAGGCGGATGTGTCAACAATTGCGCCCCTGAATTCCCCCCTCCCCTCACCCCTCCACTTGTCTGCATTAGTAATAAGTTAGGGTATTGTCTCTTCATTGAGTCTCATTGTTCTAAATTCCCCTCTCCGTATGTGGGTGAGCGTGGGCACTCCCCTGAGTGGGTTGTTGTGTTCGGGTTGGTGAGGAGGAGTCGTCTGGGATGGAAATTAGGTAAGCAACATATGATCCCAAAATGTCTGGAGGACGTGTGTGCAGGTCTAGTGTCCTAATAAATTCTGTCTCCACGTCTTGACAATAAAGAACATCTTTTAGCCAGTTTGCCAACGTCGGAACTGGTCCACGGCCCCACGACATAGCGATTCTCCTGCGTGCCAGTACCAGTAGGACGCCCGCCAATTTCCTCATTGTGGGTGTTTGCTGTCTTGTCATCCCGAGTAGCACCACTGTAGGGATGAGTAACAGTTCCTCCCCTATTATCGGCACTGTCGTTTGGAGGACTTGTGTCCAGAATGGGACTATAGAAGGGCAGTCCCAGGCTAAGTAAAGGAAGTCGGCTGTTGGGACTCCACATCTTTCACATGATGCTGTTGACTCCGTTCCTTGTGTACAGTTTTTGGCTAGGGTGTAGTACGTTTGATGAAGGTAGTTAAAATGAATTTGTTTAAAACGTGTGTTTAATGTTACTTTTTGAGTCTGCCGTAGGATGTATGTCCAGTCGTCGTCTGGTATCGAGGCTCGTAAGGATTTTTCCCATCTTGCTTTCGTACGTGCATTTACAGGTACGGTGTCGGCCAGGAAGGATTTGTATATCATAGGAACTAGCCTGCCCTCCCCCTGTGCCTGAATCATAGTATGTAGTAGTGCCATGTAGGTGGTTGTTGTGGAAATGTAGGAAAGAAAGCTTGGAGAGTGTAACAGAGTCTAAAGTATGTAAATGTGTCTAGGGATGTGTCACTTCCTCTCTCTCTAGTTTGCTGAGGTGTTATACAGTTTCCTCCATCTAACAGCTCTCCTAATGTGCTTATGTGCAGTTTGTCTGCCCATTGGTGGAAAGCTCTTTCTGCGGTTAGGGGTATCCCTGGTATGAATTTAACTGGTAGAAGAGGGGAACTGGTATGAAGCTATTCTTTTCCAGATCGCATAAGTGGATAGAACTACATTCAGCGTAGTGTGAGGCACTGGCAGCTGAATAATGATAACTGCTCTCAGTAGGTTGGGTGAAGCCAGGGCTCGTTCTTTTTGGACATGTGGTCTGATGAAGAGCGTAGAGTACCAGTAACTGAGAAATTGCGCCTGGGCAGACCAGTAGTATCGTTCTAGGTCAGGGAGTGCTAGGCCACCTTTGGACACTGGTTGAATGAGTGTTGTGTAAGCAACTCTTGCTGGTTTGCCTGCCCACACTAATTCAAGAATTAAGCTCCTAGCCCTTTTCAGAAAGGGTTGTGGCACTAGGAGTGATATGTAATCGAACAGGTAGAGAAATTAGGGGAGAATCACCATCTTAACCAGCGAGGCCCTCCCCCATAGTGTTAGTGGGAGTGTTTTCCATCTGTTTACTTTCTCTTGGAGCGATCTCATTACTTTTTCATAGTTATCCCGAATTATGTCTTGGTGATTTTGGGACAGTAGGATCCCCTAGGTAGCGTAAGTGGGAGTACTCCCCTTTGAACCCATGGTCATCTACGAATTCCCTGGTACTAGGTGTTAGGGAGAATATGACCGATTTGGTGTGGTTAATTTTCAGGCCAGAAACAGCGCCAAATGTTATTACTTCGCTCATAATGGGATTTAGGTTTTCGCTGGGGTTTTGGATGAAAAGTACCACGTCATCGGTATAGATGGAGATAATTAGCTTGTGGGGCCCAAGGGAAAGACCTCTCTGGAGTTGCCGGGTACATACACCTGATGCTATGGGTTCCATCACCAATGCAAATTTTAGGGCCGATAGTGGGCAGCCTTGTCTGGTCCCTCGTTGTAGGTCTATTCAGGCAGATTTCATTGTTCCTAGAATGATGAATGATTGGGGGTAGTTGTACAGTAGGGAGACTAGTTTTATAAAGTGCTTACCCAAGCCAATATGTCTGAGTACTGCGAATAGAAAAGGCCACTCAACAGAGTTGAAGGCCTTCTCTGCGTCGAGTAGGACTGCAATCGCTTGGTGGGTAGGGTCAAGTGCTTCCATGGCACCGAACAATCTTCTAATACCAAATGTTGTGTTGCACCCAGGTAAAAAACCCACCTGGTCTGCAAGCAGCAGACCTGGCATCAGGGGGAGCAATCTATTGGTGAGGATTTTTGCTAGGATCTTGTTCTCAAGGTTAATTAGCGAGATTGGTCTGTATGATGCGCAATCTTCGGGGGGCTTGCCTGTTTTGTGTAGGAGGATTACCTTGGCTTCTCGGAGGGTTTGTGGAAGGATCCGGGAGTCTAGTGCCTCTTTGTATACACTTAGGAGGAGAGGGGCCAGTGTGGTTGCAAAGGTTTTGTAAAATTCGCCTGTTAGGCTGTCGGAACCTGGAGGTTTGGTGCTAGGCAGAATGTTTATGGCTTGTAAGATCTCTTCTGTTGTGATGGTTCATTTAGGGGTTCTCAGAGCTATCTCTCTACCCAGTAGAGCTCAGTATTGTTTAGATAGCTATGTAGTGTTTCAGAGTCCACATTGTGTTTGGAGCTGTATAGTTCTTGGTAGAAGGCCCGAAATTCCTCTACGATTTCTTCTTCTGTATGTACCAGTGTGACCTGCATGGTGCACACTCTTTCCATTAGAGTAGGTTTTCTGTCTGCGGCTATCAAGTGGGCTAGGAGGGCTCTGGGTTTTTGACCTTCTCCATATTGGCGGATTTGTTGTCCACGTCCTAGGAATTTCAATTCTCGTTCTGCCATGTTCCGGAATTTCAGTAGTTCCTCTTTGAGTTCTGCTTGGGTGCGCGGATCGTTTGAGGTGAAGCATGCAAGTTCAAGACTCTTCAGGCAGTCTTCGCTGGTGGCCAGTTCTCTTCTGATCAGCTTCAATATCCCGTTCTCCTTTGCCATGCACACCCCCCTGATGTAACACTTTAGCGTTTCCCAGAGTGTACCTGCTGATATGACTGTGCCTTGGTTGGTTTCCAGGAAAGATATGATTTTGTCCCGTGGTTCTGTTGCAAACGCCTGATCTAGCAGCGATCCTGGTTTGAATCGCCAGTGGGGTGTGCCCTGTCTGACGTCAGGGGGATTGCAATTGAGTGTGACCATGGTGTGATCGTAGAAAGTATTAGGAAGGATTTGGTACGTTCCCCATTGGAGTGGGATTTGGGAGGAGACCGGTAGATAGTCAAGGGTGGAAGGTGTATTCCCACGAATCCCAGTTATTGTGTCTGCACACATCAACCAGGTCGTAGGCTCTGCAAATTTCTTGAACTTGAAGACTGGCTTTGGATGGGTGAGTGGTTGTGTTTTGTGACTTATCTTTCTGAGGGTCTAGTGGTGTATTCAGACTGCCCCCCAGATGATTGTTGCAGGTCCTGACCCCACAAGGTGTGACAGTACCCAGTCGAAGTTATTTGCTCCTCTACGTTGGGGGTGTAAGAGTTTACAAAAATAACCTCTTTCCCCGTGAGGATCCCCTTTACTAGGAGTGCTCTGCCCTCAGTGTCTTTCTCCACTTTTATTAGGCAGAAGCAGGATTTTTTGTCAATGAGGATGGCAAAGCCCCTGGCATACGACGAATAGAAGGAGAAGTAACTGTGGCAGCCCCAGTTCCTGGCCCAATGGTGTTCAGTTTCTGGGAGGAGGTGCGTTTCTTGTATCAAGGCCACGTCTACTTTGTGCCTTTTAAGGTATTGTAGGATTTTCCTTGTTTTAGATGGGAGGTTGCCTCCTCTAATATTCCACTTAGCTACCTTGAACTTGGCATGTGGCTTCCTTGTTTAGGACTATATTTGGAAGTCTTTCCTGCGGGGTCTGGTGGTGATGTTGAGAGAGTATGAGGAGAGCGATTGGTCATTTTTGTATTGGTGTGAAGAGGCGAAGGAGCTTGTGGGGATTGTGGAGTAGGGTGGTGAGGGGCGAGGGTCGTTTGGCGCATTCCCATAACAGCTTGTATAAATCCTCCCTTACACGGGCAACCTCCAACTCGCCCGTCTTGGTGACCCTCCTTAAATGAAGTTAACAGTGCTGCGCGTGGGGCGCTACCATCCTCTCAAGGTTGGAGGCTCCTTCAACGTTGAAAAGATGTGTTATCCTGGCGTTGGAGTTGGCCTTGATTGCGCCCGACCTGGTCTAGTGTTCCGGGTTTCATGGTGGATTTCTTCTTGCTCGTTCTCGCTGCTGCAGCCCTGTATTGTTGTTGGGGGGTCTGCACCCGACTTTGCAGAGGAATTAGTTGGTTTCGTCTGGCAAGTTAAAGAATTGGACCTTCCCGTCATGTTGGACACGTAGTTTTGCAAGGAAAAGCATCGAGTAGGTCATCTGGTTATTTTTCAACTGACGTTTGATGCCTGCGAAGGACCTCCTTTGTGCTTGGACGGATGGGGAGAAGTCTAGATACAATTCTATGTTGTCTCCATCAAACTGGAGTTCACCTTTATCTCTAGCAAGCCTCAGGATTGCATCCCAGTATTTGTGATTTAGCAATTTGGCAATGATTGGTCGTGGGGGTGCTCCTGGAATGGGTCTGGTGGACGGGATTCTGTGGGCTCTCTCCACGATGAATAGTTGTGATGATTCTGCTGCCCCAAAGAGTTCTCTATATAATTTCTCAACATGGTCTTCCATCCTCGTCTGAAGTTGATGTTCTCTGATCCCGACCAACCGTATATTATTTCATTGGGAGTGTCCCTCTAGGTCCTCATTCTTGGTATTGGCCGCTTTCATCTGACCTTCTATTGTCAACTTCCTCGCCATTAGCGATATCGTGTTGTCATCAAGATCAGAGACTCTTTGTTCAACGTCGTCTAGCCTGTCACTATGCTAGTTCATGCAGTGCTGTAACTGATTCAGCATTGAAGATAGTGTATCAAGTTTAAAGTCAAGGTTGCCAATCCCAGCTTTCAGGTCTATAACGATCTCTCGAATGTCCATGGGCTGGGCGGATTCTTCTTCCTGGGATGCGTGTCCTTGTGGGGATTCTGGGGGGCTACTGGGTTTTGTGGTTTTAATTGAAGTACCGGCTTCGAAATTTAGTTTCCGTCGGTATTTGTTGGACTTTCCCATGTTGAATCGCCGAGGGTTCGGGGTCTCAGCACTGATTGGCTGTGGGAACAAAGCGATGTGGGCCCTTATTTGGTTGATTTAATTCCCGACGGTTGTCACGTTTTGGAGCCGAGGGAGGGTGCGTCCAGCAAGTTGGCGTTGGCTCACTCCAGGCTGTCAGCGCTGCAGGCATCAAGGTTAGTGGTGTTGAAGTTCTTCCTGCTTCAGTCCGGTTGTCTGCCTGTTGAGGACCCAGGTGGCAGTGGGGTATGCTGATCCCAGGAGCCCGGGTGGTGATTTGGCCGGTCACCCCAGGTGGAGATACCGCTTCTGGCTCTCCGCAGTGTAGGGGGTGCAGGGTCAATGGGTTCCACCGCCGTTGTATCCGGAGTTGCTCAGGATAAACAATGCTTGCGTCGTGAGCCACAAGTTAGGCAGTGTTCATGGACTTTCACTCATGTCTCTGTGGCCCTGGTCCCTTCTATTTTCATGGCGGTCACCGTCAGAGTGTGTTTGTGCGTGGTCTCCGTAGTGTTGGTCAGTTGAATGATGGGTAATTTACTTTGGTTATGTGGCAGGAGTTGAGCTTTTGCAGTGGCTTAGATCTTTGAAGGATCGGATGGTGGTCACCGTTCTGTGAATAAGACCAGGTCCTTTTCGTGCAGTTTGTGTTATGCCTGCTGTTATCGAAGGCCGGCCCGGTGTTTTCAGAATGGGCAGCAGCAGGGTCTCCGTCTGCTCACTTAGTCTACTTACATGGGGTTGTCCTTCCCATGGGAATGCTGCCAGAATACTATGCATACCATTCTTTGCCTCCAGGGAAGCGATTTGTTTTGGGTGGCTGGTTATTTCATAGTATGCAGCATGTTTGTTAGAGGGTGCTAGGCGCGGCGGCCAATGCCTCCTCATGTCAGGGTAGCCACCGAGAACCAGTGGGCCTCGGCGAGCGGCCACAATTTTCAGCTGTGGTTGTGCGGGCCTCGCTCTCTCTCTACGTGGTGTCCTCTGCTTCCAATGGCAGCCGAGCGCCCGCAGGCAAGGAGTTTCCAGGGCTGCTGTTGATGGTTTCACCCCGCTCAGCCCAGGGGGGAGATGAGGCGGCTGTTGCGACTAGGCTGTTCTTTGGGCAGATGGGCTTCCCTGGCTGATGCGTCCGCCTCCCGGTTTTCAGCCCCCGACCCCCCAGTTGTTTTCATAGCAGTGCCACCTACTGTTCAGGTGTGGATACAGGGGGTCACGGACCCAGGACAGGATCGATTTCCTCTGCTTCTTGGCGTTGGTGGTGATATGGCATTGATATGGCTGGTTGCAGTCTGTTTCCGCCTGGATGTCCTATGGGTGAGTGGGTCGCTGCTGCGTTCCAGCCCTCCACACCCTGGCTGGGGACGCCAAGCGAGTCCTCCCTGACTTCTGCAGTTATCGCCCAGCAAACTGTGGGGGTGGAAGGGGATTCACAATGTTTCTTGGGTTCTTACACTCGCTAGTGGTGTAGGTTGTTTCTGCCGTTGTCCTTGCCCGGTGCGCTCCGGGGCTCATCCAGGCCACGGGAGCGTGGCCACCACCAGGCCTTCTTCCGATTCTGCGCCAGCACGGAGGTACGGGTTCAGGGGGCCTGCACGTCGCGATTTTGGGTATAGTGCTGGTTATATTTCTTTACTGCCTTTATCTAGCCGGTCGGGGATGATTTCTCTCCAGGGGTGCAGCGATGAAGCAGGATTAATTAAGGAGCCTCACAGGAGCTCACAGAGGATCCGCCATCTTGGTTCGCTCTCTAGCGCCCTCAGTCAATAGAATATGATTTACGAGCATCCTGGGGAAAGAGATTCCTGTGTGTGTTTGAATCAATCACATTTTTTGTTGATTTACTCTGGGATCTCTAGTCTGAAAGCATTATCTTCAGCTGACATTGATCGGGTGGAATTTGTGGATAAGATAAAAACTTAGAAATGTATCCTGCACTTCTGATCAACAATTGTCAGAGATTTGGTATTGTCCATAACTTGCTTCATCTAGGTTTTTTGTTAGATGGTGGGGAGATGAATCCAATGGAGAACAGGGGGACGGCAATATTAAATGACCTCAGGGCGACTTTGAAGCCAAATGAGGGACCCTGCCGTGAAGTGATTGACCTAGGTGGCCCATTCGTGTGTGCCCTCCATGCATCAGTCTGGGGTTTTGGCAGCATTTTGGGGGAAGGGCATCCAGAGCTCTGGAATTCTGTAACAGTGTTTTAGCAGTACTAAATATATGAAGAGGATTTCTTACAATACACGTGAAAGTGTGCATCTTATATATAATATGTAAGCCTTGGATCTTTTGAAACAATGCTATTGTATGTTTTGCAAGAAAATGTTCACTTATGTCTGCACCAGGGTTGGACAGCTACATGGCATTTGCTCAGGCGGCCAGACCCAGTACAGGAGGACATCTGGTGGGGGGTCTGATAACAAAGATACATTCCTGGCAGGATCTGGCTGCTGGAGAAGTATTGCATGTCCTTTTTGGGGGAAATTGCTGTTGTGTATGTTATCTGGAATTGGGAAATGTAAACCATGTTTGCTAATATATTTTGAATGCAATAAAGGTATCACTCCTTTAGACAATTTCCTGCGTGCTATTATAGATAGTATTGTAGCTTGGCAGGGAGAATTAGTTTGGGCCGTATTATACTGGCAGGAGACTTGAATGCTACTTGCATAGAGCCTGAATTTGGGGAAGAAGAATGGACCGTAACTTCTGACATGGTATCTTCGTAGCACAAAACACAGGCAGGTAGACAATGGAGAGCAGCATTAGCTTCTGTGGGTCCACAGATGATAAATGGGAAGGTTATGTGAGATCTTATAAAGCAACCAACATGGCACAGGGGCTGAATGAGTCCACAATCGACTATATCTTTGTGGACGATCATTTATGTCTGGGTTTGAGCATAAAGAAGAACGCTTGGAGTGACCATTCTGTGCTGAGGGTTGAATTTGGGCTCTCCGTTTGTAGCGTGACCCAGAGTGCTCTAATCAAGTTGAATGTCAATTCAACAAATAACAGAATTCATCGGTCACCAAAATTGATTGACTGTTTCATTGGAACTTGGTGGAGACTTTTAAAAGGATGACAGATGACTGGAGGTTGTCTACATTTAATTGGAGGAGACTTTTAAAAGGATGACAGATGACTGGAAGTTGCCTACATATAATAACGACAATTTTAATAAACTATTGGCAGACACATTGGGCAAAATATATTTGGGGAATACCTGGGTGAATAAACAATGTGGGAAAAAGATCTCATGTGCACAAATTTAATGACCTTTTGCTTTAAAGAAAAAAGAGATGCACAAAGATATTAGGTCAATTATGTTCTCCGGCAATGTTTTAGATAGAAAATTGGAGTTAAGTAAGCAGAGAAAATGAGCTTACAATACATTCTGTAAAGACCATCAAGCAATGTATTGCAGAGAGACGCAGAACTAATGTTAAGTACCCTGCTTAAAAAAGGGACTCTAGAGCATTTTACGAGATTATTTATTCCCAAGTGGTCAAGGCTTCGATAACTCAACTGAATGCAGTGTCCGAAGCATATTGTATTATACATTTTGAAGAACTATATTTATGCCAGGCTGCAATACCGTTAGGACCATCGGGTGAGTTATGTGTTGTGAAGGATAGATGGGAATTGGTATTGAACACCGATTTGGTGTATGATTTAATTAACCAAAGCAAACCGTCCCAGGTCCCCGCCCCTAACGACCTGACTAATAATATTTTAAAGGAAGATCCTCTGATATGGGCACTAATGTCAACCTTCCTTTTCAAGTATGTGGCATTAACCAATCAGTTTCCTGAGTCTTGGTGGAGGGCCCTGGTGGTTCCTATATTTAAAAGGGGCAAGAGGACCAATCCCAAGAATTACCATCCCATCACGCTGTTAGATGTGGTTAGTAAAGTCATCACATCCCTTTTACTTATCCATTTGCAAGAGTGAGTGCAATATGTTGGGAGAATAAGTACAAGCACTCACATAGCATTTACTTGCTTATTCAAACACACATTCAAGCATTCAAACAGCATTCACACAGCCTTTACTCACTTTTTCAAACATGTATTCATGCATTAAAACACCATTTACAAAGCACATACTCGCTCATCCAAACACTCATTGACGCATTCAAATATCACATATTTGCTCATTCAAACACCACATTCACGCATCCAACCAGGCCCGGCTATAGCCTGGCAGGCTACCCTCTGGCCCCCCTAGAAAGTAGGCCATGCCAGTGGGACCTGAGGAAATATGAGTGTGGGGGTGGATTTCACTCTACACATGCAGCAGCAACCTCAGAGATATCATTCTGAGAGGCTGAACTGCAGGAGGTTGGCCAGGATTTATTTTCATGCCCTAGACAATGATGTATTCCCCACAGCCATGAAATGACCAGGAGGTAGCATACTCATTCAAGCTGGCTGCCTACAACTATTTTCAAACCTAAAATCACAGTTTTGCTTTCTGTAATTTAAAGCATGTTTACATTTTTTATATTTATTTAATGTGTCATACAAGTAAACTTTTCACATTCAATGGGGGTCATTACGACCCTGGCGTTAAGGGTTTAACGGCACCGTAAAAGGTGTCGGTGCCGTTAAACCCTTAACGCCTGATTACGAGGTCCCTTTGCGGGACCCGACCTTAACAAGTGGTTTTACCAGCCGTTAAAGTAGTGTCCCTAAAAGGGACCTCGGTGCTAATTACGGTACCGCAATTTGCAGTACCGTACTTAGCACCTTCCCCAGTCCCATTGATCCCTATGGGGCGAAAATGGGAATGGGGAAGGGCCATGGTGAAATGGGGAAATACCGCCCCGCCAACCTTGGAATGGGGCGGTATTTCCCCATTCCACCATGGCAGACTCGTTACAACACCGGCACCAACCACGGTGCTAATAGCGCCATGGTTTAGCGCCGGGGTTGTAATGAGGGCCTAGTACAAACAAACATTTCAATGTTTACGTCCATCAGTGTTTGCCCCCCACTGCTTCTTGCTTCCTTTCATGTGGTCCCCCCATTTGCCCCTGCATCCATTGCTGCTGGTTCCCCCCCCCCTGCCACATATTCATCTTTGTGCCCACCCTGTATCCTTCTGATTCCCCCTTTGGCTCATATTCCTTTTCCTCTCCCTTCTCCTTTCTTCCTCCTGCTCTCTCATCCTTGCCTTTGCCTCCTCTTGTCTCCCCCCACCCTTCCTTCGTTCCCCTCCCTCCCCCCTCTGTCTATTCTCCAGCACTACCCCGTCTGGCATATTAAGTGTAGCGCCTGCTTTCTGCTTCCATCCTCCCTTCCTCCGCCCTTTTTTTTCCTTCTATTTTACAAGCACTTACTCTTATCACTGTCCCTGACCTCTGATAAAGAGCTTGTCTGTTTCCCCCTCCTCCTTCGTGATTTCTCCTCCCCTCCCCCTAGCACTACCTTGATTGTTCATTGACCGTTAAGATAGTCACCCGTTTGTTCCTCTCCCCTACCATTCCCTCCCCTCCCCTTGTCATTTTTGCACTGCAACAATTGCCGTCAGACATAGTAATGCTACTGCTTGTATTGTCTCCTTTTTTCCTCCCTCACCTCTCCATTATTTGTTCCATGCACTTGTACTATCAGTTATGATATGATAGTTATTTCTCACATTCTGATTTGCTTCAAGGACCTGTAAGAATGTATTGTATTTTCTCTTGTTTCCCTCCATCCTTGAAACGCTTTGATACACATTGTCTATAGGCGCTATACAAATAAACAATCAATCAATCAATCAATCAACTCAATAATTTCTGCAAATTCAATATTATCATAACAGTGCAAAACATCTATAATACATATTCAATCTGGCTACAACTATAAATATAATTGCTGATATGCTATATAAAATAAAATATAATTTCTGACAAAATTAAAATACATAAGTCCACAATGATTTCCAATCGACCAAATTGAAATATGTGAATTCAAAAATAGCATCTAGTTCCAATCTAGCTTAAACTTTCTACAGTGTGCATGCATGAGTTTAAAGAATATATGAAATCACTATTATGTGGTTATTTCCAGGAGTTTTTCCACCTTTTGCCAAACATTATACATCGAAATATACACCTTCATGTTCCTTGTATTGATATACGGTGCCCAGAAAGGCATATCCTTTATGGTATTAAGATTGTAAACATAAATCCCATAAAGTCTGGTATATGTCTCAGTGAGACTAGGGCATTCTGACAATACATGTTTAGCCGTTTCTATGGCGTGCTTATCTTTGCACATGCTACACCAACTGTCGCACCATGGTATGTTGGTAAATGACCCAGTTACTGACAATACTGGCAGATGGTTCAGTCTCAGTAATAGTATGAAAACGTCTGAGTCTTGGCGAAGGCAAGAGATTCATGTACTGCTGAGGTTTCTTAAACATACATCACAAATAGGATCCCGACTGGTACTTTTTAAGGTTTTCAAATGAGCATAATTTTCCAGCCACTCCCACAGTTCAATACGTGTAGCAAGTGCATGCTTCATTTTTACAATGTCCTGCCCTTTCCTCTGTATCCAGCATATCTCTTTGAAAACAACCTCCATACTTTTTTTAGTTGACATGTTGTATCTTATTTAAGTGTTTCCTGATGCAGGGCAAGTAACAATCTATTGTTGGGGTTATTCCACATAGTGATATACATTTCTGCTTGTTTTTTCAGCATGATAGCTTTAAATGAAATCAGGCCTAGCTCTAGCCTAATTATTGCCATCGGTCATGTTTACATTTGTTGGGAATATAGCGATTTCTCGCATCATGCTTCATAAAATGGTTTACTATATGAAATAATAAATGACAGATGATGTTGCTTGAACACAGATTTCAGAGGTGCATCATCTGACTGGGAGACCTTACAAATTATATTCAAAGTATTTATTCTGCTGCATTAACTACTTGAATATAAGTAAAAAGATAAAGTTGATAGTAACACAAATGTAATTCTGCAGTGTAGTAAAATAAAAAAGTGATAGATGCAAGGCTTTGAATTAAACATTACCACTACCGTTACTCTGCGCAACATTCCATGCTGTAATTCTGTAGTATGTCTGTGTCATTACAGAAGGGGACGAACCATTAGCAAATGGCTCTTCGTGCTGCCACCAGAAAGTGCAGTCCAATCTCAATTGCTAGGCCATGACCCATCTGCAATTTGCAAACAATGGAACAGAAGGCTGGCCAGTGCAATGCTAGTGGTTATAATTGATTCAGACGTTTTCCTATTAGGTTCCAGACAGAGCAAATGCAATGGAACAGAGGGTGGAGATAAAATGTAAGGAGAAACACACATCCTATGGGTGTATTTGGTCATTTACCCACCCACTGACTAGCCATGGCTATGTTAGAGCCCATGGCATTACCACCAACTATCTGCCTCTCGCCAAACGTAACCTTTCTGGAACTCTTTGCGCAAGCTCTATCACAAAGTAACACCAAATGTGTTGCTAATAGGGCCTGCCATTTTTATAGCTAAGCATTATTTCAGTGTTTAATTACTTAATTGCCTCACTGTAAATGAGCTCCTGGTATGATAAAAAAACTCTTAATGTGTGTCTTCAGCCAGTTGATTTTATAAGCAATATCTTTGTCAATGGCTCTGCCTGAATTACTGTTTTAAACAAGCAATCGCAAAGCCAACTGTTTTTGCTTGTGTATAGGTATTAGACATTTGCCAGGCAATGCCATCATTTGCCCAGGTACTCGCACCATTTTCCAGCTGTTCCCATCTTATGGCCAAGTGGTACCCTTATGGCAGGGCCTGGCAAATGCCTATCCATGCCTAATCAAAAGCCCAAGCTGTTTGCTTTGTCAATGCATGTTGGTTTCAGTTTGTCTCCCGAAGTGAAAATGTATATGCCCAGATGTGAGTGCCTTGCTTGCTACACCTAGGGAATCAAGCTGCACCTCACTGAGCTGGTCCAACAAGACCCTGCCTGAAAATTATGAGGCTAGGAAGGCAGGCATATTTAACAGTGGGGCTCTGACCTAAATAGAATGTATCTTTGTCTGTGTGGAAGCCTATACTAGTCTGCCAGAACATTTCATGATTCAAATTAAGTACCGACTTGATAAGTTCATACTGTTTGACTAACTTAGAGTTTGCATTCCAACAGAATACATCATTTGCATTGTGGGTCTTGTTTGGAAAGTATAATGTAAATCCTGGGAGCTGGGTGTTTAGGCAGTGCCGGAATCCTTTAAAGAGCACCTTTAAAATGACATGAGAGAAGAGCATTTCTTGTAATGTTGCATGCAAAGTATAAAAGGTGTACTACTTTTAAAACTAAAAAACAGTATTTAAATATTTCCTAAAGAGTGCAATCAGAGTTGGATTTAACATTTGAACCTGGGACTAATGCCCATGCCCCCCTGCTCTGTCTGTCTCCCCCAGGGCTGCACAAGCCCTCCCACTGAGGTTGTATCTTTTTAACGTGTCTCAGAGGCAACTTATTTACAACAGGAAGTGATTAACAGAAAGTAATTAGAGATGAGAAAAGGTAACAGGTAGTGACCATTGCTGTGGCACTTTTTTCTTTAAATTATATAGGGTTTTAACAAGCTATTTAAGTGTGATTGTTGGGTGATTAGGATACAGAACAAGCGGTGTGAAACAATGATCTTGTCATGCATTTCATTTGACTTTGTGTCTGTATGAGATTTTTTGTAAATTCACATTAATGTTTATGCTGGAGCCTATATGCTTCCATTCAGGATGGGGAAAACAAAGCTGGAATCATAGGGCATCATTTTCTCAGTGAAGCAGAGTGCAAGAAGTGGTGATAAATGCAGGATTGTTTATGATTTGGCATATGAAGTTGCCAAATCAGGTTCGTTTTCCACCAGCATGTATTTTTATGTTGGCAGAAAACCAATGGATTCCAATGGATTCCTCTGGGATCTGTCTGACATTTACACCTGGTAAGAGCAGGCAGGTTCCATAGGAATCCATTGTGGTTGGCTCCCACAATCATTAATTGTGGAAGTGATTTACACTATCCCAGACAAGTAGTGGAAATGTAAAGAGCAAAGGTGATTTTCGCCTGTGTTTTACTCTTTACTTTTCCAGTACTTGATTGAAACAATTACAATTAAGGAATTGCCCCTTTTGCAAAAAGTGCAAACAGGAGTGGTCCCTTAGCTGTGTAATTTAGGATTCCAAAAAAAATGCCCCTCTTACTCTTTTCATCAACACGTTTCTACAATGATGAGTACATTTTCAGGTTGATTTATCATTTGACTTGTGCATTTTTAAAGTAATCTGTATAAAATTACATAGTATTGTAGGTATTCAAAACCAAACTTCAACACATATTTGTACCAAGTTGAGCTTGGAAGAGGCATGGTTAAGTATCTAAATTTCAGGTGTGGCTCAAGTTCTGGCTTTACCACTCAACCAAAGTGTGTGATCCTGTACAAATCATTTAATTTCACTTTGTCGTACCTGCTAAAATTAGGTGCCCCTATAAGTGATTCATTTTGCATTATAAGCTATTCCAAATGCCCCAGTCATGGTTTAATAGATGGGCAACACATGCATTGGAACCAGCCAAGAACACACATCTTTCTTTAAAATTATCAGACTGCATGTATTGAACAAAATTGTGTTATTCAATAGCAAATCAATGTAAACACATCAAACAAAACTTCCTCATGGAAAAGTGCATATTATAGCCAGTATATAGCAAACAATGATGCACAGGGGCAAGGCAGGGGAGCAAGGTTCTCTCCTCTCTGCCACACCCCACCAGGAGTGATGCCAGAAGCCAGAAACCCCTCAACCAGCACAGTCTGCCTCCTCATGCAGCTCGCCCAGCCCTAGCACTCTCTCCTAAATGCTAGCACTCCCTCACACTCACAACTCAATTAAAATGTGCTGCATAAATGCAACATAATTTTCTAAGAAACAAAATCTCCTATTCCTTACTTCAGTATATCTTTGCCATAAGATGCAGGGACCACAAGCACCTCCTCTGGGGCCTCTTGGGAGCAGCCACAGTGTACAGGAAGGGATTGTTGGGTGAACACCATCATCTGAGATGGTGCAAAGACTGGGGACCTCACTGCTCAGCCCGCCCAGAGGAGGTGGAGGATGCATCAACCTCGATGTTCACCAGCCAGGCTAAGAAAGACATGTTGGGGGCTGATCGGAGTAGGAGGGAGTGGAGGTAAATGCGAATGGTGATTAGGGGAGCTGAAGGAAGGTGACTGGGGGTGAAAGGTGGAGGAGGATAGGACATAATAGCAAGGGAACAGCAGATGGGAAGGGAAGATAGGTTGACTGATTTTGCAACACTATTTTCCTTGCTTCTCCTTTTGTACTGTATTTTTATAGAGGGGTGCAAATGTATTTTTCCAGATCTGGGAAGACATGTTTGCAGGATCACGGATCTGTGAAATCTGGATCGACACCAGCACTTTCTTTAGGGTGCTCCTAGACCCAAACCCAATGGAACTTGGGCCCCCTTATCACAAACCTGGCCCACCCAGATGGGCCCAGCATTTGCACAGCACATACCAGCTCTTTCAAACACATATTCACGTCTTCAAACTGAATTTACAAAGCACATACTCGCTCATTCACACATGCATAAATACAACATACACATACAAAATTACATTTTCCTTTCACTTACCTCTGAGTCCCTGCAGGTCCAGATGCTGTTTCTGAGATCCTCTCTGAGGTCCTCTCTGCTCTCGCGCACAAGAACAGAAACCAGGAAGCACAGTGCGCTTCCTGGATTCTGCACTTGTGGGCAGGAGTCCTGAATCTGCACTCCTTCACCAGGTGTTGAGGAGGAAATGTCAGGGTTTAAAAGGGAGTCACCAGGGGTAGCATCGGTAACCCCTGGTGACCCTCAGATGACATCCGTGATCTGATACCGAAGAAGGCACTGCTGGCATCTATACAATACTCAGAATCAAGCCTCCAAAAAGAATTGTTGGCAGAATTGCAGTACACTTGAGCTTGGCTGGCAAAGGACTGCTGGTGTTTGGGGGAGTCAGTGACCCAGACTACACAAAACTCATTGAAAAGTGCTCTTGTCCAATGCAGGACCATCCCATTAAATTGTATGATGACATTGCACTATTTATCTTTGAAAAGGGGTTGGTGCCACACGTACTGATACAATGGGAAGCTCCTGATAGTACAAGCAGTGGATCAAAATGTTTTAGGAACACAGAAAAAAAAACTTTGTGTGCACTATCCTAGAAAAAGAGCAGAATGTGGGGAGGTTATAAGTCAATGGAAGCGAAATGCATATGTAGTGTACGTGCACAGTGTTGTGTGGCATACCAGTAGAAAGACTCGGACTTTTGCTACAGGAAACGTATGTTAAATTAAAGAAAACACTGTACTGACCCTATTGCTAATAAGGGAAGCTCCCTGCCTAACAAACTAAACTAAGGGTCCTCGTCAAAATTACTCAAAATAAGAAACCTTGTCCTCTGTCCAAATCCTAACTTCTAGACTTAGGAAAAGGACTTAAAAGGAAAAGCACACAATATAGGCTGCCCTCAGTGTTCTTCACTCTGCCCTCTCTCAGTGTTCCCAGGAATCTCTCGTAGTTTTAGTTCCCACAATTATTTAATAGGCGACAGCCTGATTGTTCATCTAAACACAGTGGTGCAACTTGGGACTGACTGTGTTTTCTATCCCTAGATTAAACATTGACATTTAAGGCAACAGACTGTGTCTACCTGGATACAGAACTTTTTATTGATGTTGTTTGCACCTCCCATCACTGAACATAACTCATCCCTTCATGCCTGCCTGTGAATAGTCTATCAATGTTGCGTTCTCCCCCGTGCCTGAACAGAGTTAACCATCCTCCTTTTAAATTGTTCAGACTACAGCACTTAACAAGCCGCTATCCTCTGAATAAACAGATAAGGAATTCGAGAGGAAACTTTTGAATAGAAAAAGTCATTCCTAGCCGCTCCCTCGAACCCCACATTTAAATGTCCCTTCCCTGTAGCAGCCCTTCATACAAAAAGTTGCCAAAAAAAGGTTCACAATTACCATTTTCCCATAGTACCAAGTGACTCCACGTTTGTCTAACCTCGCCTATATTTAAAGCTCTGTCCTCCTTTTCCAAAGCCTCGCATGTGTGGCTTATGCAGTCATTTGTTTTCATTAAAATGGGACATATTTCATCCCTAATGTATGTGACCTTGCCCTTCTTAGTGCCAGGGCATAATCCAAGGAGCTGCAACGGTGGTTTCTTTTTCATGCAATCGAACTTCTCTGTGGAGCTTTGAATATGGGTTCCAGGGCTATATGCAGAGCAATCAGACCTAGGGTCATTATGGTTCCCTGGCCTACCTTTCAAAGTTTTAAAGAAATCACTGCATTCATTTTCTCAAAACCAAACTAGGCATGTGAATTGCGCATGTCACCAGCTTCAGTCACTATTGTGATGTAAATCCATCACACTGTATTTTATTTTGCTGTAGGCAAGAACAACTTCTCCTATGAGAGTTTGAATGGGAAATACAATTTAAGACGTCCATTGGAAATTTGACACCCTTGATCAAAATGTAGGACCTCCATTAAAATTCTGACATCTGTGATCAAACGCATTTTTCTTCCAAACATTTTTGGAATCATGGAAATAATTTCAGTCTTACAGATCATATTAATCACTCAAAAATAGAACATCCGCTCTTTAACAAAATGTGGTTCATATTTCTGGATTACCATCCTGGAAGCATTCAGATAAAATAGTGACAGCATGTCTTTAAGAAAGCATTTCAAGATTGCACTATTTCATGATCCTGTTACACAGTAATGAAACGAGTAAGGATGTAAATGGCTTGAAATAAAGAAGAAGGAGGACGAGTTATAAGCAATGAATGTTCTTCAGTTTTCTACTTCTCCGTCTCCTCTTTTTCAGCATTGGAATCTAGTTTCCTAACAGCGGACAATTCCTTTCATTCCCTGTTTGGAAAATAAGATTATTTCATCTTAAAATAATGATCGCTTTTTGAATCTAACCTGCCTGTTCACAAGATCAGTTCACTTAATAATTTATATTAACATACGTTAATATTCATGACATGTGATTGTCAATAATATTTGAACTTCCATAAAACAAAGCATCAGGGGAACAGACTATGTCTGCAGAACTATTCCAATTAAAGCCCAGCTGGTGGGCACATGTATTGATAAAATACTTTAATGAGACTGTGAAATACATCTAAGCTACTGCAAGACTTAATTGGGAACATGATAGACCCACTACATGAAAGAGGAAATAGGATGGCCATTGGGAATGTGTCTAATTAGCATCATGTGAGAGCTTCATTCCGAACACGTGCCCAAGAAATTGCAATCATGGATAGATTCTTATGCTGTTCCTTCTCAATATTTAGCATAGGTGGGGAAATGCGTATTTTCTAAATGAATCAATGCCTTTTAGGTCAATAGTGAAAGCAAGAATGTGCAACTATGTATAAGAGTTCACGTCTTTGTTTTATCAATTCATCCTAAATGAGAAACACAGGAAAGAAGAGGTCGAGCTACATTGTCTAGATAAACCACATAAGGGTCCACTCAGGACCATAGGGTTAAAGAGAATATATAGCATGCACACATTGCGGTATAAGGGGATGGTTCAGGGATAGATGTAAAGCGACATTATTTCATGTAGGATGTGTTGCTTTTTTGTTTGGTTGAGAATGAGTGCGTGCACGTGGATGCATCTCATATCTGGCTGTTCAACTAAAGAGATAGATAATAATAATAATAATAATAATAATAATAATAATAATAATAATAATAATTTAGCATTATATAGCGCTGCGACCCCTCAGGCATCTGAGCGCTGCTTATTATTACCCACGGTGTGTGGTGCTCATTTATCGACCTCGGAAGGATGAAAGGCTGAGTTTGGCCCTGCCGGGATTTGAACCTGCGTCAGCAGGGTCTACACAGATGTCAAAGCGAGCGCTCTACTCGCTAGATGATGAGATACTAATGTGTTCATTTTTATTTTGTTTTAAGTTATTATTCAATTGACGTTAAAGACATGTATCAAATTCATAATTAATCACAATAAATATAATCAAACAAAGGGATATATACACATATACAAAATACATATGATACAAAATATACACATTACATTTCATGTATAATAACGTTCTAAAATGTTTGCTAAAATTCCTTTTACAGACCTAAAAATAATCTCAAATCAGCAGCAGCACTATACCAGGCTAACATCATAAACATAAGTACCATAGTTTTAGTATAAGGCGCTAGTTCCTTTCATAAAGGACCTAACCTGTGCGATCATACACAATTATATATGATCTAATACTCTGTTTCAGTTACACATGTGGGCAGTTGTTCAAGCTATTGTATGTCCAAGGTTCACACTTCAGTTTATCAACAGTTGTTCATAGACACAGGCATTCTACAATGTTGTCGTATCCAGTGGGCAACATCTTAGTTGTGTTGCGCCAAACCCGATATAATGCAATATGTATCGCAACTGTAGGGGAGGTCAGGCAATATGTACAGAATTTGGTTGATTTGATAATGTTATGCGTGTGCACAAAGTTCCCATATGTGCACATGTATACGGTACTGAGGTGTGGGTACTCAGTGAACAAGTGCCTCGCAGTTTCCAGGGTATCCTTACATTGACAGATTCGCCAGGACCTGTTTTCAGCAGGAATTTTCAATTGTGGCCCTAGAACAGTTAAAATTGGTAGTTGGCTAATTCGAAGTCGCAGTAAAACCCAGCGTATGTCTGGGCTAGGACTCAGTACCAAGTACTGCTGAGGGCACTTGTATCTATGCACCACATTAGAGACATTCTTTAAGCTTTTTAAAGTAGCAAGGTGGTTATAGTTCTTATTCCAGTTGTACAAGTCGAATTTGTATTTGAAGGAAGGTCTTAACTGCTGGTATCCGCCCTTAATGAACCACTTTGGATAGAAGTGTAGTGCCTGGAAAGTAATACTAGCTCGTCAGACAAGGCTACCCTACACCTATCACCTCTTCCACAGTTTGACCCCAGCATTTTTAGGATAGGACATTGGAAAAATGGAGCTAAAGCTATTAAAGTAGCAGACAACAACATATTTAGAATCATCTGATTGGTGGAGAGCATGGGATTGTAAGGATTGTATATGTGGCATTCGACACCAGCCCATGGCGAGGAGGTCGTAATGATGATTATTTGTGGAGTGAATTGGTTTCCCAGCCAACCATAGAAGGAGGATGAAAGTCGAACATGAACCCAATGAAACGGTACAAGAGTATGTTCATACAAATGTGGACATGTGCACTGAATGCACAATGTATAATTATGAACATGAGCCCTAACAAAGACAAAACTAAGAGAATCAGAGAGGAGAGATCACTCTTCGCCGTTTCATGCCCCTCAGGGGAAATTTGAAAGAGGATCCAGAAAAAGATTAAAGGGCCAACACAGATCCATTCCATCTCTGATTGGACCACTCTATAGGACTTGCAAGCCTTGTTAAAGGATTGGATCTACCCAAACTGGCCGGCCTCCTGCGACACGTTGGTGCATTTAAGCGTGGCCTTTCTAGGGGGGGAGCCCCTCATTGCCTGAAGCTCCTCTCCACCCCTAACCCATGTCCCTTGCCACCTTTTTATCCTATCCCTCTATGCACCCCATAAATACCGGTGGAAAATGCAGTAAAATATCTCACCTAAAAATGTGGTCATTGGCTGCTGGCAGATAGGTGGCTACCATAGGATGAACACACATCCAAACCCCCACACCCAACCTTCTGGGCCCTCGCATTTTGGGTGCAGGCAAAAACAGCACTTAAAATCAGGGGCCCTCACAAAACCTGCTGAGATGACAGGTGAGCACTGGGGCATACTTTCAGTGAGTTGGGCGTGTGGCAGGCAGTCTCCTTGGGTATTACTGTACTTGGTTGCACTGTTAAGCTGCACCCTGAGTGCACCTTTGCACCCAATAAAAGTCATTTATTCATGTATTTATTTATTTATTGTTTGCTTGTTAGACGCCTATACAGGAAATACATTCTGTTTCAAAGCGCCCATAGGGCAGAAGGGAGGAAACATGGGATGTAAGTACAATTAAATACAAATAAATGCAGTGGGAGAAGGGAGGTCAAACTTACTATTTATGTGTTGATTTTATTTATGACATTTATTAAACACCCAAACCCAGGGGTATCACAGCGTTCGTTACACCATATTATTCAGTTATAGAGTATAGTTTCAAGTGACCATACACGGCTGGTATCATTCAAATGTGTCAAAAAAGCCATGTTTTAATCAGTTTTTAAACATGAGATAAGATTGTTCATTTCTGAGATGTGCAGGCAGAGTATTCCAGAGGGAGGGAGCTGCAAAGTGAAGCTGTCACCTCCTGCTCTTTTGCACTTGGAACGATTAATGTCGAGTGAGATGATGTCACTAGATCTAAAAGACTGTTGTGTTGAATTTACGGTTCTTCTGTCATTGAGGTATGCATTTGCAACCTTGTACAAGCACTTGTGAGCCATGGCTTAAAGAGAATCCTTTCGTTTATGGGCAGACAGTGCGCTTCAGGTCTGGTCACAGTGAAATGACTGCTGCGTTGTAAGCCCAGAGCAGCTCTTAGGGCTTTATTTTGTAGAAGTTGTAAATTGGATAGGTTAGTGGCTGAAGTATCCAGGGAGAGCACATTACAATAGTCCAGTTTTGAAATGATCAGAACTTGGGCTAAGGTCAAACAGGTGTGTGCTGATGAGTATTGTCTACTTAGCAAGATGAGTTTAGAAGTGTTTGCCATGGAGCATGAAAGGGCATTGATGTGCCCGGCCATTGAGAGGTCAGCTACCAGGTAAACGCCTACTGTTTTTATGTGTTTCAGTACGGGAATGGAAGTGCCATGAATGAGTATGGAATAGTAGTTGCTAACAAGAATGTTCAGACGGGCAGGGGTGCCCAAAAAGAGGACCTCTGTTTTATCATCTTTGAGGCAAAGGCCGTGTGTAGCCATAATTAGGTGGGAGAGCAAGCGCAAGGGTAGGGCCTGAAGCTGGGTGTAACCAAGATTCTGTAATAGCTAGTAGGTAAATCTGGTGTTCTAGTATCAGGTTGTGGGTATCAATTGCATGTCCTCCTAGAGAGCAAACGTTGATCAGGGCACATTTAAGGTTCATAAATTGATCAGGTCGAGGGGAACTGGGCTCAGACGGATAGAGGTAATTTGCTCATTAATTGTAATGGTGGTGTGTTGGATAACAGTGGGCATTTTAATGCTTTGAAGGAGGGTGAGAGCAGTGGAGGTGTTCTAATGGTTTGGGTAGAGGGAGGCGCAAAGGAGGTAGGAAGATGCATTTGGGAGGAGCACATGCTTAATCTGGTTAGACGGTGCAATCATAGGCAAAGGAGAGTGGTAGGGGGTGAGTCGAATGAAGAGGCGAGAGATCTTACTCTAAGGCGAGAGTGGCAAAGTTTCCCCAGGCAGGCATAAGTTGTCTCAATGAGGAGTAGGCCTAGGGAGGAGTGCATTTGGAGAGTAACATCACTCAGTGAGATTTCATCAATAGAGGGTAGAGAACGGAGTCTGTGTGTGTGTGCTTATTGTGGTAATGTTTAGAGGGCATATGGGAAGGTTTGTGTTGAAAGCCTATATTGGAGGTGCAGGTAGGTGTGAGAGTGTTGTGCCTTGTGAGTATTCAGAACAAGCAAGTGCAACAAGGAACAGGGCTGTGGGGTAGGTGCTGGGGTGTCTGTGCTCGAGCATGAGCCATGGATGAAGTGCAGTGTATGTAGGTTCTATTCGGCCTGAACCCGAGTTGGATGGAAAGTGCGATTGTCCAGTGTGGAGGGTGTGCCAAGGCAAGTGCTGAATGTAGACAGAATCTGGTGAGATTGAGTGTGAATGGTCAGTGGCCCCGAAGATCCACAAGGGTCCAAGACACCAATCAAAGCAAATGTGAAATGATTTGAGGTTAGAAGATGGGAAGGAGGAGGAAAAGAGGAGAGTCTAGAGGTGCTTTCGGAACTTAAGACGGTTGTGCTCAAGATACAGAGCAGGGGGAGGCTGTTCCAATGGAGGGATACAGCTGAGGAAAGCGAATTACCTCCTGCTCTTGGTTTAGCAAAACGCTTTACACACAGAGAGTTGGTGTCAGAGGAGCATACAGGTCTAGAAGGAGAGTATTTCATAAAAGAGAGTTGCAGATAGTGTGGTTCCCGGCCACAGACAGCCTTGTGGAAGATGCAGAGACATTTGAATTTGATCTGTGCAGCAACCGGGAGCCAGTGGAGACATGTTAGTGCAGGGAGATGCAGTCCCTGGCCTAAGGCCAAGAACAAGTCTCGCTGCTTTATTCTGGATTAGCTGAAGGCGTCGCAGAGTGGAGGGAGGTAGGTTTAGTAGGAAGCTGTTGCAATAGTCAAGTCTAGAGAGAAACAGGGCCGGGAAACATTGAGCTTCTGGGGGAAAGTGAGAAATGGGAGAATTCCTTCGAGAAAGAACAGTTGAAAGTGGGACTTCTTGGCAATATTCTGCATGTGAGGGAAGAAGGATAGAGAGGAGTCGCAGATGACTCCAGGGTTTCTGGATTCAGAGGAAGGAGCAGGGGGAGAGCCCAAGGTGGAAGGCCAGAGAGAAGGGAAGAGGGAGGGAGCAGGGGTCCTAATCAGAAGAATCTCAGTTTTGCTAGCATTGAGGCAGAGATTGTTGGAAGTGCACGAGGCCTGGATGGCAGAAGGGCAGTTGGGAATGAAGAAAGGTGCAAGTGAGTCAGCAGGAAGTCTGAAGAAGAGTTGAGTGTCATCTGCATAACACTGGAAGTTGGGGAGAAGGAGGGGATGAGGAGTGCCAGCTGAGCAAGGTAAATGTTAAAGAGCCAGGGGGAGATGATTAGATCCCTGTGGGACACCTCAGGTGGAAAAGGAAGTAGGAGAGGAGAAGGTGCACAAGATGACATGGGAAGAGCAGTCAGTTAGGAAAGAGGTCAGGCATTCCAGTGCCTGTATATGTGACATAGCACGCAATAGGATCCAGGTCTCTAGATCACTCGTAAAAGATTGATATTATATAGGGAAACCTGTCAAAGGCCACATTCTGCATAGTCACTCTTTGCCCTTCCCCATTGCACTTTTAAGTGGGTCTCATGCAACCCTGTTCACATTGCATAGTTGCTCTATCCCTCCCCCCTGCTCTGCATCCTCCCACTCATTCATTTGCTCCACCAACATAACTTTTCAATTCCTTCCTGGCAGCCTTATACTACATTCGTCTGCGAGAAGCATGACATGCTTTTGTGTTGACTGACAAATGCTATTATTTTGGGAATCACACTTCTTCCTGGTGGCCTACAGATGCGCTCAATACAATTATCCTAAATTCAGTCACACATGCATAGGAAACACAGTAGACAAGGCTCCTTAGGCATATTACCCCTTCCATGTGGAATTGCCACTCCTCTGCAGATCTTCTGTACATTTACTAAGCATAACTATTTTGATGTAAGATCCTTGACTAATATATGCCTAGGAAAGAGTCAGTATTAAAACATGTTTCATTAGGGCAACCTGCTAAATAAAAGTGTAAATAAACTTGTGAAATCCACAGACTGAATATGTTGTGCAGAAGACCGGCATACAAGTTTTACTCTTTCATTAACAACCCTTTTTTTGTTCATTTTTTAATGGGGGCACAGAATCCACCATGCATCCCTGTTCCACCTTCAACAGGCACCAGGTTTCATGCCAGCATGCCATGTTCATGCTGCTGGGAAATCAATGGATTCCTAGGGGATCTGCCGGCTTGTAGCACCTGCAAAAAGCTGGCACCTTTTCTAGGAATATATCGTAAAGGCCTACAACTCGTGTAACTTGAGGGAGGCATATACACTTTTTTAACTGTGAGGTGCATACAAAGGTGCATACAAAATGTGTCAACCTGTTTTCACCAGGTTTAACAATTTTCTTTCCAGTTCATAGTGAAAGTGCATTAAGGGGACCACTGGAAAAAAGTGCAAATGCAATGGCCCCCTCCGTGCAGTTTACTTTTTTTTTTTTAATGAATGCCATGTGTTATCAGACTAATATGGGGCATATCCGTTTTCTTCTTATTTCTACTTCATGATGAAGGGCAAACAGTATACCCATTAATGATTCCTGTCCCATGTCACAGAGTTGGCAAATGTGGCTATCATTTGTTATTTCTAACCAGATTCAATGGTAAGTTAGACAGGGACAATTTCCAGGTGCAAGTCAATAACCGTTCTGCCAAATTACTACCAAATCCTCTCACAATTACCGCCACTTGGTCCCGTGGCTATACCTCAGGATGACAAGTGATGGTAGGGTGGTGTTAATCTGCATTTTTGGAGTCAACACGATTCCATGGGGATTTCAGCAGAATTGCTGAGAGCTGTAATTCTGCAGATATTTTACCTTCAAGTGGCAGATTTATCTCTTGCATGATGCTGGATGAAAATCCTCCACTTCAAGGTCAAACCTGTAGTTTGCGGTGCAGGTAATCCAGCGGTAATGCAATTACCACCAATAAAAGTAGCAACAACTGAATTACCATCCGTTTTTTCCCACACCGCAGAATCTGTCATGAAGCCCATTATATCTTTGTCTCATTTTGTGCCTGTTACTTTCTGAGTTCCTTCTCGTCCAAAGGTTACAAAATAGTAGTACCCGGCGAGGGACAATCAGATTGTTAAAAATGATCTGATTGGCTCTCGCCGGGTCCTTACCTGCCTGAAACGTATCCGATCATAGCCACGTCCTTCGGGGTTCCTTCCGGCGCTGGCCCCGATAGCAGCCATTTTCTATCTTTTTAATTGACTTCTATCTCCGTTCCACACTACCAGCTGCACCTCCTCAGAGGTATTCTTCCCTTCCTCTCCTTCCCCCAGAAGCTCACTGTCTCCCGAGCCCTGGTTCTCTCAAGGCTGGACTACTGTAACAGCCTCTATCTTAATCTCCCTGCCTCCACTCTCCGCCCTCTGCAACTTATCCAGAACAGAACTGCGAGACTTGTCCTTGGCCTCAAGCCCAGGGACCGTATCTCTCCAGGACTGAAATCTCTTCACTGGCTCCCAGTGGCTGCGAGGATTAAGTTCAAAACCCTCTGCATTGTCCACAAGGCCTTCTGGGGCCTGGGGCCTAAATACCTTCAACTCTCTCTTCCTAAATATCTTCCTTCACGAGCCCTTCGCTCATCCATCTCTAACTCCCTCATGGTCAGCCGCTTCTCGAAGCAACGTGCTGGGGGTAGATCTCTCTCCGCAGCAGGGGCCTCCCTCTGGAACAGCCTGCCTGCCTCCCTGAAACTTGAGGAGAACCATCTCCGGTTCCGGAAGCACCTCAAAACCTTCCTCTTCGCTTCTGCCTTCTCTCTCCCTCTCCCCTGCTAAACCTGCTTAACTCCCCACTGAATTCTACACTTAACCTGCATCTGGGCCACTCTCAGCGACCTCGGTCCAGGGCCCAGCCACTCTCCACTTGCACTGCCCCCCTGGCTCCCCCTGCACTGTGGGACTGTCACTGTATCCCTACAGTCCCCTACCCAGCACTTGCTCTGCACTTACCTCGCACTTGCCACCAGCTGGCCCTTTTTATTTATTATTTATCATTTATTATTTTATTACGCCACTTACCTTGTACTGCACTTTTCCCCCCACCTCCTCCCCCTGCACTTTCTCCTTTTCCCCTTACCTCTGCACTTGCACGATCTGAATGACACCTGGCCTAGTAGGATCGCTTGTCCGTCTTCCCCTTGTTTCCCTCCCTCCCTGCCTCGTCGCGCCTTGAAACACTTGTGTATAGGCGCGTTACAAATACCATATCATATCATATCATATCATGGCACGCAACTTTTTCATTCTTTTTTTTCATGGCTGCAAAACGCCAGAGCATCTCGCAACTAAAAACGTGTCTATAAGCACCCCGGTCTCATGGGCTGGAGTACTAATAGCAATAAGCCCTTCACTGCGGGGGCATTACCGCTTCAGGGAATGCCCTACGACTTGCTACTATGGGCCCCAGGGCATTCCCTGAAGCGGTAATGAACCCCCAGCTCAAATTAATTCTATTTTTCTTTCCTGTCTGACATGTGTTTCATGCTTACTGTGCTCTGGTATCTCGTATGTCTACATACTTTTTCATGTCCTGTCAACAAAAATATAGACATCACAAAAAAGAAAAACAATGCTACTTAGAATTGTTGGACAAAAATTATAATTTTAATCAGCATTTTCAAAATTGATATTCCTGTCTTTGGAAACCTTTTTAATATTCTTGTTCATTTACCTGCTCCATTATGTTACTTGTTTAAGCTCTTATTTTCAATATTCTATTATTTGTGTTAATTTTAGTTTAATTCTTCATTCAAAGAAATATCTGTAATGGTGTAATGTCTTACATGTTGTTGCAGTTGTTCTACTATTAAACATCTTATATTGTGATAATCACATTATTAGTTCTCTCAATAACACTGTGCCACTGTGCTCCAGGGATTTGCATTCCCAATAGTTCCCTTTTGTTACTTCTAATATTCTCTTAGCCGTGGTATCTCAATATTTTGTTTACCTTTGAGACTCAAAATAGAGAAAAAAAGCAGAAAATACATTTTTGGTATATTGCGTTTTGCTTCTGATCGCACACGGTCCCTTTGTGTATATTGTGTGTAATTCAGTTTAATAAAAGAACCATTTTGATGATTCCTTGTAATAGTTTCCCAAAATTCAATAACGTTTTGTTTCTTATGAAGTATGCCTTTCTGTTGATGTCTTTAGTAAGATGCTGCTGCGTGTCTATGCTCCATGTTTTTCTAAACGCTGATGGACACCATTTCCTATGTGCTTGTATCCCTAATCTAGGCCGTGAACATGGAGTATGGCCTTCCACATATGCTAACATCCCCAATTATCTATGAGGTTGAGTCCCTCTTCTGAGTTATGAACATAAATGAAGGACAACCTATCTATTTCTTTTCGTCTGGTTTTATATGTACCATGATGTACAAATGAGCCTCTAAAAGAAATACCAAATTATTTATGTTTGGGAACATTAATAACCAATACATTGGATAAGAAATGCTTCTCGAACACCCACATTTAAGGTCATAAAGACCTTTATTTCAGGCCCAGGAGGTTATTCAATGGAAGGGCAGGTCAGGCTATATAATACATGCATTGTTCCCAGCATATTGTATGGTCTAGAGGTCTTCACTGTTAGGGAGACTGCACGGCTTGACATTCTTGAGGGGAAGTTATGGAGGAATGCTCTTGGTTTATCTCAATTGTTCTTAATGGAAGCACTTTGCTTTGAATTGGGGATTACTTCTCTCTCAACCAGCAGAATGGTTGCAGCATGTAACTTATGTGTGAAACTAATGATGAGTATGGGGCAACCGAGAATCACACTCCGCACCCTTCTTGGATAGGAATGGCAACTTAGCTTCCTTTCCTGCTTGAAGTCAAAGGCATAATGAGATCACAACGTTTTTGGAAGAGATTGGCTCTACCTGTGAACCAGAGGAGAACTTGGCCACTAAATTTACGGAAATATAAAAAAAAGGCTAGAATTTGGGACCATAATAAACGTATGATGCATCTGACAGGGAAATCTAATTATAAAAAATTCTGAAGGCATGAATATGTATTCTTTGCCTAAGACTTAATCAACTCCCTACATTGGCCAATAGAGGAGCATGGTTCAAGATTCCTTTCAAAGATTGCTTGTGTAGGCTATGTGCCCTGGAGCCTGAGACAACCAGACACTTATTAACTGACTGTTGCAAATTGACCTTTGTTTATGAAAAGGGTCTCTCTAGACGGGTGGAGCAGGACATGAATTTTATTAGTACTGATCATTTCTGGGCTATGGTGTTTGCAGGTCATTATTTGGTCGTGAATTTTACTTCATTTTATGTGTGGCATTTGTATTAACATATAATCAGATTTTAAGGAGGGGTACATGTCTTTAATGAACCTGAATTTCTTTTAAAACATTGTTAAGTGGAAATGCAATGTGTGTTATTAATGTTCATGTGTACAAATGTGTTAACGGTTATACTTAATCAATGAAACGCAATAAAACAATAACAAAATATATGTACCATTTGTCAGCTTTAAAACAGATTCAGTATTGCTCAATTTTTCTTGTAGCATGGTAGCCATGTAGAGCGCATGGTTTCTCAAACCTTTGTATACATCTGTGCTCGCCTTTGATATCCTGCTTGAATCCCCTTTCCAGGTTTCAAACATACTAGAAGAATGCTGTAGACAGGGCAGGGTGGAGAGGAGAATGGGGGGAGGATAGTGATCATGGAACAGTCAGCAAGGTAAGAAGAGATCCATTTAATGCAGAGTTCCTAATCCCTGAAGTGTGCATTCTGTCTGTGAGGATGCAGGGGTTGATGGATTCAAGGCATGGCGATAGGCCAAGGAGGACAAATGCAGCTCGTCTGTTGCCACTGTTTGACATGGATGACCAACCAGAAATACAAACTACATACTTCTGGGAGACATGTCCACCCTAGAGATAGGGTTGGAGAGTTGTCCACATACATGGAAAAATAAACATGCACGGGCTCATGGACACCAGGGCAATGGTAAAATAGGAGGCATGTTTCATCTTGGACCGCTATCCTGTGGTGGACGCTGGCTGGGAACACCATCCTGTGATGGATCCTGCGGGGACAGCCATCCCGCAGCCATCGTGGATGATGCATTCTGACCATGCAGTTCCAAAGCCTGTTCTTCATTGGCTATGGCCACTCGTGAGAGAAATGCATGCATGAGGGCTCCCATTGTGGCAGGGTCAAGATGAAGTAGGTCACAATGTATCACTGAGTCATCGTGTGAGCCCACTCATGCCGCATTCTACTATCAGGGACAAGAGTATACCTCAAGGTGGTGAACTCTTGGCAGTGGATGTACCTTGTGGCCGACATCTCATCATGCAGAGACTGCCACAAGGCATCCATGTCTCCACGGTGTGATCTCCTGGAAGCCAACATCTCCAGCTACTGGCTTTTTTTGTAGACTTCTGCATCTCAACAATGGGAGCGCCTTGAGGTCTGCATCTCTGCATGCAGTGTCTCACACAAGGTGTCCATCAACTGGTGGTGATTGTCCATATAGGCCAACTACTCTGCATCCTGTACAGCTGCGGAGGAGATGGCATGCTCTGTCAGGTTATGATGTTCCCTGGCCATCTCCTGCAGGACATCGCCATTTTTTGTGGTTGCAAATCATCTGCCGCTCCCACACGGTCTGTCCAGAAGGCACACGTCCACCATGTGTTTGGGGTCTATGAAGCTAGGATGGAGGAGCCCAGGTGCACCCCCTCCTTAAAAAAGCCTTCTTCCAATCCTACCTGTTTGACATGCTAGCGCCCGATCTCTATTACTCCTTTCCTGGGCAAACTCCTGGAAAAGTGGACCATCTCACAATTTACTCTGCACACTGAATCTGCCATTTATCCCATGACCATCAATCTGGCTTTAGAGCAGCCAGAGGCATGGAAACTGCTCTCCTGAACAACCGTGAAGATCTGCTCACTAATCATGTTTCAGCCGTCCTTCTGTCCTCATCCTTTTTGACCTTTCCTCTGCATTTGACATGGTCAATCACGGCATCCTGATCAATCAAGAACCTGGGCATCACAGATCAAGCACTGGAGTGGTTGACCTCCTTCCTTCTGGACCAACCCTCCCAGGTCCAACATGGGTCCTTGCTCTTCACCCCATCTCGCTCCACATGTGGTGTTCCCCGGGCTTTAACCTCTCACCCTGGCTCTTCAATGTCTACTTGGCTCCTTTGACCCACCTGATCTCTACCTTATTTTCTGAATTTCAGTGTCATGCGGATGACACTCAGCTCACTTTCAGGCTCACCTGAGCATCCTCCCCTCTCTCGCTCATTCCTGACTGTCTATCTGCCATTCATGATTGGTGCGCCTCCAACCATCTCTACCTTAATGCCAGTAAGACTGATATCCTTCTTATTGGGACCCTGCTCCCACTTACATTCTTTCACCCTGGCTGTCCTCCTTGTGCCCTCTTCCTTCGCCTTCCTGTTAGGCAAAAAACCTTGGTGGCATCTCTCCTTCTCTCCTCAGATCACTGACCTTGCCAAGAAGGCCTACTACCAGCTGCACCTCCTCAGAGAAATTCATAATTTTCTCACTATCCCCCAGAAGCTCACTGTCTCCAGAGCTCTGGTTCTCTCTAGGCTGGACTACGGCAACAGCCTCTTTCTCAATCTGCTTCATCTACTCTCTGCCCTCAACAACTAATCCAGAATAGGACGTGTCCTTGGCCTTAAGCCCATGGACTGTATCTCTCAAGCTCTGAAATCCATCCACTGGTTCCCAGTGGCTGCAAGGATCGAGTTCAAAACCCTCTGCATCGTCCACAAGGCCATCTGGGGCCGGGCCTGCACTGCATCCAACTGTCTCTTCCAAAACACCTTCCTTCTTAAGCCCTTCACTCAGCCACCTCCAACTCTCTGAGAGTCAGACACTTCGCCAGTCAGAGAGTGAGGGGTATATCCCTCTCCTCTGCAAGTGCCTCCCACTGGAATGGCCTTCCTGCCCATCTCAAACTTGAGCCGGACCACCTGATGTTCCGGAAGCAGCTCGAGACCTTCTTTTTCACATCTGCTTTTTCTCTCACTCCTGCTGACCTTCCTGCCTGCTGTCCTGACTGGTTGCCTGGCTACCCTCAGAGTCTCACTGGGTACCATACTCCTCCATGGCTAATCTCCCCAGCACTGCCTTTGGGAATACGGTCCACTTAGGGGCTGAAACTGTAACCCTACAAACCCCTCCCTCCTAGCACTTACCCTGAGCTGTGCACCCTGGATGCTCGTCCTCAGACCACTGCTGCCCTGATTGCAGTTCCCCCTTCCCTCTCCCTAGCACTTCCCCTTCCCCCTCCACCCTCACTTTGCATTGTTGCACTTGCATGATCTGAATGACACAAGGCCTAGTAAGATTGTTTGTTTTATCCTCCCTCTTTCTTCCCTCCCTTGTCATGTCGCGCCTAGAAACAGTTCTGTACAGGCACGTTATAAATGACTTATCATATCATATCAGGTCCATCTCAGTGAGTGCACCATCATTGGCTGGTGCTCTGCAACCCTCCGTTGGACACCAGCCTCTGCTGCTGGTCCCATCTTGGCTGAAGGAATTCTTGCAGATGCAACTGGTGATGTGGGGCTTCCCACTGCTTGGCCCAGGGACTCCTGGTTCTCCTCTGACTCAGTGGACTCAAGGAACTCTTGGAGCTCCATAGCATCCAGACTGCCCATTGGAGAACCCTCTGTGTGCCTCAATATGTCCCCCATGTCAGATTCAGCAGCGTCATCTAAAGAGTCTGCAGTCTTGCTGACAATTGACTGCAGCAGGAGGGAATTCTAACCAGGCACCACACCCCGGGCTGCACTGGTGGTTGACTGCCCAGCCTCCTACTCCCTGCTCTCTTCCTTCTCTTCCCCATCTGCTGCAGCATCGCCTGCACACAGACAGAAAACAACACACAGAGGTATGAGCACCTGGACCAACATGCATATGAGAGCTGCAGTGCATACTGACAGTAGAATGGCCAACCACACATGCATGACTCAATGATACAGAGCACATTGTTACCTGTAAGGCACAGATAAATGGCATTCTATGACCTGTGCAATCATGTCAGGGCATATTAGGCCATGCAACATGCCATGGTTTGTGGGATCAGGAGAACCTACATACACACAGACACGATTGAGAGTGTGATTTCCACCAGTGGGTGAGCCCTTACTCTACTCCGACCTTTTTTAATTGCAACGTGTGGAATTCTGACATGTACATCTGCTGACCGAATATGCTTGCAGGCATGTGTTTCCATTATATCCCTAGCCCCCATTGCCACATTGCCCTCTTCCACATATATATTGTCAGTCACGATCACATGCATCTCAACCATATGTGAGGAGAGTGAGCCATGGAAATGACTAGTGCATTTTTGCATGGCTACTGCTACATTGACACTATAAATGTGCAATGTACTTCCCTGAAATAGCTATTTACCATCCATATCTTCTCCTGTTTGGAAAAGGGCCTCATTCATCTGTGCACCAACATTGTTGCTCATCCATGTCCACCGGCAGCCATGGCCAGCGAAGGCATGAATGTGACATCATCTGCACCTTGCTGTTGTTTCCTCTGAGTCATGACTTACATTCACAATAAAAAATATGCATGCATGACACCGTGAATGTGTCCATTGTGATGTGTCTTGCATGTAATTGGCACACATAGGTGTACTGGCACAGCAGTGAAATCCTGTATACAGCAATGTCTTCTGTGAGATCAACGTGAACCACACACAGTCACCACACATCCACCACCCTGAATGCAGATCATGTGATGGAAGTGTACATGGTAGCATTTTTGCTGTGCCCATGGATGGCTGCCAACTCCAGTCAACTCTAATCCAACATATGTGTGCACATCATGGGAAATGTAAGCACAAATAAAATGCACATTTGTCATTAATCTGATGTGGCAACATGGGTGTCCACACCCCCCACGCTAACCACCTGCTCACTGCTGACAAGTCTACTGGTGACCTCTTCAAATGGAGTCAGCTCCTCCTGCGGCGAACCTCCCCCAGTGGCCTTGGCAGACACCATGTTCCCAACTGAGCTTCTCCTTGGTCTGTTGCATGAGGTTGTCCATTCTCTCGTGGACCCGTGCAGCTGTGCTCTTCTCCATGCCACAGGCATTGATGAGGTCTGTGACCTCCTGCCACTTCCTCATCCATTGTGTGGGAGTTAGAGTACTACCAGCCGCAGGCTAGAGATCCACATAGTGTTCCAGGCTCTGTGAGGATTTTCAACTCCTCATTGGTGAAGCGTTTCTTCCTTTGTGGCCTCTTCTCACTCACCCATGTCTCTTCATGGGGTGGTGCCTCTGCCTGCTCTGCAGGCTGGTCTCTCCTGGCCCCAGTGGACGTTAGTGGTGCAGGGGACCCTGTAGGCTCACCTCTCTCCTGCTCTCGTCGTCGTCCACATCCTCATCCTCACCCTCTCCCTATCTGTGGAACCTTCCCACTCATGGTGCAGTCAATCTGAAATTAACACTTCCAAAGAAAGTGCAAAAATAGGGTACATGGTAGACAACATAGAACAGTGGACCTGCAAGGCTCTGCGAAGCACCCCCAAGTCTGGATGTTTAATGTACAGAATAAGGTATGCAATGCCTACCATTAAGGCACCGAATTGGGAGCTACCCACACAACCCCAAAAGAAGGTGCTCAATGATTAATCTAATAAATAAGGTACGTGATGCCTACCATAAAGGCAATAGATTGTGAGGCACCCCTAAAACCAGAAAATGAGGTACTCAATGCGTAATGTACAAATTAAGGTACGCAATGCCTATCGTAAAGGCAAAGAATTGAGAGGCAGCCCCAAAATCAACAAATTAGGTAGGCGATGCATAACATACTAAATGAGGCACACAATGCAAACTGTAAAGGCAATGGATTGTATGACAACCCCAAAAACAATGTGTGCTGTGAAATGCATGCCTGCATTCATAAATCCTCTGCCTCCGTACCTTCTCGCGCACAACTGGAAATATGCGTTGCACCTCTTAAATATCGCCATCACTGCATCGGGCCACATTGCGTGCAGCGCATTTTACATAACTTATGAGCGAGTGCCCCTCACTCTTATCTTTAAGCTGCTGCCTCCCAAGCCACACTAGTTCCTCCTGTCTCATTGCATGTATTGCCACCTCCTTCCATGTATTGTCTCAAAACTTCACCACTTCACCATCTACTGCTGCCTGGCAATGTGTGAGTGCCTGCTAACCACCAGCACTGCCTTGGAGTGCTTGGTGTTCCCCCATTGCCTGTTCTCCTGTAGCTCACCTCCACCGCTCTGTGACCCCTTCATCTGCTATCTTGGGACTTCCACCGCTCTGAACCCCCACTACAGCTGCACAGCATATTGCCAGGGCCAGCTCCACCACACGTGCCTCAAGGGGTGCCATGTCTGCGCCATCATCCACACCATCAACCAGCAGCACCAAGTGAGGCAGAGGGATGCCTTCAGGTCCTGGTGAATTATGATGCCATCTTCAGAACAAATACAGCCTAGATGTCAGAGGATCTGGGAACTCATCATGGTTGCCATCAACGCAGAAGGGGTGGTAGTCAGTTGCTTGAAAATGTGAAGAAGCGCTGCAAAGACTTGAAGCACTGGTGCAAGGACCAGGCGAAGGAGCCCCTCGAGGCAGGTTCCACCGTGAAGGTGCACCATGCAGGCCGCTGCTGCATGACACCCCTTCAGCTCCAGGTCCTGTGGAGATTCTACCCAGCACTCCACATCCAGATCCTTGAGTGGTTGAGTTTGTACTCAATTTCTGAATGTTTTCATGTGTGTTTGTTGATGTTGTGGGTTGTTAGTGCATGACATGGTAGCGTTCATTTGATTGACATGAACATGAACACATGTGTTTCACATGTTGGAGTGGGTCCATTAGATGGATGGAGGCGGCAATGACTGTTTATCTGAGTACATTCCTTGTACAGGGGCACGGCGTGTTTGGTGTCAGTGTGTTAGAGTAACGTTTTTGTGTGTGTGTATGTAATGGTGTGCATACAGATATGGTTGTGGAGATGTGTGTGATGCTCCATTATGTTACTTGTTTAAGCTCTTATTTTCAATGTTCTATTATTTGTGTTAATTTTAGTTTAATTCTTCATTCAAAGAAATATCTGTAATGGTGTAATGTCTTACATGTTGTTGCAGTTGTTCTACTATTAAACATCTTATATTGTGATAGTCACATTATTAGTTCTCTCAATAACACTGTGCCACTGTGCTCCAGGGATTTGCATTCCCAATAGTTCCCTTTTGTTACTTCTAATATTCTCTTAGCCGTGGTATCTCAATATTTTGTTTACCTTTGAGACTCAAAATAGAGAAAAAAAGCAGAAAATACATTTTTGGTATATTGCGTTTTGCTTCTGATCGCACACGGTCCCTTTGTGTATATTGTGTGTAATTCAGTTTAATAAAAGAACCATTTTGATGATTCCTTGTAATAGTTTCCCAAAATTCAATAACGTTTTGTTTCTTATAAAGTATGCCTTTCTGTTGATGTCTTTAGTAAGATGCTGCTGCGTGTCTATGCTCCATGTTTTTCTAAACGCTGATGGACACCATTTCCTATGTGCTTGTATCCCTAATCTAGGCCGTGAACATGGAGTATGGCCTTCCACATATGCTAACATCCCCAATTATCTATGAGGTTGAGTCCCTCTTCTGAGTTATGAACATAAATGAAGGACAACCTATCTATTTCTTTTCGTATGGTTTTATATGTACCATGATGTACAAATGAGCCTCTAAAAGAAATACCAAATTATTTATGTTTGGGAACATTAATAACCAATACATTGGATAAGAAATGCTTCTCAAACACCCACATTTAAGGTCATAAAGACCTTTATTTCAGGCCCAGGAGGTTATTCAATGGAAGGGCAGGTCAGGCTATATAATACATGCATTGTTCCCAGCATATTGTATGGTCTAGAGGTCTTCACTGTTAGGGAGACTGCACGGCTTGACATTCCTGAGGGGAAGTTAAGGAGGAATGCTCTTGGTTTATCTCAATTGTTCCTAATGGAAGCACTTTGCTTTGAATTGGGGATTACTTCTCTCTCAACCAGCAGAATGGTTGCAGCATGTAACTTATGTGTGAAACTAATGATGAGTATGGGGCAACCGAGAATCACACTGCGCACCCTTCTTGGATAGGAATGGCAACTTAGCTTCCTTTCCTGCTTGAAGTCAAAGGCATAATGAGATCACAACGTTTTTGGAAGAGATTGGCTCTACCTGTGAACCAGAGGAGAACTTGGCCACTAAATTTACGGAAATATAAAAAAAAGGCTAGAATTTGGGACCATAATAAACGTATGATGCATCTGACAGGGAAATCTAATTATAAAAAATTCTGAAGGCATGAATATGTATTCTTTGCCTAAGACTTAATCAACTCCCTACATTGGCCAATAGAGGAGCATGGTTCAAGATTCCTTTCAAAGATTGCTTGTGTAGCATACTTGCCAACCCTACCGATTTAGGCGGTAGGATACCGCTTTTTAAGCAGTCCTACCGCCTACCGATTTTTTTACACCAAATAACGATTTTGTAAAAAAAAAAAAAAAAAAAAAAATCGTTTTTTGTTTTACATTTTTTTTTGCCTACGCCAGCTCGGGGGAATCTTTCAAGGGCTCCCCCGAGCTGGCGTACCGGGAGAATGCGCGGCATGCAGGCTTTTAATGTCAAAGGCACCCACGGCAGTGGGCTAAAGCGCCCCTCCGCCGCAGGTGCCTTTGGCAAAAGGCACCATTAGCCCCCCACCACGCCAGCTCGGGGGAGTCTTTCAAGGACTTCCCCGAGCTGGCGTAGCAGGAGAAGGCGTGGCATGCAGGCTGTTAATGTCAAAGGCACCCATGGCGGTGGGCTAAAACCGCCCCTCCGCCGCGGGTGCCTTTGGCAAAAGGTGCCATTAGCCCCCCACCACGCCAACTCGGGGGAGTCTTTCAAGGACTTCCCCCAGCTGGCGTAGCGGGAGAAGGCGCGGCATGCAGGCTTTTAATGTCAAAGGCACCCACGGCGGTGGGCTAAAAGCGCCCCTCCACCGCGGGTGCCTTTGGCCAAAGGCGCCATTAGCCCCCCACCACGCCAGCTCGGGGGAGTCTTTCAAGGACTTCCTCGAGCTGGCGTAGCGGGAGAAGGCGGGGCATGCAGGCCTTTGATGTAAAAGGCGCCCACGGCAGTGAGCTAAGGGCGCCCCTCCGCCGCGAGTGCCTTTCACGAAAGGCGCCATTAGCCCCCAACCACGTCAACTCCGCCGAGTCTTTCAAGGGCTCCCCCGAGCTGGCGTGATGGCAGAAGGCGTGGCAGGCGCCTCATTGTCATTGAATGCACCCGCAGCGGCTTTTGAAACTTTAAGATTCCTACAGATTTTTGGTCACAGAATGTTGGCATGTATGGTGTAGGCTATGTGCCCTGGAGCCTGAGACAACCAGACACTTATTAACTGACTGTTGCAAATTGACCTTTGTTTATGAAAAGGGTCTCTCTAGACGGGTGGAGCAGGACATGAATTTTATTAGTACTGATCATTTCTGGGCTATGGTGTTTGCAGGTCATTATTTGGTCGTGAATTTTACTTCATTTTATGTGTGGCATTTGTATTAACATATAATCAGATTTTAAGGAGGGGTACATGTCTTTAATGAACCTGAATTTCTTTTAAAACATTGTTAAGTGGAAATGCAATGTGTGTTATTAATGTTCATGTGTACAAATGTGTTAACGGTTATACTTAATCAATTAAACGCAATAAAACAATAACAAAATATATGTACCATTTGTCAGCTTTAAAACAGATTCAGTATTGCTCAATTTTTCTTGTAGCATGGTAGCCATGTAGAGCGCATGGTTTCTCAAACCTTTGTATACATCTGTGCTCGCCTTTGATATCCTGCTTGAATCCCCTTTCCAGGTTTCAAACATACTAGAAGAATGCTGTAGACAGGGCAGGGTGGAGAGGAGAATGGGGGGAGGATAGTGATCATGGAACAGTCAGCAAGGTAAGAAGAGATCCATTTAATGCAGAGTTCCTAATCCCTGAAGTGTGCATTCTGTCTGTGAGGATGCAGGGGTTGATGGATTCAAGGCATGGCGATAGGCCAAGGAGGACAAATGCAGCTCGTCTGTTGCCACTGTTTGACATGGATGACCAACCATAAATACAAACTACATACTTCTGGGAGACATGTCCACCCTAGAGATAGGGTTGGAGAGTTGTCCACATACATGGAAAAATAAACATGCACGGGCTCATGGACACCAGGGCAATGGCAAAATAGGAGGCATGTTTCATCTTGGACCGCTATCCTGTGGTGGACGCTGGCTGGGAACACCATCCTGTGATGGATCCTGCGGGGACAGCCATCCCGCAGCCATCGTGGATGATGCATTCTGACCATGCAGTTCCAAAGCCTGTTCTTCATTGGCTATGGCCACTCGTGAGAGAAATGCATGCATGAGGGCTCCCATTGTGGCAGGGTCAAGATGAAGTAGGTCACAATGTATCACTGAGTCATCGTGTGAGCCCACTCATGCCGCATTCTACTATCAGGGACAAGAGTATACCTCAAGGTGGTGAACTCTTGGCAGTGGATGTACCTTGTGGCCGACATCTCATCATGCAGAGACTGCCACAAGGCATCCATGTCTCCACGGTGTGATCTCCTGGAAGCCAACATCTCCAGCTACTGGCTTTTTTTGTAGACTTCTGCATCTCAACAATGGGAGCGCCTTGAGGTCTGCATCTCTGCATGCAGTGTCTCACACAAGGTGTCCATCAACTGGTGGTGATTGTCCATATAGGCCAACTACTCTGCATCCTGTACAGCTGCGGAGGAGATGGCATGCTCTGTCAGGTTATGATGTTCCCTGGCCATCTCCTGCAGGACATCGCCATTTTTTGTGGTTGCAAATCATCTGCCGCTCCCACACGGTCTGTCCAGAAGGCACACGTCCACCATGTGTTTGGGGTCTATGAAGCTAGGATGGAGGAGCCCAGGTGCACCCCCTCCTTAAAAAAGCCTTCTTCCAATCCTACCTGTTTGACATGCTAGCGCCCGATCTCTATTACTCCTTTCCTGGGCAAACTCCTGGAAAAGTGGACCATCTCACAATTTACTCTCCACACTGAATCTGCCATTTATCCCATGACCATCAATCTGGCTTTAGAGCAGCCAGAGGCATGGAAACTGCTCTCCTGAACAACCGTGAAGATCTGCTCACTAATCATGTTTCAGCCTTCCTTCTGTCCTCATCCTTTTTGACCTTTCCTCTGCATTTGACATGGTCAATCACGGCATCCTGATCAATCAAGAACCTGGGCATCACAGATCAAGCACTGGAGTGGTTGACCTCCTTCCTTCTGGACCAACCCTCCCAGGTCCAACATGGGTCCTTGCTCTTCACCCCATCTCGCTCCACATGTGGTGTTCCCCGGGCTTTAACCTCTCACCCTGGCTCTTCAATGTCTACTTGGCTCCTTTGACCCACCTGATCTCTACCTTATTTTCTGAATTTCAGTGTCATGCGGATGACACTCAGCTCACTTTCAGGCTCACCTGAGCATCCTCCCCTCTCTCGCTCATTCCTGACTGTCTATCTGCCATTCATGATTGGTGCGCCTCCAACCATCTCTACCTTAATGCCAGTAAGACTGATATCCTTCTTATTGGGACCCTGCTCCCACTTACATTCTTTCACCCTGGCTGTCCTCCTTGTGCCCTCTTCCTTCGCCTTCCTGTTAGGCAAAAAACCTTGGTGGCATCTCTCCTTCTCTCCTCAGATCACTGACCTTGCCAAGAAGGCCTACTACCAGCTGCACCTCCTCAGAGAAATTCATAATTTTCTCACTATCCCCCAGAAGCTCACTGTCTCCAGAGCTCTGGTTCTCTCTAGGCTGGACTACTGCAACAGCCTCTTTCTCAATCTGCTTCATCTACTCTCTGCCCTCAACAACTAATCCAGAATAGGACGTGTCCTTGGCCTTAAGCCCATGGACTGTATCTCTCAAGCTCTGAAATCCATCCACTGGTTCCCAGTGGCTGCAAGGATCGAGTTCAAAACCCTCTGCATCGTCCACAAGGCCATCTGGGGCCGGGCCTGCACTGCATCCAACTGTCTCTTCCAAAACACCTTCCTTCTAAAGCCCTTCACTCAGCCACCTCCAACTCTCTGAGAGTCAGACACTTCGCCAGTCAGAGAGTGAGGGGTAGATCCCTCTCCTCTGCAAGTGCCTCCCACTGGAATGGCCTTCCTGCCCATCTCAAACTTGAGCCGGACCACCTAAAGTTCCGGAAGCAGCTCGAGACCTTCTTTTTCACATCTGCTTTTTCTCTCACTCCTGCTGACCTTCCTGCCTGCTGTCCTGACTGGTTGCCTGGCTACCCTTAGAGTCTCACTGGGTACCATACTCCTCCATGGCTAATCTCCCCAGCACTGCCTTTGGGAATACGGTCCACTTAGGGGCTGAAACTGTAACCCTACAAACCCCTCCCTCCTAGCACTTACCCTGAGCTGTGCACCCTGGATGCTCGTCCTCAGACCACTGCTGCCCTGATTGCAGTTCCCCCTTCCCTCTCCCTAGCACTTCCCCTTCCCCCTCCACCTTCACTTTGCATTGTTGCACTTGCATGATCTGAATGACACAAGGCCTAGTAAGATTGTTTGTTTTATCCTCCCTCTGTCTTCCCTCCCTCGTCATGTCGCGCCTAGAAACAGTTCTGTACAGGCACGTTATAAATGACTTATCATATCATATCAGGTCCATCTCAGTGAGTGCACCATCATTGGCTGGTGCTCTGCAACCCTCCGTTGGACACCAGCCTCTGCTGCTGGTCCCATCGTGGCTGAAGGAATTCTTGCAGATGCAACTGGTGATGTGGGGCTTCCCACTGCTTGGCCCAGGGACTCCTGGTTCTCCTCTGACTCAGTGGACTCAAGGAACTCTTGGAGCTCCATAGCATCCAGACTGCCCATTGGAGAACCCTCTGTGTGCCTCAATATGTCCCCCATGTCAGATTCAGCAGCGTCATCTAAAGAGTCTGCAGTCTTGCTGACAATTGACTGCAGCAGGAGGGAATTCTAACCAGGCACCACACCCCGGGCTGCACTGGTGGTTGACTGCCCAGCCTCCTACTCCCTGCTCTCTTCCTTCTCTTCCCCATCTGCTGCAGCATCGCCTGCACACAGACAGAAAACAACACACAGAGGTATGAGCACCTGGACCAACATGCATATGAGAGCTGCAGTGCATACTGACAGTAGAATGGCCAACCACACATGCATGACTCAATGATACAGAGCACATTGTTACCTGTAAGGCACAGATAAATGGCATTCTATGACCTGTGCAATCATGTCAGGGCATATTAGGCCATGCAACATGCCATGGTTTGTGGGATCAGGAGAACCTACATACACACAGACACGATTGAGAGTGTGATTTCCACCAGTGGGTGAGCCCTTACTCTACTCCGACCTTTTTTAATTGCAACGTGTGGAATTCTGACATGTACATCTGCTGACCGAATATGCTTGCAGGCATGTGTTTCCATTATATCCCTAGCCCCCATTGCCACATTGCCCTTTTCCACATATATATTGTCAGTCACGATCACATGCATCTCAACCATATGTGAGGAGAGTGAGCCATGGAAATGACTAGTGCATTTTTGCATGGCTACTGCTACATTGACACTATAAATGTGCAATGTACTTCCCTGAAATAGCTATTTACCATCCATATCTTCTCCTGTTTGGAAAAGGGCCTCATTCATCTGTGCACCAACATTGTTGCTCATCCATGTCCACCGGCAGCCATGGCCAGCGAAGGCATGAATGTGACATCATCTGCACCTTGCTGTTGTTTCCTCTGAGTCATGACTTACATTCACAATAAAAAATATGCATGCATGACACCGTGAATGTGTCCATTGTGATGTGTCTTGCATGTAATTGGCACACATAGGTGTACTGGCACAGCAGTGAAATCCTGTATACAGCAATGTCTTCTGTGAGATCAACGTGAACCACACACAGTCACCACACATCCACCACCCTGAATGCAGATCATGTGATGGAAGTGTACATGGTAGCATTTTTGCTGTGCCCATGGATGGCTGCCAACTCCAGTCAACTCTAATCCAACATATGTGTGCACATCATGGGAAATGTAAGCACAAATAAAATGCACATTTGTCATTAATCTGATGTGGCAACATGGGTGTCCACACCCCCCACGCTAACCACCTGCTCACTGCTGACAAGTCTATTGGTGACCTCTTCAAATGGAGTCAGCTCCTCCTGCGGCGAACCTCCCCCAGTGGCCTTGGCAGACACCATGTTCCCAACTGAGCTTCTCCTTGGTCTGTTGCATGAGGTTGTCCATTCTCTCGTGGACCCGTGCAGCTGTGCTCTTCTCCATGCCACAGGCATTGATGAGGTCTGTGACCTCCTGCCACTTCCTCATCCATTGTGTGGGAGTTAGAGTACTACCAGCCGCAGGCTAGAGATCCACATAGTGTTCCAGGCTCTGTGAGGATTTTCAACTCCTCATTGGTGAAGCGTTTCTTCCTTTGTGGCCTCTTCTCACTCACCCATGTCTCTTCATGGGGTGGTGCCTCTGCCTGCTCTGCAGGCTGGTCTCTCCTGGCCCCAGTGGACGTTAGTGGTGCAGGGGACCCTGTAGGCTCACCTCTCTCCTGCTCTCGTCTTCGTCCACATCATCATCCTCACCCTCTCCCTATCTGTGGAACCTTCCCACTCATGGTGCAGTCAATCTGAAATTAACACTTCCAAAGAAAGTGCAAAAATAGGGTACATGGTAGACAACATAGAACAGTGGACCTGCAAGGCTCTGCGAAGCACCCCCAAGTCTGGATGTTTAATGTACAGAATAAGGTATGCAATGCCTACCATTAAGGCACCGAATTGGGAGCTACCCACACAACCCCAAAAGAAGGTGCTCAATGAGTAATCTAATAAATAAGGTACGTGATGCCTACCATAAAGGCAATGGATTGTGAGGCACCCCTAAAACCAGAAAATGAGGTACTCAATGCGTAATGTACAAATTAAGGTACGCAATGCCTATCGTAAAGGCAAAGAATTGAGAGGCAGCCCCAAAATCAACAAATTAGGTAGGCGATGCATAACATACTAAATGAGGCACACAATGCAAACTGTAAAGGCAATGGATTGTGTGACAACCCCAAAAACAATGTGCGCTGTGAAATGCATGCCTGCATTCATAAATCCTCTGCCTCCGTACCTTCTAGCGCACAACTGGAAATATGCGTTGCACCTCTTAAATATCGCCATCACTGCATCGGGCCACATTGCGTGCAGCGCATTTTACATAACTTATGAGCGAGTGCCCCTCACTCTTATCTTTAAGCTGCTGCCTCCCAAGCCACACTAGTTCCTCCTGTCTCATTGCATGTATTGCCATCTCCTTCCATGTATTGTCTCAAAACTTCACCACTTCACCATCTACTGCTGCCTGGCAATGTGTGAGTGCCTGCTAACCACCAGCACTGCCTTGGAGTGCTTGGTGTTCCCCCATTGCCTGTTCTCCTGTAGCTCACCTCCACCGCTCTGTGACCCCTTCATCTGCTATCTTGGGACTTCCACCGCTCTGAACCCCCACTACAGCTGCACAGCATATTGCCAGGGCCAGCTCCACCACACGTGCCTCAAGGGGTGCCATGTCTGCGCCATCATCCACACCATCAACCAGCAGCACCAAGTGAGGCAGAGGGATGCCTTCAGGTCCTGGTGAATTATGATGCCATCTTCAGAACAAATACAGCCTAGATGTCAGAGGATCTGGGAACTCATCATGGTTGCCATCAACGCAGAAGGGGTGGCAGTCAGTTGCTTGAAAATGTGAAGAAGCGCTGCAAAGACTTGAAGCACTGGTGCAAGGACCAGGCGAAGGAGCCCCTCGAGGCAGGTTCCACCGTGAAGGTGCACCATGCAGGCCGCTGCTGCATGACACCCCTTCAGCTCCAGGTCCTGTGGAGATTCTACCCAGCACTCCACATCCAGATCCTTGAGTGGTTGAGTTTGTACTCAATTTCTGAATGTTTTCATGTGTGTTTGTTGATGTTGTGGGTTGTTAGTGCATGACATGGTAGCGTTCATTTGATTGACATGAACATGAACACATGTGTTTCACATGTTGGAGTGGGTCCATTAGATGGATGGAGGCGGCAATGACTGTTTATCTGAGTACATTCCTTGTACAGGGGCACGGCGTGTTTGGTGTCAGTGTGTTAGAGTAACGTTTTTGTGTGTGTGTATGTAATGGTGTGCATACAGATATGGTTGTGGAGATGTGTGTGATGTATCATGGTGGTGTTTGGGTTCTCTCATTGGGGTTGGATACTCACTTGTTTGAGTGCATTGCCACATTTTCCACATAGTTTAGTCATGTGCTGTATCTGGTGACTGCTCATTCACCTCTGTACATTCACTACTGGAGGTTGGGCTTATTGTACGTTGAATTCCTGCCTGGTCCACTCATGTTTAGGTGTTCCTTTTGCAGTTGCTTGTCAATGTGGCTGTGCCAACACTTCATTCACTGATATGGGTATTTAGCATTGTGGGTGTTGAGGTGGGATGTAGAATCACTGTGGATGAGTGTGCTACACTCTTCACTTGTGCACTTGATGGTAGATTGCTGTATCCCTCCCAAGGTGCTGCCACCAAAGGCACACATCTGCAATCACCCACTACCGGCTCTCAAATCATGCATCACCTCTGTCACTGGAATGCAGATGAGTCCCATGATTGATTGTTCAGTCTAGCTGGCTGGACACATTATCAGTTTCCTTCAGTCGCACACTCTCTGACAGCCTTTGCATCACCCAACCACAAGCCACTTCTGACTGGGTCACTAACAGGGACTTAGCCACACCTACCTAACTTCCTATCTCTGTACATGCTACAATGCATGCACACATTCTGAATGTCTCAGACCAATCTCTGATTTCACAGATGTCAGTCCTCCAAGGGGATTGACCTAGAGTATTTTGAGGCCATTATAATGGCACAAAGGCACAATAAAAAGGCCACCAAACATTCTGTTGTGTTACTATAGCACATGTACATTGAGTGGCCTACTAGGGAGTCATGGAAGAAGCAACAGACCTGTACTCAACAGCAGTGCTCCCAGTAGTTCATGTTGGAGGAGGGTATGTGGCAGGTGTACTTTATGGTGGAGGCAGGCCAGAGGAGTTGAGGTAGGTTGTTGCTCCACATTGGACTGGTAGGGGAGCAGATTGGCACAGGGCTGCCTGGGGTTGGGGTGGAGGTCAGTAGGGGTAATGAGAGGGAGGCAGACTAGCAGTGGGCTGCCTAGGGTAGTGGGGCTAGTGGAAGGTAGGCAAACTATCAGGGGCTGTCTGGGGTTGGAGCAGAGGTCAAGGGGGGTAGAGTAGGGAAGTAGACTAGCAGGGGGGCTGCCTGGGGTTGGGGTGGGGGTTTGGGGGCGGTGGGATGTGGCAAGACTTGAGGGGGCTGCCTGGTCTGGTGGCAGAGGTCAGTGGGGCTAGTGGGAGAGAGGCAGTGTAGCAGGAGGCTGCCTGGGATTGGGGTAGAGGTCAGTGGGGGTATTGGAAGGTGGCAGAACTTGAGGGGACTGCCTCGAGTTGGGGGGGGTGGTAGTGAGGAAGGTTGGAGGAAGGCAGACTAGCAGGGGGCTGTCTGGGGTTGGTGGTGGAGGTCAGTGGGGATAGTGGGTGGTGGCAGACCTCGAGGGGGCTGCCTGGTGATGGTGGCAGAGGTCAGTGAGGGTAATGGGAGGGAGGAAAACTAGCAGGGGACTGCATGGCATTGGGGCTGAGGTCAGGGGGACTAGTGGGAGGTGACAGGACTTGAGGGGGCTTCCTGGGGTTTGGGCTGAGGTCGGCTGGGGTGGTGAGAGGTGTCAGAACTTGAGGGGGGTTCCTGGGGTTGGGGTGGAGGTCAGTGGGGGTGCTGGGAAGTGGCAGATCTTGATGGGGCCGCCTGGGTTTGGGGCAGAGCAGGTCAGTGGGGGTAGTGAGTGGAGGGTCAACTTGAGGGTGCAGCTTTAGTGCACGTGCATGTGTGCATAGTTTTGCATTTTGTGGGTGCTGCTTAGAGTTAGAGGGGGGAACGCACAGTTTTGCAGGGTGCTGCTTTGAGTTACAGGGTACGGTTCATAGTTTCTAATTTTTTCATTACGTTTTTACATTTGCCTGGTGCAAAGGTTCTTTGATAACGCTAGTTTTTGCTTGTGTTGGGCGTGTTGTGAGCGTTCCAGGTGCAACTAGTTCTTTGCGCTGCTGGTTCATTTGCACTTTGAAAATTATGAATCTGTGCATTGCGCAACATTTCTCGAAGGCACAATTGCACGTAATGTTCTTTATGGCACAAAGTTCTTACCGCAAACCTAGCACTTTTTCTATAAATCGCCACCTTTGTATTTCTTATGTCGGACATGTGATTGAACTCTGTGTAAATCACTTTTATCGGTACTTATGTACATTTTAGAAAATTCCCTCTTTTTGTGCAGTGTATAGAAGGATGTGGGGATAGCTCAGTGCGGTAAATGCTCACCGCCAGTAATGGCGTTCCTCTTACAGTCTTTCAGAGGTTTGAAATACTGCTGTACCGATTTAGCTTTTCACCTTACCAGGCATCAGAAATTCAGTAGCATTAATTTCAATCATATTAAGATATTTTATTCACACCTCTAGACATTTGAATAATTATGTTAACAAGCATGCTATAGAAAACAAGGCAATAAATCACAATCATTTTACCAAATATTTTTTCGATGAACATGTTTTCTTTTTTCAGAATGATTTGAATGTTATTTGGTGCTTATCAAATCAGCTTTACTGAAAACAAATAACTGACCCTGCTCATTAGGAAAACAATACATAAATCATGATACACTAGTGTATAGTCTGGGCATATGAAGTTGCACCTTTCATATATATGATAACTATTTCTTGCTTATCAGGTTTTACCTTCTATAAAAAGGCAGTACGTGTGTGACTGATGCAGCAGTTTAGTTAGTTAATTAGTTATAGTCTCTCTACCCTGTTTACTCTGTGCACCTTCTGGGAGGACCCACTTAACCTGCTGCGGGAGCGGAGCGACGAGCGGAGCTGCGAGACGAGGTGGAGACAGTCTGCAGCAGTCTACAGTCTCTCTACCCTGTTTACTCTGTGCAACTTGTGGGAGGACCCACTTAACCTGCTGGGGAGCGAAGCGACGAGCTGAGCTGCGAGACGAGGTGGAGACAGTCTGCAGCAGTCCGCGGCGCCACGAGGCAATGGACTCATCCCAGCTAAAAGTCAAATCAGCCAAACCCAACAAAACAGAAACCATGCGAAAAACATGGACCCTGACTCTGAAGCGGATCTTTCCGCCCGTCGCTTGAGAAGCCACAAGCTGCCCCTGGAAGCCCCAATCCTCCTTTTACCTATGGAAGGTAAGACTGCAGAGCAGGAATTTACCAACACAGAGGCTATGCAGGTCGCATCATCCAACGGCCCATGGGCAGCGCGTTGACTGTTAAAAACTCAAGCAAAGTCCCTTCTCCTTCAAGTATAACGGCGGCTCCATGCAGACCGCCGAGGCGAGTGAGTCTCTTGCGGAGGGTACTGGAGGGCGCCCTCAGCAAGACTCTGTGCGGGAGCCAGGCCGTGACTCTGGGAAGGGAAAAACTCCGGCCCCAGCATCACAAATACTGAACCTACAAAAAGTAAATGAACCAAACAGGAACACGGACGCGATCGCCGCTGAGCATTTCACCTAAACAAACGCGGCCATCCATCCCAGATTTTCAGGACCCAGAAAAGGCCAAGCTGGGTCTTAACAACAAAGATGATGTATCTCTGAAACTATCCATGGACAACAAACAAGAAAAGTTAACAGCCTTCGTGCATTCCCCGCCCATAGGAATGGAACCCTTGGATTACCCAGAAGAAGCGCACATGCCGATTCTGACCTCCGTTCAGCCTAACAATAAATAGGGCCTCATTATGTGTCCTGAATCAGCGGAGCCTTCGGTGGAAGCGGCCCATAGCGAGCTTGATTACAGTAAAGAAGACTCCAGCAGTTACGATGGTGGTGGGGCAGGGAAGAATCTGATTTCCCAACTACTAACAGGGAAAAAAGGCACCTCAACTCAAAATCTAAAGCGGGCAGACCAAGCCAGGCATCTCAGGAAGCTAAATCAAGCACGCAAAAATCTTTAGCAAAAACTCCTTTAAAAAGCCTGAGAAAGAAAGGGGCAAAGGGCAAATGTATGCCTAACCCACTCCTATCATGCCCACTGAAAGACTTTTTACAAAAGACCAGAAACAGAAACTAGATACAGCTATGGAGCTTTTGGACGCCGAAATACTAGAAGCCATACAAGATCCACCACCTGCCAACAAATCACGGAGAACAGACAACCTTCGGGAGCTTTCAGACTCCTGTTTCCCTCCAGGATCAACTCAACGTACTCCAAACATAAAAAGTCAATTAGAAAAAAGGCTGCCAGGTGTTGGTGTAACCACTTCAAGCAGACTGGTCGACAGGGTACCTGAGCAACAGTTCTCAGATGGCCAAACAAACGCCCCTAAAAAAAAAAAGAGATTGCACCATTAACATCAATACCCTGGACCATCCAACTAACACCGCTGACCCACCGGAAAATCTGAGAGTGGTCGATGGGCCCCCCCTGACCAAACCAACTATGCCCGTAAAAAACCCTGGGGCTAAAGACCAACGATATGCCTGGACTAAACCTCACTTAAACACAGGCAGAGATCTCATAACATTAGAGAAATCCAAAACTTCCACCGTGGAGCCATCAAGAATCATGAACCCAGCTGAGTCGGCTGAAGCTGAAGCAGGGCAGAACTCCATCTACTCGGATGAGATAACAAATTTCGATTCATCACACCTAAATAAGCAACCAGCCACCATTCCCATTCACTCCTCACCAAAAAACAGAAGAATGAGTGAAATATCCGCAGTCCCTCAAAAGGATTCGCCAATTATGTCAGCCATCACAATTGCTCTGGCGCCATTCTGTAAGCTATATGAAGCTATCAATAATTCACTACAAGACAACACATCGATAATTGGCTCCATGAACACTAAACTGACATTCCTGGTGGGCTATATAACCGCGATGGAAACAACTAATATTACTCATCTCAGAACATGGGAAACATGGGAAACAAAAGTGGCAACATTAGAAGAAGCATTAAAGATCATGCAAAAAGCACCGCCCAACCAGAAGAAGGCCCCAGAAACAAAAACAAAACCGACACAATCACAATCAACAATTGATGTAATCAACACCCCGACTAGTGTCACGAAACCCAAAGCAGGACTAGAAAAAAGGACAGCGTCCGATTCAACGGTCCCCATAAGAGACAGAGGACCTATACGGAACCCAGAACCCACAAAATTAAAACAAAAATCCATACTGAAACTTGGATCCACAAAGACCGCAACTATTCAAGGGTCGACCCAATTAAGACCCGGGCCCAAGCCTGATAGCGCTAAAACACAAGAAGATGTCCTTAGTGACCCGCTGAGGCCTACAAAAGTGGTAGACCTGACTAGATCACCTAAATCGACAGAAGAATTTCTGGCAGCCTCTGACTTAATGAATATAACCCAGCACTGGGACTCGGTGCCTGGAGAGCCTGAGACCAAGGTTCACACCCCCGAGGAAGAAGGAGCCTTAGGATCACCTGAAATTGCTCCCCAGAGAGTTAAACCTACACCGCAGCACATCAGGAAGTCAACACAGACGAAACGGGACGCACTCCGTCCAAAAAATTAAGCTACTCACATGAACAACACAAGGAATGCGACCAAACTGAAAGCCAAATGAGCAAAGATGTGGACTGCAGGACCATCCCAACATCAAAGAAAGTTCAAGAAAAATACAAAAGACGTCAGCCACTACCCTAAGAAAAATGACAACCAGAATGAATCACTGCAAACCTTTAAAATTGAACAAACTGGAAATATGGATGGCAATATGGTTCTGAATAGAAAACGGTCCTAAAAATCATAAAGAATACACAATCCTTGAAAAGAATAAAGACTGAGGACCTGGCACTCGTGGAACTCTACCACGGAAAAAGTACAGCGAAAGCCTATCTCCATATCAAATCATACGCTCTTCATGATATCACTCCAGAAGCCTACTCTGAAATCAAACAGTTAGGCTTCACGCTAACCGAACTTTTAGCAACGGTAAACAGCGGTAAAAATCAAGAACGAACTGTAGAAACTGATCGCTGGAAGAATCGATATACCTCAAAGACAAAAGAGCTCTACAGAGATAACCGGTCAAGCTATACCCTCAGCCGAAAAGATGTGTACAATTATAAACCAAACAAGGATCAAAACGAAAGATACTACCGACATACGACACCCAATAAGGTCAGGACGTACAGGGAAAATGATTCCCCAGCAAGACACAAGAACTCTCCATTCGCCCGCCCAACAAGAGGTAAACAAGACAGATCGCCAACACAGCATGCACCCAGACGTCTCGCTGTGACGGCAGAAGGCAGAAAATGCGAAACAAGACACGAGGTCCGGAAGATCCCTACAGACGACAAATTTCCAACAGGCCTGTGGAGCTGGTTTAAATCAGCCATCTCTGCCAAAGGGGACAAATCAACGATCAGCGTCCCCCAGTATCTGCTCCAACAAAATCGCAACAAACTGCGGACGCGAACCCCAGAGAAGTATCTTCCTTGGCATCATGGAACACGCAAGGTCACTCACACTTAACAAAGGTCGGTGATGTCAATTTGGGTGAATATGACATATTATGCCTAAAAGAAACATGGCTGAGTGAAAAAACGTCCCTAGACGGCTACACGATCGAAATATCTCCAGCCGTGAAAGGATTAATGGGGCATCCATCATCGGGGCTGCTGACAGCCATCCGTATAGGATCAGGAATAACCCCAATTGGAAAACTAGGAGAATCCTATGGAATACTGGCAATCATAACAACATGGACCCATAAATCCCTAGAACCAGACAAAGCTACTTCTTCAAGATTAGTGATTATTAACACCTACTGGAACCCCCAACAGACAACAAACAAAGCTTTCTGCACAAAGGCAGCGAACGTGATCGACAAAATATACGCCGACTATGAAACCACCAACATCATTCTCTGTGGCGACTCAAACTCAAAATGCGACAAACAGGGGAATAGCAGTGGGAATCAATACCTCCAGACAACAACAAAAGAACGAGGCAAGGCATGGATGTCTCTAACTGCTCCCAGAAATCTCCATAACGTAGCAAAACTCTTTCCACATAAAAAAATGGAGCCAACATGGGAACGATAAAGTGCAAAGGCAACACTGGACTATATTTTCGTAACCAATGGACTTGTGCCTAACATTCAAGCTTTTCGGGTGCAAAGAACCATCTATAGTGATCACAATCTCCTACACTCATGGTTGGGAAATCGACCTGAAAAACATCTCTACACCCATAATGTCATTGTAAATAAACAACAAACTCGACTTCGGCTATCGGCGTCAGACGTAATGGAGATTAACGCCAGGTATAATCCCTTAACAGTGACAAATTCAACACTGTCAAAAGAAGCGAGACCAAACTATCTACCACTGCTTCTAGTTTACATAACCAAGCCGGTTGGATTGAAAAACCCTAGTAAACTATTTACTCATACAAACTGAAAAGAAAAGAATAACGGGTAACACAGCCAATTCATGGGCACTATTTGAAAAAGAATTAAAGGCCTACTCCAGATGGACTAAATGTCACAGACTTGCACTGTATCAACAAGACTCGGAGGAAATGCTGCAAACACTTAGCACAAAAACATCTCAAGACTTCTGGGCTCTAATTAAGAATAGCCAGAATGCCGAGGACACCTCAAATTCAGTACCCGAGGAGAAATGGATGACACATTTCGGAGCTCTCTTTGATCTCCCGCCATCTTGCAATCAAACGTCCCAACGACCCTCAGATTCATCATGGGCCGTGTCAGTCTAGAAAAATGGATACCTCTACTGTGTGACCGCAAACGTATTTTGATGGCCGTGGGCCAACCGTCTCAGGCACGATATAACAGAATATAGGTTTCCGAGTTTGCCATTGAACGGCCATTTTGATGTAACAAGAATCGCCATTTTGTTTTCTAACCATTGCTCATTGCTTTCTGTTCATATTGCTTTGCAGTACATTTTCTGCTTACACTGCTCGACTGTAAAACATTGTTGTCTGCACGCAAAAAGGACAAGGCCACAGGGCCGTGAGGATAACAAGAGTTCATTGAAACACAATGTAGGCAGCGCCGGGAAGAATGCCCGGCTCCCTCCCGAATATAGCGTTGAAGCAGAGCTGCAGGGCATTTAATCATTTCGCAGCTGCCAGCCAGTCTCGTTATATGGTCGAATATGTTAGAATAAATCAGTTAAAGGCTTGAATTATGCTATTCTTACGGCCCCCCTTTGCTGAGCACCGTTAGAGCGAGTCGGCTCCCAGGACACAAATAGCACCTCATAGATAGCAAGGTCTGGAATGCAACTCTCCCGCCCCTATGTAGCTCGCTTTCAAGAACAGAAGCGCTGTGTTCTGTTCAACAACTGGAAGATGCCTCCGCACTCACAAATTGCAAATTGTTACTAGAATAGATGTTTGAAGGTGTCATAGTTGTCGAAAGTGTCCATCATCACACCAAGTTCAAAGAAACCCAATAAAGGGGGGTGTTAAAGATGTCATAGTGGATTGTTTGATATGCATTTTGTATATATGTAACTGATGTACGTAATTCACTCTCTTGCGCCCCTCGAGGTCTAGAGATACACGTCGCGGGGCGTGAGACCGAGTTGGCCAACTGAGACTTTTGCTTTGCAAGAAACCCTAGCTTTGGGAATACAACCTCGTGTCTAGCGTATCTATCGTGTGTGGTGACTCGCCTTGTTTCCATAGACGTAAGGGACACCTAGGGGCCCCTTTCAGCCATCCTGACAGATCTGGAAGACATTGAAAACGTGATTATCAAACTCAAAAACTCAAGAGCTCCAGGCCCTGACGGCCTGACCAACATTGACCTGAAGCAATCACCTGGTGAATGGGCAAACGTCATAAGTAAAATCTTTGGTCATTGTGGAAGATCGAAAATGATCCCGGAGTCCTGGCAGCTGGTGACGGTCATACCGATATTCAAAAAAGGATGCAGAGAAAACCCAGAGAGGTATAGGCCTATAGCGCTCCTTGACATTATCGGGAAGATATACGCATCCCGTCTGCCAACCAGGCTACGAACATGGGAAAAAAATGCTCTCTTCTCAGACATCTTCCAAATGGGTTTTAAGAAAAATGGAGGAACATCAGTGAACATCCTCCTGTTGAATATCTTAAAATCAAAAGTAAAGGCAGGGTCACCTAAAATCTACCTGGCATTCGTCGATTTATCCAAGGCCTCCAACAAAGTCGACAGAAAAATGCTGTGGCACAAACTGCCAGCCTGGGATTGTCCGAAGTCATTTCTCGCCCCAGTGATTGCCCAACACTCAAACACAAAGATTTGTGTTCAACTGAATCACCACGGGACCATATCTGAGGAAATCCCCACACATAGATGAGTGAAAAAAGGATGCCCTTTAGCTCCGGCTCTGTTCACTGCTTTTTTGGGGGACTATCAATATTCTGAAGCCAAAATCAGAGCATTTCCCCCAAAAATTGGAAAACAGACATCTCAAGAATATTATACGCTAATGATCTGATCCTCATAGACCAGAACAAAATTGGTCTACAACGCAAACTGACTAACCTCGCACACTATATTGACGACAACAACTTGGAAATTAACAAAAACAAAACAAAAATTCTGATTTTGGACAAAAAGAAGACCAAAAGTGCAAATTCTAAGAAACAGAACTGGTTCTTGGATGAAGTGAAACTTGAAATAGTCTCCCACTACAAATATCAACGCGAGAGCCAAAGACGCAGGAAATGATATGGACTAAAGCAAAGCAGCTAGCTGCCCAAATAAGATCTATTGACAACAAATTCGGAAGATTTTCACTGCTACCAGCAATCCAATTATATAAAGCAAAAGCAGTCCCTACACTCATTTACGGAATGGATGCAGCCCTTACGATGCCCACTTCTATATGGTCCAAGCTAGAAGGAATAATCTGGAAATCAGTGTTGGGTCTGCCCAAATCGATGTCTATGACTGCTATCAGATGCAAATTGGGCCTCGTATCTCTGGAGGGGTCTGTAGCCCAGAGTGCGATGCAACTCTATAGGAAAATACTGCTACCAGACGCCCTACCGATCTACAAACTGATTGCCGATGAAATTAAGGGCGAGAAATCTAAAACGCTCAATAAATGGGTGGAACATCAAAAAACAAAATTGAATGAAGTCGCCTGCACAGAAGATGACCTGAAGTCCGAACCGTAAAGGGTGAAAACAAAAATGTACTGTAAAGATTGGATTAACACCATTGAGAAAACAAGGGAGAATAAACTCCTAAAACATCTTCCTCCCACATTCAACAAAGTTAAAACACCTTTAAACTATTGCATCAAATTCCCGTCCAAGCAGCTACGAAAAACATTCATGAAAGCAAGACTCAATCTGCTGATGACACACGAAATCTTAACCATAAGATCACAACAGCCTCGAATAAATGCCGTCTCTGCAAGAACTTGGAGCACCCGGAAACACTAAGACACTTGGTAATGTCATGCCCAAAAATTAGCCAATACAGAGCAGAATACCTCTGCCCGCTACTCACAGGAGAGGCAACCATCGACAAAGACCGCTTAATCTCAGGAGAATCCACCAGATGGGCTTTGGCAATTGTAAAATTGGTGGACTAAGCACTGAAAACCATCAATACACAAAAGACAGCCGAGGTCGAGAGAGCAACCTGAGTGGGATGTCCATGACGGACAGTACTTATCATACGGTGCAAGACCCAAACTGGGCCTCTGGGGTTGTAACTTGTCTAAATACTGTCTACAAACTTGAATTTATATGAAAGCAAACTTGTAAAAATCAGTCGATTAAAAACAAGTAACAATAAAAAAAAAAGAAATTGTTAAAACTATGCCTTACATAAGCTGACTATATGTTCTGTATAGGGCTTTTTTCTGATACAAAATGACACTACTTGGGTAGGCGAGGCTGCATTTAACATATTATAACAGTTCCTGTCATGTGCTCCTGGAATATGACATTTCCATTAAGAATGTCCCGGATATCATGGCTGCATACACCTGTGGCCTATTAGGGTACAACACTGAAGTTAATATATGCTTGGCAGGTAAATAGTCTTTTGGCTGCTTTAATACTAGATGTTATATATTTACTATTATGCGTATGATACGTGTGTTGTTTACAGGTGTGCTGTCCATTCCTCTGATTACAAATACCAAAGGTTATATGGCAGCGCTTCCTGTGATGTAGTCAGGATCAAAGGTCATGGGACTCGCTGTGATGGACCTGGCATGTTCAATACAATATTTTATACTTTACAAATGAGTTTCAATAATACTGAAGAGATCTAGAATATGTTCCACAATAAAATAATTGTTTCTACGTATAATGATTCAAACAGCTTGGTGATTCGTAAAATGGAGTTGGATGGAATAAGAAGGAAGTTGACTAATGAATAGAGAGTGATGACATGACGCTTAAAGAAAGAGGGAATAAGTGCGTCGACATCTTCTGCTGTAGGCAACATGTTCTTATGCCTATTCTTTTCATCCCCTACATTAAGATTCTCAGAGGAGAGGAGTGATGCTTAGGTGGCTGCATAGGGAATTGTTTGTTTGGTTTTCCCCTGCTTGTATTTATTAATGAGTGTGTATCCCAAAGCCATATTGTGTTAAATATATTAGCAGGTTAGTATGTTCCTAGCTCAAAAATGTATGTGTCTATGTTTTAAATGCCAAATACATTGATTTGCTCTGTTGCATTCCCTAACCTGGACCTGCCTCATTTATTTGTTGAAAAATCAGGTCTCAAGCTATCCTGAGACCTTATTTTTTAACTTTATCAGGAGTCACTCAAAATATTTAACAGCTCATCAATAACTAATGAGACAGCATCGATTGGGGTCATTAGATAGCTTCTGCATAGGTTCTGCATAATGCAGGCCACCTCACCTTTTATATCTAGCACACACCATGCTATTTTACTATCTGTGTGTCGTTTGATTGCATAGTTGGTTTCACCATTTAATCTATTTTGAACTTTAACTGTTACTAAGTGTTCTTATTTTACATCCTGTTTCAAACTTAGTGGTGTCATGTCGTCACTCACTTGCTGAAGCACTACACCTAAAGTTCACATCAATTGGAATGCTGCTGGCACAAATCATTTATTGTGGTCAACACCCTATCATTTCAGCAAATTATTTTGTTGGAGCAAATTGGTGATGTAATTTAAGGGTGATATCTGGACACACATTCCCCACCCTGTCCATACACAAAGTAGAAGAAATCTTATTAGTGGATGTGAGAAACCAGAAGGTGTCTCACCCACTAGTCCCCAGGGGTCTCTCTCTCAGGTGGCCAGGGCACGGCCATCACCTTTGAGCAAGACCATGGGGGTAGACCAGTGCAGGAGAATCACCTGGGCGAAGGGTCTTCGAGGAGTGGGAGTGGGCCACCGGATGACAAGATGCAGTATTCCTCCCCCTGTCACTCCTTTACCCCATCCTAACAGGTAGAATATGTGGGAACTTTACCCCCTCTCCCTTTCCCTTCACAAGCGCTTCCACATGGACAGCCCGCTCTGGGAGAAAACAGACTCACACCTGAGCAGTGTACCTGACATGTCCCGCTTCTATGTCCAGGTGAAGTCAGGCAAAGTCAGGCAATTACTGACAATCACTCACACCTGACTTCCATTAAACTTCCCCACATGGATTAAAGGCGGAGCACGAGAGCACACTCTGAGTGATGCAAATCACATGAAGGAACAGCAGTTTTGAGTTGGCAGATGAACGAGGGGAGAAAGACGGCAAACCCAGAAGGATTTGCAAGAAGGGAAACACCCTTGACCTTTTTGGCAAAACACTGTTACTTTCAAGAAACCTTCAAAGCAGAAAGAGTAGGCTAGGAAACTAGACTGAAGAATCCTGCATTGTGTGTCAAAGATACCAAGGGCCCGCCCATGTAACTGACCAAGGGGGGGAGGAGCAGCAGTCACTGTGGTATTGTCCTTGGCTGCAAGAACAGAGAGATCAACACAGCCGGTGAGTTGGGGGGACCGATTTAAGACCAGTCTGTGTTGAAATCAAGGATGCAAACAGCAACATTGAATAACGAGCACCGGAACGAACATTGCAAAATGTGTTTAATGAAAGATATGAGTAAAGCTAAACTACTGATTAATGTTTGAACTTTAGAAAGCAAAATTCAATACTGTTGACAAAGTGGTCGAGCACTGTGAATGTGCTCAATCGAAGGTCTCTGTAAAACGTATCCCTCTAAGAAAAATGAAAGTAGAAGATTAATGAAAGCAACTGTGTGAAGTGAATCGAAGTGGTCCTTCAATGGTTTATGCAAAACCCATCGCACATTCGAAAGTCTTCGATTTTGATACTAAGAAGATCCGAGCCCGAACAAGGGTGATCCATACCAAGAGGATCCGAGCCGGAATGAGGGATATCCATGGTCCAAGCCCAACCGAAGAAGACCAGGTGTGAACATTGGAATAAAAAGCAGTTCTCCACGTTAAGAAGGGATACCTATGATGAATATTGAAAGCGAGAATTTGTGCATGTGCAAATCCTGATAGGAATGGAATTTTGAGATTTGTTTTGTTACGACAGACCCTCTGCAATAAGAGACTGTTATCGCAAAAGAGGCTTTGACATTAGGCCCTGGTGTCAGTGCTTTGAACTGTGTCTTCGTAGCCGAGCAGCCTATGCGAAGCTCTAACGTGCCAACTTGCCCCGTTCTGAAAAATATGGGGAAAGGAAGCCAACTGCTGAACCGTCCTGACATATTATTTCTTCAACACTTTTCTTTTGCATACACCATTGTCCCACACACTTTTGTATTTAGAAGTAAGGATTGGCAATAGGTTTATTAGTATAGGCCATTTTATTTTGACAGAGACTCGAATAGAACTGAATTGTTATTATTTGATGGTAGTAGCTTGCTCCCATCTTTAGATATGCATTCAGCCAACTTATTTGAAGTCCAATAAATATCCTTGAACTGTGATCACTTGTGTCTGTCTTCATTGTTAATACCATAGGCTTCATTACATGTTTACTTGTCCGGAAACAAGAGTGCCGGCAAGCTCACCAGCACCCTTGATTCCGGATCGGCAAACTACAAGTCTGCCTGCCAGGACCGCTCTGCCCTACAGGTCTGATCCTGCCGGGCACAGCGGCCACAGTAGTCAGACTTGTCATGGAAGCACCGACACTGTTGCCGGTGTTCCTGTGTCCCCACTCCCTTAGAGTCCCATAGGACTCTACGGGAATGGGGATTAACAAATGCACCAGCACCTGACTTCCCGGATGCCAGACTTGTAATAGCGGGTAGTACCGGGAAGTCAGGCGCCAGTAAATTATTACAGGTCCGGTGGCAACCTGCCGATAGCACCATCAGGATTACCGCTAAACCCGTAATGAGGCCCCATGTCTTCCTTACAGTGAGGAGTGGTGGCTTGCATTAGAGACATATCCTATTTACTTCAATGGGCTGGTACAACCTGAATCTCAAAAAGCAAAACAAGTAATTCCAAGAAATGTATATGTACATGATTGTGGTGGGCGATCTTTGTGTATGACCTACAAACAATGTGACCTTCAGTCTCCATTCATGCTGGTCTCTGGGTGGCTGTGGAATAAGATGAGATACAATTAAGAAACCTGCAGAACAACTCACTGTTATTGTCTATGGGGTGGGAATTACATTCAGCACCAAAACATTTAAGCATCATCTTCCAAGTCACAGGCTATGATCCACTAGCTGTTCTTTGGGTGGACATGCCTTTTAGGTTAGGCTGTCAATCATTATTGAGTAGTCACTGTCAAGGTTGTTTGTATCTCTATTCAAATCTTAATCTCCTTTGTGACAAAAAATAAATACCTCCTGATTGTCATCTAGTTTAGTTATTTTGATGGTTCCAGTATTCATTTCTACCACATTTGGAGGCGCAGCTTGACATCGATAATACATATCTAGTGTACAGTGATATTTTAGCTCATAAAAGGAAGTTACTTTACTATCTCAAGAGAGGAAGCACGTTGTTTTATGCCTGTTCTACATTTGTTTACTTTCAAAGGAAAATTGGACTTAAAGATAACTCATATCATTTGCATTTCCAACCTTAGAGTTAAGCCTGGAACCCAAATCCATTTGGAGCATTTATGTCAAGAATACACATAAACGTGGACATTGTAATATGCATAAATGCATTACTTCTGTAATCAAAGTGAATTTAGATTGATATTTTGTAATCACAGATTAGGACGAAAATAAGATAAATGTGTTCTCCTCTAGCACCCTGCCCAGACTATATACAGAGTATGGTGCTGAAATATGATAATAATTCCTGGGCAGCAATGCTTGCTAGTCTATTTAATGGCATAATGCAGACACACAACATTTCAGAATCTTGGTATAAGGCCATCTTTGTTCCAATATTTTATAAAGGTTCACAGGATGACCCAAAGAATGACACCTTGTTAGCAATGATAAATATCAGCAGGAAATGATTTGCTTCCTTTTTACTAGATTAATTTAAGGCTTGGGCAAAAATGATGTCTCCTTAACAAACAGGAATTCTTCCTGGCCTATCTATGACTCATAATTGCTTGTGTATGAACACATTAACCAGAAATATAAAAATCACAATGGATAATCATTATTAATGGCTTTTTGTAAACGCTTCCTCAGTGTTTGACAGCGTGCTTAGAGATCTGTTGTGGCAAAAGTCGACACGTTGGAAAATTGACCAGGGCTTGATAAAACGAATTCCTTTGTTATATACAAAAATCTAAATAAGAATGTGGCTGGTTGCAAATTGGACTACAACTTACTGATTTGGGTTTAAGGCAGGGTTGCGTTTTAGCACCAATTCTGTTTAGTTCATACATAACTGATATTGATAAAAACTTTAAGGGGCCGATTCATGGAACAAACGTGCGCCGAAAATCTACGCGCAAGCAGGCGCAAGCAGGCGCAAGCAGAAAAAAAGAGGCGCACGCGCACGAGTGCGATTCATGGAAGTCCCTGCGCGTGTCTTCCTCGGGATGTGCACCAAACCCGTGCATGGCGCACACGTCACTGCAACATCCCGAAAGACGTGCGCGACGCGCACAGTGAAAGCGCACAACCTCTGCGCATACACTAGAAAGTGGGCGGAACACGGGGCGTAACGCGCGGAATCGGGAACAACTTGCGAAAACAAGGGCGTAACTGGGGATGTACTGCAGGGAAGCAGAGGGAACGCCCACACGAACCCGAACCACACGTATTCATGGAACCGAATAGGGCAAAGCCAGGCACAGCGAAAGACACGCACAAGCCGATACACGTCCGCCACACGAAGGCAGGCGGTAGCGTCCCTGCGCATTACAAAAGTGGCAACATACAGCAATAGTGCCTGTGCGAGCGGGGCACGTGTATTTCGGGGTTGCGCGGGAAGTTACACACGCGATTGAGCAGGGTACGTGTATTTCAGGGGTTCGCGGGAAGTTTTACACGCGAATAGCCTGGGCGCGTGTATTTCAGGGGTGCGTGGGAAGTTTTACACGCGAATAGCCTGGGCGCGTGTATTTCAGGGGTGTGCGGGATGTTTTACACGCGATTTCAGCAGGGTACGTGTATTTCAGGGGTGCGCGGGAAGTTTTACACGCAAATAGCCTGGACGCATGTATTTCAGGGGTGCGCGGGAAGTTTTACACGCGATTTCAGCAGGGTACGTGTATTTCAGGGGTGCGCGGGAAGTTTTACATGCGAATAGCCTGGGCGCGTGTATTTCAGGGGTGCGCGGGAAGTTTTACACGCGAATAGCCTGGGCGCGTGTATTTCAGGGCTGCGCGGGAAGTTTTACACGCGAATAGCCTGGGCGCGTGTATTTCAGGGGTGCGCGGGAAGTTTTACACGCAATTTCAGCAGGGTACGTGTATTTCAGGGGTGCGCGGGAAGTTTTACATGCGAATAGCCTGGGCGCGTGTATTTCAGGGGTGCGCGGGAAGTTTTACACGCGAATAGCCTGGGCGCGTGTATTTCAGGGCTGCGCGGGAAGTTTTACACGCGAATAGCCTGGGCGACTGTATTTCAGGGGTGCGCGGGAAGTTTTACACGCGAATAGCCTGGGCGCGTGTATTTCAGGGCTGCGCGGGAAGTTTTACACGCGAATAGCCTGGGCGCGTGTATTTCAGGGGTGCGCGGGAAGTTTTACACGCAATTTCAGCAGGGTACGTGTATTTCAGGGGTGCGCGGGAAGTTTTACACGCGAATAGCCTGGGCGCATGTATTTCAGGGCTGCGTGGGAGGTTTTGCACGCGAATAGCCTGGGCGCGTGTATTTCAGGGGTGCGCGGGAAGTTTTACACGCGATTTCAGCAGGGTATGTGTATTTCAGGGGTGCGCGGGAAGTTTTACACGCGAATAGCCTGGGCGCGTGTATTTCAGGGGTTCGCGTGACGTTTCTCACGCGATCGGGCCTGGGGGAGCGGGCTACGTGTATTTCAGGGGTTCGCGTGAAGTTTCTCACGCGATCGGGCTTGGGGGAGCGGGGTACCACTCACCGTCTGCCTTGCGTGTAGTAGAACGCGTAGCAAACACCCGCTGTGAAGTAATAGCGTGTGAACCCCAACGGATGGAAAACACACGCACCGCACGAAAAGCACGTACAGAACATAAAGGCATGCGGGATCTCCAAGCCCTGCCAGGGCAACGCCCGTGCGCAAACCGTCACAGACGCGCTTACGCTGTAAGGGCCTTTGGTCCAATGAAATCGCATACGCGTGCTGACGCGCTTACGCGCTAAGGGCCTTTCCTCGAATTACACACTGACGTGCAGATTTTTCACATGCCAAATCACTCCGTATCAAGCTGGCCACGCGAAAACACACGGAAGACCACGCTCCTGCCCAGAAGGCCGAATCACTGCCCCCCAGGTGCCCCAAGCAGCCTCCCACGTGCCATCTGCTGCTGCCTGCCTGCCTGCCTGCCTGCTGCCACCGTGCCCTACCATTTGGTGCCTGCACATCAGCCATCTGCAGGGGTCCAGTTGCTGTGTCCACCCCTGCTGGTAAAGAAGACTCCCGACTCGAATAACATCGCTCCACAGCCCAGCCCCAGGACCCAGTTGCCCACCCACTCCTGCCCCTGGGGTTGCCATGTCGGGCACATCCACATCTGACCCCAGTGGCAACCCCCGGCCAGAGGGGCAGAGGGGCACCAGCTTCACTGCCACCAAAGTTGGTGTCCTGGTGGAGCAACTCCCGGGGCAGTATGATGCCCTCTCCGGATCGTCCCGCGCCAACAGGGAAGGACGGGATAGAATCTGGGCCGACTGTGTGGTTGCCATCAACGCGGAGGGGGTGGCAACCCGCACCATCCAGAAGGTCAAGAAGCGCTGGGAGGACTTGAGGTCCAGGACCCTCATGAAGGCCCGGCACCTCGTGGAGGGGGGCCGGGGCCGCATGAGTTCCATCCAGTTGAGGGTCCTGGAACGCGCACACCTAGCGCTCCATGCCCAGGTCCTTGAGAGGGAGACCCGTCTGGAGTTGAGCGGTAAGTGGCCAAGCATTGCTGTGTGAGACAGGGCATGTTGCAGTGTGCTGGTTGTCTGATACTTGCCTGCATGTGTGACATAGGCCATGTACGCATGTATGTGTGCAGGGACATCATGGGAATGCATGTGCGACCTGTAATGTGTGAACCGCACGGTTGTTGCATGTGTTTGAATGCGACATGGGGAGCCCTGTGCAGATTGCACACATGAGAGCATGCCAGTCTCTGTTCCTGGACATGGGTGGGGGCAAGGGATGGGTGCTGATGCCAGATACATATGTGGTATCCATGTCTGTGTGCCTGACCTGCGTGTCTGTGACTTGTGAGTGCCATGGATGCATGACACATGTCTGTGACAATGTACAGATTCACTGATGCAGCCTAGTCATCCTTGTATGCACTGTGATTGGGGTGTACGGGGCCAGATGGATGTGACTGAGGTGAAGTGTGTGCATGTGATAGGCATGACCCATGATGCATGTGAGTCCCATTACATTGTATGATTCGAGAGTCCATTGGACATGCATTGAAATGTCCATGGCACGCACCATGACTGTCACTGTGTGTGTTTTGCCTGGACTGACACATGTGTTGTGGTGTGACATGATGGAAGTGTACTTTGACAGTGGCACTCATCTGCTATTGCTTCCTGTCTAGGGGACCATTGTACAGTACCCTGATGCTTGTGTTCTATGTCTCCCTCTACGCAGCGGCTAGTGAAGGAGAGGGCGGAGACGGTGCTGTGGAGCAAGGCGGCGGGGATGCCCCCACGGCTGCAGCGGAAGGGGTGGGTGAGCCCCCACAGGGGCCTGCTACGGCGGTAGACAGCGAGGAGCCATCCAGGTTGGTGGTTTCCACAGAGGCGGAGGAGGCCGCCACTGAGGCGCACATGGGGCCTGGTGGGGGCATCCCTGCTGGTGCAAGTGGTGCAGTCCAGGGGCAGGGGCAGGAGACAGCACAGGTCACCGTGGAGGGGCCTGTGCATGTCGCTGTCCCTGAACCTGTGGGTGCACCACCTTGCACCAGCAGGGATGCCCCGTCCCAGGCCCGTCCGCAGGTAGAGGGGATGTCCATGTCATCTGACTCCCCTCCACCTGCGGACGAGGGGACCCCTGGCCGTGTGGAGAAGGTCCTGATTGGGGTCGCGATGCGCACGGCTGTGATTCGTGATGCCGTGCGTGCTTCCCAGGAGGAGCACGCACGTCATCACGAAGAGCACCGCGCCGACGTGGCCCAATTGGGATCGGCCATGTTCGGGGGTTTCCTGCATGTGTCGCCCAATCTGGCGGCCCTCTCCTCCTCTGTGGAGACTATACGCCAGTCGTTCTCCTTGCCGTCTTCCGGCCCAGATGCCACCAGGGCCCCCTGTGGACCTGCCCTGACCAATGCAGCCAGCTCGGTGGGGATCCCATCCCTGCCACAGTTGGGAGTCAGAGGTCCAGCAGGGGTGGACAACACAGCAACTGGACCCCAGCAGATGGAGGATGTGACGGCATCATCGGGCAGGGCACGTGCACGACGGCGTCGGTGGTTTCCATCATCCTGGATGCCGTCGTGCTGGCAGAGGCAGTGGCGTTGGAGGCAGCAGCAGGCTCGACGAGGGAGGCATCATGGCTCGGGGCCATCAAGATCAGAGGGGCAGGCATCGGCCAGAGGGCAGGAGAACCCTGGGATGGTAGTGTCTTCCGTGTGGGAGCAGTTGGTCCAGCGGATAGGTGCGGAGCGGCAGCGGGCGGAAGAGGAGCGGCTCACCATGGTCAGGGCGGAGTTCTCCATGCGTCGGGTGTTGAGGCGGGCTGAGTGCCTCGAGGAAGCTCGCAGGGAGTTTGAGGTGAACATGCGGTTATCCCTGCGAGATCTCGGGGCCAGGACAGAGTCCCGCCTCCAGGACATCGACATGGAGTTCGATGATGCCCTTGCCGGCAACATCACAGAGTGAGCCGCAGGACTTGCCCGCTGCCATTGTATATAGTTATATAGTTAGTGGTAGGTTTCCTTTAAATTATTATTTTTTTTTATTTGGTTGCGATTGGACAATGCGCCACTTTTTTGTATATAGTTCAGTTTTTAGTTAGTTGACATAGTTAGGTTTCATTTGGTTGGGCTCATGGACCCGGGATTGTCTTGTATATAGTTCTTCTATGGATTTTTTGATTTTTTGGATTTTTTTCATGGACATTCATCTTCTTTTTGTTGTTTTGCTTTGTGGTTTTTCTAATTTCATTTCCATTCTAGTTGATTTTCAATACATTTTTATTTTCATCCTTCAATGTGTCGTATCATCTCATTACTTTCATGCATGTCATGTTGGGTGTTTTAACATTCACTTGCAGCCATTGTGTGTGACAGACATGTGTTCATTTGCATTATTTACATTGGGTGTGTAACATGTAATTGCCTTTGATATGTGGGTGGATGTGATAGTTGGTTGGGCCTTTTGGGAGGGGAGGATGGCCATTACGGACATGATTGGGGATTGTTGGGACCCAGGTGCAGGGGGGCATGGATGGGACATGGGCGAGGGCCTGGTGGAGGGTGCCCCGCAATGCTGGGGGGTGGGGGTGGTGGGGGACATGAGTTGGACATGGGAGGGGGCCTGCTGGCAGGTGCCCCACAGTGCTGGGGGGTGGGGGTGGTGGGAGACATGGGTGGGGGCCTGGTGGAGGCTGCCCCTGGTGACTGGGGGGTGGGGGGTGGGAGACATGGGTGGGGGCCTGGTGGTGGGTGCCCCTGCACTGCTGGGGGGTGGGGGTGGTGGGAGACATGGGTGGGGGCCTGGTGGAGGCTGCCCCTGGTGACTGGGGGGGTGGGGGTGCTGGGAGACATGGGTGGGGGCCTGGTGGTGGGTGCCCCTGCACTGCTGCTGAAGGGGTGGGGGTGGTGGGAGACATGGGTGGGGGCCTGGTGGAGGCTGCCCCTGGTGACTGGGGGGGGTGCTGGGAGACATGGGTGGGGGCCTGCTGGCAGGTGCCCCGCAATGCTGGGGGTGGGGGTGCAAGGGGACATGAGTTGGTGATCATTGGTGCAAGGAGACATGTGCCTTTGCTGGGGGGCATGCCCATGTTGGGTGGGTAGTCCCCTGTGGTGTGGGCTGCCTGCAGGGGCCGTGGAGGGTGTACAGGGAACACCTGGGAGGACCCACACTGGCAAATCACATGTAGGACTCCCTGGCACCCCTGAAATACACGTACCCTGCTGAAATCGCGTGTAAAACTTCCCGCGCACCCCTGAAATACACGCGCCCAGGCTATTCGCGTGTAAAACTTCCCGCGCACCCCTGAAATACACGCGCCCAGGCTATTCGCGTGTGGAACTTCCCGCGCACCCCTGAAATACATGTACCCTGCTGAAATCGCGTGTAAAACTTCCCGCGCACCCCTGAAATACACGCGCCCAGGCTATTCACGTGTAAAACTTCCCGCGCACCCCTGAAATACACGCGCCCAGGCTATTCGCGTGTGGAACTTCCTGCGCACCCCTGAATTACACGCGCCCAGGCCAATCGCGTGTGGAACTTCCCGCGCACCCCTGAAATACACGCGCCCAGGCCATTCACGTGTGGAACTTCACGCGCACCCCAAAATGCACGTACCGTGCTGGAATCGCGTGTGTAACTTCCCCTGCACCCTGAAATACACGTACCCTGCTGATATCGCATGTGGAACTTCACGCGCACCCCGAAATACACGTACCCTGATGGAATCGCGTGTGGAACTTCCCGCGCACCCCTGAAATACGCGTACCCTGCTCGCACGGGGCCAATCGCGTGAGGTACTTCCCGCGCACCCCAGTGATACACGTAGCCCGCTTGCTGTGCTGGTACAGGGTTAGCACAGCCCTTTGCGCTGGATTGGGTATGTTGATGGCTTTTCCCTGTGCGGGAGGCGTTCTTGGGGGCGTAACTGGCGCTGCTGCAGGGTCGCTGTGCCACTGTGCGCCACGGCTGGTTTTGGTGGCTGGAATCCATGAATACACTGTGCGCGGAAATGGATTTCAGCACACGCGGCTGGCGCAGGGATTCGCACGCGCACACTGTGCGCCAGCCGCGTGCGCCACTTGTGCGCTGAATTAACCCCTAAGAGTGTTAGACAATTTCCTACAAAACTATGTACGAGCCATGTGCCATTTCTTGAGTACACCAATGTTTAGTCTTGCTTGGTGGTATACATTTTAGACCACAGAGGAGTCTACATGAAGTCTGGCAATACCCTAAAGGAATTGAATGTAAGCATAAATGGCAGAAAGTCTAAGTGCATGTGTATATGTGGAAAAGGAGGAAGAGAGCAAAACTATTTGTCAAATTGGTAATGATCTCTTTGGGTATTGGGTATGGGGGAGATTTATAGAGCACAGCTGTCACCCGAAAGGACATATTAGTGCTATAGGAAAGGCAACCTTCATGAATAAATAGGTAAACTTTATTACAGCAGATTAAACAGATGAGTCCTTAAAGATTTCCAGAATGCTAAAAGTTAGGACTCTATAAGAGGGAACGCAGAAGATGATTCAATTGTTTTGCTGGCTGAACTGTAAAGGAATGTCCCCCTGTGTGTTCCTTATAGTATGTGGGAATGACAATTCGTCTGTCCTAATTGGATCTCAAGATCTCATTGTTCTGTGAAGTTTAAGTTTGCTTAACGGGATTTGAAATTGTATAATGAAGCCTTTTGAATACCATGCAAAATCTTTTGAAGTGATACGCTTGTCTACAGGCAGCCAGTGAAGAGAGTGCAGTGGTTGGGAAATATGGTGATATTTCCTCATTTTCAGTAGAGTTCCTGCAGCAGCATTCTGAACTGTCTGCAATCGTTGAATCATTGATGAAGGACGTCCAATATAGATGATGTTATTAAAGTCGAGTCATGAGGACACCAATACAATCCTCAGCACTCAGCAGCATCTGCTCTGGAAAGGGTAGATAGGATAACATAGACTTCAGTTTCGTGATAAGAAGGAAGCAGGTAGATGTCACCACTGAGAACTGCTTTTCTAATGAGAGTCTATTATCTAGGATCATGCCTAGAATTTTCATGTCAGACTTTGGGTTGGGGCAGTTGCCAAAACTCTCAGGCCAGTTAAGAGGGGAGCAGATGTTAGGTTATTCATTGAAAATAAAATTCTCGGTTTAATCTGGGTTGATCTTTAGAAATGTTTTGTCCATCCAAGGCAAAGACAGTTTCTAATTTTACATGACAGATTAATGCCATCTTGTTTTAGGTCAAAAAGAAGCTGGGTGTTGTCTGTATAGTTAAAGAAAATGAACCCGGATTGATTTACAATCTCAATTAAGGGTCAGAGATATAAACTAAACAGTATAGGATATAACATAGATCCCTGTGGAAGACCACAGCTCCTCAGTTAAGGCTGATAATAAAAAGGGCCACAGTGCACCTTTTGGGTATGGGTTGATAGGGAGGAATGGATTCATCCTATCCCGAACCCTGAAATCCTTGGTTATATAGTCTATAATAAAGGATCCTGTCATCTACCGCATCAAATGCTGCTGAGTCCAACACAATCAATTCACAGAATCCCCCATATCCATACCCATTTTCTCTCTCATTCTGTCAAGTACAGAGGTGGTAATTAACTTTGTACTGTCACTTGGCCTGAAGCCCAACAGGGCCTTATCAAGTAGTCCTTTGCCTAACACAATGGATTGCATCCGGGATACACTATTGCTTGGAGAGAATTGGAAGTTAATGTATTGGTCGTAAGGTTCCTAGGATAGAAGGTATCAGGTAATATTATCCCCATAATTAATGTCACCATACACATTGTCCCTGGGAAACAGCATAGGCAAAACTATTTATGGGGATAATTTATGGGGTAAATGGGAGCTGGGGTTGTGGGGGTGACCCCCCTCCCTTTAAAAAAAATATGGGAGTTGCGGCGGTGTCCCCCGGAGGTTCCATGGTGTAATATCGCCGCAAGAAAACAGTGCCATTCTTGTATGGCAACATTTTTGCAGGGATATTATCACATGGAACCGGATAGAAGGGTCCAGATAATGCATTTTAGCAGTGGTTTGATCACAGAACATTTCCATTTATCAGGAACAATTCCTGAAGAGGATGACGCATTAAGTAACTTTAGGATGTGCTGTAGAAGTAATGGGAAGAGATCCTGAGCCTCTTTGAAATGGTTTTAAAATTCTGCTATCTTGGTATGTACATATCATTGAAAATGCATACATTTGATATGTTCAAAACTAAACAAATACTAGCAAAAAAGTTAACATTCAAAATATGGACATTTAATGATAGGTATGAGGTTATACTTCAATCCCCCTTATTAAAGTATACTCACAAAAAGTGAGCCCAACACTGTTTTAAGGATTGGAAAGTTATCTTAGAGACCGGTTGGATTACAAAAATGGTTTAATGCTGCTGAACATATTGGTTTTACACCCTGGTTTACCTATCATACAATGTACAATGCATACAATTGACAAGAACTGAACTTGGACTTTGCTCCTCGGATACATTACTGAAATTATGATGACTAAAACTATATTTGAGCTTAATCCATGCAACTCTAGATAAGTCACCTGCATGGATATATGAGGCATCGGTGAAAGGAAAAGTTAGTTTTCCTGGAATAATATTATACTGCATTTGCAACTTGTTTAAATATGTTAAATCTGAACATTGATTGTGAAAATATGCCTGCTGACATTATGAAAAATGTTTAAAAGAAATGTAAGTTTCATGATGGTGAATCTGGTCTAGAAATCAAGATATTCACTAGAAAATACTTAGCAACTTGCTTCAAATATGGAAGCTTAAAATCATAAATAATATGATTATTGGCAAAAATGCAGAGACACGAATATACATTAATTTGTTTTAACAAGTTTGGCACAGGTGAAGTGTTGAGAGCTAAAATTAGTATTCTGCGTTCACTTAGAATATACTGTTTATGCAAAAGAGTAAAGATGATCGAGACACTGAAACATCTAATAATATATTTGGAAAAAAATAAATGTACTAATTAGCAAACAAAACCATCTTTTAAGTAGGTTTGTTCAAAATGTGGAATTTTTTCACAGTGAATGTTTTTGGGGAGGACTCATGGCTGGCAGACAGATGTCAATTTTCTGGTCAATGTAAAAGTTTTGACAGTCTATTCAGAAAAAAATGAAGATCATGGGGGTCAATCCGAGTTTGGGAGCGGCCATGGTGCTATTAGCCCCATGGCTGACTCCAAACTCATTCCTGGGTCCCGGTAGGCGGAATGGTGACTTACCGGGACATTCCGACCTATGTGGACCCAGTAAGTCCCCATGCTGAATACCATTCCCCATTCCCATTCGAGCCCCCATGGGAATGGGGAAGGCGCTAATAACGGACCTGCAAATAGCGGGCCCGTTATTTGCTCTGACCAGACATCTTCAGCGGGTCCCGCTGGGGAACCTCGGAATAGGGCCGTAAGGGGTTACTAGCACCGGCATCCTTACCGGTGCCCGTATCCCCCTTACCGCCCACCTTGGAATGACCCCCCATGTGTTATTATGTTATTAGTAGAAATATTTGAGGAGTGTTTGAATGGATTTTAATAATGTATTATGATGTGTACTATGTTTTAATAATTCAGGAAGGTATCACCCACCAAATGTGAGTAAGTTGACAGGGTTGTATGTGCATAAGTTTCAATGTATACTATCAATGCATCAAATTGATACGTTTTTTTTAACTATGCCATTTCAAGTACACAACCACTAAGAGTGATAGTGGTCACAATCAATAGACAGTGTCGACTAACTAAGCAGTAAAAAAAGTCAGTTCTGCCCTGTCCAATATTGATGCAGTGCTCCCTGGCCAGAGATAGCTCTGCCATCTACCACAATAGAAAAACTAGGAAATAAACATTGTGGGATATAGGTGTTGAAAGCTGTTACACAGTTCCTCTCATAATGTATTCTCTTATACAGATGCAGACTTCTTATATCCTCATAATATTCCCCTTAAACATCATTGCATATTTGATTAAAAACTAGTATGCAGTATAATAATGTTACTGTATCTAATCGGTCATCTAAGCCGGTCAAGTGGCACAGCGAGTAGAGCGCTCGCTTTGACATCAGTGCAGAGCCTGCGAACGCAGGTTCGAATCCCGGCAGCGCCAAACTCAGCGTTTCATCCTTCCGAGGTCGATAAATGAGCACCACACACCGTGGGTAATAATAAGCAGCGCTCAGATACCTAAGGGTTCGTAGCGCTATATAAATGCCAAATTATTATTATTATTATTATTATCTCTGAAAGGTGGAAAGAAAGCACATTGTCCTTTAGTGATGGACACTCCCGCCCCTTGCACACTTTAATTGCTATCCCTGTCATTTGATCAATATAATTACTGGCAGTATCTAGCACTCTTCCTGAATTCTAACGTGACATGGTATAAACAAACAGCCAAATTGAATTCAGAAATGACAGGCTCGTGGAGAAGATGTAGAGTGGTAGATACCAGCAGAGGACATCAATGATACATTGGAAATTATATTTAACAAATGAAATGCTTATGACATGCTAGATTAAGTAAGATTAATAAATACTAGAATGTATCTAATTTTAATATTTTAAAGATTTTGGCACAGACTGCCATGTCCACTGTTGTCAAGGAGTTCCCCCCTTCTCATCTGGGTCCGGTGTTTGCCGGTGTCTTCGATCGCTGACTTCTTGCGAACGCTCCTGGTCTTGAACAGCGCTGCTCGAGTCTCGTCTGGTTCCAGGATGCGTTTAGTTGCGGGATCCCGGAGTCCAGAAATCCGGGAGACTGTAAAAGCTACAAATGCCCGGAACCAGGAAGGGGGAAGGGGACAGGAGTGGGTAATAGCACTAGGACAAAGGAAACAATACCGCAAGCTACGAACACACGTCTGGGCTACTCTGCAATAGCATTGAGACGCGCAGAGCCGCGGAAGGCGTGGTCTATAAATAGATCACGCCGCGCTCAGCGCATGGAGCGAGCAAGGGCTACAGCTCTGAACGACCATGTTGGAAGTAGTACGAAATGTAAGCCCCGTTGAGACAAGGACCAGGAGGTCCAAAAGGGGCGTGATCTGAAGATCATGACAACTGTTTCCATAAGAGAGAAGACTACTTCATAAAGAAACCACCTTGATCTAAGTGAGTCCAATATTAACCCATTGTGAGTTAAAGCATAAGAAATTTGAATTCTATAAATTCCTAATTCTTCCTATTCTCATATGATTTCTCAATGTGGGACATGGAAACAACTCTTGAGTTGAGTTATAGCAGACTAAATTAGAAGATTTATTTGAAGACAACACTTAATTTTATCTTCAGTCTTATATGAATATGTATGCATACATGAGTTACCAAGATTAATACTCTAGACTCCTTGTGAATCAATTGAGAATATTAATTAGCTTTTCTCCTCCTCTTTTTTGTGTTACTTCAGACTGTAAGAATGTAATATTTTACATGTGAATTATTAAAGACACCTTTTTGGAATTTTGCTGTGAGAAGGCACATGGCATGAGCTAGCAAGGTGATTAACATTGTGACTCCATGAGAGAATTTGACTTAATGATGTAATGACCTTAAATAGTTTAAATCATTCTTAAGATAAAAATTGTAACTTTGAAGACTTACACAAATATTATTCTGCTCCTGAAGAAGGGAACCTCCCAAAAGTGTAGAGCAATTGCATGTTTTGTTTCTATTTCTATTTCATGCTAAAAACATATTTGATATTGCAAATTGATAAACTGAATGTTCATCTCTGAAGATTTAATTGAAACATTTCCTGAAAATTGTTTGTGAAATTTAACTTGCCAAATATTGCCTGCCCTTGTGACAGTGATTAAGGTGTGCAGGGCACAGGAGTGTGCATTGCTAAAGGGCACAGTACTTTCTTTTTATGTTTATGCAACTTTGTGTGCCAGAGTTGTGTTTTTCTCCCCAGCACCCTAAACCACATTGAATGTAAATTCATGTTCTTGACACAACGATAAGCGTTTAGGTGTGCAGCCCACCCGAGCACATCTGTGAAAGTTGGACAAGGACACCATGAGGCCTTCACCTCTGCCTCCCCACACCTGGACTGCAGCAAAGCCATAACAAAGATCATTGATGGTTTAGAAAATAAAGGCAGATTTAATGAAGGAATACCAGGATATCAAGAGACCATAATCCAAGACCAGAGTCCAAATTCCAAGGTGAAACATAGATGCTAAATATCTAAATGCCTCTAAAATGTCTTCACACGATCTCTATAATGTCTAGAATCACCCCTCCAATCTCACAAGAGAGGTCTGCCCGTAATGCTTGGGATATCATTGTAAAATAATCTATATGAAAATAACCAAATGTATCCATATTTGCAGTTTTGCTACCGAAGGTGTGTGGGTGTACTTCTACCTGGGTGTAAGGAGAGGTACACCTGAAAGTAACAACATAAATGAAAAAGAGACTATTGACCACTTCAGCAGAGGTTATCCCTATTCCTAATAAAATCCTCACAGCCACCTGTGTCACTTATTGACTGTGACAGGAAGAGATAGAGGTGAAAGTAGACTCTGACTTCGAGGCACAGAATTGCAAATAATCCTATGGGAAAGGGTTAGGAGAGACCTTGTGGCAACTGTCCCAAGGCATCAGGGCCCCAGGCGCAGATACTCTACATCCTTAATGATCTTCCTCCTCAACACAAGCAGAGCAGTGCAGCTCAGCTGGCTTTTGATGGATTTTTAGACAGTGAGCATGCCAACAAACAGCACAGATGCAGCACTGGTGCTGATACCAAGTTGTACTAACTTTCAATAAACCTAATATGCTCAAACGCATTTTTGAGTACTGGGTCATACCTATTTGTGGTAACAAAGTATGGAGGAAACAGATTGTCTTGGATAGCTAGCTCTTGGCTTACACATACCATGTTGACAGGTTTCAAGATGCTCCTGGAGTTACGTAATCTGTAGATACAAACTCTCTGCAGCTTTGTTTATTACTTTCCATTCTCAGTTGCTCATCTAATCGTGGATAGGGGATGTATTCACATACCAGTTGTGCTACTCAGTCTGCCCTGTTGAGATTAAATTCCTCTTCTGCATGATTGAAATTGATAACCCAAATGTTTCCTCTATGATGCTCATAATCGTCTGCAGCACCAAAGACTTTAAAGTTCATAACCAAATCAGATATTGGTGCTACTCTGCCATGTCCGAACTTGAGTAAGGCAATCTTCAGGTTTATCTTGATGATGTGTTTTCCTAGTGCACTATTTATGTTGTCACAAGTGCTACATAATGAATATGATGTGATGCTTTCCTTTCTAAGCCTCTGATCAGTGTCAAGCATGATGGGTCATATTGCTACATTTTAGCATGCAAATTCTCTACTCTATCAAAATATCCCACAATGCTTTCTTGTTCTAGTCCTTTGGGTAGGTTAGAATTTGACTATTGGAGTGTGGGTGGTCAGAACCAATCTTTAGGTCCTGTCAATCACACTTCAGACACAAAATGTGATAAATCACTGAATGAATACAAGATAGCCAAGTAATCATCCTTTGACATTTTAATGTAAATGTCTACAAGAATGTAAAGTTTATAGTGTGCATCAAGATTCTTGTCTTCCTCTTTATAGCTTCTGAGTTCATATTTAGAAGTAAACATCTCAAGTATGACTATCTCTAGGCTCTACACAGATTATAGGACTGAACCACAGAGCAATTTCCAATGGGATTGCACCTTTAGAAAACCCTTCTGTGAATCAGGCTCTATAGCTTTGCAGTGATGCTCAGCCGTCTCAAGACTCTCTTAAGAGCCTGCACACTTTCCTAGTTCATAGTAAAAATCAATACTCACTGGACTCTCTCCAGCATTTTCATAGGTTCAACGTTCATAGTTGGTTTATTGGTCTGAAGATTTTCATCTGATTATTCACCACTTCAAAGTGGGTGCCAGAAGCAGCAGTGCCAAAGTGTCTTTACAGCATCATGGTAGGTTTCACCCTCAACTGTCTGAAGGCACTGACAAGCCTCTGCACAGCCTAAGGGGCAGTGGTGAAACTCAGCAGTCTCAGGTCTTTCTCTAGCCTGGGTCAAAATTCGGATTTTCCACTCCATTAGCATCACAAATTTGTGCTTGCACCAGCTTGATTAGTATATCAAGCTGGCAGATTAGTCTCCCACCCTTTCTATTCTGCCTCTTACTTTGGGGTTCTTTTTGTTTTCCAGGTCTATTGACTCTAGATTTGTTCCTGGCATATTAATTGGGCATATCTGTGTTCTGGCGCATCTGGCTATAATGCCACTGGCACAGACATGAATCAGGCAACGTTGGCCACCATTTTAGATTGCTTTCTCCTCTGTGTAGCAGCATGCAAACCTCTAGTTTCTCCTATGACCTTTGACATGACTGGACAAGGGAGATACTACCTTTGCCCGTTGGTCTCACAATGCAAAAAAATGCACAAAGCTTCCCTTTGTTATCTGAAAACTATTTCATTCAATGTTGCTTGCCTGCTCTTATCCTGTCCAAGGGCCTAGAAGGCATGCAATGTCGGCCATACCAGATGATCACATTTCAGTGCAACTGCTTCTCATGGTCTGTTACCACTTGTGTCCTTGTTTTTTTAATCCTGGTCATTTCTATTGGTTGCTATTGTAATTAATATAAATATATTCATAGTAAGCTTTGCATCAGCATCATTTTGTTTTCGCCTAATTACAATTGTAATCCAATGTAATCCTATAAATGCACACACAGTCCTGACTCTGTGTGCTAATGCCTGTGTAGGACACTGAGGATGCTCAGGGGAAGCTGTTTAATTCCATAGCTGTCCTAACCTCCAGTCTGCCTTCTGCAATATCTTTCTATTGAACTAATAAATGTAGCACTACAAAGACACTTCAAATGTATGATTCTGTAGCTATTCAGATGATGAATATGCAGGGCCTGCTTCATTCTGCTTTGAGGAATCATACCTGCTGGACCCGCCTGTACCAGCCAATCCTCCTCTCATCCATCAGCTTCATCAAACTCAAACAGCCAAATAGAAAATGCTAGAAAGCAATTACAGCAACCTCTTTGGACAACGGAAGATCACATTTGATTAATTTCCCACAGTGTAAAGTGCACAATCGTGCATAATATTTTGAGAATATTTAATGTAATACATTGCAGTTGTTATGTATTAGGATGAGAACTTAACATATTCAGACATCACTAGCTGAAACTGGTTTCGGATGTTGTATGTGACTGCTTTTTTTGATGTTTGTATAAGGATTATGATCACTTAAACTTTTATTTGCGCTTAAGGCCTGCAACTACGAATATGACACCAGCATTGTTATATGAAGCATCGATGAAAGGAAAGTGATAGTTTCCTGGAAACATATTATACTGAAATCACAACTTGTTTAAATATGCTGCATCTGAACATTCATTGAGAAAACATGCTTGGAGACATTATGAAAGTTGTTAAAAATAAAAGTGTATGATTGGTGTGTCAACCTAATCTATATAGAAACCAAAATACAAACTAGGGGATACTTAGCATCTTGCCCTAAATATCGGAAGTTAAAATCATATATAATACGATTCCCGGACAATACGCAAAGACCCGAATATACATTAATTTGTTTGGCACAGGTGAAGTCTTGATAGCTAGAACTCATAATCCGCGGACTCAGTCAGACAGACAAAGGGGGTAATTCATAGAATGCAGCGCACAAGTGGCGCACATAGCTAGCACACAGTGTGCGCGTGCGGTAGGCTGCGCCAACCGCGTGCGCCAAAACCCATTTCAGCGCACAGCGTATTCATGGATTTTAACATCCATAACCAGGCGTGGTGCAGAGCGGTGCAGCGACCCTGCAGCAGCACCAGTAATGCCCTCAATCCCACCCCGTGCACCAAAAAACATTGCACAAATCTCCTACATGGCGCAAAGGCCAGGGGACCAGCATACACCCCCCAAGCATGAAAATGTATGTAAAAGTCCATGCGCACCCCTCAGAATACACGTACCACTCTTGCGCTATCGTAAACATGTGGAAAACTCACGGTGAACCCTCGGAATACACATACACCGCTCGCGCTATCGAAAACGCATGTGAAAGTCCACAAACACCCCTCAGAATACATGTACCCCACTCGCATTAGGTAAAATGAGTTGAAAAAGTCTGCTCTTTGGTTTGGGCTGCCTGTTGGGCATGGGGAGGGTGGATGGGCTGCATGTGGGGCATGGGGAGGGAGGATGGGCTGCCTGCGCATATTCCGAGAGGTGCGCATGGATTTCTACACGCATTTTACCTGATGCGAGCGGGTGTATTCCGAGGGGTGCGCGTGGACTTTTACACAAGCATTGGCAGTGTGGGCCCTCAGGTGTGCCCTTTCCCTCCTCCGCATGCCCTGCAGGCAGCCCACACCACAGGGGACTACCCTATGCCCCTGACCATGCCCTGCAGGCAGCCCACATGGCACCATGCACTTGTGAGCCCCGACTCATGTCCGCCACCCAACCACCCACCCAGCAGTGACGGGCACCTGCCAGCAGGCCCCGACTCATGTCCCAAACCCATTGATGGGCACCTGCCAGCAAGCCTCGACTCATGTCCCCCCACCCGACACGTCATCACACTCCAGACCCCTGGCCCTTATGTCCACCCAAATCCCACCCCACGCCACCCCAGTCCAAACACCCAACCAAGCATTCCATCTACTCCACATTGAATTCCCAATGTCATGATATAAATTAAATGACCAGCATGCCCATGAATACATGTCCCTCAGACCCACACAATGGCGAGCACATGACTGTGAAAAACCACATTGTGACTTGCACAAAACAAATGAGAGATGACCACACAAGTAAAGTATAGAAACAAGTGTATTGAAGAATAAATCAAATGAATAAAACAAAAGCAGACAATAATAAAAAAAAATATTCCAATTCCGGAAGTCCAAAAAAAAAAAGAATGAATGCTGTAACCAATCCAAAGTAAAATGGCTCCAATGAGTCCGTCCATCAAACAAAAATCAGAGTTATAAAAAAGAAAAGTATTTCACCATGGGTCCAGGAAAATGAAATCCAGGTCCAAAACTATCTACAAATGAACATCCAAGGGTCCATGAGCCCAACAATCCAAAGGAACCCTAACCTAAATCCTACCTAATAAATAACTATATACAAAAAGGCGGAGCATAGTCCATGCGCCCCAAAGGAAAAAAAATAGAAAGGAAACTTACACCTACAGAACTATTTACAAAGGCGGCAGGCAAGTCCAACAGCTCAGTTGTTGATGTTCCGGGCCAGGGCATCATCGAACTCCTCTTCAACGCCTCTTCCCTGGCCTCAATGCACTCAGCCTGCCTCAATGCCCTGCGCATGGAGTCCTCCGCCCTGACCATAGTGAGCCGTGCCTCTTCCGCCCACCGCCGCTCCGCATCTATTTGCCAGCCCAACTGCTGCCACACGGAAGACACTCCCAATCCAGGGTCCTCCTGCCCTCCGGCAGATGCCTGCCCCTCTAATGTAGATGTCCCTGAGCCATCATGGCTCCCACCCTGAGCCTGATGCTGCCATGCATGTGCCCTGCTGGTCGATGCCTGCACATCCTCCTCTTGCTGGGGTCCAGTTGTTGTGGTGGCCACCCCTGCTGGACCTTCGACTCCTGACTGTGGCAGGGATGTTTCCTCCAACAGCCTGGCTGCTGGTTCATGGACAGCTCCACAGGGTGCCCAGGTGATACTTGGGCACGAAGATGGCAAGGAGGACGACTGCCGCATAGGGGGTTCAGTTGAGGAGGGGCTCGCTAGGAGATCTAGCACACGGAGGAACCCTGCATGCGTCACCTGTCCTAGTAGGCCGACGCGGTCAATGAGGCATCTGAAATAACATGCAGTGTCCTCACGAGAAACCTGCCCATCATCCCGAATGCCACGTTGATGCAATGCCACCCCAGCCAGGACAGGCTCAACACTGTCACGGATTGCCAAGTCCACAGGGAGAGGAAGGCCAGTTCCCTGAAAACGGGTCTGGACGAAGGCATCCCTGCTGGTGCGGGATGATGCAGTCACAGGATCGGGGACAGGATTACACACAGGCACCTCCGTGGCCTCCTGTGCTGCCTCCTGTCCCTGCCCCTGGACTTCACCACTAGCAGCAGTGGAATCCCCCCTCCAGAACCGGTGCGTGGGCCTTCCTTCAACCAAACCCCCCAACAACCTGGATGTCTCCGTGCCATCTTCCTCCATAGGCCCCTGTGCAGTCTCAGCTGCCCCTCCACCTCAGCCGTGGGCGGTGCCAACCCAACAAGGACGGCGGCTCCTTGGGCCCTGCAGTTGTCAAGCCCAGCAACGCGGTGGCCGCGTTTTAGGGAAAATTCTCTGTTTAGGCTGAATTTCCTAACCTAGTGAGTCCCCCAGCAGCTTTGCTGGATTTCTGGAGTTTGTTTTTTCCATCCTGCCAAGAGTGAGACTCTTTTACTCCCACTCTTGGACATGAATGTGTGTAAATCCTGTGAATGTCAATGTGTTCTATGGGCTATGGGGTCTTTTACTCCATAGGGTCTCATATGTTTTGCTATGTGTGTTACACCGCACCCTACGTGCAGTAACACTGGGGCGTCCTAGCGGACCTCCATCATAGACTCCATACCCGGGGACTGACTACTGTCTCCCTGGGCATGTAAAGCCACCATTGGCTTTACTAGACCTAAATTTACTAACAGAACTAGTACAAACCATCCTATTGTGGACGTACTAGTAGGGGTAACTCAATTACTCCTGGATCTGTTATTCGAGGGGGCACTGTCCCGTCCCCCCTCGTCGAGTTTTGGCTGGTGGCAGTGGAAACTACTTGTTATGTTCGACCCCGAACATAACCCTATGGGATTCTTCCCATTGTTAGAGATTGATACTGTTTCTCGTTAATCTCTAACATACCACCGGTCTACTTATCTTAAATAAGTCTATCGGATGGTATTTTCTGCCAGAACTCGTTTTTTAAAATGGCGTCTGTGTTCATCTCTGTGACTCCTAAACCAAAGGTCGAGCCCTTTGTTCCACTTTTGGCGGGCTCTGTACAGAGACCCTCCAAAGTGGTGCCATTCTGTCTGGGTTACCACAGGGGTGTGGGAGGGGGTTTAGGCACCCTGGACCGAGTTGCCTTGCCAACTCCGGTCGCACTCTGGTGTGATTGGCCCAAGTGGTGAGCCTCCCCGCTCACCACTTAGCATGTGTTGATTGACAGCTAGGCTGAATGAATGGGGGTTTTCTGCATAAAAGCAGGGCTTTTGAGACTGGATCTTCAGAAGTCGCCACAGGACCTAAGAATCCAACGAGGGTAAAGCTGAGCCGACCTGCAACGACGACACCTCCGGTGGAGCCCTGCTGAACCGACTCACCACTTCCCGACGACAGAGGAGATCTCCCGGCCGGAGAGTCTCTTCCCCTGACTGGTGGGAACAACCAGTCCCTTTTGCTTTTTCTTCGCCTCAAGACGCAGTAGTCGAATTGCCCGTGCAGAGCACCTGAGCAACCGGATAGCCACTACCCCTGTACCTCGACCAAAAGGTGGTGCCTTGTGACGGAGCACTCCGCGGCTGGTCTCTTCCCTGGTGGTGCACCGGACTTCACTTTTCTTCGACAACAAGATCATCTCTACTCTTGGCAAAGACCCAACGTGCATCCACCACCAGGAACAACTGCCCCCGCCGGAGCTGTCTCTCCACAAACAAGGTACCATGTCCGCCTGGCTTCCCTTTCGATCGGTTCGAGTGAGGTGTCTTAATCCTCTCCTTTCCGTTGGGTCGCCTCCAAGCTGTCTCACGTATTGTTCTGAACTAGTTCAATCTGCCGATAACAATTTGCTACAAAGACTCGAACGCACCTCCACTAGAGACTTTTTGGGACATATCGCCTTGCCTCTCTCCGAGTGGGCCTGGCCTCTGAACTTTATGATCTATTGTGGTTCTTGCCTTCTTGCCTTGCATTTTTCCCGTGAAGTATTGAACTGTGTTGATTTCTTAACATACTTATTTTTCTCTCCCGTCCTAATTAATATTAGAGTGACATCTAGGTTGAGGCATACACCTCAGTCTTCAAATAAGTGGTGCCGGTAGAACCTAGACTTGTCGAAATATTGTTAGGGGGATTGATCGTTTCTTCTTCGTAGAGTAATTGTATTTCATTTGTTTGCCGTGATAGTGCCATAGTGTTTTTGATAGATGTTTCGTTATAAATAAATACCTTAATATCTTTACACTGAGCCTCGTTGTGTGTTTGCTTGTCTTACTGTGAAGAATTGCCCTATCTTGTATACTCCACATACTGCTTAACTCTTCTTGAGGGAAGTCTGACTGCTCAGCCACAGCTACCAAGTGAATCTGTGTGGTACAGACTGCTACCAAGTGGGTTTACTGCCAAACACCTGTAGTCCTAAATCTTTTGCAGTGGTCCCAGAGGGAACTGCACAGGTTTCCGCCTAACACTGGTGTACAGCAGTGGGATTTGTATCGAGTATACAGTTTAGAGTGCTTTCCGACACTTTAGGATAACTAACCACAAAGCTTAACACTAAAAAAGCAACTTTCAAAAACATGTCTGCGATGGAAACTTACAGTCAAGAGTCCTTGTCAGGTGAAAATACTGAGAGTTTGCGAGCTCTCTGTAGGTGAGAGAATCTTCCTGTAAGAGGAAAGAAATTAGAACTAATAGAGAGATTGCTGGCGAACCAAAGTCTGGGTACTGGTTCAGAGGAACCAATTTCTCCAGCAAATGTAGATAACAGTGATGGTGTTGATCTAAATCGTAATTCCGATGATAGCGATGAAGAGGCTGAAGAGGACGGAGAGGCTAACGAACCTGTCTCCCCTGCTCCTCTACCTGCCTTACCAGCTGTACCTACGGGGCCCATACCAGGTCCCACGAGTAATCCTCCTTATTTTGAACTCGAAAAAATGTAGCTCGAATTAGAATACAAACGGTTCTTGGCTCAATCTGAACGAAACCAAGAGCTCGAGTTCAGACGGATGAATGCCCAGGCTGAGCAGAAGCAGGCTGAGTTAAGACTCAGGGAAATAGAACTTAATCACGAGTTAGAGATGAAAAAGTTGTCTATGGAAAATGCTTCTCTCTCCTCTGGTTCCTCTAGGAGCTCCAGTCCCAAAAGACCCCGGATGACGAAGGAATTAGTGGGTATGTATGAACTGAGATTGGATATGTTGGATTGGTTGAAACTGTTTGAGTACAATCATGGGCTCCAGGACATCACCGGGAATGATTTACTTCCCTGGTTGTTCTCTAGGCTCCCTTCTGTTGCAACTGATGTGGTAATGGAGTTGGGGGAGGCGGATAAGACGGATTATGAAAGTGTGAAACTAGCTTTGATAGCTAGATTCCAGAAGACCCCTTCCCAGTATCTTAAGAGGTTTAGAACCCTCAAAAAGCATGATGGTACCCCTTGGGCTACCTGGGTGAGTGAAGGGTTGAAAAACTTAGAGGGATGGATTAAGGGTTACAAAGTGAACACTTATGAGGGTATGAGGAATCTTTTTATGTTGGAGTCTATTTATGATGCCTGTTCTCCTGAGCTCAGACAGCACTTGGCTGATTCGAAGGAATTGGATTCCCGGAAGCTAGCTAAGGCTGCTGACTTATGGGTTGCCAACAGGGCTACTCATAAGGATTCTGGGGCAACTCAGAAAAAGGATGAGGGAAAACAGCCTAAAAAAGACTCAAAAGAGAATTCTAATAACTCAAATTCCAAAGAGGGCCCCAAACAAAACCAGAAGGGTAAGCCACAAGGAAAACCACAGCAAAATAGTGTGTCTTCTGGTGCCAAACCGGAAGGAGGTCAGAACAAGCCACCATTCCAGAAAGCATTCGGTAAATGCTTTGTTTGTGGCTCGACTGACCACGTGAAAGGAGATCCCAGATGTAAGGGTAAACCTTCAGGGGTCCAGCTTGTCTCCTTAGCCTTCGCTCCAGAGGAGGAAGTCCAAATAGGCAAGTGGAAACTTTCTACTGCTAGCTGACGAACCCTTTGGAGTCTCAGCCAGCATTTCTTTAGTATCTCTGGGGTTGTGGGAACAACAGAATTTAGATGTCTATAATTCTATCCCCGATAATACTAAAGAGTATTATAAGGACAGTGTCCAGGTGAATGGTCAGGAGACTCCTGCCATTAGGGACACTGGGGCCAGCATAACTGTGGTGGATAAATTGTTTTTTCAGGCTGAGGTTGTTGCTAAGGCACCCAAACGCCTCACCAAGTTAGCTGGAGGGCCTGTGCAGATGCTTCCCCAATTACCAGTTCTCATCCAGTGTAACGACATGACTGTGAAGATACCTGTCAGCATACAGAGTGAGGTACCAGGACGCGTACTGTTGGGTAACGATCTGAAAACTCTCGGAGTTGTATCGCATACTCCCAGACCTCCTATTAAACAGTTACAGGAGCTAACCAGACCCACAAGAGAGAGGACCATGCGCGGTACTCTCCAGGAGATGATGAAGAAAGAAATCACTCCTGCTCCACTGGAATTGTCGGCCGCTGTCTCCAAGAAATCAGAAGCGAAAGGGCAACCTAAGACTTCTATCCCGAAACCAGCAGCCAGCATTCCAGTGCAGCCAACACGGACTTCCCCGCGGTTGTCCAAAGTTACACCCGTAACTCCACCTCCAGCCGAGGCTGAGAGGGAGGTACAACCCTGTGTGGTAGAATTAGACGCTGAGGAAGAGCTAATGGAAGGCCAGGAACTCATTGGATATTTGGATCCTGTTGACCATCCTGAGCTGCAGTCTTAACTGGCAGAAGGTGGACCCAGCAGGGCAGACTTCCGTAAGGGACAGAGGGAATGTCCAACTCTGGAAGGTCTTCGCCACCAGGCAGAAGCTCAGGCTGAAGGGCAAGAGCCTGGGAAATACAGGTTGCACTGGGAAGATGGCCTCTTCTACAGTGAACCGACCGAGTCTGCACCTGGAGACTACAAACGACTTGTAGTACCCCAAGAGAACAGACCACAGTTCTTGCAGTTAGCCCACGGGATTCCTTTGGCTGGTCACTTGAGTCTCAAGAAAACTAAAGAAAGGCTCTCTCTCTACTTCTATTGGCCAAAGATGGGGGCCGAAGTAGAAAAACACTGCAGGAGCTGCCACACCTGCCAGACCTCTGGTAAGGTTGGCTCCAAGAATGTGGCACCTTTAGTGCCTCTCCCAGTTGTGGGAGTCCCATTTGAGAGAGTAGGGATTGACATTGTTGGTCCCCTTGATCCTCCAACCTCCTCAGGCAACAGGTTTATACTTGTTGTAGTAGACCATGCTAATAGGTATCCTGAGGCAATTCCTATGAGGACGGTTACATCTTCGGCTGTGGCTAAGGCCCTCCTTGGTATTTTTACTAGGGTCGGGTTTCCTAAGGAAGTAATCTCTGACAGGGGGTCAAACTTTATGTCCCACTACATGAAAGCCATGTGGAAAACCTGTTGAGTTACTTACAAGTTCTCAACAGCTTACCACCCACAAACCAATAGGTTGGTAGAACGGTTCAACCGAACCATGAAGAGCATGATAGGTGCTTTAGAAGAACCCCTTAAGCGTAAGTGGGACCTTCTACTGCCATGCCTTCTCTTTGCTTATAGAGAAGTCCCTCAGGAGGGAGTAGGTTCCTCTCCCTTCGAGCTTCTCTATGGTCATCCCGACAGAGGTCCATTGGCCCTGATTAAGGAGGGGCTGGAGAGTGCTCCTTCCCCCAAGCCAGTCAGAGTGACTGACTACGTGATAGGTCTCCGGAGGAGAATGTCGCCCATGACGACGGAAGCAAGCGATAACTTGAAAGCTGGACAAGCATTGGTCAAGCACTGGCATGATCAAAAGGCTAACATGGTTGAGTTCGCTCAAGACCAGCTCGTTCTCGTTATGATCCCAACAAGGCAGAGGGCCTTGCAAGATAAGTGGATGGGACCCTTCAGAGTTGTGGGTAAACTCGGAGAGGTCAACTATCTGGTGGACTTGGGCAATCCCAAGGAGGCTCCGACCGTCTTCCACACCAACCGACTCAAAGCGTATGTCTCAAGACCCGATGTAGGAGCGTTGCTTCTAGCATCATCCGAGGAAGAAGAAGAGAGTGAAGCTCTTCCAGATCTCCTCAGAGGCTTACCTTTAGATGAAAAAATTGAAGGAGTAAATCTCTCCTCCAATCTGACACCCGAGCAACAAGAAGAGTGCAAATCTATGTTGAATCAGTTTGCCTCTCTGTTTTCGCTTTTACCAGGCTTGACCCCTTGGGGCCAGCACGACATACTCACTGGTGACTGTCTGCCAGTCAAAAGCAGAGGATACAGAATGTCAGAGAACGTACGAACCCACATCAAAGGTGAGGTCAGCAAGATGCTTGATCTCGGGGTAATAGAGCCCTCTACTAGTCCATGGTCTAGCCCAGTTGTTTTAGTACCAAAGGCCGGATCTAAAGAACTTAGATTCTGTATGTATTATAGAGCTATTAATGCAGTCACCAAGACTGATGCCCACCCTTTGCCAAGAACAGATGAGTTGGTGGATAAACTTGGCGCCGCCAAGTTCCTCAGCACATTTGACTTGACGTCAGGCTATTGGCAAATAGCCCTGACAGACCATGCCAAGGAGAAAACTGCATTTTCTACCCCCGTTGGCTTATACCAGTTTAAGGTAATGCCTTTCGGATTGAAGAATGCACCTGCTACGTTTCAACGGATGGTAAACCAGGTTCTGAATGGGATGGAGGACTTGTGCATGGCATACTTGGATGACATTGCAGTGTTCAGCAATTCCTGGGAAGAACATGTAACCCACCTGAGAGATGTTTTGCAGGCTCTTGGACGAGCCAATCTGATCATAAAGGCGAGTAAATGCCAAATTGGACAGAGTAAGGTAGTCTATCTTGGACATGAGGTAGGAGGTGGAGAAATAAGGCCTTTGCTCAGTAAGATTGAAGCTGTGCAAAATTGGACAACACCTACTACTCAAACCCAAGTGAGAGCCTTCCTAGGCCTCACTGGGTATTACAGGAATTTCATAGAGAACTATGGGACCATAGCTTCTCCACTGAATGTCATCTCCTCGCCCACATTTCCTAAAAAGATTAGATGGAACGAGGAGTGCAATCAGGCTTTTGAAAACCTGAAAAAGGCTCTGTGCCAAGTCCCAGTACTCAGAGCTCCTGATTACCGCCAACACTTCATTGTGCAGACAGATGCTTGAAATGTAGGAATAGGTGCCGTACTCAGTCAACTGGATGGGAAAGGTAGGGAGCACCCCGTTTGCTTCATCAGCCGCAAGCTGAAGGATCCTAAAACAAGGTGGGCAACAATCGAAAGAGAGTGCTTTGCTATCGTGTGGGCTCTGAGGAAGTTTAGGCCGTACTTGTATGGTTCTACTTTTGTCATTCAGACTGACCACCAACCCTTGAGATGGCTAATGCAAATGAAAGGGGAAAACCCAAAACTATTGAGATGGTCGATCTGCCTGCAAGGGTTTGATTTCACCATTGAGCACAGGTCAGGGTGTCACCAACAAAATGCTGATGGTCTCTCTAGGATGTATGTCATCGACTAGAGGTATGAGATTCATCCAGGAGTGGATTAAATCCTCCTGTCCCTTAGTCTGGGGGGGGCGAGTGTTAGGTAAAAATCTCTGTTTAGGCTGAATTTCCTAACCTAGTGAGTCCCCCAGCAGCTTTGCTGGATTTCTGGAGTTTGTTTTTTCCATCCTGCCAAGAGTGAGACTCTTTTACTCCCACTCTTGGACATGAATGTGTGTAAATCCTGTGAATGTCAATGTGTTCTATGGGCTATGGGGTCTTTTACTCCATAGGGTCTCATATGTTTTGCTATGTGTGTTACACCGCACCCTACGTGCAGTAACACTGGGGCGTCCTAGCGGACCTCCATCATAGACTCCATACCCGGGGACTGACTACTGTCTCCCTGGGCATGTAAAGCCACCATTGGCTTTACTAGACCTAAATTTACTAACAGAACTAGTACAAACCATCCTATTGTGGACGTACTAGTAGGGGTAACTCGATTACTCCTGGATCTGTTATTCGAGGGGGCACTGTCCCGCCCCCCCTCGTCGAGTTTTGGCTGGTGGCAGTGGAAACTACTTGTTATGTTCGACCCCGAACATAACCCTATGGGATTCTTCCCATTGTTAGAGATTGATACTGTTTCTCGTTAATCTCTAACATACCACCGGTCTACTTATCTTAAATAAGTCTATCGGATGGTATTTTCTGCCAGAACTCGTTTTTTAAAATGGCGTCTGTGTTCGTCTCTGTGACTCCTAAACCAAAGGTCGAGCCCTTTGTTCCACTTTTGGCGGGCTCTGTACAGAGACCCTCCAAAGTGGTGCCATTCTGTCTGGGTTACCACAGGGGTGTGGGAGGGGGTTTAGGCTCCCTAGACCGAGTTGCCTTGCCAACTCTGGTCGCACTCTGGTGTGATTGGCCCAAGTGGTGAGCCTCCCCGCTCACCACTTAGCATGTGTTGATTGACAGCTAGGCTGAATGAATGGGGGTTTTCTGCATAAAAGCAGGGCTTTTGGGACTGGATCTTCAGAAGTCCCCAAAGGACCTAAGAATCCGACGAGGGTAAAGCTGAGCCGACCTGCAACGATGACACCTCCGGTGGAGCCCTGCTGAACCGACTCACCACTTCTCGACGACAGAGGAGATCTCCCGGCCGGAGAGTCTCTTCCCCTGACTGGTGGGAATAACCAGTCCCTTTTGCTTTTTCTTCGCCTCAGGATGCAGTGGTCGAATTGCCCGTGCAGAGCACCTCGGCAACCGGATAGCCACTAGCCCTGTACCGCGACCAAAAGGTGGTGCCTTGTGACGGAGCACTCCACGGCAGGTCTCTTCCCTGGTGGTGCACCAGACTTCACTTTTCTTCGACGACGAGATCATCTCTACTCTTGGCAAAGACCCGACGTGCATCCACCACCAGGAACAACTGCCCCCGCCGGAGCTGTCTCTCCACAAACAAGGTACCGTGTCCGCCTGGCTTCCCTTTCGATCGGTTCGAGTGAGGTGTCTTAATCCTCTCCTTTCCGTTGGGTCGCCTCCAAGCTGTCTCACGTATTGTTCTGAACTAGTTCAATCTGCCGATAACAATTTGCTACAAATACTCGGACGCACCTCCACTAGAGACTTTTTGGGACATATCGCCTTGCCTCTCTCCGAGTGGGCCTCTGGCCTCTGAACTTTATGATCTATTGTGGTTCTTGCCTTCTTGCCTTGCATTTTTCCCGTGAAGTATTGAACTGTGTTGATTTCTTAACCTACTTATTTTTCTCTCCCGTCCTAACTAATATTAGAGTGCCATCTAGGTTGAGGCATACACCTCTGTCTGCAAATACGTGGTGCCGGTAGAACCTAGACTTGTCGAAATATTGTTAGGGGGATTGATCGTTTCTTCTTCGTAGAGTAATTGTATTTGATTTGTTTGCCGTGATAGTGCCATAGTGTTTTCAATATCTTTACACTGAGCCTCGTTGCGTGTTTGCTTGTCTTACTGTGAAGAATTGCCCTATGTTGTATACTCCACATACTGCTTAACTCTTCTTGAGGGAAGTCTGACTGCTCAGCCACAGCTACCAAGTGAATCTGTGTGGTACAGACTGCTACCAAGTGGGTTTACTGCCAAACACCTGTAGTCCTAAATCTTTTGCAGTGGTCCCAGAGGGAACTGCACAGGTTTCCGCCTAACACCGCACGCCACTGGGGTATACTGAGTGGGAGCAAGCCATGGTTGCCAATTCCGAACACCAGAGGGCAGCAATTGATAATATCGCTGAGAGCATGGAACATGTGGCCCAATCCATGCTCCCCCCTGCTAGGCAGGTGGATCTCCAGTAGCGGGCAGCACAATCCATGGCCACTCACTCAGGCTGGGCATGGCTGCCTCAGACAGGGCACGCCGGGCTGAAATGGTGTCTTTGCGTCAAGCAATTGCTGCTCGCACAGAGGAACACATGGAGGTCATGAGGGTTGACTATGAATCCCTCAGATCTCCTCTGGGTGTGCTATTGATGTCCCAGAGGCAGCGGTCAGAGGAGAGGTTGGAGCAGCTAGAGAATACTATCTCAGATGAGTTATGTGCTTGCTGGGAGGTGTACCAGTTGTCCAGCCAGGTCATGCATGAAGAACTCTGTGTTACACGTGCTACCTTGCAAGAGGAAGCATGCGTATCACACGAAGTTCTGCATGCTGACCTACGTGTCATCACCGCACAGAACCAGGCTCACCATCCCGCAGACTTGCTGCCGACGAGGGGCAAGCTGCGCATAGGTGTGGTCAGGGTACTGTGCCACGTCTACCATTTCAGACAGAGGGTGGGGAAGACGATGACTTATCTCCCACACAGGCCGGGCTGTGCAGGCGTTGAGCCCATGGAGGTTTTTTTTATCTCAACAGCATCACATGTGGGTGTTGAGGTGCACCCTGTACCTCCCCCTCCTGGATGCTTCCCCACCCCGGGTCGTATGTGGCCATTTTTTATTTTTATAGTTAGTTTAATTAGTTAATATAGTTTAAAATTGCTTGCCTATTGTGCATTGATGTGACGGTGTGGTGCTTTGTGGCTTTTGAAAGCATCCACTGTCTGTTCCAGCTGTGCCCTTCAAGCTTGTCTCACGTATGTGTTTGCAGCTTGGGGTCCTGACTCACATATGCCATTCCTGCTTCCCCTATCCATGGGCTTGCAAGGATGGTTCGGTGTTACAAACATTTACACAAGGGCATTGGACTTTTGTCATATTTGTGGCCTGTCTGCTGCTGTACTACTTGTGCTGACACCCCTAGTGGGGATAATGTAGTTTTTCGGCACGGCATGTCTGCAATCAATTTTGGTGAGTACATATTTGCTATGTCCATTTATTGATGTTGATTGTGTTGTGTGTTTTTTTCTTGCCTGTATATGTGCTTGATGCACTTCATGCTGTAGACAGTAGCCTGCACCCTTTGGCTGTCAAAGCCACACTGATGGTGTGAGGAGGTCGGATGTACGTCTCAAACATGGCCCAGTGACAACCAGCATGAAGACACACACACAGGGAGCTTCCCAACCTTGTTAATACCTTTTATGCCCTTTCTGCAGGAAATGAGCCACCAGACTACCTTTACCAGCAGACACGGGGCCAAGAACTACAGAAACCTGGCCACGTTGGGTGGTGCACAAGTGCCCATTTGTGCGCAAGCAGAAGCACAGAGCTTGTGCTCAGACGTCCAACAGAAGCAGATGTGATTCCAGGAGCTTCAGGCAAGGTGAGCAGCACAAGGGGCCACACCCCAGCCGAACTTCCTCCAGGCCCCTTGCACATGCATGCTAAGTAGCACCAGTGCTGGGGAGCTTGGCCAGGCATTGGGGACCAAGCGCACAGTACAGCTAAAACGTGTTGAGGTACAAATGCCAAGTAGCTTTATAAGTTGTCAGGGGCACACGCAGGGGGTGTCGCCCATATCCTCGAGTCCCCCCTGCTCCATATGAGCTGAGTTGTTACTGCAGTAGTGTTCCTAGCCAGAAACTTATACAGCGCACGGGGCACCCAGCGATGCACAGACTTGTGTGCTGTGCATATCATTTGCATATGCAAATTTCCACGTGCACTACCTATTGTAATTCACGGCCTGGCAGAACACGACTTGTACTGAAGTCGCACCTCGCCAAACGAGTCTTGCAGCTCACCCAGGGACCATTCTATCATGTGTGATTCTTGACACATTGGTCTTCCATTTACCGCGCGTCCATGTGCGCCTGCCTTACTGCATTGACGGTGTATGAACCATCACGGGGGAAAGCTAACGTATACAAACAAAGCAGCAGACAAGAGTGTTTGTTTGTGGAGAAGTCACTTAGTTTGTGGCATGAATGCTGTTGTGTGTGTGTTGAAAACACACACAGATTAATAACTCACGCTCTCTTTGCAGCATTGAACTGCTCCTGTTACCGGACCTGAGAGTGCGCAGGCAGGAGGCCAGCACTCACCTCAGAGATAAGTCTCTCTTTGCCTTGCATTTGACTCATTTTGTACAATGTGCATGAAGAACATGTTTTCTCTGATTGAGTATGTGTTATTGTCAGTAGTTGTATTTTGTAGTTTGCTTACTTTCCCATGCCAATCCAACTCCCCTCTCCCGCCCCTCTTTCCGGTTATCCTGAATACCAATGCCTATCCAAACAACGGATCCCTGACCCTCTTTCCCCTGCCGAGGTCTTGGAGACCTGTGTAAGATTTACCTTGACGGTGCCCAGACCACGGAAAGGGTGGTTGGTTCGTGCCACTCCTGCGCCTGGAGACCGGAGCTGTGACACTACCCATCAGTTGTTGCATCCTCCTTGTATGTTGTGTACTGAAAATGGTACCCATCCTGTTGAACCATTGTTGAACTGTGCTACCTTGGTTGTTCTATCATTCTGCTTGGACATGTGCTTGGAGTTTTTCTGCAACTTCAAGTCATATACTGGAGACTCTTCCAGGGTTTTTTGGTGGCTACAGGCTTTTTCTCTGGTTTGAGGGTTTGGCTCCTTGGAGTTCTCTGCGATTTGGTATTTTTACCGGTCAAGGTGGCCTCTGAGGGGGCTGGACCCTATTTACACGCAAGGTGGAACATCGAGACCAAGGATTAGGGGATCCTGTAGCCAGGTAGACTAGAAGGAAGAAGGCTACATACCCCAGACACAGTTGTTCAGAAGGTCATGGTGATGTGTAAATGAGGAAAAGCCTTTTGTTGTTGGACAGTAAGCTTGGGCTACAGTATCTGGGCAATCTCTGACATTGTCATTGTGGGGTACTATGTACAAGATGTGTTCTGCTGGTCAATGGCTGTTCCTGTGTTGTGTTTACTTTTCAGGTGTCAGGGGATTGTTGTGGTTTGACGTGCTGGGGTGTACACATGGGCAATGTTTGCATGTGATGTGTACAGGACACCGAGGGTCACTTGATTTCACATGCATATATTGAGTGCATGTCCCTAATGACACACACAGTTACACAATGCTCCACCACACGTACAACCACCCTTCAATGCCCACAGGTGCACACAGATTGCCTTCTATGGCACGCTGTGTCCCTGCAGCGCAGGATCAATTGCCATTTGGGGATTGTGTACATGCGTCAATAGGTTATTTCTTTTTTTTCCTTTTTGTGTGATGCTCAAGGATTATCCCCAACACAATGGCTGCTCACTGTGCTGTGTGCTGAGCAGTGTGTTGCAGGAGACACACACAGCACACGGGTTAGGGAGTAGTGAATTTGGCTTGGCCAATGTGCATGTGAACAGGCATTCAGTCTTTTGTTGATGCTACCACTGGTGGCAAGCATTTGTGTATGACTTGGTATGTGTGGGAGGTTGTTGGTCAGTCATTTCATCTGATTCCATGACAGGCGTGATTGTCTCGGGCCACTTTCCATTCATCACATGTCACTTCTTATGTAATTTGTCATGTGTTGGGCTTTTGCTGTTGCATGCCATGTCATGGTATGGCAGACAAGGGTGATGTGGGTTTGGAGGGTTTGGGTGACTTACCAGTGATTGTCATGGCCTGTTTTGCAGGGGGTGGTATGATGCACACCTTGCATGTGTTCCTTTTGGTCACACAGGATTGGTTATGTTTAAGTAGCTAGGGAGGCACACAATGTAGCACACCATAGCAACATTCTTGGGTTGGTAAGGTTGTGACAGTTGACTATCTATTTGTGATCATCGATTGTCACCTGGTATGTGCCAGGCCTGTATGCACTCCGCAGTGGTGGGACTTTAGGTGAAAAATGTGGCCACAAGCTGGGTCCGGGCTGCCTCACCACATACCCTTTCCCCTCCCATGGGCAGTGCCTGTGGTTGGTGATGTGGGGGCACCACCATGTCCACTGGTACGTCCCGCCATGTTGCAACAATGTGCAGGACACATGCTGCCACAATGATCCTGCACACTACTGGGGGTGCATTTAGTAGCTGGCCGCCAGAGCGGTTAAGGGAGTGGAAGCGTGACTTGAGCACTCCGAATGTGCGCTCCACTATGCCCCTGGTTGTAATATGGGCAGCGTTGTATCTTACCTGGGGTGGTTTGGTAGGGTTCCGGATTGGCGCCATGATATGGTTGCTCAGAGGGTAGGCACTGTCCCCTGGGGAGGTGATAATGGTTGTGATTAGTTGTGTTTGTGTATTTGTCTGTGTGTGACATGCATGCATGTGCACAGGCATTTGAACTCACCTAAGAGCCATGTGTCGTCATGCTTCCCAGCTTCCAGGGCCCGGCTCAGGGCGGACAATCTGTATATGAAACTGTCATGGGTGGACACAGGGTAGTTTGCATAGACAGAGGTGATGATTCCCTTGGCATCACATACAACCTGCACGTTGATGGAATGCCAGTGCTTGCGGTTTCAATAGATGTTCTCAGTGGCCCTAGGTGGACGTATGGGCACATGGGTGCAATCCATGGCACCAAGCACTTTGGGAAGTGTGCCACCCTGTAAAAGTCCTGGACCACGGCGTGCCTTTCTGAGGGTGTTCTGGGCATGTATATGTGCCTTAGGACTGAGGGGCGTGCAGTCATGATTGCCAACACCTGGTGTAGGCAGCGTGACTGCGTGGCTTTGAGACCCCCCCCACTATGGCAGTTGTCAGCTGAAATGACCCAGTGGCCAAAAAATGCAGGACATTGAGCACCTTCTCCAAGGGGCTCAATGCTTGGGAACACAGGGTGGGTGATGTAAGGTTATCTTCCCACTACCTGACCAGGTCTAGGATGATACGAGGTGCAAACCTATACCTGCCATAGACCTGTTCGTCAGGCATCCCAAAAAGGCTGGTCTGGGGCAAAAAAATGCAGGGCCTGGCTATTCTCCTCTTGCGGTGTCCCACGATCAGTGCTGCGACAAAATGGGGCATTCATCGTAGCTGTATATACGTGTTTGCTGTTTGCGTGCACGTTTAAACTGCACGCGGGACGCTTCCGCCTGCCTCCATGTGGCGGACGTGTTGATGCCTGTGTGCGTCTTTTAGCATGCGCAGGTTTCCCGTATTCGATTCCATGAATACGTGTTGTTCGCGTGCGTGTGGGCGTTCCGTGTATTTCCCTGCAGTACTTCCCCAGTTACGCCTTCTTTTTCACGCGCTGTTCCCCATTCCGCATGTTCCACCCTGTGTCCCTCCTCCTTTTTGGTGTGTGCGCCTTCGTTGTGTGCTTTCGCTGTGCTCGTCGCGCACGGCTTTTGGGATGTTGCTGTTATGTGTGCGCCCGTGCATGCCACGCTCGGATTTCACGCACATCCCGGAGTGAACACGCGCAGGCCCTTCCATGAATCGCACGCATGCGCGTGCGCTTGCTTTTTCATGCTTGTGTCAGCATGCGCCAAGAATTTCGGTGCACATTTGTTCCATGAATCGGCCCCAAAATGCTTTTATTTCAGTAGTTACCATAAAGCACATACAATTTACACAATGATATAGTCAGCAGTTACCAATCTATTAATGTTGTGTGATAAATTGCATTGCGGTAGAATAATAAGAACATTAAAAAATCCAATCAGGCTTGCTAACATTATCTTAAAAAGGGTAAATCACAGACCATCATTTTCTAATATATTTGCAAACTCATTGCTAGGGGCGTAAAATAAAATGGTCAGAAAATTCAACACAATTTGAACGGTTGTTTACCTGTTTCAATAACTTCATTCTACACAGCCATGTCCTGTGAATAAAGCGAGCTGTTGCATAAACCACATGAAACGGTTCAGTGCTTCTACAGAGGGCCAGAGCCATTTTGATGATAAAATCCTCATGGGCCCCTAACACTGGTCTTGAGTAGGAGCATCTTAACTGGTGCAGCTTCTCGCATATGAACAGTAAATGAGGTACATCCTCGTTGGTACCCGACACGGGGCAAGCTCCTGTGCCTTCCAGACTCCATGATTTTGTAAATGCAGCCAATGGTAAGGTCCCCAGTCTGAAACACTCTGCGTTCTCTGTTGTTCATGCAAAAAGCAAACATAATCGAGACTTTGAAGCATCTGCTAATATATTGGGAACAAATATAGAGTACTAAATATTGAACAAACCACTTTCTTAATAGATTTGTTCACAGGGTAGAATTCATTCAAAGGGAATGTTTTTGGCAAAGACTTATGTCTGACAGTTTCTTACTTTTTCTTTTTTGTTTAATCGTTGACATTTCTATTCATTATGTTTGTGTTCTCTTAAATACACTGCAGTCCAATTTAACCCTATGAGTTTGCATCAAGCGATCAAGTGCACACGTCAGTCCTGACTTTGTGCGCTAATGCCTGTGGAGGTCACTGAGGATGCTCAGGGGAAGCTGTTTAATTCCATAGCTGTCCTGACCTCCAGTCTGCCTTCTGCAATATCATAAAATCTCTATTGAACTAAGACATGTAGCACTACAAAGACTCTTCAAAGTTATTATTCTGTAACTTTTCAGATGATGAATATGCAGGGCCTGCTTCATTCTGCTTTGAGGAATCATACCTGCTGGACCCGCCTGTACCAGCCAATCCTCTTCTCATCCATCAGCTTCATCAAACTCAAACAGCCAAATAGGAAATGCTAGAAAGCAATTACAGCAACCTCTTTGGACAACGGGTGATCACATTTGATTATTTTCTCACAGGTTAAAGTGCACAATCGTGCACAATAGTTTGAGAATATGTAATGGAATACATTTGCAATTCTTAGGTATTGGGATGAGATCATTAAAACAGTCATGCATCAGTAAATGAGATTTGTTTCAGATGTTGTGTGTCACTGCTTTTTTATCCTGGTTATTAAAAGATTTGTATCACGTGGAGATCCTTTAAGGTGGACATCCTTGCATGGCATGCATATATAATCACACTTCGTAAGTACATGTCACCTTGACGCACCACATGACAATGTACATTTTTGGTGAGACACATTACGGTGGTAACAGGCACATTATATGTTTGCCTGATGTTAGGATTGATGGTTCTGTGTTTTGCGCATGTAGAAATATATGTTCTATTCTGTGTGGAAAATGTATGTAATGTGACAATAACTCTCAATTTTGTGCGAAACTGCCAAATCATAACAACTTCCTCTGGAAAGGAAAACCTATTTTGTGTAGCAGATGCTTAAGTAAACCTTCCACAAACTTTCATTTTCCTGGATCTGAGACTAGTAATCGCTATCCGAGATTGTCACGATTTTTATCCATGTTCAATTTGAAAATAAAGTGGTGTATAGCAAAGCCTGTAGACTTTCGAGGTACCTCACTATCATAAAATATCCAAATTGAAGATACCACTTAGAGGTAATGCTAACAGCGTCGATTAATCTGACAGAAAACCCCAGCTGCATTGACATTCTGCTGGATTCTTCTCATTATCGTCTTCTCAGTAGCAATTCAGGAACTGAAATCCCAGCAGACCCTTGGTTTCAGTTACTAAATTCGGTCCATACAGATAAACTGATTGATCTTAGTCATGCGCATGCACATTCGAGAGGCGTAAAGGTGGTCACTGTGAAAAACCACGAAGGCCGTCCTTACAATGAATTCACACATATTGTGAGCCTAATTTACAAAAAAAGCACTACACCCACGCTATGTAGAGCGCATGCAGGAACATTGTGCAGACCAAATGAAGAGTGCTAGGAGCTGACTCATGGAATTAACTGTGCACAGAATCACGCAGCCAAAGAAAAATGAGTAGCGGCCGGAATGCCCTCAACACGTCACCATGGCAAACTGAGCACATCGCTGTCGAACAACCTTTTCACCAGACCCATGGAAAAAAGCAATCAAGGATTACTTACCAGCAATTGCCATTATTTCCACTCCTCTCAGGAGACCAAAAAGTAATCGTCGCAGTACCCCCACTAATCTGAGCAGCACCCCCCTGACAGCAAGGCAGCACCCACAAGTCTAGACTTATCCCAGTATCCACACTTACTTGCGACCCAGCCCCCTACATGAAGAGAGCACCCAAATGTCCGTCCTCATCCCACTAGCCCCACTAACCTGCGCCCCGGCCCCTTACATTAAGGCAGCACCCACAAGTCCACACTCGTCCCAGTACCCACACTAACCTGAACAACCATGGCCAAGTTCACTGTGGAGCACTAACCTACCTCAACTCCTCTGGCCTTTGTCTTCCATGAAGTGCACCTGGCAGACATCCTACTCCAAAATGATCATTTGGAAGAAGTGCTGGTGAATCCGGGACAGTCAACTCTACCGTGGCTTCCCCTTGGGGCAGACACAGCTGCACAACAACAGCCAAACATACTTTTACTCTAGCTACACTTTGGTCCCTTGATGTTCAGGTGATATTGTCCACTTGTGAGGTGTGTACTCCAGTGAATCAGAGTTACACCACATTCTTTGTCATCATCAACAATGCCAATATGCAATGCCTGTTGAGGAAGTTTGAGCACATCCACATCGACAAGCAAGTGGTCCCTTCCCGACTCGCAAACAACCTGTACACATGGCCTTATGGCCAAGTAATTCAAGGAAATGCCACCATGCCTACCTCAAATAACCCCCAACATGACTCAACACCCATCAACACATGCACATAGGAAGTGCCATGCCAACCTCAGCATACCTGGTTGACACACCCATGCACACCATGTCCATTGATGACCAACATGCATGTACTGCAAGGCATGGAAGTAGCCAAGCAACAGATGTGTATGACAAAGACGTGAAACACGTGCAACTCCAAACATGTAATCTCCCCACATCTACCATAGTACACATACATGCATTTATCATGAAGGCATCGCACTAAACATCACACTCATTTTAAACATGCACACATGTCCCACAGCAATATGACCCAGAGAGTGTGGGCAAACTAACATGACAGCCATAGGACATGCTTAGTTGGAGATTATTTTCAAACCAAATGAGCATATGGCGAAAGAAGCCCAAATGCATGCATACAACAGTAAGCCAAAACATGCTGCACATGGCACATAGAAACGGAAATATCAAATATAAATGTATTGACACAAAACTAGGTACAATGATCGTAACAGAAAAATTGTCCATTAATCAAAAAATGCAACAAAAGGAAACTTACAAATACTGAACCATATACATGAGTCCTAGACCATGCAGACAATGACTGAGGCTAAACTTATTCTCCATCTGCATCTGCCTCTTGCAGGTGGGCCTCCTTTGTTTCTCGGAGAGCATTCGGTGCCTCTCTCATCTGAGACTCAATCTCCTCTGCTGCCCTGCAAGAATCCTCCAGCATGGCAGTTCGCATCTGTGCCAGACTCTCCTCAACCTCGGCCCTGGCAATTGCTGCCTCATGTGCTTGCTGAGTTTCCTGGTCCTGCTGCCCCATGAATGCCACATGTGAAGACACCAGTGTCTGAAAGCACTGTTGTTCCTTCTGCCTCACTTGCACCAACTGTACACCTCCTCACCTCTTTCTGCTTGCAATGCCTTCAATGATGTGCTTTCTCATGGACAACATCTACTACTGCCTGTTAGTGTGTCTGCAGCCTAGGTACTCCCTCCGACTGGATGACAGTCTGCGGCAGGGGAGTATAGCACCTGCACTGCCATTGAGTGCCTGTTGTTCCTCCACAGCATGTTCCACTGTATGTTCCTGGGCAGGCTCAGTGAACACCTCATCTACCGGCCTCCGCCTCCACTAGGGACACAGGCACATCCAGATTGTCCAGTGGTGGCACAGGAGTCCTTGTGGTAGCTGGCATGGAGGCCCCAATTGAGACTGACTGGATCACAGATAAAGAGGAGGAGGAGAGGGCCATTGCAGTGGACTGTCCAAAGTGGCCACTTGAAAGCAGTGCTACTGCCAGTTGGGACAAGGAGTGGCCCATCTGTCCATGATGCTCTACAATCAGCTCATGAGTTGCTTGCACAGCAGCATGCATAGATGTCTGCCCTCTCAAGATACCCATCAGCAGTGGCAGCACTGCATCCTGGATGGCCAAATCGGTTGGAAAGTGTGGGCACTGTCTGAGTGGAAGCATTGGTGATGATGGGCAATGCTGCAGCAGATGTTACTGGGACATGAGGTTGTGCTGATCCCTTCAAGGTGGACTGCACAGCCTCCTGTCTCAGGCACATTTACCCGGTACCCCAACTGCCTCCTCCTCCTTCTTCTCCTCCTTCTTCAACCCAGACACCTTCAATGAGGTCGCCAAGGCTTTGGGACACTGTGTGGTAATGTCACCACCACCACCCTGTTGGGTGTGCTGACCCACGTTTGAGCTATCATGCTGCAACATTTGGTGCTGTGGGCTTAGAAAATCCAAGATGGCCAAAAAGCCCACAAGTGCGTCAGAATCCAGGAGAACCACGCAGTTTGTGTGCACACCAAAATGGTTACCTAACTTGCCACCCACCAGTGTAAAGAAAGATCTTTGTTAACAAAATCCACTGTTACTGATGTCAAAAAGTTGCTGAAATCGTGGCTCATTGGACCACTTTAAAGATTCAACCCTTTTGTGGGGTTCCACATAACCATTTTACTGTAAGGAGCCCCATCAAAACAATGTTACGCAAGGATTTACTACCATGTAAGAACCATTCCTGTTTTGAATGCATTAATCCAAGAAAAATCCCCAAAATGGTTGCATTACCAGTACTCACCACTATCAGAAAGCCGGCGTTTTAAAACAACACCAGACTTTTTTTTTGTGTAAAACTGAATAAATGAACCCAAAGCAGGCCAAAGAAAGACTTACTGAGAGGTGGATACAATGTAAAGTTATATTCTGAAGTGACTTGAAGGTTTATAACAAGACTGGCTGAGCTGTGGATTTCAGCAGTTTAAGTAAATTTGGACTGAAAGACACTAAAATAAATGTTTAAAAGAAATGAGTGACCTACTTTTGAGTGTCACATAGGTTGCAATTGTTTAAATGTCATAGTTTGAAACTTAGAATCAGCATTCTAGCTGCATATGTAAAAATGGTTAGTTTTATTTGAATGCAGAAAACTGGGTAACTAAAAGTGACATTAGCTGGGGCCTGGCTTAAGGAACTGGATTCTGCTTGACAACTTCCCCCCAATTGGAGTGAAACTGGATCCATAGCAGTTCCCAGGCCTAGCTGCCTTTTGCTGTTCCCACCAAAAGGGATATGACACTTCTCTGATTGAATTACCAAGGGACTGCTAGAGACTAAACATAGGACCCAGGCAGAGGGTTTATTGAAGTGGCCATAAATGGCTTCCTCTTCAACAATGGGCCTTCCAGGGCCCAGGCAGATGGTTTATTGGGGGACCGTAAAACAGCTTCCTCTTGGCAGAAGCTGGGAGGGGCAGGGCTCTGAACCTGGCAGAAACTGGACAAACTGGTTTCTACACCATGTGACTTGGGAAACCACACCGCTGTAGCCAGAATATGGTTTTAGAAAAAGATGAATAACTCATAGTACGGACTTGTCATAATTATTTAAATGATACCATAATTCTTGTGATTTTTCTGCCCACATTTTAAGAGGTTTTTAGAACCGGTGGCATGATCTGGGGGCAAACTAGCAGTTAAGAGGGTATTACTTAAAATGTCTGCATGTGAAAAGTCTGATACTTCATCAATTAATGCCTGCATGCCTTGCATACATTTTGGTAAATTTGAGTAAGAATCTGATATTGGTAACTTGTCCAAAAAGTGAAATATGTTGCCATTTCTTAATGCAAGCTCTCAGGAAGAGCAGATTTGAACAGGATATATCTCATGTGATATGCATGATGGGTGCATGTAATTTCAAACCACTGTGTAGCTATGAAATATGTCTTTTTGATCAAATATAGATTGTGTGTAAAGGTGACAGGGGTGGGTTCTCTGTATCATAAACAGACCTCATCATGATGACACTTCATTTCATTCCCCCAATCAAGGGGAAGAGGAGGAAGTGGCCAATGACAAGTGGAGAGGGGTAGGGCCTAGGAAGCTAGCCTCTCCACCCATTTTCAAAACACATAAAGGCAGACAGTCAGGACAGATAGGGAGATTCTATTCCATCTGCTGCGGGACGCTCTGCCGGGGAAATCCATACTTTACCTCCATCAACCTCCAGAGAGCCAACATAGAGACTTAAATCTATCCACCTTCAGAGACCAAGACTTTACATCAGAATTTGTAGCAGAGAGGTCAACTACAAGCTAAATCCCTCTTTAGCAGGCCTCAAATCATTGCCATTATCACAGCCAGGCGAGCTGTTTGAATTCTTTGCAAGAACTCTTGCCATTTGCCAGAGAGCAGTGTTGTATCCAGAGAGAGACCAGCTGAACTGGAGACCGCTTTATCCGGACCCACAGACCTGATCAGAACCAGAGACCCAGACCAGCAGAGTAGAGCTGACCCAGACCGCTGTTTGCAGAACCAGATAGCTGACCCAGACCGCTGTGCGCAGAGACCGTCCGTGGCGAGTGAAGAAAACCTGACCAGATCCGTGGCGAGGCCCATTTATTTCAAAATATATTGTGAGTACCTAGCAGAACTGTGCAGAACCAATCTCTTAGTTAAAATAATATAATTCAATCTATTTTAATCTAACCATAACTGTCTCCTAACTGTCACCTGTCATTTGCAAAGCTGTCACCTGTCATTTCTAGCTGCTAGCTGTCACTTGTCACTTTGAACTTTAAAATTTCAAATCTGAAAAACGACCTTTACCATATCGCTCATATCTCTGTGACCGTTTGTCTTAGAGACTTGTAGTAACTTTTCTCTGAAAGCTGGGAATCTTGGCTTTTCAACGAACCTAGAACCGCATTCGTATTCCCTATACTTTTGCCGCAATCGCGAAAAACGCACTCGCGAATTTTACCGCGATTTGCAAATTTCTCCACGTGTGAAAACAGCAGCTTCCTTGCTTTCCTTGCTAAAAGTTTGTTTGCCTCTTAAGAACCATCCCTGAATCATTGATAGAGTGAGCCTGGACTAATATCAACTTGATACCACTCACCCTGAACCTCTAGAGGGAATTAAAAGCATTTTAGCATATTTTTCACTTCATTGCCAGCACATATAAAAGCATCTTGGGCCTGTGTTTCAAACTTCTGTAGTCTAAGCTTGCTGGGGTGAACTGAATTACATTTGATTGCATTTCTGAGAACTGTGTGCTTTCCTTCCATTTCCTTGCATTGCATAAAGGGGGGAAGGGATTGCCAGAGAAAAGTGATTACATTGTTTTGTTGAAATCATATTGAGTATTTTCTGTATTGCATTTTCATTCAACATTACATCCATTTGAACCCTATAAAGCATTCTCTACCACATTATTCTTCTGTCCCTATTTACCAGTGTGCTACCTTATCCATTTCATGTCAACTCCTTAGTGATTATAAAGAAGTGGGCTAGTGCCAGATTCTCCGTTGTTAATCTTTATCATATCAGATTAAGTGTGATAGTCAATTATTAATTATTATAAAGTGTGATATATATATATCTATTGTTTAAATTATCAAATAAACCTTTTAACTTGCAAAACAGAACTACTTCTTGGCTCAGTGGGGACAGGGGGATTCCAAGAGAGGGGTGTTATATAGGGGTAGTCATCCAGAACGCATGAACTGGACATAAAGATATATCAATAAGGGTTTCCATTCAGTATCCCAGACTAGGCATTGACTTAGCTGTAGTGTTGAATTGAATCCTCTTACAAATTGGGGGCTCGAGCGGGACGTTTGGGTTAGATCTACCATTTGTGCAGATTAATACAGCGTGCCAGCTGACCAGATACACATATCCGGTCGGATCACCACGCTGTGTTACGCTGTAAAGCACTCCTCAAAGGAACGCTATAAGGAAAAGGTCTGTTTTGCAAAAATAAAATACAAACTTCTGTAAGTCAGGAAGGAACTCAAATCTCTAGAATGACGACCTTAGTAGACATGAAAATAGCCAGAGAGCACTTCTTACATAAGTTATTTGTGAGAGGTGAGTGGACTCATCAGGACCAGACGGTCTGGTTGCAAGCAATCGCACCCCAGATCACGGAAACAGGGTAAGATACATGGAGAGACCAGGGTCCCTTACATGTGGCCCTGAGTGAACTATATATGTCCTCTAAGGCCAAGGATTAGCACAACAAGATTGCCAGGGTAGTGGCATATTTATATTTACATATGGGAGCCATGCAGGACAAATGTGCTGAAGGCCAAGATCTGGCGAGTAGGCAACTGCTGGCATTATAGAAGGCCCAATCTGATCTGGACTCTTCTGAGCAGAGGCTGCAGAGGAGCCAGGAGTCAGAAAATGATAGTAGGCAGTATATCATTAAAATAAAAGAGGACATGGATATACTGCAACAGGAAAAGGCTGACCAGGATACTAGACTTCTGGCCCTGCAGAAGGAGCACCAAGACAGTTTGGACACCTTACTGCAGAGCCACAAAAAGCTGGAGCAACAATTAGACTTTAACAGGGCATGCACGGAGCAGGTAGCCACCCTGCAAAGTCATCTAGATAGAGTGAAGGCAGAGAGCAACAAGCTGATTTTGAAAGACCTGGATACCCAGGCAGAGTTTGATGAAGAACGCCAGAAAGCTGGTGCCTTTCAAAGGCAGAGGGACGACCTGGCGGCACACATGCAGGCTCTTAGCCAGGAAAGAGACGCCTTAGGCCAGGAAGTCTGCCATTTAAAAAGAAAAACAGAAGAAAATCACTTGGCCCTCCAGGGGCTGGGTGACCTCCAAAAAGAACACCAGAACTTGTTAGAACACACCAGGAGGGTGGAGGATGCTCTGGCAAGAAAGGAGCAGGCCAATAGGGACACAGCTCAGGAGGTAACCCTCCTGCAGCAAAGACTGGCCCAGTGCTCCAGGACCAATCAGGAGGCACAGAGAGAGAATGAGACTCTCTGCCAGCACAATGATAGACTCCAACAACAGGTAGCGATGCAGGAGAGACTGATAGAGTCTAGTAAGGCCTTAACTGAGGAACTGAAGGCGCATGCTCTTGCATTGCAACAGGGAGCAGGGGCGGATAGAGATGAGGTTCGCTGGGCTAGAGAAACTCCTGAGCGTAACCCCAGGAGCCCTAGTACCAGAGGCCTTTATCTCTCTCAGTCCCTGGACTCTGCCACCCCCACGTCCCCTGGTGCACATGAGCACAAGGCCACAGGGATGGCAGATTACTATCCAGCCAGAAGCATGGGGCTCATAGGCCAGTACCACCCAGGAATGGAGGGGCGGGCATCCGGGTATGGGCACCCAAGCACAGTGCATTTTGATGGGGAACCCCAGGAGAGTAGGCCCATTAAGGGCATCCTGAAAACCTCTGCCCAGTTAGGTCAGTGGGGGGGTACCCATCAAATCTTGGCAGCAAGGAGGGATCTGGAGACTCCTCTGAGCGGTACAGGACACAGGAGACCAGGTCCCCACATTCTGCCAGCCATTCCCAGGCTCGCAGAATCCGGGAAAACCTGGAAGAACAGACGGGAACATCTGGGAGCAGTGCCTCTGAGTCAGAAGATGAATGGACCAGGGTTACCCGGACCAAAAGGGCCAATAAGACAAAAAGGGCCTTGCTTAAGGACCCCTTAAAACAGATTAAGGCAATCAGGAGCGTCATCACGCCTTATCATAAGAACGCCAAGTATTTGGTTTGGGAGCACTTAGAGTTGTTTGAGCAAATGATGGAGACTTTCCATTTGAAGGACAGCCAAAGCTGTATTCAATATGTAAAGTGGACCTTCTCCCCGGAATACTCCAGTTTTTTTGCGGGGCTGGAGGACCAAAATCATTTAAGATGGTCCACCTATAAGGCGGCCATCTTGAAACATTTTTCTACTCATAGAAATCCTCAAGAGGCTCGCAAGGCAGCCTACAATTTACAATGTGGGGAGGATCAGGCCCCACAAGAATTTGTGCAGGAGTTAAAGCGTGCTTTTGCACAGACCACAAGAAGGGTGCGCACGGATAGCAGAGAATTTATTAATACGTTTTTCCATGCCTTGCCCAAATACATAATGACCCAGCTCGTGAGGGATTTTCACGAGAAAAGATCTTTAGACTGGGTCATTGAACAGGCGACCCGGATCTATGAGGTGCAGAAGCCAATAGAAAATAAAAATCATGCGCCCAAAAACCCCAAAGCCAACGACACCCCTGCTGCTGCCAAGGTGGCAGAGGTAAAGGTCACCCCCGTTTTAGAGTTGGAGATGGGGGGGGCCTAAAAACCTACCTGCACCTAATAATGCTAGGCCCAGAAGGTCCTCGGGCCAGTCACAGAGAGGGAGCCAGGGAGGCAGCCTCACAAATGGGGTCCCTCACTCTCCTGATTATGTAAGCCCCCGTTACAAGGGAAACAGACCCATCCTGGGTTATGTGTGGACTCCTCCAGCCCAAGGGGGGGATCCAGCCAAGCACCTAACCCAGAGAACTTCCCTCCCAACTTCTCACAGGAGGGCAGAAACTCACCAAACCCTGGGCAGAACTTCTTCCCCAGGTATCCACCCAACTTCCAGCCCCAAAATCCTCCACCCTTCTTTCCCCAATTCCCTGAGCCAAGACAACCGAATCCGGGAGAGGGGAGGCCAAGGGTGGAGGGGTATCCAAATCTTCGCAACCAGGGGTACTACCAAAGAAGGGATAGCTACCCTTCCCGGGATCAGCCCAGGGGAGAAAACAGGGCCCCGTACCAGCCTGAGCGGGTTTCCCAGTTAGAGCGCCAGGTTCAAAACATGGCGCGGGATCTGGGTCACATACTGAGGGCTCAGCAGAACCCTCAGATCAGCATGCCGGGGCAGAATGCACCCAACTCTGGACCTGGTGCTCCAGAACAATGACGGGGGCAGCACCCCGATAACTCACCGGTTCCCAGAGAGGAGGCACAAGGGGAAGGGGGGTGTAAAGCCTTGGAGGAAGCTTCCTTCCCAACTTGTAAACAGCCCCTGGAAACCCAGGAACCGGAAACAAAATCTCTTCCCCCTGAAAGTCTGCCTCCTAAGGAGCAGAGGGGGGGTAGGAGAAACAAAAGACCCAATTAGACTCAGTTTGAGGAGGAGGTACATATCTTCCAATTTGAGGGAGAGGGATCCTCAGAGGATCCTGGGAAAAGGATCTTCTCCTTCAGAGAGGGGGGAACTCCTCCCAAAGAAAAATGGGTCCCTAGGGATGCAAATCCAGACTGGGGAGATGTGGAGATCTCAAGCTACCCTTCTGTCCAGAAGGGCCTTTGATGAACTGAATGCAGGAAGGGGAGGGAATTACCAAATTCCTCTCACCTCACTTCCTGGACAACTCCAGAGCTTTGACGGGAAGGAAATTCCCGTCGGGGGACGGCAGACTTGGACATTAAAATTGGGCGACACAAGTTGAAACACCCGGTCATAGACTGGGGAGATGTGGGGAGATGTGGAGACTGGGCTACCGCCGCCCACCATCTCATCCCAGAACCAACAGCAAAAAAATCCCCTGGTTCAAACCCATCCTGATGACTGCCTCCAAAAAGGGGGGGCGGCCCAGAACCGGAACCAGGGAACCCACAAGGGCTCTGATCTCCAGTTGCCAACTTTTTCTTTCAGATTCCCAAGGCTCTTCACAGAATTCTGCCCACATTTCTTCTCTTGCAATGTCCAAAACCAGAAAGTTAGCCCACCAGTTGTCCAAAAATGTGCATTATCTGTGCCCCCTTGAGGAGAAGGAGGGAAGATATTATGCCCCGGTACAAGTACAGGGGCAGGGTACGATTTCAGCGCTGGTGGACACAGGATCTCAAGCTACCCTTCTGTCCAGAAGGGCCTTTGATGAACTGAATGCAGGAAGGGGGGGGAATTACCAAATTCCTCTCACCTCACTTCCTGGACGACTCCAGAACTTTGACGGGAAGGAAATTCCCGTCGAGGGGACGGCAGACTTGGACATTAACATTGGGCGACACAAGTTGAAACACCCGGTCATAGTTGTGACTCCAGAGGGCACCCCTTGTTTACTAGGGAATGACCTCCTGAGAAGGTTGTCACCCCTAATAGATTGCGTAAACAAGGTCCTCTGGACCCAGACTAGCCGACCAATAAAATTAAAACAGATTGTCAACCATGTTAGTTTAAACGGCACCTGCCACATGGTTGAACAAAAATCTGACCAAGTAGAATTTCACTTCCAGAACAACCAAATTCCAGATGTGACAGTAATAGCAGTAGGACAACAGACTGGTGATGGGGGGTCCTCTCTATTTCCGAAAATCAACCTTCCTTCCAGTTTAAGGTGGTATTCCACACTGGAAGGAAACACCCTGAAATTCTTTACCAATCCACAATCAGAAACTCCCACTCCTATAGTCCAGAAAGATCTGAAATCAGCTCAGAGCCTGGATGATATTCAGCAAATTGGAGAGCAGTTGTTCATTCCCGTTCAGTTAAATGATGGGAAGGACTCTGTTCTCGCTCGAGTGTGCGTGAACAATGGTAAGAGCTTCATCAGCGAAGCCATGTTCCACCAACTCCCAAAAGATCCAGCCATTCCCACATTCAAACTGATAGACAAATGGGAAATGGACCTGCAAGCACCCACTTCCAAACATCTCCTGCCAAGCAGGTGTACGCTCAAAATCTCCATTGGCAACAAGGGCATAGTCCATAATTGTTGGGTCGTGCGAGACGTCACTGCCGCCTTTTACTTAGGCAGTGACATTCTCAATCGCTTTGCCATTAGTTTGGACCTAATAAACTTCAAAGCTTGGTCCCGTTTAGCGGATAATCCCATGGGCTTTGATGATCCAGAAAAAGCATTTAGGTCAGCTCAATTGCTACCTCATGCAGTTGAAATTCAGATTAAAGAGGAAGTCACCATCCCAGAAAGGACCCGACAATTCTCCCTGGAAGTGAAAGTTAAAAGAGGACAATATTTGCAAAACCCTGATGCTTATATAAATCTAAATGCTTCTCTCCAACAGCAAGGGTTGGGGGTAAACCCAACATCATTACTCAACATAGAACATGACACCATTCCAATAGAGGTGGATAACAGCGACTTAAAGAGTATTACTCTAGCCGCAGGCACCATTATTGGAATGGCGGTTGATGACCGACATTTTTCCATAGATTTAGGTAATGAACTGTTAGGGCCAATCCCCAAGGACTGCTTTGACAGTGATAGTGATGACAATACAACACCAGACAGGATTTTTACCCGGCATGGGGGGAACTTCCTGGTGTACACTTGTTGCCCTTATGGTAAGGAAGATGTGACTTGTGACTTCAGGAGGGATGAGGTGATTTTCCAGGTCCATGAGGGCTGCCTTTCCCACCTGAAGCCTCCGGTCCAAATCAGCACTCTGATCAGGGACTTCTCCACCCAGCTGGAGGAGGCTGCTGAGATAGGCAAACCAGAAGTCTTTCCAGGCTTCAGGCAGATGGTGGAAGAGAGGGTCAACCTAGCTGATGCCTGTGTGACTCTGGAACAAAAGCAAAAGTTGAAACAAGTTTTCTTGGATTTCCAAGATCTCTTTTGCGATAGACTCATATGACTGTGGCCGCACCGACATCCACACAACAACAATCCCCACGGACCCTGGCATGACTCCTGTGTTTGTGAAGCAATATCGCTTGCCTCTCGCATCAATGGAGTCCCTTACTGAAATAATTAAGAACCTTGAGTCCCGGGGAATAATCCGTCCAGTCCACAGCACCTTCAATAATCCGGTGCTGGGAATATTGAAGCCAAACGGCCAGTGGAGACTCTGCGCCGACCTCAGGGAGCTCAACAAATGGGTCCATACTTCCCGATGGCCTCTGCCCTACATTGACCAAGGGCTGGCCCAGATCCAGGGGTCACAGGTATTCACTGCAATAGACCTGACCAATGGATACTGGACCATGCCGGTCAGTAGGGAGGACCAATACAAGCTGGCTTTTACCTTTGGGGGCCAGCAGTATACATGGACCCGGACTCCCTTCGGATACATTAACTCCGGTAATGAGTTCAATATTTTCCTACATAAGGCCATGCCCGACCTGGGTGCGAGGGGTAACCTGGCTTATGTAGATGATGTCCTCATCAAAAGTTCATATGTGGAGGAACACATAGCAGAGATCCGTTATGTTCTGACGCAGTTGAGGGCCGCCGGAGCAAAACTTTCCTTTCAGAAAGCACAGTGGTGTAGAACCCGTGATAATTTCTTGGGGCATGAGATTACTCCTCAGGGTCTCTGTCCCCAGGAAAAGAAAGTGGAAGCACTTCAGAAACTGAAAGACCCCACAACTCTGCGGGAACTAAGGAGCCTCCTTGGACTGACTAATTACAGCAGAAAGTTCATTGAGGGCTACGCAGAGATCACCAGACCCCTGATTCATCTCCTGAAGGGGGGGGTCAAGTGGGAATGGGGTCCAGAACAAGCCGAGGCAGTAAAACAACTCAAGAGAAGCCTCTCACAAGCGCCTTGCCTAGCTTAGCCTGTCAGAAACAAGGAGTTCTTCCTGGAGACGGGGTTCTCTAATACGTGCTTGACGGCAATATTATACCAAAAGCATGACAAGGTCAATAAAGTAATCTCCTATGCGAGCAAAACTTTATCCTCTGTGGTGGAAAAATTCAACGATTGTGAGAAGGCACTCCTGGCAACGGTGTGGGCATTGAAGAATTACCGCCCGTTTATCCATGGGGAACACATCATAGTGGAGACTCCACACCAGCCTCTGCAATATCTCCAAAGTGACAGAATCTGGGCCGGAAATGTGAGTAATTCCCGAATTACTTCCTGGATTCTATCAATGCAAGGCTTTCCTGTGGAGGTCAGATATGGCCAAAACAAGAAGAGTCCCCTCGCGCAAGGTCTGGCTGACTTGCATGATTGTGCCAGAGAAAACTGTCTCGAGGACGAAAGTCTAAAAATAAAGGACAACATGGAGGCATACCTTAATTCCCCCCACAAAGTCTTTGAAGAAGACAAGTGTGAGGGAATGCCCACTGTATATGTGGATGGATGCTCTTACCATGTTGACAACAACGGGGAGAAAGAACTGGTGGCCGGCGTAGGGAATGCATGGGTGAAGGAGTTCCCAGAACCCTCCGCTGGGTACAAAATTGGTCCCCGAAGTAGTCAGGTGGCAGAATTGATGGCTGTGCATCAGGCCATCCTCACTGCTGTCCAGCATCAACTCCACGAACTGGTCATAATCACAGATTCGGATTATGTACGGAACGGGTTCGTGGAGCACCTGGTTAATTGGAAAACCAGAGGCATGTTATGTGCTAATAACAAACCCTTGAAACATGGGAAGTTGATCCAAAACATTGATGATCTGGTCACCTCGAATGAGATGACCATCCATTGGAAAAAGATCAAGGGTCATTCCAAAGTAGAGGGACAGACAAAACTGGAAATGACTTAGCTGATCAGCTGGCCAAAACCGGGGCCATCCAAGGGGATCTAATTGAGATTGAGTCCCTGTTGGGGGAAATCCAGGTCACTGCTATCACTAGGTCCCAGACAAATGCTCACAATGATCTTTCAATTGCACAATGGAGTAAGGAGACCCCTGATGCTGATTTAATTACAGCTCAGAAAGGGGATCCAATAATTGGTAAATTTTACCAGCACATTGAGGACCCTGAGAACTTTCCCCTGATGGATACCGATTACATTGGGAAAGAGGACCTAAGAGTGTTGATGAAATGTCCAAAAATGTTCCGAATCCAAGACGGTTTGCTGGTAAGGAAATCCAAAGCTGGTCACGATCAGTGGGTGGTTCCTACCTCATTCCTAAGCCTGATGTTAAGTCACGCCCATGATGCGGCCACCGCCGGTCATAGGGGGTTTCACACAACATTGGAAATCTTAAGAGAGGTTGCATACTGGCCACACATGGGGCAGGACCTCGACCAATATCTGAAAGGGTGTCTTGTGTGTGCACAATTTCAGCCAACATCCCTCACACACCGTGCGCCTCTCCAAAAGAGCGGGATGACCCTGCCATGGTCAGATTTACAAATCGACTTTGTAGGCCCCGTGATTCGCTCTGCTAGGGGGAATAAGTACATGTTGACTGTGACATGCTTGTTAACCAAGTGGGTGGAATGACTCCCAGCCCCAAATTGCAAGGCAGAAACTGCAGCTGCCCTGATGATTAACCACATCTTTTCCCGTTTCGGTCTACCTCAAAGGATTGAGTCAGACAGGGGTAGCCACTTCACCAGGGAAGTAATGACAAAGATGTGGGAGATACTGCGGGTCAAAAGGAAGTTGCATTTTGCTTACCGGCCAGCTTCTTCTGGGGCAGTAGAGAGATGTTTGTGGCAGATTCTGGGCCAAGTTGGGATATCCGATTACCTCTGGTCCTAATGGCCATCAGATCTACCCCTTCATCTGCAACCAAAATGTCACCATTTGAGTTGATGACTGGGCGCAAGATGGTGCTTCCGCAGCATTTGCTCTACAGGACCCAAGAGCAGACACTAATAAATGCCTCCACAACTCATGAGTATGTGGAGAATTTAAGGAAACACCTTCAACATGCTTTTGCTTATGCTCAGCGGAATCTAGAAAGATCAGCTGATAGCATGAAGACCCACTATGACCTGAAGACTTCCAGGAAGGAATATCAGGTGGGGGACCGGGTCTATCTATACAATTTCCAAAGAAACCAGGCCAAACAGCGAAAATGTTTGCCTACATGGAAGGGACCCTTTGAGGTTATAGACAAAATCTCCCCTGTGGCCTACAAGATCCGCATCCCCAAAGGCGGTTTGGCAGAGGGGGAAGACAAGTGGGTCCACATTAACCAGTTGAAGTGTTGCCATCCCAGGCACACTCTGCAACAACTGGAGGAATCCTCTGGAATCCTAGAGGGTAATGTCTCTGATTAATTCAGTTCTAACTTAAAATATCCGACATATCGCCTATCAAATCCTGAGTTTCTCAATGTGGGTGTTTTTGTTTTTGAATGCAAAAAGAAATGTGCATGTTCATATGTTTTGACTATAAATTTATATGCCACCCCACTATATCAATGGTGGGGGAGAAATGTCCATGAATATGTATTGCCGCTCTTCCTTTGTCGTCCTAGGAGAAAGAAAACCTGGAGACGGGCCAAGGAGGACGATCCGGAGACCGGGAGCAGAGACGCAAGGGGCCCAGTGTACCGCCCAATACTCCCATCAGGACCGGCGAGGAGAACCGATCGATCCGACCGGATGGAGGAAAAGATGCTGACCTGTGCCATTTGCAGAATTGGAAGAAGATTATGCGGACAGACCAGTGCGTGGGTCAAAACCCTTGTGCACCCGACTCCCCATCGACTCAAATTCAAAGGGCAGTCACGTGGGGGGGGCTGTTGGGTGTCCTGACCCACGTTTGAGCTATCATGCTGCAACATTTGGTGCTGTGGGCTTAGAAAATCCAAGATGGCCAAAAAAACCACAAGTGCGCCAGAATCCAGGAGAACCACGCAGTTTGTACGCACACCAAAATGGTTACCTAACTTGCCACCCACCAGTGTAAAGAAAGAGCTTTGTTAACAAAATCCACTGTTACTGATGTCAAAAAGTTGCTGAAATCGTGGCTCATTGGACCACTTTAAAGATTCAACCCTTTTGTGGGGTTCCACATAACCATTTTACTGTAAGGAGCCCCATCAAAACAATGTTAAGCAAGGATTTACAGCCATGTAAGAACCATTCCTGTTTGGAATGCATTCATCCAAGAAAAATCCCCAAAATGGTTGCATTACCAGTACTCACCACTATCAGAAAGCCGGCGTTTTAAAACAACACCAGACTTTTTTTTTGTGTAAAACTGAATAAATGAACCCAAAGCAGGCCAAAGAAAGACTTACTGAGAGGTGGATACAATGTAAAGTTATATTCTGAAGTGACTTGAAGGTTTATAATAAGACTGGCTGAGCTGTGGATTTCAGCAGTTTAAGTAAATTTGGACTGAAAGACACTAAAAATCTAAATGTTTAAAAGAAATGAGTGACCTACTTTTGAGTGTTACATAGGTTGCAATTGTTTAAATGTCATAGTTTGTAACTTAGAATCAGCAGTCTAGCTGCATATGTAAAAATGGTTAGTTTTATTTGAATGCAGAAAACTGGGTAACTAAAAGTGACATTAGCTGGGGCCTGGCTTAAGGAACTGGATTCTGCTTGACAACTTCCCCCCAATTGGAGTGAAACTGGATCCACAGCAGTTCCCAGGCCTAGCTGCCTTTTGCTGTTCCCACCAAAAGGGATATGACACTTCTCTGATTGAATTACCAAGGTACTGCTAGAGACTAAACATAGGACCCAGGCAGAGGGTTTATTGAAGTGGTCATAAATGGCTTCCTCTTGAACAATGGGCCTTCCAGGGCCAGGCAGATGGTTTATTGGGGGACCGTAAAACAGCTTCCTCTTGGCAGAAGCTGGGAGGGACAGGGCCTCTGAGCCTGGCAGAAACTGGACAAACTGGTTTCTACACCATGTGACTTGGGAAACCACACCCCTGTAGCCAGAATATGGTTTTAGAAAAAGATGAATAACTCATAGTACGGACTTGTCATAATTATTTAAATGATACCATAATTCTTGTGATTTTTCTGCCCACATTTTAAGAGGTTTTTAGAACCGGTGGCATGATCTGGGGGCAAACTAGCAGTTAAGAGGGTATTACATAAAATGTCTGCATGTGAAAAGTCTGATACTTCATCAATTAATGCCTGCATGCCTTGCACACATTTGGGTAAATTTGAGTAAGAATCTGATATTGGTAACTTGACCAAAACTTGACCAAAAAGTGAAATATGTTGCCATTTCTCAATGCAAGCTCTCAGGAAGAGCAGATTTGAACAGGGTATATCTCATGTGATATGCATGATGGGTGCATGTAATTTCAAACCACTGTGTAGCTATGAAATATGTCTTTTTGATCAAATATAGATTGTGTGTAAAGTTGACAGGGGTGGGTTCTCTGTATCATAAACAGACCTCATCATGATGACACTTCATTTCATTCCCCCAATCAAGGGGAAGAGGAGGAAGTGGCCAATGACAAGTGGAGAGGGGTAGGGCCTAGGAAGCTAGCCTCTCCACCCATTTTCAAAACACATAAAGGCAGACAGTCAGGACAGATAGGGAGATTCTATTCCATCTGCTGCGGGACGCTCTGCCGGGGAAATCCATACTTTACCTCCATCAACCTCCAGAGAGCCAACATAGAGACTTCAATCTATCCACCTTCAGAGACCAAGACCTTACATCAGAATTTGTAGCAGAGAGGTCAACTACAAGCTAAATCCCTCTTTAGCAGGCCTCAAATCATTGCCATTATCACAGCCAGGCGAGCTGTTTGAATTCTTTGCAAGAACTCTTGCCATTTGCCAGAGAGCAGTGTTGTATCCAGAGAGAGACCAGCTGAACCGGAGACCGCTGTATCTGGACCCACAGACCTGATCAGAACCAGAGACCCAGACCAGACCAGCAGAGTAGAGCTGACCCAGACCGCTGTTCGCAGAACCAGAGAGCTGACCCAGACCGATGTGCGCAGAGACCGTCCGTGGCGAGTGAAGAAAACCTGACCAGATCCGTGGCGAGGCCCATTTATTTCAAAATGTATTGTGAGTACCTAGCAGAACTGTGCAGAACCAATCTCTTAGTTAAAATAATATAATTCAATCTATTTTAATCTAAGCAGAACTGTCTCCTAACTGTCACCTGTCATTTGCAAAGCTGTCACCTGTCATTTCTAGCCGCATTCCTATTCCCTATACTTTTGCCGCAATCGCGAAAAACGCACTCGCAAATTTTACTGCGATTTGCAAATTTCTCCACGTGTGAAAACAGCAGCTTCCTTGCTTTCCTTGCTAAAAAATTGTTTGCCTCTTAAGAACCATCCCTGAATCATTGCTAGAGTGAGCCTGGACTAATATTAACTTGATACCACTCACCCTGAACCTCTAGAGGGAATTAAAAGCATTTTAGCATATTTTTCACTTCATTGCCAGCACATATAAAAGCATCTTGGGCCTGTGTTTCAAACTTCTGTAGTCTAAGCTTGCTGGGGTGAACTGAATTACATTTGATTGCATTTCTGAGAACTGTGTGCTTACCTTCCATTTCCTTGCATTGCATAAAGGGGGGAGGGGATTGCCAGAGAAAAGTGATTACATTGTTTTGTTGAAATCATATTGAGTATTTTCTGTATTGCATTTTCATTCAACATTACATCCATTTGAACCCTATAAAGCATTCTCTACCACATTATTCTTCTGTCCCTATTTACCAGTGTGCTACCTTATCCATTTCATGTCAACTCCTTAGTGATTATAAAGAAGTGGGCTAGTGCCAGATTCTCCGTTGTTAATCTTTATCATATCAGATTAAGTGTGATAGTCAATTATTAATTATTATAAAGTGTGATATATATATATATATCTATTGTTTAAATTATCAAATAAACCTTTTAACTTGCAAAACAGAACTACTTCTTGGCTCAGGGGGGTCAGGGGGATTCCAAGAGAGGGGTGTTATATAGGGGTAGTCATCCAGAACGCATGAACTCGACATAAAGATATATCAATAAGGGTTTCCATTCAGTATCCCAGACTAGGCATTGACTTAGCTGTAGTGTTGAATTGAATCCTCTTACAACCCTGCCCCTCTGCTGCTGAGGTGCCCACCACATTGATGGAATCCTGGGCCTCCACCTGAGCAGCCTTCCAAATGGAATTTGATGCGCTCAAGGGGACATTGCCCTCAGAGGAGGTGGTTATAACTGGGTGTACCTGGGGTCCGCTCCTGCATCTGGAGCCCTTGCCCCTTTTCTCTGTGCAGCTTAATGAGGTGCAGCTGATCGTGCTCTGGATCAAGTTAGAACACCCCTGGCCTATCACTGCGGCCATCTGAATGGTAAGCCGCCAAACAGTTTACTGGCGCTGCACTCCACTTTTTGCCATCTTAATGACACCTGTGTTTGGGTGATTCACCACAAGAAAAATGCAATCCATTCTTTCACCCATATGTTGTTCCATGTGTGTGTTTTCAAATGAAGATGCCTGTGTGTAAACCACCTGGCTTTCCCTGCTAACATGGCCACCCTCATTGCTTGCATTTGCCCCTGTTGGTGTGCCTGGCCTGCTCCTGCTCCCATTGGCTGGCTTCATTCTATTTAGCTAATCGCAAGAACCGGAAGATGGGATGTGGCATGTCTAATCTTGGCCTGCATCGAAGGGCCGTGGAGTCCCCACATTTCTCACTGCAGCTTAACGAGGTGCAGCTGATTGTGCTCCAGACCAACTTAGAGCACCCCTGGCCTATCACTGCAGCCATCTGACTGTTAAGCCCCTCACAGTTTACGGGTGCTGCGTTTCACCTTTTGGCATCTTAATTGCTCCCGTGTTTGAGTGATTCATCATGCGAAAAAAGCAATCCATTCTTTCACCCACCTGTTGTTCCACATGTGTTTTTTCAAATAAAGATGCCTGCATTTACACCATCTGTTTTGCCCTGCTAACATGGCAGCCCTCATTGCTTGCATTTGCCCCTATTGTTGTGCCTGGCCTGATCCAGCTCCTATTGGCTTACTTCATTCTCTTTAGCCAATCTGAAGAATCGGGAGGCGGGTGCCGGCCTGTCTGATCTTGGCCTGCATCAAAGGTCCTGTCTGCTCCCTGTCCGCTACCTGGTCGGTTCTGGGAGGTCTTCCTGCACCCCTCACTATTACATTTGGGCTGGAGCTCCTATACTCTTCAGAGAGCTGAAACTATTTCCACACCTCACTTCACCATGGGATAGTCACCTCTACCTACAAATGTCTCCTACCCCTCTGACTCTTCCAACCTCACTCCATCTCACCTGGACTCCCACTCGTATTGCCTCCAGCTGTACCCAGTGGCTGCATTGTGTTTTACCCTGTTTGCTCATTTAGAATCTAGCTGTGCCTGGTGGCTGTACTGTGATTTACCCTGTTTGCTAATTTTGAATTTAGCTGTGCCTGAGGAGTGTACTGTGTTTTACTCTGTTTGCTAATTTTCGAATCTAGCTGTGCCCGGTGGCTTTACTGTGTTTACCCTGTTTGCTAATTTTGAATCCAGCTGTGCCCTGTGGCTGGGCTGTGTTTTACCCTGTTTGATAATGTTGAATCTAGCTGGTCCCAGTGGTTTTACTGTGTTTAGCCTGTTTGCTAATTACGAATCTAGCAGTGCCCAGTGGCTGTACTGTGTTTACCCTGTTTTTATTCATTTCAATTCTAGCTGTGCCCAGTGGCTGTACTGTGTTTTACCCTGTTTGCTCTTTTCGAACTCTAGCTGTGCCCAGTGACTGTACTGTGTTTACGTGTTTTCTCATTTTGAATCTAGCAGTGCCTAGTGGCTGTACTGTGTTTTACCCTGTTTGCTCATTTCAAATCTAGCTGTGCCCAGTGGCTGTACTGTGCTTTTCTCTGTTTGCTCATTTCTGATTTTGTCTGTGCCCAGTGGCTGAATTGTGCTACTCTCCCCACTGTTCCTGTCTTGTTCCACCTCTTCTGCTTGCACCCCACTCCTGCGCTCTGCCCCAGTATTCACACACACCTTTCCACTCTTCTCTCACTTCCTACCCACCCCCCATCTCCTCTTCCCCATCCTCCACATAACCTATGGCGTTCTCTGTTTATCCTATCTTCTCCTACTGTTTTTCCATTAACTATCCTACCCTTCTCACTAAGTCTAGTAGGAAGAAGTTCAAAAAAGATATCTTGGTCTCTAACCCTGGTCTCCCTATCGCTGACACCTACGACAGCCTTCCTCCAGCAGACCCTCACCGACATCCTCTTTGTTTTTCCTTTGCCAGACCTATGGACTCCTCATATGGTCTCTGTGCTCTCTCCTTTCTCTTCTTCTCCCATTAATGGTGTCACCCAGTGGGTGGTCCACCTGGCCCCCTTCCACTCCTCTAAGGTCATTATTAATGTTTAACTAAATGGCACCGTCCTGGTCTAAGTCCCTGTGGCCAACCTTCTCTTTTTGATGGACGTTTCCTGTGCCTCATGAACTTCGTTCCCCTGCTGTGCCTTCTCTGGCTTCCTTGACCCCCACCTCTGCCTCCTCCTTGGCTACCTTGCCCTCTCCTTCTTCCTCTTCTGCCACCCTCGGGTCCCTTGTACCTCTGATTTGTACCTCTTCCTGTAAGTCGTTCAAGGATGGCAACCATCTCCATATTGCCACTCTCAACTCTCGCTCGGCTGTCAAACACTCCTCTGGCATCTGCCGCCACCTTGAAGAACACAACCTCGCTGTCCTTGGTCTCACGAGACATGGTTCATGGCCACCTCTGTCACAAGCTTTGAAACTCTCCTCCCGGATGGCTACAAGATCCTCTTTGCGCCCAGATCCAACAGTCCCTGTGGGGGTGTAGCCTTGATCTTTCCAAAGTGGATTCCTACCTCTGTCATTCCTATGCTGGCCTACTCCTTTGCATGCCTTGTCTGTAGGTTGTCTCTCTCTCCTGACCACTCTCTCACCATTGCTACTATCTATCAGCCACCTGGTAAGACTAACTCTTTCCTCTCTGAGTGGGCTGACCTTGCCTCCTCCCTCCTGGCCTCGATCACTCAACTCCTCCTCCTTGGAGACTTCAACATCCACCTGGATGGTTCCTGTCCCTCCTCTGGACTCTTTTGCGACCACTGGGACTCAGTCTCTCTCTCTATTCTTCCCTCTGACCCAACTCACTCTGCAGGGCACACTCTGGATGTACTCATTTCCTCAGACCTCCCCCTCTCTAACCAGAACCACTCCTCTCTCCTGGAGTGATCGCTTTCTCCTTTCCTCCCACCGCTCCATCTCTACCCCACAGGCCAAGCCAACTCGGGCAGTGCCATCTACCTTCTCGGTTATCCAGCTCATGAAGCATGTGTCAGTTGAGGATTTCGCTGCCATTTTCTCTCCCCCTCCTCCACCTCTGGCTGACTCACATCCTGACACAGCCCTTTCCAAGCTCCACTCTTCTATCTCGGATACTCTCAATGCTCTTGCCCCTGTCTTGAGGATCCGCTTGAAGCCCAAAGCCAAGTGCAACTCCTGGTACAACACAGACCTCATCACCCTTAAACGCAAGTGTACGGTGGCTAGAGGAAATGGCTGGCATCTTGTGCATCCTCTGACAAACTGTCCTGCTGCCTGCTCCAAAGGCAATACCGGCTCTCTGTCTGCACTAAGAAGAAAGCCCACATCAAAGGTCACATCTCTGAAGCATCTAACAACTCAGAAAACTCTTTAAAATCTGCAAGGAGCTGGCCAATCCTGCTGCATTCTCCACTTTGCTGGTCCCTTCCAAGGTCCTCTGCACGGCTCTGGCTTCTGTTTTCATTTCTAAAACGCAGACCATCCTGTCCACCCTCTCATTCTCTCCTACTCCTCCCGCATCTCTCTCCACTACTTCTGGTCCCCTTGTGGCTGCCTCTCCTCCCTCTTTCTCCTCCTTTCCTCTTTTCTCCCCAGGTGAGATTTCTAGACAAGTCTGATCTAGGAAAGTCTTGTCAAAACAGGTTCTTCCTTGTTCTTCCAAAACCATCAAGGACCATATTGACACCCTCGCTTCTGCCCTGGTTGACTTCTGCAATCACTCCATTGCCATCGGAGCCTTCCCCTTGCCCTGAAGCACTCTCTTGTGCACCCTCTTCTCAGGAAACACTCTGCCGACCCCTCCTGCCCTGCTAGCTATCACCCAATCTCCATCACTCCTTTCTGGGCAAACTCCTGGAAAAGCTGTCCATCTCTCAGCTTAACTCCCACAACGAATCTGACGGTTGTCTCCATGACCATCAGTCTGGCTTCAGAGCAGCCAGAAGCACAGAAACTGCTCCCCAGAAAATCTGTGAAGACCTGCTCTCCAACCTTGATTCTAATATCCACGCTGTCCTCATCTTACATTAATTCTCTTCTGTCCTTGACACGGTCAACCATGCCATCCTGCTCAATCGCCTCCGTGATAACCTGGCTGACCTCTTTCCTCTCCAACCGACCTTCTCAGGTCCAACCTGGGGCCTTTCTTTCCTCTATCTCACTCTCTACCTGTGTTGCTCCGCAAGGGTATACCCTCTCTCCCTGGCCTTTCAACTAATACTTGGCACCTCTCGCCCACTGAATTGTCGCTCTCTGCTCCAACTTTCAGTGCTATGCAGATGACACTCAACTCGTTTTCAGGCTCCACTCTGCCACATCTTCTCCCTCTCTCATCGCTGACTGTCTGCAATCCAGGAGTGGTGTGCCTCCAACGGCCTCTGCCTTAATGCCAATAAAACAGAGATCCTCCTCATCGGAACCCCTGCACCTTTCTTTCTTGTCACTCTCTGGCCTGCCTCCCTTGGTCCTCTTCCTGCTCCAAGCTGTGAGGCTTAGAACTTCGGGTCATCTTCGACTCCACACTTTCCTTTTATACTCACATCTCTGACATCTCTAAGAAATCAAACTACCAACTGCACCTCCTCAGAGGTATTCTTCCTTTCCTCACCTCTCCCAATAAGCTCACTGTCTCTAGAGCTCTGGTTCTCTCTAGGCTGGACTATTGCAAAAGCCTCTTTCTAAATCTGCCTGCTTCTAATCTCCTCCCTCAGCAACTCATCCAGAACAGGACTGCATGACTTGTCCTTGGCCTCACGCCCAGGGATCGTATCCTTCCAGCCCTGACATCTCTTCATTGGCTCCCAGTGGCTGCAACGATTAAGTTTAAGACCCTCTGCATTGTCTGCAAGGCCTTCTGGATCCTGGGTATGCAATACCTTCAACTCTCCTTTCAGAAAAACCTTCCTACTCGAGCTCTTCGCTCCTCCACCTCCAACTCCCTCAGGGTCAGTCGCTTCTCCAAGCAACCAGTTGGTGGTAGATCTCTTTCTCTGGCTGGGGCCTTCTGCTGGAACAGCCTTCCTGCGTCTTTGAAACTTGAGGAGAGCACCTCAAAACCTTCCTCTTTGCTTCTTCCTTTTCTCTTCTTCTCCCCTGCTGATCTCTGTCTGTTCCTGCATAGGGCACCTGGCTACCCTCTGAATTCGGGCCAAGGTCCCTGCCCACCCAGCTGCACATCTGCACTGACTCCTGGCTTCCCTTGCACTTGGGTCTGTATCTGCAACCCTACAGTCTCCTTACCTGCACTTATTTGACACCTGTTGTCTGCGCTTAACTGCAATGCTTTTTGGTGTTTTGATCCTGTGTTGCACCCCTCCCCTGCCCCTTGCACTTTCCCTAGGCATAGTAAGATCATTGTCTTGTCCTCCCTCCCCCCCCCATTGCCTCATCACACCTTGAAACACTTGTGTATGGGCGTGCTACAAATAAAATATCATATCATATATGTAGCTTGTAGGATTATTTAGTGTGTTTTTGGAGTGCAGCGCCACTGCATGGGATCAATGTATTGCTATAATGCGGTACAGCAAGCCATGTATTGCCAGTGTAACATATGGACAGGCAAATGAGGACAGGTTACACATTGTAAAAGCACATCATTTTTAATGGTGTAACATATGGAAATGTAAATGAAGACAGGCTACACAGGTCAAAAACAAACCATTTTCCCATTTAAAAGCACACCATTTTGTTTTTCTTTTCTCACCTGAAATGCCTCTATTGCAGGAGACACATTAGATAATTAATTAATTAATGCAATTAACCATTACTAACACAATTCTAACTTCTTAATATTATAATGTGTTCTCCATGTGCAAAATGAGGCAGGCTGAGGCTCACTTTAAACGTGCATTCAGATTTATTTCTCTCTTTTTCTCTGTGCTTTTCATGGTCCTTGCTCAGGAAACAAAACTCGAATAAGCAGGAAATCAATTTTGTTACAGTCGCTTACTGTAAAAGTGAGCTATTGTTTGAAGAAGGAGGGTATGACATGATGGATTTTTATTGGACAGGCATAACATTAGGGGCTGTAACAGAGGTTTCTTGGTGCACCTCGGGGAGGAAGAAAGGCAGTGTCCATTTTGCATAGCTTCGGTGAGGTCTTGGCTGGAGTGGCTGTGGGGTTGCCTGACTGAGAGGCGTCGTTCCAGTGCACTGCTGACCTTCACCGGCTGGGGATTCTAGTCGATTAGCTCGGCTTGAGAATAGAAGATTGCAGATCGGAACTGCATGTTCTCGCTGGGGTGCTCTAAAAGAAAGCCCTGAGCCATTTAAAGAAAGCGACCAGCCCAGAGATTTCGCGTGCTGAACAGCTACAAATTGCTGGTAATTATCTTATACAAAGTGAGAGTGCGGTGTGTGAGTGAAATCTATTTCAAGCAGGCAGCGTAGCGACAGCTTCTAGTGAAGAATCACTGTATTTAAACATTACACTCCAATGTTGCCATCTAAATGCAAGTCCACTGATGCATTGTTTTCTTTATTGTTGCAAATAATCTAATGAAATGCCATGTATGTTGCAATTGTTTCTCTTATGTTTATTTTAGAAAAGACTGCCTCGCAAAGGTGGTAATGTATGATTTTTTAAATGAAACTGATGTAAATCACAACCTGTGTAAAGACTTCTTTTTTGCTTCTGTTTTTCTCTGGTGCGGTTAGCCCATATCACATGATAAAAGGGGAGGTTATTAGGTAATATATGCAAGGCATCCTATGTGGAAAAAGTTATGTTATGAGTAATTATAAATAGCTGTGTGCCGGGTTCCACTCAGTGTATATGTGTGTGTGCCTTCTGAGTGGAACACAATCCGATAGTCTGCTGGGCGTACATGAATCAGCAGAGAGAGAGGCCTCTGGAAATAGTTTCACCAATGCAAATAAATTAGTGATAATACCACATGTTATTGTGAATACTACATGGAAACATAATCTTACTAATGTAAATAAATTAGTGATAATAACACATGTTATTGTGAATACTTTATGGAAGCTTAGCTCACTGGTGTAGATAAATCAGTGATAACAGCCATAAATGGCACTCCATATGAAAATGTGGTGTTATTGAATAATGTAGAAGTCTGAGGCCTCTAGAGATCACAAGAACAGTCTAAACAAAAGAAAGGGGTTTTGTATGTTGGGGCCACAAATAAAACAAAGAAATTATGCTCATCACTATACCACAACGAAATGTATACCATCTGAATGTATCTGTGTACTGAAATAATGCATAGCTACTATACCACTATAATACCAAACCCAATCTAAATACAAGGAGTGGTTATTACTAAACTATTTTTGTTTTTGGTGGTAAGAAAAAACGCTAGGCCCCAAATCTACACAAAATACCAAACATATTTATGGTGCGTTTGAGGCCGGGAAAGTGATCATAGAGCACCTACAGGGCGTGGCAAGTGTGTCTCAGTACAGTACAGTACATTAAAGGGAACCCATTTCATAATAGCAGTGTGTCACTAAAAACGAATTTCAGAATGTCTCAAAGGGAAACCACATTCTCAGACCTAGTGCAATACTTAGAGGCAAAGTTATTTGCACATGGGACGTGGTCATCGAATAGTACCTCAGAATGGCATGACCGCATTCAGGGTGAGGTGCAGAAAGAAAAACTAGACAATATTTTTGCAGAAGGAAGCATAATTCAGGTCTGCCTTCTAAGGTTATTAAATGCAGCCAATAAAAAGGCAGAGAAAGACTGTATGATACGGCTATGCGCCAAAATCTGGTTTATTTTGAATAGGTCCCTGCAAATGCAAGAAAATGATGCCCAGCTAATTAACAGGTTAAAGACTGACTTAGATGGGGCAAGTAAGAAAGAGGAAATGTTAAGAGCAGAATTGGATGTATGCCAAAAAGACATGCAGTTAAAATGCAGAGATTGTGATGTTCAATTGTCCAAAAGCAAGAAACAGTTTGAGGACAGTGAACAAGAATTGGTACACTTAAAAGCATTGGTGGACCACATTAGACAAGATAATGATGAGGTTGTGCCAGAAATGCAGATTTTACAAAAATAACATTATGAAAAAGAAAGTGTCCTCCAAAATGCAGAACAAGAAATTGTTAAAATGCTTCAAGAAAGAGACAAGAGAAATAAATTATTTAATGAATGCCAAATGAAAATGTGTGACATGCAGGAGGTAATTAATAAAATGAGTGATGAAAACAATTATTTGCAAAACGAAGCAGACAGGCTCCTTAAAAATTGTTAGGACTTGGAACAGCAAATGTGCATTCCCACGTCCCAGGAGAGGCGGCAGGGCACCACATTCAATGGAGTTGAGGTGGATTCTATTTCTACCCAAAGAGCTGGTGTCCCAATGAATGGGCCGGTGACTGAACTTGGTTGCAGCGCCCTTTGGGGATTTGATACTCCCATTGGGGGCTGCCACCATTCCCATACACCTGGAACCAGGGTTGAGTCACCAAGTAGCGTAATTCCATGCATTGCAACAAGTAACCCCATAAAGATAATGAAATCCATTAAAGCCCTGATCAAACCATTTAAAAAGGGAGGGGAATGCTGCATAGAGGATCACTTAGAAGCGGTTCATGACATTTTTAAAGCCCTCCAGATACCTAAGGAACAGTACAGGCAGTATTTTCATTTGACTATAGATGCCCCGACGGCCAGTATTATAAGAGGATTGAATGAGCAGCAGAATATGACATGGGCAGAGTTCGAAAAAGAGATTAGGCATCATTTTTCTCCTTTCCAGTCATTGCAGTAGGCAAAGAAAGTCGCTTACACAATCACTGCTGGGCCTGATACATCCCCTCGCCAGTTTTTACAAGACTTAAAAAGAGCATTTTCTCGCTTTGATGTATCTTTTGACCCCAATTCCAATGAGTTTAAAACTGCCTACTTCTATGGGCTACAGAAAGACATCATATCCCAATTGGTCCGTGAATTTGACCGCGACACGTCCCTGGAATGGATTGTACACCAAAGCACAAAACTATATGAGGTACTCTATTGTCAGGGTAGAGAAAGTGATAAAATGAAAGATGCTAGACCTAAATCTAAAGAACCCTCAGCAACAGTGATGGAAATCATTTCAGCCAAAATGTCCCTTGAGTCTGTTCAAAGTCCAAGTAAAAATAATTTGGCACCTGAACAGAGGGGTAATCAACAAAGATCATCACACCCTGCACCAATGTTCCAATCACATGATCCTAGTAATAGGGAGAGCTACATCAGCTCCAGGTGCTTAGGAGATAGGCCCCTGGCAGGCTATCGACCTGATATCTCAGGTATGAACAATAACCAGAGAAAAAATCAGGATCAAAGAAATGATGGTCCTTATCAGACATTGGGGACACAAAGCAGATTTGATCCCAATACCATGATATATGGTAATCAGGATAGACCCCGATATGTGGATCGATTTGCTGATAATGGGAATCAACATAGGGGCCAGTAGCCACAACCTGAGAGACAGGACATGAGGCAGAACATGAACTACACTTCACGTCAGTACAATGATTCCCCACCAGGGGACTACAACCAAAGGATGGGTGCACCCCGCTCTCCTCCGCAAACGGATCAAGAGTTCAGGAACCATCCCAATAGAAATCATTCTCCTGAGAGGTATCAGAATAGATCCAATCAGGGAGTAAACAACCAATATCGATCTAGGCCACAGAGAGAGGATTCTAGAGAGATGGAAAGATTCCAGTGCCTCGAGGCCCAAGTGAAAATGTTAGCTGAGCAAATAGGAAAGCTCTGTGCAGCACAAAAACAGTTATCAAAGGAGGGGGCAGAAGGTCATAGCAATGACCGGGGGGCTTCTGAAAAGTGACTAAGTACTTATGATACCTGCAGCGCCAAACAGACAGTTTGCTCTGATGTAATTTTGCATAATGACTCTGAGATGCCTAATGATTTAAAAGTGAAAATACCAGTACATGAACATGTAACAGAAAATGCAAATACTTCTAAAAGAGAGGTACGGTTTAACCTAAAACTAAATCAAACATTGGCGATCTGTACAAATGAAATAGGAAAACCTGAAAATCCAAAAGAATAAAGAGACAGGTTTAAGAAAAATGACTCATGCATGGGGAATACCAGTGAACCGGGAGTAAGTGGCGATGCTATAACTCCTTCCCTGGGCAATCAAAACAATGACCAAACACAGGCAGGAAAAAGAAATGCTCAAAAGGAGGGTACAGGTCAATCACCTGAAGAATTATTTGAACCACATATTTTTGAAGAGGTTAAAAGGGCTGGTACCATACTGAATAATCACAAATGCACAGAATTAGACAATGACAAATTGCCAAGTGATGTTGTTACACATGTTCAGTCGGAGGATTGTAGTGTGACCTCTGATGATACCTGGATAGATAGGCGAATGGTGGCCACACTCCAAAAAACCTCTGAACATGGGGAAATGAATAAAGTCTCTCACACAGGAATGAGCAAAAAGGAGGGAAAAATGTCTTTCCATGTACCAATGTGCTTAGCCAAAAGTGAAAAAGGCCTGAGAAAGGTGAGCCCTGAAATCAGTAAGAATTCACATTTCTTATGTGTGTTAGAGGAAGTTGAAGACAGGTATTATGCTCCCATCATTGTGGAAGAAAAATGCTGTACATTTGCAATGATTGACACTGGCGCACAGGCCACAATTATATCTAAAGAATTGGTAAAGAGTATCAATGAAGAGAGATCCCTGCAGAATCCGATCACATTGTAGGAAAATCAAGATCCAGTGCATAATTTTAACGGGGAGGAGGTGCCTATTATAGGCGTCACCGAGGTTGACATCAAGATAGATAAACACAGAATGAAACAGGAGGTATTGGTCACATCCATTTGTGAAATACCATGTCTGATGGGAACAGATTGCCTAAAAAGATTGTCTCCTCTAATAGATGGGGTGAATGGAGTACTGTGGTCCTTAAATTAAAAACCATTGAGACCTAAGAAACTAAAATCACAAAACAGCAATATAAATGAATGTCACACCGTTGCAAAACCAACTGATGCAGTGGAGGTGTATCTCCAGAATAGTTGCATACCTAGCGTCACTGTTATATTAATGTGTCAAGACAAAATGCAGAGTGAAAATGAAAAATTACCTGTACAAATATACTTACACCCAAGGAAAGAATGGCAAACTGCCATAGATGAGCACACCTTACATTTTTATTTAAAAGAGAAGACATGCAAACAGAATACTGCTCCTAGAGCAGGTTCAGAAAAACACATTCCCACTATTGCTGAAATACACATGGAAGATGAACAACCATGGGTTCATGTTGGGATAAATGACTATTCTAAAACAATAAAAGCCACTTTAGCGCTTGAACAGGAAAGGAGCTTCATTAATGAGAAATTGTTGCAAAAAATAATGGAAAGGGAGGAGATCCCGAAATTTAGGATTAAAAACCAGTATGTCTCTGGTTTGGTCGGTCCAGACTTTTTACCATAATATTTGGATAGTGAGTGGAACACAAAATGACTTTTACATGGGCAATGACATCATGCACAGAATGTGTATGGTGTTAGATTTCCTTTATCAAAAGATATGGTCACGCATAGGTGGGCCGGCACCTGCATTTGAAGACAAAAGAGGGGCTTATCATTGCGCACAGCTGGTCGCTTATGCAATTGAATTACAAATGAGGAAAGATATTATTATCCCTGCATTCACAAAGCAGTTTGCAGTAACACTACAATACAAAAATGGACAGCAGATGAAAGATTCTGATGCATTTGTGTGTCTGAATGAATCCATAAAACAGCCAGGCCTGGATTATGAATACATTCCATTGGTAGATGTGGGTGAAGGGTCTGTAAAAATTATGGTGAGTAATAAAGGTTGTCAGGATATTCATTTAGAGGAAAACTCCCCAGTAGGAATGGTCATACAAAAATCACATTACATAGCAGATCTAAATAACATGGTGATTGGAAATATCCCTGAAAAGTATGTAGATGCTAAGGGTGAATTGCCAGAATACCTAGTCTCTCAGCCCAAAAGGGATATTTAAAATTCATTCTGTGTACCCTTATGATTCAAGCGAGACAGTGTGCCATCATCAAGAGGATTGCATAACATTTAACTTAAATGAAAATGAAATAGAAAATCAGACCTTTGAAGTGGAAGCTGATATGCCAAAACATTTCAAAGTGGCAGCTTTACAAAGAGACACAGCCACACAATTAGAGGAAAGCGCCGAGATTCCCATGCCAGAACATTTTCCAGAATTCTCCAAAATGGTAGAGGAGCAGATTTATCAGCGGATGCATGTGACAACGATGAGGATAGACATGAACTGAGGAAGATATTTATGCAGTTTAAAGAAGTATTTGCAAAAGATGCTTATGATTGAGGTCTAACTGATTTACATGTGGCCACGCTACCGGAAGGGTGTAACAGAAGTCCAATATTTGCGCGCCAGTATAGACTACCATTGGCGTGTTTGGAGTCATTGGCAGAGATTATTAAAAATTTGGAGTCGCGGGGAATCATCTGGCCCATTCATAGCACATTTAATACACCTATTTTAGGTGTGTTAAAGCCAAATGGTTAAATAAAAGAGTGCCAGTATCCAGATGGCCACTGCCATTCATTGATCAGGGATTAGCTCTGATACATGGTTCAAAAGTATTTACCACATTAGATCTCACCTCTGGGTATTGGTGCATGCCATTGGCAGAGGAGATACAGAATTTATTTTCCTTTTCATTTGTTAAGACTCAATACGCTTGGGTTAGAACTCCATTCGGGTACGTCAATAGTGGGAGTGAATTTGGCATATTTTTGAGAAAAGCTATGCCTGATGCAGCGGAAAGAGGAACCATAGTTTATGTGGATGATGTGCTGATAAAAAGTGAAAGCTTGAAAAGCCATTTTGATGAAATAAAACATGTGCTTGGCCATTTGCAGAAAGCAGGCGCCAAAGTGTCTTTACAAAAAGCACAATGGTGCACGAAAAAAGTGAAATTTCTAGGCCATGAGGTGACTGAACACGGACTAAATCCACAAAAGAAAAAAATAGAGGCTATACAAAAACTAAAAGACCCTAAAAATGTAAAAGGGGTAACAGGTTTATTAGGAATGACGGGCTATAACAGAAAGTTCATTGAAAATTATGCTGAAATCACTCAACCATTGACTAAACTGCTTAAACTGAATACACCCTGGAGATGGGAAAAATAGCAGTCTGAGGGAGTGGCTAAATTAAAGGAATGTCTTGTAAAGGCACCATGTTTAGCATATCCCATAAAGGACAGGGATTTCTTTATAGAAATAGGTTTCTCTGAACATTGTATGTCAGCAGTGTTATCACAAAAACATGATTTGAATCACAAAACCATGGCCTATGCAACTAAGGCGTTTTCCCAATTTGAAATGAAATTCAATGAATGTGAAAAGGCCCTATTAACCACTGTGTGGGCGCTACAACATTTCCGCCACATTGTTCAGGGAGAAAAGGTGATTATTGAGACAAATCATCAACCTTTGCAGTTTTTAGAGAGTAAAAGAATTAGGTCAGGTAATCTAGCACAATCCAGAATCACTTCATGGATGCTGGCATTACAAGGATTTCCTGTAGAAGTAAGAAATGGCCAAAATAAAAGAAGTCCAATTGCTCAAGGTTTAGCAGATTTACATGACTGTGCAGCTGAACAAGTATCAAACGAAATGGAAGTCAAACCTAATTTGCAGGATTTTGAGCAATCACCACACAAAGCTTTTGATGAAAAAACATGCAAGGACTTGCCAACTGTATATGTTGATGGTTGTGCTTTTCACATTGAAAATGACAGTAATAAACAATTAGTGTCAGGAATAGGAAATGTCTGGTTGAAATGTGAAGGCGTCCCTAGTATAGGAATGAGAATTGGAGCTAGGAGCAGTCAAGTAGCGGAACTGGCAGCCATTTATAAGGCAATTGCTACTGCAGTTGATAGTAAATTCAGTGAAATTCGACTGGTGACTGATTCTGACTATCCACGAAATAGCTTTGTGGAATATTTACCTAGCAGGAAAGCGAGAGGCTTGACTACATACAACAAGAAACCACTTAAACATGGAAAAATGATAGAAGCCATAGACAAATTGGTGTCAGAAAATGATTCAACAATATACTGGAGAAAAATTTGTGGGCATTTAAAAACACCAGGAGAGGATAAGGAGGGGAATGATGAGGCAGATCACCTGGCTAAAATTGGGGCTGTGATGGGAGAATTGCTACCTATTGAACATTTACTTGGTGAAATACAAATTGATGCACTAACACGTTCTAAAGCACCAAAGGAGGTAGATCAACCAGTAACCGAAACGTGTTATGATACACCAGACCAAGATCTGATTGAGGCACAAAAGGATGATCTAATTTTGGGAGTATATTATAATCATTTGATACATCCTGAACAAAACCCTTTAACAGAAAATGATTGTATAGGAAAAGAAGAGTTGAGGGTGCTATTAAAGAATAAAAGACGAATTAGAATACAGGATGGACTCATGATTAGAGAGTCCATAACAGGACAGATACAGTGGGTGGTACCCCTTTCATTCAGAGGGCTAATGCTACACCATGCACATGATGCAATAACTGCAGGCCACAAAGGTTCACAAAAAACATTGGAAATACTAAAGGATTATGCTTACTGGCCACATATGTCCCAAGATGTGGAATTATATACTAGAGGATGTCTAGTATGTGCCCAATTTAAACCTGCTTCAGCAATGCATAGAGCTCCATTAATGATGTCATCAATGACATTTGTGATGTCATCTTTGATGTCCTGGGTGTTAGTCTTAGCAGTGCACGGTGGTGGCGCGAGTTATGGTTGCTTAGCTTACCATAACTGGCAAATTTCAAGGGTTTTTCGGTTTTACTTGGAAGCATAATGTCCCTTTAACAAAGTTTTTTCACTGAATTTCATAGGTTTTTAGTAGCGCAACTTAACCATAACGTCCCTTTAACAAAGTTTCTTTCACTGAATTTCATAGGTTTTTAGTAGCGCAACTTAACCATAACGTCCCTTTAACAAAGTTTTTTCACTGAATTTCATAGTTGTTTAGTAGCACAACTTAACAATAATGACTTTGACTTTATATACATGTCATATGGAACTGACTAGATCTCTTCTTATGAACTTGATGTCCGCAAACTTATTTAATGTTCGCGGACATGTTCGGAGAACAGTACCACTACCTAAAAACTGTGCAGGAGGGGGTGGGGGGGGGTATGTTTGATTGTTATATCATAATATAGGAACATTTAACAAATTCAAAAAGCAGCACACAAACACATTATATATAGTAATACATAAGAAATGTAACCCATATATGTAACACACTAACCATTCATTTAAATACAATATGTTCTGAAATGGAATATACCACAAGAAGATAAATTGGCTTCCAACATAATTACCTCACACACACAACAGAACTGAGAACAAGACCTGACCCACTGAATACATATGACTTATCTTACCAGAAATAGTAAGTGTACTTCATTTTAATCATATATTTATAAACTGTCTGTATTAGATTAAAAAATATATTATCTTTTTTTTTTTTCTCACAGAAATGTCTAGTACTCTGGAATGGCTAGATGACAATTTCCCACATGAAGAAATGTCACAAGATAGTGAAACTAATGGTAAACACTTTATAATATAAACCATTTATTTTTATTTTTTTATATACATTTAACATATATATTATTTTTTGTACAGAGCATACCAGAATAGAAAAAACTTCAGAAAACCCTGTTATGGATAACAGTCTTCACAATATAGAAGAAAAAATGGATGTATTGTTGGCTAATTTTAATAATTTAAAAACTTTTGTAGAAAATCATTTCAAACCAAAAACCTCGTACCATTGCCTCACATGTACTTGTCCCTCCGCACCATATCCCAGTCAATTATCCCCAAACCCTCTCCATAATCCAAAACGTTTTGATGAGATTTCCATCCCTTCTTTACCTAATACAAATCATGTTGAAACCCCAAATTCTCCTGTTTTTGTTTCTGTTTCTGCCTCACCTTCTCTGTCATAAATTATTAATATATGTTAAATAAAGTTTAATTGTTATATTGTATTGTGAATTGTTTCCATTTTTTTTTAAAAAAACAATAAAAGTGTCTGCGGACAGTGCGAGTGTTCTGAAATGTTCGTACATAAACGAAAATGGAGGTGTCCTGAAGAACACCACACCTGTTCGTACTGTTCACTAGCAAGTTGAAACTGTTCTAAGAACACACGTGGTGTCCTGAAATGTTCGTAAAGAAACAAAAATTAAAGTGTTCTAAAGAACACTATATCTGTCTGTAATGTTCGCTATCAATTTAAAACTGTCCTAAGAACACAATTGGTGTCCTGAAATGTTCGTAAATAAACAAAAATGATGTGTCCTGAACAACAGTACAACTGTTCTTAGTGTTCGCTAGCAACATGAAACTGTACTAAGAACACACGCGGTGTCCTGAATTGTTCGTAAACAAACAAAAATTAAAATGTCCTAAAGAACACTATACCTGTCCGGTACTGTTCGCTAGCAAGTTCAAACTGTTCTAAGAACGCTATTGGTGTCCTGAAATGTTCGTACGTAAACGAAAATGGAGGTGTCCTGAAGAACACTATACCTGTTCATAGTGTTTGCTACCCAATTGAAACTGTTCTAAGAACACAATTGGTGTCCTGAAATATTCGTACATAAACTAAATTACACGTGTCCTGAAGAACACTATATCTGTCCTTACTGTTCGCTACCAAGTTTAAACTGTTCTAAGAACACACACGGTGTCCTGAAATGTTCGTTTCACGTGTGACGTACTTTTAATTACTTCAGAACCCGAACAGTGTCCGTAGGACATCAATGCGCATGCGCTAACCCATTTCTGTGCACTTGGTGTCCTGCGGACAGGCGCTTCCTTCGCGGACTAGTTCGCAAACGGATCATATGACCGTGCCCACGCTCATCGTGTGTCCTGAAATGCGGACACTGTTCGTGTCCCCGAACAATTTAAAAGTACATTTTCAGTTAATCCATAATATTTTTCAATACAATCTCACCATGGCACAAGTCCCACATAGCAATCTTGAGTTTCTATATACCTTTTGAAACTTTCCGATCCTTTTTTTGTGTTCGATCTGTCGGTGGACAGTGCGCATGTCCGTGGACCGCGCACAAGCACCCCTATAAAAGACCACGCCCAAGAGCTTATTCCCATTGTGTTTCTGGCTATTCTTCAGAACACAGTGATTTTTGCTGCCACCTGCAGACTACACCATCATCGAGATGGCATCCTTGGCTGCTGAACTGCCACTTGGTGCTGCACCTGCTTCAGCACCACCCCCACCCCCTCCACCACCACCACCTCCCCAAGGGCCTGAAGAGGGGAACAGGAGTGAGGATGCGGAGGAGGAAGAAGAGGATGATGAGAATGAGGTAGAGGAAATCCCTACTACCCGCACTAGGCGTGAGTCTTGGGTGTGGCGGTTATTTACCATTCATGGGAATGGTCCTAAGGCTCGTGCGAACTGTGTTACCTGCAATGAGTGCAAAATGATACTCAGTCGCGGGAAGCACGGTAAGTACAGCTTTGGGACCACTACTATGAAGCGACACCTGAGGTCATTTCACTCTGGGGCTATTCGCAGGGTTGTACCTTGCGAAGAACGTAGCAGGTTGATTTCCTCTACTTCATCCTCTGTTTCTGATCCTGTGACCACAAGGACCACCTCTGTGGGACAGCTCTTTCTCAAGCTGCCTCACAGACCATACAGAATGCTGATGACCCTTACCTTTCAAGGGTCACAGTTGTATGTATGTACTGTGACACAGTACTCTGCAGGGGGGAGCGACTTCGGAGTGCTTTTGAGACTAGCGTCTCAGAGCACGAGAAGAACTGCTCACTACCCAAATAAAACCCACTCTACATCTTCCTCTCTCAGCTCGCCCTTTCTTATCCCTGCGGTTGGTGTCCCCCCCTTTACCCTCCTTTACCCTCCTCTCCTAGTGTGTCGTGTCTGAAAAACCAAAATAAATACAAAATTACAAAAATCAAAAAAAATAAGGCTCTTTTCAGAGCCACCTTTCCCAGTTAAAAAATAGAAGTGAAAATAAATGAAGCAGGGCTCTTTGTATTTTTTAGAAGTCCGCGGACAGTTCGCGAACATTAAAAAAATTGGGTTGCTACTCCATCACAAACATTGTAATTTTCTCTGGAAAGAAGTGGTGGTTCTGAAAAGAGCCTTTGGGTGGTGTTTATAAGTCGAAAATTGTAAATGCTTAACATCTACTTCAAAATCGTTGTTGTAATTCCAAAAAAGGTCGCAATGCATTTTGTACATTTCTCAGAAAAATCTGATTGCCAGCATAAGTAAAATGGACTTCATCTCTGCGAAAAATGTATGTACTACAAAACATAATATTTTCATTGTGAAAAGAAGACATGCCAAAATCTCTTAGAAAGCCACAAACAGCCTTATTAACATTGCGCCTTGCTTTTTCCATTTTTAGACCAAATGAAGAAGAACGAAGCCACATTTGTCTCTGCGCAATCCGTGAAAATATCACTTGAGAATTAGGAAACATGTCCAAAACCTTCCTAAGTCCTTCTTTCATAGCAAATTGCAAAAAAATTCCGGTCACATGTCCTAAACTGTTCCCTCCACGATGAATTACAATTATGTCTGGATGTTGCTCTGTCTCCAAAGTAGCACAGAGAGGTAGCAAGTCCAACCACTTCATTCCACGTACTCCATGCCAGTGTACTTCCACATGTGGGAATCCAAGATCTACAGCTACTCCACAGCTTTCTGCATGCACCTTCAACCAATGTATCCACAAATCTCCTAAAATCCAGACAATCTGTTTTCTGAAACACACAGCCATAGCTATCTTTTGTTCTCTCAGCAAAAAGAGTATCTGAGAAAATCTCTCCTGGCACAACACACCCACCAAACTTTCCTGACCAATCCCTTTCAGTGCTTATTCTCATTTGCATGACTTCTGAACCCAAAAATCCCCGGATGTAACTCCCGATGTCCGCGAACTACCGACATGTCCGCTGACATATCGTAACATGAACAGCCCTTCTACTATTTCCACTACAATCTCTCTGCCATTCCCTCATTGGATGTACCTCAAAAATCACATGACCATGCACCAATCACATTCAAGACCTCTACATCTAACTGCATCATCATAGATCAGCACTGCAAATGTACTCTGAATCTCTCTGAGTACAAGTGTCATATCATTGGCAAGCAGCATCTACCAGAAATACTGTACAAGGCTTCAAGATTTCTACTTGCAGCTCCATGCATATCCATATGCATGAACACAAACTTCAGGTATGCATATTTTCTGTATAGTAGATGAACACATTTTCAAACAGACTTTTACCTTGTAAAATCTGTAAAATGAATTTACTGTACTTTTTTCAATTTCCTAAAATCAACTATCACTTATAAACCTTTATACTTTTTACTTTCTTTATACACACACACTCAAATCATGTTAAACTAATTTTTTTTTAATGAAATATATAGACTACATATATTCAAACAAAATTGCATGCAAACACAATCTATGTTTAAACGTTTATAAAAAATACTTATACAATTTCATATTTTTTGTTTTTATTTATTTATTTACTTAATTACTTTAAATTAGACATGACATTGAGGCGCTATTACCTAGAACAGTTTACTTACAGAAATAGTGGTATTCACTAATATATTATAAATTTCACAAGACATAGTAAAGATATTTTTTTTTGCTACAGTTAGTCATTCAATACAATTTGTTCATTAAGAACATATCATATGTACTGAACTGATGCAATGTATCTTATGTAAATAAATTAGTTTAATGGTTTTACAGAAGGCACTGAGGATTTCAATTAAAAAAATCAATATCTAAATTAAAAACAGTGCTATATACAAACAAAGTTACTAATTTGAAGCTTTTACAATTGCAGTGAAGACCAGTTTCCTGAAAAGAAGCAGCCGAATTCGAAGAAGAAAGAAAAACTAAGAAGTTACCTGTTAATTTTAAAAAAAAAGTAAGTAAAATATCACCATAATATTTGTATTATTAATCAAATATACTATAACATTAATACGAGCTATTTCGGTTTCTAAAAATAGAGATTTTGTACCATTTTGTCCAAAAATTTCGATGTCTTAAACAGCGATTTACAGCCAGAATGGCCCACAAATTTCTATTTTTGGACACACAAATTACCCAACTGAACCACTACAATTTTCATATTATAGAACAAACAACTGTTTTAATTGTATACATTAGATTTACTATTTGTACTTTTCCACACCACTAGCTTACTTTTTTTGTCATCTGAACCCCACTTTAGTAACACATAAATTCAAGAATACCTATCCCTACTAGTTTTAGTTCCCAATGCACAATCACACACCATTACATACATTTTTATCATCTTACTCAAACACTCATGCACACAGGACACATACATTCCAGAACACCCCAACCCATATCTTCTTTATTTTTTTCAACAGACCCTAAAGAATGCCTACCAAAAGTCAAGTCCGTAGAAAGCAACGCAAAAGTAGAGCAAATGAAAATAAAGGTGTCCAACATAGGCATCCATCTCTAGCAGAATTTGTAAAAAAAGTTTAAACAAAACAGCTAATACAATCATTTAGTGAAACACAAGAAGTTTCAAGTACAACAACTAATCAGATAAATGAATACCACTAAATTAGGCCAAAAAATACACAGTTAGAATACGCCAATTGGTATCTAACTGTCCCAAAATTTAACAATATCCAAATAGATAAATCAAAACCACTAAAATATATTAAAAAAATAGACAGTTAGAATACGCCAATTGGTATCTAACTGCTCCAAAATTTTATAATATCAAAACAAATGAAGAATCTGTTACTGCTCCAAAAAGAATACAACAAAGCAAAGTATAAAGCATTAGCCAGAAACAACAAGTGAATACTGAAAACAAACAAACAAATAAACTGTAGCATAACAGAAAAGGTTTTTTTTTTAATCCAACATGGATTTTTTTTTCTCCCACAGACCCAATGATTTTAGCAACAAATACAGAAACTGAGCAAATTGCTCAGTACTCTGATTTGTACTCTACTAAATATGAGGGTCGAAAAAAAATAAAAGTATATTGCTTATACAATGTAATAAGTCATTACAAAATACTAATACTAACATGCTATTTTCTTTTATCACAGAAATGAAGAAGAAAAACATGGACTCCCATTACTAGACCAAACAGTAAGTATACAATAATAAGGACAACCATAACAGCATATCACATCCATAGTATCTAATACCTTTGTTCCTTATACATTTGTTTTTCACCCAAAGTTATAAGCAAATATGAATGTGATATGCTGCGGTGGTTGTTGCCAGGGCATAGAGTCTTGGGTGCATGGCCAAATGGCCATGCACACAAGACTCTATGCCCTGGCAACAACCACCGCAGCATATCACATCCATAGAGTCAAACATTTCAACTATGATCTATGGGAAACTTTTAATGTCCGCAAACAATGTGAGTGTTCTTAGAACACTTTGAACTTGCCAGCGAACAATACGGACACCGTTTTCAGGACACCCCCTATGAACGTTTCAGAACAATGCGATAGTACTTAGAACACTTTCAACTTAACAACGAACAATACGGACAGCATCCTAAGGACACCCCCTACGAACATTCCAGGACACCGGGAGTGTTCTCAAAAACATCTTCAGAACACCCCCATTTTGTTTATTTGCGAACATTTCAGGACACCGGGGGAGTTCTTACAACACATTCAACTTGACAGAGAACAATACGGACAGCATCCTCAGGACTCCCCCTACGAACACTCCCCGGACACCGCGAGTGTTCTTAGAAGCGTCTTCAGAACACCACCATCTTGTTTATTTGCGAACATTTCAGGACACCGCGAGTGTTCTTGGGACACATTCAACTTGACAGAGAACAATACGGACAGCGTCCTCAGGGCACCCCCTACGAACATTCCAGGACACCGGGAGTGTTCTTAGAAGCTTCTTCAGAACACCACCATCTTGTTTATTTGCGAACATTTCAGGACACCGCAAGTGTTCTTAGGACACATTCAACTTGACAGAGAACAATACGGACAGAGTCCTCAGGACACCCCCTACGAACACTCCCCGGACACCGCGAGTGTTCTTAGAAGCGTCTTCAGAACACCCCCATTTTGTTTATTTGCGAACATTTCAGGACACCACGGGTGTTCTTAGAACACATTCAACTTGACAGAGAACAATACGGACAGCATCCTCAGGACACCCCCTACGAACATTCCAGGACACCGGGAGTGTTCTTAGAAGCGTCTTCAGAACACCACCATATTGTTTATTTGCGAACATTTCAGGACACCACGAGTGTTCTTAGGACACATTCATCTTGACAGAGAACAATACGGACATCGTCCTCAGGACACCCCCTACGAACACTCCACGGACACCGCGAGTGTTCTTAGAAGCGTCTTCAGAACACCACCATCTTGTTTATTTGCGAACATTTCAGGACACCGCGAGTGTTCTTAGGACACATTCAACTTGACAGAGAACAATACGGACAGCGTCCTCAGGACACCCCCTACGAACATTTCAGAACAACGCGATAGTTCTTAGAGCACTTTCAACTTAACAACGAACAATACGGACAGCATCCTAAGGACACCCCCTACGAACATTCCAGGACACCGGGAGTGTTCTCAAAAACGTCTTCAGAACACCCCCATTTTGTTTATTTGCGAACATTTCAGGACACCGCGGGTGTTCTTAGAACACATTCAACTTGACAGAGAACAATACGGACAGCGTCCTCAGGACTACACCTACGAACACTCCCCGGACACCGTGAGTGTTCTTAGAAGCGTCTTCAGAACACCACCATCTTGTTTATTTGCGAACATTTCAGGACACCGCGAGTGTTCTTAGGACACATTCAACTTGACAGAGAACAATACGGACAGCGTCCTCAGGACACCCCCTACGAACATTCCTGGACACCGGGAGTGCTCTTAGAAGCTTCTTCAGAACACCACCATCTTGTTTATTTGCGAACATTTCAGGACACCGCGAGTGTTCTTAGGACACATTCAACTCGACAGAGAACAATACGGACAGAGTCCTCAGGACACCCCCTACGAACACTCCCAGACACCGCAAGTGTTCTTAGAAGCGTCTTCAGAACACCCCCATTTTGTTTATTTGCGAACATTTCAGGACACCACGGGTGTTCTTAGAACACATTCAACTTGACAGAGAACAATACGGACAGCATCCTCAGGACACCCCCTATGAACATTCCAGGACACCGGGAGTGTTCTTAGAAGCGTCTTCAGAACACCACCATCTTGTTTATTTGCGAACATTTCAGGACACCGCGAGTGTTCTTAGGACACATTCAACTTGACAGAGAACAATACGGACAGCGTCCTCAGGGAACCCCCTACGAACATTCCAGGACACCGGGAGTGTTCTTAGAAGCTTCTTCAGAACACCACCATCTTGTTTATTTGCGAACATTTCAGGACACAGCGAGTGTTCTTAGGACACATTCAACTTGACAGAGAACAATACGGACAGAGTCCTCAGGACACCCCCTACGAACACTCCCCGGACACCGCGAGTGTTCTTAGAAGCGTCTTCAGAACACCCCCATTTTGTTTATTTGCGAACATTTCAGGACACCACGGGTGTTCTTAGAACACATTCAACTTGACAGAGAACAATACGGACAGCATCCTCAGGACACCCCCTACGAACATTCCAGGACACCGGGAGTGTTCTTAGAAGCGTCTTCAGAACACCACCATCTTGTTTATTTGCGAACATTTCAGGACACCACGAGTGTTCTTAGGACACATTCATCTTGACAGAGAACAATACGGACAGCGTCCTCAGGACACCCCCTACGAACACTCCACGGACACCGCGAGTGTTCTTAGAAGCGTCTTCAGAACACCACCATCTTGTTTATTTGCGAACATTTCAGGACACCGCGAGTGTTCTTAGGACACATTCAACTTGACAGAGAACAATACGGACAGCGTCCTCAGGACACCCCCTACGAACATTTCAGAACAACGCGATAGTTCTTAGAGCACTTTCAACTTAACAACGAACAATACGGACAGCATCCTAAGGACACCCCCTACGAACATTCCAGGACACCGGGAGTGTTCTCAAAAACGTCTTCAGAACACCCCCATTTTGTTTATTTGCGAACATTTCAGGACACCGCGGGTGTTCTTAGAACACATTCAACTTGACAGAGAACAATACGGACAGCGTCCTCAGGACTACCCCTACGAACACTCCCCGGACACCGCGAGTGTTCTTAGAAGCGTCTTCAGAACACCACCATCTTGTTTATTTGCGAACATTTCAGGACACCGCGAGTGTTCTTAGGACACATTCAATTTGACAGAGAACAATACGGACAGCGTCCTCAGGACACCCCCTACGAACATTCCCGGACACCGGGAGTGCTCTTAGAAGCTTCTTCAGAACACCACCATCTTGTTTATTTGCGAACATTTCAGGACACCGCGAGTGTTCTTAGGACACATTCAACTTGACAGAGAACAATATGGACAGAGTCCTCAGGACACCCCCTACGAACACTCCCCGGACACCGAAAGTGTTCTTAGAAGCGTCTTCAGAACACCCCCATTTTGTTTATTTGCGAACATTTCAGGACACCACGGGTGTTCTTAGAACACATTCAACTTGACAGAGAACAATACGGACAGCATCCTCAGGACACCCCCTACGAACATTCCAGGACACCGGGAGTGTTCTTAGAAGCGTCTTCAGAACACCACCATCTTGTTTATTTGCGAACATTTCAGGACACCGCGAGTGTTCTTAGGACACATTTAACTTGACAGAGAACAATACGGACAGCGTCCTCAGGGCACCCCCTACGAACATTCCAGGACACCGGGAGTGTTCTTAGAAGCTTCTTCAGAACACCACCATCTTGTTTACTTGCGAACATTTCAGGACACTGCGAGTGTTCTTAGGACACATTCAACTTGACAGAGAACAATACGGACAGAGTCCTCAGGACACCCCCTACGAACACTCCCCGGACACCGCGAGTGTTCTTAGAAGCGTCTTCAGAACACCCCCATTTTGTTTATTTGCGAACATTTCAGGACACCACGGGTGTTCTTAGAACACATTCAACTTGACAGAGAACAATATGGACATCATCCTCAGGACACCCCCTACGAACATTCCAGGACACCGGGAGTGTTCTTAGAAGCGCTTTCAGAACACCACCATTTTGTTTATTTGCGAACATTTCAGGACACCACGAGTGTTCTTAGGACACATTCATCTTGACAGAGAACAATACGGACAGCGTCCTCAGGACACCCCCTACGAACACTCCACGGACACCGCGAGTGTTCTTAGAAGCGTCTTCAGAACACCACTATCTTGTTTATTTGCGAACATTTCAGGACACCGCGAGTGTTCTTAGGACACATTCAACTTGACAGAGAACAATACGGACAGCGTCCTCAGGACACCCCCTACGAACATTTCAGAACAACGCGATAGTTCTTAGAGCACTTTCAACTTAACAACGAACAATACGGACAGCATCCTAAGGACACCCCCTACGAACATTCCAGGACACCGGGAGTGTTCTCAAAAACGTCTTCAGAACACCCCCATTTTGTTTATTTGCGAACATTTCAGGACACCGCGGGTGTTCTTAGAACACATTCAACTTGACAGAGAACAATACGGACAGCGTCCTCAGGACTACCCCTACGAACACTCCCCGGACACCGCGAGTGTTCTTAGAAGCGTCTTCAGAACACCACCATCTTGTTTATTTGCGAACATTTCAGGACACCGCGAGTGTTCTTAGGACACATTCAACTTGACAGAGAACAATACGGACAGCGTCCTCAGGACACCCCCTACGAACATTCCAGGACACCGGGAGTGCTCTTAGAAGCTTCTTCAGAACACCACCATCTTGTTTATTTGCGAACATTTCAGGACACCGGGAGTGTTCTTAGGACACATTCAACTTGACAGAGAACAATACGGACAGAGTCTTCAGGACACCCCCTACGAACACTCCCCGGACACCGCAAGTGTTCTTAGAAGTGTCTTCAGAACACCTCCATTTTGTTTATTTGTGAACATTTCAGGACACCACGGGTGTTCTTAGAACACATTCAACTTGACAGAGAACAATACGGACAGCATCCTCAGGACACCCCCTACGAACATTCCAGGACACCGGGAGTGTTCTTAGAAGCGTCTTCAGAACACCACCATCTTGTTTATTTGCGAACATTTCAGGACACCGCGAGTGTTCTTAGGACACATTCAACTTGACAGAGAACAATACGAACAGCGTCCTCAGGACACCCCCTACGAACACTCCCCAGACACCGCGAGTGTTCTTAGAAGCGTCTTCAGAACACCCCCATTTTGTTTATTTGTGAACTATTCGGGACACCACGAGTGTTCTTAGGACACATTCATCTTGACAGAGAACAATACGGACAGCGTCCTCAGGACACCCCCTACGAACACTCCACGGACACCGCAAGTGTTCTTAGAAGCGTCTTCAGAACACCACCATCTTGTTTATTTGCGAACATTTCAGGACACCGCGAGTGTTCTTAGGACACATTCAACTTGACAGAGAACAATACGGACAGCGTCCTCAGGACACCCCCTACGAACATTTCAGAACAACGCGATAGTTCTTAGAACACTTTCAACTTAACAACGAACAATACGGACAGCATCCTAAGGACACCCCCTACGAACATTCCAGGACACCGGGAGTGTTCTCAAAAACGTCTTCAGAACACCCCCATTTTGTTTATTTGTGAACATTTCAGGACACCGCGGGTGTTCTTAGAACACATTCAACTTGACAGAGAACAATACGGACAGCGTCCTCAGGACACCCCCTACGAACATTCCAGGACACTGGGAGTGTTCTTAGAAGCTTCTTCAGAAAACCACCATCTTGTTTATTTGCGAACATTTCAGGACACCGCGAGTGTTCTTAGGACACATTCAACTTGACAGAGAACAATACGGACAGCGTCCTCAGGACACCCCCTACGAACACTCCCCGGACACCGCGAGTGTTCTTAGAAGCGTCTTCAGAACACCCCCATTTTGTTTATTTGCGAACATTTCAGGACACCGCGAGTGTTCTTAGGACACATTCAACTTGAGAGAGAACAATACGGACAGCGTCCTCAGGACACCCCCTACGAACACTCCCCGGACACTGCGAGTGTTCTTAGAAGCGTCTTCAGAACACCCCCTTTTTGTTTATTTGCGAACATTTCAGGACGCCGCGGGTGTTCTTAGAACACATTCAACTTGACAGAGAACAATGCGGACAGCGTCCTCAGGACGCCCCCTACGAACATTTCAGGACACCGGGAGTGTTCTCAAACACGTCTTCAGAACACCCCCATTTTGTTTATTTGCGAACATTTCAGGACACCGCGAGTGTTCTTAGGACACATTCATCTTGACAGAGAACAATACGGACAGCGTCCTCAGGACACCCCCTACGAACACTCCACGGACACCGCAAGTGTTCTTAGAAGCGTCTTCAGAACACCACCATCTTGTTTATTTGCGAACATTTCAGGACACCGCGAGTGTTCTTAGGACACATTCAACTTGACAGAGAACAATACGGACAGCGTCCTCAGGACACCCCCTACGAACATTTCAGAACAACGCGATAGTTCTTAGAGCACTTTCAACTTAACAACGAACAATACGGACAGCATCCTAAGGACACCCCCTACGAACATTCCAGGACACCGGGAGTGTTCTCAAAAACGTCTTCAGAACACCCCCATTTTGTTTATTTGCGAACATTTCAGGACACCGCGGGTGTTCTTAGAACACATTCAACTTGACAGAGAACAATACGGACAGCGTCCTCAGGACTACCCCTACGAACACTCCCCGGACACCGCGAGTGTTCTTAGAAGCGTCTTCAGAACACCACCATCTTGTTTATTTGCGAACATTTCAGGACACCTCGAGTGTTTTTAGGACACATTCAACTTGACAGAGAACAATACGGACAGCGTCCTCAGGACACCCCCTACGAACATTCCCGGACACCGGGAGTGCTCTTAGAAGCTTCTTCAGAACACCACCATCTTGTTTATTTGCGAACATTTCAGGACACCGCGAGTGTTCTTAGGACACATTCAACTTGACAGAGAACAATACGGACAGAGTCCTCAGGACACCCCCTACGAACACTCCCCGGACACCGAAAGTGTTCTTAGAAGCGCCTTCAGAACACCCCCATTTTGTTTATTTGCGAACATTTCAGGACACCACGGGTGCTCTTAGAACACATTCAACTTGACAGAGAACAATACGGACAGCATCCTCAGGACACCCCCTACGAACATTCCAGGACACCGGGAGTGTTCTTAGAAGCGTCTTCAGAACACCACCATCTTGTTTATTTGCGAACATTTCAGGACACCGCGAGTGTTCTTAGGACACAGTTAACTTGACAGAGAACAATACGGACAGTGTCCTCAGGGCACCCCCTACGAACATTCCAGGACACCGGGAGTGTTCTTAGAAGCTTCTTCAGAACACCACCATCTTGTTTATTTGCGAACATTTCAGGACACTGCGAGTGTTCTTAGGACACATTCAACTTGACAGAGAACAATACGGACAGAGTCCTCAGGACACCCCCTACGAACACTCCCCGGACACCGCGAGTGTTCTTAGAAGCGTCTTCAGAACACCCCCATTTTGTTTATTTGCGAACATTTCAGGACACCACGGGTGTTCTTAGAACACATTCAACTTGACAGAGAACAATATGGACAGCATCCTCAGGACACCCCCTACGAACATTCCAGGACACCGGGAGTGTTCTTAGAAGCGCTTTCAGAACACCACCATCTTGTTTATTTGCGAACATTTCAGGACACCACGAGTGTTCTTAGGACACATTCATCTTGACAGAGAACAATACGGACAGCGTCCTCAGGACACCCCCTACGAACACTCCACGGACACCGCGAGTGTTCTTAGAAGCGTCTTCAGAACACCACCATCTTGTTTATTTGCGAACATTTCAGGACACCGCGAGTGTTCTTAGGACACATTCAACTTGACAGAGAACAATACGGACAGCGTCCTCAGGACACCCCCTACGAACATTTCAGAACAACGCGATAGTTCTTAGAGCACTTTCAACTTAACAACGAACAATACGGACAGCATCCTAAGGACACCCCCTACGAACATTCCAGGACACCGGGAGTGTTCTCAAAAACGTCTTCAGAACACCCCCATTTTGTTTATTTGCGAACATTTCAGGACACCGCGGGTGTTCTTAGAACACATTCAACTTGACAGAGAACAATACGGACAGCGTCCTCAGGACTACCCCTACGAACACTCCCCGGACACCGCGAGTGTTCTTAGAAGCGTCTTCAGAACACCACCATCTTGTTTATTTGCGAACATTTCAGGACACCGCGAGTGTTCTTAGGACACATTCAACTTGACAGAGAACAATACGGACAGCGTCCTCAGGACACCCCCTACGAACATTCCAGGACACCGGGAGTGCTCTTAGAAGCTTCTTCAGAACACCACCATCTTGTTTATTTGCGAACATTTCAGGACACCGGGAGTGTTCTTAGGACACATTCAACTTGACAGAGAACAATACGGACAGAGTCTTCAGGACACCCCCTACGAACACTCCCCGGACACCGGAAGTGTTCTTAGAAGCGTCTTCAGAACACCTCCATTTTGTTTATTTGCGAACATTTCAGGACACCACGGGTGTTCTTAGAACACATTCAACTTGACAGAGAACAATACGGACAGCATCCTCAGGACACCCCCTACGAACATTCCAGGACACCGGGAGTGTTCTTAGAAGCGTCTTCAGAACACCACCATCTTGTTTATTTGCGAACATTTCAGGACACCGCGAGTGTTCTTAGGACACATTCAACTTGACAGAGAACAATACGAACAGCGTCCTCAGGACACCCCCTACGAACACTCCCCAGACACCGCGAGTGTTCTTAGAAGCGTCTTCAGAACACCCCCATTTTGTTTATTTGTGAACTATTCGGGACACCACGAGTGTTCTTAGGACACATTCATCTTGACAGAGAACAATACGGACAGCGTCCTCAGGACACCCCCTACGAACACTCCACGGACACCGCGAGTGTTCTTAGAAGCGTCTTCAGAACACCACCATCTTGTTTATTTGCGAACATTTCAGGACACCGCGAGTGTTCTTAGGACACATTCAACTTGACAGAGAACAATACGGACAGCGTCCTCAGGACACCCCCTACGAACATTTCAGAACAACGCGATAGTTCTTAGAACACTTTCAACTTAACAACGAACAATACGGACAGCATCCTAAGGACACCCCCTACGAACATTCCAGGACACCGGGAGTGTTCTCAAAAACGTCTTCAGAACACCCCCATTTTGTTTATTTGTGAACATTTCAGGACACCGCGGGTGTTCTTAGAACACATTCAACTTGACAGAGAACAATACGGACAGCGTCCTCAGGACACCCCCTACGAACATTCCAGGACACTGGGAGTGTTCTTAGAAGCTTCTTCAGAAAACCACCATCTTGTTTATTTGCGAACATTTCAGGACACCGCGAGTGTTCTTAGGACACATTCAACTTGACAGAGAACAATACGGACAGCGTCCTCAGGACACCCCCTACGAACACTCCCCGGACACCGCGAGTGTTCTTAGAAGCGTCTTCAGAACACCCCCATTTTGTTTATTTGCGAACATTTCAGGACACCGCGAGTGTTCTTAGGACACATTCAACTTGAGAGAGAACAATACGGACAGCGTCCTCAGGACACCCCCTACGAACACTCCCCGGACACTGCGAGTGTTCTTAGAAGCGTCTTCAGAACACCCCCTTTTTGTTTATTTGCGAACATTTCAGGACGCCGCGGGTGTTCTTAGAACACATTCAACTTGACAGAGAACAATACGGACAGCGTCCTCAGGACGCCTCCTACGAACATTTCAGGACACCGGGAGTGTTCTCAAACACGTCTTCAGAACACCCCCATTTTGTTTATTTGCGAACATTTCAGGACACCGCGAGTGTTCTTAGGACACATTCATCTTGACAGAGAACAATACGGACAGCGTCCTCAGGACACCCCCTACGAACACTCCACGGACACCGCAAGTGTTCTTAGAAGCGTCTTCAGAACACCACCATCTTGTTTATTTGCGAACATTTCAGGACACCGCGAGTGTTCTTAGGACACATTCAACTTGACAGAGAACAATACGGACAGCGTCCTCAGGACACCCCCTACGAACATTTCAGAACAACGCGATAGTTCTTAGAGCACTTTCAACTTAACAACGAACAATACGGACAGCATCCTAAGGACACCCCCTACGAACATTCCAGGACACCGGGAGTGTTCTCAAAAACGTCTTCAGAACACCCCCATTTTGTTTATTTGCGAACATTTCAGGACACCGCGGGTGTTCTTAGAACACATTCAACTTGACAGAGAACAATACGGACAGCGTCCTCAGGACTACCCCTACGAACACTCCCCGGACACCGCGAGTGTTCTTAGAAGCGTCTTCAGAACACCACCATCTTGTTTATTTGCGAACATTTCAGGACACCGCGAGTGTTTTTAGGACACATTCAACTTGACAGAGAACAATACGGACAGCGTCCTCAGGACACCCCCTACGAACATTCCCGGACACCGGGAGTGCTCTTAGAAGCTTCTTCAGAACACCACCATCTTGTTTATTTGCGAACATTTCAGGACACCGCGAGTGTTCTTAGGACACATTCAACTTGACAGAGAACAATACGGACAGAGTCCTCAGGACACCCCCTACGAACACTCCCCGGACACCGAAATTGTTCTTAGAAGCGTCTTCAGAACACCCCCATTTTGTTTATTTGCGAACATTTCAGGACACCACGGGTGTTCTTAGAACACATTCAACTTGACAGAGAACAATACGGACAGCATCCTCAGGACACCCCCTACGAACATTCCAGGACACCGGGAGTGTTCTTAGAAGCGTCTTCAGAACACCACCATCTTGTTTATTTGCGAACATTTCAGGACACCGCGAGTGTTCTTAGGACACATTTAACTTGACAGAGAACAATACGGACAGCGTCCTCAGGGCACCCCCTACGAACATTCCAGGACACCGGGAGTGTTCTTAGAAGCTTCTTCAGAACACCACCATCTTGTTTATTTGCGAACATTTCAGGACACTGCGAGTGTTCTTAGGACACATTCAACTTGACAGAGAACAATACGGACAGAGTCCTCAGGACACCCCCTACGAACACTCCCCGGACACCGCGAGTGTTCTTAGAAGCGTCTTCAGAACACCCCCATTTTGTTTATTTGCGAACATTTCAGGACACCACGGGTGTTCTTAGAACACATTCAACTTGACAGAGAACAATATGGACAGCATCCTCAGGACACCCCCTACGAACATTCCAGGACACCGGGAGTGTTCTTAGAAGCGCTTTCAGAACACCACCATCTTGTTTATTTGCGAACATTTCAGGACACCACGAGTGTTCTTAGGACACATTCATCTTGACAGAGAACAATACGGACAGCGTCCTCAGGACACCCCCTACGAACACTCCACGGACACCGCGAGTGTTCTTAGAAGCGTCTTCAGAACACCACCATCTTGTTTATTTGCGAACATTTCAGGACACCGCGAGTGTTCTTAGGACACATTCAACTTGACAGAGAACAATACGGACAGCGTCCTCAGGACACCCCCTACGAACATTTCAGAACAACGCGATAGTTCTTAGAGCACTTTCAACTTAACAACGAACAATACGGACAGCATCCTAAGGACACCCCCTACGAACATTCCAGGACACCGGGAGTGTTCTCAAAAACGTCTTCAGAACACCCCCATTTTGTTTATTTGCGAACATTTCAGGACACCGCGGGTGTTCTTAGAACACATTCAACTTGACAGAGAACAATACGGACAGCGTCCTCAGGACTACCCCTACGAACACTCCCCGGACACCGCGAGTGTTCTTAGAAGCGTCTTCAGAACACCACCATCTTGTTTATTTGCGAACATTTCAGGACACCGCGAGTGTTCTTAGGACACATTCAACTTGACAGAGAACAATACGGACAGCGTCCTCAGGACACCCCCTACGAACATTCCAGGACACCGGGAGTGCTCTTAGAAGCTTCTTCAGAACACCACCATCTTGTTTATTTGCGAACATTTCAGGACACCGGGAGTGTTCTTAGGACACATTCAACTTGACAGAGAACAATACGGACAGAGTCCTCAGGACACCCCCTACGAACACTCCCCGGACACCGCAAGTGTTCTTAGAAGCGTCTTCAGAACACCTCCATTTTGTTTATTTGCGAACATTTCAGGACACCACGGGTGTTCTTAGAACACATTCAACTTGACAGAGAACAATACGGACAGCATCCTCAGGACACCCCCTACGAACATTCCAGGACACCGGGAGTGTTCTTAGAAGCGTCTTCAGAACACCACCATCTTGTTTATTTGCGAACATTTCAGGACACCGCGAGTGTTCTTAGGACACATTCAACTTGACAGAGAACAATACGAACAGCGTCCTCAGGACACCCCCTACGAACACTCCCCAGACACCGCGAGTGTTCTTAGAAGCGTATTCAGAACACCCCCATTTTGATTATTTGTGAACTATTCGGGACACCACGAGTGTTCTTAGGACACATTCATCTTGACAGAGAACAATACGGACAGCGTCCTCAGGACACCCCCTACGAACACTCCACGGACACCGCGAGTGTTCTTAGAAGCGTCTTCAGAACACCACCATCTTGTTTATTTGCGAACATTTCAGGACACCGCGAGTGTTCTTAGGACACATTCAACTTGACAGAGAACAATACGGACAGCGTCCTCAGGACACCCCCTACGAACATTTCAGAACAACGCGATAGTTCTTAGAACACTTTCAACTTAACAACGAACAATACGGACAGCATCCTAAGGACACCCCCTACGAACATTCCAGGACACCGGGAGTGTTCTCAAAAACGTCTTCAGAACACCCCCATTTTGTTTATTTGTGAACATTTCAGGACACCGCGGGTGTTCTTAGAACACATTCAACTTGACAGAGAACAATACGGACAGCGTCCTCAGGACACCCCCTACGAACATTCCAGGACACTGGGAGTGTTCTTAGAAGCTTCTTCAGAAAACCACCATCTTGTTTATTTGCGAACATTTCAGGACACCGCAAGTGTTCTTAGGACACATTCAACTTGACAGAGAACAATACGGACAGCGTCCTCAGGACACCCCCTACGAACACTCCCCGGACACCGCGAGTGTTCTTAGAAGCGTCTTCAGAACACCCCCATTTTGTTTATTTGCGAACATTTCAGGACACCGCGAGTGTTCTTAGGACACATTCAACTTGAGAGAGAACAATACGGACAGCGTCCTCAGGACACCCCCTACGAACACTCCCCGGACACTGCGAGTGTTCTTAGAAGCGTCTTCAGAACACCCCCATTTTGTTTATTTGCGAACATTTCAGGACACCGCGAGTGTTCTTAGGACACATTCAACTTGAGAGAGAACAATACGGACAGTGTCCTCAGGACACCCCCTACGAACACTCCCCGGACACTGCGAGTGTTCTTAGAAGCGTCTTAAGAACACCCCCTTTTTGTTTATTTGCGAACATTTCAGGACACCGCAGGTGTTCTTAGAACACATTCAACTTGACAGAGAACAATACGGACAGCGTCCTCAGGACGCCCCCTACGAACATTTCAGGACACCGGGAGTGTTCTCAAACACGTCTTCAGAACACCCCCATTTTGTTTATTTGCGAACATTTCAGGACACCGCGGGTGTTCTTAGAACACATTCAACTTGACAGAGAACAATACGGACAGCATCCTCAGGACACCCCCTACGAACACTCCCCGGACACCGCAAGTGTTCTTAGAACAGTTTCACTTTGCTTGCGAACAAAACGGACACATATTGAGTCCTTAGAACACCCCCTAGTCAGTTTATTTAGAACATTTCAGAACACCCGTGATGTCCGCAAACAAATCGAACACAAAAAGAACGTCTAACACATAAAAAACACAACTTTCATCCTATCTCATACACTCCCACCCTCCCCAAACACTCCTACACACCAACACACTCTACAAAATACACATTTTGAAGAAAGTTTCACCGCGCTGTCCGCGGACATCCGCGAATCCAAGATGGCGGGCGCTACCGAAAAATCTGACGCGCTTCACGCTCCACGCCATCCAATCAGCGAACATGTTGCATGTCCGCGAACATCACGCAAGACGATTGGCCAATCAGGACACTGTCCGCGGAGCGAACAGGGAAGTGTGTCCGCGAACCGAACACAGATATCACTATTTTTTTTACCTACTTTTTGGTCATTTTAAAAAAAACTACTGGACGGATTTTCACCAAATTTGCAAAAGCACGCTTTCGGGACCAAGCCGCTGCTCCTGGTCCAAATTTGGTGGAAATCCGTCCAGCGGTTTGGGCTGTAGGCGCGAGCAAAATTTTTTTCCCATTCAGTCTATGGGAAAAAAAAAGTTTTGGGACCCCCCCTATAACTTTGCCCCCTGTGGACGATTCCTCACCAAACTTTGCTAAGACATTCAGAGTGACCCAAATACTTGTTTTGCAAAGTTTGGTGAGGATCCGTCCAGGGAGAGCGAAATTATAAGCCACCCAAAAAGTGTTCTCCCTATGGAAACAGCAACTTAACCATAACTACATGGCCACTACTGTTTTTTGTATATATATATATATATATATAAAAAAAAATGTAAAAAAAATGGAAGCTGAAATGAATGGGATTGGTTTGCAAAATGAAAATGTATTAAATATTGAATGTTGTTTTATGTATGTTTGTTTTCTCTTTAACCTGTGCTTAATTTCAGAAGGCGAGAGAAAAAGGGCGAAATGTTTTACAAAGCATGTTTTATTTTTGGCAAAAGAGTGAAGTTAGTATTGTGCTATGTACTTAATTTGTTTCTTTTCTATTTGATTTAGAATATTAACATATATTTAGTCAGAGGTTCCGGGACCGGAGGCCACGGGAGACGATGGAGTCCTGGAGTCCCCTGGATGAAGATCAAATGATCCCTGCCTCCGGGTGGAGGTGAAGACAAAGTAACCGGAATGCCAAAGAAGAGATGACTTCTATGGAAAAAGGATCCAAGAGTGCCAAGATGAAAGAGCACCCGAATGAACCAAATGATGTGACATCGGCGGTCGGGACATATCAGAGACAAACAAGTGTCCTGGAGTATGGAGTTCCACGTATTTATTATTTTAATTAATTATTTTAATCTGTTATGTTAATTATTTATTTTAACTATTTGTTTTATTTGATTGTTTTGTGATTAACTTCAAGTATAAAATTAAAACACTGGACTATAGACACTTCCATTGGGAAGAAATATGCAAAACATTTGATAAGAACTGATGGACTCAGAGATGAATTTTGATATTGTGATGATTGAACCGTGATTTTTCAATTTTCCTTTTTCACATGTGAATATTCATTTTTTTGGATTACCACATTTTAAAAGAAGAAAGGGGGCAAGTTAGATTTCTTCCAATTGTGGCTTGGACCATGGCCAAATTCTCAGAAAAAGGAGGGGATATGTAGGATTATTTAGTGTGTTTTTGGAGTGCAGCACCACTGCACGGGATCAATGTATAGCATGTTTTTGGAGTGCAGCGCCACTGCATGGGATCAATGTATTGCTATAATGCAGTACAGCAAGCCATGTGTTGCCAGTGTAACATATGGACATGCAAATGAAGACAGGTTACACATTGTAAAAGCACATCATTTTTAATGGTGTAACATATGGACATGTAAATGAAGAGAGGCTACACAGGTCAAAAACAAACCATTTTCCCATTTAAAAGCACACCATTTTTTTTCTTTTCTCACCTGAAATGCCTCTATTGCAGGAGACACATTAGATTATTAATTAATTAATGCAATTAACCAGTACTAACACAATTCTAACTTCTTAATATTATAATGTGTTCTCCATGTGCAAAATGAGGAGGCTGAGGCTCACTTTAAACGTGCATTCAGATTTGTTTCTCTCTTTTTCTCTGTGCTTTTCACAGTCCTTGTTCAGGAAACAAAACTCAGATTTTTATTGGATAGGCATCACGTTAGGGGCTGTAACAGAGGTTTCTTGATGCACCTCGGGGAGAAGAAAGGCAGTGTCCATTTTGCATAGCTTCAGTGAGGACTTGGCTGGAGTGACTGTGGGGTTGCCTGACTGAAAGGCGTCATTCCAGTGCACTGCTGACCTTCACCGGCTGGGGATTCTAGTCGATTAGCACCAGCTTCAGAATAGAAGATTGCAGATCAGAACTGCATGTTCTCGCTGGGGGGCTCTAAAAGAAAGCCCTGAGCCATTTAAAGAAAGCGACCAGCCCAGAGATTTCGCGCGCTGAACAACTACAAATGGCTGGTAATTATCTTATACAAAGTGAGAGTGCGGTGTGTGAATGAAATTTATTTCAGGCAGGCAGCGTAGCGACAGCTTCTAGTGAAGAATCACTGTATTTATCACTGCATTTAAACGCTACACTCCAATGTTGCCATCTAAATGCAAGTCCACTGATGCATTGTTTTCTTTATTGTTGCAAAGAATCTAATGAAATGCCATGTATGTTGCAATTGTTTGTCTTATGTTTATTTTAGAAAAGACTGCCTCGCAAAGCTGGTAATGTATGATTTTTTAAATGAAACTGATGTAAATCACAACCTGTGTAAAGGTTTCTTTTTTGCTTCTGTTTTTCTCTGGTGCAGTTAGCCCATATCACATGATAAAAGGGGAGGTTATTAGGTAATATATGCCAGGCATCCTATGTGGAAAAAGTTATGTTATGAGTAATTATAAATAGCTGTGTGTGTGGTTCCACTCAGTTTATGTGTGTGTGGCTTCTGAGTGGAACACAATCCAATAGTCTGCTGGGCGTACATGAATCAGCAGAGAGAGAGGCCTCTGGAAATAGTTTCACAAATGTAAATAAATTAGTGATAATACCACATGTTATTGTGAATACCACATGGAAACATAATATCACTAATGTAAATAAATTAATGATAATACCACATGTTATTGTGAATACTTTATGGAAGCTTAGCTCACTGGTGTAGATAAATCAGTGATAACAGCCATAAGTGGCACTCATTATGCAAATGTGGTGTTATTGAATAATGTAGAAGCCTGAGGCCTCTAGAGATCACAAGAACAGTCTAAACAAAAGAAAGGGGTTTTGTATGTTGGGGCCACAAATAAAACAAAGAAATTATGCTCATCACTATACCACAACGAAATGTAGACCATCTGAATGTATCTGTGTACTGGAATAATGCATAGTTACGATACCACTATAATTTCAAACCCAATCTAAATACAAGGAGTGGTTATTACTAAACTATTTTTGTTTTTGGTGATAAGAAAATACCGCTAGGCCCCAAATCTACACAAAATACCCAACAAGCTCCACAGCACAGCTCGTACCCTTTTCTCCAGCGACTACATCCATGGAAAAGGGAACGAAGAACATTGAGATCAATAATAAGTGCCAATGCATCTGTGTTCTCCCCAAGTGAATCAGTAGCGTGCCATCAGTATCAGTCAACAAGCAACTGCCGTACACACACAGGCCCATGCTCGGAAATGTGACCGATTCCAGTCTCAAAACTCAAGACAAAAGGACAAGTCACAATGATGAGACATGCACATGTGAACGTAGCACATGCATGTCTGGCCATATACACATGACAACAATATTGTAAACTTCACAATAACAATACAGCAGTGACCCAAGTGCATCCTGAGGTCAGGGCCATGGAAAGGGCACCTGGCCACAAGTGTCTGTAGCACCATAGGCACATCTTTATCCAAACACATCTACCAACATGCACCCCTCAAAATCAGACATGAAGGCAAGCAACACGTACATGCACCTGTTACTGAGGATCAAGCAGCAATTATCTTGCTCCCCCAACACAAGCAAATGTCATGGTGGCATACCATGTGTGCACCCTCATTCAGTGGCCTGACATGTCCCAATTTAGATCCGGATAGTCATATGCAAGACATTGTCACAATGACACATCCTTACACATGTGTCAAGAAATGATGCAATCATCATGCCCAAGGGAACCCCTCCCTTCCCCTCCCTTCCTCCCTCCCCCCTCTACCTCAAATCCTACACCATCACTCCTTCACCTACCCCCTCCTCTACCCTATCCCCCCTTGTAAATAGTTCTACTTATTGTTCTATGACCTGTTCATGTTTGTAAATATGCTCTCTCACTTTGTATCTGTTGTTATATTGTAAAGCACTTTGGCTTAAAGCGCTTTATAAATTCAATAAACATAAACATAGACATAACTGTTCCTCACATGCCCCAACAACTCAATCTGGCAACTGTTCCTGTCAGAGGATTTTCTGTAAGCATCTCACAGTGCATGCACATGCTTATAGTTTGTCAACAGTGACTGACTGAGCTCATAACTACACCTGTGCACTCCACAGATGTGTGCCATTACATACTTTCAGCATCGGCATGAGGCTGCATGCCATTAAAGTATTGTGAAACACACATGCTGTGGAAAGCACTAACTTGATGAAGTCATGCATGCCCATGCAGGACATAGCAAATCTGTGGAAATGTATACCCTGTGAGACCCCACCAGCAGCCTGAATATGTGCCTATAGGTCAAGGACATGGGCTTCAACTGCTGGTTGGTCCTCTCCATGCTCAGAAATGTGACCAATTCCAGTCTCAAAACTGAAGACGAAAGGACAAGTAACAATAATGAGATATGCACATGTGAACATAGCACATGCATGGCTGGCCACATAAACATGTCAGTAATGTTGTAAACTTCACAATAACAATACAGCAGTGACCCAGGTGAATCCTGAAGTCAGGGCCATGGAAAGGGCAGCTGGCCACATGTGTTCGTAGCACCATAGGCACATCTTTACCCAACCACATCTACCAACATGCACCCCTGAAAATCTGACATGAAGGCAAGCAACACGTACATGCACCTGTTTCTGAGGATCAAGCCGCAATGCTCTTGCTCCCAACACAAGCAAATGGCATGGTGGCATACCATGTATGCACCCACACTCAGTGGCATGACATGTCCCAATTTAGATCTGAATAGTCATATGCACGAAATTGTCACAATGACACATCCTTACACATATGTTAATCTCTACTGCTGAGCGGAGATGATGCAATCATCATGCCCAATGGAACAACACATTGAAGAGACTGTATAAATGTTCCTCACATGCACCAAAAACTAAATTCAGCAACTGTTCCTGTCAGAGATTTTGCTGTCAGCATCTCACGGTGCATGCACACGAGTATAGTTTCTCACCAGACGCTGAGTGAGCTCATACCTGCACGTGTGCACTCCACAGATGTGTACCTTGACATACTTCCAGTATCGGCATCAGGCTGCATGCCATTAAAGGATTGTGGAGCACACATGCTGTGGAAAGCACTAACTTGATCAAGTCATGCATTCCCATGCAGGACATGCCAAATCTGTGGTAATGTATACCCTGTTAGTATTCACCAGCGGCCTGAATATGTGCCTGAAGGTCAAGGACCTTGGCTTGGACTGCTGAGTTGATCCACTCCAGGATCTGGAGGTGAAGGGGTGACAACCAATGGTAGCCTGCACAGTGGAACTCCACTCAGGCACCTGCCTCAAGTGCCGCCTTCGCCTGTCTCCAGATTCTAAGATTGTCCCAGCGCTTCTTTGCATGGTCCACTGTGTGGACTACCAAGCCCTCTTTGTTGATGGCAACTGTGATACCCACCCAGATCTTGTGATGTTCAAACGTTCCAGGGTACTTATGTACAACAAAGAGGTCCTCATAACTGGCTAGGACCTGACCACCCAGGATGCCAACATCTCCAGATGAGAAGTTGACAGCCCTCACCCTCACCTTGGGGAGCTAGAATATATTCTAGCCTCGGTGCACCTGAGGCCGGCGGAGTGAAGCTGGCCCCTGACTATGCATGATGCAGAGCTGTGGTGGTGGTATTGAGATGTGGAAGTCCTCATATGGCAAATGAGTTGTCCCCAGAGCATGACAAGAGGGCCACAGATAATCAGGATGAGGTATACCAGGCATTCCAAGGCAGTGCAAGTGGTCAGAAGGCACTGACAAACTACCAGGTAGCAGGAGGTATGGGGTCAAAATAAGGCTGGAGTCAGCAAAATATGGCGCAAGGCAGGAGCTACAGCAAGGCACAGGTGTCTACAATCCACACACGAGGCAGCAGTGGCACAATCAGAGGAAGGATCCTATGCATGTAATTTCCATGCCACAAGTATTGCGCTTACGTGATTACGCTGTAAATGATCAGCTCCCTCTTGCATACGCAGAGGCAGCAATATTTACGGGGTCCTACGTGGATTACCTGGAGTGCACGCAGGCAGCGATATTTAGGATGTACAATGCAGATTTCCTGGCGTGCGCAGACATGGTGATATTTAGGGGGTAAATGCAGATTTTCTGCTGAAATGTGTGGGTACCTTGCTGTAAAAATATCTTGCACCATGAGTGGGAAGGATCCGTGGAGAGGGAGAGGATGAGGACAAGGACAAGGAAAAGGTCAGAAGAAGGGTCCACCTGCTAAATGTGGTGGCGAGCCTACAGGTGCCCTTGCACTATCAAGTCTCATCAGGTGAGTGTTGTGTGTGTGTTATATTTGATTTCATCTGCATATAATATGCTAGAAAATGTTGTTGTACAGTTGGTCTGGGTCCTTCTCAGCCATCTTTGAATACTACAGTAAAACATCCATGGTCACTTCCATGACATGTTGTGCATCCTAGAAGGTGGATGCCTGAACTCTGTTTGTGGTTGACATTGATCTTACAGCACACATTACTGTATACAGAATTCTTTAGTGATACCAATATACCAATATTTGTGAATGGCCTGCAAGAAAAATGTCATTTTACACACTCACAGTGTCATGCTTGCGGACCTCACATTATGTACACACACCTTGACTCACGTGGAATAACACTGAGCTGTGGACTATGTCACAATTATCCATTCACTTGCCCGGTGGCCTGTAAAGAAGGATGAGTGGCAATGTCAGTGAGAAGTCCCATGATGGTGTGTTCCAGACCGAGGTTTCAGTGGTTGGCCAAAAGATATTTGAGTGATATTCATTCCAAATATGAAGTGTAAATTATTTCAGTGGTCAAGCAAGTGCACACTGGTGATATCCATGTTGAACTCTCCTCACACATAGTTGAGATAAATGTAAGCATGGGTTAGCACAAATCTTGCCTTGGCTAATGTAGCGAAGGGGATGATGGGGATTTTGGCAATGAAAATGCCTGCATGCACGGTTGGTCAACAGAAGACAACTTGATACTTTCACAGGTTTCAAGTAGGCAAGGTTGAGCAGAGAAGGGGCTCAACAATAAAGCACATACCTTCATCTGTCTTCTGTTAGATCTTCCACTCTCATTATTGTATTTATGTATATATGTATGATTACCTACTCCTCTAATCCGTGGCTTGATACTGTAATCCCATAGATACTTATACTAACAAATCGAAAATATGACAGAAGACAAAACTCACTGGTATAGTGATGACTATGCCACAGCCCTCCTGAATGCCATTTCAATAATCAACAATAGCGAATTAGGAACCAACCAAGATCCCAACACGGAATGGGATGAGATTATCCAATTTAGAAAAAGACTTATCAGAACTGAACTTCATGGGGCAATAATGCTAGAATATCTAAAAAACAAAGCGTTACCCCAAGGCCTTACAGTTCATAATGAGCCCTGTCTATTATTAGACAATGCCAAATTTAAGCTCCAATGGAGCTATATAGCCAATAGCGGAAGCAATTGGCTGATTCTAATAATAGACACCGCAAAAGAAGTATCAGAAAAAATAGAGATTGACCAAAAAAACTAGAAGATATAAAGAGAAGGGATCTCTCTAGATAACTTAAAAAAATCCTTGAAGAAATTGAAAAGGAAATGAAGGACTTCAAACAAACCAATACCCTCAAACGAATCCGGCAGCTTAAAAAAGACCTAACGAGATACAGCCATGATAAAGCATACGCATATACCCGAGAAGGCTACAAGACTCCAACTATCCAACCAAGCGGCCCACAGAATAGGAACAGAAGAGTGAGATTCCGAGCAACATCTTACAGCTCAAGTAGCAATAGTAGTGACCCTAATATTAAAACCACAGGGAATGCTACTCCAGCTCCTACAAGAGGTCGAGGCCAGCAATACCATAAAGAGGCCAGGGTAACCAAGGGAATGCATCAAGGAATTTTTGATGCCAAAGCCCCAACAGGGGGAACTGGAATGGCGACAAACGCCATCTAAGGAGCAGCAATCGCTTCTAGTCAATCTCTCTAAATACAAACCTACATCTGTTGAAAAACGAATGCTAAATAAAGGCATAGGCTATGTAATCTCTAAAAAACATGACCCATTCCTCTTCCGAACAGAATTCCAAAAGCGTATGTGCAAAATCCATCTAAAAGAGTATTTTGCAGATAAAATCCTAGAAACAGAGGATTTAGCTATTGCCAACCACACAGGTTTAAAAACAACCTCCACACTCACTCCACCCACGCATACCAACTCACCTGAAAAATATTTTTTTGAAAAAAGAGTGTTAGTGGAAGTTGAGAAACTAGAAAAGAAAAATATTCCTATGTTCCAGAAACGAAATGGAAGCCCTGAACACACTTGCGAATAATGACACCATTATTGTTAAAAGAGCAGATAAGGGAGGTGGTATAGTGATACTTGATAAAACCTCTCATATCAACGAATGCCTAACCCAACTTAGTAAGAATCCCTATTATAAAAAAAACGACTGAAGATCCGACTAAATAACTTCAAAGTATGATTGAACAAAAAATCAGCAAAGCCAAAGAAAGAGGATGGTTAAGCCGACAAGAATGTCAATTTCTCATTAATAATGAACCCTCCACTCCAACTTTCCACTGTCTTCCAAAGATCCATAAATCCCTTATCCATCCCTCTGGAAGACCTACAGTAGTGGGTATAAACTCTATACTTGAACCCCTCTCAATCTTTGCCGACCACTACTTCAAGAACTATGTAGTACGCATGAAATCATATCTTAAAGACAGCAAAGATGTCATTAGACAATTTGAGAACTTGCCCTATGATCACAATACTCAGTTTCTAATCAGCTTTGATATTATATCGCTCTATACCAATATCCCACAAAGAGAAACTATCGACACCATAGAAGAGATCGTACTAACTCGTATCGATCAAGGCCCTGTGCCCAGTTCGTTTATACTCTGGTGCATAGAGATTGCACTCACGCAAATGTTTTTTGAATTTCAGGGTAGTTTCTGCCAGCAAACAGAGGGCACTTCAATGGGGGCCACCATGGCCCCAAGTGTGGCTAATTTATATGTAGAATATTTCGAAAAGAAACATATATACACTCCACACCCATTCGAACAGCACCTCCTCTGCTGGTCAAGATATATTGATGATATCTTTGCAATTTGGACGGGACTAAAGAACAAGCCGAGGCCTTCTTAAAATGGCTTAATGAACAGAATCGCCACTTACAATTTACTATGACCATTGAACGTGAAGCAATCGCCTTCCTACACCTTAGTATCTTTCATCAAGATGGACATTTATTAGTCAAACCCTATCATAAAACCTCAGATAGGAATAGTTTATTACACTACCACAGCCACCATGTAAGACATTTGAAAAACAACTTACCATATGGTCAGTTTCTACGGCTCAAACGTAATAGTAGCACCAAAGAAGCATACGAAACAGAAGCCCTACTCTTGAAAGAAAAACTCAAAGAACGATAATATCCTAGACAATTTATTAAAATGGCAGCAAAATGCGCTTATAATAACAATCGCGAGGCGCTACTGGAAGATAAAATAAAGAAACCACCAGAAGATAAGATAGTGTCGGTAAACACCTTTACCAATTTGAGCCTAACTATCAATAATATAGTTTAAAAACAATGGAACATTTTTGAGAAAACGTCGACCAAACTACAATGTCCCATATTTGCCTATAAAAAAATCCACCACGATAGGCACTAAAGTAGTAGCAAATTAAAACAACTGAAACAGTCATTGAAAGCGTCACTAACTTTGGGGAATGGAATAGATTACAGGCCACTACCCTTGTGATCAATGCTCTGTTTGTAAATTGACAGTCAAGTCCCAAACGATCGAAAAAGGTCTTACTAAACCTTGGAAGCAGAATCAATTTACCAACTGCAACACAGAGTACGTCATATACATGATAACCTGTCCATGTAAACTTAAATACATTGGCATGACAACCTGGAAGATAAAAATGCGGATATCGGAACACAGAAGTTGCATAAAAAATAAAACTATGCTAGCCCCTATGGTTAAACATTTTGTAGATAAAAAACATGGGCATGAAGAATTCCAATGGACAATACTACTGGCCATTAAAGGGAAAGACAGCCTCCGCATGAAGAAAATACTGCATGAAAAAAGAACAAAGGCTTATTTTTTAACATAAAGTGATCAAAAAAGGTCTGAATGAGTCAGTTGAATGGTATAAATTATAAACTAAAGATTAAATATGCCCTCTCTGTCCCCTCTAGCATACTGAGTATTATGAGAACATTCAGTCCCTTGAGAGTTAGAATCTATAATTAGTCTTATAACCATAGATATACTAGCAAAATGAAGTACTTAATTCTCTAAGAGATGTGATCTACTGTATTTATACAGAAGGTGTGTCCAATGGCTACACTGAGATTGATTTTTTTAAATGATTCACACCTACCATTACTATTATGTTAATACTATAGGTCTTCTGTTAAAACTTTAGAGAGTCATTACAAGATTTTGACTCGGCCGTGTACTATGACTATAGCATATTCTGCCTCCAACTAACAGAATTCATCTGAGTTCTAGAGCCTATATTATCAAATGAAACGATAGGAACTCATTCCTTGAGGATCCTATACTTTAACGGAACCCAGTTTCTTCTATAACCAATGATGGGTTAAATTGACTGGAACATTTCGTAATCCATTCTGAATGGATCCGTTTAGACCTTTATCTTTGTTTACCGACACTATCTTATCTTCTGGTGGTTTCTTTATTTTATCTTCCAGTAGCGCCTTCCCTCAAGCTGTATATACTAAAAATAAAAAAAGGACTTGCTCCATATAACCTCTTCCAAGATGGTGCGCTATGTCGCAAACCATCGAGAGAAGTAGACAGAGGCCTTGGATGCCGTTTTACCAAACGATTTAGAAGAGCCCACACTTTAAACCAACTTATTCACCAATACAGGTAAGCCTGCACTCGTCTTTAAGAATGCTTTAATCAATACGATCCTGTGACACTCTTAATAACTTTAAGTAGGACCTATGTATAACAAGAGCTCTAATACGAGTGTTTTATTTATACCTTAACAGCGCCATTAAGGGACTCCTATAGACTTCGCGCAACTAAGTCCAGCGCTGATATCTATTAACAGATCCCCTGTATCGTATTAATTCAACTAAGAAATCGTATGAGATTTACAAAGAAGGTAAGATTTGCTACCAATTACTTCTCAGATTCACTACTAAGCTAAATGTGAATACAGACCTAGAATACAACTAGGGGGCTAATGATACTAATCTTCTCCTCTATATAGGCCACACCAAGCCCCAGGTATAGAAGACCCCGAATTTAGACATCTCCTAGGAAACATCTTGGAATACATTATCCAGTATCTGAAGGTAAATTTAAAATTCAAAATGTAATATGAAAGTGCCATACTTATTATAAAAATGAAAGTTTTGCCTCATAATCAACCATTTCCTCAAGATCATTGAATGGTGATTTTTTGATTTTCCTAGAAACTGAGAGATACCTAGATGTTAACTTTAATCATCTAAGAATAACCAACACTTTCAAAAATACCCATGGGACTGTACAAGATTATAGGATAACCAGGTATGTGAATACTGTCCCTACATCACAAACTATATGTGACTTACTGGGGATACCAAAGGATGCACTGAAGTAGGAATTGGCTAGACCGAGTTAAGTAAAGACAAGTCTTTTTGATACACTTCTCTAGGTCGATATATCAGCACTGATGGCCCAAATCGACCATTGATGAATAGTTCCTATAAACAAAGGGACATCATCCACCAGAGATGAAACTTACGCTCATAAAGGTAATTTATTAACCCATTTGAGCAATATTATAATAATAATAATCAAGAAAATAATTTAGCAACAGTTAAACCAGCCATATCAAGAAAACCATCTACTTTTCGCCATTTATCTAGTGTGTAAATTAGGCGTTCTGTATGTTTTAAACTTATCACAACTAATGTGACCATCCTCCTGACGAATGTTCCCACACCAGTTTATGAGAACAGAAACATGTTGAGGCCAAAGGTCTAGAATATTTAGGAACTAGACATAAAAACGTCGACTCCTTTCCTGAGTATAAGATGTGCTGAATGTTGTTTATAAAACTGCTTTGTATATTAATTTAAACACTTACCTTCATTCAAGATGCCCTATTGTCACGATTAGGATTGTGTTTTAGTATGTTTTTACCATTAAACTGACTAAACAAACTGGGCCTCATTACGACCCTGGCGGTAAGTTACCGCCAGCACCGTGACTATACCGCCATGGCGCTAACTACGTTAACGCCATGGCGGTAAGGGGATTTACCGCCCCATTCCGACCTTGGCGGGGCGGTAAATCCCCAATCCCCATTTACCCTTCCCCATTCCCATTTTTGCCCCATAGGGCATAATGGGAGTGGGGAAGGCGTTAATTACGCCACCGTAAATTACGGTGGCGTAATTAACACCAAGTTCCCTTACCGCCATGGTTTTTTACACCCGCTAAAAGCAGGTGTAAAAACCGCCATGGCGGAAAGGGAACTCGTAATTGGCGGAAAGGGGTTGGCGCAGCTAACGCTGCCGCAAACCCCTTTCCGCCAGGGTCGTAATGAGGCCCACTGTCTTTTATACTTAAAAATTGAATTTTGAATAAATGAACATTTTTATATTTTGATCACTACCAGACTAATTGAATCCTTTGGTCTAACTGTTGCAAAACTAGCTAACTACCTCTTGTTATATGAACGGTTTACCTCCCCCAGAATAAGGTAGAGCACTCACTTTTAGTGAGTCAATTTGGGGTTCCCCCTATATATACGAAGTTGATGCAGGGCTTAACATGCACCAACATGGTTGCACAGAGCATTGCATGTTAGTCATCTTTGCCTTCCACATTTCAGAATGCCCAGTTTCAATGTGTGATGTATGTGTGGAGGGACCTATTGTGTATGTATGCAAAAGAATTCACATATGCATGTTCAGCCAGGTAGGTAGGACTCTGAATATTGTTGTCTGAGTTTGTGCAGGTGAGGACACAGTGGATGAGGAGGAGAATGATGGGACACAGCCATCTACCAGTTTAGCCCGTCTGCTGTTCCTGGTGCGTATCCCCTTATGTTGCAGGCAATCACCAGCAGGGTGACAGACTCGTCTGATAATACTGCAAATCTGATGTGGAGAGTATTCTGAGGGACATGGTGGAGGGTACACCACTGAGTAATCCAGATGCCATGGTGCTACTTGAGTTCCTTGAGGCTTCTGAACTGGAGGAGGTGAGCCAGGATATGCTTCGCCTGGCAGTGAGAAGCCCTGAATCAATGGTTACTTCAGTGTCTGCAAGATTGCCTTCGCCCATCGTGGAAACAGCAGAGAAGGCTGATGTCAGTCAGATGGTTGTATGACAGTGCACTGACTGAGATGGGCCCGGGCTTCAGCATCCTGGCTTGGTTAGCCCTGCACACATGACGTACTTGTGCCTGCCAGACATTCAGAGTGGGAGAAGGAGTTGCTGCGTGCAAGTGCCCAACTGGCTGAGGTCCTGGAGAGAGATTTCCAGGGACATCCATCACCTGCTAGAAAACGTAATCTCCTCAATTGCTGCACGCATTGCCGAACTCCGCCGATTGCGGCAGCAGAGGAGAGAGAACATGAAACGACTGAGAAAGGCATTTTGCAATGATGGTTCCGCTTTGAAACAATCCATGCATGATTAGTTGTTGGCTTCAACGGACATCCAGTGGCAGGATATGGACACCTTAAGGGAAATCCTGCATGTGGCGATGTTGGCCTCAGGGAATTCAAACTTCAAGACACAGATTCCCTGAGTAAATGCCTGCATGTGGAGATGTTGGCCCTAAGGCAATCCTGCCATTAAGACACATATTTCTTGAGGCAATCTCTCAAAATGAATTTGGAGATGTCAAAGGTCAGCATGCATAATGACACTTTGGGCACTCGTGGCATCCACCATCAGGACATTGTAGCAATTGGGGCCTGCATGCATGCACCCCACTCATCAGTGGCCATAGCCAATGCAGATCAGGTTATGACATTGCGTGGTCAGAGTGCACCATCCCAGGATCCTCCATAGGATGGGGGTTCCACATGAACCATGCACCTGATGCCATTGGCCATGTCCTCACAGACCCCTTTTCTCCTGCCACTATGTTCATGAGCTCATGAAGGGGGCGTGGATTTCTTTACTTTTATTTAGTAACCCACCCCGGTCCAGGGTAGACACAATTTTCCTTTTTGCTTTTTGTCTTCATCCAGGGTGGACTGTATTATTGTTTGTACCCCCGTCCAAGATGGAGTGTATTTTTATTTGTACCCTCGTCCAAGATGGAGTGTATTTTATTTTGTACCTCCATCCAAGGTGGACTTCAATGTTTTTTTTTCCTCATCCAGGATGGACTGTATCTTTTCTTTGGCCTCATGTCAGTGCCATTGTGCTCTTGATGGCAGTGAGTCAACTGCTTATGGTACTTGGCACATTTTTGAGCTGGAGGACTGGATACGAGGCCATGCTCAGTGGAGTCAACTGACATGGTCTTGTGGACTGCTATAGCCTCCCACATGCAGGTAAACATTCCTTTAATTATTGATGTGTATATGTTCAATATGTCAGCCAGTCTCCTTTAACATGTTCAAACAAATGTCCAGTGTCCTATCAGGTAACTTGCCTCATCCAGTTCTCACATTGGCAAAGAGGTCACCCAGCACAATATTTCCACCCAAGTCCCCATTGCCTCTGCTGGATACTGACCCTCCTAGCATCAGGAACTCACAGTTTTTTTTATTGAAATGGGTAGAGATGGATACATCTCTATCACTGAACTCACAATTGCAAGTAAGTACACTCTATCGTGCTAAATAACACATAAGTAGCCGTTCCCGACTATATGTGTGTCTGCCATTTTCCGAATGAAATTCTAGAACCTTTAATGAGCTTTCTCCGTCAGGCAGGTGCAAGAATGTCTATTAAAAAGACTGGAGGGTGTGTATTATATTCTCCAGTGGGTTCCTCTTTTGCGTCTGAGCATTGAAGAATCTCATAGGGTCCTTGGTATTTGTTTTTCAGGATCCTAGAAGGGAAGACCCTGCCTGTGATATTTTACTTGAGCACTAGGTCAGGTCTCCCAATAGCCGACCGGTTTCTGGGGTATGAAAGTGGTTACACCACATTCCTCAGGGCTTAGGGAGGCACGCAGTTAGGTTCCTCCTAGTTTGCAGTGACAGCATAGTCGCAATATTCAAGGACCCTATGAGATTCTTCAATGCTCAGACGTAAAAGTGGAACCCACTGGAGAATATAATACACACCCTCTAGTCTTTTTAATAGACATTCTTGCACCTGCCTGACGGAGAAAGCTCATTAAAGGTTCTAGAATTTCATTCAGAAAATGGCAGCCACACGTATACAGGGTAATTCATAGGAATTCGCACAAAAGTGGCGCACGCGGCTGGCGCACAGCGTGCCCGTGCGAATGTCTGCGCCAGCCGCGTGTGCTAAAATCGATTTCTGCGCACAGCGTATTCATGGATTTTCGCATCCAAAACCAGCCGTGGCGCAGCGACCCTGCAGCAGCGCCAGTTACGCCCCCAAGAACGCCTTCGCGCAAAGAAAAGCCTTCAAAATCCCCAAATAATCGCAAAGGGCTGCGCTAACCCTGGACCAGTTCACAGGGCTGGCAAACATCAAACGCCAAGCGGGGAACGTGTATTTCAGGGGTGCGCGGGAATTATCACACGCAAAAGCAGCAGGGTACGTGCATCTCAGGGGTGCACGGGAAGTATCACACGCGATTCCATCAGGGTACGTGTATTCCAGGTGTGCGCGGGAAGTATCACACGCAAAAACAGAAGGGTACGTGTATTCCAGGGGTGCACGGGAAGTAACACACGCAAAAGCAGCAGGGTACGTATATTTCAGGGGTGCGCGGGAAGTATCACACGCGATTCCATCAGGGTACGTGTATTACAGGGGTGTGCGGGGAGCACCACAAGTGAATTGCATGTGTGGGTCCTCCCAGGTGTTCCTCTACACCCTCCACGGCCCCTGCAGGTGGCCCACACCACAGGGGCCTACCCTGCACATGTCCTGCAGGCACCCCATCCACCATGGCCATGCCCCCCAGCCAACGCACATGTCACCTTGCACTACTGCCCACCAACGCATGTCCCCCTGCACCCCCAGCCACCAGGGGCAGCCTCCACCATGCCCCCACCCATGTCTCCCATCACCCCCACCCCCCAGCAGTGCAGGGGCAACCTCCACCAGGCCCCCACCCATGTCTACCACCACCCCCACCCCCAGCAGAGCAGGGGCAGCCTCCACCAGGCCCCCACTCATGTCTCCCCCACCCCCAACTCCCAGCAGTGTAGGGGCAACCTCCACCAGGCCCCCACTCATGTCTCCCTGCACCCCCACCCCCCAGCCACCAAGGGCAGCCTCCACCAGGTCCCCACCCATGTCTACCACCACCCCCACCCCCCAGCAGTGCAGCGGCGCCCTCCACCAGGCCCCCACTCATGTCCCCTATCACCCCCACCACCCAGCCACCAGGGGCAGCCTCCACCATGCCCCCACTCATGTCCCCTATCACCCCCACCCCCCACCCACCAGGGGTAGCCTCCACCAGGCCCCCACTCATGCCCCCTATCACCCCCACCCCCCAGCAGTGCAGGGGCAGCCTCGCCCAGGCCCCCACTCATGTCTCCCACCACCCCCACCCCCCAGCAGTGCAGGGGCAGCCTCCACCAGGCCCCCACTCATGTCTCCACCACCCCCACCCCCCAGCCACCAGGGGCAGCCTCCAACAGGCCCCAACCCATGTCTACCGCCACCCCCACCCCCCAGCAGTGCAGGGGCAGCCTCCACCAGGCCCCCACTCATGTCTACCACCACCCCCACCCCCCAGCAGTGCAGGGGCAGCCTCCACCATGCCCCCACTCATGTCTCCCACCACCCCCACCCCCCAGCCACCAGGGGCAGCCTCCACCAGGCCCCCACTCATGTCTCCCTGCACCCACACCCCCCAGCCACCAGGGGCAGCCTCCACCAGGTCCCCACTCATGTCCAACTCATGTCTCCCTGCACCCCCACCCCCCAGCAGTGCAGGGGCAGCCTCCACCAGGCCCACACTCATGTCTCCCACCACCCCCACCCCTCAGCCACCAGGGGCAGCCTCCACCAGGCCCCCACCCATGTCTACCACCACCCCCACACCCCAGCAGTGCAGGGGCAGTCTCCACCAGGCCCCCACTCATGTCTCCCAACACCCCCACCCCCCCAGCCACCAGGGGCAGCCTCCACCAGGCCCACACTCATGTCTCCCTGCACCCCCACCCCCAGCCACCAGGGGCAGCCTCCACCAGGCCCCCACCCATGTCTATCACCACCCCCACCCCCCAGCAGTGCAGGGGCAGCCTCCACCAGGCCCCCACTCATGTCTTCCACCACTCCACCCCCCAGCAGTGCAGGGGCAGCCTCCACCAGGCCCCCACTCATGTCTCCCACCACCCCCACCCCCCAGCCACCAGGGGCAGCCTCCACCAGGCCCCCACCCATGTCTCCCACCACCCCCACCCCCCAGCCACCAGGGGCAGCCTCCACCAGGCCCCCACCCATGTCTACCGCCACCCCCACCCCCCAGCAGTGCAGGGGCAGCCTCCACCAGGCCCCCACTCATGTCTCCCACCACCCCCACCCCCCAGCAGTGCAGGGGCTGCCTCCACCAGGCCCCCACTCATGTCTCCCACCACCCCACCCCCCAGCAGTGCAGGGGCAGCCTCCACCAGGCCCCCACTCATGTCTCCCACCACTCCCACCCCCCAGCCACCAGGGGCAGCCTCCACCAGGCCCCCACTCATGTCTCCCTGCACCCCACCCCCCAGCCACCAGGGGCAGCCTCCACCAGGCCCCCACTCATGTCCAACTCATGTCTCCCTGCACCCCCACCCCCCAGCAGTGCAGGGGCAGCCTCCACCAGGCCCCCACTCATGTCTCCCACCACCCCCACCCCTCAGCCACCAGGGGCAGCCTCCACCAGGCCCCCACCCATGTCTACCACCACCCCCACACCCCAGCAGTGCAGGGGCAGTCTCCACCAGGCCCCCACTCATGTCTCCCAACACCCCCACCCCCCAGCCACCAGGGGCAGCCTCCACCAGGCCCACACTCATGTCTCCCTGCACCCCCACCCCCAGCCACCAGGGGCAGCCTCCACCAGGCCCCCAACCATGTCTATCACCACCCCCACCCCCCACCAGTGCAGGGGGAGCCTCCACCAGGCCCCCACTCATGTCTTCCACCACTCCACCCCCCAGCAGTGCAGGGGCAGCCTCCACCAGGCCCCCACTCATGTCTCCCACCACCCCCACCCCCCAGCCACCAGGGGCAGCCTCCACCAGGCCCCCACTCATGTCTCCCTGCACCCCGACCCCCCAGCCACCAGGGGCAGCCTCCACCAGGCCCCCACCCATGTCTACCACCACCCCCACCCCCCAGCAGTGCAGGGGCAGCCTAAACCAGGCCCCCACTCATGTCTCCTACCACCCCACCCCCCAGCAGTGCAGGGGCTGCCTCCACCAGGCCCCCACTCATGTCTCCCACCACCCCCACCCCCCAGCCACCAGGGGCAGCCTCCACCAGGCCCCCACCCATGTCTACCACCACCCCCACCCCCAGCAGTGCAGGGGCAGCCTCCACCAGGCCCCCACTCATGTCTCCCACCACCCCCACCACCCAGCAGTGCAGGGGCAGTTGCCACCAGGCCCCCACTCATGCCTCCCTTCACCCCCACCCCCCAGCAGTGCAGGGGCAGCCTCCACCAGGCCCCCACTCATGTCTCCCACCACCCCCGCCCCCCAGCAGTGCAGGGGCAGCCTCCACCAGGCCCCCACATATGTCTCCCACCACCCCCACCCCCCACGCCACCAGGGGCAGCCTCCACCAGGCCCCCACTCATTTCTCCCTGCACCCCCACCCCCAGCCACCAGGGGCAGCCTCCACCAGGCCCCCACCCATGTCTACCACCACCCCCACCCCCCAGCAGTGCAGGGGCAACCTCCACCAGGCCCCCACTCATGTCTCCCACCACCCCCACCCCCCAGCAGTGACGGGTCAGCCTCCACCAGGCCCCCACTCATGTCTCCCACCACCCCCACCCCCCAGCAGTGCAGGGGGAGCCTCCACCAGGCCCCCACTCATGTCTCCCACCACCCCCACCCCCCAGCAGTGCAGGGGCAGCCTCCACCAGGCCCCCACTCATGTCTCCCACCACCCCCATCCCCCAGCCACCAGGGGAAGCCTCCACCAGACCCCCACTCATGTCTCCCTGCACCCCCACCGCCCAGCAGTGCAGGGGCAGCGTCCACCAGGCCCCCACTCATGTCTCCCACCACCCCCACCCCCCAGCAGTGCACAGGCAGCCTCCACCAGGCCCCCACTCATGTCTCCCACCACCCCCACCACCCACCCACCAGGGGCAGCCTCCACCAGGCCCCCATCCATGTCTACCACCACCCCCACCACCCAGCAGTGCAGGGGCAGCCTCCACCAGGCCCCCACTCATATCTCCCACCACCCCCACGCCCCAGCAGTGCAGGGGCAGCCTCCACCAGGCCCCCACTCATGTCTCCTGTTAGGCGGAAACCTGTGCAGTTCCCTCTGGGACCACTGCAAAAGATATAGGACTACAGGCGTTTGGCGGTGAACCCACTTGCTAGCAGTCGGTACCACACAGATTCACTTGTTAGCTGTGGCGAGCAGTCAGACTTCCCTCAAGAAGAGTTGAGCAGTATGTGGAGTATACAATATAGGGCAATTCGTCACAGTAAGACAAGCAAACACGCAACCAGACTCAGTCTATAGATATTCAAGTATTTATTTATAACAGAACATGTATGAAAAACACTATGGCACTATCACGGCAAACACTTCAATCACAATTACTCTACGAAGAAGAGACGATCAATCCCTCTAACAATATTTCGACAAGTGTAGGTTCTACCAGCATCACTTATTTGCAGACAGAGGTTTATGCCTCAACCTAGATGACACTCTAATATTATTTAGGACGGGAGAGAAAAATAGGCAGGTTACGAAATCAACACAGTTCAATACTTCACGGCAAAAATGCAAGGTAAGAAGGCAAGAACCACAATAGATCATAAAGTTCAGAGGCCAGGCCCACTCGGAGAGAGGCAAGGCGATATGTCCCAAAAAGTCTCTAGGAGAATTGCGTTCTAGTCTTTGTAGCAAATTGTTATCGGCAGATTGAACCAGTTCAGAACAATACGTGAGAAAGCTTGGAGGCGACCCAACGGAAAGGAGAGGATTAAGACACCTCACTCGAACCGATCGAAAGGGAAGTCAGGCGGACACAGTACCTTGTTTGTGGAGAGACAACTCCGGCGGGGGCAGTTGTTCCTGTTGGTGGATGCACGTCGGGTCTTTGCCAAGAGTAGAGATGATCTCGTTGTCGAAGAAAAGTGAAGTCCGGTGCACCACCAGGGAAGAGACCAGCCGTGGAGTGCTCCGTCACAATGCACCAACTTTTGGTCGCAGTACAGGGGTAGTGGCTATCCGGTTGCCGAGGTGCTCTGCACGGGCAATTCGACCACTGCGTCCTGAGGCGAAGAAAAAGCAAAGGGGACTGGTTGTTCCCACCAGTCAGGGGAAGAGATTCTCCGCCAGGGAGCTCTCCTCTGTCGTCGGGAAGTGGTGAGTCGGTTCCGCAGGGCTCCACCGGAGGTGTCGTCGTGCAGGTCGGCTCAGCGTTACCCTCGTCGGATTCTTAGGTCCTGTGGCGACTTCTGAAGATCAAGTCCCAAAAGCCCTGCTTTTATGCAGAAAACCCCCATTCATTCAGCCTAGCTATCAATCAACACATGCGAACTGGTGAGCGGGAAGGCTCACCACTTGGGCCAATCACTCCAGAGTGCGACCGGAGTTGGCAAGGCAACTCGGTCCAGGGTGCCTAACCCCCTCCCACACCCCTGTGGTAACCCAGACAGAATGGCACCACTTTGGAGGGTCTCTGTACAGAGCCCGCCAAAAGTGGAACAAAGGGCTCAACCTTTGGTTTAGGAGTCACAGAGACGAACACAGACGCCATTTTACAAACCGAGTTCTGTCAGAAAATACCATCCGATAGACTTATTTAAGATAAGTAGACCGGTGGTACGTTAGAGATTAACGAGAAAAAGTATCAATCTCCAACAATGGGAAGAATCCCATAGGGTTATGTTCGGGGTCAACATAACAAGTAGTTTCCACTGCCACCAGCCAAAACTTGACGAGGGGGGATGGGACAGTGCCCAGTCGAGTAACAGATCCAGGAGTAATCGAATTATCCCTACTAGTACGTCCACAATAAGATGGTTTGTACTAGTTCTGTTAGTAAATTTAGGTCTAGTAAAGCCAATGGTGACTTTACATGCCCGGAGAGACAGTAGTCAGTCCCCGGGTATGGAGTCTATGGTGGAGGTCCGCTAGGATGCCCCAGTGTTACGGCACGTAGGGTCCGGTGTAACACACATAGAAAAACATATGAGACCCTATGGAGTCCCATAGAACACATTGCTATTCAAAGGAATTACACACATTCATGTCCAAGAGTGGGAGTAAAAGAGTCTCACTCTTGGCAGGATCGAAAAAACAAACTCCAGAAATCCAGCAAAGCTACTGGGGGACTCACTAGGTTAGGAAATTCAGCCTAAACAGAGAATTCTCCCTAACACTCGCCCCCCCAAACTAAGGGACAGGAGGATTTAATCCACTTCTGGATGAATCTCATACCTCTAGTCGATGACATACATCCTAGAGAGACCATCAGCATTTTGGTGGTGACATCCTGACCTGTGCTCAATGGTGAAATCAAACCCTTGCAGGCAGATCGACCATCTCAATAGTTTTGGGTTTTCCCCTTTCATTTGCATTAACCATCTCAAGGGTTGGTGGTCAGTCTGAATGACAAAAGTAGAACCATACAAGTACGGCCTAAACTTCTTCAGAGCCCACACGATAGCAAAGCACTCTCTTTCGATTGTTGCCCACCTTGTTTCAGGATCCGTCAGCTTGCGGCTGATGAAGCAAACGGGGTGCTCCCTACCTTTCCCATCCAGTTGACTGAATACGGCACCTATCCCTACATTTGAAGCATCTGTCTGCACAATGAAATGTTGGCGGTAATCAGGAGCTCTGAGTACTGGGGCTTGGCAAAGAGCCTTTTTCAGGTTTTAAAAAGCCTGATTGCACTCCTCGTTCCATTTAACCTTTTTAGGAAATTTGGGCGAGGAGATGACATTCAGTGGAGAAGCTATGGTCCCATAGTTCTCTATGAAATTCCTGTAATACCCAGTGAGGCCTAGGAAGGCAGGCTCTCACTTGGGTTTGAGTAGTAGGTGTTGTTGTTAGGGAGAATTCTCTGTTTGGGCTGAATTTCCTAACCTAGTGAGTCCCCCAACAGCTTTGCTGGATTTCGGGAGTTTGTTTTTTTCCATCCTGCCAAGAGTGGGACTCTTTTCCTCACACTCTTGGACATGTATGTGTGTAATTCCTTTGAATGTCAATGTGTTCTATGGGCTATGGGGTCTTTTACTCCATAGGGTCGCATATGCTTTTCTATGTGTGTTACACTGCACCCTACGTGCTGTAACACTGGGGCGTCCTAGCGGACCTCCACCATAGACTCCATACCCAGGGACTGACTTCTGTCTCCCCGGGCATGTAAAGTCACCATTGGTTTTACTAGACCTAAATTTACTAACAGGATTAGTACAAACCATCTTATTGTGGACGTACTAGTAGGGGTAATTCGATTATTCCTGGACCTGTTACTCGAGGGGGCACCGTCCCGTCCCCCCTCGTCGAGTTTTGGCTGGTGGCAGTGGAAACTACTTGTTATGTTCGACCTCGAACATAACTCTATGGGATTCGTCCCATTGTTGGAGATTGATACTTTTTCTCGTTAATCTCTAACGTACCACCGATCTACTTATCTTAAATAGGTTTATCGGATGGTATTTTCTGCCAGAACTCGATTTGTAAAATGGCGTCTGTGTTCATCTCTGTGACTCCTAAACCAAAGGTTGAGCCCTTTGTTCCACTTTTGGTGGGCTCTGTACAGAGACCCTCCAAAGTGGTGCCATTCTGTCTGGGTTACAACAGGGGTGTGGGCGGGGGTTTAGGCACCCTGGACCGAGTTGCCTTGCCAACTCCGGTCGCACTCTGGAGTGATTGGCCCAAGTGGTGAGCCTTCCCGCTCACCACTTAGCATGTCTTGATTGACAGCTAGGCTGAATGAATGGGGGTTTTCTGCATAAAAGCAGGGCTTTTGGGACTGGATCTTCAGAAGTCGCCACAGGATCTAAGAATCCGACGAGGGTAACGCTGAGCCGACCTGCAACGACGACACCTCCGGTGTAGCCCTGCTGAGCCGACTCACCACTTCCCGACGACAGAGGAGATCTCCCTGCCGGAGAGTCTCTTCCCCTGGCTGGTGGGATCAACCAGCCCCCTTTGCTTTTTATTCGCCTCAGGACGCAGTGGTCGAATTGCCCGTGCAGAGCACCTCGGCAACCGGATAGCCACTACCCCTGTACCGTGACCAAAAGGTGGTGCCTTGTGACGGAGCACTCCGCGGCTGGTCTTTTCCCTGGTGGTGCACCGGACTTCACTTTTCTTCGACGACGGAAACCTCTCTACTCTTGGCAAAGACCCGACGTGCATCCACCACCAGGAACAACTGCCCCCGCCGGAGCTGCCCTCCACAACAAGGTACCGTGTCCGCCTGGCTTCCCTTTCGATCGGTTAAGTGAGGTGTCTTAATCCTCTCCTTTCCGTTGGGTCGCCTCCAAGCTTTTCTCATTTATAGTTCTGCACTGGTTCAATCTGCCGATAACAATTTGCTACAAAGACTTGAATGCATCTCCACTAGAGACTTTTTGGGACATCGCGCCTTGCCTCTCTTCGAGTGGGCCTGGCTTCTGAACTTCATGATCTATTGTGATTCTTGCCTTCTTGCCGTGTATTTTACCCGCGAAGTATTGAACTGCGTTGATTTCGTAACCTGCCTATCTTTTTCTCTCCCATCCTAACTAATATTCAAGTGTCATCTAGGTTGAGGTATACACCCCTGTCTGAAAATAAGTGGTACCGGTAGAACCTAGAGTTGTCGAAATATTGCTAGGGGGATTGATCGTTTTCTTCTTCGTAGAGAAATTGTGTTTGTTTGTTTGCCGTGATAGTGCCATAGTGTTTTTCATAGATGTTCTGTTATAAATAAATACCTTAATATATTTACACTAAGCCTCGTTGCGTGTTTGCTTGTCTTGCTGTGAAGAATTGCCCTATTTTGTATACTCCACATACTGCTCAACTTTTCTTGAGGGAAGTATGACTGCTCAGCCACAGCTACCAAGTGAATCTGTGTGGTGCAGACTGCTACCAAGTGGGTTCACCGCCAAACGCCTGTAGTCCTAAATCTTTTGCAGTGGTCCCAGAGGGAACTGCACAGGTTTCCGCCTAACACTGGTGTACAGCGTTGGGATTTGTATCGAGTATACAGTTTAGAGTGCTTTTCAACACTGTAGGATAACTAACCACAAAACTTTGCACAAAAAGCAACTTTCAAAAAATATGTCTACGATGGAAACTTACAGTCAAGAGTCCTTGTCAGGTGAAAATACTGAGAGTTTGCGAGCTCTCTGTATGGAAGCAAATCTTTCTGTAAGAGGCAAGAAGTTAGAACTAATCGAGAGATTGCTGGCGAACCAAAGTCTGGGTACTGGTTCAGAGGAACCAATCTCTCCAGCGACTGTAGATAACAGTGATGGTGTTGATCTGAATCATAATTCTGATGATAGCGATGAAGAGGCTGACGAGGACGGCGAGGCTAACAAAGCTGTCTCCCCTGCTCCTCTACCCACCTTACCAGCTGTGCCTACGGGGCCCATACCAGGTCCCACAAGTAACCCTGCTTATTTTGAACTTGAAAAAATGAAGCTCGAACTAGAATACAAACGGTTCTTGGCCCAATCTGAACGAAACCAAGAGCTCGAGTTCAGACGGATGAATGCCCAGGCTGAGCAGAAGCAAGCTGAGTTAAGACTCAGGGAAATAGAACTTAATCACGAGTTAGAGATGAAAAAGTTGTCTATGGAAAATTCTTCTCTCTCCTCTGGTTCCTCTAGGAGCTCCAGTCCCAAAAGACCCCGGATGCCGAAGGAATTAGTGGGTATGTATGAACCGAGATTGGATGTGTTGGATTGGTTGAAACTGTTTGAATACAATCATGGGCTCCAGGACATCACCGGGAATGATTTACTTCCCTGGTTGTTCTCTAGGCTCCCTCCTGTTGCGACTGATGTGGTAATGGAGTTGGGGGAGGCGGATAAGACGGATTACGAAAGTGTGAAACTAACTTTGATAGCTAGATTCGGGAAGACCCCTTCCCAGTATCTTAAGAGGTTTAGAACCCTCAAAAAGCATGATGGTACCCCTTGGGCTACCTGGGTGAGTGAAGGGTTGAAAAACTTAGAGGGATGGATTAAGGGTTACAAAGTGAACACTTATGAGGGTATGAGGAATCTTTTTATGTTGGAGTCTTTTTATGATGCCTGTTCTCCTGAGCTGAGACAGCACTTGGCTGATTCGAAGGAATTGGATTCCCGGAAGCTAGCTAGGGCTGCTGACTTGTGGGTTGCCAACAGGGCTACTCATAAGGATTCTGGGGCAACTCAGAAAAAGGATGAGGGAAAGCAGCCTAAAAAAGACTCAAAAGGGAATTCTAATAACTCAAATTAAAAAGAGGGCCCCAAACAAAATCAGAAGGGTAAGCCACAAGGAAAACCACAGCAGAATAGTGTGTCTTCTGGTGCCAAACCGGAAGGAGGTCAGAACAAGCCACCATTCTAGAAAGCATTTGGTAAATGCTTTGTTTGTGGCTCGACTGACCACGTGAAAGGAGATCCCAGATGTAATGGGTAAACCTTCAGGGGTCCAGCTTGTCTCCTTAGCCTTCGCTCCAGAGGAGGAAGTCCAAATGGCAAGTGGAAACTTTCTACTGCTAGCTGACGAACCCATTGGTGTCTCAGCCAGTGTTTCTTTAGTATCTCTGGGGTTGTGGGAACAACAGAATTTAGATGTCTATAATTATATCCCCGATAATACTAAAGAGTATTATAAGGACAGTGTCCAGGTGAATGGTCAGGAGACTCCTGCCATTAGGGACACTGGAGCCAGCATAACTGTGGTGGATAAATCGTTCTTTCATGCTGAGGTTGTTGCTAAGGCACCCAAATGCCTCACCAAGTTAGCTGGAGGGCCTGTGCAGATGCTTCCCCAATTACCAGTTCTCATCCAGTGTAACAACATGACTGTGAAGATACCTGTCAGCATACAGAGTGAGGTACCAGGACGCGTACTGTTGGGTAACGATTTGAAAACTCTCGGAGTTGTATCGCATACTCCCAGACCTCCTAGTAAACGGTTACAGGAACTAACCAGACCCGCAAGTGAGAGGACCATGCGCGGTACTCTCCAGGAGATGATGAAGAAATAAATCACTCCTGCTCCACTGGAATTGTCGGCCGCTGTCTCCAAGAAATCAGAATCAAAATGGAAACCTAAGACTTCTATCCCGAAACCAGCAGCCAGCATTCCAGTGCAGCCAACACGGACTTCCCCGCGGTTGTCCAAAGTTACACCCGTAACTCCCCCTCCAGCCGAGGCTGAGAGGGAGGTGCAACCCTGTGTGGTAGAATTAGACTCTGAGGAAGAGCTAATGGAAGGACAGGAACTCATTGGAGATCTGGACCCTGTTGACCATCCTGAGCTGCAGTCTTTACTGGCAGAAGGTGGACCCAGCAGGGCAGACTTCAGTAAGGGACAGAGAGAATGTCCAACTCTAGAAGGTCTTCGCCACCAGGCAGAAGCGCAGGCTGAAGGGCAAGAGCCTGGGAAACACAGGTTGCACTGGGAAGATGGCCTCTTCTACAGTGAACCGACTGAGTCTGCACCTGGAGACTACAAACGACCTGTAGTACCCCAAGAGAACAGACCACAGTTCTTGCAGTTAGCCCATGAGATTCCTTTGGCTGGTCACTTGAGTTTCAAGAAGACTAAGGAAAGGCTCTCTCTCTACTTCTATTGGCCAAAGATGGGGGCCGAAGTGGAAAAACACTGCAGGAGCTGCCACACCTGCCAGACCTCTGGTAAGGTTGGCTCCAAGAATGTGGCACCGTTAGTGCCTCTCCCAGTTGTGGGAGTCCCGTTTGAGAGAGTAGGGATTGACATTGTTGGTCCCCTTGATCTTCCAACCTCCTCAGGCAACAGGTTTATACTTGTTGTAGTAGACCATGCTACTAGGTATCCTGAGGCAATTCCTATGAGACTATTACAGATCTGGCTGTAGCTAAGGCCCTCCTTGGTATTTTTACTAGGGTTGGGTTTCCTAAGGAAGTAATCTCTGACAGGGGGTCAAACTTTATGTCCCACTACATGAAAGCCATGTGGAAAACCTGTGGAGTTACTTACAAGTTCTCAACAGCGTACCACCCACAAACCAATGGGTTGGTAGAACGGTTCAACCGAACCATGAAGAGCATGATAGGTGCTTTAGAAGAACCGTTTAAGCGGAAGTGGGATCTTCTACTGCCATGCCTTCTCTTTGCTTATAGAGAAGTCCCTCAGGAGGGAGTAGGTTACTCTCCCTTCGAACTTCTCTATGGTCATCCCGTCAAAGGTCCGTTGGCCCTGATTAAGGAGGGGTTGGAGAGTGCTCCTTCCCCCAAGCCAGTCAGAGTGACTGACTACGTGATAGGTCTCCGGAGGAGAATGTCGCACATGATGACGGAAGCAAGCGATAACTTGAAAGCTGGACAAGCATTGGTCAAGCATTGGCACGATCAAAAGGCTAACATGGTTGAGTTCGCTCAAGACCAGCTCGTTCTCGTTATGATCCCAACAAGGCAGAGGGCCTTGCAAGACAAGTGGATGGGACCCTTCAGAGTTGTGGGTAAACTCGGAGAGGTCAACTATCTGGTGGACTTGGGCAATCCCAAGAAGGCTCCGACAGTCTTTCACACCAACCGACTTAAAGCGTATGTCTCACGACCTGCATCATCCGAGGAAGAAGAAGAGAGTGAAGCTCTTCCGGATCTCCTCAGAGGCTTACCTTTAGATGAAAAAATTGAAGGAGTAAATCTCTCCTCCAATCTGACACCCGAGCAACAAGAGGAGTGCAAATCCATGTTGAATCAGTTTGCCTCTCTGTTCTCGCTTTCACCAGGCTTGACCCCTTGGGGCCAGCACGACATACTCACTGGTGACTGCCTGCCAGTCAAAAGCAGAGGATACCGCATGTCAGAGAACGTACGAACCCACATCAAAGGTGAGGTCAACAAGATGCTTGATCTCTGGGTAATAGAGCCCTCTACTAGTCCATGGTCTAGCCCAGTTGTGTTAGTACCAAAGGCCGGATCTAAAGAACTTAGATTCTGCGTGGATTATAGAGCTCTTAATGCAGTCACCAAGACTGATGCCCACCCTTTGCCAAGAAGAGATGAGTTGGTGGATAAACTTGGCGCCGCCAAGTTCCTCAGCACATTTGACTTGACGTCAGGCTATTGGCAAATAGCCCTGACAGACCATGCCAAGGAGAAAACTGCATTTTCTACCCCCGTTGGCATATACCAGTCTAAGGTAATGCCTTTCGGATTGAAGAATGCACCTGCTACGTTTCAACGGATGGTAAACCAGGTTCTGAATGGGATGGAGGACTTCTGCATGGCATACTTGGATGAAATCGCAGTGTTCAGCAATTCCTGGGAAGAACATGCAACCCACCTGAGAGATGTTTTGCAGGCTCTTGGACGAGCCAATCTGACCACAAAGGCGAGTAAATGCCAAATTGGACAGAGTAAGGTAGTCTATCTTGGACATGTGGTAGGAGGTGGAGAAATAAGGCCTTTGCTCAGTAAGATTGAAGCTGTGCAAAATTGGACAACACCGACTACTCAAACCCAAGTTAGAGCCTTCCTAGGCCTCACTGGGTATTACAGGAATTTCATAGAGAACTATGGGACCATAGATTCTCCACTGAATGTCATCTCCTCGCCCAAATTTCTAAAGAAGGTAAGATGGAACGAGGAGTGCAATCAGGCTTTTGAAAACCTGAAAAAGGCTCTTTGCCAAGCCCCAGTACTCAGAGCTCCTGATTACCGCCAACACTTCATTGTGCAGACAGATGCTTCAAATGTAGGAATAGGTGCCGTACTCAGTCAACTGGATGGGAAAGGTAGGGAGTACCCCGTTTGCTTCATCAGCCGCAAACTGAAGGATCCTGAAACAAGGTGGGCAACAATCGAAAGAGAGTGTTTTGCTATCGTGTGGTCTCTGAAGAAGTTTAGGCCGTACTTGTATGGTTCTACTTTTGTCATTCAGACTGACCACCAACCCTTGAGATGGATAATGCAAATGAAAGGGGAAAACCCAAAACTATTGAGATGGTCGATCTGCCTGCAAGGGTTTGATTTCACCATTGAGCACAGGTCAGGGTGTCACCACCAAAATGCTGATGGTCTCTCTAGGATGTATGTCATCGACTAGAGGTATGAGATTCATCCAGGAGTGGATTAAATCCTCCTGTCCCTTAGTCTGGGGGGGGCGAGTGTTAGGGAGAATTCTCTGTTTAGGCTGAATTTCCTAACCTACTGAGTCCCCCAGCAGCTTTGCTGGATTTCTGGAGTTTGTTTTTTTCCATCCTGCCAAGAGTGATACTCTTTTTCTCCCACTCTTTGACATGTATGTGTGTAATTCCTTTGAATGTCAATGTGTTCTATGGGCTATGGGGTCTTTTACTCCATAGGGTCTCATATGTTTTTCTATGTGTGTTACACTGCACCCTACGTGCCGTAACACTGGGGCGTCCTAGCAGACCTCCACCATAGACTCCATACCCAGGGACTGACTACTGTCTCCCCGGGCATGTAAAGTCACCATTGGGTTTACTAGACCTAAATTTACTAACAGGACTAGTACAAACCATCTTATTGTGGACATACTAGTAGGGGTAATTTGATTACTCCTGGACCTGTTACTCGAGGGGGCACTGTCCCGTCCCCCCTTGTCGAGTTTTGGCTGGTGGCAGTGGAAACTACTTGTTATGTTAGACCCCAAACCTAACCCTATGGGATTCGTCCCATTGTTGGAGATTGATACTTTTTCTTGTTAATCTCTAACGTATCACCGAACTACTTATCTTAAATAGGTTTATCGGATGGTATTTTCTGCCAGAACCCGGTTTGTAAAATGGCGTCTGTGTTCGTCTCTGTGACTCCTAAACCAAAGGTTGAGCCCTTTGTTCCACTTTTGGCGGGCTCTGTACAGAGACCCTCCAAAGTGGTGCCATTCTGTCTGGTTTACCACAGGGGTGGGTTTAGGCACCCTGGACCAAGTTGCCTTGCCAACTCCGGTCGCACCCTGGAGTGATTGGCCCAAGTGGTGAGCCTTCCCGCTCACCACTTAGCATGTGTTGATTGACAGCTAGGCTGAATGAATGGGGGTTTTCTGCATAAAAGCAGGGCTTTTGGGACTGGATCTTCAGAAGTCGCCACAGGACCTAAGAATCTGACGAGGGTAACGCTGAGCCGACCTGCAACGACGACACCTCCGGTGGAGCCCTGCTGAGCCGACTCACCACTTCTTGACGACAGAGGAGATCTCCCTGCCGGAGAGTGTCTTCCCCTGACTGGTGGGAACAACCAGTCCCCTTTGCTTTTTATTCGCCTCAGGACGCAGTGGTCGAATTGCCCGTGCAGAGCACCTCGGCAACCAGATAGCCACTACCCCTGTACTGCGATCAAAAGGTGGTGCCTTGTGACGGAGCACTCCACGGCTGGTCTCTTCCCTGGTGGTGCACCGGACTTCACTTTCTTCGATGATGAGAACCTCTCTACTCTTGGCAAAGACCCGACGTGCATCCACCACCAGGAACAACTGCCCCCACCGGAGCGGCTCTCCCCAACAAGGTACCGTGTCCGCCTGGCTTCCCTTTCGATCGGTTCGAGTGAGGTGTCTTAATCCTCTCCGTTCCGTTGGGTCGCCTCCAAGCTTTCTCACGTATTGTTCTGAACTAGTTCAATCTGCCGATAACAATTTGCTACAAAGACTTGAATGCATCTCCACTAGAGACTTTTTCGGGACATAGCGCCTTGCCTCTCTCCGAGTGGGCCTGGCCTCTGAACTTAATGATCTATTGTGATTCTTGCCTTCTTGCCGTGCATTTTACCCGCGAAGTATTGAACTGCGTTGATTTCGTAACCTGCCTATCTTTTTCTCTCCCGTCCTAACTAATATTCGAGTGTCATCTAGGTTGAGGTATACACCTCTGTCTGAAAATAAGTGGTACCAGTAGAACCTAGCGTTGTCGAGATATTGCTAGGGGGATTGATCGTTTCTTCTTCGTAGAGTAATTGTGTTTGATTTGTTTGCCGTGATAGTGCTATAGTGTTTTTCTTAGATATTCTGTTATAAATAAATACCTTAATATCTTTACACTAAGCCTCGTTGCGTGTTTGCTTGTCTCGCTGTGAAGAATTGCCCTATTTTGTATACTCCACATACTGCTCAACTCTTCTTGAGGGAAGTCTGACTGCTCAGCCACAGCTACCGAGTGAATCTGTGTGGTACAGACTGCTACCAAGTGGGTTCACCGCCAAACACCTGTAGTCCTAAATCTTTTGCAGTTCAGAACAATAAATGAGAAAAACTTGGAGGCGACCCAACGGAAAGGAGAGGATTAAGACACCTCACTGGAACCGATCGAAAGGGAAGCTAGGCGGACACGGTACCTTGTTGTGGAGGGCAGCTCCGGCGGGGGCAGTTGTTCCTGGTGGTGGATGCACGTCGGGTCTTTACCAAGAGTAGAGAGGTTATCGTCGTCGAAGAAAAGTGAAGTCCGGTGCACCACCAGGGAAGAGACCAGCCGCGGAGTGCTCCGTCACAAGGCACCACCTTTTGGTTGCGGTACAGGGGTAGTGGCTATCCGGTTGCCGAGGTGCGCTGCACGGGCAATTCGACCACTGCGTCCTGAGGCAAATAAAAAGCAAAGGGGGCTGGTTGTTCCCACCAGTCAGGGGAAGTGACTCTCCAGCAGGGAGATCTCCTCTGTCGTCGGGAAGTGGTGAGTCGGCTCAGCAGGGCTCCACCGGAGGTGTCGTCGTTGCAGGTCGGCTCAGCGTTACCCTCGTCGGATTCTTAGGTCCTGTGGCGACTTCTGACGATCCAGTCCCAAAAGCCCTGCTTTTATGCAGAAAACCCCCATTCATTCAGCCTAGCTGTCAATCAACACATGCTAAGTGGTGAGCGGGAAGGCTCACCACTTGGGCCAATCACTCCAGAGTGCGACCGGAGTTGGCAAGGCAACTCGGTCCAGCGTGCCTAAACCCCCTCCCACACCCTGTGGTAACCCAGACAGAATGGCACCACTTTGGAGGGTCTCTGTACAGAGCCCGCCAAAAGTGGAACAAAGGGCTCAACCTTTGGTTTAGGAGTCACAGAGATGAACACAGACGCCATTTTACAAACCGAGTTCTGGCAGAAAATACCATCCGATAAACTTATTTAAGATAAGTAGATCGGTGGTACGTTAGAGATTAACGAGAAAAAGTATCAATCTCCAACAATGGGACGAATCCCATAGGGTTAGGTTCGGGGTCGAACATAACAAGTAGTTTCCACTGCCACAAGCCAAAACTCAACGAGGGGGGACGGGACAGTGCCCCCTCGAGTATCAGGTCCAGGAGTAATCAAATTACCCCTACTAGTACGTCCACAATAAGGTGGTTTGTACTAGTCCTGTTAGTAAATTTAGGTCTAGTAAAGCCAATGGTGACTTTACATGCCCGGGGAGACAGTAGTCAGTCCCCGGGTATGGAGTCTATGGTGGAGGTCCGCTAGGACGCCCCAGTGTTACAGCACGTAGGGTGCAGTGTAACACACATAGAAAAACATATTAGACCCTATGGAGTAAAAGACCCCATAGCCCATAGAACACATTGACATTCAAAGGAATTACACACATACATGTCCAAGAGTGGGAGAAAAAGAGTCTCACTCTTGGCAGGATGGAAAAAAACAAGCTCCCGAAATCCAGCAAAGCTGTTGGGGGACTCACTAGGTTAGGAAATTCAGCCTAAACAGAGAATTCTCCCTAACACTCGCCCCACCCAGACTAAGGGACAGGAGGATTTAATCCACTCCTGGATGAATCTCATACCTCTGGTCGATGACATACATCCTAGAGAGACCATCAGCAGTTTGGTGGTGACATCCTGACCTGTGCTCAATGGTGAAATCAAACCCTTGCAGGCAGATCGACCATCTGAATAGTTTTGGGTTTTCCCCTTTCATTTGCATTAACCATCTCAAGGGTTGGTGGTCAGTCTGAATGACAAAAGTAGAACCATACAAGTACGGCCTAAACTTCTTCAAAGCCCACACGATAGCAAAGCACTCTCTTTTGATTGTTGCCCACCTTGTTTCAGGATCCTTCAGCTTGCGGCTGATGAAGCAAACGGGGTGCTCCCTACCTTTCCCATCCAGTTGACTGAGTACGGCACCTATTCCTACATTCGAAGCATCTGTCTGCACAATAAAGTGTTGGTGGTAATCAGGAGCTCTGAGTACTGGGGCTTGGCAAAGAGCCTTTTTCAGGTTTTCAAAAGCCTGATTGCACTCCTCGTTCCATCTAACCTTCTTGGAAATTTGGGCGAGGAGATGACATTCAGTGGAGAAGCTATGGTCCCATAGTTCTCTATGAAATTCCTGTAATACCCGGTGAGGCCTAGGAAGGCTATCACCTGGGTTTGAGTAGTCGGTGTTGTCCAATTTTGCACAGCTTCAATTTTACTGAGCAAAGGCCTTATTTCTCCACCGCCTACCTCATGCCCAAGATAGACTACCTTACTCTGTCCAATTTGGCATTTGCTCCCCTTTATGGTCAGATTGGCTCGTCCAAGAGCCTGCAAAACATCTCTCAGGTGGGTTACATGTTCTTCCCAGGAATTACTGAACACTGCGATGTCATCCAAGTATGCCATGCAGAAGTCCTCCATCCCATTCAGAACCTGGTTTACCATCCGTTGAAACGTAGCAGGTGCATTCTTCAATCCGAACGGCATTACCTCAAACTGGTATAAGCCAACGGGGGTAGAAAATGCAGTTTTCTCCTTGGCATGGTCGGTCAGGGCTATTTGCCAATAGCCTGACGTCAAGTCAAATGTGCTGAGGAACTTGGCGGCGCCAAGTTTATCCACCAACTCATCTGTTCTTGGCAGAGGGTGGGCATCAGTCTTGGTGACTGTATTAAGAGCTCTATAATCCAAGCAGAATCTAAGTTCTTTAGATCCGGCCTTTGGTACTAACACAACTGGGCTAGACCATGGACTAGTAGAGGGCTCTATTACCCCGAGATCAAGCATCTTGCTGACCTCACCTTTGATGTGGGTTCGTACGTTTTCTGACATGCGGTATCCTCTGCTTTTGACTGGCAGACAGTCACCAGTGAGTATGTCGTGCTGGCTTCAAGGGGTCAAGCCTGGTGAAAGCGAGAACAGAGAGGCAAACTGATTCAACATAGATTTGCACTCCTCTTGTTGCTCGTGTGTCAGATTGGAGGAGAGATTCACTCCTTCAATTTTTTCATCTAAAGGTAAGCCTCTTAGGAGATCCGGAAGAGCTTTACTCTCTACTTCTTCCTCGGATGACGCTAGAAGCAACGCTCCTACATCAGGTCGCGAGACATACCTTTAAGTCGGTTGGTGTGAAAGACTGTCGGAGCCTCCTTGGGATTGCCCAAGTCCACCAGATAGTTAACCTCTCCGAGTTTACCCACTACTCGGTAGGGTCCCATCCACTTATCTTGCAAGGCCCTCTGCCTTGTTGGGATCTGGTCTTGAGCGAACTCAACCATGTTAGCCTTTTGATCGTGCCAGTGCTTGACCAATGCTTGTCCAGCTTTCAAGTTATCGTTTGCTTCCGTCATCATGTGTGACATTCTCCTCCGGAGACCTATCACGTAGTCAGTCACTCTGACTGGCTTGGGGGCAGGAGCACTCTCCAACCCCTCCTTAATCAGGGCCAATGGACCTCTGACGGGATGACCATAGAGTAGTTCAAAGGGCGAGTAACCTACGCCTTCCTGAGGGACTTCTCTATAAGCAAAGAGAAGGCATTGCAGTAGAAGGTCCCACTTACGCTTAAGGGGTTCCTCTAAAGCACCTATCATGCTCTTCATGGTTCGATTGAACCGTTCTACCAACCCATTGGTTTGTGGGTGGCAAGCTGTTGAGAACTTGTAAGTAACTCCACAGGTTTTCCACATGGCTTTCATGTAGTGGGACATAAAGTTTGACCCCCTGTCAGAGATTACTTCCTTAGGAAACCCGACCCTAGTAAATATATCAAGGAGGGCCTTAGCCACAGCCGGAGCTGTAACGGTCCTCATAGGAAGTGTCTCAGGATACCTAGTAGCATGGTCTACTACAACAAGTATATACCTGTTGCCTGAGGAAGTTGGAGGATCAAGGGGACCAACTATGTCAATCCCTACTCTCTCAAATGGGACTCCCACAACCGGGAGAGGCACTAAAGGTGCCACATTCTTGGAGCCAACCTTACCAGAGATCTGGCAGGTGTGGCAGCTCCTGCAGTGTTTTTCTACTTCGGCCCCCATCTTCGGCCAATAGAAGTAGAGAGAGAGCCTTTCCTTAGTCTTCTTGCAACTCAAGTGACCAGCCAAAGGAATCTCGTGGGCTAACTGCAAGAACTGTGGTCTGTTCCCTTGGGGAACTACAAGTCGTTTGTAGTCTCCAGGTGCAAACTTGGTCGGTTCACTGTAGAAGAGGCCATCTTCCCAGTGCAACCTGTATTTCCCAGGCTCTTGCCCTTCAGCCTGAGCTTCTGCCTGGTGGCGAAGACCTTCCAGAGTTGGACATTCTCTCTGTCCCTTACTGAAGTCTGCCCTGCTGGGTCCACCTTCTTTCAGTAAAGACTGCAGCTCAGGATGGTCAACAGGATCCATATCTCCAATGTGTTCCGGGCCTTCCATTAGCTCTTCCTCAGAGTCTAATTCTACCACACAGGGTTGTACCTCCCTCTCAGCCTCGGCTGGAGGTGGAGTTACGGGTGCAACTTTGGACAACTGCGGGGAAGTCCGTGTTGGCTGCACTGGAATGCGGGCTGCTGGTTTCGGGATAGAAGCCTTAGGTTTCCCTTTCGCTTCTGATTTCTTGGAGACAGCGGCCAACAATTCCAGTGGAGCAGGAGTGATTTCTTTCTTCATCATCTCCTGGAGAATACCGCACATGGTCCTCTCTCTTGCAGGTCTGGTTAGCTCCTGTAACCGTTTACTAGGAGGTCTGGGAGTATGCGATACAACTCCGAGAGTTTTCAAATCGTTACCCAACAGTACGCGTCCTGGTACCTCACTCTGTATGCTGACAGGTATCTTCACAGTCATGTCGTTACACTGGATGAGAACTGGTAATTGGGGAAGAATCTGCACAGGCCCTCCAGCTAACTTGGTGAGGCGTTTGGGTGCCTTAGCAACATCCTCAGCCTGAAAAAACGATTTATCCACCACAGTTATGCTGGCCCCAGTGTCCCTAATGGCAGGAGTCTCCTGACCATTCACCTGGACACTGTCCTTATGATACTCTTTAGTATTATCGGGGATAGAATTATAGACATCTAAATTCAGTTGTTCCCACAACCCCAGAGATACTGAAGAAACGCTGGCTGAGACTCCAATGGGTTCATCAGCTAGCAGTATTAAGTTTCCACTTGCCATTTGGACTTCCTCCTCTGGAGCGAAGGCTAAGGAGACAAGCTGGACCCCTGAAGGTTTACCCTTACATCTGGGATCTCCTTTTACGTGGTCAGTCGAGCCACAAACAAAGCATTTACCAAATGCTTTCTGGAATGGTGGCTTGTTCTGACCTCCTTCCGGTTTGGCACCAGAAGGCACACTATTCTGCTCTGGTTTTCCTTGTGGCTTACCCTTCTGGTTTTGTTTGGGGCCCTCTTTGGAATGTGAGTTATTAGAATTCTCTTTTGAGTCTTTTTTAGGCTGTTTTCCTTCATCCTTTTTCTGAGTTGCCCCAGAATCCTTATGAGTAGCCCTGTTGGCAACCCACAACTCAGCAGCCTTAGCTAGCTCCCGGGAATCCATTTCCTTCGAATCAGCCAAGTGCTGTCTGAGCTCAGGAGAACAGGCATCATAAATAGACTCCAACATAAAAAGATTCCTCATACCCTCATAAGTGTTCACTTTGTAACCCTTAATCCATCCCTCTAAGTTTTTCAACCCTTCACTCACCCAGGTAGCCCAAGGAGTACCATCATGCTTTTTGAGGGTTCTAAACCTCTTAAGATACTGGGAAGGGGTCTTCCCGAATCTAGCTATTAAAGCTAGTTTCACACTTTCGTAATCCGTCTTATCCGCCTCCCCCAGCTCCATTACCACATCAGTTGCAACAGGAGGGAGCCTAGAGAACAACCAGGGAAGTAAAGCATTCCCGGTGATGTCCTGGAGCCCATGATTGTATTCAAACAGTTTCAACCAATCCAACACATCCAATCTTGGTTCATACATACCCACTAATTCCTTCGGCATCCGGGGTCTTTTGGGACGGGAGCTCCTAGAGGAACCAGAGGAGAGAGAAGCATTTTCCATAGACAACTTTTTCAACTCTAACTCATGATTAAGTTCTATTTCCCTGAGTCTTAACTCAGCTTGCTTTTGTTCAGCCTGGGCATTCATCCGTCTGAACTCGAGCTCTTGGTTTCGTTCAGATTGGGCCAAGAACCGTTTGTATTCTAGTTCGAGCTTCATTTTTTCAAGTTCAAAATAAGCAGGGTTACTTGTGGGACCTGGTATGGGCCCCGTAGGCACAGCTGGTGAGGCGGGTAGAGGAGCAGGGGAGACAGTTTCGTTAGCCTCGCCGTCCTCGTCAGCCTCTTCATCACTATCATCAGAATTATGATTTAGATCAACACCATTACTGTTATCTACATTTGCTGGGGAGCTTGGTTCCTCTGAACCAGTACCCAGACTATGGTTCGCCAGCAATCTCTCGATTAGTTCTAACTTCTTGCCTCTTACAGAAAGATTTGCTTGCCTACAGAGAGCTCGCAAACTATCAGTATTTTCACCTGACAAGGACTCTTGACTGTAAGTTTCCATCGTAGACATGTTTTTTGAAAGTTGTTTTTTTGTGCAAAGTTTTGTGGTTAGTTATCCTACAGTGTCGAAAAGTACTCTAAACTGTATACTCCATACAAATCCCACCGCTGTACACCAGTGTTAGGCGGAAACCTGTGCAGTTCCCTCTGGGACCACTGCAAAAGATTTAGGACTACAGGTGTTTGGCGGTGAACCCACTTGGTAGCAGTCTGTACCACACAGATTCACTTGGTAGCTGTGGCTGAGCAGTCAGACTCCCCTCAAGAAGAGTTGAGCAGTATGTGGAGTATACAAAATAGGGCAATTCTTCACAGCAAGACAAGCAAACACGCAACGAGGCTTAGTGTAAAGATATTAAGGTATTTATTTATAACAGAACATCTATGAAAAACACTATAGCACTATCACGGCAAACAAATCAAACACAATTACTCTACGAAGAAGAAACGATCAATCCCCCTAGCAATATCTCGACAACTCTAGGTTCTAATGGTAGCACTTATTTTCAGACAGAGGTGTATACCTCAATGTAGATGACACTCGAATGTTAGGACGGGAGAGAAAAAGATAGGCAGGTTACGAAATCAATGCAGTTCAATACTTCGCGGGTAAAATGCACGGCAAGAAGGCAAGAATCACAATAGATCATTAAGTTCAGAGGCCAGGCCCACTCGGAGAGAGGCAAGGCGCTATGTCCTGAAAAAGTCTCTAGTGGAGATGCATTCAAGTCTTTGTAGCAAATTGTTATCGGCAGATTGAACCAGTTCAGAACAATAAATGAGAAAAGCTTGGAGGCGACCAAACGGAAAGGAGAGGATTAAGACACCTCACTGGAACCGATCGAAAGGGAAGCCAGGCGGACACGGTACCTTGTTGTGCAGGGCAGCTCCGGCTGGGGCAGTTGTTCCTGGTGGTGGATGCACGTCGGGTCTTTGCCAAGAGTAGAGAGGTTCTCGTCGTCGAAGAAAAGTGAAGTCCGGTGCACCACCAGGGAAGAGACCAGCCGCGGAGTGCTCTGTCACAAGGCACCACCTTTTGGTCGCGGTACAGGGGTAGTGGCTATCTGGTTGCCGAGGTGCGCTGCACGGGCAATTCGACCACTGCGTCCTGAGGCGAATAAAAAGCAAAGGGGACTGGTTGTTCCCACCAGTCAGGGGAAGAGATTCTCCGGCAGGGAGATCTCCTCTGTCGTTGGGAAGTGGTGAGTCGGCTCAGCAGGGCTTCACCGGAGGTGTCGTCGTTGCAGGTCGGCTCAGCGTTACCCCCGTCGGATTCTTAGGTCCTGTGGCGACTTCTGAAGATCCAGTCCCAAAAGCCCTGCTTTTATGCAGAAAACCCCCATTCATTCAGCCTAGCTGTCAATCAACACATGCTAAGTGGTGAGCGGGAAGGCACACCACTTGGGCCAATCACTCCAGAGTGCGACCGGAGTTGGCAAGGCAACTCGGTCCAGGGTGCCTAAACCCCCTCCAACCCCCCTGTGGTAACCCAGACAGAATGGCACCACTTTGGAGGGTCTCTGTACAGAGCCCGCCAAAAGTGGAACAAAGGGCTCAACCTTTGGTTTAGGAGTCACAGAGACAAACACAGACGCCCTTTTACAAACCGAGTTCTGGCATAAAATACCATCCGATAAACCTATTTAAGATAAGTAGCTTGGTGGTACGTTAGAGATTAACGAGAAAAAGTATCAATCTCCAACAATGGGACGAATCCCATAGGGTTAGGTTCGGGGTCGAACATAACAAGTAGTTTCCACTGCCACCAGCCAAAACTCGACGAGGGGGGACTGGACAGTGCCCCCTCGAGTAACAGGTCCAGGAGTAATCAAATTACCCCTACTAGTACGTCCACAATAAGGTGGTTTGTACTAGTCCTGTTAGTAAATTTAGGTCTAGTAAAGCCAATGGTGACTTTACATGCCCGGGAAGACAGTAGTCAGTCCCCGGGTATGGAGTCTATGGTGGAGGTCCGCTAGGACGCCCCAGTGTTACGGCATGTAGGGTGCAGTGTAACACACATAGAAAAACATATGAGACCCTATGGAGTAAAAGACCCCATAGCCCATAGAACACATTGACATTCAAAGGAATTACTCACATACATGTCCAAGAGTGGGAGAAAAAGAGTCTCACTCTTGGCAGGATGGAAAAAAACAAACTCCCGAAATCCAGCAAAGCTGCTGGGGGACTCACTAGGTTAGGAAATTCAGCCTAAACAGAGAATTCTCCCTAACAGACCATTTATTTTTCGGCACGTCGTAGGCGAACGTGTGAATCTTCCCGCCCGCCCCAGGAATACACGTAGCACGCTCTCCCACGCCCAGTCACGAGTAAATATTCCCGCCCACCCCTGGAATACACATACCCCACTCTCACAGGCCCAGTCGCGTGTGGAAGTTCACACGCACCCCAAAGTACACATACCCAGGCCAATCGCGTGTGAAACTTCCCGCGCACCCCGAAGTACACGTACCCAGGCCAATCGCGTGTGGAACCTCCCGTGCACCCCGTAGTACACGTATCCAGGCCAATCGTGTGTGGATCTTCCCGCGCACCCCGAAGTACACGTACACAGGCCAATCGCATGTGGAACCACCCGCGCACCCCGTAGTACATGTACCTAGGCCAATCGCGTGTGGAACCTCCCGGGCACCCCGAAGTACACGTACCCAGGCCAATCGCGTGTGGAACCTCCCGCGCACCCCGTAGTACACGTACCCAGGCCAATCACGTGTGGAACTTCCTGCGCACCCCGAAGTACACATACCCAGGCCAATCGCGTGTGGAACCTCCCGCGCACCCCGTAGTACACGTACCCAGGCCAATCGCGTGTGGAACCTCCCGCGCACCCCGTAGTACACGTACCCAGGCCAATCACGTGTGGAACCTCCCGCACACCCCGAAGTACGCGTACCCAGGCCAATCGCGTGTGGAACTTATGATATGATATGATATGATATGATATATGATATGATATATGATATGATATGATATGATATGATATGGTATTTGTAACGCGCCTATACACAGGTGTTTCAAGGCGCGACGAGGCAGGGGGGGGAGGAACAAGGGGAGACAAAACAAACGATCCTACTAGGCCAGGTGTCATTCAGATCGCGCAAGTGCAGGGGTGGGGGAGGGGGGAAAAAGTGCAAGGGGAAGGGGAGGGGGGGAAGTGCAGTAAAGGTAAGTGGCGTAAAGTAATAAATAAAAAAGGGCCAGCTAGTGGCAAGTGCAAGGTAAGTGCAGAACAAGTGCTGGGGAAGGGGGGGCTGTAGGGATACAGAGACAGTCCCGTAAGTGCAGAGGGGTTCCAGGGGATCAGTGACTGGGACCAGGACCGAAGGCAGTTTAGAGTGGTCCAGTTGCAGGATCAGTGCAGTTTAGTGAAGAATTAATTAGCTGTTCAGCAGGGGAGAGGGAGAGAGAAAGCAGAAGCAAAGAGGAAGGTTTTGAGGTGCTTCCGGAAGCGGAGGTGGTTCTCCTCAAGTTTCAGGGAGGCAGGAAGGCTGTTCCAGAGGGAGGCCCCTGCCGCGGAGAGAGATCTACCCCCAGCTCGTTGCTTCGAGAAGCGGCTGACCATGAGGGAGTTGGAGGCGGATGAGCGAAGGGCTCGGGGAGGAAGATATTTGGGAAGAGAGAGTTGAAGGTATTTAGGACCCAGGCCCCAGAAGGCCTTGTGGACAATGCAGAGGGTTTTGAACTTTATCCTCGCAGCCACTGGGAGCCAGTGTAGAGATTTCAGTCCTGGAGAGATACGGTCCCTGGGCTTGAGGCCAAGGACAAGTCTCGCAGTTCTGTTCTGGATGAGTTGCAGAGGGCGGAGAGTGGAGGCAGGCAGATTAAGATAGAGGCTGTTACAGTAATCCAGCTTCGAGAGAACCAGGGCTCGGGAGACAGTGAGCTTCTGGGGGAAGGAGAGGAAGGGAAGAATACCTCTGAGGAGGTGCAGCTGGTAGTGTGACCTCTTGGCGACGTCAGAAATATGAGGAGAGAAGGAGAGTGTGGAGTCGAAGATGACCCCAAGGTTTTTTGCCTTGCAGGTAGGAGCAGGGAGGGGGCCAAGGGAGGCAGGCCAGAGAGCTGCAGGGAAGGAGGGAGTGGGAGTACCGATGAGTAGAATCTCAGTCTTACTGGCATTAAGGTAGAGGTCATTGACGGCACACCATTCTTGGATAGCAGACAGACAGTCAGAGATGAGGGAAGGAGAGGGGGAGGCTGAGGGTAGCCTGAAAATGAGCTGGGTATCGTCCGCATAGCACTGGAAATTAGGGCAGAGAGCGGCGATGCGGTGGGCAAGGAGTGCCAGATACTGGTTGAACAGCCAGGGAGAGAGATTAGATCCCTGGGGGACACCACAGGTGGAGAAAAAGATGTCAGAGAGGAAGGGCCCCAGTTGGACCTGGGAGGGTCGATTTGAAAGGAAAGAGGTCAGCCATGCCAGAGCCTGACCAGTGATACCCAGGTTTTCCCGGAGACGGTTGAGCAGGATGGCATGGTTGACAGTGTCAAAGGCAGAGGAGAGATCGAGCAGAATGAGAACACACGGAGTGTTGGAATCGAGGTTCAGGAGCAGGTCTTCACGGATGTTCAGAAGAGCAGTTTCCGTGCTTCTGGCAGCTCTGAAGCCAGATTGATGGTCATGAAGACTACCAACAGATTCAGCATGGAGGTTAAGCTGGGAGATGGCCAGTTTCTCCAGGAGCTTGCCCAGGAAGGGAGTGATGGAGATAGGGCGATAGTTAGCCGGGCAGGAGGGGTCGGAAGAGGGTTTCTTGAGAAGAGGGTGCACAAGAGGGAACTTCCCGCGCACCCCGTAGTACACGTACCCAAGCCAATCGCGTGTGGAACTTCCCGCGCACCACGTAGTACACGTACCCAGGCCAATTGCGTGTGGAACTTCCCGCGCACCCCGAAGTACACGTACCCAGGCCAATCGCGTGTGGAACTTCCCGCGCACCCCGTAGTACACGTACCCAGGCAAATCGCACGGGTGGGGGGTGGGGGTGATGGGAGACATGGGTGAGGGCCTGGTGGAGGCTGCCCCTGGTGGCTGGGGGTGGGGGTGGTGGTAGACATGGGTGGGGGCCTGCAGGAGGCGGCCCCTGGTGGCTGGGGGGTGGGAGTGGTGGTAGACATGGGTGGGGGCCTGGTGGAGGCTGCCCCTGCACTGCTGGGGGGTGGGGGTGATGGGAGACATGAGTGGGGGCCTGGTGGAGGCTTCCCCTGGTGTCTGGGGGTGGGGGTGGTGGTAGACATGGGTGGGGGCCTGCTGGAGGCGGCCCCTGGTGGCTGGGGGGTGGGACTGATGGGAGACATGAGTGGGGGCCTGGTGGAAGCGGCCCCTGCACTGCTAGGGGGTGGGGGTGATGGGAGACATGAGTGGGGGCCTGGTGAAGGCTGCCCCTGGTGGCTGGGGGGTGGGGGTGCTGGGGGACATGTGTGGGAGCCTGGTGGAGGCTGCCCCTGGTGGCTGGGGGGTGGGGGTGGTGGTAGATATGGGTGGGGCCTGGTGGAGGCTGCCCCTGGTGGCTGGGGGGTGGGGGTGATGGGAGACATGAGTGGGGGCCTGGTGGAGGCTGCCCCTGGTGGCTGGGGGGTGGGGGAGGTGGTAGACATGGGTGGGGGCCTGGAGGAGGCTGCCTCTGGTGGCTGGGGGTGGGGGTGGTGGTAGACATGGGTGGGGGCCTGGTGGAGGCTGCCTCTTTTGGCTGGGGGGTGGGGGTGGTGGTAGACATGGGTGGGGGCCTGGTGGAGGATGCCCCTGCACTGCTGGGGGGTGGGGGTGATGGGAGACATGAGTGGGGGCCTGGTGGAGGCTGCCTCTGGTGGCTGGGGAGTGGGGGTGGTGGTAGAAATGGGTGGGGCCTGGTGGAGGCTGCCCCTGGTGGCTGGGGGGTGGGGGTGGTGGTAGACATGGTGGGAGCCTGGTGGAGGCTGCCCCTGCACTGCTGGGGGGTGGGGGTGATGGGAGACATGAGTGGGGGCCTGGTGGAGGTTGCCCCTGGTGGCTGGGGGGTAGGGGTAGTGGTAGAGATGGGTGGGGGCCTGGTGGAGGCTTCCCCTGGTGTCTGGGGCGTGGGGGTGGTGGTAGACATGGGTGGGGGCCTGGTGGAGGCTGCCCCTGGTGGGTGGGGGGTGGGGGTGATGGGAGACATGAGTGGGGGCCTGGTGGAAGCGGCCCCTGAACTGCTAAGGGGTGGGGGTGATGGGAGACATGAGTGGGGGCCTGGTGGAGGCTGCCCCTGGTGGCTGGGGGGTGGGGGTGCTGGGGGACATGTGTGGGAGCCTGGTGGAGGCTGCCCCTGGTGGCTGGGGGGTGGGGGTGGTGGTAGATATGGGTGGGGCCTGGTGGAGGCTGCCCCTGGTGGCTGGGGGGTGGGGGTGATGGGAGACATGAGTGGGGGCCTGGTGGAGGCTGCCCCTGCACTGCTGGGGGGTGGGAGTGATGGGAGACATGAGTGGGGGCCTGGTGGAGGCTGCCCCTGGTGGCTGGGGGGTGGGGGTGGTGGTAGACATGGGTGGGGGCCTGGAGGAGGCTGCCTCTGGTGGCTGGGGGTGGGGGTGGTGGTAGACATGGGTGGGGGCCTGGTGGAGGCTGCCCCTGCACTGCTGGGGGGTGGGGGCGATGGGAGACATGAGTGGGCGCCTGGTGGAGGCTTCCACTGGTGTCTGGGGGGTGGGGGTGGTGGTAGACATGGGTGGGGGCCTGGTGGAGGCTGCCCCTGGTGGCTGGGGTGGGGGTGATGGGAGACATGAGTGGGGGCCTGGTGGAAGCGGCCCCTGCATTGCTAGGGGGTGGGGGTGATGGGAGACATGAGTGGGGGCCTGGTGGAGGCTGCCCCTGGTGGCTGGGGGGTGGGGGTGCTGGGGGACATGTGTGGGAGCCTGGTGGAGGCTGCCCCTGGTGGCTGGGGGGTGGGGGTGGTGGTAGATATGGGTGGGGCCTGGTGGAGGCTGCCCCTGGTGGCTGGGGGGTGGGGGTGATGGGATACATGAGTGGGGGCCTGGTGGAAGCGGCCCCTGAACTGCTAGGGGGTGGGGGTGATGGGAGACATGAGTGGGGGCCTGGTGGAGGCTGCCCCTGGTGGCTGGGGGGTGGGGGTGCTGGGGGACATGTGTGGGAGCCTGGTGGAGGCTGCCCCTGGTGGCTGGGGGGTGGGGGTGGTGGTAGACATGGGTGGGGGCCTGGAGGAGGCTGCCTCTGGTGGCTGGGGGGTGGGGGTGGTGGTAGACATGGGTGGGGGCCTGGTGGAGGCTGCCCCTTTTGGCTGGGGGGTGCGGGTGGTGGTAGACATGGGTGGGGGCCTGGTGGAGGCTGCCCCTGCACTGCTGGGGGGTGGGGGTGATGGGAGACATGAGTGGGGGCCTGTTGGAGGCTGCCCCTGGTGGCTGGGGGTGGGGGTGCAGGGGGACATGTGTGGGAGCCTGGTGAAGGCTGCCCCTGCACTGCTGGGGAGTGGGGGTGATGGGAGACATGAGTTGGACATGAGTGGGGCCAGGTGGAGGCTGCCCCTGCACTGCTGGGAGGTGGGGGTGCAGTGAGACATGAGTGGGGGCCTGGTGGAGGCTGCCCCTGCACTGCTGGGGGGGGTGGGGGTGATGGGAGACATGAGTGGGGGCCCGGTGGAGGCTGCCTCTGGTGGCTGGGTAGTGGGGTGGTGGTAGACATGGGTGGGGCCTGGTGGAGGCTGCCCCTGGTGGCTGGGGGGTGGGGGTGGTGGTAGACATGGGTGGGGGCCTGGTGGAGGCTGTCCCTGCACTGCTGGGGGGTGGGGGTGATGGGAGACATGGGTGGGGGCCTGGTGGAGGCTGCCCCTGGTGGCTGGGGGGTAGGGGTGGTGGTAGACATGGGTGGGGGCCTGGTGGAGGCTGCCCCTGCACTGCTGGGGGGTGGGGGTGATGGGAGACATGAGTGGGGGCCTGGTGGAGGCTGCCCCTGGTGGCTGGGGGGTGGGGGTGCAGGGGGACATGTGTGGGAGCCTGGTGGAGGCTGCCCCAGCCCTGCTGGGGGGTGGAGGTGATGGGAGACATGAGTTGGACATGAGTGGGGGCCTGGTGGAGGCTGCCCCTGCACTGCTGGGGGGTGGGGGTGCAGGGAGACATGAGTGGGGACCTGGTGGAGGCTGCCCCTACACTGCTGGGGGGGTGAGGGTGATGGGAGACATGAGTGGGGGCCTGGTGGAGGCTGCCCCTCGTGGCTGGGGGGTGGGGGTGGTGGTAGACATGGGTGGGGGCCTGGTGGAGGCTGCCCCTGGTGGCTGGGGGGTGGGGGTGGTGGCAGACATGGGTGGGGGCCTGGTGGAGGCTGCCCCTGGTGGCTGGGGGGTGGGGGTGGTGGTAGACATGGGTGGGGGCCTGGTGGAGGCTGCCCCTGCGCTGCTGGGGGTGAGGGTGATGGGAGACATGAGTGGGGGCCTGGTGGAGGCTGCCCCTGGTGGCCTGGGGGGTGGGGGTGCAGGGGGACATATGTGGGAGCCTGGTGGAGGCTGCCCCTGCACTGCTGGGGGGTGGGGGTGGTGGTAGACATGGGTGGGGGCCTGGTGGAGGCTGCCTCTGGTGGCTGGGGGGTGGGGGTGGTGGTAGACATGGGTGGGGGCCTGGTGGAGGCTGCCCCTGCACTGCTGGGTTGTGGGGGTGATGGGAGACATGAGTGGGGGCCTGGTGGAGATTGCCCCTGGTGGCTGGGGGGTGGGGGTGGTGGTAGACATGGGTGGGGGCCTGGTGGAGGCTGGTCCTGCACTGCTGGGGGTGTGATGGGAGACATGAGTGGGGGCCTGGTGGAGGTTGCCCCTGGTGGCTGGGGGGTGGGGGTGGTGGTAGACATGGGTGGGGGCCTGGTGGAGTCTGCCCCTGGTGGCTGGGTGCAGGGGTGGGGGTGGTGGTAGACATGGGTGGGGGTTGTGGTAGACATGGGTGGGGGAATGGTGGAGGCTGCCCCTGGTGGCTGGGCGTGGGGGTGGTGGTAGACATGAGTGGGGGCCTGGTGGAGGCTGCCCCTGCACTGTTGGGGGGTGGGGGTGATGGGAGACATGAGTGGGGGCCTGGTGATGGCTGCCCCTGGTGGCTGGGGGTCAGGGTGCAGGGGGACATGTGTGGGAGCCTGGTGGAGGCTGCCCCTGCACTGCTGGGGGGTGGGGGTGATGGAAGACATGAGTGGGGGCCTGGTGGAGGCTGCCCGTGGTGGCTGGGGGGTGGGGGTGCAGGGGGACATGTGTGGGAGCCTGGTGGAGGCTGCCCCTGCACTGCTGGGGGGTGGGGGTGATGGAAGACATGAGTGGGGGCCTGGTGGAGGCTGCCCGTGGTGGCTGGGGGTGGGGGTGCAGGGGGACATGTGTGGGAGCCTGGTGGAGGCGGCCCCTGCACTGCTGGGGGGTTGGGGTGGTGGTAGACATGGGTGGGGGCCTGGTGGAGGCTGCCCCTGGTGGCTGGGGGGTGGGGTGGTGGTAGACATGGGTGGGGGCCTGGTGGAGGCTGCCCCTGCACTGCTGGGGGTGGGGGTGATGGGAGACATGAGTGGGGGCCTGGTGGAGGCTGTCCCTGGTGGCTGGGGGGTGGGGGTGGTGGTAGACATGGGTGGGGGCCTGGTGGAGGCTGCCCCTGCACTGCTGGGGGGTGGGGGTGATGGGAGACATGGATGGGGGCCTGGTGGAGGCTGCCCCTGGTGGCTGGGGGGTGGGGGTGGTGGTAGACATGGGTGGGGCCCTGGTGGAGGCTGCCCCTGGTGGCTGGGGGGTGGGGGTGATGGGTGACATGAGTGGGGGCCTGGTGGAGGCTGCCCCTGGTGGCTGGGGGGTGGGGGTGGTGGTAGACATGGGTGGGGGTCTGGTGGAGGCGGCCCCTGGTGGCTGGGGGGTGGGGGTGGTGGTAGACATGGGTGGGGAACTAGTGGAGGCTGCCCCTGCACTGCTGGGGGTGGGGGTGATGGGAGACATGAGTGGGGGCCTGGTGGAGGCTGCCCCTGGTGGCTGGGGGGTGGGGGTGGTGGTAGACATGGGTGGGGGCCTGGTAGAGGCTGCCCCTTGTGGCTGGGGGGTGGGGTGATGGGAGACATGAGTGAGGGCCTGGTGGAGGCTGCCCCTGCACTGCTGGGGGGTGGGGTGGTGGTAGACATGGGTGGGGGCCTGGTGGAGGCTGCCCCTGCACTGCTGGGGGTGGGGGTGATGGGAGACATGAGTGGGGGCCTGGTGGAGGCTGCCCCTGGTGGCTGGGGGGTGGGGCGGTGGTAGACATGGGTGGGGGCCTGGTGGAGGGTGCCACTGCATTGCTGGGGGGTGGGGGTGATGGGAGACATGAGTGGGGGCCTGGTGGAGGCTGCCCCTGGTGGCTGGGGGGTGGGAGTGCAGGGGGACATGTGTGGGAGCCTGGTGGAGGCTGCCCCTGCACTGCTGGGGGGTGGGGGTGATGGGAGACATGAGTGGGGGCCTGGTGGAGGCTGCCCCTGGTGGCTGGGGGGTGGGGGTGCAGGGGGACATGTGTGGGAGCCTGGTGGAGGCTGCCCCTGCACTGCTGGAGGGTGGGGGTGATGGGAGACATGAGTGGGGGCCTGGTGGAGGCTGCCCCTGGTGGCTGGGGGGTGGGGGTGCAGGGGGACATGTGTGGGAGCCTGGTGGAGGCTGCCCCTGCACTGCTGGGGGGTGGGGGTGGTGGTAGACATGGGTGGGGGCCTAGTGGAGGCTGCCCCTGGTGGCTGGGGGGTTGCGGTGGTGGTAGACATGGGTGGGGGCCTGGTGGAGACAGCCCCTGCACTGCTGGGGGGTGGGGGTGATGGGAGACATGAGTGGGGGCCTGGTGGAGGCTGCCCCTGGTGGCTGGGGTGTGGGGTGGTGGTAGACACGGGTGGGGGCCTGGTGGAGGCTGCCCCTGCACGGCTGGGGGTGGGGGTGGTAGTAGACATGGGTGGGGGCCTAGTGGAGGCTGCCCCTGCACTGCTGGGGGGTGGGGGTGATGGGAGACATGAGTGGGGGCCTGGTGGAGGCTGCCCCTGGTGCCTGGGGGGCGGGGGTGGTGGTAGACATGGGTGGGGCCTGGTGGAGGCAGCCCCTGGTGGCTGGGGGGTATTGGTGATGGGAGACATGAGTGGGGGCCTGGTGGAGGCTCCCCCTGTGTTAGGCGGAAACCTGTGCAGTTCCCTCTGGGACCACTGCAAAAGATTTAGGACTACAGGCGTTGGCGGTGAACCCACTTGGTAGCAGTCTGTACCACACAGATTCACTTGGTAGCTGTGGCTGAGCAGTCAGACTTATCTCAAGAAAAGTTGTGCTGTATGTGGAGTATACAAAATAGGGCAATTCTTCACAGCAAGACATGCAAACACGCAACGATGCTTAGTGTAACGATATCAAGGTATTTATTTATAACACAACATCTATGGAAAACACTAAGCAAATCACGGCAAACAAATCAAACACAATTACTCTACGAAGTAGAAAACGATCAATCCCCTAGCAAAATATCGACAACTCTAGGTTCTACTGGTACCACAAATTTTCAGACAGAGGTGTATACCTCAACATAGATGACACTCGAATATTAGTTAGGAAGGGAGAGAAAAAGACAGGCAGGTTGTGACATCAACACAGTTCAATCCTATGCGGATAAAATGCAAGGCAAGAAAGCAAGAATCGCAATAGATCATAAAGTTCAGAGGCCAGGCCCACTCGGAGAGAGGCAAGGCGCGATGTCCCAGAAAGTCTCTAGTGGAGATGCATTCAAGTCTTTATAGCAAATTGTTATCGGCAGATTGAACCAGTTCAGAACAAAGAATGAGCAAAGCTTGGAGGCGACCCAGCGGAACGGAGAGGATTAAGACATCTCACTCGAACCGATCGAAAGGGAAGCCAGGCGGACACGGTACCTTGTTGTGGAGGGCAGCTCCGGCGGGGGCAGTTGTTCCTGGTGGTGGATGCACGTCGGGTCTTTGCCAAGAGTAGAGATGATCTTGTCGTCGAAGAAAAGTGAAGTCCGGTGCACCACCAGGGAAGAGACCAGCCGCGGAGTGCTCCGTCACAAGGCACCACCTTTTGGTCACGGTTTCAGAGGTAGTGGCTATCCGGTCGCCGGGGTGCGCTGCACGGGCAATTCAACCACTGCGTCTTGAGGCGAATAAAAAGCAAAGGGGACTGGTTGTTCCCACCAGTCAGGGGAAGCGACTCTCCGGCAGGGAGATCTCCTCTGTCGTCGGGAAGTGGTGAGTCGGTTCGGCAGGGCTCCACCGGAGGTGTCGTCGTGCAGGTCGGCTCAGCGTTACCCTCGTTGGATTCTTAGGTCCTGTGGCGACTTCTCAAGATCCAGTCCCAAAAGCCCTGCTTTTATGCAGAAAACCCCCATTCATTCAGCCTAGCTGTCAATCAACACATGCTAAGTGGTGAGCGGGAAGGCTCACCACTTGGGCCAATCACTCCAGAGTGCGACCGGAGTTGGCAAGGCAACTCGGTCCAGGGTGCCTAAACCCCCTCCCACACCCCTGTGGTAACCCAGACAGAATGGCACCACTTTGGAGGGTCTCTGTACAGAGGCCTGCCAAAAGTGGAACAAAGGGCTCAACCTTTGGTTTAGGAGTCACAGAGACGAAAACAGACGCCATTTTACAAGCCGAGTTCTGGCAGAAAATACCATCCGATAAACCTATTTAAGATAAGTAGACCGGGGGTACGTTAGAGATTAACGAGAAAAAGTATTAATCTCCAACAATGGGACGAATCCCATAGGGTTATGTCCGGGGTCGAACATAACAAGTAGTTTCCACTGCCACCAGCCAAAACTCGACGAGGGGGGACGGGACAGTGCCCCCTCGAGTAACAGGTCCAGGAGTAATCAAATTACCCCTACTAGTACGTCCACAATAGGGTGGTTTGTACTAGTCCTGTTAGTAAATTTAGGTCTAGTAAAGCCAATGGTGACTTTACATGCCCGGGGAGACAGTAGTCAGTCCCCGGGTATGGAGTCTATGGCGGAGGTCCGCTAGGACGCCCCAGTGTTACGGCACGTAGGGTGCGGTGCAACACATATCGAAAAACATATGAAGCCCTATGGAGTAAGAGACCCCATAGCCCCTCAAACACATTGACATTAAAAGGAATTAGACACATACAGGTCCAAGAGTGGGAGAAAAGAGTCTCACTCTTGGCAGGATGGAAAAAAACAAACTCCCGAAATCCAGCAAAGCTGCTGGGGGACTCACTAGGTTAGGAAATTCAGCCTAAACAGAGAATTCTCCCTAACACTCGCCCCCCCCAGACTAAGGGACAGGAGGATTTCATCCACTCCTGGATGAATCTCATACCTCTAGTCGATGACATACATCCTAGAGATACCATCAGCATTTTGGTGGTGACATCCTGACCTGTGCTCAATGGTGAAATCAAACCCTTGCAGGCAGATCGACCATCTCAATAGTTTTGGGTTTTCCCCTTTCATTTGCATTAACCATCTCAAGGGTTGGTGGTCAGTCTGAATGACAAAAGTAGAACCATACAAGTACGGCCTAAACTTCTTCAGAGCCCACACGATAGCAAAGCACTCTCTTTCGATTGTTGCCCACCTTGTTTCAGGATCCTTCAGCTTGTGGCTGATGAAGCAAACGGGGTGCTCCCTACCTTTCCCATCCAGTTGACTGAGTACGGCACCTATTCCTACATTTGAAGCATCTGCCTGCACAATGAAGTGTTGGCGGTAATCAGGAGCTCTGAGTACTGGGGCTTGGCAAAGAGCCTTTTTCAGGTTTTCAAAAGCCTGATTGCATTCCTCGTTCCATCTAACCTTCTTAGGAAATTTGGGCGAAGAGATGACATTCAGTGGAGAAGCTATGGTCCCATAGTTCTCTATGAAATTCCTGTAATACCCAGTGAGGCCTAGGAAGGCTCTCACCCGGGTTTGAGTAGTCGGTGTTGTCCAATTTTGCACAGCTTCAATTTTACTGAGCAAAGGCCTTATTTCTCCACCGCCTAACTCATGCCCAAGATAGACTACCTTACTCTGTCCAATTTGGCATTTACTCGCCTTTATGGTCAGATTGGCACGTCCAAGAGCCTGCAAAACATCTCTCAGGTGGGTTACATGTTCTTCCCAGGAATTGCTGAACACTGCAATGTCAACCAAGTATGCCATGCAGAAGTCCTCCATCCCATTCAGAACCTGGTTTGCCATCCGTTGAAACGTAGCAGGTGCATTTTTCAATCCGAAAGGCATTACCTTAAACTGGTATAAGCCAACGGGGGTAGAAAATGCAGTTTTCTCCTTGGCATGGTCTGTCAGGGCTATTTGCCAATAGCCTGAAGTCAAATCAAATGTGCTGAGGAACTTGGCGGCACCACGTTTATCCACCAACTCATCTGTTCTTGGCAAAGGGTGGGCATCAGTCTTGGTGACTGCATTAAGAGCTCTATAATCCACGCAGAATCTAAGTTCTTTAGATCCGGCCTTTGGTACTAACACAACTGGGCTAGACCATGGACTAGTGGAGGGCTCTATTACTCCGAGATCAAGCATCTTGCTGACCTCACCTTTGATGTGGGTTCGTACGTTTTCTGACATGCGGTATCCTCTGCTTTTGACTGGCAGACAGTCACCAGTGAGTATGTCGTGCTGGCCCCAAGGGGTCAAGCCTGGTGAAAGCGAGAACAGAGAGGCAAACTGATTCAACATAGATTTGCACTCTTCTTATTGCTCGGGTGTCAGATTCGAGGAGAGATTCACTCCTTCAATTTTTCCATCTAAAGGTAAGCCTCTGAGGAGATCCAGAAGAGCTTCATTCTCTTCTTCTTCCTTGGATGCCGCTAGAAGCAATGCTCCTACGTCAGGTCGCGAGACATACGCTTTAAGTCGGTTGGTGTGAAAGACTGTCGGAGCCTTGTTGGGATCATAACGAGAACAAGCTGGTCTTGAGCGAACTCAACCATGTTAGCCTTTTGATCGTGCCAGTGCTTGACCAATGCTTGTCCAGCTTTCAAGTTATCGCTTGCTTCCGTCATCACGTGCGACATTCTCCTCCGGAGACCTATCACGTAGTCAGTCACTCTGACTGGCTTGGGGGAAGGAGCACTCTCCAACCCCTCCTTAATCAGGGCCAATGGACCTCTGACAGGATGACCATAGAGTAGTTCGAAGGGCGAGTAACCTACGCCTTCCTGAGGGACTTCTCTATAAGCAAAGAGAAGGCATGGCAGTAGAAGGTCCCACTTACGCTTAAGGGGTTCCTCTAAAGCACCTATCATGCTCTTCATGGTTCGGTTGAACCGTTCTACCAACCCATTGGTTTGTGGGTGTTAAGCTGTTGAGAACTTGTAAGTAACTCCACAGGTTTTCCACATGGCTTTCATGTAGTGGGACATAAAATTTGACCCCCTGTCAGAGATTACTTCCTTAGGAAACCCGACCCTAGTAAAAGTACCAAGGAGGGCCTTAGCCACAGCCGGAGCTGTAACAGTCCTCATAGGAATTGCCTCAGGATACCTAGTAGCATTGTCTACTACAACAAGGAAAAACCTGTTGCCTGAGGAGGTTGGAGGATCAAGGGGACCAACAATGTCAATCCCTACTCTCTCAAATGGGACTCCCACAACTGGGAGAGGCACTAAAGGTGCCACATTCTTGGAGCCAACCTTACCAGAGATCTGGCAGGTGTGGCAGCTCCTGCAGTGTTTTTCTACTTCGGCCCCCATCTTCGGCCAATAGAGGTAGAGAGCGAGCCTTTCCTTAGTCTTCTTGAAACTCAAGTGACCAGCCAAAGGAATCTCGTGGGCTAACTGCAAGAACTGTGGTCTGTTCTCTTGGGGTACTACAAGTCGTTTGTAGTCTCCAGGTGCAGACTCGGTCGGTTCACTGTAGAAGAGGCCATCTTCCCAGTGCAACCTGTGTTTCCCAGGCTCTTGCCCTTCAGCCTGAGCTTCTGCCTGGTGGCGAAGACCTTCCAGAGTTGGACATTCCCTCTGTCCCTTACTGAAGTCTGCCCTGCTGGGTCCACCTTCTGCCAGTAAAGACTGCAGCTCAGGATGGTGAACAGGATCCAGATCTCCAATGAGTTCCTGACCTTCCATTAGCTCTTCCTCAGAGTCTAATACTACCACACAGGGTTGTACCTCCCTCTCAGCTTCGGCTGGAGGTGGAGTTACGGGTGTAACTTTGGACAACCGCGGGGAAGTCTGTGTTGGCTTCACTGAAATGCTGGCTGCTGGTTTCGGGATAGAAGCCTTAGGTTTCCCTTTTGCTTCTGATGTCTTGGAGACAGCGGCCGACAATTCCAGTGGAGCAGGAGTGATTTCTTTCTTCATCATCTCCCCGAGAGTACCGCGCATGGTCCTCTCTCTTGCAGGTCTGGTTAGATCCTGTAACCGTTTACTAGGAGGTCTGGGAGTATGCGATACAACTCCGAGAGTTTTCAAATCGTTACCCAACAGTACGCGTCCTGGTACCTCACTCCGTATGCTGACAGGTATCTTCACAGTCATGTCGTTACACTGGATGAGAACTGGTAATTGGGGAAGCATCTGCAGAGGTCCTCCAGCTAACTTGGTGAGGCGTTTGGGTACCTTAGCAACATCCTCAGCCTGAAAAAACGATTTATCCACCACAGTTATGCTGGCCCCAGTGTCCCTAATGGCAGGAGTCTCCTGACCATTCACCCGGACACTGTCCTTATAATACTCTTCAGTATTATCGGGGATAGAATTATAGACATCTAAATTCTGTTGTTCCCACAACCCCAGAGATACTAAAGAAACGCTGGCTGAGACTCCAATGGGTTCGTCAGCTAGCAGTAGAAAGTTTCCACTTGCCATTTGGACTTCCTCCTCTGGAGCGAAGGCTAAGGAGACAAGCTGGACCCCTGAAGGTTTACCCTTACATCTGGGATCTCCTTTCACGTGGTCAGTCGAGCCACAAACAAAGCATTTACCAAATGCTTTCTGGAATGGTGGCTTGTTCTGACCTCCTTCCGGTTCGGCACCAGAAGGCACACTATTCTGCTCTGGTTGTCCTTGTGGTTTACCCTTCTGGTTTTCTTTGGGGCCCTCTTTGGAATGTGAGTTATTAGAATTCTCTTTTGAGTCTTTTTTAGGCTGTTTTCCCTCATCCTTTTTCTGAGTTGCCCCAGAATCCTTATGAGTAGCCCTGTTGGCAACCCACAAGTCAGCAGCCTTAGCTAGCTCCCGGGAATCCAATTCCTTCGAATCAGCCAAGTACTGTCTGAGCTCAGGAGAACAGGCATCATAAATAGACTCCAACATAAAAAGATTCCTCATACCCTCATAAGTGTTCACTTTGTAACCCTTAATCCATCCCTCTAAGTTTTTCAACCCTTCACTCACCCAGGTAGCCCAAGGGGTACCATCATGCTTTTTGAGGGTTCTAAACCTCTTAAGATACTGGAAAGGGGTCTTCCCGAATCTAGCTATTAAAGCTAGTTTCACACTTTCGTAATCCGTCTTATCCGCCTCTCCCAGCTCCATTACCACATCAGTCGCAAAAGGAGGGAGCCTAGAGAACAACCAGGGAAGTAAAGCAATCCCGGTGATGTCCTGGAGCACATGATTGTATTCAAACAGTTTCAACCAATCCAACACATCCAATCTCGGTTTATACATACCCACTAATTCCTTCGGCATCCGGGGTCTTTTGGGACTGGAGCTCCTAGAGGAACCAGAGGAGAGAGGAGCATTTTCCATAGACAACTTTTTCATCTCTAACTCGTGATTAAGTTCTATTTCCCTGAGTCTTAACTCAGCTTGCTTCTGTTCAGCCTGGGCATTCATCTGCCTGAACTCAAGCTCTTGGTTTCGTTCAGATTGGGCCAAGAACTGTTTGTATTCTAGTTCGAGCTTCATTTTTTCAAGTTCAAAATAAGCAGGGTTACTTGTGGGACCTGGTATGGGCTCCGTAGGCACAGCTGGTAAGGCGGGTAGAGGAGCAGGGGAGACAGTTTCGTTAGCCTCGCCGTCCTCGTCAGCCTCTTCATCGCTATCATCAAAATTATGATTTAGATCAACACCATTACTGTTATCTACATTTGCTGGGGAGCTTGGTTCCTCTGAACCAGTACCCAGACTTTGGTTCGCCAGCAATCTCTCGATTAGTTCTAACTTCTTGCCTCTTACAGAAAGATTTGCTTGCCTGCAGAGAGCTTGCAAACTATCAGTATTTTCACCTGACAAGGACTCTTGACTGTAAGTTTCCATCGTAGACATGTTTTTTGAAAGTTGTTTTTTTGTGCAAAGTTTTGTGGTTAGTTATCCTACAGTGTCGAAAAGCACTCTAAACTGTATACTCGATACAAATCCCACCGCTGTACACCAGTGTTAGGCGGAAACCTGTGCAGTTCCCTCTGGGACCACTGCAAAAGATTTAGGACTACAGGTGTTTGGCGGTGAACCCACTTGGTAGCAGTATGTACCACACAGATTCACTTGGTAGCTGTGGCTGAGCAGTCAGACTTCCCTCAAGAAGAGTTGAGCAGTATGTGGAGTATACAAAATAGGGCAATTCTTCACAGCAAGACAAGCAAACACGCAACGAGGCTTAGTGTAAAGATATTAAGGTATTTATTTATAACAGAACATCTATGAAAAACACTATAGCACTATCACGGCAAACAAATCAAACACAATTACTCTACGAAGAAGAAACGATCAATCCCCCTAGCAATATCTCGACAACTCTAGGTTCTACTGGTACCAGTTATTTTCAGACAGAGGTGTATACCTCAACCTAGATGACACTCGAATATTAGTTAGGACGGGAGAGAAAAAGATAGGCAGGTTACGAAATCAACGCAGTTCAATACTTCGCGGGTAAAATGCACGTCAGGAAGGCAAGAATCACAATAGATCATTAAGTTCAGAGGCCAGGCCCACTCGGATAGAGGCAAGGCGCTATGTCCCGAAAAATTCTCTAGTGTAGATGCATTCAAGTCTTTGTAGCAAATTGTTATCGGCAGATTGAACCAGTTCAGAACAATAAATGAGAAAAGCTTGGAGGCGACCCAACGGAAAGGAGAGGATTAAGACACCTCACTCGAACCGATCGAAAGGGAAGCCAGGCGGACACGGTACCTTCTTGTGGAGGGCAGCTCTGGCGGGGGCAGTTGTTTCTGGTGGTGGATGCACGTCAGGTCTTTGCCAAGAGTAGAGAGGTTCTCGTCATCGAAGAAAAGTGAAGTCCGGTGCACCACCAGGGAAGAGACCAGCCGCGGAGTGCTCCGTCACAAGGCACCACCTTTTGGTCACGGTACAGGGGTAGTGGCTATCCGGTTGCCGAGGTGCGCTGCACGGGCAATTCGACCACTGCGTCCTGAGACGAATAAAAAGCAAAGGTGACTGGTTGTTCCCACCAGTCAGGGGAAGAGATTCTCTGGCAGGGAGATCTCCTCTGTCGTCGGGAAGTGGTGAGTCGGCTCAGCAGGGCTCCACCAGAGGTGTCGTCGTTGCAGGTCGGCTCAGCGTTACCCCCGTCGGATTCTTAGGTCCTGTGGCGACTTCTGAAGATCCAGTCCCAAAAGCCCTGCTTTTTGGCAGAAAACCCCCATTCATTCAGCCCAGCTGTCAATCAACACATGCTAAATGGTGAGCGGGAAGGCTCACCACTTGGGCCAATCACTCCAGAGTGCGACCGGAGTTGGCAAGGCAACTCGGTCCAGGGTGCCTAAACCCCCTCCCACACCCCTGTGGTAACCCAGACAGAATAGCACCACTTTGGAGGGTCTCTGTACAGAGCCTGCCAAAAGTGGAACAAAGGGCTCAACCTTTGGTTTAGGAGTCACAGAGACGAACACAGACGCCATTTTACAAACCGAGTTCTGGCAGAAAATACCATCTGATAAACCTATTTAAGATAAGTAGCTTGGTGGTACGTTAGAGATTAACGAGAAAAAGTATCAATCTCCAACAATGGGACGAATCCCATAGGGTTAGGTTCGGGGTCGAACATAACAAGTAGTTTCCACTGCCACCAGCCAAAACTAGACGAGGGGGGACGGGACAGTGCCCCCTCGAGTAACAAGTCCAGGAGTAATCGAATTACCCCTACTAGTACGTCCACAATAAGGTGGTTTGTACTAGTCCTGTTAGTAAATTTAGGTCTAGTAAAGCCAATGGTGACTTTACATGCCCGGGGAGACAGTAGTCAGTCCCCGGGTATGGAGTCTATGGTGGAGGTCCGCTAGGACGCCCCAGTGTTACAGCACGTACGGTGCAGTGTAACACACATAGAAAAACATATTAGACCCTATGGAGTAAAAGACCCCATAGCCCATAGAACACATTGACATTCAAAGAAATTACACACATACATGTCCAAGAGTGGGAGAAAAAGAGTCTCACTCTTGGCAGGATGGAAAAAAACAAACTCCCAAAATCCAGCAAAGCTGCTGGGGGACTCACTAGATTAGGAAATTCAGCCTAAACAGAGAATTCTCCCTAACAGACCATTTATTTTTCGGCATGTTGTAGGCGAACGTGTGAATCTTCCCGCCCACCCCAGGAATACACGTAGCACGCTCTCCCACGCCCAGTCACGAGTAAATATTCCCACCCTCCCCTGGAATACACGTACCCCACTCTCACAGGCCAAGTCGCGTGTGGAAGTTCACGCGCACCCCGAAGTACACATACCCAGGCCAATCGCGTGTGGAACTTCCCGTGCACCCCGAAGTACACGTACCCAGGCCAATCGCGTGTGGAACCTCCCGCGCACCCCGTAGTACACGTACCCAGGCCAATCGCGTGTGGAACTTCCCGCGCACCCCGAAGTACACGTACACAATCGTGTGTGGAACCACCCTTGCACCCCGTAGTACAGGTACCCAGGTCAATCGCGTGTGGAACCTCCCGCGCACCCCGAAGTACACGTACCCAGGCCAATCGCGTGTGGAACCTCCCGCGCACCCCGTAGTACACGTACCCAGGCCAATCGCGTGTGGAACTTCCTGCGCACCCCGAAGTACACGTACACAATCGCGTGTGGAACCACCCTTGCACCCCGTAGTACAGGTACCCAGGTCAATCGCGTGTGGAACCTCCCGCGCACCCCGAAGTACACGTACCCAGGCCAATCGCGTGTGGAACCTCCCGCGCACCCCGTAGTACACGTACCCAGGCCAATCGCGTGTGGAACTTCCCGCACACCGCGAAGTACACGTACCCAGGCCAATCACGTGTGGAACCTCCCGCGCACCCCATAGTACACGTACGCAGGCCAATCGCGTGTGGAACTTCCCGCGCACCCCGAAGTAATGTACCGAGGCCAATCGCATGTGGAAACTCCCGCGCACCCCGTAGTACACGTACCCAGGCCAATCGCGTGTGGAACTTCCCGCGCACCGCAAAGTACACGTACCCAGGCCAATCACGTGTGGAACCTCCCGCGCACCCCATAGTACACGTACCCAGGCCAATTGCGTGTGGAACGTCCCACGCACCAAGTAGTACACGTACCCAGGTCAATCGCTTGTGGAACTTCCCACGCACCCAGAAGTACACGTACCCAGGCCAATCGCGTGTGGAACTTCCCGCACACCACGTAGTACACGTACCCAGGCCAATCGCGTGTGGAACTTCCCGCGCACCCCGAAGTACACGTGCCCAGGCCAATCGCGTGTGGATCTTCCCGCGCACCCCGTAGTACACTTACCCAGGCAAATCGCACGGCTGGGGGGTGGGGGTGATGGGAGACATGGGTGGGGGCCTGGTGAAGGCTGCCCCTGGTGGCTAGGGGGTGGGGGTGGTGATAGACATGGGTGGGGGCCTGGTGGAGGCTGCCCCTGCACTGCTGTGGGGTGGGGGTGATGGGAGACATGAGTGGGGGCCTGGTGGAGGCTGCCCTTGGTGGCTGGGGGGTGGGGGTGGTGGTAGACGTGGGTGGGGGCCTGGTGGAGGCGGCCCCTGGTGGGTGGGGGGTGGGGGTGATGGGAGACATGAGTGGGGGCCTGGTGGAGGCTGCCCCTGCACTGCTGGGGGGTGGGGGTGATGGGAGACATGAGTGGGGGCCTGGTGGAGGCTGCCCCTGGTGGCTGGGGGGTGGGGGTGGTGGTAGACATGGGTGGGGGCCTGGTGGAGGCTGCCCCTGGTGGCTGGGGGGTGGGGGTGATGGAAGACATGAGTGGGGGCCTGGTGGAGGCTGCCCCTGCACTGCTGGGGGGTGGGGGTGATGGGAGACATGAGTGGGGGACTGGTGGAGTCTGCCCCTGATGGCTGGGGGGTGGGGGTGCTGGGGGACATGTGTGGGAGTCTGGTGGAGGCTGTCCCTGGTGGCTGGGGGGTGGGGGTGGTGGTAGATATGGGTGGGGCCTGGTGGAGGCTGCCCCTGGTGGCTGGGGGGAGGGGGTGATGGGAGACATGAGTGGGGGCCTGGTGGAGGCTGCCCCTGCACTGCTGGGGGGTGGGAGTGATGGGATACATGAGTGGCGGCTGGCGGAGGCTGCCCCTGGTAGCTGGGGGTGGGGGTGGTGGTAGACATGGGTGGGGGCCTGGTGGAGGCTGCCCCTGGTGGCTGGGGGGTGGGGGCGGTGGTAGACATTGGTGGGGGCCTGGTGGAGGCTGCCCCTGGTGGCTGGGGGGTGCGGGTGGTGGTAGACATGGGTGGGGGCCTGGTGGAGGCTGCCCCTGCACTGCTGGGGGGTGGGGGTGATGGGAGACATGAGTGGGGGCCTGGTGGAGGCTGCCCCTGGTGGCTGGGGGGTGGGGGTGCAGGGGGACATGTATGGGAGCCTGGTGGAGGCTGCCCCTGGTGGCTGGGGGGTGGGGGTCGTGGTAGATATGGGTGGGGCCTGGTGGAGGCTGCCCCTGGTGGCTGGGGGGTGGGGGTGATGGGAGACATGTGTGGGAGCCTGGTGGAGGCTGCCCCTGGTGGCTGGGGGGTGGGGGTCGTGGTAGATATGGGTGGGGCCCGGTGGAGGCTGCCCCTGGTGGCTGGGGGGTGGGGGTGATGGGAGACATGAGTGGGGGCCTGGTGGAGGCTGCCCCTGCACTGCTGGGGGTGGGGGTGGTGGTAGACATGGGTGGGGGCCTGGTGGAGGCTGCCCCTGGTGGCTGGGGGGTGGGGGTGGTGGTAGACATGGGTGGGGGCCTGGTGGAGGCTGCGCCTGGTGGCTGGGGGGTGCGGGTGGTGGTAGACATGGGTGGGGCCTGGTGGAGGCTGCCCCTGCACTGCTGGGGGGTGGGAGTGATGGGAGACATGAGTGGGGGCCTGGTGGAGGCTTCCCCTGGTGGCTGGGGGGTGGGGGTGCAGGGGGACATGTGTGGGAGCCTGGTGGAGGCTGCCCCTGCACTGCTGGGGAGTGGGGGTGATGGGAGACATGAGTTGGACATGAGTGGGGGCCTGGTGGAGGCTGCCCCTGCACTGCTGGGGGGTGGGGGTGCAGTGAGACATGAGTGGGGGCCTGGTGGAGGCTGCCCCTGCACTGCTGGGGGGTGGGGTGATGGGAGACATGAGTGGGGGCCTGGTGGAGGCTGCCCCTGGTGGCTGGGGGGTGGGGGTGGTGGTAGACATGGGTGTGGGCCTGGTGGAGGCTGCCCCTGGTGGCTGGGGGGTGTGGGTGGTGGTAGACATGGGTGGGGCCTGGTGGAGGCTGCCCCTGCACTGCTGGGGGGTGGGGGTGATGGGAGACATGAGTGGGGGCCTGGTGGAGGCTTCCCCTGGTGGCTCGGGGGTGGGGTGCAGGGGGACATGTGTGGGAGCCTCGTGGAGGCTGCCCCTGCACTGCTGGGGGGTGGGGTTGATGGGAGACATGAGTTGGACATGATTGGGGGCCTGGTGGAGGCTGCCCCTGCACTGCTGGGGGGTGGGGGTGCAGGCAGACATGAGTGGGGACCTGGTGGAGGCTGCCCCTGCACTGCTGGGGGGTGGGGGTGATGGGAGACATGAGTGGGGGCCTGGTGGAGGCTGCCCCTGGTGGCTGGGGGGTGGGGGTGGTGGTAGACATGGGTGGGGGCCTGGTGGAGGCTGCCCCTGGTGGCTGGGGGGTGGGGGTGGTGGTAGACATGGGTGGGGGCCTGGTGGAGGCTGCCCCTGCACTGCTGGTGGGTGGGGGTGATGGGAGACATGAGTGGGGGCCCGGTGGAGGCTGCCCCTGGTGGCTGGGGGGTGGGGGTGGTGGTAGACATGGGTGGGGGCCTGGTAAAGGCTGCCCCTGGTGGCTGGGGGGTGGGGGTGATGGGAGACATGAGTGGGGGCCTGGTGGAGGCTGCCCCTGCACTGCTGGGGGGTGGGGGTGGTGGTAGACATGAGTGGGGGCCTGGTAGAGGCTGCCCCTGCAGTGCTGGGGGGTGGGGGTGATGGGAGACATGAGTGGGGGCCTGGTGGAGGCTGCCCCTGGTGGCTGGGGGGTGGGGGTGGTGGTAGACATGGGTGGGGGCCTGGTGGAGGCTGCCCCGGCACTGCTGGGTGGGGGGTGGGGGTGATGGGAGACATGAGTGGGGGCCTGGTGGAGGCTGTCCCTGGTGGCTGGGGGGTGGGGGTGGTGGTAGACATGGGTGGGGGCCTGGTGGAGGCTGCCCCTGGTGGCTGGAGGGTGGGGGTGGTGGTAGACATGGGTGGGGGCCTGGTGGAGGCTGCCCCTGCACTGCCGGGGGGTGGGGGTGATGGGAGACATGAGTGGGGGCCTGGTGGAGGCTGGTCCTGGTGGCTTGGGGGTGGGGGTGGTGGTAGACATGGGTGGGGGCCTGGTGGAGGCTGCCCCTGGTGGCTGGAGGGTGGGGGTGGTGGTAGACATGGGTGGGGGCCTGGTGGAGGCTGCCCCTGGTGGCTGGGGTGTGGGGGTGGTGGTAGACATGGGTGGGGGCCTGGTGGAGGCTGCCCCTCCACTGCTGGGGGGTGGGGGTGATGGGAGACATAAGTGGGGGCCTGGTGGAGGCTGCCCCTGGTGGCTGGGGGGTGGGGGTGCAGGGGGACATGTGTGGGAGCCTGGTGGAGGCTGCCCCTGCACTGCTGGGGGGTGGGGGTGATGGGAGACATGATTGGGGGCCTGGTGGAGGCTGCCCCTGGTGGCTGGGGGGTGGGGGTGCAGGGGGACATGTGTGGGAGCCTGGTGAGGGTGCCCCTGCACTGCTGGGGGGTGGGGGTGATGGGAGACATGAGTGGGGGCCTGGTGGAGGCTGCCCCTGCATGCTGGGGGGTGGGGGTGATGGGAGACATGAGTGGGGTCCTGGTGGAGGCTGCCCCTGGTGGCTGGGGGGTGGGAGTGCAGGGGGACATGTGTGGGAGCCTGGTGGAGGATGCCCCTGCACTGCTGGGGGGTGGGGTGATGGGAGATATGAGTGGGGGCCTGGTGGAGGCTGCCCCTGCACTGCTGGGGGGTGGGGGTGATGGGAGACATGAGTGGGGGCCTGGTGGAGGCTGCCCCTGTTGGCTGGGGGGTGGGGGTGCAGGGGGACATGTGCTGGAGCCTGGTGGAGGCTGCCCCTGCACTGCTGGGGGGTGGGGGTGAAGTAGACATGGGTCGGGGCCTGGTGGATGCTGCCCCTGGTGGCTGGGGGTTGAGGGTGGTGGTAGACATGGGTGGGGGCCTGGTGGAGGCTGCCCCTGCACTGCTGGGGGGTGGGGGTGATGGGAGACATGAGTGGAGGCCTGGTGGAGGCTGCCCCTGGTGGCTGGGGGTGGGGGTGGTGGTAGACATGGGTGGGGGCCTGGTGGAGGCTGCCCCTGCACTGCTGGGGGGTGGGCGTGATGGGAGACATGAGTGGGGGCCTGGTGGAGGCTGCCCCTGGTGGCTGGGGGGTGGAGGTGGTGGTAGACATGGGTGGGGGCCTGGTGGAGGCTGCCACTGGTGGCTGGAGGTGGGGGTGATGGGAGACATGAGTGGGGGCCTGGTGGAGGCTGCCCCTGGTGGCTGGGGGGTGGGGGTGCTGGTAGACATGGGTGGGGGCCTGGTGGAGGCTGCCCCTGGTGGCTGGGGGGTGGGGGTGGTGGTAGACATGGGTGGGGGCCTGGTGGAGGCTGCCCCTGTACTGCTGGTGGGTGGGGGTGATGGGAGACATGAGTGGGGGCCTGGTGGAGGCTGCCCCTGGTGGCTGGGGGGTGGGGGTGGTGGTAGACATGGGTGGGGGCCTAGTGGAGGCTGCCCCTGGTGGCTGGGGGGTGGGGGTGATGGGAGACATGAGTGGGCGCCTGGTGGAGGCTGCCCCTGCACTGCTGGGGGGTGGGGGTAGTGGTAGACATGGGTGGGGGCCTGGTGGAGGCTGCCCCTGCAGTGCTGGGGGTGAGGGTGATGGGAGACATGAGTGGGGGCCTGGTGGAGGCTGCCCCTGGTGGCTGGGGGGTGGGGGTGGTGGTAGACATGGGTGGGGGCCTGGTGGAGGCTGCCCCGGCACTGCTGGGTGGGGGGTGGGGGTGACGGGAGACATGAGTGGGGGCCTGGTGGAGGCTGTCCCTTGTGGCTGGGGGGTGGGGGTGGTGGTAGACATGGGTGGGGGCCTGGTGGAGGCTGCCCCTGGTGGCTGGAGGGTGGGGGTGGTGGTAGACATGGGTGGGGGCCTGGTGGAGGCTGCCCCTGCACTGCTGGGGGGTGGGGGTGATGGGAGACATGAGTGGGGGCCTGGTGGAGGCTGGCCCTGGTGGCTTGGAGGTGGGGTGGTGGTAGACATGGGTGGGGGCCTGGTGGAGGCTTCCCCTGGTGGTTGGAGGGTGGGGGTGGTGGTAGACATGGGTGGGGGCCTGGTGGAGGATGCCCCTGTACTGCTGGGGGGTGGGGGTGATGGGAGACATGATTGGGGGCCTGGTGGAGGCCGCCCCTGGTGGCTGGGGTGTGGGGGTGGTGGTAGACATGGGTGGGGGCCTGGTGGAGGCTGCCCCTCCACTGCTGGGGGGTGGGGGTGATGGGAGACATGAGTGGGGGCCTGGTGGAGGCTGCCCCTGCACTGCTGGGGGGTGGGGGTGATGGGAGACATGAGTGGGGGCCTGGTGGAGGCTGCCCCTGGTGGCTGGGGGGTGGGGGGGCAGGGGGACATGTGCTGGAGCCTGGTGGAGGCTGCCCCTGCACTGCTGGGGGGTGGGGATGGTGGTAGACATGGGTGGGGGCCTGGTGGAGACTGCCCCTGGTGGCTGAGGGGTGGGGGTGATGGTAGACATGGGTGGGGGCCTGGTGGAGGCTGCCCCTGGTGGCTGAGGGGTGGGGGTTGTGGTAGACATGGGTGGGGGCCTGGTGGAGGCTGCCCCTGCACTGCTGGGGGGTGGGGGTGATGGGAGACATGGGTGGAGGCCTGGTGGAGGCTGCCCCTGGTGGCTGGGGGGTGGGGGTGGTGGTAGACATGGGTGGGGGCCTGGTGGAGGCTGCCCCTGCACTGCTGGGGGGTGGGCGTGATGGGAGACATGAGTGGGGGCCGGGTGGAGGCTGCCCCTGGTGGCTGGGGGTTGGAGGTGGTGGTAGACATGGGTGGGGGCCTGGTGGAGGCTGCCCCTGGTGGCTGGGGGTGGGGGTGATGGGAGACATGAGTGGGGGCCTGGTGGAGGCTGCCGCTGGTGGCTGGGGGGTGGGGGTGGTGGTAGGCATGGGTGGGGGCCTGGTGGAGGCTGACCCTGGTGGCTGGGGGGTGGGGGTGGTGGTAGACATGGGTGGGGGCCTGGTGGAGGCTGCCCCTGCACTGCTGGGGGGTGGGGGTGATGGGAGACATGAGTGAGGGCCTGGTGGAGGCTGCCCCTGGTGGCTGGGGGGTGGGGGTGGTGGTAGACATGGGTGGGGGCCTGGTGGAGGCTGCCCCTGGTGGCTGGGGGGTGGGGTGGTGGTAGACATGGGTGGGGGCCTGGTGGAGGCTGCCCCTGCACTGTTGGGGGTGGGGGTGATGGGAGACATGAGGGGGGGCCTGGTGGAGGCTGCCCCTGGTGGCTGGGGGGTGAGGGTGGTGGTAGACATGGGTGGGGGCCTTGTGGAGGCTGCCACTGGTGGCTGGGGGTGGGGGTTATGGGAGACATGAGTGGGGGCCTGGTGGAGGCTGCCCCTGCACTGCTGAGGGGTGGGGGTGGTGGTAGACATGGGTGGGGGCCTGGTGGAGGCTGCCCCTGCACTGCTGGGGGGTGGGGGTGATGGGAGACATGAGTGGGGGCCTGGTGGAGGCTGCCCCTGGTGGCTGGGGGGTGGGGGTGGTGGTAGACATGGGTGGGGGCCTGGTGGAGGCTGCCCCGGCACTGCTGGGTGGGGGGTGGGGGTGATGGGAGACATTAGTGGGGGCCTGGTGGAGGCTGTCCCTGGTGGCTGGGGGGTGGGGGTGCAGGGGGACATGTGTGTGAGCTTGGTGGAGGCTGCCCCTGCACTGCTGGGGGGTGGGGGTGATGGGAGACATGAGTTGGACATGAGTGGGGGCCTGGTGGAGGCTGCCCCTGCACTGCTGGGGGGTGGGGGTGCAGGGTGACATGAGTGGGGACCTGGTGGAGGCTGCCCCTGCACTGCTGGGGGGTGGGGGTGATGGGAGACATGAGTGGGGGCTCAGTGGAGGCTGCCCCTGGTGGCTTGGGGGTTGGGGTGGTGGTAGACATGGGTGGGGGCCTGGTGGAGGCTGCCCCTGCACTGCTGGGGGGTGGGGGTGATGGGAGACATGAGTGGGGGCCTGGTGGAGGCTGCCCCTGGTGGCTGGGGATGGGGGTGGTGGTAGACATGGGTGGGGGCCTGGTGGTGGCTGCCGCTCCACTGCTGGGGGGTGGGGGTGATGGGAGACATGAGTGGGGGCCTGAGGGAGGCTGCCCCTGGTGGCTGGGGGGTGGGGGTGCAGGGGGACATGTGTGGGAGCCTGGTGGAGGCTGACCCTGCACTGCTGGGGGATGGGGGTGATGGGAGACATGAGTGGGGGCCTGGTGGAGGCTGCCCCTGGTGGCTGGGGGGTGGGGCTGATGGTAGACATGGGTGGGGGCCTGGTGGAGGCTGCCCCTGCACTGCTGGGGGGGTGATGGGAGACATGAGTGGGGGCCTGGTGGAGGCTGCCCCTGCTGGCTGGGGAGTGGGGGTGGTGGTAGATATGGGTGGGGGCCTGGTGGAGTCTGCCCCTGGTGGCTGTGGGGTGGGGGTGATGGGAGACATGAGTGGGGGCCTGGTGGATGCTGCCCCTGGTGGCTGGAGGGTGGGGGTGGTGGTAGACATGGGTGGGGGCCTGGTGGAGGCTGCCCCTGCACTGCTCGGGGGTGGGGGTGATGGGAGACATAAGTGGGGGCCTGGTGGAGGCTGCCCCTGGTGGCTGGGGGTGGTGGTAGACATGGGTGGGGGCCTGGTGGAGGCTGCCCCTGGTGGCTGGAGGGTGGGGGTGGTGGTAGACATGGGTGGGGGCCTGGTGGAGGCTGCCCCTGCACTGATGGGGGGTGGGGGTGATTGGAGACATGAGTGGGGGCCTGGTGGAGGCTGCCCCTGGTGGCTGGGGGGTGGGGGTGGTGGTAGACATGGGTGGGGGCCTGGTGGAGGCTGCCCCTCCACTGCGGGGGGGTGGGGGTGAAGGTTGACATGAGTGGGGGCCTGGTGGAGGCTGCCCCTGCACTGCTGGAGGGTTGGGGTGATGGGAGACATGAGTGGGGGCCTGGTGGAGGCTGCCCCTGGTGGCTGGTGGGTGGGGGTGGTGGCATAGCTCTCAACCATTTGGGTCGCGAAGGCGGGTGAAAACACCCGATTTTAGTTTTGGCGGGTGAGACGCCCATTGAAATGAATGGGCGTGCTGGAGGCTTGGCGGGTGAGTCAGCCTTTTACAAGGCGGGTGACACCCACCAAAAGCATGAGAGTTGAGAGCTATGGGTGGTGGTAGACATGGGTGGGGGCCTGGTGGAGGCTGCCCCGGCACTGCTGGGTGGAGGGTGGGGGTGATGGGAGACATGAGTGGGGGCCTGGTGGAGGCTGTCCCTGGTGGCTGGGGGGTGGGGGTGCAGGGGGACATGTGTGGGAGCCTGGTGGAGGCTGCCCCTGCACTGCTGGGGGGTGGGGGTGATGGGGGACATGAGTTGGACATGAGTGGGGGACTGGTGGAGGCTGCCCCTGCACTGCTGGGGGGTGGGGGTGCAGGGTGACATGAGTGGGGACCTGGTGGAGGCTGCCCCTGCACTGCTGGGGGGTGGGGGTGATGGGAGACATGAGTGGGGGCCTGGTGGAGGTTGCCCCTGGTGGCTTGGGGGTGGGGTGGTGGTAGACATGGTGGGGGCCTGGTGGAGGCTGCCCCTGGTGGCTGGAGGGTGGGGGTGGTGGTAGACATGGGTGGGGGCCTGGTGGAGGCTGCCCCTGCACTGCGCTGGGGGGTGGGCCTGATGGGAGACATGAGTGGGGGCCTGGTGGAGGCTGCCCCTGGTGGCTGGGGGGTGGGGGTGGTGGTAGACATGGGTGGGGGCCTGGTGGAGGCTACCCCTCCACTGCTGGGGGGTGGGGGTGATGGGAGACATGAGTGGGGGCCTGGTGGAGGCTGCCCCTGGTGGCTGGGGGGTGGGGGTGCAGGGGGACATGTGTGGGAGCCTGGTGGAGGCTGCCCCTGCACTGCTGGTGGGTGGGTGGGGGTGATGGGAGACATGAGTGGGGGCCTGGTGGAGGCTGCCCCTGGTAGCTGGGGGGTGGGGGTGCGGGGGGACATGTGTGGGAGCCTGGTGGAGGGTGCCCCTGCACTGCTGGGGGTGGGGGTGATGGGAGACATGAGTGGGGGCCTGGTGGAGGCTGCCCCTGGTGGCTGGGGGGTGGGGGTGGTGGTAGACATGGGTGGGGGCCTGGTGGAGGATGCCCCTCCACTGCTGGGAGGTGGGGGTGATGGGAGACATGAGTGGGGGCCTGGTGGAGGCTGCCCCTGGTGGCTGGGGGGTGGGGGTGCAGGGGGACATGTGTGGGAGCCTGGTGGAGGCTGCCCCTGCACTGCTGTGGGGTGGGGGTGATGGGAGACATGAGTGGGGACCTGGTGGAGACTGCGCCAGGTGGCTGGGGGGGTGGGGGTGATGGTAGACATGGGTGGGGGCCTAGTGGAGGCTGCCCCTGCAATGCTGGGGGGGGTGATGGGAGACATGAGTGCGGGCCTGGTGGAGGCTGCCCCTGGTGGCTGGGGGGTGGGGATGGTGGTAGACAAGGGTGGGGGCCTGGTGGAGTCTGCCCCTGGTGGCTGGGGTGTGGGGGTGATGGGAAACATGAGTGGGGGCCTGGTGGAGGCTGCCCCTGGTGGCTGGGGGTGGGGGTGGTGGTAGACATGGGTGGGGGCCTGGTGGAGGCTGCCCCTTGTGGCTGGGGGGTGGGGGTGATGGGAGACATGAGTGGGGGCCTGGTGGAGGCTGCCCCTGGTGGCTGGGGGGGTGGGGGTGGTGGTAGACATGGGTTTTGGGCCTGGTGGAGGCTGCCCCTGGTGGTTGGGGGGTGGGGTGGTGGTAGACATGGGTGGGGGCCTGGTGGAGGCTGCCCCTGACTGCTGGGGGCTGGGGGTGATGGGAGACATGAGTGGGGGCCTGGTGGAGGCTGCCCCTGGTGGCTGGGGGGTGGGGGTGTTGGTAGACATGGGTGGGGCCTGGTGGAGGCTGCCCCTGGTGGCTGGGGGGTGGGGGTGATGGGAGACATGAGTGGGGGCCTGGTGGAGGCTAACCCTGCACTACTGCGGGGTGGGGGTGATGGGAGACATGAGTGGGGGCCTGATGGATGTTACCCCTGGTGGCTGGGGGATGGGGATGCAGGGGGACATGTGTGGGAGCCTGGTGGAGGCTGCCCCTGCACTGCTGGGGGGTGGGGGTGATGGGAGACATGAGTGGGGGCCTGGTGGAGGCTGCCCCTGGTGGCTGGGGGGTGGGGGTGCAGGGGGACATGTGCTGGAGCCTGGTGGAGGCTGCAAATGCACTGCTGGGGGGTGGGGTGATGGGAGACATGAGTGGGGGCCTGGTGGAGGCTGCCCCTGGTGGCTGGGGGGTGGGGGTGGTGGTAGACATGAGTGGGGGACTGGTGGAGGCTGCCCTGGAGGCTTGGGGATGGGGGTGGTGGTAGACATGGGTGGGGGCCTGGTGGAGGCTGCCCCTGCACTGCACTGCTGGGGGGTGGGGGTGATGGGAGACATGAGTGGGGGCCTGGTGGAGGCTGCCCCTGGTGGCTGGGGGGTGGGGGTGATGGTAGACATGGGTGGGGGCCTGGTGGAGGCTGCCCCTCCACTACTGGGGGGTGGGGGTGATGGGAGACATGAGTGGGGGCCTGGTGGAGGCTGCCCCTGGTGGCTGGGGGTGGGGGTGCAGGGGGACATGAGTGGGAGCCTGGTGGAGGCTGCCCCTGCACTGCTGGGGGGTGGGGGTGATGGGAGACATGAGTGGGGGCCTGGTGGAGGCTGCCCCCGGTAGCTGGGGGGTGGGGGTGATGGTAGGCATGGGTGGGGGGCCTGGTGGAGGCTGCCCTGCACTGCTGGAGGGTCGGCGTGATGGGACACATGAGTGGGGGCCTGGTGGAGGCTGCCCCTAGTGGCTGGGGGGTGAGGGTGCAGGGGGACATGTGTGGGAGCCTGGTGGAGGCTGCCACTGGTGGCTGGGGGTGGGGGTGGTGGTAGACATGGGTGGGGGCCTGGTGGAGGCTGCCCCTGCACTGCTGGGGGGTGGGGGTGGTGGGAGACATGAGTGGGGGCCTGGTGGAGGCTCCCCCTGCACTGCTGGGGGGTGGGGGTCGTGGTAGACATGGGTGGGGGCCTGGTGGAGGCTGCCCCTGCACTGCTGGGGGGTGGGGGTGGTGGTAGACATGTGTGGGGGCCTGGTGGAGGCTGCCCCGGTGGCTGGGGGGTGGTGGTAGACATGGGTGGGGGCCTGGTGGAGGCTGCCCCTGCAGTGCTGGGGGGGATGGGAGACATGAGTGGGATCCTGGTGGAGGCTGCCCCTGGTGGCTGGGGGGTGGGGGTGGTGGTAGACATGGGTGGGGCCTGTTGGAGGCTGTCCCTGGTGGCTGGGGGGTGGGGGTGATGGGAGACATGAGTGGGGGCCTGGTGGAGGCTGCCCCTGCACTGCTGGGGGGTGGGGGTGGTGGTAGACATGGGTGGGGGCCTGGTGGAGGCTGCCCCTGCACTGCTGGGGGGTGGGGGTGATGGGAGACATGAGTGGGGGCCTGGTGGAGGCTGCCCCTGGTGGCTGGGGGGTGGGAGTGGTGGTTGACATGGGTGGGGGCCTGGTGGAGGCTGCCCCGGCACTGCTGGGTGGGGGGTGGGGGTGATGGGAGACATGGGTGGGGGCCTGGTGGAGGCTGTCCCTGGTGGCTGGGTGGTGGGTGCAGGGGGACATGTGTGGGAGCCTGGTGGAGGCTGCCCTGCACTGCTGGGGGTGGGGGTGATGGGAGACATGAGTTGAACATGAGTGGGGGCCTGGTGGAGGCTGCCCCTGCACTGCTGGGGGGTGGGGGTACAGGGTGACATGAGTGGGGGCCTGGTGGAGGCTGCCCCTGGTGGCTGAGGGGTGGGGGTGATGGTAGACATGGGTGGGGGCCTGGTGGAGGCTGCCCCTGGTGGCTGAGGGGTGGGGGTTGTGGTAGACATGGGTGGGGGCCTGGTGGAGGCTGCCCCTGCACTGCTGGGGGGTGGGGGTGATGGGAGACATGGGTGGAGGCCTGGTGGAGGCTGCCCCTGGTGGCTGGGGGGTGGGGGTGGTGGTAGACATGGGTGGGGGCCTGGTGGAGGCTGCCCCTGCACTGCTGGGGGGTGGGCGTGATGGGAGACATGAGTGGGGGCCGGGTGGAGGCTGCCCCTGGTGGCTGGGGGTTGGAGGTGGTGGTAGACATGGGTGGGGGCCTGGTGGAGGCTGCCCCTGGTGGCTGGGGGTGGGGGTGATGGGAGACATGAGTGGGGGCCTGGTGGAGGCTGCCGCTGGTGGCTGGGGGGTGGGGGTGGTGGTAGGCATGGGTGGGGGCCTGGTGGAGGCTGCCCCTGGTGGCTGGGGGGTGGGGGTGGTGGTAGACATGGGTGGGGGCCTGGTGGAGGCTGCCCCTGCACTGCTGGGGGGTGGGGGTGATGGGAGACATGAGTGGGGGCCTGGTGGAGGCTGCCCCTGGTGGCTGGGGGGTGGGGGTGGTGGTAGACATGGGTGGGGGCCTGGTGGAGGCTGCCCCTGGTGGCTGGGGGGTGGGGTGGTGGTAGACATGGGTGGGGGCCTGGTGGAGGCTGCCCCTGCACTGTTGGGGGTGGGGGTGATGGGAGACATGAGGGGGGGCCTGGTGGAGGCTGCCCCTGGTGGCTGGGGGGTGAGGGTGGTGGTAGACATGGGTGGGGGCCTGGTGGAGGCTGCCCCTGGTGGCTGGGGGTGGGGGTTATGGGAGACATGAGTGGGGGCCTGGTGGAGGCTGCCCCTGCACTGCTGAGGGGTGGGGGTGGTGGTAGACATGGGTGGGGGCCTGGTGGAGGCTGCCCCTGCACTGCTGGGGGGTGGGGGTGATGGGAGACATGAGTGGGGGCCTGGTGGAGGCTGCCCCTGGTGGCTGGGGGGTGGGGGTGGTGGTAGACATGGGTGGGGGCCTGGTGGAGGCTGCCCCGGCACTGCTGGGTGGGGGGTGGGGGTGATGGGAGACATTAGTGGGGGCCTGGTGGAGGCTATTCCTGGTGGCTGGGGGTGGGGGTGCAGGGGGACATGTGTGTGAGCTTGGTGGAGGCTGCCCCTGCACTGCTGGGGGGTGGGGGTGATGGGAGACATGAGTTGGACATGAGTGGGGGCCTGGTGGAGGCTGCCCCTGCACTGCTGGGGGGTGGGGGTGCAGGGTGACATGAGTGGGGACCTGGTGGAGGCTGCCCCTGCACTGCTGGGGGGTGGGGGTGATGGGAGACATGAGTGGGGGCTCAGTGGAGGCTGCCCCTGGTGGCTTGGGGGTTGGGGTGGTGGTAGACATGGGTGGGGGCCTGGTGGAGGCTGCCCCTGCACTGCTGGGGGGTGGGGGTGATGGGAGACATGAGTGGGGGCCTGGTGGAGGCTGCCCCTGGTGGCTGGGGATGGGGGTGGTGGTAGACATGGGTGGGGGCCTGGTGGTGGCTGCCGCTCCACTGCTGGGGGGTGGGGGTGATGGGAGACATGAGTGGGGGCCTGAGGGAGGCTGCCCCTGGTGGCTGGGGGGTGGGGGTGCAGGGGGACATGTGTGGGAGCCTGGTGGAGGCTGACCCTGCACTGCTGGGGGGTGGGGGTGATGGGAGACATGAGTGGGGGCCTGGTGGAGGCTGCCCCTGGTGGCTGGGGGGTGGGGCTGATGGTAGACATGGGTGGGGGCCTGGTGGAGGCTGCCCCTGCACTGCTGGGGGGGTGATGGGAGACATGAGTGGGGGCCTGGTGGAGGCTGCCCCTGGTGGCTGGGGAGTGGGGGTGGTGGTAGATATGGGTGGGGGCCTGGTGGAGTCTGCCCCTGGTGGCTGTGGGGTGGGGGTGATGGGAGACATGAGTGGGGGCCTGGTGGATGCTGCCCCTGGTGGCTGGAGGGTGGGGGTGGTGGTAGACATGGGTGGGGGCCTGGTGGAGGCTGCCCCTGCACTGCTCGGGGGTGGGGGTGATGGGAGACATAAGTGGGGGCCTGGTGGAGGCTGCCCCTGGTGGCTGGGGGATGGGGGTGGTGGTAGACATGGGTGGGGGCCTGGTGGAGGCTGCCCCTGGTGGCTGGAGGGTGGGGGTGTTGGTAGACATGGGTGGGGGCCTGGTGGAGGCTGCCCCTGCACTGATGGGGGGTGGGGGTGATGGGAGACATGAGTGGGGGCCTGGTGGAGGCTGCCCCTGGTGGCTGGGGGGTGGGGGTGGTGGTAGACATGGGTGGGGGCCTGGTGGAGGCTGCCCCTCCACTGCTGGGGGGTGGGGGTGCAGGTTGACATGAGTGGGGGCCTGGTGGAGGCTGCCCCTGCACTGCTGGAGGGTTGGGGTGATGGGAGACATGAGTGGGGGCCTGGTGGAGGCTGCCCCTGGTGGCTGGGGGGTGGGGGTGGTGGCATAGCTCTCAACCATTTGGGTCGCGAAGGCGGGTGAAAACACCCGATTTTAGTTTTGGCGGGTGAGACGCCCATTGAAATGAATGGGCGTGCTGGAGGCTTGGAGGGTGAGTCAGCCTTTTACAAGGCTGGTGACACCCACCAAAAGCATGAGAGTTGAGAGCTATGGGTGGTGGTAGACATGGGTGGGGGCCTGGTGGAGGCTGCCCCGGCACTGCTGGGTGGGGGGTGGGGGTGATGGGAGACATGAGTGGGGGCCTGGTGGAGGCTGTCCCTGGTGGCTGGGGGGTGGGGGTGCAGGGGGACATGTGTGGGAGCCTGGTGGAGGCTGCCCCTGCACTGCTGGGGGGTGGGGGTGATGGGGGACATGAGTTGGACATGAGTGGGGGACTGGTGGAGGCTGCCCTGCACTGCTGGGGGGTGGGGGTGCAGGGTGACATGAGTGGGGACCTGGTGGAGGCTGCCCCTGCACTGCTGGGGGGTGGGGGGTGATGGGAGACATGAGTGGGGGCCTGGTGGAGGTTGCCCCTGGTGGCTTGGGGGTGGGGTGGTGGTAGACATGGTGGGGGCCTGGTGGAGGCTGCCCCTGGTGGCTGGAGGGTGGGGGGTGGTGGTAGACATGGGTGGGGGCCTGGTGGAGGCTGCCCCTGCACTGTGCTGGGGGGTGGGCCTGATGGGGGACATGTGTGGGAGCCTGGTGGAGGGTGCCCCTGCACTGCTGGGGGTGGGGTGATGGGAGACATGAGTTGGGGCCTGGTGGAGGCTGCCCCTGGTGGCTGGGGGGTGGGGGTGGTGGTAGACATGGGTGGGGGCCTGGTGGAGGATGCCCCTCCATTGCTGGGAGGTGGGGGTGATGGGAGACATGAGTGGGGGCCTGGTGGAGGCTGCCCCTGGTGGCTGGGGGGTGGGGGTGCAGGGGGACATGTGTGGGAGCCTGGTGGAGGCTGCCCCTGCACTGCTGTGGGGTGGGGGTGATGGGAGACATGAGTGGGGGCCTGGTGGAGACTGCCCCAGGTGGCTGGGGGGGTGGGGTGATGGTAGACATGGGTGGGGGCCTAGTGGAGGCTGCCCCTGCAATGCTGGGGCGGGTGATGGGAGACATGAGTGCGGGCCTGGTGGAGGCTGCCCTGGTGGCTGGGGGGTGGGGATGGTGGTAGACAAGGGTGGGGGCCTGGTGGAGTCTGCCCCTGGTGGCTGGGGTGTGGGGGTGATGGGAGACATGAGTGGGGGCCTGGTGGAGGCTGCCCCTGGTGGCTGGGGGTGGGGGTGGTGGTAGACATGGGTGGGGGCCTGGTGGAGGCTGCCCCTTGTGGCTGGGGGGTGGGGTGATGGGAGACATGAGTGGGGGGCCTGGTGGAGGCTGCCCCTGGTGGCTGGGGGGGTGGGGGTGGTGGTAGACATGGGTTTTGGGCCTGGTGGAGGCTGCCCCTGGTGGCTGGGGGGTGAGGTGGTGGTAGACATGGGGTGGGGGCCTGGTGGAGGCTGCCCCTGACTGCTGGGGGCTGGGGGTGATGGGAGACATGAGTGGGGGCCTGGTGGAGGCTGCCCCTGGTGGCTGGGGGGTGGGGGTGTTGGTAGACATGGGTGGGGCCTGGTGGAGGCTGCCCCTGGTGGCTGGGGGGTGGGGGTGATGGGAGACATGAGTGGGGGCCTGGTGGAGGCTAACCCTGCACTACTGCGGGGTGGGGGTGATGGGAGACATGAGTGGGGGCCTGATGGATGTTACCCCTCGTGGCTGGGGGATGGGGATGCAGGGGGACATGTGTTGGAGCCTGGTGGAGGCTGCCCCTGCACTGCTGGGGGGTGGGGGTGATGGGAGACATGAGTGGGGGCCTGGTGGAGGCTGCCCCTGGTGGCTGGGGGGTGGGGGTGCAGGGGGACATGTGCTGGAGCCTGGTGGAGGCTGCAAATGCACTGCTGGGGGGTGGGGTGATGGGAGACATGAGTGGGGGCCTGGTGGAGGCTGCCCCTGGTGGCTGGGGGGTGGGGGTGGTGGTAGACATGAGTGGGGGACTGGTGGAGGCTGCCCTGGAGGCTTGGGGATGGGGGTGGTGGTAGACATGGGTGGGGGCCTGGTGGAGGCTGCCCCTGCACTGCACTGCTGGGGGGTGGGGGTGATGGGAGACATGAGTGGGGGCCTGGTGGAGGCTGCCCCTGGTGGCTGGGGGGTGGGGGTGATGGTAGACATGGGTGGGGGCCTGGTGGAGACTGCCCCAGGTGGCTGGGGGGGTGGGGGTGATGGTAGACATGGGTGGGGGCCTAGTGGAGGCTGCCCCTGCAATGCTGGGGGGGTGATGGGAGACATGAGTGCGGGCCTGGTGGAGGCTGCCCTGGTGGCTGGGGGTGGGGATGGTGGTAGACAAGGGTGGGGGCCTGGTGGAGTCTGCCCCTGGTGGCTGGGGTGTGGGGGTGATGGGAGACATGAGTGGGGGCCTGGTGGAGGCTGCCCCTGGTGGCTGGGGGTGGGGGTGGTGGTAGACATGGGTGGGGGCCTGGTGGAGGCTGCCCCTTGTGGCTGGGGGGTGGAGTGATGGGAGACATGAGTGGGGGCCTGGTGGAGGCTGCCCCTGGTGGCTGGGGGGTGGGGTGGTGGTAGACATGGGTTTTGGGCCTGGTGGAGGCTGCCCCTGGTGGCTGGGGGGTGGGGTGGTGGTAGACATGGGTGGGGGCCTGGTGGAGGCTGCCCCTGACTGCTGGGGGCTGGGGGTGATGGGAGACATGAGTGGGGGCCTGGTGGAGGCTGCCCCTGGTGGCTGGGGGGTGGGGGTGTTGGTAGACATGGGTGGGGCCTGGTGGAGGCTGCCCCTGGTGGCTGGGGGGTGGGGGTGATGGGAGACATGAGTGGGGGCCTGGTGGAGGCTAACCCTGCACTACTGCGGGGTGGGGGTGATGGGAGACATGAGTGGGGGCCTGATGGATGTTACCCCTCGTGGCTGGGGGATGGGGATGCAGGGGGACATGTGTGGGAGCCTGGTGGAGGCTGCCCCTGCACTGCTGGGGGGTGGGGGTGATGGGAGACATGAGTGGGGGCCTGGTGGAGGCTGCCCCTGGTGGCTGGGGGGTGGGGGTGTAGGGGGACATGTGCTGGAGCCTGGTGGAGGCTGCAAATGCACTGCTGGGGGGTGGGGTGATGGGAGACATGAGTGGGGGCCTGGTGGAGGCTGCCCCTGGTGGCTGGGGGGTGGGGGTGGTGGTAGACATGAGTGGGGGACTGGTGGAGGCTGCCCTGGAGGCTTGGGGATGGGGGTGGTGGTAGACATGGGTGGGGGCCTGGTGGAGGCTGCCCCTGCACTGCACTGCTGGGGGGTGGGGGTGATGGGAGACATGAGTGGGGCCTGGTGGAGGCTGCCCCTGGTGGCTGGGGGGTGGGGGTGATGGTAGACATGGGTGGGGGCCTGGTGGAGGCTGCCCTCCACTACCTGGGGGGTGGGGGTGATGGGAGACATGAGTGGGGGCCTGGTGGAGGCTGCCCCTGGTGGCTGGGGGTGGGGGGTGCAGGGGGACATGAGTGGGAGACTGGTGGAGGCTGCCCCTGCACTGCTGGGGGGTGGGGGTGATGGGAGACATGAGTGGGGGCCTGGTGGAGGCTGCCCCTGGTGGCTGGGGGGTGGGGGTGATGGTAGGCATGGGTGAGGGGCCTGGTGGAGGCTGCCCTGCACTGCTGGAGGGTCGGCGTGATGGGACACATGAGTGGGGGCCTGGTGGAGGCTGCCCCTAGTGGCTGGGGGGTGGGGGTGCAGGGGGACATGTGTGGGAGCCTGGTGGAGGCTGCCACTGGTGGCTGGGGGGTGGGGGTGGTGGTAGACATGAGTGGGGGCCTGGTGGAGGGCTCCCCCTGCACTGCTGGGGGGTGGGGGTGGTGGTAGACATGGGTGGGGGCCTGGTGGAGGCTGCCCCTGCACTGCTGGGGGGTGGGGGTGGTGGTAGACATGTGTGGGGGCCTGGTGGAGGCTGCCCCGGTGGCTGGGGGGTGGTGGTAGACATGGGTGGGGGCCTGGTGGAGGCTGCCCCTGCAGTGCTGGGGGGGATGGGAGACATGAGTGGGGTCCTGGTGGAGGCTGCCCCTGGTGGCTGGAGGGTGGGGGTGGTGGTAGACATGGGTGGGGCCTGTTGGAGGCTGCCCCTGGTGGCTGGGGGGTGGGGGTGATGGGAGACATGAGTGGGGGCCAGGTGGAGGCTGCCCCTGCACTGCTGGGGGGTGGGGGTGGTGGTAGACATGGGTGGGGGCCTGGTGGAGGCTGCCCCTGCACTGCTGGGGGTGGGGGTGATGGGAGACATGAGTGGGGGCCTAGTGGAGGCTGCCCCTGGTGGCTGGGGGGTGGGAGTGGTGGTAGACATGGGTGGGGGCCTGGTGGAGGCTGCCCCGGCACTGCTGGGTGGGGGGTGGGGGTGATGGGAGACATGGGTGGGGGCCTGGTGGAGGATGTCCCTGGTGGCTGGGTGGTGGGTGCAGGGGGACATGTGTGGGAGCCTGGTGGAGGCTGCCCTGCACTGCTGGGGGGTGGGGGTGATGGGAGACATGAGTTGAACATGAGTGGGGGCCTGGTGGAGGCTGCCCCTGCACTGCTGGGGGGTGGGGGTACAGGGTGACATGAGTGGGGACCTGGTGGAGGCTGCCCCTGCACTGCTGGGGGGTGGGGGTGATGGGAGACATGAGTGGGGGCCTGGTGGAGGCTGCCCCTGGTGGCTGGGAGGTGGGGGTGCAGGGGGACATGTGCTGGAGCCTGGTGGAGGCTGCCCCTGCACTGCTGGGGGTGGGGGTGGTGGTAGACATGGGTGGCGGCCTGGTGGAGGCTGCCCCTGGTGGCTGGGGGGTGGGGGTGGTGGTAGACATGGGTGGGGGCCTGGTGGAGGCTGCCCCTGGTGGCTGGGGGGTGGGGGTGGTGGTAGACATGGGTGGGGGCCTGGTGGAGGCTGCCCCTGCACTGCTAGGGGGTGGGGGTGATGGGAGACATGAGTGGAGGCCTGGTGGAGGCTGCCCCTGGTCGCTGGGGGGTGGGGGTGGTGGTAGACATGGGTGAGGGCCTGGTGGAGGCTGCCCCTGCACTGCTGGGGGGTGGGCGTGATGGGAGACATGAGTGGGGGCCTGGTGGAGGCTGCCCCTGGTGGCTGGGGGGTGGGGGTGGTGGTAGACATGGGTGGGGGCCTGGTGGAGGCTGCCCCTGGTGGCTGGGGGGTGGGGGTGGTGGTAGACATGGGTGGGGGACTGGTGGAGGCTGCCCCTGCACTGCTGGGGGTTGGGGGTGGTGGTAGACATGGGTGGGGGCCTGGTGGAGACTGGCCCTGCTCTGCTGGGGGGTGGGGTGATGGGATACATGAGTGGGGGCCTGGTGGAGGCTGCCCCTGGTGGCTGGGGGGTGGGGGTGGTGGTAGACATGGGTGGGGGCATGGTGGAGGCTGCCCCTGCACGGCTGGGGGGTGATGGGAGACATGAGTGGGGGCCTGGTGGAGGCTGCCCCTAGTGGCTGGGGGTTGGGGGTGGTGGTAGACATGGGTGGGGGCCTGGTGGAGTCTGCCCCTGGTGGCTGGGAAGTGGGGGTGGTGGTAGACATGGGTGGGGGCCTGGTGGAGGCTGCCCCTGCACTGCTGGGGGGGTGATGGGAGGCATGAGTAGGGGCCTGGTGGAGGCTGCCCCTGGTGTCTGGGGGGTGGGGGTGGTGGTAGACATGAGTGGGGGCCTGGTGGAGGCTGCCCCTGCACTGCTGGGGGGTGGGGGTGCAGGGAGACATGAGTGGGGACCTGGTGGAGGCTGCCCCTGCACTGCTGGGGGGTGAGGGTGATGGGAGACATGAGTGGGGGCCTGGTGGAGGCTGCCCCTGGTGGCTGGGGGGTGGGGGTGGTTGTAGACATGGGTGGGGGCCTGGTGGAGGCTGCCCCTGGTGGCTAGGGGGTGGGGTGGTGGTAGACATGGGTGGGGGCCTGGTGGAGGCTGCACCTGCTCTGTTGGGGGTGGGGGTGATGGGAGATATGAGTGGGGGCCTGGTGGAGGCTGCCCCTGGTGGCTGGGGGTGGGGGTGGTGGTAGACATGGGTGGGGGCCTGGTGGAGGCTGCCCCTGCACTGCTGGGGGGTGGGGTGATGGGAGACATGAGTGGGGGCCTGGTGGAGGCTGCCCCTGGTGGCTGGGGGGTGGGGGTGCAGGGGGACATGTGTGGGAGCCTGGTGGAGGCTGCCCCTGCACTGCTGGGGGGTGGGGGTGATGGGAGACATGAGCGGGAGCCTGGTGGAGGCTGCTTCTGGTGGCTGGGGGGTGGGGGTGCAGGGGGACATGTGTGGGAGCCTGGTGGAGGCTGCCCCTGCTCTGCTGGGGGATGGGGGTGATGGTAGACATGGGTGGGGGCCTGGTGGAGGCTGCCCCTGGTGGCTGGGGGGTGAGGGTGATGGGAGAAATGAGTGGGGGCCTGGTGGAGGCTGCCCCTGGTGGCTGGGGGGTGGGGGTGGTGGTAGACATGGGTGGGGGCCTGGTGGAGGCTGCCCCTGGTGGCTGGGGGTGGGGGTGGTGGTAGACATGGGTGGGGGCCTGGTGGAGGCTGCCCCTGCACTGCTGGGGGGTGGGGGTGATGGGAGACATGAGTGGGGGCCTGGTGGAGGCTGCCCCTGTACTGCTGGGGGGTGGGGGTGATGGGAGACATGAGTGGGGGCCTGGTGGAGGCTGCCCATGGTGGCTGGGGAGTGGGGGTGCAGGGGGACCTGTGTGGGAGCCTGGTGGAGGCTGCCCCTGCACTGCTGGCTGGGGGTGGGGGTGATGGGAGACATGAGTGGGGGCCTGGTGGAGGCTGCCCCTGCACTGCTGGGGGGTGGGAGTGATGGAAGACATGAGTGGGGGCCTGGTGGAGGCTGCCCCTGGTGGCTGGGGGGTGGGGGTGCAGGGGGACATGTGTGGGAGCCTGGTGGAGGCTGCCCCTGCACTGCTGGGGGTGGGGGTGGTGGTAGACATGGGTGGGGGCCTGGTGGAGGCTGACCCTGGTGGCTGGGGGGTGGGGGTGGTGGTAGACATGGGTGGGGGCCAGGTGGAGGCTACCCCTGCACTGCTGGGGGGTGTGGGTGATGGGACACATGAGTGGGGGCCTGGTGGAGGCTGCCCCTGGTGGCTGGGGGTGGGGGTAGTGGTAGACATGGGTGGGGGCCTGGTGGAGGCTGCCCCTGCACTGCTGGGGGGTGGGGGTGATGGGAGACATGAGTGGGGGCCTGGTGGAGGCTGCCCCTGCACTGCTGGGGGTGGGGGTGATGGGAGACATGTGTGGGGGCCTGGTGGAGGCTGCCCCTGGTGGCTGGGGGGTGGGGGTGCAGGGGGACATGTGTGGGAGCCTGGTGGAGGCTGCCCCTGCACTGCTGGGGGGTGGGGGTGATGGGAGACATGAGTGGGGGCCTGATGGAGGCTGCCCCTGCACTGCTGGGGGGTGGGGGTGATGGAAGACATGAGTGGGGGCCTGGTGGAGGCTGCCCCTAGTGGCTGGGGGGTGGGGGTGCAGGGGGACATGTGTGGGAGCCTGGTGGAGGCTGCCCCTAGTGGCTGGGGGGTGGGGGTGGTGGTAGACATGGGTGGGGCCCTGGTGGAGGCTGCCCCTGGTGGCTGGGGGGTGGGGGTGGTGGTAGACATATGTGGGGGCCTGGTGGAGGCTGCCCCTGCACTGCTGGGGGGTGGGGGTGATGGGAGACATGAGTGGGGGCCTGGTGGAGGCTGCGCCTGGTGGCTGGGGGGTGGGGGTGGTGGTAGACATGGGTGGGGGCCTGGTGGAGGCTGCCCCTGCACTGCTGGGGGGTGGGGGTGATGGGAGACATGGATGGGGGCCTGGTGGAGGCTGCCCCTGGTGGCTGGGGGGTGGGAGTGGTGGTAGACATGGGTGGGGGCCTGGTGGAGGCTGCCCCTGGTGGCTGGGGGGTGGGGGTGATGGGAGACATGAGTGGGGGCCTGGTGGAAGCTGCCCCTGGCGGCTGGGGGGTGGGGGTGGTGGTAGACATGGGTGGGAGGTCTGGTGGAGGCTGCCCCTGGTGGCTGGGGGGTGGGGGTGGTGGTAGACATGGGTGGGGGCCTGGTGGAGGCTGCCCCTGCACTGCTGGGGGGTGGGGGTGATGGGAGACATGAGTGGGGGCCAGGTGGCGGCTGCCCCTGGTGGCTGGGGGGTGGGGGTGGTGGTAGACATGGGTGGGGGCCTGGTGGAGGCTGCCCCTGGTGGTTGGGGGGTGGGGGTGGTGGTAGACATGGGTGGGGGCCTGGTGGAGGCTGCCCCTGCACTGCTGGGGGGGTGATGGGAGACATGAGTAGGGGCCTGGTGGAGACTGCCCCTGGTGGCTAGGGGGTGGGGGTGGTGGTAGACATGATTGGGGGCCTGGTGGAGGCTGCCCCTGCACTGCTGGGGGGTGGGGGTGCAGGGAGACATGAGTGGGGACCTGGTGGAGGCTGCCCCTGCACTGCTGGGGGGTGAGGGTGATGGGAGACATGAGTGGGGGCCTGGTGGAGGCTGCCCCTGGTGGCTGGGGGGTGGGGGTGGTTGTAGACATGGGTGGGGGCCTGGTGGAGGCTGCCCCTGGTGGCTAGGGGGTGGGGTGGTGGTAGACATGGGTGGGGGCCTGGTGGAGGCTGCCCCTGCACTGCTGGGGGGTGGGGGTGATGGGAGATATGAGTGGGGGCCTGGTGGAGGCTGCCCCTGGTGGCTGGGGGGTGGGGGTGGTGGTAGACATGGGTGGGGGCCTGGTGGAGGCTGCCCCTGCACTGCTGGGGGGTGGGGGTGATGGGAGACATGAGTGGGGGCCTGGTGGAGGCTGCCCCTGGTGGCTGGGTGGTGGGGGTGCAGGGGGACATGTGTGGGAGCCTGGTGGAGGCTGCCCCTGCACTGCTGGGGGGTGGGGGTGATGGGACACATGAGTGGGGGCCTGGTGGAGGCTGCCCCTGGTGGCTGGGGGGTGAGGGTGATGGGAGAAATGAGTGGGGGCCTGGTGGAGGCTGCCCCTGGTGGCTGGGGGTGGGGGTGGTGGTAGACATGGGTGGGGGCCTGGTGGAGGCTGCTCCTGGTGGCTGGGGGTGGGGGTGGTGGTAGACATGGGTGGGGGCCTGGTGGAGGCTGCCCCTGCACTGCTGGGGGGTGGGGGTGATGGGAGACATGAGTGGGGGCCTGGTGGAGTCTGCCCCTGCACTGCTGGGGGGTGGGGGTGATGGGAGACATGAGTGGGGGCCTGGTGGAGGCTGCCCCTGGTGGCTGGGGAGTGGGGGTGCAGGGGGACATGTGTGGGAGCCTGGTGGAGGCTGCCCCTGCACTGCTGGGGGGTGGGGGTGATGGGAGACATGAGTGGGGGCCTGGTGGAGGCTGCCCCTGCACTGCTGGGGGATGGGAGTGATGGAAGACATGAGTGGGGGCCTGGTGGAGGCTGCCCCTGGTGGCTGGGGGGTGGGGGTGCAGGGGGACATGTGTGGGAGCCTGGTGGAGGCTGCCCCTGCACTGCTGGGGGTGGGGGTGGTTGTAGACATGGGTGGGGGCCTGGTCGAGGCTGCCCCTGGTGGCTGGGGGGTGGGGGTGGTGGTAGACATGGGTGGGGGCCTGGTGGAGGCTGCCCCTGCACTGCTGGGGGGTGGGGGTGATGGGACACATGAGTGGGGGCCTGGTGGAGGCTGCCCCTGGTGGCTGGGGGTGGGGGTAGTGGTAGACATGGGTGGGGCCTGGTGGAGGCTGCCCCTGCACTGCTGGGGGTGGGGGTGATGGGAGACATGAGTGGGGGCCTGGTGGAGGCTGCCCCTGCACTGCTGGGGGGTGGGGGTGATGGGAGACATGTGTGGGGGCCTGGTGGAGGCTGCCCCTGGTGGCTGGGGGGTGGGGGTGCAGGGGGACATGTGTGGGAGCCTGGTGGAGGCTGCCCCTGCACTGCTGGGGGGTGGGGGTGATGGGAGACATGAGTGGGGGCCTGGTGGAGGCTGCCCCTGCACTGCTGGGGGGGTGGGGGTGATGGAAGACATGAGTGGGGGCCTGGTGGAGGCTGCCCCTGGTGGCTGGGGGGTGGGGGTGCAGGGGGACATGTGTGGGAGCCTGGTGGAGGCTTCCCCTAGTGGCTGGGGGGTGGGTGTGGTGGTAGACATGGGTGGGGCCCTTGGTGGAGGCTGCCCCTGGTGGCTGTGAGGTGGGGGTGGTGGTAGACATGTGTGGGGGCCTGGTGGAGGCTGCCCCTGCACTGCTGGGGGGTGGGGGTGATGGGAGACATGAGTGGGGGCCTGGTGGAGGCTGCGCCTGGTGGCTGGGGGGTGGGGGCGGTGGTAGACATGGGTGGGGGCCTGGTGGAGGCTGCCCCTGCACTGCTGGGGGGTGGGGGTAATGGGAGACATGGATGGGGGCCTGGTGGAGGCTGCCCTGGTGGCTGGGGGGTGGGAGTGGTGGTAGACATGGGTGGGGGCCTGGTGGAGGCTGCCCCTGGTGGCTGGGGGGTGGGGGTGATGGGAGACATGAGTGGGGGGCTGGTGGAAGCTTCCCCTGGCGGCTGGGGGGTGGGGGTGGTGGTAGACATGGGTGGGGGATCTGGTGGAGGCTGCCCCTGGTGGCTGGGGGGTGGGGGTGGTGGTAGACATGGGTGGGGGCCTGGTGGAGCCTGCCCCTGCACTGCTGGGGGGTGGGGGTGATGGGAGACATGAGTGGGGGCCTGGTGGCGGCTGCCCCTGGTGGCTGGGGGGTGGGGGTGGTGGTAGACATGGGTGGGGGCCTGGTGGAGGCTGCCCCTGGTGATTGGGGGGTGGGGGTGATAGGATACAAGAGTGGGGGCCTGGTGGAGGCTGCCCCTGCACTGCTGGAGGGTGGGGTGGTGGTAGCCATGGGAGGGGGCCTGGTGGAGGCTGCCCCTGCACTGCTGGGGGTGAGGGTGATGGGAGACATGAGTGGGGGCCTGGTGGAGGCTGCCCCTGGTGGCTGGGGGGTGGGGTTTTGGTAGACATGGGTGGAGGCCTGGTGGAGGCTGCCCCTGCACTGCTGGGGGGTGGGGTGATGGGAGACATGAGTGGGGCCTGGTGGAGGCTGCCCCTGGTGGCTGGGGGGTGGGGGTGCAGGGGGACATGTGTGGGAGCCTGGTGGAGGCTGCCCCTGCACTGCTGGGGGGTGGGGGTGATGGGAGACATGAGTGGGGGCCTGGTGGAGGCTGCCCCTGGTGGCTGGGGGGTGGGGGTGGTGGTAGACATGGGTGGGGGCCTGGTGGAGGCTGCCCCTGCACTGCTGGAGGGTGGGGGTGATGGGAGACATGAGTAGGGGCCTGGTGGAGGCTGCCCCTGGTGGCTGGGGGGTGGGGGTGGTGGTAGACATGGGTGGGGACCTGGTGGAGGCTGCCCCTGCACTGCTGGGGGTGGGGGGTGGTGGTAGACATGGGTGGGGGCCTGGTGGAGGCTGCCCCTGCACTGCTGGGGGGGGTGATGGGAGACATGAGTGGGGGCCTGGTGGAGGCTGCCCCTGGTGGCTGGGGGGTGGGGGTGGTGGTAGACATGGGTGGGGCCTGGTGGAGGCTGCCCCTGGTGGCTGGGGGGGGTGATGGTAGACATGGGTGGGGCCTGGTGGAGGCTGCCCCTGGTGGCTGGGGGGGGTGATGGGAGACATGAGTGGGGGCCTGGTGGAGGCTGCCCCTGCATTGCTGGGGGGTGGGGTGATGGGAGACTTGAGTGGGGGCCTGGTGGATGCTGCCCCTGGTGGCTGGGGGTGGGGGTGCAGGGGGACATGTGTGGGAGCCTGGTGGAGGGTGCCCCTGCACTGCTGGGGGTGGGGGTGATGGGAGACATGAGTGGGGGCCTGGTGGAGGCTGCCCCTGCACTGCTGGGGGGTGGGGGTGATGGGAGACATGAGTGGGGGCCTGGTGGAGGCTGCCCCTGGTGGCTGGGGGCGCAGGGGGACATGTGCTGGAGCCTGGTGGAGGCTGCCCCCTGCACTGCTGGGGGTGGGGGTGGTGGTAGACATGGGTGGGGGGCCTGTGGCGGCTGCCCCTGGTGGCTGGGGGGTGGGGGGTGGTGGCACACATGGGTGGGGGCCTGGTGGAGGCTGCCCCTGGTGGCTGGGGGTGGGGGTGGTGGTAGACATGGGTGGGGGCCTGGTGGTGGCTGCCCCTGCACTGCTGGGGGTGGGGTTGATGGGAGACATGAGTGGAGGCCTGGTGGAGGCTGTCCCTGGTGGCTGGGCGGTGGGGGGTGATGGTAGACATGGGTGGGGGCCTGGTGGAGGCTGCCCCTGCACTGCTGGGGGGTGGTCGTGATGGGAGACAGGAGTGGGGGCCTGGTGGAGGCTGCCCCTGGTGGCTGGGGGTTGGAGGTGGTGGTAGACATGGGTGGGGGCCTGGTGGAGGCTGCCCCTGGTGGCTGGGGGTGGGGGTGATGGGAGACATGAGTGGGGGGCTTTTGGAGGCTGCCCTTGGTGGCTGGGGGGTGGGGGTGGTGGTAGACATGGGTGGGGGCCTGGTGGAGGCTGCCCCTGGTGGCTGGGGGTGGTGGTAGACATGGGTGGGGGCCTGGTGGAGGCTGCCCCTGCACTGCTGGGGGGTGGGGTGATGGGAGACATGAGTGGGGGCCTGGTGGAGGCTGCCCCTGGTGGCTGGGGGGTGGGGGTGGTGGTGGGGGTGGTGGTAGTCATGGGTGGGGGCCTGGTGGAGGCTGCCCCTGGTGGCTGGGGGTGGGGGTGATGGGAGACATGAGTGGGGGCCTGGTGGAGGCTGCCCCTGCACTGCTGGGGGGTGGGGTGGTGGTAGACATGGGTGGGGGCCTGGTGGAGGCTGCCCCTGCACTGCTGGGGGGTGGGGGTGATGGGAGCCATGAGTGGGGGCCTGGTGGAGGCTGCCCCTGGTGGCTGGGGGGCGGGGGTGGTGGTAGACATGGGTGGGGGCCTGGTGGAGGCTGCCCCTGGTGGCTGGGTGGGGGGTGGGGTGATGGGAGACATGAGTGGGGGCCTGGTGGAGGCTGTCCCTGGTGGCTGGGTGGGGGGTGGGGGTGATGGGAGACATGAGTGGGGGCCTGGTGGAGGCTGCCCCTGCACTGCTGGGGGGTGGTCGTGATTGGAGACATGAGTGGGGGCCTGGTGGAGGCTGCCACTGCACTGCTGGGGGTGGACGTGATGGGAGACATGAGTGGGGGCCTGGTGGAGGCTGCCCCCTGGTGGCTGGGGGGTGGGGTGCAGGGGGACATGTGTGGGAGCCTGGTGGAGGCTGCCCCTGCACTGCTGGGGGGTGGGGGTGATGGGAGACATGAGTGGGGGCCTGGTGGAGGCTGCCCCTGCACTGCTGGGGGGGTGGGGGTGATGGAAGACATGAGTGGGGGCCTGTTGGAGGCTGCCCCTGGTGGCTGGGGGGTGGGGGTGCAGGGGGACATGTGTGGGAGCCTGGTGGGAGGCTTCCCCTAGTGGCTGGGGGGTGGGTGTGGTGGTAGACATGGGTGGGGCCCTGGTGGAGGCTGCCCCTGGTGGCTGTGAGGTGTGGGTGGTGGTAGACATGTGTGGGGGCCTGGTGGAGGCTGCCCCTGCACTGCTGGGGGTGGGGGTGATGGGAGACATGAGTGGGGCCTGGTGGAGGCTGCGCCTGGTGGCTGGGGGGTGGGGGCGGTGGTAGACATGGGTGGGGGCCTGGTGGAGGCTGCCCCTGCACTGCTGGGGGGTGGGGGTAATGGGAGACATGGATGGGGGCCTGGTGGAGGCTGCCCCTGGTGGCTGGGGGGTGGGAGTGGTGGTAGACATGGGTGGGGGCCTGGTGGAGGCTGCCCCTGGTGGCTGGGGGGTGGGGGTGATGGGAGACATGAGTGGGGGGCTGGTGGAAGCTTCCCCTGGCGGCTGGGGGGTGGGGGTGGTGGTAGACATGGGTGGGGGGTCTGGTGGAGGCTGCCCCTGGTGGCTGGGGGGTGGGGGTGGTGGTAGACATGGGTGGGGGCCTGGTGGAGCCTGCCCCTGCACTGCTGGGGGGTGGGGGTGATGGGAGACATGAGTGGGGGCCTGGTGGCGGCTGCCCCTGGTGGCTGGGGGGTGGGGGTGGTGGTAGACATGGGTGGGGGCCTGGTGGAGGCTGCCCCTGGTGATTGGGGGGTGGGGGTGATAGGATACAAGAGTGGGGGCCTGGTGGAGGCTGCCCCTGCACTGCTGGAGGGTGGGGTGGTGGTAGCCATGGGAGGGGGCCTGGTGGAGGCTGCCCCTGCACTGCTGGGGGGTGAGGGTGATGGGAGACATGAGTGGGGGCCTGGTGGAGGCTGCCCCTGGTGGCTGGGGGGTGGGGTTTTGGTAGACATGGGTGGAGGCCTGGTGGAGGCTGCCCCTGCACTGCTGGGGGGTGGGGTGATGGGAGACATGAGTGGGGGCCTGGTGGAGGCTGCCCCTGGTGGCTGGGGGGTGGGGGTGCAGGGGGACATGTGTGGGAGCCTGGTGGAGGCTGCCCCTGCACTGCTGGGGGGTGGGGGTGATGGGAGACATGAGTGGGGGCCTGGTGGAGGCTGCCCCTGGTGGCTGGGGGGTGGGGGTGGTGGTAGACATGGGTGGGGGCCTGGTGGAGGCTGCCCCTGCACTGCTGGAGGGTGGGGGTGATGGGAGACATGAGTAGGGGCCTGGTGGAGGCTGCCCCTGGTGGCTGGGGGGTGGGGGTGGTGGTAGACATGGGTGGGGACCTGGTGGAGGCTGCCCCTGCACTGCTGGGGGTGGGGGTGGTGGTAGACATGGGTGGGGGCCTGGTGGAGGCTGCCCCTGCACTGCTGGGGGGGTGATGGGAGACATGAGTGGGGGCCTGGTGGAGGCTGCCCCTGGTGGCTGGGGGGTGGGGGTGGTGGTAGACATGGGTGGGGCCTGGTGGAGGCTGCCCCTGGTGGCTGGGGGGGGGGGTGATGGTAGACATGGGTGGGGCCTGGTGAAGGCTGCCCCTGGTGGCTGGGGGGGGTGATGGGAGACATGAGTGGGGGCCTGGTGGAGGCTGCCCCTGCATTGCTGGGGGGTGGGGTGATGGGAGACATGAGTGGGGGCCTGGTGGATGCTGCCCCTGGTGGCTGGGGGTGGGGGTGCAGGGGGACATGTGTGGGAGCCTGGTGGAGGGTGCCCCTGCACTGCTGGGGGTGGGGGTGATGGGAGACATGAGTGGGGGCCTGGTGGAGGCTGCCCCTGCACTGCTGGTGGCTGGGGGCGCAGGGGGACATGTGCTGGAGCCTGGTGGAGGCTGCCCCTGCACTGCTGGGGGGTGGGGGTGGTGGTAGACATGGGTGGGGGCCTGGTGGCGGCTGCCCCTGGTGGCTGGGGGGTGGGGGTGGTGGCACACATGGGTGGGGGCCTGGTGGAGGCTGCCCCTGGTGGCTGGGGGGTGGGGGTGGTGGTAGACATGGGTGGGGGCCTGGTGGTGGCCGCCCCTGCACTGCTGGAGGTGGGGTTGATGGGAGACATGAGTGGAGGCCTGGTGGAGGCTGTCCCTGGTGGCTGGGCGGTGGGGGTGGTGGTAGACATGGGTGGGGGCCTGGTGGAGGCTGCCCCTGCACTGCTGGGGGGTGGTCGTGATGGGAGACATGAGTGGGGGCCTGGTGGAGGCTGCCCCTGGTGGCTGGGGGTTGGAGGTGGTGGTAGACATGGGTGGGGGCCTGGTGGAGGCTGCCCCTGGTGGCTGGGGGTGGGGGTGATGGGAGACATGAGTGGGGGGCTTTTGGAGGCTGCCCTTGGTGGCTGGGGGGTGGGGGTGGTGGTAGACATGGGTGGGGGCCTGGTGGAGGCTGCCCCTGGTGGCTGGGGGGTGGTGGTAGACATGGGTGGGGGCCTGGTGGAGGCTGCCCCTGCACTGCTGGGGGGTGGGGGTGATGGGAGACATGAGTGGGGGCCTGGTGGAGGCTGCCCCTGGTGGCTGGGGGGTGGGGGTGGTGGTGGGGGTGGTGGTAGTCATGGGTGGGGGCCTGGTGGAGGCTGCCCCTGGTGGCTGGGGGGTGGGGGTGATGGGAGACATGAGTGGGGGCCTGGTGGAGGCTGCCCCTGCACTGCTGGGGGGTGGGGTGGTGGTAGACATGGGTGGGGGCCTGGTGGAGGCTGCCCCTGCACTGCTGGGGGGTGGGGGTGATGGGAGCCATGAGTGGGGGCCTGGTGGAGGCTGCCCCTGGTGGCTGGGGGGCGGGGGTGGTGGTAGACATGGGTGGGGGCCTGGTGGAGGCTGCCCCTGGTGGCTGGGTGGGGGGTGGGGGTGATGGGAGACATGAGTGGGGGCCTGGTGGAGGCTGTCCCTGGTGGCTGGGGGGTGGGGGTGCATGGGGACATGTGTGGGAGCCTGGTGGAGGCTGCCCCTGCACTGCTGGGGGGTCGGGGTGATGGGAGACATGAGTTGGACATGAGTGGGGGCCTGGTGGAGGCTGCCCCTGCACTGCTGGGGGGTGAGGGTGCAGTGTGACATAAGTGGGGACCTGGTGGAGGCTGCCCCTGCACTGCTGGGGGGTGGGGGTGATGGGAGACATGAGTGGGGGCCTGGTGGAGGCTGCCCCTGGTGGCTTGGGGATTGGGGTGGTGGTAGACATGGGTGGGGCCCTGGTGGAGCCTGCCCCTGGTGGCTGGGGGGTGGGGTGGTGGTAGACATGGGTTGGGGCCTGGTGGAGGCTGCCCCTGCACTGCTGGGAGGTGGGGGTGATGGGAGACTTGAGTGGGGGCCTGGTGGAGGCTGCCCCTGGTGGCTGGGGGTGGTGGTAGACATGGGTGAGGGCCTGGTGGAGTCTGCCCCTCCACTGCTGGGGGTGGGGGTGATGGGAGACATGAGTGGGGGCCTGTTGGAGGCTGCCCCTGGTGGCTGGGGGGTGGGGGTGCAGGGGGACATGTGTGGGAGCCTGGTGGAGGCTGCCCCTGCACTGCTGGGGGGTGGGAGTGATGGGAGACATGAGTGGGGGCCTGGTGGAGGCTGCCCCTGGTGGCTGGGGGGTGGGGGTGATGGTAGACATGGGTGGGGGCCTGGTGGAGGCTGCCCCTGCACTGCTGGGGGGGTGATGGGAGACATGAGTGGGGGCCTGGTGGAGGCTGCACCTGGTGGCTGGGGGGTGGGGGTGGTGGTAAACATGGGTGGGGCCTGGTGGAGTCTGCCCCTGGTGGCTGGGGGGTGGGGGTGATGGGAGACATGAGTGGGGGCCTGGTGGAGGCTGCCCCTGGTGGCTGGGGGTGGGGTGGTGGTAGACATGGGTGGGTGCCTGGTGGAGGCTGCCCCTTGTGGCTGGGGGGTGGGGGTGATGGGAGACGGAGACATGAGTGGGGGCCTGGTGGAGGCTGCCCCAGGTGGCTGGGGGGTGAGGGTGGTGGTAGACATGGGTTATGGGCCTGGTGGAGGCTGCCCCTGGTGGCTGGGGGTGGTGGTAGAGATGGGTGGGGCCTGGTGGAGGCTGCCCCTGGTGGCTGGGGGGTGGGGGTGATGGGAGACATAAGTGGGGGCCTGGTGGAGGCTGCCCCTGCACTGCTGGGGGGTGGGGGTGATGGGAGACATGAGTGGGGGCCTGGTGGAGGCTGCCCGTGGTGGCTGGGGGTGGGGATGGTGGTAGACATGGGTGGGGCCTGGTGGAGGCTGCCCCTGGTGGCTGGGGGGTGGGGGTGATGGGAGACATAAGTGGGGGCCTGGTGGAGGCTGCCCCTGCACTGCTGGGGGGTGGGGGTGATGGGAGACATGAGTGGGGGCCTGGTGGAGGCTGCCCCTGGTGGCTGGGGGGTGGGGGTGATGTGAGACATGAGTGGGGGCCTGGTGGAGGCTGCCCCTGGTGGCTGGGGGGTGGGGGTGGTGGTAGACATGGGTGGGGGCCTGGTGGAGGCTGCCCCTGCACTGCTGGAGGGTGGGGGTGATGGGAGACATGAGTGGGGGGGCTGGTGGAGGCTGCCCCTGCTGGCTGGGGGTGGGGGTGGTGGTAGACATGGGTGGAGGCCTGGTGGAGGCTGCCCCTGCACTGCTGGAGGGTGGGGGTGATGGGAGTCATGAGTGGGGGGGCTGGTGGAGGCTGCCCCTGGTGGCTGGGGGTGGGGGTGGTGGTAGATATGGGTGGGGGCCTGGTGGAGGCTGCCCCTGCACTGACTGCTGGGGGTGGGGGTGATGGGAGACATGAGTGGGGGCCTGGTGGAGGCTGCCCCTGGTGGCTGGGGGGTGGGGGTGGTGGTAGAAATGGGTGGGGGTCTGGTGGAGGCTGCCCCTGCACTGCTGGGGGGGTGGGGGTGATGGGAGACATGAGTGGGGGCCTGGTGGAGGCTGCCCCTGGTGGCTGGGGGGTGGGGTGGTGGTAGACATGGGTGAGGGCCTGGTGGAGGCTGCCCCTGGTGGCTGGGTGGGTGGGGTGATGGGAGACATGAGTGGGAGCCTGGTGGATGCTGCCCCTGGTGGCTGGGTGGTGGGGGTGGTGGTAGACATGGGTGGGGGCCTAGTGGAGGCTGCACCTGCAATGCTGGAGGGTGGGGGTGATGGGAGACATGAGTGGGGGCCTGGTGGAGGCTGCCCCTGGTGGTTGGGGGTGGGGGTGGTGGTAGACATGGGTGGGGGCCTGGTGGAGGCTGCCCCTGCACTGCTGGAGGGTGGGGGTGATGGGAGACATGAGTGGGGGGGCTGGTGGAGGCTCCCCCTGGTGGCTGGGGGTGGGGGTGATGAGAGACATGAGTGGGGGCCTGGTGGAGACTGCCGCTGGTGGCTGGGGGGGGTGGGGGTGATGGGAGACATGAGTGGGGGCCTGGTGGATGCTGCCTCTGGTGGCTGGGGGGTGGGGGTGGTGGTAGACATGGATGGGGCCTGGTGGAGGCTGCCCCTGGTTGCTGGGGGTGGGGGTGATGGGAGACATGAGTGGGGGCCTGGTGGAGGCTGCCCCTGCACTGCTGGGGGGTGGGGGTGATGGGAGACATGAGTGGGGGCCTGGTGGAGGCTGCCCCTGGTGGCTGGGGGGTGGGGGTGCAGGGGGACATGAGTGGGGGCCTGGGTGAGGCTGCCCCTGCACTGCTGGGGGGTGGGGTGATGGGAGACATGAGTGGGGGCCTGGTGGAGGCTGCCCCTGGTGGCTGGGGGGTGGGGGTGCAGGGGGACATGTGCTGGAGCCTGGTGGAGGCTGCCCCTGCACTGCTGGGGGATGGGGGTGGTAGTAGACATGGGTGGGGGCCTGGTGGAGGCTGCCCCTGGTGGCTGGGGTGTGGGGGTGGTGGTAGACATGGGTGGGGGCCTGGTGGAGGCTGCCCCTGGTGGCTGGGGGTTGAGGGTGGTGGTAGACATGGGTGGGGGCCTGGTGGAGGCTGCCCCTGCACTGCTGGGGGGTGGGGGTGATGGGAGACATGAGTGGAGGCCTGGTGGAGGCTGCCCCTGGTGGCTGGGGGGTGGGGGTGGTGGTAGACCTGGGTGGGGGCCTGGTGGAGGCTGCCCCAGCACTGCTGGGGGGTGGGGGTGATGGGAGACATGAGTGGGGGCCTGGTGGAGGCTGCCCCTGGTGGCTGGGGGGTGGGGTGGTGGTAGACATGGGTGGGGGCCTGGTGGAGGCTGCCCCTGGTGGCTGGGGGGGTGGGGTGATGGGAGACATGAGTGGGAGCCTGGTGGATGCTGCCCCTGGTGGCTGGGGGGTGGGGGTGGTGGTAGACATGGGTGGGGGCCTGGTGGAGGCTGCCCCTGCACTGCTGGGGGGTGGGGGTGATGGGAGGCATGAGTGGGGGCCTGGTGGAGGCTGCCCCTGGTGGCTGGGGGGTGGGGGTGGTGGTAGTCATGGGTGGGGGCCTGGTGGAGGCTGCCCCTGGTGGCTGGGGGGTGGGGGTGATGGGAGACATGAGTGGGGGCCTGGTGGAGGCTGCCCCTGCACTGCTGGGGGGTGGGGGTGGTGGTAGACATGGGTGGGGGCCTGGTGGAGGCTGCCCCTGCACTGCTGGGGGGTGGGGGTGATGGGAGTCATGAGTGGGGGCCTGGTGGAGGCTGCCCCTGGTGGCTGGGGGGCGGGGGTGCTGGTAGACATGGGTGGGGGCCTGGTGGAGGCTGCCCCTGCACTGCTGGGGGGTGGGGGTGATGGGAGACATAAGTGGGGGCCTGGTGGAGGCTGCCCCTGGTGGCTGGGTGGGGGGTGGGGGTGATGGGAGACATGAGTGGGGGCCTGGTGAAGGCTGTCCCTGGTGGCTGGGGGGTGGGGGTGCATGGGGACATGTGTGGGAGCCTGGTGGAGGCTGCCCCTGCACTGCTGGGGGTTAGGGGTGATGGGAGACATGAGTTGGACATGAGTGGGGGCCTGGTGGAGGCTGCCCCTGCACTGCTGGGGGGTGAGGGTGCAGTGTGACATAAGTGGGGACCTGGTGGAGGCTGCCCCTGCACTGCTGGGGGGTGGGGGTGATGGGAGACATGAGTGGGGGCCTGGTGGAGGCTGCCCCTGGTGGCTTGGGGATTGGGGTGGTGGTAGACATGGGTGGGGCCCTGGTGGAGGCTGCCCCTGGTGGCTGGGAGGTGGGGTGGTGGTAGACATGGGTTGGGGCCTGGTGGAGGCTGCCCCTGCACTGCTGGGAGGTGTGGGTGATGGGAGACTTGAGTGGGGGCCTGGTGGAGGCTGCCCCTGGTGGCTGGGTGTGGTGGTAGACATGGGTGGGCGCCTGGTGGAGTCTGCCCCTCCACTGCTGGGGGTGGGGTTGATGGGAGACATGAGTGGGGGCCTGTTGGAGGCTGCCCCTGGTGGCTGGGGGGTGGGGGTGCAGGGGGACATGTGTGGGAGCCTGGTGGAGGCTGCCCCTGCACTGCTGGGGGGTGGGAGTGATGGGAGACATGAGTGGGGGCCTGGTGGAGGCTGCCCCTGGTGGCTGGGGGGTGGGGGTGATGGTAGACATGGGTGGGGGCCTGGTGGAGGCTGCCCCTGCACTGCTGGGGGGGTGATGGGAGACATGAGTGGGGGCCTGTTGGAGGCTGCCCCTGGTGGCTGGGGGGTGGGGGTGCAGGGGGACATGTGTGGGAGCCTGGTGGAGGCTGCCCCTGCACTGCTGGGGGGTGGGAGTGATGGGAGACATGAGTGGGGGCCTGGTGGAGGCTGCACCTGGTGGCTGGGGGGTGAGGGTGGTGGTAGACATGGGTGGGGCCTGGTGGAGTCTGCCCCTGGTGGCTGGGGGGTAGGGGTGATGGGAGACATGAGTGGGGGCCTGGTGGAGGCTGCCCCTGGTGGCTGGGGGTGGGGTGGTGGTAGACATGGGTGGGTGCCTGGTGGAGGCTGCCCCTTGTGGCTGGGGGGTGGGGGTGATGGGTGACGGAGACATGAGTGGGGGCCTGGTGGAGGCTGCCCCAGGTGGCTGGGGGGTGAGGGTGGTGGTAGACATGGGTTTTGGGCCTGGTGGAGGCTGCCCCTGGTGGCTGGGGGTGGTGGTAGAGATGGGTGGGGGCCTGGTGGAGGCTGCCCCTGCACTGCTGAGGGGTGGGGGTGATGGGAGACATGAGTGGCGGCCTGGTGGAGGCTGCCCCTGGTGGCTGGGGGGTGGGGATGGTGGTAGACATGGGTGGGGCCTGGTGGAGGCTGCCCCTGGTGGCTGGGGGGTGGGGGTGATGGGAGACATAAGTGGGGGCCTGGTGGAGGCTGCCCCTGCACTGCTGGGGGGTGGGGGTGATGGGAGACATGAGTGGGGGCCTGGTGGAGGCTGCCCCTGGTGGCTGGGGGGTGGGGGTGATGGGAGACATGAGTGGGGGCCTGGTGGAGGCTGCCCCTGGTGGCTGGGGGGTGGGGGTGGTGGTAGACATGGGTGGGGGCCTGGTGGAGGCTGCCCCTGCACTGCTGGAGGGTGGGGGTGATGGGAGACATGAGTGGGGGGGCTGGTGGAGGCTGCCCCTGGTGGCTGGGGGTGGGGGTGGTGGTAGACATGGGTGGGGGCTTGGTGGAGGCTGCCCCTGCACTGACTGCTGGGGGGTGGAGGTGATGGGAGACATGAGTGGGGGTCTGGTGGAGGCTGCCCCTGGTGGCTGGGGGGTGGTGGTAGACATGGGTGGGGGCCTGGTGGAGGCTGCCCCTGCACTGCTGGGGGGTGGGGGTGATGGGAGACATGAGTGGGGGCCTGGTGGAGGCTGCCCCTGGTGGCTGGGGGGTGGGGTTGTGGTAGACATGGGTGGGGGCCTGGTGGAGGCTGACCCTGGTGGCTGGGGGGTGGGGTGATGGGAGACATGAGTGGGAGCCTGGTGGATGCTGCCCCTGGTGGCTGGGTGGTGGGGGTGGTGGTAGACATGGGTGGGGGCCTAGTGGAGGCTGCCCCTGCACTGCTGGAGGGTGGGGGTGATGGGAGACATGAGTGGGGGCCTGGTGGAGGCTGCCCCTGGTGGTTGGGGGTGGGGGTGATGAGAGACATGAGTGGGGGCCTGGTGGAGGCTGCCGCTGGTGGCTGGGGGGGTGGGGGTGATGGGAGACATGAGTGGGGGCCTGGTGGATGCTGCCTCTGGTGGCTGGGGGGTGGGGGTGGTGGCAGACATGGATGGGGCCTGGTGGAGGCTGCCCCTGGTTGCTGGGGGGTGGGGGTGATGGGAGACATGAGTGGGGGCCTGGTGGAGGCTGCCCCTGCACTGCTGGGGGGTGGGGGTGATGGGAGACATGAGTGGGGGCCTGGTGGAGGCTGCCCCTGGTGGTTGGGGGGTGGGGGTGCAGGGGGACATGAGTGGGGGCCTGGTGGAGGCTGCCCCTGCACTGCTGGGGGTGGGGGTGATGGGAGACATGAGTGGGGGCCTGGTGGAGGCTGCCCCTGGTGGCTGGGGGGTGGGGGTGCAGGGGGACATGTGCTGGAGCCTGGTGGAGGCTGCCCCTGCACTGCTGGGGGATGGGGGTGGTAGTAGACATGGGTGGGGGCCTGGTGGAGGCTGCCCCTGGTGGCTGGGGGGTGGGGGTGGTGGTAGACATGGGTGGGGGCCTGGTGGAGGCTGCCCCTGGTGGCTGGGGGTTGAGGGTGGTGTTAGACATGGGTGGGGGCCTGGTGGAGGCTGCCCCTGCACTGCTGGGGGGTGGGGGTGATGGGAGCCATGAGTGGAGGCCTGGTGGAGGCTGCCCCTGGTGGCTGGGGGGTGGGGGTGGTGGTAGACATGGGTGGGGGCCTGGTGGAGGCTGCCCCAGCACTGCTGGGGGTGGGGGTGATGGGAGACATGAGCGGGGGCCTGGTGGAGGCTGCCCCTGGTGGCTGGGGGTGGGGTGGTGGTAGACATGGGTGGGGGCCTGGTGGAGGCTGCCCCTGGTGGCTGGGGGGGGTGGGGTGATGGGAGACATGAGTGGGAGCCTGGTGGATGCTGCCCCTGGTGGATGGGGGGTGGGGTGGTGGTAGACATGGGTGGGGGCCTAGTGGAGCCTGCCCCTGCACTGCTGCAGGGTGGGGGTGATGGGAGACATGAGTGGGGGCCTGGTGGAGGCTGCCCCTGGTGGCTGGGGGGTGGGGGTGGTGGTAGACATGGGTGGGGGCCTGGTGGAGGCTGCCCCTGCACTGCTGGAGGGTGGGGGTGGTGGGAGACATGAGTGGGGGGGCTGGTGGAGGCTGCCCCTGGTGTCTGGGGGTGGGGGTGATGAGAGACATGAGTGGGGGCCTGGTGGAGGCTGCCGCTGGTGGCTGGGGGGGTGGGGGTGAAGGGAGACATGAGTGGGGGCCTGGTGGATGCTGCCTCTGGTGGCTGGGGGGTGGGGGTGGTGGTAGACATGGGTGGGGCCTGGTGGAGGCTGCCCCTGGTTGCTGGGGGGTGGGGGTGATGGGAGACATGAGTGGGGGCCTGGTGGAGGCTGCCCCTGCACTGCTGGGGGGTGGGGGTGATGGGAGACATGAGTGGGGGCCTGGTGGAGGCTGCCCCTGGTGGCTGGGGGGTGGGGGTGCAGGGGGACATGAGTGGGGGCCTGGTGGAGGCTGCCCCTGCACTGCTGGGGGGTGGGGGTGATGGGAGACATGAGTGGGGGCCTGGTGGAGGCTGCCTCTGGTGGCTGGGGGGTGGGGGTGCAGGGGGACATGTGCTGGAGCCTGGTGGAGGCTGCCCCTGCACTGCTGGGGGATGGGGGTGGTAGTAGACATGGGTGGGGGCTTGGTGGAGGCTGCCCCTGGTGGCTGGGGGGTGGGGGTGGTGGTAGACATGGGTGGGGGCCTGGTGGAGGCTGCCCCTCTTGGCTGGGGGTTGAGGGTGGTGGTAGACATGGGTGGGGGCCTGGTGGAGGCTGCCCTTGCACTGCTGGGGGGTGGGGGTGATGGGAGACATGAGTGGAGGCCTGGTGGAGGCTGCCCCTGGTGGCTGGGGGGTGGTGGTAGACATGGGTGGGGGCCTGGTGCAGGCTGCCCCTGGTGGCTGAGGGGTGGGGGTGATGGGAGACATGAGTGGGGGCCTGGTGGAGGCTGCCCCTGGTGGCTGGGGGGTGGGGATGGTGGTAGACATGGGTGGGGCCTGGTGGAGGCTGCCCCTGGTGGCTGAGGGGTGGGGGTGATGGGAGACATAAGTGGGGGCCTGGTGGAGGCTGTCCCTGCACTGCTGGGGGGTGGGGGTGATGAGAGACATGAATGGGGGCCTGGTGGAGGCTGCCCCTGGTGGCTGGGGGGTGGGGATGGTGGTAGACATGGGTGGGGCCTGGTGGAGGCTGCCCCTGGTGGCTGGGGGGTGGGGGTGATGGGAGACATGAGTGGGGGCCTGGTGGAGGCTGCCCCTGCACTGCTGGGGGGTGGGGGTGATGGGAGACATGAGTGGGGGCCTGGTGGAGGCTGCCCCTGCACTGCTGGGGGGCGGGGGTGATGGGAGACATGAGTGGGGGCCTGGTGGATGCTGCCCCTGCACTGCTGGGGGGTGGGGGTGATGGGAGACATGAGTGGTGGCCTGGTGGAGGCTGCTCCTGGTGGCTGGGGGGTGGGGGTGCAGGGGGACATGTGCTGGAGCCTGGTGGAGGCTGCCCATGCACTGCTGGGGGGTGGAGGTGGTGGTAGACATGGGTGGGGGCCTGGTGGAGGCTGCCCATGGTGGCTGGGGGGTGGGGGTGGTGGTAGACATGGGTGGGGGCCTGGTGGAGGCTGCCCCTGCACTGCTGGGTGGTGGGGGTGATGGGAGACATGAGTGGGGGCCTGGTGGAGGCAGCCCCTGGATGGTGGGGGGTGGGGCTGGTGGTAGACATGGGTGGGGGCCTGGTGGAGGCTGCCCCTGGTGGCTTGGGGGTGGGGGTGGTGGTAGACATGGGTGGGGGCCTGTTGGAGGCTGCCCCTGCACTGCTGGGGGGTGGGGGTGATGGGAGGCATGAGTGGGGGCCTGGTGGAGGCTGCCCCTGTGGCTGGGGGGTGGGGGTGGTGGTAGACATGGGTGGGGGCCTGGTGGAGGCTGCCCCTCCACTGCTGGGGGGTGGGGGTGATGGGAGACATGAGTGGGGGCCTGGTGGAGGCTGCCCCTGGTGGCTGGGGGTGGGGGTGCAGGGGGACATGTGTGGGAGCCTGGTGGAGACTGCCCCTGCACTACTGGGGGTTGGGGGGTGGTAGACATGGGTGGGGGCCTGGTGGAGGCTGCCCATGGTGGCTGGGGGGTGGGGGTGGTGGTAGACATGGGTGGGGGCCTGGTGGAGGCTGCCCCTGCACTGCTGGGTGGTGGGGGTGATGGGAGACATGAGTGGGGGCCTGGTGGAGGCAGCCCCTGGAGGGTGGGGGGTGGGGCTGGTGGTAGACATGGGTGGGGGCCTGGTGGAGGCTGCCCCTGGTGGCTTGGGGGTGGGGGTGGTGGTAGACATGGGTGGGGGCCTGTTGGAGGCTGCCCCTGCACTGCTGGGGGGTGGGGGTGATGGGAGGCATGAGTGGGGGCCTGGTGGAGGCTGCCCCTGGTGACTGGGGGGTGGGGATGGTGGTAGACATGGGTGGGGCCTGGTGGAGGCTGCCCCTGGTGGCTGGGGGGTGGGGGTGATGGGAGACATGAGTGGGGGCCTGGTGGAGGCTGCCCCTGCACTGCTGGGGGGTGGGGGTGATGGGAGACATGAGTGGGGGCCTGGTGGAGGCTGCCCCTGCACTGCTGGGGGGCGGGGGTGATGGGAGACATGAGTGGGGGCCTGGTGGATGCTGCCCCTGCACTGCTGGGGGGTGGGGGTGGTGGTAGACATGGGTGGGGGCCTGGTGGAGGCTGCCCATGGTGGCTGGGGGGTGGGGGTGGTGGTAGACATGGGTGGGGGCCTGGTGGAGGCTGCCCCTGCACTGCTGGGTGGTGGGGGTGATGGGAGACATGAGTGGGGGCCTGGTGGAGGCAGCCCCTGGAGGGTGGGGGGTGGGGCTGGTGGTAGACATGGGTGGGGGCCTGGTGGAGGCTGCCCCTGGTGGCTTGGGGGTGGGGGTGGTGGTAGACATGGGTGGGGGCCTGTTGGAGGCTGCCCCTGCACTGCTGGGGGGTGGGGGTGATGGGAGGCATGAGTGGGGGCCTGGTGGAGGCTGCCCCTGTGGCTGGGGGGTGGGGGTGGTGGTAGACATGGGTGGGGGCCTGGTGGAGGCTGCCCCTGCACTGCTGGGTGGTGGGGGTGATGGGAGACATGAGTGGGGGCCTGGTGGAGGCAGCCCCTGGAGGGTGGGGGGTGGGGCTGGTGGTAGACATGGGTGGGGGCCTGTTGGAGGCTGCCCCTGCACTGCTGGGGGGTGGGGGTGATGGGAGGCATGAGTGGGGGCCTGGTGGAGGCTGCCCCTGTGGCTGGGGGGTGGGGGTGGTGGTAGACATGGGTGGGGGCCTGGTGGAGGCTGCCCCTCCACTGCTGGGGGGTGGGGGTGATGGGAGACATGAGTGGGGGCCTGGTGGAGGCTGCCCCTGGTGGCTGGGGGTGGGGGTGCAGGGGGACATGTGTGGGAGCCTGGTGGAGGCTGCCCCTGCACTACTGGGGGTTGGGGGGTGGTAGACATGGGTGGGGGCCTTGTGGAGGCTGCCACTGGTGGCTGGGGGTGGTGGTAGACATGGGTGGGGGCCTGGTGGCGGCTGCCCCTGCACTGCTGGGGGGTGGGGGTGATGGGAGACATGTGTGGGGGCCTGGTGGAGGATGCCCCTGGTGGCTGGGGGGTGGGGTGGTGGTATACATGGGTGGGGGCCTGGTGGAGGCTGCCCCTGCACTGCTGGGGGGGTGATGGGAGACATGAGTGGGGGCCTGGTGGAGGCTGCCCCTGGTGGCTGGGGGGTGGGGGTGGTGGTAGACATGGGTGGGGCCTGGTGGAGGCTGCCCTTGGTGGCTGGGGGGTGGGGGTGATGGGAGACAAGAGTGGGGGCCTGGTGGAGGCTGCCCCTGCACTGCTGGGGGGTGGGGGTGATGGGAGATATGAGTCGGGGCCTGGTGGAGGCTGCCCCTGGTGGCTGGGGGGTGGGGGTGCAGGGGGACATGTGTGGGAGCCTGGTGGAGGATGCCCCTGCACTGCCGGGGGGCGGGGTTGATGGGAGACATGAGTGGGGGCCTGGTGGAGGCTGCCCCTGCACTGCTGGGGGGTGGGGGTGATGGGAGACATGAGTGGGGGCCTGGTGGAGGCTGCCCCTGGTGGCTGGGGGTTGGGGGTGCAGGGGGACATGTGCTGGAGCCTGGTGGAGGCTGCCCCTGCACTGCTGGGGGGTGGGGGTGGTGGTAGACATGGGTGGGGGCCTGGTGGAGGCTGCCCCTGGTGGCTGGGGGGTGGGGGTGGTGGTAGACATGGGTGGGGGCCTGGTGGAGGCTGCCCCTGCACTGACTGCTGGGGGGTGGGGGTGATGGGAGACATGAATGGGGGCCTGGTGGAGGCTGCCCCTGGTGGCTGGGGGGGTAGGGTGATGGGAGACATGAGTGGGAGCCTGGTGGATGCTGCCCCTGGTGGCTGGGGGGTGGGGGTGGTGGTAGACATGGGTGGGGGCCTAGTGGAGGCTGCCCCTGGTGGCTGGGGGTGGGGATGGTGGTAGACATGGGTGGGGCCTGGTGGAGGCTGCCCCTGGTGGCTGAGGGGTGGGGGTGATGGGAGACATAAGTGGGGGCCTGGTGGAGGCTGTCCCTGCACTGCTGGGGGGTGGGGGTGATGAGAGACATGAATGGGGGCCTGGTGGAAGCTGCCCCTGGTGGCTGGGGGGTGGGGATGGTGGTAGACATGGGTGGGGCCTGGTGGAGGCTGCCCCTGGTGGCTGGGGGGTGGGGGTGATGGGAGACATGAGTGGGGGCCTGGTGGAGGCTGCCCCTGCACTGCTGGGGGGTGGGGGTGATGGGAGACATGAGTGGGGGCCTGGTGGAGGCTGCCCCTGCACTGCTGGGGGGCGGGGGTGATGGGAGACATGAGTGGGGGCCTGGTGGAGGCTGCCCCTGCACTGCTGGGGGGTGGGGGTGATGGGAGACATGAGTGGGGGCCTGGTGGAGGCTGCCCCTGGTGGCTGGGGGGTGGGGGTGCAGGGGGACATGTGCTGGAGCCTGGTGGAGGCTGCCCATGCACTGCTGGGGGGTGGAGGTGGTGGTAGACATGGGTGGGGGCCTGGTGGAGGCTGCCCATGGTGGCTGGGGGGTGGGGGTTGTGGTAGACATGGGTGGGGGCCTGGTGGAGGCTGCCCCTGCACTGCTGGGTGGCGGGGGTGATGGGAGACATGAGTGGGGGCCTGGTGGAGGCAGCCCCTGGAGGGTGGGGGGTGGGGCTGGTGGTAGACATGGGTGGGGGCCTGGTGGAGGCTGCCCCTGGTGGCTTGGGGGTGGGGGTGGTGGTAGACATGGGTGGGGGCCTGTTGGAGGCTGCCCCTGCACTGCTGGGGGGTGGGGGTGATGGGAGGCATGAGTGGGGGCCTGGTGGAGGCTGCCCCTGTGGCTGGGGGGTGGGGGTGATGGTAGACATGGGTGGGGGCCTGGTGGAGGCTGCCCCTCCACTGCTGGGGGGTGGGGGTGATGGGAGACATGAGTGGGGGCCTGGTGGAGGCTGCCCCTGGTGGCTGGGGGGTGGGGGTGCAGGGGGACATGTGTGGGAGCCTGGTGGAGGCTGCCCCTGCACTACTGGGGGTTGGGGGGTGGTAGACATGGGTGGGGGCCTTGTGGAGGCTGCCACTGGTGGCTCGGGGCTGGGGGTGGTGGTAGACATGGGTGGGGGCCTGGTGGAGGCTGCCCCTGCACTGCTGGGGGGTGGGGGTGATGGGAGACATGTGTGGGGGCCTGGTGGAGGCTGCCCCTGGTGGCTGGGGGGTGGGGTGGTGGTATACATGGGTGGGGGCCTGGTGGAGGCTGCCCCTGCACTGCTGGGGGGGTGATGGGAGACATGAGTGGGGGCCTGGTGGAGGCTGCCCCTGGTGGCTGGGGGGTGGGGGTGGTGGTAGACATGGGTGGGGCCTGGTGGAGGCTGCCCCTGGTGGCTGGGGGGTGGGGGTGCAGGGGGACATGTGTGGGAGCCTGGTGGAGGCTGCCCCTGCACTGCCGGGGGCCGGGGTTGATGGGAGACATGAGTGGGGGCCTGGTGGAGGCTGCCCCTGCACTGCTGGGGGGTGGGGGTGATGGGAGACATGAGTGGGGGCCTGGTGGAGGCTGCCCCTGGTGGCTGGGGGGTGGGGGTGCAGGGGGACATGTGCTGGAGCCTGGTGGAGGCTGCCCCTGCACTGCTGGGGGGTGGGGGTGGTGGTAGACATGGGTGGGGGCCTGGTGGAGGCTGCCCCTGGTGGCTGGGGGGTGGGGGTGGTGGTAGACATGGGTGGGGGCCTGGTGGAGGCTGCCCCTGCACTGACTGCTGGGGGGTGGGGGTGATGGGAGACATGAGTGGGGGCCTGGTGGAGGCTGCCCCTGGTGGCTGGGGGGTGGGGGTGGTGGTAGACATGGGTGGGGGACTGGTGGAGGCTGCCCCTGCACTGCTGGGGGGTGGGGGTGATGGAAGACATGAGTGGGGGCCTGGTGGAGGCTGCCCGTGGTGGCTGGGGGGTGGGGTGGTGGTAGACATGGGTGGGGGCCTGGTGGAGGCTGCCCCTGGTGGCTGGGGGGGTGGGGTGATGGGAGACATGAGTGGGAGCCTGCTGGATGCTGCCCCTGGTGGCTGGGGGGTGGGGGTGGTGGTAGACATGGGTGGGGGCCTAGTGGAGGCTGCCCCTGCACTGCTGGAGGGTGGGGGTGATGGGAGACATGAGTGGGAGCCTGGTGGAGGCTGCCCCTGGTGGCTGGGGGGTGGGGGTGGTGGTAGACATGGGTGGGGGCCTGGTGGAGGCTGCCCCTGCACTGCTGGAGGGTGGAGGTGATGGGAGACATGAGTGGGGGGGCTGGTGGAGGCTGCCCCTGGTGGCTGGGGGTGGGGGTGATGAGAGACATGAGTGGGGGCCTGGTGGAGGCTGCCGCTGGTGGCTGGGGGGGTGGGGGTGATGGGAGACATGAGTGGGGGCCTGGTGGATGCTGCCTCTGGTGGCTAGGGGGTGGGGGTGGTGGTAGACATGGGTGGGGCCTGGTGGAGGCTGCCCCTGGTTGCTGGGGGTGGGGCTGATGGGAGACATGAGTGGGGGCCTGGTGGAGGCTGCCCCTGGTGGCTGGGGGGTGGGGGTGCAGGGGGACATGTGCTGGAGCCTGGTGGAGGCTGCCCCTGCACTGCTGGGGGGTGGGGGTGGTGGTAGACATGGGTGGGGGCCTGGTGGAGGCTGCCCCTGGTGGCTGGGGGGTGGGGGTGGTGGTAGACATGGGTGGGGGCCTGGTGGAGGCTGCCCCTGCACTGACTGCTGGGGGGTGGGGGTGATGGGAGACATGAGTGGGGGCCTGGTGGAGGCTGCCCCTGGTGGCTGGGGGGTGGGGGTGGTGGTAGACATGGGTGGGGGACTGGTGGAGGCTGCCCCTGCACTGCTGGGGGGTGGGGGTGATGGAAGACATGAGTGGGGGCCTGGTGGAGGCTGCCCGTGGTGGCTGGGGGGTGGGGTGGTGGTAGACATGGGTGGGGGCCTGGTGGAGGCTGCCCCTGGTGGCTGGGGGGGTGGGGTGATGGGAGACATGAGTGGGAGCCTGGTGGATGCTGCCCCTGCTGGCTGGGGGGTGGGGGTGGTGGTAGACATGGGTGGGGGCCTAGTGGAGGCTGCCCCTGCACTGCTGGAGGGTGGGGGTGATGGGAGACATGAGTGGGGGCCTGGTGGAGGCTGCCCCTGGTGGCTGGGGGGTGGGGGTGGTGGTAGACATGGGTGGGGGCCTGGTGGAGGCTGCCCCTGAACTGCTGGAGGGTGGAGGTGATGGGAGACATGAGTGGGGGGGCTGGTGGAGGCTGCCCCTGGTGGCTGGGGGTGGGGGTGATGAGAGACATGAGTGGGGGCCTGGTGGAGGCTGCCGCTGGTGGCTGGGGGGGTGGGGGTGATGGGAGACATGAGTGGGGGCCTGGTGGATGCTGCCTCTGGTGGCTAGGGGGTGGGGGTGGTGGTAGACATGGGTGGGGCCTGGTGGAGGCTGCCCCTGGTTGCTGGGGGTGGGGGTGATGGGAGACATGAGTGGGGGCCTGGTGGAGGCTGCCCCTGCACTGCTGGGGGGTGGGGGTGATGGGAGACATGAGTGGGGGCCTGGTGGAGGCTGCCCCTGGTGGCTGGGGGGTGGGGGTGCAGGGGGACATGAGTGGGGGCCTGGTGGAGGCTGCCCCTGCACTGCTGGGGGGTGGGGGTGATGGGAGACATGAGTGGGGGCCTGGTGGAGGCTGCCCCTGGTGGCTGGGGGGGTGGGGGTGCAGAAGGACATGTGCTGGAGCCTGGTGGAGGCTGCCCTGCACTGCTGGGGGATGGGGGTGGTAGTAGACATGGGTGGGGGCCTGGTGGAGGCTGCCCCTGGTGGCTGGGGGTGGGGGTGGTGGTAGACATGGGTGGGGGCCTGGTGGAGGCCGCCCCTGGTGGCTGGGGGTTGAGGGTGGTGGTAGACATGGGTGGGGGCCTGGTGGAGGCTGCCCCTGCACTGCTGGGGGGTGGGGGTGATGGGAGACATGAGTGGAGGCCTGGTGGAGGCTGCCCCTGGTGGCTGGGGGGTGGGGGTGGTGGTAGACATGGGTGGGGGCCTGGTGGAGGCTGCCCCTGCACTGCTGGGGGGTGGGCGTGATGGGAGACATGAGTGGGGGCCTGGTGGAGGCTGCCCCTGGTGGCTGGGGGGTGGAGGTGGCGGTAGAAATGGGTGGGGGCCTGGTGGAGGCTGCCCCTGGTGGCTGGGGGTGGGGGTGATGGGAGACATGAGTGGGGGCCTGGTGGAGGCTGCCCCTGGTGGCTGGGGGGTGGGGGTGGTGGTAGACATGGGTGGGGGCTTGGTGGAGGCTGCCCCTGGTGGCTGGGGGGTGGGGGTGATGGGAGACATGAGTGGGGGCCTGGTGGAGGCTGCCCCTGGTGGCTGGGGGGTGGGGGTGGTGGTAGACATGGGTGGGGGCCTGGTGGCGGCTGCCCCGGCACTGCTGGGTGGGGGGTGGGGGTGATGGGAGACATGAGTGGGGGCCTGGTGGAGGCTGTCCCTGGTGGCTGGGGGGTGGGGGTGCAGGGGGACATGTGTGGGAGCCTGGTGGAGGCTGCCCCTGCACTGCTGGGGGGTGGGGGTGGTGGTAGACATGGGTGGGGGCCTGGTGGAGGCTGCCCCTGCACTGCTGGGGGGTGGGGGTGATGGGAGACATGAGTGGGGGCCTGGTGGAGGCTGCCCCTGGTGGCTGGAGGGTGGGGGTGGTGGTAGACATAGGAGGGGTACTGGTGGAGGCTGCCCCTTCACTGCTGGGGGGTGGGGGTGATGGGAGACATGATTGGGGCCTGGTGGAGGCTGCCCCTGCAATGCTGGGGGGTGGGGGTGATGGGAGACATGTGTGGGGGCCTGGTGGAGGCTGCCCCTGGTGGCTGGGGGGGTGGGGGTGGTGGTAGACATGGGTGGGGGCCTGGTGGAGGCTGCCCCTGCACTGCTGGAGGGTGGGGGTGATGGGAGACATGAGTGGGGGGGCTGGTGGAGGCTGCCGCTGGTGGCTGGGGGGGTGGGGGTGATGGGAGACATGAGTGGGGGCCTGGTGGATGCTGCCTCTGGTGGCTGGAGGGTGGGGGTGGTGGTAGACATAGGAGGGGTACTGGTGGAGGCTGCCCCTGCACTGCTGGGGGGTGGGGGTGATGGGGAGCCATGATTGGGGCCTGGTGGAGGCTGCCCCTGCACTGCTGGGGGGTGGGGGTGATGGGAGACATGAGTGGGGGCCTGGTGGAGGCTGCCCCTGGTGGCTGGGGGGTGGGGGTGGTGGTAGACATGGGTGGGGGCCTGGTGGAGGCTGCCCCTGCACTGCTGGAGGGTGGGGGTGATGGGAGACATGAGTGGGGGGGCTGGTGCAGGCTGCCCCTGGTGGCTGGGGGTGGGGGTGATGAGAGACATGAGTGGGGGCCTGGTGGAGGCTGCCGCTGGTGGCTGGGGGGGTGGGGGTGATGGGAGACATGAGTGGGGGCCTGGTGGATGCTGCCTCTGGTGGCTAGGGGGTGGGGGTGGTGGTAGACATGGGTGGGGCCTGGTGGAGGCTGCCCCTGGTTGCTGGGGGGTGGGGGTGATGGGAGACATGAGTGGGGGCCTGGTGGAGGCTGCCCCTGCACTGCTGGGGGGTGGGGGTGATGGGAGACATGAGTGGGGGCCTGGTGGAGGCTGCCCCTGGGGGCTGGGGGGTGGGGTGCAGGGGGACATGAGTGGGGGCCTGGTGGAGGCTGCCCCTGCACTGCTGGGGGGTGGGGGTGATGGGAGACATGAGTGGGGGCCTGGTGGAGGCTGCCCCTGGTTGCTGGGGGGTGGGGGTGCAGGGGGACATGTGCTGGAGCCTGGTGGAGGCTGCCCCTGCACTGCTGGGGGATGGGGGTGGAAGTAGACATGGGTGGGGGCCTGGTGGAGGCTGCCCCTGGTGGCTGGGGGGTGGGGGTGGTGGTAGACATGGGTGGGGTCCTGGTGGAGGCTGCCCCTGGTGGCTGGGGGTTGAGGGTGGTGGTAGACATGGGTGGGGGCCTGGTGGAGGCTGCCCCTGCACTGCTGGGGGGTGGGGGTGATGGGAGACATGAGTGGAGGCCTGGTGGAGGCTGCCCCTGGTGGCTGGCCGGTGGGGGTGGTGGTAGACATGGGTGGGGGCCTGGTGGAGGCTGCCCCTGCACTGCTGGGGGGTGGGCGTGATGGGAGACATGAGTAGGGGCCTGGTGGAGGCTGCCCCTGGTGGCTGGGGGGTGGAGGTGGCGGTAGAAACGGGTGGGGGCCTGGTGGAGGCTGCCCCTGGTGGCTGGGGGTGGGGGTGATGGGAGAGATGAGTGGGGGCCTGGTGGAGGCTGCCCCTGGTGGCTGGGGGGTGGGGGTGGTGGTAGACATGGGTGGGGGCTTGGTGGAGGCTGCCCCTGGTGGCTGGGGGGTGGGGGTGATGGGAGACATGAGTGGGGGCCTGGTGGAGGCTGCCCCTGCACTGCTGGGGGGTGGGGGTGGTGGTAGACATGGGTGGGGGCCTGGTGGAGGCTGCCCCTGCAGTGCTGGGGGGTGGGGGTGATGGGAGACATGAGTGGGGGCCTGGTGGAGGCTGCCCCTGGTGGCTGGGGGGTGGGGGTGGTGGTAGACATGGGTGGGGGCCTGGTGGAGGCTGCCCCGGCACTGCTGGGTGGGGGGTGGGGGTGATGGGAGACATGAGTGGGGGCCTGGTGGAGGCTGTCCCTGGTGGCTGGGGGTCGGGTGGTGGTAGACATGGGTGGGGGCCTGGTGGAGGCTGCCCCTGGTGGCTGGAGGGTGGGGGTGGTGGTAGACATGGGTGGGGGCCTGGTGGAGGCTGCCCCTGCACTGCTGGGGGTGGGGGTGATGGGAGACATGAGTGGGGGCCTGGTGGAGGCTGCCCCTGGTGGCTTGGGGGTGGGGGTGGTGATAGACATGGGTGGGGGCCTGGTGGAGGCTGCCCCTGGTGGCTGGAGGGTGGGGGTGGTGGTAGACATGGGAGGGGGACTGGTGGAGGCTGCCCCTGCACTGCTGGGGGGTGGGGGTGATGGGAGACATGATTGGGGCCTGGTGGAAGCTGCCCCTGGTGGCTGGGGGGTGGGGGTGGTGGTAGACATGGGTGGGGGCCTGTGGAGGCTGCCCCTCCACTGCTGGGGGGTGGGGGTGATGGGAGTCATGAGTGGGGGCCTGGTGGAGGCTGCCCCTGGTGGCTGGGGGGTGGGGGTGCAGGGAGACATGATTGGGGGCCTGGTGGAGGCTGCCCCTGGTGGCTGGGGGTGGGGGTGCAGGGGGACATGTGTGGGAGCCTGGCGAGTGTGCCCCTGCACTGCTGGGGGGTGGGGGTGATGGGAGACATGAGTGGGGGCCTGGTGGAGGCTGCCCCTGGTGGCTGGGGGGTGGGGGTGCAGGGGGACATGTGCTGGAGCCTGGTGGAGGCTGCCCCTGCGCTGCTGTGGGGTGGGGGTGGTGGTAGACATAGGTGGGGGCCTGGTGGAGGCTGATCCTGGTGGCTGGGGGGTGGGGGTGGTGGTAGACATGGGTCGGGGCCTGGTGGAGGCTGCCCCTGGTGGCTGGGGGTTGGGTGTGGTGGTAGACATGGGTGGGGGCCTGGTGGAGGCTGCCCTTGCACTGCTGGGGGGTGGGCGTGATGGGAGACATGAGTGGGGGCCTGGTGGAGGCTGCCCCTGGTGGCTGGGTGTTGGAGGTGGTGGTAGACATGGGTGGGGGCCTGGTGGAGGCTGCCCCTGGTGGCTGGGGGTGGGGGTGATGGGAGACATGTGTGGGAGCCTAGTGGAGGCTGCCCCTGGTGGCTGGGGGGTGGGGGTGGTGGTAGACATGGGTGGTTGCCTGGTGGAGGCTGCCCCTGGTGGCTGGGGGGTGGGGGTGGTGGTAGACATGGGTGGGGGCCTGGTGGAAGCTGCCCCTGCACTGCTGCGGGGTGGGGGTGATGGGAGACATGAGTGGGGGCCTGGTGGAGGCTGCCCCTGGTGGCTGGGGGGTGGGGGTGGTGGTAGACATGGGTGGGGTCCTGGTGGAGGCTGCCCCTGGTGGCTGGGGGGTGGGGGTGATGGGAGACATGAGTGGGGGCCTGGTGGAGGCTGCCCCTGCACTGCTGGGGGGTGGGGTGGTGGTAGACATGGGTGGGGGCCTGGTGGAGGCTGCCCCTGCACTGCTGGGGGGGTGGGGGTGATGGTAGACATGAGTGGGGGCCTGGTGGAGGCTGTCCCTGGTGGCTGGGGGGTGGGGGTGGTGGTAGACATGGGTGGGGGCCTGGTGGAGGCTGCCCCTGCACTGCTGGGGGGTGGGGGTGATGGGAGACATGAGTGGGGGCCTGGTGGAGGCTGCCACTGGTGGCTGGGGGGTGGGGGTGGTGGTAGACATGGGTGGGGGCCTGGTGGAGGCTTCCCCTGGTGGCTGGAGGGTGGGGGTGGTGGTAGACATGGGTGGGGGCCTGGTGGAGGCTGCTCCTGCACTGATGGGGGGTGGGGGTGATGGGAGACATGAATGGGGGCCTGGTGGAGGCTGCCCCTGGTGGCTGGGGGGTGGGGGTGGTGGTAGACATGGGTGGGGGCCTGGTGGAGGCTGCCCCTCCACTGCTGGGGGGTGGGGGTGCAGGTTGACATGGGTGGGGACCTGGTGGAGGCTGCCCCTGGTGGCTGGGGGGTGGGGGTGGTGGTAGACATGGGTGGGGGCATGGTGGAGGCTGCCCCCGGTGGCTGGGGGCTGGGGGTGATGGGAGACATGAGTGGGGGCCTGGTGGAGGCTGCCCCTGCACTGCTGGGGGGTGGGGGTGGTGGTAGACATGCGTGGGGGCCTGGTGGAGGCTGCCCCTGGTGGCTGGGGGGTGGGGGTGGTGGTAGACATGCGTGGGGGCCTGGTGGAGGCTGCCCCTGCACTGCTGGAGGGTGGGGGTGATGGGAGACATGAGTGGGGGCCTGGTGGAGGCTGCCCCTGGTGGCTGGGGGGTGGGGGTGGTGGCATGGCTCTCAACCATTTGGGTCGCGAAGGCGGGTGAAAACACCTGATTTTAGTTTTGGTGGGTGAGACCCCCATTGAAAGGAATGGGCGTGCTGGAGGCTTGGCGGGTGAGTCAGCTGTTTACAAGGCGGGTGACACCCGCCAAAAGCGTGAGAGTTGAGAGCAATGGGTGGTGGTAGACATGGGTGGGGGCCTGGTGGAGGCTGCCCCGGCACTGCTGGGTGGGGGGTGGGGGTGATGGGAGACATGAGTGGGGGCCTGGTGGAGGCTGTCTCTGGTGGCTGGGGGGTGGGGGTGCAGGGGGACATGTGTGGGAGCCTGGTGGAGGCTGCCCCTGCACTGCTGGGGGGTGGGGGTGATGGGAGACATGAGTTGGACATGAGTGGGGGCCTGGTTGAGGCTGCCCCTGAACTGTTGGGGGGTGGGGGTGCAGGGTGACATGAGTGGGGACCTGGTGAAGGATGCCCCTGCACTGCTGGGGGGTGGGAGTGATGGGAGACATGAGTGGGGGCCTGGTGGAGGTTGCCCCTGGTGGCTTGGGGGTGGGGGTGGTGGTAGACATGGGTGGGGGCCTGGTGGAGGCTGCCCCTGGTGGCTGGAGGGTGGGGGGTGGTGGTAGACATGGGTGGGGGCCTGGTGGAGGCTGCCCTTGCACTGCTGGTGGGTGGGGGTGATAGGAGACATGAGTGGGGGCCTGGTGGAGGCTGCCCCTGGTGGCTGGGGGGTGGGGGTGGTGGTAGACATGGGTGGGGGCCTGGTGGAGGCTGCCCCTCCACTGCTGGGGGGTGGGGGTGATGGGAGACATGAGTGGGGGCCTGGTGGAGGCTGCCCCTGGTGGCTGGGGGGTGGGGGTGGTCGTAGACATGGGTGGGGTCCTGGTGGAGGCTGCCCCTGGTGGCTGGGGGGTGGGGGTGCAGGGGGAAATGTGTGGGAGCCTGGTGGAGGGTGCCCCTGCACTGCTGGGGGGTGGGGGTGATGGGAGACATGAGTGGGGGCCTGGTGGAGGCTGCCCCTGGTGGCTGGGGGGGTGGGGGTGCAGGAGGACATGTGCTGGAGCCTGGTGGAGGCTGCCCATGCACTGCTGGGGGTGGGGTGGTGGTAGACATGGGTGGGGGCCTGGTGGAGGCTGCCCCTGGTGGCTGGGGGGTGGGGGTGGTGGTAGACATGGGTGGGGGCCTGGTGGAGGCTGCCCCTGGAGGCTGGGGGGTGGGGGTGGTGGTAGACATGGGTGGGGGCCTGGTGGAGGCTGCCCCTGCACTGCTGGGGGGTGGGGGTGATGGGAGACATGAGTGGAGGCCTGGTGGATGCTGCCCCTGGTGGCTGGGGGGTGGGGGTGGTGGTAGACATGGGTGGGGGCTTGGTGGAGGCTGCCCCTGCACTGCTGGGGGGTGGGCGTGATGGGAGACATGAGTGGGGGCCTGGTGGAGGCTGCCCCTAGTGGCTGGGGGTTGGAGGTGGTGGTAGACATGGGTGGGGGCCTGGTGGAGGCTGCCACTGGTGGCTGGGGGTGGGGGTGATGGGAGACATGAGTGGGGGCCTGGTGGAGGCTGCCCCTGGTGGCTGCGGGTGGGGGTGGTGGTAGACATGGGTGGGGGCCTGGTGGAGGCTGCCCCTGGTGCCTGGGGGGTGGGGGTGGTGGTAGACATGGGTGGGGGCCTGGTGGAGGCTGCCCCTGCACTGCTGGGGGGTGGGGGTGATGGGAGACATGAGTGGGGGCCTGGTGGAGGCTGCCCCTGTTGGCTGGGGGGTGGGGGTGGTGGTAGACATGGGTGGGTGCCTGGTGGAGGCTGCCCCTGGTGGCTGGGGGGTGGGGGTGATGGGAGACATGAGTGGGGGCCTGGTGGTGGCTGCCCCTGCACAGCTGGGGGGTGGGGGTGGTGGTAGACATGGGTGGGGGCCTGGTGGAGGCTGCCCCTGCACTGCTGGGGGGTGGGGGTGATGGGAGACATGAGTGGGGGCCTGGTGGAGGCTGCCCCTGGTGGCTGGGGGGTGGTGGTAGACATGGGTGGGGGCCTGGTGGAGGCTGCCCCGGCACTGCTGGGTGGGGGGTGGGGGTGATGGGAGACATGAGTGGGGGCCTGGTGTAGGCTGCCCAGGCACTGCTGGGTGGGGGGTGGGGGTGCAGGGGGACATGTGTGGGAGCCTGGTGGAGGCTGCCCCTGCACTGCTGGGGGGTGGGGGTGATGGGAGACATGAGTTGGACATGAGTGGGGGCCTGGTGGAGGCTGCCCCTGCACTGCTGGGGGGTGGGGTTGCAGGGTGACTTGAGTGGGGACCTGGTGGAGGCTGCCCCTGCACTGCTTGGGGGTGGGGGTGATGGGAGACATGAGTGGGGGCTCGGTGGAGGCTGCCCCTGGTGGCTTGGGGGTTGGGGTGGTGGTAGACATGGGTGGGGGCCTGGTGGAGGCTGCCCCTGGTGGCTGGGGGGGTGGGGTGATGGTAGACATGGGTAGGGGCCTGGTGGAGGCTGCCCCTCCACTGCTGGGGGGTGGGGGTGATAGGAGACATGAGTGGGGGCCTGAGGGAGGCTGCCCCTGCAATGCTGGGGGGGTGATGGGAGACATGAGTGGGGGCCTGGTGGAGTCTGCCCCTGGTGGCTGGGGGTGGTGGTAGACATGGGTGGGGGCCTGGTGGAGGCTGCCCCGGCACTGCTGGGTGGGGGGTGGGGGTGATGGGAGACATGAGTGGGGGCCTGGTGGAGGCTGTCCCTGGTGGCTGGGGGGTGGGGGTGCAGGGGGACATGTGTGGGAGCCTGGTGGAGGCTGCCCCTGCACTGCTGGGGGGTGGGGGTGATGGGAGACATGAGTTGGACATGAGTGGGGGCCTGGTGGAGGCTGCTCCTGCACTGCTGAGGGGTGGGGGTGCAGGGTGACATGAGTGGGGACCTGGTGGAGGCTGCCCCTGCACTGCTGGGGGGTGGGGGTGATGGGAGACATGAGTGGGGGCTCGATGGAGGCTGCCCCTGGTGGCTTGGGGGTTGGGGTGGAGGTAGACATGGGTGGGGGCCTGGTGGAGGCTGCCCCTGGTGACTGGGGGGTGGGGATGGTGTTAGACATGGGTGGGGGCCTGGTGGAGTCTGCCCCTGGTGGCTGGGGTGTGGGGGTGATGGGAGACATGAGTGGGGGCCTGGTGGAGGCTGTCCCTGGTGGCTGGGGGTGGGGGTGGTGGTAGACATGGGTGGGGGCCTGGTGGAGGCTGCCCCTTGTGGCTGGGGGGTGGGGGTGATGGGAGACATGAGTGGGGGCCTGGTGGAGGCTGACCCTAGGTGGCTGGGGGGTGGGGGTGGTGGTAGACATGGGTTTTGGGCCTGGTGGAGGCTGCCCCTGGTGGCTGGGGGGTGGGGGTGGTGGTAGACATGGGTGGGGGCCTGGTGGAGGCTGCCCCTGCACTGCTGGGGGGTGGGGGTGATGGGAGACATGAGTGGGGGCCTGGTGGAGGCTGCCCCCGGTGGCTGGGGGGTGGGGGTGGTGGTAGACATGGGTGGGGCCTGGTGGAGGCTGCCCCTGGTGGCTGGGGGGGTGGGGGTGATGGGAGACATGAGTGGGGGCCTGGTGGAGGCTAACCCTGCACTGCTGGGGGGTGGGGGTGATGGGAGACATGAGTGGGGGCCTGGTGGAGGCTGCCCCTGGTGGCTGGGGCGTGGGGGTGCAGGGGACATGTGCTGGAGCCTGGTGGAGGCTGCAAATGCACTGCTGGGGGGTGGGGGTGGTGGTAGACATGGGTGGGGGCCTGGTGGAGGCTGCCCCTGGTGGCTGGGGGGTGGGGTGGTGGTAGACATGGGTGGGGGCCTGGTGGAGGCTGTCCCTGCACTGCTGGGGGGTGGGGGTGATGGGAGACATGAGTGGGGGCCTGGTGGAGGCTGCCCCTGGTGGCTGGGGGGTGGGGTGGTGGTAGACATGAGTGGGGGCCTGGTGGAGGCTGCCCTGGTGGCTTGGGGGTGGGGGTGGTGGTAGACATGGGTGGGGGCCTGGTGGAGACTGCCCCTGCACTGCTGGGGGGTGGGGGTGATGGGAGACATGAGTGGGGGCCTGGTGGAGGCTGCCCCTGGTGGCTGGGGGGTGGGGGTGATGGTAGACATGGGTGGGGGCCTGGTGGAGGCTGCCCCTCCACTACTGGGGGGTGGGGTGATGGGAGACATGAGTGGGGGCCTGGTGGAGGCTGCCCCTGGTGGCTGGTGGTGCAGGGGGACATGAGTGGGAGCCTGCACCCCTAAAGTACTATGTTGGCTTGTCCTAAAGTTCTATGTTGGCTGGTGGAGGCTGCCCCTGCAATGCTGGGGGGTGGGGGTGATGGGAGACATGAGTGGGGGCCTGGTGGAGGCTGCCCCCGGTGGCTGGGGGGTGGGGGTGGTGGTAGACATGGGTGGGGCCTCTTGGAGGCTGCCCCTGGTGGCTGGGGGGGTGGGGGTGATGGGAGACATGAGTGGGGGCCTGGTGGAGGCTAACCCTGCACTGCTGGGGGGTGGGGGTGATGGGAGACATGAGTGGGGGCCTGGTGGAGGCTGCCCCTGGTGGCTGGGGCGTGGGGGTGCAGGGGACATGTGCTGGAGCCTGGTGGAGGCTGCAAATGCACTGCTGGGGGGTGGGGGTGGTGGTAGACATGGGTGGGAGCCTGGTGGAGGCTGCCCCTAGTGGCTGGGGGGTGGTGGTGCAGGGGGACATGTGTGGGAGGCTTGTGGAGGCTGCCCCTGCACTGCTGGGGGGTGGGGGGTGGTAGACATGGGTGGGGGCCTGGTGGAGGCTGCCCCTGGTGGCTGGGGGGTGGGGTGGTGGTAGACATGAGTGGGGGCCTGGTGGAGGCTGCCCTGGTGGCTTGGGGGTGGGGGTGGTGGTAGACATGGGTGGGGGCCTGGTGGAGACTGCCCCTGCACTGCTGGGGGGTGGGGGTGATGGGAGACATGAGTGGGGGCCTGGTGGAGGCTGCCCCTGGTGGCTGGGGGGTGGGGGTGATGGTAGACATGGGTGGGGGCCTGGTGGAGGCTGCCCCTCCACTACTGGGGGGTGGGGTGATGGGAGACATGAGTGGGGGCCTGGTGGAGGCTGCCCCTGGTGGCTGGTGGTGCAGGGGGACATGAGTGGGAGCCTGCACCCCTAAAGTACTATGTTGGCTTGTCCTAAAGTTCTATGTTGGCTGGTGGAGGCTGCCCCTGCAATGCTGGGGGGTGGGGGTGATGGGAGACATGAGTGGGGGCCTGGTGGAGGCTGCCCTGGTGGCTGGGGGTGGGGGTGATGGTAGGCATGGGTGGGGGCCTGGTGGAGGCTGCCCTGCACTGCTGGAGGGTGGGTGTGATGGGACACATGAGTGGGGGCCTGGTGGAGGCTGCCCCTAGTGGCTGGGGGGTGGTGGTGCAGGGGGACATGTGTGGGAGGCTTGTGGAGGCTGCCCCTGCACTGCTGGGGGGTGGGGGGTGGTAGACATGGGTGGGGGCCTGGTGGAGGCTGCCACTGGTGGCTGGGGGGTGGGGGTGGTTGTAGACATAGGTGGGGGCCTGGTGGAGGCTGCCCCTGCACTGCTGGGGGGTGGGGGTAATGGGAGACATGTGTGGGGGCCTGGTGGAGGCTGCCCCTGGTGGCTGGGGGGTGGGGGTGGTGGTAGACATGGGTGGGGGCCTGGTGGAGGCTGCCCCTGCACTGCTGGGGTGATGGGAGACATGAGTGGGGTCCTGGTGGAGGCTGCCCCTGGTGGCTGGGGGTGGGGGTGGTGATAGACATGGGTGGGGCCTGGTGCAGGCTGCCCCTGGTGGCTGGGGGGGGTGATGGGAGACATGAGTGGGGGCCTGGTGGAGGCTGCCCCTGCACTGCTGGGGGGTGGGGGTGGTGGTAGACATGGGTTGGGGCCTGGTGGAGGCTGCCCCTGCACTGCTGGGGGGTGGGGGTGATGGGAGACATGAGTGGGGGCCTGGTGGAAGCTGCCCCTGGTGGCTGGGGGTGGTGGTAGACATGGGTGGGGGCCTGGTGGAGGCTGCCCCGGCACTGCTGGGTGGGGGGTGGGGGTGATGGGAGACATGAGTGGGGGCCTGGTGGAGGCTGTCCCTGGTGGCTGGGGGGTGGGGGTGCAGGGGGACATGTGTGGGAGCCTGGTGGAGGCTGCCCCTGCACTGCTGGGGGGTGGGGGTGATTGGAGACATGAGTTGGACATGAGTGGGGGCCTGGTGGAGGCTGCCCCTGCACTGCTGGGGGGTGGGGGTACAGGATGACATGAGTGGGGACCTGGTGGAGGCTGCCCCTGCACTGCTGGGGGGTGGGGTGATGGGAGACATGAGTGGGGGCCTGGTGGAGGCTGCCCCTGGGGGCTGGGGGGTGGGGGTACAGGGGGGCATGTGCTGGAGCCTGGTGGAGGCTGCCCCTGCACTGCTGGGGGGTGGGAGTGGTGGTAGACATGGGTGGGGGCCTGGTGGAGGCTGCCCCTGGTGGCTGGGGGGTTGGGGTGGTGGTAGACATGGGTGGGGGCCTGGTGGAGGCTGCCCCTGGTGGCTGGGGGGTGGGGGTGGTGGTAGACATGGGTGGGGGCCTGGTGGAGGCTGCCCCTGCACTGCTGGGGGGTGGGGGTGATGGGAGACATGAGTGGAGGCCTGGTGGAGGCTGCCCCTGGTGGCTGGGAGGTGGGGGTGGTGGTAGACATGGGTGGGGGCCTGGTGGAGGCTGCCCCTGCACTGCTGGGGGGTGGGAGTGGTGGTAGACATGGGTGGGGGCCTGGTGGAGGCTGCCCCTGGTGGCTGGGGGGTTGGGGTGGTGGTAGACATGGGTGGGGGCCTGGTGGAGGCTGCCCCTGGTGGCTGGGGGGTGGGGGTGGTGGTAGACATGGGTGGGGGCCTGGTGGAGGCTGCCCCTGCACTGCTGGGGGGTGGGGGTGATGGGAGACATGAGTGGAGGCCTGGTGGAGGCTGCCCCTGGTGGCTGGGAGGTGGGGGTGGTGGTAGACATGGGTGGGGGCCTGGTGGAGGCTGCCCCTGCACTGCTGGGGGGTGGGCGTGATGGGAGACATGAGTGGGGGCCTGGTGGAGGCTGCCCCTGGTGGCTGGGGGGTGGGGGCGGTGGTAGACATGGGTGGGGGCCTGGTGGAGGCTGCCCCTGGTGGCTGGGGGGTGGGGGTGGTGGTAGACATGGGTGGGGGCCTGGTGGAGGCTGCCCCTACACTGATGGGGGGTGGAGGTGGTGGTAGACATGGGTGGGGGCCTGGTGGAGGCTGCCCCTGCACTGCTGGGGGGTGGGGTGATGGGAGACATGAGTGGGGGCCTGGTGGAGGCTGCCCCTGGTGGATGGGGGGTGGGGGTGGTTTTAGACATGGGTGGGGGCCTGGTGGAGTCTGCCCCTGGTGGCTGGGGGGTGGGGGTGATGGGAGACATGAGTGGGGGCCTGGTGGAGGCTGTCCCTGGTGGCTGGGGGGTGGGGGTGCAGGGGGACATGTGTGGGAGCCTGGTGGAGGCTGCCCCTGCACTGCTGGGGGGTGGGGGTGATGGGAGACATGAGTTGGACATGAGTGGGGGCCTGGTGGAGGCTGCTCCTGCACTGCTGTGGGGTGGGGGTGCAGGGTGACATGAGTGGGGACATGGTGGAGGCTGCCCCTGCACTGCTGGGGGGTGGGGCTGATGGGAGACATGAGTGGGGGCTCGGTGGAGGCTGCCCCTCGTGGCTTGGGGGTTGGGGTGGTGGTAGACATGGGTGGGGGCCTGGTGGAGGCTGCCCCTGGTGGCTGGCCGGTGGGGTTGGTGGTAGACATGGGTGGGGCCTGGTGGAGGCTGCCCCTGCACTGCTGGGGGGTGGGGGTGATGGGACACATGAGTGGGGGCCTGGTGGAGGCTGCCCCTAGTGGCTGGGGGGTGGTGGTGCAGGGGGACATGTGTGGGAGGCTTGTGGAGGCTGCCCCTGCACTGCTGGGGGTGGGGGTGATGGTAGGCATGGGTGGGGGCCTGGTGGAGGCTGCCCTGCACTGCTGGAGGGTGGGTGTGATGGGACACATGAGTGGGGGCCTGGTGGAGGCTGCCCCTAGTGGCTGGGGGGTGGTGGTGCAGGGGGACATGTGTGGGAGGCTTGTGGAGGCTGCCCCTGCACTGCTGGGGGGTGGGGGGTGGTAGACATGGGTGGGGGCCTGGTGGAGGCTGCCACTGGTGGCTGGGGGGTGGGGGTGGTTGTAGACATAGGTGGGGGCCTGGTGGAGGCTTCCCCTGCACTGCTGGCGGGTGGGGGTAATGGGAGACATGTGTGGGGGCCTGGTGGAGGCTGCCCCTGGTGGCTGGGGGGTGGGGTGGTGGTAGACATGGGTGGGGGCCTGGTGGAGGCTGACCCTGCACTGCTGGGGTGATGGGAGACATGAGTGGGGTCCTGGTGGAGGCTGCCCCTGGTGGCTGGGGGTGGGGGTGGTGATAGACATGGGTGGGGCCTGGTGCTGGCTGCCCCTGGTGGCTGGGGGGGGTGATGGGAGACATGAGCGGGGGCCTGGTGGAGGCTGCCCCTGCACTGCTGGGGGGTGGGGGTGGTGGTAGACATGGGTTGGGGCCTGGTGGAGGCTGCCCCTGCACTGCTGGGGGGTGGGGGTGATGGGAGACATGAGTGGGGGCCTGGTGGAAGCTGCCCCTGGTGGCTGGGGGGTGGGGGTGGTGGTAGACATAGGTGGGGACCTGGTGGAGGCTGCCCCGGCACTGCTGGGTGGGGGGTGGGGGTGATGGGAGACATGAGTGGGGGCCTGGTGGAGGCTGTCCCTGGTGGCTGGGGGGTGGGGGTGCAGGGGGACATGTGTGGGAGCCTGGTGGAGGCTGCCCCTGCACTGCTGGGGGGTGGGGGTGATTGGAGACATGAGTTGGACATGAGTGGGGGCCTGGTGGAGGCTGCCCCTGCACTGCTGGGTTGTGGGGGTACAGGATGACATGAGTGGGGACCTGGTGGAGGCTGCCCCTGCACTGCTGGGGGGTGGGGTGATGGGAGACATGAGTGGGGGCCTGGTGGAGGCTGCCCCTGGGGGCTGGGGGGTGGGGGTGCAGGGGGGCATGTGCTGGAGCCTGGTGGAGGCTGCCCCTGCACTGCTGGGGGGTGGGAGTGGTGGTAGACATGGGTGGGGGCCTGGTGGAGGCTGCCCCTAGTGGCTGGGGGGTTGGGGTGGTGGTAGACATGGGTGGGGGCCTGGTGGAGGCTGCCCCTGGTGGCTGGGGGGTGGGGGTGGTGGTAGACATGGGTGGGGGCCTGGTGGAGGCTGCCCCTGCACTGCTGGGGGGTGGGGGTGATGGGAGACATGAGTGGAGGCCTGGTGGAGGCTGCCCCTGGTGGCTGGGAGGTGGGGGTGGTGGTAGACATGGGTGGGGGCCTGGTGGAGGCTGCCCCTGCACTGCTGGGGGGTGGGCGTGATGGGAGACATGAGTGGGGGCCTGGTGGAGGCTGCCCCTGGTGGCTGGGGGGTGGGGGCGGTGGTAGACATGGGTGGGGGCCTGGTGGAGGCTGCCCCTGGTGGCTGGGGGGTGGGGGTGGTGGTAGACATGGTTGGGGGCCTGGTGGAGGCTGCCCCTACACTGATGGGGGGTGGAGGTGGTGGTAGACATGGGTGGGGGCCTGGTGGAGGCTGCCCCTGCACTGCTGGGGGGTGGGGTGATGGGAGACATGAGTGGGGGCCTGGTGGAGGCTGCCCCTGGTGGATGGGGGGTGGGGGTGGTTTTAGACATGGGTGGGGTCCTGGTGGAGTCTGCCCCTGGTGGCTGGGGGGTGGGGGTGATGGGAGACATGAGTGGGGGCCTGGTGGAGGCTGTCCCTGGTGGCTGGGGGGTGGGGGTGCAGGGGGACATGTGTGGGAGCCTGGTGGAGGCTGCCCCTGCACTGCTGGGGAGTGGGGGTGATGGGAGACATGAGTTGGACATGAGTGGGGGCCTGGTGGAGGCTGCTCCTGCACTGCTGTGGGGTGGGGGTGCAGGGTGACATGAGTGGGGACATGGTGGAGGCTGCCCCTGCACTGCTGGGGGGTGGGGCTGATGGGAGACATGAGTGGGGGCTCGGTGGAGGCTGCCCCTCGTGGCTTGGGGGTTGGGGTGGTGGTAGACATGGGTGGGGGCCTGGTGGAGGCTGCCCCTGGTGGCTGGCCGGTGGGGTTTGTGGTAGACATGGGTGGGGCCTGGTGGAGGCTGCCCCTGCACTGCTGGGGGGTGGGGGTGATGGGAGACATGAGTGGGGGCCTGGTGGAGGCTGCCACTCCACTGCTGGGGGGTGGGGGTGTTGGGAGATATGAGTGGGGGCCTGGTGGAGGCTGCCCCTGGTGGCTGGGGGGTGGGGGTGGTGGTAGACATGGGTGGGGGCCTGGTGGAGGCTGCCACTCCACTGCTGGGGGGTGGGGGTGTTGGGAGATATGAGTGGGGGCCTGGTGGAGGCTGCCCTGGTGGCTGGGGGGTGGGGGTGCAGGGGACATGTGTGGGAGCCTGGTGGAGGCTGCCCCTGCACTGCTGGGGGGTGGGGGTGATGGGAGACATGAGTGGGGGCCTGGTGGAGGCTGCCCTGGTGGCTGGGGGGTGGGGGTGATGGTAGACATGGGTGGGGGCCTGGTGGAGGCTGCCCCTGCACTGCTGGGGGGGTGATGGGAGACATGAGTGGGGGCCTGGTGGAGGCTGCCCCTGGTGGCTGGGGGGTGGGGGTGGTGGTAGACAATGGTGGGGGCCTGGTGGAGTCTGCCCCTGGTGGCTGGGGAGTGGGGGTGATGGGAGACATGAGTGGGGGCCTGGTGGAGGCTGCCCCTGGTGGCTAGGGGTGGGGGTGGTGGTAGACATGGGTGGGGGGCCTGGTGGAGGCTGCCCCTTGTGGCTGGGGGGTGGGGGTGATGGGAGACATGAGTGGGGGCCTGGTGGAGGCTGCCCCTGGTGGCTGGAGCGGTGGGGGTGGTGGTAGACATGGGCTTTGGGCCTGGTGGAGGCTGCCCCTGGTGGCTGGGGTGTGGGGGTGATGGTAGACATGGGTGGGGCCTGGTGGAGGCTGCCCCGGCACTGCTGGGTGGGGGGTGGGGGTGATGGGAGACATGAGTGGGGGCCTGGTGGAGGCTGTCCCTGGTGGCTGGGGGGTGGGGGTGCAGGGGGACATGTGTGGGAGCCTGGTGGAGGCTGCCCCTGCACTGCTGGGGGGTGGGGGTGATTGGAGACATGAGTTGGACATGAGTGGGGGCCTGGTGGAGGCTGCCCCTGCACTGCTGGGGGGTGGGGGTACAGGATGACATGAGTGGGGACCTGGTGGAGGCTGCCCCTGCACTGCTGGGGGGTGGGGTGATGGGAGACATGAGTGGGGGCCTGGTGGAGGCTGCCCCTGGGGGCTGGGGGGTGGGGGTGCAGGGGGGCATGTGCTGGAGCCTGGTGGAGGCTGCCCCTGCACTGCTGGGGGGTGGGGGTGGTGGTAGACATGGGTGGGGGCCTGGTGGAGGCTGCCCCTGGTGGCTGGGGGGTTGGGGTGGTGGTAGACATGGGTGGGGGCCTGGTGGAGGCTGCCCCTGGTGGCTGGGGGGTGGGGGTGGTGGTAGACATGGGTGGGGGCCTGGTGGAGGCTGCCCCTGCACTGCTGGGGGGTGGGGGTGATGGGAGACATGAGTGGAGGCCTGGTGGAGGCTGCTCCTGGTGGCTGGGGGGTGGGGGTGGTGGTAGACATGGGTGGGGGCCTGGTGGAGGCTGCCCCTGCACTGCTGGGGGGTGGGCGTGATGGGAGACATGAGTGGGGGCCTGGTGGAGGCTGCCCCTGGTGGCTGGGGGGTGGGGGCGGTGGTAGACATGGGTGGGGGCCTGGTGGAGGCTGCCCCTGGTGGCTGGGGGGTGGGGGTGGTGGTAGACATGGGTGGGGGCCTGGTGGAGGCTGCCCCTACACTGATGGGGGGTGGAGGTTTTGGTAGACATGGGTGGGGGCCTGGTGGAGGCTGCCCCTGCACTGCTGGGGGGTGGGGTGATGGGAGACATGAGTGGGGGCCTGGTGGAGGCTGCCCTGGTGGATGGGGGGTGGGGGTGGTTTTAGACATGGGTGGGGGCCTGGTGGAGTCTGCCCCTGGTGGCTGGGGGGTGGGGGTGATGGGAGACATGAGTGGGGGCCTGGTGGAGGCTGTCCCTGGTGGCTGGGGGGGTGGGGGTGCAGGGGGACATGTGTGGGAGCCTGGTGGAGGCTGCCCCTGCACTGCTGGGGGGTGGGGGTGATGGGAGACATGAGTTGGACATGAGTGGGGGCCTGGTGGAGGCTGCTCCTGCACTGCTGGGGGGTGGGGGTGCAGGGTGACATGAGTGGGGACATGGTGGAGGCTGCCCCTGCACTGCTGGGGGGTGGGGCTGATGGGAGACATGAGTGGGGGCTCGGTGGAGGCTGCCCCTCGTGGCTTGGGGGTTGGGGTGGTGGTAGACATGGGTGGGGGCCTGGTGGAGGCTGCCCCTGGTGGCTGGCCGGTGGGGTTGGTGGTAGACATGGGTGGGGCCTGGTGGAGGCTGCCCCTGCACTGCTGGGGGGTGGGGGTGATGGGAGACATGAGTGGGGGCCTGGTGGAGGCTGCCCCTGGTGGCTGGGGGGTGGAGGTGGTGGTAGACATGGGTGGGGGCCTGGTGGAGGCTGCCACTAAAACTGCTGGGGGTGGGGGTGTTGGGAGATATGAGTGGGGGCCTGGTGGAGGCTGCCCCTGGTGGCTGGGGGGTGGGGGTGCAGGGGACATGTGTGGGAGCCTGGTGGAGGCTGCCCCTGCACTGCTGGGGGGTGGGGGTGATGGGAGACATGAGTGGGGGCCTGGTGGAGGCTGCCCCTGGTGGCTGGGGGGTGGGGGTGATGGTAGACATGGGTGGGGGCCTGGTGGAGGCTGCCCCTGCACTGCTGGGGGGGTGATGGGAGACATGAGTGGGGGCCTGGTGGAGGCTGCCCCTGGTGGCTGGGTGATGGGGGTGGTGGTAGACAATGGTGGGGGCCTGGTGGAGTCTGCCCCTGGTGGCTGGGGGGTGGGGGTGATGGGAGACATGAGTGGGGGCCTGGTGGAGGCTGCCCCTGGTGGCTGGGGGTGGGGGTGGTGGTAGACATGGGTGGGGGCCTGGTGGAGGCTGCCCCTTGTGGCTGGGGGGTGGGGGTGATGGGAGACATGAGTGGGGGCCTGGTGGAGGCTGCCCCTGGTGGCTGGAGCGGTGGGGGTGGTGGTAGACATGGGCTTTGGGCCTGGTGGAGGCTGCCCCTGGTGGCTGGGGTGTGGGGGTGGTGGTAGACATGGGTGGGGCCTGGTGGAGGCTTCCCCTGGTGGCTGGGGGGTGGGGTGCAGGGGGACATGTGTGGGAGACTGGTGGAGGCTGCCCCTGCACTGCTGGGGGGTGGGGGTGATGGGAGACATGAGTGGGGGCCTGGTGGAGGCTGCCCCTGGTGGCTGGGGGGTGGTGGTGCAGGGGGACATGTGCTGGAGCCTGGTGGAGGCTGTCCATGCACTGCGGGGGGGTGGGGGTGGTGGTAGACATGGGCTTTGGGCCTGGTGGAGGCTGCCCCTGGTGGCTGGGGTGTGGGGGTGGTGGTAGACATGGGTGGGGCCTGGTGGAGGCTACCCCTGGTGGCTGGGGGGTGGGGTGCAGGGGGACATGTGTGGGAGACTGGTGGAGGCTGCCCCGGCACTGCTGGGGGGTGGGGGTGATGGGAGACATGAGTGGGTGCCTGGTGGAGGCAGCCCCTGGTGGCTGGGGGGTGGCGGTGCAGGGGGACATGTGCTGGAGCCTGGTGGAGGCTGTCCATGCACTGCGGGGGGGTGGGGGTGGTGGTAGACATGGGTGGGGGCCTGGTGGAGGCTGCCCCTGGTGGCTGGGGGGTGGGGGTGGTGGGTAGACATGGGTGGGGGCCTGGTGGAGGCTGCCCCTGCACTGCTGGGGGGTGGGGGTGATGGGAGACATGAGTGGGGGGCCTGGTGGAGGCTGCCCCTGGTGGCTGGGGGGTGGGGGTGGTGGTAGACAATGGTGGGGGCCTGGTGGAGTCTGCCCCTCGTGGCTGGGGGGTGGGGGTGATGGGAGACATGAGTGGGGGCCTGGTGGAGGCTGCCCCTGGTGGCTGGGGGTGGTGGTAGACATGGGTGGGGGCCTGGTGGAGGCTGCCTCTTGTGGCTGGGGGGTGGGGGTGATGGGAGACATGAGTGGGGGCCTGGTGGAGGCTGCCCCTGGTGGCTGGGGGGTGGGGGTGGTGGTAGACATAGGTTTTTGGCCTGGTGGAGGTTGCTCCTGGTGGCTGGGGTGTGGGGGTGGTGGTAGACATGGGTGGGGCCTGGTGGAGGCTGCCCATGCACTGCTGGGGGGTGGGGGTGATGGGAGACATGAGTGGGGGCCTGGTGGAGGCTGCCCCTGCACTGCTGGGGGGTGGGGTGATGGGAGACATGAGTGGGGGCCTGGTGGAGGCTACCCCTGGTGGCTGGGGGGTGGGGGTGCAGGGGAACATGTGTGGGAGCCTGGTGGAGGCTGCCCCTGCACTGCTGGGGGGTGGGGGTGATGGGAGACATGAGTGGGGCCTGGTGGAGGCTGCCCCTGGTGGCTGGGGGGTGGGGGTGCAGGGGGACATGTGCTGGAGCCTGGTGGAGGCTGCCCATGCACTGCTGGGGGGTGGGGGTGATGGGAGACATGAGTGGGGGCCTGGTGGAGGCTGCCCCTGGTGGCTGGGGGTGGGGGTGCAGGGGGACATGAGTGGGAGCCTGGTGGAGGCTGCCCCTGCACTGCTGGGGGGTAGGGGTGATGGGAGACATGGGTGGGGGCCTGGTGGACGCTGCCCCTGCACTGCTGGGGGGTGGGGGTGATGGGAGACATGAGTGGAGGCCTGGTGGAGGCTGCCCCTGGTGGCTGGGGGGTGGAGGTGGTGGTAGACATGGATGGGGGCCTGGTGGAGGCTGCCCCTGGTGGCTGGGGGTGGGGGTGATGGGAGACATGAGTGGGGGCCTGGTGGAGGCTGCCCCTGCACTGCTGGGGGGTTGGGGTGATGGGAGACATGAGTCGGGCATGGTGGAGGCTGCCCCTGGTGGCTGGGGGGTGGGGGTGCAGGGGGACATGTGCTGGAGCTTGGTGGAGGCTGCCCCTGCACTGCTGGGGGGTGGGGGTGATAGTAGACATGGGTGGGGGCCTGGTGGAGGCTGCCCCTGGTGGCTGGGGGGTGGGGGTGGTGGTAGACATGGGTGGGGTTTGGTGGACGCTGCCCCTGCACTGCTGGGGGGTGGGGGTGATGGGAGACATGAGTGGAGGCCTGGTGGAGGCTGCCCCTGGTGGCTGGGGGGTGGGGGTGGTGGTAGACATGGGTGGGGGCCTTGTGGAGGCTGCCCCTGCACTGCTGGGGGTGGGCGTGATGGGAGACATGAGTGGGGGCCTGGTGGAGGCTGCCACTGGTGGCTGGGGGGTGGAGGTGGTGGTAGACATGGGTGGGGGCCTGATGGAGGCTGCCCCTGGTGGCTGGGGGGTGGGGGTGGTGGTAGACATGGGTGGGGGCCTTGTGGAGGCTGCCCCTGCACTGCTGGGGGGTGGGCGTGATGGGAGACATGAGTGGAGGCCTGGTGGAGGCTGCCCCTGCTGGCTGGGGGGTGGGGGTGGTGGTAGACATGGGTGGGGGCCTGGTGGAGGCTGCCCCTGCACTGCTGGGGGGTGGGGGTGCCGGGAGACATGAGTGGGGGCCCGGTGGAGGCTGCCCCTGGTGGCTGGGGGGTGGGGGTGGGGGTAGACATGGGTGGGGGCCTGGTGGAGGCTACCCCTCCACTGCTGGGGGGTGGGGGTGATGGGAGACATGAGTGGGGGCCTGGTGGAGGCTGCCCCTGGTGGCTGGGGGGTGGGGGTGCAGGGGGACATGAGTGGGAGCCTGGTGGAGGCTGCCCCTGCACTGCTGGGGGGTGAGAGTGATGGGAGACATAAGTGGGGGCCTGGTGGAGGCAGCCCCTGGTGGCTGGGGGGTGGGGGTGATGGTAGACATGGGTGGGGTCCTGGTGGAGGCTGCCCCTGCAACGCTGGAGGGTGGGCGTGATGGGACACATGAGTGGGGGCCTGGTGGAGGCTGCCCCTAGTGGCTGGGGGGTGGGGGTGCAGGGGGACATGTGTGGGAGCCTGGTGGAGGCTGCCCCTGCACTGCTGGGGGGTGGGGGGTTGGTAGACATGGGTGGGGGCCTGGTGGAGGCTGCCACTGGTGGCTGGGGGGTGGGGGTGGTGGTAGACATGGGTGGGGGCCTGGTGGAGGCTGCCCCTGCACTGCTGGGGGGTGGGGGTGATGGGAGACATGTGTGGGGGCCTGGTGGAGGCTGCCCCTGGTGGCTGGGGGGTGGGGGTGGTGGTAGACATGGGTGGGGGCCTGGTGGAGGATGCCCCTGGTCGCTGGGGGGTGGGGGTGATGGGAGACATGGGTGGGGTTTGGTGGACGCTGCCCCTGCACTGCTGGGGGGTGGGGGTGATGGGAGACATGAGTGGGGGCCTGGTGGAGTCTGCCCCTGCACTGCTGGGGGGTGGGGGTGATGGGAGACACGAGTGGGGGCCTGGTGGAGGCTGTCCCTGGTGGCTGGGGGGTGGGGGTGCAGGGGGACATGTGTGGGAGCCTGGTGGAGGGTGCCCCTGCACTGCTGGGCGGTGGGGGTGATGGGAGACATGAGTGGGGGCCTGGTGGAGGCTTCCCCTGCACTGCTGGGGGGTGGGGGTGATGGGAGATATGAGTGTGGGCCTGGTGGAGGCTGCCCCTGGTGGCTGGGGGGTGGGGGTGCAGGGGGACATGTGCTGGAGCTTGGTGGAGGCTGCCCCTGCACTGCTGGGGGGTGGGGGTGATAGTAGACATGGGTGGGGGCCTGGTGGAAGCTGCCCCTGGTGGCTGGGCAGTGGGGGTGGTGGTAGACATGGGTGGGGGCCTGGTGGACGCTGCCCCTGCACTGCTGGGGGGTGGGGGTGATGGGAGACATGAGTGGAGGCCTGGTGGAGGCTGCCCCTGGTGGCTGGGGGGTGGAGGTGGTGGTAGACATGGATGGGGGCCTGGTGGAGGCTGCCCCTGGTGGCTGGGGGTGGGGGTGATGGGAGACATGAGTGGGGGCCTGGTGGAGGCTGCCCCTGCACTGCTGGGGGGTGGGGGTGATGGGAGACATGAGTCGGGCATGGTGGAGGCTGCCCCTGGTGGCTGGGGGGTGGGGGTGCAGGGGGACATGTGCTGGAGCTTGGTGGAGGCTGCCCCTGCACTGCTGGGGGGTGGGGGTGATAGTAGACATGGGTGGGGGCCTGGTGGAGGCTGCCCCTGATGGCTGGGGGGTGGGGGTGGTGGTAGACATGGGTGGGGTTTGGTGGACGCTGCCCCTGCACTGCTAGGGGGTGGGGGTGATGGGAGACATGAGTGGAGGCCTGGTGGAGGCTGCCCCTGGTGGCTGGGGGGTGGGGGTGGTGGTAGACATGGGTGGGGGCCTTGTGGAGGCTGCCCCTGCACTGCTGGGGGTGGGCGTGATGGGAGACATGAGTGGGGGCCTGGTGGAGGCTGCCACTGGTGGCTGGGGGGTGGAGGTGGTGGTAGACATGGGTGGGGGCCTGATGGAGGCTGCCCCTGGTGGCTGGGGGGTGGGGGTGGTGGTAGACATGGGTGGGGGCCTTGTGGAGGCTGCCCCTGCACTGCTGGGGGGTGGGCGTGATGGGAGACATGAGTGGAGGCCTGGTGGAGGCTGCCCCTGCTGGCTGGGGGGTGGGGGTGGTGGTAGACATGGGTGGGGGCCTGGTGGAGGCTGCCCCTGCACTGCTGGGGGGTGGGGGTGCCGGGAGACATGAGTGGGGGCCCGGTGGAGGCTGCCCCTGGTGGCTGGGGGGTGGGGGTGGGGGTAGACATGGGTGGGGGCCTGGTGGAGGCTACCCCTCCACTGCTGGGGGGTGGGGGTGATGGGAGACATGAGTGGGGGCCTGGTGGAGGCTGCCCCTGGTGGCTGGGGGGTGGGGGTGCAGGGGGACATGAGTGGGAGCCTGGTGGAGGCTGCCCCTGCACTGCTGGGGGGTGAGAGTGATGGGAGACATAAGTGGGGGCCTGGTGGAGGCAGCCCCTGGTGGCTGGGGGGTGGGGGTGATGGTAGACATGGGTGGGGTCCTGGTGGAGGCTGCCCCTGCAACGCTGGAGGGTGGGCGTGATGGGACACATGAGTGGGGGCCTGGTGGAGGCTGCCCCTAGTGGCTGGGGGGTGGGGGTGCAGGGGGACATGTGTGGGAGCCTGGTGGAGGCTGCCCCTGCACTGCTGGGGGGTGGGGGGTTGGTAGACATGGGTGGGGGCCTGGTGGAGGCTGCCACTGGTGGCTGGGGGGTGGGGGTGGTGGTAGACATGGGTGGGGGCCTGGTGGAGGCTGCCCCTGCACTGCTGGGGGGTGGGGGTGATGGGAGACATGTGTGGGGGCCTGGTGGAGGCTGCCCCTGGTGGCTGGGGGGTGGGGGTGGTGGTAGACATGGGTGGGGGCCTGGTGGAGGATGCCCCTGGTCGCTGGGGGGTGGGGGTGATGGGAGACATGAGTGGGGGCCTGGTGGAGGCTGCCCCTGCACTGCTGGGGGGTGGGGGTGGTGGTAGACATGGGTGGGGGCCTGGTGGAGGCTGCCCATGCACTGCTGGGGGGTGGGGGTGATGGGAGACATGACTGGGGGCCTGGTGGAGGCTGCCCCTGCACTGCTGGGGGTGGGGGTGATGGGAGACATGCGTCGGGGCCTGGTGGAGGCTGCCCCTGGTGGCTGGGGGGTGGGGGTGCAGGGGGACATGTGTGGGAGCCTGGTGGAGGCTGCCCCTGCACTGCTGGGGGGTGGGGGTGATGGGAGACATGAGTGGGGACCTGGTGGAGGCTGCCCCTGCACTGCTGGGGGGTGGGGGTGGTGGTAGACATGGGTGGGGGCCTGGTGGAGGCTGCCCCTGCACTGACTGCTGGGGGGTGGGGGTGATGGGAGACATGAGTGGTGGCCTGGTGGAGGCTGCCCCTGGTGGCTGGCGGGTGGGGGTGGTGGTAAACATGGGTGGGGGCCTGGTGGAGGCTGCCCCTGCACTGCTGGGGGGTGGGGTGATGGGAGACATGAGTGGGGGCCTGGTGGAGGCTGCCCCTGGTGGCTGGGGGGTGGGGTGGTGGTAGACATGGGTGTGGGCCTGGTGGAGGCTGCCCCTGGTTGCTGGGAGGTGGGGGTGATGGGAGACATGAGTGGGGCCTGGTGGAGGCTGCCCCTGGTGGCTGGGGGGTGGGGTGATGGGAGACATGAGTGGGCGCCTGGTGGATGCTGCCCCTGGTGGCTGGGGGGTGGGGGTGGTGGTAGACATGGGTGGGGCCTGGTGGAGGCTGCCCTTGGTTGCTGGGGGGTGGGGGTGATGGGAGACATGAGTGGGGGCCTGGTGGAGTCTGCCCCTGCACTGCTGGGGGGTGGGGGTGATGGGAGACACAAGTGGGGGCCTGGTGGAGGCTGCCCCTGGTGGCTGGGGGGTGGGGGTGCAGGGGGACATGTGTGGGAGCCTGGTGGAGGGTGCCCCTGCACTGCTGGGCGGTGGGGGTGATGGGAGACATGAGTGGGGGCCTGGTGGAGGCTTCCCCTGCACTGCTGGGGGGTGGGGGTGATGGGAGATATGAGTGTGGGCCTGGTGGAGGCTGCCCCTGGTGGCTGGGGGGTGGGGGTGCAGGGGGACATGTGCTGGAGCTTGGTGGAGGCTGCCCCTGCACTGCTGGGGGGTGGGGGTGATAGTAGACATGGGTGGGGGCCTGGTGGAAGCTGCCCCTGGTGGCTGGGCAGTGGGGGTGGTGGTAGACATGGGTGGGGGCCTGGTGGACGCTGCCCCTGCACTGCTGGGGGGTGGGGGTGATGGGAGACATGAGTGGAGGCCTGGTGGAGGCTGCCCCTGGTGGCTGGGGGGTGGAGGTGGTGGTAGACATGGATGGGGGCCTGGTGGAGGCTGCCCCTGGTGGCTGGGGGTGGGGGTGATGGGAGACATGAGTGGGGGCCTGGTGGAGGCTGCCCCTGGTGGCTGGGGGGTGGGGGTGGTGGTAGACATGGGTGGGGACCTGGTGGAGGCTGCCCCTGGTCGCTGGGGGGTGGGGGTGAAGGGAGACATGAGTGGGGGCCTGGTGGAGGCTGCCCCTGCACTGCTGGGGGGTGGGGGTGGTGGTAGACATGAGTGGGGGCCTGGTGTAAGCTGCCCCTCGTGGCTGGGGGGTGGGGTGGTGGTAGACATGGGTGGGGGCCTGGTGGAGGCTGCTCCTGGTGGCTGGGGGGGTGGGGGTGATGGGAGACATGAGTGGGGGCCTGGTGGAGGCTGCCCCTGGTGGCTGGGGGGTGGGGGTGATGGGAGACATGAGTGGGGGCCTGGTGGATGCTGCCCCTGGTGGCTGGGGGGTGGGGGTGGTGGTAGACATGGGTGGGGCCTGGTGGAGGCTGCCCCTGGTTGCTGGGGGGTGGGGGTGATGGGAGACATGAGTGGGGCCTGGTGGAGGCTGCCCCTGCACTGCTGGGGGGTGGGGGTGATGGGAGACATGAGTGGGGGCCTGGTGGAGGCTGCCCCTGGTGGCTGGGGGTTAGGGGTGCAGGGGGACATGTGTGGGAGCCTGGTGGAGGGTGCCCCTGCACTGCTGGGGGTGGGGGTGATGGGGGACATGAGTGGGGGCCTGGTGGAGGCTGCCCCTGCACTGCTGGGGGTGGGGGTGATGGGAGACATGAGTGGGGGCCTGGTGGTGGCTGCCCCTGGTGGCTGGGGGGTGAAGGTGGTAGTAGACATGGGTGGGGGCCTGGTGGAGGCTGCCCCTGGTGGCTGGGGGGTGGGGGTGGTGGTAGACATGGGTGGGGGCCTGGTGGACGCTGCCCCTGCACTGCTGGGGGGTGGGGGTGATGGGAGACATGAGTGGAGGCCTGGTGGAGGCTGCCCCTGGTGGCTGGGGGGTGGGGTGGTGGTAGACATGGGCGGGGGACTGGTGGAGGCTGCCCCTGCACTGCTGGGGCGTGGGCGTGATGGGAGACATGAGTGGGGGCCTGGTGGAGGCTGCCCCTGGTGGCTGGGGGATGGAGGTGGTGGTAGACATGGGTGGGGGCCTGGTGGAGGCTGCCCCTGGTGGCTGGGGGTGGGGGTGATGGGAGACATGAGTGGGGGCCTGGCGGAGGCTGCCCCTGGTGGCTGGGAGGTGGGGGTTGTGGTAGACATGGGTGGGGGCCTGGTGGAGGCTGCCCCTGGTGGCTGGGGGGTGGGGGTGATGGGAGACATGAGTGGGGGCCTGGTGGAGGCTGCCCCTGCACTGCTGGGGGGTGGGGGTGGTGGTAGACATGGGTGGGGGCCTGGTGGAGGCTGCCCCTGCACTGCTGGGGGGTGGGGGTGATGGGAGACATGAGTGGGGGCCTGGTGGAGGCTGCCCCTGGAGGCTGGGGGGTGGGGGTGGTGGTAGACATGGGTGGGGGCCTGGTGGAGGCTGCCCCTGCACTGCTGGGGGGTGGGGGTGATGGGAGACATGAGTGGGGGCCTGGTGTAAGCTGCCCCTCGTGGCTGGGGGGTGGGGTGGTGGTAGACATGGGCGGGGGCCTGGTGGAGGCTTCCCCTGGTCGCTGGGGGGTGGGGGTGATGGGAGACATGAGTGGGGGCCTGGTGGAGGCTGTCCCTGGTGGCTGGGGGTGGGGGTGCAGGGGGACATGTGTGGGAGCCTGGTGGAGGCTGCCCCTGCATTGCTGGGGGATGGGGGTGATGGGAGACATGAGTTGGACATGAGTGGGGGCCTGGTGGAGGCTGCCCCTGCACTGCTGGGGGGTTGGGGTTCAGGGTGACATGAGTGGGGACCTGGTGGAGGCTGCCCCTGCACTGCTGGGGGGTGGGGGTGATGGGAGACATGAGTGGCGGCCTGGTGGAGGCTGCCCCTGGTGGCCTGGGGGTGGGGGTGGTGGTAGACATGGGTGGGGGCCTGGTGGACGCTGCCCCTGCACTGCTGGGGGGTGGGGGTGATGGGAGACATGAGTGGGGGCCTGGTGGAGGCTGCCCCTGGAGGCTGGGGGGTGGGGGTGGTGGTAGACATGGGTGGGGCCTGGTGGAGGCTGCCCCTGCACTGCTGGGGGGTGGGGGTGATGGGAGACATGAGTGGGGGCCTGGTGTAAGCTGCCCCTCGTGGCTGGGGGGTGGGGTGGTGGTAGACATGGGCGGGGGCCTGGTGGAGGCTTCCCCTGGTCGCTGGGGGGTGGGGGTGATGGGAGACATGAGTGGGGGCCTGGTGGAGGCTGTCCCTGGTGGCTGGGGGTGGGGGTGCAGGGGGACATGTGTGGGAGCCTGGTGGAGGCTGCCCCTGCACTGCTGGGGGATGGGGGTGATGGGAGACATGAGTTGGACATGAGTGGGGGCCTGGTGGAGGCTGCCCCTGCACTGCTGGGGGGTTGGGGTTCAGGGTGACATGAGTGGGGACCTGGTGGAGGCTGCCCCTGCACTGCTGGGGGGTGGGGGTGATGGGAGACATGAGTGGGGGCCTGGTGGAGGCTGCCCCTGGTGGCTTGGGGGTGGGGGTGGTGGTAGACATGGGTGGGGGCCTGGTGGAGGCTGCCCCTGCACTGCTGGGGGGTGGGGGTGATGGGAGACATGAGTGGGGGCCTGGTGGAGGCTGCCCCTGGTGGCTGGGGGGTGGGGGTGGTGGTAGACATGGGTGGGGGCCTGGTGGAGGCTGCCCCTGCACTGCTGGGGGGTGGGGGTGATGGGAGACATGAGTGGGGGCCTGGTGGAGGCTGCCCCTGGTGGCTGGGGGGTGGGGGTGGTGGTAGACATGAGTCTGGGCATGGTGGAGGCTGCCCCTGGTGGCTGGGGGGTGGGGGTGCAGGGGGACATGTGCTGGAGCTTGGTGGAGGCTGCCCCTGCACTGCCGGGGGGTGGGAGTGATAGTAGACATGGGTGGGGGCCTGGTGGAGGCTGCCCCTGGTGGCTGGGGGGTGGGGGTGGTGGTAGACATGGGTGGGGTTTGGTGGACGCTGCCCCTGCACTGCCTGGGGGTGGGGGTGATGGGAGACATGAGTGGAGGCCTGGTGGAGGCTCCCCCTGGTGGCTGGGGGTGGGGGTGGTGGTAGACATGGGTGGGGGCCTTGTGGAGGCTGCCCCTGCACTGCTGGTGGTCGGCGTGATGGGAGACATGAGTGGGGGCCTGGTGGAGGCTGCCCCTGGTGGCTGGGGGGTGGAGGTGGTGGTAGACATGGGTGGGGGCCTGGTGGAGGCTGCCCCTGGTGGCTGGGGGGTGGGGGTGGTGGTAGACATGGGTGGGGGCCTTGTGGAGGCTGCCCCTGCACTGCTGGGGTTGTGGGCGTGATGGGAGACATGAGTGGAGGCCTGGTGGAGGCTGCCCCTGCTGGCTGGGGGGTGGGGGTGGTGGTAGACATGGGTGGGGGCCTGGTGGAGGCTGCCCCTGCACTGCTGGGGGGTGGGGGTGCCGGGAGACATGAGTGGGGGCCCGGTGGAGGCTGCCCCTGGTGGCTGGGGGGTGGGGGTGGGGGTAGACATGGGTGGGGGCCTGGTGGAGGCTGCCCCTCCACTGCTGGGGGGTGGGGGTGATGGGAGACATGAGTGGGGGCCTGGTGGAGGCTGCCCCTGGTGGCTGGGGGGTGGGGGTGATGGTAGACATGGGTGGGGTCCTGGTGGAGGCTGCCCCTGCACCGCTGGAGGGTGGGCGTGATGGGACACATGAGTGGGGGCCTGGTGGAGGCTGCCCCTAGTGGCTGGGGGGTGGGGGTGCAGGGGGACATGTGTGGGAGCCTGGTGGAGGCTGCCCCTGCACTGCTGGGGGGTGGGGGGTTGGTAGACATGGGTGGGGGCCTGGTGGAGGCTGCCACTGGTGGCTGGGGGGTGGGGGTGGTGGTAGACATGGGTGGGGGCCTGGTGGAGGCTGCCCCTGCACTGCTGGGGGGGTGGGGGTGATGGGAGACATGTGTGGGGGCCTGGTGGAGGCTTCCCCTGGTGGCTGGGGGGTGGGGGTGGTGGTAGACATGGGTGGGGGCCTGGTGGAGGCTGCCCCTGGTCGCTGGGGGGTGGGGGTGATGGGAGACATGAGTGGGGGCCTGGTGGAGGCTGCCCCTGCACTGCTGGGGGGTGGGGGTGGTGGTAGACATGGGCGGGGGCCTGGTGGAGGCTGCCCCTGCACTGCTGGGGGGTGGGGGTGATGGGAGACATGAGTGGGGGCCTGGTGGAGGCTGCCCCTGCACTGCTGGGGGGTGGGGGTGATGGGAGACATGCGTCGGGGCCTGGTGGAGGCTGCCCCTGGTGGCTGGGGGGTGGGGGTGCAGGGGGACATGTGTGGGAGCCTGGTGGAGGCTACCCCTGCACTGCTGGGGGGTGGGGGTGATGGGAGACATGAGTGGGGGCCTGGTGGAGGCTGCCCCTGCACTTCTGGCGGGTGGGGTGATGGGAGACATGAGTGGGGGCCTGGTGGAGGCTGCCCCTGGTGGCTGGGGGGTGGGGGTGATGGTAGACATGGGTGGGGTCCTGGTGGAGGCTGCCCCTGCACCGCTGGAGGGTGGGCGTGATGGGACACATGAGTGGGGGCCTGGTGGAGGCTGCCCCTAGTGGCTGGGGGGTGGGGGTGCAGGGGGACATGTGTGGGAGCCTGGTGGAGGCTGCCCCAGCACTGCTGGGGGGTGGGGGGTTGGTAGACATGGGTGGGGGCCTGGTGGAGGCTGCCACTGGTGGCTGGGGGGTGGGGGTGGTGGTAGACATGGGTGGGGGCCTGGTGGAGGCTGCCCCTGCACTGCTGGGGGGTGGGGGTGATGGGAGACATGTGTGGGGGCCTGGTGGAGGCTTCCCCTGGTGGCTGGGGGGTGGGGGTGGTGGTAGACATGGGTGGGGGCCTGGTGGAGGCTGCCCCTGGTCGCTGGGGGGTGGGGGTGATGGGAGACATGAGTGGGGGCCTGGTGGAGGCTGCCCCTGCACTGCTGGGGGGTGGGGGTGGTGGTAGACATGGGTGAGGGCCTGGTGGAGGCTGCCCCTGCACTGCTGGGGGGTGGGGGTGATGGGAGACATGAGTGGGGGCCTGGTGGAGGCTGCCCCTGCACTGCTGGGGGGTGGGGGTGATGGGAGACATGCGTCGGGGCCTGGTGGAGGCTGCCCCTGGTGGCTGGGGGGTGGGGGTGCAGGGGGACATGTGTGGGAGCCTGGTGGAGGCTGCCCCTGCACTGCTGGGGGGTGGGGGTGATGGGAGACATGAGTGGGGGCCTGGTGGAGGCTGCCCCTGCACTTCTGGCGGGTGGGGTGATGGGAGACATGAGTGGGGACCTGGTGGAGGCTGCCCCTGCACTGCTGGGGGGTGGGGGGGTGGTAGACATGGGTGGGGGCCTGGTGGAGGCTGCCCCTGCACTGACTGCTGGGGGTTGGGGGTGATGGGAGACATGAGTGGTGGCCTGGTGGAGGCTGCCCCTGGTGGCTGGGGGGTGGCGGTGGTGGTAAACATGTGTGGGGGCCTGGTGGAGGCTGCCCCTGCACTGCTGGGGGGTGGGGTGATGGGAGACATGAGTGGGGGCCTGGTGGAGGCTGCCTCTGGTGGCTGGGGGGTGGGGTGGTGGTAGACATGGGTGGGGGCCTGGTGGAGGCTGCCCCTGGTTGCTGGGGGGTGGGGGTGATGGGAGACATGAGTGGGGCCTGGTGGAGGCTGCCCCTGGTGGCTAGGGGGTGGGGGTGATGGGAGACATGAGTGGGCGCCTGGTGGATGCTGCCCCTGGTGGCTGGGGGGTGGGGGTGGTGGTAGACATGGGGGGGGCCTGGTGGAGGCTGCCCCTGGTTGCTGGGGGGTGGGGGTGATGGGAGACATGAGTGGGGGCCTGGTGGAGGCTGCCCATGCACTGCTGGGGGGTGGGGGTGATGGGAGACACGAGTGGGGGCCTGGTGGAGGCTGCCCCTGGTGGCTGGGGGGTGGGGGTGCAGGGGGACATGTGTGGGAGCCTGGTGGAGGGTGCCCCTGCACTGCTGGGCGGTGGGGGTGATGGGAGACATGAGTGGGGGCCTGGTGGAGGCTTCCCCTGCACTGCTGGGGGGTGGGGGTGATGGGAGACATGAGTGGGGGCCTGGTGGGGGCTGCCCCTGGTGGCTGGGGGGTGGGGGTGCAGGGGGACATGTGCTGGAGCTTGGTGGATGCTGCCCCTGCACTGCTGGGGGGTGGGGGTGATAGTAGACATGGGTGGGGGCCTGGTGGAAGCTGCCCCTGGTGGCTGGGCGGTGGGGGTGGTGGTAGACATGGGTGGGGGCCTGGTGGACGCTGCCCCTGCACTGCTGGGGGGTGGGGGTGATGGGAGGCATGAGTGGAGGCCTGGTGGAGGCTGCCCCTGGTGGCTGGGGGATGGGGGTGGTGGTAGACATGGGTGGGGGCCTTGTGGAGGCTGCCCCTGCACTGCTGGGGGGTGGGCGTGATGGGAGACATGAGTGGGGGCCTGGTGGAGGCTGCCCCTGGTGGCTGGGGGGTGGAGGTGGTGGTAGACATGGGTGGGGGCCTGGTGGAGGCTGCCCCTGGTGGCTGGGGTGGGGGTGATGGGAGACATGAGTGGGGGCCTGGTGGAGGCTGCCCCTGGTGGCTGGGGGGTGGGGGTTGTGGTAGACATGGGTGGGGGCCTGGTGGAGGCTGCCCCTGGTGGCTGGGGGGTGGGGGTGATGGGAGACATGAGTGGGGGCCTGGTGGAGGCTCCCCCTGCACTGCTGGGGGGTGGGGGTGGTGGTAGACAAGGTGGGGGCCTGGTGGAGGCTGCCCCTGCACTGCTGGGGGATGGGGGTGATGGGAGACATGAGTGGGGGCCTGGTGGAGGCTGCCCCTGGTGGCTGGGGGGTGGGGGTGGTGGTAGACATGGGTGGGGGCCTGGTGGAGGCTGCCCCTGCACTGCTGGGGGGTGGGGGTGATGGGAGACATGAGTGGGGGCCTGGTGTAAGCTGCCCCTCGTGGCTGGGGGGTGGGGTGGTGGTAGACATGGGCGGGGGCCTGGTGGAGGCTTCCCCTGGTGGCTGGGGGCTGGGGGTGATGGGAGACATGAGTGGGGGCCTGGTGGAGGCTGTCCCTGGTGGCTGGGGGTGGGGGTGCAGGGGGACATGTGTGGGAGCCTGGTGGAGGCTGCCCCTGCACTGCTGGGGTGGGGGTGATGGGAGACATGAGTTGGACATGAGTGGGGGCCTGGTGGAGGCTGCCCCTGCACTGCTGGGGGGTGGGGGTTCAGGGTGACATGAGTGGGGACCTGGTGGAGGCTGCCCCTGCACTGCTGGTGGGTGGGGGTGATGGGAGACATGAGTGGGGGCCTGGTGGAGGCTGCCCCTTGTGGCTTGGGGGTGGGGGTGGTGGTAGACATGGGTGGGGGCCTGGTGGAGGCTGCCCCTGGTGGCTGGGGGGTGGGGTTGGTGGTAGACATGGGTGGGGGCCTGGTGGAGGCTGCCCCTGCACTGCTGGGGGGTGGGGGTGATGGGAGACATGAGTGGGGGCCTGGTGGAGGCTGCCCCTGGTGGCTGGGGGGTGGGGGTGGTGGTAGACATGGGTGGGGGCCTGGTGGAGGCTGCCCCTGGTGGCTGGGGGGTGGGGGTGGTGGTAGACATGGGTGGGGGCCTGGTGGAGGCTGCCCCTGCACTGCTGGGGGGTGGGGGTGATGGGAGACATGAGTGGGGGCCTGTTGTAAGCTGCCCCTCGTGGCTGGGGGGTGGGGTGGTGGTAGACATGGGCGGGGGCCTGGTGGAGGCTTCCCCTGGTGGCTGGGGGCTGGGGGTGATGGGAGACATGAGTGGGGGCCTGGTGGAGGCTGTCCCTGGTGGCTGGGGGTGGGGGTGCAGGGGGACATGTGTGGGAGCCTGGTGGAGGCTGCCTCTGCACTGCTGGGGGATGGGGGTGATGGGAGACATGAGTTGGACATGAGTGGGGGCCTGGTGGAGGCTGCCCCTGCACTGCTGGGGGGTGGGGGTTCAGGGTGACATGAGTGGGGACCTGGTGGAGGCTGCCCCTGCACTGCTGGGGGGTGGGGGTGATGGGAGACATGAGTGGGGGCCTGGTGGAGGCTGCCCCTGGTGGCTTGGGGGTGGGGGTGGTGGTAGAAATGGGTGGGGGCCTGGTGGAGGCTGCCCCTGGTGGCTGGGGGGTGGGGTTGGTGGTAGACATGGGTGGGGGCCTGGTGGAGGCTGCCCCTGCACTGCTGGGGGGTGGGGGTGATGGGAGACATGAGTGGGGGCCTGGTGGAGGCTGCCCCTGGTGGCTGGGGGGTGGGGGTGGTGGTAGACATGGGTGGGGGCCTGGTGGAGGCTGCCCCTCCACTGCTGGGGTGTGTGGGTGATGGGAGACATGAGTTGGGGCCTGGTGGAGGCTGCCCCTGGTGGCTGGGGGGTGGGGGTGCAGGGGGACATGTGTGGGAGCGTGGTGGAGGCTGCCCCTGCACTGCTGGGGGGTGGGGGTGATGGGAGACATGAGTGGGGGCCTGGTGGAGGCTGCCCCTGGTGGCCGGGGGGTGGGGGTGATGGTAGACATGGGTGGGGCCTGGTGGAGGCTGCCCCTGCACTGCTGGAGGGTGGGCGTGATGGGACACATGAGTGGGGGCCTGGTGGAGGCTGCCCCTAGTGGCTGGGGGGTGGGGGTGCAGGGGGACATGTGTAGGAGCCTGGTGGAGGCTGCCTCTGCACTGCTGGGCGGTGGGGGGGTGGTAGACATGGGTGGGGGCCTGATGGAGGCTGCCACTGGTGGCTGGGGGGTGGGGGAGGTGGTAGACATGGGTGGGGGCCTGGTGGAGACTGCCCCTGCACTGCTGGGGGTGGGGGTGATGGGAGACATGTGTGGGGGCCTGGTGGAGGCTGCCCCTGGTGGCTGGGGGGTGGGGGTGGTGGTAGACATGGGTGGGGGCCTGGTGGAGGCTGCCCCTGCACTGCTGGGGGGGTTGATGGGAGACATGAGTGGGGGCCTGGTGGAGGCTGCCCCTGGTGGCTGGGGGGTGGGGGAGGTGGTAGACATGGGTGGGGGCCTGGTGGAGTCTGCCCCTGGTGGCTGGGGGGTGGGGGTGGTGGTAGACATGGGTGGGGGCCTGGTGGACGCTGCCCCTGCACTGCTGGGGGGTGGGGGTGATGGGAGACATGAGTGGAGGCCTGGTGGAGGCTGCCCCTGGTGGCTGGGGGGTGGGGTGGTGGTAGACATGGGCGGGGGCCTGGTGGAGGCTGCCCCTGCACTGCTGGGGGGTGGGCGTGATGGGAGACATGAGTGGGGGCCTGGTGGAGGCTGCCCCTGGTGGCTGGGGGATGGAGGTGGTGGTAGACATGGGTGGGGGCCTGGTGGAGGCTGCCCCTGGTGGCTGGGGGTGGGGGTGATGGGAGACATGAGTGGGGGCCTGGTGGAGGCTGCCCCTGCACTGCTGGGGGGTGGGGGTGAGGGGTGACATGAGTGGGGGCCTGGTGTAAGCTGCCCCTCGTGGCTGGGGGGTGGGGTGGTGGTAGACATGGGTGGGGGCCTGGTGGAGGCTGCCCCTGCACTGCTGGGGGGTGGGGGTTCAGGGTGACATGAGTGGGGACCTGGTGGAGGCTGCCCCTGCACTGCTGGGGGGTGGGGGTGATGGGAGACATGAGTGGGGGCCTGGTGGAGGCTGCCCCTGGTGGCTTGGGGGTGGGGGTGGTGGTAGACATGGGTGGGGGCCTGGTGGAGGCTGCCCCTGGTGGCTGGGGGGTGGGGTTGGTGGTAGACATGGGTGGGGCCCGGTGGTGGCTGCCCCTGCACTGCTGGGGGGTGGGGGTGATCGGAGACATGAGTGGGGGCCTGGTGGAGGCTGCCCCTGGTGGCTGGGGTGTGGGGGTGGTGGTAGACATGGGTGGGGGCCTGGTGGAGGCTGCCCCTCCACTGCTGGGGTGTGTGGGTGATGGGAGACATGAGTTGGGGCCTGGTGGAGGCTGCCCCTGGTGGCTGGGGGGTGGGGGTGCAGGGGGACATGTGTGGGAGCATGGTGGAGGCTGCCCCTGCACTGCTGGGGGGTGGGGGTGATGGGAGACATGAGTGGGGGCCTGGTGGAGGGTGCCCCTGGTGGCCGGGGGGTGGGGGTGATGGTAGACATGGGTGGGGGCCTGGTGGAGGCTGCCCCTGCACTGCTGGAGGGTGGGCGTGATGGGACACATGAGTGGGGGCCTGGTGGAGGCTGCCCCTAGTTGCTGGGGGGTGGGGGTGCAGGGGGACATGTGTAGGAGCCTGGTGGAGGCTGCCTCTGCACTGCTGGGCGGTGGGGGGGTGGTAGACATGGGTGGGGGCCTGATGGAGGCTGCCACTGGTGGCTGGGGGGTGGGGGTGGTGGTAGACATGGGTGGGGGCCTGGTGGAGACTGCCCCTGCACTGCTGGGGGGTGGGGGTGATGGGAGACATGTGTGGGGGCCTGGTGGAGGCTGCCCCTGGTGGCTGGGGGGTGGGGGTGGTGGTAGACATGGGTGGGGGCCTGGTGGAGGCTGCCCCTGCACTGCTGGGGGGGGGTTGATGGGAGACATGAGTGGGGGCCTGGTGGAGGCTGCCCCTGGTGGCTGGGGGGTGGGGGTGGTGGTAGACATGGGTGGGGGCCTGGTGGATGCTGCCCCTGGTGGCTGGGGGGTGGGGGTGGTGGTAGACATGGATGGGGGCCTGGTGGACGCTGCCCCTGCACTGCTGGGGGGTGGGGGTGATAGGAGACATGAGTGGAGGCCTGGTGGAGGCTGCCCCTGGTGGCTGGGGGGTGGGGTGGTGGTAGACATGGGCGGGGGCCTGGTGGAGGCTGCCCCTGCACTGCTGGGGGGTGGGCGTGATGGGAGACATGAGTGGGGGCCTGGTGGAGGCTGCCCCTGGTGGCTGGGGGATGGAGGTGGTGGTAGACATGGGTGGGGGCCTGGTGGAGGCTGCCCCTGGTGGCTGGGGGTGGGGGTGATGGGAGACATGAGTGGGGGCCTGGTGGCGGCTGCCCCTGGTGGCTGGGGGGTGGGGGTTGTGGTAGACATGGGTGGGGGCCTGGTGGAGGCTGCCCCTGGTGGCTGGGGGGTGGGGGTGATGGGAGACATGAGTGGGGGCCTGGTGGAGGCTGCCCCTGCACTGCTGGGGGGTGGGGGTGGTGCTAGACATGGGTGGGGGCCTGGTGGAGGCTGCCCCTGCACTGCTGGGGTGTGGGGGTGATGGGAGACATGAGTGGGGGCCTGGTGGAGGCTGCCCCTGGTGGCTGGGGGGTGGGGGTGGTGGTAGACATGGGTGGGGGCCTGGTGGAGGCTGCCCCTGCACTGCTGGGGGGTGGGGGTGATGGGAGACATGAGTGGGGGCCTGGTGTAAGCTGCCCCTCGTGGCTGGGGGGTGGGGTGGTGGTAGACATGGGTGGGGGCCTGGTGGAGGCTGCCCCTGGTGGCTGGGGGGTGGGGGTGATGGGAGACATGAGTGGGGGCCTGGTGGAGGCTGTCCCTGGTGGCTGGGGGTGGGGGTGCAGGGGGACATGTGTGGGAGCCTGGTGGAGGCTGCCCCTGCACTGCTGGGGGATGGGGTGATGGGAGACATGAGTTGGACATGAGTGGGGGCCTGGTGGAGGCTGCCCCTGCACTGCTGGGGGGTGGGGGTTCAGGGTGACATGAGTGGGGACCTGGTGGAGGCTGCCCCTGCACTGCTGGGGGGTGGGGGTGAATGGAGACATGAGTGGGGGCCTGGTGGAGGCTGCCCCTGGTGGCTTGGGGGTGGGGGTGGTGGTAGACATGGGTGGGGGCCTGGTGGAGGCTGCCCCTGGTGGCTGGGGGGTGGGGGTGGTGGTAGACATGGGTGGGGGCCTGCCTGGTGGAGGCTGCCCCTGCACTGCTGGGGGGTGGGGGTGATGGGAGACATGAGTGGGGGCCTGGTGGAGGCTGCCCCTGGTGGCTGGGGGGTCGGGGTGGTGGTAGACATGGGTGGGGGCCTGGTGGAGGCTGCCCCTCCACTGCTGGGGCGTGTGGGTGATGGGAGACATGAGTGGGGGCCTGGTGGAGGCTGCCCCTGGTGGCTGGGTGGTGGGGGTGCAGGGGGACATGTGTGGGAGCATGGTGGAGGCTGCCCCTGCACTGCTGGGGGGTGGGGGTGATGGGAGACATGAGTGGGGGCCTGGTGGAGGCTGCCCCTGGTGGCCGGGGGGTGGGGGTGATGGTAGACATGGGTGGGGGCCTGGTGGAGGCTGCCCCTGCACTGCTGGAGGTCGGGCGTGATGGGACACAAGAGTGGGGGCCTGGTGGAGGCTGCCCCTAGTGGCTGGGGGGTGGGGGTGCAGGGGGACATGTGTAGGAGCCTGGTGGAGGCTGCCTCTGCACTGCTGGGCGGTGGGGGGGTGGTAGACATGGGTGGGGGCCTGGTGGAGGCTGCCACTGGTGGCTGGGGGGTGGGGGTGGTGGTAGACATGGGTGGGGGCCTGGTGGAGACTGCTCCAGCACTGCTGGGGGGTGGGGGTGATGGGAGACATGGGTGGGGGTCTGGTGGAGGCTGCCCCTGCACTGCTGGGGGGGGGGTTGATGGGAGACATGAGTGGGGGCCTGGTGGAGGCTGCCCCTGGTGGCTGGGGGGTGGGGGTGATGGGAGACATGAGTGGGGGCCTAGTGGAGGCTGCCCCTGGTGGCTGGGTGTGGGGGTGGTGGTAGACATGGGTGGGGGCCTGGTGGAGGCTGCCCCTTGTGGCTGGGGGGTGGGGATGATGGGAGACATGAGTGGGGGCCTGGTGGAGGCTGCCCCTGGTGGCTGGGGGGTCGGGGTGGTGGTAGACATGGGTGGGGGCCTGGTGGAGGCTGCCCCTCCACTGCTGGGGCGTGTGGGTGATGGGAGACATGAGTGGGGGCCTGGTGGAGGCTGCCCCTGGTGGCTGGGTGGTGGGGGTGCAGGGGGACATGTGTGGGAGCATGGTGGAGGCTGCCCCTGCACTGCTGGGGGGTGGGGGTGATGGGAGACATGAGTGGGGGCCTGGTGGAGGCTGCCCCTGGTGGCCGGGGGGTGGGGGTGATGGTAGACATGGGTGGGGGCCTGGTGGAGGCTGCCCCTGCACTGCTGGAGGTCGGGCGTGATGGGACACAAGAGTGGGGGCCTGGTGGAGGCTGCCCCTAGTGGCTGGGGGGTGGGGGTGCAGGGGGACATGTGTAGGAGCCTGGTGGAGGCTGCCTCTGCACTGCTGGGCGGTGGGGGGGTGGTAGACATGGGTGGGGGCCTGGTGGAGGCTGCCACTGGTGGCTGGGGGGTGGGGGTGGTGGTAGACATGGGTGGGGGCCTGGTGGAGACTGCTCCAGCACTGCTGGGGGGTGGGGGTGATGGGAGACATGTGTGGGGGCCTGGTGGAGGCTGCCCCTGGTGGCTGGGGGGTGGGGGTGGTGGTAGACATGGGTGGGGGTCTGGTGGAGGCTGCCCCTGCACTGCTGGGGGGGGGGTTGATGGGAGACATGAGTGGGGGCCTGGTGGAGGCTGCCCCTGGTGGCTGGGGGGTGGGGGTGATGGGAGACATGAGTGGGGGCCTAGTGGAGGCTGCCCCTGGTGGCTGGGTGTGGGGGTGGTGGTAGACATGGGTGGGGGCCTGGTGGAGGCTGCCCCTTGTGGCTGGGGGGTGGGGATGATGGGAGACATGAGTGGGGGCCTGGTGGAGGCTGCCCCTGGTGGCTGGGGGTGGGGGTGGTGGTAGACATGGGTTTTGGGCCTGGTGGAGGCTGCCCCTGGTGGCTGGGGGGTGGGGGTGGTGGTAGACATGGGTGCGGGCCTGGTGGAGGCTGCCCCTGCACTGCTGGGGGGTGGGGGTGATGGGAGACATGAGTGGGGCCTGGTGGAGGCTGCCCCTGGTGGCTGGGGGGTGGGGGTGGTGGTAGACATTTTTTTTTTTTAATTTTAATTGTAACAATTAGTTTATAAATAAACTTCAATTACAATAAGAAATCCAATTTTCACATAAATATACAACAAAACAAGAAGAAAAAACAACCATACAACCAAAGCGAAACAGCACATTCTATGAATTCGCAGGAATAGGAGAATAGATGAGTAAATGAATAAATGAATAAATTAATATTGCCAACATATTGCCAACATATTTCCGGTTAGAGCATATCCTCAGTCAAAATGTTTTCCACAAACTCACATACTGCACATGTGAGCGAAACATTTGATCCAGATAGGATCCAAAACCACCATCTGTCCATATCTTCATCAGCTGGGGCAAAAGGCCCAAGGTAGCGAGTTTGTTGCTGTGATATGTTGGGGCACTCAATGATCAGGTGTTTTACTGATTCAATTGAGTTTCCACAGATCCTACAGAGGTTATTCTCGATATTAGTAGTATTAGCTCTTCGTCGCCATTGGATCTCTTTAGTTGTAATAACGTTCAACCGTAGTCTCATAAATTGATTGCGATGTTTTCTTGATGGAAATTTTTGGAGATATCTAGGTAATTGATCTAGACGGTTTATTAATGGCCCTAAATCGATCGATGAAGACAGAAGATTTCTATGTTCTAAGTTTTGGATCCAGTTCCACTTTCTTAGTTTCTGTTTCGCGAGTTGGGGGGTTGCTATTAGTGTTTCCCACTTTATATCTGCAGAGTCTAGAATCTTTTTTAAATCGCTGCACCACGATAACATGATACGGCAAGATTGCTGTTTGGTTGCATTTGCAAAGATTTGATAAGCCGGAGCCTGATCTGTCATTGACATTTTCCGTAACAAGGCCAGCGATTTCCAGACAACTATGTTGTACATTGATTCGATTCCAAGTTCATGTCTTATAGAAATCATTGAGGTGCCCTTTGGAAGCTTAAGGATGCGTCTCCAAAATAGGCCTTCAAGGGTCGGCCACAGATGATAGTCAAGATTCCAGCCGGCCTCGGCTCCAAAGGTGATTGAAGGGATCACCTTTTGAATATAGAAGGTTAGTACTGGTTTTAGGGTAAATTTCCCATATTCAGCATGAAGCTTAGCCCCTTGTAGCGCGAAGGTCAACATACGTTGTTTGAGATCAGACATCCAATCATGTTCTCTGATTGAGGTGTTAAAAATGATGCCTAGATACCGAACAGATGGTACAAGTTGTAGCTGTAATGCGTCGAGTTTCCATCTGAAGTTTTTAATTTGTCTTTTGGAGGAATTTCCAATCGCCATGATCTTGGTTTTCTCCACATTAATTTGTAGCGAGTTGTCACTCAAATATTTTTCAAGGGCCAATAAGAGTCTCTGAAGACCAATTGGGGTTGCGTCCATTAGGACAATATCGTCTGCATAAATTGTCCAACTGATACTGTTGCTGTCGATGTTTGGGGGAAGCATCGAGTCTGAGAGAATGCTTCAGATATATCAGCTATGAATAGTTTAAATAGTAAGGCAGCAAGGGGGCATCCCTGTTTTACTCCCTTGTTCATACTTATTCTCTCAGTGAGTTCACCAGCCTCATTGATGCGCACTCGGATTGAGGTTTCATTATGGAGGGCCATAATGGGGCACAATAATTCAAGCGGACACGACCAGGTAATCAGTTTTTTCCACAATTTTGTGCGGTCCAGAGAATCGAACGCTTGTTTCATGTCAATGAATGCAATATACAGGTTTTTGCCTTGTTGAAGTGCTTTTAATTTCAATAGGTTCAGTATGGTTAGATTTACCTCAGTTCCCACGCCCTTTGTAAAACCTGACTGTCTTATATCAGAGTGTCCTGAGCTGATAGCCCACTTTGCCAGCTTCTGTTGTAAGAAGGACGCAAATATCTTACCCAAGATGTCTAAAAGAGCAATTGGGCGATAGTTCGCCGGATCGTCTCGGCAACCCTTTTTAAAAATAGGAACTATGATGGCCGAGTTCCAAGTTTCAGGGATTAGCTTTGTGATAGCTATCGCTTGGAATAGATGGTAAATAAAGGTTGTCCAATGCTCATTGTTGGCTTTTAGAGTGACATTGGAAAGGCCATCAGGGCCAGCCGCTCAAGAGTTTTTTAACCTTTTAATTGCAGATGATATGTCCTCTCTTGTTTCGATTACATCCCAAGACTGGACCACTTCACACCTTTCGTCTATGGGCCGATTTACCGCAGTTCCAAAGGCCTTGGCAAAATATATTTCCCAACTGGCCTTGGAAATACCATGATGCGTCTTTGCTTGATGGAATATTGCTTTGTGGTTTATGATGTTCCATAGGTCCTTTGTCTGATGACAAATGATGATCTTCAGGATACGTTCTCCTCGTTCTTGATCTCTCATTGTTTTGAAACATTTCAACCAATTTCGGTACTTCACCTTTAGATGTTTCATTTGCACCATAGCATTGGGATCTAAGTTTTTCTTTAATTTCCTCAATTCACGTTGCAGTTGTTTTTTTTTTAGAGATACCAATGGACTAAATTCATATTTTTTTAAATATGAACATCTGTTTGAATGATTATATTTTATTTGATAGTCTACCAACAAGGCAGTGTAATTTAATTTGTCATGTGGAGCTATTTCTTCAGAGGACATCATTTCATTTGGATTTCTCAATTGCTTAGTGTTTATTTTTAGTCGATTTCCTCTTTGATTTACTTCAATCGGCTGAATGAAAAGCTCTTCATTTCGTGACGAAAATGCCCTTAGAGTTAATTCGAGCGGATAGTGATCGCTCAATTTTGACTTCAAGACCGTCAACTGGACGATGTCATGAGACATGGTGTTTGATGCCCAAACATAGTCAATAATGGTTCCATTTCCACCACGCTGCCATGTAATGTTTGGGGGACAATCTCCTTTTGTATGACCATTGAGCATATAACAATTCCTAGCATTCATTGCTGACTGAAATTGATAACCTCTACATGAGGTTTGTGGTTGCTGCTTAAATTTAATCGTTTTCAGGGCATCATCAAACCACGAAAAGTTCAAGTCACCGCATACTAGTACTTGTAGATCGGACAGCAATTCCATGGAATCATCAATCAGTTTTGTTATCGATTGAATAAAATGACATGAGGAAATCATTGCTGTGTTCCAATAGATATGTCATGTGGAGCTATGCGGACGATACCCAGCTCATTTTCAGGCTACCCTCGGCCTCCTCCTCTCCTTCCCTCATCTCCGACTGTCTGTCTGCTATCCAGGAATGGTGTGCCGCCAATGACCTCTGCCTTAACGCCAGTAAGATTGAGATTCTACTCATCGGCACACCCACTCCCTCCTTCTCTGCAGCTCTCTGGCCGGCCTCCCTTGGCCCCCTTCCTGCCCCTACCTGCAAGGCTAAAAACCTTGGGGTCATCTTCGACTCCACACTCTCCTTCTCTCCTCATATATCTGACGTCTCTAAGAAGTCACACTACCAGCTGCACCTCCTCAGAGGTATTCTTCCCTTCCTCTCCTTCCCCCAGAAGCTCACTGTCTCCTGAGCCCTGGTTCTCTCAAGGCTGGACTACTGTAACAGCCTCTATCTTAATCTGCCTGCCTCCACTCTCCGCCCTCTGCAACTTATCCAGAACAGAACTGCGAGACTTGTCCTTGGCCTCAAGCCCAGGGACCGTATCTCCCCAGGACTGAAATCTCTTCATTGGCTCCCAGTGGCTGCGAGGATTAAGTTCAAAACCCTCTGCATTGTCCACAAGGCCTTCTGGGGCCTGGGGCCTAAATACCTTCAACTCTCTCTTCCTAAATATCTTCCTTCACGAGCCCTTCGCTCATCCGTCTCCAACTCCCTCATGGTCAGCCGCTTCTCGAAGCAACGAGCTGGGGGTAGATCTCTCTCCGCAGCAGGGGCCTCCCTCTGGAACAGCCTTCCTGCCTCCCACCAGGGGCAGCCTCCACCAGGCCCCCACTCATGTCTCCCATCACCCCCACCACCCAGCAATGCAGGGGCAGCCTCCACCAGGCCCCCACCCATGTCTACCACCACCCCCACCCCCCAGCCACCAGGGAAAGCCTCCAACAGGCCCAAAACCCATGTCTACCACCACCCCCACCCCCCAGCCACCAGGGGCAGCCTCCACCAGGCCCCCACTCATGTCTCCCATCACCCCCACCCCCCAGCCACAAGGGGCAGCCTCCACCAGGCCCCCACCCATGTCTACCACCACCCCCACACCCAGCCACCAGTGCAGCCTCCACTAGGCCCCCACTCATGTCTCTCATCACCCCCACCCCCCAGCCACCAGGGGCAGACTCCACCAGGCCCCCACTCATGTCTCCCATCAACCCCCCCCAGCAGTGCAGGGGCAGCCTCCACCAGGCCCCCACCCATGTCTACCACGCGGAGTCCGGTGCAGAGTCCAGTCTGCCTCCAGTCCTTGCTGTGTTGTGTTGTGCTACATTGAGGAGCTGCACTACGTGTTCAGTCCTCTTTCTTTCTTCACTGGGCTAACTGTTTAAAAACCCCTCCAACGCGCGGAGCGCGGCGCGGAGTCCGGTGCAGAGTCCAGTCTGCCTCCAGTCCTTGCTGTGTTGTGTTGTGCTACATTGAGGAGCTGCACTACGTGTTCAGTCCTCTTTCTTTCTTCACTGGGCTAACTGTTTAAAAACCCCTCCAGCGCGCGGAGCGCGGTGCGGAGTCCGGTGCAGAGTCCAGTCTGCCTCCAGTCCTTGCTGTGTTGTGTTGTGCTACATTGAGGAGCTGCACTACGTGTTCAGTCCTCTTTCTTTCTTCACTGGGCTAACTGTTTAAAAACCCCTCCAGCGCGCGGAGCGCGGCGCGGAGTCCGGTGCAGAGTCCAGTCTGTCTCCAGTCCTTGCTGTGTTGTGTTGTGCTACATTGAGGAGCTGCACTACGTGTTCAGTCCTCTTTCTTTCTTCACTGGGCTAACTGTTTAAAAACCCCTCCAGCGCGGGGAGCGCGGCGCGGAGTCCGGTGCAGAGTCCAGTCTGCCTTCAGTCCGCCTACATCGCTGAGGAAGCGCCGAGCTGCAATTCGAGACCGACAACCACCGGTAAGAGATACCATGGTAACTGACATTCGTCCGCAGACGCGGCAATCAACATTAAATGCTCGGAATCGTGGTGAGTTTTCTTACTCAACCGAACCTGTGCTGCCAGCTGTTGGTGCTGGTGTTTCTACAAATGCGACCGCACCTCTCCCTTTCCCTCCCTCTTCCTTACCCACCCCGTCTTCCTCTTTCCTCCCCCTCATTACAGCTCGTGCTCCTCTTCCACCCCCTTCGCCCCCCCTTACCTAGATCAAGCTGTGGTTGAAAGCCTTCCCCACAGTTCCACACAACTTCACGCTGACAGCACTAGCGACCTTGAAGCAAATCTTGAAACAAAAACATCCCTCGTCTCTGTCAACCAAGCTGCAGTGTCTGCGGTCGACGTGAAAGTTGTACATACTCACATAGCGCAATCTCAATCTACCTTCACGTCCAACGACGAGACCTTAATTCTTGAAAGCGCCGCGGTAAACACAGCGAGTACGCGGTCTGAAAATACTGCGCCACTTGTTGTTGTTTCCGACATTGAAACTCACCTGCCGCCTGTAGCATACGGTGATGAAACTAATAAAATCAAACAAGTCGTGTTGGCCGACAACTCGACACAAGTTCTTCACTCTAACAGCTAGACAACGTGTGCCAAAACACCATGAAATCGCACACAGTTTTGGCCGAACCTGACTCACTCGCAATGTCAAACATGGTAAATGAGCATCATCCTCCTGAGTCAAACGTGATGATTGAAATCGATACTGCTTCCTTTCTTTCGCCGTTTGACGTAACGGACACAGAACTACTGGCCCTGAAGATACCAAATGGGCCCAAAATTCAAACAAACCTTTCTTTCATTCCGCCTCTAAATAATGATATCTCATGTGACTCTATAGTCAGTAGAACTGTCACTGCTTCCACGGCTCCAGCATTCGAATCGGATTTACAAAGACGTGAAATCTCACGTCCATCAGAAACCACAGTACCTCGACCCCTTTTACCTCCCCTGCTTATGTCTACTCATAAAAAAAGTCAAGGAGTGGACTTAGCGGGACGAGAAGCGCGGCTGACGGAGCGGCTGACAGCGGACTATCAAGCCGTAAAAAACAAACTAATTCATAGCTTCTCGATGGCTCCGCAAATCATACCAACAACTAAAGTAAAGTCGCCAATTAACAGTGAGAAAGACGCGAAGATCGCTCAAAAGTCAAATGTCATGTTTAAATCCTGCACAAGCACAGCTCAGCAAAAAGACGCACTAAGTATCTGTAACATAGGCATCCCTATGACAAGAAAATCACAACCATGTTCCTCAAAGGACCCGATGGAAAACCTGCGTTTTCACCATAGTACCAAAGCAGCCTCTCATTCTCCAAGAAATGAAAGGAGCTCTAGCAAAAATGATGAACCTTCAATTTTTGAATCTGAGTCAATTCCTTGCAACAAAGAAAATCTATCTGTTGCAGCCGGGATCCAGATACACAATAATGTTCTGGCGGCCTCATCTTTAGCCTTGATTCCATTTATCAAACTTTTTGAAACATTAAACGAGTCTGTAAAAGATCAAAATGCTTTACTGCATAATCTATTAAACAAAGTCTCATCATTGGAAGAAAATAACACTCATCTAATGACTAGAGTGGAACGTGAAGCGGAGATCTCCTTTCAATGGCAAAACCGACTAGGAGACCTCGCAATGAAGGACCACACAGATAAAAATGACCAAATGGATGCCATCCTAGAAATAATGAAATGGTGTCGGCACTCTCGCCCCCTAACAATATGGAATTTGAAGGTCCATTGAAAGAGAGACTTCCTCACCGCGCAGAGAGATCAAACACCATCTCAAGAAGAAATGAAGATCAAGGCGGACCAAATAACATTGCTAATTCCAGTACCGCCTAGGACAAGAGTCCTGGCACACCGCAACTCGACAACGCGAACACTGAATTTGTTGTGTCGTTGGATCCACAAGTGGCACCCCCTTTGGGTGATCAGCTTGACCGTATTCATTCGAATAAAGTACAATCGAATACAGAGGCATTACCACAAAACTCCAACTTGTCTGCGGATATTGTGTAAGAAGTTCAAACTACACAAAACCCTCCTGTACCACTCTCAAAAGGACCTGTAAACACCATTGACATTTTCACTGGAGCCGCAAAACTCTTTGTTCCCTCGATTCCATCCAAACCTTGTGCAAAATCCACAAAAACCGCTGCCAACAAACTGATAGTAAATAAGCGGCAAACTAAAACGAGCAATGCTCGAACAAAAACGAAACAGTTTGTGAGAAATCTTTTGACACCACAAAAGCTGGGACTTTTCTCTCGCAATCCATCAAATGTCCATCAGGGTGAGCGAGATGGTGTTCTTTCAAGAAATTTTGTGTCGAAAGAAATCTCTAAAATAAAAGCAGCCGAACCATCAAATCCAAATAAAAGACGAAGATGCGAATCTGATTCTGGTTCAAAGAATTCCGATCTAAGTGTCACTGACTTATGCGATCTTTCGATATACTCAGACAAATCGGTCGAATTGATGCAATCAGAACAGGCAGTCGAAACCTCTCGCCCTGTTCTAATTCCTCCCCAAGGTCCGGGAAAAATTCATCAGGCGTTCAGACCTAAAAATGGTGAAACAAAGAAGACCCCCACGCGTGCAAATGCCAGCACCTCTGGTGCAGCCTCACAATCCCAAAATCGAGAACACGAAAAGGTTGTTGCACAACATCAAAAAAAATTATTCACTACAAAGCTGAATCCCAGGATGACAGCTGCACAATGGGAAAAGCAAAAGCAACGTCATCCAATAGTAACTGCACCTGTGAAATCTGTACAGGAACAAAATCTCTGGAGATTAAGACTAGAGAATATTTTCTCAGACTCAAACGAGGTCAACCTAAACCGTAGAAATGTGATGCGATTACTACATAATTTTCCATCTTTAAGAACGATAACGTCCAATGATATAACCATTGTGGAATACATCAATGAGGACTCTCTGGATATGGTCTATCTGCATATCACCTCTCAGGCAGTTGAAAATGCCTTGCTTGCAGCAAAAGACGAGCTACTGTCGTATGGCTTCGATTTGACATTAGAAGCCAACCCACAAAGAGAAAGAAGAGGCAATGATGTGCCTCACGATCGAGAGCAAACTGACGAACAACGCCGTGAAGTTTTACGACAACAATTTAATATCAGACAGAGATCAGTCGGACATCAAAATGCCGTCTTCAATCGTGCCTCACAGATTCATTCGAACAGGACTTAGCTATCGCAAAACATTAAGGACGATGTGAATGTCCTTCTATCATGGAACACCAGAGGCTTTCGGCATTTGTTCGAAAATTTTGAACCATCTTTGGAAAAATGTTTTGCACTATGCCTCCAGGAAACATGGTTGTGGGAGTCGCCGCACAGAGACGGGTATTCCATCGTTCTAAATCCAGCTGGGAAAAACCAGTTTGGTCGACCATTCTCTGGGCTCCTGACCATGATAAATAACGCCTCCGGATGGGAGATTTTGCATTCTTTTTCTCCAAATTTGTTCGTCCAGGGAACAATTCTTCAAAACAGTTGTAGACCAAGCGTAACACTCAAGCATCTTTTGCTCATTAACATCTATATGATATGATATGATATGATATGGTATTTGTAACGCGCCTATACACAAGTGTTTCAAGGCGCGACGAGGCAGGGAGGGAGGGAAACAAGGGGAAGACAGACAAACGATCCTACTAGGCCAGGTGTCATTCAGATCGCGCAAGTGCAGAGGTAAGGGGAAAAGGAGAAAGTGCAGGGGGAGGAGGTGGGGGGAAAGTGCAGTACAAGGTAAGTAGCGTAAAGAAAAAATAAAATAATAATAAATAAAAAGGGCCAGCTGGTGGCAAGTGCGAGGTAAGTGCAGAGCAAGTGCTGGGAAGGGGGCTGTAGGGATACAGTGACAGTCCCACAGTGCAGGGGGAGCCAGGGAGGCAGTGCAGGTGGAGAGTGGCTGGGCCCTGGACCGAGGTCGCTGAGAGTGGCCCAGATGCAGGTTTAGTGCAGAATTCAGTGGGGAGTTATGCAGGTTTAGCAGGGGAGAGGGAGAGAGAAGGCAGAAGCGAAGAGGAAGGTTTTGAGGTGCTTCCCGAACCGGAGATGGTTCTCCTCAAGTTCTGGGGGTGGGGGTGATGGGAGACATGAGTGGGGGCCTGGTGGAGGCTGCCCCTGCACTGCTGGGGGGTGGGGGTGATGGGAGACATGAGTGGGGGCCTGGTGGAGGCTGCCCCTGGTGGCTGGGGGGTGGGGATGCAGGGGGACATGTGATGGAGCCTGGTGGAGGCTGCCCCTGCACTGCTGGGGGGTGGGGGTGGTGGTAGACATGGGTGGGGGCCTGGTGGAGGCTGCCCCTGGTGGCTGGGGGGTGGGGTGGTGGTAGACATGGGTGGGGGCCTGGTGGAGGCTGCCCCTGCACTGCTGGGGGGTGGGGGTGATGGGAGACATGAGTGGGGGCCTGGTGGAGGCTGCCCCTGGTGGCTGGGGGGTGGGGGTGGTGGTAGAAATGGGTGGGGGCCTGGTGGAGGCTGCCCCTGGTGGCTGGGGGGTGGGGGTGGTGGTAGACATGGGTGGGGGCCTGGTGGAGGCTGCCCCTACACTGCTGGGGGGTGGGGGTGATGGGAGACATGTGTTGGTGATCAGTAGTGCAAGGTGACATGTGGGTTGGCTGGTGGGCATGGCCATGGTGGATGGGTTGCCTGTGGGACATGAGCAGGGGTGCAGGGTAGGACCCTGTGGTGTGGGCTGCCTGCAGGGGCCGTGGAGGGTGTAGAGGAAACACCTGGGAGGACCCACATGGCCAAATCACGTGTAGCATTCCCCGGCACCACCGAAATACACGTACCCAGGCCAATCGCGTGTGAAACTTCCCGCGCACCCCGAAGTACATGTACCCAGGCCAATCGCGTGTGGAACTTCCCGCACACCCCGAAGTACACCTACCCAGGCCAATCGCGTGTGGAACTTCCCACGCACCCCTTAGTACACGTACCCAGGCTAATCGCGTGTGGAACTTCCCGCGCACCCCGAAGTACATGTACCCAGGCCAATCGCGTGTGGGACTTCCCGCGCACCCAGGAACACACGCACATGCTATTTTTCACACAGCGGGTGTCCGTGTTTGTTGGTGCCCCTTTGCACCTCATTTGTCCTAGAGGGCCATTGTATGGCCCATTCATCATGGCTGTATATGGGTGCTTTTTGTTAGCGCACATTTTGGCGCACATTTTTTTCAGTCCCAGGGGCGTTACCGCCTGCTTTCTTGTGGCGTACTTGTTTGGCCCTGTGTGCGTCTTTGACCGTGCGCTGGTTTGCCCTATTCGATTCCATGAATACGGGTTGTAGGCGAGCGTGTGGGCGTTCCGCGCACTTGCCTCCTCTATTTCCCCCCTGACGCCCATATTTTCACGCGTTGTTCCCCATTCTGAGTGTTACGCCCCGTGTTCCGCCTACTTTTGTGATGTGCGCCGCGCTATGTGCGATTTCGCAGTGGCCGTGGCGCACGCTGTTGGATGACCTGTGCGCTGGCGTGCGCGGCACACATTATTAGCGCACATCCAATGTTTTTCTCGCGCACGGACTTCAATGAATCGATGTGCGCTGGTTTCCCTGCGATTTCCGCACTTGCACTGCGATTTTTGCACTTGCACTGCGATTCGCACGTTTTGGCACCTCTGCGCAGGAATTTTCAGCGCACATTATTTCCATGAATCGAACCCATAGTCGGGAACGGCTACTTATGTGTTTTTTAGCACGATAGAGTGTACTTACTTGCAATTGTGAGTTCATTGATAGAGATGTATGCATCCCTACCCATTTCAATAAAAAAACCATGAGTTCTTAGTGTGACCAGAGTATTGGGCAACCCACATTCCGAATACCCAAAACAGTCCCCTGTGTTTTACATAGTCCTCCTAGCATCAGTACAGAGGCCTAGTGTTAGGTGGAGGCGGTGAGGGATTTACAGCACAACAGCTGTAACACCAGATAAGGTTGAGCACGGTCATTCAATTTCATGGCTAGTGACATATGCATCCTGATAATGACATGATGTGGCACACGTGTGTTTTCATGAATAATGTAATATGATGCTGATTGAGCGATGGTCCCTCTCACTGAAGATATGAGTTGTCCTAAATAATTGGTGTGTGTGTGCATGTCTCCTTGATCAGCTATACATGCGCCTTGTGTTACTGGTTACATCTCCATGAATTGCTGCTTAGAGTCAGTGTCCATGGGATGTTCCTGTGTGCATGTTTGTGGTGAGAGCTGATTCAGTATCCTCTTTCTTGTGTGGCATTAAATTTGCATTCCTGTCATGTCAGCCTTGCATGGATCATTTCAAGTAGCCACCCCATGATTAGGGGTGGTATGGCCTATGGGGACGCCTGGTCGTTTATTGGTAGGCCTCTGCACCCATGGCATTATTTGTGTGGTATTTCAACATTTTCTCATGGGGAAAAGTTGGGCTTGTTGTTGAGGTGTGTGTGATATGCTGCCACTTTGAGAATGATTTCCAGTTTCAGAGCCACTTTTGGTTACCAGTCCAACCCTGTCTATGATGTATAGGCATGCAAAACACCTGAGTCTCATCCAGCTTGCAGATTGCAGTCAGGTGAGACATTTGTATTCTAGTTGATGCCAGGGACTTAGGGGGAACACATGTGATGGAGCCATCATAGCGGTATCTGGCTTTGCAATATCAAGTATTTTGGGCATGTGACATGGACAATTTTCTTCCAACTTGACATGAGTGTGGACATGGTTTGTGTGCTTTATGTCAAGGATATCAATGAGGTTACAGGGTACTTTTAATGTCATTGGGCATACAGTTTGGAAATCCAAAAGGCACATTCTCAGAGTGTTGTTATGGGCAAGCTGGATTGGCCTGATTGCATTATTGAAGGCCATCGGGGATGTGGCTTTACTGTGTGTGTTCCACATGGGTTGTTATTCATGTGAAGTAGGTTTATACTACCCGTTTGCATGTGTCCTGTCCCTGTGCCCTTTTTCTTACTAAGGGAATGTGTGTTGCCTGTGGATGAGGGTGAAAATATTATGCAGGACACAACATGCTACAATGATTTTGCATACTACAGTGGTTGCATATAGCAATACACCACCTGAGTGGTCAAGGTAACAGAAGTATGACTTAATCTCTCCGAATGTGCTCCCCTCTAAGCTCCTAGTGGATATGTGTGCTGCCTTGTAGTACAGCTCACCTGGTGTGGCTGGATTCCTGATGGGTGTCCACAGGAAAGGAGTACCTTGTCATTTATATCATGTATTATAATTTCATGTGTTTCCATGTGTCATGTGCCTGCTTGTGTGTGCGTGATAGTTGATACTCTCCCACAAGCCAGATGTTTTCAAAGGTCAAAGTGTTAGGCGGAAACCTGTGCAGTTCCCTCTGGGACCACTGCAAAAGATTTAGGACTACAGGCGTTGGCGGTGAACCCACTTGGTAGCAGTCTGTACCACACAGGTAGCTGTGGCTGAGCAGTCAGACTTCTCTCAAGAAAAGTTGGTCAGTATGTGGAGTATACAACATAGGGCAATTCTTCACAGCAAGACAAGCAAACACGCAACGAGGCTTAGTGTAAAGATAGTAAGTTATTTATTTATAACACAACATCTATGGAAAACACTAAAGCAAATCACTGCAAGCAAATCAAACACAATTACTCTACGGAGTAGAAAACGATCAATCCCCCTAGCAAAATATCGACAACTCTAGGTTCTACCGGTACCACTTATTTTCAGACAGAGGTGTATACCTCAACCTAGATGACACTCGAATATTAGTTAGGACGGGAGAGAAAAAGATAGGCAGGTTATGAAATCAACACAGTTCAATCCTATGCGGATAAAATGCAAGGCAGGAAGGCAAGAATCACAATAGATCAGAAAGTTCAGAGGCCAGGCCCACTCGGAGAGAGGCAAGGCGCGATGTCCCAAAAAGTCTCCAGTGGAGATGCATTCAAGACTTTATAGCAAATTGTTATCGGCAGATTGAACCAGTTCAGAACAAAGAATGAGCAAAGCTTGGAGGCGACCCAGCGGAACGGAGAGGATTAAGACACCTCGCTCGAACCGATCGAAAGGGAAGCCAGGCAGACACGGTACCTTGTTGTGGAGGGCAGCTCCGGCGGGGGCAGTTGTTCCTGGTGGTGGTTGCACGTCGGGTCTTGGCCAAGAGTAGAGATGATCTTGTCGTCGAAGGAAAGTAAAGTCCGGTGCACCACCAGGGAAGAGACCAGCCGCGGAGTGCTCCGTCACAAGGCACCACCTTTTGGTCGCGGTACAGGGGTAGTGGCTATCCGGTTGCCAAGGTGCTCTGCACGGGCAATTCGACCACAGCGTCCTGAGGTGAATAAAAAGCAAAGGGGACTGGTTGTTCCCACCAGTCAGGGGAAGAGACTCTCCGGCAGGGAGATCTCCTCTGTCGTCGGGAAGGTGAGTCGGTTCCGCAGGGCTCCACCGGAGGTGTCGTCGTGCAGGTCGGCTCAGCGTTACCCTCATCGGATTCTTAGGTCCTGTGGCGACTTCTGAAGATCCAATCCCAAAAGCCCTGCTTTTATGCAGAAGACCCCCATTCATTCAGCCTAGCTGTCAATCAACACATGCTAAGTGGTGAGCGGGAAGGCTGACCACCTGGGCCAATCACTCCAGAGTGCGACCTGAGTTGGCAAGGCAACTCGGTCCAGGGTGCCTAAACCCCCTCCCACACCCCTGAGGTAACCCAGACAGAATGGCACCACTTTGGAGGGTCTCTGTACAGAGGCCCGCCAAAAGTGGAACAAAGGGCTCATCCTTTGGTTTAGGAGTCACAAAGACGAACACAGACGCCATTTTAAAACCGAGTTCTGGCAGAAAATACCATTCGATAAACTTATTTAAGATAAGTAGATCGGTGGTACGTCAGATATTAATGAGAAAAAGTATTAATCTCCAACAATGGGACGAATCCCATAGGGTTAGGTTCGGGATCGAACATAACAAGTAGTTTCCACTGCCACCAGCCAAAACTCGACGAGGGGGGACGGGACAGTGCCCCCTCGAGTAACAGATCCAGAAGTAATCGAATTACCCCTACTAGTACGTCCACAATAAGATGGTTGGTACTAGTTCTGTTAGTAAATTTAGGTCTAGTAAAGCCAATGGTGACTTTACATGCCCGGGGAGACAGTAGTCAGTCCCCGGGTATGGAGTCTATGGTGGGGGACCCGCTAGGGCGCCCCCGTGTTACGACACATAGAGTGCGGTGTAACACACATAGAAAAACATATGAGACCCTATGGAGTAAAAGACCCCATAGCCCATCGAACACATTGACATTTCAAAGGCATTACACACATACATGTCCAAGAGTGGGAGAAAAGAGTCTCACTCTTGGCAGGATGGAAAAAACAAACTCCAGAAATCCAGCAAAGCTGCTGGGGGACTCACTAGGTTAGGAAATTCAGCCTAAACAGAGAATTCTCCCTAACACAAAGGTTCCCGATGCAAGGGCCTGATATGTGGGGGAATGCTGGAAGATGTAGCTGTCATGTGTGCATCCTGGGTAGTTGGTATTGACATGCATGATGTGTCCCTTCGCATCACAGATCACCTGCACATTAATGGAATTCCAATATTTCCTGTTGTGAAAAATGGACTGTGTGTCTCAGGGGGTTCCAGAACTAGATGGGTGCAGTTGATGACTCCAGGTTCCGGGGAAAGTGTGCAAATAAGGATGCAGAGCAAGTCTTGGTGGAGGCATCTTGATTGTGTGGGCTGTGATATACCATCCACAACAGATGTCATATACTGTAATGATCCTGTGGCCAGGTAGTGTAAGGCTGATAGCACTTTGACCAGAGGTGGCACAGCTTGTGACCACCGGTGGGTGATACCAAGTCATTCTTTCAGTCTCTGATCAGGTCTAGGATGACGCAGTGAGGCAAGCAATATCTTCCATATACCTCCTCATCTGGCATCCCAAATAAAGTTGTTTGTAGATGGAATATTCTGGCCCTTCCAGCTCCTCCCGTACAAAGTGCTTGCACACATCGCTAAGTGGAAAGGGCCAGCACAAAGTCCAATTTGTGAATTGGAAGTTGTTTTTTAGCGCAGTGTAAAGTGTACTTTTACAGCTAAAAAACTTTGCGCTATGGAAAACATTTTGTAAATGAGACCCTGTATGTGCTTTTTCCAGGCAAAAAAGCAAATACACAATGTACATGACTTCTGATGTGGGAAACCCAAGTAAACATACCTTTTGCATGTTTTTACGCATTCATAGCTTTCTGCATTCATTTGGCCTGGATAATAAAGGTTTCTTTTTACCAGGCCTAAACTGTTGCTATCGCAACTTACACCTGTGCTCACATGCAATGTCCTTGTACATACAGATTTAAAAGGGAGACACTATGACCAATGAGGCACTTGCAAACAGCTCAAATTGCTGGTGCAAGAGTGCAAGAGTATGCTGATTTGCAAAGAAGGAGCACATATCCAGATGCAAGTCACTTGCAGAGAACGTAGTTAGATTTAGCACTTAAATGACAGACAAAAGGCGAGCAGGCCCTGCCATGTCCTGGTTGTACCTTCCAAATCACTTCACACCAGTCACACAGTACATGCCCTCATCACTCCATGCTGGCAGTCAGGCACATTGAAATGCCAAAGGACATTATCAGCACTCGCTCACAGGCCCTCATCCCTCCATGCTGGCAATCAGGCACAAAGAATTAACAAAGGGCAGTTTTACCACTCGCCCGGCTAAACATTTGTTAGGGGTTGTGGGAGCCCATTTCAATATGCCACCACCTCTACCTAACGCTGTGCCTCCTCATCTCATTTGTGTCAGGATGGTCAGTGTCCAGCAGAGGGAATGGGAAATTGGATGAAAGGAGAGTGTCCTGTTTTCATTCGCAGAATGGGCATGAGCTGAATGTGCAAAGTGACCTGAAATGAGCTCTGCATGTACCCTGTCACACATTTTCCACTTGTATAATGCACATCATGGTTCAACATGACGTTTACCTGAATATCCAATCATGTCCCTTGTGGAACCAGCATGTCAGTCAACGTCACTGAACATGTTAGACTGAACATGACACCTTCATCATCACTTGCAAAGTTCCATCGTGAGAGAACCAACTGTACATGGTGCAACATGGCAATGTATATTCAACCAACAAAATTAGTCCACCTTGGATTTCCAAAAAAAAAGCACAAAAGAAATTACCCATCAACGTGCACATAGTCAGTGGGGGTGATGATGAAGGGGCATGGCAAGGTGAGAAGCAGGATAAGAATGTAGTGCAGGGATAACAAAAGATAGCATAACTTCCCAGCTAAGACCCACCCTGTGGATTGTCATGTGAAGGGGGTCCCTGGCCAGGCAAATACAATGCCTTGTTCTCCTGTGTGACTAGCACATGTGACAGTCATGTAACAAGCTGTCAACTGCAACCAGCTACTGGTGACTCTTTTTGCATTTCTAACTCATGTCTTCCTGCATAGCAGCCCGTGATGCATCCATCTGGACGTAGATGGTGTCCCTCAGGGAGGACATCTCAAGACAGAGACTCTCCCTTGAGGTCTGCACCTCCACATGCAGGCATTCCCTCAAGGCAGAGATCTCCCCATGCAATTGATATTGTGCGCAAATCGTGGCATTGGACGTAATCATGTCTGCGAGGTGATGCATGACCCTGCCGATCTCCTGCATGACCTTGCCCAGTTGCACGATTTTGTGGATCACCTCCTCATCCCAGTCAAAGCGTGAAGCGGGCATACATCCCCCATGTGTGCGTGGGTACCGAAAACAAGATGATGCAGTGCATCCATCGCTGAGAGGTTGCACTGGCACTGCCTATGGGTCCACATGCATCCCACTCCCGTACACACCTCTGCTGCCTCCAGGATGTGTGTGGGCAATGTTCCAGGCACAGTTCCATCGGAATATTCATGGCTCACCACGGGCCGGGGCACGATCTGCTGTCCCACCTCAGGCTCAGTTTCCTCTAGGAACTCAAGGAGGAACATGGGGTCGGGACTTCTGAGTGGTTGCTGATCCACCATCTGCCGCAAAAAGGCAGCAACATCATCATCATCCTCCCCGATGATGCATGTGCAGGCATGCTGAGGATGCTCTGCAACAGCTACAGCTTCTAGCCATGCAGAGCAGCCCGGCCACTGCTGATGCCTGGTTGTGCTACCCCTGACGAGCCCTCTGGCACCTGCTCCCCTCTGCTGCAGCTTCACCTACAAAAAGTAAGACAACACAAATTAGGGCTACATCAGGATATACATTCATGGCCCACATGAAATGCATGCTGTATAAATGGCCTACGGACACATGCAGCAGAATCCCAAACTGGTCCCATAGTCATGTCCCACATCCATGCCAACCCTAGCAGAAGCCCTATGGCACCCTGAGAACCCCAAATAGAACATACATGATGGCAGTGTAAAACTGAGTGAGTAAAGCGTTCTGCATGCAACTTCGACATACCACATAAGCCCTCAGGTTGCACACTAACAGTGGCATGCATAAACATCTGTGCCACATTCTCTTGAGATGCAAGAGCCATGTCCCATATACGCAGACACCATCAGCTTGCCATGGAATACCTAGCAGTCATGACCTTGCCATCAGTATTGGATGCACATGTAAACATGTGCATGTATGTGTCTGCTACAGTATACACACATGTGGCCAGCATCATGTAGCTACACTGACTGAGCAAGCAACACATGGATGTTGCTGCAGCAGAGGCAAAAGGCATGACAACATATAGCCGGGCTTGAATGTCTAGTAAATGCAAAATTTGATGATCAATGGGACGAGCAAGTAGGCGAATGATGCAGGTAGGAGTATGAAATGACGACACAGTGGCATAGTTGCAAATGCAAGACCTGTGTGCCAAGGTGGTAAAACCAGGCATCCTTAGCGGGTCCCGCAAGCAGAACTCGTAATGAGGCGGTAAGGGGTTGACGGCTCTGGCACCTTTACCGGCACCGGTAACCCTTTACCGCCAGGGTCGGAATGACACCCATTGTGTTTCAACACACTCATGGGGCAAAGGGAAGGAAAATGGGACAAAGGCAATAGAATACAATAATGAACCGGATAGAGGTGGTCCTACTAGGCCCTGTGAGCCAGTGGTGCATCCCACGCATCTTGGTGGTCGTCCACTCCCCTTCAATGATCTCCCAGTCCAGCCAGTTCCATGTTAGGAGTGTGGAATATGGTCCTTAGCAAATTTTTCAGTTTGGCAATTGCATCGAGTATTCACAGCTACCACACCTTATGTCGATCAGGAAAATGCTCTGCATCCTCCAACTGTTACGATCATGCAGCGCAGATGCATCCTGCACATGCGCGCACAATTCATAGCAAGGCGTGCATGTGCAGTTTGCCCGGTGGGATGCACGTAACTTACATGACACAGGGCTAGCTTGATTTGGCAGCTGGTGCTGCATGTGTCCTCTGACGGCTTCCTGCTACCGGTTCAAGATCCAGCTTTCCCTGTCCTCACACTCCTGCCATCCCTCCAGTGTGGAATTTGGGGACAGTTTGCAGAACATTGCCAGTGGCCCATTGGTGCAGCTACACTTCATTACTGACTGCTGCTACTTGGTACAGGTGAGTGGGGGAATAGCAAAAGGGCAACTGGTGGCTCTGTGGCTGCATGAAAGAAGGTTGGAGCCTGATGGTGGACTCATGGGGAAGGGGTACTGTTGTGGGGGGCACAGTGCATTGCAGGTGAGAGCTTACCTATGCAATGATATGCACATGTTGCATGGTCACTGATGCAATGCGTAGTATTTAACGTCAAATTGTACCCTCATGCATATGGGATCTACTACAGCATATGCATAAATTGTGCTGGCAAGGTGCCTAAATTGGATAGGCTGCAGAGACTTGTACAGCTGGCCGTTGTGTGTTCATGTGTGAGTGTGTCAGTCCATCCCCATGTGTCACTTCTGACGTTGGCAGTGACTGATTGTCCTTGAATGGCTTAATCAATATTGGGCCAGGGATGGAGGACAAAGTCCCGGGAGCATACTTGGGGCCATGTACTGTGGGCGTGCTCTGTGGGGATCAAACAGAGTGTTGGTATGTCATACCAATGATGGTTGTTACACTTCTATCTCTGTTACAGGTGCATTCCAGACCCTGTGCCAGTCCACCAGTGTCAGCTTCAACATGTCGGCCACCTCCACCTCAAAGGTTGCATGGATGAGGACTGCTAACTTCTCGGGGGCAGAAGTTGCCATACTTTGTGAACAGGTGCTGCAGCACGACAGTGCTCTCTTCCACCCCGATCAGCAGATTCGGGCAGTTGGTCATAGGTGGATCTAGTGGGTCATTGCTGCAGTCATGAATATTAAGGGTGTGGCTGCATGTAAACATTGAAAACATTAAGAAAAGATGGGATGATATGAGGATCCACAGCCAGAAGAAGGACAGGGCTGCCATTGAGGGAAGACCCACTGTAGAGGTGCACTCAGGTGGGTGCCATACTATTTCACCTCTTCATCTCAGAATCTTGCAGAGGGTGAACCTGGATCTTCACACTCAGATCCTACAGGACTAGATCAAGGCTGCAGGTGAGCACATCCACACTTTCAGTTCAACGGGGCAAAATGTGTATGCCATGTGATGGGAATGAATTTTGGGTGGACGCCGGTCGATGGACAGGGCAGTGTATTCTTACATAATGGGGCATGCATTGTTTTTCCAATGTCATTGGCATGGCTCATGTATGCTGTGTCCATGGTGCATGCATGGTTATACTTTGTGTGGGTCCTATGGGTGTGGGCACCATGGGAGGATGTGCCAAGGGGGCCCTTGTATTGCGCTGTTGCCTTGTGGAGTTGCATGTTTCTGTCAATGGTGTTGGCCCGTGTGTTACAGATCAAGCGATATTCACCCTTCACGTTCAATTCCAAGTGGTATATTTAATGATTTAATGATGTACACATGTGGACCAATTCTTGGGTGAGGGCCCAGGCTGCCATCTGCATTGTAGGATGTGTGTTTACCTTTAGTGGATTTGGGAGCTTGGGTGGCATATCTGGCGCAGGTGCATAGTCGGTTGTTGGCTGATGTGATGCGTGTGAGGGGGTATTGTGCCCTGGATGGACATTTATTGAAATGGGTGATGGGTAGCTGACTTGCCAGGAGGATGTGGTAGTCTATGGAAGAGAGCAGGGAGTCTACAATGTACACCTTACCCATGGCCATGTACTATGTTCATGTGCGGGAGGAGGGTCCTTGGTCAGAGGAGGGTGAGGGATGTTTGTGTTGATAGTGCAATGATGTTATCTGTTTGTATTGGTAATATGATCCAGTCCTCACATATGCCCCATCCATGTTCCAAATTGGCCATGGTGAATGTTGTGCCCTCAGGGTGGCGACTGCTCATTTTCTTGCAGATATAGGCATGAGTTTGAAGGGGGTTGACATCTTGTATTCCTGGCTCACGTATCTGTCTGTTCAGGGTGATTGGTTGCAGTCATGTTGTGGAATTTGTATGTGTGATGGCATGGTACCATGCCAATCTTCGGACATGCACATGTGTACACACATGCTGAACTGCCTCTCCTCTCTCCCTTTCCGACCAGTGTTGTATGCAGATGAGGAGACCAGCACGGAGTACAAGCAAGTTGCAAGACCAAGGCATACATGGAGGCTGTGTGGACCAGGACCAAGGATGCCGTCATTCACCGGATCTGAGGGACAGGTGGCTGGCGAGGGTACTTCTCCAGATGATTTTGTGGATGATGTGCAGGATGTTGTCATGGATCTGGAGGGTGAGTCCTCAGGGGCAGAGGGGCAGGGAGATTCAGCCGTCCCCACAGACAGGCCGATTGACACAGAGGTGCCACCTGGGGTGTCAGGATCAGGAGTGGTGGGGGGGAGGTCAACATTGTGGGCCTGTCAATGGTGTCTGGTGGGGGCACAACATCTGATGTGCAGGCTGTCGACATTTGCCTGAGCAGCAGATTGTGCAGGACAGACTGGTTGGGTCATTGATTCACACTGTCCCAGGGTCATCGTTTACAGGGTTGCACACCTATGTTTATGCCACGACACAAAGTACCCCAGCAGTGAGTGCTGATGAGGCCATTCAAGATGCTGTATTGCCCCTGCTCATATTGGGCCGTGGTCAGCAGGTGAATGCACAGGAGGCCCTGGACGTGATTCATGGCCAACTCATCAGCCATCACGGACAGGTTTACCTCATCATGTCACAGATGGCTGGTGCATTGCTGGGGGTGGTGAACATGACAGAGGCAACACAAGTGACACCCACCTCCTCCTCAGCAACTGTGGCCTCCTTGCTGGAAACCAACCCAGACTCCTCTGCCAACGTACACCCATTTGCATGTCTGGTGCCTCCTTCTCGGTCAATGGGGGTGCAAGTGGCCATGGAGGGCATTCAGATGGTACCAAGCTCTGGTATGTCAATCACACAAGATCAGGCAGTGCAAGTGGACATAGAACTTGAGGGAAGTGGTGGGGCAGTACTCCCCTCCAGGAGTGGGTCATCTCTCCGGAGTAAGCCCCAGCACCAGAGGTGGGCTGCCAGGCAGCAGGAGCAGTTGCGGCAGTGGAGGCAGGAATACTAGTGGCTCTTGGCACAGAGGGCATGGCAGGCATTCCTGGTCTGGCAGGGGAGGAAGGTGGCAAGGCAACAGGTTCATTTGGCCACAACATGCCAACTGCAGCATATGTGGAAGCAGGGGGAAGTGAGGCTGCATGCTATGCAGGAGGCAGCTGCCAGGGCTGCAGCATGTGCCAGGATGGAGGAGTCATGTGCTGCTTTCCTGGGGGAGAGTATGAGGGCTTCAAAACAAAATTAGCATCCCACTTGTGAGGCCCTGCAGGCCCTCAGGGGTAGCACAGAGTCACGCCTGCAGCAAGTGGAGGCAGAGTCAGAAAAAGCATTGGAGCTTGAGTTGCCAGGAATAGGACTGCAGCAGTGACTGTTGATGTTTGTTGGTTTATGTGTAGGCCTCATTATTGTTATTATTTGAAGGAGGATGCCTGTGAATTTATTTTGGACTAATTGTTCCATGGCTTTTGTTTAGTTTCCATTCTAATATAGTTGTTTTTTTGGTTCCATCAGATTCATGTGGTTATTTTGTCTTTTTTTGTGATATTCATGTTATAAAACGCTTATGTGTATTTGAAGTCATCTTTTGTAGTGCATTTCACACTGGTCTGTTTTTGAGGGTGCATGCCACATAATCATGTGGTATGCTTCTTGGGTTTCATGTGTCATCACTCAGCCTATCATAGTTTTGTATTGACAAGGTTCTTTGTGGCATTTGTACATACATCTGATCACTGTGCATGTAGGATTCGGGGTTATGTTGTGTGCACATTGCTAACAAGCAGCATGTGTGCTGTATGCAGGTGTCACGATCACAGGCATGCGCTGATGGCTCAGCATATGTGGATTTATTCATTGTGGACTTCAAGTCCATGCATGTAGTCAGTACATATACATGGGATTGGTACATGTGTTTGTGTGGTGTGCAGACTGTCATGTGCATCTCGTTGTTCGTCATTGTTGTTGTCAGTGTTGTCCTACATAATATTCCTTGCACAGATGGTCATGTATCCATGTGTGTTGCCTGTACAGCTCTATGATTGACTATTTGTGATGATGATGACTGTGACATGCAGCCCGCATGGATGTTGCACTGTAGATACATGTGCTCATGTGATGTGGTTGGTGTATATGGCCCCACTACTCTTAAGTGTTTGGGATTTTGCTGTGGATGTGCTCTCAAGGGTGACATTACTATCGGCAAGGCTTTGTCGATGTCACATGTGTGTCACAGGTGTGTTGGTGTGGTTATGTTGCCAATGATGGTGTTTGTTGATCAGTGATTTTGATGATCCAAGTGATGGTCACTGACATGCTCAGTATATGTATTGGGGATGTCTGTGCTGCTGGAATTGTACTTTTGTGCAGGGTTGCATTCTTTTCACACACCGGGGCTGCTAATGCAAGTGTTACTCACCAAACGGCACTCCAACTTCTGTAGGTCTGATGGGTGTGTGCCTAAGTGTGTTTGTAGCAGTACATGTGCTTCTGGTGAATGCGTGTCAACACCACCACACGTGCCTCTGATGTATGTGGCCATTGATTTCTCCATGGCGTACATCATGTCAGACACATCTGTGTTGTATTTGTATCTGCCCAACTGGTGTACCAGGATGGGTGGGGAAGTGATGGACCACTGATCACTCATACTTCTAGGGATGATGTGATGACACATTCATGTAGTTTTGCTGAGACACTCAGGTGGAAGTCCTCCCCCATATTTATTGGGGCGGGACATGGGGAGTCAATTTGCTCAGGAGGGTTGTTATGGTGAACCAGTAGTACTGTGACAATGTCAGTAATTGAGGGGGTGCCTAATACAAGTTGCATCAGTGATTGTGGGCACACATTTGTAGAGATACACACAGAGGTTGTAGTTTAAATGATGTTTGCCCAATTTCCATCAATAGGTTACAGTAGGGTGTTCTGTTTACACACTGCAGGTGGTAACACTTCTGGTGGAATTTGTTGTGTTTTGAGCTGTGTACTGACATGCAGTGGATTTTTCATTTGGGAACAGTGCTGATTTCTTGTGGGCTGCAGTCTCCGGAGAACACTGCCTGTTGTGGCCCTGACCAAGCCCACAGTCCAGCCCTCACTGCATTCTCCTTGTCTGTGCATCCAGCTGATGTGCTCAGTTGTGACTCACATTTAACTCTGCCCATTTTATTCACCTTGGTGGGTGCCCAGTGGTCAGGATTGATGGCAGAGGGTATCATTGTCCACCTCATGGTGCACATCAAGCTCTTCCTCTGGGACCCACATTCCCCACAGCTCTGAGTCTCACTTCAGCATCAATCTGTCCTCAGGGCAATAGGGCAACACATGCACCTGGGGCACACATGCCTGGTGTGGGGTGGTTTGCTTCCTGGTGTCCTATTGCACACATACAGGTGCAGGTGGGGCATCTGCATGCTGCACCACACACAGCTAGCTGGGGTGTACAGCTTTCATCTACCATTGTGCCCCCACTGGTGTGTGATGATTTTGACAATCAAGTGACATATATATGGTGTGTACATTTGCCCTATTCTTTTACTCAAGGGGGATGCATGGGTGCTGGGTTGTGTGGTTTTAGGGTCCACCTTGTGTGTACTGATCATTTGAGGGGGGTGCGTGTGTTTGGGGTTATGTTTGTAGTGTGGTGATTGGTACAGGGGTTATGTTTATGGGGTGTAAGTGCACTTTGCATGTGTGTGGCTCTGTTTGGTGGGTGTACGGGGAGCACGAATAGTGGGTGTAGGTGCACGTTGCATGTGAGTGACTATGTTTTGTGGGTGTACAGGGAGTGTGGATAGTGGGTGTAGGTGCACTTTGCATGTGTGTGGCTCTCTTTTGTGGGTGTACGGTGAGTGGGAATAGTGGGTGTAGATGCACTTTGGATGTGGCTGGCTCTGTTTCGTGGGTGTACAGAGATTAGGAATTGTCGGTATAGGTGCACTTTGCATGTGGGTGGCTCAGTTCTGTGGGTGTGCAGGCGGTGGGGATACTGGGTGTGGATGGGAGTTCAGGGAGTAGGAATGGTTGGTGTAGGTGCACGCTGCATTTGGGGTGCACATATTTATTTAATTCCTGGGTTGTTGATGGTTGGTATGGATGCAGCTAATGGTGATTGCTTGTGGGTACTCGCCATGCTATTTGTGGATTTTTCGCTGCATCTGGTGCAACGTGTCAGAGTTTGCGCAAAACGGTCAGTTTCGGTAGGTCCTTGTTTTGCACTAGGGACATGAAGGTGTGTCAGGTACAATCCTATTTGCTTTGCACTGTTGGTCACTGCTAGTGCTTATTTCTGTAAATCGCCCCCTCGCACAATGCATTTGTGCCACGCAATCCTTGCACACGTGCTAAACTTTTTGCACAAGATTTGCATGTGTTTCTGATATCATGCCCTTTCAGTGAAAATATTTTAGAAAAATTCAATTTGTCCCATTAGGTGTGTTTGGCTTCCCAAAGTGCTAAGCTAAATTGGTACAGGGTTGATATGCCATCAGGGAGAATGGTAACTGAGCTATGTTATAATGTTTTCAATTAGCATGCTCTAGGTGCATTTGTAGGGACGTTCCTCATTTCTTTTGAATCTCCACAGCTTCTACTGCCTCATCCTTTTTTATACCACGATTTGTGGTAAGTAGACATCTACCATCTTTGGATATGCAGAGTGAGCATTTGTGAGCATAATTGCCTTTTATGAATCGTTCACAAGTGCAAACTGCACTTTTTGTGAGTGTAAATATGTTTTGAAGGAAGTCACTGGGCCTCATTACAAGTGAGGCGGTAATGGGTTAACGGTGCCAGTAAAGGTGCCGGCGCTGTTAACCCTGTACCGCCTCATTACGAGGTCCCCTCGCGGGACCCGCTCTGGACGTCTGGTCAGACCAGACGTCCTTTGCGGGTACTGCGAGGGGACCGGCATGTTAACAATGGGCCTGTCATTAATGGGCCCATTGTTAGCATGCTCCCCATTCCCATTGAGCCCTATGGGGGCTCAAATGGGAATGGGGATGGTCCGGGTCTGGGTTCCCTGAATGGGTAAATACCGGGTGCTCCAAAGTCGGAATGGCCCATTATTTCCCCATTCAGGGAACACGGACCCGGACCCAAGTTTGGAAGCAGCCAGGCCCTATTTAAGGGCATGGCTGCCTCCAAACTCGTAATGAGGCCAATAGTCATTATATTGTTGTATCACAAAATTGCTAAAATTCATATTCAGACTGTACAAACCTATACCAAATATTGACTCAATGTATTACAGATAAAATACATCGTAATGGAAATACATTGTACACCATTAGAGTGGACCCACTGAAAGGTCCACACCGCATGCAAATGTGCGTGGCACCGGAAACCCAAGGTGAGTGAAGGGAATCACTCAAAGAGGGACCGCGGTGTCCACCCGAATGTCTGCGGAATCCTAACAAAACATCTAGAAAATATACAGTCACAAATTTTAGATAATATTGATTTTAGTAAAAATAATTGAGCATACGATTGAATAGAAGTGCCATTCGTCTTTGAGAAGATGTGAACACGTTTGATCCAGCACATGGTTCGAATGACGCATTTTAAAGTCTCAGTATTGAGGTAGTGGCTGCTGACATGCTTGCATGATGCAGGTGTGCATGGTGGGGGTATCGTGAATAGGGGTGGGTAAAAGCTCATGGAAATATTTGGCCCAATATTGCCCCTGTCTGAAAATTGTTCTCACAAAGCGTTTCATAATTAGTGTCAAATGCTGGACAATTGTGAAATCTCAATAACTTCTGCCATGAAAGACCCTCTAAAAACGGCTGATCGGTTGGTTTTGAATTTCATGTTCAAGAGAGGTCGAGAATCAGGTGTAAGAACCTAACAGCACCTCTGGTTTCCCACTATATAGAAGCTCAACACACAGCAGGTGACATGCTGTGGTGGATCGTCGACACCATTGGAAGCTCCGCTAATATCACACGGAGCCTCCTGGAAAAAGAAGCGAGATAGGTTCACCGCTTAGACACTTTCTATCACGGTCTCAATGAGCAATGCATTTAGCCTATGTAAAATTAATCCACCCAATTTACAAAATCTATTAGCCCCTATTTTTGGCTACGAATAGCCCTAGAGATGCAACCAGCATGTCAGACCAGCAGGGACATGCCGCCACTGCACCTCTGCGTAACAGACTCTTCAGACCTATTTAAACTTTTTGCCTTCCGTTCTCTGGTCCACCTGTGCTTGTAGTGGAAGCATATTGCAGTGGAAGCATATTGGAATAGCACTGGAAGCACATTGCACTGCCGTTCTGCACAAGGATATGCTTTAGAACCATGACATCCAGCATTCCTTGCATATCGTTCCTTCTCACCACGGGTCATTTCTGAGCGACGGCTTGCACTGTTATTCTGCCCATGCATATGCTTTGGAAGTATGATATCCAGCATTCCTTGCAGGAGGTCTCATCACATCACGGGACACTTCTGAGCAATGGCTTGTCTCCCTCACAGACACTGATCTGTTTCTTCTTTTTCTACACCTTTTCATTATCATGACTTGTCCCCGGCATGGCATGAGTTCGGAGTAAAATGCTCCCCTGTCTTCGGATTAGATACTTAATCCGTCGACATGGTGACGCCTCGAGTCAGGCCTTGGTGGACCAAACCAATATGCTTCCATTGAAGCTTACTCCCACTTAGGAAATGACGATCGTTTATCCTTTTCCATGTTTAGCCCCGCTTAAGACGCAATGGGTAATTTGCAATCAGCCCTCGTCTATGTGGGCAAGACACGAGAGTTTATTTTACTCTGCAATCTTTTGTTTAGACTCCACCTCCCCTTACATCGCGCTCTGGTCAACCAGTATTTGCTACAGACCGGCTGGGCCAGTGGAGAGGTTGCCACAGCAATGGTCCAAGCTTCATTCACAGCGCGTACCTAGGGATGCACAAGGACGCCCAGCACTTACAGACGAGTAGCACTTGACGCTTTGTTCCATAGCAGCTGTTTTCGTTTCCAACAGCTGGCGTGGCACAGAATTGGTTAGGATTAGGAAGGTAAGCATGAGGTTTGACTAATGCAATTTAGTGTGCCCCTTTCTATTGATTGCCGCCAGTTTATGGAGTTTATTTGCTCCTGTTATTCACAGGTCTGTGGCAGATACTTTTATTGAATCAAGCCTCTAACGCTAGCCTCTAACGCTTCTACATTCTCCTTTCCTCCACGAGGAAGAGAGAACACACTGCTATCCTACAAAAATGGGGCATCACTAATATGAAGGTAGGCACCCCTTTTTTATACATATACGCATGTTAAAAACTCATATCTCCCAGCATGCTGGCAACAGTCTCACACTATTTGCCCATTGCATATAGAATATATTTAAACTAGACATGGTGAAGGTTGGTGCAAGACTCCAAACACTGGGGTGCCTTTAAAAAATTATTCCCTCACTGCCACATGTGGTGCTGCATGGGCCATTAGCTATATTGTTTTTTAGCCAGGTACAGATGAATGGCAAACAGGGACCCAGTTTCTCAACCAGGGTTCTTTCTGATTTGCTATTTCAGATCTTTTCCCAATTTACCACATGTGCTGAACAACCCAGAACACGTGGGTCAGAGATCGGTAGGACCAGAGTTTGGTCTTACCGCCAAAGGACTTCAACTTTACCGGGCATCCAAACTTGGACTCAAGAACTGGTAATGATTCAGTTTAATTCTTTTTTTCCCACTGTCATGTTGGACTACTCACCGACAGTACTATTTATATTGCATTTATAATTCCTTTTAGCAATCCACTTTCCCTGTACTAAATAAAAGAGGTCACACACTTCTCCCATCCCTGTCTAAACAACAGGGTGAGTACCCCATGGACTTTCATTTGTTTTCAATTTTAAGCAGTCTAATTGTTTGAGGATTGTGTTTCTTTAGGAAAGCAGAGTGTCGGTATTCTACACCCAACACTGATACACATGTGAATCTCTTTTCTGCTTCCCTCTTATCTAGAGAAAAGAGGTCCTTCGCCCTGAGGAAGGCTGAATATTGATGCCGCCAAAATTGGCAAAGCCGAAACGTGTTCCCACTGCTCATTCACCAAACTTTGTATTTTGTTCTAAAAGTATTTTTTTTGTGTAGCACAGTGTAACTTCAATTAGATTTACAACTATACACGTTGGTAGTTTGGCAGATCAATAGGCATGTTCATATAGTGAACATGTCTGGAATTTAGTATAAATGTTTATACTTTATCAGGTTAATACAAAACAGTACCCTGATTTTTGTTCTCAATAGTAGGAACATTTCCACACTCTGTTTCTGAATGTTTTTTCTTTCACTGGTTGTATTTTGATTCTATTGCCCTATCTTTTTTTTTTCATTAGTAATTTTATTGGTTTTTACACACCTTTAAAATGATTACAACATATGAACAACAACTAAATAAACAAACACTGAAACTAACAATTCCAGAACTCCGTTCTCATGAGTCATCATGTGTTGTTTCTCCCAATCTTGCTTTTTACAGACATGTTCACTCTACTGGGTCCAACCTCAAATGATTTTCGATTATCACCAGCAGCCGTGTTAATGGAAGCTCCAGTTTTAAGTCTGTTCCCTGAAACATCAACTTCCACCATTCGTCTGCACATAAGGAAGGGTGGTTTAAGCTCCAGGCGCCCAAGTGAATTGTTCTTTCTGATCTTAATTTGGGACAAAATAGCACCAAATGTTTATGCGATTTGTTGGCTTGCAAACAGAACCTACATTCAGATTCTAAGTGTTCATTGCCTTTCCATGAGCGAAGACGGTGATGGTTTTAAACATGTTTAGCCGAAACAACATAAAGAGTCTTCATGCTTGCGGTTCAGGGAACAGTATAACCTAGCATTGTTGGATGTAAAAGGCACGTGTCTCAAGTGGCACATCACTCATTGCTTTGGCAGCGACTCTCCGCACAGGTTTCCTCCCAGTCAGCACGCCAGATTTTAAGTTTGGCCTTGTCAGGAATTTCATGGAGCATGTCAGGTTTGATGTTGTATTTCTTTAATATCGCTTCACATCTATTCGTCCACATAGACACAATGTTGGAGTTGGCAGATGAAGCGTCATAAAAGATATCAAATTGTTGAATTTGCGCTCGTGTACAAGTTTTGCGGTATAGACTTAATAGACTCCAGCAGATCCTGGCATGAATCGATAGGATTGATAGCTCATACCTTTTACAAGATGTCTTCAGGCCTTCATAAAGAGCTAGTACTTTGGACCATAAGCAATTTTCTAAAGACGCCCAAGTCTCATAGGAGCAGCCGAGGGCGTTTTGTGCCCCATATATCACGACTGGAATTACCTTTTGTTGGTAAAAGGACAAGACAGGTCTTAAAGAAAATTTACCAAATCTTTTTTACATGATCAGTGCTTGGCTTGCGAGTTGTTTACATTTCCTTTTTGCTTCAGCAAGCCAAGGACCATCATTTATGGCTGAACTTATTCTCATACTGAGGTATTTTACAGTCTGAGATATTTTGAACATTTCGTGGCCTAAGGTCCATTTTATGTTTTTTTTATTGGACATGCCACCACCGTTCATATTTCGTAAAATCAATATTTCACAATATTTCACATTTCTTAGTGTTGATCGATAAATGGTTGGATGTAGCATACTGGTGAACAGCATTTAAATTTCTTTGCATACCGATGGGCGTTACATCTAACACGATCAAGTCATCCGCATAAAGAAGCCAACTTAGATGTGCATTGGCAACTTTTGGCAGAAATGACTTTACTGCATCTATTGAATCACCTATGTCCGAGATAAAGAGGCTCAATATTGCCACGGCTAAGGGGCAACCCTGTTTAACTCCTTTAAAGGTGTCAATTGGTGCAGATAAGAGCCCTGATTGGTCCAGACGGATTCAAATTGAGGTCTTGGTGTAAGGTTCTCTAATCACAGCTGTTAAATCTGGCAGGCACCCCAAACTCTGCAATTTTTTCCACAAAATCGATCTATCGATGGTGTTGAACGCATACGAAAAGTCTATAAATGCTAAATAGACCTTTGTGTTCGATTTTATTGCCTCCATTTTGATGATGTTTAACAATATTAATTTCAGCGAGCATCCCACTTGTTTTACAAACCCAGATTGACGTTTGTCCACATGGTTTGATGTTGTAACCCAAGCTACCAGTTTTTGCTGTAGCAGTGTGGCGTAGATTTTGCCTAATACATCCAACAATGCAACTGGTCGATAGTTTTTGGGGTGTGATCTATCACCCTTTTTAAATACAGGGACAATAATCACGGAGTTCCAGGATTTAGGGGTCTGACAAGTAGTGTTTATCCTTTTGAATAGTGTCGCACAAATCTCTGCCCATAACTCTGGGTGCAGTTTAATGGTGGTCGTATTCGAGGTTCCCGCTGACATTGCAGTACTGATTTGTCAGTTGTGCCAGTTCGTGTGTATCCATTCTCAGGCGCACTCTGTTGGATTTGACCTGAATATTGTGAGGCCACGATGTGATAGATGCCTTCAGTATGGATGAAAATTCCGTTACCAACATGTCATGGTCGCTAACGTTTTTTTTTACAACTTTCAACAATCTTATGCGTGGATGTAGGGCTTCTGTCACAAACATATAATCAATAGTTGAAGTAAAACCAGCCCAATGCCAAGTGTGGGCTGGATGTATGTCATCACAGGTGTTTCCATTTAACATTTGCAAGTTTCGTGTAGTCATCTCTTCCGACAATGGGTGTGCCAGTGTTTTTTTTCTGATTCTGATGGTTTGAACAAATCGATATTTAAGTCGCCGCAGAGGATTATATTTACCCGTCCAGAGGCTTCCAGCAGTTGGTTGAGTATTTCCATTATCTGGTCAATAAATTCCTGTTTCCCGGCTCTTTTATGGTTCAAATACATGTTCACTATGGTTATCTGATTGGTACATGACCCTAGATGACCTAGCAGTTCCATGGAGGTTACTTGAATAAATGGTGAGTGATTAGTTGAATTCAGTATCCTCCAACCTGAATATCTTCTGATCATAGTGATTAGACCTGCCATCGGACGTCCTTTTAGAGGTTTAATCGCGGGATTATAAGCCACTTCAAAGTCAGACGTGACCGGGACTTTGGTTAGCCAGGTTTCCTGTAAACATGCAATGTGTAAACAGTTGAGCCAGTTTGACTTGAACAAGTGTGAGAAGCGACGTGTTTTCCAGGAAGCTAGTCGACACACATTTTTCATTGTGTCATCTTGGTGTTATTGTTGCTTTTTAAGGTTTAATGCCTCGGATAACCAATACCATTCATGTTTTTCCACACTTGCTCTTGCGGTTTTGTCGCTTGGCACATCGAGACAATCCAAGCTTACATTAGCATGAATTGTTATTCTTATCTTATCTTTTTGCGGATCCATTTATGTGGCTTGCACAGCCAGCTCTTGTACGAGGTGCTATCTCGGCCATGTGATCTCTGTGTGTAGATGTTCGGGAGCTCTGTTTTAAGTTGAGCTCTGTCTGCTCCTTAGGTGTTGTCGTATTGATGGACGACCACCCTGATAAAGGCTTATGACGAGGTGACGTTTCGTCTCCAGGTGCCAGTGGATGGTGTGTTTCGGTGAACTTAAAGACAACAAAGCCTAGAGAAAACAAAGCTACGTTAGCATCCAATATGGTTGACGCGATTAATAATGATGAAACATGGAGCACCATCTTATCTTTTCGCTTTTCATCGAAAAACTCCACAATCTTCAGGTCGTTGGACCTTATGGCCCCTAGAGACTGCACCAGATGAAGTAGCATAATCGTGTTGCCTCGATTCAAGATTAACTTGTCAGAGGATTCCAGCCTCTCAATTATAATTTTATGAACAGGGGTCGTCATATTGACACTTCAAGCTGTCGTTACCTTGGAAGTTAGGGAACAAGACTGAGAATCAATTGGATTTTGCATTAAGCATGTGTGTCTCAGGGAGCGAGGCCAACTGCGGAGCAATGAGGACGTGAGCTATCCCGGCTCCCGCAGCTGCCGCTTAATATCCTGAGAAACAGATTGCTCTTTCATAACTACCCAAGAGGAGCGCCTTTCTGAGACCGTCCTCGGTCCCAGTTTGTGACCTGCTTCCGGGCGAATCCGGCAAACAATGTCCAAGTCTCTAGGGGAGATGCTGCACGGGCAGAGAACGGCCAGCTCGGTGATCGAGGCACCAGCGGGAGAACACGTGGGTGGCCCGGGCACGCACCAAATCTGCCACCTTGGAGGCGAGGACACTTAACACAGAGAAACCAGTAGCCAACATGGCAGCCCCTCGCAAGTCGCGCTCAGGCCCACGGGCAGCTCTGGGTTCCCCCCCTGGGACGTTCCTGGGAAGCCCCACTAAGAGACTTACACCGGTGCACCCGCCACAGCTGGGCCACACAGCGTAAACATAGACTCACCCGGCTGGCCACCGAGGGATCAGAGACGCCTGCTATAGCTGCTCGCCACACGGGTCGCTATGCCACTGTGCGACCAAGCGATAGCAACAGCCCCCGGGGCGAAGGGACAACATAAGGGGTCAGTGATTCCGCCGGTACCACACAGAGGAACGCATTGCAATGACTACTCAGGAGTGCCGCATCCCCCTGGAGCGCGAAGATGACGGCATACAAACTCAGGCCACATCGCCCGACATGAGGTAAGTTCACGGTGAGGCGGGGACACGATAGCAGATCTCAGCACAGCCCGCAGCCCGCGTAAATTGACATACCCATCCCTGGGGCCCTCACGGGCAGTAGTGCACTGAGCGGCAGACTCCCATCCCAACAGCTGCTTAGACAAGCCCGCTCTTGGAGCCTGCACCCAGCCCGCGACAGAGGCCCCCAGGCTGGAAGGAACCTCACGCAGCTCTGCGCCATGTGGCCCCGGCTCTCGTATGCACCGCACAGTGAGGGAGACCCGGGGGCTGTCCATGCTCCGCCCTCCTGATCCTGGGCAATAATGACTGAAACTGTAACCCAAACCAAGCTAGGCCCGGGAGGCGGGTGATGTAGGGACAGAACTGGACATACTTCCCAAGCAAGCTATACATTCAACAAAAGGGATGCTGGTCTCCTGGACTCCAGTCAGCGCCCCCGGCCGATGAGAGGAATCTAGCGGGGTGCAGGTGGCGCAACAGCGTCATTTGCCCATGGAATGAACATCGGCCTCCTGTGACATCAACTGGGTGCCCAGCCACCGTAGGTGATTGGCAGTGAGTTGACCACGGCTGTAGAAATCGGTGGTGCGACACTGCGGTCGACAGCTGAGGTTAGCACTACACTATATTCCCCCCTGCCTAGCACTGTCGAAACTCCACAGGGTAGACATCAGGCTGCCAAGTGGAGCCCAGGCAACACATAGCATGCTTAGAGATCAACAAGACAGGACTCTCATGGCCTATACTTGCCTGCAGGGCCGGACAGCGGGTATGGGGAAAGAAAAGACCAAGAAGCCCACCATGCAAAACAGAATTGATCATTACACCATCCCCCCATCGCAGACGCCCTAACCCCAGCTGCTGCCCACTGGCGACACAGACCCTGGACACATGCTTTCTCTAAGAGACGTTATGGCCACCATAGCGGAGTCCCGCATGTCAATGGAGCAGAAGATGGGCGGAATAAGTCTGGATGTATCCCTCCTTAGGCACGATTTGCAGAAACTGTCAGCACGCACGGGAGAGGCAGAACAGCATATTTCCAACACAGAGGACGTCCTGCAGAGTGTGCAACAACAGCTTCAGGGTGTCTCAGCCAAGATTAAAACTCTGGAAGCCCGAGTCGAGGAAGGGGAAGGGCGGTCCAGACGCAATAGCGTTTGTATACTTGGTATCCCCGAGAAGGCTGGAAGGGCATGCATGGAACTCTTCCTGGAACAGTGGCTGGCGGACCAGTTTGATTTGGAATCTTTCTCCAAATTCTTTTCTATAGAGAGGGCACACCGCATGCCCACAGGTAGACCTCTGCTCGGCACCCCCCCAAGAACCGTGATAGCAAGGTTGTAGAATTACAGGGATCGAGACGCACTCCTACAAATGGCACGAAACAAAGCCACAATTTCATTCAACGGGTCCAGGATAGCTTTCTTCCCCGACTACACGAGGGAAGTACAGAGGGCAAGACAATCCTTTGAAAAGCTGAAAAGACAACTTCAATCATTGGGGGTCAAATATGGCCTCCTCTTCCCTGCCCAACTCAAAATCTATCATAAGGGGACAACTGTCCACTTCAGCGACACTGAGGAGGCGTGGCGCTGGGCAGAGCAGCATATTGAGGTGGACTGTCGGCACCCCAAAGTAACAGGGCCAGGAATGCCAGACCACTGGTGGATCAGTGACGGGTCCTGAACCAGCTGCCGACACCGGACCGGCTGGAGGACATTGGGGACGGACCCCCACCCTGATCCCCATAGGAGGTCCAGAGCCCATCGACAGGTACGGAACACTCACCTGATTGCACGGCGGAAGATCCCAACAGCACACACAAGGCGATCTATACACGCACAATGTGGCACGGGGTGGTCTGCTACCCTCGTGTGCAGGGGACCCGCCCAAACATCTTTAGTTTGGTTCAAGAGACACTCAAGTTGATACCCTACCTTTTGTAAGTATCAGCAATGTTTGGGCGACAGGTACTTCGAGTTGGGGTGGAGTATTGGGAGGGGGTGTGAGGGGTGAGTTGGGAAAGGTTTTTGGCAGTTTCAGGACTGTTGTACCCATGTATGTTGCACAGGTCTTCATGGTTCCTAGTTAGTTGGGGTTCCAGCATGTTCATACAACAATCCAATCACCACTTTCGGCACGACTTACATTATATCAACAGGTACGGGGTCCTCAACCCCGTAAGACATCCACACAGACCTTCAATACTCATGCTTGATGGCGCCAACCCACTTCCAGTCGCCCTCGACTGAACGCCTTAAGTCGCTCAAGGTGCTCACCTGGAATGTGAATGGGATGGGCTCCGCGATTAAAAGACGCCTGGTTAAGCAATTGCTCAACAGACACTCTCCCGATGTGGCCCTTTTAACTGAAACACATCTTGCGGGATCACACTGTACTCTCTTCCAAAGAACGAACTACAGGGTGGCTTTCCACATTGGATATACAATGGGATCCAGAGGTACTCTCATTCTCATACACAAGCGCATCCCGTTCGCCTTGCGGACTGTAGTACAGGACCCTCGAGGTCGCTATGTCCTTACTCTGGGAACACTATGGGGGAAGACACTGGCTTTTGTTTCAATATACTCCCCACCTGGCCTGGGGCAGGAGTTGCTGGACGACCTGACTACCCTCATGGGCGAACATCAACCCGACAAATGGTTCCTAGGCGGGGTCTTTAACAATGTCATGTCCAACGACATGGACCTTACCCACCTCAGACAGCGTAGTGAAAACACCCCCACAAAGTTATTCAATTTTGTATCAGCCTTGGGCCTTAGCGACGTGTGGCGGGAACTACACTTGGGGGACAGGGCTACTCCTTTCACTCGGGAGCCCACGGTTCCCTCTCCAGGCTGGACTACCTCTTTCTCCCGCACAGTGACCTTTACAGGGTACTGTCCGCAGATTTGCTTCCCCGTTGAATCTCAGACCATTCGCCTTTATTGGTGGAACTGCAAATGCATGGGATAATCCCCCCTAAAACGTGGAGACTGAATAATTACTACCTTGGGTTTCCCGAACTGGTGGATCGCCTTACTGAAGCATCCACTGAGTATTTTGAGACCAACGACATCGGGTATCTAATCCAGTAACAATATGGGAGGCCTATAAAACCATACTGCGGGATCAGATAATCTCCTGGACAACCAACAAAAAGAAAGACTCCAGAAGGTGTTGGAGGCGGAGGGGGAGGTGACCCACTGGGAGAATAAACACATCCTATATCCCTCAGACCCAGGGATCCCTTAAACGAGCCACTGAGGACCTCCAAAACATAATGCTAGATAATGCGAAACAAGCCCACTGGGACTCAAGAGCGAGAGTATATGAGTTGGGGGACAAGGCCGGCAAATGTTGGCTTGGCTGGAGAGGAGGGATGAGGGACAACGCTGTGTCCGGGTGATTGTTACCTCGCGGGACGAGACGCACCACTCGGATGCCGAGATTGCTGAAGCTTTTGCCCAATTCTATGCTACATTATATCAGACCACAACCTCCTCATTGGACCCAACCCTGCTAGACAACACAACACTTCCGTCTCTGTCAGCACAACAGAGAGCGGTATTAGACTCTGACCTCTCAGAGGAAGAAATTGCTGAAGCCCTAGCACAACTACAGACAGGGAATGCACCGGGCTCCAATGGGTTCCCAGTTGAGATCTGGCAGAAACTAGGTGGGAACAACATTGCTCCCCACCTCCACAAAATGCTGCTCTGCGCCCGGGAACAAAGCACCCTCCCACCAGACATGTGAAAAGCAACCATTGTAGTTATCCCTAAATCCGAAAGCCCCCGGAGAGATGCTCCTCCTATAGGCCTATCTTGTTAATTAATGGGGACGCCAAGGTTTTTGCCAAACTTCTGGCTAACCGGCTGCAAGCGGTGGTTGACACTCTGGTTCATCCGGATCAATGTGGCTTCATGCCTCACAAGTCAGCTCGAATGAACCTGCGTCGGCTCCACTTGGCGCTGGAATGGATGCCGATCATCAACACATCACTAGCCCTTTTGGCAATCAACTTTGAAAAGGCCTTTGATTCGGTTTGGTGGGATAGCCTTTGGGAAATTATGAGATGCATGGGATTTGGAGAAGATTTCCTGAACTGGGTTAAATTACTCTATACAAACATTCAGGTTGAGGTCAAGGTTAATGGGAGGACCTCCCAGCCCTTTCCCCTTGGCAGGGGCACGCGGCAGGCTGCCCCTTCTCCCCACTCCTGGTTGCCCTTGCGATTGAGGTGCTTGCCCTTTGGCTCCGTCAGAGTGATGCCTGGATGGGATTCAAATGGCCTGAGGGACACGAAGATCGAACCTCCCTGTATGCAGATGATCTCCTGGTTTACCTAGGGGACCCGGCCCGGACCTGCCCCATAATGACACAGATGCTCATCCAGTACGGTGAGTTTAGTGGATTAAGAATCAATTGGGGGAAATCCATTTACTACCAGGTAAAAGGCGGAGGACTGGACAACCAACAGGACTGCCCATACCGGAGGAAGCGATATGGCTTCCGATATTTGGGAATCCGGATAACAACAGATCTTACTGAATATGCAACACATAATCTCCAATTGGAAACTCCTTCCCCTGACACTAATGGGCAGAGCTGCACTCTTTAAAATGATGGCTCTTCCAAGATTCCTCTATGTCCTACAGAACGCCCCACTTAGGATTCCAAACTCTGAATTTGACCGAGTGGAGACCCTCCTCAGGGAATTAATTTGGGGTGGAGGCCAATCACGCATAGCACTGACTACACTTCAGAGATCGATCTGGGAGGGCAGCATAGGGGTTCCCCGCCTCCAAACCTATTACTGGACTTCGCAACTTGTGATAGTTAACAACCTGCTCCACGGGGACCGGGACTTACCCCACATAAGGGCTGAAGTGGCCGCCATGCATGACACGGACCCGTTACACCTACTATATCCCTCAGAGAACCCCCCGATCAACAATGGTGACCCACGTCACTATGGTGTGGAGACAGGCACATGGGTTTGTAGGGTGGAAAAATAAAATAACCACGGCACAACCCCTATGGCACAACTGTCACTTACTGGAAATTGGGAAACTTGAGCCATGGCCGTGCTGGGTGAGGGCGAGGATCCTGAAAGTAGAGGACATCCTGAAGGAGGGGAAATTAACCTCCTTTGACGATTTGCAATTAAAATTCCAACTCCCGGGCACTGAACGGTACCATTACATGCAACTGATCCACGCCCTGAAATCCCACATCCCTGCTGATGCTAATGTCCTGGACTATACACTGATTGAACGTAATATGCTACCTGCGTACATCCCCACCAAATGCACCGCCATCCTATATAACGCCATCACATCCTTTGCTACTCCTGAACTGACGGGCTTGAAAATTAAGTGGGAAAGGGATATAGGAGAGATAGACCCAGAAGACTGTATTCAGGTACTAATGCATCCACAGGAGGTAGCTATCAACTCTAGGCTCCAGCTGGTGCAACTTAAAATCTTGCATAGAGTGTACTACCCTAGAACGATGCTACATGGCTGGAAGAGAGCATTGAATCCGAATTGCCTCCGGTGTGGAGGGAACTTTCTTTCATATCCTTTGGGCATGCCCCGGATTTGTTCCTTCTGGAGCGCTTGCTGCAACGAACTGACCAAGATACTCAAGCGCAATGTACTACTAGCCCCAGGGTCCTGATCCTGGGTGTACCAATGGAGAGTGACTTTAACATGTGGGAAAGTCTACTGTTGAACACTGCAGTGGGCCTGATGATGCGTAACATCGCACAAAAATGGGGAGTCCCGGAATCCCCGACCCTGGAACAATGGGTAGTGGACATGGACACTTGCACTATGATAGAACGTCGAGTATACAACGCAAGAGGCTGCTCCACCAAAGCCTCGAAAATATGGGGGGGGGAGCAGGGAGGGCCTTAGCACCCATGGACAATGGTGACGAAGTCTAAACAGTTGCAAGACATGCAGTGTTGAATGCTCGGTGAGCCTTCTATTGATATCTGTTTAAGATCGGACATGCTGGTGCTTGATTGTTTTTTTTCTTTTTGTGGTTTTTGTGACTATGTTATAAAACAATAAAATGTTTTATCCGAAAAAAAGCATGTGGGTCTCCGTGTCTCACGACTAACAGGGGTTACTGTTTACCCACTTTGTTTCTTAGTTGTCACAGGATCGATTGCAACACATCCACTAGACCTTGAGTCCTCGAGACAGCAAGTTGTGAGGTTGCAGTGATACGCATCCTTTTTTCATGTAAAGTCATAAATACCGGGCTATTTGAAGGAGTTGGTTGTACTTGGTGCCTGCGTTTTCGATAATAATGTGGCAAGTTCTCCCTGATATGCTAGATTCCTGCCGAGTTGGTTGCTGGACCTCCTTTAGACTGCTGGTAGGTTTGGAGTCTGTTTTATGTTATTGAGCCCCATTAGTAGAGCCTTTTGCCTTGACGTCCTTGATCATTTGGATGCCCTTAGTTTCCACCACCAAGCTTGTGACAGAATCGTCTTTCAGGTGTACGTAATCTGTATCATCGTATGTTGATAGATTTAGAAGCTCAGTGGGTATATCATAAACTGGACCTACCCTGTCCACTTCACAATGAGCTACGGGTATATCATTTGAGTGTGGAACTTGTTGAGTTTTGTTGTTTGTTTGTGACAAGGCTATTATGCAATTATTAATGCTGCTTGCCACAGTCTGGACCTCATTTATGTTTCGCAGGAACTTCTCTGCCCCGTGCAATGACTTGTTTTTCTTGCCCTTTTGATTTTTAGACTTTTTTGTTTGTTTTGGAGGTTGTAGTAGATGGTTTAGGTGCTACTAAATTTGTCAGGATTTGAGGTGCGCCGTTGAAGATTGGATAGACGTTTGAAGGCTCTACTACTAGACATTTGGGGGGGTAGTGCTCCCCACATCTACCCGCAACTCTTCCTGTGAAGAGGATGCTGCCAGAGAGTCAAGCTGCGCTTGATTTGCGCTGCTCCGAGCCTGCTCAAATGCAGTGTTGAACGAGATGGCAGCAATGTTATTGGTAGGAGATGTCACTGAGGTTGGCAAAACTTTGAATCCCGGAGGAGACGTGTGACCAGTTGAGGATATCAGAACAGAAATACTCTCTCCACTTTCAGTGGATGGCGGTGTACGCTTGTTTAAGAGGAGACCACTCTGGCTAGTCATGCTTTTCTGATCCAGTGCCTGAAGAGCAGCCCCTCTTTGAGGCTGCTGAAAGTGTAAGTTAGTTACATATATGCCATATTCCTCATGAGGGTTGTTACATTGATTAGGTAGTGAGCTTTCTCTCGTAAGGGTTTCAGGTTGACACAGGGTATTTGGGGTCGTTCTGTTATGTTTAAATAACGCAAGGGCCTCTCGGGCGACCTCAGCCAGCAGCCAGCAGCTTTTTGTCAATAGAGTCAATTTTTCTTTGGTCATTTAGGAGATTGAAGGACAATCCTTTGATTCTTTCATGTTGTTCATTGTATGAGCTGTCACATACTTGTTCAAGTCGAATCAGTTTAGAGTGCATTAAGGCAACGACAGTGGTCAAGTCTTTGGTTGCTTCATGTATGCTTTCATACAGTTCTGTGAAGGGTGCCAGGGAGATTGCCGTTGATGAATTTAGTAAGGTTTGTAGCTCTGAAGATAACGCAGGTGTGCTCCTTTCGGGGTGTTCTCATAGGCTTGATGACACCAAGCTTTTGTTGTGGGTTCGTCCCTGACATGTCAAATTTTCTGGAACGGACGTTCCATCAATGAAGAGTCTTGAGAGTCTTCAAGGAGGGATCCATTGATGCCAGGCGACTGAGACTTCTCAACAGACAAATCATTAGCATCAATGAATTTCCGTTGTCTAATTGTCAGCCTGTTTTGGGAGGTTAGCAGATGATTGGATGCATCATGTAATTTGAGGTCGTTAGGAGTATGGTCATTTGTTTTTCAGCGTTTTTAGCACACTTTGTGCCATATATCCTCATTTGCTCCAGTTAATTGAGAGTTTTTCTTTTTGGCGGGGTGCTTTTCCGTTTTTTCCAATGGTATAAGACACCCTCTATGAGCTCTCTCGTTACACGCTTTGTTCATTGATACAAGATTTTCGAACACCTTCTTAGCCATGCCAAGTGAGTCTCTCCTAGCCTCGTTCGCTAGTTCACCAATGTCAGGATACGAGACCCCCTCAACTCTGGATGACTCATTGTCCAGTGACACGTAGCAGCCTCTTGCTCTATACAGAGAACTGGTGAGGTTGTGGGGACAAACATATCTAGAATCGGTTCAATATATATGTATTTTTCAAAATATCTGTTTACTCACAAGATCACTTGTTTCTTGTATGTTCCAATCCAGATCAACCTTGATGTATGTATTTGTTTTCTGGTTCCTTTTCAATTGTTCGTATTAATAATAAATACTGATTTATTTGTAGTTAACTCTCGCTCTGTTGTTCCAATAGTTACTCTTCGAGCACAGACCAAGTCCCTTTCTAATTACGTTAAATAATAACAATCAAATGAAGATTGTTTCAGATCTGGATTTCTCCTTTGTAAGTTAACCAGTATCTTTAACCCTCAATCCACATTAGTTCCAGGGGGTTCCCCTATTGTTTGTACTAAAGAGAGGGGAATGTACATGGCTGTTTGAGTGACAGTCTCAAGGAAACCTAACATCCTAACAGAGTTACCAGCAGCATGAGGCATTTACATTACAGAGGTGGCAAGAGCATATAACTCTAAAGGGCAATTATCTGTTTGAGCTCAAAAGTTTTGAAATATAAGATTAATCTTCTATCGGAAATATGTTTCTCTGACAGAGGTTCATTAGGGGGAAATTTAGGCAGAGTGTGCACCAAACATGAAATGCACTGTTCAACCATTGTGTGTTATACAATAAAATGTATTATTCAACCAGATTAGTTGCCTTTCGGAAATAGCTGTATCGACTTTTTCAAATGTATTTCTCCACAGGTGGTGTATGGGAGGCAAGGTCCATTGAGACACCCTCCCCTCCATTCTAGCCCCACGTTCGGATTATGATTTGTCCACCAGCCACCCATGCACCTGTGGCTTGGGATACGGGATGGCTGCGAGACGACCCATATGCATGCACACATTGACCAGAAAGCTGATCCCAGACTCCATTTTGTGCCACAACCAGGATCCATTTTGTACATGGTACCACAGGCCTCATAGACAAAGTTTGCCTGCAGAACTGCAGCTCTCCCCTCGAGAATCACGTACTGCGAGCCTGTAATCTCCGTGACCCTCCTCCCCTCTGCGTCCTGGCAGAAGGCCTGTTCCCACGGGAGACTAGGCGCGAACAAGCAACATGACAAACACTGTATCTTTCACCTTCTGCACTCCATCACTGACCTGTGGATGACCGGGCAAAGGTTTGGGTTTAAAGAAAACAATTCATCTCCACAAACATGCCCCATTCCCTTGCAGACCCCACATTTATGACATACACTGTGGATAACCCCCAACCTTGTTCTCCTTTTGAAGTAACAGATATGGATTCTACACCTGTGTGCCACCCTGGTTCACCCATACTGCTAATCCCTCTGTGAAGGTTATAAATCCTCTCATGTAAATGTATATTAAGGGGCTAAATCCAGAAACCGAAACAAAGAGATCCTCACCTATGTTTAATGCACATGAAGCTATTGGTCATATGTCTAAGCCCCATACTTTTGAACGAATCTCGTCTTTTTTGCATGGTATGTTGATTTACTCGTTTTATGTAATAGAAGGCACATACACTCCAAATGTTCACTGGCTTTTCAAATATACGTGTGTTCACAAAAATGATCAACATTGCATACTGGTCCAAATGTATATAATGTAAGACGGTAAAGTTACAAGACTGTTGTGGATAGAATTTACTTTGTAACATGGTACTCATGATAAACGTAAACGTATAACCTATACAATGTTCATAAGCTTGCATATTGTTTGTTGTACTTGTAACTACACTGGCTTAATTCTACCCAACATTCTAAATGATGTGCATGTAATCCTGTAAAGTAGAAGAACTAGAAGCAATAGGCCCCTCTCTCCATTCTCCTGCAGCACTGCACACGCAGCCCCCACCTTCCTCCGCCTCAGGTCGGGCAGACAACTAAAGGCCCTTATTTCATTGACAATGTGATGCTGTAACTCTAACCTCTCACCCCTACACTAAGCCTGCGCCAGGCATCCACCTTCCCCTAAGCCCCTAGACCCATAATAACACCATAAAACTTGTTTTGCACCCTGAGACCTTGGTTAAAAGAAATATAGGCAACAGGTCTCTCACCCCACTGCATTTTTGATGCACCTGGTATGTGCCCTCTGACCAGATAGTATCCAAGCTCATCCCAACCCGACTGACCATGGTGGCAGTATATTTACTCTTGTACTAACATACTATAAAGATGTCCCTCACTAGATCTAACAAAGCAAAATGATAGAGGCATCCCTGACATGTGCCCCCGTAACGCATGAAGCAGTCCTTTTATTGCTTAGTGTTTTTATGATGATGATGAAATAAGAGCACACAGAGTTATGTGCTATTTCTCTTGTGATGTTAGATTAACAACTTGTAGGATTTACAGGGCATTTTGAATTATAAGGAACACTGAATGAGTATGTGTGGCCACAAGGACAAATGTCAGTGCAGCCAAGATGTATCAATTCGAACCCCTGCTCATCGATACTCCACCCCGATGAGCCCAGCTGACCTCCAAGCACCACTGTGACACCACATGGAGCCTCACCAATCCTAGAGCTTTAACCATATGGGACAGACACCCTTGGGAAGGGACATGGAAGCAGAGTAGAATGGGAGATAGAGAAACAGGATGGGGTGAATGGCAATATTGGGTAAAAAGGGAATGAAGGTAAGTACCGGGAAAACAACAAAAGGTAAACTACAATTGCCACTGATACACAGGGGGGGGACCTAGTTATATCCCATGGGCCCGAATGGACAAGGCAAATTTACTGAAATGACTGCCCCCACTTTCAGGAGGGGCAAGTAAATGGATCTATGCATTTGAGAAAAATACTGCAGGGGTTCCCCTGGCAATAGGTGATGTCAAACGTTTACTGGCGTCCGCAGTAGGTGATCAGGCAGACAGGGTGTGGGTGAAAGCAGGTTTTCCCGGAATAACATTATATTGTGACCGTCATGATGGGGCACCCTTCAACACAGTAAGAGCAAGAATATGGGACACATTGACAAAGACGTTTCCCTACACACCAGATTTACAGTCTTTAATGCAATGCACAATGGGTGAGGAGGAAGATGCAATGGCCTTCATTCTCTGGGTGCAGGAGATCTAGAGAGCGGAGATGGGCACAGCGTGGGACCAATCCACCTCACTATTCTATTTCATAATAAAACTAGGCCTCCTCAAAGAAGTTCAGAAGGCACTTGATAAAATAGCTGGGATTGAAGCCAAAGGTTGGCCAGAAATACAGAGCATGATAGTACACCATTGCAAACTAATCAAAGAGAGAGAGATAAAGAGATAGTACAGAAAAGACTGTAGGACAGGGCTAAATTAATTCAGACAAAACTAGTGAAAGTCACAGCAGCAGTAGCCGCCCTCCCCACAGATAGAGAATGAGAGTAGGAGGACGTTTCAATAGCAATACAAGCCAGAATGGCAGCAAACTGGGCAGGAAACTGACAGGAGTAGTGGAATGCTAAAGAGAAATATGGAGGGCCACAATGGCAGGTGAGGATCGCCCGTGGAGGAAGAGGTGGGTACACAGGATCTAGGGGAGGTGCATATTGACACGGAGGGTATGGGGGACAGGGACCTAGAGGGGGAACTGGGAATTGCTGGAACTGTGAGAGTTGAGGACATTTTTCGAGGGAATGTTTCAGTCGACCAATGAACAATTATCAAAATGAACAGCAGTATGGTCACCCCCACCCAGGAAGACCACATGGCCTGCCAGTGCGCAGTGGGAGAAGGGAAGAGCAACAGGATCAGAGGTACACAGATGATCACCGAGCGCACCCATAGAATGTATAACAACACCCACAGTCATGAGAACATATGGCCCCTGTCTGAGGTAACCCCTTTGCCACAACGGCAAATGGTGCACCAACACCCTTTGGAGGAATGGCAATAGTAGCAGGAAATGTTTTTGATAACAACGGAAATACAAGATATTTAGCATAGGACTGCCCACAGAGAGCACTTGCGTGTCCCATACTATCAATGACCCTCAACGCAGCAGAGGAACCACTGGTGGGGGCGGGGATAGGAAATAAACAGTTCATTTTCATTGTAGATTCAGGAGCACAAAAATCCTGCCTATCTAATCTCAAACTCGAGACACAAGGATTCTCTGAGGCGGTGGTTGAGGTTCCATATACAAAAGAATTAGAGGTAACAGTGGAAGGTAAAACAGTGGAAGCACCTCTGGTGTATTATGAAGAAACACCAATAAATATGCAGCGGAGGAACCTCCTTAGTAAGCTCATTATGACAATTTCTTTCACAGAGAGGGGGATAGTATGTTCTTCCCCTGGGATTTGCCCAATGAGTGCCTTGCTAGTAATAGACACATGAGCCACAGCACCAGAAGTGCGTGGGATACCGGTCGACCGGGACATGTTCATTAAAGTGCTAAAGACACTAGCACGGGTGGTACCTGAACTAAAACGCCAAGAATGGAGATTGCCAACTGAATTTGTGTTTCGCCCTGTGGCACTCGCCGAGATAATGCCAGGGACAGTGATGTCCCTGGACTTGCAGGGAGTGCAGGTGTCCGCAGAGAGAATAGCAGTCATTGGAGTAGACATACATGGATGTGAATGGCGAACAGTGCTGTGCATCAATGCCAACACGTCCCTGAGAGAGTTATCTGACGAGGAACTATTCACTGACTCAGACAGTGACAGAGAAATAGTAATGGAGATTGCACATTCCCTGTGACATAATGATTCAGACAAGACAAGTACCCGTACAACTGATGGTGGTGGTGGGTTCACCACCTACATTTTTCAATGATGACATGAAACTTGTGCCAAAGGAAGTGTGAACTATAGGGCCACATGACGTAGGACTGTTACGTGAAGTGACCCCTGTGAAAATAAAACTCATACTGGGGGCATTGCTGGCCCGGATGAAACAATACCCCCTATCATGGGAAGCAGTAGAAAGGATAAAAGAAACATTATCTGCTTTATTACAACAAGGGATTATAGTACCCTCAAATTCACCCTGCAACACATGTATTTACCCTATCAAAAAAGCAGAGGGAGGGGCATGAAGGATGATACAGGACCTACACCCACTAAATGACATCATACAGAAAGAATTTCCACTTGACCTAAATCCAGCATCTATTCTGTGTAGTAAATCAAAAGATGCTTCCTGTTTTACAGTGGTGGACCTGAAGAATGCATTTTTCTCAGTACAACTGGAACCTGAATCACAATATTTGACAGCATTTACCCTAGGGGGAAAAAGATATGGACATTGCAGTTTACCCCAGGGGTACTGCGAGAGCCCCAGAATGTTCAACAGAATTTACATGAAGATCTTGGAAACATAGACACAAAGAGCACAATCATTCAGTACGTAGATGATCTTTTGATATGTGGGAAGAATGAGGACCAATGCAGGCAAGACTCTGTGACATTATTAACACTCTTGGCACACAAAGGGTACAAAGTAGACAAGGACAAACTCCAGTACTGTCTGGCAGAGGTGCTGTTTTTGGGTTAGCTAATATCTAAGGATGGCAAAAGAATAATCCCCGACAGGGTAGTTGCAGTGCGAGCGGTGAATGAACCTAAGACAGTGAAGGACATGCAGAAGTTTCTCGGCATGTGTAATTACTGCTGTGCATGGATCTCAGAATATGCAGGATACACAAAACCGCTCTTACATTGCCTCAAGGAAGCACAGAGAGAGAGTGTAGCAATACAATGCACACAAGAAATGCACACTGCCTTCAGTACACTGAAATAACTGATATCAACAGCACCCGTCCTAGCAAACCCAGACTATGAGCATTTGTTTTTCATTGTAATGAGACACTAATGACAGCAGTACTGACACAAAAAACATCTTTGGGCCACAAGCTTCTGGCATACTACAGTGGTACACTAGACACAGTGATGCAAGGACACTTTGCCTGCGAACAAGCTCTCGCAGCCGTGCCGTTCGCCATTGAAAAGAGTGCAACAATTGTAATGGGATGCTCTGGGACATTGTACGTGGAGCATTCACTTTTTGCCATATTAGAATGGTCTAAGAGCACACTGACTACACAGAGAGCCACAGAATATGAAATCATACTATCAAGTGCAAATATACACATAGTGAGATGTAAAACAGTAAACCCAGCCACATGCATCACAGAAGCTTGCACAGTGGAAGACATGCAAACACACAATTGTGCTACATACAGAGGAGAAGATGATGGTACGCCCACTGCCAGGGAGGATGCACTGACTGAAGGGCAAGTTTACTTCAAAGATGGGTCAGCTTCAATTAATTGTGAAACAGGAGAAAAACACATGGGAACAGCTGTGGTACGCCTAGAAGAAGGTGAGTACAAAGTAATATTACAAAAAAAGCTGCCTGCCCATTTCTCAGCACAGGCAGCAGAATTGATAGCACTAATTGAAGCATTGCACACGGCCAAGGGATGTGTAGTAACAATATACACTGGCTCGGCATACATGACCACAACAGTGCATGGAGGATTGGCATGCTGGGGAAGGAGGAGATTTCGAAGAGCTGATGGATCCCCAGTGCAGCAAGCTGAATTATTAGAAGAGTTAATTGAAGCACTAAAGAAACCAACGGTTGTGGTATTGGTGAAATGCCAGGCCCATTCAAATAAAAATGACGTCATCTCCTTAGGGAACGCACAGTGGATGATGCTGCAAAAGAAGTGTCATATCTAGTGAAAGAGGCTGCAGGTGTGTACAACTTACAAAAAGATGTAGAAGAAGAGCAGAAGGAAGGATACAACTGCATACCGATTTCACAAATATTGGAGTTACAACAAGAAGCACCAGCCGAGGAAAAGGAATTGTGAGAAAAAAGAGGGTGCAGCCAGTCATCGACAGATCTTCTATGGTGACAAAACAACAGAGGTAAAGTAGTGATGCCTCAAAAATTATTAGAAATAGCTTTCCAACAACTGCATTTCTCAGCTCACAATGCAAAGAAACATATAGCAGCAGAGATTTAGGAAGATTGGTTTGTTCCAGGATTACAAGAAAAAATATCCAAACTGGCAATGGAATGTACAACATGCCAAATATACAACTCAGGGATGACACTGAGAACATCACAAGGAACATTGCCCAAACCAATAGGACCATTTCGAGAACTACACATAGATTATGCTGATATGGGCGAAAGATGCAATGGGTCTCGATACATGATAGTGGTAGTGTGTCCTTTTTCAAGATGGGTGGAGGCAGGCCCTTGTGCCCACCCAGATGCCAGGTGCGCGGCAACATTTTTGGTACGGGAAGTGTTTACCTGCTGGGGAATGAGCAATGTTGTACTACGCTCAGGCAACGGGACACACTTGGTTAATGATCTATTCAAAGAAGTGACAGCAATGTTAGGAATAACACACAAATTGTGCACGATTTATCACCGGCAATCAAATGGTGTTGTTGAGAAGATAAACGGACTCCTGAAAAGCAGACTCTCAAAACTATGTTACACAATGAAAAAGAATTGGGTATATTCTTTACCCCTGGCCTTATTTGAGTTGAGGAATCAGTCCAGTAAGGACCATCATTTGTCCCCCCACGAGATAGTGACAGGAAGACACATGCACACTGCACAATTCCCACTAAGTAGCTAGTCTGATGCACACAGGAGTACAACAATACTGGGGGAAGAATTTCAAGAGTATTTGATGAAAATTACAAAAGCAGCGCATATGATTGCAAAGCAGCTCGCACCACCATTCACACTTGAAGCAGCAAATGACAGTGTAACACCAGCCACTGACAGCCCTACAGGGCAGCTTGAGCCAGGGGAGATGGTGTATGTGAGGAGTTTCATATGTCAGTGGAATACTCCAAGATTTCATGGCCCAGATGAAGTGGTGTATTGTACACCAACCACTGTAAAGGTGAAGGGGCTGAGGTACTGGATACATTTGTCCGACGTACGAAAAGCTTAAGTGCTGTTACCACAAGAGTCGTAATTGCAGATGCACAGTGTCTCATTCATCTTGCACTATGCAGAATTAAAAACACTTTTCAAGCGCACACCGTCTCTTTTGAAATGTTGCAAAATGAGTAAACTTGTTATTCGAAACCCAAAGGAGTGATATGTCTGAAAGAACCCTTTTTAGTGATAAAAGGAACATTATACATGGACAATAAATGATAAAACGAACAGATACTATGCAGAGCAGAGGCACTACGAAGGCTGGCGGAACAAAAGTTACAACGGATCCAATGAACATGCTCCCCAATATGGAATAAACACATCTCAAAACTAATGTGGGTAACGGCCCTTGAAAAACCATTCAAGGTGCCAAAAGAAATACATTATGAACTTTGTTTTCTGGGTGAAGCAAAAGTAACCATTGGCACAAACAAGAACTGTAACAAAACACTCATCATCCCAGACATGAAGAAAGGAACTGCCGCCTAAACTGACACATACTGGGTTTGCGGCAAACAGGCATACCTGCACCTTCCACAGGCATGGAGGGGCACATGCTCCCTGGCAACGCTATATTCAGCTCTGATGGTGATACTCATAACTCGCATTCGAGAGGGGAGAAACAGCTGCCACCCGTCAACAATCGAGAACCCGTACAGCCAACAAAAGAAGTTCCCACGTACACCATATCCGAAGAAAGCATGCAGAGCACAGTACCATGAAAAAAGAGATCCTCAAACTACATCTCCAAGGCATCTTCTGAACTTTTGGTACAGATTGCATATTGATTCCAGCTGTTTAATTCCGCTGAGACATTTTTTGCGTCCCTCATTCCCAGCATCCAAGCATGGGCCAATGCAAAATGGCTCCAGATAATTCACTGGGAGCTGATCCAACTGGCAAAAGACACAGAAGAAGGATTTAATGTGATCAATGTGGAGCTAAGGGCCCTGCGGTTGATGACAATGCAGAACAGGTATGTCCTAGACCTGTTGACAGCCATGGATGGAGGAGTTTGCCGAAAAATCGGGAGCGCATGTTGCACTTTTGTACACTCTGCAGACACGGACAATGGAACTCTGTCCCATGTAATAGCAGCCGTGCATAGCCTTGGTGAGTGGATGATAGAGGAAGGAGGCGTGCAGCCAAGCACCTGGTTCAACAACTTGTTTTCATGTGTACCGTCGTGGCTGCGAATGACCATCAAGATGTTGACACCTGCCATTGTTTTTCTTCTTTTAATTTTTTGTGTGTGTCAATTAGGACTTAGGTGTTGCACAAACGAATTACCTAACGGTGCAATGATGATGGTGACAATGGGCAATGCAAAAGGAGTGGTGCAGATGACTCAAGAGACACAAGTACAAACAGGGGATGACTCAGGACCAAAATATAGAATGACAGTCATATAAAACAATGGGTACATTGTAGACAGACTATATCACACCACAATAAAGGAACCCCATGAGCTAACATGGTATGACGAGGTATGGGTGGACTTGGAGGGAGATGGAGGATGTATCTATATGACGTGTACACCAGATGAGTATGCCAGGGCAGGGGAGAACCTCAATGCTGTGTGCAGGGCATGGATGCCCCAAAAAGAAACACCCACAAGGGATGAGGCAGTGGCTGAGGAATAAGAGCGTAAAAGGCTGGGTGAGTTGTAGTATTTGTTACTTAAGTAACGAAAGGGGGGAATGTATGGAAGGCAAGGTCCTTTGAGACCCCCTCCACTACATTCTAGCCCCACGTGTGGATTATGATTTGTCCATCAGCCACCCATGCGCCTGTGGCCAGGGATGTGGGATGGCTGCGGGATGACCCATATGCATGCACACATCGACCAGAAAGCTGATCCCAGACTCCATTTTGTGCCACAACCAGGATCCATTTTGTACATGATACCACAGGCCTGATAGACAAAGGTTGCCTGAAGAGCTGCAGCTCTCCCCTCGAGAATCACATACAGCGAGCCTGTCATCTCCCTCACCCTCCTCCTGTCTGAGTCACGGCAGAAGGCCTGTTCCCACGGGAGACTAGGCGCAAGCAAGTTACATGACAAACACTGTATCTTTCACCTTCCGCAGTCCTTCACTGACCTGTGGATGACCGGGCAAAGGCTTGGGTTTAAAGAAAACAATTCATCTCGACAAACATGCCACGTTTCCTTGCAGACCCCACATTTATGACATGCACTGTGGATAACCCTGCAAACCTTGTTCTCCTTTTGAAGTAACAGATATGGACTCTAAGCCTGTGTGCCACCCTGGTTCACCCATACTGCTGATTCCTCTGTGAAGGTTATAAATCCTCTCATGTAAATGTGTATTAAGGGGCTAAATCCAGAAAACAAAACAAGAAGATCCTCACCTATGTTTAATGCACATGAAGCTATTGATCATATGTCTAAGCCCCATACTGTTGAACGAATCTCATCTTTTTTGCATGGTATGTTGATTTACTCATTTTATGTAATAGAAGGCACACACTCCAAATGTTCACTGGCTTTTGAAATATATGTGTGTTCACAAAAATTATCAACTTTCATACTGGTCCAAATGTATATAATGTAAGACGATAAAGTTACAAGACTGTTGTTGATAGAATTTACTTTGTAACATGGTACTCATGATAAACGTAAACAAATAACCTATACAATGTTCATAAGCTGTAACCTCTCACCCCTCCACTAAGCCTGCACCAGGAATCCACCCTCCCCTAAGCCCCTAGACCCATAATAACACCATAAAACTTGTTTCACACCTTGAGACCTTGGTTAAAAGAAATATAGGCAACAAGCCTCTCATCCCACTGCCTATTTGATGCACCAGCTAAATGCCCTCTGACCAGATAGTATCCAAGCTCACCCCAACCACGACTGACCATGTTGACAGTATTTTTACTCTTGTACTAACATACTATAAAGATGTCCCCCACTAGATCTAACAAAGCAAAATGTTAGAGGCATCCCTGACATGTGCCCCCTGATAGGGTACCTGACCCCATGAAGCAGCCCTTTTTTGCATAGTATTTTTATGATGCTGAGATAAGAGCACCCAGAGTTATGTTCTATGTCTCTTGTGATGTTAGATTAACAACGTGTAGGATTTACAGGGCATTACAAATTATAATGAACACTGAATGAGTATGTGTGGCCACAAGGGCAAATGTCAGTGCAGCCAAGATGTATCAATTCAAACATCTCCTCATCCGACACTCCATCCCAATGAGCCCAGCTGACCTCCAAGCATCACTGTGACACCACGTGGAGTCTCACCAATCCTGGAGCTTCAACCATATGGAGTATAAACTGCTTTTCCCCGTTGCCCAATCTCATTGATTCATGTAATCCCTAGGTGATGTGGTTTTGTAACAACATGTAGATGCTTTCTGATCTTTGGCAGAGCGCTCCCGGAGTTTGCAGAGTTCTCTGCTTGCCCTATTTTAGTTTTTGTATAAACTTGCTTTTTACCTTCACCCGCACTTCGTCTTGGTCTCATTCCCTCCTGGGGTGTGTCCATTATTGACTCTCATTGGGGAGTGATTGTTGTATTTTTGGGGGTGCACACTTTCATTGGCCTCAAGCTAGATAGCTAGATAGCATATAAATGCATGTGAGGTGTAAATGCGCTTGTAGGAATGATACATGTTTACAAAAATTAAGGTTTTGTCAGAAAATACTATCTCTGTTTTGACAAAGAAATATTTCTTTCACAGATGGACTGAACAGCGCAATTTAAAGAGCTGTTATAAAATTGTATTGATCGTTAGGAGTAGTTAGCGCAGATAAGCAGTTTGCGTTAATAGTTGAACAAGGTAAATATGAGCATTTAGTGTAAATAATTGGGTGAAATGTAAAACGGTTTCAATGGGTCCAGTGTTGATGTAGGAGTAGTGGCCTCTGATGAGCAGTTCACTTAATGGAAACAAATGATGATTGAGTTCCTACAAACAAGGAGCGTTGCATATGGCTGGTGGGAAATCAGTATCACTGTGTACATGTTAGAGTACATATGAAGTACATGCATTAAGCTTTATCAAAGGGGCGTTGATTAGGAGTGTGGAGCAAAAAGTTGTTGTAAAACAGAAGTGTTGAGATGAATTCCATGTCTAAAGCTAATGGTACCTCAAAACTCCAACGTGGGTTTCCACATAACTGGTAGTGTTCAAAGATGAATACAACAGGATGTCAGGATTTGAGAAGGAAGAGTGGAATTCCAGTACTGCAGTGCATTTTCTGCAGCAAAGAGAAGAACATAAAATGGGGTGAACTTGGAGTGAGGTGCTGCAATATGACAGCATTCCAGTGATCATTAGTGTGGAAAGCCAGACTCTACGCGTGTTGAGTGAATGTTGGTTCTGTGGTCTGTGTCTTTTTCTCTAAAGATAGTGGGTGAGCGTGTGTCAGATGTCCATGTTGTCCCTGATCTCTTTGAATTTGTTGGGCCATCTCACATCTTTTTTATAGGATTGCAGTGTGTCTGTTGTGCTCTCGTTCTCCACGTATTGTCCTGTCGTTCTGTTGGGGATGACTTAGGCGTGTCTTTTGTGAGAGCGTGGTTACATGGGGTGAGTGAGTCTTTGGTAGAAATTGAGGTGTGTAGTAGCTGGCATCCCTTTCTCTCTGCCTGACTATATGGATGCATGTCTGTGTGAGGTCAGAGTGAGTGATGTCATGTGAGGAATGTGCAGATGTATGTGGAAGGTCCCTGCCCCTCGTGTTCCACCTGTGACAGTTAGAAGAGTTACCTGGATGGTGGGCGCCATTGGGTCTTCTACATGTACTTGATGCCATGTACTTAAGATGCTAAAAAAGGGAGTACATATAAACTTGCCTGAGCCTCCAGCATTATCGTCAATATATCAGGTGCCAAACTGACATGGTCACAATGTTTCTATGTATCTGGTCATAACAATCGCCCTCATGTTTCACTTATTGTCACTTTGTTGAGTTAAAGGATTGTGTGTATGCTGTACCCGTGGAATTAAAGTTGAAACCTGCTACTCCGTCAGATTAGAGCCATCGCAGAGCACACATTACCGAGGCTCATGCATGGCACATAGCTATCAGTTAAATCTGGTTGATTGAACGTATTCACATGATCTCAAGCCAAGAGTCCAATGGGAGAAATGCTTGTGTTTTACTCTGCAAATCTCCAGAAGCCCTGTAGGCATTTATGAAGCATGCCAAACTGATTGTCTCCAAACTGTAGCCATTCCAGAAGGCCGCCACAACACTACATGTATCTAATGACCAGCAAGCTGTTCATCTAGTGAAGCAGACCCACATATGGACAGCCTCATAACATGAAACCATGCTGATTTTGATGGCTGGATACTAATATTAATATAAAGTGAAGCCCGGCCGTGTAAACGGCGACTGCTGTGACTCTTGCTGATTGGCTTTGCTGTCGAAGGACTATCCTTTCCTATATTCAACTTTTAAAACCTACCACAGCGTGTTTCCCCTTGTGCCCCTTGCTCTGTGTGAGGTCGGCTGTGAGCGAGTGAGCGAACCGCTGCAACGCTGCAACGCGGGTTGAAGCCCTGCCCATTTTTTTTTCTTTTTTCTGCTCCGCCCATTCCAGGAAGTGAGGACCTAAAACAGGAGCCCAGCAACCCTTGCGGCGTAAAGCCCGGCCACGTAAAGGGCGACTGCTGTGACTCCTGCTGTTTGGTTGTGCTGCTGAAGGACTATCCTTTCCTATATTCAACTTTTAAAATTTACCACAGCGTGTTTCCCCTCGCGCCCCTTGCTCTGTGTGAGGTCGGCTGTGAGCGAGTGAGCGAACCGCTGCAATGCTGCAACGCGGGTTGAAGCCCTGCCCATTTTTTTTTTTGTATTTTTTTTCTGCTCCGCCCATTCCAGGAAGTGAGGACCTAAAACAGGAGCCCAGCAACCCTTGCGGCGTGAAGCCCGGCCGCGTAAAGGGCGACTGCTGTGACTCCTGCTGTTGGCTGTGCTGCTGAAGGACTATCCTTTCCTATATTCAACTTTAAAACTTACCACAGCATGTTTCCCCTCGCGCCCCTTGCTCTGTGTGAGGTCGGCTGTGAGCGAGGGAGCGAAACGCTGCAACGCGGGTTGAAGCCCTGTCCATTTTTTTTTTATTTTTTTTTCCTGCTCCGCCCATTCCAGGAAGTGAAGACCTAAAACAGGAGCCCAGCAACCCTTGCGGCGTGAAGCCCGGCCGCGTAAAGGGCGACTGCTGTGACTCCTGCTGTTTGCTGCTTTTCTGCCATTTGCCGACTACAAGGCCCTCTTGAGGAGCTGTGCTAATCAAATTGCCCTAAAAAATTGTGGGTGAGGGAGCAGAACTACAGCACGCTCCCTCGTTTCCAATGTCTGATTGTGTTCCTCTTCGCCGCAGCGACATAAACAATGACCTTACTAGCAGACGGCTCACAAACCCGGAAAAAATCATCACAGCAACGGCGCTCGACTAACCCTTGGTCCAGGATGAAAGCTCTAGCTGGGGCTAAGGTAAGCAAAACAACTGGCCGCGCGCTTATGGCTGCAAACAACTCATTAACACTAAAAAGCCCAATAACAACAGGGGGTACCAAATATCTAACACCCCCACCATCATCGTCTTTCGACGAGCGATGTGGCCCAGATGATGACTTAAATGCATTGGTGCAGCCCAGTGTTTCATCGGAAGCTCCAGCACTCCATTCAGACAATCAGTGTTTATCAGACATACGTGCCACCAATCTTGAATGTAATCCAGCTTCCAATGGTGAACTTTCTGTAAGCACGCTTGCCCGTGAAACCGATTCATTAGCACTCCAAGCAGCCATTGTGGATTGGCCGAACCTACCCAGTTCCTCAGCCGCCACTCCGGTGCCTCTGCCCGACGTGTCTGCCACATCGCGACTGACGAAGAATTGCTAAAAATATCAAACCTAGGAGTGGACAATCTCCCGATGAATAACTTGAGTCCTAAACAATCTCTGAATATTAAACAACCATTTATGCCTACTAAGGCGTTGACTTCTCATTTTACTGCCAAAGACACCTTGCTACAGGAGAAAATCTCTAGCTGCTCCTCGGCTAAGCCATGTGGTTTACAGACTGGCTCAGTCAACGCCAAAAATGTACTGAGGCCTTCTGTCAACACTCCATGTCCTCCACTTATAACCAATCCAATTGGCTCTCTAATTGACTTCACCATATTAAAACCAGCAGGTCGAGCTACTCTAGGAGACGCACTTGAATGTACTGAATCTGAGAACGACAGTGCTTTAGCTTGCCAAGCACCTGATGTTAGGCGACCTTCTACGTCAAGTACAAACGATCAGTCTATTGATCCCAATCCTGTAAGTACTCCTCAACTCTTAGCACCAAAATCCAATCCACTTCCTATCCATCTTGATCGGAGTGCGATTGCTCGTGCCAGTCGCCTGCAAAGAGTCGCTGAGCTCAAGGGAAAATGCATCTCCACCATACCCCCTTTTCATGAAAATCCAATGCTGAATGCGAGTACTCCTCATCCTACGCAGTCTCAGTTAGGCGACGAGGTTCATCTAATGAATTTTGCAAAAAAATGTTCCACATTTAACACACACTACAATCTGGACAATTCGACTTGCTCCTCGTCACTTCATGATTTTGAACCACAATCGCTTGGTATTTCATCTGAAGCACTTTCGCAGATTCATAACAACGTGTTCGCCGCCTTGGCCGTTGCTTAGCACCATTTACAAAAATCTTTGAGTCACTGATTGGAACAATAAGTGATCAAGGTGCTGCTATATCCAATCTAATGACTAAAATCGACAAATTAGAACACTTTTCGTGCTTTCTATAAGATCAAATGACAACTAACCCCGAAAATGCAGTGAGATGGCAGGACAGGCTGCGCGATCTAGCCACACGGCATCATTGTCAAAATGATGTTTTAATGGAAGGCCTCTTAGACTCTGTGAAATGGATGCGAAAAAACACAACCAACCACGTACGAGGAGCCTCAATGACACGAGATATATCTCTTGGAACTCTTCAATCTCTACCCATAATTGCATCTGCGACAGGTCCTAATGAATCTTCACAGTCTGGTCTACCATCGAGGCTGTTGGCTCCCACTCAAGATGTTCAAGATCCAAATCAGATCATACAAGGTTCAGCACCTCAGGTGAGTAGTCTCGCATTAAATGCAGCTCCGCTCAAAGGAACCGCATCAGTTCAAACCTCTACGTCAGTAAATTCATTTAACATTCTCAAAAGTCCTGCAAAAACAATCACTACAATCATCGAAAGTAAACTGAAAAAGTCATCTGTGAAACAAGCGCAGCAATTAAAAAAAAAAAGCATTCCACCGAAACAAATACAACAAAAGGTTAAAAAATTCATAAGAAACATAACAACTCCGAAGAAGACAAGCCTGTTCACTCGACCACCCCACACAACTACCACTAAGAGCACTGCCAGCAATGTTCCATTAAGTTCGACAGGTGCTATACTGAGCTTTCCAAAGACTTTGGCAAAACGCCGGCGCTTAGCATCTAGTGCTTCTTCCTCTGAACATGGCACTTCAGACTCTTCAGTTGACCTATGCAATTTATCAACTTACTCAGCTGATCCAGAGAATTCCACCATTGTCTCTATTGAAGACCAAGCCGTCAGACCAACTGGGTCCCCATTGAGGAGAATCCAAGAGGCAAATAAATCTTTGAGGATACCGCAGGCAAGACCAATCGACAGTCAACTTTCCTCTGTGACAAAAATAGTTCCTCAGCAAGTGCTAAGCTCGAGGTTAAATCCTTAACACACGTCGAATCAGCTAAAATCGCATTTACCTCCAGCTCAGCGAGCCTGTGGACCCGGAAATTCCGAGACTCAAACATACAAGTTGAAACTCTGTCTCCAAAACATTCACTCAGATGGCAATGAAGTCAATTTAAACAGAGGAAATATTTTAAAATTGCTTGCTTGTATTCCACCATTGTGAGCGATCTCATCAGATGACATTAAAATTGTGGAATATGTCTCTGAAACGTCCTCTGAACAGGTTCTTCTTCACATTTCTTCTGCGGCTGTAAAAAATATGCTACTTCAAGCAAATGAAGATCTCTTGGTCTATGGCTTTGATCTTACTCTTGAGCCACTTGCCTCAAGATCTATTTCATCTTCTAAAACAAATCTTGACCATGAAGCAAGCCTCAGAGCCGCCAAGCGAGCAGCCCTGTGTCAGTCCTTAGCCTCATCTCCTGACATCTTAGATGCTGCGATGCATCAGTCATTTGAAAGAAGAGCTAACAACGTGAAAAGATTTCCAAATGAACCACGCAAATAACAATGACCACAAGCCAAACAACAAGAGCTAATTCTACTGTCATGGAATACAAGAGGATTCACACATTTATTTAACACATTCCATGAATCTTTGGAGAACGTATTCATTATATGTTTACAAGAAACGTGGCTACGAGATCCTCCTACACGTGATGGTTTTTCCATATTGATAAATCCAGCTGGAAAGAACCCTAAAGGCCGGCCTTTTGCAGGTCTAATAACTCTCTTGAAAATCTGGAATTGGTGGACGTTGGTGGCTTCCAGGAACCCAAATCCATTCGTGCAAAGCACTTTGATTAAACTTTCACTGAGAGCCACGGTTTCTAATCTCTTGATAATAAATGGATACTGGAATCCCGCTATGATCTCATCTACATCTTTCATCCAGTCAGTATTGAATGAAATTGACCATACTTTTCTAGAATATGAAAATGTCTCCGTACTCATCTGTGGAGACCTAAATTGCAGTTGGTTTAAGTTTGATCTACTTACCAAATAAAATGTTCAGCTGTCTGATCCCGAGGTCATTCCGAGAGACCAACTTTGGGCTAAAGATCTCTTGGATCGCAACTGCCATATGCTAAATGGAACAATTCAAGGTGACTCTCCTGCTAATCTGACGTGGCACAGCATGACTCAGACAAACACACTTGATTATATTTGGGCCTCGACTGACTTTTTTGAAAAATCCATTTCTCTAAATGTGCAGCCGATGTCATCTAGTGATCACAACATGTTGCAACTCGTTTGGCGCGAAGAGCATTGTGGCATGCCAGAGAAATACTCGTACCTTCTACAAACAAATGCTGCAGGAAATCGACTGAGAACAAATGGTTCTACTATAGCCCATCTAAGACACAGTATAAATGTACTCCAGACAGTAGAGTACACGCCGCTGCTGATAGACCAAACTCAGACAACTATCAATTCAAGAGTCTTTGGGTCAATGCCAAAACACCTATATAGCTCTGAAGTAGCAGAGGCAAAAAAACTATTAAGGAAAGACCTTAGGCAAATTAAAAGAGAGCTGTGTGACCCGAATTGCAGGGCTTTGGAAGTGAAGCGGCGGCAATTACATACGAAATTGGCTAAGATCACATCTAATCATCATTGATCAGGGACGAGCAGAAACAATGCTAAAACTTCTGGTACAGAAAAATACACGTGAAATCTGGGCCATTTTAAATAAAGGTCGCTCGAAAGCTACTCCAACAATCTCAAATGAAATCTCAAGCGACAAATGGCGAGAATATTTCACTCTAACATACAGAAATCCTGCATTCAAAGTTTTCCTGCCGTCCTCTATGTCAAATTCCACTTGGGACATTACACCTTCATGTGAAGAGATTGAATTTGCAATCTCTAAGCTGAAAAACTCAAGAGCTGCCGGCCCCAATCAAATATCAGATCTTCTGCTTAAAAAGTATAGAATACACTGGGCCAAATTCATTCACGAGTTATTCTCTCAGATCGCAGTTAGCAAGATGCTTCCCTCTTCCTGGTCCAAGGCAATTGTGGTTCCCATATACAAGAAGGGCTGTCGGGCAGATCCTGCGAACTATCACCCGATCGCCCTTCTCGACACAATTGACAAGGTTTTTGAATCTTTCTTGCACCAACAGTTGGTAAATTGGGCTCTCTGAACTGGAAAACTTGACTCTCGACAAACAGGCTTCACCAAAAACGTGGGAACCAATGTGAATCTTGTCACTCTTAAAATTGTCAGCACTGGAAGCGAAAAAAAGAATCTTCTTTGCATTTGTCGACCTTCGACAAGCCTTTGACGCCATCAATCGGACAAAACTATGGGCAAAATTACGCTCTTGGGAGTGCCCTGATTATATGTTAGATCCCATCATCGCCCTGCATTCTAACACTTCGATTCAAATCAGAGTCAACTGACAAGGCGACCTCACAAATCCAATAAGAACGTTTAAAGGCGTCAAACAAGGCTGTCCACTCGCAGAAGATCTCTTCAAACTCTTCAAAGCTGACCTACCAGAGATGCTAAAGTCTGTCCATTGCTTTCCTTCCAAGCTTAACGGTCACACCGTAAATCACCTGGTCTACGCTGACGACATAGTGCGGTCGACCAGACACAAATTGGCCTCCAACATCTTCTCTCTCATCTGCAAGAGTTTCTATCTGCCAATGAGTTGTGTCTAAATGCAGAGAAAACAAAAATCATGTGCATTGGTCGATCTATGTCAAGGAAAGACAAATCTTTCCGATGGCACACAGAGAAAAAAGCACTAGATGTCGTCAAGTCAATCCGCTATCTAGGTGCAATGGTCAACGACTCGATTTGTGAAGCTGCCTGGATTGGCGACTTGATGGCTAAAACAAAGATCTTGAGTCTTCAAGCGGTCAAAATCAATACTGATTACGGGAAATTTTCCATCACCCCCGTTATAATGTTCTATCTCCAAAAAGTAATCCCAACAATCACCTTTGGCGGCGAAGCTGCCTTGAATATCGACCACAATGTCTGGAGCCGTCTGGAAGGAAACATTTGGAGACGTGTTTTGAATCTTCCGAATTACATCTCAATGTCAGCATTGAGATATGAGTTAGCTTTGAATTCAATTTACATGACAATCGTCTGGAAATCTTTATCTACCTTGCGTAAGATACAACTTGGTTCCCCTATTCTGGCATACAACAACTTCAAGCCGAGTAAAGAATCGATTGACAATGCGCTGATTCATGCGTTGAAGCTTAAACTAAATCTGATAATGGTTGAAGCAGGCATATCCGAAGAAGAGCTAATCCTGCGCCCACAACATGCTAAAAAGAAGCTAGCAACATGGGACTGGATTACAACGTACAACAGTCACTCAGCTCTTAAATCTACTCTGTCTTCTTCCAGAAGTATGGTTAAATTACACTGTCAACCAAAGTTTCTCACGAACTGCCCTTCGCGTCATCATAGGGCACAATTCTTAAGGCTATGACTGAATGCTCTAAACACCAACGAGATACTTTGGATGCGCAAGAACAAAGAAACAGTCAACAACAAATGCCGATTCTGTAAAATAACAGCAGTCGAGTCTCTAAAACATCTGCCAGCCGTATGCCCCATGCTGACAAAATTCCGTGAAGTGCATTTAAAGGAATTCAAACCACTATCCAATGAGTCAGATGATTGGTGGGACTATGCTGTGGCAGGGCATAATATCAAGCTGTCCTGTAACCTAATTAATTTTTTTGACGAAGTTTTAAAGTGAGTTCCTATCTGAATGTAGTAATTAATTGAAAGTCACGTAATCATACTTGATGGTGCTTTATGAGACTATGTCTCCCAACAGTCCAGCCTGAACTGTTAAACAAGTCTTTGGCAATTCTAAGGAGGAGATGAAAAGGAAAGAGCACTCAGCTTTTTTTTCTTTTCTTTGAAATGTTACAAAACCGTGATATAATATATCAAGATGAAGTTTTACAATAAAATAAAAATATATATATATATTACAATGAAGATTAGTAAAAGTTGGCAATTCCCTGTATGACCCTCGAAAATATTTCCCCAGCAATATGATGCACTAAATGGACATTTTAAATTTGACAAATATTCAAATACTAGAGAACTTCTATAACAACCTTTTAAAACTTGGCAGAATCACATTGGTCTCATACAAGACCACCTTGTTCTTATACAACATTTTGTTTTAGTCCAAAGTCCAAAAACATAAACGATTGAGATCACTGACTTATACAGTTCCAGGGGTAGCTGGTAAATTATTAGCCACAAAAAGGATATGTTGCTGAAAACAGGTGTGATCATGACCTAGTCTCTTGGGTCCAAGTGGACTGAGATGACAGTTCAGGGTCACCAGTACCTGGATTTGGTTCTTGGTGGGTTGACGGAGTCGGACCCAGGGTCAATCGATGATGCGAACAAATCAAGATCAGTGCAGACATGTTGGCTCTTGTAGGCCAAGCAACAAGCGGACATAGAGTAGGGGAAATGCAGTTGCTCTTTGGGGCAGAAGGGCGGCTTGCAAAGATAACGGTTGGGGTGGTCCCAGGATGGCAACACAGTTGGGTGGTCCAAGTCGGTCTTTAGCCACCGGGAGTGATAATTAAGGGATACTCCAATGGTTTGAGTCTGTCAGTCATTGAAGTGGTGATCTTGGCTGCGTCGATGTGTAGGCAGTTCAAGGGGTAGCTGGGTCGAGCTGGGTTTGTTAGCCCTGGTCAGAGTTGGCATGTGACTCAACAGTGATTCGGAGCAGGTCCCGGAATCAAGCAGTCGGTTCTGGCCTAGCAGGTAACAGGCTTAGATAGGGCACAATGCATCGTCAAGCCGGTTCAAAGTGCAAGCAATAGTTCAAATTGGTGGAAGGGCATAAAAGCCAGCGCTGGTGTCTTCTTGTCAAATGCAGTGAACAGGGAATGAATGGTGTGATGCAGTAACAAAAGTAGCTTCAACTCGTCTGGCCCTCCAGCTGTGTGAGGCCCACTCAGAGGACTCAATGACAGGATGGTTCCATTCAGGGTCTGTTTGTTTAGCTCTAAATTATTCCAGTGCAGAATGGTAGGTCCTGGTCCACAGCGGAGGTCACTCTAGATGTGCCCTGGGAGTGGGCAGGGGACAGATCCTACTTCTGTCTTGGTTGGCTCCTTCTTCACCTCAGGATGAGGGCTTTGGAAAGTACAGTGAGTTCTTCAGAACAAATCTGCGGTTTTGAGAGGACCTGAGAGGATCTCAGAGAATGTCGCAAAGGGGTGGGGGACTCCTTCTTTTAAAGGCAAAGTCCCAAGGTGATTGGACTGAGGTTATCTTTCCTTAGTGGTTCAAACCCTGCTCTTGAATGGAGGTGACTTTACCCTTTCGATGTCACACGCAAAGTGCCTTCCTCCAAATGAAAGTGGAAGGACAGGAAAGAGAGACAAAGAGAAACAAAAGGGAGGATGTCTCCTTCCCTTGGCCAGAACACTCCTGTCTGTGCTAATCCCACCCCTTTCCCTTCAAAATAAGAACACATGCTTTTAGATATGCAGCACCCTGGTGTGAGGCTACTTCATTTGAATGGGTGTGCCCCTTTGATGTCCAGACGCACTAAAGTTGCCTGCAATGTGGCTGCTTCTGGCAGAGTGTGTTACCTGCCGTCACCAAGAGATCAAAGAAAATGTCAGGTGTTCCAGGTTCCTGTACTGTCATTTGTCAGTCTCCAATATGCTGACCAAAAAAACAACTTCCACAAAATAGCTGATTTACAGTAGCTGTCATGTGCAGTATCAATTTGGAAGTGGTGGCCATGATCATAAGTAGTGCCAGAGCAGTATGCCTAAATTCAGGCATAGTTTTTTTTTTTTTAACAATGTATCCGCCACCATCATGGGCTATTTATGATCATCATAGTTTTAATTCAGGGGTGCATATCTTAAATGCAGCCCCTGGGCTGTAGAGATTGGGCTGTCACTGCAGCTGTCAAATCGGCAGCTTTGACCTCTGCACCTGCTCTGTGCCACGGGTAGAGCAGGCACTGCAAATCAGGATACTGATGCAGCAAGCAACAGATACAGAGTATGCTTTTGGCATGGAGCTTATGAAAGCAGAATCTGAACAGCAGATGACCCTTTCAGAGATGGAATTACCCGAATCATTTTATCAATCAATACAATTCTAAAAAGCCAGGCCTTTCACTGCCTCACCAGAAGGCAATCTGTCACATACCCCCAGCCAACAAAGTTGAGAACCACTCTTGTGTCAGGCTTACTCTTAAGGTGAGAAAATAACTGGATGCCATTTGCTCTTGCAGGTTGAGATCCCGATTTAGGCAGCCTGTCTATTTTAACTCCATGTAGAGAGACGCCCCCATGCACAAGCTCTGGACTCTTCTAAACATGGCCCTGCTTTTCTCCAACCCCATCAGCCACCTATGAAGTCAAGTAATGGGCCCATCAGCAGCTTTCATGCTCAGCTGTACTGAGTCCACTCAAATATCAGTTTTACAGGTGCCTGTCTGACTTATATTTCCCTGCCCATAGTAGGGTCATTCTATAACTGGGTTCCTGCTTAAGCCAGTTTTTCAGTGCTGGAAAGTGGTTTGACAGGCTGCTGTGGTGTCTGCACAGCCACATAAATGAAGTGGGGTCCCCTGTCAGTTATGAAAGCCTGGGGTATCCATAAAACAACAGATACAAGTGATATACTGGTTTATGACAATTTCAATCCTAAACACATCCATAACAATTTACCAGTAGTACAATTCCTACGCCTCAAACGCAAAAGTACCAATAGGTCTGAGTATGAAAAAGAAGGGACACCTTTGAGTACAAATCTAAAAGAAAGAGTTTATTCGAAGAAGATTATAAAATGAGCTTTCAAAAGGCCCTAGAATAAAAATCATAAGCCTTTACTAGAATATCGTCAGAAAGATGAGAAGAACAATGAAATTGTATTTGTAAGTACGTTCAGTGCAAGGTCTAACCAGATCAAAAAAATAGTAAATACAACTTGAGATATTTTGTCAAAAGGGAATAAGCTGATTGAAGCTCCAAGATGTACATATAAAAGGAGCAAGATCCTTAAGGAGCTAATAGCAAGGAATGATAAACTTGAACCAAGCACTAGGCTGACGACCTGAACTGAGGCATGGGGTCTGAACAGAGACCCATAATACATGCAGCAGCTGTAGATGTTGCTTCTCAAGAGTGAGAACAGTAACAGTTGACATTGGTTTAGATACCCCGTGGCAACAACAAAGCCTTACTAATTGCAATACTTCGTGGGTGGTCTATGTGATCTGGTGTCCATGTATGAAAATCTATTTTTTCAAATAAAGGGTACCTGGTGAGCCTTGATCGTCCAGGTCCACTATCACATATATAAGGTACAAGTGATCAAGGCTTTTATGTCACACACTATTATTTTCAACCCATTTCTGCTAAACGACTTTCAATTAATTCCACAAAATATATTATTTATTTCATACAATAAAAGTTTTTGTTTTGAAAAGACAGTTCATATATACACATTCTTGACATTTAGACAAATTCATATATTAAGGCATAACATCTCTTTTACATTTCAGACACAAAAAAAAATGGTTGTGCTAAATTAAGACCTATGTACAGCATAGACCTGCCCTCTCAGTGCAATTTTCAAAAAAACCCTGACCAAATACAGAGTAACTTCAATTCTTGTTTGTGCTTGACCTGCCCTTTATTTGCAGTTGTCATTTGTTGATGCATCTAAGGTTGACAAGGTGTGTTTTGGCCGTCTCCTGAACCCAAACTCTGTTTCCCAAACATGCAGCCTTCATCAGGAAACGTTACATTTCTCATAAACAAATGTGTATTTTGTCTCTACAAAAACAAAAAAATAATATATGTGTGCATGTTAATAGCAAATGATGTGTGACATATAGATTCTCATCAGATGAATAAATGCGTCAGGGGTAATTCTGTTATGTCAAAGGAAGTGTACTGCTGGGCTTCGTACCTTACGTAGTAGCCCGGCGTAAAGAGGGGGTATCGATAGCCCTCCTGTGTAAATTCACTTTGCTATGTATCCGGACCTGTAAATCAATATATAGAAGTACATGTGTGTCAGAAGGAGAGGCTGCCAGAAAACAAATACCAGTATTGTGCAACATCAGGCATCAGGGGGCACTCCTGGGGCTGAAATAGACTTCTTAGGTCATTGTATTTTTCCGGTGAATCCTATAAATGCATACATTATTAGGCTACACCAGAGTCTCACTGTAAAGCAAAAAAACAACCCACACCCCGCGTCATTGGATGAGTGACCCTGACCAACCCCATGTGGCCACGGTCTCTAATGCAGAGAGCAGAGCCCGACAACAAGGGCACACAATCCTGCCTCCCATAACTATGCAGTGTGTGGACTCTATGTGTCCTGACCCGTACGAATTCCCTGCGTGTTGTATGGAATAACTAGTTGCATCCAGACAGTAAAGCGGAAATCAAATGCAGCACTTATTCCATGTTTTTATAATGCCAATCGCCACTTGCATGTCCTGTACAGTATAAAACCCACCCATCAATGATCGGACGGTTTGGGCCACTATCATACGAAGTCCGGACCTCCCCAGGTCCGACAATACATGTAGGATGCACTATCTATTTTGCTAACTTACCTTTTTTTAGGGGACGTGTTACTCCCAGGTCTGCCAGTCATGGTCTGAGTGCCCATAGACACGCTCACTTGGTTGCTAAGTAACCTACCTAGGAGGGGCTTCTAAGAAACCAGAAGAATCTGGCAGCCATCTTAGAAGGGTAAACTCTTGGCGTTTGTGCATTGCAAGATGCTGGAAATACTATCCTCCATAAGATATAAGGGAAGGCGAGTATAAGGGGAGTGTCAACCATGTGTATGTATGTGTAGGTTTATACCCCCATCGTTATGGATTTCCCTGGCATGTTTCTCAAGTACTATGCTGCCCTAGCATGTGATCTCTTGTTGTAGCCCATAAGGTCTACCTAGTGAATATGTATTTCGGTATATGCAACAACAGTATGGAATTCATTTAGTGGTGCGCTTAGCGCAATGATGGCATGCAATATCATTTCATACCTCGCACATTTTACGAAGACATGATTTTACATATCCTGGGGTATAACTGACAACCATCGTCTACAGTGTCAGTTCAGTTCAATCAACACATATAACATAATTTTCAAACATCCATAATACAATTGGTGTTTTATTGGATATATATATCTTTACATATGTAGGTACAGTGATCAGATATCTCTGTGAGTATACTGAACCCTCACAAAGGTTAGTCCATGCTTTATAAGCCTCCTTGTAGTAGTGAAGGTGGGGAGGGTGTGGTGTAACCTGTGGGGCCGGTGTCTCACTTATGTTTATAGGGTTATGACAAATCTCCTTTCTACAATGTGCTAGGCTCCCTTGCAGGGCTATGGTGCTGGTGTGAAGCTCATACGAATATGAGATTATTCCATTTGACTGAGATGATAAGGCCGTCCTTTACCATGTTCAGCTTGTATATCTACTGTTGTTCCAGCTTATACAGTTGGGCTGCCAGTTCCCCACCTCTTTGGTGTGGTTTCAACATTTGTAGAACAAACCAAGACAAACCATGCTCTGTGTGACCCATGCACAGATAATGGTCCACTGGGGGTTTATCAGGCAACGTTCCTTATGCACGATTGGTGTTCTGAAATCCTCTTTCTCACTTGTCGAACAGTTTTCCAAATGTATAGCAACTTGCAGGGTCACTCAACAATGTAGATAACAAATTTACTTTTGCAGTTTGTGTGTGTCCTCAGTCCCATCTGATTTTGCCATATTCAAACCACATTTTCGATGTGGTGTAATTGCAAGCAGCACAGCACCTGCATTTATGGTGTCCCTTAACTTCTGGTAGACCCCAGAGGGGTAGAACCCCTGAATCTCCTGTAGTATTTTATATGTTTTTACCACTTTCTTTCTTAAGTTTGCATTCCTTTTAAAGGCAAAAAGGTTATTGTATTCAATGTCTCGGGTTGTTTAACAAAGTACCAATTCTTCTGTATGATCCTTTTAATGTGATTGCGTGGCGGACTTAAAGTAGTGACACATACCAGTTTCTTGCATATTCACCAGTGCCATTTCCCTATTCGTGTTTGCAGCTCTCTTCTGATTGTTATTTATCACTTTTCTTGGATATCCTCTATCTAGAAATGTCTTTAGGTGTTCAGCATGTGCGACAATGTCCTTTCTTTCACTGCAATTCTTGAAAATTCTAAGAAATTGGCTATAAGGCACGTTAAGCTTTAAACCCACTGGATGAAAACTTGAAAAGTCTAAAAGTCTGATTCTATTGGATGGTTATCTATATCTTTGATGTCCTGGGTATTAGTCTTAGCAGTGCACGGTGGTGACGTGAGTTATGGTTGCTTAGCTTACCATAACTGGTGAATTTCAGGGGTTTTTCAATTTTACTTGTAACCATAAAGTCCTTTTAACAACGTTTTTTTAACTTAATTTCATAGGTTTTTATTAGTGCAACTTAACCATAACATCCCTTTAACAATGTTTTTTCATTGCATTTCATAGGTTTTTATTAGTTCAATTTAACCATAATGTTCCTTTAACAAAGATTTTTCAGTGAATTTCATAGGTTTTTATTAGTGCAATTTAACAATAACGTCCCCTTAACAAAGTTTTTTCATTGAATTTCAAAGGTTTTTATTAGTGCAACTTAACCATAACATCCCTTTAACAAAGTTTTTTAATTGAATTTCATAGGTTTTTATTAGTCCAACTTAACCATAACATCCCTTTAACAACGTTTTGTCAGTGAATTTCATGGGTTTTTACCAGTGCATGCTATTTTCCTACAATTTACTAATATCATACTTACTAAATAAAACAGTTTTGTGTCCAATTTACAGAGTGTCACCTTAAAACTCTGCCATTTCCTAGCTTCTGGAATAACTTTTAACACTTCTATACACTTTTTGCAACTATTTCAACTAGTTTTGCATCCATAGACGTCTACGAACATCTGATTTCATTGTGGACCTTCCGTACAGTGCCACATGAGCATACGCTGGCGTGGCATGGTTACGTGTGACCGGGAACCCGTCCGCATTTCACAATAAGATCTGTGCTTCGTGGACAGGTCAGAACTGCATTTTCTACTGATTTAGGAACTTTCAACTTCAAAATGACTCTTGCACAGCTCCAACACCTATTCCCACTCATTATCCATTAACAATCTAGTACACAGTACATATTTTTAGCAAAACTACTATTTATATTAAAATGGTATCAGCTATTGCCATCCCTCCTCCCCAAGAGCCACCACCACTGCTGTAATCAAGGAGCATAAGAAACACTGCCCCCTACCTTAGAAATAACACACACGCATGTTTTCCCCTGTCCCCCTGCACCTCCATATTAGTGTTTGGTGCCTTTTCCCGCTCCCCCCCCCCCTACCTTTCGTTCTTATCTCTCCTAACAAAAAGAAAATACATACAAAAACAACAAAAAAGTTCCTTTAGGAATCACTGTGCACAGTTAAAAAATAGAACTAAAAAAAATGTATAGACTCCATCTACTTTACATTTCTCAGTAAAGTACATAGACTCAATAAGATTTTCAAACATTCCCATTTGCATTTTGTGTTATGGTGCATACCAGCCCAGCAGCCCAAGTTATCAGCCCAACCGCAGCAACGGGTGGATAACGAGGTCTCTGGACCATTATCCCCCCATTCCAGCCCATGTAATGAGGGATGAAGGCCATTAGCACCCTAGGTTCCCAAAGCGGAAACCCGGGGTGCCGAAAACGGATTTTCCAAGATGGCCACCATGGAAACGGAAGTTGGGGTTACATACTGGGCCCCTCTTCGCTTTCCATGGCAGCCTGCAGAAGGCGACGAGAAAACCCGATGACCATATTATTACGAGCACATTTTTCTTCCCTTTCAAACCTATCCCAATGTCAAACAACTTTACTACAAAGCCGGCCCCAGGTGGACATGGCCACTTTAACCCCATGTGTTGTCCCTCTTGGTCATGGCCAGTAGCCAGATTTGTCTGGATCATGACCTTATTCCATGACCCGGAAAATCTGGCCACTGCCCATGGCTACCGGCTATACCCCGGTCACCAAAAAGATATATCACAATTTTTTCTACCTACATTATGACACTTGTTCAAAAATAAAACACAGGCACATTTGCAAAACCATGGGTTCAGATCCTTGCCAATGTTCATTCCACAAGTGTTCTGAAAATCCACACGTTTTATTTTTTCAAAAGTGTCAAATGTATGCACATACAATAGTCATATAACCTAGCCCCCACTTGACAACATCCATATTGACTTTATGAAAATATTTATATCTAGATCTAAAATCTTTTTGAAAACTTTTGTGTAGATTTGTCAAATTGCACCACATTTATAAGCCTTTACAATATTTTGGGACCCCTGCCTCTAATTTTGCCCCCTCCTGACAAAATACGACCAAATATTCCAAAAACATGTATATCTAGATCTATAATGTTTTTGCACACCTTTGATTAGATTTGTTAAATGGCACCCCATTTATAAGCCTTAAAAAATAATTTGGGACCCCCCTCTAATTTTGCTCCTTCATGACAGAATCCCACCAAACTTTGCAAAAACATTTAAATCTAGATCTGTATTCTAATTACAAACCTTTGTGTAGATTTGTCAAATGGCCCCACATTTATAAGCCTTTAAAATAATTTGTGACCCCCTCTAATTTTGCCCCTCTTTACAAAATCCCACCAAACTTCACATAAACATTTATACCTAGATCTATTATCAGTTCCCCAACTTAAGTTTAGATTTGTCAAATGGCACCTCATTTATAAGCCTTTATATTATTTTGGAACCCCCTCTTTAATGTCGCCCCCTCTTTACAGAATCCCACCAAACGTTCAGACTCCTTTGGAATCAGGTCAAGAATATAAGTGCAAAATGTCATGCAGTTTAATTAAGTGGCGCCAAAGTTATAAGCCATCCAATAACTGCTTTTCACCAACCCTGTAATGCAGAGTTGTCCGTGAACCTCACAGGACTGTTCATGAACATTTGTGCTGTTCGGGGACTTTCGTGGCAAAAAACACCAATTTTTTTGCCTCTTGTACCCAAATCCCATCCCATCCTCATCACCCCTCACCTCCCCAGAGATTATTTGATAAGTTTGACAAGTGCAAAGTTTTGTTTTTTTATGTGTTTTTATTGCGATGTCCGCAAATCCAAGATGGTGGGCGCATCGAGACAATGTGATGCACCTCACGCTTCACTCCAACCAATCAGCGAGCATGTCGCATATCCACGGACATGACGTAAGCCAATTGGCCAATCGGTGTCCTGTCTGCAGAGCAAACAGGGAAGAGTGTCCGCGGACATAGATGTCACTAATTATTTGCCTTATATTTAGGTTGTTAAAAAAAGAAACGACTGGACGGATTTACAACAAGCCGCCGCTCCTGTCACAAAATTGGTGAAAATCTGTCCAGCGGTTTGGGCTGCAGGCGTGAGCTAAAGTTTGGTAAATGTTGGGACCTCACTATAACTTTCCCCCCTCTTGACCAAACCTCACCAAACTTTGCAGTTTTTTTCACTTAATTTCATAGGTTTTTAGTAGCGCAACTTAACCATAACATCCATTTAACAATGTTTTTTTTCACTGAATATAGATAGAGATAATGTAAATGTTATAAATATTTACTAAGACTCCCTTAGCTTGCATACATATAACATAGAAAATTATGAACCCATGCCCCGCTAGTAATTTTGATGTCCGCAGACCGTGCACATGTCTGCAGACTGACGCGGTCACCATCAAGACTGCAAACACTCAGGGGGTATCTTACATTATTGTATCATACAATAAAAACACCAAACATGTTCAAAAAGCACCACATGAATACATTACATTTAATAATAAATAAGAAGTGGAAACTGTATATGTAAGACACCAATCATCCACTGAAATAGTATTTCCAATATAATGGAATATGCCTCCAACAGAATTTAAGTGTGTTCTTAGTATATGCCTGTGTCTTATTTTTTTTAAAGGCATTTTGGGTGTTCGCGGATATCTCAGCTATCTGGGATGTCCTCAATTAACCAAAATGGGGGTGTCCTAAGGACACTATACCTGTTCGTACTGTCAGTAATTAAAATGAAGGTGTCCTTAGAACACACAAGATGTCCGCCTGTCCATATTTAACCAAATGGGGGTGTTCTAGGACAATATACCTGTTCGTACTGTTCGTAATTAAAATGGCGGTGTCCTTAGAAATCACAAGATGTCTGCCTGTGCACAATCACCCAAAATGGGGGTGTCCTAAGAACACCCCCCGTTCGTAATGTCTGCAACCAGAATGAATATATCCGTAGAACACATATCCCGTCCACCTGTCTGCAAAGATTTGACACACATTTATTTTATTCAGGGACACTGTTTGTAGAACACCCGTGCACATGCGCATCACAGACTTGGGTCCTACGAACATCGTGCCTGTCTGCAACTGTCCGCCGCACGTGTGTTGCACTTTTAATTAGTTCGGGGACCCGAACACTGTCTGTTGAACACCTGTGCCCATGCGCACAACCGTCACTGCGCGTCCCATTCCCGAACGTGTCCGCGATGTCATCATGTGACCGCACCCACGCTGAGCATGTGTCCTTATTTGCGGACACTGTCGGGGCCCCCAAACATTTAAAAAGTGCTTTTTTGAGCAATCCAAGGTATTTTACAGTAAAAGTTCACCATTGCACATATCCCAGACAATGGGCCTCATTACACGTAGTGCGGTAAGGGTTTACTGGTACCGGTAGGGCTACCGGTACCGGTAAACCCTTACTACGAGGTCCCTTTGCGGGTTGGTACTTTAACGCCTGCTTTTTAGCAGGTGTTAAAAACCAACCCGCAAAGGGACCAGGGTGCTAATTATGGTACCGCAATTTGCGGCACCGTAATTAGCGCCTTCCCCATTCCCATAGAGCCCTATGGGGCAAAAATGGGAATGGGGAAGGGCAATGGGGGAAGGGGGAATTACTGCCCCGCCAACCTTGGAATAGGGTGGTAATTTCCCTTTCCTCCAAGGCGGTGCCAGTATTTTACAGGCATGGACCAATGTGCTAATAGCACCTTGGTCCACCGCATACCGTGTAATGAGTCCAAATGTCCCTGCCGATGTACATACTTTTTGGAACTTATTGAGTGTTTGAGGTGTCCACGACCAGCGCGGGTGTCCACGAAGACTGCACCTACACCCCTATAAAAGACCACACCCCAGAGCTGATCCTCATTCTGCTTTTGGATTTCCAAGATTTACAACAGGACAATTGTGCAGGTTGCTGTTCTTGGTTCCTGGTTCCTGGTTATTAACCTTCCAGATGGCATCCCAAATTGCTTCTATTGCTACTGCCTTGGCATCAGTACCCCACCCGCTCCACTACCACCACCACATCCCCAAGGGCCTGCAGAGGAGAGGTATGAAGAGGATGAAGAGGATGAGGTAGTGGAAGTCCCTACTACTAGCACTCATTGCGAGTCTGGGGTGTGACGGTTATTTGCCTCCATTGATGGAAAGGGAAAAGCTTATGTGAACAAGGTGATCTGCACTCAGTGCCTCATGGTGCTGAGTCGTGGCAAACCTGGTTCTTATAGTTTTGGTACTACACCAATGAAGTGACGCCTAAAGCAATTCCACGGTGAGGCTATTCATAAGGTTGTACCTTGTGATAAATGTAGTAGGTTGAGTTCCTCTGCAGCATCCTCCATTTCCGCTCCTGTCACCACAAAAGACACTCCTGTCGGACAGTGCATCCATCCAGCTGCCTCGCAGGCCATTCATGATGCGGTTGACCCTTACCTTTCAAGGGTCACAATATTGTGCATCTACTGCGACGGAGTACTCTGCAGGGGGGAGAACCTTCGGAGTGCATTTGAGACTGCTGTCAATAAGGCCCACCCTACATCTTCCTCTCTCCACCTGCCCTTTCTTATCCCCATGGTTGGTGTCCCTTCCTTAATCTCCTTTCCCCTCCTTTCCTCTATGTAGTGTTTAAAAAACCAAAAAAGAATATAAAACAACAAAAAACAAATAATAGGCTCTATTCAGAGCCGCCTTTCAAAGTTTAAAAATAGAAGTGACAAATAAATAGTGCAGGGCCCTGTGCATTTTTTAGAAATCTGTGGACAGTCCCCGGACATTTAATTTTTGGGGGTGCTGCCCTATCAGATACATTGCACTTTTCTATAGGGGGAAGTGGTGTTCTTTTGTGTTTCAAAAACTTCAAATGGTCAACACCTACTGCAAAATGGATTGCTGTAATTCCAAAAAAGGTCACAATGCATTTTGTATATTTTGCAGAAAAATCTGATGCCCGGCATAAGTAAGATGTACTCCATCTCTGCAAAAAATGTGTGTGCTACAAAACATAATGTTTTCATTCTGAAAAGAGGACATACCAACATCTCACAAAAAGGCACAAACTGCCTTTTTAACATTGTGCCTTGCTTTCTCCATTTGTGGACCAAATGAAAAAGAACGGAACCACATTTGTCTCTGCGCAATACGGGAAAAAATTACTCTGGAGTTAATATATATGTCTATGACTTTCCTAGGTCCTTCTTTCATTGCAAATTGCAAAGAGATTCCAGACACATATCCTAAACTGTTCCCTCCACAATGAATAATAATCATGTCTGGATGATGCTGTGTCACCAAAGAAGCACAGGGAGTTACCAAATCCACCCACTTCATTCCACACACTCCATGCCAGTGCACTTCCACATGAAAGAATCCTAGATGTGCAGTCACTCCACAGCAATCTGCATGCACCTCCAGCCAATTTATCCATGAATCTCCCAAAATCCAAAAAATGTACTTTCTGAAAACACAGACATAGCTATCTGCTATTCTCTCAGGAAAAATACCTACTGATAAACTCTCTCCTTACACAACACACCCAGTAAACCTTATTGACCAATCCATTGCTCTGCTCAGTCTGATTTGCATGCCTCTCAACCCAAAAATCCCTATATGTAATACGCGCTGTCTGCGGACAACCCCATGTCCACGGACAAATCGAAAAAACTGAGCTTGGGGAATGACAATTTAAATAGTCTACCCCATTTCCTCTTTGAGTTTGGCTCTGAAAAAAACATTTTTTTGTTTTTTAAAGATGTTTCAGAAACACCTTTTATTTTGTATTTTTTTCCTCCAAATATCTTAACATTATCTTCTACAAAGCAATCCTTATATTCCAAAACAGCATGGCATTTCCCATGAAAGATAAAGAAATACTATATGCTTTAAAATAAACAGCATTACGAGATTCAATATTCTCATTATTGCAAAAGAACATCCCAACTCTATTCATAAAAGCAAACATGCCTTGGTTAATTAAACACCTAGCAACATTTTTCTGAGGACACAAAACAGAACTATTGTCCCATACTGCCCTAGGTAACAAAGCATGATTGCCTGAACCAAGTTTTGCAGATCTTGCAACAAAGTAGGGGCACTGACATAGCCCAAATGTACAGCACCACAGTGCATGACAAATACATCTGGATGTGGCATGCCCTGTCCACGGACAACTGCGGTGACCGCGGAGCGCGTAACACTGGGGCAGCCCTTCCACCCTTTCCATTGCACTCTCTGCACCATTTTCCTCATTGGCAACTCTTAAGCAGTCACACAATCATCCACCAATCACATCCAAGAGCTCTACATCTAACTCTATCATCACAGATCAGCACATTAGATGTACTATTGATCACTCTCAGTATAATTTGGCTGTGACTGCAAAGGACCTACAGCAACAACTACTATAAAACTCCCCAAGATTTCTACTTGCAGATTCATCCACATCCACATGCATGAACACAGACTACAGGTATGAATATTTTCTACACAGTACATGTACAGCTCTTCTAGGAATACAATACATCCCGGAAGCATAGGTCAGCGGCAACATGCATGCCTTGGAAGCAAGATGACAAGAAGCAACACAGGTTCGATCCCCGGGTCCGCGCTTAGAAACCTATGGGTGTTTAAGTGCGTTGTAAATACGCAACTAAGACTACACAACTAAAAAAGAAACAATTCCTGTAACAGTGCCTCGATGACTGTGGGCTGTGTGAACGCTTTAAAAATGTAAAATAAAATAAATAAAATATAAACAGAGTAACTGCCACTTACCCTGTATAAACTGTACAATGAACTGACTGTCATTTCTCTCATCTGCTTTGAGGAAGTGTCAATTGCAAACCTTTCAGCTCTCCAAATGTTTGTTTACACATACACATATCTAAAGAAATATTGTTTCATATTATAAAATGGGAGAAATAACAGTATAATTATGACAAAGACTGGCCAGTGTGTTATAAAATTACACACAGCCCGAATGAGTACATGAATACAAGAATAGCCTTCCCAACTTGAAGTTGCTGCCCATTGCACAATCACACACCTCCACAATTTTCCTAACTATCATACTCAGACACTCATGCACAAAGCACTCATACACCGCACAACAGCCCAACCCACACTTTCTTTTTTTTCTCCAACAGACCCCAAAGAATACCTACCCAAAAGCAACTACGTAGAAAGCAACGCAGAAGTAGAGCAAATCAAAATAAAAGTGTCCAAAATAGGCATGCATCTCTATCAGATTTTGGACAAAAAGTTCAAACAAAACAGCTAATAAAGTCATTAAGCAAAACAAAACAAGCTTCCAGTACAGAAATATTCCCTCCTCTATCAAAATGTAAAACAAAACAGAAAGTGATTAACAAAACTTCAGCTACCTCTACTGCTAATGCTGCACCTATAAATCTTGATGTAGTGGCAAATAACCATACCAAAATAAATACTTTACAAAAAATGTTCCGCCACAGAGTCCTTCAGAACCTTATAAAAACAGGAGAGAAATCATGCCAACCCTTAAAACCTACTGTGGAAAATGTATCCTAGAAGCTCTTATAGACAGTGCAATCCTTCTCAAAAGGAAGTTATTTATTTTAGTTTTAAACAGAATGAAACCACGAACAAAACTAACTACTAAACTACAAAAAAACCTCTCAATCAATGGAATATCAACAACAATAGCGTCTTAAACATCTTTGGAGGTGAATGGAGTCACACCACGACCACAGAACCATATTTTAATGAAGAAGCATATAAACAAAAGCAAACAAACCCACTTGCCATACATAGCAGTGGACAAGGGTATGAAAAACGTAATAAGACCATTATGGAACAAGAAACTCTGTTCACAAAAATATCCCCAGAAAACTCAGTATCACCTCCCCATTGTACTGACCCAAAACGTCCAGTCTACAAATGGCCGTGCACATCAATGTGTAACATTCCTAACAAATCTTTCACATCTTTATGCCAGTTCCTCAATCAGTATGTAAAAAGCAAAGACAAATTCAAAATGAAACTACTCCAAAATATGGATGCCTGTCCAGTGCACAAATAGACAGGACTACAAGGGCATTCATTAGCCTGCATTTCAAGACCTATTTTCAAAAGCACCTTCCATCATTTCAAAATGATATCAACACATCATTCAATTATAAGAAATCTGGTCCAAAAACTCTACTATGCTAAAAGTCCTGCTTTAGCACTAGCCAATTTAAACATTTAAATAACAATCTTCTACATGTTACAGCCAAACAAATACTCGAAGAAATAGAGCATATCCAGAGAAAATATTTTGGAATTGAAAGCCACTTACAAAATGCAATAGATGTACAACAAACTAGCAACTACTGTACAAGTAGCAACCTTCTATGAAACACATACAAAAAACAAATACTAAAGTTTAAAAGTACCTCCGCTAAAGTACCAAACCATGGGCCTCATTACGACCCTGGCGGTAAGTATCGGCCATTACCGGCATGGCGCAAATAACGTGTCCATGCTGCCCAGAGACCGCTAAAAACGGCACATTACAATTTCTCGGGCACAAGCATTGCACCCTGCCGGTAATGTAATCTCCGCCATACCGCTAAAGGCCGTAAAATCCCACTTACCGGCATCGTATGCTGTGCAAATAGCACCTCCGTCACCCCAGCCATCGACATTAGCGGTCACCGCTAATAGCAGTAACTGCAATTAATGGGAACAGCCATTAGCGGCGACCGTAAACAAGCGGATTCGGAAGTAGCGTCACCGCACAGGAACGGGAAAGAGCACCGTGGCCATCTTTAAAAACACAATCCATTGCCATCCTCTGTTACCAGTGGGCACCTGACCCCCACAAACTCCACAAACCTTCTACACCACCCATTCCACATCACGATGCCAAAAGTTCTGAAGAAGAGCGGAGATCGGCTGCGGCAGGATCGCTTTTCAAGGGAGGAGCTAACTATTTTGGCGCAAACCCTACAAGAGCACGCTGATGTTGTGTTTTCCATGGAGATGACCAGACCGGCGCTGCAGCGAAAAAAGGCCATATGGGCCATGGTAGCCCAGAGGGTCAGTGTCATCGGCACAACACCCCGCAAGGCCAGACAATGCCGAAAAGGTGGGACGATCTACAGCTCCAGGTCAGGAGCATACTGGCGGCCAATCGGAATCTCGTCATGGCGACTGGCAGAGGAGCCGAGTCGCCCATCAAACTGCAGCCGTGGGAGGAGATATGTGCCGCCACCATAGGCACGGAGAGCATTGAGGGAGTTGGAGATATGGAGAGAGGAACCCCGACATCAGGCGACACAGGCAGGTGCCTTAAATCCAACTATGCCAATCTCACCACAATGATGTCCAGATGGTTGGAAAGTGCAATGATGCCTAACAGGGTCCACCGGACACATTAGCACAATACTGCCTACAGGCAGTGCTGACTTCCACCTTGTACACATGCATAATGCACCCCCTTTCTGTAGCCTTCCATATGCCTCCATGCTTCTACCACCTAAGAGTGAGACAACCTGTATGTCACTGCCTCCAAGGTGAACCATCTAGCAATCAAAATGAATGCAGCCATCACAATGCCTGCTCAATGTCCGTAGACCCATCACTAACCCTCTCCCTCCTTTGGTCCACCACAGGCTCTCATTCAGACAGTGCCAATGAAGACACAGGCACAACACCAGCCAAGAAGCCCAGGCCCGAAGAGCCACAACACTGTTCCGCCACCTCAGGTAGAAGAAGCAAACCCCACAACAGGATAAATCCAACAGCACAGCACAGGCCACGGCACCGATGTCCAGCAAGTCAACCACTTCGGCACCACTGACTTCAACCATCCGCCCAGTGGTGTCCACTGAAGGCACTGGATCCGCAGAAAGCAGCACCATTGGTGAGACTGCTGCCACCGCAGCTATCTCAGACAACGAGGAAGGGTATGTAGATATTGTAGTGACTCCCCCCACTGGCACCCTGCATTCCCCCTACCTGCCCCCGTGCAGCCAGCATGACACTAGCATACAGGGGCAATCTCCTGGAAACTCTTGGCCGGCTACTCCCTGCCCAATAGCAGATGTGCAGGAGGGGAGCAGCATAATGGACACGCCACAACCATCAGGCACAGGCCACAACAGTCAAGAGTCCATGCAGGAAATAATGACGCGGCAACAGCAACTTGTAGCCCTGTTGACACAGCATGTCACAGAATGCGCCACCGCCAGGGGGGAAATGCGTGAATGTGCTGATACTGTTAGGTCTGCCATTGAGTCCACTTCTAAGGACATTTGTGCCAAACTGGCCGCGGTGCGGCATGTACTTTCAGAGCTAGTCCAAACAATGCGGGACATGTGGACATGTGACCAACCCAGTTCCTCCTTGGCTGCCAGTTCAACCCGAACCAGCGGCGTATCGACAGGGGTGCACCGGGTGCTGGGAGAGGGGGGTGCCATTAGGCGCAGCCTCGTGCACTGATGCCATATGATTCACTTGTGCACAGTCATCCACACCATGTTATGGGGAGTAGAGGGGGAGGGGGGAGTGGGTGTGTTGGGGAGTAGAGGGGGGAGTGGGTGTGTTCACTTAGATTTACCTTTTCAATACACTTTTTGGTTTTTTGCACAAATCACATGTGTGGACATTGCTCATTGCGTACTTGTGCTTTATTGGTGAACAGTCTACAGTGTCCATGTCCCTGACACACCCAATGCCCCAAGTACCATCTCCATGTGACACCCACCATTCCATGTGTGCTAGAAGAATTGGTTGATCAGAGTCTGACGCATGTCACGACCCTCCTGTGCATCGCTTCCTCCCTGAGGTTCTGCCCCATCCCCACCCCCCTCATCCTCTTCTTCAGGTGGTTACTGTTCTGCGTCAGGGGGCAGGAGCACATTCCGTCTGATGCACATATTGTATAGCATCACACATGCCATGACAATCTTTGCCACCTTCTCATGGCGGTACAGGAGTGCCCCACCAGACCTGCTGAGGCAGCGAAACCGTGCCTTCAAGAAGCCAAATGTCTGCTCAGTCACCACACGGGTTCATGTATGGGCACAATTATAGTCCTCCTCGTGCCTGTTCTGTGGGTTCCGGACTGGGGTAAGGAGCCACTGCTTCAAGGGATAGCCTGCATCACCTGCATGTGGGCAACAATGTATGTGTAAGTTAACTCAGCATGTTTGACCTCATTAAGTGATACCATGGCATGCATTTGTTTCTTCATCTGAACACCATTTCCATGCATGGATGGAGTCACACGATGAGACTACTATGTTTGTATTCCTCTTATGGACTGTTTTGCATGTCATTGATTAGCGTGCGCGGGGGGGGTCCAGTTCCTTGTGAGTGCACATGCACTGTGTCAGTCCACGTCCGTTGTTTCTGTGATCTTGCAGATGTCCACTTATTTGTATGCTGTCATCCTGGCAACGTTGATGTCAGCCTCATGATGCTCTCACTACGCAGAACAAATGATGTCATGCAATTTAGTTGGGCTTCTGTGTCAGTGTGGCGGTGTATTGATGTATTTGACCCTCATGTGACTCCTTTGTACGCAATAATGGGGGACTGGCCGTTCAGTTCATAGGCCCTCATTACGACCCTGGCGGAAAACAACTGACATGACCGCCATAGCGTAAATAGCGTTTCCGCCACTGCACGATGGAGGAAAGTGCGACTAATTCTGACCCATCGGGCACGAGCATTACGCCATGGCGGAAGTGCAAAGTCCGCGATGGCGGAAATGACCCCAAAACGCCCCTTACCGCCGTCGTACGTCGCCCTAGGTGCAATTCCGCCACCCATATTAGCGGTCACCGTAATGAGCGGTCAGCGCAAAATACGGTGACCGTAAATATACGGAAACGGAAGTAAAAACATGGGGCCGGAATGGGAAACAGCACGCCGTACACCTATAAAATCAGAATCCCAACACAACCATTAAAAATCCGACCCTGAGACACATCCCAACCCGTTAGCCACCCCAGTTAAAAAAATAAATATGGGAAAAGTTGCTAAAAAAGCGTGCGACCGCAAGCGGCAGGTCCACTTCTCCCACGAGGAACTCACCATGCTCACAGAGACCCTCCAGGAGAACGCTGCCGTCGTCTTCTCGACGCAAATGACCAGGACGGCACTTGCGAACAAGAAGGCCATATGGGCGCTGGTGGCACAGCGGGTAAGTGCGGTGGGGACCGCACCCCGCAACCCACAGCAATGCAGAAAGCGATGGGACGACCTACGGATACGCGTCCGGAGCATACTCTCTGCCAACCGGAACATTGCCACAGCTACCGGGGGAGGATCGGAATCACCCATCAAGTTGACCCCCTGGGAAGAAATCTGTGCCTCCACCATTGGAATGGAGAGCATAGAGGGAGTCGGAGGGATGGAGAAAGGAGTGCAGACATCAGAAGAATCAGGTAGGTGGCCCAAATAAAACTATGCCAAATCCACAATTACCAACCATGTGCAGTACCATGTGTCCCCATAGTGCACTAGAAACACATGTCCAGGAGAACGACCACATACATTGCCATGACAGCGCCCCTTAAAAGTCCGATTAAATAAATAAATATTTAAAAATCCAAAAAACACACTCTACATGTGCAGCATGCACACCCTAACTGCAGACTGCAAAATAACTGCATCCCCAATGCACAAAAAAATGAGACCACCTCCAAGGCCCTGACCCAAATAACCCCCAGGTACCACCCCAATGCATGTGATACAATTGCCATTACAATTACCACAGACCCATGAATAACGCTCGCCCTCCTTTACTCCACCACAGGGTCAGATTCCAATGACGAGCTTCAGGACACCCCTACCAGCACACCTGCAAAGAGGGCCAAGACCAACGGCCAAAGACCCTCCACCTCAGCTGCACGGATCAAGACACGTCAGCAGCACGAATCGAGTGCCAGCACACTGGAGGGGACATCAACAGGCACCCCAGCAGCCAGCATGTCCACAACAGCAGCACCACAGGTCCCCCCAATGGATGCCACAGAAGGCACTGCTTCTGGTGGCAGCAGCACCATAGGTGAAACTGCTTTCATGCCAGCATGCTCCGACACAGAAAACGGTGCTGTAGATGTGGGATCCATCCATGACCTGTCCCAATCCCCCTGTATGTTTCATCCTGTACACCATGAGGACACCACGCAGGGGCACCCACAAGACGACGACTGGCCAACCCCAACAAGGCCTGTTGCAAGGCAACATGAGGCGTCCAGCCCCTCTGTGACACCACCGCAAATGGGCATGGCCCAGCAGAGGCAACAGTCCCTCGAGCAGATGATAGTGCAACAGCAGCAAATGGCCACGCTCCTCAAGGAGCATGCTGATGAATGTGGGGGTTCTAAGGCAGCCATTGAAACATCTACTGAGACACTTAGGGCAGAAATGGAGCGTAGTACAGAGACACTAAGGGCACAAATGGAGAGAAGTACCGAGAGCCTGAGGGGACAAATGGAGAGAAGCACCGAGAGTCTGAGGGGGGAACTGCATGCGACGTCCAAAGACGTATGTGCTGAACTTGCCGCTGTGCGCCGTGTGCTCACTGAGCTCTCACAAACCCTTAGGGACATGCATGGACGTGAGCAGGCAGAGACATCATCCGTTGCAAGTTCCGTCCAGGGCAGCCCCCAACGTAGATCTGGGAGGAACCGGCGCTCCACAGGCAGGGGTGCCCCTGATACCCGGAGAGGGGGCTTGCAATATCGTCTGCCCACTGACAATGAGCGTCATTGGACACTGGTGTTGGGGGGGTAGGAGGGTGGAGCGGGTGTGTTGTGCTTCTTTGGGTGGCGGTTCGATTGGGTGTGTAATGTCATTTCACATCTGCAATACAATTCTTCATATTCATCCAATGAGATGTGTGGACATTGATCTCTGTGTACGAGGCCTATCTTGGCGTACAGTCCACATTGTGCATGTTCCAGACACACACAGTGCCACAAGTCCCGTGTCCATGTAACAGCCACCAGGCGTGAGTGCTAGAAGCATGCATCTATGAGATTCTGACGTAATTCACGGGCCTCCTGTGCCTCGCGGACCCCTTGAGGTGCTGCCACATCCCCACCCTCATCATGACCATCTTCAATTGCTAGCAGTTCTGCGTCGGGGGGCATGGCCACATTCCTACGTACGCACATGTTGTGTAGCATGACACATGCCATGACCATCTTTGCCACCTTCTCATGGCGGTACAGGAGTGCCCCGCCAGACCTGCTGAGGCAGCGAAAACGAGCCTTCAGTAGGCCGAATGCCTGTTCTATGACCACACGGGTACGTGAGTGGGCATGGTTGTAGTCCTCCTCATGCTGGTCCTGTGGGTTCCGGATTGGTGTGAGGAGCCATCTCTTCAGTGGATACCCGCAATCACCTGTATGTGGACAAGAAAGGATGTTTGTGGAATGTCATTGCTACGTACGCACCCCCCCCCCCCTTCCTGCCAGGTCATTCACGCATCACCTACCCCACATACTCATGCATTAAATGAGACTCACGGAGTAGCCAGGATCGGCGCCCTGCGTGTCGCTCCATGTAGCGTGGTATTCTAGAGTTCCGCAAGACCATAGAATCATGTGTTGATCCTGGAAATCGGGCAGAACAATGTGTAAAGATCCTGTTGGAGTCACACACCATTTGTACATTGATAGAATGATATTGTTTCCGGTTGCGGTACTGGGCCTCCATGGCATGTGGGACAACCAATTCCACATGGGTGCAGTCGATGGCACCAATGCAACCCGGTATGCCGCCAAGTGCATGGAATCCCACTTTTGTGTTTGTAAGCTCCTGCTCCGAGCGTGGTAAAGTGATGTAGTCGTCTGAGTGCTTCAGGAGGGCATCAAGCACTTGGAATAGTGTCCGTGAGAATAGGGGCTGTGAAATGCCATGCAACTGTCTGACTGTGTGCTGGTAGGTGCCTGTGGCCAGGAAGTGGAGTACAGACACCACCTTCAGTAGGGGTGGGATGGCGGTTGGGCTATCTATCATGCTGACAAGGTCAGCGTGTGTCATGTCGACAATGGCGGTTATGGTGTCCCGGTCCAAACGGTAGAGGGTGTGGATCTGCTCAGCTGTGAGGTTGAACGGATTAGCTCGGAGGCGTGGGATTGCGGGCTGCCTGCGTGGTGGTAGTGGCTGTGCTGGTGGGGCTTGCTGGCCATGCCTTGCCCTCCTCCTCCTCCTCCTGCGTCTCCTCTGTGCGGCCGGTTGTTGCAGTCGTTGGCGTTCGTCTTCTTCTTGAAGTTGGAGTACTTGCAGTGCAATCAGGTCCCCCAGGCCCAACATCGCTAGTCCTGCCGGTAGCATTCTGGAGTGGGTGTGGTTGTGGGAGGGGTTTGGGTATGCAATTTATGTGTTTTCAGGCTGTATAGCCTTCAACTGTGGTGATTCATTCCACCTGTGTCAGCTGCAATGCCTTTCGTGCGAGCACGTCCCGCACACGACGCTGCAATTCGACGCATGGCATCTTGCATTTGCATTCATGTTCTCAATCCCGAAGGCTGTGGAATATTGGTTTATATGTCAATTCTGCTATGGTCCCATTGTTGCACATACGATATTTGCATTCGCGAGCAAACTTGTGAAGGGTCAGTGGAATGTAGTGCTCGATCAACGGTGGACCTTCATGCAGCACTGTACCGACGTTCACCGACGGCGGGGAGTCCCATCAGTGATTGAGGCCAGTTACCATTTTCACACACAGCCGCACTGCATAGATGTATTTGTGTATACAAGCGTTCACAGATGCCTTTTCAACGTGATGTTGCAAATTAGGAATTCGAAGGACAGCGCTTTCGGTTTTCGACTAGCGGCGTGGAGACGCCCACAGGTCTGACTGGAAATGGAACATTCTATTGTTGAATGTCCTTGGGACAGGGCCCATGACGGGAATGCAATGATTGATATGATTTGAATGGGATGCGCTATAGCGTAGTGGACGATAAGGCAGGACGTTCCCAAATACATGTGACTTCACTACACAAGGAATCCGGGCAGGAGCACAGTGGATTTTGAAGGCTGCATTACGCACAGACTCAATGGACATTTCGAATGTTATGTGAGTGAATATTCAGGCGTTTTCATAACGGGATGAGGGAATGATGAATGGATGCATGGGAAGATGATTTAATTGGGAGTCGGCCATGTACATGGCTATTTGGAATGTATCCCATTCCCCTGCGCTATGTGATGCAAGGCTGCCATAGTGGGACCATCGTCTGTCTGCCCTTGTTGAACCCTCCCTGTCTCGACGCGCCTTCAATCACTTGTGTCTATGCACGTTGATGATCCCATCTGATGGATCCTGTTCTGACAGGCGCATGCACACAGACACTCGTTTGAAATAGTGTATTCACCTCGATTTGTGTCGTAATGATTCGCAAGTGAATTTTGGGTGCAATTGATCCTTATGAGTGGGCTAGCATGCATATGGTTGTAGGTTTGGTGTATTGAATGTAGTGAGTAATACATATGAAGTTCGGATGCCCATACTATATTTTTTTTCATTTGGGTGACAGGTATCTCCTCCCCTTCTGCCGCTGCCATCTGTACGCCACTCCTGCAGATGGCTTCTACAGTCGACACCTGCAGCTTCGAGTTAATCAGTGGAGCACCATTACGATCTTATGGGACGATCGCCAATGGCCCACATGCCCTTACGCAGTACTAGTGGCTAGGTGCAGCATACCTAGCTTCCAGCTGGACTAGTGCCTACTTCATGGGACGGGCCTGCGGTCCTAGGCGCTTCCATGTTGCCTTTTTGGACGTGGATGTAGCCCCTGTGTGCCATGGAGGTACAGGGCGTCACACATGGGGAAGCTGGTCATTTATTGCGGAGGCAGCCCACAGTAATGCTGATCATTTGTGAGTTTATGCTCAAATGGCTGTATGGCCTTGGTGAATTTGATGTGCATTAAATTTATATTCAGATATTAACCGTGTAGCCTTGTTCTTTGCTAGTAATGTGGCATATTCCGATTTGTGGCGCGATGTATTGTGAGGTGTTCTGCATTGGGTTCCGGCTTCTGGGTACAGTTGTGTGGTACGTGCTTATGCTGATGGTTGGTTTGACTACTGCCATGTGTACAGGGCTGGTGCAGTCTCCCTCAGGTTACTGCTTTGACTGTTGGTTTACACTGGTGGCAAGAGATGGGGGACTGTTGTTGTTTTGTGTCATGGAATTTTCAGTTCATTTTGATGTACTTGCACCTTCAGATGCCTGTGCTGCATCAGTACGGCAATGGTGGGTTGCCAATTGGGGATGGCCACTCACAGGGCACTTGGGGCCCCTGCATGCATTTGTTCGTTGGCATGCATGGGTGACTTGTACATTTCACTGGTTGCATGGTGTGACTGCATTGCGCCTACGAGCAGTTGTACAATGTGGCCAGGGAGTGGAGTACAGGCACTCAGTAGGGCCATTACGGTTGGTTCGCGATGCCGTAGTTCTTGCCATGGCGGAATGGTACTTTCCGCCATGCTTGATGGCGTTAGGTGAATGTCCGCTGGGGTCAGCATTCGCGTACCGTTGCGCCATGGCGGATATTGCGGTTTTGCACGGTGCGCGTACTTGGTGCAGTTAGCGTTGGCGTTCATTACGGTGTCGCTAATCGCATCGTACTTTACGGTGACGGGTCATAATCGCAACGGGCGGTATTCGATGGCGGTATTACATTTCCGCCATCGTTTTTCATATTCCGCCAGGGTCGTAATGAGGGCCATAGTGTTTTGTGCTTTGTATTGGCTATAGTCATTGCTTGTGGCTGCATTTTGTTGTGGGGGATGCAGTCGGAATTGGTACAGTGCACATGCAGATGTCTGTGGGATGGTTGGGACACCGCTTCATTTGCATGGTAGGGCTGCTTGCATCTTGCATTATGTGGTCAGGTCCAGTCTGGGTGGATTTTGGGGTGTGAGCTTCCTCCATTCCCTCTTGAACTCGCTGCTAGGTTATGTATGAATCTCCCCCCCACCATCTCAGCCAGGTGAATTATGCATCTATGCCTCAATCACCTACCCACATCACATTTCCATGAGCCTAACATGCGACTCACCGAGAAGCCAGGATCTGTGCCCTGCATGTCGCTCCATGTAGCGTGGAATTGTGGAGTTCCGCAGGACCATTGAATCATGGGTTGATCCGGGGAATCAAGCACAGCAATGTTTAATGATTTTGTTCAAATCACATACCATTTGCACGTTGATTGGTTGGTATAGCTTACAGTTGCGGTACACTACCTCCATGGCATGTGGGACCACCAATTCCACATGGGTGCAGTCGATGGCACCAATGCAACCAGGTATGCCGGCCAGTGAATGGTAACCCACTTTGGTTTTTGAGATCTCCTGGGCAGACCGTGGTAAGGAAATGTGTTCGTATGTGTGCTTGAGGAGGGCATCAAGCACTTGGTTCAACGTACGTGAGAATAATGGTTGTGAAATGCCATGCAGTTGCCCCACTGTGTGTTGGTAGGTGCCTGTGGTCAGGAAGTGGAGCACAGTCACCACCTTCAGTAGGGGTGGGATGGTTTTCAATGAGGCTGACTATGTCGTCATGTATCAAGTCCACAATGGTGGTGATGGTGTCCCGGTCCAGGCGGTATAAGGTGTGGATCTGCTCAGCGGTTGAGTTGAATGGACTGGCTTTGATGCATGGGATTGGGGGCTGCCTGCATGGTGGCACTGGCTGTGCTGGTGGGGCATGCTGGCCCTGCCCTGCCCTCCTTCTCCTCCTGCGTCTCCTCTGTGCTGCCTGTTGGTGCACTTCTTGTTGTTGTTGTTGCAGCACTTCCACTGCAATCAGGGCCTCCAGCCCAGCATTGCTAGTAGTATTGGATTCATTGTGGTGTGTAACTGTGTGTGGGAAGGGGTGGGGTGTGCTCCTTTTGTGCTTGGCCAGTCTGTATTGCCTCCACCTGTGCTGATTGTGTGCACCTGTGGCAGCTGGGAACACTGCACATGGCCATTTACGGTTGGTCCGCGATGGCGGTATTAGCACCATGGCGGTAAGGTACTTTGCAGCCTTCACAAAGGCGTTATTTCCATGTCCGCGTGACTCGTAATGTTCCCAACTTAGTGCCATGGCGGTATTTACGGCATGGGAATCGCGTGCCTCTGCCCATGGCGTCTTTAACGGCTCCGTTGAATACGGTGCCGCTAATAGCGCTATCTCGGGTCATAATCGGCCCTAGTGGTAGGCGATGCCGGTAATCCTTTACCGGCATCGTTTTTCACTTACCGCCAGGGTCGTAATGAGGGCTCATGTGTGTGTGTGTGTTGCTGCAGGACTTTTTATAAAAGTAGCTCAAAAACTATAGGCACAACATACAAAATAGAAGACAATGAAGATTCCAATTTATATTGTCATAATAAGCTAAGGAGAGGAGATGTGTAGTATTGTAAATGCTTATACACTTTCTGTCATGACGAGCAAGACACAAGAAGAATACAGGCGAGTGCTTCGTAGAATGCAGTAGACGCGCTCGCCTGGAAACAGAGCGAGCCGCTCGAACATCAAAATTAACGTCTGTCAGTTGGCGGAGCTCGATGTACATCTTAACTTCTCCTCATAAGATATATATATATATATTAAGTAATAAATACGTGCCCTTACCTCTGTGCGTCGTGCCATCATTATACTTCATCGACCAAAACAGCAAAATGTCCTCCCTCTGAATTAGTGAAAGGCATTCATGGCAAAGTAGTTTATTTACCATTAGATCTCAAAGAAAATGTACACACTCTAGGAGTGCAACGGGCAACAGATCAATCTTTAATAACATAAAGATAGACAAGCCCTTCAATAGCTAAAAACAACAATGAATACTACTGGAAAAGGAGGAAGGTACGATGATAGACCCACACAGATAACAGCAACAGAATATCACTCTTTACGAATGTATTCTGAAAACCCCAGATTCAGACAAAACGTGGAATACATATTCCACCTACTTTTTGAAAATGAACGAGCAACTCTATGCTACAGAGTTGCACACACATTAAAATTAGGTACCCATTTTCAAAATATGTCAGCTACGTACGCAAATATTACAAAAAGTGCAAGAAAAAGATGAGGTTTTACAGTCAAGTATTACAAATCGTTTAGCAAACATGCATGGTACAAAAGAATACTAGGTCCGACGTCACAGAGATGTAGAGGTGGAGGAATCTGGAAGGAGAAATCTTGAAGCGTTTTACAGTAGTTGTAGCTGTAGGTGCTTTGCAATCATAGGACAATTGTACTCATAGTGATGAACTGTTCATCTGAAGTGCTGAATTGTAATAACAGAGTTAGATGTAGAGTTCTGGATGTGATTGGTGGATGTTTGTATCACTGCTTGTGTGTAGCCAATGAGAGAGTGGTGCAGACAGTGATGTGGAAAGGGAAAAAAGGCTGCCCTGTGTTGCAGGGTCCGTGGACACCGCGATTGTTTGCGCACAGGGCGTGCCACATCCAGGGCTTCTCAGCATGTCTAGCAGGAAGAGAGGCTGTGTGTGTAGTGAAGATGGCAGAGGTGAAGAAAGTGAGGATGTTGGTAGTTGGAGATCTGTTTGTAAATGTTTCAGAGAGGTATGCTATGTCTAAACATATGGCTGCCAGTTTTGGTTTTGAAGGAGTTGATGTTTTGTGGTAAACTGTGCCTGTTCCAATATGCAAGGAGTGGTTGGAGTTTGTAAGAGTTTATCCATGAGGAACAGTCCAGATGTAGTGGTACTGCATTGGGTGCTGTCCATTTGGGATCCATCAGTGCTCCTAATTTCTTGAGTGCTCTTGAAATCTTGTTTAAGGCAGTGATGGTGGTTCTTCCAGATGCCAAGGTGATTTTTTCTGAAAATGTTGCCTAGGGTAGTATGGGACAATTGTAATGTTTTCTGTCCCCAGCAAAATGGTGCAAGGTGTTTGCTTAACAAAGACATGCCTGCTTTCTTGTTTAGAGCTGGGATGTTGTCTTGTAATAATGACAATATTGATTTTGTTAATGGTGAATATTTCAAAGCAGATAGCATTTCTTTATCCACACTGGGAAATGCCATGTTAATTGAAAATATGAGTAATGCTTTACAGAGGATAATGTAAATAAATCTCTAGGAAAATAAGTGAAAAAACAAAAAAATGCAAAATGAAAAGTGAGTTTTTAGAAGTACTTTTAAAAAACAAAAAAAGGCTCTTTTCAGAGCCACCATCAAAGGGGAAATGGAGTACCCTGCTTAAATTTTCATTCCCCACTCTCTTTCAGATTTCACAATTTGTCCGCGGACACCACGGCTGTCCGATGATCGTGTGTGTTACATACAGGGATTTTGAGGCTGGCGGGCATGCAAATAAAACTGGGCAGGCCAAATGATTGGTCAATAAGGTTTTCTGGGTGTGATGTGTAAGGAGATACTTTGGCAGAAAGTCTGTTTCCTTAAAGGAGAGCAGATAGCTATGGCTGTGTCTTTCAGAAGGCAGAGTGTCTGGTTTTTGGGTGACTCATGGATAAATTGGTTGGAGGTGCATGCAGACCGCTGTGGAGTGGCTGCACATCTTGGATTCCATCATGTGCATGTGCACTGGTATTACATGCACGGAATGAACTGGCTGGATTTGGTTCCTTTTTGTGCAACTTTTATGACACACTGTCATCCAGACATTATTATTATTCATTGTCGAGGGAACAGTTTAGGACATGTCTCTGGAATCTCCTTGCAGTTTGCAATGAAAGAAGGACTTGTGAAAGTCATGGACCTGTTTCCAAACTCCCAAGTAATTCTTTCTCGTATTGCGCAGAGACAAATGTGGCTGCGTTCTTCTTCATTTGGTCCACAAATGGAGAAAGCGAAGTGTAATATCAATAAGGCTGTTTGCACTTTTTTGAGAGATGTTTGCATGCCCTTAGTGAAAATATTATGTTTTGTAGCACAAACATTTTTTGCAGAGATGGAGTCCATCTTACTGATGTTGGGAATCAGATTTTTCTGTGAAATATACAAAATGCATTACAACCCTTTTTGGAAGTATTGCAATCCTTTTTCCAGTAGCTGTTGACCACTTGAAGTTTTTGAAACACAAAAAAACACCACGAAAAGGCTCTTTTCAGAGCCACCACTGCTTCCCAGAGTACAGTACAATGGTTTTGATAGCGCAGTTCCTCAAAAATGTGTATGTCCGCGGACTATCCATGGACATCTTAAAATGCACAGGGTCCTGCAGCGTTTCATTGGCACTCTATTTCTTAAATTCTGAAAGGTGGCTCTGAAAAGAACCTTTGTTAAGTTTTTTGTTGTTTTGTATTTTTTGGGTGTTTTTTAACAAGACACACGAGGAAAGGAAGGAAAGGGAGGGTAAGTAAGGGGCACCAACCACGGGGATAAGAAAAGGCAGGTGGAGAGAGGAAGATGTTGGGTGGGCCTCACTTAGGTAGGTGGCAGACTTTCTTATGCTCCCGGACCATAGCCTCAAAAGCACTTCGAAGTGTCTCCCCCCTGCAGAGTACCGCATCGCAGTACATGCACAATACAGTAACCCATGAAAGGTAAGGGTCTACTGTGTCATGTAAGGCCTGCAAGTCTGGTTCAGGGATGCACTGCCCCACAGGAGTGTCTCTAGTGGTGGCAGGAGCAGCTACACCTAAGGTCATTTCACATGGCCGCAGTTCTGAGTATCAAAGAAGTAGGTTGAATGACATTTGTGATGTCATCTTTGATGTCATGGGTATTAGCCTTAGCAGTGCATGGTGGTGGCCCGAGTTATGGTTGCTTACCTTACCATAACTGGTGAATTTCTGGAGTTTTTTGGTTTTACTTCTAATCATAACGTCCCCTTAACAACGTTTTTCTAACTGAATTTGATCGTTTTTTAGTAGCGCAACTTAACCATAACGTCCCTTTAATAAAGTTTTTTCACTGTATATATATAAATATATATGTGTGTGTGTGTATATATATATATATATATATATTTATATATATATATATATATATATATATATATATATATATATATATATATATATATATATATATATATATACATTTTTAATTTCTTGTTCGCCAGTTCACTGGCAAGTCTGAATTGCACTCCCAGCCATAATATAAAAATATCACAGACGTCGTGTTAAGAATACCATTGGGCGTCACACACTGGACCAGGACACTTGTTCTTATCCTCTCATAGGAAAGCTTTTTCTTTAATTTCAATTAATTCAAATTGAGTTAATACTGACCCATCTCACAGCCCCTTTTACAAATACCCCGGGTCACAATGGACCAGGAACCAGGCCGGTTGGTGAAAAATATAATATTTATTTATTATGAATATTCACAATCATCACACGAATTTTAATATTGGGCAATGCCCTTGGTTAACCTTCTAGTAGAACATATCCAAAGCACAATTGAATAGGAGCATTTTTTGAATTAGGATAGATAGCACCCAAGTTAAGATTTCCCCCTGCAATGTTCCCTCAATCCACAATGGTTAAGAAGGAGCAGCAGGTAGTCAGGGATAAAAGGCAGCAAACAGAACCAAAATCCGACCTTGCATCACAAAATAGAAGGAAAAACCCATTGGAAAGGCCTAAAATGACACTCAGATTTCGATAATCCATTATATTGTTTTGAAATAATGCTGTGCATATCTTTTATCACAGTGTCAGGGATGTTAGGTCACTAGCAACCATAAGGTAAGGTATCAGGAAAGCAAATAGTCCACGAAACAGATTTGAAATTGAAATTGAAAACCCAGTGCAAATCACACGTTGGAAGGTTGCATTTTTACACAGAAGCAGTTTTAAATGCAAAAACAGTTTAAAAAAGAAACAGGTGAAAAACACTAAATTTGAATGTGGTTTATAGGCTGGGGAACAGATGTATATCACAGGGACAATCTCAAAGTGAAAGGAGGGTAGTAGCTGAAGATGTGGATGAGATTTTCGGGGTGGAATGGGGTTCAGTTTTAGGAAAATAGAGCAGTAAAATATAAGAAAATCGGTTTTGCAAGAAAGGCAAATTTGACTTAAACTAAATTATCTAGACTATATTGTTAAAGTGGGACACAGTAAGCTCCAAAGTTGATTTGCAAAGTCATCCTTCTCACCCCAGTGCTCAACTTTAACTGGGAATTAGTTTGATTACTCAAAATATGAGTAAGGGCTTATGATTTACAGCAGGCAGAAATGAAAAGAGAGATGGCGCTTGCACTTAGAAAGTCATGGGCAGGATGCACGGATAATGCTAAGAGGTTTAACAAGTTACCATGGTATGGATAGGATTGCTTAGCGAGTGGAATAAAGACAAAAAGGGTCAAGATGGGGAGACTATGTGTTTCTCTGAGATGAGGAGATACTCACATTCCACTCTTGAGTTTGGAATTTTGCAACAGCCAACTGGGTCTGGTCATCACGCGGAGGACACGCCTTACCGCAAACAGCTGGGCAATTCTGGTCACCAGATGGCAAGTACAGCTGGGCAGTTTGGGTCAATGGATGGCAGGGTGGCAGCGGCATGCAGTTAGTGGGCAAAAGCCAGGCTGGTTTCAGGATGCTTCCCAACAAAAACAATACAGCAGCGTCTCCCTTTGGGTATTGGGATTTTTAGTAGGATTTCAGGATTGAAGCCTTACTGGGATGGTCAGCAATGCTCTGTCCTTTCTGGGATAGGATCATCTATGCTCTGGCTTTTCAGTGTGATCTGGAGTCTGGCAAGAAGAATGTGGAAGATCAGGAACACCGGTGCAGGAAATTCAGGAAGAGTTTCTTTATTTAAAGTTCAGTTAACCACCCCTTATATAGAGCCTGGTGACATCGCAGAATTATTGGTGGGCAGAACTGAGCTAGGCCTACCCCCAAGAAGCAGATAGGACTGCTTAAGTTAATCGACTCCTCAAGGAGGAGTCCCAGTTTATGAGGTTGCATTTTATGAGGTAAAAAGCCATCCCACAGTCCTTTTTGCCTAAATCCAGTTTTGCCATAAATGGCACATTTTTATAGTTGGGGCATCTTAAGAAATTACATAAGCAGGTTACATATTTTATGCAGAACATGCTAGTCCAACTCTGCAGTCTGTAAAAGATAGTTTCACCCTTCTAATAATCTTTGGTCATTTTTGGTCATTTTTAAGGTGAAACATTCGGCCTGCAATTCTATAACTTTAGGTGTGTGTACATACTATCATGGGGCCTATTTCTGTCATTTTTTAACATTCCATCATGTATCCTTTCACCATGATTCACTTTCTTCTGGCATTCGTGTCCCATACGGGCAATTGACAGCCAAGATATCTTATTTGAAAGCCACGAAAATCAAATTTAAAATGGATAACTTTTTACATTTTTGCAAGGTCCTGTTGCAAAGATAAAAGTCTTAAAAGATTATTTATAAAATATTCTTTGGAGACAAATGGGCATCCTTTGTCCTTCACTGGAACCATTTTTTTCTCTTCAACTACCAGTTTGATTGAAGGTTTATGACTTCACAGGTTGGTGTCCCAGAAGTTCCATTGTTAGAGACTGGAGCACAGATTCACGTCTGTAAAGGTAGAAATTATCACTTGTGTGTTAGGATCTAATGTGAATGGCCTTCTGTTATTAGCATCCCCCCCAAGCAGAAGCCTGTCTTTGGCTGATTTCTCCCAGGTTGCAAATGCAGTTTAATTTATTTTATTTATTTTCGCTCTGAATTAGAAGAAAACCTGCTTAATGAAACCATCTCATACATGTATTTCACAGCACAATCCCCTTTCACATTGCTAGGCAAGGATACATTTTTGTTCAACATAATACTTTTAAAACAGGCATTTTCTTATTTGGTTTGCTAAAGCCCATTTTTGACACATGTGGTGACAGCTGCTAGCATTTTCCTTTCAAATTAGTTTTTTTCCAATAGACTTCCCAATATTGTTTTGCAGCCCTAGTTAGTTTCTTGTAGGCAGCAGTCTGTACAAGCCAAAGGTCTCCATGAAATTGACATGTGCACAGAAAGCTAACATTTATTTTCAAGCAGCTATTTTTGACATTTTGTAGCAAAAGTTTCAGCATTTTTCACTGTAGCTGAAGTAATGCTTTTGTTGATTTTCTCAGATTTGGCTGGCACTACCTGCCATTCAGGAATAATGCTCTTTTCTGATGGAGCACAATGTGAATATGGCTGGTCATGACAGGGTCTTTTTGATAAAGGCCGTGCGATGAAGAAAAGGGAAAAATAGCATCAGATCAGCATCATTTTAAAGGTGAAATATTCTCTTTTTGAATGGGAATTTTGGGCTTGCAGCAAAACAGCACTGCTTTTTCACTCCATTTATTTAAGACAAACAAGAACACCCCCTAGTAGCCATTCTCAGGATGCACCCTGTTCCATCTTGCCCAATGGCGCTTGGCAAAACAGTGCAGCCCTCCTTTTGTCGCTGCAAAATGGAGTTTTGGTGTGAGGCAGTGTCGCTCAAAGGAGCTAGCACAGCCATTTTGCTGTTTCTGCTCAAATGCAGCTTGGTGAGGTGAGGAAGTACTTCTGAGTGGGTAAATATATCCCACAGTCAGGCAAGAAAAACAGCAGCAACATGGAACCAAAATTAAAGTTAAAATATTTTCTTTGTTAGAATTAACACATTTTAAAAATGTTGTGTAGCTCCAAAGCAGTTAAAATGAGGCAACAGCAAAAGCTGACGCGTTTCACGACACCTAGTTGCTTGATCGCATGATATATAAATACATATATATATATATATATATATATATACATATATATATATATATATATATATATACACATAACAACAAATTAGCAGGGGACATCTCAATAATTTTCATATGGACAAAGACTTGGCCTGCAACCCCAGTAACAAGCAAGCCAGCCAGCCAGAGCCTTTGCAGTGGGCATATTGAGGGTATTAAAGGAGGATCTAACACACACAGACATAGATTCCCCAGGCAAAGTTAGGAACTTCCACATCTAATAGGCAGATCACAGCCTAGCAAAGAAGAACTTCCTAGCACCTCAGGAGAACAACACCTTACCACAGGCATGACATCTTGCAAGGACCTGTTTCAGAGTAAAAAGAAAGGGGAGAACAATAGCAGCCAAATGCAAGCCGGAACAGCAAGTTTGCAAGAGATACCACAATTGGAGTGGCAACACAACATTATACTACCGCTTCACTAGACCAAAAACCAATGTTATTACAGCATGAAATATGAGGGATAAGAGAAGAAGCGAAACAGCAGCGCAGTAGAGTAACAGATGCACAAGAGTGCATCTCTTCAGTGGAGGACAGACTGGAAGCCCTGGAACACCTGAAGATGAGGATTAAGGAACTGGAGATGGCATGCACCGATGCAGAAGACAGAAATGAAGGGACAATATTTGTATCTTTGATCTCCCTGAGAAATCAAAAGGAACAGATACAATTAAGTTCATGGAAGAATGGATCCCAAAGGTGATCTACATGAAACCTGAGCCACCACTAGAAATTCAAAGAGCACATAGAGTGAATCTAAGAGACCCAAGAATAAACCAAGTCGCCAGACCTCTGATAATTTGCTTCCTGCTACATCAACACACATGAGCCATACTGCAATCCGCAAGAATATTTTCCCCAATCCTATATCAGAACAATATGTGTGCCTGTCTATTCCAAGGATACTATGAAAAAATTCAAAACTTTCCTGGAATTATGCATGGGACTCAACCGCAGACAGTGGCCTAGTCAGCCCAGCAAAACTACTCATTACAAACAAGGATGGGGGTCACAAGGGAGTTCTTTGAACTGGAAGAGGTCTATCGATATCTGAAGCTAGACACAGAAGAGCATATGGATAATGCAGCAGCACATCCAAACCCTAGGATCAACTTGCAAGAAAACCCAAATAAATAAGACCACTGCAGCAGATTATACTACCACACAAAAATACACCTGCAATGAGCAAGAAGCTAGCCCACTATAGAAGCAACCTGAGAGGGCACATAATGACACACACAGGGATAGGTCCTGCTCTCTAATCAAGAACACCAAAGTCATGATGCTAGAAAACAACTACACCTGATGAAACAGACAATGAGAAGATTGACACCTCTCAACACTAGCACCCCCTCGAAAGCATGCAAAGCTGATGCTATAGACATCCACCATGGGCCCTACTCATTGGACTATGCCGCACCTTCTTCCTCCACCCATTTTCCCCGATACAACCCACAACAAAGATATTATGTAAGAATAACTCCAACAACATCTAATGGGCTGCTGGGTGCAGAGGCACAAGCAGCACCCCCCCATAAGAAAAGTAATGCACAGTAATGGCTCATTGTAGCCACACACATCTTATACCCAGTCAAAATACCTGTCCCAGTTAAGGCCCCAGTTGAGCCGCATATATCAATAAAACCTTCACAAGATATGTTTTTATCTGCAGCCCAACATCTTACAAACTACATGAGTCTAGAATCGGCTACCATGGTCAAGCCCTTCACATTCCACCCTCCTCTCACAAGCTAAAACAAGACCAAGAAATACTAACCACCAAACAAATCAGACACCATGACTAATATAAAAATTATCTTCCTGAATGATAATGGTCTGAACCTTTATATCAAAAGAAAGAAAATCCTCATATTCAAAAAATCGTAACACATGGATATCACATTACTGTAGGAAACCCACCTATCACCAGAGGAAACTCAAAACCTTAAAAGAAACCGGGTGGGGAAAACTGTTTCAGCTCCATACCCAAATGAAAATGTGGTATATATATATAGCTATATTAATTCACAAACCAGCAAACACTAGAGTATCTGAAACCTGTCCTGACTGAAACGGGAGAATGATAATGGCCAAAATACATATATAAGATAAACCTTTTGTCATTGGCTCGGTATATGCGCCCACAAATGACTAGTCTGCATTCCTGAACTGCCTTAATAGGTTACTTCTTGCAATGCATACCCATCAACAGTAATCAGAGGAGATTGGGACCTAGCATTAGACCCCTTCTTAGAAAGAACAGGTAAACTAGACCTACATTACAACAGGAAAAGAGAAACCTAACAAGACGTAATGCAAGACAGTAGCTTAGTAGACCCCTGGAGAATATGACACCTGGTAGATGAAGAGTTCACATTTACTTCCTGTGTTGTTGGAACCCTCTCAAGGATAGACTACTTCCTTATCGTGGCAGCTCTACTCCCGAATAGTCAGTCATGCAAAATACTAGCGGCAGGGGTAATGGATCATGCCCAATCTTCACTCAGTTCTCTACTAGAGATAAAGCACCTGTGCACAATAAATGGAGAATGAACACAAGCCTCTATAAACACCTGTGTGAAAAAAGAGTCAAAACAACTGACAGCATAGGAATTTTTAGATTATAATAATGGCTCATTCATCTGTATAGACGCTTTATGCTCATACAGGGCAATGTCAAAGACCCTTCTGAGAAACTTCTGAAAGGACAAACAAATAAGTGTCCTCAAGGTAAGGACACTCGTGTCCCCTGCAAACTATTGTACTGAAAAAACAGTCAATCAATAAGATAATGCAAATGATGTAGACAAATGTTTAGGACCATATGTAGTAAAACAAAAAAAGATTTAATATACAAAATCATACACAAAGAATTCAGCTCAACGCGTTTCAGGCTTAACTCTTCATCAGGAGCAACTTCTACATAATTCTTCTTCATATTCACAATATATAGATCTACAAAATAAATAAACTAAAGTAAAAGTATGTTTAGTTTAAAGATGTTTTGATAATAAAAAAAAAATCTCCCATAATCTGCAGCTATCATTCATCTGGATGGCTTGCCTCAGTAACTAGTAAGGGGGACAAGGATGTCCACCTGATCTGTAGTAAATCAGTTCTTCACTGGATTCTTTAAAGTTCACACCTGGCTACAAAAAATAATATGGTGTTAAGGAGTATAATTCCACTAACCAAACTCAATTAAATATATCACAGTGATCCACTGAAACATTCTAATCGTACATGTGGGATGTTTTTACCCACGCATCCAAGCCCTACCACAGAACTGTGCATTACTGGCATTGAAAACATCATGATGGCCAGAACTCACCAGAAAATGCACAGGGAAAACATGAAAAATAGGTTGCCATCCATTTTTGCCTCTGTCAATGTTAATGCAAGAGACCATTGCCAGGCCCTATCCTTTGGCTACCCACAGAGCACAAACCAGTGGAAAGAAAGATGGTTCTGTTCAAAATCTGTTTTTATTAATGTCAAAAATTGCTAAGATCATGGGCACGAAACCACCAAACAAAAATCCAACTCTGGTTGAGTGTTCTACTTTACTGTACTGCAAATCCACATCAATGCCATTTTAAGCGAGGATCATATACTATCAAGTAAAATCCCCTTTTTGAAATGGATTAATTCAAGACAGCTCCCAAAAATGGGTGCATTACCGGTGCTCAACACTAACCGGCGCTAGTGGTCTAAACTCTGTCTGGGGACCTGTATTTCAGAAGCTAAACAGCATCCTGAGCTAGCTGGGACTTTAAAGGCTTGCTGATTAATGACAATTCTCAACATCTACTGTTCCCAGGCCCAATACTAGAAGGCAGTCTGATTCAATTAACAGTTCAAGAGGCCTCTGTTCATGGGAAGTCTTCACACCTGCCCTTACCACCCACAGTAGAGGATATCACCTTGACATGTAAATTAGGAGGGGAGGAGAGCTTCCTGCAGCCTGGAAGAAAGGAACAATAACCTCTTTCAATTGAACAGGATATGCTGATTTGAGGTGTAATTGTCAACAGTTGCTCTGGCAGGAAAGCATGGGACATCTGACTCAGCCAGCTAGAGGCGGGCCAGACTGGGTTGTGGATTTCATATTGCACCAAATGTATGTTTTATCAAATTGCTTATACAATATTGTATTAAGCTGACAGAAATGTACAAATTGGAGATTCTTAATATGAAAAATGTACCTACAATTTAGACTAAACTCCACTCTGTGTGACACTCTAAGACCGAACCCCGATATTTATTAATATTGAAGACACTGTGCTTACACTAGAGAATTGAAAACGTATTGTAATGTGCTCAGGGAGGTGGTGTACCTCTGTGTAAATTTTGAGGAAAAAACAATGTTGCTAAAGCTACTAAAAAGCGCAAAATTTTGTCATTTCTGAACCCAAGCTCGCAGGAACGTGTGGCTTGATCAGAGACCTGTCTTAATTCATCCATAATGTGAACATGTATTTTCAACAACTTGTGTATCTGGTAAATATGTGTTTTGGGTAAAATTGATTTTCTCAGTAAAAGCAAAGGGCGTTTCTTCAATAGATTGTAAAATGGTAGCACTGGATGACTAACAACTCTGTTCTCCTGTGAGAGCACAGAAAATCCTATAGCCTATCAGGATCCTCAGAGGGTTGGGCATAGAAAGCTAGCCTTCCTACCCACTTTCTAAAGACATAAAAGGAGTCATTGAGACCCAGGTAGGGACATTCACTTCCCACTTCAAACCGATTTCTTGCGAAGCACTTTGATGGACAACTCCAGACCCAGAACCAAGCTAGAACTTGAAGCAGAGAGGTCTAGTCCACCAGCTGAATCCTTCAGAGGCCTCAGAATCTAGCAACCTAACCAAACTATTCAACAGCCGGGTGAGCTGTTTGATTCTGGCCTAGAACCCTGTGCCAGAAACACCCAGAAAGCAGAGCTGTATCCAGAACTGAGACCAGACCAGACTAGACCGCTGTGCCGTGCCGAGACCGGAACCAGAGATCCAGAACCGGAGATCCAGAACCGAGACCAGACCAGACCAGATCTCTGTGAGCAGAACCAGTGCCACAGACCGTCCCGTGGCGAGAGAACCGCAGCCAACCTGACCAGATCTTGATGGCCTATTACAAATTTATAGTGTGAGTACCCAGCCAGAACTGTGAATAGTCATCTATTAGTTTAAAATAAGCTTATACCATCCAATTCAACCTGCCTAGAACTGCATTAGAAATTGCGTGTTCATTCTGTGACTTTAAAGCTATTATCTCTTGTGGAAACCATCTCACTTATTTCTGTGCTGCATTCTTTTCCATCATTGCATTTCCTTGAACCCATAAAAGCATTCTCAACTACTTTATCCTCTCTATACCAACTCCTAAGTAATTAAAAAAGTGTGCTAGTGTAATACTATCCATTGTTGATCACTGTCATATTCATAAGTGTGCTATCAAATATTTATTTATTTATAAAAGTGTGATATATATATATATATATTGTTTAATTTGTAAAATAAATCTTTTAATTTGCAAAACAAACCTACTTCTTGGCTCAATGAGGTCAGGGGGATTGAAAGAGAGGGGCATCCCAGACTCGGCATTGACTTAGTTGGAGTATTGAATTGAAGTCGCTTAACTGAGTGGGGGCTCAGGCCGGGACGTTTGGATTAGACCTACCACTTGTGCAGCTTAATACAGTGTGCTAACTGACAGGATACATAAGTCCTGTTGGATCACCACGTTGTGTTGCACTGTAAAATCACCCCTCAAAAGAAGAACGCTCTAAGGAGACGGTCTGTTTTGCAAAATAAAATACAAACTTCTGTAAGTCAGGAAGGAAATCAATATCCAGAATGACGACATTGGTAGATATGAAGATAGCTAGAGAGCACCTCTTACATAAACTGTTTGTGAGAGGTGAATGGTCTGAACAGGACCAGAATGTGTGGCTGCAGGCGATCACACAACAGGTCAATGCGACTGGGTTAGACAGCTGAAAAGATCAGGGTCCCTTACACGTGGCCCTGAGTGAACTATACATGGCCCCTAAGGCCAAAGATGAGCACGACAAGATTGTTAGGATAGCGGCATATTTGTATTTATATATGGGAGCCATACAGGACAAATGTGCTGAAGGCCAAGAGCTGGCAAATAGTCAACAGATGGCATTAAGAAGGCCCAATCTGACCTGGTCTCTTCCAAGCAGAGGCTGCAGAGGAGCCAGGGGTCAGAAAATGATAGTAGGCAGTATATCATTAAAAGAGGATATGGGTATCCTGCAACAGGAAAAGTCTGACCAGGATACTAGATTTTTGGCCTTGCAGAAGGAGTACCAAGAAGGTTTGGGCGCCCTACTGCAGAGCCAGAAAAAGCTGGAGCAACAACTGGACTTCAATAGGGTATGCGCAGAGCAGGTAGTCACCCTGCAAAGTCACCTAGATAGGGAGAAGGCAGAGAGCAACAAACTGATTCTGAAAGACCTGGATACCCAGACAGAATTTGAGGAAGAGCGCCAGAAAGCTGGTGCCCTTAAAAGGCAGAGGGACGACCTGGCAGCACGGATGCAGGCCCTTAGTCAGGAAAGGGACACCTTAGGCCAGGAAGTCTGCCAATTAAAAGTAAAAATTGAAGAAAATCACTTGGCCCTCCAGGGACTGGGTGACCTCCAAAAAGAGCATCAGAACTTGTTAGAGCACACCAGGAGTGTGGAAGACGCTCTGGAAAGAAAGGAACAGGCCAGTAGGGATGGGACTCAGGAGGTAACCCTCCTGCAGCAAAGACTGGCCCAGTATTCCAGGACCAACCAGGAGGCACAGAGAGAAAATGAGGCTCTCTGTCAGCACAACAATAGGCTCCAGCAACAGGTAGCCATACAGGAGAGACTGATAGAGTCTAGTAAGGCCTTGACTGAGGAACTGAAAGCACAGGCTCTTGCATGGCAACAGGGAGCAGGGGCTGATAGAGATGAGGTATGCTGGGAAAGGGAAACACCTGAGCATAACCTCAGGAACCCTAGTACCAGAGGCCTTCACCTCTCCCAGTCCCTGGACTCTGCCACCCCCATGTCCCCTGGCATACGTGAGCACAGGGCAACAGGGATGGCAGATTACTATCCAGCCAAACGTATGGGGCTCATAGGCCAATACCACCCAGGAATGGATGGGCGGGCATCTGGGTATGGGCACCTAAGTACAGTGCAATTTAGTGGGGAACCCCAGGAGAGTAGGCCCACTAAGGGCATCCTGAAAACCTCTGCCTAGTTAGGTCAGTGGGCGGGGGGCATCAAATCCTGGCAGCAAGGAGGGATCTGAAGACTCCTCTGAGCGTCACAGGACACAGGAGACCAGGTCCCCACATTCCGCCAGCCATTCCCGGGCTCGCAGAATCCAGGAAAACCTGGAAGATCAGACAGGCACCTCTGGGAGCAGTGCTTCTGAGTCAGAGGATGAATGGACCAGGGTTACCCGAACCAAAAAGGACAATAAGGCAAAAAGGGCCTTGCTTAAGGTCCCCTTAAAACAGATTAAGGCAATAAGGAGTGTCATCACCCCTTATCACAAGAACACCAAGTATTCTGTTTGGGAACACTTGGAGCTTTACGAGCAAATGATGGAGACTTTCCATTTGAAGGACAGCAGTAGCTGCATTCAGTATGTAAAATGGACATTCTCCCCAGAATACTCCAGTCTCTTTGCGGGGCTGGAGGACCAAAACCATTCAAGATGGTCCACATATAGGGCGGCCATCTTGAAACATTTTTCTGTTCACCGGAATCCCCAAGAGGCTCGCAAGGCAACCTACAATTTACAATGCAAATGTATGTATTTCATATTAGTAAATTTACATGTACTTTAAGTATTTGTATACATACTTGTATCACCTTTATTCCTGCTGCAAGCTGATTGGCTAAGGTAATTCATATTGTGCATAGATAGGGACTCCCTCTGCCGACATTGCAGAGGTCGGGAGCAGTGGGAAAGGGCTCACTGTGCAGAAGTCGTGCCAAAGTCCAGTCCGTCTATGCTCATCCAGGCCTCAGAAGGCTGGAACATAATGCTCAGTATCGGCTCTACTAGACAGACTACCCTGGACCTTGCCCCTCTTGGAACACATCTGCCACATGGCTGGAGGGCACTGCTGCCTGCTCATACTCCCCCCTTACAGCAAACTACGGCTGCTTTGACGGTAATGTTGCCTAACACCAAATCGTTATCTGCACATACTGCCTCTATTAATAATCTCCTTGTTACTCTGACCCCTGATTTCATCTGTCTTCTGGAAACCTGGCCCAATGAGGCTTCACCTCCTGCACTGGTCTGATTACAAAATAATAATAAAATAATTCACTGTCATCACTTTCATTCCGCGTAGGGGGCGGGGTGGCTATGATTTTCAAATCTGATCTTGCTGTCTCTCAAGTTACATTTACCCATTCTGTGCCTATTTAAGCCCTATTACTTGGTTGTGCAGTTTCGGCCATGTATATGTGTCAGTTTCTGGTGATCTACCTACCCCCTGGGGCACATACTGGTTTCTAGGATCCCTTTTGGTAGTGCTGGCCAACTTTCAGTTGAAGCTTTCTCACCTTGTTGTGCTCCGTGACTTCAACTTGAAATTTAATGGCCCCTATGTTCCAATTCTCAAGCAATTTGTCAATGGTCTCTGTGATCTCGGTCTCCATCAATTTATGACAGGTCTCACCCACAGGATTGGGAACACGATGGTTCTGGTGCTTGCCGATGAATAGGAACTTTCTCTTCTTCCTGCTGAACCTGTTCTGTGGTCACATCACTATCCCCTGACATTCACCATGAAATCTCCATGCCCTCTCTCTAAAGATCTCCCTCCTAGTGTCCTACGTCGTAACTGGCACTCGGTTGACCTCAAGTGCTTTGTGTCTTCCGTAAGGGCCAAATGTGGCATGGCTTGAGACACTGATCTCTCTCTTCTAGCTCACTACCAGGAGGTGGCAGCGGATTTAGTTGCCCCTCTTAGACTGATCAAACCACAGAGGCTTCCTTCAAAGCCATGGTTCTCTGAGAAACTTCGAAAAGCCTGTCTTGCTGATCAGAAATGGTGACTCACATATATCCCTAGTCTTTAAGCACACTTTAAGCAGCATCCCATTGCTTACTATGCTGCTATTTTAGCTGCAAAGAATGCCTTTCTGGAGCTAAAAATCGAGAAAGCACTTCATAAACCAAGGGAGTTATTCTCAGTGGTTAGGTCACTGTCATCTGCCACCAATCTCTCATCTTCTATGATTCCTTCTCAGGAGCTTTGTGATTCATCTCTAAAATCAATATCATTAGGCACAACATATGGTTGTATTCTCAGGTTTCTGCAACTGGTAGGTAGCACAGTCCCCCTGGTTGTTGCGACAATCTGTCCACATCAGTGGGCTGTGTTTCCAACATTCTCTGGGCTCTCCATTAGTGCAGCGATTAACCAACTTAACTCGTCCGCCCCCTAAGATCCAGTCCCTCTACGAGTAATGAAAGACATCTTCACAGATCTCCTGGGTGAGATCTCTGTGGCCATTAATAGATCATGTCTGCTAGGCCACCTTCCTAGGGAATTGAAACAAACCATGGTTATTCCCCTTCTTAAAAAGCACTCCCTAGGCCGTGCTCTCCTTTCCAACTATCATCCTATATCACTGTTGCCTTTCCTTATGATGCTCCTTGAGGCTCTGATCTCCCCACTTCCCTCTTCGTTTTAGAGACCACAGTTTTTTTTTACCCTTTTCAATCTGGCTTTGGGCCTAACCAGGGCACAGAGAGTGTCTTGGTGTCTGTCTGGCGGGGTTGGTGCCCTGATTCTGCTTGACCTGTCTGTGGGTTTTGATACCGTGGACCACCCCCAGTCTGCTGGCCCGCCTTGCTCAAGCCGGTATCTCTGTCCAAGTACTTGCCTGGTTTGCTTAATTTCTGGGTGAGAGAGACCAAATTCTCTCACTGTCTCTATTTTTCTCACTTCCTTGTTCCTGTGGTGTCCCCCGAGGCTCCGCCTTGTCCCCTATAATTTTCTGTATCTACATTGAGCAACTTGTGTGTCTCATCCGCTCTTTCGGCTTGAGATGCTACTCATATGCAGATGATACTCAGATCCTGATTCAGTTAGACCTCTAGCAGGCTGAGATGTCGTCTTGACATTTTCAGCGTCTCTCTGCTGTGGGAGATTGGATGAACCACAACTGGCTGTTCCTATCACTACTGTAAGGAATCTGCGGGTTGTGATCTCTTGATCTCTTTCGATGGAGCACCAGGTTTCGGTGGTGTGTAAGGCAGGTCATTTTCATGTGTGGATCTAGAGGAATGTTCTTCTGCTGTTACCCCCTAATCTTAGGCCTCAAGTCGTAGCCACTCTGCTCCTGAGTCGGTTGGAGTACTGCAATGCTCTCTATCCTGCTCAGCCAAAAGGTTTTGTCCAACGGCTTCAACGTCTCCAAAATCTTGCCACTTGGCTGGCCACGCGATCCCTGTATGGAGGCCACATCACCTCAGTCTTGCGCATGCTACACTGGCTACCCATTGTGCATCGTGTGAAGTTTAAATCAGTGTGCCTGGTTCACTGGGCCTTATCAGGCTTGGCAGCGCAGTATCTTCGGGACAAACTCAGCAGGTATGTCCCTAATCGTTCTCTTAGCTCTGTGACTGTTGGCTTGCTTTGTATACCGTTCTTCCATCATTCTCAAGTAGGCAGGGACGTCATTTAGGGGTCACCAGAGGTCAAAACTGTGACCCTTGGGATCTCCCTTGCTAGCCCTAAACAAAACATGCCTGGGCTGTGGCCAGTGCCATGTGGCTCTTTGCTTCTGGAGTGCTTTCTTGTGCAGGCCTCTTTAAAAAAAAAAAAAAGAACATGAGTTCCACAAGTCTAACACTTTCAGCAGTGACCCTACATAAGAAAGAATAGGAATACCAAAAAATGTGTCTTTTTGGAATTCATTACAATAATTGCTAGACTCGTTGAAGGTATATTTCAGCCAAACTTCAGGGGGTTAGTCACTGATTTAGTCTGTTCTTAAACACCTCAACTCAGCCTTTCATCCTTCTAAGGATGATAAATGAGTACCAACACAGATTGGGTGATGTTGTATGTATATGTCTTCTATATAAATTGCTTAAGGGTAAGTGCTATATAATAACACATCATTGTCATTTTGCCATGGACGTCTGCTTGCATTCACAGTAATGTGGTAATATGGGTCTATACACACTTATCTTAATGATACAAATGGTGATCCATTCTTGTGATATCGTAACATTTTTCTCAGTGTACCTAGGAAAAATGCTATGTGATGCCACTTCCTGTTTTGTCAAGGGGTGAAAGGTCATGTTCCATCGCTTCCGGTGATATCGCTTCAGGGTGGGGTCAAATGACATCACTTCTGGTGATGTCATCAGAGGTGAAGGATCATGTGATGTCACTTCCGCTACCCCTGGCATTTTGATGAAATGACATCCCTGTGAGTAGGAGGGCAGGCTTTCTCGGTGGCGGCAGCACGGCAGTGGAATTACCTGCAGCCTGCACTTCACACTATCTCTAATCATCTGCAATTCAGGAGATCCATGAAAACCTTTCTCTTCTAGACTTCAGTATTGAGCTAAGTGTGATCCCAGCGCCAAGATACCTTTGGGTGAAAGTGTGCTATATAAATTCTACTAACATAACATAACATAACATAACATAACATAACATAACATAACATCTCATTAGAGATCACCAGCTCATCAATGGAATGGATCAGCTTTCCCTGTTTTTAGGGTTTATTGCTAGCTCAAATCATCCCTCTATTCTTCTAGTTAATCAGGTGTCCACAAACCCATTCTTGATATAGCCGGATCCTGTGATAATCACCAGTTCTTTGAGCTGGTGGTTTACTGCAGTGAGGATGGTTTGATGAACAGCCATCAGCTGTGCTATCTCACTACTTTGGGGTCCTATTTTGCAACCAGCAGAGGGCTCAAGGGTATCGTAAACCCAGTCATTCCTAATGTCCGCCAAACGTTCTTTTCCCCCATTATTGGCAACATCCACATAAACTGTGCATTCCCTGCATTCCTCATAGGCCTTGTGTGGGGAGGTTAGGTATGCCTCCATGTTGTCTTTGGTTAGTAGACTTTCATCCTTGAGACAGTGTTCCTGAGCACAATTATGCACCTTTGATGCACCTCCAAATCTAGCTGGCCAACCCACAACTGGCAGTCCATACGCAATGTATGCCATGTACACAGTGGCTGAAAGATGATTCCGGCCCCCCCCCCCCGGATGCGCAACACACATTGACGACATAGCACAAGTGACAGTGAATGTTGTTTTCCAAAGCACATCAGCAACAATGTGGTAACACACATGTCAATTTGTCCCAACAGGAACTCAAGACACCTAGGCAATGTCCCAGGAGGCTGGACCCTCGCACCAGCAACAACCACTGCCACCAAGCAGCCAGGCAAAGGCAGCTCAGAGCGTCGGAGTGTGCCACCCAAGAAGAGGCACCAGTCCACCAGGCCACTGACAGACACTCCACCATTCAGATGGACAAGCCAACAGGGGCAACACAGACCACAGGTGTGCAATCTGTGCCACCAAGAGGATGCCAGGTGGGTCAGGCTGAGGATAACAACCAGCCATCACAGCAGGCCACTGCAGGGATGGATGTAGACCAGAATGAGGGTGCCTCCCGTGCATCCAGCCACCTACATTCCACCATTGGCAAGTTTTCACCTTAGACCTCCCCCTGCACAACCTCTCACCACTACACACACCAACATCCCAGCATTATATCTGCTATGCCCTGCACTATGCAGAGGACTCATAAGACGATCAGGCCAGGGATGCTCAGCATCATGCCCAGCATGAGGAACATGTCCAAGCGCTAACACCACCACCAGTGACTGCTCCCACACTCCAGGCCATCTGGGACCGTCTGGACCAGAAGGACCAGAAGCAGGCAGAAATGCGCACCATTGCACAGGAACACTAGGGCATGTCAAAGCCATGTGTGACTTCATCCCGTGGGCCTTGAGATGGTTGAGGCGGTCAATCGACCATCTAGGCAGGAGCACAGTCAGACACAATACAATCCTGTGTCTCACCATCTAGAGAGTCCGGGAACTGGCTGAACAAATGTCCTTGTCACATGAAACCATGACAAAAGCCATACATCTGAGCCTGGAACATATACAGGGAGCATGCAGGGAAGCTCACAGTTTGCTACCCCTACTGAAGGGGTCAACGCAGAGCACCCTGCCCAGGTGCTCACAACGGCATGCCACAAATGCTGCAAGGCCACCAGTCAAGGGGGATACGAACAAGCACTAATGCGAGTGGTAGATGTTGGGGGTGCGGGTCTCAGGTGGTAGTTGTTGTATAAGATGTTGTTGCCTTGTTGCCAGCATTAAACACACTTGAATAGTCTTCATATTGGTATTTTCAATGTAATTCAATTTAGACAGATGCATTCATTGCATGTATGGGTGTCATGTCTCTGGAGTCAAATATTATTTTCTATAAGCTTCTGGCGGATAATCCAACCTTGCCTTGCTTCCCCACATTGGGCCTGGTTGCCCATTACACTCTTCCAGTATTTTCCTCATCAGAGATAGGGGGATCATTGTCCTCCTCTGTGTGCATTGCTACTCCCCTGTTTATGCACCTGTTGTGCAGCATGGAGCAGACAACTATGATTGTCCCTACTTTTTCCGGGCTGTACATCAGTGCACCGCCTGTGTGATGTAGGCACCTGAACTGGGATTTCAGAAGGCCTAATGTCCTCTCAATGCATGATATTGTTCTCCTCTGTGCATCATTATAGGCCATCACCTGTGGAGTAGAAGGGTTTTTCACAGGGGTCATTATCCATGGCAACTACGGGTATCCAGGCTAAATATAAATTGAATGAAATCTATAATATTCCTTTGAAACAATGCCACCACCACAAAGTAGACAATATTTGAGATTATAGACTGGAGCAAGATTCAGTAAAACATCTTGGGGTCAGCATAAATAGAGACTACTCCCACCTTCTGAAGCAAAGCCATGTTTATTTTCTGGAAAGTCTGATATCTAGAGTGGCGAGATGGATGAATCTCCCTCTCTCAGTAACTGGCAAGATTTCACTGGCTAAAATGAATATATTGTTCCCAAATGTTTATAGTATTTTCATAATCAGTCAGGAGCGGCCAGGAATTGCTCACTAAATTATGACCATTATTGATACATTTAGTATAGTCCCCTAAAAACCTGCATATTAGTTGGGACACTCACCCGCCCATATGGGTAAGGTGGTCTAGGAGTTCCACATATGGATATGTAATATATGGTGGTGCAGGTGCATTTTGTGTCATACTGGATGCATGGAGCACTTGCACTACCTGCATGTAGGTATTGAGAGGGTGTCAGTGTATCCTTATTCCTTACAATCTATGTTGGTATGAGACTGTCATTTGACAAATGCAAATTTTACCCTGTAAGATGTATGGCTTAAACATGGAGAAGGTTACATGAGAGAGTAGATGTACAAAGACAGTACTCCCTGTGGGTAACACCATAGGGTCTAGAGGAACTGCTGCCTATTTGTGATAAAGTAATACGACAGGCGTGGTGACTAATGGGAAAACAGCCCCTCGGTTATATGTTCCTGAATAGAGAATTTGTCTCTAAAAACCTATTTGTGGCAAAAGTTGGTGGAGATTTTGTGTCACTACTTTAATATTTTATAATGAATGTCTCACTTTCTTACCAAACCATAATGATATCATGTGTGCATCATGTCTAAAAGGTTACTTGATTTTTTAAAGGATTGTTTGTCAAAATATGGTTTTACGCAAAAGCAGTCATGTACAAACTTGCTATGTATGGGACAAATACTGCTCTCATGTCCATGCCTTTTATTTGCAAGTATACATCACATTTCAAAAGTAAGAAATATGGGACAGAGCCAAATTGATAACTTCCAAAGGTAGCAGGAACGTATAGAGGTAAATTACGCTGTTCCAACTATTTCTGAGCTTCCACTACTGCCTCATAATGTGGAATGCTAGTGTATAGAGTTTTAATATTGAATGCAATGAAGATGGTTACAATTCAAGGCCTTCCATTAGTTTAATCACTTCCATGGTGCCTTTAAAAAAAAAAAAACTGGCATGTTCTTTTCCAAAGATTGTAATTAACAGTATTTCAAAAGTAGCTCTAAAAATGATCCACAACTTAAAAACACTAAGGCCACCATCAAAGAGTCAAATCTAGGAAGGCGCCTTATGATATTAAAAGATAACAATTTATGCAACTAAATGTGTGCTTCTTCTATTGGTAGAAAAGCTGAAAGGAAATATAGGCACACTTGAAAGAGGGAGGTTTTTCATCTGGGGCTACTCTTGGAGGAATGTTCTGAACAGGGCTTATTGGACATTTTTTTGTGATGCCTCTCAGAATCCTTTCAGAGGCCAGTACCATTCTCACAGGCTGGAGCCTTCATGGACTAGGGAAGTAATATGCTGGGGGATATCTGCAAACCCATCTTGTTTATATGTAGCTCAGGTATTTAATAGAACTTAACAAATTTTTTTTAAAAAAACTGTCATGCTACTGAACAATATGGGAAGACTGCATATACACCTTGTCTGGAATAATGCCCTTTCCATGATCAAAACTGGCATTGGCAAAGCAGAGAGTCTTGTCATTTGAATAGGCAGTCTAGTATTCAGTGGTAGTCAGTTTATGGCTGAAATGTGGTCTTTTGGAGAGGTTGGAGCTATATGTAATGGAGGATGTAATAGTATACACTAGAAATCATGTTGTACTTGAAAGATCCAGCAGTAACATTGTGAGGAGTTACCATCTGGCAAGGGTGCAAAGCCCTGGCTTTTCTGATTTATATTAGTACATACAATGATGCATGTGATTCCTCCCCCAAAGGGGTAATCTTCTAACCAGATACCCTTTGTCGCAACTCCATGCCAAAAGCATGGTGGCCTTGTGCCCTGCTGCATCAGTGGCTTGATCCACAGCACATGCTCTTCTCATGACCCAGAGCAGGTTCAAATGTCACAATATGCTCACTTGACTGCTGCAGTGATAGCAAAGTCACTGCAGCACTGGGGACACATTTAAGATATGCCTCCGCTACCCAAACTATGATAATCCTGAGGAGCCCATGCTTATGGCAGGTTCATCTCTGAGAATAAGCTACCTGAGTTGAGACATAGTGCATGGCGATACTTAAGATCATGGTCGCCACATCCCAATTGATAATGCACATGTGCCAGATCCTGTGAGTCAGCTCTGCTGTGGAAGTGTATATGTATTTGGGTCAGATGGGCTGGAAAGAAACCCAGAGGAATCACAGTCTCTTTGACTTTCTTTGGGAGGGCCGGTAACACCCTCCCCCAAAGACAGTAACACAGCAGACAACTGTCCTGGCCCAGGTATCAAAGGAGCAAACCCATTCAGGAGGAGTAGCCTCACACTGGGGTGCTGCATATCCAAAGGTCTTAGCTGTCAATAGGAGGGAAGGGGGCAGAAGTTGGAGAGGCCAGATTGCTCTGGGCACTGGAAGAAGCCATCCACTATTGTTTCTCTCTCTCCCTCTTTCCCTTTCCTGTATCCTCAACCTCCGCTAGAGCAAAGCACTTTGGGTGCAAGATCAACAGGGCAAGGTCCACTCTAGCCAGGAGCAGGGATTGGTCCCCTAAAGCAGGCTAGCTTTAGACCAATCACATGAGGACTTGTGCCTTTAAAAGAAGGAGCCTCACACGCCATCAGCTGTATCCTCAGTTCCTCAAGGATCCTTTAATGCTGAAGACACATTCAGAACATTCTCACCTGGACTTCCTTTGGGTCAGTTGAGGTGAGGAAGGAGCCGTCCAAGACAAAAGGAAGATCTGTGCCCTCACCACTTCCAGGGAACATTGGAAGCGACCAATGCTGTGGACCAGGACCAACCACTTTGCAACAGATCTTCTGAGCCAGAAGAGCATACTCTGAACTGGAGCATCCTGTCCTCAAGTATTTTGCAAAGACCTCGCAGCAATCAGAGAGCCAGACCAGCCGAACCTCCTCGTTCTCTCTCACAATTAACCTGTCACTTCATGTACCCCACATGCAAACAATCGGGAAGCTGCTGGTGCTGGAGTCTGCATTCATCCAAACATCCTTGTCTTGGGAGGATAGCTCAGGGGCAATGTGCTCACCTTGGAAGCAAGACGACATGGAGCAACACAGGTTCAATCCCCGGGTTCACGCTTAGAAACCTCTGAGCATTAAACACGTTATAAATAACCTATCATATCATATCATAACCAAACTGAACTGCATCTAAGCCAGCTCTACAATGCATCGTATCCTAGCTAAGCACATCACCTGCCAGACCTGAAGCATCTGCTCAAAGCTGGAACATGAACTGAATCTCTGGAGGGTAATTTGTCCACTCTAACCAGGGGTTACAACCGTAGCTCAGACCAGCTAATCTGAGAATTGCCCCACATTGACTGCACATCAACGCACCCTTGTTCACCACTTGAACGTCACCCACTGACTCTGTGACTCGAATGCTGGAGTGTCACTTGCAGACTCCTCCCAGCGGATGAAGCCCAACTCAGACTGGCATTCTGCAAAGTGTTCTTGGGACCACCCCTACCGGCATCACTTAAACTGCTGCCATTGGACCGCACAGAGCACCTACATTCACCACTAGTCATTGCCCGCTGGATGCCAGGGCCACCATGATTCTACTTGCCTGACTGAGCCAGATCAGCTCACATCAACGTTGAGCCCAGGTCTGATGTGTCAACCCACCAGAACTGAATCCAGGTACTGTGACATTGAACTTCCCTGCATGTTCCACATGGGCCCTAGAGACTGGTTAGGTCATAATTGCTCCTGTTTTCAACCCAATATCCTTTTTATGGTAGTACCTACCCTACCACCCCTGGAGCAATGCTCAGAGTGCTACTTTCTCCAGTCTGTTGCATCTTCTCTGTTCTTTAATAGGTATAGTAACCTCTTGTCATTTCACTTGCAGATGGTGTGTTTTATTGAAGTGTTCATATTGTTAAAGAACCTTGATTTGGGTCACCACTGGTTCACCTTCAAACCTCTCTTGAGAGTATAGCCTTCCCCCGGCATGTGTTACCACAAAAGGGGAAGGAGGCATATCTCTTGTTTGTACGTTTCACCATTATGATTGTATTGTGTTATGATTTGTAGATGTGTGAGGGCTGAGTGGTCTATTTTACCCCTACTCATCCTTGTACTCCTGCGAGACAGAATCCAATTTGTCACAAATATCATTTTACATGAAGACATACAGTGCCTTTCCTGTCTTTACACTTCCTGTGCACCTGCTCTGCCCTTCCACATGTCCCAAAATGATACAGGTTCTCGGCTCACCTCCCACTGTCTACCCACTGGCAACCCATACAACTGACCATATCCAACCCTTATAGTGCCTCTTTTTTCCCTTTACTACCTGTGCAGGGGTCCTCCCTTGCTATCTTCTCACCTTCACTTGGTTTACTACTCAGCATTCCTCCTGTGCACCTCTCCCTATTATCCTCTCCCTTTATGGACCCCAGCGTTCAAGAGTCAAACTTCCAGGCAACCCAGACTCTCTAGGCTCACAGGAATGCAGACCTAACCATCTCAGGATCCCTAATTGACTGCCGACTACAATAAGGAGAATATTGTGTGGGCATCTACCTCCTACAACTAACACCAAAAAGAGCAGAAAGCCTTTGCAGAGAAATAGCCTTAGAGAAAACACTGAATCACTGATTAATGTCAGACAAGAACTCCTCAATCCTGCCTTTATTCACCCACAGCTCTCCATTGTGGCTCTTCCCTGTTCCTGTTCACATGGCCTTTTCATTCTCCCTTAGCAAACCTATTAAAAGCTGAGCTACACTGATGACCAATTAGGACCAGCCCTAGTTAGGAAAAGTCAACATCATGAATACCAGAATGGCATCCTGGGGAACCAGTTTGCTTTGGGCCAAATCATGTCCAGGAATGCCTCAACACCAGGAAAGATGGAGCTGGATGGCACTGGAAGCACTCACAATTATACTTTGCACGTAGAATAATGATCTCCCAGGAGGATGTCCATAGTTCCAAGCCTCAGAACAATCTAACACCAAGACTCCTTCCCAGATAACATTAATTCAGCCACCCTCAGAAAACATCACCATGGATCTCTGAGGATCCACTAAACACTATTATGCTGATCTCTAGGAACTCCCCCTGATTTCTTTCCTAGGCCTTCTATGGTGGAAGCAAATGTACAACCTTTGGCCTAATTAATGCTAGCTCAGCATTCATAGAAGCTACAGACATTTTTCAAACCATTAAGGAAAATAGCTGCATGATTATAGGAATCACTGCACCATGGTCTTTAAGGCAAATATTCCACTCTCTTAAGCTCCTTGCATCCATAAGTTTGCAAGATCCTGCATAAATTTTTTTTTTAAAAAAATGTTGTGTTGATTGTCTTAGTGGCATGAATTTGTACCATTGTTTGTAACAAAATCACACATGGACTTTTGAACATATGAGATTGTGGTACTCCATCAACCCAGTACCTAATTTATATGGGTATCACCTCCTGGATCTAGGAGGAAAAGTCAAACACATAGCGGAATGGCTTCATCTCCTGTAAATCTTCATACTATCTTCTTGAAAAACGAGCATTACGGAAGTCTTCAAACTTCATATCAATAATACCACCCACAAACCTATGTTGGGGAAGATGCCCCACATGCAGGTCATGGGTTACAAAAAATGTTGCAACAGCCAATCCCACAATTAAGATCAGATAGGATTTTCACCCTGGATAAACAAGATCATATGACCCCATTGCTGAGCAATTTCATTCACATCTCTTTCTCATCAGGGGAGGAGTATCCTCTCTCTCTCTCATTCCATCCAAAAGAATTGAATGAGACAAACCCAAGAATCTCTTCCAATTATGGACCCCCCAGGAAATGCACTACCCAATGATTCAACTACTATTTCTTACTGCCTATATCAGTAGGTAAGAAATAACTCAACAAAGCTTTGGCTGAATTCCATCCATGAGAGAGAAATGTATTTTATTCGGACAATGTGTCCATTAACACAATGACACAACAATACATAAAATGATCATCAAACACCATATTCAACTAGATTCCATTCTTCCATAAAATATTTGACACTTTAAAATCTTCCTTAATAACATTAGCTGCATCAGATAATCATTTTACATTATTAGTATTCATAAAAAATGTCATTGCCCATGTGCAGGTTCTTATATTATTCTGGTTAAAATGCTGCCTAAGCCAGTGTTTCCAAATATGAATTGTGAACCTAAAGACTGTTAAAGAATAAATCAGATCCCACATGCAACCCAGACCACGTCGACAGGTTTTCTCCAACCTCAACCATGGCACTCTTGCTTGCAATGGTAATATATTTAATTGTGCCAAAAGCAGCTACCTGCGGCTGTTAGGAGAGTGTATTCCTACTATTATTGGTGTGGATTTCAGAAACACCGAAACAGGGTTGTAAAACCTTAAAGACGGGCGATTCATCAGTCGTTCTAAGAAGGCACCCACTTCCAGATCGGCTGCCCTTTTTTTAAGAATAGATTTGTGTCTAGATTTTGAATGCGCTACCTGTACCTCCTCAGCCGTAATTTTCCAAAGAGACATTACGTTCTGCCCTCACAAGAGCCAATTTTCACTGGCTTTGTTTGCTTGTTTGCTGATTTTTTTAAAATGTCCAGAAAGCGCTGTTCTGCTAAAAGGGAGATCTTTATCACACTCCGTTCAAAGAGAACAGCATCTGCAGGTGAGTTAGGAGGTAGGCCTATTAACCTACGAAAACGCTTGTTTTGCACTGTCTTCAGACGCCTGCACGGGGTAGCACCCCACACTTGTGGTCCATACAGAGTAGCCAAATGAATCTGTTTTTTCTGATCTTTTTGAGGCACCTTCAATAATTACGACTCCTCCAAAACAATCGCCGGTGAGAAACTGGGTAGATCTTTCTGATGAAGATGCGATAAAAAAAGTCATCACAAGATTAAAACCATCTCGAGCCCCAGGTCCAGATGGACTCGCTAACTCAGATCTCAAGCGAAACCCTGACGACTGGGCAGTAGCAATGAGTCTAATTTTCAAAGATTGCAAAGACCAAAAGATAATACCTGACTCTTGGACCCAGGCGGTCGTCGTTCCGATTTTTAAAAAGGGCGTCAGGGAGGACCCCTCGAATTACCGCCCTATAGCCTTGTTGGACGTTATAGGCAAGGTTTTCGCTACTATGCTTCTGAGCCATTTCCAGAGTTGGGCAAGGCTATCCCCCTCTGTAGACCCACTACAAACGGGTTTTCAAAAAAATGCAAGTACGGCAGCTAATATAATGATCCTGAGTATCATCAAAGATAAAGTCTTGTCGGGAGCACCAAGGGTCTTCCTAGCTTTTGTTGACCTCTCCCAGGCGTTCGACCGAGTCGACAGGTCATTATTGTGGAACAAATTGAAAGCGTGGAAGTGTCCTGAAGACATCCTGGATCCTATAATTGCCCTTCACTCGAACACTAGGATGGCCGTTCGCCTGAACAACCAAGGACTGCTATCCGATCAAATTCCATCTTATTGTGGAGTGAAGCAGGGTTGTCCGCTGGCCCCCGCACTCTTCATATCTTTCCTAGGCGACTTTAAAGACTCCCAAGATATGATCAGGTCATTTCCACCTAAAGTCGGCAATGTAGTGGTCAATCGGCTTCTGTACGCCGACGACCTAATAATCTTGGACCATACGCAGATCGGACTTCAGCGGCAACTCGACAATCTTGGCCAATATACAAAGGATAACAACTTGGAGATAAATAAATCAAAAACTAAAGTCCTGATTATTCAAAAACAGGGGACTAAAACGAAAGAAAATCTACAGTGGTTCCTCCACCAAACAAAAATTGAAGTGGTCACATCGTTCAAATACTTGGGAGTTGAAATTGATAGCTCTAAGAACGCTACCACAATGCAACAAACTCTATGGATAAAGGCGAAACATCTAACATCTCAGCTTCAAGCAGTCCATAGAAAATATGGCAATTCAGTCTCCTTCCTGCAATCCAGTTTTACAAAGCTAAAGTTATCCCGTCCTTAACATACGGCATGGATGCAATGCCTACAATCCCGTCGACGCTCTGGACCAAACTGGAAGGCTACATCTGGCGAACAGCACTTGGACTTGCAAAATCCACATCCTCTCCAGCAATAAGACGCGAATTAGGTCTGCTCTTTATAGCTGCAGTGGTGACACAAAGTACGATCCAGCTATTCAGAAAAATAAGACATCCAGAGAGTCTTCAAATATATCGTATGATTAATGAAGAAATCAGTAAGGGAAACAATAAGCTACTTAAAAACTGGGTTGAAACTCAGCAACAAATCCTGCAGGAGATAGCCTGTTCAGAAGACGAACTACTCGGGAACCCTTCAAGAATAAAATCAAAAATGGAGTGGTTAGACTGGATAAATACTAACGAAAAAGCATCATCAAACAAACTGCTAAACCATCTGCCACCCGCTTTTAACAAACTGAAAGAGCCTATGGAGTATTGCAAAAAATACCCGTGCAAGCGGTTGATGAAAACTCTATTGAAAGCCCGTCTCAATTTATTTCCTACAAAAGAAATTTTAGCTATCCGAACTACTACTAACGAGAAAACATGTCGCCTCTGTAAAGATCCTGAAACTACAGAATCTATAAGACATCTCCTGATGGTTTGCCCGGCGATCGCACAGGAAAGGGACGCCTTTTTTGGTCCCTTGCTTATAAATTCTTTCATCAACGACGAAGATACGTGGTGGAACCGTCTAATTACAGGAGCTCAAACTAGATGGCTAATCCCGACGGCAAAACTTTTAAACATCACCATGGAAAAGATTAGTCACCTCTGATATCATTGATATCGAACGAGAAAATCCCCTCAATTTTGACAAACCTTGGACGGCGTAAATAAGCTATATGTAATCATGAGAACTTCCTTTGTAAAAATCTAACAAAGATTATATACAAATAATAAAAAAAAAAAGAATCTTGTTCTGCAATATCTGTAAACAATTGTTCAAAATTGATGGTAGAAATGCATGAGTCCGCCGAAGGCGACTTGGGCCTGGTTAGAAAGGATGCTTCTACGATTACCCCACGGCCCCTTGTAGGTAAATACCAGGCCTAAGTATAGGTAAGTGACCAACTATGGGTGTACTTCATTTTTTTCCAAAACACCAGAATCTTAGATCTTACAAGGTTTAGTGTAAACCCATGGTTTTTAAAATATACATTGGCATATTCCAAAATCAGCTGTAAGCCTTTGGGGGTTAGATCCAGCAGCATGATGTTGTCTGCATAAAATAGTGTGCTCAACTGGACCCTTGTTAGAGAGGGTGGAATTAAAGATGTTTGTCTGGCCATGGGATTAAAATCACATAGAAATAGTGAAAATAAAAGTGGGGTAAGTGGGTAGCCTTGTTTCACCCCTTTGTTACTGCAACATTCTCTCGAGTACCCATACTGATATTGATATTTTATTTGTGTCGTGCTCGTACACAAGTGTTTCATCACACCTGACGGATATCCTAGAGTCTCCATGTAAAGCCTTAATTGCAGGCAAAAGAGCAAGCAGCACCCTAATGTATTTTAGTTTCTTCCACATCAATACACGATTAATGGAATCAAATGCATTGGACAGGTCAAGAAATGCTGCAAATTGCCGCAGCTTCCATCCTTTAAGATACTTTGTGACAATCGCATATAGGATAAAGCACTGGTCTATTGTTGAATAACATTTTCGAAACCTGTCTGCGGATTTGAGACCACATCATCCTCAGAGGCCCAGGCATACAATTTGTCTGCCAAACAGGCAGCATAAATCTTATATGACGCGTCAACCAGTGCTATTGGGTGATAGCAATGTGGGTCAGAAATATCCCCTTTTTTAAATAGGGGGACAATCAAACTGCTTTGACAGGCAATAGCAGGGGCATTCACGATGGCTAGGGAATTATAAACCTGGACCAATACTGGGGCCCATCAGTCGCTGACCTCCCCATACATTTCAGGTCTGATGGCATCTGGGCCTGGGGCGTTCCCTTTTTTAAAAAGAAATTCTTAATTGACCTTCAATTTCAGTTAAAGTGAGACCCATGAACGATCCGGTTCTACATCAGATTGCATGTATGGGGGATACAAGGCCCCACTTCGGGGTCCCACAGAATCTCTTCAAAATGGGATGCGCAATTTTCTGGGTTAATTGCGCCTGCCACTTTTGTTTTGACACCTGCAAACCCCCTCGACACTAGACCCCAGAATTTTTTGGGTTGATTATCTTTCACTGACCTGTCCAGCAAATCCCACCGGGCCTCAAAAAACGAAGCAATTTCTTGTATGACTTCTTCAGGTGGAAGAGGTGGCCTGCTGTGGGCTCCTGTGTATGAGAGGCTACTGTTGAACCAGGGGGCATCTGCCCTCAATGGTCAAGTAACACGCTGCAGTGCTGTGGAAGCAGGCAGAACTAATTTACTAATTCCTAGCTGAATACATTTGGACAGAATCATCACCTCGGCGTGAACAAAGCCTTCAATTACTTGTCCTGGATCTTAGAGATATCCTCATCTGCTAGCAGCTTAAGAACCTCTATTTTTGAGATCATTTTAATGGGACAAACCCATTTTAGAGACCCCTCCATATTTGGGAGCATACCTGCATCCTCGTCAAGCAGCCAATATAAGACCATGGGGTTGTGATCGCTTTACGGACGAATGCAGATTCTCAAGTCTGTGACATTTTTAAAAGAAAAGCAATTAACAAGCCCATAGTCAATAATTGAAGTTATATTCCCAGCTAAGAAAGTTGGAGCTGCAGGAGAGCCACCCTCGATCCTGCGATTTAGTTCAACAAAAAGATGTTTAGTAATGAACAGATCTATCAGTCACCCCATAGCAGAGATTTTACTGCCTAAGGCTCTCCTTGGAATCCCTCAACATTCATCCTGTCACAACCTGTCTTGAGAAGTCGCAAGGTTGGGCCTAGCTGAGCATTAACATGTTCCAAAAAGAATACGCTTTCTAGTTTAGAGTGCTCTAAAACAGAGGGTAAAATAAAAATCTTCATTGAGTCTAGTGATCTGCTTATACTTCAGGGGTATTTACACGTTAATTACTGCCATGATGGGTTCCCTTTGTGATTTCTTGCCCCAGATAGAGACTGCTAGTAAGGCAGGCTTAGCCGAGGCCCTGGACACCTCTGAGGAATAATATAGCTTTTTTTACCAGAGTTACTAGCCCAGGCATCAGTCTACCCTTTTTAGATGGTGTGGGATCAACAGCATGTATGTCAAAATCTGGGAAACACTCCGCAAAACAGGAAGTGTCCACCAGCCAGGTTTCCTGAAAACAATCCACCTCGGCTGTACTCATCCACTCCGCCCAGTCTATGTCAGCCCCTTTGCTTCTAAGACCAGCTATATTCCAGCTTATTATTTTAATGTGGTGGCAACAAATACCATCTTGAATTGCACCCAATGCGGACTTGCGGTCCCCATTGTTAAATGCGCTTTGGCAGAACGCAGGTCATAACATTGGTACACCCTTTCACATGCTTGCTTTAACAGCAAGGGCCTTACCGGAGGACCATTTGCAGGTGGAATATGGGAGGGTACACTTGGAACAAAATTGCTTCCAGTTGAGGCTGTCGTGGGGAGTACTACATCCCTGGACTTCACACAAGCACAATAACACACTGTTGCACTGTTGAGTTCCACCCAGTTGTTGTGGAGTGGGCAGAAGGAAAACTTGGAATCTACGTATACATGTATGCCTCTGAGCAGGAGAGAATCCTGACAATTCAAAACACATTCTCTAATATATTGATTTGCAAAACTAAAACAAATGCTACATCCCCAACAAGGCATGCAATCAGATAATATACGTCAGGCTGTGTATTTCCTGAAAGTGAAATCATCGACCCCCAGGATCCTTGACAAGGCAGCAGGTAGAAGACGTTTATACAAATTCTTGTTGCATTGAGTTCTCCCCTTAAAAGTGCAGATTAAGTTCAGGTTCTGCCCGCCTGCAAGCTGATCGGTGGCTGCAGGGCTAGCCTGAAAACTCGGTTCCCGGCTAGAGCAGAAAGTCCTAGTCTGCTTGGACACAACTACAGTGTCAGCCTGCCAGCTGGGCGAAAGCACAGTCCTGGATTGAGCATATGGCAGACCCACATAACCAGTTCTAGCGTTAGAGACATTTACAGGATTTAATCATCCAGTTGCATATGTCCTTGCTGAGGTGGCAGCAGGTGATAAGTGAGACACTCTTAAAGATGGCTCAGCTGGCAATAAGGGTCTGAGAGACCCGAAGCATTTGGCTACATTTAACTAAAGCATCTGTTTGACATGCCTTTTCCATCAGAAGGCGGGGCCTCTGTGCCTCGATGTGGGGGGGCTTATCCACCAGGGGACCCAGAATCCGATAGCCCAGATATGATTCAACTTGAGACCGCTTTTCATGAGCCGCCACTCCATTATTTCAATGCATTTGTCTAGATGCAGCAGATCCTTAGTTCTGGCATTATCCAGGGCACTAATTGCCTCAAGTGCCCTCTCCAGGTTCCTGGGAGTGTCCACGTATACTAGAAAAGAGGAGAGAGGTGGCGATATAATGCCTACTCAACTCTTTGTAGGGACTCGGGATGGCCTCTAGGGAGACATCTGGTGAACACACGATTAGTGATGGTTGAAGGGGGCTGTTGGCAGCCTCCAAAGTCGACCTATTCACTCAATGAATGTTAGCGGGTGCGTTTTTCTGATCTACATGAAGAACTGTGTGAACCTGCTCGACAGCGTCTCCATCAACTGGGGGCTGAAAACAGAAAATGGTTTGCCCCTTCGCCTGTCCGTGCTCGCCCTTGCAGTCGTGATCACAGTCGTGCACACCCCCTGGATGCTGTTCCTGCACCTTTTGTTCAGAATCAGAAGGAGCTGCGGCATGCTCGCCATGCACGCCAGCCGGCTCTAGACTGAGGGCTTGAGTGGGGGGTTGAGTAGTTGAAATAGTTGAAGTGCCAGAGGGTAAAGCCAAAACAGGCGGCTGTACTATGTTCTGTAACGGATCCGATGTAGCGTCAGAAGTAAAGCCAGGGCACGTAGGTGGAAGGTAGCTGCGGGGAGATCCGGTGCCATTCTTCGCCCTCGAGCTGCATAATGCCCACCTGATTGTGGTATGTGTACATTTACTGGGCTTTGAGTACTTTGAGGATTTTAAACAGGCACTGAATGGGCATTTTTTTGTGTGTTTCCTTTTGCGTTTCCTTGTGCACTCCCTGACGAAGCTCCTACTCACTTTATTTTGGGGACCATGACCATAGCCCTCGAAGGTACTGCATACACGATACATGGTAGGTGACAACATTATTTTTTTTGTAGACTAGTGATCTACTCCCTTGTATAGGGCCTGCAAAGGCCTATACAACGTTAAAGCGTATAAAGCACTCCTGCTAGTATCTCCAGTCACATCTAAAATATTGTGTAGAGCATGCATGCTTTTCCCAGGAGCGAGAACGCTGGGGCATACTACGGTGGTAGCAGTGAAAACGCAGGAGAAGAAAAAGTGATGAGGGGCAGTAGCAGTGGGAGACAAGAGACAAGTTGCTTTTCCTTATGGAGGCTCGGCAATGCAGTGCTTGCTTACAATGTTTGGAACGTGTCACAGCACCAGAGAGTCCTGTGCTGGTTTTCGATGTGAATGCTGCACGCCCCTTCACTGAGCCATGAGATCACACAGAGCTCCTGGTCATTGCGCTGAGTGTTTGTGGACCAATTTCCACAGACCCCCTCACAAGCGCTCCGAGTACAGGAACGGCAAAGAAGATGGGAGAAGCTAAGAAGGCCGTGCTGTTTAGGAAATTAGAAAGTTAGAGCGTCACAACCCCTTCTGGACACTCTGATCCAAGTGAGAGGCGGAATGGCATCCATGAGGAAACAGAGAAAGATAGTACTCACAACCATGAGTACAATCAAAATGGTACAGACATAATCAGAAATGGTTTAACAGGAACTTAAAGATTTCAAGGGAAGTGGAAACACAGAATATAACTGGGAAGACGGTGGCACCAAAAAGAGGAGCCACATGATTCACGACAGGGTCTACCAAAAGTGATATGGTGAAAAAAGAAATACCCTTTGCATGAAAACATCCTTGGAGCAAAGTGCAAGTCCACTGATGTTTGTATAATACTTAATGAGCTTTCTAACCGGGCTGAACATTGACACCATCTTTTGACAACCCATGAAGACATTGAAGACATCACCACATTTTTCCCAAACAAGATAGATGATAAAAGGTACACAAGTGACACTCTAAATAAATATTCCTTGTTTCATTCAACATAGAGTGCCAACACATTCAATCCTTTTGCACCAATGCCTGAAAGCCCTCTGTCAAGATGTTCTCTAAACTTCATAAAAGTATGCAAGAGGCTCTGGTTGAACCCCATCACCACCCTCACCAATGCTTTCTTCAGAAATGAAAAGGTCCCGGCAGTCCTTAATAAAGCCTTGGTTATCCTCCTACGGAAACACAATGCTGACCCTATTATACCGACTAATTACAAGCCCAACTCTTACTTTACATTTGAGACCCTAATCCTAGAGAAATTGGTCACAGATCAATTGCAGACCTACAGTAAGACACATACTCTCCTTCTTGACCATTAAATGTGTTCTAGGCCTTAAACAAACAGTGAAACTATACAGCTACACATAAGGAAATAACTACTAAAAACCAGGGACTTCAACCTATTGACAGTCATCATTCTGCTTGATCTGTCAGAAGTTTACGATACAACTGAACATGACATACTCTCCCAATCGCTTTTTCATAAAAAGAGTATCTCTGGTACAGCTGTGGGTTACATATCCTCCTACCTTAAGGATACTTAAAGATAGGTATCCCTGGATCAAAGGACCGTCAAATCCCACCATCAATGCTTTGGTCTCCTGCAGTGCTCAGTTCTCTCCACATGGCCTCTTACTGCCTACATGATGCAAATACAAGGGGCCTCAGTGAGTGGTGGAATAGGTGAACAGGTATGGTCCCATGACATGTCACAACGCTTCAACACTGTTCTTCTCCAGGTACATAAATATTAATGCAAGTACAGTGAAAGAATCAGACTTAGAATTGCTGACTCTGTGATCTAGAACAAGCCTTCCTGAGATTACAGAACACAGGATAGAGACCTCAGTTTCAATAAATATCTAAAATCCCTACTGTTCCAGAATGCCTCTCCCACCTGATCCTTATTTCTCAATGTCAGACATCCGAGGTTCTCAGAGGTCCACCCTTAAAGAGCCACACACATGCCCATGGTTCACAGCAAGAGAGATCCACCACCAAAGGCATGCTTGTATCACCCGTGCCCAGCAAAGCAAACGTCTCTGCCCAGCACTTACTCATCCACCACATCAGGAACCCACCTAACAACAAAGAAGACAACTCTGCCTGGCACTTATTTTCTACCGACTGCCCCCTTAGGCCAATAATGACATATCCTTCAGTGATGGGTCTTGAGGTAGCACCCCACTTTGCGAACTTCAGCACATATCCCTACCCATTTCTAATCTATAGGAATGCAGCTCTACTCCTTGGAGCAAGGATGGCCAACCTCCATGGACACCTGCTTATTGTGTCCTACCTATCTTTCATCACTTAAGTACCAATCAGTTTGTTGGCTTAGGTATGCCAGAGGACTGGGGGTTACCACTCGCTCACCGTCTCAGCTCCCATGGCCAAGCAACACTCCCGCAGTATAGAAATGGGGGGCTATAGAAAAGGGCAAATTAGAACTGTCATTTATTGCACAAACAGATAGGGATCATACAGGACATTAAACAATTCCCAGAATCACCGCTCCTGAGCCTGTGTTGTGCCGCTTTGTGCCATTTTGAAGTCACAACAGGGGCCCTTCCCCAAAAAACCTAAGAGCCTGGGTGATTGGGGTGGTATCACTGATGGACTGTACCTGTAGAAATTGTCTTATTGGTCCTCACATGTCAGGTGGCTGGCCTGCCCCTTCCCCAAGAAGCTTTCTATTACATTGTTGCAGGGTTACAGGATTACCATTGGCCCTTGCCCTCTGCCATCCAACCCTGGATTCCTGTTCCCTGATTGGCTGGAGATGATCTTCCCAGGCGTGGGACCCAGTTCTGTTCACAGCAGTCTGTGCACGTTCTCAAGGTGATGAGAATGACTATGCATGCCCAATGTAACTGTTAGGACTACCACTTTTGCCAGTGAGAGTGCCCTCAGTGTTAACAATGTTGTTAACAATTCCATGTTTCACTTCATGTCTGTGTTTCTGAGAACCGTTCGTCTTCCCACTGTGGGTGAATGACCATTGTCAAACCCGGCTGCATCACGTGGTTGAGCACCACAAAATCGAGCTCTCGGGTCTGCAATTTATGAGAATTCATCCTGTTTTTCTGCAGATGGCTCCTTGTCATTTTAGGTTTGGAATGTGCTGCTTGTCTCTGACCCTGGCTGCAAGCCCTGGTCTGCTGTTCTGTGCAGCCTGGTTCTGCTTTCCCTCATCTCTCGTCCTGTGGATTCTGGCCTCATGTAATCCTCATTATAATTATACTATGGTTTCTATATATCTATACCATGATATGTTTCCCATAGGTTAGTCCTATTTGGTCCTTCCAGGCTCCTTACATGATTCTGTCGTTCCATAGGCTTAGTTACGATAAGCAGCTGCAAGCTTGCTCTGCATCTCTTTGTTTGCTTTAAGTTCACTGTTTCTGCACTTGGCTAATGAGAAAAATAATAAAAGATTTTGACAGTATGTATATGTATCTGTCCTCTACAGAACTGTGTAAGCATGTTCTTCGTGTGTGCACATATGTGTTCATGTAACTTTGTGCATGGCTGCGGGTTTACTTCATGACTAACGTTGCTTTGTCATGGTATCACTAATGACATCAGCACACTGGTTTCTCAGCATTAGTCGAGGTCATCCATCGAGTCATCTGGGTCCATAACCAGTGTTGAGGCACCAGGGTCCAAAAACTCATTCATTGAATAAGGTTTGAATGGTTGTCTTAGAGGGTATCTATCCACATATGTGGATTTTGTGGCCGCCCTCCTGGGGGCTGTCAAAATAGTGAGTTGCTTTGTGCGTTCTCAACTCTTTGGGCTGTCATGTTCCTTGGGGTGAGGAGGGGCATTCGAAAGGACCGCTCTTCAATCCCCCTTTGGTCAACTTGTCAACCAAACCACCATACTTTGTCGTCGTTGCTTTTGGTAGCCATATCTTTGTTACTCCTCCAAGATGTCAATAGTAATTTGCATAGTCATCAAAATTCCAGGTCATATAACTGCAGTCTCCTTCCGGGTTGCACCATGCCCATTTCACCCAGTATCTGTTGTTGTTAAAGGGATTGTCAAATGTTATCATCTCAGTTGGGAAAAGTGCGCACTACATTATCTTTGCCCTCTGGTTGTTTCGTTCTTCCACTAACTTGTCCTGTTCTTCTCCATCGTTTATATCCACTAGCAGTTTCATCCCTATCTTTTTCTCATAAGTTTTGCGACATTGTTTAATGAAGATCTTCATCACGCACTGTCCTACTAGTACTAATATTAGTGCCCCTAGTAATATCTTCAGTCCGTCACTAACCTTGTTGGCATTCATGACCATATGTCTGACAACCAGCTCTGGAAGTTTCCTGTTCCCTTGTCTTCCTCCTCCATTTTGGTGTGCATTTTCGATAATCTTGTCACTGCTTCTGTCAGTGTGCCATTCTCTCTGTCATTTGCGGGAACCAACGTGCAACAGGAACTCCCGATCTTGGTGCAAACTCATCCTTTCATTGCTGTAATAAGGTCTAGAACATATCTGTTTTGGAGAGCCATCAACCATATTGCTCAGAGATCTTCTTGTATCACGTTGAAGCAATTTCCTGTAGAGTTTATTGGCCCTCATTACAAGTCAGGCGTTAAGGGTTTAACGGCACCGTCGGCGCCGTTAACCCTTAACGCCTGATTCACACTTTAACGCCTGCTTTTTGCAGGCGTTAAAGTCCAAGGCGCTAAGCGACCTTGGTGCTAATTACGGCACCGTAATTTACGGTGCCGTAATTAGCGCCTTCCCCATCCCCATTATGCCCTATGGGGCAAAAATGGGAATGGGGAAGCGCAAATGGTGAATGGGGAATTACCGCCCCACTCACCTTGGAATGGGGCGGTAATTCCGCCATCCACCATGGCAGAATCCGGCAAGGACCATGGTGCTAATAGCACCATGGTCCACTACCTGACTTGTAATGAGGGCCATTGTCTGCATCAGTTCCCATCTTGTTATCTGCAACCAATTTGCATTTGATTTGTGTGCCTATGCACAGCTTGAACTACTGACGCGAAAAACATTTCTGTCTTAGTGAACAGCCGATGTTCAGGTGGCACATTGTCCAGTGATGCTTCTGATGCTGATGAGAAATAGTTGTCTCTTTTCACTCTACTCACTTCTACTGACTTTTTCCTTTTTCTTCTACATCCACTGATCTCTTCTTTCTTTTGTTATCATCCATTTTAGGGAAGTCATCCATCTCATGTCCTTTTGTGGCCCCACCAGTGCTGGCATATTGATGTGTGCAAGTGAGCAAACTCCTTCCCTGTTGGGTGGCAGCATCTCGTATGCCTTGGATCCACACGCCCAATAGTGATCTATTAATAATGCCATGCCATCCTTCATTGCTGGGTGATGTTCTGTGTACGTGCACCCTGTGCTTTCTCCATCCTTCTCTGCACTGTCATTCTGGAAACATAATGCTGGTTTCTTCAGTGGCATTATGGGCATTTGTCCAGCTTCATTGTCCACCCAGGTCAGTAACTTGGTGCTTACATCCTATTCCTTCAGGCACTTGTCATTTTCTCCTTGTACTGTGTTTACAGGTGGTTGTACTAGGTTGAATCGTCTGGATATAGTGTAAGGGGTCTTCGTCTTCCCCCATTCTGCGTGCAATAATCGCAATAATGTCTGCGTATCTGTGTACTGTGTCCGTAGAGCTTGTCATGCAGCTGCTCGGCAGGTAGCAAATGGCACGCCATGGTGCCCCATGTCCTGGGTGGTTACTCCTGGTTACCACGCCCTTTTCCTTACACCATCAGCGGCTTTCCCAAAAGATCGCCACCAATAGCCCCTTTATGTCTCCCACTGGTAATTTATGTCTCAATGTCATCCTTTCCATTTTGCATATCCATTTCCTCGCACTCGTGGTTAACTAGGGTAGTCTACACCTCAAGTTTTCCTTATCTATATGCTTCCATGTTATGTATTGAGATCGCCCCCTCCCTATTCCAATAAGGGCAACTGTCTAAACCCAATCTCCCCATCTGCTCCTTGTGTAAGCATGATCAGCCTATCCAATCTCTCTGCATCTTTAGTGTCAGTAAATGCCATTGCTGGTTTTCCCTTCCTTCCTCCGGGAAAGTCGCTAAGCCTCGTATGGCGTTAGGTCGTCCATGCTGTGTGATGCGTCCCTGCTCTGTCGTGATCACTCATCCTTGTCACCCCTAGATCCATCATCCTCACTTCCCTCTACGTCCTCGTCTCATTCGGTGTCTACCATGTCACTGTCAATATCGTCGGTGAAGCTTAGCCTCCTTGAGGTCATGTCCTCACTTAGCTTCCCCTCAAAGTCGATTAAATTCCTGCTGTCACCCCTCCCAGAGGACTGAACATCTGTCCTGTCCGATGGAGTAGCAGTTCTGTCAAGTGTGTTGCTGCGGTCTTCCTCCATTCACCTATCTCCTCCAACCTTATCCCCTATCATGCCCATTCCCACTTTATACTTATGTCTCTCACTGTGCACTCCTCCTCCTCGCATTTATGCTCTCTTGAGAGTTGCTCTATGTCCCACTTTCTCCTTTCCCTTTCTACTAAAACTTGCTTTTCCTTCTTATCTTCCTCCCTTTGCCTCACTAACTCTCTGAGCTCCCTCCTTCTCCTCATCTCTCGCTGCTCCCTCACCTTATCTTCTTCCCTTTGCTTGCCTCTCTTGCCTTTCTATGTCCTCCATCATCCCTGACCATTCTTGTGCTTTGCTGCTCCCGTTATTACCCACTATTTCTTTACTCGCCCCTGCTGGTTCTCTTGCTGTCTTCCCATCCAACTTCAGAAGTATCTGCCCTTCTACCCAGTCATTTGTTGCTATGCCCTTCAGCCCTTCCTTGTTTAGGTCTCGCTGTGTGCCCCTTTCCCACAATCTGTCTGTCCGACCCCTTTCTGCCCCTCCTCCTTGGTGTAAAGTGGAGGTTGAAACATTGGATTTGTGTACCCCTCTGTTGCCTATAGCTCCCGTATGAGGTATAAACCCTGCGTTCCTGATGCTACCCCTTCTTTTTCATGCTCAGAAGGAGGTTGAGGAGTGGGGACTGAGGGAGCTGCACCCGATGTCTACTGCTGGCTCAACATCCTCGCTATTTCCCCATCGCCCTCCTGGAACAACTTCCAGAGTTTGAATATCGCTGTGCGATTGGTCAATTTCTTCCCCTTATCGGTGTCCTGTCTGTGTGTCCATAATGCTTGCTGCACATTTTTGGAGAAACATCTGCATTGTTGCCATGGCTTAGTCAATTTACCTTCTGCTCTTTTCGTCCATTCCACGCTATATTTACAAATCTTGTCCTTATAACGCGGAAGGGCCTTAAATAGGTGCTGTAGGGCATATCCCGCCGCACGTCCCCTATAGATTGCTTTATACTTACTTGACCTCAAGTCGAGGCTTTTGATACTTCCGTTATTATACAAGCACAAAAAAATACTTTCAATTCAGTTTTCTTAATTTCGCAAATACCAGTTCTCGTCAATTCTTCCCAAGCCTCTCTGGCTCCCAATCAACCTTTTAGGCGTGCTCTGGGTACCGCCCTTCTACAACTCTCTGGCTTGTCAGGCACACCCACCAACCTTGCACATGTGCCTTCCATGCAAAACCACTGAACAACCTACTCTGTCAATTTTGAATTCTCAGCACCAACTTCTGTACCTCCTGGTGCTGTCCCAGTCCTTTGCACAGGTCCTACGGGTGACATCGCCACTTCACTAAATAAGAAAGTGCTAGAGAACACTTACACTTCTTACAATACTAATTTCGCATTACACAAATATGTTCACAACCCCAACATGAACCCACAGCTGTGTTCCTGCCTCCTAACAGGGGATTCCAATATTTTCTTTGTTTCATCTGTACCTACAGCATCAGCCTTGTAGATAAAACGACTCTGCAAGACTTAACCAGAAGAACACCTTCCACAACTCATTTTGCTAAACCTTTACACAGGAATACCGTCATCCATGACCTAAACTGAAACGCCCAATGCACAGGGAATCATAACGTTTGTCATCCGAAGCCTTAAGTCAATAGTCTTGATTATTCACCAGAACCTTTTACCTCAAGACTGAATGTTCCCTAACCACAGAAATGACATCTACCTTGTCTCCTTTCCCTTCTATGCTTTACAATACTCGACACTACTAAACAATACTTGATAATACTTCAGAAGATACTCAACAATACACGTTACCACCCCACAGCCAACATTACTTTACTACGCCCCTCTGTTTGTGTGTGGCTGTGTCAATACTTACACTCTGTGATCTATGGACACTGTTCGGCTACCGGTTCCCCCAAAGCTGCAACATCACCCTTTTCTGGGCTCCACACGGACCACGAACATTATATTTCCAAGCTGGATCGTTTGGCCTTTGCACAGAGGTGCACCTCCCAGTAGGGCTCGTTTTCCACAAGCGGAAGAGGCGGCTTATGCTGAACGGGCATAGCCAACCATCCTCTGCTACCAACTTGTTGGCTTAAGAATGCCAGAGGACTGGGGGTTACCACAGGCTCACCGTCTCAGCTGCCAGGGCCCGACAACCCTCCCCAGTATACAAATGGAGGGCTCAGCCAATGGCAAGTTAGAACTGTCGTTTATTACACAAACAGACAGCGATAAAACAGGACATTCAAAAACTCCCAGAATCACTGCTCCCGAGCCCGGGTTGGCCCATTGTGTGTCATTTCGACATCACAAGATGGGCCCTTCCCCAAAAAACCTAAGAACCTGCCTGGTTGGGTGATTGGGGTGGTATCACATATGGATTGCACCCATAGATATTGTGTTATTGGTCCTCAGGTTGGGTGGCTAGCCTTCCCCTTCCCCAAGAAACTATCTCTTATATTGTTGCAGGGTTGCACGATTACCATTGGCCTTGCCCTCTGCCATCCACCCCTGTATTTCTGTTTCCTGATTGGCTGAAGCTGATCTCCCCAGGCCTGGGACCCAGCTCTGTTCTCAGCGCTCTGTGAACCTTCTAAAGGTGATGAGAATGACTATGTGTTCCCAATGTAACTGTTAGCACTACCACTTTTGCCTTTGAGAGTGCCCTCAGAGTTGCAACTTTGTTAACGATTCCATGTTTCACTTCATGTCTGTGTTGCTGAGAACCGTTCATCTTCCCACCGCGGGTGAATGACCATTGTCCAGCTCGGCTGCCTCATGTGGTTGAGGATAACGAAATCAAGCTCTCTGGTCTGAAATTTATGAAAATTAATCCTGTTTTTCTGCAGATGGCTCCTTGTTGCTTTAGGTTTGGAATGTGCTGCTTGTCTCTGACCTTGGCTGCGAGCCCTGGACAGCTGTTCCATGCAGCATGGTTCTGCTTTCCTGTGGATTGTCGCCTCTTGTAATCCTCATTATAATTACATGATTTCTACATATCTATACCATGCTATGTTTCCCATAGGTTAGTCGTGTTTGGTCCTTCCAGGCTCCTTACATGATCCTGTAGTTCCATAGGGTTAGTTGCGATAAGCGGCTGCAAGCTTGCTCTGCATTTCTTCGTTTGCCTTGTGATCAGCGTTTCTGCACTTGGCTAATGAGAATAAAAATAAAAACTTTTGACAGTAGCTATATGTATCTGTCCTCTATCTACAGAACTGTCTAAGCATGTTCTTCGTTTGTGCATGTGTATGTCCGTGTAACTTTGTGCATGACTGCGAGTTTACTTCAAGACTGACGTTGCTATGTCGTGTTGTCACTAATGACATAAGCACACTGGTTTCTTGGCATTAGTCGATGTCATCCATCGAGGCATCTGGGTTCATAACTAGAGTTGAGGCACCTGTGTCCAAAAACACATTCACAGGATAAGATTTGAATGGTTGTCTAAGAGGGTATCTATCCACATATGTGGATGTCATTGGGCCTCCTAGGGGCTGTCCGAATAGTGAGTTTCTTTGTGCATTATTAACTCAGCAGATTGTCATGTTCCTGGCGGTGAGGAGTGGCTTTGGAGGGACCCTCTTTTCAACTGGTTTGGATCTACAGGATTGCTGCCCCTGACCCTGCATTCCATGCATATCATTTTTCCGTACCTCCATTCTACAATCCCATTTGGCCCTTCTTCTCTCTACAGCAGATACAAGACTGTGGATGTCCCCATGTAAATGTGTTAAACCCCCCCTTGGCACCCCACTGGTTACTAGGTCTCCATGCATGCTAGGGCTGCCACCCTATGCCACTCACAGGGCACTGCAAAGCAGGATTACATATGTATGTTTGATGCTGTACAAAACATGAAAATAAATAAACAAATGCACAGATACATACATATATAAACAAAGTAACTAAGTGGCTGGGGAAGTGTTACTAATGTTGACACATTTGTAGGAATGTATATGCCCTAACATTGTGAAACACATCAACACTTGTTGGATGTGAAAAGCATAACTCAAATCTCCTGAGAAAACAAACATGGTTACATACTAAGGAATACACTCTACCTTTAAGAAAAACCTTGAAAACCCGAAGAGAAACCTCATGCATAAGTCACACCTGTCAACACAGTAAAGAAAAAGGTGATGGAAGCCCAAACAAAGGTAGACCATACTTCAATACACTCATATTGTGCTTTGTTTGTGGACATGCATCTTTTAGACACAGAGATCCAGTTCATAAGGGCAAGCCGCCTGTAGTCAGTGTGAGATTCCTAGGGATGAAATTTCAACTTGGCCAAGTAGTGACTGAAAGTGTTGGTTTTCTCTTTCTTGAAATTGCCCTGTTTCTCCATTTGAGACTTCAGTATCTGTGAATACACAGGTGTTTATGCAACACGTTTTCACAAACAGGCACACAACCCCATGCTCTATGACTTTAGAGCTGGTCACAACCAGGCCAGCTAATTAAACATTCTGAATGTTTAATTAATGGCTTTGGTCGAGTGTAGATAGAAGGGAGAATGTCTAAGTGCAGCAAAGTTGTTAACACTTGGGTGGGATGAGGGGGTTCCCAGAACCCCTCCCCCATCCATTCCGAGTCAATGCACACTTCCTGGTTGTATTTTGGCATGGCTGTTTTGGGCACAGGGCCCCGGCCCCAGGGCACCCGTGCAGGAGTGCCACCAGTGAACTGTAGCCCTTGAAACCAGCCCAGACTAAAACTCATTAGCACTCCATTTTGTGTGCCCACCAACTCCATTTTCTTTTCTCATAATGGCAGGCCAGCCATGAAACTAGAATGCAGGCATGCAGCTCTCCCCTCAAGACGTGCACAGCGAGCAAGCTACTCCTCCCACCTCCTCCCCTCGATTATCCCTGCAACCGCCCGGTTCTCATGGGAGACTGGCCATGCAAATGAAACAAACTTTGCACTGTATCTTGTGTCTTCCGTCTTACCTCAGTGACCCGATCGCGGTCCAGCTCAAGGCCTGGCTGCAGAGAGTCATTCATCTCTATAAACCTGGCCCCACATGCAGACCCAGACCATAAAGAATTCCACCCCCATATTGTTTGAACATGCTTGAACAACTGATAAAGACCCTTGAGTATGTAGTGTTTGTTCACGCTTTATTATAAAAAATCAAAAGTCCTTTTCATGTATTCACCCAATTAGAATGGGTTATTCACTAACTGTTTTATTGCATGCAGAGTATTGAGAGAATTGTAGTATATAATAGTATATCTGTTTTGTTGCATGAAATATGTACAAACGAAGCACTGCCATCAGGTCTCATTTCTATAAATGTGAAGAATATCAAAGTGTAATATGATGTTTGTTAGAAATAGATTGTAATACCAAAATGCTCCAAAGTAACATACCAATGCACATGCCAGCCCAAAACTACCTCATTTTTGAGCTCAATGTAAATATATGCGCAAAATCGTGTAACAGTAACCTAGCATTCATGAGCCACGAACAGCATGACCTTATTGCGATAACACGTGTTAGAACCTACATGTAAGAATTTGGTAATGGAATGGTTGATCCTGTATGGAAAATAACAGGCATATGCATACACAAGTTACCGCTGTGAGTTTTATAACGATGAAGGCACCCAGCCATATAGTAATGATAACACGCTCGAGATGTTCAAATTACAACACAATAATTAAGTGTTAAAAACCTTATGTAACAAACTTCTTGGGAGATCCCGTCCACTCATGTGACACAGGACTGCACCTTGAAGGTGTTTTGATTCCTCCGCCCACCCCTCATTGTGCCATAACTGACTAGGAGACACTTAATGTGTAATCTAGCCCTTAAATCTAGTGCCCTCTTTGTTGTGCACCAGATGGCCATTCAAGACCACACAATCGTCTCAAGGCCTTAACCCCTTAACAGTATATCTTATAGTATACTAACACATTGTTAAACTGTCCATCAGCAGATCTAACACCAGGCTCAAGAAATGCACTGTGACCTATGCCCAATGATAATTAATGTAAATTTGAGAAATGTCTTTCCTTTGGTGTTAAGGTTTGCAGGTCATAAAATTTGCAGAACATGATAGATTGTAGTATTGGATGAATGGGTATGTGTGGCCACAAGGGCAAATGTTAAGTAACAAACAATATGTATCATCCTGAAAGCTGCCTGACACCACATGCAAACCCGATGAGCCCAGCTGACCGATTGACCTGAAAAGCATCATCACAGCACAACGTGAATTTGCGCCAATCACAGTGCACTGACCCTATGGCACCTATAGGTGCCAATCCCTAGTGACCAATCCCAACTCATCATGTGCCCCTAGGCCTACCCTCTCCTGGATGACGCAAAAGCTGTATAAAATCGACTTGTAACATGTTTTCTGCCGAGCGCTCTCTGCATGAGCAGAGTAGATTTTGCTTACCTTACTTCAGATAAAAGATTTTGATTTCACACGCACTTGGTCCTGGTCTCATTCCCTTAGGGGGTGCATACTATTTGACTCTAATTGGGAGAATTATGTGCATTTTTGGGGACTTCTCACTTTCATTGGTGAACCCGACATGAGTGCGTTCTTTTTGCTCCTTCTGGCACGAGACGTCCCCCGTCAGGACCTGGAGTGCGCCTCCTCAAGAGCTATCCGTCAATGGCAACTGGTACACCTAGACGTGCACACGCAGTAGGGCGTGAGGGTACGGGATCCCCTTTTACAAAACCCACTGTACCACTCGCCAGAGCCTGGCATCGTCTTTGAGTGTGGGGCGGCCCCTGACCGATTGGGTCCGGAGGGCCCCAGATCAAGACGGACATGTGAGTATCAAGTGCGGGTGATCTCTAAAGTTGGGTGGGAGTCAGATTAGGAGGTTTGGGAAATAGGGAATGAATAAGGGTCAGATAAAAAAGGAGGTCATAAGCCCCGCGGTGAAAGTTTTCGGTCTGTTCTATATTCCACTCTATTCCTTTTCTATCGCATATGCCCATTAGAACAGTGACGGGAAACTAAGGTGTAAAGAGGATAATGGGATCCTATCTCCGTGCGGGGGTGGAAGGCACCGCCACATAGTACTATCTCGACTAGTACAGGATATTTGTATGTAAAAAAATAAGGTGAAAGGGTCTCAAAGGAAGGCTCGGAGTAGTATTTAGAAAGGTTTTTTCCTACTTTTCCTTTTCTTCTCCTCCCTTCTTGCCTGAGTATAGATAGGGTGCAGGGAGAGAATTCTTTAAAGGTGTTGGAGAATCAGGGGAACATATAGAGAATAAGGTGATTAAGGAGAGGTAGAGTTTATGTTGTTTTTTATGTTGTCTGTGCTAACCTTGCATGTGCTATGCTATATGTTCCAAGGTGTTGTTTTATGTAAAACATTGTTCCCTGTTGGTGAATATTAATGAGAATGTTTTAAAATTGTGTTGAAGGAGATTCATACATTGACATAGTTTATGAGTAACAAAGTGTGTCCAAACAGTTTTAAGAAGTGTTTTAAAATATAGTGAGCAGGTCATAAAGGAAGTGTAAGATTAACAGAAGATTTTCCTTGTTTTGAGTAATTACCTAGAATCTGATAAAATGGGCGCAGAAACTCCTCTGGCCCATAGCTGTAAAACACTGCCAGGGTATGCAGAGAAGATTATTAAATACCATGATCAGTGGGTCACAGAATTGAAAGGGGAGGGACTGCCCCAAGTATGGCCCCAGGAAGGGTCCTTTGATAAGGCTATGTTAGACATGGTTGCCACATGTCTGTTTATTGAATACAAAGGGAAACAACTGCAGAATCGAAGAAATATTAGACTTGTGGAGACTCTTCAAAGAAGTCCCACTAGGTAAGGGTGGATGGCACGTCACATCTCCCCTGACAACAGTTTGAATGCAAAGGATCCATAGAGCAAATGGAGAACAGATCGGAAACAACACATATATACCCCTTACTGACTAAGCCAGTGCCCGAGGAGGGATATAGTGACCCCATATATGTAGCACAGTGCCCCTCACCATCTGCACCTAAGCCAGATACCACAGCACCCCCACCGTATGAATCAGGCCAGGTGAGCACCCCCACAATAGATATCGAGAAAGTTACACAAGACCTAGATTCACGACTGACATTGGCCCGAACAGAGTTGTCCTGTCTAAGGGGCATATGCGGGCAAAGGGGGACACTTACCCCCAGGGCAGAACGGGGTACGACACCCCAACCTAGTGAAGGGTCAGCAGAGGATGGGTGGAAAAAGGGAGAGATACTATTTCGAATAAATGACACCCCCACAATAATAAAAGAAATAACTACAGCTGGTAGCGAACGTGAGGCAGAAGAGGGAGGGATGACATCTAATCGGGAGGAAGAATAATGTTGTGACTTAGAGGAGCAGGAAGATGATAAAAGAAGGTTGGGGACAGCTACAGGTGTGACATCTTTAGGAGAAGGGTTGTCCCTATGGAAGAATGGTGGGGGAGACTAAGGAATAGAACAGGGCGCATGGCAGTACTAGTGAAAAAAGGGGAAAAGGTGAGTACTGGAAAGGGGGAAAAACCTACAACTACCACTCATCCACAGGGGGTCAGGAAGGCCAAATGAAATACCCTGAGCTCAAATGGATAAGGCTAAACTTTTGAAACAGTTGCCACCACTATCCAGAGGCGCTGATAAATGGATATATGCATTTGAAAAACACACAGTGGGTGTACCCTTAGCAGTGGGGGATGTTAAAAGCTTGCTGGTATCTGCAGTTGGAGATCAGGCAAACAGGGTTTGGTTGAAGGAAGGTTGCTCAGGAATAACATTGGACTGTGATCGGTACGATCGGGCCTCATTCAACACAGTGCGAGCGAGAGTAGGGGATGCGCTCCGAGAAACATTTCCAGACACACCAGACTTACAGTCAGTGATGCAATCTACCATGTGAGATGACGAAGATCCAATGTCTTTTATTCTCCGGGTGCAGGACATGTGGAGAGCAGAAACAGGGACGGCCTGGGACCAGTCTACCATCTGTTTTATTTCATTTTAAAAAGAGGGCTCCCGAAGGAAGTACAGAAGGCCTTAGACAAGATAGCCGGGATATAAGCCAAGGGGTGGCCACAGAGTGAAAGCATAATTGTACACCACTGCAAAAGGATCAAAGAGAAGGAGAAGGAGATAGCTCAGCGGCGGCTGGCAGACAAGGCCAAATTAGTTCAAAGTAAACTTTCGAAGGTCAGTGCAGTAGTAGCAACCAGCACAGCAGAAAGAGATTGAGGAAGGAGAAGAACAGATGGGGATACCAGCGCGAATGGCAGCAAATTGGGTAGGTAATAACCAGGAATCATAGCCAGGGGAACACCAGTACGAGAGCCTGCAGTAGCCAGTGAGAGGTGGACGGGGAGGTAGAGGAGGATTCAGAGGTCACAGGGAGGGGGTTTCGTATATGGAGGGCCCCGAAGAGGAGGCTTACAAGGGCAATGTTGGAACTGTGGATGATGGGGACATTTCCTGAGGGAATGCTGGAGAAGGCCCACCAATACATACCTGAGTGAATGGCCTACCAATGGGAGGGAACAGGAGGGAAGACCAAATGACCCTAGGTATGTGAATGAGGACCAGATAGCCCCACAGCATGCAACACAGCACTTCCCGTAACATCTTCAGTGTCATGAATGCACAGCCCCCAGCCGCAGAAACGCATATGCTACTACAGCAAACTGAGTTCCTACACATTTCAGGGGGGCAGCGGTGGTGTTCGGTAACGTTTTCGACACAGATGAACTACCAAGATACTCAGCATAGGACAGCCCACAGAGAGCACTTGCGTGTCCAGTACTGTCGACTACCCTTAACGCAGCAGAGGAACCACTGGTAGGGGTGGCGATAGGAAACAAACAGTTCATTTTTATGGTGGATTCGGGAGCGGAAAAATCGCGTCTAAAAGAAGGCAGGTTTCCACTTTCTAATCAGACTTTGGAAACGCAGGGGTTCTCTGGGGCAGTGGTCGAGGTTCCGTACACTGAAGAATTAGATGTAACAGTGGGGGGTAAAATGATACGCGCACCCTTACTGTATTACGAAGATTCACCCATTAATTTGTTGGGAAGGGACCTTCTCAGCAAACTCACATGACCATATCTTTTACGGAGAGAGGAATAATGTGATCTACACCAGGAATATGTGCAGTACGTGCCATATTAGTGATACACACTCAATCAATTTCCCACAAACACGCGGCATACCAGTGGATCCAGACATGTTCATACAAGGGCTGAGAATATTAGCGAAATCAAAGAATTGATATCAACAGCTCCAGTTTTAGCGACACCTGATTATGATTGCGAGTTCTACCTGTTCTCGTACTGTAACGGAACACTCATGACTGCAGTACTGACACAAAAGACATTGGGCCTCATTCCGAGTATGGCGGTAAGGGATAGCGGCCACCGGTAACGAGACCGGTGGCGGTGATCCCTTACCGCCATACTCCGAGTTCCCTTTGCGCCCTCGCCCTTAACGCCTGCTTTGAGCAGGTGTTAAAGTCGAGGGCGCAAAGGGGCCTCCAAGCCAATAACGGTGACCGTAATGAACGGTCACCGTTATTTGCATCTTCCCCATTCCCATTGAGCCCTATGGGGGCTCATTTGGGAATGGGGAAGAGCCTTGGTGAATGAGGAATTACCGCCCCGCCAACCTTGGAATGGGGCAGTAATTCCGCCATCCACCAAGGCGCTGCTGGTCCGGGTACGGCGTCAACCAAGGCGTTAATAGCACCATTGGTTAGCGCCGTACTCGGAATGAGGCCCATTGCTAAGACATAAACCTCTGGCATTCTACAGTGGCACACTAGATGCAGTGATGCAAGGACACTTTGCTTGTGAACAGGCTCTCGCAGCCGCTGAGTTTGCCATTAAGAAGAGCTCTACACTCGTGATGGGATGTTCCGTCACATTGTATGTAGAACACTCCCCATTTGCAATATTGGAAAGATCAAAAAGCATGCTTACCACACAGAGAGCAACAGCATACAAGCTAATTATATCCAGTGCAAACATTCACATCGTGTGGTGCAAGAGTGTAAACCCTGCTACATACATTACAGAAGCATGCACAGTAGAGGACATGCAGCAACATGATTGCGCTACAAACCAGGGAGAGGATGAGGACACCCCCACAGCCCATGAAAATGCACTTACAGAGGGGGAAATATATTTCGTAGATGGTTCAGCATCTATAGATTCTGAGACAGGAGAAAAACATGTAGGGCCAGCAGTGGTCCGAGTGGAGGACAGGGAATACGAAGTGATAGTGCAAAAAAGATTACCACCTCACTTCTCAGCCCAAGCAGCAGAAGTAGTAGCGCTTAAAGAAGCATTATATACAGCTAAAGGGTGTGCAGTAATGATCTACAAGGACTCTGCCTATATGACAACAACTTTGCATGGAGGATTAGCAAGATGGGGAAGGGGAGGATTTCGAAGAGCAGACGGGTCCCCAGTCCAGCATGTAAATTTGTTAGGAGAATTGATTGATGCACTAAAAGAGGCTACAGTAGTGACTGTCGTGAAATGCCAGGAATACACGAGGTGATGACGTCATCTGATTGGGAAACGTGGAAGCATCTTATTTACAAAAGGGCCTGACAGGTGAGTACATACTACAGAAAGAAGTCGAGGAAGAGAAACCAGAGGGTTTCAATTCATTGCCATCTCACAGATTATTGAACTTCAGCAAGATGCAACAATTGAGGAAAAAGAGATGTGGGTAAAAAGACGGAGTAGCCAGACATCCTCTGATCTACTATGGAGACAAAATAATACTGGTAAAGTGGTAATGCCTGTAAAATTACTGAAGGTAGCGTTCCAACAATTGCACTTTCCCGCCCACAATGCAAAACAACACATTATCGCAGACATACATGAAGACTGGTTTGCCCCAGAGTTGTAAGAGCCCATTAGGAGGCTAATAGTAGAGTGCATCACGTGCCAAACATATAACTCTGGAATGACATTACGAATATTGAGAGGCACACTACCAAAACCAGAAGGGCCATTCAGGGAACTGCATATAGACTATGCAGACATGGGTGAGAGGTGCAATGGGTCCCAGTATTTGATCGTGGTGGTTCGCCCCTTTTCATGGTGGGTGAAGGTAGGACTCTCTGCCCACCCAGATGCACAATGTGCCACCAACATTTTTAGTGAGGGAAGTTTTCCCCCGCTGGGGCATTTGTGATGTTATTCAGTCCGACAATGGGATGCATTTTGTAAATGACATGTTCAAACACATAACAGCATTGCTAGGTATAACTCACAAGCTTTGCAAGATTTATCACCCGCAATCGAATGTGGTTGTGGAAAAAATTAACAGACTACTCAAAAGCCGACTGTCAAAACTGTGCCATAAACTAAAAAAGAATTGGGTCTACTGTCTACCTTTGGCCCTGTTCGAAATGAGAAATCAGCCCAGTACGGACCACCACCTGTCACCCCATGTGATTGTGACAGGTAGGAGAATACACACATCTCACTCCACCTTAGGAAGACAATCAGACACACAAAGAAGTGCTACAATATTGAGAGAAGAATTCCATGAGTGTCTGAGATACCTCGCAAGAGCAGCCCGAGCCGTAGCGATACAAATCGCACCCCCTTTCACACAAAATAGGGCCACAGATACGACAACACCAGCCACAGATAGCCCAAACTGCCAGCTGATGATAGGTGACATGATATATGTAAGGAGTGTTGCACGCCGATGGAACGAGCCTACGTTCCATGGCCCCTACAAGGTACTGTACGCTCACTGCAGTGAAAGTGCAAGGCCTACTTTATTGGGTACACCTAACAGTTGTCCGAAAAGCTCACAGGAGCACAGATTGTGTAATCGAAGAAGAGATTGTGAAAGAACATAATACACATATGCAGCTAATTAGTGAGGAAAGAATTACATAACCAGTTGACTATGGGAAGAAGGCAATGTCTGACTCAAAAGAAATTTTCTAAGAAAGAAATGAAAATATAAAAATGTTTAAACGTTGACAATTGAGTATTAACTGTGAAAAGAATAACAATGTATATACATATCCAGTGATGTAATGACATGTCCCTATTGTGTGATTTTAGTCCTTATTTCCCTTTCTGTCTTTTTGTTTTCTTTCTCTCTCTCTCTCAAGCCCCACACGCATAATGCCGCCTTCACCAACTCCCCTTCCTCATGGCAAAAGACATGATGAGGAGGAAGGGAGGAACGCAAAAGAAAATGTATTAAAGTATAAGTGTAACACATAGGAAGATGGTAACATAAAATATAGGCTGTAAATTAAAAAGTGAAAAAGTGAATGTATATGATTAGCAAATGTTTATATTTTATTCATTAGGAGCTACAAGGGCTATGGATGAGGCCCCAGCAACAAACAGCAATAGAGTAGATAGAAATAGAAGAAGAATAAATGCGTATCCAAGTTATTTGTATGAATGTGTGTTGTTTGTATGCGCAGTGGTATTATTTTCAACATTGTTCGGCCTGGTGCTGTACTGGGCTATCGCCTTCATTTCAACTGACATAAGCCAGGCGGGTGGCCGGATGAAATCAATCAAAAAAGGAACCCACCTGATATGGGATGGCTTCAGGTTGATTTGGGCACATGGAAGCCACAAGAATAAATCGCATAGCAATACTAGCATTAATGATGAGATTACACCTACCACCTCAGTCCCCCACCACTTCAATCAATCTGATTTTAGTGTTTATTCAATGAATAACCAAACCCCCTTTGAACTCATGTGGATGCAGAACCACCTATATCCAACCACAATGTCAGTTGCACAAGTTTCACCACCGGATAGTGTAGCTACCAGAAAGGAGGACAGCCATAACAAACACATGGCCAACCGCAATCTTAGACTATACACCGAATGGGAGGAACAAGAGAATGACAAGATGCCCCAAGACAACCAGGGGGGTGGTAATAGGAGAGGGAAGAGGGGAACACAACAAGAAAGATGGGAGGAGAATTATAACTTTGGTCTTCACACAGTGGATGATCCCCAACACCCACATCACACAAACAAATGGTAATCTAACATGAGCAACATGGCCAAAGAAACAACAAATGAAAGTTGTCACGTGTGCTCACTTATACCCCATGCCTCAGGAACTCCTTAGATATTGGTGCCACAAGAAATTCCATTTGCAGAGGCACAGTGCCTCCTACATCTCATGCTATGCAGAATCAAAAACACTTTCCAAGCACACACTGTTTTGTTTGAAGTATTACAGAACGAACAAACATGCTATTCCAGACCACAAGGGGTGATTTGTGTAAAGGAGCCTTTTTTGGTAATAAAAGGAACATTACATTGGGACAATAAATGGCAGAATGAAGAGATACTATGCAAAGGAGAGGCACTGCGAGGACTAGCCGAAGAAAAACTAGCATGGGTACAAAGAACACGCGCTCCGATATGGACCAAACACATAGCAAAACTCACGTGGATTGCAGCCCTTGAGAAGCCCTTCAAGTTACAAAAAGACATTCCATATGAACTGTGTTTCCATGGAGAAGGGAAAGGAACATGGGAGAAAACAAGAACTGCTGCAAAACTCTCATAATACCCGACATGAAGAAAGGGACAGCTGCAATGATGGATACATACTGGGTTTGCGGTAACCTGTTGCTCTTGCACATCCCGCAATCATGGAGGGGCACGTGCTCCCTGGTAACGCTGCATTCTGCCCTGATGGTGATCCCAGAAAGTCATATCCAAGGAGAAAAAACACCAATGGTGGCACTGAACGAACTGTCCCAGACGCCGACTGAAGAAGTTCCCGTGTATGTCCTAGCAGAGGAAAGCCTGCAGAGCACGGTGCAGAGAAAGAAAAGGTCATAGAACTATATCTCCACCAAACCTTCAGAACTTTTGGCACAAATTCCCGATCCATTCCGGTTGTTCAGTTCTGTCAAGACATTCTTTGCGTCTCTTGCTCCCAGCTTTCAGGCGAGAGCAAATGCAAAATGGCTTCAGATCACCAGATGGGAGCTGATCCAACTGGCCAATGACACAGAAGAAGGGCTCAACGTCATCAAAGTGGAACTCAGAGCTTTACGACTGATGACAATGCAGAACAGATATGTGCTAGACTTATTAACAGCAATGGATGGAGGTGTTTGCTGAGAAATCTGTAGCGCATGTTGCACATTTGTACCTTCTGCAGACGTAGACAACGGGTCACTTTCCCATGTCATAACATCAGTACACAACCTTAGGGAATGCATGAAAGATGAGGGAGGAGCTCAGCAAAGCACCTGATTCAACAATATTTTCTTCTTGGGTACCTTTGTGGCTCGGAATGACAGTCAAACTGCTAATACCAGTCATCGTTTTTATGCTCCTCATTTTTAGTGTGTGCCAATTAAGTCTCAGGTGCTGCGCTGATGCAGTACCTAACGGAGCGTTAATGATGGTGACAATGGGCTATGCAAATGGAGTGGCACAAATTAAACACGAAGCAGAAGTGCAAACAGGAGAGACATCAGAGCCAAAATATAGAATGACCACAATATGCAATACAGGGTACATAGTAGATAATTTGTATCGGATTGGGGGAATTACAGTATTCGTTACTTAAGTAACGAAAGGGGGAATGAGTGGGAGGGGGATCCCACAACCCCTCTGTAACGCTCACCTGAATCCCTCGGAGGCGCGGGTCTGGTCTGGGTGTTCTCCGAACCTTCCAGAGTCACTCGCAGGTCGTTGGCACCACCCTGGAAGGGCCCCCTCCTTACTGTGATCTTAATCCGGAGAGTGAGATGTCTGTGGGCAGAGAGGAAACAGGGGTTAACGTCTGCCTGACGGGGTTTCGGCCCTTTCCCCTTCCTGACACTCCTACGACTCCCCTAGGCCGCACGTGCTCACCTTAGGTAAGTAAATGCGGCACTCTCCATCCTGCGTCTGTGCAGGGGCGCTGTAGCCAGTTACTTCACTGGACGATAGTTCAGCCTTTTATTGCGGAGGTAGAGTCCAGAAGGCAAGACCGTCGTTAGTTGCACGAACGGTAAGTGCCTTATTTGAGTCTTTTATTGTCCTTTCAGAATCTTGCCTCTTTGCAGGTCCGGTATGTTGATCCGGTAAGTGGAAAAGTCTGGAGTTTTTTGCAGGCAAGCAAAAGGTTCATCTGAAGTTAAATGCACTTTTAAATGTCTTTTTCCCCTTTTCTTTCAGGTCGCGGTGCAACCGGCGATGAAGACTGATGCCGAAGGATCACTTGAGGCAAGTGAGTAGAAATGGAGTCCTGAGCTCTAATAATGTCCTTCTTGTATTTTACAGGTGCGGACAAATGGCGCAGAACGGAGCTCGCAGAGACCGTGGCACAGGTAAGCAGATATCATGGAGTTATCGCTAACCTGTATTCTTTGTTGTTGCAGATGGCTGGAGAATGAAGAATCGCGGCACGGGGCCTTGGAAGGCGCCGACGGGTGGTAAGAGCAGCTCTGGTATTTTCTCGTGCTACTCTAATGTTCTCGTTTTCCTTTTCAGATGTCACGGAAGGCTGGAGATGGATTTCAGGAAGGTAAGTTGAAGATTGTCCTGTTTTCAGGTGCAGAAGAAGAAGATCAGCTGGAGCCGACACGGTGAGCGTCCTGCTGCTATTGCAGAATAACGCGAAGCATGTGAAACCAATCGGGTGTGGTTTAAATAGCCTTCAGTAGTGCTTAGGTGTCTTCTTCCACAGCCTCCAGAGGTAAGAAAAGAGTTCCAGTATGTGGTTCTTGGGAGTGGTGCTGGCCCCACCCAGCAGTTAAAGTAGTCCCAGCAGGATTGGATGAAGAGTTCATCCTGCAGGTAGGAAGGCAGCATGGTCTGCAGCAGGTAAGTCCACCTAAGCACCAATCCCTTTTATATGAGCCCGGCGCTTCCAGTGCCGGGACTGGGTCCCTTTATGAGCATGAGCCTGGCGCCACTGGCGCCAGGACAAGGTCCAAAAGGCCCCTACGGGGGCCGGCTGGTGCCTGGAATGAGGATCATGACCCTGCTTCCAAGGATGTTGGGCTAGGTCTGACACCTTTGGGCCAGTGGTCATGAGAGCACCCCCCCTCAAGGCCCCTCCCAAATTGGTCTTCCCCGGAGGCTTTGGTTTGTTGGGGAAGGTCCGATGAAATTTTCTGATTAGACGAGGAGCATGGACATTTTCTGAAGGTTCTCTCCTGGGGGCCATACCCTTTCCAATCAATCAGGTAATACAGTTTTGACTTGAAAAATTTAGAATCCAAGATGTTCTGAACCTCGTATTCGGTTTCTCTGTCTAGTTGGATTGGCTCTGGAGGTTTAGTCAGACGGGTTCCGGGTTGCATAGGTTTCAGGAGTGAAACATGGAATACAGGGTGTATTTTCATTCGAGTGGGCAATTCTAATTTAACTGCCACAGGATTTATCACAGCCGTGATCGCGTAGGGTCCTAAGTACTTTGGGTTAAAGGTGCGTGGTCCTTTTAGAGATAGATGTTTAGTAGAGAGCAAGACTTGGTCTCCTACTTGGTACTGAGGGGCCTCTTTCCGATGTTGATCAGCACCTTTCTTATAAGATTATTTGGCTCGTTGAAGGTGTGCGATGGCTTCCTTAAATGTTTGAGTTATGGTCGCATGAAGATGGTCCACAGCGGGTGTTCCTAGATCTTGAGGCAGATCTAAATTAGAGGTCCGAGGATGAACCCAATACAACAGGAAGAAAGGGGTTTTACCTGTTCTGGTATGTATTGAGTTGTTGTACGCATATTCAGCAATCCAAAGAATGTCCCTCCAAGTACCCTCTGATTGTTGTAACATGCAACGAAGATACTGTTCCAGAGTTTGGTTAGTCCTCTCAGTCTGTCAGTCAGTTTGAGGGTGGTGGCTGGTAGAGAGTCGCACGTCAATTTGTGCAAGATGACAACAACTCCTCCAGAAATGGGAAATTAATTGGCTCCCTCGATCACAGATTAGGACTGAAGGGAACCCGTGCAAGCGAACGATGTTTTCAAGGAATTCTCGGGCTAGAATGGAAGCTGTGGGTAATCCTTTCAGTGGAACAAAATGAGCCATCTTTGAAAAGAGATCGACAATTACTAGAATTGTATTATATCCGGAACAAGGGGGTAAATCCGTGATAAAATCCATTGAGAGGGTGTGCCAAGGGCACGGTGGAATGTCTATCGGATGCAGTAGCCCGGCTGGTTTTTCTCTCTGGCTCTTGTTTTGTGCACAAATGCCGCATGAGGCCACAAAGTCTTTGATATCCTTTCTCCAGGACGGCCACCAGAAATGTCTTTTAATTTTTTCGGAGGTTTTGGCTACACCCGGATGTCCCTCTATTAAGGAATCATGATAGCAGGTGATGACCTGTTTCTGTAAGTCATCACACGGTAAATAAAGTCTGCCTTGGAAGTATAATAGATCTTGTTCTATCGTAAAATCCTTTCCTTTCTGCAGCCAAGTCAAGGAATCTTCGGGAGTTATTACTTGCTTGATCTTCTTTTTTATGTCGTCAAGAGACATTGTGTTGATGACTCCCAAAATCTTTTGTTCAGGGATTATGGGTACTGGTTCTGGATTAGCTGCGAGTTCGTTAACACCTATTCGTGAAAGGGCATCCGCTTTTCCGTTTTTGACACCCGGCCGAAACGTTATCACAAAATCATATTCCGCGAAAAATAAAGCCCAACGGAGTTGTCTTGAAGATTGGGCCTTGGCTGACTTCAAATATTGGAGATTACGATGATCAGTAATTACAGTGACAGTGTGCCGGGCTCCTAGGAGATAATGCCGCCAGGCCTTAAAGGCGGACTTGATTGCCAGAAGTTCCTTGTCCGTGATTGTGTAATTGATTTCCGGGCCCGAAAATTTGCGGGACCAAAACGCCACAGGGTGTAATTGGTGTGTTTCAGGATCTCTTTGTGACAAAACTGCCCCCATTGCAAGGCTAGATGCGTCTGTCTCGACGATATAAGGAAGGTCTGGACGAGGATGTTTCAGGACTGGAGCAGAAATAAATTTGGCTTTCAAATCTTGGAAGGCTTGTTCGGCCTCTGGAGTCCACTCGAATTTTTTGTTCTTTTTTAGGAGAGCCGTGATAGGTTGGACTATTCGAGAGAATTCGGGGATAAACGTTCGGTAAAAATTAGCGAAGCCCAACATGCTCTGTACTCCTTTTACCGAAGTCGGAGACGGCCATTTGGTGATAGTATCCACTTTTCTTGTGTCCATGTGAACACCGTTGGGTGATAAAATTAACCCCAAAAATTCGACTTCCTTTACATGGAAGGTACACTTTTCCAATTTAGCAAATAAACGATGGTGGCGAAGCCTCTGCAAAACTGCGGTGACATGTCGTCGGTGTTCAGCTTCTGAGGAGGAGTATACCAAGATGTCATCAATGTAGACGACTACACAAACATCAATAAGCTCTCGGAGAACGTCATTCATAAAGAACTGGAAGGCGGCCGGTGCATTACATAGTCCAAAAGGCATTACTTGATACTCGAATAATCCGTATTTTGTGCAAAAGGCCGTCTTCCATTCGTCCCCCTCCCTGATTCGTACCAAGTGGTAGGCTCCTCTGAGATCTAGTTTTGTGTAAATGCAGGCGCCCTTTACTTGGTCCAATAGTTCGGGAATCAGAGGCAGCGGGTACCTGTTTTTGACTGTAATCTGGTTCAGGGCGCGATAATCTATACACGTTCTCAGGTCACCTTCCTTTTTCGGGATGAAGAACAAAGCTGAAGAAGCTGGAGATTTTGAGGGACGAATAAATCCGTTAGCCAGGTACTGGTCCAAGTATTGTCTGAGGTGAAGATTTTCTGGCTCAGTAAGAGCATATATTCTACTGCACGGTGGAGTGGATCCGGGTATCAGGTCTATCTGGCAGTCATATGACCTGTGCGGAGGCAAGGTGTTGGCCTGATCTTTCTGGAAGACATCACTAGACTCTTGATATTCAGGAGGCAATTGGAGGTTCTCAGAAGCGATGGCTGCCAGCCTGATGTCGGGCCGAGAATAACAAGTTTGGGCGCACTCTGGAAACCGGATTACTTTGGCTCGCCAGTCGATCTGAGGATTGTGTTTTTCCAACCAAGGAACTCCTAGAATTACTTGAAACTGCGGGGCCTTGATTACATCAAACACGATTCCTTCCCGATGTCCGTCCTGGCAGAGCAGCGTCACTTCCACGGTGGTGTGAGAGACTGGTCCGGAAACTATTTCTGTACCATCCACTGTAGTGATTACATCTTTTACCAATTTAGGACACAAAGGAAGATTCATCCTAGCTGCCATATCCTGATCCGCGTAGTTACCGATTGATCCGCTATCAATGAATGCCTTAATAGCATGCATACGATCTGGTTGGTCGGGGCTTATGAGGACCATAGGCAGTACGAAATGCGAGGTCAAGGAACTGGTTTTTACGCTCGGCAAGCGGACCTCTACGCTTGCCGGGCGAGGTCGTTTCCCTATTCTTGTTGTTTTGCATCCTTTTCGGAAGCTCCCAAGGCTTTCTTGACCGGTTTCACTGAACAATCTCGAAGGAAGTGTCCAGACTTCCCACAGTAGAGGCATAGCTGTAACTGTCTTCGCCTTTCTCGTTCCTTTTGAGTTAAAGGTCCTTTCACGATGCCTATCTGCATTGGTTCCACGGAATCATTTCCTTTAGCAGGGTTTTGAGTCTTTGAGAACGCCCTGGTTTCAAATCTGGAGCGATCGGCCTTTCTATTCTGTAGTTGATACTCTAATTGAACTACTAAATCGATATAATCGGAGCACTCTTGCGGAGGATTTACCACCTGTGCTAAGACATCTTTAAGTTCTCCACGTAGCCCCCTGTGGAAAAGCGTGATCCTCTTGTCTTCACGCCACCTGGTTTCAACCACCAGTCTGTTAAAAGATGCTATGTATGCCAGGAGATCTTGGTTACCTTGTCTTAGCGATAGGAGTTCATTGTACAAGGCCTGCCCTTGTGAATGCCATGCGAACAACTTTTCCATACTGGCCTGAAAGTCTTGGAAGTTTTGGAGGATCGGATCATCCTGTGTCACTAAAGGAATGGACCAATCAGCCGCATTGCCACTAAGATAAGAAAGTACGAACGCTACTTTAGCTTGGTCAGTTGGGAATGCAGCGGGTCTACACAAAAAGTGCAAGCGGCATTGGTTGATGAATACTGCGTAGCGTCTAGGATCACCTGAGAAACGTTCTGGTGGAGCCAGGGGCACGTTCCCTGGCAGATTAATCTGCACCGGATTGCTTGAGGTTGTATGTGGATAATTCCCTCCCGAGGTAGGCAAAGGTGCTTGCCCAGCTTGAATTTGTAGCAATTGCCTGGCCAGGTCGTCCGCTCGCTCTTTGGAAACGATCAATTCCCTTCGTAAGGCATTTGTTTCTTGACGAGATGCATGTACCTCGGCCCTCAGCTCCCCAAGCAATTGGGCCAATTTGTCTGTATCCGAGGTTTCCATTGCGCCTGGGTGGGATATTTGTGGTAGGCTTCGCGTTCTGTAACGCTCACCTGAATCCCTCGGAGGCGCGGGTCTGGTCTGGGCGTTCTCCGAACCTTCCAGAGTCACTCGCAGGTCTTTGGCACCACCCTGGAAGGGCCCCCTCCTTACTGTGATCTTAATCCGGAGAGTGAGATGTCTGCGGGCAGAGAGGAAACAGGGGTTAACGTCTGCCTGACGGGGTTTCGGCCCTTTCCCCTTCCTGACACTCCTACGACTCCCCTAGGCCGCACATGCTCACCTTAGGTAAGTAAATGCGGCGCTCTCCATCTGCGTCTGTGCAGGGGCGCTGTAGCCAGTTACTTCACTGGACGATAGTTCAGCCTTTTATTGCGGAGGTAGAGTCCAGAAGGCAAGACCGTCGTTAGCTGCACGAACGGTAAGTGCCTTATTTGAGTCTTTTATTGTCCTTTCAGAATCTTGCCTCTTTGCAGGTCCGGCATGTTGATCCGGTAAGTGGAAAAGTCCGGAGTTTTTTGCAGGCAAGCAAAAGGTTCATCTGAAGTTAAATGCACTTTTAAATGTCTTTTTCCCCTTTTCTTTCAGGTCGCGGTGCAACCGGCAATGAAGACTGATGCCGAAGGATCGTGCCGGAGGACCACTTGAGGCACGTGAGTAGAAATGGAGTCCTGAGCTCTAATAATGTCCTTGTTGTATTTTACAGGTGCGGACAAATGGCGCAGAACGGAGCTCGCGGAGACCGTGGCACAGGTAAGCAGATATCATGGAGTTATCGCTAACCTGTATTCTTTGTTGTTGCAGATGGCTGGAGAATGAAGAATCGCGGCACGGGGCCTTGGAAGGCGCCGACGGGTGGTAAGAGCAGCTCTGGTATTTTCTCGTGCTACTCTAATGTTCTCGTTTTCCTTTTCAGATGTCACGGAAGGCTGGAGCTGGATTTCAGGAAGGTAAGTTGAAGATTGTCCTGTTTTCAGGTGCAGAAGAAGAAGATCAGCTGGAGCCGACACGGTGAGCGTCCTGCTGCCATTGCAGAATAACGCGAAGCACGTGAAACCAATCGGGTGTGGTTTAAATAGCCTTCAGTAGTGCTTAGGCGTCTTCTTCCACAGCCTCCAGAGGTAAGAAAAGAGTTCCAGTATGTGGTTCTTGGGAGTGGTGCTGGCCCCACTCAGCAGTTAAAGTAGTCCCAGCAGGATTGGATGAAGAGTTCATCCTGCAGGTAGGAAGGCAGCATGGTCTGCAGCAGGTAAGTCCACCCAAGCACCAATCCCTTTTATAGGAGCCCGGCGCTTCCAGTGCCAGGGCTGGGTCCCTTTATGAGCATGAGCCTGGCACCACTGGCGCCAGGACAAGGTCCACAAGGCCCCTACGGAGGCCGGCTGGTGCCTGGAATGAGGATCATGACCCTGCTTCCAAGGATGTTGGGCTAGGTCTGACAACTTGGGGCCAGTGGTCATGACACCCTCCCCCATCCATTCCAAGTCAATTCACATTTTATGGTTGTATTTTGGCACGGCTGCTTTTGGCACAGGGCCCCGTCCACAGGGCACCCATGCGGGAGTGCCACCAGTGAACTGTAGCCCTTGAAACCAGCCCAGACTAAAACCCATTAGCACTCCATTTTGTGTGCCCACCAACTCCATTTTCTTTTCTCATAATGGCAGGCCAGACATGAAACTAGAACTCAGGCCTGCAGCCCTCCCATCAAGACGCGCACAGTGATCAAGCTACTCCCCCCACCTCCTCCCTTCTGTTATCCCTGCAACTGTCCGGTTCTCATGGGAGACTGGCTGCACAAATGAAACAAACTTCGCACTGTATCTTCTGTCTTCTGTCTTACCTCTGTGACCTGACCGCGACCCAGCTCAAGGCCTGGCTACAGAGAGTTGTTCATCTCTATAAACCTGCCCCCACCATGCAGACACAGGCCATAAAGAATACCACCCACATATCCTGTGAACATGCTTGAACAACTAATAAAGACCCTTGAGTATGTAGTGTTTGTTCATGCTTTATTATAAAAAAGCAAAAGTCCTTTTCATATATTCACCCAATTAGAATGGGTTATTCAAGAACTGTTTTATTGCATGCATAGTATTGAGAGAATTGTAGCATATAATAGTATATCAGATTTGTTGCATGTAATATGTACAAACAAAGCACTGCCGTCAGGTCTCATTTGTATAAATGTGAAGAATATTAAAGTGTAATGTGATGTTTGATAGAGTAGATTGTAATAACAAAATGTTCCAAAGTAACCACTGCACATGTCAGCACTACGCTACCTCATTTTTGAGCTCAATGTAAATAAATGCACAAAATCGTGTAACAGTAACCTAGTATTCATGTGCCGCGAACAGCATGAGTGCATTGTGATAATACGTGTTAAAGCATACATGTAAGAATTTGGTAATGGAATGGTTGATCCAGTATGGAAAATAACACGCATATGCACACACAAGTTACCACTGTGAGTTTTATAACGATGAAGGCACCCAGCCATATAGTAATGATAACACGCTCTAGATGGTCAAATTACAACGCAATAATTAAGTGTTAAAAACCTTATGTAAAGAACTTCTTGGGGAGATCCCGTCCACTCATGTAACACAGGACTGCACCTTCAATGTGTTTCGATTACTCCGCCCACCCTTCATTTTGCCATAACAGACTAGGAGACGCTTAATGATGATGTTTAGACTGCTCGCCTCTGACCTCTGCAGCAAAACTTATGACCATTGTGACTCGACCTATCAATGTGTAATCTAGCCATTAAAAATAGTGCCCTCCTTGTTGTGTACCAGATGGAAATTCCAGACCACACATTCGTCTCAAGGCCTTAACCCCTTAACAGTATATCTTATAGTATACTAACACATTGTTAAACTGTCCATCAGCAGATCTAACACCAGGCTCAAGAAATGCACTGTGACCTATGCTCGATGATAATTAATGTACATTTGAGAAATGTCTTTCCTTTGGTGTTAAGGTTTGCAGGTCATAGAATTTGCAGAACATGATAGATTGTAGTATTGGATGAATGAGTATGTGTGGCCACAAGGGCAAAAGTTAAGTAACAAACAATATGTATCATCCTGAAAGCGGCCCGACACTGCATGCCAACCCAATGAGCCCAGCTGACCGATTGACCTGAAAAGCATCATCACAGCACCATGTGAATTTGCACCAATCACAGCGCACCAACCCTATGGCACCTGTATGTGCCAGTCCCTAGTGACCAATCCCAACTCATCATGTGCCCCCTAGGCCTCCCCTCTCCTAGATGACACAAAAGCTGTATAAAATCGACTTGTAACATGTTTTCTGCAGAGTGTCTCCGGCATGAGCAGTGTGATTTTGCTTACCCTACTTTAGATAAAAGATTTTGATTTCACACACACTTGGTCCTGGTCTCATTCCCTTCAGGGGTGGGTTCTATTTGACTCTAATTGGGAGAATTAAGTGCATTTTTGGGGACTTCTCACTTTCACACTTGGACTCCGGAAGGATGTCTGCTTGTAGCAGAGGTCCTTACAGTGTAAGATCTTCAAAAAGCCCATGAACGTGTTCTTGTGGTGGTCGGCCAAGAGGATCTTTAAGTTTTAGTGTGTGAAAGGTAGATTAAACTGGCAGATCTATGTAATTTGCCAAGATCACAGAATTGCCTACTCCTGCATGAGGTCAGTGGCCACAGGTGCATACTTCTTTGAAGGAGAGATGAAATATCTCAGGGTTGCATAACATTGAAAACAATTAGAGGACTTTCAGACAGTACTTTCATAACTGTCAGATGTACTTGTAATAATCTGGAGGCTTAAATCAGGGTGACTATGCAAGAAGCAGAGGAACTGTTCCAGTCATTCAGGATTGTGAAAGAAGTAGCAGGATAAAATCAAGTTGAAGCCACTTGCTTGTTCAGAGGGTACTGGAAGATTAGTATACTAATATAATGAAGGTAACAATGAATGACCAAAGGCTGGTAATTCCACAAAGCCACAGAATGAGAGTTGGTTTGATAGATAGCAATGGCTGGCCACTTACGAGAGACTAAGACAGCTTATAAGTCATGAGCTGATGGTGATGGATGCCAGTTTACAATCAGAAGTGTATGTGTGACTGCTAGGTTTGCCAGCATGTGGCAAATCAGACAGTGCAACTAATACTACACAAATTATACTTTTGGTGAATGGTAATCCTTTTGAAAAGAAGCGGGTGAACAGTGCTGGCCTATTGGATTCTCAAACAACATTAGGAAACAGTTACCTTGTATTCGTTATTAATCAAATAACTACTATGGTGCACTCATGCTTCTACCATAAAGGACAATTTAGTCAACTACTCCCCCTTCTTTCCTTTCATCATAAGGTCTTGACAGCACACGTGTAAATGTTGTCTAGACTAAACTTTGAAAACAGAATTTTTCTGGTTGTATCAGCTAATTTGAAATTCTCACTTCAACATGATATAAAACATGGCTATACGAATACATTTGGTTCTATGCTGGTTCAATGATGTAACTCCAGCTCAGATTACACTTCCCTGTATACTGGCCAAACTCATAATATTGACACATACATTTGTATCCATCACCCTACATTCTCAAGGGCCCCAGTCACTTACTATTCCCTCCAAGCAAAAGAAAAAGGGTTTAGGAGAAATATTTTTCAATCTATGCAGCAAAATAATTTGACCCTCCTACACATCTCTATGTGCAGGTAATTCAATCATCTGGCTGTCAGAAAAATATTGACGGCACATTTGTTTGCAACCTTAAACTTACCCAGGATAAATATCTTTATTCACATATAACAATGTCAGAGTAGCACTTGCAATGAAGGTTTGTGATACGTAAGTCGCCAAATACAAATGCAAATTTGGATATAAATCTACTTGTTACCTAAAGTTCTTCTGTTAGGGGGAATAAATGTGGTGGCAAAATCTCTGAATTGGATTATCTCCTGTGTGATTTGTCCTACAAGGGGTTATTCCCTATGGAGATACCAATTCCATATCAGTATATATGGTAGAGAAGCGGGATGAATATGGACCAAAATATCAGTTCTCTACATCCATCCGTTCTCACACTGACGGGCTAGTCAGAGATCAACAAGAGCCTAATGGGAATTGTTGGTTGCTCAGAAGAGTCCTTAAGGAGAAACTGGGGTGCTCTCCTGCCATGACGCTTGTTTGTCTACAGAGAGGTTGTCACTGAATGCAGTAGGAGTCAATCCCCTTCAAGCTTCTGTTTGGCAATTTTGATAAATCCTGCAGAGTCCTCATAAAAACCCTACCTAAAGTCTCCTCCAAGGTGGAATTGCAAAGGCAGCCCCTACCTGATCCTAACCCTGGGGGCAGTATTAACTGGGAGGATCATCTGGGAGGAGAAGGGCCACAAGAGAACAGGGTGACTCAGTTGCGTGAAATGCTGTATTTGTCTCCCTCAGTGGAAGAGATGTCATTGTTGTCAGACTATACGATGGCTTCTTGTCAGAGTGAGGTCTCTTGTTCAAAAGCTGTTTATCCAGGTGTAACGCTCCCCCTAATAAGGTTGCTCACATCCATAACAGAAAGAACTCTCTTGGTCAACAAGAGAACATTGAATGTGGATATTAGAACATGGCCCCCTAAATTCTGATAAAACTAACTCTCCTTTGATTGAAAACCAATAATTGACTCCTTTTAAATTTCCTCCTGAAAACGTGATCTATAATAAAAGTGAAGGTTGTACATATAAAAACAATGTTCCGCAAGAAAAGTATAATTTGAATATTGGGGCCTTCAAGTCCCACAATTCACACAGCACAGGGACGAGGAAGAGGGATTTGTAAGCACTGGACTGCAAGGTGCAGTCCAATGATTCTAATGACCCACACCTGAGAGGGAATGGTGAGCATAAAGAGCCCCCTTAGGTGCAGGCCATTAAGAGAAGCAGAGGGTGGAGTAATGGCCAACACTCTATGTTAGAGTGGCAGCAGAAGTTGCATGAATCTCGAGACGCCAGAGCCACCGCTGTGTGTGAGGCGGATGGCGGCTTTGTGAGTGTCTCTGCCCTTCGAGACCAGTATGCAGAGGTTGTGCAGCGGGAAGTGTTGTTTCGGAAAGCTTTCCCCCTGAGGACTTTGTATGCAGAGGTTTCGCAGCAGGAAGCGTTTATTTGAAAAGCTTTCCCAAAGTATAATGTGCCTGAGATGCAGACGAGCATCGAGCAAATAACACTCCCCTCCAGACCGGTGTGGGCTGCATGAACCAGAAATCAGTATCATACCTTGTAACAGGAAGCGGAGGAAGCAGAAGACACAATGGCAGTGGAGTAAGTGGACGTGTATGCATCACCAGGTGAGTTCACTAGCTGTACGTGATCACAGAAAGCTCCATAATCACCCGCTAGCCAACACTAGTTAACACTAGTGAATACCGAACAAATGTGAAGAAGCGGAAATGGCAGATTCAGAATAATTTTGCATACCAATTTTATGCTTAACAGCTAAAGTGGCAGAATAAGAACATTGGGGTAAAATGTAATTTTAAAGGTAACACAAACCACCATTGCCAATGCCAAGAGAGTGTAATTTTAAAATACATTACCAAAAACCATTATTGCTAAAACCAGTGGCAGAATTAAGGGAAAGGGCCTTGTGGGCAAAAATAACAGGGGGCCCTAGGTGGGAGGGTCATGGAGGTAGAGACTAGGGTGGGCAGAATTGCACAATGAGGATCTTTAAGGACAAATGCTTAATTTTATTAAAGTTGTATTTTTTACACATTTCTGTGTTTGGGGGTCTGACTCTAGATCGAGACAGCTTGGTTTTGCTGTCATTGGTGATAATTCTGAAAGATGAACCCTGCAACTAATGTTGGAAATCATAGGTTTCAAGGCGTTGGCAAGGGGCATTACAGGACGTGACATTACAGGTTCATTCCTTCTGAATGTAGAGCCATTTTGTGCATGTCCCTGGTTTTCTTACCCCACACATGTGAAATGTCCTTAAACGACACAGATTTGAAGGAGTCAACCTTTTAATCTCAAAACATACCAGGGGATGCCTTTTTTTGTGGGAGCTGCTTGTGGCACTTTAAAGACCCCTCAACGCAAACCCGCCACCTCCATATCTCCTCCAGCTACACAGGGCCCACCTGCAGGTCAGTGCATGGAAATGGAGATGGAATTAGGGAAGAATAGTGAGGGTGAACAGAAGAGAAAAGGAGGTAACATGAACACTAAGGGGACAGGAGAGTGGAGAATGCAGGAGGGCAGAAGCATGAGGGAGAGATTGAGAGTGAGTCAAGCTAGCAGATAAAGTGATTGGAGAGGGCCACGTGAGGGTAAAAGGGTGAATGGGTACAGAGAATGAACAAAGGCAGGAGAATTGGGCAATAGTTAATGAGGCAAAAGAGGGGGGAATTTCGGGGTAAAGAGGATTAAAGGGAGGGGAAACAGAGAGCAGGGGGTTCAGGAGTGTAAGGAGAATGGTGACTAATGGAGTTCTAAAGAGTCAGGGAGGGCAGGAGAAAAGGAGAGAAGGGAGGCAAGTGAGTAAGGAATGGGGAGTGGAGCTGCACCAATTTGAAGGCAAATGGTGTGTGAGGTGAGTAAACGAACGAGGGAAACATTGAGTGAAGGAAGGCAGGTGAGTAGGGGAATATCAGCAAAATTAGGGATAGTGGGATCTTTATAACAAAGAACCTTTGGCATAAATGGAGAAAGAAAGGCAGGATGATTAATGCAATGAGGCAAGAACAGGGGATAAGAGTGTTCAAAAAGAGCAGGAAAGAGTAAGATAATAGATAGGAAATTGCGGGTAAGGAAAAAGAGTGGGCAAAAAGAATACTGTATGAGACAAAAAGGAAGCAGGAGGGAAAGGAGTAAAAGGGGAGCATATTTGTTACGTGAAGTGAGCAGGTACTTACCCTAGCTACCCACCTATATGCAGTTACAGCTGCAATAGATAAATGAACAGGGAAACAATTGAAGCATAGGCACTCAGATAAGATTGTATTGAAATGGGCCAAAAATATCCAAATGGTTGATGAAATTTCCCTTTGTGTGAGTTCTCCATGCCTGCCTTATATCAAGTCAGTAGCTAAACAAGCCCAGATAAAACCCAATTCAGGGAACAGGGCTGGGTGTGTCTGTAGAGTGGCCAACCATCCAGCATTTTGCGGGACTGTCCCAATTGTATGGACCATGTCCTGTGTCTCACACACAGCCAGCTTGGCACAGGGATAAGGCCTGATGTTTCTCCTCTGAAGCAGAATCAGCTGTCAAAAGTCTTCTCAGCCCACACTTTTCATGTGACAGTTAAAAGCGCAGGGAGCACAGCACCTTTTCCACTAGTCCCTCAGCATTGACAGGTTCAGCTTTGTGCCAACCTCGTTTTAATAAACCGATTAGAGGTTAATGACCCAGATTCAGGGGTGCCCGAGTAAGGAGTGTTGTCCCTAAAAAGGTGCAATTTGTGGGTGATAATAAAAGGAAGGGGAGTATAACGCTGCATACTATGTAAAACAATGGATCAAGCAGGTTACCATATAGTGAATTCTCTTTCACTGTGAATACCTTTTATTAAAACAAAATGATAGTGTTTAGGTCCACATTCCTTTGCAGGTTTTTACTGCAAGCATGCATTCAGGCGGCCAATAAAATGCTATACATGTATTTTGGCTTGACCTATTTCTATAACAATGTATATAATGTCATGTTGGTTTCTTATCTGTGTACTTTTCAAGGCATTGATAGAAAAATAAACTATCTTGTTTTGGAAACACAACCTTAAAAATTATTTGTAACCTATCACTGGGAACATATATAATCAAGTGCTTAAATCAATGCCTCGGTCCAAATACTGATTTTACCACTTTAACAAAATGTGTGACCCTGGGCAAATCATTTAAACTCACAGTGCCTGATCAGCTGACATTGGGTGTCACTAGAAGTGGTTTAGTTTGCAATTTTCCTAAGAAGAAAAACTATCATCGTTTACTAAACTATTGAATTATTGCATATTAATAATAGTGAATATGTATATGTAGTACACCACATTATTCTCTTGGCTAAACTTCATTTAATGTTTTTACCAATGGTGTCCTAGAGTACGGAAGATGGATGCCACTTGTTTTTAATGTTAATTACTGTGATGTTGCTTCCGATCATGCCAATCCATATTGTGAAAATTAGGGTTCTGCATATCTTTTGCTGCACAGGCCCGGAAGACAAATTAGAACATATCAGTGCTTTGTGTGCCTAACAGTCCCACAGTGTTGTAATTTTGTTGTTCTGTGTATGTGTTCAAGTGCCTCAGGGAAGGGGGAGGGCCCAAGCAATGGCCCCTATTTTGGCTACTACACAGCAACATATTTTTTACTTTCATGGCATTAAATGCACACTTTGCCTTGTGTGCATGTTACAAGCTGCCCTTCGCCGGCTGCTGTCAACTTAACTGAAGACTTTAAGGGGCCGATTCATGGAACCAACGTGCGCCGAAAATCTAGGCGCAAGCATGCGCAAGCATGCGCAAGTGGAAAAAAACAGGCGCACGCTGCGCGTGCGATTCATGGAAGTCCCTGCGCGTGTTCACCGCGGGATGTGCGCCAAACCCGTGCATGGCGCACAAGTCACTGCAACATCGCGAAAGGCGTGCGCGACGGTGCGCGACGCGCACAGTGAAAGCGCACAACCTCAGCGCACACAGCAGAAAGTGGGCGGGACATGGGGCGTAACGCGCGGAATGGGGAACAACACGCGAAAATAAGGGCGTAACTGGGGATGCACTGCACGGAAGCAGAGGTAACGCCCACACGCACACGAACCACACGTATTCATGGAATGGAATAGGGCAAACCCACGCACAGCCAAAGCCGCGCACAAGCTGAAACACGTCCGCAACACGAAGGCAGGCGGTAGAGTCCCAGCGCATCAAAAAAGTGGCGCCGCGGGAAGTAAAATACGCGATTGAGCGGGGTACATGTATTCCGGGTGTGCGCGGGAAGTGACACACGCGATTTGGCCGGGTACGTGGATTTCAGGGGTGCGCGGGAAGTTCCACACGCGAGTTGGCTGGGTACGTGGATTTCAGGGGTGCGCGGGAAGTTCCACACGCGATTGAGCGGGGTACGTGTATTTCGGGGGTGCGCGGGAAGTGACACACGCGATTTGGCCGGGTACGTGGATTCCAGGGGTGCGCGGGAAGTTCCACACGCGATTTGGCCGGGTACATGGATTTCAGGGGTGCGCGGGAAGTTCCACACGCGAGTTGGCCGGGTACGTGGATTTCAGGGGTGCGCGGGAAGTTCCACACGCGATTGAGCGGGGTACGTGTATTTCGGGGGTGCGCGGGAAGTGACACACGCGATTGAGCGGGGTACGTGTATTTCGGGGGTGCGCGGGAAGTGACACACACGATTTGGCCGGGCACGTGGATTCCAGGGGTGCGCGGGAAGTTCCACACGCGAGTTGGCCGGGTACGTGGATTTCAGGGGTGCGCGGGAAGTTCCACATGCGATTGAGCGGGGTACGTGTATTTCGGGGGTGCGCGGGAAGTGACACACACGATTTGGCCGGGCACGTGGATTCCAGGGGTGCGCGGGAAGTTCCACACGCGAGTTGGCCGGGTACGTGGATTTCAGGGGTGCGCGGGAAGTTCCACACGCGATTGAGCGGGGTACGTGTATTTCGGGGGTGCGCGGGAAGTGACACACACGATTTGGCCGGGCACGTGGATTCCAGGGGTGCGCGGGAAGTTCCACACGCGAGTTGGCCGGGTACGTGGATTTCAGGGGTGCGCGGGAAGTTCCGCACGCGATTGAGCGGGGTACGTGTATTTCGGGGGTGCGCGGGAAGTTCCACACGCGAGTTGGCCGGGCACGTGGATTCCAGGGGTGCGCGGGAAGTTCCACACGCGATTGAGCGGGGCACGTGGATTCCAGGGGTGCGCGGGAAGTTCCACACGCGATTTGGCCGGGTACGTGGATTTCAGGGGTGCGCGGGAAGTTCCACACGCGAGTTGGCCGGGTACGTGGATTTCAGGGGTGCGCGGGAAGTTCCACACGCGATTGAGCGGGGTACGTGTATTTCGGGGGTGCGCGGGAAGTGACACACGCGATTTGGCCGGGTACGTGGATTTCAGGGGTGCGCGGGAAGTTCCACACGCGATTTGGCCGGGTACGTGGATTTCGGGGGTGCGCGGGAAGTGACACACGCGATTTGGCCGGGCATGTGGATTCCAGGGGTGCGCGGGAAGTTCCACACGCGATTTGGCCGGGTACGTGGATTTCAGGGGTGCGCGGGAAGTTCCACACGCGATTGAGCGGGGTACGTGTATTCCGGGGGTGCGCGGGGAGCAGCACACGTGAATTGCACGTGTGGGTCCTCCCAGGTGTACCCTCTACACCCTCCACGGCCCCTGCAGGTGGCTCACACCACAGGGGCCTACCCAGCACATGTCCTGCAGGCACCCCATCCACCATGGCCATGCCCACCAGCCAACCCACATATCAACTAGCACTACTGCCCACCAACGCATGTCCCCCTGCACCCCCAGCCACCAGGGGCAGCCTCCAGCAGGCCCCCACCCATGTCTCCCCCCACCCCCACCCCCCACCAGTGCAGGGGCAGCCTCAAACAGGCCCCCACTCATGTCCCCTTGCACCCCCACCCCCTAGCATCCTGGGGCACCCTCCACCAGGCCCCCACTCATGTCTCCCACCCCCCCCACCCCCCAGCATCCAGGGGCACCCTCCACCAGACCCCCACTCATGTCCCCCTGCACCCCCACCCCCTAGCATCCAGGGGCACCCTCCACCTGGCACCCACACATGTCTCCCACCACCCCCACCCCCCAGCAGTGCAGGGGCACCCTCCACCAGGCCCCCACACATGTCCCCCTGCACCCTCACCCCCCAGCATCCAGGGGCACCCTCCACCAGACCCCCACTCATGTCACCCATCACCCCCACCCACCAGCAGTGCAGGGCACCCTCCACCAGGCCCCCACACATGTCTCCCACCACCCCCACCCCCCAGCAGTGCAGGGGCACCCTCCACCAGGCCCCCACACATGTCCCCCTGCACCCCCACCCCCCAGCATCCAGGGGAACCCTCCACCAGGCCCCCACCCATGTCTCCCACCACCCCCACCCCCCAGCCACCAGGGGCAGCCTCCAGAAGGCCCCCACCCATGTCCAACTCATGTTCCCCACCCAACATGTCATCACAGTCCAGATCCTTGGTCTCTATGGTCAGCCCCCAAATGCAAAACACCCACCCGAGTATTGCATCCACCCACTCATATTCTGCAATTACATCACAGAACACCAATTGCAAGTTCCAAAACAAACACATGTCCCTCACATACACCCAATGGGTGTCAGTGATTCTCTAAACACATAACATGAAATGCATGAAAACAATGAGACACCACACATTGAAGTGCAACAAATAAATAATGTATTAAAGGAAAGATGAATAGAAACAAAAATGAAGAAACAGAAATGTGAATGGAAAAAAATGAAAAGAAGCATGTCCGTTCAAAATAAAAAAAAAATCAAAGAATATAGAAATCCAAAGTAATGTAGTACAAAGTCAATGTCCACCAAACAAAATCCAATGTGAAAAAAAAATTATAAGCCATTGATCCATGGATAATGTTAAAAAAGAAAGTATGTACAAGTCCACAACTATGTAAAATGCAAGAAGCCAGGGTCCATCATCCCAACAAAATAAAGGAAACCTAACTAACTACACTAACTAATAAAAAAAACTATATACAAAAATGTGGCCAATGTCCAAAAGGTCCAAATGAAATAAAAACAAAAATGAAACTTAACACTACCTACATAACTATGTAGAAGGGCAGTGGGCTAGTTCCACGGCTCACTTCTGGATGTGCCGGGCCAGGGCATCATCGAACTCCTCCTCAATGTCCCGGAGGCGGTCCTCCTCCATGGCCCTGAGGGTCCGCAGGGCCGTCGACGTGTCCACCTCCAAAGCCCTGCGGATTGCCTCGAGGCACTCGACCCGCCTCATGGCCCTCTGCATGGAGTTCTCCGCGCTGACCATTGAGAGCCGTGCCTCTTCCGCCCGCTGCCGCTCCGCATCTATGGCGTGGCCCAACCGCTGCCACACGGAAGACACTTTTTGTCCTGGGTCCTCCTGCCCTCCGGCCGATGCCTGCCCCTCCGATGTCAAAGGCCCCGAGCCTTCATGGCTCCCACCATGGTGCTGCTGCTGCTGTGCCTCTGCCCCTGCACTGCCTCCTGCTGCCTGCACATCCTCCGCCGGCTGGGGTGCAGTCGTTGACGTGGCCACCCCTGCTGGACGTCCGACTCCCGACTGCGGCAGGGATGCCTCCTCCACCAGCCTGGCCGCACCGTCAGAGGCAGCTCCACAGGGCACCCAGGTGACTGATGGGTGGGAAGATGGCACAGAGGACGACTGGCGCGTAGGGGGTCCAGCTGAGGAGGGGGTCGTGGCAAGCCCCATCAGACGGAGGAATCCGGCCTGGGTGACCTGTCCCAGCAGGCTGACGTGGTCAACGAGCCATTCGAGATGATTTGCAGTCTCTTCATGAAAAGACTGCAGGTCACCTCGCATGGCCCGTTGACGCAACGCCACTCCAGCCAGGACAGGCTCAACCCGGGCCTGGATAGCCATGTCCGCAGGCAGAGGAAGGCCAGTTGACGTCAGCTCATCGCCTGCCTGAAAACTGGTCTGGACATGGGCATCCCTGCTGGTGCAAGATGATGCAGGGACAGGATCAGGGACAGGATTGCACACAGGCACCTCCGCGGCGGCCTGTGCTGCCTCCTGTCCCTGGTCCTGCACTGCACCACTAGCACCAGTGGGATCCCCACCCCCAGACCCCGTCTCCGGTGCTTGCACGGCCTCCTCCTCCACCAAACCCCCCACCAACCTGGATGACTCTGTGCCATCTTCCCCCGTTGGGCCCTGTGGGGTCCCAGCTGCCCCTTCTGCTGCCGAGGAGTCCAACTGCAACCTCCGCCTCTTGGACCTCCCCCCGGCAGCTGCGGCCTGGGACGCGGCACCGGACTCCTCACTCCCCGACGAGATGACAACCTGGGAGGGGAGCCGGGCCTTGCGTCTCCGGCTGGCGGTGGGATCCACGCCGCTGTGCTCCACAGCACCTTCTCCCCCCTCTTCATCAGTTGACGCTGCAGACAGGGAGAAAAAAAACACAGGCATCAGGGCACTGTACAATGGACACATACACACATGACAGTTGTACATGAGTGGCATTGGCAAACCTCTGACATGTCATCACAATCCCCAACACATATGTCATTACAACTTGCACACACGAGCCATACCACAGCCATGTTGCAACTGCCAACACCATCCATACACATACAACAGCATCAGCAGCCAAAGGTGAGCCAGACATCACATGCAACACAGGAAGTGCACCACACATGTACACACCAACCACCACACTTGCATGCATGTGTACACCTCTGCTAAGTGTCGCAGTGTTCAGACGGGCATCCATGTCACATCTGCCAATCAGGCTTCCACATACCGCTGTCACATGCATCCATGTTGAATCACTGTTGCACCCTTGTCAAATACACACACATGCACATGTACACAGCGCTGATACAATCAGCTGAAAACAACATACATGCGTGACATCACGGACATGTCTACTCACATACACATTCATACAAACTTGTGTGCCCACACAACTGCATTTGGCATGCAAGCCCACACACACAGGCACCATCCATGTCTCACACATTACAGCCCTCGCATGTGTCAGCCCCACGGCCCTGTACACCCGCACCCATACTCGACCCCATACAAACAGATGTGCAACCTGCACACTACTGAACAATCACCACACGCACTGCTCACAATCAGGATGCATGTACACTCACCGCTCGACTCCAGACGGGTCTGCCTCTCAAGGACCTGGACGTGGAGCGCTGGGGATATGTGTTCCAGGACCCTCATCTGTTCTTCCGACAAGTGGCCCCGGCGCCCCTTGGCATCCGCTGCCTTCAAGAGGCGCCGGGCCTTGGTCAGGGTCCTGGACCTGAAGTCCTCCCAGCGCTTCTTGACATGTTGGAAGTCGCGGACTGCCACCCCCTCCGTGTTGATGGCAGTCACGATGTCAGTCCAGATCCGAGTCCGTCCTTCCTTGTCGGCGCGGCAACTTCCAAAGAGGGCATCATACTGCCCCAGGACTTGCTCCACCAGGACACCAACTTCGGTGGCACTGAAGCTGGTGCCCCTCTGCCTCTCTGGCCGGGGGTTGTCAGTGGTCACAGATGGAGTTTGCCCCGACATGACAACCCCAGAGGCAGGAGTGGGTGGGCAACTGGGTCCTGGGGCTGGGCTGTGGAGCGATGGAATCCCAGTCGGGAGTCTTTGGTTCCAGCAGGGGTGGTCACACCAACAGCACCCCTGGCTGATGTGCAGGCAGCAAATGGCAGGGCACGTGGGCAGCAGGCAGTCAGGCAGCAGCAGATGGCAGGTGGGAGCGTGCTCGGGGCTCTGGGGGGCAGTAGTTCGGCCTTCTGGGCAGGAGCGTGGTCTTCCGTGTGCTTACGCGTGGCCAGCTTGATACGGAGTGATTTGGCACGTGAAAATTCTGCACGTCAGCGTGTAATTCGAGGAAAGGCCCTTAGCGCGTAAGCGCGTCTGCACGCATACGCATTTTCATTGGACCAAAGGCCCTCAGCCCGTGAGCGCGTCTGTGACGTGACGTGCGAGGGAGTATCCCTCATTGCACGTGATGACAGTACAAACGTGGATCCCAACCAATCGCGTGTGAAAGTTCACGGGACCCCGGAACACACGTACCCCGGCCAATCGCGTGTGGAACTACCCGCGCACCCCGAGACACACGTACCCAGGCCAATCGCGTGTGGAACTACCCGCGCACCCCGAAACACACGTACCCAGGCCAATCGCGTGTACGCTCGCTCCCCTCCGATCACACGCGATGACACCCGAATACGGGAAACCAACGAGTCCGCCCACACGGAGGCGTCCCGCGCCCGCGCACAGCATAAAAGTGCGCGCAAACAACAAACGCGTATATACAGCGACGATGAATGCCCCATTTGTTGCTGCAGTGATTGTGGGACACCGCAGGAGGAGGAGAATAGCCAGGGCACGCATTTTTGCACCACGGACAGGCCTTTTTGGGATGCCTGACGACCAGGTCTACGGCAGGTATAGGTTTCCACCCCATATCATCCTAGACCTGGTCAGGGAGTGGGAAGATGACCTCACATCCCCCACCCTTTGCTCCCAAGCATTGAGCCCCTTGGAGAAGCTGCTCAATGTCTTGCATTTCTTGGCCACTGGGTCGTTTCAGCGGACCACTGCCATAGTGGGGGGGGGTCTCACAGGCCACGCAGTCACGCTGCCTACACCAGGTACTGGCAATCATGACAGCGCGCCCCTCAGTCCGCAGGCACATATACATGCCCAGAACACCCGCAGAAAGGCAGGCCGTTGTCCTGGATTTTTTCAGGGTGGCACACTTCTCCAAAGTGCTCGGTGCCATAGATTGCACCCATGTGGCCCTACGTCCACCTAGGGCCACTGAGCACATCTACCGAAACCGCAAGCACTGGCATTCCATCAATGTACAGGTGGTATGCGATGCAAAGGGAATCATCACCTCTGTGTATGCAAACTACCCTGGCTCCACCCATGACAGTTTCATATACAGAATGTCCGCCCTGAGCCGGGCCCTGGAAGCTGGGCAGCATGGCGACACATGGCTCCTAGGTGAGTACAAATGCCCTTGCACATGCATGCAAGTCACACACAGACAAATATACCAACCCTAATAATCTGAACAATTATCACCTCCCCAGGGGACAGTGCCTACCCTCTGAGCAACCACATGATGACGCCAATCCGGAACCCCACCACCCCACCCCAGGTAAGATACAACGCTGCCCATATTGCAACCAGGGGCATAGTGGAGCGCACATTCGGAGTGCTCAAGTCACGTTTCCGCTGCCTTGACCGCTCTGGTGGGCAACTACTCTATGCACCAGCAGTTGTGTGCAGGATCATTGTGGCAGCATGTGTCCTGCACAATGTTGCAACACGGCAGGGAGTCCCGGTGGACATGGTGGTGCCCCCACATCCCCAACCACAGGCACAGGCGCTGCCCATGGGAGGGGACAGGGCACGTGGCGAGGTAGCCCGGACCCAGCTTGTGGCCACATTTTTCACCTAAACTCCCACCCCTGCGGAGTGCACACAGGCCTGGCACATACCAGGTGACAATCGATGATGACAAAGTGACAGTCAACTGTCACAACCCTACCACCCTGAGATAGTTGCCATGGAAGTGCCACATAGTCTGCATCCCTAGCTACTTAAACACAAGCTATCCTGTGCAACCAAAATGCACACATGACATGTGACATGACATGAGCCATACACAAGTATTACAAGGCACAATGAGGCAGGGGGGGGGGGGGAACAAGGGAACACAGAGAACGGTACTACTAGGCCAGGTGTCATTGTGATTGTGCAAGTGCAGGGGTAGGGGGAAGGGAAAAGTGCAAGGGTGGGGGGGAGTCCAGTACAGGGGAAGTAGGCCAAAAAATTATACATAGGTCGCCTGGTGGCAACTGCTAAGGTAAGTGCAGACGAGTGCTGGGAAGGGAGGGCTGTAGGGATAGAGAGACAGTACTGCAGTGCAGGGGTTGCCAGGGTGGCAGTGCAAGTGGACAGTGGCTGGGCCAGGGACCGAGGTTGGTGAGAGTGGCCCAGTTGCAGCTCCTGTGCAGTTCCAGTGAACAATTCTGCAAGGGAGAGGCAGAGAGTAAGCAGAAGCAAAGAGGAAGGTCTTGAGGTGCTTCCAGAACTGGAGATGGTTCCCCTCAAGTTCAAGTCAGGAAGTCTGTTCGAGGGGGAGGGCCCTGCTGCGGAGAGAAACCTACCCCCAGCTAGTTGCTCTGAGAAGCGGATGACCTGGACATGCAAGGTGTGCATCACACACACCTGCAAAACAGGCCATGGCCATCACTGTCATGTCAGTCAAACCCTCCCAAACATCAACATGACATGGCAAGCAATACCCATACACCGACCCAGTAACGATAAGGTACACATTTCCATGTCCTAAATGTACAGTGGCATCGGACAATGATGCCTGACCCGGAATCCGATGAAATGACAGACCAACAAAATGTCCCACCAAAAATAAATCGATTCCAAATGCATTACAACAGTCGTAGACGTAACATCACAATGAATGCCTGGCTATATGCACATGATGCATTGCAAAAGGAACACTGCAGCTCATGTGTGCAATGTCCTACTCCTACATCACACTGCTCAGTGCACAGCACAGTGAACAGCCATTGCGTGTGATGCACACCCTGAGCATCACATCTAAGTGACAGACTACATCAAAAATCAAATTAGGCATGTACTCGAACCATAATCGGTCACAGAACATGTGCTGGCGGGACACAGTGGGCACCAGAAGGCAAACAGTGTACACGTGGATATGCAAGGCTGGGAGTACATGGAGTGCATCCGAGTGCAAGTGTGTGGTTCTGCAAGGACATGCACTCCACATATGCATGTGCACTCAAGTGACCATCAGTGTTCCCTACACATCACATGTGAACATCCACCATGTGTACACCCCAGCATGTCAAACCACTACTATCCCCTCGCACCTGAAAGGAAAACACAACACATGAACAGGCATTGATCAGCAGAACACAACATGTACATAGGACAACAACATTACAATGTCAGAGTTCCCATCACACTGCAGGGCAATGCAACTATCAACAACAACCCCCCCCCCCTCGCAAATGACCATGACCCACTGAACAACTGCACCTGGGTCATGGAGCCTCCAACCCTCATTCCCACCTGGCCACAGGATCACCTTTACCCTTCGTGTCCATCTCCCACCTTGTGTGTAAAGAGATGCCTGAACCCTCAGAATCCACACTCATTTCCAAAATCACATAATCCAAGGCATGAAAAGGAACCCAAACACCCTCCAGTAGATGACTTGACATAGCAGTACGTCTCAAAGGCCAAGTACTACCACAATGATGCAACAACCAAGGTAGCACAGCAAAACAATGTCACGACAGGATGTGAGACATGTGTGGTACATGACATAGGATGATGCACCATGAATGGATGTGTACTGTCACAGATCCCCTGTACAGGCGCTGGAGTCTCATGAAACAACCACCCACACCATGTCCCGGGTGCCTGCAAGGTCAAACTCACACAGGCCCCTGAGATCCTGGTGGGGAAAGAGGTTCAGGGATATGCAGTCGGGACAGGTGTAGACACACTGGATGACTGGAATGCGTGGCAGGTGAGGGGAGTAGGAATGACACATGAAACCAGGGAATGCACGAAAATGTACAACCTGCATGAACATATGCACAATCCAAACAAACTTGGACATCATTGTCATGGCCTTCTGTAGTCCAGGCTCAGGAGTGGTACGAACCAACCACCCCCTCTAGGGTTTTGGCGCCTGCAAGTTCGGGGCTTACACAGGCATCCGCAACCCCAGTGGGGAAAGAGGGTCAGGGAACATTGCTTGGATAGGCATGGGAAGCAGGAACACCGGGTAGAGGGTACAGGTTTCGAAATTGCATAGGATCACGGGTGATTAGGGTAAAAAACATACCAAATAGTACCACACATACATCCATGCATCAGTACACTCCCCAGCAAGCCTATGCAGGGCAGTTTGTAAGAAAATACAACAAGACACTTAGCTCTGGTTTTGAGTGCTGGCCTCCTGCCTGCGCACTCTCAGGTCCGGTTACAGGAGCACTGCAATGCTGCAAAGAGAGACACAGTCAGCAACCTGTACGTGCCAATTACACAAAAACACAACACAAAACATGCCCCATAACAACATACAACTCTACAAACAGACAATCTGTGCTCCATGCTTCGTACCCATATATAACATCACCCCTGTGACGGGTCATTCACAGTTAATGCAGTAAGTCAGCCGCTGGTGGGTGCGTGGCAAATGGAACACCAATGTGTCACAATTCACACAACATGCAATGTTCCCTGGGTAAGCAGACAGACCCATATGGCAAGCCATGACTACAGAGCAAGTTGCGTACCACCATGACCAAAACAAAGTTGCCAGTGCATTTATCATGAAGTACGTGGAATAGACATGCACTGCACCCGAGTATGTCCCTTGCTGTATGTCCCTGTGAGCTGCCCCTTTCCATGTCTTGGAAGGCTACATGGTTGATACAAGTGCCTCAATGAACCTTGGTGTACCTCAGGGTATGTGCCACTGCCCCCGCATGTGTCCCAGACAACCCTACTATCAACAGCCATCAGTCCACAAACACATCTGAGCTGCATTGTGTGCTTCAACACCAATATTTGTCTAAGCTCACCCTCAGTGCTGTGACTAAGCCTGCACGTGCAACTCGCCTGGTGCAAGCTTTGCTGTCTCGTGGCCCCCCTGTGATGCTCACCTTGCCTGGAGTTCCTTGGAACATGTCAGCAGTTCTAGGATGTGGGTCTGCAATCACTGTGGCTCTGCTTGTGCACACATGTGCATGTGGGCACCAACAAACGGGTCAGGAATTACGTCGTCCAATGGGCCATGTCTGCTGGCAAAGGTGCTCTGGTGCCTCATCCCCCTGCAGAAAGTGCATGAAACACATGATTAATGCATCAAAGTGATCTGTGTGTGTCTCATCATGCATCTCATTACTTGACCATGTCAGAGAGTCACATCACAAATCACACCATCAGTCCGTCTTTCACCTCCAAAGTGTGGAACACTATCTACAGCATGATTTGCAACAAGCACGTGTACAGGAAAGATATGAAACATAATACACAATGCATAGCAATCAATGTCCACATTAATCATGACACGCCCCATCTAGCAAAAGCTGAACAGTGGACAATTACACCTAAATCATCCCCACTAGGGGTGTCAACACAAGTCAAAAAGCACCAGACATGCCACAGATATGACAGTCCAAAGCCCTTGTGTAAAATTCTGTTACACCGAACCATCCTTGCGAGCCCATGGATAAGGGAGGCAGGAGTGGCATATGTGAGTCAAGGAACCCAAGCAGCAAACACATACACAAGACAACCATGAAGGGCCCAGCTGGAACAGACAGTGGATGCCTTCAAAAACCACAAGGCACCGCACTGTCACATGTAAGCACAATAGACTACAAATTTTAAACTAACTCAACTATTAACTAATTACACTAACTATGGAAAACCTACATTACCTATTTAAACTAACTATCAAACAGAAACTTAACTAACTAAACTAAAAGAAAAATCAAAAATGGCCACATACGACCCGGGGGGGAGGGGAGGCACCCAGGAGGGGGGAGGTACAGGGTGCTGCTCAACATCCACATGCGATGATGCTGAGCCAAAAAAAAATACCTCCATGGGCTCAACGCCTGCACAGCACAACCTATGTGGGAGATAGATGGTCGTCCGAGTCTGGCTCATCCTGAAAAGGAGGACGTGGCACAGTAGCCTGGCCACGCCTAGCCGCAGCTTGCCCCTCGTCGGCAGCAAGTCTGCCGGACAGGTGAGTCTGGTTCTGTGTGGCGATGTTACATAGGTCTGCATGCAGGACCTCACGTGATACACGTGCTTCCTCTTGCAAGGTAGCACGTGTAACACGGAGTTCCTCCTGCAAGGCCTGGCTGGACAACCGCTGCACCTCCCGGCAAGCCTGTAGCTCAGCCAAGATGGTGCGCTCAAGCTGTGCAAACCTCTCCTCTGCCTGCTGCCTCTGGGACATCATAAGGACACCCAGAGTGGATCTGAGGGAGGCATACTCCTCCCTCAGGGCATCCATGTGCGCCTCTGCGTGAGCAGCAATTGCTTGACGCAGAGACGACATTTCAGCCTGGCGTGCCCTGTCTGAGGCCGCCATGCCCAGCCTGAGTGAGCGGGCCGTGGACCGTGCCGCCTGCTGCTGGAGAAGCACCTGCCTAGCAGGGGGGAGCACAGATCGGGCCACACGCTCCATGCTGTCAGCGATGTTCTCCATTGCTGCCCCCTGCCGTTCTGAATTGGCAGTCATGTCTTGCTTCCACTCAGTATACAGCGGTTGCGCGCGGTGACCGCGTTGCCGGGCTTGACCCCTGCGGGACCCAAGGACTGGGGGTCCTCGCTGTGTTGGCACCGCCTGCGGCTGCACGACTACATGCCCCCGTCTACGTGATGTCCCAGGCACATCAGTGACTGGTGTGGAGGGTGACCCTGCGTCCCGATCCACCACGGGCGGAGGAACCAAGACTGTCTGATCCCTCAGTGCAGGGGTCGCAGACAGAGGAGTGTCCACATCAGAATCACTCACCCCTGACACATGGACTTGATGGTCATCCAACTCAACATGGACGTCAGAGTCGTCATCAAGGCTGGACTCATAGGCAGCCAGAGACAGGATGGACTGCAGCACTTGGGGGTTTTCGTGGCCTACCACCCCACGACCCCCACTAGTGCCGGGTTGATGTGGTCTTACCAACCCTGTGTCTGGCATGACAACACCATCCTCTGCATCCATTGCGTCATCACCTGAAAAATAGAGAGGAAAAGGTCAGTACACATGTCAGAAGCACACAACACACACACACACACCGACAGCAAAGGCATCTGGCAGACATGTGACACACAAAATATGACCTTGCATGCATGCTGGGTCTACTTAGAATAGCTTCTGTGATCAGACCTGTTGAAAGGTGGCAGTTTGCATGGAAGTGGGTCTAAGCAGTGCAGAAAATGTGTACGCCACTCACTACCTACATGTACAAGCACTCCATGGTGTGTGCCAGGAAATGTGAAGGCAGTGCAATGTCAAAATCAGACATCACGTGCATTGTGTATTCAATGTGTACCATGTCTAGAAGGCAAGCACCCCTCCACCCCAGTACCAAAGCAGGGATGCCTAGCATGGTATCAAAAGGCTGACCATACACCTGTGTATTGACAAGCAGTGTTGACTGGCATCAACAGCTTAATGTGATTTCAATTACAACACTGCAAATGATGCTGGGACAGTGGGCAGGACACATGATGGAAGATCCGGAGGCCGGCCACGTGTGAAGAAGACACGACAAGAGTTGGACAGAGTCATTGGCCATTGAACAGGCTGAGGCCTGTGAGCCACACAGATTGTCAGAGCCTAAACATGTGTGCAACGCAGGACTGAGCCACAGTTGACATGGGGAGGCCGATGATATGGCAGGCAATGTATGTAACCAAGGACTCATATTACAGTGATCATCCAGTCAAGGACACATAGGGGCATGTGTGCAATGCACATGGAGCATGAAGGGGCACTCATGTCCCTGCGGGACATCTGACCCATGCACAGTACAAGTGGGATGCCCTGCATCGAGTACTAAGGCTGTACCACACGGCATATGTCTGGCAGTTTCTAAGCTGGAAGTTAGCATCTACACAGGACACATGAACATGAAACTACACATTGGCAAGAATGTAGCAGACCAGTGCAAAGGTGGAACTGGGGTGCAGAGTGGCGGAGGAGGGGCAAGGGAGCATGGCCACATGGAGTCCCGCATGCAGGCAGAGGAGACACGCATGACGGTGGCATTGCATTACTTACACATCAGAACCATGTACAGGTCACATGTAGCAGCAATCATGCACAACACATCCCACAAGTGAAACACACACGTCCTCAACAACTACGCATCAACACTCACTGGACTGGGCATCAAAGTCCAGCATCTCTCCCACACCTTCGACCAATTCTGGTGGTATGAACTCCGCAACGAGAGCCTCATGCGGAGTGAGTTCTTCCTCCTCTGGTGCAGGCCCACCGCCAGTCACCAGAGTCAAGTTGTAATTTGAGGCATGCTTGGCCTTAGTGCTGCGCTTGATGTCATTCCAGCGCTTTTTGCACTCCTGCGCCGTGCGCACCTCATGGCCGAATGAACTGACATGTTCCGCCACATGCTTCCAGTGGGTGTCACGTTGGGCAGCCGTAGTCTGACTATTGGCACCCACTAGCATGTCACGGCTGTGTCCCCGCACGTAGTCCACGAGGAAGTCCAGTTCCTGCTTACAGAAAGGCTTCTTCCTCGACGTGCAGGAGGTCGTGGCTGTGTGTGGGGTCCCAGCCTGTGCTGCAGATGCAACCTTCCTCCTCTTGGACTGTGGCGCAGACCCTGGCTGGCTAATGCCGCCCTGACCAGTATGGCCAGTGGGTTGGGTGGATTGAGCCGAGGGAGTGGCAGGTGGAGGGATGACCAAAGGCCTGACTTGTGTCAGTGGCAGCTGGGTGCCCACTAATGGACCCTGCACAGCAACATCAGCTGTGGCAGGGTCATTGACCGCAACGGTCCTGGTTGGCAGACTCACAACCGGGGTGCTGTTGGGTGCATCTGCCCCTGCACTTGCCAACACCCGGCTGTTCGGGGCAGCAGATGACATGACTGCCCCAGGGACACGTGTCTTGGTCTGAGCAGCCCGGCCTGCCCCAATGGTTTCCCCCCTGGCCTGTTGGAGATCTACCAAGGGCTCTTCAAGTGCCAACGCAGCCTGCGCTGGCAGACCCTGAGCCTGGGTGGCGGTGTCCACAACTGCACCTGCAGCTACCGCTACCCTTGGGCCCGTGGCAGTCGATGAAACGGACTGCCGGGTCATACGGGTGCCAGTGCCAGATGCAGGAGCTGCATCCCCCTGAACCACAGGGGGTGGTGGCATGGCTGCACCAACACATGGCACAACATTGTGCTCAAGTGGCGCACCCCTGCCTCTTCCCCCTCTGTGGTTGCCCTGGACACCCTGGAGTCCCCCTACTCCCTGGTCACCACGGCCACGTCCCCGACCACGCCCGCCACGAGGAGGACGCCCAGCTGAGGCGCCCCTCACCTTTGGTAGCCTCCCTACCATGGCACAGATGTAATAGTGCTGGCACAGATGGAGTGGTGCCAATGGGAGGTGTACAGCACAATTGACCTGGGCAATTGGGGTGAAGGGGGTGGGAAGCAAGATGTTAACAGCCCCCCTGCACCTGCAAGGCTGTATGTGACCCCGGTGATGTGTTGACGGGTCACGCAATGCTCAGGCACCCCAAAACTGCAGTAAAACCGTGCACGCAACCCTGCAGCCTACGTGCGTGGATTAAACCTCCCGCAGTACGCGGTGGCACCCAGTAACACGTATAACGCGTACGCGTGGGACACGCAGGCTACGATGACATCGAAAATGGGTGCGATACACAGGGGCACCCGCAGTGGGAAAAGGAGCGTTTGCGACTCACCGTCTGACTAGGGCGATGCAGAAAAACACGCGTAGCCAATACCCCCGCCAAAAGAAGAGATACGTCCTTGAGAGCTGTGAAGTAGATGGCGCGCGAAACGACTGGAAGCAGCAACACACGTCGGTCTCCACGAAAGGCACGTACAGCGAACAGCTGGGCCCGCTCACCTTTAACCCGTGCTGAGGGAAACGCACGCGCGCGTCACGTCACATGCGGACGTGCACTTTTTCACGTTTGATTACGCGCATTACACGCGGACGTGCAGTTTTTCACGCGCGCACGCTTATGCATGGACCCTTTCCTCCTATTACACGCGGACGTGCAGTTTTTCACGCGCGCTTACGCGCATTACACGCAGCGTGCAGATTTTTCACGTGCCTATTCACTCCGTATGAAGCTGGCCACGCGAAAACACACGGAAGACCACGCTCCAGCCCAGAAGGCCAATTCACTGGCCCCCAGTGCCCCAAGCAGCCTCCCACATGCCATCTGCTGCTGCCTGCCTGCCTGCCTGCTGCCACCGTGCCCTGCCATTTGGTGCCTGCACATCAGCCATCTGCAGGGGTCCAGTTGCTGTGTCCACCCCTGCTGGTACAGAAGAGTCCCGACTCAAATGACATCGCTCCACAGCCCAGCCCCAGGACCCAGTTGGTCACCCACTCCTGCCCCTGGGGTTGCCATGTCGAGCACATCCACATCTGACACCAGTTGCAACCCCCGGCCAGAGGGGCAGAGGGGCAGAGGGGCACCAGCTTCACTGCCACCGAAGTTGGTGTCCTGGTGGAGCATGTCCTGGGGCAGTATGATGCCCTCTTCGGATCGTCCCGCGCCAACAGGGAAGGACGGGAGAGGACGCGGAGGGGGTGGCAACCCGCACCATCCAGAAGGTCAAGAAGCGCTGGGAGGACTTGAGGTCCAGGACCCTCATGAAGGCCCGGCGCCTTGTGGAGGGGGGCCGGGGCCGCATGAGTTCCATCCAGTTGAGGGTCCTGGAACGCGCACACCCAGCGCTCCACAGCCAGGTCCTTGAGAGGGAGACCCGTCTGGAGTTGAGCGGTAAGTGGCCAAGCATTGCTGTGTGAGACAGGGCATGTTGCAGTGTGCTGGTTGTCTGATACTTGCCTGCATGTGTGACATAGGCCATGTACGCATGTATGTGTGCAGGGACATCATGGTAATGCATGTGCGACCTGTAATGTGTGAACCGCATGGTTGTTGCATGTGTTTGATTGTGACATGGGGAGCCCTGTGCAGATTGCACACATGACAGCATGGAAGTCTCTGTTCCTGGACATGGGTGGGGGCCTGGTTGAGGCTGCCCCTGGTGGCTGGGGGGTGGGGGTGCTGGGAGACATGAGTCGGACATGGGTGGGGGCCTGGTGGAGGCTGCCCCTGGTGGCTGGGGGGTGGGGGTGCTGGGAGACATGGGTGGTGGCCTGGTGGAGGCTGCCCCTGGTGGCTGGGGGGGTAGGGGTGCTGGGAGACATGGGTGGGGGCCTGGTGGAGGCTGCCCCTGGTGGCTGGGGGGGTGGGGGTGCTGGGAGACATGGGTGGGGGCCTGGTGGAGGCTGCCCCTGGTGGCTGGGGGGTGGGGGTGCTGGGAGACATGAGTCGGACATGGGTGGGGGCCTGGTGGAGGCTGCCCCTGGTGGCTGGGGGGTGGGGGTGGTGGGAGACATGGGTGGGGGCCTGGTGGAGGCTGCCCCTGGTGGCTGGTGGGTGGGGGTGCTGGGAGACATGGGTGGGGGCCTGGTGGAGGCTGCCCCTGGTGGGTGGGGGTGCTGGGAGACATGGGTGGGGGCCTGGTGGAGGCTGCCCCTGGTGGCTGGGGGGTGGGGGTGCTGGGAGACATGGGTGGGGGCCTGGTGGAGGCTGCCCCTGGTGGCTGGGGGGTGGGGGTGCTGGGAGACATGGGTGGGGGCCTGGTGGAGGCTGCCCCTGGTGGCTGGGGGGTGGGGGTGCTGGGAGACATGAGTTGGACATGGGTGGGGGCCTGCTGGCAGGTGCCCCACAGTGCTGGGGGGTGGGGGTGCAAGGGGACATGTGGCTTGGCTGGGGGCATGGCCATGGTGGATGGGCTGCCTGTGGGACATGACATGGGGTGCAGGGTAGTCCCCTGTGGTGTGGGATGCCTGCAGAGGTCGTGGAGGGGGTAGAGGGGAGACCTGGGAGGACCCACACTGCCAATTCACGTCTTGAACTTCCCGCACACCCACCACCCGCGCACCCCTGAAATCCACGTACCCAGGCCAATCGCGTGTAGACTTTCTCGCGCACCCCTGAAATCCACGTACCCAGGCCAATCGCGTGTAGACTTTCTCGCGCACCCCTGAAATCCACGTACCCAGGCCAATCGCGTGTAGACTTTCTCGCGCACCCCTGAAATCCACGTACCCAGGCCAATCGCGTGTAGACTTTCTCGCGCACCCCTGAAATCCACGTACCCAGGCCAATCGCGTGTAGTCTTTCTCGCGCACCCCTGAAATCCACGTACCCAGGCCAATCGCGTGTAGACTTTCTCGCGCACCCCTGAAATCCATGTACCCAGGCCAATCGCGTGTAGTCTTTCTCGCGCACCCCTGAAATCCACGTACCCAGGCCAATCGCGTGTAGACTTTCTCGCGCACCCCTGAAATACACGTACCCAGCCCAGTCGCGTATGGAAACACCCGCACACCCCTGGAATACACGCTCCCAGCTCTGCGTTTGCTGCTGCCCTTTGCGCTCGGTTGGGGATTTTGATGGCTTTTCCCTGCGCGAGAGGCGTTCTTGGAGGCGTAACTGGCGCTGCTGCAGGGTCGCTGCGCAACTGTGCGCCACGGCTGGTTTTGGTGGCTGGAATCCATGAATACGCTGTGCGCGGAAATGGATTTTAGCGCACGCGGCTGGCGCAGGGATTCGCACGAGCACACTGTGCGCCAGCCGCGTGCGCCACTTGTGCGCTGAATTCTATGAATTACCCCCTTAATGTGCACTTGTGAGAGCACCCAACATCCAGCAGTGTTATCACCTCTTTAACTCTGGTTTCCTCTGCGTTAGCACCTTGATGACAGAGCAATTACTAACTTTTGTTAGTGCCAGTTTAGTGTTTCAACCCCACTCTGGCTGCCTGCCACTTGAGTTCAAAGAGCATTCCTATTTAAGGAACCAAGGCAAGTGGGAGGCATTCATATTGAAATGGGCCCACACAGGCCATGATAAATATTTAGCCGGCCCTGTGAGGGAGCGTTTATGACTTCCCTTTGTTATTCCACTATGGGTGACTGGCAGCAAGGAGGGAGGAGGGCATGTGTGTTGTGTGGCTGATGTGAAAAGATTTGGAAGGTGTCACCAGGACACGAAAGCCGCGCTCACTCTTTGTCCATCACCATCAAACAAGTGCTAAATCCGCCTCTGGCCAAAACCTAAAAACAAAAATTAGGAAACAGACCAATGGTAAACCCTATTGTCACAGAGATAAAGAGACAACATTTTATAAAGTCCAAACAAACATTGTCTAAGCAAAAGAGGAGCAACCCTTATAAAAAGCCATTATCAGAATTTTGGTTGATGTAAGAGTGGGAAAACAAGTGTGGCAGAAGAGCTGCCCTCCTTATGGCCAGCATTCAGCAGAAGGAACAGAGCATAATCTGCCTTGCAGGCGGCAATCTCAAGGGTGGACCAAACAACATCCATGTGTTTTATGTTTTCCCCGAAGAAGTAGCCCATACTGAAGTTGTTGATACTGACTGACTTTGTTGTGGCAGAAGAGCAGCCCTCCTAATAAAGAGTATTCAGGAGGAGATGAGCATAATCAGCATTACATGTGGGATAAGCTGCATCAATGTGTTTCATGTCTTTCCAGAAGAAGTGTTCATTACTGTAGTTGTTGAAAGTCAAACAACTTTACTAAGTTGCTTGAAGTGAACTTTACCACAGAAGTACTTGCAGTAGAGTTAGAAGCTTTTAGTCCTGCAAGGTGAGTATACCATGGCAAGGGACATTGTATTGGTAAACGGAGCAGGTTAGTGGACTAGGGTGAAGATATTGAAGTACTGCGTTGCAGTTAAAGACTGTGCAGAAGAAGTGGCAAGGCCACTACATGATTTTGTGAACCGTTGCGGAATCATCCTGACAAACTATTTCTGTTGCTATCAAGGAACTGTGAACGTTTTTTGTTACTTAAGAAGAAGTTGTGGAAACAGATTTGTTATTTATTTTGAACTGTTGGAAAGCTCCATTAAGAGACTTTTAGAGCAAGAAGAATCTTATCACCAGAACTGTGTTGAAAATCGAACTACTGTTGTTAGACATGTCTGCTTCTGATTCTGGGGAAGGGAACATTACCCAGATCACAAGGAGAAAAGTTTTTAAGATTATGTTTGACACAACTGTGGGTTTGTTACATTTTTAATTTCCATAAATGTCCTTCATATGTTTGTTGTATGCATACATGTGAGGGACATGTTCCTTTTGTCAGAGAGTTTCTTTTAGTTATTTTGATAGGCAGGGACATTGTCTTTAGGGTAGTGAGGTGTTTACCAAACCCTTTTAAGTTAATCAAATGGCATCTTATGAAAAACCTTCACAAAGTTGTCCACCTCACATTTCTGACACCTCACACTATCCTGTGAGAGGTTCCCTAAGTTTAATAAGAGAGGGGTCATAAGTAAACCCCTGAACTCATACGCATGTCTTAGGCTGGGAGACACTTTCGCAAAATAATAAAAACATTTTGATGAATCACGTTGTTTTGAGACTTATTTGTCCCATGTGTAAAGTACTTTGGGTGATTAGGGCACACAGAGAATAACATGATTTTTCCCAGTATAAATCTTGTTTGCAAGATGCATAGGCAGTAGTGTGGTTGAGCTGTTGAAGAAATTGTGTTAGTTGAGGAACAGGTAGAACATTAAAATAATTATTAATTTAAGGGAATTAACAGGTTCAAAATTAAAATAGTATTTTAGAGGTGAGAGATGTAGCAAATTAAAATAGGATAGACATGTTTGCCACTGCTTCTAATGCCAGTGATAACTATGAATGACATAAAGGTACGTGATATTTCTTGTCAGTGTGAATAGGAAAACATCACAGAATTGATTACATTCAGTGACAGTAAATCATTATGCAATGTTTTAGTGACCAGGACAAATATTTGTTGCTTGTGAAGTTGCAAATAACACACACACACATATTGTAAGCCCAGAGAATGCATTCTGTGGATATGACTGTAATTGTGTGTGCTATTGTATTGTAAACAAAACAAATACTAGATACATACAAAAATGTATGAATCTTGGTAGCCATGGGCAAACTATAATCAGTGATTGAAATTTGGTTTGCCATTTGTTTGGATAGAGAAAATACAAGTGCAGAGAAAACAATATTACAATTCTTGTTAGACAGAGGGAGATCATATTAAGAGGTTGCAAATAAGAACTTAATTCTTTTGTATCCAGAGGAAATGCTAGTTCTAGAGACACAAAAGAGTTTATTCAGTGGTTGTAAATGACTGTCGACTTTCAGTTCCCGTTAGGAGGGAACGCCAGTTGCTAACCAATGTATATGACATTTCTTGTGAGCATGACAAAAAGAACAATACCGGAAATGTTGGATGCAGGCACAAGATTATATTCAGTGTCTATTAATTAGTGTGTCAACTTTTAGTGGCCAGACCAAATACCTGCTGCGAGTGGTAAATACAAAATCTTACAATTCGTTTTAGGCATGAGAGCACATTTAGTGGATAACTTCATTCACAATGTGCCATCTTCATATGGATATGGATAGGCACCCTTTTTGAATAGTATTATGTTTGAAGTCCCAAAGAGTGGTGGGTTGGACGGAGGCATGTGGAAGACGATCAGCCCACTCTTTCTGGCAGAATTTGAAAGGGAGTTACAGATTGTATCTTTAGAAGGGCTTAGGGAAACAATTACATAGTTACAATATATGGTATGTCTATTGTCTCCACCACCATCACCCCTGTTCACTAATAATACATCTGAAGAAAAAGTATTGACAGAAATGGTGAAGATGGTCATGATGAAGACAATGATGATACGCCAGATAGAGCTGTGACCCATTTAAGTGCAGGCTGCAATACACACTTTTGCAAGCCAGTCACACGTGTTAGAAAAAGGAGGGGAATACCATAGTTACAGAGATAAACTTAAAGGCAAACAGTACTCTAACCACCTTTGTGCAGTGGCCTACAAAACCATCTTGTCAGAACTGAAGGTGCAAAATGTCAGTGTGTTGCAGTTAAGCACCAACTTGGCCACCACCACTGGAACAATGAGGCCTGAAGAGTGTAGTAGGGCATGTCTTCTTGTTCTAGCAAAGTAGTCCAGCGTGTAGAAGTTATTCAACTTATAGGAAAATATATACCAGCATCTTTCCACCAGCCTTCTGTGCATAAAAACTGTTTGTGGGGAAACATCTGATACCATGTTGGGTAGCACAAGTTTGAGTTGCCTGATGACTCCTTGCACCAGACTTGCATGAACCCAGAAGACCTCTCCTGCAACCCTTACAAGATTAGGCATGCACCATGCAATCCTCAGTCAAGTCAGCCTAAAAAGGGTTGCTGCATTTGAACAATATCTACAAAGATTGATTGGATTGGTGGTGAGTGCCGGTTTTGAAAGCTTTTGTGCTACTATTGTTCTATTATTCAGTGTTACTCCTCCTGTTTTACACGCAAAGACTAATGCGAGAAATGTGTCCCAACAGGGAACACAGTAGTACCACAGGCAATTTTATTTAGTTTTCCCTGTGAAACACTAACTGTAAGAATGCACATTTATTGGATTCGTCATTCCCTGCAATAGAAGAGCCCAACACACGTGTTTTAACTGCAACCATTGTGTGTGAGGCATGTTGATGTTGTATGGTATTCACTTACTAAAAGCCCCAAGCCACCAATCAAAACAAAATAGCAAATTCATAGACCTAACCAATTATGATGTTTAATCAGATTATCAGTGTTGGCTTCTACCTTATTCAGCACAACACCTGATGCGTTTTCCCTTCAGTTTGGCATGTTAAATACATATTGGAACAAATGTCCAGTTTGGCAGTGTAGTAAATATTTGTTGATAAATCCATTACTGTTACATGTCTTGGTAGTGGCAGAATGGGCACCAATTGCACTGCAACTCTGAAATCCGAGAGCTGGGGATTTCCCTTCAGCATCCATCTGAAGGTACTTTATACTTTATCCGAAACAATCAGTGGATTTACTGCTTTGGTATTTTCGTTTGTGGTAAATACACATAAAATCCCTATGGTTTCCTATGGACTCCAAAAATAAGGATTAAGACCGCCACATCACCACTTGTAATCTGGCAATAAACTGAATGCAGGTCATTTTAAAAATGGCTTGGCAGGAGCTTTGTGGAATTACTGCCAGGATGGTAATGAGGCCCATTGTAATTTCCCCCATTCGTGAAAGCAGATTGATGGATACAAGAAGTCCATTTTGAGGTGACAGAGTCCTGCATGCTGGAGACGAAAACTTGAAATGCGCACAGCAATAACAGGGGGACATAACTGGATTTCTGCCATCTTGCTAAACTTTGGCAACACTTTGGCAATCAGAAAAATATGCTATGACCAGCCAATATTTGGTTCATTCATATGATTCTGTGCTTGATGAGCTCCAAATAGCACCTTAACTCTTTCCCCACAATTTCCAATACCTTTTCAATGCTTCAGCGTATAAATAAGTGTTTTTTGCAACTCATTTTGACAGTGTTGCACGAGTAGAAATTGACTGCATTATTTGGTGACGGATCAACTTGCTTTGAATGAAAGGAACATAGTAGTCAGGGAGGGCAGAGAGGCGTGAGTAGGCTGAGAGGACAGGGAGTTGCTAGCTTCCTTTTGCTAGTAACACGCAGGCATGTCCTCATGTCAAGGCACTCTCTCATTGCTGTCACTACCACTGGAGGGGACTGGGAAAGAGGGGTTGTGGGAGGATCATATGCACACATTAGGACTGATGAAAAACCAGGCTTCCCTTTTCTGTGCTTGTGCACTGCTTTAGACCCAAGGACAACCCTTCTGTGGTGTTTCCGTCTTCATTGGTGTACTCTTGCATATCACATACCTTTACTACCCCTTTCGATTGGAGTGCTCCTCTCAGGCAATCTTAAGTGTTCAAAGGCCCAAGTTGAGGCGGGCACTGTCTAGTCCCAGGGTTGGTAAATCCTCTGTCCCACCTAAACTTGACAATGGATGCCTGTGAGTGTCTTGCCCCCACTGCAAGAGCAGCTAAGGAGCCGAGGCACCCGTCTCTATCAGTGCCTGAGATATCTGCTTGGGAAACACACACCACTCCACCTATTGAACTTTTATCTCCTTCTTCACCTCTACCTGGACCCTCTCCTCATCTGCTCCCATTCAGCTCATCACATCTTCTGAACCACCTTCCTTTGTTACCACCATCTTTCCTCCAACTACAAAGATTACTAAGGAATTACCCAGCAACATATGTACTTAGCCGCAATAACTGCAATGCCCTCTTAATATATCAAGTCAACTATTGCCCTTCACTCCTCTTCAGACCCATTCACTAACTCTGGCACAAGGGCTCTTTGCGCTAGCTCCCTCTCAGCTACTCCCCTCTCCACCATGAATTCTGTGGCAGTGGCTGCCCCTTCATTGTCAACCCAGCCTTCTTCTCTGCCTCCTTCCACTGTGGCAGATTTGCCTCCCTTTTGCTTCCTTGGCAATCCTCCAATGACTTTCCCACCTCTGTAACACACACTCTAGCTGTTTGTATTTGCCTGCTACATGGCCTATAATCACAAGAGGCAAACTATTCTCCTCTGAGACCCCAACCTTCGTCATTAACATCCTCCTCCTCTGAGAATTAAGCTTTTCTTCCTCCTCTAACTCTCACTAATACACATGCAAATCCATACCCCATTGCATGATTTTAATTTCCTTTTAATTTAAGGACTAGCTCTAGTCAGTAAAAACAAGGCCAAGTGACTGACTAGGGAAGACACATTTATTTTCTCTCACAGGGTTGTGGGACACACAGAGGAAGGTAACTGGACAGGATTGATTCTCTGGTTCGCATATAAACGGGAATACAAAAGGGAACATTGTTTTAATGTACGTCCTAAATATTTGTGGAAGTTAAATACATCTAAATTATCACAGTCTTGATGATGAATAGATGATTGGAAGCCAGCATTTTAGTATTAAGGGTTGTATTATGATAAAACAAAACAACGTGATTAGGTTGATTAAGATTCTTGACTGCAGAATAAAACAAATCAACTTCCTTTTTAGGACTGTGATTCCCTCCTATCTCCCCATTAGACTCTAACTTCCTGATTATGAACACAAGTCAATCACCATCTCCGGAGTTATAACTGACACGCACGACTTTCTTCACAGGAGTGTTTGCCAGGATATGGTTCATCGAATTCATTCGTTCACGTCTCTGAAACCACAGCCAGAGAGTCTCACGTTAATAGGCCACCCAGCTGGCTTCTTACCATGCTTCTCATGATCACATTCAGCCTAGGGATGCTCAGGTGCCAGCAGTGTAGCATGCTTTTATGTAACCCACCTCAAACCCATCTCTCTGAACTCTCTACCTCTCCCTTTTCACTACCGGTAATCTCTTCTCTCACCTCGTGGCTACTACTCTGCTTTGCCTTTCTTCTTATACTCTCATCCCCTTTTCTGTTTTCCATATCCTCTATGTTGTTCTCCTGCAACTCAATTGCACCTCCTTCCTTTTGACTCTCTATGGAATCCTCCTCGACACCAACCCTCTAATGCTCTGCTGGCACTTCTTATCTCTTTTTCTTGGTTGTTCTCTTCCACTACCCGCCCTTCTTTGCACCTTTACAGCCTCCTCTGTCTCTCTCCTTTAATGGTATTTCCCCACGTATTCCTCATTTGTTCCTCTATCACTTCCTCCTCTCCTCCTATTTATTTATTTACTTTTGCAATTTGTAAAGCGCACCTAACCCGGAGGCATCTGGGCGCTGTTCTTACATTGGAAAAACAGTAAAGCATACAAAGGTTTCATGGTTGCACATAAACATGACAGGTAATCCGATACAGGCTAGGCTGTAAAGTCATCTTAAGGAAGTGGGAATGGTACTGATGTTGCTAGCATATTGACTGTTGTGGCTAACTTAGTTGCGTTGACACTTTGAGAAGAGCCAGGTTTTCAGTTGTTTTCAGAAGGTCCAGAATGAGACTTCTGACCTTAGATTGGCTGTTAGAGTGTTCCAGTGTCTAACAGCTACTACTGGGAAATTGCTGCCACACGATTTCTGAAGTTTCAATATCCTTCTCCAAGTCTTCTTCCCTGCTTCTCTCCTCTCGACGTCTCTGACATTTGCTATCCTCCTCTCAAGATCCCAAATTCCACGGTTTTTCTGATAATAATTATTTTTTTTATTTGTTAATGAGCGGTTCTGCTGCTGGAGTGATTGACTGATTAACCTCTTCCAGTGACTTTTCCACTGTGGGCTCTGTGATTGTCTCGGGCACTCCACATTGACAAAGTTCCCATTTGTGTTGATTTTTGCATACCTCAGTGCATGTCTATGGCCTGGGGTTTCTGTTCATCCTGCCACCATTATGGCTTCATTGGGTGATTACCTGTAGCCACACGTGCCCTACAGGGACCCGAATTCTTATTTCCTGCCTCTTGAGTGTTTGCTTTGTGTCCATTTGTGTCCATTTGTGCTTCATAAAACTCACTGTGCAGGCTTGCCATCCTTTGCATGTGAGAGCACAGCTCATGGGTGTTGCCTCTGAGTAAACCATGTCACAAGAATCTGCATAATCAGTGTAGCTAGAAATTACAAATGCATGGTCACAATGCTCGTCAATCATTGTTCTTGCAGTGACCAGTCACGTTCATTTGGACTGATGGTTACAAATACTAGGTACTGATGAAAAATTGGTGGTTTGGTTCCTACACTACCAGGCTCTGAGTAGGGGTTGTGGTCTCTCCCTAGTTTGGCAAAGGGAACCTAATCCAAGATGTGTCATACTAAAGTGGCATAGCAGTCCTGGGACTGACCAAGGAACCCACATTTTCTACCATTTACCTCCTGTAGGTGCTACTTCATGGAGTCAACGGTGGCCTTCCAGCCTCTGTCCCCAAGCCTGACACATAGGACTTTGTCACAAAATTAAACCACATGTAAAATATGTCACAAGGGTAAGTAGGACAGACATGCAGACAAATTGAGTTAGGAATACAAAGGTGTATTACATTTAATTTGTGGGATATACAAAACAAATAATGACATTAATAGGTAAAAGGAAAGGGACAACTTTGGGGGTATTTTTGAGTGAACGTGAAGGTAAAAATAAAATAAAAAACAAACAATGAAACAGACATAAGGTGATAAAAAACACTAAAACCTATTGCCCTGCCCAAAAGGATCACCAATGTACTAAAAGATGTTCAAACACTACTTTACATGTTGTGGGTTTTCCTTTTAGATAACATGACCACACAGCCTACAACGTTGAGGTAAAAGTGATCGGGGACTTTTATAGGGATGCCACACCTCGCAGAGCAGACTAAATACTGCTTGGTGATTCAGTGTCTGTAATAGCACTATGTAGAGCATTCATTCTGCCTGAGCCGGTGGGAAGGGTTCAGGCACCATTATTGGTTGCAGGAGGGTCTCATAGAATCCCATGGAAACACCAAATAGCGTGGGTTGTATTGGGTAGAGCATGAGCAAGGCTAGCTATAGGCTGCACAATGTATGTGGGCTAAGATCCATCATGCCTCAGTACATGGTCAAATCCCAGAATAACCTTGAAGTCAGCCAGGAATTTAAAAGCCAAGAACACACAAAGCCACAATCACAGTGGACACTACATGCAAGCTGGTTTTGGATATCTGAACTTGTAAAGCCCAGTGCCTATCAAGATACTTTGACTGTACCCTATATAGTGTTTCTTAAGATTAGTGATCTTATTTAAATCATTGAGACTAACATTTCTAGGTATGCAGGCACGGTTATTCCTTGACATCCACCTGAAAGCACATTAAAGCAGATACGATGACATGGTTACGTTTTGTATAACCTACAGTGCTCAAGCGGAATTTGATCCCCTCCTAGATCTGCTACATACACTTTGTCACTGTATATAGGTAGAAGTGTGTCAACAGGAGCAACTACAATGCTGCTGGCACTTGTATGGGCTATGTGCAGGTTTGTTCTCACTGACTTTAAGTTTAGGAGAATAGGGTATTAATGATATTGACGCAGGAGACTGCAACCCGGTGAAGTTCATGATGCACTGAATTTGAGATAATGGGCCTCATTACACGGATGGCGTGAACCATGGCGCTATTAGCGCCATGGCTCATGCCGGTAAAATACCGGCACCGCCTTGGTGGAAAGGGGAATTACCGCCCCATTCCAAGGTTGACGGGGTGGTAATTCCCCCTTCCACCATTGCCCTTCCCCATTCCCATTTTTGCCCCATAGGGCATAATGGGAAAGGGGAAGGTGCTAATTACGGCACCGCAAATTGCGGTACCGTAATTAGCTCCCTGGGTCCCTTTGCGGGTTGGTTTTTAACGCCTGCAAAAAGCAGGCGTTAAATTCCCCAACCCGCAAAGGGACCTCGTAGTAAGGCGGTAAGGATTTACCGATACCGGTAAAATACCGGTACCGGTAAACCCTTACCGCCTACCATGTAATGAGGCCTAATGTTTCCCCGGAACAGGTTAATCTTCCCGGGAGCAACTGAATGTGGTGCAAAATGTGGATGAATGAGTAGTCTGACTAGGTCCGCCAAGGGAGAACAGAAAGGATTTTTCGTTATTTTGCAACGGGTGTTAAAATCTACAGCAATGTTGACGTGTTCCTTTATTAGTGATTGGGAATTTAAAAAAAAAAGAAATCGGGGAAGAAGTCAAACATATGCTAAATTTGTTTCAACTAAATTATTTCTGTAAATTATCAATTTGGATGAAATATGACTTGAATATAATGGCAAACAAACAAATCCATCTAATATAATGTCCTCGTTTAGTACATTGGACAAAGCATATAGGACTTCATTATAAGAATGGTAGAGCAGTGTAGTGGTACCGTGGAGGTAATTCAATACTTCCACTTTACTGCTACTTTACTGCACCCCTGTAGTCTGAGTTGATCCTCCACTTCATCCCCACAACTGGTTGGACTTGCAGCACAAAAATACCACTTAGCCAAAATCGAATAAAAGTCTTCCTGGAGTCCTACAGACCCGTAATATGAGTGTTTACAATATCATACTAGCACGAATAATCCCATGGTAATGCCACATGAATGAATTGCAGTAATAGTCATTTAATTTGGCAGCAATTCTGCAGATTTACAATTGGCTCACCACCAAATCCGTACTGTGGCCCATGTATTTTGTGATGCTTATTGGTGCCAATGACTAACACTGCCACTGCCACTTGTAATCCAGCAGTAATACTGCCGCACCAAGTGGCGGTAACACTTTACCACTGAGATACCCCCAAACCTATAATGACAACCCTTTGACTGGATGTTTCAAAGCCTAGGCAGCTGGTGTTGCATTAAACAGAAACCTGATAAGTTCTCCTTAGATAGGATTGAAAATTAGCAGTTGCTACTGCAGTCACTCGGCAAAGGGTATGAACCAGTGAGATGTTGAGAATGGTGTTATTTTAAGGTATTGCTTGTATCCATTAAAAAAAGGAGATTGTACATTTTATGATTTTGTGTTTTGTAATGAACCCTCTATATCAGATAATTTTGTTAGGGGTAGATTTCTTCCAAAGATGGAATTTTTTTCCATGATGCATGTGTACATTGAAGCAATGTTGCATATCATTTGATATATTCATTTTGTAGGCTATTGTTTTAAAATGGTTTGAGTATTACGTAAATAAATTGAGGTACAATAAACAAATAATAATAAATGAATGTACATCAGGTAGGTTGAAGAAAAGCATGAAAGAATATGTTTCCAAGATGGTAGCCCTTAGTGATTAAGCTATCTTGCAATTCATGTGAGAGTCCTGTAGGACTTGTTCCAAAGGAAGGAAGGAAGAAGTAAAACATTAATGTTTCATTTTGTGGGATTACAGAGGACTTGATTCTGTTACTGAAATAGATGCACATACCATACCTAGAGACACCTAGCCATTTGATAAGCTATGTTCTTCCAAATACATGAGTCCCTTTGACCTCACAGCTGAATGTTGGATAGTGGACCGAATAGATGGAGCCAAGGATAAATATGCATTTTCCAGTTTGCTGTGATGTCCGTTGATTACAAAATGTGCCTCACACATTTTATATGATGGGAAAGCAGGTCCCAAAAGTGTTTGAAAGAATCAGTATTGTCTACCGAGACAATATTAGAGTATACAATCAGAGTTGGAAAGATCATCCACAGAACCCGAAACATGACGTCTTGCCAAGCACACTACAGGGTACTGCATGGTTCTGTAACATAATTTGGTCACCAAGTTGGTGGTTGTAAAATAGAGCCTCCTATTGCCAAGGTTTTCAAAAATCAGAAAGGAAATAATCACAGATCATGGTTAGGACATTCCTTGCTCTCACCACGTAATATACTTTCGACATAAACAGAAACCTGACCATTGCTATTCCCTTAAATAAGCTTACATCCAAGGAATTGGAAAAATACTACTAGAAATACCCTCTCTTGCCAAACAGACTTGCAGGGCTTGAAGGATGATGTGTCATGTATCCTAGTTCTAAAGATCCCTGGTTATTGCCAGTAGATCATTAGTAAGAAAGACCTCAGTGAGGTTTTGATTGGATCAGTTTTAACAAAGCTAAACTTTACAGCCTAAGAACAACTGCTTGCCTTTAATAGAAAAAGGTGAAAAAAGATTGATCAAAACTGTCACCATTGAGAAATAGGTATTTTCTGTTGTGTGGGTTGTTTGCAAACTGAGGGCCTGAATCTCTCGTACACACATCCAGACTGACAGTAGGTTTCTTAGGTGGTCAATGATTAAGCAGGGGGAGAATCTAAAGCTTTGCTTTGAACCATATCCTTACATACAATGAAGTTGGATAAAAAACTAAACTCTGGACCAGAAGACTCCAACAAAGATAGCCTCAGAGGATACTTTCAATTAAATAGTAAGATAACCCCTGGAAGGCTTATGTCTACTGAATGCCATCTGTGAGAGAGTCCTCTGGTAAGACCTTTTGTTTTTGCTACATCAACTGATAATTATTTTCCTCTAGCAAAGTGTTTTCTACTAATAAGGCACATTTTCGAAATAAGTTCTAAGGTAAACAAGAGTTGTCAATAGTTACACCTGGGTTGACTTCAGGCTCATCGAGTGAGGGATATATCACTGTCATCCGGCTAATGGGACTCCACGGAATGGAGATTTACTGCCATTTCTGCAGCCCTAATATCCCGATCACAATGGGATATCAGGTGGCAGAAACTGTGTGCCAGTTTGCCGGTATCCCGCTGGATTTACCGGCGGGACTGCCAAACTTGTAATGGCCCTCTATGTCTGTATCTATGTTATAAAGTCTCACAGCTAGGACACTCACAATACAGAGTATTATCTTTCTTCTATAGACACAACCCAATCTCTAGCTAGTATATACATGTAGAGAAGGGTAATATCAATTGCAGTAAAGCTGTGAGCTTCAGCTATACTTGTGTCATGGACACCTTTGAGTTTCCCATGACACCATTACCTGAACTCATGGGTGGCCACTTAGACCAGGCATGGGTGTGATAGGTCTAAAACACACTAACGGCAACATTCCTCACCAGAGGGATAGCCTCAGCACTGCTGGATCTTTGCCAAAGAACTAGAGGATGCCATCATGCCGCTAAAGTCTAGTCACACCAAATTCAAACCATCCACATATTGATACACACCTGATCTTGCTGCCAACAAACACTCAATCAAATCCCTCAAAACACGGTGGTGCAATCACCGCAGCCTGGAGGATTTCTGATCTCTGAAATAACTGTGCATCCAATGCAGACACTACACCTCCACTTTTGAGACAGCCTATAAAAGGAGCAAAGCCTTATTTTAAGCAGTCAAGCACTGTGTAATTTCTCAGAGGTGTCTGCTTCACAAGAGGAATGTGACAGAATCAACACCTTCTTCATTAAATACATTTATAAAATCAGAGGTCTCATTGATGCCTCAAAACCAGAGAGAGATACAGTATCCATCCCCCAGACACGGCCCTTCATGACAGACTTCACACTTCTCTCTTCTAAGGATTTGTCAGACAAATCTCCTTAAACCTAACACTTACACACATGACTTCCTCTCTGCCCCTCTTAATAAACAATAACTTGCCCCATTGCACAGCACACTTCCTTTAGCAAAGGTGCTTTCCCAGGCATATTGAAGACAGGTCTCATATGACCCCAAAGCAAACATGTATTGATTAACCTAGAGGATTTAGCCAACTGCAGATCCGTCACAAACCTGACGTTCATGGGGAAGCTTATTGAGAAAGTAGTTGTGACCCAACTGCTTGTCAAAATCGACTAGCTTGGCTTTTTCTGTAATTAGAAGTCCGGTTTCTGCCACCAATCCAGCACTAAGACTGCAACATCCAAGTGGTGGATGATGTGCTGTGATTCACTGACACATGGGACTCATGCCACCAAGCCGTCTCAGACTTCTTGGCTGCCTTTGATGCAGTTGTCCACCTACCACTCCTTATTTGCAGACTGGATAGGCTTCTCTGGAACTGTCCTAAAATGGCTTGCATCCAACCTATCTGGCAGACACTGGGCCGTTCAGATAGGCTCATTCATATTCAACTAATTCTAAGCCATATGTGGAGTCCCTCAATGTTCAGCACTCTCCCCAATTGTTCTTTTTCTATCCCTGACCTCTACTACTGTCAACCCCTCCTCGTTCCCGAGAGCAAAAGTGTACTCTGCCACCTGGAGTACCACACATCTCAACGCTTGGTTCCTACGGGTGTAACTGCCTTAATTTTAAATTTTGGTCGCTATTGACCTAACTGTCCTAAATTTATTTTTTTGCTGCTGGTCTAACTTACTTGATTTTGTAATATTGCCACTATCATCCTAACAAACTTAAATTGTACTGTTGGGTACTTCTGTCTTATTTTGCATGACAACAATATAAGCACCACCTCCATCTGCTTGTTATGGCCCTTCCCTCCCACCCGTATTCCTATAATGTTTCCCCTATCATGTCATCGTGATCCTGCCTATCTTCATCCATTTCATTGCTGTGTTCGCTCTTTCTCTCTCTCACTCGATCTCTCTCTCACTCTCTTTCATTCTCTCTACCCCTCACTCTCTTAGTCTTTATCTCTCTTTGGGTCACTTTCTTCTAGGGTCTCTATCTGCCACAGTTTCTGTCCTACAGCTCCCCGAAGCCTACTCTCTCTCTTCCCATCCTCCACTCTTCCCCAAAAAGGCACAAGGGATGCTCCTCACATCCACACTCTCACCACTACAACCTGTTCTACCTTGTTTTTCTTTCAATAAGTAAGACACAATATCTTCACCCCATGACTTATAGACCAACTTCACTCCAGGCCTCTGAAATGACCAATCCCTCTGAAATAAATACTTTTCCACATTGTCCACTTTGACTCCTATCACTTCAAATTCTCAGTGATGGCAATCACCGAAACATGGATATGCCCTCACGACCCTGACCCTTTGACTATCCTCCACACTGGCTTTGCCTCCTTTCCACACTCCCCTCGACTAAATAAAAAGGCAGTGGTGTTAGCCTAAAGCTTATATCTGCCGAGACAGATAACCTTGATGTCCCCCCCTCCTGATTTTACTCTCCCTTCATTCAAACATACATCTGTCCAAACAACTTTCCAGGTTCCCCAGATGCAACCGGCACCCTAACTGTCTTACTCCCTGCTATTCAAAACATTCCTGGCTGATATTAATAATGTCACGGTCGGTTAAAACAAGCTTTAAGTGATGATTGAGGCTCAACAACTACAACTGTACTCCACTTTTTATGGCCAGCACTTTTTACAACCTACATAACCTACTGACACGCATGGCAGCTTGGTTGATTTTAGCACCATATTGTCCACTCGTGGGTTATCTGTTCTCTCTGTGAGATAATTTCCCTCCAACCATCTTATCTAGTACACCATCTGAGTTCTCTGCCACCTTTACTCATTCATCTCTTAAAAAAAGAACATTCACACCTCCACATTATGCTACTCTACCTGAACCAAGTCAAGTCCTCACTCCCGGGCTACTTTCCTCCACTTGCCCACTATTTAAAGTTCAACAATGCACTTGCTTCTTCCTTATACTCTCACACATCTGCTCATTTCTGAGTAGGATAGTGCAAATCCCATGAGCACGTACATGATATCATGGAATGGGTTCATCGTGGCATATACAATGACATCAAAGGGTGGAGGCACAGATTTAAGGTGGCCATCACTTCTTACACCAGTTGAATTGTATGGGTTTTGTTGTGATAAATCTGATCATCTTAACTATCTCTGACCGATATTTATCACTGAATAGCTTTATACATATATATGTATATGTACTGTGTCCCACATTGTGTGTGTGTGAATATATATAGCATGAACAGAAATAAGTTGCTCTGGGTGGTGGCAGGGCTCAACTATTGAGCAGCGATGTCCATAAGCAACTGAGAAAGCCATAACAACATTGAAGAATTAGTAGTGATTGCATCACAAAGAGTTGTCAATACAGCAGAAGTGGGCACTTATTGGGAGCAGAGGCAGAACAATAAACATGGGACCAAGGCATCAAATCGCGTCAGAGAGGTAAGGAAATGATTAGTGCAGAGAGAGAGAGAGAGAGAGAGAAGAGGGAGAGACAGAGAGGGGGTGAGAGCAAGTGAGAGAAAGAGAAATAGAGAGAGAAAAAGAGAGAGAGAGGAAACAGCCATGCAGAACAAAGGAGTAAGACAAGAGAACCAAGAGAAGCAAGAGAGTCAGCAGTAGGGGAGCCTTAGGGAGCACGATGGCACTTCAACGACAAATACTGGGGGATCCTTAGCAGCTATCTTTGAATGAAAGCAGAATCTGATTCGAAAGTGTTTTGCGCCATTGTCATTTTCCCCCAGTTACTTTTCTGTAATTCTGCTACAAGGAGTTGCTGGAATGATTTCACTTCAATGTTTACTTGGTCCCACTGCAGCACAATCCTATATGTCTTCCCACAACTTGATTTAGGAGAAAGCACCGGAAGATGTCTGTTGCCAAGGACAGTGGGCATTCCTGGGTGCCACTGGACTTCTTCTCACAATTACGGTCAAGCAAATGGTTGATCCAAAGTCTCATTGACTACTCCCAGCACAAACATACTAAAGTTGTTCATTCCAAAACACAATCTGCATATCAACCAAGCTGCAAAGGGCAATTGCATATGCCTCCAAAGCGGCATGACAAAATCAAATGCTTCACCTCTCCAACTAACCTATAAACCACAGCCCCAACCAATTTATACACACACTGCAGCCACACAAGGCTCCCCTCTGGGCACAGATAACACGTTTATTCTTCACAGAACACACAAAGAAACGGACGTTTGCATCGGACACAGCGCAACAGCCTAACTATCTTGCATGTGTCCTCTTTCTGCACTAACCAACCCTAGTCCACCTCTTTCAGATCTCATCGTGGGCCAAGAGAGCCTTCATACGGCATCAGAGCATGAAATGATACCAAACATAATATACATGCATAACTACAGACGAATGTGTAGTGCATGATCGCAAAAGGCCTGGCTGAACCCATAATGCATAATTTCAGCATGTAAGGGAAGGGAATTGCAGTCTGAGGCCTTATGCTCTCAAGAAAGCGGGACTATAGCAGAGCTAATAAAGTCTGGGAGCTCTAGTTGAGGCTAGGTATTTTCTACCTTTTTGATTTCTACCATCATGTTTAGCTGAGGACTCTTTGAGAATTTGCGCAAACAAGCGTAAGCGATTCTCTAGGAATTTGACCCCAATGAATGTTGAGGAAATTCCCCACTCTGTTGATTACTGTTAGGAATGTGCCACCCCCTGCCCCCAGGACTCACCTTTTCTGGCCGTTCCTCATGGCATATCGGAGCCACTGGAAGCCGCGCCACCGATTCCTATGGGGATCGCAAGACACAGCAGGCAGTAGAGGCACCTTCCCAGGAGTGTGACGTACTGCTCTAAAATGATCATCAGCTGGCATCACGTCGGCATCAGAAAACCCTGGGTCGCTTCCTCTAATTCCAAGCTGACGCTGCAAGCGATCCGCGACTCCTATAAAGAACTCTTACATCATCAGATCGCCGTTCTTGCAATAGTAATATTCCCACATGGACCCACGTCTACTGGTCAAGTCAGGTATTTAGCTAGTTATTTAGATAACCGTTGTCCCAATTTCAGAGACCACGACCAACAATAAATGTGAGCCTCCACTGCTGAAATACTGAGTTTATCTGTATTCAAATCATATTTCCCCAGTCAGAAGCCTTATTAACCCTCTCCCCTTTTCCTATTCAGCTCCAGTTCGTTGGTCTACACAAAAAGGGTGTGTGTCTAGGAGCACTCGTGCCTGGGGGGAGCAATTCCCATGGGTAGTATGTATCACCATGGGCCTTTTTCCGCCTAGGTGGTGGTGGTACAATTCTCCAAAGCCCCTGTGGAGTCTTACTGCCACTGCAAGACTCGGCAAAATTGACAATTACTTGTTGGAGCAGTGAACATTTCAAAGCCCCTTTTTCATATGAGTTAAGGCACATGATTAGAAGAAGGAGATAGACCATTCCATTATCATTGCTCAGGATTGTAAGTGTCATCACTGGAAAAACATGCAGAGCTTACCTTCACCGAGGGTCAAAGACCGGGATACGTAAGTCTGCAGTTTGGAGAGATTGCACCTACATGTGGTCCAGAATATGTCTACGAAGAAGATATAGAAAACAATTCCCAGCTTTGGGGTGTGTGTCACTAGAATTCTTGTAAATTCAGTGGATGGCAAGAAAGCTCTGATCATTTTTCGATACATTGAGTTGCTGTTCAACCCCCTTCGGGGTGCATAATGTTTCAAACACCTGAGCACCTGTTTTTGTAGTCTGAACCCCACTACAATTGTCAGTCCCATTTTGAAATCCATTTGAGATTTCCCATTTTAAGCCACCTCGCTGTGATCTGGTATCTTTGAGCTTCTTGCCACATCATGACTCATTAACTGAACATTGCACTTCTTAGAATTTAGACATCCATTAAGACCATTGTGCCATGTTGCGTCAAACCACCATTGCAGCACCCAAACACCATTGATCCATCAAGCTGCGTCCATTTGTTAAAACATGTTGCAAAGCTTGAAACCCAAGAAGTCAGGTGACCACCTCCAAACTGATGCTTGAACTTGAAGGAAGGCTCCAAGAAGACATTGTACAATGGGGTTCTCAGGCATTCTAGGTTCCCTCTCCTCCCTAGCCTTTACCTTGAGAACGGTCAGGTACAATTTCCCTAGCAATCCCAAGATATGTATAAAGTTACCATTCTGTATGTGTGTGTGTTTTCATTTTCCTCATTCATAGAATATCTGTCTATCGATCCATCTATATCCAGCGTTATGTATGTTGTATTTCCTTGTAGGCATGTGTGTTTTTGATTACTGGCTGTGTTTTGAGTTAAGTGTCATTTTACACACATCTTGTTTGTAGTTACTTTTATTTTCGTACAAACATCGTTATTTGGAAGCTTGCACTGCTGGCTCACATCTCTGCCATTATAGAGGAGAGGGAGGTTTACTGCTCCTTTTGACTCCCTTTTACTTATATGACCGAAACAACTTTGAGAAGGGTTGTTGGGGCGTAGCGGTCAGACTCTCTTACTCCCCCTTCTGCTTCTTATGCTCAAAATAGGGCTTAGTCACATCTAGGGAAACATTGTAAATGCACTACACTTGGCATTTGTTTACATACCCTTACTCTGGTGACTTTCTAAATTCAGGTTTATGGAATTACTTTCTTGGATTTATTGACTAAAATAATTAAGGACATGAGCCAAAAGTATGATCCTTATCATGCAGCAGAACATCCTATCATGAACTTTCATTGCACGGTAAAGGAAAATTGGTCTTTCATGCAAAGCTGCTCGCCTGTGAATATATATGAGTTTGCATTTACAGGGAAGATGGGGTTCATCATTTGCTTAGGTTGCTTTTTAATTCAGTTAATTCAGTTAGTAAACTTACGCTTAATGCACAAAAATATCATTTACTTCTGTGCAGTGTTGCAATTTTTCCACTAGACTATCAGGAGATTACTTTATGAGGATTTCATTCAAGTAAATCAAATAATTAGTCATTCAAACGTGTTTGAAAACTGAACAAATCAAGAAGATGATTAAAGAGCATTTTGTGGAAATGTAAGTGTATTGTACAATGGCATGCTTCATCAGTTTCCGTCTTGTGGTTTGCACAACCTTTATGCTGTGCTTGAGGATGTTGTCACTGCAACAATGTGTCGTTACACTGTGAGAATGCAGTACTCCTCCATGGTGGGGAGGCTGCACAGTTACACTGCCAGGATTAGGCAGATTTTCAGAAATAAGGCCGTGACCTGCGCCTTCTTATTAAAATCATTCAAGGAGGGCGATTGCAACACACAAACTGTGACCAGAACAGAACATTCGACATTTGGTAACATCGGGACTTGTAACACAAAACGACTAGACAAAAAAATGGCAATGGAAGCACTTTAGACACCTGTATTTGCCACAAATGTTCACTAAAATGAACAATTGTATTAGAGAGCATCGAAGAAGTGAAAGTGGGAACGCAAATGCTAAATTTAAAAAAAAGGCATATTGCATAACCTTGCACAAGTACAAGTGCAATTAGCAACAGTGCCAAACTTGCTCTGGTGAATGCCTTCACTAGGTAAAAGGGTTGGTACTAAGGCACATTTTGCATGTTTGCCCTAGAGCTGATTGCACTTGCACTGGTGCACAGTTTTTGTAATAAAGCCTATGATTATTTGTAAAGGTGCAATATTCCCCACCATGTTGATTATTAGGGTGTTTGACCCTTCAACAAGAAAACCAGAAAGCGCATAACTTTGACGCACATACTGGGCAAGATATATGAAATAAAATATATACGTTTGCTCCCACTTCCTAGAGTTGCATAAAAGGAGATATCCTACCGAGAACAATTAATAATCAGTGTGATTACTCAATACATCTCTGCGTGTTCTTATCTAGGGTCCATAAAATAATTACAATATTGATGGATCTGTTGCTTTTCTACACTGTCATTATTATCTACTTAATTTAAAATTATATCAAAGCTGTTTTGTCTGAATGTGTGTTTGTAGTGGAGAATGCGTGGAAAGTTTAAGATGTTTATTTTTTATTTTTAAAGCAGTGTCGCCATAGAGACAAGGGGTACTAACTTCCGCCATTTGTAAAGTACTAGAAAGTCCTGGCTTTTGTACTTTCACTGTATCTTGGGAACACTTCTACAACTGCCCACCCCATAATTTATCATTAAAAAGTAGATTGTCTTGAATGTTTTAAGTTAAGGGACTGACTTACCCCTCCGTCATATCCTAAAATAGATGTCGAAGAAGCCAGTGTGCATGCACTAGCTCCTGGCATTGCAGAGTTTCCGCTTGTCCCTCTTGTCACCGCTGCTGCATGTCTATATACAGCAAATTTAGCTCTTGTACTTGTGGGATGTTTTTACCCATGCATCCAAGCCCTACAATAAAACTGTGCAGCACTGGCATGGAAAACATCATGATGGCCAGAACTCTCCAGAGAGTGCACAGGGAAAACATGAAGAATAGGCTGCCACCCATTTTTGCCTATGTTGTGAGCACAGGAGGGCACTGCCTGAAACCACCATTGGGCTACACACACTGTAGCCTGAAACCATTGGGAATGGCAATGCTGATTGCCAAAAAAGCAACTCAGAACTGTGGGGAATTCATTTTCTTAATCCCAAAAATGGTTGCATTACCAGTACTCACCACTATCAGAAAGTCGGCATTTTAAAACCACCAGACTTTTGTGTAAAACTGAACAAATGAAACAAAACCAGGCCAAGGAAAGACTTGATAAGAGGTGGAAGAATGTAAAACTATATTCTGAAATGACTTGAGGGAAGTAATTATTTAATGTATAGGTACAAATTGTCAGTTTGATTTGAATGTAGAAAACTGGGAACAAAAAGTGACATTTAGCTGAAACCTGGCTTAATGAAACTGGATTCTGCCTGACAACTACCCCCGACAGGAGAAACCTGTTCAGCCACTCTTCCCAGGCCTATCTGCATCCTGCTGTCTCTTGCCAAAAGGAGTTGTCACCTCTCTGATTAGATTAGGGGTGGAGCACCTGGGAACTGGAAAGAACAGAACAATGCAACTTCCTTGACTCAGGCAAATGTTATATTGGGGGCGTCGTGAAATAGCTTCCTCTTGGGAGAAACTGGGGGGCAGCTGTGCCTCTGTGAACAAGCTGGCTTGGGGGAAGTGGATAAACCAGTTATTCCACCCTGTGATGTGGGAAGCCACACCCCTTTTTGACCAGGGCATAATTTTAAAAAGATAGATAACTCATAGTGCGGACTTGTCAGAATTATATAAGTAATATCATTATTTTTCTGTGAACATTTTGAGAGGCGTTAGGGCCCATTGGTGTATTCTGGGGGGTTGCTAGCGGAAAATAGGGTCTCACTCCAAATGTCTGCATGTTAAAAATCTGACACTTCATCAATTAATGTCCATACTCCTTGCGCACATATGTGTAATTTTGGGTAAATGTCCGATATTGCAAAACCAGTTAAAAAGCGCAAAATGTGGTCATTTTTGAATGCAAGCCCCCAGGAAGATCAGAGGTGGACAAGCATGGACCATAAGGAATATATAAAGTGCACATGTAATTTCAACAAATTGTATATCTGGGAAAGATGTATTTGAATCAAATATAGATTTGTGGGCAAACTGACCAGGGGAGGATCCTCTGACCCATAAACAGACCTCATCATGATGATAATCCATTTCCTTCCCCCAATCATGGAAGAGGGGAGAATTGGGCCAATGACAAGTAGAGAGGGGCAGGCTTAGCTAGGCCCAGGCACACACCCATTTTCAAAACACGTAAAAAGAGACTGCTGGGACAGGTAGAGACATTCAATTCCATTTGCTGTGGAGCATGCTGACCGACGACTTCACATCCAGAGATCCAGACTTCAAAGCCATCAATCTCCAGACCAGAACTTTACTTCAGAACTTAAAGCAAGGGTCTAAACCCACAAACTGAGAATTCTTCTCAGCAGGCCTCAGCATCCTTAAAATCATTTGCAAACTATTCCACAGCCGGGGGCGAGCTGTTTAATTCTTTTGCCAAGAACAATTTCCAGAGACCAGACCAGAGATCCAGAGTGACCCAGACCGCTGTGAGCAGAACCAGAGAGCTGACCCAGATCACTGTGAAGTGCCGAGACCAGAACCGGAGTCCAGTCCAAAACCTGACCAGATCCGTGGCGAGGCCTATTTCAAATTTATATTGTGAGTACGTAGCAGAACTGTGCAGAACCAATCTCTTAGTTAAAATAATCTAATCCAAACTATTTTAACCTAAGTAGAACTGCCTCCTAGAAATCAGGTCATCTGTCATTTTTAAAGCTGCAGAACTGTCACCTGTCAATTCTGCAGCTGCAAGCTGTCACCTGTAATTTTGAGTTTACTTTAAATCCGAAAAACTACCTTTATTTAATTGTCTGTATCTCTGGAACCGTTTGGGCTAGGAACGAAATTTAACTTTCATCTGAAAGCTTAGAATCTAAGCTTTCCAACGGACCTAAAACTGACTTGTACTTTTGCCGTAATCGCAATTCACGCACTCGCGAATTTTACCGCGATTTGCGATTTTGGCTCAATTTCTCCACTTGTCAAAATAGCAGCTCCATTATTTCTTTTGTTAAAATCCGTTTGCAACTTGGTAATAACTCATAGAGCATTGCTAAAGAGAGCCTGAACTAATACCAACATGCATCTCCCACTCACCCTGAATCTCTAGAGGGAATTAAAATCATTGGCACATTTTCCCATCCATTGCCATCACATTTAAAAAGCATTTTGGGCCTGTGTTTCAAACTCCTACCTGTTTCCTCTAAGCTTGCTGGGGGGGAATTGAATTTTGTATTGTATTTGATTGCATTCCTGAGAACTGTGTGCTCCTCTTTCCATCTCCTTCCATTTCTTACATTGCATACGGGAGTGGGGTGAATTGCCACAGAAAAAGTGATTAACTTATCTTTTGCTAAAATCATATCAAGTATTTCTGTACTGCATTTTATTCCTCATTGCTTTTCCCTAGAAATTATAAAAGTATTTTTGCTACTTTATCCATCCTATACTAACTCCTCATTGATTGTAAAGAAGTGTGCTAGTGCCAGATTACCCATTGTTGATCAACATCATATGTCTAAATGTACTATCAGATATTAATTTATTATAAAGTGTGATATATATATATTGTTTAAATTCTCAAATAAACCTTTCAATTTGCAAAACAAACCTACTTCTTGGCTCAGTGGGGTCAGGGGGATTCTAAGAGGGGGGTGTTATACAAGGGTGGTCATCCAGAGTACTGAACTAGACATAAAAATACATTAATAAGGGTTTTCCTCAGCATCCCAGACTAGGCATTGACTTGGCTGTAGTGTTGATTGAATATCGCTTACAAAAGTGGGGGCTCGGAGCCGGGATATTCTGGGTTATATTTACCATTTGTGCAGATTAATACAGTGTGCCAACTGACCAGATACACATATCCTGTTAGATCACCACGATGTTTTACACTGTGAAAGCATCCCTCAAAGGAACGCTCTAAGGAAACGGTCTGTTTTGCAAAATAAAATACAAACTTCTGTAAGTCAGGAAGGAACTCAAATTCCAGAATGACGACCTTGGTAGATATGAAAATAGCCAGAGAGCACTTCTTACATAAACTATTTGTGAGAGGTGAGTGGACTCATCAGGACCAAACGGTCTGGCTGCAGGCAATCGCGCAACAGGTCACTGAAACAGGGTCAGATTATGGAGAGATCAGGGTCCATTACATGTGGCCCTGAGTGAATTATACATGGCTCCTAAAGTTAAAGATGAACACGACAGGATGGTTAGGATAGCGGCATATTTGTATCTATATATGGGAGCTATGCAGGACAAATGTGCTGAAGGCTAAGATCTGGCAAGTAGGCAACAGCTGGCGTTAGAAAAGGCCCAATCTGACCTGGTCTCTCTGAGCAGAGGCTGCAGAGGAGCCAGGAGTCAGAAAATGATAGTAGGCAGTATATCATTAAAATAAAAGAGGACATGGATAGACTGCAACAGGAGAAGGCTGACCAGGATACCAGATTTCTGGCCTTGCAGAAGGAGTACCAAGAAGGTTTGGACTCCCTTCTGCAGAGCCAGAAAAAGCTGGAGCAACAACTGGACTTCAACAGGGCATGCACAGAGCAGGTATCCACCCTGCAAATTCGATTAGACAGAGAGAAAGAGGAAAGCAATAAATTGATTCTGAAAGACCTGGATACCCAGGCAGAGTTTGATCAGGAGCGCCAGAAAGCTGGTGCCTTCCAAAGGCAAAGGGACGACCTGGCGGCACAGATGCAGGCTCTTAGTCAGGAAAGGGATACCTTAGGCCAGGAAGTCTACCTCTTAAAAAGGAAAATGGAAGAAAGTCACCTGGCCCTCCAGGGACTGGGTGACTTCAAAAAGAACACCAGAACTTGTTAGAGCACACCAGGAGGGTGGAGGATGCTCAGGCAAGAAAGGAGCAGGCCAATAGGGACACAGCTCAGGATGCAACCCTCCTGCAGCAGAGACTGGCCCAGTACTCCAGGACCAATCAGGAGGCACAGAGAGAAAATGAGGCTCTCTGTCAGCACAATGATAGGCTCCAGCAACAGGTAGCGATGCAGGAGAGACTGATAGAGTCTAGTAAGGCCTTAACTGAGGAACTGAAAGTGCAGGCTCTTGAATTGCAACAGGAAGCAGGGGCGGATAGAGATGAGGTTCGCTGGGAAAGAGAAACTCCTGAGCATAACCTCAGGAGTCCTAGTACCAGAGGCCTTCGTCTATCCCAGTCCCTGGACTCTGCCACCCCCATGTCCCCTCGCGCACATGAGCCCAGGGCCACGGGGATGGCAGATTACTATCCAGCTAGAAGTATGGGGCTCATAGGCCAGTACCTCCCAGGAATGGATGGGCGGGTATCCGGGTATGGGCACCCAAGCACAGTGCAATTTAGTGGGGAACCCCAGGAGAGTAGGCCCATTAAGGGCATCCTGAAAACCTCTGCCCAGTTAGGTCAGTGGGGGGGATACCCAGCAAATCCTGGTAGCAAGGAGGGATCTGAAGACTCCTCTGAGTGTCACAGGACACAGGAGACCAGGTCCCCACATTCTGCCAGCCATTCCCAGGCCCGCAGAATCCGGGAAAACCTGGAAGATCAGACGGGCACCTCTGGGAGCAGCGCTTCTGAGTCGGAGGATGAATGGACCAGGGTTACCCGAACCAAAAAGGCCAATAAGGCAAAAAGGGCCTTGCTTAAGGACCCATTGAAACAAATAAAGGCAATCAGGAGTGTCATCACTCCTTATCATAAGAACGCCAAGTATTCCGTTTGGGAACACTTGGAGCTCTATGAGCAAATGATGGAGACTTTCCATTTGAAGGACAGCAGTAGCTGCATCCAGTACGTCAAATGGACATTCTCCCCAGAATACTCCAGTTTCTTTGCGGGGCTGGAGGACCAAAATCATTTGAGATGGTCCACCTATAAGGCGGCCATCTTGAAACATTTTTCTGTTCACAGAAATCCTCAAGAGGCTCACAAGGCAGCCTACAATTTGCAATGTGGGGAGGATCAGGCCCCACAAGAGTTTGTGTAAGAATTAAAACGTGCTTTTGCGCAGACCATCAGAAGGGTGCGCACGGGTAGCAGAGAATTTATCAATACGTTTTTCCATGCCTTACCCAAATAGATAATGACCCAGCCCGTGACAGATTTTCATGAGAAAAGATCTTTAGACTGGGTCATTGAACAGGCTACCCAGATCTATGAGGTGCAGAAGCCCATCGAAAATAAAAATAATGCGCCGAAAAACCCCAAAACCAACAGCACCCCTGCTGCTGCCAAGTTGGCAGAGGTAAAGGTTGCCCCCGTTTTAGATTTGGAGATGGGGGGGCCTAAAAACCTGCCTGCACCAAATAATTCACAGCCCAGAAGGCCCTCGGGCCAGTCACAGACAGGGAGTCGAGGAGGTAGTCCCACAAATGGGGTCCCCCGCCCCCCTGACTATGTAAGTCCCCGCTACAAGGGAAACCGACCAATTCTGGGTTATGTGTGGACTCCTCCAGCCCAAGGGGGGGGATCCAGCCAAGCACCTGACCCGGGGAACTTCCCTCCTAACATCCCCCAGGAGGGCAGAAATTCACCAAATCCTGGGCAGAACTTTTTCCCCAGGTATCCACCCAATTTCCAGCCCCAAAATCATCCATCCTTCTTTCCCCAATTCCCTGAGCCCAGACAACCTAATCCGGGAGAGGGGAGGCCAAGGGTGGAGGGGTACCAAAATCTTCCCAACCAGGGGTACTACCAGAGAAGGGATAGCTACCCTTCCCGGGATCAGCCCAGGGGAGAAAATAGAGCCCCGTATCAGCCTGAGCGGGTTTCACAACTTGAGCGCCAGGTCCAAAATATGGCACGAGATCTGGGTCACATACTGAGGGCTCAACAGAACCCTCAGATGAGCATGCCACCGCAGAATGCCCCAAACTTTGGACCTGGTGCTCCAGAACAATGACGGGGCAGAACCCCGATAACCCACCGGTTCCCAGGGAGGAGGCACAAGGGGAGGGGGGGGTGTAAAGCCTTGGAGGAAGCTTCCTTCCCAACTTGTAAACAGCCCCTGGAAAACCAGGAACCGGAAAAAAATCTCCTGCCCCTGAAAGTCTGCCACCCAAGGAGCAGAGAGGAGGTAGGAGAAACAAAGGACCCAAACAGACCCACTTTGTGGAGGAGGTACAGGTCTTCCAATTTGAGGGAGGGGGATCCTCAGAAGATCCTGGGGAAAGGATCCTCTCCTACAGAGATGGGGGAACTCCTCCCAAGGAAAAATGGGTCCCAAGGGATTCCAATCCAGACTGGGCAGATGTGGAGACTGAGCTACCGCCGGCCATCATCTCATCCCAGAACCGAATATACCAAAATCCCCTGGTTCAAACCCATCCTGGTGACTGCCTCCAAAATGGGGGTCAGCCCAGAACCGGAATCAGGGGAACCCACAATGGCTCTGATCTCCAGTTACCAACTTTTTCTTTCAGATTCCCAAGGCTCTCCACAGAATTCTGCCCAAATCTCTTCGCTAGCAATGTCCAAAACCAGAAAGTTAGCCCACCAGTTGTCCAAAAATGTGCATTATCTGTGCCCCCTTGAGGAGAAGGAGGGAAGATACTATGCCCTGGTACAAGTACAGGGGCAGGGTACAATTTTGGTACTGGTGGACACTGGATCCCAAGCAACCCTTCTGTCCAAAAGGGCCTTTGAGGAACTAAATGCAGGAAGGGGGGAGAATTACCGAATTCCTCTCACCTCTCTTCCTGGACAACTGCAGAACTTTGACGGGAAGGAAATTCCCATTGAGGGGACTGCAGACTTGGACATTAAAATTGGGCGACACAAGGTGAAACACCCGGTCATAGTAGTGACTCCAGAGGGCACCCCTTGTTTACTAGTGAATGACCTCCTGAGAAGGTTGTCATCCCTAATAGATTGCGTGAACAAGGTCCTCTGGAACCAGACTAGCCGACCAATAAAATTAAAATAGAGTGTCAACCATGTTACTTTAAACGGCATCTGCCACATGGTTGAACAAAAATCTGACCAAGTAGAATTTCACTTCCAGAACAACCAAACTCCAGACGTGACAGTAATAGCAGTAGGACAACAGACTGGTGATGGGGGGTCCTCTCTATTTCTGAAAATCAACCTTCCTTCCAGTTTAAGGTGGTATTCCACACTGGAAGGAAACACTCTGAAATTCTTCACCAATCCACAATCAGACACTCCCACTCCTATAGTCCAGAAAGATGTGAAATCAGCTCAGAGCCTGGCTGATATTCAGCAAATTGGAGATCAGTTGTTCATCCCTGTTCAGTTAAATGATGGGATGGACTCTGTTCTCGCTCGAGTGTGTGTGAACAACGGTAAGAGCTTCATCAGCGAAGCCATGTTCCGCCAACTCCCAAAAGATCCAGCCATCCCCACATTCAAACTGATAGACAAATGGGAAATGGACCTGGAAGCACCCAATTCCAAACATCTCCTGCCAAGCAGGTGTATGCTCAAAATCTCCATTGGCAACAAGAGCATAGTCCATAATTGTTGGGTCGTGCGAGACGTCACTGCCGCCTTTTACTTAGGCAGTGACATTCTCAATCGCTTTGCCATTAGTTTGGACCTTATAAACTTCAAAGCTTGGTCCCGATTAGTGGATAATCCCATGGGCTTTGATGATTCAGAAAAAGCATTTAGGTCAGCTCAATTGCTACCTTATGCAGTTGAAATTCAGATTAAAGAGGAAGTCACCATCCCAGAAAGGACCCGACAATTCTCCCTGGAATTGAAAGTTAAAAGAGGACAAAAATTGAAAAACCCTGATGCTTACATACATCTAAATGCTTCTCTCCAACAGCAAGGGTTAGGGGTAAACCCAACACCAGTAGTCAACATAGAACATGACACCATTCCAATAGAGGTGGATAACAGTGACTTAAAGAGTATTACTCTAGCCGCAGGCACCATTATTGGAATGGCGGTTGATGACCGACATTTCTCCATTGATTTGGGAAATGAACTGTTAGGACCAATACCCAAGGACTGTTTTGACAGTGACAGTGATGACAACCCAACACCAGACAGGATTTTCACCCGGCATGGGGGGAACTTCCTGGTGTACACTTCTTGCCCTTATGGTAAGGAAGATGTGACTTGTGACTTCAGGAGGGATGAGGTGATTTTCCAGGTCCTTGAGCATGAGGGCTGCCTTTCCCACCTGAAGCCTCCAGTCCAAATCAGCACTCTGACTAGGGACTTCTCCACGCAGCTGGAGGAGGCCGCTGAGATAGCCAAACCAGAAGTCTTTCCAGGCTTCAGGCAGATGGTGGAAGAGAGAGTCAACCTAGCTGATGCCTGTGTGACTCTGGAACCGAAGCAAAAGTTGAAACAAGTTTTCTTGGATTTCCAAGATCTCTTTGCGGTAGACTCATATGACTGTGGTCGCACCGACATCCACACAACAACAATTCCCACGGACCCTGGAATGACTCCAGTGTTTGTGAAGCAATATCGTTTGCCTCTCGCATCCATGGAGTCCCTTACTGAAATAATTTAGAACCTTGAGTCCCGGGGAATAATACGTCCAGTACACAGCACCTTCAATAAACCGGTGCTGGGAATATTGAAGCCAAACGGCCAGTGGAGACTCTCCGCCGACCTTAGGGAGCTCAACAAACGGGTCCATACTTCCCGATGGCCTCTGCCCTACATTGACCAAGGGCTGGCCCAGATTCAGGGGTCACAGGTATTCACGGCAATAGACCTGACCAATGGATACTGGACCGTGCCTGTCAGTAGGGAGGACCAATACAAACTGGCTTTTACCTTTGGGGGCCAGCAGTACACATGGACCCGGACTCCCTTCGGATACCTCAACTCCGGCAATGAATTCAACATTTTCCTACATAAGGCCTTGCCTGACCTGGGTGCGAGGGGTAACCTGGCTTATGTAGATGATGTCCTCATCAAAAGTTCATCTGTGGAGGAACACATAGCGGGGATCCATTATGTTCTGACATAGTTGAGGGCCGCCGGAGCAAAACTTTCCTTCCAGAAAGCACAGTGGTGTAGAACCTGTGTTAATTTCTTGGGGCATGAGATTACTCCTCAGGGTCTCTGTCCCCAAGAAAAGAAAGTGGAAGCACTCCAGAAACTGAAGGATCCCACAACTCTGCGGGAACTAAGGAGCCTCCTTGGACTGACTAATTACAGAAGAAAGTTCATTGAGGGCTACGCAGAGATCACTAGACCCCTGATTCATCTCTTGAAGGGGGGGGTCAAGTGGGAATGGGGTCCAGAACAATCCGAGGCAGTAAGACAACTCAAGAGAAGCCTCTCACAAGCGCCTTGCCTAGCTTAGCCTGTCAGAAACAAGGAGTTCCTCCTGGAGACGGAGTTCTCTAATACATGCTTGACAGCAGTATTATACCAAAAGCATGACAAGGTCAATAAAGTAATCTCCTATGCGAGCAAAACTTTATCCTCTGTGGAGGAAAAATTCAACGATTGTGAGAAGGCACTCCTGGCAATGGTGTGGGCATTGAAGAATTACCTCCCGTTTATCCAGGGAGAACACATCATAGTGGAGACTCCACACCAGCCTCTGCAATATCTCCAAAGTGACAGAATCCGGGCCGGAAATGTGAGTAATTCCCGAATTACTTCCTGGATTCTGTCAATGCAAGGCTTTCCTGTGGAGGTCAAATATGGCCAGAACAAGAAGAGTCCCCTCGCGCAAGGTCTGGCTGACTTGCATGATTGTGCCAGAGAAAACTGTCTTGAGGACGAAAGTATAAAAATCAAGGACAACATGGAGGCATACCTTAATTCCCCACGCAAAGTCTTTGAAGAAGACAAGTGTGAGGGAATGCCCACTGTCTATGTGGATGGGTGCTCTTACAATGTTGACAACGACGGGGAGAAAGAACTGGTGGCTGGCGTAGCGAATGCATGGGTGAAGGAGTTCCCAGAACCCTCTGCTGGATACAAAATTGGTCCCCAAAGTAGTCAGGTGGCAGAATTGATGGCTGTGCATCAGGCCATCCTCACTGAAGTCCAACATCTCCACGAACTGGTCATAATCACAGATTCGGATTATGTACGGAACGGGTTCGTGGAGCACCTGGTTAATTGGAAAACCAGAGGCATGTTACGTGCTAATAACAAACCCATGAAACATGGGAAGTTAATCCAAAACATTGATGATCTGGTCACATCGAATGGGACGACCATCTACTGGAAAAAGATCAAGGGTCATTCCAAAGTAGAGGGACCAGACAAAACTGGAAATTACTTAGCTGATCAGCTGGCCAAAACCGGGGCCATCCAAGGGGATCTATTAGAAATAGAGTCCCTGTTGGGGGAAATCCAGGTCACTGCTATCACTAGGTCCCAGACAAATGCTCACAATGATCTTTCAACTGCACAATGGAGTAAGGAGACCCCTAATGCTGATTTAGTTACAGCTCAGAAGGGGGATCCAATTATTGGTAAGTTTTACCAACACCTTGAGGACCCCGAGAACTTTCCCCTGACGGATATCGATTACATTGGGAAAGAGGACCTAAGAGTGTTGATGAAATGTCCAAAAATGTTCCGAATCCAAGACGGTTTGTTGGTAAGGAAATCCCAAGCTGGCCATGATCAGTGGGTGGTTCCTACCTCATTCCGAAGCCTGATGTTAAGTCACGCCCATGATGCGGCCACCGCCGGTCACAGGGGGTTTCACACAACACTGGAAATCTTAAGAGAGGTTGCATACTGGCCACACATGGGGCAGGACCTAAACCAATACTTGAAGGGGTGTCTTGTGTGTGCACAATTTGAGCCATCATCCCTCACACACCGTGCGCCTCTCCAAAAGAGGGGAATGACACTGCCATGGTCAGATTTGCAAATCGACTTAGTAGGCCCTGTGATTCGCTCGTCTAGAGGAAACAAGTACATGTTGACCGTTACATGCTTGTTTACCAAGTGGGTGGAATGTCTCACAGCCCCAAACTGCAAGGCAGAAACAGCAGCTGCCCTGATGATTAACCACATCTTTTCCCGTTTTGGTCTACCTCAAAGGATTGAGTCAGACAGGGGTAGCCACTTCACCAGTGAAGTAATGACAAAGATGTGGGAGATACTGGGGGTTAAAAGGAAGCTGCACATTGCTTACAGTAATAAACGTAAAGTGTGTCAGCGGAAAAAAACAAGTTATGGAGGAACCCGTCTATGGAACTAGGAGGGGGGCACCCAAATTCAGAACCACAGATCAAACCATACCAAGAGCAAAGAAATTTAGAAACCATAAATGTTTTATTTGTATTTCATTATATGTTTAATATATACATATTGAATCATGTTTCGAGCTCATTATCTGAATAATACCGTTTAATTAGAAAATTGAAAAACACAGTACTTTTCTAAAAACACGACTGATAATTCAGTCAACGCTAACTTGATGTAGCCAAGCAGTCTGAACGTCATGTCGGTTGAAGGGGATCATCCAGCTGGCGGTCAGAGGCTACGGCCACATTTTACAATATAAGAACCGCCGTGGCTTACTAGACAAAATAATGTTGGTTACTTCTGAAGTTAAGACCAAGGCACCCCTTCTTTTTTCTGTTGGTCTTAACTTCAGAAGTAACCAACATTATTTTGTCTAGTAAGCCACGGCGGTTCTTATATTGTTAAATGTGGCCGTAGCCTCTGACCGCCAGCTGGATGATCCCCTTCAACCGACATGACGTTCAGACTGCTTGGCTACATCAAGTTAGCGTTGACTGAATTATCAGTCGTGTTTTTAGAAAAGTACTGTGTTTTTCAATTTTCTAATTAAACGGTATTATTCAGATAATGAGCTCGAAACATGATTCAATATGTATATTTTAAACATATAATGAAATACAAATAAAACATTTATGGTTTCTAAATTTCTTTGCTCTTGGTATGGTTTGATCTGTGGTTCTGAATTTGGGTGCCCCCCTCCTAGTTCCATAGACGGGTTCCTCCATAACTTGTTTTTTTCCGCTGACACACTTTACGTTTATTATTGTTGTTACTTCCTCTTTGTCAGCGAAGTAGAGGTTTTCCCATCTCCTGTTTCGCTTTTACACATTGCTTACAGGCCAGCTTCTTCTGGAGCAGTGGAGAGATATAACCGAACCATTGTGAGCATCTTAAAAAAGTTTGTGGCAGATTCTGGGCCAAGTTGGGATATCCGATTACCTCTGGTCCTAATGGCCATCAAATCTACCCCTTCATCTGCAACCAAAATGTCACCATTTGAGTTGATGAATGGACGCAAGATGGTGCTTCCCCAGCATTTGCTCTACAGGACTCAAGAGCAGACACTGATAAATGCCTCCACAAATCATGAGTATGTGGAGAATTTAAGGAAACACCTTCAACATGCTTTTGCCTATGCTCAGCGGAATCTAGAAAGATCAGCCGAGAGCATGACGACCCACTATGGTTTAAAAACTATCCAAAAGGAATATAAGGTGGGTGATCGGGTCTATCTATAGAATTTACAAAGGAACCAGGCCAAACAGCGAAAATGTTTGCCTACATGGAAGGGACCGTTTGAAATTATAGACAAAATCTCCCCCGTGGCCTACAAGATCCGCATCCCCAAAGGCGGTTTGGCAGAGCGGGAAGACAAGTGGGTACATATAAATCAGCTAAAGTGTTGCCATCCCAGGCACACTCTGCAACAACTGGAGGAATCCACTGGAATCCCAGAGGGGGCCGCTCCAGAGTAATTCAGTTCCAACCCTAAAATATTCCACATATAGCATATAAAATTCTGTGATCCTTGTATATATATATATATATATATATATATATATATATATATATATATATATATATATATGTTCTTGTCCCGTAAGTTAAAAAAGAAAATGTATATGTTCATATCTTCTGATTCATAAAATGTATATGTTCGCCACAACATTAATAGTGGTGGAAAAATGTCTAGAATTGTGTATTGCCGCTTTGCTTTATCATCCTAGGAGAGATGAAACCATGGAGACTGACCAAGGAGGACGACCGGGGACCGGGAGCATAGACCCGAGGGGCCCGGGGTACCGGCCAATATTCCCATCAGGACCGGCGAGGAGAACCGATCGATCCAACTGGATGGGGGAAAAGATGCTGAACTGTGGAATCTACCGGAACAAGATGAGGAGAACATCCCAGATCATGCGAGTTCCATCTGAGAAAGGACAGAATGGCCATCGCAAGAGGGGGGGCTTGTGGGATGTTTTTACCCATGCATCCAAGCCCTACAATAAAACTGTGCAGTACTGGCATGGAAAACATCATGTTGGCCAGAACTCCCCAGAGAGTGCACAGGGAAAACATGAAGAATAGGCTGCCACCCATTTTTGCCTATGTTGTGAGCACAGGAGGGCACTGCCTAAAACCACCATTGGGCTACGCACACTGTAGCCTGAAACCATTGGGAATGGCAATGCTGATTGCCAAAAAAGCAACTCAGAACTGTGGGGAATTAATTTTCTTAATCCCAAAAATGGTTGCATTACCAGTACTCACCACTATCAGAAAGCCGGTGTTTTAAAACCACCAGACTTTTGTGTAAAACTGAACAAATGAAACAAAACCAGGCCAAGGAAGGACTTGCTAAGAGGTGGAAGAATGTAAAACTATATTCTGAAATGACTTGAGGGAAGTAATTATTTAATGTATAGGTACAAATTGTCAGTTTGATTTGAATGTAGAACTGGGAACAAAAAGTGACATTTAGCTGAAACCTGGCTTAATGAAACTGGATTCTGCCTGACAACTACCCCCGACAGGAGAAACCTGTTCAGCCACTCTTCCCAGGCCTATCTGCATCCTGCTGTCCCTTGCCAAAAGGAGTTGTCACCTCTCTGATTAGATTAGGGGTAGAGCACCTGGGAACTGGAAAGAACAGAACAATGCAACTTCCTTGACTCAGGCAAATGTTATATTGGGGGCGTCGTAAAATAGCTTCCTCTTGGGAGAAACTGGGGGGCAGCTGTGCCTCTGTGAACAAGCTGGCTTGGGGGAAGTGGATAAACCAGTTATTCCACCCTGTGATGTGGGAAGCCACACCCCTTTTTGACCAGGGCATAATTTTAAAAAGATAGATAACTCATAGTGCGGACTTGTCAGAATTATATAAGTAATATCATTATTTTTATGATTTTTCTGTGAACATTTTGAGAGGCGTTAGGACCCTGTGGTGTATTATGGGTGGTTGCTAGCGGAAAATAGGGTCTCACTCCAAATGTCTGCATGTTTAAAATCTGACACTTCATCAATTAATGTCCATACTCCTTGCGCACATGTGTGTAATTTTGGGTAAATGTCGATATTGCAAAACCAGTTAAAAAGCGCAAAATGTTGTCATTTTTGAATGCAAGCCCCCAGGAAGATCAGAGGCGGACAAGCATGGACCATAAGGAATATATAATGTGCACATGTAATTTCAACAAATTGTATATCTGGGAACGATGTATTTGAATCAAATATAGATTTGTGGGAAAACTGACCAGGGGAGGATCCTCTGACCCATAAACAGACCTCATCATGATGATAATCCATTTCCTTCCCCCAATCATGGGAGAGGGGAGAATTGGGCCAATGACAAGTAGAGAGGGGCAGGCTTAGCTAGGCCCAGGCACACACCCATTTTCAAAACACATAAAAAGAGACTGCTGGGACAGGTAGAGACATTCAATTCCATTTGCTGCAGAGCATGCTGACCGACGACTTCACATCCAGAGATCCAGACTTCAAAGCCATCAATCTCCAAAGACCAGAACTTTACTTCAGAACTTAAAGCAAGGGCCTAAACCCACAAACTGAGAACTCTTCTCAGCAGGCCTCAGCATCCTTAAAATCATTTGCAAACTATTCCACAGCCGGGTGAGCTGTTTGAATTCTTTTGCCAGGAACAATTGCCAGAGACCAGACCAGAGATCCAGAGTGACCCAGACCGCTGTGAGCAGAACCAGAGAGCTGACCCAGATCACTGTGAAGTGCAGAGACCAGAACCGGAGTCCAGTCCAAAACCTGACCAGATCTGTGGCGAGGCCTATTTCAAATTTATATTGTGAGTACCTAGCAGAACTGTGCAGAACCAATCTCTTAGTTAAAATAATCTAATACAAACTATTTTAACCTAAGTAGAACTGCCTCCTAGAAATCAGGTCATCTGTCATTTTTAAAGCTGCAGAACTGTCACCTGTCAATTCTGCAGCTGCAAGCTGTCACCTGTAATTTTGAGTTTACTTTAAATCCGAAAAACTACCTTTATTTAATTGTCTGTATCTCTGGAACCGTTTGGGCTAGGAACGAAATTTAACTTTCATCTGAAAGCTTAGAATCTAAGCTTTCCAACGGACCTAAAACTGACTTGTACTTTTGCCGTAATCGCAATTCACGCACTCGCGAATTTTACTGCGATTTGCGATTTTGGCTCAATTTCTCCACTTGTCAAAATAGCAGCTCCATTCTTTCCTTTGTTAAAATCCGTTTGCAACTTGGTAATAACTCATAGAGCATTGCTAAAGAGAGCCTGAACTAATACCAACACGCATCTCCCACTCACCCTGAATCTCTAGAGGGAATTAAAATCATTGGCACATTTTCCCATCCATTGCCATCACATTTAAAAAGCATTTTGGGCCTGTGTTTCAAACTCCTACCTGTTTCCTTTAAGCTTGCTGGGGGGAACTGAATTTCGTATTGTATTTGATTGCATTCCTGAGAACTGTGTGCTCCGCTTTCCATCTCCTTCCATTTCTTACATTGCATAGGGGAGGGGGGTGAATTGCCACAGAAAAAGTGATTATCTTATCTTTTGCTAAAATCATATCAAGTATTTCTCTACTGCATTTTATTCCTCATTGCTTTTCCCTAGAAATCATAAAAGTATTTTTGCTACTTTATCCATCCTATACTAACTCCTCATTGATTGTAAAGAAGTGTGCTAGTGCCAGATTACCCATTGTTGATCAACATCATATGTCTAAGTGTACTATCAGATATTAATTTATTATAAAGTGTGATATATATATATTGTTTAAATTCTCAAATAAACCTTTTAATTTGCAAAACAAACCTACTTCTTGGCTCAATGGGGTCAGGGGGATTCTAAGAGGGGGGTGTTATACAAGGGTGGTCATCCAGAGTACTGAACTAGACATAAAAATACATTAATAAGGGTTTTCCTCAGCATCCCAGACTAGGCATTGACTTGGCTGTAGTGTTGATTGAATATCGCTTACATACTTTCTGCATCCTCCACTATAGTTTCCTTCGTATGGCCTCAGGGAGTGCAAGCATTGTGTTGTCTGTCAATGGGGAAGAAAGGTGCACCTGAGGTGATCCTGAAATACGATTACCATGGATTTATGTAGCCTATCACACTATTTCACACTTTATCCTAGTGTCCTGTGTCTTCAAGCTCTTGTAAAGGTAAAGTTCCCAAAATAATTAAGTAAGAAGAAAAAGTAATCAAGTAATCAAAAATGGAGCACAACTTGCAAGAAATAAACAGCTTTTTGTTAGAAAATACATCCCGGAGAATATCAGACAGCTCGGTGGAACTGAACTGAGAAGCAACTCCACACGTCCATTTGGGGCTGCAATATTTAAAGTGGAAAACAGCAAATTAACTTATTCACTAAAAGTCAACATTAATGCTAATTCTAACCTTTTCATTGGCTGTTCATCCTCAAGACCCTATGGAACACTTTACATTTAACATTGTGATTTGAGTTTCCCTTCTCGTGACCACTGAAAATGCCACTCCTCAAACATGACATCATTTATAGGCAAATGAAAAATGTCCTGCTCCCATTGGTTGGTACTCTTCATGGTGCAATTGATTAAAAAAAAGCTCTGCTCTATTTGGACAGTGACAAGACGGACCAATGGTATAGTGAGTGGAAATCAGTGAGGTCAGAACTTTGTTGCATCCCATGAAACACCACAATCCCTATCCCTTACCCTTGATTGTGCCCTTGGCCTCTTCGTCCCCTTGCACCTACAACTCCTGTCTTGAGGCATTTTGCCAACTCAAGATCTGACCTAATAGCACCTCCTCACAATGAATAGCTGTATGAAAAAAAACGTGTTTGTAGCCAAGCTCCTGGAAAACTACATACCCTTATCCAATACTATACGTAGGGTGAAAAGAATATAAGGATTCTGCATCTGTGTTTTTCTGTACAGCACATGGCCTAAAAGCTCCCTGAAGTGTGGCAAAACTACATCTGTTCTACCTACGTCACCATGCGGGAAACAAGTGACAGCTATGCTACTACCAGGTGTCTGAAGCCTTTCTTAAAGAGTTTTTATGCATCTTGTGCTTGTGAACCCCTTTAGGACGTTAGACTTACATGCCTACACTCTTGTGCTCCCGAAATATGCCATTCAATTCCATCTCCTGTGCTGTCAACACCATCTTCCCTTGGTGCTCTGGTAACACTGCAAACTGCATCAGTGCTGGTTTAAACCACCTCTAAAACACCACAACATTGTCTCTAAAATAATATTTCCTTAACCAGACAAACAAGTGTCAACCACTCACAACCACTGTTGTACTGTGCTGCAAAGCCCTTTTTGATCAAGTAATGGTGGGTAGCGGGGACTGGCTGTAGATAGATCAGTTTAATGCCTCAAGGAGTGGAAGGAGTGGAAGGTAGTGCAAAGTTTTTGGTGGTTAGTGGAGTTGCCAGATGGTGATATACATAGATGCTTATAGGGGCATCCACTGAGTGCATAGTGTCGATAATTGAGGTATACTAGTCAAGTAGGTTAACAAACATGCAAGCCACATCTTCAGCACTTTTGACAGCCGGGTGTGAGGCTGAGTCCTCATGTGGAATCAGCAGAGATGGGGAGAGGATCATGGTGCATCATAGGGAATCAACTGATGCTTACTATCTGGCAACCTTTGACCAGCATCCTGCCCTTAAACATCAGGAATCTACATTTCCTGCTAGTGGCACATAACTCGAATATCTGCAAACCTCAGTACAGTACCTGCCCATAACCTGCCCCCATAATCAAGAGGCGGGGTGGGGAAAGCATTTGCTGGAAAGTGCGGGAAAGTCTTGGACTCAGTACCTCTCCAGTGAGTCAATCATTCTATGTAGGGGCTATATATTCCCTTTTCCCATTATACATGGCATAGAGAAAAGCTACCCTAGCTGTATATGGGGCAGAGTACAGAAAGAGGAGACATGCGTACATCCCCAACAAATCCCGTCTATCAAACCGCTCTTCCAACGGCAGCCACCTTTCTGAAATTACTGTTGGAAAATACATTCTGAAATTAAACAAATGGAACTCTGTCTAACGGATAATGAATCGGACACCTCAGAGGCTGAATTGTGATTATTTACCCATGTTGCACCTGCTGATGTTTCACGTCTAGATTCTATGCTCAGTGCCACTAAGGGCTGAAGTGGGTTTTCTTGCTTCCCACACAAATGACACAGCGACCATTATTAATATAATGACAAGCCCACGTGGAAAACTGACCCTCATCAAATTGCAACTTGAACCACTCTCTGCAAGCTCGATGGAATAATCCGGTCTAAAAAAACGTATTCACTCCTGCACATAGATGAACAACTAATAGACACTTTACCTTTGAACCTATGTGCACTTAAAAATGTGCAGCAAATGGTGTAGGCAATTATAAGAGATATGCCAGCAAAGATGGTAGTACTGGTATATAAAGTTATGAATGCACATTTTAACATGTTTCTCATACACGTACACTAATGACCTCTGTCAACACCAAAATAGAGCTTGTTTATTCAGAATACATTTACCCTTCACAGTAAGAACATAAGACATTCAGGGCCCTATTCTCATCACGGTGTTCAGTACCGAAAAAGACGTTAAAAGGCTTAACAACCTTTTTGGGACTTAAGACCTATTCTGAAGGTGGCGAATTCCTCCGAAGTCGGAAGTAATCCGTCACTTTCGGAATACATGTGGCGGTTACTGGGATGGGTTGGTAAACCAACCTAGCAACCGCCAGATTCGTAAACTGGCTTTTTGGAAGCCTATTCTGTGGCACTCTGCCAGTTTAATATGTGCGCTAAACTAGCGCACATATGCGGTACCCTTGTGGTGCCGTTAAACTGAGGGAAGTGCCACAAGAAGCCTTGTTTGATGTAAATGAAAGTGTTCATATACACCCGTGTGTTGTATATGGACACTTTCATGTACACAAAAGCAAGCAGCTTCAACGTTGTAGGATGCAATTCTGAAGCTGCTTTCTTTGGTGTACATGAAAGTGTCCATATACAACACACGGTTGTATATGAATACTTTCATTTACACCAAAACTAGCAGCTTCAATGTTGCATAGTGCAACATTGAAGCTGCTCGCTTTGGTGTAAATCAAAGTGTTCATACAACTAAAAACAGATCACTGTTGTGCTCTACAAAGACACCCAGGCCCACTTGAGAATAGTGGTGGAGCCTGGGCGTCCGCTTTTGGCGCAGTGACACCTGCTGTTTAGCACCTTCACTCCGCCAAGTTGAGAATAGGGCCCTCAGTAGATGCAGAAATCATTAAGCGTGTATAGGTCCTCCATACCAAATAAGAATGGTATGTTAGCAATTAGGTCAGAATTAACAAAAGGAAGACAAACATCAAACCACAAGTTAGTCCCTTCTATTTTGACCAGAACAAGGCCTCTGAGTGGAAACCTAGTTTTGCAATGAATGCCTTAGTTTAGACATAATGTAGTTATGCTCCCAAATGTGAAGCCTATTTTATCCAAGCAAAGGGAAGGTACTACATGTAATAATGGTAGATCGGAGCTCTCATACAGTAACTGGCAGTAGAAGCTCCACTTCCAAATACAATAGATTACAGGCCTTATACATTTCAATGCAAAGTCAGGAAACCTTTACATATATGCACAAAAAAGAATGACTAATAGAGACTAAGTTACCTTTTTTAATACAAATACAAATCATTATCATTATCATTTTTATTTGGTAATGCAAATCAAAAAGACTGTGGAATCCCTAAAAGGCAAATTACAAGCTAATATTTTGTCCCCTCACAGTCATAATTGGATGATAGCCACTTGAAACATAAAGGTTTTAAAAGAAATTGTCAGAAAGGGAATGACTCTGTTGTATAGGTAGATGTGAGATTATACTTCAAAGGACGTGTAATCGTTAGAATGTGTATCTGAGCTAGCAGATTTGATTAAACTAGCACCCTTTTCATATCATATCATACACATAAATGCCAGCTACTGGAGTGCTACCAATTTGGAATGTAGATTTGGTAAAGGACAAGTAATTGGGTGTCCCAGAAAGAGAGCGTTTTGGCAGCTGAGAGCACACAAATGGGGAAACACGTTTACAACAGATTTCTGTTTCTGAAACCACTAGAATTGGGACCTGTAAGAGCTTGACAACACCAGATACCATTGACTATATCCTCATAGAATGTCAATGATGGGGTACATTTATAGAAATGCGAGTCAATGATAGGACCAAAAATGATCATGTCCCACTGATACTGTCACTTGAACCACTTAATGAGTATATGCCCAATGATTACAACAGACAGATATACTAGGGGCATCAATAAGTGATCATAGACATATACATTTTAGCTGCATTGACCAACAAGTAGTGATAAAAAATGTTATAATCTGCAGAGGAATATCGTGAACATTTCCTAGAAACTGGTTATGATAAGGTAAACGAGGAAGGATCATTTGAAAGGTTTACACATGTAGCACACAGTGCATATGTCCTTCATCATGCAGGCAGAGGGGCAGACCAAAAGAGATGTTAGTCAAAAAAGTGTAATTAGGACAAAGAATGCTGATGGTCACAGTAAAAATGTAGTCTTAAAAGTCAGAAGTTAGAGAATAATATAGGCAATTAGATCACAAGAAAAGATATATATTTAAAAAATAAGCCATGGGAATAACTAGTTGGTAGCCTGAGGTGTAAAATAGTACTTGACTCCTAAGGCCATGATGAAGGGGCCCCTGAGGGACCCTCGTTTGTGGAAACAAGGCACAATCACCACACACGAACTGATACGCCAGACACGAGGTTGTATTCCCAAAATCTAGGGTTTATTGCAAACCAAATAGTCTCAGTTGGCCAACTGGTCCCACGCCCCGCAATGTGTGTCTACCCGACCTCGGGGGACACAAGAGAGCGAAATTCGTACAACAGTTACATATATACAAAACAAGCATCTAGTAATCAGCAGTGTCACAATTTATACCGCCCCTATTGCATTTCCTTTGAACTGGGCACGATGATTGACAATGGTGACCAGTTTGACACCTTCAAACATTCATTGTGTAACAGTTTGCAATTTTGTAAGCCCACAGACATTAAGTCTGTTTTTTAAAGAACACAATGCATCTGTTTCGACAAGCAAGCTGTGCGTAGGGAGAGACACATTCCAGGCCTTGCTATCTCCTCGTTTCTATTCGCGTACCGGGGGGTCAACTTGCTCTTCAGGGCTGTAACGGGCTCAGGGAAGGAGGGCCGCAAAGAAGAGCATAATTCAAGTCAATTAATGTTCGCTCTAGAGTTTCTACTGTGCTCACCCAGACTAGCTGGCACCTGCTGTTCTGATTAAAATGCCTCACTGCTCATCCTTCAAGGATATACGCGGGAGGAACCGGGCATTTCTGTCTGGTTTACTGCATTATGTTTCAACATGCCGCTTGCGGCCTTGCATTGTGCACCGGTGAAGCAGAATAATATTTCAGCAAAGCAGTTTTACATGAGGCAAAAAAGGGCAACGTTAGAGAAGACAGAAAGAAAACAAAATGGCAATTTCAGTCACCTTAAAAATGGCTGCACTATGGTTGAGCTTTTTCTACACCTTTTTGTTACTAAACACATGAGGCGGTTGGTCTACGACCAACAAAGTATATTGCCTTCCGATCGAGAATTTCTGGACTGACAAAACCCACCTTTCGGCCGTATGCCAAACGTCTAATCCGTACATTGCATCCTCTTCTGACCAAGTATCTGATTCAGATTCTGATTCTGAATCTTGTGCATTTTTAGTTTCCACTTCATTGTCATCTACATTGATGGACATGAATTCTTTCACTGCCTTTGTTTCCTCATTTCCATGGGTACTCAATTTAATAGTGCTCTTTTTTTCTATCATCTGCACACACCCTTTACTAATTTCAGTGCATATTACAGATAAGAAGTGTATGCAACAACAACATGTCACGAATATTCCTAGTACTGCTACTAGAATCGCAAATAGTTTCCATCCCCATGAATATAATAACCCCCAGAACCAGGAGCCCATATCCCAACCTCCTTCTTGGGAATGGAGTTCAGAGCTTAAGACATGTAGCTTTCTTATCGCTTCAAAAATCATGGGAGAGGAGTCATTTACAAATACACAGCACGCTGATCCCACGATTTTGCACACACCGCCACATTCAATCAGGATTACATCAAGAGCCATTCTGTTCTGAAGTGTCATTAATCTAATCCCTTTCTCCTCTAATGTCATGTTGTACAATATATCTGTTGTTCCGTTTATTGTTTTTTCTAAGATTCTGGATAGTTGTCGTATATTATAGGAGTTTATTGCTTGGGCCAGAAACGGTACAAATGATTTTGCTACGTCTTCTACTATTAGTCCATCCTCATTACTCCTTCGTGGCCTAGATCTAGATAGTTTGGCTATATCTGCTGTTTTTAAAAGAAACACTCCTGGGAACAAAAGTCCTAAATAACAAGTACCTCCCCAGTTTCTAGGCAACCAAGGATATGCTTTTTCTCCACATATAAAATATACAGGGTCACCTACATATACTGGTTCTACTTCCCTCGTAAGAATTGCTGTATTCATAGATCTAGTGAATGTCCCTACTGAATAAGAGCCTTTCTTCTTTAAACCAAAAGGAACAGAATGTGGGCTGAAGTTTACTGTATAGGAGGGAGGCACTACATCTTTATTTCCCTCTGATCTCATACGAAATATGATTACTGATGATTTTTCCGGCACAAACAATCTGTCTTGTGGCATTGGTTTGGGCGTAGCGTTTGGCATTATCATTTGTGCTCTATGAAATATGGAGCAACCTATGGGTCTCATAATTATCTCCTCAAATTCATTCATGTTTTTGCTATCTAATTGACCCGTTTCACTTTTGTTCCATTTTCCATAATATAATGTACTCAGAGATGCACTGCATGCAGAACTTAATGTTAGTGGCTGCACATACCAACCTATTCCTTTGCCACCATGCTGTGGCAAATGAGCACACACCCAACAGTTATTCTTTTTCAAAATTGAATGTGTCATATATTAATTATTTGCAGTAATGTGTTATTCCCATAACCTTCTCTATCTCTTTCTTCCATCGGTGACAGAGTGTAAGTAATTACATGAACAGGGCTTTCAGTGGTGGAGTTGTTTCCTATGGGCAAGAGAATTTCTAAGGGGTGCATTTCTTCTAGGTACCATAATACCAGTGCTGTTGTTACTGGGTCTATTATGCTCATTACGCACATTATTATTGTTAGAATTATCATACAATCTTTCCAATAACTCTTTTTGTGTAATCTTTCAGTTTCTATGTTTAATTAATTATCAGCAGTGGTGCAGGAGGAGGCAAAAGCTAGTTCCGGCATTTTTTCTCGCAGTCCTTCTTCCTCCACTGTGTTCGTCGTAAATGTCTCTCGTTGTTGCACTCGTTGGAATGTCAATAAGTCTGATAATGTCAACAGTCTTTCCTGCCAGTTCTTAGCAACCTAGATTGCTACACGTTGGGCTAGATCTCTGTGCGTCCACACATTTGCTCAAAAGAACTCCAGAGCAGTTATCAATTGCCTTCGTACCATGTGCGCCCCGTTTGTCTGTACGGGTTCAGGACACATGGATTTTGTGTTAGCACCGAGGAGTCTCGATTATTGGGCCGTCCGATTTGCACAACCCTCACAACGCTCTCCGCTAGGCCTCCGGTTCCTACTTCATCCGAGAATAGGAAACAGAGGCAACAAAAAAGAAAATCGACAGGAATGCAGGTTTGATCACTCCTCTTTCCTGGCCCGCAAATTGTATCGCCTTGCTCCTGGTATCGTGTGATCAATGAACAGTGCGGATGCACTTCCAGACTCAAACTCAGAGTCTGCCTGTGGCACTCTGACAGATGATGGCGGGCGCCCAGGTGATGATGCAAATTTCATTTCAGGCTGTGGTGCGGCAATAGATGGTGGGCGCCAAAGCGGTACACGTTTGGTGTCGGCCAGCAGTGATGCAGGATCTGCTGGAAAATGTTGGGGAGCTCTTTGTCCTTCCTCTTTCACAGCAATCTCTTCAGGCATTGTTTCAGGATCAGGTAGTTTTTTTGGCAAAGAACTGGCAATCGTTTCTTTCATTTCTGGGACCGCTGTCTCTTTCTGGTCGTCCCGATCAGTCAGTTTTTCAAGCGGTTGAAGGGCCTCCATGGCGTGTGTCACGTGTATCCACACCTTCTTCCCATCCACCCGAATTGCCGTCTGCGTACTTAGGAGGATCAGTTAGGGCCCATGCCATCTGGGTGCTAATGATGTCCTTCGCTCAAAATTTTTGATTAGCACCCAGTTTCCTGACTCCAGTGCGTGCCCCGTGCCAGTGTATCTTATTGCAACGCCTCCTGCACCTGCTGATGAATCAAACGCAATTTACAGGGTACAGGGTATTCGAGTTCCCCCAGTCTTTTTGGCTGAGGTGCACACCAAACATTCGCCAGCCTCCCCATAACGATTTTGTAAGGGGAGAGCCCAGTTCTTGCCTGCACAGATGTGTGCATGCACAATAACGCTAGCGGTAATGCATCTACCCAGCTTAACTTGTTTCCTGCGCATATCTTACTTATCTTAGATTTTAAAATGCCATTGTGGCGTTCAATAAGACCGGCACATGGGGTGCCTAGAACAATGGAATCACTTTTCAATCTGCAGACCTGCACAAATCTGTAGTATTACTGCGCCCACAAAATGTGGACCGTTATCTGACCATATGACACGGGGCAAGCCAAAACGGGAGAAGTATTCTTTCAACATTACTTTCGCTGTGCTCATAGCAGTGCAGTCTTTCAATGGATATGCTTCCACCCGTTTGCTAAATGCACATTTGACCACTAGGACATACTTCAAGTTTTGGCATCTCACCATTTCTATGAAATCAAAATGGATTACCTCAAATGGCAAAGAGGGAGGACCAAAACTGCCTGTTGGTGTCACCGTTCCCTTCCCCACATTGTGTTGTAGACATGTGATACAATTTTGCACCAACCTCTTAGCATTTTTCTTTATGTGCGCATTCTCTCATACTGTGGATAAGTGTTGAACTATCTTTTTGGCACAAATATGAGTAGGGCTGTGAGCCATTGTGACCCTTGCAGTTACATGGGAGTTGGGCAGCATCCAATTTATATTCTTCTAGTCTACCCAGCAACCCTCTAGATCTAATTAAGCAGAGCCCTCAGCCCACCCTTGTATTTCATTAGAAGTGGCTTCCACCTGTACTTCTTTGACAGTGGCAATTCCATTCTCTATCATGCAGGGCACTTCCTCTGACTGTACTGTTAACATTTTGGTATTCAAGTCAGTGGCAGTTTGTTTCGCAATTCTGTCTGCAAATGCGTTTCCCTCTCCCACATTGCATGTTACTTTTTTAGGCGCCTCGCATTTCACTATCACCAGGTGCTTTGGACACGTAAGTGCAGACAATAATTGTACAATCAACGGGCCATGTTGTATTCTAGCCCCATGTGATGTTAAGAACCCTCTCTCAGCCCAAAGTCGGCCAATGTTATGAACCACGCCAAAGGCGTATTGGCTGTCAGTATATATGTTTACACTCAAATTCTCTGAAATCTCACAAGCTCTGGTCAATGCTATTATCTCCGATGCTTGTGCAGAGTTGTAGGGGATTCTTTTACTTTCCACAATACTTTTTAACGTGGTGATAGCATAAGCGGCAGTTGATGTGCCATCTGGCAATTTAAAACAAGAGCCGCCAAAAAACAACTCTCCATCTGGCTCTTTTTGTGAGGTGTCTGTCAAATCAATTCTCCCCTTTGTTTCTTCTTCAGTAACCATTAAACAATCATGGGGAGGGGATTCATTTCCGTCAAGTTTTTCCATGGGCAGTGGCATTAATTCAGCAGGATTCAAAGCGCTACACCTCATGATTTGAATGTGGGGTGCAAACAGGACAATTTCATATCTAGTCAATCTGGCAGAGGTGAGGTGTTGTGTCTGCATTCTATTGAGTCGAATGTCTATGGCATGTGGCACCATCAAAATTAAAATGTGCCCCAGTACCATCACTTCCGTTTGTTTCACTGACGCAGCAGCTGCTGCAACAGCTTGCAAACATCGTGGAAGTGCGCGTGCTCAGGGTCCAGCGCAGAAGAAAAATAGCCGCACGGCCTATTTCTTCCACCTTGTTACTGTGTTAAAACAGCAAGCGTGCAGCCGTCATTCTCATGCACAAACAATCTAAAAAAACATCATAATTTAGTGTGCCCAAAACTGGAGCAGAACACAACGCAGTTTTGAGCAACCCAAATGCTCTCTGACATTCTTCACTCCACTGCAAAGGCATCACAGCATCCTTCTTTGTCAACTCCACCACTGGCTTCACAATTAGAGCAAAATTCACAATCCACTGCCGACAATAAGAAGCCATGCCTATAATAGCTCTGACTCCTTTTTGTGTTTTTGGAATAGGCATACGAGAAATACTCTCTATCCGCTCTGGCGTTAGTCTTCTCCCTTCTCTCGAAAGTAGGTAACCCAAATAAGCCACCTCCTTTCAACAATACTAAACTTCTTTAAGCTTGCTTTGTGGCCATGGCTGACAAATGTGTTAACAACAAAACAGTACTCTTTACAAATCTCTTTCGTATCTGCAGCGATGACCAAGTCGTCTATATATTGTAATAATACACAACCTGTTGGTAGCTTTAACATGTCTAGTTGTTCTTTCAATGCTCTGCTGTAAATACTCGTCCTCCTAATGTGAAGGCGAACAAATATCTACTTTCTTGATGTACTGGAATACTAAAGAACGCATTCTTTAAGTCAATGGGCCTCATTACGAGTCAGGCAGTAAGGGGTTAACGGCTCCGTAAACGGCGCCGACCCTTAACGCCTGATTCAGAGGTCCCTTAGCGCCATGGTGAGTTTAACTCCTGCTTTTTGCAGGCGTTAAAATCCATGCCGCTAAGGGACCATGGTGCTAATTACGCCACCGTAATTTATGGTGGCGTAATTAACGCCTTCCCCACTCCCATTATGCCCTATGGGGCAAAAATGGGAATGGGGAATGGTAAAATGGGAAATGGGGATTTACCGCCCCACTCACCTTGGAATGGGGCGGTAAATCCGCCAACCACCATGGCGTAAACATAGTTTACGCCATGGCAGTAAAGGTACGACCAAGGCGGTAACTTACCGCCTGGATCGTAATGAGGCCCAATAACACTAAAATACTCAGCTGAGGCAGGCATCATGGTCAAAATTGTGGTAACATCTGGGACTAATGGGAATTGAGGATTTACCACCTTGTTTAAATGCACGCAGATCAATTATAAAACGGTATGGTACGTCAATACCTGCTTTCTTACACACCGGAAGAATGGGACTATTACATCTGCTGCCTGTAATTACTTCAATCACCCCCAATTTTACCAAATCAGACACAATACTTTTCAATCCTTTTTCTCCTTCCGCTGAGATTTTGTACTGCGGAATACGTGGTAACGTTACTCCTTCTTTCAGGATACTTTTCACTGGTTCCATCTTCAAACATCCAACATCATTGTCATTTATAGCCCAAATACAAGTTGGCACTTCACTTAATTCCCCTGGTAAAGGTTTAGACAAAAATTCAGATACTGGCACATGCTGTGGAGAAATGGTCAAAAATACTCCATACAGTGGATAACTGCACTTAGTTTTTTCAATAAATTCAATCCCAACAGATTCTCCCCACAGTTCTCTGTTAAAAGGAATGGACAGTATTCAGTGAATGGGCCTAATGTTACTGCTACTGGTTGGGACACTGGATTAATCACTGGGGTACCTGCGAACCCTACTGAAATATTTATTTGCCCTGACAGCGGTATCTCTGGAACCAAGTGATGGTCTATCAAATACTTTTGTGCCCCCGTATCCACAAGGAATCTGTGCTCACTATCCCCGACTTTCATTTCTACGTAGGGTCCTTTCTGATTCACGGGAATAGACACTGGTTCCAACCTCTGTCTTGGGTTGTCCTATTGGGGAAACAACACATCATCCGATGTGTAATAGCTAATGTTATTATAATATGCATTCGTATGTGTATTGAAAATATTTCCGCCTCTCTCTCTCTGCCCATTTTGCATATTCTGCTGGCTTTGATTCTGAGTAGAGGTTTGATTCTGGTTTTGGGCACCATTCCCTTGACTATTTTGGTGTTGCTGCATATTATTCCTGTTATGCCCATTTGCTCCGGGATGCCCTCTATGCTGTCTTCTCTGGACATACCCATTCCTATTTTGCGAATGTGGGCATTGTGCTCCACAGTGACCTTCCTCTCTGCAATACGCACACTGATTCAATCCCAGGGGCCCTCCATGTATGTTCGAATTACCTCTGCCTTGGGTGTTTCCTCTACCTCTATTGTGTCCCGCTACTTGCTGGAGTAGCACCCCAACCATTGTTCCTAATGCTTCTATTCTCATCGACAAGGGGTGCTCATTACATTTCTCATTTATCTCCCTTGCGGGAATACTAGGGTTTGACATCCATTTAGCACCTCTAAGTTACCGCCTGGGCCGTGACTTTACCACCATGGCGTAAACTAAGTTTACGCCATGGTGGTAGGCGGACTTACCGCCCCATTCCAACCTTGGCGGGGCGGTAAATCCCCATTTTCCCATTTTCCCTTCCTCATTCCCATTTTGCCCCATAGGGCATAATGGGAGTGGTGAAGGCGTTAATTACGCCACCGTAAATTACGGTGGCGTAATTAACTCCATGGTCCCTTAGCGCCATGGATTTTAACACCTGCTAAAAGCAGGTGTTAAATCCGCCATGGCGCTAAGGGACCTCGTACTCAGGCGGTAAGGGTCGGCGCTGTTTACGCCGCCGTAAAACCCTTACCGCCTGAGTTGTAATGAGGCCCATACTCTCAGTCGGTCACCCGTCTGTCTTGATGCCGATAAATATCACCGCTGTAAATAGGGCACTACCGCTTCAGTTCTATCTCTCCTAATATCTCTACTCCTATACCCAGGTGTGGCAAACATTTCACAATATTCATTATCAAGTTCATTCTTCAGTTCAAAAAGCCGATCTACATGTTCCCTCATCTCTTAATCTCTCCCTCTACAGCGTGCCAATGCATTCAAATTTAACAATCGTTGTGGCGGTAACCTCCCAATTAACTGTTTCCATCTAGCCACTAATTATTCACCTATGCATTCCAACACTACCTGTCTTTCATTGCTCCTCCTGAAGTCAAATATTGAAGCCATCGCTGCCGTTTCATCATTCCCATCTATATACATTTCGGCCTGTTCTTGCAACTCTCGCTTCCTCTCCTTGCTAATTGCACTACGAGTCACTCTCGCACATCCACTCTGCCCGGCCCCTTCTTCTTTTTCAACAAATTCAAGTTCAATTACATGAGGGGTAGTTGGGACAGAAACAATCTCTAGAGAGGGAGGTGCGAATGGGACCATGGGAACGGGCGGTATTTGTTGCGATGCTGATTGGCTAACAAGAGGTGCTGTATGTGCAGTCTGTGGCTGTGCTAGGATCTGAACAGATGGGAGGGGCTGAGCAACAGGTGGGGGTTGAGCAATAGGCACTGACGCTGTCTTTTGAGTCTCTCGCCTTTGGCCTTATTTCGTATCAGTCAATATTTTTTCTATCAATTCATCTGATGAATGCAATTCTCGTTGTTGATATATTTTTTCTATACTCAACTGGTCGCGTCTATTTGATCTTCTCAAACTATTACTCCACTCCTTTTTCTTCTGCTTTTTCTAACTTTGATTTATGTCTGCGCGCATGTTTCTCTCTACTTCTGAAACAAAGCATAGCTTACCTCCTCCAGTCCCTAAGGACATCAAATACCGCAGGGTGTGTTTTTTTTTTTTATTAAAACCTTCTCCAAATTATCTATCCTCACCATTTCAAAATTCCCATGATTCGGCCACTGAAGATCTTCCTGCTTTTGCCTATGCCAAATCTCACAAAACATTATTGCTTCCACACCATATTTCACATACAACTCATATGCCGGCGTTCCCACTGGTGGCGCGACCTGGCCAGTTTCCAAAGATTGTCCGCCGCAGTGAAAAAACCCTGCTAGGGTGGACAATACCCCAGGCATATTTTAACCTTACCCTTGGCTAATCAAACTTACACTGGGTGTTTGATTTTGCAAAATCAACTCTCAACCAATATCAGGATTACTTATGAATCGGGGCACGACTCACATGATCAATCAATTTGTCTTTTCAAGACACAATTCGTCCGTATACTGACGCAACCAATAATGTCGTGTCAGCGCATATTGGCTCACTCTGCCTCGTTTCGGGACCCTCGCCTCCTTGTTCTCTGGCCGGGCACGTCGATCAGGTATCAGATGTGTGCAGATCTGCATAGGAGTCTCATCAATTACGCAGGGGCGCCCCAAACACCTCTTAATCCCAGCTCGATAGTCCCGTCCTCGCTGTTCTTTCCACCTTCCTTATTTTACAACGTATACGATGGAACAAGTGGGGCAGGGTCCCTATTCGGGCACCATCTTGAAGGTGCCCCTGAGGGACCCTTGTATGTGGAAACAAGGCACAATCACCACACACGAACTGATACGCCAGACACGAGGTTGTATTCCCAAAATCTAGGGTTTATTGCAAAGCAAATAGTCTCAGTTGGCCAACTGGTCTCACGCCCCGTGACGTGTATCTACCCGACCTCAGGGGATGCAAGAGAGAGAAATTCGTGCAATAGTTACATATATACAAAACAAGCATCTAGTAATCAGCAGTGTCACAATTTATACCGCCCCTATTGCATTTCCTTTGAACTGGGCACGATGATTGACAATGGTGACCAGTTTGACACCTTCAAACATTCATGGTGTAACAGTTTGCAATTTTGTAAGCCCACAGACTTTAAGTCTGTGTTTTAAAGAACACAATGCATCTGTTTCGACAAGCAAGCTGTGCGTAGGGAGAGACACATTCCAGGCCTTGCTATCTCCTCGTTTCTATTCGTGTACCGGGGGGTCAACTTGCTCTTCAGGGCTGTACTGGTCTCAGGGAAGAGGGGCCACAAAGAAGAGCATAATTCAAGTCAATTAATGTTCGCTCTAGAGTTTCTACTGTGCTTACCCAGACTAGCTGGCACCTGCTGTTCTGATTAAAATGCCTCACTGCTCATCCTTCAAGGATATACGTGGGAGGGACCGGGCATTTCTGTCTGGTTTACTGCGTTATGTTTCAACATGCCGCTTGCGGCCTTGCATTGTGCACCAGTGAAGCAGAATAATATTTCAGCAAAGCAGTTTTACATGAGGCAAAAAAGGGCAACGTTAGAGAAGACAGAAAGAAAACAAAATGGCGATTTCAGTCACCTTAAAAATGGCTGTACTATGGTTGAGCTTTTTCTACTCCTTCTTGTTACTAAACACATGAGGCGGTTGGTCTACGGCCAACAAAGTATATTGCCTTCCGATCGAGAATTTCTGGACTGACAATGAAAACAAATATTTCCCCAAACCCCTGGTTGGTAGCTTTGGAAGGGATTGTTCAGTTTGTTAAATTCAGGATTTAAAAAATGAAATTCATCAGTCTTTTTTCTCAACATAAACATTTTGATTATTTTGACCAGAGCTGATGGTAAACAAGGTCTATTGTCACATTAAATAGCAAAATGATTGATGTTTCACTGTTGACTGAGTTGGTAATTCATTACCGCCACAGGTACCATGATTTTGGTCCTTGGTTGGTGGTATCATTGGACAGGATTGTGAGCAGATATGTCCTTTGCTGGTTATTAGGAGTTCTGTGTCTGTTTTCTGTGTCAGCACGCCATCGCTGTTTTATTTTGGTGGTGCACAGCTGATTTTCCCTGTGATTATTATTTGTTGCTGAGTTAGTTTTGACTTTCTCCACGCCAGGGCTTACATTTTCCTCTCAATTAAAGAGTCACTGTGGTATGCATTACCAGACATATCCTTGGCCTATAGCAGACGTCTTTAAATTGCTGCCTGGAAGCACCACTTGTTTAGGAACTTGCCATATTCCCTTGGGGTTACTTGCAATTGTCAATTTCTTTCTTTTTTTGATGAATTAACTTTGAGTTTTATTTCTTTCTAGATTGTGGGTTTTTTCAAGTTGTGTGCCACTATTCACCAGCACATTGCCCATGCTACAGACAACTTAGTGCTACGGAAATACCTACATGCTTTTCTTAAAGGCACAGTGAGGCTTTGATTAACAAGAAAGACAGTTCCCGCTTAACTAAATTTGCATGATTGGCCTCCCACTTTCATTGCTTTTCTTATCACAATACTCAAAGCCCTGCGGTCTATATCTTTGTTCTTATTTCAACTATAGAGGCGAAGTGGAGGGAATTTTGGCCATTTGATAGTTAAGTGTCACATGTTATTGCTGTTATTCTTGTATATGACTTTATCTTTATATTCAGCAAACTCTATCAATACTTGCTTGCTCCTGTCTCCCTTTTCTGTACCACCTCTCCTGTTTGTCTTTAAGCTGTCACCAATGGTAAATACCAATTGCTGGGAGGTTTTTTGCAATACCACTCTTGATCTCCAGTACCTGCGGGCCTATCTCCCTTTGTGTCTCCCCCGCTCTTTTGGATTTCTAGACGTAGCTATGGGCTCTGAGCTTTAGACAAAACAACTTACCCCGGCAGTAGGGACAAATGCCTTCTTCATGTTTTCAATATATGGGCATTCACCTAAATATTTGAAAGTGCGGAATTTCTTGACTCAGTGTCAAAAGGGGTTTCAGTGGCCACTGTAGGGGTCATTTCAGGTGGACCACTCTGTTGATTTGCACGAGGATTTGGAACAAAGAAAGTGTAAGGTGTCTGATGGTCATTGGTCAGCTTATTTCACATGGTACAAAGTGTCTATGGGCAGATTACACTGCAGTTAGAGTAGATCACGTAAGAACTCTCAGGCTAGGTTGGAGAAAGGATTAGAGCACAACAGGCTGCTCTCGAAAGCCAGCCAGCAAAAGAGTAGATCCACTAGCAGAATAGGCCTCTAAACCAAGTGTTTCTGCAGATACCAGTAGAGATGCTGGTACAGAGGCACCTACAGCACCACCTGTAGACCTTTTGATGGACTAGCACCATGCTCGCCTCACCTGAGGGCCCACGCGCCTGCTTTTCCACCCCACCTCCACCTGTAACAAAACCACCTACACCCACCACCACCAACTGTCACACTGCCCCAACCACCCACGCAACAGTAAGATCCCAGAACAGCTAGCTCCCTCTATTCCCCCCAACGTCTCATACCCTGCCTGCGCCCCCAGCAACCTCATCTTCCTCTTCTGCCACAACCTAATCTTCCTCACCCTGCCCCACCTCCACTTCTACCACCAGCGGCCTCTACCTGCACGTCACCCTGTACCCGCTCTCAGCAAAATAGTTTCCCAACTCAATCTACATCAACTCCCCTGCCTATGCCCCAGTCCTGCAGGCGCATGTCTGACAGACTGACTTGCTTTAACCAAATTTATTGGGACCTGTCTACTTCCCGAAATTGGTTGGGGGCAAGAATAATCTAGTGAAAAAGCAGAACAAGCAGCTCCAGATTTCTATGACAAACTCATACGTTTATTGATTGTGATGCCATTAGGTCTGTCAATCTAAAATCAGGTAACATCCATCTGTTATTAATGTTTACTGCAATGCTGTCAAAACGAGTATGAATTATTTTTTTGGGCTTTTAACTCTCTATTAACTGTACGGCTTTGTTTTACAGGTTCTAATTAATTTATTTTGGTGGGTGGTCTCAATTGTATGGTCCTGATTTGTCATCGTCAGTAAAAGAAGGCTTGGAATTTTGATGGGACCAAAGATAACATCTAAGGGTGTCTCTTGGGCATTGTTGATGAATACTTGGCAATCTTTAAACATGAATGGAAACACCCAAATGGGATGTGCCAGGAGAGGGTACCTGGATGAGAGGTATCACCTCCTTCACTATTGACTACTTCTATGCGTCAAATTGTATTGTAAATTTAACTAATGCTTTATATGTTCATGAAAAAGATTGAAGTGATAATGAATTTTTGGTATTGAAATGAGATCTGCCTATCCCGTCTTTGAATGCCGCAAAAGGATTACTAGACCTTGAAACTAACTGCCTGGGAAATCATTTGCAAGGTCTAAGGTGCTGAGATAGAGACTTCTTAATAGATTGGCTTACTGTTTTGAACCCAGCATAATACATGATCTGCGGGGGAAAATTCACATTATCCAGCTATAACACTGTATTGGAACAGTTGTATTTACCCATTTTTAATGGTATTCCAAAGCCAAAACAAACACCCTTTCTACATAATCATATGTTTGCTATTGAGGTAATCCATATTAGGGTAAACAATAGCATAAGCCATTAATGAACTTGCAGCACTGTAAGGCACTATATAAAGCCCTGGGGGGGGGCGAATAATTCAAGTACATTCTCAGAGTGTATAAATTCCACGTGGCATAGTCAGAATACCCTAGAGATTAATCATATTGCAGAGGAAACATGGGTGGATCATTTCAAGGGGGATTTGGATCAACTAATGGTTATATCCTTGTTTTTTTCAATGGAAACCTTACTAATCAGATGAAGTTGTTTAATAAATCAGATGTAGAGTAGAGCCATTAAAAACATTCAAAACCATGAGTCCTTATGACTTATGAAATGTTGATCTGTCCATTTGGATTGAGCTCTTACTACCACTGTGTAATCAAATTATTAAGGAAGGCAGATTAACCATCGCTTGACATAAGAGTATATATAGTTTCAATTTGTGTAGGGTGATTGGACAATTCCCAACAGTTATCGGGCTATTGCCTTTTTAGATGCCATACGTATAACGTTTGCCTCTCTTGTTTGGAGCTGGAGGACTGGATATACAAAACCAACAGAGTGTCAATTTTCCAAACCAGTTTTAGTATAGGGTAGTTACCTCCCTGAATGTATTTATTTTAAGAAGCAGAAGTTGGAGTCCATGGAACCCATCCCCAAATGGCTACTGAAAATTTTCATTCAATAGTACTCTAACACAGCATCCAAGTAAGGATAAACTTGAGGGGAAGTCTCCCTATAGAAATTGACACTAGAAGTGGCTTAGAACTGGGATGAGATTTGGCGCAATGCCTTTTCAATCTATACATCTCAGATTTGGTGAATGAAATTGGTAACATATGAAAAGTCCCCCACAAGAAAGGACATGTGTACATTGAACCTTTTCTGTCTTGTTTTGGACTCACTCAAACACAGTAGAAATAAAGCTCAGTGAAAGCACTTTGTGAAGGCCTATGTGGTTGTTGTTTCATTCCTTTCCCTTACACCACCCCAAATATATTAAAATAGAAACCCTCTATAAAGACTCTTTGCACTAGAATTGTGAAACCATTTCCCTTAGTGCCCCACAACTGTTATGGAAAAGGTGGATCTCTCTTTGCGAGACAATATGTTCAGGTGAGGTATAGAGGTATATCATCTGGAGTTGGTTGACCATGCCATGAGGAAGACGAAGAAGAAATGGAGGGGCAACAGGACATGAGGAGGTAGAACCTCAGGAAAAGCAGGAGTAGTGATGAGAAGAGATGGTTGCTGTATGCGCAGATGCGCATGGTGAGGAAAATGAGGGGAAGCAAGTGGTACTTTAGAGTGGTGGAAAACAAGGAGGCATTTGCAAGAGTAAAGAGGGGGACTGTGGACAGCAGTGGTGGCACAGTAGGAGGTGGAATTTGAAGCAGATACAGGAAAGGGGGTAGATACATATATGGGCAGGAGGAATAAGGGTTAGAGGAGGATGAGCAGTAGCATGAGTGGGGAGAGTTGATGCTGAATGCTCCCTTAATGTGGAGAGGGCAAGTACACAGAGGACGGACTAAATAAAAGTATCCTGCCCTAACACTTTTTAGTTTAGGCCCCTCCTGTGTATGGCCATTCTTCCTACTGAGATTATATGTGTTCAAGCTCTTCAATAAGGAGGTTCAGTGGAAGACTGATCATTATGTTTTGGGTGCAGCTGCAATGCATAGACACGTGTAGCTGTGCCATCTAGACACAATGAATATGCTGTGCCATCCACCAACCCAAGTGACAGAGTATCTTCTGCAGCTGTGTGGGAAAAGCATCTGTCAGCATACCTGGTGATTCGGGTAATTCCCTAAAGTGAAGGAGAGCACTATGGAGTCAGAAAGGGGCCCATCGACATCAAGCAACATTGGCTGCAGCAGCCAGACCTGTGTTACATAACATGGTTAATGTGAAAACCGCAATGATGATTTATTTCCATGCTCTCGTCCTATATTGTTATCATGCCCACAGCCCACAACTAATGAATTGTTGTCATAATCAGGCATGATTTTAGTTCAAGGTTTACAGCTTTCACAGTGCAGAATAGTAAAATGGAGCAAACATTAAACTAACATATGTAACAGGGTCCCAGTATTTCAACTCACACAAAGATATCAGACCAGTGCAATTACAAAATATGTTGAGGCACTTAATTCATCAATTATTACCGTCAGTCAGTTTAGCTTTATTTCCGTCAACAGACCATAAAAGTGATAAAAGATGGAAAACAAGCAAATTCACAATACATTATAACAGCGGTATCCAAAATACATCTTACGTAGATACAGTTTTGAAAATCCATTTTATTCTTGTAAAATCAGGAGGGTCAGGTTCAAAAAGTCTCTGCTGTTATAAAAATAGTAGGCCCAATAATAACTTGAGTCTAGTATAATCAAAGGCTATTAAATACAAAAAAAGAGCTAATTAGATGGAAGAACACCCGGTTCGCCCCAATTTGTATACCGATGACAACACTAGCTAGTACAGCGTGACCTTGCCCTCCCAGCACTCAACAAATAGTTCATAACCGAATGCACTGATAGATCATCTTTTGAGTTAACACACAGTGCTAAGGTATCGTTTGCAGTTCTTATTAATCTCTGCCTGAAGCATGAGGTATCTCTTTCTGGTATAAAATTATAAGGGGCAGAATGAAGAATGTGTTTTACATCCTCAATCACATGTTCACAGGAGGGGCATTTATTGGGGAAGTCACTATTCCATGTGTGCAATAGTTTGGTTAGGGTCACATACTGGACAAAAGCTTAGGGTTTAAACCCTTGACGTTTTGGGGACACAACATCCAGGAAGCCTTCATATCCTAGGGTCTGCTTGAGGTCCCAGTATTGCAAGGCCAACAAGGATTCCACTTACTTAATTATAGATTCTTCCACACATGGATAGCCATTTTTTGTCACAAAGCTCTTCAAATGCCAACAATTGTTCTTCCAATCCATGCACTGTCAATGATAAAAGTAGAGCATCATCCACAAACATCAAAATTGGGCAATTTTCCCCAGCCAAGGTTGGTTTGTCACAAGGTAAATTCATTAGTTTAGGAATTATACAGTTGATAAAAAGGGAAAACGATTTAGGAGCCAGTATGCATTCTTGACAAACGCCCATATCAACTGGAATTCTCTTAGTGACCCTCCTGTCAGCACTCCATCTTACTACAGCCTAATTTTCTGTGTATAAGCTTTGTATGCCCCTAAGAAGAGCAGGAGAGATCCCCATATCTCTTGAAGTATTCCATATAATAACCCTGGGCACCTTGTCAAAGGTCTTTATTAAGTCAACAAATGTGAGATGCGTCTCAGTTTTCTTAAAATTACATATTTGTCACATAATAGCTCCTCCCTTAGGCATTGGTCAATTGTCCTAATATTAGCCCGGAAACCAGCCTGTAGGTGATTTAAGATATTCTCTTCCATCCAGGCCTCCAGGTTTGCCAGTAGTGCCTTGGCAAAAATCCCCCCCCGCGTCAAGCATTCATATTGAGCAGTAATGTTAATGATGTGTCATTTATATAGTGCTTTAATCCAAAGCGCTTTACAAAGCACATATTTACATACAATATCACCCAACTGAAATTGGTACTCATTTATCGACCGCAGAAGGATGAAAGGCTGAGTTGGCTTTGCCGGGATTCGAACCTGTGACCTGCAGATCGCGCTCAGATCACAGCAGCGAGTGCTCAACCCTCTGAGTTATCTTACCAGGGTGTAGTTCCCAGGGTTCTCTCTACAGCCCTTTTGTATACAACAGGACAATTTCAGTCTGGGTCAACATTTGGGGGACAAGATTTGTGGCCAGGGTTGTGTGGAAAAGCTGAGTGAGATATGGGGCCCATATCTGGTATTACGATTGATAAAAATCAGTTTGGGCCAGGAGTGGTTTCTTAATTTTGGCTATTGAGAGCAGTGGTGACTTCATCTAATGTTTGGCTAAGGGGGGATTGGATCTCTCTAACCGTCGGCTAGCGTAGAGGTGCTTTTATCCGTAAACACTCTGGATTCCTCATACAATAATGTGAAATGCGAATACCAGACTGATTCCAGGATGTTACACTGGATTTGATTTTGACCTTCGCTACTTCCTGACCCTATAATACACCAGAATCTTTCAGAGTCTTTGTCATTGATGGCATTGAGAAGGGAATTTCAGGTGTCTCTACAATATTCCTCCTTTTCTGTTTCAGCAAACTCTAATAGAGGGAGTGGGCTGTTGTTACTGCCTCTCTCCTCTCCCCTACTCAACATTTTTCACACTTTTGATCAGGTTCTCCTTGGCCTTCCTGCCGTGTTGATGAAACCAGGGGTTTGTTTTTATTGTGTCCTATGATTCAGTCTGGCATTGAACACAAAGTATGGTCTGACATTGTCCACACGCAGTACATGTGACTCTAATACATTTAAGGGTACCCAACCATCGTCTAACAAAACACTTTCAAGTATTGGAAGGATAGATTCATAAATTACTGCCACTTTCTCAATTGTATTAATTTTAGCCCATTTAACTGTTTTCCTGGTATTTCCGTATAGCCTCCAGGTGTTACTCGCTCCCACCAGGCCAAACACCCGAGGGGCCAACCTTGGGTCAGTGGACGATGGTCACTCTCTGCCCTTTCTAACAGTGCAAACTCCATCACCTGGGACCACATTTCCAGGTTAACAATAATATAGTCTTTGAGCAAGACTCGAGGGCCATTCTCACATGTATAATTGGCTGATGAAACTCCCTCAAACATACCATTGAATGCTTGCATATTCAGGGACCTAAGAATGCTTGCAATCTCAATGACATTCTTTTTTGGATATCTGGGGGGGGTGCAGCAATGATGCGCTCCATGTTCCAGAGTCTATCTTCACCCTCACAGATGCCATCAGTCAATGACATAGGCTCAGATTGGAGATTAAAATTGCCGTAATAAATACCTTTGGACTGTTTGAATGTTTCATTCTCCAGAGATCAACTCTGGCCTTGAACAGATTAAACAATTCATTCTCTGGACCTGCATTATTATACACATTGATCAGTAACATTTTGCATCTATCATTTTGTGTGCAAATGGAGCTACAATAGCTAGTTGCATGCATTATCAAACTGTTGTTCTTTGGTATATAAGGAGGCTTCAATCCACATTACAAGGCCCCCACTTGGTCTCAGCTGTCTTCCCTTGAATGATTGGATCTCAAAAGTTGTGTAATCCTGGAGATGAATTGCCTCTGTTGCCCAGGTCTCCAGGAGACAGATCATTTTGTACCCTCTAACACCATCTAACAACTGGCTAGCCATCCTATTCCTGGCCAGTCCGGCAATATTCCAGGATAGGATGTGCACCAGTAACTCATCTGGATCAGTTTGAACTCCACCATAGAAGGCCACTGGTTTGTCATGACACACTTGATATCATGCCACAGACCCTCTTTCCCTTTGATTCAGCTTGGGTGACCCTCTCCCATTTGCCATATTTCCCATTGGTACCACTGTCCTTGTTCCAACTGTCATCAGGGTGTGGCCCGAACGGCTGCTAGATGGCTGAGGACCCCTTGGGTATCTAAGTGCCTTATCATTCATTTGATTTGAGAAAGATAACACAAGATGCCAGCTTTGATGCCTTTTAATGGGTTAATTGAAAATATTATGCAGAGATGCAACAAAGCATTCATTTTCGCAGTCCTGAAGACTTCTTCGTCAGATGGTGCAGTGTGAAATAAAAATATTCACAAAAGCACAATGATGATATACAGAAATAAATTCAATAGCTATTCAAACATGTCTCTCTAAAGGTGTTTTACCCACAGTTTGGATTTTAAATTCAGGGCAAGTATTTTTAACTACAAACATAATCTTTGAACTATTGCTTCTGCTGTAAGCAACTATTTTCCGTCAGTGATCAGTACCGTGGTACTCTCTGTATTTTAATAATGGAGATGAGGGTCACACCAGGTGTGGCCAGGCCCCCAACCGTTCCCGAGTATGCATGAAGATACAAGGTGAGAACTGGTTTATAAACAGTAAAACACTAAGGGTCATGTAGCCACCACTAAGAGTGGGATAGGCAGTGCAATACAAGTAGGGTGACAGGTGGTTGCATTCACAAGTTGGAGGCTGCTGCATATAAAGATAGGGAATAATTAAATAGTGACATGCAGTTGACACAAAGAACACTTGCAGTGGACACGAAGAACACTCACATGTAGACACGAAGAACACTAACATGAAATAAATAAAATGGCAGATATTTAGCAGAAGTACCGCCATTTATAAGATGAAACTCTACTAGGCCTCGATTCTGAAATACTGCAGCCTGACATAACATTTCTTAAAACAAGTTTCCAGGCATCACAATGCTCAGATGAGCCCCAGCCACCAAGGTCAGTGAACCAAGGAAAGTTCTGCTTAGCAAGCTGAAACCACACAAGATAACGTTTCCCAGGACAAACAGAATGCACTTATTAAAGTTAATTAATTTCATTTGGTAGCAGTGGGAAATGTACATATCATTGAATGCAAGGAGCAAGTAGCTACCGTGCCAGATGGACCCATAACAAATGAATATACAGCGCCTGGGTGGCTGTCGAAGGAAAGCACACACACATGAGGATAGCATAAAAAATCCAATAAATAGATGAAATTTAGCTCTGAGCAGTGTTTCTACACCATGTGGACTGAACAATGGGAATTTATTCCAGGCCCAATTAGAGAGTATACCTGCCACTTTGTTAGTACATCTAGACCGCAAGACGACATGCCAAGCCCACGAGCGAACTAGTGGATAATACCTAATGCATGGGAACAGAGGGGAGTAGCTTCTTTAAACTAAATAATATCAGTTCACCCATCTTTCCTACCTCACCCCGTAATTTGGCACTGCATAAAATTGCTAAAGGTCGAATGAGCAAATGACCGACCATCGTAATCTGTTACCGACAAATGTAGTACAATGCTAACCAATAGTATCCTAAATTGAAATGTACTATCTGTAGAGGGCTGAAATTAGGGAGGGGTTATTAGTTGTAGAAGAACAATTTATAAAGGGGTACACTTATAGATAAATATATATTCTACACTCTACCAATGAATCAAATGTGTGAATAGAAGTTTGTTGTGATTGTACTAACAATTACATCAATATAATGATTTCTTCCTTTAAAAAGCTGTTGTTCCTAAGGCCATTTTGAGATTGTGCCTTGTACGCTCTCCCAGTGGCCATCTGTTTTCAGAATAAAGCTGGGTTTTTCATGCAATTAGATGTTACTCTGTTATTGAGTATTTTCTCTCTATTGGTATACTTGGGCCTATCCTAACAGTACGCATGGCGTCCTGCTTGCTTCTTTGTTGGTTTGAGATTCTATGTGCCCTGAACTACTTCATCTCCCACAAAATCCATAATGGGACCAAGTAGGTCATGTGCCCTGGACTAACGGCCCTTAAAGTGAACACACAAAAATGTCCAGGTTAATACAACTTGTTTGAATTCTTTTTATGATCTAAAGAAATTGGCTAGTCTTGCCATCCAACAGAAGGTTGATTTTGTTAACCTCCATTGTGACTCGTGGCAAACGGAATTAAAATGTGTTTTTGGGTCCTGAAGAAATTGGGAGAGAAGGAATTAACAACCCATTGAAACCGGTCTACCATGGATAAATGGAATGCCTAATTACCAATTAGACATCATGGTGGAATTACTCTGATTTTTAAACTCCACACGTGAGCAGATAAATAGGGTGAAATACATTGGTTTTGACTCCTATCTGTGCTCCTTACTCTGGCTTCACTGGATTTTAGCATAGTGTGGTATTTATTACCAATATGTTTGCATCGCTTTGAGGCACTGGTCTGTATTTATTAAAGGCCAGTCTCTTGTGCCTATCCCCTAACCCTCGATAAGCGGCTCACCAGCACTTAGTCACCCCACAAGCGACATCTAATGCTGGTTGGAGGGCGCCATTAGCCAATTTCTTTAGCTCATTTAAAAAATTCAATTAAGGGGAATTTTCCTGCACTTTTTGTGTGTTCCACTCCATCTCCCAACTTCCATTGAACGTGCTAGATCTGAATGTGACAATGGTGTGAAGCTCAAATTGCGTTTCACCCTTCCAAATATGGGACCTCAAAGTGACTGTGGGCAACTTACAAATAAGCAATACATAAGGAAATACATGGCCATTTGGAATGGCAATGACATCATTGCCTCCATATGGTTTCATGAGTCGAAATAAAATGAAAAAATGAGCTGACATGTTTGTTTCTTGTCCTGTTATTTTCAATTGGTATATCAAGGCAAACACATCAACAATGCCAGAAGGCAGCATGCCATCATCAACTCTACTCGCCAAATCTGTGGGCACTGTGTTAAATAAAACATGGTCCATTCATTCCAACATGCCCCATTTCAACTGGGAGGCGCTAGTCCCATTCTGGATTTAATTTGGAATTGTGGGGTGTGTAAACCTAGATTTCACCATTATAAACCCAAAACTACAAGTGTAAGGAATACACAGTTAAAACCAGGACTGAACTAGCATGTCCAGAGTTGACTGTAATGGGGCACTTTGGCATGTATGCAACTGGATGAAGATGAAGACACCAACAACTGCAACATTGGGTGTCTATGTACAAATTGTTAGCACCCTTATCAAGCAGGGGGCGCACTGGGATACAAGTGGACATTGCCCTTTTCAATCGCTGACAAAGCACATTGTATTTAACACTGAATGCAAGCCAGTAACCTTGTGTGTGAGGTGCAGTGAGGTGATGTTAGACTTTGCAACGTTTTAACAATGGAATGACTGTCACATCAAAACCTGAACTTTGTGTGCTTTAAAACGGGACCAAAATAGTGCCACAGCTTTCATTGCGCATTTCAGTCTGGAAAAGATTCACCTGTATGCAACTTGCATTATGTCACTGTCCACGCTTCCCGTAACCATGTGCAGAGCCTCATTAAAGCTTTGGAGGTAGTGCTAAAACACGTGTTTTTTGTAAAATAGCTCTTTTTTCAGGACTCATCTCATTTCATGCCTGGAGGTATATTCATCTAGTGGTATTCCCTGAGAAATAACACTGGAAGTAATGCCGCCGTATTACGAAGTGATATTTCACTTGGAATGTTCCACTAGCTTTACTCCCACCACAGAAATGGAGGGAAACATTTGAATAACTCCCCATAAGTTTTTTAGCGTATGTTTCCTGTACAAGAGGGAAGTGCATCTGCAAACCATTTGAATGTGGACGTAGGAAGGGGATAAATAATTGCGCATTTCAGGAACACACCCTCTCACCCCATTCCGCTTGCAATGCATACCAAGCATCGGCAATGGCAACAGTTTGGGCTTTTGTGTAAGTATGGCAAAGGCACTTGTCATGCACTGGCGTAGTGGTATTAACTGTTCATTGACGGTGTAAGTGTAAAATGGTCCGAGTACCTGGGCATCTAATATCAGTACATGACAAATGCCTAACACTTATGTACAAGCCAAAACTGTTGGCTTTGCCAATGCTTATTTTGAACATAACCTCGGTGTAGGACACGCAGAGTGGTTATAAATCGGGTAGCTGAGGGCTACAACTCCAATTAAGTAATTAACTGTCAGAGGACAGCTTTGAAAATACATTGACAGGCACTTCGAGTGCAATGTTTGATGGTAAGGCTTGTTTAAAGCGAGCTTAAAGAGTTCCCATGAGGAGTTGTTTTGGGCGGCGGGATGCAGGAACTGAGTGGGAATGGCCAAAGGGATTAGCATGGCCATGGGCAGTCAATGTGTGGCCATGTAACCAAACAACACCTACAAGCTGTGTGTCCCTCCTCATGTGTCATTCATCCCTATCTGTACTCTAATGCAGTAGTTTTGATGTATAGGTGTCAAAAGCGACGTCGAATCGCCCAACTAAAAAGGATCTGAGTTTACCCTTTTGTTCAAAAAACAATGTGCAATAGAAGTAGCAACCCCCACTTTGCACTTTGCATGTCCACCCTCAATGTGCGCATGGAAGTATTCCTCAAATAAGAATGTCTTCCAGGGACGTTTTATGGGATTTTGGGAGTGCAGTCAACCAGGTTTTAAAAATAAATAACTAAATAAGTATGCTGTGGACTTTTTGGAATGTAGTATTCAAGGAAACGTACTACCATTAAGCAAAGCACGAGTGGTAATACTTTTAAGCATGATCCATCTTTTTGTTAAACCGACAACTGAGTGAAGATATTCCCCCCATCCCGACCTGGCAGATGGGGAATTCCGTTGCATACTTGGATCACATCTTTGCTTTGATGAAACTGATTCCCGAGCTCCATACCTGAAGTCAAGTCAATTGAACGTCCGTATTATCCTAATTCGGAAAAGAAAACAGAGATACAAAATTTGGCTTCTCATGTCTGAGGCCCACCAATTACAACTAGACGCTGAGATGATGCTCAAAACACTGGGAAATCAAAATACCTGTGAACTTTGGGCACTACTGAATGTCAGTAAAAGAATATCTCTGTACTTAACAGTGGCTGTTCCCGAAGTAGAGTGGGTTGCTCACTTCTCTGGTCTATACGCAAAGAGAGCTAATGAAGAAGAGCTTCAAACATCACAAACAACAATCTAATGCTACTCACCTTACTAAATCCAGAAGCATTGAAGGTAAATACGAAGATCTACGCAGTATTCATAGACCTCAAACAAGCCTTTGATAGCGTTGATCGGCAAAGGCTATGGCAGAAATTACAGACATGGAATTGTACCCAGACCTTTTAGCAGTAATTCAGGCCTTATATACAGCCACGTCGATACAGGTCTGACTCTCAAGCTGAGGGGCTTTATAAAAGAAAATCAAAATGTGGAATGGCTTAAAGCAGGGATACCATCTTGCATCAAAAATGGACCTGAATACTGCCCAAGGAGATGCAAGAACACACCGTTGATCTTAAATGGCACAGCTGTACCCTGGATGGTCTATGCAGATGACCAGGTCCTTCTGGACAAAATGCTGATTGGCCTCCAACAGAGTTTAAACACCTTACTCTTGTATTTTCAGGAAAATGGCTTATCTGTCAATGCTAAAAAGACCCAAACCCTATCTTTTTGCAACCTTCAAAACCGAAACAAAGGGAAATTCTCCTCGTTTCTGGGATCCACCAAGCTGGTAGAAGTCAAAATTATAAAATATTTAGGAGTCTGGATTTACTAATCTCTGGATGAACATGAGTGGGGAGAGGCCCTATGTACAAAGGTTTAGTCCCTAGCGCGACAAGCACTGATACTACATAGAACGTTTGGGAAATGTTCCTTATGCCCAGTACTACTCTTTTATTGGCAGAAAGCATTTATGATACTGGCATTTGGAATGGAAGCAGCCTTGAACCTATCATGGAAGATATGGGATTACCTAGAAGGTCTTTTTTGGAGGAAAATATTATTAATATTAATGTGCTTGTTAGGGAGAATTCTAATACATGAGCCAATTTCCCTTACCTTTTGAGACCTGCAGCAACTTTGCTGGATTTCTAGGACTTTAATTTTTACCTGGAAAGAGTGTGAGCCTTTTTTCCCACTCTTTCATGTATTTTGATGTGTGTTTTACTTTTGTGTTCTTTGAATATGGAGTTTTAGACAACTCCATAGGCATCGTCTTTTTCTTGTATGTCACACAGCACCCTCAGTGCAGTGGCACAGGGATGTCTTTTAGAGGTCCCAAGGTTTAAATACCTTCTCTGGGACTGACTACTGTCTCCAAGTGAATGTATAGTTAAATTGACTTTGCTAGTTTTTTTAAATTACTAGACCCAGCACACACTGCCTTACAGCAGAGTGCTGGAGGGAATACCTAGTGTTCCCTTTGCCTAGAAAAGTCATGTAGCCCTCAAAAGCTACCCTTTCCTCTCAGCATGGCTGGTGGAAGAGGTATTACCATGATTTCCGCCACCGCAACCGGTTTGAACACTCCGGTAGCTGAAATCCACCGGAGCCATGTTTTTCAAGATGGTGTCTGAGCTCCCTCTGTAAAAACAGGTCCTGATCGACTTTTTTCACCATTTCTTTTTGGAAAGATCCTTCTAGTGTTTGTCTCTGTGTGCCAAACCAGAAAACTGTTTAAAAGCAGGTCTCTGGGACTTGGAAGGCAGAGTTGACCACTGGAACGAAAGAACCGAAGACGAGCAGAAGGAAGACGATTGCTGCAACTCCTGGACTGTTGGTTTGCCCGATGAAGCCCTGCTACAGGTCCGAATTGTCTGAAACTCCCTTGACAGAGAAGCCCTTCAAGGACGACTTCTTCCCTTGAGCTGGTGGGAACAACCAACTTGCAAGCCACCTGGAAACCATCTCGATACTGGTTGAATTTTCTTCAGAATGCTGTTGAAAATCGGATAGCCAGTGAAAAGGATACCAGTTTGTGGACTTTAAGGCACTCACATCTTAAATCGATGTTTTGCCAAGCTTGTGGATCCGTCCCTGTGCAGTGATGGAACCTCCCGACGTCCTCCCTCTTGTCCCCACGAATGAGGCTCAGGAATAGCGAGATCTGCAGGAACTGCCAGGAACCACTGCCTCAGCTACAGATTTTCTTCTTTCAAAAGGTACTGTGCAAATGCAGTAGAGAAATTCTCTTTGCCGCGGTGAAAGTTTGTGAAACTTTCCCAACTTTGGAGTCTTGTTTGCTCCTAATTCGACATATAACTCTTTATTGTGCAAACTACTTCTAAGAACATTGGCAAAGACTTAACAGTTTACTACCAGAACTGTGCTATCCTATCCAAGACACTGATCCATTGACTTTGGCCTAGGCCTATTGAATTGAACTGCCTCTTGTAGTGAACTGAAACTATTTGCCTTGCCTATGAAAGTAACTGTGTTTGATTTTTATAACCCTTGTCTTTTTATCCCTTTTGAAAGTTACTGAAGTGCCATTTTGCTCCCACTACAGAGGAGCCTAACTAGTTCAGAAATGTATTGGTTTGGTACTGTAGTGTATTGTAGTGTGATATTGAGCTGCTTCTTACTAGTGGAATGGAATGTTTTCTTACTAAATGTGTAAATAAATGTATATTGTTTTACCAAGAAACCGTGAGTAAGGGGGTCATTACAAGGTGGGCAGTAAGGGATTACCAGCAGCGGTAAGGAGACTGGTGCCGGTAATCCCCTACTGCCCAATTCCGAGGTCCCTTAGCGGGAACCGTAAGGGATGTGTGGTCTGACCACACGTCCCTTACGGGTCCGGCTAAGGGACCAGGGCACTAATAATGGGCTTGCAAGTCACGAGCCCATTATTAGCGCCCTCCCCTATGGGGGCTCAATTGGGAATGGGGAATGGCATGTTCAGTGGGGATTTACCGGTCCCGCCAGGGTCGGACTACACCAGGAAGTCACCATTGAACTACACCGGTGCCGGACACAAATAGCGCCATGACTACAACCAATCTCGGAATGAGGCCCTAAGTGTTTGTTTGAACCACTGTGATTGCAGGTCCGTTGTGTAACACCTTGTACTGCTCACATCCCTCTTCAGATAAGCCTGGCTGCTCAGCGCGTCTACCACAAAACTGTGTAGTACAGACTTATACCAAAGTTGAGATTGTGCTTACACCTGTAGTCTTAAATGTGTGTAGTGTTCCCAAAGGGTACTGCATGTAATTCTGCCAAACAGTGTTCTCTCTTCCCGAAGCATTTCCAATCCCCCAGATAAGGTTTGAACTTGCAATTGAATCAATCCACTCAATAATTTTGTGGAAATCAATTGACCTCTACTGGAAGATACTTACTGAGGAGGATGTTCTCCCATTGGACATTTTGAGAACAACAGCTACTAAGCAACAAAATAAAATGTTGAACCTTAGGAAGAACAGATGCTCAATGTGGCTAGAAGCCTTGGATTGCTCGGAAGAAGCTCTATTAATAAATCCCTCATTGGTCAAAAAGAAAATCCAATGGAGCGATTGGATAGAGACTCAGCAGACCAAAGCAAGATACAAACTTTCAATTAACTGTCTGGCTGATTCTCGCGCAATAAATCAATTGCCTCCATATCTGTACAGATTCCCATGTCCAAAGTTCAGAGTCCTATTTTCATGTCTGAGACTGAATCTTCTTCCAATTAGAGAAGTACTAGAACATCGGAAACAACTAAATGGGAAACCAGATTCGTGTCGATTTTTGTCTCGATCGTAATCAACAGGAATCGCTTTGCCATATCCTGATGGAATGCAATGCTCTATCTCAGATTAGACTTAAATGTCGTGATGTTTTCCAATCCGGTGCAGTAACTCTCAATCCAGATGACTGTTGGACCTCTTTTTTACTGGGCAAACAAAAATCATTTATTTTCAGAATTCTGCAATTTTGGTCGGAGTTAACTACTTTAACGAATTTCTGAGTGATAATTGTTCTTTTCATGATGTGAACAAGTTATTCTCTTGCTTCTTGCACTAAACCAAGGAATTGTGATGATGAGACTTAGGGGGTAATTCATAGAATTCAGCGCACAAGTGTCGCACGCGGCTGGCGCACAGTGTGCGCGTGCGAATCCCTGCGCCAGCCGCGTGCGCCAAAACCCATTTCCGCGCACAGCGTATTCATGGATTCCAGCCACCAAAACCAGCCGTGGCGCACAGTGGCGCAGCGACCTTGCAGCAGCGCCAGTTACGCCCCCAAGAACGCCTTCCGCGCAGGGAAAAGCCATCAAAATCCCCAATCCAGCGCAAAGGGCTGCGCTAACCCTGTGCCAGCACGGCAAGCGCGATCGGGCCTGGGGGAGCGTGCTACGTGTATTTCAGGGGTTCGCGTGAAGTTTCTCACGTGATCGGGCCTGGGGGAGCGGGCTACTTGTATTTCAGGGGTTCGCGTGAACTTTCTCACCCGATCGGGCCTTTGGGAGCGGGCTACGTGTATTTCAGGGGTTCGCGTGAAGTTTCTCACGCGAATAGCCTGGGCGCGTGTATTTCAGGGGTGCGCGGGAAGTTCCACACGCGAATAGCCTGGGCGCGTGTATTTCAGGGGTGCGCGGGAAGTTCCACACGCGAATAGCCTGGGCGCGTGTATTTCAGGGGTGCGCGTGAAGTTCCACACGCGAATAGCCTGGGCGCGTGTATTTCAGGGGTGCGCGGGAAGTTCCACACGCGAATAGCCTGGGCGCGTGTATTTCAGGGGTGCGCGGGAAGTTCCACACGCGAATAGCCTGGGCGCGTGTATTTCAGGGGTGCGCGTGAAGTTCCACACGCGAATAGCCTGGGCGCGTGTATTTCAGGGGTGCGCGGGAAGTTCCACACGCGAATAGCCTTGGCGCGTGTATTTCAGGGGTGCGCGTGAAGTTCAACACGCGAATAGCCTGGGCGCGTGTATTTCAGGGGTGCGCGTGAAGTTCCACACGCGAATAGCCTGGGCGCGTATATTTCAGGGGTGCGCGGGAAGTTCCACACGCGAATAGCCTGGGCGCATGTATTTCAGGGGTGCGCGTGAAGTACCCTGCTGAAATCACGTGTAAAACTTCCCGCGCACCCCTGAAATACACGCGCCCAGGCTATTCGCGTGTAAAACTTCCCGCGCATCCCTGAAATACACGTACCCTGCTGAAATTGCGTGTAAAACTTCCCGCGCACCCCTGAAATACACGCGCCCAGGCTATTCGCGTGTAAAACTTCCCGCGCACCCCTGAAATACATGCGCCCAGGCTATTCGCGTGTAAAACTTCCCGCGCACCCCTGAAATACACGCGCCCAGGCTATTCGCGTGTAAAACTTCACGCGAACTCCTGAAATACACGTAGCCCGCTCCCCCAGGCCCGATCGCGTGAGAAACTTCACGCGAACCCCTGAAATACACGTAGCCCGCTCCCCCAGGCCCGATCGCGTGAGAAACTTCACGCGAACCCCTGAAATACACGTAGCCCGCTCCCCCAGGCCCGATCGCGTGAGAAACTTCACGCGAACCCCTGAAATACACGTAGCCGCTCCCCCAGGCCCGATCGCGTGAGAAACTTCACGCGAACCCCTGAAATACACGTAGCCCGCTCCCCCAGGCCCGATCGCGTGAGAAACGTCACGCGAACCCCTGAAATACACGTTGCCCGCTCCCCAAGGCCCGATCGCGTGGGAAACTTCACGCGAACCCCTGAAATACACGTAGCCTGCTCCCCCAGGCCCGATCGCGTGAGAACGCGAACCCCTGAAATACACGAACCCCGCTCAATCGCGTGTGTAACTTCCCGCGCAACCCCGAAATACACGTGCCCTGCTCGCACAGGCACTATTGCTGTATGTTGCCACTTTTGTAATGCGCAGGGACGCAGGGACGCTACCGCCTGCCTTCGTGTGGCGGACGTGTATCGGCTTGTGCGTGTCTTTCGCTGTGCGTGGCTTTGCCCTATTCGGTTCCATGAATACGTGTGGTTTGGGTGCGTCTGGGCGTTCCCTCTGCTTCCCTGCAGTACATCCCCAGTTACGCCCTTGTTTTCGCAAGTTGTTCCCCATTCCGCGCGTTACGCCCCATGTTCCGCCCACTTTCTAGTGTATGCGCAGAGGTTGTGCGCTTTCACTGTGCGCGTCGCGCACGTCTTTCGGGATGTTGCAGTGACGTGTGCGCCATGCACGGGTTTGGCGCACATCCCGAGGAAGACACGCGCAGGGACTTCCATTTCCGCTTGCGCCTGCTTGCGCCTGCTTGCGCGTAGATTTTCGGCGCACGTTTGTTCCATGAATCGGCCCCTTAGTAAAAGGTTTGTAATAAGCCAAAGTACTAATAAAAAAAACATTTAAAAAAATGCTGTAATTGGGTTGGAGTAATCAGTTTAGTACCAGTTATATTGCTATTTTCCTATGATGCATTTCTGCAGGGAATTAAACCAAAATCAAAACGCACAGGGTGATAAATGCAGTACCCAGAACCATTAAAACCCAGCCAGATGGGCAAGAAGGGCAAGAAGAGCATTAACACTGATATATGTGTATTTGTATTTGTATTTATTTTTGTTCATATAGCGCTTTACACCAAAGCGCTGCACATTATAACAATAGGGTACATATGAAATAACATTATAACAGTAACAGTTGAAACATTTAACAATTGAGAATCAGGCCAACAAAACAATAAGTAGAGCAATTAATTGGAGGATAGAAGGATAGTAGTGGAGTAGAACTGAGAGGGAGGGGGGGAGGAAAGAGGGGGAAAGGAAGGGGTGAAGGGAGAGAATGGGGGGAGGGAGAAGAACAAGGAGACAAGGCAAGGAGGGAGGGGAGCAGGGAGGGGAGCATTCAAGGGGATTCAAGGCGGGGAATGGAGAAGGAGAATGTGTGCCCCTCTCTTACATAAACAGACACATGGTTGTGTGCCAGGCAGCACTAATATAATGTAGTTTGTTCCTTCATCTTCTGACCTAGGCCCAGACATTCTGCAACATAGCACTTGAACACTAATGTTGACCGTTATACAAATGTGTACTCCTGGAAGGTTGGTAGACATTTACAGCCCACCTGCAGTTGAATCTGCCATTCACAGGAAGTTCACGTATTTAGGCATAAGTGCTCACCCCTCTGCCATGGACAAAGATTTACTGGAGCTTCTACAGTTGACATGTTGCCATGGTAAACAAACATGGATTCACAACAGAGCTTTTCTAAAATGATTAAAGCGCCAAGTGTGTTCATTTACCGCCTACATTGTTACATGTAAAAATATACCCTGTACTAACACCCCACAAACATAGACCAGTAAGTGATATTCAAAGGTTAGATTCAATCAGGTAATACTTTGCACTGGTAGTCTGACAGCACACCGAGTGAACCAAATGAAGAATGCATTATTTTTACGAATCATACATCATACCGCAGCACCACAGCCATCATACGTGTACCAATCCCGATTGGACAGTTGGTCACAATGTTATTCACTAATAAACATGTATTTAACAGGTGCAATTATTTTATACTAATGTTTCAAATGCACAATTTTGGAAAAGCAGGGTGACAAGGTGTGATGTAGGGGATTTCCTTACATGTAAAAGAAAAGCAAAAGATATTAATTGAAAATGAAAAGGGTCATGATGGATTACATGCCAGCCTATAGACGTGAACATATCCTAAACCTGTAGCAGCAGCAGCATCATTTGTGGATGTTGTTTAGAGCTCATTTTCAATGATTTCGCTGATCCTTTTCTGCATTCATCTTGTTTGTTCTCCTGTAGCTCTGCTGGAATATTGATAGTTTTAAAATTGGAACATAATTTCTGTGCCATGAGGAAAAGAGCTGCATTCCTCGTCAGTCCTTTCATTTTAATATTAAGTGACAAAATGCTCTGTCACTTGCACTCTCTTTTCGAGACCATTCTTCACCCAAACCTTTTATAAATGTGTCAAGATTGAATAGAACATTTTAGCAGAATAAATTGGACTCCATGCCCAGAATTGTATCAAGTGATACATGAAAGAAAGGAGCAAGCTATTAAAGTATACACAGATGTGCGCTGACCACGAACACAGGGATGCTATGTACATCAAGGAAAACATGCGATAAATGTGAATTAAACGCCGCATTTTAACGTAATACTTGGTGATCATTAATATTGTGTCAAAACCGTATACGTAGCTCAACAGTGAAATCTAAGGAGATTAAGCTCCAAGGAGAGTCGGGAGCTCGGATCATTTGTAACAATCACATGTTATTTTTTTTTTCTTGACATTTTGTTCTGAGGGCAAATCCCACAATTTAGCACACAGTTGAGGAGATTGTTAATGAGATTCTGCCACCAAGAACTCCCTTGAACAAGATCGATATTGTTTGGCACCAGGGTTGTTGGAGTGATGACATCTCTCACTTATTTTGGTCTCAGGGGCTTTTGTGGTCACAAACAACATGTTTTGCCATGCCAGTACCCCATGAAAACTGACAAATGAATAACCCTTCTAGAATTCAGGACTAGCCAGGCCTGTCCACCTTCAGCAGAATATATACGCAAGACGTTCACATTGAAAGAAATGGTGGTAGTTACTATCAGTTTTTCAGTCTGTCAAAGGTCAAATTGAGGAGGTGAATATTTGCTAAAACGATTTTTGGTTGGCAATGGAATCCTAATTTACGAACAAAAAGTGCTAAGTTCACGCTAAGTAGTTATCCCGAGCAAGAACATTGCACGGACCAAATGAACATCTCTGGGAGCAGATTCATTGAATTAAATGCATGCAGAGCAAAAAAAAAATGAGTAGTGCCCGGAACACCCACAACACTCTTCCATGACAAACTGAACATATTGTTGTCAAACAACCTTTGCATTGGACCAATTGAGAAATAGTAATCAAGGATTATTTATCAGCAATCACCATTACTTCCACTCCTCTCCTGCAACAGACAAGACATCATCCCAGTACCCCCACTAACCTGAGCCCCAGCCCCCTACATTAAGGAAGCACTCACAAGTCTCCTCTCGTTCCAGTACACCCACTTACCTGCACCCCAAACCCCTACATTAGGGCAGCACCCACAAGTCCGCCCTCATCCCAGTACACCCACTACAGTGAGCACAGGCCCCCTACATTAAGGCAGCGCTCACAAGTATGCCTTCATTCCCGTACCCCTACTAACCTGTGCCCCAGCTTCCTACATTAAGGCAGCAACCACAATTCCGCCCTCGCCCCAGCACTCCCATAACCAGCTATGCATCCTGAACAACCATGGCCCAGTTCACTGTGGAGCACTAACCTACCTCCACTCCCCTGGCCATGTGTCTCCCATGAAGTACACCTGTTAGTGATCTTCCTCTAACATGATCACTTGGAAACAGTGCTGGTGAACCCAGGACAGTCACCTCTTCCATGGCTTCCCCTTGGAGCACCCATAGCTGCACAACCACAGCCAACCATACTGTCACTGCAGCTACACTTCCGTCCCTTGATGTTCAGGTGACAATTTCCACATGTGAGGTGTGTAGGCCAGTGAATCAGAGTTAGACCACATCCCTATTCGACATCCCCAATGGCAATACGCTATTCCTGTTTAGCAGGTGTGAACACATTTAGACGGACAAGCAAGTGCCAAAGGGATACCTAAACAGCTGCGGCTGCATGAAGGAACACAATGAACAAGCAAATGAAGCCTGAAACCTTGAGAAGTGAATGGGCAGAGGTTAATGAGTTGCCACCAGATACTCCAAACCTTCCTGCTCTGTAAAATATCCAGGTACACACCTAAACAAATAAGTACCCATCCTCAAAAAGAGACACAAAACATTATCATGAAATATACCTCTCATCTCCAAATGTCTTCCCATATTGCCACCATCATAAACAAAATCCAAAACATAACCAACACTGATATACCGACAACAAACATGCAATGCCCCAGCAAAAGCAATGGCATCAGACAACCATCCCTTGCTATCCCCACCATTCTGATGGTCCCTTCCCTACTCGTGAAACAAATGTCCAAAGGCAAGTCAATCAAAGAAATATTACCATGCCTACCTCGAACAACCCCAATATGACTCAACACCCATCACCACATGTGTATAGGAAGTGCCATGCCAACCGCTGCATAAATGGTTGACACACTCACGAACACCATGTCCATCAATTGCCAACATGCCTGTACTGCAACGCATGGAAGTAACCAATGAACAGATGTATATGACAAAGACATGAAACACATGCAACTACAAACATGTCATCTCCCCACATCTATCATTGTCAACGAACACACATTGGCCATGATCACATCACACTAAACATCACACTCACATGAAGCATGCACACATGTCCTACAGCAAAAAGGCCAGTACCAAAATGACCCACAGAGTGTGGCCTAACACACATGACAGCCATAGGACAAACTTAATTGGAGATCATTTTCAAACAAAAGGAGCAGAGGAAAAGGCACACAATCATGCATATACCAGTAAGCCAAGACATGCTGCACATTGCACAAAGAAACAGCAAACAGTGCTGTTGAACAATAACATATAAATGTATTGAAGCACAACTATGTACAATAATGGTAACAGAAACACTGTCCGTGAATACATAAATAACAGAAAGGAAACCTGCAACTAGTGGACTATATATATCAGCCTGTAGGCTTGTTCATGCCAATCTCAAAAAATTCCTCATTCAAGGCCAATTCTCCCTCCACATCCGACTCTTTCAGGTGGGGTTCTATTGTTTTCCAGAGGGCTTTCAGGGCCTCCCTCATCTGAGACTCGATCACCTCTGCTGCCGTACAAAAATTCTCCAGGATGGTGGTCTGCGTCTGTGCCAACCTGTCCTCCACCTCAGCCCTGGCCCTGCCAATTGCCACCTCGTGTGCCAGCTGCCTCTCCTGGTCCTGCTGCCTCACGAATTCTAACTGGGATGACACCAGCACCTGTAGGCGTTGTCATGCCTCCTGCCTAACTTGCAACATTTGTGTACCTCCGTGACTCCTCCTGCGTGAAATGCCTTCAACTATTTGCCTCCTCAGCGTCAACATCTCCTGCCACCTGTCAATGTGTCTGCGATGCAGGTACTCCCTCATACTGGATGACAGTCTGTGTCAGGGGAGTCCAGTACCTGCATTGGCAATGAGTGCCTGGAGTTCCTCCGCAGCTGGTCCCCTGTATGTTTCTGGGCAGGCTCCTTTATCACCTCATCTGCCATGGCATGACTTCCACATGCACCAGGGATTTAGGAACATCCAGCCTGGCCAATGGTGGGACAGGGCCACAGGAGGCCATGGTGGTAGCTAGCATGAAGGCCTCAGTTAAGGTTGACTGGGGCACAGATGAGGAGGAGGAGTGGGTCATTGAAGTGGCCTGTCCACAGTGGCAACTGAAAGCAGTGCTGCTGCCAGTTGGGACAAGAGGTGGCCCATCTGCCCACGATGCTCTACAAGCAGCTCATGAGTTGCTTGCACAGCATCATGTATACATGCCTCCCGCCACAAACCATCCAACAGCAGTAGCAGCACTGCATCTCAGATGGCCACATTGGCGGGAAGTGCAGGCTCTGTCTGGGTGGAGGTATGCGTGAAAGTTGGCAGTGCTGCAGCAAATGGCCCTGGGACAAGAAGTTGTGCTGACCCCTCCACAGTGGACTGCACAGCCTCCTGTATCAGGGCCAGGTGTGCAGCCTGCACATCCCTCCTTACAGTACCTGATACTTTGGGCAGGACTGCAATGGTGTCCTCTGCCTTCATCAACCCAGATACCTCCAATGAGGTCTCCATGGCATGGGGCTCCTCTGTGGTAATGTCACCAACACCACCGTGTCCTTCTGCTGCTGAGATGTCCACCACAACAATGGAATCCTGGGCCACCTACTCAGCAGTCTTGCCATCAGAATGGGACACTACACCAGGACCATCGCTCTCAGAGGGGGTGGATACAACTGGGTGTACCTGTGGTCTGCTGGTGTGTCTGGAGGCCTTTCATCAGGGCTGCACCTCCACATCACAGCTCATACCCTCTTCCCCAGCTGCTGTAACTGCAGAAAAGGGAAAGAAGAACATAGGGATCAATCATGCATGCCAATGCATGTGGACTCTGACCAAGTGCATCAGTAGCATGCTGTTAGCATAAGCCAACAAGAAACGGCATCACACCCAGGGCCCATGCTCGGAAATAGGACAGGTTCCAGCCTCACAACTGACGGAAAAAGGAGAAGTAACAATGATGAGACATGCACATGTGAACAGAACACATTGATATCTGGCCACAAACAAATGACAACAACTCTGTACACATCACAATCACAATGAAGCAGTGACCAAAGTGCATCCTGCATGCAGGGCCAAAGGAAGGGCAAATGGCCACATGCATCCATAGCACCACAGGCACATCTCCACCCAACCATATCACCAACATGCACCCCTGACAGTCCCATATAAAAGCAAGCAATACGTACATAAACCCATTGCTGAGTATCAAGCAGTAATGCTCTTGCTCCCAACACAAACAAATGTCATGGTGACATACCTTGTATGACCCCTCATTTAGTGGCATGATGGGTCCCAATGAAAATTCAAATAGTCAAATACAAGAAATTGCCATGACCACACATCCAAACACATCTGTCTGTCTCAGCTGCTGTGTGGAGATGATGCAATTGTCATGCACAATGAAACAAACCATACAGAAGGGTGCATGAATGTACCACACATGCCCCAACAAATCAATCTGGCAACTGTTTCTGTCAGAGGGCTTGTGTCAGCATCTCATAGCGCATTCACATGAGCATAGTTTATCACCAGAGGTTGACTGAGATCATACTTACATATGTCCACACTACAGATGTGTGCCAATACATAATTCCAGCATCGGCATTAGGCTGCATCATTTAAGGACTGTGCAGCACACATACCGTGGAAAGAACTAACTTGATCAAGTCATGCCTATCCACGCAGGGCATACCAAATCTGTGGAAATGTATAGCCTGTGAGTACTCAGCAGCATCCTGGATATGTGCCTGCAGGTCAAGGACCTGGCATGGACTGCTGGGTTGATCCTCTCCAGGATGCAGGGGTGAAGGGGTGACCCTCAATGGCAGCATGCATGGTGCACTTCCACCACCTCTGCTTGGCTCCTGATCCTTAGGTTGTACCAGCACTCCTTCACATGCTCCACTGAATGGACTGCTACACCCTTCAAGTTAATGGCAGCTGTGATGTCCACCCAGATCTGTTCACGACCACAAAGTCCAAGCTGCTTTTGTGGAATTAATAGGGCATAACAATTGGCCAGGACCCTATCAACTAGGATGCCATTTTTTCCAGCTGAGAAGTTGAATCACTGCAGCCTTGCCTTGGGGGTGCTGGTCGATGTTCTGGACATGGTGCACCTGAGGCTGGTCGGGTGAAGCTAGTCCCTGACTATGCGTGCTGCAGTGTTGTGGTGGTGGTATTGAGGTGTGGAAGTCCAAATATGGCAGATGAGGTGGACACAGAGCCTGACAGGAGGGCCACAGAAGAACATGCTATGGAGGAAGACCAGCAAATCCAAGGCAGTACCAGTGGTTAGCACACAGTGACCCACTGCCAGGCAGAAGGATATGTTGAGGTAAGGAAGCAAATTAAGGCTGGAAGAGGGAAAATATGGCAAAAGGCAGGATCTACAGAAAGGCACAGGTGTCTACAGTCCACAAATGGGGTTCCTGTGACAAAATCAGAGGAAGGGCCCCATGTGCACATTTACCATGCAGCACGCAACACACTTACATGCTTAATGTTGTACAAGATGTGCCCTCCCCTTGCGTATACAGAGGCAGAGATATTTAGGGTGTAAAATGTGAATTTTGCACAGAAATCCATTGGCTCTTGCCATGAATGCTGCTTGCACCAGGAGTGGAAGTGCTCCACAGAGATGGAGAGGACAAGGATGGGGCAGAGGGCAGAAAAAGGGTCAATCTGCAAAAAAGATGCGGTTAGCCTACAGGTGCCCCTATACCACCAAGGCCCACTAGAGCCAAGAGGGGACAGCCTGCAGACCAAAAACAGGCATCATACCACAAACAGACACAGGTGAAGGAGAAGGGGCCACCAAGGAAGAGGACCTTTACAGTTGAAGAGCTAACAATCATCACTGATTATGTTGACGAACACAAGTGCGACCTGTACCCTTTGGCTGACAGTACCCTTCCTGTGACCCAGCATTGGAGGATGTGGCAGGATTTCACTGATCACATCAATGCCTTTTGGGGTGGAGTGGCATACTGCAGAAAAGTTCCACAAGAGGATGGGGGAACTCATGCGACAGACCAAGGAGACGATCCGCAGCAATGTGGCCTCTGTACAGGCTACTGGAGGTTGAGCACCACATATAGATGAGCTGACTTCATCTGAAGAGGTCGCCAGTGACTTCATCAACAGTGAGCAGGAGGTTGGCGTGGGAGGCATGGCCAGCTATGCAGCCTCATTAGGCGAGTACCATGTGTGCATGTCATATATTCTTTCATCTACACATATATGGTGTGGTACAGTTGGTTGAGGTCCTTCTCACCCATCCATGAGTACTATAGTAATGCATCCATGGTCAGTCGCATTACATGTTGTGCATCCTAGAAGGCTGATGCTTGAACTCTGTTTAAGCTTGAAATTTATCTTACAACACACATTACTGTATATAGAATTATTTAGCAAGGCCAATATAACTGTATGTGGCAGGGGCCTACAAGACACATGTCATTGGCCATACTCACAGTGTCATGCTTATGAATGATGGTGCACTGTGCCCACACAATTTGACTCACATGGAATAACAATAAGCAGTGAATGATTTCAACGTCATCCATTCACAGGGGACATGGATGAGCAACAATGTCATTGAGAAGTTGCATAAGGGTTTGTTCCAGACAGAAGCTGCAGTGGTTGGGCAATAGATGTTGGAGTGTTGGTTATTCCACATTTGCAGTATCTATTATTTAGTGGTCATGCAAGTGCACACTTGTCATATCCATGGTGCACTCTCCTCACACGTAGTTGGGATGCATGTGAGCATGGGTAACCACAAATCTGGCCTTGGACAATGTGGCGAAGGGGGTGATAGGGAATTTGGTAGAACAAATGACTGCATGCATGTTTGGTCAGCAGGAGAAAACGTGATACTTTCACATGTTGCAAGTAGGCATGGTTTAAGCAGCAATTAAGCACAGCCTCCATCCATCTACTTTCAGACCTTCCACTCTCAGACATGTATCTATGCATGTATGATTGCCTACTACCCAATATGCACCAACATAATTGCACAGAGCATTGCATGTTAGTGAACTGTGGGTGGTTTTCAGATTTCAGAATAACCAGTTTGTGTGATGTATGTGTGGCTGGCTCTATAGTTTCTGTGTGGACTAGCATTCACATATGTATGATCAGCCAGGTAGGTAGGCCTCTGAATATGTGGTCTGACTTTGTGAAGGTGAGGATGCAGCCTGTGAGGATGAATAGGGGAGAATGGGGCACAGCCATCCACCAGTGCAGGCTGGGGGGGCTGTGCCTGGTGAGAATTCCCTCCTGTTTCAGGCCTTCATTAGTCAGCCTGCCGACTCTTCCAATGATGCTGCCAAATCTGATGTGGAGGGCATAATGAAGGACATGGTGTATGATACACCACTGAGTAGTCTGAATGCAATGGAGATCCTTGAGTTTGTTGAGGCTGCTGAATCAGAGGATGAGAGCCAGGAGACCTTGGGCCTGGCAGTGAGAAGCCCTGTCTCAATGGTGGCTACAGTGTCTGCAAGATTGCTTTCACCCATCATGGTGGGAGCACTGGAGGCTGGTGTTTGTCGGAGGGTTATAGACTTTCAGCCAATGACACTACGAGTAGGAGGAGGAGTTGCTGTGTGCTAGTGCCCAATGGGTTGATGTCCTGCAGGAGATGGACAGGGACAGGGTCTTTTCTTCAAATGCTGCACACACTGCTGAACTCCTCCTATTGTGGCAGGAGAGGCGAGAGGGCAACAACTGAGGCGAGCATTTCATGACAATGGTTTGGCTTTGAGACAATTCGTGCTTCATTATCTGGTGGTCTCAAGGGAATACCAGCGGCAGGAAATGGACACCTTGAGATATACCCTGTATGTCTAGATGTTGGCCTCAAGGGAATCCCAAAGTCAAGACACAGATCCCCCGAGTAAATGCATGCAGGCAGAGAAGTTAGACTTAGGGGTGCCCCACCTTCAAGACACGCATTCCTTGAGGCGATCTCTGCATAATAAAATAGTTGCCACAAGGGACATCCACTGCCAAGAGATTGATTCCTTGAGACAATCTCTCAACATGCAGTTGGAGACATCAAGGATGAAGGGTCAGCATGCATAATGACTCATTGGCCACTAGCGACATCCATCATCACAACCTTATAGCAATTAGAAATTGGGGCCCTCATGCATGCATCCCGCTCATGAGTGGCCATAGCAAATGAGGATCCGGTTTTGACATTGAGTGGTCATCCCAGGATCCACCACAGGATAGGGGTTCCAAATGAACCATTAGGTGATACAATTGGACATGTCCCAACACACCCCTATCCTCTTGCCACCAGTACCCCTTCTTCATGCACCCTGGTATCCATGAGCTTGTGAAGGGGGCATTGGATTATTTCCCCTTTATTCATCACTCCCCCCTCTAGGGTGGACAGATTTAGCTTTTTTCTTCTTTTTTTTTAACCCTGTGCAAGCGTGACCATGTAGAGGTGGAATCAAGTACCCCCACCAAAAGCTCTGCCCCCATGTTGCCTATATGTTGGGACCGGAAATTGCGACAAATGCCGTACCAGTAAGAATGCCTGTACCGCAGAGAATCCTGGAAACAAGGTATCCATTGAGAAAACCTTATATGCATTCACTGAGAAATTATTGGATAAAGTCCCGGAGGAAGTGTGAAAATGAGTGAAAGAGAAGATTGGTGACATCATGCGGAACAGAGCTGACACACCTAGAGAAGATGCATGAGATAAAAGATCATAGACATTCTATACAGTCTGAAGAAGAGGTGGTAAAGGTGAGCAACATTTCAGGCTCAAGATGAAGATGCTCATGCTACAGAAATGCTGAAGAAAATGCAAATCAGTCTACACTTGTACAGACGCAGTAACACAAGTAGACAAAGTGATCTTAAGGCTAGCTACGTAGTGAATAGTTGCGGCGATGCACCAATTTATAATACATAGGAATGTATGGAACCTGAATATTCCACAGGGCACTTTAAGCAAGGCTTGAAACCCCATGATTGCAAAGGGTTTTTCAGTGTGGCGCAGTTTGAAAATAACTTGTGGGGTAGAAGAAATTCAGGAACGGGTTGGCTGGCCCAGCACCAAAAAGTCGAGGCCACCGTCAGCCGGGTTGTCCATCCAGTAGTTACAACGTGAGAAAGAAACAAACTTCTGTTTGAGGTGGAATGAAAAAACACTGAAGGCGTCAAAAGTTCATCATTTAATAGAATTAAATGCAGCAAGAAACTTGAAAAAGCGGTTTCCAAGCCACACGGTCAGATCAAAATAGCCTATGTTTCGAGCTACACAGAAACCAAGAAGATACTCGCTTTTATGCTCAGGCACAAAGCGCTTCTGCAAGGCCAAGTTCAAAGCCTTAATTGACTGGCAGACTGCAAGAGTAATGATAGATGTTGGGCTAATTGGAAGGGAGGCATGATCACACCGACCCTTCCTGCACCTGGTATGGTAGCCTGCGTGCTGCTAGTGTGTGAAATATTCCAGAAGGTACAAGGGTGCCAAACCAATGGTAGAGGGCCATGTAACAGAGAGCCCTATAGTTTGTGTAACCAATAGAGTGTTGAGTATTAGTGTGACACAGAAGATGACTTGCACTTGGGATGGGCTTAGTTGCCCACCTGACAGTAGAGACCCAATCACTTCCCCCGTCAGTATGGAATGTATACTTAGATGTTCCCTGTAACCCTATCACTATTATGTAGTTTGCCACGTAGTGTTATGTCACTTATGATGATTTTTTGACTATAAAGGTTGTGTTTTGTATAACAATATTTAGTCAAAACTCATCATTAGTGATGTCACACTACGTGGCAAACTACAAAATCCTACTCGGGGGGGAAAATAAAACAGAAAGTTTTGCCAACTTCCTGAGTCTGTTTTCATTATTGATGTTTGAGTAAATTCTGCATCCCCATCCATCTCTGAGTATTGCTACCACGTCATAAAGGACCCTAGGTCTATGGGTTCAACTGCATTATTTTTTGTACCCCGGTCCAAGGTGGACTGTATTTCTTTTTTGTACCATCGTCCAAGGTGGACTGTATTCTTAGGGTCAACTGTATTATTTTTTTAATTATGTCAGGGCCATTGTGCTATCGGTGGCAGTAAGTCAATTACTCATGGCACTGGGCACATTTTCAATCTGGAGAACTGGACATGTGGCCATTTTCAGTGGAGTCAATTGACATGGTCGTGTGGACTGCTACAGCCTCCCACCTACAGGTGAACATTCAATTGAACATTGATGGGGATATGTGCAGGCTGTCAGGCAGACTCCATTCATGTCCAAACAAACATCCAATGTCATTTCAGGTATCTTGCCTGATCCGGTGCACGCACTCCCTGAGAGGACCACGTAGCACGCTTTTCCAACCAAGTTCCTATTACCTCCGCTGGACGCTGTCCCTCCACGCTCCAATGCAAGGCCCAGTGTAAGGTGGAGGTGGGGACGGATTTACAGCACAACAGCTGTACCACTAGATAAGGGTGTGCACTGTCAATCTTTTTCATGGCTGTTGGTGTGTGTCCCAATAGTGGGATGATGTGGCACACACAGGGTTTGAATCATTGATATGGTGATAATTGGGTGATGGTCACTTTCATTGAAGATGTGAGTTGTCCTAAATAATTGTGTGTGTGCATGTCTCCTTGATCAGCTATGCATGTGCCTTGTGTCATTGCTTCCACCTCCATGACTTGCTGCTTGGAGACAGTCTCCACTGGGTTTTCCTGTGCACATGTTTTTGGCGAGGGTTGATGCAGTAGCTTCTTTTTTGTGTGGAATAATATTTGCTCTCCTGTCATGACAGCCTCGCATGGCATGTCCTGACATGTGTCATGTTAAGTAGCCACTCCATGATCAATGGTGAACTACCTATAGGGAAGTCTGGTCATTTTCTGCAAGGCCTCTGCACCTTGTGTCTTTGTGTGGTAGTTTCACATTTTCTCATGGGGAAAGGGTTGGGTTTGATATCAAAGTGTGTATGGTTTCACTTTTGGTTCCCAGTCCACCCATGTCCATGATGCATGGGCATTCAAAACACCTGACTCTCACAATCCATGTGGTAGATGATCCAGGTGGCAAGTATGCATACAGATGATGTATGAAGTATGCAGAGCATTTCTGGTGAGGTGCGGGTGTCGGAGCCTAAATGTATTTCTCATATGTTATTTGTAATGTTGCTGTTGTATTCCCATTGATATGATCAAAGACTGTTGATTTTGAGGGGTGTGTAACCTTGCACCATTATTTTATGTTTGTGTATCATGAGAGTGCTAGACAGCTTTCTGGGAGACTTGATGAGCATCTTCATGATTGGACAAGAGACATGTTGAGGGTATTGGGGGGAGGCATGAAGAGGCAGCAGTGTACGTTTAATGTTATGGGGCACATACAGTTTGGAAATCCAAGAGTCACATTCTGAGGTTGTTGTTATGGGCAAGCTGGATTAGCCTGATTGCATCATTGAAGGTCATCAGGAATGTAGCTTTACTGTGTGTGTTCCACAGGGGTTGTTATTCAGGTAAAATAGGTTTGTACTACCTGGTTGCGTGGTTCCTGTTTATGTGCCCTTTTGCCATTGGCCTAGTAAGTGAATTGGTGATGCCCGTAAATGAGGGTGGAAGACTTCCTGCACCTCTACTGCTATGCCATGGCGCATGGCAATATTATGCAGGACACAACAGGCCACAATTATGTTTTATAGTACATGGGGTGCATATAGAAATATGCCACCTGAGTGATCAAGAGAGCGTAGGCGTGACTTGAGAACTCCAAATGTGTGCTCCACTATGCGGCTAGTGGCTATGTGTGCAGCAAAGTAGAGCCCCCACCTGGGGTAGCTTTTTTCCTGATGGGTGTCAGTAGGAATGGTCACAGCGGGTAGGCACTGTCCCCTGCAAAGAAGTGAATGGTTATTTCTTGCACGTATTGTAATTTTTTGTGTTTGTCTGTGTCAGGTGACTACTTGTGTGTGCCGATGCACGTCTGCTAGGATGCAGCACAACACCTGGTGGAGGCACTGTGATTGTGTGGGCAGTGATATACCCCCCACAACAGCTGTGGAATGCTGGAATGATCCTGTGGCCAGGAAGTATAAGGATGATAGTACTTTGATCAGAGGTAGCACAGGCTGTGAGCACATGGTGGGTGGCACCAGGACATTCATCCACTCACTGACCAGGTCTAGGATGACACAGGGAGGGAAGTGGTATCTTCCATGAACCTTCTCATCTGGCATCCCAAATAATGTTGTTCGTGGATGGACTATTCTGGCATTTCTCCTCCTCCTCCTTCCATGTAATAATATCAGTGTTAGCAATGCAGGATCTGCCATTGTGCAATCATATGTTCATTGGGGTTGCAGTGTACATTTATGCATGAGCTTTCATTGTGCTTAATGCTTTTCGACGGCTAACGGGTGGCAGTAAGTTTGCGGGATGATCATTCTCCTTTGGAGTCGAAAGGATTGTGCAAGCGTTTCTGTGAATAGGTTGTACCTAGAGTCTGATGGGGCGTGTTTGTTATTTGCACGGTGCCTCCCTACTCGCACCCATGTTCTTCCTCATTTTCCTAGTTTAATGAGGATTTTGCATGTCTGCAACCTTTGTATTCCTTGTGCTGGCCCTTCCAGAGCATCCTGCCCAAAGCGCTTACACAGAGATTTTTAAGTGGGAAGGGCCAGCGCAAAGTCTGATTTGTGAATTTGAAATACTTTTTAAGTGCTGCACAAAGTGTACTTTTATGGCACAAAATAACACTGTGCTGTGCTAAACATTTTGTAAATGAGGCCCTATGTTTTGAACACAAATAGTACACTATTCATGACTTTATATTCCTCAACACGAGCCACCATCCTTTTAAAATCTTTTATTAAAAATCTGTGTCCTTTTTTTGTTTTGCCCTTAAAAAATCTGATATCAAATAAGAAAAATCCATCATGGATACTGATAAATCACTGATTTCAGAATCAATATATTCTAGGAGCTAGATAGTTAAAATGTTCAACAATCAAAAACCTTTTTGTATTTTGTCTTAAAACTTGGAAAATCAGACAGCAAGGTATCCATTCTCTGAACCTATTGGATAGACCAGGTATCCTTCTGATATCCTAAATATAAAGCAGCGCCAGTCTTAGAATGGCCATCTGGAAAGGCTTGCATTCTACACATAAATTGTGATTGACATTACATCATCGTAAAAAATAGTTATCTATGGAGGAATACATGATATCATTCATCAGCTACCCCATCTGAGATCACCATTGTGATGGACATGCATCTTGGTTTGCACTGATTGTCATGTGCTCTGTGCTTGTAACTGATTTGCCTTGTCTGACATTGCTGTCATCCCTCTGCGAGATAACATAATTTCATGGATAAGGGATTTTTCTTGTCTGTAACACTCATAGGTGCCACAGATTCATATTGTGGTGGTATTTTTTGTAATGTTATTTTTGGAAGCACAGACTTAGCTCGAGAGCAGTGGAGTGCTGTACAGGATTTAGGTAGCCAGTGTTTGGGCTGGTGTTTTTTAACAGTAGCACAGTACTGTGAGTTGCAGTCCATGCAGTGGCCTTTGCATCCATTGGCATTAGTCTTGGTCAGCGGTTGAAAAAGCCACGCTTTGAAATATTTCTGAAAATTGAGACTTGTGGGGGCATTGTGAGCCAATAGCAGGATCGAGCTCCAGTGGGTGGGTGTGCAAAAAGAGAAGGATTTTCTTCTGTTTGCTGATTGGTTGTGATTCAAGCGGGTTGGCTGATTTGAGGCATGAAGAGAGCATGCAACCCAATATTTGGAGCTTAGCCGCAAGATACACTTGTATGATACTCACTTCTTTTTATATGATACATGCTGTCTTGAAAGGTATCCTGGACTGGATAGGAAGCCAATGTAGTTTGCATGGGACGGCGGTAATTTGGTGAAATTGCCATGTACTATAACAAGACGTGCTGCAGCACGGTGGTCTACCTTTAGGAGAACTGTGTAAGTGCCTGTTAGCCCCATCAGGAGGTTATTTCCCCATCAATTTGTGAAACCACAAGGGCAAACAGTACTATCTGGAAGTCCTGTGTAAAGATGAATGGTTTGATTTTTTGAAGGTTAAAGTTTTGTAGCTAGGCCGTTTGGGCCTTCTTGGCTATATGTTCCTGGAAGCGCAGGCTGCTGTCAATAGTGAAGCCTAAGAATGTTGTTGTATATGAAAGTTGTGGATCAAATCCTTCCAGGCAAATATCATTGAGCCATTGTCGGACAAGAGTTGTTGATAAGCAGCGGGGACCAATGAGGAATAATTTGATGTTGGAGGGATTAAGTTTGAGGTAGGCCATCGACATCCAGTAATGATGAGGCTAGATATTCTTGGAGCCAACTGATGTCTCCTTCTTGGCTATGTGTTTCTGGAAGGACAGGCTGCTGTCAATGGTGAAGCCTGAGAATTATGTTGAATCTTAAAGTTGAATCTTAAAGTTTTGGATCAAATCCTTCCAGGCACATATCATTGTGCCATTGTTGGACAAGTTGTTTAGCACTAGGGAGAAATGAGGAATAATTTGGTGTTAGATGGGTTAAGTTTGAGGTAGGCAGTCAATATCCAGGACTGGGTGAAGGCTAGGTAATCGTGGAGACAACTGATGCCCTGTGGACATTTTACTCTCATGTACAACTGAGTATCATCTGCATATTGGTCAGTGGCAATATTGGGATCTTTGAGGAGTGTGCCTAGATGCTCCATATCAATCTAAAAATAATCAGCAAGAAGATGGACCCTTGGGGAACTCAACAGGAGAATAGGAGTAGGTTAAAAAACAACATGTTCATCTTGATGGACTGGTCTCTGTCCAAGAGGTAGGAGGTGAACCAATTCAGGACAGTGCTAGAGAATCCCTTTCTGTCCGTGAGAAGGGAGAGGAGGATGTGGTGGCAACAGTGTATAAGAGGAGGCATGAGATGCCCTTATGCATGATTTGGGGGGAATAATCCACCTCCTGGATGGTGAATGTCTCAATGCTGCACTTGGGGTTCAGCCCTACTAGTCATTTGGGAGGTGAAGTTCTTCAATTATAGCAAGAAGTTGTCTAGCGACTAATTTTTTCCAGGATTTTGGTGATAAATGTGAGGTTGGTAATTGGCCAGATCATCTGGTGTAGAATAGTTTTTTTTAAATAGGTGGTACGACACCAGTATTAAGGATGTCCACAAATTACCCTTCATTGAGAGAGGCATAAATGATACTGAGGAGTATGTTGGAGCCGCCAATGACAGTTGGGATGTGCATGTCTGCTCCTCTCTAAGGCTTTTGTAATGACAAATTAAGATTAAAAAAACATGTTTATAAAGGTATACAGCACTAAAACCAAAGATGGGACCCATTTGCTCCCATGGGGCTGCTCCATCTAAGAATTTCAGTATTTTCAATCAAATTAGGGGCTAGACACTGTAATCTTACTACAGCAAAACCCTTGCTCTAACCACTGAGATACTTTGCATACTTTTTGGAAAGAAACCGTTTTCTATTATAACCTTTCTGTTAAAGGAGTAATGCATGAAGACACATCTATGAATTAGCAATGCGAGGCAGAATACACATATCTGCTTCTCTCTTTTTAAAACCTTTATCACAAAAACACAAATAAAACACCATTTTTAAAAACAGCATGATGCATGAAGAAACTAAAGGATTGACCCAGTTCTATTTTTAAAACAGTTTTAGGCACTAGCCACTAGAATACTTTGTGCCCTTTTAGTATAGAGAGCTGAAAGGATCTGGGTTCATGAACAAGTCAGGCAATCAGATCTTCTATTAGCTTTACTTCATCACTTAAGATCATAAATTACAAGGTATAATTCAACAAGCATTTAAGTCAGCGTTATAGAGAACATCCACCAGCCCCTCAGCTCGGCTGGCCCATCAACTGTCACCTCTCAAATCCCCCAGCCACACACATTCCACTTCATCTGGATTCTAATATGTGTGACATCACTCCTCCCAAGACCTAGCTCAATTATAGTTAAAAGTAAATCACTACATATCTCCCCCCTTAATTATCATAAGAATCCACAATACAGAAAACAAAGACACTCCTAATCAATCCAACCTATAGTTGCACAATATCCACTCAGTATAACCACAAACATACTTTCCTAATGCACTCTATCCATTCAGTTCCATTTACTATCCGGCATGCATGCCTAACAGCAAGAAATCAAACAAGGGACCAGCCCCATCAACCCTCAACAACTAACCATACCATAACATCACCATCATCCCCATCAACATTGATTCATATACCACACATCGGGCAATATCTTAGCGCTCAACTCTTTAATAACATCAACCCACCAACCAGCAACTCTGGTCTCCTAACGACAGCACCCTACCTAGCCATGCTGACCTACATCTGCCTCATTCACACGGCTGCCCTCGGCACCTTCAGCACGCTCAGCCTCTCTGTACCCAGCACCCTTACTGGTCTTCATTGTCAACACCCTACCCAGCCATGCTGACCTCCAAACTGTACCCAGTACCATACTGGTCATCACTGACAGCACCCCACCCATCCATGCAGACCTCTATACCGTTCACACAACCACATAATAACTCCAGCCATGCTGACCCTCTACCAAGCCACATTTCATTGCTGTCAGGGCACTCCTTGTCCAGCGTCAGCACCCTACCCGGCCATGCTGACCCTCTATCACACAACAGCATTGAACTTCTCATTAGCACTCAACTTGTCCCTTATGAAACATTTATACAGCACCCTGAACGGTGCAGCTGGTTGCTCCCACATAACCATATGGAACATAAACATTTTCCATGAATTCTTTATAGTCCATTGATTACTTGCTGAATCTGAAAGAAAACATTTCAACACTTAGGGCCTCATTCACGGTACGCGGTAAAATCTGGCCTTTACCGGCATGGCGCTATTAACGTGTCCACCTTCGCAAGAGTCTGCTAATTGCGTGCTATTACGAGTATGCGGACACGAGCACAGCGCCATGCCGGTAATGACCCTACTGCCATGCCGCTAAAGACCCCAAAAAGACCCTTAGCGGCACCGACGAAAGCGTTGATAGCACTTCCGACCTACTGCAACATGCAAATAGCGGTCACCGCTAGTAGCTGTGACCGCTATTAGCGGTCACCGTAAAATTGCGGAACCGGAAATAGCGTCATCGCACAGGAACGGGAAAGAGCACGGCGGCCCTCTTTAAAAACACAATCCATTGCCATCCTCTGCCCCCGGACCTGTTTTCACACCAGTGCCATACCAAAGCCTCAAGGATCCTCTCACAATGCCCAAGGCAATCAAGAAAGGCGCAGAACGCCAGCGCAAGGAGAAATCCACTAACGAGGAGCTGATAATGCTGACGGAGACCCTTGCAGCAAACGCGGATGTTGTCTTTGTGACTGACATGCGGCGGGAGACCCTGATTAAGAAAAAGGCCATCTGGGCAGAGGTGGCCCTTAAAGTCAGTGCGGTGGGCACCACCACCCGCACCGTTATAGACTGCAGGAAGCGGTGGGACGATCTCTGCCTCCAGGTCCGCAGCATACTGTCTGCTAATCGTAAGCTGGCCATGGCCACAGGAGGTGGCACTGATTCTCCCATCAAACTTAGGCAGTGGGAGGAGACCTGCGCCAGCACGATTGGTGTAGAATCCATCGAGGGAGTCAGGGATATGGAGCGTGGTGCGCCCACAACATCAGATGGAGGTGAGTGTACACATGAAACAATGCACTGTGAAAGGTGAGGCCCCCCCCCCCAATGTGAGCCCAGATCCATCTCATGGATGCGGCCACAAACATACATGCACACAACCCTGCCCATGTGAGTGTGACACCCCACACACACACATGCATGCATCACCACAGACACGTGCCACACAGACCCATGCATGAATGACCCACTCAACAGCCACAGGACCTCAATGCCCACTAATGAAGTCCCAATGCACAGAACAGCAGGTTGAACAGAATCTGCATGAAACACGTTGAACCATCACCAATGCCATTCCCCTCTGTTTCCCCCACAGGCACACAGACCGACAGCGATGAACAGGACACAGCAAATCAGGCTCCCCCTGCCAAAAAACAAGCCAGGGCACAGGAGACAAGGAACACCGCCACCACATCAAGGGGCACAGGGAGGAGTGAGCACCTGCAGAGGGGCAAACAATGCAAGAGTGCCACTGCACCAAGACCTGAATCTACAGCTGCAACAATTGCCGCATCCACTGCTGTGATCCCCCCAACACAGGAAACACCCACAGAGGGCCCACGCTCCGCCGCCACCAGTTCGACTGGTGAGGCAGCAGCCACTGCGCCACTGTCTGACTTGGGAGAACACCAGTGACATCCCCATGCAAATGCAGACCCACAGCCCCCCAGGATCCAGAGGAGCAAGCCCACCGCCAACACCACGATCCAGTAGCCATGGCCAGTCTGGCGATGAGAACAGGGCAGGGTGCTGGAGCGCACAGGTGGCCTCACCTGATGGCCGAGACATAGAGGAAGGTGCAACAGCCACCCCACGAGCTGGCCACAGCGGCCATGACCTGGCCACCATCAGGCAGCGCCAGGAGGATATTACAGCGCTGGTTGGCCAGCATGTAGATGAGGCTGCCCGTCTGAGGGAGGAGGTGAGGGAGAATGCTAGGCAGTCGAGGGAGGGCATGGAAGCCTGTACCAACAAGCTCTGCGAGGAGATGGCCCAACTGAGGCAGGTCCTCACGCGCATAGCGGACGCAATGGACCGACAGTACCCACCACCACCACAGGGACAAACAGGCACCTCCTCCTCTGCAAGTTCGAGGCAGACAAGCCCCCGCCGCCGCTCCTTGCTCACCATGAGGCGCTCACCCTCCCAACCTCCAAATGGTGGTGGTGGGAATGAGAATTAGGGCCAGCAGGTTCTAGCTGGCACATGTGCAGCAGGACACCAAAGTTGTGCAAGCCACACATGGGGGTGTTGTGGGGGGAGGGGGGAAAGGGTGTTTTGGGAGTGTTGTGGGGAGAAGGGGGGAAAGGGTTTTTGGGAGTGTTTTGGGGGGAGGGGGGAAAGGGTGTTTTGGGAGTGTTGTGGGGGGAGGGTGTTTTGGGAGTGTTGTGGGGGGAGGGGGGAAAGGGTGGTTACATATTTGGGGACAAGCACTTTTCCTATCATGACATGTTTAATACACTGGTGACAAGTTGAGACACAGGCCTGGACTTCATCATTGGTATGTGAACTGTATTGGGAAACAGGGCCCATTGTGCGCTTCAGCACAAACACCAGTGCACTAATACCCACATCCATCCAACAGAATTGAATCATGTGATTCAGAATATTTGGTTGATCAGATGCTGACGCAGATCGTGTCCCTCCTGGGCATCGCCTCTTGCATGATCTGCAGCACCATCCCCTCCTTCCTCATCCCCATCCTCATCCTCATCAGGTGGTTGCATTTTGACACCAGGAGGCAGTGGCACATTCCGTCTGATACACATATTGTGCAGCATGACACATGCCATGGTTATCTTGGCCACCTTGTCATGGCCGTACAGGAGTGCCCCACCCGACCTGCTTAGGCACCGGAACCGTGTCTTCAAAAGGCCAAATGCCTGCTCAATCACGATGCGGGTACGGGTATGTGCACGGTTGTATTCCTCTTCGTGCCTGTTCTGTGTGTTCCGAACAGGGGTAAGGAGCGACCTCTTCAAGGGGATAGCCAGCATCACCGGCATGGGTGGAACAATGGGGACTTGTTACTGGTCACCTCAATTCCAACCTGTACATTTCACACTAATTCAGTTTGCATTGTGATTGGCATCCACGAATCCCAGCATTCATGGAGACGATCAGTGTAACTGCAATGTGAGAAGGTAAGCTAGTCCCTGCAAGTGGACATGCACCATGCATGCCTCCGGCAGTAATTGCCATGTCCTGGGTGTGGACAGGTCCTAGGTGTTCCTGGGCCCAGACATCCTTTGTACCACACTGCTAGTGTACTGCCATTATGATTCCGACGTCCCCATGCTGTGAAGCAGCACTTCAGTAGTGGTGTACGGGTGTGGTTCAGTACAATGGCTACAGGTGATCCCTTTGCATGCACTCAAGGGCGCATATCTGTTGTGATGTTGTTCAACGCACGTTTACATTATGCATATTGGCTGCACGTTGCTGCTTTGGGTCATATAGGGTATGGTATGATGTGCAATGTGCATGTGGATAGATGTGTCATGTTTGGCATTATGTATTAATGTCTTTATTGTGCAGCTTACAACTTGCATGTGGTTTTGTGTCCGGTCCATTGTGGGTTGCCTTGGTGGACATTGGCGTACATCTGTGTGTCCATTTATTGTACGGACGACAGTCCACACCCAGTTGGAGTATGCATCTCTCCCTCCCCAATCCCACCCAGTTGGAGTATGCATCCTCCCCAATCACACCCACATCACACTGCCATGTGCTTGCCCTGCTACTCACCAAGTAGCCACGAACGATGTCCAGCATGTCGCTCCATGTAACGTGGTATCGTTGAGTTCCGCAGGACCATTGATTCATGGGATGATCTGGGATATCAGGCACAACAATGTGTAATTATCTTGTTTGAGTCACATACCATTTGTACATTGAAGAAGTGGAATTGCTTTCTGTTTCGGTAGACTGTTTCATTGTGATGTGGGACCATAAATTCCACATGGGTACAGTCGATGGCACCAATACAACTTGGGATGCCTGCCAGTGAATAGAAGCCAACTTTGGTGTTGGAGATCTCCTGGGCAGTCCGTGGCAGGGATATGTGTTCACTTGTGTGCTTCAGGATGGCATCGAGCACCTGGGTCAGTGTGCGTGAGAATACTGGTTGTGAAATGCCATGCATCTGCCCTACCGTATGCTGGTAGGTGCCTGTGGCCAGGAAGTGGAGCACAGTTACCACCTTCAGTAGAGGGGGGATGGCAGTACGGATGTCTATGAGGCTCACTATGTCATCGTGAATCATTTTCACAATTGTGGTGATTGTATCCCGGTCCAGACGGTACAGGGTGTGTATCTGCTCAGGGGTTAGGTTGAATGGACCGGCTCGAATCCTGGGGATTGCTGGCTGCCTCTCTAGTATGACTAGGTGCACTGGTGGGGCTTGCTGGGCCTGTCTCACCATCCTCCTCCTCCTGAGTCTCCTCTGTGCTGCCTGTTGTTGTTGGTGCTGCAATGCAATCATGTCCTCCAGCCCATGTAATGCTGCAAGTATTGGAACCATCTTGGTGTGGGAAGGGGTGTGGGAAGGGGTGTGGTGTGCTCCTTTTCTGCTGCCCCAGTCTCCATTGCCTCCACCTGTGCTGATTGTGGCCACCTGTGGCAGGTGGGAACACTACTCAGGTCTCTTAACGGGTGGTTCGCGATGCCGGTTTTTCCTCCATGCCGGTATGGGCTTCTTTGCCCAATACCATGCCGCTATTTGCATGTCCGCATGGCTTGTAATGGCCTGCTATTAGCGCCATGCCGCTATTGCCGACCTGAGGGGTTGCGCGCCCGCGGACTGGCCGCTATTAGTGGCACCGTTCTTAGCGGTGCCGCTAATAGCGGTTGTCCGGGTCGTAATTAGCAAGGGATTTTAGCAATTCCGGTATCGTTAATCCCTTACCGCATAACGTATAACGAGGCCTTTAGTTTACTTTAAACACATTTCTTACTGGTCAACCGCTAATATGACGTAAAAAGTTCACTACCTCTCATCCTGACGAACATAAGCATTGACATTCATCATCTCGATACCACTCTCATAATCCTGAATAGGCCTCAAATCACAAAAATCTGAACATTGATAACTGATGTGGTCTCGGAAACCTCCTAAAGTCTTGTCCAAATATGCAAAATTGTTCTCAAACCCAAAACTCTCATTGTCCGTTGCCTTTCCTCCATTGGCTCTGGCAAACGTTCCCTTATCTGACGCGGGTTGACAAAAATCTCACAAAATGTCATCTAACAGATCAAATCTCATTTCAGATCCTCGAGGGTTACAAACAAAACTTGTTTCCCTTCCTCTGTTACTCTCCGGCATTTCTCTACTCAGTGCTGTATGATCCACTCCAGTTCTCGTACCGAGCCCATGACTCAATCCGTCATCACGCCAACGGCTAACCTCGTGACTCTGCGGAACCGCCTCTTCCATCTGTGACGTCACCATTCCTTTGAAACCTTCTCAGGGCTGCAGATGTCCCATCTGCCTTCCGAAGCTTGAAACAAACGTGACCCTTTTTCTGAAGGCTGTGTACCTCGCGACTCGCACCCACAATTTTCCATTAATGGTGTCCACAGCTGACCGGAGGGTTGAGATACGCACAATTGCCAAACTACTCCCCAATCATTAACTTGCTTATTGGAGAATTCACCACAGTCCTTTGCCAATCGGAATATAATAAACTCACCCTCCACATCCAATTATTTTCTAGCCTGGCCTATTCGCTGCACTGGAGGTTGTTGATGTGGCGCCAACATTGACATTTTGTACTGCTGTCACTTCGAAATATGCTGCTCCCTTTACTGTGAGGTGCCCAAATGTCACTTTTCACTAGTGCCCCCTAGGTCACTGGCGCCTCATAATAGTTTCAGCCGCTGTTAGTGCCCCTCTGACCACATCCGTATATCAAAGTCAATGCCTGCTTACAATGGACACTATTAACGTCTGGGCTCATCTTGGAAGCCCCAGGGGCTGGTGGATGTCTCACTTCAGTGCGCTGCACTCCACTCAGCTGCAACGCCTGTCTTCAGCTTTCTCCCTTACTTTCCTGCTCCGTCTCCCTTTGCGTGTTGCAACCTGTTCCGTCTGGCCGGCACAGAGCTAAAGAATCCTTGTTGCCATTGAAAGGATCTGGGTTCATGAACAAGTCAGAGGCAAGCTGATCTTCTATTAGCTTTACTTTATCACTTAAGATCATAAGTTACAATGTGTAATTCATCAAGCATTTACGTCAGCGGTATAGAGAGCATCCACCAGCCCCTCAGCTCGGCTCACCCATCAACTGTCACCTTTCGAATTCCCCAGCAACACACATTCCACTACATCTGCATTCTAATATGTGTGACATCACTCCTTCCGAGACCTAGCTCAATTATAGTTTTAAGTAAATCACTACCAAAGCCTTTTCTATTATGACATGTCTTCCAAGGATCTGTGTGAAATGAGTCCGACCACCAAAAGGCCGATTTTTTTTCTTTTTTTCCTGCCCCCCACCTTATACCGATACATTTTATATTACCTTCACCCCCCCACATACATCTATACGAACAAATGGGGGTCAGACTTTTGGTGCTCGGACCTTTTATCCTCGGTCATTTTGGCTTAACCCGTCTTCCGAAGGTGCAAGGCATGAAGATGCATCTAGGAATTTGCAACGCCAGTTGGAATGACCATATTTGCTTCTCTCTTGTTGAGTTATTTGTAATGGCAATAACGATAAAACAACATTTTAATGACAGTTTAAACAGGAAAAAAGCCTCAACATTGTTTGCTATTTCTTTCCATTGAATGTCTCATCCTACAGTTTCAGTTTGCTTAAGCCTATGAGGAGCGTGATCCTTAATGTGAGTAAACCCATGCTTTAACCACTGAACTTCTAGATCTCTAGTTAGTCTGTCAAAGGTGTAGTGCATGAAGATGAATTTCATATTTAGTGATGCCAGTTGGCCAACACATGTCTGCTTCTCTCTCTTTGAGTTCTTTATAATGAATATAAATAAAAAACAACATTTTCATAACAGTATAAAGCTCTGAAAACTGGACATATTACTTCCCTTGGGAATGCCCATCCTACCAGTTTGCTTTTTCTCAGTGGCTTAAAAGTTCAGCCTTGTGACTGGTAAACCCATTCTCTACTCAATAAGCTATTGTTTTGCCCTATATGTAGTGAAGCGTCTCCATTATGACACATCTGTCGAAGCAATAATAATAATAATTATTGTAGATGCAACTGGGAACTATCAATTCCATTCGGGATCAACATATCTGTTTCTCTTTGAGTCAACGTTAAAGAAAATATTGATACATTTAAAAAAAAGGAATAAACCACTAAAAAAGTAGAAAGTTGATTGTAAACCAATGAGGAGCTTAAACTTGCAACCTTGCTATTGATTAACACATGCCCTTACCGTTGTACCACTGGTTCTTTCTTTAGGATGGATACCTTTCTTCATTATGACATGCCTGTGAAAGCTGTAAAGGCTAAGGATGCATCTGTTAACTAGCAATTCCAGTTGGGATAAGTAGCAGAAGGGAACCCTTTTGTCTCCATCAACATTTTGACAAGTGGTCATGCCCCCTGCTTCCAGTCTTAGTCCTGCCCCCTTTTGGTATGATTATGATATAACATTTAATATAGAAAGGATATTAAAACATGTTTGATATCAATTTTATATCAAATGTATATTGGCTATAAAGTTATCCCTATATATCAGTTTTCCCTATATATCAGTTTTGATATATAGGGAAAATGAATTTTATATATAATCTATATATAGATGGAAGCGGCTGGTAGCGGTGGTCACCAGTTTTGCTCAATAGAGCACCGAGAGCGGAGTGAGCTCTGAAGACAGGGACTGTGAATCTAGGGTTTTGCAGAGTGACACAGTGATGACATCACAGAGGGGTTCCGCCTGGGGTGATAGGAAGTGGATATACATTTTGTATCAAATTGATAAGCCCCCACATTTTTTGATAGCAATTTTATTGAACCCTAATAATTTGCATATACATTTAATATATTTCAAGAATCCCAACAATGTTTGATATACATTTTAATCTAAAGGGATGGCTATAAGTCTAGGATGGTGTGGGGTGAGGGGCTTACAACCCAGATTTATAGCCGTTGTATTAGGCCTGGGAAATACAGGCCCTCTTTCAGCGTTCCAGGGGCTATCCAGGAAACAACGCTTATAAACAGCTACAGTTATGATGAGGGTAAAACATGCCCGTTAAGCCCTGGGGTGTCTAGGATAGTTATATCCCTTATTGTCTAACGGGGGGTTGATGAGCTGGAAGATGCACCGGACTTGATGGTAGAACGCAAGGCCGGTGAGCTCTGTGAGAAAATGTCTGCACTCTCTGTCGGCAGCGAGCTGCCGTTCACTTTTACGGTTATGGGGCGCTCTGTTGGAGACTGCATTGGAAACAATAAGAAGCATGTGCCCATAACAGTTGCCAATCTGGAAATGCTGACCTGGAATGGCGATGATGTGGGACTGGAGTAGTCAATGGGCATGGAACGGGGTGATCATCCAAGGCCGATGTGGGTTCTGAAGCTAGTTCATGTGAATCTATGTTTCTGCAGGCAGCCGTGATGCCGGGCAGTCACTTCGCCCCACTAGAGCATTGGGAAAAACAGGGGTCCAAGTGCACTTGCTATCGTTTGGCCTGTTATCCGTTGGGTATATTTTAAAGTGAGTGTTTGTATTTTATACGCCGTAAGAACCAACTATAGTTAATGTGTGCATCTCTGTTTTGTTTAAATCCTCTAACCGATAAAGTGGACAGTGTTGAAGAAAGTGAAGCTGTAGCAGAAACAATCAATATTTATTGTGTTGGCTGCTCAAACCAAATTGAAAACCTGGGGACCACAATAATAGCCTGTGTAAGGCTTTTGGTTTGCTAATGGAGATCGGCAGCGTTAAACATGACACGGTCACATCGGCTTTGACCTGGATTGATATTCTATGCATACAAGGTTTTACAGCCATAGTGGTGAAAACGTATTTAAAACAACATTTCACAGATGGTGGTCAGGAAATAAAATTGATGACCCCCGACAGGATGGTCATGAGTGTTTGGAAATATCTTATATGGATAATTCACTAGACAAAATATGCCAAATGTCGAGCTCTAAACTCCTTGCAGAAATGATGCGAGCGACACAGCCATTAACACAGCTAACGGTTGGCATAGGGACTGAACAATGGTTATCTAAAACATTATGGGCTATACAATCGGCACGCAACCCCATTTTGAAAATGAAGCAGTTTGGACTGGGTGGCTGATGTATGTTAGAAGCGTTGTTGAGAAAACAGTTTGCAAGTGGCGGGATAAAGTATATAAAGGACAGTATCGAAGAGCAACATGCATGGAGCCACGTAAACTGACATACAGTGATTGAGATTGTAGATGTTTTCATATGTATTTGTGCTTATTTGTAGGAAATAAAAAATGAACACCTGTTGGAAAACGATAAATTTAATGTGAAACCCCCCGTTGGATGTGTACAATGATTAGTGCTGGATTTACTTAAGGAACATTTGAGTACTATATGCCCAAGGCTGCTGTGTTATCTGGAAGCACCAACAGAGATACACAGAAATGAATTTAAAAATCTTTTATGTACCTCAAACATATGCGTCAACACCAGCCACCTGCTAATGGACTACTACAAGCAAAAGCACAACAATGTTTTTTTATATGTTGCGATTGAGGGGCCGATTCATGGGACAAATGTGTGCCGAAAATCGTGGCGCAAGGTGGCGCAAGCATGAAAAAGCAAGCGCACACGTGCGATTCATGGAAGAGCCTGCGCGTGTTTTCCCCGTGATGTGCGCCAAATCCGTGTGTGGCGCACACAGGCGCACACATCATTGCAACATCCAGAACGCCGTGCGCGACTGCACAGCGAAAGCGCACAACATTAGCACACACACCAAAAAGGGGGTGGAACACGGGGCGAACAAGCGGAATGGGGAACAAGGCGTGAAAATAAGGGAGTAACTGGGGATGCACTGCTCGGAAGTACACGGAACCCCCACACGCACGCAAACCACACATATTCATGGAATCGAATAGGGGAAATCCGCGCATAGCCAAAGACACGCACAGGCATAAAAACGTCCGCCACACGAAGGCAGGCGGTAGCATCCCTGCGCATTACAAAAGTGTGCAAAAAAACAACAAACACGTATATACAGCTATGATGAATGTCCCATTCTGTGGCCCCCTAGGAGAAATGACGTGCCACGCAATGCACAGGCATCCCATAAAAGTAAGAAAAAGAGATAAGCGACCCCTGTAGCCCACGTGCGTGTAAAAAAACACACACAGTATGCTGTGGCAGCCAGGAACCCAAAAAATACGTACGTGATCAACACGCAGGCTAGTATCGGAAAAAAAGGGGTATGCGACAAACAGGGACACCCGCAGTGGGAAAAATAGCATGTGCGACTCACCGTCTGCCTTGCGTGTAGAAGAAGAACATGTAGCCAACACCCACCCGCTGTGAAGTAATCGCGTGTGAACCCCAACGCCTGGAAAACACATGCACCGCTTTCCACGAAAAGCACGTACAGAGCGATGGAAACCCATTTGGGACCCTCAACCCGTGCCAGGGAAACGCCCGCTCGTGTAATGTCACATATGCGGTTACGCGCTAAGGGCCTTTCCTCGAATTACACACTGACGTGCAGTTTTTTCACATGCCAAATCACTCCGTATCAAGCTGGCCACGCAACAACACACGGAAGACCACGCTCCTGCCCAGAAAGCCGAATTACTGCCCCCCAGAGCCCCGAGCAGCCTCCCACGAGCCAACTGCTGCTGCCTGCCTACCTGCTGCCACCGTGCCCTGCCATTTGGTGCCTGCACATCTGCCATCTGCAGGGGTCCAGTTGCTGTGACCACCCCTGCTGGAACAGAAGACTCCCGACTGGTGTTCCATCACTCCACAGCCCAGCCCCAGGACCCAATTGCCCACCCACACCTGCCTCGGGGGTTGCCATGTCCGACACAACACCTTCCGGCAGCAGTGGCAACCCCCCACCACAGAGGCAGAGGGCTACCAGCTTCCGTGAAAAGGAAGTTGGTATGCTGGTGGAGCAAGTTCTGGGGTATTATGATGCCCTTTTCACACCATCGCGCGCCGACAAGGAAGGACGGGAGAGGATCTTGAAGGACATGGTGGGTGCCATCAACACGGAGGGGGGCCCCCACAACATCAAACACGTCCTGAAGCACTGGGAGGACTACAAGTCCAGGACCCTCAAGAAGGCCCGGCACCACTTGGAGGCAGTGGATGCTGTGCGGCACCAGGCCCTGCTTGCCACTGAGCAGATGAGGGTCCTGGAGCGCATTCGCCCAGTGCTTCACCACCAGATACTCAGGATGCAGGCCCGTCTGGAGTCGAGCGGTAAGTGCCCATGTTTTCACGTTTGAAACAGTGCATGTTGAAGCATGGTGGTAATTTGCTACTTGGCTGCTTGTGTGACATGGGTCATGTATGGATGTGTGTGTGCCAGGAAATGAAGGTGTTGCATGTGAGTCTAGTCAGGCCTGGCCCACATGGATGGTGTATGTGTTACAATGCATCATGCTGAGCAGCATGCAGAATGCACACATGTATGCATGCCTGTGCCTGTACTTTGACATGTTTGGGGTGTGAGAGATGTGTGCTGCTGTCATGGACATGCATGATGTACATGTCCATGTGTCAGAGTATTGTGTGCACCATGGATACATGACACATGTCCGTGACGATGTGTTGAATTACTGATACAGCCTACTCATCCTTGTATCCACTGTGTGGGCATATGGGGCCAGATGCATGACCCTCTGGTGATGCGTGTGCATGTGATCAGAATGTCCCATGATGCATGTGAGTTTCAGGCCTCCATTGGATGTTTCTACGGTGCGGTGGACATGGATGCAAATTATTGTTCCATGTGCCATGCCGGTTCCTGCATGTGTGTTGTCTGCACTGACCCATGTGTTGTGGAGGTACATGATGGAAGTGACGTTTGACAGTGCCACTCATGTGCTATTGCTTCCTGTCTAGGGGACGATTGTACAGTACCCTGATGCTCATGTTCTATGTCTCCCACTACACAGCAGCGAAAGAAGAAGGGGCACAGACGGCGCTGTGGAGCTAAGTGGCGGGGATGCCTCCACTGGCCGGAGACGCAAGCGCAGTCACCCCCCAGGAATTACCATCACCCGGGAGCGAAGGAACTGGTGCTACGTCTGCCACTACGACTGCAGCGGAAGGGGCGGGTGAGCCCCCACAGGGGCTTGCCTTAGGCGGAAGACGGTGTGGAGCCATCCAGGTTGGTGGTGTGCACAGAGGAGGAGGCCGCTACTGAGCTGCACATGGGGCCTGGTGGGGGTGGTACCACTGGTGCAACTGGTGCAGTCCAAGGGCAGGAGGCAGCACAGGTCGCCGTGGAGGGGCCTGTGCATGTCACTTTCCCTGACACTGTCACTGCACCACAATGCACCAGCAGGGATGACCCATCCCAGGCCCATCCGCAGGTAGGGGGGAGGTCCACGTCATCTGCCACTCCTCTACCTGCAGACGAGGGGACCCGTGACCGCATGGAGTCCGTCCTGATTCGTGTTGCATTGCGCAAGCGTGACATTCGTGATGATGTGCGTGCTTCCTGGGGGGACCACGCCTGTCATCATGAAGAGCTGTGTGCCAACGTGGAACAGTTGGGAGGGGCCATGGTCGGGGGTTTCCTACATGTGTCAGGCACTCTGGCGGCCCTCTCCTCCTCTGTGCAGACTATGCGCCAGTCATTCTCCATGCCGTCTTCCAGCTCTGATGCCACCAGGGACCCCTCTGGACCTGCCCCAACCAATGCAGTCAGCTCAGTGGAGATCCCATCTCTGCCACAGTCGGGAGTCGGATGTCCAGCAGGGGTGGACACCCCAGCAACTGGACCCCAGCAGATGGAGGATGTGCCAGCATCATCGGGCAGGGCACGTGCACGATGGCGCCGGTGGATTCTGTCAGCCTGGATCCCGTCGTGCTGGCAGAGGCAGTTGCATGGAAGGCAGCGGCATGCTCAGAGTGGGAGGCATCATGGCTCAGGGCCATCAACATCAGACGGGCAGGCATTTGCCAGAGGGCAGGAGGACCCTGGAATGGGAGTGTCTTCCATGTGGCAGAGGTTGGGCCAGCGGATAGATGTGGAGCGGCGGTGGGCGGAGGAGGCACGGCTCACTATGGTCAGGGCAGAGAACTCCATGCGCAGGGCATTGAGGCGGGCTGAGTGCCTCGAGGCAACTCGCAGGGAGTTGGAACATGCCATGACTGCATCCCTGCGAGACCTCGAGGAAAGGGAGAGGCCCGCCTCCGGGACATCGACTTGGAGTTCGATGATGCCCTGGCCCGGAACATCACAGAGTGAGCCGTAGGACTTGCCTGCCGCCATTGTTTATAATTCATTAGTTTTAGGTTTCCTTCGTTTTTCGTTTATTTTGGAGTTAATGGACATTCCTCCACTTCGTGTATATAGTTTTTTCTTCATAGGACTTTTTAGTAATTTTCCTTTTGTTTGTGGATCATGGACCATTTGGACTTCCATTGTATATAGTTGCAGACTTGAACATACTTTCTTTTTGTATATTCCCATGGATCAATGGTATTTTTTTTATTTGGATTATGTTTTTACTATGGACATTGGCAATAGACCACTTTTTTATTCTACATGATTTAGCTTTTTTTTTTACTTCATTGCATTTACAAATTTGTTTTTCTAAATCTGTCATTGTACATTGATTTTCATTTTACTATTCGTCCAAGTCAGTTCATTATGTTTGTAATACATTTTTCTAACTTCTAAATTGGTTTTGTGTTCGGTCATAGGTTTTGTGCATGTCTCATTGAACATTTTCTCAGTCATGTGTTGCCACTGTGTGGCTCCGCTGTGCATTCCTGCATGGGCATGGTGGTTCATTTAGACTATCATGGCATGGGTAATTTGGGAGTGGGTTCTGTGGGGAGTTTTACACGTGATTTTGCTGGCGCAATAGGGGTATGTGTATTCTGAGGGGTGCGCAGGGAGTTTTACACGCGATTTCACTGGCGCGAGAGGGGTACATGTATTCTGAGGGGTGCGCAGGGAGTTTTACACGCGTTTTCGTGGTTGGGGGGTTATATGCTGGTCCACTGGCCATTGCGCCATGTACTGGATTTGTGCAATGTTTATGGTGCATGGGGCGTGGTTGGGGGCGTAACTGGCGCTGCTGCAGGATCGCTGCGCCACTCTGTGCCACGGCTGGTTCTGGATGTTGAAATCCATGAATACGCTGTGCGCTGAAATGGGTTTCGGCGCACGCGGCTGCCGCAGACTGCCGCACGTGCACACTGTGCACCAGCCGCTTGCGCCACTTGTGCGCTGATTTCTATGAATTACCCCCTTAAGGTCACCGGTGGGCCCCTCAGTGCGATCGAAGGCGGCCAACCAACAACAGAGCTTTATGACATTTTGACAGGGAGCTTTATGAATTTTTGTCAACAGTTTCTCGTTTATGTATCTTTGCTTATCGACACTGTGAAAGACAGTGGCTCTGTGCAGTAATTGCTGATACATCGGAATTTGTAGCCAATAGGATCGTTGTTCAGCATCTGATAACCCAAACTATGGTCAATAAAATCTGAATAAAAATCACTGTTTTAAATGTTGATAAAAATGAGTTGCTTATAACACACAGTCACGTCTTTATCTTCAATGGTTATGGGGGTGAAAATTAAGGGGGTTATGGGGGCATTAAGTTGTTGGAAATATACTAAGGCAAAAGACCATTAAGAGCTTGTGGCAGCATCTCTGAAAATAAAAAACAGCATCTGGAACAGCAACAGAGTTCTAATCTACATCTTAACTTCTATTGTGGGATCAAAAACATATGCGTTATACCTTTTACCTTCATACTGATGGCCCCCAGACACGGGCAATAGGCTATGTTTTGGGACCCACAAATGCAAACTCCACAATATATTCTTCAGGAGCTAGCTGAGAGGTTAGATCCCCTAAATCAGGTGAGTAAGTTGACATTCCCAGGCCGGCTGACAAAAATAATGCTATCGGTATCGTGATACAGAACATGCTCTTGTAATTGTTCAATCACACCAAAAAGTTTTAAGTGTTCGTGAACGACTGTGAACGCCGCTATGAACATGTTTGCGTTGTCTGAAGATGTCGGATATTCCATTGCGTAGTGCCAGCACAGAAAAGTTGCTTCATTGTCTATGAACATGCAGCTGCTCACGTCATAAGAATTATCAGATAGATAGGCGTGAGGCACATCAGGGTCTATGATGATGGATGTGTTGGGCAAATTAACTTGTTGTGCAAACTTAACCCACAAAGAATTAAGGCATAATTTTACCAACAGTCGCCGAGCGGGTTGTTCTCAATGTGTTCCATATGCAAGTGTATGCCCTGATGTTTATAATAATTTTCAATGTAAGCCCACGCCCTGAACCACTGCATAGCAGTCAAACCAATATTGTCTGAAGCATTTCTGAGATGCATAAGAGCCATTGAATAGACGGCATCCAATAACCTTTTAGACGTTCATGATATGAATCATAGGGTGGCATCATGATTGTTTTAGGTTTTATATATAGTTTTCTGCAGATCTACATACAACAACTAGCCAGCGTAGTGCTTTGAAAAGGATACTTCACCCTTTATAGGTGTTTCATGACTAGTCGTTTGAATGAACCTGTCCCTGAATAAATTACAAGACTGTATTAAAATGTTGACATCTTCTTGACAGTAGGTCCTTACTGGCGAAAGTCAAACACGCCATGCTCATTCGCCTTATACCATGCCATAAACAGGTTTTTTACGCTAGGCATCATGTATTGAATGCCATACTGGTCCGGGGTTGGAATCAGACTTAAGTAGTTCTGGTTAGCAGCCAGCCACACATGAGTCTTCTGTAAATTCCCAATAGCTGTCATCTGTTATATGTCTGGCATAGATAAAGTTTGATTGGTGAGTTACATTCTCTTGTGGGGCTTCCATATCATACACTATGTAGCCCTCGCAAATATCTTGAAGTCTAATGGCCAACATGTAACACAGGTGCTCATCCGTGTTGACAACGGATAGTTTACACACTTTACAGATTTCCCCGTTACAGTTGTGACTCTCGGGGAGAACGTTTTTGCAGGTGGGACAGTCAATGCACAGTTCGCACATGGCCGACCCCGACGCCACTTTCTGAATGTGTGTGTCTAGACAGACGCGAGATCTCACAAACGTGTGACACTGAGGACATTTTTCAGGTTCTTCGTTAAGCGTTTAACATTCCTCTCTTAAACACAGGCGACAGTGATACTGACAACTGTATCTGTTTGTTTTTGGAAATGTGGTAGCAGTGCTGACAGAGATGTTTAGCCCCCACGAAACCTTGTATTACACCATAGAATTGGCAGTTGTGCTGTAAAAAATACAAAGTGTTTCTGGTTGTTTTAGTCGTTAGCGGAAATATCACCACATTGCATTGTTTAAGTAGAGTATCTTGATGGGTTTATCAAAATATTCTGCAAAGAGAGACAGCTGTCCAAACCCTACTCATATGTCCAGCAAAGCGCAAGCTTCTCATGTACTTTCAAAGCTTTTGCACATATGTCAGCATCTGTTATGCTTCACAGTTTGATTAAACCTATGAGACTAGAGCCAGACAGAGATTTAAGGGCATATGATCAAAATGTAGTGATCAGAATAAAATTACCATCTGCCTCTGGATTTTATGATGTGGATGTGCAGAATTTCATTCAAAGGTTTATGAACGCCGCTGGAACGAGGCCTGACAACTAGCCCCACAATTTTTAGCGACACTGTTAGGCGGAAACCTGTGCAGTTCCCTCTGGGACCACTGCAAAAGATTTAGGACTACAGGTGTTTGGCAGTAAACCCACTTGGTAGCAGTCTGTACCACACAGATTCACTTGGTAACTGTGGCTGAGCAGTCAGACTTCCCTCAAGAAGAGTCAAGCAGTATGTGGAGTATACAATATAGGGCAATTCTTCACAGTAAGACAAGCAAACACGCAACGAGCTCAGTATAAAGATATTAAGGTATTTATTTATAACGGAACATCTAGGGAAAACACTATGGCACTATCACGGCAAACACTTCAATCACAATTACTCTACGAAGAAAAAACGATCAATCCCTCTAGCAATATTTCGACAAGTCTAGGTTCTACCAGCATCACTTATTTGCAGACAGAGGTGTATGCCTCAACCTAGATGGCACTCTTATATTGTTAGGGGGATTGATCGTTTTTTCTTCGTAGAGTAATTGTGATTGAAGTGTTTGCCGTGATAGTGCCATAGTGTTTTCCCTAGATGTTCCGTTATAAATAAATACCTTAATATCTTTATACTGAGCTTGTTGCGTGTGTTTGCTTGTCTTACTGTGAAGAATTGCCCTATATTGTATACTCCACATACTGCTTGACTCTTCTTGAGGGAAGTCTGACTGCTCAGCCACAGCTACCAAGTGAATCTGTGTGGTACAGACTGCTACCAAGTGGGTTTACTGCCAAACACCTGTAGTCCTAAATCTTTTGCCGTGGTCCCAGAGGGAACTGCACAGGTTTCCGCCTAACACTGGTGTACAGCGGTGGGATTTGTATCGAGTATACAGTTTAGAGTGCTTTTCGACACTTTAGGATAACTAACCACAAAGCTTAGCACTAAAAAGCAACTTTCAAAAACATGTCTACGATGGAAACTTACAGTCAAGAATCCTTGTCAGGTGAAAATACTGAGAGTTCGCGAGCTCTCTGTAGGCAAGAGAATCTTTCTGTAAGAGGCAAGAAGTTAGAATTAGTAGAGAGATTGCTGGCGAACCAAAGTCTGGGTACTGGTTCAGAGGAACCAATTTCTTCAGCAACTGTAGATAACAGTGATGGTGTTGATCTAAATTCTGATGATAGCGATGAAGAGGCTGACGAGGACGGGGAGGCTAACGAAACTGTCTCCCCTGCTCCTCTACCTGCCTTACCAGCTGTGCCTACGGGGCCCATCCCAGGTCCCACATGTAACCCTGCTTATTTTGAACTTGAAAAAATGAAGCTCGAATTAGAATACAAATGGTTCTTGGCTCAATCTGAACGAAACCAAGAGCTCGAGTTCAGACGGATGAATGCCCAGGCTGAGCAGAAGCAAGCTGAGTTAAGACTCAGGGAAATAGAACTTAATCACGAGTTAGAGATGAAAAAGTTGTCTATAGAAAATGCTTCTCTCTCCTCTGGTTCCTCTAGGAGCTCCAGTCCCAAAAGACCCCGGATGCCGAAGGAATTAGTGGGTATGTATGAACCGAGATTGGATGTGTTGGATTGGTTAAAACTGTTTGAGTACAATCATGGGCTCCAGGACATCACCAGGAATGATTTACTTCCCTGGTTGTTCTCTAGGCTCCCTCCTGTTGCGACTGATGTGGTAATGGAGTTGGGGGAGGCGGATAAGACGGATTACGAAAGTGTGAAACTAGCTTTGATAGCTAGATTCGGGAAGGCCCCTTCCCAGTATCTTAAGAGGTTTAGAACCCTCAAAAAGCATGATGGTACCCCTTGGGCTACCTGGGTGAGTGAAGGGTTGAAAAACTTAGAGGGATGGATTTGGGTTACAAAGTGAACACTTATGAGGGTATGAGGAATCTTTTTATGTTGGAGTCTATTTATGATGCCTGTTCTCCTGAGCTCAGACAGCACTTGGCTGATTCGAAGGAATTGGATTCCCGGAAGCTAGCTAAGGCTACTGACTTGTGGCTTGCCAACAGGGCTACTCATAAGGATTCTGGGGCAACTCAGAAAAAGGATGAGGGAAAACAGCCTAAAAAAGACTCAAAAGAGAATTCGAATAACTCAAATTCCAAAGAGGGCCCCAAACAAGACCAGAAGGGTAAGCCACCGGGAAAACCACAGCAGCATAGTGTGTCTTCTGGTGCCAAACCGGAAGGAGGTCAGAACAAGCCACCATTCCAAAAAGCATTCGGTAAATGCTTTGTTTGTGGCTCGACTGACCACGTGAAAGGAGATCCCAGATGTAAGGGTAAACCTTCAGGGGTCCAGCTTGTCTCCTTAGTCTTCGCTCCAGAGGAGGAAGTCCAAATGGCAAGTGGAAACTTTCTACTGCTAGCTGACGAACCCATTGGAGTCTCAGCCAGCGTTTCTTTAGTATCTCTGGGGTTGTGGGAACAACAGAATTTAGATGTCTATAATTCTATCCCCGATAATACCAAAGAGTATTATAAGGACAGTGTCCAGGTGAATGGTCAGGAGACCCCTGCCATTAGGGACACGGGGGCCAGCATAACTGTGGTGGATAAATCGTTTTTTCAGGCTGAGGATGTTGCTAAGGCACCCAAACGCCTCACCAAGTTAGCTGGAGGGCCTGTGCAGATGCTTCCCCAATTACCAGTTCTCATCCAGTGTAACGACATGACTGTGAAGATACCTGTCAGCATACAGAGTGAGGTACCAGAACGCGTACTGTTGGGTAATGATTTGAAAACTCTCGGAGTTGTATCGCATACTCCCAGACCTCCTAGTAAACGGTTACAGGAGCTAACCAGACCCGCAAGAGAGAGGACCATGCGCGGTACTCTCCAGGAGATGATGAAGAAAGAGATCACTCCTGCTCCACTGGAATTGTCAGCAGCTGTCTCCAAGAAATCAGAAGCGAAAAGGAAACCTAAGACTTCTATCCCGAAACCAGCAGCCAGCATTTCAGTGCAGCCAACACGGACTTCCCCGCGGTTGTCCAAAGTTACACCCGTAACTCCACCTCCAGCTGAGGCTGAGAGGGAGGTACAACCCTGTGTGGTAGAATTAGACTCTGAGGAAGAGCTAATGGAAGGCCAGGAACTCATTGGAGATCTGGATCCTGTTGACCATCCTGAGCTGCAGTCTTTACTGGCAGAAGGTGGACCCAGCAGGGCAGACTTCAGTAAGGGACAGAGAGAATGTCCAACTCTGGAAGGTCTTTGCCACCAGGCAGAAGCTCAGGCTGAAGGGCAAGAGCCTGGGAAATACAGGTTGCACTGGGAAGATGGCCTCTTCTACAGTGAGCCGACCGAGTCTGCACCTGGAGACTACAAACGACTTGTAGTACCCCAAGAGAACAGACCACAGTTTTTGCAGTTAGCCCACGAGATTCCTTTGGCTGGTCACTTCAGTTTCAAGAAGACTAAGGAAAGGCTCTCTCTATACTTCTATTGGCCGAAGATGGGGGCCGAAGTAGAAAAACACTGCAGGAGCTGCCACACCTGCCAGACCTCTGGTAAGGTTGGCTCCAAGAATGTGGCACCTTTAGTGCCTCTCCCAGTTGTGGGAGTCCCGTTTGAGAGAGTAGGGATTGACATTGTTGGTCCCCTTGATCCTCCAACCTCCTCAGGCAACAGGTTTATACTTGTTGTAGTAGACCAGTAGACCATGCTACTAGGTATCCTGAGGCGATTCCTATGAGGACTGTTACAGCTCCGGCTGTGGCTAAGGCCCTCCTTGGTATTTTTACTATGGTCGGGTTTCCTAAGGAAGTAATCTCTGACAGGGGGTCAAACTTTATGTCCCACTACATGAAAGCCATGTGGAAAACCTGTGGAGTTACTTACAAGTTCTCAACAGCTTACCACCCACAAACCAATGGGTTGGTAGAACGGTTCAACCGAACCATGAAGAGCATGATAGGTGCTTTAGAAGAACCCCTTAAGCGTAAGTGGGACCTTCTACTGCCATGCCTTCTCTCCGCTTATAGAGAAGTCCCTCAGGAGGGAGTAGGTTACTCTCCCTTCGAACTACTCTATGGTCATCCCGTCAGAGGTCCATTGGCCCTGATTAAGGAGGGGTTGGAGAGTGCTCCTTCCCCCAAGCCAGTCAGAGTGATTGACTACGTGATAGGTCTCCGGAGGAGAATGTCGCACATGATGACGGAAGCAAGGGATAACTTGAAAGCTGGAAAAGCATTGGTCAAGCACTGGCACGATCAAAAGGGTAACATGGTTGAGTTTGCTCTAGACCAGCTTGTTCTCGTTATGATCCCAACAAGGCAGAGGGCCTTGCAAGATAAGTGGATGGGACCCTTCAGAGTTGTGGGTAAACTAGGAGAGGTCAACTATCTGGTGGACTTGGGCAATCCCAAGGAGGCTCCGACAGTCTTTCACACCAACCGACTCAAAGCGTATGTCTCAAGACCCGATGTAGGAGCGTTGCTTCTAGCATCATCCGAGGAAGAAGAAGAGAGCGAAGCTCTTCCGGATCTCCTCAGAGGCTTACCTTTAGACCAAAAAATTGAAGGAGTAAATCTCTCCTCCAATCTGACACCCGAGCAACAAGAAGAGTGCAAATCCATGTTGAATCAGTTTGCCTCTCTGTTCTCGCTTTCGCCAGGCTTGACCCCTTGGGGCCAGCACGACATACTCACTGGTGACTGTCTGCCAGTCAAAAGCAGAGGATACAGAATGTCAGAAAACGTACAAACCCACATCAAAGGTGAGGTCAGCAAGATGCTTGATCTCGGGGTAATAGAGCCCTCTACTAGTCCATGGTCTAGCCCAGTTGTGTTAGTACCAAAGGCCGGACCTAAAGAGCTTAGATTCTGCGTGGATTATAGAGCTCTTAATGCAGTCAACAAGACTGATGCCCACCCTTTGCCAAGAACAGATGAGTTGGTGTATAAGCTTGGCTCCGCCAAGTTCCTCAGCACATTTGACTTGACGTCAGACTATTGGCAAATAGCCCTGACAGACCATGCCAAGGAGAAAACTGCATTTTCTACCCCCGTTGGCTTATACCAGTTTAAGGTAATGGGCCTCATTACGACCCAGGCGGTAAGTTACCGCCTGGGTCGTACCTTTACCACCATGGCGTAAACTACGTTTTAGCGGACTTACCGCCCCATTCCGAGGTTGGCGGGGCGGTAAGTCCCCAATCCCCATTTACCCTTCCCCATTCCCATTTTTGCCCCATAGGGCATAATGGGAGTGGGGAAGGCGTTAATTACGCCACCGTAAATTACGGTGGCGTAATTAACAAAAAGGTCCATTAGCGCCATGGATTTTAACACCTGCTAAAAGCAGGTGTTAAATCCTCCATGGCGCTAAGGGACCTCGGAATCAGGCGGTAAGGGTCGGCGCTGTTTACGCCGCCGTAAAACCCTTACCGCCTGAGTCGTAATGAGGCCCAATGCCTTTCGGATTGAAGAATGCACCTGCTACGTTTCAACGGATGGTAAACCAGGTTCTGAATGGGATGGAGGACTTCTGCATGGCATACTTGGATGACATCGCAGTGTTCAGCAATTCCTGGGAAGAACATGTAACCCACCTGAGAGATGTTTTGCAGGCTCTTGGACGAGCCAATCTGACCATAAAGGCAAGTAAATGCCAAATTGGACAGAGTAAGGTAGTCTACCTTGGACATGAGGTAGGAGGTGGAGAAATAAGGCCTTTGCTCAGTAAGATTGAAGCTGAGCAAAATTGGACAACACCTACTACTCAAACCCAGGTGAGAGCCTTCCTAGGCCTCACTGGGTATTACAGGAATTTCATAGAGAACTATGGGACCATAGCTTCTCCACTGAATGTCATCTCCTCGCCCAAATTTCCTAAAAAGGTTAAATGGAACGAGGAGTGCAATCAGGCTTTTGAAAACCTGAAAAAGGCTCTTTGCAAGCCCCAGTACTCAGAGCTCCTGATTACCGCCAACACTTCATTGTGCAGACAGATGCTTCAAATGTAGGAATAGGTGCCGTACTCAGTCAACTGGATGTGAAAGGTAGGGAGCACCCCGTTTGCTTTATCAGCCGCAAGCTGAAGGATCCTGAAACAAGGTGGGCAACAATCGAAAGAGAGTGCTTTGCTATTGTGTGGGCTCTGAAGAAGTTTAGGCCGTACTTGTATGGTTCTACTTTTGTCATTCAGACTGACCACCAACACTTGAGATGGTTAATGCAAATGAAAGGGGAAAACCCAAAACTATTGAGATGGTCGATCTGCCTGCAAGGGTTTGATTTCACCATTGAGCACAGGTCAGGATGTCACCACCAAAATGCTGATGGTCTCTCTAGGATGTATGTCATCGACTAGAGGTATGAGATTCATCCAGGGGTGCATTAAATCCTCCTGTCCCTTAGTCTGGGGGGCGAGTGTTAGGGAGAATTCTCTGTTTAGGCTGAATTTCCTAACCTAGTGATTCCCACAACAGCTTTGCTGGATTTCTGGAGTTTGTTTTTTTCCATCCTGCCAAGAGTGAGACTCTTTTCCTTCCACTCTTGGACATGAATGTGTGTAATTCCTTTGAATGTCAATGTGTTCTATTGGCTATGGGGTCTTTTACTCCATAGGGTCTCATATGTTTTTCTATGTGTGTTACACCGCACCCTACGTGCCGTAACACTGGGGCGTCCTAGCGGACCCCCACCATAGACTCCATACCCGGGGACTGACTACTGTCTCCCCGGGCATGTAAAGTCACCATTGGCTTTACTAGACCTAAATTTACTAACAGAATTAGTACACACCATCCTATTGTGGACGTACTAGTAGGGGTAATTCGATTACTCCTGGATCTGTAATTCGAGGGGGCACTGTCCCGTCCCCCCCTCGTCGAGTTTTGGCTGGTGGCAGTGGAAACTACTTGTTATGTTCGACCCCGAACATAACCCTATGGGATTCGTCCCATTGTTAGAGATTGATACTTTTTTCTCGTTAATTTCTAACGTACGACCGGTCTACTTATCTTAAATAAGTTTATCGGATGGTATTTTCTGCCAGAACTCGGTTTTTAAAAATGGCGTCAGTGTTCGTCTCTTTGACTCCTAAACCAAAGGTTGAGCCCTTTGTTCCACTTTTGGCGGGCCTCTGTACAGAGACCCTCCAAAGTGCTGCCATTCTGTCTGGGTTACCACAGGGGTGTGGGAGGGGGTTTAGGCACCCTGGACCGAGTTGCCTTGCCAACCCCGGTCGCACTCTGGTGTGATTGGCCCAAGTGGTGAGCCTCCCCGCTCACCACTTAGCGTGTGTTGATTGACAGCTAGGCTGAATGAATGGGGGTCTTCTGCATAAAAGCAGGGCTTTTGGGACTGGATCTTCAGAAGTCGCCACAGGACCTAAGAATCCGACGAGGGTAACGCTGAGCCGACCTGCACGACGACACCTCCGGTGGAGCCCTGCGGAACCGACTCACCACTTCCCGACGACAGAGGAGATCTCCCTGCCGGAGAGTCTCTTCCCCTGACTGGTGGGAACAACCAGTCCCCTTTGCTTTTTCTTCGCCTCAGGACACAGTGGTCGAATTGCCCGTGCAGAGCACCTCGGCAATCGGATAGCCACTACCCCTGTACTGCGACTAAAAGGTGGTGCCTTGTGACGGAGCATTCCGCGGCTGGTCGCTTCCCTGGTGGTGCACCGGACTTCACTTTTCTTCGACGACGAGATCATCTCTACTCTTGACAAAGACCCGACGTGCATCCACCACCAGGAACAACTGCCCCCGCCGGAGCTGTCCCTCCACAAACAAGGTACCGTGTCCGCCTGGCTTCCCTTTCGATCGGTTCGAGTGAGGTGTCTTAATCCTCTCCTTTCCGCTGGGTCGGCTCCAAGCTTTCTCACGTATTGTTCTGAACTGGTTCAATCTGCCGATAACAATTTGCTACAAAGACTCGAACGCATTTCCACTAAGAGACTTTTTGGGACATATCGCCTTGCCTCTCTCCGAGTGGGCCTGGCCTCTGAACTTTATGATCAATTGTGGTTCTTGCCTTCTTGCCTTGCATCTTTTTCCTGTGAAGTATTGAACTGTGTTGATTTCGTAACCTGCTTATTTTTCTCTCCCGTCCTAACTAATATGAGAGTGCCATCTAGGTTGAGGCATACACCTCTGTCTGCAAATAAGTGATGCTGGTAGAACCTAGACTTGTCGAAATATTGTTAGGGGGATTGATCGTTTCTTCTTCGTAGAGTAATTGCGATTGAAGTGTTTGCCGTGATAGTGCCATAGTGTTTTCCCTAGATGTTCCGTTATAAATAAATACCTTAATATCTTTATACTGAGCTCGTTGCATGTTTGCTTGTCTTACTGTGAAGAATTGCCCTATATTTTATACTCCACATACTGCTTGACTCTTCTTGAGGGAAGTCTGACTGCTCAGCCACAGCTACCAAGTGAATCTGTGTGGTACAGACTGCTACCAAGTGGGTTTACTGCCAAACACCTGTAGTCCTAAATCTTTTGCAGTGGTCCCAGAGGGAACTGCACAGGTTTCCGCCTAACAGACACAAAACACAAAATATCTGTCTTACTCTACAGAAGCCTTCGCAAATTCTCCAAAAACTACAAAACACAGAAAGTACCTTGAGGGAATCGCCTTGTAAACAAGGGTCTGTTTAAACCCTCAGCCTCCATTCTTATTTTAACAAAATCACTGGGACAGCTTCCAGAACTTGTTGGACCAGTGTTTCCACAGTCTTAGGTATAACTGTTTGTCCATGCCCCATAGACCGCAACTGGTCCAGGTTCATGAATCTGAACTCCTCGTAATGCTTCACGGCCGAGAATGTTTTATAAGTTCTTTCATAGGTCCACACCCTCTCCAAAAAAATATGAGATTTCAGTGTCTGGGGTGTTGATGCCTGTGGTGGCTAGCTAAATCGTACCTGGATATAACCAATGTGGCTTTTTTCAAGATTTTGAATATGCAACACCTATGAGCTCGATTGTCTACTTCCGCCACTACCACGTGAAGGTACTAGTCGGTAATCAGTGTAAAATAGGGAATTTCAAAGCGTTCACCATAGATTTAAAAAAATTCTGACTTCATGTCAAAAGTGTGTTTGTTGGTCTGTCTCTTTACTTTTCATGTGTTGTAGAAGAAGCATCAAAGGAAATGTAAAAATCTGAGGCCTTATATTTACATCTTGTAAAATATTTCCCAGCTCCCCATGATTTATCACTGCTGAAGGACACACACTGTTCACAACATACCTCAACAATCTCTTGTGGAAAGTGGTCATAGAAAGTGTTAAATTATGTATGCTGCATACATTGAATGGTGAGCGTACCATACAAAATGTTCATACAGTATCATTTTGATGCTCCTTGACCCATTGTTCAGAGGTTGTGAGAGCGCAAATCATTACACATGAGCCTCAGACAAGTGGGTTACATGACTTTAACCATTCATCAACAGGTGATCAATTCTAATGTGTAAAGGAATCTCGTATTAATCAGTCAAGGAAAACATCTGTTTTGCCATCTTTGGGTATAATTGTCATCTCTATGGAAGAACCATATTTTGAATATGGCATGTGCTTCCTGCAGCCCAAGCCTGTATCAGATTATTTTCATATATATCACGGCTTGTGAAATAGGAGGCTGGTGAAAGGCAGCGGGAATTATACAATCTGTTGTCACATAGTGTGGCATTTATAGATTGCTTAGAATTCATGTTTGAACAAAGTAACAAAGTGTTCAGGTCAAGGGACTCAGACTAATTTGGAAAGTTGAATGGAGTGAATTCAAAACCACCTCCTATGGGCCACACCACTGATCTATGAAAATTAAATGCATAATAATACATAGTTGTGGCCTGTGAACTTCTTAAACAGTGGATAGAAATATTCTTGTGCAAATAAGTGAAAGCACGGCAGTGCAGTGTGCCAGTCAGAAATGACTCTGATGGCTTTGTTGCGTGATGCTTGCAGAAACAATAAGCATTTTGGCTTTCCTTAAAAGAAAAAACTTTGATGTTAACTGTTTATATCTATGGTTTTGCTTCAATGGGTACATTTTGACTTATCACTGCATTGTCTAATAAAGCATTAAATAAACCTCAAAATGTGTCAAATTCCATCCATCTAACTGCTCAACCTTTCAACTTTGCTATCTATATTTATTGACTTATCTTCTAACCACTCAGCTAATAGATCTCTATTTATGACACGCCTCCCAACATGCGATGCATGAAGATACATGTGGGAATTAGCAATGCCAGTTGTGATAAATATGCCTGCTTCTCTCTCTTTAGTTTTTTTGTAATGATACAACAACATTTTTGTAACAATATAAAGCACTAAAAGCTAAATATTTGACCTATTCTTTTGCATGGGACTGCTCCTCTTTTACCTTACAAACGTATTACTGGTAGAAAGGTGTGTCTGTGGGTGTTTGTCACTCTCAAAAATAATGATTTGAGAAAATATTCTATGGCATGCAGCTGTTTACACACTCGTGTGGCAGACCTTAAAAGGCTTTGATATAGGAATTGGTGTTCACTGGAGTGGCAATGCTTTAGATTCTGTGTCATCTTCGCTTTGAAAACGACACTCATTACCTGAAGAGGACCATCACAGGTCAAAACACATGTCAGCTGACACATCAAGTTTAAATATCATTAACACTTTCATATTTTCTCAATCAAAACATTATTTTTGAAAGTGGTCATAACATCATAAAAATGTGTGCGTAGGTTGAGAGTGACAAACAAACACACAATGCATTACTTTTCTTGGAAACCTTGTCCCATGTTCCTTTTGATCACCCTCACTGCAGCCTTGAATTTGATTGAATACTACGTTTTGGAGGTGAGCTCAGACCAAGGAAAGGCCTTTTGTGTTTTTTTTTTATAACATTGTAATCCCCTTTCACATCACTAAGCTACAAGCTCTACCTTTCAGAAACACAGGTTTGTTTTCATTTGGACATGTCTGCAAAAGTTGTAACGATGAAGATAGCAATGTCAGTTGGGACAAACAATGCTACTCCGTTCTCTTTACATTATTTGAAATGAAAATAAAGATAAAATAATATTGTATAACAGTATAAAGCAACAACAAACTAGACTGCTTAACCTGCAGGATTTATACTTTCAAACCAACAAGAAGCTTGATTGTGCGCATTTTCGGTTTCTAAACCTAGTCATCTCTCTTTTGGAAGCAAAACTTTTTTCATTACGCCACATCAGTCAGATGTGTAATGCATGAAGAAGCAACATGGAATTAGCATTGCCACTTGGGATAAATATGTCTGTGTCTCTCTCTTTAAGTCCTTTGTTATGAAAATAAAGATAAAACACAGGGACCCAACCTGCTAGATCAAGACACCTGCATACAATATTAGCAAGTTACAAAACTTTTGATGAGGATACTTGGTGGAACGGTCTGTCCAGCAGTACAAATACACAATGGTTGATCAGAGTAGCCTCATTCTTCAAAGACATTGGGCCTCATTCCGAGATTGGAGGTAGTCATGGCGCTATTTGCCTCCAATAACGGAACCGGCACCGGTCTCGTTCAATTGGGACTTACTGGTGCAGTCCAACCTTTGTGGGACCCGTAAGTCCCCATTGAAAAAACCATTCCCGATTCCCATTTGAGCCCCCATAGGGCTCAATGGGAATGGGGAAGTAGCTAATAACGGTACCGCAATTTGCTGTACCGTTATTGGCTCTGATTTACCTTAACGGTCCCGCCCATAACGCCTGGTCAGACCAGGCATTAAAGGAGGGACCCGCTAAGGGAACTCGTAGTGGGACGGTAAGGGATTACCAGCACCGGTCTCCTTATCGGTGCCCGGTATCCCTTACCGCCCTACTCGTAATGAGGCCCATTGATTTGGACGAGCGCAAAGCGCAGTGAGAAGCGAGTCAGGACTTACGACTTTGAGACTCATGTCGCTTTGGACCATTTTTCTTTCTTTGTAAAAATTGTAACACAATAAAAAATAAAAATAAAAGATAAAAAACAACATCAATTCATAACAGTATAAAGCACTAAGAAACTAAAATGTTTTCTTATTTCTTCCCATGAGCCTGCTCATTGCACAAGTGTTAGTATGGCCCTGATTATAACCAGAAACTCGCAAACTGCACTTACTATCTCTGGCGCCTAATATCGTGTTAATGCCGGTATATTACGGATGGCGGAGTGGAGTGCCACTAAGTTCCCAGTCCATGGGATTTACTGAATCACTGGCACGTGATTCAGGCATTTGTTTGCAGGTCAGGTGTGCTGGGAAATCTGTGGACTCCACCGGTAAACTTGTAGTGTGCTGGTCCTGCAAAAATGCCAGAGCCGGAAGTACCACCATTTTTACCACAACTTTTAGCGGACCGGCACACTTTTAATGAGGCTCATTCGCATAAGCCTGCCACCATACTATTTCTAAACCCATGCTCTAACCACTGATTAATAGACAACAAATTGTCATTACGACATGTCTGTGAAAGTTCTAATGCATGAACATGCATCTGGGAACTAGCAATGCCAATTGGGATATTGGCATACACCCTTCTGCTTCTTTATCTTTGGATTTTTTGTAATGGCTATGATATAATGTAAGAGTATGAAGCAGTAAAATCCAAACATGTGCCCAATTTCTTTACATGGGACTGCTCATCCTACCAGTTTGATTTGCACTAACAACTGAGCTACTGTTTGACGTTATAGGAAAGACAGTTTTGCTATTATGACATGTCTGTCAAGGGTGTAATGCATGAAGATGCACATGGAAATGAGCAGTGCCAAGTCGGATACATATATCTGCTACTCTCTCTTTCAGTCATTTATAACGAACATAACAATAAAACAACCAGAATAAAGCAAACACACATTATATATATTATTTGACTGATTTCTGCCCCACGGAAATAGACAAACTAGCAATTTCAGCATTTTCAAGCCAAAAAGGAGTTCAAACCTTCCAAAGATAAACAAAAGCTCTAACCACTAAACTACTAGATCTACCATTAGCAAATATGTTTTTTTAGTTCTTCTTCATGACATTTCTGTAAAAGGTGTAACTTCTGGGAACTAGAAATGCCATTTGGGATAGGCATGTCTGCTTCACTCTCTGAATCCTGTGTAAAGATACAACAACACGTGTATAACATCATACATCCCTAAACATATCAAGTATATTACCTCGTGCCACACTTTAACCTTCACATTTGAGTATTTTCAAGCCAATGAGGAGCTTGAACTTGCAACTTTGCTATGAGATAACCCATGCTCTAAACACAGAGATACTTGATCTCTGTTTAGCAAAGATTGATTTATTTTATTGTGACACGTATGTCAAAGGTGTAGTACATGAAGACCCATGCTGGAACTAGAAATAGCAGTTGGGATAAAAATATCTGTTTACCTCCCAATACGTTCTTTGTAATGAATATAACAATAACATATCAATTTTATAACAGTGTATATCACTAACAAATTGGCCTATTTGTTTCCATGGGACTGCTCACCCTACCAGTTAGAGTGTTGTGAGAAACCTGAAGGCTAGTCCCCAGGGGGCCAGGACACGGCCATCGCTTTTGGATCCAGTTCCTGTGGGAGGACCAGTGTGGGAGGATCACTTAGATGAGGCGTCTTCAGGGAGTCGAAGTGGGGCACCGGGCTCTGAAACACGCTATTCCCTTCCCTGTAACATCTTTTCCCCATCCTACCAGGTAGGATGCCTAGGAACCCAACCCCCTGCTCCTTTACTGACATGAACATTTTCTCATGGACAGTTCACCGTGAGTGACAACAGACTAACCCCACATCCGTATACCTGACATGTCCCAATACCATGGTCAGACAAGGTCAGGCAATTACTGATCATTACACACACCTGACATCCATCACACTTTCCCACACGGATAAAAGGCAGAGCATGAAAGCACACTCGGAGTGAGGAAAAGCAAAAGGAGAAAGACGGCAAGACCAGAGAGGGTTACAAGTAGGAAAGTGCCCTCTTACTTTCATGAGCCTTGAAAAGTCAGAAGCCTAAGACCGGGAACTAAAGCTGAACAAACCTACACTGTGCACTGAAGGTATCCGGGGCTCTCCCGCGTCGATAACCAAGGCAGCGAGGAGCGATTGCTGCCATGGTCAGTCAGGCTTCCGTCCAGGTCATGGCACAGAAACTGCACTGCTGGACCCTTAAAAACCAAATGGATGTCTTCAGATACTCAGGAAAACCAGCCCTCCTTCTGCTCCTTGACCTGTCCACAGCTTTTGACTTGGTGGACCACAACACCCTTTGCCACCATCTCTGAGCCACAGCCAAATTCTCCCCCAAAGCCACAGCCTGGATTACATCCTTTCTCCAGGAAAGAGTCATGAAAGTCTTCTCCGATCAAGCCTACACCCACCCCAGTCTTATCAAATGTGATGTCCCTCAGGACTCGTGCATTTCACACCCCCTCCTTAACAACTTGATCACTAGGCCACTCTTCAACATGCTGGACATGATATGCATCACATATACCAATTATGCTGATGACACGCATATCCTGATCCCCCTTACCGGCAACTATGAGTCAGACACGGAAACCCTTAACACTATCTACTCAACCATCCAACCTGGATGGCAGAAAACTGGTTGTGTCTTAACGCTGAAAAAAACAAACTACATCTTATTGGATCACCTGCAACCCTACAGAAACTTGATAAGCAGTACTGCTCATTCACAATCGACAATTCACAAATACCTGTCTCACAGGCTGTCAAAACCTTGGGGGTATACCTGGACTCCAACCTATCAATGATCAGACAGGTGAATGTCATTGCGTCCACTGCACCCTACCACTCAGATCTGCCCGACTCAGTTTCTTTCTGCATACAGAGGAATGTACTCAGTCAATGGGCGATTTCAAGGGCTGCACCAATGTTGCGAACCTGACCAGTGAGGACAGACCTTTGTATGTAGGCAAACCTGTCTATTTCGTTTGTGGTAATGAAGCTTTCCCATGGCTACCTAGGGACTGGAAGGGAACCTGTTATTTAGGGATTCTATTACCAGGGGTATTCATAGCAAGCACCACAGAAATCTTTAAAGCTTGTCCAAGGCAGGATGACAACGGCGATACTTCATCACAAGTTCTGGGTGACGTAGTGAAATCTTTTGTTCCTTTTTGGGGACAAATATTGAATTCTGAGGATATCAGAAGACTAGCGAGAGTAATGGAGAGGACCATCAACCAGACCACTGACATACTCTATAACATGAGTCTAGAACAGAAAGCAATAAGGTTATTGGCGCTACAGAATCGGATGGCATTAGACGTCATCCTGGCTGAGCATGGTGAGGTATGTAAATTAGTGGGGTCTGCTTGTGGGTTTTCGTACCAGATTCCTCCCCAACCATCTTTAAGGCTTTACAAAATGTGCACGTCCTTAGTTCAGAAGTGCACGTTCCCGAGGGAAATTGGGATCTTAGCGCTGGGTTCTGGGACTTCTTACGATCTTGGGGATGGAAGCTACTTTCAGTCTATTGATTATTCTTGGTATTCTGTTGTTCTGCTGTTGCTGTGTACAATGTCTTCCTGTCATATGTTCAGTGTTAGGAGGATGTTGAGCACAGACGATGGGAACATTGGGACAAAAGGTATGCACACTGGAAGGAATGACCAATGAATTTGCATTGAAAGAAATTTCTGTCACAGACCTGGTGATCGATATCTCTGATGATTGTGATTCAGGGTGTATGGACATTGAGACGTGGAGTTACTCGTAAAGTGACTAAAAGTAGTTTAGCGCTTGGCTTAGGCCAAAAGGAGGGTTTGTTAAACAGGAAATCATATTGTGCCTCCTTCTAATATATATTGGCCTAAGCCTAGTCGCTCTGCGAAGAAACCGTGTTGCAAAGTTCCGATTTAGATCGACTTCTCTGCCATTTTTAGGATCGTCCGCCATTTTGATTTCTGTTCATATGTAATTCTGTGTTCTAAAATGGTGGACTGTATTTCCAACTTGTAACCAAGCCTTCCCGACCTTTGTGACAAGTTATTGGTTAGACTGTCCGATGGCCGAATGTTTGGACTAGGTAATGAGACCTTGTCCCGTACATGACTTGTGCTTTAGGATTGTCTGCACTAACAAGCCTCATCCATGAACACACATCGAGGACAATGTAATGCAAATGTCGAGCGTGGACACTGGCAGAAACACATTGTGAAGGGATAAGTGCTAAGGCTTACTGCTAAATCCAGGAATATACTTTGCCATTGTAACTTGTTTGAAATGTAACACCAATGTAATCCGTGTGCGTATTATTGTATGAGCCATAAGTGAACTCGGCACGAACTCTAGACCACAGATTATTAACCTGTAGAGAGGCTGGACAGTATTACTGAATTGTATAAATATGTGAATGTCTAGATGTCCAGTACCCCTCAATCCTCACTCTGAAGGGCTGGTACTCATTGTGATGTACGGAGGGCCAGATAGCTATCTGAATTTGTTTCTTTGTAACTGTGCAGTAGAATAAAGATCTGTGAATCTTTATAGCCCGTGTTTGGTGTATTTCCTTTTGTGGTACTCAGCCTCGATATTTCTGTTGCTTTTACACAACCTGGGAACGCTCTATACAGATTTGCACACCCCTGTGCTGGCTGCCATGATGAAGGACGTCAAGACTTGGCTGCAGGACTCGAAGGCAGGAGTTCAATGTGGAGGTCTGGTCCATGTTCTGAAAGGGAAAAAAACACACAAAAAATCCTGACCATCTTAGAATGGATGCCAAATTGTCTGAACAAGGTGTAAACAGATAAGAAGCCTGACTCCCGTCAGACCATTTCATTCTACCAAGAAGTGAACTTAGCCTTTAATGAATCAATTGTCAATTCATCAATCGTCCACTTGAGAAACAATTTGCATGCCGTGGAGCAAGTCTCCCTTTCCTACATTAGAGGATACGCAAGAAAGGCTTACTTTCAGCCATAAACCAACATCCTTCGATAGATCTACTCAGCAAAAAAATCACTCAAGAGAAGGAAATGAGAAGGCCTGACAAGAAGCACCAAGCCAGAAGTGCTTTAACTGAGGGGCGGGAGCCTAACCCACAATGGGTATAAAATTGCCATTAAATAAGACACACATAAGGTGCTTCTATCCAGATTATGGACGTCAGAGGATGGCTTCATCCTAAAGTGTCCCAACGTGATGCTGGTAATACAGCAGCTACCTACCCTCCGCTTTCTAAACTCTGATGATATTTCCAGAGTGGAGTTTCCCAGAAAAGGCTGCCTTGATAGAGCAATCCTCCATTTAAAATCTAGGGGTGTGAAAGCTATGCTGCTTGAGATGACACATCTCATTTTACCAGTGGGCTATGTGTTGATGGAAACCCTAGGCGAAGGATGGAGACCTATTCTCCATACAGGTTTGAAGAATTACTCCGATCAACTCCGAAACCCCATTCTATCAAAAAGACAAGATAAGGACATCAGTACCGTGTTTTGCTCAGTCAGCAAATGGGGGAAATTTATAAATCCCCCATGGATGAGAGATCTGACAAGGTGGCAGTGCAAAAAGGAGATATTCATCTTAAGAGATCAATATCAGTCCTGAAACATCCTCGTCATATCCAGTTAGAGACCATGCTCATAGGGGTCGCTCTGAGATATGACTGCTCTCTCCAAACTAACAATGAGTCTCGCAACTCCAGATGGCATTTTGGAATACAAGGGGTTTTACTAATTTAAGCTCAGACCATATGATTCTCGCTGGTATATTTGATGTCATTTGTCTTCAGGGGACTCAACTTACAACACTTTCGATTTTGGATGGGTACACATCATTTCTAAACCCTGCATACAAGGGTTTGAGAGGATGTCCAGCTGTAGGTCAAATTTGTGAAGCTAGGAGGTTGGATCACTATAACGGGCGTTGTTAGTCCCATGCCCTTGTTACTAATGGTGACTCAATCCATACGGAAGGAAGAAAATGAGGCAATGGAAGTAATTCTATTTATCGATGTCTATTGGAACCCCCTGAAACTCACTAAGGAATCCTTTCTGAGGTTAATGATGGACTCTATTGATGATCTCTCGTTGACTCAGGATCCCCACTTTATCATTGTGGGAGGGGACTTTAATTGCCATTGTCTGTGCTCAACAGAGTCCAATAACTTGGCAACCACAGTGGGGCCCTTGTTGGGTTCCAGGAAGGCTGGACGACTATGTGAATTCATGGATGATAAAGACCTGCATATATTGAACGGTCTAACTTGTGGAGACATTCCAGCAAAGTCTACCTGGTCTGGTAAATGTAAAACCAGTATTATCTCTAGTGCAATGATTCATCATGTCTCTGACTTTGAGGTTATTCGTAGAGATACAAATGACCATGCCCTTTTGCACCTCACTTGGAATTGCCATCGCTAAGATGTGGGAGAAAAAGTGTTTCTGAACATTGCAACCAGTCAAGGTGGTACCCACCTGAGGATAAAAATTCAATATATTCTCTCTTTAAATGCTCATTTTGCTGAGCACTTGGAAGGGGGGTGATTCCATCTATGCACCTTTCCTTCGTGAATTCATGTTCATACCTAGAAAGAACAATATTACTGCCTTCTCCTATAGACACTCCTTTGATGCAGTAGTAAAGGAACAGAAAATCCTTCTTCACAGAGATCTTATGAGAAATTCATATGCAGCCCTTGACCAGCGACAGATTATGATTAGAAAAAGAAGGCAGAACTATAAGAACTGGTTAAAGAGGGAAAAGGCATTTTTATTGCAATCGGATGTAGAGGTGATGATGACGTTGATCTTAAAGAAAGATACAAGATCGACGTGGCATCTTCTTAACAAGACAGGTCACCTGTGCATGATGTTGTTGGCAAATGTTGTTCAAGGAGATATCTGGATTGGGTTCTCTGGCAGGCTATTTAAAACAAAAGACAACATCCCTCAACAAGAACTCAAAGCTGAGGCCCCCACCTGGCCACTGTCTTTAGATTACCAGGATGTGGAGATCCTTATTGAAAAAAAGAAACTTTTTGAGAGCTCCTTGCCAAGATGGGATTACTAACAACATGATAAAGCAAGCTCCAGAGCCCTGGATCCCATTAATTCTAGGTATTTTCCATCAAATCTTCAAATCTAGACAAATTCCGGAATCTTGGAAGAAAGCGATTATCGTCCCGATCTATAAAAAAGGCAACAGGAGGGATCCGTCCAACTATCATCCCAGTGCCTTATTGGATGCTCTGAGTTAACTCTTCTCTGCTTTTCTTCAAAAGCAACTACAACTCTGGATACAATCGTAGAATAGATTTGACTCTAGACAAAAAGGTTTTTTGAAGGAAACAAGGACGGAACTAAACCTTCTCTTGCTTAACATACTGAAGGGAAAGGTCACAATGGAAAAACCAAGATATACCTAATCTTTGTGGATTTGAGCAAAGCCTTTGATAGTGTGTACCATCAGCTTCTTTGGAGAAAGCTAGAGCTGTGGAACTGCCCCCCTCCCCTGTTGGCTGCAACTAAATCTCTCTATGACTCTATGTACATTCAAGTCTGGCTGAACGCAGAGGGATCATTGACTAAGCCTATTCCTACATTCAGGGGCTTGAAACAGGGATCTCTGCTAGTTACAACTCTATTTAGTCTTTTCTTGTCAGACATGAGTGACCACAGCAAAATCTTTTTCTCCATCCATTGGGGGTGTGGAACTGTCTGGACTCCTTTACGTGGATGACATCATACAGGTGGACAAAAGTCTGATTGGCCTTCAGAGATCGGTTGTAGCATCAAACAACTTTTTACAACAAAATGGCCTTTCCATGAATTTGTCAAAGAACAGTATAATGGCACTAGGAACACAAAGAGCTAACGGAAAAGAAGTGTTCAAGTGTCACGTTGAAGGCCAAAGTCTAGAAGTGACCTCAGAGATCACTTATCTTGGATCCCTGCTTAATAACAGCACTTGTGTCAGGCCACAGCAACTGCATCTAAAGTCCAGACTTAAAATCTTGATTGGTCAGGGGAGAAGGATCCAAGAAAAATATGGAAAGTTTTCTATCCGGCTGATACCGTAATTTTATTGTATTTGTATTTGTTTATTTATAACGCGCAAACCCTCAGGCCCGGGGGCATCAGGGCGCAATTTGTACAGGGTTGCAAGAAAAGAACATACAGGGAGATAAATTACAAAAAAGTATAACAATACAGCGTAATAAACAAACTTAATAATTACATATCTTACACATGGTACAGTGTCCCAAGGCTCTGCAGAGGAAGTATCCCTGAGGTAGCTGGGAAAGGTAGCAGACCGGAAATCGTGCAGGAGAACAGGCGGGTTGGGTAAGTAGGACCGATGTCTGACACAGCTATTGCTGGTCAAAGAACCAAGATTTGGTTTTATTCTTGAAGGCGTTGAAGGAGTCTTCAGCTCTGATGGCAGCGTGGAGGGTGTTCCAAAGTTTGGAGGCTAGGACAGGGAAGCTAGTGCCTCCCGCTTTTTGGAGCTTAAACCTAGGGATAGTAAGGCAGTGAGTCTGAGCAATTCTTAGTGGTCGGGCAGTGGAGTGGCGCGTAAGCCGACTGCAGAGATAGATCGGAGCCTTGTTGGCTAGGCATTTGTGCGTGAGGGCAAGCGTTTTTAGGGAAATTCTCTGCTTCACGGGTAACCACTTAAGGCTAGCTCTGGCTTCTGAGATGTGGTGATATTGTCTAAAGGTAGCTTTCTCTTTAACCTTTGGAGCTGAGGCATTTCCACTTACCCGCTGGGAAATTCGGGCCACCCAGGAAGGATCTTTCTGGAGGAAAATCCTGAACCTCCCAGGGATTGTTTCGATGGCCTTGATTAGATATGAATTAGGCCTTATTTCTTTAAGAGGTGGTGTTAGATGGAAAACACTGTCACTTTATCGGAAAACCATAATGCCTGCACCAGCAGTTCCATATGAAATCTTGAAATCCAAGCAAGAGAGAACAGACAATGTCTTAATGATGCAGTGGTTTGATTGCTATCGCCACATTTTGAAAGATTTGCAATCAGATGGGGAGAAACTGTGTAATTTCCCAGAAAAGGTCAAAATTAAACTCTGGCGTAATTATGGGATTAAGACCCTGGAGGAAAGACATTTTCACTGCCTTATGGACTCTCTAAATGAAGAAATGAAACCATGTGGACTCCTCCCTAAATACCTAGCCAAAGCACCTAATGGCTGGTATAGAGATTGATTCTTTCATTTCAGGTTTGATTTGTATCCTACGAATAAATTACAAAAAAACGGTGGGAAAGCTGCTACGAAGGGATGTAGATTTTGTTGGAAGGAAGAAACTATGGAATCATTAAAGCATGTGTCATTATTTTGGAAAGGTCTGACGGATTTAAGAACTAGACACTTGATTAAAGTTTTTGATTCCTGCAGGACGCTGGGTGAGAGGGAGATTTGGTCCTTTTTGTTGAGAGGAGGGATTTTGTTGGCTACTATCTCTCTTTTGCATTTCTTAAAAGATGTATTTGATTTGATCAACTAACCCACTCGGATTCTCTTGTTTGTCTTGGACCGTACTCTACTCTGCTGACTAGCAATGTCATTCTTTTAGTCTTTTTTTTACTTGGGGGGGTTCCCTTTTTTAGATGAAATGTCTGTATGCTTGATAAAGGTTTACTTGAAACCATAAATCAATAACAAAACATTAAAAAAAAGAAGATGCATCTGGGAACAAGCAATGCTGGTCGGGATACACATTCCTGCGTCACCCTCTTTAAATCCTTTGTAATGAAAATATAAATAAAATAGACATGTTATAACAGTGAATAGCACAAAGTAACCAAATATATAACCTCTTTTATCCTATGGAGCATCTCAAATTATCAGTTTATATATTTTCAGGCCAACATGTGTCTTGAACGAGCAACCTTGTTTTTGTTCAACCCACCCTCTAAACCCTGGGCGTCTGGGTCTCATTTTAGGCAGACTAGCTTTTTTGCCATCATGAAACATCTGTCAATATGCATCTGGAAAATAGCAATGCCATTTGGGAATAACATTTCTGCTTCTCTCTTTTAAGTCTTTTGTAATAAAAATTAGGATAAAACAATATTGTATTAACAGTAGCACTACACATATTACAATGTGATATATTTCCTCCTATTAAACTGCTCAACCTATGTTAGGGAGAATTCTCAAGAATGTGCTAATTTCCCTTACCTTTTAAGACCCCCAGCAACTTTGCTGGATTTCTAGGATTTGTATTTTTACCTGGAAAGAGTGTGAGCCTTTTTTCCCACTCTTTCATGTATTTTGATGTGTGTTTTACTTTTGTGTTCTTTGGATATGGAGTTTTAAAAAAAACTCCATAGGCATCATCTTTTACTTTCATTTCACAAAGCACCTTCAGACTCCCCAAGGTTTACATACCTTCTCTGGGACTTACTACTGTCTTCCAGAGCATGTAGAGTTAAATTGACTTTACTAGTCTTTTTAAATGTACAGACCCAGCACACACTATCTTCCTATAGAGTGCTGGAGGGGTTGCCTAGCATCCCCTGAGTCTAAACACTCATGTAATAGTCAAATGTTACCCTTTTCTACTTGAAATGGCTGGTGGCATGGTTTTTAACAAACTACCATCATTTTTCCCGACCGGAAACACCAGCCATGTTTTTCAATATGGTGCCCAAGACCTATCTGTAAAAACCGACTGTGGTCGACTTTTTTCACTGTTTCTTTTAGAAAAGGTCCTTCTTGTGTTTAACTCTGCGCGCTAAACCAGGTTTGATCCCTTTGTTCGTTGGCCTTTGGCGGGCTTCAGTGCTGAAGCCCTCCTCTGGCGCCTGAGTGTCTGGGGTGGACAGGATGTGAGGGAGGTGCCTTAAACTCCCTGTGCTTAGTCTCCTAGGAGACCTGAATGCACTCTGGCGTGATTGGCCAAGGACAGCCACCAAGCTGTGTGAGTGACAGACAGGCTGGAATGAATGGGGGAAAACTGTTTAAAAGCTGGCCTCTGGGGCTTGGAAAACAGAGTCTACCACATGAACGAAAGAACCGAAGACGAGCTGAAGGAAGACGTCTGCTGCAACTCCTGGTCCACCGGTAAAGGCCTGCTGAAGGTCCGAATTGCCTGAAACTCCATCGACAGAGAAGCCCTTCAAGGTTAATGTCTCCCCTTGAGTTTGCTGGGAGCAACCAACTTGCAATTCACCTGGACACCGTCCCTATACTGGTCGAATTTTCTTCAGAGTGCTGTTGAAAACCGGATTGCCAGTGGGAAGGATACCAGTTTGTGGTCTTTAAGGCACTCACACTTTAAACCGATATTTTGCCAGGCTTGTGGCCTCTTCGCTGGGCAGTGCAGGAACCTCCCGACATCCTCCTTCTTGTCCCCACGACTGAAGGTCAGGAACAGGGAGATCTGCAGGAACAAACGGGGTCAGGAAATCCTTTCTGCCAGTGTAAAAGTTTATGAAGCTTTCCCAACTTCGAAGGCTTGTTCTTCCCTAAACCAACATCTAACATTTCGTCTGACCAATTACTTCTAAAAACCGTGGCAAAGACTTAACCGTTTACTACCAGAACTGTGCTATCTTATCCAAGACTCGACACCATTGACTTTGGCCCAGGCCTATTGAATTGAATTGCTGGTTGTAGTGAACTGAAACTATTTGCCCTACCTCTGAAAGTATTTGTGATTTGGATTCTTATAACCTTGTCTTTTTACCCCTTTGTAAAGTAACTGAAGTGCCATTTTGCTCCCTCTTCAGGGGAGCTGAACTTGTTCAGAAACTGATTGGTTGTGTATTGTAGTGTATTAGATTGTGATATTGAGCTGCTTTTGCTAGTGGAATGTTTTCCAAATGACGGTGTAAATAAATGTATATTCTTTTACCAAGAAACCTTGAGTAAGTGTTTGTTTGAATCACTGTGATTACGAGGCCTGTGTGTAAGCTCTTGTAAAGCTCACTTTACTCTTGAGATACATCTGGCTGCTCAGCCACTGCTACCACATTACTGTACTGACACTTGTAGTCTTAATTGTGGGTAGTGTTCCCAAAGTGTACTGCATGTGATTCTGCCTAACAACATACAATATGTAGTATCTAAAAGCCAGTGAAAGGCTTTAACCTGTTATCTTGCTATTGGTTATCCCATGTCCTTACGAGTTGTGGGTTATGGTTTCATGGCATGCCTTCCAACATAATACAATGCTCACTATTGACCTTCAGAATTGTCCTTAGATGTGCATCTCAAAGTTTTGGGATTTCCTGTGTACTGTCAAAATGGCCTGATTAAATAACGATGAGTCCATTGTAAAGGCCAAACTTGAAACAATAAATTAAGACATGTACAAACTGACTTTTGCATTTCACAAGGACACTTTTTGGATGACTCTGTCTTATTGCCTTGTGCTGAAACAGCGCCTTTTCTAGGTACGTGATTGTGCTTCTCCTGAAGGTATCAAGTCTTGAGTGATTTCAGATTACAGTGCCCCATAGGCCTTCCAACATTGTTCTGCCTCTCTTTCAATACGTCTTTATGTCTTCTTAAAATCAAGTTTCAGTCGTTCTCCTTTTATCTTTTCTCCCATATCATGAACCTGGAGTCTTCTAGGTCAATCTCAAACCATGTTAGAAACCATCACCTCATTTATTTATTACTATTGCAATAAATGATAGTCTGTGAAATACAGCAACAAGTCTGTAAATACTTTCCTGTTTACCGTATATGAGTGACATCACTACTTGTAATAAAATTACATTAGTCATGCAACTGTAATATCTTATTACAGTTAGGTTGTGATGTCACAATGCCTGCTAATTGAGTGAGCACAGAGCAGAATTGCAGTTGCACTTTATTTTCATATCAATTGATTTTGTTTGGACAAAAAAACCCGAAAACAAAACCATTGCGAAACTCTTCTTTTAAAGAAAGAAGCACTGTTGCCATATAGTGTACATGGTGACTGCAGTGATTTGCAAAACACATTTCCCACACCTATGCTATACAAAACCTCTTAACAGTGACACATAACTTTAAAAGGACACCTGGGTCATATTAACCTTTCTGGCCAGGACTTCCAGAGTTCATTCAGGTCACCTTTAAACCCTCTTGAGAGGTCTAATATTTACTCAGATTTCCCAAAACAGCTTATCCCTTTTCACCTCTTCTCAGGGTAGACCTCTCTATAATAGAGATTGAGAGGACAGACGTCAACCATTTTGCATAACCTGGGGTTGCAACAGATTTCCACTGCCTCAGTTCCACATTTTGGCTGACATTACCCCTCCAAAAAGAAATGCCTTGCCCTGTCTCCCAGAGACAAGAGATCAAAAGGATACCTCATCTACTACCAGCAGTGGACATCTGAAGAGGGTATCAGTGCCCAAGACCTCACACATGGGTTTAAACACTTTTTCCCAAAATTTCCTCACTTTTCGATCGCAAAGCATATGGTCTAATTGTTCATCTTTTTTATGCAACCCTGACAGTTGGCTGAATCAATTATACCTCTTAAATAGTCATTCAGGAGCACAGTAAATATGAAACAATATTTTGATTTGGCAAGCTCTAAAAGCTTATACAGCCCTGCCAGTTAAATGTTGTTACAACATTGTATCCACAAAGCCTCTTCCATACTCTGCCCAGCGGCATCAGTCCAGGCTAGAAGCACATGTTCCTCCTGTTGAAGATGCCTAATAGGTATTTGTACAGCTTTGATGCCTGCTGTGGCAGCTCCTTATATTGCCCTAGGGCCATCTGTAACTCACTAGCTGCTTGTACCAAACATTCTTACCTGCCTATTTGAAGGTGCATCCATGATGTCTGGGACATCTTTGGAGCTCAGTGAGTAACACTTGCTTTCCTTCATCCATCAAGTCTCCTACTTATTGTACTTTAGAAGTAACCAATTGTTCAATAACAGGATTTTATTGCACCTTCCATTAATATTTGAATTGGCCGTTTGGACTCTCTGAATAAAAATGCACTCGCACCCACCAAACTTGCATTTATTTTACATCAATCAAATCACGCATAAATTATGTTTTGAGGCCTGTCATGTCCTTTGTTGTTATTGGAGCCTGTGAATTTTATGAACCCTTCTTTGAAGCCTCAGTTTTCACCCATTCATATTCGTTTGTACCAATCCAGCTAATGATGTGTCTCACCAAGAACACCAGCGGTAGCACTTAAATACGGGAGAATATGTCCCTTCTTCCAATTGACAGAGTTGCAGCTGCTGCAAAACGACTATTGGAGAAGAAATCTCAGAAGACTCCTGTATGCATGGCCAGAAGGACCATTGATAGAATGTAAATCCCTCTCAGAACTGCTGCTATCTACACATTGATGACTTTGCCCCACAAGCCATGTTCAGTGCCACCCCATGCTCCAAATTGATCATGTATGTGACATCACCTCACTCATGTTTCTGTCCAGAGTGTTCTGACTGTGTTCAGGTTCATATTACCAGGTACCTCTCACTCTCAGAGCACCTTTTCAAGTATGAGCCCTGCAATGAGTGACCCAGATATTTTGCTGACCTTGGCATCAACTCAGTATTGTACCTATTATTTTATATGCAGGAAATGCACAGAAAACTCTGATCAACTCCATCAAGTATGTCCAAGAAAACAGTACCAAGAGAAGGTCATCAACAGAAAGCCAAAGTTTATTGTTCACTTGCCTTAATCGGACACCCTCTACTTTAGCATTGTCACAAAGTCTGGTTACAAACAAAGAGGGCCCAGCCGACATCCATGGTGTTTGACTTGCCAAGTTTGAAATAATTGGAACCCAATCCATTAGTATGTTCATAAACTCTTCATCCAGTGTAGAGTACCCAAGTCTATGCCAACAAACTTAGGGCCACCGCCCATCTTCCCCATCACAAATATTTGAAAAGGCTATTCAATCGATTTGAATTAATTTTCTACATGCAGCAACTTCAAGAGCAAAGGTGTCTCAAGATGCCTGCTTTGGAGATTGTATTACCCCATGAATGTCACTCACTGTGAATCGTCCCTTTGCAGAGCACCCTTTATTCAGATGGACCACTTTCATGACCACCAATTGTTTTACCAGTCATTTGGCCACTGCCTTGGTTTCATTATTTATTTAGCTAGTCGTTTGATATCTCCCACAATCGAGAAAGCTTCTGTCATTATTCAATATGAATGTTTTTCATTTCTGCCACGTATTTGGAAGCAATTTCCATTCCAACAGCACCTCATTTAACATGTTGTTCATCAACTTAAGTGCGTTCTCTGACATTTTCTCATATAACTGCAGTGTAAGTCCATTAGCCTTCTCACAATTCAGCCTTTTTATTGCTAAAGTTATTTGTTCCCTAATAATCTTCCCTTCCAACATTCTAGAGTTTTCTTCTGAGCGCACAGTTAATGACATATATCCCAAAAAGTATTCAATGACAATCTCCTCTATTTTACTGTTTGAGTTATCACACTTCTCATGAAAAGACCACCTTTAGTTGAAGGGATGTTTGAGGAATGCCAACTCCTCAATTTTCCGATCCCCACTGAATGGTTTCATCATCAATATGAAACTAGTTATGTGGCTGCCTCAAAACCAGGTGAGTGGGGGTGAGGAGAATGGGTGCAGGGACTTCTTTATTGGGCACTGTTGACATGCACTATATGAAATGGGATTTTTTGCAGACACTGGGTTAGACTTCTGGGAGAAACAAACAGGAAATCTGACCACTGCCCTGATTGCATGATGAGTGTTTGGCAAATGCTGGTCATTCCCACGATGGGCAAAAGTCACAGGAAGACCCTTCTAGGATGATACCACGCCTGCCTACCAAAATACTAAGGGAGGTGAAGTGAGTACCTCAGGATTCAAATCTCAAGCAGCTCAGTCCCTCAGTAAAAGGTTTGTGCATCCCATAAGCATTAACCCTAAGGGGGTCACCAGACCACCCTACCATAAATCAATTCCTAGATCATTGTTGTACATAGCATACAATGTGCTTATTTGGGTGTTTTGTTTGAGAGACTGGAAGATAGCCAGGGGGAGAAAGAGGCAGAGAGAGAGAGAGAGAGAGAGAGAGAGAGAGAGAGAGAGAGAAAGGAGGGGGGGGAGAAGAGAGAGAAAGAGAGAGAAACAGAGTGATCAACAGTTGCAGGAAAAATGGTTGCTGTCTGCAGAGACCAGGCTGTTTTGACAGTTTAGGCCTTAGCATGCTTTGCTACAACTTCTAATATATGTTAATCTATACACCCACATTATATCTTCAATTTATTGAGATGCAATGCATACAATACATACAATCTAATACAAAACCTTCCTTTGACTAATATTAACGTTTTGCATAACATATTGTAATATCTTGCACAATTGCTAAAATAAGCGACTTTTGGTTACCACCCAAGAGATGTCCACACAACATTTTACAGTTACATGTGTCAAAATCAGAAAAATACCCATCCAACCAGCGATGTCTAACAAGATACGGTTCTTCACACTGTAATAGAAGATGCTTCCAATGTTCCTGTTTGCTGAGTATTGTACTACTCCCATAGGCCTGCAACATCTAATTGGAGAGATGTTCATGTGAGAATGAGTTGGGAATAAATCCACAAAAATGGAATATAGTAATATTTGCATACTGATCCAACAAAAAGCCCAGATTTAGCTGGAACATGGGCAAGCATATATTGCCATTAATAAAGACAGTTAAATATCTGGGCTTTCAATTGAGAGTATCACAATCACTAAAAGATTTAGCTCTTGAGATGGAGAGTAAAACAACCCAATTCACAAGACAGATGAAAACACTGTTGAAAGCATATTGCAGATTTTCTCTCCTTCCTTTGATTACATTTTAGAAGGTGAAAGTAGTACCGGCTATTCCCTATGGTTTGGAAATTAATTGTTGTGCACACAAGTTTGACTGGGCTCGCGTAGAAGGACTTATGTGGAAGAAAGTGTTATATTTGCCTATTTCCTTGCCTATAGATCGTTTAAGATACAAACTTGGGTTGCAATCCCTATGAGCCCATTTTGATTAGAAAATACTTTCACTATATAGATCAATAGTAGTACCCCATAGGAACTCAATGTATGGGGACATACGGGATTTGATGGACTCAGAAGAGAGTGAGTACATGACGAACTTAAAATAGGATGTGGAAAGAATCTTAACAGATTTTGAGGCAAGTGAGGAAATGTTGGTTGAAAATCCAGAGAAGGTTAAAGAGTCATTAATGGGAATGGACTGGATTTTAACTAGAGACTCGTTTTGTGACAAGAAATGTTTTCAAAATGTTACCATTTGTGAGAAACCAAGAAAATATGTGTTGCCTTACATATGAATATTTCCTAACACCAGATGGCAAGCCAAACCTCTGCATTTTCGATTAAACCTGATTAAAATTAAAGAAAAGAAACTCGGATAATTTGGTCAAAATTAGATGCTGGGGAGGGAAATTGTGACCTGTGTGGAGAAAGTTGTCCCCAAGATATTTAACACCTTTACAAATTCACAGAGGAGTTAAGGTTCAGATATTTTGCATGTTTTGTACATCACACTGACTGGCTAAGTACCGAAGAATTTTGGTCAAGACCATCTGCAGTAAGGGAAATCTTCTTGTCTCTGGAGCTATTAAAGCTATGAAATTAATTACATTTCATAGACATAGTTTTATAACATAAAAATTCTTTGTCTGAGTAATTAATTAAGATGATTCAACTATGTTTGTAGAAATCAAAGTATTTTATGGATGATTTTCTAAAATCGATTTTATATTAGCTAGGTCTGTCTTGATTCTGATAAAACTGTTTTGACTAAATGCACAATTAAAAGAATTAACAAATTCTACCACTGCGGCTGATGCCTTTGCGAGGTACAATGACATATCCAGTGTGAGTAAAATGTTAAAACAAAACCATAAAAAATGTCATACAAACCTTTCTATCTGGAAATTGTATTAGATGGTAAAGTAGCAAGTTATACTCCCTTATTGTGTATTTATAGTGTGTGTATACCTTATATCTCCTCAGGGTGCCGCGCTGCTTACCCCATCGCAGAGTAATTTTTAATTCTACCCCATTGGGATTGGAGAGCAGCACATCGCGATTAGAATTGATTTCCCCCAGCTAGGTCAGACATTCTGTTTGCACTTTGGTCAGTTACAAGGATATTCCGGCCAACATGCTACTCACAGATCTTCAAATAGTGATTTCTTTTAGCCGGATTCAAGATTTTGCTTAGTAGCATGAGTTTATTATGTATAACAATCAGATTAAGAGATTGGAAAGTCACATCTATATGGATTAGGGAAATTGGGAGAGAAGGTGGAAGGTGCAATTTCTTTCTTCAAATAAGTCCTTCTAGTTTATCTAAGGAAAATGTGCATGGGATATTTATAAACTCTGACCCATATGGATGACTTTACCCTTATAAAAACATAATCATGGATTGTATGGAATATGCACATTGTTTTGTATATATTTTCTGCATTTGTGCTGAAAGAAGGATCATCTTGCTCCTTAACGTCTTCAAAATATATGTTGGCCTGAATTTAGAATCAAGGGGACACCTAAACAATGTGCTTTGTGTTAATTAATGGCTTTTTAAATCAGAACTAAGTGTAATTAGTTAATTTCTTGCCTTTCTTGCATATTTGCCTAGCAGTGATTGAAGCTCCTGTTGGTGGCAGCTGGAGTTGTGCATTCCTACCTTCCAATTCTGACCCACCTGTCCTTGCACAGCCATGGACAAATCCATGGTCCCTGCTGGTTGGATCTTGAGGCTGCGCAACTTAACAAGTAGAAGATCTTCGACCACTCTTTTTCCTCCATAAGTGTATGAACGTTGGCTCTGTTTTACATAATTCATGTTGCAAGGCTTGATTTGGGTTGATATATGTTGCATGGCACACTCCCAGTTTCCTTTACCTGTTTACTTGTACGCAGCACACTTTACTGCCTTTGGAGTGCCCCTCCCAAACAGATTTCATAATTTATCTACATGGTTTAACTCTGTTCTCAGTAGACAAGCTTTACAATTGTATTTGATCTGCATCATTAAGTGATCAATCATGTATCAATCATGTATTACTCTTTACTTGAACTTTGAACATGCGCGGCTCATTTTCCTTACATCTGAGTGCCAGACTAAATACATTATATTTCAATATTGTATCTATTCCATTACCACGCCTTGCTAGACAACAATGTTTACCTTTGCATGCCCTACTCTCAGACTTTACCACTTCTGGCTCTGGCTTGGCAGTCCCACATTCAGTATTTGGGAAGTTACTCAGGTAATTAGACCTACAATATTTCTTCCATCCAATTGTGTGTTTACGTACGTATAAGAAGAGCCAGTAATCCTGACCTTCTACTGCCTCCCTAAAATACATAACACATTAAGTAAACCACCTGGGCGCCCCATTGTTTTAGGTATACATTTGGTTTTAGAACCGTTATCACAATTTGTAGATCATTACCTAAAGTGGTTTGTGACCAATATGAGATCATACTTAAGGGACACTACTAGTGCAATAAAAAGATTTGAGAACTTTGAATTTGACCCCCACTAAAAACTTGCTGATCGGATTGGGTGTGGTGTCGCTGTATACCAACATTCCACAATGAGCAGCTCTAGAAGATATAGAGGAGGTCTTATCGGGTAGGATGTACCAAGATCTGGTCCCTAACTTGTTTTTGATTTGGTGTGCTGAACTAGCACTCACTCAAAATTACTTTGAGTTTGCAGGTAAAATTTACCAACAATTTGAGGGGACTGTGATGGGAGTCACTAAGGCACCCAACCTCTCCAATCTATATGTGGAGAGCTTTGCAAAAGCAGTGATCTACGCAGATACTAGCCCATTTAGGGATTTACTCATCGATGGCTATCCCCCCTCGGCTACTGTAAGTGCAGATCCACAGGAGAAGAAGGCATAGTGCATTCACTCGTTGGAAGGAGCAGGAGCGGCCTGCTCGAAATGTATTATTGCGGGGGGGACAGAGCACAGTACATAATCTATTGGGTTGTGACTGGGTTGTGACCACACAAAAGACCCTTGCCCTGACAAGCTCGCACAAGTCTGCATAACTATTATATATTCGATCTTGCCTTGCCGTGCAGCGCTCATGAAATTCAACTGTGCTGTTGGACTGCCAGACCTGGGAGACTGTGGGCATTGCCTTTGATCCCAGTGTTAGGCGTAAGGCGCAACTCGCAATAGCGACAAGTGCTTGACTGCCACACCTGGGAGACTGTGGGCATAGCCTTTGATCCCGGTGTAAGGAACAAGGCACACTTTCAATAGTGATAAGCAATTTAATTGTTAAACTGTAAAAGCAATACTGCAGCAAAAGTGAATAGATACCAACTATTACTATTGCTTGGTCCCAATTTGGCCCTGGGACATACAATCTCCATACAATCTCCAATTGCTTGCAAGACCTTCTAGCAATTTTGTACCTCCAATAGCAGACACGCTAAACCTGACTCAGAGGGACCACTATATTGAGTGGTGCCGCAAGATCCATAATGCTCACAGTTAAGAAGTGTTCTGCAACAAGATATAATCTTCGCAATCAGAGGGGCAGGACCCCGATAGCTAGCACCAACAGAGGTAAGGGAACCAAAACAGCAGCAGTGGAAAAAGGTGCAATTACAGACTTCTTCCTGCCCCCTCGTACCCCTAGCATACCAACCATACCTCCGCCAGAGGAGAGGGAGACTGGCAGCCATAGCATGAATAACACTAATGATGGTTTAGGGGAAAGTGCAATTGACAATAACTTTTTACTGGAACTCTGCTTATCTATGCAGAGATCCATGACACCCTTATTAGGAAGCGGGCAGGCAACCACACTGGAGGCTATCAACAGCCCGCTTTAGATTCACAATGAGAAATATACAACAGATTATCTGCCTCTCCTAATCTGGATGTACATCTGGAGTCATCTGAACCAGACAGTAGTGGAGACCAGGGGGAAAGCCGCATGACCCTGGTGGAACTGCAATCCTCGGTTGCATCGCTACAATGTGCACTAAATATTCTGTTAAAGATGTGTGGGCGGATACTGGAAGTCACCCTTACCTTCTCGGCAGGAAACACAGTTAATAACACCAACAATAGCAATCTGGCGCTTGTGCAGAAGGAAGGGAACATCACTCTCCCTGAATGCCCGGAGAAAGCTGACACTACACAAACACTACAAATAATTTGGACATCTACTTTTCACAAAAGCAGCGACGAATGGCCAGAAGAGCGATTGCAAGGAAAAAGCCCCATACTGTGACCATAACATTACCTGATACAGCAGAGCCAGACGAGGAAATTTCCAGAGCCACCCAAGGGAGCACTCCCAAAAAGGGAATGAGAAAAACGAAACGGAAAGCTGCACGTGCTCACAAATGCACCTCAGGCAAAGAGGGTAAGCTGACTAGCTGGCTCATCCTCAATAAGAGTAATACCTCATACCCAGTTGAAGAGGTGGACCTGGAGCCATCGCTTTGTTTAAGCGAGCAGGATGTGAACTCAGTTCCGAATATTACAAATACTGAACCAATTTCACCACCTCAGTCAAACGTCGTACCTGTGCGGTCACCTGAGGGTAAAGTCAATACTATTCTGCCCCACTGCGGAAGGACTTGCATTATTAAGAACTTGTACAACTGGATCACTAGATCAGCTCTGATGACCAGACTTCACTCAATTCCACAGCTGAGAGTGCTGAGATCGGAAGACTTTGAATTTGTCGAACCATTGAAAGTGACAAACTCTAATACATCGGCAATACACTGTAAGTTTTTAGCAACAGCAAATGTGATACACAACTTTAAAACTAGTCTGCGAGAAGTTGAAGTGGACGCTGATCCGAATATGGCTGACCCTAAATGGACATTGCCACTGCCAAGCACCAATACTGAAGAAACTATGATACTGCAGCTACCTAAAGGCAACTTTGTGCAAATGGCTGATATACTGAATGTTCTCAAGTGGCTCGCTGAGTCTCCCCCCGCTGTGACTCTAAGACAATGAGATCAATGTTTGGTCTCATGGAACTGTCGGGGATTTAGCCACCTATTAGCCGCGGATGGCTCCATCCCCGTGTTAGCAGGTCATGCCTGTATTTGCCTCCAGGAGACGTGTCTTACCTCTCAGGCCCTTTTAAATTGATACACTATCCACCAGGAACTAGCTAAAAAGGGACCGAGGGGAAGGCCATATGGGGGTCTACTCATTGGGATTTTACATCCATTAAAGTTTACTCGCATCCACTCCAATATGGATGAGTTTGTGCTAGCGGTCGAGTTAGAACTCCCCGGTAAAGACACAGTAGATAATATGCTATTGATTAGCCTCTACAATCCCCCAGGATCCTCCCACAGAGATCTTATTCAGGAAGCTTGTCATGATCTGTTGATTGATTGGATGTTAGCTCCAGAAAATTACCTTGTAACAATTGTTGGTGATTTTAATTGTCATTTAATGGGTAACATGGGTAGAAGTAACAATCCTTTGTTGAAGAGTAGAAGCAAACGGTGGCATTCAGCTGCAAATCCAGAGGGATTATTATGGTTTAACTTTCTCAAATCATGGGATCTCGAAATGTTAAATGGTAGAACCAGCAGCGATTATCCAGGGCAGCCTACATGGAGTACACTTGATTACATCTTTGTAAGCCCTTCAATGGCCACTTGAGTCACTGATATGAGGGTTAATAAGAATAATTGGTGTGATCATGCTATGCTTACATTAACATTTAACTTCTTGATACAGTATACTCGGACCAGACCTACTGGTGAATTGAGGATGAATCACGCCTCTTCAAATGCACGCTGGTCAGACATTAATATCAAGAAAGCAATGGAAGCTACGGTAGACAAGACAAGCATGGGTCGTGATGAGCTTCTTGCAATGTCCAGCAGTGAGATCGAAGAATGGATAACATACTTCTCATATAGGTATGCTACTATTAAAATAAATATGCTAGCCCCAGAAGTTAAACCATCTAATGTCTTCGACATAGAAATTAGAGGCGCCAAAAGAATATTAAGAGCAGAGCTCAAGAAGCTTCATAAAGACTGCACCACATGGAATAGTTATCAGATTTCAACTAGGAAGTACAAGAACGCCTTTAGATCATGGCTTAGGTGGAAGCGCTACACATCCAAATTACTCAAATGGCAAAAGAAGGTCCAAGTACTATGCACAGGGAACTCCCGGTCTATATGGGGACTGCTGGGCAAGGCAAGGGGTGATACTAGTAGTTCCCTCACTAATCCTATCGGTGCAGGCCAGTGGGCAGAATTCCTGAGAAGCCGTAATAATCTTGCCCCTGGACAGACCCAGGAGATAGGAAACTTGAGTCGACTCTCTCCTCCTTTCAAAGTGACAGTTGAGCCGCTAACTGCCAGGCTAAAAAAGCTCAAATCATCGAGAGCACCGGGCTAATGGCCTGGCAAATGTTATATTAAAAAGCAATCCGGAGTACTGGGCAGCAGTCCTGAAAATATTGTTTGATAAGATTCTTAATGATGGGTGCATTTCGGAATCATGGCAGACAGCAATTCTGGTCCCGATTTATGAAAAGGGAGATCGGGCAGATCCATCTAATTATCGTCTACTGCCCATGTTGGACTGCACGGGCAAATTATTTGCCACATACTTATTGCATGAACTACAAGCATGGGTGGACAGAGAGAAGATTTTAGATTGTTTTCAATGTGGCTTCAGAGGTGGATACTCCAAAGTGCATAACTTGGTGGTAATGGACATACTTCGAAACAGGGCCAGACCAACTGGTAATCCACCTCTATATGCATTATTTATTGACTTCAAGGTGGCCTTGGATCTAGTGCAGAGAGAACTTTTGTGGTCTAAACTTGAGATCTTGGGCCGCCCCAAAGGGATACTCTACTATCTCAGATTGTTACACCATAACACCTCGGTCTCTCTGAAGCTAGATTCCAAGGGGAGCATGACTAGTAAGATTCAGCAAACCCGTGGTGTAAAACAAGACTGTGTTACAGCACCACTATTATATAATCTGTTTGTCCACGACATACCAAAAGTACTAACAGCTGAACATAATTGTCCCCCTAAAATAGGCACAGCCCACTGCTCGGTCCTAGCATATGCTGATGACTTAGTCATCATGGACCACACAATCAGTGGACTACATAGCTCAACAGAGGCCCTATGGACTTACGCTCAAAGAAACAGCCTCTCAATCAATCTGGGTAAGACCCAGATGGTGGCTTTTAGCAGTAAGAAGGTAGCACAAGTGAGTATCAAAATCTACGAGCCAGCAATTCAATACACACCCTATTATCGAAATCTGGGCATAGAGATAGAGCCCAAGGTACAATATAATATATGTAAACAAGCTCGGATCACTCAAGCGGCCCAAATCACTGCATTAATATATCGCTTTTCTGCCTCACATTATGGGTACACTATCTGTGCCGCACGCCAACTATATCTGCAGGTTCTAGCACCCATGATTACCTATGGACAAGAAATCTTACAGCTAATGGACCTTGGGTGGCTGCAGATACTTGAGGGGAAATATTGGAAGAAGACACTAGGTATCCCGACATCTATACCCATGTCCATTCTTAGACCGGAATTGGGCCTCATATTTTGGAGATCTCAGGTACTCAGAAAGAGGGCGGAATTGTATTTAAAAATGAAGTTGAATGCAGGTAACCCCTTGCTTTCTGCTATGCACAGTGAAATTGACAAGTCTTCCACATTTTCATTTATGAAAAAATACATGGATAGCTATCTGGACAAGATTGGTTGGACCAATAGGTTGTATGGGGACACAGCCAGTTCACTGCGGGCACTAGCTAAGAAGTCCGAACTATGTGACTGGATTGATAATTTTGCCCATCTGGAAGATCAGAAACATCATAAATTTGTCCCACACATGAGATATACCTTTAAGCAATCACTGCCATACTTGTCTATCGGCCCTTCACCTCGTCTGAGATGATTCATCCTTTTGATCAGCTGCCGGTATTGGCCATCACTGGGATTATGAACAATCTTTCTATATTAGAACGCTTCTGAGGGCTCTGTATGAATAAATCTGAGACTGTATCTGGTAAACATGTCCTAACCAGTTGTCCTGTTATGCTAAAAACCTATTAAACATGCTATGGTGGCTTTGTCCATAGTGTGGATCATATAAGTAGCAATGACTTCTGGCTAAGGGCTGCTAACGCAATCGGCATGGAACTTCATATTGCAATGTATGACGTATGGTTGATTGTAGAGAGCCTGCTAGGTATAACTATATAGGTGCTGTAGTGCTCCGGTGAAAAAAACCTCATGTGTGAGAATGAGTGTCGGAGCGATAAAGTAATATCTTTGAATTGATAATTGTCTACACTAGCAATCCTTCTTTTAGAATTTTTAGAATGCGAAATTGCCACGAAAAGAAATTGAACATAGGTGAATAAAGATTAATGTCTGTGTATTGTTTATATATTATGTAGATTTGTATTTTTTCATCTTTAGCATATCCTAAAAAAATGTCCTTTTATTTTTCTCTTCTGTTCTCTTTCAATTCTCATTTGACTGTTTGTATATGTTTAATTACGTTGTAATAGTATTTACATTTTGTAATTTGTATTGATTTATGAAATGTGAGAAGCTTTTGTTAAGCTATAACACATTAATAAATAAATAAATGCAGCAGTAATAGCGTTATCACAGCATTTAAGGGTTACCGCCAAACTTGTGATGAGGCAGCATGTCTTTTATGGTTAAGTGATTTTTGGTGGCCATAGGGCCTTCTCCTGAATTCCCCCTGCCATTACATAACTTTATTAATTATATAAGGTATAAGGTTTTCGGTTGCCTCAAAGGTGCTAGGTGCTAGAGCTGCCACTCAGGCACCACATTTCTAGCCTAGTATAATTGTGTCACTATAGAGTTGTTTTAGAAAATAGATTGGTGGTAGCTGTGCTTTCATTTTGACTTCACCAAGGGTGCAAGCCCCTTTACTGCATTGGTAGCCCAATATTTTTGGGGGAATCCTGGTCACTGCCACTTTCTCTTCTATGGCTTCCCTATAGGCACCATACAAATGTCCAATACATAAAATACATACATTTTCTATGTGACCACATGGTGGCCTCAAAATAGCTGTTATGGCCATGTTGGCTCTTTGTAAACCCTTTGAGGCAGCCTCCATATTGAATCTAGCTGGTTTAGGCTAGTAGGTCCCTGGACTAGCCACCTAAATTGCTATGGTGGTATATTAGGCTGAATGGCAGTGCCAGGGACCAAGCAATATGGTTGGTCATCAGACCATCTGCCCCTAGCCACAGTTTTGGATTGGCTGGCTGCCCTAGGGGCAAGCCCCTTTCACAGAGGTATTTAGGTTCGGCCCTGCCCTTAACTCTTGCTATTGCAAATTAGAGATGGCAGGTCTGCTTGCCTGCTGAAGGAGTTGTCCCATCGATTCCCATAGTTCTAGACGTGTTTTAAGCTCTCATTTGTCCATACTAATTAGTGGAGAGGTTTAGCCATATCCCGGTTTGGATTTCTACTGGTAGAACTCCAGTCACATTTTCCTGGAGATACCAGGTCACTCTTCACATCTGCTGGGTTTAGCCCTCCACTTTGAAACTGATTCTGGGCTGTTTTAGCATTGCATACCACTGTTTAATGCCAGTATCTTCTGCTTGACTGTGGGCAGCTGCAAGAGACTAGAGGGCTGCTGAGAGATCACCACTCTGCCAGACTTTCAGAATGGGATGTTCAAGGATTCCACCAGATGTTGGTTCCCATCCTTGGACTGTTTTTTGCCGTACTGCGGCCTTCTTTTGTTCACTGTGCTGCTCTGAGTCATTTGTTTAGGTTCTCCCGTCTTTTTACATGCTCTTTTACTGCTGGACTGAAGTTAGATGCCCCCAAAACCTTTGTTCTTCTCCTGTGGCACTGTGATCATTGTTGGTTCAGGGTGCAAAGCCCTGGGAACTGGATTCCGAATACTGCACCTCTGGAAAAGAGCTGTCTACTTGCCAGGATTTGTTGGATCACCGGACCCATGTCCACTGAATCCACCAAGGTGAATATCTACCTAAGAAGTGTGAATATTCACAACACGTCCCGTGGGTGTCATCCTTATTTGTGGTAGAGATTCCCAGGAGGTGTGCCCTAACTTCATTTCCTCAAGGACTTTCAATGTCCGAGAACACCCAGACTTTTAGACAGGACACGTACATCAAAGTGTTGTGTTGGCCAATGTGCTCCTTGATACTTCAGCCTCTCAAGTCCCACCAAAGCAGAAGCAGTGAATCTTGTCCTGATTCATTCACAATAACAGTTCAACTGGTCTTCAGAAAATGGTATATGATCAAACATTACTCAGGAGGTCATACAACACGTCTCCAGACTAGGGGATGCAATCACATGTGAACCTCAGTGCCATCATGCATATCATGCCTAGGACATCAACGTAGCACAAATGGGCATGAATGCTTAAGCATCAATTCAGTGCTCCAGATTAAATATAAATGTTTCCAAGAACACTTGCTCGGACATAAATAATACCTCAAATTCCTCTGTAGTTGATGCTAGGTATATGAAAATAATGATTTGATCGGTTTGGCATTAAATCACCTAGATGTTACTAGCACGTGTTCCATCTGAGTTGTATTGTAGATGGTTAAAACCTGAATCACCCCAACATCATGACCCAAACATTGTCTCATCAGTGAGCACCAGTTGCATTTCCATGGAAGCGCTGAACAAGATCAATGTGGCAAGATGGCCCCGCCCACCATATGAGAACAATGAAAGCATGGTCTGCAAACTGGAGGGCATTCCCACTACTCACTGAAAACGATCCGGTGCTTCAGGTACAAATAGCAGGCAGCCTTAGGTGCCTGAAAGACCAACACATGACGCCCACCCCATAAATTGCTCCCAACCCCCCTACAAACTCAGACAATCTGACTGTAAAGTTCACAAAACCCAATGGTGTCCCATACAGCCAAACAACAGAAACTTCCCCTGCCATTAACAACAGTGTGCCAATCAACCCTAGCAATACCCTTATCACACTATTACCACAATTTGTAACTCCCAGCCACCTGGGGTTGACACACAATGGCCTGGCATTATCCACGCACAAGTCTATACCGTGGCTTTCTTTCACTAGTACATAATCGCCATCAACACCATCCAGTGTCCGTGACATTGTAGAGTCATGCCAGTAGCCTGATTCCATTAGTTGCCACCCAACATTCCATGAAGGCACACGTCTGAGGTCCTAACTTTACTATCTCCATACCTGGCAAATCAATAGCCCAGGCACCAGTTCTGCATAGTGAAGTTGCCACACAAAATACTGCTCCCCTCGGACACCAAGGTATCTTTGCACAGAGCACTGCCAATATGTCCCACAACCAACCAGTACTTCAACTGCATGCATGAAATAAATAAACACATAAATGCATATCATATCAGGAAGCAGCACATCCACACGTGGCCATAAAGTGGGACTTCTGAAACCACAGCCTTTGCAGCCTACAGCAGTGCTGATCCTGCAAATTCGTACGTCATCCGTGGGCCTGCAAAAGAGAATATGAAAGCCACTAAAGCACTGCATGCTGGGAACATGCGAGGTAATTCTTTAAATAACAATTATGACTGTCGGCATCTTGACAATGGTGCTAATTAGAGATGTTGTTGTAGATTGACAAGTGTCTAGGGCACTAAATGTTGGTACAAGTGGATGGCCAGGGATTTATCTTTTGATAATTTGTTAGGCGTTTATACAACAGAATCGTGTTTCCAAGCACCACAAGGCAAATGGGGAGGGAGCAAAAGTAAATGCATTGTAAAACAATAGTAAGTATACAAATATCATCCTACTAGGCCTTGTGGCATTCGGACGTGCAAGTGCAGTGAAGAGAAGTGCAGGAGGTAAAGAAGGGAGAGGTGGAGGAGGGAATTAGGCATGGACAAGTGCTGGTGAACTCGGGAGGGAAGTGCAAAGTGTGCTGGGGAGGAGTCCACTGGCTAAGTGCTGGACGGAAGGATCCAAAGGAGTGGGATGAACAGCCACCATGCAGGGGACCCGGGGGGGAGGGGCAGTGATGAGGGGGGAGGGTACTGAGGTCGACTGTGCAGAGGGCCAGGAAACTGCGAGATTCATGAAGGTACCAGGCCACCAGTCCCAGTTGCAGAGGGGCAGTTAGCAGGGAAGGAAAAGAGAGAAAGAGGCAGAGAAAAGTAGAGTTTTTAGAGGTTTCCAGAATTTAAGGAAGTCCGCCTCCAGTCTGAGAGGGGCAGAGTGGCAGTTCCAGAGAGAGGCACCAGACAAAGACAGAGACATGCCCCCCACTCCCTGCTGATTACAACACCTATTACTGGGGATAACCAGTGAAGGCTCCAGGCAGGCAGCAAAATAGGAAGTTCCCAAATCAGATTAAAAGGGACAGAGAAATGGTGCTTAGGAAGAGGCACTGTGGAAACAGGGGAAGGGTAGGCCATTAAGGGACACAATCTCACCTTTCCCTGTTTCTTTGAGGAAACTCCTTCAGCCACTGCACAAAAAACCCTGGATCGGGAGTTGTTTTCACAATATCCAAAAAGGAGATTCTCATTGTGCCTGGCTATATAAAGGAGGCCTTGATGATTGTATCCCTTGCTCGGCTCTATACCTGAGTAAACGTCCAACTACATGGCTACTGGGGACCCTTGCCAAATGAATCTCCATTTATCTCCAGCAGCCATCAGCACTATTTCCTTAAAAGAGAGCCATACCAATGCCATGAAGATCTGTTTTGGCTTGCCATCCATTTCTTTGTCTGGTCAGTGGGCACTGACAATGTCAACCTGGGCGCAAAGGGATACCGAGTACCGGTAATGACACTAGTGCCGGTAATCCCTTTGCGCCCTATTCCGAGGTCCCTTTTCGGGTCCCTCCCTTAACACCTGGTATTACCAGGCGTTATGGACGGGACCCGCAAAGGGATACCGGGGTCAATAACGGTACCGCAATTTGCGGTACCGTTTTTGCCGCCTTCCCCCTTCCGATTGAGCCCTATGGGGGCTCAAATGGGAATGGAGAATGGCTCTGGTGAATGGGGAATTACCGGTCCTGCCGACCTCGGACTGGACCGGTAATTACTCCCTTCACCAGACCGGAGACGGACCGATTTTGGAGCTGCCTCCAAACTCGGAATGAGGGCCAAGGAATTGTCACTCAGAACCTCACTGATCACCTTTACCACGACATCAGATAAAGACCACTTGCCCTCATAGAGGGTCTCTCACACTCACATGGTAAACACGACTGGCTTTTCAGATGCATTTCTTCTAAAATACCTTTCTGTGACTCTTTATAGCCATTAATTGATAAGGAACTGCTCATGGCAGTATGCTTATTCTGTGCACGGCTGGAGTTACCATGTGAAACCGGCAATCTATCTGCAGGTTATCTCCTATTGTGCGCCACAGATGCGATTTCAAGGCATTGCATTAACCTGTTTTTATAACAATGATGCCAACACTTCAAATGCTGCACATTCACGTTTGTATTTCTTTTAAGTCAGCAGATTCCGGATTGAAGATATGTCATGTTATGTTACTCTGCTGTTATACTGTGCCACGTCGCCACCATAGAAGTTTCCTTTCCGTGGCGATGCAATCTGCTTATCTATCGCTTGCATTAGAATGTGCAGGGCACCAAGCATTACAGGGGGTGACTGAGCACCCATGTATTATAAGTAATATAACACCACCCACTGTGCATACGAAGTAGGCCGCAATTCGTGACCTTATAAGTGAACCAGGGCGTTGGCCACATTCCTCTTTCTGGTCATGAAACGATTTGATTTTTGCAATATCCTTATCATGTAGTATCCGAGTTCTTTTCAAACCATGTTTTTTTTATTATTATTATTATTATTAGTATTATTATTATTATTATTATTATTACTAGTTTTAATATTCCTATCATTACTACTACTACTGTAGCATTAGGGTCATCGGTGTACTGCACCGTGCTGATCAGTGTATTAGTGCACCATGTTCATCATTTGAATCATTTTCAATGGAACATTCTAACACTTGTGCAAACAATATTATTATTATTACTAGTTTTAATATTCCTATCATTACTACTACTACTGTAGCATTAGGGTCATCGGTGTACTGCACCGTGCTGATCAGTGTATTAGTGCACCATGTTCATCATTTGAATCATTTTCAATGGAACATTCTAACACTTGTGCAAACAAATAATATTGCTATATTGTGGGTTTAACACATCCTTTTCTGCTGTGATATGAGCGTAATCACGATGTTAGGACCCTCAATGGGCCTCGAAATCTGAACTTGTATAACGGTATGTCCGTTTATTGCCACTGGCCATCGATCTCTACTCCAATCAAGCTGGTTATTTCAAAGATTCAATAATTTCGACGTATATTGCAATGAAGAAACTACTATATTGAAATAACATTAAACATCCTGTTGCTGCTCTCGCGGTGCCTTTAACCTGAACTATAGTCACATTGGAATGGATTCATAGGGAAAAGCGCTCTCATTTGTAGATTACAATCCTTTTTTTAAAACATTTTTCCTCTTATCGCTCCTTACTTCTTTAGTGCCATTGCCTCTAAGCGCACATTCCCAGCAGAGGTTCCAATACTCCATAAGGCACTTCTTCTTCCCCAGTTGCTGCGTCACAAGGCTTGCCTCGGCAACAGGATTATAAAGCTTGTGGACCACAAATGGATGCCAAAGGCCAATTCCGGGGCAATTACTGAGCTGGGATGCCGGCCAGATGAATTAACAGTAGCCGTCAAGCTGAAAATAGAGATACCGCTATAGGGCTCCATGCAATATGGGTGACTGCTCCCCCTAATGCGCTCAGTCCAACCAGGACATGCTGCAGGTCGAATCACAGAGCGATGCACTGCTTATAACAATGAACTGCAGCCAAAAGGAACAGGAAGAGTTCTTAAGAATCTTTACCGCTACCTTCCCTCAAATCCACCACCAGTCAACAGCTGTCAAAGGTGGGTTTGCGCATGAGACACTAAGGAGATTGTGGTGAGATCTCGCGTGAGAATACATGAGAATAGAAGACGATTCGGGGTAAAAGGGATTGTCATCAAATAGGCCTCATGTGTGTCAATGAGTATCATAAAATCAATGTCTAAAAGTAATGCGCAAAATGTGTATGCATAAATGTTCTGTTGGTCATTATTTTAATGTATTTGCATGGCAGGAAGAGGGCACAGATCGTGACCTCCACCATAAGAACATTCCATAACTGACTGCAACATGACAGTATTCCTATGGAATCTGCTTGTTTGTTTACACCAGCAAAAAGAAGGTAATTCCATAGGAAGCCACTGTAAGCGCTGCCTGCCATGCCTAAGTGGCAGGCTTCCCTGGCTCAGTGTGCACTGCAGAGGGCAACAGGTCACCATGAAGGCATTTTTCCTGTCAGGAGGATAGCTCAGCGGCAACGTGCGCGCTTTGGAAGCAAAATGACCTCTGGGTTTAAGCGCGTTATGAATAACATATCATATCAACGGTCACCTCCACTTAGACACTATGAAAATAACCGAGAGCCGACCTGTTTGCATGTAACTGCAAAGGTATGAAGCCCCACGTGCACCATGCATGGGTACTTACAAAATAAGCCCCACTGTCTTCTCTGAAAGAAGAGCATTGGCAGTGATGTTCTTTCTGGTATACGTCAGTTTAAACATCGCCATACATGAAGAGGCGAAAACGGTTGGCAGTAGGCTAATAGAGAAACTGTTTGCTAAATATTGAAAACAAATATTTCATTAATAATTTAGATTCAAAGAAGTGATGGTGCTGCATTGCTGGGAACTAGCATTATAAGGACTAGTGTTCACTGAAATCTAAGCATAATATACCAGAGAGAGATGCACTTGCCTACAGAAGATCAGCTGTGTGACTGTGTTCGGCTTTACGCAGTAATCACATTTTCTTTTCCGCAGTAGAAACCCGTGGTGTTGTCGTTTGCAAAGACGCACCTGCTCTAGGTGGATCATGGACTCTCATTTCTACAGCCTTCATAGGCGCAGGACGTCATTGGGCGCCTTGTTTATAGGGCAGGCACACACCGATGAAGAAATTGTGTTTGGTGGCTGAGGAAAGTATAGATTTATCGTGTCTTCTACTCCTGCTCTACATTCATGGCTGCAACTACTCATAGCAAGCAATGGGAAATGTCTGCTTATTGTAGCACATAATTCAAAAGTATTTCATATGGTTACATGAAGAGTGGCTGGGGGAGAGGGAGGCATTTCTGTATAAGGATTTGTAATGTTAAGTTCGCAGGTTTTCTGGTGTGTGATGAAAATCAATATACTAGTTTGGGAAAAACCGTTGTTTGTGAATTTATTTGCAAAACGTTGTTTCTCACTCTTGGTGGTATTATCTCCATTGGGGTGATATTTCAGGCTATATTTGAATGGAATACTTACCATTCAGACTGTTGCCTCTAGTATGCCTTAACAAGAAAAACATGTTTCATGAGACACAATGTGCTTAGCAACAGTGGGACCTCAGATACAGCCTCCTCTCCAGTGAGTACCACTCCAGGTACCGCTGTAAGTGCTCCAACCAATGAGAATATTGTACTCTGATCGTTTAGAGCTTGTAAGTAGCACCACCTCTTCGACCAGCAAACATCTCACTCAGTACATGTTCCCACTACCTGAAGCTGAGTACATCACAGCCATTGGAATTTCCAGTGCCACATCCATCAGTCACATTGTTGGCAGCACCGAGTCCATCACTGGGGCTCCCGTTTTCAGCTGCCATTTGGTTTTGGTGATAGAATTTGCAGGTCTGGAATGACACAATGTCACCATGAGCATAGCCTGCCTCTTCTCTGACTCACTCACAAAGCAATGTCCATACTTCCAATGGGGCATCCATTTGGAAGAATTCCCAGAATCATCACCACCATCACCCATTTGACTTCCAAATGGTCTAAACTATGAGAAGGCATGTGTGACCTGTTCACAGGAGTAGCTGGAGTGTGGGCATGGGGAAGAGCAGTCTTCTGGAGAAAGGTGGCATACAATGCCAATCTAATCCCTGGTCCGGGGCAGCAGGTATTCAAGGAGCAAGTAACAGAGGTGTCAGATCAGCAGCCTTAGCAATGAACATCACTGCCACAAGCAGTGGCAACGATGGTTTCTCCGTTTCACTAGTCAGGCACACCAGATTGTTAAAGAGAACTTCCAGGCCTGAATACAGGAAGGCGGAATCTCTGTCAAAGGTGTTCTGTGGTAATGATGAGTCAGAAGTTAAGCATAAGGAGTGGCAGGATGAAACCGATAATAGTAGCAGCAAGCGCCTTGTTTGCGAAAGATGCACACAGCAAAAGATCAGAAAAGCAAGACATGCTGCACGTGCACTCTCAACTAGCCTAACATGCAGCACCTGTGCTGATTTTTGTTGTGGTCATAAGATGAGAACCCCCAGTGTTTACAGGCTCACTTGCCGCAACGATTCTAGCTCCAAAAGTGGTCATTCTTGAATTGAAGCAAATACTGCAGTGAGCTGGGCAGTCCATTGTGTCCAGTAAAATTATCTTGAGGTTCTGGGCTCACTTATCGTACCCCAATCGTGGCATTCTAAATACACGTGGTTTACTGAACTTAATGCACTTACCATGTGAAGAGGGGACTTACGCATGTTAGCATAGTCGAGTCTGAGGAGGCAGAGAGGGGGAGCACACTATTGATACCCAAACTCCTGTTTTGTTGCAGCTGCTAAAGCACTACTGCTGGCTCAAACACAAGTCATTGTTTAGGAGTATTGAGGGAGAATTTGTTGCTAAGCTTAGTTAAACATATCTTCTCATCAAGCAGCAACATTGCTGTCTTTCCAGTACGCCCTCCTACAGGACTCAGCGTGGGATATTGCACAGTGCTGTTTGGGTGTTTCCAGAGCTGAGCACCACATTATCTTTGCTGCTGATCTTCATCCCTAGTGGAACCAGACCTGGTGGATCTTTGAATGCCGCTTGGAACTGCGTGAGCCAGTGTGCATCCAGTCTCCAGCGTCTTCGCCATTGAATCGACTTTCAAACAGACCCTGGTGGTCCTCACGATCTGCAGCCCCTCGAGCGCTTCATCAAACTAATCCCGTAGAACAGCACATCCAGTTATCACCATCTTTTCAGTCGAACTGACTGGCAAACTGATCCTGGTTTGCCTCACGAGCTGCCCTTGTTCAAGCATCACCTTTGAAACACAAGCGCCTATTCCCACATTTCAACAGTATTGCCTATCTAGGAAAATGCAACCACTGCACTCCGCTCGAGCGGTGTTGAACCGCACAAGCAGCATTGAGGAGCCTGGTTCGACACGGTTGAACTGTTATTACTGGCTGCTAATTGCCCCTTTGTTCCACCTTTGGGCCTGAGAGACTGATTAGTTCACCTTCAATCCCTTTTTGCAGCAGCATGTACACTTTTTACAAACACTGTGGTTTGCACTTGCTTCATTACCCAGAGTGCTATATCTTTCTATCTTTATATACTCTTTGTTCTTTCTTCAGGGGTGGGGGTTGTGCAGTGTTTTTCTATTTAGTTATTTTTGCGATTGTTTGTTTAATTAAAGTACATCTATTTTAATAAAACCTTGATTGAACAGTCCCTTTATTTTGGACTGTTGTACTGTTTCTGTTTGGGTTGCTACTGAACCACATTTGCCCCTCTCTTCACTCGTCTCACATTACCACAAAAGGCAAAGGAGCTACATCTGTTACCTTGTTAACTGTGCCTTTTGTACCTTTATGATTGGGATGACTCTTGGTTTGTAGCAGTTTAAGGGTGGAGTAGGCTTTTTAGCCACTGCAGGGCAGAAGTCATTGTGATATAATAATAATAATAATAATAATAAGAAGAAGAAGAAGAAGAAGAAGAAGAAGAAGAAGAAGAAGAAGAAGAAGAAGAAGAAGAAGAAGAAGAATAATAATAATAATAATATAGATGAAGGACTAAAACAGAGGAGATGAACAAAGGACTAGGAAAAAGGTAAGGATTAGGAGGCAGGATTAAGATGGTGTAGTAGGCCATACAAAATAAGAATATCATAATTATAATTGTTCTTTTATGACCTGCATAATACTGGGAACCAGTTTCTAAACGCAAGCCTGGAATTTAAACCTGTGTTACTATGCGTTGTCTTGCTTCCAAGACAAATGTGTAGCCCTTGAGCTATCCTCCCGGCCTTATGTAAATGAATAGGACAAATGAGAAAAAGTACAATGAAGGACACATTCTGAGGGGTAGGACAAGAGAATAAGTGAGAAGGACTTGGAGGAAGGTGGACCAGTGATTGGGATAAAATAAAGGATAAGAACTGGAATGAAGAAATAGTATGAAAGTGAAGTACTAAGATTATACACTAAGATGAAGGAGAATGACTAGGGTGAAGAAAAAGGACTGGGATGGAGTATGACAGACTAATTGTATTAGAAAGACTAGGTTGAAGAAAAAGGATGAAGAACTGTTCAAAGGACTGTTATTAAATATTAGGATGAAGGAAAAGGACTATGGCAAAGGGGAGGACAAAAGAGACAGACTTGAACAAAGGGGAAGGGCTGGGATGCTGTAAAAGGATAAAGGACTGGGGTAAGACTATAATGAGGAAGCAGGATTAAGGACAAAACCACAAATGAAGGAATAGGATGAAGGAGAGACACTAGGATGATGGAGAAAAGGTAGGATAAAGGCTTAGGATAAAGTAGAAGGGCCAGTTTGAAGAATTAGGATTAAGGAGTGGGACAAAGAACTAAAATGATGGAAAAGGTCAAGGAACAAGAAGAAGGTCTTGGAGAATTGGAAAATACACAGAAGAAAGAGTAGGATGAAAGTTAAGGGATCAAAGGAAATACTAATATGAAGAAGGAGGACTAGGATTAGTGAGATACAATAATGAAGGACAAAGATGAAGAAGAAGAACAACACAGACAGACTTGGATAAAGGGGAATGACTAAGATGAAGCACTAGTACTAAGTACTAGGTTAAACATGTGTAAAATGGAGGAATAGGACAATGTGTAGGGACAGGGGGAAGCACTAAGGTAAAGGAGAAAGACTTACACAATTGACAAGGATGACGAAATAGGACAAAAGAGAAGGACACGGATGAATGACTAGGATGAAAGTCTAAGATATGGGAGACAGACTAGTCGGAAGGCCACAGATTGAAGCCAAGGACATGACAAAAGGAATACAATGAAGGAGAAGGATTTGGATGAAGTACAAGCAGTGGGACAATTGACTAAGATTCAGGATAAGGAATAGAATTAAAGACTAGTATGAAGAACAAAAATTACAGTCTAGGACAATTTAGAATGACTAGCAAGAACGGGAGGACTAGGATGAAAGAGGCAGGACTAAGATAAAGGAAAAGAACTAGGATAAACAACTGGGATGAAGGACTGTGACAAAGAAGTATGATGAAAATGATGAACGATTAGGCTGATGGAGAAGAACTTGAATTAATGAGACAGGAAAACGAAAATGATTAGGCCAAAGGAAAAACACTAGGATTTAGGAGTAGAATGATGGATGTATTCACTTATTTATTTATTGGTCATTTGTAAGGTGCTTATACATCTAAAAATAGCATTTCAAAGTGCCACAAAGCAAGAAGGGAAGGGAACGAGGGACCACTAATGACAATGAAGATGAAAAACAATAAATAAACAAGGCACAACAGTCCTATTAAGACTTGTGACATTCGGAGTGTGCAAGTGCAGAGAGGAGTTGGTGAGGAGAGTGTGATAAGTTTGGGGGGTCCCACATGGGTGGAAGTGCCATAGAGCCCATTGCAGAGAGCAACAGGTAAGTGCCAATGAAGAGACAGCCCAGGAAGGGAATGCCAGCCACCAAATCAAATAAGTGCCAGTTTATGGCAGCGGCAAAGACAGGTGATGGCCCTAAGGCAAGTACAAGGGGGATGAATGCTGGTGGTGATTGGGCAGAGGGCCAGGACCCGGTAGGACTCATAAGGTACCTGGCCACCAATATCAGCGACTGAGGGGAGTTAACAAGGAAGGTAGTGAGGAAAGGAGAAGGAGAAGTGGAGAGTCTTGATGAGCTTGCAGAACTTGAGGAGATCCGGATCAAGATGGAGGGGGAGTGGGAGGCTGTTCCATAGGAGGGAGCCAGCCGAGGAAAGAGATCTGCCAACAGCTCTCTGTTTGGTGAAGCATTTGACCAGCAGAGAGTTGGAGCCGGAGGACCATAGGGATCTAGAAGGAGAGTAGTTAGTAAGAGCAAGTCACATATGTCATTGCCCCAGGCACCAGACTGCCTTGTGGATGATGCAGAGGGATTTGAACTTGATCTGTGCAGTAACCGGAAGCCAGTGGAGAGACAATAGGGCTGGTGAGATACAGTACCTGGGCTTGAGGCCAAGAATAAGTCAGGCACGCCTATTCTGGATTAGTTGGGGAGGGCAGAGAGAAGATCAAGGTGGATTAAGAAAGAGGTTGTTGCAGTAGTCCAGCCTGGAGAGTACCAGAGCTCTAGAGACATTATTGGGGAAAAGTGAGGAAAGGGATAGTAGATCTAAGGAGGCGAAGTTGAAAGTGGGCCTTCTTTGAGGAGTGAAGGAAAGAGATGAGTCGAACAAGATTTTTGGCTTCAGAGTAAGGAGAGGAAGTAGAAACCATAGAGGGTGGCCAGAGAGCAGAGGTGAATTAGGGAGGAGGGAGCAGGAGTTTTGATAGGAAGGATCTATGTTTTGCTGGAATTGAGACAGAGATCGTTAGAGGTGCACCAAGACTGGGTGGGGGATAGGCAGTCAGGGACATGTGCTTAGGGCCCTTTAGGAACGTGCATGCAATGGATGGGTTCACAGAATAACCCTGAGTCCAAATAACCGAACCAACTCAGGAAGATGGCAAATTACTGTTTTATGAACAATTATTGAAAACAGGGAGTAACAACGAAAATCAACAGATGGACGCTCTATTCCTCTTAGCAGTCTTTTTGCTAAAACACAGTTATTTCTCAGAAATACATCAGGGGTGATGTCATACTACGTTGCAAATAATGAAAAACATTCTTAGGGTTGGGATAGGGTTAAGGGGAACATCTAAGTATATTATCTATAGGAACTAGGATTGTAATTGGCTGCCCACTGCCAGGTGGACAACATATGCCTACCTCTAAAACATGTAATCTACAGAAACATTAGATACACAGTCTCTCATTGGCTTTCAAACTATAAGGTCCTTCGTTATATGGACTACTACAATTGGTTGGCATGCTTGTACCATGTCTGGAACATTCGATTAACTTAGCAGCATGTAAGCCCAGATCCAGGTGCAGGGAAATGGGGCATGACACTACCTCCCCACCCAATTAGACCAGCATCTCTCATCACCCAAGCCTTCTGCCATGAGGATTATCTTTGAACTTGGCCTTGCAAAAGTATCTTTTTCTTCAGACTACATGGTAGTGTGAGCTCACACTATCGTGTTCTGGGACTCCAAGTCTTGCTACACTTTATCTTTACTCACTGTTACTTTTACAATTCTTCACAATCTCTATCGCTTCTTCAATATTTTACTCAACAAACAGCATTCAGACTGGTCAAACATTACACATTATAAACACTGTGATCACCTGTTCCATCACCTTTACTTTTTTACCCTGTACAGGGTTTGAGACATCATCTTACATAGTCTTGACTACGCATTTTATATTTCACTCTACGTCCATTGGGGTTTAGCATGTCTCCTTCTAATTCTCTTGAATCAGGAATCTCTACGCTGTCTCTCTTATCTCTACAATTATTTCGTGTTACTCAAAAATTATCACAATCCTGTGCCCTTATTTGCCATTTTGTTTTAGTCTACTCACCATTCGTTAATTGACTTGAGGCCTTCGTTATCGATTCCTCCTCCAATCCGACCGCTTCATCTTCCATCCGCAGAGCGTCCGTGATGGGATTTCTTCAAAGGGGGACCTGTCCACTGTCTCGGCACTTCTTGCAATTTTATTTCTACCAGCCGCTCTCCACAGGAAACTCAGCTATCTTACAGCTAATGGCATCCTCCGAAATCGCAGTGCAAGTGCGAAAATCGCAGGAAAACCAGCGCACAGCGATTCATGGAAGTCCGTGCGCGAGAAAAACATTAGATGTGCGCTAAAAATGTGCGCCACGCACGCCGGCGCACAGGTCATCCAACAGCGTGCGCCACGGCCACTGCGAAATCGCACATAGCGCGGCGCACATCACAAAAGTAGGCGGAACACGGGGTGTAACACTCGGAATGGGGAACAATGCGTGAAAATATGGGTGTCACGGGGGAAGTACAGGAGGCAAGTGCGCGGAACGCCCACACGCTCGCCTACAACCCGTATTCATGGAATCGAATAGGGCAAACCAGCGCACGGTCAAAGACGCGCATAGGGCCAAACAAGTACGCCACAAGAAAGCAGGCGGTAGCGCCCCTGCGACTGAAAGAAATGTGCGCCAAAAAGTGCGCTAACAAAAAGCACCCATATACAGCCATGATGAATGGCCCATACCGTGGCCCTCTAGGACAAATGAGGTGCAAAGGGGCACCGACAAACACGGACACCCGCTGTGTGAAAAATAGCGTGTGTGCGTGTTCCTGGGTGCGCGGGAAGTTCCACACACGATTTGCTTGGGTACCTGTACTCCGGGGTGCGCGGGAAGTTCCACACACGATTGGCCTGAGTACGTGTATTCCGAGGTGCGCGGAAGATTCACACGCAATTTCTGCAGGGTACGTGTATTTCTGTGGTGCCGGGGAATGCTACACGTGATTTGGCCATGTGGGTCCCCCAGGTGTTCCCTCTACACCCTCCACGGCCCCTGCAGGCAGCCCACACCACAGGGTACTACCCTGCACCCCTGCTCATGTCCCACAGGCAACCCATCCACCATGGCCATGCCCACCAGCCAACCCACATGTCACCTTGCACTACTGATCACCAACACATGTCTCCCACCACCCCCACCCCCCAGCAGTGCAGGGGCAGCCTCCACCAGGCCCCCACCCATGTCTCCCACCACCCCCACCCCCAGCCACCAGGGGCAGCCTCCACCAGGCCCCCACTCATGTCTTCCACCACCCCCACCCCCCAGCAGTGCAGGGGCAGCCTCCACCAGGCCCCCACCCATGTCTCCCACCACCCCCACCCCCAGCCACCAGGGGCAGCCTCCACCAGGCCCCCACTCATGTCTTCCACCACCCCCACCCCCCAGCAGTGCAGGGGCAGCCTCCACCAGGCCCCCACTCATGTCCAACTCATGTCTCCCACCACCCCCACCACCCAGCCACCAGGTGCAGCCTCCACCAGGCCCCCACTCATGTCTCCCACCACCCCCACCCCCCAGCAGTGCAGGGGCAGCCTCCACCAGGCCCCCACCCATGTCTACCACCACCCCCACCCCCCAGGGGCAGCCTCCAACAGGCCCCCACTCATGTCCCCTATTACCCCCACCCCCAGCAGTGCAGGGGCAGCCTCCACCAGGCCCCCACTCATGTCCCCATGCACCCCCACCCCCCAGCAGTGCAGGGGCATCCTCCACCAGGCCCACACTCATGTCTCCCATCACCCCCACCCCCCAGCCACCAGGGGCTGCCTCCACCAGGCCCCCACTCATGTCTCCCACCACCCCCACCCCCCAGCAGTGCAGGGGCAGCCTCCACCAGGCCCCCACTCATGTCTCCCACCAACCCCACCCCGCAGCCACCAGGGGCAGCCTCCACCAGGCCCCCACTCATGTCTCCCACCACCCCCACCCCCCAGCAGTGCAGGGGCAGCCTCCACCAGGCCCCCACTCATGTCTCCCACCACCCCCACCCCCCAGCCACCAGGGGCAGACTCCACCAGGCCCCCACTCATGTCCCCTATCACCCCCACCACCCAGCAGTGCAGGGGCAGCCTCCACCAGGCCCCCACTCATGTCCCCATGCACCCCCACCCCCCAGCAGTGCAGGGGCAGCCTCCACCAGGCCCCCACCCATGTCTACCACCACCCCCACCCCCCAGCAGTGCAGGGGCAGCCTCCACCAGGCCCCCACACATGTCTCCCATCACCCCCACCCCCCAGCCACCAGGGGCAGCCTCCACCAGGCCCCCACGCATGTCCCCTATAACCCCCACCCCCCAGCAGTGCAGAGGCAGCCTCCACCAGGCCCCCACTCATGTCCCCATGCACCCCCACCCCCCAGCAGTGCAGGGGCAGCCTCCACCAGGCCCCCACCCATGTCTACCACCACCCCCACCCCCCAGCAGTGCAGGGGCAGCCTCCACCAGGCCCCCACTCATGTCTCCCATCACCCCCACCCCCCAGCCACCAGGGGCAGCCTCCACCAGGCCCCCACTCATGTCTCCCACCACCCCCACCCCCCAGCAGTGCAGGGGCAGCCTCCACCAGGCCCCCACTCATGTCTCCCATCACCCCCACCTCCCAGCCACCAGGGGCAGCAGCCTCCACCAGGCCCCCACTCATGTCTCCCATCACCCCCACCCCCCAGCCACCAGGGGCAGCCTCCACCAAGCCCCCACTCATGTCCCCTATTACCCCCACTCCCCAGCAGTGCAGGGGCAGCCTCCACCAGGCCCCCACCCATGTCTCCCACCACCCCCACCCCCCAGCCACCAGGGGCAGCCTCCACCAGGCCCGCACTCATGTCTCCCACCACCCCCACCCCCCAGCAGTGCAGGGGCAGCCTCCACCAGGCCCCCACTCATGTCCAACTCATGTCTCCCACCAGCCCCACCCCCCAGCAGTGCAGGGGCAGCCTCCACCAGGCCCCCACTCATGTCTCCCATCACCCCCACCCCCCAGCCACCAGGGGCAGCCTCCACCAGTCCCCCACTCATGTCTCCCACCACCCCCACCCCCCATCAGTGCAGGGGCAGCCTCCACCATGCCCCCACTCATGTCCCCCTGCACCCCCACCCCCCAGCCGTGCGATTTGCCTGGGTACGTGTACTTCGGGGAGCGCGGGAAGTTCCACACGCGATTGGCCTGGGTACGTGTACCTCGGGGTGCGCGGGAAGTTCCACACGCGATTAGCCTGGGTACGTGTACTTCGGGGTGCGCGGGAAGTCCCACACGCAATTGGCCTGGGTACGTGTACCTCAGGGTGCGCGGGAAGTCCCACACGCGATTGGCCTGGGTACGTGTATTTCTGGGGTGCGCAGGAAATTCCACATGCGATTGGTGGAAATCCATGTGTGCTCTGTCATCACGTGTAATGAGGGAAACACCCGCGCGCCTCATGTCACAGACGCGCTCACGCGCTAAGGGCCTTTGGTCCAATGAAATCGCATATGCGTGCTGACGTGCATACGCGCTAAGGGCCTTTCCTCGATTTACACGCAGACGTGTAGGATTTTCACGTGCCAAATCACTCCGTATCAAGCTGGCCACGCGTAAGCACACGGAAGACCACGCTCCTGCCCAAAAGGCCGAATTACTGCCCCCCAGAGCCCCGAGCAGCCTCCCACGAGCCATCTGCTGCTGCCTGCTGCCACCGTGCCCTGCCATTTGGTGCCTGCACATCAGCCATCTGCAGGAGTCCATTTGCTGTGTCCACCCCTGCTGGAACAGAAGACTCCCGACTGGGATACCATCGCTCCACAGCCCAGCCCCAGGACCCAGTTGCCCACCCACTCCTGCTTCTGGGGTTGCCATGTCGGGCACTGCAACATCTGGCACCACTGGCAACCCCCGGCCAGAGAGGCAGAGGGGCACCAGCTTCACTGCCACCGAAGTTGGTGTCCTGGTGGAGCAAGTCCTGGGGCAGTATCATGCCCTCTTCGGAAGTAAGCGCGCCAACAAGGAAGGACGGACTCGGATCTGGACGGACATCGTGACTGCCATCAACGCGGAGGGGGTGGCAGTCCGCGACTACCAACATGTCAAGAAGCGCTGGATGACTGCAGGCCCAGCGCTCCACGCCCAGATCCTTGAGAGACAGACCCGTCTGGAGTTGAGCAGTAAGTGGCCAAGCATTGCTGTGTGAGACAGGGCATGTCGCAGTGTGCTGGTTGTCTGATACTTGCCTGTATGTGTGACATAGGCCATGTATGCATGTGTGTGTGCAGGGACGTCATGCATGTGAGACCAGTAATGTGTGAACCACACGGTTGGTGCATGTGTTCAAATGCAACATGGGTTGCCCTATGCGGAATGGCCACATGAAAGCATGCCAGTCTCTGTTCCTGGACATGGGTGAGGGATGGGTGCTGATGCCATGTACATGTATGCTGTCCATGTCTGTGTGTCTGACCTGCGTGTCTGTGGCTTGTGAATGCCAGGGATTCATGACACATGTCTGTCGCAATGTTCAGGTTCACTGATGCAGCCTAGTCATCCTTGTATCCACTGTGTCTGTGGTGTACGAGGCCAGATGGATGAAACTAGGGTGAAGTGTGTGCATGTGATAGGCATGGCCCATGATACATGTGAGTTCCAAAACAATAGTGTATGTTTCAAGAATCACTTGGACATGTATGCTAATGTCCATAGCATGCGCCATGCCTGTTACCGCATGTGTTTTACCTGCACTGAGCCATGTGTTGTGGAGGGACATGATGGAAGTGATCTTTGACAGTGCCACTCATCTGCTATTGCTTCCTGTCTAGGGGACCATTGTACAGTACCCTGATGCTTGTGTTCTATGTCTCCCTCTACACAGCGCCACGTGAAGAAGAGGTCGGAGACGGCTCTGTGGAGCAAAGCGGCGGGGATGCCCACATGGCTGCAGCGGAAGGGGTGGGTGAGCCCCCACAGGGGCTTGCAACGGCGGAAGACGGGGTGGAGCCATCCAGGTTGGTGGTTTCCACAGAGGAGGAGGAGGCCGCTACTGAGGCGCACATGGGGCCTGGTGGGGGCATCCCTGCTGGTGCAAGTGTTGCAGTCCAGGGGCAGGGGCAGGAGGCAGCACAGGTCGCCGTGGAGGGGCCTGTGCATGTCACTGTCCCTGACACTGTGACTGCACCACCATGCACCAGCAGGGATGCCCCATCCCAGGCCCGTCCACAGGTAGGGGGGATGTCCATGTCATCTGACTCCCCTCCACCTGCGGACGAGGGGACCCCTGGCCGTATGGAGAAGGTCCTGATTGGTGTTGCGTTGGGCACAGGTGCAATTCGTGATGAGGTGCGTGCTTCCCGGGAGGAGCATGCACGTCATCACGGAGAGCACCGTGCCGACGTGGCCCAGTTGGGATCGGCCATGGTCGGGGGTTTCCTACATGTGACGGCCAATCTGACGACCCTCTCGTCCTCTGTGGAGACTATGCACCAGTCGTTCTCCATGCCGTCTTCCGGCCCAGATGCCACCAGGGCCCCCTGTGGACCTGCCCCGACCAATGCAGCCGGTTCGGTGGGGATCCCATCCCTGCCACAGTCGGGAGTCGGAGGTCCAGCAGGGGTGGACACACCAGCAACTGGACCCCAGCAGATGGAAGATGTGACGGCATCATCGGGCAGGGCACGTGCACGACGGCGTCAGTGGATTCCATCAGCCTGGATGCCGTCGTGCTGGCACAGGCAGTTGCGTCGGAGGCAGCGGCAGGCTCGACGTGGAAGGCATCATGGCTCGGGGCCATCAACATCAGGGGTGCAGGCATCGGCCAGAGGGCAGGAGAACCCTGGAATGGGAGTGGCTTCCGTGTGGGAGCGGTTGGGCCAGCAGATAGGTGCGGAGCGGCAGCGGGCAGAGGAGGAACGGCTCACAATGGTCAGGGCGGAGAACTCCATGCGGAGGGCGCTGAGGCAGCTGAGTGCCTCGAGGTTCTTCGCAGGGAGTTGGAGCTGGACACTGCTTTATCCCTGCGAGACCTCGGGGCCAGGGAACATGCCCGCCTCCAAGCCATTGAACAGGAGTTCGATGATGCCCTGGCCCATGACAACATCCAGTGAGCCGTTGGACTAGCCCGCTGCCCATGTAAATAGTTATGTAGTTAGTGTTAGGTTTCCTTTGTTTTTGCATTTTCTTTGGACCTTTTGGACAATGGGCCACATTTTTGTATATAGTTATTTTTTATTAGGTAGTGTTGTTAGATAGGTTTAATTTCTTTTGTTGGGATCATGGACCCTGGCTTGTTCACCTGTACATAGTTCACTGTTGGATTTTCTTTTCTTTTTACAATTTACCCATGGAGCAATGATATGATATGATATGATATGATATGGCATTTGTAACGCGCCTATACACAAGTGTTTCAATTATAATTTCCCATTGGATTTTCTTTTGTGGACTGTGACTTTGGACACCATTCCTTTGGATTCTGATTTTTGGTTTTGCATTTTTTCACGGACATGCTTCTTTTTACTTGTTTTACATTCCCATTTCTGTTAGTTTATTTTTCATTCAATTCATGATTCCTTTAATACATATTTTTTGATCAAACTTCAATGTGTGGTATCATCTCATTGGTTTCATGCATATCATGATATGGGTTTTGAGATTCACTGACACCCATTGGGTGTATGTGAGGGACATGTGTTTGTTTCCAAACTTGCAATTGCTGTTCTATCATGTTATTGCCATTTCTGAGTGGGTGGATGCAATACTCGGGTGGGTGTTTTGCATTTGGAGGCTGACCATAGGGACCAGGGATCTAGATTGTGATGACATGTTGGCTGGGGAACATGAGTTTGACATGAGTGGGGGCCTGCTGGCAGGTGCCCCACTGTGCTGGGGGGTGGGGGTGCAGGGGAACATGAGTTGGACATGAGTGTGGGCCTGCTGGCAGGTGCCCCACAGTGCTGGGGGGTGGGGGTGCAGAGGAACATGAGTTGGACATGAGTGGAGGCCTGGTGGAGGCTGCCCCTGCACTGCTGGGGGGTGGGGGTGCAGGGAGACAGGAGTGGGGGCCTGGTGGAGGGTGCCCCTGACTGCTGGGGGGTGGGGGTGCTGGGAGACAGGAGTGGGAGCCTGGTGGAGGGTGCCCCTGACTGCTGGGGGGTAAGGGGTGCAGGGAGACAGGAGTGGGGGCCTGGTGGAGGGTGCCCCTGACTGCTGGGGGGTGGGGGTGCAGTGAGACAGGAGTGGGAGCCTGGTGGAGGGTGCCCCTGACTGCTGGGCGGTAAGGGGTGCAGGGAGACAGGATTGGGGGGCTGGTTGAGGGTGCCCCTGACTGCTGGGGGGTGGGGGTGCAGGGAGACAGGAGTGGGGGCCTGGTGGAGGCTGCCCCTGCACTGCTGGGGGGTGGGGGTGATGGGAGACAAGAGTGGGGGCCTGGTGGAGGCTGCCCCTGCACTGCTGGGGGGTGGGGGTGGTGGTAGACATGAGTGGGGGCCTGGTGGAGGCTGCCCCTGCACTGCTGGGGGGTGGGGGTAATAGGGGACATGAGTGGGGGCCTGGTGGAGGCTGCCCCTGGTGGCTGGGGGGTGGGGGTGGTGGTAGACATGAGTGGGGGCCTGGTGGAGGCTGCCCCTGCACTGCTGGGGGGTGGGGGTAATAGGGGACATGAGTGGGGGCCTGGTGGAGGCTGCCCCTGGTGGCTGGGGGGTGGGGTGGTGGTAGACATGAGTGGGGGCCTGGTGGAGACTGCCCCTGGTGGCTGGGGGGTGGGGGTGCTGGGAGACAGGAGTGGGAGCCTGGTGGAGGGTGCCCCTGACTGCTGGGGGTTAGGGGGTGCAGGGAGACAGGAGTGGGGGCCTGGTGGAGGGTGCCCCTGACTGCTGGGGGTTGGGGGTGCAGGGAGACAGGAGTGGGGGCCTGGTGGAGGGTGCCCCTGACTGCTGGGGGGTGGGGGTGCTGGGAGACATGATTGTTGATCAGTAGTGCAAGGTGACATGTGGGTTGGCTGGGGGGCATGCCCATGGTGGATGGGCTGCCTGCGGGACATGAGCAGGGGTGCAGGGTAGTCCCCCGTGGTGTGGGCTGCCTGCAGGGGCCGTGGAGGTTGTAGAGCGAACACCTGGGAGGACCCACACGGCCAATTCACGTGTAGTACTCCCCAGAACCCCTGAAATACACGTACCCTGCTGAAATCGCGTGTGGAACTTCCCGCGCACCCCTGAAATACACGTACCCTGCTGAAATCGCGTGTGGAACTTCCCGCGCACCCCTGGAATACACATACCCTGCTTGCAATGGGGCCAATCGCGTGTGGAACTTCCCGCGCACCCCTGAAATACACGTACCCTGCTCGCACGGGGCCAATCGCGTGTGGAACTTCCCGCGCACCCCTGAAATACACGTACCCTGCTGAAATCGCGTGTGGAACTTCCCGCGCACCCCTGAAATACACGTACCCTGCTGAAATCGCGTGTGGAACTTCCCGCGCACCCCTGGAATACACGTACCTTGCTCACACGGGGCCAATTGCGTGTGGAACTTCCCGCGCACCCCTGAAATACACGTACCCTGCTGAAATCGTGTGTGGAACTTCCCGCGCACCCCTGAAATACACGTACCCTGCTGAAATCGCGTGTGGAACTTCCCGCACACCCCTGAAATACATGTACCCTGCTCGCACGGGGCCAATCGCGTGTGGAACTTCCCGCGCACCCCTGAAATACACGTACCCTGCTGGAATCGCGTGTGGAACTTCCCACGCACCCCTGGAATACACGTACCCTGCTCGCACAGGGCCAATCGCGTGTGGAACTTCCCGCGCACCCCTGAAATACACGTACCCTGCTCGCACGGGGCCAATCACGTGTGGAACTTCCCGCGCACCCCTGAAATACACGTACGCTGTTGAAATCGCGTGTGGAACTTCCCGCGCACCCCTGTAATACACGTACCCTGCTGGAATCGCGTGTGATACTTCCCGTGCACCCCTGAAATACACGTACCCTGCTGGAATCGCGTGTGATACTTCCCGCGCAGCCCTGAAATACACGTACCCTGCTGATTTTGCATGTGATACTTCCCGCGCACCCCTAATGCACACGTACACAGGACAATCGCGTGTGGAACTTCCCGCGAACCACTGAAATACACGTTCCCCGCTTGGCGTTTGCTGTTTGCCAGCCCTGTGAACTGGTCCAGGGTTAGCGCAGCCCTTTGCGATTATTTGGGGATTTTGAAGGCTTTTCCTTGCGCCAGGGCGTTCTTGGGGGCGTAACTGGCGCTGCTGCAGGGTCGCTGCGCCACGCTGCGCCACGGCTGGTTTTGGATGCAAAAATCCATGAATACGCTGTGCGCGGAAATCGATTTTAGCGCACGCGGCTGGCGCAGACATTCGCACGGGCACGCTGTGCACCAGTCGCGTGCGCCACTTTTGTGCGAATTTCTATGAATTACCCTGACAGTCTCTCGCTGGTTTTCAAACTATAAGGTCCTTCATTATATGAACTGCTACAATTGGTTGGCACACTTATGCCATGCAGGGGCTTAGGAGACCCATAATATCTGGGGGGGACAGGGGACGCCTTAGGGACTTGAGCGGGGAGAGGCAGGAATTGCCTGCTCGCAGATACTCCTTTACATCTTTCCACCGTCACTGACATATGCAGAAGGAGAGTGCAAAGTCGAAGAAAACACTGAGGTTTTTGGCCTCACAGGTGGGAGCAGGAAGAGGGCCAAGAGAGGCTGGCCAGAGAGTGAGCGGAAAGGAGGGAGCGGGTGTGCCAATGAGGCGAATCTTGGTCTTACAGGCATTAAGGCAGAGATCATTGGCGGCACACCACTCCTGTATGGGGGCAGACAGTCAGAGATGACAGAGGTAGAAGAGGTGGCTGAGGGTAGCCTGAAAGTGAGCTGAGAGTCATCCGCATAGCACTGGAAGTTGGGGCAGAGCACGGCAATGCGGTGGGCAAGAAGTGCCAGGTATTGGTTGAACAGCCAGGGAGAGAGGTCAGACCCCTGGGGAACACCACATGTAGAGATATAGATCGAGATAGAGGAGAGGAAGGACCCAAGTTGAACCTGGGAGGATCGATCAGAGTGGAAAGAAGTTAGCCACGCCAGGGCCTGACCAGTGATCCCCAGGTTATCATGGAGACGGTTGAGTGGGATGTCATGGTTGACTGTGTCAAAGGCAGACGAGAGATCAAGTAAGACAATGACACAGGGGGTGTTGGAATCAAGGTTGGAGAGCAGGTCTTAATGGGTGTTCAGGAGAGGAGCTTTCCATGCTTCTGGCAGCTCTGAAGCCAGACTGATGATCATGGAGACAACCAACACATTCAGTGTGAAGATTAAGCTGGGAGATGGCCAGCTGTCCCAAGAGTTTGCCCAGGAAAGGAGTGATGGAAATTGGGCGATAGTTACCTGGGCAAGACGGGTCGGCAGAGGGTTTCTTAAAGAGAGGGTGCACAAGGGAAGACTCCAGTGTTCAAGGAGTGGTGTCAGAAGTCGGCCAGGGCAGGAGCCAGGGAGTCCTTGATGGCTTTGGAGGAACAGGGATGAACCTGTTTTGACGAGACTTTCATAGATCAGACTTGTCTAGAAACCTTGTCTGGGGAGAACTGGGGAAAGGCAGAGAAGGATGGGGAGAGGTGGCCGAAGAAGGGTCGGAGGAAGTAGAGTGAGGAAGGGGAGAGGAGGAGAGAGAGGACAGGATGTCCTGAGTTTTAGAGATGAAATGAGAAGCCAGTGCTGTGCAAACATCCCTAAGTCAATGGTTTTATCTAAACCCGAAGCAAATCCTATGCCATTTCTGCCCTAAACCACTCTCCCTGTGTTCTGGTCTTTCCTGAACCTCTATCTCTGCACACACTGGTCACCCCGTGCTGCAAACCATCTGTTCTTGTTCCCTTCTCTCCCCTCCCTTCCTCCTCTCTTTTTCTGTCCTCTGCACTCCCCCACTCTACTGCACCCCAGTCTCTCACTTCCCATTGCCCCATGGCCAGAACCCCACAACTCTCATCTATATACTTACTCAGCACATTCCCCTCAGTCTTCAGAGCACCCTAGATATCCTTGGGTGCTTTTCTACAACTATTAGTCATGCTCCATTGTTGTACCTCATTTTGGATTCTTCTCCAGGTCACTGTTGAGGCATGGCCTAGCCAGTGCTGTGCACACATGCTTGTAATGATTATTTACACTATAATGCTGCTTGCCGCTTGCCGTATGCTGCCACCCCCCGATACCGGCCTGCACTGCACTGGTCTGAGAACACATGTTTGCCTCACCTGCACTGTATGCAGTGTCAGTATATATAAACTCATCGCTCTGTGGTGATGAAGTCCAGGTATGGACCCAGCAGTGGGTTTACGGGGGCAAGTGGGTAATGGGGATTATAAGCCACTTGAACTTCCATAAGCTAGTGCACTGTTCTGGATGCGCTAAAGCAACAGAAGGGAAGATGGCAACATGCTTCTTCTCACAGCAACAGCATTAATACTGCATATACCATAGGGACCCCTGGGAGCTCTGGGAGGCAAACACATAACACAAGGGATAGGAAACTGCAACAGAGCATGGACAAGAATGTGCACTGGCACACATGTCCATGGGGAAAGAAGCACACTAACAAGGCCATACAGTGCTGTCTCGGGTCACTGTCAACAGGTAAGTAGCACGATGTAAGTGACTGGCCTGCACTTATTTTCGGGGTGTTGAGCTGTGGGGTCAGGTCTTTGTAGTATTTACACATTAGCCTGCAGTGCAGGTCTAAGTAATTTCTCATTTCTGTATTCATGTAATACAGACTATTCTTTGTAGTCAACACGATTTCCAAATGGTCCTCTCCCTATCATGGCTTTTTAATTACCACAAGGCACAGGTGGCGTGGCGGTGGTGGTGCTAAGACCTCACACTACATGTATGGTTCCTAAATTCGAATTTGAGCTCTGCAGAGCCTAAACAAGCCCCCCCCAGACGGGAGCCAAACCCTCCCTGCGACGCACACCTCCCCTCAGCCACAGCAACCACAGTACCGTAGTTGGGTTCAACTACTTCAAATTAATCCACAGACGTGTAAGCACATCCCTTTGCTCCGGGTACAGGCTGAGGCAACTTTCATTTCACACCCACTTTTGTGGTCCTCACGAATGCCCTCATTATCGGGAAGACCACACTGCACAATGCACCCCATTATGAGCTTAAACATAAACAAATATAAACTATGGAGACCTTCCCAGAATAGCTCTCCGGTGTATGTGCTCCAGGTATGTCACTACAAGCCAGTTTGCCTGCGGCGACCTACAAAGAGTTCCATCCGTTGGTAAAAATGGGATTGAATCCCTCTGAGCTTGTTTTTTTTTTCTGAAGTCGCGTAGGTTTGCGATGCACTCACTCGTGAGCATGTTGCGCAACACAGGGGTCTTGGGTGTTGATTTATCATTTATGTCTGTAATGGGGCTATGCTAAACGTGAACAGTGCATGCGTTTAAAAGTGCACATTGCATGCACAGAGCAGCCCAATTTAGCACTTGTGTGCTGTTGAGTCACCTGCATGCAATTTGTAACCTTCACGAGGCATGGGGCAAAGCCTGTCTTTTCCTGTTATCATGAAATAAAACAAGGGTTCGACACTCAGGTTTTTGGGTTCATGATGAAACATTAAGAGGCCAAGATTCCCTGATCAGTTTGCAACGCGCTGCACGTGTTTAGAAACTGTATAAATATGATGTTGGCACATTCACCCTAATAAATCCTCCTTATGCCGGCCTGCACTGCACCTGGGAGAGGGGGGCCATTTGACTTACCTTAAGTACAGTAGCTGAGGTCTCAGGGGGTCGAGTCGCAGTCAGTCTCACTCTGTCTCCCTCGATATTAACACACGCTGTCTCTCAGTCACTCTCAGCACGCGTCACTACCTGGCTTCTCCTTCGTTCTGGAAGCTGAGGCTCGGCAGCAGTGCACTGTGCAGGGGCACGTGCATTACCCCCGCGTGGGCACATTCCAAATGCACAGGCGTGGGGCATGCATGAGCAAGCAGCAGGAGTTCTTGTTTTAGCCCACTGCTGCTGACAGTCTGAAGTTAACTTGTGCTTTTGCATACATGACCAAGGATGTCATTTCACCAAAATGCCAGGGGTAGCGGAAGAGACATCACACGACCCTTGACCTCTGATGACATCACAGGAGGTGATGTAATTTAACCCCACCCCAAAGTGATATCGCGGGAAGCGGTGGAACTCAACCTTTCACCCATTGACAAAACAGGAAGTGTCATCACATAGCATTGTTGCCAAGTACATTACGAAAAATATGTTTACGATATCACTATAATGTGATGTACATTTCATACAAGAATAGATCGCTATATGATACATTAGGATGAGTGTGTATAGACCCATATTACCAAATTACTGTGAATGCAAGCAGACGTCCATGGCCAAATGATAATGATGTGTTATTATATAGCACTTACGCTTAAGCGCTTTATATAGAAAAAAGTATACACCCAAAATCACCCAACCTGTGTTGGTACTCATTTATCGACCTCAGAAGGATGAAAGGCTGAGTTGAGGTGTTTAAGAACAGACTAAATCAGTGTCTCACCCCCTGAAGTGTGCCTGAAATGAACCTTTATTGAGTCTAGCAATTATTGTATAGAATTCCAGAAATACAAATTATTTGGTTTTCCTATTCTTTCTTATTTAGGGTCAGTGTTGAAAGTGTTAGACTTGTGGCACCCCTGTTCTTTTTTTTTCTTCATTTTGTTAGAGGCCTGAACAAGAAAGCCAGCCACTCCAGAAGTAAAGAGCCACATGGTGCTGGCCACAGCCCAGAAGCTTGCATTAAAATAAAAATAAAAACATACACTTTTCTTTCCCATTTTCTTAGGGGTAGCAAGGGAGACCACAGGGGTAGCAAGGGAGACCTCTGGCGACCCCTAAATGACATCCCTGCGCATGGCATCTGCGGCCTGCACTGCAGGCTGCAGACATATTTTACATGCTGAAGTGACACAAATTCTGGGGGGGATAAATTACATTATATCCCCCCCACTTAAAATTGTGGGGGGGATTTGTCCCCCATGTCCTACGCCCATGGTGCCATGTCTGGAACATTTGGTTCACTTAGCAGCAAATACGCCCAGACCCAAGTGCAGGGAGATGGGGCATGACACTACTTCCCCACCCAATTAGCCCAGCATCTTTCATCACCCAAGCTTTCTGCCGTGAAGATTGTCTTTGAACTCAGCCTTGCAAACGTATCCTTGTCTTCAGACTACATGGCAGTGCCAGCTCACACTATCGTGTTCTGGGACTCCAAGGCCCTCATTACGACCCTGGCGGAAATCGAAAAACGATGGCGGAAATGCAATACCGCCATCGAATAGCGCTCGGTGCGATTATGACCCGTCACCGTAAAGTACGATGCCATTAGCGACACCGTAGCGAACGCCAACGCTAACTGCACCAAGTACGCGCACGCGCGCCATGCCAAACCGTAATTACCACCATGGCGCAACGGTACGCGAATTCCGACCCTAGCGGACATGTACCTAACGCCATCAAGCATGGCGGAAAGTACCATTCCGCCATGGTGAGAAGTACGGCATCGCGAATCAACCGTAAACGGCCCTACTGAGTGCCTGTACACCACTCCCTGCCCACATTGCACAACTCCTCGTAGGTGCAATGAAGTCACACTATGTAACCAGTGAAATGAACAAGTCACCCATGCATGCCAACAAACAAATGAATCCAGGGGCTCCAAGTGCCTTGTGAGTGGGCATCCATATCTGCCATGGCACCATTGCCGCACTGATGCAGCACAGGCATTTGAAGGTCCAAGTACAGCAACATGAGCAGAAAAATGAGACAAACAAAAACAGAATAGACATTTAATGCACCACAAAACCACCAAGGGCCATACAGCCATTAGGTCATGAACTCCTAAATACATTCCAGTATTGTGGGCTGCATCCGCAAGAAATGACCAGCTTCTGCTTGTGTGACGCCCTGTTCCATCATGGTACACAGGGGCTACATTCACGTCCAAAAAGGCAACACGGAAGCGCCTAGAACCGCAGGGCCGTCCCATCAGGTAGGCACTAGTCCAGCAGAAAGGACGATATGTTGCTCCTAGCCACTAGCACTGCGTAAGGGCATGTGGCCCATTGGCGATCGTCCCATAAGATCGTAATGGTGCTCCACTGATTGACACGATGCAGCAGGTGTCGGGAGTAAAAGCCATCTGCAGGAGTGGCGTACAGATGGCAGCGGCAAAAGGGGAGGAGATACCTGTCACCCAAATGAAATGAAAAAGAATAGTATGGGCATCAGAACTACAATTGCATAACTCACTTCAATGATCACACTAAATCTACAGCCATATGCATGCTAGCCCACTCAAAAGGAATATACCCACCCAAAAATCACTTGCGAATCACAACCATGAAAATCGAGGTGAAAACAGCATTACAAACGAGTGTTTGTGTGCATGCGTCTGTGAAGACAGAATCCATCAGATGGGATTAGTAACGTGCATAGACACAAGTGCCTGAAGGCGCGTCGAGACAGGGAGGGTTCAACAAGGGCAGAAAGACGATGGTCCCACTATGGCAGCTCTGCATGACATAGCGCAGGGGAGGTGGATAGATTCCAAAAAGCCCTGTACATGGCAAACTCTCCATCAAATCATCTGTCCATGCATCCATACATCATTCCCTCATCCCGGTATGAAAACGCCTGATTATTTACTCACATCACATTTGAAACTTCCATTGAGTCTGTGCGTAATGCAGTCTGCAAAATCCACTGTTCTCCAGCCCGGAATTCTAGTGTTGTGAAGTAACATGTATTTGGGAACGTCCTGCCTTTTTGTCCACTACGCTATTGCGCATCCCATACTATCCATATCAATCATAGCATACTCGCCATGGCCCCTGTCCCAAGGACATTAAACAATAGAACGTTATATTTGCAGTCAGACCTGTGGGCGTCTCCTCGCCGCTAGCTGAAAACCGAAAGCGCTGTCCTTCGAATTCCTCATTTGCAACATCACGTCGAAAAGGCATCTGTGACCGCATGAAATCACAAATTCATCCATGTAGTGCGGCAGTGTGTGTAAATGGCAACTGGCTTCACTCACAAATGGGACGCCCCGCCCGTCGGTGAACCTCGATACGGTGCTTGCCCAAAGGGGATTGCAGCTGGCACAGGTGGAATGAATCACCACAGGTGGAGGCCATACAGCCTGAAAACACATAAATTGCACACCCAACCCCCTCCCACAACCACACCCACTCCAAAATGCTACCGGCAGGACTAGCGATCTTGGCCCTGGGGGACCTGATAGCACTGCAAGTACTCCAACTTCAAGAAGAAGACGAACACCAACTACTACAACAACCGGCCGCACAGAGGAGACGCAGGAGGAGGAGGAGGGCAAGGCAGGGCCAGCAAGGCCCGCCAGCACAGCCACTACCACCACGCAGGCAGCCCGCAATCCCACGCCTCCGAGCACATCCGTTCAACCTCACGGATGAGCAGTACCACACCCTCTACCGTTTGGACCGGGACACCATAACCGCCATTGTGGACATGACACAGGCTGACCTTGTCTGCATGATAGATAGCCCAACCGCCATCCCACCCCTACTGAAGGTGGTGTCTGTACTCCACTTCCTGGCCACAGGCACCTACCAGCACACAGTCGGACAGTTGCATGGCATTTCACAGCCACTGTTCTCACGGACACTATTGCAAGTGCTCGATGCCCTCCTGAAGCACGCAGACGACTACATCTCTCTACCACGCTCGGAGCAGGAAATTACGAACACAAAAGTGGGATTCCATGCACTTGGCGGCATACCGGGTTGCATTGGTGCCATCGACTGCACCCATGTGGAACTGGTCGTCCCACATGCCATGGAGGCCCAGTACCGCAACCGAAAACAATTTCATTCTCTTAACGTACAAATGGTGTGTGACTCCAACAGGATCATTACACATTGTTGTGCCCGATTTCCTGGATCAACCCATGATTCTATGGTCTTGAGGAACTCTACAATACCACGCTACATGGAGCGACACGCAGGGAACAGATCCTGGCTACTCGGTGAGTCTCATTCCATGCATGATAATGTGGGGTATGTGATGTGGCAATGACCTGGCAGGAAGGGGGGGGTGCGTACGTAGCAATGTCATTCCACAAACATCCTTTATTGTCCACATACAGGTGATGCCGGGTATCCACTGAAGAGATGGCTCCTTACACCACTCCGGAACCCACAGAACCAGCATGAGGAGGACTACAACCATGCCCACTCACGTACCCGTGTAGTCATAGAACAGGCATTCGGCCTACTGAAAACTCGTTTCCGCTGCCTCAGCAGGTCTGGCGGGGCACTCCTGTACCGCCATGAGAAGGTTGCAAAGATGGTCATGGCATGTGTCATGCTACACAACATGTGCGCACGTAGAAATGTGCCCATGCCCCCTGACGCAGAACTGCAAGCACCTGAAGATGGTCATGATGAGGGTGGGGATGTGGCAGCACCTCAAGGAGTCCGCGAGGCACAGGAGGCCCGTGAAATTCATCAGGATATCATAGATGCATGCTTCTAGCACTCACGCCTGGTGGCTGATACATGGACACGGGACTTGTGGCACTGTGTGTGTCTGGAACATGCACAATATGGACTGTACGCCTATAAAGGCCTCGTACACAAAGATCAATGTCCACACATCTCATTGGATGATTGTGAAATGTTTATAGCATATGTGAAATTATGTTACACACCCCATCGACCCGCCACCCAAGTAAGCCCAACACACCCCCTCCACCCTCCTACCTCCCCCCCGAAGACCAGTGTCCGCAGATGCTCATTGTCAGTGGGCAGACGCTATTGCAAGCCCCCTCTCCGGGTATCAGGGGCAACCCTGCCTGTGGAGCGCAGGTTCCTCCCAGATCTACGTTGGGGGCTGCCCTGGACGGAACTTGCAACGGATGATGTCTCTGCCTGCTCACGTCCATGCATGTCCCTAAGGGTTTGTGAGAGCTCAGTGAGCACACGGCGCACAGCGGCAAGTTCAGCACATACGTCTTTGGACGTCGCATGCAGTTCCCCCCCCCAGGCTCTCGGTGCTTCTCTCCATTTGTACTCTCAGGCTCTCGGTGCTTCTCTCCATTTCTGCCCTAAGCGTCTCAGTTGATGTTTCTATGGCTGCCTTAGTACCCCCACATTCATCAGCATGGTCCTTGAGGAGCGTGGCCAGTTGCTGCTGTTGCACGATCACCTGGTCGAGGGACTGTTGCCTCTGCTGTGCCATGGCCATTTGCGGTGGTGTCACAGAGGGGCTGGTCACCTCATGTTGCCTTGCCACAGGGCTTGTGGGGGATGGCCAGTCGTCGTCTTGTGGGTGCCCCTGGTATCCTCATGGTGTACGGGATGAAACAAACAGGGGGATTGAGACAGGTCATGGATGGATCTTACTTCGACATCCCCGTCTTCTGTGTCGGAGCATGCTGCCATTAATGGGGTGTCACCTATGGTGCTGCTGCCACCAGAGGCAGTGCCTTCTGTGGCATCCATTGGGGGGACCTGTGGTGGTGCTGTTGTGGGCATGCTGGCTGCTGGGGTGCCTGTTGATGTTCCCTCCTGTGTGCTGCCACTTGATTTGTGCTGCTGCCGTGTCTTGATGCGTGCAGCTGAGGTGGAGGGTCTTTGGCCGTTGGTCTTGGCCCTCTTTGCAGGTGTGCTGGTAGGGGTGTCCTGAAGCTCATCGTTTGAATCGGACCCTGTCGTGGAGTAAAGGAGGGCGAGCGTTATTTATGGGTCTGTGGAAATTGGAATGGCAATGTATCACATGCATTGGGGTGGTACCTGAGGGTGATTTGGGTCGTGGCCTTGGAGGTGGTTTCATTTTTGTGTGGATTGAGGATGCAGTTGTTTTGCAGCCTGCAGTTAGGGTGTGCCTGCTGCACGTGTAGAGGGTGTTTTTAGGGTTTTTAATTATTTATGTATTTAATGTGAGTTTTAAAGTGCGCTGTCAGGCCAATGTATGTGGACGTTCTCCTGGACATGTGTTACTGTTGCACTATGTGGACACATGGTGCTTCACATGATTGGACATTGTGGATTTGGCATTGTATTAGTTGGCCCACCTACCTGATTCTTCGGATGTCTGCACTCCTTTCTCCATCCCTCCGACTCCCTCTATACTCTCCATTCCAATGGTGGAGGCACAGATTTCTTCCCAGGGGGTCAACTTGATGGGTGATTCCGATCCTCCCCCGGTAGCTGTGGCAATGTTGCGATTGGCGGATAGTATGCTCCGTACGCGTATCCGCAGGTCGTCCCATCGCTTTCTGCATTGCAGTGGGTTGCGGGGTGCGGTCCCCATCGCACTTACCCGCTGTGCCACCAGGGCCCATATGGCCTTCTTGTTCGCAAGTGCCGTCCTGGTCATTTGCGTGGAGAAGACAACGGCAGCATTCTCCTGGAGGGTCTCTGTAAGCATGGTGAGTTCCTCACGGGAGAAGTGGACCTGCCGCTTGCGGTCGCACGCTTTTTTCGCTACTTTTCCCATTTCTATTGCTTTCACTGGGGTGGATGACGGGTTGGGATGTGTCTCAGGGTAGTATTTTTAATGGTTGTGTTGGGATTCTGATTTTATAGGTGTACAGCGTGCTGTTTCCCGTTCCGGGCCCATGTTTTTACTTCCGTTTCCGTATGTTTACGGTCACCGTACTTTCCGGTTGCCGCTCATTACGGTGACCGCTAAAATGGGTGGCGGAATTGCACCTAGGGCGCCGTACGACGGGGACATTTCCGCCATCGCGGACTTTGCACTTCCGCCATGGTGTAGTGCTCGTGCCCGATGGGTCGGAATTGGCCGCACTTTGCTCCGTCGTGCGATGGCGGAAACGCTATTTACGCTATGGCGGTCAGGTCAGTCACTTTCCGCCAGGGTCGTAATGAGGGCCCAAGTCTGAACTCTATTTCCATTCTTGGCCCACATGACAGGGGACCACGATTTGGTCCATTCTGCAGGTTTTAAATGCTCTAAATGAATAAAACGTGGCACGCTTGCTGTTCTTCTTTTGCACCTTAACATGGGATGATTCATCCTTTGCACGTTTTCTCCTTTCCAGAATACATAGCTGACCTTGGCTGCTTCAATCTTGACACCAGGCCAAACAACCTCACCATGCAGCTCCACGATTCAGCTTATTCTTCCTGTGACACAATTTTCCCTTTTCCCTTCATGGGTCCTGGCTTCATGATACCGAATTCCAGCTTCTAAATAATGGCGGCTTCGCCTGCATTTTATTCTCTATCTGTAGCCAGCTTCCATGATGACTTGATCTACCTTTGCGTTTCAGCGTCTGTACAATTGTTGAATGGTTGATTCTCTGCAGCACTTTGTGCACGATTAATCTTTTTCATATTTAAAAGTTCATTTGATTCTTTACTTCGTCATTAGTTTCTGTAGGATTCATATATCCCCTTCAGCCAGTATACTAAAACGTCATTCATACTCTCTTATGACGTAACCGGCTTCTTTCTTTGCTCTTTTTAATATTCCTTCAGGGAGTTCCTCCCTCAGATTGTCGTCCCCTCGGGGATTCATTCGATAGGGTTGTCTCAATGGGTATCTTCTTTCGAGTATACGCTGCAGTATTGGCATAACTGCTTGTTTCAAACACAGCAAGATCTCAGGCTTCCAACATATGGGAGGTAGGTGGGTGGGATTTCCTTCAGAGGCATGCAGCTGCTACTCTACAGATAACAGAGGAGGTGGGAGAAGAAGAACGGAGATTGAAGAAAAGTTGGGTGTCATCTGCATACTACTGCTGGAAGTGAGGGGAGAAGGAGATCAGATGGGCAAGCAGAGCAACATAGATGTTGAAAAGCCAAGATGAGAGGATAGAGCCTTGGGGAACACCACAGGTAGAGATGGAGGTGGAGGTGGAGAAGGGGCCAAGGGTCAACTGGGGGCGGTCACTGTGGAAGGAGGTCAACCACTCCAGTGCCCGACCTGAGATACCGAGAGTGCCATGGAGCTGTTTTATGAGGATGAGTGGTTAACAGTGTCGAAGGCACAGGAGAGAGGTCAAGGAGAATGAGGACAGCAGGGAAGTTAAAGGCAGGGTTAGTGAGCAGTTCTTCACGGTTGTACAGGAGAGCAGTTTCCATGCCTCTGGATGCTCAGAATTCAGATTGATGGCAATCTAAGCAACCGACAAGCTCAGTGTGTTGGTTCAGTTGGGGGAAGAGCAACTTCTCCAGACGTTTCCCGTGGAAGGGAGTGATAGAGTGGGAAGGTAGGTGGCTGGATAAGAGGGATCAGCAGATGGCTTTTTTTAGAAGAAGGTGCACAAGGGAGTGCTTAAAAGAGGAAGGGAAATAACCAGATTCAAGAGAGTGGTTGCAGAAATCAGTGAGAGTAGGAATGAGGCTGCAGGTATTGACCTGGAAGAACAGGGAGAGACCTGTTTGGATGAGACCTGCATTGAGCAGACTACTGTAGTGACTGCGTCTGGAGTGAAAGGAGAGAAGGAGGAGAGAGTGTGGATGGGTGGGGAAGCGGTAGAGAAAGATAGAGGGGTGCCAGGAGGAGAGGTGGAGGATGGGGAAGAGAGATAAAGTAGGATGTCTTGAGTTTTAGCAGAGAAGTGGGTGTCCAGTGCAGTGCAGAGGGCCTGAGACGGGAGAGGTGAAATAGAGACTGCAGATGGATTGACTAGTTCCTTGCAGATTTTGAAGAGTTCAGCCGAGTTGTTAGAGGCTCCAGAGATGCAAGCTTGTATGTGGGTTCTCTTCTTAGAGCGGATAGAGAGATGATATTGACTTTGTAGAAGGCAACAGGCCAGTTTATCAGAGGACGAGCTTGAGGTCTGCCACTTCCACTCCTCAGCTCTGCACTTGCATTTGAGAGCAGCAATATCAGAGTCGTACCAACTGTTATGCTTAGTGACAGGTTTCAGGTGGGTCCTCATGGCAGGGGCCAGAATGTCATGCATGCTAGTGATAGCGAGCTGAAGATTGTTGAAGTACGGAGTCAGTGAGAGAGTCATTAGGAGGGATAGAGCTGGGATAAAGGTAGAGGCGAATGCAGCAACTGACACTCGTTTCATCGGACAGATGTTCATGAAAGAGGCTGGCAGTGCTGGGGGAGGCTCGTCAGGGGGACGAGAGGACCCCAGTAGGAAAAGAGAAGGGAGTAGTCTGACCGTGAGAGAGGGTTGGTGAGCGGCAGGTTAGAGTGAATGATGTCATTGTGGGTGTGTCCAGCAGAGTGGTTAGATCCAGAAGGGAGACTAGTGAGGGAGAAAGAAGTGCAGAGTACATGAAAGAGAGTGGAGGCAGGGGTGGTAGAATTCAAGATGGATGTTGACGCCACTAAGGAAAAGGAGTTTTGAAGTTGAAGACAGGAGAAAGGAAGGGAAATTGGTCCATTCCAATAAGAAGAGAGAGATAGTGCCAAGGGGTCTGTAGATGGTAGCAATGATAATCTTGTAAATACGACTGCTTTATTATTTTCCTGTTTACATTTACACACAGGTTTAGAGCAGAGGGCAGTGCAAAGGTCAGGTCTCTTGACAAAAACCGGAAGGTTTCTTTTGATGTTTATCTACATGGATGTAATTGCAAGCCACCTCTGAAACAGAATGTAGTTCTCTGAAGCCTTTCAAAAAAATAAACTGCACACTGTGATAAAAGGAATGGTTTCTTTCCATTCAGCTTCAGACGCACTGTGCATGTTTTCCTAGAATTTTAGGATCTTATAACTAATAAGATGGAAAACTAAGTTGCAATTTAGAATTCATATTTTCAACAAGTTATGCTTTTTTCCAGTGAAAGCAAACCAGTATTGCACACTTGTATTTTTCAAAGTTCCGGTGCTGTGTGCATAATCATGTGGAGCCAGATCATTTTTACACTTATAATTTAATTTACACTCTAATTATAAAAACAGTGTGTAAAATGATGACCATGCACAGCAGAGTCTTTGCTCAATGGTGAGTGATTGTCATTACACTGATCACAGGTGTTCTAGCCTCTCAAATCTTCAGGACTACTATTAAAACATCCAAAACCTGACTCTCAAGGAAGTGCAAGCACTCTTCAAAAACAAACAAATGAAAGTTACATTGGTAATTGAAATACAAACTCAGCAAAACCTGTCCCTGTGATAATCCAGATAAGTATTTAACTTTATGTAGCGCTTCATGAATGGCTCATCATGCATCTAGGTACTGTGATTATTATACCTCAGTCCATATTCAGTTAACCAACCTCTGGAGGCTGTTAGCCAATAAGATAGCTCAGCCGGTTGAGCACTTGTTGCTGCAAGATCTGTGCATGATCTTTACGTTGCGGGTTCGAATCCCAGCAAGTCCAACTCAGCCTTTCATCCTTTCAAGGTTAATAAAGGAGTAGTTTGGTTTGGTGGTAATTGTGATAAATAAGTTCTATGCACAGCGCTTTGCCAAAAGAGCTATATAAATAACCATTTGACCACTAGATTAAATATAGATGGAGTTCTTGCCTCTCTGCACTGTTGTATCATAACACTGGCATACCATTAGGTAGTAATAGCTCCAGGAAATGAGGACTATCATTAAACATCAAAAGACAATTCTGCTATCGAATCTCAAAACACACAATACAATTCATGTTTGGTTTACTATATAATTGGATATGTTTTTGTGATTTCAACATTTAAATATATACAGGAGAGATCAAATGGCCAGAAATAATGAAAGACGTGTATTCTGTCACAATGCAGAAAGCTGCTGCCTAGTAATGATTTCCATACAGTCTTTGCACACGTCTGCTGGATGTCGCATACATTTTACTCTCTTGCAAAGGAGAAAAGTAATTTTTTACTCTCTTAAAATCACATTTACTCCCAAAGTTTAAAAATAGAGAGTAACATACTCCCACCACTTAAACCTTATCTGGAGCACTGGGTAGGAGAGACGCCAAGTTTGCAGACTAGGATTTTGAAAGAGGAGTATGGCTTGGTGGGTATGAGAGGAGGGACCCACTCATGGAAGATCAGGGCAACTCCACCACCAGCTCGGTTCGAAAGAGGCGTGGATATGATCTTGAAGCCGTTGTGGAGGAGGAAGTCAAAAGCAGTGACTGAGCTGGCATTGAACCAAGTCTTGGTAAGAGTAAGGACGTCAAGGTCTGTGAAAAAGAGGCAGATGTCAGCAGAATGTTTGGAAGCAGAGCGACCATTAAGCATGGCCATATGGAGCAGGTCACCACCTTTGAAAGTTTTCCGAGGAGGGGTACAGGCTTGTGGTACACCTGTAAGAGGAGGAGGAGGTGAGGAGAGAGAGGAAGGGAGCGTATCTGGTGACAGAAGAAGTTGATGAGAGATGGCAGGTGCCTTTCGTAGGGCAGGAGGTTGGGTTGAGGACCCTGAACCATGATAGTGTCATTGTGATAGACATTAATGACGAAAAGCCTGCCAAGAGTACTTCCCATCTAGTGTCACCATTAATGGGTGAGAAAAAGAAAGCAGAGAGAGTGAAAATCAGATGAGAAGTCCAGAGATCTAGCAAGGGGACAGAAGAGAGGATATCAGTAACAATCTGTCTGGAAGTAGCGTTGACATCGGTGTCAGTGATAGGTAGAGCAGGGTTAGTGGGCACAAGGTCTTTTTAAAACATTTTAATTCCAGATTTTGTGAGAAAGGGAGGATAGGTGATAGCATAGCAATTAGAATGGATAGGGGTGATGGAGAGTGCCATAGAGGTGGAGCAGAAGCAAGGGTAGAGGATAGAGAAGAAACTGCACTTCAGTACAAAAACTCACCAGGTGGCCTAGCAGCTCAGAAGGTGGGTGGATGTCCATCTAGTGAAGTGGTATCATGTACAAGGTGGAGGATGCATGGAAATAAGGCAATTACAAAATTGCCAAAGAGCATACAAATGCAGCACAAAATGGAGGGTGCACAGAAGAGAGGCACACCGAAACACAAAATTACCAGAGAGCACAAAAATGCAGTACAAAATGGAAGGGTGCACAGATTAGAGGCACACCACAATTCGAAATTGCCAGAGAGCACACAAATGCAGTACAAAATGGAATGGTGTACAGGTGAGAGGCACGCCAACATTTTAAATTGCCACAGAGCACACAAATGCAGTACAAAATGGAGAGTGTACAGATGAGATGCACTCCAAAATTCGAAATTGTCAGAGAGCACAAACATGCAGTACCAAATGGAGGGTGCACTGATTAGAAGCACACAAACATTCAAAGTTGCCAGAGAGCACACAAATGCAGTACAAAATGGAGGGTGCACTGATGTAAAGTAGATCAGGATTGAAACAGAGGGGTAATAGAGGACAGAGCCCTTAGGGAGATCATAAAGCAGTCATACAGAGATAGCCGTTAGGTGAGGCTATGTGCAGAGAACAATGCAGATGCAAACGCCACTAGGAAGTTCTTGGAGCACATATTAGAAACAGCTGCATCAGCAGGATGCAAACAGGAGCTTAAACATGTTTGCGAACTGAAAAACATCAGGAATGCAAAAGGTGAGGAGAACAAAGCATCGATGTTGAGAGAGGCATCCAGAAGGAGTTAATAAGGATATTGTTGCTCCTTGTGCAGGAGAAGTTAGGAAGGATTGTCCATCGGTCCCGACCGAGTTTAAAGTAGAGTGGCCAGTTAGGAAGGCAGGTAATCTGCATAGTGCAGAGCGACTGGTATGGAGAGAGCACTGATGGGTGCAGGAAGCGTGGTAAGGAAGGCCAGCGAGGCTTTGTTGCAGATACGACAGATGCTTACCATGGGAAGGGTGCCAGACATAAAGAACTTGATGCGCCATCATGGTAGTGATTGTGATCAGGATGGGCCCTGCCAGGGATGGACAGGGCCAGACAGGGCTGGGCAAAGGCCCTTTCAGGTGGCCCTTTGTGGGGGTCAGCTATCGCCTGCCAGCTCCGATCCCCGAGTGTGATAGTGCAGTGGTCAGCCAATCACTGTGAGCCTCCTCAGGAACACCCGGAAGGAACATAGACTAAGATGAAACACTAGGAGCAATAGAAGATATATGATGAATGACTGGGATGACAGAAAAGGACTAAATTGAATGAAGATAATGTCTAAGATGAAGGCAAATGACTGGGATGACAGAACATTTCTACAATGAAGGATAAGAATGTCTAAAATGAAGGACTATGCTGATGATGAATGACTGGGTAACAGAGAATGACTGCAATGACGGTTGAAGGACTAGTAAAAATGAGAAGATCTAGTCCAAATAACTAAGATGGACTAAGATAAAGGACTAGGATGAAAAGGAACCAAGATGACGGTGAATGACTAGAATGAAAGCCTAGGATGAAGGAGCCTAAATTGAAAAAGGAGGACACATTACAAGGACTTGGATGAAGGAGAAAGACTGTAATGAAGGGAAAGGACTTGGATGAAGGAGAAGACTAAAATGGAGGATTTGGATGAATGAGACAGTCTATGTTAATGGACCACGATGAGAAAAGAAACATTAGACAAAGGAGAAGGAGTAGGATGAAGTAGTAGGCTAAAGGATTAGGATGAAAGAGAACAACAAAACAATTTAGGATCACTAACGTGGTAGAAAAGGACACACACAAAGTACTAAGATGAAGAAGAGGGACTAGGGTGAAGCATTCGGATGAGGTAGAAGACCTTGGATGAAGGAGTGGGACAAAGGAATAGGTTGGGTAAGAAGTACTTGGATGAAGGAAAAGGATAAAAAAGGCCAAAAGAGAAAGACTAGGTGAAGGAGAAGTCCCCAATGAAGTACTAGGGCTAAGTTATTGGATGAAGGAGGAGAACTGTGGCTAAGGAGAAGGCCTGTGATGAAGAGCATGAGTGATGAAGGAATAGGGTGAGTACAACAAAGAGTTTTTGGGATGAAGGGCTGAAGTGCTTGTACGATGGAAAAGGACTAAGATGAAGGTGTGGAACCTACAAGGAGGTATAGGCTAAAGGAGGACATGGATGAAAGAAAAGGATGAAGAACAAGGACTCAGCCACAGTACTAAGATGAAGGGTGTAGATGAAGAAGGAATGGGATGAAGGAATTGGACAACAGTCTAGGATGAATGAAGCAAACTATAATGAAGGAAATGATGAAGAATGAAGGAGAAGGACTAGGAAGAATGAGAATAGCTATCGTGAAGTACTAGAAATAAGGGCTAGGGCACAGGCAAAGTACTTTGAAATTAAATTACTATGTCTAAGAAGAAGGAAGAGGAACACAACCTAGGATGTATAGGAACCAGGAGGAATGAATAGGACAAAGGGCAAAATACCAGAGCAGATGGAAGGGCTTGGATAAATGAGAAGGATTTTGATAAGGGATTAGGATAAGGAATACATAGAAGGACTAGCAGGAAGGAAAAGGACCAGGATAAAGGAGACAGGTAACTTGCATATCTATGCTGTTTTCTTTTATTTACTTCAGTGTGCACCTATATATGCTGGAAGAAAAAAGAACTGTCGGTTGCATACAAACTAAATAATTATCTTTCTGATATCTATGTAGAATTGTTTTGGGCCAAGGTGGCACTAAAATACAACGATGTGTGTCAAAACCAAAAAGAGTCATACCAATACGCGCAATTCATTTGGACATTTTAAACATGAAGGGGACACAAAGAAGCCCATCTTTTAAACACAGAGGCACAACGTGATTGAAAGGCATAATGGCCTTGAGCAAGGTGTGTAAACCTTTCAATCACACCAGGTCACATTGTCGTGCATTTGTATGACGGTGAGGAGGGGTGGAAAGCAATTTGTGTTTTTCAGCCGCCTCCATGCCTCCATGCCACCATGCCTCTCTGCCATACAAATGCTCCAGAATGTATGCAGGCTTGGATTTTCATGCTGGTGCAAACGCTGGAGATCCCTATGCATAAAGCTGACAGATCCCATAGGCATCCATTTTCAATGCTGCCTGCCAAGATTGCATACCATTTAGTGTTTAAATGTAATTATAAATGCTGTCTGCCATGCAAGCATGTACGCATGATAAGCAGTGTTCACAATGAAGATTCAACACTGCTTGACATGTGAGCATGTCGAGCAGCGTTTAATTGTAATTGTGAACTCTGCTTACCATGCCAGCATGCCAGGCAACGTTTGCTCACTTTGCACAGCTGAGTGCATAAGTGCAGGGCAAAATGCCGCCTTTTGGTCTGCACTTTTGCACGCTGGTTTACAAATTACCAAATGTCAACATTTAAAGTCCCCTAGCCGCCAAATTACTAATTTGAAAAATATCAGCTCCAGTAACTGCCTCAGTTTTATTGGTTTTGTTGCAGCCCTTTTAAAGCATTTTGTCCCCCGACACGTATGCTGAATCAGTGTGTACAAGTGGTCCTTGAGAGCCTACCGAGGAGGTGCATTAGGGCAGTTCATCATAGTAATCAGGAGATAAGCGGCAAAGATGTATTACGTGTAACTGACCTTGAATGGCTTCATGTTTTTCGAATGATGGTCATTTAATTGAATACTGTTACTCATAGCCGAGGGTCAGGCATCGATGATTTGTTTAGAAAGTGTTGCTCTTCTTGAAAGAGGAGAAGCTGCCCGACCATCTGGTTTCATCAATCACGTTCTAGTCACAATTTAAACTGACCACAATCTGGCTATCGATCACGTATCCTACGCAACGAGCCTATGCAACGAGAATGTGCTTATTGTTGATGCAGATTTTTTTTTTTAGATAAAATGTTTTGTTTAAGTAAAAGATAGAGAAAACACTCTCTACCTGCATTTTTAATTATGCTATCATTTCTTTGGAATAGCTGTATCCTTTTAGATGCAACGTCTAAAGCATCTAAAACCAATCCATTGTGCGCTATGTTTACACGGCTGCCATCGATGGCAGAACATAGCAAACATGTCTTTATTTTCCAACCCTGTGGGGTGCAGTTAGAAGCTCGTGTCAATCCTTACTGTGCATCCTAGAGTGTACATTATTGAACTACTTAACTATTCTAAAGGTGCTATGTAGCAAATGATGGCACAATAGCCATTTCCTCGTAAAAGCATTGTTTTTAATCCATTAGCAGGATGGTTATTTTTCTGGGCTGCCAATGGTGTTAAACACTTTGAGGGAGGGTATTACCGTCCAGAATGTTTTGTCTTGGGGTGTTTATCAGCTAACTGATCCTAGGTCATTGTTAAAGCAGGAAGTTTTTTTGATATCACAGTTGATGTTCCCCCATTCGGGTCTGTGATTATTAAGGTACAAGTAAAAAGGCAAAATGTTATATTCTCACCGAGATCTGTTATTCATATAAGGTACATTTAATGTAAAGCTGAGTGTAACATATCATACCAATGGTGTAATTCCATGTTGCACACTTGGGCTCACCCAGTCTATCCAAAAGAAAACCTGAAAATGAAAAAAAAAAATCCTTCAAACTGAAAATTATGTTTTGATAATTTAAAACATGTGTAGTGGGGTGTGTAGTAAGGGTGGACACTGGTTCCAATAACATCAACTTGTAACTTATTTAGTGTACAAGACACGTTAAAAATGCATTCACAGTTAATGAATTCAATCTTCACATATCAAACAAGTGCAAAGTGCAGTTAAAATCCAGCAGAAAAATGCACATGCTACACAATGCTGATACATTATTGTCTGAATAACAATGTATGAGGGACAATAATGAAGCAGGCAGACAACCTTGGGTGTGTCCTCATCACACTCCCATTAGTCCAAAAAATACTTGAATGATCCTACATTTTTCTGGGTTTTCTTCTCTGGCTTTTCTGTTTTTTAACTGCACGTTTGCACTTGTTTTGATATGGAAACATTGACTTCATGAACTGTGAATGTATTTGTAATGTGTTTTTTATACTAAATAAAAAAACAATTGATGTTTTTGGAACCAGTTGGGGCCATGAGTGATACGTTACGATAGCAATAGGTGGTGAAGAAATGTTGGGAACTGTTTTGCACAGATGTGTCCAAGAAGCCCTTGTTTCCTACCCATATACATATTGAATGACATGTTCATGTCAATCCTCCACTTTCATGCCAGTCTCGGGATTTGGTAAAGCAGGTAAACCAGCAGTAATGTGTTACTGCCAAAAAGTGTTAGTCATTGAATAACCACCACTGTTTTACCATGCCACCAAACTCGGAATGAGGCCCGTGGAGCCAAATTCCTGTATTGCTAATTCACTCAAATTTAACATATCTCAATGATAATGTCACATGTCGTTTTCATGTGAGAAAATATTGGAACACCTGTTTTCAAACATGAATGTATTCTTTATTGTAATATCCGATCTATTTGTCTGTCTATCTATCTATTCATCTTTCTATCTAGCTATTCTATTGATGTTGAGGTACAAATACCCACTCTATACCACTACAAATTAAACATGAAACCAGAAGTATAAATACACACTCCATGCCACTACACATCCAACCATGACACTAGCTTATTCTATGCAATTGATGTGACCTGCCTAATATCTGAAATTAGTATTAAGGTTGGATGTGTAGTGGTATAGAGTGAGTGTTAATGCTCTGTACCTTAATGATTAAGGTTGTGAGCAGTGCACTGGGGCTAATGAAGTAGGCTCCAGGAACTTAAATAGCAATATGTGGGGTGTTTCCTTCGTTTTGTTGTTTATTTATCATAACAATTACTTTAGATTAAGACACTAGTTTCATTGGGTCTTCAAGTTATTTATGAGCACATTGCTAAATAGGTGGACACCTACATCTTAAGTTTCTATCCAGAATTGGTAGATAGATATTGTCCAGAAGTTTATGCAAAGGGTGCTGATTGCTCTAAGAGCGCTCACTGGGTCAGGGCCAGTAACCACCAGTGTTCTTTCTAGTGCCTCCACAAAGCTAGCACTTGACGGAAAAGGGGTAATGTGATACATGTTCCTGACATTAAATCAAAAGTGTGGTTGGGATAGCTACTGTGCACTCCTCACCAATGCGTACTACTGATGTAGGTGCAAAGGTGGACTGTGGTACTGGGCACCCGAGTGATACGATGGGCAATTCCAAACCAATGTGAAAGAATTGTTGTAAATGAAACATATTCACAATGGGGTGAAGGATTGGAAGACTTAATACACACACAAGAAAGACAGCAGCCCCAAACCAATGATTGCTGACACCAGGGAATGTGCTTTTAGTAAAAATGAATATACGTCATACTGTCCCAATATAAATGATGTATTTTAACCCATGACTCGCTGGGAACAGTTTACACCCTGTATTTTCTTAGACTGAATTGTTTGAAAATATGTCTCTCCACCATTCCAGGTTAAAAGGTATTAGGGGGTGGAGGGAGGATTGGGGGGAATCAGCAGTGAAAAGACACTCAACATTGTTCTCTTGCTCATAACAGGATGGGACTCTGTCACTTGGCTGCTCCATTCAGAAATCATTCCGGAAATCAAGGGGGGGGGGGTCAAAAGATTCAGAACACAACTTTCCCATCCGTATTACCCCTACTGGAATTCTCCCAGTCTGCTATTTGTCATGCAGAGAGAAAAGTAGTGGAAGTAGTGGAGGAGCCACTGTGCCGCTGCTCAATCACAGGGTAAGGTGCTATAGTGCACGAAGCCCACAGATAACTGCAGCCTAAATGCCATTGATTCCTCAATTACGATAGTAGAATTGGCTGCTTTACTGCGGGCGCTCAGTGCTGATTTGCTGTCAAGCTGGTGGAGCCTGCCACATTAACCCAATGCAAGCAGAAGCAACAACCCTACCCAGACACGATGACTAAACAGCATCAAAGAATTCCATAGGAGGAAGCTACATCCAGCCCGCAGACCAGACCACATACCTTGTACAGGGTCTCACCCTGTCAACTATACCACAAGCCCCAGCTAAGCAGTTAATGGGAGACTCTCAGAAATGCCCATTGTTTATGAATGTGTGCAGGGCACATGTTCTGACTTCCCACTGCTTTCCCTGATTATTGCACTGAAGTGGCTTTTGTTTTCTCCTATTTAGAGGAGAACAACCAGGATCGGCCAATCCCATTAATTGAAAGAGAGGATCAAGTAATGCAGATTTCTAGGATCATTCAGGAGGAGTTAGAGAATATGTTTGTGCAAGGTAAACACTCAGACATTAGCCAATACCTATTACTTTAGCGCATGTATCAGAGTACTTGCTGGCATATATCTTGACCTTCAACTGGCTGAGACCCATTTCACAAAGACAAAATGATGGCCTTATTCAATCAAGAGTTAAGCAGCTATTTAAATGATGTATTAGAACTGGTTGTGAATGCCCCAGAGGATTGTTAGCAAATCATTGATTTGGTAGTCCAATTTGATCACCATTTGTCTGCAAAAAGTTAGATTGGGGGCAAGATAATCTACAGCCATTGGATGGACTGAGTTTGGGTGTGAAACCCTGACAGAACCAATACAAATAGAAGGGATCTGGTGCCCTCTCACACATGCATTTGATAACTCTTTGATGAATTTCCAGTACTTGGACTCCGGTCTCCCAAAGGCGTTCAACCTACAGTGCATTGAGACCATACCAATGCTGAAAGGCGATGTACAAATGCCCATAACATTGCATTACAAAGAGATAGACATTGGCAGCAGGAGTTCTGTTTTGTACTGCGCTAAAGAGTGTCCCTTTCTATTCCCAACAAGACCACCAGTAGGTCATAAAGTAGTTGAAGATACACAACATGCTTCTCTTGAAGCAGCACCTCCTTTGGGGACAGAAAACTAGTAAGCCTTGCATTAAAGCAAAGCTGTCCAGGGCTACAATTACAGACCTCACATCTCTTGCTACAATTTACCTAGGTGTTTTAAGATGACCTTATGGTCAGAAGCTTGGTATACATAGAGTGTGGAGCAACTGTCAATTACATCAATGTAGGCTATACCAATCACCGTCAGCTCTCCATGTCACTGACGTGAACCCTAGAGTATGTCATAGGGGTTGACATTTCTACTTTCTCCGCGACCTAAACCTTGACTTTTTTACATGACAATGGCCACCAAGAAAACATATAATTTGATGCAATCAATCTTCTTCAGTTCCGGCGGTTTTTAGTAATGCCCTGGCTATTTGTTCTTGATCTGTTTATTGATTGGGAGTGGAGAGTTGTGAATTTCAATGTCGGGTGCTCCAGAAACCATTGTTATGTACCAGGCTATTCTAGAATGCCCTCGGTGTATTGTCCAGTAACAAAGGCGATGCCCATTGCTGCAACAGACCTGGGGTTGTTAGGGTAGCTCCTGGGTGAGTTGGAGGATTTCATAAAAAAGCACAGGCAAATACTTAACCACTCCATCAACCATATGACTGTCAAACAGACCTTGTCCCAAATGTGCAAATCCCAGGCAGTCGCACACGTACTTTTACTTGCCTTGAGAATGAGTACATGAAGAAATATTGAGAACAATATTTTGAGAATGAATTCCTATCAAGTCCTTGAAATCACCTGCAGCAACCACTCTTCTTTGTTCCAAACAAGAAGGCAGATTTCTGAACATTCATAGACTACCACTGCCTAAATAAAGTAACAGTGAAGAATCGTTTTTCCACTTTCTCTGATAGCAATGCTGAGGAATGAGGGGACAGACAGGGTTATCCACAACAAACTGATCTTAATGGGGGATATTACCTTCTATTGGTGAACAAATGGAAGACCATCTTGTGGGAACCGATTCATGTCTCTGCCATCATTAAGATAGACGCGATACTTTTATGCCCAATCTGTTACAGAACATGAAGAACATGTCTGAACATATACATTTTGCTGAATTGGAAAAGTGTTCCTTCTGAACATTCAATATATACAAATATTGGGACTTATGGGCTTTATCCTAACATCTAAAGGAATAAAAATGGCCAACTGCAAAGTGGAAGCTATTGCGCAGTGGCCATCCCCAAACCCAATAAATAGTGTCCAAGCATGTATAGGAACATTGTACCAAGATTTGCCAAGGTCATTGACTCTATCACTTACCTGCTTAGGGAAGGAAAGACATGTGTCGGCGTTCGGAAGCAATAGCAGCATTTGAGAGTTAGAGAACCTGTTCACAACAGGCCCAGTTATGTCTCTCCTGAGACTCGCGCTTTCATTCATAGTGGAAAAAAAACTCCTCACATTTCATGATGGGCACAAATATGTTACAGAAAATTCCTGATGATGGTATGCTTCATCCTGTCATCATCTGGTCTAGGAAATTAATCCATCCAGGGAGAATCCCATCAGTGACGAATAAAGCTTTGTTTGGCATCAAAGCAGTTTTTAAAGTGTAACTTCATCATCTCTTTGGGGCCCAGCACACCATAACCATTTTTTATTTTATTTATCTGTGATATAGTTCATTTCCAAATTTACACAAAATAAACATAAAAAATATTAAAACAATGCATAAAATTAATATGAATATATACAATATACTTTAAGTTTACACCAGACAAAAACGAAAATAATGTACAACACCCACGCAATTTACCAATAGTCTTAATTAAATTCTGCTTCTTCGCACACTGTTGTCGGTTTAATTATCCCTAAAATAGGGTTCGAAATGCTGCCATCCATGAAATAATACTAGCTGTGTATTGACGAGTCTGTGTTCAAGCAGTAGGTCCAGAATTCTGTCGTTTTAATCGATGTATAGTTATACACCAGCTTGCCAAAGGTGGTCATGTATAACGGGCCTAAACTCAAGCATTTCGTAAATATATATCTCACAGATTCTACATTTTCATGGCATTTACATAGCCGACAGAATCTGGCATTTTTAAAGCTGCCATGTAGATCTCCAAATAGATCGAAGTGGTAACTGATTTATCCTCATCAAAAGATGAAATGTACGCACTGCTTGTTGGGAACATTGTGCAACTTATTGTTGGAGTTTCTAAAAAGTATCTAACACCATACAGACTGGTGCATAATTGCTTAGTGTGACCAGATGGGAATAATTGTTAATCCAGTTCCAGTTTATCAATTTTCTCACAAAGGCACCTTTAATGGATGCATTGTGTTGGCTTTGTGTAAAATCAGGGACCCAATCAATTTTCCCAAAGAGTTTACCACTCAACTTCGGGTAGTTGTACCTGTATTTGAGGGGTTCAAATTCAAGACCTTTAGCAATAGTAGTTAGTAAGGGGCATTTTGAATTTGTTTTACATTTAATAAATAAAATACCCCGTTTCTTCAGGGAAAGTGCCCCCCATGGAAAAACATTCATACTGATCACAGAAATTTGCAATTTCCTTAGTCTGTCCAGTCCTTATCAGCACATCAACTTTAGTAGATACTTCTCATCTCTGACTTTGATGTTTAAATCACATTTGTAGTTGTATTTAGTTTTTTATTTATAGAGTGCTTTCACAAATGTGCTTTGGCGATAATTGTTTAGCAACAACAGTACCAAGTAACAGTGAAGGGCATGGAAATTATGACAACAGGGCTAAGTATGGAAGAGCAACTGAAAGACCTGGAAGGATGAGGCAGAGCGAATATGAAGGGGAAGGGGCTTCCAATGTTTGGGTGCCAAGAATGTCAATGAACAAAAATGAGACGAGGCACAGTGTGGTTTGGGAACAGAGAGAAAAAAGAAACACTGGGGGTGAAGTGAATGTGCAGGGATGTATAAGGAGACCAGAGTACTGAGATAGGAAGAAGCAAGATGTTGTGGGTTCTTATTATTACATTGGCGTGATGTCATCTACATGACTTTGTGGAATGTTGCATGAATTTGAGCATAAGCATTCTGTGAGGGGCAGTAAGTTTTGCAGAGAGAATAACTGGGTGAGGACCTGCCTGGGTGGTGGTGCCAGTTATCTATGGCATCTACTGGTTTACTTACCACATGCCATCTGCCTACATGAAACATGTAGGACCTCCTTGTCTGTAACCCTCTCACCACTCCTCTCTCTTGGAGTGATCACTTTCCCCTTTCTTCCCACCTCTCTCTCTCTCGTCCCTGCAAGTCAAGCCAACTCCAGCACTGCCACCTACCTTTTCAGTCAGCCAACCCATGAAGCGTGTGTCAGTTGAGACTTTTGCTGCTACTTTCTCACCTCCTCCTGCACCTTTGGCTGACTCACACCCTGACACAGCCCTCTCTAAACTTCATCTCTCTAACTCTAACACTCTGGATGTCCTTGCACCTGCCATGAGGATCCACTTGAATCCCAAATCCAAGTGTAACTCTTGATACAGTTCCTACCTTGCCACCCTGAAACGCAAGTGTGGGGCGGCAGAGCCGAATTCGAGGGTCTCGGGCACACCCCCTGACAAACTCGTCTGCAACCTGCTCCAAAGGCAGTACAAACTCTCTGTCCTCTCTAAGACTCAGCCTTATTTTTCAAAATGTGCAAGGAGCTGGCCAATCCTGCTGCAGTCTCTAACTCTCCTGTTGCCTTCTAGGCCCTCTGCACAGCCTTGGCCTCTCATTTCACTACTAAAACTCAGGACATCCTGTCCATCCTCTCTTCCTCTACCTCCTCTTCCCACTCTTCTACCACTCCTGGCCCGTCTGAGGCTGTCACTCCTCCTCCTTTTCCTCCTTTCCCCTGTTCACCCCTGACGATGTTTCTAGACAAGTCCGATCTATGGAAGTCTCATCAAAGCAGGTTCTCCTCTGCTCATCCAGAACTATCAAGGACCACATCCACACCCTTGCTCCAGCCTTGTCAGATTTCTGCAGTCACTCCTTTGCCACTGGAACTTTCCCCTCCCCCTTAAGCACTCTCTTGTGCACCCCCTTTTAAAAAAGCCCTTGGTCGATCCTTCCTCCCCAGCTAACTATTGCCCGATCTCCATCACTTCTTCCTTGGGCAAACTCTTGGAAAAGCTGGCCATCTCCCAGCGTAATCTACATACTGTGTCTCATTGCAACCCTGGCGGTAGCCGTGCCTGTAAAACAGGCATGGCTGCCGCCGGAGTTGCATTCTTTTCCGGCGCCAAGAAATTGTCAATTACCAGGTAATTATGGCCTTGCCGGACCCAGTATTTGCCATTTCCAAATCTTCCCCATTACCATTTGAGACCATTAGGGCTCAATGGGAATGGGGAAGCTGGATGCACAGGCACCGTTATTAACGGTGCCTGTGCATCCGAAATGCTGTGCTTGCGGGTGCCTTTCAGTCTGCCAGGTCAGACCTCTCAAGTCCAACTGGGGTATTTCCTCTCTTCTATCTCTCTCTCTACTTATGTTGTTCCCAAGAGGTATAACCCTGGCTCTTCAACCAGTACCTTGCACCTCTTGCCCACTGCATCACTACTTTCCGCTCCAATTTTCAATGTTATGCCAATGACACTCAGCTCTCTTTCAAGCTCCCCTCATCCACCTCTGCTTCTTCTCTCATACCAGACTGTCTAGCCACAATTTAGGAATGGCGTGCTGCCAATGATCTCTGCCTTAACTGAGATCCTCCTCATTGAGACACCCGCTCCCTCCTTCCCTCTCTCTCTCTTGCTGCCCACGCTGGGCCCTTTTCCTGCTCCTTTCTGTGAGGCTAAGAACCCTGGTGTCATCTTCAATTCCACCATCTCCTTCTCTCCTCACATCTCTGACATCTCTAAGAAGTCAAACTATCAGCTGTACCTCATCACAGGTATTATTCCTTTTCTCACTTTCCCCCAGAAGCTCACTGTCTCCAGAGCTCAGGTCCTCTCTAGGCTGGACTATTGCAACAGCCTTTTTCTAAATCTTCCTACCTCTACTCTTCCACCTTTACAACTTATCCAGAACAGGACTGCGAAACAAGTCCTTGGGCTCAAGCCAGAGATCATATCTCTCCAGCTCTGAAAACTCTTCAATGGCTCCCCGTGGCTGCAAGGATCAACTTCAAGGGCCTTGCATTGTCCATAAGGCTTGCTGAGGCCTGGGACTGCTCTACCTCAAACCTTCTCTTCCAAAACATCTTCCTTCTCCAGCTCTCTGCTCATTCACCTCCAATTATCTGAGGGTCAGACACTTCTCAAAGAAGAGTGTTGGGGGCAGAACTATCTCCTCGGCTGGGGCCTCCCTCTGGAACAGCATCCATGCCTCTCTCAAATTTGAGCCGAGCCGAACCACCTCTGTTTCCTGAAACAACTCTAGTTCTTCCTTTTTGCTTCGGCTTTCTTTCTTCCTCTCCCCTGCTGATGAACCTGACTGCTCCGCGCACTGGTCACACTCTGAACTTGGGCCCAGGCTCCTGCATGTCCAGTTCCCCTCGCACTGCCTCCAGGCTCCCCAGAAATGAAAGGTCTGTATCTGCAACCCTACAGTCTTTTATCTCTGCACTTATGAGCCACCTGTTGGTTGCACTTGTGAGTTAACTTCACTTCCCCCTTCTACTCCCCCTGGTTCTTCTCCCTTTCCCTCTTCGCCGAACTTGTACAATCTGAATGACACAAGGCCTAGTAAAATCGTTATTTTGTCCTACCTTGTTTCCGCCTCCTTGTCTTGTCACACCTAGAAACACTTGTGTACAGGCACGTTATAGAGGATGAAGAGGCTTGATAACTGCCCCCCACCACGACCACCACCCATGGCTTGACATCCGCCTACTGTCCATCTGTGTTGGGTAACAAAGAGAGCCGGAGCGGGCCGGGGACGGATGCTGGAAGCTCCAGGGACTGGATGACAGAGCCTCTCTGAATATCTGCTGGGAGAGAAGGCTAGATAAAAAAGCCACTCTGCGTTTGCTGGGAGAACTACCACCACTGAGCAGAAAAGAGTTTTACCCCACGTGAAGAGTGCCTGGCTTGAGAGAGCTCAGTGACATCTGCAAGTGCTGCATGAGGAAAAAAAGTTGGAGGTGGTATGGAAGGAGTCAAGGTGTGGAGCAGAGTTCCTGCACTCCGATTGCTCTCTCTGCCATCTATGGGAGTGCGGTGGTGGTGGCGGCAGCTAAAAGTCAAGCAAATAGTGTTCCATACTTGCAAACCCTACCGATTTAGGCGGTAGGATACTGTTTTTTAAGCAGTCCTACCACCTGCCGATTTAGTGGCAACAAATACTGATTTTTTTCAATATTTTTGAAACTTTAAGATTCCTACAGATTTTTGGTCACAGAAGGTTGGCAAGTATGGTGTTGCTGTAGAGCTGCATACTCCCTGGAAGCTCTAAGGAGAATGATGACATTGTCCGGTGCCCAACCAACGGCTTTGCATGCAAAGGTTACGGAAAAATGTGTTGACAGAAGGAAGAAACAACGTGACAGGCGGTCACATGAACAAGAAAAGACTGTTTGGCCTGAAAAGAATGAAGTAGAGGGCACGGCAGAATCGGGATTTCAGCACTGCAAAGGAGAATACAAGGGCATTCCGAGAGTGCCCCTATGCGGGATATGCATCACAGCGCAAGAAAGTGAAACTGCTTTCGAATGAAGATCAATTTGAAGAGCAAGATGCTCTGCGGATGGGACAGGAGTCCCAAAGTCCTATGGGACTCCATGGACTAGTGATTAACATCACTTCCCGGCTCTGGCAATCCAGTGGTAATTCTGCTGGACCAACAGCCGATAGCAGTGTTAGAGGTTGCCGGTAAACTGGCGCAACCGCATAATGAGGCACACTTGAAGAGATGGAGAGAAAGAAAAGAAGAAAAAGAAGATTGGAGTGTCATCAGCATAAAAGTGACATGAAAGATGGAAGGAGCTGATGAGTGCAGAACATGGGATGGTGTACAGAGAGAACAGAAGGGGGCCAAGGACTGAACTCTGAGGATCCCAAAAAACAAGCAGGTGTGAGGAGGAGAGTTGCCCAGCCCATGAGACGGAGTAAGTATGGTTTGAAAGATAAGATGTGAACCACTTGAGGACAGACCCAGAAAGGCACACAGAGGAAAGAGAAGAAAGAAGAATAGGCTGATCAACAGTATCAAAGGCTGCAGAAAGATAAAGAAGAATAAGAATGGAGGATACCTTATTATGCATAGCAGAGAGAAGCACATTTGAGACATGTAGAAGTGCAGACTACATGGAGTGGGCAGGAGGAACACCAAATTGTCGAGGAGGAAGTAGAGAGTGAAGGTGGAGATAAGAAGACATCTGAGAGTATACAACCCTCTCAAGAAGTTTAGATAAGAATGGGAGGAGAGCGATTGGATAAAAATTGGATGACAAGAAGGAGTGAGGGTGTTTTTTTTAGGATGGAAATGATGATGGCCTGCTTGGAAAATGAAGGGAAAACAGAGATCAGAGATAGATTGACAAGAGACAGGAGATTTGGAATCAGGAATGAATAGATCTAAGAGATGAGGGAGGAAGCAGTAGGATCTAAGGGTGTAAGGGGGAGGCTTTGTGGTGAGCATGTTTCAAGTAGGAAGAGGTATCCAAGTAAGTAAGGAGGGCAAATGAAGACAAAGGGCCTCATTACAGCCTTGCTGGTAAAACTAGCAGGCTGCCACTGAACCTGCAAATTTTACCGGTGCCCTGGAATGGACAATTACTGGGTCGTTATGGCCCCGGTGGAGTCAGTATTTGCAGATTCCTGGGCCAGTAAAAAAGGCTCCCCATTCCCATTTGATCCATATAGGGCTCAATGGGAATGGGGAGGCCGGATGCACCGGCACCATTCATAATGGTGCCGGTGCATCCGACATGCTCTGCTCGCGGTTGCCGGTTACCGAGATGGTTTCCTAGAGGGAGTAAAGGAACGAGAGGGGAAGGAGGAGTTAAGGTTTGTGTTCAGCGAGGAGGCAATATGGAGAGAAGCATCATCTACAGAAAGAGATTAGGAATCATTAATAGGAATGAGGGTGGAAGAAAGAGAAGAAAGAAAATATGAGGAATTGAATGAGTGGAGATCATGACGCAAGAGAGCTGTAGGAGAAGGAGGTGAGGAAGAGGGAAGTAGGAATGGAGGTGAGAAAGTAAAGAAGAAAATTATCCGAAGAACAAGTAGGATTAACCTGAACATGAATATCACAGGAAAAGGAGGTGAATATTAAGTCAATAGAGGAACCAGATGAATAAGATGGTAGAGTTGAGAGTTGGGACACATGAAAAGAAGTAAGAAAGGGAAGAAGTGGAAAGAAACAGGGGTTGTGTCAAGATGGAGCTTAAAGTCGCAGAGGAAGACCAACAGAGAAGATAGAGAAGAAGAGAAGATTGGGTGTTTTGTATTTGCTGTGTGTTTTGCGATTTAGGCTTTTTCCCTCTAGCTAGGAAACTTGACATCTGGGTGTCTTACATTGTTGTTGTGTTTGTAGTTTAGGGCCTCATTACAAGCTTGCCGGTAAAAGAATTGAATTACCAGCATGCAAGTGCTACCAAGTCTGTGTTTAATCGCAGCCAGAATCAACCGTTGATTCTGAGTCAGCGTGCACGTACATTCCGGCATGCCAGAAATGGTAACACCGGCATGCTGGTAATACCATCAAAAGGCCCCAAAATCCCCCATACCGGCATCCTCGCTGAAGCTTACTCTAATTCTGGATTTGCGCACACGGACCTACCGGCACCGCTGTTACAAGTACCTGTATTACCGTTACTGGACATAACGTGATTGCCAGAACAGGAAATGTACCGGCGGCCATTATAAAAACAAAATCCAATTCAATCCTCAGTGCACAGGGGTCAGAGGCACATTCTGAGCACTGAAGAACCTACACAGACATGACATCAAGACAACCTGCCACACAGAGGCGTAAGCCAAGATGCAGTGAACCAGAACTGAACATGCTGGCTGACATGCTTATCGAGAACTCTGCAGAAGTCTTCTGCAATGAGCTACATCGCCAAACGCAAACCAGGAAGAAGGCCATCTGAGAGGAGGTTGCCCAGAAGGTGTTGGCATTGGGGATAACCCCCAGAACAGTTAGGGCCTGCAAAAAGAGGTTGGACTATCTATGTCGCTGTGTGCGAAACCTCCTTGCTGCACAACTAGCCCAGGGCATGACCACAGGAGGTGGACCACCATCTAAAATAAAACTGGAGACCTGGGAGGAAACCTGCTGCAGTATAATGCACATGGAGGCGTTCGAGGGAGCCTGAGATGCAGAGGCCAGAAATGTCACATCCAATGAGGCTGGTGAGTCCCCGTAAGCCCAATGTCACACCACACACCTTGTAGCCTCATTGCTAATGAGTAGGCCAATATGTGAAGTATGTTGTACCCGAGGCCAGTATAGCCCTGCTGGCAGTCCAACCACGTCAACCTCACTGCACACTTGCACATCGCACCTGCCTTCAACCTAAACCCAAACACCACTCACACATCACAAAGGTCCCTTGTATTGGCCCCACAAGTTGCATCTGCAGGCACTCAGACACACATCCCCCTGACCTGACACTGCACAACTGCTGTCATCACCGCTGTGCTACCACAGGCCCAAAGTCACATCAGTGTCACATACCCCCACTACCAGCAGATGACAAGATGCACACATCAATGATACATGTGGCCCACTTGTCCCACTCACCATGTCCCATCCTGCATGATCTCAACACAGCGAATGCCATAGGCAGCAGACACATGTGTAACACGTCCGTGTGGCAATCAGACAACCCCATGTCATACAGCTTGTGTGGCACACCCATAATACCCAAACCAGAAAACACCAGTACCCCAGGCAACAGGCACTGCACACACCATGTACACACACTGCACATGCACCCACACAGCATTCCCTGACACATGCATGTCTGCACCATGCCATGGCCATCAGCATGTCCTTGACAATGCAAATACATCTGAAATCACTAGTACTCATGTCTGTCTGATGAATCCACACCCATCACTGATGCCCTGCCTTTCTGACCCACACAGGCACATTATCTGGCAATGAGGTGGAACAGCCGAAAACATTGCGGAACACCAGGGCACGCCGCTGCCGGCCTACCACCACCTCCACCCAGGGATCCAGTGCATCTGGCAGCACAGGAGGCCGGGCTACTACTGCATCTGCCCAGCCACCACCCGAACAGGAGCCACCTGTCCCACAGGCACCCCCACGACAGGAGCCACCTGTCCTCCAGCCACCCCCTCAACAGGAGCCACCTGTCCTACCGGCAACCCCACGACAGGAGCCACCTGTCCTACAGGCACCCCCACGGCAGGAGCCACCTGCACCCCTCATGCAAGGCAGACCACTCGTCGACATTGGGGAAGATGGTGGGCCTGATTGTATATCCATTGACCACAGCTACCCGATGCTGAGGGATTCAGTCCCGTGGGCCCAATGAGCCCTCAACCCTGGCAACCACCACCCCTACACAATGTACGTGACATTGAGGGACACCTGTCCAGGATGGAGGCACAACAAACATAAATGCACACAATAGTGCAACAATACCTGGAGTAGGCCCGGCTCATGCGGGAGACACTACAGGACACCTTGGGAGGACCGCACAGATGCTGGGCTGAGCCACACAAGGGATATACCATCTGGCACGGCGTGTGAGGGAGGGGAATGGGTCAATCTCAACCCTGGTAGAGTCCATCACTGTTTTAGTGCAGACACTTGCAGAACAATGGTACATGCCGTTCCCACTGGCACCATCATCAAGCAACACTCGTACGAGCTCCCAACAAAGCAGCCCAAGGCGTAGGTCGCTGCAGCTGACTCGCCCTGCAGAAGTGCGCACCCCTCCACATCATAAACGGGGATGCAAATAGGACAGACTTGCTGTGTATGGGAGGGATAGTTGGGGAGGGTTGTGAGGAGGGATAGTTGGGGAGGGGTTGTGGGGAGGGAAAGCTGGGGAGAGGGCGTGGGGAGGGATAGTTGGGTGGGATTGTAGAGGTAGTCAAGGACAATCACAAATGCAAATAGTACATTTTCTCACAATGTATATGGTGTTCATAACAAAAACATGAGTGGACATTGATATTTCGGTGTGAGTGCATTTATTCTTGTACAGTGTCCAGTGCCCACTGTGCTCAATGTCCAGTGCTGTGTGTGTAGCAGGTGCTCAAAAGTAGTGCTGTATAATGTCTGCATGTGTTGCATGTCCATCATTGACGTCGCAGCGCTGGCCATATTCCTTCTCCTCCTCAATCTCATCCTCAGCCTCTGATGGTAGCATGTCCATGTCGGGGGGCAGGGGGACATTTCGCCGGATGCACATGTTGTGCAACATGACACATGCCAGCACACGTTTTCCCACCTTCTCAGGGCTGTAATGAGGGCTCCCCCAGATCTGCTGAGGCAGCGGAACCTCGCCTTTAACAGGCCGAAAGTCTGCTCAATGGTGCAGCGAGTGCATGCATGGGCACGGTTGTACGCCTGTTCATGCCTGTTGTGGGGTTACCTGATGGGGGTCATTAGCCATGGCATCAGTCAGGAGATATAAAGTGATGGCTTCCCGTGATCCACGGGATGCGAAAACAGGGGCACACTTTTGTCCGATTTAATCGGAAACAGTCAAAGCTTATTTTCTGTATGAATTCACAGAAAGTAAACATTTTTTACATTTATCAAAATTTAATCTAAGAACTATCTGTTCCCTTCAATCTCAAACAAAATCAATAAAACGTTGCCATTGTAATTCACAGTCATTACACTTTTTCAAACATAATATGTAGAGAAAAACTCAGTTGAATTTCATCAATTTGACAATTCCATCAAAATATATAAGTATTTATGTCATATACAAAAACATGCATTTTAGATAATTCCAAGTATTGTCTGATATCCTGATAGGATTTTGAGTTCAATGTCCTGTATTGTTGTTGGTTCTTCTTAACAAAGACAACTCCTATCTTTACATTACGCGTTTCGGGCTATCTTTTAACCCTTCTTCAGATGTGGATAACAGATCTATTCATTAATTCATCTACAAGTAATAGAAAATATTTTCGTTACTTCTTGTGATTATTTCCCAATTAGACATTTATCATTCTTCAAGTTCTGTCGGCACCCATTTTAAACCAACCTTTAAGATACGTGTCCGGCCAAATGACACAAGTTCTTGTAAGATCCAGTCTCGTGTGTTCAGTTAATTTGCTCTTTAGCTGCTGGTGTTGGTGTCCGTTCTGTAAAATGAAGGACACCTGATTTTAGTGAGGAGAAGTCTATATTTACACTGCTTCCTGATACTACGTTTTGTCGTGACATATTGTGGGACCAGTCGCTAAATAAATTACAATGGCAATGTTTTATTGATTTTGTTTGAAGATTGAAGGGAACAGATAGTTCTTAAATTAAATTTTGATAAATGTAAAAAAATGTTACTTTCTGTGAATTCATACAGAAAATAAGCTTTAACTGTACTCTAAAATTGTTTCCGATTAAATCGGACAAAAGTGTGCCCCTGTTTTCGCATCCCGTGGATCACGGGAAGCCATCACTTTACATTTTCAGTTCAGTCTGGTAGCACAGACTTTAACAAGGAGCACCTAAAACTCTGAACTATTTAAGTACTTGATCTGAACTATTTAAGTACTTGATTGAGGAGGTAATATTTAAACCAGTTAATTTGAATAAAAGCGAGTGCACCTTCACACTTTACCCTCTTATATCAGTCAGGAGATACCCAGCATCGCTGCACGGGATCAACAGAAAGGGTACATGTCAATTTCCTGGTCATTCGATGCTGGCACAGACTGTATAGTGTTCCATTGAGAAGACTAACATGCACAGGCAGAATAGAGCTTAAATGACACCAGTTCTTTTCCTTGTACCAGAAGGGATTATTTTCAGGATGCATGTAGGGTGTGTCTTGTGCAGTTGCACTCACATGGACCATTCACAGACAAGATTACCTCTAGCAATTTTCTCAGCAACTAACATAAATGGATGCAAATGTCATTGATGTGTCACATATGATAATCAACTATATGTCCTGGTACAACAGTACTTTTAGAATGGTATGCATTTATGTTGCAGTGGTAGTACCTGTGTGCAGTCTTTATTACAAATCCTTTATATAGACATGCTTTGAAATCGCGACCCATATGACGAAGGACAAATTGATGGAATATGTGTTTGTGGGGTGAAGGGTTTCATATTTGCTATGGGGGGGTGTGTGAAACGGTGGATCGGGTGACAACGCCACATTGAGATCCTATATTAGTGGTAGAGAAGTTTCCCATTCAGAGGTTTTTGTCTAGGAGCATTACATTTAAAGGTGTTACATTTGGAAGACATGACACGGGTACTAACAGGCAGTGTACCTGTCAAAATATGTGTGAATCGACAGGTTTTACAGGGGTGGCAGCTTCTGTATTTTCTGGCTGAGCATCATGTGTTGTGCATTTCATTGACTGTGTATTTCCCTATCTTTGTCACTATGGCGAGGTGCATTCTGGTACTTGCGGTTTTGGTTAATTGCTGGACCATATAGATGTAGTTATGTATGCACTGTATTTTTACATACATGAAGACACGGCAGTCAAGACCTTGCACTCTGGCTCCTACAACTGTGCTGAACCTTCAGTTGCACCTACACACTTGCACATTTCATGCCCACACAACGCTGAGTAGGGTCATGTCCCCTTGAATGTGGGTGGTTTATTATTGTTACAATTGTGGGTAATGATGTTCCTTGCTCTTATTCCTCATCTACCTTTGCCTTTCAATTACCAATCCTGACTCTGGGCACTTTCACAGGGATATGGTAATTGTATCAGGTATTTGCAGTAAGAGTTATGATGGATTGATGCATGCAGTGTGCACATCCACTGGTCATGGGTCTCATACTGGGCCATTATTTTAACTCTCCACATGGCTTTGTAGTTAATCTCACCCAGCAGCCAGGTATGCTATGCTTTTCACTGCCCCCCCCCCAATTCAACACTCCACATGGCCTTGTAGTTAGACTCACCCAGCAGCCAGGTATGATGTCCGGTGTGTCTTTCCATGTACCGGGGCAATGTGGAGTTCCGCAGCACCATGGAGTCATGTGTAGAGCCAGGGAATCTTGCACAGCAATGTGTGATGAGGTGGCGGGCATCACACACCATCTGTACATTGAGGGAATGGTACAGCTTCCTGTTGCGGTACACTACCTCCACAGCATGCCTGACCACCAGCTCCACATGTGTGCAGTCCACTGCTCCAATTACATTAGCCATGCCTGAAAGTGAGTGGAATGCTATTTTTGTGATATTCCCCTCCTCAGCAGTCCTTGGTAAGCGGATGTGGTCCCATACGTGGGACAGGAGTGCATCGAGCACCTGGAAGAGCACAAGGAAGAAACATGGTTGCGAGATACCATGCAGCTGGCCCACTGTGTGCTGGTATGTGCCTGTGTCAATAAAGTGTAGCACAGACACTACCTTCAGCAAGGGGGGATGGCTGTCCGGATATTAATGAGGCTAACCAGACCATCATGTAGGAGGTCCACTATGGTGGTGATGGTGTCCCTCTCTACCCTGTACAGGGTGTGGATCTTAGCTGGGGTGAGGTTGAATGGGGTGGCCCTTAGGCAAGGGATTGTTGGCTGCTTGTGGGGTATGACCTGCTGCGCATTGTGGATTTGCTGGGCCATGATGGCCCTCCTTCTGCTCTGCTGCATCCTCTGCCTCACTGCCTCTTCAATCAGTAGCTCTGCAGGAATATCCTCCAGCTCCAGTACTGCTACTGGTAGCATTGTGGTTCTGGAAGGGGTGTGGGGTGTGGGAGGGATTGTTTTGTGTTGTGGAACAGGCCATTGGGTCCCCCTGTGCTGATTTTGAGCACCTCTGACATGTTTCTACACACCAGTATCCACTCAACGCCTGGTCCGCGATGCCGGTATTTCCAGTATCGTTTTCACATTGTTACCTGCATGTCCATGCCGGTGGTTCTGTGTCCATGCAACTCTGAATGTGCACTCACTTACGCCATGCCAGTATGACGGGCAGGGCTGCCACATGTCTCCGGAGATAACATTGACAGTTTTGCTGGACGCAGTGGGTCCCTTGCGATGTCGGTGTTACCGGCATCACAACTCAGACTACGCTGGTTCAGAAAAGGGTGCCAGTACGGATATAACGGCACCACTATTTGTGGACTTCCAAGCTTGCAATGATGCCCTTAGTCTCTTTTTCCCTGGCTTGCTGCTAGGCAACCGGGTGTGTTCGTCATGCATTGTGCAGTTCTTCCTCCCTCTCTTTCTCCTCCTTCCATCTCTCTGCTCTCTCCCTTCATGCTCCTTTCCATCTCCCCCATGTTCTCTACCTGCTACTCTATCACCTATCCTATCTCTCTATCAAAGTCTTGAAGGAAATAGTACAAGATAGATCTCCTGGTCTCCAACCCAGGTCTGCCCATCACTGACACCTATGTTAACACTTCTTCCAGGCAGACTGTCACTGACATCCTCTTTGTCATTCCCTCTCCAGAACTTTGGATTTCCCATATGGTCTCAGTGCTCTCCCCTTTCTCTTCTTCACACATTAATGGTGTACCACAATGGTAAGTTCTCTTGGAATATTTCCCATCCTCTAGGAGCATCAGTAATGCCTACCAAAATTGCACTGTCATGGTCCAGGGCTCACAGCCCAACCTCCTCCTTCTTTATAGGTGTCTTCCATCTCTCATCAAAGTCCTCCCTTGTCCTGCAACACCACCTTCTGCCACCTTGGTGACCCCTTCTCCACCACCGACAGGCATACTGCATTCCTATACCCCTCCTCGGAAGACATTCAAAGGTGGCAACCAGATCCACTTAGCTAACCTCAACTCTCATTCTGCCGTTAAACACTCCTTTGACATCTGCCACCTCCCTGAAGACTTTGACTTTGACGTCCTGGCTCTCAACGAGATGTGGCTCACAGGTAGCTCTGTCACTACTTTTGACACACTCCTCCGTGAGAACTACAATATCCTCTCTAAGCCCAGGCCTAACTAGTCTGGGGTGGAGTGGCCCTTTTCTTCCCTGAATGGGTCCCTGCTACTATCATACCCACTCGGTCCTTCTCTTCCTTTGAATGTGTCGTCTGTAGGCTTGGTGTCTATCCAATCCTCTTGCCAACTGTAGCCACCCTCTACAGAACCCCTGGTCCGGTCTCCATGTTCCTCTCAGAGTGGTCTGACCTCACCTCTTCTCCCCTGGCCTCCACCTCCAAGCCTCTCTTCCTCTGAGACTTCAATATTCACCTTGACTCCACTGATGCACCCTCTGGACTATTTTGCAGCTTCAGTGACTCTCTTTCACTCATCAATCTTCCCTTCGGTCCGACACACTCAGCCAGACGCACCTTGGATGTTCTCATCTCAGCAGACACCCCCATCTCCAACCCTCTCACTACACCTCTCTCCTGGTCTGATCATGCTCTCCTGTCCTCTCACCTGGATCTGTTGGAACCCCCGGCTAAGCCTCCACCAGCAATGCCAGTCTCCTTCTCCGTAATTCGACCGATTAATCGAGTGTCAGTTGCTGCTTTTGCCACCACTCACACAGCCCTTGCTAACCTTCACCTATCCATCTCCAACACTCTGGACATCCTTGCCCTTGTCTTGAGGATCTGCATGAAGCCTGCCTCCAAGCACACCTGGTGTGATTCCGACCTAGCCTCCCTGAAACGCAAGTGCAGAGCTGCTGAGCAGAAGTGGCAGGCTTCACGCACATCCTCTGACAGTCTGACCTGCCACCTGCTCCAGAGGCAATACAGACTCTCCATCTGCTCAAAGTAGAATGTCTATATCAAAGCCTGCATCTCTAAGATCACTAAAAACACGCTTGAACTGTTCAAAATCTGCAAGGAACTTGCAAATCCTACTGCAGGCCTCCCACTTCATAACCAAAGCTCAGGACATCCTGTCTTCACTCTCCTCTACGCCCCTCTCTTCTCCCTCACCCACTCTCAGGCCTCCCTTTGCCCCCCTCTCCACTTCCCTCCTACTCACCTTTTTCTCATCCATATCACCCTGCTCCTCCAGAACTATAAAGGACATCATTCCTTCCCTTGCTCCAGCCATGCCTGATTTCTGCAACCACTCCTTCCCGCCACTCCTCAAGCAATCCCTTGTGCACCCTCCTCTCAAAAAGCCTTTTGCTGACCCCTCCTGCGCAGCTAACTACTGCCCTAAATGTATTACCCCTTCCTGGGCAGACTCTTGGACAAGCTAGTCATCTCCCGACTGATCCAACACACTGAATCTGTTGGTTGTCTCCACGTCCACCAGTCTGGCTTAGAGCGCCAGTGACACAGTGACACAGAAACTGCACTCCTGAACACCTGTGGAAACTTGCTCTCAAATTGCGATTCCAACTTTCCCTCCATTCTCACCATTCTTGACCTTTTCTCTGCCTTTGATACGGTCAATCATGTCACACTTATAAACCGTCTCTGTGATACCCTTGGCATCACGCGCCTGGCACTGGACTGGTTTACCTCCTTCCTCTCTGATGGACCATTGCAGGTTCAAGTGGGCTCTTTTCTCTCCTCTGTAACACTCTCCACCTGTGGTATCCCTCAGGAATCTATTCTCTCGCTGTGGCTCTTCAACATCTACCTTGCCCCTCTACCCCATTTGATCTCTGCCTTCTCTCCTCACTTCCAGTGTTATGCGGATAACACACAGCTCTCCTTCAAGCTTCCCTCCACTTTCTCCTCTTATTCCTCTCTCATTCCCGACTGTCTGGCAGCTATTCAGCAATGGTCTCTGCCTTAATGCCAGTAAGACTGAGATCCTTCTCATTGGGACCCCATCTACCTCCTTCCATCCTACCCTCTGGCCACCCTCCATGTCCTCTTCCGCCTCCTGTGAGGCAAAAAGCCTTGGTGTTGTCTTTGACTCCTCTCTCTCATTCTCTCTTCACATCACAGACCTTGCTAAGAATGCCCACTTCCAGCTGCACTTCCTCCGAGACATTCTCCCTTTATTCACCTTCCCGCAGAAACTGAATGTATTCAGAGCTCTGGTCCTCTCTAGGCAGGACGACTGTAACAGCCTCTTCCTCAACCTGCCTAAATCCTCCCTTTGCCCCTTTCAACTAATCCAGAATAGAACTGCAAGACTTATCCTTGGCCTCAGGCCCAGAGAATGCATCCCTCCAGCCCTACTGACTCCCGGGTTGCTGCAAGGATCATGTTCAAGACCCTCTGCATCATACACAAGGCCTTCTGGGGCCTGTGACCTGGCTACATCCAACTCTCTCTCCCTAAATACCTCCCTGCTAGAGCCTGTCGATCTTCTAGCTCCAACTCTCTGCAGATCAGATGATTTTCCAAGCAGGGAGTGGGGGGTAGATCTCTCTCTTCTGCAAGCGCCTCCCTCTGGAATTGCCAGACTTGAGCCAGATCTCCTTAAGTTCGGGAAGCTTCTCAAGACCCTCATTTTCTCTCCTGCTTCCATCTCCCACTCCCTGCTAATGTCCCTTGCTGTCTCATTCTGACTGGCTGCCTGGTTCCTTCTGATTCATACAGGGCACCAGGCCCTCTCTCGACTAGTCTACCCCTGCACTTGATCTACCCTGACACCCTAACCTACTGGGCTCTCTCCCCTGCGCTAGCCTGGCTGGGCATGCAACTCTTTTGAGCCCATCCATTCCCATCCATTCCCATTGGTCACACACTTTGCACGTGGACCTTCTTTCCCCTGCACTCTCTGCATTCCCCTGGCACTTTTGCACCTGGCATCCCCTTAGCACTCGCCTAACACATGGGCCAGTGAGGCACCAGAGGAGACAGCAGTCCTTATAACCAAGCGGTAACTTGATCCATCACTTGATCATGCCGGATGGTGCTAGATGGTGCTGGCGGGCATCAGGGGGACAGAGGAAACAGGGGAGGTCAGGTGGCTAGCTGCAGATGTTGGGACAACGGACATCAGCCTTCCAGTCCAGAGTGCTGTCCTAGGAATAGGTGAGGCACTGGGAGAGGTGACAGTACTTATGGCCAAGCAATCACATGATCTGTCAAGTGACTGTGTAACGGATGGTCTTCTTTGGCAGGCCTCAGGGGGATGGAGGAAGGATGGGATGTCAGGCAGCTGTGCCACATATGTCGGGTCCTTGGGTGGCAGCCTTGCTGTACCAGAGCACAGTCCCATGAGCCAGTGAAGCACCAGAGTAGATAGCTGTCCTTATGTCCAAGCAGTCAAGTGATCCATCAAGGAGGGGAGTTGGTTCCTGGTTACCAAAAACAGACTACAGCTACCAGAATTCCTTGAGATCAATTTGGACCAATATGTAACACCTGAAAAGATAGTCTCCCTGAAGATTGTTAGAGACATGAAATCGTTTGGAGGAGAACAGCAACTTGAAATGCAGCAGGTATTCAACACTGGGAACTAGAGTGTGCGCCTCACCCTCCGTCTGTTTCTCTACTTATTGATCCGTCCAGTGACCACTCCAGATGGTGCCTAGTGGCAGGCATCAGAGGACGGAGGAAGCAGGGGAAATTAGGTAGCTATGCCGTGGATGTCGGGACCTCGGGCGGCAGCCTTGCAATAACATATCCTCCATGAGTTAAAAATGGCAAGGCTAAAATACTTTCCCAGATTGGAATGAGTCCAGTAGAAGAACAACAACAAGAAGCAGAAATAACTCAAATTCCAACAAACATGAATATAGATGTGTCCAAACTATTGGTATCCACCTCCTAGGATAATATAAAAAAGCAATCTCCTTGAGTGCTATTAAAAAATGAATAACATCCAGAAGTGAGAGACACATCTAACAAGGCCAACCATACCTGGGAAAATCTTTGTTTTTACCCTCCAAAGTGCTTCAAGACCAGGTATTGCGATAATACCATAACACTCTACTTGCAAGGAAATTGTGATGCAAAGAAAACCATGCAGAAAATACAAGTGCACTTAGGATGGCACACATTAAGGGAGAGTGTCGAATTCCATGTCAAGCCTGATTTGCATATGGTCTTTCCCTTCTGTAATGGCTTGGCAGACGAAGAACGGTGGTCTGGAGGGTTGCCCAGAGCATTGCCAGTGGTTAAGATTAAGTCTAAACCTTCCAGCCATCACCTCTTTGTTTTTGCTATGTCACCCCGAGTGGGACGGGTATGCCCAGACGTGGGTCCCGTGCCTGCTGGGCCTAGAGACCCAAGCTACTCCTCACTGATGAGCCCCAACAAGGGCGAAACATGTTTGGGGATGCTTGTGGTCTCGTGCAGAAGGGATGTGGCCTAGCAGTTCGGGCTGGACTGCCCCTTTTGGGGTGGGGCCAAGCCTGATTTGCATATGGTCTTTCCCTTCTGTAATGGCTTGGCAGGCGAAGAACGGTTGTCTGGAGGGTTGCCCAGAGCATTGCCAGTGGTTAAGATTAAGTCTAAACCTTCCAGCCATCACCTCTTTGTTTTTGCTACACCTGCAGCATTTACATCCAATCGAAGTTTCCTATGCATTAACCACAGGGTCTTCTTAGACCATTGCCCATACCACGAGTCCCCCAACACATGTTCCTTAGAATTCAATGTGGAATTGCCTAAAAGTAAAGGGTTTGCCCCCATTCTTATAGTGGTTGACCACTTCATGAAAATGGTACACTTCGTTCCCCAAAAAGGCTTATCAATAATCAAGAATTAGCACACATCATAATTGGTAAAGCTGATTGTATTTCCCGCTCACATTATATCAGTCTGGATAATCCAATTCTCATCACACTTCTAGAAGGCCTTTGGCAATCAAATTTTAGTATTGCCCATCTGTTACCATCTGCAAACTAACAGTCAGAAGGAAAGTGTCAATCAGATGTTAGAACAATGATTGTGGTGTCATGTGCAAGTAGATCAGAGATGAATCAAGGTCGTGTTGGCAGCTGAGTCTGCTTATAACAACAGAGCATATGCATCCACCAAATTCATCTCATGTTATCTGTTAAATGGCTGGGAACAACTACCTAACACTTAATACCCAATTACTAGCCACTCAAGGACATTGCACCAAGATCAGCTATACATTAGTGTTAGAAAAGCAAAATCTGTGCCAAGCTAAGATGTGTTCAAAAAAGGCACATCAATCAATTCCTCATTGCCAAACAGTGATAGAATATGGTTATTTACAAAGAACCTATATCTGAAGGGACTATGAAAGTTCCTGCCATGATATCTAGGGACTTACTGGTTGTCACAAAGATTGGAAACAATGCCATTAATGCAGCCTTGTCTTATCCTTTAAGGTGCCCCCAGTACTCCACATTTCCATGGTAAAGGTGGAACATCCAAACAAATGATCAGGAACCAGGATGTGAGATCAACGCTTTCCATAATGCAAAAACTGTTACAGAGAGAATCTACTACCACACAGATTTGGAAAACTGTGGCCCTGAGTTTCACACACAGGAACCTGCTAGTGTGGTTCATGCAGAAATTCATAGACTTCATCCTAAACTCCACTCCAGAAGGAGAGATTCAGGGATTGATGGCATGATGCTGGTGCAGTCAAACCGTGATCTACCCCAGCAAACGCTGTTGAAACCACAAACATTGCTAACCCTGTACGTTTCAACCTTGTAAGGTCCTCAAAACTGTGGAAGGAGGTCCCCGGTGAAGAGCTTATGCAGCTACTTGATGTCCGGTTAAGAGCTACTGGAGTGTCGTAGTAATGACCTGGATTTGGGGGAGACAGGGACTACACTTCCCAGTAATCTGCATCATCCTGAGAAACATAGGGAAGTCATCTCTTCCACATGCACTTACCCGTATGCTGTTCTCTAGCAGCTGCACTATATTGCTGCCCTCTTTTGCCTGGAATCCATTGAAGATCCTGGTGATGCTCCTATTCCTTGTCACCTGCACCTACCTGGATGTCACCAAATCTGATACCTGAAAGAAAGAGAAAGGAGAATCACAAGTACGAACTCAACACTACGTGCATAGAAGCAGTAGGAATCTGCTCAAACTCATCAATGGTTGGCTTAAGGGAAGGAACACAGCAGTTCTTTGGACTTATGGCATTTAGTGTCTGAAAGAAAATGAATTAGAGAATGCTGACAAGAAATGTTATGATTATATGTGATTATTTCTCTAACAGTGAGGGAATTACTGGACAACATCTTTCCCAGCCTCGAGGAAACAAAGGAGTGTCTTGAATGATCAACCAAGTTAGAGAACTAGACTTCATCTGGACATCTATTTTTCAACCCTGAGAACGCTGTACTAACTGTACTTTCTGTACTATTTGAAATGCCCTAAATTGTTGGAAAACTGGTCTGGATTGGAGGAAGCAGCAGTAAAAACGCATTCATCATTGTTTCCTTCTCATTACAGAATGGAAATCTCTCATTTGACCGCTCCTCTCAGTAATCATTCCGAAAATCAAGAGGAATCAAAGGGCTCAAAATACACCATTCCCATCCCTATTTCCTGGATTTCGCCTAGACTAGCATTAGTCAGGCAGTGCAAAAACGACTGCAAGTGGTGGAGGACCCACAATGGCCCTGCTGGGTCTCAATTTAAGGTGTTACAAATAATCTGTGTCCCGCTAGTGGGAAACCTGCATGGTGTGTTGTAACCATGGACATTTTGCCAAAGGATGCTACTCAAATATGGAAATAGATAGTTGAGAGGGCCTCACAGTAAATGGGGGAATGGACATGGCTATCAACCTGGAAGACGATGGACCCTATGTGGCCACCAAGTATTTGGCTACCATTGCAGGACAACAATTGAGATACTTTACGATTCCAGTTCACCATAGGCAGGAATGGGAGAGTTCTTGTACAACGCCAACCTGGAGCATGTCATGGGCAAATTGAGACTCTCTGATGTAGATCCTTGGTACTATCAAGGGCAACACATCACCATGTTATGATACTTTATTGCTGAAATAACTGTTTATAACAGTTCATCCATCGGCAAGTGTTTGTTATTAAGAAGGGTCTATCTTATTGGGATGGCACCACCAAGCTGCATTGAAGCTGAGAAAAGATTCTCCAAATCGCTAGAGTTGATCATCAAGGATCTAAAGGTGGGAGGCATCATAGAAGAATGAAAGTACTCTGAATGGGTATCCTGGTACAAATGTGAGGCACAGGAAGGGAATGCTGTCTGTCATAATTAGATGAGGCCCTTGGAATGGGGAAAGGAAGGAGGTGTGGACTCCTGTCTCCAATTCCTTTGCCGCCCCATTGCTGTGCTCTGATGTGATGTCTTGCCTTCTATTGTTCTAATGGAACCCTGCACAATCACAAGATTCCCAGTACGCAGTTGTGACTTCTTGGAGTATATATCACATTGTACATCCTACTCCACCTACTGAATCAGGCTGTATCTTTCTTAGACCAATGAGAACAATCAGTACTGCAGCCTTCAGAGACACTTTCTTACTGCTTACATGGGACTCTGACTTGATGTCATCTTCTCCCGAATGATGGACCCAAAACCACACATTGTATTCAGAATTACACAGCCAGCACTATAGACACATTGTGTATCCACACCTGCAGCACACAACCTAATCTTTTATAAACAATATGACACATTCAATTAAAAAACATTATATTTACATATCAATATAATGGGGAGTACTTTGTCAAGCACTTTTATGAGTTGGACGTTTTATTATTGTACATCAATGCCTGTACATAGGAAACAAGCATAGAACAATCTGGTGCTACCGACCAGTTTGAGGGCTACTTCTGTATCATTGGAATACAATCAAAACAGCAACATATTTGATACATTAATTCATGAAGAGGAAAAAGACATGTTGTTGAACCGCAACATTCAATGTAGTAAGTATAGAAAGGTAAGAATTGGACTTCACCCGATACATTGTTTTATGAAAGAAAAATGACATCCACCTAAAGGCCTTGTCTCTATTGCTAAAAGAGATAATTAGAGAAGCCATGACTGACACTATCAAAGTCAAAGGACAATACCTGAAGGATGTGGAAAGCAGGGACTTTAATATGCAAACTCTGCATCCACACTGATTGATCATAGTTTCACACTCTAGCCCCTAACATAGCCTATCCAATCCCTGTATAACCCCAGTCGGAAATGTTTTTCCACAGCGCGCCATCCACAGATCCAGTAAGGAACCACACTTCCTGCAAGTAAAAGACACAAGTTTTGCACTGTGGGATTAGGGCAAGCCTAAGGTGGCTCCCATGAGGAACTTTGCTAACATTTGTGAGTTCGCTCTTTGATAGGGATATGCGAGACATGTTGCTAAGGATTCACAGTTAAGTAAAAGATGTGTATATACCACATGGAGAAAAAATGTTCCACTTCTGAAAATCTCATTCCACAATGATCGATCAGACAATCAACCACCTAATCTTTAACTTATACTTAATATTCACTTTATACATCTGAATTTATTTTCACAGCATGCCATGTGGGTATCTAGTCAGGAACATTTTCAAATAAAGGTAATATTTCATAGCTTTGAGCTTTCTTCAAAATACCACCACTCTCATGACAAGCATTAGAATATGGCCTGTTCTTAATATTTCTGAGTGCACTCTGAGCCTTATCTGCGGGGACTACGTGTATGCATACACATATCTGTGGAAGGTTTGTGGATACCACAAGGATATTTTTTTCAGCTTCTGAAAATTAAGCTCCACAATGATTGATCATACCCTCAACCCTGTGTTTTAACTTATCGTAAACGCACTTTATAGCCCTAATAACAAATGTTTTCCACAGAGTGCCATCCATGGATGTCATAAGAAACTACAGTTCCCATGGCCAAAGATATATTTTATCTTAAAGAGAATATGTCACCGTCTAGGACATGTCCTCATCCGCCCTAAGACCATGACAAACCACAGAAGCATCTAACATGGCAATTGTTTAACATGTGAGAGTGAAACTCCGGGTAAAGATTTGCTATTCTGTGAAAGGCCCACGGATATCATGTGGTAGTATTGATCTCCTTAAAAATAAAAACAGTCCACAATCATTGTTCATATCCATACTTCTTTAGCATCTAACATACCCTAAACAGCCCCTAGATATTTTCCACATAATGCCTTTCACGGATGCACTAAAGAACTGCAGTTCCACTGGTTATAAAACACTGTTCTCTTGTCACAAGAAAATACCATCTGTCACCCATGGGGGGAATTTTCTTATCAACTATAAGATAAAATCAAACCTTAGAAGGCTCCCATATGGCCATTGTTTGAACATTTCTGAGTGCACTATATGAGCAGGATCTGTGGGACCCACTGGTAAGGATCCACTGGCCTGTGAAAGGCCATATAAGAAATATAAAATCTATTCACTTTTAAAAATCACCATTCACAATAATTGATCACCCCAGCATCTAACATACTGTAAACAACCCATTTGAACTAAATGCAAATATATAACAACACATCAAGTCATGTACCATGGTTCCTGCAGCCACAAAACTCATTTTGTTAAAAAAAGGCCATAAACTATTCTTCAAGGTCATTCCCTTACAAGCCTAAAGGGGCACAATGTTGGTACCAGATCTGCAATTCTCTCATGAGGTCTGCAGATCCACGATGGCTGGCACTTAACATTTTACAGTCAGAGCTCAGTCAGTCAGAAAGCACTTTCATTGTGAAACCCAGATCACATATATACACATGGATACTTGTGCATCTGGTCCTAGTCAATCAAACTGATTTTCTTTCTTCCGTTAAGCCAATCAAATTCGTTTTTTTAGATTTAAATATTGAAAAGCAGAACAATGTGTGTTTTGCCAGCGGTATTTTCAATGCTGACTATATCCCTGGAATTATTGTCATTCTTACTGGCTTTAACGTGCAATCACAATACCTTTAGGATTACTGCCTGTGGAGAAGTAATCTCATCACAGCAGTAATTGACCACCAGCACTCATTTTTTTATTACAGGGACCTTGAACTAATACGTATTCCATATATACAAGAAGAAAGCCTGTTGGTTCAAGGTCAAAGTGCCACAATTCAGTAAAAGGAATGCAAACATATAGTTATTTTAAAAATGTTTTAAGGTAAGGCGATGAATCAGCAATGTAGAGAGGAGGCCCTGAAAATTGCAAACTTAAACTGTAAGAACAGAGCTACACTAAACCCAATAAGTACCCCGGCAAGAGACAATCAGAATGCAACAAGCATTCTGATTGGCTCTCGCCAGGTCCCTACCTGGCCGGGAATCCCTCTGTTTGGATTCCACGGCCTTTGTCCCCAGCGGGGGGCGTGGAACCCCCTCAGCCAATGAGGAGGCTCGAAGCGTGGCCATCCCCGCTCCGAGCCTCCCCGCGGCTGAGACGTTGACTTCGCCCCCGGCCATGGACTCGGGTAAGTATTTATTATTATTTTTTTCCCTTCCCTTCCCTCCCCTCCCTACCACCCGCCACCCCAACTTACCTTCTTGATCCTGCGTCCGCAGTGGGGGACAAGGGAAGCTTCCAGCCATGTGTAGTCTCGGAGCGGGGCCATCCCCGCTCTGCACCTCCACACAGCTGGGGGCTTCACTCGTCCCCCGCGAGGGACGCAGGTATGTTTTTTTTTTTTCTTTTTCCCTCGTCCCACTCCCGCCCTCCCAACCCCACTTACCTTTTTTTTTTATCCTTTTTCGGGAGCGGACGCGCTGGGAACACTTGTGTTCCCAGCGCGTCCGCTCCCGATGGCCGCCATGGAAAGGGAAAACGGATTCCGTTTTCCCTTTCCATGGCGGCGGCCATTTTCTTGGTCGTTTTTTTTTTCTGTCCCGTTGAAACGCTGCAGCGTTTTGGGACAGAAATAAATTGCTTTTAGTACCCCGGTTACGCAAATTATGCGGGCCGGGATACTAATAGCAATAGAAGTCGGTAATGCCCCCGCCGCTCGGGTTCTATTGCTTAATTCTTATCGAATTTGTAAATGTTAGTACACATTTCCTTCTGACAATAATTTAGTTTATTATAGTTTATTAGTTTATTATAACCCCCATTTCCATATTGTTGGCAAAGGCATGCTTCTCATGCAATAATACAATACCGTGATTATATTGGTATGACAAGAAGCATTATCACCATCATCCATTCTTGCTCACACAATATTGTGAAATATTGCAGGAATCTCCTACGGCTCAGTATATTCTGTGACAATGTGAGATTCTGTTGAAACCCATTTAATGCATTTTTTATTAAAAATCTAAAAATCCAGCTTTAGATTTATACACTGAGCTTTTCTGATTAAACTGAAGGGCAACACGTCAAAGAAATAAGTTATTACTTTAAAATAATTGTGTTGAATCTGTGTCTTTGCTTTAACATGTGCAAACAGTTTGTTGTTGCTGATATGTACTTTGAATGAGTAAAAAGGTCTATAACATCCGATGCTCATCTTTCTACGAATGGCCACAACATTATGCAACGTCATTAAGTTGTGATAGACAAATACTCTCTTGTTCTCAGTTTTAAGCATACAGTAAATATGTTTAGTGCAGCAGTGTTATTCATCCATTGTTTTCCAACATTTAGTTTCGAAGGGTGGTGTCTGTCTACAGCACTGAGGCCGCTGGGGTTTTGTGGCAAATCAGCTAGGTGCACATCATCCTATAGGGTCCGCCCAGCCTCCGATAATTAAGAAGACGAAGAAGCTAACATCTCAATGCCTGAGCGGCTTGTGAATCTCCAAATTACTTATAATGGTGAATACAAACACAGCACTGTAGTGCCAGCTATATGTATAGAAATTTAAACAATTATTTCTACACACCAATCCACTGTTTTAACAATAGAATAAAATATCACATCTTACAAAGCACAATTAAGCAATAGGCCCAAGCAGGCGGGGCATTACCACTTTGGGTAATGAAGTCCATTTTCCCTTTCCATGGCGACAATTGAAAATAAGTGTGAAAAAGTAAACAAACAAAATGGCCACCATGGAAAGGGAGAAGGGACTACAAGTAGTCCATTCTCCCTTTCCTTGGTGGCCATTAAAAAGATCAGGAAAAATGTAAACAAAAAAAATGGTCGCTGTGGAAAGGTTAGAAGGGACTATGCATATTCTCCTCTTCCTTTCCATAACGGCCTGTCGCGGATCAGGAAAGGATGCGATGGGGACAGAAGTGTTCCCAGCACGTCTGCTCCCAAAATGGACAGAAAAGAAGGTAAGTGGGGTTGGGAGGGTGTCGAGGGAATTCTGTGGAAGTGGGAGGGATACAACACTTACCTCGATCCCCGGCAAGGGAAAATGGCACCCTAGAGCCATGTGGTGGCTTGGAGTGGGGGATTACCCCATTCAGAGCCTCCTCATTGGCTGAGTGGCTGCCCCAGCCCCCCTGCCGGGGACAAAAGGGAAGGGAAGGACATTGTGGAGGTGAGGGATTCCCAGTTGGTACCACCTGCACCACAGCCAATCAAATGTGTATGTTTAGAAAACACGTGACCCCTCACCGGATACTAATAGGAAAAAAGATCCTTTCTACTAAAACATATAACACTTAATACAAACACAGCAAATCTTTCTAAGTAAAGTAATGTTTATTAAATACATTTGCTCATGTTCCTGACATTCAAAGACAAAGCAGGGAAATGTGGTAACTGGACTCAACCCTCATCATGTTTTGGGAGGGGTCGAGCCAGAATGGAATGGGTTGGTCCAGCAGCTACCTCATGTGCTCCCCCCAATGGGTAACTGGAGCTGGATCCCCTAGCTTCGGCTCCTGCCCCATCTACGCACACTCTGTCTGTACTGGTGTGACCAGTACAGCTTACAAAGTCAGAAGGCTCCTTACAATCGCTTCGCAAAGATTGCAAACCACCATTCTTCCACATGTCTGTGAGGAGAGAAAGACATGAACAAAACATGAACATCAAGCATTCCCCACTCAGAAGGGCAACCAGCAAACTCACGGAGGCTTGTCAGGGAACAAGCACCTAATAGAGATAACAGAGGATACAGCATGCAAGGAACGTGTATGAAACCCATACACTTAAGGCCATGCAGCGTTGTGGTGCCACAGGAATTGATCAAGCAGACTCCAACTTGGCACCAATACTGCAGACTGCAGCAAAGGTGTAAAGCTTCAGAAACTAGAAGTGTAAGGGCTCACCCCCAGAGCCAGAAGCCAAACACACCCACCACCCGTAGCACCACCCGTCCTACATCCAAGGGGCTGAAAGTGGCAGGAGGCTCACATGGGGACCCCTGGGTGCTTCCGCCCTGGTCAGGTAAATGGCATAATAAGGTGGAACTTTTGAGCCAGTGGGGAAGCACGTGAACGTGCCTGTACAGAAATGTAGTAGTGGAACTATAAATCACAGAATGCTGGTCAGAGGCACCACCAAGAGGTTTACAAAGGGGGCCACGGCCCCTCTTATAAAAACACTGCCCATCCCACCGGCCCAGTCAGTTATGTGCTTGTTTTGGTGTGCCACCCCAGTGACCTCATCAGGCCATCACGAAAGAATGTCTGGGAGCGCCACTGATGCTGGTGCGACGGCCATCTGGGGCCTAGCAGGATCTCATAAACTCCTTCCGCAACCAGGTCATACTGTATGCTGTTCGGGCTTTCTGTAGAAGTGCAAATGCTCTCTGCGCAACACAAGACAACAGCTAGCGTACAGCTGGGAATCATCTGCGTGGCACACCAGCATCTCCAGCCTTGCTGTACCTGAGAGATAAGTGAAAGTGCTCCTGCACTGGGAATTAGAGGCTTTGCCTCTCTCACCCCTCAAATGCCGTGACAGGCTCACGCCAATTCTCGTGCCACTAACGGCACATTGGCATTTCAGGCTCTGTGCCTTTATGGGCACACGCTCAACACAGTTCTTCTGTCACTAAGGGCACATGTTCATGTCAGTGGTTCTGTACCATTGCTAGCACGCTTGCTAGTTGTAATGCCAAAGCATTTTGTGGTGTATTCTGATTGATGTCCTTTTGCTTTCCTTGATGAATTCATAGAAGTTCTCAGTTATCTCTCACTACATCCCATTTCCCTGGGGCCCATGGCCTGGGCCCAGTATCCCCAACACTAACACGCGGAGACAGAGAACTATACAATCTCCTTTATTGCCCTCTACATTGTTTTGCCTTCCTGGGCTTTAGTAGCGCCTCCTCTTCCTCCCTTGTCCCTGGTGTCACGTTCTTTCTTCTACTCTTAAAGTGGCCCCTCATTTAAGGTGGCTCGCCCTTTTCCTCTGCAACACCTCCCCCCCACTTAACATGAGACTTCCCGGGCTACATTTGCTCAATGAGCCGTTTGGGTCTCTTTGTGGTTCGATGGGGCCTGATTGGTTGCTTGCGGGTCTCCCCTGCATTTTCTCATTGTGGTGTTTCATATGTCTCTTCATTATCTGTTTCCTCCATCTTGATCACTACCTCTTTCGTTGGTTCATATTCCTCAAAATATTACTTGTGGAAGAGGGAGGCCTGTGGTGCCATTTCACTGTGGTCCTTTGTCGCTAGGATGGGATCTGTCCGGTATGTCCTTTCTTTGGGTTTACTTGCTTCTCCGGTCCCTGTTCGTACACGTGGTCCTTCATCTGGGTTACCCTGAACGATCTATGGTGGATGTGGTTGAGGGCACTCTGTGGTGCTGTCCGATGGCTGAGACGGTTGTGCCTTATGGCGGGGCTCGGTATCATGTGGATGGTGGCGGGCGCTCTGCAGTCTACCTGGGTTGGGTCGCATTGTGAATGACCTTTTGGCTCTGCTGTCCTCCACTGGACTACGTGGGCTTGGGGTTGGCGCAGGGGTTGTGCTGACGCTCTTGTCTGGTACCGCTGCCCTGTACCGCCATTTATTGTGGCCTCCATATCCCCCCCTGGTGTGACATCTCGAAGGGACCTGGGAGGTTGCGTGGCTCGCGATCGTCTCGCAGGACTGGTGCTGTTAGTGTGACAGGTGTCGGTCCATATCTCCTTGGGTCTCTTACTTTTGTGTGGAGGGGTTGTTTGTCTCCGTATGGTCTGGGTGCGTTGGTGTCCATGTCCTCGATTTCCTTCCTGACATCTAGCCGTGATGTTGGCGGACTTGGGTACCACGCTTGGGGTGGTGGTGCCCGGATCATCCAAGGCATTGGGCGGTCGTGGGGGCCTCCTGATTGTTAAGGTTGTCTGGTCATTCTTGGTGGTGGTATGGCTTGATATGCAGTGTTTGTAGGCGGTCCTGTCCTGCATACCGCCTGAAGGTGGCCTTCTTGGCCACAGCGCCGGCATCTCCGTCCGATGGCTGGGCACAGTCGTCTATGTGGGACCTCGAGTCCGCATTTGCGGCATTGTGCGTTCTCGGGATTGAGTGCCAGTGACGTCTGTGTCGTCTTCTCCAAGGTCATGTGGGCCTGGAGTATGCCATCTGTCTTACTGTGAGGGCCGCAATGGAGTCGCATTTGTTTTTGTTTTCGATGGCGTCTGTCTGTGCTTCTATTTGCTCGTACGTTCTTGCTAGATTGAGTACTTTCGTTAGGTGTATTGGCTGTTTGAGAAGGTGTTTCCTGAGCGTTGACGAGGTGCACCCTTCTATGGTCCTCAGCCGTATTGCCTCTTCATTGTTGAAGTTGGCGAAGTCGCACCGCATAATGTTCTTCTGGAGGCGGATGAAAAAGTCTCCTACAGATTCATGTGGAAGCTGCACATGTTGATTGAACGCGTAGCATTCATAGTCCTTGTTGGAACCTACTATCAGCCTGGCGTTGACTGCAATGAGAAGGCTTTGGTACGTGGTCCTGTCTTGTGTTGGAATTGTCTTGATAATGCCCTTTACTTCTTTCCCTGCCACGTTCCTGAATATTGTTTGGGCGGTCCTGGTCTCCTGTCACTCCCATAAAGTCTTCAAATTCCTCAATCCACTCCACTCACCTTTGTCCTTGATCATGGTGTGGATTGAGAGTGAATGGTTCGGGACGCCTCATGAGGCTGGCGTAGGATGTGGGGCCTCTGTTGGCTGTGGGCAGTGCTTCTGCATCAGTGGCTGCTTGCGCTTGGTCTGTCATGGTTCCTCACTCCACCGGCGCCCTGCGGGTGTGTTGGGTATGTGTGCGCTGTTACGTTTTCTTGTGATGGTCCTGGTCTGTTCGTGAATCAGGTGCAGTGACCAGTCTGTTAGAGTTGTTTGCGGCATTCAAAAGTGGGTTGTGGGCCGTTGCCTTCCCTTTGCTTTGGGTTTAGGGTGGCTCACTTGGCGTGGCTTGTGGCTTCGGATGTTTTTGTGGGTATTTTAATTGGCTGCATGTATTGGGGCTGGCTTGGTGCCCTGATTCGTGGTGAGGTTGCCCCTCAGTAACGTTTTCCTTGCAGCGTTTATTTAGTGGGGTGCTCTCTGTGTGAGTGCTGAGCTGCTTCGGCAGTGCTCTTGGATGCTACGTGTCTGTCCTTGTCCATGTGAGTAGCCCCCTAAATGTGGGCACTCTTGTCTGCAGTTTGGGGCGGTGCGTTGGAGTTGGCCCTAGGTGGCGGTCATTGGCGTTCTTTGGAAGGGGGAAGGCGGGGCCTCTTACCGGTACATTCTCTCCCCTCACGGCTGCCGTGGGTCTCCCCTTCTTCTTCTGTCTCAGCAGCTGGCAGCGTCCCTCGCCCTCCCCTTGGGCTGTCCAGGTTGTGACGCAGCTCCGCTGGTCGGCTCCTTCTCTTTTGCAGGTGCCTTCTCTGCTGCCACATGGCCGCCGCCACACGTGGTTGGGCTGCAGGTCACCTCTCCAGTACCTCTTGTTCGTAGGTTTCCTCTGCTGCGACACAGCTGCCTCACGTGGACGGGTAGCGGGTCGCTTCTCCATTGCGCAGCGGGCCTCTCAATTGGGTCTTGTGATTGTGATTGTTCTCTGTCCGGGTCCACTCTGGAATATCTGCTGTGGTGGTTCTCTTCAGCGCCAGATCCTTTCGTGTTCCAACATGAACAGCTGTGCTCCTGACTACTGAATTTGCTCACGCTGCGACGCGGGTTGCTGGGCACTTATGTTCTCCCGGTCCTTCATCTGCTGGCGTTGGCTGTCGGACTACCCGCCTTCACTCTTCACTTCACTTCACGGACCCCAGTGTTCTATGCGGGCTGCAGGGCTTGCCACGCTGTCCACACGTAGCAGTCCCCTCCATTCACTGGTCTCCTCCGTGTCACAACACGGGCTGCTGGGTCCTTCTTCTTCTGGATCACCAGGTACCTGCTGGGTCGGGTCTGCTGCACCCTCCTTTCTGTTGGGCACTTTCTGCCTGTGTGGGGCTCGCCGCTTCTCTCTGCAGACTTTCTGCCAGCATGGGGCTCCTCTCCCACGGCATTGTTCCTGTCGCTGCACCGCCGGGCCACTTCTTCCTGGGACACTTTTACACACTGCTGTTGGGCGCACTCGGCCCACCTGATCCACACTGCTGGGCCGTCCTCTTCCTCTGCTCCATCTCTCGTTGCACATCTTCCGCGGCACTCCTCCAATGGCTGAAGTTTTCCCTTTTCTGCTGCGTTCTCACCACGCTTCGGCTGCTGTGCTCCCCATTTTGGGGTGCTGTCATTGAGGCACTGCTGGTGTTCGTTTGGCCTCATCGCCAGTTTTTACCTCTACTACATCCCATTTCCCTGGGGCCCATGACCTGGGCCCAGTATCCTGAACACTAACACTATACAACCTCCTTTATTGCCCTCTACATTGTTCTGCCTTCCCGGGCTCTAGTAGCCCCTCCTCTTCCTCCCTTGTCCCTGGTGTCACGTTCTTCCTTCTCCTCTTAAGGTGGCCCCTCATTTAAGGTGGCTCGCCCTTTTCCTCTGCAACATTCTCCTGAACCTGGACTTCATTTTATTTTATTGAACATTTGTATGGCGTCTCTATGGAAGAAAGTGTTTATAGGCACCACAATACTAAGGGGGAAGGGGAGAATAGTGGAAGATACAAACAATAAACAATATACCGTCCAACTAGGCCTTGTGACATTCGGATCTTGCAAGTGCAGCAAGTATGAACTGCAGTGGATGGGTGGAGGAACAGGGTGACGGGAGGTAGGGGAAGCAGGGGAGGGATGAAGGGAGGAGTGGGGGCCCAGGGCTGAGTAAGTGCTGTGAAGGGCCAGGAGGGCAAGTGCACTAGGGGACAGGATAAGGGTACACTAGTGCACTGGGGGGCTGGACCAGACTCAGTCGCGTCAGGAGAGGGTGCCCAAAGGCAAGTGCAAGAAGGGAGGTGCTGAGGCAGACTGGTCTTGGGAGGGCTTGGCCCCTGTATGACTCAGAGGTGACCTGGTGGCCAGTAGCAGCAGCAGGGTGGGTATAAGCAAGGAAAGAGGAGCGGTAAGGAGGATGTGTAGGGAAAGGTTGTAACGCTCACCTGGTTCCCACGGAGGCGCGGCGTCGAAGGCGCAGAACTCTGAAGATGGACAGGAAGGGCCCCTCTATTCTGGCTTCCCTGGCTCGTTGGATACCCTCCTGTGCGTTAAAAGGGAGTATTACCAACTGTGGAACAATGTTCAAGCCTCCCACTCCCTTCCAACCCTCCACGATACCTCCTCCACGATTCCCCGTGAAGCCTCACCTTAGGGTTTGGAAGGATGAGCTCTCCATCCTGCTTCTGATGCAGGGGCGCGTTGAAACCCAGTTACTTCACTGCATTGAGGATTGATGGGAGTTCAGGTAAGCTTGACTGTTCAGGTAAGGCGCTGTAAAAGTTCTGTTCAAAAGTTCAAGCTTAATAATAATGTTTGTTGTCTAATTGCAGCAAGCGCTAATGCTTATGTCTTTTTCCCCTTAGGGGCCGGGGTTCGGAGTGCCGGAGTTATGGCGCCGACCCGAAGTGAAACAGTTCTGGATGAGCGCTCAGGTAATGTCTTTGCATTCGCTCATTCAGTGTCTTTGTCTTTTTTCCCCATAGGGGCCGGGGTCCGGAGATGCCAGGAAGCGGCAGGACCCGAAATGCAGTGGGAATAATCCAACAGGTAAGACTTAAAAGGAAACTGAGCTTTCCTTATTCCTTTTCTCCCTCTCACCTTTGTTCTTGTCTTTTTTCCTCCAGGCGCCGGGGCGTAGCTGAATCCGGAAGATCAGTGCTGAAGATGGAAGCGCCTTGCAAAGGTGAGTAAAATGCAGCGCTGCAGCGATCGAAACGAAATGCCTTTAAAATGATGTCTTCCTTTTCAGGGCCGTTGGAGAAATGACTTCGGGATGCAGATTTAGCAGGTAAGGGCTTTTCTTCTCCTATTCTCTTCCTTTCTCCCCTTGCAGGTGTTCCAGGGTGCTGGCAGGCGTGGCTGAAGTCAGGATGCAGGAGCTGACACGGTGAGCGTCCAGCTGCTAGGTGCAGAACAACGCGAAGCATGTGTGGCTGTTCGGGTGGGGTTTAAATAGCCTTGGAAGAAGTTCCTGGTATGCATCCTTCCACCAATCAGGTATGTATCCTTCCCCGACCACACCCGGGTGGTGAAGTAGTCCTACAGGTTAAGTAGTCCCATTCAGGCCTCAAGAGGGCCTGGATGAAGCAGCAAGGTCTGCATCAGGTAAGTGTGCACCCAAGCACTTAAACACATAACCTCTTCTATGAGCCTGGCGCCTAAGGCGCCAGGACTGGGGTCCGCTATGAGCCTGGCGCCTAAGGCCCCAGGACTGAGTCCAAAGGGCCCCGACTTGGGCCTGCTGAGACTTCCCTGGGGAAAATGATGTCTGCCTCTGGGGTTGCTGGGCCCGGCCTGGCTCCTTAGACGTAGGCATCATGACAGTACCCCCCCTCAAGGCCCCTCCCAAGGTCTCTTCCTCCGGGGGTTTTGGTTTGTGCGGGTGCGTGAACATAGTTACTGGGTTCCCAAGATCTTTCCTGAGGTCCATATCCTTTCCAATCAACAAGATAGAAGAGTTTCGACTTAACTATCTTGGAATCTAAAATGTCTTTCACTTCGAATTCTAATTCTCCATCAATTTGGACAGGGCCTGGGGGCTCAGACAGTCTGGTTCCAGGTTGTACTGGTTTTAGAAGAGATGCGTGAAAAACGGGATGAATCCGCATGTTGGATGGTAAATCGAGTTTAAAGGACACTGGGTTGATAATAGCTTTGATGGGGTAAGGCCCAATGAATCTGGGATTCAAAGTTCGCTGACCCTTGAGGGGTAGATGTTTAGTTGCTAGCCATACCTGATCTCCTACTTGGTAAGGAGGAGTTTTACTTCGGTGCAAATCAGCGTTTTCTTTATACTTTTTCTTGGCTTGCTGTAAGTGGGTTGTAGCTTCTTTGAAGGCTTGGGTTATTGTGGAATGTAGGTGATTTACTGCAGGCATCTCCAGGGTCAGAGTTGGATCTAGGTCAGAGGTCCGAGGATGGTGACCATACAGGGTATAAAAAGGAGTCTGTCCGGTTCCAGAATGCACTGAATTGTTGTATGCATATTCTGCAATCCAAAGGATGTCCTTCCAATTCAACTCGGATTGGTGTAACATGCACCGCAGATATTGCTCGAGAGTCTGATTGGTTCTCTCGGTTTGTCCGTCGGTCTGGGGGTGGTGGCTGGTGGATAACCGCACGTCTATTTGTGCTAGTTGGCAACATTTCTTCCAAAAGTGGGAGATAAATTGACTTCCACGGTCTGACACTAATATGGAAGGGAAACCATGTAACCGCACTATATTTTCCATAAATTCCTTGGCCAAGGTGGAAGCTGACGGCAATCCTTTTAAAGGGATAAAATGGGCCATTTTGGAGAATAGATCCACTATTACGAGAATCGTGTTGTAACCACCACAAGGAGGCAGGTCAGTTATAAAGTCCATTGACAAGGTGTGCCAAGGTGCTGGTGGAATGTCCAAAGGTTGAAGTAGGCCAGCTGGCCTTTTCTTTTGACTCTTATTTTGGGCACAGATTCCGCAAGACAACACAAATGACTTTATGTCTTTTCTCCAAGAAGGCCACCAGAAGTGGCGTTTGATCTTTTCTTCTGTTTTCGCGATACCGGGGTGTCCTTCCATTAATGATTCATGATGACGGGTAATGACAAGTTCCTGCAATTCTTTACTTGGCAGAAATAACCGCTCTTGGAAGTAGGGTAAATCATCCTTAACGGTGTAGTGAGGACCCTTTTGACTCCATTCCAGTAAGGCAGAAGAGTCAAAAAGCTGTTTTACTTGAGCTTGGATGTCCTCAATGGTTTGCAATGAAGTCAAGCCCAGAATTCTTTGTTCCGGTATGATTGGCACAGGTTCTAAACTCGAATTGGGTTCTTCCATGCCTATCCGGGATAAGGCATCTGCCTTACCATTCTTGCAGCCAGGGCGATAGGTAATTACAAAATCAAATTCCGCAAAGAATAAAGCCCATCGGAGTTGTCGCGAAGATTGAGCTTTGGCCGTCTTTAAATACTGCAAATTTCTGTGGTCCGTAATTACGGTGATGGTGTGTCTTGCACCGAGAAGATAGTGACGCCAAGCCTTGAAAGCTGATTTAATAGCCAGTAGTTCTTTGTCGGTAATTGCGTAATTGAGTTCAGGTGGAGAGAATTTTCTGGACCAAAAGGCTACAGGGTGTAGTTGGTTAGTTTCTGGGTCTCTTTGCGACAGGACAGCTCCCATGGCCGAACTGGATGCATCGGTTTCCACGATGTAAGGGAGATCTGGGCGCGGGTGCTTCAATACAGGTGCAGAGGTGAATTTGGTTTTCAGGTCCTGAAAGGCTTGTTCAGCCTCAAGAGTCCATTCAAAGCGTTTGTTTTTCTTTAGGAGAGCTGTGATGGGTTGAACAGTTCGAGAAAATTTAGGAGAGCTGTGATGGGTTGAACAGTTCGAGAAAATTCCGAGATGAACCTTCGATAGAAATTGGCAAAGCCAAGCATGCTTTGCACTCCCTTCACAGAGCTAGGAGATGGCCATTTGAGAATGGCGTCCACTTTCCGCGAGTCCATTCGGATTCCTTGAGGTGTCAGGATGAATCCGAGAAACTCCACTTCTGTTGTATGAAAAACGCATTTTTCGAGCTTGGCAAATAATTTGTGCTGGCGCAATTTCTCAAGAACTGCCCTAACATGGTTTCTGTGATCAGATTCTGAGGAGGAATACACCAGGATGTCGTCAATATAAACGATGACACAAACATCGATAAGTTCCCGAAGAACATCATTCATGAAGTACTGAAAGGCGGCAGGTGCGTTGCACAAACCGAAGGGCATTACTTGATATTCGAAGAGCCCAAATTTGGTGCGGAATGCAGTCTTCCACTCGTCGCCCTCTTTTATACGTACCAGGTGGTAAGCTCCTCGGAGATCTAGCTTGGTGTACACACAAGCATCTTTTACTTGGTCGATAAGCTCAGGTATCTGGGGCAAAGGGTAACGATTCTTAATCGTTATCTGATTTAGGGCGCGGTAGTCAATACAGGCCCTAAGGTCTCCTTCCTTTTTAGGTACGAAGAACAAAGCGGAAGAGACTGGTGACTTTGATGGGCGAATGAAACCATTGGCCAGGTATTGATCCAAATACTGGCGCAAATGCAGGTTCTCAGGTTCAGTAAGAGCATAAATCCTACTACAAGGTAGTTGTGCATTGGGTACCAAGTCGATTTGGCAATCGTAAGATCGATGGGGAGGTAAGGTGTTAGCCTGCTCTTTCTGAAAAACGTCTTGGAATTCTTGGTATTCAGATGGTGCTGCACAGGGGTGGAAGTTACAGAGGCTAGACCCATAGCTGGATTCTTTGGGTAACAGGTTGGTTCACAATCAGGAAAAGTTATCTTCTTTGCTCGCCAGTCTATTCTCGGATTATGTGTTTCTAACCAAGGGATTCCAAGAAGTACTTGAAATTGTTGGGCCTTGATCACATCAGACACGATTGCTTCCCGATGTCCGTCCTGACCCACCAGAGTGATTTCAACTGTGCAATGCGTTACAGGCCCTGAGGCTATTTCGGTTCCATCAACTGTAGTAATTACATCTTGGGTTACTTTCGGGCGGAGAGGAAGCTTAATCCTGGAAGCCAATCCACGGTCTATGTAATTTCCAATAGCTCCACTGTCTATGTATGCTTTTATAGCATGCAACTGCTAAGGCTGTTTTGGGTTCACAAGCACCATTGGCATGACAAAATGCGAGGTCAAACAGTTTGTTTTCAAGCTCGGCAAGCGGACCCCTACGCTTGTCGGGCTAGGTCGTTTCCCGAACCAGGTGTCAATAACTCGTTATCAGTGGCTCCAACCACCTTCTTGGGTGGTTTAACTGGACAACTTTGAAGAAAGTGACCGGAAGTTCCGCAATACAGACAAAGTTGCATTTGTCGCCTTCTCTCTCGTTCCTTCTGCGTTAATGGTCCTTTAACACTGCCAATTTGCATAGGTTCGGAAACGTCAGTACTCTTGGAGTTAACGTGGGTCTTGATAGGTACTCTGGTTTCATACTTGAGCCGATCTGCTTTTCTATTTTGAAGTCTGTGATCAAGTTGAACCACTAAGTCTATGTAGTCTGTGCAGGCCTGGGGTGGATCTACTATCTGAGCTATAACATCTTTAAGCTCTCCGCGCAGGCCTCGATGAAACAATGTGATCCTTTTATTTTCAGGCCATCCGGTTTCCACAACTAGTCTATTAAAGGTGGCGATATAGGACAAAAGATCCTGATTACCTTGTCGTAAGGATAGCAGTTCGTTGTCAAGGGCCTGTCCCTGCGAGTGTCGAGCAAACAATCTTTCCATGCTGGCATGGAAGCCCTGGAAATCCCGGAGAATGGGATCATCCTGATTTACCAATGGAATAGACCAATCGGCAGCACAGCCACTGAGGTAAGATAGTACAAAGGCTACTTTGGTCTGTTCGTTGGGGAAGGCCCCGGGCCTGCATAAAAAGTGTAAACGGCATTGGTTCATAAAAACGGCATATTTCTTGGGATCCCCCGCAAAACGTTCCGGCGGGGCCAAAGGCATGTGTCCAGGTAGATTGATTTGTACCGGGTTATTCGAACCCATTGTTGTAGAAATAGCTCCGGAAACAGGTAAAGGAGTGTGCTCTGCCTGGCCCTGCAATAACCTTTTGGCCAGATCATCAGTTCTTTCCTTGGATAGGATTAGTTCCCTTCTGAGAGCATTAGTCTCCTGGCGGGCTGAGTGCACTCCTGCCCGTAATTCCCCTAAAAGATGGGCCAGCTGATCTGTCTCGGAAGTCTCCACAGCGCCCAGGTGGGAAATTGTGGTAAGGCTTCGCGTTCTGTAACGCTCACCTGATTCCCACGGAGGCGCGGCGTCGAAGGCGCAGAACTCTGAAGATGGACAGGAAGGGCCCCTCTATTCTGGCTTCCCTGGCTCGTTGGATACCCTCCTGTGCGTGAAAAGGGAGTATTACCAACTGTGGAACAATGTTCAAGCCTTCCACTCCCTTCCAACCCTCCACGATACCTCCTCCACGATTCCCCGTGAAGCCTCACCTTAGGGTTTGGAAGGATGAGCTCTCCATCCTGCTTCTGATGCAGGGGCGCGTTGAAACCCAGTTACTTCACTGGATTGAGGATTGATGGGAGTTCAGGTAAGCTTGACTGTTCAGGTAAGGCGCTGTAAAAGTTCTGTTCAAAAGTTCAAGCTTAATAATAATGTTCGTTGTCTAATTGCAGCAAGCGCTAATGCTTATGTCTTTTTCCCCTTAGGGGCCGGGGTTCGGAGTGCCGGAGATATGGCGCCGACCCGAAGTGAAACAGTTCTGGATGAGCGCTCAGGTAATGTCTTTGCATTCGCTCATTCAATGTCTTTGTCTTTTTTCCCCATAGGAGCCGGGGTCCGGAGATGCCAGGAAGCGGCAGGACCCGAAATGCAGTGGGAATAATCCAACAGGTAAGACTTAAAAGGAAACTGAGCTTTCCTTATTCCTTTTCTCCCTCTCACCTTTGTTCTTGTCTTTTTTCCTCTAGGCGCCGGGGCGTAGCTGAATCCGGAAGATCGGTGCTGAAGATGGAAGCGCCTTGCAAAGGTGAGTAAAATGCAGCGCTGCAGCGATCGAAACGAAATGCCTTTAAAATGATGTCTTCCTTTTCAGGGCCGTTGGAGAAATGACTCCGGGATGCAGATTTAGCAGGTAAGGGCTTTTCTTCTCCTATTCTCTTCCTTTCTCCCCTTGCAGGTGTTCCAGGGTGCTGGCAGGCGTGGCTGAAGTCAGGATGCAGGAGCTGACACGGTGAGCGTCCAGCTGCTAGGTGCAGAACAACACGAAGCATGTGTGGCTGTTCGGGTGGGGTTTAAATAGCCTTGGAAGAAGAAGTTCCTGGTATGTATCCTTCCACCAATCAGGTATGTATCCTTTCCCGACCACACCCGGGTGGTGAAGTAGTCCTACAGGTTAAGTAGTCCCATTCAGGCCTCAAGAGGGCCTGGATGAAGCAGCAAGGTCTGCATCAGGTAAGTGTGCACCCAAGCACTTAAACACATAACCTCTTCTATGAGCCTGGCGCCTAAGGCGCCAGGACTGGGGTCCGCTATGAGCCTGGCGCCTAAGGCGCCAGGACTGAGTCCAAAGGGCCCCGACTTGGGCCCGCTGAGACTTCCCTGGGGAAAATGATGTCTGCCTCTGGGGTTGCTGGGCCCGGCCTGGCTCCTTAGACGTAGGCATCATGACAAAGGTCTTGAGAAGCTTTCAAACCTTAAGGAGATCCGGCTCAAGTCTGAGAAAGGCAGGGAGGCTGTTCGAGAGGGATGCTCCTGCCGAAGATAGAGATCTACCCCCACTCTCTGCTTGGAGAAAAAATGTGTCTGCCGCGAGTTGGAGATAGAGGACTGCAGTGCTCTAGCTGGGTGGTATTTGGGGAGAGACAGTTGGGTGTAGCAGTGTCCTAGGTACCCAGAAAGCCTTGTGGAGGATGCAGAGGGACATGAATTTGATCCTTGCAGCAACCCAGAGCCAGTGGAGAGATATTAGGGCTGGAAAGATGTGGTCCCTGGGCTTGAGGCCAAGGATACGTCTTTCCGTCCTGTTCTGGATTAGCTGAAGGGGGCAGAGAGAGGTAAGAGGCAGATTAAGGAATGGGTTGTTGCAGTAGTCCAGCCTAGAGAGGACCAGAGCTCTGGGGACATTTAGCTTCTGGGTGAAGGTGATGAAAGGAAGAATGCATCTCATAGGAGTTGACCTTCTTGGCAAGGGCCATGATATAAGGGGAGAAGGAAAGAGTGGAGTCAAAGATGACACCAAGGATTATTGCCTCACAGGAGGGAGAGGGTGGGACCCATGGAGGGTAGACGGAGAGTGCCAAGTAAAGAGGGAGAAGGCGCCCCAATGAGTAGAATATTGATCTTGCTGCCATTAAAGCAGCGCTCATTGGCAGCACACCATGCCTCCATAGAAGTCAGGCATTTAGGGATGAGAGAAGTAGAAGGTTAGGAAGAGTAGGGAAGCTTTAACGAGAGCTTTGTGTCATTAGCATAGCAATGGAAGTGAGGGTGGAAGGTGGAGATCAAGTGGGCCGAGGGGGCAAGGTAAATGTTAAAAAGCCAAGTGATAGGATAGAGTCCTGAGGGATGCCAGAGGTAGAGTGAGCTGTGGATGAGAGGAAAGGGCCCAGTTGCACCTGTGAAAGACGGATTGATAGGAAGAAAGCCAGCCATGCCAGTGCCCGCTCAGTGATACTGAGTGTGTCACTGAGCTGATTTATGAGGTTGGCATGATTAACTGTGTTGAAGGCAGAGGAGAGGTCAAGGACGATCAGAACAGAGGGGGGGTTGGAATCAAGATTTGAGAGCAGGTCATCATGGGTGTTCAGTCGAGCAGTTTCCATGCCTCTGGATGCTCTGAATGCAGACTGGTGGTTGTGGAGATAGCCAACAGATTCAATGTGGTGGATCAGTTGGATAATGACCAACCTCTCTATGGGTTTGCCCAGGAAAGCGCTCATGGCTATAGGACGATAGATCGCTGGGCAGGAAGGGTCAGGAGGTTGCTTTTTTTTAGGAGAGGATGCACAAGGGAGTACTTGAGGGGTAGTGGAAAAGAGCATGTCCTACTGCAGTGGCCTCTCTTCTGCCCTCCCAGGCCATCTGTGCCACACTGGCCTGTCACTTAACAACCAAATCTCAGGACATCCTGTCCTCCCTCTCCTATTCTACTTTCCAACCCCCTAACCCATCCTGCCTCCATTAGCTACCCTCTCACCTCCCCCTAATATCACCTCCCTCGCCCCTGCCTTGGCTGATTTCAGTAATCACTATTCTGGCACATGCATTTCAAAGTGGCCAGGATTTGCACTTGGAGGCAGCCTTCATGTGGATCCTCATGGCAGGGGCAAGTATGTCCAGGGTATTGGAGATAGCGAGATTAAGGTTAGCAAGTGCTGAGTTAATATGAGTTAATAGGAGGTGTAGGAGGAGGAATGAAGGTGGGAGAAAATGCAGTGACTGAAACCCGCTTCATCAGCCGAATGACAGAGAAGGAGACTGGCAGTGGGGGCTGAGGCATAACCAGTGGGCTCGAAAGCTACAGATGGGATGAGAGCATGATCAAGCTTCATTGCTCAGCTACTCCACACATCAAGACTAGACTCCTACAGATTTTTGTTTGAACTGAGTCACAGTGTTTACTAATACTGTCATTCTTTGTTAAGTTCACATGTGCATGCTCTAAAATGTGTGTCTTTTTATATTTGATTACGCATACCACCAGCAAGGTAAACTGACGGCTATAGTTACTTCCATGCCGGGAGGGGGTTGTACATCAATCAGAAGGGCTAGTGAACAAACTAACCATGACTGGTGCTGGTAACTAGCACCAATTGAGCCAGTGACATTATCAGATAGTATGCTGGTGCTCAACGTGCTTAACACTAACTAATCTGTTGCATAACAGGAAGGTGCTCATAGAGTATGCATGAGTGCATGTCAAACCAGGAAGACAACAACTGAGTCAACTGTTGTCCTGCTACCCCTTCCCATCCACAACCTCTACCTAACCTTGTTCCTCCTTATCCTATAAACTCTTATCCTATCCAATCAACAACATACTAACACTCTTCCCCCTCGAGGGTCCTTTGGCCAAGCAGTGTTACCATCTGAACATTTGGAGAGGCCCTGGTTGTAAGTTTAGAAACTACCCTACCAAAGCATAGAAGGTATATTATGTTGGCCGAAATCCAATCGCATCATGAGCCCTACATCGCCAAAAGAGAATCGTCAACATAACCATAGAGTGTCCATTTTGTGCTGTAATATCCACCATTTGCTTTCCTTTCCTTTCAGTTCAGCGCTTTGCAAAATGTATTTTTCTATAAGCTCATGCACAGAGCAAGGCAACTGTTTACACGTTGAGAGACTGGCCCAGACAGAAATGCCAGACAGTACAGAAATACATTGTTTCTCTCCATCACAAGTCCTTGAAGGCGAGCAGCGAGGCATTTAATCAGCAGCCCAGGTGCCGACCGGTCTTGCTGAATCTGTAGAAACAGGCCGTTAAAGCATGAATTATACTTTCCTAGCGGCCCACCTTTGGGGCTCTCCTTAGATCAAGCTGACGCCTAGTTAACAAATAGAAACCAGCAGATAACACTCTTCGGAATGTGTCTCTCCTACGAACACAGTATCCGCGCTGAACAAGTGCCTTGTGTTTTTCATAACAAAGAACTATGTCTGATTATTGCAAATTGCAATTGTTGCTAAAACGAGTATTATAGATTGAGTAAGAAACGTGTCGTAAGGTGTCATATTTGTCATAATTGTCAATCACCGAACCCTAGCTCAAGAAGATACATTATGGGCGGTGTTGATGTGTCACAAGGAGATTGTATGATTGTCTTTTTATATATAAGATGCTGTTGTAGAATGTTCACTCTCTTGCGTCTCACAAGATCTGGGTGACACACGTTGTGAGACGTTAGACCCCGGCGGCCGACTGAGAATATTTGGTTTGCAATAAACTCTAGTACTTAGAAATCGAACCTTGTGTCTGTTGTATCACTTAATTTATGGTGATTGTGCCTTGTTTTCATACGCAAGGGTCTTCAGGGCCTGGCATGGTGGGAGGTTGGTACTGGTACATCCTGCTTTGTTGAAGACCAGCTTGGAAGTCATGACACAGTGAAAATAAATGTCCCCTTTCAAGAGATATCCAATCGCCAAAGAATTCACTAAGACTACCCTTAACCCAAGACCATAAAAGAGACTGGAGAAGAGCAGAAAGGTAACACCATTCGAATATTGGTGGACAAAAGCAATTGTCAAAATATCACTTTGAGCACAGACACATTGTCGATTGACCACTAATACCATTAGATTGATTTAGAACATACAATTATATGTCCAATTCCTGAAGATTACTGCAACAAGACTGACAGTATCTGACCAGAAAGATTAACACCCGACAGGGGGGACATTCCTTGATGTATTCTTCATACCCTTGCAGCAGGATAATAATAATAATAATAATAATAATAATAATAATAATAATAATAATAATAATAATAATAATAATAATAATAATAAGTCTGTTGGAGTCTGGCCGGTGATGTTACACAACCATTGAATGTGGTCAGAGGCGTAAAACAAGACTGTGTGTCAGCCTCCCTCTTGTTTTGTGTTTATATCAACTTTATTAAAGATGAACTAACAACGTGAAGTTCTGACTATTTTATTCATGTGAATTTAACCTCATTTTGGTTTTATGATTAATATAATTAGTCGCTAATGTGTACTTATATGCTGATGTCTTCCCTACTTAATGAATTTATAGTCAAATAAAGGTTTAAACAACAACAATAATATTAATAAACTCAATCATCTCGAATCCATTGATCCCCTGCTCAGGTAAACACTATCAAAAGGGATCTCGCCACCAAACTGGAGGACACTTCTGAAATATGAAAACCAGAGGAATTGCCAGGTTTCTGGCAGATGGTCAAAGAACAAATCAGTCTGGTCGATGCCTCTGAGACCGATGAACAATGAAAACAACTGAGATGGGCATTCCTGGATTTCCAGAGTATCATCTCAGTTGACTCCTATGATTGTGGGCATACAACTATTCATTCAACAACAATACCCACAGACACAGAAATGGCTCCTATGTTTGATGGACAATACAGGTTGGCTCTCGCTTCCATAAAATCACTCACAGAAATTAGCAGAAATCTGGAATTCAGTGGGATACTTCATCCGATGCACAGTACCTTTAGCAACTGATTACTAGGGATTCAAAATCAAATGGACAATGGAGTCTTTGTGCTCAACTGAGGAGTTGAATAAATATGCCCCCCCCTCCCCTGATAGGCTATCCTGAATTGTCCTTGGTGGCCTGGCGTGCTACACCAGCACCTGGGTGCCACTTTAGGTCCCGGCACTTCAGGTGAGTGTGTCCTGGCCCTGATCCCCTTGGCCTTGTTGTTTGTATCCATTTTGTTTGTTTTGTAGTCTCCCAGCCCCATCGTGCACAGTGTTTCCTCGCTTTGTTTCCCCAACCAACTACTACCTCCCCGCCCGCCTCCCTCCCCTGATAGGCTATCTTGAATTGTCCTTGTGGCCTGGTGTGCTACACCAGCACCTGCATGCCACTTTAGGTCCCGGTACTGCAGGTGAGTAAGTCCTGGCCCGACCCCCTTGGCCTTGTGGTTTGTGTTCTTTTTGTTTGTTTTTAGTACCCCAGCCCCATCGTGCACCGTGTTTCCTCGCTTCCCTTCCCCTCCCAACTCCCGCCTTCCCGCCCACCCCCCTCCACTGATAGGCTATCCTGAATTGTCATTGGTGGCCTTGTGGGCTACACCAGCACCTGTGTGCCACTTTAGGTCCCGGCGCTGCAGGTGAGTAAGTCCTGGCCCGAGCCCCTTGGCCTTGTTGTTTGTGTCCATTTTGTTTGTTTTTTAGTCCACCAGCCCCATCGTGCACCGTGTTTCCTTGCTTCCTTTACCCACCCAACTCCCGCCTCCCCACCCGCGCCCCTCCCCTGATAGGCTAGATCACCAGTCATAACTAGCCTTCCCTACGGCCGCCCCCTGCCCGGCAGCACCTTCGGTTAAGGGCCCCAAGGCAAAGGGCAGCTCCTACATTGGCGGCTCCAAGGCGTGTCTGCAGGTGTCAGCAGGGGAAGCCAGCAGTCAACAGACACCAACAAAAACTGTAAGTGTGGCATGGGTGGGGTGTAGAGCAAATACTCCACTTCAGAAAGCCCCCACCACTCTACCTTACCTTTCCATAATGTAGACGGCCATAGATTTAGACCATGTATACTTAGAGAGATTTGTGACCACCAGCCTAAATCTATTTATGACTGGACTGTAAATGTTGCATTGCATTACATACTAACATACTTGCCAATGTTGACTAGTGCCACACCTAGAGAGAACTGTGAAGATTGGATTGCATCAGATCTAGATATTATTATAAATATTAGAATGTGCCACACCTAGATGGAATGCTTAACTTTAGCCTGCATCGCATCTAGATAAGATTATGAATGTTATCATGCACCACACTTAGATGGAATTCTTAACTTTAGCCTGCATCTCATCTAGATAGAAATATGAACGTTAGCATGTGCCACACTTAGATGGAATTCTTAACTTTAGCCTGCGTCACATCTAGATAGAAATGTGAATGTTAGCATGTGCCACGCTTAGATGAAATTCTTAACATTAGCCTGCGTTACATCTAGATAGGATTATGAATGTTAGCATGCGCCAAATTTAGATGGAATTCTTAACTTTAGCCTGCGTCGCACCTAGAAGAAATATGAATGTTAGCATGTGCCACACTTAGATGGAATGCTTGACTTTAGCCTGCGTCACATCTAGATAGGATTATGAATGTTAGCATGGACCAAACTTAGATGGAATGCTTGACTTTAGCCTGCGTCACATCCAGATAGGATTATGAATGTTAGCATGCGCCAAACTTAGATGGAATTCTTAACTTTAGCCTGTGTCACATCTAGATAGAAATATGAATGTTAGCATGTGTCACACTTAAATGAAACTGTGACTGTCACCAAGTGCCACACTTAGATGGAATCATGATCACTAGCCTTCCTCACACCTAGATAGGATATTGAAGATTAGCAAGTGCCAAACACAGATGGAATAGTGAATGATAGCAAGCATTGCACCTAGACATAATTGCAACAACAGCAATGCCAATTAACCAATCCACTAACAATTTCACTCCTCTGCATACACCTCTCAAACTCTAACCAAACACAACCACAAGCCTACAACACAACAATCCACACAAACTTCACTACACTGCAACAACAAAACAAACCACACATAGACTCGCACAACAGCACATGACGACTAGTGACCGTAAAACACCCCAACCCCAACCAACGGACCCACCGGGCTGAGGCTGCCAACAGCACATCACTGCTCTCTTGCACTTTTCCAGTTTATTCCCACTAACTTACTCCACCTTCCCTTTTTTCAGAGCCGCCAGAGCGCCAGGGGACCAATTTGGTGGTGATAGTGCACGGTACAAATATCCTTTAACATTAACATTAACATCTCAAGATAGCCTCTTCCATATATTGACCAAGGACCTGCAGAAATCCAAGGATCAAAGGTGTGTTCAGCCCTTAACAAGACAAAAGGCTATTGGACATACCCCGTGAATAGGGAAGATCAGAATAACTTGCCTTTACCTTCGGAGGCCAACAAGATAGTTGTTTGGAGACAGACAAGATCAGATGGTTCAAATGTGAACATAATTGAGAAACTAAAGAAAACCCCCTCTAACTCTATTTCTATGAAGGGGTCCCTACTCTAAAAAACATGTGCTCGTCAAGATGTTTCAAAAATAAAAAACTGTCCTCCATCCAAATCTATTATAACCTACCAACTAACCTATCATTTTTGAAAGAAAGAAAATAAAAGAAAATCTAAGCTTGAGCTTAGGATGTTGTTACTTCCCCAAAGTAGTAATTTAGTGGAGGCTGGTATTTTGACTCCCATCAAAGAGTTTTTTTGATCACATCCACTTCTGGATTAAGTGTCAAAAATGTCCAACAAAACAAATGTCTCTCAGCTTTCTTTTAGGTGAAGACCCTGCCCTCATCATATACTCCAAACACTCTTACTTTATCCATTCTCCTGGGAAATATCTTCTGGATCAGTTGGTAGTTACAAAAGAATGTTCAGCTACTCAGCCTCAGGTATGCCTTGGACTTGGTCAACGTTGTTTGGTGCATCCTTTCATGCAGCCTCTCATGAGGGCTTGGTGGCTTACAAGCCTGCTCAGCCCAGCTTGGTAGCTTGTGTCTCTTAATTCATCATTGGTTGTTTGTATGGTCAGCCATGCATGGGCTACAGGCCTGTTTAGCCCTGCTCACTAGTTTGCTTTGGTGAATCCCTCTTGGCTTATTCCTATGTTCAGCCCTGCATAGGATGCAGGCCTGTTCATCCATGGTTGGTAACTTGCTTTGCTTAACCCGTCCTGGGGTACTCTTTTATTCAGTCCTGATTGGGCTTCCAGTCTGTTCAGCCCTGTCTGGGAGTCTGCTTCACTAACCCCCTCCTGGGTTATCCTGATAGGCTATGGGCCTGTCCATCCCTATCTGGTAGCTTGCTAAGTTCAAACCCTACTGTATTATTCTTATGGTGAGCCCTGCATGGGCCACAAGCCTGTTTATTCATCCTCTGTGACTTGCAGCTCTCAAGCCCTCCTCGGGTATACTTATGATCAGCCTTCCATGGGTTATGGGATGTTCAGCCCTAGCTGGTAGTTTGTTTCTCTTATCTCCTCCTGAAGTATTCTTATGCTCGGCCCTGCATGGGCTACAGGTCTGTAAACCCTGCTCAGCAGTTTGCTTTGCTCAACCCCTCCTAGGCTTTTTTATACATAGACCTGCATGTGCTCCTGGCTTCCTCAGTTCTTTTACGGGCCTGCTCTGCCCTTCCACCCCCTCTGGAGAATACAGATGTGTTGCCCTGCGTGGGCTCTGCGGTGGCCTCGCCCTCTTCTCGCTCTCTATACAATGTTGTGTACCTTTCTTTCAGTACCAGTGTATCTCCATGCCTTCGGCATCTCTAGTCACTGTGGCTTTGCGGTTCAGACCTGGCAGGGATCTGCATGGTTGTTTCTTTCTCGTCAGTGGTCCTGTTTCTGGATGGACAGGCTCGGGACATTTCTTTGGTGAGATGTCAACCCAGTGCTTCTGGCGGGACCTTGGTTTATTCACCTACTGCGGTAGTGGGTCTCTGTGTTCTCTGCCAGTCCCCGAGCAGCAACGTTCACTGAGACTCCTTGTCTCTTCACCCAGACCAGCATTTCTGAAGCTCGGGCTGCTTTTCTCTCATGTTGTATGATCCAGTGGTATTTGAGTTCCTCTCTTGAAGGCAAGTGAAGATGCAATTTTTCCTGGTCTTCATCACAAGGCAGTAACCAGTACAGGTCAGAAACCAAGCCATTCACATTTAAGGGGCCATGCATATGGTTACCTTATTCATCCACATGTAACCAATAAACATTGAGACGTGGGATGGAATTGTTAATTGGGAAATCTTTGTCCCCAAAGGGTGGGGGGTGGCCCCAGTGGGATCCTGCTAGCCCTGTCCCCTAGGAAGGATAATGTAGAGCAGGTTAACCTACCACGTTCCAAAAGGGGTTGCTCCCCTTTGGGGAGAAGGGACTTATTCCCTGGATTCAGCAATTTACAAATTCTGACCTACTGACTTTGCCAATGTTTATTTTGGTTTGCTGAAAGTCATATGAATTGGTGTGTGGTGGTGGGCCAATATGTGTGAAGTAGGGGTGTGCTGAAGTTTGGTTTCGAGTAAGTATTCACCCAACTTCTGGCTGATAAATAGATATTTGGCTCTCATCGAACAAGTTCTTGCTGTTTGGCTCCAATGAAATAGTTTGTCTTATCATGCTAATGCTATGTAGCAACTTAGAGAGCAAACAATTGCAAATGGAGTGGAATTAAATGTTGTCCGAAATATTTCCTAATTAAATATGAGACTAAGCTGCATATGTTATGTATTGGAGAGGAAGAGCACTGAGGATGATTGCAAGGTTAGCATGCTTTGTCTGAATGGGAAATGCCTTTGAAACAACTTGAAACATTCACAACAGGTAAAGGTACTAGTAAGAATGAATTAGTCCATTATACGACAGGCAGAGTGGCATGGCCCCACCTATGAGGCCTCTGAGGAACTTCTTTTGGGAAAGATCCTCCAGATCACCTGTGGGCCGGTCTTTTAGAGGGAGTATGAACAGATAGCTGTAAAGACTTTGTTTGTATAGGACATAGTTAAAGAACTGTGCTCTGTTGGTGAGATTGGTAAGAAGGAACAGTGATTTTAATCTTCCAATGAACAAATCCAACTGCCAGTTGGCCAGTCAATTGGTTACTTACCCTACGCACCAACTGGGTAATACTCTCAATTTTATCTTTACCCCCGAGTATCTCTATCTATCTTCCCTGCGCTTCCTAGTATTTGGTCAGACTATTTGGTGGTCCCCTTTTCCGTGACGGTCAAGATTTCCCCTTCGCCCCGAACCTGACAAGTCGTTATGAAGCGCTGCTGGCAATCTGTCTCTTCTCAGAATCTCAGCCATCTGATTTTTAATGGTTGCACTCATTTTGCCGACTTCACACTGACGACCATCTGTCAGACATTCCAATCAGTGGCTGACACTCTGGCACCTCCTAAGTGATGTCTTGTGAACAATCACTGTTCTGAGCCCTGGTTCATGGATGAACTTAAAGGTCTTAAAATTCACCATAGATGGACTGAAAGAAAATGGAGAATTGCCTATTTTCCATCGGACAGAATCCTTTATTGTCTCGCTAGTGCTAAATATCAAAAAGCAATCACAGCAGCTAAACACTTTCTTTTCATTGACAAGATTGAATGGGCCATTAATCAACCCAAAGCCCGATTTCATGCAGCTCAATTTCTCGCGACAAAATCTAAATCATAATTCACCACTCCTTCCTCACAGGACCTCTACAACTCATTATATCTATTTTTTGATGATAAGATAGCTACCATTCATAATGCCATCTCTTTGATTTGCCCTCAGGCTTCCCAGTCAGGCTTTTTATCTGTCTACCCCTTAATCAGGACACAGTTAGTTTCAGCTCTCTGGTCCTCCTTTCAGACCAGGTTTTTTGGCCACTATAAAATGTTTAAAATCGTCATCACCCTGCAACCCCATTCTGCTCTCTACTCTGAAAAAAGTCTTGGCTATGATTGTTCCGTGGTTGGCTAGGGCTGTTAATGACTCATTCTCCTGAGGGGTTATCCCTGATGGTCTTAAACATGGTCTTAAACATGCCCTTACAATTCCCCTTCTTAAAAAGGCAGGTCTGGACCCGCTGGTCCTTTCTAACTTCCGCCCTATCTCTCTGCTTCCGTTTTTAAAGAAACATCTTGAATCCTTGGCCTCACCACTCCTTAGTACCTTCTTGGAATCTTCAGATTTTTTCGATCCTTTCCAATCTGGATTTTGTCCTGGCTGAGACACGGAATCAGTTTTGATATCAGTGGTTTATGGTCTGACGCGGCTGGTGGAATATGGGGGGTGGGTGCCCTGATCCTCTGGATCTATCAGCGGTATTTGACACCACCAATCACCCCACCCTGATCTCTCGACTCTCCTTTGCGGGCCTTTCTGGTCAAGTCTTGGCCTGGTTCTCCTTCTTCCTGGCGGACAGTCACAATCCGTGTCTCTGCAGCCCTTTCAATCCCAGCCAGTCCCACTGCTGTGCTGAGTCCCCCAGGGCTCCTGACTATCTCCCACCATGTTCAAAATGTATATTTAACCACTCCTTGGCATAATCCACGGGCACGGCTTCCAGTGCTACTCCTACGCTGATGATACACAAATTATTGTGCGCCTTCATCTAGCTCAGCCGGAGTTGGCTGGTCAGCTGAGGAGTTGCCTGAAGACAGTGGGCGACTGGATGGCCAGGAACTGGCTCAAATGGAATGGTAAGAAAACAGAGGTGTTGGTGGTTGGCACTGTTACCCCTTCTTTGTGCTGGGCCTAAAAGTATAGGCCCCTTTCCTCTATCCATCTCGTCTGTGAAAGGACTAGGTGTTAAGAACACAATATCTTTGACTATGGACAAACTGATGTTTATTACCTGTCAAAAGGGACACTTCAAGCTGAGGACTTTACGGATGGAAATCGGTTTGTCAAATTTAGTAAAAACAGAAAGCCAAAAGAGTCTGAGTGAGCATGACCAGAATTTCCAACCCACATATTACGGAATTGTCTTGCGAGCATATTGTGTTTGGGCTATCCACTTGATCATACAAAATGCATAAATCGATTTGGTCAGATGCTTCAATGGAGAAACAAAATAAATGTTGTTTATTCATCAATCAGTTGTACCATGTAGCACTTGCCCTATTTATATATAGTATATTCAGTGTGCTGTTACACAATTTTTAAAAATCATTTGAAAGGGCCACACCCCAATTTTTTTCTTTTTTTCCAGGCAAGCAGTTACATTTGAAAGCCATGCGCATGAAGGACTGCACCCAGAGTGCTGTTAGTGCTCTTTAAAATCTGCAAGGAACTGGCCAATCCTGCTGCAGTCTAAACCTCTTCTGTCCCTTCCCAGACCCTCTGCATGGCACTGGCTTCTCACTTCATCTATACAACTCAGAGCATCCTGTCCTCACTCTCCTCCTCTCCCCTCCCTCCTGCTACTCCCTGCTCTTCCTCTGGCCCTTCTGCGGCCACCGCGCCTCCCTCCTTCTGTTCCTTCTAGACCAGTGTGATCTATGAAAATCTCGTCAAAACAGGTCCACCCCTGTTCCTCCAAAACCATCAAGGACCACATATACACCCTGGTACCTGCTCTCGCTGACTTCTGCAACCACTCCTTCACCACTGGAGTCTTCCCATCCCCCTTGAAGCACTCCCTTGTGCACCCTCATCTTAAGAAACCCTCTGCTGATCCCTCCTGCCTGGCTAACTATTGCCCAATTTCCACCACTCCCTTCCTGGGCAAGCTCCTGGAGAAACTGGCCATCTCCCAGTTTAATCTCCACACTGAATCTCTTGGTTGCCTTCATGATCATCAGTCTGGCTACAGAGCTGACAGAAGCACAGAAGCTGCTCTCCTGAACATCCGTGAAGACCTGCTCTCCAACTTTGACTCTAAAACCCCCTGTGTCCTCATCTTGCTTGATATCTCTTCTTCCTTTGACACTGTCAACCATGCCTTCCTGCTTAATTGTCTCTGTGATAACCTTGGTATCACCAGTCAAGCCCTGGCGTGGCTGACTTCCTTCCTCTCTGACCGACACTCCCAGGTCCAACTTGAATCCTTCCTCTCAGCTATCTTTTTTCTCTAACTTAGGTGTCTCCCATAGGTCTAACCTCTCTCCCTGGCTCTTCAACCTCTACCTGGCTCTTCTTGCCCACCGCATTGCTGCTTTCTGCACCAACTTTCAGTGCTATGCGGATGACACTCAGCTCATTTTCAGGCTACCTTCAGCCTCCTCTTCTCCTTCCCTCATTTCTGACTGTCTGTCTGCTATCCAGGAGTGGTGTGCCGCCAATGACCTCTGCCTTAATGCCAGTAAGACTGAGATTCTCCTCATCGGCACAGCCACTCCATCCTTTCCTGTCACACTCTGGCCGGCCTCCATTGGCCCTCCTCCTGCTCCCACCTTTGAGGCTAAAAACCTATGGGTCATCTTCGACTCCACACTCTCCTTCTATCCCCACATCTCCAAGAAGTCACACTGCCAACTCCACCTGCTCAGAAGTATTCTTCCTTTTCTCTCCTTCCCCCAGAAGATCACTGTCTCCAGAGCTCTGGTTCTCTCTAGGCTGGACTACTGCAACAGCCTCTTTGTTAATCTGCCTGCCTCTACTCTCCTCCCTCTACAAACTCATCTAAAACAGGACTGCGAAACTTGTCTTTGGCCTCAAGCCCAGGGATCGTATCTCTCCAGGACTGTAATCTCTGCACTGGCTCCCAGTGGCTGCGAGGATTAAGTTCAACACCCTTTGCATTGTCCACAAGGCCTATATATCTTCAACTCTCTCTTCCTAAATATCCCTTTTTCAAGCTCTCCCCTCATCCGCCTCCAACTCCCTCAGGGTCCGTCGCTTCACCAAGCAACGAGTTGGTGGTAGATCTCTTTCTTCGGCTGGGGTCTCTCTCTGGAACAGCCTCCCAGCATCCCTGAAACATGAGGAGAACCATCTTTGGTTCCGAAAGCACCTTAAAACCTTCCTCTGCTTCTGCTTTCTCTCCCCCTCTCCCCTGCTGATACTGTCACTGCAGGGTTACCTGGCCACCCGTCTGATCTCGGGCCCATGCCCTGCCAGTTACACACATGCACTACCTCCCTGGCAACCCCTGCACCTGAGGAGTTGTTTTCTGTATCCCTACAATCCCCCACCTGCATTTTGTATGCACTCATCCTGCACTTGGCAACAGCTGGCCATTTTTTATTTACCTTGTTATTTATTATTCTATGTACTGCACTTTCCCTCCCCCCTCCTCCCTGGACTGTCCTTTCCCCCTTCCCCTAAACTTGCTTGATATGAATGACACCTGGCCTAGTAAGATCGTTGTCTGTCTTCCCTCTGTTCCCGCTCTCTTGCCTCGTTGTGCCTTGAAACACTTGTGTATCGGCGTAATATAATTGTCATATCATATCATATCAGTGCTGGAGAGATTTGTTTATGAAGGTGGAGCCCTTCCTGGATAATTTCTCTGTGTCTCAAAGTGCTGTGTGAGAATGCAGAACATGCCAGGATTAACACCTGAGTGGACTGAATTTAAAAGTATTATACAACTAATAACATTTTATTTTATCATAGTGTTTGGCTTCTATGGAGATATATTACAATGATTTTTTTTAAATTTGCTTGGCCACTGCCTATTTTTTTCACCCAGTAAGCAGTTCAATTTGACGCCCAAACGCACCAAGGAGTGCACCCAGAGAGCTGTTAGGCTGTTGGGCTGAGTGGCATTGGGTGGCGAGGTGTGAAGAATCAATTGTGACGTGCAGATAGCTAGTTTCAAGTAAGCCCCATAACGGCATGTATATGTTATGGTTCGCGTGTAGCAAGGAAGCCTGCATTGGAGGTTTTATTGCTCAAAGATTAGTTGCTGGGTTTTACCATTTGCTAGGCTGTGTGCAGTACCTTTCAGTACTCATGCCGCAATTTAACATGCCGCAACTATGAAGAAGTATCAGATTGGCTTGCAAACGCTGGACAGGAGTGGTGAGTAATAAGAGAGCAATTAATAAGAATAACACAAATTATACAATTAATAAACTACACACAGAGGGGTCTCATTAGCAGCAATTGAAGCTGTTTGGGAAAAACGTGGAGAGCCACAAGACCACAATTACTACATATTAAAACTTAAGACAAACCAAACCATGCAAGTCTAGAAAGTGGATGCGGAGATCCATATGCCGGGCAAGGAAAGCGATGAAGGGGTGAGGGGGGAACTTGAGCCTATTGACAATAATTTATTGCTAAACATGCTATTACATTACAAAGAATGTAACAAAGGTGGTGCTGGAACAAAGGTCAAATGCATTTAATGACCCATCCTTGGCCAGTGAGATAATGGCCAAACATTTGGAAAGAACGCCAGATATGAATAAAATTGTTAATGACGTTTTTCCGTCTACTCCTATTGGGGAGGATTCCTTCTCCTCGACTGACTCCTTAAGAGACGATTTTAGGAGCGAACCTGAACACCTAAAAATATTAAAGGCATTGTTCACTATCTGTAGTTCCATCTTTAAAGAGCCGCAAATTATGAAGGAAGGTTTTACCGAATTGGTGGATGTGATCCTGAATATCCCAAAGACCCACTTTGTAACGGGTGAGGAGAAGGGAAATAAAGAACAGAGGGATAATAGTCATGCTAGTGTGTGTAGTTTAAATGAGGATGTCTCTATTTTGACAGTCTATTATGATACATATGTGTCTCCGAATGTTGCTCAGTCCACCACATAGTCTAGTGCTCCTAGTAAGCTGCCTCTGGCCAAAAACATGGACAAAAAGAGCTAGTTCACCACAAAAAAGAAAAAGTAAAATAAGACTAAAAAAAGAGTGGCACAATCACTGGCTGGGACAACCCTTAATAGAGTGACCTGTGCTGGATCAAATGATAATTTTCAGCTGGTTGAGGAGGGTACACAGAGCGATGTGGATAGATCTTCTCAAAATAAAGGTAAACGGAAGATGGCTACTAAAAAAAATATAGCCACAAGTAAAGAGAGATGTAAACAAGTGTCAATTCAACATATAACAAGTTTGAAACTCACCCATGTATACTGGTGGCCACCCTAGACATTAGGATCAATGGGGTGCCACATATATGACCCACCTAATAATATTTATTCTGGTTCAGTTATAGAAATATTAGGGCAAATCATTTGAAGATTGGTCTAGTGTAAATATAAGGATGCTGTACATAATTGTGGGCAACCTTAATTTTACAAGATTTACACAGCCAATTAATCAAATTAGAGAAACATTACCTATAATAGTAAATCATTGGGGAGCTATCCTTATACAAGAGAATGAGGTCAATGCTAAACCTAATGATGCATGGAAATCCTTTATATACACCAATGGATTATGCAACTCTATATTGATAAAGTGAAGTATGATAAATGCTCATTTATATGGTCCGCTAGAGACACATGCTCGTGGATCGATTATTTTTTCTTTCCCAACTCCATGACGGGGCATATGAGACAACTTCTTCTTAGTCCCAAGCATTTAAGTGACAATGTATTTAAGAGATTTGGCATCCAGCTTGAAGTTGTTAAAAAGAAACTACTCTGGATGGTTGTATATTAAATAAAGGTGGCAATCACATTTTTTGGTCTACTAAGAATATCGATAGATATATGTCTTGCTTTGATAAATTATTGAAAGAAAATCAAATCATTTTGAAGATAATAATAGACCAGATATGTTTATAAGTAGTTCAGACAGGGCTGAACAATTTACACACAATATGAAAAGTAGTTATGGGGATTAAACTGCAGTGAAGAGCAAATCATATGATGTGATTGCTAGAGAAAAAATGAGACATAGCAAGGAAATATAGCTTTTAAAGAGGAGTTATTGCTCAGACCTGGTAATCAAACAATTGCCTTAAAAACAAAATACTAAAATGTTATTAGATGACATAAGGCCTTGGATGCTTTGTTCAGAAGACTCCAACTGCGAAGCATACTTAAAAATTCAGATGGACACAGATTCTGGGCTTTATATCAGTCTCATTGTAATATATATAATGGATGAAAAAAGAATCAAATACAATATCTGAGCTGAAGTGAACTATTCATATCCAACAGCTATATTATAGAGTCAATAATATCTCTACTATAAAGGAAATTCAGTGGGACCCTGAGGCAGACCCAGATTTTGATTTCTCCAGGGATCACATTGAGAAAATGATAACCAAATTGAAACCGTCTAGAGCAACTGGCCCTGACGGGTTCTCAAATTTTATTTCTAAGCACAAACCCCAATTTTGGGTGGCAAACTATTCTCAAATGTTCACCTCAATTGTAATTGCAGGATTAATACCAACTACCTGGAAAACACCTATCTTGATACCAATCTTTAAAAAGGGGCAAGAGATAATCACAATAATTACAGAATGTTAGCCATGTCAGATGCATGCTCAAAAATGTTTGCACAGATTTTATTATTTGAAGTAAATGTCCAGATAAAAGAAAATAATGTACTACCTAAAATTCAAACTGGCTTCAGACGTGGGACCTTGGCCAATGTTTGGACAATCTTGTATTTGTTACAACAGAGTTCAAATCAGAGCGAGAAACCCCTGTTTATTTGCTTTATAGATTAGAAGGGAGCATTCAATACTGTAGACAGAGCCTTTCTGTGGTCGAAGATGAGAGAAAGAAAGCTGAGCTTGTTTACACTGTACTTCATCCAAGAGTTGTATTGTGATAATATGGTGCAGGTATGCCTTGATCTGGAGGGATGCATGAGTGAGAAAATATCTACAAACACCAGACTTAAACAAGGCTGTCCAATCACACCCACTCTCTCCAATATATATGTAGCAGACATGCACAACACACTTAGAGAAGCCCATACCTTTCCACCCAAAATTGGCAAAGCATCAATAAGCCGTATTGATAATGCTGATGACACCCTATTGATCGACCAACTCCGATTGGGTTGCAGTGGAGTATGAACAAAGTTTGTCAATATTCAAAAAACAACAAATGAAGTATTAACTATAACAAAACACACGCTATGATGATTCACTCACACAAAACAAAGGCCCTAAAACATAACTGGTAGATGGAGAATGAGTTAATCGAGGTAGTGCTACTTATATCTATTTGGGGATATTCATATTGGATACAATGAATGTGACTTTGCTGGAGAATTGTCTATGTCAGAAAATTGAAAAAAAGATTTCGGGGAATTACAATTTTTGTTAAGCATAAAAGTTGCCTATGTATCGAAGGTCTAGTGAAATTGTATAAAGCCTGCCTTATACCGTGCTTGATCTATGGATAGTAGGTATTAATGGTTAAAGAGAAAATGTGTATTAATAAACTGGAGGGTAAATTGTGGCAGAGAGTGCTGGGATTACACAAAAAATGATTGATGGAGGTGATTGACTTCAAACTGGGTTTGACATCATTGAACACTCAAATGTTAATGTTAATGTTAATGTTAAAGGTCATTTGTACCGCGCACTATCACCACCGGAGTGGTCCCCTGGCGCTCTGGCGGCTCTGAAAGTGGGGGGGGATGGTGGGTTAGTGGGTGGAGGCTGGAAAAGTGCAAGATTGCAGTGATGTGCTGTTGGCAGCCTCAGCCCGGTGGTTCCGTCGGCTGGGCCTGGGGTGTATGCGGCCGGTAGTCGTCGTGTGCTGATGTGCGAGTCTATGTGTTTTTTTGTTTTGTTGTTGCAGTGTAGTGAAGTTCGTGTGGTTTGCTGCGCTAGAGGTTTGTGGTTGTGTTTGGTTTGGAGTTTGAGAGGTGTATGCAGAGAAGGAAATTGTTAATGGTATTCGTTAGTCATCTCTATCCTGGACTGAAACCGGTTGGGCTCGTGTAATCTTACCCGACGGGATGCTTGTACACCCTGAGCCTCAGGAGGTACGTGCCCGATTTTCCATTCGAGGCCGTTTGAGGATCTAGCTGTCCCCTCCGCCCGCTCCCTTAATAACCTTGCATGCTCCTCCCCCCCTCCACATGACTAGCGCCGCTGCTATTGTCCATACACCCGGTTGTGTGGTGATTGGTGGTATCTTGTCTGTTCCACAGCCTCGTGGGACCTAGTTGTGGCTGTGAGGATGGGGATTTTTTATACCCACATGCTGCTTAAGTCGCAAAATAAATAATCTCTGTTTTCCCACTTTTATAGCATGCTGTGTGAGAATGGCCCCATATGTAGCTTGAAAGAATGGAAAAAAGATGTCAAGGTGTTCTTTAACAATATTGGCTTTAGGTTTGAGAAAGATACTCCGGGCCTGGTGATGGAAACGAGAATCCAAAATCTGGCAATGGTCTGCGGCCGTGATTCTAATGTCACTGAACTGGGTAAACTGAAAAAATATGATTTACATGTTAGAAAGAGTTTCCCGGTTTAAACTCCATGTTAGTACCTCACAAATCATTATGACATAAAAGTCAGAAGGCGTTATCATGATGCTCAGGCTGGCGTTGCTCCTGACCTACTCAAGAACTAGTGCGTGGAGTAGTATTCCATATGCACAAAGGCTATGTAGACTTTGTAATATGGAGATTGAGGCCTTGAGACACGTACTAACTAGCTGCGTGAAGTTAGGAGATATACACAAAAAGGATATGAAGTGGTCAATTATGCCTCAAATTAATCTTGGGCTATAATTTTATCAGGAAACTCAATGGCACTGAATTTTACGACATAACATATGTGAAAGAAAATACAAAGACTATTGGAGATTGTGTAATGTATTGCAATGTCTCACAATGTTAGGCCGAAGAACATACAAGGATAAGATTATGGTACTGGTTGGCGTTTCACATGATTTTAAGATGAAATATGGATGTTAGATATTAATTTATATAGACTATTTATATGAAAAAGGAATTGATTGTATAGTTGTATTTGTGTTTTTTAAGAAGCTATTATGAATGTATTGTTGTTTTTATTGTATGGTGTTAAAAGGTTTACTTAACCAAAAAAAACACTAAATAAAAAAACGTATCCCTCCATCCCTGTATGTGAGATGCATGACCATAGCATGCACCCCTTTAACGTTAAACAGCCCACTATTAGTTAGTTGCACAAGGGTCTCAAGTAAACACATTAATTCAGGAACAAACATCCCATCCCAAGCATTAATTATTGCAAGTTTTCCATGGGTGTGTATACAATTGACCTTCTATCTTAAAATATGTAAATCGTCCTTTCCCCAATATGAAACCACACACTATCAAACACTGTCACTATCATCATTCCAAATCTATCTCTGCTGTAAAAATGAATCAGAGCTAACCTGTCTCCCTTATTCTGTACTTGTTACCATCACCATCAATAGTTTGTCACCACACCCACAACGCAGCCCAAGCTTTTACATTACAAAACCCTCAGTATAATCTCTGTCCTTGAACCAGGCAAGGTGTGAGATTTTGTTGAAAGGAAGTGGTGATGCCTCCAGGCTTTATTCAGTTTTAGTCCTTGGCTGCATGTTTCATGTTAATATTTCACAGTATTGTGTCTGCTTCCTCTTTCATTTAGACATAGTGAGTACTAGTAAGCCAATTAAATGTGAGTCTTATTTATCTCTGTAAGTACCACTCTTTATCTCCCTATGCCTCCAAATATAGGTGCCGGCCACCATTCGTTCTTTTCTGATTCAAGACTCCATCTCCCACCAATGCAACAGCTAGTAGCTAGGAAAACTTGTAATGGAACCAAACAACAATAATACATGTTTTTAAAAAAACACAAACCTACAGCATCCGCCACGTCAGGAACGCAAATAATTCACCACAGCAGAAGAAAAAGGGCATGGCAGACCCACAGTATACCACAGCATCAGCATGCAAACCTTTAGAGACAGTCAGGGCATGTGCACATGTAAGAAAGTATTCCGCCATGAAGGAGGAACGCTTTACTTACACACACCATATTCTGATGAAGAAAGAATGTGGTGCAAGGGCATGAAAGCGTTGGCTTTTGCATGAGCCCGATTTATGGTTTGACAACAGCCCTAGCAATCATCAGGATTGCAGGGCAGCCACATGGAGGGGATTCTCATCCCAGCAGCAGTGGTTTAGCACAATAAAAAAGGATTACAATTACAGTACCTTTGAGGTGCCGTTAAACTACACTGCATACTCTTTCCCTTTATAAACAATGCATTTCTTAGACTGCACCACCACTTTTCTAGTTTAATGAAAGTTAAGAAAACTTTTTTTAAAGATATTTTATTGAGTTTTTCAGAACATATAAAGCAACAAGTGAGAGAACAATTTATAAGACCTCCCAATACAACACATCACAATTCATTTCTCTCTGCAATTTTACATGTTGTTATTACAATTCATTAAACATACCAAAAAAAACTTTCTTAAACTAGAAAAATAACAGTCTATCAAGAAATGCTTGCAAATTCACTGGGGCACATGTTTCCCCCACAGATTGTGCTGCTTGGAAGCACATCTACCCTCCAATATGTCCACCTAGCTCAGAATGATGGTGCTGGAAACTGGAGAGGAGAATGCCATACTGCCACACACTTTTTATCACAAGCTCAGGCCCTCAGTGGCAGGAAAAACGTGTTAGCAAAGGGGAGGGTGTCATTTTTCTTAGAGCCTCTCACCTGGGTTCTGCGGTAAAGACAGGGACTGATTTTTCCAGGAAGTTAGGTGAGTGTTGCATCCAATGTGAAGTGCATCCGGCACAGAACCACCCGCTCCACTAATTTAAAAGGTGTCAGAAGGAAGAGCTTTCACAGCATGAGCTGATAGTGGACCAGGAGGGGAGGAGGGCGGACTGCAGAGTGTTAGTGAGCTGGTGGCAGAGTTTAGTAATGGTGAGGACTTTGTGAGGGAGAGTGGATCGAGTTATTTGTAGCATTGCCGCCGACTGTAGTGCAGGAAGAGGTGATGGAGGTGTACAGAAGGTGTGTGAGAGAGATAAAGATAATGCACATGATAGGAGCCTGGAAGTGGGGTAGTAGTTAATGTGAGAGGGAGTGAGTGTTTGGAGAGAGAATGAGGCTAGTAGAGAGGGGTGTAGGGATGGGTTGTGAGGAGAGGAGTATAGTAGAGGAGGTGGGAAGGGATGATATTAGTGAGAGTGAGTGTTTAGGAATGGTGAACAGGGAAACATATCCCTGCATTTGGGGGAGAAGAGTGCATTATTAGTGTGGATGGAATGATAGTAGTATGATGCAGGGAGATGTAGCATCAATGAGTTGAGGCAAGGACAGGAACTTTGGAAGTCAACAGAGGGAAGTTTAGAGAGGGGAGAGTAGTAGCTGTGAGAGTGCAAGTTTTAATAGTGTGAGGAAAGAAGGTGGGTGGAGTTGGTTGGATAAGAGTAGAGTGGGGATGATAGTATTTGGGGTATATACATTGGAAGATCCAATAGCGCAGAAATACCTCCACCATTTTAGAGCTAACCATTGGTAGTGTCGGAGTAGGGACATAGGGTAGTATTAGTAAGCATGAGAGAGATAGTTTGAAGAGAGAGTGTAACAGTGGGGTGTTTGTAGAGGGGTATGTGAGAGAAGTGGCGAGGAGGTGAGATTAGTGAGAATGAGTATAGTTGATAAGTGAGTATATCCTTGAGTTTGGGGGGAAGAGAGCATTAGTAGTGTGCATGGAGTGGTAATAGAAGACCAGAAAGTGTGGAGGTGAGAGCTAGAAGTGTAGAAGTCAACAGAGGGAAGTGCCTAAAGGGAAGAGTAGTAGCAGCGAGAATAGTAATAACAATAGTGCCGGGATAGTAGTAGTAAGAGTCGGGAAGAGGGGGAGTAGTATTTGTGCAGAGAAGGTAAAACAGTAGTAGAGTACATAGGGGAGACTGGTTGGAAAAAATGCTGTAATATCATAGGGCAGAGTTGGGGGTAGGAGAGAGAAAATGATCACAGAGAAAGAGTAGTGATGAATGGGGTGAAGAGGAGGTGGGTCGAGTTAGGTGGAGGAGAGTAGAGAAGGAGGAGGGAAGAAGCAAGAGGATATTGGCACATACATACCCCTCCCCTTTAGAGTTTACCATTGAACGTGTGGCACCAGGTAGAAAGTCACAGATGGAGATTAGATAGCCAGCATATTACGGAACCATTAGTAGCCAAAGTCAGCTATCAGGTAGCATGCCTTACTGGTTGTTAACACTAACCAAGAATTATGGAAACCTGGTCTAGGGAGGGAATCCCGCAGGAGACAACAGAGAGAGAGGTTGTCCCTAGCACAACTTCCCAAATCTCTTTTCCACCCGCTGCCTCTGAGATCAGGTGCCTGTCATCTTTGCTCCAAAGAACAGTTCACATTTTTTGTACATATGTAATAAAAACCTAGAGCACAGAGTTTGACTCTGTGAATTACTAAGACCATCTGTGTGAAATAATGGGTACTTCTTCTCATTTTTGGAAATTGCCATCAGTTTTTTTTTAACTGTCTAATTTGACTATATAAATAAACTGTTCTTTGACTTGTCTCTGTTTTTCTCACATATCATGAAACATCTTGTGCTCTTTATATGTCCTTGCCAAAATTTGCTTCTACTTCTGTATCAGCTAGAATGTCTTCCAAAAGTCACACCACCAGTTTTCTTCTATCAAGGACTAACCCTTATGTTCCCTCTTGGACAGCAACAATGTTGTGGCTGTTAACACGTGCCTTGTTTTATTCATGTTTTAATTGGAAATTCCTTATTTGTAAGGAAAACATTCTTGATCTCCATACTTTGATTGACAGTGACTATGTTTTCCAAGCAAGCCGTGGTGATCATACCAGCACACTGATCTGCTATAATTTATTTTTACACTGTACTATGATTTTTTGTATCATTGTTTGTAAGATTGTCTGCTACACTGTTTGACATGGATTTTACTTGTTCATCGATTGTGATTTGAGCTTGTTCCGTTTAACCTGGTGGGTTGTTTACATCCTAAATTAGCTTCCAGCCGTTGAGGCTTAGCCCTACCTCCTTTTTTGTTAGTTGTGGCACCTCCAAGCTTTCATGTGACACCTACGTTTTTTTTCATGCAGCAGTCAGGCAAAGGCATCTGTGTGTATCCATGTGCTGGATTTGTCTATCTTGCTTAGTAACGCTCTCTTTCTAAATACTCTCTTTCTAGAGCCCTCGCTCGGCCTCATCCAACTCTCTGCTGGTGAGCTGTTTTTACAAACAGAGATTTGGGGGTAGAGTCTTATCCTCTTCAGGTTCCTCCTTCTAGTACATCCACCCTGCCTCTCTCCTTCTTGAACCAGACCTCATTAAGTTCCTGAAACTCTCAAGACCTTCCTCTTCTCTTCCACCTTCTCTCTCCCCCTCCTCTGCAAACTTCCTTTCTCTTCTTCCTGCTTCCCTCCTTCTTTCTCTTCCCAACCTGCCCAGTTCACTGACAGGTTGCCTGGTGCACCTCCAGAGGTCTCAGGCTCTCCCTCCAGTCCTGTACTTGCCTACAGGCCTCTGCACTCTGCTTGGCACTACCACACTTGGAATTCTCTCCATGAGAGGGGCAAACACTCTGCACTTAACCAAGGCCCTTACTGGACAGGGCACAGTTGCCCCCTCCCTCGCATTTCCTGTCTGCACACTTGCACAACCTTGAACGCACTAGACCAGCAAGTCTGTCTGTCCTGTCCTCCCTCTGTCCCCCCTCCCTTGCTTGGTTGTACCTGAAATACTCGAGCATAGACATATTAGTGTCGACCAACCACCAATCACTGGAAATGTCACCAGGCCTAGTATGGTAGTTTATTGTTCTGTATGTCCTTTTCCCGCTCCTCTCCCACTGTTCTCACCCCACTGTTTGTCATGCACTTGTACTATCTGACAAGTCGTTAGGCATAGTATGTTAGTTTACTGATTGTATGCTCTTCTCCTCCTCACCTCCCGCCTCCTTCTCTCATTCCTCCCCCCGTGCACCAGCACTAATCGAAATGCTTCTTGCCTAGTATGCTAGATATTTTTGTTAGGATCATTCGAAATCTTCGAGGCCTAAGAATGACAACAGTATTCCCTTGTTCCGTTCCTGCCTTGAAGCGCTTTGAAGCACTTCTCCTGTGCATAAGTGTTTTACAAATAAACAATTACAATGTTCAATTACCATCCACATACTCTGCTCCCTTTATGAATGTTTTTGATTTGTGGTGTAAAATAATAAAAAAGGCAATGGATGTCATAAGGTGGTATGCACTGAGCTGAAAGGAAGAACTGAAATGCTGTTTTAAGAATCAAACCAATATGAATACCCTCCAGAAGTTAGACCATGCAAATATAACACTGCAATGGCATGGTTATATGTGTGACGTCATGTTTGCTGTGAGATGCTTGCACACATACATGTGTTTTCACTAAGTGAGAAGTCTTCTCACCGCATTACTCCTGCTCTGCATAGTTGGTCCATTTTTATGTACTGTACCTTTTTCATGTTATCTGTTGAGTCCAAAAACAATGCTATGTAGTAGAGACTAGATAAGCTGCAAGATGCCATGTGGGCCTGCCCACATCATATCTGGAGAGAAGTGAAAGAGTTACGATTTCTCTTTTAAAGCTAAACGTTTACTCCCTACAATAGTTCTGGTGAGCACCATAGTTTGTGACCATCTCATTGATTTCAGAGTGTTCAGAGGATGTGTGTTTTGGGAGGAGCATGTGGGTATAGGATTTGTTTGTGGTGACCTGTCTTGCCATTGTATGTTCTCTGCCTTGCTGTGCTGATATTAAAGGCATGTATTAACCTACCACAATAGCTTGTGTCAATGGAGTTTTTTCTTACAGATGTTATTTCTATGTTCTTGTTATACTATCTACTCACACAGTGACCTCTACATTATATTTCTACCATGTTCACTCCTGGCTTCTTTCCTTTGGATCCTTCCTCCTTCCTTCAAGGACCTGCTTTTTTCCAGTCAATCAACGCTTCTTCTCCCTCTCCTGCTGCACTTGAGGTTTACACTCACAGCTGCCCCCTATTTGAGGTGCTCTTATGAATGCATGTTCATTATCCAAACATGCCTCTGAAATGCTGATTTGTATATTTAGTTTTCTTCACTAAGGAATGGCTTTGGGACATGTCGGCACCCAACAACCACACAGATTCAACCAATTCTCATTTGGACCGCAGTTTCTCTCCCGGAGGCGGTGTAACTGTTATATTTTATACTCCTTTTAACTTCGTTCTTATTACGTGGAGTGGCGGAGAGTGGCAGTCCTGCAGTCTATTTTCTGTTTGGTCTGCTTTCCCTGTTCAACTTACCTGAAGGAGGAGCTACAACTACCTTTACATAAAGTCTTGCAGCTACCGCAGATCGGACGTGGAGTGGCGGAGAGTGGCAGTCCTGCAGTCATGGCTGTCGTGACTAGACTGACTGCCACCCCCCTGACTCCACTAGAAGAAGAAAATGAGCGACTAAGAAGTCTGCGCTCTCACCCACACCTTGATAAACTCCTCCAAGAGGAAGCCCAAAACCCACTGAGCGCATCAGCAATCACCACCAAACCCGCTAAAATTGCTGGAAGCAAAGTGGGGAAGAAAGTCTTTAAACTACCCACACAGACTTCAAGTAAAAGCCTGTGGCCTGTACTAAACAGCACTCAGCTCTCAACTGATCCCTTCATAAAATCAACTGAGGAACCTGAGACGCCCGACACATCTCTTCACCAAATAAATACGGACACCACTCTCAGACCAATAAACATGACCCTACCCGCTATGTCTCTCCCCGCTCACTTACCGGCTTGCCCCGAAGGGGGTGCTGTGTCTGCAGTTGAGGAGCTGACCTCTTGCGGGTATGGGTCCGCGATTCGGTCCCTTCCAATGGAAGCGGAAGAACGAAGTCGGGTGGAGATTTCCCCAGACTCTCCGGGCTCCCCCGCCTGACCTGACGCAGAGACATCCCGAGGCTCGGCGGAGAGGGTGGTAACCAGAGATCCGAAAACATGCCAGGCCGCCTCAGAGCCAGTGGGCTGTGACGCACCCGCAGCCCCTTGCACTGTCCTCGCCCTCGTCCATGCAGAGGGTGGGGGCTTAGAGTTGCGGGAGACGTGCGAGGAGCCGAAGGACACGACCCGGCTTACGCCTGCTGTGGACCCAGAACGCCTGTTGTCCACGCCCCTCGCAACGTCATCGGAGCAGGAGCTCTCTGACTCCTTTGAAGATCCCGCACCAGGCCTCTCAGAGGCGCAACGTCTACAAAGTAAAAACAAAAGCACACAAAATCCAAAAAAACGCCCACGCCAAGTGCAAACGACGTCCGAAGGCAAAAGAAAAAGATACACCAAAAGCAAAACAGATTCTCAAAATATACCAAGTAATTCAAAAGCACAAAAAAACACCACAAGCCTGAAATTGACCATATCTAAAGGCAGAACCTTAAATGGAAAAAAGACAAGAGCAAAACTTTCTCCCATATCGACGCTGACAAATTGTTTTCTAAACAAAAAGCAAAACGGGGTAAGCTGCACAGGTGTATTGCAAGAACTCATGGACACTGAACTACTAGACGCAGTGCATGACCTGCAACCACTCAGTAAACATAGAAAAATCGATGAAAATGTAAAGTCCAAACCAAACCCCCCCAAAACCAGTTTACCCTTCACAGAAAAGAAAACCCCACCTTCTACCGACCTGGAAAGTGGTTCTATACCTTATCAAACAATCAGTATTGTGATTCCTGACGATTTTGTGTTCGGCCAAATCCCACTCTTACCTCAAATCCTAGCCCCTCTACCTCCTCTACCGACCACCCCCTCAATTCCAGCAACAAACGAGCCGCAACATGCTACGGAGCCCGCGACCGCTCCGACCGCTGCACACAATAAGAAGCAAGCAGCTGTCCCATCCTCCCCTTCAATGTCATCAAAACCTTTTCCTATATCGCAAGACATAACAGGCCCACCACCAACTTCACCTACTGAACAGCGAAGCCCACAACAACATGAAACAGAGGAGCAAAGAGAACCCAACAAAACTGGTCACATAAACCGACCGCCCCAGGAACCCAGAGACAAAAGTAAATCACATCATGACCATGATTCACGCTGCGACAGATCGAGCTTCTATATTCCCCCCACTCCTATACATGGACCAAATCGAAAACCCTCAACAGCTACTAATGAAACACCTTCAAAGAAGCCAGACCTGCTTTCATACATGTCAGCACTAACAATTGCCTTGGTTCCCTTTAGCAATCTCTATGAATCACTACACGACACACTAAAAGATCATACAGCTCTACAAACCAGGATTCATACAAAACTCATCTTTCTTGAAGGCCACGTTACTGCTCAAAAAGACATGAAAAAAACATCTTGCACAAATATGGCTGACATAAACGCACGCCTCCAGGCAATAGAATCTACCTTTAACCATCTAGAAAAATGATCATCCACAAATGGATCAACTATTCCACTGAGCGACCCTGCACCACTCATCGATTTGACTGCCGGAAACCCACATAAAAGTATCTCAGCTGAAAAAACCAATCTGATCCCCAAAAAAACCCACCAGCTTCTAGGCTAACCTACAAATGGATCGATCACTAATATCGTCTTAGTAATCGACGATGAAGAAAACAGAAACAAAGCTGCAAAAGAAGCGACAGAGCAACCTTATTCAATTTTGGACTCAACGAGACCCAAAAACTCAAATAACCTTCTTGCCTCAGTGTCTGGCAGCAAAATACCTCTTTCAACAAACAAATCTACCAACTTGGCTCTTAAAACTGCTACAATTCCTGTGAGACAACAGACCTTTCAAAGTACACCATCTCAACAGATCTGTGACCCTTCGAGTCCTCAAACCTCATCCACAAATCAAATTACCAGGAGCTCACCAAGCACAACTGAGGACTTCCTGTCAAATACTGACTTGATGAACCTCACAGAGCACTCGGATACATCATCTGTTACGGGCACTTCGTCGCAGCCACATGAAGACAATATCAGCCCTCCTGTATTGGATTCACACACCAAAGATTCAGTGATTAACACCAATCCTGAAGAAATAGAAAATTCACTGATTTTCTTAGCCCTGGAAGAAAGCCGGAAGAAGATCAAATGCTCGTCACCAATCAAACAAAAAACAAAACCAAATAAAACTAATATACGGCCCAGACTCGTCAATTTAAAAGATGATTCAAACAAACGAAAACCGAGAACAGAAAGATACAACAGCATCCAACAAGAGTGCTCAAACGATCCAAACTTACCAACTACCGCCAAATATCCTCCTAAATCACCACAGAGAACTCGCAAACGAAGAAATAGTTCAAGACATACCGCCTCTTATCCTTCACGGCATCAAAACCCCGAAATAAATACATGATACAAACCTACATAGTCTGAAAAACAGCCGGTGAAATGGATCCTCAAACTGGAACAAATGAAAGAAAACCGAGATGAACTCATACTAAACAGAAGAGGAGTCTTGACCTTGATGCATCCCAAAACTCAATCAAATTGCCTCAGACGATTTAAGGATTGTCGAACCAAGCCACTATCAAGGAAGAGCAGTGTGCCATCTTCATAATACCTCAAGAAGAGTCAAAAATATACTGATAGACTGAGACAGAGAGACTTCCGAAGACTGGGGTACCTCCTGTCCCAAGAGAGAAATCCCTCTGAATACACAAGTTCCAAAACTACTGAACCCACACTGAAAAAGTCACAAAACAATAGCGAAAATGCTCACTATTTAAGATTTAAACATAACGCAACCGTTAATTCGCATAGACGAAGACCCTCATATCGACAGATCTCAGCGGCTTTGCATCAAAACTCAAAAGTGTCACCATCGAGTAAGAATCAACCCTTTTACCTCAACCTACTCGAACTTCAACCAGATCAGTAGCAAACAACGCCAACAAAGAAAACATTGAAGCAAAAATAGCCTTCCGTAAAGAACGACAAGACCAGCATAGGAACCTTACTAAAACCATTCATCCAGAAAAAGGCCCACCCCCAATGCCCAATACCAAAAATGTGACCTCATCCAGCTTCTGGGCATGGCTCCCAAAGGCACTGGCAATGCATCGTTCAAAGTAACAACTCATGAACAGGATCAATCTTCGAGACTCGGCAAATACACAAAAGAGCGCTTCTTGTGACCTTAAACTTGGATCATGGAACAATAGGGGATTTAAGCACTTAACCTCGCCCAGTGATGTTAATCTGGGATCTGCCGATCTGTGGTGCTTCCAGGAAACCTGGCTGACCAAAACTCCATCGCTCGATGGCTTTGACCTCTGTCTGGCTCCGGCATCAAAACGGCCAGTTGGTCGACCATCTTCGGGTCTGCTCACTGCATGCCGTATGAACAGTAACCTGGCAATAGCAGAGATCATTGTTTCAAATTATTCTTTTCTTGCACTTCTACTAACCTGAAAACCTTTCTCTCCTGACGAGCCACCCCAACAGACGCTTCCCGTAGCAGTACTAAACATCTACTGGAACCCTGCGTCAATTGACCAAAAAAACTTTTTGGCCCTAATCGAGAACACTGTCGACGAAGTACGAACCACCTATAACGCCTACCACATTATAATATGATGTGACCTAAACGCCCTCTGCAACCCGAAACCCTCTAAAGAAAAAACACCGGGCGAATCATGGACTAAACTGATGAACTCAATACAACTTCACAACCTGGACACAGTATATAAAAGCAATACTCATCTCCCAACATGGGCAAACAACAAATCAGTGACAACTATTGACTACACCATTGTCTCCGGACCTATTCTATTTTTAATGACCTCTTTTGATGTCCTTCAAACCTCAGCTAGCAATCACAATATCTTGGTAACCACTTGCAAATCATCAGATACTAACCAGGATAGGATGGAGGTCGGACTGTAACAAAATACCCAAAGAAACAGACTGCGCCTCACAGCACACAGTATAAGAGAACTTACGAACTGGTACACAAATCCAACTGACATACCTAAATTCGATGCTACTGACTACACTCCCTTGCTGATCTCATATACGATGCAGAAAGGCAATTTCAATAAAAACCTTCAAACGCCCACCCATTCATATGACAAACACCTGGTCCTAAGACGCTGTGTCTTCAGGAAAGCAAAAAGATCTGCAGCAACACTTCGCTACGATCGAAAGTAAACTAGCAATCAAAGAAACAACCAGAGAATACAAATCTTGGGTGAGAAGACACAGATGGACATTACATCAATAAGATGCCGAAATCATGCTGAAATCCATCTGCTCCAATAACTCGAAAGAATTCTGGTAATTGTTGAACAAAGCATCCTCACCTATTGGCCCAGATATCACGAACACTATTGACGAAGCCACTTGGGCAGCTCACTTTAGATCACTCTTCGAGCTGCCGAACCTCAATCCAAAGGAATATGCGCTTCTGCAGACAACGACGGTCGATCTCAAACCCCTGAACCAAGCTGACGCCTGGATAAAGCTGGACGACCTAGATGGCATTTGTGACATCATCAGATAATTGAATAAATCTCGAGCACCTGGCCCCGACGGATTCACCAATTTTGACTTAAAGTCTCATCCCACCGAATGGGCTAAATTCATAAAATCAGTGTTCATGAGATGTGTGGCTGCACAATCGGTTCCCCTTACATGGCTATCTGCAATAGTGGTCCCGATTTATAAGAAAGGAGATAAGCAAGATCCCACAAACTATCAACCTATTGCTCTATTGGACCGTATAGGAAAAGTCTTTGGTTCTCTCCTCCTGAAAAGATTCCAATCTTGGGCCTCACGTGCCCCATGTAACGACAACTTTCATGCTGGTTTCAAAAAAACATTAGGAACCACGATCAACATCTTTCTGCTAACCATCCTAAAAAACAAAGTAAAGGATGGTCACCCAAAAGTGTACATGGCTTTTATAGACTTCTCTAAAGCCTTTGATAGAGTCGACCGCACCAGACTCTGGCAGAAACTGTCCACCTGGGGCTGCCCAAGCAACATTCTAAAGCCCATAAAAGCACTTCCAACGGACACCAACATTAAAGTGAGGCTAAACCAGCTAGGATGCCTATCTACTCGAATCAACACAAAAAGAGGAGTTAAACAGGGCTGTCTGCTAGCAACGGCCCTCTTCATCGCTTACATGGGAGACTACCAATACTCAGAAGCCCTAATCACATCCTTTTCACCTAAAATTGCACAAATGAGCATCAGCAGATTACTATACGCAGACGATCTTATCCTACTAGATGTGACGCCTATAGGCCTTCAACGCCAACTCACCAATCTACAACTATTCTGCACTGAAAACAATCTAGAAATTAACATCGACAAGACTAAAATCATGGTGATGGAACGCACAGCCAAAATCCAAGATAAATTGAACTGGTCCTTAGAAAAAACTAAAATTGAAAAATTTAAGTACTTCAAATACTTGGGCGTAAACTTGGACAACTCAGCAAAAGACATGGCCATGCAAGAATCTCTGTTCAACAAAATCCGAAGCCTAGCAACAAAAGGCAAAGCAGTAGACAGAAAATTTGGCAAATTCTCCACCATTCCACTACTGAATTTCTACAAACAAAAAGTGGTTCCCATTGTGACAGATGGATCAGGTGCTATGCCATGTCTACCAAAGACTCTTTGGCCCAAGCTAGAAGCTTACTTCTGGAGGACGACTTTAAGTCTACCAGACTCGACTCCAATCATACTGATACGCCAAGAACTCAGTCTGCTTTCCCTTCAAGGCACTGTTGATTGCAACACACTGATGCTCTACAGGAAATGTATTCTTCCAAACTGCTCTTTTCTCCATGAGCTGGTGCTCAAAGAAATCCAAGCGGGAAGCTGCACAATGCTCAACCGATGGAAAGAAGAAAATCAAGCTCTACTAAAAACCATTGAATGCAATGAAGATGACCTGATCAACAACCCTACAAGGATAACCAAAAAAATAAAAGAGATGGACTGGATCCGCACTCGATTTGCAGCGTTCGAGTATAAGCGCACCTCTCACTTGCCTTCGATATGGAAGAAATGAGATGAACTCCAGAAATATATCAAGAATTTCCCAAGCCGATTGGCACGCAACCTCATAATGAGAGCAAAACTAAACGTTCTAGATACCAACGAAATCCGTCATATAAGAGCGCAGTCTCTGATTAACATCTGTAGATTCTGTGACAAAGAGAAAGAGACTATTCGTCACTTACTACTGTCTTGCCCAACTTTGATGCAGATTCGGCTTCCCTACATGAAATACATCCTCCAACACTTGTTGATAACTGACAAAGAGACATGGTGGAAAAGGATGATTAGCGGTGATCTCACATCATGGCAACTAGCGACATTCAAGATCCTTCAAACCCTAATTGAAAAACTTGTCTTGAAGCGAAATGAAAATTATGACCTTTTTCTCCTACTTAGACGGCCTTCTACTTTTTCACCTTCATCTTCCATCTATCATACTACAACAACAACACCCAGCACCACCAGAACCGCCAGAAGCGTAAGATTCAAACTAGAGAGACCAAACACGATTAAAGAAACAAAAACTAAGGATGTTGTAAAAAAATCAAATCTTTGATTAAAATTCAACAATAAAAAAAAATACGTTCCCAAGTTTTCCTAAAACTGAAATCTTGGCTATCAAGTTCTAGATCTTTGCTGACATTTCTGTTCCCTGCGTCCTTTTAAACTACCCCCAAAACCTTACTATATATTTGCTTCTGCTTTTTCAGACACTTTGTTGTCTCTTTCTCTTACTTGTTCTTCTTTAATAGTTTGGGAACCTTCAATATTTGTGATGAGAGTTCCTCATATCCATATACCGATTGTGTAATCTGCCCTTGACCTTATTGTGCTCTATAATCTTACTCACCATGTATCAAGCGGTAACCAATGTACCCATCACACTACTGACTTGATCTTTATCACTCCTCATCTCATTAAACTGCTTCTGCACTTCCCCAGGGCTGGTCTGGCCACTTTTCAATCCCATTCACTATATTCCACCATGCTCTTCCTCTTCCTCCTTGTCTTCTGTTCCTCTGCCTACATCTCCTCAGCCTTGGAAAAATAAACATATATTTTTTTTCAATTAAAGTATAATACAAAAATAAAGAATAAATACCTTTCGTTTTGCTAAACTTTATTTTAGTTAAAGACCATAATGTCACGAGCGAATCACAATAACAGTCGATGCATCATTAGAACAATTACAAAACACACCCTTCATAACATCACAACAAATGCAATTGATGAATATCAAACATGTTCATATGAATTCATATAAAGCTTTCCAAAACACGCACTAGAAAATGTGCATGATAAGACTAAAAATATTATGCCTGATTAAAATATAATTTTGCTAAAAATGGCGGGTTTATGAGTACAAAAAATAAATATCCCCCAATCTCGCCTCCACTTGCATGCCACTTAGTGCATTTAAATAAGCAACGTGATCCTACCCTCCCTGCCCTCGCCATAAAATGTACCAGCGAGTGCACTGCCAGATCATCTTTTGAATTTACACACAATGCTGAGGCTTGCTTTGTGGTTCTGGCGGCTCTGCACCTGAATAATGGCTTGACATTTTTTTTTCCTGACAATATGATAAAGAGGGCAGAATAAGAGAAAATGCATTTCATTCTCAAATTCATTTTCACATGAAGGGCAATTATTAAAGATGTCACGATTCCATTTGTGCAGCAATTTAGCCAAAGGTAAAATAACCAGGTGAAGCTTAAGATATGCAAAAGCAGAAACAAATAACTTGTCTTCGGCCTTTGGCCCATCAAACCACATCCTAGCAAAATATGTCTAGGCTACTGTTAAAACAATTCAGAGGAGGAAAGAAAACAACACCCTATTGGGCAGCATAAACCAGTTTCTATTGTTAGTTCCACCGACCCAGTGCCACATTAACTCCCAAATCGCTGGAAGCCCAGATGGGTGAGATTCGCCACAGATAGAAATTCATTACTAGGGAGGTTTCCAGGGGAGCCCACAGATCCAGGATTGGGGGTTGGACTGACTACAACCCCACTTCTCGGGGGCCAGGCCAAACCACTCACATTTTCTAAGGACATCCATTTGTTCATCCTTGAAGACCAGTTAAACGGAATCTATGGGAAAGTCACTGGTCAGTCTGGAGCACTCCCCCCCATTTTGTCCTTAGTCACAAAGGCACACTCCCCAACGGAATGAAGCCAATGAAGGCATTTATTCGAAAGGGCATCCCTCGGTTCTCGTCTATCTATGGGCAATTTAGGGTCCCCATGAAGAAACACAGTGGATCTTCTTGGCCCCCCATGGCCATAGTACTTGGGCAAGTTCGTCCCATAGAGAGGGTTACTTATACTGGTAGCGCTTTCACCAGGGTGCTTGGTGCCCGAATTGCTAGGAGCATTGATTACTCAAGTGGGGGGGGGGGGTTGATACCCAAGATTGGGGCCTTAGGGAGGCTCTCTGAGAGCATTTGGTTTAAGTGACTGGTCGATCTGGGGTTGCCTCCTCAATGTTGGTAGTACATCGAGAGCAGCAGGGGTGTTGGACGAATGGGGACATAAGGAGTATAGCCCCACATCTACAATGGATGTGCCCACAGACCCGTCCCCCAATAGATCCTCTGCACCCCTCCGTACCACTCTCTTCCCCTGGGCCTCAAGCAAATCCAATAGCAGTTTTTTTATGACTGCCAGTTCAGAGAGCACACGTTTGCAGGAGCAGCCCCGGGTAGTGTTGAGCTCTGGATATGATGGGTCTAAGAGGGGCGGATTTCCATGCAAAGGGGTGTTAGGTGCAGGAAGGAGCTAGCCCCGAGTGTGTGGCTAACATAGTTCCACTCCAGGTGCTGCTGATGGAACTAAAAGAGTTCTTATCCTCGCCAGTTCCTTCGATATCCAAGTAAATTAGATACATGGAAGGGGGAGAAAGGATAGGCAGCAGATAGACAACTTTGGGGCCCGGTGCCAACCATGAATCAGGGGCCAGATAAATAGATCCAGGAGCTGGCCTTTGTGGCCTTAGTGCAGGCCAGAGGGCACAGGTGGAGCCAGAGAGGAATCCAATAGGTCACAATGAGTTTGGCTTGTACCTAGGGTCAGCTTCTCCGTTCCTCCACCCAATGAGCCAAAAAAGTCAATGGCATGCATGCAGTCTGGGTTCCCTGCAATGGGGGACACATTAGTATTAAGCAAACGTTAATCTTGGTTTGCGCTTGGATGATTTTCCCCGGGAGTCATGATGGTGGAGGGGTTAAAGGCAGGACGCAGGATGATTTTGTGTGAAAGCTCTCCATTGAGACTGAGAGTGCTGCTAAAGTATAATGCCTTGGAGAATTTTCGGGATACAATATCCAAGTAACTTTCATAACCAAGGCTCTGCTGCAACTCCCAGTATCTCCTTCCACTCCCATTTGTAGATGTATCAGTGAGGGTGCTGCACAACTCATCATTCAAAAGGGCTTTTTTGATCTGTTTTGTTTAAGCTCTGGCTAATGTGCTGGGGTTCTAGTCTGCACTCACCATGTCCCAACAAAGTGAACGCTTCCTTTTGGTCTTTCCTCCAAGGTAGTTATCAGCCACCCTTCATGGCTAGTTCAGGGGTGGACCAAACCCTAATCCAATATAGTAACAGTTTGGACTCTTCAACCAGAATTTCACTCAAGGAGATCTGGAATTGAGTGACATGTTAGAATAATACAAAATCATTGCTTTCCATAAACCTTCTCTGTGGACACTCTCCATTTATATTGGGGTTGCCGCCAAGAGCACTTGTATTCAGACAACTTCTAAAATGTGTATCCTGTGCTCTACACCAGACCAGGAGATGTTTCTATTGTTGTATCCCCATATAGTATGCAGAGTTTCTGTTCCCTCACAACACCACTCCTTGCAGGTAGTTTTTTTGGTGTTTGCACCAAATTAACTCTAACATATTCCTTTCTTATGTACTCACTAGGAAACTCCTTTATACTCCTATATATATTGCTATGTTTCCTCCTTCTTTTAATAATATTGACATATGTGCCACCAACTTTCATCACTGGAATTAATACAGTTTTACTCTTATTTTTAATACATGGTCTTTCATACTGTTCAACCACGTAATCACAAACGGTTTAACTACACTGTTGCCACTGTTAAGGCGACCACAACACATTCCATAATGCTATGGCTTCACTCCTATGACCATGAAGCTAAAATTCCAGACTTACTACAACTTTAACTGTAACTTTATTTTGTTTTAAAAAGAAGCTATGCAGGAGATGAAATAGTTCTATTGCTCTCACATTGAACATGCAAGCGATATTTACAGGGAACTTTTAATCTGAAGGAACGTTCTTTGCTTTTAATCTTGCCTTTTACCAATAAACTCTCCTTTTTCTTTGAGCTGTAAAGGTCTTCTATTCATGCCAATATTGCCACTTATCTCTTGATTAGCCCTGATAATTGCCCCTCTTTTTCTCATATTTCTTCACCTATCCCCTCCTCTTGCTCTGTTCTCTAATTTTGGCACTGTTGATTATAACATGCTTTTGAGTATCTTCTTAATAATTAAATCAGATTCTCCTCTTGATCCCTGTCCAGTAAACATCTGTAAAGTCCATCCTAGCACTGTTTGTGAAGTTATTTATGCCATGAATAATCCTGTTTCCACAGTTTGTGTTTCTGATCTCTTTAAAAAAATAAGTTTGCACCCTCAACTTTTCTTAGAACATTTTCCTCTTATCATGTTGGCCCTTCTAATGTTCATACTATCTCTCTTACTCTTTTCCCTGCTTAACTTTTAGAAATCATTACTAGGGCTCAGTTTCAACCATTTTTTCAGAGCTAAAATATTCTTCATCCTTTGCAGACTGATTTTCACCCTGACTGATGGACAAAGTTAAAACACTTGCCTCCCTTATTTCTTGCCTCAAATTTCATTTGAAACATGTACTGTTTGTACCAAGCTCCCTGTGTATTTAGTGAGTGCTCTAATGTCACTTCTGTACACTTTCAATCATATATGCCAACAGTACTCTTGAGGTATGAGCCCTAGTTCACTCAGGCTCAATTAGTGTAAGAGAGAGCAAATTGTCGTTGGTTGACTTGGCTAGTCTTTGGTGTCTTCAGTTCTTGTGTCCAAAGTCCAACCCTTTCTGGCTACATACCCCACCCCTGCTTCCATGGAAAACAGTTTTGGATTCAAACTAAACAGTCACCTTTCCTTACTCACACATCTTGGACAGGTAGGAGCCTCCTGTTGGTACCACCTTCATTTACTTTATCACATTGTACATTTTCTCTCCTGCTCTGATCATGTTTTGGCCTCTTCTGCTCTGATAAAGAACTGTGAACTCACAATTATTCTATCTCTCTTTACCTCACTCTCCAATTTCTATTTTACTCAGTTGAAACAACTCAAACTGTTGTGATACTGTATAGCCTGTCTTTTCTTTGGACCTTAATACTGCTCAACGTCTGTTAGGCGGAAACCTGTGCAGTTCCTTCTGGGACCACTGCAAAAGATTTAGGACTACAGGTGTTTGGCAGTAAACCCACTTGGTAGCAGTCTGTACCACACAGATTCACTTGGTAGCTGTGGCTGAGCAGTCAGACTTCCCTCAAGAAGAGTTAGGCAGTATGTGGAGTATACAATATAGGGCAATTCTATACGGTAAGACAAGCAAACATGCAACAAGGCTTCGGTGTAAAGATATAAAGGTATTTATTTATAACGACACATCTATAGAAAACACTCTGGCACTATACCGGTAAACACTTCAATTGCAATTACTCTACAAAGAAAACAGATCAATCCCCCTAACAATAGTTCTACAAGTCTAGGTTCTACTAGCATCACTTTTTTTCAGACAGAGGTGTATGCTTCAACCTAGATGGCACTCTAGTATTGGTTAGGACGGGAGAGAAAAATAAGCAGGTTACGAAATCAACACAGTTCAATACTTCACGGAAAAATGCAAGGCAAGAAGACAAGAACCACGATAGATCCTAAAGTTCAGAGGCCAGGCCCACTCGGAGCGAGGCAAGGCGATATGTCCCAAAAAGTCTCTTAGTGGAAATGCGTTCGAGTCTTTGTAGCAAATTGTTTTCGGAAGATTGGACCAGTTCAGAACAACATGCTAAAGAAAGCTTGGAGGCGACCCAAAGGAAAGGCGTGGATTAAGACACCTCACTCGATCCGGCAGAAAGGGAAGCCAGGTGGACACAGTACCTTGGTTGTGGAGAGACAGCTCCAGCGGGGGCAGTTGTTCCTGGTGATGGATGCGTGTAGGGTCTTTGCCAAGAGTAGAGATGATCTCGTCATCAAAGAAAAGTGAAGTCCGGTGCACCACCAGGGAAGAGACCAGCCGCGGAGTGCTCTGTCACAAGGCACCACCTTTTGGTCGCGGTACAGGGGTAGTGGCTATCCGGTTGCCGAGGTGCTCTGCACGGGCAATTCGACCACTGCGTCCTGGAGCGAAGAAAAAGCAAAGGGGACTGGTTGTTCCCACCAGTCAGGGGAAGAGACTCTCCGGTAGAGAGATCTCCTCTGTCGTCGGGAAGTGGTGAGTCTGTTCCGCAGGGCTCCACTGGAGGTGTCGTCGTTGCAGGTCGGCTCAGCTTTACCCTCTTCGGATTCTTAGGTCCTGTGGTGACTACTGAAGATCCAGTCCCAAAAGCCCTGCTTTTATGCAGAAAACCCCCATTCATTCAGCCTAGCTGTCAATCAACACATGCTAAGTGGTGAGCGGGGAGGCTCACCACTTGGGCCAATCACACCAGAGTGCGACTGGAGTTGGCAAGGCAACTCGGTCTAGGGTGCCTAAACCCCCTCCCACACCCATGTGGTAACCCAGACAGAATGGCACCACTTTGGAGGGTCTCTGTACAGAAGCCCGCCAAAAGTGGAACAAAGGGCTCAACCTTTGGTTTAGGAGTCACAGAGACGAACACAGACGCCATTTTAAAAACCGAGTTCTGGCAGAAAATACTGTCCGGTAAACTTATTTAAGATAAGTAAACTGATGGTATGTTAGAGATTAACGAGGAAAAGTATAAATCTCCAACAATGGGAAGAATCCCATAGGGTTATGTTCGGGGTCGAACATAACAAGTAGTTTCCACTGCCACCAGCCAAAACTCGATGAGTGGGGACGGGACAGTGCCCCCTCGAATAACAGACCTAGGAGTAATCGAATTACCCCTACTAGTACGTCCACAATAGGATGGTTTGTACTAGTTCTGTTAGTAAATTTAGGTCTAGTAAAGCCAATGGTGACTTTACATGCCCGGGGAGACAGTAGTCAGTCCCCAGGTATGGAGTCTATGGTGGAGGTCCACTAGGACGCCCCAGTGTTACGGCACGTAGGGTGCGGTGTAACACACATAGCAAAACATATGAGACCCTATGGAGTAAAAGACCCCATAGCCCTTAGAACAGATTGACATTCAAAGGAATTACACACATTCATGTCCAAGAGTGGGAGAAAAAGAGTCTCACTCTTGGCAGGATGGAAAAAAAAACAAACTCCAGAAATCCAGCAAAGCTGCTGGGGGACTAGGTTAGGAAATTCAGCCTAAACAGAGAATTCTCCCTAACAGCGTCTTCTCAAAAAATGGATAGACCAGTGAGTAACTTTGTGGTTTAAATCGTTTTGCACTGTTTTTTGATGCTTTTATGGAATTGTTTCATATGTTCTCTCTTAGAGAATCACTTGTTACTTGGCAACTGAAAACCTTCATTCATCTAATTTCAGGCTTCCCGTGGTTTCCAAATTTCACTTTTCTCATGATCGTGGCCACTCCATATCTGTTTTGCCACTTCCCTACTTGATCTTCACTTGTGTTCTTTTGTCCATATTTCGATTGTAGGTTTAAGATTAAGCTTCTTAACATAACCATTTGGCTGCACACCTATTGCTAATCCTTTGCTACTTTCTCGGTCCAGCACCATCACACTGCTATGCTGTAATCGTAACCTCTTTATTTGGCAATCAGTATCAATTAAAAGCTGTATGTATTGACACATTAGCTCAAATCTCACCCATACTGAATTCTGCAGTCTGATTAACCCACTCACTAGTGATTGATGGTTGTTCTTGATTGTGCTAAGGATATCTTGCAGCAAATTCTGTACCTTTAAATCTTATGCTGCCCTATTTGTTATTGATATTTATTATCCAGAAGAATCAACCTTTGCTGTCTTACAATGCAATGGAGCCAGGTCAGACAAATTCTTCATGTCCGGCTCCATGTTGGAGCCCAACATGGGGCCTCATTCCAAGTCCGGCAGTAACCTTTACTCAAACATTCAACAAGTCTAATGCATTGCTCTGAGATTCATTTTCCCTATGCTACCTCTGCCTCTAAGTGCCTGTGCCGAAATGGAGGGAGGGCAGAAGCAACAACATCATCCACGCAAGCACATGCTGCAGCATCAGCCCTACAGTCCAAGTCAGGGAAGATTACATTGGTAATTTCCTTTATTTTGTGGCCCTTCATTCCTGCCCTTGGGTTAGCTTAACACTGCAGGTCTTTTGGCCTAACGTTTCGAACTTTTGCACCACCTCTAGAGGTATGTTTATACTTGACAGCCTCTGACACACAATATGTGTGTTCGTGATTCCCAAGGTATGTGTAGCAACTGCACGCACTAAGATATTTGTAAAAATGTTTCCTAAAGGCACTACATGCAAACATATATACCCCCACGTGGATCAACTCTAAAAGACAGATTAGCCCTTCTGACCATGACCATTTTAATCAAAAGAAAACCACACGCCTTGCACAGTGAGGGGAATCTGAAACAGCCTTGACATTAACTGCAATACTCCTTGGCTTTACACATTTCTTGAAAGAAGTCTCCAGTGTTGAGATGTAGATCCTACCCAACCCTCTCAAGAGGTAATGGACAAGGTAGGGAATGGTAAACAAACAGGTAACCCGTGGGGTATGTTGGAAGCAACATTGAAAAGGAGGGACAAAGAAGAGATGTACTGTGGTAAAACGATGTTCTCAAAATGGCATAAGCCACAGTTAGGTATAAAACAAACTTCTTACTCTGCGGAGGAATGTTTGTCATAAACAAAAAGAAGTTCAAATGTCTTAAAAGTGCCTACTGGCAGGATATCGTATTGAACAGTTGCAATGATACTGAGAAATATAAGTATCATATTCAGAAAATATAACACATTTTATTAATCACAGAACATAATGTTCCTTAAAACACAATCATAAAGATGATCATGTGTCATAATAGAAATATTAAAACTTAAAATGACACAAGTGAAACCAACATAAGTGGGTCCTAATAATGAAATTGATTGTGGTAAAACTACTACTTTTCTGCAGGAGTGCAGGGATGAGTACTGCTTTCTAAAGTCCAACTCAGCCCCACACTACTAAACCAGCAGTGATATCAATTGCATAGGGGACACAGATGCAACACAAATGGAACACACCCTTCAACACTTTGAGTTAGCATGGGGCAAGGCCAGGCTATACTCTTCAATAGAGTTGGGGGCCAACAAGTACAAATCCAAAACATCAATAGTACTGCAATGCCAAAATAAAGGAATTGTTCAGTGAACGTTTGATAACAATGCAAGATTTTAACCAAACTAAAAGGGCAGACAAACTAATAACAACCCTAACAACCCACCCCTGTAATGAAATACACAGAACATGCAGACATTCGGTTGAAAGGGCCCTCTGAGTAGGAACACGGGCATGTGTCTATGCATCAATGTTCACAATGAAGTATGTTTCTTTAAAAGGGTCAAGAGTGGGGCATTAGATCCCACTAGGACCCTTAAACAAGATTAGTAAAGGTAGGGGACCCCTTAACCCACTGAGACTTAGGTAGGCTAAAAGGAAGTGTGGCAAGTGGGAGGAATTAACTCTGCCAATGAGCAACAATGAATAAAGGTCAATTAATGGCCACACAAGATAATATAAAACTTTTTTCCCAAATTTGACCTAAAACCACCACCAATAGTTGAAAACGTGTTTTATTAATGGGTTTTATTGTATCAAAATTTCTTTAGACAATTCTAAAAATTCTATTATGTGAGAACAACAATAAATGTAAACAATAATTTCATCAGATATTCACAAAATCTGAATCATTAACTCAAAGATATTTCACAAAACGCAAACCAGAACAAACGTAAACATGAGAAAAACAAAACTCAAGGAAACATTCAACACATTGATCCAAAGAATACTGATAAGGCGGATGCCATGTCATTTTGACATGGTATACAGTGATTATAGGACTGTTTCTTCTCCAGGACCATCTACCATATTTAATTTTTAAAATGCACCGACCGGGAAATCTGAAATGAATACAAAAATGACGGGAAAAATGTGATAATACTTGGGAAAATAAATACAAATTATGATTTATAAGGTTAACATTAACATTTGGATTGAAACTCATCCATGGGCCTTATGGGCACTGCATCTTCCATATTGGCAAGTAAATTGCCTGGGACGAGAGAACAATATATATGTTACAAGTCATAAATAAATATGCCATATCATGCAAAGCACCCTTGCGAACAATTAATGTTTAATGACAAAAACAAACCCTTGCCCCAGCTGTATATTAGCCATTAGATTTCAGGCTTTCACATCAGTCTTCAAAGAGGGAATGCAAAACTTTTGAACTTCAAATTGGCTGCATAATTCTGTAAAATATATTTAGGAATGCTGAACTCAATGTATTGGCAAAAGGTATTTTGCAAAAATGGAAACTATTCTAGTCTGTCAGTACCATAATCCAAACATCCACACGATCACAAATGTTCCCTAATGTCCCATTTTGAAAATAGCCGAGACTTATAGTACTCGGAATGTGTCCATCAATGGCATCGCTTTGGAGCCGCAACTCTGAAACAGTGATGTTTTTGTACACAAATGTTCTATGCATTGGTCAGTACTTAAACCAGATGAATAAGAACATTTGGTTTCGCTTTTCTGTCGTCATCCGCAACAGTGCTCATGAGGTCTAACTCATCTACAAAATCAGGTGGCCTTGTGGAAATGTCATGCCTCCTACACTTCGGCTACTGGACATTTTATACAGCTCTGCTGATGAAAGAAATCAAAGGGAGAGATTTACGTTATGAAAGATTTGGAACTTTACTCAACTGTGGAACCAGTATTGACACAGTTGTAGTTGAAATTTCAAAGGCACATGGTATGGAAAAATAAAAAAGCAAGCACGAGCTCCAGATTGCAATATGACTATTAATTCTGCAATAACAGTACCCAACATATATACGTTGACACACAGCCAATCGGATTCCTTTAAGCTTGATCACTAGCCCCATCTAGGGGTATTAAGTCCAAAGACATTTTTCTTAAAAGCGTCTTTCTAAATCGAACTGTCATGCCCTTGCTGCACACGAGTGTGATAGGGGCTGACAGGCGCAGGAGTGTCAGGTAAGTGAATATTGGGCTGTGTGTGTCTGTGTGTGTGTGCTTGCGTCTGTGCATGTGGGTAGTGTGTGTTGTGCAGGGAAAGAGTGGTGGGTGGGGAAAAGTGGTGTTCGGAGGGGGTTGTTAAACCCCCAATTGAGAAAACAACTAGTGAAGAGAGTGGGGTGGGAAAGGGATCACCTTGGTGGTGGCGGGGAGATGTTATATTTCCGCATTTTAAAGCCGGTCTTTAAAATGCAGTAATATGACATAGAATCCATCTATGAAACCTCTTGTGTGGTATAACCAAAATTGAAACACTCTGAACATTTGAACACATGAAACTTGTATGCACTGCTGACCTTTCATTTTTTGTTTTAATTATCGTTTATGGTTGTTTCGTTTTTGGACCTATGTATAAAGACCTTTTTTTGTAAAAAAAAAATCACAATCATTGGGCACAAGTCGTGGTTCAAGAAATTGTATGACAAACATGGCGTGTGAAGTGTTGTGTCACATTTACCATAGAGGCTTAATTGTGTTAATAGTTATGTGGAGGGCAAATTCACATTATCACATATTCTACTTACTTTTAGTAACTTTCCGATGACTACACGTGTTGTGGCTGTCTACACGTGAAAATTACAATAAACACTGAATCATTAAAAGTGGTCCCAAGATCACCAACTTATCAGTACTCATCTCTTACCTTGGCTCTATACTCTGTCGTGCCTTCATTCTTGCACAAAGATACCAGGGCTTATAGGGAATCCTGAAATGACAGTAGCTCTGATATGTGTTTGTTGATTCAACTTGTAAATCATCAAGCATGTCAATCTTCACCACTTGAAGATGCTGAGGTATCATGAAACGTGATAAATATGCTGGTCTGCTGTATGACTGGTGTTTGTTTAGGAGCAGTCTCAGTTTTATACCTCAGTTGTCAGTTTATTTTGTGAGAAAGGGCAGCATCTTCTTCTGGAAGAGAGGCTGTTTCCTATAGTGGTTCAATTGGTGGGGAATGTCTCTATCAAGAGTGCATTTGCCAGTACTCTCTACAAAGTGGGCCTCATTACAAGTTTGGCGGTAGCCTTGGTGGTAAAACCGGCAGGCTGCTGCCAAACTTTAATTTTTTCCGGCGTCCGCAAATGGGCAATTACCTCGTCATTACGGCCCTGCCAGAACCAGTAATTGCCCATTTGCGGGCGCCGGAAAAAAGATGCTCCCCATTCCCACTCAGCCCCATAGGGCTGAATGGGAATGGGGAGGTCGGATGCACCGGCACTGTTTATAACGGTGCTGGTGCATCCGACATGCTGTGCTCGCGGGTGCCTTTCTGCCCGCCAGGTCGGACCTGGTGGGCAGAAAGGCACCCGCGAGCACAACTCGTAGTATGCCGGTCCGGGAACAACGGTACCGGCATTCTTACCGGTACCGTACTTCCCGAACCGGCAAACTTATAATGAGGCCCAGTGAGTTGAATGGGCAGGGCACCTCTAGATCTTATAGAGGGATGTATTGATGTATTTTTCATTGGTGTTTTCTATAGTGGCAACTGCAGACACAGCCACTGCATAATGCCTCTAAGGAAAGGGGCAAGGGTACAGATGTTGATCTACCAGAGTCTTCGGAACTGTTCATACTAGAAAGTGTGAGGGGGAGGACAGAGTGTCAGTGCCCATATGTGTCAAAGTGGTGCAGAGGACAAGTGCTATAGCGGGGCGACTTGTCAGTGGAGGCAAGAGCTATGTGGAAGAGTCAGGGGTGCAGAGAATAGAGGAAGGTATAGATCGGGGTGAGAGATGACAGGGAAGAGATCACGTAGACAATTAGATAAACAAAGAATCAGATAGCTGTGGAAAGGCAGAGGACTGATTCTGGGGTTAAGAAATAAGATCAAACACCTTCTTGAAAAAGTGATTGTTTGCCTTCTTGTGGTAACGAAGATGTTTGTGCTCCATTCTTAAAGGAACTGGAAGATGGTTCTATTTTAAAGGGTGGTACCAGCCTTGTCCAATGTTGATGACTTGATCTCTACTGTTTTTAATTCAGTCTTGTTTGGATCATAAATGTCTTGGGAAATTGACCTTCCGCAGTGATTAGTATATATATATATTGCTTTTCCATTGTTAGAATCCAGCCTCTCCTCAGTTGCACTGTCGCCGGTCAATGCATTAATAACACACAATGATGCAGCACTGCCATCATCCACCACACCAATTACACCCACCACCTATAAAAGCCTGACACCCATCCAGTGTTAGTGCCATCACAGCACAACACAACATAACACCGATAAATGCTAAGGAGTGCTTGAAGCAGTGTTTATCCACCCCTTTTATTGACAGAACTACATGTACAGTAATCCTGAAGTAGATATCTTGGCTGTGGTCTGTGCAGTGCTGAAAATGGAAAATAATTACTTTGGGATTCCACCTAGAGGATGGGTCCATATCACTTGAAAAATACACAAATCACATGTTAAGATAGCTGGTCAGTCTAATATTGTAAACAACATGCAGCTGTATAAACACTGCAACTTTTGAATTACCCACCACCTACACCTTATAAGGGACAATAGCACTCCTAATTATACAGTTGCTGGTGTGTCTGATGCCATCTAACCTGACTGACACCTTAATGTGCCTAAATGAGAAATTAAGAAAAACTAGATCTGAAGACTTCAAGATCAGAAGTTTGTCTATGAGATTCAGGACAGCTACTCTATGAGGGTGTACTGCCTGGTGGCTTGTGTGACGAATTGTCTTCTACCATCAAAGGGGTAAAACAGGTTCACTTATACCTCCTTCACCTTTTGTTGTAACATGAGCTGAGGGAGTTTACTCAAGAGGGGTGTGAATGTGGTTCAGTAGCAACCCAAACAGCAAAGTATAACAGTGCAAAATAAAGGAATGTCCTATAAAAAATACAAGTACTTTAATATCACACATCATCAAAAATAACTGAATAGAAAGCACTACAAAAACCCACGCCTGTAGAAAGATCACAGGATATGCAAAGACAGCAGATGCACCTCTCTGGGTAATGGAACAGGGGGAGAAAAGTCAATAAAAAACATGTTGTTCAAAATAATATGTTCCTGATGTTGTGACAAGGAAATAATGTCACTTAGCCAGTCTCTAGGACCAATAATTGGTGGCCAGTTATCAGTCAGTAATACTTTTGCAATGTCTTGGCAGTTCCACAACAGCGAATCAGGCTTCTCAGCACAGTTCAATAGTTAAATTCAGTTTGAGATCCAGCAGTCATGGCCACCTAGTGGCGTGCAGGTGTCAAAGCGGGGTCGAACTGGATGAAGGCTGCAGGTCAACGTGGGCCGAGCGCTGCCGATCATGGAAGTCACCAGGTTAATTAATTAGGTGTGACTGTCGAGATTCAATGGTGGAAAAGCTGTTGATGGGATGTGCAGGTGAGGCGGTTTGATGAGGCTTGAAGAATGCAGTTTGGGAAGAACACCAGCAGCGGTTTGATCATCAACTTGATTTGCAATGAAGTGGATGGTGGTGTGAACTGGGTTTCAAGCAATATAGATTCAGCATCACTTCTCTGTTTGAGATGAGGCAACAACACGCTACAGCTGACATGGTGTAACGCTCACCTGATATCCACGGGGACGCCACTCAGCCGGTCCGGACTTCCGACCACTTCGAATCCTTCCCTGGACTTGCTCAACCAAGCACTGGGCCTAAAACACAGTATTATCAGAGGTAAATTCCCTATTGGTCTTGCTTGTCTGGCCCCCTTTTCTTCCCTGGATCCCAACCTTCCCCCAGACCTCTCCTTACCTTGTTTTGTGATGTGGGGTGCTCTCCGTCCTGCCTTCGATGCAGGGGTGCGTTGGGTGATGCGGGTTGGAGGGTGCCTAGTTGCTTCACTGGCACGGGCCCGGCGGACGGGGCTTGCTGCGGCTTCAGCCCGACTGGTAATTGGAATGAGTCTTACAAAAGTTTTGATGGCTCTAGTCCCTTTAATACTGTGTCTTTCTTTCCTTAGGTGATGAAGGTCTTGAGGATAGTGATGCGCTGCTGAAGTAAGTAGGAATGCGAAGCGTGATGCTTATTGGCTTCCTTAGCACTAACCAATGTTCGTCTTTTCCGTGTCCTTTTAGGTGCCGCAGTAACCCAGCATGGAAGCGAGCTGAGGAGATGAGCTGCGTGAGAAAGCGCGATGTGCTGCGCCTCTTAAATGTTTTGCGCTAACCTGATGTGTCTTTTCCCCTTTTTCTGATCGGCGGGATGCTTCGGAGCAGAAGTTGTCCGATCGATGGGAGTTCAGGTAAGGATTAAACTCTATTTGCAAATTCGAGAGAGCTAGTATTGCAGAATGCTTACTAACGTCTTTTCTTCTATTCTTCTCCCCTTTGGTAGGGCGCAGCATGCCGAGATGGAGATGACTCTGCCGTAGGAATCCGCAAGACTGGCAAGAGCTGGACAGAAGTTGGATGCTCTTCGAGGTGAGTATTGGCAACATAGTTCTTATTCTTGCAGGTGCGCTTGCGCTGAAGAAAGAAGTGGGCCTCTTCAGGAGATCTTTAAATAGGTTTAAATAGTCTGTAGGTATCACTGGTCTGAGCCACACCCGAAAGACTAGACGGCTCAAGGAACTGAATTACATGGGGGCATCCATTGCCCCATAATACATTGCAAGTCCAATACTAAGTGGATCTCAGGACTGTGTGTGAGCTTGGTGCCAAAGGCGCCAAGTCTGAGTCCAAGTAGGTGTCTGGGGAGATGGAGAGGCCCTTAGGGGCCGACTAGGTGGCCGTGACCTGGCTCCAGCCTGATATGCCGGGGGGCTGGGGCAGGAATCGTGACACATGGTGCTGGTGGCAAACTTGTTTGAATGGGTTGACTTTGGTTTGAAATGTGATAAGAGATAGCTCTGGAGGGTCCTGGTGGTTTGAACTGGGTTGAACACACTCAAATCATGGCTCACAGGATTTTGACCATAGAATTGCAGGAATCCTAGCTGTCTTGGCTCTCAGGAGCTGTGAGTCACACTCTAGAGTCTATGGGACATGAGGAGGCTGGCACACACCTTCCAGAAGTCCTTCAACATGGGTAGGTCCTAGAAAGCAGTGTAGCTGGCAGAATTGAAGGTCTTTTAACAGACATAGCCTTTCCCCCAGTGGTTCATGGGGATGGTTAGGGGATAGAGATGAGCTCTGCCTTGGAACACCTGTCCTCACCTCACAACTGGAAGATTTCAGAAAGGGCTGCTCTTCCAACAGGGACTATCAAAATCATCTTGAAGGTTTGAAGTTCAGAGATGATTCAAATATGTGGTGGGAAATACCTTCTTTTAAAGGCAAACACCCTCAGTAGATTAGACTAAAGGTAGCCTGATTCTGAAATCCAATCCCTGTTAAGTGAATGTTGTCTTCTGGCATCAGACCAAGTGTTTTCTGCTACAGAAAGTGGCGGGGGCAGGAAGGAAAAATAAAGGCAGAGAGAAACAAGGTTGTGGAAACTTCCTCCAGCTGTGAAAGAGCTACCTTTGACTACACTAACTTCACCCCTTCCCTTCTCAATAGAATCAAAGGCCTTTAGACATGCAGCACACTGATGTGAGGATATGTCTGTTGTGAATTGGGATCCCTTTGATTCACATTCCCACGAAAGATTCCTGTGAAGTGGCTGCTAATCTTGACATGGTGTTACCTGCCCTCCCAAAGGAACAAAAAGAGGCACTACCCATGGCTACAATCCTGCCAGCAGCGGCAGGGCCAGCCTGTTTGGATTAAATAAACATAATTCTCTCACAGACACATGTTTTATCAAATTGCTGTGGTTGTAATAATTATTAGAAATATCATAACTCCGCTATGGCTTATATTAAAAGATGTATTTGCCTCCAAGACAGTAGACTCATAATTATAGGGTATTCGAACAGAGTGCATATCTGAAATGCAGCCCTGCCCTGCAGAGGCGTGGCAATTACTGCAGCTTTTAAATAGGGACCTGTGACCAATGAACCTGCTCTATGCCACTGGTAGTGCAGGCACTGCTGGTCAGGATACTGATGATGCACACTATGCTTTTGGCATTGAGCTTATGAACGGGCAATCTGATAAGCAGATGTTCCTTTCAGAGATGGAATTACCCACATCATTATATCAATTAATAAAAAAAAAACAATACTCTTGGCAGATGGCAATTCCTCACAGCTCGTTCACGTGCTTTTTGTTTAATCATATTCGTAATCCAGGAGACAATATTTGCCAGTTTCTGATTCCAGGGATATGTGACCCACATCCAGGACTGGGACTTTGGCTATCTTAGATGTGGTCCAGGAAAAAGGGACCATTCCAAGGAATGGTTGCTAAACTTAGATAGCTGCAGAAGACACAGATGCCCACCCAACAGACTTTGGGAGATTTATTGATGCAGAAATCTTGCATTGCTGCAAAATAACAAGACTTTGGAGCAAATTAAAATGAAAGACGTGGTGCAGTATTTTAATGCAATCATCTTTAGTTCAATCTTGTCTCAACTAAGGCAGAGCTTAGAAACACTTGCCTAAAAAAGCAAGGCTGCCAAAGAATACTTATCGTTGTGAAGGATTAACATCTGAAAAGCGTAGGTAAGTCCAGGCTTTCTTATTTGTATTAATAATAAAATGATGCAGGTAATGATGCTAATTAGACTCCTTTCATCAAACCTATGCCAAACGCATAGTGTGCACCCTTGCCGTGCTGCATTAATATCATGAGCTGCATTGCCTACTCTCCAGTGGCACATAGTAGTTTCAAGGTTCACATGTGCTCTGTTTGACAGCTACTGTGACAACAATGTCACTGCAGTACAGAGGATACATTTAAATCCGAAACCTGATAATCTTGACATGTATTTCATAGCTACATGTTGGTATGGTGGATAATGGTTCACTTCTAAGAGAAGCAATGCAGATTCCTGGCACCATGTCTGCTTTCCACAGATTGGGACAAAGGAAAGGAGGCCTGACTCTGTTTACTCTCTGAAGGAAATGTAACTACACTCTTGCCAGGCCTGGGTTCTCCCAGCTGAAGTTGCCCTGACAGCCTGGCTTCATAAAACATTTCCATAACAAAGGTCTGCTTCAATATAGAAGGTTTCAAATCAAAGGACCCTTGAAGCACAGAGCTAGAGAAGGGGGGGACAAACTTAGACATACATGCAGAGCAGAGCACAATGGGCTGGTCCATCTTGATTTTCTTTAGGTGTCTCTTTCCTTTCAGTCCCCCACAGCTATTGCACAGTGGGGTATAATGTAACAGGGTCCAAGTCACTTAGTATCTTAACATGGGTTGAAGCCCTTAACGTGACTTTGCTTTGGACCAATCTCATGTGGTGTGTTGCTTATATAAGGAAGGGGGTTAATACTCTTTCTTTGATTCTTTTTGGATCATCAAGGCTTCAAGAAGAATTCTCTTGGGCATCTTTTGGAGAGATGATCTTTCCAAAGTCCTCAGCAAGTGAGGTGAAGGAGATCCCCAATGCAGAAGAAAGCTCTCCTCCCTGTCCAACCCCAGGTCACATTGGGGGCAAACTGTTGCTGGAGCAGGACCAGCCTCTCTGCCAGCTACACTGGTACCCAGGATCTCACTGGAGTAGAAAGACCCCTGCAGGTATTAGTCAACCTCACCCAGGTTGGGAGACCGAGAAGACAGACTCATCCTGTTGCTGAGTGCCTGGATTGGGACTCACATCAACTGAAGATGCAAAGCAGCTGGACTCATGCATTTCTACTGAATTTAACCACATTGTACCATTGTTGACTATGCGCTAACACTTATTAACAAACAGGACCCCCAGTTCTGACTTTTCATTTAACTTTTTTGAACCAGTGTTGCTGCCCCGGAACCAGTTTTCCGCCACACCATGCCAAGGTACGTCGATTGCCCCAGCTCAAACAAGAAGCTTTCTATTGCAGAAGCCTTTGAACTGCCTGCAATTTCTTCACTAAACCCAGCCTGAATGCCAAACCGACTCTGGTGGCCCTATCGTCCTGTATCCTTTAAACACTGCAATGAACCCTAACAAGCTTAATCTCAAAGCAGACTTCACATCTGCTCCCCCATCTGGATCACCGCAACTAGCAAGCTCCCTGAGCCAACAAAACCCAGGACTCTGATTGCAAGTTTGGAAGCCATCTTGAACATTGTGCTTGGCTCCCACAGGGATATGTAACTGGCTGGAGGTTGTGTGTCCAATACCTTTTTTGGGCTGCTTCCTGCTTTGCAAGTAGACTCTGTGCACCATCTGATGGTCCTGCCTACAAAACACAGCTCCCTGGGCCGACAACTCCCAGGAACCTGCCTGCACGTGTAGAAGCCATCTGGAGCACTGTGCTTGAGTCCAAGAGAGACAAGAGACTGTCAGGAGGTTTGTTTCCAGTAACCTTTTTTATGCTCTTGGTCACTTTGCCACATTCTACTTTGTCAAATGACCCTATGCACCATCTGATGGTCCTGCTGCAAAACGAATTACCCTAGGCCTACAACGCACACTACTCTGCCTGCAAGTGTGGATGCCATCAACATGGGACATGTTCCACATTCCCTCCCCTTTTCAGGCATCTGTGGGCGCCCAGCTGGGTTTTGCAGTGAAGGGCCAGTCACCGCAAAGGGCAGTTTCGTGTTTCATCCTTTTGGGGTTGGAAAGGGCCTAGGGCTAGAACCCTTGCTCATACTAGGATTTCATCGAACTGACCCTTTACCTGGCCTTGACTTCCATGCATAGGGATACTTTTGACTAAATTTACACCACAGAGCTTCTGTTACCTCACAGGACAGAGGAAATTGTTGTTTTGGGCATGTTGACTGTCATTTGGTTACCTATTCCCCCATTCTAGCCCAACTCAGAACTTACACATGCTTCTTCTCAGCCAACCATAGACCCCTTTCACCCCTTTCCTATCCACTCACCCACCTACCCACTCCCTCTCATAGGCTGCCTATTTGTTCTACTCATCGTTATGAATCTTGACTTTGCTCCATACCTTCTTCTTCTCACTCTTTTCCTTCCCTTCTCTGAAAGATGTCAGACTCAGCGTCTTATAACTTCTGCATCATTCTCAAGTGTCCCCAACTTCCTCCCTCAAACAAGATGATCCTGTGCTCCTGGAATCTCCAACCACCTTTAACTCCCTCGCCTACTGCAGAACACCTTCTCATCTACCTCACTTCCTTATACTCTTTCACTTGGCCCTGGGAATGCACAATCCCTCTGCAACAAGTCTGAAGTCACTGACCGCTTCACCCTCGGCTTTCACTTATTGATATCACAGGAACCTGGATCTCATTTTATGATGCTGCTACACTAGAAGCTCTCCATACTGACTCTGCAGCCTTCTACCATTTTTGCATGCTAACACTTGCACACATTGGGCACAAAGCTAATTCATGATTGGCTACTATAGCCATTGACTTGCAACAACAATTCCACATGAGTTCATGTTGTAATAATGCTCTCACATATACCATACCTTAAAGGGTAACACCTACATCCACACCAACCTCTCACAAACCATGAACAAAGAACTTCACAGATAGTGCTGGCAATTAAACAACATAGTCTGCCTAACGTTTGCCAACTCCAGACAAATTCCCAATGTGTTCTGGTTGGTATCAGATTATCCTTCTACAGAAAGCATTGCAGTTAATGATTTATACTTTGCAGGGACACTTCAAATTGATGATGCTCTGATTTAAACAAAAAGAAACACTGCAGAAGAGTACTAAACTGATATGATATGATATGGCATTTGTAACGCGCCTATACACAAGTGTTTCAAGGCGCGATATGATATGATATGGCATTTATAACGTGCCTATATACAAGTGTTTCAAGGCGCGATATGATATGATATGATATGGCATTTGTAACGCGCCTATACACAAGTAAACGCCCCCTTAGTTCCGTTTATTATTGTCACATTGTAAAATATGTTTTTATTACATTTGTTCATGATTCTCCAGTCTGTTTTGCAATATATTTTCAAAAATGTCATATAGGATGTTCAAATGGAATGGGCTAGGCATCTTTCAGAGGAACAGACAGATTAGCTTGAGAATTTGTGTAAGGAGCTGGTGAGCAAGTTGGGATGTGGCTGGAGATGGAGTGAGCAGTTACTCGCGGCAGAGCTGAAAGAGCCGTTGGAAGGTGAGGAAAGAGACTTGGTTGAAGGGAAAAGGATTGAGGGAGGAGGTGCGAAACTTACACTGTAAGTTGGGAGGAACATCAGTGAGGAATTGGGGAGGTGGAAGATGTAGGAGGAGAAAGGAGGTAAATAAAGAGCTTGGAAAAGCTATTCAAGCGGAAACCAGAGAACACATCCACAACAAGGTAAAGAGACATGGGTAGGGGGTTACAAAGAGACATGAGAAGGAGGTTGGAAGACATATTGGACAACGAGAAAGAGGAAAGATTGGAACCCAGACTGCAGTTTCCAACCTAACACGCAAACTGTTGAACTGAAGGAGAATCCATCCATTTGATGTTTTATTTTGCATTTTCATAGTTTGCCTAAACCTGTAAGTAGGATTATTAGACCTTTTTTCTACATATATCTTTGTGTCTTTCTCTTCTTTCTCTTACTCAGCTTCATTAGAATACAGTATGGTTGTACAGCGTACAGTATCCCTTAGTGAATCTTTAGAACAAGTTCATCCATGACCTATAGTGTATCTCATAAAAATACAAAAAATTTAATAAAAACAAAATATAGTACAAATGGTAGTGTCTACAATATACAGTAACAAAATAACATTAGTTCAGCGGATCCAGATCTAGCACCAAGCTGATTGAGTGGCTCACCAGGATTGAATCCTGGTCTATAATCAATTGCATGTACACCTAGAATTTGAGAATCAAAATATAGAGAAAGCTCAGTTTTTGAATGCCTATGTGCTTAAAAGGACTTCAACGTCAAGCTCTCCTCCTTCTCAGAGTACATCTATGTTTATTTGTGGCAAGGTTGAGGCCATGCTAGTGGAAGTTCATCAAACTTCATGGTTCACGGCCAGCTCTGTTACGAGCTTTGACACTCTCCTCCCAGATGGCTACAAGATACTCTCAGCACCCAGATCCTCCCAGTCCGATGGGGGGGGGTAGCCCTGATCTTTCCTGAGTGGATTCCTGCCTCTATCATTCCCACTCAGACCTACTTCTCTTTTGAATGCCTTGTCTGTAGGCTTTCTCTCTCGCGTACCCATTCTCTTACTGTGGTTACCATCTACTGGCCTCCTGGTCAAATCACCTCATTTCTCTCTGAGTGGGCAGACCTCTCCTCCTCCCTCCTGGCCTCTACCACTCAACTCCTCCTCCTCGGTGACCTAAATATACGTTTAGACTCTCCTTGCTCCTCCTCTGAACTCTTCCGTGACCTCTGCGACTCCCTCTCCCTGTCCATCCTCCCCTCTGGCCTGACTCACTCTGCAGGGCACACACTCAATGTCTTGATCTCCTCTGACCTCCCCCTCTCCATCCCTCTGACCAATCCTCTCTCCTGGAGCAATCACTCCGTCCTCTCATCTGATCTCTCCCTCTCTTCCCCCCAAGCCAAGCCTACCCCAACACTGCCACCTACCTTCTCGGACATCCGGCCCATGAAGCGTGTGTCAGATGAGGCTTTTGCCGCCACTTTCTCTCCCCCCCCCCTCCACCTTTGGCTGTCTCTCATCCTGATACTGCCCTGCTCTGCTCTACTCTTCAATTTCTGATACGCTTGATGTTCTTGCCCCTGTCATGAGGATCCATTTGAAGTCCAAAGCCAAGTGAAATTCCTGGTATGACTCTGACCTAGCTACACTTAAACATAAGTGTAGGGCACCTGAGAGGAAATGGAGGACTTCCTGTTCATCCTCTGACAAACTGGCCTGTCGCCTGCTACAAAGGCAATACCGACTCTCTGTCCTTAACAAGAAGAGAGTCCACATTCAAGCTCGTGTCTCTGCGGCATCAAACAACTTGGCTGAACTCTTTAAAAACTTCAAGGAGCTGGCCAACCCTGCAGCAGTCTCTACCCCTCCTGTTGCCTCCCAGGCTCTTTGCAATGCCCTTGCCTCTCACTTCATTTCAAAAACCCAGGACATCCTGTCCACCCTCTCCACCCACACTCCTCCTCTTCCTTCTCCATCTGCACTTGCTGACCCTCCTTTAGCCACCCTCCCACCATCCTTCTCATCCTTTCCTCTGTTCACCCCTGACGAGGTTGCTAGACAAGTCTGATCTATGAAAGCCTCTTCAAAACAGGTTCATCCCTGTTCCTCTAAAACCATCAAGGACCACATTGACACCCTCGCTCCGGCTCCTGCTGATTTTTGGAACCACTCATTTGCCTCTGGATCCTTCCCCTCCCCTCTGAAGCACTCCTTTGTGCATCCTCTTCTCAAGAAACCCACAGCTGATCCTTCTTGTCCAGCTACCTATCACCCAATTTCCATTACTCCCTTTCCTGGCAAACTCCTGGAAAAGTTGGCCAATCTCAGCTTAACCTTCATTCAATTCTGTTGGCTGTCTCCAGGACCACCAGTCTGGCTTCAGAGCTGCCAGAAGCACGGAAACTGCTCTCCTAAACATCCGTGAAGATCTGCTCACCAACCTTGACTCTAACATTCCCTTTGTCCTCATCCTCCTCGATCTCTCTTCTGCCTTCGACATGGTCAACCATACCATCCTGCTCCACCGTCTCCGTGAAAACCTGGGTATCACTGATCAGGCTCTGGCCTGGCTGACCTCTTTCTCTCAGATCGACCCTCCCAGGTCCAACTTGGGTCCTTCCTTTCATCTATCTTCCCCTCTATCTGTGGTGTTCCCCAGGGGTCTAACCTCTCGCCCTGGCTTTTCAACCAATACCTGGCAACTCTCGCCCCCTGCATTGCCATTTACTGCTCAAATTTCCAGTGCTACGCTGCCGACACTCAACTCATTTTCAGGCTGCCCTCTGCCACCTCCTCTCCCTCTCTCATCTCTGATTGCCTAACTGCCATTCAAGAATGGTGTGCAGCCAATGATCTTTGTCTGAATGCCAGCAAGACGGAGATCCTCCTCATCGGCACACCTTCACCATCCTTTCCCCTCATGCTCTGGCCGGCCTCCCTTGGCCCTCCTCCTACCCCCACCTGCGAGGCTAAGAACCTCGGGGTCATCTTTGACTCCACCCTTTCCTTCTCCGCCCACATCTCTGAGGTCTCTAAAAAGTCAAATTTCCGACTGCACCTCCTCAGAGGTACTCTGCCTTTCCTCTCCTTCCCCCAGAAGCTCATGGTATCTCAAGCTCTGGTTCCCTCTAGCTTGGACTATTGTAACAGCCTCTTTCTAAATCTACCTGCCTCTACTCTCCGCCCTCTGCAACTAATCCAGAACAGGACTGCGAGACTTGTCCTTGGCCTCAAGCCCTGGGATCGTATCTCTCCAGCTCTGAAATCTCTTCACTGGCTCCCAGTGGATGCAAGGATTAAATTCAAAACCCTCTGCATTGTCCACAAGGCTTTCTGGGGCTGGGTCCAAAATACCTTCAGCTATCCCTCCGCAAATACCTCCCCTCTCGAGCTCTTCGCTCCTCTACCTCCAACTCACTCAGGGTCAGTTGTTTTCCTAAGAAACGAACTGGGGGTAGATCTCTGTCTTCGGGTTGGGGCCTCCCTCTGGAACAGCCTCCCTGCCACTCTAAAACTTGAGGAGAACCATCTCCGGTTACGGAAGCACCTCAAGACCTTCCTCTTTTCTTCTGCCTTCGCTCCCTCTCACCCCTGCTGATCTGTTCTCTCTTGGCACCGTGCACCTGGCCACCCTCTGTCTTTTGGGCCCAGGTACCTGCTCATCCTGTCACCCTCCCGCACTGCCTCCGGGCCACCCCTTGTACTGGGGTCTGTATCTGTACCCATACAGCCCCCCTTTTTCTTCCTGCACTTATCGGACCTACTCTGTCTACTGCCTTAAACCTAGCACTTGCAAATTGCTGGCTGCATTACCAGTTTGTTGCCTTTATTATTTATTTATAGTTATTTATCTGTGTCTCCTCTGCTTCGCACTTTCCACCTCTCCCCCCTTCCATGCACTGTTCCCCTCCCCCCTCTCCCATGCACTTGCGTGTTCTCAATGTCACTGGGCCTAGTAAGATTGCTGTTTTGTTCTGCCCTGTTCCCATCACTTGCCTTGTCGCACTCTGAAACACTTGTGTACGAACGCGATAGAAATAAAATATCAATCTATCAATCAAATCCCTAGTAATTTACAAGGAAACACTGAACAGCAAATTATCAACCACATTAGGAAAGACTGTGTCCAGCATGTATTCAAGATATTCAATTCAGTTTATGTTAAATATAAAATTAATAAAAAATATACAAGTCCACAAAATCACAAGACATTACCAAAATTTACAAAATTTAAAATATGATGTTCTAATGCCTGAGTGTTCCAACATCATACACGCCCATGAATGTTTGTCTTGGATACGATCAAAATATGGGATACAACATTCTATAAAAAGATTGTGAAGAGGTAGTAAAAATCACTTGCAAGGTATATTAAACAATGAGCACATAAAAATAAACAATGGGCACATAAAAACACATGCATATTGGACACAATAGAAATATTGCCACAGGTACATAAAATAGTCTACACATTTGTGAATGATTTTCACTTTAAGGCTAAAGGTAATTGATAAAATCTACTAATGAGTTCCCTAGCATAGTTATAAGACACCAAAGTTAATTATCTTTATTTGATTTGAAGCTATACTGATGCGATGAACATGCTGATGACTTTCCATCCTCTGAGAGTGTGAAAATATGATGCTTCTTTTCTTTCAATACCTTATTTAACCTTATGCATTAACTCAGGTTGAAGAAAAACATTTCCCAAACCAAAATCTATCGAAGATTATAACGAAATGCAACCATGGGATGTCCAATGCCCTCAACTTATTAAGAATATCTTTCAGAATCAATGTATTCAAATATGCCACCTCATTATCCCACATTGCCAACCTCAGATTTGCTGGTGCATACTGTAATTTAAAGGGAACAGGTGTTTGATTAGTTTCCATATATAGTGGTACTTCAGCCGTAGCTGTGAACACCCCAATACACATTTCAGAAAATGTCTTTCATTTAAGGCAAGCTGTCCCCGATTGCTAATGATCCATACTCTAGCACCTCATAAAGCTATAGCAATAGATGTAGCCTCATAAAATTCTAGGGCCCAGAACTACCACCAGGCCACCAAAAGATGGGAACAATTACAGTATGACAGTATGGCGCTGTATGATTCTCCCTGCCACGTACTTTATCTGTGCTCTTAACATCCACAAATCTGATTTATAAACAATGGAAATAAGAATCTCCAGACAAAGCTACTGAATCTGCATGAAATGTTGGAATTAAAAAAAAAATTCGTTTCTCTGGTAAAATAACACCTGCAACATGGTTTAATTGAAAGCCATGCATTTGGATTTCACACAGGCATCATACTCAGTTTGTAACATTTGCAATGCTATGGGTGTTCTCCCCAGTGACACAGCATTGTCGGCATAGGCTAAGCATGGAAAAAGATGTACTAAGCTTCAGCACAGAATCTAGATCATTAAGATATAGGTTAAACAAAAGGGGGGAGATTACACAGCCCTGACGAATCCCGTGTTTGATTAAATAATGTGTTGTAGATTCCCCAGCCGATCCATATGCAACAAAGGCAGCTATACTTATAAATAATTGCCTCAACATACTCAAACATTGATGATCAATACTTAGGTTTGCAAATGGGATCACAATACAGCTCTAGCTACTTTGCTGTAAACCATGGCTAAATCCATAAATGCCAGATACAGGGCGCCCTTTTTATGCCATGATATCTTTCTCTGAGTAATGACAAATTAAGACACAATTCAGCCATGCCTCAGCCAGATCGAAAATCACTTGTGACATTGGGAGAATATTTGATTCCATAACCAAAACCTGAAATTTAGCATATATCAATTTGCCCAGACATTTCAATGACATATCACTAAGGGATATAGGTTGATAATACTTGGGGTTCTCCCTAGAACTTTTTTTGAACATTGGAATAATAGAACTGAGGTACCCCCTGTCTGGAAATATATGTGTGATCAAGATCGTTGTAAACATGTTCCTAGTTTATGGGGCCCAAATGTCCTGGAGCCTTACAATACATAACTCCTTAATACACTCCTTAATCAAAGGTAATGTAAATTCCTCTGCCAAATTATCTAAACTGCAGAGATGCATTTTGCAATCATGTCTTCTATTAATCGCTGCCCCATATATGGACCTAAAATGTGATAACTACTTTTGAGGGGGTATATTACCCTTTGTCATCTCTTCGGCACTATTGGCATTGATGATACAACTTGCAATCAAATGCCAAAAATGTACAATGGCGTGACAACAAAACAGTGCATTTTGCAAAATGTTTTTGGGTGAGATGGACAATTTTTTCAGATGAAAAGAGTGATAAGTTACAAAAGGAACATACAAATTGGCATGGACCAGATCATTTAAAACTCAAAATCCTAGCATGCCCAGGGGTTTGACCAGGTAGACCTTTTCAATTTTTTCCTGCGGTACCAGAGAACAGGGCCTTCTAGGTTTGACTTCCATCTACATAAAGGCAGGTTGTTAGGATCTCAGGACACCGGGTGGTTGGCATTTGAAGAGGAAAACACAATACTACAGAGCTCTTGAGGTTGTTACATTTAGTTATAAAATATTTTAGAGTAGTAATACATGCAGATTAAGAGAATGACAGAATAATTGTGTAAGGGGCTGGGGCTTGAGATTTGGGATTGGAGGGTGAGCACAACAAACCAGGAGAATGTTAAAGTCTTGAAAGCCTCACATGCACATTTATAAGTATTGGAATATGCCAAATAGTCTTAGAAATAAGCATTTGAAGTTTGGTAGTATTCTAAAGCACTCTTAGTACACATGACATGTGTAGGTGCAACAGCATGGCAAACCATTCTGCATGTTTGAAAATTGTTGGTGGTGGACTATGCCAAAGCAATCGTAAACTTCCATGAATTTTGTAAGCAGGGGAGTATGCAAAAGTTTTCTTTTAAAACATGTAAATGTTGGAGGTAGTGGAGTATGCCAAAACAGTATTAGAACACTAAGGGGGTCATTATGAGGTAGGAGGTAACCATGCCGCTATTAGTGGCATGGCTACCCCCTTACCGGGTACCAGGTCCGGGTTCCTTGAATGAGGAATTACAGGGCCATTCCGACCTTGGAGGGCCCGGTAATTCCTCATTCAAGGAACCCATCCCCATTCCCATTTGAGCCCCCATAGGACTCAATGGGAATGGGGAGGGTGCTAACAACAGGCCCGTTACTAATGGGCCCGTTGTTTGCACCCTGTTCTGCTCGCGGGACCCGCTAAGGACGCCTGGTTTTATCAGCAGAACTCGTAACGAGGCATTAAGAGTTTGGCGGCTCCAGCACCATTACCCGCGCTGTTAACCCCTTACTGCCTACCTTGTAATTATCCTCTAAATCTTTGTAGGCAGGGTAATATACTAAGGTATTTTGCAGGTAGAGGACTTTACCAAACTAGTCATAGGCACACATGAATTTTATAGATAGCAAAGTGCACCAAAATAGTCTTATGCAGGGGTGAATTTGTGTATGGGAGAGTATGCTGAAACAGTGGTAGAAACACGCGCATTTATAGGCAGATTTGTAAAGCACACATGGATTGTGTTGATAGTGTAGTATTCCAAAACAGTCAGAAGCAGACAGATATGTTGTATTTGGAGTGTGTCAAATCAGTCTTACGCTGGTGTTTAATGTGTAGTTCAGGAGGCAAGCTGAGACAATATTACGTTCCTGTGGATTTTGTAGATTGAGTATGCGAAAGGATTCTTAGGAAAGCCTGACTTATTTAGATGTGGAGTATGCCAAAGCAGTCTTAGGCGCTCTGCTATTTGGCAGACAGGAAGTATGTCAATATGGTCATGCAGGGAGGTTCATCAGGTGTAGTCTCGGGGAGAGAATTTTTCATTGGAGGTGCCACAGCTGGCATTGGAACTACCTGAGAGTGTGAAAGATGAGCAATTAGTGGAAGGGGTACACCAGATGGAGGATGAGACTCTTTCAGTGTCTGCCATGTCAGATATACCAGTTACAAGAGGAGCCCCACAGAGCAAAGACCTCAACACCCACCCCTCTGAACAGAGCCAACATGGTCCTGGGTGTGTTAGGGAGAATTCTCAAGAATGTGCTAATTTCCCTTACCTTTTGAGACCCCCAGCAACTTTGCTGGATTTCTAGGATTTTATTTTTTACCTGGGAAAAGTGTGAGCCTTTTGTTCCCACTCTTCCATGTATTTTCATGTGTGTTTTACTTTTTTGTTCTTTGGTTATGGCGTTTTAAGACAACTCCATAGGCATCATCTTTTTCTACTGTCTCCCAGAGCATGTAAAGTTAAATTGACTTTTCTAGTCTCTTTAAATTTACAGACCCAGCACACACTGTACCACTCACATTACAAGTGAGGCGGCAAGGGGTTAACGGTGCCTGTAAAGGTGCCGGAGCCGTCAACCCCTTACTGCCTCATTATGAGTCTGCTCACAGGAACCCGCTAAGGATGACTGATTTTTCCAGGTGCCCTAAGCGGGTCCCGCGAGCAGACCAGGGTGCTAACCACAGGCCCTATGGGGGCTCGAATGGGAATGGGGAAGGGTTCCTCGAATGAGGAGTTACCGGGACCTCCAATGTCGGAATGGCCCAGTAATTCCTCATTCAAGGAACCTGGACTCGGTAGCCGGTAAGGGGGTAGCCATGCCGCTGATAGCAGCATGGCTACCTCCAAACTTGTAATGACCCCCACTATCTTCCTATAGAATGCTGGAGGGGTTGCCTAGCATCCACTGAGTCAAAACACTCATGTAACAGTCAAATGTTACCCTTTCCTACTTTAAATGGCTGGTGCCAGTGGTTTAGATCAAACTACCCTGATTTCTCCTGACCGCTAACAATGGTAGCTAAAAATTGGGTCAGCCATGTTTTTCAATATAGCGGCCAAGACCTATCTGTAAAAAACAGACTCAGGTCATCTTTGTTCGCCATTTTGTTTAGGAAAGGTCCTTCTTGTGTTTGTCTCTGCATGCCAAACCAGATTTGGTCCCTTTGTTCGTTGGCCTTTGGCGGGCTTCAGTGCTGAAGCCCTCCTCTGGCGCCTGACTGTCTTGGATGGACAGGATGTGAGGGAGTTGCCCGAAACTCCCTGTGCTTAGTCTCCTAGGAGACCTGAATGCACTCTGGCGTGATTGGCCAGCTGGCCGGTTGGCAGGACAGCCACCCTGCTGTGTGAGTGACAGCCAGGCTGGAATGAATGGGGTAAAACTGTTTAAAAGCAGGTCTCTGGGACTTGGAAAGCAGAGTCGACCACTGGAAACAAAGAACCAAGGATGAGCTGAAGGAAGAGGACTGCTGCAACTCCTGCACGACTGGTGAAGCCCTGCTGCAGGTTCGAATTGCCTGAAACTCCATCGACAGAGAAGCCCTTCAAGGTTTACTTCTTCCCTTGAGTTTGATGGGAACAAACAACTCGTAAAACGCCTGGACACCGTCCCCTCCTGGTGGAATTTTCTGCAGAGTTCTGTTGAAAACCGGATAGCCAGCGGGAAGGATACAAGTTTGTGGTCTTTAAGGCACTCACACCTTAAACTGACGTTTTGCCAAGCTTGTGGCCTCATCACTGGGCAGTGCAGGAACCTCCCGACGTCCTCCTTCTTGTTCCCACGACTGAAGCTCAGGAACAGCGCAATCTGCTCGAACTGCCAGGAATAACTAACAACTGCCTCAGCTACAACTCTTCTTCACTTTTAAGGTACTGTGCAAATGTGGTCCGGAAATCTTTTCGGCCAGAGAGAAAGTTTGTGAAACTTTTCCAACTTCAAAGGCTTGTCCTTCCGTAAATATTTGTCAAACATTTCGCCTAGCCAAATTCTTCTGAAATCCGTGGCAAAGACTTAACCGTTTACTTCCAGAACTGTGCTAGCCTATACAAAGACTCTGAACCCTTGACTTTTGGCCCAGCCCTATGAACCGAATTGCTGGTTGTAGTTTAATGAAACCCTTTGCCCTGCCAATGAAAGTATTTGGGTTGTCTATTCGTATAACCTTGTCTTTTTACCCCTTTTTAAAGTATCTGAAGTGCCGTTTTGCTCCCACTCCAGGGGAGCTGAACTTGTTCAGTAACTTAATGGTTGTGTATTTGTAGCATATTAGTGTGTGATATTGAGCTGCTCTTGCTAGTGTAATGTTTTCAAACTGACTGTGTAAATAAATATATATTCTTTTACCAAGAAACCTTGAATCTGTGCGTATTTGTATCACTGTATTAGTTGGTCCTATGTGTAACTTGTTCTACTGCTCACTCACCTCTTGAGATAAGTCTGGCTGCTCAGCCACTGCTACCACATAACTGTGTAGTACAGGCTTGTACCAAAGGTGAATTTGTACTGACACTTGTAGTCTTAATTGCATGTAGTGTTCCCAAAGGGTATTGCATGTGATTCGGCCTAGCAGGGTGCAGGACTATTTTGCTCTGCCTCCAGATATGACAATCAGGGGCAAGGAGCATCATGTCTTCTGAACAGTGAATCACTGTGGGGATAGGACTAAGTCAGGCCAAAGTACAATGGTAAAGAGACACAGCCTAAGTATGATGGCTATGAAGAACCATGTTTGCCAGTGGCACAAGCAAGCGTACCTGCTGAACAAACCCTCTGCTCTGCAAGCCCTGCTAGTGACATTGCTCCTACCACCAACCCCACCAGTGGTGGTGAAGACAGAGAGGGTCCTTACACTTCCTAGATCTGCCATGTTGCAGCATGGCAGCTACATCAGGCAAACTATGTCAAAGACCTGCAGGAGTCTATCCTGCCCAATTGGTCTGAATATAACCAGCGACAGCGTCCAGTGGGAGACCCCTGTAGCCGACTTGCCTGCAAAAGAGTTTGAGGGATGAATGGCCACTGGCAGCACTGTCTTTCTGCAGGACCCTTTAAACTACATTATGGGGCATGGAGTCTCCTACTGCCTTTATTGCAATATGTCCAGGGGTGGGGAGATAGATTGTATAGTGCTTGCAGTCAACCTGAATAGGCAAATGCAGCTTCACCAATTTGCTCTCATGTAGGATGTTGTGCAGAGGGGAATGAATGAGGCAATCATGGTAGAGGGAGTGACCCTACGAGAGACTCCCAACTTGGAAGTGGCAGCATTATTTGGAAGAGATGCACTACATTAGAAACGGTCTGTCGGAGAGCTTGTGAACTTTAGTGGGTAGCTGCACCCTGTGATAGAACCTGAGAACTTTAGTGAGAAGCTCTGTTCTGTAACAAGATTAAAGAACCTTAAAGATTAGTTATACCCTGTGGGAAAACCAAGAACTGTAGTGGGTGGCTACGCCCATGTGAGAGAACCCCAGAACCTCCTCTCATGTAGGGTGTTGTGCGGCGAGGAATACATTAGGCAGTTATTTATTTATTTATTGAACATTTGTTAGGCGCCTATACAACAGAATGGTGTTTCGAGGTGTCACAAAGCAAAGTGGGGAGGGATCAGGGGAGTAAACAACAGTGGGAAGTTATGGGGGACGGACTGCCTTCTGGGAGACTCCCCACCTGCTAGAATGGCAGATACATTTGGGAGATCTGGAGAACTTTACAAATGCTCTGTTGCAGAGCTTGTGAACTTTACAGGGTGTCTGCACCTGTGAAAAAGACTGAGAACTTTAGTGGTTGGCTATACCCTGTGAGAGATCGTGAACACTGTAGAGGGCTGTGCCCTGTAACAATAGCTGAGACCCTTAGTGGTTGGGACTACCCTGTGGGACAACCTGATAACTTTAATTCGTGGCTATGCCTTGAGAGAGAACCTGGGAACTTCAATTGGTGGCTGTGCCCTACAAGAAAACAGACCACCGTAAGGGGTGGGTGCAGCATGTGGGAGAACTGCAAATTTTAATGATATGATATGATATAATATGATAGGTTATTTGTAACGCGTTTAATACCCGGAGGTTTCTAATCGCGGATCCAGGGGTCGAACCTGTGTTGCTCTGTGTTGTCTTGCTTCAAAGGCGAGCATGTTGCCGCTGAGCTATCCTCCCGAGAAGATAGATTGGGGAGGCTACACTCTAATGGAGAACCTGAGAAATGTAAGGGGTGACTGTAACTTATGAGAGTACCCAGAAACCTGTTGGCTATGCCTGTGAAAAAGCCAAGAACTATGCCCTGTAAATGCAGACCAACTTAAATGGGTATCTGTTGTAGGATTTTATAACTCTGCTTGCTAAAGCATGCATCTAAACATGGAGAATTAGCCTCCACTTATTTTCTTTTTTTCAGGTCCTCTCTGGTTACAACTGCCAGATTTGTGGCAGGGCAGTGCACACTAATTTTACTGCAGACGGTATCAAATGCCCCCAAGCTTTGTATCTGTCTATGCATCACCACGAATAAACAGAGCACACAAGAAACAGATCAGCACTGTGCTAATTCTTTATCATGTATTTTATATGCAGTTTGAAAGTCTCATCTCGGCATGCAATGTTCGCAATGAAAATAGTAAATACAATGTAAACACACTGGATGTGATATATGCAAAAATAAAAACCACAAGTTGTAATCTCACATTTTACATTGGAATGAAAGCATTCTCTATTTTTCCGACCAAGAGAGCAATGTGAAAATGCTTCCAAGCCACCCCTCCCCGTGATAAAGTTATTGTCTATTTAGACTTCTCTGTTCGGCTGGATGGAAAACCATAGCTATCTGTAACCTTGAAATGCATTAGAAATCTTGGCAGGCTTATGTTGCTCTGAGTTTGCACTTAGCATATCTGCCCCTTTGACATAGAAGGGAAATGCACATTGAGCATATCTGTGCTCGTGTCACCTTATTTATTTTAACCCAAAATCACACCTCCTAAGCCAAGATAGGAATCCAGATAATCAATTCCTTTATTCATTATAATTGCTTTTACAGGGCATTCTCACGTAATTCAGCGTGGAAACGCAGCTTGCATGGGAAGTGTTTGATAATACTGGCTGTCTCTCCCTCATTCAGGTCTTTGACAGCCAGTGCCACGTGGAGCAGGCCCTCCTCCTTCCACTAACATCGGCTGCAGTCTCCAAGCGCTCAGTTCAGCACACAGACGACCAGCATCCAATACGACTTCAATTTTCTTTTCTTCATTCCTCTTCTTTCTTCTTTCATCCAACCTTACTTTGCCAGCCACTGACACCCCTCCTTAGCCTTTTAAATCCACTTCTGCTTCCCTCACCCTTACTTATATCTACCTAAAGAGAAGCTATGCTTTCACCAGCAATGTCACACCTCATTTTGTGATGTCATGCATCAATCAAACGTGTGCCTGTCTTGTTATCGCCCTGCAATGCTGTGCTATGCTAAACTATGCTATGGTATTTGTATTCAATCAATTCAAGCTACACTATGCTCGCACCTGTCTTTGGTTGGCATGAATTCTCATCAGTGTCTCACATTACTGCTAAGCCACACACACCGGCCGAGCCCACAACACCATCAAGGACACCATATAACACACTTGGACACTGGCATAGCCCTTCTACAGGAGCCTGAGGTGCCAATAACATTCTTTACCTGGCTAAAATGCCACACTACTTGTTTTTCCTACACTTTGCACTATGAACAAACATGAGAACTTGTCAAGGGGCTCTCCCCTCTAAGGGAAACTTAGAACTTTAGTTGGTGGTTTGTCCTCTGATAAAAATAGAGACTCTGAAGGGGTCAAAGTGGCCTGTGGAAGTACCTTAGACCTTTAGAGGGTGGCTGAACCTTGTAGAAGAACGTGACAACTTGTGACATGTGGTGCACTCATCATGAGACAAATAAGCACACAGCAGATAAGAGTAGGAATGGCTACGGTCTTTCAGTCACTTAAAAAGCTATCCCAACCACTTCCAGCACAAAACAACACAGCTCTATTTTACCTTTCTATGCCTAACATGTACTGGGCAACAAATCTTTGTCATCCTCCGAGCGGGTGTGTTTGCTATGGGTACATGTCATTGAATAGTTTTCTGCAACAAAGTGATGGTTCATTTTTCATAAATGTCAATGGGCCTCATTCCGAGATTGACTGCCTCCAATAACGGTACCAGCACCGGTCTCGTTCAATGGGGATTTACCAGTGCAGTCCGACCTTTGCGGGACCGGTAAGTCCCCATTGAAAAAAACCATTCCCCATTCCCATTTGAGCCCCCATAGGGCTCAATGGGAATGGGGAAGTAGCTAATAACGGTACCTCAATTTGCGGTACCGTTATTAGCTCTGAAGTCCCTTCGCGGGTCCCGTCCATAACGCCTGGTAAAACCAGGCGTTGAAGGAGGGACCCGCTAAGGGAACTCGTAGTAGGGCGGTAAGGGATTACCGGCACCGGTCTCCTTAACGGTGTCAGGTATCCCTTACCTCCCTACTCGTAATGAGGCCCAATGTGTAGTGCTGTAATACGTGTAATACAGTTTTAGATAAATGACCATGGACTGCTCACTGCTTATAGATTCAACAAACACTCCCAAAAGTGCCACTGGTGAGACCGATCACTTGCTGTACCAATTCTGTAATTGGTCATAATCTAGTCCCATGAGGGAATGTTCAGTAGATAGGCATCAAGCATCTTTATGGCTGATGGTCCATTGTCTGTTCCTGATGTTGGCTCATCTCTGATAAAGATTCCATATCACTGAGGGAGGAGCAACATAGATTCTCTTCCACATACGCTTTCAGCAGGTCTCAGCAATGTACTGACATCCAAAGCCTTCAATCTTGAGATTGACATTTCTGTGGTACCTGGCAACATTTGGGTTGGTTTGTGTTCTTCCTGCTTGCTGCGTTTTTTCTCTAGTTCATATTGCAAGCATTGCAGCACAATATCCTCACACATGTCTACAGTTTCTCCTCCTTGTTATGCTTGTTATGACTCCTCCTCTCCTGAGACATGTGTATGGAAATCAGCCACTTTTACTTGGAAATGTGGGATCACAAAGATAGCCAGCAGATACTAAATCTTACCATTGGGTCCAACTACTGTTAGATCACCACTTATATTTAAAAGCACGTTCCTCACCAGGTGTACTGTATGTGCATCACCTGCCAAATCATGGGCCTTTGCCATGTTGGCCAGGTTGCGGTCAAATAGGTAGAGCACTCAACGCTTCACTCAGGGTGCAACGTGAGGGCCAAACCATTTGGTGGCAGGCCGCCAACAGCTGCCATTTAGATCCCTGCGCAAGTATGTTATCAGTTTGTCCAGGAAGGTGTGTCATCCAGGCGGAAAAGTATTTTTTGAATAAGTTATGTTTTTAGATTGTTTCTGAAATGTACCCAGTTATCTTCATATTTTATTTCAGCTGGAAGTGAATTCAACAGGCAGTTGCTGCACACACTAATACATTGTTGAGCCAAGGGATTTTTGCTGACGGTACAAGGTGATCATTGGGCCTCATTACAAGTTTGCCGGTCTGGAAACAAGGGTTTCAGTAAACTCACCAGCACTTCTGTTTCCGGACCGGCAAACTACATGTCTCCCTGCTGTGGCCACTGTGCCCAACAGGTCTGACCCTGCCGGGTGGAGCGGCCATGGTAGAGAGACCATTCACGATAGCGCTGGCACAGTTAGCAACGGTGCCGGTGCTCCTGAGTCCCCACGCCCATGGGGACTTACATTTTACCAGCGCCTCACTTCCTGGAACGCCGGACTTGTAATCTCCCGGTGACACCTGCAAGTCAGATGACAGTAAAATGTTAGGGGTCTGGTGGCAACCCACCCGTAGCACCGGCAGGGTTACCGCCATTCTCGTAATGAGGCCCAGTAGATGAGGTTCCTAATGTGGTTGCAGGGTTGATTTGAGCAGATACATACTTTGGTACCTGGCCTTGAAATCTTTTATGAAACGGGACTAGAATTTTAAAATGAATCCTTTTTTACAGTGAAAGCCGGTACAGGGCCTTCACAGTAATTGCAACCGCGAGAGGAACACAAGCCCGTATCCGTATGGGAACAGCACTTTGAAGTAAGCAGCATAACATCTGTTTGTGTCCAGAAACCTATACTTTTCCACACAACCAATTGCATACAATATGCAGAGATGTCAACATCAAAATGAAATAGTGTTCAAAGTAAACTTCAGAGCTTCTTCCAGCTCTCTGGAATCTGTAATCTGTAATCATTTCCCCTTCTCCAAGTTCAAAGTAGTTAATCAAGCACAGGGGGGTCCCTTCCTCAAGAGTTCAAAGCTTCCAGCTTTCAAACAACACAACTTAAAAATCACAAAAATGTCTTTGCACAAAACAAGCTTCTTTATAGGTGTTTTCAGTGGCTTCTTCATTCAGCAGAACCCTGACTAGGTGCAGTTGTCAGACCCCGTCCATTCCACGAATTAGAGGTCAAGCAACTGGTACCCCTCCTTGACTTCTTGTCCATTAACACCAGGCTACTGCTTCTCCTCAGGAGTGAGGCTGGCTTCAGTCACATGTGTCACACTCTCATGACACTGTATTGTGGCTTGGCTGGCCACCATGTACTTATTGCACTTTCCTATGTTCCCTTGGCTCTTTTCAATGCACGTTCCTTATAATATACAGTTATTTGCACTTTCTTGGCTTTGGCCAATGCTGGATTTCTCATATCATGCATAGAGCTCTTTGTGCTCTATTGGCTTTGCTTGCACTTGTTTTCAGTTAGTGCATTTCATTGTTTCAATGCCGTTCAAAAAACTTCCTTTCATTAAGAATCACAAACGTTTCTCACTCCTTTCAAGATTCAAGATTGTCCCCAACTTGCTTTAATTTCAGTCAGTATTCAAAATGCATCATATCTGATTTTAACTTAGTTTCATTTTAATTGATATTCAAAATGTTGCATATTTGCTTTAACGTGCATTGCAAAGCTTGTTTTCCATTTACAATAATGGCCACCACTTTATTTCTATGATCGCCTGCCAGTCCGGTGTTCCACCTTCTGGTTGCACTCACTGGTCGGTTTTACGGCTCCTTGCAAGGCACTCTGCAGCCACAGGTCTCCTTCTCGCTGTGTGGTCCCACGCTGTGGTATCTCCCAGTGCTCTTCTGTGGCTTGCACACACACAGCAGTGCTTCCTCTGTGACGCAGGATTTACACAACTGTTTCCCTCAGTCTCACCAGCCTCCTTCTTACCACTTGCCACCAGCCTCCAACGTCTGGCCCTTTGCTTCCTGCCGCATATGCTTCTCTGCACATTTCCACAGGTCTCAAGCACTTCTCCTGCATGAAAACATCATGAAGCAAGGCACAGACAACAGATTCAAATAAAAAGTATTTATTAACTTAATTGTCAGGATGGTGTAAGGCCTAACTTTCCCTATACTAAGGTGAGATTTCCCTACTTAAATAAAGTAAAGATAGTCGGATTCAGTAAATTCAACTTAAAAGTCTGTCTCTGTCCAAAACCTATACTTGCCCACACAATTAAAGCCGAACCATGCGTACGGATGCCAGCAACCAAGTAACAGTGTTCAAATGAAATGTCTGAGCTGCTTCCAGTTCCAGGGTTACTTTTGTCTCCTTTCCCCAAGTTCAGGACAGTTCCAACAAAAATGTCTTGAGGTTCCCTTCTCAAAGTACAGCACAGTTCTTTAGTCTTCAAATTCACAGTCTCATCAACTAGTTTAGTTTGCCTTTCCTTTTCATCACTTGAACAAAATAGGCCGACCAGCTTCAGCCTCTTAACTTCTCTTGGTTTACTCCAAGGAAGGGTTCCTCGGTCTAGGCACAGTTGTCAACCACATGATCCACCCATCACAGGTCACGCAACCGATAACCCTTTGCCACTTTATGATAGTTAATTCTTTCTCATAGGACTTCCTTAACTACACAGGTTTCCTTTCTGCATCTGTGCTATAAGTCCACTTATATTTTTCGTATACTTTACTGGCTACTTGCCTTTATCAATATGTGACTCTCACACACTTTCTTTTGTGATATTTCTCCTGGTTACCACCTTGCTTTCACACTGTCCAATAGTGTTTTGCTTTTCGTTCTATTCACTTTGCTTGCAAATGCTGTTTCTTTAAATTCCTCTCGTTCACAAATGCACTTCACTGTCAGTTTCATTCATGTAATATTCTCATATCCTTTTCTTTAATTTAACATTCAAAACATATTCATTGTTTTTCAACTTGTTCGATATTCAGGAGTACATATTTGGTCATCCAACTAATTTAGCAGTATTCAAACCAGTACTTGCTTGGCAATCCTTCGGTATTCAATAATTTTCGGTCTCCAGACCCCCTTTATTGTATATTCTTGCTTGTTCGGCATTCGCCATGAACCACACCGTGTCTGGCCACTCCTCCAGGTGTTATAACACATTAGTAACATAAGGCTAATTTGTTAAAAAAGTAATTCGTAACGCTGAGTCCCTAGCAAAAGTTAATTAGCCCTATATGTGAGAAATCTCGTATCCATTCGTTGCCGGCCCTAGTTAGTGCTGGTGTGCCGACTGCAAAGGGATGTCGAGATCCTGACCCTATCCTCTCTAACCCACTTTCCTAGTGTCTAAAAGTAAGTGCACACAAGGTGGGGGTCGGTGTATATAGTTAATGTTTCCGCCTCCAGAGCGTGTGTCTTATCACTAAAAACAAAAAGAAAAAAAGAGAATCTATGACCATTGGTCAATAGAATAATGTAAAAAACCTATTTTCTCACCAATGTACAGTGTTGCAGAGAAAATTAGTGGTGATAACTTAATACATTTCTTTATACAAGCCCTTTTCTCTATGTGTAAGGGTATCGGAGTCTGGTTTATCAACCAGTACTACTCTAGAAACAGTCAACCGGTTTCAGCGGGATTCATAAGTGGCCACTTTCTTCAGGACGAATACTTGTGGATATAGAATTCTATGAATAGTCTTCAATTCTGTGAAGTTTTTTGCGGATATATTCAGGTTTCCAAAGGGCTTGTTGGATCAATCCCTAAATCCTAAAGGATAAAAAGAAAAGAAAGACAAGAGAAGCTACCATCAGTCTAAAAGTGCTTCTAAAGCCTAATTCCAAGTGTTTTGTAGATGGTAATTCTGCCTACTTAAAGGGTAAGACTCTTCCTACCTCTATGTGCAAAATTTCTTGTTCGTGCCTGCTGTGTGCTGAGAGTGTCTTAAACTCAACTGCATGTGTTCTGTAAGAAATGGGAAATCAGAACTAGAGTCCCATTCTATTGATCAGTTTTCCAAAAGGCCAGCTGTATATGAATAGGACCCAGTCTATCCATTCACCTGTCTTCAATACTCGATCCTGTGGGAGGGGGAAGGTGCACGGTCCCTTCTTCTCTCCTCTGAGTATTCTTCCTGTAATAGAAACAGGAATATTTAGGCAGTGGTGTGTGTTGTTATTGTAATCTGTCCATTGTTTTATCATGCTGGAGGCTCAAATGTTACTCGTTGGCCTCTCTGTTATACCATGCCCACTAGGGTCTTGGTTCACACATGAGTTGCATGGATTCATTAATGCATCTATACTCCTCCAGGTGCTCTGATCTCACTTCCAAGCTTTTGCATGCCCATTTCTCTCACTCCAGAGAAGCTCCAGCATGCAGCGCTCATTCCCACCAGTTCTTCCTGCAGCAGTGGTGGTGTCTTTGGATGCTCCACTCCCAATGGGGAACACAAGGCATCGGGCTTTGCACAGCACCAGACCCTCTTGCAGCTCCCAATGGGCTCGGCATCTTCCTGGCTTCTCTGCTTCTGGCGTCCTTTTCACTGGCCCACATTCCGCCTGCTCGACCTCAGATGCTCTCACTACGGCCTAGCTGGTTCCCCTCTCTGCTGCTTCTGACTCTTTTTATAAACCTGCAACCATGTAACAGGTTGCCCATGTGAACACGTAGTTTCACCTGCCTGACGATAGTTATTGGGACATGACTGACCCCTACAGCAGTCCTCAGGCCTCCTCCTTGTCTCAGTACTAGAGTGGTGTAATGACCTGTTAGTGTTCACTAATCTTAGTCACCTCTTCCTCGTCCCAGTACTATAATGGTCTGAATGAGGAAACGTGAGGGGAGAGGCTTTACAACAGCCTATAAAGGATGGAGGAGGGTACGATTGGTCCTCATCAGCAAAGGGAGGATACCCACTGTCACCTGTGGATATCCTGTCCCCGATCCCCAAGGACCCTCCACCCAGGAGATTAACCCTCACATCTCCAACCCCAGGGCCAGGATCAAGTAGTGATGGCCTTTCGTTGGCCACCTGAGAGGAGGAAGTTGGGAAGAATGAAGTGAGAATGTCCTCAGGTTTCACACACCTGCCACACCACCACACCAGAGATTTTTGCCTGCACCCGACAGTTTGTGTGCGTTCTCCCACAGCTGACTCTGTTTCTTTCAAGATTGCAGCTTTTAAAGCTCCCTTTTCCATTCTCATAACAAAAAGGACTAGACCGCTCACCATTAAAGCGGCAGTCCTATTTTACTCTGGTTGTCCCCCTCCACGTCCCATAAACGGACTGGGGTTGATAAGTGTTTGCTTTCACAAAGTGAGGATGTGTTGTTCTAGGTGTCCTCTTCTTCGTCCCAGTACCATACCGATGTGATTTGGGGAAAACCTTTAGAGAATCACAAGGAAAGGGCTGGAAAATACCTATAAAGGCTTGGGGATGGAGGGTTCATTGAGGAAGGGAAAAAGGGTATGCCATATCTCACCTAAGGATGTCCTCTCCCAACTCCACAAGTCTTCACCAACCAGGTGATCCTCCGTCACATATCTACCCCCAGTGTCGAGATCCAAATGCAATGGCCCTTACCTGGCCACCTGAGAAGAGGATACCTGGGAAAACTAAATAAGAATGCCCTCAGGTTCCTCAAAGTATTTAGACATTATATGTCTGTCATTACAGAGCAACTTCCAGCAAAACCAACCTTACATACAGTACACACACAAAACAGTGCAGCTTTTTGAGTACCTAGGAGCCACTCACTTCACAGAAGGCTCATTTCTGTAAGTATAAAGACTACTAGTAGTAGTTATAATAATATAGCTTACCGACTACTAGTTGAACATTTTAAATCTATTATGAACACAGGCCGCTTTTGTGTATTTATCCATAGGGAAGGATCACAAGCGAAATTAAACATCCCCAATGCAATTCAAAGTTGCTGAAATTATGGCGCTAAACTAATAAGAGTTACCTTTATAATTGCATCAGGTTATGATATGATGTAATATGACAAGTCATTTATAACACGGCTGTACACAAGTGTTACACTCTTTAATAAGAGCATGTAATTAGAGTTGTTTTATTTGTCCACAATACAGGAATCAACTAAAACAGTAGGAAACAATATTGCATACTCTACATGGGAATTTGAGCACGTTGCATTGTATAAGTCTTCATTTTTACACCCTACTAATTGAGAAGAGTCGGAGTCTAAGATCCCCTGAAAAAGTTCCATCAATAAAAGCATCAGATTGATTGGAATGAAACATGTTGCGTTTTATCAATAGCCCCATTGAAGAGGTTTATCACTGCCCTAACATTAGTTATATGAGTGTTGGCTAATAACTTCACCATCAAACAAACAAGATGACCAAAATCATTTTCTTTTTTTGATTAAACACTTTTATTGGTTTTATTGCATAATACACAAAAAACATTGACCCTGAAGGGGTCCAACAACCAAAACCTCACAAAAGTACATAAGGTCCAGAATTCAGCAACACAAGGTTATGTTAACGATTACATGTTCACTCTTACATTTTATTTACATTCCGGCCACAGGCCTGTGTTGTACAAAAGTCTTATTGGGCGTTCTCCCACTTTTCCCAGATTTTCCCCGCTTTCCCGGGACAACCTCTGGCCGCATACACTCTTCGCTCCATCGCAATGCATTCATCTACATCATCTATCCATTGTGCATGCTCAGGGGTTCAACCCGATCCCCATAGCTTGGCAATGTTGCGTTTGATCAGTGCCGTGGTGGTTGCAAACAGTAGCTTGTCAGTGCGAGACATCTTACCCTCGTTCTCGACACCCAGCAACATCAATTTCGGATCTCTGGGCACGATCCGACCCAGTACCTAAGTAAGTGTGTCGCAGCAGTGTTGCCAGTATAGCTTGATGTGCGGACAGTCCCATATGATGTGGAAAAAGGTGCCCTCTTCCTGGCGGCAGCGCAGACAGTTCGGGTCTGTGGTTTTACCCCATCGGTACAGTGCTACCCTCAGATAGTAAATTCTATGCAGGATTTTGAGCTGGACAAGGCATAATCTGGCTGAAATGGAAGTTTCTCTCGGGTACATTAGGATCGTTATCCAGTCTTCAGGCAGTATCTCTCCCACATCCCTTTCCCACTTAGACTTTAGACTCGATAGCTCCGGTGTGGTAAATTAGGTGAGAACATTATACATCACCAAGGTGATTTTGGCATCTATGCTATCTAGGACCAGGTTCCTCTCTATAGGGGTGCAGTCTGCCATGTCACGCAGGTCAGGCAAGTGCCGCTGTAGGGCATGACTTAATTGCGAATGTCGTTATCAGTCAGTGACCGGGAGGTTGAACTCATCCACTAACCCCTCAAATGGCACAATTCCCCCATCCCGAATCACATCCCCCACTTTTGTTATTCCCGCAGTTATCCAATTCCGCCATTTTGGGAGCCTGTCCAGCTCAGGGATATGTTTATTTGCCCACAGTGGCTGTACCGGTGTGGTTTTCCCTTCCCAGTTTATAAATTCTTGCGCCTCTGCCCAGTTTAGTGCCCGGTGAGCAGCCACTATTGTTTTGGTGGTGTTTATGTTAGTTTTCCGGTATAGGGACTCTAGTGGGGTTATATTCGCTCCATCTAGGGTGTCGGATTTAATGTGAGGTAGCGAGGGACTGCCGTGTAATAGGTCATTTATTTCTGCCATCTGACTCGCCCAATAGTACGTCTGTATACGCGGCAATCCTATGCCTCCCTCCCAGATGGAACGCTGCAGGGTGTGGGGCGCTATTCTCGGGTGTCCATTGTTCCATAGGAGTTTCCGGAGGATTCTGTCGATTCTGTGAAACTCCTGTGTGGGGATGTGTAACAGGGCATTTTGGAGGATGTACAGGAATCTAGGCAGTGCCATCATTTTAAATAGTGCTGCTCTCCCTAGCAGGGTCAGTGGAAGGGCGTTCCAATGTTTGACGTCCCCTGCAAAGCGGTTTATGATTGGGTGGAGGTTTGTCTCTATGTAATCGTTTAAGTTTGTTGTTATCTGAACCCCCAGGTATCGAAATTGGTTAACTTCTATACGGAAGGGGCAATTCTGTATCCCTATGCTACCTATCTCTTTCACTGGAAACAGTATGGATTTCGACCAGTTTACCCTCAAACCACTAAAAGATTTGTATTCATTCAGTAAGCGTATTACTGTTGGGCAAGAGGTTATGGGGTCTGATAGGTACAGGAGCAGATCATCTGCATATAATGAGACCTTATCCTCCCAATCATCTGTCCACCGGAAACCCTTCCACATTTGTGATTCTCTTAACAGAATCGCCAATGGCTCTATGGCAAGCGCAAAAAGCATTGCAGACAAGGGGCATCCCTGTCGTGTCCCCTTGCCCAATCTAAATGGCTGCGAGAGCCACCCATTTACTCTGGTCATGGCCTCTGGGGACTTGTATAGCAGCTGCACCCATCCCAGGAATTGGTCACCGAAACCCATTCGACGCATTATTTCCCACAGTGCTGGCCAGTGCACCGAGTCGAAGGCTTTCTCAAAGTCTATTGTTAATAACGCTAAGGGACCATGCAGGAGGGAGGATTTTTTGAGTGCAGCGTGCAGTCTGTGTATATTCATACGCGTAGACCTCTGGGGCATAAAGCCACACTGGTCTGGATGTATCAGTGACAGGATAACTTTCTGCAGTCGATTTGCTAATGCTTTCGCTAGGATCTTGGTTTCAGTGTTGATTAACAAGATCGGCCTGTACAAACTACATTTCTCTGGGGGTCTATCTGGTTTGGGGATCACTATTATGGTTGCTCTCCGTAGGTCCGGGGGGAGCTGTCCCTGCTCCCTCGAATGTGTGCACATCTGCAGGAGATGTGGAAGTATCGAGCTTGGTTCTATCCCTTTCCATGTCTCCACCGGGAAGCCGTTCGGCCCCGGTGTTTTCCCAGGGTGTAGTTGTGACATGGCCAACCCTAGCTCCTGTTCAGTAATGGTTGCCTACAGTAGTTCTCTCTGTGCGCCCGTTAGGGTAGGGAGGGTATTCCCATTTAATACAGAGAGGTTGGTGGGGGCTTCCGGTGACCCATAGAGTGTCGCATAGTAAGCTGCAAAACCTTCTGCAATATCCTGATCTGTCCACAACGGTTCTGAATTATCGGGTTTGATCATCCTGACCTGCTTATGCCCTTCATCTCTGTGCTCCAGCCAGGCTAACATTTTACCCGCCTTATCTCCAGTCTCATATAATCTGGCGCGCATCGTATTGTGTGCCTGTTTAGCGTTGTCTAGGGCTACATTGTGCATTTTATTTTGGGCAAGGACCAGTGCTCGGTTAGTTTCAGGCAGGTCTCGCGCCAGATGTGCGCGTTCTGCATGTTTCACCTGTTCTTCAGCCTCTTTTACTTTTTGTACTTGAGCTTTTTTGTGCGCCGTTGTCCAGGAGATAATCTCTCCCCGCAACACCGGTTTATACGCTTCCCATAACAAACCTGAGTTATCAGTTGACCCTGCGTTTAGTTCAAAGTAATTGGTTGTAGCTTCTTGAATGCGTTCTACAAGCTCCAGAAAGCCTAAGTAATAATTGTTAAGGCGCCATGAAGGTGGAGGGATTGGCCTTGTTGTTGATAATTCTATTAATAGGGGTGAGTGGTCAGAGATGCCACGCGGGAGTAGGGTGGCGTTAAGTACTCTGTGCACCTCTGTGGTTGGTACGAAAAAGTAGTCAAGTCTAGAGAAGGATGCATGGACGCCCGAGTGGAATGAGTATTCTCGACTCTCGGGGTGAAGGTTGCGCCATACGTCCCGCAGCCCCAGTGCTGATGTGAAGGTAGCTAGCCTTGTGTGAGTGTCTGGATTCCTGCCCCTTAGGTGTGTGCGGTCCATTCCCAGGTTCATAACATCATTAAAATCGCCACCGAGAATTAGTGTGTCTGAGCAGTCCTGCATTATCAGGGGAGTTATCTCTTCTATGAGATTTGGCAACAACGTGGGTGGTGCGTAAATGGCAAGTATTGTTATGGTCTGATTCCATAGGGTTCCTGTCATGTCCACGTATCTGCCTCCTGTGTCCTGTGACACACTAGAAAGTGTGAGAGGTAGCTTCTTGTGGATCAATATGAGGACCCCTCTTGAGCCTGAAGTAAAACCTGAGTGCAGTGCTGTGCGATAGTTACCACGTTTAAATAGGTTGCATGTGGTGCCCGCCAGTTGTGTTTCTGTGAGCAGCGCCACATCCGGTGCTTGCCTGTTTAACGCTTGGGTGACCAATCTGCGTTTTATCCCACTACCCAACCCATTGACATTCCATGTCAGGAGATGTAGTGATTTTGTATCAGATCCAGCTCTTGTCATCTGGGTGGGGGGCGGGTTACTGTTGGGCGGTACATGTAGGATTCCGGGAAGAAACCCAGTCTGTTGTTTCGCCGTGTGGTGTGGATTCGTAGGAGTGAGTGTTTAGTGTTGTCGGATCGTACATGAACAGAGATAAAAACAAAACCCAAAGCAAAAACAAAGCTCCCCCTCCCCCCAGCTCCGTCCCTCGTTCCCCTGGAGGCATCTACTGCCTCGGTAGTATATAGTGTTACCTGACTCCCACCCAACCTGGAGTATCTGTCGCCCGAAATTTAAACAGAACAAGTAAACCTAACTAAGCCACTATCAGTGGCACATGAACTTCGTAAACTTTACAGCACCTTCCTGTGGTGCCGACGCAGACTTCTTAGTTTTAGTCTTAGGGCCTCATTACACGGACGGCGGTGGACCAAGGTGCTATTAGCACCTTGGTCCATGCCGGTAAAATACCGGCACCGCCTTGGTGGAAAGGGGAATTACACCCTATTCCAAGGTTGGTGAGGCGGTAATTCCCCCTTCCCCTATTGCCCTTCCCCATTCCCATTTTTGCCCCATAAGGCATAATGGGAATGGGAAAGGTGCTAATTACGGCACCGCAAATTGCGGTACCGTAATTAGCTCCCTGGTCCCTTTGCGTGCTGGTTTTTAACGCCTGCAGAAAGCAGGCGTTAAATTCTCCAGCCCGCAAAGAGACCTCGTGGTAAGGCGGTAAGGGTTAACGGTCACCGGTCCATTAACGGTGACCGTTAACCCTTACCGCCGTCCGTGTAATGAGGCCCTTAGTCTTAGTTCGTGGGGCGGGTGGCTGTTCGACCACTGGCCTGATTGTATTCCGCAAGTAGATTGGCATGGGGAGCGAGAACTATGTGGTGCTCCTAAGTTTAGTAGCCTTGTCATTCTGCCCAAAACTGCACCCATTTCATACTTCTTCCCGCTGCGGATTTCCCGGTTGTGGCCGTTGCTGTTGGTCCTGTTATGGCTGTCGTTCTGGGCGAGGACTATTGCGTCTATCCCTCCCTCTTCTCTCCGTGTTCCAGTTCCCTTCTATGTGCCGTTCTTCCCAGCTCCACGCCCCTCTGGGGTCGGTGAAGTGCATGGTCGTGCCCCCATGGAATATCTTGGGTTGGGCAAGGAAAAGCAGTCCATATTTGGCACCCATTGATTGCAGGCATTTCTTGAGCGGGTCAAATGACTGTCGTGTTTTCTGTACCTCCCTGGTGAAATCGGGGAAAAAGGCTATTTTTGATTTGTTGAATGTGACCGTGCCCTTCTACCTTGCCAGTTGGAGTACAGTGTCCCTATCTCTATAGTTCAAAATTCTGGCAATTACTGTGCGTGGTGGAGCTCCTGGTGTCACTTTGCCAGCTGGGATACAGAGGGCCCGCTCGATAGAGAAGAATTTAGAGAATGACTCTCCGTCATAGATATTCGCCAACCAGTCCTCAAGGAAGAGTTCCATGCATTCCCCTTCGGCTTTTTCCGGCAGACCGATTATATGGATATTATTGCGCCGGGATCTACCCTCGCTATCGTCCACTCTTGCTTCCAGGGTCTTTATGCGTGCTAGCATACTCGTCACTTGCCGATTTACACCTCGCAGGCCATCCTCGGTTTCAGAGATTCGTGTCTCTGCCTCTCCGGTACGGGAGGTCAGCTTTTGCAGATCATGGCGCAACATGGACACGTCTGCACCAATACTATCCATCTTTTTTTCCATCGAGGTCCTGGAGTTGGTAATGGTGCTCATGATGTCTCTTAGGGAAATATTGTCCACATGATCTGGGTCGACCGATGGTGGCCTCTCTGGTGAGCGGGGTGCTGGTATGGATGCATATTGATCGATCCTGCTCTGTGTGGATGTTTTCCTGAGCTTATCCTTACCCATTTTCTGCTTGTTGGGGTACTGGTGTAGAATGCTGATGTCTGGTCCCGGAGGAGGGGGTCCGCCAGGCGTTGGGAATAGGCACTATTGGTAAGTTACTGATGGTGGCTGCAGTGGCGCCGGGCACGCTGCGACCAGCAGCTATTTATGCTTGTGCTAACTTTACAGTTCCCTTTTCCAAACAATGTCCATTAGCCACACATTCAGCAGCTCTGAAGGTCAAGACGGTGTAGGTGCGCGTATTTGTGAATTGCAAATCGGTCACAGCTTTATAGCACCCACCGGGGCCCTGTGGTTCTGTCCCTTGGTAGCAGCCACACGCACTGGGCAGCACGCCGTTGTGGCAGGGTGTCGCAGGCTGGGCGCCACCGGGTTTGACACCAGTCTGCGTCGTGTTCCGCTGGATGGTCCCTCTAAAGGGAAGGATGGTTTTCAATGGGGTCGGGTGGGCTTGTTGTAAGTTACATTTGTTGGAATAAGGAGTTCATTCACTTCCTCCTTTGTCACTTTCAGAGTTCCAGTAGGGGTTTACGACTTTTCCCTCGTTGTCAGTGCTGGGGCACTTGTTCTTAACAATGTGGGATTGCTTGTTGTGTCCCAGAAGTGAGAGGAGGTATACAGCCCAGGTTGTCAGCAGGCACCGATAGAGATTGCGGCTCCGGGTGGAGGGCCTTTGCCCGTGGGGGGAGGGAGGGGCGTGTCACCAGCACTCTCTATCCCACCTTCCCCACTCCTTACCACATCGCCGGATGTTCCAGGTCTCGAGTAACGGGTCCGTGTCTCCGGTTGCAGGGGGCACGCTAGTTGGAGCGCCCGCCGGTGCGCCGCGTGTCCTCCTCAGCTCCAACACTGACACGCCAAGCGTCCCACTCCAGGCCCGCTCCGGGTCCCCAGATCGAAAGGATGTCCGCGCAGGCAGAGGTGCTCACCTCGTAGCCGTCAGCAAGGCACGGTCTCCCGGCAGGCGGGCGAGCTGCACCTGCGATTGCTGCACTGCCTCGCCGCCGTGGTCAGGATATTGGCTGCGGAGCCCGCCAGAGCTGTTCCTGGTGCGCGCCCACGCCGGAGGAGATCGTTGTTTCCCTCTCGGACCGTCCGCTAGTGCGCGGTCGCAATTACGGATTTGCATCGGAGCACCGCGATTCGGTGCAGGAAAGTCTCACACACCGCTGGTGTATTTCAGGGTTCAGCACGGATATATTTTTGTGCAGGATTTCGGCAGGATAAGGCCAGTGGCGCGGGAGCAGCACGGACTCACGTACTCATTGGATGGCTGCTGGCCACGCCCCCCGACCAAAATCATTTTCAATATATTCATTTTACATTGTTGCAACATATTTTTTATGAAATAGTGTTACACTATATTATTGTTTACAAAAATGAAAAACATTCTGTTTCACTGTGCACACGTCACTTTTGTGTGCACTGAACACTGTTATAAGTATTTGTGTGCATATTTTTCTGTGTCTATGTAATAATAAACTAACAAAGATGTTTGTATAAAGTTGTATACAAATCAAATTTCTTTGATTCTATTCACTCATCATTTATTTATGCTTATGTTTGGTTCTATTCTTGGTTACATGTGTACTCTGATCATGAACAAACGTTAACATAGGTCCCTTTCAGTGTGTTAGTTGTACTTATGTACCAGGGTTGGCCCCATTGTTTAAACTTGGTGTCCCCCCTTTTCATTTTGGATCACATTAGCCACCAGAAGAGAAGGATCAGAGGGGCATAATGCTCACAGCTTAGCAGTCCTTGCTAGTCTTTGACCATGTTTTTCCTTTTCTCTGCTTCTTTGACCCTCCCAGTCTGTCCTGTCTTTCATCCCCCTCTTTGTTGCATGGGCTTTGCTTTTTTGTTCTAGCCTTGCCTCCATGCCTTTCACCTTTTGCTGGCCCTTTACACGTTTCCTTGCTCCCAGTCTTCCCTCTATCCTCTAGAAACCTTGCCACCTTTCTCAGCCTTTTCCGGCTTTAATCACCTTAATTCCTGTTTTGCCTTGCATTCTTGTGAGGAACACTGCCTTGATTACTTGAGCATTCTTTTGTCATATCTTTGGAGACAAGATGTATTGCTTGATACATATTCAAGAAAGGTAGGATCAATTTGAGAAAATGCAGGTAAAAGTAGCATGCTTGGGAGAGTTTATAAACCTATCTCCTGAAGGAGACTTTGCTATCAAAGCAGATACAAATGTTGTTAGCTTCAGGGACCGTCTTGGTGTTACGACCCTTGAAGAGAGCTCAGACAAAGGGGAGGGAGCAGGGCATTCTAATTCCTGAGGAGATGATATCTGTTTTTGCAACATTTAAGCAAAGGTAGCTATCAATGTTCCAATAATGGAGTTTGGCCAAGTATTTAGTGATGTCCTGTACCCAGTTGAATAATTTTGTGCATCTTGTAGACACATTTTGTGTCAAGGGATATTTCTGGAATGGTGTATCAAAGGTTTTTATCTAATCAGCAGTGGCTTCATGTAGTAGTTGATGGGGAAGAGAAGAAGGACATAGCCCCGGGGTACAACAGATGTAATGTGAACGCCTTGGAGCTGAAGGGGCCTGCTTTCACTTGTGCGGGTCTGGCATGCATGCAGCAGAATATCTATTGTAAGGCTGGCACCTGATTGAACAGAGAATGCTGTATCCTTTGAAGGAGGAAAGTGTGATTGATGCTGTCAAAGTTGAAAGACATATTAATTAAAAAGATGAACACGATTGAGTTTTAGTCTGACAAAGATAAAAAAAAATACCACCTTCATGTGCAGCAGGGCAGATCCTGAGCGGGTTTTGATGTAACCCAGATTGGAAGGTTTGTAAGAGATGTTCTATTTCACAGGTATCCCATTAGCTCTTTAGTGCCAATTATTTTCATAGGTCTCTACATGAATGGATTGTTTGGGATTAGGTGATAAACTGCAAGCATGGATTGGTTCACTGAAGGCTTTTTCAAGAGGGACACAATGGTTGCTTTCGTAAGGTCTTGAGATAATTCCTCATGGGAGAAGCACAATTTGAAGAGGGTTGTTAAGATAGAAGACGTTTATATTTATTTTGATATTAACGGCTAGGACTGGGTCCATTTTGGAAACATTGCTTATCAAATCATCAGAGATAATTGGTTAGAATAAGGAAAATATAGTGCTGGGTGGGAATTAGTGGAGGCAACTTAAATCTAGTCTGTGTACTGAGGTTATGTGAAATTTAACGGAACTTATTTTGAAGGAAAACTGCCAGGTCGTCAGCTTATGTCTGAGAAGAAATAATTGTTGTATTGAATTTAGCTGGATTTTGGCGTTCTCTGCAGATTTTGAAGAAATCTGCCAATTTATCATGGGAATATATAATGCATAATATCATATGATTATTTATAACGCACTTAACACCCAGAGGTTTCTAAGCATGGACCCGGGCATCGAACCTGTGTTGCCTTGCTTCCAGGGCAAGCACGTTTCCCCTTAGCTATCCTGCCAAGACACTATGGGCCTCATTACGAGTTTGGAGGTAGCCATGGAGCTATTAGCTCCATGGCTGCCTCCAAACTGGGCTCCTTTACCGGGTTCGTGCAATGGGGACTTACCGGGTCATTCCGACATAGGAGGACCCGGTAAGTCCTCCTTGCAGGAACTGTTCCCTCATTATCAATAGGGCTCAATGGGAATGGGGATGGAGGTAACAACGGGAACATTATAAGTGTCCCGTTGTTACCTCCTTCTTCCCCTCGCGTGACCCGGAAAAGATGTCTGGTAATACGCACTCCGGGAATGAAGGGGGCTGGTCCCGTACCGGCCCCCTTCATTCCGGGAGTGCAAGGGTCGTAATGAGGCCCTATGTATGCATCATATTTTTCACACTTATGATGTAGCAGTAGCCTCTTGTTGATTGGTACAAATAACATGGTGTTTGGTACAAAAAACATGTATGTGTTCCTTCATATGCAGGAGGAAAAATGCTCTTTTGATCACAAAGGAACATGCAATAGATACAAAATCAGATTTGACGTGAAGCAGTGAGCCTCTTAAAATGGGCTAAGTTTGAGGGACATTTTGATTAGGTTGTGGAGGGGAGTAAATCGAATAGTTACCGTGGACAATACATTAGTGGGCATACATAGGTTAAGGACAACGCAACAGATTTATGTTGGGAACAGAACCCACGTATATTGAATGCGTATGAGAGGCATTGCAGTTTTTGCTCTGTCTGAGGAACTATCCTTAAATTAGCTGATGTTTCAGATCCCCATATAACAGCACAATGAATGCGACCATCAGTCGTACATGAATGGATAGGCATTCAATATTTAGTTCTACCTGAGAAACAGCCATCTCATGAGGAGAAATTTCGGTTTGGCAAATTGTGGTGCAAGGTGGGTGCATCTACACTGCGTACCATTGCCTTGGCAACTATTTGTACACGCTTTGTATACTCATTGCATTCTCATTTGTGCCCACAGTGCAGTTTGTTACATCTTGCATGCTAATTGTATGAACATATTGAAACTGCATCTATAACCTTGTCACCTTGCATGTAGTGCTTGAGTGCTGGAGGAATTGTAAACTCCAACATTCTCGATTCGAAATTGGGTCAGCCCACTATTGTACTATTTGTAAATTGTGTCATTGTGAATTGACATTGCAGCACGCTATACCAGAAAGTCTTGTTGCTATAATATTGGCCGTTCCTGCAACTTACCTCATATAGCACGGCACGCCCCAGCTGACCGCCGGCACCCACCTCCCTGAAACCAGTGTGTATTTCTTTCCATCAGACTGCCGGGGAACTACATCACCCAGCAGACCAGCAACCGCATATAGGGAAACATCAGGCGCTTCAGCGCCGCCGTTTCAGTGGCAAGCCGGTCTTCGCCATCTCTCATCGTTCCGGCTAGAGACTCTGCTCCACCTACCAAGACTACATCTGGGACAATTAAGTCATGGGATACCCCAAGACCACACAGCTATTGCTACAGCAGGCAATACAGGCACACCAATTAAACACGGTATAACAACGTGGACAAAAGGCTAGATGAAATTGCCCATAATCTGCAATCACTCTCTCACCCATCCACACACCTTGAGCGGAAGGCAGGAAAAGGAGAAACTTCCCAACTCTTTCCACCTCAGGGCTCAGGGAAATAATTTAGTTATGCGAACTGAAGCCAACCAGATGAAACACCCTAGCACGACTCGTCCTAAGACAAACAAAATAAAGTTGACTCATATCAAAATCGCCCTACTAAACACTAAGTCAATGAGCAAGCATGCTCAAAATATTCACAACTATATAACTCACGAGAATTTAGATATTCTCTGCCTAACAGAATCCAGGCTGAAAGAGCCTGCTGGCCCCATCATAAATACAGCAGCACCCCAAGGGTACAATATATTCTATATATTATATATATATTCTATAAAAACAGAGAACAAGGAAAGGGAGGCGCATTGGCTGTAATAGCCAGAACCGAGTTACATCTATTTACATCTACCATTTTCTGCCAAGGGTGCGAAACCCTACTGTTAAAAATGACACCTACCCAAAACAACTGTATTAACATCATAGTACTCTACCACCCACCCTCCATGAGCACAGACTTTAATGAGGATTTCATTCAGATACTAAACACCCGCAAGGACCTAATGCAGGTACTGTTCTCCTAGGAGACCTCAATAGATGGAGAGGTAACATCTAAGATAAAGAGGCCATCACTCTCGAAATATATCTTAAATCAATAAACTATAATGTGATTAACAATGAACCCACTATAAATAATGGAAACCAACTGGACTGGATTATATCGAGAAACACAAATATTACCACACAGCAGACAGACTCCGTGTTACTGGTTTGATCATTACAATGTTGAACTCATACTGACACCTAAGACCAGCATAAAAAAGCTGCATAACACGCCAAACACCATTGCCAGTAGAAAGTTCCAAAAACTTATGTCAGACATCTAAGCCAACACCGTTGCCACCATCCTGTCCTCTACAACTAATGACGATTCATGCGACGACATTGTTAAAATGAACAACACACACTTTCAGAAAATTGTCGACACTCACGCTCCAGTCAAACAAAAACAAATCAGACCAAAAGTCAATCACCACAATTGGTTTACTGATGAGACAAAAGCACTAAAATAAGAAAAACGGAAACTAGAGAGAAAATGGCAAAAAAATCAGACGAAAATAAAAAGACATGGAAAGAAATTGACAAAAAATACAAAAGAAACTAACAGAGATTAAAAAAGACTATTATAACCAGGAGATTTCTACAGCCTCCAACTGCTCTGGCAAACTCTTCAAAATCCTAAAGACAGTAGAAAAACCACCTTCTTTTTCAACCCCTTTTCAACCTAGACAAGAAGACTGCGAAAAGGTGCAACTTGCCTTCCATGAAAAGACCCTAAAGGCTTGTCAAACCATCAGCCTCTGCCAAGTAGCCACTAAAACACAACCTACCTTGGACATTGCAGATCCCCCCATTATTCATTAAGAGAAATTCAAGTTTAAACCACTCACCTTAGACGACACAAAAAAGCTTCTTACATCACTTAAGCAGACATCCTGCGCAGAAAATATTCTACCACCAAAGGTTTTACTCGAAAACCCAGACATATTTGCACCTTTAATTCGTAGAATTGTAAACACCTCTTTTAAAGACAAGAAAGTACCCATCTCTATTAAAGCAGTGACAGTTACACCTTTAGTTAAAAAAACAGGACTCGACCAGCAAAACCCTACAAATCGTTGGCCAATAACTAACTGCAATCTACTCCTGAAAATTCTGGACAAAGCTGCAACTAAACAACTGCAAACCTCCGTGGACAGAACACAATCTACTTCACGCACAACAATCCAGATTCAGAGGCTCACATAGCACAGCGACCGTGCTTCTTGATTTACAAACTAGAATGCTGAACATCTTGGAAAAGGGAAAGACAGGCATGCTTTTAGACCTATGATCAGCGTTTGACCAGCTGGACCACTACAAACTCCAGGAAGCATTGGATACATCAGGAAATTGCCTATAGACTGGATCTCCTCTTTCTTTCAGACCGTAGGTCCGAAAATACACTGGGGGAGAAATGTTCCAACCCCATAAGTATAAACTACGGTGTGCCCCAGGGAGCCAGTTTTTCTCCCCTCCCTTTTAACCTTTACGTTTGCTGCCTCTGCACCCTTCTCAATAATTTAGGTGTGCTATTCACCAACTTTGCTGACGACACTCAGCTTATGCTAGAGTTGAGTGGATGCCACAGCACAGACAGCTCCAAAATAGCCACCAACTACAGAATAATTGAGGCATGGGTGAAATCTAACTGAGTCTGCTTAAACAACAGTAAGACGGATAAATAATAAAATACAAATACAAATACAAATACGGAGCTTATGATCTTTGGCTCCACCCAGGCAAGAGCAAAACTGAACTCGCACTATGCCCAATTTAACATAAAAAACTGTAGCATCTCTCCTTCGGTCAAAGTTAAAACCCTAGGAATTTATTTGGAATCTTCCCTTGGAGCAAATGCCCATGTCATATATCTAAAAAAGAACTGCAGATACTATCATAGACTTCTCAGGCACATAATACCCTTCCTAAATGAAGAAAATAGCACAACCATCGCTATAGCTGTTATCCTCTCAAGGCTGGATTATGGTAATGCCCTGCTATTGGGAACAAGCAAAAGTTGCATCCACCAGGGCCAAGTAATTCAGAATGACGCGGTGAGAGCTATAAAAAAGAAACCGTGACATAATCACATCACAGAAGACCGCAAAGCCTGACACTGGCTGGCAGTTGATGATCGCATTACATTCAAAGCGGTCTCAATCGTCCACCACTGCCTCTATGGCTCTGCCCGTACCTAAAGCAACAAATGTCCTTGTATGAACCAGGACGATCACTGAGATCGAAAAACCAAAGTCTAGTTAAGATCACCCAGACAAAGAAAGTGAATGGAATGGGAGGCTCCTTCCCAGGTAAAGCATCTCTGAAATGGAATAGCCTGCCAACCACGCTCAGACTGGAAGCCAACTTTCAGATTTTCAAAACGAAATTGAAAACAGTGCTCTTTAAATAACTTATCTAATAGCTTGAGCTAGATCACACGTTCCCATCCTGTCTTAATCGTAGTCCTCTGTCTTTATGTCCGCGTCCTGATGTTTGTGGGCTTCGATGCGTAACAAAAATAAATACAAATCTTACTAGATTTACACACAATTGAACCAATGGGAGATAGAGGCAAACGTTATTGATAAATGCATTCAGGAAGCAAGCATTGACTCACAAATTGGAAGGAACAACTTCATTAAGGAATTAAAGTTTAGCCTTAAAAGGGCCCTGAATGGGCGAAACTGTTGGCAAATTCGCAAATTACAACACAGGATACAGCATGCTTATAATTAATTCATGAATTGTGGTATGGTGCAACAGTTGCACCTTTAGTGACTGAATAATCTAGAAAGGGCATTCTTTGCCAATCTTTGAGTTACTATATATTTAACAGGAAGGCACCTTACTAACCACTACATACAAGGAATGTTCCTGTTTTTTTTTTTAAATGCACTAATAGTGTTCATGTTACATTGTGCATCTATACAACATGATCATCTAAAAATTGTAATTTGAAAATACCAGATTTAATAAAATCACCCTAAAATAGAGACAATAAATATATATATATATATATATATATATATATATATATATATATATATATATATATATATATATATATATATATATATATGATTTTCATTTATAGGAGTGCTAACCTGAAGGGAATTCTATTAAAATCAGTTATAATCAGTCTAGCCGTTAGTTGTAGCCCTCTTTCCTTCTTAAGCAATTAGCACCTGTGAGTAGTAATTAATAGGCACAGTCCGAAACAAATCTGACAACCAACCCCCAATCATTTCTTATCAAAATGCACATACCCTTTTTTAAATAGATAAAGTACAAAAAATGCAAATGCAGATAGTGAATTCTTGCATGAAATTAGTGAATTACTTTTGGAATTAGTTGTAACATATGTCAGTTACTAACTTAAAAAATCAAACGTACTTCTTCGCATGTTCCAAGCATATGTTCAATGAACCCCCAGCAACACCACTGTTAATGGAACTGTTCATACTATTTGAGTGCTAAAAATAGAAAACATGCCCAGCTGATCTGCCGGGCCAGTGGGGCACCATAGGGGAATGGGGCCTGTTATATGTCGCTGTGTCTGATGGCAGTAGCTTGCCACCCCTTAATGGGACCCTAATTCTGTAACCAAGGGTGTCCTCAGAATTCCCCAAACAAATATTTTGGGATAGTTCTAAAAGTTATCAGAACACCAAAATGCCCAAAGGTTAGGGCTTCGGCAAATTTCCAAACATTTACCCCCGTTCTTATTAGAGAGTGAAGATAATCCTCTCCCAGTCCTCCGGAGTAAAATGGCCACTGCATTAGATGCACAGGCATAAAAGCACAAATACAACTGCACCCAGAAGCAAGACACTAAACTGCAAGACATTTGCCTTGAATGACGCAAACACATGTTGGGACCCCGGAGCACTCAGATGAGAGGCTGAAGCACCTGGCCTTCAGTCCTAATTCATGTGCTAACGCAATAGCGTATTGGGACCAGATCCGAAGAGACTTTCTACCCTTGAATAACGATCCACTTTGCATTGAATTCCGAGGCCTGCAAACAAAACGTTAATTGTGCCATTTAATTTAATTAAAAGACCGTATGAGACTGCTGAAAAAACATAGAATGGTGTCAGAATTCAGAGGCCAGTCGCACAATTTTGAAGGCATAACACACTGTGGTCTACCATGGTAGTGCACAGTATACAGTGCAGCTTTCAAATAGGTCTGAGCAGTATGTACTTAAAAGGTACTTCTACCGTGGTTGTGTCTTTCGTCACTCTTGGAAGTAAGGACCTCGTTGTAGTGAGAAGCTGGCTAGAGACTTATCTTGCGAGAGTTGATCTGTATAGCCTTTATTCCTCCATTTCACGCTGCATTGCATGCTTCACACACGTATACAGAGTTCTGTCACGTTTTGCAGTGTGTGGAGTCCTATTGAATTATTTTCTTCATGCCATTAACCATCTGTGCAGTTTTCCGCATCTATGTGCTTAATTGCATTGTTGTCTGTGTGCTTGCTCGCATCGTGGCTTTAGAAACAGCACATACATAGAAATAACATTATCCTATTGTGTGGGGTTTGTTAAGAGCGTTTCCAATAAAGAATGGCATTACGCTTCCTAATGCAATTAGCATACCTGGGATGAATAAATAACATCGTGTGCGTGGGCTTAAGCTTCTCATTAGGCATGGCTATTATCTCTCGGGAAATTCATTCAGTTGATTGTAAAATTATCAGGATATAATTTCCAGGAATGTTCTTCATCCTCATGCTCAGGGCTGAAGGTTACATTCTTAGAAGTTCGCAGCAACCCATAACCTGCATAGTGGGGGCATAACAGAGATGAACAAAAAAAGTCGAGAGACTTAGGTGACATAGGTTTCTACATACATCACTCGACAAACATGAATGCAATAACCACATTATTGTGTAGCCGGAAGCAACGTTTGAAAATATTTTTCTTTTTTATGAACCTAAGTGGCTGTTTCTAGAACCCCTGTTGTAAGTGCCCTTTAAGGACACGCGCACTGCTAAGGAGGAAGGGGTGGAGCTAGGGACAGAAGAGGCAGATAATAAAATAAAAGGGAAAGTGAAACGCCTCTCTGTGTCCTTCCTCCCCAAATTCCATGTGAGGGTAACAACGTAGTTAAGCACAATAATGAAATAGAGACTGTGGGCATCATTATGAGTCAGCCCGTCCGGAAACAACGGTGGCAGTAAATCCGCCGCCACCGTTGTTTCAGGACCAGCTGATTCCGAGAACTGCAGGCGGGAGGTGTCATTCCCGCCAGGTCTGATCTGTTGGGATTAACACAACCTGCCTGCAGTCGGACATGGAAACACTGGCTCTGTCATAGACGGAACTGGTGTTTCCATGTTCCCCATCTGGACTCCATGGGAAAGGGGATTTACAGAATTCGGCCTCTGGAATTACCGGGTCACCGGGGTTGTAATGCCTGGTGGCAGCCTGCTGGATTTTCCGGCACGGCTACTGTCGGACTCGTAATGAGGCCCTAAGTCTGACGGGTTAGAGTACAGAAAGGTTTATAAGCAAGGATCTTTCAGTGTCATTAAAAATATTTTAATCAACAAAACAATAATGCATAAAAAAAATTAACACATGACTTTTATAAAAAACGAACACACACCAGGAACTACTCATAGATCCTGTTCATTTAGCAATTTCTTCACGGGTAATGCGGGTAACAAGAGTTGTGGACTGACTTGATTTTTTAACACTGTTGTCTTCTTGTTCACGGTGTGGGGGAACACAGAAGTCTTACATGAGTATAATTACTCTTTTTGAAAGAATTTCTTCTGACTGTATATTAGTTTACAGTTTGCTTTTCTCAACATGCTTCAGTTCATCAAACATAAATGTGTAACAATCATCAGGAGTGTGTAGCCCAGTAGTTACAAACGCATGGATGTGTGGTGGTGTTTATGGCAGTCCATAAGTGGTCTTTCTAGCAAAAAATCTTGACCTGTCAGACAAAACACAAAACAGAAAATAGAGTGAGGTCTGGGTCCTCAGTTTCAATTGATACTCAATATATAAGTGTGAAACCCAATGTGGGAGTTAAATACCTGCATTGGTTGCTTTGAGTGCTGATAGGGACCGATAGGTGTCCTTCTCTTTACCTAGTGAATGGAAAAAGCAAATATATTTGCTTTTAAGTGTTGCCAAAAACAAAACTACAGGGAAAAAAACCCTCACGCTACAACAGAAAATCATCATGAGGTTAACTTGCACAGGAGGTGCGCTGCATTATAACCCACCTTGCGTGTCCTCCGTGGGTTCTATTCTTAGAGTGGTAAAAGTTGCGGAAGGACCTGGGAGCGTTGTATGCTCTATCTTGTCGTTAGTGTACAGTAGTGCTTCCCTTCTATTGGCACGTTCTGTATGTGCACTTCCTAGGTAAGGGGAACATGTTTTAGTATGTGATCTACTGTCAAAGTTTCATAACCATAGTTTTGATTGTGCCCACGGATAGGTAAAAGTGGCCTACCTTACGGTTTGTAAATTTTGCGTGTGGTAGAAGCGTCTCGATCTTCAGATTAATATGCAGAATTGGTGGCCATTGTATGCGAAGGTGTCTGCATGTGCGCTGGAAGGGTAATGAGCTAGGTCAGCGGTACTATTTCAGATCCAATGTGCATTGATAATGCGATCTGGAGAACACTTACTGCTGCAGCATGCGCATATGACATAAGTCTGTCATACGTCTGCACAGATCACTTACCTTTATTAAAATGCGATCACGCGCTGGACATCGCTATGCCGTTTGGAGCTTTGCATGTGGCTGCTGCAGCTTTCTCCTCATAGATATGTTACGCAGTCAGCATCGGTTGCCAAGCAACCTTGCTAGCTCTTGAATGCACTAAGTCCTACATTGCTGGTGCTAACATGGAGGCTGAAAGTGGGAGCCATTTTGGAATGGCCACGTAAGTCATGGACCCTATTCAGGTTAGATACTTGTCCCTATGTGGTATTATAAATCAGTAGAGGGATCACTGGCTTATGTAACATATGATATTATCTGAATAGTGCTAGTATCCCCAGATGTAGAGACATAATAGGGGCAGTTGGTCCCTTGCATGTATTGGGGTGACCCTGCATCCAATGGTTGTTAGGTCGATACGCGGATGCATAGTACACTAAATCAATGCTCTGCCCTTCGATTCACGCAATTAAGTGTTAAATCTTATGTATTGGGTACATTTGAACAGGGAAAACCAGATATACCTCATGCATGTGGCTGCCTCTTTAGAGGTGTGGTGGGTAACTAGGGTTCGGATAGTGCTGTCAGACAAATGGGGGGGCCATCGACACCAGTGGTTCAGTTCTTTATCTTATGAATTCAATGCCTTAATTGAGCCCTTGAGTGTCGCTCTTGAGTATGTAAATCATTTCTTGTTCTGCAAGTCCACCAAGCTCTTATTTGTATTTCCTCTGTTAGCACCACCTCCTCTTCTTTAGTGCTGACCGGCAGTAACTGGTCCTAATTCTGTTCCTCTTTTACTCTCCTAAAGCAGCCATCAAGATCATGTTTCACTTGAAGTGGACTGGAATGGCTGGTCTGCAAGTTATCCACACCTTCTTGGTGAAACTGACAATATCCGTACCAAGGTGTCATAGTAAATAAAATAATGATTTACATCATACACCTTTTCCCCTTATACAGTTATTTCATGAGAAATACACTACTATGTGTTAAATGCTATTTTATGGAAATAAATATTCTTACATTCTGACATGGAGATTCGGGAAGTGAACTGGTACTTTATGGGAACTGAAGGATAGACAAAACACAAGTGGGCCTACTCCTTAGCCTATCCTGAATTTAGCACACAACGAGAAGAAGATTCTTTTGATCTTATAAGAACATATATCACTGCCTATTTCCCTTTCTGAAGAAGTAAACCGTCCATACTTTAAAGGAGGAATTAGCGCTAGAAAGCAGCAGTGGACCACCCATCCAATAGGCATAGTGAAATTCTCCACACTCAATCCATATACATAAAAATTAACACACTTCAGCCTGATCCATTACTAAAGTAAAAACTTCATCTGTTCAAAACTTTCCCATTCAGATGGGGATGCTCTCACTGTTATTCTACCCTCTGCTGAGTGTGTGTATAGTGTTAAAATTGTGTTTGATAAAACATTGCTGTAATTAAAGGATATCCGCATGCACCATGCCAAAAAATGCATTCAGGCAAAATTCCTTAATTTACAGAGTGTGTTGCCTGAACATTCATAGAGCAACATTGCGCAGGCAAGCACTGTTGATCTATCAAGTGTCACAGCTCCTAGATGTTCAATGCTCTTTTACTTTTATTTTACGGCTGCACGTGCATCGGTGTAAAGGCTTATTCTTGGCACATACATGGGATCACTTATCTGGTGAGGCACAGATTCCCAGCAATGTCTTCCCAATTCTTTTATTTGAGTGTTTATCTATCAGCAGCTTCAGTAAATGTCACAACTCACCTTCTGCTCCCCTTCCTGATACCCTCGCCTTCACATCAGAGGCAACATTCATCTTTGAGCACAGCTATAGTATTGGTGTAATCAATGGTACCTGGCTCTTGTGTTGCATCCCGAGCATAGAGGGATGGCTTCCATGTAACATGCTAATCCATGCATTCTGGGTCAACAGTATATAGATAGCTGTCACTGACACAAGAAATCAATTCTATGGTAGAACATCAGACGTGACAATAGTCGCTGTAACACTTAAAAAGGAGAGATTCAAAGTGTCATCATTACTGCAGTTTAAATTCTTAATCCTGTGTTTTCCAAAACCTGATCTGTTAAAGTCACCAAGCTCTAAATTGACGCCAAGAAGTCATGCATAATGTGGCAGTTACTTATTATTTGGCCTTCAAGATGTTTGATCAGGCTTTTTTTTTTATAGCTGGGAGTGAGCTACAGTATCATACTATGTGCCTCTTTCCTTCCTCTAATAAATGGTCCATTTATTGTTTGACGATTTGAAATGAGCCCACTGCAAGTATATATTCACTTTATGATGCTCCAAGGGAAAAGTGGGGAAGTGGGGCAAGGGTAACATTGATCACATCATTCTCAGCCCTTGGTACAGTCTTGATCAGTTACATGCAGTGAGGAAAGACAAGGATGAAAGTGTGATGTAAAAACATAAAAGGTGCACCAGGTCTCTGAGAGAGCCACACCTGGGAGATAAGTGACAGCGAAATGATGTGAAAATAATGTCATCATGATTCCTTGTCTTTCTTCATTACATTTCAAGTAAACTGAAATACACATGATGCCTAGCAATCAGGACTCAATTTGTCTTTTAAACAAGAAAGCATTTAATCTTTTACTGGAAAAACATGTGTTTCAGTAACCAGTAAGTAAATTCACGTGTTAGCTACTCCAGCACAATAGGTCAGAGATGTTTAGTGGGGAAATCGTTCTGGAATTTTGTCCTTGAGGTACAATGGAACAGGACCCCAGTATTCTTGGTGAATGAGGCATAGAGTTTGGAAGTAATACAGGTATTCACTGGGAACAAGTGTTGGGAGTTCTGAGACAGGGGGTGGGCTCTCAAGATTTCTGAACTAACATCAGTCTAGCAACCTTATTCTGAAGGAGTTGAATTTGGTGTCTAAGTCAATTTGGGAGGCACAAGTACAAGCTATTTCTGTAGGTCAAACTGGAGATAACAATTGCTGTCATCAGTGTCACAATATTGTCGACAGGGGGAATGTGTGTGAGGCTGTGGAAATGAAAGTGGCATTTGTTGATGAGCTGTTCAACTTTCAAGATGAAGATGAGAAATCCATCAAAGACAACACCAATGATTTTAGTACATGCAACAAGTGTGGGAGATAGACTCATAGTGGTAGACCATGAAAAAAGAAGAGAGAGAGGGAAAGAATAGCACATCTAAACATCTCTATTTTAGAGACAGAGACTGTTGTCAATAATACAATCTTGAATGTGGAAGAGGCATGTTGAAATATGCAGGAGGTCCAGCATAGAGTCACTTAATCTGAAAGAAGACATCAAAGTTTCATCAGCAGAGGTTTTAAAGGAGAAGGGGATACCTGAAATGAAGTTCACTAGAAGCTTTGGGTATGCCTTGAACAACCAAGATGAAAGAATTAATCATTGAGAAGAGTCACAGTTGTAAACACTTGTCATGGATTTGAAGGGTGAAGATCTTACTCACACATTTCTGTTCTGAAATAAACGATTGACTTTGAACATTGTTAAGCAGGGCAAAATGTCACTCAGTGTGAGAACCAGCTAACCGATCCAAGAGAACAAGGATAGCTGAGGTTTCTCTTATCAAGCAGTTTCAGGTGATCAACCCTCATGAAGAGCAGGGTAGATTCAGTACCAATTCTCCGTCTGGGAGGTCTAATCCCTGACTCGTGGTGGTGTAGAATATTTCAGAGCTCACTTTGATCAGGCCATTTTCATAAGAATCGTTCCTGCAAATAAAGTTTTCACATCCGGTTTGTAGTTGGCGTGGATGGCAAGATCATGAGTTGATTTATTAAGTGGTGAAGTATGGAACCACATTCTATTGAGCAATTGACCAGAGATGCCAGTGTGGGAGCAAAGGAATAAATGATTGTTTTGGATGGGCACGGAAAATCCTGCTAATTCTTGAAACCATTTTGGTGATTTCTGTCTGAGTGATTGACCTAGAAGTAGTTAAGGAGACTTGGGCTTGGTATCTAGTAGCAGGGGTATCTAGTAGCAGGGGTGAGGAAGATCTGATGTAGTCAGAGACGTACACAAGTATGCCCTTATTCTAATCTTTAATGGAGGAAGATAGATTACTTTCAAGCGATTATGAGGCAGAAGGAACTATTGTCCATTCATAGTGATGCCTCAGCTCTTTGCAGACCCCAAATACATCCATAGGGGTTTCTGTTGTTTGGGTGATAGGGTGTGGTCAAAGGATGTTTATGTCTGCTTTATGGTTGCATGATAATGATTATTTCTTTTTTTACCAACCTCATGCCTTGGCTCTGTTTCCCTTTGAAAGGGTGGATTAATGTTCCTGCAGATAATGCGAGCCAAGTGTTCCAAAGAGCTCATTATGCAAGTTGGTAATGAAGTCATCCGGGGGTCCACTGAGAGACGTTTGGGGCTTGAAGGTATCTACAAGATGGAAGAGGAGCAATTGGAGATCCATGGGGCTGGTAAGACTTAACGTATGAACTGCATTCTGTGAGCTTAGGAGAAGCTGGATAAGGTGGTACTGTTGTGAGGTTTTGGCTTCTGCCGTCCAGGAGTACAAGGATGAGAAGAGGTTAAAGCGTCTACACAGCCCACACAGTTGTACAAAACAAGAGTGAACCCAATCATAAAGGTAAAACGGGTATAGGTAAGTGCTACACCTTGTTTGACGTTTGTGGTAACGTGGTGCAATGGAAGGCTATACTCTAAAGAGGGGTTTACATGAGAAACAGTATCAACCCAAACAGTCCCAAATACAATAATACATTATATAACAAAATAAAGGAATGTCCAATCATGGTTCTTTAAAACGCATTGTTCTGTTTGCTGCCCAAATTTGTCCACCAAGCACATTGAATAAAAGATACTATTTTGCAACCGAATAGGTGATTAGGTTAATTTTTTGGAAATACTGCTAGCTTGCCACTGCATTTCCAACTGCGTGGCAATCTTACGTTTCTCATATATATATATTTATATATATATATATATATATATATATATATAATTTAATTAAACCCATCATATGCAATAATAACTCAATAGAAACCATTACAAAACCACACCCATGTAGAAAGAACATAGAATTTACAAAGATAGCTACGTGCAGCAGTCTTTGTAAGGACACAGGGGAGAAAGGCAAAACAAACTGCATTATTCTTCAATGTTCTTGACTGCTAAGTAACCTTTCTAGACTCTACGGCCCAAAAATAGTCCAGGGGGGCAGTTACCGGGCAATAATAACTTGATCTGTCTTGGCGGTTTAACAAATGTGAACCTGGCACCTTAGTACCATACCAGCAGCAAGCAGATGTCGAGTGGGGGCAAACTGAAGGGTTTTGCGGTTCAAAGAGATACTCAAGTGATGTGGTTCAGTTTGGCAGTCGAAGATCGATGGCAGACAGGCTGATGTCAGGCTGATCAAGGTGAGCCAGTTTGATCGTGTGCTTGAAGTTCATGTTTCCGGAAGAACACCAGGGTCTGTTTAACCGGGGTCTGTTTAACCGTCGACTGAATCACCAATGAAAAGGCTGATGGTATAAAGGTGGTTTGAGCAGTGCAGCTGCAGCAAGGCTTTTTTCATGCCGAGACAGTGGTGTGCTTCAGCAGGTGCGGTGCAGCAGTGACCTGGTTTGAACGTACGGAACAGAGGTTCAAAGGTAGACGATTGCCGAAGGCGGCTCCTGGAGGGTCCTGTTGGTTCTAACAGGATCTAACAGGGTTGAATCATAGTTCACAGTGGATTGGCAATGAAGTTGCAGGAGTCCTGGTTGGTGTGCCTTAGAGATGCTGCAAGTCACACCCCAGGGTCTCAAGGGCAAGACTAGTTATTGTTGGGCTTCCAAACACAGGGGAAGCTTGCACACACCTGCAGGCATCCTTCAGTATGCTGACGTTCTGGATACTAGCATGGCTGGCAGAGAGGCAGGTCTTGCTCCAGTAGCAGGTCACCCACCAGAGCATGGTTCGGGAGCAGAATCTGCCTCTGCCTGAATGTTTGGGAGACCCCTTCCTTTAATGACAAACACTTGCAGGTGACTGGAAAAAAGCAAACCTGCTTTAGGGGTACAGTCCCTGTCCTTGGAACAAGTGGGCATTGCCTTCTGACATCACACTCACAGTACATGTGTTAAAGGAAGTGAAAGGAATAGCAAGGAAGAGATTTAGAGAGAAAAGAAGATCGCAGAATCTTCCTCCAGGTGGTCTGAACTCCCCATAACACTTAATCTGCCCCCTACCCTTATAAATAGCATCACCTGCCCTTTTGGTATGCAACATCCTGGTGTGAGGCTACTCCTTTTGGAATGGGTGTGCCCTTTGATTTCTGCTACCCAGGCCAGATTCTTCTGGGAGGTTAGCTCACTGGAGGCATAGACACCTGTCCTGTCCCTTGGCAGAGCCCGACTGTCTGACCAGAATGCACATAACCCTTCCACTGCTAAGTTTTGGTCACAGTGCTGACATATATACGGCATCAGATTGATGTGGGTTGGCTAATTATGAGACATACTAGCACCATATCTTAAACTCAGGTATGGGTTATATTTATACGTTGAATTCTCGTAGGTATGCTGTTTTGGGAACAGGGTTACCTATCTTAAGGGCAGCCCCTGCACTGCATAGACTTGGGTGTCACTGCAGCTGTCAAGGGGGCACATGTGACACCTGCACCTGCTCTATGCCACTGGAGAGCGGGTGCTGCAGATAGAGGACTGATTCAGCAGGGAAAAGGTGAAGACTATGCTTTTGAAATGATGCTTAGGAAATGGGCCCTGGTAGCAAGATCACACTTTCTGAGATATAATTTCCAGCACAATTATATTCATTTATAAACATCCGAAAAGCCATTTCTTCCACACCCTTGCCAAATGGCGATTCCTCAGGTCCATATGTATGTGCTCATTACTTAGAGAATTGTTTGAACAAAGGAATAACACAGAGCTGTTGGAGCACACGTATTTAGATTCATGTAATTTTTTTATTTACAAAGAATATACATTTTAAACAGTGTCACCTGCATTGGTTGGCTTCAGTCTCCTTTCCACTGTCCCAACACTCCCCATTCCTTTCAGTGGAATCACGCCCTAGCAAACATTTTTCAACATCTAAATAAATCGCCTTAGACTCAAATAAAATCCCCATGAAGAACAATTTGTCATCCCCCTATTTCACTATTCTTTATATCGTGCCAACTGCAATAATGTATTCATGACTTTAGCATGTGTCCAGCAACACCTCAGCTATCACTACCGCTATCTAGCTGGAGAAAGAGTACGGGTTCAGAACAACCTCACTGTACTCAATGATCATGCAAAGTTCAGCGGGTCCAGGACGTTCGAGAGGCGATAGACATAAGTGGGGGAGAGTTTCCATTGAAGAAGATTGACTTTTGGGTGTTCTCACAAGAGCAAGGATTCAGAGGAGGTGCAACGCACTGTGTGAATCTCTTTAAAAAGACTGGTGAGATGAGTGCCCAGAGCAAGCTGCAATGGTAGAGAAAGGGTGTGATGTCTAAATTCATCTCTTCATCCACTGATTCATCAAGAAAGATGGAACAGTAATAACTAATTCCACAGCACATTAGCACCTTCAAGGATCACTAACAGTGGCCCTCTGACTTTCTCTCACACAAGATTAAAACTTGAAAACTCAATAATACGATTTTCACTCCGCATATATATCCTTTGACAGATTTGCAAAGACACCGTCTCCCATAACACTGCTCCCTTGTGTAGCAGAAATTGGCACACCAGGAATTCAGATTCCTTTTTGTACCCTCTGTCTTTGTTGCTTTCAGTGGCAGCAAACATCCATTGCTTGCCACATGGTTCCAAAGAAGCTGTCCAAAGATGCCCTGTTGCCCATCTATCAACCCACTGAAAGTCATTACAATGGTGGTTTTACAGTTTATTGTGAGCGCGTATACAACCACAGGGTGAGATTGTCTGAATTCTGTTTAAAACATTATCACCAATGGTGCAAAGATATTTTTGAGGGTTTGGGCAACCTAATTTGAGATTCCTTTGTCCTTTTGGGGTTCATGGGTGATCACAGCAGCATTGCATACATAACATCAAGACTTGAATCCTCTACCCTGTGCCAGGCGTCACCAAAACCACCCCTTCTCTACTCTGCATTGCATGTCTCAGCTCAGTAATATTTAACACAATTCACTCAAAGCCTCAGTGCATTCTCCAAAACTTATTCCTACAGCACAAACAGCATGCATCTGACTGCATAGTCCACCGATTACAATTATTATAAAGTAGTGTGACTGCAGTGACATTTAGTTATGTATTTATGGTGGCATTCATGCCAATCAGTAAATGTAAATACAATGGTAAAAAAAAAGCATTACACGTCTGTGTGTTAACTCTGTCTATAACAACACGTGCAGGGTGTAAAAACTATGACAAATCAAAACTCCTGTCACTTACCTATCAAAATCACTAAACATATAACTGTACAGTATAGTAGAGCATGCCTAGCCAGTCCCCCGCTGCCTGCATACTCACATATACATTGAGGAAAACAGTGCATGTCTACAGCAGTCTCTGCTCCAAGATGTATTGTGCGTTAAGATGTCTAAGCACTGTGTGGGGCTCCCGCGAGATCTCGCGAGACGGGATCTCCCGAGCCCACGCTCCGCGGGAAAACGTTCCCGCTTCACAGTTGGCGCCCTGCCAGCCGAAGCGGTCGTGCAGGAGCGCTGCTCCTGACTACATGAGAAGGAGAGTGAGTTACAGAACTCTCACCACAGCTCCTAGGGCATAACACCACAGCCACTGGAGGCTTCATGGGGGCCCTAGGAGTCTACAGCGTGCCACCGGTGAGCACAACCCATCCACAGTGAAGCAACTGGGGAAGCACAGGACTTGGTTGCATTGAACAGTGAGTAAGCGCCCCGCGCCACCAGGCCGCTTTAGAACCTCTCCACTTATTGCCAGTCAATAAAGACTGTTAGAAACCCTACAGCGTCCTGTCATCCATTTAGGCCACAACATAATTGGCGACGAGGATACCTGAAGTCCCACGAACCCACCATGCAAGGCGCCACACCACCCCCACCCCCTGCGTTTCTCCCCTTGCCAGGGACACCGGCGATTCCGTGGATGCAATGGGAACCCCTTTTTTCCACCTACTTGGAAGCGGTGGGCGGCACGCGATATGCCCCCATCAGGAAGAGGGCGATGCTGTTGAATGCGCTAGGGGTTGAAGGTCAGCGTATCTTTGCCGGCCTTAAAGAAATACCGGCGGCCGACGATGACGCCGAAGACGACGACGTTTACAAAGAAGCCACTCGTTGTATCATGAAGAGGTTCACCAACAAGCAGAACATTGTACTGCACACGTTGAGATTCTACACTCGCAAACAGGAAGGGAGCGAACCCGTGGATGACTACATCACCAGGATGAGGGAACTCGCTTCTCTTTGCGCCTTCGGAGAAAATGCAGAACAGGTCATCTGCGACATGCTCGTTGTCCACACCAACTCTAGGAAAGTACAGGACAAGCTCATCCAAGAAGAGGAGGTCACCCTCGATAAAGCCATCCAGATTGCCAGGGCGGAGGAAGAAACCTCCAGCAGACGCAAGGAGGCGGGAAGTCACCTGCCCGTGCCCGAAATGGCGGCGCTACAATGGAGAAGTCGCAGAGACAAGCAATCCCGCGACGGCCCCAAAGACAAAAGTCCCAGGAAAAAGGAGGCACCGAAATGCTACAGATGCGCCAGCCTCAAGCACATTGCGAACGACCGCGACTGTCCCGCCAGGAATAAGGAGTGCTCCAAGTGCGGACGCATTGGCCACGTGGCTCCAGCATGCATGTGGCGGGAGAAAACTGTGTCCCGTGTCGACAGTGACTACACCTCAACCGATGAGGATGAACTGCAGGACAGGCCCATGGTTGTCATGGTCAATGCCCCCCATGCCAGAAGAGAAAAGCCCCACTGCACCATTAAAGTGGACGGCATGGAAACGCGCGTCATGGCTGATTCGGGATCCGACCTCACCATTCTGCCCATCAACACGTACAAGGAGATGATGGGACGAGAAAAAGTGGAGATTAGATCAACCAGGCAAAAACCCACCGTGTTTGGAGGGGCAACGGTCGAACTGTTGGGCTACATCAAGGCCCGCATCGATTTCAAGGGGAGGTCTACCACCACCAAAGTGTATTTTTCTCCCAAAGGTCCAGCCGTGCTGGGGTGGGATGACCAACACAAACTCAGCATGAAACTAGATCCCAGCACTCCGGAACAGGTGCTCATGATCTCGTCAGGAGCAGCGCAAAACTACAAGGAGATCTTTCCAAGCCTGTTTTCCGAGAAACCGGGAAAAGTGAAAAACTTTGTCCACAAAATTCGGCTGAAACCCAACGCCACTCCAGTCAAGCACAAAGTAAGGGCAGTACCTGCCACCGCAAGACCAGCTTTGGACGCCCACCTGAGGAAGATGGTTGAAGAAGGAACCATTGAAACCGTGGAATCCTCGGAGTGGCTGAGTCCGGTAGTACTAGTAAAGAAAAAGTCCAGCAACGACCTCAGGATCTGTATCGACCTGAGAAGCCTGAACTTGGAGGTGATCACGGATAGCTTCCCACTCCCCAGCATCAATGAGATCGTCCTCATGATGAAAGAGGCGGCCATTTTCTCGAAGCTGGACATGCGTGATGCCTATCACCAGATTCCCCTACACAAGTCCTCCCGCCCCTGACGGCGTTCATCACTCCTTTTGGCACCTTGCAATACACCCGCATGCCTTTCGGGTTATCATCGGCAGCATCCGCATTCCAGAGGATGATGAACTCCCTACTGAAAGGCCTCACCAACGTCTCATTCTTCCAAGACGACATTCTGGTATACGCCAAGGACAATGAGACCCATGACAAGGCACTCAAGTCAGTCCTAAGCAGACTTCAGGAGGAAGGCATTCACCTACACCATGAAAAGTGTGTCTTCGGGGTGAACAAAGTAGAGTATCTTGGGTACTGCATCTCGAGTGATGGGGTAAGCCCCAAGAGGAACCTCATGGAGGCCATTACTGAAGCACCGGCGCCGATGTCCAAAGTGGAACTACGCTCATTCTTAGGCCTAGCTGAGTACTATGCCAAATTCGTCCCCAGGTTCTCTGAGGCCACGTCTCCCATGAGGGAGCTTCTGAAGAAGGGGGCAGCGTACTCTTGGGGCCCAGAACAAGATGAGGCTTTCGGCGAAATCAAGAATAGGATTCTACACGCGCCGTGCCTTAAACCATACAACCCTGAATGGGACACATACATCACCACTGACGCCAGCGCATACGGCCTAGGGGCCACCTTGACCCAGAAAAAGGGCGACAGGGAGAACATTGTGGCGTTTGCATCCAAGGCATTATCCTCATCCGAGAAGAATTACTCTACGGTAGAGAAAGAGATGTTGGCATGCGCTTGGGCCGTCGACTACTTCAGATCATACGTATGGGGGACAAGATTCAAGCTGATCACCAATCACAAGCCCCTAATTCACATGCTGAGCCTGGGCGGCACCAAGACGGCCACCCCCAGACTGGCCAGGATCGCCGCGAAGCTCCAAGAATATACCTATGAGATACAACACATTGCGGGCTGGAAAAACGCACAAGCGGACTGCATGTCCAGGCTCCTCAACCAAAGCGCCCCCGGCACCACATTCCTGGAAGACGAATGTGTCGTTGCGTCCATCGGCGACCTGAGGAACGTAGAGTACATGGAAATGAGCGAGCGCCACTGGCAGGAAGAGTTCGAGCAGGACTACGCTCTAAGGCACGTAAGCACCTGGGTTCGAAATGGATGGCCCAACGAGAGAGCGATCCCCGAAGGCCTTCGTCCCTACTGGAAGGTGAACGAGGAAATCACCGCCATGAACGGTCTCATTCTCAGAGGTGATCAAATCATCCCACCCAGCGGAATCCGCAAAGTCATACTGTGCAGAGCACACTCGGGCCATTTAGGGTGCAACATGACCAGAAGAAGGATACGCGACGCATACTGGTGGCCAGGTATGGACCAGGACGTTCGGCAGATGGTCGATAGGTGCCACGAATGCTCCAACAGCGACAAGCGCCTAGCCGTGAGGCAACCCCCCATGCTGCCCACCGAAGTCCCCAAAGGGGTGTGGCGAAAACTGGGGCTGGATTTCATAGGGCCGCTGGACAACATGCCCCCAGAGCACAGATACGGGATAGTCTTGGTCGACTATTTTTCCAAATGGGTGGAAGCTGACTTCACCCCGGACATCACCACGGGAACAGTCATTGAAACACTCACCGCCATATTCCAGCGGGAGGGCCTGCCCGAAGAACTCGTCACGGACAACGGAGTCCAACTAGTCTCCAGAGAAATGGAAAAATTTCTCAAGCTCAACAACATCAAACAGCGTAAAGCAAGCCTATATCACCCACAGGCAAATGGCCTAGTCGAGCGGGCCAACCGCTTCATCAAAGGGGCGCTGCAACTGGCTCACGCCTCGGGCCTAGACCCATACAAGACGGTCAAAGAAGCCGTAGCAGCCCACCGCCTCACCCCCAATGCCGTCACAGGTGTTTCACCGTTCCATCTGCTGAGGGGGAGAAGGGCGGCATCCTCACTGGTACCACCATGGCTTCAGCAAGTGAGGGCCGACAAAGACGTTGACATGGTTGACGTAACGTGCCGCATGCAGCGCAACAAAGAAGCAATGAAAGCACAGGGGGATTTGCGCCGAGCCGCTCGACACACACAAGTCAACAAAGGGGATCTGGTGAAGATACGACTTCCCCACAAGGACACCTCCACAGGTTCCAGATACAGCAGTCCCATAGAAGTCATGGAGAGAGGGACAAACCACATCTGCACCAGCGATGGCAGGAGATGGAATCTAGAGAGGGTAGCCATGTACCGCAGGAAAGAAGACACTGTACACTCGCCAGGAGACACTGGAGGAGATCAAGTCTGCCAAGAGCCATACGAGAACGATCACCTCCCAAGTGGAGACATCGTAGAGCCGCACCATCACAACGACTTCACAAGCTCCCTTCCCCCAACTACACCCAGGGGATCACAGCAAGGAGCTGGACAAAGAGAACCCGAATCACCAGCACCCTCCCAAGGACACTTCATCGATCCCGCTCCATATCCGGATCCTGGCAGGCCCCAGAGAGAGAGAAGGAAACCCAGGAAATATGCGGACTTCATCATGGAGTGACCTCCCATTCTTTTTTCCAGCAGAGGAGGTGTGTGGGGACATCACGTGATCGCGGGAGCGTGTTCTCGCGAGATCTCGCGAGACGGGATCTCGCGAGCCCACGCTCCGCGGGAAAACGTTCCTGCTTCACAGTTGGCGCCCTGCCAGCCGAAGCGGTCGTGCAGGAGCGCTGCTCCTGACTACATGAGAAGGAGAGTGAGTTACAGAACTCTCACCACAGCTCCTAGGGCATAACACCACAGCCACTGGAGGCTTCATGGGGGCCCTAGGAGTCTACAGCGTGCCACCGGTGAGCACAACCCATCCACAGTGAAGCAACTGGGGAAGCACAGGACTTGGTTGCATTGAACAGTGAGTAAGCGCCCCGCGCCACCAGGCCGCTTTAGAACCTCTCCACTTGTTGCCAGTCAATAAAGACTGTTAGAAACCCTACAGCGTCCTGTCATCCATTTAGGCCACAACACACTGCTCACAGAAGAATATGGGTGAATAATACTTTCAAACACAAAATTCATACCCTCATAATGAATCTTTGTCAGATAACTTGAATCAGCCAACTGCGAGACATTACAGTCTTTCACAAACCATGTGCTAACAGGAAAAAAGAAGGCCTAACACAGCTCAAGGACTTTCCTCCGGATTTTTAGACTGGAGAAGCTCATCAAGTGCACGTTTTCAGGCATTTTGCTTTTGCATTTTTCTTATTCTGCCCCAAACCGGTTTTGTACTGCATACCATCGATTAAAACACAACATGCAAAATATGTTCCAAGTTCCAATGTATTTGAATTCTAGCTCCATGACCTGCATTATGCATCCTGATGTAAAGCAGACACTGGCTCTCCACAGCTCTACATTATCAAGTCCTTTCCTATTTCCTTGGATTCAAGACATAAGTGAAGTCTGCACTACCGTTGGAGATAAAAACTATTCTAGCAGAAGATGGCAGGTTAAGACCAGTATTGTATTGGGTTAGGCTTTGGGGTCAACTGATCTGACAAGTTATCAAGCCGCTATGATGCATATCCTAGCGCATGAGGGCGGAAAATCTCTACCCTGTTTTGCTCATGATAAAGGTGTTCTGGGAGAGCTGAATTTGAACAATCTGTGAACCGATCCAGGTTCCAGTGTAAAAGGTAGTTGTCCTGAGGTCAAACAAGCTGCTCTGTCCCTTTTTTAGCAAACAAAGGAAAGCTTCATGTGTGAAATGAAGTCTGAGGTGGAACTATTTAGCAGCAAATCACAGCTAGCATATGAAAACTATGAAAACTATTTAGATTTGATCCATCACCCTGTGCTCGTACTCTTTTTGCAGTTCAGATTGGGCACCCTTAGCGTGGCCGCCTTTACAAAGTCTTTGTGTGCCTTTATGGGGCCAGATTACAGAAACTTTGCAGCGATGCAAGTGCAAATTTGCACGGTATTAGCGCTAGGGCAAAGTTTACCCTATTTTTTAAAATACTGGAACACATTAGAAAACTATTGTACCATGACAAGTGCAATTTGGCATGGTATAAGCAACAGGGCATTTCTTCAAAAGGGCAAAGTTCGCCCTAGTGCTAATACCATTCCATATTAGCACTTGGGAAAACTTTGGCCTGTTGCAATAATGCAGTGAAAATGTATCTGTTTTGCCAGGGCAATTTTTGTCCTCGTGCTTATACCATGACAAACTGCACGTGTCATTGTACAATAGTTTTCTAATACGTCCCATTGTTTTTAAAAATAGAGCAATCTTTGCCCTAAGTGCCAATACAGTGCAGTTTTGCACTTACACTGGTGCAAAGATTCTGTAATCTTGCCACAGAACTCCCTATATAGGCAAATTCGTCAATTTGTCTGAGGGGAACCAAGCTGTGATCGCCTCTGCACTGGTCAACTCCAAGCTAGACTATTGTAATCGTCTCTTGGCAGGCATGTCCACCATTAACATCAACAAACTACACATTATGTGAGTTGGGCAAGTTCTGTCACATTTCCAAAGCGAGACGGGACCTACACTGCTCCTAGTGAAAAAATATGATTCTACACAACTCATTGACCCTAACCCACAAATGCCTCAATGGATCTGCACCTAAATATCTATCAGCTCGGCTCCTGGAGGCACCTGTCAAGAGGGTCCTGCAATCTAACAATGCTCATCTCATCGGAAATACAGAGGTACCAGCTTTGATTGCTGGGCCCCTCATTCATGGTACAAACTTCTCCTGGCCTTAAGATCTATTCCTTGTCTGACACATTTCAAAAAAGCGTCAAAGACACACCTTTTGAATAAAGGAGTAGATTAGTTTACCTGCTATGAGCAACTTACTGACGGCCTCAGCCTCCTTTTCTGTGCGTGTTTCTTTGTCTTTGTGTGCTCTGAGGCTTCCGGGCAAGCGGCGCATTATAAAAAATGAAGTAAAGTAAGGTAAAGCAAAGCAGTGAAGAGATATAGCATTCATGTCTTGTTTCATCCTTATGATTGTTATTGTTGCTAGTTTAATAGTAGTGTGAGGCGGGGAAGGCAAGTTAGTCATAACTCATCCACATACTGCTGCAGAGTAGTAGCCATTTCATAACAATCACCTATAGAACTGTATAGATTCTTGCATGACCTCTCTATCCACTTCAATTCCTGTACTAAGTTTGTCAGCGCCGTTTCCGAAATCCCTAATTCCATTCTTTTGTCCTTATTTTCTATTTCTGGGCCTCTTCTTCCTGCCTCACAAACCCCTTTCCTCTATTGAATACGTCTCCATCTGCAGACATACACCCTCTCCTTTCCTAAATTCATCTCTCTCTCAATTTCCTCTTCCAAGTAAATATGTTTCTTCTAAATCATTGGCCGTGCCCGGGGTAGACGGGGCCTAACTACGAGGCTGCCGCCGGTATTCATTTTTTCCCAGCGCCCAGAAATGGGCAATTACCGGGTCATTGCGGCCTTGCCGGACCCGGTATTTGCCCATTCCTGGGTGCCGGAAAAAATTCTTCCCCATTCCCATTTGAGCCCCATATGGGAATGGGGAGGTCGGACGTACCGGCACCGTTTATAATGGTGTTGGTGCATCCGGCATGCTGTACTTGCGGGTGTCTTTCATTCCGCCAGGTCAGACCTGGTGGAACTAAAGGCACCCGTAAGCACAACTGCTGGTCCGGATACAACGGTACCGGCATGCACACCAGTACCGTTGAATCCGGACCGGCAAGCTCATAATGTGGCCCAGTGCCTTTTTATATAGTATTTTTTATTTAAAACCTTAACTTGTTTTAATCAATTTAATGGAGTGAGTGTAAGGAAAGCAAGGGTCTTTGTACTGTTATCCCATTGCACAATAAATGAAAGGCTGGGCCATCCTATAAAGGATGTTCTGTTAGGACCTAGTGTTTTATTAGGGCTAAGATGCAAACTTGGGATGCCAGAAGAAGGAATGGAGAAATTCCTGCATAAGTAACACTATTGTGTCATAATCAACAATGGATAGCAGCAGTAAAATAACATCCTGGCAAAAACTGCTACGACTTAATACCACTTAAGGAACCCGAGACAAATAGTGCCATGATAACTGACCCTTATGAATAGTAGGCCCTTATGAATAATGCGACTGCATTGCGGACCCGACCAACACAGAGGAGATGCAAACAGGGTAACTAGAGGTAGCTGCAGAGCAATGCATCATGAAGGGAGGCAGAGGTCACGCCGGTGTTACAGGATGTTTGCACTAGTCCTAGTGTAACATTTGCCCTGTGGCAAAAATGCATTTACAAATCACCTTTTTTGCCCTAGTGCTATCTGCTCATTTCTAATATTGCCCACATACAAATTATGTTTCGAGGAGAAGAGTGGAAGAAAAGCATTGCTGTTTCTGCATTCATAATTTGACACGAATTCTGCAGCAAAGTGCGGCTGCATTCATCAACTTGAGTAGTTGGCATTATGAGTAAAGATTATTGAGTGAGCAAATCAAATAGTTAATGACAAATGAAGTAGAAGTTACTAAATGAAGGTGAAATTCCAAAGAACATTACAACTGTAGAGGCATACACAGCATTTGGCTTAGAGTGGTTTGAGTAAGTATGCATACATTATTCATGAAATCATACAGAGGAAGTCAGAACACTGCTTTGCCTTGTTCATATTTAATGTTGTTATTTTGTCTGTTTTGCCAGACATAACCACTGTTCACTTACAACAACCACATAAAAAGTCAAACTAAAGCTGGGCCAGGACAGATTCAGGAAACTCAGTTTGAAACATAAACAAAAATAAAAATAAATACATGTCCTCAATCTATCATGTCTGAGTTGAGCTGCTTTTTTTGTTTGCCCATGATGTGTTTGATGAATGTTGTCACTTATGTATGTGAAGAGGCTGCATCTAACATTGCAGGTAGCATGATGTCCCTGGAACTAAAGGAATAGTGCCACAATTCATTTTTCGTGTCCAGGATCAGTTCAGTGTAAAGGAGGTCTAAAACTGCACAATCACACATGTCTGGCTCTCTGTTTCCAATTCCAAAAGGATAACCACAAAATGTGATATGTTGAATTCCTGTGCTTGTGATTTGTTCCACAGCTTCTATCCATCGCTATTCAACCACCCAATTGCAAATGCCTGTTGTTGGGTAGAACACAAACGTTTGATTTGTGAAGAGCCCATCCCAAATTAACAATAGCCAGTGTGTGTGAGTATGAAACAGTACACCATTTTTCAAGAAATTAGAAGCTGAGCATTTTTGTTAGCATAGTTTGTACTAGATGATGGGGAATGAGTAAGAGGAGTCAGTTTTGGAGACTGGTGGCGATCCTGTCCTCACAAGAAATGGTGGAGCCGTGCATCACTGCAGTCTGCTAGAATTTACTTGTTGCAGCAGAAATGCACTGCATCACTTGAGCAAAGCCAGAGTGTAATAGGGCAAGCACTGAGCAGGCAACCAAGAGATGACGCCATGACATGCTGGTGATAATGCTGGACCACCACACTGGTGTGTTGCTGAAACTGCAGAGCATGCAAGAGAGGCAGCCTAAATGCTGAACATCAGCCGCCGAGCAGTGGGGAATACTATGAGTAGCAGATGCCTTATGAACAGCTGTTTCTACATGTGGGGCACTGACCACCAGCCTAGCATGGAAGGTCTAATCAAATGTTTGGCATAAACTCAAGTAAAGAACTGAGTGTGCCCTTATGACTGCTGTGACCCGAGCTAACTTGATCTGCTTCCTTATCCACAGCTTCATTAACTCAGGATGAATCTTCTCCCCTTGACTCTCTTGCTCCTGGTAGCTTTCCTCTCATGTTGTCACTTTCTTAATGGTGAGTGAGATGGTTTTTACACCACTTCTGATGGGGTTTTCGTTTGTGTGAGGGTCTGGGTGTAAGAAACAGACACAGATGTGGCATATTGTTTGATACAAACTTGTATTGAAGACAACATGCGAGGGGTTGGCGAAAGCCCAAACTAGCCTTATTTCTATGAGGGGTTTCCCTCCCTCAACAAACCTAAGGATATTGTCTGTGTCAAGATGTCCAAATTACAACCCACCATCCTGTGTCCAAAAATGATTCTATCCCTCACATCCAAAAACTAGGAAAAGGTGAAAGGGTATATGTCTCTTTGACTGGCGACCTGCAGCCTGATCTCATGTGCAACAGAACAAGTTGCAAATGAAAGTGCAATAAGGGTGCCAAAAAGATAAATATAAGTTCCACAAGGCTTGGGGTTAATTCCCCTAACATTGCGATATAACTCTCCTTTATCCGTGGCCTTTCTCGTATTCCACCAACTTGATTCTGTATTAGCAGACCTGCTCCCCAGGGTGTGACAGGTAAACCAGTCTGGTCCTTTCTCCCAAGTTTTGTGGGCTACAGACCCTATTCACCATACCAGTTCCTTTACACACAGCTTTGTTTCACTCTCCTGCCAAGGTCTCTGGGTGCCACTGTGCCACACACATTTCGTATCCACCTGCAGTATCGTTTGGGGAACACTTCCCCAATCTGGGTTCTCAATGTCTTTCAGGTATTCACTAACAGTGTTTCTTTGCTCCAATCTCTCTCTGTTCCACAGCCCTGGTTTACTCCCCTGCCAGGGTCTGTGTTTGTCAGTGGTCTGCAGGTATCATGCTCCCCCTTGTCATAAGTTTGGGATTGCCTTCTCTCGACGGGTCAGAGACCCCCTTTTCTTGATTGATAACAATGGTATCTCTACTCACTCTGTCTTCACTCCATAGCCCAGTTCATGTTCCTGCCAAGGTTTATGAATGTTCTTCACATTTACAAAGTTTTACATTTCCCCAATTCCTGTTCGGTCTATGGTTGTCTGCACCTAGTCCCAGGCCCTCTCTTCTGAGTCCCTCTGCCCCGGTAAATCATACTTTCTTCCCTTGCGTTGTGTTCCCTGTGCCCTCTGGTTCTCCCTAACCATCTGACCTGGCCACCTGTGTACTTGCCGGTCCTTGGCCTCGTCGCTCCGGTTGTATGTGGGACTCCTGGGTGTCGGAATGGCTGCTCCGGCTCTGCAGAGCCTTCTGCAGCCTTTGGCATGCTATTGCAGCAAGTTGTCTCTGGGTCAGCATCTCATGAGCATCCCCAGTGAGCAGCAGGTAAGTTTCATCCTCCCTGTTCCGCCTCTTGCATTGCCAGTTTCCCGCAGGTCTGCCTCTCCTCTGTGCTCCGTCGGCTCCTTCCTCTTTGTGGCAAAATGCTGGAATCCAAGACAACATCCTACCCTTCCCACTGGATCTTTTAATGACAGGCAATCAATTCCATTAAGTTAAGGGCTAGAACATATGCCGTTGTTCAAGCGAGTAATTTACATTGATTGTGTCCTATTTCTTGGCACAGTACTGCCATTAGCTGCTAGGCGAGTGTCCTTCTCTTCAGTGGAATTTACTAGAGCAGCATGACAACAGTACATGTGGTACTGGATGAAGGATACAGAGAAGTGGTTTGGGTAAAGGTGAGTGGGTTAAGGGGATACTGCGTTTTCCCTCTGGTGTCACTGTCCTCAATGGGGTTCCGCCTCCCCCTGAGATCCTTCTGCTGAGCAGCACCCCCAAGGGGACTATCGGGTAGCGGTCTCAACACCCTGGCCTCATTAACTGGGGCTTCCCTGTCTAAAACAGTGCCAATACCTTGGTATTCTTCAAATGTGCCTCGTTTTCGCCTCTACGCGTGAAGGTTACTTCAACAGGCATGTGCCCACCCATGAAGCTTTTCACTTTGGATTTGTCATTCTTGCTGTTAGATCATTTAGGGTTCTTTTAAACGTTTTATTCTGTTAACATTGACTATCATTTTTTATCACATTCCTGTTTTTGGATTTATGTAAACCAAGTAATTTTCTTATAACTTCTTCACAGTGCCAAGTTACCACAGCAAACAACTGATCTGTAATTAAACAACACCTTATCAAAATCACATTAATTTGACTAGCTACTTGGAGTAATGTTCCGAATTATTATAAAGAACAACTTGTTTGATATGATATGGCATTTGTAACGCGCCTATACACAAGTGTTTAACAAGAGTTTACCAGCAAACCAATTGTAAACTTAAGCAGATGTTTGCAGGTTGATATGCCCCCTTGCCTGTTAACCAATGCCATTCAATTTCATTCTGGCCATGTGATAATCAATTACATTCCCTTCAAATGTTATTTTAAGAATTCACTCAGCTAGATGCTGTCTTATCCTCGTAGCCATTACTTTTTTGGACCACATGCGGGCAAAGTGTGTGCCAAGAGCAGTTGTTGCTTACCCATAAACCAGTGCAGAGTGCACCACCTCATGGTGTGTTCCCAATCGTTTCACCTACAATGGAGGAGTAGCCTGTGACGTCTATTACCGCCTTGGAACTCGCTCAAGCAAAGCATGGGCCAAACACAGTTCTTGCAGATGACTAAGTGAAGCAGTTAGGCCGAAAACAGGGGAAACGTTGGTCTTGGAAATATTCCTCCCGGACTGAACTGTTTAGAATATCCCCACATTCCCTATAGGTGAGTCATCTTTGCTATATTTCTATTATAGTATTTAGGAGAAGGAGATATAATCTACAATGCCAGGAGCTTCCTGTAGATGATGATTTGATAGAGAGTAACATTTAGCCCCTATTAACCAGCCCACTGAAAAAGGCCCTTCTCCCTCTATTGTGCTCCTGCACACATGAATGTTTTAAATTGTCCTCATTCCAAACGTCCTACCTTTTTTAACAAACAACAGTAGGCTTCAGCAACTCTTCATGTGAGTACAAAGTATGTGAACACAGCACATACAAATGGCCCTTTGGTTATTACTACGAAAAGAAAAGAAGGGCACTCCTGCTCCCTCCCTTGGAACCACCAGCACCATACCCAATTTAGGAGAAGCAGAGGAAGTTGCCCTGCTTGTGGGGCCTCTTGCCTCTGTGTCATGCTTGTTGTTTGCTAAGAACATTTCTTTGCCTCAGGTAAATGAGTGGTTTTCAGCAGAAGATTGGTACTCAGATCCAAATCCTTCAGGCATTTCCATTCCCTTTAGTTCCACTATAGGTGGGAAAGTTTCTTTCCACTCAATAAATTGTAACCAATTTAAGGACAATGATATAGATATATGAAGTAGCCCTAAACAGCCCCCCTGAAAATTAGGAGCCTAGCATGTGTTGTCAATGTCAAGCTATATATGCAAATAGGGTATGTGGTTGAACAACAATGAATTATCTTAAAGTCAGTGAATTCTACTGTCAATCAACGGATGACGTGAAAAGTAAATGTGATCTTAGGGGCAGAGGATCTGAATTGAACATGTCAAGACTGGAGGCTATTGATCAGGCTGCATATGTGAAGATGACAATTCTTCGGTATCCCTACAAAATATCCCCAGCAAAAATATTGCTGTACCTATGGCTGTTTGTCTCGCCATAGGCGATATTTTCTGGGGGGATAATTTATGGTAGCAGGGGTTGCGGGGGTGTCCCTCACACATTTTAAAACAATGCTGGGGTTGAGGAGGTGTCCCCCACAGGGTCCATATCGCCGCAAGAATATGGCGATATATTTGTATCGCTATATTTTGCGGGGATATTAACACATGGAACCAATTCTTCATACAGCCTGGATACTAATCTGGGGGAAACATTACAAAAACAATGAAACTCTCTGTTCTAGTATTCCCTCACTCCGTGAAGCAGATATGGGGAGTATAACTTCTACCATTTTGCTTGTTATGTACCTAAAGATGGGGCCACAACATACAAACCAAAGACATGGAGAAGAAAGGGAAAAGACACTGCAAATAAAAGGGCTGAGAAATAATACACTAGTACCAATAATTTGCTTAGAAGATAAAATATGAAAGACAAACTAATTGAAAATGAACCGGGCACATCAGAACTAAAGGAAACCACATCAATCAATAATAAACAATAGAAGAAGAAAACGAAGAAGTCTTAAAATGCTGCTACCCTTCCAGATCGGGAAGTAAGGAGCATATGGGAATAGAAAGCGAAGGAAAAGAATGTGTGTATTAATATTGATCTTAATAATAGTCCTGAATCTTCTGCTAGGCCTGAGATCTGCAAAGAGATTTATTTAGAAGATCCCACTGTACTGAACACACCAGGAGATGAAAAAAAGCTACAGAGAAAGGGATGCCTAATAACACCCCCTCACACGTCTGAGAGAAACAGATAGCAGGGCACGCATTTGCATTAATAAGCTAGACATGGATAATTACCAACCTAGTCATCTTCATTGGAGCCCTGCAAATACCTTACCATTGATTTTGGAGGTCACCTTCAGCAACAAAGAATTTCCTCTGAACCACGCATGGATTTCAGTCATTGTTCAAACAATGGCGATGTTATGCTTGATTGAATGCAGAGACACATCGTGGGTAGAATGTTTATACCAAAAAGAGTTAAGAACAGTCAAAATCCATGTCATATTATTTCTTGGTACATTTATGGTTTTAGACAATTTGAATTGCCTGCTGAGCCCTGAGAAATCAAGAGTAAAAGATATGTTGCCTCTGCTAAACAACTTACAGATCGTGTGCCCTGTGCATGGTAAAACTTAAAGAGTAGTATTATCTACACCCACAGATTTAGTTATATACACTAAGATAGCAGGAGACTCGTGATGGCTCCCTAATGGCGGAAACTGCTCTTCCTAACAGTTTTCAGAAAATTCCTGTAATTCAAGGCAACATTGCCATTAAAAAAAGGGTCATGACGCACGACATATTTATGATGCAAGAAACATGGCTGATGTCTACAGTATGACATGGTGGGTTTGTTACCTGTTCTATTCCTGCAGCAAAAGCACCATTGGGTCATCCCAATGGAGGCCTGATGATGGGCATTAACAACAAAGTTAAGTCATACGAAGTTATGGGTAAGAAACTAGGTAATAATATTCTGGAAAATGCCTTATAATAACAAATTGGAGAAGTACAAGACCTTTGGACCATTTGCAAATCGGTATGCTCCACGAAGTAGGAGAAAATACATGAATTAATCACCAAAATATGGTTTTGGTATCTCTCTTCTTTGTGTTTGAGATTTTAATGATAGATGCACAGTCATACATTGTACTGATGATTAATTTGGCCTCTCCTTTGACACATTACCTGCTCATAGTCTGCTTCAAACTAGAGAAAATAGGCTGGGTGGTATTTGATGTGATCTTCTTACTAATTGGGGTATGGCTATGCTTAATGGGAGATTGAAAAGTGACATCCTGGCAAAAACATCTTCTTTGATGCTACAAATAAATAAATCAACCATTGATTCTTTTTTTGCTAATGTTCATCTCTTCGAAATTATGAATCATCTATGCATTATCAAAAATGCATATAGCGATCATGCGTACTTCTCAATTATTTTAAATTGCAATGTATATACAACCAAAATGAGCATTGGATTGGCCTTTTTATATCCCAACGCACTGGGAACAGATATCAAATTTATGTCATCCATTATTCAAAAACACATTGTGCCTCATTACGAGTTTGGAGGTAGCCATGCCGTCATTACCGTCATGGCTACCTCCAAACTCGTGTCTTTGTCCCGAAAAAAGTGAATTGTCGGGCCATTCCGACTTTTGCGGGCCCGGAAATTCCCATTTTCGGGACTCGGACCCGGTACATCCCCATTCCCATTTGAGCCCCCATAGGGCTCAATGGGAATCGGGAGGATATTAACAACGGACCCGTTAATGACGGGTCCGTTGTTAGCATCCTGGTCTGCTCACAGGTGCCGGTATGCACATCTGGCCAGACCAGACGTGCATCCTGCCACACACGAGCAAACTCGTAATTTGGCGGCCCGATATGAACGGTGCCGGTACCGGACAGGCACCATTCATACCGTGGCTGCCAGGGTCGTAATGAGGCTCAATGTATTTAGCGTGTCTAATCCTATTAGGCATAATTATTGGTTTGCTAGTATCCTGGAGGTAATACCAAACCTTCCTTCCTTTGCTAAAACATTGCTAATATCTTCTGTTGCATAACAAACCAAACCTATGCTAATAAAAAAACGAACACACAAGAGAATCCAACTGGCCTGCCATCCATTGGGAATACAAGAACTGGGACGAAGAAGATGGCTAGGAGTGTGAAGATTGATTCAGAGAGCTGTGTTTATTTATTTATTATTTATAAAGCACACTAAGCCCTCAGGAATCAACGCACTGGTAAGAGGTTATATACCTTAGTGGTGTCCGGTTAAAGTTTCGACTACAAAAGGATCGAATGCAATAGGGTCGACGCAAAATGACCGAAAACAAAAGGGTCCATTTTTTTAAAATTATATATATTTTTTGGGTTTCCGTATAGGTAAAAAAATTGGTTTTAACCACAAAAACGAGGGTTGGGGGTGACCCCCCCCCAAAAAATAATGTAAACAAAAAAAAATGTTTCGATCCGTTTGTTTTCGGTCCTTTTGATTCGATCCTTTTGTCATTCGATCCTTTTGATTCGATCCTTTCACCTATAACCTACCTTAGTTATAGACAGTAAATGATCAGTGGAAGGTAGGTGTTGTCCAGTCTTAGGTTGGTAGGGGCCCCTGCACAAAGAGCATTGTTTTGAGGTGTTTCCTAAATTTCCAATAGGATTATTATGCTCTTAGCTTGAGCCACCTGCTTTCTTTAGATTGTATCTTGGGGTATTTAGTTTGAGGATGTTCATGGAGCGGGTGGGTCCAGTAGAATGCAATTTGTCAAATTTGTGTGACAGATAGGCCGCATTGGTTATGCATTTGTGGGTAATTGTTAGTGTTTTGAAGATGATGCACTTCATAACCGGGAGTCGGTGTGACTGTTTTCTGGCACCAGATATATGCTCACGCTTTGGGATTTAAAGTGCAGCTCTGATGGCATTGTTTTGTATTACTTGTAGCTTGTCGATATTCCAGAGAGATGTACCTGCAAAGATGGAGTTACAGTAATCAAACCTCAAGCTAATAAGTGACCAGGCGATGTCGAGGCAGCTCTCAGCAAAGAGAAATGGTCTGCTTGTGTTAAGTGGTTTTGTGGCATATGCAGCCGAGGCGGCGATGGCACTGGCCTGCCGTGTAAGGGAAACAATGGATGCCCAAGGTCCTGACAGAGCTCGATACTGATATCTAGAATCCCTCAATGAAGAATGAGTTGTAGGAGTTTTCCATTTTATTAAGGACCAAATGGCATTGAACATGGAGGTTCTCTGTCTTCTCGTCATTTAAGCACATCATAAGTGAGGTCATCCATGCCTGTATTGTTTGGTACACTTAGCGTAGCATACCTGAGTCAGTGGCATAGTTGCCTCAAAGGAGGACAAGGACCTGCATGTCATTTGCATAGTTGGTATAAAAAATGCCCTGCTCCTCAAGCAGTTCAAATAGCGGCTTTGTGAATATGTTGTACAATGTTGGAGAAACACAAGATCCTTGTCTTACTACGCAGGTCACCAGGGAGGGGGAGGCAGCTGCTGTGCTCGAGAGCACTCTCATGGATCTATCTGCCAGGAAGCAAGCAATCTAGGAGATGGCTTTCTGTGAAACGTGGCTGCCATGGCGAGGTTTTGGCACAGGATTTGGTGGTCCACCAAATCGAAGGCAGCGGATAAGTCAAGTAAGAGCAGAATCGCTGATTTGCGAGCATCCTTGATGTCATCTAGCTGTTTTTTAGGTCCAGCAGTGCCGATTCATTTCCTTGGCCAGGTCTGAGTCCCGATTGACGTAGGCCCAAGATGTTGTTAACTTCTAGGTAGTGTTGAATCTGGATACAGGCTGCCCTATCAAATATATTCAATAGAAAAGGAACTTTGGTAATAGGATGGTAATTAGTGGGAATTTCAGGGTAAAGGTTGGGTTTCTTTAGTAGGGGGAGCACCAAAGCTTCCTTCAGACTGGCTGGCACTAGGCATGACGTGAAGGAGGCATTGATGATGGTGGTGACTCTGATTAGGACAAACACTTTCAAAATAGACAAGGGAATCCAGGTGAGAGAGATCCCATCTCCTCAAAGGAGATGCCAGCAACACTGTAGCACTGGTTGAAAGATGGGAGAGCTGAACACAATGCACAAAGACGGGAGATGGACCAAGCGTAGTTCAGGATTAAGTGTGTCAGAGCACAAACAACTCTCCCGGGGTTCCAGGATCTCAGGAGCCGTAAGCTGAAGAAAAGGCACCCCGGGAGAAGCGAAGCACACTGCAACGCTGAGACTGACAAAATGAAGCATCCACGCTGCCCAAGCATCGCATATATGCCCTGTTACTTAGAAGAAGCAAACCAACCATAATGGTATGCAAGCAGGTCGAGATGGACTAAAGGTCCAGGGAAGCCGGGGAATGAGTACAGAGAGCTGAATAAGAGGATCTGTGAACCTGAGAAGATACTGCTAGTCTGAGACCTACAGCCCTATTACAAGGATATCTGATTGATTGATTGATTGACATTTTATTTCTATTGCGCTCGTACACAAGTGTTTCAGAGCGCGACAATGCAAGGGAGGGGAACAGGGGAGAACAAAACAGCGATCTTACTAGGCCCAGTGACATTGAGAACGCGCAAGTGCATGGGAGAGGGGGGAGGGGAAAAGTGCATGGAAGGGGGCAGAGGTGGAAAGTGCGAAGCAGAGGAGAAACAGATAAATAACAATAAATAAATAATAAAGGCAACAAACAGTGGTAATGCAGCCAGCAATTTGCAAGTGCTAGGTTTAAGGCAGCAGACAGGGTAGGTCCGATAAGTGCAGGAAGAAAAAGGGGGGGCTGTATGGGTACAGATACAGACCCCAGTGCAAGGGGTAGCCCGAAAGCAGTGCGGGAGGGTGACAGGATGAGCAGGTACCTGGGCCCAAAAGACAGAGGGTGGCCAGGTGCACGGTGCCAAGAGAGAACAGATCAGCAGGGGAGAGGGGGAGCGAAGGCAGAAGAAAAGAGGAAGGTCTTGAGGTGCTTCCGGAACCGGAGATGGTTCTCCTCAAGTTTTAGAGTGGCAGGGAGGCTGTTCCAGAGGGAGGCCCCAGGCGAAGACAGAGATCTACCCCCAGCTCGTTTCTTAGAAAAACGACTGACCCTGAGTGAGTTGGAGGTAGAGGAGCGAAGGTATTTGTGGAGGGATACCTGAAGGTATTTTGGACCCAGGCCCCAGAAAGCCTGTGGACAATGCAGATGGTTTTGAATTTAATCCTTGCATCCACTGGGAGCCAGTGAAGAGATTTCAGAGCTGGAGAGATACGATCCCAGGGATCGAGGCCAGTCCTGTTGTGGATTAGTTGCAGAGGGCGGAGAGTAAAGGCAAGTAGATTTAGAAAGAGGTTGTTACAATAGTCCAAGCTAGAGAGAACCAGAACTTGAGATACCATGAGCTTCTGGGGGAAGGAGAGGAAAGGCAGAGACCTCAGAGATGTGGGCGGAGAAGGAAAGGGTGGAGTCAAAGATGACCCTGAGGTTCTTAGCCTCGCAGGTGGGGGTAGGAGGAGGGCCAAGGGAGGCCAGCCAGAGAGTGAGGGGAAAGGATGGTGAAGGCGTGCCGATGAGGAGGATCTCCGTCTTGCTGGCATTCAGACAAAGATCATTGGCGGCACACCAATCTTGAATGGCAGTTAGGCGATCAGAGATGAGAGAGGCAGAGAAGGTGGCAGAGGGCAGCCTGGAAATTAGTTGAGTGTCGTCAGCGTAGCACTGGAAATTTGAGCAGAAAATGGCAATGCAGTGGGCGAGAGTTGCCAGGTATTGGTTGAAAAGCCAGGGTGAGAGAATAGACCCCTGGGGAACACAAAAGGTAGAGAGCAAGATAGATGAAAGGAAGGACCCAAGTTGGACCTGGGAGGGTTGATCTGAGAGGAAAGAGGTCAGCCAGGCCAGAGCCTGATCAGTGATACCCAAGTTTTCACAGAGGCGGTTGAACAGGATGGTATGGTTGACTGTGTCGAAGGCAGAAGAGAGATCGAGGAGGATGAGGACAGAGGGAATGTTAGAGTCAAGGTTGGTGAGCAGATCTTCACGGATGTTTAGGAGAGCAGTTTCTGTGCTTCTGGCAGCTCTGAAGCCAGACTGGTGGTCATGGAGACAGCCAACAGAATTGGAATGAAGGTTAAGCTGAGAGATGGCGAACTTTTCCAGGAGTTTGCCAAGAAAGGGAGTAATAGAAATTGGGCGATAGTTAGCTGGACAAGAAGGATCAGCTGTGGGTTTCCTGAGAAGAGGATGCACAAAGGAGTGCTTCAGAGGGGAGGGGAAGGATCCAGAGGCAAAGGAGTGGTTGCAAAAATCAGCAAGGGGCGGAGCGAGGGTGTCAATGTGGTCCTTGATGGAAGTGGCTTTCATAGATCGGACTTGTCTAGCAACCTTGTCAGGGGTGAAAAGAGGAAAGGACGAGAAGGCGGGTGGGAGGGTGGCTAAAGGAGGGTCAGCAAGCACAGATGGAAAGGGAAGAGGAGGAGTGTGGGTGGAGAGGGTGGACAGGATGTCCTCGGTTTTTGGAATGAAGTGAGAGGCATTGCAAAGAGCCTGGGAGGCAACAGGAGGGGTAGAGAGTGCAGCAGGGTTGGCCAGCTCCTTGCAGATTTTAAAGATTTCGGCCGAGTTGTTAGATGCCGCAGAGGCACGAGCTTGAATGTGGACTCTCTTCTTGTTGACGACAGAGAGTCGGTATTGCCTTTGTAGCAGGCGACAGGCCAGTTTGTCAGAGGATGAACAGGAAGTCCTCCATTTCCTCTCAGCTGCCCTACACTTACGAGAGGGTTTGGGACTCCAAGTCTAAAAGAGAGAGAATCACATGCTTGGCAGGAGAGAAAAACAAGCTGTCATGATTCAGAACTGCAAGTCTGGGACTCACACCCATATGAAAGCAAGAGAATAAGAGGGTCTGGGACCCCAAGCACAAGAGCGACAGAATCCTACTCTTGGCAGGAGAATAAACCAAGACATCATGATTTAAGACTGCAATTCTGGGACCTGCGCCCATATTAGAACCAGAAGATAAGTGGGTCTGGGACCCTGAGAACTAAGGAGATAAAGAGAGAAGATGTCTATGCTTGGCAGGAGAGTACATCAAACTGACACACTGGGGACTCACCCTCAGGGACACACACACTTTTGAGGGCCAAAGGCTATGGTGAACTTTAACCTGAGAGATTAAAAAGAAGCCATGAACAGGGAAATACTTTGCCTGGCATTTGGAACTTATTGTGCTGTTGTAAACCTTCAATAAAACCCTATAGTAAGGAGATGACCTCCTAGTTAGTTAAGTGAAAGAAGGCAGAATCCATGGGAAAGAACCATTGCCTGGATATTACCTCCTTCCTAACCGATCACTCCTCCAAAGTCATACTGGGTTCCTTCTCCTCCCCTACTTCCTACACTACCTGTGGCATCCCCCAAAGCTCCATTCTTTCACCTTGGCTCATTAACATTTATCTTACTCTGCTTGCATGCCTCAATTTCTCCTTCTCCCCTAACTTCCAGTGCTACACAGATGATACACAACTCTTCTTTAAACTTCCTACTGACACCCTTGCACCCTCCTTCATAACAGACTGTGTATGGGAGGAAAGGTCTTTTAGGCCCCCTCCACTACATTCCAACCTGCTTGCACATTATGGTTCGTCCAATGGCTACCCATGCGCCTGTGGCCAGGGATGCCGGATAGGTGCGGGACGACCCATACGGATGCAAAGCCCCGCCAGAACGTCGATTACTGACTCCATTTTGTACCAAACTCCGGCTCCATTTTGTACATGGCAAAGCAGGCTTCACAAGAAAAAGCAGCCTGCAGGGCTGCAGCTCTCCCTTCAAGATTACACACAGCGGGCCAGTTATTTCCCTCAACCTCCTCCCCTCTGTGTCCCTGCAGCAGTCCTGTTCTCACAGGATACTAGGCGTGAACAAGTTACAAGACAGACACTGTCTTTCGCCTTGCTCTGTCCATCACTGACCTGAAAATGACCGGGAAAGTGTTTGGGTCTGGGAGACACCATCCATCTCCACAAACATGTCCCACCATTTTACAGACCCTACATTTAAGATACATGCTGCGGATAACCCCCCAACCTCACTCCTCTTTTGAAGTAACAAATGCATACTCCATGCCTGTGTCCACCCTGTTTCACCCACAGTGCTAACCCCCTCTGTGAAAGTTGTAAATTCCCTTCTGCAGTTAGGTATTATGAGGCTGAAGCTATGTGATACAAAATAACGTTCCTTTATTATCGTGTCTAAAACACATGTACTATATGATATGCTAAGTAGATCGCTCGATATGCAAAATATATAATCCACATGCTCACTGGTTTTTAATATTATGCATATTCACAAATGTGTTCAGATGATATATTATTTTCTGTACGTGTAGTGACAATACCCTGGTTTTATTTCATCCTGATGATTCACATATGATCCCACGAATTGAACAAGACCAAACTTAACAGACCTCAAGGCCTTCTCCCCCCTCACATGCAGTGCCACACATTAAGCCCCCACCACTCTCTCCCTCATACTGGGATGATGACAAAAGGTCCTTTTTCCACCGTTTCCCTAATATTACAAATGTAACCTCTCACCCTTCCACCCTTCTGCTGAGCCCACACTAAGTATCCACCCCCACCCCCTGACACACAATATCTCCCTGAACTTGCCTTGCACCCACAGATCCTGTTTTAAGAAATATAGACTACAAGACTCTTCACCCCAACGCCTTTAGATGTGACAGTGGCATGCCCCTTATTTGTGTGCCACCCCATCTCACCCCAAAATACTATTCCCATGTGTGGTAATATATTCTCTTCACACTAACAAACAACACACCATTCTCTCATGGAATCTATCAGAATGTTTGCTGAATGTGTCAAAGTAAGATTATGAATTGATTAGGCACCTGGACCCACGTAGCCTCACTTTTATTGTCCAGGTCAAACGTCTAGTGATATAACTCTTGTATGGTAAAGTGTATAAATAATGATCAAGGTATGTGTGGCCACAAGGGCAGAATGTTATGTAGGTTATATATTCATGATTTGGACATCTTGCCTGACCCTGCACCTCACCCAGATGAGCCCAGCTGACCCACGTTCTCCATGAAGTAACCAGCACCACGCCAGCCAACCCGAGAGCACCGCCCCTACGGAATGGATACTGTCCTGTCCCCTTTGTCCAATGGCTGCAATTCAATGTATCCCCTATAGTACAAATCATAGAAGGTGTGATTTTGTAATATAATGTGCATTTTCTGATGTTTTGGCAGAGCGCTCTCGGAGTTTGCAGAGTTCTCTTCTGGCCCTATTTGGTTTTAGATAAACTTTACTTTTATCTTCACCCGCACTTGGTCTTGGTCTCATTCCCTCCTGGGGTGTGTCCCTCATGGAGGAGTTACCACTGCATTTTGGGGGACGCTCGCTTTCAAGTGGTGACCCCGACGCGATAGCATTCTTTTCGTTCCTTCTGGCATGAGACGTCCCCGGCCAAAGCAGAGACCCAGGGTGCGCGCCCTCAAGAGAGCTGCCAGAGCTGCCTGCCTATGGCAACCGGTACACCTAGAAGTGTGCACGCAGAAGGGCGAGAGGGTACGGGGCCCGGCTTTGCAAAAACCCACCGTACCGCTAGCCAGAGCTGGGTGCAGCCATTGAGTGCAGGGCAGCACCTGGACAGACAGGGTCCAGAGGGTCTCGGATCAAGACGGACATGTGAGTATCAAGTGCGAGCGACCGACGCTAAAAGAAGCTAGAGGTGGGATACAGGTGTAGCACACTGAGTCAGACAAAGTTAAGGGGAATTAACGGAGGGTAAAGGTCAACATAGCTAGGAGAGGCCTCATGGGTTTTAATCTATTTGTCCTATTCTTTCTGCAAATGGCCATTAGGACAAGCTAAGGAGATTACAAGGTGAAAAAGGAGTATGGGAACCTAGCTCCGCGAGGGGGTGGAAGGCGGCGTCGCATAGTGCTATCTCGACTAGTGCTGGATATAAAGAAGATATAAAGAGGAAAATTTGTGGAATAAGTAGGAGTCTTACATAAAAGGAAGACTCAGAGTAGAATTTAGAAACGCTTTATTCTTTTTCTTGGGGCAAAGGGGAAATGTATAAGGGACTAAAATAGAGAAGGGCCTAGAGTACTAACAGACTAATTACAGGATTAAAGGGGACAGATAGGGAGGATTTGTGTTAAATGTTATATGTGATATGTTTTCTGGTTAGTGTTATGTAATTGTCTTCTTGTGTTTGTTGTGCATAGAGTACACGGGCAAGCCGTGACAAAACAAGTGTTGCATTACTGTTTTACATACTGTGTCAAGTAAGTGTTACAAAACTGGAGAGTACTAAATATTGTGGCACCGAAGTGGCACATACAGGTGTGAAATATTGAAGCATTGTGAATTGCATATTTTTGTTGCACAGATTCATACGGTGGAAAGGGAAGCATTAAAGACATGATGGGTGCAAAGACACCATTGGGCCATATCTGTCAGAGTTGGCCAGGGTATGCAGAAAGGATCACAAAATACCATGATCAATGGATCACAGAGCTAAAAGGGGAAGGCCTACCTCAGGTGTGGCCCAAAGGAGGATCATTCAATAGGAAAGTCCTAGACATGGTAGCCACCAGTTTGTTTGTGAAATATAAGAGTAAACAGTTACACAGCAGATGAGAAATATTAGATTCATGGAGGCACTTCGAGGAAGTACCTCCAAGTAAGGGAAAAATCCCAAGCAGAGAACAGAGCTCATCTCCCCTGGCAGTAGGTAACAGTGGAAAGGAGGGGGAAGAGAAGGAAGGACAAATAGAGTTTGCACGACTATATCCCCTCCTGCCAAAGCCAGTTCCAGCTGAAGGGTACAGTGACCCAGTGTACGTGTCAAAGCCTACAACCCCGGCCGCACCCCAACCCATAGCACCTCCCCTATACGAGTGTCCAAGACCAGGTGGACAGGTGAGTACCCCAGCACTAGATATCGAGAAATTCACACAAGATTTGGATTCCTGATTAACAATGGCCCGAACTGAACTATCCTGATTGAGAGATATAAGCAAACAAGGAGGATCTGGCACCTCCAGAGTAGAGCAGACGCAAATGTCGCAATCACTTGACAGGTCCACTGAAGAGGGGTGGAAGAAGGGGAATTTTTTCCCGAATAAATTATACCCCCACAAGAATAATAGAGATAGGCCAGGAAACAAATGAGTGGGGAGCAGAAGGAGGGGGCATGGCATCAGAGAGAGAGGAAGTATATTGGTGTGACATAGAAGAGCAAGAACAAGAAAAGAGGAGACTGGGGAGCACAACAGGTGGGGCACCCGCAGGTATAGAACAGACTCCCTTGGGAAGGGTGATAGAGGAAGATTGGAACGGAAGGTTGAGAAACAGAATGGGGCGAATGGTGGTACTAGGAAACAAGGGAGTGAAGGTGAGTACAGGGAAGGTAGCAAGAAACAAGTTACAGTTACCATTGATACACAGGGGGGAGGAAGACCTAATTACATACCCAGGGCCCAAATTGATAAGGCCAATTTACTAAAATTATTAACCCCGCTCTCGGGAGGGGCATGTAAGTGGATATAAGCATTTGAGAAAAACAGTGCCGGGGTTCCCTTGGCAGTAGGTGATGTCAAAAGTTTGGGCAAAGGCAGGCTTTCCCAGAATAACACTAGACTTTGATCGCCATAATGGAGCATCCATTAACATGGTAAGAGCAAGAGTGTGGGATGCACTAAGAGACACATTTCCAGATACACCAAAATTGCAGTCTGTAATGCAGTGCAAAATGGGAGAGGAGGAGGATGCAATGGCCTTCATTTTATGAGTGCAGGAGATGTGGAGAGTAGAGACGGGCACGGTGTGGGATCAGTCAACCTCCCTGTTTTACTTTATAATCAAAAGGGGGCTCCTGAAGGAAGTTCAGAAGGCTCTTGATAAAATAGCTGGGATAGAAGCCAAAGGCTGGCCAGAAATACAGAGTATTATAGTACATCATTGCTAAAGAATTAAAGAGAGAGAAAGGGAGATAGTCCAAAAGAGACTTCCCTCCCTACAGACAGAGAAGAAGAGGAGGAGGAAGGGCAATAGCAATACAAACCAGGATGGCAGCAAAGCAGGCAGGGAATGGACAGGAGCAGTGGAATGGTGAGGAACAATATGGAGGGCCACAATGGCAGGTGCGGAGCGCTCATGGAGGAAGAGGTGGATACAGAGGATCTAGAGGTGGTGGATATGGGTATGGGGGTACAGAGGGTATGGAGGACAAGGTCCAATAGTGGGCCAAGGGATGTGTTGGAACTGTGGGATGTTGCGGCATTTCCTAAGAGACTGTCGAACTCGCCCCATGAATAACTACCAAAATGAAGAACAGTATGGTCATCCCCACCATGGAAGCCTGCATGAGCTGCCCATGGGTGGTGGCAGGCAGTGCTTAATTTGTAAAAAATAAGTGCCATGGCCCAAAAAATCTTGGGCCCATAATGCCGGCTCGGGGCCGGTGGGTGCCGCCCACAATGTGGGCAGCGCGGGCTAGTTCAGAGGGTGCTCAGCAGCGAACACCGAGATCTGTGAATGTCTACGCACACATCACGATAGTGCCCCAACGAGGGCGGACCGGACACCAGAGCTGACAATTATTCGGCAATATGTTTGCCAGAAATGGACGGTCGTTGGATTAAAGCTATTCAAGTAAGGAATACATCCTTTCTCTGTAAACTCCCCCGAACCCCAAAACAAACTGCCATTGCATGGTTACAAGTCTCCTTCGCAAGCCATCGGTCCCTTTGTGAGGAGTTTGGTTTTGGAGTCTTAATCCCTCAAAGCAATAGTGCGCGACCACACCTTCTGCTGTTCATGACCCTGCTAGACCAGCCCTATTGCAAGGGAAGGATGCATTAGCACAATAGGTTTTTAAAAGAAATAGACATAAATAGACAAAACTTGATTTTGGCAGTAAACAGGTAAAATATAGGCTATGCTGCAGTTGTTATGGGCTGATTTTGAATTCATGCAGATAACTGAGAATGGGGGTGAGAGCCACACCAATTCAACAGCAAGGTTGGTGTGCACGACAAATGCTGCCTTTCCCGAATAATCAATTTGAAGAAACCAGAAAAATCTTAAAATAATCTCAAGGAAGTGGCCCATGCAGGCAATGGTGTCACATGGTTTTGAGATTTCAGCAATGTGAGAAAGGGCTTGGAAATACCAAGAAGCAGCCTATCTATTGCCCCTTATCTCTCAGAAGTAAACGCCTACAAAATGTTTTCTTAATAATCTAATTTATCACCATGCTGTGACCAGACCGGGTGAACTTTGTTGCCTGTGATCTGTGTGACAGTTCTGCGTGACTGCTGATCGCGTATTCTCCTCTTCTGAGCAGGTAAGCGAAAGCTCAGTCAAAGCTCGTATTATGCAGTAGCTGAGAGGAGCCGCGTGTGCCAGCATATATGCTCTACTGACAGTAGAGCACTCTGCATCATGTGTTGCTGATAAAGACAGATCCTTTGCTGAGTTTGCTCAATGTGAAGGGCCGGCAGCGGCAAGGCAAGTCAGTCAGCAGGCCCTGCTGAGCAGGGGGCTCATTCGTATATTAAGTTCAAACATCACCCGCTCCAACCCATGGTCCAAACCAAAACCACTTTTAACTTCCCCTCACGTCGTCACGCAAACGCACACACACTGACTTCACTTACCTTTGATTGAAGCTGAGAGTCAGCGCCGGCCTTGGTTTGTCTCTGCAGGTCTTGGGGGGTTCGGGCTGGCCAGCCCACAAGAAACAATCTCGACCCCAAGGGCTGAGGGTAACCCCCTCTCAGGCACCCCCAAGCCCACTTTCCTTTTCAGATCTGCCAGAGGGCCATGACACCACGAAAATGGTAGAGGTGCGTGGTACAAAATCATAACCTTTAGCCAGAGTCAGACTGGGCCATAAAATTGTCTCGGGCACCAATGAAAAAGTGCCCAAGGTTGCAAATGGCTTTTTATTCCTTTTGTGATAAAATTTGAAAAGCAACCACGGGAGAGTTTTCATGATAAAGTGTGATGCAAATTGTGCATTTTAAAGAATATTTCTTCAGCAAAACTGGTCAAGACTAGTAGCCGCAGAGGTAATTAACTCATCAGACTGGCCCAAATTGGCAATAAATTTAGCCCACTTTGACCAAAAAAACTGGGCCACACCGGCATTTTGGGTTTTTGGTTTGGCTATGGGCCTGTTGCACTATAGGCCAGTCCAAGCCTGCCTTCACCAAGGAACACATCAGGTTCAGACAGGACCACCAAAACCCACAAAAAGCCTGTTTAAAATCCCTCCAACCACAAGGCTGTGGATCAAAAATGCAGGTGAGGCCCCGCGGCCCACGGGACAATGAAACATTCTCAATCTATTTGCATGCATTGACCCAAAAAAATTCGGTAACAAACTCTTTTGCCCCCTGTCGGTTTTAGGTCTTTTGGAATTCCAGACTTTTCAGCTCATGTCATGCTGTTTTTTTTTTTAAATAATACTTGGAGTAGTTTGTTCCCCATTGGGATTGCAGGACTACAAGTACCAGAATGAAGAGTGACCAGAGCCTAAAAGCTAGGATTGACAGAGGAAACAGTAAAGCTTGGCAATCTCTCCATTAGCTGGATATTCGGGTGATAAAGCCCCCTTGAGTTTAGTTAATGTTTGATGCAGACTGGCAGCTTGATATTCATTATGCATGGTGTAAAGAGAATTTCCAGTCCCTCATTAAAGAACAACGCAATATCAGGAGTCAATGAAGATGAGTAGCAGCTTTCTCACATTTCAAAAACGCGGTAATTCCGAGATAGCCTCTTTCTGGTTAATAAGGTATGCATAACATGGGGCTATTTGTTCTTTCGCTTTGAGTAGCATACCTGCTAATGGCTCAAAAATGCACTGTTTGTATTGGCTCAAATCAAAAGAACAACAACAGGTGCTCGTCCGACTGGGAAATGAAATAGGCCCGGGAAAAGATAAAAAGGGCCCTTGCGTATTCGGATAACTATGTGTGTCCTTATACAACAAACTGTTGAGGCGCAGTTTGCTTTGAGCACATTACACCAATAAAATTGACCAATACTACAATATGCGCCGACACCTAAGGTATGAACCGGACCCAAAAACCGTGCCCTCGGCTCTCTGGGCGGTTTGATAAATAATGCACTCTGAGGCTCCGCAGGGGGCTGGGGAAAACTATGCTAGCCGGTCTAGTTTACTGCACGGCGAGGGGTGTCTTTTGAAGATATCCGAGAGGTCTCAGAAACTAGAACTTTTCTTGGGGAAGTGTGTGAAAACCTCCGTCTCCCATGGAGATTGTACTTATACGCTTACGTTAAGAGTAACAAGGATTTCCTGTGTTGGATCAACTTTCCTGTTCCTAGAACTTTTCAAAAGGGGGTCATTGCAACGAAAGAATTTTAATTTAAGAAATGTCAACAACAGTATATGTGGCCATCCACATGAGCATTTAAAGTTGACGAAGATAGGTGCAACCATTTCGAAAATCGCAGAAGGCGGGTGTACACACATCCCTATGAAAACAGCATGCATGTTTACAACCATGGTCACGTGTCTTATTGTAGAACGAAATGCGGGTGTTTACTATGTTCTCAGATAAACTGTACACAGCACTTAGTCCTCCTCGTTATTTCAAGGTTAGTATCAGACAGGGTCAGATTGGCCCCTCGGCCTTTTGGCCCGTGGCCGGGGCGAAATCGTCCCTGGGGAGTGGGGGCCGGTTTCTGGCCATGCCTGGGCTGGTTTGGAAGAAAAGAAAATAGAAAAACATTTTTATTTTTTTTATTTTTTCCAAAAAGCCTTTCCTCCTTCTTAGGTTGATAAATGAGTACCACCACAGGTTGAGTGATATTGTATGCATATTTCTTGTATAAAAAAAAGAGCTTAAGCGTAAGTGCTATACAATAACATTATCATTTGGCCTTGGACGTCTGCTTGGATTCACAGTAATTTAGTGTACTTAGGGACAATGCTATTTGATGACACTTCCTGTTTTGTCAATGGGTGAAAGGTTGTGTTTCATCGCTTCCCAGGATGTCACTGTGGGGTCAAAGGACATCACTTCTGGTGATGTCATCAGAGGTCAAGGGTCGTGAGGCGAGGGGTGGGCCACTTTTTTTTGGGTGACCGGGCCTATTTCTTGTCCCAGTCCGACCCTGGTATCAGACCCATTTCCGGAGGCTGTCGACCAATCCTTACATGTTGTTTCTTAGAATTCTGGGTCCTGTAGTCCTGAAGTCCTAATGAAGAAGACTAGACCTATAAGTGGAATGGAAAGCAACCAGGACTATGTGGACCCTAAAGCCACCAAAAATGGGTCATAGCAGAAAGCTTTGCAAACGCTAGGCAGTAGTCAAAACAATTTAACCATAATGCAGGCAGTTGCTACTTGAGATTTACAAAAAAATTACGTCAGCGCATGGGTCATTCCAGGTATGTCGGACATGACATTTACCATGTTCATAAAATATCCATATCAAGCGACGACCCGAGCATGTGCACAGTGTAGAAAGAGCATTCCATATTGCCACTCATTTCTGTACACCAACACCAGTGCTGTTCTTTTATAGACAGCTGCAGTCACCACAACTGAGATATTCATACCGACAAGTGCTGTAAACATGCTAAAAAGACAAGGCCTGCACAACGCTGAAAAGCATCCTACATGGTTGTAGTCTTGCTTGTTTGTTTTGCACACACAATGTGATGACCACACACACAAAAGTACACGTAACTGTCACAGCAGCAGAACAGCAACACCACACATGGAACATTAAGCCACCTGCTGTCAGTTGCCATGATTTGTCTGGCGGTCCTACTCCTGCTGTCGTCCCCCTCCTCCTCAGGTGGGACCTTCCCTCAGCAGCTGGCTGTAAGGGCTGAGCTTTCATATTACACCGACCTCACTTCAGTGAGGGGTAGTGCAGTGGCTGGCAGCCTGTGCAGCTCCTGCTGCTAACGATCGCGTGGAGGGGTAGCTTCTCCAAACAGTGCCACCCTCTTCCTTCTCCCAGATGCGGCTACCTTTCCTGTTCCTATGTATACAGGGGCACTGCAGGTCGGGTCCCAGACCAGGCTAAGCCGAGGGGGCAGGCTGCGGAATCGAGGGCCCAGGAAACAAGGCAAGCAACTGGGCTATGGCCGGGCCTAGCTCAGTCAGGCAGCAGAGGGCTCAGGACGAGATGATAATGAATCCACCTCCCACGCCCTAACACTAGTACTATGAAGTAAAGGTGGCGACGCGACGTGACTACGTCACCATTGGATTGGCTGGCAAACAGCCAATGAAAAGTGTACATTGTGTGTTACTATACAGAATGTATCAAATTCTGCATAGTAATACAGAATGTTCGTTTTCATTGGCTGTCTGTTGTTTCTGTTATTTCACACTGCACTGCTGTAGACAGGCAGGCAGCAAGGGCTGGCCCGGGCCTGCAAGCAGAGCACTGAGCATGAGCACGAGATAAATTATCCAACAGAAATGAATCAACAAACAAATGTTTTGTTTGTTGATTTATTTCTGTTGGATAATGCTTTTTAAAGTTAAAACGCACCGCACCATCTGTGCTGGTGCCCAAAAAAGACTGCCAGTGTTGCCCACCGGCAAACACTGGCACAAATTAAGCACTGGCGGCAGGACAGATGAGCAACTTGATCCTAGGTACATAGATGAACACAGAGCACCTCCACAAAACGCACAGCAACATCCACAGGCCCGAGAACACATGAGCCCTGTTCGTGGTAATCCCTTTGTTACAGCGGTAAATGACGCCCCCGCGCCTCTCAGAGGAGTGGCAGTGATGTCAGGTAATGTTTTCGATAATGGGGAAAATACAAGATATTCAGCATAGGACAGCCCACAGAGAGCACTTGCGTGTCCAGTACTATCAACGACCCTCAACACAGCTGAGGAACCACTGCTGGGGGCGGAGATAGGAAACAAACAGTTCATTTTTATGGTAGACTCAGGAGCCGAAAAATCGTGCCTCCGAGAAGGCCGTTCTCGGTTATTTAATCATAAAATGGAGATACAGGCGTTCTCTGGGGCGGTGGTTGAGGTTCCATACACAGAAGAATTGGATGTAACAGTAGGGGGAAAAACAGTGAGAGCACCTCTGTTGTACTGTGAAGAGTCACCTATAAATGACTGCCTCTCTGCCATCCAGGCCTGGTGCACTTCTAATGATCTCTGCCTCAGTGCCAGCAAAACTGAGATCCACCCTATGTGGACCCCTGCACCCTACTTCTCCTCTTCATTCTGGCCTTCCTCCATGGGTCCTCCCCCTGCTCCCTCCTCGGAAGCCAGGAATCTTAGAGTCATCTTCAACTCCTCGCTCTCCTTCCTGCCTCATAATCGGGACATTGTCAAGAAGTCCCACTTTCAGCTCTTCCTACTGAAAGGAATTCTAGCTTTCCTCACCTTCCCTCAGAGACTCAATATTAGCCAACCTCTAGTTCTCTCCAGGCTTGACTATTGCAACAGCCTTCTACTTAATCTACCTTTGTCCACTCTGCGGCTCCTCCAGCTAATCCAGAAAAGAGCAGCAAGACTCATCCTTTGCCTCAAGCCCAGGAACCACATCGCTCCTGCCCTACAAAGTCTCCACTGGCTCCAAATTGCAGCATAGATCAAATTCAAATCCCTCTGCATCATCCACAAGGCTGTATGGGGCCAGGGGCCACTCTATCTGCAACTCTTTCTGACCAAATACTGCCACTCTAAACACCTGTGTTCCTCTGGCACCAACTCCTTGCATGTGAAGTGGTTTGCTAAACAGAGAGCAGGTAGTTGTCTGCTTTCCTCAGTGGGTTCCCTTCTTTGAACAGTCTCCCCCTCCCTCTTCGTCTTGAACAGGACCTCCTTAAGTTTCGAAAGAGCCTCAAGACCTTCCTTTTCTCCTCTTACTTCACTCCCTCTCTCCCCTGTTAATCGTGCAGTAACGTGTCTGAAGTGCAGGGCCCTTATGCATCCTCAGGGCCCTGACCTCCCATTTACTTCATCTCAGCTGCTGTCCATCCTCTGCACTTGTTTCGGTTCACCCTCCCCTTGGAGGTTGCACTTGCCCTTTCTTCATAGCACTTCACCTGCTGCTCACCATGAGCACCACACCACCAGTCCTACACCACTCTCCCATGCACTTTCACGTTCTGAACACTCACACAGCATAGTAGGTTTGTCTTCTCCTCCCCACTATCTTCTTTGGTGTATTTATTTAAATATGTATTTTTTTTGTTGTAATTACATTTTCTGTCAACCCCCATCCCCTCCTTGTTGCCCTGTTGGCGCTTTGAAACAGTATTTGCTTTCTGTATAAGTGCCTAACAAGCAAACAATACATACATAAATAAATAAATAAATCATTGTTTCTTTTTGGAGGAAACATTTGCTTTTTTCTTAAAACCACCAGAGACATTTGGAACTTTTTGTTGGCAAATAATATTCTACACTAGTTCCTCAGTGGAGATAATATCCTTGCACAATAAATTTAGGTTAAGAGTGTTAGGGTCAGTAGTAGGGTTTTTGGACATGGCAGTGACTATTTGTTTGAAATCTTGACATTTTCATTTGTTTCTTTAAGGCAGGGACACCCCTCTTAGCTTTGGGGACAGAAAGGCATTTTACCTACCCGCTTTTATGTGAAATGCAAATTTATGACCAAGAACATGCCACCTCTGTGTCTGAGCATCTCTTCTGCACCCTTGCCCATGCCAGTAATTGAGGAAGAATGGAACTTCTTTATAAAAGACTCATTCTGTGCCCCAAAAAATATGTATTATAGATGGTCTGTTGTATGTCTTCTGGAGTAAAGCCCAGGCCCCTCTCCCCTAGACATATGGAGATCTTAGATACACTAAGGATTATGAAAGAATCTAGAGCCTAATCTTATCTTTGTTCAACAGTTAAGAGGAAATTGATAAAAATGTGCCCTTCTCAAGAATCCTGGAAGAAGTCACTTATCGTACGAATGTACAACAAATTTCCCTCTCTAGTTCTGAGAAGATTAAAATGACGCACTCAAATCACTGTACATTAGGTGAACCGCAAGTTGGCTTCTGAGAAATTGCTCAAATATGCACAATCTACAATCTACACAATGGACAGCACTCGATAAAGTACATGTTGACTGTGTCAGTGTAAAATTTAAGGCACAAAAAGAATGCATTGTTTTATTTATTCACATTTCACCACGTACTTGATCCTTGAGACACAGCACTGGAAACTTGAGAACTGTGCCTGCCTCAATGGAACTGCACATCATAGAAATACTAAGGACCAAATGTGTCAGAAATGAAATTCAGCTAATATGGGACCACATATTGATAGACAGCACCATCATCAGCAAAACGGTCAGTGTCAACATTAGTACGAGCGGCCCCAAACACAGGCATATTTTCTCAGTGTCCATCAAGAAGCCTCACTGTTAGGCTTTATCTTTCCAGTTCATCCATCTAAATCCTGTTTCGTGGTCGCAGATTGTACACCAGGTACAGAATGGTCAGCAAAAGGTGCATTGTCGCTCTTTGAAAAGGATGAAGAAGCAACATCAGTCGATGGTGAAGAAGAAAATGAAGAAGAAGCTGCAGTCTCCCCAGGTCCCACGGGCTCAGGAATCAATTTTGTAGCAGACTAGATCTCCTTGATACTGATCAGAGCTGGCTCACTTGGAGCGTTGGGTTCATTAATTTCCTTCTCATCCCCTTTATCATACGGCAAAGGAAGAGGAACTCTTTTCACATGCATCGATTGAATCCAGTGTCGCTTGCCATTCATTTGAACAGCTGTTTGCGTAGCCAAAAAGATCTGGTAGGGTCTCTACCAGCAAAGTGCAAGAAAGGTTGCCTTCTCAAAATTCTTCATCATGACCCACTCGCTGGGTCAGAGTCATAGAACTGGACCCTCATATTTTACAGAGAGGGCTGCTCGTACCTGTTGGTGAATGAAACGTAAGTGTTGAGTCAACTGATCACCATAGTCAGACAAAAGCGGATATTCAAAGTCCCTCAATCATTTTGGTCTTGGTGAATTCCATACATTGGCCATTGGCTGGTCTCCCCATGACAATCTCATAGGGGAAGAGCCTTGTTTTTGACTTTGCGGTCATCCGCATCGATAGCAAGGCTATTGGTAGAGTGTCAGGCCATTTCAGATTGAGGTGTGCACACACTTTAGCAAGTTTATTCTTCAAAATAACTACCCTTTGGTGTTGGTGTTCCCTTTCCGATGTTATGGTGTAAACATATCACACAACTCTGAACCAAGCATTCAGCAGCTGTCTGGATATTCACATTATGCCAGACAGGATCTAACTGTTTAGAAATCTTTTTAGCACATATGTGTGTTGGGCCATGAGCCATGGTGACTATAGCAGTAACATAGGCGTTGGGCAATATCCATCTCTGTTTCTCATTGTCTAGCCAACAACCCTCATTATCTAGACCCACTGAACCCTTAGCCCACTGTTTGATTTCTTCTGGGGTAGCTTTAGCCGGAATCTCTTTTACACTGCTGATCCCTTCCTCAACCATGCAAGTATCAGTAACCCATCTTGCTGAATCCAGCACATACATTTTCGAGTGCAGATCAGTAGCAGTCTGTTTGGCTATTCTGTCATCAAAAGCGTTTACTTTTCCTACATCGTCCATCACTTTCTGGTGTGTGGTGCACTTCATTATTGCTAGTTGTGTAGCCAGCGCAAGTGCTGATAGCAACCGGACTATCAGAGTGGCATGTTGAATTTTTGTTCCATGTGATGTCAAGAATCCCCTCTCAGCCCATAGTTGGCCAAGATTATGAATCACCCCAAATGCATATTGGCTTTCTGTATATATGTTTACGTACAAGGCCAATAAAGTTTGTTTCTTCGACTGTTGTCTCTATTTTTAACCTAGATGGATTTTTCTATCCACTTTGTAGATAGGCGGCCCACCACTGCTTTCTAGGGTGATTTCCCCTCCCTGGGAGGGACAGTTAGTGGTTTCTCTGTCACCAGATTAGTGGGTCTCCACGAGAGTACTGAGTCTGCATATATAGCACATCACATATTTTCCTAGGTGTCCTGCCTCTGTTGTGTTACTACAGTTTATAGGTCCTCGGGCAGGTCCTCCCAGGTTTACAATTGGCCTTCTTGTGTACAAGGGGATGTAAGTTGAAACCCACATTTACTTTCAAGCTCATATTCCGGATGTGATAATATCTAACTTGGCTTTCCTTGTTGGATTGTCTGAAATTATTACATTTAATTTGTTTCTACTCCAGTGATGTGATTTCTCAAGTTGTATCAAGCCATAGTTCCAGTCCCTCATACCAAAGACAAAGCCAAGTGCAGTTTTCACATGTCATTACTGCATTATATCATGAAAATCACTCTTGTTAAGATGATTCTCTACTTGCCTTGATCCATTCACAAGTTAATATATTCCACAGACTGCAATTAGATGCTGATGCTCACGGAGGCAGAGCTTGTGTATTAACTGTGCACATATTAATGCCTAGAGCCAGTGATTCCAGAATCAGTGTTGGACACCAACAACAATATCAATAATTGGTGATGTGTTTCTGACACTAGACACATTATCAAAACGGAAAAACACCAGGGCACACCTATATCACTGCTTTTCTGGTAAGTACCTAGAGAGGTATTTTTAGCATTTTAAAGGATGAAATGTGGAATTTTTGAGGTGCGGGGGCAAAGGCTCAACCTTGGCTTCTAGGTTGGATATGCACGAACAAAAAATGGTTGTTCCCAACAAGAAAATTAGGAACTCCCGTCCCCTACACACTATCTAGTATCTGAATAAACAGAACAAAAATTTAGTAGTATAGAACAAAGTTCATATCATTCATTTAGTATAGTTTCATCAATAAGAAACAGCTTGATGAGTGAGATCACTATAAACAAAGCAATCTTTTCTTTTTTTTGGAAAAACATAGTATTTTATTATACATAAAAGCCCAAAGCGTTTCGAGTGAAACTCTTCTTCAGGGGCAATACAACAATTCTTCAAATTTCTAAAGAATAAAAATAGAAAGAAACACATCTTAGTATATCATTTATAGCTACAATTTGATGATCATGAAGATACTTCATAACAGATGCAACCACTTTTCAAGAGGGGAAGCATAACATTTCATAACAAATACAGTCACTTTTTTGAGAGGAGAAGAATAAGTTTATAAACTCTCCTAATGAGCGGGAGTCTACCCTACTTAAGTAAATCAACTAGGATGCACATAGTAATTATTCAATGTTGACCACTCCTAGTGGTCTAATTTCAACATTAGAACCAGGGAGCAACATTGAGCTCGCAACTCAAAGGAGCATAGTAGGTATTTAAAGCAATCATCACATTTACTGTAACCCAACAAGGTCTGGGAGAGAGAGATTATTGTCAAAAGATCGCCATCAGTTTAGTCAGTAAGAGGAAAAAGAACATCACGTACCACAATGTGTGGATGTCAAGATAAAGATGGAGACTAAGAAGTTCCAATATTCATCAAAGTATCACAATAGACCAAAATTTCTGGTAGTGGACCAATACCTAATTCGTAACAAGCAATAATAATTGAAGTCAGAGGGAAGTGCTACAAGGTGATTTAATAATTAAAAGTAATTAAAAGTAAGAAGTTCCCAACTTACATCCAGCAAAAGATGGGGTCCACCGGAAAGTAAAAAAGTTTGCAAAAGGGATCTCCTATCAGCGTCTAGCTGTGGAAACAGAGTATAAAACAGAGTATGAGTTTCTATAGCGAAACCCCGCTCTACGGCCAAAAATCATGAAAAGTGATCATTGAGTACTTACAAATTGTCAAGAGACCAGTTCATACAGGAGCCATGGAGGAGCGCCTCCTGCCGGAGGAGGATGTGTTGCTCCTATGGCAGTCTCTCTTAAATACCCTAAGGCGTAATAGGGTGCATGGGCAACAGCAAGGGATAGTGTGCGTGTGCGCCCGAGGAAAAAGTACCATCATAGGTCTGACACCATACGCGAGCATGCGTGGCGGCATCAGAAAAGAAGTAAACAAACAACTACGCAGTGGCGTCAGAGCTGAAAATGGCTTCTGCGCTTGCGTAGAAAAGAGAAATGTATTGTGAAGACTGAATCGGCATCGTTATGACGCCATATCCGTAACAGCAAATTGGCGTGAGAAATAAATGAAAATAATTTAAAAAACGCAATTGTTGTATTGCCCCTGAAGAAGAGTTTTACTCGAAACACGTTGGGCTTTTATGTATAATAAAATACTATGTTTTTCCCAAAAAAGAAAAGATTGCTTTGTTTATAGTGATCTCACTGTTTCTTATTGATGAAACTATACTAAATGAATTATATGAACTTTGTTCTATACTACTAAATTTTTGTTCTGTTTATTCAGATACTAGATAGTGTGCAGGGGACGGGAGTTCCTAATTTTCTTGTTAGGAACAACCATTTTTTTTACCAGACACATTATCTTCAAACTCTCAAACAGCAACTGCAAAGGTTCAGCATTTTCCAGATGTTCCATTGCAAGGAACTAGATGATGACCAGGAGCAACCTTTAAATCAACCCAAACAAAATGTAAATCATGATCTGCCCTCCTAAATATCCTCCCACCACAAAGATCCCATTGCCTGTGTAGATAGGTGTCTTCTCCAAAGCATCCACAATGGTCAAGAACCTCGGGGTGCTAGGGGAGAGTGATCTAACAGTGGATCCACAAATCAATGGCTTAGTCAAAATGTTTCTTGTCAACCCTCCCCTCTCCGCACCACCCCACTCACCAGACATGGTCATATCCCTTGTCATATCAAGGCACATCCATGTTAGCAGAATATATCCCGGTATCCCAGAACAAACAGAAGAAACCATATCACACAGAACTTCATCACACGCTATCCCCTTAAGTGCCAGGGAGCTGAGTTCATCCAAAGGAATAACACACCCTGCCAGCCAATGGCACTGCTAAACGTCTGTAGCAACGTTTTCCTAACGGTTCAGTGATACATCAGAAAACAACTGAGAGGCTCTACTTTCACAAACAAGCCCGCCAAAGCATTGACCACACCACCAGAGGGTTTTGCACACTTAGAGGACACCACTTCTTCTGAGGATAACAGAAGATATGGCTGTTTACTAAACCATAGGAATCCTGTTAAATGAATACCTCTATCGCCCAACCCATATCACAGATATAAAAAAGGCTAACACTCTTGCACTCGAACGCTGTGCACCTCAGACCTCACATGGTGGTATTTATTTTACCACTCTATTACCACTAACTGGTATTTTCTCCTCTCATTTGCTTTGTGATTTTCCTGAGTGCTATTTGCTCGTTAAATGTGCAATATGTCATGTTGCTCCTCATTAATATTTGTTCCTATGACAGTGCCCTTTTACTGTATGTTCCTCTTTGATTTTTGGTACCTAGTGTACACCCAACACAACTACTTAACTCTCAGCAAATGCAGCTACCAAAACCACCACAAAGGATATTTGTGATGTGCATTGATTGATATGGGTCATTGCAGCAAGGAAAACATCTCACAGAAAAACCTCACATCATTATAGCACTGAAACACACCATAACAGACATCAACCAGATAAACCACATGTGTATTGACCTCAGCGTTGCACCAGGCAGGGCTACAATTTAGTATGCGCCAAGAATAATGAATGAAAGCCTCATAACAGGTTGTAGGGAATGGAAAAAAAACAAGCAAGAATACAGATGCAACCTGTTTTACCTCTCCAACTGATTCTGAGCATATAGGCCACATATACGTATAATCTTCTCTCATCAACAGAAAAGCAATCTTGCTTTCTCCCTCTACTCACACAAACCATAACAACCCATTTCTCCTGCATGTCCCAAAGTGCTAATATTCCATAAAACAGTTCTGCAGTCCTGATATTTAAAACCCAACCACAATAACACTACATGCCCCTGGCATGAAATATAGCACATTCTTGTAATATTGTAAATGTGGGCCTCATACCTTTTTATAAATAAGGAGGGACTTTACATTTGGATGAACTGTTATGTTTTGTTGTATGTATAATGTAAAAAAAAAGTAATTGTTTGTCATTAGTATAATAAACTCCTTTCCTTTCAGCTCACTCCCTCAACCCCTCAGGCCAAGCCAACTCCATCACTGCCACCTACCTTCTCGGTTATAAGACCCATGAAGCGTGTGTCAGTTGAGGCTTTCGCTGCCACTTTCTCACCCCCTAAGCCCTTTTGACAGATTCACACACTGACACAGCACTTTCTATGCTCCACTATCTGATACTCTTGATGTTCTTGCCCGTCATGAGGATCTGCCTGAATCCCAAAGCCAAGTGCAACTCCTGGTACGACTCAGACCTCGTCACCCTTAAACGCAAGTGCAGGGTGACTGAGACTAAATGGTGAGCTTCCTGTACATCCCCTGAAAAACTGGCCTTCTGCCTGCTCCAAAGGCAATACCGGCTCTCAGTCCACACAAAGCAGATTTTCCTCATCCAATCCCGCATCTCTACAGCATCCAACAACTCAGCCATACTCTTTCAAATCTGTAAGGAGCTGGCCAATCCTGCTGCATTCTCTTCCTCTCCTGTCCCCTCCCAGGCCTTCTGCACATCCCTGGCTTCTCATTTCATCTCTAAAACTCAGGACATCCTGTCCTCTCTCTGTTCCTCTCGTCCTCCTCCCTTTACTCCCCACTCTTCCTCTGACCCTTCTGTGGCCACTCCTCCTTCTCTGCCTTTCCCCTGTCCTCCCCAGACAAGGTTTCTAGACAAATCCAATCTATGAAAGTCTCGTCAAAACAGATTCTCCTCGGTTCCTGTAAAACCATCAAGGACCACATTGCCACCCTGGCTCCTGCTTTGGCTGACTTCTGCAACCACTTCTTTTCCACTGGAGTCTTTCTTTCCTTCTCCCCTGAAGCACTCCTTTGTGCACACTCTTCTTAAGAAACCCTCAGTCAACCCCTTCTGCACTGCTAACTACCACCCAATCTCCATCACTCCTTTCCTGGGCAAACTCCTGGAAAAACTGGTCATCTCCAAGCTTAAGCTTCACACTGAATCTGTTGGGTGTCTCCATGACCATCGTTCTGGCTTCAGAGCTGTCAGAAGCATGCAAACAGCTCTCCTGAACATCAGTGAAGACCTGCTCTCAATCCATGACTCCAATACCCCCTGTGTCCTCATCTTACTTGATCTCTCTTCTGCCTTTGACTCGGTCAACCATGCCATCCTGCTCAACCGTCTCCACGATAACCTGGTCATCACCGATCAGGCTTTGGCTGGCTGAGCTCTTTCTTCTCTGATCGACCCTCCCAGGTCCAACTTGGGTCCTTCCTCTCCTCTATCTCTATTGCTACATATGGTGTTCCCCAGGGGGCTAAACTCTCTCCCTGGCTGTTCAACCAATACCTGACATTTGTTGACCACTGCTTTTCCGCTCTCTGCCCCATCTTCAGTCCTATGCAGACGACACTCAGCTAATTTTCAGGCTCCCCTCCACTACATCCTTTCCTTCTCTCATCCCTGACTGTCTTTCCGCTATCCAGAGTGGTGTGCCGCCAATGATCTCTGCCTTAATGCCAGTAACGCTGAGATTCTCCTCATTGGCACACCTGCTCCCACCTTTCCTATTGCTCTCTGGCCGGCCTCTCTTGGCCCTCTTCCTTCTCCCACATGTGAGGGTAAAGACTTTGTGGTTATCTTCGACTCCACACTCTCCTTCTCTCCTCATATCTCTGACATCTCTAAGAAGTCCCACTACCAACTGCACCTCCTTAGAGGTATTCTTCCTTTCCTCTCCTTCCCCCAGAAGCTCACTGTCTCCATAGCTCTGGTTGTCTCAAGGCTGGACTACTGCAACAGCCTCTTTCTAAATCTGCCTGCTTCTACTCTCCGCCCTCTGTAATTCATCCGGAACAGGACTGCGAGACTTGTCCTTGGCCTCAAGCCCAAGGATCGTATCTGTCCAGGACTGAAATCTATGCACTGGCTCACAAGTGAATGTGAGGATTAAGTTCAAAACCCTCTGCATTGTCCACAAGGCCTTCTGGGGCATGGGTCCTCAATACCTTCAACTCTCTCTTCCTAAATATCTTCCTTCTTGAGCTCTTTGCTCGTCCGCCTCCAACTCCCTCAGGGTCAGTCACTTCTCCAAGCAACGAGTTGGTGGTAGGTCTCTTTCTTCGGCTGTGGCCTCCCTCTGGAACAACCTCTCTGCCTCCCTGAAACTTGAGGAGAACCATCTCCCGTTCCGGAAGAACCTCAAGACCGTCCTCTTTGCTTCTGCTTTCCATACTCCCCTCCCCTACTGAACTCCTGACTGAAACTGCACCGATCACCTGGCTACCCTCTGATCCCAGGCCCAGGTCCACTCCCCCACCAGCTGCACACCTGCACTGCCTCCCAGGCAACCCCTGCACTTGGAGGCTGTTTCTGTATCCATACAGTCCCCACCAACTCTTGACACTTGATGTTTACACTTGCCCCGCACTTTTTACCTATTCTTTTTATTTATTTTATTTATTTACTACTGTTGATCCTATGTACTTCACTGCCCCCTCCGCACTTTCCCTTTGCCCCTCCCCCTGCACTTGCACGATCTCAATGTCACCTGGCCCAGTAAGATTGGTGTCTCTGTCTTCCCTCTGTTCCTCCTCCCACGCCTCGTCGCGCCTTGAAACACTTGTGTATGGGCACGTTATAAATGCCATATCATATCAAACAAATAATATAACATATTGCTGTGAACAATGCCGCGTGCACCTCCTTGTAGAGGTTGTCAGGAATGGGTCGGACAATTATGTAGACATAAACAATGACGGCACTGACCAAAAAATCCAGTGATACTATCCCTGATTTAAAAGTAATGATCATACGGCCTATGTGATAGCGACACTGCAAAAGCAGTAAGATATATATGGTGCCACATGTTCTTCATCCAAGTAACAGCAATGCAGAGGAGACATCTACAACAAATACAGCTGCCCTTCTCTGACGTTGACTTCCACTATGTGAATTGAATACAGATTAAGTAGATGCATTGATAATGGGACAACACATCTTTCTTTTTTTTATTGTGCATTTAGTTAAACACAGAACTTTAGGCACATTTAAAAGGAATAATACAAACAGGAGCATTAATACAATGGAAGGTAAAACAAAACACTAGACAATAAAAATAATCTAAAGAAAAAGCAAAATACAAAACCAATTTAACATCATACATTTTAAAACAATTCATATCAAGTCCAAACAACATAGATCAAGGCTGTAGTTAATACTTTTAAGATTTCTTCAATGCTTCTTCCATATATTAAAACAGTTGATGATGCATTTTTGTTAAATTATGTATTAACATCAATCTTTGCTCGTGTTAGTGCTTTGCTGATCCCATTGCATGATCTGAAAGATGTTTCTAACATGGCAGCGTTTATCGATTGTTCGGTCATAATAACCTGAACGCAAATTTCACCAAGTTAAATGTTAATGTGAAACTTTTAGTACTCCAATTGTTTTAGTTACACAACTTACAATAACTATCTTGGCATGAAGGATTCCTGCTGGAAAATCATTCCCAGCATGTCCGCTTCGTCGTAATCATATTGATTATTCCAGATGTCCAAATTCATTACACGGATTGTCTTTTATTTTATAACAAAAAACGAAATCAATGCCCTTTTTATGGGAGCTGTAAAGCGTACGGTGATAGGTAGGTATTGACTGACCTAAAAGTTAAATCGAGAGCATATTGATCGTGGCATTATTTTAGTCAAGATGTGCTCTTGCGTGAACATCTCTGCTGTGTGTTAGAGTGGGCCAATGTGCAGAAGTTAGCAAGCGCATCGCACAGGCTCGTTTCAAAGTGAAATCATAGAGCGATGAAGCCAGGGTAGTCTTGTGTTTCAATGATGCCTCCGACATGTATCGGTTCTCCCGCAGTCACATGGCCAAATCACTACGTGTATCTTCTTGGAGGTCACCCACCAGCGTGCCTCTTCAAGCTCACCAAAGATACACATGAAGTGCACCCGGCATTCACCTCCTTAGCCTGCAGAGCAAAACTCGTTTCATTTGAATTGCAAAAATGCAAGGAAATCACGTGTCAAGGCTTTCTTGTGATCTGCCTATGACGGATGAAGCCATTCACTAGGCTGGTGCCAGTAGTGGATTGCGGAAAATGATAATTCCTTGCAACATAGAATACCAAATGTGCCTTCCATGGAAACATAAATAGTAACCCTGTATTTCTGCTCGAAATAGAATTAACCTTTACATAATCCAGTTACCACAATTTGCATCCCTGCTCCAATGCCCAGATTACTTACCAGAAATATTCGTTTGGTTTAGTCCTACTTTCACATCATTAACATATTAGACCATTATACCTTCGGATAAAATTATCTCCTCATGTAAAGCTTCCAAGTAAAATCAGCTTAAAAACTCATCCCACCAAAATGTATTATGTTATGTTATTTTGCATTTACTTAGCGCTCTATATATCATTGGTATGACCTCAAATCGCTGGTAGGTTGAACGCCCTCGGGGACCACAGTCCAGGTCAGTAGAGAGAGTTTAAGTGTTGCAGGGTGCGTGGGCGCACCAGTTATGTGTGCATTTGATGTAATTGCCTGATGGTAGGTGCATCCTAGTGTTAGGTGTGGTGGTGATGATATCAGTTGAATGTGTGCAGTCTGGTGGGTGGACACCCAGACTGGGTTCTGGCTGCGATAGTCCTGTAGGACGCTTATATGTGCAGCTGGGCCAGTTTGTTATGGGATGTAGCTGTGCTTTATTAGAGTGATGAGGTGTACATGGGGTAGTGTTCATATGTGAGCAGATAGGCTGAATTTATAGAGGGGTATAGCTGTACTCTAATTGTGTGATGGTGCAGAGAGTAAGCATAGTGATATGATATGATGGTGCATCCACAAAGCGCCTAAGCACAAGGCTTCAAAAAAGATCGCCGACAAGGGAGGGAACGAGGGAGAGCACAAAGACACTCCCACAGGCCATGAGCAGCACGAATGTGAAGACTAGCTACTGCACTCAGTCTAGAGACACACAGAATGTGCAAGTGCTAAGGCACAGACAGGTGGACATGCTTGAGAACAGTACATGAAGACCGGTGCGGCTGAGTACACAGCAAAATCGTGGGGGACTGGGGTTGGGGCAAACAGCACGCATGCAGGGGCCAGAGGTGCAGAGAGACATGAGGGGACCGGAGGGGCTGGGGGTATACAGCGACATCAAGGGGGACTAGAGGGGGATGGGGTACACAGCGACTACATGGGACACGAGAGGGGCATGGGGTATACTGCGATATATTAGGGGACCAGGTGGGAAACAGGGGGGGCATAGTAACACTGCGGGAGCCAAGGGGCTGGGCACACAGTGGCATTGTAGTGGACTGGCGGTTTGGGGCGCAGTGACAAGATGGTCTGGGCAACAGTGAAATGAGGGGACCTAAGGGGTTGTGGGTGCACAGTCACATCAAGGGGAAATATGAGGGGCTGGGTAAACAGCGACATCACAGGGGACACGAGGGGCAAAGGTATGCATCGACAAGATGGGGGCTGGAGGGTCTGGGGCACATAGGGACATCATAGGGAATAGCGGGCTGGGCATACAGCGACAAGGGCCAGAGGAGTATGTTGCGGGGGACCAGAGGTGGCAGGCGTACGCAGCGACAACACGAGAGCTGGAGGGGGTAGGAGCTCTCAGGGACATCACAGGGACTAGAGGGGGCTGGGTTTACAGCGACAGGATGGGGGGCCAGTAGGATACATAGCGACATCACAGGGAACAAGAGGGCAGGGGTACACAGTGACACACGGGCGCCGAGGGGCATACTGCGAAATCACAGGGACTAGAGGGGTGGGAATACACAGGGATACATAGCGACATCACAGGGAGGAGGAGGGCAGGGGTACACTGCGACACACAGGACACAATGCAACATCACGGGGACTAGAGGGGATGGGCGTACAGCGATAGCACAGGGGACCAAAGGGGAACACTATGACAGCACAGGGAGGCAGAAGGTCGGGGAACAAAGCGACAGGACAGCAGACCAAAGGGGCAGAGAGGGGGTTGGGCATACATCGACAGCACAGGGGGCCAGAGGGGTACACAATGAATACACAGGGAGCCAGTGGGCAGGGGTACACAGTGACAACACGGGGGACAAAAGGGGCTGGGGGGCACATAGAGACATCGCAGGGACTAGAGGGGAATGGGCAAAGAGCGATAACATGGGGGAACAGAGGGGTACAAAGCAATATCACCAGAGCCAATGGGTGGGAGTACGCAGCGACAACATGGGGGGCTAAAATCGGGGGGGACACAGCAAAACACGGGGGACCAAATGGTTTTGGGGGTACGCAGTGTTAGACAGTGGGCCGGAGGGGATGGGGCATATAGCGAAGGTACGGGGATCAGAGGGAACACAGCGGTATCACAGGGAATTCGGTGGTGGGGGGCACAAAGCGACAACACGGACCAAATGGGCTTGGGGACACAGCAGCATCATGGGGAATTACGAGGCGTTATGACACAAGGAGATCATTATTCTACATTTCAGGGATACGGTTGTTTATAGCCAAATGAATGGGCGTATTCATTGATGACATGGTTGGGAGTTCCATTGTGTATTTAGTCATTGAGTTGTTAGAAATTCATTCACTTCGGAAGGGTGAAGTAGGTGTTATGGAAAGAGACATGTTTTTAGAGCTTTGCGGAATGTCATATAGTCTTGGGGGTGTCGAATATGTGGGGGAAGCGAGTAAAACAGAGTCGGGGCCAAGGCTGAGAAGGCGGATCCTCCGATCATGACACAGTTAGTGGTTGGGATCACTAAAAGGAGGGCAGTGCTTGATCATAGGGTGCGGGGTGGGGGGTATGGTTTTTACTTTTCTTGCAGGTATAATGGGCCGGTCTTGTGCACTGCACGGTGAGTGATGCACAGGCACTTGAAAGTGGCCCATCGTCCGACTGTGAGCCAGTGGAGGGTTTGGAGAGCTGGAGAGGTGTGGTCTCTCGGACCCAGGGCGAGGAGCAGTTTAGCAGCAGCGTTTTGTGCTTTATTAAGATGGTATGCCGGGACTCGTAGGTATACGGAGTTGGCATAATCCAGTCTCAACATTACAATAGACATAACTGTGGCAAGTCTGTCAGGAAGGAGAGCTAGGGAAAGAGGTGTCTGACAACATTTAGACACATTGTTGATCTGACAGGAGAGGGTCAGGCCAGAGTCCATAGTGCAGCCTATGTTTTTACTGTGTCGGGGTGGGGGGGTTTGGCCCAGGGCTGGGGTCCATGGGAGTGGATGAGGTAGAAGGGCAGTGTTGCTGCACTCCATGATTTCGGCTTTAGTGGGGTTTAAGAGGAGGTGGTTTATTGTCATCCATCGGTCAATATCTTGGAGACAGGTTTCGAGGTCGGGCTGGGGGTTGGTGTCCGAATTGTGGATTTTAAGGATGATTTGGGTATCGTCAGCGTAGTTGTAGCACGAGATGTTGTGCAAACGGATAATTCCAGGAAGGGTAGACATATAGAGACTGAATACGTGAGCAGACAGACATGCGCCTTGCAGTACACCAGTATTAACCGAGTATTAACCGAGCGAGCAGCTGAGACAAAAGGGGAGAGGAGGGTTATTTGGGTCCTGTTGCTGAGGAAGGAGAAGATCCACTTGAGAGCAGTGCCATGTTGGATTGTTCGGCTGTTGGGGGGGAGAGGAGGGATAGTTTGTTGTTAAGGGAGGTCGTCCTGTCAAGAGCAGTGATGTAGAGGTGTAGGGAGAGGGAGTCGCAGAGTGATTGAGATGGGGCTGATTGGGTAGAGGTGGAAGTGGGTATAATTAATTCAGATATGATTCTATGGAGCTCTTTGCTGCGGTTTCCACAGTTGAGAATTTGTTTGTTGTAATAGGCTTTTTTGGCTTTCTGGATTTCAGCTTTGTAGTTACGATGGTGCAAGGCTAAAATGGATCTGCTGAGATCGTTTTTTGATGTTCGCCATTTGCGTTCCAGAGAGTTATTTTGTTTTTTGGTGTTCCTAAGTTTGGGCGTGAACCATTTGGGGAATGGTCCATTGCGCAAGGAAGCGGGGTGCGGGGGGTGAGAGGAATTAGTGATTCATTGAGCCAAGAGTCGAAAGAGTCGATGATTAAGGATATGTCTGGGGGTCGTTGTAGGGGATCTAAGAAGTAGGGCTTCGGCAAGGTTAGGAAGGATCTTTACTTTGTTCCAGCATTTGAAGTCTTGGAAGGAGGCCAGGGAGGGTGTAGAGGGAGGGGCAGGGGTGAGGATGGAGAAAGGGATGACAAAGTGATGGGACCAGGTGAGTGGTTTGCGGGGATAGATGAATCAGGTCATGGGAGCTGAAGATTGCATCAAGGATGTGCCCCCTTGAGTGGGTTGGACCGTTTAAATGAACGATAGGTTGAGCGCATCAAGACTGTCGACCATTGGATGGGTCATAGGGTTGGTGGGAATGTCCAACCATATATTGAAGTTTCCTAGGAGAGTCAGAGAGGGGTGATTTACTTGAATGGTGGCTACAGAATCACAGCGGCTGTTTGAGAAATGTCTGTCATAACCAGGGGGTCTGTAGATGAGTAGGAAGCTGTGGGGGAAAGTCGGAGGTAGCGAGAGTTTAACTAGAAGCGATTCACATGATGGAATGCATGTCCAAGGTTCAACGAGTGAGACGGAGAAATGAGAATTGAAGAGGACTGCCACACTGCCTCTTCTGGAAGGTCTATTGTGCGGGATGAGCAAGTAGCCGGGGGTGGAGGAATGTTTCATGTGCAACAGGGGCAAAGTCGTTGGAGAACCAGGTTTCAGTTATAAAGACAAGGTCGGGTTTGTCAGAGGAGAGGAGGTCGAAGGTGCTGTATATGTTTTTTTGCTACAGAGCAGGCATTAAAAAGGAAGCAGTTGACTTCAATGGGGGTGTGGTCTTGGAGGAGATCATCGGCGTGGGAGCAGGAGGAGCTTGGGAGATTGGTGGGGAAGAGGGGGGGTGGGGCATTCTGGGTCGTGAAGACAGGGAGAGAAGCGGTAGTGCAGGGGTAGGGTGCCAGCGGATTTTGAGTGAAGGGAGATGGGGTTACGTTGGTGGAGGCTGGGAAGAGTAAGCGGGCAGAGGAAGATATATGAAGGGTGTGGGTAAAGTCAAGGAGGGGGGCGAGTGGACAGATGGTCAGAGGGTGCGAGTGGGTTTAGGGGGTTAGAAATTGGAATGAGTCACAAAGGGTTCGGGGGGTCTGGTGTGCAGGGTGATAAGTTGAGAGAGATTGGAGTGAGCCTCGAAGGGTTCGGGGTTCCAGTATGCAGGGTGAGAAGTTAAGAGAAAGGGGGTGGAAGCAGGGGAGTGTGATGGGGTATGGGAGGGAGAGATTGGGAGGCTGGGTTGAGGTAGAAGTGGTGAGGAGCAGAGAGTCGAGGAGGGGGACCAGACTTGTTTTTTTCTTTGCATGGGTTTTGGTGAAATAAGGGTGTGAGAGAGGGTGGGGGGGTCAGAGGGTGATGGAGATTAAGCTACCATTCTTGCAAGGGCGAGACATGCTGCTTTTAGAGAGGGGAAGGGATATGAAGGGGGGGTTGTTGGCGAGGTCGAGAAGGGGTTAAAGGGGCTGGGGGAGTGGGTGAGAGGGTGGACATTTCTCTGATGGGTTAGGGGAGAGGCACTGAGGGTATGGCGGAGTGAAAGGGATTGAGGGATGTTCATTGGAGGGTGCAAGGCAGGAGCGGAAGAAGATGAGGGTTTGTGCTGTTTGGAGCACTAGCTGGCTCCTCTGGCCTGGGAGTTTGATAGGGAGTGAGGTGTCTTGGGGTGGGCTATTAGGGAGTTCTCAATAGTGGTCAGAGGGAGGGTGCAGGGCGATGAGTTTGTGTGGGAACGGGGTGGGAATAGGTTGCTGCAGAGGGAGGTGATTGACATGCCAGAGTGCACCTCTGATTTTAGAGCTGTATGCGGGGTGGTGGTAGGAGAGTGGGCGAGCGGCGTCAGGCTGCAATGAAGTGTGAGGGGAGGTTTCTGGGGTGGTGGTCCGGGGGAATAGCGGGGGGACATGTGAAGGTGGGTGCTAGAGTGCGAGACAGGTGCCATGAGGGGTGGGTGAGGAGGGGGGGAGCAGGGGATCCTAAGGATCGGGACGGGTGCAAGAGTGGAATTCTTGTGAGCCGGTGTCTCCATCTGGTGTTGGGAAGCTAGGGATTGATGAACTAGTGATGGTAGATGGGCCCTGGATGTAAAACCTGTGACTAAGATCTGGACTCCGTTAGCGTGGGAGATGGTTAAGGAGGATGAGATAGGGTGGATCAAGATGAGAAAGGGGCGCTTAGAAATGTAAACAAGTGAATTACAGTACTATCTCAGGTGGCACTTGTAGTGGTAGGGGGATGAGTGGAAGCAATTTAATTCAGAAGCATAGGTAGGTAAATCACAGTGTCACCTTAGGGGTGATTTCAGGGTCAGGAACTGAGTAAATGTTCAAGATTAATCCCGAATAATTTTTGGTGTTTGGGACTTGGAGAATGCAGCACGGTAATATCTAAGGATCTAAGGTCTACTATCTAGATGTGAAACAGGCTGGTAGAATGATATCTCAGTGATTGAGATCGGCAGAATATAAGATAGTAGAATCATGGCAGAAGATAGCACAGTGGTGTCTGAGGTGGACTATCTAGATGCGTACAGGCTAATAGGAATAATGCTAATAGGAAGTGATGCAGTAATCTCTAGTGTGTACTATATAGATGCTCGATAGGCAAATAGGGTCAATAGGAGATAGGCTAGCAGGAATAATTTCTAATTGTTTTAAACTGACACAATACAACACAGTAACAACTAAGGCACAACAATCTTAGGTGTGTGGGACAGGCAGAAGCAACAAAGTAATCTCTCGGGTGAACTATCTAGATGTGGGATAGGCTAACAGGAACAATTTCTTAAACGTTTTAGACTGGCAGAATACAGCATAGTAATCTCTTGGGCACACTATCTAGAAGCGAGATAGGCTAACAGGAACAATTATAAGCATTTTAGACTGGCCGAATACAACACAGTAGTAACTAAGGCGCAGCAATTCTAAGTGTGTGAGACAGGCAGAAGCAACATAGTAATTTCTTTGGTACACTATGTAGATGCAAGATAGCCTAACAGGAACAATTCTAAGCATTTTAGACAGGCTGAATATACAATTTAACAGGTCAGTCTGATTTGTTCAAAGAGGGGTGACGTGGGCTAACATTTAATGAGATTGGAAAGTTTGTAATGTGGTAGCCACCTTAGTCACAATTGCCTTACTGGTTGCGGCTGGTTGATGCTTGGCTACTGGCTTCCCCTGCTGACACCTGCAGACACGATATGGAGCCGCCTTTGTGGAGCCGTCCTTTGCCTTGGGCCCTTTGTCGCAGGGGCTGCACAGGCAGAGGGCTGCCCTTGAGAAGTCACTTTTGACCTTGGTGGAGAACCAATCACGGACGGTGGGCGGGCTGGAAGGTGGGAGGCATAGGGAAGCAGCAAGGGATTTGAGGGGAGATGCGGGCACATGGGGGCTTGGGCTAGCAAAACCTTTTAAAAAATACAATTTGGGCCAAATGGAGCTTGGGGGGGCACAACACTCACTTGCCTGCAATCAGAAAAACAGTGATGTTCCACTTCCTCCTCCCTGCATATAACATAATATCTATATACAGTATATTACATAGTATGAAGCACTCCAGACTCCAATCCCAGATGCAATAAAATGTCCATTTAATAAATCAAATTAACACATGAAGACCGTTATTGACCTCCTCTCAACTAATTATAATCTTCAAAGAACAGTCAATAACTACTGGTATTGACTGGATTCTGAGCATTCTTACTTCAAAAGCAGACAGGGAAACCGCATTTTAATTTTCAGGCAAGGTTTCTTTCAACAAGATACTTCCTTTCCTGTATGGGCTTTTTTTTACTGGCAACATCCTATTTAACACACTATAGAGCAAGCTGAAACCTGAGAATATGCGTTCACTTTCTTATACATAAAATGTTTACTTTTACATGGTGCCTTATGCATGCTCATGTTAAACCCACTCCAGTTTAATTAAGTGTACAATTAAAATAATGATCCTAAGAAGGCAACATTGTTATGTAACACGAAAAAAAAACATTTAATTTACCAACTTAGTTTGTCTATTTACTTTTCTCACTATTAAAGTAATGTTTTTACTTCACCACCAAATCTCCAAAACATGTTTTGTTACTATCAGCATGTGCTAATCGTCATATAGACCGTCAGGGGAGTGGCGGTGGGGTGGTGGGATCTTTATGGCTTTGGAAAATGACCCTTCCCCAACATAACTTGGTGGCTGGTCATTATCCTGCGATGATTGGTCTATCACGCTATAAACTATTACAGAAATAGCTGAACACATCGGCCCCAATATCCATAGTTAATGACTCTGAAAAATGGAATCTATGGTGAAGCACAACTATAAATGTGTCACACATGTAGCAGACCCCACCACCTCTGATATGGGCATACTCCTAACGAGTAGAACTGTCACAGATAGCTTGAAGGGGAGCAACTTCACCCTTCTGGATGCAAAAAGCAATCAGCTCAATATTTATGGCTCTAATTTCCAAGCACAGACCCATAACTTAGGTTAGAAACCCCACAAAATAATCATGTGTATATGTAGGAGAGGGATTATAAGCAACAAGGAGATGCATGCCCCAAACCATAGCTATAGGATTCGGATTAAAAGTTACCTGGAAGGTGTACATTTCCAAACAAAGAATGATAATAGAAGACTGACAAAGTTTTCAAGTCATATTGCCATGAGAGAGCAAATAAACTAATGACGTTGTGGTGTGCAATAAATCTATGGTCAATGCTATTATAAGTGAAGCTACCTTATAGCCAGCTAAACAATGAGTGAGGTTTTTCTGAATATTATGCCCTGAGAACCAAATCACAATTGGGGGCTGTTAATTGTGAAATATGTAGCAACTGGCAATGTAGATAGGTTAGGCACTATGGAATAAATGGGTGTCCCAAGATTACACACTTTGAATACGTGGTGATGCAGCACTTCGAGGCCAGTCTGCAATTACTTCATTCGTCCGCATTGTTTCCAAGTTCTTGTCATACCAAATGGTAATCTGATCACAACAAGACCATCATTGATAACTTCACCAACCTTCTTTCCATTGCTTCCACAAAGAACAGAGACAACACTTGCCTATAACCTGCCAGACAAACCACCCTAAAAAAGCACAACCTTCTGACTTTCGTGACATTGGCACTAATTCCATCTCATGTTTCACACCAACTCATCCACTCACGCTTTGGACATCATCTAAGTTATCCCCAATCCATTCTGTTTCCTTCTAACCTATTTTAAATGGAATGACCACCACGCAATCTCATTCCACTTCATCCCTCTCTACCACACACAAAGAACTGCCCACACCTTCACATACCAACACAAGATCAAACAATGTGATCCTCACTGAGCCGTTGCAAGAAACTGTAGAGAAATCTACCCTGAGGAAAAGAACTTGAAGAAGACTGCCAGTTTAATAACAAACATGTGAGCTGCAACCTGCGTGCAGCATCTGTAAAATGACATATGCATGGAAACTGTGATGTTTGCAGCCCATCTAAAATAAAAATATGTGGCTGAAGTAAATGACAAAGCCATAGATAAACATGTCCAAGTACCAGAAAGTATCCTGCAACCTTTAATGAGATGAAAAACAGCTCAATGTGAGATGAAAAGCGCAGCATTGAAAATGAGAAAAAAATAGAGCTGGCCTTGCATTACGTATATTTTTCCTCTATAGGATTAAGAAACAGCATTATGAAAAATACAGGCACATTAACAATGTATCTTGGCCAGAACTTTGACCAGCAAATGCAATGTGATAGTGTTGTTGTGTTTTGAAATTACTAATGCGAAATGTAGAACCAAAATACTTTGCACTGCCGACATAAACCCTGATTCATGGAACCGTGCAAAGTGTATTTCTGCATTGCAAAGTCTGGGCAAAGTCAGCGCATAGTAATTTTTGCAGTTCAAAATGACTTTGCCCGGACTTTGCACCGCAAAAATACACTTTGCACGGTTCCATGAATCAGGGTTTATGTCGGCAGTGCAAAGTCACTTTTCAGCAGTGCAAATTCACTTTGAACCAGGCAATATTCCATAAATCGGGCCCAAAGAGTCTTAAATACATGTGACCAGCTTTGCACATTTGCCACTATGGTTAGCGGTGCAGAGAAGTGCCTGGCACTGAGAGGAAAATATAATCACCTTTCAGCAGCATTTTTACAGGGGCAATGCCAGGGAAATGGCCATTGCAGAAGATGCCTGGATCTGCAATGTGGTGACCCATACAAAAAGATGTTGCTACTGTTTTTGGCAGTCAGTTTCAACGGTTGAGTTATGATTATATCTGTAATTGTCCATCACTTTATTTATTGGAATGCATTGTCAACAAATGCCATTTGCCACCAACGTCTGATTTCAAGACAAAATTGGTATGTTAGGTTCCCTTAATTGGTATTTGTGAAAAACACATTTGCGACAACTCCTTTGTCTGTCACCCCCAATAAGCGGGTGGGATTTGCAGTTGCAAGTGCAACCCCAAATATGTTGAAACTGTTGTGAGCAGTTGTATGTGTTGGCTTTCACCCCAGAAACACGGAGGGGAGCTAGAAATATTTGTGTCTTTGAACTTATTTTTTTCAAATTAAGCACAGGTCTAATGCCTACGTTGGACTTGGTCCAAGATGTGCTTTTTCCACTAGGCTTGGTACATTTTTTGAATTTTTATGTAGTGCTCTACTATTTCTGCTGTGAACAGTATTTTGGAAATCAGATAGCAGCTTGTATGGTCTTCAGGATTTCCTCAGATGTTTTTGAGAAACATTGATATAGGCCATATTGAAGTATAGTGATATGGTTCTTATTGCCAATGGTGAGTGTAAAGGTTCCTGGTAGAGTTGGTCAATGTTATCTGTCTGAGAATGTCTTAATCGAAGCCTCTGGAAGAATGGTTCAGCTGGCAAGGCTGCTTTCATTCTTCCTTTAAACTTCCATGGGTTATAAGTGGTTCAGCGAGGGTGGGCTTGGCTTGTGGTCTCCATGGAGTGTTTCCCTTTTGCCTGTCTTTCTCCACTGCATCTATGACGTATTCCATGGTTTTTACTCTGTTTTTGAAGTGAGAAGGTATAGTTCTTTAAATGGTATTAGATATTGTTGCATGAGTTTGGATTTCTCATTTGATTGATTATTCTCAGAATTTGATAATAACACCATCTGCAATGTGTGCCTTAAATAATCTCAGGACTGCGGGATGCAGCTCTCTATAGAAAAACAAATCACAATTGACAGTTTTATTTTAGAACGATTGCAGTATGCCTAGATTAGGGAAGCTCTAGCTTTGTTGGAGTTTTATTAATAATAATATGATATGGTCTAATTCATCTCAGAAACGGTGGTCTGCTAATCAGATATCCCTTTCATCAAACTCCATGCCACACATATAGTGTACACATTTGCCCTGCTGCATCAGTATCCCTGTCTACAGTACCTACTCTCTAGTGGCACAGAATGGGTGTGAAGGTTTCAGCTAATATGACAGAAAAGTCACTGCAGTGCAGAGGCTGAATTTAAAATCTGCTCATATGTTCTAAAATAACATTATTATGATGAACTATCATCAAGGTGTCAGTTTAGTCTTTTAAAAGAGCCACACCTGAGTTTTGGTGTATGGTGGCTGGTAGTTCATGTGATGTTCAAATTAACATCTGATCTATAGCGTACACATGTCTACACTGTGAGCCCAGGTCAGCCATGGAAAAGCTGTGTGTATTCTCTATGGACTGACTGCCTCTGCTACAACCAGTAGGACAATAGCCAGAGGGCGCTATCTCTTTTTGATCCTTTGTGAGGGCTGGTGACATCTCTCTCCATCCCAGCAGCAGCTGTGAAGTAGGCCTCAGAGGGCATACCCTAAGCATATGGACCAGCCTCACACCAGGGGGTTACATACTGTTAGGCTCACCTGATATCCACCAGGGTGTCACACGATGTCGGATGGGAGGCTGTGCACTATCCTGTACCCCTTCTGTCTGTGTGTAAATTGGCTGGCGCACAGATCCTGTGACAGGAGAATGGAGGATAGGTACCGAGTCTGTGATGGAGGCCCCCACCTTCCACTGATCCACCTTTTCCCCTGAAGGTTCTGCCTCACCTTGTTTTCTTGTATGTTGAGATCTCTGTCCTGCGTCTCTGCGCAAGGGCGTGTGGTAGTTGGGGGTTTCTAGAGGCCTAGTTATCTCACTGGTCCTGTACCACTTGTGTCGGGTCTAGTCCGGCTGTGTTATAGAGTTCAGGTAAGTCTTCATTCCCTGTCTTTTTGATATTGCTTAAAGTCTCTTTCTGTCTCCCACAGGAGTTATCGCAATTGTGGAGCAGCTGTGCAGGATGAATAATGCTGAGGTAAGTGGTTTGCACAGGGACCGCACCGCTCAATGTGGGCTAGTTGCTAACCTGCCTTTCTTTCTCTCCCCACTTCTTACAGGATACCGTGTGCTGACGGTCCGGGGTGAAGTGCCGACAACGACCGGTATTCAGGTGAGTGAATTTTGCTGTCTTTAGCTTGTCACCTTTGCAGGCTGCGTAGTACGATGTGGAACGCACTGCTTGCGAGTGCAGATATTAATCTGCTGTCCTTTTATTTTACAGGTTGCGGGCCCTCGGAACACTCCAGAGATGGTGAGGCCATCGAGCGCTGATGGAAATGCAGATGAAAGCAGAAACTGCTACTCACAGGTAAGCTCCCTTTGGGTAATGCTGTTCCTGTTCTTGCAGACTGCGGAGCGCTCCAGAGATGGCGAGAACGCCGAGCGCTGATGGAAATGCAGATGGACATATCACAAGTAAGTCTCCTTGTTAATACTGTTCTTGTTCTTGCAGGTTCCCGTTGTATCAAGGTTGATGACTCCAGATGTAAGCCGTCGGGAGAAGCTGATGAGCTGGAGCTGGGCACAGTGAGTGTTACGCTGCAGGAGTGCAGAATAACATGAAGCGTGAAACCCAGTTCGGGTATAACCAGCCACACCTTAAGATCGACCACACCCAAAACACTAGACTGTTAAGTTCAGTTTGCGGGACTGAGTTGAAATGAATACCTCCATGTTGGATGGAGTTCCCGAGCGGTGCTTGCTTCCTGAAAAATTAGCCTGACGCCATAGGCGCCAGGACTGACTCCAAGTCCTCTGCTGATGGGCCTTTAAGGCCCTTGGAGCTTTTTGGGGTGGGTGTAGCCCCACTGCTGTCAGGGGGCCGTTGTCTCTGAGGATTTCTCTGATAGAAATAGTGACACCCAAGGTTCTTTGGTGTTCTGGATTTGTGAAGGGGGTGGAGCTAGTGTAGCCAGCAGTAGCTCAACACAGTCGGTTAAGGATTCTATCATCTTGCATTTCTCTAGACCTCTGTTTCCTTCCGGTCTCCTCCACTCCTGCTGTGAAAAGTACTTTGGCTATGATGTAATAAGGCAAAGACCACTTGTTGCCTTAACAGGGATTGGGGTCCTTGAAACATGCTTGCTTTCACCCAGTCCCCTGTGAACGTTAGCTTTTTTAAGGAAGGGGTCTTCCTCTTTTTTTATTCATTCCTGGGTCACAAGAAGAGCCGATTTGAACATCTGTGGGTAAAGTTGATATTTGCAAAGCAATCAGTTATGGAGGTGAACAAGGTGAAGGAGTGTTCCTAAGTGGTGGCAGGCTGTGCTCCATTCCCACAGCACTTTGGGGGTGAACTGCTGCTGGAGCAAGATCTACCTCTCTTCTGCTACACTGGGACCCAGGACTGCACTGGAGGTGAATTACCACTGCAGGTTTTAACCAGCCTACCCCGTGTTGGGAGAACAAGAACAAGGATGCATCTTGTCTCTTACCTCTGTATTGGGACTCAGAACAACTGAAGAATCAATGCAGCTGATCTCCTGCATTTCTACAATGTTGAACCGCATTAAACCATTTCCAACCACGTTTGTGTGAATTTAAATGAAAAGGGCCCACGGTGCTGCCTTTGTTACTTCTTCAAACCCATGTAGCTGCTCCCCGAACAACACCGTTTCAGTTGAGTGCTTTGATTGCCCTGGCTTGAACAAGAAGCTTACAGCTGTGGAATCCTTTGAACCGTCATGTTCTGAATCATAACTCAAACCGACAGCCTATTTGTTGCTGACAATTGATCAAACACCATATTCTCACTGCCTCATAGACACACATCATTCAAAAGACACATCAAACTGTTGTGAGCTTCATTTCAAACCTTACTCAATGACTGCCTCCCTCTGGATCTCTGCAACTCGCCACATCCGGACCTGGTTCGACCCACTTACACACTGATCACAAGCCTGGTTTGCCACTGGAGAACAACAACAGACTGATTGCGGTACTGTTGGAAGGCCATAGCCCCACTGGTCCATGTGTTGGGATCCCAGAGCATGGTTAGCTCCCCTTTGCACCTTCTTCCCATAGACGTGTATTTTTCAACAACATTGATATAATTTATTACTTGTATCCTCACATTCGTTTGTTTTTTATCTCCCTTTAAAGCATGGGTTCTTGTTAGTGTCTTTTATTACAGTTTATATTCCATATTGGTGTGTTTGATGATATATATTCTTAAGATCCTTCATTGGACATCACTTAATTTTGGACTGTTGTACTATTGCTCTTTGGGTTGCGGCTGTCTGACATTCATATCCTCGTAGGAGTATAGCTTGCCCTATTCCCACATTACCACAATAGACACAGGAAGGACATTTATTATCAGTGCCTGATTCACATTTATGATTGGGGTCATTGTTGTTTTATAGTAGTGTGAGGGGTGGTAGGCAGTTTAGCCTAGTCATCCTTGTATTCATTCAGGACAGTAGTCCTTTCATCACACAGGTGTGCTGCGGGTGGGATTTGATACAAATCATGCCCAGAGCTTTGTCCGACAAAGTGTGTAGTTAATTTTAGAAGTACTGACAGACATTTTTTAAATGCTGCAATAGAACTTGACATGTGCTCTGCACCCACCTTGAAAGTAAATGACCTGCAAGAGCAATGTCCAGAAAAGGGACTCCCCTGCATGGTAAGGATAGGAAAGCCAAACTTCTCAAGATCCTCCAGGTTTTTGAGGAAGATAGGTGGGTGGAGCTATCTTTAGTTCCCAGCTCAGGTATCCATTTCTCTGAGGGGTGTAAGCATGGAGACAGCAATAGTGATAGCAGTTTCCACCATTCTTCCCAGATAAGGGGGTATTGTAGTCTCCCAGATGTCCCAAGGGTTAAACCGGTCTCTGGCTTCATTTAGGTCCTGCTAGGTCAATAAGGTCCAAAACATCTGTGACTCCCAAGGTGAGTTTCACTGGGGAAGACTTAGATGAAACGAAGTATCTTCTACAGTAAATACATTTTGGCCTAAGAGAAACAGACGCAGAGGGATACGAGGGAGAGACAGAGCGAAGTTGCTGCTTTAGCAGACAAGGAGACGATAGCTGCAGTCACTTTAGCTGAGCAGAAACTGAGGGATGAGAGATAGACACAAAAAGCCGCAACACCTCTGGTAGAACAAAACAGAGGTATCAGGTCACAAGAGAACTGTGCAAAATGCAACTGGAAAATCTACGGGAGGAAACAACTAGTGGGAGGAATCATCATCAGTAGTGTCATCCAAGGAAAACTGAGGCTCCACATCCCCAAGGACTTTGTCCAACTATATGGGGTAGGGAGAGACATTGTTGATTGGTTTGATGAACTGTAATTCACCTTCAACCTCCAGGAGGTGAAAAATTAGTTGTGTGTAGCAGGCAGCCCTTATGAGCCATCTTCTGATGGCTGCAACTCATGTAATTATTGAGTTGGCCCTTGAGGAGAGGCTCATGTATGAGTAAAAAAGCTGCCATTCCATGCAGTACCAAAGGAGGGTAATTGAGCTCACAAGGAAAGGAGGTGAAACCTGTGAGGCATTTGCTCATCATTCCTCAGAAAATCGGACTGGATGGGTCGCATGTAACAAAGGTGACACTTCTGAGGGCATGTATAGTTTGGTTGTATGTGAGAATAGCATTAGGAATAGTGAGATGGAGTTACACCAGCATTTAGTGGACCAGATTATCGCAGGGTATCTCAAAGAGGTAATGACTCCAGAAGGACCACCATCGGATGTTATTATCATGGAGTACCTTAGCAAGTTGAAATCATCCTCCCCTGCAGATGGAATTCCTCTCTGGTTTATCCAGTCTATGCCAGTGGAAGTTAGTCTGCTTTTGACAGCTGCAGTTCATGTGTCTTTCTCTACGGGGGCTATCCCCACTATTTTGAAGTATGTGCTTGTTTCTCCGCTTTTAAAGAAACCACAGCTTGATATCACTCTTGCAACCAACTACCAGCCCATCTCTGTGTTACCTTGCCTCATGAAGCTCATGGAAATCATTGTCACTTCTCAACTGTCTTGTTACCTTGAAACCCAGGGTCTCTTACATCATTTCCAGTCTGGATTTTGTCCTGCTAGAGATACAGAGGCAGTGATGATCTGGATTCTGGATGATCTTGCCCTACTCTAGGACCGTGGAGATGTTGGGGGTCTTAATTCTACTTGACCTCTCCACAGCGTCTGATATGATTGATCATAACATGTTGCTTCAATGCCTGGAGAGGGCAGGGATCTCTGACGCTCCTCTATCATGATTTAAATAATTTCTGTCAGATTGAACACAAACTGTTTCTCTGTTTCCTTTTCAATCACCTCATATAGTTCTTACCTGTGGAGTCCCGAGGGGGTCCTCACTCTTCCTTCTTATTTTTATCCTTTATCTTCACCCTCTGGAAGACCTTATTCAGGAGCATGGGTGCTGTTTTATACATACGCTGACAATACCCAACTGCTGTTCCACCTGGGATCCCCAGAATCCAAACCCCCTCTTAAACTTTGGCAACTAGACTCGCGGCGGTAGAGGATTGGATGGATGGCCAGAAATGGGCTTAAACGCAATGGCAAGAAAACAGAGATCATGTTTACATGCCTGGCCTCAGCGGAGACTGCCTGGACTAAAGATTTCTGGCCTGAATCTCTCAGACCACCTTGCCCCGAACCTAACAATTCAGTTAAAAGTGTGGGGATAAAAATCCTACCCTCAGATCCAGAGAGCTTCAAGTCTCGGTGGTATGCAATTCAGGCTTTCTGAAGTTAAAAATCCTGAAAAAACGTTACCTTCTCTCCCACTATATTCCCAGCTAAAGTTGTGGAAGCTTTCATATTAGGATCCATAGACTACTGTAATGGTACCAATCTAGACCAACCAGCCTTTCTAATACAGAGATTACAGCTACTACACAATGCTGCAGCTAAGCTTGCTTTGGGAGCTAACTGCTTTTCCCACTCTCAAGACCTTCTTTGACAGCTTTACTGGCTTCCGGTGGCCAGTCATATTAAGTGCAAGATTTTGTGCATTGCGCACTGCGCACTTCACCAGATCAGTATAGAGCACCCCCAGGCTAACCATACCTCCTATCTGCCATCTAGGGCTTTGAGGTCATCCTCGCAAAAACACCTGACCTCCCCTAGATTTCGTAGAGCACATGCACAGGGTCATGCATTTCCAATTCTTGCACCCACGATGTGTAATGTTCTTCTAGGTCAGCTATGAGAGGTGAATGAGCATTTGAGTTTTTGGAAAGCTTTAAAAATGTATCTTTTCTAATAATGCCCTTTGTACAGTTCATAATGTCTCTTCTTATCTGTCACCTTCTTAGCACCTAGATGCATTTGGGCCTTAGTTGTGCTCCATAAATCTTATTACATTACATTACATTACATCGCAGACTCTAGGGAGATTGCCAAGGCTGCTGACAGGTACGTGAGCAATTATGTCCAGAAAAAGTCTTAGGCAACCACATCTAAGCTAGATGAGAATTGCAAGGAACTCATGGTGGCAACAGTAAAGACAGACACAAGTGATCAAAGTTCATGGGTATTTATTAAAGTGTATAATGGGTGAGAAAAACGCATGATCTAAACCTAAATCTAAGAATCTAAGATGGGTGCAACCTACGACCATCAAATAATAATAAGGCAGTCTTAGAGGAGTATTGTCAAATAAAAAAGGCCTATACTAAAAAAAAGTAAATATTGCCAATCCTTACAACTAAGTTACAAAATAGCGTGGGATAATGTTTACAACAAAGAAGTGTTCACCAAATGATGAATAAGGATGGTATAGCTGGGGTCTCCCTTCCCCACATTTTTAGCATGGGACAAGGTAGGACCTTTGAGCACAGCACACTCCTGGGCCTCTCCAGCACACGTTTACAGTACCTTTCAATGATGCCAGGACCTTCTGGGGCCAAGTCTCTTTCCGGCAAATTCTCTTGCCTTAGAAGGCCTGCTGAACCATAACCAATAAACAAACAAAAGTTCCTTTGGTAATCTTTCATGTTGGGTGATTGCTCTTCGCCCCTTTGCATCCCCCTCAGCCGGACTCTGATCCTTCTGGCAATGTTAGCCACCCTCAATCAGGTTCACTATGCCCTTTACTCAAAAACTGATCTTTCAACAGTCTCAATGTTTTTTACACAACTATCCATTGTGGACATCGTGCATTCGGGTTCACACTTGTCATCACAGTGTTCACGGGTACATCACTGTTTCCTCTTAATTCGTAGGCATCCCTCTGTCGAGTTCACATTTGCCAGTTTGACAGTCCAATCAGTTTGGTATCCCTCTGTCGGGTTCACATTTGCCAGTTAACAACTATTCATTGTGGACATCCCTCAGACGGGTTCACACTTGTCACCACAATGTTCATAGGTGTTTTAACACTATGCTGGATTCTCTTCCCTTGGTTTTCCAGCCCCCAGTCAGGCTTTCTCTTAAGCCCCAGTCAGACTTTGCATATTCACAGTTCGATCAGCTTTCCTCGACCCTCATAGGACCACTTTGACACTTCACATCGGTCTCTCCTTTGGCCTCTTGCAACGTAGTTTCAACAAAACAACATAACCCCAAAAAGGATTCAGTCAGAGTCCTTCAAATGAGTGCCCCGCAATGCTGGACCACTCTGCTTCTGAACCTTTTACAGGGTTTCTTTACAGTTCAATTACACAAGTTCTTTGTTCAACAAGGTTGCCGCCTGCAATCTTGAGTCCAGCAGAGTTTGGTTTTAATATCTGTCTTCTCTGACTCACCGGCTGGTCTGAACTGTTGGAGTTTCTTATCTCGGGAGTCAAGGATGGCACCTTGGCAGCAAACGCTTCCTCCATCTTTGGCTATCATTATGGGGGAGCCCTGTGTGACCTTTGTCACCTGTCATACCACACGCCAGCTGGCCTTCCGTGGTTCCAGTGAATACTTATATCTTTTTTGATCATGTCTTCATAAAAGAGAAAAGAAAAACGAAACCGTGTGTTACCACCCGGTAGCCCCATATGCACTCCAAGGGGGAAAAAATTCCCCAGGTATCGTTCAAAAGTCTGCCTCCCCAACCATCCCAGAGATGGGATACATAGGGAAGTATAGACTATTACCAGGTACGTTTTTAAAGGAGTGAGTGTTCATAAACAATTAACTAATGTTGCCTTCAAACTGAAAGAAGGTATGCTTCAATTATACAATTGTAAAAATATTTTTCAAAGAAAAGCGTAGATATGCAACAAACATATTTTTAATACAAAAAAGTAAAACATAAGGAATACAATGGTAAGTCCCAATAGTACCCTACACTCTGTTACAGAAAACCCTATATTACATCTTTCAGAGAAGCTCAACAATAAGGGTTGCTAATTACAAATTTTCAAAAAGAAAGGAAGGACATCTTCAAAACAATTTGCAATGACTAGTGTTTACAACATTCACACTAGAACATTTTTTGGTAAATCAACAAAGTCCATTTAAATAATTCCAAACAGCACCATTGAGTTCAATCAGTTGCCAACGCGTTTCGGATTACTACAGAATCCATCCTCAGGGCTATGGTTGCTATTCGTTCCAACTCTTTATGGTTTACCACAATTCTAATTTCTAAAAAGTAACAGAAAATACAATCACTGAAAGTTTTAGAATTCTAAACACAGCTAAGTCACTTACAATATTGGGAAGACCACCATCCTTGTGGCTCATCAGCAGTAGTTATCAGGTAGTGAGATCAGGTTCGCTGGACTGCAGTGCTTCACTGAGTCCGGCTACAGATTTGTGTCGAACTTGAGAGTACCCGGTGCCCTATGGGGAGGAGAGGATGGAGTATAAGGAGTGACTGTCGAAAGAACTCATTGTCAATTAATATCAGGCTCTTATGACCTTTAAATCTGTCCAATGTGTATGTAACACCCCGTAACAACTCAAATATCCCACACGCGTTACAGAATCACAAACAGCTCCGAAAACCAGAGTGTGCCTGTGTGGCATTGCTGCCCATTTAAAAGGACCGGCAGATATTTATAGCTGTATACAGCTAACTGTGGTCACTTGAGCGAAGACCATACCACTCTGTGTTACTATAACCATAATAATAATAACTCAGGTATAATCAGTATTGCATACGGTGCACAGAGCTACTAAAAGTTCCATGCTAACAACCTAGAGAGGGAAATATAATCCATATGACTCATCCGAACAATTAAAGGGCATCCCACACAAACAGACATAGCCGCGTGTCAATCTGTGGCGTTATGCCACCCCTAACAAAAGTTCCAAACCTTCACATTATGTAGTAAAAATCTCACAACATCATTGTCGAAATCCTGTACAAGGACACCAACTCAGCTCGACATTACGTCCGTGTTGTCAATCTCAAAGTAGGCAAAAGTACTAAACTTACGGAACACGGATTGATAAAAAAGAGATCAGCAGGGCGAACACTCACCTTGCAGTATGAACAGGGAACCAGCCGTCCGATGCATAAGCGTGTGGCTGCCTTCCCTTGCATATATTGGTTGCCATGGCAATTTCGTGCATGCGCGCGAGTACCAGCGGCCGCCATCATGGTGTGGGCAATTTCGAGCCCCATTCAACGAGGTATATAGTCCGTCAATGAGGTAGATGCCAGTAAGAACATGATTCACGGGAGCCTAAAAGCACGTTACATTAACCATGTGGTGTTTAAGTCTCAATGTCAAGTGCACGCCGAGCAAGCACTAAAGCATAAAAACATTAAATACCTATGGAACAGTGAACACATGTAGTTAACCTAAAGGGTCCATCAAGTGTACCAAAATAGCTTCCTGGAGGTGAGCATGGGGGGAGTGCAGATCGAAGTCTGGTGGGGCCCCCATGGCCACCGAGTGCATACATTAGTACCAATGTGTTTAAACGTCACAACATTCCAACAGACCTGCTGTAATTTTTTAGGACAGTCTAGAGGTGGAACACTACTCTATCCATGTATAAAACAAGAACACAAAATGCTCCAAGGCACAATCCTGCATCATCTTGTGGTTACAGGGGGCCTAAGTCAATTGTTAACATAAAAATGAATGACTAACAATAGACACCAAGGGACAGATCTGCCTCTCAATGCTGCCGCGGTTGGAACACCCTATAGAGGCATCCCAGGCGTGCACATTCTTAAAGTTGTAGGAAGCTTGTCACAACCATCCACTGACAACCGAAGTGTAAATGATAAATAACGGGAGGCAGCTTACTGTCTTTGTATTCTGCTGCACAGACACCCGAGCAGAATATCCAAGCCGTTCACATTTTAGGTTCATTTGGCAACATATTACTTTGCAAAGTACGTAACATTTATCAAGTTTGTTGACAGTTTTCCACTTTCATCAACAGACAACAAAGGTGTGAGAGACCGCTGTCTACCTCATCATTCTGCTGCACATGGAACCCCAAAGCAGAGTATCCAAGCCGTTCACATTCTAAGGGTCATTTAGTAGCATGTTACTTTACAGAGTAAGTGACAATTGTCAATTGTCGAGGACACTTCTGCTTCTAGTCTATACATTTATCACTTATAGTCTACATGGGATCAAGTTCAGTTGTCAGACAAAGACCAATTAATTCAAGAGGCTCCTCACCCAAGGCAAGGACTTGTTAAACGAAACACAACAAATCAAAATCAAGATTAATTCCCCTTGGACTGAGGCAATCCAACAGCTCAATCCACCGGATTTCTCTCTGTTGGAGCTTCCTTAAAATATCAACACCCCTTGGGCCCAGTTTCACTTGTTCTAGTATGACACATTTAAGTTGTGCCACTGTATGTCTGGCTTCTGCAAAGTGCATCGCCACTGGTGATTTCTGGCTCTTGGTATGGATGTTTGATTTATGCTCAGTCCAGCGTATCTTGGCCTTCCTAGTGGTCATCCCCACATAGTAGAAGCCGCAAGGACATTTCAGGCCATACATCACATTCACTGCATCACATGTGCATGAATGTTTGAGTCAAATTGGTTTACCCGAATGTGGATGCCTAACACTATTACCCTTAATGACATTTGCACAGTGTTGGCAATTCAAACAAGGGGTCATACCCTTGAATGCACTAGCGTCAGGTCTCGGGATTTGTAATTCTGCTTTAATAAGGCTACTACGCAGTGTCTTATTGTTCTTATACGCAAATGTGGGTGTTTGCGGAAAAAGTTGTTGTAGCTTTGGGTCCATTTGTAACATGGCCCAATGTTTCTGTATTATCTTATTAATTCTTTTACTTTGCGTGGAATGTGTCGTCACATATACAGGCGTCTCACTGGTCTCCTCCGAGCTTTGGGTGTAAGTAAGCTGTCTCTTGGAACTTTGCTCACTCTATCTTTGACACTCTCTATAAGAGTGTGATCATAGCCTCTTTCCTCAAACTTCTTTTATACCATGGTGGATTGCCGTGTATACACCGTAGGTTCTGAGATATTGCGCCTATACCGTAGGAATTGGCTCACAGGGACACTGTCCAATGTTCTCTGTGGGTGGAAACTAGTAGCTAGAAGCAAACAGTTTCTGTCTGTGACGTTAGTAAGGATACAGGTCTCCAATATCTGTGCTTGCAAATAGACCTCAACATCCAAAAAATGAATACTGGACCTGCTTGTTAGGGTTGTGAATTGAATTCTTGGGTGCATCTGGTTCATCATACTGAAGAAGTCCCGTAATTCATCTTCTGGTCCACTCCAAATCCCGAAGATATCGTCAATATAGCGAGTATAGATAGTTAGGTGTCTTGAATATCTAGGCGAGGAGATCACATGTTCATGTTCAAGAAAATAAAAGAGAGAGAAATCCCCAGCAAAACCTAATACAGCTACAAGCTTTACTTCTGTCCGGCAAAGGTGGGCGGAAGAGGATTTTATTACCTCACTTGATGTCCCATTGGCTATCGTGGAGTTTAGTTAGAGACAAACCTCCTAGCACTGTGTCACTGTCAAAGATTCAAATCCAGTAGATTGTCTGCTATAGAATGACCAGCCCAATGCTGAAATCATTGCTATGATTGAGATGGTCAAAGACTGGGTCCCCTGGCACTATGTCCACAGAGATGCCTGCTCCTGCCATAGAGGGCATAGTGGCCACTGAGATGTAAGCCAATTACATGATCTCAGGTTTGCCTCCAGAGATAGAATCACAACTTAAGATGGATGAGAAAGTGATTTCAGAACTCAGGGGCCTGTCAGAACTTATTAAGTTTCCATCAGCTGGTGGGTGGGGTGGGGGGGGGCGCTGTGGAGCATCCGCCAAGATGGCGTCTTCTCTTTAAGCTCTGTGCGGAGCGGGAGTTGGAATCCAAATAATTGTCAGTACCCTTGCCTAAATGGAATGTTAGCAGCATATGTGAGGAACAACGCTTTTCTCGACTCAATACGGCACTAGGAACCGACACTTTGGCATACCCAAACGCGGCAGGTGGCCACGTCTCAGCTGCATACAGGCGTGTGAATCGCTGCGACTGGGGAGGCCTCATTGGAGCAGCAACCCTGGCCCTTGGATTCGCTGTGTCTATTACCTAGTTTATTGTGCTGGTCTCGTACACCAGACATCACTGCTGCACTGAAGATGTGCTGCAGGTGCGGACCCAGAGCTGTCCCTCGGTCTGCGGCTGGGGTGCTGGGACCGTGATGCCCAGTTGCACAAGCTCTCCGGCCCACCCGCGACATTATTGCATTTAGGATCCGGAGGCCGAGTTACAGCGCTGGAGTTCCCTGGTGCCGCCGCTGTGTGCCGGGATCGGCACCCTGTGGTATTACCCTGCACTGAAGGCTGGGTGCATCCAGCTGGGATGGCCGGCCGGGCCCGCCCCATCTCTGCTGGGGGTAACACCTGCGCTCAGCAGAGTCCACTGATCACACATGTCCACAGTGCTCTCGAGTATGCAGAAATCCTGCCGGGGATAACCAAGGTGTCTGAGGTGAAAGAAGTGGTTATCATTTAATAGAATAAACTGCTGCAACTGCGGGTGCCCGTGAGTTTCCACCCTCTCGAGTGTTGCTCTCTGAAACCAGGTGGACTCGGGAGGAGTCTGTAGCAGACTGGATGCAAATAGCAGCAACATCCTGGCAATTAATGTGCTCTTTTTCATTAAACTCAGCATAGTTGTGGAGCCATACTAAGCCCAGGGCTGAGCTCTGTCTATTAATCCCAGCTGCATACGCCACGCTCCCTTGAGGTACTGCGGGGTGCCCTCACGGACCCCAGCTGTGTCACGCAGCGTGGCTCCACAGGGTGACAACGATCCCTGTTCTGCACATGGGGGAGGTGTGTTGTTTGCCTCCACTAGCGGGTGAAACCATTTAGAGGGCATCATTGTTCTAAGTGAGATAGTTGTGTGCCCCCATTTCTACTTTGCCCACAATATGACAAAAGTGGCTGGAAGTAAGAAAGGCGGTGGCATGGATCGATTTACGATGCCCACACCTAAAACACCAGAGGTGGCAGCCTCAACAACGACCACTGAAACCCTGCTGACACCTGAGCCATTAACCATCCAGCAAATACTTGATACCATGATTGAAAGGTTCAACACAATGAATGGCAAGCTGGGTGATATTACCACCACAGTTACCTCCATAAGAACCCAATTGGGAAAGGATCTCAGAGAATCACGGAAGCTGAGTGCAGGATTGACATGGCCGAGGACGAAATTACAGCTTTGAAATCCAAAGTGGTGAATCTCTCCAAGGATATGAGGTCAGTGAAGGTCAAATGCGATGACCTGTACTCAAGGTCGCATAGGAACAACCTACGTATCATTGGGATTCCTGAGGAGATGCTGCACGGCAACTTGGAGATTTCTGTAGAGGGACTACTATTGGAAGTGCTGGGTGAATCTGGCCTTTCCTCTCATTTTACTATTGAGCGCGCACAGCGAGCATTGCCTCCAAGCTGTTGGGTATTTTGTGTAGATTTGGGGCCTGGCGGTATTTTCTTACCGCCGAAAAATAATTTTGCAACAATCACTCCTTGTATTCAGATTGGGTTATGTATAATAATAATACAGTGGATATGCATTATTTCAGTACACAGACATGCGTGGTTGGTATGCGTGGTTGGTGGTATTTTTGGTGAGCATAATTCCTTATTTTTGTTTAGGTTGTTCATGTGATCACTAGAGAGACCTCAGGCTTGCATTTCAGGAACACCACATTTTCATTTTCAGTGTGCCACCATGGGCAATTTCTCACTGAATTATTTACAACAGCAAGCTAACATGTGGTATTTATCACCAACTTATTTACGTTTGGTGAGCTATGTCCAGGGCCTCTCTTTCTGCCGACTCACAGACCTCTGGCAGCTGGCTATAACACACACAGTTAGTTATAATTGCTCATACTGAATGAAATTGTGCACACAGCTGCAGCCAAGTCTTATTTTTAGCTACCTTAAAAATGACAATTGCACTGTCTAAACATCTCCCCACATCATCAGCACTGTATTGGAAAATGCACAAAGGAAGGAGAAAATAAAAGACACTACCCGTCTGCTTTCAGATATTTTTGTGTATTATAAAAGTTGCATTTAAACACGATCTCACCCTTTTTACAGAAATAAATGAAATAGCACAGTAACAACATTATCTGTGAGCGGCGAGAATAGTCTAATTTGCAACATTAAACCTGTTGATAAGACAATGGAATTCTTTCTTCTACACTGACTGAATTGTTTCGCATTCACACACTCTGCCCCCGTACTTTGCAATGTATAATTACCTAATCTGTTCAGCATGTGAAATTCTTCGGCTGGTCGCCTTCTGGATGTGTTCTCCCAGCAAGGACAAGCATTTGCTGTCACTCAAACTGGGACTTGTTGACTGGAAATCCCAGTCTCTAGAACCAAGTTGAATCTGCTTTAGGAATCAGGCATCCCCAGCTATCAACCCAGTCCTTCTCCGAGCTGTGTCAAGATGCCCTCTCCCCAGCTTCTTCCCCGAGATTATACAAGAAAACTCTGGTTACCTCCTACCAAAGGATCAAAACCAATGAAATTCTATCATGCCCTATCCACCCTCTGCGCACAATAGAAATCTTTTACAGTAAGCAACTGTAACAAAACTGATTTCCTGCTATTCGAATCCTTGCTTCCTGCAAAATACTGTGGACAAAGCAGCACAGAAAAACAAGAAGAAAGAAAAAAACATTTACACACAGTCTGAAATGAGTTTCAGCCTGCCTCATTTTGCAGTGTAGAACACATTATATTATTAAGAAGTTAGAATCATGTTAGTACGGTTAATTATATTAGTTCATTAATCTTCAAATGTGTCTCTTGCAACATAGGCATTTCAGATGAAAAGAAAAAAAATTGTGTGCATTTTGAACATGAAAAATAAAATGCGCTTTTAAATGAGAAAATGGTTTGTTTTTAACCTTTGTAGCCTGTCTTCATTTACATATCCATATGTTGCACTGGCAACACATAGCTTGAAGCAATTGCATTAAACCCATGCAGTGGCGCTGCATAAAAAAAAATGCTCAAGAACACGTCTTGCTGTACCACATTATATCAATGCATCAAACCCATGCAGTGGCGTTGCACTTCAAAAAACATGCTATACATTGATCCTGTGCAGTGGTGCTGCGCTCTGTGCTCCCAAAACACGCTAAACAATCCTACAAAGCCCAAACCTGGCGATTATCTGCATCTAATTATTGCCTGCGTCATGAACTACAGAGACAGGGATCATATTCTGCGGTGGGCCAGAGAAATGGGTGACCTTCGCTATGAGTCCAACAGCATACACATTTACCGGGTTTGACAGTGACAGTTCAACAAGAGCACCGTACATTTATGGGGGTGAAAAAAATGTCTCCTATGCCATGCTATTCCCGGGTCACCTGAAATTCCAGCACAACAATAAGACTATATATACTGTCCTGGCTGAAGCGGTATCATTCATTGAAACGCATATACCCCAGCACGACACATGATCTGTGGGGTCCTCCCGCACATGATGATGTGAGCTGTCTTCTGTATGTGTTGTTTCAGTGTCATGGGCTCATAGGAATGTTGTGTACTTAGTATCCTGCCAGCTCCGTGCAGCTACGGCATTCCCCTAGCAAGTGCTATGTGTTGTTTAGGGTTGTCTAGGTTGGGGGAGAGTTACAGCACTGTCACAGTTCGGGGTACAGTGATGGTGGTGGGGGCGGGAGGGGGCAAAGTTGTTGAGTTGGTTTAAAACATACTTGGTAAAATGTGGGAGAAGACATAGGGCCTCATTACAAGTATGGAGGTAGCCATGCCGTTTTTATCCATACTGGGTACCGGGTCTAGATTCCTGGAATGGAGAATTACCGGGACATTCTGACTTTGGAGGTAATTTTCCGGACCCGGTACATCTCCATTCCCATTTGAGCCCCCATACGGCTCAATGGGAATGGGGAGAATGCCAACAACGGGCCTGTTAACGACGTGCCTGTTTTTAGCATCCTGGTCTGCTAGCGGGTCCGCTAAGGATTTGTGGTTTTACCAGATGTCCTTAGCGGGACCCACAAGATGACCTCGTAATGAGGCGGTAGAGGGTTAACGGTGCAAGCAGTTCTACTGGCGCCGTTAACCCTCTACCGCCTGGGTCGTAATGAGGCCCATGGGAAGCTCAGGGTCAGGCGCCCGCGCCGGGTGGCCTTGACATTATACTTCAAGCACTGGGAATGACTCAGAGAATCACGGTCCTTAGCTGGAATGTTATCGGTCTGCGGAACCTCATCAAAGCACAGAAAATAGTTGCGTACGCCAAGTGGAAAGGTGCACAGATTCCTCCAGAAGATGCATGCACTGGAGTGAAAGGCTCTTAGCTTGGCGGCGAACTGGGGCACGCAGAGATATACACCACCTACTCTACCAATGCTAACTGTGCACTCCTTTTGATACACCTCTCGTTGAGCTGGATGCTTCTAGACACCAAGATAGACCTCAAAGGCAGATTTGTACTGGTTCATGGTATCCTGCATAAGAGAGAAAACCTCTTGGTGAATGTGTACGGCCCCAACATTGACGACCCATCCTTTTATGACAGCCTGTTTGATCTGTGCTCTCAATACCCCCTGGTGGAGGTAATGATGGGCAGGGATTTTAATACCATCCTAGATAACACTCTAGACCACTCCAGCACAGCTAGACGCACATTATCCAGGGCAGCGCAAGTGATTCATATGGGCATGCATGCAGGGGAGCTGATGGATGTTTGGAGACTAATAGAGAGTACTCCTTCTATTGCACTGTTCACAATATGTACTTGTGCATAGACATTTGGTTGGTTTCTGCCCCTTTGCATAATATGGTCACGCACTGCGAAATCCTGCCCGCTCCCTCTCCGACCACTCCCCGACATTACTGTCACTGGAGTTCCTGATGATGGAAACTACCTGCCCGCCATGGAGATTTAAAGCAGCTGAACTCACTGACACAGCATTCGCCCTACAACTGTGCAAACAAATAGCAATCTATGATGAAACGGTCGGTCTTAACGGTAGCAACCGCTTGGAAGGCTTTGAAGGTGTTTGTACGCGGTATAGCAATGTCGCCAGAATTTGGTGTCCTGAAAACTAATAGGAGGGAAGTGGCTAGGAAGGAGGCCGTGCTGGTCACTCTGCAGCGGGAGGGTGGGCGATCCCCTGGTAAGGACCTACACCTTAAGATTCTGCTGGCACTAGAGGAATACAGGGATTTGGTACAGAGGGATGTGCAACTTTTAGACAGACCACTGATGGCTAGGCAATACGGGGAGGTGGACAGGCCGGGAGCACACACATACCATATACCCAAATGCCCGATAGTTCAACAGCTCATAATAATACTCATAATAATACGGCCATTAACAGGGTATTTCTTTACTTCTATAAGGCTCTTTACCAACCCAAAGGGAGGGCCTCGATGGGAGAGACAGAAAGCTATTTAAGTAAAATACCCACCACCCTTCTCTGCAGGGCAACATGCAACACACTGGAGACACCACTAACTGTGGAGGAAATACAGGCAGCTATTGCACAGCTCCCCCGAGGCAAGGCCCCCGGGTTTGATGGGCTGGGCACCACGTGTTTTAAAGAATTCTCTAGGATCCTCTCTCCCTACCTATTGCAGCTGTGGTAGGAGGCATTGGCACTCGGAGTACTGCCGCAGTCGGTATATGAGGCAACCATTATAATACTGCTTAAACCAGACAAGGCACCAGAAGAATGCAAATCCTACAGACCCCTAGCCCTTATTAATACAGACACTAAAATATTTGCCAATGTACTGGCAATGTGCCTATCCCCCCTAATGTACCATATGGTTCACCCGACTAGGCGGGATTCAACCCAGTCCGTTCGATGGTGCTATGCCTTAGACGACTATACACCATCATGACGCTGACACCCTCCGAAGCTCAAGCAGTGGCAGTGTTGCTGGATATGCAAAAAGCATTTGATACAGTGTCTTGGCCATTCCTCTTTTTTGGCCTCAGCTTCGTATCCTGGGTGAAATTACTTCATGCCTTTCGACAGGCCTGTGTCCAAACAAATGGGTGTGACTCCCCATTAATGAATTTGAGGGAAGATACTATACAGGGGTGCCCATTATCCCCGTTGCTATTCGCATTGATAATCAGCCAATAGCTGACAAAATTTGGGCCATACATAGTCGGGCTGGCATAAAGATAGGGGGTGAAACTGAAGTCATCTCAATGCTTGCAGGTGACATACTGCTATACATAAGTGACCCAGAGATGAACTTAACCAAGGTATTGAATACTGTGGTGAGGTTTGGCTCATACTCTGGACTGCATCTTAACAACAGAAAATCTTTCCCCTGTCATCCGGGACACTGGAACCATCCAACAAAATAGGATTAACATGGGCTCCTCTCTCGTTCCGATATTTGGAGATAAAGGGGCCCCGTAATCTTGTCCTAACCTGTGAACTAAACTACGGATCATGCATGGAGGTTCTAAGTGCGAAACTGAGCAGATGGGGGAGGCCTCCAATGTCATTGTCCACAAGACTTTCTCTAATTAAAATGGTGGTGCTTCCCAAATTACTTTATATGTTTCATAACATTCCTCTGTGGCCAGGCCGCTCACTGTTCCGGGACTTGACAGCTGCATGCTCCTCCGTTGTGTGGGGGGGTGGGGCAGTTCACCTGAAGTGCACACACATAGCCAGGCCATACGTGGAGGGGGGGTTTAATGCACCGGATTTTGTGCTGTACTACGTTGCGGCGCAGGCACACTATGCTTCCCATTGGGCCAATTTGTGGCCTTCCCCACCGCATGCACGTCTAGAGAAGGTGGCTGTCAACCCTCACCCTTACCATCCTTGCTGATAGGGGGCGTATACCAGGCAACACATCTGCTGGATGGGGTTACATTTAATGCTTGGGAGAGATTGACGGTTTGAGGTACTGAGGCATCTCTATATGAGAGGATGTTGCCCTTGTGGGGGAACCCACTGCTCCCACCGAATTGGGACGGTGGCATGGCTAGAACCTGGGCGCAGCGGGCATACTCCTGACTGGTGAACTGTATGTGGAGAGTCTCTTTGTTGAAAAGGGAAACATTGAAGGCAGCAGTGGGCATGGACCACTTGCAGGCATTAGATTACTTGAGGATACATGCAGCGGTGCAGGCATTATGGCCCTCATTTCCAAATGAGCCACCAACACACCCATGGTTATCATACATACTGCAAAGATCTAATGGTAGTAAGAGCATCTGAGTTCTATATAGACTTGCAAAATCGTCTACTGGTGAGTCTAGGAACATTAGAATGAGATGGGGTAGTGACCACCAGGTAGAATTCCCAGACTCTCAGTGGAGGACACATTGCCTGTTATCTAAGGGCATATCGCTAAATTCAAAGTATAGACCCATACACTTTAAGATCTTGAACAGACTATACTACTCATCGGCGAGGTTAAACATGTTCCGGACAGATGTGACAAAAGTATGCCCCAGGTGTGGGGATGAGGAAATCCACCTACTGTATATGCTCTGGTCCTACCCCAAATTAAGTGGATACTGGAACGCTGTCAAGTCCACTATGTCTGAGATATTGTGGAAGAGCTTGGAACTATCTCTTTGTGACTGCATAGTGTGCTATGTGTGCCAAATGGGGGTAAATCAGCACAGATTCTTGGACTTGGGATTGCTGCTGGCCAAGAGGGCTATCCTTATGAAATGGTTGCACAATCTCCCACAAAAGCCACTTGGATGCAAGATATGGTCTGGGCCAACGACACTGAGGAACTGTACATTACGTTGGTACCGTGCTCCAGTAAACCTAAGAACATTGTGCTGAGTTTCGGGCATATTTCACTAAGGTAGATCAGCCCCCCCTCCCCCCCTGGACTGCTCTGTTGGAACCCATGATGTTGCTGATAATTGTTTGTAAATGCGTATCAATTATGGGTGCACTACTGTCTTGTTAAGTTTCTTTGCACTAAATGTAAGTTGGAATGCAATTCGGCTTGGGGAGCTGAATATTATTTTACAGAATTTCATTAAATTTGTTTTCTTTGGTGAAAAACTTGATACACTTGGGTGTTGAACCTGATCTTTCTTTACAACTGTTTTACCCATGTGATGTATTATAATGAATATTTGAGTAGTGGCATATGCCAGTGAATAGAGGAGGTGATCTACCTCAATAGAGAGCATGGGGGTTACCGTTTAGCGATAACAGGTTTGGTTAGTTTTTGTCTTGTTTAGTCTCCAGTGGCTAGACAATGATACCACTATGCACCTGAAGTGTAATAAAATATTTTTGTGAACGTAAAGATTGTTAAAATAGCTAACTGATAACAAGAACTTAAGTAGTGCCCCGCTACGTATGCTTACATTCCTTTTCACCTTAATGTGCACTACTGTCTTGTACATGTCTTCTTGCTCGATGTGTGGTAATAATTTTGTTATATGCCAAGTGAAATAAATAAATTGTTAAAAAAAAAAGTTTCCCTCAACTGGAGGTCGAAGTCAGGCTGGCTTTCAGAGGGACTGTGTCACTCTGGCTAATTTGCATGAGATGGCAGAGAAACAACCTCAGGGGGAAGCCCCTATGATGTTCAGGGTGTATTGGCAGAATGATACTCTGTCCAGAGAGTCCTGAAATTCTTAGGCAGGTGAACAACCGGAGGTTGGTTGTGCCCAAATTCCACAGGCAGTTCCTACTAGACTTGGCTAGCAACATTCTTTTATCAAGGCACTGCTCTCTGCAGGCTTTGTGCCCAGTTTGACTTGTCCCGGGTGTGTGTAAAAATCAAGGTTGTAAGGTCTAGCCATCCTTTCCATGCAGTCAGACTGTCTGGTGGGGCAACAAAGCCCCCCCTTAATTCCACTATCAGTGGTTGGGCAGTCTTCTGAGAGAACTGGCATGGACATTTTGGGTCCTTAGATCCTCTTTCCACCTCAGGCAACTGTTACATTATGGTTGTGGTAGAGATTTGCCCCTGGTACTAAGAGGCTATACCATTTGGAAGCATGCAAACCCCTGTGGTTTGGGACAGAGATCCCCCATATAAAAGGACAGAGATCCTTTTATATGGGGTTCCCTTTTCTGACAAGGGATCCAACTTCAAATATGTGTAAATGAACGCAATGTGGAATGAATCTGGGAATAATTTACACATTCGCCACAGCCTTTCACACACAAATGGCTTGTTCAGTGGTTCAATAAAACTAATGACATAGTGGATTATGAGGTTCAGAAACAAGAAGGCAAATTACAGATAATGGAAGTCAGCCAGGAGTAGGGGTATGCAAAATTGTTAGATTCCATTCCAACAGCAGGGAAAACGAAAGCCTGTGACCTGGTCATTCCAGAGGCAGAATTCCGTTAATCCCCATTCCCATGGAGTCCCAGAGGATCATGCAAAAAACACTGGCACCGTAAATAACTGTGCTGGTGTTTCCATTTCCGTCAGCAGGCGGGTGGTGTTGCTCCCGCCTGCAGAACTCTTAATCTGCTGGTCTGGAAACAAAGGTGGCGGCGGGTTTACCGCCACCCTTGTTTCCAGACTGGCAGGATCATAATGAGGCCCCCTGTATTTTGTTTCTTTTGTCGGACAGGAAGTTTGTCGAACATGTTCATCCCATATTTCGCACGGGACAGACGATTCACTTTAACGCCCCTCTGACAATTTCTGGTTTGTCAATGGACGAATGTACTTGGCATCGTGTTTCTGAAGCTTTGTTTTTCAAAAGTGTCCGTCCTGTAAATCACTTGGTACACACAATTCTCTTTCACAGACACACAGACACACAGACACACAGACACACCACTGTCCATTTCAGTTTTGGACCACCTGACACATGCATTCTTTATCGCGCATATGCGCTTTGCATCCTCCTGCATTGCCCCAAATGACTCTCATTCCGAATATGTTTTGTGCGCTTACGCACTATGTTGTGAGTGCCGGCAAACACTTGGTGCATGCGCTTCCTGCTATATTGCAGCAGGGCTGAGTGAGAATCTGAAACATACTTTTTGCATGTGAAGGTGTGTCCCGATATTGGACACCTTGTTTGTGGTCCAGCCTTACCCCCAAATCTCCACCACACCTCTTCTATTTGGGAGAGGAGTACTAAGAACAGCAGCAGCTTGTTGCAGCAGCAGCATCTTCTTGCAGGAGCTGCACCAGCATCCGAAACCACCAGCAGCAGGACCACCACCAGCAGGATGACCAGGATCAAGCAGGAGGAGAGCAACATTAGGCACCAGCTCATGATGGCGACTGGGAGAGATTTACTACCACAGGCAGCCAGCAGTGGCAGCAGCACACCACCACATGAGGAGCAGGAACTATTTCCTGGAAGCAGAGCAACAGCAGCACCTGGCAGTCTTGGTCACCTAATGTCCAATGTGAGCTTCAGAAATAGCATGTTTGGCAACCCAGCACTGGTTCCGGCATTCCTCCCCCCCACTGTCATTGAATTAGACTCTGAGGAGGAGGGCACCATCATCGAACAGTAAGATGAAGCAGAGGAGGAGGAAAAGGAGGAGGATAAGGTGGCATTACTTCAACCTCCTAGTTTGCAGCGCTCAAACCTCTGTCACCAGTCAAGGACCCTGAGTAGGACTCACAGCTGCCACCACCAGTAGAGCGGTGGAAGAGGGAAGACATGGTTCCATGCCCCTGCCTCATATACATCAACACCCTTCCACCTCTAATCACCACGGCACTAGCGGACACCCTCCTCATGGCAGTGTACCCCATCCTTTGGCCCACTCTGGACCAACAGCTGGGCAGTGTCTTACAACACTGGATCTCCTGTGCAACCACACGCCTGGGCCCACAACAGCACTTGCACACACCGCATGGCCCCAGCCCTTACTTCAGTGCCTCTCTTGGATGCACATGCATGTCTAAATGCCAAATGCCCTAATTGAGCCATGTAGTTGAGCCATGAGCACACATGATCCATCAATGTGGAGTGTTAGTTGCTTCTGTTGTCCATCCACCATTTTGCCTACTTGTGCGTGTGGACAGCATTGCATTTTACCTGTGCCACATGGAAGCACCACCAATTGTTACGCACATGAGTGACACCAACAGAACACTCATGATGTAAATGCTTATATGCGATCAGGCATACGGTGTAGACACAAGTGACTTTGTGTGGATCACAGATCATGGTGTCACTGCTGTATTGAAGCACACATCCACAGTACAAAATTTCAACCTACCATGTCTGTCCCCCTCGCACATGACTCTGGATACCCAAATCGCAAATGAATCCCCAGACACCACAGGAGGTGGCATTCAACCGTGCCCACATTCGGATCACGGTGGCAATAGTGCGCATATGTGGCCTGTGTAAAACACTTTTCGGATGTCGGCATCATAAAGGGGTAGCCCTAATTTACAAAGCCGGACAAGGGAGGGAAGATCGTGCTAGCATGTGGAATGCTGCATAACATATGCATTTGGCGCAATATACCCCTGCCCCCAGTTGTGGACATGCACCGCCCCCAATGCTGACGAAGTTGTGCCTGCTGGCATTAGACATGAGGACACTGTGCATGCAAGGTCAGACTGTGTCATATTGCTTGCTAAGAGCTAATTGAGAACTCTTTTTGATGTTGGCCACCACTATCCCTGGTAATAATCCCTTTACTGTACAGACTAAAGACATGCACTCAAATAAAGACGTACAATCAATGTTGTAAGTGAAATGTCAATGTGTTCGAATTTGACACTCCTAACGTGTATGTGACATACGTCCCATCCCATCACCCACCCCAACAACACCCTCCCCAGCCATCCAACTCAACAACACCCTCCCAAATTACACACCCAACAGTGCCCATTATCACCATAACCTCATCCATGCCTCACTTGTGGGGACATTTGGGCTTTGGGTCGGGTTCTTGGAGCCTGTTGGTGAAGCGGTGCATGGAACGTCACCTAGGGGTACTATCCTGTGACCCCATCCTGTGACCCCCCCATTTGGGCGTGTTTGTGGTGGAGGGCTCGGAACACTGGGCACGAATGAACTACAATGTTAGCCTCATTGCCTGTGTTAGGGCTTCTGCTGAGGCAGAAGTGGCATCTGTGTGCCTGTGGACCGACTGGGCAATTCTTACCATTGAAGTTGTTGCATGGCTTGAGCGCGTGCCATGTGGCATGTGCTCCTCTGCATGCAGTTGCGTATCTCATGCATCTTCACAAGTTGGTCTCCTGCCATTGTATGGATGTCAGCCTGCTGGTGGTCAATTTGGCCCAGGCATGCCGGTATTGTCTGCAGGTTGACCTGTGGCAGTGGTGGGGGCTGCGCGGGCTTGGTGGTGTGGCTAGACTGAATCCTGAATCCTGGTCTGGTGTCACCTTAAAACTGCTCAAATGACTCCATGGTCACATCCATTTCCTCAATTTACTTGTACCCCACAACAATATCCAGCAGTGGCATGTGTGCTTTTGTGTGTATGCCCGCTGTCCCTTGGCACGTGATCACTGTGACCGCCTGTGCTGTGGTCAGTGTGTGCAGCTGTGTGTAGGCTGGGCTGGCTCCACCAGTGGTGGTGGTGACTTGGCTGGCTCCCCTGGAGGTGGTGGTGGCTGGGCAGCTCCAGCTTTTTCTGCTGGTAGCTTGGCTGGGCCCACAGCACTGCCATGATACCTGCTGTGGCCTGCAGTGTGTCTGGCCTGCGCATGAGTGTTGGCTTTCTTGGTGGCTGCATGCAAGGGTTGACGCTCATCACTGTCTGTGGAGAGGGTACCTGTTTGGGTAGATGAGACCGGTTGTCAGCTCTTTACTACACATGTTGTCACTCATGCATTCTATCACATGGTGTGTGTGTCATTGTGTTGTTGGTGTTATGTGTTTAATGTGGGTTGTGTTGCTCGGATGGGTGGATATGCAGGGGAAAGCAGGGGGGACATGTAGAAAAATGGGGCATGCAGGAGGGATTCATGGTGGGTGTGTGGACTGTGCCGGCATGTGTGGTTGTTGGGGTGCTATTGGCATCGATGGGTGTTAAATGCATGACATGCCATGAGTCAGGCCACTTGACATGGCTGATGATGTGCTTTCTGCTGGTTGAGGCATGCACAATGGGGGGCATGCACTTGTACGTAATGGCATCTCCTTGTGTCACCGCTCCTTCCTCAATGCCTCCAATGTCTCTTATCCCTTCCATGTGGAGTAGGGGTGGCACAGTGCCCACACCAGTGGCTGTGCGCTCCCTCCTGTGTTTCAATATGCCTGTTCAGACCTTGGCCTTCATGTCATCCCACCTCTTCCGACAATCTATTCTTGTTAGGGGGATGGTACCCACATTTACTACATTGGCCACTACCAAAGGCCATATGGCGCTCTTCCTCTTGCTGCTTGTCTAGCACTGCCTGGCTCAGCACAACTCCTCTGCATGCTACAGCACTGTGTCCACTAGTGCTGATATTTCTGCATCTGAGAACTTTGGTTTGCGTTGGTGGCTTTCCTTGGATGGGGTGCTCTGCTTCTGGGTCATCCTTCTGCAGTGTTTCTGTGCCTTGATGGTTGTTTGGAACAGTGGATTGCAGTGGATTGAGTTTTTGTAATGGCTGCTGTGCTTCTTCGGGTTCCAGCTGCATTTCTGTTTCTGGCAGCGGTATTGTCGCTTTTCCGGTGTTACCGCCATTTTTGGGGCGCATCCTGTACTACCACCATTATATGTTCGGTATTGCCCGATGGTTTTTTTGCTTCATCCGCTGATTCTGGCTATCTGGTATTGCCGCTTCTGGCATGGGCTGGTATTTGCATCCATGTACTCGTAGAGGGATTCCGCTGCATGTCCAGCCGGAAATGATAATACTGGATCGTCGGTAATTACGGATGTTTTACGGAAGACTCTGAATGAGCCCCTTTGTCTTTTTACACACACACAATTTCCAACCAAGCACCACTTTGGCTTGTGTTTTGTCTCCAGAACAATTATGAGGGAGCAGGGGCGTTAGCGGAGCAAGAGGTAGCGATGGGGCTCCACCAGAAGACAAAGAATCTGGTCGGCGCTAAGGTAACAGTAAAATAAAATTAAAAAACAGCCACTATTGGCCATTCCCTAACAGTTGATAGTGCTAATAAGGCCAAAACAGACCTGCAAACCCTAAAGCCAACATAGATCAAAAAGAGCTGTGCAAAGTTACTTTTACCGTCATGAAACTACCACGAATCTAAACGGATCGTGAGAAGTTTCTTGTTTCATTCTGCAAAACCGACACGTGCCAGTAAAGAACCATGTGAAGTTCCTTGTGTCCCTGTGCAAAACCAACATGGGTCAGAAAAGAACCACACAAAGTTTCTACTGCCACTGCGTACAAGCAACATGGGTCAGAAAAAGAACCATGTGAAGTTTCTGGTGCTGTTGTGCTTTATGTCTGACCTACAGATAATTGGGCCATCCCACATCACCTGGGCTAGTCCTGGAGTACTGGCACCTAAAAAGCCCAGTCGTGGGTAGACTGAACCCCTATATATTTGGGTCTCACTTCATGGACCAAACAGACCACATACATCTTAGGTACATTATGACCAATCAGGTAAAGAATCCCAAATGATTGCGTTCGGCCATAACCCTAGCGGGATCGGATATGGGCATCCAACCCAAACCTTCATCACAGCACACCAATGCAGATTACCCCAGCCAATACTTTTGCCTTGAGAATGAGCCTGACTCTTAAAAGGGTGAGTTTCATACTTTTTGGCAGTGGGGCAAGCAAAGGATTGCCATCTGGTAAGGGTATGGATGCCTAGCTTTTGTATTTTTTTAAAACAATAAAATGATGTGAGTAAACTGTTAGAGAGAATTCTCAGAAATGTGCTAATTCCCTCTACCTTAGAGACCCCCAGCAACTTTGCTGGATTTTGATTACTTGATTTTTTAAAACCTGGAGAGAGTGAGACCCTTTTCCCCACTCTCTCATGTGTTTTAATGTGATTTTGTACTCTGCCTTTCTTTTGGTTGTGGAGTCTGAAAAACTCCTGAGGCATCATCTTTTACATTGGTCAAACAGCACCTTCAGTGCAGTGACACAGGGAAGTCATTCAGATTTCCCAAAGGTTTGAATACCTTCTCTGGGACAAACTATCGTTTCCTAGAGCAGTAAAGTGAAATTGACTTTACTTACAATTGCAACTTTCAAGACCCAGCATTTTTATGTTACCCTTTCCTCATTGAGTGGCTGGTGGCAGTGGTTTACGTTTTACTACCATTATGGGACTTTACCGCTGGCTGCGTTCGCAGCCACGTTAAAGCACCCATGGATGCCATTTTTGTCAAAATGGCCCTGGTCTTCTTTTTTCGCCATTTCTTTTTGGAACGGTCATTCTTGAGATTTACTCTGCACGCCAAACCAGGTTTGGTCCTTTTGTACATTTTGACTTTGGTGGGCTTCACGAGTGAAACCCGCCTCTGGCTCCAGGGTGCCTGCCAGGGGCAGGAAGTGAGGGAGGTGCCCAAAACTCCCTGTGCTTAGTCTCCTAGGAGACCCAAATACACTGTGTGGTGATTGGCTAGCTGGCTGTCCGGCAAGGACAGCCACCCTGCTGGGTGACTGACAGCTAGGCTGCAATGAATGGGAGCAAGCTGCATAAAAGGCGAGGCTTTTTGAATTGGAAGACAGAGTAGACCACTGGACGAAGGAATCCAAAGAAGAACTTGAAGAGGACGCCTGCTGCAACTCCTTGACCGTTGATTAGCCCGGTGAAGCCCTGCTGCTGTGCTGTGCTGAAACTCCACATTCTCACATTCGCATCGAAAGAGAAACTCCAGTAAGCATGACTTCTCCCTTTGAGTTGGTGGGACCAATCAACTCCAAAGTAAGCCACCTGCACATCCTCTCAACGCTGGTCGAGTATCCACTGCAGTTGCTGCCGGAACCGGATAGCCAGGGAGAGGAACACCAGTTTGTGTGCGTTGCTTTTAATATGGCCAAGAGCTCCAGAAAGATCTTGAGGACTCCCAGGAAGCAGAACTGACCGAGCCTGAGCCCCCTCAACAGAGTGCGGGACCCCAGAAGCAAGGAAAGCCCATCTCGACAGCCAGGAACCACAGTGTTGCTATTTGCGGTAGACACAAGGATTTGAAACACTGAACAGCCACTTGTTTGAAGTTTGTCGGTTGCAAGCAGTGACCATCCCATTGCAGTGTAGTCCACAGAAGTCCTCCCTCTTGTGCCCACCACTGAGGAAAGGGTTAACTGACTTTGCATTGGGGGGTTGTATTGAAAGTACTTACCTGCTTGAGAATAACTGTGTGAATATTTGTTTTATTCTGATCTCTCTTCTCTTTAACGCTACTCCCAAGAATATTCTAAATGCAACAGTAATATATTAATGCCAACAGCACCCTAGCTATTGAAGTCACTTGAGGGTGTAGGTAGTGCCTGTGTGTCATCCGAAATGAGTATTTGCTGATTTAGATAACTAAGAGTGTGTATTTTTGAAGTATATTTGTGTGGTGTTTTATATTGCTTCCCTTCTGAAGAAGGCTTGTTCTAACTTACTCTTTACTCAATTCACTTTCCTGGCACGCAACCCCTTTTCTTTGCCTACATTGCTTATTGACTAATTGCTTGTAACTCACCAAATTCCATTACCCCGGTTCACATGTACATGGTTGATCACATTTGTTTGTTTGTTTTATTATTTATAATGCGCACCAGACCCGGGGGCATCAGGGTGCAAGGAGTAGCAAGGACATTCTCAGCTTAGGTTACAGTGCTGTACAGTATATACAGAAGAAAGGTAACAGACATTAACATTTAGGAAAAAATGTATACATGTAAAAAGTGGCATAAGTTGCGATATATATAATATATACAATGGAGGATGGTGAGGTGGGAGGTACTCAAGGTTTAGTCGTCATCGTCTTTGAACCAACTGATGATGTTATGTCGGAAGTGGGAGTATGTTTGGTCGGCTCTAAGAGTGGGAGATAGGGAGTTCCACAACTGTGCTGCCTTTACTGGGAAGCTATGTCCGTTTTGGAGAGTCTAAATCTAGGAACAATCAGGGAATTGGTGCTGGCTAGTCTTGTAGGATGCTTTGATGATTGTCTCTTGAATCTTTCTGTGAGGTAGAGAGCGTCAGCGTTATTTAGACACTTGTGGGTGATTGAGGCTGTTTTTAGCAAGATTTTATCGTTAGTGGTGAGCCACTTGTTAGATCTTCTTAACTCTGAGATGTGCTCTTATTTGGCTAAGCCTAGTGCCGCTCTAAGGGCATTATTTGGCAGGATCTGAATTTGATTAATGATGTATTTGTTGGCTCCTAAATTGAGGGCCTTGCAGTATCTAATTTTGACAGAATTAGAGCTCTGGCCAGGGTGATGCAACTATGTGTGGAGAGGAAAAGCTTAGCAGCTCTGATAAGCTTGCAGGTATAAGCCGTGGTGGTGGCCATGGAGCTGACTTGTTTGGTGAAGGAGAGAGTGGTGTCTAGGTGAAAGCCTAGTGTTTTGACTGCTTTGGAGACATTAATGGTATTGACGTCGATGGTGAAGCTGGAGTAGTTGTGGCTGAGTTTGCTTAGGTTAGGGGTGGTGCCGAGAATGATGAGTTAAGTTTTGTCATCATTCAGGCATAGGCCATGGGTGGCCATCCATGCCTGGATGATGAGTTACACTCTATTCACCAAGCCCAAATCCTTGTCGTAGTCTCCCGTCAATGGTAAGAGGATCTGAGTATCATCTACATAGTTAGTGTAGGTGATACCAAGACTGTCAAGATCATCAAAAGGGGCTTGGTGAAAATGTTGTACAAAGTCGGGGAAACACAAGAGCCTTGAGGCACTCCACAGGTGATGGGAATAGGGTCGGCAGATGCTGTGGGTGAGAAGATACGCACGGTCCTATTATTTAGGAAGGATTGTATCCAGCCTATAGCTTAATTCGAAAAGTGTGCCGCTTAGTCTAGATGGCTGCAGAGGACTTTGTGGTCTATCAGATCGAATGCCGCTGAGAGGTCAAGTAATAGTAGCAGGGCGGTTTTCCATGGTCCCTGAGTGCATCAATTTGGGCCTTGAGGTCTATCAGTGCTGTTTCAGTCCCGTGTTGGGGTCTGAAACATGACTGGCAAGCTCCTAGAAGATGCTTTTGTTTTAAGTACTGCTGGATTTGGAGGTATGTAATCCTGTCTAGGATTTTGAGCAGGAAGGGAACAGTGGTGATGGGTCTGTAGTTTGTAAGGAGGGGTCTAGCACTTGTTTTTTGAGGAGAGGGAGTACCCAGGGCTCCTTAAGACAATGGGGATAATGCCGGTGGAGAAGGATGCATTAATATGTTTTGAGATGAATAGGGATAGTTCTCTTGCAGTGTCTTTAATAATTTGGGTGGGGCATGGATGACCTTGGCAGTTTGAGGGTTTGAAGGCGAGGATGACTTTTTCAACTTCAAGTATGGAAACGTTGGCGAAGCTGAAGCGGTGTCATGATGCCTACCGCCTGAGCACCTGGCCAGGCCCAGCATCCCCGGGAGCAGGCATCACGCCCCCGGGTAAAAGCCCAGCGGCCCTTTATAGGGGCTCTTTGGACTCTGTCCTGGCGCCGTTGGCGCCAGGCTCATGTTGGACATCAGTCCTGGCGCCATAAGCGCCAGGCTCATAAGGGGAAGTGTTTGGTGCACTTACCTGAAGCAGACCATGCTGCACACTCACCTGATGCAGACCATGCTGCATGAAGAACCAAGCCAAATGAGGCTTAGGAGGAACTATTTTTCTGATGGAACTATTTTGTTACTTGGGTGGGGCTGTGGAAGAATACTCACCTGGAACTTCTTCCAAAGCTATTTAAGCCACGCCCGGACAGCCACACGTGCTTCGTGTTGTTCTGCATCCCAGCAGCTGAACGCTCACCGTGTCTGCTCCTACACCTGGACTCCAGCCACGCCCGCCTCGAACCTGGAACACCTGTAAGGGAATAAGAGAAGAGAAAGGTGAAAACCAAGAACGTATTCAACCTTCTTACCTGCATCCGGAATCTTCACGCCAGCATTCCTGATGGAAGACTTCCATTTAAAAGCACCGCGTTGCCCGCTGCAGCGCCGCTCTTCACTCACCTGTTCCCGAGACGCTGCCCGGCTCCATCGCGCTCTCAGCACCGGTCGCCACATCTCTGCAGCACCTAGGGGAGAGAAGAAGAGACAAAAGGTGAGCAAGGGAACACACGAGGAAAGCCGAATTTTCAGCCATATTACTTACCGGCTTTTCTTGATGAACCCATTCCACATCTCGGGTTGGTGCCGCATCTTTGGCAGGTACCGCACCCAGGCCCCTATGGGGAAAGGACAAAAGACATTACTGGGGAATTATAAAGACATTTAGAGGGGTCGCCCTCATCACTAACTCACCTGATTTTACCGGCGGCAATTTAACCCCTCAACGCATCGCCTTTGTTCTGCACCTGAAATAAAGGACAGAAAAGACAACATAAAAGGAGGCTCACACTTGAACTTTTGCATCTTCATACTTACGGCGTATTGCTCAGAAAAGTCAAGTGGATGTGCCAGCGCCATTCTGAAAACCAGTGAAGTAACTGGACGAACGCGCGACCCTGCACCAGAAGCAGGATGGAGAGTTCATCCTTCCAAACCATAAGGTGAGCTTAAACCGGGGGTTTTGGAGGAATCAGAGAGGAACGAAGGGGGGAAGGGGGGAGCAAGCACACTATTCGGCAGACAGTTAATCCCCTTTCTCATCTGCAGAAGGATAATCCTACGGGCCGACAAGCAAGATTTGGGGGTCCTGTTCAATCGGTGGTCCGAATTCTGCGCATCACGCTTGAAGAGGCCACAGCAACCCAGACCAGACCAGCACCTCCGTGGGAGCCAGGTGAGCGTTACAAGCGGGTTAGTTCAAAGGCATGGCCGTGCTGAGATGTAGGGTGGGGTTATGAAGGTTTGCTTTTTTATTGGCAATCTTATCCTGGAGGGAAGGTACTTTATTGGTTAAGGCTTTTTGTATACCAGTGCACCCGTCTTTGTCCTTCACACCTTGTCTAAGTATTATAAACAGCTCTTTTATACTTGAATTAGCTGGCAAGATTCTTGCATTGTAGGAGTCTTGTTTCACATGGAGTATTTCTTAATTGCAGTGGGCTAAAATGACTTTGAGGTTGGTCTTGTTGTCATTAGAAGGATGGTGTCTCCAAATAGCTTTGCATTTCCTTTTTTCCAGACATCGTAATTTAAGATGAGGAGGGAACCAAGTGTTCAGGTGCATATTAGGTTTACTCTTTCTCAGTTTTAATGGGGCAATAGAGTCTAGGGCTTCAGTCATTGTTTTGTTATATATGTCAACTAGAGAAGAGGGGTCAGAAGATTCTGGGATGGAATTTAGTGTGGGTAGTAATAGTGGAACAAGTTTGTCAGCTGTAATGTTTTTTTTATTCCTGGTGGGTATAGCGGGGACTGATAGATTATTGTTGGTACTAGATGTTATGGCTTCAAGTGAGAAGGCTAGGAGGTGGTGGTCCGTCCAGGACTGTGGGATGATCGAGGGGATGGAGGCACTGCAGTTGTAGTCAGTCACCCAATCAAGGGTTCTCCCTTTGTTATGAGTGGGGCAAATTGCTATTTGAGTGAAACCTAGTTCAGCAAGAGTGTCTGCGATTAGAGCTGCTTGCTGGTCTTTGGGGTCTTTGTATCCTAAGTTAAAATCACCTAGCAGCAGAGTTTGGGATTTGGGATGTGATTTTCAGGGGAAGTACTTTCCTTCAAAATACTTAAAGTTTTTAAAAAGAGACATGGAAAGCGTTGAAAAGGATGGCATCTCAGATGGCCACATTCTCATGGCCTTTCACAGAAAATGCTGAAAAGTGACAATATTGACTATTATGTGCATTAAATATGACAAGTAGTGGTATTATTCCACTATTAAGTAATACACCACTATTACATCCTTCTATGCGTGTTATTGAACTGTACCCAAAAGTACGTACCACAAACTACCACACTTGTAATATTCATGGTTATTATTCAGGGTGCTATTAAACTCTTTTTTGCAATGATCTCACAAGTTCTCAAAAATCTCATCAGGAGCGAGGTGAAGCCGTCATATGATAGCAGGCGTAAACTGCAACTGGAAACAATGCGTATAAAGCACGCAATGCACACCAACACAACGTCTACAACCACAATGAACCCAGAAATAGTAGGATCTATCGTGCACAAACATTGCAGGAGGAGGAGGATACCCAGGGACCAGATATACACACCACGCACAACGCTGTTTGGGATGCCGGATGACCAGGTATATACCAGGTACAAGTCCCCCCTTAAATAATCCTAGACCTCATCAGTAGGAGGCAAGATGGCTTAGCATCATTCACCATCTGCTCCCAGAACCTTACCCGCCTATTGCAACTGGGTCCTTCCAGCGAGCCACAGCAATAGTTGGTGGGATATCGCAGGCTACCCAATCTAGCTGTCTACACCAGGTATGTCATGCATAACAGCACATGCATTTGTGTGCAGGCACATATATTTGCCCCGAACAGAGGCTGAAAGGCAGACAGTGATCAAGGAATTGTATGTAGTTGCACACTTCCCCCATTTGTTAGGTACAATTGACTTCACACATATTGCGCTATGGCCACCCCGAATGATGGAGCACATCTACCAGAATCATAAGCACTGGCATTCCATCAATGTGCAGGTAGTGTGTAACACCAAAGGAATCATCATGGAAGTGTATGTGAATTTCCCAGGCTGCACACATGATAGCTCCATCTTCCACCAGTCACCACTGCATTGGGCCCTGGCATCTGGAAAACATGGCAATGCATGTCTCATCAGTGAGTATGAATGGTCACGCACATGCATGCATGTGACACACTGAACAATAGACCCTGCCAATAAATGACAATGATCACCATGTGCAAAATTACAGGGTACTTTGCATACCAGCTGTCAACATTTGTGATGACACAAATCCGGAATCCCACAACCCCAGCTGAGGTGAGATATAATAAATCACATGTAGCCACTCAGGCCATAGTGGAGAACACATTTGGAGTGCAGTACACATGGTTCCTCTCCCTTGAACACCATGGTGTGGTATTGCTATATGTACCACCGGTATTATGTTGAATCATAGTGGCTCCATGTGTACTGCACAATGTTGCCTCATGGCGTGATGTACTAGTGGAAATGCAGGTGGGATACCACCCGCACCCATAGGTACAACCCTTGCTGATAGTTGGACAAAGGGCATGTGGAGAGGCTACACACACCCTCCTGGTGCAATCCTACTTCACATTTAAACCAGCCCCTGTCAAGCACACACACTGAAGCCACATCCCAGGTGCCAATCAATTATAAAATGTGGTCTATCCTCCATGCCCACAACAATACCTTGTGAATGTGCCTCTTGGAGGGCATAATTGTGTGTGTCCACTAGACATAAAACAACAGGCACACACACTGAGCCCCAGATAAGATTTGTAAGTGGGACTATAACACTTCCAGTTTACACATTTGGGAATAAAATGACTCTGGAGTCAGAACAAATGTGCAAATGTGACAAATACATAAACAAGTAAAACATGTTGGAACTGAAAATTGCATCAACTTGGCATAACTGAAGTCTTATCACCTAGTCATTCATGGACATCAAAAGCAACATGTTCACTAATTCCAATCAGCTACTCAAAATTCTATTCTACACCTGTGGGACTATGAGCAGTGCAGGTCCAACCTATCCATGATGATGTGAGCGTGAATGCATGGGTGCAGAAATCCACATGTTACATATATACTGTGAATAGCCAGACCATGCACCCCATATCAAAATTACCACTGAGTCCAAGCCAATTCGTAAGTGAGAAAAGGTGGGTGAAACACGCCACGGGCTTGATTCACAGAACCGTCAAATAATGCCACAATCACATAGTGAAACACTCTTTGAATCATGCCCCTAATCTGTATGGCTGGGCACACATCACCAAAACAGTCATAGCAAATTTAACCAACAGTGTCCATGTCGTACACCTAAAATAACACAGCACAAGCAACAAAGTCCCTGAGACCCATCACATGGACAACTGTTATGCATGTAGACACCAAAACACACATCAGAATCCACAAATAGGAAGGCATAGTAACAAATGGATGGCACGAAAATCAAAGACATCAGTGGCGTAACACAAAATGTGGGGGCCCCCCTGCGAGCCATGCTGAGGGGGCCCTCCAACTCACAAATCACGGATCGCGCCACACTCTGGGGCGGCCTAGATTGTCATGCTTGCGCAATATGCATGAACGTGCTGCTGAAGGGGTATGCCTCACACTGCACTAGGAGAAAGATATAAATATGTGTTTTAATGCATTATACAGCACACTTTCTGAGATAAATTGGCTATAAAGCCAAAGTGTTTGCAATTATTTTGTAGGGTAACACAATCCAATACATGCAAGTCACCAACAGTGCACAGGAAAATGAATGCTTTGCTATTAAAAATGCCATGCCACAATGAAAACATTTCGAACTGGTTGCACAATGTAGACCAGTGTAAACACGTAATAACATTTTAGTAAAGCATGCCAGGCCACATTTAGACATACCCAGACTGGTTGCACCAAAATTCCAGTCGAAGCAATAACACTCATCAAGAAGAGAGCACACATTAAAGCGTGTGTCTCCGCGGCCTCTAACAACACGGCCAAACTCTTTAAAATCTGCAAGGAACTGGTGAATCCTGTTGTGGTCTATACCTCTCCTGTTCCCTCCCATGCCCTCTGTACAGCTCTGGCCTCTCACTTCTCTGCTAAATCTCAGGACATCCTGCCCTCTATCTCCTCTTCCTCTCTTGGCCCCCTTTGGCTATCTCTACCTTTCCTCCTCCTTTTTCCTGTTTCTCTCTGACAACACCTGACAAGGTTTCTAGACAAGTCCGTTCTATGAAAGTGCCGTCCAAACAGGTGCTCCGCTGCTCCTCCAGAACCATCAAAGACCATATTGACACCCTCGCTCCAGCCTTGGCCGATTTCTGTAATCACTCTTTCGCCACTGCAACGTTCCCCTCTCCCTTTAAGCACTCCCTTGTACACCCACTCCTCAAGAAGCCTTCTGCTGACCCTACCTGCCCAGCAAACTATCATTCAATCTCCATCACCCCTTTCCTGAGCAAACTCTTGGAAAAGCTTGCCATCTCCCAGCTTACTCTCCACACTGAATCTGTTGGTTGTCTCCATGACCATCAGTCTGGCTTCAGAGCTGCCAGAGGCATGGAAACGGCTCTCCTTAACACCCGTGACGATCTGCTCTCTAACCTTGATTCCAGCATTCCTTCTGTTCTCATCCTTCATCCTTCCTCTGCTTTCGACAGGGTCAACATCGCCATCCTGATCAATGGACTCTGTTAGAACCTGGGCATTACGGATCAGACCCTAGAGTGACTGACCTCCTTCCACTTGGACCTCCCCTCAGCTCCCAGGTCAATCTTGGTCCCGTTCTCTCCTCCACCTCTCTCTACCTGTGGCATTCACCAGGGCTCTATCCTCTCACCCTGGTTTCTCAACCTCTACTTGGCTACTTTGGCCTCCCTGATCTCTACCTTCTCCTCTAACTTTCAGTGTTATGCGGATAACTCAGCTTTCCTTCAGGCTCCCCTCAGCCTCCTCTCCTCTCTTGCTCATTCCTGACTGTCTATCCATGATTCAGGATTGGTGCGCCTCCAACGATCTCTGCCTTAATGCCAGTAAGACAGAGATCCTTCTAATTGGGACCCTTGCCCCTGCGTTTCCTCTCTCACTATAGCAGACCGCCTTGGGCCCTCTTCCTTCGCCTTCCTGCGAGGCAAAAAACCTTGGTGTCATCTTCAACGCCACACTCTCTTTCTCTCCTCACATCTTGGACATCGCCAATAAGTCTCACTACCAGCTGGTCCTCCTCAAAGGGACTCTTCCCTTTCTCACTTTCCACCAGAAGCTCACTATCTTCAGAGCCCTGGTTCTCTCTAGGCTGGACTACTGCAACAGCCACTTTCTCAATCTGCTTTCCTCTAGTCTCCGTCATCTGCAACTAATCCAGAACAGGACTGCAAGACTTACCCTTTGCCTCAAACCCTGGGATCGTATTTCTCCAGCCCTGAAATCTCTCCACTGGCTCCCGGTGGCTGCAATCATCAAGTTCAAGAACCTTTGCATTGTCCACAAGGCTTTCTGGGGCCGGGCCCACACTAAATGCAATGCTCTCTTCCAACATACCTTCCTTCTCGAGCCCTTCACTCAGCTACCTCCAACTTTCTAAGGCTTAGACGTTTCTCCAGGCAGAGAGTCGGGGTAGACCTCTCTCCTCTGCTGGTGCCTCCCTCTGGAATGGCCTCCCTGTCTCTCTCTAACTTGAGCCGGACAACCTGAAGTTTCGGAAGCAGCACAAAACTTTCCTCTTCTCCACTGCTTTCTCTCTCTCTCCCTCCCCTGCTGACCTACCTGTCTGCTGTACCCACTGGCTGCTTGGCTACCCTTAGAGTCTCTCTGAGATCAAGCTCTTTCTTGATCAGTCACGCTTGCAATGCCTCTGGGCCTACCATGCACTTAGGGGCTGTAACTGTAACCCTGCAGTCCCTTGTTCTCCTTGCACAGCCAATAGCTGCTCTGCCCTGGCTGCACTTACTCAGGGCATTGCTGCCCTGTTTTCCCCTCCCCTCTCACTTGCACTTCCCCCCCTCCCTTTCCCCTTGCACTTCTCGTTCTCGCAATGACACAAGGCCTAGTGAGATCGTTTGTCTTGTCCTCCCTCTATCTTTCCTCCTTTGTGTACACCTGTGTACAGGCGCGTTATAAATGACTTGTATCATATCATATCATTTTATCACAGATGCCCAGAAAAATATACAATGCCGCAGTCAGAAATGGCTAGACTGGCAGCACCCAAATGCCAATCTAGCCAGGTAATTAAAGTTAGCAGGACTGCTTTATCAGAAATGTCTCCAAGTTTGGGTAGAATAAGTATCGATCAATCTTACCCATATTTGGGGTTAGAATTCGATTTACCAACCTAATCTGATCATTTCTCAAAAAAAGAGACGGGCAAAACTCCTCATATTGCATGGCTGTAAATTCACTAAAGGAACAGCAGGGTGTAGCATTGTGGGATTATTAAACTTTACCAACAGTGCTTTGTCCCGGCCATTTTGTATGGCCTGGAGGCATTAGCAATACAAGATTTGAACTGGCTCAATATATTAGAGGGCAAGTACTGGCGTGCAGTACTGGGGATGGGCCCAGCTTGCTCTGTTCAATATTTAAGGCTGGAATTGGGTCTAACATCACTTAAAGGCATGGCCTTGCAGGCACGAGGTGTGTTTTACCTGAAAGCTATTTCCACCCTTTCATGCAAATTGCTTAGCTTGGCTGGTAACAACTTTGATGACGAAAAGTCTTCCCAGGGCTATAGTTACAAACAGTTAAATGAGTCCCTTTTTGCCGATATAGACTGGTTTTATGACAAGAAGAGAACAATGCCATTCATGCACTTAAAAAAATCGTTAATACAAAAAATGAACAGATGGGACTGGACCCAGAATTACACCCACTTGTCCGCCTTGAAGGGGTACGAGGCTGTTACACATTTAATCCATAGATACAGAAAGACTCAACAATACTTGATACTCTGCCCTGATCCAGAGGTATGTCAATTCATGGTAAAGCTGCGGACAAATCAGCTTCAGGTGCTAGTTGTTGTTGGACCACGGCTGGGCATTCTACCAAACGATAGGTATTGTCGTATCTGTGAGATGGGAGAACATTTAGAAACCACCAGGTACGTTTTAAACCTGTGCCCTTGTTTGGGCCCACTGTATATGTGCCTGTTGGGTAAATTGGTAAGTAACTATGATACCATCAAGGGAGAGTCCTTCTGGGATTACTGTTTGAACTCAGACTCTATTGGAACACAGTTGGCATTATACAGGGTATGGGTTAGAGTTAAAAGTTTATTATTAAATCAGCCTGCTGTAGCTGAACTTAGAGTGGAGTTGGAGCAGGAGGCAATTCCATCATTACCTGAAATTGACACTAATTTGAAGGATGTAAGTGTAACTGCTTGAGCTTATCCCAAAATTATTATCCACGAATGTGCTGTTTGTGTCATACTCTCCAGGTCTCAAGTTATTGGGCCTCCCAGGTACTGGTCCCTGTGTTTAGCGCTGAGTGCTACGGGTTTTGTGTTTTGTGCTTTGGGTTGTATATGATGTTTTGTATATTCTATTTATGTATTGCTTTTAGATGTATATGTTAAATTTTATTTTATTTTAATTTATGTGGAAATTGTATGTATTAAGTTATTGGATATATTGGTATTTTGTATTGTTTGTGTAAAGTTCAAATTTGAACTAATTCACAATCAATTTATTATTATAAATGCCAATCTAGCCAGCAGGAGTGCATTATTAGAAATGTCCTGTTGAAAGAAAGTCATACCAAACTGAGGAATGACTAGACTGGTTGCAACAAAATGCCTCTCTAGCCACTAATACCACATATCATGCCTCATATCATGCCTGCGTAGCCTGGACATGAACAACCATTATGATTATTTAACACAATCCCGCACCCCCACACATCCCCTCTCCCTCCCACCCTCTACCCCAACCTCCACATTCAGCTCATTGGCCCAGAATTACCTCCACATCCCTCTTCCTTGTCCCAGAGCTTACATATGAGGATCCTTGTCTTATAGGTAAGCACTGGGATGAGGAACAGTGGGACTAGGAGTGATGAAGATTGCAGGTAGCTAAATCAGGTATTACCTCCATGTACCTCTACCTTTTCCCAGTACTTGTGTATGAGGCAGAGTGCCTCACACACAAGTACTGCCTCATACATAAGTACTGGGACGAGGAAGAACAGGGCTAGGAGTAATCAAGGCATTAAACACAAGTAGTGGCGCAACACCATTGAGTGGACTGGGCTTCAGCACTACCCCGCCTGAAATTTTTGAGCTATATTGACTCGACCTGGCTAACCTTTGGAGCAGTTGCCAGACCGAACAGGACAACAGATGTTAAACGGCACCTGATTTTTGCTGTTAACAAGAACCCAGCAATTATCAACGTAAACATTTCACTGTTAGTACCTGCATTCAAATGCCACATTGTTTAGGCAATTGAAATCATGATGAGGGGTTAGTACTTGCCTGCCAGGGGAGTGATTGGAATGGTAGAGAGGGAACAGGAGACTTAAAGGAGAGAGTTAATTGCTTGTAAAATTGAATCTGCACTAGAATAGTCTCATTAAAATGCATAAATAAGTTGGATGCCCCCACACAAATAAGTTTCCCCCTCCCCACAGCCTGTGAAGTTACCGCCTCTCCCAAAATTTGAAGGGTTAGCCCCCCCCCAAAATAAAGGTTTTGTTGGGCCCCTGTACACAAGCACACACACCATTCACCATATACACACTCAGCCATCCATACATTTAAGTGTGCACCCTTTCACCATACAGGCACACTCAGGCAGCCACCAGTACATTTAAGTGTGCACCCTTTCACCATACACTCACACAGGCAGCCACCTATACATTTAAGTGTGCACCCTTTCCCCATGCAGGCACACCCAGACAGTCACCCATACATTTAAGTGTGCACTCGTTCACCATACACACACAGGCAGCCACCTATACATTTTAGTGTGCACCCTTTCACCATAGACACACACACACGCACATGTCATGGAGTTGAGGGGAGCCCTATAACTTCAAAAAGAAATTGGGGCTCATTATGGGTCCAGCAGTAACCGTGCCGGTGCTACCGGCGGGTTGCCGCCAGACCCGTAAAAAATTACTAGCGCCTAACTTCCCAGTGCCACCGTGCTATTTCAAGTCAGGCGGCCGGGAAATCAGGCGCCGGTCATTTCATTAATCCCCAGACTCCACGGGAATGGGGACACTGAAGCACCGGCACCGTTGTTAACGGTGCCGGTGCTTCCGTTATGGGTCTGCCTACCGTGGCTGCTGTGCCTGGCAGGGTCAGACCTGTCGGGCACGGCAGCCCCAGCAGGCAGACCTGTAATATGCCGGTCCGGAAACAACCATGCCTGTAAGCTTACCAGCACCGTTGTTTCCGGACCGGCATGGTCAGAATGGGCCCATTGTTTCTTTTTTAAGTCACTATAACTTCATTAAGAAATGATTTCAGTTAAGCACTGAACCATAACCAAAATTATTTCTTTATGACTTCAAAAACAAACTATTTCTTTTTGAAGTCATAGGGCCCCCCCCCGCCCCATGACATGAAGGCCTCCAGCCTAGGGTCTTCCATGTCATGGGGTAAAGGGGCCCTCAAACATCAAAAAGAAAGTTTCTTTTAGTAGTCACTCTGACTTCATAAAGAAGTGATTTCTGTTACAGAAATGTTCTTTATGAATGCATAAAAATATTTTCTTTTTTTTTTTAAGTGGGGCCCCCTCCCAGGACATGTGCTGGCGGGGCCCCCCGCACCGCAGTGGCTGCGGGGGCCCCTGTTACGCCAGTGAAATCATACGAGAACAGACCTGGACCCACAACGCGTGTCCCACAACAATAAACAGGTTCAATGGAGAACCTATTTCCTGACCAAAAGTATGCTCACAAAAAACACTCCCATCAAAGCTTTCATGTTGAACATGAAAAATGCAAGTGCACTATAATACGGATGCACATCTCATCTTATACCTTGTGTGCCTGCACCAGCTGGACTGTGCAATTCTTTTATGTGTTCCTCTGTTGGTATGGAAACCATGAAAGCATGATGCTGTGTCCTGTTCACACACACAGCAGCAACTTCACCTTCAATCGCAGCAAACATATTCACATGCAGAATGCCTCCAGAGAGAAAGACAAAACAATGTGAGTGCAGGCAAAACATCCAAGCACGCAAACATACAGCAACATGTTCCCCCCTGAGTGACATGCAACAAATGCATACAATAACTCACCAGCCACCCATCACCATGCATCCCGACACCCATGCAGCCAGATCCGTTCACCTCACGCCAATGCAACATGAAAAGTGATCACTTACCCACCCACAACACCTACACGGCCTTACTCCAGAGTGGCAAGCAGTGAAGGGCCATGTAACACTTACCCATTTACATGCTGATGGGACATTTTGAATACTTGCATCTGGCTACAGTCAGTATGACACTGAGAGGACCCCCAAAAGAGATAATTGAGAGTATGGAAACCCAGGATCACCTTGGAAGTTCTCCCAATGCCTTGATATAGAATCCCCTCATTAACGTGGCACTTGGACAGTGCAGTAAACACTGGCAGGGGAGCTGATGTTGCAAAGTCCAAGAAGATATGATCTTGCACAAGGCAGCACTTCACTGAGGCAGCTGTCATAGTGGAAGGTAGAACACCAAGGAAACTGGCATAAAAATACAGGCAGACATGAGAAAGCAATGAGAAACAGAGGCCAACGACACAGACGCACAAAAGGGAGCAGCCAACAGGGGAGTGGAAGGGAAGGCAGACCTCACCGGGACTGGATTGAATTGGGTCAAATGTGACTTGTACTGAAGGGAGCAATGAGATGTACTCAGCAGCTGTCAACAGGCCTCTGGAAATGTGATTGTGTACTGGTCATGGTACATGTTCATCGTTGCAACCAACAACCCACGGACAATGGTGTGTGCCTGGTGTCTGTGCAGAACATGTCATCTCACAAATGGACAGCAATGCTGTCATTTGTGTGGATGTGTCTTCAGACAGCACCCCCAGAAGGGGAAGAAGGATGAAGATTGGATTGCCTGCATGGGCAGGCATGACCACTGAAAAATGATTGACTGGAATGCCATGTGGCAGGTAAGACAAATACGGAAAGTGCAAGGAAACACTCACCACCACAACCATCACTATGTGTCACAGCACACCATCATCCTGGTCTGCCACCATCTTGACAACACACCAACAAATTCCCTACAGTGAAATCCCCCCTCAGTACTATGAACATGCAACCAGTGCCACCCTGAGTGTCTTGACAAAACAGCATGCATAGAAAAAACAGCCTACCATCACCATGTGTTATATGCACACAGAAAGCTGGACCCGTTCACCTCAATACAGGCAAAAGAAAAGTGACCCCACACAGTGACAAACTACCTGCCACAAACCACTACACAAGTGACACCCTGTGTACCTTTGACTTACCTGCACAGGGTACCGACCAGGCTCGTATCAACTGCATCCCACCTGAAATGACATTTAAAAATCGCAAAGACATGCATCGCAAAAACATAAAGATACTGGACATACATGAGAACTCATCTAGGGAAGAAGCAAATAGGCATGGACCACCCAGTGTCAAAAGGATGAGAGAGTGAATGAGGGAGACAGGACACAGAGTAACGATTGCTTAGCAGTGGAGTGGAGCACAAGAGAGAGAGATGGCGAGGGACAGGTGAAAAGCACTGCAAGGAGAACACTGGCAGGAGTGGCGATGAGGATGAATATGTCTGACATCAAAGTGGGTGAGGGCAGAGAGAAGTTTTCCCAGCAAGGAAGACAGAGACATGAACACCTTTTCAAGAAGCAGCCTGGCCAGACAGCCTGGAAGGAACAGAGATGGAAAAGTATCACATCTAGTGGGCCATAAATAACAAATATGTGTGCAGACTGGAAAAGACGGACCACATGTGAAAGGTCCATCATCAGCTATAAATAAGACAAACCACCAGCAACACCCACCATGGCATTCAAATCTGAAAAAGACTAAAATATGCTACATGCCCACAAAGAAGTGCTGCAACCTCATACCCATACCCTACACCAGCCAACATTCAACCCTGGTGCACACCACTGCAAAAGTATTGCAGGACAACATGCAGCTGTTCACTCACACCCCAACTCACCACACACCCTGAATGAGACTGTCACAATACTTATGCATGGATTCCAGGGTGCACTCTTAACTCACACGGGGAGAACAGATGAAGACAAGCTGTGGGGAGTGGACGATGTTGCATATGCATGTCTGCAGCCATTAGACCTAGGCGCTGTGAGTTGTCGGAAGCGGCTGAATTCTCTGTCAGTTCAGTGCAGCTTGACGGCTAGAATGGCATGAACATACGTAGGGAGCACGTAGGGGAAGGTGCTTTCCTCGAAGCGAAGCGAGTCGGGCATGTAGGCAATGCGCTCTCGCCTTCGGTCGCAGTCTCGGTCTCGGTCCCGTGCTTGGAGGCACCTGGCGGTCTCGTGCTTGGAGGCGCCTGGAGGTTGCGGCTGCGGCATAGAGTGGGGGACGTTCACTGCCGGGTGAGCTGAGTGAGCAGTGTGAGTCCGAAGTCTCGAGTCCAGGGATCCGAGACCCGCAACCCGCAACCCATGACCCATGACCCTCTGAAGGAGTCAAGGCACCCGCTGACAAGGTACCACGTTCTATGTCTGCCGACAAGGTATTAAAGGTACTAAAATAATAATAATTGAATCACCGGGAGCATGTGTCTGATCAAAGCGGGAGACTGCGGAGCTGTGGTGCATTGTCTCTTTGATCCCACTGATCACAACACATATTTATATTTGTAGAGCTGCTGGAAGCCTTGCACTGAGGGCCTGACCAAAATAGGGAGTCTGTGGATATCTTAGTGCAGTGTCTCTCGGATCCTAAGAGCTGCTGGAAGCCCTGTGTAAGTCTCACTTTGCCGGTGACTTCTGCTGCAGCTGCTATCCTTTTGGACTTGTTCCACGGCTGTTCATGTTGTTACAAAGAGAAAGGAACTCCAAGCCCCACAAGGCTCTGAAGTTTAAACCAAGTGGGCCATTAGTTGAAGATATGGCTTTTAGTTCAAAAGATCCGTACCGACTCACTACGGCCATGCCCCCCAACATCAGACAGCGTATTATGTCCGAGTCACAGCCCCTTTATGAAGAACCATTGACAGCTGGCGTGGCGGTCAACATGTGCTCGATCCCAGTCCTTCAAACCCCTCGCTCCAGAACTAAAGTGAGCAGCAAGAAAAAAGGGGTTATGGCGAACAATGTTGCCATCCGGAAATATGGTTTCGGCCCTGCAGAAAATGCTGCCTCGCTGTCACCCCAATAGCATGTGAATTTCATCCTCCTGACACTAATGATATTGCTGCTCTGAACACTACCACGGAAGCTGATAATCATGTTCCACCTGCTCTTGCCGAAAAATCACAGACTGAAGGAAAGAATAAAGATGCTAATATAGCTGTATCTTTGACAGACAGCATGATACTACGCAATGCTTTATCTGGCGCTCCCCGCCCGACTGCTTCTGACGTAATAATTTTTACTAAACATACAGTAATTGAACTTGATTCGATCAACTCATGCCTCTCGGCCATAAACCCAACTTGGTTGTCAACCCCTCCCACCTGGAACAACTATGACATCCAGCTTGAACCTGCAATTCGTGCTGTTAAAGGAAGGCCCATGTCAGGGTTACTTATTGCCACTAACATTCGAGCCAATATGCATTTGTTCCCACTGCCTGCCATTAACTCTTTCATTCAATGTTCATATGTTAGTGTTAGCTCTTTTAAAATTGCTTGCATTAACCTTTACTGGAATCTGGTGGCCATCTCCACTTCAGTGTTTCTTAAAAATCTAGCAAACGCTTTGGAGAACATCATCCTGACAAATGGCAAATACATACTATTGAGGCTGGTGACTTAAATTTACATCTTCTAAATGGACAATCTTCTAAAAAACAAGAACAAATGGAATTGTGGAACAATTTTGTTAAGTCTTGGGATTTGGTGATGTTGAATGGCACGAGTATGGATGACTGTCCTCCCCTTGCAACGTGGTTTGGACAGAACCGAAGTGCGATCATTGATTATGTTTTTGTGACAAGAACTCTCTTTAACCACACAACTGATTTCCTAGTAAAACCATCTGAGTATAGCGACTATCGTCCGTTGACATTCAAGCTAACCTTGTCCACCTCTCCTTGTCCGCGGAGACAAATGTTCTTGGGTTTGGCTGAAATAAACAATTCCTTAAATCAGCTCAAATGGTCAGACCAATCACTTGTGCGCTACCGTGACCATTTAAAAGCTTATGACCAGGCAGGTTTAGAATCTGCTTTCCTAAAGAATATGGCGCCCTATGATTTAATGCAGCTCTATTCCACAACACAAACATCTAAATCAAATACAAGCCAGGCATGTGATAATGCTATCTCCCTTAGGAAATCAGTCTTTATAAAGCAGAAAAGTCAAGCTCAAAGCCTACCGTTAGCCTTAAGAGCTCTATCCCAAAGAACGCTTAAAACTGCTTATAGGAATTGATCTATAATCATAAATTAATTAAACAACAAAATGATGGTGAATCCATGATCAAGCACATTCAAACGAAAAATACTGCCCAAATTTGGCAATTAGTTAATTCAGCTACTGAGCCTTCACAATTGGATTCCCAAATAAATGGTGTCACGGAAAACGATTGGACAACCCATTTTTCGACTATCTATGCTGCTCCAACCTCAGATGAAAAGATGTGCACTTTTCCAACTCCGTTTGACCTGAAGTTTGATGAAGATGACATTCGTTACTTCATCAATAAGGCTAGTACATCTCAAGCCCCGGGTCCTGACAGACTTTCTAATGCTGCACTAAAAAAGAATGTCGATCTCTGGACTTCCATTCTATAAATCTTATTTCGCTTAATCTTATGCAATCAAGAATTACCGAGATCGTGGACCCAGTCAATCATCGTTCCCATTTACAAACACGGTAATCGTCAGAACCCTATGAGCTATCGGCCCATCGCACTTTTAGATGTGCCAGGAAAAATCTTCTGCAGGCTTGTCCTACGCGATCTGAATACCTGGTCAATTGCAGCCCACCGTAGAGACCCATTTCAAACTGGGTTTGTCTCGGGACTAGGCACTGCAATTAATCAATTAATCTAACGCTCATTAATGCTATCAAGTCTTCCTACGCCATGAGGAAACAACCACTCTATGTGGCTTTTGTTGATTTCCGCATGGCGTTCGACTCAGTTGATAGACAGATTCTGTTGCGGAAATTGGTGAAATATGGCTGTCCTGAATAGCTAGTAAAAATTGTAAGTCTTCTACACACAAATGCATCTGTTCAAATTAAACTGAATATGGAAGGTTTTTTGTCACATACCATTAAAACTGCAAGGGGTTTAAAGCAAGGATGCATACTTGCTTCAACATTATTCAACCTCTTTCTATTGGACTTAGCAGATGATTTTGCCTCAGTTAAATCAGACTCGCCGAAACTAGAATACCAAATAATATCCTGGCTTCTTTATGCGGATGATTTGGTACAGATTTCCCAAACTCCATCGGGGTGGCAAACTCTTCTTGATGTTTTTGATCATTATGTATCTCTCAACAATCCGACAGTAAATCAGAACAAAACACAAATCATTATACTAGGAAAACCGAAACATTCTATTTCAAACAAGTTAAATTGGTCAATAGCGAAGCAAAATCTCCAAGTGGTCTCTGAATACAAATATCTAGGGGTGCGGTTTAATAATTTCACATCTGAAAATTCGCTTGAATCAAACTTACGATGATGATTTCTCAGGCTAAAATTGTTCTAGCAAAATTTGGTAAGTTCACATGCATGCCCATCCTGTCCTATTACCAACAAAAAGTTCTCCCAGTTATCACCTATGGGATGGAATCTTTTTTGCCTAAAACTCAAGCTTTTTGGAGCCAGATCGAGGCAAAGTTCTGGAAAAGGGTATTTAATTTACCAAAGAGCACACCTAATATGTTACTCAGATATGAACTTGGCCTCCTATCAATACAAATACAATTCACTTGGAAAATGTGCACATTGCTCAGGAAATGTATATTAGGTTTCTCTATCCAAAATAGTCTGGCCATTTTAGCGAATCATTTGTTGATTTCCAATCAATCATTCCCCTTAAACTGGAGAACGCGTACTTTAAATTCATTCGCTGATGCTGACATCTCGATCAATCTTCTTATTATGAACCCAAGCAGAGCTAAAACTTAGCTTTATCAGTCGGATTGGCTGTGTACTCAAGAAAAATGCTTTAAACTTAAGGACTTTGATAGGAATCTTTTTGGTCAGAAACAATTTCACACAACGGCTGATTATCTTGTTAAATGTCCATCACCTGCCTTGAGAATGAAAATTCAAAGAATGAGACTTAATTTGTAGCTGGTAAATGAGATTCTGGTTAGAAGAGATCTTCTTCAAAAATAATTAATTCACTGCCGTTTCTGCAAAGTGGTATCACACATAGAAACTCTCCGTCATATCATTACGGAATGTAAGGCCTTTGTACCTCATTGTTCGAAACTCATCAAATGCATGACAGTTAAGCATACTCAAAGATCTGACAGTTAAATATGGGCTGAAATCTTTAGAACTGGTAAAATATCAGTTAGAATTGCAACCATTCATATTCTTGACGTTGCCTTCCCATATGAGCGAAAAGTGTTTTCTAACACAAAATGAAAAAGAACTACCCAAGCCTCATAGTCACATGCAATCATTTGTCAAAAAGCTTCTAACGTCATTACTGCTTACAGCATGGTTGCGATGAAATTTTGTCAACATTGTATTCTTGAACGTTGAAATGTATTCTATTGTTATATTGTTGAAAGTTTATCTCTGTCTTATTTTACTTCTTCTTTTCCTTTTCGCTTAACATATGTAAGATATGTGTAAATAATTTTTATATTATGAAATGATGAATTTTATATATTTGTAAAGTTGATTTGTCAACTAAATCAAATAAAAAGAAAAAAGAAAAAAAATGCATGGGCACACAATGTGAACACAAAATGTGCACTCACTGATGTTGCCGGATGAGCTGAACAATTAATGCAATCCAAGAAACATGTAACAGACCCCGATGTAGATAACCAACAGAAAAAAACACTGTTCAAAACGTGACTGCATTGGGTAACACAGAAGCACTCGTCAGGGGAACACATGCGCAGATCTGTACAACCCTAAATGCATCAAGTCTGACACACTTCTCTTGTGGAATGCACTCAAATGGCCAGATTTGTGTCACCAGAGGCAACGTCATGAAGTGGTCCAGTGGAGGACGAGTATACCTGACAATTAACATGTGTGCTCCATGTGGAACAGTGGCATGGAAGGTCATGTACGTGGACAAGTGATTGGATTGGGATGTGGCACAGTGAACCCGTAGGCCCTTTTAAGCGAGGTAGCGCTCTATGGGATGGATGGGGTTGCAGATTTTACTCTTAAAGAAATAATAAGAGTGACTCAGGATGTTGGCAAAACATAACTGTTTTTAATTGCAATTGTCTTAAACAGGGAGTACAACGGCCGTCAACAGACGTCCCACACCATAAGTCTCAACACATTCCATAAAAAACATTCTTTTATAGCAAAAACTCATGATATGTGACGTCATACTACGTGGCAAAAAAAAGAAAATCTACTAAGGATCAGGATTGGTTTAAGGGGATCATCTAAGTATACTTTCTATATACGGACGGGTTGTGATTGGGTCTCTAAGGTCACGTGGACAGCTATGCCCACCCCTAGTACAAGTCATCTTCGCTATCATGAAATACACAACGTTTCATTGGCTTTCAAACTATAGGTCTCTTTGGTAGATGGACCTCTACAATTGGTTGACATGCTTGAACCCTTCTGGAATATTCCATTGCTAGCAGCACGCAAGCTGGTACCCCAGGTGCTGGAGGGTTAGACTTAACCATGCCTCCCCACAATTAGCCCAACATACATCATCACTCCTTCTGTCTGCCATTCAATTAGTCTTTGAACTCGGCCTTGCAAAGTATCACTGCACCTGAGAATAGAAGGGAGTTTGAGCATGGTCTTATCTTTAAGTCTCTTTGTGGCTTGCCCAAAGTCTAATTAAATTTTGACCATGTGACAGGAGAACGTGTTTTGAGCTCCTTCTTCGTATTTAACACTATTAAATTAATAAAACCTGGCACTTCTAGTGTTTTTCCATTACACCTCAACAGGAGCTTGCCTCGCTTCTCACGTTAAATGTGTCTTCTCAAATAGATAACCAGTTTCTTCCCTCGTCATCAGCTGTTTTCTTCTACTGCGCCACGCTTTCAGCCCTTCTGTTCATGGGGTCCTAGTTTGCTTAAAATGCATAGTGGAAAATCCATATTCTATACACATACCTGCAGTCTATTCACTACATATACCCAGTCTTAAGATTACTTAGTCTACTTGTATTTTGGCATCTGTAAAATTATAAAATGACTTTGGATTTGCTTCAGTGCTTTCCGCAATCTTCATCCTGCACATGAAATGTTGCTCAATTCTTACTTTGCCATCTGATTCTATCAGGTCTATATACTATCTTCATTGGAATCTCTTCTTGCTGCGTCATTTCTACTTCATGTGACGTCACCAGTCCTCTCTTTCACTCATCTTCACACTTCTTCTGGAACCTTCTTTAAAGTTTCTCTGCAGGTACATTATAAAGGGCTTTCTTAATGGATACCTTGTTTCGAGGACTATTCGTGGTATAGGGACCAGTATTGCCGTTGTGCATGTCGCATTTTCTGGTTTCCAACATATAGATAATATGGGGGTGGGACTTCCGGCAGAGGCACTTGGCTCCTCCTCTACACCCCCCCCCTCTGGTTGATTCATCAACCACCCTCCCATCCATTTTCACATCTAGACATCCTCATATGAAAAAGTGCTTCTTCAGAGTCCATATCTTCATTACTCTTTTCAGAGATCCTGCTGATTTTACATGTTCATCAACACTCTAGGCCATCAGACTTCATTGTCCATTTGGGCAGCAGTAGATCCATCTTCCCACATACTTCTTGTGGTTTCTTGGATACAGGAACTGTGTTGCCTCAGGTGCTAGAATACTTCGTTCTATGTACTTTTTTATTTCTTCATCTGTCAGCTCTTTGGGTCCAAACCTTGACTCAACATCTATCATCTTCATTCCTACTGCTTTCTTTGCTGTCTTTTGCACTGTGTGATTATTATTCTGATCACTCAGAATCCATGAGAAGATTGACAAAAACCAGCTGTCTGTCATCTGCAATATCTTCTACTTCATCTTCCATTTTGATGTGCAAGCTTGTCAGCATCATTATGGCCTCTGTCAAGGTTCCATTCTCTTCATCGTGAGAAGGTATGAATGTTCAACATGATTCTCCGATCTTGGCACAAACACCTCCACCCATAGCTGTAATTATGTCCAGGACATATCTATTCTGAAGAGTCATCAGTCTTATGGCTCTCAAATCTACTTTGATAGTATTGAATCCCTTTATGGTAGTGTTGATCGTCTGCAGGAGCTCCCATTTGGTAATCTGTAACCATTTGGCACTTGCCACCGTCTAGATCCTTGGCATGAAGATTGTCGCGAATACTGTCAAAGTCTGACTGAACACCCTGTGTTCATGCGGAATAGAATTAAAGGCTTCTAGTGATTTAGCTGAAAAGAAGTTTTCTCTTTTTGCTCGATTGAGGAATACTACTGATCTCCTCTTCCTAAGGGGAGCATCTGCTTTTGGAAACTGTCCAATATTCAGGTCACTCTTAGGAATCACCAATGCTGGAGCATTGGTGATCACTATATAACATAGCCCTCCACAGTCCTTGGGCAACTTCATATAAGCTTTGGATCCACAGGCCCAGTAGTGGTCCATTATCACTACTGTTCCATCCCTTATTCCTGGTAAATCAAGAAGTCGACTGCACTGCTGATTCATTTCAACCTTTCTTGTACCATTGTTTCTGAAACATAGTTCTGCGCTGGCTAGAGGCACTATCTGCAGCAGGCCTCCTTTATCATCATCCCATGTCAGAAATGTTGCAATCTTCGGCCACTGATTTTTTCATTCTGTCTCTGCAGTGTTTATAACTGACTCATAGTATCATGTAAGTGTTAATGCCCTACATATTACCAGGCCTTGCTCATATCCACCTGGAGAAATCACTATTCCCTTTATTTGCAGCTTTGTAGTTCTTCATCATTTTTTCCTTGACAATTGAGTTTACTGTTTTTTTCCCATTTGATTCCTGCTCCCTTCATTCCAGGCTGTTCATATCTTATCACGTGATCTCTGGTGTGTGCTCTCGCTCTTGTCTTCAAATTTTGCACTTAATCATCTTCTTCTAAAGCTGTCCACTTGGTTACCCATAACAAGGATGCTGTTCGACCCTGGAACTGACCTCTCGTATGGCAGAGTTATGATATGGCATTTGTAACGCGCCTATACACAAGTGTTTCAATAAGTGCAATGTGTGTCAGGAAATGAGCTTTCAGGACATCTACTTCTATAGCTATGAATATTTTAGAATTTCCCATAGCATAAGGTAGGAGAGCACAAACATAGCAACTCTGCTAGATGTCCTTTTTCCCAACCTCTTTCATGTGTTGATACCACATGTTATTCCCAAATGTGCTGTAGTGTCTAGATCATTATTTAACTCATAATCATCCTCCCTTGTGCTTCTCCTGTGTCTCCCTCTTGCAAGGAGGGTATTGCTCATAAAATACATCAATAAGGGTCCTTCCTACAGGGGGAATCATAGAAACACTTGTCAGAGAAATGGGTCACTTTACATGTGAGATTGGTGTATGGATAATCACGAATGGCCTTGGTCTCCTTGCAACAGGTAATTCTGCATAAGTCACTGGAGTGGGAAGAATCAAAGGGACCTCTACCTTACTTGGGCCAACGAAGTAGACAGTATGGATTAGCAAAATCAGAAAAACAATAATAAATGCTGAGCATGCAAATATTATGCATCAATACATTAATACCCACCATTTGCGATTCTCCACATGCCGTTGAGTTTGCTCACTTTCCGAAACTATACTACTTCCAACATTCCTCATTGTGCCTGTGTATTGCTTTAAGGAAGAAAAAAAACCTTTTTTAATCAGGCAACTCTGTTAGATGGTTAGGTAACTGTAGGATCTGTTCAACTATTGTCATAAGCAGCCTCCTGATTGCAGGGCCATTTTTAGGACTGTGCAGAAAAACAAGGACATTAGTACTGTGCCCAACAAGAGCAGGATAAACTCACAAAATAAAAATAAAAATAGAGAGAAGGAGTCTATGGACATTGACATCAAATAGGACCATGGGATTAAACAAAGAAAATCTCAGTGAGGAATGAATCCAGAAACTGCTCCCTTTTCCATTCGTCAAACTCAAATTCTAGATTTGGCATATTTAGCACATTAACACTTTCCAAAGTCCAATTCAAAGATTCCTGTGACTGGAGGACTTTGCTTAACACTCCTGCTATAATATCTATAAAGAGTGCCCGGGGTGAGCCACAGTCCAAATGTATTGAATCAGCAATTTAAGCGTCCTTCTTCCTGTCATCGATTGAGTCTGCATGTGCAGAACTTCTTCTTGTCTTGCTTCTGAATCAACAGTTGGGAGTGTGTCGGTATCAACAACGTAAAGTTTACATTGCCCAAGTATATACATGGATGTCTTTCTTGGTCTTTTGCTGCTGATGGAGTAACGTATTCAACAACAATATAAGGACCACTAAAACAGGGCTTGTGCCACTTTTTTGTGAAGTTACGCACTAGGACTGAATCTCCCACAAACAATCTAGGTACAGGAAATAGTTATTGATGTCTGGTTGCAGAATGGTCTACATCTGTGTCCTGACCCCCCTTGCGCTTGAGTTGATCTGAAATGACAGAAATACTAACGGTCATACATGTCAAATACATATATAACTAATTTCCTAACAATTCTGTAGTCTTCTGATCATAACTTCTGCTCCTCAATGGAGGAGACAGAGGGTTCTCATCTGCTTCCCTCTCACTAGCTTGTGGGGTGTGAGCTGGCGGTCCGACCTAGGCTGATTCTTTAATGCATATAATGCAAGGGGCAGGCAAAAGAGCCATCCCTTCTTCAGTGACAATTTGAGTTTAGCAATTCTGTCTTTGAGAAGGACGTTGAGTCTCTCACATATCCTGTTCACTTGGGGAAGAAAACTTGTGTTTTATACTAAACAATAAGCTAATCTTTTCAAATACTTCATTAACAAAATGGGGCCAATGTCAGATATCAGCTCCTCACATACTCCTCATCTGGGAAAGACTTCTCGGACGAAAAAACTTTGCTGTGCAAGTGGCATCAGGGTGTGAACAAGGACCTGCTTCGATCCACCTAGAAAAGGGAGACACCACTACTATCATATACCTGTATCCACTCCATACTTGCAGCATATCAACATAGTCAATATGTAAATGCTGAAAAGGAACATCAACTGTGTTCTTGACAATGATTAAACCATTCATTTACAATCATAATTGGGACTTATTTCTTATTTACATCTGGAGTGTCAAAACTTGAAATATCTGGTGAATATGCAACCCTTTTGGCTTCTTCGTCTGAGGCTTTGTTCCCTTCAGAGATAAAGTCAGTTTGTTTAGTATGTGCTGCACATTTAGCTATTGCAATGGCTGCTGGGAGTTGTGGTGCCTTGATAAGCCTGTTCAATAATGCTTTGTGTTGCACTGTAGTGCCATCTGCTCTGAGGTAGCCACTCCTTTTCCAACGTGCACGGTTGACCTCAAATAGGTGGAGTCACTGTACACCGTCGCTTCTTACCATGCATGTTTCTTGAGCATGACAGTAAGCGCCATTAATTCTACTGCTTGTGCCGACGGTAGTCTTGCACTTGCTACAACCTCAAATTCAACACTGGCTCTGTGTCTTATCACAGCAGAACAGGAATGCCTTTTCCCATCACTTTGATACATTTTAGAAGACCCATCAATAAAGTGAATCTCCCCCCTGCTAGCACATTCTCCTAAACGCCTAGTATATTGTAATAGAACTCTTCATAATTAGCACAATCATGCACATGCTCACCCTCTGCCAGAAGCTCAGCTACAAATGTGGCAGGGTTAACTATTTTACACCTGACAATTTTGATTCCTGGATTCGATATAACTATCGCATATGCTGAGATGTCAAAGTACCCTTAGGTTTCTCCAAAATGGCAAACAAAGCATGCTCAACAAACAATGTCATATAACACCCCATCATAATATTAGTAGATTTCTCTATTGCGAACGCGGCTGCTGCCAGCGGCTGTTCGCAAGGAAAGTGTCCTCTCATTGCTGGATCTAAAATCCCACTGTAATACACCGGGGTTTGTATCCCAATGTAGTCCTCTGTGTAAGCACCGCTTTCATGACTGTCCCATTTGTAAAAAAAAAGGAGTCCACATCATAGCTGGGAATTCCTAAAACTGGAGCTGTACAAATTGTAATTGAACCAAAAACAAATAAAAAATAAAAAATTGCTTTCTTCAATTCTTCAAATCCTTACTCCATTCCCCCAGTCCATTCTATTATTTACGTATTCACTTGTGCTTTCTTCAGAGCCTGCAAAAAGGGTCTTGTGTATGACCTATAATCAAATACCCACGCTCTGACATAGTTGCATTATCCCAAAACCTGCTGCATGCATTTTATTGTGTGCTCTTTCAGGTGTGACTCTCTTTCCTTCATGTGAGATTAACTGACCTATGTACAACACCTCTTCTTGACAATATTGCAACTTCTCCTTATCTACTTTATATCTCTTGTCTGCTAGAATAATCACTAACTGAATCAAATCTTGCCTGCACTCATCTTTTGTTTTGCTACAAATCAAAATGTCATCTATGAACTTCAGCACAACACTTTTCAAATCAATATGTGCTAAATCCTTCTGCATGACCCTATTAAAGGTCGATGGAGACTCACAGTACCCTTGGGCCAAAAGAGTGCTCTTCAGCTTAGTTTGGTGAAACATAAATGACGTAAGGTCTTGTGTGTCCTTTTGCAACAGGATTGGGAAAACACTTTTTTCAAGTCAATCACCATGGAATATTGTGCCTCTGTGGGGATACTACATACTGCAATGTTCCCTCTAAGCTGTGTGCATGTGCGCTTGTGCAGCTTCCTTTCCGGGTGCTGCTCAGATGATTTTTAGCAGCGCACACAGACAAATCTCACCTTTTCAAAAAGATTTAATAAGGCACAAGCCACAGCAATTAACTGAAATGTTCTTTCTCTTAAAATAAAATAAGCAACTAGTCTTGATATTCTGCTAATGTGAATTAGGCTACTATGCACCTAAAATCTCTAACAGCAAAATACAACACAAGAGGTTAAAAACTATTAAGAAATACTACCTCCATGAACAGAAGAATCTAACCAAGCTATGCCTGCACATATTAATAAAAAATGTTCCCTCCCCACCCATGACTCCTAAACCTGATTCTACTATACTTTTACCTTATGACTCTAACTTCTACCCCAGAGTATATTAAGATACTACCTACCGGACAACCTTGACTCTTCCTCTCTTGGATCTGTGAAAGGTTAGCAGACAAGTAACTACATCCACATGTTTTATGTTTGTTGTAACATGAATAACATTCACGCGCCAGAATTTCTGTTACTCATTGTGCCTTACCAAAATCATCAACCACACTATATAATCTAACAACCATCTCAAATATCGGAGACTGACTGTAAGTAAGCAGGCTACTTGGATGTCTAACCAAATCCCATACTTCCCCCTTCTTTGTACATATGTCACGGAAGTGCTTTGAAACGGCCCCTTGTAAGTTAACACATTATAAAACTCATATAATAATTTGCCCTCTAAAGATTTTGAAAAGACAAATGTGATGTTCAGCGTCGCCTATTTTAGCATTACTAACATTACCCTATAAGTGGTCAGCAACATTGCAATATTATTTACTCAGTCTACAAGGGATAATGGATACGGACTGCACCTGGGATTACTCGTACATAGTATCAGAGCACCGGATATTCAGACAGGAGAATGCTTTTCACACAGTCTGCATCATTTCCAAGTTTACAGAGTTTTCAGAGTCCCTTTGGGCATAGACCTTCACACATTATATGGTAAACAGTTTCACTGAGCACTTGTGTAAACCTACACTGATATAAGGGTGAGGTATGTTGCAAGCAGTCTTGTATGCTCTGCAAAATAATTGTGTACATGCAGAGGCATGCCATTCTTAAAATGTACATCATATGTTGAGGCATTTAAATATGCCTTGCTTACAAAGTATTGTGGGTCTGCAAATATCCGAGTGATTGTTTCCTGGTACAATCCCTCCACTTTTTACAGTGCTCTATCAACTAGCATTGGAGGCAAGCACAGGGGCCAGGGAAGGGTATGGGTGGAAGCATCACCCCTTGAGGGTGTCGAACAAAGCAGCACATTTCAAAGACCAAGTCAGACGTGTTGGCAGTACAATGAAGGAAATGTGTTGTGTGTTTGCTGAAGGATAGGAAATTCTAGTACCCATCTAGACAACAGCACCTTCTTTTTCTTTCTATTCTCAACTGCTCATGGCTTTTCAATACAACTATGTGTTCTGTGTGTGCAGTCTCTAGCATGATATGATTGGTTATTGATAACACGCTAAATACCCAGAGATTTCTGACAGCGGACCCGGGGATGGAACCTGCATTGCTCCGTGTCGTCTTGCTTCCAAGACGAGCATGTTGCCCCTGAGCTATCCTCCCGAGACATCTCGCTGCATCTTATTTAATTGATCACAAAGAATTACAAAAGAGGGATCCATAGTTACAGAAGAAGGCAATCAATTAGTTGTATCTCTCAAGTATTTGTGCAATTTACTTAAAAGGCATGTATGTGTGATTTTCTTCAACAGGTCTCCATAATAAACCTCAGTAAAGTTCTTGTTTTATTTTATCTAGGCTGTGGTGCGGAAAGGTGGGTAAAACTATACACTTTATTATGTGCCATTTCATTTTGCTCCCTTTGTCAGGGGTACAAGCAGTGCTCTAATCAGATGTTGCTCCCTACTTGGAGTCAAATGATTTTTCAGGGAGTATACAAGTATTTAGCTTTGCCATTAGGGATACTTTCTGCTTATTAAAAGATATTCATTCCCCATAAAATTCCTTTTGAGATTGGGCATTAATATTATTAGAGGTCCTTCCTTCCTATGCCAATGCTCTACTGGTCACTAATTTAAAAAAATATCATTGGAGCTTTGTGGGTTGAAGCAATGACATGTTCGGCACATTTTCCATTTTAGGGAGTAAAACTACATGGTGCATATTTCTCTTAGCTCTAAGACTGGTGTTATCAGTATCCACAGGAGAACTTAATGTGGATAGTACGCAGAGGCACAGGAATTTTGGATCATCATATTCTAGGGTGCAGTTATTCTAATGCAATTATCATCCTTACACAAATTATTGGAAGCATGTTCGCGTGGCCCATAAATTACTTCATTAAAATGGCACTTGAACTCCTTTCAGCATGTTTTTGACACATTGCTTTTAATTGCCATTAATCCATTTCCAAATGGATTCAGTCTGGGTTTCATGACAGCCACACCAGTTGAGAAAAGAGATATTTGTGTTTTGTAATACAAATGAGTGATTTTCCAGTGGCATAAAACATACAGGGCTCCATTACAACTTAGGGCGATATCACGGTGGAAATCTGCCATAACACGGCCAAAACAAATTACTGTTACAGCCACTTGGTCTGGAGGAATTTCTGCTGGATTACAACTGGTGGTGGCAGTGTAATTCCCCATTCATACTGAGTCCATATTGAGTCCTTTGGACTCAATGTGGCTTTTTTGGTGGAATTACTTCAGTGGAAATTCCGACGATTTCGGCGTTGAGTTGGAGAATTTACCCCCAGGATTTTCCTGGAGGCAAATCCTCCACTCCACGACCGAAATCGTAATTTGGAGTAGTGGTAAAGTTGGTGCTAATGGGGTTACTGCCAACTTTACCACTTACTACCAAACTCGCAATGAGGCTGATGTTTTTCTCTGCTCAGATGTACGTTTGCAAGGTACTGTGGCAGATATTGAAGTCTTGGACTGGTGGATGAGTTTTCTGTAGAATCACATATGGCATATTTTATTTTAGCCTATGTGTTTGGAAAATGTGTTATAAGATTTTTAAAGAATTGCAGTGGCTGGGAAGAATAAATTCCTTTCAAAACTCTCTTCTGCAACAGTAGCTCACAAAGTGGCTTACCTCATTAGTTAGTTGTAAACATGGAAAATAATGTGTGCAATACAGCCAACTGGTTACGCAAATAGAGAAAAATAATTAGAGGGAACACTGCTGCATAGTATCACTGCCGGATTCGGAACTAAAGGAAACATTGCCTCTACAATCTAGTTAATTGGTCTTATGACCTGAATTAGGTTTCATGACCCTCCTTTCGATTTTTTCACAGGGTGCACCGCAGTATTATACGGTGACTCTGAGGTCACTAAGAAAACCCTGCTCCATTAGTGCTGAAATCGTCTTAAAAATACCCTTATCTGCCTCTCGAGACGTGGGGTATTGTCTTGCTCGAGGTAAAATTGCTCCTTGCTTCAGCGTAATCCTAACCTCTCCTACCCCCTTCAATAGGTGTACATCATAGGGGCCTGTAGTCATTAAGAGTTTGGCACTTCATAAAAAAGATGCTGCCATACTAACGTCATTAGCTGTGGTATTCCCCTTTTCTCTATTCTGATCTAATATGTAATACTCATCTGGGATATTACTTCATCATCTGCTGGATTATCTCTAAACATATCCTCATCAGTGTCATCAGTCAATCTATACCCTTCTCCAATAGCAATCACTGTTCTCCATGGCCTGCCCTCGTCATCGGTTCCTTTGAGCAAGGCCAATTCCCCTTGTACTATGGCTACATTTATCTCTAGGGGAATAGTCTGTCCCCCCCTCTTCATCCTTAGGTATATGTGGTCTGAACAAAAACTCATCGGGTATTCTCATAATCTTTCCCACTAGGCCGGGTAGCTATGTCGACAGAATGCATATCCCATTAAGAAAGACTTCTCGCTCTAATGGCATTCCTCACAGAGCAATATTCCCTGTTAACGGCAATATAAATGTGTCCACATTCATATAATGTATCGCTGGAGCAGAACACACTATGCCTTCAACAGTAAAAGAAATTGTCATATTAAGCTTGTCATTAAATCTCGGCCTAGAATATTAACTGGTGTCCGCCTTGAATACAATAATGGAACAGACATGTCACATTTTCTTATGGAGACTGGTAATTCATCAGTAAAAGGAACTCTGCTTGTAGCTCCAGAGAAACCTTGCGCATTTATGGCATTTCCCGACATTGAATATTTTGCCTCACGTATACATGTACAAGTATCCCCAGTGTCTACTAAAAAAATAAGAATTGCCTCCTATCATCACATCAACCCTTGGTTCCTCTTGGGGGTCTAGTGTCACCGATAGTACTGAACACATCAAGTCGCCCTGTGAGCTGTCCTATTGTGGATACCTACTTATCTCTGTACCTGTAAAAGGACTTCCTCCCCCCACAGTGACACCCCCTACCTTAGGTGTCAATAACAGTCTGTGTTTGCTTTCTGCTGTATCTGCATGGGTGCGTGCTGTGACTGTCTTGCAACAGATTCAATGGTGCTTGCTGTGGTTTCAATGCCTGTTGCATTTGTGGTGCTTGTGCTTGATACACTGTCTGATCTTGGGCAAACCCATCCCAAGCTTGTGAGCTATATGCTGGAGGATAGGCTGTCCCCCTCTTGAGAATTGCCCATTTTGCACATACCCTCGAGTTTCACATGTGCGCGCAATGTGCCCTGTCATTCTGCATGTCCAACATTGTATTTGTATTTGTATTTTATTTATTTGTAGTGCGCAAGCGAAGCCCTGAGGCAACTGGGCACTAGTCTTACATGGTGCAACAAATCATGGCAATACATAAAAGTACTCAGAAAGTGGAATAGTAATGGTGATACTTGAAAGCACACAGAAAGTGGAGCAGTAGGTAGACATTACAACTGGGCAAATATACATTGAATAAATACAGGGATAGAAAGATTTACAACAGTGGTAGTACCCTTATGCGGTGTGGTCAATTGTAAATACCTGTTCAGTTTATGGAACGACATGGGAGTGATCCTGTTCTATTGACTGTTTTTTATCATCATACAGAAACGGTAGAAGGACAGATCCTCTCTTAGTGAAGTGGAGAGAACATTCCATTTCTTAGCAGAAAGGACTGGGAAGGTAACCCCACCTGCACGTTGTTGATTAAAGCGAGGAATGGTGATGCAGAGCGTGTGTGCAGTGCGAGATGGTCATGTTGAGGTGTGGCGATTGAGGGTATCCACTAGGTAGGTCGGTGCTTGGTTGTGAAGACATTTGTGGGTAGGTGACAGTGATTTCAGGTCTATTCTTTGCTTGATGTTAAGCCATTTTAGGTGTTGTCTAGATGCTGTAATATGTTATTTCAGAGGTATGTTGCAAGCTTCTCTGATGACATTGTTTTGCATGATTTGAATTTTGTTGATATTCTGCTGTGATGTAGCCAGATATAGTGCGTTACAGTAGTCGAGTTTTGATAGCACTAGGGCTCTCGCTACTGATATGCAGTTGGGTGTTGATAGGTAGGGCCGGCACGCAGTGATGAGCTAACATGTACAAGCTGTAGAAGAGGCTAAAGAGTGGGTTTGTCTTACTAGTGTGAGTGTGGAGTCGATATAGATGCCAACATTTTTCACGTCATTAATTACCTTGATGATGTTACCATCTATGTTGAATGATGTGAATAATGAACCAAGTTTGTTCAGTTTAGCGGTTCAGTCAAGGAGAAGCAACACAGTCTTTTCATCATTGAGACAAAGCCCATGTTTGGCCATCCATATTTGTATGGTACTATAGATATCGTTGAGGGATTTACTGTCTGCAATGTAGTCACCAGTGATAGTGATGTGTTTTTGGGTGTCATCTGCATAATTCATATTTGTGACACCCAGATAGAGAAGAACATCGAAAAGGGGCTTGGTGAAAATGTTGTAGAGAGTGAGGGAGAAGCAGGATCCTTGATGGACCCCACATGTCACTGGTGTTGGGGGGGCTGTTGCTGAGGGGGCAAAGACCCTCATGGATTTGTTACTCAGGAATGATTCAATCCATGCATTTGCTTGGTCAGTGAAGTGTGCGGCAGATGACAAGTGTTTGCACAATATTTTGTGGTTCACAAGGTCAATGCCGCAGATAGGTCAAGTAGGATATGTAAGGCCAATTTTCCCTTGTCTTTTAATATTTGAATTTGATTCTTCAAATCTAGGAGTGCTGTCTCTGTCCCATGTTTTGGTCTAAATCCTGACAGTCTGAGTCCCAATAAGTTGTTGATTTCCAGGAAATGCTGAATTTGCAGGTAAACTGCTCGGTCCAGTATTTTGAGCAAAAAAGGAACTGTTATGATGGGCCTGTAGTTCGATGGGTTCAAAAGGTCTAGGGTGGGTTTTTTCAGTAGCGGGAGGACCGAGGCGTCTTTAAGGTTATTACGAACCATGTTAGAGCTCTTCTGCCTAGCCCCACTTGGTGAATTCCCCCTTGAAAATTCTGATTATCATTCTGCATATTTTGAAAGCTGCCTTGGTTTTTCTGAAAACCACCCCTTCCTCTATAGCCCATTACTCTGCCTTGTGGCATGAACCCATTCACTCCTTGGCCCATCTGGCGTTTGATTATTCGCCTGCGATGCACCCACTGTTTGCTGCATTTCCAGTCCCTCTCCACTTGTCCATACCGCCCCTTCTATGGCGTATTTTGACAATTTCTTCTGAACTAAGTTGGCTTCCTCAAGTTTTCTAGCATCTTCCTTCTTCTTGTTTGTCTCTTGTGACAGCCGGCAGTGATGCACTATATTCAACTGTATCTCTGCCCATGGCTTTTCTTCCATTCACAGTAATTTCTTGAGTTGTCTCTGCACCTGTTCTGGCAATCCCTTACATAAAATGTGGTAAAATACTGCCACTGATTTTCCCCACGGCTCCTGCATTTCAAGAGTCCACCGTTCCTGAATAGTTTGAATGTAAGCAAGCAGATCCTCGTCATCTTACATCTTACGTGCCATAATTGCACCCATGTCTGATGTATCAGGATATTGAACCCTGAGTGACCTCCAGAAATCTGCTCTACAATTATTAAATGGCGCTCCATCGTGCACTGTCTTCTGTGCCGTGACACTTGAATAGCCTGCTCTCGTCTAAATATCATCAGCCCTTTCCCCAAAAATGGCTGCTAAGAGACCCTTAATGTCTCCTATTGCCAAAGTATTTCCTCCTGTCGTCTTTTGTAGCTCATACATCAATTTCCCTGCACCCAACGTTAAACTGGGGCTTTTGCATCTTAAATTATCCTTATCCATTTGTGGCCAGGGGAAATACTGTGGTCTGCCCCCTCCTTTCTCTAATAAGGGGAACTGGGTGAACCCAAATCCGCAATCGGCTCCCATCATCTGCCTATCCATAGTGGGATCAATGGTTCCTGATTGCCTTCTACCTGACAATGACCTCAGTCGGCCGACATATGTTGATGACTTTTCCTTCTCACTATAAAATCGACCATTAGGTCACTCTGGATATGCTATAGGATCTGACATCAGGCTGCTCTAGATCAGACCATCTCACTTCCTTGTCTGTCTGCAGACATCCCTTGGGACTGCATGCACTTTCTCCCTCCTCCACATGGAAGGTTTCTCTCTCTACATCTGCCATATCTAGTCCCCAGCTAGTATGGCTTTCATCCCCGTCACGCTTGTTTAAAGTCAGCCTGTCTAAGGACAAGGCTCTATGCTCGAGACTGAATGGGTCTCTTTCTTCAATTCGTGATTAGATGGCCTGGGATTGTTCTCCTTTCCCTCGGCTTCCCAATTTGCTTCTTTCTCTTAGGTCTTGATAGGCCTTTTCGATCCTATCCCTGATGCTCCTTATGTCGAAATTCTCCTCTAAGGTTATCCTAGATGGTCCTGATGCTGTTCCCTGTCCCATGTCATTATTGGACTCGGTTCCATTAACTCTTTCTGAATACGATCAATATTGCGTTCCCTTTGCCTTCTTTTTCACTCTATTTCTTTGTCTAATTCTCTTTGCTTCCAATGTAACCCTTTCCTCATCTTGTCTTTTCTCTTCCCTTCTTTCATTCGCTCTACGCTCTTCTTTCCTTCGTCTTCGTATTCTGTTATCCCTTCATTTCTGTGCTTCTTCTTCTCTCTTCTTTTCTCGACTATCTCATTCTTCGATAGCTCTCTGCCTGTTGTCATACTTCCTTTGCTCCTCTGCCCTTTCTTCCTTTCTTTGTGCTTCTTCCTGATACAGCTGTTCTCATTTTTGTCTATTCTTTCTTTTATGCTCATCTTCTTTCAATTTTTTCTCTCGTTTCCTGTCTTTTCTATCCTGTTCGCCTTGATCTTCCCTTTGCCTAACTTCTTCAATACTTTTCCCATCGAGCTTGAACAATATCTGTCCACCCATGTTATGTTATGTTATGTTACTTTGCATTTATATAGCGCCTTATGTACCATTGGTATGGTTTCAAGGCGCTGCTAGGTTGAACGCCCTTGGGAACTGAAGTTCAAGTCAGTAGAGAGAATAGAGAGAGTCATAAAGGTGCGTGTGAGCACCGGATATGTGTGCAGCTGGTGTGGCATTCGTGTGATAGCTGCTTCTTAGCGGTAGGTGTGTTGGTTGAGAGATCAAGAGTATGTGTTTGTTCTGGTAGGTTGTTATCCAGACCGATTCTGGCTGCATTAGGCCTGAGGAGAACGCCTAGGCTGGAGGGTGTGTAACCAGCAGTGTTTAGTTAGGGTGATGGGGAGTATGAGGCAAATGATGGTATGAGAACAGCTATACCGAATGGTGTCATAGTATCGCTGTGTTCTAGTTGAGCTGTGGTGTAAAGAAGAGAGTAAGTGTGGAGATGTGATATGGTGGTTTACCTTAGGTGCTTGAGATTGAGCCCACTCCAATAGTTCCATGTACTCCATCCGTTCCATGTTCTCCGACTGTTCCATGCATTACGACCGTTCCATGCACTCCAAGCTGTTCCATGCACTCCAAGCCGTTCCATGCACTCCAAGCCGTTCCATGCACTCCAACCATTTTATGCACTTCATATCGTTCCATGCACTTCATATCGTTGAATGCACTCCATAATTTGTGTACAGTGTCCATCCGTGCCCTCTATCTGTTCCGTGCATTCCATCCATTGCATGAACTTGCTCACTTCGATCAGTTCTATGTGTTCCTTCTGATCAGTGTACTTCGTCCGATCTATGCCCGTCATCCCTTCATCATCCGGTCTGCTCCTTTCATTCGTTCTACCCGCCTTATCCTTTCTCCATGCATCATCCATCCACATACTTCATCTTCAATGTCTGCGGATATATTTGTTTGTTATATGATATGATATTTTATTTGTATCGCACTCATACACAAGTGTTTCAGATCGTGACAAGGCAAGGGATGGAGGGGGAACAGGGGAGAACAAATCAACGATCTTACTAGGCCCAGTGACATTGAGAATGTGCAAGTGCATGCGAAAGGGAAAGGGGAGAAAGTGCATGGAAGGGGGAGAGAGGAGAGTGCGGAGCAAGGAGAACAGATAAATAATAATAAATACAAATAAATAGATAATAGAGGCAATACACAGTGGCAGTGCAGCCAGCAAGTGACAAGTGCAGTGTTTACGGCAGCAGACTGGCTAGGTCTGAATAAGTGCAGAAAAGAAAGAAAATGGGGGGGAGGTGGGGGGCTGTATGGGTACAGATACAGTCCCATTTGAAGGAGTGGCCAGGTGGCAGTGCAGGAGGGTGGTAGGGTGAGCAGGTACCTGGGCCCAGGGGACAGAGGGTGGCCAGGTGCACAGTGCCAAGAGAGAGCAGATCAGCAGGGGAGAGGGGGGGGCGAAGGCAGAAGCAAAGAGGAAGGCCTTGAGGTGCTTCCGGAACCGGAGATGTTTTTCCTCATGTTTTAGAGAGGCAGGGAGGCTTTTCACTTTTTATCACTTTTCTCCTCCTTGTCCTGTAAAACCTTTACGATCTCCTCCTTTCCTTTAGTCTCTTCTGGACTATCGTCACTGCTGTAAGCAGGCGGTTCATATATCGGATTACTATATCCTGTCGGCACTTTTAGTTCTTTTAACAGATACAATCCTACATCTTTTGTACTATTGCTATTTACTTCGGGCGAGGTAAGGGGAGCAGAAGGATCAACACCTTCCTCCCTACACTGATTAAGCATCCAATCCTCAGGAGGCAAAATTTCCGGTTCCTCCTGGTACATTTTCCAGAGCTTTAAAATAGCTAACCTCTTCTCCAATTTCTTCCCTGTATACGCAGAATACAAGTATGTAGTCATGTGTTGCAAAACCGCCTTTGCCAGCTATCCCCTTTGTGGCCATGGCATGAACATTTTATCTGCTGTGCCCTTTACCCACTCCGCACTATACTGTCTGAGCTTAGGTGCTGTTTTGGCAGCGTCTTGTACAGATGCATTTGTGAAGTAATATCCCCCATTGTGACAAGTCTCAATTGATGTCAATACTTACTGTTAGTTACACATATACATTTCAGAAAAACAACAAATATGAGCGTGCTCCAACCGTCACCGCTCAAAGCCTCTACTTCTCAATTATCTCAATCTATCTATTCAGTCGGCTCCGACAATGACTTAGAGAAGATAACTTTGTATCTCTTGTTTCACATCACAGTTTATTCTCGTCGCTCTTCTACACCTTTTTTCAATTACAAAATACACAGACAGACTAGTCGACTTTACACATATTCACCATGGTACTTCTTTTCTCCAAGCCCCTAAAATACCCCAATTGGAGTTTGAGTCATTTCCTATCATAAACCTGTTTGTGCACTGCCTATTTACCCACTTGGGTTTAGGAATGACTTCTTCTAGACCTGCCTTGAGGTAGGAAACCGGGCTATATAAAACACTCCTTGATTAAATGTTCCTCGTTTATACTAGACAACCCCCTGTAACTCTTCTCTGTTACCACAATCCCATCCCCTTATTTTGCCAGTCCCCTTAATCTACTCACCATTCGTTCTTCAATTCTAGGCCTTCGGTATAGTCTCTCCTCCTCCAATCGACCACCATAGCCTTCAGTCCTCTCAGCTCCAGTGGAAACCAGGAGGGAGTTTGTCAAAGAGGGACCCATTCCACCATCTCAATTTTCTTGCAAGAGTTCTATATCGGCTGCTCTCCACAGGAAACTGCGATCTTCTGGCGAAATGGCAGAGGGTATTTGATTATCTGAAAATCTTAAGACTACTAATCGATGGATCTTATTGAACCATCCTCCCTCTGCTTACGGGAACCCGTAGGCCCTTTCAAGCGAGGTAGCGCTCTATGAGATGGATGGGGATGCAGATTTGACTCTTACACCAACAATAAGACCAAATCAGGAAGTTGGCAAAACATAAGTGTTTTTAATTGCAATTGTCTAAAACAGGGAGTAGAACGGGCGTCAATGGACATCCCACAGCACAAGTCTCAACGCAATCAATAAAAAAACATTCTTTTATAGCAAAAACTCATCAAATGAGACATCATTCTACGTTGCAAAATAAGAAAACCTACTAAAGGTTGGCATTGGCTTAAGGGGATCATCTAAGTATACTTTCTATATACCGATAGGTTGTGGTTGGGTTTCTGCTATACCCACCCCTAGTGCAAGTCATCTTTGATGTCATGAAATACACAGTGTTTCATTGGCTTTCAAACTATAGGGCTCTTTACAACATGGCCGTCTACAATTGGTTGGTACACTTGTAACCTTTTGGAATATTCCACTCACTAGCAGCACACACTGACTTGATCATGCCTCCCCACACAATTAGCCCAACATCCATCATCACTCCTGGTGTCTGCCATTCAAATAGTCTTTAAACTTGGCCTTGCAAAGTATCACTGCACCTGAGAATAGAAAGGAGTGTGAGCATGGTCTTATCTTTAAGTCTCTGTGTAGTTTGCCCAAAGTCTATTTTCATCTTGACCATGTGACAGGAGACTGTGTTTTGAGCTCCTTCTACATATGTAACATATGTAACACTATTAAATGAATAAAACCTGGCACTTCTAGTGTTTTTCCATTACACCTCAACAGGATCTTGCCTCGCTTCTCACGTTCATTGTATCTTCTCAAATAGATAACCAGTTTCTTGGCTGCCCCATCCCTTGACACCGGGCCAGACAATTTTTCTCGAATCTTCCCTCGTCATCAGCTGTTTTATTCTACTGCACCACGCTTTCAGCCCTTCTGTTCATGGGGTCCTGGTTTGCTTAAAATGTTCTACCACGTATATAAAATGGTGGCACTGCCTACGGTCCATTCGCCACCGATAGCTAGGTTTATGATTACTTAGTCTACTTGTGCTTCAGCATCTGTACAAGTATAAAAATGACTTTGCATTTTCTTCAGTGCTTTCCGCACATGAAATATTGCTCAATTCTTTACTTTGCCATCAGATTCTATAAGGTCTTATACTCTCTTCATTGGTATCTCTTCTTGGTGCTTCATTTGTGCTTCAGGTGACATTGCTAGTCCTCTCTTTCACTCATCTTCACACTTCTTCTGGAACCTTCTTTAAAAGACTCACATTACTCCGTGGGAACATCATATAGGGCTTCCTTAATGGATTCCTTGATTTGAGGACCCTTCGCGTTATAGGGACCATTATTGTTCTTGTGAATGTCGCATTTTCCGGTTGCCAAGATGTAGGCAATATGGGGCGGGTCCTTCCCGGTAAAGGCACTCGGCTCCTCCTCTACAACAGGTCAAAGAGTAGTGTGCACAGGGAGTGCATCTGCAGAGCCCGGTAGAATACATGGGGCCTGGGGGTGTATAAGGGTTTCAGTAAGTGTTTGATAAACAAAATACACAGAGTGCATATGCCCAGAGAATGCATGCCGTTAATTAGTACACACCTCCAACATGAATGAAATAGTGCCAATGTCTAAAGTGTGACAAGTGACGCCGAATCACTCCCATTAATTGTGTCAATTGTGAAAGTGCATCCACCAAAACAATGCACCCACACACAGCCCATACACACACATGCATGTGGACAGACACACATCTGGACAGACATTTACCATGACTCCAGGATTCCTCCCCAAACTAGTAAAAATGTGTCATGCATGCAAAGACCATGGCGACCAATAATACAGACCCAACACGATAGACAGTGCACATGCTCACCTGCTGAGAGAGCTGACATGATGTGATTCCCTCATAACCTTCACCCAGAAGAAGTGTACCTCCAAATATGTGAAAGGAGGGCCAGTGCCTGGTAGTGGGCATGGGGAGTAGGGAGGTGAAAGGGTGCAGGGTGGACCTCCCATGGAGGGCAGTCACGGGATGAATCAGGATCACTGCAACAACATGGGACATTTCATTTCAACAGCCATCATTCTCAATCATGGATACAGCACATATGTGTCAAGATTACATATACCCATTGTTACCTGAGCATCTCATCCTATCAGCCTCAAGGCAGCCATGGCAGTTGACACCACTGTGCATGGCTGCATGTCCACAACTGCATTCATCATGCCTTTGAGAGGGCAACTGCTCATTTCAATGGAGAAAAAAAAAAGATTACACCATGTAAAGGGCAAAACAAAAACCGTGCCACTATCTGGGCCAGGAGGATTGAAAAACAACAAAAAATTGTCAATGCTGACTCAAGAGGCCCCAAAAGAACAAACAAAAAAAGACCACACCGTCATGTACAAAAGAAAACAAAAAGTCCATCCTGGGGAGGGAGGGAGTCCACACAAGAGGAAGGAGGAGGAGTGTGCATTTCAATATTCACATGAGTGGGAAAAAAAAGAAAGAAAAACCTCCATGCGCTCATGGGCCTCACAGCACAATGAACCAGAAGACTGGTCTGTGCTGGTGCCCCAATCCTGTGGCTGAACTGCAGGCATGTGCAGAGTTGCAGCCCTACCATGCAGTGCCAAGGCCTGGTCTTCACTGTCCATGGTCAGCTGTGACATGGTAGAATGCACCAGTACAGTAAGGTTAGTAAGGTCTCCATGCATGTCCTCACGGATGGCTGCAGAGTCTGTATGCACGCTCACCCGTGATGTGTTGAGCTGCTCAGAGAGTGTCTACCTGAAGGCATCCATCTCCCAGTGGATCAGTGTCCTTGTGGCTGCAGGTTTGCATGGATTGCAGTCCTCATGGCTTGCATCTCATGCCTCAGGCCCTCTCTTTGTTCCTGAACATCTGTTTGCAGGAACCCCTGCAGAAACCTCAGGTCAGCTGTTGGCCCTTGATGTTGGCTGCATGACCTGCAGATGTTAATCTACCTGTGCTGATGATGTGGTCATGGTCTTGGTCTTGATCATCGTATCCATGCCCTCTGATATTCTGTCCAACACGTTGCCATGTCGCATGGGGGTACGCAACATCTGCTGCTCCCACTCTGGCTCCCCAGCCTGCAAATGACCAGCATGTTTGCGGGGACCACAACAGCCTAATGCAAGGGACCATGCCCAATGCTGTGTTGCCCCTGTCGTTGGCTGCAGGTCTGCAAACCTCCCGTGGACATCAGCTTCAGGACCTGATGCCAATTCATGGGAGGGTGGTCTTGCAGCCTTAACCAGTGCAGACAGGGGGCCCATCACTTACTGGCCTTGTGAAGCCAGCCACACCATTGCAGGCTCATGACCCCATCTGATCCACCCATTGAGCCACTCACCTTTGCCCTGTTTGAGGCATGAACATCCAGTTCAGCATCAGAGCCAGATGAGTCTGAAGAGTCTGTATCACGACTGAGGATGGTTTGGAGCACCAATGGCATACAACACCATGTCCTCCACTGGTGGCCTGACTCTGTATTTGGTGTATCTTCACCTGCACATGCGCAGAGAAAGACATATTGAGCCATGTGCAACGAGACACAAATGCACATTTGAGTCAAAGTGCAATAAAACAACAAATGGCAGGACACGCAGGCATCACACATTGTGCATTCACACACAATGAGCTGTAAACAATGGATGCATGGCATTTGCTGAAAAGTGCTCCCCGCCCCAAACTCTCCCAGTCATGTCCATGCCATCAGTGGACCCATTGTCACCCCAAAGTGGCATAAATGCACAGGGAGTGAGGTTTGTTTGAGAGGTGTGTGTATTCTGCATTACAGTGGCATGTCACTGCCCTGTTGCTCCTGCTTCAACCATGCTGGTGGAGAGGCTGTGTATGTGCAAATGTCGAGCGCATATAACATATACTGAGACTCAGTATTTGGGCTTGGCGATGAAGGTCATTTAAGGTCCCCACAGCAAGTGATTGAACAATTGCGTACGTGACACCTAAGGCTCTAACAAGTTCCCAAAAACATGCAAGTATGCGCAGAGGCAAAACCCCCCGAAAGAAAAATGCAGTACACTGCACCTGAAGGGACTCAATATACATCTGTGAAACTCGTCAGGATCATAACCTTTTGGTGCACAACCAGTGATACACCTTGCACGCATTATATTACCCCCTCATTGCTTTGAGCCACATAGGTGTGCCACGTAGGTGACCTGCTTCACTGCACGCAGGACATAACTTACGCGTTAAGGGCCTTTACTCTGCTATCAACAGCTGCAGATGCAAGACGCACACCACTGTTCCTCTGGCCGATGTATTTGCCTCCTCCAGCCCTGCTTTGCCTCCCTCACTCCTATACTGCTGCTGCCTGATCAAGAGTGAGAGCCCGCCTGAAACCAGAACTGTCTTGGTGTGCCAGCTGTACCACTTTTGCCTGGATTCCTGTGTTGGGCCTGCAACCACCTCTTCTGTACTTGCTGGGACTTCCATCTCTGCCAACACCACCAAAGCTCCACAGCACCTACCCAGGACTCAGGAAGCCAATACCTGCCTTGAGGGTGCCATGTCTATGCCATCTATATCATCTGATGGGTGCAACACAATGACATTGAGGCAGAGGGCTGCCAACTTCACCTCCACCGAAGTTGCCATCCTGGCTGATCCGGTCCTGGCTGCCTATGATGCCGTCTTCAACCCAGCTATGCAGCTGGGCACCGGCGCAAGGTTGAGAATCTGGGATGAGATCACAGCTGCCATCAACATGACGGGGGTGGCAGTGCACACCAGGATCACAGTCCAGAAACACTGGGATGACCTCAAGACCGTAGCCATACCAAGGTGGTGGCAGCCCCCGACATGGAACCCACCATGAAGGTGTACCTGCTGGCTGGCACTGGTTCACCCAGATTGAGCTATGGGTACTTGAGAGGGTCTATCTTGACCCAGAGAAGTCACCTGTACGCCAGTGATGAATACCCATGTGTGTCAATGCTGTAGGTGTATGTGTGGCATGCATGTTTGCAAATGCTACATCCTGCTTGTGGTTTATGTGTGTTGTGAGATGCAGCCGATTGATGCCTTGTGCCAATGCTGGGCATTTTTGGCATCAGACGTATACTAGCATTTGCACGAGTATTGGAGGATTGAACCTCAATGGCTTGTTCTACTTGGGTAAGTGCAGTGTGTGAGCATGGAGCAAGTCCTTGGACATGGCAGGTGTGGACATGCTCGGGGTAATTCATAGATCTCAGCGCAGAGACAGCGCACGTGGGCAGCGCAGAGAGGGACCGTGCACCAGCGTGTGCCAGCCATGTGCGCTAAACAGCATTCTGTTGTACTGCGTATTCATGGAATCTCAAATCCATTTTGAGCGCTGGCGCAGAGAACATCCCGCAGCGGCAGTTACGCCCCCAAGAACGCCCCTTGCGCAAGGAAAAGGCATTGAAATCCCCAATGCAGCGCAAAGGGCCACGCTAACCCTGCACCAGTGCACAGGGACGGTACAGTGTATTTCGGGGGTGCGCGGGAAGTATCACACATGATAGGGCTTGTGCGAGTGGGGTACGTGTATTCTGGGGGTGTATAGGAAGTTTCACACGCGATAGGGCTTGTGCGAGCGGGGTATGTGTATTCTGGGGGTGTGCGGGAAGTTTCACATGCGATAGGCCTTGTGCGAGCAGGGTAGGTGTATTTTGGGGATGCGCGGGAAGTATTACACGCGATCGGCTTTGTGCGAGCAGGGTACATGTATTTTGGGGGTTTGCGGGAAGTTTCACATGCGATAGGCCTTGTACGAGCGGGGTACGTGTATTTTGGGGTGCACGGGAAGTATTACACGCGATAGGCCTTGTGCGAGCAAGGTACGTGTATTTCGGGGGTGCGGGGGATGTTTCACACGCGATAGGGCTTGTGCGAGCGGGATACATGTATTCTGGGGGTGTGCGGGAAGTTTCACACGCGATAGGCCTTGTGCGAGCGGGTTACGAGTATTTTGGGGGTGCACGGGAAGTATTACACGCGATAGGCCTTGTGCGAGCGGGGTACATGTATTTTGGGGGTTTGCGGGAAGTTTCACACGTGATAGGCCTTGTGTGAGCGGGGTACGTGTATTTTGGGGGTCGCAGGAAGTTTCACAAGCGATCGGCTTTGTGCGAGCAGGGTACATGTATTTTGGGGGTTTGCGGGAAGTTTCACATGCGATAGGCCTTGTACGAGCGGGGTACGTGTATTTTGGGATGCACGGGAAGTATTACACGCGATAGGCCTTGTGCGAGCAAGGTACGTGTATTCTGGGGGTGCGCAGGAAGTTTCACACGCGATAGGCCTTGTGCGAGCGGGATACATGTATTCTGGGGGTGTGCGGGAAGTTTCACACGCGATAGGCCTTGTGCGAGCGGGTTACGTGTATTTTGGGGGTGCACGGGAAGTATTACACGCGATAGGCCTTGTGCGAGCGGGGTACATGTATTTTGGGGGTTTGCGGGAAGTTTCACACGTGATAGGCCTTGTGTGAGCGGGGTAAGTGTATTTTGGGGTCGCGGGAAGTTTCACACGCGATAGGGCTTGTGCGAGCGGGGTACGTGTATTCTGAGGGTGCGCGGGAAGTTTCACACGCGATAGGCCTTGTGCGAGCGGGGTACATGTATTTTGGGGGTGCGCGGGAAGTTTTACACGCGATAGGCCTTGTGAGAGCGGGGTACGTGTATCTTGGGGGTTTGCGGGAAGTTTCACACGTGATAGGCCTTGTGCGAGCGGGGTACATGTATTTTGGGGGTGTGCGGGAAGTTTCACACATGATAGGCCTTGTGCGAGTGGGGTACATGTATTTTGGGGGTGCGCAGGAAGTATTACATGCGATAGGCCTTGTGTGAGCAGGGTACATGTATTTTGGGGGTTTGCGGGAAGTATTACACGCGATAGGCCTTGTGCGAGCGAGGTACGTGTATTGCAGGGGTGCGCGGGAACTATTACACGCGATAGGCCTTGTGCGAGAGAGGTACGTGTATTTCGGGGTGCGCAGGAAGTTTCACACGCAATAGCGCTTGTGCGAGCGGGGTACGTGTATTCTGGGGGTGCAGGGAAGCTTCACATGCTATAGGCCTTGTGCGAGCAGGGTACGTGTATTCTGGGGGTGCGCGGGAAGTTTCACACGCGATAGGCCTTGTGCGAGCGGGGTATGTGTATTTCGGGGGTGCGCGGGAAGTTTTACACTCGATAGGGCTTGTGCGAGCGGGGTATGTGTATTCTGGGGGTGCGCGGAATGTTTCACATGCGATAGGCCTTGTGCGTGTGGGGTATGTGTATTTCAGGGGTGCGCGGGAAGTTTTACACACATTTTTGCTAGCGCGAGAGTGGTACATGTATTCTGAGGGGTGCGCAGGGAGTTACACACACGATTTGGCAGTGTGGACCCTCCCTGGTGTGTCCTGACCCCCCTCCCCATGTCCCCGCAGGCAGCCCATCACCCCTGGGCATGCCTCGCAGGCAGGCCGCATGGCACCATGCACCTGGGAGACTTCACACATGTCCCCCACCCACCCACCCACCATTGATGGGTACCTGCCAGCAGGCCCCGACTCATCTCCCCCTGCACTCCCACCCACCCAGCAGTGACAGGCACCTGCCAGCAGGCCCGGTTCATGTCCCCCTGCACCCCCACCCACCCAGCAGTGAAGGACACCTGCCAGCAGACCCCGACTCATGTCCCCCCACCCACTCACCCACCCAGCAGTGACAGGCACCTGCCACCAGGCCCCAAATCATGTCCCCCTGCACCCCCACCCACCCAGCAGTGACAGGCACCTGCCAGCAGGCCCCGACTCATGTCCCCCTCAACACGTCATCACGATCCACAATCATGGCCCTTATGGCCACCCCACACCACCCGAGTCCAAACACACAACCAAGTATTACATCCACCCCACATTATAATCCCCATCACATGATAAATACCAAATGGCAAGTATGCACATCAATACATGTCCGTCACACACACACAATGGGTGCAAGTAAATGAGAAAACCCACATCGTGACATGCATGAAACCAATGAGAGAATACCACACATTGAAGTATGAAATAAAAATGTGTTAAACACAAAAGCAAGGGAATGAAATGAAATCACACAATAATAGAAATAATAAACAAAATGCTGCATGTCCAAAATAATAGAAAAAAAAATGTGTGATAGCACAATACAAATTAATCCGAATGAACATGGGTCCAAAGTGTCCGTCCCTAAAACCAAATCCAAAGGTAAAAAATAAGACAAATCCATTGATCCATGGTAAAATAAAAAAATAATGAAGTGAAATCCAGTGTTCAACTATATACAAAGTACAAATCCAGGGTCCATGAGCCCAACTATTGAAAGGAAACCTACAAAAACCCTACCTAATGAACAACTATATACAAAAAGGTGGGGCATTGTCCAAGCGCCCTAAATGAAAGAAAAACAGAAAGGAAACCTAACACTAATTAACTATATACAATGGCGGCAGGCAAATCCTACGGCTCACTTGTTGATTTCCCGGGCCAGGGCATCATCGAACTCCCATTCTACGTCCTGGAGACAGGCCTGCTCCAAGGCCCTGAGGTTTCGCGGGGATAAAGCCATGTCCACCTCCAACACCCTGTAAATTGCCTCAAGGCACTCAGCCTGCCTCAGCACCCTGTGCATGGAGTTCTCTGCCCTGACCATAGTGAGCCATGCCTCTTCCTCCCGCCGCCGCTCCACATCTATTTGCTGGCCCATCCGCTGCCACACGGAAGACACTCCCAATCCACGGTCCTCCTGCCCTGCGGCCGATGCCTGCCCCTCTCATGTTGATGGCCCCGACCCATTATCACTCCCACTTTGAGCCTGCTGCTGCCGTGCCTGTGCCCTGCCTCTTGATGCCGGCACGTCCTCCTCCTGCTGGGCTCCAGTTTTTGGGTTGCCCACCCCTGGTGGACCTCTGACTCCTTACTGCGGCAGGGATGTGTCCTCCACCAGCCTGGCCGCAGGGTCAGAGGCAGCTCCACAGGGTACCCAGGTGATACTTGGGCCGGGAGGATGACTGGCGCATAGCGGGTTCAGTTGATTAGGGGGTCGGCACAAGGTCTAGCACACAGAGGAATCCAGCACTGGTGACCCGTCCTAGTAGGTCGACGCGGTCAAAGAGGCAGCCGAGATAACATGCAGAGTCTTCATGAAAACCCTGCAGGTCATCTCGCATGCCCCGTTGACACAACGCCATCCCAGCCAGGACAGGCTCAACATGGTCCCCGATTGCTACATCCGCAGGGAGAGGAAGGCCAGTTGTTGTGCGCTCATCCCCTCCCTGAAAACGGGTCTGGATGAAGGCATCCCTGCTGGTGCGGGATGATGCAGTCACAGGATTGGGGACAGGATTACACACAGGCACCTCCGCGGCCGCCTGTGCTGCCTCCTGTCCCTGCCCCTGGACTGCACCACTAGCACCAATGGAATCCCCCCTCCAGACACCATGTGTGTTCCTTCCACGGCCCCCTCCTCAACCAAACCTCCCACCAACCTGGATGACTCTGTGCTATCTTCCTCCATCGGAACCTGTGGGGTCTCAGCTCAGTCTTCTGCTGCCGAGGAGTCCACCTCCGACCTCCACCTCTTGGACCTACCCTCGGCAGCTGTGGCCACGGACGCAGCACCAGACTCCTCACTCAACGACGAGAAAACTACATGGGAGGAGAACAGGGCCTTGAGTCTCCGGCTGGCGGTGCGATCCCTGCCGCTTTGCTCCACAGCACCGTCTCCGCATTCTTCATCAGTTGACGCTGCAGACAAGGAGAGATAGAACACAGGCATCAGGGCACTGTACAATGGTCTGATACACACATGACAGTTGCACATGAGTGGCAGTGTCAAACTTCACACATGGCATCACACTCCCCAACACACATATCATTTCAACTCACACACATGAGCAAATCAACAGGAATGTTGCACCAGGCAGCCCCATCCATACACAAACAACAGCATGAGCAGCCGAAGGTTAGCCTGGCGTCACATGCAACACGGGGAGTGCAGAACACATGCACACACCCACCAGACATACATGCATCTGTACATCTCCACCACCTGTCGCAGTGATATCATCGCCATCCATGTCACATCTGCCAATCAGCCTCCTACATGTCAGTGTCACATGCATCCATGGTGTATCACAGTTACACACACATGCACATGTACATAGTGCAGATACATGCAGATAGAACCAGCATCCATGTGTGAACCACAACCATGCCACAGTACATACACACAAATTCAAACATGTGTGCACCCACACATGCATTCGGCCAGCATGCATTCCAACATATACACCATTGATGTGTCTCACACATGACAGGACTCACATGCAGCAGGCTCATGTCCCTGTACGTACACATCCATACATGGGCCTACAAAGACATATGTGCAACCTGCAAACTCCTGGCACACCTCAACATGCACAGCATCCAATCAGTACGCATGTATACTTACCGCTCGACTCCGGACGGGTCTGCCTTTCAAGGACCTGGAGGTGGAGCTCTGGGTGTATATGTTCCAGGACCCTCATCTGGTTGTTGGCTAGGCGGACCCGGCACCCCTCAGCATCCGCTGCCTTCAAGAGGCGCCAGGCCTTGTTGAGGGTCCTGGACCTGAAGTCCTCCCAGCGCTTCCGGACGTGTTGAATGTCGCGGACTGCCACCCCCTCCACGTTGATGGCAGCCACAATGTCCATCCAGATCCTCTTCCGTCCTTCATTGTCGGTGCGCGAACTTCCAAAGAGGGCATCATACTGCCCCAGTACTAGCTCCACCAGGATACCAACTTCATTGGCACTGAAGCTGGTAGCCCTCTGCCTCTCTGCTGGGGGGTTGCCACTGGTGCCAGATGGTGTTGTGTCCGACATGGCAACCCCCGAGGCAGGTGTAGGTGGGCAACTGGGTCCTGGGGCTGGGCTGTGGAGCGATGGAATCCCAGTCGGGAGTTTTCTGTTCCAGCAGGGGTGGTCACAGCAACTAGACCCCTGCAGATGGCTGACGTGCAGGCACCAAACAGCAGGGCACGTGGCCAGCAGGCAGGCAGTCAGCAGCCGATGGCAGGTGGGAGCGTGCTCGGGGCTCTGGGGGGTAGGAAAATGGCTTCTGGGCAGGAGCGTGGTCTTCCGTGTGTTGTTGCATGACCAGCTTGATACGGAGTGATTTGGCACGTGAAAAAACTGGACGTCAGCATGTAATTTGAGGAAAAGCCCTTAGCGCGTAAGCACATCTGTGACGTGACGTGCAAGGGCGTTTCCCTCAACACGGGTGCATGCTGATTGTACACATGCAAAAACTGCACGTTCAGGTGTCACTGCGTGTAATTGGAGGAAAGGCGCTTATCGCGTACACACGTAAGTGATGTTGCACATGTGGGCTGGGTTAAAAGGTACGCGTAAAATGCCATTTTCTTGTACATGCTTTTCGTGGAGAGCGAGCGATTGATTATTGTACTTCTTGTCGGTTCACACACGATTACTTCACAACGGTTCCAGTTCGTACTCCCTGTATACTAAGATAGCATTCAATTCTTCTTTTGGCGGGGAGTTTCCAACGCGCACATGTGCATCTTTTTCACTTTCTTTTTCCATGCAGACGGTGAGTCGGGCTTGTATTTTTCAACTGTGGTTGCCCCCGTGTGTCGCGTACCCATTCAGAGGTCATTGTAGCCTGCGTGTACCACGCGTACGCTTATTTTTGTGTTTCTGGGTGCGACAGCGTAGTGCGGGTTCTTTATTCCACGCACGTGGTCTACTAGGGGTCGCATGAATGTTAAATTTTGTTTTAGGGGTGCCTGGGCATTGCGTGACCTGTCATCTTCCCCCAGGGGTCACAGAAAGCCTTGCGAGAGCACTAAGGTACGGTTCCATCTAGTACCGGGGTAAAGTATAAAACCCTGTGGCAGAAACACGGTGATTAAATACAAGTAAATGTAGAGTCATCCTGGGAAGTTTTGTGCTGTCTAATGGATAGTAAAAGTAATATGTACCCATAATAGACAGTTCAGACTAGTTACTTATTTATATGTGATTTCAGTCCAAGGTGTAAACTTTACTCTTATATATTTTTGCCTTAATCCCCTTAAGGGGTTTTATAGTGACCTAGGACATGCAGGAGTCTAACAACCTTGATGTTGTTACTGTTTTTCAAAAATGATTTCTCTTCGACTTCTTTTACTGTCCTCGTTTTTGTAAGCGGCACATCAGCGCCTTCTAAGGAAAGTTTTTTCCCCATTTTTAGGGTTTTTCAGGGACATATAGTGATTTTCCCTCTATCCTGCTGTCTTTCAATATTGACCCTGCATCTCCCCGGCCCCTATATCGTGTAGCGCCTTTGGTATGTTCGAAATGGGATTCCCATACTGCCTTTTTTAATAACATACAGTTGTGTGATGCCCTCCTCTACTGTGTTACAAACTTAGCCTGTTAGGGCTTCACCCTGTTCACTGTTTTTTCAGTGCCCTTTGGGCAATTACCTCCATCTGGTACCCTACCCCTTTCACCCCAATTGCCCAGGACAATTGTTTACTGCACCTCCCATTCGCACAACAACATCAGTGCCATGGTTGGGAGGCGACCAAGCAGAAAGGGAAGCAAAGGTGGCCGACCTCAAAGAGTTGGGTGTGGTAGGGGACGTGGCCACAATGTGCAGGGAGGCCCAAGAGGCCAGTGTGTGGAGGACCAATCAGGGACACCTATGCCCCCCACCCGAAGGGGTCGGGGAGATGCAGCTGACACCATCCCAGCTTGGGCCTTGTTAACCCGGCCCATATTGTCAACCGAACCGGCACAGGATGACTCCCAGGCTGACTTCCGTGTCACCAAGTCAAAGCCACGTGTGGCAGTGAAAGTTGCTGTCACCAGGCCACGTGGATCTGGGGCAGCAATGTCATCTGCTGCCCCAAGTAGCCTGGGTGAGGAGGCTGCAGGGGCAGCTGCAGCTCAATCCACCCCAGCTCCGAGTCTCCCAGCCGGGACAGTGTTCGTCCAAGTCCATCACACCGAGGTTGGTCCTGCCAACATCACCCAGCAGCCAATGCCTGCAGTGAGACCTTTGGTCATCGTGACTTTGGCTACTTCCAGTGCCCACTCCAACTGCGCCTCAGCCCCTACCAACCAGAGCGGCGTAAGCCACTCAGGGTCTGCACCACCTTCCAAGAGGAAGAAGGGTGCTCTTGCGGTACAGGCTGGGACCCCAGACACGGCTACCCACTCCGGCATGTCAAGGAAGCCTAGTTTCAATGATGCAGAACTAGACGCACTTGTGGGCTACGTGTCGGCCCATGGCCGTGAAATGGTGGTGACTGCAGGGTGCAAGGCTACGACTGCTCAACGTAGGGCCCACTGGCAGACCATCGCGGACCACATTAGTTCCCTTGGATTTGTGAGGTGCACAGCTAATGATTGCTCTAAGTGGTGAAATGACCGGAAACGCACAGCAACAAACAAGCTGGCTTCCAATCATGCCTCTACTCTAGTGACTGGCGGTGGGTCTCCACCAGAGGAGGAACAACTCACTGAACATGAGGCTATCGCTGAAGCCTTCATCACAGAGGATCAGATCCAAGGCGTGGGAGACCTACCAGATCTTGAAGCAATGTCCGGTGAGTGCCCGTGCATGTGTGTGCAATCCATGTGTATGTTGCTTGGGTGATATGTTCTGACTGAGTGCCAGATGAGGCTGTGTAGTCATGACTGCTGTGGGTCACCCATGTGGTCCCTCCAAACCATTCCCCGGCCTTGGGTTTCGGTTTCACAGTATCCCTTCTGACCGCAGTTAATAATTTGCACCTGATTACTGCACTTGCCCTTCAACTGTCATCTTGCCACAACATTGTTCATACTGTTTTCCTGTTCATTCTGCCTGATTGATGTAATCATTAGCATTTTTACCACACACTTTTGTGCCGTACTGCCCCAAATGTGACATACTTCAGTCATAGATTACACTCCACAATGGCCCACATTTCTTACCTTATTATGGGAATGATTTGACCAATCAGGCTGATTGAGTAATGCGCACCTACACATGGCCTGCACACAATAATTTTGGGGCCCTGTTTGAATGTTGAACATGACAATTGTCTTCTGTCATGTCGAAGTGACCAACCATTGATGTATCCATGTGCCTGCCATCACTGCATCAGTCAACACTGGCTTTGTTGCAGCGTGTGGCACATGCGTGTTTTGTCATACTATTTTGAATGTTTTATTTCATGATGTCCATCTCACATGGATGGGTGACAGTACTGATTTGCTTCCATCTGGGTGTCCTTGTCAAATCTGCCATGGCTATGCTACGTGCCATCTGTGTGCTAGCATGTGTCATGTATGTGGATTGTCCATGCCACTCACAGGCTAATGTGTAATGCCAGTGCTATCCAGCATGCAGCACATGTGTTGGTTTTCGATCTTGGAGTCCTCAGTGTCTGCTTTTTGCCTCCCCTTCCAACTCATTGACAGTGCATGCATGCCAGAGTTATTGTCATGTGTGACATGTGTCATTTATGTACTGGATGTCTGTAACGCTCACCTGACTCCCATGGAGGCGCTGGCCTGGTTCGCGCTGCTGTGACCTCTTCTAAGGTGATGCGCAGGGTTCGGAAGATGGACTGGACCGGGCCCCCAAATCTGGCTTATCTGGCTCGCAGAAGTATCCTTCTGTAGGCAAAAATAGGGGATTAACTGTCTGCGGGGTAATGCAATCGGCCTCCCACTTTCCCCTCTCACCCTCCTCGAAACCCTTCTGTGATTCCTCGTAGCGTCTCACCTTAGGGTCTGGAAGGACGAGCTCTCCATCCTGCTTCTGATGCAGGGGCGCGTTGGTATCCAGTTACTTCACTGGATTTTCGGATTGGTGAGAACCAAACTTGCTTGGCTTCCAGGTAAGTTTTTGATAAGAGGTTCCCCTTGTGTCCATGCATTAATGTACTAATGCTAGTGTCTTTTTCCCTATAGGGGCCGGGGTACGGAATGCCGGGGAACAGGCACCGACCCGAGATGAGAGGTGAAATCCTTGTAGAAATCAGATAAGTCTTTAATGAGCGTTTTTTGGTAATGTCTTTTCATTCGCTCATTAACGCTGATGTCTCTTTTTTCCCCTTAGGGGCCGGGGTCCGGAAATGCCAGGATGCGGCGCGGACCCGAAATGGAGAGGGAATGAATCAACAGGTAAGTCTTAACATGGAGATTTAGCTTTCCTTATTCCCTTCTCTCTCTCACCTTTTGCTCTGGTCTTTTTCTCCCTAGGCGCTGGGGCGTGACTGCGAATCCGGATGATCACTGATGAACATGGAGGCGCCCTGTAAAGGTGAGTGGAATGCGGCGCTGCAGCGATCGACGCGATGAGCTTTAAATAAAAGTCTTCCTTTTCAGGATTGTCGGCGAGATGTCTCTGGGATGCGGTTTTAGCAGGTAAGGACCTTTCCTTCTTCTGTTCTCTTCTTCTCTTCCTTTGGAGGTGATCCAGGGTGCTGGCAGGCGTGGCAGAAGTCAGGATGCAGGAGCAGACACGGTGAGCGTCCAGCTGCTAGATGCAGAACAACGCAAAGCACGTGTGGCTGTTCGGGTGGGGTTTAAATAGCCTTGGAAGAAGTTCCAGGTATGTATCCTTCCTCCAATCAGGTATGTATCCTTCCCCGACCACGCCCGGATGGTAAATTAGTCCCACAGGTAAAGTAGTTCCTTTCAGGCCTCAAGGAGGCCGGGATCCTGCAGCATGGTCTGCATCAGGTAAGTGCACCCAAGCACTCCCATAATGAGCCTGGCGCCTATGGCGCCAGGACTGATGTCTTTTATGAGCCTGGCGCCTGTCCAAATGGCCCCTATATGGGTTGCTGGGTCCTTCCTTGGGGACTGGATGTCCGCTTTCGGGGACGCAGGGCTTGAACCGGCTCCCCAGGAGCGGGCATCATGACAGCACTCCCCCCCAAGGCCCCTCCCAAGGTGGTTTGTCTGGGAAGAGTCGGTGGAATTTCCTGACTAATCGAGGTGCATGCACATGGTCGCTGGGTTCCCACAACCTTTCCTGAGGTCCGTACCCCTTCCAATCAATTAGGTAGAACAGTTTTGACCTAAACATTTTATGAGTCTAAAATGTTCTTCACTTCGAATTCGGGCTCCCCATCTATTAGAATAGGTTCTGGAGGTTTGAGTAGTCGGGTTCCGGGTACCATTGGTTTCAGAAGTGACACATGAAAAACAGTGTGAATTTGCATACTAGCTGGTAAATCAAGTTTAACAGCCACTGGGTTAATTATTGCCGTAATAGAATAAGGTCCCAGATATTTTGGGTTAAAAGTTCGAGGCACTTTGAGTGGTAAATGTCTGGTAGCTAACCACACTTGATCCCCAATCTGATACGGAGGTGCTTCACTCCGATGTAGATCAGCATTCTCCTTGTATTTTCTTTTGGCTTGTTGTAAATGTGTAGTTGCCTCTTTAAAGGCTTGGGTAATTGTAAAATGCAGATGTTATACTGCAGGCATTCCGAGGTTCTGAGGTGAGTCAAGGTTTGAGGTTCGAGGGTGATGCCCAAACAAAGTATAGAAAGCACTGTGGCCAGTTCCAGAGTGTACCTAATTATTATATGCGTATTCGGCTATCCAAAGAATGTCTTTCCAGTTGCTTTCAGATTGCTGTAACATACACCGTAAGTACTGCTCAAGGGTCTGATTTGTCCTCTCGGTCTGACCATCGGTCTGAGGGTGGTGACTGGTCGATAATCTTACGTCGATCTGCGCCATTTGACAACATTTGCGCCAGAAGTGGGAAATGAATTGGCTTCCCCGGTCAGAGATTAGTATAGATGGGAATCCATGTAGCCGAACAATATTTTCGAGGAATTCTTTGGCTAGGACAGAAGCTGAAGGTAAACCTTTCAAAGGAATAAAGTGGGCCATTTTGGAAAACAAATCCACAATTACCAGAATAGTATTGTACCCCGAACAAGGAGGCAGGTCCGTAATAAAATCCATTGATAGGGTGTGCCAGGGTGCTGGCGGTATGTCTAGAGGTTGAAGGAGACCGGCTGGTCTTTTCTTTTGACTTTTATTTTGGGCGCAAACACCACAGGACATCACAAAATATTTAACATCTTTTCGCCAAGAGGGCCACCAAAATTGACATTTCACCTTTTCCTCTGTCTTGGCAATACCGGGGTATCCCTCTATTAATGCATCATGATAACCGGAAATAACTAGTTTGTGTAATTCCTTATGTGGCAGAAATAAGGGTCCTTGGAAATAAAGTAAACCACTATCTATGGTAAAGTCTGATCCCTTTTGTATCCAATCCTGTAAGGTTGTAGGGTCCAGGAGTTGTTTCACTCTGGCTTGAATGTCTTCAAGCGTCTGTAACAAAGTCATGCCTAGAATCCTCTGTTCGGGAATTATTGGTACTGGTTCTGAGTTTGTATCAGATTCTCCCATTCCAATTCAGGATAAGGCGTCTGCTTTGCCATTCTTGCAGCCAGGTCGATAGGTAATCACAAAATTAAATTCAGCGAAAAACAAAGCCCATCGGAGCTGCCGTGATGACTGAGCCTTGGCGGTTTTCAAATACTGTAAATTCCGGTGATCAGTGATCACTGTGATGGTATGTCGAGCGCCAAGCAGATAATGCCGCCAGGCTTTAAAAGCGGACTTAATGGCTAACAGTTATTTGTCCGTGATTGCATAATTAACCTCGGGTGCCGAGAATTTTCTGGACCAAAATGCTACGGGATGCAATTAGTTGGTTTCGGGATCTCTTTGGGACAGGACAGCTCCCATGGCTAGGCTGGATGCATCAGTCTCGACGACATAAGGGAGATCTGGATGCGGGTGTTTCAATATAGGTGCAGAGGTAAACTTAGCTTTTAAATCCTGAAAGGCCTGCTCAGCTTCTTCAGACCATTCAAAACGTTTATTTTTCCTCAAGAGTGCAGTAATGGGTTGTACCACGCGTGAAAATTCCGGGATAAACCTGTGATAGAAATTGGCAAAGCCGAGCATGCTTTGAACCCCTTTTACAGAGCTAGGTGATGGCCAATTGAGGATGGCATCCACTTTTCTTGAGTCCATTCGGACTCCTTTGGGTGTCAGGATGAAACCTAGAAACTCGACTTCTGTGGTATGGAAAACACATTTCTCCAATTTAGCAAATAGTTTGTGTTGGCGCAGTTTTTCAAGTACTGCCCTGACGTGTTTTCTGTGATCAGATTCCGAAGAGGAGTAGACCAGAATGCCATCGATAAATACGACAACACAAACATCGATGAGTTCCTGAAGGACATCATTCATGAAGTATTGGAAGGCAGCCGGCGCGTTACACAATCCGAAAGGCATCACCTGGTACTCGAATAATCCGTATTTAGTACGGAAGGCAGTTTTCCATTCGTCGCCTTCTTTAACTCGTACCAGATGATAAGCCCCCCGGAGATCTAACTTGGTGTATATGCAAGCGTCCTTCACCTGGTCAAGGAGTTCAGGGATCAGAGGCAGAGGATAACGGTTTTTAACCGTTATCTGGTTCAATGCGCGGTAATCGATACAAGTTCTAAGGTCGCCTTCTTTTTTGGGCACGAAGAACAAAGCCGAGGATGCCGGGGACTTTGACGGGCGAATAAAACCATTAGCTAGGTATTGATCCAAATATTGTCTCAAATGCAGATTCTCAGGTTCAGTAAGGGCATAAATCCTGCTACAAGGGGGTTGTGCACCGGGCACCAGATCGATTTGGCAATTGTACGATCTGTGAGGAGGTAACGTGTTGGCCTGTTCCTTTTGGAAGACGTCCTGAAAGTCTTGGTATTCCGGAGGTAGTTGCATGGAGGCAGAGGTTACAGATGCTAGATTAATCTTCAGGTTTTCTGGGTAGCAGGTTTGTGTACAATCCAGGGAGGTTATTCTCTTAGCTCGCCAATAAATTTGAGGATTATGTGTCTCTAACCAAGGGATTCCAAGAATAACCTGAAACTGTGGAGCCTTGATTACATCAAAAACAACACCGTCCCGATGGCTGTCGGGACCAATAAGAGTCACCTCAGTAGTGGAATGGTTTACCGGTCGAGAGGCAATTTCAGTTCCATCGACTGTGGTGATGACATCTTTGCTGGTTTTAGGACGGAGAGGGAGGTTAATCCTAGAGACCAATTCACGATCCACATAGTTTCCAATAGCCCCACTATCAATGTATGCCTTTATTGCATGCAACCGCTTAGGTTGTTCTGGATCTACGAGAACCATTGGCACAATGAAATGCGAGGCCTGAGAGTTAGTTTTCAAGCTCGGCAAGCGGACCCCTACACTTGTCGGGCAGAGTCGTTTCCCGAAACAGAGTCTTCATGGTTTTTATCAGCGGCTCCTACCGCCTTTCGGGGCGGTTTTGCCGGGCAATCTCGTAGAAAGTGTCCAGAATTCCCACAATAAAGACATAATTTTATATGACGCCTCCTTTCACATTCCTTTTGAGTTAAGGGTCCTTTAACCCCACCAATTTGCATAGGCTCAGAGACCTCAACTCCCTTGGGATTAGCATGGGTCTTGACCAACACCCGGGTCTCAAACCTGGACCGATCTGCTTTTCTGTTTTGAAGTCTGTGATCCAATTGGACCACTAAGTCTATATACTCTGTGCATTCTTGGGGCGGATTTACAACTTGGGCCAAGACATCTTTAAGTTCTCCGCGTAGGCCTCGATAAAACAACGTGACTCTTTTATCCTCTGGCCATCCCGTTTCCACAATTAGTCTATTAAAGGTTGCAATATAGGATAGGAGGTCCTGATTGCCCTGTCGCAGGGATAGAAGTTCATCATCCAGAGCCTGCCCCTGAGAGTGTCGAGCAAATAACCTTTCCATGCTTGCTGGAAACCTTTGAAAATCACGGAGAATCGGGTCATCTTGAGTAACCAGTGGAACTGACCAATCGGCAGCGCAGCCGCTGAGATATGACAATACAAAGGCTACCTTGGTCTGATCATTAGGGAAGGCCCCAGGTCTGCATAGGAAGTGCAAACAACACTGATTCATGAATAGGCGAATCGCTTGGGGTCCCCAGCAAAGCGTTCGGGTGGGGCCAGCGGCATGTTTCCAGGTAGATTAATCTGCACAGGGTTACTGGAAACCACAGGAGCGGGGTTCCCTCCGGAACCGGGTTGAGGAGTTTGCCCAGCTTGACCTTGCAAAAGCTGTCTGGCCAGGTCATCAGTTCTTTGCTTTGATATTATTAATTCCCTCCTGAGGGCATTAGTCTCTTGACGAGCGGCATGTACTTCAGCCCGTAATTCCCCCAGTAATTGGGCCAACTGATCGGTCTCAGAACTTTCCATAGCGCCTGGGTGGGAATTTGTAGGAAGGCTTCGCGTTCTGTAACGCTCACCTGACTCCCACGGAGGCGCTGGCCTGGTTCGCGCTGCTGTGACCTCTTCTAAGGTGATGCGCAGGGTTCGGAAGACGGACTGGACCGGGCCCCCAAATCTGGCTTGTCGGGCTCGCAGAAGTATCCTTCTGTAGGCGAAAATAGGGGATTAACTGTCTGCGGGGTAATGCAATCGGCCTCCCACTTTCCCCTCTCACCCTCCTCGAAACCCTTCTGTGATTCCTCGTAGCGTCTCACCTTAGGGTCTGGAAGGACGAGCTCTCCATCCTGCTTCTTATGCAGGGGCGCGTTGGTATCCAGTTACTTCACTGGATTTTCGGATTGGTGAGAACCAACCTTGCTTGGCTTCCAGGTAAGTTTTTGATAAGAGGTTCCCCTTGTGTCCATGCATTAATGTACTAATGCTAGTGTCTTTTTCCCCATAGGGGCCGGGGTACGGAATGCCGGGGAACAGGCACCGACCCGAGATGAGAGGTGAAATCCTTCTAGAAATCAGGTAAGTCTTTAATGAGCGTTTTTTGGTAATGTCTTTTCATTCGCTCATTAACGCTGATTTCTCTTTTTTCCCCTTAGGGTCCGGGGTCCGGAAATGCCAGGATGCGGCGCGGACCCGAAATGGAGAGGGAATGAATCAACAGGTAAGTCTTAACATGGAGATTTAGCTTTCCTTATTCCCTTCTCTCTCTCACCTTTTGTTCTGGTCTTTTTCTCCCTAGGCGCTGGGGCGTGACTGCGAATCCGGATGATCGCTGCTGAACATGGAGGCGCCCTGTAAAGGTGAGTGGAATGCGGCGCTGCAGCGATCGACGCGATGAGCTTTAAATAAAAGTCTTCCTTTTCAGGATTGTCGGCCAAATTTCTCCGGGATGCGGTTTTAGCAGGTAAGGACCTTTCCTTCTTCTGTTCTCTTCTTCTCTTCCTTTGCAGGTGATCCAGGGTGCTGGCAGGCGTGGCAGAAGTCAGGATGCAGGAGCAGACACGGTGAGCGTCCAGCTGCTAGATGCAGAACAACGCGAAGCACGTGTGGCTGTTCGGGTGGGGTTTAAATAGCCTTGGAAGAAGTTCCAGGCATGTATCCTTCCTCCAATCAGGTATGTATCCTTCCCCGATCACGCCCGGATGGTAAATTAGTCCCACAGGTAAAGTAGTTCCTTTCAGGCCTCAAGGAGGCCGGGATCCTGCAGCATGGTCTGCATCAGGTAAGTGCACCCAAGCACTCCCATAATGAGCCTGGCGCCTATGGCGCCAGGACTGATGTCTTTTATGAGCCTGGCGCCATAGGCACCAGGACACTGTCCAAAGGGCCCCTATATGGGGTTGCTGGGTCCTTCCTTGGGGACTGGATGTCCGCTTTCGGGGACGCAGGGCTTGAACCGGCTCCCCGGGAGCGGGCATCATGACAGCGTCTGCCTCGTCATGCCTATGTGTGTGTGCTTTGGTGCTCATGCCTGTTTTCACTACTTTTCTTTCATGTTTTTGCAGGTGATGAGGCACTTGATGCTGTTGAGGAGGAGGTGATGGCGCAGAGCCAGGAGTACTCACAGCCTCAACCAGGCACCAGTGGAGGACGTAGGGTGGTGGTGGGTGAAAACACATTACTCATGCAGACCATACTGTCCATGGGTGTCTCTGGGTACACCTCTGGAGACCTCTATGAATCAAGTGCTGAATCGGACATTGAGACATATGTCCCGTCGCAGGTGAGTGTTTCTGGCAGGGATGCTGTTCTGTCCAACCCACCTGCACTGGGGGTAGACCCTCTATGCGGCATTCATTGTTGGAAAGTCCACCTGTGGCGGTTACGGATACAGGGTCACACTCCCCAATATTTGTTCCTGTTCCTGGGCCAGCAAATCAAAGGAGGAATGCAGTCCTGCAGCCTCAGGCAGTTCCAGCACAGCAAGGTGCACATCAACTTGCCCCAAATAGGTATGGTGCCCGCCAACCCGGTGGCCGTGCGCCACCAGGCAATACTGTGTGGCAGTACTCCATCTATACTATAGCAGCACAACAGGGGGCATCGTGTGAAATGATGGCTCAGGCCATGGATAGGGTGGCCACTTCCATTCTCCCCCCTGCGAGGAAGGTGGAGCTCCAGCAGCAGGCAACAGAGTCCATTTGCCACTTACACAGGGAGGACATGTTAGCATCCGACAGGGACCGATGGGCTGGACTGGAGACTCTGCGCACAGCCATATCTGCAGAGTCACAGGCCCACAGGGAAGCCCTGAGGTTAGAACACAGATCCCTCAGAGATACTCTGTGTGAACTTGAGGTGTTCCGGAGTACAAGGTCAGAACAGAAGCTGGAGCAGCTGACACGCACACTCTCAGCTGAGCTCCAGGCAACCCGTCAGGAGATCCGGGCATCATGCGAGGCCATGCAGGCAGAAATGCGTGCTACCAGTGAGGTGCTGCATGGGGATCTCCGTACCATCATCCTGCAGAACCAAACCTTTCACACCTGCATGCTTGCAGCCATGGAGGAGCATGCCAGGGCTTGCGTGGTCTGCCTCCCATATCATGCCCACCTTCTGATGTAGCACCAGAGGGTGATGAGAGTGACGGCAGTTCTCCCACTGTAGCGTAGCCGTGCAGGTCATGAGCCAATGGAGGTTTTTTTTGTTCTCAACATCCACGCATGTGGGTGTTGGGTTGCACCCTTTACCACGTCCCTCCTGGGTGCCCCCCCCCCCCGGTCCACACATGGCCATTTTTTTATTTTTTGTTATTTTTATTTTTATTTTACAGTTTGTTGCCTTGTGTGCCTCCCGTAGGCATCCACTGTGTATTCCAGCTGGGCACATGCAGGCTTGTCCTATCTTTGGGTTAGAAACTTGGGTTCCTGACACACACACCCCTCTTGCTTCCCCTTTCTATGGGCTTGCAAAGGGTGTGACCAAGTGACAGTAACTAACACAGTGACATTGGGCTCCCATAAATTCTGTGGGCAGTCTGTAGTCAAAACTGTATACATCCCTAGTGGGGATTGCTGTTCAATTGTCCACTGCATGGTGGATTTATATATGGTTCTATCATTTTTCCTTATATACAAGTACCTTTTTCATGTGTTAACAAGCCTGTCTCCTTTGCAGATGCAGTTCATGTTGTATGCAGTACACTGACACATTTGCCTACCGGCAACACTCTGCATTTGGAAGGGGTCGATGTGCTGCCGTAGTCAGGTTGTGACACTAGCACTACTTTAATTTTTAACTGTCATATGTTGCCACGGTTTGATCCTGTACTGATGTTTTGTCTTGCTGGTAAGTATTTGTTCATGTTTGTTGTTTTTTATTCATCACTGAGAGCAAATTGTCTGTGGCCTGTTTCCATTTGGGACAGTGCACTTTGTGTCACTTGTGTCATGTGTTGTGCATTCATTTGGTTGCTTTCACATTGCATGCCATGCCATAGTGTGTTGGGTAGCTGAAATGGGGAGGGGTTGGGTGACATGCCACTATTTTGATGTGGTATTTTGCAAGGGGGTAGTCCTTCATGCTGCATGTATGTGTGCCTTTTTCTGACACAGCGTTGGGTGTCTTTCAGTAGCTAGGGATGCACACAATGTAGCACTTCCAGGTGAACAATCTCAAGTTGGTATGGTTGTGACAGTTGACTGTCCCTTTTGTCATCATCTTTGATTGTCAGCTGGTATGTGCCAGGCCTGTGTGCACTCCGCAGTGGTGGGATTTTAGGTGAATAAATTTGCCACAAGCAGGGTTCGGGCTGCCTCACCACATGCCCTTTCACCTCCCATGCGCAGCGGTCATGCAAGTGGTTGGGGATGTGGGGGCACCACCATGTCCACCAGCACACCCCGCCGGGTTGCAACATTGTGCAGGACACATGCTGCCACTATGATCCTGCACACTACTGGGGACGCATATAGCAGCTGCCCACCAGAGCGGTCAAGGGAGCGAAAGCGTGACTTGAGCACTCTGAATGTGCCTCCACTATGCCCCGGGTTGCAATATGGGCTGTGTTGTATTTTACCTCGGGTGGTGTGGTGGGGTTCCGAATTGGCGTCATCATGTAGGTGCTCAGAGGGTAGGCACTGTCTGTGAAAACAAGGAAATAATATGAGGCAGGGTAACCAAAACCAAACACAGGTTACAAAGGAACATACAAAGCACTTTATTTTATACTGAATCCAGTTACAAAAGAACAGAACAAAATTCAGATAGCTATCGACCCTCAGTACAACACAGCGAACTCCGGCATGGTTCGGTGTGCTCAGTGAGTGCAAATATTCATTGAAACAGTCAGGCTTTTATACATTTCTCCAGCCTGTTGTCCAGCCTTTCTTCAGGTTAACCATTCCATAAATAAGTTACTGCTCTAGGGTCCCTTGCCAGGTCAAATCTAGTTCATTTTAGGTTTATACATTAACAAGAAGAAATGGTAATAATGTATGCTCTAGGCCTAACATTACAATGCAGGACTTAGTTTATACAATGTAGTTAAGCAGGTGTTCTCATTCAATTATAGATCAGTTTTGGTGATACAGGTAATCCATTGCACACAGGTCAGCAGAAGGACAAGGTCTCAGCTCATGACCCTAACAAGTGGCCTGCAGGCAAGTTATACATTAGCTGTACAGAGGTCATGACAATCGAGTTCTGTTCTGAATAACATAGGCTACCATTTTAGCTCACATGGTGACTTTATAGAGCAAGGAAACCTAAAATGGCGGCTTGACCCAAAATGACAGTTTACATGGTTTCTAAGGTCAGGACCTTGCAATGCGAGTTTATTCATATGTAGTTTATAAGCAGCTTGTTAGCAGCTTGGCATAGGCCAATATACATATATTCATAGCAATAGGAGGCACGATATAATTTCTAGTTTGACATGTCCCCTGGGGAGGTGATAATGGTTGTCATTAGTGGGGTTTTCACCTTTCTCAGTCTCTGACATGCATGCATGCATGCACAGAGGCATTTATACTCACCAATTCGCCATGTGTCGCCATGCCGCTCAGCTTCCAGGTCCCAGTTTAGGGGTGACATTCTGAATATGAAACTATCATGGCTGGACCCTGGATAGTTGGCATATACTGAGGTGATGATTCCCTTGGCATCACATACAACCTGCACGTTGATGGAATGGCAGTGCTTGCAGTTTCGATAGATGTGTTCAGTGGCTCTGGGAGGACGTCGAGCCACATGGGTGCAATCAATGGCACCTAGCACTTTGGGGAAGTGTGCCACCCCGTAAAAGTCCTGGACAAAAGCCTGCCTTTCTGCAGGTGATCTGGGCATGTGTATGTGCCTGCGGACTGAGGGGTGTGCAGTCATGATGGCCAACACCTGGTGTAGGCAGCGTGAATGCGTGGCCTGTGAGACACCCCCGACTATGGCACTTGTCTGCTGAAATGACCCAGTAGCCAAGAAGTGCCGTACATTGAGCACCTTTTCCAAGGGGCTCAGTGCTTGGGAGCACAGGGTAGGTGATGTGAGGTCATCCTCCCACTCCCTGACCAGTTCTAGGATTATGTGTGGTGGAAACCTGTACCTCCCATACACCTGGTCATCAGGCATCCCAAGAAGGCTGGTCCTGGGTAAAAAAATGCAGGGCCTGGCTATCCTCCTCCTCCTGTGGTGTCCCACGACCACTGCTGCGAGGAACGGTATATTCATCGTAGCGTATGAGCTTGTTTGTTATTTGCGTGCACTTTTATGCTGCGCGGGCCGATTATGCCTGCTTCCTGCTGGCGTACGTGTTTCCGGATTAGCGCATCTTTTTTGGCGCACGGCTTTCCCCTGTTCGATTCCATGAATATGTGTTGTTAGCGCGTGTGTGGGCGTTGCAAGCAATTACCTCCTGTACTTCCCCCGTAATGCCCACATTTTCACACGTTGTTCCCCATTCTGCGTGTTACGCCCCGTGTTCTGCCCACTTTTCTTGTGTGCCCTACACGATGTGCGCTTTCCCTGTGCACGTCGCGCATGCCATTTAGTGATGCGTGCGCCCGTGTGCGCCACCCACGGATTTGGCGAACATCCCAGGTTTTACAAGCACAGCGCATTCCATGAATCGATGAACGGCTGCGTGCGCGGCTTTAGCACGCGTGCGCTGCGATTTTCACGCTTGCGCTCCCCTTTTCGGCGCACATTTATTCCATGAATTACCCTGGCTATGTTTTGGGCATGTGAGTGGCGTGCATGATGTATGACTCCATCTGTGGCACAACTGACTGTGCATCTATGCAGCCACATCTGCTAATAGTGACATATATGCATTAATGCCAGCATATGTGGAGTTGATGCATTGGCCGCTCCGCGACTGGGATGTGACCTCTCATCCCACAGCATTTGTGACACAAGTGTATGTGTGTACATACAAGATTTGTATGCTTGGCCACCTGACATGTGCCGTTTGTTCACAGTTAGGTTTGCCAGCAAATGTCACTTGCTTGCATGTCATGCTGTTTCATGTTCTCATTGGTGAAAGTGTTTGTGTGGGCAGGTGCCCTGGTAATGTTCACATGCACATGGCTACATCTCATCATTGTGTTTGTACTTTATTTGTATGATGGCCTTGCCTCTTTTTGCTGATATATTGTTGCCCACTGTAGAAAGTGGTTAGTTGGCCTGTGCATGTGTCATGACTGTGTTTGGGCCTTCACACTGCACTCATGCAGTATTTGCATTGCTGTTTGCCTGGGCACACACACGTGTATGTGTGCATTGTGTGTGTCACTTCATGTTTGGTACATGCTACTTGATTAGTCGTGTTTATTTTGTGTATAGCACACATCCATTGACAGCGGTTACTGATATCAATGCTTTTTTGTCCCAATTATCAACAGTTTCTACAGGCCGTGAAGAGGGAAGAGGCATGGCTGTGGAGAATAAGGGCAACAACAAAACCACCAAACCCAAGCACACACCCCGGCCAGCCAGACTTGACTCCACATCATCTGAGGGTGAGTTGGCTGGGGGAGTGCAAGTTCCATTCGGCAGTGCTGCTGTGGGTACATCCCGGGATGTTGTTGTGGTGGGGGACTCATCAGTGGCTGTGGGCCACAGTGTGGGAACAGAGGTACCATCCGGGGAGGATGGCTCTCTGGAGTCATCCAGGGAGATGGAGGGTTTGGCAGAGGAGGAGGCGGGGGGGATCCAGGAGAGTGTTCAGGCTGCACCACTGGGCCATGGACAGGAGGATGTGCAGTGCATCGTGGAGGGAGCTACCCAACTGCCTGTCCCAGCTCCATCTAAGACAGCAATGACCACTGTTGTGAGTGCCTCCCCCCAGAGCGTTCTCCCCCATTGGGCCACGGGGATCACCTCTGAGATGACACACGCCCTGCTGGCTGGGATTGCACGGCAGACAGCCTTGATTTGTGATAATGTGAGGGCTTTGCATTCCTAGTGCTCACAGCTTCACAAATCGATGGCACTCTACCTGGGCCAGCTAGTACAGGCTCTACTCTTGACTGGTCTCTAAGCGCTGTCCCCTCTACCACTGCCTCCTGTGTGCCCCAGTCATCCACCGGGGGGGCCTTCTTTGCCAGTTTCCATCACGACCCCCACTACACCAATCCCACCCACACTGCCCAGTCTGGTGGTCAGCACATCCCAGCCTCAGGTGGAAGTCCTGACAGTACAGAGGTGGTGGTTGCTGTGCCTGACCAGGCACCCGCACAGGGACAGGCATCAGTGGAATAGCAAAACAAAAGAGGTGATGGCTGGAAGGTTTAGAATAAATCTTAACATCTGGCATTGCTCTGGGCAACCCTCCAGACCATCGTTCTTCGCCTGCCAAGCCATTACAAAAGGGGAAAGACCATATGCAAATGAGGCTTGGTCCCACCCCCAGAGGGGTAGTCCAGCCCGAACTGCTAGGTCACATCCCTTCTGCACAAGACCACAAGCATCCCCAGACATGTTTCAACCTTGTTGGGCATCATCAGTGAGGAGTAGCTTGGGTCTCTAGGCCCAGCAGGCACGGGGCCCACGTCTGGGCATACCCGTCCCACTCGGGGTGACAATAGCAAAACAAAAGAGGTGATGGCTGGAAGGTTTAGAATAAATCTTAACCTCTGGCATTGCTCTGGGCAACCCTCCAGACCATTTTTCTTCGCCTGCCAAGCCATTACAAAAGGGGAAAGACCATATGCAAATCAGGCTTGGTCCCACCCCCAAAGGGGTAGTCCAACCCGAACTGCTAGGTCACATCCCTGCTGCATGAGACCACAAGCATCCCCAGTGGAATATGCTGGTGCTGTGCCCTCCCGTTTTGCATCATCCAGACAGCGGACATACTTGCGCAGTGTACGCATGATCAGGCAGTGGCAGTATAGGAGTGGCCTGGGGCAATCCTCACAAGGCCCATCAACATCGAGGTGGCAAGCGGATCATTATCGTACACATGGCAGGAGGAGCTCAAGTGCTTTCACCATTTGTCGTGTGTCTGCATGGACTTTTGGATGTAGCTAATGGCGGAAATGCAGTGGGTGGGAATGGCATGGGTTGCTAGGTTAAGGGTAGAGGTGATGGACGGAAAGGCACAGAGACAGGTTGCCATACTGGAGGAGGCTTGCTAGGATACGGAGGAGATTGAGGGAGAACCTGTAAGCTGTCCAGGACTGGACAGCGGCTAGCCTCCAAGTGGAGGAGGATTAATGTGACTCTGCCCTACAGGATGTTATAAGGGACTATTGAGCCCACTGCCTATATATATTGTTCATTGTGTTCATTTTATTTTTTGAATTTGTTACATTTTTGCCCTTGGACAATGCCCCCTTCCTCGAAGTTTGTTGACATAGTGTACATATTTCAAATACAGTGTTCTCTTTGTTCATTACACAGTTGTAGTATATTTGTTCAGGTGCTGCATTTTTTTTGGTTTCATTTCCTTATGCATTTGTTTGATGACTATCACATGGGTTTGGGCCCTAACTGTGGGTGTGTATCATGCACTCATGCACTCATCAATTGTGCAGTGGTGGGTGGTTGCCTCCCAATGCATGGCCACCCACCAACACACATTATGTACCAGCTAGTGGGTACTCTAATGTCATGCTGTACATCTGCCACTGGAATGCTTCATCATCACATGTGAGTTAGTTTATATCTGCCTGTACACATCATCCATCTGCTTGGCTCACACACTGTCAGACTTCCTTCACATTACCCCGAAACATGGCAGTTTGACTTGTGTTAGTTGCAGGGCCTTGGAATGCTGTGCTTTTCTACCTGAGTCCCTTCATTCATTGTTGCTTGCCACTCTGTCCTCACATTACATGCGACTCTGTCTATCATTGTGTCCTCCTTGGTCATTCGCCTCCAGCACATTGGGCCATTGAAATGGCATATGGGCACAATGATACGTCTCATTGAAATCCATGACTGAATTGTGTCACATGCACATGGTGCTTTCACTGTGTCACTGGTGCTACATTCTGCTGTCCTGTTGCTGTGCAACTGGTTGTGATGTACCAGGGAGTCTTGTTATCAGCTACATACGTGAATTCAGCATCAGTGCCCCCATTTGTCATGTCTATGTGTTGGTTTGTGGCTAGTGTGGTTCATGTTGGTGGCAGGCCAGTGGAGTTGAGGTAAGTTGTTGCTCAACATTTGACTGGTAGGGGTGTTATGTTGAAGTGCCATGCTGGGGTGTCATCAGAGGGGAGGTGGGCAGGTGTGTGGGGCTGCCTGCGGGTGGCGGTGAAGGTGAGGAGGGGTGGTTGGTGGTGTGAGGACCTGTGGAGCTGTCTGGGGGTGGTGCTGGAGGTGGGCGGGGCTGGTGGGTGGTGTCAATACTTGAAGGGGATGCCCTGGCGTGGTGGTGAAGGTGAGGGAGCTGGTGGGTGATGTCAGTACCAGAGGAGGAGGCTTTCTGAGTGTGATGGCAAACCTGAGGGGCGCTGGTGGGTGGAGTTTGGACCTGTGGGGTTGCCTGGGGATGGTGGCAGAGGTGGGGGGCTGGTGGGTGGTGTGTGGACCTGTGCACCTGCCTTTGGGTGGTGGCAGAGGTGAGAGTAGGTATTTTCAGTAATTGAGGGGGCTGCCTGTGGGTGGTGTTAGAGGAGAGCGGGCTGGTGAGTGGTGTCAGTACTTGAGGGGGCTGCCTGTGGGTGGTGGTGCAGGTGAGGGGGGCTGGTGGGTGGTGTCACTACTTGAGGGGGCTGCCTGGGAGTGGTGGCCAAGGTGAGGGGGCTGGTGGGTGGTGTCAGTACTTGAGGGGGCTGCCTGGGAGTAGTGGTGGAGTTGAGGAAGGCTGGTGGGTGGTGTGTGGACCTGTGGGCTGCCTGGGGTGGTGGTGCAGGTGAGGGGGCTGGTGGGTCATGGGTAAATGCTATAAACTGGGACGATTCACGGTCTATGATCACGTGAGTCTGAGATGGAAATAAAAGTGATAATGCAAGCCTGAACCTTGATAAGAACGTGCTCAAACGCCCTAATATTCACAGAGGCAAGAGATTACTACACGGCCAAGTTCAAAGACAATCTGAATGGCAGACGGTATGAATGATGAGAGTTGATGGGTTAATTGGGTGGGAAGGTACGGTCAAGTCCACCCACCAGCACCTGGGGTACCAGCTTAGGTGCTGCTAGAGAATCAAATATACTAGAAGGGTACAAGTGTGCCAGCCAATTGTAGTAGGGCATATAATGAATTACCTTATAGTTTGAGAGTCAATGATGTGCCATGTTTCTAGTTACTGTCAAAGACGACTTGAACTAAGAGAGGGCCTGAGCTGCCCACCTGATTATAGAGACCCAATCACGATCCTATCCCATATAGAAAGTATACTTCGATGTTCACCCTGAGCCAACCACAATCCCCTGCAGGTTTATGTCGTTTGCCATGTAGTTTTACATCACATATGATGTTTTTTAGTATATAAATGTGATTTTTTATGAAACATATTGAGGTTGAGCTGTGCACCGTCCGTTGATGTCCGTTGTACTCCCTGTTTTAGACAATTGATATTAAATTAGAACGTTTTGCCAACTTCCTGAGTCTATCTTTTTGTTTGGTGTCAAAGTTATTCTTCAACCCATTCATCGTACAATGTGTTACCTTAATTAAAAGGACCATATGGGTTCACTATTGTGAAAGAAATCTGCTGTGCTCTCTCAAAAAAAGAGGTCCTCTCTGCTGATGTACCAGATTGAGAATGGCTAACAGAAATGGGCGGGTCCATTTGGAGGAAATGTTAACATTTTGTATGTCAGAGAAAAGGGGTTGTGACAAAAATGTATTGCTGTTACATTTTCTTTGCTATGTAAAATAGTCCACTTTTTTGTGTGCGCCTTGAAACACCATTTTGCTGTATTGGCACATTATAAATACCCAATACATACATAAATAAATAAAAATTCTTATAAAATGCAATGCTAATGAAAATGAAAGAACAGTAGACTTACTACTTTAAGTATAAATATAAAGTAGATGGAGTCTACAAGATTACTTTTTTCTGATTATATGATTATGGGCCTCATTACAAGTGAGGCGGAATGGATTAACGGGACCCGCTAAAGGAGGCGGACCCGTTAAACCCGTTCCGCCTCATTAAAAGCTCCCCTCACGGGACCCTGTAAGTAACGCCTGGTCAAACCAGGCGTGCTTACCGGGTCCCGCGAGGGGAAGAGGGAGCAAACAACGGGCCGCAGTAATCGGCCCGTTGTTTGCTCCCTCCCCCATTCCCATTCAGCCCGCCAGTAGCGGCATGGCTACCGCCAAAATCGCAATGAGGCCCTATATGTTTGATTTTTCAAAGATGGTTACATGAGGAACCTTTCTTTTTTTGCAGAGGGAAAGACAGCAAAGTAACAAGGGAGAGAGAGAGGGAGGAAGAGAAGGGGCACTGACCACCATAAGAGAGACAGCTGAACAAAGGAAGATTTGGGGTAGCAGAAAACTAAGGTATGGGGCAATCCTTTTCATATGCCTTCATAGCCGCGTCAGAGGCGCTTCAGATGCCCTGCCCCCTACAGATAATTGTGTCACAGTACATGCAGATGACTGTTGACCGCACAAGGTATGGGTGAACAGCCTCCTCTATGGCCTGTGAGATGGCAGGAGGAATCCTCTGTCCCACTGCGGTGTCCTGAATGGTGATAGGAGTGTTCGAAGTAAGCCTACTCCCTGACTAGGGGATCACCTTTCTCAGTTCTTCCCAGGTTATAGGTGCGGGTGTGTTGGCACATGGAGATAGTACCAAATGAATACTGCCCCTTTTGGCCTTGACTGAGTACAATTTTGCACACAGTGCAGCACACGTGGGCAGCCTGAGCCTTTGGTACTTCTCCAATGGTGCTAAAAAACCTCCACACCCACAACACCTTCTGCCCAACCGACATAGTAGACACTTCCTCCACTACATCTTCCTCTTACTCTTCCTCCTGCATGTTTTCTGCTGCAGGTCTCCCGTTCTCCTGTCCAGGATCTCCAGGTGGTGGGGTGGTGGTGGCCCCTGGGGAGGAGGAGAGGAGGCATGGCCATTGCAGATGCCATTGTAAAAGAGGTCTGCTGTGCTCTCCCAAAAAAGAGGTAATCTCTGTTGGTGTGTCAGATTGAGAATGACTTACAGAAATGGGTGGGTCCATTTGGAGGAAATGTTAACATTTTGTATGGCAGAGAAAAGAGTTTGGGATAAAGTAGATAAAGTGTATAAGATTTTTTTTTCTGATTCTATTTTGAAACTGTTAAGGATTTCAATCAGGCGACACACAACTTAGCCTCGGCCCAGTATGCAGTGCCCGATTGAAATGCTTATGTTTATGTTTAGATTCAATATTGAGATGATACACCACTCATATCAGACCCCCTTTTCAAATACCCCGGGTCACAATGGACCATAGACCAGGCTTGTTGGTAAATATAATATTTATTTATTTATTTTAAAATTCAAAAGAAATCATACAATTTTTAATATGGGGCAGCAATCACCAATGGCGTGATAATAACAATAGGAATGTAAGCAATGCACTTAGTTAACCTTCTATGGACACATCTACAAACACCAGGGAATAGCAGCACTTTTGTATTTTAGGTAAGCTAGCACTTGAGTTAGAATTTCCCCCTGCAAGGTTCCCTCAACCCACAAATAATCAATTCTAATGGATAAACAGAGGCAACCGGTAATCAGGAATGACAAATAGAAAACAGAATGGAATTCAGACCTTCCCTCCCCAAACAAGAGGGAAAAACGGATTTTAAACCCTGGCAAGGCTAAAAATGACACTCGGAAATGGATGAATTAATGACTGTGTGCAAAAGCCTTGAAACAAATATTATTCCTCACTACAGCAACCATGTAGAAGTACAAACAATCACAAGCAATGTATAACCAAGAGCATACAGTTCGAAAATGAGTGGCAGGTTTTAAAAACATGTTGCAGCAAATGACACGTTGGAAAATTAGCAAACTTTCCAATTCCCGCCTGAAATTACCAAAAAAGTTTTTAATAAAAACAGGTGAAATATCGTAAACCGATTTTTGTGTTGGGATGTAGCTACAGATCATAGGTACAATATGAAAGAGAAATTAAGTCTCTAGCTTGAAAATTGAGTGAGTTATGCAAGATCTAGTGAGGTTCGTTCATAGGAAATAGAGCAGAGAAGCAACAGAATAACAGCTTTAAAATGGATTGTAAATTTTACTTAAACTGGATTTAATGACTAAGAAAAAGAGAATGCCACCCGTGTATCTCCACAGTTACGCAGCCGTTGTAACTGTTCACGTAGTGTACCCTGTTTACTTTATGGATAATTAATTTATTTAATCAAAATCGCTACTGGCTTATCTTCTAGCAAAACAAAAATGAAGACAAAATCGGCGCTAACGCTAAGAATCAAAGGCAGGGTTTCACATATAATGCTGAAAATTTTAACAAGATATCGGGGTCAGATTAGGATAGCTCAGAGATTGGGATAGGAAAAAGCAAGGCAAGGAATACTATGAATTTCTATGGTTCCTAGTGATACTCACAGTCCACATTTTAGTTTTTGGATTTTGGACAGTCAGCGCTCTGGTCCCCACACAGATCTGGTCTAACAAAGGACAGCCGGACAAAATCAGCGGGACAGGATCAGCTGAGCATGGACTGGTTACCGGGTAGCATTTCCGTCGCTGGATAAGATAGGGCATCATACAGCAGGATGGCAGCAGCATGCAGTAACTGGCAGCAAGCCAATCTGGATCAGGATTCCAAAAGTACCACAGTTTTCTACAGGTTAATGGGAGATTAGTGTTTTTTTTGTTTTGTTATATTAGAGGCCTTGCTGGAGCAGGATCAGCAATGCTTGGCCTGGTAGTTGGGATCTGGAGTCTGGATAGATGACGGGTACAGGAACGCAGCGCAGGAAATCAGGAAGAGTGTGTGTAGGGTCTTGTCAGGGACCATTATTTATAGTGCAAAATGACATCATCAAAGTAGAGGCTGGGCAGGGTTAACTACGCACGCCCCTAAACTACTTGGATTGGGCAGGGGTGCTAGTCTCTGCCTTGCTCCCAACTGGTTGGATTTACAAGGGAATGATGTCAGGTTTATGAGGTGAGGTTTACAATGTCCTTGAACTCCCACATTTACTCTACTGAAAATCTGATTTTGCCAAAAACATACATTTACACCATTGCAATCTCTTGACAAATGATACACACAGGTTACATATTATGTACAACACAGATCAGTCCAATCCTCAGGTTTGTGCGACCTTGTTTTGCCTTTCTGATACATTTTGGTAATTTTACACATGAAAGATTTGGCCTAAAATTCCACAATTTTGTACACAGATGCAAATTATCCCCAGGGAGGTATGTACAAAATTTTATATTTGCAACATTAATCTGTCATATTCTGTAAATTCTGTTCCCCATGCAGCAATGAGTTTTGCCAAGTTTTAAAAGAAATCACATACAATTATATTTGAAACTGCGAACTTTTAAAATTTTTATTCATTCTTGCTACAGAGATAAAACGGCTTTAAAGTTTCTTTATAAAATAGTCTTTGTAACCAAAAGGCAGTTCATTGTTAATAGATCCCTTTTTATTGCTTCCTTCAACTGCAAGCAACTGTCATTTCCTTCAGGCAAGGGGTGTTTCTCATCTTAATTGAAGGTTTTATTGTCCCTTACACTTGACAGGTTAGTGTCCCAGGACTTCTATTGTTCCAGCCTGGAGCACAGACGAATGTCTGATGAGCGTGTGAACTTTCATTGTCCTAGCCCATGCAACGTTTTTAAGCTGGCAATGTTCACGTACGTGTCCTGGATTTATGGTGTGTTTCCCTTCCTTGGGAAGTTTCATGGCTGGCAACTGGAATGACTTTTTTTCTGAGAGCTTGCAAATCCAGCCCATGTGTTTTAAACTCTTTAATTTCTTATTTTGGGTCCTGAATTAAACAAACCTGTGAAAGAAGATAACCCATGTGTGCATTATCACCACTAACATAAACCCTTTATATTGCTTAGTAAGCAGGCTTTCATTTACAATTTGTTTTTAAACAGGCCAATTTTTATTCAGTCAGCAAAGTCCATTTTTCCACAGGTGTTAAAACTGCTAGCATTTCTTTCTTTAAATTCAGTTTTGCAGCTCCCTCAGCTGCCCCCACTGTCTTTGCAGCTGTAGTCATTTCCTTGAATGCAGGAGTTTTGTCTAGAGTATAGATACAATTACACTTGACCTGGCTCAGAAAGTTAAAGTCTCTTTGAACTGCTGAGCCTGGATACATTTTGGCAAGAAATAAACGTTTGTTCCCATGCAAGTGAAAGTAAAGTTGCTTATTGATTTCTCTCAGAGCTGTTTTGACTGGGCCTGTCACTCAGGAATTCTGCCTGGTTTTGGTGAAGCACAGTAAAATATCCTGGGCATGACAGGGCCTTTATACTTATAGTGTTTTCAGAATGAACAGCAGTATTTTGAAAGGGTGAAAAGGTTTCATTTTGAGGGGATTTTGGCTTCTGTAGCAATGGCAGGCTTTCCTTTTCACTTGATACCATTTATAGGTTTCAGAACACACTGCCATACCTAGTTTCATTTTGCCTGAAGTGTGCTAGACAGGATGGTGCAGCCATTTTTTGTTGTTGATTCCAAAACGCAGTTTTGAGGTGCTGGTGCGCACAGGAGCCAGCGAAGCCAGGTTGTGGTTTCTTGTGCAAATGAAGCTTAATGCTGTGAGGCAATGCTGTTGAGTGTGACAATACCTCCCACACAACTTTCAAAGGTAGTTCCATGAGGACCCTTTATTCGTTTTTTATTTCTTTTTATTTTTCATTTTTTGCTTTCTTGAAGAGGGAAAGAGAGAGCAAAGAAGAAAAGGAGGGAGAGAAGGAGAAAGGGAGTGATAGAAGCAGAGAGGAAGGGAAGCAGCACCAACCACCCTAAGGGAGGGAGAGCTGAAAAATGGCAGATGAAGGATGTAATCCTTTTCATGGGCCTTCATAGCCACCTCAAAGGTGCTTTGGATGCACCCCCTCTGCAGATTATAGTGTCACAGCACATCCAGATGACTGTTGACTGGGCAAGGAAAGGGTCAACTTCCTCTTGTATGGTCTGTGAGATGGCAGGAGTAATCTTCTGTCACATTTCGGGGTCATGAGTGGTGACAAGAGTGGTTGACAAGGGTGCAGTGGCCGAAGTAAGTCTACTCCCTGAGTAGGGGATCAACCATTTTAAGTTCTGAAGGGTGGAAGGTGCAGGTGCGTCAGCCCATGGAGGTAGTACCAAAGGATTACTGCCCCTTTTGGCCAGGACTGTGTACAATTCTGCATATAGTGCAGGGCACATAGGCAGCTTGAGCCTTTGGTACTCCTTCAATGGTGGTAAAAAACGTCAACACCCATGACTCCTTCTGCCCACCCAACGTATTAGGCACTTCCTCCACTACATCTTCCTCTTCCCCTTGCATGTTATCTGCTGCAGGTCCCCTGTTCCCCTATCCAGGCCCTCCAGATGGTGGTGGCCGTGGCCCCTCGGGAGCAGGAGGGCAGGCATAGCCATTGCAGATGCCATTGCGAAAGAAATCTGTTGTGCTCTCTCAAAAAAGAGGTCTTCTCTGCTGGTGGGCCAGATTGCGAATGACTTTCAGAAATGGTTTGGGTCCCCTTGGAGGAAATATTCGTGGACATGCCCGAGAGCCCCAAATGGGAAAGCAGATTTAGGCAGACAACGCAGTATTTAGCATTTCCCATTTGGGTCTCTCGGGCTCCCCAGGGGGAGCCCGAGAGCCCCAAATGGGAAATCAGCTGCAGGTAGAAACACTACGCGGCATGTAAACATAACCGCGTGTGTTTCTGCCTGCTGTGGCTTTCACTTTGGGTCTCCGGTGCTCTGGGAGCACCGGAGACCCAAAGTGATAGCCACAGCAGGCAGAAACACACGCGGTTGTGTTGGAAAACGCTGCGGTTTTCTTTCCAAGTTTCTCAGGCTCCTCCGAGCCGGAGGAGCCTGAGAAACTTGGAAAGAAAAACCGCAGCGTTTTCCAACACAATAACGTTGTATTTATGTTTGCGGTCGCTTCAAAAGCGACCGCAAACATAAATACAACGCTTTTAAAGCTGCGGTTTTATTTCTAGGTTTTCCGGGCTCCTCCAGCCCGAAAAACTTAGAAAAAAAAACGCAGCTAGTGCTTATTTTTAAAAAAAAAAAAAAAATAGCACTTACCGAGATTCAGCTGCAGCTTTCCTGCTCTGGTCTCCGGTCCCCGTCCTACGCCTACAGCACTAATGAAGGGAAAGCCACCCAGCGGTAGCCTTTGTTTACTACAGCTGGCTGGCTTTTCCTTCATTAGTGCCGCAAAAGCAAAAGCCAGCACAGGAGGGCCTCCATTTCACAAAATGGATGCGCCCATGTGCTTGATTTCTCGAATTTTGATCTTGAATGGCTCAAAATTTTACATAGGAAGTTTTAAAACGGAGAATGCTAGTATTTTTTTTTTATGTTGCCTATCTATTTTTTAAATAAAAATTTTTACTAGACCATCCCTTTAACCAAGTGTGCCATCAGACACTTGATTTACATCTGCTCCAAGCGCTGACAAAACAAACTTTGTTGGCATGTCTATAGATATTTGCCAGACACTGCTATCATATACCCAGGAAATCACACTTTTTTCAGCTGTTGCCATTTTATGGCCAGGTACCTCATTATGGAAGTGCCTGGTAAATGCCTATTCTACGTCTACACAAAAGCCAAATATGTTGCTGTGTCTTGCCTGTTTCCTATATGCCTTTCTGGATTCCTCCTCCACTCTGCGCATTGACCTGGCGAAACGCATAGTATTCAGATTTTGCCACCACCTTTGATAGAAATGCAGTCAAAAAATGTGTTCTGAAAGTCCTCTATTGTTGGATGAATAGTTTGCTACTTGTGAAATGAAGTGGCAATTTGTAGTAATGGTGTCTCAAATGTGCGAATCCACTACAATATCAGTCAGAACACAAATGTTCATAATGCCAAACAGCTCTTTAATATTTCTCTTCACTGTTGATATCGACTCACTTACTTCACAGTTCTATGTAAAAGAATGGGCCTCATTACGACCCCGGCAGAAAACCATGGTGCTAATAGCACCATGGTCCATGCCGTTAACTTACCGACTCTGCCATGGAGAAAGGGGGAATTACCACCCCATTACAAGGTTGGCAGGGTGGTAATCCCCTCTTCCTCGATGGCCCTTCCCCATTCCAATTTTTGCCCCATAGGGCTCAGTGGGAATGGGGAAGGGGCTAAGTACGGTACCGCAAATTGCGATACCGTACTTAGCACCAAGGCCCCTTTGCGGGTCTCTACTTTAACGGCTGGTGTAGACCAGCCATTAAGGTCGGGTCCAGCAAAGGGACCTCGTAATAAGGCGTCAATGGGTTAACGGTGCCACAGCCTTTTACGGCACCGTTATCCCATTAGCGCCAGGGTCGTAATGAGGCCCAAAGTGTTTCTTTTCTTTTCAAACATATAATGCAAACAACCTTGGCGGTAAGTTTTCAACTTTACCGCCAAGGCGTAATTTACGTTAACGCCATGGTGGATGGTGGATTTACCGCCCCATTCCAAGCTTGGCGGGGCGGTAAATCCCCATTCACCATGGCCCCTTCCCCATTCCCATTTTTGCCCAATAGGGCATAATGGGAGTGGGGAAGGCGCTATTTACGGCACTGTAAATTACGGTGCCGTAATTAGCACCAAGGCGGCTTAGCGCCTTGCATTTTAACGCCTGCTAAAAGCAGGCGTTAAAATAGGAATCAGGCGTTAAGGGTTAACAGCGCCGACGGCGCCGTTAAACCCTTAACGCCTGGGTTGTAATGAGCCACCACGGTGTGATAATACAGAAACTGTGCACTAGTATAACAACACATTCTTTTAATTCATATTTCACCAGAACAAATTCTGTCCTAGTCCTAACGCTGTGGCAATAATTGCAAACATACATTGGCCCTCATTAGGACCCTGGCGGAGGACCATGGTGCAATTTGCACCATGGTCCATGGCGCTAAGCTGCCAACTCCGCCAAGGTGGTTGGCGGACTTACTGCCCCATGCCGACCTTGGCGGGGCGGTAAGTCCCCAATCCCCATTTTACCCTTCCCCATTCCCATTCTTGCCCCATAGCGTATAATGGGAGTGGGGAAGGCGTTAATTACGCCACCGTAAATTACGGTAGCGTAATTAACAACATGTCCCGTAGCGCCATGGATTTCTCCGCCTGCAAAAAGCAGGCGTAAAAATCATCCATGGCGCTACGGGAACTCGTAGTCTGGCGGAGAGGTACGCCATGCACTACGCCGGCGTAGAGGGTAAAACCCTCTCCGCCAGGGTCCTAATGAGGGCCTAGGGCATTTTTGGCATTAAGTGCACAAATGCAAACTTTCTGTAATAGGGGCCATGGCCAGCTAATTTCCAATCCAGAGAACATTACTAAAGTCATCAGTATGATCGCTGACTTATAAAATATGTATTCCTAGACATATGCACACATGTGTGTACCTATCAACGTCGCCACAACTGCACGAGAGGCAACCCTTGGTGTTTAGAAGATGGAAATTCATTATGCACAGTGAAGCAGCATGATGGGTCCCCCCTGGATTCACACAGGAGATGACGATCAAAGAGAAAGATCTGATTCCAGACAAGACATGGATACAGAATTAGTCAGGTGCTCATGTATAAAGCATGACTAATGGAATATGCACCCACCAGCCATCAGGTGTGTGGAAAACGAAGAGCAGCCACAAGGGCAACTCTGCATTTCATTATTGCAAAGATAAACTAACGAATGCTAATTATAACTGGTTAATATTACAATGTGACATTTGCAGTAAATCATCCTGACATCCAATAAAAGTTATGAAGAATATGTGCCTAGCATAGACAAAATACAGAGAGCCATTATATCAAGAGACCATAAACCCAGTGAAGTAGGATGCAGTGGGCAAAGGACTCACCCTATACCCATAAAAGTGAACGAGCATCAGGTTACAAGTACACATCGACCCTACAGAAAAAGAAAAAAAAACACTGTTTTCCCAAAGGATTACAATATCTGCTAAAAGTAGCACATATTGTTTAGTGAATACTGTATGTTTCAACACAATTAGGTGCATTGCTCTATCTCGTAATATATTGAAGAGTAGTGCGATTAGGTTTTTTAAAAAATAATTTTGGCTGCACTTTTGTCTGCATGTTACCTAGAATTCTGCGCGTTTAAAAAAAAAATGGTCCGTGTAGTCCAATCAATATCAATAATACTATCCGCATTTACACATGACCCAATTTACACAAATTGCCATCAGGGAAGAGTGGCAACATTTGGCCCAGGTGTCAAGTATTACTTTCTGGCCCGTGTTGAGGAGAAAAACCCGACAATGCAGGTGCCCCCAATTTCTAGAACAAGTCAACTCAATAGCAACCCCCCACACAAATTCTCCAATATATAGTTCATATTATTGACATTACTTTCCTTTTAAAAAACATATTTTTCATGTATGTTTGTGGTTTCTTGGACACCCGCAGCCAAGGAAATCCCCCACATGCCAAACCTAGTTAAACTATTGCACCAGGATAATATAAAAGATGAATAGGAAAAACTGGCATTTGAGCAGAGAGTTCCTTGTGTCCTAGTTTGCAATTTGACAGCAGTCTCCTCACTTCCCATCTCATCAGTAGCTTTAGAACAATGTAAAGAGGTGGCAAAGCTAGAAAATTCATTGGTAGAACCAGGCCATTGCTGAACCAGGGGGTCTGGCTTCTCTCTAAGAGCCAAACATGATTTGGCATGGCAAAAGACCTATACCTGGATTCCTTCCTTCCCATCCCAAAATAAAAAAACCTATGCCTGCACCCTGTCTACCCACCCGCCGCTACAACATAAGAGCCTTACTTGACATACTGCTTCCCTACCAGTATGCATTATATAAATGGTTAAAAATATTATTATTTATGGACTAACTTCTAGAGATTATAAACCCATATGAGTAAAACATGTAAAACATGTTCTAATAATAAGACATAGGGGCCCCCATTATGAGCACGGCGGTCCGGGAACTATGGTACCGGTAAGCATGCCGGTACCATAGTTCCTGGACTGCCATACTACATGCTCTGCTCGCAGGTGCTGTTTCACCCACCAGGTTTTTCCTGGCGGGTGTAACAGCACCCGTGAGCAGAGCTCGTCGGATGCACCGGCACAACTCTGCATGTGCCGGTGCATCCGACATCCCCATCCCCATTGAGCCCTATGGGGCACCAGCACCGTTATTTGCGAAGCCAGTGTTTCTATTGGACTCCATGGGAATGGGGAATAACGGAATTACGCCTCCGGAATTACCAGGTCACCGGGGTTGTAATGCCCCAGTGATTCCGGCAATCACAGAGGTTGTAATTCATTCCGGGTCTGGCGGCAGCCTGACGGTTTTTCCGGCATGTCTACCGCTGGACTTGTAATCAGGCCCGTAGTGATGAAAAGTCGATTTGGGCAGGATCACGCAATGTATGAAATGTGGAAGGTAAGGATTTGAGCCTTGTCTACCTAGTTGCTCAGTTTTTAACTTAGAAACGTCCATCTTCAATATTAGAAACAACAATACACTTTCTGCAAAGTTGTTATTTATGGCTAAACTAGTGCACTGTTCAATACATCTAGATTTCAAAGCACCAATGTATCTGCAAGTGGGAAGCTTATTAATCATCTATATCCTGAGGCAAATGTGTCTGAGAGTAAACACAATTGGACTAAGATTATAATTTAAATGAGAACTCACGCTAATTATAATTTAAGTCTATACAACTGTGTGTACTTTCAAAGCACCAAGTCACAAGATAAAGCAACCTGCAAAAAATATAACAGCGGTCATAACTGAAACTCAATCTCATTCCCTTATCTTGCATGTACCCTTTTCCCTTACCCAACATTGCTCAGTTATCGATTCCTTGCCATTCACCCTCTTTAATTGCCCATCACACCAAACCCATTGCTTGCCCCTCACCACTTTGCACTGGCTCACATGTCGATTGTAGACAACCTTGATTTGCCAGTCAGCCACTAAGACATGACATGAAGCCGTGGTCAGGGTCTTACTAGTAATTGCGGCTTTGGGGTCTGACCTTGGACAACACAGAATGAAAATGCCAAGGGGACTCAGCTTTCATTGTGCTCCTTACTTGGAAAGTTAGCTGCATATTTCAATTCATGGAAGCAGTGGGAATTGCATTATTGCAAGGGGAATCTGGCTGTTATCTGGTGATGGAGAGGAAGCAAGAGTGCCCTATTATATTTAAGTGTGCTGTCACAGAAGGTGGTGAGGTGTGTGGGTCTGTATTTGTGACTTTGTATCTATATATCTGTATCTATTTTTGATTTGCATGTGTATTTTTTGTTGATCACATAAGATATGAGTGTTCTGGAAAAGACAAAAAAAAGGATCACTGACTTTGGGTGTCAACCGGAGTTGGGTGATAAAGATAAAATCAGCAGTATTGGGCAAATACTAGTGATTGTACCATCCACCCAATTCAGTACTTGATCAAATACCATTTACAGTATTTCATGGGAATATCAGTGGCAGTATTTTAGACAAACTTTCTGTAGAGAATACACCTATTTTTAACTCCACCTAAGATGTCAAGGTAAACAATCACCATTTATGAAAAACTTGTTTTACTGTACAGAAGGGAAGCACAGGTTTTTGTAAGGGGCCATTTTAAATGAGTTAAAAGGTGGCCAGCTCTGATTGCCTCCCCCTTCTCCTCACCTAGCCCATGTAATGCATACAACTGTCAGAATGTACCCTTTTATGTATACAAAATGTATGGTAGTGGTACAAAAGGCACGTTCACATTGATGGTGAAAATGGCTGAAAAAAACACCTTTTCTTGCACTACCACCAGCAGAAGAAGGTATTCCAGAAATACCCCATCTGCTGGCAGTAAAGTTTAAATTGGGTAGATTTCCAGAAACACCAGTAACGGAGGTGGTAACATGCCCCAGTGGTATTTCATTCAAAAAAAAAAAAAATCCACCAAACTCCGAATGAACCCTTTGCTTATAGCCTACTAAAAAGTGAAACACTTGTGTATAGGTGCGATATAAATGCCATATCATATCAAATCATACCTGAATGTTACATCTTTCTGTGAGTGTTTTTCAACTGTACCCAAAAGTGAGTACAACAAACCATCCAACAGCAGTTTCAAAAAAGCACCATATAGTAACACCCATGGGTGCCATTCAAGGTACTATTAAACATTATGGAATGAGCTTGGTATTGATCAAGAAATGCACCAGAAAATAGGGTAAGCCTTTTACAGAATGAAACAGTGGAAAGACTCTAATAAGATATGGACATTTACTTGCTTGGCTAGTACGAGTTGTGATAAGCTGCTGTGGATTGCAACAGATCTATGGTGTATGGGGCACAGTCGTGCCAACATTATCATACCAGATAACAGAACCTTTCATTTAAATGTGCACATTGCCCCTGGGCAGTGGGAACATGTCCCTGCAGCCTAGACTGTTCTCCCACTCAGTCCCGCTCTGTGGAGGCCAATGTGTGGCGGCCAGCCTGGCAGATCTACAACACTGCAGACATCATGGGGAGTGCCTCACGCTGTATAAACAGGCATTCCAGCACTCTGTTCCTTTGAGGCAGCCTGGATTTGGAAGGATTGTGTCTTTTTCAAAATATTATTTTTACATTTTGCAGCTCTGGCCCATAGAAAAAGCACAGCCAACCTAGGGAGTGGTAGGTGGAGGGTAGGGGTGGGAAGATTGCCACCTTACCATCCTTCCCAGCCTGTGCCAGTAGATCATCAAAGTTTCAATTGCTATGTTGATCAGAAGGGGAAAAAGAAAATGTCTGATGTATTCCTTTTATTAATTGGAAAGAAGACTGAAAAGGCATGGTTGATGCCTGATGTGAATGTCTCAGTGAGCATATCAATGTTGAAATTGAAATTCCGATTGCCAACTTATTTCTCTGCATCAATCCCAACTGAGTTCTTTTAGCAATGTTCATGAGGTCTGTAGCAGTCAGCATTTTTCATCAACAAAGGCCCTTTCCAGAATATCAGTCTGTTCATTATGAAGGAGTTCACCAAGGACTCTCAATGCAGGCTGACGAACCCTTTGGTAACGTTTTCATGCCAACACTTATTGGTAGGAATCGGCAGGAATTCTTATGAACCTCAGGATAAAGAGGAAAAAGGTGCACTTAGAATCCAGAAAGAGGCTGAACGTATGTTACTTACTTTGCGTAATAAAAACTTTCAAGTCTTTTGGAGGTTGATAAATGATCTGGGTGTATCGCAGCTAGTCCAACAGCTGAAGGTGGTATCGATCAGGATTGGGTTCCTCATTGTGAAGCAATGTACTCACCCCCTGAATCTAATGGCTATCAGTGTAGTGTTGAGTCTGTAGGGACAGATGATGATTGGAAATTGAAGGTGGATTGTGATAGTGTGGAAGTGATATTGAAGAGGATCAGCAGCCCAAAAGCTGTCAGTCCTAACAAACTATCAAATCTAGTATTCAAAGGCAATCCAGCTGTCTGGGCCTCAGTAATATGGGCCTCTTTACAACTGTGGAGGTCTGGAAATAAGGGTGCTGGTCGCACCGTACCGGCACCCTTTCGGGACTGCCACAGTACAACTCTGCCTACCGGGGCCAGTGCGCCCATGCAACATCCCTGGAAAACCGAGTTTTCACGCAAGCACTAGCACTGTGGTAAACCTTGGGAATGGGGACAACCATTTTCCAGCGCCTGACATCCCAATCCTCCAGGATTTGTAATGTCCCTGTGGCACCAGGAAAGCAGGCACCGGAAAAGTGTTACGAGTCTGGTGGCAACCCCCTGGAAGCACCAGCAGGGTTACCAGCGGACTCGTAATGATCCCCTATCTATTCTTTTTCAGAAAGTAGCAGATACTTATACTTTCCTGGAATCATGGACCATTGCATTTATAGTTCCCATCTTTGAGAGGTTCCGGTCAGACCCCACCAACTATTGGCCCATATCTATTCTGGATTGAATGTAAGGTGTTTGCAACTCTACGGTTGGGGCATCGGGAAAAGTGGGTTTTCGGTTTTACTTGGAACCATAACGTCCCTTTAACAAAGTTTTTTTACTGAATTTCATAGGTTTTTAGTAGCGCAACTTAACCATAATGTCAAACTCACAAAGGGAGGATAGGGTACTCAACCCCCTCTCCCGAACCACAGAAGCTGAATAGATCGACCCTCCCACCATGGTTGGCACGGGCGCCTGATAATGAATAACACATGAAGCCACGTGGCAGCCAATGGGGGGAAGAAGGAGTTAGGGAAAGGGGGTGAAATGACAAAGGGAAGAAGGGGAAAACATAACAAGCAAGTACATGACAATTACTACTATGTAGGTCAAAACTCCTATACCGGTATTCTACTCCTGAACCCTTAACCTGTCCTCCTAATACCTGAAATAAACCTCCTGCATACAAGGATAGAAAAGCATAGAGTACCTAGCATAGCATATCCTTAGTACTGGTCATATAAGACATCACTTTCCAGACAAAGAAAATGGGGTTAAATACTCAGACATGGCATAATACTGAAGCAAACGGTGGAATATTCCACTTGACACTGGCAAACAGGCGAAATGGCACAAACAAAGGGATATCCCTTGCATGAAGAGACAAGACTCATGACCCACGGGGCACAGAGAAGCGACAAACAATGAGTCACAACAACTACACCAAACACGTGCCCTCTTGCTGTGGGACACTTTGTAATGTTTCATAAATCAAATGAACTAGAGATGATTCTCTCCTGGAAATTGCATATTGGGTTAGGAATAATGTTAATCAGTTCTTCACTCAGTGGGGTGATTACTCCAACCCTCTCAGCAATGTAAAACAGATAAACAGCCAAAACAACACAGATTTCAGAAACAAGCCAATGAAGAAATGCACTTAACTGGCGGTCCGGATGCCTCACGAGGACATCCGGACCCTGATGTCCGTTGCCCATCACGAAAAGTAAAGCTGATTCACCACCGAGGCCCCAGCTCCTGCTTTCTCCTGCATATAATCACCGCCGCGGCCCGGGGAGAAGCTTCACAGTCCTTCGGCATCCCAGCATGGTTACCTCTGCTCGCGTCCTCAGCAGCCGCCCGTGTTGATAAACTGTAATTACCTGCACTGAGGCACGGGCGGCGGCGAACTTTAAGCAGTTCCTAATTAATCCCAGCTGGAGGGCTACGGGAAACCTTCAAACTACACACTCTCAAAGAATGCTGGGAAATGTAGTTTTTTCCATATTTAACATCTTTTTGGGTACAGGACGTGCCGTCCCTTACCCCAAACCTTATCCTTGACACATAACGTCCCTTTAACAAAGTTTTTTTACTGAATTTCATAGGTTTTTAGTAGCGCAACTTAACCATAGTGTCCCTGACTTTATATACATGTAACATAGAACAAAATGAACTCCCAGCTAGTGATTTTGATGTCCGCGGACTGTGTGTATGTCCGCGGATGCACGCGGAAAACAACACTACCCAAAAACTCAGGGGGTATCTTAAATTGTTCTATCAAGTCATATAAACACTGCACAAGTTCAAAAAGCAGCATATAAACACAGTATATGTAATAATAAATAAGAAGTGGAACCTATATATGTAACACATCAACCATCCATTTAAATACCATATGTACTAAAATGGAATATACCAAAACAAAAAAGATATGCCTCCAACATAATTTCCTCACAGAAACTGCACAGCTAGGAGCAACAGCAGACCAACAGTAAGAACACAATTTACCAGAAGCTTGTAAGTAAACTTCATTTTTCTTAAATATTTCTGAAATTTCCGTATTAGGTACACTAAAAGTAATATATATATATTTTTTTTTCACCGAAATGGCCAGTACTTTGGAATGGCTTGAGGAAAATTTACCACGTGAGAAAATGACTTAAGATAATGATAGTAATGGTAGACACTTCTATATATGACCAAATTAATAATCATAAACTTTATGTGTACTTAACATTTTTATTTCTTTTCACGGACCATACAAACATTGAGAATCATACTCCTAAAGACACCTTGAACATACTCTGCACCACATGGAAGAAGAAATTGACATGCTAATGGGAAATGTCAATCTTTTGAAGCATTTTGTGGAGGACCACATAAAAGAAAAAATTAAATATCATTGTCCCACATGTACCTCTTCCCCCTCTCCATGTCCCAGTCAACTATCCCCAAACCTTTCCCACCAAGAAAAACATTACGATGAGACTTCCATCCCGTCATCTCCTCCCATCCATCCTCTTCAAACCCCCAATTTCCCTGCGTTTGTGTCAGTTTCTACTTCCCCCTCTCTTTCATAAAATGTATATCTGTATATAATAAAAAAAAATATATGATGTGTTTTAATTCAGTCCTTTGTGTCTTATTAGACAGCGCGGGTGTCCGGAATGTTTGTAATTAATCAAAATGGTGGTGTTCTAAGGAGACTACACCCGTCCGTACTGTCCGCAAGCAAGATGGAACTGTTCTAAGAACTTGGTAAGAAAACCTTCACAACAATTAGTATAATCTACCACGCAGGAGCCACAACCAATGCGGGTCACTACACTACATATATAAAAAAGAATTGTGGATGGTTCGAATGTAATGATAGTACCATTACTCTAAAGCAGAGATTACCAGCAAATCTTATAAACACTTATTTAATCTTCTTAAAACCAAAATTTAATAACTAATTTGTACTTAAACATTAACAAAACTTCAATTAGAAAACTATAAACAGAATACGCCAACATGTATCTAACTGCCCTAAGATTCTATAACAACCAAACAGATAAATCAATACCACTAAATTATAACATGAAATAAACAGTCATAATACGCCAACAGGTATCTAACTGCCACAAGATATTGCAACAACCCAACAGATAGATTAACAACTTGAGAATATAGAAAAAAATTATGATCAGTTACAATTCAACAAGTATCTAACAACCTGCAACAATCCAACATTAGCCAGAAACAACAAGTAAACACTGAAAACACAAAAATAAATGTACTATACTAAAAGAAAAAGAAACGTTTTTTTTTTATTCCAACGTGGAGTTTGTTTTCCCACAGACCCAATGATTTAACAACAAACACAGAAACTGAGCAAATTGCACAGTACCCTGTTTTGTAATCTACTAAATATGAGGGTTGAAATGAATAAAAAATGTCTATTATTTAATGTTATAAATCCTTACAAACTACCGACACTAACATGATCTTTTCTTTTATCATATAAATTGACAAAGAATGTATGTACTCCAGTTACCAAACCAAACAGTAAGTATTTTATAATAAGTACAACTCATAAATACTGCTCCACAACACAACCATTGAAGCAAACATGTAACCCGTACACAACAATGAAAAATGTTTACTTCCATGGATATTTTATACTGCAGTGCTTGTTACCAAACTCTACAATCTTTAAATACTGCTCCATAACTCAACCATCCATTAAAGCAAACATGTAACTTCACCACAATGCAAAATGTTCACTTCCATGGATATGTTATACTGCAGTGCTTGCTACCAAACTCTACAATCTTAATGGCATGATGTAGCCAGAACTTCACATACAAACTATACAAATCAAACAGTGCATAAACTGTAGATTTGCAAATATTTCATACATATTTGATTCTATGGGTGTGATCTATGGGTGTGATATGCTGCTATGGTTGTGGCCAGGGCCTAGAGTATTGGGTGCATGGCCGAAGGCCATAGGCCGTAGGCCATGCAAACAAGACTCTAGAACCCTGGCCACAACCACCGCAGTATATCACACCCATAGATCACACCCATAGAATCAAACATTTTAACCATGCAGCATGGGCATTTTTTTATGTCAGCGGACACCTAAAGTGTTCTAAGAACAGTTTTATTTTGCTTGCGTATAGTACGGACAGATATAGTGTCCTTAGGACACCTCCATTTGAGCTGCTTACGGACATCCCGGACACCGCCCATGTTCCTAGAACAGTTTCAGTTTGCCTGCGGACAGTACGGACAGGAATAGTGTCCTTAGGACACCCTTGTTTGCCCAATTACGGACATCCTGGACACCGCGCAAGTTCCTAGAACAGTTTCAACTTGCCTACGGACAGTACGGACAGGAATAGTGTCCTTAGGACTCCCCCGTTTGCCCAATTACGGACATCCCGGACAACACGTATGTTCTTAGAACAGTTACAACTTGCATGCGGACACTACGGACAGGAATAGTGTCCTTAGGACACCACGATTTTCGGTAAGTGAACATCCCAGACACCAGGCCCGTTCGTAGAACAGTTTCAATTTGCCGGCAGACATTGCAGATAGGAATAGTGTCCTTAGAACACCCCGTTTGCCCAATTACGGACATCCCGGAGAGCGCGGCTGTCCGCGGACATTACGAACACAACAGGGGTGCCTGCTACCTAAATAAATGCAGCATTTGACCCATCTCGTGCTCCCCTACCCTCCCCAAACGCTCTTACACACCAACACACTTGCCAAAGTTGTATTTCTCCACCATTTGTTACCGAGCTGTCCGCGGATCCAAGGTGGTGGCCGTTTCCAAAATTCTGATGCACTTCACGCTCTTCACCATCCAATCAGCGAACACGTCACATGTCCGCGGACATGACGCAGGCCGATTAGCCAATCAGGACACTGGCCGCGGAGCGAAAAGGGAAATGTGTCCGCTGAGCAGACATAGATATCACTAATTTTTTGTGACCTACTTTTTGGTTGTTTTTAAAAAAACTACTGGACGGATTTTCATCAAATTTACCAAAGCACGCTTTCGGGACCAAGCCGCTGCTCCTGCCGTAAATTTGTTGAAAACATGTCCAGCGGTTTGGGCTGTAGGCATGAGCAAAGTTTTTTCCCCATTCACCATATGGGAAAAAAATAAGTTTTGGGACCCCCACTATAAATTTGCACCCCCTTGGACCAAACCTCACCAAACTTTGAAAAAAAAATCAGAGTGCTCCATATACTTTTTTTTGCAAAGTTTGGTGTGGATTCGTCCAGGGGGAGCAAAGTTATAAGCCTCCCAAAAAGGGCTCTTCCTATGGGAATAGCAACTTAACCATAACTACATGGCCACTACGGTGGCCGTGTAATATATGTCTGACAGAGGGGATTATTTAGATTCAGTTTCTTTTGCTCCTCCCGAATTCCATCATTTTAAATCAATATTGTTGTCATATGCCAATTCCTTTTTAATCTTTTATTGTGCACAGATGTGTTGCAGTGGTTGATTGAGGCATTTGTAAAATATTACTCTTCTAATTCCTTGAAAATAAATACAGGCAAAACCAAGATAATGCAGTGTACCATGAGGAAAACATTTCCAAGTATCAATGGCGGATTGGTACAGAAGCACTGTAGAGGGTACAAGGTTTCATTTATCTGGGGTTTCCAATCATTTTGAAACCGCATAAATAGCAGTTCAGGGATTGGGTGAAAAGTCAGTCAACAGCCAATCATTTGGACAGGGTTGATTCCAATTTTAGAATTTTATGAACGGAAAATTGTTCCCAAGGTTTTATATGGGTTTGATGTCCAGAGGATGTGTGTTTTCGAGTTTTTCTATTTTTGGAGGGTTTGATTGGAAAGAGAGTGTTAAGGATCCCCAACTCAATCCTGGTAGTTGCGATTAGACATGAGCTCGGTTTACATTGCCTTACCTGCAAAACTCACCGGAAAATGTTATCCTTTTATATTAAGGATTTAAATCCTTTGACGGATTATTTATTTTGTGATTTGAAAACAATTCTGGATTTGAATGCAGATATATTTTTAAATTTTTTGCTCGAAACCACTCAGGAATCTTGGCTTGTCCAGGCAGGATTTGAAGGATTACATTGTAATGAGAATCTGAGTCACCTATGTTGGGAGCATATGCATGTGGGTGTCCTAGCTCCCTATCTTTCCATTTATCCGGATAGACAGATAAGGCACTTGTTTTTAAGGTTCACGTGAAATCTGCTTTTTACTAAAATGTATGGGTTGATTCAATCTGACCACGCCAGCTGCAGATTTTGCAATAAACAGAGAAACCCAGAAACGCTGAAGCATCTTTTGGTGTCTTGCTAAATAATACAGGGTAAATGAGAGATTTCCTGCAGTTATTTGGAACGCTTTTGACATAATTGTTTGGCGAGGTGTATAGCGTCACCTGTATTGGCAGTGGTTGTCTTTTTAGTGTCTTTGAAGCTGGATCCGTTGGATCATAGTGATTTAACAGCTTAGGGATCGCGAAGAATATAGGTGGAATATGGGCGGATATATCTGCTATGATTATATGTACTCAGATGTGTAGTATGGTGGAATAAATACTTGTATTTTATCTTTTTTGAAATTATTACATTTTCAATTGTTTTTATGTATGGATAAAATGTATGCATTGTTGAATGTCCTGGGAGAATAGCTCAGCGGCAATGTGCTCGCTTTGGAAACAAAACGACATAAAGCCACACAGGTTCAATCCCTGGTATGCGCTTTGAAACCTCTGGGTATCATACACTATAAATATGTAACTAAGACATATTCCGGTAACAGTGCCTCGATGCCCCCAGGCTGTTTGAGTGATTTTAAAAATGCAAAAAAATGTGTTTTATGAATTGGACAAATAGTTTTGTATTAGCTGTAGTGAAGTTTGATGACTCTTTTGAGATGTATTTTGTGGAATCATGGTTGTTTGTTGAAGGTTATTCTTTATAACCAAATAACAAATAAAATACATTTAAAAAAAATAAAGGTTTTCTGGAGAAGGGTTCTACTTTGTGATGAGAACATCTTATATAAGACTACTTTTATAACATCCAGCCTGGCAGCTTTGGATCAGTTGGCAATAGAACATGCCTCAGCAGGATGACCCTTCTGGTAATGTCCCTCTAACCAAGGTAAGGACCTGAGTAAAGTGAGAGTCCCTTAACACGAGTGTCAATGCTGTTACAGGCAGGGTTTGCATGACGAGGTATCTTATATCGCTATTAGCACCAGTGATTAAAAGACATGGGCGATGCTGGCTTTTGAAACGGAAAAAGGAAAATGTATCTTTTAGCAACAACTTGCTCATTTCTGAGCAAGTCTGTTTTTAGTGTTTGTGGCATTCAGCACTAGAAAGTGACTTATAGTGATAGGAATGAGCTAGCTGCTATGCAGATAAGCTTCAATTCTTTTTATTTTGAAAAGCCTCTGCACCCCCGTCTTATCTTGGGCACTAATAATGAAGGGGGTGGGCAATTTGAGTCAAAAAGATATGGTGTGGCTGTTCTTGGAGATCACCCAGGCAAACATAGTGTTAGTAAATGTGGGCTTGTAACAGTGAATACACCCAGCGTTCTCTCCCATCTAGTTCGCTGTGTGCACATAATAATGGATGACCAACTAATTATTGTAGTTTTATGTTTTCATCTGGTCTTTGATTGGCTTCTTTTTGAGCCCAGACATTGGGAGGTCTACTAGGATTCCACTCAGTCCAAGAAGATGTAGTTATTAGTTATGTACACTTGAATCAGTTCCGACATGATGGAGAAGCTAGTGCTGGATTTTTTCTCTGCTTCAATCTGAATGCTAACAGAAAGGCATTTTTGTTTGCCTAATTTGAGGAGAAAGTTGGAAGACATAAAATAAATGCAGAGGAATATAATGAGGGGATAAATACCTATCTAGACAATGCATCACACTTGGGTAATAATATGCGGTATCAGCACATCAGAAAGGTGGGAGAGAAAACCTCTAAGGAGAGTTGCTACGTTGGCGCTCTTTTACCCTATGCCATGAATTCAGTACGAAATGTAATCACTAGAAAAGTTCCAGAACACGATGCAAGGTGCCTCGTTCATCTGGCAGCATGCATGACCAGAAGAGAATTCCAGGGAAGTAGGGCTACTTTGCGATGGAGATCAAAATGGTAATTTCCATTTTCAGGATGATTATATCAAGACTTCAAAGATGGAAAAGCAACCTGTATGTGGGAGCAAGATGCTTGTGTATCCTGAAGAAGGACAGGAAGATGTAGTCATGAAAGACATGAAGAGAATGGGATGCCCTGATATAAAAGAGATAGCTGGATTGCCTGGATATTGGGAACAAACTCAAGTCTTAGTCTATGGACAAGTGACGTCCAAGAAGGGATGCAAAGGAGGACTGATGTCCTGTGCAGCTCATCTACTGAAGTCAGAATATGTGCAAGATGTACAGAGAGTAAATGATGGGTGTTTTAAGTCATGGGCTAAGCATGCCAAACTGCTGACATGGGTAGAAGATGAATCAGGTCCAATGGTTGTGATCTCATTGACAAATGCAACATTGTGCTTCTGAAGAGAAGGCAGAAATCATGTGAGAGATAATAAAGGCTGCAAAACTTCAGTTGACGTTTCCAGGATGGGAGCAGGGACAGCCGCCCTGTTGGAACGATATTGGGCTTGTGGGCCTAGGGCCTACATGAAGCTGCCAAAGGATTGGGTAGGAACATGTTCCTTGGTGCTCATCCATGTTCCAGCATTAGTGATTCCTCAGAGTGACCTGAACATTGGAGAGTTTCCAAAGGTAGATTCTCTTGAGAAAGAGAAGAGGGCTTGAATTTCTCAATTGAACCAGAAGAGAAAACTACTTCTTAGCCGAGTCAATAGAAGCCTTTGAATCCATTCCATATGAACACAGGTTGTTCAGCAAGACTGCTTCAATATTAACAACTATCTATATGCCTGGGATCCAGACGATAGCCAATGCCAAATAGTTTCAAATTACCAGGTGGGAACTCCTGCGGACAATCAAAACCACTATAAAGGGATTCAATGCTATCAAGGAAGAGCTGAGGGCCACACCACTGATGTGTCCTTGATATGATCACAACAATGGAAGGAGGAGTGCGCACCAAAATTGGGCCATCATATTGCACGTTCATGCCTTCTCATGATGACGAGAATGAGTCCTTGACAGCGACCATAACGCTTTTGCCCCACCTGCATAATCAGATGGAAGACGAGATACAGGACATTATAGATGGCGGTTGGTTTCCGTCCAGATTCTCTTGGATTCCGTAGTGGATGGCAAACATCTTCAAGTTTCTTGGAGCCCTATTGCTCATGGTGATGTTTGGATTCTGTGTGATCAAGATAATAATTGTTCAGTGTAAGAAGACAGCGATATCGAATCATGGTTTGGACCCAAGGAATTGACAGATGAGGATGTCAGAAAATATATAGAGTGCAGCATCATAGCACCTGAAGGAACAAAGTTTCTGTGTCCAAAGAATCACAAGAAGTACATGGGATGATGGGTCTACTGTAATCAAAATCGACAGTGCAGCTACATGGCCTGCAGTATGGATGAACATGTTAAATCCGCCCTGTAGGGTGTGATGAAGATCTGGACTCCAAAGAAGCACTTCTTTAAAAGAAAATATCAAGATGCGGAAACTGGTGAAGAGGAGGTCGATGATTCGACCAGAGGGGGGAATGTAGAGGAGCAGCTGCATGCCTCTGCAGGAAATCCTCCCCCCCTACCTCCTGTATGTTGGAAGCCTGAGATTGTGCCATGCTTGACACCAACAGTTGTGACCATACGACGGCGAATTATTCGAAAGAAGGTACACTCTGAGAAAACCTTATCAAATGTATTCCTGAAGAGACAACAATCTGAGCGAGGAACTCCATGAAGGAATATGAAAACCAAGAGAAAGAGGAGCTGGTGACGACATGAGAGGTGAATGTGACAGCCTGAGAAGACTGCCTGTAGAGGTTACAATGACTTTATAGAAAATGATGACAGAGTAAAGAATCGAGTAAACTTTCATATGCAAAAAGAAGATTGCACATGTGTGACGCATTGCAGAAAATGCAAGTCATTCAATAACTTTATAGATGCAGCAACGCAAGTAGATTAAGTAATCTTAGAAACTGGATATATGTAGTGAATAGACTGTAGGCGAAGCCTCCATTGTATAGAAGCTGGAGATCAGTGTCATCATGAATTTAGTAAGCCCGGACCCGTGGAGTAGAAAAGCTGAGAACTGTGCTGCAGCAAGAATTGCTGAGATCGTAGATACGAATGGCGGGGCTGTCTGGCCTGGTATAAAAGTCAACGCAGCCAAGGCTGGTTATCTATTTGTGAAGGCAGTGAACGTGAGAAGCTGAATCATCCCTTGTTTAGGTGTGAAGAAAGAACACCAAGCATGGCAAGTTTTATTAATTTAAGACATTTAAATGCTGCAAAATGGACCAAATCATGGTCTCCTGTCATGTGAGCCAAGGATGGAAACAGAGTTGAGTTTGGAGTTCTAGAACAGCAATAGTGCGTGCTTGCATTCTCTCATATTCCCAGAGACGGGAATAATCTGCAAGGCCAACTACATCAGAAGTCATGGGTGATTAGAGACGTTGGGGTAATTGGGTGGGGAGGTAAAGTCAAGTCCACCTCCTGGCACCTGTGTCTGAGCTCATGTGCTGCTAAGTGAACCAAATGTTCCAGACATGGCAAAAGCATGCCAACCAATTATAGAGGGTCATATAACAAAGGGCCTTATAGTTTGAGAGCCAATGATATATTGTGTACTTAATAGTATTGAACACAACATGTTTTAGAGGTAAGCATAAATTGTCCACCTGACAGTAGATATCCAACTGCAATCCCACCCCTTATAGAAAGTATACTTAGATGTTCCCCCTGAGACTATCACAACCCTTCATAGGTTTTTTCTCATTTGCCACGTATTATGAAGTCACGTATGACACATTTTTGGTGTATCAATATGTTTTTATGTGAAATGAACCAAAAGCTCGAGCAAACGTCCGTTGATTTCCCTGTTTTAGACAACTGATAATAAAACAGCAACCTTGCCACCTTCCTGAGTTGGTTCAATTGTTTGGTGTCAGAGATATTCTGTATCCCCATCCATTGCATGCACGTTACCCAAAAGTCGCTAAGCTCAGTATCTGAAGACTTTTCTGTTGTTTAAACACCTCTGCTTTATCAATTTGACCAAACTCCCCGAATTTACTTACCAACCCTCTTCCACTCCAAGCCTACTTCTTCCATTTCTCTTCCAGCTCCTGTGCTTCTGTTCCTTTCCTCCTCTGACTCCTTCCACCAGCCTTCTCCAGAACCAATCCTGTCTCTTTTCTTGAGAATCCAGCTTCTTTTCCAGACACCTCCACTTGTAGAGTAGTACTGTGTTCGTTTATAGTGCTGTTATCCCACTTTTCAGCCTCACCCAGCTAAAAGATGATTCAGGCTTGTTAGCTTGGATGGAGAGTAGCTGCTGAGCTGTGCTGCCTGGAAGTGGCTTAAGGCCCTCAAAATAAAGGGTATGTGTTTGGCTCATCTTTTCCCTTTTGGGGGTCCTCTCTCTGCCTGTTCTCTCTGCCTGTCGCACCCTGGCCATGCCTTTGAGACCCACAATGGGGTAAGGGGAGTCAGTGCCCAGAGCAACCACTGGTTCCATGGGGATGTCTCTCCTTTTTCCCCATCTCTTCCCCTTTTCTCCTTGCTGGTATGCTGTTCGATGGGTTTGACCTTGATGCCCCAGGGCTGTGTGAGTGCTTTATAAATGCAAATAAATAAATAAATACAGTCATCACATCACCGTCCTGGGGTGTTTCTGGTCTTTCATATCTAAGGTAAAAGGTGACTAGCCATCAAGCAGTGCACCTCCCAGAACCAGGGGTGTGGCCCAGTGGAGTGTGGCAGGATGCGGCAGTGGACAACTACTCTCACTCGGATTCCCTCTACCTGCAAGCTAGATGAATGGCTCCACCAACCCAGTACATTGAGTCTCAAGTCAACTCAGCCCTTTTTCCTAGTTTCAAGTCATTCTGCCAACTCTCAGTCTTTCTGTTTGTAACCTGCTCAAATTTGTATTCTACTTTTGACAGTTTATACTACTTATATACATAACCTTGCTTGCTGGAAACATCTTAAGATGGTTGGTTAATAGCTCTAACAATTCCTCCATCAGATGTTCTCTATTTTCCTCCTCAAAGGATCCTCCTGATCCTCAACAGCCTACTTTGACTGTTGTTCCTTTCAACACATGTTGTCTGCCTTCAGTTGTTTATCCTTTGACTGAGGTGTTTCAACTTCTTTCTTCTGATGATCTACCATCTTATCCTTCTCAACGTTACCCTTCCCCTCCTTTTGGTCACTCTCCTCCTCATCAATTTATCATTCTTCTCAACTTCTCTAATTGGTTCCTGATCCTAAATCACCTCTCTCTTGATATGCAACCTCCTCCTGAAAAAAGTCCACAACATTCACCTTATCAACCTCAACAACCTTCTCGTAATGTTTAGAACATCTCAAAGACTGAGATATGCACTGACACCTTAGAAGAACAAATCAAATGTTGATATATAGTTCAAATGTTTTGTGTTTTGTATTATAAATAATCTCAACTGACATAAATAATCCCAATTGAGGAAGATGATATCCGTTATTGTGCACATGTTTTTTTCCTATTCCTAGTTAATTGATACCCATGGCTGAAACAGGGGCCAGCCTAACTTTGATGACACTTGAACGGGAAGAAATGAATGTAGGCACAAACCAGTTATCGTTAACATACTGTTTATTTATTATATGTGTATGTGTAAATTCAATTCCTCAGGTACCTTAGATCAGGCTATTCCATCTTTAAAGGGAGGATTTATAATGTTGCCAGAGAGGGACATAGGGCTTGGGCCACCCCCTAGATGGATGGAGATGGAACTTCTCCAGAGGACAGGAGAAGAAGAAAATACAATGATGTTTGGAATATTGACAAAAAAAGGACTAAAGTGTGAACCCCTGAGGCGGGGGCTGGTGCGAGGTGAGCAGAATCAAGCTATCTCCCAAGGGCATCCGATTGAATCTTATTTCCGAAATACCTGGGCAGTGTGAGCAGGGTGACTCAAGTGTGGAGTGGGTGGCTGATACCAGAAGTGGCAGAATGTGTTTATGGGCAGAGGAAAATCTTGCGGGTTGGGGCACACCCAGATAACCACCACTGGCACAAGATGAAAGAGAGAAACACTAGATCTTATGACTGTGGCAGCATTCAGGTGACATGCCCAAGGAGAAATGCAGCACGTCTGAGGCTAATGAGGGTGGGGTTGGGTGTTGGAGAGAAAAAAGACTGCTGGGAGTTTGAGCTCCCCAATGAGTGTCCAGAATATCCCTTGGCCTAGTGAGGACGAGTCCCTATTGCAAAGGGTTGGGAACTACAAGATCACTGGGAATCAGCAACATGAGTTGAGGGTGCGGGGCCTAGTAGTGAGTCAGTGGAGACCACGAGCTGTGATACAGGCCGATGGTGTGACCCTGTCACTGTCAGTGTTGTACACATGCATGGTGCTGTGGTGAGTGTGGCCTGCCGCCTGAAGAGCACTCTGCAATTAAGGTAGGTAAAACCCTAGCCAACGTGGGCGTTCTTACCTTGGGGTGGAGGCATTTATGGAGCCAGCCAGGAAATGTTTGCATTATGTGACATTGCATTTTTACAGGCATTAAGGCCAAAGTGAACCTGAAGTGTTCTATTGTGGTTGGCGGTGAGTATGTGCAGCTAGCAAGGAGATTATGTTTTCTTACTGAGTCATGGCTTTTTTATATTGGTGTTAAGGGCAAGGCTAATATGAAAAGTGTTCTGACATGGTGGGGTGGGAAGCAATTGTTTAGCCAGCAATAAAATGTTTTATTCCTGTGGCATGAGAATGTTTACTGGCAATAGGCACACAGACAACAGGAGTATGATTTTATATGGGTATATTAGCACGTAGAGCCAACATGAACATGTTTTCTTACAGTATTATTACTGAGCTATTACGGACCACACCCTGAGGTGACTGGTACATTTGAATGCCAAGGGCCAGGCACCACTGCCTTGTTTCTACACTTGGTGAAAGATTTAAACTTTGATTAAAATGTATACTTACTTCTTCAACCTAGTTCAGGTCGCACAATGTATCTGCAGCAGCATGATCATCAAAGGCATTGCACATGTGTGGAGATCCAGGCTAACACAAAGTGTGACATGGTTCGTGCTTTGTTGAGGTGCTTTGGGTTGGGGTACCCTCAGCGTGGCACACAGGGGGTCCCAAACATTCTCTTACACCACTGGTCACAACATAAAAATGCCTCTAATGTGGATGCCCTTAACCTATCTGTACTTAACTGTTGAGGGGAGGCCTTGTGCGGTGTATGGCTAGTGTCTTGTTGAACCACCCTTCGTTGTATAGGATCCTCCCCTTCCCTCTGAAGATTTAGTTGGAATTCCTGTACTCACATGAGGGGAGTAGTGCTTGCAGATACTTCTGGTTCTATCAGACTGCTGTAAAAGGGGTAGAAGCCCTAGAATTTCCAGAGAAAACTAAAGCAATATGAATTGAGGAGAGCTTGATTTCCCTTATCCCATATGGCATATGCTTAGTTTTAGGAGCTGTGACCCGTGAAGAGTACCTGTCCCCAGCTGGCACCATGTGACTGTCCCCTGTCAAGACACAGGGATTAAGTGAAGGTGACCAAGGGTATACTCCTCATACTACACCTGTGTTCACCATACTCTTGTTTGGGCACGCTTTCACCCCTTTTGGTCACCCAATGGGAGGTCACCAGAGAGAGGCAAGGGACTGTGTTATAGCTAGATGAAGTAAGTTGTTCTCAATTTCTTTTGCCATTCTCCTGCCCTTTTTCAATTCCATACTTGTCTCTTCCTCCTCAATAGAATGGTTTCTATAGAAAGCAAAGGAGTTCCCTTTCCATTGAATAGACATGGATTGAAAGGTCTCTAGCACGATAATGCCTTAAAAAAGAATCTCAGGAAAGTGTCCAGCATCTTTTTTTATATTTGCTGTACAGCCTTGTTCTTCCTGACTCTGCATGCTCTCTCTACTGTAGGTATTTCTTGTAGAAGGTTTTATAGGGTATATGGAATGAATTCACACCTAACTTGATCGGACACATCACTCACATCCTTCCCCTCTGGCACTACACTAATCACTCCTGTATTTCAGCTTTATATCCAACTGTATCCCTATTTGTTTGATGTTTTCTCCCTTAATTTCTTCATAAGAATTGTTTCTTCTCTTAACCTCTGAATCTGTGTCTCAATCTGCCCACAAAAATATCCATTCTCACATTAGTAACGTTCATCTACACATATCCAGCACAAGTTTCTTTTAATGATCCTGTTTTCCATTTGGTTTTCCACCTGTCTTTCCTTCATGTGAATGTGGCCATTTTTTCCACAGTTTCTGATCCTATATTTTTGACTTTCTTAGATGGGCATACTCCTCATGCATTTAAGGCTTTGTTCGTGCAACATGACGTTCACTGCCACAAATAAAATATGGGCTTTCTGCACAGAGGACGTGACATCTGGAATAAAAGAGATGTTGGCGTCTTGATAGCGTAGTTCACCCAATTCAGGTGCCTTCAACAACATCTCGTATTCTATATTTGAAAAGCCAGACAATCAATGGATGAAGATTTTGCCCGGGTTTGGGAATCCGGTCGGCTAAATGGTGTACTCTTTCCACCAGGATCTGCATAGAGAGGGTGGATCTGATAGTAACTTGCCCATACATTCTTCCATAAACAGATCCATGTTGTTTGATGGGACGGATTCGGGAATGCCAATAACCCAAACGTTGCTCCTTCTCAATCTAGCTTCAGGTCCTCATAAACCAAGGCTCACTTAAGAACTGGTATCCTCCAGGAACTCCACCATATGTTTCATCTAAGATATATAGCTGCACTCTTTCTCAATCCACTGTTGCCTTCAGTAGATCTTGAACACCAAGTTGTCCAATTTACCATTAACAGACTCAAACCCTGACTTTATTTGTGCCAAGTTTATAGACAGTTCATACTGGGAGTGAAATAGGTTGAGCACTTAAGGGCTGCATCTTCCATCACGTTTTCTCAACGACATCCTGGGTGACTGGGTCTTCTGTCTGGTAGCCTTTGAAAGAACCTTTTTGGTAAATGACAGCTTATATTATTTTTGTATTGCCCTTTGCCATGTGATTGCTCTCTATTGGGTCCAACGAAGTGTCCAGGGCCTATTCCTGGCAAAAGGTAGCACTTACCTCACTATGTAGGCCCCAGTGGTGGTTTTGAAGGAGAAGTCAAGCTGGTAGCTTGAGAATGGAGGATTAGTGATGAGAGTGGCTCCATGTGTCCACAGGCAAAGCCGGAAGATGGACAGTAACCGAAGCTGGCACATTATAAACCCAACACACAGCTCATCTTTATGACAATGAGCGCAGCTTGGCCTCACATTGCGGATAGTAGGTCTGGGTCCAGAGAGACTCCTCAACACCCAGCACACTCTAATGAGCAGTGAATTAAGTCTTCTGGGGGACACCATCCCATGCCCATTTCAGTGGTGGATGCACAGGCAAACATGCACCCCAAGGGCAGTCAGCCACACATCCCACATAGAGGTTGTTTAATCTGGGCAATGCATCAGTTCACAACAGCATACAGTGTGACTCCGACTGAGGGCACTCTTAGCCGCTCACCGGCCTCAGAGTTATTGCACAACTGGCACCAGGGAGCCGAAGGCAGAAAACAAAAGGCTCACCTGTCGCTACAACCAGTAACCAGGCCTCCAGCAGGGACTCACCAGGTCTCATTTCAGTGACACCCTGCACAGCCAAAACTGTGCTAGAATATTCCCAACGATCTCCCCACAACGTGTCCAGAAGGTAGGGATATCAAGGGGGATATATTAGACCACAAATACACTCAAAAAAGAAAAAAGAAAACTTGAAAGAAAATGGTTAAAAGACCCTACTGAGACTAACAAAATGAACTGGAAGAACTCAGACACCAGGTATAGCATAAAACTCACTGAATATTAAAAGAAAACACTACAACTAACAGATTGCCATTGCTACTAACTCTACAGGGAAACTCTTTCAAATACTGAAAGCCATAGAAAAACCTAAAACCCTCTACCCACCATTCCAACCCACAGAGAAAGACTGTGAAAAGGTTCAAACAGTTTTTCGAAAAATAAATCATCAAAGCCAGAGAAACAATAACAAAATGCAAGAACACCAGCCCCCCCTTTCAGCTCCACCAGAAGAGGAAATCCTCAAACCTCAAAGTCCTACATTTCAGTTTACACCAATATCCATGGAAAATATGAGGAAAACACTCTCTACCATTAATTGAACCTCCTGCACAGAAAATGTTTTACCACCTAAAATAATACCAGACAACACAGAAGTATTCGCTACATTCCTCGAAAAATGGTAAATGCCTCCTTCAGGGACCGTACAGTCCCTACAGCGATCAAAACAGTTACTGTCACTCCCCTACCCAAAAAGCCTGAGCTAAATCAACAAGATCCCTCAAACCTTAGGCCTATTACAAACTGTAATTTTCTCTTAAAAATAATTGACAAGATTGCCACAGATCAACTCCAAGATTACGTAGATGACAATAACCGTCTCCACCCACAACAGTCGGGATTTAGAAAAGCCCACAGTACAGAGTCTGTGTTACTTGATCTGCAAACAGAGATTTTAGCTATTCTAGACACGGGCAAGGCAGGATTACTGATCCTCCTGGACCTCTCGGCAGCTTTTGATTTGTTGGATCATCGGAGGCTCCGAGAGGCACTAGACTCATCAGGAAACTGCTCCTAAGGGGCCATTGATTGGGTGTCATCTTTCCCTCAGTACAGACGCTTCAAGATTATCTGGGGGGAGCACGCCTCATCGACTAGACCAGTGGACTGTGGCGTCCCACAGGGAGCCAGCTTCTCCCCACTATTGTTCAACCTATACTTGCGCTGCTTATGTACTTTGCTAACCCACCTCGGTGTATTCTTTACCAACTTCGCCGATGACACTCCACTGGTCTTTGAACTCAGCGGTAATTACAATCAAGACAGCGACAAACTAACATCTATATACAACATCATTGTTGAAGGCTAATTGAATGGGCCTTAATGGCACCGAAACGGAGATAATGATCTTCGGCTCTTCTTGCGCCAGGAAAAAACATAGCCCAGCATATTCCTCATTTAACATCAAAGAGATGCCAATTACTGTAGCAGAAAAAGTTAAGACACTAGACATTTACTTACAGGCTTCACTGGGAGCTGAAGCCCAAGTAGCCTATCTTAAAAGAAACTGCCAATACCAACAAAAACTCCTGAGAAAAATGAGGCCCCTGCTAAACTAACAAAACAGCATAACAATTGCCAGGGCCACCATTCTCTCTCGGCTAGACTACGGAAACCCTCTGCTACTGGGCGCAAGTAGTAAGTGCTTATAACAACACCATAAGAATCATAACCAGCAAAACAAAGAGAGAGCATATCACAGGTGACAGGAGAGATTTATATTGGCTTGCCATAGAGGACCGTATTACATTCAAATCACTGACATAGTTAACTGCTGTCTATTTGGAAATGCCCCTGCATACCTAAAGAAACAATTCAAGTGGTATGAGCCAAGCCACAATCTCAGATCAACAAACGCACGTCTCCTACACGTCATACCAGCAAAAAGGACAAAGGGACTAGGCAGGGCCTTCTCGTCCAAGGCCATCATCAAATGGAACGAACCGCCTATGACGTTAAGATCAGAAATTAATTACCTATGCTTCAAGAAAAAGCTTAAGACACTGCTTTTCAAATAAAGTCACCATCTCTATCTGCCCTTGGAACTTGATGTCCCATCCTCTACGTTGTCCTGTTACTATGTCCCTGTCTACATGGAACGCGCTCTGATGCCCGCGGGCTGCAGCGCTCTATAAATACATAAATGAATAAAAAAATAACAAAGCCTGTTCCTTCTCCTTCTGGCTTAGTTCTGAAACTCATGCAGCCATCTTGGGTGTGAGCTTCCTAGTGCCTCCTATGTGTGTACATTTTTGGGTCAGATGTAGAACACAGCAATACATCTTTCATGCTTTATTACATGTGCAACTTTAAAAATTGTTAAACAAATCATTCAAAATTATGAATTTGTATACATCATTGTAGAACAATTTGGGATACATTGAGACTTTTTAATGTATCTGTGTGATAATGTGAACCAGAATAGAGATTAGCAACATTTACATTTTTTAGACTCAATGATATTTTGTTTTTATTTACTCTGCAATTTTGTCTGGTCCATCAAGTGGTGTGGCATGCAGAAAGCATGGTTTAAAGTGAACAGTTATGATTTCATTAAATATGTGTTTTGCAATCATTCTTCACTAGATTCCTCATTGAAATGAGTAGGTGTTACTATACCCTCACCTTAGACCGTGAGTAATCAACAAGATCTTTCAAATCATACACATTTCTTGTGTTCTTACTGTTAGGCCCCGCCAAGGGACTCGCAGGTGCGCAGGCCTCTAGGCCAAGTGATACGCGGGAGCCAGGGTTATAACACAACCTGCTTTATTCAGTTACAGGGGCAAATGCTGCAACGTTCCCCTCGCCCATCCCCTACCCCTGACGTCACACCCTGGACATCTCACCCCAAGGCCGCAACGGCAGCCCGCCCACACAACGGTGTGGACCACCTAACATCTCCCCCCTTTTTTAACATGAGAGGCCATTGTCTTTCTTCTTACCCCATTTGTTTTATGAAGCGAAGTGGCTTCACGGCTCCTCTGGGGACGCCTCACTTTGCTCGGGGTCATCCTCTCCATTGCGGGTGTTTGTTTCACTTCCCGACTCTTCCCCATCTTTGTGGTAGGGTTCTTCAGGGATTCTGTCCTCTTCATTGTCTCTGTCCATTTCCCAACGATCTCCCTGGTGCGGCGTGACGCGCTTGAAATGCAAGCTGTTCCTGGTCACTAACGAGCAGGCACTCCTCTGTGCCGTAACCATGGTACCTTTCTTGTGTGTTACGATGAGGGGGGTGGATGCGAAGGTGGCTTTTGTGGTTGCGTGAGCCATACTTCGTCACCTGCTTGCATTATATTCTCGCGGGCCCGTCTCTTCCTGTCAGTGACTTCATTTGTTTTTGCCTTGCTCGCTTCATCATTTACTCTAGCCTCTTGTTCCAGCATTGTCGGTTCTTTTGGTCTCGGGTCCTCTGGTAATCTCGTGGTGATCGGTCTCCGGAATAGCAGGTCTGCGGGGCATACTCCCGTCGTGCTATGGGGTGTGTGCCTGTATTCACTGAGCAGTTGGTTGAGAGCCTGCTCGAATGGTTTGTTTTGAACATGGGCAATTTGTAAGGTCCTCTTGACACTGGCCATGAATCTTTCGACCATGCCATTTGCCTGTGGCCAGCGAGGGGTTATTCGTCGATGTTGAAACCCCATGTAGTTTGCACATTTTTGGAAGTCGTGGCTTATGAAGGTGGGACCGTTGTCCGACTTTATGACATTAGGAATTCCGTACGCTGATAGCATTCGGTCGAGTGCTGGGATGACGGTTGATGTTGCACTGCTTTCCACGATCTGTGCGTCCGGGTATCGTGAGTGCTCATCCATGAGCACAACCACGTGTGTGCCATCACTCAGCGGTCCAAATAAGTCTACTGAGAGCTCCTGCCACACTTTGTTCAGTAGCGGTGACATCTGTAATGGGTTTGGGTGTGGAGATGGGGCTACCTGTGCACAGATGTGGCAGCCTCCCAGAATGGTTTCTACCAGGCGGTCGAGCTACGGGAACCACACATTTTGGCGGAGAAGGCGGTTCGTGGCCACCACCCCTCGGTGTCCTTCATGGGCCAGATGTACTGTCCTTTCCCGGAGAGTACTTGGGATGACAACTTTGCAGCCTTTTAGCAGTACATTGTTCTCTACCACCATTAGTTCCTCTCGGACTTGGTCGAGCCACTTGACGTCTTCCCTTGTCGTGTCCGTTTCTGCCCTTGCTTGCTGTCTCATGAGGGTCTTTTTGTTTGTCTGCAGGCAATGCCTTGCGATTCGGAGTGCTGGGTCTAATTCCGACTGCACCGACAGCTCTGCCCATCCGACTGGCAGCGGTTGTAGGTGGTGTATGACCTAGTTTATGTATGCGTCTGCGATGGATGGTTGGGACACACTTGAGGCCGTTGAATGACGGGAAAGGTAATCTGCAGGGTTTTCTTCCTTCCCAGGCTTTACTGTGAATTTATAGTCTTGTAACCGTAGGCCCCATCTGGCTATTCTTGGCGGCATCCTGGCTTTGGGGTTGCCGTAGATGGTGAGCAGTGCCTGGTGATCAGTGACTATCATGAATTCCTTGCCGAACAGAAACAGATGGAAATACTTGCAGGCCCATACTTCTGCCAGGCTTTCTTTTTCCGCTTGTGAGTACACCTGTTCCAGGGTCGCCAGGCTTCTGCTGGCATACACCACTATGTGGATGTTGCGTGGTTCTTCTGGGTCCTTTTGGGTAAGTATGGCTCTGAGTCCTACGGGGCTGGCGTCCACAATTAGTTTGGTGTCTCGGTTGGCGTCGAAGTATGCCATGTCTTCCGCTTGCGATATAGCGCCTCGGATCGCTTCGAATGCCTCTTGGCACTTATTTGACCATATGAATGGTGTGTCTTTGCACATGAGCAGGCGTAATGGGTTGCTCACAGTGGCGTAGTCCTTCAGGTATCTGGAGCAGTAACTGGCTAAACCCAGAAATGAGCGCAGGTCCGTCGTGTTCACAGGGGGTGGGGGGTGGCTAAGTTGAGTGCCTTGACTTTTTCCGGATCTGGTCTCATTCCTTTGTCCGAGAAAATGTGACCAGAGAATCTTAGTGATCCCTTTGAGAACTCACATTTTGCTTTGTTTAGTGTTAGTCCTGCTTCCTCCAATGCCTGACACACTCTGTGCAGTGCCATGTCGTGTTCCTCTTGTGTCTTGCCGTATACTAGAACATCGTCTGAATACCATTGAATCCTCTTGAAAAATTTCAGCAGCCGAGGAGATGCCAAAACGGAGTCTTTTGTATTGAAAAAGGCCAAGGTGGGTTACAAACGTGGTGATATATCAAGATTCAGGCGCGATTTCAATTTGGTAGTAAACTTTTCATCAAATCTAGCTTTGAGAAGATTCTTGCTCCGTGGAGGAGATGGATCATGTCCGTGATCCTGAGTGCCTGGTGCCTCTCTCTCTCTCAATGGCGATGTTGGCTCTGCGCATGTCGACACACAGGCGTATGGACCCATCCAGTTTCTTCTTGGGGACAGGGACAGGGTGACACCCAGGGTGTGGGTCCCGATACGGGTTCAATTAAGTTCATTTTGATTTATTTCTCAAGTTCCTCTTCCACCTGCCTTTGAATATTGAACGGAATCCCTCGGTAATGTTGGGCCACGGATTTGACGAGTGGATTTATGTGAATGTGCACCTTCCTGTTCTTTAGTTTCCCGAGGCCGGTGAATAGTTTTGGGAAGGATTGTTCAATCGCTTCAGGTTTAGTGAAATATTTATGAGCCATCAGATGGTATAAGATGTGTACCAGTCCAATGTCTACAGCTGTTCTGAAGCTTACAATGCACCCGTTGTTAGCTTCGGTTTTTAGAATGTGCAACAGGATCTTTGCTGTGTGATCCTTATGAGTGCACCAGGCCGTGATCGTGCCTTTGCATGGCAGAGGTGTCGTGGAGCCGTAAGGGTAGATGTCGACCGTCGCTTTCTTGATTTTTGGCTGCGGTCTAAGCGATTCATACACCTGTTCGCTGATGATATTGACCGTCCCTCCGGTGTCTATCAGAAATTTTAGCGGGGTATTGTTCACGTGTAGTGTCAGTACGGGGCTGTGTTGGGTAGCTGTGGTGTTGTTGTTTATGGCCCACACGTACCCCTTCTTCCTTTGATCTTCCTCTGATGATGGGGTGTCGCTGCTGGTGGGAGATCGGGTCTCAATGTACCTTACGAAACGCCTTCTGTGTGAGCGTCTCGTATCCTCGGACGAGCGTCTGTCCTCTCGGGTGTAGTGGCTTTTCCGGTCGCTGTCTTCTCTCCACGTGGGTTTTTGGTCACTCTGCCCTCTGGACCTGGGTGAGCTCTGGCAGATGTAACTGTGCCTGTCCTGAGTTCGGGGTTTGCCTGGTGTGTGTATCGGTGCATTCTTGCACATGGCCCTGTAAAGATCCATGCCCCCAAATGCAGCACATTGCTGTCCTATGACCAGCATGGGGGTATTCATACCCGCATTTGTAGCATGTGGCCTCAGGGCGTTTTCCTCCTTGGTTAGGGTTCGAGTAAAGTTTGTTGACTGTTTCGGCGTTTTCAACATGTTTTTGTAAGGACACTTTGCCTAGGTTGTCCAGTTGTGAGTCAACTGCGGCTTCCATGCGGGCCAGTGCTAGGATTTCTTCCAGGGATCTTTGCTTTTGTAAGAGTTGTTTGCGGAATGGTTGTGAGAGGCATCCTGCGATCACTTGCGATCCGAGCGCTTCTTCGTTGGAGTATTTATGGAATTCGCAGTGTTTCAATTTAATGCGAAGGCGCATTACGAAGTTGTCTATGGCTCTCCCTTTTCTTGTCTGGTCGTGTGAAATATGTGGCATTCATAATCAACATTCATGTGTGGTGCAAAGTAGTCTGACAGTTTGGCATGTAGTTCTCCATAAGTGACGGTGTCTACATTAAGTAATGTGCCCGCAATGTCTCTCACTTCCGGTCCCGCTGCAATAAATAGTGTGTTCTTTAGTCTTGTATCGTCTGATAGACCTATGGCCCCAGCGTAAAATTTGAAATCCCAGAGCCATATTGTCCAGCGGGGTCCTAGATTTGAGGTGTCCCTTATTTCAAAAGGGTTTGGCATGTGCATGTGCCCCCTTCATTTTGTGTGGGCTGGTTGTTGCCTTGTGTGGCGTCAGCTCCTCCTGAAGATGCTGCTGCTGAACCCATCCCTCCTGAAGATGAGGCTGTGTTGCTCGCTGAATCCGACATTCTGGCCAGTGTCCTGAAACCCTGTATTCAGGTGGCGAGTGGTTGCTGTCTCTAGTAGCGTGCTTCGGTGTGTTTCCCTCTATTGGAGAGGGTTGGTTATGGGTTTCAATTCCTCGTGTTCCCTCCTCTGGTGGGCTGGGGCTTCGGCCTCCTGCTCTGCCCGTGCTGGTTTTCCGCTTGTCGGGCCGCACGTGGGGCGAGTTGCATGTGCCTTGTGATCAACAGGCTCCTTGTGCTGGGCGGAATGCGCAGTAGGCTTTGGGCATGGGCGGTGCTTACCTGCGTGATGCCTTAATATTTCCTTGGGTCCGTACACGGCCCTCTTGGCCTGCGGCTCCTCCGCTGCGCATGCCTTCCTGGTGTGCTGGGCCATGGTGGAAAGCGGGCACTTCTCTCGGCACTGGGGAGCGGGCACGGATCTCCTGGGCCCCTCCCAGCGGCTGCGTGCTTCACTGCGCCGCTCCGCGGTGCCTCGTGGACTTGAGGCGGTGCGCCGCTTGCCAGCTGTAACCGTGTCTGAGGCGAACCGACGCGCTAAACTGCTCGGCTGCAGACCTCGACACGGCTCCGGTGGGTCACTTGCCTGCTCGTCGCCATTGTTAGGCCCCGCCAGGGGACTCGCAGGCCCGCAGGCCTCTAGGCCAAGTGATACGTGGGAGCTGGGGTTATAAAACAACCTGCTTTATTCAGTTACAGGCGGCAACTGCCGCAACGTTCCCCTCGCCCCTCCCCTTCCTCTGACGTCACGTCCTGGACGTCTCACCCCAAGGCCGCAACGGCGGCCCGCCCACACAACGGTGTGGACCACCTAACACTTACCAGTTTTATCTTTGATTTGTAAGAGGAGACTGCTGTGCTCATTTGGACTTCTATTCCCTTGGCACTAGCAATGTACAACAGGTTATTTATTAGAAACGTTGTTTAATCATCTAATTTCAACCGTTTTTTAATTTACAGATGACTTTTTAACATTAGATAAATGAAATTGGAAATCCGTTAGGTTGCGCCAAACTTTTGTTTTTTAATTTTCTTTTTGATTTTTAGAATTCATGACTTTAGTCATTGTTGTATTCCCATCTTCCAATGTTAAGTCACACTAAAAGATACAGTTTCTTGCAAATGAAAAGTGACCCTGGACACGTGTTTGGTAAACTTTAAGTTCCGTGGTGTATCTAGGTGAGGCCTTTACAAATCAGAAAGTGAGGCTGCCTTTCAGTCCATAAAATATTGCACAGGACACAGATTCACGGCTATTGAATTTTCCTACAGGATTCTCTTCTTACAGGTAAGATACTCGATTTTCCCATCTACTTCCATCAGATTACATGCCCTTTTTTCCTAATCAGACACATTTTTGTGTTGTTCACAGCACACTGATGCACATCATTATCTTTTCTTTGACCAAGTTCCCTCAAAGATTTAAGGGAATGAAGCATGTCAGCTCTTCAACACACACTGTGGTAGTATACTATAGTGGAAAGTTCACCACTGTCAAAAACGGTCTTCCACTTTCTCTTATTGGAATACCAGACTGAGGATGTCCATCTCGAGTGGGATACAGAAAGAGACATTACTCTTCACTGGCCTAACAGTGGTGACATTTTGGACTTTTTAAATCTTCTTTATGTAACTAGGATTGTCTGTATGTTTAACGGTTGCACTTCGTTGGGAATTATGTATTTTCACATATTATGTGTTGTGTGTTAAAATGAGCTTTGTTTGAGAACATTTAATGGAATTAAATATTATTGGGAACATCTTCAGGTGACAAAATATTGTTGGGTATATTTTTACACTGTTTCGCCCCAGTACATGTATCTCACTAATCATATATTAAACTGAACATTGATATAAGAAAGGTGCATTTCTGATTTCTGCAAGATGACCTTTTGTGGTTTTGTGCACCTGCATCTCTGCCAGGTTTTCAGTGGTGACCTGGCGGCACTCCATGGTGTCTTGTCTCCCCCATATTGCATATAGTAAATGCAGGCATGCAGCCTGTGGACTATGGAGAGGTTCAGGGCTGAAGAAGGAGGACCTGAAGTCACTGCCATCTCCATCAGGTTTATGACTTCCATTGCTCCCTGTATCCAGCACACCTTGGCAATGGAAATGGTTGTCTGTCTCAGGTGATAAGCGGGAGTCAGGTGGCAGATGGGTGGGTGCAGGTTTTGTGCCATGTGTAACACTGGATGTGTCAACTCAGATTGTACCACAGGGGCTGGCTGTGGTGTGGCGGTTGCAGCTGCTGGGGTGCCACACCTGTGCTGCATGTGTAGTGCCTCCATCAGGTGCTGTGCCATCTGTGCCATGTGCAGTGTTGGTGGAGGGGTCACTAGGCACAGCTTTGGGGTATATAGCTGTCTCACCATGTTAGGGAGAATTCTCCAGAATGGCTAATTTCCCTTACCTACTGAGTCCCTCAGCAGCTTTGCTGGATTTCTAGGATTTTTTTTGTTTCACCTGGTAAGAGTGTGAGCCTTTTTTTCCCACTCTTACATGTGTTTTGCTGTGTGTTTTACATGTTTGTGTTCATAGACTGTGGCGTCTCACCTACTCCATAGGCATCATCTTTTTACTGTGTGCCACACAGCACCTTTAGTGCAGTGACACAGGTTTGGCTTTATAGAATTCTCACTTTAAACTCCATTTTCTGGGACTGACTACTGTCTCCCAGAGCATGTACAGCTGCCATTGACTTTCACTAGTCTTTTGAAATTCACAGACCCAGTACAAAATATCTTCCATAGATCACTGGAAAGGGTTAATAGTTATCCCTTTTTGTCTGTTTCTCATGGAACATTATTTTGTTCCCCTTTCTTTAAGATTTGGCTGGTGGCAGTGGTATCTACAATTTTTATTTTACCGCGAGCTATGAAAATAGCCACGGTACTGTTAGAGGCTATGGTGGTAGCCTCGAACTTTAATCCGCTGGACCACTTTTAATTTTATTTGGTTCCAGATGGGTTTATTCGCCATTTCTTTTTGTAAAGGTCTTTCTCGTGTATAAGTCTGCGCCAAACCAGGTTTGGTTCATTTGTTCGCCGTCCTTTGGCGGGCTTCAGCACAGAAGCCCTCCTTAGGTGCCTGAGTGTCTGGCTGGACAGGATGTGAGGGAGGGGTTTTAGGCACCCTGCACAGGGTCTCCTTGGAGACCCAAGTCCCACTCTTGTTTAATTGGCTAGGTGACTTTCCTGCCAGGACAGCCGACCTGCTGTGTGATTGACAGCCAGGCTGTGTGAATATGGGAAAACTGCATAAAAAACAGGTCTCTGGGACTTGGAAGGCAGAGTCGCCACTGGATCTAGAGAACTGAAGAGAAGCCGAAGGAAAAGGTCTACTGCAACTACTGAACCTCCCAGTGAAGCCCTGCTGCGGGTCCGGATCGCCTAAACTTCAACGACAGAGAAGATCTGCAAGGAATCTTCTTCCCTTGAGCTGATGGGACCAACCAGTTCACCAAACACCAAGAAAGACCTCCCTCCCATGGTCGAATTTGCTGTACATCGCTGCAGTGAACCGGATAGCCAGGAGGACCGGACCCTGTTTGGGTTTTAAGCAACGCACCTTTTATTTGTCACTTTGTTCTGCTGCTGGTCTCTTCCCTGGGCAGTGCAGGACCCTCCAGTCTTCCTCCTTCTTGTCAGTCCGTTTCAGGAACCGTGAGCCTGCAGGATTTACCAGGAACTTCTGCCTCAACTACAGCATTCTTCTTCTACTAAGGTACTGTTCGCGGTGAAAGTGTTTGAAATCTATTGCTAATCCCCTTCTCTACTCTTTTAAATAACTTTCTTTCAACCAACTTCGTATCGAACTCTTGGCAAAGACTTAACTGCGAACTACTCTGAACTGTGTGATCCTCTACAAAGACTCTGAACCATTAACATTGGCCCAGGCCTATTGATTTGAATCCTAGTTGTAGTAAGCCTTTTCTAGATTGCCCTGCCTACTTACTTGATGGTGCTGCTTGATTTTGAATAACCTTTTCTTTCCCTCCCTCTTTAAATTGCTGTAGTGCCATTTTGCTCACACTTCATTTTGAGCTTAACTTGTCCAGAATTCATTGGGTAGTGTGTAGTGTATTAAGCTTGTGATTTTCTGCTGCTTTATATTAGTGAACTGTTTTATAACTGATGGTGTAAATAAATGTATATTCTTTTACTCAGAAACATTGGGCCTCATTACAAGTTTGGAAGCAGCCATGGAGCTATGGCTCCATGGCTGCCTCCAAACCGGGCTCCATTGCCGGGTTCCTGCAATGGGGAATAACCGGGTCATTCCAACATAGGAGGACCCGGTAATTCCTCCTTGCAGGAACCATTCCCCATTCCCATTGAGCCCCCATAGTTTTACCAGACGTCTGATCCGGGTCCCGCAAAGGGAACCTCATAATGGGCCCTGACGGAATGAAGGGGGCCGGTCTTGTACCGGCCCCCTTCATTCGGTCAGCACCAGGGTCGTAATGAGGCCCCTTGAGTCAGTGTTTGTTTGAACCATAATAATTGCTGTTCTTTGTGTAACTTCTGATACTGCTCACTTTACTCTTGAGATAAGTCCGGCTGCTCAGCCATCGCTACCACTTTACTGTGTAGTACAGGCTTGTACCAAAGGTGAATTTGTACTTGCAGTTGTAGTCTTAATTGTGTGTGGTGTTCCCAAAGGCTACTGCATATGATTCTGCCTAACACACCACTCCGCACAGCTGACAAATGGCGTTGCTGTGCTCCTGCCCTGGTGCCTCACTCCTGCTCTTACTCCTGCTTTTGCCATGGCTGTCCTATGCAGGGGTAGAGGTTGAAGCATTTCCACCAGTGGAGATCTCCTGGAAAGTAGGGGCCCACCTCACCATGCTGTGGGTGTACAAAGCACATGTATGGGCTCATTGCCTTTTGACCTGCCAATATGGTTTGTCGATGTAGTGGTGCTGGGGGTTCACTTTGCAACTTGGACTTTTCACAGCAGACATGGGCGCTTCTCAAGTTTCCATGGAGTCACATACACATTTCCCCGACAGTGCATGTGCATTTCCACCTTCCCTTGCACATGCATGTACTCACATGGCATTTGTACAGATTGCCGCATGCTTGTCAGTTCCCCTGTCTATTGGGTCCATCTGTGCTGGTGGACTTGTGCTTTTGCTGAGTTTATTGGCATGGGAGAGGGAACCTAAAGACTCACCAGCATCTCCTTGGCTGCTTGATCCCACTTCTGCAGTGCTAATTCCCTCTATTCCTGCCATGTGGAGGATGCTGCTGGCCTGTTTCTCTCCTGGGGTCAGGAAGAGTGGTTCGACAGTGCTGCCTCGTGTGGCAGAAGTGTCACGCCTGCGTTTGGCAATGAGGCTGCAGACCTTGGCCTCGAGGTCATTCCATCATTCCTGTGGGACAATGCCCAATCAGAACCTTGTCCTGGATGCTGGCCCAGATGTAAGCCTTCCTTTGGCCAGAGGTCCTCTGCTGTCTGGTGCCACACAGCTCTTCTGCATTAGTGACCATCTCATCCATCAGAAGCTGCAGTTCCCCCTCACATAATTTCTGATTTCACAACCTCACATACAGCACCTTGTCTTTCCCCTTTTCCTAAGACATGTTCCACATGACTGTAGTCTTTGGATGCCACCAGGAAATATGATATTTAGGGTGGATTGCATTTTCAAAATGGCTACCACCAGGCTTCCCATTCATACAATGATGCTATTTCCACCTGGCAGTAATTCTGCTAGCGGAAATAGTGCTGAGTTGGCCAAATACAGATACAACTCCCAACTCCCAAATGTTTGTGGCGATACTATTCATAACTGAAGCGTCTGGACGTTTATCTTGGCTATTGAATATATACCACATCCACTTACTGTCATGTATCCTTTTTGCATTATATTATTTGCATATGGTCTTTCCCCTTTCTGTAATGACTTGGCAGGTGAAGAACTATCGTCTGGAGAGTTGCCCAGAGCAATTGTCAGACGTTTAAGATTAATTCTAAAACTTCCAGCCATCACCTCTTTGTTTTGCTTTGTCACCCTGAGTGGGATGGGTATGCCGAGACATGAGTCCCATTCCTTCTGGGCCTAGAAATCCAAGCTACTCCTCGCTGATGATGCCCAATGAAGCAAAACATGTCTGGGGATGCTTGTGGTCTCATGCAGAAGGGATGTGACCTAGTAGTTTGGTCTGGACTGCCCCTTTGGGGTGGGCACATAGCTGATTTGCATATGGTCTTTCCTCTTTTGGCAATGGCTTGACCGGTGAAGAACAATGGCCTGGAGGGTTGCCCAGGGCAATTGCCAGAGGTTTAAGATGAATTCTAAACCTTCCAGCCATCACCTCTTGATGCCATTTTAACTAGCTTCTGTACTTGTTTTTAAGCCTCCTCACTGCTACATGTATCAACAAATCATCCATATCAGATCGGCGCACCAATTTGAAGTTTTGTTTTAAGATGTGCGTTTCCATAATTATTACTTTATCCTGGGGTTGAGGGTGCCTAATGGCCTCTCTAGATGCAAAATTCTTACTTCTTGTCAGAAGGTGGGTGGTAATAGAGCTAACCCTTTTTATCATTAGGGTTTTTAAGTCTTTTATATACTGCATCAAACTGACCAATATAGTTGGTAATGACCGCCAGTTTTCTATCTGACTAACTGACTCTATATCAACCATTATTCACAATTACGTCTACCACCAAGTCCATATCACGAGTCACGACTGTTTGAAGGGCTAGCCTTGTAAATATAACAGCATGATCACTATACTCAGTGAACGTAACCGACAAACTGTTGGCCCTATAACATAGTGAGTCGCTTCGATAAAGGTAACCAATCGTGTAGCTTGTATTAGCATTTCTCCACATTCTGGCTATCACTGATTGAACCATTGATCATCTGCAGACCATGCTCATGGAGAGATTCTACCCAGAGACATGCCAATCTAGCCAATTTAGATCACATTTTACCAACATCTTTCAAACGGAATACACCATTGCCTGTCACAGTGAAATCAATACAGGGTGAATTAACATCACCTCCCACCAGCATATCTGCATCAGTCCATATAGTGAAATACAATATCACTGACTTGTATGTACCCAACTGTAAGATCTCAGTAAATCTCCCCCTGATGGATCGTATAGATTTACAAGTAGAATGCAATGTCCATTATCTAGGATCACTTCAACTATCAATATATTTGTATTGCATATGGTAACAGTTATTTATTTTGATGCAAAGACATTGGAGCATGAAATCAATAAGCCACCAAATGGCAGGCTTTGTCCCCTCTTCTGGCAGTCCTCGTAAAACACACAAAGCCATCGAAAATTGCCTGCCCCAAAGACCAAGTTTCCTGTAATAGGATTATGTCCAATTTCTGAAGAAGGCTGTAGGATCCCTTAGCCGAGAATAAATGAACATGACCCCAAGTGTACCATGCACTTATAACAAGTTCACTTTCAGGTGCATTGATTCGGTACTGGTAGTAAGGAAAGAAGTCATTCCCAATGAGATTTCTCAATGAGATCGGTAGTTGATTTGGAAGAAGAAGTTACAGACTGGGACTTCTCAGATTTACTTGAAATCCCAGCCTGTATCCAACAGTTTGCAATGGTGACACTACTTGCACCGGCAAACACACCTGACGGGGTTGGTATTTGTTCAATGTCAAAGCCCCATTTTAATAACGCTGGATCATTTTTCTGAACCAGGATTACAATTTTGATATCCATACAATGGACCTTTCCAGTTGCTCCATGCAATCAAAATCACTGCTCTGAAATACCCGTAGGGATGGGTGGTGGCCAAAGAGCTCCAGCAATGAGTTACTATTTACTAATTGATTACAGACAGTCTTGAGATAATAAACGATGTGGGAGGAGATGTTGCAGGATTCTCTCTTGATTGGGATTAGGCACATTGGGATAAACACTACAGAATTATTCTTATCCACAATAACGATTGCTTCACTAAGGACCGAGCCCGAAAGAAAACTTAAGTCTGCCTCTGGTTGAACAGACATGTTTACTATTACTCCACCTGCCTCCTGATTTATTTTATTGATTTATTTATAAGACGTCGTAGCACGTAGGCATCAGGGTGCACAAAACATCAACACAAGAGGACAAACGAAAAAGACGGGACAATCAAGGTGCCAGAAAGACAGTGGATAACATATTCAAATAGGAAGGTTTTGAGCTGGCTGAGAAAAATACAGGTATGATATGATATGATATGGTATTTGTAACGCGCCTATACACGAGTGTTTATCGAGCCTTAACTCAAGAGGCAGTGCATTCCACTTTTTAGCTGAAGTGGCTGGAAAATATTTACCTAAGCCTCTTGTCCATTTAAAACTGAGGGTTTAAACTGGCCTTTGTCAGAGGAGCGCAGTTATCTAGTCCAAAAGTAGGGTGAAATCATGGTTTTCAGATATGTGGGGCCGAAGGCATTTATTTATTCATATTTGTTAAGCGCACAACAGCCCGTGGGCATCGTGGCGCTAGTTACAGATGGTGATGAAAGCTTAGTTACAGTGGCGTCATAAGTACAGTTTAGACAGGTTGAAGAATACCATACAGTAATATATACAATTTACACATGTTACAGAATACAGTGTGATGGATATAAGGAAGGGGGGGGAGTTGGAGGGGTGGAGTAGGGAGCAGTGTTTAGTTGAAAAGTGAGGTTTCCGAAAGGTAGGCAGTGAAGTTTCAGCTCTAAGAGAGGTGGGGACCGAGTTCCATAGCTTAGGAGCTAAGTAAGGGAAACCTAGCCCTCCTCCTTTGGTTCTGTTGATGTGTGGGATAATGAGTTGATTAGTGTAGCGTGTTCTGATGGGTCGGGCTGAGGTGGATCTGGATAGTGTTTCTGAGAGGTAAGCAGATGCTGTGAGGTTGACGCATTTGTGGGCAGTAGTGAGGATTTTAAAAGTGATGTGGTCCATGACTGGGAGCCAGTGAACTGACTATCTTGCTTGAGATATGTGGTCTCTTCTTGGAATACTTAGTGCTGCTCTTAAGGCATTGTTTTGAGCAACTTGGAGCTTGTTTAGGTTCTTTGTAGAGGTGCCTGCAAGGAGAGCATTGCAGTAATCCAGTTTCGCACCTACTGTCGCTCTTGCTATTGAGAGGCTGTTTGACTTGGTTAGGAAGGGTTTTATCGCATTGATGAGTTTAGTGTTTAAGGCTGAGGCCGAGGCAATGGCATTGACTTGCTTATCCATGGACAGCGTGGCGTCAATGTGAACCCCTAGTGTTTTTACAACAATAGAACGGGAATTATGGAGTTGCCAATGTTAAAGTCGGATTAGATGCTGTTGAGCTTGGATAGTGTGGATTTTTGACCAAGGATAAGGATCTCTGTCTTATCTCCATTAAGACAGAGGCCGTTTTCAGCCATCCACGCTTGAATGGTGGCATAGATTTGTTGGAGTGCTGCTGCGTCTATGTCATAGGAGCCGGTTAAGGGTAGAAGTACTTGAGTATCGTCTGCATAGTTGGTGTATGCAATCCCAAGGGCATCGAGTTTATCAAAGCGTGGCTTTGTGAAGAGGTTGTAAATTGTAGGAGCAGTGCATGAGCCTTGTGGGATAGCCATAAAGGTACTTATGCACCAACACTGCAGCTTTGAAAGAAATACGAGCAGTAATAGGAAGCCATTGACGTTCCTGTCGGTACTTGGAGATATGTTTATGCTAAGAATTATTCTGCACCATTCTGGATAGTTTGGTTAGGGATTTTCGGGTAGTTCCAGCAAGGAAAGAGTTACAATGATCGAGTCTTGATAATACTGTGGCTCGAGCAATGGAAGCACAATTTTATTTTTCTCTGATAAACATTACCAGATCTTTCATAACAAACAGAGGTAGTAGGATCAGTTTTTTGCTACCTGATTAGGGTGGATCTCAGAGTGTAGAGTTTAGAAAAAATACCCAACGTTTTAACTTTTTCAGTGACTGGTATGTTACAGTCATCAAGAAAGAATGGTTGACATGGGGGGCTAATTTGGACTTTGTTTGGGGCAGGCCAAATATCAACAACTCCATTTTATTGCGATTAAAGCAGACCCAGTTGGTATTCTTCCAGGTTCAATGGCACAGTAGAGGTGTGCAATTTGCTTTGAGTAAGTATTATGTCATATACCATCACCAGAAAATTCCAACACCAAGTGGGTGTCATTGGCGTGGTTGGTAAAGAAGACCCCAAGGTCTTCCAAAAGGGTACGAAGAGGCTTGAAGTACAAGTTAAATAATAAGGGAGACATATTGTGCCTCATTACGACCCAGGCGGTAAGTTACCGCCTGGGTCGTACCCTTACCACCATGGGGTAAACTACGTTTACACCATGGTGGATGACGGATTTACCGCCCCATTCCAAGGTGAGTGGGGCGGTAAATCCCCATTTCCCATTTTACCCTTCCCCATTCCCATTTTTGCCCCATAGGGCATAATGGGAGTGGGGAAGGCGCTAATTACGCCACCGTAAATTACGGTGGCGTAATTAGCACCATGGTCCCTTAGCGCCATGGATTTTAATGCCTGCAAAAAGCAGGCGTTAAACTCACCATGGCGCAAAGGGACCTCGGAATCAGGCGTTAAGGGTCGGCGCCGTTTACGGTGCCGTTAACCCCTTAACGCCTGATTCGTAATGAGGCCCATAGACTCCCTGTGCAATGCCACAGGTAATAGGGTCTTGGGGGGGAGGAAGATTTTCATCAGCAAACTAGAGACTTCTGATGGGACAAAAAAGATTGTACTCAGTCAACAGAGTTCCATTGCATAGACATATGTCATTGAGGATGCAGCGAAGATGTTCATGGTCTAACAGATCAAAGGCTGCTGACAGATCTAAAAGAATCAGGATGCCCATGTGCCCACTGTTTGTAATACACAACAAGTGGGATTGAAGATCCAATAAGGCAGTTTCAGTACTGTGTGGCGGTCTAAAGCCCGACTGTCCAGAGTGGAAGATATTAGCTAGCTCCACAAATTCCTGAAGTTGAACCGTGGTGATTTTGTCAAGGAACTTTAATAGAAAGTTGCAGTTGGTAATGTGTCTCTGATTGCTTGTGTCCATGGGGTCTAGACCTGACTTCTTACGGAGAGGAGTAACTGCAACAACTTTAATGGCCTCCAGTACTGTCTTGTTATAGAAGGAGGAATTAACTAATCGGACAAAAAAGGGGCAAAAATCTCTTCATTATCAAGAATAATCTTAGGCCGAATAATATTTTCAGAATAGGACGAGGAGCGCATTGTAGATATATGTTTGACCATATCAGTGATTGAGATCGAATGTAAATAAAAACGCTGTTTGCCAGTCTCAGAACGTTCCAGAGCCTGAGTGACGTCCAGTTTCTGTTTGAGAAGAAAAGCCTTTATTTTGTCACAAGCTTTTGAGATCTTAGCCTCAAAGTCAGTCTGAACTCTAGTGAAGTCTATGTCAGAGGGAGTGGCTATTTTTTGTTGAGCTTTTGGTTTTCCAGACGGCTGATTATCTCAAATTGCTTTTTGTACTGTTAATGCTTCATCAATTTTCTTATTGAAAAAATTCTTCAGAATGGCTGCTCGATAAGCTTTGTTATGATCCCTCCAGATGTTCTTATTTGTATCGGACGCATCCGTTCACCATCTGGCCTCTGCTTTCCTGTTATCTTTTTTTCAGGAGGCTCAATTCTTGGGTAAACCATTTGTGGTGAGTTAAGTTCTATCTAACCAATTTGAGCTTACAAATGGGCCACTTTATTGAGTTTATCACACATTGTTGAACAATTAAAAATTGTAACCAAGGAGATGGGTGAGTCCAGGTCGTTTGAGGAGAGCATAATCTGATCAATACAGGTCTGCAACTCAATGTAGCTGATTTTATTAAAATTGCTGCTGATAACTTTTTGCAATGGATTTTTAATTTTTGAAGGAGGATCTGCTAACACAATGTGAAAGGCAATGGCGTGATTATCAGACCAAATGCATGGTGTTGTGTTGTTAATGTAAATGTTAAGGCTCTTAGCTACAACCCAATCAAATCTATTGCCATGATGGGTTGTAGGGTCCTGATTGAGAATGGCAAACTCAAAATTATTTAAGGCAGAAACTAGTATAGAGGCTTCTTTATCAGAATCATTAGTTAGCCATTGATTGAAGTCACCAGACAATAGGGTTGAACAATTTGGGTCATTCAGCTCCCTTAAACGTGATATACGGGCTGAGTAGTAGTTAGGCATATGTGTTGGAGGACGATAGACCAAAATCAAGTTCACCCAAATGCATGGAATTGGGTTCATTTTTAAAAGTAAGATCTCACAATTTTGACAGGTGCTGGGGGACTGGAAACGTTTTTGTTTTGTTTTTGCAATAATTGCAATAATCCCACCATGCCCTAGAGCCCGATTTTGACATGTTATAGAATATCCATCGGGGGTTGCCAAAGATATCATGGGACCACTTGTATTAGTGATCCAAGTTTCAGTTAACAACTGAAGATCTAGTTCCAGCTCTAGAATATAGTCATGAGTATTGGACGCATATTTGTTAAGAGATCTGGTATTCAATATTAATAATTTCAGAGTCTGTGGTTGTGTAACATCTAAATGTTCAGATAGGGTATCACTAGTAACATTTTGATCATCTAGAAGTGTAGGACATTGAACACGTGTGATGTATTCCTTATTAGAGTAAGGGCTTATGTCGAAAGGTACTGAAGAATAAACCCCAAACGAGTCATGATCCTGGCTTACTGACAAAGGGAAGTCAAGAGTTGGTTGGAGAGAAGATGTAGCTTTGAATTTAGGGCAAATGAGAGAGGTGAGATAGGAAGGATAAATCACTGTTTCCGACAGTGAGTTTGCAGTCATCATTTCTATGGATACTTCCACTTGAGATGGATTAACAAGTAGATTCATCTTAGAAGTTTTGACACGAGGCACAGGACTTAACATACTGAATTCTAATAAGGTGATTTGTTTTGTTTCTGTCACAGGCGAGGAGTACAGTTTCAAAGTGAAATATTTTTATACAATATCCAAGCGGCTGGCTTTTTGAGCAGCTAACAGCAGGTTGAGGTAATTTGGGTGCCACAAATTGAAAAGGAAGAGTGGACGAGTGGTAATTTAGATCAGTCAGGTGGTAAGGGGAAGTAGTACCAAGGTAGAGTATCTCCAAACAAAGTAAGCAAGTAGAAATTAGACTTCATAGGTACCTTAACAATCTGATGAGTTTAATCTTTCCAGCGCGATGACAGTGGCATGGTCTGGACTTGTCATGCTTCTTTTTATAGCATCGTCATTAAGTAACCAGGAGGGAAGGTTGCCTGTCTTGTTATTTTGTTCATGCAGTTTTCTTATTGCCTTTTTACTAGCTTTTTTAGTAAGAGCCCTTACTGTTTATTTATTTACTTGCGATCCTATCGAAAAGGAAATATCCAGCACAGGAGCAGGATTGCTTTTCTTAACTTGCTTCCCTTTAATCATATTTGTTCTCTTTTGTCTTTCCTTGCTAAAAAAATAATCAACACTTGTGCATGCTTGTTTTCCTTTTCTTGATTCCCCTATGCCCTGTGTGTCTCAATTATCATTGACTCAAATTGTTCTACAATCCTCAGTGCTTGCTCACCCAATGGCCAAATACCAAGGGCGCCAGTTGAGCTGAGTTGATCCCTTTTTTTCTATTACCTGCTTTGCCGGTGGCGACCTGCTCCAGATTAACCTTTGTTGTAATACCAACTCCTCAAATACATGTGTATGTCGCTGAGTTTCATTGGAAATTAAATTGCACAGCTTTAACAAAACATGTCATGGGAAGTTTGTAGCATCATTGTGCAATTATAGACTGTTGTTCTTACCCATGATTGTAGAGCTTTGTAGCTCATCGTAATCATCCAGCGGTATACTGTGCGCTGCCATTACATTGGGCGGGACGTCAATTAGACCATTTAAACAGGGTGTGCATGACAGTCTTTGATTGGAGGCTAATTGACTAATTTCTTCACATATGCTGTTTTTATCACCAAATGGAGACTGTTATTACCTGTTGCTTGATTTCAGCTTTCAATGATAAACACAGGATTAATGTCTTTCTCCACGGAACCATTTAGTGTAGCTTGCTTTGGCTCCTGGATCCAATATAAGAACGGTTGCAGTCTAATGAATTTCACTTGGCCCCGGAGCCTTGATGAATTTAGTAACTTTTACCAACTCAAGTGGGGGGGGGGGCAGGGGACTGGTGGGGAAGCCTGCAGTATAGATTTATTTGCCCTTACAGCCAATTCCGACTATTGGTTGCTGCTGGCATCATGCAGTCTTGTTTTGAGGAGTTCCGGTTCCCTCGCAGTCTATAGTTTACTTTTGCTGGCATCTATTGCAGATTCAGGTACAGATTACACATGGATTTAAAAAACATGTAGTCACTCACCATATCTCACCAGTTTAAGATTGCGGCGGACTTGCTTCTAACTGCCAACTATTCACACAACGCACGCGCTAACATACACAGGTGTGGATTAAGAAGCGGTTGAAGCAGTCCAGGTTGTCAATCACAGAGCTTGCTGACCCACAAATGGAGTCTCCTGCAGCAACTGTGAACACCTTCACACAATGCGCGCGCTAACATACACAGGTGTGGATTAAGAAGCGGTTGAAGCAGTCCAAGTTGTTTATCACGGAGTGTTATAGGTCTCTGCACCTTTAAGGGAGAGACCAGAGTACTGGCGGGAAGCGGGACTGAGAGGGAGGAAAGGGAAGAGCCAAAGAGGGAAACAACAGTTCCATGTAGCCGTCAAATAAAGTGGAAGTGCCATCTGTTCCTCTGGTTTAGCGTCATTTCTTTCTATGTGTGCCTTACAACAACTGGCGACAAGGACTTCTCCCACGCCCTCCACTCGGAGCACTGATCCCACTGCGTCCATCCTCCCACAGGCGATCCCGCCTCCAGTGCTGCATCCCGCTGGTGCACAGCGATCATGCCGTCATCAAGCAGTGCATGGCAATCCTGCCACAGGCCCCCTTCATGTCCCATCCACCACCCCTCCACGTGGCATTCTGCTAGCGGCCTGCTCCAGGTCACCTCCTAGCAGCTGGAGATGCTGCTCCAAGGCAGCCTACCGCATGTGGAAGCAGAGGCTGCTGTCCACCAAGAAAAGAATACAAAAGACAGAAAGTAAGTGAACAGTGATCCCGCCATTACTAAGCAGCGACTTCTGCCCATACCTGCACACCAGCTATTAAGGTGACCCCTGTCACAAGGTCCAACAGCCCACTGGCTCAAACCAGCAGTGAAGCCACAGACAGGGGCACACCCCCTCAGCAGGTGCTGTGCCAAATACCCGCATTTCCAGTCCTTGAAGAGGAGACTGACAAAGCACCACCAAAGAGGCAACATCCCAACACAGAGGACACGTTGCACCACCAAGATCACAGCTCACCATGTGCATGTGCAACTGGGCCCAACTTACAGTTCAGGCAACCACATAACACTGCCATCATGAGCAGCCCAGAGGCAATACTAACCACTCCTGCCCCACGTCCAAAGCGGCACTGCTACGCAATCCATACCCTTTCACTCTGATGCCCCAGTCTGACAAAGGCCTGAGGTGGATTTTGTGGGTGTAGGACTTCAACCACTTTGTGAAAGCAGCAGGAGCAGAGAAATCTCCAAATCTAAGTGACATGTTAATCAACCTGGTGGGCAGTGAAATCAAGTCTGTTGTCAAAACAATTGTACCAAAAGACAAGACAGACTTCACTGCTTTGATCACCGCTCTCAACAGGAAACTCATTATCGAACCTAACAGAGACTATGAAAGATACATTTTAAATCAATGCACTCAAAAACCAGAGGAGTCCATTGATGAGTTTATCACTCGCCTCTGACTGAAGAGAGCCCACTGCGAGTTCGACCTATTCTCCACTGATGAGGCGGTCAGGCTATGCATAAGAGAAGGTTGCATATTGCCTGCCCTCAGGAAACAACTGCTAAAGAAACCCCTCTCCAATGATGAGGAGAGTGAGATGGCTAGAATCTTTGAGAGAGTGGATGCACAAGCAGCTTCCATTGAAGGAAACCTGAATGCTAAACATGAGAAGGGAAACACCAGTGCTGTCATACAACCAATACCTCAAAAACCCACAGATCAGGTACAACACCCAACAGATGGCCAACCGAATGGGTTTCAGGACACAGAGACAATGCTACCGTTGTGGCATAAACTTCCCGCATTCGGGGACCTGCCCAGCACTATCACAAAAATGTTCCAACTGTGACAGAGAAAGTAATTTTCAGTCCGTCTGTAGAGAAGAGAAACTTTTTCTGGACTTTTTAATTTTATGTATTTCTGCAGGTGCCATGTGGAAAGCACCGACTACTTACAAAAGTGTATAACTTAATCTATTAAAATTTGTTTTTTTACTTTGACCGCTCTCTGGACAATGAAATGCTTCTATGTGACTTCTAGATAGATAAGAAACATATCTATCAAAAAATCCCTTTGTCCCTGTTCCCTTGCAAAGCGGACGAAAAGAGGGGTAATTGAGCTTTTGTTACTTTGTTTCTCTTTAGAACCAAGTCCTGTTGTTAGCTCAATCCCCCTTTAACAAAAAATTGGGACTTACCCTCTTTCATACACGTCTGTAGAGAAGACCATTCCCCACACCTGTAATGACCATTCAGCCACAAGATGGGACATACGGCCGCCCATCCAGCCTACAGCCCATCAAAATTGGCCAAACATTGCCTACTACCAAGGACAGTGATGGTACATCAGAGCAATAGAGAAAGCTCCTCTGCAAGACAACGAACAGGGCTATGACCAGTATGACCAGTACTCCCGGTTCGGAGATGAATATGACAAACCCCCAAACACATACCAGAACTACAGAGAACATCAACACAATTTCCAGTATCAAGTTGGTGATGAATATGACCAAAGTCACCTGGATGAATATGTCAACCTCATCCAAGTTGGCCATAAAGCAAGAGAAGCGCCCAGAATAGCAGTCAATCTGGGGGAAAAACGATTCTGTTTTCTCATTGACTTGGGTGCGACCGTAAACATCATGGGGGAACAGGAGTTCCTGTAGATGTCGGAGAGACCTGAACTGTTGAAAGCCAACTGATGGATCTTCCAATGGGGAGCAACTCTGCCCTTAAACTCGATCGGACAGTTTGTGAGACGCCTCATGCACAACGGTTTGACATAAGACACCACCATCCATGTCATTCGGAGCCCAACGCAAGGTCACTGCCTCCTCATCTATCACACACCATGCTGCCTCAGCCTCATTGACATCCACTTCTGGGAGGGTGAGGTGATTCAATTGATTATGTTTGCAGGGAACAATGGAGAGCTGGTATGCATGATAAATACTACCCTGAAAGAACTTAACAACATCACAAAAGAAACAATTTTATCGAGGTTCCCAGACTTGAAGAGAGGTCTAGGGAAACTCAAGGGAGCGCCAGTCAATTGGGCGCGGTTGCGTTTGAACGAACATGGCATCTTAATCGCGAGATCCATGCTGGGAATATCCTGATAGCCAAAAAATCCGCCGAGGCACTGCGGCATGCACTGACGCTGGGCTGACTACAACACACTGGGTGCCCGCAGCCGCCGGCCGACTCCCTGCCTCGGAGGGGCCATATTTCCAAAGTGACAGCCATCAAAAGATTCACCGCCGGAATCCCCTGGGACTGCCCGCGTAGCGGCTCCATGCAACTCCCCTTTGCTCACCATCGAGAGCTGAGCGCTGCAGACCAGTTGGGAGAGGCGCGCCGTGGGCCGTAGCCGAGCTGTGCTTGTGCCCTTTCTCCCTGAGGGGCAAAGAGACTCCCGGCATCGGGCGCCCACCTGACATGGCTACCATACATCTGGCCTCACCACCCGCATCCCGCCATCGCCCCGCGGGCGTCCATCGGCTGCAGGCTGCTGGCACTTGGCCTGGGGGCTGCGAACTCCCAAAACACTGCCCGCAGCTGGGACCATTAGATTGTGGCAACCGGAGGCCGTAAGCATGGCTGCTGACCTGGGGTGAGAAACTCCAGGGCCCCTCATCCTTCCCCCTGCCTCCGCAACAAGGTAGGACTGGGCCTGCTGCGTCACGGGGTAGTGTGCTGGGGGACACTCATCGACTCACCTGGAGTAATCCAACTGAGGCGGTCATATGTCCTGGGCGGCCTTCATCATCTTCCTGCCGGCTGCCCGCAGCAGAGCTTGCCGAGCTCTGCACCGTGTGCCTCCGGAGGCCCATATAGGGGATACTAATGCTCCCGGCGGACTTCTCTACTTAGGCTCCCGCACCCCCACACCCGAGGGGTCGCCCCACTGCCCCGCGCTGCTCCCTGACACAGGTCCATAATTGAGTAGACCTTAAACCCACTAGGATACAGGTAGTCCTGCGGTGTGGAGCCCAGGGGTGCCCCAGTTCAGGAGTCACTTAACGCTAGCCGGGACATATTGCATACCTGACCCCCCTTCCTCTATGCACCAGGCTTAATAAGCAGACTTCATGGTTGGCGTCCGAAATCGGCACATATAAAACCCAACCAACTAATACTGCGGCAGGCGGAAACAGATATGTGATGCTGATATAGCTCAGAACAGTGGGGCTGCTACCACTGTAGGATCTGATTCCTCAATTTATGAGGGAGGCCATGACCCACTTGTGAAGAACCATACAAACTGCCTGCCACCCCATACCACACTGTGACATATTACTAGAGTTCCACCTGGTAGCCATTCCTCAGACAGTATGCCTGGATGGAACAACAGGAAGCAAAGCACAATCAATATGTTTGCTAAATCCACGCAGAAGAAGAATCACGCCCCGAACCAGAGGTGGCCTCATCCTCTGTGGCTGGTAACCAAGACTCCACAAAAATGTTTGAGAACATGAGGGAGGGGTTTATGGCTCTCCATTCTAAACTTGAGGACATGAGTGGGACGATCTGCACGATCAAGGCACACATGGAGAGAACCGACGGTCGGGTCACGGAGGTCGAAAACAGGGTGAGCACTGCTGAGGACGATATCACCTCCCTCCGTGCCGAGATGATCACCTTGACCAGCAGGGCCCAAGACATTACTAAGAAGAACGACAACCTCAAAGCGCACTCTAGGCGCAATAACATTCGAATTATTGGCATTCCAGTAAACAACATTCACGGCCCCATGGAGGAGTATGTGGAACAAACCCTTCTGTCCCTACTGGACTCCCCCAAACTGTCCCCACATTTCACCATCGAGAGAGCTCATCGTTCCCTCACTGCCAAACCCAAACCCGGTGCCCCGCCTCATCCCATAATTGTGAGGGTCCTAAACTACCGCGACAGAGGCGCCCTTCTGCGGGCTGCACGAGCCAAGGGCGAGCTGCTCCTGGGGTCCTCCAGAATTCACCTTTACCCGGATCTCTCTACCACTGTGCAGCAGGAGCATTAGCCCTTTCTGTCGGTGAAGAAAAGACTGCATGGCCTGAGTGTGAAATACTCCATGCTATACCCCGCCAAGCTCAGGATCGAGCATGCAATGAGGGTCCTCTTCTTCACTATGCCTGAAGAAGTGAATAAATTCATAGAGAAGCACTTCCATGGCTAACCCTGACACAATGGTCACCCAGGCTTGAACACCATTAGGCACCCACTACACTTCTCTTCACTTTCCCTATGTTTGCCAATTTTCCCCTCTCCAAGATGTCGCCTCTTGATGCGAAGCCCGTGAATGGAGGGAAGTATTACTGTGACCGACCCCCCTGACTCCTTCAATACTGGTCGCACTTCCTCCGGAGACTCCCTTCTTGAGAGGACCTGGTCAGGTGTACCTTACTACATTGGCTCCTTCGAGCAGCGATTAGACTCTTACGAATGCTGTCTGGTCTCTAAACAGTTTATTGCCTCAGTTCTTCTGTGTTATAGCAACCTAGTAACGATCCCAGCACAAGTGTGCTCATGTTTGTCTGGCGCTAAGACCCCCAGGCGAGGTTGCCAGGTTTTGAGTTGGTTCAATATGGGGATGGGTTTCATTCTTCCGATTGGGGGAGGGATGTGGGTGGGGGTGTGCAAGGGGGATGTTCCCCCGCTGAACGGGGACAGGGTTTTGTTGAGAGATGTTGTGAATCTTGTGAAAATGCTTGACTCTTGCAATGGGGGAGGGGCGTGCGATGGTATCGCATTTGCCACCCAAACCAGACAGATGCATAATGCACCAATTAGACTACTGCAATAAGCCGCTTTATTGCTGCTTCCTATCCCTATGTTTAAATAATCCCTATGGCTGATAATGAATTGACCTTATTAAGCTGGAATGTGAGGGGTCTGGGTAATTACAAAAAAATGAGATCCATTCAACTGTACGTAGAACGGCATGGTGCTAAGATTCTTTTTTAGCAGGAGACACATGCTAGATCACAGGAGTGCCTCAAATTTGCAAAGTCTTGGGGCACACAGAGATTCTATATAGACTGCTCTACCCAGAACAGGGGGGATCTGGATTCTGCTGCATAAAGTATTAAGTTTCACCATATCTCCTCTCACATAGATACCCTAGGCGTTGTGTCCTGCTCCACAGAAACCTGAACGGCAAAGAAATCATACTTCTCAATGTATATGGCCCCGATATTGATGACCCCGATTTCTTCATATCTAATCACACTACTACTCGGATTTCCCTTGATTCCCATCCTCTTGGGCGGCGACCTTAACATGATCCTGGATGTCGAATGGGACAGGTCGGGCACCAGACCCCGTCAACTCCCCAGAGCTGCCAAAATCATTCTGGAATCAATACCACTACTTGAATTATTTGTTACGTGGAGAATAATGCACCCCAACTCCTGGACCTACTCCTTTTACTCTTCGTCCATGACTCTCACTCCAGGATAGATAGATGGATCACCTCAAAAAACACTGCTCAGAAGTGTCACGCAAATGTTAATCCTTCCCAAAACTTACTCTGATCACTCCCCAGTGACCATCTACCTCGCCTGTGGCAGGCCTCATGTTACATCCCGTACATGGAAATTAAAACCCCAGTCGCTATTAGATGTGGCCTTCAGGTCTGACCTGGAGGAGGCCATGGACGACTACTTTACACTGAACTCTGGGTCTGTCCTTACACAAGCCACTCCATGGGAATCGTTTAAGGCTTACATCAGGGGAGTGGCTATCTCCAAGGAGTCTGGGATTCTCAATATCATTCGCAGAGACATCTCGATAAGCGAATCAGCACTCTCCTGCCTAGAGGCCCAATATGCCTTACACCACTCACAAACTACCCTGGCCAGCATTGGACACCTTTCGCAATCATGCCAAAAGGGAAAGAAAGTTCATAGACACTCCCGGACTGGTGAGACGTTATGGAGAAGGTGAGCGCCCTGGCCGAGTATTGGCCGACTTCTTCGGCAGGAAGTGGGTGCCCCCAATATCCCTGCCATTGAAAGACTGGAAGGCTCTCTGGCCACCCTTCTACCAGATGTCAACGACCAGTTCCGTTCATTCTATTCAGGCTTAGACACAAATACTGATACCCTCCCGGAAGCAGACATAGATGCATATTTAGACACACTCCCTCTTTCTGTTCTCTCTGATTGCACTAGCACTGCCCTAGATTCCACAATCACAGCTGAGGAAATATCCGAGGCCATTGACTCATTAGCATCGAGAAAAAGCCTGGGCTCTGATGGCTTCCCTGTCGAGTTTTATAAAGAATACAAATCACGCCTGGTTCCCCACCTTCTGGTACTATGGGAAGAATCTTGTACATTGGGCATACTTCCACCTACCCTTTGGGAGGCCATCATAACCGTATTACTCAAACCCGGTAAACCACCCACCCAATGCGGATCATATCGCCCACTATCACTCATAAACTGTGATGTCAAGATATACGGCAAGGTATTAACCATGCGCCTAACCCCATATATGCCTCATATCATACACCCAGACGAGTCTGGGTTTATCCCTGGCTGCTCCACTTCGCTAAACCTGCGCCGCCTCGTCAACATCATTAGCAGGACTAATCCAAACACTCATGCGGTGGCGGCAGCCCTGGATATGCAGAAGGCGTTCAATTCCGTGTCCTGGAGCTACCTCTGGAGAGTACTTGCAAAGTGTAACTTTGGTCCCCGGTTTATTTAATGGTTAAAGTTACTCTATTCAAGCCCTGTAGCCAGGGTCCGCACCAAGGGTATGTCCTCAACCCCCTCCTGTATATCCAAAGGCGCTAGGCAGGGATGTCCGTTTTCCCTTTTAATCTTTGTAATTGCCATGGAACCCTTAGCGGACAGGATACGGCAAGCCCACTCACACCAAAGCCTACGTTTACTGGACACATCTGACATAATTTCCCTATAAGCAGACAACTCCCTTCTCTTCATCCGTTCACCCGAGCAGAACCTTGCCCCGATCCTTGTGGACATTGTGCAGTTCGGGGAGCTCTCTGGTCTCAAAGTAAATTGCACCAAATCTACAATGTTCCCACTAACTGACCTCACCCCCCCCGGACCTCATGGGGTTCTCGTGGGCACAATCAGAAACCACATACCTCGCCGTGGTTGTGGCACATACACATGATAGGGTATATGACGCCAATTTTCGGAACTATTTGACCACGCTGGCACGGAAATGCCAGGGATGGACCAAACTCCCAATGTCCCTCGCAGGAAAACTCGGTGTACTGAAGATGGTGGTGCTCTCCTAGCTTCTCTACCGCTTCCTTAATCTCCCCTTGTGGCCGGGCAGGGACTTCTTCAAATTGCTAAATTGCATACTTAATGAATTCCTCTGGCGTTCGGGAGCAGTGCGCTTCAAATATAATACTCTAGCCACCCCCCCAGAACTCAGTGGTTTTGATGCCTCCCGTTTTGAGAAATATTGACTGGTAGCTCGAGCACAATTTGCCTTGTATTGGTTCTACACCCTTAATCCCCCATCACACCTACGACTCCAGCAATGGATGGTGGGTGACCACGATATCCGCCCCTTAATGCTCTCCCCTCCCAACGATAGTGAAAACCCTCTTGATCCTGTAGACATTCCATTATATGCACTAGCCAGACTATGGTCAATATCCAATACTCCCTACCCATTTCACGGCGACATTCCACTGTGGAACTTCCTCCCCGGAATTCACTCTGTTCCCATCACAGTGGCACGAGCCTGGGCGGAGACAGGATTTGAGTGCATTCGCGATATTTTCGTCCAAGATCAGTTTATTGAGTGGGAGGAATTACCAATCGCCATACAGCAGGGTGCTCCTGTTTGGCTTCAATACTCTGCCCTTCGCCGTATACTTAAGAAGAAGTACCTAAGCTTCCCTACCATAACCCCCGATGACCCAATCTTCGGGGAAATAATGAACACCACGAATACTAGAGGGAAAATCTCCAGACTCTACTCACTATTACAATCTGTGACTTCCTTTACATTTGAAACGCTGAAACAGTCTTGGGCTGGAGACCTGGAACTAGAAATATCCGATCAATATTGGAAGCAGATGTTTTCTTGCACCCACAAGGTCTCGCTCAACTCCCCTTTCAAGCTGATACAATTCAAAATCCTCCACAGATATCACTACACCCCCATACGTCTCCACCGTATGTTCCCAGACCACTCACCCGCTGGCCCCAGATGTCAGTCAAATGAATAAACCTACATGCACATGATCTGGGCCTGTCCCTCCCTTACCCGATTCTGGTCTGATGTTTGCTCCACAACCTCATCAATACTGGACTATGAGTTCACCCTGTCACCGTCGAAATGTCTCTTCCATGAGTTTCCAGGCTTACACCGGGATTCCCGAAATCTCGCAGGGCTTTGTATTTTACTAGTAACACGATGTATTCTCCTGTGCTGGCTTAGACCCCGGACGCCCACGCATGATCAGTGGCTAACAGCCATCACCTAGTCCTCCGACACCGAGGAGGCCTGATCATTTCAACTAACACAAGCTACTAGGCCCAGGGATGTGTGGCCTAGATTCGCTGCTATATGGCAGCTATGTCCGCTGAATCGGATACCTCTTCCCCTGCACAGTCCCCAATGCAAAAACAGTCCCCTATAAATGTGTGATCCATCCTAGTCATCCCAAGCACCCTCTACATTTAACTACTAATGTTATGTTGTCATGAAGATGTATATCATTGTAAGTACATGGTTTATTGTATGGTCTTTTTAAAAATCAATGTATGTACCTCCTACGTACCACTCTATGCAGTGTCAAGCAAAATAAACTAAAGGTTTAAAAAAAAAAAAGGGAGCGCCAGTCAGACTACACATCGATGAAACCGTCAGACCTGTCCCTCAAAACCCCAGAAGGGTAGGTTTCCACCTTCAGGATGCTGTCTCGAAAGAACACGACCAACTACTCCGTGACTGAATCTTCAAACCAGCCACGGGTGCCCCCCCATTGGTGTCCCCATTAGTCATTGTGCCAAAAGAAGGAGGTCGCCAGCGACTATGGGTTGACATGAGAATGGCAAATACTGCCATACAACGGGAGCAACAACCAGGTCTGTGTATCGAGGACATGATTGTGCTATTAAATAAATCAACCATGTTCTCAAAACTTGATCTCATACAAGGATACCATCAGCTGGAACTCCACCCGGAATCAAGAAGCATAACCTCATTCGCCACGCTTGAAGGACTCTTCCGCTATCGGCGACTACATATGGGCATCTCAACTGCAGACATTTTTCAAGAGGCCATACGGCAGGTCAATCGCCCGATCAATGGTGCACTAAACTACAGTGATGAAATCCTCGTCTTCGGCACATCTCAGGAGGAACACAACACAGCATTACTTGAGACATGTGAGGCACTACACAAGGCTGGCCTGACACTCATGCTGGGGAAGTGCAGGTTCAGTAAGAAAAAAATAAAATGTTTTGGCCACATCTTCTCAGACGACGGCATGACCCAGACAAGGTCAGCACCATCACCAACCTAGAGGAACCAGCACAAGAAGCGTACAGTGGTCATTTCTGGGCATGGCTGGGTATCTCGCCCGATCCCACATTACGCATCCCTCACGAACCTCTGAGAAGACTACTGCAGAAGGACTCTCCATTCAAGTGGTCAAAAGACTCCCAACCAGCATTTGATGGCATCACGATGGCTCTAGCTGAAGCACGACGACTTGTATACTTTGACCCCACATGGCACACAGAGCGGTAAGAGGACTGGACACCATCTTACCGCAAACAAGCGGAGCTGACATACACCCCAGACACATTTTTGCATATGCAGGCAGCGCCTCGTCAGCCACGGAGTCAGCATACTCACAGGCCGAGAAGGAAAGCTTGTCAGCAATCTGGGATTGCAAGCATTTTCACAATTCTGTCACTGGAAAAAAGTTCATGCTGGTCACCAACCACCAAATGCTCCTTTCACTTTTTGGGAACCCTTGCACGAAAATGCCACCCAGTATAGAATGATGGGGCATCAGGTTACAGGAATACGACTACACCATCAGCCGTAGACCAGGAGGTGACCAACATCCAGCAGACTATATCTCACGCCATCCGTCCTGGGCACCAAAGACGTGCAAAAGAGAAGCCTAATACATCAACCATGTGGCTGCCAACACCCTACCACCCGCACTATCCTTGGAGACCATTGCAACTGCATCTGCGGCCAACACATCCATGGTGTTGGCCACCAGCCTCACATGCAACAACAAATGGAAATACTACCACCGCCCAGTCCAAAACCACCCTGGGGTGAGCAAGGAAGAGCTAGATTGGTTAGCGAGGGTGCATAACGAATTAGCTGTCAATTACCACTACATTCTACTAAGAGGTTGTCAACTGGTCATACCTGCGATGAAGGCCATCGTGGAACTGACAATACAAAGAAACAGCTGAGGTGCCACATATGGTTCCCATTCATGGACTTGCTAGTAGACAGTTGGGTCAAGAACTGTCTGCCCTGTCAATACACTGTATAAGCGGAGGCCCCCATCCCGCTACAACCGGCACACATACCAGACCGACCGTGGGACTGAGTGGCTGTCAATGTCTGTGGTCCCATGGAGTCAGGACTCGTTTTATTGATGAATACACAAGATTTCCGGTGGTGAAGAATATGACAACGACGGCATACCCCCAGGTGGGCGCCACCTTTGACGAGGTACTCAGTGAGTGGAGCATTCCACGTTCCATCAAGTCAGACAACACACCCCCGTTTAACTGTCATGAGTTCTCAGCCTTCCCAAGACACATGGGATTTGCACACCAAAAAATGACCCCACCGGTGGCCACAAGGCAATGGAATGGCAGAACCCTACATGGCGTCAATTAAAAAGACAGTCCAAAGAGCTTGCATAGAAACTACCAACCCACACCAGCACTCTGCAGGATTCTCTGGGACTATCGCAACATGCCCCATGAAGACACCAACAAGTCACTTGCAGAAATAATGATGCTCTATCAAGTTCACACAAGTATTGGGAGAAACACCAGTGCACAAGAAAAGGATAGTGAACAAATCATAAGGAGAGACACAGAGGGAAAGGAACGTGCAAAAGTGGACACCGACACAAGACAGAGAGCTGTACCCAAAGACGTCCACGTCAGAGATGACGTTCTGGTCCAGCAAGCTATGAACAGGAAAACAGATGCGAGATACTCGCCAAGACCACTGAAAATGGTCTCCATTAAAGGATCCATGGTGGCAGGACAAAACGCGTCAAATGAAATAACAAGGAACAGCTCGCACTTCAAACATCTCATCAAAAGAAAAGAACCCAAACTGCTCCCACCGGACCCTGAACCTAGGGAACCCTGAGATGACACATGTGTTCCTGCCGGGAGGGAATGAAATGAAACACAGGACCCATATGGAGCCCCAGAAGCAGCGGGACACAGCGAGGCAGGGCTATGCCCACAACGCATAACCAGGGGGCCTGCACACCATGTGGAAGAATGTCAAGCCCGACAACAGAACATTTCTCTTGGGGTGATGTTTTAGGTCTCTGCACCTCTAAGGGAGAGACCAGGGCACTGGCGGGAAGCAGGAAGCGGGAGTGAGAGGGAGGAAAGGAGGGAGCCAAGGAGGGAAACAGCAGTTCCATGTAGCCGTTAAATGAAATGGAAGTGCCATCCATCCCTCTGGTGTTGCGTCCTTTCTTTGTGTGTGTGCCTTACAACACAGAACTCGCAGGAAAAAGCAGTGGATGACTGACACACAATGGGAGCCTCCTGCATGTTGGGTTGGGCCTCAGCATTCATCAATGTCCATACACACTATAGAAACACAGAGCCATCGTTATTGTTAACCTCTCTTTATTCCTCCTACAGCGTAACTGCCGTTTCTCCCCTTGGTTCCTCCCCTTCCGGCCTCCTCCTGCTTCCCTGTGTGCGTCCGTTCTTAAAGGGGCTGTGTCCTCTTTTCAATCATGTACAACACCTCCCCCATGCTTAACATGAAAGTCCAGTTACATCTGTTTGATGAGTCGCACTGGTCTCTTTATTGCTCTGGATGGCCTCCCTGTGGATTCCCTGATTTCACCAGTCGTTTCCAACGGGGGTTCTGTTTCGTCCTCTCCGCTTGAATCTTCACCTGCTATCTCTTGTATCTCTGGCTCTTTGAGATTCAGGGGCCGATTCATGGAACAAACGTGCGCCGAAAATCCCAGTGCAAGCAGGTGCAAGGAGGCGCAAGCGGGAGAAAGCAAGCGCACGCTTGCGATTCAAGGAAGGCGCTGCGCTACTTTCCCACTGGTTGTGTGCCAAATCCGTGCATGGCTCACGCTGGCGCACACGTCTCCAAACAGCGTGCGCTAAGCGCACAGCGAAAACGCACATAGTGCAGCGCACACAACAAAAGTGGGCGGAACAGTGGGCATAACACGCGGAATGGGGGATAACGCGTGAAAAAGAAGGCGTAAATGGGAAGTACTGCAGGGAACTACACGGAACGCCCACACGCACGCAAACAACCTGTATTCATGGATTCGAACACGGGACACCCGCGCACGGCAAAAGACGCACACAGGCGTCAACGCGTCCGCCACACGAAGGCAGGCAGAAGCGTCCCCGCGCACAGCATAAAAGTGCGCGCAAACAACAAACATGTATATACAGCTACGATGAATGCCCCATTTGTCGCAGCACTGATCGTGGGACACCGCAGGGGGAGGAGAATAGCCAGGGCATGCATTTTTTCACCACGGACAAGCCTTTTTGGGATGCCTGACGACCAGGTCTATGGAAGGTATAGGTTTCCACCCCATATCATGCTAGACCTGGTAGGGTGTGGGAAGATGACCTAACATCCCCCACCCTCTGCTCCCAAGCATTGAGCCCCTTGGAGAAGGTGCTCAATGTCCTGCATTTTTTGGCCACTGGGTCTTTTCAGCGGACTACTGCCATAGTGAGGGGGGTCTCACAGGCCACGCAGTCACACTGCCTACACCAGGTATTGGCAATCATGACAGCGCACCCCTCAGTCCGCAGGCACATATACATGCCCAGAACACCCGCAGAAAGGCAGGCCATTGTCCAGGACTTTTACAGGGTGGCACACTTCCCCAAAGTGCTCGGTGCCATCGATTGCACCCATGTGGCCCTACGTCCACCTAGGGCCACTGAGCACATCTACCGAAACCGCAAGCACTGGCATTCCATCAATGTACAGGTGGTATGCGATGCAAAGGGAATCATCACCTCTGTCTATGCAAACTACCCTGGCTCCACCCATGACAGTTTCATATACAGAATGTCCGCCCTGAGCCGGGCCCTGGAAGCTGGGCAGCATGGCGACACATGGCTCCTAGGTGAGTACAAATGCCCGTGCACATGTATGCATGTCACACACACAAATACACAAACCCCAATAATCACAACCATTATCACCTCTCCAGGGGACAGTGCCTACCCTCTGAGCAACCACATGATGACGCCAATCCGGAACCCCACCACACTACCCCAGGTAAGATAAAACGCGGCCTATATTGCAACCAGGGCCATAGTGGAGCGCACATTCGGAGTGCTCAAGTCACGCTTCCGCTCCCTTCACCGCTCTGTCGGGCAGTTACTTTATGCACCCCCAGTAGTGTTCAGGATCATTGTGGCAGCATGTGTCTTGCACAATGTTGCAACACGGCAGGGCGTACCGGTGGACATGGTGGTGCCCCCACATCCCCAACCACAGGCACAGGCGCTGCCCATGGGAGGGGATAGGGCATGCAGCGAGGAAGCCCAGACCCAGCTTGTGGCCAGATTTTTCACCTAAACTCCCAACCCTGCGGAGTGCACACAGGCCTGGCACATACCAGGTGACAATCGATGATGACAAAGAGACAGTCAACTGTCACAACCTTACCACCCTGAGATTGTTGCCATGGAATTGCCACATTGTGTGCATCCCTAGCTACTTAAACACAAGCAATCCTGTGTGACCAAAAGGCACACAAGCAAGGTGTGAATCACACAGACCTGCAAAACAGGACATGACTATCACTCGTATGTCACTCAAACCCTCCAAAACCACAGCATGACATGGCAAGCAATAGCCATACACCAACACAGTACCAAAAAGGTACACATTGCCATGCGAAAAATTTAAATGGGCATCAGACAATGATGCCTGACATGGAATCAGATGAAATGACTGACCAACAACCTCCCACCCAAGATAAGTCATACCCAAATGCATTCCAAAAGTCGTATTTTAAACATAACAATGAATGCCTGTCCACATGCACAATGTGCATTGCAAAATCAACACTGCAGCTACTGTGTGCCATGTCCACCTCCTGCAACACACTGCTCAGCACATAGCACAGTGAACAGCCATTGTGTGTGATGCACACCCTGAGCATCACATCTAAGCGACAAACTACATTAAAAAAAACAAAATAGGCGTGTACAGGATCCACAAATGGTCATAGAACATGTGCTGCAGGGACACAGCGGGCACCAGAAGACAAACAGCGTGTACACGTGGACATGGAAGGGTGGTTGTACAAGTAGTGGATCATAGTGCAAGTGTGTGGGTCAGTAGGGACATGCACTCAACATATGCATGTGAAATCAAGTGACCATCAGTGTCCTCTACACATCACATGTGAACATTCACCATGTGTATACCCCAGCATGTCAAATCACAACTATCCCCTCACACCTGAAAGGTAAACACAACACAAGAACAGGCATTGATCAGCAGAATACATCATGTAAATAGGAAAGCACAATTACAATTTCAGGGTGCCCATCACACTGCAGGGCAAGGCAACTATCAACAACAAAACACCCCCCCCCCACAAATCACCACGACCCACTGAACAACTGCATCTGGGTTATTCATCCGACATCCTTGAATTCCACCTGGCCACAGGATCACCCTTCCCCTTTGTCACCATCTCCCACCTTGTGTGTAAAAAGTTGCCAGCACCCTCAGAGTCCACCTAGATTTGCAAAAGCACAATATCCAACAGAACTCAAAGCAGGACAACACAGAAGCCAAGCAAATAGCCTGCAAGCAGTAAAACAAACCAGAACAGCCTCCAGTAGATGACTTGAAGTAGCAGTACGCCGCAAAGGCCAAGTACTACCACATTGATGTTAACAACCAAGGTAGCACGGTAAACCAATGTCACAACAGGATCTGAACCATGAGTGGCACATAACATAGAATGATGCACCACAAACGGATGTCTACTGTCACAGCTCCCGTGTACAGGTGCAGGAGTGGCACCAAACAACCACCCCCACCGTGGTCTGGGTGCCTGCAAGGTCTAACTCACACAGGCCTCTGAGACTCTGGTGGGGAAGGAGGGTCAGGGATATGCAGTCGGGACAGGCATTGTCATACTGGATAACTGGAATGAGGGGCAGGAGAGGGGAGTAGGATTGACACGGGAAAGTAGGGAATGCACCAAAATGTAGTACACACATTAACACATACACAATTAGATCAAACTTGTTCACATGCACATAGCACCAAATTACTCAAATGTAAGTCAAAGAGAAACGTATCTCTGGGGTGAGTGCTGGCCTCCTGCCTGCACACTCTCAGGTCCGGTAACAGGAGCATTTCAATGCTGCAAAGAGAGCCACAGTTAATAATCTGTCCGTGCCCAAAACACACAAACACACTACCAAATATGCCCCAAAGTAACAAAATACACTACAAACAGACAAACTTGTGTGGATTCTTCATACCCATATGTAACATTACCCCTCTGATGGTTCATACACAGTCAATGCAGTAAATCAGGCACTGGTGGGTGCGTGGCAAATGGAACACCAATGTGTCACGATTCACACAACATGCAATGTTCCCTGTGTAAGCAGACAGACGCATATAGCAAGGTTTGACTTCACAACACGTCCTGTACCACCATGACCAAAATAAAGTAGCCAGTGCATGAATCAATTTGTACTTGGAAATGAAATGCACTGCACCCGAGCCTGTCCCTTGCTGTCTGTCCCTGTGAGCTGCTTCATTCCATGTCTCGGAATGCTACATGGCTAATACAAGTGCCTCAATGGATCATGGTGGACCGGAGGTTATGTGCCACTGCCCCTGCAGGTTCCCCAGACAACTTTCACATCAACTAGCCATCAGTCCACTAACACATCTGAGCTGTATTGTGCGCTTCTACACCAATATTTGTCCAAGTTCACTGTCAGTGCTGCTACTAAGCATGCATGTTCAACTGGCCAGGTGGAAGGTTTGCTATGTTGTGACCCCCCTGTGCTGCTCACCTTCCCTGGAGTCCCTTGAAACACGTCATCGATTTTCGGATGTATGATCGCAATCCCTGTGCCTCTGCCTGCGCACACATGTGCATGTCGGCAGCACCAAACGTGTCCTGATACCAGACGTCCAATGGCCCATGTCTGCTGAAAAAGGTGGTCTTGAGGCTCATCCCCCTGCAGAAAGTGCACGAAACACATGATTAATGTTTAATATTCATCTGTGTGTGTCTCTTCAGGCATTACATGACTGGACCATGTCAGAGACGTACATCAGAAATCACACCTTCAGTCCGTCTTTCACAGCAACAGTGTGGAACACACTATCTACGGCATGATTTGCAACAAACACATGTTCATTAAAGATAAGAAACATACTACACAATGCATAGCAATGAATGTACACATGAATCATTAAACACCCCATCTAGCAAAAGAAGAACAGTGGACAATTACACCCCATTCATCCCCACTAGGGGTGTTAACACAAGTTCCACACAGCAGCAGACATGCCACAGATATGACAGTCAATTGCCCTTGTGTAATAGGCTGTTACACCGAACCATCGTTGCGAGCCCATGGATAAGGGAAGCAGGAGTTGCATATGTGAGTCAAGGACCGCAAGCAGCAAACACATACACAAGACAAGCTTGAAGGGCCCAGCTGGAACAGACAGTGGATGCTTTCAAAAGCCACAAAGCACCACACTGCTATATTAACTAATTACACTAACTATGAAAAACCTATTTTACCTATTTAAACTAACTATCAAACAGAAACTTAACTAACTAAACTAAAAGAAAAATCAAAAATGGCCACATATGACCCGGAAGGGGGGGGCACCCAGAAGGGGGGAGGTACAGGGTGCTGCTCAACACCCACATGCGATGAGGCTGAGGAAAAAAGAAAACTCCATGGGCTCAACGGCTGCACAGCCCGACCTTTGTGGGAGATAGATTGTTGTCCGAGTCTGGCTCTTCCAGGAAAGGAGGACGTGGCACAGGAGCATGACCACGCCTAGCCGCAGCTTGCCCCTCATTGGCAGCAGGTCTGCTGGATGGGTGAGCCTGGTTCTGTGTGGTGATGACATATAGGTCTGCATGCAGAACCTCCCGTGATACACGTGCTTCCTCTTGCAAGGTAGCACGTGTAACACAGAGTTTCCTCCTGCAAGGCCTGGCTTGACAACCACTGCACCTCCCGGCAAGCATGTAGCTCAGCCGAGATGGTACGCTCAAGCTTTGCAAACCTCTTCTCTGCCCGCTCCCTCTGGGACATCAGAAGGACACCCAGAGTGGATCTTAGGAGAGCATGCTCCTCCCTCAGGGCCTTCATGTGTGCCTCTGCGTGATCAGAAATTGCTTGACGCAGAGACGACATTTCAACCTGGCGTGCCCTGTCTGAGGCCACCATGCCCAGCCTGAGCGAGCGAGCCGTGGACCATGCCGCCTGCTGCTGAAGAAGCACCTGCCTAGCAGGGGGGAGCACAGATTGGGCCACACGCTCCATGCTCTCAGCAATGTTCTCCATTGCTGCCCCCTGCCGTTCAGAATTGGCAGTCATGTCTTGCTCCCACTCAGTATACTGTGGTTGTGCGTGGCGACCACGTTGCTGGGCTTGACCCCTGTGGGACCCAAGGACCGGGTGTCCTCGTTGTGTTGGCACCGCCCGCAGATGCACGACACATGCCCCTGTCGACCTGATGTCCCAGGCACATCAGTGACTGGTGCGGAGGGTGACCCTGAGTCCCGATCCACCACGGACAGAGGTTCCAAGACTGTCTGACCCCTCAGTGCAGGTGTCGCGGACAGAGGAGTGTCCACATCAGAATCACTCACCCCTGACATATGGACCTGATGCTCATCCAACTCGACATGGTCGTCAGAGTGCTCTTCAGGGCTGGGCTCATAGGCAGCCAGAGACAAGATGGACTGTAGAACTTGGGGGTTTTCGTGGCCTACCACCCCACTACCCCCACTTGTGCTGGGTTGATGTAGTGATAACAACCTTGTGCCTGGCATGACAACACCATCCTCCTGCTCCATTACGTCATCATCTGAAAATTAAAGAGTAAAAAGGTCACTACACATGTTAGAAGCACACAACACACACACACACACCGACAGCAAACACATCAGGCAGACATGTGACACACAAAATAGAACCGGGCATGCATGCTGGGTCAAGTTGAAATTGCTTCTGTGATTAGACCTTTTGAAAGGTGGCAGTTTGCACTGAAGTGGGTCTATGCAGTACAGCAAATATGTATGTTACTCACTACCTACATGTACAAGAACTCCATGGTGTGTGTCAGAAAATGTGAAGGCAGTGCAAGGTCAACTTCAGGCATCACGTGAAATGTGCATTCAATGGGTAGCATATCTACAAGCAAAGCACCCCTCCACCCAAGTGCAAAAGCAGGGATGCCTAGCATGGTATCAAAAGGCTGAGCATAGACCTGTGTATTGACAGACAGGGTTGACTAGCATCAACAGCTTCATGTGAGTCAAGTGACAACACTGCAAATGATGATTGGACAGTAAGCAGGACACATGAAGAAACCTCTGGAGTCCACCCACGTGTGAAGAAGACACTACACCAGTTGGACAGAGTCATTGGCCATTAAACAGGCTGAGGCCTGTGACCTTCACAGATTGTCAGACCCTAAACATGTGTGCAACGCAGTACTGAGCCACAGTTGACATGGGAATGCAGATGAAATGCCATGCAATTTAGGTCATCCTGGACTTGTATTACAGTCATCATCCAGTCATGGACACATATGGGCATGCGTGGAATGCACATGGAGCATGAATGGGCACTCATGTCCCGCGGGGCATCTGATCTCTGCACAGTTCAAGTGAGACACCCTGCATCAAGTACTAAGGATGTACCACAAAGGATATGTATGGCAGATTGGCCGCTGGATTTTAGCATGTACACAGGAGGCATGAACAGGGAAGTACCCAACGGCAATATTGTAGCAGACCAGTGCTAAGGTTGAATTGGGGTGCAGAGCAGGGGGTTAAAGGGCGATGGAGCATGCCTACTTTGGGTACCCCCATGCAGGCAGAGTTCACATGCACGTCAGTCATGCTATTCATAGTTCCTGGGCTAAGAGGAAGCTCACCCCATGCTACATGCAGAAGTGCCAGTGAGCTGGAACATGGACCGGAGGGGCATACTGGTAACCAGCATGTGAGTAGGGTGCACAAGTGGTGATGTGGACAGTCCCCGTCTGCTCCACATGTCCACCATCCAGCAGAGTAGACATGCATCAGGGAATCATGCATTACTCACACATCATAACCATGTACACGTGACATGTAGTGGCAGTCATGCACATCACATCACACAAGTAAAACACACACGTCCTCGACAAACACGCATCAACACTCACTGGACTGTGCATCAAAGTCCGGCATCCCACTCCTTCGACCGATTCTGATGGTATGAACTTCGCAATGAGTGACTCATGCGGAGTGAGGTCTTCCTCCTCCGGTGCAGGCCCACCGCCAGTCACCAGAGTTAAGTTGTAATTTGAGGCACGTTTAGCCTTAGCTCTGCGTTTGAGGTCATCCCAATGCTTTTTGCACTCTTGCACCGTGCGCACCTCATGGCCGAATGCACTCACATGTTCTGCAACTTGCTTCCAGTGGGTATCACGGTGGGCAGCCGTAGTCTGACAATTAGCACCCACTAGCATGTCACGGCTGTGGTCCTGCACATAGTCCACGAGGTAGTCCAGTTCCTGGTTGCAGAAAGGCTTCTTCCTCGACGTGCAGGAGGTTGTGGCTGTGTGTGGGGTCCCAGCCTGTGCTGCAGGTGCAACCTTCCTCCTCTTGGATTGTGGCGCAGACCATGGCTGGCTGATGCCGCCCTGATCAGTATGGCCAGTGGGACCGGTGGATTGAGCCAAAGGGCTGACTTGTGTCAGTGGCAGCTGGGTGCCCTCTAATGGACCCTGTGCAGCAACATCTGCTGTGGCAGGGTCATTGACCGCGACTGTCCTGGTTCGCAGACTCACAACCAGGGTGTTGTTGGCTGCATCTGCCCCTGCACTTGCCAACACCCGGCTGTTCGGGGCAGCAGATGACATTACTGCCCCAGGGACACGTGTCTTGGTCAGGGCAGCCCTGTGTGCCCCTACGGTTTCCCTCCGGGCCTGTTGGAAATCTTCCAAGGGCTCTTCAATTGCCAACGCAGCCTGCGCTGGCAGACCCTGAGCCGGGGTGGTGGTGTCCACAGCTGCACCTGCAGCTACCACCACCCTTGGGCCCATGGCAGTCGATGAAACGGACTGCCGGGTCACACGGGCGCCAGTGCCAGATGCAGAAGCTGCATCTCCCAGAACCACAGGGGGTGGTGGCATGACTGCACCGACACATGGCACAACATCGTGCTCACGTGGCGCACCCCTGCCTCTTCCCCCTCTGCGGCCACCCTGGACACCCTGGAGTCCCCTTACTCCATGGTCACCCCGGCCACGTCCCTGACCACGCCTGCCACGAGGAGTACGCCCAGCTGAGGCGCCCCTCACCTTTGGTGGCCTCCCAACCATGGCACAGATGGAGTAGTGCCGGCACAGATGGAGTAGTGCCAATGGGAGGTGTACACCACAATTGACCTGGGCAATTGGGGTGAAGGGGGTGGGATGCAAGATGTTAACAGCCCCCCTGCACCTGCAAGGCTGTATGTGACCCCAGTGATGTAGTGACGGGTCACGCTACGCTCAGGCACAACTGCAGTAAAACCGTGCACACAACCCTGCAGCCTACGTGCGTGGAATCAACCTCCCGCAGTACGCGGTGGCACCCAGTAATACAAAAAACGCGTACGCGTGGGACATGCAGGCTACTATGACCTCAAAAACGGGTGCGATACACAGGGGCACCCGCAGTGGGAAAAATAGCGTGCGCGACTCACCGTCTGACTAGCGTGATAATGAAAAACACACATAGCCAATACCCCCGCCAAAAGATGTGATCCGTCCTTGATCGTTGTGAAGATGTGATAACGCGCGAAACAACACGAAGCAGCTACACACGTCGGTCTCCACGAAAGGCACGTACAGCGAACTGCTGGCCCCGCTCACCTTTAACTCGTGCTGAGGGAAACGCCCGCGCGTGTCACGTCACTTACGCGAGGACGTGCAGTTTTTCACGCGTGCTGAACCACTATGCCCACGTCATGAGGGAAATGCCCGCGCGCACAACATCAGAGAAGCGCTTACGCACTAAGGGCCTTTGGTCCAATGAAAACGCGTACATGTGCTGACGCGCTTACGCGCTGAGGGCCTTTCCTCCAATTACATGCTGACGTGCAATTTTTTCACGTGCCAAATCACTCCGTATCAAGCTGGCCACGCGTAAACACACGGAAGACCACGCTCTTGCCCAGAAGGCCGAATTACTGCCCCCCAGACCCCCGAGCACGCTCCCACCTGCAATCTGATGCTGCCTGACTGCCTGCTGCCCACGTGCCCTGCTATTTGGTGCCTGCACATCAGCCAGGGTTCCAGTTGCTGTGTCCACCCCTGCTGGAACAGAATACTCCCGACTGGGATACCATCGCTCCACAGCCCAGCCCCAGGACCCAGTTGCCCACCCACGCCTGCCTCGGGGGTCGCCATGTCAGGGCAAACACCATCTGAGACCACTGGCGACCCCCAGCCAGAGAGGCAGAGGGCCACCGGCTTCAGTGTGAAGGAAGTTGGTGTCCTGGTGGAGCATGTCCTGGGGCATTATGATGCCCTCTTCGGAACATCACGCGCCAACAAGGAAGGACGGGAGGGGATCTGGGACGACGTAGTGGTTGCCATCAACGCGGATGAGGTGGCAACCCGTGACATCAAGCACGTCAAGAAGCGCTGGGAGGACTTCAGGTCCAGTACCCTCCACAAGGCCCGGCACCTCGCAGAGGGTGGCCAGGTCAGCATGAGTGACATCCAGATGAGGGTCCTGGAACACGTATGCCCAGCGCTCCACGCCCAGATCCTTTGGGGGAAGACCCGTCTGGAGTTGAGCAGTAAGTGGCCAAGCATTGGTGTGCGAGACAGGGCATGTTGCAGTGTGCTGGTAGTCTGATACTTGCCTGTATGTGTGACATGGGCCATGTATGCATGTGTGTGTGCAGGGACATCATGGTCATGCATGTGAGACCAGTAATGTGCGAACCACATGGTTGGTGCATGAGTTCCAATGCTACATGGGGAGCTGTATGGCAAATGCACACATGAAAGCATGCCAGTGTCTGTTCTTGCACATGGTGGGGGTGTGAGGGTTGGGTGCTGCTGTCATGTACATGTATGGTGCACATGTGTGTGTGTCTGAGAAGTGTGTCTGTGACTTCGATACGCCATGGATTTATGACACATGTCCGTGATGATGTGTAGATTCACTCATGCAGTGCGGTCACCGTTGTATGCACTGTGTCTATCCACTGTGTCTGTGTTGTACAAGGCATGATGCATGACCCTCCAGTGATGTATGAGCATGGGATCAGTGTGAGTCAGGATGCATGTGAGTTTGAAGGCAACATTTTGATTAATAGAGGCCCTTGTACATGGATGCTGATGTTGATTGCAGGCGCCATGCCTGTTTAGGCATGTGTGTTGCGTGCATTCACCCATGTGTTGTAGAGGGACAGGATGGAAGTGACGTTAGACACTGCCACTCAAGTGTTATTGCTTCCTGTCTAGGGGAATATTGTACTGTACCTTGATGCTTGTGTTCTATGTCTCCCTCTACGCAGCGTCAAGTGAAGAAGAGGGCAGAGACGGCACTGTGGAGCCAAGCAGTGGGGATGCCTCCACTGGGCGGCAACGCAAGGCCCAGCCACCCTCCCAGGACTTGCCATCATCCGGGAGCGAGGGGGCTGGTGCCGCGTTTGCCACTACGGCTGTGGCGGAAGGGCCGGTGAGCCCCCACAGGGGCTTGCAATGGCGGAAGACGATACGGAGACATCCAGGTTGGTGGTCTTCACATAGGAGGAGGAGCCCGCTACTGAGCTGCACATGGGGCCTGGTGGGGGTAGTACCACTGGTGCAAGTGGTGCAGTCCAGGGCCAGGGTCAGGAGGCAGCACAGGTCACCGCGGAGGGGCCTGTGCATGTTCCTGTCCTTGACCCTGTGACTGCACCACCATGCACCAGCAGGGAGGCTCCTTCCTAGGCCGGTCCGCAGGTAGGGGAGAGTGCCATGTCATCTGCCTCTCCACTACCTGTGGATGAGGTGTCCCATGAACGTATGGGCTCTGTCCTGATTGGTGTTGCGTTGCGCACGCATGACATTCGTGATGATGTGCATTCTTCCTGGGTAGAGAATGCACGCCATCACGAAGAGCAGCGTCGCAACGTGGCACTGTTGGGAGGGGCCCTGGTTGGTGGGTTCCTACATGTGACGCACACTCTGGCGGACCTCTCCTCCTCTGTGGAGACTATGCGCCAGTCGTTCTCCCTGCCGTTTTCCGGCCCAGATTCCACCAGGGCCCCCTGTGGACCTGGCCTGACCAACACAGCCAGCTTGGTGGAGATCCCATCCCTGCCATAGTCGGGATTTGGCGGTCCAGCAGGGGTGGCCACCACAACTGGAGACCAGCTGATGGAGGATGTGCAGGCATCATCGGACAGGGCACATGGACAGCAGCAGGAGCAGCAGCAGGAGCAGGAGTAGGCTCTAGGTGGGAGCAATGATGGCTCGGGTCCATCGACATCAGGGGGGCAGGCATCGGCCAGAGAGCAGGAGGACCCTGGAATGGATGTGTCTTCCGTGTGGCTGCGGTTGGGCCAGTGTATAGGTGCGGAGCGACAGCGGGCGGAAGAGGCGTGGCTCACCATGGTCAGGGCGGAGTTCTCCATGCGTCGGGCGTTGAGGCAGGCAGAGTGCCTCGAGGCGACTCACAGGGAGTTGGAACAGGCCATGAGTGCCTCCCTGCGAGACCTCAGGGCCAGGGCAGAGGCCCGCCTCCGTGACATCGACATGGAGTTCGATGATGCCCTGGCCCGGGACACCACAGAGTGAGCCGCAGGACTTGCCCGCCACCATTGTATATAGTTAGATAGTGTAAGGATTCCTTTCCTTTTTTTTTTTTTTTTTTGGTTGCGCTTGGACAATGCACCACGTTTTTGCATATAGTTTTTTATTAGGTAGTATTTTTGGTAGGTTTCATTTCATCAATTGGACTCATGGACCCTGGATTGTTCATTTGTACATAGTTCACCATTGGATTATTCTCATTTTTTTTATTTTCACCATGGAGCAATAGATTTCACTTTCTTTTTTCCCTTGGATTTGCTTTGTTGAACTGTGACGAGGGAACACCTGGGAGGACCCACACTGCCAATTCACGTGTAGAAATACACGTACCATGCTCAAATCGCGTGTGAGACTTCACGCGAACCCCAGTTATACACGTACCCCACTCGCACAGGGCCAATTGTGTGTGAAACTTCCCGCGAACCCCAGTAATACACGTACCCCACTCGCACAGGGCCCTTTGCGTGTAAAACTTCCCACAAACCCAAGTAATACACGTACCCCACTCGCACAGAGCCAATCGCGTGTGAAACTTCCCGCGAACCCCAGTAATACACGTACCCCACTCGCACAGGGCCCTTTCGCGTGTAAAACTTCCTGCGAATCCCAGTAATACACGTACCCCACTCGCACAAGGCCAATCGCGTGTGAAACTTCCTGCGAACCCCAGTAATACACGTACCCCACTGCACAGGGCCCTTTTGCGTGTAAAACTTCCCGCAAACCCCAGTAATACACGTAACCCACTCGCACAAGGCCAATCGCATGTGAAACTTCCCACGCACCCCAGTAATACACGTACCCCACTCGCACAGGGCCAATCACGTGTGAAACTTCCAGTGAACCCCAGTAATACACGTACCCCACTCGCACAGGGCCAATCGTGTGTGGAACTTCCCGCGCACCCCAGTAATACACGTACCCCACTCGCACAGGGCCCTTTCACGTGTGAAACTTCCCGCGAACCCCAGTAATACACATACCCCACTCGCACAGGGCCAATCGCGTGTGAAACTTCCCGCGAACACCAGTAATACACGTACCCCACTCGCACAGGGCCCTTTCATGTGTAAAACTTCCCGCGAACCCCAGTAATACACGTACCCCACTCGCACATGGCCAATCGCGTGTGGAACTTCCCGCGAACCCCAGTAATACATGTACCCCACTCGCACAGGGCACTTTCACGTGTGAAACTTCGCGCGAACCCCAGTAATACACATACCCCACTCGCACAGGGCCAATCGCGTGTGAAACTTCCCGCGAACACCAGTAATACACATACCCCACTCGCACAGGGCCCTTTCGCGTGTAAAACTTCCCACGAACCCCAGTAATACACGTACCCCACTTGCACAGGGCCAATCGCGTGTGAAACTTCCCATGAACCCCAGTAAAACACGTACCCCACTCGCACAGGGCCAATCGCGTGTGAAACTTCCCGCGAACCCCAGTAATACAAATACCCCACTTGCACAGGGCCCTTTCACGTGTGAAACTTCCCGCGAACCCCAGTAATACACGTACCGCACTCGCACAGGGCCAATCGCGTGTGGAACTTCCCGCGAACCCCAGTAATACATGTACCCCACTAGCACAGGGCACTTTCACGTGTGAAACTTCGCGCGAACCCCAGTAATACACATACCCCACTCGCACAGGGCCAATCGCGTGTGAAACTTCCCGCGAACACCAGTAATACACGTACCCCACTCGCACAGGGCCCTTTCGCGTGTAAAACTTCCCACAAACCCCAGTAATACACGTACCCCACTCGCACAGGGCAAATCGCGTGTGAAACTTCCCATGAACCCCAGTAAAACACGTACCCCACTCGCACAGGGCCCTTTCATGTGTAAAACTTCCCGCGAACCCCAGTAATACATGTACCCCACTCGCACATGGCCAATCGCGTGTGGAACTTCCCGCGAACCCCAGTAATACACGTACCGCACTCGCAGAGGGCCAATCGCGTGTGAAACTTCCCATGAACCCCAGTAAAACACGTACCCCACTCGCACAGGGCCAATCGCGTGTGAAACTTCCCGCGAACCCCAGTAACACACATACCCCACTTGCACAGGGCCCTTTCACGTGTGAAACTTCCCGCGAACCCCAGTAATACACGTACCGCACTCGCATAGGGACAATCGCGTGTGAAACTTCCCGCGAACCCCAGCAATACACGTACCCCACTCGCACAGGGCCAATCGCGTGTGAACCTTCCCACGAACCCCAGTAATACACGTACCGCACTCGCACAGGGCCAATCGCGTGTGAAACTTCCCATGCACCCCAGTAATACACGTACCCCACTCACACAGGGCCCTTTCACGTGTAAAACTTCCCGCGAACCCCAGTAATACACGTACCCCACTCGCACAGGGCCAATCGCATGTGAAACTTCCCGCAAACCCCAGCAATACACATACCCCACTGCACAGGGCCAATCGCGTGTGAAACTTCCCACGCACCCCAGTAATACGCGTTCCCCGCTTGCCGTGTGCTGTGTGGCGGCCATGTATACTGGTACAGGGTTAGCCCAGCCCTTTGTGCTGGATTGGGGATTTTGATGGCTTTTCCCTGCGCTAGGGGCGTTCTTGGGGGCGTAACTGCCGCTGCTGCAGGGTCGCTGCGCCACTGTACGCCACGGCTGGTTTTGGTAGCTAAAATCCATGAATACGCTGTGCGCGGAAATGGATTTTAGCACACGCGGCTGGCGCAGACAATCGCACGCGCACACTGTGCGCCAGCCGTGTGCGCCATTTGTGCGCTAAATTCTATGAATTACCCCCTCAGTCTCTTAAACAATGAAGAATTCCGGGTGATGTCCTCTGGTTCTCCAGTCGCTGTGATCATGGGTCCTTTGATGGCTGTGATGACCCGAGGCTCTTGGCTGTAGCGTGTGTCTGTCTTCTTGCGTTGGGCTTGCCGAACTAGGACGGTTTGTCCTACCTCCAGTTGGTGCTCCTTCGCTCTCCTCTTCTTGTCAGCCCACTGTTTGGCTTTTCTCTTCTTTTCAGCGTCTCGTTCTCTGATGGTCGCATACTCTTCTGGTGTGTAGTCTTCCCACCGGGGAATGCGTGTTTGGGGTTGGTAGCTCACCATGAGTTCGGCGGGTGGCTTTCCTGTCGCATCATGTTGAGTGTTTTGATAGCTTCTGAGCATACTGCAGATAGCCTGCATATGGGGTGTCTGCTCTGGTGCAGCCTTCTGTCTGGTCAGTTTGATGGTGGCCATAAATCGTTCCACCATCCCGTTAGCTTGGGGCCAGAAGGTGTTATCTTCTGGTGGTGGAATCCTAAGTGGTCTGCGAGACTCGCGAACTCTCGTCCTTGGAATGGGGATCCATTATCCGTTTTGACAATGTTGGGGATGCCTCACGCGCTGAACAGTTCGTCTACGATGGGTGCTGTTTCTGTGACTGACGTCGAAGGTATTTGCTTAACGAATGGGAACCTGGAGTACTCGTCTATTATCACTAGTAGGTATCCCCCTTCTTCCAGCGGTCCATACAGGTCCATTGCAACTTTTTGCCAGGGCCTGGTTGGGAGTGTTGCTATTTGGAGGGGGTTCGGTGTCGGCCCCTTTGCTGCAAGTTGGCAGGGTCTGCAGTGCATCAGCATATCTTCGACTATCACGTCCATGTAAGGAAACCAGACATAGTTTTGGAGAATTTGTTTTGTGTTGTCCATCCCCCTGTGACCCTCATGGGCTAGTGTTACCAGGGTCTTCCTTAGGTCTCTCGGGGCTACTAATCTGTTTCCACGCAGCAATATTCCTTGGTCTGTGGCTATTAGTTCTTTGTGCACTTTGGCTAGTCGCTTGAGCTCCTTCTTGTCTACTTCCTCCCCTCCGGTGTCTGCTTTTTGGCGCTCTCTCCATTTGTTGGAGCGGGTGAGTGAGACAGCGGCTTTGATCATGGGGTCAGCCTTGCTTCTTTCTTCAAATGTTGCAGCTGAGATCGTCGGCGGCATGGCGTTTGAGGACAGTTAGGAGATGTAGTTGGCCTCTTCATGAGCCAGGGTGTCGTCTTTGTTCATCGTGGGGTGCCTGGACAAGTAGTCCGCTGGGTGGGCTTCTCCCCCGGGTTTGTGGACAATCACATAATCGTATTCCTGCAGTCTTATTCCCTAGAGCTCTATTTGGGGTGGCATTTGGGTTCTGGGATTGCCAAATATTGAGAGGAGTGCCTGATGGTCTGTCACGAGAGTGAACTTCCGGCCGATAATAAAGTGGTGGTACTTCTCGCAGGCCCATACTGCAGCTAAGATTTCTCTCTCTGCTTGTGAGTAGGCTCTTTCCGTGTGTGATAGAGGGCGGCTGGCGTATGCTACCACTGCATGCCGAGTGTTGTCTTTGGCGTCGGTCGGGGCAAGGATGGCTCCGAGTCCTAACGGGCTGGCATCTACCGTAATGATGGTGTTCCAGTCTGGGTGGAAGTATGCCAGCTGACTGTTGTTGGTGAGGCTTTCTTTTATGGTCATGAATGCTGCTTGGCAGGGTGTCCCCCAGACAAAGGGTTGGTCCTTCTTCAGGAGAGTGCGGAGTGGGTCAGTGATTGTGGCATAGTTCGGGAGAGAGCGTGCGCAGTATCCTGTCATCCCTAAGAAAGAGCGCAGTTCCGCCATTGTCGTGGGGGCTTGGAGGTTGGTGATGGCTTTTATCTTATCAGGGTCAGCTGTTATTCCTTGGTTGGAGAATATGGAGGCTGATCTTGTTAATGTCACATTTGGGTTCATTTAATGTCAATCCTGCTTCTTGAAGGGTCTTGCAGATGGATATTAGGGCCTTGTCGTGTTGTTCTTGGTCCTTCCTGAAGATCAGAATGTCATCACTGTAATTTAGGGCATTCGTTTCGGATGCAATCAGACAAAAAAATCTCTGCAGCAGATGATATGCCAAAATTTAGTCTCTTGTATCTGAATATGGGTCGCGAACGTGGTGATGGATCTTGAGTCCGGGTCCAGGACGAGCTGGTGGTAGCCCTGATTTAGATCCAGTTTTGAGGGGGTGGCTTGATATTGCCATGATGGTTTCTTGTGTTCAGGGGTGTCCTTTTATTATTTCCGATCGGTCTTACTGTAGGTTGATCAGTGCCAGAGCGCTGGCGGTTCGGTAGCTGAGGAGGCAGCGACCTATGGACGGGCTCTTAACAGTGTGGATTGTGGATGTCACTGTGAGATTGCGGTGTGTGAGGTCACATTGAAATTGGCCCTTTGATGTCATGGGTAGGGCTGCTCCCCACTGGAAGATGTGGGTTCTGGATTCTCAAAGGGGGTACAGTGAGGTGATGTCACGGTACAGGTCTTCATTCATGACGTTTACCGTTGCTCCCGTGTCGATCACAAACTTGTTTATGTTGTTCCCCATTTGAACAGTCACTTTGGGAGCTGAGGTGTCTTCAACGTCGACGCTGAGGAGTCAGACGTACTCCCTGTCGTAGCCATCTTGTAAGTAATAGGTTTGTTCGTCTTCGCCTAGTTGATGTCTTGGTGGGGAATTGTTGTATGGGTCTGTGTCTTGTGCATGAGGTGACAGGGGGTCCCCCATGTATGTCAATTCTTGTTCCAGTGTTGGCATTGTGTCTCGTTGGTGAGTGTCGTACATTTCATGGTCCCTCCTGTCTGGCTTAATCTGGAGTCCCTCCAGTGCCCTTACGGTGTTCGGGCATTGATATGAGTTCCTGGGGTATGTCGGATTTCTTTCGATGTGGCGTTGTTGTTGTTCTATATGTGTCTCTGCTGCGTGGCTAGTGGTTCGTTGGCGAGTTGAGCTTCCCTCGGGGAGCTGTTCCTTGCACATCACTTGGAAGTGGTTTTCCATTCCACATCTTAGGCAGCGCAGGCCAATGGCCGGGCATGGTCCTCTGTGTGGGTACTCGAACCCACAGCGGTAGCATTGATGGTCACCTTGAGTCCGTTGGGTGGAGTATCTGGAAGTAGGTTTATTCTGCGAGGCTGTGTATCGGGTATAGGGGCTTATAGCGGCGATGATGTTGCCCTTTTTCTGATTTTCAATGGCTGCAGCCTGGACATCCACTCTTTCATAAACCCTGGCCAAGTCCAGTGCCTCTTTTAGGGAGAGGGGCTTTTTCAGGAGGTGTTTCCTGAACATGGAGGATACACACCCTTCGATGATGCGGAGTCAGATGGCCTTGTCATCGTTAAAGTTGGCAAAGTCACACTTCGTTATCTTTCTCTGGAGGCGGATGACGAATTCTCCTATAGATTCATGAGGGAGTTGACCACACTGATTGAAAGTGTACCGCTCATAGTCACGATTGGGCGAGATAACAATTTTTTCATTGATGGCTTGTAAGAGTTTAGCATACGTGGTGCGGTCCTGTAGGGGAATCGTGTGCATGATGTTTTTGATTTCTCTTCCTGCAACATTGGCGAAAATGCTTAGTATTTTGGGGGGGTTCCTGTGTACCGATGGCACCTACGAAGTCCTCAAATTCTTCCACCCACTCTTCCCATCGCTGGCCCTGGTCATGGTGAGGGTTGAGTGCAAATTGGGTTGGTCTTCTCATTAGACTGGCATGTGAGGTGAGGTTGGTGTTGGCGACTGGTGGTGGTCCGACACCCGCGCTTGGTCAGTCATGACGGCCGTATGATGGACTGTGGGCGGCCAGGTGTCGTTCCAGTGGTTCTGGCGCAGGTTTGAGTTTTCCGGGTGGTCACTGTTCTTTTTGTCGGTGGTGTAACTGAAGGCGAGTAGGTCCTCTTTCTGTGAGGGGTGGTGGTGGCGTTGGCGCGACTGGTCGTGGGTGCCACTGCAATTATTCTTCTTAGTATCAATTTGTGTGGTGGGCGGCCACTTTTGCCGTCTCTTTTAGAGTGCTGCTCTTGGGCACTGCTGTTACCCCTCCCGTTCCGTATTGCGGTGGCTTGGGGGGTTGGGATGGTGGCAGGCAGTGGTATTAATCACGTGTCCCAAATTGTGGCCATGCAAGATGCTGGTTACGCCTTTGAGTTGGGCCTGGTTGGGTTGTTTAACCCAGCTAAGTTTGCATTGGCTGGGGAAGCCGAGATGGTCGCAGGCACTTCAGTGTCTATGGAAGGTCTGATGCTTTAATAATGTGCACGGACGCGGGCGAGTTGATCTTGCTTACTTGGGTGTTTGGCGTCTCCTTCCACCAATTGCTCCGCTGGTCGGGACAGCGCACGCCAGTGTTGCAGTGTCTGTCGCTCGTGGGCTTCTGTACTCCCCAGGGCACATAGGCTGTCTGTAGGCTGATGCTGTCTGGTCCACCTGAGCCGCGGGACCTGGGGTTCCGTCGCTCGCGGCAGCACGGAGGCACGCAGGCTCAGTGCGGGAACTGGATTTGGGCCCTGTAGCCCGCCGCCAGTGTCGGGCGCGCAGGTCCATTGCGGGCACACAGGCTCACTTTCGGCTCCTGGGCGGGTCAGACTGCCGTAATTCCTGGGCACGCAGCCCCTCTTCAGGCAACACGGGCGCACCGTTGTCACAGGGTGCACAGGCCCGTTGATGCTGGGCACACAGGCCCGCTGGGGCTCGCAGACTCACCACTATTTGTAGGGTGCTCTGGTCCAAAGTAGTTCTTGGGCATGCAGGCCCACTTCAGGGTGCACGGGCCCACCGCTACTGCAGGGCACACAGGCCCACCACTGGCATCAGGCTCACTGCAGGGCACACAGGCCCACCACTGGCATCAGGATCACTGCAGGGCACACAGGCCCACCGCAGGCATCGGGTTCGTAGTCTTCCTGCCGGGCAAACGGGCCCACCGTTCTCGTGAGGCGTGCTCGACCACCTTAATTACTGATGCGCTTGCTTGTTACGTGCTGGACATGAGTTCTCATCTGCCCTTCGTCGCCAGTTGTTGGGGTGGGCCTCAGCATTCATCAATGTCCATACACACTATAGAAACACAGAGCCATCGTTATTGTTAACCTCTCTTTATTACTCCTACAGCGTAACTGCTGTTTCCCCCCTTGGTTCCACCCCTTCCGCCCGCCTCCTGCTTCCCTGTGTGCTTCCGTTCTTAAAGGGGCTGTGTCCTCTTTTCAATCACGTACAACACTGCAGCGACTGCAAACACCTTTGCACACCTTCACGCCTTTAATGCTCTCTTTCCCTGTTAGTGGTGGGCTGTCACTGTCTCCCTCTCGTGGAATCTGGCTGTGTTATTCATATTTCAGCAGCCACGTGAGCATAGAAACTGAGGAACAGGACTATAGTGGATCCTTTGAACTAGGATTTCAGTAGTTACACTCAGTTATTTGAAATGCTCTCTGAATTACATGGCCAGTATCCATTCTGTATTGACATAAAGGTCAGTAAAACGGTGGGCATATTTTTTTTTTAAGAGGAAACTTTCCGTTACTATGACATCGTTGTTCAAGTAATTCGTAGTTGGATACAATAGTAACACATGTAGAGCGAATACATCACGTAATTAATAAACAAGTCTTTCCACTTTCAGATCAAGAATTGCAGCTCAATAAATCACTCAGTTCATGGGGCATCTCAGAAGCCAAAGTATGTTACCAGGTGTATTTTCAAAGTCCAAATAAGGGGCACACGAGACACCTGCGTCTTAGTGTCAGCATTTCTAGTTTCTCAGCCTTATGAGAGACGTAGTTCAAACTTGTTATCCCAAAATAAAGCATAGTTCTATTGCTCTTTCACGTACCATAATAGTAAACCTGCATAACACGAAGGAGTTACAATTTACGGGAAAAGACCAAACAACGGAAGGCCCCTGTTCTCCCAGCAAGTGGTAGTGTTCACTTAGTTGTTGATATAGTTGTGATTTGTAGATACAGATTGTTTTCGGAACACCTCCAGAGTAAGGGCTATGGATAATCTTACACAGACCTGGCAAATGCAGTCAGGGTGAGGGTGGGGGGAAAAAGGGAAAGCACTTATAAAACAAGTGAGCTCATAGAGTGATGCCAACAACGTACACAGAGCCCACAGGGTGTTAAGGAAGAGGCTGAGATGTGGCAAGCAGATCATGGCACATACCTATGCCCTCTTGAGCAGATTAAGCTTTTGAAGGATTGCATTTCTTCTCTGTGGCTTACATTGGTCTTCTCTCCGGATCAGACAGCTGTTTATGTGTTTCATGTATTTAACACTATTGCTCAGGTTTATGATTGCTGCCACTAAATCACAGTAAAGTTAAATGTTATTGATCCGCCATAACATAAGATCCTATAACACATGAATCATACATTAATGTCCTTTGCCGCACCATCTTTATTAATATAGCAAGTAGTTTATGTAACAAAACAAATAGCCTTCTTTTAACTCAATGTCAATAATTCTGAGCTAAAGTGGGCTGTGGATAATATGACATTTATAATAGTTTATATTACTAACTATGTAGTATGCTTTGTCCATGTATTGGTGTGTGCCAAATGAAACCATAAACTGGGGTAACCCAGAACCCCAATATAGGAACATTTTGCCACACTGCGTATCCCTTGATCTAGAATGCAAGTCAGTATCACGGTTGTTGGTAATTTTGCTGCACATTTCTGAGTTCAATGTTGCTTGCACTATTATTATTTTGTTTTTGCAATGCTGAATGAGGACAAAAGTTCATAGGATCACAATTGTGATTCAATACTGAGGTGATTTAACTTTTTGTGAGCAGACATTCTTGAATTCTCTTGACCACCTCCCACCATCTTGCCCTTAGGCAATTAACGACCTTAGTACCCATCTCTATAAAAATGGAATAACAAAGAGACTGTGAGCTGTAGATTTCAAGGATCATTTGGCTGCACTGCACACTTCTTCTCTCTGCGCTGTCATATAAATCTTCTTAGAGACTAATGTGTTGCGCTCTCTCACCATAGACTTATTCCGCGACCGAATGTGCCGCGGCTTAATGTCTTGCTTTTGCTATTAAGCTGATAAATCCTGAATCAACCTAGCGCACAAAATACTTATCGGTAGTATTCAAAATCTGCTACTTATTTTCAATTTAACAAAAGTATTAAATTTATTTTTCTAAAATACATGATGCCCTCCACGATTTTGAAAATATTTCAATTACATCTGAAATATTTACATGAAAAAAGGGTATCTGTGTGTGCATTTATTGCGCCAATAGATTGCACTGCTAAAGATTGCTCGCGTCTGGCTTGTGATGTTGCAATATCTATGCTGCAGTGTAGAGAATATTCCTCTTACCATTTCCACATTAAAAAAAAAAAAAAAACGGAATAGTTTCTTAGTGCAAATATCCTGTTCTAATTGTTCCCCAAATAAATGGCATTAATTTCAGCGACCTTGGAAGCATAACAGGCTATGCCAAAGAGGATTACACGCATGTGGCATTCAAAATGCAAAAAAAAGGGTGTCACTGAATTATATTTTTAAAATGGATGTTTTAACACTTCTCATGATAATTATCACGATTGCCATGTTATACTACAGATGATAATTATTGTTTGAGCATAAATGTGATAGGAGGTATACATTCAGTATTTCAGATTCTTTATGAGGCTTAGGATATTGTATTTCAAAGGTATTCATTGGGATATGGAGTTCCTTATCGGATAGTGGAATACTTTTCTTACACATAACTCTTCTGCTTCTAGAAGAATCATTTACCATCACCATCTGTAAAAAAGTTGGCATCCTGCTACAACTCAACATACTAGATGCACTGTAGTCATTGTTGATGTGGTCTGCCCCCACCTCATTTTGAGATTAGGTTTACCATGATACTGTCATTTACCTATTTATTTATTTTTGGTGTTCTGCACAACACTGCATGCAGAAGTGTAAGAACAAGGTGTGGGGGACCGAAAGAACAGGAGCAAGCATAGGCTCGGGTGTCATGTCTAAAACACAGCCATACCACTTTATTTTCAAAGATATGCATGCTATAAGAGGTAATGTATGGGGATCCTTAGCAGAAGGCAGCCATATAATTGTGTTATCTCCCAGTTGGGTCATATAATGATTGGGCAGGTGGCCATGACCATGGAAAAACAAATTGTTCTCTTAGACATTCACTGATCAATTTGAATAGCCAGTAATGCAGCAAAGTACATGAAACTATTGTCATCACTCACATTTAATATTGAAAAGGTACCATGAATCGAGTCGGCATAATAACAACTTTGCCCCTGGGAGGATGAGGCATGTAAATCCATACTCCCACTCCCTTAAATGAGAGCAAGTTTTAGATCGAGACGGCAACCTGATCCTCAATCGTCGATCAGTGCTCAACCTACTCCATTGCGTTACAAATCTGAGGTAACTATTATCTGAAGACCTGCAGATCATTGAATTTAGTGATGAAAGGCTGACAAATTCTGTTTACTTTCACATGAATTCCCCTGTTGTCAAAAATATGCTGATTAACGCAATGGAAAGCCTATTAATGCCAGGGTTTGACCTAACAGTCTGCAATTTCACAGACTCGGAGCCTGCACATCAACCAAAATCAGTGGTACAACCAAACATCTTGAGCAACAAAACCTCAGGTCAGCGCTCGGTTGAAGCTCCAGTTGTAAAACCAACACCAGTGGCAAGTTTTTGGACCCGTTAGAAATAGGAAGGGTCCCGGCTGACCCAGTGCTAAAGCTGAGCGTCACTTTCCAAACAGAGGCTGTATCCCGACAAGAGGGCTATACTAAAATTCCCTTGACCACCTTAATGCCTAGATCTAAACCAACAGACTGGTTTTGGCTTCCTCGAGCATTATCGCCTCAAGCAACCTTTAGCAATCCAGTCGAGATCTTTAAGTACAGTGTCGAGAACTAAATACAACAAAAATCGTTTTGACCCCTTTTTACTTAAAGCTGGCCTCATGGAACTCGCAAGGCTTCACTCACTTCACTAAACCCAGTGGAATAAACCTAGGTGATTACAACTTGATTTGCTTACAAGAGATGTGCCTACAAAAGCCTCCTATCTTAGGCGGATTTGAAATTTCTGTAAGCCTGGCTGTCAAAGATAGGGTTGGGCGTCCTTCGGCTGGCCTCTTGGCAGCGGTCAAATCAGGTAGCTCCTTAAAACTCCAGGAGACTGTTTCATTGAGTCTCCTTATGCAAGAACTTGTGATTGGTTAGGAGCCCGTAGCATCACAATCATGCAAAGGAAACTCAACTAAATTAACAATAATCAATGTATATTGGAACCCCTTGCTGATCTCAAATGAAGCCTTTATAGATCAGATCACAGATCAACTGGATGATGCATACATAAACCAACAGTCTAAATATGCCTTCATCTGTGGCGACCTTAACATCTTGGACCTAGCAAAGAACAGGTATGGTCATAACTGGAACCTCGAAGACCCCCGGTGCATCGGGTGGGTTATGTGGAACTGATTGATCGACTCCAGAGACATGCACCTGCTCAACGGTAACTTCAAAGGCGACATACCAGCACAACCAACGTGGGAAAACATGGGGCGTGCCTCTGTGCTTGATTATATGTATGTATCTAGCAATTTCCTACCCCTGGTGCCCAAGTTCCAAGTGGTCAAAACAACTAATAGTGACCACCATCTCATCCTGATGGAATGGAGGGCCGCTCGACCTAGCACCAGGGAAAGAATGTGTACAGCAGTTGAAGTGTGTAACGGTGGGTGTGGCCTAAAATTATCCAACAACAAGATAAGATCTCTAATGTCAGACTACGCAGCAGTTAGCTCATCGGTGGATACACTCCTATGTTGGAACAATTCAGCATTCAACGTCCCAGGAAACCTAAGTTGGCCACCAATCACCAACATCCTTTCAACACTGAATTAGTGGCCTGGAGAAAACAAGTCACAAGGTTGGTAAGGGCAGCAAAGAAATCTGGTTTACCCAAGCACCATCGAAGAGCACTGACTGAAAAGGGTAAGTACAAAAACTGGCTTTGTTCCATCAGATGACAGATGTACCTGAATGATGCTGAAGAAATACTTAGAGCATTAGCTGGTAAAGACCAGAGAAACTTCTGGTCTCTGATAAAATCAAATGGGTTAGCGCCCAATGAAGATCAATCAAACCCGAATGGTGAAGAGATTTGGACAAACCATTTCAGACGCCTTTACACTATGGACTTAAATGTCATTCCAAGTGACCACGTTTCTCAGAGAGCTAAACCTTGGGTATTTGCTAACAACATCAGTGACATTGCAAGGCGAATTCAAAAGCTAAACAGCGCAAGAGTGCCAGGACCTGTACGCTCAAGGAGCCCTCCACAGAATGGGCTGACTTCATATTCATATTACTGTACCAATTATCCATTTCCCAACAAATCCCTGGTTCATGGAGGAGGGTGATGGTGGTTCCTATCCATAAAAAAGGAGATAGGGAGAACCCTAGGAACTATTGCCCTATCGCCCTCCGGGACGTAATTGGGAAGTTTTATGGTTCGATCATTTTCGACCATTTCCACAGCTGGTGTCAACAAGCCTAATGCACTGACACATTTCAAAGAGGCTTTGTTAAGAGTCTGGGTACCTCTGTGAATATTCTTACTCCAATTACTGAAGGGTAACTCAGGGAGTCACGAGGCCAGGATCTTTATGGCTTCTGTGGATCTGGTCCAGGCATTTGACTTAATTGATTGAAGTAAACTACTGAGGAAACTTGAAAGTAAAAACTGCCCTACACCACTACTTGATCCCATCAAGGCTATGCACTCTAATAGCACACTAAGAGTGGGATTGAATGAAGCAGGTCTCCTATCCATCGAAACAAATACCTCGAGGGGCGTTAAGCAGGGATGCCAATGGCTCCAGCCCTCTTCAACTCCTTCTTGGAAGTCAAGAAAGAGGCATTTTTTTAATCAACAAGATATTTTAAACCAAAGGTCGGTGGAGTCCAGTTACAGCATTCACTATAGACGGACGATGTTGTCCTAATTGATCAGACCCCTGTGGGTATGCAAAGACAACTTGACTCCTTACAAAGATATATTTCATCAAAAGGCCTTGAAATCAATAAGGAAAACATGAAAATTCTGAGCTTTGGGAACTCTAACAAAGGGAAACACTGCTTTGCATGCCACTTAGATGAGAGGGTTTGAGCAGGTGCAATATTTAAATACCTGAGTGTCTGGCTAAGTGACTCAAACCTAAAGCTCTGATGACATCACAGCTGCGAGTAAGGATGAAGGCCCTCACTAGCAAAGCTTGTGCACTAAACTGGAGATTTGGGCGTTTCTCAATCATGCCAGTCCTCCGGTACTATAAAGCAAAAGTAGTCCTAGTGGTGACATACGGAGTAGAAGCTATGTTCAACATTCCAAAGTCACTATGATCATGCCTTGAAAGCTTTATTTGGAAAAAAAGGTGTCAGGCGTCCCTCTTTCGACTCCTATCACTATCTTTCAGAGAGAATTGGGGCTCACATCCCTGGAATGTACAATAGAATGGAACAGACTAGCTTTGTTTAGGAAATCCTGATGCACTCACGGCCCTCGATCGTGGAAATGGTACACGGAGAAATGACGTCTGCCCATAACCCAACCTTGAACAGCTGGAGCCTGAAAACAACCAAACTTCTGGCAGAAGTTGGAGGCTCACTTGAGCAGTTGGTGACCAACCCTGCATGGGCGAAGAAACGACTAAAAGAACAGGACAGGATCGTTACACTTGAGGTAGCTGGTAGCTACCAATCTGTTGCTCTCCTGCCCTCTGAGTGCCGAAAACTCAATACGGTCTGCGGCTACCTAAAGCAGTTTCCCGAAAAGAAGGTCAGGGATCAATTCCTGCAAACTCGTCTGAATTTGCATTTCACGAATGAAATACGAGCTATTTGGGGTTACTGCAAAGATGATTCTGAGTTTGAAACTTTGAAACATTGCATGGCATTGTGCCCATCACTCAGGGACGCACAAACAAAACGTTTCAGGCGCATTCTGTCGGAGTTTCAAATCTCAGATCCAGAAATGTGGTGGAGGGCCGTGATGGAAGGACGCAAAACTAAATAGGTAATCGCAGCGGTTACATTTTTGTCTGAAATGCTGTCTGAACCTTTGACTGATTAATTCATGTTAATGTTAATCGTTGAATAGCTACTGTGAGATTTGTCATTTTTTTAAAAAAGAGGACGATCACTGCAGATATATTTTAGATGTAATACCTAGGATATTGTGACATTGCTAAAATATTATTGTGTCAATTTACATGAAAATAATCTGAAAAAAGAACAAAGAAAGAGGTAGCGTTATTGGGACTGTGAATAGAGTATCCCTTTTATCATGGATATAATTATTAGTTCCTGAAATAACTTATTTTAAGTTCGGTTATTAGTGTTTTAAAGTGTGACGTAGCACGTGATGACATGACTACAGGAACACATATGACATTTCAAAATGGCGGTGAGCTTTACTACCTTGCAGCTAAAATTTAGGAATGTGTTAGAGACAGGAGCATTTTTTATTAAGCCTCATGATTTTTTTTCTTATTTGCAGGGATTTGAGATTAGTATGAGATTTTTCAGCAATATGCTTCTACATTGGTTTTGAGAAGCTGAACACTAAGTACTACTAACGAGGTTGTTTTGTGTTTACTGTTTTTATAACAATTAATACTTGACACTATTTCGGGTTACTCTTGATTATATATCTTCTTGTATTGGACATGCACTGTGGTATAGTTGTGAATTTTGATTTGTCAGGCACAACCCAACAGCGTTTCAGTTGAATAGTTTAAAAAACTCAATTTGCAAGGTTTAAGATGTATATTCATCTGCAGCTAATGGTTTATGCTCGTTGGTGCTTTTGAGACTATTGATTAATGTTTGTTGTGTTTTTTCTTCCTTATTTTTTCTTTTTATACGTATGTGACTCTAAATTGCAAAGTTTTCCAATGGACTCTGAATTCTTCTCCTTACCCTCTTTTTTGCTGATCTACCAATTCAATTGCTATATTTTTTGCAAGTGTTTTGATAGGATTTTGTTGTAAAGTAACTTCATGCTCTTCTTAAGGTTACTTGAAAGTTCTTTATTATAAGTTACTTAAGCTGTTACAAGAGAAGGACCACCGGGTCCCATCACCCAGGCTCAACTGCTCGCATTGGAACTCTGGAGCGAAGCTCATAGTCAAACATTCCATGAACTCACAGTGTTCCAAGCCATCTCATGCTTCCTCAACAAGTAACATCACAACACATCTCCCTTTCTATTGACAATGCAAAAAGATGTCCCCTCAACAAGTAACATCACAACACATCTCCCTTTCTATTGACAATTCAAAAAGTTGTCCAACGCAGTCAATATCATAACATATCTCTTCCCTTTTCGATGACAACCTGTCAGAGAGATTCTCAACTTGTTCACACCCCTCCTAGACACAGACAACCAAAAAAAAAGGAAAACGCTGTGCTGGAGGACCTAACTAAACATTTCACTGTATGCATACCTCTCCTCACATGACACAACCAGAAAGGACCCATCCCAAGGTAAACTTCAATGGACCTTTCACTAAGGAGAACTATGCTGATGAAATTTCATCTTTTAGAGATGATGCAACTCAAAACATCTGGGCGACACCAATGACCCCATGGTATCGGTCACCCACGCACATATGGAAGGATCCTCCCTACCAAACGTGATACTAACCAAAATACTGGGACGCTATCCCTTCACAATGGGACACGATCTTCTTCACAGTGGGAGGCTATCCCTTCACAAATGAGACCCGATCCCCTGAAAAGTGGGACGCTATCCCTCATCCTTGGGACGCTATCCCCTCAAAATGGGACGCTATCCCTATGCGCGCTATCCCTTCACTCTGGGACGCTATCCTTTCACAATGGGACGCTATCCCTATGCGCAGTGGGACGCTATCCCTTTTCGCAGAGGGACGATATCCCTTCACTTTGGGACGCTATCCCTTCACTTTGGGGCGCTATCCCTATCCGCAGAGGGACGCTATCCCTTCTCTATGGGACGCTATCCCTTCACGTTTGGGACGCTATCCCTTCACTTTGGGACGCTATCCCTATTCACAGAGGGAACTATCCCTTCTCTCTGGGACGCTATCCCTTCACCCTACTCATAATGAGACGCTATCCCTACCACAGTGGGACGCTATCCCTACATATGCTTCAGGCTCCAACTACACTGGTAGGGAACTTAATACCTTACACTTCAGACTACAGATATTACCACCTTGAGAGATAATATCACTTCAAACTTCAATACTTCAAAACTTCTGACGGGAGACACTGACACACCATTCTTGCGCGCATGTAAGTGTTCCTTTTTGACGACCGTATAAACCTTCCTACAAAAACACACCAATATGTAAACCCATACATTTCCCTGAAATTCCTCGAACTTGTTACTTCCATAACACCCAGGCCAAAAGTGCTTCACACTATGAACACATCACCTTCAAACATTCAGCATTAAAATAGCAAACTCAACAATGGCGTTTATGTCACTAAAAGTCCATGTTGCGATTTGCAACGTACCCTGAAATTCCTCAAAGTGTTACATCTAGCACATTTATGCCCATATCATGTAATACCTTCTTACGCATCTGCCATATAAAAACTGTGTTCATCAGGGCCACTTCTACGAGCCTGATAAATGTCCATAAAAGTCTTTTCTAAACTTCCTCAAGCGGTTATGCTTAAATACATAGAAAACCAAGCCACGTACAGCTACTCAGCTAGCTCACATTTCCTGACATTCATACATCTCACAGGCAAATTCAAAGCAAGTTTTGCATAACAATTCACTTCAAGAAAAGGTTACTGGTTGTGCCGCTTCTCATCAATAGCGGTACCTCACTTTCCTTGCCATCCGAACCAAAGTAGCTTTACGGTCCCTTTGTGCTCCGGCATTCTTCCTTAACATGAGGATCCAGCTCTATAAACTGATACCGCCACCATTAACTTCACATGCTGTCCTTCTGCTTCCTCTGTAATAGGCACGTTTGTTTCACCGCTCGCAGGCTTCAGGTGACGGAAACTAACATCGATGGCATACCTTTCTTGGTTGATTACTGCACCCTTGCATTTTTATAATCTTCCGACACAAAAAAAAACTGTTCAGAGGTGTTCAGAGAATTATCTGCCGTTCATTACTTTGTTTCTGTACGAACTGCGTAGGGTGCTACACCATCTTCCGGGTTCGTACGTCTGTTTTCGCACGCTAAAGGGTTCTTTGCTCTAGCTGGACGTCTCTCTCCAGCCCCTGCGTAGGGTGCTACACCATCTTCCGGGTTCGTACGTCTGTTTTCGCACGCTAAAGGGTTCTTTGCTCTAGCTGGACGTCTCTCTCCAGCCCCTCTCTCTTCCTAGGGTTTCCCGTATTAGCTATCCTACGTACGGTCATCCACTATGACGTGTGGAACTTCGCAGCTTCACCAACTCCCACTGTTTCTCTGCTGACGTCATCATATGCTCAACAGAAGCGGTGATATACTGAGCTCTATAGGCCAACCGTCAAATGGCAAGAAATACCTGAGAGTGCCTCTTCCCAGCTTATGTCGCCAACGTATTACAGGTAACTTTACTGAGCTAAACAGTCAGCCTATGTTGATCACTTGTTAAGCGCTGAGCAACTCTATCTACGGACATCTCTGAGCCCCGGGTCACGCTGCCGGCACAGACGGCATGTGACTCTCTTCACGCTCCATAATATGGGCTCCTAATCTTGGGCTCTCATTAACCCCGTATTGGCCCAAACACATGTGCAACAACATGCAATATCGGATCCTGCTTCCTTTTTAGGGGCTTTACTTCACTAATTAGAACATGCACCGCTTTCCCCTGTTACAGCTGCTCCACTCGAACTTCTTTTTTTTCAACTCAGAGGTTTCTCAACCTCAAATATGGGTATGTGTCCGGGGTTGGGGCTTTCCCAAAGTACTTCCAAAAGTACTACTCCTATTAAGGCACCCCTCAAATTTGCGCAGAGTGCCCTGATCTCCACCACTTGATTGTAGCGCCTTACTTCTTCTCTTCTCACACTACTTCAAGCCTTATCTTCAACATTGTGGGGCCAGTGTGTCACTGTGGGGTTGTACTTCCCTTGGGGGCTTCTCAGGATTTCTTCCTCCACACCCCTTATTACTGTCCATAACCCCTTGCGCTAATGGCCCCCCCTGGGTGATGGGACTTACTTGGATGACTGGGGGCAGTGGTCTCTCCGCTTCTTCTGCTGCTCCCCCACCACAGCCCAGCTTGCTTCCTCTCTTGGTTCTTGTAAATCCTCGTCGCCATTGTTGTAAAGTAACTTCATGCTCTTCTTAAGGTTACTTGAAAGTTCTTTATTATAAGTTACTTAGCTGTTACAAGAGAAGGACCACCGGGTCCCATCACCCAGGCTCAACTGCTCGCATTGGAACTCTGGAGCGAAGCTCATAGTCAAACATTCCATGAACTCACAGTGTTCCAAGCCATCTCATGCTTCCTCAACAAGTAACATCACAACAGATTTCGCTTGTTAAAGCCCGCATAGGACGAAATTGATTGCCATACAGACAGTATTTCTTTAATACTTCTTTGGCAATATGGCCAATTTACTTTGCTGATACAGTGTCAATTACCAATGGCATTATTTCTAAATAGCTTTAACATTACTGCTAATTCATTGATGTTAACATATATGCTATGATATAATCACACAACAATGACATTTTCTTTGTCACTATACAAACACACAGAGCACACAGAGTTCTGCGACTTTACTTTACGTTTGCATTTAATCTAATTCTGAGAATTCATTTGGATTAAAACAAATCAGCATTTACCTGTAACCAGTGTCAACTCATTTGTGATTAAAAATCCAAGATCGCATTCTTTGGTGTTATGCTTGTTTGACATAAAATCCATTTTCGTTTGATTTATTTTTATTTTTAAAGCGCGGGCATCGAGGCGCTGTTACAGGAATATGTTTTAGTTGCGTATTTGTAACACGCTTAATACCCAGAGTTTTCTAAGCGCGGAGCCGGGGATTGTTTTGTGTCGTCTTGTTTCCAAGGCGAGCACGTTGCCGCTGAGCTATCCTCCTGGGCATTTAAACATGGTAAACTTAAATGGAACCTATTGAAAAAGAACTAAAGGGCATGCACAATTATAGTTACAACCTATTATTGAATCCAGCCAGGCTCTTCGAGAATTCCTTTTGAAACACACTTCCCAGGGCAACACTCATCTAGAATGCATTTATATATGTGTTCATTGTTTACGCGCTTGATGAACTCAACCGCAGGCAGAAGCGTTCTCATGCAGATCTCCAAGATCATAACATGTTCTGGGGTAGGAGAGACAGAAGGAGCGAGGAGTGAGGGGGCCTACATTCACAGCAAGACCAATTGTGTCATTTCAGTATCCAGATGCCATTAGGATATGCATTATTCATAATTTACATGAAAATGTGACTTAATCATGCTAGTTAGCAATTTGCAACAGTAAGTTAAAGCCGGAGTGGATATATTGCCCGGTCCGTAAGTGCATAGTGTGTAGGTAGTCGGCGAAGTCCGTTTATACACCGAGTTTATACACCGTGCAGGCGCCCATATTTCATTAGTGAAAAATAGATGCTGGGAAGAAACAAATTGCCATCAGAGGATGAAACCACTCTAATAGAACATGGAAGATGTCCTTGCAAGTAACCAGTTTTTCAACTAACACTGACCGCAGTTGGAACCATGAACAGGTTCCCTCTCGATTTTCTTCAGTTCATGGCATTTGAAGAGTGGTAAAGTATAGTCCATTCATAGAATCTCTGGTCCCTATATGATGATTGTACCAGAATTTTTATGAAGGCTGTCCTGATGAAAGTGGCTATATCGACATCTGTCCCACTAAAATCGGTAGACGGTGGTTGTTACATTTAGGAGGCTAAAATTTACCTACCTGCTTTTTGAGCAATCTTTTACTTTTCCCATTCCCTGTCAATAGATATCACTCTATAACATAGAGTAAGGACTTGTTGTATGTTTTCTCCCTATTTCCAGTAGGTGTTGTCCCTTTCCAGACACACTCTTTTGGATGGGGTTTTCCCTTGTGTGTTTTTACCTAAATTCTCTTAGGGTAATCAGATAATCTATGGGCTATTAAACTACTGTATCCCCCTAATAGACTACTGACTACATGCCTTAGGTTAATCATTTTTAACATCTTTTTTAATATCTTTTCTCTTCCCTCACATTAATCTAGGGGAAAGAGGGTGGTCGAAAAAGGACAAGGTCGAATGTTGAAATATTGAGTATGGGACAAACATCCCTATACTTTCCTTATACTTTCCCTTTCAGATAAGCGGCACATCAACACAATCTAGTTGGAGAAACGGATTAGAAAGAAAATCGCTCTATCCTTCTGTCTCCTTTAAATAACTTGAGACTGAGTAAAACTCTGAACCCATACCAGACCAGCAGCAATCATTTTGTGCCAGTTTCATACTGAGAGGCTTATGAGGTGGTCCATAAAATCCTAGACGGAGGGCATTTATTTAGATAGGTTAACTGAGTCAGCAACAGAGAGACAGTTTCTCAATTTCTCAATACCCTTGACCTGTGTTCGGTGCTCAGGAATACAGAAAACACACATTCCCTACAACAGTTCTGACATGGTCTTCTACATCCCATAATATTTTACATCATTTTGATGACCCATGACCCTGTAATCTATAAGAGGGTGCGATCTGAGGCCAAATAGAGAGTTTGGATATGTGACTAATTGAATTGCTGAGGTATCAATGCTCCTAAGCAGCAGATGAATGGAAATGTATTCAGTGATTCAGACCAAATTAATTGATCTGAAGGTGAAACCTTGCTATAACCAATGTAATAAAATTATATGGCTCTCAATTTAGAAGTGAAGGACCCCTCTCCTGAATCCACTTGTTTTCGTGGTAGTGCAGAATCATCAATTTAATCTGTTGCTTAGGACCTCAGATGAGAGCATAGCGCATTTAATTGATGTCGGGACAATATAATGATCAGAGAGAAACCTTTAGCGTATTGTGGAGATGGGCCAATCAATGATTTCAGTCGCTGGCCATGACTCAGTCTCAGCGATATAGTGCCAGCCTGCTTCTAGAATCCCCAGCGCACAATCCTACGGCTACTGCAGCCAAATCACTGTGTGGATTGAGATACTGTTTCTGCATACCTACTACATAGAGCAACTCATCCTGAACATTATGAGCCGGGTGCATTAATACAATCGATGGATACTATATTCCTATTACAGTGCAATGGGTAATACATCACGAAAATGGGGATCTGGGCACTATGTCCCTGCAATAGTGAGCAGGGCTGCATATACCTACAACAGTCAGTGGGGCACTATATCCTGAGACTCTGTTTGGGAGAGAAAGAAGTGGCCCATGAAGGATTGAAAACGTCAAGCTGGCTGCTATACGTCTGAAACTGAGTTTGAGAAAGAAACAAGTGAGTTTATATGTTGGATGGAGTGTGCATTGTTATTGGTGCAATAGACCTAACATTGTTTTCTGAGGATTCAAGAAGCATGCTGGTACTATATCTCTGAGACAAAATCATGATTCCTGCCAGGTGATACACCCCCCTGATTGTGAACTGAGTTCTCAGGAAGCATGCTTGATGCTGTAATCAGAAAACGGTGTCCTGAGGATTCAAAAAGCAGGGGGTAGGCACTCCAACCTTCACTGTAGTTGTATTTTACCTTCAACCTGTTTAGAAAGATGGCTCCGAGACGCAAACCTCTCTTTTGCATTGATAGCAAAACACTAGATCCAACAGGCGTTTAGTTCTACCCAATCCCGAACAACCCTAAATCAACAAATATATTTACATGGCCCCAAGAAAAGGAAAGAGAATGTCTCCCAGAGAGTTAGAGGGAAACCAATCCCCATCTAAGACTAGCACCCAAATAAACACTATATTTTGCTTATATTTTGCTTCCCTCCTTCCCTTTGCTATGTATTGTATTCCTTTTCCTTTTTAGATACCCCTAGCTCCTATAGGCATTTATCCCTAGCCCCTGCTGAATCTTGATATAGATCCTTAAACTGCATCAATGTGTGCTGTTGTCCAGCCAAAACTGGTTGCCCAGAATCTTGAACACTGCATTATCTAAGGAAAATATTATAAACCTGCAGCTGGTGCCATAAATCAGGACAAATGATCCAGATGACCATCGCAAATAGTTTGCCATAATGAATCATTATCTTAAGCATGCATATACTACAGAATATTTGGAGTCTCAAAATGTGTAATGGGTGCACGTGCAGCGAGAGTCACTAAACCTTAACCCCATTGATATAAAGTGTACAACAATATATGTACCTCAAAACCCTATTTATGAAGATGTGCAGGATAGTATTGTTATTATCATTATTATTATTATTATTATTATTATTATTATTATTATTATTATTATTATTATTATTATTATTATTATTATTATTATTATTATCCACATTACTATTTATTTCGATTATTAACTAACCAGACAACCTTGCTAAATGAAATGTGTTGCTGGTCCGGGGTAGTTTACTGTCGAAAGCGACTTACTGCAAAACATTGAAAATGTAAAGAAGGATTTGCAAACAAGTGCAATAGGTCATTACATAAATGTGATGTACCTTTCGTACATAGGGCTATGTCAACGTTACTAATGACTAAAACAATACTTTATAATTACTTACTAAAAATCAGAGGCAGCCGTACAACTGTAGGAACGGACAAATAAGGCTGCATATGTTTTGATGGAGTACAAACAAGCCCCAACCAGTAATGCATATTGGAAAAAGCTAGATCCAGAAGACAGAATGTATAATGCGCCTGTGAGGGACAACACATCATGAGCAGCCAGACAGATGAAAAATGGAAGTCTGTGGATAATCATATTTCCTAGAGATATGCCCAAATGGTGTCTGTGTATTTTGGAATGTTGTTTGTGAGGGTTAAATAGCCTGAGCATGTTTTGATTTGTTAAAAACACAATATTGTGGGTAGTTGTGTTTCTGAAAGTGTGATCTGCTAATCAGATACAATGCTCATGGGGGGCGCTGTTGAGCATGAATAAAATGGCCACCTGATTATGTGGCTCTGCAGCCCGTTGATCCAGCACAGCACTTTATAGCTCCTTCTCAGGCACGCATTTACATGGATATGGCCATAAAAGTACCCTGATCGGCACAGCACCCAACGGTCAACTCTGGACCGAATTGAAGACTCTGGTGCAGCAGAATTTCCGATTGCCGCCTTGCACTGCCTACACAACACCATCTGTGAATTTCCTGATTGGGCGGCATGCCGCCAAGCCCGGACTGGAGGTGGAACCCCAGAGGTTGGTGTTGCAGGGCTGGAGCCACATAATGCTGCAGAACGCTGCCCGGGACCTCGAGGCACCTTCCCGCAGCGGCATGCCATCACATCTCGCCGGCAACGAATGTATGCTGTAGCTCTGATGCAGGCACATGCGTGAGCCGTGAACTTGGATGACGGTGCATTGCCGATCCTGGTCCGCTGCCTGCACTGGCGTGCCTCTGCTGGGCTGCCACCTGTACCACAACTCCTGCCTCGACCACACACTTGTGCCCCCCAACCTGCCCACTGCCATGCTGGGGCTGGGATCTCCCCGCATTGGGGCAACAAGGAACGCCCTCTTACTAAGGTGCAGGTTGGCGCAGTGACTGCGGTGCTGCTGTGGCCCGCTGTAGCTAGATTAAAACCGACATATAACGGATAGCTCTGTCTTGGATCTCAAGCCTGAACCATAAAAAGCCAAAACCAACAGGGCGAGACCACTGCTGCGCTGGCAATCTGAATCTGCAACTCCTCCTGGAACCTTGGCTGGCTGTGTGCTGGCCCTTGACTCCCCCCTCATCAATCCCGCATAGCTCTGGGGGCGCAAGTCTGCCCTGCCCACCCTGATCTGCTGGGCCTGTTCCCTTGCTGGTCACACTGGACTGCACTCCCTGCTGTGCAGCCCAGTCGGGGCTAATGCAGCAAATTACCTGACATACATTGCGGCACTCCAAATGTCCACAGGCTCTCTGGCCGTACTTGGGGAAAGAGATGAGGACCTGCTCTTCATTTAACTAGGACATTAACCCTACACCTGATTGTGTGGCTTCCCTGTGCTGGGGCTGGTGGCTCTTCCCTGGTAAGTGACTACTGGCCAGGTCTGGCCTTGCTATATGCTGCTCTCAACACCTACTGGTTCTGTGCAGCTGCCAATGCCTACTCACTGCTGCTGTGGGACCGCCAGAGGCTACAGGCTGACGGGGATGAATCTCTATCCCACTTAACAGATGCCAGGTCAGTGTCTCCACTTCACAAAGAGCCATCTGTGGAGTTCCCATTTATTCCTCTCTTCCCACTTGAGGGGCTCCTCACTCATACTGCATGGGCCCATGCTCCGATATTGCGAACTCCCAGGTGGTTCGGATAGACCTGGAAGGAGTAACCTGCCTCTGCCTCCAACCGGGGCACACTACCAGCCCCACAGCTCTTCCTTCTCTGGCTCTCTGGACTTCTCTGTCATGGCTGATAAGCAATGTCCGGTGCCCAGATGCCGCTCTTGTAGGCTGCCCCCTGGATTGCAGTGGTGGGGGCATACCAATTGACAGACACGTCCTCTGGCTTACAACCTCTTGCTTCCTCTTCCTGCATTACCTTACCTTATCACATCCTTCTCCCCTACTAACCAGGAATACCACCATGACCAAAGGAGGAGGCAAGAAATAGAGTTCCATGAATATGTTCACCAAAACTACAACTAAGGAGCTAGGGGATGCCGGCGAAGCCACCTCAGGCTCCTTCCTTCCTGACAGCAGTGAACCCACACTGCTGCAGAGGATGATTGACTACATGCGGGAGGGGTTCACAACTCTTAATACCAAATTGGACGACATGAGTGGCATGATAAGCACCATAAAGGCCCGCATTGAGAAAACTGACACTCGAGTCACCGAGGTTGAGACCAGGGTTGGGACAGCGGAAGGCAACATTACTTCACTCAGGACCGACCTGACCACATTCTCCAAACAGGTGCAAGCAGTCAGTAAGAAGAACAAGGACCTTAAGTCCAGATCCCAATGTAACAGTATACACATTATTGGCGACCCTGAGGACAACATTTCTGGCTCCATGGAGGACTTTGTGGAGCACACCCTCCTCTCCTTGCTTAGAGTCCCAAGTTATCAACTCACTTTGCTATAGAGCAGGCTCACTGTTCACCGATGAAGAAACCAAGACCTGGTGCCCCACCCCGTCAAATCATCACCAGAGTCTTAAATTACTGAGACAGGGATGCATTGCTTTGGACTGCCAGGGCCAAGGGGGAACTAATGCTTGGATCAAGTAGAATCTATCTTTATCCCAACCTCTCAGTTGCGGTACAGCATGAACGTAAATCCTTCCTTGCAGTGAAGAGGAGGCTTTGTGATCTCAGTGTCAGCTACACCATAATGTTCCCTGACAGGCTCTGTATCGCGCACCCTGAGAAGGTCTTCTTCACAATTCCAGAAGAAGAGATGAAATTCCTCGACCAACATTTTCCTCTGTGACATTGTCTTGTTCCAATGCTAAATTCTTGTTTGTATTATGTTCACAACTACTCTACTGAAGCAGAACTCAGTATAGCATTCCCTTACTGGGCCACATATGGCCACTGTCCCTCTTCTCTGTGTCGGCATAATTCACCTACTAAGGTGCCTCCTCATATGTTGTAACTGTTTAATGCTGTGGTGTGAAACAGGCTGCCCAATGCGACCATCACCCCAATGCTAAGTTGCAATGGTTGTGGTTATAATTGTTATGGGGTTTTCATCCCCCTTATTGGGAGGGGGTGGGGGTAGGATAGAGGGTAACAGCCTACAGAAAACGCTTGATATGGGTGACAAGGCTATTGGATGTTTACAACTATGTGTACTAGACTTTTTGGGGTACCACACATGGGCTTGTCTAAGGTCCTTCAGTTTTTACTCGCAGGGGTCGTATGGCGTCTGACACACTTGGATGCATGAGTTTGAATGTTAGGGGTCTGGACAATTATTCTAAGATGCGTAGACGGGATGCGGAACAGGACAAAGCCTGCATCCTCTTTCTGCAGGAGACGCAATTGCAAGCGACAGGTTGCAAAAGGTTTACCAAGAGTTGGGGCTCACAGCACTTCTATACACAATACTCAACCCAAAGTCGGGGTATGATGACCCTGATTCACAAATCGCTCCATAATATACCAAAAAACACACATGTAGACCCCCTAGGATGATGCATGTTAACGCACGGTATACTCGCTTGGCTGGAGGTGATACTACTTAATATATATGGATCCAACACAGACAAACCCAAGTTCTACACACAGATAATGGTTATGCTTGCCAGGTATCCCCTGGTCCCGGTACTCTAAGGGGGAGACTTTAACACCATCCTTGACCACATCTTGGACAGATCTGGGAGCAAGGCCTGACTGCTGTCTAGAGCGGGCCGGAATCTCCTGTATAAACAGGTCGGACTTCAGTTGGTTGATGCCTGGAGATTGTTACACCCCCAGTCCCGGGAATGTACATTTTATTTAACTGTTCATGATTCCCATTCTAGAATAGACCTGTGGCTAATATCTGGGAAATTAATTAATTAACTGTATAGTGGAAGCAGATATACTCCCAAGGACATACTTAGACCACTCCCCAATTACCTTGAGCCTGACCTGGGACAAGCGACAGACTGCCAGATGCCACTGCAGGCTTAAGTTTCATGCACATCTGTATTCTGTATTCAAGGCAGAACTGGGGGAATGTGTGAGCGACTATTTTAACATCAACACAGGCTCTGTGGGCTCCCTTGCCACCCTCTGGAATGTTTTTAAAGCGTGCATTCTTGGTATGGCCTTGGCCAAAGAGGCAGGGATCCTTAAGGCAATACGTAGGAACATCCAGAGGTGCAAGGCCTCTTAAGCAACCTGAAACAGCATATGCCACAGACCCGACCTCCACAACTGTAGGTGCAATAAAAGAGTCACTTGACAGCTTCAGGGAGCAGAAATTCCTAGATAACCGGATAGCTGCACGGCAGTATGGCGAAGGGGATAGTCCTGGTAGCCTACTTGCCAGGTGGTGCACCAAGAGGAGGGTGGGCGTCACATCCCATTAATCGAGGATATTAGATGGTATGTCATTTATAACACACTTACACACAAGTGTTTCAAAGCGCAATGGGGCAAGGAAGGGGGAACAGAGGGAAGAGAACAAACTTACAGGTGACATTGAGAATGTGCAAGTGCAGGGGAAGGGGAAAGGGAAAAGTGCGGGGGGGGGGCGAGAAGGGGCAGTGCAATAAATAGGATCAAAAGTAAAAAAATAAATAAACAAAATAAATAAAAGCAATAGGTAAAAAGTGCGGCCAGCTTGTGGCAAGTGCAGGGGTAAGTGCAGACATCAAGTGTCAAGAGCTAGTAGGGGACTGTAGGGATACAGAAACAGCCCCCAAATGCAGGGGTTGCCCGGGAGGCAGTGCAGGTGAACAACTGTCAGGGGAGGGGACCCGAGTCTGAGATCAGAGGGTAGCCAGGTGACCAGTGCAGTTTACAGTCAGGAGTTCAACAGGGCAGAGGAGAAGAGAAACCAGAAGCAAAGAGGAAGGTCTTGAAGTGCTTCCGGAACCAGAGATGGTTCTCCTTGAGTTTCAGAAAGGTAGGGAGGCTGTTCCAGAGGGAGGCCTCAGCCGAAGAAAGAGATCTACCACCAACTCATTGCTTGGAGAAGTGACTGACCATGAGGAAGTTGGAGGCGGATGAGCAGAGAGCTCGAGAAGAAAGATATTTAGGACGAGAGAGTCGAAGGTATTGTAGCAGGCAGATTTAGAAAGAGGCTGTTGCAGTAGTCCAGCCTAGAGAGAACCAGAACTCTGGAGACAGTAAGCTTTGGGGGAAAGGAGAGGAAAGGAAGAATACCTCTGAGGAGGTGCAGCTGGTAGTGTGAATTCTTAGAGACAGAGACTTCAGAGATGTGAGGAGAGAAGGAGAGTGTGGAGTCAAAGATGGCTTCAAGGTTTTTAGCCTCACAGGTGGGAGCATGAAGAGGACCAGGAGAGTCTGATGGGATCCTGATGGGATACTGGTTCACATTGACACAGACGTGAATGAGGTATTCCGCTCCTTTTCTGCATCATTTTACGGCAAAAAGGACGAGTCCCTGAGAACTGACATAGACACTTTCTTGGATGGGGTGCCACTGTCAGTTCTCTCTGATGAAACTAGGGACGTCCTAAACCGCCCCATGGAGGTTGAGGAGATATCTTGTGCCATTGATGCTCTGTCTTCCAGTAAGGCCTCCGGACCGACTGACTCGCTATTGCATTTTACAAATGTCATACATCCCTCCTTGCTCCCCAATTAGCCACTCTATGGGATGAATCCTGCATTAAAAAGGAGCTGCCCCCGACACTCAGAGACGCAGTGATAGCGGTCCTTCTCAAGCCCGGTAAACCTGCCACGCACTGCAGCTCATATCACCACCTGTCACTGATCAACTGCGATGTTAAGGTATTCGCGAATGTGCCCTCCCTTTCGTCTTGCCCCATATATGGTGCAACTAATACATGCTGACCAGTCTGGATTCGTCCATGGCATTTCTACGCCCCTTAACCTGCAGCGATTATTTAACACCCTGGCTGAAATAGAGCCTGTGGCACAAGCTCTGGGCCATGCTCAGGAATTGTAATTTCGGTCCCCGTTTTGGGTTCCCGTTTTGTTTCATGGATACAGCTATTTTGTGCCAATCCTGTGGTCAGTGTGTGTACTAACAGTCAACTCTCCCAACCATTTAAAATCCACAGGGGAACCAGGCAGGGGTTCCCTCTTTCCCCTCCTATCTTTGCAGTAGTGATGGCACCCCTAGACGACCTGCTGCGACATAAACACTCACACAAGGGGATACGGCTTTCTGGCTGTCCTGAGATCATCTCACTTTATGCAGATGATGCATTACTATATATCTGGAACCCTGAACGCAATCTCGAGCCTGGCATCTCCTACTTCGGTTCCCTGTCTGGCCTCTGGGTTAACCGGGCCAAGTCTTAGCTTTTTCCTTTGACCGATGCCACTATAGCCCTGGCTGATCTCATTGGGCTTGCCTTGGCTCCAACAGATATAAAATACCTCGGCATTGTGATTACGAGGTGCCAAGACCCGCTACATGAGCGTAACTTTGAAACCTATCTGCAACAACTTAGGCCAAAACTGCTCACTTGGGCTAAACTGCCCATCACCCTCGCTGGTAAAGTGTGTCTACTCAAATATGGTAGTACTGCCGCAAATACTGTACCACTTCTTCAAAGTTCCTCTAGGGCCCGGAGCAGCTCTGTTCACTGAGCTCAGAATCGCGATAAATAGTTTTCTATGGCATTCTGGAGCAGTAAGACTTAAGCGGTCCACACAGGTAAGATCACATAGTCAGGGTGATCTTGCGGCCCCTGATGATTTGAGCTTTATTGGCTTTCTGCTCAGGCCCATTATGCGACATACTGGTTTGCGCAGGGCCCACTGCTACCACATGTAAAAATCAAACTGCTTGCTACCGGACCCAGAGAGCTCTACTCTCCTACTCTTCCCTCTTTTTGGAGGGACACAGGTATTCCCAACCTAGCAGCCACCACTGCATTGACATGGGACAAGGAGGTAGACTGGCAACCCCCACCCATTCCAGAGAGTCGTGCTGCTGTGGAACCTCATTCCAGGGTTCCTCAGGATAAGTGACGCTGCAGCGGCCAACTGGGCTGCTGATGGCTCTTCCACTCTAGGTGATATGTATCAACAGGGTTTGTTCGCCAGTTGGTCTGATCTGTGTAGACCTCTGAGTGGGCACTCAGCCAGATGGCTGCAATACGCTGGGCTATGGCATGCAGTTAGGAAGACATGGCCCGAATTTCCCTCACAGCCTCCGGACGAACCCTTACTAATGCTTGTGATGGGGTACGTGGTACTCCCGGGGGCAGTGTCCATTCTCTATAGGCAGCTCCAAGATCAGATCAATAAACCGCTCACTAGGCTCCGAGAGGCTTAGGGTAGGGACCTTGGGGATGATGTAACTGATAGGGGATGGGAGGCCATGTGTGGATGCCCCCACAAAGTGTCTCTAAATGCAAAGTTTTGCCTGATCCAATTCAAGGTTTTGCGCAGGTTTCACTACACCCCTGCTAGGCTTCAACTCAGGTCTCATGACCATTCACCCCTTTGTCCCAGATGCCATACTGACAATGCAGGCTACCTCCACATGCTTTGGGCCTGCCCCAAAATCTCTGAGTACTGGATAATGGTCTGCACAACTGTATCTACGATGCTTGAGCAAAATATTGATGCAAACCCTATGAACTGCTTATTCCATGAGTTTTCATTGCTCCAGGGTGGTGGCCACAAACTTGCTAGTGTCTGTATGCTTCTTGCAGTACATTGTATATTGTTGCTGTGGCTTAAACCAACTGCCCCCACCGTGGAGCAATGGCTTTGTGATGTCACTTGGGCATTAGATATGGAGGAGCATTGGATCTCCCTGCAGCCTGCTAGCTGGACGACTCGGGACATATAGCCACCTTTCTGGACATACCTGCAGTTGCTGACCGCTGAGGAAGGGAATTACACATATCCATCTGACCCCCCCGGTCCCTGTGGTTCTCTAGATGCAGCTGATGCCAGTAAAGTACTATTATATTTTATGATATGATAATGTAATATAATATACCCAATGAAGTCTGTATTTGTATGAACAAACATCAGCCTGTGTAATGGTCTGATCTGATTGTCCTTGTTGCCTTGTCAAGCAAATAATAAATAAAGTGTAAAAAAAAAATACCATGCTCATAATGTTCCATTCCCAGACGCATGAGCCCACAGATATCTTTTTTTTTTAACATTTATTGTGATATATCAAATTTTGTTTTTTTACACAACTTTCTTACATACAATTAATACATCATTCAATTCAACCATTTCAATAGAATTTTCCTTTAAATAAGAAAAGAGAAAAAAAGAGTAGAAATAAAAGAGAGAATCAAAGAAGGTGAGAGAAGAAGAAAAGAAAACATGTTCACATAATAAAAATTAATCAAGATAAAAGTAAGGCAAGGAGTACTCCCTTCCTTTAACCGGAGATGAAATTACCAATATTCTTGTGGAATGAATCCTGTGTATTGCAACTCTCTTATGACATTCAATATCAATCTGATCTCATGGCCGGCAATCATTCTTTCCCAGAAGGCACTTGATGATAGTCGATCAATTGTCCTAACTGAGTTGCCCAGTTGTTCAACCCTAGTTTCCCAGGTTCCCCTGGCAGAATCTCAATATATGCTCAAGCGTCTGTTTACTCAGGTCTATATACTCGGGGCACAGAATCCGAGCCCCTTCTGTGAGTCCCCATTTGGCCAAGACCAAACCCGTTTTAATCAGGTTCAGACGCACTCTCATGAAATTCTGCCTTCCTTTTATATCTGGGAACTTCATTAGATACCTTGGAACAAGGCCCTGTTTTTTACCATACGTAAAGAAAGATGTAGGGATAGAGGAAGCCCTCACTCTATCTGATGTTGTGATCCAATCTTTCATTGTGATTGCTTTCTTGACCTTCAAAGGATTTCTGATCAGTGTGTGATTATCTTGTTCACAGTAGACCAATAAGTCTTCTGCAACCTTCTTGAATTCCCCCAAGGTTAGGTAAGAATCTAAATTCAGATGGTCCAAAAGATGTTCATACAGTGTGTTTGTCAACATGGATCTAGACAAAGAAAGCAATTTCCACTCCACTCGGGTCTTAAGGGATTTTAGGCCTAGCTCATACCTAAGTGTGGCCATCTGGAGGCTTTTGGGCAAACCCAATACTTGTTTCCAGATGCTGCTTTCTACTTTTTGCCAATCCATGGACCATAGAAGAGTTTTGGCCTTGATTCCATATAGTGGTACTGGAATCGTTCTTGCCATATAGAACTTTATTATTGGCAAGATGGAGAATTTACAGTAAAGGCTTGAGATCTTCTTCATTTGGGTAATCAACTGTGTACATTTGGCCAATAATTCTGCATATTGCAACCCAACTGTCGAGACCTCATGCAGAGTAAATCCAAGATATATCACTTCCTTGACCACGGGGATTGACCGAAGCCTATTGACCAGGAAAACCTGGCTCCTTTGGCGCCCTTGCCTCCAAAGGCTACAACCCTTGATTTCTCCGGGTTAACCACCAGGTCATTTTCTTTCATGTATATGTCGAGCGCTCTCAGAAGTCTTTGCAGACCGACTGGTGTCCTCTCTAGCAGGACAATGTTGTCTGTATACATAAGCCACTTAATAGCGAGGGAACCCACCTTATTACTTGCTAGTGCTGTGGACTCGATAAACTGACCAAAGTCCCCCAGATAGAATTTAAAGAGAAATGGTGCCACCATACAGCCTTGTCTGACTCCCCTGTTTACATGTATATAATCTGATGAATGTCCTGCTAGATTAAGTCTGACTCTGGCTGTATTCCCTTCATGAAGACTTACAAGAATATTTGTCAGTGATTTTGGCGCCCATTTCTGTTTCAGCTTGGACCAAAGCTTTTCACTATTTACCATATAGAAGGCACTCGATAAGTCAATAAAGGCTCCATAGAGTCTACCTGCGTTGTTTTTATCCTTATGGTTGGTTAGTGAGGCTAGTATTATACCATTCAAAGATGTTGAGTGGCCTCTTCTGAAGCCTGTCTGTTGTTTGCGAAGTATGTTATTTTCTTTTGCCCAGGTTTCGAGTTCTCTTAATACTAGACTGGTGATCAACTTGGTCTCCACGTACAGTAACGTAATTGGCCTGTAGCTAGTTGGATTTTTGCGATCCCCCTTCTTGAAGATCGGGACTTCAATCGCCGACTTCCAAGAAGGAGGAATCAATCTATTATTTATCACTCCCCTAAACAATGTATAGAGGATTTGCGTCCACAGGGCCCCATTTCCTTTGAGCACTTGATAGGTGAGACCATTTGGTCCTGCAGATCTAGATGAGGAAGATTTATTAATCAGGTTTAATATGTCACCCCTATCAAATCTTAGCCCCCATTTTCCTCCACCCCCTTTGAATGTCAGCGCTCCTCGTGGTTTGTGGTATTTTTCTCCAAAGTGGTTCAGCCAAGTCGTACATCATTCATTTGGACAATATTTTGGTCAGTTTTGAGAGTATTAATAAGTGACCAGAAATTATGCGAGAGTTGTTTCTCAAAGCACACAGCATTTTTCCTCATCATTTTGCCATAGCTCCTCTCTATGATGTCTGGACCAACTCCTACAACTCCTACAATTGTTTTTGAATTTTTTTGTCACTGTGTCAAGTTCCGATTTATTTCTTGCCGCCTTCCTTGCTGTTCTTAAGTGTCTACATGTTTCACACATTTTTGCCCATATTGCTTTGTCAAAATTATGTTTATGAGCATACTGACGACCCTTCTGGGTATTCTGTGGGCGATCTATTGACCATATAAAATCATGGAAGGTGAGCAGATTACAATTTTTATATATGACTTCGGGGATTAGCCATTCATAGAGTTTGTCCAGACCATCATTAAGACTAGCTCTGTCTCTCTGGTATTTAACTAGATGTTTTTTCTGGGCATTTACAACTCCTGGATTGTCCCATACCTCTATTGTATTTCTGGAGTACCAATTTATTTGTGTTTCCAGTCGCTTGTGGTCACCTATACCTCCATCCTTTCCTTTACTGAGAAAGGTGTACATTTCGCAAACCAATTTGCAGATAGAAAAACATAGTCCAATGTTGACTTTGTGTTTCCTCTCCCCCATGTAGTGGCTGGTGGAATATCCCCTACTATAGACCCATTCAGAAGCTTTAGGTCCCCTTTGTCAAAAAAGACTAACCACCTTCTACCATGTGTTGTTATTTCCTTCATTCTTCTTTCAGCACCTCTATGGTTAATTTGAATACATTGCGAATTTAAATCCCCTGCTACAACAATGAATGCCCCTGGGTGAGTACCCCTTACTTTACTAAGAACAGCCGACACTAAATCGAGGTATTCCAGCAGTTTTTCCCTGACCGGATTCCATTAGAGGTTTATAATAAAAATCTTTTTGGATAATAAACCGCTTGGGGGAGTGACTGCTTTCACCACCAGAATTCCTTCTTGTCTGTAGGGGATGACTGTGATTTCGTTGAATAGAACCCATCTACAGGCTATTAATAGACCCCCCCATCGGTCTACCCTTGGCTTTACTATATGCTGGTTGTATTGCCAAATGAAAACCCATGATTTCCGGTATATTAACTAACCAAGTTTCCTGTAGTAGAATCAAGTCACTCTCCCCAAACAGCAGAGATCTCATCTTATTATTTCTGAAAGAACTGGAACCTCGTGTGTGAATCTAAAATGTTCACTACTAAAGAGAGGCCTGTGCTACTCCCAGCTTCTGACAAACTTGCATAATTATTTCTGGTAACATCGGCCAGGATAGTGATTGCGTTCCCTCTTTGGACTGGATATCTTTCGTCATTTGCTGCTTGGTTTATAATAATGAATCTTTTTGCTAATCGCCCCCATTTTGTTTGGCCCTTTTAGCTCCTGTGCCATAAGATGGTATCATTTCGTGGACTTCCAAACCCAAGCAGTACAGCTTTCCTGCCACATTTAAGAACACGTTAAAACCCATTTTAGAAACAAAGCCCACTTCTACTAGACTTGTTCGACCCGATTCTGGGAATCGGACATATTCAATATCTCGAGTTGAGAATAAGTATAGTTCTGGGATCTTCTTTACAAGTGAAAGAATCGCTCCCCTGTTCAGTGGTTTGCCAGACTGCCTATTTGCTTCATTTGTAAGCCATAGTCTCGGGGCAGCATAGGGGGCTGACTCTTCAGTTTTCTGTTTTCAAAATCTGGACTTCAGGGGATTGTATTCTCACCAGTGGAGTCATAGTCCCTTCTTTATCAACTCCTTTTCATTGGTCGGGCTTCTTAGTCTCAGGTTTTGATGAAGAATCTTCGCCTTGGCCCCGTATGTATTCTGTCTGGGTTTTGGGTATTTCTACCGGTCCTCCAGTCTTTTGTCTTGCCATATTGAATATTGGTGCAATCCTTAAGCTAACCTCTCTCTGTGCTGGAAAATTTTGGAACAATATTTTTCCGTAGTAAAAATATTGGTGCCAGTTTGAGCTATTTCACTGTTGTCTTTGATCTTGCAGCATCCTGTTGATGTAATTTTTCCCCCACTTTTTCTGGACACCTCTTTTCTTCCATCTGTGTGACTGTAGTTGCTTTATCCATTTGTACCCCTCCATTTTGTTTTGGTACAATCCCTTTTCTGATTTTTTTCATTTGTTGCTTTTTTTGTTTTTGTGGTCCTATTGTGGCCTGAACTTTCTGACCGGGGGATTCAACTTCTGGGTCTCGCTCGTATGTTTCCTCCTCAATAGGGCTTTCTAACTTTTTTCCTTGGCCCGTGATCCCCTTCACAAAATTGTTGACATTTGATTTCTTCGTTTTTGGTCCCTTCATATTTTTTGTTTTCTTATCTTGTCTGCACCTGGGCTTAGATGTTGTTTGATTAGGCTTTTGGTTTTCCGTCTTTCTCTTCTCTGTCTTTTGTATGATTTCTGTGCGCTCCTCTTCCAAGGTGTCATGTTATCTTTCTCTTCCTGTGCTGATATCTCAATTATGTCATCTTGGTTTTCAGGTGGCAGTTCCATTGTTTGGTCTGTGACCTGTGCCAAGCGACAGAATTCTTCCATCACAGACACCGATAGGGGGGGTGTCATCGACGGATATACTTGGGTCAGGTGGAATTTCATCACTTTTAGTTTCCATTTCCGGATGTTTAGGTAAATCTGTTATTTGTCTGGAATTAAGTTTTGACAGGGAATCCCCAATCTCCCTATCTTCCTTCAGCAGTGAGGCTAGTAAGCCTTTAATCTCGGTCAATTCTCCACTTTGTTTAGAGAATCCATCTTCCATCTTTGACAATGTGGGCAGTACTGAACAGGTTATTACGTTGCTTTGTCCCACAACTGTGAATTCAAATTGCTCAATATCTTTGGCAATTTCCAATAGGATCCCTGTGTGTGTCAGTAATTCGAACACCTTCACTAGTGAGTTAAGAACAAAATTCAAGGCTGGTAAACTTGGATCCCCACCCCTTGAATCTTGACTAACACGCCCTAAGGCGTCCCTTGACCTACAGCCTGGATGACTCACTTTTAATTCTTCAAAGGCAGCGGATTCCCTTCTAAATGCCTCTGTTGAATTTATCCTATCTCCTTGATATGACAGATTTTGAATTAGATTTAGCAGGTGTTTGGGGGTTCTTGAGAGGTCCATAATGGACCCTATAGTTCTGGTTGTTTATTTACAATCGTTGTATTTGGCTCCTGATTTGGAAGCCTCGAGGATCTTAAAGTGAGAACATTCAGATTGTTATGTCTGCGTCTTTGAAAAGAACGGTCAATAGTGCTTTTGATGTTTGTAGATGACAAAGTAAAGTCTTGTAGTATTGTAGATGGGAGGTTTTTTTATTGTCTCTCTTTGGATCTCTTCAATTGGTATTTTGTCAACGTGAGTCTCCTGATGGATTTGGACCTCCTCTAGGTTAGGACCACATGGAGAAATAATGGGAATCGGCGGACCAACGTTGTTTAATTCCGATTGTGTGGATTTCTCAATATAGGAGCCGTCCCGTTGGGGAGCCCTTAAGTCATCGACAAATGGGCGCTCCTTAGATTATAACAATTTGACATTTTGTAAATGTGTAGAGTTTCTATGCCAAATGTCGTAGCGTGTACTCAAAACCGACCTAGTGTTGCTTGTTTTGCTTAGGTTTGCTGTATTGATTTGACTCTGTAAAAACTTTTCACCCTTTATATTAGTTCATATAAGCATGGTGACCGGGGGTAAAACAGGATCAAAGGAGTATGATCTCCAACAGTCTCCCGTTACCCAACCCTTATCTCTTTTATCTTTGCAAGTTCCATGAGTAAATTGAATCTGATGTCAAAGTGCATGCCCTCTTTAAGCTCTTGGCTTTGTGCTCAGCCTTTGGGTCTACTAACGTCTGCCGTTCACTCCTTGCCACAATTTAGCTAGCGTGTGCAATCAACTTAGTAGACAAGAGGGCTTACCATAATTAAGCAACTTGGCTTACCTGGGTGGCTGAAGTCACGAATGATGTTCCAATGTTTACGTTCTCCCGCCCCGCAGAGCTCTCGGAGCCAAACGGCAGCAAAACAGCACTCAGGATTCACCAAAAGCTCTGCCCTTAATTCCGCAGCCGGGCTCCACGCCGCAAGGGTCACAGATGCTGTGTTTTGAACTTCCTGCTTTGTGGGGGCATGGCTTAGGCCTCCCGAATCCTTAAAGGCACAATGCACTCAGCTGTCCGTACGTGCTCAGGATTCACATTGTTACTCTTTCCAATATTCCTCTTCCTTCCGTGTGCAACAAAGTCCACAATATAAACTGGGACCTGCACCATCAGCAAAACAGCACTCGGGATTCACCAAAAGCTCTGCCCTGATCTCTGCGGCCGGGCACACATATATCTTGTGCAACCATCTTGGGCCATCTAAAGCAACTGCCTTGCAGTGGCAGCAGACAGATTCAAAGTTCCCATGTGCATTGCTTAACATTGCTGCTGCACATAAAAGTTCCAACAGGCAGAGGTGGCTTGTTAAACATCAGCCTATCTGGTTCAAAATGTCATAATTGTGTAACACAGAGAGCCTGGTGGTGTTACGCTTACCTGGTATCCATAGGGACGCCACCCAGCTGGGATACTCTCTGGTATGCTTCTCAGCTTTGCCCTGATGTGGTCTGCAGGGAAGGTTCTGCCTGAAAATACAGGAGGATTGTGTTCAAGACTGACCGACTGGGGTAAGTATCCTCCCTCTACCCCCCGTATGTTTTCAGTCCCTCTGGCGCCCTCTCCTCACCTTGTGGTAGAATTAGACGTGCTCTCCGTCCTGCCTTCTTTGCAGCGGCACGTTGTCTTTCATGGGCGAGTGCGGTCCAGTTACTTCGCTGACGCCGGCCCGTTTAATATTGTTCAGGTAGGTCTTATTGCTGTTCTTTAGTTTTGTTGCTATCCTGCATGCCTTTCTTTGTTTCAAATGTCTCTTTTTTCTCCCTTGGTTATGCTGAGCTTCAGCGCGGCGAACTGGCTTGGTTGAGCCCCGCTGGTAAATGATGGCGCATTAAGAGCGCTATGATGCGGTAAGTAAGCGCTATGCGCAGCGCTGCGAAGTCTTGCCTTTGCTAACCTGTGTTTTCCTTCCTTGTAGGTTGCGGTGTTCTTCAGCGCGAGTGGAATGTCCGGAGTGGTGCCAGACGAGAGGCGACCAGCCAGGTAAGCCCTTTCAGCAGTTCGTAATTTGTAAATGTCTCTACAGCTTTCTTTAATGTTGCCTCTATCTTCCTCTTTCAGGTCGTTCTGTCCAGGAGGCGTGCAGATTCGAGGAAGCTGTTCTCGGTAGCTGCGAGTGTTTAAAGATGAAGACTGCAGGTAAGATGCTGCTGCTAATGTTGTTCCTTTTGTCTCCTTGCAGGTTCTACTTCTCCGAGGTTCGAGGGAATAGCTGGACACAGTGAGCGTCACGTTGCAAGCTGCAAAGTAACAAGAAGCATGTCTGCAGTCAGGGTGTGGTTTATATAGCCCAGCTAAAGTAGTACCAGGGAAAGTAGTTCCAGGCCTGCCACACCCAAAACACTAGACCGCATAGCTTGGTTCTTAGGAACCAAGCTATGTGGATGCCTCCATGTTGGCTGACAATACAATAAAGTAGTTCCCAAGCACATTGTTGTTCATGGTGTATGAGCCTGGCGCCATAGGTGACAGGACTGGCCCCATGAGGGCTTTTGAAGAGGATGCCAGGCTCTAGAGGCCTGACTCCTGACTCCACCTGGCCAATGGGTTTGCCAGAGGGGGTTTTGGGCGAGGGTCGTGACAGGTGGCAGTTATTAAAATATAATGTCATTCATGTTTTTGACATGGTGGCTACTGATATTACACAACTATACAGCCACAAGATGTGGATGTCATATTATTTTCAGCTTTATGAGAAGTCACTCATGCATCACAGGGCTGGGTTTGTATTTTCTCTCTGGCATGGGTGTCCTCCCAAAAACCATGTTGGACCCAGCCGAGAAAGCATTCTTTCATCCTCTGAAGCGAGTTGAAAACTTACACCAGGTAACAGGAACTCTCCCTGAGTGATCCTCTGGGGACTCTGCTTAAAAGAAAGTACTGCCATGACAATTGCCCTCTCATACCAGAGTGCTGATTCCTGGAGTTTAGTTGGACTAGACAGATAGAGAAATGTGGTTGGAGTTGGAGTAGCCCAGCAGAGAGGTTCCTACAACAGGGGGTTCTCACCATCTTAGTTATTGCAAGGCACTCTGGGAATGATATCAGAGGGCTAAGGACATTTGTTACAGAAGCCACGAATGGATCCCTAGCAACAGCCTGGCTTTGGACCAATCATATGTAGCATTTTGTCTGTATAACGGAGGGGGTGACCCTCCCCTTAGGTGATTCATCTTTGGATTTCAAGGCAAGAAGGATTCAAACTGGAAATCTGTTTGAAATACTTTCTATTCCAAAGTTCTCTGCCATAGAGATGCAGAGATAGTTTCAATCAAGAGGCAAGCCCTTTTCCCTAACCACCTCCAGAGCCTATATTGATTGATCAGCTGTCCCCACAAGTCCTAGTGCAGCTGAGACACAGTTACCCATCACCATGTTGCCTAGAGGTGACAGATGCTCTCTAAAATACTTCCTGTTTGGGAAGAGCATAAGAAATAACTCACCTTACCCCTAAGACCATGGATGGTGCCTCCAGGCAAACACAGAACCAAGGATGTAACCCAAAGGCTCACTCTGTATCTCAACCCACCACAATGCCAGTTGGGGCACCTTCAACTCCATGAAAGCTAATGCAAGTGAACCATCAGAGTCATCTCATGCCTCTGAACTTGACCAGCCCCACATCTCTGTGTTTCACTTGATGCTGACGAAGAAGCACCTTTCTGATTGGGATCACTGCTGGTTCAGTGGTAGTGTGGGGCTAAGTAGGCGCTTTAGCAACAACTCATCACTTTACTCTTTCAGACAAGTAGTTATTTCCTCATATTGAGCAACTAGGGGAGTGAGCACAAAATGCCTGTGCATAGGACCCAACATTAGGTCTTGTCAAACAAGTAAGGGGTGCACAATGAGGCAACACATTACAGCAAAAGAGATAATTCCTGACAGACGAGGGTAATGCAAAAATAGGGACGTACGAACCAATGGAAGTAGTGCACATTGATCGCAGACAGTATTGCAGGACAGCAACAAAAGAAGCTCTAAATGAGGTTGGACCAGACAGGTTTTTTTTTAAAAAAAATCTTTGTATTTGTTTAGGACATTCGATAAATTATGTTTGGGGAAGTCGTTTTATTTATTAATTTTATTTGGGGTTTGCGTATAGTGCTGAACACCACAGGCAGGATGCTTCTCTGTACCATGGAAGGCAGACAAGGAAGGAATTGAGTAAAGGATAGAAGAGTAGAATCTAATAAACATGACAGCGAGATCATCCTACGCAACGCATGCACAGTATTTATGCTAGCAAGACACCATCAGACTTTCGGAAGTTTATTTCCTGTCTCTTCAAAAGAGCAGGGTCTCCATATGGTATGTATGGTGCTTCTTCTGTTATATAATATATACTGATTTCCAGAGGCAAGAGAGGATTGATTTAAACTTTTATGGAATATTGCAACATGTTTAAGGACTTCATAAATCAAATGAAATGTGACACAAGATACACGTATGCAGTCTCGGCTTCTGATTTTAAAACTGTGTTAGGGGCAGTGGAAAGTTCATCTTGCAAGTACATTAATGCCTCTTTGAAAAGAAATGCAGTGTAACTGCAACACCTGCATTGCATTGCAGTCTAGATTTATAGGTAAATGATAGAGTCTGAAATCTGTGGTGTTCTAATCTTGGTGGGATTGACTAAGGTACAGAATATTTGCCATATTCTCTAGATGTTGGGGTTTGTGAATAGGTGACATGGAATATGCATGTGATAATTGCATGGAATGGGAATCTAGTGTTATCTGAAGACGAGCTGACATTTCCTGAGAATATGTTGTTTGCTAGAAAAGTTCATGAAAAGTAAGTGAAAACCCCATTAAGCTTTGTGCAATATGGTAGAATGATAGAGGTGTTCGAATCCAAGAGAACTGGATCCCCATTTGAACTCCCTACTATTTCCATGTTCGATGTGGAGAGGTTTGATTTGAGGAAAACGTTTCTAGATTGTGCACTTCGTTTAACAACATTTTGACAACTGAAATGAAGATCTCCAGTATAAGAACTCTCCCCCAGTGTGAAGAGCACCCAGAAGGGGGAGCAAGTGGTCTGTGGTACCTGTGGCTTTCATCCGTTTTCTTTGGTGCATCAGAAGTCTTTGGAGTGTTCCTTTAACTTTGAGCAGGACAAGACCAACAGGAAGAAGTAGATCTCCAGTATAGGAACTCCTCTCCCACAGCACGAAGCACATGTGGAAGTGGGATCAAGTGGTCTGTGGTGGTCCATGGGGGGCCGCGAGGGTAGCAGGCCTCATCATAAGGATCATCCATCACCTACCTCCTACAGTGCTTTTCACCTTCTAAGTTCTTAGATTTCCGTGTTATCTGCTGATTGTTGTTTGTCATCACATGCGCTATCCCGGTTGGTGATAAAAGGGACGTTTTTTGGCAAAAGTGGATGCAGTGACTGTTGGGCCTAGCACCCCTTGAGCTGTGGTATGGACATAGTGGCACTTATGCCCCTTTAAGAAGGAACAAAAAAGGCGGTTGCCCATGTCTTTTCTGGTAGGCACAGTGACTGTGGGGTTAGTGCCCTTTAATCCGTGACTGTCTTTCATAAATTAACTCATTAAGGAAGTGCATGCAAAGGATACCAAGGGCATATATACCTTTAGTAGGCTACTAGTGCTGGTTGGAACATTTGGCCTTGTCCATGACCGTGCGTATGGGATTGAGAAACTATATGGGGGTACCCCTATTTGGCCAAATAAACAACAAAGGGGTGAGGTCACAAAAAGATATATATTGCCGTGAGCATGATATTGCTGCTAACAGTGTGGCTGACATTGCGGCTTCGAGTCCCATGGGTAGAGAAGCTATAATGGTCAAAGAGGTGATGAAAGACTTGGGGGATGAGCGGCCTTGTACAAATGCTGCATTGAGTGATCTGGTATTCCATGATCAGGAGGCCTTGCGTACTGGTGCTAAGCCGAAGCAGGGTAGGGATGTCCTAAAGACCCCAAAAATGGATTAAAAGGATTAGCTCATCCCTGTATCCCGTGCTGCGTCCCATTGCATGGCAGGTCATCACCAACTACTTCAAAATCATAGCAGTTCTGGATCACACTCATTTAAATTAATTGAATGATGTTAGCTTAATTGAGCATGTTGATTCTATAGTTTTTGAAGAGGGTAGGTGCCAAGGGAACACCATAGTGCAGCACACTTCTGTCCCCTCCATTCAAGGCTCACCGACAGAGCTCCTCACAAATATAATAGAGAATAGGGCGGAGGGTGATTTTAGTAATTCTATAAAGGACGATAACCGAAATGGTGCGTGCGACATTCATCATACCTTAAAAGAGGTGGACAAACGCATTTGGCTAATTTCGCCTAGACTGGCTGCATTGAACATGGTGTTGAGCTCCACCATGACCCTTTATGACAACATATGGGACGAGATGAGGGCACAAACACTTATGCTATCGACTATAATGTAATAATTCAGAACCAGACCGCAGGGTCTGGCTGAATGTAATAAACTGTGTACTGTAAATGGAAATATTTTGAGCCCAGCTAAAGAAAACAGAAACTGCACCCCGATGCTGATTGCTGATTGCGAGGACGAAGCAGGATTGTGTGCAGTTCAGAATCAGAAGGGGGGGGGGGTTCTTTTATAGCCTTTGGTTGAGGGGCCAGAGAATAACACTTTGGGTAATTCAGGATTGCTGAGGGGGCAAACAAACCCTGAGAGACTTTTGTAATGGGATGTGTTGCTTGCGCAGCCCAAATAGACCCCGCACAACAAGATGAAAATCAGATGAATACTCACACTACTGGTAAAGTTACTTCTTGTGAATTGTTGAAGGAGGGGAATGGTCAAATTATGAAATGCATGGAAATGCAAACAGGTCTGGACATTCTGAGCCTCAATGGTCCTTATAAGCAAATAGACCATGCACCTAAATGTAACTGTGCTCATGGGAACATCGACACAAGAAATACTGAGAACATGTGTCCTAGCTTGGGAGTGAAAGAATCTGCCTTTGTGAGGGGTCCTTGTATTGGGACCATGAGATGTGCACACTAATGCTGGTCTGAAGGATGGGCCTACCCTATTTGCTTTACAAAACAATCAGACTGTCATGATCCATGGGGGTGCACAGGACAACAAGGCCCAAAGGGAATATGATGAGGAAACCCGTTTAAGGAATATTGTGGGGGCTCAATTGCACAGGGGAAACTCTGAGGTAAGGTCAGACCTTCATATGCAAAAAGAGTGTATTTTGCAGGATTCCATGTTTGCTCCTCTAAACTCTCAAAATGGTTTGAATGATGGAGAGAGAAATAATGTGGGTGTGAATGTGGGTGACTTGCTAAAACGTATGTGTATGCCTCCCTTGGAAAAACATCAGACCACTTATTCACCCCGCCAGTCGGAAGTGCAGCAATTAACATGGGTTTCTTTGTGGCTACTCTAGACAGTACGGGGGAGAACCTATATGTTCCCAGGGGATGTAGGTAGGGGGATGGGTTTTAATTATCTTCCTAGACTCTGCACAAAGAAAGTAGATTGGTCCGTCGTTATCTCCACCCTGGGGGAACAGCTAGCATGTTACTGGGTACAAGAGGTCCAAAAACGTGGTGAACCAAGGGCTGTTAAACCCTGTTTAAAACATTGAAAGGCTTACCCTGGCAACATGGAATATAAGGGGCTTTGGTAAGCGAACCCATGACTCGAGTCAAATAGAAATGTTAAATTGCAACACAATTGTATGTTCACAAGAAACTGGTGCGATGGATGATCTGGTTTGGGATGGCCACCTCATTTATCAACAAGGGCGTCCAGAATAAATGGAGGACGTCCGTCTGGGGGTTTATGTACCTGTATCAAGTAAGGTGTGGGAATTAAGGGACGTTTGTTCTCAAGTGATTGCAAGGGGGTATTAGGTGTGGACCTGGAGTTGATAATTAAAGCAACATGGAAACACATTTGCATAGTGATGTATATTGGCACCTATCCCATGGTGAATTACCTCTTATTTTGGGGAACATGGAGAATAGTCTGGTAGCCTATAACCTACACAGACTCTGAAATAATAATGCTGGAGGATTCTAACTCTCATTGTCTGCCCCTGGGCTTGGTTTTGGATAGGAATTGAGACTTTACCAACTAATATCCATTACTTCAAATAGAACAAGGTAACCAATCAAGGGAGTTTTGGAAAGTTTGAGCCTGTACATCCTGAATGGACAACCTCCGGGAGATTGTCCTGCGAGATCAACCTGGCATAGAGACAACTCCCAATCAGGACTTCACTACCTGGTTGTATCGGAAGATGTGCTCTGTGAGTTAGATCTGTTTGAAGTGTTCTCTAATTTTTCCAGTGATTATGATGTATTGCCCTTACATCTTAATATGGAGATTAATGTACCCGAAAAGACAGCCTGTGGAAGAATCGTAGTGCATTAGCAAAATAATAGAATTAGCTGGAATTTGAAAAGTCTTGAGAATATCAATGGGATATTTGGAGAGTTCTGGGAAAACACTACTCTTCCCAAAAGAATTAAAGAATTGGGAGTAGAGAACTTGTCTACCCTTATAATGGAGAAGATTTCCAAATCATTTTCACATTGTGGTTCCCGTTCCTACTCAAACCGTTCTCACATTTATGTTAAGGAGGTCCAGGTAAGGAAGGAAAATTAGAGAGCTACATTTCCAGCTATCTTGCTTTAACTAGAAAACAAAAGCAATCCTACAACAACGTAGTGAAAAGCCATAGGCACCTATTGCTACAAAAAGAGGGAGAAGTAATGTTAGAGGCTGTTATACAAGAACAATGGGAAACATTTCTGGAACATCATTAATAAAAGAAATGAGAATGTTGATTTGGTCATGACAAACCCTATTTCTGAAGAGGTTTGTAATAATTATTATGCAGCTTTATAAGAAGGGGTTAACCCTGGATTCATGTGTGTGGTCTCTGAGGATTGTTGGGACATCCACATTACCATTGATCACCTATGAACAAGAATACAATCAGGGTGAAATTTGCGAGCCCCTGGCTCTCAAAGGCTGTGCAACTTGGTACTGAAACAAAAACCTCAAGTATGGGCCTTGATGTTAAATACACTATTTAGAAATGTATTGAAAAATAAAAACCATCCCTCCACATGGCATACTTCTATAATTTCCACAATTTTCAAGAAGGGGGATCATTTAGAGCCCTCGAGTTACTGGCTGATAGCTCTGTTGGACATAGGGAGCAACATTTCTGCTAGATGCGCTCTGAAGAGTATAGCAGTCTGGAGCATCACGACAGAACGATTATCTAGATTTCAGACTTGGTTTAGAGGGCAATTGGAATAGATGCCAGTGGCTTGCTTATCCAGTAGCTAATTGACAAGGCTAGTGTGAAGGGGAAGGACCCTTTTTACGTGGCGGGTGTTGACCTGAGCCTGGCTTTTGACAAGGTGGAAAGAGCAAGGCTCTGGTCAAAACTCTTGAGGTGGGGCCTCCCTAAATCCATTTTGATAACACTTCATAATGACACTATGGTAAAGCTGAGGCTTAATATAAATCGAGAACATGACTAAACCTATAAAAACTGCTTGAGGATTGAGGCAGGGGTGTGTACTAGCCCCCTGCCTCTTTAACTTATCTGATTTGCGTGAGGTTCTGGAGGAAGCCTCCTTTGTACCACCAAAGATAAATGGGGAACAGTGCTTTTTGGTGGCTTATGCAGACAACCTCCTGCTTATAGATAGGACTCCGATTGGTCTACAGAGACTTCTGTCTTGTTTGGAGACTATGTACAAATAAACAGCCTTTTTGGTCAACCGAAATAAATCAAGTGTTTTGTGGTACAAGGGAAGGAAACACAAACCAGTAACATTTAATTGGAAAATGAGTTCATCCATACTGTCTATGGTTCCTTCTGTGAAATATTTAGGGTTGGGCTAATCAGGCTAATGGAATATAAGATTGGTAAGAATGCATTATGAGCCAAAGGTAGACAATTCGCACGACAAATGTTTTATATTGGGGCCAAAAAAATATTGTTGATTCACAGTTCAGCCCCTGGTGCAGTTCTTTATAAGTAAAGTTATTTCCTCAATATTATATGGCCTAGACGTCACTGGTTTTATGTGAAATTGGAGTTGGGTAAACTAGAGTTCTTGATCTGGAGAAAAGTACAGTCCCTCCCAACATGTGTTCCCATACCCATGTTGCAATTTGACTTGGGGCTTAACTCATTGGTATCCCTGGTACATCTTTAGATCTTGTTATTGTACAGGAAGTTAGTCATGGGTAAACCCAACATGCTGTACGCATTCATGGGAGGGTAGAAGGCTAAACTGCGGGTAGAGCCTTTCTGTTATTTAAAAGAGAATTGTCAACTTCTCATGGTGATGTATAAAGTGTCTTTAGAAGACTTGTTGACTAGTCTGGTTCAGGTGAAAAGGAAAATCCTGTATCGAGATTGGATTTCGACATGTGATGAGAGGAGTACATACAAGTCACTTAAAAAGACAAGCACTGAGACAAAAAAGGGATATGCTGGTGAATTATTTGAAACAGAGTCCATATAGGCATTTTAGAGAAACGTTGATGAGAATCCAATTGAATTTGATATTAACCGGGGATGTTTTATTTATTAGAGGGCTAAAGGAAAGTGCAGTATGTCGCTTTTGTGGAAATCCACTTGAACATTAAAACACATGATGATTTCTTGCTCTGTGTTGCAGAAAATAAGGGAGGACTTTTTTTTGCAGATGTGTCCACAGTATTAACACATTAAACAGTGAATATGTCAGGCAATATATTTTGAAAGGTAGTCCTAAGCCTCTCCTAATTAGTGTGGTAAAATGTTTAAAGAACGTGAAGGTCATCAAATACATTTCCTAGTCTAATTTGGGGTTTTAGCAAACTTTGTGCTATTTTATATGTGTTTTGAAGAATTTGGGACTTCAATGTTATGATTAGTATGGATTCCATTTTACATTGTATAAGGTTTGTAATAAACCATCAACAAATAAAAATAAACAAAAATAAAAAAGTCCAAATATTCAACAAATCTTTTGGCTTCACATTCTCAATTCACTAGTTCATTCAAGCCTTCAATAGACTGGATCATGGGTGAATAGTTCCATATTGGTTTAATTTAATATTGATTGTGAATAATCATTTGACAGGCTTTTCATGAATAAAAGATAATTTAATGTTAACAGTACCAGTCGATTCAAAGTGTTGTGTTAAATTTAACATTTTATTAATAAAGTGTTAAGAAAAAGATGAAGACCTACGGCTTTGTTCATTGGCTGCATTTGCTTAATGTCCTAAGGACAAGTTAAGACATTTGCTTATATTAGTGGTTCTTTTCAAGACAGTAGCCCTAAGGCAAAGGAATGAGAATTGGGCTGGGAGATTAGTTAAAGGAAAATGTGCTTATCATGGAAGCAAGAAAACACTGAGAAGCGTGGTATCAATACTCACTCTTAGAGGCATAAAGTCTGATATGAGAACTTAGTTTATTTTATTTTTTTAGAAGAAACCCACTCAGTGTAATAGTAGATTAGTGGTTGCATGGCTTAATTTGCAGTAATGAATTTGAATAAATACTTGAAGCAATATTGATAATGTTAAGGTGGTCCCAATCGCTAATTAATTATCAAAAACAAGATAAACTCAAGAAAATTGAATGGCTACAAGTGTATGAGAGCACCCAGCTTTATTCAAACATGAACGGCAGGGAAAACATGTAAAAGCATTCTCAATCATTATAATACAAAACACAAGCTTTCAAATGAAAAACGTGTCATAAATGATGTCATAGTAATAAGAAAACACTTTTATTCACTCGTCCTATTGGTTAGTAAGATATAACACTTAGATATTCTATATGTGAAGGCTGCTGCTATTTGATATTCTTAAGCACGCTCTTATTTCGTCCCCTTCTAAGAAGCCGAATCATGACTCTTCTGTTCACTCAAATTTTTGTCCTATGTCTCTTCTTTCTTTCCCAACGAAACTTTTGGAAGCCCTAGTCACACCTCTTCTCTGTTCCTTTTTTCCTGGCCATGGAACCAAATCAGTTTTGCTGGCAGTGGCGGATGATCTGGCCCAGATTGTGGATCAGTGTGGCACTGCCGCCCTGATCCTGCTGGATGTATCTGCTGTTTTGGACACTGTTGATAATGACATCTTGCTGGAGCGGTTGTCCTTGGCTGGGATTTGGGGCTGACTCCTGGATTTGTTTGTTTCATTTCTAAATGGGTGCACTCAGTCTCTTTCTCCTTTTGCCTGGGCTGTGAACCCCCGCGCTTGCGATGTGCATCAAGGTTCTGCTCTTTTCCCCCTTCTTTTTAACTCATACATCCAGCCTCTTGCTGAGCTGATACACTCTTTTGGTTTTCGGTGTTTCTCCTATGCTGACGACACACAAATCTTGGTGAGGCTAGATCTAACCCACCCTGCCTCGACTGAGCTCTGTCGTTCCTGCCAACTGGCTACCCTCTTGTGGATGGGCAGAAATTGGCTCTGAATTAACAGCAAAAAGACAGAGGTTCTAGTTGTTGGCCCGGCTCTGGCATCCGCTGGCTGGACCTCAGCTTTTTGCCAATCTGAATTTGGTCCACTGCCTGCACCCTCTGTGGTGGTGAAGAACTTGGGGGTAAAGCTCTTTGAGTCCCTCTCCATGCAGAGCGAGATCAGCGCTGTCTGCCAGTCAGTCCACTTTAAACTCTGCATGCTGCAGAAAGTGCTTCCCTATCCTCTGATTCATATACGTACACTGGTGGTATCCACCCTCACTGCTGGCTCTCTAGATTACTGTAATACTCTTTATCTTCTTCAGCGGCTGCAGGGGCTGCAAACATCAGCAGCTGTACTGGCAGTGAGGGCTTCTTGTTTATGTCCTACCACTTCGATTTTTTGAAAATGACACTGGCTTCCGGTGGCCAAGCATATATAATGCAAGACCTTGTGTTTGGTCATTAGTGCCTTTTATGGGAAGGACCCAGATTTTTTACATGTCAAATGTTGCCCCAATGTCCTCGCTCGGAACCTGCATTCAGTTTCTTCTCTGCTACTACCTTGTTCCTGCTGGTCCTTGAGGACCACCTCTCCTTTCACTATGCCCTTAAGACCTATCTTTTCACAGCTTAACTGCGGCCTTTGTCCAGTCCTTGAACTGCCAGCGCCATGATGCCCTAGCAGGTGAAGATGTGCTTTATAAATACGTTTTACATTACATTACATTACGTTGCATTACTGATAACTCCTCCTAAATTCGTCCTGCTAAGCAATCTTGCATTTCACCCTATCATTTCATTGTTTGGCTGTATACTATGTAAACCAACTTGGTGGATGAGGTTCTAATTGGTTGGTAGTTTGCTCATCCAACCTTGGCCACTTTAATATGTTGTGGCGAGGAAGGAGAGATGAACGGGCTGCTGTGATTCGGTTTGAAGAAGTTACTTCTGGTTCCCAATTCTGAGATGTTATGTCATCCCTGTGGCTGAAGTAACCAAGGGGGTAGCAGGTGGGCTATGTAGTTGAGCCTGGAATAAATGACCACTGTTTGGATCACGTGCTAGAGGACCACTGTTCAGAACAAATTTTCATATATTAATAGAGTTTTCCTGCTATTCTGACCCGTGTAAGCTGCACTGTGTATGTATTCATTACGAGGCCGCTTGGAATGCTAGGTATTTGCACTTCGAGATCAAGGATATCTCTGCTTTCTCACTGCTACCAATAGAAACAAATTAACTTTATGCTTTGTGTCGAGGTTTGCCTCATAACTCAACAACTGCTGCTACACACGAAACATTTGCGCGCATGTCCCTCAAAAGAATTTTTCCCCAAAGAAAAGAAAATGATGCAACTAATCCAATTTCCTGCGCTACCCGCAACTCTTGTCTACCAAGGACTGCCACTTACTTTGCAACCCTCTGCTCTAATGCAGATGTGCCACCATCTACCTGCTCCCGATCGAAATGGCAGACCTAACATCTAAGATTACTACGGTCAATCGCCCTCTACCACTCTGAGGGTGAATCGCTATACACCAAAAATGTGTCCCTTCAACCACTTGCACTTTTCATGCATGCGTACACTCACGTATCCTTTTAGGAGATTATTCACTTCTCTCGACCACAGAGTCTCCCTTTAAAGGCCTGCACTTCAGTCAGAGCAAAGGCACTGCCGGACCAGGTGGACCTTCGGGAACTCGCAATCAACAACCTCTTTGTATTAGAGTTCTTTGTACTGGCCAATGGACGCTGTCCCGCACTCCTCCAGGAAAAAGGTTGGAATTCCCACACCTCGGTTGAAAAGCTGAGATATCTCGCTGGCGTCTCCAAAAATGTGTCAGGGTCACATCCAAACTCACCAAAAAATTACAAAAGAAGTCAAAAAGAGGTGCATGCCGGTGCAAGAATTTTCACAGTTTTATTCAGGACCCAGATTCAGCTGGGACAGCTATATTCAAACAGATCGCAGAACAGAACTGCATGAAAAGGCATTGTCAAAGAACACCCTAAATCTAGATTTTTATAGAATGCAAAGTAATGGTTACCAGTCAATTGGTCGAAAACATTTGGTCGACAGGACAATTGGTCGACACCATTTGGTCGAATGCCAAATGGTCACATTTTTTTTTTTTTTTTACCCCTTTTTTGGTTTTTTTTGGGGGGGGTCCCCCCCCCAACCCCCTTTTTTTCTTTTTTTTTTCTTTCCCCACACGAAAACCCACAAACAAATATATAAATAAAAAAAAAAATTCGACCATTTGGCATTCGACCAAATGGTGTCGACCAAATTGCAGTCGACCAAATTGCAGTCGACCAATTGACAGGACACCCAAAGTAATTAGTATTCATGATTTTGCAACATGAACAAAATCTCCCCACAGAAAGCTGATTGGTGTTCGCACTTTGAACCCTTATAGAAAAGCATACATTACGTTCAACAATTCGGTCCCCAAACTTTCCAACACGCCCTCAAATACAACATGAGATGTCATAATCCACCCCCAATTCCCACAGCACAAAGTTAGTTCATTGAAACATTTGAGACTTTAATCAACTGCCCAAGTCACCTCATCTACGTTCACATGAGAAGGGCTTACCACAATGCCACCACCAAAGCCTTGAAACACAGACACACTACTACACAAATGTTGCATATCGGGGCCACTTTCCTTTTTCCCAGACAAAATGTACTATGGGGAAATTTTAAACTGCTGTGTTTCTTTTCGGCTCCGTTAGAAAATTGTATTTACAAGTAATTTTTTATTTATAAAATGGTCATGCATTCATTGCTTGTTGGCAGAAACTGCAAGCTCTAATCTATGACCTTGAAAAATAACAACCACTGTACACTTCTTTCAGTGCTGACCTGAAATTGCAGACTCTGCACTAAGTCATCAGCTACAATGTATTTTCCGCACTCAAAAAGCTAACACACGTTTTCTGCAAAAGCAAGCTTTTAAGACCTATTTACCGTTTTTCGTCCTACCGCTAAGTTTGATTATATTTACCTGTGCCTTTGTATTTATGGATTAGTTTTTTTGTAGATTTTATTTACCAAAACATCAGAATGAGTCCCCTCCCTTGTACAGTGCTACTCTCCTAGCTGATAAGTGCGTTGCTTTAAACTGCGTTGAACTTGCATCTTTATTACAGTTGCGCTATGTCTGCTTCTGGAGAATATTATCTAGTATGTTTCAATTCTCTTTCAGGCACCCTTCCTCACTGATCTCGACACCAGAGCATCTGTCTGAACATCGTGGGGCTTCGGATTGCGTGCAAAGCAGTTTTGATGTCACGATTCAGTATTTCAGAATAAAGCCTTTCAAAGTACTTTCTAAAACTGTTAGTACGATGGTTCAATCTGTGCCATGTGAACGTTATTTGTGTCTTGTGCATTGCATGCCACCATACATTATTCCTTGCCCATGTATTCTGCAACCTATCCCTACCTACGACCATCTTTATGCTACTTGTGTAAACCTTTCTTTGTATTCTGCAACCTTTCCTTACACTTGTGAGTGCACTCTACTTCTCACCCTACTTGTGTGGCGCAACCTATTCTACTCTTTATGGCAGTTGCATTATTCCTAATGTTTAAACTGGCTGTTTGCAGGTCACATGTCAGCCTGTACCTTAATTCAGCTCTGTGACCATCTGGGGTTAGGGCCACCCTTTAAGCCTCATCAAAAGTATGGTGGTATCCCTTTTGGTAATACCGCCGGGATACAGCGAGCGCAAATAGCTTTACCACTCCTCAGCCTGACTCTTGATCATCAGATCACGAGTAGCGAGCTAAAGGTTATATCTCATTCCCCATTGGGTCTATTGGACCCAATGGGGTTTCATGGTGCACTCAATCCAGGCGCAATTAGCACCAGCGGTAATATTGCTGAAAATGGCAAAAATATTTGCAGAAAGTTGGATTTATACCTCCAGCAAAAAGCTGGAGGTAAAACTCCAAACTTTTCACCCAACTCATTTAGTGCCAGCCCTTATATGTGTCGGTAATAGTGTTACTGCTGCATTTATGGGCTACCACCCAATTCATGATGAAGCCCTTGGTGTTGATATTATCTGCATCATCACACTCCCCCCACTGGTCAATTTATTGACCACATACCCTTTTGCTGTCCTCTTATCAGGTCTACTTTTAGGGATCCACACCTTAAGGACCCCCCTCAAGCTAACTCCCTGTTCCACATAATTCTCTGGACCACATGCCAAAAACAGAATTCTCCATATCCTGGAAAGTCCAACCAATTCTGTATGTAATTGTGAGTACTCACTCTCCCTCAGAGTTACAGTTTTCCCTAAGTCTCTGTGCACTTCTCATGGTCTGTAAAAATAGATTGAGAATAGACTTCCCAGAATGCCCCAAAATGGTCACACTCAACCAGTAAAGAAAATATTAGTTGTAACTTACCTACATCCTTTAACATACTTATATATCAAAGAAAAGGCACACTGTAGAAGAACAAAGATCAACAACAGAAATGAATATGCAAGCATACTAAGAAAACAGTGTACCCTCAAAGGCAGGAGCCTCACTACCATTTCATTTTTTGACAAAAGCTGCAGAATTGGTGGCGCTTATCGTTGTGCACGTGAAACACACAGGGCTGGAAGTAACAGTGTACAGTGACTCCGCCTATGTGACGTCTACCATGCATGCAGCGCTAGCACTTTGGAAAAGGAGGGGCTACCTCCGAGTGGCCGGCACTCCAGTACAACACGCAGCATTATTGGACAGGCTTAATAAAGCACTACAACTCCCAGTAGCCATCTCAATAGTAAATACACAGCACATGTTAAGGGAACTGATTGTATTTCACGTGGGAATGAAGCCGCAGTTGAAGAGGCCAAAAGGGTTGCATATTCACCAGATATTTCAGTTTTGATACTCCAGATGTAAAAGAAAAAGTGGTCATGATTATGATTGTAAATGAAGGATTTAATCATTTGTCTAAACACAGTTGATGGAAGTTCAAGGCAGTGGTCTACAGGAAGAGCAAGAATTGTGGAAACAGAGGGGGTGTTCTTTATCCCCCTCTGAAGCATTGTGACAACAGGACAGCACTGGAAAGCCAGTGATGCCTGTAGCTATATTATGGGTAGCGCTTGAACAGCTACACTACCTTGTGCATGTAACTGGGGAAAGCCTTGCACCAGCTATTGCAGAGGACTGGTTCATACCGAACCTGTTAGAACATGTTACCTTTTATATAGTAAATTGCATTGTATGTCAAAAGTTTACAGCTGGGCACACAGTGCAAACAATCAGAGTAGTGATTCCTCAAATGAACGGTCCTTTTCAGCATTTACATATCAACTATGTTGATATGCTGCAAGTATGTAGTGGATATAGGTATATGAAAGTGGGGGTGTGCCCCTTTAGGAGATTGGATTGAAGGCGCTCCATGTGCACACCCATATGCCACTTGCGCAGCAAAATTCTTTTTCTGAGAAGTCTTTCCTAGATGCGGAGAATGTGAGGTGCTGATATCTGACAATGGGCCCCATTTTGTTAATGAAGTATTCAAACAGATCAGTCCACTGCTTAGTATAAAACACAGGTTTTCTGCTGCTTATCACCTGCAAGTGAATGGGATATGTGAGAGACTCACTGGTCTTCTAAAAGAAAGAATCGTTAAACTCAAATTGACCTTGAAGAAGGGATGGCTGTATTGCCTGCCCCTTGCATTATATGCATTAAGGAATCAGCCTGGTTCAGACCACCACCTCACACCCCATAAGTTAGTAACAGGAAAGCAAATGAGAATGCCCCTGTCTCCTCCATTGATGCCCAGACAACTGCAGAATTGTTAGGAAATTAGCTACGTGTGTATTTGACCAGTATGACCGCTAGTATCTCTGTCATTTCAGATGAACTCAAGCGTAAGGGCTGTCAGTCTCAGGACACAGATGGAGACCAATCAGCAACTGGATGTGAAAAATGACTATCTGTACACGAGTTGTTTATTGGAGACCCCGTTTTAGTGCGCAGCTTCACAAGGAAGTGGCATGAGCCCCGTTTTAGTGGACCATTTATCATTGAAAATATCACTCCCTCAGCTGTAAAAGCCCAAGAAAGGCGTGCATTGATTCAATTGGGTGACATGAAGCCGCATGCTGGTGAGACCGATACACCCCCACGCATTGATGTGGAAGCAAGACAAGAAGAAGCAGTTCAGCACGTGCAGACTCGATCGATGTCGAGGAAGAAGGACACTAAGAGTGCTGATTAAATAAATGCAAGTGTGCATTTGGACTGTGGCTCACCCCGAAAAATCTTTATAGATATTTTAGCCAAAGTGCAAAAGTCAGCATTCTCGAGCCACAGGAATATATTTAATTGGACTTTAGAAAGTGCTGATGTGCTAAAAAAGCCAGATCTTGATTGTATATACAACGACTTTCTCTTTGGCTAGATTCATGGTACTATCTGATGTCGATATCCTTAGGCTCCTTCTCCCTGTCTTTGATTTTATACTCCTAGCTTACCCTGCTCTTGTTGGGCATAGCACTAACATATGTACTTTTGTGCAGGATCCTAAGAATGGCCCTATGATTAGAAGATTGCTTGCAGCGATAATTGAACAAATTCGGCAGCTACCTGAGCATCTACCAAGGTTGCCTGATTAAAATGTTTTTTTTCCTTCCTTAAAAGTAGTACACAGGCACAATGTGGACCGTTGAGAATAATGCAGTTCCAGAAAGTGAGCAGACTTATCGACGTGTGGAGAGGCACCAGTGGTGGGGTGTCATGTATTGGTGCATAACATATGCCTGCTCAGCATCTATTATTGTTTTTCTGCTTTTGCTAATCTACACTGCCTACTTTGATGGTCCCAGAAAGGTAGGAGTCCCCTTGATTCTTCCCACTGCAGTGGCCAATGTAGAATTAAATGCTGCAAAGAGACCAAGGTCATATGTGATTATCCCTACACCAGTGCCACATGTAAGGTCACCCATTTCTCTGACAAGTGTTCCTATGATTCCCCCTGTAGGGGGATGATTACGGATATACTCAATGAGCATTATGCACACATTCTGCTTGCAATATAGAGACATAAGAGAAGTGCAAGGGAAGACGATTATGAGTTAAATAATTATCTAGACAGTACAGTACATTTGGGGAACAACATGTGGTATTAACACATGAAGGAGGTAGGAAAAAGGACCTCTGAGGAGGATTGCTATGTATGTGCTCTCCAACCTTATGCTATGGGGAAGACAAGATATTCATAGCTATAGAAATAGATGTCCAGACTACCCATTGCCTAACTCACCTTGCCCTCTGCCATACAAGAGGTCAATTCCAGGGTTGAACAGCATCCTTGGTATGGATGAAGAAATGGTCAGCTCCAGAAGAAGATGATTATGTTCAAGTTGTAAAGACAAGAGCAAGAGCACACACCAGAGATCATGTGATAAGATACAGCAGCCTGGAATGAAGGTAGCAGAAATTAGATGGGAGATAAATAATCTCAAATGTCAAGGAAAAACTGATGAAGAAATAGGAAGATGCAAGGAGAGAGGCCAGATGGGGAACAGTACTTTCTGCAGATGGGTGGGAAGAATGCATAGTTGTATGCAGAGCTGTGGCAGTAACAGGACATCACAGAACAGTTATAGATCATGTAGAAAAAGGATGCAAACCTCTATGGCTGAAGCCTGCATAGTTGCTAACAAGGGTCGAGGACAAAGGAGGCACGTTGCAGACAGTGCCTCTGGCTAGTGTAGAGGTTTATAGCCATAGTTTTGAATCAAAAGATTCGAAAAACAAAAGTTTCAAAAAAAAGTTTCAAAAACAAAAGCTGTGACATGCTATGTTTAACATGCAAAGTGTTTCTTTCGAAACCAATCCGTCGACAATAGTCATGGATTGGTTTCAATTGAAATGCACTTTTACATGTTAAAAGTAGCATTTCAATGTTTTTTTTTGGTAAAGTTGAAACGTTAGATGTAGCTGTTCAGCACTGGACAGCTCCATGTAACATTTCAAAGTTTTTGTGCATATTGGCATTTAAATGCTTTATTTTAACTTTGAAATGGTACAAGGAGCCGTCCAGTGCTGTAATTTCAGCACTGGACAGCTCCATGTAACCTTTCAAGGTTTTAGTGTATATTGGGGGGGGGTTCCCCTCCAGCTTCCCCAACCCCCACACCACCCTCCCACCCCCCAACCCTAACCCAAGCCCCAACCCTAACCCTAACCCTAACCCAAGTTTCGAAGGGCAAACTTTTGAATTTTTTTCTAACAAATTGTCATTCGAAAGAATGGCATTTCGAGAATTATTTTGGGGAAATTTTGCCTTTCGAAACATTTGTATTCGAAAAAATGACTGAACACCAGTGCAGAGCAATGCTTCAGAAACAATGGCACAAGAAAGGTTGGAGAGAACCAGCAGTGTGGTTCAATCTTCAATGTCCCAGAAATGAAGGCTGGAACAGTAGTAATAATGGATCACTACTGGACCTGCGGATCCAGAGCATACATGAAGCTGCCCAGAGACTGTGGAGGACTATGCTCTATATTGATTGTTCATGTTCCAGCATTGGTGATACCGAAGAGTGACCTGAACATTGGAGAATTTCCAAAAGCAGATGTTCACCTGAGATAAAGGAGATCATTTGGATTTCTCAATTGAATAAAGAGAGAGAACTACTTCTCAGCTAAATTAATAGAAGCTTTTAATGACATTCCATATGAACACAGGTTGTTCAGCCAGACTTCAGCAATATTCATGACAATCTTCATGCCAGGGATCCAGGCGATGGTAAATGCTAGATGGTTACACATAACCAGATGGGAGCTCCTTCAGACAATCAACACTGCCATAAAGGGATTCAATGATATCAAGGAAGAGCTGAGAGCCATAAGACTGATGACTCTTAAGAATAGATATGTCCGGGGTATGATTAGAGCTATGGCTGGAGGTGTTGGTGCTAAAAAAGGAGAATCATGTTGCACATTCATACCTTCACACAGTGAAGAGAATGGGACCTTGACAGAGGCCATAACGATGCTCCTGAACTTACATGTCAAGATGGAAGATGAAGCAGAAGACATTGCTGATGACAGCTGGTTAGTATCAATCTTCCCATGGGTTCCATAATTGATAGCAAATATCTTCAGGTTTCTTAAAGCCTAGTTGATGATGATCATGTTTGGATTCTGTGTGATCAGGATAGTAATCACACAGTGCAGGAAGACAGCTGTTACACTCACCTGGTCTCTGCAGAGGCATTGGGGCACGGTTGCAGCCCTCCCTGAACTTGAATGACCCCCTTCAGGCCTCTGCCTCAGTAGAAAAGCTGTGAGCGGTGGTAAATGGTGATACTGCTCCTGCGTGGAGATAACAGTGTGTGAGTGCGCCAATCTGTGATTGTTGTACCTCTGGAACCCTTCACCCCAAAGTACATTTTCTGTGAGCATATGCCAGCCCATAAAGCTCACCTGTGAATTATGGAAGATAAGCTCTCTGTCCTGCTACTTCTGGCAGGGGCGCGTCAAATGGGATCTAGTTCCTTCACTGATCCCTGATAAAGATTTGTTCAGTCCAGCTGCGACTATGCTTCTCCTTATGATTGGTAAGTCTTTCTTGAACTCTTGTGATGCTGTTCGTTCTGTTTAATGTCTTTATATGTTGCTCCTTTTTATGCCCGCAATAATGTCTTTCTTATTTTTTCTTCCCTTATATGGAAATGCGGCCTCAATGCAGCTCTGAGTCGTGAGACGCAGCCGGATGGAAGATGATGCTGCCGCAATGTTCGACAGCAGGCAAGTGATGGTTTAAGGAAAAGCGCAAAGTATGGCAAAGTGCAACCTTAAACTGACTGTTTTTTCGATGTCTAACCTTGTCTGCTGTTTTTCCTTGCAGGTGCTGCTGTCAACGATGGAGCGTGTGGTGCTGCGGTGCCAAGATGAAGATGTTGCCGTTCTGGAAAGTGTAAAGATAAATACTTGGTTCGCCAAAGAGATGTACAGGTAAGAACAGCTTCCCCCAGTTGGTAAGTATGCTGGCAGGAAGCAGGATGTTCAGGAAGCAGGATCTTCAAAGGTGAGTCTGACCTCAGACAACGGTGAGCATTATGCTGGTTGCAAGTGCAGAATAACGCAAAGCGTCTGTCTTGAGGATCAGGGCAGTTTATATAGCTGAGATCATGGGTATGCCCATTTGGGCCAGCTTATCAGCCACACCCTGCCACTCCTAAAGAGTGAGCACATGCAAATACAATACATTAGCAGCCACACCAAAGAATACACTTGGGGTTGCTTAATGGATGGAATGTTCAAGGTTAATGCATACTGCTTAATGGATGGAATGTTCAAGGTTAATGCATCTGAAGTGCTATGTCCATAATAAAAGCTTTTTGGTGTTAAATGGATGTTCTTGTTTACTTTTGTTCCTGAGCCTGGAACCAAAGGCGCCAGGACAGTGTCCACCCAATTGTCCTGTGCATGCGACCCCTGCATGCCTGTGCCCCTGACTTCATGACCATGACAACAGCAAAGATAGCAACAGGAATGAAGATCATGTATGAAAAAATGAGGAATCTGTTTGAGGTACCTGTGTGGTAGAACTCTGCACCCTCTGTATTCATTTGAACACTTAGATTTAGAAGGTCGCATTGGCCCGGGTAACAATGGAGTCCTTGATTCCTCTACTCCATTAGGAAAGGGCAATTTTAATAAAGGTTAACCATGGGGGGTCCTCATGCGCCCAATTGGTCTGATTTCATTTAGCAGAAATGTGAAGATAGCGCTCAATATATATATGCTTCAAACAGTGTTGGTTTTTTTGACGAAATGTAATTCCCTTTGATGATGACACATGTTTCGACGTATAAAACATCTTTTTCAAATCAGGGCTTCAGAAAAAATAATATTGAATGAACATTCACATTATATGATTGACAAAAATATACCCATAAAACACAATCAATTATGAATGTTACAATCATTCACACATTATTAAGTGAGTATCACAAACACAAACAATCAAAGGCACATTTTTTGAAACAATAAATGTTTTCATTCATAAAAATAAAAAGTAAGCCATGGCCATGTTTGGAGAGGGGGAAAGGGGTAGGAGGTTTGTGGGAAGTCAGAAAAAAAGAGAAAAGAAAAGAACCAAAAGATAACATGTCATTGGAAAATATAATATAGAACTTCAAATTAGCCATATTGGGGGTCATTACGACCCTGGCGTTAAAGATTTAATGGCTCCGAACAAGGTGTCGGCGCCGTTAAACCCTTAACGCCTGATTACGAGGTCCCTTTGCGGGACCCGACCTTAACGGCTGGTTTGACCAGCCGTTAAAGTAGGGTGCCGCAAAGGGACCTCAATGCTAATTACGGTACTGCAATTTGCGGTACCGTACTTAGCACCTTCCCCAGTCCCATTGAGCCCTATGGGGCGAAAATGGGAATGAGGAAGGGCCATGGTGAAATGGGGATATACCGCCCCGCCAACCTTGGAATGGGGCAATATTTCCCCATTCCACCATGGCAGACTCATTACAACACCGGTACCAACCATGGTGCTAATAGCGTCATGGTTTAGCGCCGGGGTTGTAATGAGGGCCACTGTCTTATTCATGCTCAATGCCACTTATACCAAAATATAGTCCTTACCCAATACTTAATGTTGCATTAGGAAAACACAATGCCATTGCTAAGCAGCAAGCGCACAGATTGCCCGTGCAAAGTCATTAAAAATATAGAGGATTAATTCCCCCTTTGCTGTTTATTTAAAACTAAGCGCATCAAGCGGACCAGTCCCATGGGAAGGAAATGCCTTTGATTGTTTGCGTTTGTGATACTCACTTAATAATGCGTGAATGATTGTAACATTCATAATTGATTGTGTTTTATGGGTATATTTTTGTCAATCATATAATGTGAATGTTCATTCAATATTATTTTTTCTGAAGCCCTGATTTGAAAAAGACGTTTTATACCTCGAAACACGTGTCATCATCAAAGGGCATTACATGTCTTCAAAAAAAACAACACTGTGTGAAGCATATATATATTGAGTGCAATCTTCACATTTCTGCTAACTGAAATCAGACCAATTGGGCGCATGAGAACCCCCCATGGGTAACCTTTATTAAAATTGGAATGAAGATCATGATTGATGTTGAGTGAGAGTTTGGACCCAAAGAGCTGACATATGAAGTAATCAGAGACTATGTAAAAGCCAGTATTCCTGCACCTGAGGGAACAACGTTCCTATATCCGAGAAAGCAGAAAAAGTATGTGAGAAGATGGATCTACTACAGCCTGAATGGTCAATGCAGTCTTTTGACCTGGAGTGTTGATGAACATGTGAAATCAGCAGGATGTCTGAAAGGAGTAATATAGATATGGACTCCAAAGAAGCACTTCTTCAGAAAAGGATGTCTAGATGTGAAGACTAATGGGAGAGTGGTCAATAAATCAGCCAGTGGGGTAGTGTAGAGGAGGAGCCAAGAACCTTTACCAGAGGTCCCTCCCCCATTCTGCCTATATGTTGGCAGCTGGAAATTGTGACATGTGCAAAGCCAATAAGGGTACCTATACTGCGAAGAGTCCTTGAAACAAGGTATCCATTGAGAAAACATGATATGTATCCACGCAGTAATGACGGTCTTCTGAAGGAAGTTCCAGAAGAAATATGAAGATGAATGAAAGAGAAGTCTGGTGACGTCACATGAAGCTGAAATTACGCACTCAGAAGAGTTGGCAATGAAGAAAGATTATAGACCTTATAGAATCTGATGGCGAAGTAAATAATTTAGCAATGTTTCATGTGCGGAATTAATATTGCACGTGCGAAGAAGCACTGAAGAAAATGCAAAGCCATTTCATAAATGTACAGATGCAGTAACGCAAGTAGACAAAGAAATCATAAGACTGGCTATTCATAGTTATTAGACTGCAGGCAGTGCCGCCAATATATATATATATTACAGTATATAGTACATGGCCTGCGGTAGCGGCCTTGTAGTTATGGTTAAATTGCTAATCCCATAGGAAGAGCACTTTTTGGGTGGCTTATAATTTTGCTCTCACTGGATGAATTCTCACCAAACTTTGCAGAAAAAGGATATGGCTCACTCTGAATTTTTTTTGCAAAGTGTAGGAGGTTGGGTGCAGGGGGGTTAAAGTTATAAGGAGGGTCCCAAAATGTATATTTTTCCCATAGAATGAATGGGGAAAAAACTTTGCTCATGCGTACAGCTCAAACCGCTTTACGGATTTGCACCAAATGTGCGGCAAGGGCACCGGCTTGGTCCCGAAAGCATGCTTTTGTAAATTGGGTGGAAATCTGTCCAGTAGTTTCTTTTTTTAAACAACCAAAAAGTAGGTCTCAAAACAATAGTGATATCTATGTCTGCTCCGCGGACACATTTCCCTGTTCGCTCCGCAGACAGGACACCGATTGGCTAATCGGCTTGCGTCATGTCCACGGACATGTGATGTGTTTGCTGATTGGCTGGGGTGAAGCGTAAGGTGAGTCACTTTGTTTTGATGCGCCCAACATCTTGGATCCGCGCACAGTTGAACAATGTTGGTGTGTAAGAGTGCTTAGGGAGGGTGGGGGGGTAAGAGATGGGTCAAATGCTGTATTTGTTTAGGTGGCAGGTGCCCCTGATGTGTTCGTCATGTCTGAGGTCTTCACGGTTGTCCGCGGACATAAACAACACACTACTGCCTATTTTACTTTAGTATGATATTGGTTTTGGGTTGTTTGTAGAGCGTTGATTGTAATTAATATCCTGTATAAGTAGCCCATACACCACAGTTAAAATGTTTGATTCTATGTGTGTGTTATGCTGCAGTGTTTGTGGCCAGGGCCTAGAGTTTTGGGTGCATGGCCGAAGGCAGCATAACACACGCATAGAATCAAACATCCATCAAATATCCACAAATCAAAAGTTTGTGTACTGTTTGATTTGTAGAGTTTGTATATGAAGTTTTGGCTAAGTAATCCAATTAAGATTGTAGAGTTTGGTAACAAGAACTGCAGTATAACATATCCATGTAAATAAACATTTTGGATTGTGGTGTATGGTTAGATGTTTGCCTGAATGGTTGTGTTATGCAGCAGTTGAATTATTTGTGAGTTGAATTATTATATACTTACAGTTTGACTTTTTGTGATTGGCTATATTTTTTTCACGACGTGGGTATAACTGGAGCAGATATTCTTTTTCAATTTCTGTGATAAAAGAAAATATCACATGTTAGTGTAGGTAGTTCATAATGAGTTATTGCATTGCATAATAGACATTTCTGCATCATTTCGACCCTCATATTTAGTACATTAGAAGTACTGTGTTTCAAACCAGTGTACTGTGCAATTTGCTCAGTTTCTGTGTTTGTTTATTAAATCATTGGGTCTGTGGGAAAAAAAATCCATGCTGGATTCAAAAATGTATTTCTTTCATTGTTTTCAGTGCTTATTTGTTGTTTCTGGCTAATCTTCTATCTGTTGGCTTGTTGCAGATTTTTGGGGCAGTTTGAAACTTGTTGGTGTATTCAAATTGTTTACTTATAATTTTATGCTAATCTTCTTTATGTTAGCTGTTGCAGATTATTTGGGGCAGTCAGGTACCTGTTGGCATATTCTAACTGTTTATTTTTGTTATATTTTAGTGGTATTGATTTATCTGTTTGGGTGTTGCAGAATCTTGGGGCAGTTAGATACCTGTTGGCGTATTCTAACTGTTTATAGATTTCTAATTGAAGTTTTGTTAATGTTTATGCATAGATTAGTTATTAAATTTTGGTTTTATGAATATTAAACAATCATTTATAAGATGTGCTGGTAATCTCTGCTTTTAAGTAATGGTACTATCATTACATTCGAACCATCAACAATACTTTTTTATATATTCAGTGTAGTGACCTGCATTGGTTGTGGCTCCTGCGTGGTAGATTATACCTATTGTTGTGAAGGTTTTCTTACCAAGTGATACTTGACCATGTGTGAATCCAGTCAGTTTGCAGTTATTTTTGGTGCCATCTGCATTGTAACATAAAAGCATTAGTATTACGTATTTACTATGTGTCTGTATTTGTAAGGTGGAGCGATTATCTGAATTGAAGGTAGTACATGATCTGAAATGGTTTGCATTTTGTACAAGTTGCTGAAATGGATTCACAGTTAGCTATGGCTGCATACACAAAGCGTTCATTAGGGATTTGTTCCTGTGCCACATGGTTGCAGAGAGTGCATGTATTTTTCCACATGTATGAAATCTGAAAGATTTCATTTATAGGTATGTTTTTGTTTTCCAGTACTTGTAGTAAGTACATTAGAAATTTGTGTGGATCTTCTTGTGAGTTTATAGTGAATTTGACCATTCCAGCACAGTAGTCTAATTCTTGTCTTATTCCATGAACACTGTAGGTGTTGTCAGGATTGTTGGTGGCATTTCTATAAAGGACTAACATTTGCAAACACAATTGGTCTGTATTGTGTAAGTAAATGTTGTCAATAATTGGTGGCAATTGGAATAGAATATTTATTGCTACATTTGCATAGCAATTTACACCAGTTATATTTGGAAATTTGAATGGACATGATAGTACTGTGTCCAAGACATTTTTTGGAGTGTGTGTTGCTTCTTTGAAGGAGTACTTGAGTTACTTTGAGCAGTAGATTCTTCTTTGGTTGAAGTAATTGACAAAGTATTAGCTTCTTTTACTCTCTTTGGAGGATTTGCAGTGAGAACCTGTTTCGTTTCTGTTTGAAGTAGTTTTCTTTTACAACGTTTTGCTTTTTGTGGAACAGGATAGGGTTTTGGATGGAGGTGTACATTGAACATAGTCTATTGTATTCTAGAATGCAAGGAATATCAGCATTTACTTTACTTGCATCAAAGTTGATTAGAAATAGTCCATCAAGTGTACGTAAGCGTGATAGTGCTACATAGCTCATGCCTTCTTTAAAGACTGTGTTCCCAATATATATTAATGCTTTTTCTAGGGTAAGGCCTTGTGATTTGTGAATGGTGACTGTATATGCTAGAGTTAGAGAAAATTGTTCTCTGCGTACATACATGTCTTTGGAAAGAAGGAATTGGGTTGTTGAGCGTCCTATCCTTTTAACTTCTGATAGTTTGTCAAAGAGAATATTGACAAACTGAATGTTGTTGTCATGTGGGTATGTTTGAAAGCCAACAACTGTACCAATTGCTCAATTCACTAGTCCTTGCTCCAAGTCAAGGTTATGTTTAAGCATTACTCTACAGTTTAAAGATAATGTAAATATTTTTTTCCAAACCAGCTTTGTTGGAGATAGAGTTATCTAAGGTAATTTGTCTTGTTGTGGCCTGTTGACACAAGGGTATTGTCATACCATGTACGTTCAGAATGTCTGTGGAGCAAATTTCAATTATTGGTTGCATTTCTTTTTTCAACATTGTTTCATTGAATTTTGAACAGCTTGCAAGAGTTGGCATCAAGGGCATACAAGTGACATTTCTGTGTGCTAATTTTTCCATGACATCAGTAGCACATGAGTTATGGCCATAGAGTGTATGGATGTGCCGGGTTTTTAATATTGATTGTGCTTCTTGGGATAGTACACTAACTCTAATATTTTTTTTAAATGTTGGAGTATGTAACATCTGCAGACTGGCACATGTTTTCTGTTAATTCTCTGTATTGGAAATGTTGCCAAAGGTTGACATTTCCTATGCTGCCAACAGTTTTATGGCAGAGTTTGTGCCTAAAGGTTGTATAAATAGGTTCACTGGTGTCAATTGAAGATCTCCGAAAACAATAATGTGTTTTCCTCCAAAGAGCTCTTCATAGTCTGTTTTGAGTACCTCTTGTAATCTGAGGTGAATCCAAGCCAACATTAGGTTGGAGACCATGCTTACTTCATCTATTAGCAGCATTTTCATTTGTTTCAAAACTCTGCGTAGTTCCATTGCAGCTTCTGTAGAAAGTTTGTAATAATCTGATTTGTTTTGGTGTTCTACTGGAACGAGTAGTAATCGGTGTAAAGTGACACCGCCTATGTTGTAGGCAGCTAAACCTGTGGGGGCAGTTACAACAGCTGACAGTTTGCTGTTTGTCAATTGTTGAAGGAACTTGCTGATGATTTTGATTAAGAATGTTTTTCCTGAACCAGCTTCACCACTGACTTATAGCAGTATAGGTTTGTAGTTTTGGCAGGTACAGTTTTTATTTTCATGTTGTACACCATGTTCAATTTGTTTTGTTACTTCTTGGAAAATGCTACGCTGTTCATTGTTCAGTTTTGAGTTCAGAACAGTGAGGTCTTCGGTATCTTCTTCATAGTGACACATGGTTTTTTCTACTTCTGCCATAGCTAATTCTGCCTCATTTGCTATTAGTGGCTGTCCCAGTGGTTCTTGGCTTCCTGTTACAGAAAGGTTGACTACTGTCGGGAGTGTCCTCATCTAGTCGGGCCTGGAGTTCTTTTTCGTGTTGCTGTTCATTGTGCAACATTGTTTTGTACTGTGTAAAGTTTACATCTGTTATAGTGCTTTCATTTGCTTTGAAAGCGTCTTCATAGGAGTCATAGATATCTAGTAACTCTTCTTCTTTTCTCCATGGTTTAAAAAGTTGTTGCAGGGACATGTAATATAGTTCTTTATGTTGAGGAGTTTTTAATGACAATTTGAAATGATTAATTAAGCTTTGTTTGGTAAGTTTCACTAAGCTGTCTTCACAATTTACTGTATCTACCTTTGTTTTCATCTGGTTTTATATTATTATTGTATGTGAAGTTTTGGGCTATGTGGTATAGACACATGGTTTCCAAAGTGGTACTCCTGTTTTGGTAGTATGTGTCTAGTAAACTGTTTTTCAAAATATCTTTGCTGTTGGGATCATTTTTGGCTATTGTTTATATGTCCTCATGATTTGAGAACTCTTTTTCTAGATTTAGCAGGACCAAGACTTAGCCATACTATTATTTTCAGATTTTCCATACAAAGCAGTAATGGTTAAACGGTCTGCAGCTTCATAGCAGCCAAATTCTCTGTGAGAGAGGATGTTTATGCCTAAGCTTTACAATTTCTGTGACAGTGTTTTGTCAGATGATAGGTCATCCCAGAGGTCTTGGAGCTCTGTTTTTTCTGCTTTGGTTAAGTAGGCTGTAACATATCATGCAACTGCCGTGGAATTGTCTGCAATGTGTTGTTAGGTGATTTACCTTTGACACTATGGGCCTCATTACGACCCAGGCGGTAAGTTACCGCCTGGGCCTTGACTTTACCACCATGGCGTAAACTACGTTTACGCCATGGTGGTTGGCGGACTTACCGCCCCATTCCGACCTTGGCGGGGCGGTAAGTCCCCAATCCCCATTTACCCTTCCCCATTCCCATTTTTGCCCCATAGGGCATAATGGGAGTGGGGAAGGCGTTAACTACGCCACCGTAAATTACGGTGGCGTAATTAACTCCATGGTCCCTTAGCGCCATGGATTTTAACACCTGCTAAAAGCAGGTGTTAAAAGCGCCATGGCGCTAAGGGACCTCGTACTCAGGCGGTAAGGGTCGGCGCTGTTAACGCTGCCGTAAACCCCTTACCGCCTGGGTCGTAATGAGGCCCTATGTCTAACTGAAGACATCAAGTTGTTTACTTGACCTGTTGTTGTAACTGGTCTAAGGAAACCAAATCAGCATTTTGTGTAGTATTTCCCTTTGTTTTTATATTTGCGATGACAATATTTCCTACATTTGTGTCTTTGAAATTGTAAAATGTGTGCATGAAGGTCACTATTTGTTTTTTGTGAAGGAATTTCACAAGTGACATATTTTTCGATAAACTGTAAAACAGTGGCATCACTGTCTTGACCAAATTTAGGAGCATCTTTAATCCATAAATTGATTGTAGAACCTCATCTTTTTCTTACACTTTTTGTAGTAATTGTGTAGCTGACATATTTTGAAAATGGGTACCTGATTTCCATGTGCGTGCAACTCTGTAGCATAGAGTTGCTAGATCACTTTCAAAGAGTAGATGGAATATGTATTCCACATTGAGTCTTAATCTGGGATCTTCAGAATACATTTGTAAAGTGCGGTATTCTGATGCTGTTATCTGAGTGGGTCTATCATCGTACCTTCCTCCTTTCCCACTAGGAAAGAGTAGAGGAAAGGCACATGCTTCTATACTTTTTCCCATATACTGATTGGTGATCCTTTGGTTTGTCGCATTTGGTACGTTTCTAGTGCATCGTCTATGGTGTCTTTAGAGTGTAATTGATGTATTGTATAATGGTCTAAAATATTGGATACTGTAGCAGGATCTAGAAGTTGAAATTGACCAGTTTTTGGTAACTCTTGAATTATTTCAGTGGTTTCCCTTAGGTTTTCTTCAATATTAATTTATTTGTAGTATTCATTATTGTCTTTTAGATATTGCAAGGCTTGTCTAACTTTATGTAAATCCACCAGTTGTTGCCACATTTTTTGTCGTTTGTACGTACACCATTTACTAAGACAATTAAAGATTGATCTATTTGACGTTGCACTCCCAGAGTGTGTATATTTTCTTTGAGATCTAATGGTAAATAAAATACTTTGCCACTAATGCCTTTCGCTAATTCAGAGGGAGGTAATTTTGCTGTTTTTGGTTGAAGGCGTATTATTGCTTGAAATGGGTGCACTGTTTGAATTATGATGCTCTCTTATAAATTGAGTTGTTGCAGGGGTTTTGAGAGTGGGAATAATTCCAAGTTATTTATGATAGCACATGAAGGAGTTTGGTTGGTGTCAAGTTTTGAAGTGTAGTAACTGCAAAGTATTAAGGGGTCAGTTATTTCGTATTTGTTTTCTGCTATAAGGTAGAGTTATTTCAAACCATTTGGAATCTTCATTGTCTTCTATTTTGTATGTTATGTCTACAGTTTTTGTGCTACTTTTATAAAAAGTCCTGAGGCAACACACACACGGTTTGGAACCATACTATCATCCTATAAAGAGTCATCCATTGCCCTCAGTATCCTATCTGTTCTGCGTCTTTGTTCATCATCTCAAAAAACAATTTCTGATTTTGACTGCTAAGCCCGTTTTCTTAGCTGTTTGCCAGTTTAAAATTAAAAGCTGTGTGAAATAAGAAATTGCAATCCTGCAGTGGATGTATTCCTGTGCATTGTATTGCTCCCAAAATTGATTTTCTCACCTGTGTACACGTTGCTCTAGTGTCCTGCTCAGTAGCTTGTAAGTTTCATTTTCTTTTTAGTGCAGCCACACACATTTCTGTAAACTGACCTATAAGTAACCTGTAAAATCTGAGCACGCCATTTTGCTCATTTTGAGGGTTTTCATTTAGTTTCTGGCCTCCCATTCTGGGGTGGGGGGATGCATTTTCAATCCGATTTATCCCTCTTCTTTCTGACTCCTTGTCACTGCTTTCCAACCACACAGAATTGAGTCGATAAGTGTTGCAGGGGGAGTGTATAACTTATGTGCCATCTGTGATCGTGAAGAAAAGTCATTGTGTTTCCATTTCTATTAAAGGTGTAGGTGTAGGTATTCAGTGGAAGGAGGGGGCATTGTGAACCCCCTCTCCTATTCCTACACTTCCTGGGTAGGCCCGGTCGCGGCTGCTTTGGGTTCAGGGCCCGAGCCCCGGAGCACTCGTGCGGGAATACCCCTAGGAACTGTGACCCCCCCTAGTGACACCCCTCATAACAGTATAAGACCAGAAGTGAATAAGACTCCATTTTGTAAGCCACCTACTCCATTTTGTAATGATAAAACAGCCATGAGGTTTCAATGCAGGCCTGCAGCTCTCCCAGCCAGACGCGCACAGCGAGCAAGTTCCTCCCCCCACCTCCTATCTCCTGCCGTCTCTGCAGTTGTTCGGTTCCCATGAGAAGGCTGGCTGCAAGAATGCAACACAATCCTCACTGTATCTTCTGCCTTCCGTCTCAATTCGTTTACCCAGATACAGCCCAGAGCAGGGGCCAGAGCAAAAGCTATCAGTCTCTATAAACCTGCACCATACCCCACAGACCCTGGCCATAAAGAACCTAACCCCCATGCCCCTTAGGACAAAGTCAACAGTTAAAGGTAACCCTTAAGTCTGTTTGTTTATTTACGCTCTAATATGGACAGAACCAACATGTCTTTTGCTTGCGGGATCGTATAAACCTAATGATAGGCCAATGTGTATATGAGTGAACAATATAAACATATATGTGTAATTAGAAGTTCTCATGTTAAACCATTATGATGAAAATATAATGCATGTTAACCTAGGATACAAAAATGCTCATAATAGTGGATTGCAACAATATAATACATATCCAGTATAATACTGCACAAACCAGCATTGAGCTACCTCATTGCCATAAGTTTAAATGTAAATACATGTACAGTGTCGTGTGAACATAACACAGCATTTAACCACTTTTGATGAGCCACAATCCCACTTAGAGATGCTCACACATGAACGGCCTTTTTAGGAACAATGGATACTGAATCAAGTAAACGGTTTATTTCTTGATTTTTTATTTTTATTTTTATTTATTTTGCATTTTTAAAGCAGTCACACAGCCCGCGGTCATCGAGGCACTGTTACAAGAATTCTTTTTTTTTTTTGTCTTAGTTGCATATTTATAACGTGCTTAAATACCCAAAGGTTTCAAAGCACAGACCCGTGGATCGAACCGGCATTGCTTTGTGTCGTCTTGCTTCCAAGACGAGCACGTTGCCGCTGAGCTACCCTCCAAGGACATGATGAGTTCTTTTGTTTTCTTTTGTTATGATGAAAGTGCCTAGCCAAATGGAAATTATAGGATGATTTAAACCAGTATGACTTGAGCGCAACACAGTTAGCCACGTGTAAAAAGCCTGCTTGTGAAATTGTGTTCTAAAGGCCCTGTTTCTTTGTGCAATGAGGAACCATACCGCAAAGGGCTCTTGATTCTCTTCTGCCCATCAGGATAGGTTAACAGAGAGTTAATGATGTTTGGACATTTGATCACTAAACCCCCACAATGAAATGTATGCCCATGATGATATGTGCCTCTCGTGACCCAGTCATTTTAGCCATATATTCAGAATTCTCTTTGTTGTTATCAAATGGACACCCCAGACCATGCAATGACCCCATGTGCCCTACCCCTTAGTCAGTATATCTTGAAGTGTCTAAACAGATCAAGCACAACATTTAATGGGTGAAGCTTAATCTATGACCAGTAATAAATAACTTGCCTTTGAACCATGTTTTCACAAGTGGTTAGGATACAGGCCATATGAGTTTCCCGGCAAACAGATTATGGTAATGAATGAATGGGAGTGTGTGGCCACAAGGGCAAATGTCAAATTGTTAGTGTAACAGAAAAAAACACACAAGTGTCAAACCTGCATACCAGACCGATGAGCCCAGCTGACCGATTGACCCCTGGATGCTACGACATCTCACCACGTGCCCTCAAGCCAATTAAGTGCCTCTGATCCTATGACACCTATAGGTGCCCGCTCTTAGTAACCAATCCCAACAATTCATGTGCCCCCTAGGCCTTCCCACAGCTGACCACTGCGCACTGACTGATCAGGTCCAGAGGGTCTCGGATCAAGACGGACACGTGAGTATCAAGTGCAGGTGATATTGAAGGTGCGGGTGGGAGTCAGATGAGAAGGTCCTGGGACAACCGACAAAACTTTGGCGAAAAAAGGTGTGGAGACTTGTAGTGCAAAGGGAGAAAAGGGTCTTGGGAGTGTGGGTCTTTTCTCTATATGCTGTTCTATTCTCATTCTATCACATATGGCCATTAGGACAGTGACAAGGCATAAAGTGAAAATAGGTTGACAAGCATCCTATCTACAGTGGGAGGTGGAAGGCGGCACCGCATAGTGCTATCTCGACTAGTACAGGATATATAAGTGTGGGAAAATTGAGGCAAAAGAATAACGTAGGGGTCTCAAGGGAAGACCCGGAATAGTTTTTAGAAACGCTTTTTTCCAACTTATCCCTTTCTCTCACCCTGCCGGGTGGACTAGAGCAAAATAATGGGAAAATAATTGTTTTAGGGGAGTGTAACTAGGGAGTGTAACTAGGCAGGGGTAAAAGGGGTATTAGGGACAGAGAAGCACAATTTATGTTGTCTATGTTTCTTGCTGTATGTGAGACTCGTTAGGTGTTCGTCTCTTTGTGGAAAATAGTGTATTTTTGGGCATGAACATCTATGAATAGATCTGACATTGTATGGAAAGAAGTTATATCTATGCTGATGCAGTTTTAAAGTATTCAAAAGTAAGTGAATAATTCATTGCTTTTGAGAAGGATTGCATAGTACATAGAGTTGGTCATACGAGAAGTGTACAAGTCTAGATAAGAATTGTCCGTTGAGCTACGTTGGTGGTAAAGTACAATAGGTGCAGAGACTCCCCTTGCCAATATTTGTACGACTCTGCCAGGGTATGCAGAAAAGATCAATAAATACCACAACCAATGGGTCGTGGAGCTGAATGGAGAAGGATTGCCCCAAGTCTGCTGGAGGGAGTGTCCTTTGATAAAACGGTATTAGATATGGTTGCCACTTGCCTGTCCATTAAATTTAAGGGGAAACAGTTGCAAAACAGGAGAGAGATATTGGACTTGTGGTGCCTGTTTGAGGAAGTGTCCCCGGAGAAAGGCAGTGAGCCTAATACGTTTCCCCTGTCAACAACTGGCAGTGAAGTGCCAATCAGACAAAATGAGAAGAGAATAGAGGTCACACGTGTATACCCCTTACTGTCAAAGCCAGTGCCTGCAGAAGGATACAGCGACTCTGTATATGTAGCACAACCCACAGCGCCTTGTATACCTAAGCCATCCGCCACAGCACCACCCCCGTGGAGAGCCAAGGAATAATAGGAGAGATGGATACCCCCACAATCGATATTGAAAAGCTCACACAGGATTTAGACTCACAACTAACAATGGCTCAAACTGAGCTCTCTCGCATAAGGGCCATGGGAGAACGAGGAGGGTTGCTCACCCCCCGGGCAGAACCTGATGGGATGCCCCAGCCCATTGTAGGAACAAGGGAAGAGGGATGGAAGAAGGGAGAGATACTATTTCGAATAAATGACACCCCCACACGAATCATAGAAATAAACACTGCTGACAGTGAACGCGAGGTAGAAGAAGGAGGGGTGATGTCAGACAGGGAGGAAGAATATTGGAGTGATTTAGAGGAACAGGAAGAGGAAGAGGGAAGGCTGGGAACTGTCACCGGAGGGGCTTCATTTAGGGGGGTTGTCTCCCAATGAAGAATGGAGGGGAAGGCTAAGGAATAGAACAGGGCGCATGGCTGTAATTGGGAAGAAAGGGAAGAAGGTGAGTACTAAAAAGGCAGGGAAAAATGTACAGCTGCCACTAATACACTACATACCATGGGCTCAAATGGACAAGGCCAACTTGCTCAAACAGCTAGCCCCACTGTCAGAAGGCGCCAGCAAGTGGATATATGCATTCGAGAAACACACGGCAGGAGTGCCCTTGGCGGAGAGGGATGTTAAAAGCCTGTTGGTATCTGCAGTGGGAGACCAAACAAACAGGGTCTGGGCGAAGGCGGGGTTCCCTGGAATAACATTAGATTGTGACCGCCATGATGGAGCCTCATTCAACACAGTGCGGGCAATCGTGGGGGATGCATTGAGAGAAACATTTCCAGACACTCCAGATTTACAGTCAGTAATGCAATGTACAATGAATGATGAGGAAGACGCAATGTCTTTCATTCTCCGGGTGCAGAACATGTGGAGAGCGGAAACGGGTCCGGCCTGGGACCAATCAACGTCCCTGTTCTACTTCTTTATAAAGAGGGGGCTCCCAAAGGAAGTACAGAAGGCCCTTGAGAAAATAGCTGGGATCGAAGCCAAGGGGTGGCCTGAAATACAAAGCATCATTGTGCACCACTGCAAGAGGATCAAAGAGAAGGAAAAGGAGATAGCTCAGCGGCGGATGGCAGACAATGCCAAATTAGTGCAAAGTAAACTGCTGAAGGTCAGTGCAGTGGCATAAAAACCAGCGCGATAGGAAGGGAGCGGGAGGAGGAAGACAGACAGATGGGAATACCAATGCAGATGGAGGCAAACTGGACAGGTAACGGCCAGGATCAATGGTCAGGGGAAAATCAATATGAGCGACCACAGTGGCCATTGAGAGGGGGGTGGGGCAATAGAGGAGGATTTAGGGGATCAAGAGGAGTGGGTGCAGGATATGGAGGGACCCGAGGGGAAATGCAAGGACAGTGCTGGAATTGTATATGAGAGAATGTCGAAGCAGACCCAATAACTCATATCCAAATGAACATCAGATCGGACACCCCCACCCAGGAAACCCCTTTGGGCTACCAATGGGCGGGAATAGATGAGACAGCCAGCCCGACCCAAGATACATGAACGAGTATCCAATACCCCCGTAAAATATGTCTACACACCCCCAGTGCCATGACAATACTACCCCGGTGCTCAATAACACGTATGATACCACAGCAAATGGTGCACCAAGGGCACCGTGTAGGAGGACAACGATGGTGACAGGAAATGTTTTTGATGTTGATGAACTCCCGTGGCATTCAGCATCACACAGCCCACAGGGAACACTTGCATGTCCAGTACTGTCGACGACCCTTAACGCAGCAAAGGAACCACTGGTGCGGGCGGCAATAGGAAACAAACAATTCATTTTCATGGTGGATTCGGGAGCAGAAAAATCATGCCTCAAGGAAGGCAGGTTCCCGCTTTCTAATCAGACTTTGGAAATGCAGGGGTTCTCTGGGGCGGTGGTCGAGGTTCCATACACTGACATAACGGTGGGGGGAAAAACTGTACGGGCACCCCTCTGTATTACGAAGAGTCGCCCATTAATTTGCTGGGAAGGGACATTCTTAGCAAGATCAACATGACTATGGGCCTCATTACACGGTAGGTGGTGAGCCATGGCGCTATTAGCGCCATGGCTCATGCCGGTAAAATACCGGCACCTCCTTGGCGGAAAGGGGATTTACCGCCCCATTCCAAGGTTGGAGGGGCGGTAAATCCCCCTTCCACCATTGCCCTTCCCCATTCCCATTTCAGCCCCATAGGGCTCTATGGGAATGGGGAAGGCGCTAATTACGTAATTAGCTCCGAGGTCCCTTAGCGGGTTGGATTTTAACACCTGCAAAAAGCAGCCGTTAAATCCCCCAACCCGCAAAGGGACCTCGTAGTAAGGCGGTAAGGATTTACCGGTACCGGTATTTTACCGGTACCGGTAAATCCCTACCACCATCCGTGTAATGAGGCCCTATATCTTTTACCGACAGAGGAACAGTGTGTTCCACACCAGGCATATGTGCAATCCGTGCCATGTTAGTAATACACACTGAGGCAAATTTTCCACAAACACTTGGCGTACCTGTACATCCGGACATGTTTCTACAAGGTTTAAGGATCCTGGCGAGAGTAGTACCAGAATTGAAAAGTGAGAAATGGAGGGTGCCTTCAGAATTCATTTTCCGCCCAATCGCAGACCCAGAAATAGTACCAGGGTCAATAGTGTCCCTAGACATACATGCAGTACAAGTGTCGTCACAAAGAATAACAGTAATAGCAATGGATATGCAGGGATGCCAGTGGAGAACAGTGATGTGCGTTGACACCAATAAGACCCTGCGAGACCTGACAGATGAGGAACATTTTTGTGACAAAGAAGATGATGGGGAAATAGTGATGGAAATTGCAATCCCTGTGATGTCATGATCCAAAGAAGAGAGCTGCCACTACCCCTGATGGCTGCAATCAAAGCACCACCAGTATACTTTGAGGAAGACATGTCCCAAGTACCACAGCAGCTGTGGGCCACAGGCCCACATGATGTAAGGTTAGTACACGAAGTGACACCAGTAAAGATTAGGCTCAAACCCGAGGCCATTCTACCCCGGGTAAAACAATACCCCCTATCTAGGGAGGCTGCGGAAGGCATAAAGGACACAATTTATGCATTAATAATAAAGGAATAATAGTGCCATCTAACTCGCCCTGCAACACATGCATTTACCCGATCAAGAAAGTGACGGGAGGGGCGTGGAGGATGATCAAGGACCTACGCCCCCTCAATGACGTAGTACAGAAGGAGTTCCCTCTTGTCCCAAATCCTGCCTCAATCCTATGTAGTATCCCAACCGAGGCCACTCATTTCATGGTAGTGGATCTAAATAACACCTTCTTCTAAATTCCACTTGATCAAGGTTCATGGTACCTGACAGCCTTCTCGCTAGGGGGAAAAGATATGAGCACTGCAGAATGCCCCAATGGTACTGTGAAAGCCCCAGTATTTTCAACAGAATATTGCATGAAGACCCCGGAAACATACACACGAGTCCCATAATTCAGTATGTAGACGATCTGTTAGTCTGCGGGAGGGATGGGAAATAATGCAGAGAGGATTCCATCACTTTGTTAACACATCTTGCACAGAAATGGTACAAGATAGATAGACAAAAACTGCAATACTGTTTGACAAAAGTGCTATACTTAGGCCAATTGCTATCTAAAGACGGTAAAAGAATAATACCTGACAGGGCAGTAGCCATAAAAGCAGTAAAAGAGCCTCGCACAGTGAAGGAGATGCAAAAGTTTCTCGGCATGTGTAACTACTGCCGAGCTTGCATATTGGATTATGCAGCATACACCAAACCCATGTTACAGGCCCTCAAGGAAGCACAGTGGGAAAACACCACTTTACAATGGACACAGGAAATGCACATAGCTTTTGACACACTCAAAGAACTGATATCTATCGCCCCAGTCCTCGCGACCCCCAACTGTGAGCAGGAGTTTTATTTATTCTCACATTGCAACGGCACATTCATGACAGCTGTACTGACACAAAAAACATCCCTGGGTCACAAGCCCCTAGCATTTTACAGCAGAACACTAGATGCAGTAATGCAGGGACATTCCGCTTGTGAACAGGCTCTCCCAGCCGCCACATTCGCGATAGAGAAGAGCTCTATGATCGTGATGGGATGCTCTGTCATGTTATACGTAGAACACTCTCTGTTCGCCATTCTTGAAGGATCCAAAAGCACGTTGACCACACAAAGGGCTACAGCATATGAGTTGATTATTTCTAGTGCTAACATCCATATCGTGCTGTCTAAAAGCGTAAACCCAGCCACATTTATCACAGAAGCATGCACAGTAGAAGACATGCAACAGTACAACTTCGCCACATATGCAGGAGATGATGATGACACACCCAAGGCACATGAAAATGCATTATCAGAAGGGGAAATCTACTTTGTAGACGGGTGTGCCTACATAGATTGTGAAACGGGAGAAAAGCACGTGGGAGCAGCATTAGTTTGGGTAGAAGATAGAGAATTTGAATTAATTGTGCAGAAAAGATTACCACCTTATTTCTCAGCCCAAGCAGCAGAACTGGTAGCGCTCATAGAAGCACTACACACCGCAAAAGGGTGTATAGTTACTATCTATATGGATTCTGCCTATATGGCAACAACAGTACATGGAGGATTAGCAAGATGGGGGAAGGGAGGATTCCGAAGGGCAGACGGGTCCACAGTTCAGCATGCGGCATTAATAGGGAAACTAAGTGATGCATTAAAAGTGATGGCATCATATCATTTGGAAATGCGGCAGCCTCCTATTTGCCAAAACCCCCAACAGGTGAGTACATATTACAGAAAGTAGTAGAGGAAACACAACCAGAAGGATTTAACTCATTACAAGTCTCTCAAATTATTGAGCTTCAGCAAGATGCACCCAGCGAGGAGAAAGAGACATGGGTAAAAAGGGGGTGTAGCCAGTCCGCCACTGACCTATTATGGAGACAGAATAACACTGGCAAAGTAGTAATGCCAGCAGAATCGTTAGAGTTTGCTTTCAAGCAATTGCAGTTTCCAGCTCACAATGCAAAGCAGCACATAATTGCCGACATACAGGAAAATTGGTTTGCCTCCGGAGTACAGGAACACGTGACGAAGCTGATAATAGAATGCATTACCTGCCAAATGTACAACTGAAATTACGAACCCTCAGAGGAGCATTGCCAAAACCGGAAGGGCCTTTCAGAGAACTGCATATAGATGATGCAGACATGGGAGAGCGCTTTGATGGGGCTCAATATTTGATTGTTGTTGTATGCCCCTTCTCCCGGTGGATGGAAGCCGGCCTCTGTGCTCACCCAGATGCATGGTGCGCTGCCAAATTGTTCGGGAGAGAGGTGTTTCCCCGCTGGGGAATCTGTGATGTCATGCATTTCGACAACGGAATGCACTTTGTGAATGACATGTTCAAGCACATTACTGCAATGCTAGGCATAACCCACAAACTCTATACTATTTATCACCCGCAATCGAACGGAATTGTGGAAAAAAAGAACGGATTACTCAAGAGTGGGTTGTCAAAACTGTGCCATACGCTCAAGAAGAAATGGGTATATTGTTTATCCCTGGCGCTTTTTGAGATGAGAAAACAACCGTGCACCATCTGTCACCACATGAAATTGTGACAGGAAGGAGGATGCACACAGCCCACTCCCCTTTGCACAGGCAATCAGACGCATACCAAAGTCCCACAGTCTTAGGAGAAGAATTTCATGAGCATTTTAGAAACCTGACAAGAGCGGCACAAGCCATAGCCAAACAAATAGCACCACCATTCACACAGGAAAATGCTACTGACACAATACCACCAACCACAGATAATCCAGACTGCCAGTTGATGCCAGGCGACATGGTATACGTGAGGAGTTTTGTGCGGAGGTGGAACGGGCCAAGGTTCCATGGTCCATACAAGGTAGTTTACTGTACACCCACAGCGGTCAAAATGCAGGGCTTGAAGTATTGGGTGCATTTGACAGTACGTAGAGACCATGGGAGCACAGAGTGCGCAGAAACCGAAGGTAATAGGGATAAGAGTAGCACGCAAATATAGAAGATGGGAAGAGTGAGAATACAAAGACAGGTGTCAAGAATTAAATAAGAGAAAATAAAGGATATATAACGATGTGTAAATAGATGTACAGTATATTGAAGTATTGGTGCTTTGTGTGATAAGACGAGATAATAATGAGCTCGCTATCTCTCTCTCTCTTTCTCTCTCTCTCTCTCTTTCTCTCTACTTGATCTTTTATAACTACACAGTTGAAAATGTGCGCAATAATAAGGATTTTCTTCCCAAGCAGTAGATCCAACTAACAGTGATTTATCTCCCTCGGTTCCAGACTTGAGGTGTGGGGGAGAGAAACGGAAGGATGTGAAAAGAAAAAGAAAAAATAATGATGATAATATAACTTGTCTATCAAAACAAAAGGAAACTAATGTGAAAAAGGAAAGCTAAGTTTAATTCACCAAGTAACCAATGTGTAAAACACATGGGAGTAATATGCATGATTAACAACTGCTCATATTTCATTTATTAGGAGCTTTGATGGGCATGGACTAGGCCCCGGCCGCAGCAAACGATAGTGTAAATAGGAATAGATGGAGGAGATATGTTTATGCTAGTTATTCGTATGAGTGCGTGTTGTTTGTATGTGCAGTAGTATTCTTTTCAACATTGTTTGGCTTGTTCCTGTATTGGGTCATCGCATTTATTTCAATCGATGCTGGCCAGGGGGGTGTGGGCATAAAAACTATCACGAAAGGGACCCATCTAATCTGGGATGGAGCCAGGCTGATATGGGCCCGCAGGAGCCCTGAAGATGAACATAATAGAACCACAGGTGTTACACATATCACAATGAGGCCAGCCCCCCAGAGTCCCCACACACAAATGAATCCGACTTCAGTGTGTACACAATGAAAGACAGAACTCCCTCAGAACTCACATGGGTGCAGAATCACCCGTATCCAACAACTATGCTGGTTTTAGAAATGGCAACTCCAGAGAAGCCAACCACCAGAGAAGGGGGTAATGACAACAACAATATGACCAACACTTACTACAGTTTATATATGCAATGGGAGGGTAAATAGGGTGGCCGGCAGGCCCAAGGGAATGATGGAGGTGGGTTTAAGAGGAAGAAGAAGGAAACACAACAGGAAAAGTGGGGAGAGCATTATAAATTCGGCTTAGACACAGTAGATGATCCCCAGCACCCCCACCAAACAAATAAATGGTACGCAGACATGAGCAACACAGCAAAACAAACAACTAATGAGAGCTGCTATGTATGCTCACTCATACCTCATGCCTCAGGTACACCGAAGGTATTGCTGCCACAAGAAATTCCATTTGCGGAGGCCCAATGTCTCCTACATCGCGCGCTTTGCTGAAAAAAAAATACTTTTGAAGCATAGGCAGTGTCATTTGAACTCTTGCAGAATGAGCGGACATGTTACTCCCGGCCGCAAGGAGTAATTTGTGTGAAATAATCTTTTCTGGTAATAAAGGGAACATTGCACGTGGAGAATAAATGGCAAAAGGAAGAAATACTATGCGAAGCAGAAGCACTGCGATGGCTGCCTGAAAAAAAAACTGTCATGGGTACAGAGAACATGCGCTCCCACATGAACTGAACACATAACTAAACTCACTTGGGTCGCCGCCGTCGAGAAACCCTTCAAATTGCAAAAAGAAATTTCTTATGAACTGTTCTTCCGCGGAGAAGGCAAGAAGGACATGGGGGAAAACAAAAACTGCAGCAAAACTCTCATAATACCTGATATGAAAAAGGGAATGGCTGCAATGATGGACACATATTGGGTTTGCGGCAACATGGCGTACCTGCATCTCCCGCAATCATGGAGAGGCACATGCTACCTGGCAACGCTGCACTCGATTCCGGTTGTTCAGTTCTGTTGAGACATTTTTTCGTCCCTCGTTCCCAGCATCCAGGCGAGAGCGAATGCCAAGTGGCTACAGATTACAAGGTGGGAGCTCATCCACTTGGCCAACGACACTGAAGAAGGGTTCAATGTCATCAAAGGGAAACTTAGAGCCTTGCGGTTAATGACGATGCAGAATCGATATGTGCTTGACCTATTAACAGCAAGCGATGGAGGTGTTTGTCAAAAAATCGGGAGCACATGCTGCACATTTGTACCTTCTGCAGACGCTGAGAACGGTTCCCTTTCACACGATTGCAGCGGTACATGACCTCAGAGAGCGGTTGAAGCATGAAGGAGGGGCACAGCCCAGCATGTGGTTTGATAAGCTGGGTACTTACCCGGCTAGGAATGACAGTGAAGCTCCTCATACAACTCATTGGGCCTCATTTCGAGGTAGGTGGTAAGGGATTACCGGCACCGGTAAGGACACCGGTGCCAGTAATCCCTTACCACCCTATTGCGATGTCCCTTAGCGGGTCTCTTCCTTGATGCCTGGTTTTTACCAGGTGTTTTGGAAGGGACACGTTAAGGGACTTCAGAGCTAATAATGGTACTGCAAATTTCTGTACCGTTATTAGCTCCATTAGCCCTATGGGGGCTCGAATGGGAATAGGGAATGATTCCCGGAATGGGGATTTACCGGGTCCTCCAAGGTTGGAATTACCAGGTAAGTCCCTATTTCGGGAACCCGGACCCGGAATGCGGTAAGGGGGTAACCATGGCGCTAATAGTACTATGGCTACCTCCTACCTCGTAATGAGGCCCATTCAATTCAAGATCCTCTGCATTGCCCATAAACCCTTACACAGATCAGAAGCCAAATGTATCCAGACCAAGATCAGCCACTACCAACCAGGAAGAGAATTAAGATAAAGCAACGACCTCCAAATAGAGACAAAACAATATATATGAAAAAAAGGAAAATCATTGAACTGCATTCTCATGCTTAATTGCTAACCTATGGAACACAATGCCTAAGGAAATTAGAACAATAAAAGACAACCTCACCTTCAGGAAACAACTAAATCATGGTTATTCAACTGCCAATGACCAGAACAAAGGGATGATAGCAGCAAAAGCAAACAGGATGGAAAGAAATACATAAAAGGACAATAGCACAGATAAGCTGCTTTGGATTCAGGGCCCGGCCCCGGAGCACTCGTGCGGGAATAACCGTAGGAACTGTAAGCCACCTACTCCATTTTGTAATGATAAAACAGCCATGAGGTCTCAACGCAGGCCTGCAGCTCACCCAGCCAGGCGTGCAAGGTGAGCAAGTTCCTCCCCCACCTCCTTCCCCCTGCCATCTCTGCAGTTGTTCAGTTCCCATGCGAAGGCTGGCTGCAAGAATGCAACAAAATCCTCACTGTATCTTCTTCCTTCCATCTCACTTCGTTGACCCAGATACAGCCCAGAGCAGGGGCCAGAGCAAAAGCTATCTGTCTCTATAAACCAGTCCCACACCCCACAGACCCTGGCCATAAAGAACCTAACCGCCATGCCCCTTAGGAGAGAGTCAACAGTTAAAGGTGACCCTTAAGTCTGTTTGTTCATTTACGCTCTAATATGGACAGAGACAACTTGCCTTTTGCTTGCGAGATCATATAAAGCTAACGATAGGCCAATGTGTATATGAGTGAACAATATAAACATATATGTGTAATTATAAGTTCTCATGTTAAACCATTATGATGAAAATATAATGCATGTTAACCTAGGATACAGAAATGCTCATAGTAGTGGATTGCAACGATATAATACATAACCAGTATAATATTGTACACACCAGCATCGAGCTACCTCATTGCCATAAGTTTAAATGTAAATACATATACAGTGTTGTGTGAACATAACACAGCATCTACCCACTTTCGATGAGCCACAATCCCACTTGGATATGCACACACAGACCCTGAGCTATGAACTGCCTTTTTAGGAACAATGGATACTGATTCAAGTACACAGTTTATTTCTTGATAAGTTCTTTTGTTTTCCTTTGTTATGATGAAAGTGCGTAGCCAAATGGAAAATATAGGATGATTTAAACCAGTATGACTTGAGCGCAACACAGTTAGTCACGTGTAAAAAGCCTGCATGTAAAATTGTGTTCTAAAGGCCCTGTTTCTTTGTGCAACAAGGAACCATACTGCAAAGGGGTCTCGATTCCCTTCTGCCCATCATGGTGTCAGGATAGGTTAGCAAAGAGTTAATGATGTTTGGACATTTGATCACTAAATCCCCACAATGAAATGTATGCCCATGATGATATGTGCCTCTCGTGACCCAGTCATTTTAGCCATATATTCAGAATTCTCTTTGTTGTTATCAAATGGACACCCCAGACCATGCAATGACCCCATGAGCCCTACCCCTTAGTCAGTATATCCTGAAGTGTCTAAACAGGTCAAGCACAACATTTTATGGGTGAAGCTTAATATATGACCAGTAATAAATAACTTGCCTTTGAACCATGTTTCCACAAGTGGTTAGGATACAGGCCATATGAGTTTACCGGACAAACACATGATGAATGAATGGGAGTGTGTGGCCACAAGGGCAAATGTCAAATGTTTAGGTAACAGAAGAATACACTCAAGTGTCAAACCTGCATACCAGCCCGATGAGCCCAGCTGACTGATTGACCCCGGATGCGACGACATCTCACCACGTGCCCTCAAGCCAATTAAGTGCCTCTGACTCTATGGCGCTATAGGTACCCGCTCTTAGTAACCAATCCCAACTATTCATGTGCCCCCTAGGCCTTCCCACAGCTGACGAAATTGTTTTGTATATAATTGAACTGTAACATGTTTTCTGCAGAACGCTCTCGGCGTAAGCAGAGTAGATTCTGCTTGCCCTATTTTAGAGAAAATCTTTGATACTACCAGCACTTGGTCTTGGTCTCATTCCCTCCTGGGATGGGGTTTTATTGAATCCATCGGGAGATGTAATTGTACTTTTGTGGGCTTCTCACTTACAGTATCGTATGTTAAAAAATTATAAGACTTTGCATTTGTATTGCCACACCGTGGTGGCTGCTGCCCTACATTTTGTTTTGATCTGATTTGTCATTTGATTCTAAAAATATATAAATATTGTTACACACCAGCCTGGTTCATGGTCCATTGCGACATGGGTATTTGTTAAGGTGGGTTTGAGACGGTTTGAGTGCCTTCTCAAGAAAGAATCCAGGGTTCAAATAAAAATAAAAAGGTGTTTTTTATTGTGCGCCACCTTCAGTGTCAGTAGAAGAAGTCCCTGGTGGGAGTGTGCTGTGTCATAAAATCCTTTACACAGCGCCATTCCTTTGGGCATCTGCAAAGTCTAGAGATTCTTCTAAGCATCCTGCAGGCTCACAGGTGGGCTTGGATGACCAGCTCTGACCCCCTTCACACCTCTTCTAATTAGTAGTAAAGTGTACATTCTAGTAGCTTGGGAATAAATATAATGTACGCACCAAGCAGGGATGGTTCCCATGGATGATCACCAAGATATTGAAATGACCTTAGTACTCCCTCTCTATCACTGCAGCCCCCTTGTCTGTCTTAATGGCTAGCCTTGGAATTAGCTGTATTCTACCTGTAAGTACCCAGAGGGCCCACAATGTTATGGTGAGCCTTGATTAAAGCCCTGTCCCCGTGGAGAACTACTGAATCTTCAGTCATGTGGGGTAGGCAGGTAGGAAAGCTTCACCTCCAGAGATAAACGGACTACTTAATAGGCTAACTACTTTTCTGGGTCTGAGTCCTAGACCCAAGCAAGGTTCTGTTGAGCCAAGCCTTAACAACATTTGTCACAGTGAGTATGCAACGGACGTTAGAAATGTCAAATAGTTCAACCAATTTATTTTTAATAGTGGGAGTTTCAGATGAATCCCTACAGGCGAAACAGGCAAACAACCTAAACTCAAAATGGAAGGTCTATGGTAAAAGTGTCAGGATGTAAGATCGGGTTAATCACTCAGATGACAGGTAAAGAACACGGGGCACTTGGGAGCTACAAGGCTGTCCTCCCTTGGCACCTCACCAGTTTCCTACAGCTAACATGAAATAATTCAGTAAAAACAGACTTAGGCCATCGTTGTTTCTGTGGTTAAGCCTTTTTATATTCAATTCTTTGTATAAGAATTTTGATGCCAAATTGGGCTGAATTCCCCGTGGAGTCCTATGGACTCCGAAAATGGGAAATTACATCTCACTACCACCCCTTGTAATCCTGTAGTAAATCTGCTGGACCAAATGGCGATAACAGTAATTCGGTTTGGTGGTATTTTGTAGGATTTAACGCCAGTATATTGACAAACTAATAATGAGGTACAATGTGTAGTCCTTCTGATTAATGTTGCATGAGAAAATGTTAAGTGTCCTGACCTTCTGTGCTCTAGGACGTTTAAATGTTTTCTTTTTTCTCTTGACTCCTTATCATGAATATGGTTTTCCTGTGGAACTGGTTTCTTGAACAGTTGTTGAGAGTCAATTGAGAGAATGGTGAAGTGATCCTTGAGAGATATTAATCTCTGCCGCCACAGGCAAAGTAGCGATGTATTCCCTGCAAACTTAGCACTGCTCTGTTACATACATTAAACAGAGGAGATATCCTTTGTCATTCTTTTCATTATGAGATACAATTCCCAAGGTATTCATCAGCGGCCCTGTCACAGGTCCCCATGGTTGAAGCTGCCATCTTTGCTGCTGTGACTCAAAGTAGCCAATCTGTTCAGCATTGGTAGCACTATCCTTGGTAAGTGTGAGAGTAAATTCATTCATTTGCTTGAAAAAGTGTCCAGAAAAAATTCCCAAGCATTTCTATTTATGTGGTTGCCACATCAACCACTTTCATTAATTCAATTGAAAGACATCACCACATGAGGGGCAGTGTTTTGGTTTTAACAATATTAACTAAATGCAATATTCTCTAATAATCATAAAATGAGGCATTACGCCTGCAGGACTGACATCATTCAAGTATGCAGAGACATTTACTGTTGGAGATCCAGTATCTATGCGTTTTACTCTATCATATTGTACATAAGTACCCAGCGAGGGTCAACCAGAATGCAACATGCATTCCGATTGGCCCTCACCGGGGCATTACCTGGCCGGGAATCCCTTGCACGCTGTTTGTGCCTTTGGTTCCCGGCAGGGTGTGGAGGCCCTTTAGCCAATGAGGAGGAAATCCCCGCTCTGAGCCTCCCCATGGCTGGAGGCTGTCTTCGTCCCCCGCTGGGGACTCAGGTAAGTTGTTTTTCCCTCCACCACACTCCCCTGCAAACTATCTACTCCCCTCCCTCCCAACCCCACTTGCCTTCTTTTTTCTTCTTTTCTCAGGAGCGGACGCGCTGGGAACAGGGTGTTCCCAGAGCATACCCTCACGATGGCCGCCATGGAAAGGTAAAACGGACTATGTTTTCCCTTTCCCGTTGGCCATTTTTGAAAACTTTTTATTTCTGTTACGAAACGTATTTCGGAACAGAAAAAAAAGCAATTAGTACCCCGCTCTAACGGTCCGTGGTAGCAATGACAATAAGCCCCTCGACGGCGGGCCAATACCACCCGCGGTAATGCCCACGGGGCTTCATTAACTATGACCTGGGGGCATTACCTGGGGTGGTATTGGCCCTCCGGCTCGTGGCTTATTGCCACAATATTCTCCTATAAATGCAAAATTATTATAGCTATTATAGTGACATGACATATAAGAGAGTGTAACGGGAACCCCATCTTAGAGGATGATAAGAATGTTCTGTTTCAATGACTGAGGCCTTTATCTTGGATATGAATAGAAAGAAATTGACCAGGGAAATATAATTTTACAAGTGCGTTGCCAGCATATCTCCAACCCACACATGTTGAGGAGTCACTTGGCCCTGAATGGCATTTGCTGATGACTCTTCTCAAAGGTCTCTCCCTCCTTGTGCTATTATAAACCATACAAGGATAGCAAGCCAAATGCAAAATTGGACACTCAACACTTAACAAATCCAGTGTTGTTTGGGTTGGCCTGTTTGCAGTATAATCACTTAAAACTTAAAAACGATTATATTTTCTCAGAATTCTGCACTAACAGTATTGCTCTTGGTACAATGTGATACCTGACTGACATTGATCAATATACAAATGGCCCAACAGAAGGATGTGATTGCCAAAAGCTGTATTAGGGGCTGTGAAAAAACTAGGGGCAAAGTAATAAACGGGATGATTTTTAACTAAACGAGATTTGCCAGGATTATGGTTTTTGAGGGTATGGGCAGTGCCTCAGGATGACTTAAACCGAATGGGGTTCTCAAGGATGTTAAAGAGTGTTCACACAAATAGTCTCAAATTGAAGAGGTTTGCAGACCCTTCTATTGTCTTCCCGGGAGTCTCACTCTGCTTTGTCTGCAGTGTTGTGGCTTTAGGGCTCCCTGGACCTTCCTCTTGTTTTTCCCACCAGGGTCTGGCTTCGTTTTGTTCTCAGTCTAAGGATCAAGAGTTCTTGAACCCTTCTGGCTTCCATGAGTGAGAGCCACCTCCCAAATTTCAGCTGTGGACTAGAGCCCGCTGGCAGGCACTGTACATAGTTTTATGGTGGAGCGGCCTTGAACAAAGGCCCAGAGGCACATGGAGACTGGAGGCCACTCTAAGTTCTTTTAAGGATATAGTTTGGGTGGTCTCTCTGCCTGCCATACCTTGTCCCTGTCCTTCGGGTGGACGTCCTTAGTGAACTGGCCATCAGTGTATACATGTAAAGCCCCTGGCAGGTGGTTTAGGTCCTGCTCTTTCCCCTGAGGCTTTCTATCAGATTTCTGTGTCTTCGTGAGGGGAGCCACGTGAGCAGACGAGGCCCTCCCCTTAAAGGGCAGGAGCGTCTACATTGGCAATGTGATGCGCCTCTGCCTCCTACACATGGCATAGTGGAGGTAGTCAGGGGATCATACAACATTCACTACCATTAATCCCTATTACTTTGCTCTTCTATTAAGTAGATTAAAAAATAACAAACTATCTTTCTGAGACGACTGTGTTATCATATTTATATCTGCTAGCTTTCAAGATCACATTATTACTTTCCTGTGGGCACAGAATTAACAACCAGAATGTTCAAAAGACTATATTAAGAGCGAAATAAATATGACTAAGCCTTTCTTATAGTTGTGTTTGCTATGTTAGTGTTCACTTCCATGTGAGTCTTGTACTCAGTGCTTCTGTTATTTCACTAGCATGCCCGCTCTTAAAGGTGACTTCTTATCTGTTCCTCAGCGGGAATCCAATTAAAACTTATTTCTTGTGTACAATTTAAAACTGCTTAGAACTTCACATGCAATAAGCACCTAAGAACTACAGTAGAACTCGAATGTTGACATAATAAAAAGCTACAGAATGTGCATGTTCACAGCATCAACACTTCTTAATTATAAGATCCAATTAACAAACTGAGCAACAATTAATAGACAAAACATTGGGAAATTTCGCATCAATAGTTTATATGTGCACTAATTAGAAATTATAGCTATTTCAAAAAATTCGAACACCTTAAATAATTGACAATGACTTTGGCAGACTTTGAAGCCAGGGTGTAGCGCACAATGACATGCACTCATACGTTTGAGTTATGCCAGTCCTGTATGAGGACTCAATGTGCATAATCCATGAACGATCCATTGTATTTATCATACCACGACTTCTCAGTTCACTATATTTGCTATCCCAACTGATTAGTGGCTTGCAAACCATGCCGTGCAGTAAATGCATTGATTATAAAATACATATAGTTCCACACGGCTGCACCACACCTGCGCAGGCTGTAAGTGTTGACGGCAGACTTGTGTCTTGTGCTATTTTCTATCAAAGCTGCATGTTCGTCTTTATGTCTCATACCATCATTTAGGCTCGGGCACATTTTGAATAATTTACTTTGCTGAAACAGCTTTTCATTTATCATAGAAAATATGGTACTTAACAGACTATATGCATCCTGCAGTTTTACAATTCCGGTGCCTAATTCTTTGACAGCTGCTAGCGAAGGGTTGCCCAAATCAATCTCTCCCAGTTCATGTGTGATCTCTGCAGTGTCTGCACACCTCCTGCTGCTGTGCACGATGTGAGAGCAGCCGGGCATCCATCTGTGAGAGAAGGAACTTCCATGTGTATCGCATTGCAAGCGGCCTTATTCCAAAGAGTTCCTTGTGCACCTGTTTGCTGTTTGTTCTGTGCAATCTTGTTATCTAGCAAAATACATGTTCACTGTGCACGATAGTGCGGTCCCTATGCGCCGTTCTATACAGCATTGTTTATATTACTTCCCGTTATAGGCAGACTGATTTAAAAGCAGGAGTTGCACCTTTCAGACCAAACTAGTTGTGTTGAATGCTTATGCACGCTTTGAGCAAAAGCCCTTTGGCAAATGCAGTACAACTAGATAAATACTGGTTCTTGTGTTATGGGCCTTGAGAGCCACTTCATATATGATAACAATAACATTGTTCTAGATATTGATCCTTGCCTGATTCCTAAGCAGTGCACTATCGTATTATCCAAATTAATGGTACTCAGAAGGATGAAGGTCGATTCAGCATTTTAAGCATTTGCACTTGAGTCTTGCATGCAAAACCCAGCATCCTCAACATTATGAATGTCTGGCTTGGGATTTTGCATGGTAGATATGTGTGCTCTCACACAAAATAGAATCCTATATTATTGACCATCAGAGATGGTTTGTATTTTGATTATATTCATTGGACAAAGAACCTAGATTTAACAAAGAAACATGCCTACGGGACCAAACTGAAATGTACATTCATTGTGAAAAGTGGTCATAGTTTTTTTTTTTTATATACTTTATTTGTTTTAGTTTTTTCAAACTTTTACAAAATTTTAAAAGAAGAAACAATTCATGACTTTAAAATCTCGTGAATCCATAATTTAATGTTTGCAATTAACAATTTACAATTCACAGTTAATTATTATACAATACATAATACATTTTCAACATCAGTTCATTAATACAATCCTGATACAATTTGAGCGAGTTTTATTCTATTTCGCACACCTGTTCTATGAATGCCAAAACTCTTATTCTCAAAGTCATTGATTCTCCATGTAGCATTTTCATCCATAAAACGTCCCTCCAGGGGAGTTGCTATGTCTGAAAAAGACCCGGGGCTAAACTGATGTCGGAACTGTTGGGACTGGGGGCTAGCTAGTCTTTTGGCTGTAGCTCCTGAGATTCTATCCGGGGCTACAACCAAAAGATCAGGGGCTATAGCCCCCTTAGCCCCCCTCTAGCAACGCCCCTGCGTCCCTCAGTAACCATACATTATAGACAAAGTCTTTAATATTTAAGCAATAAGCCCAGTGTCTGTGGGTCATTACTGTGTCAGGTAATGCCCCGGGACCATAGCTGCAGGACGCTGTTATGGCCCCCAGTGAGGGGTTTATTGCTTTCGTATCCCGGCGCATTGTACTGGGATACTAACAGTTTGTAAGTTGTGAAACCTTTTGCAACTTACAAAACAAATTGCCTGCCATGGATCAGGGAGAAGGGATTACACATAGTCCCTTCCCACTTTCAATGGCAGCCTTGTGGACGTTGGAGCTGCGTCGGGAACACCACTGTTACCGGTGCAGCCAACGGACAAGGAAGCAGAAGGTAAGTGGGCAGGGGGTGCCTTATTGTGTGGAAAAGGGGGTGGGAGTGGGGGATGGAATGCAGGAAAGCAGGGAGGTGCACTTACCTCCAAACCCCAGAAAAGAATTTCCCGTGGAAGAAGGCGGCCTCCCGCTCTGAGGGGGCTCATTGCAGGTGCTGTAACTTGTGATAATGCCCCCACTCCGAGCCTCCTCATTGGCTGGGAGGCCACACCGGCCCACAGGGTGCTAATAATCATTAAAACATTATTACAGGTAGAGTCCTTTCCACCATCAAAGCCCACCTGCTTTCAGGATGTTTTATTTCTTTACTCTAGTCCCATGATTTGTTACTAGATGTAAATCCAACTGTGCAATTGAAAAGAAAGAAAACAAGTCCCTTGATAAACTGATTTTTACTGTGTTAAAATGGTGCACAACATGGACTTGTAATTATTTTATTTATTTTTTTATAAAGCATTGAAGCCCTCAGGCATCGGAACGCTATAACAAAACATAACTTACAACATAGAAATAACATACAATACACAATCAAATAGAACACATTAAGTAAAACTCAATCGAAATTCATCTCAGTGCAAACATTCTTAACGGGAAGTTTACAGCCCAAAGGCAAGTCCACTATGAGTTTTAGGTTCGACGAACCCTTAGGCAAATACTTGCAGCTACTAAAGAAAGTTGGCAGGTTGCTGCACCCACATCCTACCAAAACACAAGTCCTGTTTTCCTGAGTGCACCACTCATCAATCTCCAGCCTGCATAAGATTTTCAAGTCTGAGCATCTAACCACTCCCAGTCCAGTTCGTTGATGGAGCCAAGCCAAAACCATTTTCCTAATTGCCTCTCTTGGTTCTTTCCCACATGGCTTCTCTAAGCTGGTAATAATTCAATTCCTGCCATCCATGAAAGAATCTCGTAAAGTCTTGTCCCTGACTACCGGCATTGATGATTTCCTTACTCAAAAGGTTTTCGAAATGAATGAGAATGTACAGACTTTCACAGTCCGACCCACATCAATAGGGCCGGAATTGGACTTCCTTAAATCCACCAATGGTAGAGGAATAACGCCTCCCAAAGTCTAACCTGCTTCCACAGGAGGCACAAAATGCCCAAGCATTGAAAGAGAGTCATTGAGAGGGCCCATGACATCAGATGTTAACTGTATGGTTTGTTAGGCCCAGTCCCTTTTTCCCCGGATGGAGAAGCTAACTAGCAGCAGCTGTTCAATTGGCATGGATGTCAATGCATTGTTAGAGGGATTACAGGGTCAGTTTGGTATGGCTTATCCATCTTGATCACATGATAATTCCCAACAAAGTTATCCAAGGAGTCCATCCACAACAATCATTGAAACTATAGCACAATATGGAATGCATAGTGCATTACTAGTTTTTGAACAGCGCACAATGATGCTGAAAAGCATCAATGATGATGATCTTCTTTAAAATATATCCGCTTTCACTTGCTTTGATCTTAGGTTCTCAAAAACATACACAATTTTGAGGATTTTGTCAGGGCACCAAATTTCTCTTTTATGTTTAATATATTGAACATTAGAGAAATAATCACATAAACATTGGTAAAATTGAAGATGATAAAAAGACCTATGTGTTAACTAATAGTGCAAGAGTAGGGACAATAAATTAAAATCTTGATAGTCAGAGAATAGTGAATGACTACAAACAGGTAAATTGAGTAATCCAGGTCAAGTGTGAAGACAATACAATGATCAATTACAGTCAATTGATTCATATAACAATGGATAACCAATGGAGTTTTGGACTGACAGGGGAATGAACAAGAGACAGACAGAGAACACAAGGAAAAGGGGACAAGGAGGAGAGGATACAGTTTACAAGTTTGCTCATATACAATTAAGAATCTTGCAGTGCATATAGTCAATGGTAAGAAATGCATGTGTTACAGACACAAGAGACACTTCATGAACCATGTGCAGACATATTGTGATGATCCAAGTCATTTATAAAGGGAGCCCCATTTCAAGTTGTGTTTGGGGGCAGTATCAAGATAAGAAGCTGTACAGTGTTCAATTCTATGTGTGTGGTAGACATTGTTCCACCAGCCCTTACCAGAGATGTTTTGAAAGGTTTTCCAATCGGCAGTCATGGGCTTTATGGCAACAGCAATAGATAGGTCATATAGGATAGGGGAGGAGAGAGCTTAGTCCTCTTTACCAGTGGTACTTCCCTGAAACAGATTAGTAAGGTATAGAGAAGCATGTGTAGCAAAGATTGCTGTTAGGTAGTTCCAGATTTCTTGCCACATCCTGAAAACAAACAGGCATTCAAAAAACATATGCTTGTAAGAACTAAGTGTGTACCCACAAGACCAACAGTTGCCATCTGATTGGGTATTAGCGTATCACAGTTTTAAAGGGGTGATAAAGGCTCTGAGTATGAACAAAAAGAGGTTTAGAGTGATGTTGGCAGAGGTAGACACATATCTGATCTTAGACCCTAACTGAGACAATGTATGTTTGATTGCAGGCAATTCAGCCGTGGTTAATAGTTTGTAGAGTTTGGCAGCTCAAATGTCAGGGATCATGGTCATGAGATGTAGTTTTGTGGTGTCTGGTGAAAGAACTTTATTAACATGAGTTTAAAGAACCTCCAGACAGGCGTTGACCAGCTTGTTATAAAAGGTAAAGTCCGATAAATGTAGAAAAAATGAATTCTTGAGATCTGTTAGATAAACCTGATACCCTTGGAGAGCCAAGACTTCCTATATAGTCCTCTATTATTAATAATAATAAACTTGTTATGCCACAAATAAGGGGAGAGTTCCTGAGACAGGGATTTGATGGATGAGAAGAGGAATGCTTGTCTGGTGCATTTAGAAGCTCTGATCAGGTCGGAAATTATATCAATTATATACCAGGAGGGGGGTCATTTAGATCAGAACGGGAAAACCAACATTGGGTTTCTTTAAGTATGAAAGCGTAGTGATATAGTTTGAAGTCTGTAAATCTGACACCTCTTTCATAAGGGGTTTTGAGTTTGTTGAGTGCAATTATTTTACTTTTTCCTTTTTCCCATAGGAAATTGAGCAAAATAGAGTAGATGGATTTGAAAAATGTGGCAGTGAGAGGTATAGGGAGCCTTTGTAAATAGCATAGTATAATAGGAGAAAACATCATCTTAATAATATCCAGCATGTGACCCCACCAGGATAAATAGAGAGGGGAGCAGCTTGTGGATAGATCATTAAGCCTGTGGCATAAGGTGCTTAGATTTATTTTGATAGTGCTACTAACCAGGGAAGCATTTTGTAAGCCTAAATATTTGAAGGAGGTGTTGCACCATTTAAAGCCAAAGACATCTAATTAAAGTTTAAGGCAGTACGAATTGAGAGGTAATAGCTCTGATTTATCTCTATTAAGCTTATACCCAGATACAGATGAAACATCTTGAAGACTAGCTAGCAGATAGGGGAGGTGTTGTTTATGATTTTTCATAAGAATGAGAATATCGTATGCATAGGCAGCTATCTTGGTTTCATGGATGCCGGACGCAATTCCGGGAATGTTCTTATCGGATTGAATGAGCTCTAAAAGTGGTTCAAGGGATAGTACATATAGAATGAGTGAAAGAGGACATCCCTGCATGGTTCCTCTTTCTAAGGAAAAAAAGGCCAAGGACTGACCATTGATACATATCGAGGATTTGTGATCCGAGTACAGAAGTTTAACTAGGGATATGAAGCCCTCGCCACAGCCATGCCATTGCAGAGCTTGGAACATATAGTCCGAGTTGACCCGATCAAAGGCTTTTTTCACATCTAAGGCGATGTCTGCATAGCCCGATTTTGTCTTTTTTTTCCTGTGAAATAATATGCATGGACTCAAGTAGGAGTCTAGCGTTGGCTGAAATGTTCCGGCCTTTGACATAACCTACTTGATCTGATTTGATGAGATTGGGAAGGTAGGATTAAATTCTGTTGGTGATTAATTTGCCAAAGATCTTACTTTCTAAATTTATGAGGGATATGGGTCTATAATTTTTTGGAACAATCTGGATCCTTTTCAGCTTTAGGAAATAGGGTAAGGAAGGCCTCAGAGAAAGTTCCAGACGAAGAGCCTTTCGAAAATAAAAGAATAGAAAAGGGTCTTAAGTCTCAGGCTTAAGGAGCTGGAGAACCGATTATACAATTCAGTGGAGAGGCCATCAGGACCTGGAACTTTACCTTTTCCCAACCCCTTGATGGCCTGTATGATTTCCTGCATAGTGCGATCATCATCCAAGCCACTAGGATCTGGTTATGGGTAAAATCATCTGTTAATGATATTAAAGAAGGATTTAAGATTAGATACATGTTGTCTCTTTCCTAGCTTTGAGATAGGAGGCCAGAGCTTTGCCAGCTTTGTTGGAGGTTTGGTCAATTCGGGATTTATATTTTAAGATAGCACCAGCAGCTTGTTCAGTAAATATTTTGTTAATTTGAAAGCGAAAGGACAAGACAGTATAAAGGTCTGTGTTTGAGGATGAGCGATAGTGTTGCTTCTCCACATAGGTTAGCTGAAGGTATAGAGAATCAAAATTTTTTTGTTGTATTGCTTCTTTTTCATACTGGAAAAGGTGCTTATATGACCGCTTAGGGCAGCTTTAAAGGTATCCCAGTTAGTGGTGATGGAGGTATCTTCATCTAGATTTTCTGAAAAAAGGTTCTGTTGGAAGGACATGAATGACTGAATGAATTGTTGGTCCTGAAGAAGACTGTTATTGAATTTCCATCTAGAGGATGGTCTTTTAATGTCAGAGAAATCAAAGGTAGTTATGACTGGGGCATGATCAGAAATAATAATGTTAAAGATGAGGGAGTGAATAATGGTATTCGTGAGGGATTTATTAATGAAAATGTAATTGAGGCGCGATAGGGTATTGTGAGGAAGTGAATGAAATGTGTATTTTATGTCACTTAACATGGGCTAGTATCCAAGTGTCAATAGAGCAGTCCCAGCTAAGCAATGTCTAAAAGCCTTATGGGACTTGGAATTCTTGAAGGCGCATTTGGATTTTCTATCTAAGAATGGGTCTAGAACTTGGTTCGCATCACCACATAGCATAGTTTAAAGAAATTGAATTAGGTATGGTTTGTTTGATAGAGTGCCAAAAAAATGGGATCAGGTAGGGTGGGACCATAAATACACATAACAGTAATGATATCAGATCCAACCATCAGTTTGACCCACGCCCACCTCCCATTGGTATCAACAGCTTGACCAAGAATCTTATGTGATAGCTTCTTATTAATTAGCATGGCCACACCATTTTTCTTCCTAACCGGTGGACTGACGATAACATCATTGACCCATTAGGTGTTCAGTTTCATGGCTTCTGTGAGAGAGAGGTGCATTTCCTGTATGCAAGCCACAGATGGGTTTAATGTTTTGAGATTAGAGGTAATTTTGTACCTCTTAATTGGGTTATTACAGCCCTAAATATCTAAGGGTGAAGGTTTAATCAAATACGGTATGTAATACAATCGTAGGAGTAGCATCAGAAAATAAATACCTGAATGAGTGGTGCATCCGAAACTGTGAGGGTGAACATAGAAGGATGACATCAAAGCAAAGAGGGGAGCAAGGGGCTACTTGATCAAGTGAGGTAAGATAACACAAAACAGCATAACTCTGAATGAGATGACAGATAAAGACATACCGTATATAGAAGGAACAGATAGGATCAAGTGCATCAAGGAGAGTAAAAAGGGAGAAAAAAGAAAGGAGTAGGTGACACCAACAGGGCAGAAAAAAACGAAAAGTCCTGGAAGAAGCGGGGTACCAAGCGGTGCCCAGCCCATCATCATTGGGAGCAAATTAGAGAATGCAACACTACAGTAGTGTAAAACGTTCAGGATCCAGAAGAAGATGGGTTGGTAGAAAGCAACGTATCCATGCTGTCAGTCTTAAGGGAACGGATGAAAGTCATGAGGTCCACCGATTCATCAAATATTGAGGTGCAACATCATATATAACCTTAAAAGAACAGGGGTAGTAAAGACTGTATTTGATGTTGAGCTGTAACGCAGGTCCATAAGAGAGGAATTCCTTCCTGCATTGGGCAGTTTTTTTCACCACATGTTGAGAAATGTAGATCCTTTTCCCATGCCAGATGAGGGTATATAACTCTTTGACCTTTCAAAGAATTAGCACGAGTTGGGTGTATTCAAGTTGATAGAAGATCAGAGTGCGCCATGGGTGGTGTGTCGATTGAGGGCTTCTAGATGGGCCAATGCGATGTGCATGTTGAATATTGAGGGATATTTCTTTTGGGGTGTGAAGCAGGGCTGGCAACAGATTATGGAGAAAAGGTATTGCATTGTTACCATCACATCACTCAGGGAGGCCTGTAATGCGCAGGTTGTTGCGCCTGCTTCTGTTTTCGAATATTTCATTATGTTTTTGAAAGTCCTTCACCGCTTTTTCTAGCTGGGACATTCTAGGTGAAATGTCTTTCACAAGGCCTATTCTATTTTCCATTTCAATCATTCTATTTTTTTTTTATAACACATTTTATTGTATTTTGTTAGTTCAATACAAAGACATACAATACATAAATAAACATAAGTTCTTTGCATACAGACAGTGAGGCAGTATGATTAGACACCATATACATTTGGGCGCACTGACGCTTATTCGAAACGAGGTATGAGAGTTCATGATTTGGGTCCTTTACGTGATAATAAATGTTATGTGACAGGGTCTATTGGTTCGGTTGTTGTTCTCTTTACATAGCCTGTTCCCATTTTTGCCATATTTTGTTTGCTTTGCCCGGGCAACCTCTTGCCTGATAGACTCGGCACTCCATTAGTATGCTGGCATCTACATCCGCTATCTATTGGTCATATTGAGGGGTAGTCTCTGATCCCCACAGTTGCGCAATGTTCCATTTGGCGATTCCTGTGGACGTTGAGAGTAAGGGTTTTTCAAAACTTGTCATTTCTCCTTCCTCTTCAATTCCTAGGAGAAGGAGTTTCAGTTCATTTGGAATTGGTTGGCCCATGACCCTCGTCAGCCTATCACAACATTTTTGCCAAAAATGCTGTCTTTGTGTACATTGCCATAGGATATGGTAGAAAGTCCCCTCTTCCAGTTTACAGTGTAGGCATTTGGGGTTGGTTGTTTTACCCCAGTTGTATAGTGCTACTCAGGGATAGTATATTCTGTGGAGCATTTTCAATTGTATGAGTCGGATTCTAGCAGATATCGTAGTCTCTCTGGGATACATTAAAGTTGAGATCCATTCCTCAGGTAGTATCAGGCCCACATCTCCTTCCCATTTTGCTTTCAGGCTAGACATTTCTTTTGTGGCGAAGGAGGAGATTGCGTTGTACAGGGTCGATGTGATTGTTTTTCCACTCCGTCTATGACTATGTTCCTCTCTATTGGCGTGCATTCCGGCATATCCACTACTTTGGCCATTTGCTTAGTAAGTGCATGGTGTAATTGGATGTAGTGGTAATTTTCACTGGGTGGGAGACCATATGTAGCTGAGAGCTCAGCAAAAGGTATGAGTTGGTTTTCTTTGATCATCTGTTGAATGGTCAGTATTCCTGCTGTTACCCAGTTCGGCCATTTAGGGAGTTTATTGAGTTCTGTGAGGCAGGAATTGTTCCAGAGGGGTTGCAATGGGGTGATTTTGTTTTCCCACCCAATGTGCCTATGTGCTTCTCTCCAGATTTGGGCCATGTGAGCTACTATTGTACGGTCGGGGGGGGGTGTCCCCTAGTGATATAGAGGCTTTCAATTGGAGGCATGCCATGTCTTGCTGCTATTTCGGCCTGTATGTGTGGTAGTTCGGGGATGCCGTGTAACATATCATTTACTGTCACCATCTGGGTCGCCCAGTAGTAGTGTTTCCATCCCCATAGTAGTTTCCGTAATAGTTTACCTATTTTACGAAATTCCGCTGTGGGGATGTATGGGGGGCGTTTTGCAAAATGTACAAGAAATGGGGGAGGGCATGCATTTTGAAAAGCCCCCCTCTGCCTAATAATGTCAGTGGCAGTGACTCCCAATGGTCTACATCTTGTGCCAATCGTTTCACTATTGGTTGCAGATTTTGGGTCACGTAGTTCTCCAGTCTATTTTCGATCACGATGCCTAGATATCGAAATTGGTTGAGTGCGACTTCATATGGGGAGCCTTGGGGCGGTATACAGTCTATTCCTTTGACTGGGAAGAGTACTGATTTGGACCAATTCACTCTCAGGCCACTGAAGGCCCCGTAATTTATCAGTATTTGGGTAACTATAGGGCAGGAGATTGCTGGGTCGGCTAGATACACCAGAAGATCATCTGCGTAGAGAGATACCTTATCTTCCCATGTTGGGCATCATCGGAAACCAGACCACGTCACTGTACTATGCAGGATCACTGCCAGTGGCTCAATGATCAGTGCGAACAACATCGCCAAGAGTGGGCAACCTTGTCTGGTTCCTTTCCCCAGTTGAATATTACGAGAGGGCCATCCATTCACCTTCACCTCTGCCATTTGGATATTATACAGGAGCTGGACCCATTTTATGAATTGTTCTCGAAGTTAATTTTCCTCATAATTATCCATAATGCCTCCGAGTGGACCGAGTCAAAGGCTTTTTCAAAGTCTATGGCTAATGATTGTTGTATAGTGGGTGCTCTTTCAAGTGCTAAATGCAGCCTGCGGATGTTCACCCTTGTAGATCTCTGCGGCATAAAGCTGCATTAGTCTGGATGGAAAAGTGATGTGATAACTGTTTGGAGTCTATTTGCTAGTACCTTCGCTAGTATTTTGGCTTCTCTATTGATTAGGGATATGGGCCTATAGGAGATACATTCATCTGGAGGTTTGCCCTTTTTTGGGATTACTATTAATGTGGCCTTACGTAGGTCTAGTTGGAGTATACCTACTTTTTGAGAATGTTCAAACATGTTAAGCAGATGGGTTGCTATGTCTAGATGCTTTATTTTTTTCCAAATATCAAGTGGGAAGCCATTTGGGCCTGGGGTCTTGCCTGACATTCTGCTATCTCTCTATCAAATGAGACTCTCTCCGCGTTTATATTTTTTATATTTTTGACTTGTTGGTGTTCTTCGTCTCGTTTTTCCAGCCATCCTAGCAATTTGCCAGCTCTTTCCCCTGTTTCATACAGACGCGCCTTCATGGCACTATGCGCTTTTTTGGTGCAGTCTAAGGACAGATTATGTAGCTTCTTCTGCGCTAGTGTTAAAGCTCTTTTTGACTCGGGGGTGTCATTAGTAATGTGTTCTGCCTCTTTGATCGTAACTTCTTTTTCGGCTTCTATGATCTGTGCACAATGAGCCTTTTTTTTGGCTGTTGTCCACGAGTGGATTTCACCCCTCAGAACTGGCTTATAGGCCTCCCATAATGTTCTAGGGTTATCCACAGAGCTGTATTAAGTTCAAAATAATTGGAAGTGGCTGTTTCTATCTATCCAGGTAATAGGAGTTAAGCCGCCAGGTGGGAGGAGGACGTGGCCTTTCCGTTTCAAGCTCTAGTAGCGGTGGGGAGTGATCAGATATACCTCGCGGAAGGATGGACACACTGTGTGCTTTATGGATATTCTGGCTTGGTAAGAAGAAGTAGTCTATCCTAGACATCGAGGCATGCATGCCTGAATGGAAGGAGTATTCACGCTTGTTGTTGTGTAGATCTCGCCATACGCCTCGCAAGCCCAGAGCAGAGGCAAAGGTGGCCAGTTTGGTGTTAGTAGTGGGATTTCTCCATATCATGTGTGTGCGATATAGGGTGTTGTCCATTACTTCATTGAAGTCTCCACCTATAACCCATGTGTCTGCTGTATTTGATGCAAGGAGGGAGTAATTTCTGCTAGTAGTGTGGTTAGGAGCACCGGTGGAGAGTATATTGCCATAATCGCCATGGTTTGATTCCATAGTGTTGCGTGTATTTGTACATTTCGTCCACCTGTGTCCTGAGTTATTTGGGATATCGCCACTGGGAGTCTCTTGTCGATTAGTATTAGCACCCTTCTTGCCCCCATGGAGATGCCTACGTGAATTGCAGTGCGGTAGTTGGATCTTTTGAAAAGGTTGCATATTGTTCCAGCAAGATGTGTTGCAGTTAAGAGCACTATATCCGGTGTATGTTGGTTTGCATATTGCAGCACCAGCCGTCTTTTGATGCTGGAACCTAGCCCACTCACGTTCCATGTCATAAGCATTAGGCGTCTATTGGTTAGGACCGTTTCAGGTGCCATCGGGTGTCTGGATGTTTGGTTTATGAATATGTCTCGTGGGACGTGGGTGTCTTATGGTTGTTAAGGTGTGATTTACTTTTGATTTCCTGTATTAGATGTGCTCATAGTGCCTCTGTATGCTAACCGGTGAATAAGAAACTTTTCCCCACTCCCCCCTCCCTATACTCCAACCCCAACTGAAGCATCTGTCGTCCCATCATAAACTTGTGAACAATTAAATTTCAATTTGCATATGTTAATTCTGTACTAGTTAAGCTTTGCAGCCTGTGTCTCGACAATGAAGCTCGGAAATCCAGTACACTTGCTTGATGCTGTGTGATCGCTTCCTTGTCGGGGGGGCGGCTCGGGTTTGGCCACCAGCCGTTATGTGCTTTGTGATCCGTGGTACTATTTTGTAGCAGGGGTTCCATTGTATTTACGCTTCCAGTGATTATATTAGCTTCGATTATTTCCTTTCCCTATTATTCATTTTCTTGTTGCAGCATTTCGTCTTGTTGCTGTTGGGGTCTGATGTCTGGTGGTCTCTCTGGGTGTGGTCTATTGCGTTTGCCCCCTGATTTCCTTCTCGTGCTCCAATCACCTTCTATATGTCTTTCTGCCCAGTTCCCGCTTCTTTAGGGTCTGTAAAATGCACAGTTGTGCCATTGTGGAATATTTTGAGTTGGGCAGAGAAGATTAGACCATATTTAGTTCCCATTGATGGCAGACGTCTTTTGAGTGGATCAAAGGATTGACACACTTTTTTAACCTCTCTGGTGAAGTAAGGGAAGAAAGCAATTTTGGAGCCATTGTAGGTGATGGGTCCATTCGACCTTTACAACTGTAGCACGGTACACCTATGCCTATAGTTTAGGAATCTGGCAATGACTGTGCGCAGTGGTGCACCTGGTATGATTCTACCAGTTGGGATGCGATGTGCTCGCTCAATAGAGAAAAATTTGGAAAAGGATTTCATATCGTATGTGTCTATGAGCCATTGCTCAAGGAATAGCTCCATGCTTGCACCCTCTACCTTCTCAGGGAGGCCGAGTATGCGGATGTTGTTGCGTCTCAACCTTCCCTCACTTTCATCCACTCTTGCTTCTAGAATTTTAATGCAGTCTAACATGCCAGACATGTGTCGGTTGACTCCCCGCAGGTTGTCTTCAGCCTCCGAGATGCGTGCTTCAGCCTCTGCATGAGGTCAACTTTTGGAGGTTGTGTCTAAATAGGGATACTTCGGCGCCAATACTGTCCATTTTCTTCTCCATTGAGGGAAATGTCCTCTTCTGTGTTCTCTGGTACAGTTGATGCCGGCCGCTCTTGCGAGCAAGACAGTGATGTGGTTGTGTATTGTTCTATCCTGCTTTCTGTGGAGGTTTTCCTGGGTTTGTCTTTCCCCATGTTGTCAATATGTCATTGTGGCGTAGAAGTTTATTTCGTTTCTTGGGGGGGTGACAAAATTGGCAACTAGGTGTCTTTCAGAGTCTTGGATTTGTTGTCCTCTGGGTCATGGGATCCAGTGGGAGGCGGTGTTGGACCCCTGCTGTACTGTTTCTACCTTTTGCCGGGAGTAACTATAGTTTGCAGGTCACTTCTTTGCAACTGTGTTTGTTGTGGTAGAGCACATATATGTGCTTCCTCTCTGTTTTCAGCGTATTGTCTTTACTATTTTTGGGTTTGGAGTGTTTACCCCTTTTTAGCGGCATGGATTTATTATTTATGTACAGTAACAAGTTGCACTGGTACACCAATCTTGCAGGTAGAGCAATTACTATGTGCTTTCCAGGTTGTGCTGTCCTGCTTCGTTCACCCCCTCCGGAAGGGCTGGGGGTTGACAATTTCGTCTGCTGCTGCTTGCTTCACACGCTGTGGGCTTTTAGGCATCTGCATGTTCCTACTGTCTAGCACCCCTTGATTTCTTTGGGCTGTTTATGCGACTTGTCTGACGCTCCTCTGGGCTTTAGTGTGACCCAAGGCTGGTTGCACCCTACTGCTCGGTTGAGTACAGGTTTCCGTTGCGCCCCGGTGCATTGTGGTATCGGTTGCGTTGTGTGATTTGTCTTGTCTTGGGGAAGCTCAGGATACTGACGCGTGTAGTCACGCGGTTGTTAAGTGATGTAGGTTAGCTGCCCAACACTGTGTGCCCTCTCTGGCTCCTCTGTCCACGATTCCCCCTGTTGTTTATTGTAGTGGGTTATTATTCGTACTATGGATATTCCCGCCTTTATGTTGGCGCCAGGTGCCGCAATTTCAAAGTTTTTTTAGGGGGGTTTCCAGCTGTTTTCCTCTGTTAGAGTTGTGCCCTCCACGATTGTGTCATACAGCTTGACTCGGGGGAGCGCCTATGCAATCCTTTTCGCCCCCCACCCCAATAGCAATTCCTTTAGAGCATGTGTCCTTTAACTGTCTTTCACATCTCTGCAGTGTTTCGTTACCCTTGTTGAGCCGTGCTGGTATGATTGGTGCTGTGCTGTGTCGGGGTCCTTAGGGCTTGCAGAGTCTTTGGGGCCGAGCTGGTGCGACAGCGAAGCAGGCAGGGGCCTGCGCTCGCCGCCGCTGCCTCTCGTCTCCCTCCTTCCCCTCTCCTTACCGCTGTTCACTGGTTGTATCTTTCTGCAACTCTGGAGCAGTTGCGTGTCTTGCCACTGCGCTGGAGGGGGTCTAGCAGGTGCTCTACGCAGAGCGGAGCACCCGCGACCGTATCATGGATCTTGACAGCTGGATTCAGGCTTGTCTTGGCGCAACATTGGTTTTCCCCGGGCGGGGGCTGTGTTGTTTCTTCCCTCTATTGTGGTGTGGCAGCGGTATATGTGGATGATTCCTCACCTCCTTTGTGGGGGTCTGTTGCTGGGCGTTCTATTGGAAACAGTGGCGCAGCTTCAGATGGCGGCTGCGCTCTGACTATTTTCCCTCTGTCTACAGCGGCCATCTAGTTTGCCTCACGTTGTCAGTGGCATCCCTCCTTTGCGTCATGTATCTCCAGATCATGGGGCCATTTCCTCCCTCGCCTAAGCGCTTCATTGTGCCCATTTTTGCGCTTCAGAAATGTTATCTATCGGCGGGTCTCTTGGCGGTCCTGCTTCAAGCATACGGAGCCCTAGCTCTTCAAGTGGCAGGATACAGTGTTCACTTTTGGGTCCCTGGGGTCTGTGTGATATCTGTTCGCCACAGGGATTCTGGGTTTTGCCCGCTCTTCTTTTTATGCGCGGGGCCCGGGGGATTCTCCTCACTCTGCTGTATGCAGGGGTGTGTTTGCAGCCACAGAGTATCTTGGTCGGGTTTATCCACTTCAGGGGAGGGCTGGCGTGCACCGGCCTCGCTCGGTCACTCACTTTATTACATCTGCAGGTCGGCGGTCAGTGCCCTCCCCGCCCTTCATCACCTCGCCGCCTGATCGGTCAGGACGGTCGCTTCTCTCCTCAGGCTGCCTCCCTTACTGAGTCGCCGTGCTCCCCACCTACTTCTCGACTCCGGCGGCCATCTTGATTGCCTTTCACAGTCCGCCGCCTCTGACTTCTAGTGGCCGTATCTTTGGTATCTCGCACCGATTTCAGTCTGCTGTGTCACGATTTGATGTGGCAATGCTTCACTCTTCGCTGAAGCGTTTTTGAGTATTCTCAAACTTGTTCCAAACAGGATGAATACAGGATTAGGCTGGCGGCCCGGGAGCGACAAAGGATCATGTCTTCATCGCGCGCCTGCTGGCCACACCCCCGCTCATTCGATTTTTGAATACGTTCCACCTTTCATCAAGCTGCTGCAATTTTTGGTTGGTGGTTTCAATATATGGTTTGAGCGACCTTATTTCTTGGAGACTGGCCGGCAGGGTCCTGTGAGAGTGATGGTGGTGGCAAATCACTTTTGAGTCTTTTAAGTGTAACAGAGGAGGATTGCGCATCCTTAGGAGCATTTGTCTTTTTCTGGTTATTTTTGCTGGAGGCCATATTGACTGATTAAGTCTTCAATAATAAACGGTTGATACAATACACTCAGAAATGTCCGACCGGCACAAAAGGAGAAGGGAGGTGAATTAGGGTAAAGAAAAAGTTACCTCAGAACACTGCAGAAAATGTTGTTGAGTGAAGTAAAACAACTTTCACCTAATGTTCTTTTTTTGAGCTATCGTTTTAGTGCACTCTGACCTTGTTGTGTGCACTATTGTTGATTGTCCATTCGGTGGTGCTGCATAGCATGTGAGAGCATTTGAGAGGCCAGATCAGGCCCAATCCGAGAAGTTGCATCACCACCGCGGTCCGGGATCCACTCACAGGTGATCGAATGATGGCTGTGCTCACCGCCTCAGGGCTTGCAGGATGGAGAACATGTCCAAATGGTCACCAAAGTGCACTGGAATCAGAATGCAACTTACCCACAGCCTTTTCTGCTATAAGGTGAGGAGAAGGGGAGGGTTTGAAGAGATTAAACATATTGCATTTAATCATTAAAATGTGTTGTGCCGGAGCTGTGTGCTTAGGTTTGGGTCTATTTGACCTATAAACATTTGACCTAATAGCATTGACCTTTTTTTCGGTCTAGAATATGGCGTGACCCCCGACAGCCCCCACCCCATTTCCCCTTAACCTAATCTATACCCTTACCCACCACATACATATGTTTAATTCAATTTGACCGAAAGAAAGGTCAAAATACTGTGATAACATTTTTAAGGTTAAATGTTTTTAGTTCAATTATGCTAATGCCCGCTCTTATGCAGCTATCTTCACTGACCTCAGGCCATGCCCCCCATCAAAGTCCTCTTAATCTCAATCAGAGTGGCATTTGTACAGGGAGTAGGACACTGGAATGCAAAGGTGTATAGTGACTTCCCGATTACCTTACAAGGTACACTCAGGAAGCCAGACATAGCAGGAGAGAGATGTAAACAGAACAGAAATTTGTTGAGTTTCTTGATAAAGGTGGTGTATATGGCTTTAAGCCTTAAACGAAAAGAGAAGCAGGGTGAGAGATGTTGGCCCTGCTCTCTAATGCATCCATTCAATCTTTTTTAAAGAGAGGTCGTAACAACACGGTCTGATGATTAGAGCACTAATAAAGACCAGGAACACATCTGGTTACATGAATTAACTATACAGGATTGAACCCTATACAGAGCCCTATAAGGGAAAACAGCCAGTGTCACATGTAATTCCAGCTACAGCGGTAATTGATAGCTCTCTCTGCAGCATTGTGCCCATCCAGAAGCTAATGGAGCAGATTGTCTTGAGGGCTACAGCAAAGGGCTTTATGAAAATAAAGACAACTGTGGCGATAGTTTTCTAAATCTATAAGCCTAATCGTTGGGTGTCTATCTGTCAATAAAAAGGAGAATCAATGAAGTGGATATGGACAAACTCTTGTGATCCCATTCAGATGAGATATGAGAAATGGAAAAGTCCACTTTGTCAGAGGCTGCTGAGAGGTCCAGGAAAGCTGCCATAAAAAAATCAAAGACTCAAAAAGGGCACGTTTTGCACCATGACAAAGCCAAAATCCAGGCCGAAGAAGATTGACTAGTGTATCAAGAAAAGTCTGCAAGTAGGAGACCAAATTGTCTAAAAACGTTTTAAATGTCTGCCAGGAAAGCAATGGAATAACATTTGGGTAGACCTTACAAGTTCCACTGGTGATGGAACACTTTCAATGAGAGCTTTCTTGTTCAGAACCCTTAAAGTTCACATTCTGTCATTCCCCCATGTCTCAGTGTTAAAGGCTATTGAGGTGTATTGTGAAATTCGATAATCTGAGTGAACCACACAATCTAATAGGGGTCACGTGAGTGTTTTCTTTTTTCCACAGCAACCTGTGCGATAAAGGATAGGGAAGGGGTATTCTGTATGCCCTTTGTCTTCAACTGTATTCAGAGGAGATTGAAAATGTGTTCAGGTGACAAAACTATTATACCTACCGATGATAAAAAAGGAAATGTACCTGATCTTTCTGATGATGTTTTGGTCACAGGGCTCCATTTTCTTCCTCAACCTGTTTTTCAGACACTTCCACCTCCACCTACTGCATACGTTATGTTATGGGTATCAGGTAATATTATCCCCACCAAAAATATCGCCGTATATATGGTCGTCGGGAATGTCAATAGGCGATATTTTTAGTTGGGATAATTTTTTTGGTTATTGGAAGCAGGGGTTGTGGGGTTGTCACCCGCTCCCTTTAAGATAATTTGGGGGTTGCAGGGCGTCCCCCACAAGTTCCATGCCTTAATATTGCTGCAAAAGTATGGCAATATTTTTGTATGGTGATATTTTTGAGGGAATATTAACACATGGAACCATGTTATGTTATGTTGATTAATACCGTGCAGAGCTACCACCTGGGGGCGATCTCCAGATGCTCACGCGACTCTGCAAGAAAAGATGGCAGGTTGCGTTAGGATAGGATTTATTTATTTATTCGTATTTGTATAGCGCACATCAGCCCGTAGGCATAGTGACGTTTGTTACAGAGAGTGAGCAATCTTCGTTACAGCGATATGCATTTATCATTTACAATTTTTACATATTTACATTACAATATACAATTTCAGCTGAAGGCAGTAAGAGCAAGAGTGGGAAGGGTGAAGATGTGAGTTAGTTAGTTGTAGAGGGAGATTTTGAGGTTTTTACGGAAGGCATAGAGGGAGGTTTCTGCTCTGAGGGTGGTGGTTAACGAGTTCCAAAGTTTAGGAGCTATGTAAGGGAAACCAATCTCTCCTGCTTTAACCCTGCAGATGTGAGGGGTGTGGGGTTGGTTGGTGTATTGCTTTCTTGTGGGATGTGAGGAGGTGGTTCTAGGTATGGTTTCTAATAGGTATGTGGATGCCGTGAGGTTGAGGCATTTGTGCGTGATAGTAAGGGTTTTAAAGGTAATGTGGTCTTTGACCGGGAGCCAATGTGCTGCCTGTCTGGCTTGGGAGATTTGGTCTCTTCTAGGGATACTCAGTGCTGCTCTAAGGGCATTTTGTACTGTTGTTTGAAGTCTGTTTATGTTTTATGTTTTTCATGGAAGTGCCTGCCACGAGAGCATTACAATAGTCTAATTTGCACCTATGTTTGCTCTAGCTATTGCGAGGCAGTTGGGTTTGGAGAGGTAACGTTTTATGGCATTTATGAGTTTAGTGCTGTATACAGATGTGGAGGCGATAGCACTAACTTGTTTGTTCATTGATAATGTAGCATCATTGTAGACGCCTAGCTTCTTTACAGAAGAGGAGACTGGGATGATGGAGTTGACGATGTTAAAGTTGGAATATTGGCAGTCTAACTTGGCTAAGGTGGCTTTTTGTCCAATAATAATGATTTCAGTCATATCCCCATTGAGGCATAGGCAGTTTGCAGCCATTCAAGCTTGGATTGTAGTGTAGATTTTGTGTAACGCTGTGGTGTCTTGGTCATAAGAACCAGATAGTGGTAGGAGTACTTGAGTATCGTCAGCATAGTTAGCATATGCTATACCCAAAGAGCCAAGTAAGTCGAAGAGAGGCTTCGTGAATATGTTGTACAATATAGGGGATGTACATGAGCCCTGAGGAACTCCACAGTGTATGGTAGTAGGGTTAACATTTGCTATTTTGGAAAATACCTTCATTGCTCTGCCTTCCAGGAAGGAGGTAATCCATGAAGCTGCATGTTTGGAGAATTGGGCTGCTTGCGTAAGATGTGTGGTAAGGGTCTTGTGATCTACAAGATCAAAATCTGCCAAGAGATCTAGCAGGAGGAGGAGGACAGGCTTGCCTTTGTCCATTATCTGAGTGATTTGTTTCTTTAGGTCTAATAGAGTAGTTTCGTTCCGTGTCCTTTGCGGAACCCAGATTGTCTTTTACATAGTATGGAGTTGGTTTCTAGGTAGAGTTGGATCTGGTTATGGGCTGCCGTGTCCAAAATTTTGAGAAGGAAAGGGACGGTGGTTATGGGCCGATAGTTGTTGGGCTGTGCTGGGTCTAATGTGGGTTTTCTTAGAAGGGGGCGCATCCAGGCTTCTTTGAAACTATCGGGGACAATACCTTTTCTAAAAGAGCATTAATGAATGCTCTTAGAAGGGAGGCGAGGGCGTAAGAACACTCCTTAATGATTTTGGGAGGGCATATGTCGCCTTTGCATAGGGAAGGCTTGAAATGTTTGATGAGGTCGGGGAGCTCTAGTTCTGTGGTGTCCCTGAAGGAGAATTGAGGGTTGTGGGAGTCACTGTGCGTGGCTGGTGTTTGGGGGGGTGTATGCTGGCTTGGAAGGGCTTTGTAGTGGTCTTGTATTTTTTTTGGAGGAGGTCTATTTTATTAAGCATTGTGGACTGAATTCTTGCGCACCAAGTTTGTCTTTAATGATCTCATCTGTACTGGTAGGAGGTGTGACAAGTTCATTAAAAATTGTGAATATTTCTTTGTCTTGAGAATTGGCATTGGAGATCCTATCATTAAAAGAGTTAGCTTTTGCTGTAATAATGGCTTCTTTGTATTGGAGAGCTATCTGTTTGAAGCTATCTTTGGTAGAGTCATTGGGGTTGGCTGGCCAGTTTTTTAGAGCCTGAAGTTTCTGTGAGCTAAGAGCTTGGACCTCATCCGAGAACAAAGAGTTGTTGTGAAAGGAATTTTTTTCTTTCTTACATTTGATTGGAGCTATCAAGTTTACTGCGTTGGTGAGTGTGTCTTTAAAGATGTCTGCTAGGATGTTGAGATCCTGCAAGAACGGGTGTGATAGGCATGGGATGTCAAGGTATGGTCTCAGGTTGTCCGAGGTGAGTTTTTTAGTGCTTCTTGCCTTTGCCGGCAGGGTCGTGTGTGAGGGTTTTGTTGCTGGTGGCCCGTGGGGATAGTGAATTGAATGCAATTGTGGTCCTTCCAAGGGTAGGCATTGTTTGAAGTGATGGTGGATGCACAATTGTGATCCATCACCCAATCTAAGATGCAGTCTTTGAAGTGGGTAGGGCTCGAAAGGTTTTGCTTGAATCCTAAGTCCAGTAGTTCTTTGCTAGTTCTGTGACGGGTTTGTCCTTGGAGTCATCGAAGCCTAGGTTTAGGTCTCCTAAAAGTATAATTTTTGAGGAATTTTTGATGTTGTCGCTAGGTAGGTGGGTAAGGTGACCTTGAAAATCTGTGGGGAGGCCTAGGGGTCAGTATAGGATATGAATGTTGATGGAGTTTTTGGGAGAGAGGGATAGTTTAGCGGATAGGATATCTGCATTACCGTCCCATATGCTAGAGTTGGGCCTAATGGTTAGACAATCTTTGTAGATAATGGATAGTCCCCCCTCCTAACTGCATCATGTAACCAGGTTTCGGTGAGGCCTAATATGTCCAAGTTTTGGCTGGATAGGAGGTCATTTATTTCCAGGGCATGCGCCAGAAGTGACCGCATGTTGAGCAGTGCACATTTGAGGTGCAGGTAGGGAGTATTTTTTTTGTTCTTCTGGTTGTGGAATGGATGGTTTGGCTTTGTGTGGGATAGTGCTCGGCTTAGTGCATAAGAGTGCTGGATTGGTGAGGAGTGGCATTGCTATGGGTCCATAGGCATGGATGAAGTTGGTGGGGGGGTCTCAGTGCGGTGCAGATGCTTAATCTGGAATTCCTTAAGTAGGCGAGCATGGGAGAGCTGATTATGTGCCGGGGTAATGTGCTAAGTCTATTAAATCTGTCAGCTGGATTGGGGAGTGAGAGAATGGGAGGCCAATGTCCAGCGGAGCAGGGAGAGCTCCTTTTTCTTTTCCTTCCGCAATATGTGCTTCAGAGTGATTTGCTATGTGGAGAGAGCAATATGTTGGGGTATGAGGAGAGTTAGTAGGTGTCATGGCTGTGTGAGAGAATGCGTACGCTATGAGAATGGCTGGGTAGAGAGCAACAATAAGTGTAAAAGTGGATGGGCAAGTGTTGTGTGCGGTGGGTGAGACCTTAGGCAGCATGGTGGTGTGGTCCGTCTGTACTTGGCAATAGTTAGTGTAGTGAACCTGATAGGATAAGCTAGTATATATAACAGTGTTCAGTGTCACAGATGGTGGGCATTGTTAAACAATTTAAGTTCTCTAATCTGTGTAGGCATAGAATGCATATGAAAAGAGCGAGGTGTTTGCTCTATTGTCATAAAAGTTGATTGACAAAATACATATTCTGTTTTGGGAAATAAGCATCGATTTTGGCATGTGCATTAATTGTAAAACATCACTTGTGCAGCATACAGATAAAATCACTTGTGTAGCATGCAGATAAAATCACTTGTGCAGCATACAGATGAGAGACAATGGAGCCTCGTACATTTCAGGGTAGTCCAGTGCGAGATGAGATAGATATTGGGCCTCATTACGATCCAGGCGGTAAGGGGTTAACGGCGCCGTTAAAGGTGGCGGCGCCGTTAACCCCTTACCGCCTAATTACGAGGTCCCTTTGCGGGTCCCTACCTTAACGGCTGGTTTTACCAGCAGTTAAGGATTGGACCCGCAAAGGGACCTTGGAGGTATTTACGGTAGTGCAATTTGCGGTACCGTAACTACCGCCTTCCCCATTTCCATTGAGCCAAATGGGGCAAAAATGGGAATGGGGAAGGGCCAATGGTGCATGGGGGATTACCGCCCCGCCAACCTTGGAATGGGTCGGTAATTCCGCCATTCACCATGGCAGAATCGGTAAAATACCAGCGGCAACCATGGCACTACTAGCGCCATGGTTACCGCACGGGTCGTAATGAGGCCCATTGTCTACAGGTACTGGAGGTATGGCAAAAGTATTACATTAAAGGCGTGGCTGTTGCAATTTAGCATGGATGCACGTACATAAAAGAGTGCTATGTTTTGAAATATAAGTCAGTGTCTGCCGGTACGTCTCATACAGGCAAATAGCAGTGTTTGCACATTGATTTACTTACAGTGACAGTGAGATGAAGTTACCAATGTACTCAAAGACAGGCCAGGGTGTGGTGGCCCACGGCCCTTTGGCCCAGACAGGGGATGTTCTTAGATAGTGGTCCTTGAGTGGGTGGTCCGGCTTGCACCTATCCGGCGGTGCAGGTTGGGTAAAGAGGGTTTTCTTGTCCAAAAGGGGCGATCAAGCAGCAGTGATGGCTGCCTTGCAACCCATGTAAACAAACAGGGTGGCGGCGGCCTTCTTAGGTTGCAGGCCTCGTGTCGGGGTACAGAGCATTTTTCAAATAAGCATAGGAATGCCCAAGTTTGCACAAATATGCACAAAACAGACACAGATGAGAAGGTGCAAACGGGCACATGGCACGGTGGTTAGTAGCAGTTGAAAGCTACCTTTGTGACACGGCTCCTCCGTAGACGGTATCTCTCCAGGGCATTACATGGCGCAGAGAGGGATGGGCTCCTGCCCTCCCACGTTACAGCTGGGGTGAGATGTGGGCCCAGACAGGGGATGTCCTTAGGTAGTGGTCCTTGGGTGGGTGGACCGGCTTGCGCTTTTCTGGCAGTGCAGGTCAGCGAAAGAGGGTTTTCTCCTCCAATAGGAGCACTCAAGCAGCAGTGATGGTTGGATAGCAACACATGTAAACAAACAGGGCGGCAACAGCCATTTTACGTTGCAGAGGCCTTGTGTCAGGGCACGGAGCATGTTTCAAATAACCGTAGGAATGCCCAAGCTTGCATAAATATGCACAAAACAGACACAGATGAGAAGGTGCACACTGGCACATGGCACGGCAGTTAGTAACAGTTGAAAGCTACCTTTGTGAAGTGGCTCCTCCGTAGACGGTATCTCACAAGGGCGTTACGTGGCACGGAGAGGGATGGGCTCCTGCCCTCCCACATTGCAGCTGTGGTCAGATGTGGATGTTAGGAAATGTTCAGAACTAGGAGAAACTGGAGCCTGTGTGCATTGTCTTGTGTGAAAGTTGGTTGTGCACCCTTGCTAGTTGTAACCATAAGGTTAAGACTCACAGCTTCGATTGTGTACTAGTGTATATGTTGGGTGTGTGAATTGTGTGCAGTTAGGGTGGAAGTATTATCATGTGAACTGATTGGTTGCATCCATAAGAGGGAGTGCAGTGCTGTGGTTGTTTGTACATGCCTGAGGGAGTTGTGTTGGTGTGTGTTTCAGTGTGTTTGTGTGTAGTTAGGTGGGGGTTTTATGGATTGTGTGCACTGGTATTTTCCATCTGAGGTTAGGTCCAGTGTCTCTGAGTTTTGTTGAGTGTGAAAGTTCCTTAATGCTTGGTGTGTGTATGTGTATTTTGGCTAGGTCATAGTTGTTTATAGCGGTTGTGGATTGTGTTGGAGGAGCAAAGAGTAGGGTGGATTGGTTAGTACCTTGGTTAATCTCGACAGTACCTCCAAAATATGTTCTCAGTGCTCATCCGGTTGCCCCTTAGTGGTTCTCTCCAATACTTCCGGCTGAGGTCCGCTTACGTCCCTGCCAAACCTACAAGCTCAACCGGGATGCCTACCCCCATTGCTTTCTCTGAGTGCAATAGATTGATTTCACTCAATAGGTCCCTAGATGCACAGCAATAATTATTTGCATAATTGTGCTTTGCCTTGTAAGATTGGCAGATAAAGTGAAGCATGTCTGGTCATCACAAACCTTCAGGAAGTGATGCATGAATGAACTTTCTAACTATCTGGAGTGACGCATGGTTAGTCTACATGCTTCAATTTAATGGGTTACATGGCTCGCCTTTCCAGAATGTCTATATGTTGGGAGTGTGGTGTCTTGCACCGATCTGTCTAATGTGAGGCATGGCTTCTCTTTGCAGATCTCTCTAGCTGTGGTGTATTATTGGGGGGGTGGGGGGTGGTAAGGCATTTAGGTCCTCCTTGATTTATCTGCTATTGTTCCTTAAATGTGCTATTGTCCTTTTATGCATTTCTTTCCATCCTCTTTGCTTTTGCTGCTATCCTCCCTTTGTTCTGGTCATTGGCAGTTGAATAACCATGTTTTAGTTGTTTCCTGAAGGCGAGGTTGTCTTCTATTCTAATTTCCTTAGGCATTGTGTTCCATAGGTTAGCAATTAAGCATGAGAATGCAGTTCCCCAAATTTCCTTTTTTCATATATATTGTTTTGTCTCTATTTGGAGGTCGTTGTTTTATTTTAGGTCTCTTCCTGGTTAGTAGCGGCTGATCTTGGCCTGGATAAATTTGGCTTCTGATCTGTGAAAGGGTTTATGGGCAATCCAGAGGATCTTGAATTGAATGGGCCTCATTACGAGGTAGGAGGCAGCTATGGTGATATTAGCACCGTGGCTACTCCCTTACCGCATTCCGGGCCCGGGTTCCCGAAATAGGGACTTACTGGGTCATTCCAACCTTGGAGGACCCGGTAAATCCCCATTCCGGGAACCATTCCCCATTCCCATTCGAGCCCCCATAGAGCTCAATGGGAATGGGGATGGAGCTAATAATGGTACCGCAATTTGCGGTACCTTTATTAGCTCTGAAGTCCCTTAACGGGTCCTATCCGGACCCGCTAAGGGACCTCAGAATAGGGTGGTAAGGGATTACTGGCACCGGTGTCCTTACCGGTGCCGGTAATCCCTTACCACCTACCTCGTAATGAGGCCCAATGCGTTTTTTCACTGGTGGCCAGTGTAGGCTTCTCAGAGCTGATGCAATGTGGTCTCTTCTGTTTAATCTCAGGAGTATCCTTGCTGCAGTGTTCTGGACGGGTTGACTTTTTTTGGTCAGCCTTTTAGGCATTCCTAGGTAGAGACTATTTGATTAGTCGATTCTTGTTAATATCAGGGATACGATTGTAAGGATTCTATGTGGATAAGGGAGGTACTAGAGCATCTCCCTGAGGAGTCTCAGGGGATAGAAGCACTTATTTGTGACAGCGTAGACTTGCGGTTTCTTTGAATAGTCTGTTGTTCATTAGCATTCCTAGGTTATTTATCATATGGTATGTTTCTTGTTGGATTTTCATGCCTGGCAGCCAGTCCAGTTTTCAGTTGGTTCTCTGGCCTTCTGTTGGTAAGTAAGCTTCACCAGAGCTGTTTATTATGTTGTGCAATTAATGCAATGCAATTAATGCAACCCTAACTCTTTCCCTACAGGGAGTACACTATGCTAACCCTGCATGATGTTTCTAACCCTCAAAAATGCTAATGTGCCGGCTGCCGGCAAGAATTGCATGGGGACTATTCATACCCTATGTCACAACAATGAAAAAACATATTCACAATGAACTACCACAGTACATTTTATACATCTAAATTTCATTAGTCCAAATGATTAAAACCCAAACAGTTGCGGGAAAAACCATTTCCCGGCTGCACCCTTGGATGAAAGAGACAGGTCACGTGGGACTCAGCGTCACACTCTCTGACAATTTAATTGCCCTCCGTGAGGTGTGTCTGGTTGATCCAGGAGTAATTTACTAAAACATTTTATAAAAAAGTATGTGTCGCACAGATTCTCAGCACAAAAATGCACTTTATATTCAACTCGTTTTTTTACAGGTGCATGAACCATTCTCTTGTGCGAGAATACATGACAACTTTATAAAAGGAAACTTGAGTTCTCTGAGACTAATTCAAACGATTTTTGTTTAAAAGTGCATAAGTCCACTTGTGTCACTCTAAATGAGGTGACATCTGTATATCTGGTCTACCGGTTTCAATGATGTCTTGCGTATATCATATTCTTCAGGACACATTATTGCTTCTTTCGACCCATTCAGCAAGCCCCATAGGGGCGGGATTGCGACATATCCTGTGGAAAAAATGAGAGAACGTCAAAATGACTTCTCTCATATGTGGGAAAAAGGATACGGCATTTCTTAATGGCTCTTATTGATGGAATAAAGTAATTTTGCTTTCCAAAGTACTCAACAACTCAATCAAGAAATGCCGTATCCTTTTTCCCACATATGAGAGAAGTCATTTTGACGTTCTCTCATTTTTTCCACAGGATATGTCGCAATCCCACCCCTATGGGGCTTGCTGATTGGGTCGAAAGAAGCAATAATGGGTCCTGAAGAATATGATATACGCAAGACATCATTGAAACCGGTCGACCAGATATACAGATGTCACCTCACTTAGAGTGACACAAGTGGTTTTATGCACTTTTAAACAAAAATCGTTTGAATTAGTCTCAGAGAACTCAAGTTTCCTTTTATAAAGTTGTCATGTATTCTCGCACAAGAGAATGGTTCATGCACCTGTAAAAAAACGAGTTGAATATAAAGTGCATTTTTGTGCTGAGAATCTGTGCGACACATACTTTTTTATAAAATGTTTTAGTAAATTACTCCTGGATCAACCAGACACACCTCACGGAGGGCTATTAAATTGTCAGAGAGTGTGACGCCGAGTCCCACGTGACCTGTCTGTTTCATCCAAGGGTGCAGCCGGGAAATGGTTTTTCCCGTAACTGTTTGGGTTTTAATCGTTTGGACTAATGAAATTTAGATGTATAAATGTACTGTGGTAGTTCATTGTGAATATGTTTTTTCATTGTTGTGACATAGGGTATGAATAGTCCCCATGCAATTCTTGCCGGCAGCCGGCACATTAGCGTTTTTGAGGGTTAGAAACATCATGCAGTGTTAGCATAGTGTACTCCCTGTAGGGAAAGAGTTAGGGTTGCATTAATTGCACAACATAATAAACAGCTCTGGTGAAGCTTATTTGTTCCTTACTCTGTTTTGTGTGTTACAGTATCTCTCTGGTAACAGAAATGACACATACCTGCTTCTTGAGGTAATGTGGATTTGAGGAAAATCCCTGTGTGTTAGTTATTCTTCGTGCAATGGTTCCATTGCTGGGATTAGAATCATACAAGTCAATACAGGATGAGCTGGGTCTCAGTCCTGTTAAATATTTGTTCTTAAAGAACCTAGAGGCCTTTTTCACCCATATCCGTCCCGTGAGATTGATACCTTTTCAATATTTCTAAATACCATCAAAATATCTAAGGATGGCTGATATGAATTATTTCGCCTATGCAGAAGACCTGGTTGAAGGGATATTAGCTATCCCATCTCTCCTGGGGTTGAACGTACCAGGACAGAGAAATACAGACTCAGATGAATGGAACGAGGTCGAGTTCCTGAGGAAAAAGATAATAAGGGCCGAATTACATGGGGCTCTCATGACCGAGTACCTTCGGACGCATGCAGCCCCAAACGGCCTTATTATCAGGATCGAACCACAGATCTTTTTGGAACATCTCCAGTTCCGCAAGGACTGGTCATTAATTGCAAATAAATGTACACGTGATTGGCTCATCTTGATAATCAACACTGCAAAATCCATCGCAGATAACTTAGTAAAAGATCTGGAAACTAAACTTTCCGCAATCAAAGATCAGGCTGACATTGAGTCCTTTAAGTCTAGGCTGGCCGCATTAGATGCCTCCCTTAAAGAATTTAAAGAAATTAATGCGACAAGGAAAATCCTTAAGCTGAAAAAAGATCTTTCAGCATTTGAACATGCAAAAATATATCCCTACACAACTGAGGAGTACTACACACTTGAGGCCAAACTGGCAAGACGGAATGCCTATTTAGCTAATCCACCAGGTGGGTATAGGAACCAGAGATATAATAGCTCCGCCTCTTCCAACAATTCCAGCAATGGGTCCACTAACAACGGTTCACAGGGACAGGATAATAGAGGACAAGGTCGCCAAAGACAACAGGTACATTTCAATCCACAAGGGTTTCAGGGAAATCAAGGAGGGGGTTTTATGCAACCACCACAACAAGCACCCCATTTTTTAGGCCCACGAGCGGGCAACAGAGGCAGGCCCAGGTGGCAGATGTTTTCACCGAGGGTGACGCGGAGCAACAGGGGGCAGAACTTTCCACAGCCAGCACTTCCCTAATTATGAATTTTTCACGACACCAACTAAATGCTGCTGAAGAACAAATACTACAGAAAGGTCTATCTTTTATTCCAACGGCTAGGTATGACCCGTTCCAGACCCGCATAGAACTCACACAGCTTATGCGGAAAATTCGGTTGAAACAGTTCTTTTCAGATCATGATGATCTACAATTGGCGGAAGACACCGGACTTCGGCCTCCGTCCAAGTTCATTCCACCGTCATATAATAACACACCCGAGTCAATAACCTTTGAGCAAGCTCTAATGAAAAGATTAGAAGCACTAGAACAAAGTTTGCCATTCATCAATAACAATTGCACTAAGGAACAATTGCTAGCACTAAATGACCTGGCTAAGAATGACGCCATCATAATAAAACCAGCCGACAAGGGTGGAGGAACGGTGATTATGAACCAGGAAGACTATGAGATCATGGTTGAGAATCTCTTGAAAGACGGCAGAAGTTACCGTAAACTGCCAGGAGACCCTACGCAAGCCATCTGCAACTTGATTGCACCCCTGATAGAAGAAGCTTTAGTAGAAGAATTAGTGACTAGCAAAGAAGCCGCCTTTCTCACACAGCCACACCCAAGAATCCCCGCGTTTTATGCCTTACCTAAGGTTCACAAGGGTATCTCACCGATTCCCGGGAGACCCATTGTATCAGGAATATTATCAATCCTGGAACCCTTGTCCCAATATGTGGACTGGTTCCTGTGGGACGATATACCGAAGATGACCTCGTATGTACAGGACTCCACGGCAATGCTTGTCCTTATTGACAACTTGCCCTTTGACAGCACCAACCAGTGGCTGGTAACCATGGATGTGGAATCCTTGTATACGAGTATACGTCAATTGGAGACGACTGATATGGTTAGACGACATCTTCTACACAAAGATAACCCCAGGAGGGGCCACGTCGAATTTATTACAGCCCTTACAGAAATAGCATTGACCAAAAATGTCTTTCTGTGTAATGAACAATTCTATCAACAAATTTCCGGAACAGCAATGGGGGCTACATTTGCCCCTAGTTTGGCGAATCTTTATGTAGACCACTTTGAGAAAGAAATTATCTACCCCGCCACCACCCATTTCTGAATAACATCAAAGTGTGGCAGAGGTACATTGACGATATCTTTATCATCTTTGAGGGAGATGAGACGAGATTACAGGAGTTCCACCAATGGATTAATGAACAAAACCCCTTCTTGAAGTTTACCTTGGACAGCAGCAAAACAGAAACACACTTCTTGGATCTCCAAATATCAGCAGAAGATGGTGGTTTAGTCTCAAAGGTCTACAAAATATCTACGGACCGTAATGCATTACTAAACTACGGAAGTTATCATCCGCGAGCCTTACGGGATAATCTGCCTTTTGGGCAATTCTTACGGTATAGGAGAACATGTACGAAAGTTGCCGATTATCAACAACAATCGGGAGAGCTAAAATCACAACTGCTCCGAAGAGGATATCCCAAAAAAATTGTCAGAGATACTCAGAAACGGGCAAGGAACATACCACGGACTACTACCTTGCAACAACACGGGAAACCTGTCCAAGGGACGTCTATTGTGGCAGTCCTAAGTTATTCCCCAATCTTCAATACTCTGAAAAGAGAACTTAAGAGACTGTGGCCTATTTTAAATACCGGCAAATTGGAATTGTCAGTGCCCACGTTCGCGATTAAACGAAGAAGGAACATCCGGGATAGTCTGGCCCATACTTTGTCAGACCCAAAGCGTGGTGAAAATACTAACACTCTTTGGAATGTACCCACCGCGGTGGGACACACCCCATGTGGGATGTGCAGTATGTGTAAACAAACAACAAGAAGTGTATCCGTTGATATAGGGTGGAAGACACCATGGATGCAGAGGCATCTAACTAATTGCAATAGCCGAGGTGTCATCTATTTAATTACCTGTCCGTGCAATCTAAAATATATTGGGATGACAACTCGCCCAATCAAACATGCCTCATTGAACATAAGTCCTGTCTAAGGACCAAAAAAATCACTGCACCTCTTGTGGTCCATTTCAATGCAGAACATCACACAGAGAATGATTTCAAATGGACAATTCTGGAGAAAATATGGCCACCTCGTAGAGGGGGCAATTTCCATGATATACTCCTAAAGAAAGAACAACAGTGGATTTTCCGGCTGGATACAGTCAGACACGGGCTCAATGAAGAAATTCAGTGGAATACACTGGCCCTGATGAAGTAGATGAAACATCACAGCTTTATCCACCCTGTTTCTCCCTTTTTTGCCCCATAAAATGGGCGATTTCTTCCTCTCTTATCTTTTTTCCGCCCTAGTTGTCCTCTGCGTCATTGCACTCGAGGTACCTTCAGAGATCCAGCAATACGCTGGGGCCACACAGTTGCTGCTCCACTAGAAATTCGGGCCAATACCCATTATGCCCTTTTATTAATTAATTAATTTCCCCCCGCCCCCTTCCCACCTCTGGTGCACCGCCCATTCTTTTCATGAAGTTCACTCATGCATTAAATGGGCTCTCACGCAATTCGAATATTGTGTGCAGGGAACACATAAGAGTCCTTGAGTGTTTGGGATATCAGTCATTTGAATACAGCATTGTCGCTGGTAGATTCACGTGAATGTTCCTACGAGAATTGGTTTCCCCATACGTGATTACCATCCCAGTAATGGCCGTGGAACACGTTTCCATTTCCTGATCCAAAATGGCCGACGGGACACGTGATCCTGTCGCGGTCCCCCATTGGCTGCTAGTAAGACCATCCTTTCTTGGTGGCGCTGACGGAAGACGCGGATCAGCTTTCTAGCGTTCACCATGAGGAACGCCATTCGCGACTTTCGCGAAATAACGAGACGGAAGAAAGCGTGCCAGGGAAACAAGAACCAAACAAGTAAGAACTTGCGGGACATGCTACTTAGATCATGCGCATGTTCCCATATTGACGAAATTGATATGGGCTCCTGGTGCCACTTTTAAATTGCACTATTGCGCTCGATATGAGCAGTTGGGCTTAATAAGTACCTATGATGGGGCTATAAGGGGGCTCGACCACTAGGAGCGGAAAATAAGCGGGCCATTTTTGGTGACTGCACTAATCACCGGGTCTCTCCTATTCAATATAGATAAATACTAACCAGGGGGGGCAAAACAAATCCTTTGTGATTAATGTTCTGCAATCCTCCCGCCTTTTTGTAGGACCCCTTTGAAAGCATAATGAACAAAGTTGCGAGACTATAAGAAGCTCACCTCATTGAAGGGACATCTATGAGTAGAAAGGTAAACAAACGTCAGCTTTACAACTGTGGGGACAATATATATTTTGTGAGGACAAGGTGATGTGACACTGTGGGAGTATAGACACAGTCAATGCAACATGAGTGTTCTTATGTTGCAGATCAAGCACCATTTCAGGCTTTCCAACTCTACTATCTGAAAGTGGCAACACTACAGAAATCGAATGTGCCGTTCCTTTGCACATATAAATAGTTGGACAGGTACGAGTTTGTCAGGTTAGACATAACGTCTTGCACTCATTGGTGATGGGGTAGGGTGAAGATAGCCTCTCTTTTAATGTCACAAATTGACTTGTTGAGTACTTTGGAAAGCAGAATTACTTTATTCCATCAATAAGAGCCATTAAGAAATGCTGTATCCTTTTTCCCACATATGAGAGAAGTCATTTTGACGTTCTCTCATTTTTTCCACAGGATATGTCGCAATCCCGCCGCTATGGGGCTTGCTGATTGGGTCGAAAGAAGCAATAATGGGTCCTGAAGAATATGATATACGCAAGACATCATTGAAACCGGTCGACCAGATATACAGATGTCACCTCATTTAGAGTGACACAAGTGGACTTATGCACTTTTAAACAAAAATCGTTTGAATATGTCTCAGAGAACTCAAGTTTCCTTTTATAAAGTTGTCATGTATTCTCGCACAAGAGAATGGTTCTTGCACCTGTAAAAAAACAAGTTGAATATAAAGTGCATTTTTGTGCTGAGAATCTGTGCAACACATACTTTTTTATAAAATGTTTTAGTAAATTACTCCTGGATCAACCAGACACACCTCACGGAGGGCAATTAAATTGTCAGAGAGTGTGACGCCGAGTCCCACGTGACCTGTCTGTTTCATCCAAGGGTGCAGCCAGGAAATGGTTTTTCCCGTAACTGTTTGGATTTTAATCGTTTGGACTAATGAAATTTAGATGTATAAAATGTACTGTGGTAGTTCATTGTGAATATGTTTTTTCATTGTTGTGACATAGGGTATGAATAGTCCCCATGCAATTCTTGCCGGCAGCCGGCACATTAGCGTTTTTGAGGGTTAGAAACATCATGCAGGGTTAGCATAGTGTACTCCCTGTAGGGAAAGAGTTAGGGTTGCATTAATTGCACAACATAATAAACAGCTCTGGTGAAGCTTATTTGTTCCTTACTTTGTTTTGTGTGTTACAGTATCTCTCTGGTAACAAAAGGAAATATACCCGCTTCTTGAGGTAATGTGGATTTGAGGAAAATCCCTTTGTGTTAGTTCTTCTGTTGGTAAGACCATTAGATTTGTTTTGGCTGGGTTCCTTTTGAGGTTGTTCATTGTCATCCAGTTGTAGATGTCTGTGAGACAATTGTTGAGGGTATTGTTTTGTTCTTGAGCTGTGGTTATCTTCACCATCAGTTGTGTGTCATCTGCATAGTTGTAGGTGGTCAGTCCATGGGTTCTAATCATTTTCATCAAGGGGTACGTGTAGACGTTGAAGAGTAGGGGGAGAGGCTGGATTATTTGTAACTCCGCAGGAGATGTTTTTGGTGTTTGATGTGAAAGGTTGTAGGTGGTAGGTAAGCTATTTTGGTTTGATTTGTGAGAAAGGAGGTTTGCCTTTTTAGGGTGGAGTTTTTTATGCCACAATTCTGCACACATGAACTGTGTCTTGTTCTGATGAGTTCTAGTGAAGCTGAAGCACAGCCAGTTTGATCTCAAAACAGGGTTGAGAAATTACACCAAGAAGTATTCTGCATTGTTTTTCATTGCAGCTTTGTGCACAGCTGTCATCTTTGCAAGGGAGTTCCCCATGACTCAGATCCCAACTCATCCCTTCTCCTGCATCCTAGTACTCCCATAGGGAACCATACCATGGAATTTCACTGCCTGGGAAAAGATGTGGGAACAAAACAAGGGAAGAAAAGAAGCAAGTTCTTTGTAGCTTTTCTAAAAGAACAAAAAGACAAAAATTAGATGTCCAATTTGATCCATAAGAATAGAGAATTAAGATCACATTACCCTGCTGCTACCCAACAACTCTTCCTCGTCTTGTATTGAAATACTTTAGTGCAGGTAAAAATCCTGCTAGGCTCACTGCACCATTGGAGAACTGGACACATGGGCCAAAAATGAAAATGCAAAGGAAGAGCAGACAGACCTCAAAATGAGAGCGGACAAGCAGAAATACCCAAACACAGTTTACCGGAAAATCTAGAAGAGCACAGAAGCAGGGGCAGTGTGGGATGAACTACCAAGGTGGTTCAGGCATGGTCATGAGAACGAACTCTGCAATTGGGAAAAGAAGAGGAAGGCAGGAATAGAGAACAGAAAGGGAATCAAGGGAAAGAAACGTTTAAAACAAAGAGACAAGAAGGGGAAGACTCTGAACTGATAAAGAAACTAGGAGGATGCCAGGAATCTACCAAAACAAGTACAGAGAAGAAACTGAGAGCAGCTACAAGCTACACGAGGATTGTAACCAAACAATGGGAAAATAATTCACAGGAGGATGTTGCCAAATCCAGTTGGAATGCTTCTCCTTGAGTATTTTGACTATTTTGTTTCCATTGTCTAATCTGAAGTTCATCCTGGATTGGTGGCTAGATTTCTGGAATCCCTTTTCAAGACCTAGTGGAGCACTTTATTCCTTGTTATCCTCCCTGTTCTTCCACTCAATGTCAGTCTGGCCAGACCTTACATCATCCTGCACTCACCTTCTTGTAGACCTCAAATTCCTCCCGCCTCATTGCCCTTGTATCCTGACAGTGGCCCTTCCCCTAAATACCCTCATTTTCTGTTTTGTTTCCTCAGGAAATTCCTGTGCAAGTTTGTGATTAAACAGTGAATGTGGACAATGTTTGCCAGGTTCGTTACTATTTGCAATCAACCATATACTCAAAATGATTTCTAAATCCACACTTCTTATTCTGGGGTGTTTTCAACAATGAGTGGCTGCTGATGACTAACTAAGCACAATGGCATTAATTCAGGTTTTTCGCAACTTAACATGAAAAACGGTCCAAATATATTAGGTTACTGATAGCTCTAACCATTACTGGGTTGAAAATCCACAACATTCTGAAGGTGCCGCGAACCATGCTGCAAACATGGGACTAAAACATAACCTGTTTAATTATATTCATCACAGCCAGATTTCCTGCACAATCTGACCCTGCTGGGGGCTTTTTGTTTACTGGGAGAAAACTGCGTGTAATTCTGTTAATCCGACATCTAAAATCACTTCCATAGTATGCCTTGCAATAGCTGTGCTCATGAGTGTACTTGTGGTACTGTCAATATCAGAGTAACTCAAACAATGGTCAATAATCTTGAAATTGTGTCATAAAACATCAATATATAAAAAAAAGATCAATTTACTAATTCACTTATTCAGTTTGCCTGTCTGGTTGTGGGTGATAAAACTCACCCCAAAACGTTTAGCACAATAACAGAACACATTTTCCAGACTACATCAATTCATTGAGAATCCAAGATAATTTGGAATTTCTGCAACCATTGTTCATACAGTTTATTTGTTTGAAAGTAACCATACACATGTGCTAATATATACATAACTGCTACTTATCTACTGTTGATAAGTTTACCTGATTGTTCTGTTATACTTTCATTTTGTTGTTAATTAGAGTCCGCTAACCTAAATTTGATAATTTGTATATTTGAGTTGCAATTAAGTATTCATGAACACAATGAAAAGATATACTTGTGTATCACTTATGGTTACACATTTCAAAAAGAATTTGCATTGAGGTTTTTTGTGGGATTTATCCCAGAGGGTGCACAGGTACTTTGATGTGTTTTTACCAGACCCCTTTTGTTCATTTACAGTAATATCTCATTAGCCACTAGCACATGTCTGTAGGACCAGAAATATCCAGCTATTGTTGGTGAATGTGCCAGAAAAGGATTGTATGAAACATTATTGGACGTTTTGTGTGTCCCCACTCCACCTAATTGGTTGTGGGAGATAACCAGATGATTTGTTGTCTTGATATCCAATATTTTGCAAAGTGTGGCCAGAATGGTGCTATGAATTGCCATCCCCCATCAGAGATAATATGTGGTAACCCATCTAACAATATCATTTTTTTTACAAAAATACTGGCTAAGGTCATAGCCGTAGGTAATTTATTCAAGGTAATGAAATGTGGCAGTTGGTTTGATGTTTACACCACATCAACTAAGGCCACTGTGAACCTCTCTGACTTTGGTTTTTCTACAGAAACACCTATGAAAAGGACAGGCTTACTCTTTAAGAGAAACATTTACCACTTGTTTAGTGATGCAATGGACACATCATATAGTCTGTACTTTGAGGTCCACAGAACCCATTGCAAGCCATGTGCTTCGGCAGATACAATGTTTTAAGTTTCAAACTTTCCAAACAGAGATATGGGCACAGGAAGCAGTGTTAAAACTCACGTACAGTGCTTAGACAATCTATGTCATTTATACAATAGAATTTTAGATAAAGCTGTATGTCATCTGCCTAGATGATGGTATTGGCAAGGAGTTCCCCAGAGTTTCATATAGACGTTTTTTAAGACAATAGAATATGTACCCAGAGTCTTTCCAAACTATAACGTATAATCTGGAAACATCATAGTTTGTAGTGTTTTACAGACAGCTTCAGGGAAGCTTGGAGGGACACTTATAAATCTTTCCAAGGTGTACGCTTCATCCGAGCCCATCAATCAAATCAGCCTAAGCTGCAGCCCAGAAGCTGGTCAATCCAAGACCTTACACAATTATGCCTAACATGTGCAACCCTGAATGAATGATCCACCGAGGCGAATAGGAAATAAAGTATAAAAGACAACAAGGCCAGAGTGACAGTGTTGATTGTAGGAACAGGTTGTGAATGGAAGTTAAAGTTGTTTTGAGTACAAGGGCAGTAGATGAGTGGACTCTATTGGAGGTCTGAGGGGATATGGAGCCATAAGGAGGAAACGATGGGGAGGGTTGAGAGAAAGTGTTAACATCAAGAGGGGCTAGGGAGAGTGGAGGAGGTGATAATATTAAGTAGATATCATTAGAGGATGTGGCATTGCCAGGAGAAGGGTGTAAAAAGATTGGGGAGGTGGCAATTATAGGAGTATGTAGCAAAAGACTGTAGTAGGATGCTACACCAGAACAAGGTGCTCGGAGGATGGAGGATAATGTAACAAAAGGAGGGGTAATCCAAGTCAAGAGGAATTGGTAAGATCAGTAGGTGGTAACATGGAAGAAAGAGAGAATAAGAATTGGACCAGGTCAGTTCTGGGCATGACCAGTCATTGGGAGGAGAAATGAGATGGGCAAAGCAAGCTAATTGTCAATTTATAAAGGTGAAAAGAGATGAGTTCAGGAAATACCACTCTGAGTGTAGAGAGAGGGGTGTTGTGGTCGTGGGAGCTCTTGTCTGCAATGGCAGATCGAGAAGGTGTGCCAAGCAGCACAAACCGATACAGACCATACAGAGTGACTTTGTTAGTGAAACATGCATAGATGACCCTGGACAGCTGACATCTGGATAGCCCATAGATTGGGCCACAACTGTGTTTGGTGAGGCCTTGGCATGAATGAATGGGAGACTTTGTCCATGAGCAATAAGAATGTATTTTCTGTTGCTGTTTTTAATTTGTGTTGAACCCTGCAGTATAAATACATCGATATCCAGATTCTAGTCACTTTGGCCTCTCACAAAGCCCGTTTTACTTCTGTTTTAAGGGAAATGCAAATATATGTGGTGTATGCTGGTTGAATGATTGCACTTTCATGCATGACTTACTTGAGCATAATTGTGGACAAGAGCATTGGCATTTATTGACAAATATATTAGCACACATTAAATGGCAGGTGTCTTCTGGGCATTCGGGTTAACTGAGTGCACACTCCCACACAAACTGGTTGAGTGCAGTAGGTGAAATTAGCATTGGAATTTGTTGTAAAGTTATTAGCTCACTGATGGAAGATCAAGGGTCTGATTCACAAAAACGTTTTAAAATGGCACAAACCCATTGCAAAACGCCCTGTGAATCAGACCCCAAATGTCTTTGAGGCAAGCTGGTTGATGGATGATGCTTTCACACATGACTTGATGCAATAGCTGAAAAATATAAGCGCTTACATTTCTTGTAAACTGTATTAGCACAATTTGAGATAGCAGCTCAAGTGTTGAAGGTACTCTGGTTGATTGAATGTGTGCTCACAAATGACTTGATTGAATTCAATAGATGAAAAACAAACATTTGAATTGTTGTTAAATACTTGAGCACAATTTGAAACAATTCTCTAATTCCAACTCATGTACTTCCTACAAATACTGAAGGCAAAGCAACAACCGATCAAAGAGTTTGCCAAGCAGCAGAAAATTGCCCTTGCCATGCATCAGAATTCTGTGTTAGTCAGCTCTGGCCATCGTGGGTCCCAGGAAGCCTGCATTTAACTAGTCTATGAGAATTGGCCATCAACATGCAAAGTGAGTGCATAGCTCCCTAGGGCAAGATACTTCTATTGTGATCACTAAGACCTTTCTGCTTTGATGTTTTTGACTTTTTCTTGAAATTGTGGATACTGAAAAACACAGACTGTTCAAACTGGGTCTCCAACATCCATTCATGTGTGCATCCCATAAATCATCAATGCCAAATGGGATGTAAATAATGTGATGGAAATCTGTAGTGCGCTAAGCTACAGGTATGTTCTATTGACCTTATTGACCACATTCTCACAAGAACCACCTGGGTTTGCCAGAATGGGAGCTTTACTGTGTGGAGAAGATAGACATTCCTGTGAAGGAACAGACCCTATTATTTTTGAGACTGATGGTGGCAATCCCAGACAGACGTTACAGATGCATTGCCCAATACAGTGGCCCTAACAGTCTTGTTCGGTTAGACATACATGCCAGCCTCATTGACCAGGTGTAGTGGTTGTTCCTGGGAACACGCGAGTTGTAACATTACTGTCCCTGGAAAGCCACATTACTAATCTCATGGTCCCTAACAACAAAAGACTATTCTGAGGAAACAAATTATTATGCTCCACATGTGTACACTGTTAATGATGACCCTGAGGCAATAACATGTCTGTGTGCATAGGAATAAAAAAGCCACCTAGACAGGAGCAACAGAGCACCATGCAAATGGGAGACACCCAGAGGTTACAAACGAAGGGTAGGGGAAGCAGTGCTGATGGGATACATAGGGTGAGCAGGGAATACAGTAGAATACATAGGGAGACAACAGGCTTGAGTGGAGCGATCAGTGAGTGGTGAGAGGTTCTTTGAAGAGTAGAGTCCTCAGGTCCTTTGTGATGTGCTGGATGGAGGGAGCCCATCTTATCTTCATTAGTAACTTGTTCCAGAGACAGGATCCATAGAAGGAACCTTTTTGTTTTCTGTTTTTCTCTCGTGCAGTTCTTTTTTTCGAGCCTGGTCTATTTGCGAAGTAGAGTTTTGTTAGGGTTTTGTTTGTGACTGTTTTATTGGTGATGCAGGAAATCGTGAACATGATGCATACCTGAAGTGGGTTTCATTCCAGCTCCTTAAATATGGGGTGATATAGTTGAACTTTCCTATTCATTTTATTAAGCATGTTGCAGTTGGCTGAACAAAATTTAGAGGGGCCAATGAGGCATCTGGGACTCCTGGAGTAGGGTGTTAGTACTTACCTACCAGGTGCGAGATGAAGAGTGCTTGGCCAACTGTTCTGCAACTCGGACTAGGGATGAAAGGCTTGGCTTTGCAGAGGACTCCAAGTTGGAATTATGCTTTAGAGTGACAGCAGTGTGGATTGTTGGGCCAGGCTGTGACTGGTAGATGGAGATGTTTGGAGTGCATGTAAAGGACTGTGGGTGAGTAGATATTGTTGGAAATGAGAGGGAGAGAAGGAGTCATGGTGAGGAAGAGAAGAGGGTAAACCAAGGGGAGGTGGAGAGTGTAGAGGCGGTGACATCTAGTGGATGCCATGAGAGTTTGAAGGTGTCAGCTTCAATAGAAGGGGTGAAGAGCTTGGGGGTGTGGTTGTGATATGAGTAGGTGGCACACATTGTAGATGATGCAACATCAAAAGGAAGTGGTAAGAGGCCGTGGGATGATGTTATGAAAGGAAGGGGGATCTTGAAAACTAGAGGAGGTGGTTAAATCAATATGTAGTGACATGGAAAAAAGATAAAATATACTTCAAAAAACAAAAGAATCAATGCAAAACGCCATTCTACACAACAAAGGAAGACAATGAAGAACTACAAATCTGTTCTTGTTCTTGGCTACCAGAAGCACTGATTGCCAATAAATCCTAGCAACAAAGTAACTCGTCCGATGGTCCTAATCCAGGGACTCTTGCAAGAAAAGATTTAACCAACTCCTTAACGTTCGGGTCATGGAACATGAGGGGCTTCCCCCACCTGATGTTCATCTCAGACATAAACCTAGGTTCCTTCGACCTTTTATGTCTGCAAGAGACTTGGATGTTAAAAAAAAAAACATTGATTGACAGCTATTGACAGCTATGAACTTGCTTTTTCTCCAGTACTAAAAGACCCACTCGGAAGACCCAGAGCTGGGCTCCTGACTGCCATTAGGTCAGGGTGTTCCCTCCACCTAGAAAAAATGTTCATAAGAGACCCACTCATCCTAGCTACTCTAATCACTTGGCATCCAAGAACCATGGGAAAACACAAGACCAAACCAAAAATATATTTGGTGATCAACCTCCACTGCAACCCTAAAGACTTTTCAGTGGAGTACTTTGTCACTAAAATTGAATCCATGGTTGAGGGTCCAAATGACGTTGGCCCAATAGACAATATCATTTTGTGCTGGGATCTAAATGCGACAACTGACTCGCTAGGACAGCTTATCGTCCAAAACTCTGACCTCTCTGACAAATTCAAAAGAAACCAAACTCATTTTGATCCTGAATCAATTGCCAGAGGGAATCAATGGTGTGTAGCTATGGATTCCTGGGACCTACCCAACCTCCATTGGCTAACATCCAAGAACGAATCAAGAACCCCAACATGGGAGCTCGCTGGAAGACAAGCTACTCTTGACCACATCTATACCGCCAGAAACCTCTTGGCGAAAATAACTTCTTTTGATGTAATACGTACACTGAATAGTGATCGCAATCTCCTCAAAACTAAATGGGAAATGGAACACCTTGAACCACCACTCATAGACCGAAAAATGGAGGCAAAAGTGGAGACAAATTTATCTGGCACCGGCTCAGATATAAGAACACTGCAGTTGAGGAAATAACAAGGCGATACTTGGCAAATAAAGATCAAGTTACTTTGACCAACAAATCACTACCAACAGACTACTGTCCTCTGCTTATCCCTTATCAGTGCCCGGCTTCAAGATCAAAACACACAGCGGGCCACTCTCATTCAAACAATCAAACTCTGAGACAGAAATGCTTGGAACTGAGGTGCCGCACTCAAAACGCCAAGAAACATCCCTCTATCTGTTCAGTAGGTGCGGCCAAATCAGCTTTAAAGAAATACAAACACTGGCTAAAATCATACAAGATCAGTTTTTATCAGAAAGACTCGGAAAACATGCTGAGAAAATTGAGTGGGAAACAAGCCAAAGCTTTTTGGTCCCTAATCTCATCAGATAGAAAAGGGACGGAAGATAACCTATCTAACAGCGTCAGTGAACACGAGTGGACTCTATATTTCACAAAACTCTTTGACAAACTTCAACTAAACATTTGGGAGCCTGTTTCTACCAATGATAAATGGGACGTAGAACTAGATGAGGCGACCATCACGAACAAGATTAACAAGCTAAAAATATCTAGAGTGCCTGGCCTTGACAGGCTTTCAAACATGGATTTAAAGCAAACCCTGAAGCTTGGGTGATCCGGATCGCAGAAATCTTCAGAACATGTGAAGAGACCAACACAATACCGAAATCTTGGAAAACTGTCAATATCGTCCTGATCTATAAGCCGGGGGACAAGGGAAACCTGCCCAGCTATCGCCCTATCATATTATTGGAGTGTATCTGTAAACTTTTCGGAGCCTTTCACCTAGAAAAATGTAGATCATAGTCATCATCCTCAAAAGGCCACGACCATTTTCAAACTGGCTTTACAAAAAACCTAGGAACTTCTTCCAACATAATGACACACAGCATCTTACAATTTAAAGTGCTAGAAGGCTCTCCTCATCTCATGCTGGCCTTCATAGACTTCTCTCAGGCTTTTGAAAAGGTGAACAAAGACACACTCTCCAACTGGGTTGCCCATCATCCATACTGTCCCTCATAAAAGCCCTTCATACAGATACCTTTATGAGAGTACGGCTCAACAAAGTGGGAATCCTTTACTGAAGCATTCCAACATACATAGGGGTTAAGGAAGGCTGCCCCCTAGCTCCGGCGCTCTATAAGGTTATATTGGTGACCTCCAAAGCGCTGAGAGTGGCATCAGAACCTTTCCACCATCTCTGGGTGACGAAAAGATCTCCAGACTTGATGTTATTATCCTAATCTATCAGACTGCTGTTGGGTTACAAAGAAAACTTGATAATCTCTTAGCCTATCTCACATCGAACGACCTAGAGACAAACACATCAAAAACCAAAGTTATGATCATTGAAAAGGCTCCCAATACAAAAAACTAAAAATTATCAACGTGGCACCTAGTCAAAGAAAAGCTAGAAAGCTTTCAAGCTTTCAGATATCTAGGTGTCACAATTAGTACCAATACTCAAAAAAAACCCATGCAGGAAACCATTCGTCAAAAAACTAAAACCCTAAGCACTCAAACCCAGATGATGGACAAAAAGTTTGGATGTTTTTCCCTTAAAGCATCAATAAACTTCTACAAAACAAAAATAGTACCCGCAATAGTTTATGGAGCAGAAGCAATGCCACCCATACCATCAGAACTTTGGCCTAAAATAGAAGGACTATTTTGGAGGAAAATATTACACCTGCCATCCTCAACTACCATAGCATTAATCAGATGAGAGCTAAGCCTAACCTCATTAAAGCCACCATCAATCTCAATGGTTTAATGCTGTTTAGGAAAACATGTGCACCAAATCAGAAAATTTACCAGATGATTCAGACAGAAATAGACAAAGGAAACAACAAGATGTTGGCCTCGTGGGTTCGCAAAAACTTGCAGCTCTTGGAGGAAATTGGAAGTTCTGGGGAGGAGCTCGACAAAATCCAACGAAAACAGAAAAAAAAACATAGAGAAATGGTTTGGTGTAAAACAGCAGAGATGGCTGCAAGGAATATGATAACAACTCACTTACCTACATCAGCCCAAATTACCTGGTGAAATTTCCCAATAAAAGAATTTGCTCAGTCTTCATGCAAGCCAGGTTGAACATTCTAAAAACAAAGGAAATTCAAGCGATCCGTGACAAAACCAAATCAAACAAATGCCGATATTACCAGGAGCCTCAAACAGTGGAAACATTAAAACATCTGCTTCTCAACTGCAAAGGCCTATCGACTAGCAGAAGTACACATCTTGGTCATCTCTATACATACTTCTGTAGTTTGGATGAAGAATGCTGGTGGGCATATTTGATGAATGGAGAAGATATCAAACCGGTTATCAGAGTAGGGAATTTTATAGAAAGTCTTAACCTGGACACCAAATAATCCACTGGAGCAGTAATAGATTGAAAATAAAACAACCAAAATGTCAACTGAGTCTTAAAGAAAGCATCCTCTTCTCTCTGATAAAGCACTTTTAAATCTTAAAAAGGACCACAAAACGTGTAAATACTAGTAAAATAGTTGAATCAAGTATAATTAAAAAAAAAAGATAAAATAAGAATTGGGCCGGGTCAGCTCCAGAGAGGACCAGTCAGTGGGAGGAGTAAACAAGAATGGAAAGCAAGGTTACTCTTATTTAGGGGAGTTAAAAAGAGAAGAGGTCAGAAAATACCAGTTTGATGGTAGAGATGTGGACTGGGGTTGATAGGTGAACAGTTTGAACTCCTGGCTTCAAATCCTGCTCACATACTACATACCCTTACTGGAGAAGATGCAATGACAGATTGAGGTGTTCAACGCAATAGAAGCAGATCTGGCCCACTAAGGAGATTGTATTAGTGAGTCATGCATAGGGCACCCTGAAAATCCGGAATCTGGCTAGTATATGCAAATGGGCCACCACCCTGTTCGGTGAGGACTTGGCACCCCTAGATGAAAGACTTCTTCTAAGATCACTGCAAAATTTCTGATTTACTGCTTTTACTTTTTGTGGAGCTTTGGACAATGTACAATGAACAAATCAATCTCTGGATTCTATTCACTTTGCCTCTCACAAAACCATATGCTTGTTGATTGAATTCACATTAATGCATGACTTGATTGAGCATAAAAACTGACAGGAACATTGGAATTTCTTGATAAATTTATTAGCACAATTTGAGGTCATTGAAAACATCTTTGGAGCATGCTTGTTAACTGAACACACATTCAGGCACAAATTGTTTGAGCACAGTAGCTGACATGACCATTTGAAATTCTCCTCAAATATATTATCACACCTTGAAGGGAGGGCAGGTGTCTTTGGGCATGCTGGTTAATTGAATGTCTGCTCACACAAATATCGGTTGAGTGCAGTAGCTGAAATTAGCATTTGAGTTTAACTTCAATTTTATTAGCACACTTTGAGGAAAAGTCACACATCTTTGGGGCAAGCTGGTTGATTATAGGTGCTAGGCGCTCTTTCACTTGACATTGTTCATTGCATTAGCTGGAAAATATAAGCATTTCAATTCCTTGTCAACTTTACTATCCCAATTTGAGGAAATGGCAAATGTCTTGAGTTGCACTGGTTGAATGAATGTGCACTCTCAAAAGACTTGTTTGAATGCAATGGATGACAAACATAAAGATTTGAATTTCATGCCTAATACTTACCGCAATTTGAGGGAAGGGTAACATATTTGAGGCATGCTGGTTGATAGGACACACTCACACTTACATAAATGAGCACAATATCTGATGCAAGCCTTTCAATTAATTTGTTTAATTAAGTAGCACGATTTGAGGAAAGGGCAACCATCCTTAAAGCACACTGGTTAATTGTATGCACTTTCACACATGACTTAGGTGAAAACATTAGGTGATAGACACACACATGAATATATTGTCCAATTCGCTAGACAACTTGGAGGGTAAGGCAAGTGTCCTTGAGGTGTACTTGTTGATTAAATGTGTCATCATACATTAAATGTTTGAGCATAATGGGCAATAAGAGATTTAAAATGTATAAGCATTTTCTGAGAAAAGGGCATATGTCTTTGGAGTGTGCTGCTTGATTCAATGTTTGCACACACATGAAATATGTGGGCATAATGGGTGACAAAGGATTTGTTGTTAGCATTTTGTGATGTAAGTGCAATTGTCTTTTGAGTGTGCTGAATGATTGACCATCTGCTAGCAGACAACATGGTTGAGCACAAAATCTGACATGAGCATTTTGATTTCTAGTAAAAGGTATAGCACATTTAGCAGGGATTACCTTATTGATTGAATGCACAGTTACACACAACGTGGTTAAGCCAATAGCTGGCTCAAGCGCTTAAAGTCCTTTGTAAATATATTAGGGCACTCTGTGGGAAGAAAACATATCTTTGGGGTGTCCTGGTTGATTGAACATCTGCTCATGCATGTCTTGGTTGAGTGCAAACGCTTGCACAAGAGTTTGAGTTTCTCATCAAATGTAATTATACAACCTGAAGGTAGAGAACACTTTGGGCATGCTGGTAGATTGAACATGCTTGTTTGATCACAATTTCTGATATAAACATTTGATTTTCTTATGAAATGTACCGAAATGCATAGAGGAAAGGGCAAATGTCATTGGGGCAAACTGGTTCATTGAACCCACGCTCAAACACAAACTGGTTGTGCACAGAAGCTGACACACACGAACATTTGCATTTCTTCTCAATATTACTGACATACTGAATAAAGGTGAACATTACTGTGAATAAATTGTGTTCAGTGGAAGATAACACCGAAAAACACTACCAAGTTTTGAAAAAAAACACAAAGGGGCGTTTAGTGTCTTAGTTGTGCATGGAAATAACATGATCTGCTCAGAGCCAGGTGCAGATGCCAAGCATGGGAGCACAGAAGAGGGTGTGGACATGTTGAAATGCTGCTGCAATTGTTAGGATTGTATGATTCATAGATGACAGCCTCATACAGCAACAGGTAGAATCCAGAATTAGCACATCCGCCATGCCCACAAGCTAACATAGCATTGAAAAAGTTGTTCAGATGACTACTAGTGCTTTCCATGCCATCACTGGCATGGTGGTGTCTAATAATTCTATACTATGAGCCTAACTCCCAGTTTCCCATTTAATCATGTCACAAGTGTAAATGTATCCAATCTTCACACCTTGCAACAGACCAAATGACACCTCAAAAAATGTTCAGGTTTCTGTTTTGGTATCAGCAGAGGACCTACCCACTGAATTGGTTTCTAGAGAGGATGTTCTTAATGAGGTGTCTTTGGAGTTGAAGCTTTCAGCAGCAGGACCATGGTCAATAACCCATACTGGACATTACTGCATCTGAAACTATCCACTGTAGGTTGGAGGTCCCACATTGCACTCCTTGGTATGAAACTAATAATAGGACTGCATGTTATGATGTAAACCATGCATGCTATTTTCAGATAATATATTTATCTGTAGATCTTACTCACAATTGGTATTATTGCCTAATTTACCCACATGCTTTACCCAGAAAATCCTGTCACATTTTCAAAGCAGCAGCATATTTGTCATAATCTTCCTTCAGGGTAAAAGTTCTTCTTATCCTAAGGAATTGGCTATGTGCTTTGAAACCCTTTAGATGTTTCCATATGAGGTTATTGACTTACAGCCACACTTTACAATCAATCACTGGACAGGGCCTTCTTAGCACCTAGTCATTGGCAGCTCATACTCAATCTATGTTTTATTCTATGGCCCTAGCCACAACAAATGGTAGCCATACCTCTGTGTCACTAATTGTGGTACTTTCTTTGATATACTTGTTGGAAATAAACCTGTCCAAAAAAGCCATTGGACATGAGAACAAAGGCAGCCCATGTCAAAATGTTGAAGGCGTCCATCTTGCTGTGTGAAAGGATACAAAAGCTATTGCATTTTAGCTGTGCTATAGCTGTGCAGCTATTTAATTTTCCATGTTGTGCTGTAGCATAGCTGTGCAGGGGCAGTGCAGGGGCTGTAGTGGGTCTGTCAAACACACACAATTTACAATTTGAAGTCTATAACCCTGCTAAAGGACATTCACACCCTAATCGCATCCACCATATGCAAATGAGCCACACCTTAGTGACGGCTTCCTTCACATCCTATACCACATCTGTCCTTACAGCTTTGAGACAGCATTAATGACAGCCTTTATCACATCCTAGGGGCAGCCTCCTGCACATCCTAAACCACAGTTAGCCCCACAGCTTTGTGACAGCTTTAATGACAGCTTCCATCACAGCTTAGTCCCATGTCTTCCACACATTCTACCCAAGAGCTCCTAAAGCATTGTGAAAGCCTCTACCACATTTATGCTTTAGATATGTCAGCTGCCTTTCTATGGACTGGAATGAGCAACTCACACTATAGCAATATAATGCTGCAAATCTGCAGGGTTTCTGAGAAAATGTTTCACATGCTGTGTGCCCTTCATTATGTGACAGCATCTTCGTAAAGCATACACCGCGGACCCAACTACATGCATAGTGTACATATATGCATTGAAATATATTGCACACACAGTAGAACAAATTGATTCCTTGATAAAATAAGCATTTTTAAAGCATTTAAAATGTATTAATATTTGTACGGGGCTCCTCTCTATGGCGAAGCACTTTGTCCTGCCAAGGGATTTGTGCTTTTGAACACTACTTGGTTGACTGATCACCACAAGAGTCACTGGGAAATGTTGTCAGAGAAAAATCAGATTAAATATGAGTCACAAATACGTTGAATATGTAACATTAGCAAGAACTTTCTTCAAAACTATTTAATGCTCAGTTATAGCACATTCTGGGTATTAACACTATCTTCAATCAGATAATATTTTGCAATTGAGAACTGAAAAACGTTTACCAATGTAATATAAATACATGTTTGTGTTTTGACTTGTAATATTTTAATGATCTACTGATGGACAATTCCAAAATTATCGAAGTGCATAGTCCCAAAGATAATGCATTTCCTACCTGACTAAGAAAAAGATAAAAGTTAGGTGAAAGTTATACAAACTGTGATCTGTACGAAAAAACCCTTGCGCTGCAAACATAGAAATCATTGAGCCTGAGTCAGAATGCGTTTTTCAATGGGATTTCCCCATTGAAAAACACTTAGTGAATCGGGCCCATTAAAACAAACATTTTAGGTAACTAGAAAAAGTTTTCAATAAAACAGTTCCAATTTTTTTTTCATAAATCCCTTTGTGCATTCGACATCTTGGTAGTGAAAATCCTGGCTAGGCGACTTCCGTCGAGTTGTTCCCATCCATGATGGCTGCACTTTGTGTGCCTGAATTCTAAAAACAAACAGAATGTGGTGATCAAAAAAATGATTCAAAGGATTCAAGAATATTATATCATTTCAGGATTCAAGAATATCTGCATTGCTACACACACACACACTAAGCAGAGATAAGCTACAGATGATCTAAGATATGAGATATCAGAGGCGCAGTATACCAGAGATATCCCAGTGCCTCCACCCCATACTGATCCTCATTTGTTATGGCTGTCATGACTGTCATGCTGTGTCCCGAGATACTCCCTATGGTCTGCACACATGACATGATTTGGGAACAGTAGATGTTCACTCAAAAGCCCATAATGTGAGAGCTCTGTTATCATTTGGTTAGCTTTTATTAACGTCAGGTTGAGAAACAATCAAACATGTTAAGGGTGAGCAAGCAAAGGGCACATCTCCTGGAGAGGACAGTGCTTGGGGCCTTTATTAGGAGGAAGCTTTAGAAAACAGAGAGAACATTGGAAAAACTGTGTCACTGGTCCCTGTGCAGCACTATGTGGCAGTCGGGTGAAGAGTGAAGCAATGTCATGCAACTTCAAGGTTATGGTATGCTTGTTCATGACCAAAGTGTGTGGAGTAGAATGATGGCCCACAACATTCACATGGATGTACACTGTAGCCAGCCCCTGGTCCCACCCAATCTGAACTCTCATTCCTAATGATTGCACATCTGCCACTGGCCTTCTGCGTATGATTCCAATTACCTAACGTATAAAATCTAGGAACACAGGCGGGAGGTGTGGTTGTTAGGAGATGATCCAAGAGCATATAGCATGGTGAGCAGGGGTAGAGGCGAAGGAGAGTGGCAGGAGAGGGCAGAGGTGAGGGAGAGAGTGTAGAGGAGAAGGACATGAGAGAGGTCAAAATGAAGTGAGGGAAAACGAGTTAGGAAGAGTTGAAACATCAGGAGAAAGAGAGAAAAGTGGGGCATGGCGCTATCATTCACTTGTAATAACGGAAATAATATTATTCAGGCGTTAAGTCACTACATTTTCCTGACAGGTGGATGTTACCTTAATTCATGAAGCGGCTGAACTCTTTGGTCACTGATCAATGTACTTGTATTGTTCTATTACTTTACCTAATTGGATCAAATGTGGTCTTTTTCAGCCTTCCACACTTTGATGCCCCTCACAATCCCAGTCCATCTGATTTTGCCAGCTCTACTTGTTCAAAGACAATATCAATTAAATGGTTCAATAAATAATCTGCTTGCATTTTGTTACATGATTCAGTGACCATTAATATCCTTCTAGGGTGGCTTCTGCAGACTTTGACACTTGAACATCTATCTGGGCTGCTGGGGTCTACAATTAATGGAGGAAGGTGGCTGGTTTGCTTTAAAAAAGCATAAAATATCATTAACATAGCTACTCAAATGGAGATTCAGATATTTTCTCTGTTACTACTTTTATGCATTCTTAACTCAGCTTCAACTATCAAACACAAATGGTCATATAGTAAAAGGTACCAGCTCCTCACGAGGAACCATGTCACATATGAAACAAGGACAGCCCAATATGTTTGATGAAGTCATTGTTTCATCTTGCCTCATAGGCAAGCTCCAATGTAATATTTGAAGGCAGCAAGGGGAGTGCAAGGAGTGACGAGCTGCACATTCATGGCTGTTTTTGTTTCCAGTTTGGAGAAATTATCTTGTTGCTGAATGCGCACTGAAAGTACAGAAGCAAAAACTAAATGCAAAATACATGTTAATGGTACCACACCAGGGCCCTTTTAAGACATTGGCGATTCCAGGGTGGGCAAAGAGGGGGCATAGCCTTCTCCCACCCAAAAACTCTTAACCATTGCTTATCTATTTACAGGTTTCTTGAGTTTTCAGTGTATGTGCACCCATCCTGCATTCACACCACCTCCTTCCTGCCACTGTATGGTGGATGTCGGTATCCAATGACCCATTCAGAATATAGCAGCAAGGGTGTAGGGATGGCATCTCTGCATCCACGACTTTGGCCCTCATTACAACTGAGGTGCTAAGTGCACCAACTTTACCACCATGGTGTAAACTACGTTTACACCATGGTGGATGGCGGATTTACCGCCCCATTACAAGGTGAGTGGGGCGGTAAATCCCCATTTCCCATTTTCCCTTCCCCATTCCCATTTTTGCCCCATAGGGCATAATGGGAGTGGGGAAGGCACTAATTACGGCACCGTAAATTACGGTGCCGTAATTAGCACCAAGGTGCCTTAGCACCATGGAACTTAACGCCTGCAAAAAGCAGGCGTTAAGGTGGGAATCAGGCGTTAAGGGTTAACGATGGCGTTAACCCTTAACGCCTGAGTTGTAATGAGGGCCTTTGAGTCAAATGATTCTTTGAATTGCTTACTTATAAATTGGACACAAGAAATAAAATAATGACATTCATCTTCTGTGATAACCGGTTTCTGTTAATTTAAAACAAGAAAGAAAATATAAATGTTACTATTGGTTACACAACAGAAATGAATGATACCCTCATATGGTTGAGAGACTATGTTTTGTTGTCCATCCTCAGTCAAGAGTTCAGTGTCAAATTTCACAAACATTTTTTTTTATTTTTGTTCAAGTAAAATAATATTGTCTTAAAGTGCTTGTATTGTCTTGTCTGAATAAAAATACACAATGTGTGCCAAATCCATTTTTGTCCAGCGATCTAGGAAAAAAAGAACCATCAAAAGACATTTCTCAGTTAAGTTCACAATGGGGCAGCTACTTCATATTACAGTAGTGGCATTGACATACAATTAAGTACAAAAGCAACTGAACTTCATTGTTTCATGCCTTAACATTCACATAACTCACTTGTACATTACTCACCATTAGCACATGAACAGGAAACACCTGCCTATTTCTAAAATAATCCAGATTCAGAAATTGATGACTCGATTCACTGTCAGTACTGTAATTCTGAGACTTTTGAGGCCCCCACTCACCACGATTGCTGATGCTGGCCTTTTTTCCATCCCACTTCCCTCTCTCATCACCCTCTGTGTTCCCTGTTACCTCCCCACACAAAAGAAATTGGAGCCACCGAGGGAAGTGCCTTGGGTGACTGGAACCGCGGGCGGAGAATGTATATTCTCGCCTGCTGTTCCAGACACTTAATTGGGCAATGGCCCTTCCCCAGGTGTGAATGGGTAATGGAACCTCATTACAAAAATCTAAAACATATCTCCTTGCTTGCCCTGGTTACTAATACCACTAAAGACTGCTCAGGAATACTAGTGTTTAAGGGCCCTGATCAAGCTGGAAATTCAGGCTCCAGGCAGTGGTTGTGCCAGCCCCTCTCCTACAAAAAGGAAGAAAAACACAAAAAGATACAATATGATTTTTCTTTCAGCAGTGGTTCAGATGCCACAGACACACACCAAAGTGTAAGAGAAGATTTGCACTCTTGTTCTTTGCTCCAATGCATGTTTGACATCAGATACCTAACTTTTAACTTTAACACACACTGACAAAATCAACACGTTTCTTATGTGTATTTGTAAGTATTAAGAACACCTCATGCCCTATCTTTCCCTCATTCTCTCCCATCTCTCAACCCAAATTCCTGAAGCTTCTTACTACCAGCCTCCCATCTGGATCCCCAAGAGATCCTTGCCCTCCCTCCATCCTCAAATAAATATTTTCTTCAACATGTGCATGTGTCATCGCACGATATATCATCAACTCCTCACTCACCTCAGGCATGTTCCAAGCAGCGTTTCCTGACATCCCAATTACTTAATTGGAGCTGTAAATGGGCTACTGGTGTAATACAATCTCTTAACTAGTCTGATTTCAGCCACTCGATTTATAAGCACCAAGCATGTCTTTCACTGATATCCTGTTATAAACAAGCATTGGCAATGCCAACTGTTTTAGCTTGTGCGTAAGTATTAGGCATTTGCCAGGCACTGCTATTATATGGCCAGGAACATGCACCATTTTACAGCTGTAACCATTGATGACCAGTTAATATCACTACAGCATTGCTTGGCAAATGCATTTTCCCAAACTACACCAAAGCCAAAATGGTTGGCATTGCCGATGATTGTTTGTATTTAAATTCTAGGGCTTGTTTTCTTTTTTTTTTTTTATTAAATACATCAAAACTACAAGTCCCAGTATGCAAGTCTACATACGATAAATCTCCATTGCAAGTCTTTCCATATTCCATGCTTGAGTCTTATATACAAATCACACAAAATACATAGCTATGATTGTAACCAGACATAAAATCACAATCTACTTATATCAGGTGCAGAGGAAGAAAAAACAAAGTCAGCTGCAACTGCTGCCAACAAAATACACAAACAAATCAACAGAACCGAATGCTATCTAATCAAATCCACACAATTAAGCCAATAATGTAGGCCTGTGCCATATGAAAACCTTTTACGAGTTGGCCAATGCTTAACATAAATAAAGGCAGCTGTGATTAACCTAACAAACTTCCACCAAACCCTTTCCAATTTTGCATGCACACTTTTGTACTACGTTTGCGGGACACATTTATGATCACCCCACCACTGAATGGGAAATGATTCTGTGAAGCAGTATTTGAATCACCTATTGAATGTACGCTTGGGGACGATTAAGTGCAACTCTGCATTAAAATAAATAATGCCCAAAAAATGCAATCCAGCCCAGCTTTTGTCTACTTTAAATTCTGAGGCTTGTTTGTTTTATTAAATAAATACATAAAAATACAAGTCCCAGAATGCAACAACCCAGTCTATGAAACGCCATTGCAAGTCGTCGACCATGCCTGCTTAAAGCACTTTGAGCAGTTGACGGTATGAGGTATGCAAATGCACCACTCCAAGCATATTAGAAGCACAGAAACACTGGGGTGGCCTCTGTCTACAGCTGCATTCGCTACTTAGTCATAAGAGTGCCACACCTGCATTTTCTTTAGAGTATCTCCAAAGACATCCTGCCACCCCGAAATAAAACATGCCATGTCAGAAAGAGCCTCAGACTTCCCAATTAGATCTGCGGTTATATCCCACACATGCATATGACCATCTTTGGAGACATACTGGAACACCAGACTCAGAACGGCTTGGGGCCAGACATAGCAATTTGAGTGTATAATAAAAGGACACAGCCAAGCATATTCTAAATTGTACATTTTTTACTCTTACAAAGAAAGATGGCCGTGAAGCGAGGAGAGAATCTTGTGAGGCTGATTTTGCTGTGGCCTGCGCCTAGTTGCAATCAAGAAAACGATATCCCGTGGAATGTGTGGGGTGTGTGCAGATGATGAGAGAGCTGTCTGTCCAGAAATACATTACTTGGGACCATCCCATCATAGTACACACGATTGCCGAGGGGTCAGCGTCAAGCCTGTTAAATCACAAGAACGTGGCCTGTATCACGAGAGGCATGCTGCTATTGCAAATGCCATGGCGCATTCGTGATAACGCACGGCAGGATATCACACAACGACATGGACATTAATAAAAGCTCACATGTACATTTGAACCGGAGGTTCAAGAGTTCTTCGTATTACATGGAGATATAAATATTTTGTCTCGTTTATATGATGAGGGCTGATGCAACAACTCGGGTTAAAAGCAAGGACCGCAACAAAGGAAACCGCTCCTGCTCGAGTCAGCAAAGCACCCACCCGCATGCTCAAAAGTACTTACCGCGGTCTTGATGGTACATGGACACGGTGAGCCCTGTGAGTGCGATTCAGAGCCAGATGGAAAAACTGAAGTGTAGCATTCAACCCTCGAGGAGATATTGCTTTTAAACCTGCTCGAGTGGTGGATATGATGTTCACTTCTGCCTTCGCTTTAAAGCAGAAGTGCTTTTACACAAAGGAAGATCGTTGCATTAGAGGTAAGCTAATTCGTCCCTTCTCTCCCCGTGTCCCACACAAAAAGGGGGCCCCGGGGGAACGCAAACCGTTTCCCCCCGGGGTGTATTTTGGCGCTACACATGGCCAGCGAGTGGCCGTGGGGGGTAGAGCGCCTCCAGGGAGTATATAACTGTCAGGGAAGGTTCAGGAGGCAGGCAACGGTTGGTCTGTGAGATTGAGCAGTCCTGTCACCTGCTCCCGAGCCCTCCCTGATTTAGGCCTGTTTGGGGGGGTTATGGTTTTGAGGTAAGGAGGGGAACGTGCAGTATTGGGTGGGTTAGTTATTAAAAAAAATAAATAAATAAAGAAAAACAAAATGTATTCGGAGGTACCGTAAATAAGGTACCTCCACTTAAGCTTGTGCAGGGTGGGTTCCGCATTCGCAGGACGCAGTAGTTTCTTTGTGTGGGTCTCCGGGTCGTCTTTCAGAAGGTTTAATTCCTTCTAATTGTTTTACGGCCCTGTGGGGAATTTATGAGGGCAAATAAGAGCTGCGGTTTCAGTGCTCTCTCTTGTTAGTTCTCCACGTTGTGCGGCTGCAGGCCCATACTTTGGGGGTAGGGGAGCCATATAATCCTTTTAAGTGCCTCTGTCAGGAGCTGCTAGATTAAGTGTGTTTCTTCATAAGCTGCCCATGCTGTGCTTCAGCACAGTAGCCGGCGCCTGGCCTGTCAGAAGAGGCAGTGCAGACCCCTTAAAGGGACATGCATGTTTTGCTTTGGTAAGCTTACTACAGCTACAGGGTTTATTGATTTATGTATTTATTTATTTATTTATTTATTCTCTGCGTTCACTGTGTGCTGGGGTCAAGGTTTTCAGTGATTTCCTCCCCTTTTTTAGGCAGGGCAGTTTTTTGGGGTTAATAATAATTTTGAGTTAGTTTAGCCACTCTGTAGTGGTGTTTAGGCAGGTTAGTAAAAAATAAATAAATAAATACATTTTTCAATAGTGCTTATAAGCCTTATTATCTTTAATTATAAAATAGTACTTCCACTAGTACTATATTGTGGGTGTTGCTGCAAAATTTTTCAGCACATTTATCGGGGTTAGCGTCCCCGGGTAGGTCCTGGCTCGGGAGCATTAGTTTAGACAGGGGTTAATAGGGGCATATATTTTTATTGCGCGGTCATACCATTGAGCGCACTATGTTGGGTCAGGGAGCCAGCAATAAGACTGGGGTAGATGCAAAGGCTTTGAGGGAGGCACTTAAGATCATCAGCAGGGCATCTAAGGCCCAATTGGAAGGGGCAGTGGTGGAGGTAATTGGGGAGGGGGGAGTAGCTAGCGGTAGGCCTCAGCGTAGAGCAGAGGAGGATGGGGCTCTCGTGGTAGTGGTGGCTTGCACCCCTGCGACGAGCAGAGGAGAGGTCTGGGAATCCAGGGGCAGGAAGATGAGGATGGAAATTGATAGGAGAGCATCCAGGAGTGAAGTGTTTTTGGGTGGGGAAGGAGACAGGGATGGTTTGCAGAATGAAAGGGAGGAAGTGGGGGATGTCCGGAGTGTCCAAAAAGGGTTAGGACAAGAGGGCAGGGATGGTGGGGGTGATGGGGCGCAGAAGGGGGCGACAGAGCAGAGGGGAAAATGGGGTAAATACCGGAAGAAGAGTGCAGGTGGGAGAAGGAGAGAGAGGTCCCCATCAATTGAAGAGGTTAGGGAGGGGCTTGTAACGGCCCCACAGATTAGGGGGAGTGAGGGCAGAGGGCGCTGCGCAGTCCCCACTGTTCAAGTGGAGGGAGAGGGTTTAAGAACGGCCCTTCCTCGGTCAGCGCAAGGAGAGCCTAGAGGGTGCAACACGGCCCCTAGCGAGGTGGATTACAGGGTGGAGGACTGCGCGCCTCGCCCGAGAGAAGAGGACCAGGCAGGGGTTTCTCCGGCCCGCCGAGAAGACGTCAAAGGAGCGGACGGGGCGGACGCCCAGGGCTCGCAGGAAGAAGATCGACTCAACTCAAGCATGAGCTCACATCCACAATGGTATTTAAGGGGTGACGAAGTTGGTTTGGAGGATTATGTGGGGCAGTGGGAGGAAGAAGGTTATAGGGCTGTAAGGGAAAGGGGGGAGGAGAGAAGAAGTTTGAGGGGGAGTGGGAAAGACAGGTTGTGGGATGTATTTACCCATGCATCCGAACCCTACCTCAAAACTGTGCAGTATTGACATGGAAAACATCATGATGGCCAGAGCTTCCCAGAAAATGCACAGGGAAATGCATGAAGAATAGGCTGCCACTCATTTTTGCCGATGTTATGGGCACAGAAGGACACTGCCTAAAACCACCATTGGACTACCCACACAGTAGTCTGAAACCATTGGGAATGGCAATGCTGATTGCCAAAAGCAAACCCATAACTGTTGGGAATTCATTTTCTTAAATCCCAAAAAGGGGTGCAGTACCAGTACTCACCACTATCAGAAAGCCGGCGTTTTAAAACCACCAGATTTTGTTTAAAACTGAATAAATGAACCCAAGGCAAGCCAAAGAAAGACTTACTGAGAGGTGGATACAATCTAAAGTTATATTCTGAAGTGACTTGAAGGTTTATAACAAGACTGGCTGAGCTGTGGATTTCAGCAGTTTAAGTAAATTTGGACTGAAAGACACTAAAAATCTAAATGTTTAAATTGACTGAGTGACCTACTTTGAATGTCACATAGGTTGCAATTGTTTAAATGTCATAGTTTTAAACTTAGAATCAGCATTCTAGCTGCATATGTAAACATTGTCTTGACTTAAACTGGGTAACAAAAAGTGACATTTTATCTGAAACCTGGCTTAAGGAACTGAATTTTGCCTGGCAACTACCCCCCATCAGGAGTGAAACTTGAGTCACAGCTGTGTTCCCAGGCCTATCTGCCTTTTGCTGGCCACACTAAGGATATGCCATCTCTCTGATAATTGAATTAAGGGGAGCCCCCACAGAATACAGGAGCTCTGAACAAGGCCCTGTCCTGACTCAGGCAAATGTTTTATTGGCGGGAGTCGTAAATGGAGCTTCCTCCTGGAAGGACAGGGGAGGAGCACTGCCTGTGAGAGCAAGCTGGCTTGGCAGAACTGGAAAAACCAGAAATTCAACCTTGTGCTGGGGGGAAACCACACCCCTTTGGGGCCAGAACATAACTCTAAAAAGATGAATAACTCATAGAGCGGACTTGTGAAAATTATTTAAATGATACCATAATTCTTGTGATTTTTCTGCCCACATTTTAAGACGTGTTAGGACCCGGTGGTATGTTCAGGGGGGTTTTAGCGGAAAAGAGGATATTACTCAAAATGTATGCATGTTAAAAATCTGACACTTCATCAATTAATGTCCATACTCCTTGCGCACATGTGTGTAAATTTGGGTTAATGTCCGATATTGCAAAATCAGTTAAAAAGTGAAATATGTGCCATTTCTGAATGCAAGCTCCCAGGAAGAGCAGATTTGGACAAGGGTATACCTCCTGTGATATGTGAGGGGTGCATGTAATTTTAAACAAATGTGTACCTGTGCAAATATGTTTTTTGAGCAAATATAGATTGTGTGCAATTTGACAGGGGAGGATCCTCTGACCCATAAAACCTACAGCATCACTCTGACTCACAGTTCCTTCCCCAATCATGGGAGAGGGGAGAATTGGGCCAATGGGCAGTTGAGAGAGGGGCTGGCTACTGATGCTGCACACACACCCATTTTAAAAACAGATAAAAGCAGACAGACAGGACAGATAGGGACCTTCAAATCCATTTGCAGCTGGAAGCTCTGCCGGAAAATCCATACTTTACCTCCATCCACCTCCAGAGAGCTAACATAGAGACTTCAATCTATCCACCTTCAGAGACCCAGACCAGACCAGCAGAGTAGAGCTGACCCATCAGCAGAACCAGAGAGAGCTGACCCAGATCACTGTGAAGAGCAGAGACCAGAGTCCAGAACAAAACCTGACCAGATCCGTGGCGAGGCCCATTTAATTCAAGAATATAGTGTGAGTACCTAGCAAACTGTGCAGAACCAATCTCTTAGTTAAAATAATATAATTCAATCTATTTTAATCTAAGTAGAACTGTCTCCTAACTGTCACCTGTCATTTGTAAAGCTGTCACCTGTCATTTTCTAGTTGCAAGCTGCACTTGTCTTTTTGAACTTTAAAATTTCACATCTGAAAAACGACCTTTATTTAATCGCTCATATCTCCGTGACCGTTTGTGCTAGAGACTTGCAGTAACTTTCATCTGGAAGCTGAGATCCTAGGCTGTCCTAGGACCCCAAAACGATAGTGATAGTCCTTGTAGTTCCTCTGTAATCGCGCCCGGCGCACCCGCGAATTTTACAGCGATTTGCAAATTTCTTCACATGTAAAAATCTGCTGCTGCTTGCCTTCCATTTGCCAAAAGTTCGTTTAACCTGCTAGTTACTCCTAGATCATTGCTAGTGTGAGCCTGGACTAATATTAACTTGATAACACTCACCCTGAACCTCTAGGGGGAATTAAAACCATTTTCAGCATATTCCTCACTTCATTGCCAGCACATATAAAAGCATTTTGGGCCTGTGTTTAAAACTCCGATCTTTAGTCTAAGCTTGCTGGGGTGAACTGAATTACATTTGATTGCATTTCTGAGAACTGTGTGCTTTCCTTCCATTTCCTTGCATTGCATAAAGGGGGGAGGGGATTGCCAGAGAAAAGTGATTACATTGTTTTGTTGAAATCATATTGAGTATTTTCTGTATTGCATTTTTCATTCAACATTACATCCATCTGAACTTATATAAAGTATTCTCTACCACCTTATTCTTCTGTTCCTATTCACAAGTGTGCTAGTGCCAGATTCTCTGTTGTAATCTTTATCATATCAGATTAAGTGTGATATCCAATTATTAAATTATTATAAAGTGTGATATATATATCTATTGTTTAAATTATCAAATAAACCTTTTAAACTTGCAAAACAGAACTACTTCTTGGCTCAGTGGGGTCAGGAGGATTCCAAGAGAGGGGTGTTATATAGGGGTAGTCATCCAGAACGCATGAACTGGACATAAAGATATATCAATAAGGGTTTCCATTCAGTATCCCAGACTAGGCATTGACTTAGCTGTAGTGTTGAATTGAATCCTCTTACAAATTGGGGGCTCGTCAGGGACGTTTGGATTAGATCTATCACTTGTGCAGATTAATACAGCGTGCCAGCTGACCAGATACACATATCCGGTCAGATCACACGCTGTGTTACGCTGTAAAGCACTCCTCGAAGGAACGCTCTAAGAAAAAGGTCTGTTTTGCAAAAATAAAATACAAACTTCTGTAAGTCAGGAAGGAACTCAAATTCCAGAATGACGACCTTAGTAGACATATAAATAGCCAGAGAGCACTTCTTACATAAGTTATTTGTGAGAGGTGAGTGGACTCACCAGGACCAGACTGTCTGGTTGCAGGCCATCACGCAACAGGTCACGGAAACAGGGTCAAATATATGGAGAGATCAGGGTCCCTTACATGTGGCCCTGAGTGAACTATACATGGCTCCTAAGGCTTAGGATGAACAAGACAAGAATGTTAGGATAGCGGCATACCTGTACCTATATATGGGAGACATGCAGGATAAATGTACTGAAAGCCAAGATCTGGCGAATAAGCGACAGATGGTGTTAGAGAAGGTCCAATCTGACCTGGTCTCTTCTGAGCAGAGGCTGCAGGGGAGCCAGGAGTCAGAAAATGAGAGTAGGCAGTATATCATTAAAATAAAAGAGGACATGGATATACTGCAACAGGAAAAGGCTGACCAGGATACCAGATTTCTGGCCTTGCAGAAGGAGTACCAAGAAGGTTTGGACTCCCTACTGCAGAGCCAGAAAAAGCTGGAGCAACAGTTAGACTTCAATAGGGCATGTGCTGAGCAGGTAGTCACCCTGCAAAGCCACCTAGATAGGGAGAAGGCAGAGAGCAATAAACTGTTTCTGAAAGACCTGGATACCCAGGCAGAATTTGACCAGGAGCGCCAGAAAGCTGGTGCCTTCCAAAGGCAGAGGGACGACCTGGCGGCACAGATGCAGGCTCTTAGTCAGGAAAGGGATACCTTAGGCCAGGAAGTCTGCCACTTAAAAAGGAAATTGGAAGAAAATCACCTGGCCCACCAGGGACTGGGTGACCTCCAAAAAGAACACCAGGACTTGCTAGAGCACACCAGGAGGGTGGAGGATGCTCTGGCAAGACAGGAGCAGGCCAATAGGGACACAGCTCAGGAGGTAACCCTCCTGCAGCAAAGACTGGCCTAGTGCTCCAGGACCAATCAGGAAACGCAGAGAGAGAATGAGGCTCTCTGCCAGCACAATGATAGGCTCCAACAACAGGTAACGATGCAGGAGAGACTGATAGAGTCTAGTAAGGCCTTAACTGAGGAACTGAAGGCGCAGGCTCTTGCATTGCAACAGGGAGCAGGGGCGGATAGAGATGAGGTTCGCTGGGAAAGAGAAACTCCTGAGCATAACCCCAGGAGCCCTAGTACCAGAGGCCTTTATTTCTCTCAGTCCCTGGACTCTGCCACCCCCATGTCCCCTGGCGCACATGAGCACAGGGCCACAGGGATGGCAGATTACTATCCAGCCAGAAGCATGGGGCTCATAGGCCAGTACCACCCAGGAATGGAGGGGCGGGCATCCGGGTATGGGCACCCAAGCACAGTGCAATTTGATGGGGAACCCCAGGAGAGTAGGCCCATTAAGGGCATCCTGAAAACCTCTGCCCAGTTAGGTCAGTGGGGGGGGTACCCATCAAATCCTGGCAGCAAGGAGGGATCTGAAGACTCCTCTGAGCGGTACAGGACACAGGAGACCAGGTCCCCACATTCTGCCAGCCATTCCCAGGCTCGCAGAATCCGGGAAAACCTGGAAGGACAGACGGGAACCTCTGGGAGCAGTGCCTCTGAGTCAGAAGATGAATGGACCAGGGTTACCCGAACCAAAAAGGCCAATAAGGCAAAAAGGGCCTTGATTAAGGACCCATTGAAACAGATTAAGGCAATCAGGAGCGTCATCACGCCTTATCATAAGAACGCCAAGTATTCTGTTTGGGAGCACTTAGAGTTGTTTGAGCAAATGATGGAGACTTTCCATTTGAAGGACAGCCAAAGCTGTATCCAATATGTAAAGTGGACATTCTCCCCAGAGTACTCCAGTTTCTTTGCAGGGCTGGAGGACCAAAATCATTCCAGGTGGTCCACCTATAGGGCGGCCATATTAAAACATTTTTCTGTTCACAGAAATCCCCAAGAGGCTCGCAAGGCAGCCTACAACTTGCAGTGTGGGAAGGATCAGGCCCCACAAGAGTTTGTGCAAGAACTGAAACGTGCCTTTGCGCAGACCACCAGAAGGGTGCGCACGGATAGCAGAGAATTTATTAATACGTTTTTCCATGCCTTGCCCAAATACAAAATGACCCAGCTCGTGAGGGATTTTCACGAGAAAAGATCTTTAGACTGGGTCATTGAACAGGCGACCCGGATCTATGAGGTGCAGAAGCCAATAGAAAATAAAAATAATGCGCCCAAAAACCCCAAAGCCAACAGCACCCCTGCTGCTGCCAAGGTGGCAGAGGTAAAGGTCACCCCCGTTTTGGATTTGGAGATGGGGGGCCTAAAAACCTACCTGCACCTAATAATGCTAGGCCCAGAAGGTCCTCGGGCCAGTCACAGACAGGGAGCCAGGGAGGCAGCCCCACAAATGGGGTCCCTCGCTCTCCTGATTATGTAAGTCCCCGTTACAAGGGAAATCGACCCATCCTGGGTTATGTGTGGACTCCTCCAGCCCAAGGGGGGGGATCCAGCCAAGCACCTAACCCAGGGAACTTCCCTCCTAACTTCCCACCGGAGGGCAGAAATTCTCCAAATCCTGGGCAGAACTTTTTCCCCAGGTATCCACCCAATTTCCAACCCCAAAATCATCCATCCTTCTTTCCCCAGTTCCCTGAGCCCAGACAACCGAATCCGGGAGAGGGGAGGCCAAGGGTGGAGGGGTATCCAAATCTTCCCAACCCGGGGTACTACCAGAGAAGGGACAGCTACCCTTCCCGGGATCAGCCCAGGGGAGAAAACAGGGCCCCGTATCAGCCTGAGCGGGTTTCCCATTTAGAGCGGCAGGTTCAAAACATGGCGCGGGATCTGGGTCACATACTGAGGGCTCAGCAGAACCCTCAGATGGGCGTGCCGGCGCAGAACGCACCCAACTCTGGACCGGGTGCTCCAGAACAATGACGGGGGCAGCACCCCGATAACTCACCGGTTCCCAGGGAGGAGGCACAAAGGGAAGGGGGGTGTAAAGCCTTGGAGGAAGCTTCCTTCCTCATTTGTAAACAGCCCCTGGAAACCCAGGAACCGGAAACAAAATCTCTTGCCCCTGAAAGTCTGCCTCCTAAGGAGCAGAGGGGGGGTAGGAGAAACAAAAGACCCAAACAGACTCAGTTTGAGGAGGAGGTACAGATCTTCCAATTTGAGGGAGAGGGATCCTCAGAGGATCCTGGGAAAAGGATCTTCTCCTTCAGAGAGGGGGGAACTCCTCCCAAAGAAAAATGGGTCCCTAGGGATGCAAATCCAGACTGGGGAGATGTGGAGACTGAGCTACCGCCGCCCACCATCTCATCCCAGAACCAACAGCAAGAAAATCCCCTGGTTCAAACCCATCCTGGTGACTGCCTCCAAAAAGGGGGGGGCGGCCCGGAACCGGAGCCAGGGGAACCCACAATGGCTCTGATCTCCAGTTGCCAACTTTTTCTTTCAGATTCCCAAGGCTCTCCACAGAATTCTGCCCAAATCTCTTCGCTAGCGATGTCCAAAACCAGAAAGTTAGCCCACCAGTTGTCCAAAAATGTGCATTATCTGTGCCCCCTTGAGGAGAAGGAGGGAAGATACTATACCCCGGTACAAGTACAGGGGCAGGGTACAATTTTGGCACTGGTGGACACTGGATCTCAAGCTACCCTTCTGTCCAGAAGGGCCTTTGATGAACTGAATGCAGGAAGGGGAGAGAATTACCAAATTCCTCTCACCTCTCTTCCTGGACAACTGCAGAACTTTGACGGGAAGGAAATTCCCGTCGAGGGGACGGCAGATTTGGACATTAAAATTGGGCGACACAAGTTGAAACACCCGGTCATAGTACTGACTCCAGAGGGCACCCCTTGTTTACTGGGGAATGACCTCCTGAGAAGGTTGTCACCCCTAATAGATTGTGTAAACAAGGTCCTCTGGACCCAGACTAGCCGACCAATAAAATTAAAACAGAGTGTCAACCATGTTAGTTTAAACGGCACCTGCCACATGGTTGAAAAAAAACCTGACCAAGTAGAATTTCACTTCCAGAATAGCCAAATTCCAGACGTGACAGTAATAGCAGTAGGACAACAGACTGGTGATGGAGGGTCCTCTCTATTTCTGAAAATCAACCTTCCTTCCAGTCTAAAGTGGTACTCCACGCTGGAAGGAAACACTCTGAGATTCTATACTAATCAACAATCAGAAACTCCCACTCCTATAGTCCAGAAAGATGTGAAATCAGCTCAGAGCCTGGCTGATATTCAGCAAATTGGAGAGCAGTTGTTCATCCCTGTTCAGTTAAATGATGGGAAGGACTCTGTTCTCGCTCGAGTGTGTGTGAATAACGGTAAGAGCTTCATCAGCGAAGCCATGTTCCGCCAACTCCCAAAAGATCCAGCCACTCCCACATTCAAACTGATAGACAAATGGGAAATGGACCTGGAAGCACCTAATTCCAAACATCTCCTGCCAAGCAGGTGTATGCTCAAAATCTCCATTGGCAACAAGAGCATAGTCCATAATTGTTGGGTCGTGCGAGAAGTCACTGCCGCCTTTTACTTAGGCAGTGACATTCTCAATCGCTTTGCCATTAGTTTGGACCTAATAAACTTCAAAGCTTGGTCCCGATTAGCGGATAATCCCATGGGCTTTGATGATCCAGGAAAAGCATTTAGGTCAGCTCAATTGCTACCTTATGCAGTTGAAATTCAGATCAAAGAGGAAGTCACCATCCCAGAAAGGACCCGACAATTCTCCCTGGAAGTGAAAGTTAAAAGAGGACAATATTTGCAAAACCCTGATGCTTATATACATCTAAATGCTTCTCTCCAACTGCAAGGGTTAGGGGTAAACCCAACACCATTAGTCAACATAGAACATGACACCATTCCAATAGAGGTGGATAACAGCGACTTAAAGAGTATTACTCTAGCCGCAGGCACCATTATTGGAATGGCGGTTGATGACCGCCATTTTTCCATAGATTTAGGTAATGAACTGTTAGGGCCAATCCCCAAGGACTGCTTTGACAGTGACAGTGATGACAATACAACACCAGACAGGATTTTTACCCGGCATGGGGGGAACTTCCTGGTGTACACTTCTGGCCCTTATGGTAAGGAAGATGTGACTTGTGACTTCAGGAGGGATGAGGTGATTTTCCAGGTCCATGAGGGCTGCCTTTCCCACCTGAAGCCTCCAGTCCAAATCAGCACTCTGACCAGGGACTTCTCCACCCAGCTGGAGGAGGCCGCTGAAATAGCCAAACCAGAAGTCTTTCCAGGCTTCAGGCAGATGGTGGAAGAGAGAGTCAACCTAGCTGATGCCTGTGTGACTCTGGAACAAAAGCAAAAGTTGAAACAAGTTTTCTTGGATTTCCAAGATCTCTTTGCGGTAGACTCATATGACTGTGGTCGCACTGACATCCACACAACAACAATCCCCACGGACCCTGGCATGACTCCTGTGTTTGTGAAGCAATATCGCTTGCCTCTCGCATCAATGGAGTCCCTTACTGAAATAATTAAGAACCTTGAGTCCCGGGGAATAATCCGTCCAGTCCACAGCACTTTCAATAATCCGGTGCTGGGAATATTGAAGCCAAACGGCCAGTGGAGACTCTGCGCCGACCTCAGGGAGCTCAACAAACGGGTCCATACTTCCCGATGGCCTCTTCCCTACATTGACCAAGGGCTGGCCCAGATTCAGGGGTCACAGGCATTCACTGCAATAGACCTGACTAATGGATACTGGACCGTGCCTGTCAGCAGGGAGGACCAATACAAACTGGCTTTTACCTTTGGGGGCCAGCAGTACACATGGACCCGGACTCCCTTCGGATACCTCAACTCCGGCAATGAATTCAACATTTTCATACATAAGGCCATGCCCGACCTGGATGCGAGGGGTAACCTGGCTTATGTAGATGATGTCCTCATCAAAAGTTCATCTGTGGAGGAACACATAGCGGAGATCCGTTATGTTCTGATGCAGTTGAGGGCCGCCGGAGCAAAACTTTCCTTTCAGAAAGCACAGTGGTGTAGAACCCATGTTAATTTCTTGGGGCATGAGATTACTCCTCAGGGTCTCTGTCCCCAGGAAAAGAAAGTGGAAGCACTTCAGAAACTGAAAGACCCCACAACTCTGCGGGAACTAAGGAGCCTCCTTGGACTGACTAATTACAGCAGAAAGTTCATTGAGGGCTACGCAGAGATCACCAGACCCCTGATTCATCTCCTGAAGGGGGGGGTCAAGTGGGAATGGGGTCCAGAACAATCCGAGGCAGTAAGACAACTCAAAAGAAGCCTCTCACAAGCGCCCTGCCTAGCTTACTCTGTCAGAAACAAGGAGTTTTTCCTGGAGACGGGGTTCTCTAATACGTGCTTGACGGCAGTATTATACCAAAAGCATGACAAGGTCAATAAAGTAATCTCCTATGCGAGCAAAACTTTATCCTCTGTGGAGGAAAAATTCAACGATTGTGAGAAGGCACTCCTGGCGACGGTGTGGGCATTGAAGAATTACCGCCCGTTTATCCAGGGGGAACACATCATAGTGGAGACTCCACACCAGCCTCTGCAATATCTCCAAAGTGATAGAATCCGGGCCGGAGATGTGAGTAATTCCCGAATTACTTCCTGGATTCTGTCAATGCAAGGCTTTCCTGTGGAGGTCAGATATGGCCAAAACAAGAATAGTCCCCTCGCGCAAGGTCTGGCTGACTTGCATGATTGTGCCAGAGAAAACTGTCTCGAGGACGAAAGTCTAAAAATCAAGGACAACATGGAGGCATACCTTAATTCCCCACACAAAGTCTTTGAAGAGGACAAGTGTGAGGGAATGCCCACTGTCTATGTGGATGGATGCTCTTACCATGTTGACAACGACGGGGAGAAAGAACTGGTGGCTGGCGTAGGGAATGCATGGGTGAAGGAGTCCCCAGAACCCTCCGCTGGATACAAAATTGGTCCCCGAAGTAGTCAGGTGGCAGAATTGATGGCTGTGCATCAGGCCATCCTCACTGCTGTCCAGCATCAACTCCACCAACTGGTCATAATCACAGATTCGGATTATGTACGGAACGGTTCGTGGAGCACCTGGTTAATTGGAAAACCAGAGGCATGTTATGTGCTAATAACAAACCCTTGAAACATGGGAAGTTGATCCAAAACATTGATGATCTGGTCACATCGAATGGGATGACCATCTATTGGAAAAAGATCAAGGGTCATTCCAAAGAAGAGGGACCAGACAAAACTGGAAATGACTTAGCTGATCAGCTGGCCAAAACCGGGGCCATCCAAGGGGATCTAATTGAGATTGAGTCCCTGTTGGGGGAAATCCAGGTCACTGCTATCACTAGGTCCCAGACAAATGCTCACAACGACCTTTCAATTGCACAATGGAGTAAGGAGACCCCTGATGCTGATTTGATTACAGGTCAGAAGGGGGATCCAATAATTGGTAAATTTTACCAGCACCTTGATGACCCTGAGAACTTTCCCCTGACGGATACCGATTACACTGGGAAAGAGGACCTAAGAGTGTTGATGAAATGTCCAAAAATGTTCCGAATCCAAGACGGTTTGCTGGTAAGGAAATCCAAAGCTGGACACGATCAGTGGGTGGTTCCTACCTCATTCCGAAGCCTGATTTTAAGTTACGCCCATGATGCGGCCACCGCCGGTCATAGGGGGTTTCACACAACATTGGAAATCTTAAGAGAGGTTTCATACTGGCCACACATGGGGCAGGACCTCGACCAATACTTGAAGGGGTGACTTGTGTGTGCACAATTTCAGCCATCATCCCTCATGCACCGTGCGCCTCTCCAAAAGAGGGGGATGACACTGCCATGGTCAGATTTACAAATCGACTTTGTAGGCCCCGTGATTCGCTCTGCTAGGGGGAATAAGTACATGTTGACTGTGACATGCTTGTTTACCAAGTGGGTGGAATGTCTCCCAGCCCCAAATTGCAAGGCAGAAACGGCAGCTGCCTTGATGATTAACCACATCTTTTCCCGTTTTGGTCTACCTCAAAGGATTGAGTCAGACAGAGGTAGCCACTTCACCAGTGAAGTGATGACAAAGATGTGGGAGATACTGGGGGTCAAAAGGAAGTTACATATTGCTTACCGGCCAGCTTCTTCTGGGGCAGTAGAGAGATATAACCGAACCATTGTGAGCATATTAAAGAAGTTTGTGGCAGATTCTGGGCCAAGTTGGGATATCCGATTACCTCTGGTCCTAATGGCCATCAGATCTACTCCTTCATCTGCAACCAAAATGTCACCATTTGAGTTGATGACTGGGCGCAAGATGGTGCTTCCTCAGCATTTGCTCTACAGGACCCAAGAGCAGACACTGATAAATGCCTCCACTACTCATGAGTATGTGGAGAATTTAAGGAAACACCTCCAACATGCTTTTGCTTACGCTCAGCGGAATCTAGAAAGATCAGCTGATAGCATGAAGACCCACTATGACCTGAAAACTTCCAGGAAGGAATATCAGGTGGGGGACCGGGTCTATCTATACAACTTCCAAAGAAACCAGGCAAAACAGCGGAAATTCTTGCCTACATGGAAGGGACCCTTTGAGATCATCGACAAGATCTCCCCTGTGGCCTACAAGATCCGCATCCCCAAAGGCGGTTTGGCAGAGGGGGAAGACAAGTGGGTCCACATAAACCAGTTGAAATGTTGCCATCCCAGGCACACTCTGCAACAACTGAAGGAATCCTCTGGAATCCTAGCGGGTACTGTCTCAGACTAATTCAGTTCCAACCATAAAACATACCACATCTAGTCTCTAAAATATCGTGATTTGCATGAAACTGTCTCTTAGTTATACTGTTTTTTTTTTCAAAATAAGAATGTAATGTTTCGTTATGATGAAATGCACATGCTGCACCACTATCTCAACAGTGGTGGAAAAACGTCTATGAATAGGTATTGCCGCTCTTCCTTTGTCGTCCTAGGAGAAAGAAAACCTTGAGACGGGCCAAGGAGGACGATCCGGAGACCGGGAGCAGAGACGCAACGGGCCTGGGGTACCGCCCAATCTTCCCATCTGGACCGGCGAGGAGAACCGATCGATCAGTACCGGATGGAGGAAAAGATGCTGAACTGTGCCATCTATTGGAAGAAGATGAGGAAACATCCCAGGTCTTGCGAGTCCCATCAGTGAAACCGAATTACCATCGCAAGAGGGGGGCTTGTGGGATGTATTTACCCATGCATCCGAGCCCTACCTCAAAACTGTGCAGTATTGACATGGAAAACATCATGATGGCCAGAGCTTCCCAGAAAATGCACAGGGAAATGCATGAAGAATAGGCTGCCACTCATTTTTGCCGATGTTATGGGCACAGAAGGACACTGCCTAAAACCACCATTGGACTACCCACACAGTAGTCTGAAACAATTGGGAATGGCAATGCTGATTGCCAAAAGCAAACCCATAACTGTTGGGAATTCATTTTCTTAAATCCCAAAAAGGGGTGCAGTACCAGTACTCACCACTATCAGAAAGCCGGCGTTTTAAAACCACCAGATTTTGTTTAAAACTGAATAAATGAACCCAAGGCAAGCCAAAGAAAGACTTACTGAGAGGTGGATACAATCTAAAGTTATATTCTGAAGTGACTTGAAGGTTTATAACAAGACTGGCTGAGCTGTGGATTTCAGCAGTTTAAGTAAATTTGGACTGAAAGACACTAAAAATCTAAATGTTTAAATTGACTGAGTGACCTACTTTGAATGTCACATAGGTTGCAATTGTTTAAATGTCATAGTTTTAACCTTAGAATCAGCATTCTAGCTGCATATGTAAACATTGTCTTGACTTAAACTGGGTAACAAAAAGTGACATTTTATCTGAAACCTGGCTTAAGGAACTGAATTTTGCCTGGCAACTACCCCCCATCAGGAGTGAAACCTGAGTCACAGCTGTGTTCCCAGGCCTATCTGCCTTTTGCTGGCCACACTAAGGATATGCCATCTCTCTGATAATTGAATTAAGGGGAGCCCCCACAGAATACAGGAGCTCTGAACAAAGCCCTGTCCTGACTCAGGCAAATGTTTTATTGGCGGGAGTCGTAAATGGAGCTTCCTCCTGGAAGGACAGGGGAGGAGCACTGCCTGTGAGAGCAAGCTGGCTTGGCAGAACTGGAAAAACCAGAAATTCAACCGTGTGCTGGGGGGAAACCACACCCCTTTGGGGCCAGAACATAACTCTAAAAAGATTAATAACTCATAGAGCGGACTTGTGAAAATTATTTAAATGATACCATAATTCTTGTGATTTTTCTGCCCACATTTTAAGACGTGTTAGGACCCGGTGGTATGTTCAGGGGGGTTTTAGCGGAAAAGAGGATATTACTCAAAATGTATGCATGTTAAAAATCTGACACTTCATCAATTAATGTCCATACTCCTTGCGCACATGTGTGTACATTTGGGTTAATGTCCGATATTGCAAAATCAGTTAAAAAGTGAAATATGTGCCATTTCTGAATGCAAGCTCCCAGGAAGAGCAGATTTGGACAAGGGTATACCTCCTGTGATATGTGAGGGGTGCATGTAATTTTAAACAAATGTGTACCTGTGCAAATATGTTTTTTGAGCAAATATAGATTGTGTGCAATTTGACAGGGGAGGATCCTCTGACCCATAAAACCTACAGCATCACTCTGACTCACAGTTCCTTCCCCAATCATGGGAGAGGGGAGAATTGGGCCAATGGGCAGTTGAGAGAGGGGCTGGCTAGTGATGCTGCACACACACCCATTTTAAAAACAGATAAAAGCAGACAGACAGGACAGATAGGGACCTTCAAATCCATTTGCAGCTGGAAGCTCTGCCGGAAAATCCATACTGTACCTCCATCCACCTCCAGAGAGCTAACATAGAGACTTCAATCTATCCACCTTCAGAGACCCAGACCAGACCAGCAGAGTAGAGCTGACCCGTCAGCAGAACCAGAGAGAGCTGACCCAGATCACTGTGAAGTGCAGAGACCAGAGTCCAGAACAAAACCTGACCAGATCCGTGGCGAGGCCCATTTAATTCAAGAATATAGTGTTAGTACCTAGCAAACTGTGCAGAACCAATCTCTTAGTTAAAATAATATAATTCAATCTATTTTAATCTAAGTAGAACTGTCTCCTAACTGTCACCTGTCATTTGTAAAGCTGTCACCTGTCATTTTCTAGTTGCAAGCTGCACTTGTCTTTTTGAACTTTAAAATTTCACATCTGAAAAACGACCTTTATTTAATCGCTCATATCTCTGTGACCGTTTGTGCTAGAGACTTGCCTCGTAGTTCCTCTGTAATCGCGCCCGGCGCACCCGCGAATTTTACCGCGATTTGCAAATTTCTTCACGTGTAAAAATCTGCTGCTGCTTGCCTTCCATTTGCCAAAAATTCGTTTAACCTGCTAGTTACTCCTAGATCATTGCTAGTGTGAGCCTGGACTAATATTAACTTGATAACACTCACCCTGAACCTCTAGGGGGAATTAAAACCATTTTCAGCATATTCCTCACTTCATTGCCAGCACATATAAAAGCATTTTGGGCCTGTGTTTAAAACTCCGATCTTTAGTCTAAGCTTGCTGGGGTGAACTGAATTACATTTGATTGCATTTCTGAGAACTGTGTGCTTTCCTTCCATTTCCTTGCATTGCATAAAGGGGGGGAGGGGATTGCCAGAGAAAAGTGATTACATTGTTTTGTTGAAATCATATTGAGTATTTTCTGTATTGCATTTTTCATTCAACATTACATCCATCTGAACTTATATAAAGTATTCTCTACCACCTTATTCTTCTGTTCCTATTCACAAGTGTGCTAGTGCCAGATTCTCCGTTGTAATCTTTATCATATCAGATTAAGTGTGATATCCAATTATTAAATTATTATAAAGTGTGATATATATATCTATTGTTTAAATTATCAAATAAACCTTTTAAAACTTGCAAAACAGAACTACTTCTTGGCTCAGTGGGGTCAGGAGGATTCCAAGAGAGGGGTGTTATATAGGGGTAGTCATCCAGAACACATGAACTGGACATAAAGATATATCAATAAGGGTTTCCATTCAGTATCCCAGACTAGGCATTGACTTAGCTGTAGTGTTGAATTGAATCCTCTTACAAGGTGCAGGGCGGTCGAAGGGTAAGAGGTCGGGGGAGCAATTGGCTGGGTGAGTGTGCTGACATGTTTTGTCCCCGCAATAGGAGCCCCTTAAGAAAAGAGATGTGGAGCATCGGTGTGGACGCCAGAGCACAGATGGGCTGTGTGGAAAGAGGTGAGCGGGAAAGGGAATGGTCATCTGCATGGCAGAGAGGGGACACGAGAATGGGGATGGGTAATGAAGGGTCTGGCCTGCAAGCGGTAAGGAAAGAAGTTGGTGTACAGGCCATTGGAGCCTTGGGGGATGAGGAAGGCATTAGCTCAGTGGAGGTTCAAACGGACAAGGTCGTGGAGGCATTGGTGCTCGAGGTGCAAGTTGCAAAAGAAAAGGAGGTTGAAGTGAAAGGGAAGGAGAAAAAACTGCCTTACATGGGTATCACAAAACCTTTGGGGGCGCACTTGATGGCAGCGACCAGGGAGAAGATTCAGGTGGGGGAATTTGTAGATGTTTTTAAGCTACACCATAGGGAAGTGAGAGCAAAGGAGGGGTCTAAGGAAGAAGAGAGGGAACTGGCGTCGCGCCCAAGGGTCCCAGTGACTATCGAGAATTGGACATCGGCATTTATCATTTATGCCAGCGTATATTGTGAGAAATTCCCAGAGCGATGCGTGGCTCTGCTCAAATATATGGATGTAATTAGGAAGGAGTTAGGAGTTTTGGGGGTTTTGCCTGGGTACGCTATGATGAGGAATTCAGAGCAAGAATGGCGGAGGACAGTCAGGCTGTGTGGGGGGAAATAGACCTGGATCTTTGGCTGCAATGGATGGCTCCAACGAGGCCTGCCCCGACATTGCACACCGCAAGTGGTCTGCCTTTGCCTTACCAGCCCTTTATTAGTCGTCCCACCCCTGAGGGGGTGGGGGGATGAGGCAGAAGACAGCCCTCAGCAGCATGTTGGGCGTTCAATAAAGAAGGCTGCACGAGGTGGATGTGCAAATTTAAACACGAGTGCAGCAGGTGTGCGGGTCAGCATCTGGTTACAGATTGTTTTCAGGCAGGGGACAGTGGGTCAGGGCGAGGAGCGGGGCTAAGAGGTGGGGGGGAAGGACCGCATGCCAGGTAAATTGGGGTGTTCTGGTAGGTCGGGCTCAGTTTATTGGAAAAGGAGGGGGGTGCACAAGGTTTGATGAGAGGTTTTGGGGGCAATCAAAAGAGGGTAGGAGAGGGGTGAGGAGGAAGATGTTTAGGTAGGGCAGGGGAGGGCCGTAGGGGGGATGTAACTGTGGAAATTGTTAAGGGGTGGTGGCCGTCGTTTGGAGGGCATGGACGACGGTGGCGAAGCCCTCACGCTTTCCGCACGACAAGGTGAGTAAGCTTTAGGCTGCATGGACGGAGGTGCGGGAGCGCCTCTGGTGCAGCAGGGGGAAGTGATGAGATGGGTCTGCATGGACGGGGGTGCACTAGGGCCCCTGGTGCAGCTGGGGGAAAAAATGGAGCAACGAAGCAAGGTGCTGGTAGAGGAATTGATATGGAATGGACTGCATGGACGGGGGCGCAGGTTTGGCCCCTGGTGCAGCGGTGGAGAGGAGTAAGGCAGAAAAGGGGCCTGCATGGATGGGGGTGCACTAGGGCCCCTGGTGCAGGTGGGAAACAGGTGATAATGGACGCAAGGAGCTTGAAGATTAGTTATATGGAATGGACTGCATGGACAGGGGTGCAGGTTTGGCCCCTGGTGTAGTGGCGAAGAGGAGTAATAAAGAAAAGGGCCTGCATGGATGGGTGGGCACGTGGGCCCCCCGTGCAGGACGGGCAACGCAGGGCCATTATTAGTAAGGTGAGGGAAGGTGGGGGGCAAGGGTAAGCAGGAGGGTAATAGGTTAGAGGAGAAAGGGGGTCTAAGTGGGATTAGGTGTATTGTTTAAAGGTTAGGTGAAAGGTGCGAAATATAGGGGGACAGTTAGGAGAGGTCCAGGGGTGTTTCCGGAGAGGGATGAGGAGAAAGCCAGGAAGGACAGTTTACTGAGGAAGCTGTTAATAGGGGTGTGGGAAAGGTTAGGAGGTTGGAACTCATTCATTTAGGAGTGGTGCAGCATCTGAAGGTAGCAGGCTGGGCTATTCAGAGGAGTAGGTGAAAAGTTTGGGACGCTGGAAGTAAGGGAGATAAAAAGGGTATGTCAGGGACCGGGGCAAACGGGATGTCTTTAAAGAACTTTTCAGTAGGCAGCAGGAGTGTTGCATTTATTAGGATGGTGTTGATTTGTAAGTGATTTTGTAATTTCTTTTTCAGATGCTGCTAGGAAGTCGGGTCAGATGTCAAAAATCTGGTTTGTGGAACATTCTATGGTTAAGTGGGCGGGCGAGAAGCTGAGAAAAGGGTTGTTGGCAGGCACAGGGTTGCAGCTATAAAGATGTTGTGGTAAAAGGGTCCGGATTTGGGGGGCTGCGTTGGGATCAGTTGCTTCCTATGTTGGGGTTGAGGGAAAGCTATGGGCCTCCAGATGGGGTGATTATTCATGGTGGGGAAAATGATCTGGTAAGGGATACGGGTGTGGCTCTTCTTAGGAAAATAAAAAGGGATTTTGTTATGGGCCTGAGAAGTGTGCCTCAAGCATCTGTAGTGGGGACTACGTGGTTGCCGCCGAGAGTTTGGAGGGGAGCGAGGAATGAGGGAGAGATAGAGCGGGCAAGGAAGGGGATAAACAGAGAGATGGTAGAATTTTGTGCATCGGTGGTGGTACAGGTTTTGGACCATAAGGAGATAGTTTAGGAAGGACTCATGAAATTTAGAGAGGATGGTGTACACTTGTCGGTATTTGGGAATAATCATTATCTGACGGACTTGAGCTCTTGGCTGGGAGATTGGTTAAGGAGTTGGAGGTAAGGAGTTCTGGTGGAGGTGGGGTGGGGCAGAAAGTACACCTCGGTGGAGGGTTTTTCTGGTGCCGGGGGCATGGCCCCTTTAGATGTGGGGGGAGGGAAGCACAATGGGGGAAGGGCGCGGGAAAGGATGGGGTGGTGCTGTTTGCACAAGTGGGCCACCCCGGGGGAACAGGTATTGAGCCTGGAGGGGCATGGCCCCGGGGAGACGCCTGGAGAAGGGGTAAGGAGACGGTAGGGTCCAAGGGATAGTTAGGGAGGAAGTGGTTTTATTTAATTAATTATTTGTTGGGGGAAAATGAAAATGTTTAATTATTAAGGGGCCGATTCATGGAACAAACGTGCGCCGAAAATCTACGCGCAAGCAGGCGCAAGCAGGCGCAAGCGGAAAAAAACAGGCGCACGCGCACGCATGCGATTCATGGAAGTCCCTGCGCGTGTACACCCCGGGATGTGCGCCAAACCCGTGCATGGCGCACAAGTCACTGCAACATCCCGAAAGGCGTGCGCGACGCGCACAGTGAAAGCGCACAACCTCGGCGCATACACCAGAAAGTGGGCGGGACACGGGGCGTAACGCGCGGAATGGGGAACAACGCGCGAAAATAAGGGCGTAACTGGGGATGTACTGCAGGGAAGCAGACGGAACGCCCACACGCACTTGAACCACACGTATTTATGGAATCGAATAGGGCAAAGCCACGCACAGCCAAAGACACGCACAAGCCGAAACACGTCCGCCACACGTGAAGTTTTTCACGCGATCGGTCCTGGGAGAGCGGGTTACGTGTATTTCAGGGGTTTGCGTGAAGTTTCTCACGCGATCGGGCCTGGGGGAGCGGGTTACGTGTATGTCAGGGGTTCGCATGAAGTTTCACACGCGATCGGGCCTGGGGGAGCGGGGCACGTGTATTGCGGGGCCGCGCGGGAAGTGACACACGCGATTGAGCGGGGTACGTGTATTTCGGGGGTGCGCGGGAAGTTACACACACGATTGAGCGGGGTACGTGCATATCAGGGGTGCGCGGGTAGTTACACACGCGATTGAGCGGGGTACGTGTATTTCGGGGGTGCGCGGGAAGTTACACACGCGATTGAGCGGGGTACGTGTATTTCGGGGGTGCGCGGGAAGTTACACACGCGATTGAGCGGGGTACGTGTATATCGGGGGTGCGCGGGTAGTTACACACGCGATTGAGCGGGGTACGTGTATTTCAGGGGTGCGCGGGAAGTCACACACGCGATCTCATCAGGGTACGTGTATTCCGGGGTGTGGGGGAAGTATCCCACGCAACATTAGCAGGGTACGTGTATTCCAGAGGTGCGCGGGAAGTTCCACACGCAATTCCATCAGGGTACGTGTATTCCAGGGGTGCGCGGGAAGTTCCACATGCAATTCCATCAGGGTACGTGTATTACAGGGGTGCGCGGGAAGTTCCACACGCAATATCATCAGGGTACGTGTATTTCAGGGTGCGGGGGAAGTATCCCACGCAACATCAGCAGGGTACGTGTATTCCAGGGGTGCGCGGGAAGTTCCACACGCAATTCCATCAGGGTACGTGTATTACAGGGGTGCGCGGGAAGTTCCACACGCGATATCATCAGGGTACGTGTATGACAGGGGTGCGCGGGGAGCAGCACACGTGAATTGCACGTGTGGGTCCTCCCAGGTGTTCCCTCTACACCCTCCACGGCCCCTGCAGGTGGCTCACACCACAGGGGCCTACCCAGCACATGTCATGCAGGCACCCCATCCACCATGGCCATGCCCACCAGCCAACCCACATGTCAACTTGCACTACTGCCCACCAACGCATGTCCCCCTGCACCCCCAGCCACCGGGGCACCCTCCACCAGGCCCCCACCCATGTCTCCCACCACCCCCCAGCAGTGCAGGGGCACCCTCCACCAGGCCCCCACCCATGTCTCCCATCACCCCCACCCCCCAGCACTGTGGGGCACCTGCCAGCAGGCCCCACCCATGTCTCCCACCACCCCAACCCCCCAGCCACCAGGGGCAGCCTCCACCAGGCCCCCACTCATGTCTCCCATCACCCCCACCCCCCAGCACTGTGGGGCACCTGCCAGCAGGCCACACCCATGTCTCCCACTACCCCCACCCCCCAGCCACCAGGGGCAGCCTCCACCAGGCCCCCACCCATGTCTCCCACCACCCCCACCCCCCAGCAGTGCAGGGGCACCCTCCACCAGGCCCCCACTCATGTCCAACTCATGTCTTCCATCACCCCCACCCCCAGCAGTGCAGGGGCAGCCTCCAACATGCCCCCACTCATGTGTAATTCGAGGAAAGGCCCTTAGCGCGTAAGCGCGTCTGCACGCATACGCATTTTCATTGGACAGAAGGCCCCTCAAGCGCAATCGCCCCTGTGACGTGACGCGTACAGACGTGCCTGGGCATTTCAGCGCGCGTGAAAAACTGCACGTCCACGTGTAATACGAGGAAAGGGCCCATGCGCGTAAGCGCGCGTGGAAAACTGCACGTCCGCGTGTAATATGAGGAAAGGCCCTCAGCGCGTATGCACGGCAGCACGCATATGCGATTTCATTGGACCAAAGGCCCTTAGCGCGTGAGCGTGTCTGTGACGTGACGCGCGCAGGTGTTTCCCTCATTGCACGTGATGACAGAACACACGTGGATTTCCACCAATCGCGTGTGAAAGTTCCCGGCACCCCGGAACACACGTACCCAGGCTAATCGCGTGTGGAACTTCCCGCGCACCCCGAAACACACGTACCCAGGCCAGTTGCGTGTACGCTCACTCCCCTCCGATCACACGCGATGACACTCGGACCGTATCCGAATACGGGAAACCCGCGCACGGCAAAAGACGTGCACAGGCGTCAACGCATCTGCCACACGAAGGCAGGCGGAAGCGTCCCTGCGCACAGCATAAAAGTGCGCGCAAACAACAAACGCGTATATACAGCTACGATGAATGCCCCATTTGTCGCTGCACTGATCGTGGGACACCGCAGGAGGAGGAGAATAGCCAGGGCACGCATTTTCGCACCACGGACAAGCCTTTTTGGGATGCCTGACGACCAGGTCTATGGCAGGTATAGGTTTCCACCCCATATCATCCTAGACCTGGTCAGGGAGTGGGAAGATGACCTCACATCCCCCACCCTTTGCTCCCAAGCATTGAGCCCCTTGGAGAAGCTGCTCAATGTCCTGCATTTTTTGGCCACTGGGTCATTTCAGCGGACCACTGCCATAGTGGGGGGGGTCTCACAGGCCACGCAGTCACGCTGCCTACACCAGGTACTGGCAATCATGACAGCGTGCCCCTCAGTCCGCAGGCACATATACATGCCCAGAACACCCGCAGAAAGGCAGGCCGTTGTCCTGGATTTTTTCAGGGTGGCACTCTTCCCCAAGTGCTCGGTGCCATAGATTGCACCCATGTGGCCCTACGTCCACCTGCCATTGAGCACATCTACCGAAACCGCAAGCACTGGCATTCCATCAATGTACAGGTGGTATGTGATGCAAAGGGAATCATCACCTCTATCTATGCAAACTACCCTGGCTCCACCCATGACAGTTTCATATACAGAATGTCCGCCCTGAGCCGGGCCCTGGAAGCTGGGCAGCATGGCGACACATGGCTCCTAGGTCAGTACAAATGCCCTTGCACATGCATGCAAGTCACACACAGACAAATATCCAAACCCTAATAATCTCAAATATTATCACATCCCCAGGGGACAGTGCCTACCCTCTGAGCAACCACATGATGACGCCAATCCGAAACCCCACCACACCACCCCAGGTAAGATACAACGCCGCCCATATTGCAACCAGGGGCATAGTGGAGCGCACATTCGGAGTGCTCAAGTCACGTTTCCGCTCCCTTGACCGCTCTGGTGGGCAACTACTCTATGCACCACCAGTAGTGTGCAGGATCATTGTGGCAGCATGTGTCCTGCACAATGTTGCAACACGGCAGGGCGTCCCGGTGGACATGGTGGTGCCCCCACATCCCCAACCACAGGCACAGGCGCTGCCCATGGGAGGGGACAGGGCACGTGGCGAGGAAGCCCGGACCCAGCTTGTGGCCACATTTTTCACCTAAACTCCCACCCCTGCGGAGTGCACACAGGCCTGGCACATACCAGGTGACAATCGATGATGACAATGAGACAGTTAACTGTCACAACCCTACCACCCTGAGAAAGTTGCCATGGAAGTGCCACATCGTCTGCATCCCTAGCTACTTAAACACAAGCTATCCTGTGTGACCAAAAGGCACACATATGACATATGACATGATATGGGCCATACACAAGTATTCCAAGGCGCAATGAGGCAGGGAGGGGGGAACAAGGGAACACAGAGAACGGTACTACTAGGCCAGGTGTCATTGGGATCGTGCAAGTGCAGGGGTAGGGGGAATGGGAAAAGTGCAAGGGGAAGGGTGGGGGGGAGTCCAGTACAGGGGAAGTAGCCCAAAAAAACAATACATAGGTCGCCTGGTGGCAACTACAAAGGTAAGTGCAGGCAAGTGCTGGGAAGGGAGGGCTGTAGGGATAGAGAGACAGTACTGCAGTGCAGGGGTTGCCAGGGAGGCAGTGCAAGTGGAGAGTGGCTGGGCCAGGGACCGAGGTCGGTGAGAGTGGCCCAGTTGCGGCTCCTGTGCAGTTCCAGTGGAGAATTCTGCAAGGGAGAGGCAGACAGTAAGCAGAAGCAAAGAGGAAGGTCTTGAGGTGCTTCCAGAACTGGAGATGATTCCCCTCAAGTTCAAGTCAGGCCGGAAGTCTGTTCCAGGGGGAGGGCCCTGCTGCGGAGAGAAATCTACCCCCAGCTAGTTGCTCTGAGAAGCGGATGACCCGGACATGCAAGGTGTGCATCACACACACCTGCAAACCAGGCCATGGCCATCACTGTCATGTCACTCAAACCCTCCCAAACATCAACATGACATGGCACGCAATACCCATACACCAACGCAGTAATGATAAGGTACACATTGCCATGTCCTAAATGCATAGTGGCATCGGACACTGCTGCCTGACCCGGAATCAGATGAAATGACAGACCAACAACCTCCCACCCAAAATCAGTCATTTCCAAATGCATTACAACAGTCGTAGACGTTACATCACAATGAATGCCTGTCTACATGCACATTATGCATTGGAAAATCAACACTGCAGCTCATGTGTGTAGTGTCCTACTCCTGCATCACACTGCTCAGCGCACAGCAAAGTGAACAGCTATTGTGTGTGATGCACACCCTGAGCATCACATCTAAGTGACAGACCATGTCAAACATCAAATTAGGCATGTACTGGATCCATGATCGGTCACAGAACATGTGCTGCCAGGACACAGTGGGCACCAGAAGGCAAACAGTGTACACGTGGATATGCAAGGGTGGGAGTACATGTAGTGCATCAGAGTGCAAGTGTGTGGTTCTGCAAGGACATGCACTCCACATATGCATGTGCACTCAAGTGACCATCAGTGTTCCCTACACATCACATGTGAACATCCACCATGTGTACACCCCAGCATGTCAAACCACAACTATCCCCTCGCACCTGAAAGGAAAACACAACACATGAACAGGCATTGATCAGCAGAACACAACATGTACATAGGATACCACCATTACTATGTCAGAGTTCCCATCACACTGCAGGGCAAGGCAACTATCAACAACAACCCCCCCTCACAAATGACCATGACCCACTGAACAACTGCACCTGGGTCATGGAGCCTCCAAACCTCAATTCCACCTGGCCACAGGATCACCTTTACCCTTCGTCACCATCTCCCACCTTGTGTGTAAAAAGATGCCTGAACCCTCAGAATCCACACTCATTTCCAAAATCACAAAATCCAAGGCATATAAACGAACCCGAACACCCTCCAGTAGATGACTTGACATAGCAGTACCTCACAAAGGCCAAGTACTACCACAATGATGCAACAACCAAGGTAGCACAGCAAAACAATGTCACGACAGGATGTGAGACATGTGTGGTACATGACATAGGATGATGCACCATGAATGGATGTGTACTGTCACAGGTCCCCTGTACAGGCGCGGGAGTGTCACGAAACAACCACCCCCACCATGTCCCAGGTGCCTGCAAGGTCAAACTCACACAGGCCCCTGAGACCCTGGTGGGGAATGAGGTTCAGGGATATGCAGTCGGGACAGGTGTTGACACACTGGATGACTGGAATGAGCGGCAGGAGAGGGGAGGAGGAATGACACATGAAACTAGGGAATGCACGAAAATGTACAACCTGCATGAACACATACACAATCCAAACAAACTTGGACATCATTGTCATGGCCTTCTGTAGTACGAACCAACCACCCCCTCTAGGGTTTTGGCGCCTGCAAGTTCGGGGCTTACACAGGCATCCGCAACCCCAGTGGGGAAAGAGGGTCAGGGAACGTTGCTTGGATAGGCACGGGAAGCAGGAACACCGGGTAGAGGGTACAGGTTTCAAAATTGCATAGGATCACGGGTGATTAGGGAGAAAAAAACATACCAAATTGAACCACACATACATCCATGCATCAGTACACTCCCCAGCAAGCCTATGCAGAGCAGTTCGTAAGAAAAACAACAAGACACTTAGCTCTGGTTTAGAGTGCTGGCCTCCTGCCTGCGCACTCTCAGGTCCGGTTACAGGAGCACTGCAATGCTGCAAAGAGAGACACAGTGAACAACCTGTACGTGCCAATTGCACAAAAACACAACACCAAACATGCCCCATAGCAACAGACTACTCTACAAACAGACAATCTGTGGTTGATGCTTCGTACCCATATATAACATCACCCCTGTGACGGGTCATACACAGTCAATGCAGTAAGGCAGCCGCTGCTGGGTGCGTGGCAAATGGAACACCAATGTGTCACAATTCACACAACATGCAATGTTCCCTGGGTAAGCAGACAGACCCATATAGCAAGCCATGACTACAGAGCAAATTGCGTACCACCATGACCGAAACAAAGTTGGCAGTGCATTTATCATGAAGTAAGTGGAAAAGACATGCACTGCACCCGAGTATGTCCCTTGCTGTATGTCCCTGTGAGCTGCCCCTTTCCATGTCTCGGAAGGCTACATGGTTGATACAAGTGCCTCAATGGACCTTGGTGTACCGGACGGGTATGTGCCACTGCCCCTGCATGTGTCCCAGACAACCCTACTATCAGCAGCCATCAGTCCACAAACACATCTGAGCTGCATTGTGTGCTTCAACACCAATATTCGTCTAAGCTCACCCTCAGTGCTGTGACTAAGCCTGCATGTGCAACTCGCCTGGTGCAGGCTTTGCTGTGTCGTGGCCCCCCTGTGATGCTCACCTTGCCTGGAGTTCCTTGGAACATGTCAGCAGTTCTAGGATGTGGGTCTGCAATCACTGTGCCTCTGCTTCTGCACACATGTGCATGTGGGCACCAACAAACGGGTCCAGAATTCCGTCGTCCAATGGGCCATGTCTGCTGGCAAAGGTGCTCTGGAGGCTCATCCCCCTGCAGAAAGGGCATGAAACACATGATTAATGCTTCAAAGTCATCTGTGTGTGTCTCATCAGGCATCTCATTACTTGACCATGTCAGAGAGTCACATCACAAATCACACCATCAGTCCGTCTTTCACCTCCAAAGTGTGGAACACTATCTACAGCATGGATTGCAACAAGCACATGTACAGAAAAGATATGAAACATACTACACAATGCATACCAATCAATGTCCACTTTAATCATGACACACCCCATCTAGCAAAAGCTGAACAGTGGACAATGACACCTAAATCATCCCCACTAGGGGTGTCAACACAAGTCACACAGCACCAGACATGCCACAGATATGACAGTCCAAAGCCCTTGTGTAAAATGCTGTAACACCAAACCATCCTTGCGAGCCCATGGATAAGGGAGGCAGGAGTGGCATATGTGAGGCAAGGAACCCAAGCAGCAAACACATACACAAGACAACCATGAAGGGCCCAGCTGGAACAGACAGTGGATGCCTTCAAAAGCCACAAAGTACCGCACCGTCACATGAAAGCACAATAGACTAGCAATTTTAAACTAAATCAACTATTAACTAATTACACTAACTATGGAAAACCTACATTACCTATTTAAACTAACTATCAAACAGAAACTTAACTAACTAAACTAAAAGAAAAATCAAAAATGGCCACATACAACCCGGGGGGGAGGGGAGGCACCCAGGAGGGGGGAGGTACAGGGTGCTGCTCAACATCCACATGCGATGATGCTGAGCCAAAAAAAAATCCTCCATGGGCTCAATGCCTGCACAGCTCGACCTATGTGGGAGATAGATGGTCGTCCGAGTCTGGCTCATCCTGGAAAGGAGGACGTGGCACAGTAACCTGGCCACGCATAGCTGCAGCTTGCTCCTCGTCGGCAGCAAGTCTGCCGGACGGGTGAGCCTGGTTCTGTGTGGCGATGTGACGTAGGTCTGCATGCAGAACCTCCAGTGATACACGTGCTTCCTCTTGCAAGATAGCACGTGTAACACGGAGTTCCTCCTGCAAGGCCTGGCTGGACAACCGCTGCACCTCCCGGCAAGCCTGTAGCTCAGCCGAGATGGTACGCTCAAGCTGTGCAAACCTCTCCTCTGCCTGCTGCCTCTGGGACATCATAAGGACACACATAGTGGATCTGAGGGAAGCATACTCCTCCCTCAGGGCATCCATGTGTGCCTCTGCGTGAGCAGCAATTGCTTGACGCAGAGACGACATTTCAGCCTGGCGTGCCCTGTCTGAGGCCGCCATGCCCAGCCTAAACGAGCGGACCGTGGACCGTGCCGCCTGCTGCTGGAGAAGCACCTGCCTAGCAGTGGGGGGTACAGATCAGGCCACACGCTCCATGCTCTCAGCGATGTTCTCCATTGCTGCCCCCTGCCGTTCGGAATTGGCAGTCATGTCTTGCTCCCACTCAGTATACAGCGGTTGCGCGCGGCGACCGCGTTGCCGGGCTTGACCCCTGCAGGACCTAAGGACCGGGGGTCCTCGCTGTGTTGGCACTGCCTGCGGCTGCACGACTACATGCCCCCGTCGACGTGATGTCCCAGGCACATCAGTGACTGGTGTGGAGGGTGACCCTGCGTCCCGATCCACCACGGGCGGAGGAACCAAGACTGTCTGATCCCTCAGTGCAGGTGTCGCAGACAGAGGAGTGTCCACATCAGAATCACTCACCCCTGACACATGGACTTGATGCTCATCCAACTCAACATGGACGTCAGAGTCGTCAACAAGGCTGGACTCATAGGCAGCCAGAGACAAGATGGACTGCAGCACTTGGGGGTTTTCGTGGCCTACCACCCCACGACCCCCACTAGTGCCGGGTTGATGTGGCGTTACCAACCCTCTGTCTGGCATGACAACACCATCCTCTGCCTCCATTGCGTCATCACCTGAAAAATAGAGAGAAAAAGGTCAATACACATGTCAGAAGCACACGACACACACACACCGACATCAAAGGCATCCGGCAGACATGTGACACACAACATATGACCTGGCATGCATGCTGGGTATACTTTGAATAGCTTCTGTGATCAGACCAGTTGAAAGGTGGCAGTTTCCATGGAAGTGGGTCTATGCAGTGCAGAAAATGTGTACGCCACTCACTACCTACATGTACAAGCACTACATGGTGTGTGCCAGGAAATGTGAAGGCAGTGCAATGTCAAATTCAGACATCACGTGCATTGTGCATTCAATGTGTACCATGTCTAGAAGCCAAGCACCCCTCCACCCCAGTACCAAAGCAGGGATGCCTAGCATGGTATCAAAAGGCTGACCATACACCTGTGTATTGACAGGCAGTGTTGACTGGCATCAACAGCTTAATGTGATTCAAATTACAAAACTGCAAATGATGCTGGGACAGTGGGCAGGACACATGATGGAAACTCCGGAGGCCGCCCACGTGTGAAGAAGACACAACAAGAGTTGGACAGAGTCATTGGCCATTGAACAGGCTGAGGCCTGTGAGCCACACAGATTGTCAGAGCCTAAACATGTGTGCAACGCAGGACTGAGCCACAGTTGACATGGGAAGGCTGATGAGATGGCAGGCAATGTATGTAACCAAGGACTAATATTACAGTGATCATCCAGTCAAGGACACATAGGGGCATGCGTGCAATGCACATGGAGCATGAATGGGCACTCCTGTCCCTGCGGGACATCTGACCCATGCACAGTACAAGTGAGATACCCTGCATCGAGTACTAAGGCTGTACCACACGGCATATGTCTGGCAGATTCTACGCTGGAAGTTAGCATCTACACAGGACACATGAACAAGAAAGTACACATTGGCAAGATTGAAGCAGACCAGTGCAAAGGTGTAACTGGGGTGCAGATTGGCAGAGGAGGGGCAAGGGAGCATGCCTACATGGAGTCCCGCATGCAGGCAGAGGAGCCATGCATGAGGGTAGCATTGCATTACTTACACATCAGAACCATGTACACGTCACATGTAGCAGCAATCATGCACAACACATCCCACAAGTGAAACACACACGTCCTCAACAAACACGCATCAACACTCACTGGACTGGGCATCAAAGTCCAACTTCTCTCCCACTCCTTCGACCAATTTAGGTGGTATGAACTCCGCAACAAGAGCCTCATGCGGAGTGAGTTCTTCCTCCTCTGGTGCAGGCCCACCGCCAGTCACCAGAGTCAAGTTGTAATTTGAGGCACGCTTGGCCTTAGTGCTGCGCTTGATGTCATTCCAACGCTTTTTGCACTCCTGCGCCGTGCGCACCTCATGGCCGAATGAACTGACATGTTCTGCAACATGCTTCCAGTGGGTGTCACGTTGGGCAGCCGTGGTCTGACTATTGGCACCCACTAGCATGTCACGGCTGTGGCCCCGCACGTAGTCCACAAGGAAGTCCAGTTCCTGCTTACAGAAAGGCTTCTTCCTCGACGTGCAGGAGGTCGTGGCTGTGTGTGGGGTCCCAGCCTGTGCTGCAAGTGCAACCTTCCTCCTCTTGGACTGTGGCGCAGACCCTGGCTGGCTAATGCCGCCCTGACCAGTATGGCCAGTGGGTTCGGTGGATTGAGCCAAGGGAGTGGCAGGTGGAGGGATGACCAAAGGCCTGACTTGTGTCAGTGGCAGCTGGGTGCCCACTAATGGACTCTGCGCAGCAACATCAGCTGTGGCAGGGTCGTTGGCCGCAACGGTCCTGGTTGGCAGACTCACAACCGGGGTGCTGTTGGTTGCATCTGCCCCTGCAATTGCCAAAACCCGGCTGTTCGGGGCAGCAGATGACATGACTGCCCCAGGGACACGTGTCTTGGTCTGAGCAGCCCGGCCTGCCCCTATGGTTTCCCCCCTGGCCTGTTGGAGATCTACCAAGGGCTCTTCAAGTGCCAACGCAGCCTGTGCTGGCAGACCCTGAGCCTGGGTGGCGGTGTCCACAGCTGCACCTGCAGCTACCACTACCCTTGGGCCCGTGGCAGACGATGGAACGGACTGCCGGGTCATATGGGTGCCAGTGCCAGATGCAGGAGCTGCATCCCCCGGAACCACAGGGGGTGGTGGCATGGCTGCAGCGACACATGGCACAACATTGTCCTCAAGTGGCGCACCCCTGCCTCTTCCCCCTCTGTGGCTGCCCTGGACACCCTGGAGTCCCCCTACTCCCTGGTCACCACGGCCACGTCCCCGACCATGCCCGCCACGAGGAGTACGCCCAGCTGAGGCGCCCCTCACCTTTGGTGGCCTCCCAACCATGGCACAGATGTAGTAGTGCTGGCACAGATGGAGTGGTGCCAATGGGAGGTGTACATCACAATTGACCTGGGCAATTGGGGTGAAGGGGGTGGGAAGCAAGATGTTAACAGCCCCCCTGCACCTGCAAGGCTGTATGTGACCCCGGTGATGTGGTGACGGGTCACACAACGCTCAGGCACCCCAAAACTGCAGTAAAACCGTGCACGCAAACCTACAGCTTACGTGCGTGGATTCAACCGCCCGCAGTGCGCGGTGGCACCCAGTAACACGAATAACGCGTACGCGTGGGACACGCAGGCTACTATGACATCGAAAATGGGTGCGATACACAGGGGCACCCGCGAAGGGAAAAAGAGCGTGAGCGACTCACCGTCTGACTAGCGCGATGCAGAAAAACACGCGTAGCCAATACCCCCGCCAAAAGAAGAGCTACGTCCTTGATAGCTGTGAAGTTGTGATGGCGTGCGAAACAACAGGAAGCAGCAACACACGTCGGTCTCCACGAAAGGCACGTACAGCGAACTGCTGGGCACGCTCACCTTTAACCCGTGCTGAGGGAAACGCACGCGCGGGTCACGTCACTTACGCGCATGGGCCCTTTCCTCGTATTACACGCGGACGTGCAGTTTCCACGCGCGCTTACGTGCATGGCCCTTTCCTCGTATTACACGCGGACGTGCAGTTTTTCACACGTGCTGAAATGGCCAGGCACGTCTGTACGCGTCACGTCACAGGGGCGCTTGCGCTTGAGGGGCCTTCTGTCCAATGAAAATGCGTATGCGTGCAGACGCGCTTACGCGCTAAGGGCCTTTCCTCGAATTACATGCTGACGTGCAGATTTTTCACGTGCCAAATCACTCCGTATGAAGCTGGCCACGCGTAAGCATACGGAAGACCACGCTCCTGCCCAGAAGGCCGAACTACTGCCCCCCAGAGCCCCGAGCACGCTCCCACCTGCCATCTGCTGCAGCCTGACTGCCTGCTGCCCACGTGCACTGCCATTTGCTGCCTGCACATCAGCCAGGGGTGCTGTTGCTGTGACCACCCCTGCTGGAACCGAAGACTCCCGACTGGGATTCCATCGCTCCACAGCCCAGCCCCAGGACCCAGTTGCCCACCCACTCCTGCCTCTCGGGTTGTCATGTCAGGGCAAACACCATCTGTGTCCACTGACAACCCCCGGCCAGAGAGGCAGAGGGGCACCAGCTTCAGTGCCACCGAAGTTGGTGTCCTGGTGGAGCAAGTCCTGGGGCAGTATGATGCCCTCTTCGGAAGTTCCCGCGCCGACAAGGAAGGACGGACCCGGATCTGGACTGACATCGTGACTGCCATCAACGCGGAGGGGGTGGCAGTCCGCGACTTACAACATGTCAGGAAGCGCTGGGAGGACTTCAGGTCCAGGACCCTGAACAAGGCCCGGCGCCTCATGAAGGCAGCGGATGCCAAGGGGCGCCGGGGCCACTTGTCGGAAGAACAGATGAGGGTCCTGGAACGCATATCCCCAGCGCTCCACGTCCAGGTCCTTGAGAAGCAGACCCGTCTGGAGTCGAGCGGTGAGTGTACATGCATCCTGATTGTGAGCAGTGCATGTGGTGGTTGTTCAGTAGTGTGCAGGTTGCACATCTGTTTGTATGGGGTCGAGTATGGGTGGGGGTGTACAGGGCCGTGGGGCTGACACATGCGAGGGTTGTAATGTGTGAGACATGGATGGTGCTTGTGTGTGTAGGCTTGCATGCCATGTGCAGTTGTGTGGGCACACATGTTTGGATGAATGTGTATGTAAGTAGACATGTCCGTGATGTCACGCATGTATGTTGTTTTCGGCTGCATGTATCAGCACTGTGTACATGTGCATGTGTGTGTATATGACAAGGGTGCAACAGTGATGCAACATGGATGAATGTGACAGCGGTATGTGGAAGCCTGATTGGCAGATGTGACATGGATGCCCGTCTGAACAGTGCGACACTTGGCAGAGGTGTACACATGCATGCAAGTGTGGTGGTGTGTGTACATGTGTACTTCCTGTGTTGCATGTGATGTCTGGATCACCTTTGGCTGCTCATGCTGTTGTATGTGTATGGATGGTGGTGGCAGTTGCGATATGGCTGTGGTATGGCTCATGTGTGCGAGTTGTAATGACATGTGGGTTGGGGATTGTGATGACATGTCTGAGGTTTGCCAATGCCACTCATGTACAACTGTCATGTGTGTATGTGTCCATTGTACAGTGCCCTGATGCCTGTGTTTTGTTTCTCCCTGTCTGCAGCGTCAACTGATGAAGAGGGCGGAGAAGGTGCTGTGGAGCACAGCGGCGGGGATCCGACCGCCAGCCGGAGACGCAAGGCCCGGCTCCCCTCCCAGGTTGTCATCTCGTCGGGGAGTGAGGAGTCCGGTGCCGCGTCCCAGGCCGCAGCTGCCGGGGGGAGGTCCAAGAGGCGGAGGTTGGAGTTGGACTCCTCGGCAGCAGAAGGGGCAGCTGGGACCCCACAGGGCCCAACAGGGGAAGATGGCACGGAGTCATCCAGGTTGGTGGGGGGTTTGGTGGAGGAGGAGGCCATGCAAGCACCAGAGACGGGGTCTGGAGGTGGGGATCCCACTGGTGCTAGTGGTGCAGTGCAGGACCAGGGACAGGAGGCAGCACAGGCCGCCGCGGAGGTGCCTGTGTGCAATCCTGTCCCCGATCCTGTCCCTGCATCATCTTGCACCAGCAGGGATGCCTACGTCCAGACCTGTTTTCAGGCAGGGGATGAGCTCACGTCAACAGGCCTTCCTCTGCCTGCGGACGTGGCTATCCAGGTCCGGGTTGAGCCTGTCCTGGCTGGTGTGGCGCTGCGTCAACGGGCCATGCGAGGTGACCTGCAGTCTTTTCATGCAGAGACTGCGAGTCATCTCGAATGGCTCGTTGACCACGTCAGCCTGCTGGGACAGGTCACCCAGGCCGGATTCCTCCGTCTGATGGGGCTTGCTCTGACCCCCTCCTCAACTGGACCCCCTACGCGCCAGTCATCCTCTGTGCCATCTTGCCACCCATCAGTCACCTGGGTGCCCTGTGGAGCTGCCTCTGACGGTGCGGCCAGGCTGGTGGAGGAGGCATCCCTGCCACAGTCGGGAGTCGGACGTCCAGCAGGGGTGGCCACATCAACAACTGCACCCCAGCCGGCGGAGGATGTGCAGGCAGCAGGAGGCAGTGCACGGGCAGAGGCACAGCAGCAGCAGCAACGTGGTGGGAGCCATGAAGGCTCGGGGCCTTCGACATCGGAGGGGCAGGCATCGGCCGGAGGGCAGGAGGACCCAGGACAGAGAGTGTCTTCCGTGTGGCAGCGGTTGGGCCACGCCATAGATGCGGAGCGGCAGCGGGCGGAAAAGGCACGGCTCACAATGGTCAGGGCGGAGAACTCCATGCGGAGGGCCCTGAGGTGGGCCGAGTGCCTCTAGGCAATCCGCAGGGGTTTGGAGGTGGAGACGTCGGCGGCCCTACGGACCCTCAGGGCCATGGAGGAGGACCGCCTCCGGGACATTGAGGAGGAGTTTGATGATGCCCTGGCCCGGAACATCCACATGTGAGCCGTGAAACTAGCCCGCTGCCCTTGTACATAGTTTCTAGGTAGTGTTAGGTTTCATTTTTGTTTTTATTTTATATGGACCTTTCGGACATTGGCCACATATTTGTAGATAGTTTATTGTATTAGTTAGTGTAGTTAGATAGGTTTCCTTTATTTTGTTGGGATAATGGACCCTGGATTGTTCCCATGTACATAGTTGACAGTTGGATTGTATTTTTTTTTCTATTTTTGACCATGGAGCAATGGCTTTCTTTTTTATTTCCCATTGGATTTTGTTTTGTGGACATTGACTTTGGACATTACTTTGGATTTTTATTTTTGGTTTTGCTTTTTTTGACGGACATGCTTCTTTTCATTTTTGTACATTCACGTTTCTGTTTCTTCATTTTTTATTCTATTGATGTTTCCTTTAATACATATTATTTTTGGTGAAGTTCAATGTGTGGTATCTCATTGGTTTCATGCATTTCATGATATGTGTTTTGAGATTCACTGACACCCATTGGGTGTATGTGAGGGAAATGTGTTTGTTTCGGAACTTGCAATTGGTGTTCTATGATGTAATTGCAAATTATGAGTGGGTGGATGCAATACTCGGGTGGGTGTTTTGCATTTGGAGGCTGACCATAGGGACCAGGGATCTAGATTGTGATGACATGTTGGCTGGGGAACATGAGTTGGACATGGGTGGGGGCCTGCTGGCAGGTGCCCCACAGTGCTGGGGGGTGGGGTTGGTGGGGAACATGAGTTGGACATGGGTGGGGCCCTGCTGGCAGGTGCCCCACAGTGCTGGGGGGTGGGGGTGGTGGGGAACATGAGTTGGACATGGGTGGGGGCCTGCTGGCAGGTGCCCCACAGTGCTGGGGGGTGGGGGTGGTGGGGAACATGAGTTGGACATGGATGGGGGCCTGCTGGCAGGTGCCCCACAGTGCTGGGGGGTGGGGGTGGTGGGGAACATGAGTTGGACATGGGTGGGGGCCTGCTGGCAGGTGCCCCACAGTGCTGGGGGGTGGGTATGGTGGGAGACATGGGTGGGGGCCTGGTGGTGGGTGCCCCTGCACTGCTGGGGGGTGGGGGTGGTGGGAGACATGGGTGGGGGCCTGGTGGAGGCTGCCCCTGGTGGCTGGGGGGTGGGGGTGGTGGGAGACATGGGTGGGGGCCTGGTGGTGGGTGCCCCTGCACTGCTGGGGGTGGGGGTGGTGGGAGACATGGGTGGGGGCCTGGTGGTGGGTGCCCCTGCACTGCTGGGGGGTGGGGGTGGTGGGAGACATGGGTGGGGGCCTGGTGGAGGCTGCCCCTGGTGGCTGGGGGGTGGGGGTGGTGGGAGACATGGGTGGGGGCCTGGTGGTGGGTGCCCCTGCACTGCTGGGGGTTGGGGGGGTGGGAGACATGGGTGGGGGCCTGGTGGAGGCTGCCCCTGGTGGCTGGGGGGTGGGGGTGGTGGGAGACATGGGTGGGGGCCTGGTGGAGGCTGCCCCTGGTGGCTGGGGGGTGGTGGGGAACATGAGTTGGACATGGGTGGGGGCCTGCTGGCAGGTGCCCCACAGTGTTGGCGGGTGGGGGTGGTGGGAGACATGGGTGGGGGCCTGGTGGAGGCTGCCCCTGGTGGCTGGGTGGTGGGGGTGGTGGGAGACATGGGTGGGGGCCTGGTGGAGGCTGCCCCTGATGGCTGGGGGGTGGGGGTGGTAGGAGACATGGGTGGGGGCCTGGTGGAGGCTGCCCCTGGTGGCTGGGGGTGGGGGTGGTGGGAGACATGGGTGGGGGCCTGGTGGTGGGTGCCCCTGCACTGCTGGGGGGTGGGGGTGGTGGCAGACATGGGTGGGGGCCTGGTGGAGGCTGCCCCTGGTGGCTGGGGGGTGGGGGTGGTAGGAGACATGGGTGGGGGCCTGGTGGTGGGTGCCCCTGCACTGCTGGGGGGTGGGGGCGGTGGGAGACATGGGTGGGGGCCTGGTGGTGGGTGCCCCTGCACTGCTGGGGGGTGGGGGTGGTGGGAGACATGGGTGGGGGCCTGGTGGAGGCTGCCCCTGGTGGCTGGGGGGTGGGGGTGGTGGGAGACATGGGTGGGGGCCTGGTGGTGGGTGCCCCTGCACTGCTGGGGGGTGGGGGTGGTGGGAGACATGGGTGGGGGCATGGTGGAGGCTGCCCCTGGTGGCTAGGGGGTGGGGGTGGTGGGAGACATGGGTGGGGGCCTGGTGGTGGGTGCCCCTGCACTGCTGGGGGGTGGGGGTGGTGGGAGACATGGGTGAGGGCCTGGTGGAGGCTGCCCCTGGTGGCTGGGGGTGGTGGGAGACATGGGTGGGGGCCTGGTGGTGGGTGCCCCTGCACTGCTGGGGGGTGGGGGTGGTGGGAGACATGGGTGGGGGCCTGGTGGAGGCTGCCCCTTGTGGCTGGGGGTGGGGGTGGTGGGAGACATGGGTGGGGGCCTGGTGGTGGGTGCCCCTGCACTGCTGGGGGGTGGGGGTGGTGGGAAACATGGGTGGGGGCCTGGTGGAGGCTGCCCCTGGTGGCTGGGGGTGGTGGGAGACATGGGTGGGGGCCTGGTGGTGGGTGCCCCTGCACTGCTGGGGGGTGGGGTGGTGGGAGACATGGGTGGGGGCCTGGTGATGGGTGCCCCTGCACTGCTGGGGGTGGTGGGAGACATGGGTCGGGGCCTGGTGGAGGCTGCCACTGGTGGCTGGGGGGTGGGGGGGTGGGGGACATGGGTGGGGGCCTGGTGGAGGCTGCCCCTGGTGGCTGGGGGGTGGGGGTGGTGGGAGACATGGGTGGGGGCCTGGTGGAGGCTGCCCCTGGTGGCTGGGGGATGTGGGTGGTGGGAGACATGGGTGGGGGCCTGGTGGAGGCTGCCCCTGGTGGCTGGGGGATGGGGGTGGTGGGGAACATGAGTTGGACATGGGTGGGGGCCTGCTGGCAGGTGCCCCACAGTGCTGGGGGGTGGGGGTGGTGGGGAACATGAGTTGGACATGGGTGGGGGCCTGCTGGCAGGTGCCCCACAGTGCTGGGGGGTGGGGTGGTGGGGAACATGAGTTGGGCATGGGTGGGGGCCTGCTGGCAGGTGCCCCACAGTGCTGGGGGGTGGGGGTGGTGGGGAACATGAGTTGGACATGGGTGGGGGCCTGCTGGCAGGTGCCCCACAGTGCTGGGGGTGGGGGTGGTGGGAGACATGGGTGGGGGCCTGGTGGTGGGTGCCCCTGCACTGCTGGGGGGTGGGGGTGGTCGGAGACATGGGTGGGGGCCTGGTGGTGGGTGCCCCTGCACTGCTGGCAGGTGGGGGTGGTGGGAGACATGGGTGGGGGCCTGGTGGAAGCTGCCCCTGGTGGCTGGGGGGTGGGGGTGGTGGGAGACATGGGTGGGGGCCTGGTGGTGGGTGCCCCTGCACTGCTGGGGGGTGGGGGGGTGGGAGACATGGGTGGGGGCCTGGTGGAGGCTGCCCCTGGTGGCTGGGGGGTGGGGGTGGTGGGATACATGGGTGGGGGCCTGGTGGAGGCTGCCCCTGGTGGCTGGGGGGTGGGGGGGTGGGAGACATGGGTGGGGGCCTGGTGGAGGCTGCCCCTGGTGGCTGGGGGGTGGGGGTGGTGGGAGACATGGGTAGGGGCCTGGTGGAGGCTGCCCCTGTTGGCTGGGGGATGGGGGTGGTGGGAGACATGGGTGGGGGCCTGGTGGAGGCTGCCCCTGGTGGCTGGGGGACGGGGGTGGTGGGGAACATGAGTTGGACATGGGTGGGGGCCTGCTGGCAGGTGCCCCACAGTGCTGGGGGGTGGGGGTGGTGGGGAACATGAGTTGGACATGAGTGGGGGCCTGCTGGCAGGTGCCCCACAGTGCTGGGGGGTGGGGGTGCAGGGGTACATGAGTTGGATATGAGTGGGGGCCTGCTGGCAGGTGCCCCACAGTGCTGGGGGGTGGGGGTGGTGGGGAACATGAGTTGGACATGGGTGGGGGCCTGCTGGCAGGAACCCCACAGTGCTGGGGGGTGGGGGTGGTGGGAGACATGGGTGGGGGCCTGGTGGTGGGTGCCCCTGCACTGCTGGGGGGTGGGGGTGGTGGGAGACATGGGTGGGGGCCTGGTGGTGGGTGCCCCTGCACTGCTGGGGGGTGGGGGTGGTGGGAGACATGGGTGGGGGCCTGGTGGAGGCTGCCCCTGGTGGCTGGGGGGTGGGGGTGGTGGGAGACATGGGTGGGGGCCTGGTGGTGGGTGCCCCTGCACTGCTGGGGGGTGGGGGGGGTGGGAGACATGGGTGGGGGCCTGGTGGAGGCTGCCGCTGTGGGCTGGGGGATGGTGGTGGTGTCTAACATGAGTTGGACATGGGTGGGGGCCTGCTGGCAGGTGCCCCACAGTGCTGGGGGGTGGGGGTGGTGGGGAACATGAGTTGGACATGGGTGGTGGCCTGCTGGCAGGTGCCCCACAGTGCTGGGGGGTGGGGGTGCAGGGGTACATGAGTTGGACATGAGTGGGGGCCTGCTGGCAGGTGCCCCACAGTGCTGGGGGGTGGGGGTGGCGGGGAACATGAGTTAGACATGGGTGGGGGCCTGCTGGCAGGTGCCCCACAGTGCTGGGGGGTGGGGGTGGTGGGGAACATGAGTTGGACATGGGTGGGGGCCTGCTGGCAGGTGCCCCACACTGCTGGGGGGTGGGGGTGGTAGGAGACATGGGTGGGGGCCTGGTGGTGGGTGCCCCTGCACTGCTGGGGGCGGGGGTGGTGGGAGACATGGGTGGGGGCCTGGTGGTGGGTGCCCCTGCACTGCTGGCGGGTGGGGGTGGTGGGAGACATGGGTGGGGGCCTGGTGGAGGCTGCCCCTGGTGGCTGGGGGGTGGGGGTGGTGGGAGACATGGGTGGGGGCCTGGTGGAGGCTGCCCCTGGTGGCTGGGGGGTGGGGGTGCTGGGAGACATGGGTGGGGGCCTGGTGGAGGCTGCCCCTGCACTGCTGGGGGATGGGGGTGGTGGGGAACATGAGTTGGACATGGGTGGGGGCCTGCTGGCAGGTGCCCCACAGTGCTGTGGGGTGGGGGTGGTGGGGAACATGAGTTGGACATGGGTGGTGGCCTGCTGGCAGGTGCCCCACAGTGCTGGGGGGTGGGGGTGCAGGGGTACATGAGTTGGACATGAGTCGGGGCCTGCTGGCAGGTGCCCCACAGTGCTGGGGGGTGGGGGTGGTGGGGAACATGAGTTAGACATGGGTGGGGGCCTGCTGGCAGGTGCCCCACAGTGCTGGGGGGAGGGGGTGGTGGGAGACATGGGTGGGGGCCTGGTGGTGGGTGCCCCTGCTCTGCTGGGGGGTGGGGGTGGTGGGAGACATGGGTGGGGGCCTGGTGGTGGGTGCCCCTGCACTGCTGGGGGGTGGGGGTGGTGGGAGACATGGGTGGGGGCCTGGTGGAGGCTGCCCCTGGTGGCTGGGGGGTGGGGGTGGTGGGAGACATGGGTGGGGGCCTGGTGGTGGGTGCCCCTGCACTGCTGGGGGGTGGGGGTGGTGGGAGACATGGGTGGGGGCCTGGTAGAGGCTGCCCCTGGTGGCTGGGGGGTGGGGGGGTGGGAGACATGGGTGGGGGCCTGGTGGAGGCTGCCCCTGGTGGCTGGGGGGTGGGGGTGGTGGGAGACATGGGTGGAGGCCTGGTGGAGGCTGCCCCTGGTGGCTGGGGGATGGGGGTGGTGGGAGACATGGGTGGGGGCCTGGTGGAGGCTGCCCCTGGTGGCTGGGGGATGGGGGTGGTGGGGAACATGAGTTGGACATGGGTGGGGGCCTGCTGGCAGGTGCCCCACAGTGCTGGGGGGTGGGGGTGGTGGGGAACATGAGTTGGACATGGGTGGGGGCCTGCTGGCAGGTGCCTCACAGTGCTGGGGGGTGGGGGTGGTGGGGAACATGAGTTGGACATGGGTGGGGGCCTGCTGGCAGGTGCCCCACAGTGCTGGGGGGTGGGGGTGGTGGGAGACATGGGTGGGGGCCTGGTGGTGGGTGCCCCTGCACTGCTGGGGGGTGGGGGTGGTGGGAGACATGGTTGGGGGCCTGGTGGTGGGTGCCCCTGCACTGCTGGCGGGTGGGGGTGGTGGGAGACATGGGTGGGGGCCTGGTGGAGGCTGCCCCTGGTGGCTGGGGGGTGGGGGTGGTGGGAGACATGGGTGGGGGCCTGGTGGTGGGTGCCCCTGCACTGCTGGGAGGTGGGGGGGGAGACATGGGTGGGGGCCTGGTGGAGGCTGCCCCTGGTGGATGGGGGGTGGGGGTGCTGGGAGACATGGGTGGGGGCCTGGTGGAGGCTGCCCTGGTGGCTGGGGGGTGGGGGGGTGGGAGACATGGGTGGGGCCTGGTGGAGGCTGCCCCTGGTGGCTGGGGGGTGGGGGTGGTGGGAGACATGGGTGGGGGCCTGGTGGAGGCTGCCCCTGTTGGCTGGGGGATGGGGGTGGTGGGAGACATGGGTGGGGGCCTGGTGGAGGCTGCCCCTGGTGGCTGGGGGACGGAGGTGGTGGGGAACATGAGTTGGACATGGGTGGGGGCCTGCTGGCAGGTGCCCCACAGTGTTGGGGGGTGGGGGTGGTGGGGAACATGAGTTGGACATGGGTGGGGGCCTGCTGGCAGGTGCCCCACAGTGCTGGGGGGTGGGGGTGCAGGAGTACATGAGTTGGACATGAGTGGGGGCCTGCTGGCAGGTGCCCCACAGTGCTGGGGGGTGGGGGTGGTGGGGAACATGAGTTGGACATGGGTGGGGGCCTGCTGGAAGGTGCCCCACAGTGCTGGGGGGTGGGGGTGGTGGGAGACATGGGTGGGGGCCTGGTGGTGGGTGCCCCTGCACTGCTGGGGGGTGGGGGTGGTGGGAGACATGGGTGGGGGCCTGGTGGTGGGTGCCCCTGCACTGCTGGGGGGTGGGGGTGGTGGGAGACCTGGGTGGGGGCCTGGTGGAGGCTGCCCCTGGTGGCTGGGGGGTGGGGGTGGTGGGAGACATGGGTGGGGGCCTGGTGCTGGGTGTCCCTGCACTGCCGGGGGGTGGTGGGGGTGGGAGACATGGGTGGGGGCCTGGTGGAGGCTGCCCCTGGGGGCTGGGGGATGGTGGTGGTGGGCAACATGAGTTGGACATGGGTGGGGGCCTGCTGGCAGGTGCCCCACAGTGCTGGGGGGTGGGGGTGGTGGGGAACATGAGTTGGACATGGGTGGGGGCCTGCTGGCAGGTGCCCCACAGTGCTGGGGGGTGGGGGTGGTGGGGAACATGAGTTGGACATGGGTGGGGGCCTGGTGGAGGCTGCCCCTGGTGGCTGGGGGGTGGGGGTGGTGGGAGACATGGGTGGGGGCCTGGTGGTGGGTTCCCCTGCACTGCTGGGGGGTGGGGGGGTGGGAGACATGGGTGGGGGCCTGGTGGAGGCTGCCCCTGGTGGCTGGGGGGTGGGGGTGGTGGGGGCCTGGTGGAGGCTGCCCCTGGTGGCTGGGGGTGGGGGGGTGGGAGACATGGGTGGGGGCCTGGTGGAGGCTGCCCCTGGTGGCTGGGGGGTGGGGGTGGTGGGAGACATGGGTGGGGACCTGGTGGAGGCTGCCCCTGGTGGCTGGGGGATGGGGGTGGTGGGAGACATGGGTGGGGGCCTGGTGGAGGCTGCCCTTGGTGGCTGGGGGATGGGGGTGGTGGGGAACATGAGTTGGACATGGGTGGGGGCCTGCTGGCAGGTGCCCCACAGTGCTGGGGGGTGGGGGTGGTGGGGAACATGACTTGGACATGGGTGGGGCCCTGCTGGCAGGTGCCCCACAGTGCTGGGGGGTGGGGGTGCAGGGGTACATGAGTTGGACATGAGTGGGGGCCTGCTGGCAGGTGCCCCACAGTGCTGGGGGGTGGGGGTGGTGGGGAACATGAGTTGGACATGGGTGGGGGCCTGCTGGCAGGTGCCCCACAGTGCTGGGGGGTGGGGGTGGTGGGAGACATGGGTGGGGGCCTGGTGGTGGGTGCCCCTGCTCTGCTGGGGGGTGGGGGTGGTGGGAGACATGGGTGGGGGCCTGGTGGTGGGTGCCCCTGCACTGCTGGGGGGTGGGGGTGGTGGGAGACATGGGTGGGGGTCTGGTGGAGGCTGCCCCTGGTGGCTGGGGGGTGGGGGTGGTGGGAGACATGGGTGGGGGCCTGGTGGTGGGTGCCCCTGCACTGCTGGGGGGTGGGGGGGTGGGAGACATGGGTGGGGGCCTGGTGGAGGCTGCCCCTGGTGGCTGGGGGGTGGGGGTGGTAGGAGACATGGGTGGGGGCCTGGTGGAGGGTGCCCCTGCACTGCTGAGGGGTGGTGGGAGACATGGGTGGCGGCCTGTGGAGGCTGCCCCTGGGGGTGCAGCGGGACATGCGTTGGTGGGCAGTAGTGCAAGTTGACATGTGGGTTGGCTGGGGGGCATGGCCATGGTGGATGGGGTGCCTGCAGGACATGTGCAGGGTAGGCCCCTGTGGTGTGAGCCAACTGCAGGGGCCATGGAGGGTGTAGAGGGAACACCTGGGAGGGCCCACACGTGCAATTCACGTGTGATGCTCCCCGCGCACCCCTGTAATACACGTACCCTGATGGAATCACGTGTCGAACTTCCCCCACACCCCGAAATACACGTACCCTGATGGAATCGCGTGTGGAACTTCCCGCGCACCCCTGGTATACACGTACCTGCTGATTTCGCGTGTGTAACTTCCCCTGCACCCTGAAATACACGTACCCTTCTGATATCGCGTGTGGAACTTCACGCGCACCCCTGAAAAACACGTACCCTGCGGAAGTCACGTGTGTAACTTCCCCTGCACCCTAAAATACACGTACCCTGCTGATATCACGTGTGGAACTTCACGCGCACCCCTGAAAAACACGTACCCTGCTGAAATCGCGTGTGTAACTTCCCCTGCACCCTGAAATACACGTACCCTGATGGAATCGCGTGCGGAACTTCACGCGCACCCCTGGAATACACGTACCCTGCTGATTTTGCGTGTGTAACTTCCCCTGCACCCTGAAATACACGTACCCTGATGGAATCGCGTGTGGAACTTCCCGCGCACCCCTGGAATACACGTACCCTGCTGATTTCGCATGTGAAACTTCCCCCGCACCCCGAAATACACGTACCCTGATGGAATCGCGTGTGGAACTTCCCGCGCACCCATGAGATACGCGTACCCTGCTCGCACGGGCCCAATCGCGTGTGGAAATTCCCGCGCACCCCTGAAATACACGTACCCTGCTTGAATCGCGTGTGTAACTTCCCCTGCACCCTGAAATACACGTACCCTGCTGATATCGCGTGTGGAACTTCACGCGCACCCCTGAAATACACGTACCCTGCGGAAATCGCGTGTGTAACTTCCCCTGCACCCTGAAATACACGTACCCTGCTGATATCGCGTGTGGAACTTCACGCGCACCCCGAAATACACGTACCCTGATGGAATCGCGTGTGGAACTTCCCGCGCACCCCTGAGATACGCGTACCCTGCTCACACGGGCCCAATCGCGTGTGGAAATTCCCGCGCACCCCTGAAATACACGTACCATGATGAAATCGCGTGTGGAACTTCCCGCGCACCCCTGAAATACGCGTACCCTGCTCGCACGGGGCCAATCGCGTGAGGTACTTCCCGCGCACCCCAGTGATACACGTAGCCCGCTTGCTGTGCTGGTACAGGGTTGGCGCAGCCCTTTGCGCTGGATTGGGTATTTTGATGGCTTTTCCCTGCGCGAGAGGCGTTCTTGGGGGCGTAACTGGCGCTGCTGCAGGGTCGCTGCGCCACTGTGCACCACGGCTGGTTTTGGTGGCTGGAATCCATGAATACGCTGTGCGCGGAATTGGATTTTAGCGCACGCGGCTGGCGCAGGGGGAGTGTGCGCCAGCCGTGTGCGCCACTTGTGCGCTGGGTTCTATGAATTACCCCCTTAATTTGTTGTTTAAAATAGATCTTTAGTCTGTAAGGCCAGGGAGCCAGGTAAGTGTTAAATTGTAAGCTTTGGCCTGTCACATTAAAGCAAGCTTTTCCACTTTTAAATGAGTCTGGGTTTTTGTGCAGAAAGCTAAAAGGGGGGCCCCGGGGGAATGCAAAGCGTTTCCCCCCGGGGTGTATTTTGGCGCTGCACATGGCCAGCGAGTGGCCGTGGAGGGTAGAGCGCCTCCAGGGAGTATATAAGCTGCCAGGGAAGGTTCGGGAGGCAGGCGACGGTTGGTCTGTGAGATTGACCCGCCCTCCCACCCCATTTCTTTTGGGTTAGGTCTGGTATCTGGTTTTATTTCTAAGGGGGAGGGGCATGTACTTGTGTTCTGCAGGGTTTTTTACTTTCTATGTCAGTTTTTTTAGGGGTTTTTGGTCTGTTTAAGGAGCTATTATCTGGTTTTTGTGTGTGACAGGTTGGGGCACTAGTGAAGTTGTAATGTAAAATTTCTGTTGCTGATGTGGCAGGTCATACTGGCTGCAGGTCATAGGAAGGGGGAGATTGGTGTAGAAAGGAGTATGAGGGGTCTTGAAGTGGTTCCGGTTGCCGGGGGCATGGCCCCTTTAGATGTGGGGGGAGGGAAGCACAATGGGGGAATGGCGCGGGAAAGGATGGGGTGGTGCTGTTTGCACAAGGGGGCCACCCTGGGGGAACTGGTATTGAGCCTGGAGGGGCATGGCCCCGGGGAGAAAGCGGGACGCCTTGAGAAGGGGTAAGGAGACGGTAGGGTCCAAGGTATAGTTAGGGAGGAAGTGATTTTATTTAATTAATTAATTGTTGGGGGAAAATGAAAATGTTTAATTATTTAATTGGTTGTTTAAAATAGTTCTTTAGACTGTTTGACCATGGAGCCAGGTAAGCGTTTAATTGTAAGCTTTGGCCTGTCACATTAAAACGACCTTTTCCACTTTTAAATGAGTCTGGGTTTTTGTGCAGTAAGCCAAAATGTTCCCCTTTTTATTCAACTTGCTTTAACAGATAATGTTTTTTAAGACGCCTGAAAAGAAAGTTGAATGCAAATATGTAAACAATTGCAGGGTGGATTTCTGCAGGTCCTGTGTTTTGTTTTAGCTCCGAGGGCAGGGTTTGACATTGTACTGTCTCGAATTCAGCAGGGACTTTTGGGCTTAATGTCCCTTTAAAGCTGCCTCTGAGCGGCATGGTCGGCATGAAAGTAATTTTATTTATAGTTTCATTTTCTGGCAGTGAGATTGAGTCACGACTTGACACCTGTTTTAACATCCAGAGCTTATTCGACAGCATTAGAAAATGGGCGCCCTGGTATAGCACCCCTCGCAATAAAACACATGGAAAGTTTAAATGAGAGTGAAATATTTACGTGGCATTTAATATTTAACTCTGAATTTCTGAATTAACCATCCATGCAACTGAATAAATGCATATCAATTCCATTCAAATTGCAAGCTAGCATTGCGCCATTCTGTCATTATGCATATCCAGCTTTGGAAATAAGATTTCAATCTTAACTATATGGTCGTTGTGTGTCTTTTTAATCCATAAATCTTTGATCCAATATGCACATCTCTCTCATGAAGATTGCTTTGAGACACGCTTTTTTATGTTGATTTTTATTATTTTCATCATAATACGAGACACATGTCTTTTAATACATCATGTCAAAAGTAAACACGTACTGGAAAAGCCAATAGTTTGGACTTTTGAGTAGGCATGGCATAGGGTTTTGGCAGGCATTGCCATAAAACTATTGAGTTTGTTGGTGATTGTTTTTTTCAGGATTTCAGGACCAGGTACAGATATAAATCCAGAATGTGGTCCTTTGTGCTCTAAATGGCAGGGTGCTGTATACCTGCTGAAAGAGACAGTTGTACTGAAGGGCCAAGTGTTTTCTAGTCTTATCCGTTTCTGAGCTCTTCTGTCAGTTATATGGAGGCTGCTATTGTGAAAAAAACATCATTCAACCTATAGAAAAAAGTAACTAACACAATGTCACAGATAGCCGAAGGCAGTGATAACAGAGTGATTATCAAGCTCTCCACCCCATTACTACATAAATAAAGGCCATTCCCCAAATGCCACAATGATATTATAATGGTACACCACCTTTCCAACATCTGCTCAAAACTTGCCTACGCCATGCCCAAACAAATTCAGAAAACAATGTTTCTGTCACCAAACAAGTGACGAATTTGAGTTTTACTCTATCAAACAATAATACCGGCAGTACAACATAGTAATGGCGACAGGTGAACATTTTAATTGGAGAGGCATACATGTTTCCTACAAATAAGGGTGACCAAGCATAGACACAGAGCCCAAACTAGTTTACATTACACTTCTTGTTTTAAATTGGGTGAAAAGTCACAGTTTGACACAGTTCCTTTGAATAACACATGAAATAATCCAATAGAAGATAATTTACAAAAACATCAGAATACCCTTCCTATCTCCATGTGTACATCATCATCTTTGTGCTATTTTCAAACCCGACATAAAGCCAACCTTCATTCGTCACTCTTTCTAACTTACATCTTGTTCTTCTTCTTCCATTATCCCCTGGTCTGTTCTGATGAAGTTGAATGATCTATTAGCGCACACCTACAGTTAACTTTTGATGACGAAGAAGATGCTCCAAAGATTTCAATAAGGAAAGTAGCAGGGGAGTAATACAGGCCCTAGCACGAAACCTTCACAACATACAACTGAAGCAATGGGCCTCATTACAAGGAGGGTGGTAAGGGGTTAACGGTGCCGGTAAAGTTGCCCTTACCGCACCATTACGAGGTCCGCTCACGGGACCCGCTAAGGATGCCTGGTTTTACCAGACGTCCTTAGTGGGTCCCGCAAGCGGTCCAGCATGCTAACAACGGGCCCGTCATGTGATTCTATGAATATTTGTTACTGTATGGGCAAGAGATATACCCTCAAGTTATTTATTTTGTAATTAACTGTTTTGTCTACTTTCATGTTAAATTAAAGTTTGTGAATCATCACGTAAACAATTCACTGTATTTTCAGTAATATTGGAGTGCATGGGACAGGAATGTCTCAAGTGGTAGACACTGTTTTTGTTGTATGTTCTGATTAAGTTGCCATCAATAACTCACCTTTGAAGTGTCCTTTTATTTTTATGTTCAGCGCTTTGTTGAATGCGCTCAATAAGTTCCAATAAATACAAATACATACAAATACTACCAACTCCCTCTTTAAATACAGAGGCCACTAACAAGAATGCCTTGAATAAATTGTCATCACCCAAAAACGGTATCATCCATACTCTTGAAACCCTATAATGGTTTCCAGTAGCACAGTAAAGTACACAGAAAGTGATTTGCCTACATCATAAAACATAGTGGAAAAAGATACTGGGGGTCATTACGACCCTGGCGTTAAGGGTTTAACGGCGCCGTAAAAGGTGTCGGCGCCGTTAAACCCTTAACGCCTGATTACGAGGTCCCTTCGCGTGACCCGACTTTAACGGCTGGTTTGACCAGCCGTTAAAGTAGGGTGCCGCAAAGGGACCTCAGTGCTAATTATGGTACCGCAATTTGCAGTACCGTACATAGCACCTTTCCCTGTACCATTGAGCCCTATGGGGCGAAAATTGGAATGGGGAAGGGCCCTGGTGAAATGGGGAAATACCGCCACGCCAACCTTGGAATGGGGCCGTATTTCCCCATTTCACCATGGCGGACTCGTTACAACACTGGCACCAACAATGGTGCTAATAGCGCCATGGATCAGCGCCGGGGTTGTAATGAGGGCCACTGACTTACAATCCAAGTTTCCCATTGATGATCCTTAGATCACCATTGTCTAAGCAATTGCGAATAAATAGAGCAAAGAAATTGAGAATCAGTTTTCAATTGTTAGTTATTTTATAATGGGATAGTTGTTTATTATTGTAATATGATTGTATAAATGCTTTGAATATTGATATTATAATGGGGAAATTCAAATACAATGTTAGTTATCACTAGCTTGATGTCATCACAATATTCTGATATAACCTGCCCAGGGACTTGAAAGTCCTCAAATTCACAGTAAACTACAAGACACTCTTAAAGAGGAAACTACTTCACTGGCAACACATTCCTCTACACTTACTGCCGAATGTTAGCATTATAGCCAGAAAGAATGCGCAGAACGTCAACTACCCACAAATGATATAATCCTCATACCCACTGCTTTGAGCCCTGCTTTACTTTTTCTCCACCCTAAATTCATTCTAGCACATTTGATGCACAGAAATTAATTATTTTCTATGTTCGGCGCTGTACTAATTAGCAATATAATATAACATATCTGAACTAAAGCCTGACTTGAATTGAACAGGGAGCATGCTCATTGTTTCCTGACAGGTAGCTGTAACCAGTGCCTTACATTAGATTGCCTTCTGGAACCCCAACATATCTGTTGCATACCTATGTATAGATTACGCTTTTCAGATGTGAATGAAATGCGAACATTGAAACAATCAAGAGAATACGCTGAAAGACTGAAAGACTAGATGACACACTTATAAGGAGATATCTACTCTCATACACACTGGGGAGCTGGCTGGCATTTATACATTTACCTAGAGGTCTATATATTAATGAAAGATAATTCAAGCTTATTGACTTTTCATAGTTGAAGCAATCCTCCTAACCCCTGAAGAGACAGTTTCTCATGTACCTACAGCTCACAAGAATGTGTATAATAAATCTGGTCTTGAAAATGCCAGGCCAACATAAGTCATAAGCAGGGCTGGTCTTTTAAGCAGGCACACTTAGGCATTTACCTCTGGTGTTGTAGCTTGGGGTTTGTATAGTTTAAAAATTACAATTACGCTTGTATAAACACCCAAAGAAAGAACGAGTTGGTTTTGCACAGCATCACAATAAACTTTGCGCAATACTTTTCTGATCCATGGCGGTTTTGCAGAATTAAACAAACTATTTTGTTTGATTCATGATAGTTTCACATGTGGCATGAGCAAGGTTCGTTTTGATCCATGTTGGTTTTGCGCAGTGAACTGAGAAGCTTTGCGCCGTTTTTTGGTGGTTAGTTGGGAAAGTGTGTATGTGTGTGTAAAAGACAAAGAGAGAGAGAGAGAGAGAGAGAGAGAGAGAGAGAGAGTAAAAGAGCAGGTAGGTACTTACGCTTTCCTAGAGTGCTAGTATGCAAGCTTGCTTGTCTTCTGGTGGGGCCCCATCGCCATCCCTTGACCAGCCAACACCACTGCTCTCTCACAATGGTTCTAGGCAGAAAACAAAAGACAAAGTGGTGGTTAGTTGTGAAAGTGTGTGTGTGTGTATATGTGTGTGTAAAAGACAAAGAGAGAGAAAAAGTCAAAAACGGTCAAGTAACTCCAAGTATGTACTTATCCTTTCCTATATGGCTGGTCTGCAAGCTTCCTTGACTTCTGACCGGGCCCCATCACCACCCCTTTCCTCGTCAATGCCACTGCTGCCTCACAATTGTCGTGTGGTTGTTAGTTTCGGAAAGTGTGTGTGTGTGTGTGCCTGTGTGTGTGTGTAAAAAGAGAGAGAGAGTGAGTCAGAAATAGTCAAGAAAGACTAGGTACGTACTTATACTTTCCTGGAGTACTTGTCTGCCAGTTTCCCTGGCTTCTGGCGAGGCCCCATCACCACCCCTTCCCCCACAAATGCCACTGCTACCGAGGGTCGGGCACTCATGAGCTTGCTGTGTCACTCCTCAATCATCCGGCACCTACTGGTCTTGTCCTTCACCTCTTCTCTGCTTCTCGGAAGGGACATATTTGTTACATTTTGTTACATTGTGCTCCTTAAAATTTGGCATTTCCTGATGGGTTGCAACATTATTATTCACAGAAGCAGAAGAGTCATACCAAAGACCGCTTCCTTCTCATTCTATTCTGGAGTCTATATTGTGCATTTTTGAAGAAGAATGTATTTTCGCTAGAATTTGGTCAGGTCTGTACCTTCCCGTCAGGGCTCACAATGAGCTGGTTATTAGCCGTATCAGCATATGTGGTACTTATCATTATTTTTATTGTCTTATTATATTTACTCATAGACATTTGACACTGGGACATCCTTTTTATCTCTATACGTTGAACTCCATCAGTTATCAGGCCAGGTAGGCCATACATTTGTTGTCCTCCGTTGAACCTAGCATTATCTGCATGTTGCTATCAGGCTACACATGGGTCTCATTTTCTCGTTTTTTATTTTTCACGGTATCTCATCCAGTTGGCTCTATGGACTGTCAGGTGATGGCTTTTTCTAGTCTTCACCAAGGAAATTGCTTTTCTTTTTGTTTATGTCACATGAGTGGTAATTATTGCTTAAAGTTAAATTGACTTTATATTGACTATTTCGAATATGTGCAATCAATTGTAAGGTTGTTCTAGATATTATTTTCAGTCATGTACTGCTCTTGAAGAAGGGAGGATTGCCCCGCAACGTGTCAGCCATTTACAGACTGCCTGATTTTATGAAGATACAAAAGTTATTAAATAATGAGATTTCACCATAGTGTTATGTTGTATATTTGTACTCTCTCTACTTTTCTCTACATTATTATGAGTCCATTATTGTAACTATCGGCTGCTCTTGTTCAGCATTACATAGTGTGCAGGGGATGGGAGGGTCCTTACTTTGGACCACTTTTTCTGCTAACTCAAGGCGGAATGGCAAGGTTGCTCCATGTCCTTGCCTTTCCTCCATCAGTACTGCTGGGGATTGCTGGTCTGGCAGTACTTTCGGCGGCTAATGGTCTAGCAGTGGTGGTTGTGGGTGCTGATGGTCCGGCAGAGGTACTGGGATATGATGGTCTGGCAATGATGGTGGGAGCTGATGGTCCAGCGGCTGCTGGTCCCGTGATGTGGGTGGATGCTGCTGGTTTGCCAGTTAATGGTGCCGTGGTGCTGGTGCCATCTTCCAGACCAGTTGTTTTGGTGGTTGCTGCCACTCTCCTCTTGAGTGCTGGTGGAGACATTGAGCCATCGTCTTCCTCCTCCGGCTCACTGTTGGTGAACCAGACACTGCTTATATGACTCTTGACTTCTGAAGGAAGGTGCAGCCCTGTGACAGATGTCTGCTCCTCCTCATCATCCTCCCATCCTTCTTCAGAATCTGATTTTGTGGTTGTATTCTGGTGTGGTCATGGCAGCTAATGGTCCAGTGGTGGTGGTTGGGTTATCTGCTGGTGCGATGGTGGTGGTGAAGGTTGCTGTTGCGGTAGTGGCTACCCACTTCCTCTTCCATACTGTTGGTGGCTGCTGTGAGTCCTCCTCAGGCCCCTTGACTGGTGACAGACATTCGAGCACTGCAAAGTAGGCGGTTGAAACAGTGATGCCCTGGAATGCCGTCTAGTCCTCCTCCTCCCCTGCTTCATGCTGATGTTCAATGATGGTGGCCTCCACCTCAGAGTATGATTCCATGACGGTGGTGGGGTGGAATGCAGGCAGTAGTGCTTGGCTGCTAAACATGCTCTCACTGAAGCCCACATCGGACAGTAGGTGGCCAAGGCTGTCCTCTGCTGATGTTGCCCTACTTGCAGGAAACCGGTCCTGCTACTCCTCTGGTGGTGTGCTGCTGCCACTGCTGGCTGCATATGGTGGGGAATCACCACCGGTCGCCATCATAAACTGGTGCCTGCTGATGCTGTTCCTCATGCTTTCTACTGGTCTGACTGTTTGTGGGGGTCCTACTGCTGGTGGTTCTGGCTGCTAGTGCTGCTGCTGCAAGGAGGTGCTGCTGCTGCTAGTACTCCTCTTCCAAATAGAAGATGTGTGGTGGAGACATGTAGGTAAGGTTGCAGGGCCACAAACTAGGTAACCAAATACAGGACTCCATTTTGCGCACAAAACATATATTTTGCATTCTCAACTAGAGTGAAGTGACACAAGTGTGTGAAGAGCCCAGAGAGTATTTGCGATCTCTGAGGACCTCTGAGGAGATTGGACAGTGTATAGGTAGGAATACAAATGAGCTATTTTAGAGGGGAGTTAGCAACAACTCAATTATTTCACATATTTGGCCTCACCCAGGACCAAAGCAAAAGACGAAGGGCAGAGGCACTACAGGCTGCCCTATTAAAGAGGGCTGTTTCACGAGTTAGGCCTTGTGAGGAACTCCCCTGCCGGGACTTCTCGTGGTGTGAGCAAAGGGACAGGCTTCCTCTCCAATCTAGTGAGTGTTGAGCTTTGGGACATTTGGGGGAACATCCCCTGTTTATCATCTAATTCTCCTCTAAAAAGAAAGGGACAGTCACAGGAGCAAAAACACACTACTAGCTGTTCCTGGCTGTTCTCTAGCATATCCTAAAGGTCAATATTAGTCAGTAATTCATAGGGTCACTTCTCTCCCCCTTCTTAAATACCAGAATTACCATAAATCGCTTCCAGGTTAGTGTGATTTATTAATGGTCACCACTGATCGCTTCCAGAAAGGGGGCGTAAATCTTTGTGACATATTAATAGTCATTGAAAAGGCTAAAGGTATAGGTAACTGTCTTCTTTTGAATTCGAAAGGCACAGTTGTATCAGATGGAATGAGAGGTATGCATGGTATTAGAACATTATCTAAGTTCCATCGATTATAAGGGCCTCAACGATGTGTCTCTAGATGCATAATTGTCAACCTTGTTCCATTGCAGAGTCCCTGTGATGCACTAAGATTGCGTAGCAGTATAATTAGAACATCTGCTTTCAGTTTTGGCTTGTGAGGAGGCATCCGTCCTACAGCGTTTCACTCTTTAGAGCCTGAAATGTTCAGCCAGGAATTATCTCTTCATTGACACTGGAACCACAGTGCTCTGTGTGAAGGCAAGTGTGGGTGGAAAGAAGTAACGTGACATTATTTTGAATGTTTGCGATAGTGGAAGGTGAAGATGACTGCGTAGAATCATGCTCTTTCTTTTTATTTAAATGATAGGTGTTGTCGAATTGGAAGGGCACACACAGGTACACTTTCCCATATTGACAACAGAGAGCAACCTAACACTGAAAAGTTGCATCAGCTGAGTACAGAAACATACCTAAACCTTTTTATACATATAGATATAGAAAAGTCAACAAACCACCCCTTTCCTGCAACTTTGAGGAACAAGTGCCAAGCACACCCAACGATTTATGAACCTACTTCTATGCAGAAATGTTAATTTGAGAAAGTGGGACTCTGAATGTCCCCAGGCAAACATAATTTTTTGCATGGACAACCATGTGCTTGCCTTGGATTCTACCCAGTTACCAGGGGATCTTCACACATTCTTGAGCGGCCTCAGTTGCAGGCATATGCAGCATCAGTAGGTAGTGAAAATCTCCTGTTTGGACATGGAGCATTTCCGTGTAGGATAGTGGTCTGCTCTAAGGATATTCAGCAAGGATAGATCAGCCACAAAGGAAATGGTAGAACTTGAAGCAATTACCCTGAGCATGCTAGAGATTTGAAGAATTGTACTCAGTGGAGCTACACCAAAGCTCCCGAGGCTCTGTGAAGGCCCTGATCAAGACAGACATGAAATGCAAAATGCTGGTCCAGCCATTTAGACTTGACTTGGTCCAACACCCAATAAGTTAACAAACTGAGATTAACCTTTTGTCTTCAGCCAATCCTAGTCCCATTTATCATCACTAGTGAAGCCACTCACAGAGAGTACAGGCCCGGGATGTCAAAAGGGCTTCATAGATAGTGTGGGTGTTTTAAGTTTTAAGAAGGGTCCATACTGGTGAGAGTTTGTAGAATATTGAAGATTCAAAATGAGCATGAAAGGAACAAAGATCCTGGAGAAGAGAAAGAGGTGTATGGACAATAGGAAGTTGTTGTGACAGAGGGGAAGTTGGGAAATTAGGTTGGGCAATAGCGGGGGCAAGGAGGTAGAATGAGGAACTAAGGAATGGAAGAATTGAGGAAAAGGAATGCGACCTTGTGGAGCTGGTGGTTGAGAAAAATAAGGATGGATTTCGTGGAAATCAGGCACAGGTCAAAAAGATAAAGTCTGAAGAGCATGATGAGCATCAAGAGGAAGTAGAAAACAAAGTAATGAATAGATGATGAATGAGGAAAAGCTTAATGGAAGAAACTGGCAGAAGGAAACAAAATTGCTGGAAACCCGTATGCTTAAGAGACTGGCTAAGCTAATAAAGAATGTGGGAAACTCTCACGCCTGACATCACAGACTAGAAGTAGGAAGAAGGTTTCAGGAAACCTTACAGCCTGACCTAGGTTGGCCAAGAGGGCCTTCTAAGAAGAACCAAGGAAAAGAGAAAAATCCCTTCTCATCATGAATTTAGGGATACCTTACGCCAGGTGGGAAACCAAACATTTGAGTGAACTATCCTTAACCTTTTCCCAATTTGGTCTGCTTTCCTTTGCTAAATTTAAAAGAACCTAAAAATAAAATAAAAGTTTGTTTCCTGAGATTTAATATTTGTCTGATTTCTCATCTGTGTCACTTTTGTGACAACCATGAGCAGGGAAGAAGTCTGAGAGGAGATACTCAACTGTGCTCTTCTTTCTTGCGATAATTAACATCAATTTGACGAGGAGATTCTGCATCCTAATGACAACAATCTGGAAAAGGTGTATCCCTATTGTGAAGATGCAGCGTGGAAGTGAGAGATGCTAAAAGCTGTTATGAGTTCAAATTGGGTTGAACAACAGAAGTCAGATGATATCTTCAGTGCTTTGCATTCAGGGCCTAATTATAAGTTTGCCGTTAGAGATAACACAACTATATTTTTACTAAATGTTTCACAACTCTGCCAAATCCTACATTTTCAGGTTTAAACTTTCCTTCTCTGACTGCTTTTGTGTGGAGGTCATTACTGCCACGCAAAAGCATTACTACATGCTGTAATTACCACATGCGGTAATTATCGCAAGTGGTGATGACAATCTACAAAATGGGGAATAATTCAAGGGTTGTGTAACTCAGAATCATGCAGTCCCTCAAAACTACTGCATGAAGTAACAACATTACTGTTTGGTTTTATTTCCAGAGGAAACACTTTGAGGCTTATAACTATGCCCTAAATGTTGAATTAATGTTCAATTAGAGAAAACACATTACTTAAAATAAAAGATAGGGAATCCCTAATCTAATGACAATAACAGGGGAAAGAAGGGCTCTGACCAGTGTGTTTTTACAGGGCAAAGTCAGTGCAAAGTTAATTTTGCACAGTTCCATGAATCAGGCTTTGTGTCGGAAGTGGAAAGTCACTTTTCAGCAGTGCAAAATCACTTTGCCCAGTGCAATAAATGCCACAAATCGGGCCCTTAATTGTCATGGCCAATGACAATGCTTGTGACATATATCCACAACATACATGGATTGCTGTGTTTGTTGTTTGCTGTTATATAAAACAATGAGGGTTGTTTTAATACATTTCTGGTAATCAGGAAAATGAAATTATATTTTGTGAATATCGCGCTCGTACATGAGTTTTTCAGAGCACGACCAGGCAAAGGGAGGGAAACAGGGGAGAACCAAAACAGCAAACGTACTATTTTATTATTAAAGGTACTGCAATACCAGGTTGATGCGCGGAGTGTACAGATCAAGCTCCCATTCCATCTCCCTGCTCGAAAAATCAGTTTAATATATGGTCCCGAGGGCGTATCAGATATTAAACTGATAAGAACAGATACTACACTTGATCTTAGCCAAAAGGCTGAGAAGCGATAACAGTGATCTTACTAGGCCCAGTGACTTTGAGAACGTGCGGGTGCATAGGAAAGGGAAAAGGGGGAAAGTTCATGGAAGGGGGAGAGGTGGAAAGTGCAGAAAAGAGGAGAGAACAGAATAATAAATAATAAGTAAAATCAATACATAAATAAATAAACAGTGGTAGTGCAGCCAGCAAGTGGCAATTGCTAGGTTAATCAGATAGAGTATATCTGATAAGTGCAGAAGAAAAGTGGGTGTGGGACTGTATGGGTACAGATACAGACCCCAATGCAAGGGGTGGCCCAGAGCTAGTGCAGGAGGTAGGCAAGGTGAGCGGGTATCTGGGCCCGAAAGACAGAGGGTGGACAGGTGCACGGTGCCGAGAGAGACAACAGATCAGCAAGGGAGAAGAGGGTCAAAGGCAGAAGCAAAGAGGAAGGTCTTGAGGAACCAGAGATAGTTATCCTCATGTTTCAGTGTGGCAAGGAGTCTGTTCCAAAGGGAGGCCCCAGCCGAAGACCGAGATCTAACCTCAGCTATTTTTTTTTAAAAACGACTGACCCTGAGGGAGTTAGAAGTAGAGGAGCAAAGAGCTCCAGAGGGGAAGTATAGTTGAAGGTATTTTGGAGCCAGGCCCAGAAAGCCTTGTGGGCAATGCAGAGGGTTTTGCATTTGATCCTTGCATCCACTGGGAGCCAATGAAGGGATTTCAGAGCTGGAGAGATACGATCCCAGGGCTTGAGGCCAAGGACAAGTCTTGCAGTCCTGTTCTGGATTAGCTGTAGAGGGCGGAGAGTAGAGGCAGGTATATTTAGAAAGAGGCTGTTACAATAGTCCAAACTGGAGAGAACCAGAGCTTGGGAGACAATGAGCTTCTGGGGGAAGGAGAGGAAAGGCAGAGTACCTCGGAGGAGGTGCAGTAGGAAGTTTGACATCTCAGGAAGTCAGAGACATCTGAGATGTGGGCAGAGAAGGAAAGTGTGAAGTCAAAGATTACCCCAAGATTCTTAGCCTCACAGTTAGGAGTAGGAAGGGGGCTAAGGGAGGCCGGCTAGAGAGTGAGAGGAAAGGATGGTGAAGGTGTTCCGATGAGGAAGATCGCAGTCTTGTTAGCATTTAGACAAAGATCATTGGTAGCACACCAATTTTGAATGGCAGTTAGGCAATCAGAGATGAGAGAAAGAGAGGAGGTGGCCGAGGGCAGCCCGAAAATGAGTTGAACCTTGTCAGCGTAGCACTGCAAATTTGAGCAGAAATGGCAATGCAGCGGGCGAGAGTTGCCAGGTATTGCTTGAAAAGCCAGGGTGAGAGGTTAGACCCCTGGGGAACACCAAAGGTGAAGAGGGAGATAGATGATAGGAAGGAACCAAGTTGGACCTGGGAGGGTCGGTCAGAGAGGAATGAGGTCAGCCAGGCCAGGGCCTGATCGGTGATGCCCAGGTTATCGCTGAGGCGATTGAGCAGGGTGATATGGTTCACCGTGGCGAAGGCAGAGGACAGATCGAGTAGGATGAGGACAGAGGGAATGTGAGAGTCAAGGTTGGAGTGCAGATCTTCACGGATGTTCAGGAGAGCAGTGTCTGTGCTTCTGGCAGATCTGAAACCAGACTGGTGGTTTTGGAGAGAGCCAACAGAATCAGAGTGAATGTTAAGCTGAGAGATGGCCAATTTTTCAAGGAGTTTACCAAGAAAGGGAGTAATGGAAATTGGGTGATAGTTAGCCGGGCAGGAAGGGTCGGCTGTGGGTTTCTTGAGAAGAGGATGCCCAAGGGAGTGCATCAAAGGGGAGGGGAAGAAACCCGAGGCAAAGGAGAGGTTGCAAAAATCGGCAAGGGCCGGAGCAAGGGTATCAATGTGGTCCTTGATGGTTTTAGAGGAACAGGGATGAACCTGTTTTGATGAGGCTTTCGTAGATCAGGCTTGTCTAGCCACCTAATCAGGGGGAAAAAACAGGAAAAGAAGAGAAAGAGGGTGGGAGGTGGTTGAAGGAGAGTCAGCAAGCGCAGACTGAGAGGAGATAGGAGGGTGAGGGTAGGAGAGGGTGCACAGATGTCCTGGGTTTTTGAGATAAAGTGAGAGGCAAGGACATCGCAAGGACATCGCAGAGAGCCTGGGAGGCAAGAGAAGGGGTAGAGACTGCAGCGGGGTTGGCCAGTTCTTTGCAGATTTTAAAGAGTTTGGCCGAGTTGTTAGATGCTGCAGAGACAGGGGCTTGAATGTGGACTCTCTTCTTGATGCAGACAGAGTGTCAGTATTGTCTCTGGAGCAGGCAACAGGCCACTTTGTCAGAGGATGAAGAAGAAGCCCTCCATTTCCTCTCAGCCGCCTTACACTTACGTTTAAGTGTAGCTAGGTCGTAGTCATGCCATGAATTGCACCAAGCTTTGAATTTCAAGCAGATCCTCATGACAGGGGCAAGAGCATCAAGAGTATCAGAAATAGAAGAGTAGAGTAGGGACAAGGCTATGTCCGGGTGTGAGTCAGCCAGAGGAGGAGGGGGGGGAGAAGGGGGCAGCGAAAGCATCAAATGACACACGCTTCATGGGCCAAATGTCCGTGAAGGTAGGTGGCAGTGTTGGGGTAGGCTTGGCTTGGGTGGAAGAGAGTGAGAGATGAGAGGAGAGGAGTCAGTGGTGACTCCAGGACAGAGCAGTGACCACAGGGATAGAGGGGGGGGCAGAGGTGATCAAGACATCTAGTGCGTGTCCTGCATAGTGTGTCTGGCCAGAGGGGAGGATAGAGAGGGAGAGGGAATAGCAGAGGTAGCGAAAGAGAAAATAAGAGTAACTGGGAGAATCAAGGTGGATGTTGAGGTCACCAAGGAGGAGGATTAGAGGGGTTGAGGCCAGAAGGGAGGAGGAGAGGTCAGCCCACTTGGAGAGAAAAGAGGTGATTAGACCAGGGGGCAGATAGAGATTAGCAACAGTAATTGAGTGGCTGGGAGAGATTGAGAGCCTGCAGACAAGGCATTCGAAAGAGGAGTACATCTGAGTGGAAATGATAGTGGCATGAATCCACTCAGGAAAGATCAGGGTTAAATCCCCTCCGGGCCGGGTGGATCTGGGTGGGGAGAAGATCTTGTAGCCATCAGGGAGGAGAGTGTCAAAGCTTGTGATAGAGCTGGCCGTGAACCATGTCTCCGTAAGACAGAGGATATCAAGGTCCAGTTCTTCAAGGAGGTGGCAGATGTCAGAGGAGTGTTTGACAGCAGAGCGAGAGTTGCGGCAAGATGAAGAAGGTTTCCGGCCTGAAAGACCTTCTGGGGAGCGGTACAAATCAGAGGCACGCCCTGCAGAGGTGTGGAGGTAGCCAGAAGTGAGGCAGAGGAGGAGTGAAGGGTGGGCAAGGTATCCAATGAATGGGAGGAGGGGACAGCTGGAGATGATAGGAAGTTGTTGAGGCGAGGGAACCACCTATCTAAGAGGAGGAGATTGGCCTGAGGACCATGGACCATGACAATGCCATTTAGGTAGACATTTAGGATGACCTTGGAGGAGTCGAAGGAATCCATGAGGGCTTCCCAGCGAATGCCACCATTAGTGGGAGAGGAGGAGACAGGACAGAGCACAGAGATCATATGCAGGGGCTATACATCTGGTGAGGGAAAGAAGAAGAGGATGTTGGTGAGGGTCTGTCTGGAAGAGGCGCTGGAATAGGTATCAGCGATAGGGAGACCTGGGTTTGAGGCCAAGATATCCCTTTTAAACTTTTTACCAGACTTAGTGAGAAGGGAAGGATAGTTGATAGAGAAGCAGTTGGAATAGATGGGAGAAACAGAAAGAGCCATGGATGGGAAGAGGGCGGAGTAAGCAAGTACAGCGGTATGGAACAGTCAGTCGGCTAGCAGGTTACAAGTAATGGTCAAGTTAAATGCAAAATACACCCAAGTTTGACTTTCAAGTTAAATGCAAAATACACCTAATTTTGACTTTAAAGTAGTTAAGGAAACAAGGTGGGATTGAGACGGTAAAGGTGAGTCCGGAAACTACTTCAATAGAGTACATAACAGGAAGAGCTGAAAGTCCAAGAAGAAAAGTGAGAACAGGGCAATCTGAAGGAGGGAACTAACCCATGCAGAATGTGGTAAGAGAGTCAAGTGAGTCCATTAGTCCAGAGAAAGTAACCTGAAGGAAGGTTAGGCTATGACAGAAGTCTCATATTGAGGCCTGTCTGCAGACAGGGAAGCAGACAGGGGCCTTAGAAGTGGCCATTTGAAGAACAGGCCAGCTCCCGCCTTCCGGGCCCAGTGATAGGTGGATAAAGACAGAGGTGGCAATGAGCAAGAGGCTATGACAGGCAGCACAGTCTGCATTGGAATACTGCAGCCATCTTGGAAAGTATTCCAGGTTGCTTCGAATGGTGGACAAAAGAACACAGGTTGCTCAAAAAACCAGACACATACAAGTGGGTGCTAATTTCAGTTGAAAAAACTAAGATTACACACAAGCATGGTTTGCATCAGCTACCCATTTCACAACTATGCTGTATCCAAAGGGTAGAGGGTCCTGTGCCAGAGGAAGCTGGCAGCAAACACTTACCAAGAAAATGCCTGTGAAGGAGCGAAGCGTGAGCGTACCAGCAGACAGATGATCTCAGTCAGGGTTAGTGCGCGCATGGAGCACGAGGCTGCGGGGCACAAAGGAGATGGTCAGAACAGCTGATCTCCCTAGTAGATGGTGCGTGCGAGGTTGCGGCCGATGATAAAATGCCCAAAAACAGCTGATCACACACGGCGATGGTGCGCACACAGTGCGCGAGGCTGCGAGGCACAATGGAGATGGTAAGAGCAGCTGATCTCCCTAGTAGATGGTGCGCGCGAGGTTGCGGCCGATGATGAAATGCCCAAAAACAGCTGATCACACACTTGGATGCTGCGCACATGGAGCGTGAGGCTCCGGGGCACAATGGAGATGGTCAGAGCAGCTCATCTCCCTCATAGATGATGCGTGCGAGGCTGCAGCTGATGAGGAAATGCCCAAAAACAGCTGATCTCCCACGTGGTTGGTACACGCAGGGTGTGACGAAATCAGGAGTTAGGTTAAAGACAGTACATGCCGCCACTAAAATGTGTGCATTTCCACAGCTCAGTGAAGTAGCATCTGGATGCTTGCCTGCCTACACAATCATTTGCAAAGATGAAATTAGCTCTCTGTGGCACCACACTCATTACCCCTATTTTTCAAGCCATTCACTTCTGTACCATCACAAGAACTCCAAGATCTCACCTGTAGATATCTGGTATAGGAAGGAGCTGATCCCCTCATATTGAGCACTGATGCTTTGCCTGGCTGCTCTCCTCAGCCTCTTCCTAACTCCTCCCAGGCTTGCTAAACTTTGCCTCTCTCAGCCTTCATGAGTCCGTAGATTGAACCCTCAACAACCTGTATTCCAGGTAGCCACACAAAGGGGTGTGTCAGAGTTTCATTTGAATGGTTATCTGCTATCTATCTCTGCCACCCCCTGTAAGCCTGGGAGTCCTACCATAGAGATGGCAAACAAGCAGTGACTACAGATATGCTTAGGCAAGAAATCAGATCAGGGTTTAGATTGCAGCGGGTGTCCTGCTCAGTTTGTTAAATGTATTGAGCGCAGCCAAGGCCAGGAGGCATATGGGCACTCACAGCCAATGGCAAGAAGAGCCAAACGTCTCACATACCCTCCTTAAAACAAGGGGCTCTTGAGAGCTTTCCAGAAGCAGAAATGATCCGAGGTCTCCCGCAGGTGTACAGGCAGTGAATTCCATAGTGTAGGAGACAGGACCGAGAACGAATGTGCCCCTACTCGAGTTTTGCAAAAGCGGTGGACCTGCAACAAATTTGCAGAGACTGGGAGCAAAGCGCAAGGCGGCGTATAACAAATGAGTGTCAACTGCAGAAAGATAAGCCCAGTGAGCAAAAAAGCCTGATATGCAATGCACAGTGCCTTTGCATTTTTTTGCCATTTGGGACTCACCAACCCGGGCTGTACCAGCCCCTGCACTCCATCCAATGAAGAACCTGTAGCTAGGGCAGCCTGGAACTTCAGTTACAGCAAGGTAGGACTGCTATGGAAGGTGAGGAGGGCAGACTGGAAGGAACAGTAGTGTGTGATAGATATTCTGATGGACCTGCTGATATCACAGATGGGTAGTCTGTGTAGTGTATTGCGGCAGGATAGCGTCCAGGAAGCCTGTGTCATATGCTGCTGGCAGTCAGGGTCCGGTCAGGGAAGGGACTCTCCTGTAGATCCCTGGCACTATCACGTACCAGCCTCACCTTTGCATATTCTCACTTGCTCACCCCTTTCGGCACCCACACACATCCGAAATCACAACAATCGTCGTGTCTCATCACTGTCAACTAGATACAAATGCGTTTACCCAGACGCCTGCCGGTATTCGAGAAAACCAAATACACTAAGCCCTGTTACACACACTATTTAATTCCTACTGTTGGCGAAGCGAATGGAATGGTTAGATAGTTCAGATTTGTCTTCCTCCATCCGCAGACTAAAATTCCTTATCCCACGTGAATAGTGTCATCTTGCTGTTCTGCTGTAGCATGCAAAGGATAACATTGCATCTGGAAAATGATTGCCGAAGAAGATGGACGGGGCAGCACTAACGCTTAAAATGCTTTCATTGTCTGTTCACAGTGCTTTCCACAACATGTCAAAATGTGCTTTTACATGCTTTTATCTCGAGCGCATACAAGTTGAGAAGAATGAACATGTACTAATGTGATTGCTGGTCTCCTTTCATGAAGTGCAAGTGCGTCACGGAATTAAGTGATGCCAGTCAGCGATTGACTGACGGTTTGCTAGACTGTGAAAATTCCGCTGCTGTGCAGGAATGAGTAGGTGTTTCATTCAAGCCGAGTAATCTCAAAATACAAAATAAGTGCATAGACTTTTGGAGATTCTGCAATCTTGGTTGTTAATCATTGCGATATGAGCTCTCGCGAAGAACAGTTGCCCGTAATTGTTTTACACCGCGGTTTCAGAGTTTCAATACAACTGCTCAGAGTAGGGAAAAGACGCTACTCAAAGGCGACTTTAAGACAGAATAATTGCATTTCCATATAACTGTCCGATGCTTATTTGACTTTGGTATAGGGGGGAACAGCTGTATAATTACTGCTTTCTTTGTTTTATTAAATACCACTGTCAGTATGTGGTGTATCTGGCTCTTACCAAAATGCACTGCACAAAACATATAGACCCAAGGGTATATATAAACTCTCATGGCATTCTGTAATTATTTATATTTATATAGTAATCTCCTTGCGAGGAACCCTACATACCTTTGATTCACAAAATATTCTTTATTTTAGATCATACAAAAAAATTCGGATGAAAAAACTGTATACAAATTACTTACATTAAAAATGACATGACTTAAACTCTCGAAACAATTAATTAAGTTTATGAGACAGTAAACAGCCTTCATAACCAACAGCAACCCGTACTATACCACATACAACCCAACATCATTCATTCACATTCATAATCACTCATACTGTGCAAAAGGAAAGGTATGCGTTTCATAAGAAACACAGTTAATCTACAGAAAACACAAAGGGTCTTATAATTTGATCCCAAAATGCAGCGTGATATTTACATGTTTAATAAACCCATAAGATACGATACAGGTACATATCAGAAAACAATTTTGATATGCACATTTCCCTCGCAGCCAGGATGACTGAGGTAACTCTGAGTAGTCCAAAGGATTTTAGACAAAGTACTGTCGACTCGAGTTTCGGCTTAGGTAATGTTCATCATTTCTGTACCCAAGCCATCTTCAGGCCTTAAAACCCAATTTGGGGTGGCATTAGTGTGTGTTGCCATTTGGTTTGGATGTCTAAATGAACAAAGAGAAAGACGCAAAATGAGAAAACAGAAAAGCAGAAGCAATCAACAACCAATGTGAATGCAGCAAGCAACATAGGAAGAAAGGGAAACGAGAGAAAAACGGGAGAGGAGAAGGCTAAGGGAAGAAAGACACGCGAGTGGGTAATTAAAAACCACTGCAGGACTACTAGCTATTGCTCATTTGCTTGAGGTCAAAGGTACCATGTTGTGTCACACCACCAAAACATTATTTCCATTATTGTTAGAGTCATTAAACACAGTGGCCCTCATTACGACCTTGGCGGAGAACCATGGTGCTATTAGCACCATGGTCCATGGCGCTAAGTTGCCAACTCCGCCATGGTGGTTGGCGGACTTACCGCCCCATTCCGACCTTGGCGGGGCGGTAAGTCCCCAATCCCCATTTACCCTTCCCCATTCCCATTTTTGCCCCATAGGGCATAATGGGAGTGGGGAAGGCGTTAATTACGCCACCGTAAATTACGGTGGCGTAATTAACAACAAGGTCCCTTAGCGCCATGGATTTTAACGCCTGCAAAAAGCAGGCGTTAAAATCACCATGGCGCTACGGGAACTCGTACTCAGGCGGTAAGGGTCGGCGAAGTTTACGCCGGCGTAAACCCCTTACCGCCTGGGTCGTAATGAGGGCCAGTGTGTTTGAAAGATTAAAATTGAAGGGGGAAACCAAGAAGGATTCACTCAAGCTTCACATCCCTAAAAACACCTCTCTGCATTTCCTTGCCTCAAAGAGTTTATAGGGAACCAGATCCCATTTGGAAAAGAAATCCTAGGGATACATCCTTATATCTACATTCCATGTTTGAAAGGTCCCTACGTACCTTAATTTTGTGATTCCCATGGGCTAAGGAAAAGTGCTTACTGTTCCTCACAAATCGTGCCTTGCTCCTAGGAATTAGTGGACTTGATGTTACGATTCTTAGGATAGAACTACCCCAGAACTTCATACGTCTTAGGCAATTATGGCCTACATATTCTGAAAAGCCAAAAGTGCAATTACTAAACTATCTATGGGTACCAAATTGTATTGGTCTAATTGGCCTAAATTCACAATCCTACTTGGTCTTGTATATTTGAAATTCCCTCATAGCGGACAAGAAAGGAGGAAGCAGGGAAGAGAGACATGGAGAATCAACAATCAACCAAATTTATTACATGCAGTCACCCTATCCCCAATGATATAAATGTACCTTATGTCTCAGTGGTGTCGTTCCCAACATCAGTTGGTGCTTCACTGCCGCTGGAATCAGGGCTGGTCTTACAGGCGGGAAGCATCGTTGGCGCCCCCCTCTGCCCTGACCTGTGATCTCATGCATGTGTCATGGGCTGAGCAGTGGGAGTGGGGCTATGAGTTAACAAAATTGTCAATGCTGGCATCTGCTGAATTTCATGAACCTCAGAAAACAGCAATAAGAGGGTCAAACCCGAACATGCCTGGTTATGTTAGTCTGCTTTTGCTCTTCATTTTTAGTAACAATGACCAGTTTGCTGCTGTGACTCAGGTCAGAGAATCAACAATTTTAGATCTACACTAATGTAATTCGTATGACCTTAAACATTTAGCCACTCTTAAAAGGTGATGAACTGGTCTTGAACAGTGTTACTCAAACCTTCAAGAACAAGCACCAGCAACATACTCACCGATAGCTGTACAAGCCCGTCTATCTCAGCATTAAAATACATGCATTTATGCAATATGTATTGCATCAAATATTTCACGGGAAGTTAAATATATTTAGGAGGGACACACGTAAACAATATCACTACTCCATGTGAGTGGTAAAGTCTACTTTAAACATATGCAGAGAGTTAACATGCATGCACAATTCAACATAGCTCCCAATGTTAATCTTAGAGTGGTGGCGTTCTAAAATTATGACATTACAATGTGGACTTTACATTGAAACACACTGCAGTGCATTACCGCTGAAGAGAAATGGCAGTTCGAGTATTGGGGTTTGTTTCGCTCATGCTTGTGAACTCTCCAAATTCTTAAATGTTTCTTTCGTGATCACTCATTTTAGCTCCCGACAGCACCAGGAAACTGTAAGATCGCAAAGAAAAACGATGTCTACCATCCCAACATAAAAACAAAAACAATCAAATTCTTAAAGGGTGGAAGATGACCTGTTCTTGGGACTCGTTAAGTTTACTTTTTTCAAATTACTAGTCGCGTGCTTCTTGAATAACAGTGGCCCTTGCACATTGTGCAGTGTATAGACGAATTTCATTTCAAGGGTCTTGGAGTACTGCAGGAATCAGGGGAAGCATCTCCAGTGTACCCCAAGCGTAGAGCGCTTTGCCCTCCACCCTCACCCCCCAGCATTGCAGCCCTGCGCTTTTTCACATTTTCCATTATGGTAAAGAACATTGCCCCGAGCTTGGGAGAGAAATGGACTATGCAGAAGGAGCTGCCTCCCCAGTGTGTGTTTAGCTGCTGGTGTATAAAATGCAGAAATGGCTGGCATCAAGAGCCCCACGCTCTGAAACATCTTTTGCGCACTGGTTGGTCACACGACAGAAAGTGTGAGCAGGTGATTTCCCCAACACTTGAACCATTTTTTAGAGACCTGGCTCTGATTAATGTGGTGTTAGCTAGTCATGGCCATAGCCCAGCGTTTGTGTTAAAAGAGATCGGAAGCTGCACCGTGCAGGGTATTTTAAAGACCATTAATTGATGCTACAGCATGTCGTCTCGAATGGAACAAAGAAAGTGAAGCATGCATCCTACAAGTCTGGGTATTTGCATTATACGGTTGACGGGCCAACCGTCCACGGAGACTGTTTCTACTGTAGTTGCTGAGTAGCTTTCCCAAGCCAGCTGCTGTGCAGACTTCGCTCAGCTTTTGGTCCAGCGCCGGCATCCATCCTTCACACCATCATTCACAAGGTGGTTCGTGTAGGTGTTTGTTTATCTCATTAGACTAGCGTGATTACTATTCCAAACAAAAGAAGCACAACGACAAAGAAGAGTATAAGACAAGTCTGAGCGAACAGTCAAATGTATGAAACTCTTGCACTAAAATAAAGTCAGCAGTGCATGCACAGGAAAGAGGGAACGATGAACAATATGCCAGGGAGCGGGAACTAGGGGGGTGTAGTAACCCCCAAACTGGCCCAAGCGTGGCCCGGCCAACGGACCGACCAATCCAACCCTGCTGGAACGTGCAACTGTCTAAGATCTGCTGACGGTGACACTCTGCCCAGGTCTTCCGAGAACCGGCCTTTTGAGCTCCTGAGGAGAGTCCACCACCAGTGCTTGCTTCCTTTTTCATGACTACTTGAGCCTTGACAAAAGTGTCTAGCTTTGTGGCCTCCAGAGGCTGTTCTTGGATGGCCCAGTCATCTCCGCAATACCATTTTAAAATAAATAAAACGCCTATGCAGTAATAAGCCGCACCTACGAGGACGGGTGCAGGAGGAAAGAAGTGTGGTTGCCTCGGCAGGCTGTAGTTACTGCCGTGTTTCCTGAAACAAGGCCAATCAGTGAGGGCAGGATGCAGAAACTGTTTGTATTTGCTGATTATGCTGCTGCTTGGCAGTGTGTGCTTGTGATGGGAACAACTTCAGGATTTAGTGACCTACTCGCTCCTCTTTTCTGTAATGGCCGGGGCCGGCAACACCAGCCAGCCCCAATCGATCCACACTTCAGTGTCAGTGCGCGCCCATAGCCTGGAGGAGGGCACACCGCACGTGCGCCCATGGGCCTGGCTGGCGCCAGCATCGCCAGGACCACACGGGGCCGGGGGAAGGTAATAAAGCAACAAATGTTGCTAATTTATCTGCCAATTGCCCTGCCCTGCCTGAGGGCCAAGGCCTGGCCTTTTCTTGGCCCGGATGAGGTGGGCAACTGCCTGGGGCGCAACAACCCCAGGGGACGCAATTGCCCTGGTCCCTGGAGCCTCTGGAGGGGATGGAATTCCCCAGTTTGTGGGGAGGCGCATTGACGTGGGGAAAATTCCCCAGGTTAGGTGCTGGCACTGCCCCTTCCTACTGTAATGTCACGTAGTACAAAAGTACTATGTGACATTACAGAAGTCAGAGGCTCCCTCTGACCACTTTTGCGACACTTGGGGTGGGGGCATAAGCACACCAATAAGAACACTTTAGGTCCCACTGCAGCTAAGACCAGCCCCTTCCATCACAATGCCGGCAGGAAACTGCTAATGTTGGCCCATTAGTCACTAAATGGTTTTGTGCTGGCATTGAGATGGGAGGGGAGGTGCAGTGGGCTGTGGGAAGTGTGCGTGCCTTGCAGGGACGCACCGTGGGCCCCGACCTGTTTGGGCCCATGGTGCATCCCTGCAAGCCCAGAAAATGGCCAAAATAATAGTTTAAAGTAGGGCTATTTCTTTCATGCTGCTTCGTTTCCAAACTATATATCAATTACACTTTAAACCACTTCCATGGCACTGGTGATGAGTTACTTCACTATGCGGATAATAGCTTTGACCAGTGTTGCTGAGTAAATATTCTTTAAGCTACTAACCAGTTTATTTATTTATTTATTTATTTATTTATTTATGGAATGTTTGTCGGGTACATGGAGATGGATACTTTATTTATTTATGCAATGTTTGTCGGATACCTGTATCCGACACACATTGCATAAATAAATAAGTATGCAGGTACCCGACAAACATTGCATGAGTAAATAAATAATCCTGGTCCATGTATCCTTACAACAGTCAAGACTTTACTGTATCAAAGCATAACCCTTGATTCCCATTCAAAGAATGTTAAAGTGATTTTTTATTGGGTTCAGGTGTCTCCTTGTCATTGCCCTTTTGGCTTATGTTGCCTCCAAACCCCCTTCAGCATCTTCTGTTCTTTGTTGGTTGTATATACTGCATCCTGTGCCATATTCATGGTCTCTTGGTTAGTGTTCCCAGTCCTCATTATCTGCAGCCTAAGTGGGACTGGGGCATAAAATTGTCTTGGGCAGCAGTGAAAAAGTGGGCCACCGTTGCAAATGGCAATTCATTCCTTGTGTGACGGAGTGTTTGACTTTGGGTAGGAGTTCCTTAACGGTGTAGTTTGGGAATGGCACGCAGGGTGCAGTGGGAGTGGTGCGCACGGTGCGGTGGGAGTGGTGCGTGGGGTACGGCGGGAGTGGAGCGCGGGGTGCGGTGAGAGTGGCGCATGGGATGAGGTGCAGGGGGGGTGCATTCCTAGTGTTTCGCCCTGGGCACCAAATTGACTAGAACCTGCCCTGGCCGAGGCCACAGCCTGCAGCAGTGCCAGTGGTAGAATACACATGTAACACGTTAGTTTCCTAACATTATAAAAATTAACAGGCACATTAACGAACGTGTTACACATTTATTCTAGCACTGCCCTGTCTGAGGGCCGAGGCTGCATCTTGCAGCAGTGCCTTTGCCAGTGGTAGAATACATGTGTAACATGTTCGTTTCCTAACATTATTCAAATGAACAGGCACATTCATTTTTATGATGTTAGGAAATGGACGTGTTACACGTGTATTCTAGCACTGTGGACTGCTGGTGCAGTGCACCCTAAAGGCTGACTGATGTCAGGCAGCCGCCTGGGCTGCCTGACACAAAGACCAACCCTGGCTGGAATTCATAGGGCGTTTCAAACCGCCAAAGCAAGTATGGCCATCTAAGACAAAGAGGATAACCTCACTCAGTTTTTGATATGGCAACAAACAACCTGGATGCACAAAAAACAAAAGCCGTTGGCTGGGAAGCCCCAGAGGAAACCAAGGAGGGCAACAAAGCCGGTTGTTGCCCCTCCCAGGCCCTCTGGGAGCTCCCCATGCGTATGTCCATAATATGCTGCTCATCAGAGGCGAGCATGGGAGGTGTCTCGCCGCATTTTGCTTGGCATGTTAAAGGTCACAGGGTATCCAGGCATCCCTCATGCTATCGCCATGGTGACAATCAATTGGTGGTAGTGCTAAGGGATCCATTCTGACTCGATTCTCGAGAAAAGCGTGGAGTGAACTGGGGGACCACCAACTCGGTTGTTGTCGCCCAATCGAACCTTTGTCGCTACCCTACTGTGCCAAAGGGAGTTCTGAGTCAGATTCCATTATAGTGACAAACAATAGATGGCTGTGCTGAGGGATCCGTGCAGGCTTGAACCCCGAGAGACTGAGGCGAGTCGTTGATTGGAGGACAACTAGACCGGTTGTTATCCCCCAATCAAACCAAGTGTGCCTAACTAAGCATCTACCGAGAACTTGCAGGTCGCAACCCTCATCAATCTCCAGGTTTAAAAGTAACCCTCTCCTTTTTATTTACCCCTTACCATTTTTACTGTGGCCATGCTGGGGAGCCCATAGAGCGTCCCTCACTGCCTTGATCAATATGTTTGCTTACCCAAGCGTTTCTTCAACGTCGGTCTCCCGGTTTCCAATGTTCCCGCTATGTTCTTACATGGGATGTGTAGATCTCTCCAAGTCCTCACCACCTAAGGTTTTACCTCATTCATAACTGCACCATTTAAATTGAGCTGAGCAAACTGGAACAGACGCGGAATTGCTCTAGGTGTGGGGGTGGCCCTTTTCCTGGTCCATTCCGTCCACCTGTAACTCTGCTGACGGCCACTCGCTGCCGCCATCTTGGGAGGAGCTCCATGTACAGCACGTCCCCTGTGTTCAGGCCATTGTCCGGACAACATTATCATGAAGCTCCTATTGCAATTACATACATCCAACCCTGGCGATTGGAACAAATGTGAAGAACTTGTATGTCAATTACGAACAGAAACGGCTTACACTAACACATTTACAGGTGGTGGAGGCATTCCCACCAAGAGTGCCTGTACAATATCACGAAGATGAGCCTGTTTATGGGAGTGTAAAAACAAGCATTGGCAAAGCCAATAGTTTGGGTGTTTACCACTGTTCTTTGCATTTTGCATTAATAGGCACCAGTGTACAAGAAGGAGAGTGCAAAGTTTCAAAGGAGGATGTGATAAGGGGTGTAGGTGTGCAGAATAATGAGAAGGAAGGAGAATAGAGCAAGGGAGGAATGAATGAGAGTGGCATTGGGTAAAAGGCTTGGTGCACCCTTTTGTGAGAAGAACAAGAGCTTTATTTGTATACAAAAAGGAAAAGGCGACAGTAAGTCCACTGTCATAAAGCTCTCTTTCTCTCTTCTTCAAAGCAAGCAGCAAGTTAGAACTGTGAAAATCTGCATCGTGATGTACACAATATACAGTGTTCACCTCACCCTCATTGGCTACTGCCTATTTACATGCTACTAATCACATATCGACCCGAGTTCATTGGTCACGTCTTCTCTGACGCCAACATCTTCACATGTGGTTGACAATCTCTTCACCTTGGATCACTGTAAAAAGATTGGTTAGATGTCTAAAAACATTGCCCTTCCCTGAGACCTAATCACTTGATGTGCACCTGATGAGCTCAGTGGATAACTTCTACGTCAGTCTGGTCCTTGCAAATAAAGCAAAGCATCCATGTTCTCATCTCAGACACACAGGCAGGCCTGTCATGCCTCCGTGTTGTAATGTTATAAGAGTTGGCATCATCCTTTGCTCGCCCTTGTACAAATCGCAGGCTTTGTTATCCTCTGCTCCCTCTTATCAGCTAGCGCTCAGAAGGGGCAGGCCTGGGTTTCCTGCAGGTCCCATTAATCAATATAAATAGTGATGGAAATAAGAGTCATATTCCTGGGCATCTGGTAGTTCAAATGTGATGACCATTATCCTGGGGGGCGCTAGTGTCCTAAATCTCTACTTGCGTTTTGGCAGCCAAGACCTCTGCCCTGGCTCCCAAGGGTTTGTCCTTTACACCCAGCCACAGCCTCTACTTGTGTTGTGCCCCTCACATGCCTTTCTAATTTCGCAAATCTCTAACAATATGTATCTCCATGTCCATTCCCTACTTCACCTGGGGTGGGGGAGGAATATTCTACCACAATGCCTCGCTGTTTTGTGATTCCAACACAGCCTGTGATGATCCAGGCCTACCTTCGAATATGGTGTCAAAGATCCATATTATATTTATGTTGTGTGCATACAATGTATTCACCTAGCATTCTATTAATCTTGTTGTTGGTTTGCCTTATAAAGTTCTATAGTAAGCATGCCCTGTGTCATTCACCTACACCCACAAGTGTCCCTCTTTCCCCCGGCACTCGCTCATGTGTATTCGCTGCATATGAGTATACTTGACACAATCAAAATTGTTTGGTATGGACTGGGGTCTGAACGTGCATCTCAACCCTTGGCATCTGTTGTATTTGTTCATGTTACCCTAGAGAAGCAACTGTACATTTTATATTTTACCCACTTTTTTAAAATATGCGTCCTGTAAAATGTACCGTTTTACACCAATATTGAAGATTATTTCATGCAGAACTTCATGAAATATCCCTCGATTTGTTTAAGTTCCTTTGCTTTGCCCTGTCACGTAGTTATACACCTCCAGTTAAAAACACTCTCCAGCCCCCACTGAAGTTGCTGATTGTTTGAAAATTAAATTGTGCTCTTTTACAGTTCTAAAATGTTGATAAGCATTTCCTGCAATATTAGTTAAAATGTTACATGCATATTTCATTTTGTAGGATAAGAGGTGTGTACGGCAAATCCCAATCGATAATAAAAATGAATCCGAAGAGACAAAAAATAATGCACAAAATGCGACAAAACCTAGGATGGGGATTTATCAAAAAGACATTCAACGGTATGACAGAAAATGGCTGGTATTATAGCAAATTACAGATGAGAAATGACAACAAAAGTTACAGATTATTCATGCTTCTGATTGGACATCGTCATTTACACTATAAATGAATCTCTACACTACCTGGCCCAATTAGCCTGTACTCCCCTCGTGACCGGAGCAAGATATCAGTTTATTAAGTAATTATTATTGACATCATCTCCATTCACATAGTGCTAATTGGATACTACTCTTTTTATTTTGTATGCCTTAAACTTGATATTTTATTGGCTGTTCCAGGGGGGAGTATATGTGGAGTGAGTGACTATGTTTCAACCGATCGCTGCGTGAGATGTGACAGTGTGACAGCAAAATTATAACGTTTACATTCACTTCCCAAAGACCTCATCAGTCGGCACCATTTTACCGTTCCCATCATTGTGAACTGTTCATCGCCAGTTCAACTTTGCAACTCATTGTTGGAAACATTACTTACTTCTCCTTCCTTTCTCATGATTCCTTTTCCCTGCCTCTCACCTTATGAGCTGGGGCTTAGTCGCTTACAAACTTCTTTCTCTTACATATGATTTAAATATATGGATGTAGCTTTATAATATTATAAAAGTTATTTTCACTATTATGGTGTATGTGCTGTGAGGATTGTTCACTGGTTTCCATAAAGATCGGTGACATTTGATTAACTCTATATTATGTGCAATGGTGTTTTGTGTGGCTCCTTCCTTAGCAATAGGAACTCTTTCAGCTCGATTATTTCCTATAGAGGGCAGTGTTGTTCCTTGATCATTACCAGGCGTACTCTTCCCTGTTCATTGTCAGTCCCTACCAGCTGGTGACATTCATTATGATACAGTTTGCTGTATGTACTACAAACATAAGTTGTTATATGGCTTTTGGACACAGACTTGGGAACTAGGCTAAGTTGATGTGCTTTAACCAATCGATTGCAGTATTTTGTCCTTTAGCTCTGGGGTCTGTTATTTCTTTGTAGCTTTTTCATGACCTCACTACCACAACTCCGGCTTGGGAATGAATTTGCCCTCCTTGCCTTAACCAATCATTGTGCAGCATAAGTCGTATTGTGGGAAGTTGCAGCTCGGTATGTGTACGCCTCTTTGAAAGGGCCTGGCTAATGTGTTCTGCTGAGGGGTTGATGGTTTTCATGCTTAGGAGATGATTTACTGGGTCATGAAGCCTACATGTGTTATTTATTGGTTAGTGTAAAGGGTCATTGTCATGTGCTATCATCATGACTGGCCCCTCAATGTATCACTGACTGCTCTTGAAGGTTGCTGTGCCCATTAATGTCACATGGTTATGTTTGAATGCAAGATCTGTGAATTGTGGCTCACTGAAGTATAGCTACTGGCATCTCATTGGGCCTACATAGGGATATTTATATATGTGGGACTGCTCTCTTTGTGTTGTATGCCTTTTCACAGTGACTTTCGAAGCTTGTATTTTCGTGCACGTTTGGGACAGTGGATGTACTCTCCAACAGTGTACTCCCCCCAACATCCCCCAACAGGTGTCTTAAGCAGTGTCTTAAGACACCTGTTAGGTGTCTTAAGCAGATGCGCTTCATCAAGGAATTTTTGTCCATGAAAATGACATCCATCAATTTTTAAGAATTTGTGATAGTAATTTGAGGTTTTGGGAAATGTTCCCCTTTTGTCTTTTCCTTGTTCCTCTATAACTGATGCTGGGATTGACACTTGACTTGCGCTATGCAAAAATGCATGGATGTACCTTTCCGTAAGGATCGCTAATCTTGTGGTAATTTATTAAATGTATGGGCCTTTGTTGGTATATCTTTATTTGCTGTGAAATCATGTAATTGGTTTTTGACTAATGGTGTACTAAAGCCCTGAAGACAATCGCTATGTATAGGTCAAAACACATGTTGCCAGCACACCAGTAAAACGATTATGGTTCAAGAAATTTTAGAGAGACTATGTTTATCCTTTCATTGTATACACTGTATTGCCTGATTGAGTCTGCTTAATTTGATGGTGGAGCTCATCTGGTCCAGGCACTATGTTTTTTTTAGATCTATTGGGTGCATGATCTCTGGGAGGAGTGTGGTTTCCCAGCAGCATCAGCAATATTGCTAAGTATGATTATCCTATTATTGTCACAAGGACTATATCCCTCAGAGTGATGGAAAATATAGCTGTACACTGGGTCCCTTGGAAGTAGAGTATCCACTAGGCCAAAGTAATTCCATAGTACATTCTACTCTAGGATCAAAATATAGAAAAAAACATGCTGATTCTGAGGCTTTCAAAAGATTCCATAGAAAGAGACAATATTAATAAAGAAGTGTAAAAGAGTACATTTTGTTTCACTGTCACAAAATTTTAAATGTATTATCCACAAAACCTGTCCTATCATTTTCAAAGTTGTCCCATGTTTGGGTATGGTAAAATGGGCATATACGTTTTACATAGGTTTTACGAGGGGAATAATATTTCTTAGCTACCAGTAGAATTTAGATCAGGCCTCCTTATCTAAAATATGGAAGGATAAAAATCAGGACAGACTCCTCTGCCTGCTACTGTAAGCCCAGTAGAACAAGGACAGAAAGATCAGATTGAAGATGTTGCCTTCTTTGACAAAGACAAATTCATAACCCATATCGTCCATCCATGTAAATCTAATGGAGTCCATCATACATGCTTTATTTAAAGGACAGCTGAGGACAGAAAAAAGATACAAGGAACGATTAAAGCAGAAAAAGGTTATTTTGGCAGCTCAAGAGGCACACTCACATGGTTTGCTCTCTGTCAATCAACGTTCAGAGTTGAAGAGGAATCAAATGCATGTGTTACAACCTTTCAACTAGAACACAACATTTTGCTATTTCCACAGGGAAGGTGAGGTAGGTGTTTCATTCACTTTTGACTGGGGACTTACACCAAGTCGATCAGGATCATGAATCCGGATGCTAATATACCTGATGGCACTTTAAGCAAAGGCATACTGAAGAGAAGGGGACCTGATGTAGCATGTAGCATGTTTTCCGAAAACGCTTAGAACTTAAGGTTAGGAAAAGATAAAGCACCTCAACAGTTATTCTACCACTTGCATAATCGTCTTAGTAAACAGCTGGCTTAACTGACTACAGAGCAGGTTACAAAGTCCTGGATCTTAGTGCAGTTTATTAATTCTCATCCACCATATTTATAAATAACAGTCAGTCAACTATAATTTCTACAGTTGAATGAAGCATTCCAGATGTCTAGTGCCCAGCAATGTTCAGGTCAGTGACCCTCGTCTGCTTTGTAAGAAGCATCAAGAGGTTTACCTTTAAGTTGTGCGTCCATTTGTTAGATTGTTTCTGCCTGGCATTTGCCTTAAGGATGGCTGTTACCTGAGAGTGATCTGGCATGCTTATATTAAGTCTCATTTGCCTTAAGGATGGCTGTTACGTGAGAGTGATCTGGCATGCTTATATTAAGTCTCATTTGCCTTAAGGATGGCTGTTACCTGAGAGTGATCTGGCATGCTTATATTAAGTCTCATTTGCCTTAAGGATGGCTGTTACCTGAGAGTGATCTGGCATGCTTATATTAAGTCTCATTTGCCTTAAGGATGGCTGTTACCTGAGAGTGATCTGGCATGCTTATATTAAGTCTCATTTGCCTTAAGGATGGCTGTTACCTGAGAGTGATCTGGCATGCTTATATTAAGTCTCATTTGCCTTAAGGATGGCTGTTACCTGAGAGTGATCTGGCATGCTTATATTAAGTCTCATTTGCCTTAAGGATGGCTGTTACCTGAGAGTGATCTGGCATGCTTATATTAAGTCTCATTTGCCTTAAGGATGGCTGTTACCTGAGAGTGATCTGGCATGCTTATATTAAGTCTCATTTGCCTTAAGGATGGCTGTTACCTGAGAGTGATCTGGCATGCTTATATTAAGTCTCATTTGCCTTAAGGATGGCTGTTACCTGAGAGTGATCTGGCATGCTTATATTAAGTCTCATTTGCCTTAAGGATGGCTGTTACGTGAGAGTGATCTGGCATGCTTATATTAAGTCTCATTTGCCTTAAGGATGGCTGTTACCTGAGAGTGATCTGGCATGCTTATATTAAGTCTCATTTGCCTTAAGGATGGCTGTTACGTGAGAGTGATCTGGCATGCTTATATTAAGTCTGCTCATGTTACGATTCCTGTTCTGTAGTTGAATGAAACATGAGTGCATAATTCTCTTTTTTTCTAAACCAAAACATTAACCTAAACAAAAGATCTGGTCACTATATTGGCCCCCATACATCTGTGATCTATGGCTGTTACAGCTGTGGGAGACAATGCATGTCATTTTGCCACTAGGTGTCTCCTTTTCATTTTTTGGATTACTGAACAAAACAAATGGCCACACTGATGTCAAACCCATTCCCATTCCGGCATGCATCACGCTTTATAGAAATAGCAGACAAAAGGTATGATTCCTTGCCTACAAAACCAGTATTAGTTTTTCCAGTAGACACTTTTGAGCGTATTTTGTTTTTGCGCATGTCCAGTTTTACTCAGCTCAGTTTACTGATGCGCCCCTCATAAATTCATGGAAAACCATGATTCACTTTTGATGTTAGTTAGCATAGACTTCTTGTATGCTGTATTCAACTCGTGAAACCTGATATGATATATGAACAGGGCCCTTTTCCGGTACATGTGTTCTGTAAACAGTACATTAAACACCTGAACCCCTAAATGAGCTAATGACTATGGGTCCCACAAAAAATCATGTTGAAATCTTTTTTCTAAATATTCGATTTTCTTTTAATCACGTTTCAGACAGCCTGTAAGATTTCCCATTTTAGAAAATATATTCTATGTGTTTTGACTAAAATTCAGCTTACATTATATTCCCTTATGTTACTGACTGTCTACATAATCCCAGTTTATGTTTATATTTTGGTAAATGCATAGGTAGTCCTAATTTTGAGGACAAATGCTAGTGTTGCCACAGGAAGTGTGACTTTCACAGTGAATCACCTCGTCCCCATCAGACGTGGGCGGAATACACCAGCACGGTTGTTTGAGTTACTTTTCACCTTAACTCTCCTCCCCCAATCATTTACACTATACTGACTGCTGCCATAGCATCATATGTTGCCCTGTGCTTGATATGAGGAGTCAAAATTGAAAGCCTGGCACATAGTTGCAATGTTTTTGGTTAAATCATTTTATTGACATAAAACGGATTGGGAAATGGCCTCTTTGACGCTGATCTAAGAGGAATTTCACTACTTGAAAACAAAAACCCAGAATCTGTATGTTAGGATGACACAATCAAAACTGTCCCTGTGTCCAAACGTTCTATCATAACCCTCACACTACAAACCAAATGATAAGGTGAAAAGGGAAAGGCCAATAACCTGGTGATTGCAAAAGAGTTCATAAAGAAAACATAGAACAGCTCCAACATAAAACTTCTCCAAGGTCAAAGAAACTTGGTTTCAGAGGGTGACTCCCATCCCTGGGATTCTTTCTCAATTCATGTAAAAATGTATTACAAAGTTGAAACATGATTTTAGTTCCAGGGGAATTCCCTTTGCCTGGATTTTGTCTCAGATTAATTCATCCTTTCAACACAGAAATTCACCAGTAGTAGCAAGCCTTGGATCAAGAGGTGTATTCCCTTTCCCTGGATTGTTCCTTAATGCCAATGTTTCTTGGTCTAACAGTTCTTGGTGTCTTTCCTGGTTCACAATAATACTATTTGGATTCTTCAACACTATGCCAATGATTCTTGATCTCACAGCCAGGACTTCTCATGCACTTGTAGCTGCCTGGTTTACTCGCCTGCCAGAATGTCTTCTATTCATAGGTAACAGTTCCTCTTTTAATTCCATAACTGCATATATCTTTGTTGGTTTTGTATATCTGATTGTTTCAACTTTCGTTGTGGGTGTCTCCCATATCTGCATTCCATACATCACTGACGCCCTCTTTGTCACTTCCTCTCTGGACCTATGGACTCCACGTATGGTCTCAGTCCTCTCCCCTTTCTCTTTTTAGCCCATTAATGGTGGAACCATATGGGAGGTACTGTTGGCACACTTCCCATCCTCTAGAAGCATCATTATTATCAACCAGAATGGTACTGTCATGCCCCAGGATTCTCAGTACAACCTACTCCTTCTTGATCGGCACCTTTTGTCTCTCATCAACGTCCTCCCTTCTCCTGCCACTCTTCCTTCTGCCACCCCCTGGTCACTTTGCCACCACCAACGGGTGTACCACATCCCTGTACCCCTCCTCGGAAGACCTTCAAAGTTGGCAACCAGCTTCACTTAGTTACCCTGAAATCCCGCTCAGTCATTAAACAGTCCTCTGACATCTGTCACCTCTTTTTTAGACTTTGACCTTAATGTCCTTGTTCTCACAGAGATGTGGTTCACTGCCACTGCCACTCTGGCACTGTTTTCGGCACATTGCTCCTTGAGGGCTACAAGATCCTCTCTAAACTCAGGCCTAACCGTTCTGGAGGCAGAGTGGCCCTGATCTTCCCTGAATGAGTCCCTTCTGCTAACATACCCACTCAGTCCAACTCTTCCTTCGAATGCCTCATCTGCAGGATTGGTATCTCTCCTCTTCTCTTGCTGACTAGTGCCACCATCTACAGGTGGTCCAGTCTCCCTCTTCCTTTTGGAGTGAGCTGACCACACCTCCTCTCTCCTGGCCTGTACCTCCAAGCTTCTCCTCATCAGAGACTACAATATTCACCTTGACTCTCCCGATGCAGCCACTTGACTCTTCTGCAGCATCTGTGACTCTCTATCCCTTACCATTCTTCCCTCCAGTCTGACCCACTCAGCCGGACACAACCTGGATGCTCTCATCCCTGCAGACATCCCCATCTCCAACCCTCACACCACACCACTCTCCTAGTCTGACCATGCTCTCCTGTCATCTCATCTGGATCTTTTGGGTGCCTGGCTAAGCCTCTGCCCGTGCTGCCAGTCTTCTTCTCTGTCATTCGACTGATGAAGCGAATGCCAGCTGCTGTTTTTGCTACCAATGTCATTCCCCCTCCCACTCCAGCCTCTGACTCTCACACCGACATAGCCCATGATATCCTTCACCTCTCCAACACCTTGGATATCCTTGCCCCTGTCATGAGGATCTGCATGAAGTCTGCCTCCAATTGTGACACCTCTCTGAAACACAAGTGCAGAGTTGCTGAATGCAAGTGGCTGGCTTCAAGCACATCAACTGACAGACTGGCCTGCTGCCTACTCCAAAGGCATACAGACTCTCCATCCACTCGAAGAAGAGGGTCCATATGCAAGTCTGCCTCTCTGGCGTCTGCAAAATCTGCAAGTAACTTGCCAATCCTACTGTAGTCTCTACTTCTCCTCTGTCATCCCAGGTCCATTGAACTGCGCTGGCCTCCCACTTCACAACTAAAACTAAGGACATCCTAGCCTCACTCTCATCTACTCCCCTCCCGCACCTACTCTCAGGCCTACCGAGGCTGCTCTCTCCCCTTCCCTCCTACTCTCCTCCTTCTCACCCATAGCACCGGATGAGGTCTCTAAAGAAGTAGTCTCTATAAAAGTCTTTTCCAAACAGGTGTTCCCCTGCTCCTCCACAGCTATCAAGGACAACATTGCCTCCCTTGCTCCAACCTTGGCTGATTTCTGCAATCACTCCTTTGCCACTTGCTCCTTCCCACTGCTCCTCAAGCAATCCTTTGAGCACTATCTCCTTAAAAAGCCTTCTTCTGACCTTTCCTGCCCAGCTAACTACAGCCCTATCTCCATTACCCCCTTCCTGGGCAAACTCTTGGAGAGGTTGGTCATCTCCCAACTGATCCACCACACTGAATCTGTAGGCTGTCTCCACGATCACCAGTTTGGCTTCAGAGCATCCAGAGGTATGGAAACTATTCTCCTGAATACCCGTGAAGACCTCCATTCAAATCTTGATTCCAACTTGCCTTCCTATCTTATCCTTCTTGATCTTTCCTCTGCATTTCATAAGGTCAAAAATGGACATGCTGTCAGCACATGTCAACCATGGTACATGTATTTGGCCAGTTGTTAACTGCATTCACAGCTATCTCCATATCAGATGTGAATAGGTTAAACAGCATGAGGGCAAGGACACATCCCTGCTTCACCCCTTGCCCAATATCTATTGGCACAGAGAAGTCCCCAATGCTGTTCAATCTAATCCTTGCCCTTGTATCATGGTGCAGCATGTGTGTACATTAGCCCTTCAGGAACCGTTAGCTCCGCCCATATCTTTTCCTGGTTTACAAGATCGATGGCTGTAGAAAAATCCCAAAATAGAACTTGCACGCCTGCAGTATCAGGGAATTTAACAAAAGAATATTGTAGTAAGTTAAGATCCCCAGACTAAAGCCAGTTTGGAATATGCCTAAAATGTAACTGGCATTCAAAATATAAATCAATCCAGTCAGCATGAAAGCGGAGAAGACTTTACTTACTATGTTTAGTAACAAGATCAGTCTACAGTTATTTGGTTCCTTTTAATTTTCTTTCTTACAGACTGGGATCAAATGTGACATCATCCAAGAGTCAGGAACGTCCCCGAAAGTAATTACCACCTTAAATAGAACAAGGAGGCGTTCTATCCATTTCTCTGGATTTGCCTTCATTACTAGGTTTGACGCCCCATCTGATCCTGGAGCTTTCGATTGTTTCAGCCCCTTGATTATCTATGAAATGCTTCCATAATCAAACTCCACCTCCATCTGCCTTACCACAGGCATACGACCTGACTGATTAGACCACTGAATTTAGAGGATGTACCAGCACCACTCTTTCTCCCCTATTATGAAGGTTTGCCAAATCTTTTTAGAGCTGCCTGTATTCAAAATCGCATACATATTTTTACAAGCTTTATTTTTTTGATGTTGCCCTATACATTTTGACCCAGTTGTTATACGCATTCTTAGCCTGTCTTGTCTGGGGACATGGTGCTCTGCCTTATTCGTCTAGCAATTTGTCTAAGTTGTCCTTTCCTGATCCCAGTTTCCTTATAATAGGATTTTGCTTTTGCAACATCCATCATGGCACATTTACAATGACCAATCAGTAGAAACCTTGCTGTTAGGTATTTAACCCATGCCACAATGTCATTGGGAATTTGGAGCTGAAGGGAATATGTATACTCATCATCTAATGAAGGCATGCAATTGGACATAGCTTACACATTGTGGGCAGTCCAACCTATACAATTTTCCCCTTGTTGACCTGTAATTCACCTGCACTGTGGGAGTGCTGGTTATCTGTGGGTGCCATTCTAATTGCTAGTGAAAGGATGGAATGATCACTAAACAGGTTGAAGGCCACCTTTAACTACTCAATGCGTGAGGCCCCATGTCTGTTTATGTACAAGTAATCAATAGTCGATGCCTATAAGTCTTGTAGCCAGGTCGCTAAAGATGGTATGTTGCCAGGAACAAAACCATTCAGCATACACATCTCTAGATCTGTGAAGAATTCCACCCTGCAATGCCCCTGAATAGCAGGGTTCCCATCCACCACTTTTTATTGGCTGAACAGGAAGTGTCTTATCTTCTGCTATTTCAAATTCTGTGCACCGTGCATTTAGAGATCCCCTCCTATTAATATCACTTCTTCTTTCCTAGAGAGCTGTCATGAAATTACCATGTCATACATTTGCAGCTGAATACCCTCGGTATGAGTGCCTCCTGGAGTGTCGTAAATGTTAATCACTTACATTTTTATTCATAAAAAACCCTTGGCTTGGAAGGTTTGGTCTAAACTGGCGACATCCGATAGTGGTAAGAAACTGAATGTCATAAATGAAAGTAGTCCAATAAGTCCTTAAAGTCGCGTCCCACCAAGTCGGGGGTTTAGCCAAGTACAAGACCCCTTGCTGAATAGTGTGAAGTATAGGTGACCTGGAAGGAGACTGCGCCTGATTCTTGCACACGAGACTTATTTTTTTAATTTTATATTTTTTTATTTTTTATTTTTCAGAAAAAATTTGCCCTTAACGTTGATGACACGTGTTTCGGTCCTCCAAGGACCCCTTGAGACTTGTAGCAATTCTGCGATTGTACGCGCTTAATCTGAACAGCAGGGATTTATCCCAATGATATATGGAAGCTTATCTTTCACATCTTGTGACAGGGGCCTCTTACATGACCATAAGACTAATCAATAGCCCTGATTTGAGAAAGGTCCTTGGAGGACCGAAACACGTGTCATCAACGTTAAGGGCAAATTTTTTCTGAAAAATAAAAAATAAAAAAATATAAAATTAAAAAAATAGGTCTCGTGTGCAAGAATCAGGCGCAGTCTCCTTCCAGGTCACCTATACTTCACACTTACATTTTTATTTTCAAATCAATCTCAATAACTGCCAGTAACACATTGAATTATCCAGCCCTCAATGTAACTTCTTTGGACTTGAAGATGTTTCAGCATGCCATGATTAGACCACAAGTGAGTCCCCCTAGTGGTCCTTGCTTTGTCCATTTGTGATAACAATTATACCCATCAAATATAGCATTGACAACCAACCAGGTCTCCTTCAGCAATATAACATCTGCTGTATCTAGCTACTGGCTCAAGCTATAATCACCAGAAAACAAATGGGAGTAGCCTCTCATATTCCAAAACTTTATGCTCAGAGTACATGGCCACTTGTCTGGGATATTGTGAAGAAATAAAGGCAACCAGGCCCGTTGAGCCCTACCTGAGGAATCTATTTCTGATGCTTTGTTTTCACTAGAATGAGAAAAAGCCACATCACATCCACTAGCGTGGACAGTAGTTTGCATCATCTTGCCATCTGAGTTTCACTTACCAGACGGCTAATAAACCTTATTAAACTGGCCAATGCCATAGCCACATTTCAGTAGTGAATCAGCATGATCCTTTATTCATTTCACTGATTCATGAGTGTAGCAATGAAAACACGTTGTGCGATACTGAGCTATGTCCAATTGCTCCACAAAATCAAAATCACTACTTTTCATTTGCAAACAGGCTATTAACAATGAATACCATCTGATAGGAGTTTGCATCATAATTTTCATGGACTCCATGCTTTGTCCTCTGATGCTGGGTTGAGTTGTCTTTCGTGTCCCTGGGGCACTTTGCAATGTATTTGCAAGTCCATTTTTTGGACCTGCAACACGTTTTAACCTGCTCCTCTTGTCCCTGCTTCCTGGTTGTTCCTTTCCCCTCCTCCCTCACTCCCTCCCACCCACCATGCTCCCATTGCCCAGCAGGAGCCGACTTCAGTGAAAGTCTACAGTGCCCTTGGCTTTTGCATGGCCAAGGGCACCGTTCTTTGTCCTTCAGTGCTGGGGTGAGTTGCTTTTCGTGTCCCTGGGGCACTTTGAAATGTATTTGCAAGGCAATTTTTTTGGCACCACAACATGTTTTCACCCACTCCCCTTATCCCTGCTTCCTGGTTGTTGCTTTCCCCTCCCTCCTACCCACCGTGCTCCCACTGGCAAGCAGGCCCCAACTTCAGTGAAAGTCTACACACTTTGCATGGCCCGCGCACCGTTCTTTGTCCTCCAGTGCTGGGGTGAGTTGCCTTTCGTGTCCCTGAGGCACTTTGAAATGTATTTGGAAGTCTATTTTTTCAGTGCCACTGGGCATGTTTCCCCTTTTTCCCCCTCCCTTGTCCTCACTTCTTGGTTGCTACTTTCCCCTCCTCCCTCCCTGCCTCTCGCCCACTGTGCTCCCACTGGACAGCAGGCCCTTACTAGACATTTTCACTAGGTAGCCCCTGCAGTGGAAGCCCCCTCTGCTAAGGGTCCGAGGTAAAGGGCAGCTCCTACTGAAGCAGCTCAAGGTGGTGTTTGCTGGTGTTCGCTGTGGGAGTATGCAGCGCAGTTGTCATCCAGCAGTGACTATCAAGGTAAGAAAGGTGTGGGCAGGGGGAACAGCCATTACTGCTCCCTATTTAACGGTCACTCCTCTCCTATTACTTCTATTATCTAATTCTACAGTCTGCTACACTTGGCAGTTGTTTCTTATCCATATCTAGCATTGGTAAATTGTCATAATTTGCCTGTAGGGCTTTCCCCCCTTCTAGGAAAGTCGAATCTGTGTGCTCTTGGATTTGCTGCTGTGTTTAAAAATTAGGTATTTCCCTCTTCTCTAGGAAAGTTGAATTTGTGTTTTTTGTTTCATTTGCTGTTGAGATTAAGAACTAGGCTTTTCCCTCTTTTATAGGAAAGTCAAATCTTTGTGTTTTTTCATTTGCTGTTGAGATTAAGAACTAGTCTTTTCTGTCTTTTCTAGGAAAGTCGAATCAGTGTGTTTTGTTTCATTTTCTGCTGTGCTTAAAAATTAGACTTTTCCTATCCCTCTATCTAGGTACTGCCCTCTGATCAGATAACTCGCTTCTAGGTGTCATGCTTTCTGCTGTATGATGTAACCTAGGCCTTTCTTCGTATCTGGACATTTGACTCTAGATTGTTGAATTGCTGTGTGGTTGTAGTTGGTGTCATGCTCTGCAGTTCCTCCCTGTCTCCCTCTCTCACCCATTCATTCTCTCAGGACCCTCCCTCAATGGTGTTCTGAATCTCCCCTACCTTTTCTAATTGCTATTAAATCACCTATCCTATTGTTACGCTCACCTGGTACCCATGGGGGCGCTACACGATACTCGATGGAGGTTTAAGCGCTATCCCAGACCCCTCTCTGCTTGGTTATGTGCCAGATGTTGGGTAGCGCCTTAGGTTTTTGTGCGTTCAACTCTCCGTCCTGCGTCTCTGTGCAGGGGCGTGTGGTTGGTGCGGGAGTTCCCTGGACCTAGTTGCTTCACTGGTCCGTGTGCCCTTATGTCGGGTCCACACCGGCTGTGACTCTGACTCTGCTTGCTGGCTTCCAGGTGAGTTATAATGTCTTTTACATCTTTATTCTGTCTCTTTCTTTCCCTCCATTTTCTCTGTCTTCTCAAAGTCTTGCTCGACTACGCCGTTCCCTAACAATGGGGGTCATTCCGAGTATGGCTGTAGGGGGTTAACTGCACCGGTAAGGATGCCGGCGCCATTAACCCCCTACCGCCGCATTCCGAGGTCCCTTAGTGGGTCCCACTAGGGCTCCTGGTTTTACCGTTAAGGGACCATGGAGCTAATAACGGACCCACAATTTGCGGGGCCGTTATTAGCTCCTTCCCCATTCCCATTGAGCCCTATGGGGCTGAAATGGGAATGGGGAATGGTTTTCGAAATGGGGACTTACCGGGTCCGCATAGGTCGGAATGTCCCAGTAAGTCCCTATTCCGACTACCCGGACCCGGACCCGAGTTTGGAGGCAGCCATGGTGCTTATAGCACCATGGCTGCCTCCAAACTCGGAATGACCCCCAATGTCTCATTTTGTTTTCACAGGGATGGTTGGGATCTCGGAGTTGCCACACTGATGGCGAAGACCATGGTGAGTTATTGATGAGTGGAGCTCTGCGCTGTTTATTGGTGTTAATTGCTAACCTGTGTTCTCTTCTATTCTTTGTACAGGTTGTGGTGATGTTTCGGAGTGATGAGCGATCGAAGCGCTGCTTGCCCAGGTAAGTGCTTTGTTAATGCTGACCTTGTTCCTTCTCCCTTGCAGGTTGCGGTGAAACCTGGAGATGGGCGAGGTAAGAGAAGCGCAGAGTGCTGCCAGGACTCGCTGCTTGCCCAGGTAAGAATTGTTATTAATGCTGTCCTTGTTTCTTTACCTTTGCAGGTTGCAGCGAACTCCGGAGATGGGCGAGGTAAGCGAAGCGCAGGATGGATTCAAGGCCGCTTAATTCATGCTGTTCTTGTTCTTCCAGGTTATTAATGGAATCCGGATATAGGGCTTCAGAATCGGGCCACCGGAGAAGCAGATCAGCAGGAGCTGGACACAGTGAGCGTTACGCTGCAGGAGTGCAGAATAACGTGAATCGTGTTCTGCTGTTTGGGTGTGGTTTAAATAGCCTAGGTAAAGTAGTTCCAGGCCCAGCCACACCGAAAACACTAGATCGCATGGCTTAGTTCTAAAGAACTGAGCCGTGTAATAGGCCTCCATGTTGGATTAAGGTCCAAAACTGGTATTGTTTTATTCCTGATAATCGCCAGGATTTATGTTTCTGATGGAGTTTTAAGGCCCTTGGGGCTGGTGTGAAGGGCTTTTGTCCCACTGCTGCCAGTGGGCTGTTATACCTGAGGGCTCAGGGGCATGGATCGTGTCAGCACTCCCCCATTAGGCCCCTCTCAAGGTATTTCAACCTTAAGGCCCTGGTTTGGTCAGATGGTTCCGATGAAATTGTCTTACCAGGCATGGCGCATGGACACGCTCACTATGCTCCTATGTCCTGTCCTGAGGGCGTATCCCTTCCAGTCCACTAAGTCATATAACTTGGACCTGGTGTGTTTAGAATATAGGATGTCCTTGACTTAAAATTCGGGTTCTCCCTTAACCACTACCAGATTTGGTGGTGTTTTGACCCGAGTTCCAGGCTGAACAGGTTTTAAGAGTGACACGTGGAATACGGGATGGATCTGCATATTTGGTGGTAAAGGTAGTTTTATTGCCACAGGATTTATAATAGCCTTGATGGTATAGGGCCCTAGATATCTGGGATGAAATGTTTGAGTTCCTCTTATGGGCAGGTGCTGAGACGCCAACCAGACTTCATCTCCGACTTGGTAGTCTGGGGCTTTTCTTCGGTGTTGATCAGAGAATCTTTTCTGTCTTTCTTTGCCTTGGATCAAGTGTTCTGCTGCCTTTTTGAAGGCTTGAGTGATGGTCGTATGTAAAGTCTTCACTGCGGGCATTTCCAATGCTATGGGGGTATCTAATTCGGAAGTATGTGGGTGCCTTCCATATACGGTATAGAATGGACTATGTCTGGTACTGGTGTGTAGCGAGTTGTTGTTGGCATATTCGGCTATCCACAGCACATCCTTCAAGATTTCTTCCACTTGATGTAATATGCACCGTCGGTATTGCTGTAGTGTCTGATTCGTCTGCTCCATTTGGCCATCAGTTTGGGGATGGTGACTAGTAGACGAATATTGATTTTGGCAATTGCACAACTCTTCCTCCAGAAGTTAGACACAAACTGACTCCCTCGGTCAGAAATCAGGATGTAGGGGAAACCATGTAATCGTACGATTTGACCTTTGCCAGACTGGATGTGTTTGGTAGACCCTTAAGCGGAATTAAATGGGCCATTTTAGAGAATAGGTCAACAACCACTAGTATAGTGTTGAACCCTTGACAGGGAGGCAGATCTGTGATGAAATCGAGGGAGAGTGTGTGCCAAGGTGCAGGTGGAATTTCCAGGGGTTGAAGAAGGCCCACAGGTCTGTGTTTCTGGGATTTATTCTGTGCACAAATGCCACATGACAGAATAAACTGTGTAATGTCTTCTCACCAGGTTGGCCGCCAAAAATTTCTTTTCACCTTGGCTAGGGTCTTGGCAATTCCTGGATGTCCTTCTATCAGGGGGTTTTGATAACCAGAAATGACTAGTTCTTGTCATGTCTTATTCGGTAGATATAAACGCCCTCTGAAATATGGGAGTTGGTTCTTTGTTGTGTAATGTCCCCCTTGAATGGTCCAGTCTTGTAGAGCCTTGGTGTTCATTAGGAGCCGAATTTCCTTTTGGAGTTCGTCCAGAGATAACGTTGTTGTAAGTTCTAGTAGTTTGTCACCTGGAATAATGGCCACTGGGTCTGGGGTTGAATATGCGTTATCATCAATACCCATGGGTGATAAGGCATCGGCTTTTCTGTTCTGGACTCCAGGTCGGCACGTGATTATGTAATCATATTCTGCAAAGAATAAAGCCCATCGAAATTGACGGGATGATTGAGCTTTTGCGGTATTGTAGGTTGCAATGGTCGGTGATTACTGTGATGGTATGTCTGGCGCCTAGGAGGTAATGCCGCCAAGCCTTAAAAGCTGCCTTGATCGCTAGGAGTTCCTTGTCTGTTATTGCATAGTTAAGTTCAGGTGTGGTACATTTTCCCGACGAAAAGGCCATGGGATGTAACTGGCCTGTTTTGGGATCCCTTTGGAAAAGAACAGCCCCCATTGCCATGCTGGAGGCATCTGTTTCGACTACATATGGGAGATCTGGGCGGGGGTGTCGTAGCACCGGGGATGAGGTAAATCTTTTCTTTAGTTCCTGGAAGGCCTTCTCCGCCTCTTCTGTCCATTGAAACAGTTTGTTGTTTTTTCGTAATAAAGAAGTGATCGGGTGCACAATCTGGGAGAAACCCGGGATGAATCGGCGATAAAAGTTCGCAAAGCCGAGCATACTTTGGACACCTTTGACTGAAGACGGTGATGGCCAGCTAGGGAAGGCGTCTACTTTGTGCATATCCATCTGGACTCCTCTGGGAGTGAGGGCAAAACCAAGGAACTCGCCTTTGGTGACTTGGAAGTAGCATTTTTTAAGTTTGGCGTAGAGCTGGTGCTGTCGGAGTTTTGCAAGGATGGAATGAACGTGCCTGACATGGTCCTGTTTAGAAGAGGAGTACACCAAGATGTCGTCGATGTAAACTAGGGCGCATACGTCGATCAATTCCTGTAGTACATCATTCATGAAGTACTGGAAAGCGGCGAGAGCGTTGCAAAGCCCAAAGGGCATCACCTGATATTCGTACAGTCCATACTTAGTAAGAAAGGCGGTCTTCTATTCGTCTCGTTTGTTTACACGCAAGAGATGGTATGCCCCCCTGAGGTCCAATTTTAGTGTAAATTTGGGCATCCTTGACTTGGTCCAGCAGTTCTGGGATAAGGGGTAGAGGATAACAGTTTTTAACTGTTACCTGGGTTAGTGCGTGGTAGTCAATGCACGTTCTCAAGTCCCCCTCCTTCTTGGGTACGAAGAATAGGGGCGAGGCTGCCGGGGATTTGAACGGGTGGATAAAACTGTTTGCCAGGTATTGGTCCAGATATGATTTCAAGTGGAGATTTTCAGGTTCGGTGAGTGCATACATTCGACTACATGGGATTTGTGCACCAGGTACGAGGTCGATCGGACAGTCATATGGTCTGTGAGGGGGTAAGGTATTAGCCTGTTCTTCTTGGAGAACATCTTGGAAATGGTGGTATTTGCTTGGTAGTGTACTTGATACACCTAGTACGAACGCCTCTTTATCTTGGACAGGTGTCTCTGGGTCATACAATGGCATTTCCACTCGGTAGCACGCATGAGCACACTCATTGGAGAAGGCCAATTTCTTGGCTTGCCAGTCGATGTTAGGATTGTGAGCCACCAACCACGGCATTCCCTAGAATCACCCGGAACTGAGGGGCCTTGATAAGGTCGAAGGCAATGGCTTCCCGATGTCCGTCTTGGCACAGAAGGGTTAATTCTGCTGTGCGTTGAGTTACAGGACCAGAAGCTATCTCCCTGCCGTCGACAGTGGTGACCTTCTCAGTTGTCATTTTCTGACAGAGGGGAAGCCCCATCCTTGTTGCCAGGCCTTGGTCTGTGTAGTTACCAACAGCTCCGTTGTCTATGTATGCCTCCACAGCATGCATCGGAGACGGTTGTTGGTGACTGATCAAAATCACAAGCAGGGCAAGGTGTGAGGTCTGTGGCTCTTTTCCTTTGCTCGATAAACTGACCTCTACGCATACCGGGCCTGGAGGTGTTTTCCGAGTCTTGTTCTCCTCCTTCTTTCTCTGTAGCTCCAACTGTTCTCCTAGAGGATTTTATGGGACATTGTCTGAGGAAGTGACCTGATTTTCTGCAGTACAGGCATAATTGCTGTTGTCTCCTCTTGTCTCTTTTGGCCTTTGTTAATGGGCTCTGTACCCCCCAATTTGCATGGGTTCTGAAGTGTTTTCTTATGAACGCAGACTGTTCTCCTTTGAGCGTACATACATAGTCTGATTCTCCTTTCTGGCTCGATCTGTCCTTCGATCTTGCAGCCTGTGGTCTAGCTTCACCACTAGGTTGATGAACTCTGCACAGTCTTTTGGCTGGTTTACCCCCTGAGCTAGGATGTCTTTCAATTCCCCCTGTAATCCTCGATGGAATAACGTTGTTTGTTTCTCCTCAGGCAACCCAGTTTCAACGACAAGTCTGTTAAAAGTGGTAATATATGTTAACAAATCTTGGCTGCCTTGACGGAGGGACAGAAGTTCATTATCCACAGCTTGGCCCTGGGTATGTCGGGAAAACAGCTTCTCCATCTCCTGTTGAAACCCCCTGAAATCCCGCAGGAGTGGGTCATCCTGGCTTACTAATGGTATGGACAAATCCACGGCACTGCCACTCAGATATGACAGAATGAAGGCAACCCGCGACTGATCGTTGGGAAAGGCTCCGGGTCTACAAAGAAAATGGAGGCGGCACTGGTTCATAAATACTGCATATTTTCTTGGGTCCCCCGTAAAACGTTCCGGTGGGGCCAAAGGAACTGCCCAAGGGAGGACTACCTGCACTGGATTGACAGATGTGGCTGGAACCGATGGAATACTTCCTGGCAATGGACCCTGCCCAGCCTGTGTTTGGACCAATTGTCTGGCTAATTCATCGGTGCAGTCCTTGGTGACAATCAACTCCCTCCTAATGGTGTTGGTTTCTTGCCGGGCAGAGTGCACCTCGGCCCATAATTCTCCCAGTAACTGGGCTAGTTGGTCAGTCTCTGATATTTCCATGACGCCCAGGTGGATGTTTTAATTGAGGCTTTGCATTCTGTTACGCTCACCTGGTATCCACAAGGGGTGCCACACGATACTGGATGGAGGTCTAAGCGCTATCCTGGACCCCTCTCTGCTTGGTTATGTGCCAGACGTTGGGTAGCACCTTAGGTTTTTTTACATTGAACTCTCTGTCTTGCGTCTCTGTACAGGGGTGCGTGGTTGGTGTGGGTGTTCCGTGGACCTAATTGCTTCACTGGTCCATGTGCCCTTATGTTGGGTTCACACCGGCTGTGACTCCGACTCTGCTTGCTGTATTCCAGGTGAGTTATAATGTATTTTCCGTCTTTATTCTGACTCTTTCTTTCCCTCCGTTTTCTCTGTCTTCTCAGCGTCTTGCTCCACTACGCTGTTCCCTAACAATGGGCCTCATTACGAGGTGGGAGGTAAGGGATTACCGGCACCGGTAAGGGCACCGGTGCTGGTAATCCCTTACCTCCGTAATACGAGTTCCCTTTGCGGGTCCTTCCTGAACGCCTGGTTTTTGCAGGTGTTAAGGACGGGACCCGCAAAGGCACTCTAGAGCTAATAACGGTACCGCAATTTGCGGTACCGTTATTAGCGCCATCCCCATTCCCATCAAGCCCTATGGGGGCTCAAATGGGAATGGGGAATGGCCCTGGTGAATGCGGAATTACCGGTCTCTCCACCCTCGGAATGGACCGGTAATTGCTCCATTTACCAGGGCGGAGTCGAAAGGGTTTTGGAGGCAGCCATGGAGCGACTAGCTCCATGGCTACATCCAACCTGATTATGAGGCCAATGTCTCTTTTTGTTTTCACCGGGATGGTTGCGATCTCGGAGTTGCCGCGCCGATGGCGAAGACCATGGTGAGTTATTGATGAGGGGGTCAGGGGCATGGATGGTGACACATATCCTTCTGTCAATGTCTGGAAAGAAAAAGTTCAAGAAGGATCTCCTGGTCTCCAATCCAGGCCTGCTCATCACTGACACCTATGTCAACCCTTCTTCCAGGCAGACTTTCACTGACATTCTCTTTGTCATTCCTTCACCAGACCTTTGGATTCCCCTTATGGTCTCTGTTCTCTCCCCTTTCTCTTCCTCTCCCTTTTAATGATGGCACCTGTTGGGAGGTTCTCTTGGCATCCTTCTTGTCCTCTAGGGTCATCATTAATGTCTACCTAAATGGCACTGCCATGGTCCAGGGCTGTCAGCCCAACCTCCTCCTTCTTGATGTGCATCTTCTGTCTCTCATTAACTTTCTCCCCACTCCTGCCACTCCTCTTTCTGCCACCCCTCTGTCCCCTCGGCCACCTCAGACGGATGCACTACAGTCCTGTACCCCTCCTCTGAAGCCCCTCCTGTTCGACTAAAGCTACCCTCAACTCACGCTTGGCCTTCAAACACTCCTCTGACATCTTTCACCCCCTTGAAGACATCAACCTAGATCTCCTCGCTCTCACTGAGATGTGGTTTACTGCCAGCTCTGTCATGAGTTTTGACACTCTCCTCCATGAGGGTTACAAGATCCTCTTTAAGCCCAGGCCTAACCATCCCAGGGGCGGAGTGGCCCTGATCTTGCTTGTGTGGGGCCCTGCTACTATCATACCCACTCAGGCCTACTTATCTTTCGAATGCCTTGTCTGCAGGCTTGTCTGGCCAGGTCTCCCACTTCCACTCAGAATGGGCTGACCTCATCTCTTCTCTCCTGGACTCCTCCTTCAAGCTTCTCCTCTTCGGAGACTTCAATATTCAACTCGACTCCCCTGATGGGGCCTCTGTGCTCTTCCGCAACCTCTGTGACCCTCTACCCCTCATCATTCTTCCCTCTAGTCTGACGCGCTAGCCGGACACACCTTGAATGTACTCATCCCTTCAGACGTCCCCAACTCCAACCCTCTTGTTACTCCTCTCTTCTTGTCTGATCATGCTCTCTTGTCCTCTCACCTGGATCTCCTGGGTCCTGCAACGAAGCCCACACCCATACTGTCAGCCTCCTGCTTCATCATTCGACCTATGAAGCGAGTGTCAGTTGACGCTTTTTCCACCAGTGTCACCCCCCTCCGACTCCTGCCACTGACTCTCACTCTGACACATCCCTTACTAACTATCAACCCTCCGGTTCCAACACTATGGACAACCTTGACCCTGTCATGAGGATCCACATGAAACCTGCCTCCAAGTGCAACTCTTGGTATGACTTAGACCTGGCCACTCTGAAACGTAAGTGCAGAGCAGTTGAACAGGAGTAGCCGGCTTCAAGCACATCCTCTGACAAACTGGCTTGCCGCCTGCTCCAAAGGCAATGGAGACTCTCCATCCACTCGAAGAAGAGGGCCTATATCCAAGCCTGCATCTCTGCGGCCAATAACAATACGGCTGCAGGCTTCACTTTTCTCTGCCTTGCCTGGCCCTCTGCACTTATGTGGCCTCTCACTTCATTTCTAACACTCAGTACATCTTGTCCTTGCTATCCTCTACTCCTCGCCCTTCTCCCCACCCGCTCTCAGGGCTACCTTGCATCCCCTCATACTCTCCTCCCTTTCTTCTGTAACACCTGATAAGGCTTCTAGACTAGTCCGCTCTATGAAAGTCTCATCCAAACTGGTGCTCCCCTGCTCTGCCAGCGCTATCAAGGACAACATTGCCTCCCTTGTTCCAGCCTTGGCCGATTTCTGCCATCACTCTTTTGCCACTGGATCATTCCACTCACTCATCAAGCACTCTCTTGTGCACTATCTCCTTAAAAGCCTTTTGCCGACCCCTCTTGTCCGGCAAACTACAGCCTTATCTCCACTACCCCCTTCCTGAGCAAGCTTATCCACCACACTGAATCTGTTGGTTGTCTCCACAACCACTAGTCTGGCTTTAGAGCTGCCAGAGGCACAGAAACTGCTCTCCTGAACATCCAAGAAGACTCTTTAATCTTGTTTGCAGCTCTCCTTCCGTTCCTATCCTTGTTGACCTTTCCTTTGCCTTTGATACAGTCAATTATGCCACCCTGATAAATAGGCTACGTGATACCCTTGGCATCACCGACCTGGCTCTGGACTGGTTGATCTCCTTCCCCTCAGACTGACCTTCCCAGGTTCAACTGGGCCCTTTTTTCTCCACCATCTCACTTTACACGTGCGGTGTCTCTCCGTGCTCTATCCTCTTGCCTTGGCTTTTCAAAATGTACATTACACCTCTAGTCCAACCAATACCAACACCCGTCTCTCTCCTGTACCAGCTCAATGATTAGCTTCTAAATCAGCAACCCTGATTGTACCTAACCTGTATGATACTTTGTCTGCTTGACATGCTTCCTGTTTTCCTACTACAAGCCTTTCCTTTCTTGTAAGACTAATTATTAAGATGTCTGTAACCACGCCGTGATACCCCAGGATCTGGGCGTGTAACAAATGTAATAAATAAATAAATACAATATCTCCACCTTCTCTCCTAACTGCCAGTGTTATGTGGATTACACGCATCTCTCCTTTAAGCTTCCCACCTCTGCCTCCTCCTTTTCCTCTCTCCTTCCTGACTACCTGTCTGCTGTTCAGGTACGGTGCACAGCTAACAATCTCTGCCTTAAAGCCAGTAAGACAGAGATCCTTCTCATTGGGATCCCTGCTCCCTCTTTCCCGCCCCCACTCTGGCCGCCCTCCATCGGCCCCCTCCCCTCACCATTCTGTGAGGCAAAAACCCTTGGTGTCATCTTCGACTCCATTCTCTCATTCTATCCTCATATCACAGACCTTGCCAAGAAGGACCACTTTTAGCTGCACCTCATTAGAGGCATTCTCCCTTTCCTCATCTTCCCCCAGAAATTCAGTGTCTCCAGAGCTCTGGTCCTCTCCCGGATGGACTACTGAAACAGCCTCTTCCTCAATCTGCCTAACTCCTCCCTTCACCCCCTTCAGCTTAACCAGAACAGGACTGCAAGACTTATCCTTGACCTCAAGCCCAAGGACTGCATCTCTCCAGCCCCAAAATCTGTCCACTGATTCCCGGTTACTGTGAGGATCAAGTTCAAGACCCTCTGCATCATTCACATTTCTCGAGCCTAGGAACTTGCTACATCCAACTCTTTCTCCCTTAATAATTCGTCTAGCTTTAACTCTCCTCAGATCAGATGGTTTTCCATGCAGAAAATGGGGGTATATTTCTCTCCTCTGCAGGTACCTCCCTCTGGAATGGCCTCCCTGGTCCCCTCTGACTTGAGCCGGACATCCTTAAGTTATGGAAGCTTGTCAAGACCTTCCTTGTCATCTTGCACTGCAACATTTACATCTTTTAAGTAGTTTGTAATTTTCCCTTTCATTCTTAAATCGCTGAGACCGTCAGCTTTATTGACGGCTGCGCGGTCATCATTAACGTCAATTCCCACTTCGATTTAGGGACAGGCTTCCTTATATTTAGGCTGTTTCTCTTCTTGTATACTTGTCAAATGATAACTTTTCTTAGGCACTTTGTGAGGCATACTTGTTAATTTACTTACTTACTTTTCAAGACCAGTTATAGTCCGAGGAGATAGGGTGCTGCTGTCGCAGACTGACCAGGCTACCAGACTGCACTTGATGATGGAAGGTGTTCTTATGCAGATGTCAACGTAACTGCACAAAAATGCAAATAGGTATCCCAACAGACTGCTTCCCCAGGTACCAACTCTGTAGCCACCAAGAAACAATTACAGTTCTGCCGGGATCCTGCTCTATTTTTCTCCAATGCAATAGTTCAGTAAGGGTTTCATTACCAGATTGCACTTCTCAGCACTTTGTAGGGCTTTGCGCTGGAAGGCATTCTTAAGCAGAGGTCATATTGCACACCAACTCCACTCTACTGCAGCTGCACAATGATGGAGCTAGGTATCCCAACAGATTACTTCACCAGGTACCAACAATGTATCCACCAGGGAACAATTACAGTTCAGTCAGTGTCACACTACCAGGCAAGATGTATCCAAGACAGGTTAATCCCACATTTCATATTGGCTTCTCCTATAGAGAAATCTAAACATCACTGATAGTTTACGACCCATTGGCCAATTAAGTATCTGTGACGACATGTGTACAGTCCCCTGTGAATGACCTAATGGTGCAGTTAGCAAAAAATAGTTGTTTCTGACTGGTCCATGTGGAAAATCCAACTGGATACTCCCCAGCCCCCAAGGGCCTGGTCTGGGACCCTTCTCATGTGGCCAGGGGATTGCAGCCACTCTCTTATCCCGGCCCTGGGGGCGGTGTACTGCGAGAGGATCACATGGGGGGTTCAGACCATGAAGACTGGGAGGAACCTCTTTTTAACTTTCACTGTAACCCCTCCCTTTGTATGGCCTTTTGCCATCCTAAAGATCTGGAGAAACTGCATTTTTCCAAAATGGACTGTATGTCCCAGAATCCCTTAGGGACTGTGAAGAACAAGAGGGCTGAAGAGGCATGCAGGAGCAGAGGTCGAAGTGGGCGGGAGCGGTGGTCCTATACTTTTTATTTTTTAGTTTCACTGTTCCTATACTTTTATTTTAAAAAGAAACTGTTCTGAAACGGTTTAGTTTTAAAATAAATGTGTAGGAAGAAGTTGAAGCTTGCACTTCAGTGCACAGCACTGAACATTCCATTAAATAACAGGTGTGTTTGTTTAGGGGTTTGGATTGTGTGTGGGAGGGGTGCAGGGATAGGGTTTGTGGAGAGCGGGGCAGACCGGCAGGGAACATAGCTCCACTACTTCTTTTTGTACACTTTGACCACTGTGCAGGAGTCAAGGTCAGGCAGGCACGCCTAGTAGTTTATGTCAGGGTCAGGCAATTAGCACTAAGGGTCTGTGCCTGAAACCAACTAACCCACCTTAGAGGCATAAAAGGCTGCAGCATGGAGAAGCAGTAGAAGGAAGCTGTAGTAGGAGCTAGAAGGACGGCAGTAGCAGAAAGCAGAAGAAGAAGCAGAGCACAAGACTTGCAGTTCACAAGGATGTGTGACCACAGAAGGGATGCCGGAGCAGAGGAAGGACCTGTGCTCACAAACCCTGTTTAGCTGGGGCAGCATTGGAAGAAACAAGCAGCTTTCCAGGTGCGTCTAGTTGCAGTGAATGCAGTGCTGAAGTCATGCATTCTCCCAAGGCCTGTGAGCAGAAGCAAGCCGAGGGAAATAGGACAGTGGAAGACTCTCCCTTAATGAGGCCGGATCAGAGACACCTGTGCAGCATAGGGGTGTGGATACCAAGAGTCCCTGTAGCAGCAGCAGGAGAAGACACCAAGCCAGGAAGCAGACCACAGATTGCAGTCGTTGTAATTGTGGAGTCGGAAAAGGAAACTCTGGACTCCAAATTAACAGAAATACCTTCCTGGTAACTGTAGCCAGCTTTATATGCACTTGCGTTCTCGTCTAAGCGAGTGGAAGTTGTTAGTAGAAGTGGTAAGTCTTTCTAATAAGGGAAATGTAACATGTGCATATGATAACAAGCTGAATTACCTGCATGTAGTAAAAGCTTCTCTTTTCCCCATTGTTGGAAATAGCTTGTTGCGGGCGGTCGCAGGGCTCCTATTAAGGAGAAGAACGCTGTCTGATAAGTTATTGAAGCAGAACTGACTTTCCCAAAATGTTACAAGCGCAGTTTAAAGAGGCCACTCATGCAACAGTGTTTCGCTATACTTGGGAGGCTGAAAGCTGACCGAAAGGTGCATCCTTTGAAGTGGCAGTTCAATATTAAAACCAAATTGCGTGTGCCTAATTTAATTTCTATTGAGAAATCCACACCTTGTAACAAATTGAACACTTGCAGTAAAAGTCATAGTAGTGTCAGGAGCTGAATCAAGGAGCAAGCATTCTCCAAGCACATAGTGTGAACTTTGTTAAAGTGAAACATGCTCATTTAAGAACTACACATCATTAACCTCAAGTTGAGAATTTTGCTGATACCTTAGAGTCCTCTAATATTAAGGTGACAGTGTTACCCCAAAGCTATAAGAGTGGCACAGCAGCTTTGGGGTAACCATTGGAGAAAAGGTGTAAATGAAGCTAGGGAAGGGAGCTGGGTGCTTGTTAAAAAAAAGTTGTTTCAAATCTGCTTGGCTGTGACTGTTTGAATGCAGGAGAAATAGTGTGGAAGCTAGAGGCAGATTCGGTGGTACCTGCAAGACAGAAGAAAAGGCAAAAAGGCTCCCCTTTCTTATCATACAAAAGAGAAGATTGTCTTGCCATCCGTTAGAGGTCCAAGAAGTCTTGTTGAAGTTGCCTAAAGTTGAAGTTGCAGTAGCAGCAGTACATTTTCCTAACATTGGAAGTTGTAGTAGCAGCAGTGGAACTGTGGTCATCAACATTTCTTGTCAGAACTGTATCATTTGAAAGTTCTCGCACCTGTCGCTACCACCTATTCAACATTCGCAAAGTCCGTCCCTCTCTCACCTTCCATGCTACCAAACTTTTAATCTCCTCCCTTATCTTCTCCTGCCTCTTCTACTGCTCTTCCTTATTCTTCGGACTACCTACTTCTCATCTCGCCCCCCTCAAATCCATCTACCACTCTGCTGTTTGTACTCTCTGTCTCCTTACCACCAGAGACTCCATCACTACTTCCCTCTCCTCTCTTGGCTGGCTTCCATTTCACTCTCAACTCAAATTTCACTTCCTTTGCCTTGTCTTCAAATCACTCCATGGTCTTGCTCCCCCTTACCTCTATTCCCTCATCTCTCTCTACTCCCCCTCCCATTCCCTTCGGTCTGCTCACCATTTCCTTCTCACTGTAACTCCGTCCCCTTGTGCCCCCTCCCGTTTCCGCTCCTTCCAACTCCTAGACCCCCTGCACTGGAACTCCCTACCTCTTGCAATCCGCTCTTCCCCCACCTTCTCCTCATTCCGCACCTCCCTTAAATCTCTCCTTCTCCACTCCCCTCCTTGAAACTCCTTCCCCTTCCTGCCTCCCCTCCCTCCTTCTCTTTCCGCTTTACCATTTCCCTCCCCTCCCCCACCCTCTCCCTTCCCCTTCCCTCCTCCTACCCCTCACCTGTCCCCACCCCACCTAGTCCTACTCCACTATTCTCCCTATCTCCCTTCAGTTAATTGCTCTTCTTGCTGTTTTATTGACTGATTCATATTGTAACTTCGCTTCTACTGTTATATTGTTTACGTTTATGTTTTATGTATTAAGTTGTTCACTTGTACAGCGCCTTGGTGTAAAGCGCTTTATAAATCAATAAATACAAATACAAATACAGAAGTCAACTGTGGAGCAAGGAAGCCCGCTTGCATAGTACTAATAGTAGAAAGGAGTTGCTGAAGAAAGAGCACTCTTAAGCAAAAGCATCCTGACCAACTGTGTACAAAAGATGCAGCAGAGGTTGAAAGCTGAGGAGTTGATGTAGACTGAACTGGCACTTTTGTCTTCAGGAACTTTTGTCTTCAGCTTTAACCATTCCTTCCTGGAAGGAAGTCATCCACAAATCCCCATTGATGACGTTATTTTCTTTGTGGACTGGGAAGGAGAATATTCTCATCAAGCAAGGAAGGAACTGTTTCCAGTGGATTTTTATTTGTGTGTACTTTTGTTGCTTTGGAACTTTTCAAGACTTTGTTCAAGACTTTTCTTTTCCATGGAGGCCACTGACATTGGGACATTCTTCGGGGAGCAAGATCCGGTCAGAACCATTATAACTCATCCAAGACGCTGGTTGTTTGGTAACCTTTTAATTGTGATGTTTTCCTGTTGCTTTGAATGTTTATGTTGCTTAGAGTGAGATTTAGTTTTATGAATATTAGGACGGTTCCCTGAGATCCTAGAATAGTTAGGGAATCCCCCGATAGAGTAGGTTTAGCTAGGGTTTATTTTATAATTTTGTGTAAAATAAAATGATGAATCTTGAGAAAGCTAAATACAGTTGTGAGTCTCAACCTACTGACCCCTTACAGTCCATTACATTCAGGTAACTTGTTGCAACAATGGAAATTCCTTATTGGTCAAAACAACTGCAGATAATTTGTTTTGTGCATGCCCCTCGAAAAGCCCTGTTTGTCAGTGAGTGTGAACAATAAAATCAATACCTTGTGACAATGAAGTGTACATACTACTACTTTCTCATGAGACCAGACAACTTGGCAACCCCAAACTGCTCTTTGGCCTTGCAGCTTTATTCTTTAGCAACACCTTGAAACATTTTGCAATCCCAGTACACACCATTCCCTATACCAGATGACTTTATAAAAAATGCAGCCGAGACACTGATCTTGGGGATTTGTTTCTCAGATGTATTTGCTCTTTTTACATTGACACCTGTAGTTCTAATGGGCCTGACATTTCTCAATGGGGGCAGTATAAACACAATCTAGTTCAACACCTTGGCTTCATCAAAACACCAGGCCTTGTTCTCAGAAGGATTTCCCTTTCACAGCTGCTGCAGTAATCTAATCGTCAGCAACAAAAACGATTTTATCATACACTTCATTCACAACTCCTGTGGACTGCTCGGCCTTGCACCGTCAACTATTATCTCAAGGCAACTAAACATAACGTATCTAGTCACTTTTCAACTTACTTTTTTTTACCAGAGATTATGCTTTACTGAATCCACAGGATAGATATAGGGATTCACATATCAGGTAGACTTTCTGTAGAAGGTAAATACTCAGCCCTTTCCTCTCTCCCCTATTGAGGTTTGCCTTCTTGGTGGTAAATTACCCTCTTGCACAATCCCTGACATTTAAAGTCCATCTCGTCACTTCTTGAGCTTCGATGAGTCTTGCTTGTTGTTGCTGAAGTCATTGGCATGACTCGCTGGTCCATTTGCACTCTCCTATCCCCAAACTAGAGGTCTTAGGCATTCCAAGGGGCTAAGGCATCAGGCAAAATGATCAGACATGAAGACCCCAGACGTCGTGAGGCTTTCCCCCTTTTTTGGTATTAAATAGCAACCTCTGGTTTGGGCCTGCAAGTCTGTGGCTTTGTAATTAGGCCTCTACACCATTTTATTATCTTTGAAGGACTGCTTCAATTGTTTTCATGTCCTCCCCTTCACCTCGTAGCATCTGCACTCTCTCTCTTCCACCTCTCCTTCCCTCCTCCAGTCTCTCACTTCTCTAGTCTCTCCCCTTCTGTGCTTGCACTCCTCTGAACTATGCACTCTCCTCCTCCTACACTCCCACACCCCACATTTTCCTCTACTTTATTCTCTCCTTCTCCTCTTCCTCTGCTCCTCCACATCTTTATTGTCCTGTGTTGCACTTTATCCAGGGATGGCTCATCCATAAAGAGCGACAGGGCATTGACCCACCCATTTTGGACGAGATGCATTGCCAGTCCTATGGAAACACTAAGCGCTACCTCAGTTCCAATTAGCAGTTGAGGGAGTGCTCTTGGGCTGGCCCCAACTGCAAAAGGGAAACTTGGTTTCACTTTGCAAGTTTGTAACCCAGCCATTCATATCCAATGTTCCATTCAAGGCCAGGAGCATTTTGCCTCCTTAGTATTGCATGGCCCATTGGGGATGCAGAACCTCCTCTCACATTCAGAGCTTCTGTGGTGCACTGCAGTGGGCACCCTGTCTTTTATGCACATGTGCTGGAACTAGGAGGCAGTTCCCTGTTTCATGGTTCCTGTTCATGTTGTGCAGTGCCAAAGAGCTGTCGTGGGAAGACACCTGGCGGAGCTGAATCTGGACTGGGCTGCATATTAGAAAATAAAGTGCATGTGTCCATGGCTTCATGTGTGATGAATGAGTGTATCCTTAGTTGTGTGTGTGAATGAGTGTATGCTTTGTTGATGCACATGTGAATGAGAGAGTGAATGTGTATGGGTGCATGAGTGAATGTGTGTGTGAAAAAAGCACCCATTTCCCCCAGGCCCACAAATACGAGGCCTGCTTGTCACAGTGATTGGGTCCCTTAGTTGGGGGTGCCTGAGGAAATCATAGGCCCGCCCTGCTTACTCACCAGCACAGTGAGCACCATGCTGGTGAGCAGCTATTTCATTTGGGAATTAATCAAGAGTTCTGCTCATCAGCAGGGTGCACGAAGAGCAGGCCTCTGGTTTGGTGGCACCTCATGTCCCCTCATCCCTCACTCAAAGACCCGCTCACTGTTGTGGGCAGGGCTCTGTTTTGCGATGCATTTTTTTTACTGGACATCAATGTTATGTTTGCTTCAACCGTGATGCCTATTGCAAAAATGACATGACAGAGGCACACAATTAACCAGACTGGCTGCAGCAAGCAGGCCAGTCTACCGCATAACAACAGTTATCATGTTTGCATGATAAGTGTTGTTACGTGGCTAAACTGTACTGCATTGCTGCAGCTGCAGCCAGTTTGGTTACATGTTTTGCCTGGTGCATGGATTTTTTTACTGGCCATTTATGATAAAGCAAGCATGATACGTTTTATTACGTGGCTGGTATGGCATTTTGGTGTAGCTGGTCTAGCCATTTCCTACTGTGGCAGGTGACTAGCTTGTGTCTCATGATATCTTCATATTCAACATTTTATGGTGTTTCATGGAACCCTATCATCCTCATGGCTGGGCAACTTCCCATACAAACAAGTCTAGGGAAGGGATGGGAACTCAGGGGATTCTGAGTAAACATTTGTATGTGCATTTAAGAACAGGGTGTTATATCCAACAGAAATTACTTACAAAGTATTCAATACACGAGAGCATAGGCAGTCCAAGTGTAAGGTCCTTTTATACAAGAGGGTTGTTGCATTGAATGACATATACTTGATGACGAAGAGGTAAGAATAGAAACATATACCAGGGATGGGGAGAGTGGAGGGAATTACAGTATTTTTAACACTGAGAGCCTGAGACCAGTATATGCATATTCTCCTGAAGGCAGAATGCAAGAAAGTTGGTTTGGGTGGTTATTTTGGACAAAAGGGTGTGGGCTAATGAGGCTGGGTTTTCCATTGACAGCACATGCACTTTAAGGGCCTTTCTGAAAAGTTCTTATTAACCACAGGCTTTGACAGCTTGCAGAGAGCATTCTAGTGGAATGGTACAAGTAGAGAAAAGCAACAAATGTACAGGTGGCACATTGGTGATGGGGACTGAAGGTTGTGAAGAGATGGAGAGCGTAAAAGGGAGAGTAAAGTAAGATACATTCAGCAAGCTATAGGGTTCATGACCATCAATGGATTTATAAATAAATTCTGGTGAGGCAGAAAAAGGTGTGCATCACAACGTTGAGGGATTTGTTGAATGGAGCAAAAGAGTAGAGGAATAGCCCAAGAAATAGGCTCGTTTAGTAGTCCAGTTTGATGAGCAAATGAGTGGAGATAAGGGTTTTTATTTGAGTAGTAAGTGAGGTGAGGGCAGATTTCTCCAATGTTTAGGACCTTCAGTATGGTTGCAGTGGCATTGAGTGGAACTGGTAAAGTTACAGGGTGCTATGAAGGAGAACACTAACGTTGCAAGCCTTGGCTGATGGAGTGAGGAGGTCATGGGTGAAGAGATGAGAAAGAGGAAATTGAGGTTGGAGTTGGAGGTAGTCCCTGAATAGATACCACAAGGAAGAATAGAACCATCCAGTGGTGGATGCCAGTTAAGCACATTGTAATGTGTTAGGAGACAGGGTTGAGGGAAGGGGAGAAGATGTATATCTGAGAATCATCAGTGAAGCAGTGATTGTTAAAGCCAATGGAGGACATTAGTTTTCAGAGAGAGGAGGTGTACAGGGTAAAGAGGAGTGATCCTAGAATGGATCCTTGGGAAAAAGCCTAGACAAAAGGCTTGTCGGGGAGGAGGTTCTTGAGCCCAATGAGATGTAGAGACAGCAGTAAGAGAGATAGGAGAACATGCACCTAAGTATGGTGTGCCTGAAGCACAGAAGGGAAAGAGTGTGTGATGATGAATAGTGGTAAAAGCAGCAGAAATATTTACAAGAATGAGGATAGAGGAGAGGTGAGAATGGTGGAAAATGGTGCGGGAATAGGAAACATGGATAAAGGCATACCAGAATGCAGATTGGAGTGGTCAGCCAGTGAGTGTATATCGAGATGGATGAGCATGCGGTCAAAGCCAACCCTCTCAAGGTTAGACGTCAGAGTTGTAAGGAAGGTGAGAGACAGATCCGTAGAATGAGGAGCTGTTGGGTTCAGCACTTGGTTTCTTTAAGAATGGATGTTTTTTGTAATGGACCAGGAAGATAAGAATTGAAAGAGAAAAGTTGAATACATCAGAAATGTGTAGTGTGAAGGATCAATTGGAGCACAGGGTTGGTGGCACAGCAAAGTATGGGTTGAAGTACAGTGAAGGAGGTAACAGAAATGCGATAGTGAGGAGGTTCTATGGATCAATGGAAGATATGTAGAGGGACGAATGAATGCTGGGATAAGGTGGATATGGGGGTGGAAAAGATGTCCTGTAATTTATGATTTTAGTGAAGTGGTAGGAGGTAAAGCCATTGGCAGGGAAGAAGGATTGAATGGCGGCGTTCTTTGCGGGGAAAGCATGGCCTGGAGGGCCCCAGATAGTTTGGGAGGGTGTGAGGGGAGAGAATAAATAACATTAGCATAATAGAAAGATTTTGCTGTGTCATGAGCGGTGATCAGGGTAAGTGAAGAGCTCTTGTAGGGAGTGAGAAAAGTTGGGGGCTCGTATTTGCATCAGAGGTATAAGCAAATGATTATGGGAATACACAGTTGAGGACACAGACAGGAAGGACTGAAGGAGCGAGAAGATTAGGGACCATTGAAGGGTTGTAGACAATGTGGAGTTGAATTCAGTAAATGCAAGTTCAATGGAGTGAGCAATTGAAGTGAAGATACATTGTAGTAAGATGTTGATTTGGTTGAGGCAGAGGCACATGGACTTGGGCTTGAATTTCCACTTTGTTATAGATGAGTGGCAGGGATGGGAGAGTGGTTGAGAAATAAAGTGGTGAACTGAATGAGAGAGTGGGAAATGAGGAAGGGTCAATCGTGGGAGCAAAGGGGGGCCGGGATGGAAGATAGCAAAATGAGATTGAGATAATTGCTTTGGATGTGGGTTGAATGGTTAGGTTGATTGACTTCTGGGGTGCTTCAAAGTGTGAGGTCAAATTGGGGAAGTAGGGGCTTAGTCACACTGGAGGTGATGACGCTACCCATTAGGACAGCAGGGCATCATGATGAGGTAAGTGATGATCCCTTGCCCCAGGCTAATTCCAGTCCCATGTCTTTGCCTCCTACATGTGACTTTATCTCCATACCTAGTACAGTGTAGAGCATAGGATTCTCATCAAAACCTCTATCAACAGATTAAAAACGTAAGGAAACATAGGGCATTCATGACGTGTGCCCACAGTGAACAGAAAACTGTACTTTTCCTTGACATGCAATATTAGAATAAACGTGATGCACAGTTTGATCCGATAGGAGATATTTCGCCTCAGTGAGTGGCCTTTGCTGAATTTATTAATTTTTATTCCCTGATGATAGGCCTTACGAGAACATAATGGCACCACCGCGTGATGTGGCACTAGATGGAAACCGCACAGTCGTTTGGTTTTCATGAGATCTGTCTTATTTGATGAAAAACGGACCTTTTGTGGCAGGCATTGCCTCTGCTGCAGCTTGACCTATTTAACCACCACCCCAGTGCTCTGGGTGCAACCCAGGTGACTGATCCCTGAAATTCCTTCTTCCTCATAGGAATGACATTCCTGCTATTCCTGTATCCTCATACATGTCCAAACTCTTCTGACGCCCGTACATAAAGAAAGAATGCACAACAAGGAGTGTGGCAAGAAGCGGACACACTGTACAGTGCCGTGACATTCAGCAATGCACCCAGGGCGGTGAAGAGGACCTTGCTCTGATGTTCTCGGTCTTTTTGGTTTAGGGGCACATTCTTATTTAACTTCTGGGGTCAGTTCCATATCATGCAGGCTACTGACATCACACCACAAACACACGTTTTCTTTTTGCATGGCATAGTACACTTATTGTTTTAGAAACTGTGCATATTTATAGGTCTGTGCTGTAAGATCAGATTGGATCTGGGCAAATGCTGTGCTCAGAATAGAACCAACTGTAAAATTACAATCATCAATCTCTCCCATGAGTTTCCTCCAGGCTGTAGCAGGGGCACACCCGCAGTGTGTCAATGTGTACTTCCCAGGGAAGGCATTGCAGTGATGCAGTGCAAAGAACCATTGATAGCCCTGATGAGCTGAAAACTGTAGCCCTCAGAATTCAGTCTGATGTGAATGTGTGGGGATGGGGGGCTGAGCAGGGCTGCTTCATCTGAACAGTTATTTTAAAGAATCTGTTGTTGTGAGGGAGTGGCCTTTAGGGCAGATTCTTTCTGTTTTGGGAATGCCTTTCCAACTGCTTTCACATGCTCTAAAAGTCACAATATAAAAGACAAACAGAAATGCACCGCCTTATGGAGCTGAAGGTCAAACAGTCAGCTTTGTACTTGACCTCGAATTACAGTGTGTTCTATGCAGGTCTGGCTTGTCCATATTGGGTCAGGGAGCAATCATGGAAGAGCAGTGCCAGTTTCGTTCCCCAGTGTGATTGTCCAATGGGCCCTTAAAGCAGGGAGCATTTGAAGCACACAGCCTTGCATGGCCCATTTGGGGATGCAAGCTTGGGAACTTCTTATTTGTGCCACCCTGCATATTTAAACAGATCAGGGCACTGTCAATGGAGTGCTAGGTCTCCAGCGCACATGCGCAGGAACCGGGAAGCACTCTTTGCTTGCGGGATCTGTTGTAAAGGAGCTAGAGAGCTTTCTGTTAGCACTGGCGGGGTGGAATAAAGCCCAGACTGACGATGAATTATTTAATGAATTACAATTATGTAGTCTGTGTGTGAATGAGTGAATGCATAATGTATGCGTGCCCATGTGAATGAATGAGTGAATACTGTGTGAATAAGTGAGCAAATGTCGTGTGAATGTGTGTGAACATATGTTTGTGCTGGGCTAGGGAGCTGATTTTGGCAGGCCGTGTTTGGAGGATGGTAGTGTACAGCAACTAAAGTCTTTTTTACTGCGCATCTATCATAGATGCCCAGCAAGAAATTCAGTCGATAAAGCAATGATGATATGTGTTATTACATGACTAGACTGTCATTTTGGTGCAGCCAGCCTAGTCATTCCTTAATATGGTATGACATTTGTCATTGGGCATCTATGATAATGCAGGCATGTTAAGTGTTATTACGTGACTAAACTGGGCTTTCGGTAAAGCCAGTCTAGCCATTTCTTACTGTGGTATGGACTTTTTTATGGGGCATCTATGATACAGCAATCTTGATAAGTGTTATTACCTGACTAGACTGGCATTTTGGTGTAGCCAGTCTAGATATTGTTATTCTGAGGATCTGAGCATTAACCAAGCATGATGAATGTTATTATGTGACTATACCAGCAGTCTGGTGCAGTCAGTCATCTGATTTTTTACTGTGTCATGGATTGTTTTACTGGCCATCAAGGGTAAAGCAAACTAATACGTGTTATTATATGTCTAGACTGGCCTACATTGTGCAGCCAGTTTGGAAAAAATGTTTATTGTGGTGTGGCATTTTAAATCACAATGCCATGTCCTTTTACATGGGAATACTGCCAATCAATCCTTCAAGAACAAGAACTATGAATAAATAAATATTGACAGAGTTACTGAAGACCTGTTTTCTTACAGTATCATTGCTGGCTTTAATCGCAAAGCAAACATGAGAATGTTCGTATATGGGAATACTGGTTGGTGCAGGGAGCCATTGTGAACATATTTTATACTGGCATACATTTTGGGCAAAGTCATCATGAAATGCTCTGGGAAGTGCTCCTGTAGTCTGTTGGTGACTTGCATCTATTGGATTTTTTGATTGGAGTTACACAACACAACCAAATGAAAACAGTCTGGATTTTTACCAAATTGTTCACAGACAGTGACGAATGCTGCACCATTTTGACCCATCATTCAAAACATTTTCTCAGGGAGGGAGGGCAAAGAGCGGTTGGTTGGTTTGGGCTACCTCGTTACACACAGTCACTCTGGCATATTTGTGGAAGCATTTACGGCCCTCCAATTAAAATATTCACCAGTGGGCACTGATCCTATACCCTGTAATATGCTATTTAAGTGTAATGCTCGGGGCAATGCTGGGGCTGCAATAGAGTCTTTGTGCAGGATGCATATTTATTTGTGTGGTGCATTTCAGTGGATTTTGAGACATGTAGTTCTGCATTACTAATGTGAGAAGGAAAATGATAAATTGCACTACTCCAGGAAAAATCCAGGACTAGAAGCATCTCCTTAATTATATGGGGCATGTTGGGCATGTACAGTAATATTTAGAGACATGAGCGTGGCTGAGATGTGCTGCTTAAGTGACAGACATCCAAGACCTCTGTCAAATGGAATGACTGTTTGGTTTTCTGTACAACAGTCACGGGAGACACCACTGATGCCTGTTGCAGCTGTCAGGGTCTATGATGCTGCAGTAAGGCACTTTGAAGCTTGCTTCTTTATTCTGAAAAAGAGCAGCTATGACAGTGTCCCAAGATACACAATATCTCTAGATCTGTATGCTGGGCCTGGTTCAAGCCGGCACTGATCCTATGCCCTCTAATCTGCTACGTCAGTGTAATGCCATGGGCAATGCAGGGTCTGCAGTAGAGTCTGCTGTGCAGAAATCTAAAGGATGCATATGTATGTGTGTAGTATATTTCAATATGCCCAGTGGATTCTGAGGCATGTAGTGCTGCATTAACAATGGGAAAGAGAAAACGACGAGTCACACCATTCCAGGAAAAAAGCCAGGATTAGAAGCATCTCCTTAATTATATGGGGAAGGTTGGCATGAACAGTAATAGTCAGATACATGAGCGTGGCAGAGAATTTCTGCTTGAGTGACGGACATCGAGGACATTTGTCAAATGGAAGCACTCTTTGGTTTTTTGTAAAAACAGTCATGCGAGACACCACTGATGCCTGTTGCGGCTGTCCGAGTCTATACTTCTGCAGTAAGGCACTTTGAGGCCAGTTTCTTTATTTTGAAAAAGAGAAAGTACACCATTGTCCCAAGATACACAATGTACCTAGATCTGTATGCTTAGCCTGGCTCAAGCAGAGGCTAAGCACAACAGTCTTATTTGGCCCCCTTCTCTCTCGCACCAATCCACTCGATGAGGTGGCCAATTTAAACGTGGTATATACCACTAGAAACCTATTTTTCTAGCAGGCATATGACTCTACTGTAGTTTATTATGGTTTCCTCTATCTTTTATTTCCATTGAAAGTATTTATTTAGAGGAAAGTACTTATCATTGACTATTATAATATTGGCTAACACATGATGCAGCATTTACCACGATATGGGACTCGTTGTCGCAACAAGCAGCCTTTAGGGAATTAACATTTGCTTGTTTTTTCCAATTAGGAGTCTCAGCTAAAAGGACCACCCTGTCCGGCAAGAGTTGTAATTGCTTCGGCTATTTTGTGCCCAAAATATTGTTTTACACTGATACTTGGAGTAAAGAACTGCATGCACTGTAGCTTTATACTATACTGTATCTCTTAAAACCCATAACAGTAATCATTCATTCATTCGTTCGTTTTGTCATTTGTCATAGTGTTTTTCACCATAATTATGGTGCCAATGCACTTTTGGTTGAATGGCCTAAGGGCGGCCAAGACCCTGCTAGTCACCCATGTCTAAATGGAGTGTGCATGTGCGGAGGTATACTTTGGACTAAAAGGGGGGGATTGTGTTTAAGGAGATCGAAAGTTATGATCAATTTTTTGTCGTTCAAAGTAGCTTCATTCTTATGGCAGAGGTGATGTGCAATAGTGGTTGCGCTATATGTGAGTGCATGGTGGGTGGAAGTGAGTAGGTGCCTTCCACCACGTTGCAAAGGTGCGGTGTGCGAGAGGAGAAAAGGGTTAGCTGTACAAACAACAATGTCTACTTCCTGGGTTCCATCTATGTAGATGTAGCAGTGGTATGTTTCACAGGTGATCTAAGTGCTAGATTAATGCAAAATACCATAAACAATAAGGCTAAATGCAAGATATGGCTGACTAACACAAACGGGCTAAAAGCAAGGTAAGGATACCTTATACAATTAGACTAAATGCATGACTTGGTTGACTTGGTTGACTTACACAAATGGGCTAAAAACAAGGTAAGGCTACCTTACACAATTAGACTAAATGCAAGATCAGGCTGACTAACATACATGGACTACGAACAAGGCAAAGCTGCCTTACGCAATTAGGATAAATGTGAGATATGACTGATTAACACACATGGGCTAAAGGCAAGGTAACCCTACCTTGCACAATTAGGCTAAATGCAAGATATGACTGACTAACACAAATGGGCTAAATGCAAAGTAAGGCTAAGAGTGTGATCAATGAACAAACGATGCACAATAGTGTGAACATAACATTGGAAGAGTGATTAGAAACCTGGTCCCCAGTTGATTGAGGGGTGCATGAATTTAAGGAGGGGTTCAACTGGATAGAACCCTGGTTCACAAATAATTGTGTGTACACCAAGCATGCACTCAACCTTGAGTACAAACATGTTACAGAGAATAATGGGCACTGGAATGACTATGGGCCTCGTTACGAGGTTGGCGGTAACCCAATAATACTGAATCCGATGTCTGACTTCAAGGTGCCACCGGACATTACAAGTCCCAGCGGCGCAGGAAGTCAGACGCCAGATTTTGTATGTCCCCATTCCCATGGAGTGCCATAGGACTCCATGGGAGTGGGGAGATGGAGGAAATGGCACGATTTGCTAACTGTGCTGACAAATCTGCCTACCCAGTCCACTGCGGCTGGCAAGCAGACTCGTAGTGTGGCGGTCTGGAAACAAGAGTGCCGGTGTCCCTTTTTTCCAGACAGCCAAACTTGTAATGAGGCCCTATGTGCTTGTAATTACATCCACCTCACATTCTCCTCTTCTTCACAATGTCTTTTTGGCAAGGACATGCAGGTGCTTCTACCCTCACTAAATATAAAGGAGACAGCTAGTAGTGAAATGCTGAATAACACCTTGGATGGCTTTGTCTGGTATATGTCAGAAATAAATTGGGGCCAAAATTATGCAAAATATGTTGGTGAGATGGCTAATTACGCTGATGAAAAAGATTAATATGAATTATAGCCCCTCTGTTTCTTGCCCTGGCGTTGGGGAGTGCACATTCCTTTACCCCAGGTCAAGGAGGGACCATGCTAGAACCACTTTCACCCTCCAGATCAGCAGGACAGGAAGGGCAACTGAGCAAACTGTTAAGTAAACATTTTATATATTCTCACAGGAGATGGACTGCATCCTAGGTTCCATGATAGAACGTAGGCACAGTACATGAAAAAGTTTCAGGCGCTCGCAGGATATTATATTTAAAAACAACACATGCCAACATACCATGCCACCTAATACTTGTCCTCCCTCTAGATTCTGCCAAAAACATGGCTTTTCCATACATTAATGGGGTTAAGTAATAACCCCCTCCGGCCAACCCCCTGACCTAGTGAACCCTGGACAGCTGACTGACCATACATCCCCCTTGGACTACCTGGGCCACCATCCTTCTCTTACCTAATCCTATTTCCCCTCAACCCATTCCTTTTAAATAACATCTTTAAAATAACATTGACACCTGTCATCTGTCTTTTTAATAAGTGCAATCTCATTAAGGCATCAGTCCTGGTCTATGTAGAGCTGTTGGTAGTATAGTACGTTTTTTTGCCTTCTGGTTTGGCATCCATTGTGAAGGACTGCAACCCTTGCTCCACCTCTTTTGGGCAGGGGCTTTGCTGGTCTACTCCTTCACCTTTTGCTGCGTGGCATTGACTATGCAATTTCTAGGGCTACCAAAGCCAATTTTCCTCAGTGGTGGTGCAAACCTGTCAATGCGGGCCAATCATTTTTCATTTCATAGGGCTCACACCTTGGAGTGGAGGACCCACCCTGTGAGTGGGTCCTCCGCTCTACCCCGACCCATGGTCTCTTTACCTGGGCCACCAGTGGTCCCAGGTGCAGGCAAACAGAACACATCCATCACATTGGATGCTGCGGCTAGGCCGCCTAGCAGGTGCGACCATCAGCCATTATCCCCATTTGGCACAGGGGAGGGAAGAGATCACTAAGGCCCAACATCGATGTGGGCTGCCCCACAAATGCAGCCTGTGCTGGTGAGGTACAAGCATCTTCTGGATACCCCTGTGCCACTGCTGGTGCATGCAGTCCGACTTTCCTGATGCCTAGAGTCCCAGGGCAGGGCGGGGGGTGTGTAGGAGATATCTTGGGGGCAACCATTAATGCAGTGAGTTGTTCCCCCAATGAAAAGCACCACACCAATACACCTATTTACATTGTTCAATCTAGCCCGGTACCATATCATACCACGTATATCCCTCACCCCAGTGCCATACATATGCCAAGAATCAGGCTGGTGTGTACAAAGAATATATATTTATTAATACATAGGAAAATTAACATTTGTACAAAATCACAAATCACGCCACATCACTCCGTGACCCAATTGCTTTTCTTTCCTAACTATTCACTTTCACACAAATTGAAAACACTAGTTGGTTTAGGGTGACACAAATCACAGAATCTTTAACCCCTCAACATGTACGGTTTTCCTTCATGGGTTCTTTTCCACCCTGGTTACATAGAAACAAAGGTCTACAGAATATCGTGGATACCTAGGTCACTCACAAAATACTCCTAAGGTACAGAATTATGCAGCACCCTGGACATATGGGAACAATTTAATTTCACCATAAACCTTGTATGGGGTTTACTTTATAACATGTAGCACCTTGAAACCTGTATGCTGGATCATACACTTGGTAATACACTTTACATGATGTTCTTTTTAATAACATGCAACACGTTGCTATTGACAAAAGCAATTTCACACATGCACCACTCTCCCTGCGCACTTGGCAATGCTAGCACTGTGGAGCAGACCTTTAAAACACTTCTGATATGTATATGGATCCCTTTTTTTCCCGCACCTATGCAATGAAGAATCTCTCTTCTATCAGGCGTCACTTTCTCACCCTTTGCAGAGATGTGCTTTTAAATCTGTGACTTCACTCTATTAAAGTTGGCAAGACACATTTTTGTCCCAGCCCAAACCCAGATATTACGTTTACTATGAAAACCACACTGCTTTAAGGCAGTGTCTGGGGACTAGGGAGCAGTTGGTCAATTTCGTTTTTATGCACCTCTCCATTTAGGGGATTTTGGAGTTGGCAAAAAAATAGAAGAGTACCCAATTACTATAAGAGAATTTCGGCCTCATTACGGGTCCAGCAGTAAAAAATCATAATTACTGCATGCCGGTTTCTACCATGTCCATGAAGCACCGCTGCCGGAATCAATGGTTGATTACATGTTAAACTGCACGCATATTCCAGCATGACAGAAACAGTTGCACTGGCACGCCCGTAATTCCACCAAAGCCCCCCAAAACACTCACACCGCCACCCTCGGTACCGGTAACTCTGACTCCTGCTCCACACTACCAGACTCACCGGCACCGGTAACAAGGATGCCGTTATTACCGTGACTGGAAATAATGCGTTCTCCAGAAAAGGAAATGGACCAGCAGCCATTAACACAACACAATCCATTGCAATCCTCCATGCACAGGAGTGATACCCACATCCAGAGCACAGAAGCAGATCAGGAGACATGTCAGCAAGTGCACCTGCAACCCAGAGGTGCAAGCCACGCTTCAGTGAGGCTGAATTGAACATGCTTGCAGATACTATAGTTGAGCATGCTGACCAACTTTTCAGCACCGACCTCAGAAGGCAGGTCCAGTTACGCAAAAAGGCAATATGGGAGGAGGTGGCCTAGAAGGTCACGGCAGTTGGAACAACACTCAAAACTGCCTGGGACTGCACTGAAAGGTGGGAAGACCTACGTCTGAGGTTGCAAAACCTCCAGTCGGCCCAGCGCACCCAGGACATGGCCACAGGAGGCGACACTGCATTCCCCCATCCACCTGCAGCCATGGGAGGAGACCCGCAGTATTGTGCTGCACCTAGAGTCAATTGAGGGAGTTGGTGCAACGGAGGCCAGAGCTGTGTAATAGAAGGAGGCTGGTGCGTACCCATAAGCTCAATGTCACATCATCCACCTTGTCCACACTGCGCACAATAGAGTCGGCAAACATGACAAGCATGTCGTGCACAATGTCAGTACAGCCTTGCTGGCTGCTCCCCTCCCCGCTGCAACCTGGTTGCACACATCCACATACACCTTGCACCCAAACATCATTAATACACCACTGCCAACTCACACAGTGAACATAACGCAGGACCCCTGTATAGCCCTCACAAGATGCTCCTGCTAGCATTCAGACACACATCCCCCTGACACAGCCTAACTTGTTTTGTTACCGCCATGCTAGCACAGACCCAAAGGCACCTCAGTGCCAAGCATCTACACCACCAGCAAATGACCTGCCGCACACAACAATGAAACATGTGGCCGCCTCGTCCCATCCACCATGATCCATGCTGCAAAATACTCACCGAGGGAGTAAGCGCCATAGGCAGCCGTCACTTGTGGAAAACATCCATGGCTCAACCAGTCACAACACAATATCATGCAGGTTGTGTGCCACACCCATAACACCATAACTGGGAAACACTAGTACACCACGGAAGTGCCACTGTACACACTATGTAGGCAGACCACATATGCACCACACAGTATCCCTGACACAAGCATGTGTGCACCATGCCATGTCCACCACCATGTCCCTCACACAGCATTCTCATCAAAAAGTACTAGCATTCATGTCTGTCTCATCAATCCACACCCAACACTGATGACGTGCCTTTCTAACTCCCTCAGGCACATCATCTGGCAATGGGGCTGGCTAGTCAATTACATCCAGGGCCACCAGGCTTTGCCACAGACGGACCACCGCCACGTCCACACAAGACCCCACAGCATCCTTTGGCAGAAGTGAGAGTGCATCCACATCCGCTTCGCACCAGCCGCCCACCATCTCGGAGGCACCTGCACCCCTGCCGCCCACCATCCTGGTGGCACCTGTAACCCTGCCGCCCACCATCCTGCTGGCACCTGCACTCCTGCTGCCCACCATCCCGGTGGCACCTGCACCCCAGCCAGAAGGATGTCCACAAGGCGGTCCAGATGAAAACACGGGTGACGAGGCTGGAGCAGAAAGTGTTGACACAGACCACAGCTACGAGGAGTCCATGGCCTTCAGTCCTGTGGGCCCAATGTGCCACCAACCTCCACTCTTACTCAGTGTCAGGGACATTGAAAGGTGCCTCCCACGGATGGAGCAACAGCAGGATTCCCTAACATCACTTGTGCAACAGCGCCTTCATGAGGCACCGCCCATGCAGGAGAGTGTGCAGGCCAGTTCGAGGAGGAATGCACAGGCACTGGGTAGATGCACATGTGCCATTGTGCAAATGTCACGCCGGGTCAGGGAGGGCAACAGTGTTATGTCCTCAATAGCCGAAACAATGTCCATGTTGTTCCAGGCTTTCCTGGACCAAAGGCATCTGTCTATACCACCGGCTCCTTCCACTAGTACCACACCAGGGTGTTCTTTACAGAGTAGCCCAAAGCATCTCTTGGTGCGGCTGTCTTGGACTGCACAAAGCCACACCCCAGAACATAACAGGGGCAGGAAATAGGGCATGGAAACATGGGTGCCCTGTCTAAGTACTCTGCTAATGTACATAGTTATACAGGACATGATATGAACATAGAGAGTTTGGTAAGGGGGCGTGGGGAGGGACAGTTGGGAAGGGGTTGGGGGTGTGGGGATAGTTGTGGTGCACTGTATCACTAGTATACCAAATTCACATTTGTACATAGTTTGCAATCACAAAATAGAGTTGGTGTGACAAATTGAATTCATGACTGGACAATCATTATTCCGTGTGATAGAATTTATTTACGTACAGTGCCCAGTGCCCGGTGTGCAAGGTTGCCTGTGCCACGTGTCGGACAGGTGATTAGAAGTAGTAATGCATAAGTTCATCCCTGGCAACACGTCCATCCATTCCGACACAACGCTGGCTAATTTCCTGATCATCATCACTGTCATCTTCCACCTCAGTTGGGTGCTTGTCCATATCAGGGAGCACGGGGACGTTGCGTCTGATGCACATCTTGTGCAACATGGCACACGCAAGCACTATCTTACCCACCTTTTCTGGACTGTAAATCAGTGCTCCCCCCAATCTGCTCAGGCAGCGGAAACATGCCTTCAACAGGCCAAATGTCTGTTCAATTTTGCCCTGAGTACGTGCATTGGCATGATTGTATGCCTGCTCGTGGATATTGTGTGGTTGCATCACAGGTGTCATCAACCATTGTGACAGGGGGTAACCAGAATCACCTGCAGGGGGCTAACAGAAAGAGAAAGTGTTCATTGTCATTCCTCTGTCCATGTCATGTTGACACAGGCTATATAGTGATGATTTCAGTGGACACACATGCACATGCAGTATTCATTTAACCTAACATATGTCCTGTTTCAGGTACCTGATATGCACTAGGTAAAATGCGTGTGGGTGGTCTGGTATGCAGTGGCATTCACCTGGGCCATCCGTATTCAACATGACCTCCAACGTTTGTTATACCAAAGACAGAGGGCCTCATTACAACTCAGGCGGTAAGGGGTTTACGGCGCCGTAAACAGCGCCGACCCTTACTGCCTGAGTACGAGGTCCCTTAGCGCCATGGTGGATTTAACACCTGCTTTTAGCAGGTGTTAAAATCCATGGCGCTTAGGGACCATGGAGTTAATTACGCCACCGTAATTTACGGTGGCGTAATTAACGCCTTCCCCACTCCCATTATGCCCTATGGGGCAAAAATGGGAATGGGGAAGGGTAAATGGGGATTGGGGACTTACCGCCCCGCCAAACTCGGAATGGGGCGGTAAGTCCGCCAACCACCATGGCGTAAACGTAGTTTACGCCATGGTGGTAAAGTCACGGCCCAGGCGGTAACTTACCGCCTGGGTCGTAATGAGGCCCAGAATATTTAAGGATGCAGCTATCATTCTTGTGTTATGAAGGACATTTGAACAACAAGTCCATGTGTGAGTGCACTTTTGCATTCCACATGAGCAGCATGTGTGATTGTGTGGTTCGATGAGGCAGGGAACATTGACATTTGGTGTGTTGGCTGACACTGCTATGTGGGTGGGTGCTGTCTTGTTCTCTTTCCATCAAGTGGTGTGTATCTGCTAAAATGTGTTATTGCTGCATGTTTCAAATATGTTGTGGTGCATTATGATACATCTAGTTTTCTTGTTCATGTTTGTTCAGATTGGCTGCTGCCATACATGCACTGGATAGATATCTAAGATGTAGGTATGCCTGTCAAGGGCTTGCACTCAAGCATGCTATGGCTGTGTAAAAGCTTCAGTTACACCAGTACACCTTCATGTTGTATGCACACATAACACAAACTAAATACTTGTGCCATTATAGTTAGTGAATGTACATGTAGTACAATGGACTTGATTCCTGAGATTCTTAATCATGGCAACCATTCCCCTTTACACTCCATATCCTGCACATATTCCATTTCATGGTGTTTTTCTCATATAAGGAGCACAGGTAAGTGGTATGTGAGACGGAATTTAGTATTCTATGTGCACAGCCACGGCTAATTTGTGTTAGACATAGCCCCCACTTCAAAAGTGCTCATGGCCTAGTAATTGGACTCACCCAGCAGCCAGGTACACTATGCTGTTTCATGCCCCCCTCAATTCAAAAGGGCTCATGGCCTAGAATTTGGACTCACCCAGCAGCCAGTCCACTGTGACGTGTCGTGTTCTGAGGCAGCATGGAGTTGTGCAGCACCATGGAGTCATGGGTGGAACTGGGAAATCTGGCACAGCAATGGATAATGATGAGGCGGGCATCACACACCATCTGGTCATTCAGTGAATGATATTGTTTTCTGTTGCAGTACACAGCCTCCACAGCATGCCTGGCCACCTACTCCACATGTGTTCAGTCCAAGGCACCAATGACGTTCGTCATGCCTGCAAGGGCATGGAAGGCTATTTTCGTGAGGTTTACCTGGACTGCTGTTCTGGATAGACTGATGTGGTCTCATATGTGCCGCAGGAGTGCATCAATGACCTAAAACAGGACACGTGAAAAACAGTATTGCGATATCCCATGCAGCTCTCTGACTGTGTGCTGGTATGTGCCTGTTGCAAGGAAGTGTAGCACGAACACTACCTTGAGCAAGGGGGAGGGCTGGCTCTGCGTATATTTATGAGGCTGAACAGGTCGTCATGGATCAGGTCCACTATATTGAGGATGCTGTCCCAGTCTAGCCGGTACAGGGTGTGGATCTGCATTTCGCTCAGGTTTAATGGAGTGGCCCTTAAATGAGGAATTGGTGGATGTTGGCATAGTACAACAGACTAGGCAATGGGGTTTTGCTGGGACATGATGGCCCTCCTTCTCCACACACGCTTCCACTGCATCCTCTGCCTCCCTGCCACTTCAGGTAATAGTCCTGCAGGCATGGCCTCCAGCTCCAGTACTTCTACTGCTTCTGCTAGCATTGTGGTGTTGTACAGGGTGTGGGAGTGGTCCGTTTCTGTTGTAGCACTGCTCCTTTGTACCACCTGTGCTGATTATTTGCACTTGTTGCATGTTTCTACACACATGAGTTTACTTAACGCCTGGTCCACGAAGCCAGTGTTTCCGGCATTGATTTCACTTTCATACCGGCATGTACATGTCGGTAATTGTGTGTCCATGCTGCCTGTAATGTGCACTTCGTTACGCCATGCCGGTTTGACAGTCACGGCTGCAGCACCACTCTGCTAATACCGACAATGGTGTTGCTGGATACAGCGGGTCACTTATGGTGTCGTGATACCGCCATCCTGACTCATACTGTGCCAGTCCTGTGCCAGTCCAGAAAAAAGTGCTGGTACGAAACTACTGGCACACATGTAACAAGGCCCTATATTTCTATACAGACTGGAAGCGATGTTGATTTTGAATTTCAACCAAATCACCCTGTGTTAGTTGCCTATAAGGACATCAATAAAATTATTATCTGGTAAAAAATAATAAGGATCTACTTGGTCTGCCCACATAATCAATGAGGGAAGATATTAAATGAAAAAGAACCCTCCCAAGACTTGGTTTGGTTGGATAGGTTACTGGGTTTTGTGCTCAGGGAAAGACACCAACTCCTGGATCATTTCCTGGGGACAGGACAGGGATCTGGTAAGATTGCTTCTCCAGGTTCAGACTAGTCCCATTTAGTTACTGGGCTCCATTCTTGGGAGTTTATGACTCCACCCCTTTGCAATTGCATTTAAGACCACTTCGGTTATGACCTTAAAAACAACAACATGGCAAAAAAGTGTAATTCACAAATGCAAGTCACAAACGATATGTTTCCGAAAGGGTCCAATCATGCCGGACTTAATAATAATGTGCCTCATTTCAGCTCAATGTTGCAGGTCTAATGGCAGATTTTTTATTTTTTCAACAAAGATGACAGTTATCAATATGAGATTATATAAATATTTGTAATTCAACAAGCTATAATCTCCCTGAATCTCTGCTTCGTGACATTTTCTGGGAAGCTACATCACATTTCAGCTTATATCCTCAGTTCCCGAGGTCAAATTGTTATGGGAGTTGAATCAACAAATAGGGCTTCTAATAGGCTTATCAATGACATTTGGATCAGTATGGTGCGAATTATGTTTCCTGAGATAATGGCCAAAGTATGATCCTGCATGGACTCCTATGTAAAAATGATTTGTCAGTCTAGTAAAATGGATACCTCTCATGATGGATGGCAAACGTATTTTGGTGGCCGTGGGCCAACCGTCTCATGCACGAAACAATAGAAATACAGGTTTCCGAGTTTACCAATGAACGGCCATTTTGATGTAACAAGGATCGCCATTTTGTTTTCTAACAATTGCTCATTGCTTTCTGCTCAAATTGCTTCGCAGCACATTTTCTGCTTACACTGCTCGACTGTTAAAATTGTTGTCTGGACGTGAAAGGACAAGGCCGCAGGGCCGCGAGGCTAATAAGAGTTTGTTGAAACACAACGTAGGCAGCGCTGGGAAGGAATGCCCGGCTCCCTCCCGAATGTAGCCTTGAAGCAGAGCCGCAGGGAATTTAATCATTTCACAGCTGCCAGCCAGTCTCGTTATATGGTAGAATATGTTAGAATAAAGCAGCTAAAGGCTTGAATTATGCTCTTCCTATGGCCCCCCTTTACCGAGCCCTGTAGAGCATGTCGGCTCCCAGGACACGAATAGCACCTCATAGATAGCAAGGTCTGGAATGTGACTCTTGCTCCGTATGTAGCTCGCTTCCAAGAACAGAAGCACTGTGTTCTGTTCAACAACTAAAAGATGCCTCTGCACTTGCAAAATTGCATATTGTTACTAGAATAGATATTTGAAGGTGTCATATTTGTCGAAAGTGTCCATCATCACACTGAGTTCAAAGAAACCCAATAAAAGGGGGTGTTAAACATGTCACAGCTGATTGTATGATATGCATTTTGTATATATATAACTGATGTACGTAATTCGCTCTCTTGCGTCCCTCAAGGTCTAGAGATTCACGTCACGGGGCGTGAGACCGAGTTGGCCAACTGAGACTATTTGCTTTGCAATAAACCCTAGCTTTTGGAATACAACCTCGTGTCTGGCGTATCTATCGTGTGTGGTGACTTGCCTTGTTTCCATAGACATGAGGGACCCCTAGGGGCCCCTTTCAAATTGACATACATATTATTCCCTTAAATTAACGGACATATTTTTGTTCCCAGGATCTGTGACTAGGCCAGGCCTCTGGCCTTTGTTGACCCAAGTTTTCCATGAAAGCACTGGAATCTCTTTCTCCCAGGGCCAATGCTCGTCTGATCACTTATCTATGAGAGCAGAGAGGATAGCTCTGCCTCCTGTCTTAATGGGGTGCTCTCCTGTTGTCTGTCAAATGTCATCAGCTCAAGGAGAGGGACCATGCATTTGAGTTTTAATTCAACTGTTCTCCGAAGTTCAACACATTAAGGGCTGCCTCTTTGTTTATACATTCTTAGCACCTCATCCCCATAAATGTCTTCCCAGCCAGGCTGCAGCATCAAAGAGTTTTTGTTTTAGATAGAGAGAAGAGCAGAGCTTGACCCTTGCATCTGATGGGGGAAGGTGAGCAGTTTGGGTGTTCACCCAGGGCTGAAGCCAATTTTTATGAACAGAAACTGGTGATTTTAAAATACATGTTTATGTCCATTACATGGTGCCTGCTTCCATGTCTTGTATCCCATCTGATACATTTTGCTTCCATATTCCCTCTTGCAACTTATTTAAAAGAGTGTTATTATAACCACCAATTCCCCTTCTGTGCACCTTTAAATTCTCTTCTACAGTGTAGTCTCATATTCAAAATGTTCCTTGTTCTTAGCTGCAGAATCCACATATTTCCATAGTCTCTCTATGTTAGCAAATTAATCAGCGTGTTCATGGCTTTGCAGTTGAAATGAACTGCTGGTATTTTCACTGCCAGTCCACTGTGTCCTTTCAATTACAAGAGAGTACTTCTGCACTTTTAGGCTTCAGTCAGCCAAATGCAGTTCCCCTTTGTATTGGGGCTGCAATTCACTCTACAAGGCATGTGGGGGGGCACATCAGCACCCCCTATTCTTCCTCTTTGCTTTTCCTAACTCTCCCTCCAGTTATTAAGAAGGGGGAAGAGTTAGAGAGGATAGATTTGACAAAGGTTAGGAAGTGCATGGAAGTGGGAAAGAGTGTGAGAACAAGGATTGGAGGAGGCCTTGTGAAAAGTCACCAGAAGGAAAGTAAGGCAACCAAAGAAGAAGATTGGAAGGTGAGAGTAGGAAGAGGTTGGGGGAGATATTAGAGAGGTGGAGGACATGGTTAAGAAGAGCCATCTTTGGGTGATTGGAAATGTACTGGAGGAGAAAAGCAGAAATGAGAGACCAGGTGAAGTTTGAAGGGTACACCAGAGAGGAGGAGGTGACTAAAAAGAGACATAAGGAAGAGGTTGGAGAAAATACTAAAGAGTAGGAAGGTGATTTTGTAAGGAGACATCAGGTGGAGGGTGAAGGAGATATAAAACAAGTGAAGGATGAAGCTGAGCAGAAACAGCAGGGCGAGGTTAGTGGCAGAGAGAGCAAGAGAAAAGAAAAAGAACAAGAGAAAGGTGACACTAGGAGGAATTCAGGAGAGACATCACAGAAAGATTTGGAAACAGTGTTCTGGAAGGCAGATGGAGGAGACAATGAGAAGGGATAAGGCAAACACTTGTCACAACATGGCAAATAAGTACTGGAGGAGAAACCAAATTGAAAGAAGAGGGCAGGAAGTTTAAGGGAAGTGTTTTTAGGCATGATACTATTTGACCTATTGAGGAAGAAGGAGAGACCATAATCTTGTGAAAGAAGCCAGGACCCTAGTACAGGGAAGTTGTGAGGAAACAGAAGTACAGCCTCCAGGTAAACTCACCTTCCCAGCTTCCAGGTGGACACTTTGAGGTTATACAAGCAATATACCACCTCAGCTTCCGCCACTGTTCAGGTGTAGCATGTCAGTACACATGGTGCATGGTGATACAAGAAAAGGTGCTTCTCAATCCACAGATGAGAAGTAGATGATGAAAATCATTGATGCAAAGAGAAATAGTAGCCGGGCAGTGTCAGCGACCCACAGAGACATGGAAGAAGTGTGGGGACACTTTAAACCCATGCACTGTGAGTGACTGCCATTTGATTATTCCATCTCAGATGGGATCCAGGCTTGAGAATATAAAAAACAAAACTACTGAGTATGGGGGAACTATCCTTATATTCCTAAAGTTGTGTGGCATTTTCTTTATTCATCCCAATTGAGTACACATCTCTGATAACCTCTGTTTAAAACACAACTTTGGTGTTAGTGTCATATTGGTTCTTCTTGGCTTTGTAACAGGAAATTGAAGAACAGATTGAAGCAGATTGAATTTAACCTGCATTTTTGGTAGTTTGAACCAGGTGGGGATCTTATATTTTCCTGATCATCCCAGTAGTTTGACTCCTGCTTCTTTTTCATGGAATATTGAAGATAGTTGAGGACAATGCTACTTTGGAAAGGTGAACAGAATCACATGTCCAAGAGATACAACATTCAGATGCAAGGAGTAAAATAAAAAAAACAATTGAGTGTGTTTTGGTGAAGCACACATTCCTGAAAGAGGGGATTAGCAATAATTGTCTGCAGACACAATTTGACAATGGGGAATTATCTGATGTTTACATATCTGGTGAAAGATTAAGTGACATAGGAAAGTATTTTAAATCATTAGAGAAAGAGGATGTTTGTATTAACTTCCAATGTCCCACACGTGAGAGAAAATATGAAATAAGAAAACCTATAAAACACAAGTCTGTCTGAAACCACACGAAGGCTAGATGCACAGACATTAGATATAACACAATGACACTCCAGCCATCCTCCTTTGATATCAGATACACAGTAGCCAGTAACTCATACACATATATACTTAGAATTTAGTTCATGAAGAATAATGCAAAGACTATTAACATGTGAGCCCTGATTAGGATTTACCAAGCACACATGCAAGTGAGAAGGCCCAAGACAAGGAACATTACACACAGCGACATGAACACTCTTTGGAAACATTAAGAGGCAAACATAAAACACGGCATAAACATAACCAATATCTTTAGTTGTGTAACACATAGAGAAGGCTTAAAAATAAAGGTAGTTCAAAGGCCAGTTAGGCTTCGGTAGGCCTCAGTGATACAAGTATTATTCCACACAGTAAAATGCATTTGGTTTCAGCGCATACTGAATAGACATGCAGGCAAGGTCAGCAGCCTTGTACAGGGTGTGAACATGAAGGTGCAGCAAGGTCCCACACATCTAACACATGAAAAATACAACGTATAGCGTTCCTGCCCATGTTCCTAGAAGCTAACAAATACAAGTCCACAGTTTTGGCAATGAGGCAATGTGCAGAGGTGTGCACAAGGCAAAGACAATCAGGCAGAAGGCTCATACTTCCCCCTGTAGGAAAATATTCATTTAGAATTTGAAGCAAAGCACCAGACAAAGCAAGCACCTTGACCAAGAATACACAGAGATAGGCAAACAAGATTGTACAAACCAAGGTATATATTAATTGATGTTGGAAAATAACACACAGGGTGTCCTGGCACTTATTAAACCTCACCTGCATTTAGCTATTCAGACCACGCACACCCACCCATTAATTGAATACACCATTTAATCGTGCTGACGGTCCCATAGCAAGAGGCCAAGAAAAACGTCCCATGAAGGCATGGGTGTAACATCCTTTTGCCCACAGTAGTTTTTTCAATGGCATTTTTACCAAAGAAATTCCATTGAAAAAACTCATTGAATAATATATGGGCGTGGGTGGGTAAGGGGTTAAAAGGCGTGGTGGTGGCTAGGGGTGGTGTTAATAGCAATGGGAAAAGGGGGTTAGTGGGACCCGCCAAATAAAAAATAATTGTTGATTAGTATTTTTGATGGATTGGTTTCAGTAAAGAATCCATCTAAAAATTACTGTTGGTAAAATAACATAGAGCCAAAGTCATGTAGGCACATCATGAGAAAGGAAGCAGAAGGGTAACCTATTTCCAATGAGAAGTTGCAGTATTCATTGTCCATTGAACAAGGATGAGAACAGCAAGTCGGTGCCAACCATTTGAGTCTTAAGGCAAAGTATTATTTTTGCTGTCATACTGTTCACACCTCACAAATCTTTCAGTCAAGAATGACAGAATTGACCTTCCCCAGAACATCTGGAGGGCCATATCCAATCAACAGTCAACTTGTATATGAAACAATTTAGCTTGTCAACCGTCCAGTCAAAATCTGTGTGAAACTGGATGATCCCACCATGAGATCATTACCGCAAGGTAGTCATTAGAATGATCATGAGGGATAGGATAGGCCAAAAGGGCTAGGTATTGTATAGTATCACCTATGGAGCAACCAATAGTGTCCAATTAGCAAATATGAATTTAAATGTATCTTGAAACATTGTGTGAAACTTCACTCCACTCCTTATTATAAAAGCAGCCATGTTATGATGTAACATTGAATGATGTGTGGATCGTTCAAAGCTGCGGTTGAATATAATAAACTTTTTTTTTCTTGCTTCCGTGCACTTTTTATTGGCTCACTGGATTACTTTTATAATATTGATTTTTGGACCTTACTCTACAGTATAGTCAAACCTTTCAGTATCATCCTTATATTAGCATTACAATACCATAATGCAGACATGTACCACCAGTTCCCAAAAAGTCGAAAGAACATGTATTGAAATACGAAACTGTTATAGTCTGCCAATTCGCAGATCCACATCTGCACAGCGGATTGCGTTTTTTTCATTCTTTGGACTGACGTATACTGACAAGATTCTAATAAGTAATTGTGAGCCACACATCAGACAAACACTTCTAGGACATGGCTGGCTACCATAACGCACATGCCCACATTCTCAGGGTCATTCCGAGTAGGGCGGTAAGGGTTAACGGTCACCGGTAACGAGACCGGTGCCGTTAAACCCTTACCGCCCTATTCCGAGTTCCCTTTGCGGGTTAGTACTTAACGCCTGCTTTTTGCAGGCGTTAAAAAACCAACCAGCAAAGGGACCTAGGAGCTAATTACGGCACCGTAATTTACGGTGCCGTAATTAGCGCCTTCCCCATTCCCATTGAGCCCTATGGGGCAAAAATGGGAATGGGGAAGGGCCCATGGTGAATGGGGAATTACCGCCCCCGCCAACCTTGGAATGGGGCGGTAATTCCGCCATTCACCATGGCGGAGTCGGAAAAATAACGGCGTCAGCCAAGGCGCTAATAGCGCCTTGGTTAACGCCAGGGTCGGAATGAGGCCCTCTGTCTCACTAAGAATACAGTGCATGTGCATGGAATACACATGCGCACTTGACTTTGGATGGGGAAGTTTAATAATGTTAATGTTAATGTTAATATTAATGTTAATGTTAAAGGACATTTGTACCGCAAACTATCACCACCGGAGTGGTCCCCTGGCGCACTGGCGGCTCTGAAAGAGGAGGGGAGGTTGAGTTAGTGGGAGGAAGCAGCAAAAGTGCAAGAGAGCAGTGATGTGCTGTTGGCGGCCTCAGACCGGTGGGTCTGTTGGCTGGGCCTGGGGTGTTTGCGGCCGGTAGTCGTCGTGCACTGTTGTGCAAGACTATGTGTGTTTTTGTTTGTTGTTGCAATGTAGTTGAAGTTTGTGTGGTTTGTTGTGCTGTAGGTTTTGGTTGTGTTTGGTTTGGAGTTTGAGAGGTGTATGCAGAAAGGGAAATTGTTAGTAGGGTTGGTTAGTTTGCGTCTCTATCCTGAATTGAGGCACTCGGCTTGCATAGTCTCCCCTTATGCGGTTCTAACCTGATCTGGGTCCGACTGGCAGACAGGGTTCCTTACTCCTCTGGCCCCCACCTCTAACATGCTCTCTAATAGCTCCCCTTAACCTCCCTTCCTACTCCTGTGGCCAGTGCACCTGCCTGTGTCAGCCTCTCAGGTAGTGTGGTGATAGCCAATATCCTGACAGTTCCACGCTACTGTAGTACCTGGCGGTAACTAAGGGGTGGGAGAAGGTGTTGGTGGGATTGTCTGGGATAGTTGACTCAGTCTCTGTGCGTGCCGCCTGTGTTCCAATCTATCCGGTGTCACCCGTCCAGGTGCCGTGGGAGCTACCCTCTCGGGATTTGGATGCCGTGTCCTTTCTGGCCTAATCTTCCTTTTCCGGTTTTGGTTTCCAGATTTAGTCTGTGGTGTTGAAGAGCTAGGTTTTTAGTGATTGCCTGAATTTTAGGTGATCTTCAGTGTTTACTCGATGGCAGTGGAACCACACATTGGTCTCTCAAGGAACAGCATGAGTATAACCGCATGAAGGACCACAAAAAAGGCACAAAGCACATACATTAAACCGAGTGTGTGTCAATTAGTCTACAGACAACAATATCAATAACATATGTATGTATAGTGATGCATGTTAATTACCCTCCACTTCGAAGCATTGTAATAATAGGATTCATTTTTGCAAAACTACATTTTGCGGCTTTGAAAGGAAAAAGGGCATAATGAGCACTGACGGGATTCGAACCTGTGTCTGCTGGTTAAATACATGTGTAATGCAATATAATATAACTAGCATTTGCAAAACATAGCTTCAGCTACATTGGGACAGACTGCTGGTGCTGGCTCCTGCAAGAAGAGGGATAGGAATGGTTAGTGGGGGAAAAAATAGGTGTATTGAATATACATTTACAGTGATGCACACACATTGTGAAAAGAAAGTGATCTGTGTGTGGTAGTGACTCGGTATTTGTGTTAAGGTGGATATGTTATGCCAGAGGGGTTCCCCTTTTGTAATAGTTGTGGTGTATTACTCTGCATTCTTTCTGCCCCCACGTGAGTGCATGATTTAGGTATGTCGAGTACACTGTTATCTTGCTCAACTATCTTATTAGCATTTCACACACACTGCATAAACTCATAAAGCATCACCTTTGCCCTCTGTTGGAAGTCAGCTTGTCTTCCACCCCTAAAAAGAAAGCCCCCCAACTGTTGTGTAACAACATAACACGTATCCTACAAAAAAGGGCTCAACAAGTACAAATACGTTTGCTCTATTGCAACCTGTAGGTGGGGACCTCTAAAACATCCCACTTGATGTATTTGTACAGTCCATGTACATTTCTTCCCGGAGCCCGTTACCAATAATACCTGAGGAAGAGATGGTGCTGATTAGTGAGAATGATGATCCCATCACCATGGCAACACCTCTATATCACCAACACACCTCAATGTTCCACGTCTTTACCCAATCTCCGACCTATCTCCAATATACCACAGCGGACTCCATCAGTATCCATCACCTCGCTAAACGCATCATGCACGATAAATATCCCACCTGCGTGCTATAGTACCCCATCTCCTCTCTTTATTTACTAATAATAACAATGGTTCTTTGGACAAAGATGTTGCTAGGGAGGGCTGAGGGGTCTCTAGCCCCGGGTCTTTTGGTTGTAGCCCCCGATAAAAGCTCAGGGGCTACAACCAAAAGGTTATCTAGCGCTGAGTCCTGACAGTCCCGACATTAGCGTAGCCCCGGATCTTTTGCAGACCTAAGAACACCCCTGTCTTTGGATTTACTGCAAACTTTTCCTCTGAATATACAACTGTAGCCATATTGAATTTGGAGCATTAAGCGTTATCCTATCCTTTGAAGCTGTTGCCTTAATAATAAATGTTTACAGAGGCCCAAGAAGGCACGCTGAAGAAGACCCCTTTCGTACAGTGGATGATGAAAACCCGTTGAGAGCCCCATTTTATTATGAAGCAAAATCACTTGATAAAATTGAGTTTATGTCATGCTAACATTTAATATTTATGAATAATGAGTGTCTTTTTGTACTGCAGCTATGGGGTTTCGTTCTGAAGCTCATTGAAGTCAACTTCAAGTACAGCAAGCAGCAGGATTTCCATAAGGAAGATAATTCTATTTTGAAGTGTGTTATTTGGAAATGATTTGCAAGGCTTAAATACTCATATAGCAAGCGTAATAATGCTGTGATTTTACATCTGAAAAGCAAATTCAAATCCTCTAATGTATAGGGCATGCTGACACCCACACAAGTTACTTCTTGAACATAATGAACAGTTTTTATGTTGTAATATGTAAAATCCTGGCAAGCTGTGATATGATCCCTTATCTGAACATGGCATTTATAAATTATTCTAGTAAGCACGCGTGGAAAGTTGCATGGTTCTGGAAAAGCAATATTAAAGAAAGATTAAATACGTAGACACTAAATGGTGACAAATATAGTCAGATGTTTCTTTCTAAACTGACATTCATTATTTCATTTGGGGACATATTTACTTTAAGCGGATCAACTCGGTAAGAAGTGTATAAAATGCCCCAACACATGCTAAGACCTGAGTGTGGTGGGCATGCAGCAGAATGATGTAACTCTGTTGTGTGAGGTTGACAATAAAAGGGGCGTCGTCATGTGTGCTCAGGCAGAGCAGCGAAGAGTCCGGACATGATACAGTGCATACGTCTGTGTCTCTGTGTCTGTATGCATGTGGGGTGCCTTACGCTGAACGGGAGATCCTGTCCCGGGGACTGCCTCATTACACTGATGATAAGGTGGTCACTCAGCTGAATCCAGCCCCGCAGGGCCATGCAGCGCTGAGAGGTTGGCATCAGTTCCCCTAACAACGCTCTCTCCGGCCGCGGGGCCAGCGTGCCTGGAAGCTTTCAGCCGCCATTGTAACACCCGTGGTGTGGGAGGTTGCGGCTCTTTTAAGAGTGCTTGTGCTCCTCCCATGCTCAATTTTTGGACATGCCACGATCGTTTGGGGAAGGATCAAAAGCCAACCATTTTCTTTGTTTCCTTATTGTTCTTGCTGCAATTGTCAGCCTAACGGTGGAGCTGAGTGAAACAACAGAGCACAACGCTGGTGGTCCACTCTGCCACTTTCCAGTTTTCCTGCCCTGTGACTCTTCTTGTGTGGACATTGATGAGTGCAGCTGTGGAAGACCTGATATCCTATCTCTGCTCAATATTTGAAACAGCCCTCTGCTGTGTAGAAGGGCAGCTGTGTGGAAGGTGGTGAGGAGGAAGACGGGACCGGTGGTGTTGGAATCGGGACTGTCCATCATTTTAATCCAACGTGGGTTGTAGCTCTGACCATACTGGTGTGCATGTGCGCTCACCAACATGGGGGATGAAGCCGAGGTGGATGGAGGGCCTGCGGCAGGTCTGGCAGCTATGCGAAGGGGTGCCCAATTCCTGCGTCAACAGGGCGCGCTGGAACCCATGCATGAGTTTGATGTCTCGGGGGCACCATTGAGTCTGGGACCTCACTGGAATTTGTGGATTGATCAAATGGACAACTACTTCAGGGCCACAGGAGAAACAGACAAAGACAGTAAGGTAGACACACTGTTATACTCAACTGGTCCGGCGGTGCACCAGATATTTCAGTCGCTGGAACCTGTGGATGCACTGCACAAACATTTTATGCCCTTAGCAAATGTGGACTACAAGAAATTTGTGATGTGCAGTGCCAAGCAAAGGGACGATGAACCTCTCAAAATGTTCTATGGACGCCTCCGGTGGATGGCGTTAGCTTGTGTATGGGACAATGAGCAGACCATGATCCTGAACCAACTCATCCAGGGCTGTATCAGGGAAACTTTGACACCAAGTCCTTCAAGAGCCAGGGCTTAAGCTGCCCTGCATTTTTGAGCTGGGGCAGTCACATGTGGTGGTGGAGACGTGGCTATTGCAATGGATGGAGCAATTCACCCTGCCAGCTCAGAAGAGGTTTGTGTGATTGGCTGGGGCCAAGGTGCGAGAGGGACACAACAGCCGGCTACGCAGCAGAGAGACAGGTTCACTCGGTTGTCACAGTCATGTTTGAAGTGTGGATATGATCTGCTGCATCCTGCTGAGTGCCCTGCTAAGGGCAAGGCCTGTAGGCGATGTGGCTTGATGGACCATTATGCCCGAATGTGCAGAGCACCGCTGCGATGGTTGTCCAGAGGGGGACGATCAGGGCTGGATTCTCCCAGGATTAACATCCCCCGAACATGGTGGTGGTTGATCAGGAAGAGGATGGAAATGTCCAGGACCTAGAGGAGGAGCAGGACGAAGAAAACATCTTCTTTATTTCAAGCATGACCGTCCAGAAGGCCAGGGACAGCCGGCAGCTGAAGTGCATGTTTCAAGTGGATGGTTTGCCAATTCTGGTGCTGGTGGACATTGGTGCTTCGGTCAATGTCATGCCCAGGGTACACTATAAATCCCTGAGAGAAACCCTAATCATGCAGCGCCTGAAACGTGCATTTTCACATTTGGTGGCGACAGGGCCATCCCGCTGATGGGGGCCTTTGTGTCAACGGTTGAGCATGGCAACACGTCTATCAGGGCGTGGTTCTTTGTGACTGATGTAGGCACCAACACCCTTCTGAGCTGTGTGGCGGCTGAGGCGCTTGCCATTTGTCCATTTTTCTTTCCGACATTGTGTATGTGGAGGATGTACAGGTAGTCCTTGAGAGGATGGAGAGGTGTTCACAGGAATTGGACAGCTGGTAGGCAAGCTAGCAGAAGCCCTCAAGCACCAAAGAGTCCCATTCCACCTGTGCAATCTGGTGGATAAGAAATTGGACAACCTTGTGAACCTAGATGTCATCGAGAAGGTGGAAAGCCTGATGCCGTGAGTGTCCCCAATTGTGACCTCCCACAAGCCCAAACAACCTGACTCCGTCAGGATTTGCATCGAAATGTGCCTCCCCAACAAGGCCATCAAGCAGGAGTTGCACCTTACCCTCACCATTGACGACATCATTGCAGAGCTACAGGGTAAGAGGTTCTTCTTGAAGCTGGACCTGCGGGCGGGTTACCACAAGGTCTTGCTGCATCCAGAGTCTCAATACATAACAACATTTAAAACACACCCAGGGCTGCATAGATAAAAGCAGCCCAGCTTTGGCACGTCGTCAGCTGCTGAGGTTTTTCACAACATAATACGAGGTGCCCTGGATGACCCAGAAGGCATACTAAACATCAGTGATGATATCCTGGTCTTGCCGAGAACATAACAGAGGTCCAAAGATTCCTGGGGATGGTCACGTACTGGGGCTGATTGATCAAGAACCTTGCCACGATGTCAGAGGCGCTAAGGAGTTTGATGAAGAAGGAGTCAACACGGCAATGGCCCCTCGAGCAGGCAGTGTTTGAGGATGTGAAAGGGGCCCTACAACAGAAGACACCATGGCATTTCATGACTTTGCCTTCTCAACTGAAGTAAAGTAGTGATGGACACTAGCCCGTTTGGCCTGGGAGCTGTACTCAATCACGCTCTGTCGGACACTGAGCAGAGATATTTACAGATTGAATGTGAGGCCTTGGCAGTGCTGTGGGGGTGCCGGCACTTCTGACTCTATATACTTGGAAGGCCGGTGATGGTTATAGTGGATCACAAGCCCCTGCTGCCGATTATGGCAGGATCATCATCCAAACCACCTGCCAGGATTGTGCGATGGATGCTGGCACTGCTTGAGTATGGGGTCTCCTTCATTTACCACCCAGGGGTGAACAAAGCAAACAACTATTTATCGAGCCATCCCAAGGTCCAGGGCAAGGAAGGAGACATGTCCAGTTCTGAAGAGGCCGAGGAGCAAGTGCAGCTTGTCGTGGAGGCAGCAACGCCAAACTCGATTCCCTTACAGGAGCTTGAAAAAGCCTCTGAGAGGAATAGTGCTTCAGAATCCACCAGGACGCACTGCAAAAAGGGGATTGGAAGTCAGTACTGGAAGGACTAGGAAAAAGGACTCAAGAGGCTTGTATGGTGCTGGTACAGCTATGGAATGTCCAGGAGGAGTTAATGTTCACCCACTCTGGGCTGCTACTGCGAGGAGACACAATAGTGGTACCCGCCCACATGGTACAACAGGTCATTGAGCTTGCACTCCATGGTCACCAGGGGATGGCCAAGACAAGGCCAGTCTGACGCTGAAGGTCTTGTTCCCAGATCTGGAAAAGAGAGTGGAGGAGTTTGTGTTGGCCTGTGTAGGGTGCCAGGCAGCATCCCCAGCGCAGAAGGACCCCACAATTGTGTCAATTCCTCAAGGAAAACCGCCATGGGAGGCAGTAGTTGCAGACTTTGGATCTGCGTGTCGCAATGTCCACTGGTGGTCGTGGACCACTGGTCTAGGTACCTAGAAGTTGAGTTCATGGAATCAGTGGCATTTGAAGACATGGCAGTGGCACATGATGAAATCTTCATGACCCATGGATTCCCCCAGACTTTGAGCTCGGACAACAGACTGCCCTTCCAAGGTGGGAGGTTTGCTGACTTCCTGAACGAGTATGGAGTCCACCACTGGAAAGGTACCCCCATCTGGCCCGTTCTAATGGCAAGGCCAAGCGCTTCATTAGGATGCTAAACAAGGTTTTTCGGATCACCCACAGACAGTGTCAGTGCCTTTGCAGAGCCCTATACCAGTTTTTTTGGGAGTATCAAGCTACTACAAACTGCTCGACCGGGGTGGCCCCCGCTGAGGCCATGTTCAGTGGATTCCATGAGGGGCCTGCTGCCCGATGCAAGTGACCAGGAGCCTGCTGTCATTGGAAGAAGAAAGGAGATACCCAAATGAGAGCGAGCGAGAGCGTGAGACAGGCTTCTGGCAGTACCTGCTGGCACCAGGAGATTAGGTCATTGTGAAAAATCGTCATCCCCATGGGAAACTGTCACTGACATATGAGCCAAGCCCGATGGACGTGCTTACTGTGTAGGGGTCACTGGTGACGGCCTCCAATGGAACAGACACGGTGACCAGAAAGCTGGTGGGGTGGCTAGCCCCCAGGTTCCCCTGGAGTTGGGGGGATGCGGGTGAGGAGAGTCTGAGCAAGGGGGCAGGAGATATCCTCAACAAACTGGGAGGGGGAGGCCTACCCACCTCAGTGACTATGTACTGGACCTCTGAATCATGCAGGCAGAGACTGTGATACGTGCCATCGATGATGGGGTGTTTTAACTTGTTTGCCACATGTCTGAGTGGGTGGTGGTTACGTGTTAATCTCTTATTACGTGTTAAACTGTCATCTTGTTTGTTATGAAAAAGGAGTGAGGTGTCCCCTTCAAGGTGCGCATGCGGCGGAGTGATGTAACTGTTACGTGCAGTTGAACAATAAAAGGGGCGTCGTCACATGTGCTCAGGCAGAGCAGTGTGGAGCCCAGACACAATACAGTTAATCTCTGTGTTTCTGTATGCGGGTGCAGTGACCAAAATTCTCAATGAAGCCATAGAAGAATTTCTGTGCATAATAGTTGGCGACCTTAATGCTAAGATAGTGATGCCTGACAATGTTATGAATGATGAAGTTTGTTCAGGGCCGATAGACCATGGCTTTTCAAACAGACATGGGAAACCCTGGGCTAACTTATTTCTCAACTACCACCTGAAAATGTTGAATGGCAATACACCTGGGGATCCTAATCGTAGCACGACTCGTGTGAGTGGCTGAAGTATATCCCCAATTGACTATATAGTAGTGAATGATAGTGCCAATGATTTAGTGTTTGATATGTCAATCAGTGTTAGAGAAGAAAGTGACCATCTTCCACTCTACTTGCTGATGAAATATATTAAAGAAGAGACCTCTTACCAACTGAACGGCAATATTGAGATTAACAACGCAGCAAATCGGATCACATGGAATCCCACTGAATTAGGGACAGCCAAAGTGATAGCTGAAACCGAAATCTCATTATTTAATGAGCAAATGGCTGAACATGCCGATGAATATACCAATGAAATATTAAGTACATTTGAACAGTTGGTTTATATTATTAAAGAAGTCTCAAATCAGAAAAGAAAAAATACTAGCATGAGTGAAAGATGGAATCTCTAATAAAAAAAAACATGGTGTTTGATTGGTCAATTCAAAAGGCAAACCACAACTAAGGCATAAAATCAATGATATAAAGAATACCCAATCGGGCGATGCAACTATTTTGATAAAAGCAGCCAAAAAAAAACATTGTACCTGGCTTAGACAATATCGTACACTCAAGGTTAATGAAATCTTGTGCAATATTTCTGCACATGTCCGGAATAATAATCATCAGGCCATGTGGGCGGCAATTGATAGTACGAAGAAGAGATGTCTACCTATTAATGGTGTGCCAGAAAACAGTTGGATTATGCATGTTAGAAATACACTCGGATTAGATGGTCCTATTAGTGAAGGATGTGAAATAGCGAAGACTAGCTGGCATGGTACGTTTACGGTTGACAGTTTAACAAAAGTGATAGAGCAGCTTAAGATCTCGAGGGCAACAGGCTATTACGGATGGTGCCAAAGTTGTGGGCGCAAACCCTATTTATACTATTTCGCTGGATTGTAAAATATGCGAACATTCCTAATTCATGGCGAGAAAGCATAATCCTTCTGGTCCACAAGAAAGGAGATTGGAAAGAGCCTGCAAACTACTGGATGTTAGCCATGTTAGACATTCTGCTAAAATATTCGCTAAAATATTTGTTAATGTGCTGCTGAATTAATTGAATGAATGGATTAGCAATAACAATATTTTACTGAGTAATCAATCTGGTTTTAAAGCTGAATCGTCAACTATCCATAATATTGTCAAACTAGTGACTGCAGTAGAATATTCATGGGCGGTTCGGAAATTACCTGTCTATGTTTCATTTATCGATCTAAGTGCAGCATTTGATACTATTTTAAGAGGCAAATTATGGACAAAGTTAAGAAAATGGGGGATACCTCTGGGACTCTTGCATATGATCCAATTACTATACTCAGACACCTCTGTACGGATTAGGCTAGATGGAGAAGGTAAACTATCTGAAGCCATACCTACCTGTCGAGGTGTGAAGCAGGGTTGCACTCTGGCCACAACACTGTTTAACCTGTATTTGGCAGACATACCCGATTCAATGAATGGATTAGGAACAGCTGATGTATAGATCTCCCCATTGTAATTGGGTTGGCTTGGGTATGAAGATGACCGAGTGCTACTAGATTATACCCCAGCAGGACTACAAACTAAATTGAATGCATTGGTCGAATATTTAGAGAAAAATGGTCTTGTGATAAATATTGGTAAAACAAAGGTGATGGCATTTTTAGGTAACAGTAAATTAAGTCGATCCAACAACTATAAGTGGTCTGTGAATAATATTCAGCTTGGACTTGTTGAATGGTAAAAATACTTAGGAGTCATCATAGACCATAAGTTGTTATGGAATCAACACTGGTCAGAGACAAAATTAAAATGTAAAAAAAATAGCAGGTGCATTGACCCGATTTATTAGTAAACAGGGTGGGTACTCTGTGCAAACGATTGTACTGTTATACTCTGCTAAAATAGTTTCTTGTCTTTTGTATGGAGCCGAAGTGTGGGGAAGGAATTTTAAAAATGAGCTCAACAAGTTTGAAGGAAATATTTTAAGACAACTTTTTAGACTGCCAACTAATGTATCGTGTCAATATATTTTATTAGAATGCAATTTTAGATATGCCAGCGACATTTTAGAATACAAAGTGGCAATGTCATTTGTGAAACTATATTCTCTGAATAATAACACATTTATAGTATGCCTGATGAAATTATTCAATGAGACTGAGAATTTTTGTAAGTTTCAAACTATCTATAACATATGTATGAAATATATGAAGTGGGCTAAAGAGATTATGTTAAGATGGATGACTGTACCACAGAAAAAAGTTAAAAGTCTTTTGAAAATGGCGATATATACTCAAGCAAAAGAACGAGATATGATACATGTTGCATCTCTAGCTACGGGCGGGTTATTCCTCGAAAATTGGTCAATAGATAGAGGAATATCCAATTATCAAAAAGCGTTTCCCCACCCGATGACAGTGAGACTGTATCGACTATTTAAATTTAACAAAGGTGATACTATGGGAGTTCTGGGAGCTAGACTTGGAATTGCAAGAATGCTGAGGCTATGTGGATTATGTGGTAATGAAGAGATAGAAACAAAGAAACATCTGATGAGTGATTGTGAAAGCCTTAACCAGTTGAGAATTAACTATCTGAAGCGATACGATAACTCATGTAAAATAGAACATTTTGAGATAATATGGCAGAATCTCCTGGATGGTAATGCTATTAACCTTATGTATCATATGATGACATTTTAAGAATTAAGTTTAGCCATTTTAAGAGAACTGTCAGCTGGTATTTTATTTTAAAAGGGGATCTGTAAATTGTTTTAGATAGTTTGTTATCTTTTAAAAGTGTTTTTTATTGCAAATGTATGTGAATTTCTGTGTAATATGTAAAGCCAGTGATGGCTAAGTACATATTTAATAAATAAATTAAATTAAATAGAAATCATGTTTTTATTGATGGAGTCATTGACAAAACTGCTTGACTTTGCTCGACATCACCACCAGCACTGGACGATAATATCTGTATTTTCAGAGAGATATTCTCTGGTACAATGACAAGCATTGTGAGGTATCAGGGTTTTGCTTTCATTGCTCATGCTTCCACAGTACATAATTCTGCAACCAATCTTCTGACACGTGCCTGCTCTCCTCATCATTTTGCGGGAAAACCTGCTGTCAGGGTGCTCCTGCCTGCCTTGTCCTGCACCCCTCTACAGGTCAATGCTCCACCTATTTTTTGGCACACGCTGCCCTGGATCTCATCTCCTAAGAAGAGGTTGATCAATGTAACATGTTGGACACATTTAAGATCCACAATATCCATAGTTATTCCATTGTATCCCATATAGTTGTTGATTAATGTGTAACCCCAGGGACCAAGTCGAGAATAGGGGGGTCCACCCACTTTTTTCAGATGGTGGACTCAGTCCCCATCAGCAGAAATGAGAAACATTGAATTAATCAATTAAAGTCGACCTCGGTATCAAACCGTAGTGGTCAGGTTTGCAGGCCGGACACTTCACCACTGCACTATATAACCTGATGAAAAATGACAAACAACTAAAGGTGAAATGTCTCATTTCGGTACTGCAAGTTCCAGGGAAAACATTTGTACTGGTTCTTTAAAACATGCACACCTTTTAACATTTTCAAAAACACTTTTAGAAGAAAATAGTCTCCTTTGGTTTTTTGTGCGTTGTTTTTATGAAAGGCAAATGTCATTTGTCCTGTGCAATTTGGGTGGTTATGCAACACCAATTTAATGAAATGTGCATATTTCCCCTGGATGTGCTAATTTCCAGGGACGTCACACCCCATTGTGTTTGTTGATGAGTCCCCCCACTTTAATTTTTAGGACTTGACCCCTGGTGAACCCTATCATGTTACCAAGTGGTCTGCATTGCCCATATAACAGCGCAGAGGGTAATCTGTGAACCGTATGTTTTCGAATGTAGTGCATTCCATCATTTATTGGAGGCATTTTAAAGGTAAAGGGACCACCATCTATTCAATTAGAAAAACAGGAAAACATATGCACCATTTTGGAAAATCCACATGCCTCATCACTTAAAAAAAAGAGATTTTTAAAAACTGGCATTTGACCCGGTGGAGCGTCTCTTTTTTCATTGCATTATTTAGTGTTTTATAATGCATCTCATGTTTATAGAGTTGCAGAGCACACCACCACAAGGAGGGACTGGCGGGTGTTGGGAAAATGAAAAGGTAAGCATCTTATAAATGAACACCCATGAAAGAGAAACGTAGATAGCAACAGAGAAAATGTAGTTTAATATAGAAATCACTCCTAAATCGGGGGCGTACATGGTTGATAATGGATTCCAGATCAAGCTTAGGTGAGTTTAATTGTTTTTGTTTTTGCGCACGGGTATTGCACAATGCAAAACACCTGAGGGAAAAAAAAAAGTTTGCCACCATTATAGGAAAAGAGGCTAATTCTCTTTTCCATGCCTATTGCGGTGGCCACGGGTAGAAGGAACGCTGGGACCAGAGCATAAAGCTCCAGTCCAGCTGCTAAATGGGGAGGAAGGGAAGTGGAGGGAAAATGGAATGGGCCTCATTACGAGTTTAGAGGCAGCCATGCCCTCCAAACTCGGGTCCAGGTCCTTGGACCCTGAATGGGGAAATACCGGGCCATTCCGATTTTGAAGGGCCCAGTATTTCCCCATTCAGAGAACCCGGACCCAGACCTTCCCCATTCCCATTTGAGCCCCCATAGGGAGTGGGGAGCATGCTAACAACGGGCCCGTTAATGACGGGCCCGTTGTTAGCATGCTTGTCCCCTTGTGGGACCCGCAAAGGACGTCTGGTAAAACCAGGCATCCAGAGCAGGTCCCGCGAAGGGAGCTCGTAATAAGGCGGATCCAGTCAGAGAGTGTGATTAAGGGTTAGCTTTCCTTGTGCAGCATTGTGTGACACTTTCAGTGATTTGAAGTTGTGAAAACCATGAGTGTCATCACCAGAGATTTATAGAGGATGGTGACACACCAGACAGTGTCTGTCTCTTGAAGCATGTGGAGAGAAACCTGCCATCCTGTGACACCTCAGAGGTTGAGTAAGAGGAGTCAGGAATCTCTGAGGCAGCTTGTGAATCTGCTGGGAAGGCACAGTAGAGATTCAGAAAGGCAATGGGTGACACACAAATTAGTGCCATCTTTTGAAGTGAGTGGATGAGATAAGTGCCATCGGGTGACACATCAGAGGAGGATCAGGAGGAGTAGAGAATCCTGCAACACGGTTCATGAGAGAGTTATGCTTGCCTGATGTTGCTGTTAGGGAACAGCAGGGATTCATAAGGTGTAAGGTGACATACCTCTTAGTGTCCATTTCTTAAAGAAAGTGGACAAGTCATCATCAGGTGACACCGAGGAGGATGAGTAAAAGGAGTCAGTAATCCCTGAGGGCAGATTGTGGGAGAGTCTTGCTCAACTGATTTTTCTGGGAACCAGAAGCAGAGGTTCAGGAAGTCAGAAAGTCATACAACAGTCGGTGTCAATCTCTTGAATGAAGTGGATAAGACACTTGATGACACCCGGAAGGAGCCGAGAATCAATAAAAGTACCTCACAGGGCAGTCATGATCACAGGATCTTGCAAGGAGGAAGCAGCAGAGTTTCTGGGAAGCAGCAGGTGACACATCAGTCACAGTTTCTCTTTTGAAGTGAGTGGATGAGGCACTTTCCATCAGGGGGGTCCTGAGAGAAAGAGCAGGAGGAGCAGGAAATGCCTGAGGGCAGTTTGTGGAAGAGGCATTCCTCAGGCAGTCCTTATTTTGCTAGGAGGTAGAGGCAGAGATTCAGTGAGGCAGCAGGCGACACACCAGTCAGTGTCTGTCTCTCTTGAAGTGACTGAACAAGACACATTACAACAGGTAACACCACAGAGGATGGGCAAGAGGACCCAGGAACCCGTGAGGAAATTGTTTGAGGGTCATGCTCTTCTGATTTTGCTGATAGGAAAAAGCAGCAATTTGGGTGAGTAGACAAGCCATGTTATTCACGTGATACCTAGAATGAAGTGTGGGAGAAGCTAACAAACTCTGGGAGCAGTGTGTCAGAGTGTCATTCTTGCCTGATTTTGCTGGGAGGGAGGAGCAAAGATTGTGTCAGATTCAGTGAGATGGTGTCATGATGCCTACCCCCGGGCATCAGGACCAAGGCCCTCAGCTCCGGGAGCAGGCATCCAGACATTTGTGTAAACCTCAGCAGCCCTGGCTAGGGGCTGCCTGGGTTCAGTCCTGGCGCCTTAGGCGCCAGGCTCATCATAGAAATCAGTCCTGGTGCCATAGGCGCCAGGCTCATAGACTTTACTTACCTGATGCAGACCATGCTGCAAAAGAGTCCAAGCCTACATGAGGCCTGAATGGGACTATTTTGTTACAGGGACTATTTTTTACTTGGGCGTGGCTCTAGGGAACTTCTTACCTGGAACTACTTTGGAGGCTATTTAAACCACACCCGAACAGCAGCACATGCTTCGCGTTATTCTGCATCCAGCAGCGTGACGCTCACCGTGCCTGCAGCCAGCATCCAGCCTTCTGCCACGACCGCGTGCCTCCAACCAGCATCCAGTGTTCTGCCACGCCCGCCTCAAATCCGGGGCTCCTAGAATAAAGAAGAAGAAAAGGACAAGGTTAGAAAACGAACTTATTTCAAATTCCTCACCTAATTCCGGAACCATTTCATCTCCGGACCTGGAAAGTACATCAGTCCTGCACACGTTGCTTCGCCAGCTCCAGCACGGCGCCATATTCACCAGTTCTCACAGCATCTTTCGATCTGGCACTGTCTCCATCATTTCTTTGCCGTAATCCGGCACCTAGGGGACACAAGAAAACACAAGGTGAGCCAAGGGAATCAACAAATACAACCTCTTACCACCATAGACTTACCACCGGCGTTGTTATTCCATAACTCTCCACATTTTCATATGCCGCATCTGTAAAGAGGGAGAAAAACAACACGTTATTGCATGCAATAGTTACCGGACAGCGTTGGGTAACACAGACTCTTACCTGAACGTCAGCAGCAGCTACAAGACCTTCTTCTCACAAACTCAGTTGCAACTTAAGGAAGGAAGGGGACAAGAGTGAACATCGGGCACATTGAACTCTTTGAACTTGATACTTACCAATCCCGCCAGGGACTTCAGAGTCAATACTTACTGGAACTCTCCCAACGCCTTCAAACCAGTGAAGTAACTGGTATCTATGCGCCCCTGCAAGACACGCAGGATGGAGAGCTCATCTTTTACGAACATAAGGTGAGGTTACTAAGGGGATATCGGAGGTGATTAGTGGGGGAGAGCGAGAACAGTTGGGAGGCCATCACTAAAACGCACAGGTGGTTAATCCCTGTCTCCACTTGCAGGAAAATACTTCTTCGGGTCCAGCAGACAAGACTAGGCGGGCCAGTCCAGACAGTCATCTCTGCATTACGCATCACATTGAAGGAGACCGCAGCTGTCCGGGTCTGATCGACACCCCTGTGGGGTCCAGGTGAGTATAACAGAACGCAAAGCCTCTCTACAAATACCAACCCGGGTGTTATGGAAACCTCGGAAACCGACCAACTGGCACAATTATTGGGGGAACTTAGGGCGGAAGTACATGCCGCTCGCCAAGAGACTAATGCCCTCAGGAGAGAACTGATTGTCTCAAAGGAGCGCACGGATGATCTGGCTAGGCAACTACTGCAAAACCAAGCTGGGCAAATGCCCTTACCTGGATATGGGGGAAATCCAACCCCCGTTTCATCAAGCAATCCAGTGCAAGTGGTTTTACCAGGAAATATTCCGTTAGCTCCACCGGAACGCTTTGCTGGGGACCCAAAAAGGTTAGCTGTGTTTATGACCCAATGCTGCTTGCACTTTTTATGCAGACCAGGAGCATTTCCAAATGACCAAGCCAAAGTAGCCTTTGTATTATCATATCTTAGTGGCAGCGCAGCGGATTGGTCCATTCCATTAGTCAACCGGGATGATCCTCTTCTCCGGGATTTTCACGGTTTTCAAAGGAGCATGGAAAAACTATTCGCCAGACACTCACAGAGTCAAGCCCTGGACAAAAAACTTTTATCCTTACGACAAGGTAACCAGGATCTGCTAACCTATATTGCAACCTGCAATAGGTTGGTGGTGGAAACTGGGTGGCCGGAGGAAAAATGAATGACATTGTTTCATCGTGGACTTCAGGGAGAACTCAAAGATATCTTGGCTCAAGTTGTGAACCCACCTCAGGATTGTACAGAATTTATAGACTTAGTGGTCCAACTAGACCACCATCTTCAGAACCGAAAGACTGATCGAGCTAAGTTCCAGAACCGGGTATTGGTTAAACCCAACGTTGCCCCCAAAGGAACAGATGCATCTGAACCTATGCAGATAAGGGGGGGTTAAAGGACCCTTAACTCAAAAGGAAAGAGAAAGAAGACGACAGATGCAGTTGTGTCTGTACTGTGGAACCTCAGGACATTTTCTACGGGATTGCCCTACAAAACCACCCAAGAAGGTGGTAGGAGTTGCTGATTAAAGCCACATAGAGCCTGATTCGGGAAACGACCACGCCCGACAAGCGTAGAGGTCCGCGTGCTGAGCTTAAAGAAGGACACTCAGACCTCACATCTGATCATCCCAATGGTCCTACTTGATCCCAGGCAGCCATCACGTATGCACGCAGTAAGGGCATACATAGATAGCGGGGCCGTAGGAAACTATATGGACCACAAATTGGTGTCAAGGGTGAATCTACCTCTTTGCAAAAAGACCACTTCTGATGTCATCACCACAGTTGATGGAACTGAGATTGCCTCGGGGCCTGTAACTCATTCCACTACAGAGATGACACTGTTGAGTCAAGATGGGCATCGAGAGACTATTGTGTTTGATCTAATCAAAGCCCCACAGTTCCAGATAATACTGGGGATGCCATGGTTGGAAACACATAATCCTTGTATAGATTGGTGAGAGAAGAGACTAACCTTCCCAGATTTTGCGCACACCTGTTACCCAGAGAAAACTTTGAACAAAGGCTTGGCTACAGTCGTTAACCCAATCATGCAGTTACCTCAGGAATACCAAGAATTTCAGGATGTTTTTCAAAAAGAACAGGCCAATACATTACCTCCTCACAGATCATACGATTGTCAAATTGACCTCCTACCCGGTGCACAACGCCCATGCAGTAGAATCTACGCCCTCATGGAACCTGAAAATCGTCACCTACGGCAATACTTGGACCAATACCTTGCTAATGGCTTTATTCGTCCTTCCAAGTCTCCTGCATCCTCAGCTTTATTTTTCGTGCCAAAAAAGGAAGGTGACCTTAGAACGTGCATAGATTACCGCGCATTAAATCAGATTACGGTAAAAAAACGATACCCATTGCCTCTGATCCCCGAATTACTAGACCAAGAAAAGGATGCTTGTATCTACACTAAGTTAAATCTCCGAGGGGCATATCATCTGGTACGTGTCAAAAAAGGCAACGAGTGGAAGACTGCCTTTCGCACCAAGTATGGATTATTCGAATATCAGGTGATGCCCTTCGGGTTGTGCAATGCACCAGCAACCTTCCAGTATTTTATGAACAATGTCCTTCGTGAACTCATTGACGTCTGTGTCGTCGTATACATAGATGCTATTCTAGTGTACTCCTCCTCAGAATCAGACCATGTTAAGCATGTGCGTGCAGTCCTTGAGAAACTATGCCAGCACAAGTTATATGCAAAATTGGAAAAATGTGTTTTTCATGCTACGGAAGTTGAATTTCTTGGATTTATCCTGACTCCAAAAGGAGTTCGAATGGACTCTCGAAAGGTGGACGCAATTCTCAAGTGGCCATCACCCAGTTCAGTCAAAGGGGTACAAAGCATGCTCGGATTAGCTAATTTCTACCGCAGATTCATTCCGGACATCTCCCATGTTGTACACCCCATCACAGCACTTTTACGAAAAAACTAACGCTTCTTGTGGACCGAAGAGGCTGAAAAGGCCTTCCAAGAGCTGAAAGCGAAATTCACATCAGCACCTGTCTTAAAGCATCCACGCCCTGAGCTTCCATACATAGTAGAAACTGATGCATCCAGTTTAGCCATGGGAGCTGTCCTGTCCCAGAAGGATCCTGAAACTGGTCAACTTCACCCAGTAGCGTTTTGGTCCAGAAAGTTCTCAGCACCTGAGTTAAACTATGCGGTTAACGATAAAGAGCTATTAGCCATCAAATCCACCTTTAAGGCTTGGTGGCTCTATCTTCTTGGTGCCAGGCATACTATTACCATAATCACCGATCACCGGAACCTGCAGTATTTAAAAACAGCCAAAGCCTAATCATCACGACAACTTCGATGGGCATTGTTCTTTACCGAATTAGATTTCGTGATCACTTATCGACCAGGCTGCAAAAATGGCAAAGCAGATGCCTTATCCTGAATAGGGATGGGAGAAGCATATGCAAACCTGGAACCGGTGCCAATAATTGCAGAGCAAAGAATTCTTGGCATAACTACTCTACAGACACTAGAAGATATTCATTCAAAAATCCAACAACTCTTTGAACCAGCAACCCTGCAGGACTTGGTAAAGAAAGGCCCGGACTACTCAGTCGTCAATGACATACCTTACTATCAAGGACGACTATTTCTACAACACAAGGAAATACAAGAACTAGTCATCTCTAATTACCATGACACCCTGATGGAAGGGCACCCAGGTTTCGCAAAAACTGAAGCGAAAATTAAGAGACAGTTCTGGTGGCCCACTTGGCGAAAAGATGTAAAGTCATTTGTGATGTCTTGTGGCATTTGCGCCCAAAACAAAAGCCAGAAGAAAAAACCAGCTGGCCTTTTACAACCTTTGGATATTCCACCTACACCATGGCACACCTTGTCTTTAGACTTTATTACAGATCTACCTAAATGTAATGGATTTAACACCATCCTAGTTATTGTGGATCTTTTTTCCAAGATGGCCCACTTTATTCCTTTAAAGGGGTTACCTTCTGCTTCGATTCTGGCCAAGGAGTTCCTCGAAAACATTGTTCGATTACACGGATTCCCTTCCGCATTGGTTTCTGACCGAGGTAGTCAATTTATCTCGCATTTTTGGAAGAAATGTTGTCAACTGGCACAAATCGATGGTCAGACGGAAAGGACCAACCAGACCCTTAAACAGTACCTACGCTGCATGCTACACCAGACCGAAAGCAATTGGAAAGATATTTTATGGATTTCCGAGTATGCATACAATAACTCTGTACATTTAGGAACCGGACAAAGCCCTTTTTATACCATCTATTGACATCACCCTCGAACCTCAGAACTCGATTCGCCTCAACACTTAGAAATGCCTGCAGTTAGTCATTTGCACTCTACTTTTACACAAGCCTTTAAGGAAGCCACAGAACATTTGAAACAAGCTAAAGAGAAATACAAGAAAAATGCTGATCAACTTAGAAGTGAAACTCCACAATACCAGATTGGGGATCAAGTTTGGCTGGCTACAAAACATATACCTCTGAAGGGAACTCGGACTTTTAATCCTAGATATTTGGGACCTTACACCATTAAGGCCATTATCAACCCGGTGGCTGTCAAATTGGAATTACCCTCTAATATGCAAATTCATCCTGTCTTTCATGTTTCACTTCTAATACCAGTTCAACCAGGGACAAGATTAACCAAACCACCTGACCCCATCTTGATAGATGGAGAACCTGAATTCGAGGTAAAAAATATCCTGGACTCCAAGATGATTAAATCAAAACTTTTTTATTTTTATCGATTGGAAGGGCTACGGACCACAAGAAAGACCATGGGAGCTTAGCGATCACGTTCATGCACCTCGGTTGGTGAAAAGATTCCATCGGAACTTCCCAGACAAACCGGCGCCAGGGGAAAGAACAACTTTAGGAGGGGCCTTGATGGGGAGTGCTGTCATGATGCCTACCCCGGGCATCAGGACCAAGGCCCTCAGCTCCGGGAGCAGGCATCCAGACATTTGTTTAAACCTCAGCAGCCCCGGCTAGGGGCTGTCTGGGTTCAGTCCTGGCGCCTTAAACGCCAGGCTCATATATAAATCAGTCCTGGCGCCATAGGCGCCAGGCTCATAGACTTTACTTACCTGATGCAGACCATGCTGCAAAAGAGTCCAAGCCTACATGAGGCCTGGATGGGACTATTTTGTTACAGGGACTATGTTTTACTCGGGCGTGGCTCAAGGGAACTTCTTACCTAGAACTACTTTGGAGGCTATTTAAACCACACCCAAACAGCAGCACATGCTTCGCGTTATTCTGCATCCAGCAGCGTGCGGCTAACCGTGCCTGCAGCCAGCATGCAGTCTTCTGCCACACCCGCGTGCCTGCAGCCAGCTTCCAGTCTTCTGCCACGCCCGCCTCGAATCCGGAGCTCCTAGAATAAAGAAGAAGAAAAGGACAAGGTTAGAAAACTAACTTATTTCAAATTCCTCACCTAATTCCGGAACCATTTCATCTCCGGACCTGGAAAGTACATCAGTCCTGCACGCGTCGCTTCGCCAGCTCCAGCACGGCGCAATACTCACCAGTTCTCACACCATCTTTCGATCTGGCACTGTCTCCATCATTTCTTCGCCGTAATCCGGCACCTGGGGGACACAAGAAAAAACAAGGTGAGCCAAGGGAATCAACAAATACAACCTCTTACCACCATAGACTTACCACCGGCGGTATTATTCCATAACTCTCCACATTTTCATATGCCGCATCTGTAAAGAGGGAGAAAAACAACATGTTAACGCATGCAATAGTTACCGGACAGCGTTGGGTAACACAGACTCTTACCTGAATGCCAGCAGCAGCTACAAGAACTTCTTCTCACGAACTCAGTTGTAACTTAAAGAAGGAAGGGGACAAGTGTGAACATCGGGCACATTGAACTCTTTGAACTTGATACTTACCAATCCCGCCAGGGACTTCAGAGTCAATACTTACCGGAACTCTCCCAACGCCTTCAAACCAGTGAAGTAACTGGTATCTATGCGCCCCTGCAAGACCCGCAGGATGGAGAGCTCATCTTTTACGAACATAAGGTGAGGTTACTAAGGGGATATCGGAGGTGATTAGTGGGGGAGAGCGAGAACAGTTGGGAGGCCATCACTAAAACGCACAGGTGGTTAATCCCTGTCTCCACTTGCAGGAAAATACTTCTTCGGGTCCAGCAGACAAAACTAGGTGGTCCAGTCCAGACAGTCATCTCTGCACTACGCATCACTTTGAAGGAGACCGCAGCTGTCCGGATCCGATCGACACCCCTATGGGGTCCAGGTGAGTGTAACAGAACGCGAAGCCTCTCTACAAATACCCAACCGGGTGTTATGGAAAGCTCGGAAACCGACCAACTGGCCCAATTATTGGGGGAACTTAGGGCGGAAGTACATGCCGCTCGCCAAGAGACTAATGCCCTCAGGAGAGAACTGATTGACTCAAAGGAGCGCACGGATGATCTGGCTAGGCAACTACTGCAAAACCAAGCTGGGCAAACGCCCCTACCTGGATATGGGGGAAACCCAACCCCCGTTTCATCAAGAAATCCAGTGCAAGTGGTTTTACCAGGAAATATTCCGTTAGCTCCACCCGAACGCTTTGCTTTGGACCCCAAAAGGTTTGCTGTGTTTATGACCCAATGCCGCTTGCACTTTTTATGCAGACCGGGAGCATTTCCAAATGACCAAGCCAAAGTAGCCTTTGTATTGTCTTATCTTAGTGGCAGCGCAGCGGATTGGTCCATTCCATTAGTCAACCGGGATGATCCTCTTCTCCGGGATTTTCACGGATTTCAAAGGACCATGGAAAAACTATTTGCCAGACACTCACAGGGTCAAGCCCTGGACAACGAACTTTTATCCTTATGATAAGGTAACCAGGATCTGCTAACCTATATTGCAACCTTCAATAGGTTGGTGGTGGAAACCGGGTGGCCGGAGGAAAAACGAATTACATTGTTTCATCGTGGACTTCGGGTGAACTCAAAGATGTCTTGGCTCAAGTTGTGAACCCACCTCAGGATTGTAAAGAATTTAAAGACTTAGTGGTCCAGCTAGACCTCCGACTTCAGAACCGAAAGACTGATCGAGCTAAGTTCGAGATCCGGGTATTGGTTAAACCCAACGTTGCCCCCAAAGGAACAGATGCATCTGAACCTATGCAGATCGGGGGGGTTAAAGGACCCTTAACTCAAAAGGAAAGAGAAAGAAGACGACAGATGCAGTTGTGTCTGTACTGTGGAACCTCAGGACATTTTCTACGGGATTGCCCTACAAAACCACCCAAGAAGGTGGTAGGAGTTGCTGATAAAAGCCACATAGAGCATGATTCGGGAAACGACCACGCCCGACAAGCGTAGAGGTCCGCTTGCTGAGCTTAAAGAAGGACACTCAGTCCACGGATCTTGTTAGGGAGAATTCTCTGTTTAGGCTGAATTTCCTAACCTAGTGAGTCCCCCAGCAGCTTTGCTGGATTTTTGGGGTTTATTTTTTTCTCCTGCCAAGAGTGAGACTCTTTTACCCTCACTCTTGGGCAAGATTTGAGTGCGTTTCTTTGAATCTAGATGTGTTTAATGGGCTATGGGGTCTTTTACTCCATAGGGCTTCATGTGTTTTTGTGATGTGTGTTACACAGCACCCTCAGTGCAGTGACACAGGGGTGTTATAGAGACCCACCAGTATAGACTCCATACCCTGGCACTGACTACTGTCTCCCAGGGCATGTAAAGTCACCATTGACTTTACTAGTCTTAAATTCTGAACAGAACCAGTACAAACCGGTTTATAGTCATAATGTCGAAAAATAAATGTCGACAGACAAAAATGTCGAAAAAAAAGTCGAAAATAATAATGTCGACATCCTATACTTATAATGTAAAAAGTCATTTTTTCGAAAAAAAAATGTCGACATTTTTTTTTTGACATTATGACTATAAACCCTTAAAACTATCAACACCTCACCCAACACCCATCTGCAACCCCCCCACCCCCCCCACCACCACCCTCCCACCCCTCATATGCAACACATTCTATTTATATATTTATTTATTTATTTATTTATTCAATAAATAAATAACCAAAAAAAGGATCATTTACTATGGAGGGGGTCCCCCCCAACCCCCCCTCACCCAACACCCCCTGCCACCCCCCCCCACACCCCCCCAACCACCCTTTCACCCCTCATACTCAACACATACCAATTATATATTTATTTATGTATTTATTTATTTATTTATTCAATAAATAAATAACCAAAAAAAGGATCATTTACTATGGGGGGTCCCCCCCCAACCCCCCCTCACCCAACACCCCCCTGCCACCCCCCCACACCCCCCAACCACCCTTTCACCCCTCATACTCAACGCATAACAATTATATATTTATTTATTTATTTAGTCAATAATTAAATAAATAAAAATAGTATCATTTACTATGGGGGGGGTCCCCCCTCCAACCCCCCCTCACCCAACACCCCCCTGCCACCCCCCCACCCCCCCAACCACCCCTCATACTCAACACATCTTATATATATATATTTATTTATTTATTCATACCATAAATTCAAAATTTCGAAAAAATATCGAAAAATTTCGACATTATTGTTTGTCGACATTATTTTTTTCGACATTTATTTTTCGAAATTTTGACTGTCGACATTTTGACTGTCGACATTATGACTGCACACCGTACAAACCATCATATTGTGGACGTACTGTTTGGGCAATTCAATTGCCCCAGGGTCTGTTAGTCGAGGGGGCACGTCTCCGTCCCCCCTGATCGAGTTTAGGCTGGTGGCAGTGGATACTACTTTTTATATTCAACCGCAAATATTTTCCTATGGGATTTCCCATTGTTGTAGGCTACTATCTTTATTTAATTATTTACGGTAGCCTCGAACATACCGCCGGTTTATTTAATTAATATTAATTCTCCGGTTGGTATTTTTTGCCAAAACTTGATTCTAAAATGAAGTTTGTGTTCTCTTCTGTGACTCCAACCCAAGTCGAGCCCTTTGTTTCACTTTTTGGCGGGCTTCTCCACAGAAGCCCTCCAAAGTGGTGCCACTCTGTCTGGGGTACTTAGGGGGGGTGGAGGGGAATTTAGGCACCATGGACTGAGTTGCTTAGGCAACTCAAGTCGCACTCCATCCTGATTGGCTCAAGTGGTGAGTCGGCCGGCTCACCACTTAGCATGTTTGAGTGACAGCTAGGCTGAGTGAATGGGGGTTTTCTGCATAAAAGCAGGGCTTTGGGGACTGGAACTTCAGAAGTCGCACAGGACCTAAGAATCAAACGAGGGAGAAGCTGAGCCGACCTGCCACGACACCACCACCGGTGGAGACCTGCTGGACCGCCTCACCACTTTTCCCAATGACAGAGGAGATCTCCCGCCAGAGAGTCTTCTTCCTTTGACTGGTGGGGATAACCAGTTTCACCGTCTTTTCGCCTTCCCGACGTACCTCGTGGCCGCCTTGCCTGTGCCAAGCACCCCGGCAACCGGGATACCATGTTTTACCACGACCACGAAACAAACCTACCACCTTTAACCGGAAAACTCCACCGCTGGTTTCTTCACTGGTAGTGCAACGACCTTCATCTTTCCTCCAAGTTGAGATCTTCTCTTCCCCTGGACAATGACGCAACTTGCACCCACTACCAGGAACAACTGCCACCGCTGGAGGATCCTTCCCACTTAAGGTACCGTGTCCCGCCTGGCTTCCCTTGCTACCGACTGTACGGGGTAGATTTAGCCCCAGGCTTTCGAACCTGGGTTAGCCTGGGACACCCTGGCTAAACTTTCCTAAGCCTCTCTAAACTCTTTTTGAACCCTCTGCAAGACTTTCTAAGCCTAGTGTAACTGTGTGATCTTGGGCGCATTTGTGCTCTGCTCTCTCTAAGAGTGGGCCCAGCCTTTGGACTTTGGCTCACCAGTGACTTTTGCTCTTCTGCCTTGCTAACAGTGTTCCTGAATCTTAGAGTGGTGTACCTTTCCATATTCTGTCTTTTTCCCTCCCTTTCTCACAAACTTATTGGAGTGCCATCTAGTTAAGCGCTCACCGCTGTATGAAAATAAGTGGTGTTTTACGGTGACTTATCTGATAAGGAAAAAGGGGTGTATATATTACAATAGTAACTGTGTTTAGAAAATTTTACAATAAGAGTGCTGGAGTGTTTCAAACAGTGTGTTTTTAAATAAATAATTATATACTTTGATACCAAAGCTCTGGTCAGTGTTTGCTTGTATTATTGTATCTGAGTGCCTATTGTGTATACTTTGCATACTGCCTAACTCTTCTTGAGGGAAGTCTGACTGCTCAGCCACAGCTACCAGGTAAATCTCGGTGTTGCAGACTGCTACCAAGTGGGTTTACTGCCAACACCTGTAGTCTTAAATCTTTTGCAGTGTTCCCTAAGGGAACTGCACAGGTTTCTGCCTAACACTGGTGTACAGCGGTGGGATTTGTATTGAGTATGCAATTTAGAGTGCTTTAGGATACCTTAGTACAACTAACCACAAACCTTAGCACTGAAAAAGTAATCTTTCTAACATGTCAACTGTGGAAACTTATAGTCAAGAGTCCCTTGCTACAAAAACTGCTGATTGTTTAAGAGTACTATGTAAGCATAAGAACCTCCTGACTAAAGGCAAGAAAATGGAATTAATAGAAAGGTTGTTAGCTAACCAAAGTCTGGATGATGGTTCTGAGGAACCTACCATGCCAGAAAATGTAGATAACTGTATAGAAATTGATATTGATCAAAATGTTGATAATCTTGAGGAAGAGTCAGAAGAGGAGGGTGAGGCTGCTGTGACTGTCCCCCCTAGGCCTCTGTCTGCTCTACCTGCTGTACCTACTGCGCCTTTGCCAAGTCCCACACTTAGTCCTCAATATCTCGAATTAGAGAAAATTAAACTTGAACTAGAGTTCAAGAGACTGAATACTCAGGCTGAACAGAGACATCAGGAAATGAATCAAGAACTAAGGCTAAGGGAAATGGAGATCAAGCATGAGCTAGAAATAAAGAAAGTATCTGTCGAAAATGCTTCTCTCTCTGGCTCCTCTAGAAGTTCCAGTCCTAAAAGACCCCGGATGCCTAAAGAATTGGTTGGTATGTATGAGCCTAAGTTGGATGTGTTGGATTGGTTGTCTCTGTTTGAATATAGTCATGGGCTCCAGAACATCACATGAAATGACTTACTCACCTAGTTGTTCTCTAGGCTTCCCCCTGTTGCAACTGATGTGGTAATGGAGTTGGGGGAGGAGGATAGGAAAGAGTATGAATGTGTGAAACTAGCTCTGATAGCTAGATTTGGGAAGACCCTTCCCCAGTATCTTAAGAGGTTTAGAACCCTCAAAAAGCATGATGGTACCCCTTGGGCAACCTGGGTGAGTGAAGGGTTGAAAAACTTAGAGGGATGGATTAAGGGTTACAAAGTGAACACTTATGAAGGTATGAAGAATCTTTTTATGTTGGAGTCAATTTATGATGCCTGCTCTCCTGAGCTCAGACAGCACTTGGCTGATTCAAAGGAATTAGATTCCCGAAAACTAGCTAAGGCTGCTGACTTGTAGGTTGCCAACAGGGCCACTCAAAAGGATTCTGGGGTAACTCAGAAAAAGGATGAGGGGAAACAGCCTAAAAGGACTCCAAAGAGAATTCTAATACTGCAAATTCCAAAGAGGGCCCCAAACAAAACCAGAAGGGTAAGCCACCAGGGAAACCACAGTAGAATAGTGTCTCCTCTGGTGCCAAACCAGAGGGAGGTCAGAACAAGCCTCCATTCCAGAAGGCATTTGGTAAATGCTTTGTTTGTGGCTCTACTGACCATGTGAAAGGAGATCCCAGATGCAAGGGTAAACCTTCAGGGATCCAACTTGCCTCCTTAGCCTTCGCTCCAGAAGAGGAAGTCCCAATGGCAAGTGGAAACTTTCTACTGCTGGCTGATGAACCCATTGGAGTCTCAGCCAGTGTTTCTTTAGTCTCTCTGGGGTTGTGGGAACAACAGAACTTAGATGTGTATAATTCTATCCCAGATAATACTAAAGAGTATTATAAAGACAGTGTCCAGGTGAATGGTCAGGAGACTCCTGCCATTAGAGACACTGGGGCCAGCATAACTGTGGTGGATGAATCATTTTTCAAGGCAGAGGATGTTGCTAAGGCACCCAAATGCCTCATCAAGTTATCTGGAGGGCCTGTGCAGACGTGTCCCCAGTTACCAGTTTTCATCCAGTGTAATGACATGGCTGTAAAAATACCTGTCAGTGTACAATGTGAAGTGCCAGGTAGGGTTCTGTTGGGTAATGACCTGAAAGCTCTTGGAGTTGTGTCACATACCCCAGACTACCTAGTAAAAGGTTACAGGAGCTCACAAAACCTGCAAGAGAGAAAACCCTGCGAGGGTTATCTCAGGAGATGATGACAGAGATCACTCCTTTACCACTGGAGCAACTCACTGCAGTAACTACCAGATCAGGAGCAAAGGGGCAACCCAAGGCTCCTAGGAAAAAGTCAGCAGCAAGCACTCCAGTGCTTCCAACAGTTACACCTGTAACTCCATCTCCAGCTGAGACTGAGAGGGAGGTACAACCCTGTATGGTTGAACTAGACTCTGAAGAAGAGTTAGTGGGAGGCCAAGAACTTATTGGAGATCTAGACCCTGAGGACCATCCTGAGCTGCAGTCTTTACTGGCAGAAGGTGGGTGCAGCAGGGCAGCTTTCCGTAAGCGACAAAGAAAATGTCCAACTCTGGAGGGTCTCCGCCAACAGGCAGCTGCTCAGGCTGATGGGCAAGAGCCTGGAAAGTATAGGTTGCACTGGGAAGATGGCCTCTTCTACGGTGAACCGACTGAGTCTGAACCTGGAGACTACAAACGCCTTGTAGTACCTCAAGAAAACAGACAACAGTTCTTGCATTTAGCCCACGAGATTCCTTTGGCTGGTCACTTGAGCTTCAAGAAGACCAAGGAAAGGCTCTCACTCTACTTCTACTGGCCAAAAATGGGGGCAGAAATAGATATGTTTTGCAAGAGCTGCCATACCTGCCAAACTTCTGGTAAGGTTGGCGCCAAGAATGTGGCACCCTTAGTGCCTCTCCCAGTTGTGGGAGTCCCATTTGTGAGGGTAGGGATTGACATTGTTGGTCCCCTTGATCCCCCTACCTCCTCAGGCAACAGGTTTATCCTTGTTGTAGTAGACCATGCTACTAGATACCCTGGGGCAATTCCTATGAGGACTGTTACATCTCCGGCTGTGGCTAAGGCCCTCCTTGGTATTTTTACCAGGGTTGGGTTTCCTAAGGAAGTAATATCTGACAGGGGGTCAAACTTTATGTCCCACTACATGAAAGCCATGTGGAAAACCTGTGGAGTTACTTACAAGTTCTCAACCGCCTACCTCCCCCAAACCAATGGGTTGGTAGAAAGATTTAACAGAACCATGAAGAGCATGATAGGTGCTTTAGCGGAACCTCTGAAAAGAAAGTGGGACCTTCTACTGCCATGCCTTCTCTTTGCTTATAGAGAAATCCCTTTAGGAGGGAGTAGGTTATTCTCCCTTTGAACTTCTCTATGGCCATCCGGTCAGAGGTCCATTGGCCCTGATTAAGGAGGGGTTGGAAGGTGCTCCTCCCCTCAAGCCAGTCAGAGGGACTGACTATGTAATAGGTCTCCGAAGGAGAATGTCACACATGATGGCAGAAGCTAGTGATAACCTGAAAGCTGGACAAGCTTTGGTCAGGCATTGGCATGATCAAAAGGCTAACATGGTTGAGTTCACTCAAGACCAGCTAGTTCTCGTTATGCTCCCAACAAGGCAGAGGGCCTTGCAAGACAAATGGATGGGACCCTTCAAAGTTGTGGGAAAACCTGGAGAGGTCAACTATCTGGTGGATCTGTGCAGACCCAGGGAAGCTCCTAGAGTCTTCCACACCAAACGACTGAAAGCGTACATCTCCAGACCTGAAGTAGGAGCCTTGCTTCTAGCTTCAGCGGCAGAGGAAGAAGAGAGTGAGTCTCTCCCTGATCTCCTCAGAGGTGTACCTTTAGATGAAAAAATTGAAGGAGTCAATCTCTCTTCAGATCTGACACCTGAGCAACAAGAGGAGTGCAAATCTATGGTAAATCAGTTTGCCTCCCTGTTCTCACTCTCACCAGGCTTGACCCCTTGGGGACAGCACGAGATACTCACTGATGACTGTCTGCCAGTCAAAAGCAGAGGATACCGAATGTCAGAAAATGTGAGAACCCATATCAAGGGGGAGGTCAAGAAGATGCTTGATCTCGGGGTAATAGAACCCTCTACTAGTCCATGGTCTAGCCCAGTTGTGTTAGTACCAAAGGCAGGATCCAAAGACTTGAGATTCTGTGTGGACTATAGAGCTCTTAATGCAGTCACCAAGACTGATGCCCACCCTTTACCAAGGACAGATGAGTTGGTGGATAAACTTGGTGCAGCCAAGTACCTCAGCACATTTGACCTTACGTCAGGTTATTGGCAAATAGCCTTGACAGACCATGCCAAGGAGAAAACTGCATTTTCCACCCCAGTTGGCTTGTACCAGTTTAAGGTCATGCCTTTTGGATTAAAAAATGCACCTGCTACATTCCAAAGGATGGTGAACCAAGTTCTAGCTGGGATGGAGGACTTCTGCATGGCATACTTGGATGACATTGCAGTCTTCAGCCACTCCTGGGAGGATCATATGAACCACCTAGGACATGTTTTGCAGGCTCTTGGACAGGCCAATTTGACTATCAAGGCAAGTAAATGCCAGATAGGTCAAAGTAAGGTGGTCTACCTTGGGCATGAGGTAGGAGGTGGAGAAATAAGGCCTTTGCTCAGCAAGATTGAAGCTGTGCAAAATTGGACAACACCTACTACTCAAACCCAAGTGAGAGCCTTCCTAGGCCTCACTGGGTATTACAGGAATTTCATTGAGAACTATGGGACCATAGCTTCTCCACTGAATGTAATCTCCTCTCCAAAATTCCCTAAACAGGTCAAATGGAATGAGGAGTGCAATCAGGCCTTTGAAAAACTGAAGAAAGCTCTTTGCCAAGCTCCAGTATTGAGAGCTCCTGACTGCCACCAAACTTTCATTGTACAAACTGATGCTTCCAATGTAGGTATAGGTGCAGTTCTAAGCCAACTGGATGAGAAGAGTAGGGAGCACCCCATTTGCTTCATCAGCCGTAAGCTGAAGGATCCTGAGACAAGGTGGGCAACAATAGAAAGAGAATGCTTGGCTATTGTGCGGGCACTGAAGATGTTTAGGCCATACTTGTATGGTTCTACTTTTGTCATTCAGACTGACCACCAACCCTTGAGATGGTTAATGCAAATGAAGGGAGAAAATCCAAAACTATTGAGATGGTCAATCTGCCTGCAAGGGTTTGATTTCACCATTGAGCACAGGTCATGGTGTCACCATCAAAATGCTGATGGACTCTCTAGGATGTATGTCATCGACTAGAGGTATGAGGTTCATCCAGGAGTGGATTAAATCCTCCTATCCCTTAGTCTGGGGGCGGGGGCGAGTGTTAGGGAGAATTCTCTGTTTAGGCTGAATTTCCTAACCTAGTGAGTCCCCCAGCAGCTTTGCTGGATTTTTGGGGTTTATTTTTGTCTCCTGCCAAGAGTGAGACTCTTTTACCCTCACTCTTGGGCGGTTACCAGTCAAATGGTCGAAAACATTTGGTCGACAGGACAATTGGTCGACACCATTTGGTCGAATGCCAAATGGTCGAATTTATTTATTTTTTTTTTTACCCATTTTTTGGGTTTTTTTGGGGGGGTCCCCCCCCACCCCCTTTTTTTTTCTTTTTTTTTCTTTTTTTTTTTCCCCACACGAAAACCCACAAAACACATATATATATATAAAAAAAAAAAATTCGACCATTTGGCATTCGACCAAATGGTGTCGACCAAATTGCAGTCGACCAGTTTGTTGTCGACCAGTTGACTGGACACCCTCTTGGGCATGATTTGAGTGTGTTTCTTTGAATCTAGATGTGTTTAATGGGCTATGGGGTCTTTTACTCCATAGGCCTTCATGTGTTTTTGTGATGTGTGTTACACAGCACCCTCAGTGCAGTGACACAGGGGTGTCATAGTGACCCCCCAGTATAGACTCCATACCCTGGGACTGACTACTGTCTCCCAGGGCATGTAAAGTCACCATTGACTTTACTAGTCTTAAATTCTGAACAGAACCAGTACAAAATATCATATTGTGGATGTACTGGCTGGGGCAATTCAATTGCCCCAGGGTCTGTTAGTTGAGGGGGCATGTCTCTGTCCCCGCTGATCGACTTTTGGCTGGTGGCAGTGGATACTACTTTTTATATTCAACCGCGAATATTTTCCTATGGGATTTCCCATTGTTGTAGGCTACTATCTTTATTTAATTATTTACGGTAGCCTCGAACATACCACCGGTTTATTTAATTAATATTAATTCTCTGGTTGGTATTTTTTGCCAAAACTTGATTCTAAAATGGCGTTTGTGTTCTCTTCTGTGACTCCAACCCAAGTCGAGTCCTTTGTTCCACTTTTTGGCGGGCTTCTCCACAGAAGCCCTCCAAAGTGGTGCCACTCTGTCTGGGGTACTTAGGGGGGGTGGAGGGGAATTTAGGCACCCTGGACTGAGTTGCCTAGGCAACTCAAGTCGCACTCCATCCTGATTGGCTCAAGTGGTGAGCCGGCTGGCTCACCACTTAGCATGTTTGAGTGACAGCTAGGCTGAGTGAATGGGGGTTTTCTGCATAAAAGCAGGGCTTTGGGGACTGGAACTTCAGAAGTCGTACAGGACCTAAGAATCAAACGAGGGAGAAGCTGAGCCGACCTGCCATGACACCACCACCGGTGGATACCTGCTGGACCGCCTCACCACTTTTCCCAACGACAGAGGAGATCTCCCGCCAGAGAGTCTTCTTCCTTTGACTGGTGGGGATAACCAGTTTCACCGTCTTTTCACCTTCCCGACGTACCTCGTGGCCGCCTTGTCTGTGCCAAGCACCCCGGCAACCGGGATACCACGTTTTACCACGACCACAAAACAAACCTACCACCTTTAACCGGAAAACTTCACGGCTGGTTCCTTCCCTGGTAGTGCAACGACCTTCATCTTTCCTCCAAGTCGAGATCTTCTCTTCCCCTGGACAACGACGCAACTTGCACCCACTACCAGGAACAACTGCCACCGCTGGAGGATCCTTCCCACTTAAGGTACCGTGTCCCGCCTGGCTTCCCTTGCTACCGACTGTACGGGGTAGATTTAGCCCCAGGCTTTCGAACCTGGGTTAGCCTGGGACACCCTGGCTAAACTTTCCTAAGCCTCTCTAAACTCTTTTTGAACCCTCTGCAAGACTTTCTAAGCCTAGTGTAACTGTGTGATCTTGGGCGCATTTGTGCTCTGCTCTCTCTAAGAGTGGGCCCAGCCTTTGGACTTTGGCTCACCAGTGACTTTTGCTCTTCTGCCTTGCTAACAGTGTTCCTGAATCTTAGAGTGGTGTACCTTTCCATATTCTGTCTTTTTCCCTCCCTTTCTCACAAACTTATTGGAGTGCCATCTAGTTAAGCGCTCACCTCTGTATGAAAATAAGTGGTGTTTTACAGTGACTTATCTGATAAGGAAAACGGGGTGTATATATTACAATAGTAACTGTGTTTAGAACATTTTACAATAAGAGTGCTGGAGTGTTTCAAACAGCGTGTTTTTAAATAAATAATTATATACTTTGATACCAAAGCTCTGGTCAGTGTTTGCTTGCATTATTGTATCTGAGTGCCTATTGTGTATACTTTGCATCCTGCCTAACTCTTCTTGAGGGAAGTCTGACTGCTCAGCCACAGCTACTAGGTAAATCTGGGTGGTGCAGACTGCTACCAAGTGGGTTTACTGCCAACACCTGTAGTCTTAAATCTTTTGCAGTGTTCCCTAAGGGAACTGCACAGGTTTCTGCCTAACACATCTGATCATCCCAATGGTCCTACTGGATCCCAGGCAGCCATCACGTATGCATGCAGTAAGGGCATACATAGATAGCGGGGCCGTAGGAAACTATATGGACCACGAATTGTTGTCAAGGATGAATCTACCTCTTTGCAAAAAGACCACTTCGGATGTCATCACCACAGTTGATGGAACTGAGATTGCCTCGGGGCCTGTAACTCATTCCACTACAGAGATGACACTGTTGAGTCAAGATGGGCATCGAGAGACTATTGTGTTTGATCTAATCAAAGCCCCACAGTTCCAGATAATACTGGGGATGCCATGGTTGGAAACACATAATCCTTGTATAGATTGGCGAGAGAAGAGAATAACCTTCCCGGATTGTGCGCACACCTGTTACCCAGAGAAAACTTTGAACAAAGGCCTGGCTACAGTCGTTAACCCAATCGTGCAGTTATCTTAGGAATACCAAGAATTTCAGTATGTTTTTCAAAAAGAACAGGCCAATACATTACCTCCTCACAGATAATACGATTGTCAAATCGACCTCCTACCCGGTGCACAACCCCCATGCAGTAGAATCTACGCCCTCATGGAACCTGAAAATCATCACCTACGGCAATACTTGGACCAACACCTTGCTAATGGCTTTATTTGTCCTTCCAAGTCTCCTGCATCCTCAGCTTTATTCTTCGTGCCAAAACAGGAAGGTGACCTTAGAACGTGCATAGATTATCGCGCATTAAATCAGATTACGGTAAAAAAACGATACCCATTGCCTCCGATCCCCGAATGAATAGACCAAGTAAAGGATGCTTGTATCTACACTAAGTTAGATCTCCGAGGGGCATATAATCTGGTACGTGTGAAGAAAGGCGACGAATGGAAGACTGCCTTTCGCACCAAGTACGGATTATTCGAATATCAGGTGATGCCCTTCGGGTTGTGCAATGCACCAGCAACCTTCCAGTATTTTATGAACAATGTCCTCCGTGAACTCATTGACGTCTGTGTCGTCATATACATAGATGATATTCTAGTGTACTCCTCCTCAGAATCAGACCATGTTAAGCACGTGCGTGCAGTCCTTGAGAAACTACGCCAGCACAAGTTATATGCAAAATTGGAAAAATGTGTTTTTCATGCTACAGAAGTTGAATTTCTTGGATTTATCCTGACTCCAAAAGGAGTCCGAATGGACTCTTGAAAGGTGGACGCAATTCTCAAGTGGCCATCACCCAGTTCAGTCAAAGGGGTACAAAGCATACTCGGATTTGTTAATTTCTACCGCAGATTCATTCCGGACTTCTCCCATGTTGTACAACCCATCACAGCACTTTTGCGAAAAAACTAATGCTTTTTGTGGACCAAAGAGGCTGAAAAGGCCTTCAAAGAGCTGAAAGCGAAATTCACATCAGTACCTGTCTTAAAGCATCCACGCCCTGAGCTTCCATACATAGTAGACACTGATGCATCCAGTTTAGCCATGGGAGCTGTCCTGTCCCAGAAGGATCCTGAAACCGGTCAACTTCACCCAGTAGCGTTTTGGTCCAGAAAGTTCTCAGCACCTGAGTTAAACTATGCGGTTACCGATAAAGAGCTATTAGCCATCAAATCCGCCTTTAAGGCTTGGCGGCACTATCTTCTTGGTGCCAGGCATACTATTACCGTAATCACCGATCACCGGAACCTGCAGCATTTAAAAACAGCTGAAGCCCAATCATCGCGACAACTTCGATGGGCATTGTTCTTTGCCGAATTCGATTTTGTGATCACTTATCGACCAGGCTGCAAAAATGGCAAAGCAGATGCCTTATCCTGAATAGGGATGGGAGAAGCATATGCAAACCCAGAACCGGTGTCAATAATTGCCGAGCAAAGAATTCTTAGCATAACTACTCTACAGACACTAGAAGATATTCATTCAAAAATCCAACAACTCTTCGATCCAGCAACCCTGCAGGACTGGGTAAAGAAAGGCCCGGACTATTCAGTCGTCAATTACCTACCTTACTATCAAGGACGACTATTTCTACAACACAAGGAAATACAAGAACTAGTCATCTCCAGTTACCATGACACCCTGATGGAAGGGCACCCAGGTTTCGCAAAAACTGAAGCGAAAATTAAGAGACAGTTCTGGTGGCCCACTTGGCGAAAAGATGTAAAGTCATTTGTGATGTCTTGTGGCATTTGCGCCCAAAACAAAAGCCAGAAGAAAAAACCAGCTGGCCTTTTACAACCTTTGGATATTCAACCTACACCATGGCACACCTTGTCTTTAGACTTTATTACAGATCTACCTCCATGTAATGGATTTAACACCATCCTAGTTATTGTGGATCTTTTTTCCAAGATGGCCCACTTTATTGCTTTAAAGGGGTTACCTTCTGCTTCGATTCTGGCCAAGGAGTTCCTCGAAAACATTGTTCGATTACATGGATTCCCTTCCGTATTGGTTTCTGACCGAGGTAGTCAATTTATCTCGCATTTTTGGAAGAAATGTTGTCAACTGGCACAAATCGATGGTCAGACGGAAAGGACCAACCAGACCCTTGAACAGTACCTATGCTGCATTCTACACCAGACCGAAAGCAATTGGAAAGATATTTCATGGATTTCCGAGTACGCATACAATAACTCTGTACATTCAGGAACCGGACAAAGCCCTTTTTATACCATCTATTGACATCACCCTCGAACCTCAGAACACGATTTGCCACAGCACTTAGAAATGCCTGCAGTTAGTCATTTGCACTCTACTATTACACAAGCCTTTAAGGAAGCCACAGAACATTTGAAACAAGCAAAAGAGAAATACAAGAAAAATGCTGATCAACATAGAAGTGAAACTCCACAATACCAGATTGGGGATCAAGTTTGGCTGGCTACAAAACATATACCTCTGAAGGGAACTCAGACTTTTAATCCTAGATATTTGGTACCTTACACCATTAAGGCCATTATCAACCCGGTGGCTGTCAAATTGGAATTACCCTCTAATATGAGAATTCATCCTGTCTTTCATGTTTCACTTCTAAAAACAGTTCAACCAGGGACAAGATTAACCAAACCACCTGACCCCATCTTGATAGAATGAGAACCTGATTTCAAGGTAAAAAATATCCTGGACTCCAAGATGATTAAATCAAAACTTTTTTATTTGATCGATTGGAAGTGCTACGGACCACAAGAAAGATCATGGGAGCCTAGCGATCACGTTCATGCACCTCGGTTGGTGAAAAGATTCCATCAGAACTTCCCAGACAAACCCGGGCCAGGGGGAAGAACAACTTTAGGAGGGGCCTTGGGGGGAGTGCTGTCATGGCATCAGGACCAAGGCCCTCAGCTCCGGAAGCAGGCATCCAGACATTTGTTTAAACCTCAGCAGCCCCGGCTAGGGGCTGTCTGGGTTCAGTCCTGGCGCCTTAGGCGCCAGGCTCATAATAGAAATCAGTCCTGGCGCCATAGGCGCCAGGCTCATAGACTTTACTTTACTTACCTGATGCAGACCATGCTACAAAAGAGTCCAAGCCTACATGAGGCCTGGATGGGACTATTTTGTTACAGGGACTATTTTTTACTCGGGCGTGCCTCTAGGGAACTTCTTATCTGGAACTACTTTGGAGGCTATTTAAACCACACCCGAACAGCAGCACATGCTTCGCGTTATTCTGCATCCAGCAGCGTGCCGCTCACCGTGCCTGCAGCCAGCATCCAGTCTTCTGCCACGCCCTCCTCGAATCCGAAGCTCCTAGAATAAAGAAGAAGAAAAGGACAAGGTTAGAAAACTAACTTATTTCAAATTCCTCACCTACTTCCGGAACCATTTGATCTCCGGACCTGGAAAGTACATCAGTCCTGCACGCGTCGCTTCGCCAGCTCCAGCACGGCGCCATACTCACCAGTTCTCACAGCATCTTTCGATCTGGCACTGTATCCATCATTTCTTCGCTGTAATCCGGCAACTAGTGGACACAAGAAAAAACAAGGTGAGCCAAGGGAATCAACAAATACAACCTCTTACCACCATAAACTTACCACCGGCGGTATTATTCCATAACTCTCCACATTTTCATGTGCCGTATCTGTAAAGAGGGAGAAAAACAACACGTTAACGCATGCAATAGTTACCGGACAGCGTTGGGTAACACAGACTCTTACCTGAACGCCAGCAGCAGCTACAAAACCTTCTTCTCACGAACTCAGTTGCAACTTAAGGAAGGAAGGGGACAAGAGTGAACATCGGGCACATTGAACTCTTTGTACCTGATACTTCAAAGTGAATACTTACCGGAACTCTCCCAACGCCTTCAAACCAGTGAAGTAACTGGTATCTACGTGCCCCTGCAAGACACGCAGGATGGAGAGCTCATCTTTTACGAACATAAGGTGAGGTTACTAAGGGGATATCGGAGGTGATTAGTGGGGGAGAGCAAGAACAGTTGGGAGTCCATCACTAAAACCCACAGGTGGATAATCCCTGTCTCCACTTGCAGGAAAATGCTTCTTCGGGTCCAGCAGACAAGACTAGGCGGGCCAGTCCAGACAGTCATCTCTGCACTACGCATCACTTTGAAGGAGACCACAGCTGCCCGGGTCCGATCGACACCCCTGTGGGGTTCAGGTGAGTGTAACAGATGGGTGGACACATTTGGAACAGCACGTCAGTATCCAGCTGAGACAGAGGCAGGTAGAGATACACGGCTTGTGGTATTTGCATTTATGCAGCAGTGCTTGCTGTGTGCACTGGGGAGACTTAATGGTGCACAGTCAATTGTAGTTATCATCCAACACACCTGAAATGGACATAGTGAGCTAAGATTGCAAGTACTTCTCCTCCACAAGTTTACAGTGCACAATCAGAAGATCTCAGTGACCACCCATGCTAACTCCACTTTGCACATGCTGAAAAAGCCATGTGAGCAGTGCAATTCCACCACAGATTTCTGCAACTCTCACAGGAGAGCTCTAGATGGGGAGTTTTTACAAAGTGGGTGTGGCAGCTGCTGTTCAATATCTTCACAGCATTACACAATTTTGACTAGGCCACAGAGTGCTTCTCCCTCTGGTGTATCTACTTAAGTTCAACATTTTCAGAGGATAGGCGTGTGGCAAGACTGGTGAATGGTCTGTTTTTAACCACTTCTTTTAACCTTCTACAGGGAGTCGGGTTTCAAGGTAAACGTGAGTAACTGCATCCTTCCTTTGTGGACTTAGGTTTCAAAGTAATGGTGGCCATTTTTCATTTGGATGTCTTGGGAGAGGAGGACTTCAGCAAACATCATAAGGAGGACTGTAGTATAATATATAGTGCCTTGAAGTTTATAGCAACTCACTGAATGTGATGGCATTTTGTTACCAGCAATAATGTGGCATACACATATGGCCAGTCCTATTTGGCCAGTATAACAGGTGAATATGTGGCTGGAGGCATGCAAGGTATGGAATTCATAATGCAGCCAAAGCCCAATATAAAACTTCAGAGAGTAAAAGTGCATCATTTTTCTTCTTTCTCTGGATTACCTCATGCATAAAGGACTACATTATTGAACATTATTTATATAACTGACTATTTTAATTAACAATTACTAATCACTAATGCTAACTCATTAACATTATAATGTAGTCACATGTACAAAGGGAGGTGAAAATACATATTTTGAAATTTGTTTTTAAACGTGCACTGGATTTTTATCTCTTCTTTTCTCTTGCTGTGTTGAATGCAGAAAGCAGGAAGGCAGCAGGAAATTGAAAAAGATACAGTTATTATAATCTGAAGCTACCATTGTTTGGGACATGAGGGTGTTAACAGAATACATTTTCTGCTAATATGATTGGAAGGAAGTGTATCTGCAGTTGTGCCACGTAGGCAGAATGGGACGGTGCAGAGTTTTGCTGGGAAAAGTCTGACAGAGGGAGAGGCAGTTCGCTTTTGCTGGGCTCCAGAGACGGATGATCTTGGTGTCTTGGCACTGGCATGGAATTTTCGCTGTGCATATCAGAAATTGAGATTACAGAGGCAACCCCTGTCGACTGGGCCCGCTCTTCTGAAGGAGGTCGTTTGGAGGAGGAAACCACAAATCTTTTGGTAAGCAGCCAAAGTTAAGTGAGGGGGTTGCTGTGTACTTTCGTGTGAATGAACAGTAGCAATCTAAAATATCATGTAGGTAGAGCCGCTAAAAGAAATCCCCTGCATTTAGTTTGTCATATGATAATGTTGCAAAGTGAATGGTGCTCTGTCTCTGTATTGTTTCTTTTCTTGTTTTTATAACAGAGAACAACGCGATATAAATGGTAAAATGTGATTTTGAATTGCAATTGTTTATAATACACACAATATGAAAAGCAGAACCTGTAGAGGGTGTTTTGTTTTTCTCTTTGCTTGGTGCATTTGGAATAGCATTTGTGACACGGGGAAGATTTTTTTTTAGGTAGTACATTTGTCATTTTTCCCATGTAGATGAAATAACAGACAGAATAAATAAGACTTAGCAGTAATAAATAGCTGTATGCGTGTGTTCCCCAGTGCATGCTGTCTGGGTGAAATCTAATACAATATATAGATTACTGGGGGTCTATGAACCAGTAATGGGGCCATGGACGCATAGTTCACTGGTGTAGATAAATCAGTGATAAAAGCCACAGGTGGCACTCTATATGAAAGTGTGTTGTTCCTGAATGTCGGTCCAAGGCTCTCTATAGATCACAAGAGTATTATAAGAATAAGGAAGGTTTTGTGTATGATGGGGCATAAATAGGGGCAGAAATTATGCTCACTATCAAGTAGCTTACCACCAGAAAATACCTCCAATAGTGTATATTACTAAATTATCCAATATAGTGTAATAAAATATGGTCACTGGAAGGAGGTAAGGCCAAACACAATCTACATGCAAGGATAAGTTATCACCAAATTACCACTCTTCTTTTGACGGTAAGAAAATACCGCCAGACCCCAAATCTACACAAAATACCCTACAGGACACACTGTGCAAATATGAAAACATGCTTTGCTGTAGCACTTGCAACATCAATTGGAGAAAGGTCACTGGCAGCAGTAAGAACACTAATATGCCTAAGGCGACCAGCCATGTCAAGCTCAGAGAAAATAGTGACATGAATGGAAAGTGTAAACAGTATAGCCGTAGCATGGAGGGAATGGAATCTGTGGACATCGTTTTCAATCGTCTTCAGTTAAAGCCCTATCAATTTAACAATTCATCCATGGGAAGGGATGGTAGCCCATTACACTATTGGTAAAGGAAGCAGTTCATCTAGCCAGCAGCACCGCTGTGAGTTGCTGTAGAATAACAAATCTGGCCCCACAAGTGTGCCGCCTAACAAAGAGTTTAGTGTAGCCAGGCTATTGTGCCTAATCGCATAGGAAACCTAATAGTGCCGCCTGTGTACCAATTGATATTTATAATAATGAACAAACACTTCAATGTGAAAGCATAAGGAATGACATCTATCCATTGCCAGAACAATTTCTTTGATGGCAATGATTTGATACTAAATTATTTGCTAGTAAATGGCAGGCATTGAACAATGGAGCTGAGAGGTTTTGTGGTTTGGAAAAAGACATTTGTATTAGTGAGTGTTGCTGAGAGGCCTCTCAAAGTTGCTGTGTAAACATTCCATTGCATTTGCATTGCGCTGGAGCAACAATCAATGCAGGGAATTACTTCCCTCCCCAATCAAGAGCGCCACATCAATAACTCAATTTATCAGATTGTTCACTAGCCCTGCTTCTGACTCATTTCACACCTTTATCAGCCCTCACCCCATGTGCGATAGGCGAGCCAAGAATCAGGCCAGTGTGCAGAAAGAATATATATATTTACTAAATCAATATTGCACACAAACTATCACTGGACACACCACTTTACTCCGTGGCACAAAAACAATGGTAGAATACAAAAAAGTTGAACACAATTTGATTTTGTGTGTTAACGAAAGATCACAGGACCTCTTGCACAACAACATATACAGTTTTAAATTCAGGTGTCATGTAAAAAAAACACATGTTAAATAAATACTTAATGCAGTACCTCGAAATATCACAGGGCCATATATCTGACAATGTATATATGATATGATATGGCATTTATAACGCACCTATACACAAGTGTTTCAAGGTGCGATGAGGCAAGGGAGGGGGAACAAAGGGGTGACAGACAACAATGTTACTAGGCCTGGTGTCATTCAGATTGTGCAAGTGCATGAGAAGGGGGAAAGGGGAGAGTGTGACGGGGAAGGGAGAGGCGAAAGTGCAGTACAAGGGGCAGTAGAATAAATAAGATAATAAAACAGCCAGATGGTGGCAAGGGCAAAGTAAGTGCAGACATAAGTGCTGGTAAGGGGACTGTAGGGAGACAGAACCAGTCCCTAGGTGCAAGGGTAGCCAGGGAAGCAGTGCAGGTGTGCAACTGGTGGTGCCTGTGGCCGAAATCAGACATGGTGGCCAGGTAGTTTTGACCAGTGCAGTTTCAGCCAGGAATTCAGCAGGGGAGAGAGGGAGAGAAAGCAGAAGCAAAGAGGAAGGTTTTGAGGTGCTTACGGAACCAGAGATGGTTCTCCTCAAGTTTCTGGGAGGCAGGAAGGCTGTTCCAGAGGGAGGCCCCTGCCGAAGAGAGAGATCTACGACCAACACGTTGCTTAGAAAAGCGACTGACCCTGGGGGAGTTGGAGGCAGATGAGTGAAGAGCTCGAGAAGGAAGATATTTGGGAAGAGAGAGTTGAAGGTATTTCGGCCTCAGGCTCCAGAAGGCCTTGTGGACAATGCAGAGGGTTTTGAACTTAATCCTCGCAGCCACTGGGAGCCAGTGCAGAGATTTCATTCCTGGAGAGATACGATCCCTGGGCTTGAGGCCAGGGAGAAGTCTCGCAGTCCTGTTCTGGATAAGTTGCAGAGGGCGGAGAGTAGAGGCAAGCAGATTTAGATAGAGGCTGTTACAATAGTCCAGCCTACAGATGGTGAGCTTCTGGGGGAAGGAGAGGAAAGGAAGATACCTCTGAGGAGGTGCAGTTGGGAGTGTGACTTCTTAGAGACGTCAGAGATGTGAGGTGAGAAGGATAGTGTGGAGTCGAAGATAACTCCAAGGTTTTTAGCCTTGCGGGTGGGACAGGAAGTGGTCCAAGAGAGGCCAGCCAGAGAGCTGCAGGGAAGGAAGGAGTGGGTGTGCCGATGAGTAGAATCTCAGTCTTACTGGCATTATGGCAGAGGTCATTGGCGGCACACCAATCCTGGATAGCATACAGACAGTCAGAGATTACGGAAGGGGAGGAGGAGGCCAGGGGTAGCCTGAAAATGAGCTGTGTATCATCCGCACAGCACTAAATGTTGAGGCAGAGAGTGGCAATGTGCTGGGCTAGGGGTGTCAGGTACTGGTTGAACAGCCAGGGAGAGAGGTTAGATCTCTGGGGAACACCACAGGTAGAGAAAAAGATATCGGAGAGGAACGACCCAAGTTGGACCTGGGAGGGTCGGTCGGAGAGGAAAGAAGACGGCCCGCCAGAGCCTGACCGGTGACGCCCAGGTTATCACAGAGACGGTTGAGCAGGATGGCATGGTTGACAGTGTCAAAGGCAGAAGAGAGATCAAGCAAGATCAGAACGCAAGGGGTATTGGAGTCAAGGTTGCAGAACAGGTCTTCACGGATGTTCAGGAGAGTAGTTTCCGTGCTTCTGGCAGCTCTGAAGCCAGACTGATGGTCATGAAGACAACCAACATATTTGGTGTGAAGATTTAGCTGGTAGATGGCCAGTTTCTCCAGGAGCTTGACCAAGAAGGGAGTGATGGAGATTGGGCAATAGTTAGCCAGACAGGAGGGGTCGGCAGAGGGTTTCTTAAGAAGAGGGTGCACAGGGAGTGTTTCAGGGGGGATGAGAAGACTCCAGTGGTGAAGGAGTGATTGCAGAAATCAGCCAGGGGAGGAGCCAAGGAGTCAATGTGGTCCTTGATAGTTTGGGAGGAAGAGGGGTGAACCTGTTTCGACAAGATTTTCACAGATCAGACTTGTCTAGAAACCTTGCCTGCATAGAAAACGGGAAAGGCAGAGAAGGAGGGGGGTGGCTGAAAATGGGCCAGAGGATGAGCACAGAATAGAGGGAGGGAGGCGATAGGAGAGTGAGGACAGGATGTCCTGAGTTTTTTAAATGAAGTGAGAAGTGAGTGCCGTACAGAGGGCCTGGGAAGGGACAGGAGAGGTAGATACTGCAGCAGGATTGGCCAGTTCCTTGCAGATTTTAAAGAGTTCAGCCGAGTTATTAGATGCCGCAGAGATGCGGGCTTGGATATGAGCTCTCTTCTTGGTGAGGACAGAGAGCCGGTATTGCCTTTGCAGCAGGAGGCAGGCCAGTTTGTCAGAGGATGAGCAAGAAGCACACAAATTTCCTCTCGATCACACTGCTCTTGCGTTTTAATGTGACAAGGTCTGAGTTATACCAGGAGTTACACTTGGCTTTGGGCTTCAGGGGGATTCTCATGACAGGGGCAAGGATATCAAGAGTATCAGATATAAAAGAATGGAGCGTGGAGAGGGCTGTGTCAGGGTGAGAGTCAGCCAAAGGGGGAGGAGGGGTTGAGAAGGTGGGGGTGAAAGCCTCAACTGACACGCACTTAATGGGTCAGATGACCGAGAAGGTGGGTGGCAGTGATGGAGGTGGCTTGACCTGAGGGGTAGGGAGGGTGAGGTGGGAGGATAGGATAAAGTGTTCACTCGAGGAGAGAGGAGTGGAGAGAGGGACAGAGAAGGGAAGGTCTGAGGAGATCAGAACATCGAGAGTGTGCCCTGCAGAATGAGTCGGGCCATAGGGGAGAATGGTGAGTGAGAGAGAGTCGCAGAGGTCACGAAAGAGTCCAGAGGGGGGAGGAGGCAATCAGGTGGATGTTGAAGTCTCCAAGAAGGAGGAGTTGAGTAGTTGAGGCCAGGATTGAGGAGGAGAGGTCCGCCCACTCAGCGAGGAAGGATGAAATCTGACCAGCTGGCCGATAGATAGTAGCCACAGTAAGAGAATGGCTAGGGGAGAGAGAGAGAGAGCCTACAGACGAGGCATTTAAAAGAGGAGTAGGTCTGCGTAAGAGGGACAGAGGCAGGAATCCACTCAGGGAAGATAAGGGCTACATCCCCACCAGAGCAGTTGGGCCAGTGATGCAGGTGGCTTGACCTGAAGGGTAGGGAGGGTGAGGTGGGAGGATAGGATAAAGTGTTCACTCCAGGAGAGAGGAGTGGAGAGAGGGACAGAGAAGGGAAGGTCTGAGGAGATCAGAACATAGAGAGTGTGCCCTGCAGAATGAGTCGGGCCAGAGGGGAGAATGGTGAGTGAGAGAGAGTCTCAGAAGTCACAAAAGAGTCCAGAGGGGGGAGGAGGCAATCAGGTGGATGTTGAAGTCTCCAAGAAGGAGGAGTTGAGTATTTGAGGCCAGGATTGAGGAGGAGAGGTCCGCCCACTCAGAGAGGAAGGATGAAATCTGACCAGCTGGCCGATAGATAGTAGCCACAGTAAGAGAATGGCTAGGGGAGAGAGAGAGAGAGCCTACAGACGAGGCATACATCCCCACCAGAGCAGTTGGGCCTGTGCGTGGAGAGTTCCTGTAGCCGTCAGGTACGAGCATGTCGAAGCTGGTGACAGAGCTAGCCGTGAACCATGTCTCAGTGAGACAGAGGACATCAAGTTCAAGTTCTTCAAGAAGGCGGCAGATATCAGAGGAAAGTTTGACAGCAGAACGAGAGTTAAGAGTGGCAATGTGGAGAAGGTTGCAATCCTTGAAGGACTTCCGGGGAGGGGTACAGATCAGAGGTACACCCTGCGGAGGTGTAGAAGGAGCCCGAGAGGGGGCCTTGAGGGAGAGGGAAGACAAGGTAGCCAAGGAAAGGGGAGGTGGGACGGCTGGAGAGGAAAGGAAGTTGATGATGCGTGGAAGCGTCTATCAAAGAGGAGAAGGTAGCCTGAGGGCCTTGGCCCAAGATGGTCCCATTGGAGTAAACATTAATGATGACCTTAGAGGAATGGAAGAAGGCCAGGAGGATGTCCCAATGGGTGCCACCATTAATGGGAGAAGAGGAGAAAGGAGAGAGTACAGAGACCATATGAAGGGTCCATAAGTCGAGTGAAGGAACAAAAAAGAGGATGTCGGTGAGAGTTTCCTTGGAGGAGGCACTGGTATAGGTGTCAGCGATAGAGAGGCCTGGGTTGGAGACCAGGATGTCTTTTTTAAACTTCTTCCTAGCAGATTTAGTGAGGAGAGCAGGATAGCCAATAGAGAAGCAGTTAGAGAAGATAGGATAGACAGAGAGCACCATAGAGTAGGTGGGAGAGTAGGGGGGTGGAAGGAGAGGGGGAGACACTGGCGAGAGTAGGCAGACAAGAAAGTCAGCGGCAGGCAAGTTGCCCAATAGGACATAATCTCGGGGTTAAGAGCTCACAACTGCTCAACTTTAAAACCAGTGAGAAGCCACCTAGGTTTGAGAATCCTGTAGGGGAGAAAAACGCCTAATATTCACAGTGAAAAATTTTAAATACTGATACAGTGTGTATTACAGCAGCATGGTGGACAGCACATATAAAATACTTACAGGGCTTTTGATTTGACAAAAAAGGCAACACTTTTCTGTTGGTAAAAAAGACATTGTTGGTAAAAAGGCATTTTGATCTCATTGTGCACTTTGCAATGTCAGCAGTGTTCTAGCAAACCAAACGTTTAAGAGCAATACACTTTTTTTAAATATATGGAACCCTTTTTCCTTCACCACTATGCAATGAAAAATCTCTCTTCGACCATGCGTCTCTTTAAATCAGTGACTTTACTCTATTTAACTGGGCAAGACACTTTTGAACACTCCAGTTATGAACTTAAGAATGTACAACATGACAATGTTTTCCAATTCATAAAGAAGAGTCACAAACTATATATTTTTTAATTGGCCTGTTCATGGCAGACGTAACAAACAGTAGCCCTCATTAGGACTCCGGCGCTAAACCATGGTGCTATTAGCACCATGGTCCATGCCGGAGTCCGCCATACCGTAATTGCCATCAGGGTGCCTTTGCGGGTCCCCACTTTAACGGCTGGTCCATACCAGCTGTTCAGGTCGGGAGACGCGAAGGGACCTCGTAGTAAGGCGTTAAGGGGTTAACGGCGCTGCCGCCTTTTACGGCGCCATTAACCCCATAACGCCAGGGTCCTATTGAGGGCCAGTGTCTTATTTCGACATGTGGTTACAGGTGTGAATGGTAGATTTGTGTGATTTCTTGAAGAAGTTTAATCATCATCATGAGATTTTACAGACAGATATCTAATATAATAAGCTACCATCTTCCCGACTCTGCACTCTGTAACCTTTTATGGAAAGCTATAATCACATTTTAGCTTCTAACTGTAACGCTCACCTGGTTCCCTCGGAGGCGCTGGTCTTGACTGGGCGGTGAAAACGTCTTCAACGTTAGGCGTAGGATTCGTTTGGCTCCCGGATTTGACCCCTTCCTCACCGAAAGCTTGACCTGCAGAGTGAGGTGTCTGCAAGTGGAAAATCAAGGTATTAGTGGCTGGAAGGTTGGGAGTAGTTCTTAGCCCCTCTCTCCCTCTCTTCCCGTGGTACTCGGGTGATTGTTGTGCTCACCTTAAGTAAGTGAATGCTGAGCTCTCCATCCTGCGTCTTGTGCAGGGGCGCTGGGTCCAGTTACTTCACTGGATGTGAGTTCCGCCTCTTGATTGCAGAGGGTAGTTGAGAGCGAAGCCGCCGTTTGCTGCACGAGCGTGACTTGTAAGTATTAAAGTTCTCTTTAGATTGCTCTCTTCAAATGTCTTTTTCCCTAATGTCTATGTCTTTTACTTTTCAGATGCTGTCGATGCCAAAGAAGATGCTCTCCCCGATTCGTGGCAGAGAGCGTAACAAGAAGATGATGAATTCGAAGGCACGTAAGTAGGAAGGCTGCTGAGGGGCCGTAGAATGCACCTTAATGTCCCCTTTTGTCTCTACAGGTGCCGGAATGCAGTGCGAGCAAGGTTGGAGCAAGCGCAACACAGGTAAGCAGTATTGTAACCAAGCGTTACTAACCAATGTTCTTTGTCTTTGCAGGCCGATGCCGGACGAGAAATGCAGAAAAAACGTCTTGGATGCTGCCGATGGATCGGGTGAGTTGAAGCGCTAACTTTGCCTTTGTCTAACCTGTGCCTTTTGTTTTACAGGAGCCGCTGAAGATTGAAGATTGGTTCCCAGCAGGTAATTTTCGTAATTACAGGATCCGGAGCTGAAGATTCGCTGGAGCTGACACGGTGAGCGTCCTGCTGCAGATGCAGAATAACGCGAAGCATGTGGTACCAATCGGGTGTGGTTTAAATAGCCCATAGGAGTGCTTCGGTGTCTTCTTCCACAGCAGCCTCGCCCAGGTAAAAGAGTTCCTGCTTCCAGAAGGGTTCCAGCAGCAATGATCCAGGGAGTGGTGCCTGCCCCACCCAGAAGGAAAAGTAGTCCCTGCCAGAAGAGAGTAAAGCATCATCTTGCTGGTAAGTAAGCAGCATGGTCTGCTCCAGGTAGGTTCACCCAAGCACTTTTACACTTGATATGAGCCCGGCGCTTCCTGTGCCGGGACGGATCCTTACTATGAGCCTGGCACCACCGGTGCCAGGACAAGGTCCAAAAGGTCCCTATTGGGACTTGCTGGTGCCGATAAGACATGTTATGAGCCTGCTTCCAAGGATGTTGGGTAGGTCCTGACTCCTTGAAAGCAGTGGTCATGAAAGCACCCCCCCTCAAGGCCCCTCCCAAATTCGTCTTCTCCGGGGGTTTTGGTTTATCAGGAAAAGTTCGATGAAACTTCTTAACCAGACGGGGTGCGTGAACATGTTCCGACGGTTCCCAAGATCGTTCCTGGGGGCCATAACCTTTCCAGTCAATCAGATAGTATAATTTAGATTTGGAAATCTTGGAGTCTAATATGTCTTGTATTTCGAATTCTAGTTCTCCATCCACAAGAATAGGCTCTGGAGATTTTGTCAAACGGGTTCCAGGTTGCATGGGTTTCAGTAGTGAGACGTGGAAAACTGGATGTATCTTCATATGGGCAGGTAGGCCCAATTTAACCGCCACTGGATTGATTATGGCAGTGATTGGGTAAGGCCCCAGGTATCGTGGATTGAAAGTACGCTGTCCTTTTAGGGGTAAATGTTTGGTGGATAGTCAGACCTGATCTCCCACAAGATATTGAGGAGCTTCCTTTCGATGTAGATCCGCACACTTCTTGTATTGCTCCTTGGCCTGCTTGAGGTGAGATGTGGCCTCTTTAAAGGCTTGAGTGATTGTCGAATGCAGATGATCTACAGCGGGTGTTCCAAGGGTCTGAGGTGGGTCAAGATTTGAGGTGTGAGGGTGGATTCCATATGAAAGAAAAAACTGAGTTTTTCCAGTTCCGGCGTGGACTGAATTATTATAAGCATACTCCGCGATCCAGAGAATGTCTTTCCAAGTGCCCTCTGATTGTTGTAACATGCAGCGTAGATACTGTTCCAAGGTTTGGTTGGTCCTCTCGGTCTGCCCGTCGGTCTGGGGATGGTGGCTGGTCGAAAGCCTTATGTCAATTTGGGCTAGGCGACAACAACTCCGCCAGAAGTGGGAAATAAATTGACTTCCTCTATCTGAGATTAAAACTGAAGGAAAGCCATGCAACCGAACGATGTTTTCGAGGAATTCTCGGGCCAAAATTGGAGCTGTAGGTAACCCTTTCAATGGGATGAAATGAGCCATTTTCGAGAATAGGTCCACATTCACTAAGATTGTATTAAATCCGGAGCATGGTGGTAAATCCGTGATGAAGTCCATGGAGAGAGTATGTCATGGGTGTGGAGGAATGTCTATTGGATGTAGGAGGCCTGCTGGTTTCTCCTTCTGGCTTTTGCTTTGAGCGCACACACCACAGGAATTAATGAAATCCTTAATGTCCTTTCTCCAAGACGGCCACCAGAAATGTCTTTTTATCTTTTCCAACGTTTTGGTAATGCCGGGATGTCCTTCCATTAAGGAGTCATGGTAACTAGAGATCACCTGTCTTTGTAAATCGGTACATGGTAGATACAATCTTCCTCGAAAGTATAGTAGGTTCTTATCCATTGTGAAATCATCTCCCTTGAGTTGCCAGTCTTGCACTTCTGCTGGAGTCAGAAGATCTTTAACTTTAGCTTCAATGTCTTCAATGGATTGTGCATCTCTCAAACCTAGGATTCTCTGTTCCGGAATTATGGGTACGGGTTCAGGATTGGTCGTGAGTTCATCTACTCCAATTCGGGAGAGAGCATCTGCTTTTCCATTCTTGTTGCCTGGTCGGTAAGTTATCACAAAGTCGAATTCGGCGAAAAACAATGCCCAGCGAAGCTGTCTAGAGGATTGAGCTTTGGCTGATTTAAGGTACTGTAAATTACGATGATCCGTGATGACGGTGACTGTGTGTCGGGCTCCCAAGAGATAATGCCGCCAAGCTTTAAATGCGGACTTGATAGCCAAAAGTTCCTTATCTGTAATGGTATAGTTGATTTCAGGAGCTGAAAATTTGCGGGACCAAAATGCCACTGGGTGTAACTGATTTGTTTCCGGGTCTCTTTGCGAAAGTACTGCTCCCATTGCGAGACTGGAAGCATCAGTCTCTACTATATAGGGAAGTTCCGGGCGAGGATGTTTTAGAACTGGAGCCGAGGTGAATTTTGTTTTTAGTTCCTGAAAAGCTTGTTCAGCCTCTGTAGACCATTCGAAATGTTTATTCTTTCTGAGGAGGGCTGTAATGGGTTGGACTACTCGAGAAAACTCTGGGATAAATCTTCAATAAAAGTTGGCGAAGCCCAACATGCTTTGAACTCCTTTCACTGACGTTGGTGAGGGCCACTTAACGATAGCGTCCACTTTTCTTGAGTCCATGTGGACTCCATTAGGTGACAAAATAAATCCCAAAAATTCGACTTCCGTGACGTGAAAAACGCATTTTTCCAATTTTGCAAAGAGTCTGTGTTTTCGGAGCCGCTCCAGTACTGCGGTGACATGTTTTCGATGTTCCGCCTCGGAGGACGAGTAGACCAGAATGTCATCAATATAGACAACTACACATACGTCAATGAGCTCTCTGAGGACGTCATTCATAAAATACTGAAAGGCTGCCGGAGCGTTGCAAAGCCCAAAGGGCATTACTTGATACTCGAACAGTCCATATTTAGTACGAAAGGCCGTCTTCCATTCATCGCCCTCTTTTATTCGTACTAAATGGTAAGCTCCTCTGAGGTCCAGCTTTGTGTAGATACAGGCACTTTTAACCTGGTCAAGAAGTTCAGGGATCAATGGTAACGGATATCTGTTCTTAATCGTAATCTGGTTCAGGGCACGGTAATCTATGCATGTTCTTAGGTCTCCCTCTTTTTTTGGCACGAAGAACAAAGCTGAAGAGGCTGGGGACTTCGAGGGACGGATAAATCCATTAGTCAGGTACTGGTCCAAATACTGCCTTAGGTGAAGATTTTCAGGTTCTGTGAGGGCATAAATTCGACTGCATGGAGGAGTGGATCCTGGAACCAAGTCTATTTGGCAGTCGTATGATCTGTGAGGAGGCAGTGAATTAGCTTGATCTTTCCGAAAGACATCCTGAAATTCCCGGTATTCAGGAGGCAGGTGAGGACTCTAAGAAGCAGTTGCAGCTAGCTTCGTGGGGGGCTGCGGATAACAGGTAGGTGCGCATTCTGGAAACCGGATTGTCTTTGCTCGCCAATCAATTTGAGGATTGTGTTTCTCCAGCCAAGGGATTCCCAGGATAACTTGAAACTGTGGAGCCTTGATCACGTCAAACACGATTTTCTCTTGATGTCCATCTTGGCTTACCAACGTCACTTCCATGGTGGTGTGAGTAACTGGTCCGGAAGCTATTTCCGTACCATCCACGGTGGTGATAACGTCTTTCACCGACTTAGGACAAAGAGATAGGTTCATCCTGGTGGCCAATTCATACGATTGGGTTGTTCCCGGACTCACGAGGACCATGGGCATGGTAAAATGCGAGGTCAAAGAACTGGTTTTAACGCTCGGCAAGCGGACCTCTACACTTGTCGGGCGAGGTCGTTTTCCGACTCTGAACTTTTGGCACCCTTATCGGAAGCTCCTACTGTCTTCTTCTTTGGTTTCACTGGGCAATCTTGGAGGAAGTGCCCTGAGTTCCCGCAATAGAGGCACAATTGCAGTTGCCTTCTCCTTTCTCTTTCCTTTTGGGTTAGAGGTCCTTTTTCCACCCCATTCTGCATGGGTTCCACATTATCATTTCCTTTAACGGAGCTCTGTGGTCTTGAAAAAACTCGATTCTCAAACCTGGAACGATCGGCTTTTCGATTTTGTATCCTATGATCCAGTTGCACCACCAGATCAATGTATTCGGAACAGTCTTGTGGAGGATTCACCACCTGGGCCAGAACGTCTTTAAGTTCTCCACGAAGGCCTCTATAGAAAAGGGTGATTCTCTTATCCTCAGGCCACCCGATTTCAACCACTAGTCTGTTAAATGATGCACTGTAGGCCAGAAGATCTTGATTGCCCTGTCGTAGTGAAAGAAGTTCATTGTCCAGGGCCTGTCCCTGAGAATGTCTTGCGAACAATCTTTCCATACTAGCTTGGAAGTCCTGGAAATTATACAGAATAGGGTTATCTTGAGTCACTAAAGGAATAGACCAATCTGCGGCACTGCCGCTAAGATATGAGAGCACGAAGGCTACCTTAGCCTGGTCCGTTGGAAAAGCGGCAGGTCTACATAGAAAGTGCAAACGACACTGATTGATGAACACAGCAAATCTTTTCGGATCACCTGAAAAGCGTTCGGGCGGAGCCAAAGGTACATTTCCTGGTAGATTAATTTGCACCGGATTAGAGGAAGCTGTTGGGGCATGGCTTCCACCAGGGGTAGGCAGAGGAGTCTGTCCCGCTTGGGCTTGTAACAATTGTCTAGCCAAGTCGTCTGTTCGCTCCTTAGAAACCACTAACTCGTCCTTAGGGCATTTGCTTCCTGGCGAGCTGCGTGTACTTCTGCTCTCAACTCCCTGAGCAACTGGGCCAATTGGTCTGTGTCCGAAGTCTCCATTGCGCCTGGGCGGGAAATGTATGGTGAGGCTTCGCGTTCTGTAACGCTCACCTGGTTCCCTCGGAGGCGCTGGTCTTGACTGGGCGGTGAAAACGTCTTCAACGTTAGGCGTAGGATTCGTTTGGCTCCCGGATTCGACCCCTTCCTCACCGAAAGCTTGACCTGCAGAGTGAGGTGTCTGCAAGTGGAAAATCAAGGTATTAGTGGCTGGAAGGTTGGGAGTAGTTCTTAGCCCCTCTCTCCCTCTCTTCCCGTGGTACTCGGGTGATTGTTGTGCTCACCTTAAGTAAGTGAATGCTGAGCTCTCCATCCTGCGTCTTGTGCAGGGGCGCTGGGTCCAGTTACTTCACTGGATGTGAGTTCCGCCTCTTGATTGCAGAGGGTAGTTGAGGGCGAAGCCGCCGTTTGCTGCACGAGCGTGACTTGTAAGTATTAAAGTTCTCTTTAGATTGCTCTCTTCAAATGTCTTTTTCCCTAATGTCTATGGCCCTCATTACGACCCTGGCGGAATACGAAAAACGATGGCGGAAATGTAATACCGCCATCGAATACCGCCCGTTGCGATCATGACCCGTCACCGTAAAGTACGATGCCATTAGCGACACCGTAGTGAACGCCAACGCTAACTGCACCAAGTACGCGCACGCGCGCCTTGCAAAATCGCAATATCTGCCATGGCGCAGCGGTACGCGAATGCTGACCCCAGCGGACATTCACTTAACGCCATCAAGCATGGCGGAAAGTACCATTCCGCCATGGCGAGAACTACGGCATCGCGAACCAACCGTAAATGGCCCTACTGAGTGCCTGTACTCCACTCCCTGGCCACATTGCACAACTCCTCGTAGGCGCAATGTAGTCACACCATGCAACCAGTGAAATGTACACGTCACCCATGCATGCCAACGAACAAATGCATGCAGGGGCCCCAAGTGCCCTGTGAGTGGCCATCCACATTTGGCAACACACCATTGCCGTACTGATGCAGCACAGGCATCTGAAGGTGCAAGTACACCAAAATGAACTGAAAATCCCATGAGACAAAACAACAACAGTCCCCCATCGCTTGCCACCAGTGTAAATCAACATTCAAAGCAGTAACCTGAGGGAGACTGCACCAGCCCTGTACACTTGCCAGTAGCCAAACCAACCATCAGCATAAGCACGTACCACACAACTGTACCCAGAAGCCGGAACCCAATGCAGATCACCTCACAATACATCGCGCCACAAATCGGAATATGCCACATTACTAGCAAAGAATAACGCTACACGGTTAATATCTGAATATAAATTTAATGCACATCAAAATCACCAAGCCCATACAGCCATTTGAACATAAACTCCCAAATGATCATCATTACTGTGGGCTGCATCCGCAATAAATGACCAGCTTCCCCTTGTGTGACGCCCTGTACCTTCATGGTACACAGGGGCTACATCAACGTCCAAAAAGGCAACATGGAAGCGCCTAGGACCGCAGGGCCGTCCCATGAAGTAGGCACTAGTCCAGCTGGAAGGTAGGTATGCTGCACCTAGCCACTAGTACTGCGTAAGGGCATGTGGGCCATTGGCGATCGTCCCATAAGATCGTAATGGTGCTCCACTGATTAACTCGAAGCTGCAGGTGTCGATTGTAGAAGCCATCTGCAGGAGTGGCGTACAGATGGCAGCGGCAGAAGGGGAGGAGATACCTGTCACCCAAATGAAAAAAATAACAGTATGGGCATCCGAACTTCATATGCATTACTCACTTCATTCAACACACCAAACCTACAACCATATGCATGCTAGCCCACTCATAAGGATCAATTGCACCCAAAAATCACTTGCGAATCATAACAACATAAATCGAGGTGAATACACTATTACAAACGAGTGTCTGTGTGCATGCGCCTGTCAGAACAGGATCCATCAGATGGGATCATCAACGTGCATAGACACAAGTGATTGAAGGCGCGTCGAGACAGGGAGGGTTCAACAAGGGCAGACAGACGATGGTCCCACTATGGCAGCCTTGCATCACATAGCGCAGGGGAGGGGGATAGATTCCAAATAGCCATGTACATGGCAGACTCCCAATTAAATCATCTGTCCATGCATCCATTCATCATTCCCTCATCCCGGTATGAAAACGCCTGAATATTTACTCACATAACATTCGAAATTTCCATTGAGTCTGTGCGTAATGCAGTCTTCAAAATCCACTGTGCTCCTGCCCGGATTTCTAGTGTAGTGAAGTAACATGTATTTGGGAACGTCCTGCCTTATCGTCCACTACGCTATAGCGCATCCCATTCAAATCATATCAATCATTGCATTCTCGTCATGGGCCCTGTCCCAAGGACATTCTACAATAGAACGTTATATTTCCAGTCAGACCTGTGGGCGTCTCCACGCCGCTAGTTGAAAACCGAAAGCGCTGTCCTTCGAATTCCTAATTTGCAACATCACGTCGAAAAGGCATCTGTGAACGCTTGTATTCACAAATACATCTATGTAGTGCGGCTGTGTGTGAAAATGGTAACTGGCCTCAATCACTAATGGGACTCCCCGCCCGTCGGTGAACGTCGGTACAGTGCTGCATGAGGGTCCACCGTTGATCGAGCACTACATTCCACTGACCCTTCACAAGTCTGCTCGCGAATGCAAATATAGTATGTGCAACAATGGGACCATAGCAGAATTAACATATAAACCAATATTTCACTGCCATCGGGATTAAGAACATGAATGCAAATGCAAGATGCCATGCGTCGAATTGCAGCGTTGTGTGCGGGACGTGCTCGCACGAAAGGCATTTCAGCTGACACAGGTGGAATGAATCACCACAGGTGAAGGCTATACAGCCTGAAAACACATAAATTGCACACCCAACCCCCTCCCCCAACCACACCCACTCCAGAATGCTACCGGCAGGACTAGCGATGTTGGGCCTGGGGGACCTGATTGCACTGCAAGTACTCCAACTTCAAGAAGAAGACGAACGCCAACTACTACAACAACCGGCCGCACAGAGGAGACGCAGGAGGAGGAGGAGGAGGGCAAGGCATGGCCAGCAAGCCCCACCAGCACAGCCACTACCACCACGCAGGCAGCCCGAAATCCCACGCCTCAGAGCTAATCCGTTCAACCTCACAGCTGAGCAGATCCACACCCTCTACCGTTTGGACCGGGACACCATAACCGCCATTGTCGACATGACACACGCTGACCTTGTCAGCATGAGAGATAGCCCAACCGCCATCCCACCCCTACTGAAGGTGGTGTCTGTACTCCACTTCCTGGCCACAGGCACCTACCAGCACACAGTCGGACAGTTGCATGGCATTTCACAGCCACTATTCTCACTATTCCAAGTGCTTGATGCCCTCCTGAAGCACTCAGACGACTACATCACTTTACCACGCTCGGAGCAGGAGATTACAAACACAAAAGTGGGATTCCATGCACTTGGCGGCATACCGGGTTGCATTGGTGCCATCGACTGCACCCATGTGGAATTGGTTGTCCCACATGCCATGGAGGCCCAGTACCGCAACCGGAAACAATATCATTCTATCAATGTACAAATGGTGTGTGACTCCAACAGGATCTTTACACATTGTTGTGCCCGATTTCCAGGATCAACCCATGATTCTATGGTCTTGCGGAACTCTAGAATACCACGCTACATGGAGCGACACGCAGGGCACCGATCCTGGCTACTCGGTGAGTCTCATTTAATGCATGAGTATGTGGGGTAGGTGATGCGTGAATGACCTGGCAGGAAGGGGGGGGATGCGTACATAGCAATGACATTCCACAAACATCCTTTGTTGTCCACATACAGGTGATGCCGGGTATCCACTGAAGAGATGGCTCCTTACACCAATCCGGAACCCACAGGACCAGCATGAGGAGGACTACAACCATGCCCACTCACGTACCCGTGTGGTCATAGAACAGGCATTCGGCCTACTGAAGGCTCGTTTCCGCTGCCTCGGCAGGTCTGACGGGGCACTCCTGTACCGCCATGAGAAGGTTGCAAAGATGGTCATGGCATGTGTCATGCTACACAACATGTGCTTACGTAGGAATGTGGCCATGCCCCCCGACGCAGAACTGCAAGCACCTGAAGATGGTCATGATGAGGGTGGGGATGTGGCAGCACCTCAAGGGGTCCGCGAGGCACAGGAGGCCCGTGAATTACGTCAGAATCTCATAGATGGATGCTTCTAGCACTCACGCCTGGTGGCTGTTACATGGACACGGGACTTGTGGCACTGTGTGTGTCTGGAACATGCACAATGTGGACTGTACGCCAAGATAGGCCTCGTACACAAAGATCAATGTCCACACATCTCATTGGATGAATATGAACAATTGTATTGCAGATGTGAAATGACATTACACACCCAATCGACCCGCCACCCAATGAAGCACAACACACCCCCTCCACCCTCCTACCTCCCCCCCGAACACCAGTGTCCAATGACGCTCATTGTCAGTGGGCAGACGCTATTGCAAGCCCCCTCTCCGGGTATCAGGGGCACCCCTGCCTGTGGAGCGCCGGTTCCTCCCAGATCTACGTTGGGGGCTGCCCTGGACGGAACTTGCAATGGATGATGTCTCTGACTGCTCACGTCCATGCATGTCCCTAAGGGTTTGTGAGAGCTCAGTGAGCATACGGCGCACAGCGGCAAGTTCACCACATACGTCTTTGGACGTCGCATGCAGTTCCCCCCTCAGGCTCTCGGTGCTTCTCTCCATTTGTCCCCTCAGGCTCTCGGTACTTCTCTCCATTTGTCCCCTCAGGCTCTCGGTACTGCGCTCCATTTCTGCCCTAAGTGTCTCAGTAGATGTTTCAATGGCTGCCTTAGAACCCCACATTCAGCAGCATGCTCCTTGAGGAGCGTGGCCAGTTGCTGCTGTTGCACAATCATCTGCTCGAGGGACTGTTGCCTCTGCTGGGCCATGCCCATTTGCGGTGGTGTCACAGAGGGGCTGGACGACTCATGTTGCCTTGCCACAGGCCTTGTGGGGGTTGGCCAGTCGTCGTCTTGTGGGTGCCCCTGCGTGGTTTCCTCATGGTGTACGGGATGATACAAACAGGGGGATTGAGACAGGTCATGGATGGGTCCTACTTCGACAGCACCGTTTTCTGTGTCGGAGCATGCTGGCATGAATGCAGTGTCACCTAGGGTGCTGCTGCCACCAGAAGCAGTGCCTTCTGTGGCATCCATTGGGGGGACCTGTGGTGCTGCTGTTGTGGACATGCTGGCTGCTGGGGTGCCTGTTGGAGTCCCCTCCAGTGTGCTGCCACTCGATTTGTGCTGCTGCCGTGTCTTTATCCGTGCAGCTGAGGTGGAGGGTCTTTGGCCGTTGGTCTTGGCCCTCTTTGCAGGTGTGCTGGTAGGGGTGTCCTGAAGCTTGTCGTTGGAATCGGACCCTGTGGTGGAGTAAAGGAGGGCGAGCGTTATTTATGGGTCTGTGGTAATTGTAATGGCAATGTATCACATGCATTGGGGTGGTACCTGGGGGTGATTTGGGTCAGGGCCTTGGAGGTGGTCTCATTTTTGTGTGGATTGGGGATGCAGTTATTTTGCAGTCTGCAGTTAGGGTGTGCATGCTGCACATGTAGAGTGTGTTTTTGGGATTTTTAATTATTTATGTATTTAATCTGACTTTTAAAGGGCGCTGTCATGGCAATGTATGTGGTCGTTCTCCTGGACATGTGTTTCTATTGCACTATGGGGACACATGGTACTTCACATGGTTGGTAATTGTGGATTTGGCATAGTTTTATTTGGCCCACCTACCTGATTCTTCGGATGTCTGCACTCCTTTCTCCATCCCTCCGACTCCCTCTATGCTCTCCATTCCAATGGTGGAGGCACAGATTTCTTCCCAGGGGGTCAACTTGATGGGTGATTCCGATCCTCCCCCGGTAGCTGTGGCAATGTTCCGGTTGGCAGAGAGTATGCTCCGGACGCGTATCCGTAGGTCGTCCCATCACTTTCTGCATTGCTGTGGGTTGCGGGGTGCGGTCCCCACCGCACTTACCCGCTGTGCCACCAGGGCCCATATGTCCTTCTTGTTCGCAAGTGCCGTCCTGGTCATTTGCGTCGAGAAGACGACGGCAGCATTCTCCTGGAGGGTCTCTGTGAGCACGGTGAGTTCCTCATGGGAGAAGTGGACCTGCCGCTTGCGATCGCACGCTTTTTTAGCAACTTTTCCCATATTTATTTTTTTAAATGGGGTGGCTAACGGGTTGGGATGTGTCTCAGGGTCGGATTTTTGATGGTTGTGTTGGGATTCTGATTTTATAGGTGTACGGCGTGCTGTTTCCCGTTCCGGCACCATGTTTTTACTTCCGTTTCCGTATATTTACGGTGACCGTAATTTGCGCTGACGGCTCATTACGGTGACCGCTAAGATGGGTGGCGGAATTGCACCTAGGGCGACGTACGACGGCGGTAAGGGGCGTTTTGGGGGCATTTCCGCCATCGCGGACTTTGCACTTCCGCCGTGGCGTAATGCTCGTGCCCGATGGGTCAGAATTAGCCGCACTTTACTCCATCGTGCAGTGGCAGAAACGCTATTTACGCTATGGCGGTCATGTCAGTTACTTTCCGCCAGGGTCGTAATGAGGGCCTATGTCTTTTACTTTTCAGATGCTGTCGATGCCAAAGAAGATGCTCTCCCCGATTCGTGGCAGAGAGCGTAACGAGAAGATGATGAATTCGAAGGCACGTAAGTAGGAAGGCTGCTTAGGGGCCGTAGAATGCACCTTAATGTCCCCTTTTGTCTCTACAGGTGCCGGAATGCAGTGCGAGCAAGGTTGGAGCAAGCGCAACACAGGTAAGCAGTATTGTAACCAAGCGTTACTAACCAATGTTCTTTGTCTTTGCAGGCCGATGCCGGACGAGAAATGCAGAAAAAACGTCTTGGATGCTGCCGATGGATCGGGTGAGTTGAAGCGCTAACTTTGCCTTTGTCTAACCTGTGCCTTTTGTTTTACAGGAGCCGCTGAAGATTGAAGATTGGTTCCCAGCAGGTAATTTTCGTAATTACAGGATCCAGAGCTGAAGATTCGCTGGAGCTGACACGGTGAGCGTCCTGCTGCAGATGCAGAATAACGCGAAGCATGTGGTACCAATCGGGTGTGGTTTAAATAGCCCATAGGAGTGCTTAGGTGTCTTCTTCCACAGCAGCCTCGCCCAGGTAAAAGAGTTCCTGCTTCCAGAAGGGTTCCAGCAGCAATGATCCAGGGAGTGGTGCCTGCCCCACCCAGAAGGAAAAGTAGTCCCTGCCAAAAGAGAGTAAAGCATCATCTTGCTGGTAAGTAAGCAGCATGGTCTGCTCCAGGTAGGTTCACCCAAGCACTTTTACACTTGATATGAGCCCGGCGCTTCCTGTGCCGGGACGGATCCTTACTATGAGCCTGGCACCACCGGTGCCAGGACAAGGTCCAAAAGGTCCCTATTGGGACTTGCTGGTGCCGATAAGACATGTTATGAGCCTGCTTCCAAGGATGTTGGGTAGGTCCTGACTCCTTGAAAGCAGTGGTCATGACACTAACTCTGGTTGCCAAGTTTGCATTTTTAACAAAGTTGTCTTGTCAGATAGGTTTTCTCATAAACTGTTCCATGATATTTGAACCATCTTTGTAAAAATTATGGTTTTCAAGATAATTAACAATTATATTTTCACCATAGCCCCTGTGCTCATCTCAAATTATATTCATAATTATAACTTCAGTTACACATTACAATTATTTTCTTCAGACTTAGACGCTGGTCTGGGCCATCAGCTTCTTTGTTGACCCAGCCTGCTTTAAAGTGATTTATATTCTTTCTTCCAGGGCGAATGGACCATCTCTACTCTTATCTTTGAGAGCTGAGAGGGTAGCTCCATCTTCAGACTCGTGTGACCTCCTCTGGTGCATGTCAACTGTCATTGGCGCAGGGATAGAGACCACACATTGAATTTAATTCTTGAGGATTATTCAAAGTTCACAACTATTAGCTGGGTCTTTTTTTCCTCAGTGTTGGACAAATCGCTCTCCTAAATCCCCCCACAAGCAAAAGCTCTTCCACAGCTTTAAAGACATACTAAGAGTCTGATAGAAGATAGGGGAGGTGAGCAGTGCCTGGTCTTTGAAATTCATAGGGAAAGGTATTTTGGGCTAACCACAAGTTTTTGGTGCTCTGATGAACAAAAATAATTGATTTTAAATCTGTTACATTGGGCCTCATTACAACTCCAGCGGTAGCTGTGCCGGCAAAACCGGCATGGCTGCCGCCAGATTTGCATGTTTACCGACACCCGCGAATGGGCAAGAACCGGGTCATGCTGAGTTCGGCAGACCCGGTAATTGCCCATTTGCAGCTGCCGGCAATAAGGGACTCCCCATCGCCATTCGGCACCATAGGGCTGAATGGGAATGGATCATCAGATGCACGGGCACCATTCAGAATGGTGCCAGTGCATCCGACATGCTGTGCTCGCTGGTGCCACTCTGCCCACCAGGTCAGAACTAGAGGGCTGACAGGCGCCCGCGAGCACAGCTCATAGTGTGGCGGTCCGGGAACTGGAGTACTGGCATGCTTACCGGTACCGTAGTTCTCAGACCGCCAGGGTCATAATGAGGCCCATTATCTTTAAATGTGAAGCCTGTTGTAAAATCTTGCATCATACAATGTGCATTTTTCTCCTGCACCTTGCCAGCAGTGTCCCACTTCACATGATAACATATGCATTTAACTTTCTCTGGCAATGGAATGTTCTCTGCAAACAGTTCATTTCAAACCAAGCTGCAAAGAATGTATACATGTATTCAAGGCAGCTTTCTTTTGGCAAAAGTGCAATTAATTCTCTCAATAACCTTTAACAGAAGGTAGGGCACTCTTAAGTTTTTCTGTTTCCTTTTTCTGAAACCAACATTCAGGTACTTGAGAGTTCAGAATTACATGCTGGTCTTTTGGGCCTAACATGGCCAGGGGCAGTTCATTTGGGTCTTGGGGCTGAATTTAAACCCCACAAGTCTGCCCTCTGCTCTTTTTATCACATGTAGAACTCCTGTGAAAAGGCAGTGAAGAGTGGGGTTTGCACAATCTTGCTTCTCTGGTGATCCAGTAGCTTTGGGTGAGATTCCATCCATCATCAAAGTTCAAGGGTATAGGATGGACCTCCTTCCTGCATCTTCTTAGTTATTTCCAGGGTACTGGTGCCCCCTATGATTCCCCTTCTTCCAGTCTCCATGCTGTAAGTATCAAAGTTAATGTTTCTAAAGAGAGGAGCAAAAAGATGTGTTAAGCATTTTGTGTAAATCCCATTTCCCCAGATAACATTTCAGAACAAGAACATTATCTTTCCATCACAAACACTATTCACTTACAATCATGGATCATAGATTACCATTTTAATTTAATGACCTCTTATATATTTTAGTTTCCATCTGGGGTTTTGATCTTACCTTTCATTCTTCAGATGGTTGTTAAACTATAAATTCAGCGGGCTCCTTAATCACTCTTAAATCTAGTATGGGATGACAGCTTTTTTGAATGATTAATATCGACCCAAGTTCTCATTTTGGGATGCGGATCTTATATGCAACAGGCAATATTTCATCTGCAATTTCAAAACTGCTGCACCAAGAAGGATGAAACTTCCATTGCTTAGTTTGGTTTCTCTATAAGTCGTAGAGATAGACCTTATGCTACCTCATACTCCTGTTTCATGGTCTTCAAATCATAGTATGATATCATCTCTTCAGCCAACTTCCCTGTGTTGCACTGGGCATAACATAAAGCTTGTTGGAGATGCTTCCTTAGGTTCTCAATGTACACATGAGGGTGCATGCATTTTTCAACTTCTGCTATTGAGTTCTATAGGGCAGATGCTGAGGTAATATCATGTTTATACAGTGATAACTTCAAATGGAGACATCTTGGTTGAAGAAGATTGTGTAGACCTAATTGTCAAGGATGACACTCTATTAAGAGTGGCACTGGACACCCAGGAAGGAATTGGATGGCTGTGCCAAAGTAAAGTGGACAGAATAGTTCACACACAGCTGAAAGAAAGTAGAGCGAAGAGTAGGCAAGTGTAGTAAGGGAAAAGGTACAGGATAGATTCCCTCTAGGGGTGTATGCAGATATTGGAAAAGTGTATTCCACGATCCTTAGGAAAACTCTAACCTTCTGCACAGTTTGCTATAACAGAGGCCCACGCTGTTTGCTCATGGCTTGGAACAACAGCTATGGGTGTCTGTAACGTAGAAACTAGACAAGGGAAGGGGCAGAGGTTGTCAGACGGAAACCAACAGACAAGCTCTGTACAAGGGGTCTACAAACAGTACAAGAGAAGACACTAACAGATAAATCCAGGGAAAAGGAAGTTGAATAGCAAACTAGCAGAAGGAAATGAAGGGAAAGCCGTATAACAGGATAGGATAGGGAGAAAGAACTGAAGGTAGGAAACAAGTAAGAAAGCAAAGGAGCAGCAGTCAGGAAACAGAGGAACTGTAATAACTGAAAGTAAATAATGAAGGTAAACTGATGTGGATAACAGAGGACAATAGGGTATAAGGTAGAAAGCTCAGAAAAGCAGGGAAGCAATGGACCAGCCCAAAAGGAGCAGTGCTGAAAGGAAAGAAGCCCCGAGGGATAGGGCTTAGGGCAGCGGAATGAAGCAGGCTACACGGCAAGGAGCCCAGAAGGGCCGGGCAGCAAGGAGTGAGCCCAGAGGAGTAGGCATACAAAAATACGTAGCTCGAAGGAAAAAGGTGCTGGAAGGACTCTTGATGCAAGAGACCGAGCCCCTGCAGGTAGCAGCTTTTATACTGCCCAGCCCAGCACAGAGGCAGGCTAATTGGTCGCACTTGGCTAAGCACACCTGCAGACAACCGGCCACCTCCCTCTCTGTTCCTGAGCTGGTGGAAGCAGAGCAAATCCCTAAGGCTTCTGGGGATTGTAGTTCCGAAGATGACGAATAGGAAGGGCCAGGAATAGATGGTTGTAGTCAAGTGCATTGTGGTAAGTGTAGTTTCGCAAATGGGAAATAAAGTCATAGAAGTGAATATCAGTTGATCCAAGAGTTTTCCACAGATAAATGAATACCAATTTGTCCATCTTGATCGCCAATGAAGGCGCCCATGGCGCAGGCATGACACTAATAGCCATCAGGGCAAGCTGCAATCAAATGTCCCAACTGGGTCCAGAGTGAGCCATCAACTTCTTTAGAATGTTCACAATAGTCTAATTATATCTCTTAACCCCTACGCTCGATGCTGGGTGGTAGGCGATGTGGAGTTTTATGTTTACCCATAAAATCTCCCACATTTTGGTCATCACCTCACTGGTAAAATGACTTCCTCTGCCCAACTCAATCCTTTGCGGGAGGCCGAAACGAGAAAATATGTGGTTGATCATTAGTGTGGCAGCTGTCTCCACCTTTTCCAAAATGCAGGGCTGGAAGACATTGTTCCCACTTTGAAAAGAAGCAGGTTACAGGCAACATGTAGATGTTGCCTCTAGAGGAGCAAATCACTGACCCAATTGCAAATTGCAAATCTGACCAAGGCAGTGTGGGGGAATTTGGCTGTAATTGAGGACACACAAGACACCCCTTCCGATATGTGGGAGTAGACAATATCTCACAAGATTTCTAGTGTCTTTTGAAAACCCTGATGACTGGCAGTAGCCGTCTCATGGGCATGATTCAACATCAGGATCTGGTGTGATATAGGCACCACCAATTGGTTACATTCAGATAGTGACCTCCTTACCAACAGACCATCTTGGATTTGAACCATTTTGGACAATTTTGTCAACCCCTGGAGAATCTCTTTTCTGGTGTAATCTGGTTCTGTTAGAGGAAAACTCACTGGGTCTTCAATGTGTTGATAGGATTTTCCAACAATCATTTCCTCTTTTTGTGCAGTGATCAAATCTGCTTACAGGGTGTCTTTACTCTACACAGAGCAGTTGAGAGTTCACTGTTAGCATGAATTTGAGACCCTGTCACAGTTCCAACTTGGATTTCACCCATTAAGGATTCTGTAACAATTAAATATGCCTGCAGAGTTCCCATTTTAGCCAACTGGTCAGGCAGGTCATTCCCAGTCTTTACCGGTGTAAGGCAAGAACTGATGTAGTAACTCTGTGGGAGACTTCACAACACTTGTCCTGTTGGTATTAGGGAACCCACCTATTGGTCTAGGTCTGTACCACACAAGTTGGTAGTGTGACTGAGCAGCCAGGTGTATCTCAAGAGGGGTCAATATGAGCTGTAGAGCTGTAGCAATGAAATCCACAAATACAAGTATCCAAGTAACACATACACTCAAGGTTTTTAGTTAAAATAATGATTTATTTGTTTAATGGTCATTTTTAAATAAGCATTCTTTAAAAAGGGCAATATATGTAGCAATCAAATACACTTTAAAATAGTTGTTCAGCATTCACACAAAATTAGTAGATATTCTTTAGCAATGTTTTTACACACTACCTACACCCTGAGGTGACTTCACTACAGTAATTGCATATATATATCACTGGTACACTTTGTAAATTCTGAGGTTTGTAGAAAGGAAAGGTTAAAGGAAGGAAAAGGGTTAAACAGGTTCTCAGAGCATGTGAGCATTTTAAATCTTCCAATAAAGTCTAGATAAAAACCTTACCCAGAAATATTAGTTTAAAACCAATGTATCACCTATGAGTGACAGTAAGAATTAAAGTCAAATGGAATAGAATAGTCTGTGGGGAGCCAGGACAGCCAAAGTCAATTGGAGCAAAGTCTGTGGAGCTGAGGCACTTCTTAGATAGTAAAAGTCTTGCACAAAAGTTAGAGAGTTTGTTGAGGAAAAATCACTGTAGGGTCACAAGCCGTTACACTTGTGATGGTTAGATCTGAAATCAACTCTAGCAAAGCAGCTACTGCAGGTCTCAACTGAGAAGAGCAAGCTACAGACACTGAGTATAGTACCCAGAGTCAGAACAGTACCTTCGGTTAGATGAAGAGGGTCCAGCTGGCTTCTGTCTGGTTGCAGCAGTGCAGATCCTGTTTTTCTGGGCCTCAGTCATGGGTACAAGAGGGAGGACATCTGCGGACTCCTGCGGCAGCAATTCGGAGGTTGGCAGCAGCTACGGGCTATTTTCAGATCAGCGTCTCTTCATGGTTTCAGTGCTCAGTAAACAGCACCACCACAGATCTTGGACACTGGTTGGGCTTGCTTCACTCCTTTAGTCCTGCACTCTGATGAGGGGACTCGAGCTCTGGTCATCCTGCTTCTGGATGCTCCTGGGGAGACTCCTGGAGCTTTTGGCTGGCTTACAGATGTTACACTCGACTACAGATTTCTCGACCCCTGGCACTCGGTTCGTGCAGCAGAAAATAAGTGCAGCCAGTTGGGGAAGGTGTTTCAGTGGTGTTTGTCTCAGGGTTAGTTGGTCCCACTAACCCAAGGGAAGAAGTCGTCCCTTCTAGAACTTCTCTTGTCAATCAAAAAAAGGAGATCTAGCACAGTAGCCGGGCTTCACCGGGCAGTTCAATGGTCTAGGAGGATGCAGCAAGCTTTGTTCAGGGTTTCTTCGCTGGGTAGCTCATCCCAGTGGTCGACTCTATCTTCAGTCCCAAAACCCTCACCTTTTAAACAGGTTTCTCCCATTCATGCACAGCCTAGCTGTTACTCAAACAACAGGGTGGCTGTCCTGCAAGCCTTCCAATAAGGACTGAGTGCATTCAGGCATTCCTAAAGACACAGGACAGGGGAGTTTTAGGAACCTCCCTCACTTCCTGCCCTTCCAGACTACTGGAGCCACAGGTGGGTTTCCGTACTGAAGCCAACTAAAGGCAAAATGAACAGAGGGCTCAAACCTAGTTTGGCGCTCAGAGTAAAACCAAGAGAAGATCTTACAAACAGAAAATGGTGAAAAAAGAAGACCTTGGCCATTTTGACAAAATGGTCACCCATGGATGCTATACTACAGCTGAGGATTCAGCCTGTGGTAGAAAAGCACAATGGTAGGAACATTAAACCACTACCACAAGCCATTTAAAGTAGTGATGGTAAAAATGTTACATGAGTAGGTAGAAAAAGTGCATAAGGTGGTGTGTGCTGGACCTACAAAGAGAAAAGCTAAGTAAAGTCAATTTTACTTTACTATTCTTGGGAACAGTAGTCCACACAAGAACATTTATTTGAACCTTATAAGAAATCTAATGGATTTCTCTGTGACAATGCACTGAAGGTGATGCGTGTCACCATACAAACAGTTGATGCTTTTGGAGTTTGTCAGACTCCAGAAATAAAGAAACATATAATCCAAATCAGGTCAAAACACATGAGAAAGGGCTCACCCACTCCAGGGTTAAAATTGAAAAGTCCTAAAGTCCAGCAAAAGAGTTGGGGGTCTCTAAGAGTGGAGGAATTAAGCACTAACATGTACATTCTCCCTAACACCCTGTTCCTCTATTTTGGAATTACCTCTAATCTTTTTCAAATGGATGGTCATCTCATTAGAGGTCACCAGAGCATGGACTGGATCCATTTGCCATGTTATAAGGGTTTTTTTGTAACACAAAGCATGCCTCCATTCTTCTTGTTCTGCAGGTGTTCCACAAACCCATTCCTGACATAGTCAGAAATTCAGAATCAATGATGATCAACAGTTCTTTGAGCTGGTTGTGTATCACAGTGAGAATTGATTGGTGAAAGGCCACCAACTGTGCCACCTGACTACTTTGGGGTCCTATCTTGTAATGTGCAGAGTGTTCCAGGGTATATTTCACCCAGCGATTACCAATGACAGCCACTAATTCTTTTTCCCCATTATTGGCAACATGGTAAGAGCACCTGTCCACATAAACTATGGGTAACACCTGACACATGTCTGCTTCATAGACCTTGCGTTGGGGAAGTTAGGTACGCCTCCATTGTTTGGTTATTAGAATTTTGTCCTTGAGACAGTTTTCTTGAGCACACTCATGCAAGTCCACCAATCCTTGTGCTAGGGGATATTTCTTGTTTTGGCCATAGCTGACCTCTTTTCATGGACACAATCCAGGAAGTAATTCTGGAATTACTTACATTCCAGGCCCAGATTCTGTCACTTTGTAAGTACTGCAATGGTTGGTGAGGAGTCTCTACAATGATGTGCTCCCCCTGGATAAACAGGCACTCATTTTTCAATGTCCATACCATTGCTAGGAGTGCCTTTTACCAATTGTTGAATTTTTCCTCCACACAGGGCAATGTTTAGCTCAAGTTACAGATAGCTTTGTTGATCTTGTTGTTGTGCTTTTGGTTTCTGAAAACCATGTCTCTAAAAATAACTTCTTATTCTTAATCAGGTAAGCCAAACCAGGAGATTGAGAAAAGCTTATTTTTAGTTGTTTAAATTCCTCGGATTGTTCCGGACCCCACTCCCACTTGACTCTGGCCTTACAAAAATGGACATGGGGCCGAGTAGCCTCTGCACAGTCTTCAATGAGCTTCCATTTGTAATTAGTGAGTCCAAAAAGGCTTCTGAAATTATCACAGTGGTAGGGTCTTTTAATTTTAATAATGCTTTCTTTGTCTGGGGGTTGAGACCCTCAGGGTGATTTTGTGCCTGAGAACGTGCCCCCTACGGTGCCCATGTATCCCCTGTGTTGTGTTCACTAGACTAGCTGCTGGCTGCTCAGCGCATTGTTTTTATAGCTCTATGCCTGGTCCACCGTGCTTTGCATGCTCAGGTTGCTGAATATCTCTGTGACATGTTCTCCAATTGTCTTCCTACACGTTCCTTGAGCTCGGTCACAGCTTGTCTATTCATTGTACCTATGTTTTGATGCCCCGTATTGGTGGGTGTGATTTTTCTGTTACCGCAGCTCGGCTTTGGAATGGCCTTCCACTGTGTATGATAAATTTGGTAAATTAGCTTACCTTTAGAAAGGCTTTGAAAACGTATCTGTTTTAGGAGCTGACTGTGGGCAAGGCTGTTTCTCTCCTATTTCAGCGCCATGATGCCCTCGGGTGAATTAGCGCTTACTAAATTACCTTACATAACATAACATAACAACATTCACTCTGGTCTTACACCATTGTGCCTTCTGAAAGGACAGTTTTGCTCCGACTTTCTGCAACTGGGCCAGAACATATCACATTTCTGCAATATGTTCTTGCACAGTTGAGCTCTTGATCAATACATCATCAACATAGACCAGGTTTCCCCTTTTGCCCAAATCAGGCATGACCTTATGAAGGAATGTATTGATCTCAGTTCCAAAGGGTCTTCAGGTCCAAATTTATTGTTGCCCTCCAAAGATAAAGGCAAGCATGTACTGGTCTTCCCTACTCATGGTATTGTCCAGTAACTGTCAAATCAAGGGCTGTGTACACTTTTGACCATTCGATCTGTGCCAGACCCTGATCAATGTAGAGAAGAGGCCATCATGACATGTATACCCATTTGATTAACTTTGTCAGGCCTGCACAGTCTCCATTGCCCATTGGGTTGTAATATCCCCAGTACCGGGTTAGGCTACATGTGATTTTAACAAATTAAATTACAGAGAAATCTCTAATAACAAAAAATGAATAACAAAAAATATTGAACCCCTGTTTCCCTATGCTTTTAAACCCACCCAACCTGTTTAACTCTTCCGCCACCCCAAATACATTTTGAACAAACATTTGATGTTTTTGAGTTACAAACTTTTAGCTATTACTGTATTCTCTGTAATTAAATTTCACAAATACTGGAGCCATCCTTGGGTGCATGGGTATTGTGGTTGAATGAAGAGGTGTACCTCCACAGTCAGAAGAATGTACTAAATAGATATCCCGGAATACCAGTTTCAGCTCATTTCTTTGCTCCTCAGTCTCACATGCATCAGCTAGATTGATTCAGTCCTCAACCATCTGCCTGAAACCTGGAAAGACGTCAGGCTTGGAAATCTCAGCGGTATCCTCCTGGATTCAAGGTAGTTATGGTTGACTCTAAAAACCATATCATCCTTCCAATGTCACATGTTACCTTTTCAACTCCATAAGGGCATAAAGAGTACACCAAAAGTAATCCCCTCTTGGAATGTAAAAACATTTCCTGGATGTATTCCGTCACTGATGTTGAAACAGTTGTTAGGAATGGATCCTATAGTTTAATTCCCTAAATCAATAGTATAGTGTTGGCTGTCATGTGCCATTCCAATAGAGGTGCCTGTGCCCAGAGTGATACTTTGAGGGTTGTTGGTATTCACCAATATTCAAATGGGTCATCTTCTAGATCCACTAGGTGTGTCGGGTATAAATTCAAACCTCGTTGATGGAGGGGAGAGTTCAAAGTTATGTAAGTGTCATTATGTTTGAGGTTCTGTCCTCGTTTCATTTTGGAGGAAATCGTGACTTTTCGCACCTGTCCCCGGTTGGTAACCTGGTCCCCCACTTGAACTTCCACCACATAGGGGAGAACTTAGGCTGCCCAAAATTCCCTAAATTAGTTTTCAAAGCCCATGTCATTACCCCCCAGTAGTGACCATGCTTTGTTTTTAATCAGATGTAATTGCGAATCGACTGAGAATGTCACTACCGAAATAAATGTCAGAAGGGACATCTGTATTGACCCAACACTTATGTTCTATAGTTTTATCGCCAATGGAAATTGTTAGCATACATCTGCTAGGCAGGAAATATTTTTAATTTGGTATTTCTTTTACAAACACATTTAAAATGTTTCAATCAATTAAAATGTGGTAATGGCCTGATAGTTTTTGAGTTTCTTGAATAATCCTTCTCTGATGAAACTGTTTCCACTATTCAGGAATACTCTGGCAAGTACTGGCTCCTCCACCTCATTTATCCAAATGGGGAAAAACAAGTGTTTGCCCTTTTTCTGAATATTAGTCATAATTTGAGCTGGTTTTCGTTGTCCTCTTTGAAGGCTCACAGTGTTTCTTTGAAATGTTGATTTGTATGAAATCTCAAAGTAGTCCCTACCAGTGTGGAGTACCACTTGAAACTGGGGGGAGGGTTGATTTTCAATAATTGAAAGGAGTTCCCACTGTCAGTTTGTTGTCCAACAGAGATAATGGTGATTTCTGGGACTTGCTTGTTCTGGAAGTGAAATTCCAGTTGCTCGGTACATCGCTGAATCAAATGGCATGTGCCATTCAGGCTCACATAATTTGTGCTTTTCTTGAGTTTCATGAGCCTGTTAGTCTGTGTCCAGAGGACCTTGTTAATGCTGTCAATCAGAGATAATAACCTCTGAAGGAAATTGTTTCCTACTAAACATGTAGTTCCCTCTGGAGTAACAACTGTCACTGGGTGTTTTAAACAGTGTTGCCCAATTTATATTTCTAGATCACTAGTCCCTTTGACATAATTATTCCCAACAAAGTTTTGGAGTTGTCTGGGAAGAGGTATTAGGGGAATCTGGTGACTCTCCCCATTTCTAAATTAATTGATCTAACGTTTGGACACAAAAGTATCTTGGGATACAGTATCCACCAGAGCTGATAATTCACACTGTCCCTGCACCTTGACGGGGGCATACCATCTGCCCTCTCTTTCCTCAAGTAGACAAAGAAAGTGTGGGTTATTTTTCAGCAGGGCAGTCATCTTTTAATGTCGAACTCTGTCACTGTGTGATCTTAAGCTGTTTCCAGTGTCAGAGATTGGGAATCTGTAGGAATGAATCTGCATTTTGCAATGCTATATGTAGGCAGTGATCCTCTTTCTCCCCAGGTTCTATACTGTCCCACTGTATCTGAAGACATTTCTCAGAACCTATTTGCAGGGAGGATACCTCTTTTGTCTTTGGATTATCTAGTTGTGCGGTTGAGGTCTAAGGAGTTCTCTATCTGGGTCAGTCTCCATCTCTACACTTTCAGAACCCACGTCTAATTTGACCCATTTTTCTTTAGGAAGGATTCCCCATTCCTGAAACAGAAGATTTGATTTTCTTGCCTGAATCCTGCAGGGATTCTTCTCTCTCAAGTGAGTATTTCTTCGGCCTCTTCTATCTACCCTCTGTTCTTTGGGTTCCATCTTCCTGGGGGTAAAAGAGCCACTATCAGGTTGAGAGGTTTCCCATGGCTCTTTTCTGGTGAGATAGGAAGCTTCCTCCATGGCTTTTTATCTCCCTTCAACCAGGGCCCCACCCCCAGGAACCTGTTGTTCTTTGGGACTTTCCTTCAGTCAATTACCCCTGGGGCATCAGACCTGGGTTTCGGGATGCTCTGGTGAGCATGGTTAGGTTGAGGGTTTGACTGAGCCCTCAGGATGTGCCCCAAGTCTTTGGTCAATATTTGTTCCTGTCACTCCAGTTGGCTAACTTTCTCTTGGTTGTAGGGAGAGCTCTGCTCATACCTCCGCTACTCCCTAAAAGGTTAACTATCCCTTCTAGCAAAATATCTTGGGTATTGGAAATGTGCATCATAAGTTTGAGTGTCGGTTCTACCTTCTCCTTGGCTCAGGGATCTATTGTCCTGGAACCAGAAAGAAGGAGAAGGATTGCTTTGAAAATTAGGATTTGGTGGATGTCTGTCTGAAAAATGCAGGTTTGGATAGGGCATGGCACTTCCTTCCTGTGGAAAATTGTGAGGGAAGTTTCTCGGGGAAGAACTTCCAGGTGGGGAAGCACGTACCTGGTTTGTCCCTGTCCTTTGTGCCAGGGGAGTGTACCCTAGGTTCAGCTCTGTACCCTTGTATCGAGGACTTACGTAGGTGGCAGGGTCAGAGGAGTCCTTGTTTTGATACCCTGATTGACTACCATTCAATAATTCATGGGCAGAGGGTCTTCTAACCCTCGCATTCTGCTTGTCATATAAAGGAGTATTCTTAGGCCTCCCCTGTCTGCAGGTGCAAATGAGGGTTAGTTTTCACCTATAGCACCTTCATAGAGGCAGGTGTGGTAGTTGGTTTTGTGGTTTTAGAGTTGTTTTTATTGTCAGTGGCTTTCTGTACCTCATAAATATGGGTGGTGTGCTCTATTACCCAATCCAGTGTCCTGTGCTCGTGGAAATCGCAAAATAATTGGGCAATTATAAATTTAGGGAGTGCATGGAAATCTGTGGTCACAAATTCCCTGCTACTTGTATTCACCTGCAATGACATCTGCACAAAGGCATGTTTCAATTCCTATACAAACTCTCTAGGTGCCAGATCTTCCCCATGATGTAAGTTATAGGTAGCCTTACAGGCCTCTTGTGGGTTTCTGTGGGCCAAAAAACAAATTATAAATGCCCATCTTACAGGTGGATAATTTATAATGATCCTAGCCTTGCAGTCCCGCAAAGAAACTGGCGTATTCTGGAGAAAAAATCCATTTTACAAATGCCACACAGTTGAGATTATTTTTGATTTCACATAATGACATAATTTGTTGTATTGTATTTGTCATTTATAAAGTGTCCTTTCCCCATTTGTATGGTCTCAATGCGCTTTGTGGTTGTAACACTCTTGTGGACTGAAGTCCATGTATGGGAGATTCAAAGATAAATGCATGTGTGCATTTTGGCAGGTTAGGACTTAGGTGGGCTGACTAGGCTACAGTAAGCATCCATGAGGTAACGCACATGGGCGGGTGCTGTGGGTGATTTAGTATAGAGCGCTAATGCCGAAGACCTGTGTGTACCTAGCTAGACCAACATTTTTCATGGATTGTCATTGTATACTAATGGCAGAGGTTTTGAGGCATGTAATGGGTTTCAGTGTGGACGGCTATGCAAGCTGCTAGACCGGATTTGAATAGTCATAGTTGCATTGTTTAGTGCATGGATGGGTGGCTGCGCTTGCTGCCTGTGTCCACAGATGTGGTGCAAGTTATATATACCTTAAACTCGGATGGAGCTCATATTCAATGCCGCTTTCCTAGGTCCAACACAATTGACTGGTCCCGTTCATAAAGTTCCACAAGTTCCCTAGGGTCTGTGATATTCTTGTCCACTAGATGCTGGTGAAACTCTGGTTTTAAGAATATACTTGCATGTCACCAATGTATATTTTCCTTAAAATGTGTCAAGTTTGTTCCAGTCATTCACCCATTCAAATACCTCAGAGACAAATGTGTAAAGGCCTCTACAGTTTGATTACATCTCTTTGTGAGTTTTCTAGAACTCATCATGTATTGCCCTGGGGGCCTGCAAAACATCCTAAGGACGACCATTTTCATTTTACAATAAATTAGTCTCTCAAAAGCTAGCTGTATAAAAACAAGAGTGCCTTTAAATGTAAGCGATTAATCAGAGTGGCCCCCCACAATACTTGATCAGGCTAACTCAAGTGCCTGAAAACAATAAAGATAGCATGAATCAACTCACATGGCTGACTAAGTCCATGTTGATATGACACCTAGACTTCACCTGGGTACCATGGCTAGAGACAGTTTCCTCCTGCTCGGAATATTGGCAGTCTACTTTTTTGTCTTAAACTGCAGTTTGTGCAGCTCCAGCATCACCAGATCTCTCTGTTTGTGTCCAGCTAGATCCGTCAGATCTTTTTTTCTTGTATGCTAGGGAAGCTTTGTTAGGGTGAATTCTCAAAATGTGCTAATTTCCCTTACCTTTTGAGACCCCCCAACAACTTTGCTGGATTTCTAGGATTTGATTTTTTACCTGGATGAGCGTGAGCCTTTTTATCCCACTCTTTCATGTATTTTGATGTGTGTTTTACTTTTGTGTTCTTTGGTTATGGAGTTTTAACACAATTCCATAGGCATCATCTTTTTCTGTGTGTCACACAGCACCTTTAGTGCAGTGTCACAGGGTTGTCTTTTCAGACTTCCCAACGTTTAAATACCTTCCCTGGGACTGACTACCGTCTCCCAGATCATGTAAAGTTAAATTGGCTTTACTAGTCTTTTTAAATGTACTGACCCAGCACACACTATCTTCCTATAGAGTGCTGGAGGGGTTGCTTAGTTTCCCCTGAGTCAAAACACTCATGTAACAGTACATTTTTACCTTTTCCTCCTTTAAATGGCTGATGGCAGTGGTTTAGATCAACTACTGTGATTTTTCCCGACCGCTAACAACGGTAGCTAAAAATCGGGTCAGACATGTTTTTCAATATGGCGCCCAGACCTGTCTGTAAAAATAGACTCTGGTATTCTTTTTTCGCCATTTCTTTTAGGAAAAGTCCTTCTTGTGTTTGTCGCTGCGCGCCAAACCAGGTTTGGTCCCTTTGTTCATTGGCCTTTGGCAGGCTTCAGTGCTGAAGCCATCCCCTGGCGCCTGAGTGTCTGGGTTGGACAGGATGTGAGGGAGGTGCCCGAAACTCCCTGTGCTTCGTCTCCTAGGAGACCTGAATGCACTCTGGCGTGATTGGCTGGCTGGCTGGCTATCCGGCAAGGACAGCCACCCTGCTGTGTGAGTGACAGCCACGCCGGAATGAATGGGGGAAAACTGTTTAAAAGCAGGTCTCTGGGACTTGAAACGCAGAGTCGACCACTGGAACGAAAGAACAGAAGAAGAGAGGAAGGAAGAGGACTGCTGCAACTCCTGGGTGACTGGTAAAGTTCTGCTGCAGATTTGTATTGCCTGAAACTCCGATGACAGAGAAGCCCTTCAAGGTTAACTTCTTCCCTTGAGTTTTGTGGGAACAACCAACTCGCAAGCCACCTGAACACCATCCCCATCTGTTCGAATTTTCATAAGAGTGCTGTTGAAAACTGGGTAGCCAGAGGGAAGGAAACCAGCTTGTGGACTTTAAGGCACTCACACCTTAAACCAACTTCTTGTTACAGCTTTTGGCCTCTTGCATGGGCAGTGCAGGAACCTCCTGACGTCCTCCTTGTCCCCACGACTGAAGCTCAGGAATAGCGAGAGCTGCTCGAACTGCCAGGAACAACTGCCTCAGCTAAAGCTTTCTTCATTGACAAGGTACTGTGCAAACGCGGTCTGGAAATCTTTTCGGCCATTAAGAAAGTGTGTAAAACTTTCCTCAACTATGAAGGCTTGTCCTTCCCTTAACATTGGTCAAACCTTTGCACAGACTTAACCGTTATATACCAGAACTGTGCTATCCTATACAAAAGACTCTGAACCATTGACTTTGGCACAGGCCTATTGAGCAGAATAGCTGGTTGTATTTAACTGAAACCCTTTGCCCTGCCTATGAATGTATTTGGGCTATCTATTCTTAGAACCTTTTCTTTTCCCTCCTTTATTAAGTATCTGAAGTGCCATTTTGATCCCACTTCATTTTGTAGCTAAAGTTGTTAATTTACTTACCAGTTGGATTTTTGTGGTGTATTAGTGTGTGATATTGCGCTGCTTATGCTAGAGTAATGTTTTTTAACTGACTGAGTAAATAAATGTATATTTTCTTACCAAGAAACCTTGAGTAAGTGTATATTTGAATCACTCTATTTGTTGGTCCTTTGTGTAACTTGTGCTACTGCTCACTTAAACTCTTGAGATAAGTCTGGCTGCTCAGCCATAACTACCACCTTACTGTGTAGTATGGGCTTGTACCAAAGGTGAAATTGCGCTTACACTTGTAATCCTAATTGCCTGTAGTGGTCCCTAAGGGTACTGCAGGTGATGCTGCCTAACGCTCGTGTAAAGCGGTGAAGATAACATATACTTGTTACGTTTAAAGTGTTACTTTTACTTTTGTTCAAATAATCCTCCCAAGGCTAAGAAACACTAGTAAAGCAATTGTTTTATCATGACTGAAATGGAAAGCTACAGACAGGAGACCCTAGTGACTTTAACTGTTGATCAGTTGAGAGATGTGTAAAGCTAGGAATCTCACTGTAAAAGGCAAAAAGGTTGAATTGATAGAAAAGTTGTTAGAATACCAAAGTCTGAGGAGTGGGTCTGACACCCCCACACCTGCAGCAAATGTGGAAAATGTTGATGAGGATGATATGTCAGAGCCCATCTCTAATATTGTGGATGAGTTAGATGTGGCACAAGAGTCTCAGAATGTAGATCCTGTCTGACCCCTACCTGCTCATAGGCCTCAACCTTTCACCACAGGGACCCCATCAGGTCCAAACCTATGTCCTGAATTTGTCTCACTTGAAAAGATGAGACTGGCGTTAGAATTTAAAAGAATCCAATCTCAAACTGAAACAAAGCATTAAGAGCTTAGACTCAGAGAAATGGAATTGAATCATGCCCTTGAAATGAGAAAGTTGTCTCTTGAAACTGGTTCTCTCCCAGAGTCCTCTAGGTCTTCCAGTCCTAATAGGCATCACATGGCCAAAAGTGCATAAAGTATGTATTAGGTTAAGCTTGATATTTTGTGTTGGCTGGCTGCTTTTGAATATAACCATGGGATTCAAGACATTAAGGGAATCAGTTGATTCCTTGGCTTTTTTCTAGGCTACCCCCTGTTGCAACTGATGTGGTAATGGAGTTGGGGGATATAGACAGAAAGGAGTATGCAACTGTGAAGCTAGCTTTGATAGCTAGATTTGGGAAGACCCCTTCTCAGTATCTTAAGAGGTTTAGAACCCCCTTAGGGCTACCTGAGTGACTGAATGTTTGAAAAACTTAGATGGATGGGTTAAGGGTTACAGAGTTAACACTTATGAAGGTATGAGAAATCTGGTTATGTTGGAATCTATTTATGAGGCCTGCTCTACTTAGCTGAGACAGCACTTGGCTGACTCTAAGGAAATTGATCCAAATAAGTTAGCAAGGGCTGCTGACTTGTGGGTTGCCAACAGGGCTACTCACAATGTTTCTGGGGTAACTCAAAAGAAGGATGAGTGGAAGCAGCACATGAAAGATACCAAAGAGAATTCAAATACTTCCACTCCAAAATAGGGCCACGAACATAACAAGGGTAAGCCACAAGGGTAACCAAATCAGGCTAGTGTACCTTCTGGTACCAATCCAGAAGGAGGTCAGAACAAACCCCCATTCATAAAAACATTTGGTAAATGTTATGCTTGTGGGTCAACTGACCATGTGAAAGGGGATCCCAGATGTAAGGGTAAACCTTCAGGGGTCCACACTGTCTCCTTATCTTTCTCCCCAGTGGATGAAGTACCAAGGGCAAGTGGAAACTTTCACTTACTGGCTGAGAAACCCATGAAGGTCTCAGCTAGTATTTCTCTAGTATCCCTGGGTCTGTGGGAACAATAGAACATAGATGTGTATAAATCTATTCCAGACAATAATAAAGAGTATTACACAGACAGTGTTCTTGTGAATGTTCAGGAGACCCCTGCCATTAGAGAGTCTGGGGCTAGCATAACTGTAGTTGATTAATCATTTTTCAAGGAAGAGGATGTTGCTAAGGCACCCACATTCCAAACTAAGCTTGCTGGATGCCCTGTCCAAATAATTCCACAGTTACCAGCTCTCATTTACTTACCGGTTGGATTTTTGTGGTGTATTAGTGTGTGATATTCAGCTGCTTATGCTAGAGAAATGTTTGAATAAATAAATATATATTCTTTTACCAGGAAACCTTGAGTAAGTGTATATTTGAATCACTGTATTTGTTGGTCCTTTGTGTAACTTGTGCTACTGCTCACTTAAACTCTTGAGATAAGTCTGGCTGCTCAGCCATCGCTACCACTTTACTGTGTAGTAAGGGCTTGTACCAAAGGTGAAATCGTGCTTACACTTGTAGTCCTAATTGCCTGTAGTGGTCCCCAAGGGTACTGTGGGTGATTCTGCCTAACACGCTTTCTGGTATCTAGATGGACACCAATGTCTAAATGAAACTTGAGGTCAAACTGAAACTTGGTATCTTTAGACAACTACACTCCCCGCCTTTTAGGAAGAATGATAGAAACAGTTATCACCAACTCTGTCCTCTTCCACTACCTCACTAACCCCCTGGAATGGGTACATGGTTTAGGTGCTCAATGCCCCCCCCCTTCACCCCATTGCGTCTCCTCTGCACCTTCTGCATCCTCGAAAGCTTAAAGGCTTGCCAGTGTTTCTTGCTTGATAAACTTACTGCCATGGGGTGACATTCCCTTTCCTGAGACAGATCGGCAATAGTATAACCTGTCAATCATTTTGTTGAATTTGTGTGCAGTTCTAAAGCACAAACAATATCTTTTCGTTTTCAAGCATTGCATGTACAATGCTTGTATTATTCTTAATGTAGCTATAGGTGCAGTCCAATGTGGAGCACAAGCACTCACCATCAAAGTCAGAATCCGATTGCCTCTCTAGATCTACCAGCATTGGGAAAAGTCAGAGGAGCTGAATTATCCTCAGGGTTTGCTGGAATCTCTTCTATATATGGAATATTTGCCTCTGCCCTCCTGATAGAGAGCTTTGGTCTATCAAACATGCAGGGAAAATAGACATTAGAGACAGTAACCTCCTGTCTTGGGTTTTTGGAGTTCCTGGTTGTTTGGGCTTTTTCATTCAAGGGGTATTTACAGCTGTAGTGTTTTACAGGAATGTTCAACTGCTTAAGATCAGCATTGTTCAGAAAGGAGGATCGATGCAGACAGGGACCCAGTATCATTAGAAACCCATGGAGACATATATCAGTGAATTCTTCCCACAGAATCTTGAAATGGTTGATATATTGTTGGTTTCTTACCAGACTTAAAATTAGAATCCATTGGCAGTCATATACACTGAGGTTCCCTTAGTGGTCTAACCTTGAACTGAAGAAGATGGTATTCAGATAAATAATTGTTGCACATCAACATCAAGGGTGGCATTACCATTACGGAATGTTTGCACCAGTACAAGAACAATTTGCACTCTTCCAAAAGACATATTCTTTCATTGTACTTTTGAACCAAGACAAACAACTAAGAGTATGGCAAATATTCCTCTGGTGCAAAAATGCAGTGATAATTGGTAAGTTTTGCACTTGTGCTGATTTCACTTGCACTGGTGCAACATTTCTGTAATCCTGCCCCAATTGTCAAAAGAATCTTCCCATCACATCGTCTGCGTGTTGCGTCCCAAAAAATAAATGTGTGCTGCAAAATAAATGTACTGGGCATTGTCTTGGCAGTACATTTTCCTGGTTCTTTCAGATTCATGGATTTTTAGATGGTTTTCTTCCAGACATTCATCCAGAAGCCATTGGCATTCTCTTTTACCACTGATTCCAATACGTTTGCAAAGCATTTCCTCCATTTTCGTCATTCCAAATATTCGGTTATACATATAGAGCCATTTTCCATTCATGTTGTTCCCCTTTCCATCTTTGCCAGCCCAAGCTTGCTATCCTCTGGTTTTGGAGATGGTAGTGGGTGTTACAGGGCAAATGGCTACTCTTTAAAAAAGAAAAAAAAAACATTTGGTGCTGTCGATCTTCTTGAAGTGATTGGGGGATCTCTGCAGGTGACGGCCTGGAATTGACTTGCAACTGCTGGTCCACCGCTGGTATTTCAGCAGTATCTTTGGGATACCCCACAGAGTTATAGGGTATCACGTCCTGGCCTTTTAAAATCTAGGTTATTATTGTGTTTGGGTTGTGTTTTAGGGTTTGTCAATGTGATTTTGCTCTTGCATTTTAGTCCACGTTTTTCAACTCTGTCTCGGTCTGTTTTTGATGTTCATGCTTTTCCCCATGGGCATGTTTTCGCTCTCTCTGTAATCCATTATTTTCTTGTGCCCAAGAAAATCAGGTTCTAGATCCATTGGGCATCACGTTTTTCAGGATATTTCTGAACTGTGAAAGGGACCTTGCCTGCAGCAGTATAACGTCTGAACAACAGAACTTGATTTCATGTAAACAGCCAATTGGCGCAATGTCATCTTCTGTGCTGGCTAGGTGGGTATAGGTTCTGTCCAAGGCTTGGACCGAAGTGTCTGTCTATAAGACCCATGCCTCTAGGGCACAATGGCTTCCAAGGCCTTTTGGAGAGGTACTCGCCTGCAAACCTGATCCTTATGTTATTATTCCGGTAAGGATAAGGTGAGTCAGGTAGGTGGGTAGCACCTGCGAACTAGAAGGCAGGACTGGTGGCGCGTTTTGGCAAAAGTGTCATCAAGTGCGCGTTAACGCTGCTAGGCTGGCTAAACCCATAGTGTAGGAACACCAAAAGTTTGCAGGTCTGCATGTATGAGTATAATGAGTGTATACATGTGGAGCATTCTCATGAAATTAATTGCTGCATGGAGGTAACGGGTAAACCCGTAATGTGAGGGGACCAAGATACAACTCTAGATGTGCTTAATATCGCCTGAAGGAACGTAATAAAGCAGGAAATACACATTTTGTAAGAGCAAAGTAATGGTTGTGCGCCATAGTGACGTATTAAGCAGTAGATACCTTCCTAGTTAAGTGCGTTGGCGTGCACAACATTTGCGTGAGCATGTGTGCTGCACAGCGTGAACATGTACAGGCAGGTACTGTTGCAATAAAGTGTGCAATTGAATATGGGTAGGCAATGCATGTGCACGTAGTGGTATGCAGTGCACAAATGAATATGATGCAAATGAATATGGTTAGCAATGTAGGTAGCAGGCAGGTTAATTGCTTACTCATGAAAAAATGTATATGAATAGCAGGGTGTGTCGGCAACGTATATAATGTGCAGCATAGACAAACAGCGCGGAAGTAACTATTTGTATTTATTATTAATGTATGCTATTTATATTTATAAAGCGCCTCTATCCAAGGAGCTGCATTAGTTGGTTGCTGTACAAATTTAATGGTAACATTGGTATTTGTATTTTTTTGTATTTTTGTTTCTTTGCAGCGCGCGCCGGGCCCACAGGCATCAGGGCGCGAAAACTTGACAGCAGATACATAGTTATGCAAATGACAAGAGCTTGGATCACGCTCAAACACTTACATACAATGATATGTCAGTTAGGATCAGGGTGTTACAAGATGAGCAAGAGCAAGTTATCATGGCAACACCATAAGTTAAACAAGAAATTTACATAAATTACAATGGGTGAGTAGGGCCCAAGAGCTAAACAGGTGACAAGTAACTATGGGTGCTTGCTGGATTCCAGGACTAGGTCAAATATGAACAAAGGGCCAAGATTTAGTTTTCTGTTTGAATGAATTAAATGAGGCCTTGGATCTGATGGTATTGGGGAGAGAGTTCCACAACTTAGGTGCCAAAACAGGGAAGCTCGCGCCCCCAGCTTTGTGAAGTTTAAATCTAGGTATCGATAGACTGTGAGTCTGAGCAATTCTTTGAGGTCGGGTGGATGTGTGGAGAGAAAGATGGTCAGATAGGTATGGGGGCCTTGTTAGTCAAGCATTTGTGGGTCAGGGGAAATTCTCTGCTTGACAGGCAGCCAGTATAAACTGGTTCTGAATTCAGAGATGTGTTGGTTTCTGGGAATGTTTAAAGCCGCTCTAATGGCATTATTCTGAGAGTGATTTGCAGTTTATTCAGGTTTGCCTGGCTAGTCCCCAAATAGAGGGAGCTGCAGTAGTCAATGTTAGACATGATAAGGGTTCTGGCTAAGGTGATGCTACTAGGTGTAGTCAGAAAGGGTCTGCAGGCTGCTATAAGTTTGCAGGTGTATGCCGATGCTGATCTGACTGACATGACATGACAATTTAAGGCATAGGAGGAAAGAATTATCATGTTCCAGTCAAAAGGCAGGAGAACATTTGATAAGGAAAGGGAGACTGCAAGAGATGAAGTTTAAGACGTTTCTTAAATGGAAAGAGATTAGGACAAGAACGAATGTCCAGAGGAACAGATTTACATTGATTAGGAGCAAGTCATTGACAAGAACGAAAGTAAGAAGAGGCACAGGGAGGGTCGAGAAACTGAAAGATGAAATTGAGATGAATGAAGGACCCTAGCAGGATGACATAAAGAAATTGAAAAGGCCAAATAGTCTGTCACCAAGGCATGAATACATGTAAACACTAAGCAGAGATAATGCAACACAAATCTAGATCTGACTGGAAGCCAGCGAATTTCAATCAAGGAGGGAGAGATATTTGAATAATGTATTTATTTATTTATGTGTATTTCTTATATCGCGCCACATGCTAATTGGTCTCAGGGTGTGCAATAAACATAGACAATAAACCTAGACAAGACAGACAAATAGATAACCAGGTGTGAAGGACAGTGGGCCACTAAGCAGAGCATCACACGTTTTGCCTAGATTCAGATTGAACAGATACGTTTTGACTGCTCCTTTGAACTCTGACAGGCAGGTAGCGTCTCGGATTGTTAATGGAAGAGCATTCCATTCTTTAGGGCCCTGTGCTGGAAAGTTAGCACCTCAAAACTTAGCCAGCCTGAAGCAAGGTTGCTTAAATGTGTAGTTATCGCTGGAACGAAGATGACACAGTGGATGATCAACCGTAAACTGGTCTAAGAGATCGGCTGAGGGGATTGAGGTCTAGCATTTATAGGATAATGCTAAGATCTTATGCAAAATCCTGTGCTGAAGGGGCAGTCTGTGTAATGCCCTCCTGGATTTAGCAATGTGATCCTGTTTATGGAGACCAAAGACTGCTCTTGCCACATTCTTCTGTGTAGTCTGGAGAGCCGCAAGGTTAGCTTGTGTTGTCCCAGTCAATAGTTGAGTCTTGCGATGACTAAGACTGATTGCAAGATAGATCTATTGTTAAGTGAGTTGTAAGGCCTGATTTTATTAAGTAGCTTCACCACGTGACAACATGATGAGCACATGTGTGCCCCATGAGTCCTCCTGTTTAGTACTGCATCTAAATGGATACCTAGGGTTTTGACATAATTAGTAACTCTAATCTGATTTTTAGCAATATTGAAGCTCTTATAGGATGTTTCTTGAATACCTTCCCAGTAGCCACAATAAGAAGCTCTGTCTTATTCTCATTCAAAGCTAAAGAGTTGGAGATCATCCATGTCTGAATCCTTGTCATAGTTGCCTGCAAGTACAAATACCACCTGGGTGTCGTCGGCCTAGTTGGTATATCAGACACCGAGGCAGTCCAGTAGGTCGAGCAGTGGCCTTATGTAGATATTAAACAGAGATGGTGATATGCAGGATCCATGTAAGACTCCTGCATTAACAATGTCTAGGGATAATAGAACGTTATCCACTGCCACTCTTGATACCTGAGGGCCAAGAAAGGAGGAGATCCAGTCCGATGCCTTGTTGGAACAGCCCCCTATGCCCTCCAACTCAAATCCAGACTGATGTGTGCCTACAATGTTGTTATTTTCAAGAAAGTCCTGAAACTGGAGATAGACCACTTTGTCCAGAATCTTGAGCAGAAAGGGGTTGGTTATGGGGCAATAATGTTTTGCTAATGATGGGTCCAGAGAGCTTTTTTTCAGTAGGTGGGTGAACTAAACCTCCTTAAGAGAGGCTGAAACTACATCCTCGCTGAACAAGAAATTAACCATTCTTGTGATCCAAGGTATCATAAAGGTGAGTGATTCCTTAAGAATAGCAGCAGGGCCTATATCTCCCTTACCTGAAATGGGTTTTAGATTGGTAACTATCTTGAGGATTGTCCGAAGGTCTGTTTTGATAAGATTTGGAATAGGCCTATCATCTGATGAGGTGTTATGATATGATATGATATTTTTAACGCGCCTATACATAAGTGTTTCAAGGTGCGAGAAACAACTTCAACTTCAATTGTTGTTGAATCTTTTCCTGATGACTGAGAATTTTATTTGAAAATTCTTACTGTATCATTTGGCAGCAAGCTTTGTCTCGTTCGATGGCCTGCTTGTTTACACTTTTGCCCTCAACCTCCTTCAGAACTTTAAATAGCTCACTGGAGCTAGATTTGGCATGACTAATTCTAGTGTTGTAATATTTCGATGTTGCCTCGATAATGGTTATTTTAAAATTCTTGACTGCAACTTTGTAGTTTTTTAAGGCCTGGGGAAATTCATTTCTACACCATTCTCTCTCCAATGCCCTTTTCTTTGATCTTGAGTGAAGCACATCATCATTAAACCAGGTATTCTTTAGGGTTTTAGGTTTAATTAGCGTGTTTTTTTCTGAGGGTCAGGTCCCTATGGAAGAGAACTGATGAGTGACCACAGCAGTGACGTTTTTCAATGAGTCAGGGGAGAGCAGATTTGTTTTCAGGAGGGAGTTGAATTTAGATTGAGTCACATTCCTAAAGTTGCAACACTTTTTATGGCTTCTTGGCAATTTGTCCAGACGAGCAGGTACTTCAGGGAGGCATACTGTAAAATTAACCAAAAAATAATCAGACCACGGACATCTAGAGGAACTGGGGTTCAAGAAATTCAGCTGATGCATCAGAGCTCAGTCAATGATGTGTCCATCCCTGTGTGTAAATTCTTTAATCCATTGGATATAATTAAGAGTTGTTCTGTGCTGAGAGGAATGAGTTGGATAATTTGTCCTGTTTATCCTCCGCCCAAATAGTTAAAATCACCTAAAATAATCATTGGTGACTTGGCTTGGTTAAACTATTGAGGAGAGCAAGAAATTGCTCCTCAAAAAGCATCATATCTGTAGGTGGTCTGTAAATCGTTACAATGATGATAGATACATTTGGATTTATTTTAATTTTAATGAGCAATACTAATTATGTTAGATCTCAGTTCCACCTTTTATACAGTAGATCACTGCATGTTGATTTTCGCTGTCTTCATTTGATATTTAAACAATAATCTGACTGCTCAGTGAAAAACAGAACGTAACGGAAGAAAAGCATAAACTGGAAGACCAAAATGTAAGGAAAATCAATAGTTAAAACAAAGCATGACACAGGTTTATAATTATGTTATAGTAAAAGAAAAAGTTAGAAGGTGGTAAATTGTTTTGCTATTGTAGAGATAGAACTGACAGGATTGAGCAATGGTTGGAATTTGCTTTTGAAAGGAGAAGGTAGAGTAAAAACTGGAGAAGAAGATGCCGGAAAAAATAGAATGTCTGTCTTCTTTGGGTGATGGCATAACAACTGCTAGGACATCCAACTTTCCACAGCCATAAGGCAAGCAGATCGAAGTTGATGGATGGAGTCATCGAAAGAAGGAAACAAAAGGAAAATGTGAGTGTTGTCAGGGTGAAAATCGGATGCAAGTGAATATTTAGGGTTTATAGTCATAATGTCGAAAAAAAAATGTCGACAGACAAAAATGTCGAAAAAAATGTCGAAAATAATAATGTCGACATCCTATACTTATAATGTAAAAAGTCATTTTTTCGAAAAAAAAGTCGACTTTTTTTTTTGACATTATGACTATAAACCCTTAAAACTATCAACACCTCACCCAACACCCTCCTGCAACCCCCCCACGCCCCCCACCACCACCCTCCCACCCCTCATATGCAACACATTCTATTTATATATTTATTTATTTATTTATTCAATAAATAAATAACCAAAAAAAGGATCATTTACTATGGAGGGGCCCCCCCCCAACCCCCCCTCACCCAACACCCCCCTGCCACCCCCCCCACACCCCCCCAACCACCCTTTCACCCCTCATACTCAACACATACCAATTATATATTTATTTATTTATTTATTTATTCAATAAATAAATAACCTAAAAAAGAATCATTTACTATGGGGGGGGTCCCCCCCAACCCCCCGTCACCCAACACCCCCCTGCCACCCCCCCACACACCCCCAACCACCCTTTCACCCCTCATACTCAACACATAACAATTATATATTTATTTATTTATTTAGTCAATAATTAAATAAATAAAAATAGTATCATTTACTATGGGGGGGTCCCCCCCCCAACCCCCCCTCACCCAACACCCCCCTGCCACCCCCCCACACCCCCCCAACCACCCCTCATACTCAACACATCTTATATATATATATTTATTTATTTATTCATACAATAAAATCAAAATTTCGAAAAAATATCGAAAAATTTCGACATTATTGTTTGTCGACATTATTTTTTTCGACATTTATTTTTCGAAATTTTGACTGTCGACATTTTGACTGTCGACATTATGACTGCACACCATATTTAGTTAACAAAATATTTGAATACAAAAATCCCAGATTCAAAATGCCTGTCACAAAATAATCACGTACATGACCCCGGCCTTCTATACCCCACCCTGCACCCCCTACCCTTAAAACATACATCCTGTTCCTCACTTACCTGCTGTTCTACTGCACGGCTCTTTCCCTGAGAAGCGAGTGCCGCCTGCTCTTATTCAACTTTTGGTTTTTCATGCTTTTTTACCCTCTGCCGAATTCTACATTTTCTCCTGTTTTTATTATTTTCAAGCTATAAATCTCCTTGCAAACCGTGAGAACAAATCAGAGGAGCCAAAGGTGAAATATAAAGAGTGAAAAGAAGGGGACAAGTATCTGAACCTTGAAGAACCCCAAAAGGAAGAGGAAAGGAATGAGATGAAGATTTTTCCCAAGACACAACAAAAGAACAACAATGGAGTAAAGAAGAAAACCATTGAAGAGCCATTCCTGAAAATCAAATGAAGACAGAGTGAAAAGCAACATGCATTGGTCTACTGTATCAAAAGCGGCACTGAAATCTAACAGAATTAGTATTGGAGAAACTTTAAGATGTCAAGCGTGAAGAATTTTATTGGAAAGAAGAGCAGTTTCTGTTGAATGGCTCAGGCGAAATGCAGATTGAAGTGAAGGGAATAAGTAATGAAGATTTGTACGAGAAGTGAGCTCACAGTGGGAAATACACTGTAGAATCTTAGAAAGGTAAGGCAAGAGTAAGACAGGTTGAAAATCTGTCAACTCAGTTGCATCTAGAGAAGCTCTTTCTTTTTGCAAGGGAATAACAGTAGCAGTTTAAACCTAGCTGGGAAAGATTGATAATAAAGACTGATTGAGCAGGGTAATGAAAAAATAGACAAATGAAGGGAGAATAACTTTAACCAAAGAAGTTGGAACTGGATCATATGTAGAAGACGTAGGATGAGAGTGAGGAATAATGGATATGGCATCACTATCAGAAACAGGGGCAAAAGGGGAGAACAAGGAATTGAGTTTTTAGACAGAGATGGCTATAAAGAGAAAGAGATACAAATAATCTAATGAGGATATGTTATCCTGTTCTTTAGATTGAAAAAAGTTTGCAAAGTCATTAGAATCATGAGTAGCGAGAAGTGAAGGATTAGTTGTGAGTGCAGCTAAGAATCTGTTGAGAGTCACCTCCCTCCCTCTCTTCCCGGCTCTTCCTCCGGCCCTTCTGCAGCCACCCCTCCTCCCTCCTTCTCTGCCTTTCCCATTTTCTCTGCTGACGAGGTTTCCAGACAAGTCCGATCTATGAAAGTCTCTTCTAAACACGTTCACCCCTGTTCCTCCAAAACTATCAAGGACCACATCGCCTCCCTGGCTCCTGCCCTGGATGACTTTTGCAACCACTCCTTCGCCTCTGGAGTCTTCCCATCCCCCCTTAAGCACTCCCTTGTGCACCCTCTTCTTAAGAAACCCTCTTCCGACCCCTCCTGCCCGACTAACTATTGCCCAATCTCCATCACTCCCTTCCTGGGCAAGCTCCTGGAGAAACTGGCCATCTCCCAGCTTAACCTCCATGCTGAATCTGTTGGTAGTCTTCATGACCATCAATCTGGCTTCAGAGCTGCCAGGAGCACGTAAACTGCTCTCCTGAACATCCGTGAGGACCTGCTCTCGAACCTCGACTCCAAACCTCTGTCTGTTCTCATTCTGCTCGATCTCTCTTCTGCCTTTGACACTGTCAACCATGCCATCCTGCTCAACCGTCTCCGTGATAACCTGGGTATCACTGGTCAGGCTCGGGTGTGGCTGACCTCTTTCCTTTCCAATCGTCCCTCCCAGGTCCAACTGGGGTCCTTCCTCTCTGACATCTTTTTCTCTACCTGTGGTGTCCCCCAGGGATCTAATCTCTCTCCCTGGCTTTTCAACCAGTATCTGGCAGTCCTTGCCCACCGCATCGCCGCTCTCTGCCCCAACTTTCAGTGCTATGCGGACGATACCCAGCTCATTTTCAGGCTACCCTCGGCCTCCTCCTCTCCTTCCCTCATGTCTGACTGCCTGTCTGCTATCCAGGAATGGTGTGCCGCCAATGACCTCTGCCTTAAGGCCAGTAAGACTGAGATTCTACTCATCGGCACACCCACTCCCTCCTTCCCTGCAGCTCTCTGGCCAGCTTCTCTTGGCCCTCTTCCTGCTCCTACCTGCAAGGCAAAAAACCTCGGGGTCATCTTCGAATCCACACTCTCCTTCTCTCCTCATATATCTGACATCTCTAAGAAGTCACATTACCAGCTGCACCTCCTCAGAGGTATTCTTCCCTTCCTCTCCTTCCCCCAGAAGCTCATTGTCTCCCGAGCCCTGGTTCTCTCGAAGCTGGACTACTGTAACAGCCTCTATCTTAATCTGCCTGTCTCCACTCTCCGCCCTCTGCAACTCATCCAGAACAGGACTGCGAGACTTGTCCTTGGCCTCAAGCCCAGCGACCGTATCTCTCCAGGACTGAAATCTCTACACTGGCTCCGAGGATTAAGTTCAAAACCCTCTGCATTGTCCACAAGGCCTTCTGGGGCCTGGGGCCTAAATACCTTCAACTCTCTCTTCCTAAATATCTTCCTTCCCGAGCCCTTTGCTCATCTGTCTCCAACTCCCTCAGGGTCAGCCGCTTCTCAAAGCAACGAGCTGGAGGTAGATCTCTCTCTGCGGCAGGGGCCTCCCTCTGGAACAGCCTTCCTGCCTCCCTGAAACTTGAGGAGAACCATCTCCGGTTCCGGAAGCACCTCAAAACCTTCCTCTTTGCTTCTGCTTTCTCTCTTCCTCTCCCCTGCTAAATTCTTCACTGTAACTGCACTGAATCTGCAACTGGACCACTCTCTCCGACCTCGGTCCTTGGCCCAGCCACTCTCCACATGCACTGCCTCCCTGTCAACCCCTGCACTGCGGGACTGTCTCTGTATCCCTACAGCCCCCCATCCCCAGCACTTGTGTGCACTTACCTTGCACTTGCCACCAGCTGGCCCTCTTATTTATTTTTTATTCTACCTACCGTGTACTGCACTTCCCCTCTCCCCTTCCCCTTGCACTTTTCCCTCCCGCCTACCCCTGCACTTGTGCGATGTAAATGACACCTGGCCTAGTAGGATCGGTGTCTGTCTTCCCCTTGTTCCCCCTCCCTGCCTTGTCGCGCCTTGAAACACGTGTGTATAGGCACGTAACAAATGCCATATCACATCATATCATATCATAAGAATTAAAGAGAAGAAGACTCTGACTGAATAGGAGAATGGAAATAATTTGCCTGAGTCTGGGATGAGGAAAAAAAGTGATTGAGAGAAGAATATGTTGAGAATCGGATAACCAAGGGGGAGGAGGTTTTCCCTTATGGTAAAGGCTGACAGAAGACACAGTACATCAAGAGATGAAAGGAAAGCAGAGTTAAAATCTTGAATAATAGAATCCGGACTAGATAAAAAAGCATAGCGAAGAGGCAAAGGTTTGGAAGAAATGGAGTCAATAAGAAGAGGTGAATTAAGATTATGAAGATCACACCAAAGACATTTAGAAGAGGATGTTGGTTATGAGACATAAGCATTGGCTGGCAAAGAACATGACTAAAAGAGCACAAAGTTCTCAGCCAAAGGAATCATGTGAGTCTGAATAGAGGGTAAGGTAGAATGTTGCATGAAGTACACATAATATCAATATGAGTTGGCATGGAGTACCAAAGAGAAATTATATATAGTAGTAGAACATAATAATGGACCCAAAGAGGGACAGGTCTGATGAATATGGAGGTTAAAGTCCCCCAGTAACAAACAATGAACTAGAACTAGAATAAGAGGATAGCAAAGTTAATAAAGTATCAACATTATACTGTAATCCCAGGGTGCCAAGAGGCTAATAGAGTATTAAGATAGCAATTAAACAGAGAATGAAAAAGGATGTAAAATGAAACTCAATTAATAAAAAGAAGGAAAAGGAAGGAGCAGGTAAATCAGGAATCCAGTGAGGATGAATACGAAGGTGAATACCATCACCAAGGCTTGAAAGTCTAGGGATATGCAAAAAGGAAGAATGTGTAGAGGTGAGAGCAGATAGCTAAATCATAGTGGTGAATCCAGGTTTCAGTAATACAAAGAAAATCCAAATTAAATGAGAAAAAACGATCTAGCAGTGAATCTGTTTTCGAGACAATAGAGCGAGCATTCCAAAGACCAAGGCTTGCATAAAGTGTTAGAAAATAACACATGTTATGGCCAAGAGGATTAGTATAGTTAACCGTTTGAAAGTTATGTAAGCCCATCAAGTACTTCAGTCACACATCATACACAGAGACGAGCAGACATAAATATGTGATTATTCCTGCAAGGTCTGGCTGCAGGTGTACGACCTGGAGTGAACAGGCAAGGAGGGTGCCCTTAGAAATGTCCATCCTTTGAAGTCAGACAACCAGGAAAGGATGACCTGTAAGGAGTGATTTTATACGATTGGCCACACTAGACTGCCAGTGATGGTGGGCAGGGCCACACAGCCGCAATATGTTTACGCACTGGTGGCGAAGAATCAACACACGCTGCTCAAGCCAAGCCCCTGCACCAGCCGGATCCAAGCAACCATGAGTCTCTCTGGTGATGGTAAGTGATCTGGACCTCAATGAAAGGGGGGTACTTCAGGGTGATAGTCACGGGACCCACATGCCAGAGGATTTTGACACAGGATTAGAAGAAACTGAAACATCCATTAAACTGAATAAATGTATAAGGCACATCCAATTTGTGTCCATCCATAGTTCTATGAAGGTATAGACCTTGAGAAGTTGTTCATTGTCTTCCTTGTGATCTCTACTAATTTCAATCACCAGCTGAGTATCATCAGCGTAGTTTGTGAACAAATTGTCAATGTGATCTAGTACAAGGCAAAAGTATCTCAGATACAGGTTGAATAGTAGTGGTGACATACTGGCATCTTGCGGGATGCCACAGATCATTTCCTTTTCCGCAGAGAATGTATCTCCCCAGTGAACCCGTGAGAGCCTGTTTTTAAGGAACGACATTATCCAACCTATTGCTTCTACTGAGCAGTTGACTGTTTTTTTGACACAGTTTTAGCGAGGTTGTGGTCCAGCAGATCAAATGCTGCACTAGGGTCAAGTAGGATGAGGAGCCCTGCTTTCCCCCTGTCCATAATACTTAGCATTTTAGTTTGGAGATCAAGCATGTCTGTCTCAGTGCTGTGTGGTGGTCTGAATCCCGATTGTTGGACGTGAAGGGATTTTGAGGCTTCCACGTGTGCTTGGAGTTGTTAGGTGGCTACTTTATCCATGATATTCAGGACGAAGTTACAGTTTGTGATGGGCCTGAGGTTGTTGGGGTATCTGGGATCCAGATTCGGTTTCTTGACCAGAGGGGTTACCGTAACCCTTTTTATGTCTTGTGGTACTATCTGATCCCTAAAAGATGTCGTAATAATCTGTATCGGGGCAAAGATTTCTGGGTGCTCCAGTATCATTTTTGGGGGTAGGATATTTTCGGCACAGGTGGTCGGTTTCATGGGGGCAAGTGTTTTCATCATGTCCTCAGGAGTGCGGTCTCAGAACTTAAAAACTTCTATGTTGTTGATAGCCTCTTCTGTCGGAAGGACCGCATCTTTTTTTGCTTGAGATTTCATGATCAAGTGTCTAGCTTTGGAGATTTTCTGAAAGAAAGCATTTTGGGTGTTGTCACACTCCTCTTGGGCTGGAGTGAAAGGGCGGGAGGGTGATTGCTCTGGGTTTTTCAATGGATTTCAGGATGTTGAAGAATTTGCTGGTGGCGTTGTCTGCAGTAGTGATTTGATTGTTGTAGAAGTTCTTTTTTGCTTCAATTATCGCATTCTTATAAGTTTTCTCACTATCCTTCCATTTTTCCTTGTTAGCCGTAGTAGGGTTTTTTTGCCATTTGTTTTCTCGTTTTCTCGTCACTTTTTTTTGTTGGGCAAGTTCTTTAGTGAACCATGAATGTTGTTTGGCGTTGGTTCTAATAGTTTTAATCTGTGGTGGGGCCTTCTGGTCTATAATTTTTTTAAGGTGGGCTACGAAGTTAGTTAGTATGGTGTCACAGGAGTCGTCTTCATTGAAGTTATCCTTGACATCATGTAAGCAGAGTTCGAGCTGCTCTTTGTCTATGTTTTTGAAATCCTGTTGTGTTACTTTTATCGGGGGTTGGGGAGTTTGTCTCTGGTGATGGAGGGGTGATAGAGAAGGTTATACTGTGATGATCGGACCAGATACAAGTGTCTGTCTTGTAGTCATTTGACTCTAGGTTGTTAGTTATGACCAACTCTAATTGGTGCCCGTTGTCCATTGTAGGTTCATGGTTTGTGACTTTAATAAGGTCTTGAGGTTAGTGGACTCTTTATCTTTGGATTTGCCATACCATTGATTAAGATCGCCAACTAACAATGAAGTGGGTTTTGGACCTTTAAGTAGGTTGAGGAGATGGGGGATCTCTTCATTAAAATCTGTGGTGTCGACAGGTGGCCTGTAAACTACAATTAAGTTGAGGCAGCTGTTCGCTGTGGGTGAGTGTTTTAAATGAAGGATTTCTCTTCCACTGCATGTAGATTTGCTTGGGAAGAGGTGTATGGAGTCTCTCGCGATGAGGGCCACCCTCCCACCTTGGCCGGATTCTCTGTTGGCGTAGTGGATGGCATAGCCTTCAGGAACTGCTATGTTGCAGGTCGGGCCTATTGGCTCTTTGAGCCAGGTTTCGGTAATGCAGAAAATATCAATGTTTTCATCAATGATCCTGTCATGGATACATTGGGCATGTTTGTTCAGGGAACAAGTGTTTAGTAGACACACCTTTAACTCGGGTCTGTGTGTAGTTACGCTGGTATTATAAGGCTCCTGGCCTATTGGCAGTCTAATTTTTTTCTGATATCTTTTTTTTTGCCAGATCTTTGTGTTCCAAAGTCTGTTTCTTTTTTGTTCTGTCGCGGGCTGATTCCACCACCGTTTTGGCTTTATTGATGCATTGGTGTTTGTGGACATCAAAGAGAAGTTTGTGTTTAGAAAAGTATGTGGTCTGGATATTTAGGGCATTGTTTCCTGCGCCGGCGCGGTGTACAGCGAGGACAGGCGCAAGACCGGCTTAGCTCCTGAAGCGAATACTGGGCTTGTCAAAGGTGCACCAGATCAACTGATTTAAGGAACCTGGGTCTGCTGGGAAATGTATTTTCCCTGGTTAAGTAGCTCAAGCAGAGTGCACAAAGCCAAATGTTGCTTTTAAAGTGAGTAGACTAACCTCACATTCAGCCCGGCACACAATCAACAGAACGTGATGGATTCTCAAAAGTGATTACAAAAGTACTTCAATTTCAATTCAAGCGCACCAAACACACATTCAGTTTTGGCAGCACCAAGATAAAACACACAGATGCAAAAAAGAAAGAACATGAACGCGTGCCCCACAGCAGATTAAGTAGCTGGAGAGGACTGGGTTTGTCACAGGTGCACCAGATCAACTGATTTCAGGAACCCCGGGCTGCTAGGAAATGTAGTTTACCTGGTCAAGTAGCTCAAGCAGAGTGGACAAGGCCAAGTGCTGCTTTTAAGCGAGTCGACTAGCCTCACATTCAGCCAGGCACACAATCCACAGAACGTGATGTAATCTCACAAGTGATTACAAAAGTACTTCATTTTCAATTCAGGCACAACAACACACATTCAGTTTTGGCAGCAGCAACATAACACACACAGATACAAAAAAGAAAGAACCTGAAAGTGTGTTCCACAGCAGATTAAGTAGTTGGGGAAGACTGGGCTTGTCTCAGGTGTTCCAGATAAACTGATTTGAGGAGCCTGGGGGTGCTGGAAAATGTAGTTTCCCTGGCGAAGTAGCCGAAGCAGAGTGCAGAAAGCCAAATGCTGCTTTTAAAGTGAGTGGGCTAACCTCACATGCAGCCAGGCACACAATCCACAGAATGTGATGATTCTCACAAGTGATTACAAAAGTACTTCAATTTCAATTCAAGCGCGCCAAATAAACATTCAGTTTTGGCAGCAGCAAGATAGCACACACAGATGCAAAAAAGAATGAATCTATCCAGCCAGTTCTCACAGAAGTTCACTTCCCCCTTGTTCCTTTACTGTTGCAAGCATTTAGTATCTCAGAGAGGAGTGCGGCCTGCAAGAGCGTGAGACAACACCAGGCTCCACGCAGCGACCATTAATCTCCACTAAACTGCCAATAGGCCTCTAACCCCACCCAGCGAGCCCAAAGTTAGGCACACACCACTGACTCAACCCCCACACCTCTGCATTCCATGACAAGGAAGCGACCCTCCTGTTCTAACACAAATCAAGTGTCCATAAAAGTTCCAAGCATGCGTGACTATATTTCTTCCAGCATAAAACGTAGCCTTTGTATTACAAGGTACAGGGAGGGATACATTAAAGATCAAACCCTGGATGGAGACCTTGAGTGTGGGAAGTGCGGTATCAATGAAACCTTGAATGAGTGGGCCAGGATCAATGTATTTTATCCTCCCATTCCCCTGGCACCATTCGCTGTGCCACAGTGATGGAACAGGGAGATTAGCATGTTAGTTTAGATGTAACATTGCATTATACAAGCAACCTGACCTTCACCCAAGACTGAAATGAGCTAAGCTGACCCACGTGGATGCTGATCAGCGGCAATAGAACTCACCAATTATAGCCTGGCATCCCCTATGGAGCAGGCCCATCTATAATGTCTAACCATTCAGTAGCACCAGTGTGTACTGTATATGATGACAAGGGGGGTCCTGGGAGTCTCTCTGCCAGACATTAGTCCTGGTTACGAGAGACTTACCCAGAGTCTTTAGCTCACTATCTTTCACAGAGAAGAAATATCCCAAACATATCAGTCTTTGTCCTGCCCTGGGGCAGTCAGCACCGAAATGCTAGGCAATTCTCCTCTGAACAAGAGTACCAACAGCATCCCCAGACACGTGTTTCGGTCTGGTTGAACCTCATCAGTAGGGAGGAGCTGTGCCTCTCTAAGAATAGTGAGCAAGGGGTCAACGTCTGGATTCCCCTAGTAATTTAGGGTGAGACCCAAAGTTACTTGAATATGCAAATTGACAAGGGGGGTCCTGGGAGTCTCTCTGCCAGACATTAGTCGTGGTTACGAGAGAATTACCCAGAGTCTTTAGCTCACTATCTTTCACAGATAAGAAATATCCAGACGTGGACCCCTTGCTCACTATTCTTAGAGAGGCACAGATCCACCCTACTGATGAGGTTCAACCAGACCGAAACACGTGTCTGGGGTTTCTGTTGGTACTCTTGTTCAGAGGAGAATTACATAGCATTTCGATGCTGGACTGCCCCAGGGCAGGACAAAGACTGATATGTTTGGGATATTTCTTCTCTGTGAAAGATAGTGAGCTAAAGACTCTGGGTAATTCTCTCGTAACCAGGACTAATGTCTGGCAGAGGGACTCCCAGGACCCCCCTTGTTAATCTGTATATGATGACACCACATGGCTTTTTAAGCTTCTGATTTACCTTGGATTTACCAGAGCGCTCTCGAGCAGCAGAGTCCTTTGCTGGTATTTTGTATTCTTTACAAGTAAAACTTTGTTATCCTTGCAATGCTATCTCATGGCCTATTTCCCTAGAGGGTTGTATTGATTCTGTAGTGTGCATGAGAGAGTCTCAGGTGTGCTCAAGACAAAACAATTAAACGAGCAAGGATTACAGTCTTATGAAACAAATATTGAGAGAAGGCATTTGATTTCAGACACAGAGCTAAAGAATCTAGGTATGAACCCTTTGCATGAAGAAGAAGGATTTGAGGATGACGCTAGGGAATGTACACCCCACTTGCCACCGTTCTGTCATGAGGAAGAACCCCAAGATAACATTAGCTTGGTAGGATCTACTACTAAGAAGTCTGTGAGTAATACAGGTGGGAAAAACTCAGCATCCCTGGTTCCCGACCCCCTTGAAAAGCATGCAGGGGCACAGACAGTATTGTAGAAACATGTGCCTCTTTTGGGGGGCATGGAGGAATCTCCAGCAAGGGTCAGTGATTTAGGGCCAGCTAACATTGGGTCAGAAGGGTCTATTCCCATTGTCACTTTTGAGTCAGATTCCTATGAATGTGGAAACCCTGCAATTTGAGCAAGCCAAGGAGAACATACTTTTAATCAAGATAGTCACTAAAAAGTGGCATGATAAGCAACAGATAAAGAAATTTAAGAATATCAAATTTCAAACAAATAATAGGCTGGGCTCCAGAAAATTCTTTAAAATCCTGCCACAATTAGGTACACAACAAACATCAAGTTCATCGTTTAAGAAAGGAGGTCCATTACAGTCTGTATGTTCTAAGAAAATGGCTCCTGGAGGTAAGGAGAGTAAAAGCAAGAGTCTTCCCCAGTGCTTTCATTTTCTTTGGCGACTCCTAAGGTAGATAAGGTGACAATATTGATAGCGCCTGATAAGAGGGGCATAGATGTGGAGGTAATTCGATAATGAGAGCACTAAAGTCTTAGTTGAGGACTTTGGAAAAAACTGCAAAATGATTTGGCCTTAATTTTGCATCATTGGTTGGCACGCTCGTGCCTTATCTGGAACATTAGGCTCACTAGCAGCACGTAAGCTCATACTGAGGTACCGGGAGGTGGAGATGACTTTTGCTTCCCACCCAATTAGCCCCATATCTCTCATCGCTCATGCCTTCTGCCCCGCAGACTGTCTTTGAATGTGGCCTTGCAGTAGTTTCTGTTCTCTTGGGAATAAAAGGGAGCATAGGTACAAGCTTATCATAGTTCTGGTCGGTGTGCCCATCTCCTATTTTCTTCGTTGGCTCACGTTACAGGAGACTGCAATTTAGCCCATTTTATAGCATTTAATTGTCTTGAATTAATAAACTTGGCACTCATAATGTTCTTTCCTTGTATCTTAAGGAGGGATAAGTCAGCTTCTCACGTTCACTGTTCTTTGAGGATAGATAGCCAGTTCTTCTCAGCTTCCAATCTTGACATCAGGGCAGGCCAGGCAGCCTTTCTCTCTTCAAGTCCATGATCGTCAGCTAACTCTTTGCTGTGACATGCACAGCTTTCGATTCTTCTTTCTCTGTTGGTTTGAGTTTACTAAATTTGTGACACTGATGTCGAGTTTCTTCTTATACAATGGCTTCTCCTGCAGTCTATTCACTACCTATATCCAGCTTCTATGATCACTTGGACTACTTGCGTTCATGCGTCTGCACAGTTATTAACACACACACACACACACACACACATACACACACGCACGCCGCACACACACACACGCACACACGCACACACACTTTTTCTCCAATTCTGGGATGGACTTATGAATCAACTATTCAATCATGTGGTGCATGTTGTTGGAGTTATCAGGATTAATAGAATTGTTGCTAAAACTAACATGCTAATATATCTGCTACCTTCACTTGGTTAGAAAAACTCACTATAGTTTCTTACCATCCAGGATTATCGGTGCTTGATTGTACCATTTCGAGAGGTTGATTTATTTTTTGTGGTCTGTGGGATAGGCATGAGGAGGGTGGCTAATATAGAATTTGTTACGTACATGAACTGTATATATTTCAGGTACAATGGTGACGGCTTTGTAAGTTATTAATACAAAATGTATATTAAAAAAGGCTATTTGGCAATCACCTGATGTGCAGACTGCTTAATTGAACAAACAAACCTACAATGGCACAGTAGTAAAAACATGCCAGAAATAGGGATGCAAGACTTCATGCAATCTTCTCTTTACATAAGAACGTTCACTTGATTCCTTATTTTATCATCAGGTTCTATAAGGTCCAAACATCCTCTTCTTCTTATCTTCTTAGTGCATTAGGCTCACTTCTCGTGACATCACCAGCTTCTCCATCTCTTGTTTTCATATTCCTTCAGGGACCTCTTCAAAGAGACTATTATCTCTTCTGCCATACATCTGGTATGGTCTTCTTAATGGATACCTTTTCTCGAACACTCGTCGTGGTAAAGTCACAAATACTGGTGTCAAACAAGGTGCCGGTTCAGGTTTCCAACAAATAGGTAGTAAGGGGGGCGGGACTTCCTTCAGAGGTATTTGGCTGCTCCTCTACAATTTCATCTTGACTCCGGAGGTACCCCAGTATTTTTACCTTTTACTGTCTGATTCCTCCTCAAATCTACATCCTGATCTATATCATAGCCCCATTTTAGTAGAGATGTTGCATTACTTCTGACCAATTATGTGATTTCCAAGCCCATACAGTGTACTGTCGTTACTGCCGAATTGTATCCATCTGTTTCCTCATCAAAGTCCAAGTCTCTACTCTGTAGTCCACTCAATGGGGGCAGATGGCTGAAAAGATCCAACACTATCCTCCGATTTATAGGTAGATGCCATCCATTAGGATTAGTTTTGGTACCTTGGGATGATCAATAGCAGAATGGCTTTTGTTCACAACCTCGACTATGGAGTCAAGATCAGAGGTGGTTAATTCAACTGAATGTTCCTCTATCTTATCTGACTGTATAATATCATCCTCAAGAATTGTTCCCTTCTCTTTTTTGTGGCTGATTTTCCTGGGTTAATTTTTACCCTCAAATTTCATAAGCCAAGAGGTTAAATTGCCCATCCTGTTCTTAATTCGTCTTTGTCTCTTACAGGCCTTCTTCCATGCCTTCTTTTGGGGTGGCTTGGCTTTAGATATAGACACAGACAGGCTCCACCATACAAGAACCTTGAGTTTGTCATTTGAGGAGCCCTTTTTAGACAGGTTTTTCTTAGCCACCTTCTGTCTCTTCTGTATTTCTTTCCTGGACTGGACGGAATCGTAATTTGCCTCACCTTTGACATCAAGGCCCCTGGGGACCAGAGGGTTCTCAACAAGTGTTGACTCCAATGGATCAATTTTCCTCCAAGACCCCTCGATCACCCATGGGACAGTTGGTACCACTGATTTCTTTAAATTAGAAATGGCTTTCTTTTTCCCACCATGGCTTACTTTAACAATGACCAAGTTAGAGTTTGCTTTTAGCAACATTTGTTCCAGCAAATATGTTTGTCTCTGGGTCTCATTCAATATTAAATTATAAAATTTCAACAGCATTTTCAGGGCTAAGTTAATGGCTTCATTTTGAAACTTGAGACCATATTCTCTTCAGAAATGACATAACCATTTGGCTCATGATGTTCTTCACCCAGAAGACTCTGGCTCAACACGTCACATATTGAGTACTCAATTGGACCTGTTAGGCATGGAGAGCCCAACAGCATTTGACTAAGAGGCAAATCCATTTTATTGTCCCTTGTGTTGTTTTTATCCACACACAGTCTCTAATGATTTAAGACTATTGGAAGTGGGAAGCTGTTGTACTTCTGCTTGTCACGAGAGACATGAGTTAAGCAAAGAGTTATTATTACCTATCTATGTGGATGCATTGTTTCAACTTGCATGCTCGAGCCAGCTACAATTATTGTGTCAACTTCAGTAGTAATTCTCCTTGCGAGCACCTTAAAATATTGAGTAATTTAGGAGCCATCTAGTGGAGTGGGAGTTGTGTAACTGCAGCAAGGTTGGCAAAGCAGAATTATTTCCTTACCTTGCGTTCCCAGCTATGGAAGCGACCTGGTCCATTTGCGAAGTGTTAGCTGATTTATCCTTCCGATGCAAATTAAGTTCCTTTTTTATAATCTCTAATCTGTAAAAATGTTTGTGTGTATGGTATATTCAAACAGTGTCACACCCAGCACTCACCATGGCTCGCCAATGAGGAAAATAAACGTGCTAATGGGTGGCACTCCACATTTCCCGCATAAACTGCAGCAGCTGCAATACACCATTGCCCACTTTCTCTCAAAGGTCTTTTACCAGCTGACCTCCTTGCTTCCTACTGACAGAAGACTGCAACACACTTACAGCACACTTGGTCGCACCTGCTGACACGCACAGGAACAGTTCTTATAGTAGCCACATAGTGTCAACGTGACATGCTGAGCTGCAGATCAAAGGCAAAAGCAATTGAGCAGTGGATACAATGTTGCGCGTCTCACTGCAAGACTGCTGGGGACATCCAATGCATCTCAGAATGATGGCTCAGCTCCTCCGTTTTCAATGTATTAAGAAAATAAAGTCACCTGTATCTCAGCAATGTGTAGCATCAGTAAAAGCAGACTCCAACACACTTGCAGCACACTTGGGTGCGCCTTAACAGTAGTTGGTCCATGAAAATATAATCCGTTACTGATGATAATCTTGCATTATGCCCTGTTTCAGCCATTATAAAATAAATCCCATTGTATATTGCCATTGTGCTGGTACAGCCCTAATTATGACAGACTTGTAGTATTGGTTTGGGTCACACCAAGCAGTGCATCCTATGGAATGTGAGAGTGGCTAGAACCCAGTGTACTTTGAGAGTTGCAAAGGTGATGGATGGTCATTGTAGGATGGGAGTTGAAGCTATGATGGTGTGCTTACTTGTTGCTCCCCAAATGCCCCATCTTATTCCCTGCAACTTACAATAAAGCCTGTAACTTTCACACCTTCTATCTTCCCAGTCTTCACTGCTTCATGATTGTTTTCCTGGACCGCCAATGCTACAAGACTCAACAAACATAACCTTGCATCCAGTCATTTCTGTGACCACCTATTTAGAGGCCACAACCCTAAACTGCCCACCTCATCTCTATCCACATAACCGCAGGTAGAGTTGAGACCTCCTTCCTGCAAGATGTAACCCACTAGATGTTGAAGAGTCCAGTCTTCCATAAATGTCAGCAATGTCTCCAGAAAGCTAATCAAGGATGTCATCCCTTGATGCCAATAGATGATTATTATTAGCATTATGCACCCATCACCTGCAATTTTAAAACATATTTCTACTCCCACGGCCCCAAACTGAATGTCAAAGAATTTTCCCATCAATATATTGGGATCAGATGTTATGGCTGGTAAAAGTCTGCCAGAAGCACTTCCCTCTTTACTTGGTCCGGCCGGATGAAATGCCATCGAATAACCATTGATAACTGGCTACAAAATAATATCATACATTTTTAAACTTTGACATAATTCCATATTATCATACAAGTGATTAAAGCCTTGAAAGTTCCTGGAAACTAATTTCAATGTGGTGTTCAAGAGCTTGCTCATGTTGACTCCCCCCTGAACTGAAGCATAACGTTTTTGCCAACCATAACCAGTCTTGAACTGTCGATTTGTGAGGCTGTTCTTTTGTTTTCAGACAAACCTCACAGCAAAGATCGCTCCCCTTGTGTATTGCTACTAATAGCTCTTTAGAATGGGGTGGGGAGGTTGTTTAACAGGTGTCAGTCTTCCTAGTAGATGGAATTACATACAGTGTGATATCATATCCTAATTGTGTAATAAGAATGGCTTCCCTCAAGATCACATCATTTACAATTTTCAATTTGAAATCCCAAGTAACTAAATCCACCCAGTCATCATCAATGAAATCAACACGATTCGTTGAAATGGCTCTCAAATCTGGAATTTCCGCAAATAGCCAGAGAATGTTTTGTCGGTTCTTTACCATCGGATGTGTTTCTATGAAGATGCATTCTAGTTGTCATCTATTCTATCTTCTAGTGTTGCCAGATGACATGTTCAGTTTATTCATTTTCGATACACCTGTGGAAAATTATGAGGGAATGGAAAACCGTCCAGATTGTTTATCTGAAGAAATAGCAATTATCAATATGCTGTATATCTTCTTACCAGGAGGTCTATGACCACCAACTACTGACTCTAACCCTATTCCGATCACCAATGAATACCTTTTCTTATCAGATTCCATTCCTGTGACTTTATCATGGGATATGTTAGCTAGATCAGTAGCCCAACAGTAGGTCTGTGGTGCCTGGGTCAATGTATCGTCAGAGTTCTGGGAAATACCCTAACCCTGGGGTCCAGGAAATATTGACTGGCAAAGTATCCATTGTTCCTTATGTTGAATATGCAGTCTGCACATCAGGTGATTGCCAAATAGCCTTTTTTAATATACATTTTGTATTAATAACTTACAAAGCCGTCACCATTGTACCTGAAATATATACGTAACAAATTCTATATTAGCCACCCTCCTCATGCCTATCCTACAGACCACAAAAAATAAATCAACCTCACAAAATGGTACAATCAAGCACAGATAATCCTGGATGGTAAGAAACTATAGTGAGTTTTTCTAACCAAGTGACGGTAGCAGATATATTAGCATGTTAGTTTTAGCAACAATTCTATTAATCCTGATAACTCCAACAACATGCACCACATGATTGAATAGTTGATTCATAAATCCATTCTAGAATTGGAGAGAAAGTGTGTGTGTGCGTGTGTGAGTGTGTGCGTGTGTGTGTGTGTGTGTGTGTGTGTGTAAATAACTGTACAGACGCATGAACACAAGTAGTCCAAGTGATCATAGAAGCTGGATATACCTAGTGAATAGACTGCAGGAGAGGCCATTGTATAAGAAGAAACTGGACATCAGTGTCACAAATTTAGTAAACACAAACCCACAGAGAAAAAAGAATTGAGAGCTGTGCATGTCACAGCAAAGAGTTAGCTGACGATCATGGACATGAAGAGAGAAAGGCTGCCTGTCCTGGCCTGGTGTCAAGATTGGAAGCATCGAAGAACTAGCTATCTATCTAATAGTGAACATGAGAAGCTGACTTATCCCTCCTTAAGATACAAGGAAAGAACATTATGAGTGCCAAGTTTATTGATTCAAGACAATTAAACCGTCATGGACTTGAAGAGAGAAAGGCTGCCTGGCCTGGCCTGGTGTCAAGATTGGAAGCATCGAAGAACTGGCTATCTATCTAACAGTGAACATGAGAAGCTGACTTATCCCTCCTTAAGATACAAGGAAAGAACATTATGAGTGCCAAGTTTATTAATTCAAGACAATTATATGCTATAAAATGGGCAAAATTGAAGTCTCCTGTAACGTGAGCTAAAGAAGAAAATAGGAGGTGGGCACACAGACCAGAACTACGATAAGCTTGTACCTATACTCCCTTTTATTCCCAAGAGAAGAGAAACTACTGCAAAGCCATGTTCAAAGACAGTCTGCATGGCAGAAGGCATGGGCGATGAGAGATATGGGGCTAATAGGGTGGGAAGCAAAAGTCATCTCCACCTCCCGGTACCTCGGTATGAGCTTACGTGCTGCTAGTGAGCCTAATGTTCCAGATAAGGCACGAGTGTGCCAACCAATTGTAGAGGACAATATAACAAAGGGCCTTATAGTTTAAGAACCAATAGTATTCTGTGTACTTAATAAGTGTTGCGGATGACTTGCACTAGAGGCAGGCTTAAGTTGTTCACCTTACAGTAGATATCCTATCACAAACCTAGTCCCTATAGAAGGTATACTTAGATGTTCCCTTTGAGCCTAACACAACTCTGCATAGGTTTTTCTTATTTGACACATAGTATGATGTCACTAATGACACATTTTTTGTACTTAAGTGTAATTTTGTATGAAATGCATCAATAACACAATCAGAAGTCTGTGGATGTCCGTTGTAATTCCCTATTTTAGACAATTGATATTAAACAGTCGAATGAGACTTTGCCAACTACCTGAGTCAGTCTGATTGTTTGATGTAAGATTTATTCTGCATCCCATCCATTACATGATGTGTTACTGCTTAAGGACCATAAGTTCACTTGGTAGCAGAGGATGGTTATGAAGACCCATTGACCTGTTGAACTCTAGAGTTTTGGACAATCGGACATCCTCCGCCATCTAGCGGAAAGATTGCAGGGTTTCCTGTGGAGAGCGGCCAAATAGAATTCTTGCAAGAAAATCGAGATGGTGGGTAAGGTCACTCTTTGACAAAATCCCTATGTGGTTTCCAAAAGCACTTTGCAGACAGAAGGTGAACGTGGTCAGTTGTACGAAGAGACAATACCAAAGGCCTTGAGCTAAATAATCAAATGGTGAACAGATTGAGGAGAATGGCAAATTAAGGGAACAGGGTTGTGATCATTTTACGAGTAACAAAAGCAACAGGAGTAATGAGAAATATTGTGTAAGGAGATAAGAGTAATGCCTAATGAGTCCTGACTCAGGAGATTCCAGAAGAGGTCATCCTACACTCCCTCCAGCTGGAGTCTCTAGGATACATATGGACAGGTCCATATAAGAGGTTGAGCTAAACTCTGTGATCAGAGTATTGATTAGGGTCAAGGAGAATAGAGGGTGGTCACCATGGTTTAAATGTGAGAAGTCTACTAGTCTGTTTGTTGTGTATTTGTGTTGAATTAAGGTGGCGAAGAGTGATAGGAATAGCTAGTTTTGAAGGAATTGAGATAGAAATCAAGTAGTTATACTATCTATCTAGAGAAGTGATTGGTACCAATTCATAGACAGGAGGAGAGAATTCAAAAGAGTAGAAGTTTGAGCTGCGATTTTTGGAACGTGCTCATATTTGTTGTTTTAAAAAGTATTGAAAAACGTTGAAAAGCCATTTCTTTGTGAAAACTGGTAAGTATTGACTGTTAGGGAGAATTCTCCAGAGTGGCTAATTTCCCTTACCACTGAGTCCCTCAGCAGCTTTGCTGGATTTCTAGGATTTATTTTTTCACCTGGTAAGAGTGTGAGCCTTTTTTCCCACTTTTACATGTGTTTTGCTGTGTGTGTTTAACACTTTTTGTGTTCACAGACTGTGGAGTATCACCTATTCCATAGGCATCATTTCTTTACTGTGTGTTACACAGCACCCTCAGTGGCGTGACACAGGGTTGTCTTTCAGACTGCCCAACTGAGACTCAATTTTCTGGGACTGACTACTGTCTCCCAGAACATATAACATTGACATTGACTTTATTAGTCTTTTAAAACCACAGACCCAGTACAAACTATTTTACATAGAATACTGGAAAGGGTTAATACTTATCCAATTTTGTCTGTCTCTCTTGGAGCATTGTTTCGCTCCCTTTTCATCAAGACTTGGCTGGTGGCAGTGGTTACTACCCTATTTTTCCTACCGCAGTTATCTTAAATAACCTTGGTATTGTTATAGAATATCTTGGTACCCTCAAACTTAAGCAAAAACAAAGAGGCGATGGCTGGAAGGTTTAGACTGAATCTTAACCACTGGCGTTGCTCTGGGCAACCTTCCAGACCATCGTTCTTCACCTGCCAAGCCATTACAGAAGGGGAAAAACCATATGCAAATCAGGCTTGGTCCCACCCCAAAAGGGGCAGTCCAGCCCGAACTGCTAGGTCACATCCCTTCTGCACGAGACCACAAGCATCCCCAAACATGTTATGGCCTTTTTGGGCCTCATCAGTGAGGAGTTGCTTGGGTCTCTAGGCCCAGCAGGCACAGGACCCACGACTGGGCATACCCGTCCCTCTCGGGGTGACAAAGCAAAAACAAAGAGGTGATGGCTGGAAGGTTTAGACTGAATCTTAACCACTGGTCTGGCCCTGGGCAACCTTCCAGACCATTGTTCTTTGCCTGCCAAGCCATTACAGAAGGAGAAAAACCATATGCAAATTAGGATTGGAACCACCCCAAAAGGGGCAGTCCAGCCCCAACTGCTAGGTCACATCCCTTCTGCACGAGACCACAAGCATCCCCAAACATGTTTTGGCCTTGTTGGGCCTCATCAGTGAGGAGAACTTAAACCTGCAAGATCATATACATTTTTATACGGTTCCGGCTGGCTTTATTCACCATTTATTTTTGAAAATGTCTTACTTGTGTTTTACTTGCGCGCCAAACCAGGTTTGGTTCCTTTGTTCAACGTCTTTCCGCAGGCTTCTACACAGAAGCCCTCCTTAGGTGCCTGAAAGTCTGGGTAGTCAGGATGTGAGTTAGGGGTATTAGGACCCCTGCATGGGTTCCCTTGGTAACCAAGTCACACTCCTGTTTGATTGGCTAGGTGACTGTCCCGGCGGATAGGTAGATGATGGGAGCCGATTTTGAGTTAGGATTCACACAGTTTCCCTTATTGTTAAACGGGGGAGCAAGACTACAGTATATTCCTTGGCCGCAGATGGACAAGGATGTTTTAAGATGCAAGCTCCCAAGTTTGACATTGGATGCGGGAGAATGGATTTATGAATTTGAAAAAATGACAGGAGGAAACACATTGGCAATAGGGGACATTAAGGGTCTCTTGGCAGCTATTATTGGAGCGATAGCTGATGACATATGAAGAGAGCAGGCTATTCGAGTGTGAACACCGTGCACAATGGCACACTGTTTAACAATTACAGAGCAGATGTTTGGAGGGCTTTCAGGGTACAGTACCCTGACACATCAGATATGGATGCAATAATGACACGTGAGATGAAAAAAGATAAAGACCTTATTCCTTACATTCAGGATATACAAGAGCATTGAACTCTTGAAATGAAAGAGCCGTGGGAAAAGCTGTGCGATTATTTTACCACATTTTATTTCTAAGGTTGCCAGAGCCAGTTCAGAGGCAAATGATGAAATTAGTGGGAATGGAAGCCAAACCATGGGCTGAGATCCATATGACAATAGTGCATCACTCACAGTGATTGCAGGAGAAAAACAAGAAGAAAGTTCAGGCTAGGAAAGCTGGGGAAGCTAAATTAGTTCAGAAGAAATTGTCAAAATAAGCCATGGAAGGGGTGGTATAGATAAGCAGAGAAGGGCTGGGAATACAGCAAGCAGTGGGTACATCACAGGCAAATAATCAGCCCCCAGTAGACCAAGGAGGGAATGGGTTAATCCCATGAGACAGAGGTATGGGATATAGAGGAAGAAGCGGATTTCAGAACAATTAAGGTGGGTTTCAAAAAGTACAAAATGAGAATCTGAATGTGCAAGAAGGATTCAACCAAGGGGGATTAGATAGACGATCACCTCCTGTAACTTGGACATGTGGGATGGTAGGACACATTGTGTGCTTATGTGGGAACCAATGGAATGGACAATTCACGAGAGGGGGGACAGCTTATCCTCCCCAATAAAGCACGCAAACTAGGGAAGGGTTTGCCCAAGATCAGACAGTGTATCAGACAGAGGTGCCGCAAATGCAACACACACCACAACCAAAGCAAGTGCAAATTAATCCACCACAGGGGCAATCACAACAAGCCCCCATGCAGACCCAGCAGTATGCAAACACGGGACAATTATTGATACCTAGAATAGGCGGTACCACTGTAGTGGGAGGGAATCCCTTCACAGGTAGAGGGGTGTGCATTGACCTACAATAGGACATCTCACAAGAGGAACCAAGGGTCGATGTGACAATAGGAGGTAAATCTTTGTTTTTAGTAGACACTGGGGCTACCTACTCATGTATACACGAGGGAAAATATCCAATGTCAGGAATTGCCATGAATGCTCAAGGGTTCTCTGGAGCTGCAAGCCGAGTTCCTTTTACTGATGAATTACCAGTCTCTAAAGGAGAGTGTGACATGTCTATTCCATTGTTGTATTCACGACAGATACCAGTTAACATTATGGGAAGAGATTGAATGACAAAACTTAACATGACAATTTCATTTGCTGATGAAGGGATAGTGTGTTACACTCCTGGAATACACTATTTAAATGTGGGCTAATTTATATTGGCATTCATATGGCAAATGGCTCTGCGAGGTGTTCCAGTCGAGCCAGAGATTGTCCTTAATGATGCAAGCATTCTATTAATATGGCTACCTTGCTTAGTGGGAAAGACAGCGAGGATAACTGATGTATTATTGTTCAGACCACAGATACCTATGGAAGAATAAGGGGGAACAGACTATCCCTATAGTGTTAGAAGAAGCTATAGTATGAAGGAAAATGGTGATGCTTGAAGGAACAGATGACGAGGGCAGACCATGGAGGATAGTGATAGCTCTCGAAGAAGGATACAGGTTGACTGACATTACTGATGATGACATGTTTAGGGATGATCCCACAGAAGATGAAGTAGTGCTTTACATGTGCATTACTTCCTGGGTAAGGATAGAGAAAAGGGAAGTTCCACAGAAAATGGCAATAATGCAGCAGCGTCCAGCATTCTTTGACGAAGATTTGTAGGAGTTGGCAAGCATCCTATAGACTAAAGGACCCCAATGACGTAGGCCTATTAAAGGGCATAGGGGAATTTAAAATAAACCTGAAACAAGGCACCATTTTACCTTTGAGCAAAACAGTACCACATGTCTCAAGAGGCCAATGAGGGTATATTCCAGACCATTTCAGTACTGATGGAACAAGTAATTCTGGTACTGTCAGAATCATTGTGTAATACCACAGTGTACCCTGTGAAACATCAAAGGGAGGGTTGTGGAGATTTATACAGGACATAAGACTGATTAACCAGATTGTGGAAGCAGAGTTTATTTTAGTTCCTAATCCGGCAACAATACTGTGCAGTTTCCCAGTGGAAGCTTTATATGTCACTGTGATTGACTTGAACAATGCGTGTTTTTCAATCCCGTTGCACAAGCACTTACAATACTTGGCTTCATTTACGCTTTGCCAGACTTGTCTGAAACATACAAGGCTGCCCAAAGGGTACTGCGAGTCTCCATCAATCTTTAATATGGTCCTACAGATGGACCCAGGCAATATTGATTTGAAAAGTGCAGTAATACAACATGCAGATGGGATTTTAATCTGCAGCACGACAAAAGGTGAATGCAAGCAAGACTCGATTCAGTTAATCACTATCCTAGCAGATAAGGAATACAAGGGAGACAAAGAAAAATTGCAGTGCTGCCAAGAAGAGCTGTTATACATAGGGCAATTGATCTCACATGAGGGAAACAAGGTGACACCTGAAAGAGCTGAAGCAATTATGAAAACTGCAAAACTGCACACAGTAAAACAGATGCAACAGTTTTTGGCACTATGTAATTATGTTAGAGCCTAGGTGTTTGATGCCCCAGGGTCAGGCGGCGCTATATAAATAATAAACTAAACTAAACTAAACTAAACAGTTCTTACACAAGACCCCTTTTGCAGGCTTCGAAAAAGGCACACAAAGTTACAACAGAATGGACTGAGGAGATGGAGGAGGGATTCAAAGAGTTGAAAAAAGCAATTTGTAGGAATTCCCAATTATGCTGAGGATTTTTTCTTATTTTTGGCACACAAATGGGACAGTCATAACTGCAGTGCTTACACAGAGGACCACATTGGGTTACAATCCTCTAACAAATTACAGTTGGATTTTAGATCCAGTAATGAAAGGACACTTTCCTTTTGAACAGTCATTGCTAGCCCCGCGTTCGCAATTGACAAATCTACAAGTATTGTAATGGGCTGCTCTATGACACTTTGTGTGGAACATTCTTTGTTTGCCATTTTAGAAAAACCTAAGGGTACATTGACATTTCAGAGAGCTTCTGCTAATAATTTCAAACCCAACTATCAAAATTGTTAGATGTAAAATAGCGAATCCAGCCACATTAGTAGCTGAGCCAGTGCAGAGAATGAGCACGTGCATGAGAGTGAAAACCATATTGAATTTTATGATGATATACTGCACGTAAAGGAGAACTCATTATCAGGAGGGGAAATTCTCTATTGATGGTTCTTTGAAAATTGATCAAACTAGTGGAGAAAGGCATTCTGCCACACCGGTAGTGAGGCAAAGAGCAAACGGCGAGTTTGAAGTGGTAGAAAGTGCAAGACTACAGTCTCATCTTTCAGGGCAAGCAGCAGAATTGGTAGTGCTCATTGTTGCACTTGAAAAACACAAAGGACAGAAAGTGATGTGTACAGCAGTGACTCTGCCTACATGACGTGAAACATACATGCAGGGCTAGCATGTTGGAAAAGGAGAGGATACCTCTGTGCGGATGGCACTCCAGAGCAGCACGCATCTCTACTGGACAGGCTACTGGACAGGCTAATTAAGGCACTACAACTCCCTATATCCATAGCGGACGTTAAATGCGCCGTTCACAGTAAGCAAACAGACTTTATTTCTTGTGGAAGTGAAGCCGCAGACGTAAAGGCCAAGAGGGTTTCATATTCTCCAGATATTTCAATTTTTGATACTCCAAATGTTAAAGAAAGGATAGTCACAGTTATGGTGATGCAAGAAGGGCATAATACATTACTGATGACTCAATTAGTGGAAATTCAAGGAAGTGCACCTCAGGAAGTGAAGGGGTTGTTCCTTGTCTCCCACAGAAGCATTATGATGACAGGACAGCACTGGAAAGCCGGTGATGCCAGTAGCATTATTAAAGGTTGCGCTTGAGCAGCTGCACTACCCAGCGCATGTAACTTGGGAAAGTCTTGCTGCAGAAACTGTTTTTCCCAAACTTGTTAGAACACGTTGCATTTTATATAGTAAACTGTATTGTATGTCAAAAGCTTACTGCTTGGCATGCAGTGTGAATGATTAGAGGAGTTATTCCTCGACCAAATGGTCCTTTTCAGCATTTACATATTGACTATATTGATATGCTGCTGTGTCTAGTTGATACAGATATCTGATAAAGGTGTGTGTCCCTTCTCCAGGTGGATTGAGGTAGGTCTGTGTGCACACCCTGAGGCCACTTGCGCTACAAAGTTTCTAGTGTGTGAAGAATTTCCAAGATGGGCTGTGTGTGAAGTGCTGAGATCCTATAATGGGCCACATTTTGTCCATGAAGTATTAGAACCGATTGGGCATTTGTTGAGCATTAAGCATACATTGTCTTCTACTTATCACCTGCAAGCAAACGGGATATGTGCGAGACTCAACACCCTCCTTAAAGAAAGGATTGCCAAATTCATGTTAACACTGAAGAAGGGATGGCTATATTGCCTGCCCTTAGCTGTATATGCCTCTTACACCTCCAACAAGGAGTAGAAATGATGCCCAGAGTACAGCAAAACTGTTAGGAAATGAGTTTTGCAATTATTTAACATGTATGACTTTTAGTATCTCTCTCATTTCAGATCAACTCAAGCGCCATGGGGGTCAATCTCAGAACACAGATGAAAACCATACAACAACCAAATCTTTTGAACTATTATCAGCACCCCAACTATTTTCTGGTGATACCGTGATAATCAGAACCTTCACTATGAAGTGGCATGGGCCGCGCTTTTAGTGGACCATACATTGTCGACAATGTCACTCCTTCAGCAGTAAAAGTGCAAGGCAGATGAGCTTGTATTCATCTAAATGGCGCAAAGCTATGCATTAGTGAGGCCGGACTGCCCCCAACTGATTCATAAGCAAGACAAGAAGAATTTCAGCATGTGCAGACTCCATCAATGACAAAGAAGAAGGATGAGAAATCAATTGGATGTTGAATGCAGATTTGCATTTGTACTGTGACTTCCAAGGGCACTTCTTATAGATATTATAGCAGGCGTGCAGATATTTGCCAGGAGTCACAGGAATTCTGAAAAATGAACTTTAGAAAAACATTGATGTATCATGAATATGCCTAATTTGGATTTAAAGTTAGATAATTGGAAAAGGAGCAATACCATGATTTGTTTCTCACTGAATATCTATTTGGCTAGCTTTATGGTTCTCACACACGGGGACGCACATCGCCTTTTGCTTGCTGTTTTGTGTATATTCTTCAAGCTTATCCTGCTCTAGAAGACTGCTAATTGCGATCATTGAAGAAGTGTTTTATATTCCCTTAAATCATCACAGTAGAAATGAGAAATAACGAGGTGAATATGGTTTTGGAGAATGAGCAAGCCCAAGAAATTCCAGAGCGGCATAAGTGGTGGGGACTGATATGTTGGTTCATGATATACATGTATACGATTATGATTTGTGTCCTTCTATTTCTCCTGATTCACCTTTTGTATTTCATTAATCCAAATAAAGACAATATCCCTTTGATCCTCCCCACTCAAGGAACTATTGTTGATTTGCCTATTACCAATAAAAAAAGCCCTTTGTGTTGTCCTCCCGTAGTAAAGCTGCTTTAGAGTTGTTTCCATGGGCTGCAAATATTTTGTGGGGGAGATACAAGAGAAGCGTGGAGGAAGATAATGAGGGGATAGATACATACTTGGATAAAGCAGCACACCTAGGTAATAACATATGGTATCAGCACATGGAAAAAGGTACGAGAAAGAACATCAAAGGAGGTTTCTACATGTGTTTGCCCATATCTTTTGCTTTAGAAACCTCCAGAATATTCATAGCCACAGAGTACCAGTGAAAAAAGCCCATTGCCTGGCGCATCTTGCACTTTGTCTGAGAATAGGACAGTTCCAGGGTCGAACATCGTCCATGGTATGGATGAATAAAGTGACAAATCAACGAGAAGATAATTATGTGCAAGATTTAAAGACAAGAGAGAAGCCAGAAACAAGGAATTGAATAACAAATTATGAACGGCCTGGAATGGATGGAGCTGGAATCAAGGTAGAGGAAAATAAGATGCTGATTGTCAAGGCAAGAAAGAAGAAGAGATACGAAGATGCTGGGAAAGAGGACAAACACATTAAAGGAAAGTATTGACTCACGAAGGATGGGTTGACAGACTAATTGTGACCGGACAATAGGAAGCAGTTGTGGGGAATGCAGAAAAGGAATGCAAGGATCAATGGCCAAAGATTAAAAAAATGTTGACATGGGTTGATGATCAAGGAGGACCATTGCAAATACAACTCCTGAAGGATGCATCCTTATTTTTCAGATATGTAGGAAGGGACAGCAGTCTTAATGGATCATCATTGAGCCTGTGGGATCAAAACCTATATGAAGCTGCCCAAAGATTGGTGAGGAACAAGCTCATGCTCCTTAGTGCTTTTTCATGTTCCAGCGTTAGTGATTTCTCAAAGTGACCGGAACATTGGAGAATTTTCAAAAGCAGATGCCCATTTGAGAAGGAGAAGATTGTTCGAGTCTCTCAATAGAACAAGAAGGGAGAATTATTTCTCAGAAAAATTAATAGAAGCTTTTGATGCCATCCTGTATGAGCACAGGTTGTTCAGCAAGACTGCTTCAGTATTTACGGTTATCTTTAAGTCTGGGATCCATGCAATGGCTAATGCAAAGTGGTTGCAAAAAACTCACTGGGAGCTTCTGCAGACAATCAACACTACCATAAATGGATTCAATGCTGTCAAAAAAACAATTAAGGGCCATACGACTAATGACTCTCCAGAATAGGTATGTCCTAGATATGATTACAGCAATGGAAGGAGGAGTTTGCCTAAAAATAGGGCCATAATGTTGCACATTCATACCTTCTCACGATGACAAGAATGGGACCTTGACAGAGGCCATAACGCTGCTGACGAACCTGCATAACAAGATGGAAGACGAGACAGAGGATGTTGCAGATGACAGTTGGTTTGCATCTATCTTCTCATGTGTTCCACAGTGGATGGCGAACATTTACAAGTTTTTTGGAGCAATCTTGGGGATGGTGATGCTTGGATTCTGTGTGATCAGGATAATAATGGCACAATGCAAGAAGGCAACAAAGAAAGAAGTAGGAATGAGAATCATGATTGATGTTGAATCAGGATTTGGACACAAGGAATTAACACATGAAGATATCAGAGAACACATAAAGGCCCGAAGGAGCAATGTTCTTGTATATGAAGAATCACAAGAAGTATGTGAGACGATGGGTTTATTGTAATCCAAATGGAAAGTGCAATTACATGACCTGGAGTGTTGACGAATATGTCAAATCAGCCGGCTCCCTGATAGGAGTGGTGAAGATTTGGACTCCAAAGAAGCACTTTAAGAAAAGTTATCAAGATGCGGAAACTGGTGAAGGGGTGGTCGCTGAATCAACCAGAGGAGGGAGTATAGAGGAGCAGCCAAATGCCTCTGCAGGAAATCCCGCCCTCTACTACCTATATGTTGGAAGCCTGAACCTGCACCTTGTTTGACATCAGTATTTGTGACTATACCAGGAGGAGTGTTCAAGAAAAGGTCATCATTAAGAAGACCATACCAGATGTATGGCAGAAGAGATGACAGTCTCTTGGAAGAGGTCCCTGACGGAATATGAAAACAGGAGACACAGAAGTGAGCATAATGCACTAAGAAGGTAAGTAGAAGAGGATGTATAGACCCTATGGTTCCTGATGACGGAATAAGTAACCGAGTGAACATTCTTATGCAAATAGAAGATTGCATATGTGTGGGTGACACTCATAAGAAAATGCAAACCATTTAATAACTGCACAGATGCAGCGACACAAGTAGACTAAGTGATCATAGAAGCTGTCTATACGTAGTGAATAGACTGTATGCAAAGCCACCATTGTATATGAGGAATATGACATCGGTGTCACAATTTTAGTAAACTCAAACGGAGAAAGAAAAATTGAGAGCTGTACGTGTCGCAGCAAAGAATTAGCTGAAGATCATGGACTTGAAGCAAGAAAGGCTGCCTGGCTTCAAGAACTGATTATCTATCCTCAAAGAACAGTGAATGTGAAAAGCTGAATTATTCCTTCTTAAGATACAAGGAAAGAACATCATGAGTGCCAGGTTTATTAATTCAAGACAATTAAATGCTATAAAATGGGCTGAATTGCGGTCTCCTGTCACGTGAGCCAAGGATGAAAATAGGAGGTGGGCACACAGACCAGAACTGTGATAAGTGTGTACAAATACTCCCATTTATTCCCAAGAGAAGAGAAACTGCTGCAAGGCCAAGTTCTAAGACAGTCTACATGGCAGAAGACATGGGCGATGAGAGATGTGGGGCTAATTGGGTGAGAATCAAAAGTCATGTCCACCTCCCGGAACCTCGGTATGAGCTTACGTGCTGCTAGTGAGCCAAATGTTCCAGACAAGGTACAAGCGTGCCAACCAATTGTAGAGGGCAATTTAACGAAGGGCCTTCAAGATTAAGAACTAATAGTATTCTTTGTACTTAATAAGTCTTGAGGATGACTTGCACTAGAGGCAGGCTTAAGTTGTCCACCTGACAGTAGATATCCTATCACATTCCCAGTCCCTATAGGAGGCATACTTAGATGTTTCCTTTGAGTCTATCACAACTCTGTGTAGGCTTTTCTTATTTGACATGTAGTATGATGTCACTTGTGACATTTTTTGTACTTAAGTGTAATTTTGTATGAAATGCATCGAGAACTTGATCAGAAGTCTGTTGATGTCCGTTGTAACTCCCTGTTTTAGCCAATTGATATTAAAACAGTCAAATGAGACTTTGCCAACTTCCTGAGTCGGTCTGAATATTTGATGTAAGAGTTATTCTGCATCTTATCCATTGCATGATTACTGTTTAAGGACCATACTTTCAAAATCATTTGTGTAAGCATGTAGACTCTCTTTCAAAGCTCCCTGTAGCAATTCCTTTTGACAATGTTATGCTAACATCCCCCTGGGAGTGGCTGTCATCTTTTCTACCGGTTCCCAGTCTGAGTACCTAAAAGCGATGTAAGATTTATCTCCTGGAACTCGCGAGGCTAGGCCCATTCTTCTCTGAAGGTTGCCTGTATAGTAATTTCCACAACTCAAACATAATACTACTTCAGGAAACATGATTGATGGGGGATGTTGTGATTGATAGATATACATGTTTTAAATATCCTGCCAGAAGAGGTCTTAAAGGTTGACCATTTGGCGGACTGTTGACCTTATGCATTAATGTTCTGTAGGCAATGGAAATTGCTCCAAGATTTGATCATCCTAACTTCTTGCTGGTTGAGGTGGTTTTGTGTGAAGGTTATTGTAGACTTGTGTTAAATATATGCGACCCACCAGGGGGTACTTGTACTGATGCCCTGCAATTGTCAAAGTATTAGACTATTCAATCAGGTACAAATAACTACTAAGATTTGGATCTTTTTATCTGAGGCAATCTTAACCCTTCCTATATCGACTGTACTGTAACCGAAAAGGGCACGGTCCATTGTTGACAATTTGTAAAAGGCGTGTGTTCTGCCTGTTTATGGTCTGAATTTTTCTTTTATCTTGGAGTGCAGGTGAGTAATGGATCCACCAATAGGGATGTCCCTGCAACCAAAACAGGGAGAAATGGCAAAAGGCAATTGACCATTGATCATTTTTTTCAAAGCGCAACTTTTTGCATTTTGGTCGGAGTGATGTCTGTGAAGGTTACTGATTTCAGGGATCATGCCGTTTTGAACATTAAGGTTGATATGCAGTTTTGTGATCAGGACAGGGTGGGTAAAGTAAAATTGAATCATGGTCAAAATCGAATTGGTTTTCTGATAGTACTCTGGAGGCAATTACTGTATGTATGGGCTGCTTTGATCGTGTTTATAAATATTGTAGCTGCCCTAACCAAAAAATAGATTGGATTAGCTCCATTGCCACTCATTTTTTGTTAAGAGGTCTTGGACCGTACGTAAGCAGGGGCATAAGCATCCTAAGACCTACGATAAAGCCATTTTTCAAGAATAATATGAGGCAAGATATTAAGAAGGTGAGACAATATCATATTGATAACCTGACTATACTTGAAACTGGCACCGTAATCGGTTGAAGTGTTATCAACTGTCCTCCAGTACCGATGCCTGAAGAGCTTTATATGAGGTAATTAGAAATAATGACCCCAAATGGATGTGGCACTTATTCAACAGCGGAGGTAAACAGTCCCAGATCGCAATGGGAACCCCATTGCCAACAAGATTTGGGAATCCTATTTAGGAGATACATTTAGTGCAAGAAGAACATTCAGCCTATATCGATAAATCTGAGCTTTAATAAGGAGAACTTGGCTAGTGTTATTAAGAACCTTAAGAAATCCAGAGCCCACATTCTGGACAGTGTTTCAAACATGGTCATGAGATTAATGCGGCCTCTGGGTGGATATATTGCTAACTCTCTTTAAACAGATTGTGAGCTCAGGATATATTGCAGATTCGTGGAAACAATGCCCTTTTATTCCAATATTTAAGCATGGCAAAAATGGCAATCCTTCTAGTTGTAGGATACTGTCATTATTAGCTGTCCAGCAATATTTTTGCCAAGTGTTTACTACAGAACATCGAGAAATCGATTGGGGCCAGTCAGATTTTAAGCCATTTTCAGGTGGGATTTTGGACGGGCCTCTCTCCAAATTACAATATATTTATTGTTAATTCTCTGATTTGGCTGTCAAAGAACAAATCTGCACCACCTCTCTATATTCTATTAGTAGACTTTGCCTCTGTTTTCGATAAGATGGATCGCTCGATATTATGGGGCAAATTGAACAACCTAACAAGGCCTAAAGACCTCATATACACCTGTCACTATTACACGAGAATAAAAGAGCTAGTGTTAAGCTGATCAGTAATGGGGAACTGTCTGCCCTCACAGAGATTGGAAAGGGAGTAAAACAGGGGTGCATATTGGCACCTGTTTTAATTTGTTTATGTCAGATATTGGTGACTTCCTATCAAAACCCCATAATTTTCCGCCTAGATTCTGCAATTCGAAAATCTTATATCTGGCCTATGCTGATGATTTGGCCATATTTGACACAACCTACGTTGGAATTTGTAGAAGTGCAAAGGCAGTGAACGAATATGCAAGGATAAATAATCTGTTGCTTACTTTGGAAAAATTCAAATGTATGTGATTAGGGAAAGTAAAGAAAGACAAATTAAGAACTGTGACACCAGCAGCCCCATGAAAAATGTTTACAACTATGGTCATTTGGGGTCTGAAGTCGAGTTTCATTCCATAGAGCTACTTCGTCTTTAAAAACACCATAGTAGGGCAGTGCCAATTATGTTATGTCTAAAGAAAATTGTAAATAGCGACGCAGGTTTTAGCCTGGTTGGTATTGTTACTCTTTACCGCCAGGAACTGGTCACTAGTATTGCCTATGCCTTACATGCTCATATTCAGACTATGCGCATTGGGCTAATATTTCTGAAGGTTATAGCTGGCGTTGCATCGTGGGCCTTTCTATTTTGACCTCGAACCAGACCATTAGAATTGAGCTTGGCTTCACCTCCTTGAGCACGATTGTGTGTAAGAATAGAGGTGATCTATTCATAAAAATAATATGTGTAGACACACAATCGATGCTGCTCATGTTTAAGGACGAAATTCTTAGGGGGTCATGTCACACCCTTACTGAGTTCAGAACAATTAATGAGATTTTTTTTTTTTTAAAAAAACATGCCTGGAAGGACTGGGTATTTTTCTAGAATCATTCAAAACGAAAGCCTTGGAAAGGGACTGGGCCCAGAACCACAATTAAATATAGCGAGGTCTCCCTCTTTGAATACCTTTTCCAACATATTCTTTCCGTATCAGACGGCTCAAAGATATATTCACCAGTTTGCCAGCTCTTCATTCAGGCATTTTATCATGCAGATGCGATTAAATAAACTGCTGGTATGGGCAGTTAAGGGTGTATGGATGTGCCTCCCTAATAAAGAGCGTGATTGTCGCCTTTGTCGCAAACAGGGAGTAATTGAATCCCTTAGACATGTTCTCACTTCTTGCAAGTTCATCATAAAGTATTATGTCAGATATTATATGCAACTTGCGGATGGCTTATTAGACTTAAAGAGCGATTTGTTCTGGATAAATAGTTTCTCGTGGTGTAGTTTGACCAGATCAATTGCCCTGGTGGAAGTATGGCAGGCTTTTCTGTATGAACTTACCAAGATGTATGAAATCCGTACTTGATTTTTAAGTTGTATCTGTGGTATGGCATTTAACATTGGTTTAAAATTGATGCTCTAAAGAAATCTCCAGTTTGATACTCTCCTCAAGGTTTTACTGGTTCATCTTGATTAATTTTAGTAAGTCAACATAAAGTATAACTTCGATTAAGCCATGTATGTCATAATTTAAAATGTCTTTATGGGGAGAGATTTGTATTATTATGAATGTTTCTTTAATATTGGTTTTACATGTTTATATATTTGTATTGTTTTGATGTTTTCTTTTTTGTTTGAATAGTTTGTAATGAACTGTAACACAATAAAAATAATAAATAAAAAAGTTAGGTAAGTGTAAAATCATGACCATTATAGAATCAAGCTGAGTGATCATAATATGCTGAGATTAGAATTGAATATAAAAAAACAAGGGTGGTACTCCAGATTGCCCAGAGATGTGGTTGTTAATTTTGGAAAGAAGAGAATAAAATGGAGTGGGCAGAGGATGCTGACATTCACAGGCTTGTTACAAGAGGATTTACCTAATATAAGTTATGAATGGAAACAGGTCTTTGGACCGGTGCACATCCACAACTATATGGAAGATTTAGTGAAGGAACAAATCTGTTTCAAACAGACTGGGACATGTATAAAAGGGAAGTTAACGGCACACGTTCATAAGTTTGATCAGCAGCTAAAAGATCATAAAAATCTTATTTTCCAGGAAGTGGGAAAGTTACCATTGGATATTGATGCCTGGAACATGGCTAGTTAGAAAGTGAACAAACAATAGCAATACTGGGTAAACAATCATAGATAGAAAAGGATACAGCATGATACTAAGAACATGCTGACAACATTAAAAAAAAGGGATGTAACTAGTTTTCGGCATCGTATTAATAACATGGAGACCAGCCAAGAAATGGTGCAGGCTAATACAATTACTGAGCAAGAATTAGCACAATATTTTGGGGACAAATTCAGTGCTGGGAATATGAAGCAAGATATAGATAAAAAACCTTTTTTATGAGAGGGCTACTGTGAGATGGCTTTTGATTGTAATGATGTGCTCATCAAAATCCAATGTGCCAGTTCATCTAGGGCTATGGGGCCATATGTGCTGACTAATTCGCTTTCGAATTCAGCCCCAGAGATATGGGCTGTAATGTTCTTTAAGCAAATTCTGTGACTGACTTTTTCCCCGAATCATGGCAAATGATTTATGTAATACTCATTCATAAAAAAGGGCCAAGTTCAGAACCCAAGAATCATAGACCTATAATGCTAATGGGGGCAGACAGTAAGATATTGGCATCCCTAGCACTTTCACACCTAGAAAAAGGGGTGTTGGAAAAAGGTACAATTGAGAAACATTAAATTGTGTTTAGGCGAGGACACAAAACATTGTTGAATGGATTTATTTTGAAAAGCATACAAGATCTAGCTTGGGACAGGACATATGAGTCTGTTTTAGCAGAATCAGTGGATCTAACTTCTCCTTTTGATTTGGTGATGCGCAACTGTTTATGGGCAAAATTTGCAGGTTGGGTATTCCCTGAAGGACTTTTGAGAATTTTGATTGGACTCCATGAACATTCAAACATTCAAATCAGACGACAATGTATCAAGGAAAATCGAGGTTACGCTGGGTTTGAGGCAGGGGTTCTTGCCCTCTACCTCTTTAATTTCATCTAGCAGATTTTGAAAATGTTTTGGGCTAGGCTTCACTCACAGTACCACATTTAAGTGGGCAGTGCCATGTATGGTTTTCATATGCAGATGATTTTATGTTATTCGATTGCTCTAACATAGGTTTGCAAAAGGTGCTCTCCGTATTCGTTAAATTTGCATCAGATAACGGTCTGCAAATCAATCCGCAAAGGACTAATATTTTACCATTTTCAATCTAAAATAAAATATGCCAGCTTCTCTTGGGTCGATAATAAGGTAAGTCTAACAAAAATGAACAATCTTATATATCTTGGTTTCCCAGTTTTGCGTAAGATTGTAAAATACACCGTTTGAAATATCTTGAAAAATAAAGCCATTATAATGACTAGTCAGTTGAGAAAGATAAACAATAAATATGGGACATTTTCAGTGGTTCCTCTAGTTAATTTTGTTGAGGGCCAAATAGTACCAAAGCTCGTCCATGGAAATGAGATAATGCATCCTTGGGTGCTAGGCAAATTAGAGGAACTAGAAGCATTGTTATGGAGGAGAGCGCTGGGACTTCCTAACTGTGGTTCTATGGCGATGTTGGACTACTAACTAGATCTGAAGTCATTGAAATTAAGAGCTAACCAAAAAATGACTTTCTTTTTTGCTTAAAATATTGGTGCCCCTGGATGGCTCCTTGTATAGTGATTTTGATTTTTTGAAGGATAGAAGCTATAATGAAATAGTGAATCAACTGGTAAATCACAGTGTAGAGTTATTGTTGGGGTTTGGGGGTCACTATGGATGACTTAGTATTAAGTCCTGGGTATGTGGAAACAACATTTTACCGAGTCAACTGGTCTTTTACCATCAAAGCCATGCACAAGTAAAGATCCTTGTCTCATTTTTTCCTGAAACATAAAACTTTGGGCATATTAGCGCCTTAAGAAGGGCCTGATTCATCGAAATTTTAGCGCGATGTAAAGTGACTTTGCACTGGCGCAAAGTGACTTTGCACTGCCAACAGACACCCTGATTCACAGAGCGGTGCAAAGTGTATTTTTTGCATACCAAAGTCACTTTGCACTGCAAAATGCCGTCTAACAGCTTGGTCCAATGAATCAGTGTGTAGAGCGATTTACTGCAAACTAAAATTACAACTTGAATTATTATGACTCGATGTTCTATTGTGATAGAGCCGCCTTGACACTGAAACAGAAAATTCACGCCAACTTTGCATGCAGAATAACGCAAAAACCTCACAATTTCCTTATTTCAATAGATGTATACGAAGGAAACTTTGCTGTTTTTTCACAACCAATAGTATAGAGCCTGCACCATATCGCACAATTATACTATTAAACTGTGTGATTCCACTAACTATTTCAAGATAAAGATTGCTCATAGAAATAGTGTATCATTAGCAAAGAAAACAACACCTCTAATTGCCACTTTGTATTCACTCTGTTAGAGACACGTGTATTCATCATGCATTACATAGCACTCTGCAACAGCCTTATTTACAATGAGTTTCAACTTTATAAAGACCAGACTAATATTCAGAAAGAGATAAACAACACACATTGGGCCTCATTACGAGTATGGAGGTAGCCATGCCTTTAATAGGGGCATGGCTGCCTCCATACCAGTACCGGGTTCCTCCAATGAGGATTTACCGGGCTATTCCAACCATGCAGGACCCGGTAAGTCCTCATTGGAAAAACCCATCCCCATTCCCATTTGAGCCCCCAAAGGCCCCAATGGGAATGGGTGAGGGAGCTAATAGCGGGCCTGTTAATAACGGGCCCGTTATTAGCTCCTTGGTCCCTTTGCGGGACTCGGAAAGGACGTCTGGTTTTACCAGACATCTGTTCCGGGTCACACTCGTAATCAGGCATCCCGTTATGAACGTTGCCGGTCCCGTACCGGCACCCTTCATTACGGCAGCGCCATGGCCGTAATGAGGCCCATTGTGTAGAGTTTATGAAGTATAGCACTATAGCAACAGAAATACGGCTTCTTGTGTACATCAGTTTCCCACGTTAGCCTGGCTGTTCATGCAAGGATAGAGATGAGAAGCATGAAATACCTTCTCTAAAACATCCATGACCTTGTGCTGAAAAACTATCGCACAAACGGCAAGGCTCTCATTTTGTTACGCAGGACCTTGTCCTCAGCACATTCCTTGTGAACAGTTTGGTCCAAGGATGCTAGTGGAAGTAACTTGCTTCACTTATTGCTGATAACACGTACAATACTGTGCACGTACACTACTGTGCACGCCTCAGCAATTTATTGAAGCACATTAGCCTAGAAAGACCTCTGCGCACATTTCTTCCGGTTGGCTTTCCTTCTTAGTGAAAAGAGTTCTTTATGCATTTTATTTCAGAGTATTGAAATAAAAATGCAAGTTCTGCGCAGTGAAAAGCTGCGCACATATCAATTGCGAGAACAGCACTGTAAAAGTGGTGGGGGCTCCTTTTAATCATTATACAAGTCAAACCCAAAATAAAAATAATGTACAGATAACAGAAATGTAGGGGCACTGGTAAGTATAACCAAACATAGGGGTAGGCTAAAACGTGGTATGTAAGCCTTGTAGCATGCCTTTGCAACCAACGTGTATTAACTTTTATTAATCTGCAACGAAGACCCAGTGGCTGGTAACACATCGCAGGTCCCATGATCCCAGGCTGGTACGATAAGAAGCAAAACAACAGTTGTTATTTTTCGAGGTCACAGATTGGAACCCGTGGGTCCAGCCAACAGGCATGCAGAGCACAACCATTTAAAAAGTCAAAATAATTAGCAAAACATGATTTTTAGATGAAGATAAGAGAACCACAGCGGTTTTAAATTGCCCCTTAGCATATTTTGTCTGGGAAGAAGGCTGAAGAGTTCACAATTCGCTCTCTGAAACTCTTGTGTATAAGCGCGATATGATATGGTAGTTTATTTATATAGCGCCTATACACAATGTGTTTCAAAGGGCTTCAAGGCAAGGGAGGGAACAAGGGAAAATATCTTACACGCCATGAACAGTAAGGTTGTGAAATTAACTATCGGACTCGGCCTGATGACATTTCAGATAGTGCAAGAGCTAAGACATAGATAAGGAAGGAAGGGGAAAGTGGGAAGGAAATGGAGACAGACAGGCCACTACCTTACTAGGCCTGACAACATTTCTGGAAGAGCCGGAGAAAACCAAAAGGTGAGTGAGAGGGGTACAGAAAGGGAGGGGAGGAACAAAACAAGCGACTATCGTACTAGGCCTGATAACATTTCAGATAGTGCTGGGGTGGGGGAAAACAACTAAGAGGAGGGGGGAGGATACAGACGAGGTTGCTATCATACTAGGTCCAGGGACAATTCTGATAGAGTAAGTGCATAGAAGAAAGTAAGTGGAGGACAGGAGGGGGTAGAAAAAGGGAGAAAGGGAGAAGAGGAGAGAACAGAGAGTAAGCAGTCAAAAAGAGTGGAGAAGCAAGAGGGGAGAGCAAATACAATTGCAGAAGTCAGTAGTAACACATAATGCTGAAAGCCAGGATACAAGATGAAGATGGGAACAGCATGATTCAGGGCCACCATGCGTACAAGATGCAAAGGAAGTTCAGCATGAGAGTTGAGAAAGGGTGACGCACTGTGAATTAATGAAGTCCATAAAAGTCAAATCCAGCATTGGCCCCAAGACGGTGAAACCAGAATGTATCAGGACAGACTCCTGCAGAAGTATGCTGGAGGAAGGGAAGGGGAGCAGGGTAGAAGAATCTAGCAAAACAGGCAACACCTGTGTGTGCGAATGGGGAGGGCACACAGAACATCACGGGGGACCAGAGGCGGTGGGGATACAAAGAAAATATATCATATGCAACATTTGTATAGCAGTACATACGTGGTTCAAGGCTCTGACAGTTTCATAAAGGGGAACGGTCATGACAAGAATTTAGATAAGATGACTGGGGCATTTGAATAAAGTTCTGCTGGTCATCTCAAATGTTTCAAGGAATTGTTATTACGATGTGGGAAGTGGGAGTTGGATTCTGACATCAGATATTGTAATTTTGGGCCATATGAGAAGGTTTGTTGACCCAATTACAAAATATAATGTATGCTTTTCTAAGATTTGGATGTGCAAGTACTGATCATCTCGTGTGGGGACATTTGTTCATGTTGCAAAGTTACTAATGATAATCAGCTCGACTAATATAAAAGTCTTAGATTTAGCGGCATTTCTTTGAAAGTGCCTTTTATGCAGTTCTGCTCCCCAATCTGTTTCAATGTAGCTGTCCCAGCTGCATCTGTGCCGTGAATGAACCTGGGTTACTTCTTGCCTGTGTACACTCCTTATTTGACTAATTTTGGTATTTTTAATGGTGATATCCAAAGCGACCCCGGGCACATTTCTAGAGGCCCCAACAAGATATCTCAGTCTTTCAACCAAGGCGTGGGAATTCCAGCCGTGCTCCTGGAGCATTGCGAGACAGCGTCCGTTGGTCAGTACTAAGAGCTTGAGAAGATAGTGAAAATTAAGTCAAAGGGTGGCCCGAGATACAGGCAACAATTGCACACTATTACAAGAGAAAGCAAGAGAAAGATAAGTAGGCAACTGAGAATGCAATGAAAGATGAAGACATCCTAGCTCAGAAGAAAACTGGCAAAAATAAACACGGGAGGAGCAGTGCTCACAGGGCCAGTAATCGTTCCACAGGCCCAACACAGGGGGTTCCCAGTGGCAACGCTAATGCAACCAGGTGGGTACACTCAAGTACCACCCAATCAGCAGTGAGGAACGGTGCAGATGCAGTAACAACCTGCATTTGTAAATATGCAGCAAAAGCCAGGGGCTGTGCAGACAAGTGGTTACATGGGATCATGTGAAACGGGGAGAGGATATTACACACAAGGACCTGATCATTAATAGCACAATCATGGCAACAACAACAACCTTATACATCAGCACCCCGGCAAGTACAAGTGATGCTGCAGCAACAATTACAGATGCAACCCACACAACCACAGGGTATATCCACCCAGGGACAAGTACAAGTGCAAGGTGTGACAGTGTCAGGAACCCAGGGCAGGGTAAGCATGCTACAGGCACCAGCACAGACACAAGTACAAGTAGGGGTCACAGTACTGGGACAGAAAACTTTGCCCCAATACACCGGAGAAACAGTGGTGGGCGGTAATCTGTTTACATCACCCTCCAATACATTTGCCAATAGGGTTGCCCACGGGGTGTGCAAGTGTGTCCTGTTCTAGGAGTAACTGAGGAGGCACCCGGAGATAGTAGTTCAGATAGGACAGAGGGTATTTACCTTTCTTATAGCTACTGGAACAACCAGATCATGCATAAAGGAAGAAGGATTCCCATTACCTAAAAATAGTTAGGACACACAAGGCTTTTCAGGGACAATTTTAAAAGGTCCTCTGACAAAAGATTTACCCTTGACAATAGGGACACACAATATTGTAGCACCACTACTGCATTCAAAAGATACTCCCATTAACATTCTGGGAAGGGACTTACTCAGTAAATTGAATGCCACGATTCTTTTGCAGAGAAAGGGATGGTGTGCTCCACACCCAGAATATATCCAGCTAGGACGGCAGTCTTCATGCAGGCATACTATGCACACAGCACAGAGAGTCATACTAACACACAGGGAGGTGTTTTTGTATGGAGTACACGTATTGTTGGGATTGTTAGCGGAAGGGTGTTTCAGCTGTCCAACGAATTCTTGTTCAGGCAACAATGTCCCTCCTCTATTAATACGGGCACACTCACACAGCTCTACACAGAGGAAGTAGTGGTATGGAATGATATGATCGTACTGGTGAAGGCACCCTCTCATACACGTGTCCTATAAAAATGCAAAAGTAAAGATAACACGCCCCATCAGGGAATAAGAAGAAGAGATGAGTTGCAAGGATGACAAAGTTTATATGATAAAAAATGCCAGCAAAGAACTGCTGCCCGAGAGCTCTCTGCTAAAGATCTAAAGATTACACAGGCAGCAAAATATGAGACAATTTCATCATGAATGGCGACATCAATATAGTACAAAATCACAGTGTGGATTGGAAAGGCCATATGGCACAGGCTGCTCTATAGGGGACACAAGGCTTTAATTGGCCGCTGCTTCCCAGTCAATCGGGTGGCACGTGGGTCAGCTGGGCTCAACTCCGCAGTGAAAGTCAGGGCGAATGTGATACATCGCTAACTGTCTAAGCTAAATAACAGGAACTGATAATACGAGAATAATGGCAAACATACAATCCTTGCATGAATGGGGGCACTCAGAGAAAATTGACTAACATATTGGCATTCCAACCTTTATATTCAGGGCTTCATTGATACCGCGGTCCCACTCCCAGGTGTCTCCCCCTGAGGGTTTGATCTACTGATTACTTTCCCTGGTGCCCCATGATGAGAACACGCGTGTGTTGCTTTGGGGAGAATATACTGCTGCACAGGATTAAGTCTATGGTGGGTTTTCTGGAATGGTCAGTGCAAGGGGGTCAGATGTGTATCCACTTGAAAGAGAGCCGGGGGTCGGGACTGGTGGGCCCTGACCTGGTAGGATGGGGGTGCGAGGGCATGGCCAGTTTAGTGGAGACGGATGGGCACTTGGGCTGGGGCCGGCTTCTGGCTCATTCTCTGCGCAGAGCACATTCTGTGGAAATGATACTAAACATTTGCAACAATACATGGCTTTACTTCCATGAGAACAAGGCCCATGTGGAGCTGGAAGGGGGTGGCGATGTCTTTGGGCTCTCTGTGCGAGGTGCTGTGGATGGGACAGCTGAGATTACAGAGGGATGATTTTTGGGCCTAGTAAAAAGATGGCGTCTTGCCTCATAGAAAATGGTGTCTCCGGGCAGGGACATATGCTATGTTATTTGTATAATTGCTGATGTTATCTTATGTGGATGAGTGTCACGGTGGTAGGGGTGTTTCGCCCCCTTGGCCGACAAGTAGTTTGTTTGCCCCGATTGGGAAAAGGGAGGTGGGTTAGTACCATCTCCTTCCCAACATTCAATCCTTTAATTGCTCCTAAAGTAACGGATACCCTCTCCCAGTTCGTCTGCATTCTTCAGCCCTTCTTGCTGTCTCGTCCCATGCAGGGTACCTTTTATGGGCATCCATGCTCTACACGCACTTCTTAAACTCTCCCCACGTCATGCATATTCTTAAGGAGTACATGTCATGTAACTATATCCTCCAACCCCATCAACCCGCACCTCGTTGTCATTTTCAAGATCCTAGGGCTGTTTGATAGTGGTATGATAGTAATTGTCTACCTCATCCCCAATGTGATGTATTGCCACTTTACGGTATGCAAGCTCATCACTCTCCCCAGTTTGTATCTGTGCTTCCTTAGTCTAATGAGGCACCTTGTTCTTAATATTTCTATTACCAATAGTCACCATCATCATCGCACTAATAGGAACCGCTTTTGAGTAGCATTGCAGCCCTCACTGCAGCTCTGTTATCTGTGCAATGGGTAGTAGTTGTAACCATCTGCTTTTGGCTCTCCTACCTTGCTCAGAAATATGCATTCTGTACTTATAGGTATGGGGAGATATGCTGCTTCTTTTTCTGCTGTGTCTGCAGCCTCATTCCCCAAATATATTTCTTCCACTTTACGTGTATGGGCCTGGCACTTCACTATGGCCACTACAGAGGGTTTTGCAAGTGCTTCAATTAATGCATTCAGTAACTCTGCATGTTGTACTAAGGACCCATCTGCTCTCCTGAATTCCCTTCGCCTCCATCAGGATAACCCAGCATGTACCACCGTAGTGGTTACATATGCTGAGTCTGAATATATTGTTACTGCAGATCCCTTTGCCGCATGGAAGGCCTCAATCAATGCTACTAGCTCTGCCACTTGGGTGGAATAAGGCATGGGCAGGCATTTCTTAACCAGTTCTTCATATTCCCAGTCTTCCATTCTTTCTACTGCTGCCCCAACATGTTTTTCACCTGTATCTTGGCAAATGGATGCTGATCCATCTACTAAGAACACGTCACCTTCCTTGTCATGCTCACCTTTGTCTCTGCAGGAGCGATGGACGAGCGTCCCTTGACCCCGAGTCTTCACTTCCCCTGTTTCACCTGGAGCAATACCTTGATCTTTTGTAGGGTGTGTACTCCTTCCTGCATTTGCAGGGGCGCGATTCACTTATGTGATTGGTGCCAATATCTGTAGGCTGAGTTCAGATGCCAAACGCTGTTTTATGCCTTCACAGCGAGGCCGAGAGTTGATGGTGCCAGTTTCTTCACTGGCTAGAAAGTCCTTCCCACAAGTGAATGTTGCGCGGAAAATGTTGAGTGTCCAAAATTGTCCGTATTTTTTTGTTTGCCGGTATTTTTGTGGGTGAGTAGTGCTGCGTTTAGAAACTAGCTGCTAGTAGCTTTGCGCAGCGCCTTCAATTCGAGTGCGCCTGGTAATGTCTCTCCCTTTCCCTTGCAGGAGAAATGATGTGGTATTAGTGCCTCGAGTCCGGGTTCAGTGCTACTGGAGACTTGGTGGTTAGGTAAGTTTGCACAGAGGCTTTTGGTAGGTATGCACCGCGTAGAGAGAGAGAACGCAGTGAAATAAGTGTCAGCGTTATTGGGGCGAGCGCAATGAATAATGTCTCTTCTTTCTTACAGGCGTTGTGCGCTCATGCAACTAACCTGGAGTCCAGTGTCGCAGGAAGATTCAGTGAGTATGCGCAGCGTTAGTGATGTGCACGTGTTAACACTGTTCTTCTTTGTTCTTACAGGTGCCGGTGTAGAAGTCCCCTCTTGACTGGAGATAGCTGCGGCTTGGAGTAAGAACCAGGTAAACTGAAGCTGAATGATCCACAGCACGTAAGCAGCAGTAGGTTGATCCGGAGCAGGTAAGCAGAAGTAGGATGATCCGGAGCAGGTAAGCAGAAGCAGGATGATCCGGAGCAGGTAAGCAGAAACAGGATGATCCAGAGCAGGTTAGCAGATGCTGGCTGATCCAGAGCATGGCAAGTGTGTTGCTGATACAGCTCACAGTAAGCAACACAAAGCACTGGAAGAATCTTGGGTGTGTCTTATATAGCCAGCCACACCCAAACACTAGAGAGCTCATGAGTTATCATGCACTTCCTGTTTGGCAACAGGAAGTGGTAACCAGGAAGTTACTACAAACACTAGGAAGGAATGAAAGGAGGGATTTGTTATGGGTTCTATGTGTGCCTATGCCAGGCCTGCCAAGCCTCCACCCAGCTTGCACGAACTACCTGCCTGATACCCATGACAGACTTCCCCCTCAAGACCCCTCCCAATGGTGTGTATGAGGGCTTTGGTTTCTCAGGATGGTCCTGATGGAATTTCCCCACAAATCGGGGGCATGCACTTGCGTGCTGCATTCCCATGATCTTTCCTGGGGTCCGTACCCCTTCCAGTCAATCTAATAATACATGGTCTTTCGTACTTGTTTAGAATCTAATATGTTCTTTACTTCATATTCTGGTGCTTCTTCACCCACTTGTATGGGTGCGGGAGGTGTGGAAGTTCGGGTTCCTGGGTGTGTTGGTTTTAATAGTGACATGTGAAATACGGGATGTGTACGCATATGTTGAGGTAACGCCAGTCTCATGGCTGCTGGATGAATAACTTTTTCTATTGTATACGGGCCAATGTATCTTGGCTGAAATTTCTTGGGACCCTTTAAATCAATGTGTCTAGTTGCCAGCCAGACCGAGTCACCCACTTGATAATCTGGGGCTTTTTCGTCAATGGTGATCAGTGTTTCTTTTCTGTGTTTGTTTGGCTTGCTGTAGGTTCCTGATGGCTTCTCTGGCTGCTTTCATGATGCTGGCATGTAGATTCTTTACTGCAGGCATTTCAATTTTTTCTGGTGGATCGTAGACCAACGTTCTGGGGTTTCGACCATATATAGTAAAGAAGGGTGTTGCTTGGGTGGATGAATGTGTTGAGTTGTTGTAGGCATTCTCTGCCATCCATAGCATTTCTGTCCAGGTTTTGCTTGTTTGGTGTAATAGACAGCGCAAATACTGTTCCATGGTCTGGTTTGTGCGCTCGGTTTGGGCGTCCGTTTGAGGGTGGTGACTAGAAGACAGGCGGACTTCTACTCTTGCCAGGGCACAACATTTTTCCCAAAAATGAGATACAAATTGGCTGCCTCTGTCAGAAACGATTATGGTAGAGAATCCATGTAACTTGATGATTTGGTCTAGAAAACCTGTGCCAGGGTCTGAGCTGAGGGAATACCCTTTAGAGCTAAGACATGGGCCATTTTGGAGAAGAGGTCCACTACTACGAGGATAGTATTATAACCTGAGTTAGGAGGTAGATCAGTGACGAAGTCCATTGATACTGTGTGCCAGGGCATTGACAGAATGGTGATTGGCTGAAGGAGGCCGGCTGGTTTTTGCCTGGATGTTTTGTATTGTGCAATCACCTCAAAGGTGCTTATGTAGGTGGCGATATCTTCTCGCCAACTTGGCCACCAATAAGATTTGCTTACTTTCTTCATGGTTTTGGCTATACCCGGATGGGCTTCTAACAGCGAGTCGTGGTAGTCTGATATGATTACTTGTTGCAGATCCTTAGTTGGAACGTAGAGGCGTTTTTGGTAGTATGGTAGTTTGTCTTGAATGGTGAACTGATCTCCCTTTGTGTCCCAAGCCAGAAGGTCTTCTTCAGACATATTTTCTTTTATTGTTTCCTGCAGAGTATTTAACAGAGATGGGCCAATGCAGAGGGTGAGAATGTTATGGCTGGGTATGATCTCCACTGTGTTAGGGGCATTTTAGGCTTCCTCTCCTGTGCCAATGTGGGATAATGCATCCGCTTTCCCATTCTTAACTCCGGGGCGGTAGGTGATTACAAAGTCATATTTCATTAAGGATAGGGCCCAACGGAGCTGCCCAGAAGACTGAGCTTTTGCTGAGTGTAAGTATTGCAAGTTCTGAAGATCTGTTATTATTGTGATGGTGTGTTTTGCTCCTAATAAGTGATGTCACCATTCACACAGTGCGCTTTTGATTGCTAGGAGTTCTTTCTCAGAAATTGCATAGTTTAATTCTGCTGGGGAAAATGTCCTTGACCAAAAGGCAATGGGGTGAAGGCATCCGGTTTCAGGATTTTGTTGACATAATACAGCCCCCATGGCAATGCTTGAAGCGTCAATTTCCACAATGTATGGTAAATCGGGCTGTGGGTGTTGCAGAATTGGGGCTGAGGTGAATTTTTCTTTGAGAGCTCGGAAAGCTTCTTCTGCCGCTGGGGTCCATTCGAACTTTTGGTGTTTGCACAGCAAGGAAGTTATTGGATATACAATATGTGAGAATCCTGGTATGAAGCGTCGATAAAAGTTTGCAAACCCTAGGAAACTCTGTACTCCCTTTACAGACGTGGGTGAGGACCAAATGAGGATTGCCTCCACTTTTCTATTGTCCATCTTGAGCCCCTGCGGTGTCAGTACATATCCCAGAAACTCCACCTCGTGACGTGGAAGGAGCATTTTTCTAGTTTTGCGTACAGTTGGTTTTCACGCAGTTTGCAGAGTACAGCTCGCACGTGGGTTACGTGCTCTTGGGGAGTGGTGGAGTAGATCAGAATGTCATCGATGTAGATGACTGCGCAGACATCGAGGAGTTCCCGTAACAAATCATTCATAAAATGCTGGAACGCAGCCGGGGCATTGCAAAGCCCAAAGGGCATGACCTGGTATTCGTACAAGCCCTAGCGGGTATGGAACGCAGACTTCCACTCGTCCCCTTTCTTCATGCGTACCAGGTGATATGCGCCGCCTAAGTCTAGCTTGGTGAAAATCTTCACTTGTCTCACCTGGTCTATGAGTACCGGTATCAGAGGTAACGGGTACTTATTTTTTATGGTGACTTGATTTAGGGCTGATAATCAATACACATTCTTAAGTCTCCCTCTTTCTTCGGTACGAAGAAGAGTGGGGAGGGGCTGGTGACTTAGTTGGTCTAATGAAGTCATTGGCCAGGTATTAATCCAAGTAGGTCTCTAGATGAGTGTTTTCTTCCTCAGTTAATGCATAAATGCGGCTGCACGGTACTTGTGCCCCTGGTTGCAGGTCGATCTGGCAGTCGTAAACTCGATGTGGTTGTAGTGTATTAGCTTGCTCCTTCGCGAACACATCCTGGAACTCCTGGTATTCCTCTGGTAAAGTGCCCACCAAGCCTAAACCTGCTATCTTTTCCTGTGAAGCTAACAATGGGCTTCCTTTGATCCCTTTGCTGACGTAACAAGAGGCGCATTCCGTGGAAAAGAGTAAGGTTCGAGCTCGCCAATCTGTCTTTGGGTTGTGCGTCTCTAGCCACGGTATCCCAAGAATAAGCTGGAATTGGGGTGCAGCCATAAGGTCAAATCTAATTCTTTCTCTGTGGCCATCTTGGCAGATTAAGGTGATGGTGCAAGTACAGTGTGTTACTGGTTCCGAACGGAGTTGTGTGCCATCCACAGCTGTCACGCTTTCTGCGGTGTCCTTATGGTGGAATGCTAATCCCAAGGTCTTTGCAGTGTTTATGTCCAGGTAGTACTCAATAGCCCCACTGTCTATGAAAGCCTTGGGGGCATGCATTCGGGTGGGCTGTGAAGGGTCTACCAAAACCACGGGAATACTGAAATGTGAGATCTGAGTGTTCCGTTCCTGGCTCGACAGACCGACCTCTACATTTGCCAGGCGTTGGAGTTTTCCGCTACCGCACCTGTGTCTTCCCCTATGTTATCTAGCACCCCCATTGCCTTCCTTGGAGGTTTATTCGTGCAGTTCCGGAGGAAGTCACCAGATTGGCCGCAATATAAGCAAAGTTTTTCCTGTCGCCTCCGTTCTCTCTCCACCTTGGTGAGTGGTCCCCTAAGAACACCCAATTGCATGGGCTCTGAGTGTATTTCTGAGGCCTGTCGATGGGACGCTTCCTTTGGTCGGACATACACTGGTCTATGCTCTGATCTGGTTCGGTTGGCCTTGCAATCCTGTAACCGGTGGTCTAGTTGCATAGTTAGGTCGATGTATTCACTGCAATCTTCGGGAGGATTAACTACTTGCTCCAAGACATCTTTTAATTCTCCTCTCAGTCCTCGATAAAATAACATTATTCGTTTGTCCTCTGGCCAACCTGATTTGGCTATTAAGCGATTGAATGTGGCGACATATGAGATTAGATCCTGACCACCCTGTCGCAGAGAGAGTAGCTCATCATCCAGGGCCTGACCTCGAGTCCGATGGGAAAATAGTTTTTCCAGTTCATGCTGAAAACCTGGGTAATTTCTCAGTAAAGGGTCGTCCCTAAGCACTAACGGGACAGACCAGTCTGCCACGTGCTCTCCTAAATAGGAGAGGACAAAACCTACTTTAGCTTGGTCATTCAGAACGTTGCCCCTTTTGCATATAAAATGTAGCCGCATTGATTCATGAAAGCTCCACATTTTTTGGGATCCCCTGAGAAGCGTTCTGGGGGTGCTAAAGGGATGTTGCCTGGAAGCAATACCTGAACGGGTGTGGCTACAGGTGCCACAGTAGGCTGCCCCTGTGGAACTCCACCTGGAAGGGGTGCTAGACCAGCTTGGGTCTGTAGGAGCTGTCTTGCCAAATCATCTGTTTTGTCCCTGTTGGCTACCAGTTCATGCCGTAAGGCATTTGTCTCTGAGCAGGCTGCATGCATCTCGGCACTTAGTTCACCTAACAATAGGGAAAGCTGGTCTACCTCAGAGGTTTCCATCGCTAGGGCAGAGGTATTGAGGATGGCTTTGTGTTCTGTCACACTCACCTGTGCCTCTGCAGGAGCAATGGACGAGCCTCCCTTGTCCCCGAGTCTTCACTTCCCCTGTTTCACCTGGACGAATACCTTGATGTTTATTAGGGTGTGCACTCCATCCTGCAATTGCAGGGGTGCAATTCACTCATGTGATTGGTGCCAATGTCTGTAGGCTGAGTTAAGATGCCAAACACTGTTTTATGCCTTCACAGCGAGGCCGAGAGTTCAAGGCGCCAGTTTTTTCAATGGCTAGAAAGTCCTTCCCACAAGTGAACGTTGTGCGGAGAATGTTGAGTGTCCAAAATTGTCCGTATTGCCTTTGTTTGACAGTATTTTTGTGGGCGAGTAGCGCTGCGTGTAGAAGCTAGCTACTGGTAGGTTTGCGCAGTGCTTTCAATTCGAGCACCCCGGTAATGTCTCTCCCTTTAACTTGCAGGAGAAATTATGTGGTATTAGCGCCTCGAGTCCGTGGGCAAATAGTTTTTCCAGTTCATGCTGAAAACCTGGGTAATTTCTCAGTAAAGGGTCGTCCCTAAGCACTAACGGGACAGACCAGTCTGCCGCGTGCTCTCCTAAATAGGAGAGGACAAAACCTACTTTAGCTTGGTCATTCAGAACGTTGCCCCTTTTGCATATAAAATGTAGCCGGCATTGATTCATGAAAGCTCCAAATTTTTTGGGATCCCCTGAGAAGCGTTCTGGGGGTGCTAAAGGGATGTTGCCTGGAAGCAATACCTGAACGGGTGTGGCTACAGGTGCCACGGTAGGCTGCCCCTGTGGAACTCCACCTGGTAGGGGTGCTAGACCAGCTTGGGTCTGTAGGAGCTGTCTTGCCAAATCATCTGTTTTGTCCCTGTTGGCTACCAGTTCACGCCGTAAGGCATTTGTCTCTGAGCAGGCTGCATGCACCTCGGCACTTAGTTCACCTAACAATAGGGAAAGCTGGTCTACCTCAGAGGTTTCCATCGCTAGGGCAGAGGTATTGAGGATGGCTTTGTGTTCTGTCACACTCACCTGTGTCTCTGCAGGAGCAATGGACGAGCCTCCCTTGTCCCCGAGTCTTCACTTCCCCTGTTTCACCTGGACGAATACCTTGATGTTTATTATGGTGTGCACTCCATCCTGCAATTGCAGGGGTGCAATTCACTCATGTGATTGGTGCCAATGTCTGTAGGCTGAGTTAAGATGCCAAACACTGTTTTATGCCTTCACAGCGAGGCCGAGAGTTCAAGGCGCCAGTTTTTTCAATGGCTAGAAAGTCCTTCCCACAAGTGAACGTTGTGCGGAGAATGTTGAGTGTCCAAAATTGTCCGTATTGCCTTTGTTTGACAGTATTTTTGTGGGCGAGTAGCGCTGCGTGTAGAAGCTAGCTACTGGTAGGTTTGCGCAGTGCTTTCAATTCGAGCACCCCCGGTAATGTCTCTCCCTTTAACTTGCAGGAGAAATTATGTGGTATTAGCGCCTCAAGTCCGTGTTCAGCGCTACTGGAGACTTGGTGGTTAGGTAAGTATGCAGTGAGGGTTTTGGTAAGTATGCACCACGTAAAGAGTGTTAGGGAGAATTCTCTGTTAAGGCTAATTTGCCAAACCTAGTGAGTCCCCCAGCAGCTTGGCTGGATTTTTTGGGGTTTATTTTTTTCTCCTGCTAAGAGTGAGACTCTTTTTCTCCCACTCTTAGACATGATTTGAGGTGTTCCTTTGACTTGGTATGTGTTCTATGGGCTATGGGGTCCTTTACCCCATAGGGTTTCATGTGTTTTTGATATGTGAGTTACACAGCACCCTCCGTGCAGTAACCCAGGGGTGTCGTAGTGACCCCCAACCATAGACTCCATACCCTGGCACTGACTACTGTCTCCCAGGGCATGTAAAGTCACCATTGGCTTTACTAGTCTTAAATTGTGAACAGAACCAGTACAAACCATCATATTGTGGATGTACTGGTCGGGGCAATTCGATTGCCCCCGGGTCTGTTGTTCGAGGGGGCACTGTCCAGTCCCCCCCGACCGAGTTTTGGCTGGTGGCAGTGGATACTACTTTTTATATTCGACCGCGAACCTATTCCTATGGGATTTTCCCATTGTTCGAGGCTACCACTTTTTAATATAGCCTCAAACATACCGCCGGTTTATTAAATTAATAAAAATTCACTGGTTGGTATTTTTTGCCGAAACTTGGTTCCAAAATGGCGTTTGTGTTCGCTTCTGTGACTCCAACCCAAGTCGAGCCCTTTGTTCCACTTTTTGGCGGGCTTCTCCACAGAAAACTCCAAAAGTGGCGCTGCTCTGTCTGGGTACCACAGAGGATGTGGGAGGGGGTTTAGGCAACCTGGACTGATTTGCCTTGGCAACTCGAGTCGCACTCTTGTGTGATTGGCCCAAGTGGTGAGCCGCCCGGCTCACCACTTAGCATGTTTGAGTGACAGCTAGGCTGAATGAATGGGGATTTTCTGCACAAAAACTGACTGGAACTTCAGAAGTCACCACAGGACCTAAAGAATCCGAGGAGGGAGAAGCCAAGCCGACCTGCAACGACGACACCACCGGTTGAGCCCTGCTGACCGTCTCACCACTTTTCCCGACGACAGAGGAGGTCTCCAGTCCGGAGAGTCTTCTTCCTTTGACTGGTGGGGATAACCAGTTTGCCTGTCTTTTCGCCTTCCTGGACCATCTCGTGGCCGCCTTGCCTGTGCCAAACACCCCGGCAACCGGAACACCACGGTTTACCACTACCGCGAAGAAAAGGGTAGTACCTTGTACCTGGAGAACTCCGCGGCTGGTTTCTTGCCTGGCAGTGCAACGACCTTCATCTTTCCTCCACGTCGAGACGAAAACACCGACTTGCAACCACTGCCAGGAACAACAGCCCCCGCTGGAGCGTTCTTCCCATTTCAGGTACTGTGTCCCGCCTGGCTTCCCTTGCGACAGATCGTTCAGGGTGACAGTAAATCCTCGACTTTCTAACCTGGGTTAGCCTGGGGCCTGTTAACAAACTTTTCCTGACTTGATCTCAATCTTTATGAACTATCTACAAAGACTCTTTGGGCATAACCCCACTGTGTGATCCTGGACACATTTTGCTTGCTCTCTCTAAGAGTGGGCCTGGCATTTGAACTTTCTTGCTCTCCAGTAGACTCTGCCTAACCTGCCTCACTGCGGTTCTTTGAAAAGTATTAAAATTGTGTGCTTTCATAACTTTGCCTTTTCCCTCCCTTTTTCTATAACTTATTAGAGTGCCATCTTATGTTAAGCACTCACCTCTGTCTGAAAATAAGTGGTGTTTCTCATTAAGACTTGTCTAATAAGTAATCAGGGTTGTATATATATAATAGTGACTGTGTGTTGAATTTACTTACCTCTTTTTGTGCCAGTGTAATTTACAAGTGTCTCTTTAAATAAATAATTATATACTTTTACACCAAAGCTCTGGTAAGTCTTTGCTTGTGCTACTGTATCTCTGTACCTATTGTGTATACTCTGTATACTGCCTAACTCATCTTGAGAGAAGTCTCACTGCTCAGCCACAGCTACCAGGTAAATCTGGGTGGGTCGGACTGCTACCAATTGGGTTTAGTGCCAACCACCTGTAGACCGAAATCTTTTGCAGTGGTCCCTAAGGGAACTGCACATGTTTCTGCCTAACACTGTTGTACAGCAGTGGGATTTGCATTGAGTATACATTTAAGTGTGCTTCGTGCAACTAACCACAAAGCTTAGCACTAAAGAAGTTATGTTCTAACCTGTCAACTATGGAAAGTTATAGTCAAGAGTCCCTTGCTACAAAAACTGCTGATTGTTTAAGAGTTCTCTGTAAGCTTGAGAATCTCCTGACTAAAGGCAAGAAAATGGAGCTAATAGAAAGGTTGTTAGCAATCCTAAGTCTGGATGGTGGTTCAGAGGAACCTACCACTCCAGCAACTGTAGATAACAGCAATGATATTGATATGAATGTTAGTATTGATAACTGTGAGTCAGAAGCAGAAGAGGAGGGGGGAGATGATAGAGTTCTCTCCCCTGGGCCCCTACCTGCCCTGCCAGCTGTACCTACTGGACCTTTACCAGGTCCCACACTTAATCCCCAATATATGGAACTAGAAAAAATGAAGCTTGAATTAGAATTCAAAAGAATTAGTGCTCAAACAGAACAACGGCACCAAGAACTAAGGCTCAGAGAAATGGAGCTCAACCATGATTTAGAAATGAAAAAAATGTCTGTGGAAAGTGCTTCTCTCTCTGAATCCTCTAGGAGTTCCAGTCCCAAAAGACCCCGGATGCCTAAGGAGTTGGTGGGTGTGTATGAGCCTAAATTGGATGTGTTGGATTGGTTGAGTTTGTTTGAATATAATCATGGGCTCCAGAACATTACAGGAAATGAGTTACTTTCCTGGTTGTTCTCTAGGCTCCCCCCTGTTGCAACTGATGTGGTGATGGAGTTGGGGGAGGAGGATAAGAACGATTATGAATGTGTGAAGCTAGCTTTGATAGCTAGATTTGGGAAGACCCCTTCCCAGTACCTTAGGTTTAGGACCCTCAAAAAGCATGATGGTAACCCTTGTGCTACCTGGGTGAGTGAAAGTTTGAAGAACTTAGAGAGATGGATTAGGGGTTACAAAGTGAACACTTATGAGGGAATGAAGAATCTTGTGATGTTTGAGTCAATTTATGATGCCTGCTCTCCTGAGCTCAGACAGCACTTGGCTGATTCAAAGGAATTAGATTCCAGGAAACTAGCTAAGGTTGCTGACTTGTGGGTTGCCAACAGGGCTACTCACAAGGACTCTGGGGTAACTCAGAAAAAGGATGAGGGGAAACAGCCAAAAAAGGACTCCAAAGAGAATTCTAATAATTCCAATCCCAAAGAGGGCCCCAACCAAAACAATAAGGGTAAACCACAAGGGAAACCAAATCAGAGTAGTGCACTCTCTGGTGGAAAACCAGAAGGAGGTCAGAGCAAGCCACCATTCCAGAAAGAATTTGGTAAATGCTATGTTTGTAGCTCGCCTGACCATGTGAAAGGAGATCCCAGATGTAAGGGTAAACCTTCAGGGGTCCAGCTTGTCTCCTTAGCCTTTGCTCCAGAGGAGGAAGTACAAATGGCAAGTGGAAACTTTCTACTGCTGGCTGATGAACCCATTGGAGTCTCAGCCAGTGTTTCTTTAGTATCTCTGGGGTGTGGGAACAACAGAATTTAGATGTCTATAACTCTATCCCAGATTATACTAAAGAGTATTATAAGGACAGTGTCCAGGTGAATGGTCAGGAGACTCCTGCCATTAGGGACACTGGGGCCAGCATAACTGTGGTGGATACATCTTTTTTCAGACTGAGGATGTTGCTAAGGCACCCAAACGCCTCACCAAGTTAGCTGTAGGGCCAGTGCAGATGCTTCCCCAATTACCAGTTCTCATCCAGTGTAATGACATAACTGTGAAGATACCTGTCAGCATACAAAGTGAGGTACCAGGAAGGGTTCTGTTGGGTAATGACCTGAAGACTCTTGGAGTAGTGTCACATATCATCAGACCTCCTAGTAAAAGGTTACAGGAGCTCACCAGACCTGCAAGGGAGAGAACCATGAGAGGTAGTCCCAAGGAGATGATGAAGAAAGATATCACTCCTATTCCACTGGAGTTACAACTTGCTATCACTGAACAAAAAGAAGCAAAGGGGAAACCCAAGACTTCTAAAAAACAGCCAACAGCAAGCACTCCAGTGCTTCCAACAAGGACTTCCCCGAGGTTGTCCAAAGTTATACCTGTAACCCCACCTCCAGCTGAGGCTGAGAGGGAGGTACAACCCTGTATGGTTGAGCTAGACTCTGAAGAAGAGCTAATGGAAGGCCAAGAACTCATTGGACATCTGGATCCTGTTGACCATCCTGAGCTGCAGCCTTTACTGGCAGAAGGTCGACCCAACAGGGCAGACTTCAGTAAGGGACAGAGAGAATGTCCAACTCTGGAAGGTCTTCGCCAACAGGCAGCTTCTCAGGCTGATGGGCAAGAGCCTGGAAAGTATAGGTTACACTTTGAGGATGGCCTCTTCTACAGTGAACCAACTGAGTCTGCACCTGGAGACTACAAGCAGCTTGTAGTACCACAAGAAAACAGACAACAGTTCTTGCAACTAGCCCATGAGATTCCTTTGGCTGGTCACTTGAGTTTCAAGAAGACCAAGGAATGGCTCTCACTCTACCTTTATTGGCCAAAGATGGGGGCTGAAGTAGATAAGTTTTGCAAGAGCTGCCACACCTGCCAGACTTCTGGTAAGGTGGGTTCCAAGAATGTGGCACCTTTAGTGCCTCTCCCAGTTGTGGGAGTCCCATTTGAGAGGGTAGGGATTGACATTGTTGGTCCCCTTGAACCGCCAACCTCCTCAGGTAACAGGTTTATCCTTGTTGTAGTAGACCATGCTACTAGGTACCCTGAGGCAATTCCTATGAGGACTGTGACAGCTCAGGCTGTGGCTAAGGCCCTCCTTGGTATTTTTACCAGGGTTGGGTTTCCTAAGGAAGTAATCTCTGACAGGGGGTCAAATTTTATGTCCCACTAGATGAAAGCCATGTGGAAAACCTGTGGAGTTACTTACAAGTTATCTACCGCCTACCACCCTCAGACAAATGAATTGATAGAACGGTTCAACAGAATCATGAAGAGCATGATATGTGCTTTAGAAGATCCCCTTAAAAGAAAGTGGGACCTTCTATTGCCATGCCTTCTCTTTGCTTATAGAGAAGTCCCTCAGGAGGGAGTAGGTTATTCTCCCTCTGAACTTCTTTATAGCCATCCAGTCAGAGGTCCATTGGCCCTGATTAAGGAGGGGTTGGAGAGTGCTCCTTCCCCCAAGCCAGTCAGAGTGACTGACTATGTGATAGGTCTCCAGAGGAGAATGACACAAATGATGGCAGAAGCTAGTGATAACCCTAAAGCTGGACAAGCCTTGGTCAAGCATTGGCATGACCAAAAGGCTAACATGGTTGAGTTCACTCAAGACCAGCTAGTTCTAGTTATGATCCCAACAAGGCAGAGGGCCTTGCAAGATAAATGGATAGGACCCTTCAAGGTTGTGGGTAAACTTGGGGAGGTGAACTATCTGGTGGACTTGGGCAATCCCAAGGAGGCTCCCAGAGTCTTCCACACCAACCAACTAAAGGCATATGTCTCCAGGCCTGAAGTAGGAGCCTTGCTTCTAGCTTCAACAGAAGAGGAAGAAGAGAGTGAAGCTCTACCTGATCTCCTCAGAGGCTTACCCTTGGACAAAAAGATTGAAGGAGTAAATCTCTCTTCAAATCTGACACCTGAGCAACAAGAAGAGTGCAAAGCCATGTTAAATCAGTTTGCCTCTCTGTTCTCACTTTCACCAGGCTTGACCCCTTGGGGACAGCATGATATACTCACTGGTGACTGTCTGCCAGTCAAAAGCAGAGGATATAGAATGTCAGAACATGTAAGGACTCACATCAAAGGGGAGGTCAATAAGATGCTTGATCTCGTGGTAATAGAGCCCTCTACTAGCCCATGGTCTAGCCCAGTTGTGTTAGTACCAAAGGCAGGATCCAAAGAATTGAGATTCTGTGTGGACTATAGAGCTCTTAATGCAGTCACTAAGACTGATGCCCACCCTTTTCCAAGGACAGATGAGTTGGTGGATAGACTTAGTTCAGCCAAGTTCCTCAGCACATTTGACCTTACGTCAGGCTATTGTCAAATAGCCCTGGCAGACCATGCCAGGGAGAAGACTGCATTTTCTACCCCAGTTGGCTTATACCAATTTAAGGTTATGCCTTTTGGATTGAAAAATGCACCTGCGACATTCCAAAGGATGGTAAGTCAGGTTTTGGCTGGGATGGAGGATTTCTGCATGGCATACTTGGATGCCATTGCAGTATTCAGCCAATCCTGGGAAGAGCATGTTAACCACCTAGAATATGTTTTGCAGGCTCTTGTACAGGCCAATCTGACCATAAAGGCAAGTAAATGCCAAATTGGTCAGAGTAAGGTGGTCTACCTTGGGCATGAGGTAGGAGGTGGAGAAATAAGGCCTTTGCTCAGTAAGATTGAAGCTGTGCAAAATTGGACAACACCTACTACTCAAACCCAGGTGAGAGCCTTCCTAGGCCTCACTGGGTATTACAGGAATTACATAGAAAACTATGGGACCATAGCTTCTCCACTGAATGTAATCTCCTCTCCAAAATTCCCTAAGAAGGTCAAATGGAATGTGAAATGCAATTAGGCCTTTGAACACCTGAAGAAAGCTCTTTGCCAAGCACCAGTATTGAGAGCTCCTGACTATCACCAAACTTTCATTGTGCAGACAGATGCTTCTAATGTAGGTATAGGTGCAGTCCTTAGCGAACTGGATGAGAAAGGTAGGGAGCACCCCATTTGCTTCATCTGCAGAAAGCTGAAGGATCCTGAGACAAGGTGGGCAACTATTGAAAGAGAATGTTTTGCTATTGTGTGGGCACTGAAGAAGTTTAGGCCATACTTGTATGGTTCTACTTTTGTCATTCAGACTGACCACCAACCCTTGAGATGGTAAATGCAAATGAAAGGGGAAAATCCAAAACTATTGAGATGGTCAATCTGCCTGCAAGGGTTTGATTTCAGCATTGAGCACAGGTCAAGGTGTCACCAACAAAATGCTGATGGTCTCTCTAGGATGTATTTCATCGACTAGAGGTATGAGATTCATCCAGGAGTGGATTAAATCCTCCTGTCTCTTAGTCTGTGGGCGGCGATGGTTAGGGAGAATTATCTGTTAAGGCAAATTCCCAAACGTAGTGAGTCCCCCAGCAGCTTTGCTGGATTTTTTGTGGTTTATTTTTTTCTCCTTCTAAGAGTGAGACTCTTTTTCTCCCACTATTAGACATGATTTGAGGTGTTCCTTTGACTTGGTATGTGTTCTATGGGCTATGGGGTCCTTTACCCCATAGGGTTTCATGTGTTTTTGATATGTGAGTTACACATCACCCTCCGTGCAGTAACCCAAGGGTGTCGTTGCGACCCCCAACTATAGACTCCAAACCCTGGGACTGACTACTGTCTCCCAGGGCATGTAAAGTCACCATTGGCTTTACTAGTCTTAAATTGTGAAGAGAACCAGTACAAACCATCATATTGTGGATGTACTGGTCGGGGTAATTTGATTGCCCCGGGGTCTGTTGTTCGAGGGGGCACTGTCCAGTCCCCCCCGACCGATTTTTGGCTGGTGGCAGTGGATACTACTTTTTATATTCGACCGCAAATATATTCCTATAGGATTTTCCCATTGTTCGAGGCTACCACTTTTTAATATAGCCTCGAACATACTGCCGGTTTATTAAATTAATATAAATTCACTGGTTGGTATTTTTTGCCGAAACTTGGTTCCAAAAGGGCGTTTGTGTTCGCTTCTGTGACTCCAACCCAAGTCGAGCCCTTTGTTCCACTTTTTGGCGGGCTTCTCCACAGAAGCCTCCAAAAGTGGTGCCACTCTCTCTAGGTACCACAGGGTGTGTGGGAGGGGGTTTAGGCACCCTGGACTGACTCAAGTCGCACTCTTGTGTGATTGGCCCAAGTGGTGAGCCGCCCGGCTCACCACTTAGCATGTTTGAGTGACAGCTAGGCTGAATGAATGGGAGTTTTCTGCATAAAAGCAGGACTTTGGGGACTGGAACTTCAGAAGACACCACAGGACCTAAAGAATCCGAGGAGGGAGAAGCCGAGCTGACCTGCAACGACGACACCACCGGTGGAGCCCTGCTGAACCGTCTCACCACTTTTCCCGACGACAGAGGAGATCTCCAGTCCGGAGAGTCTTCTTCCTTTGACTGGTGGGGATAACCAGTTTGCCCATCTTTTCGCCTTCCTGGACCATCTCGTGGCCGCCTTGCCTGTGCCAAGCACCCCGGCAACCGGAACACCACGGTTTACCACTACCGCGAAGAAAAGGGTAGTACCTTGTAACCGGAGAACTCCGCGGCTGGTTTCTTCCCTGGCAGTGCAACTACCTTCATCTTTCCTCCACGTCGAGACCTCCTCTTCCTCTGGACGAAAACACTGACTTGCAACCGCTGCCAGGAACAACTGCCCCAGCTAGAGCGTTCTTCCCATTTCAGGTACTGTGTCCCGCCTGGCTTTCCTTGTGACAGATCATTCGCGGTGACAGTAAATCCTTGACTTTCTAACCTGGGTTAGCCTGGGGCCTGTTAACTAACTTTTCCTGACTTGATCTCAATCTTTATGAACTATCTACAAGACTCTTTGGGCATAATCCCACTGTGTGATCCTGGACACATTTTGATTGCTCTCTCTAAAAGTGGGCCTGGCATTTGAACTTCCTTGCTCTCCAGTAGACTCTGCCTAACCTGCCTCATTGTGGTTCTTTGAAAAGTATTGAAATTGTGTGCTTTCATAACTTTGCCTTTTCCCTCCCTTTTTCTATAACTTATTAGAGTGCCATCTTATGTTAAGCGCTCACCTCTGTCTGAAAATAAGTGGTGTTTCTCATTAAGACTTGTCTAATAAGAAATCAGGGTTGTATATATATAATAGTGACTGTGTGTTGAATTTACTTACCTCTTTTTGTGCTAGTGTAATTTACAAGTGTGTCTTTAAATAAATAATTATATACTTTTACACCAAAGCTCTGGTCAGTGTTTGCTTGTGCTACTGTATCTCTGTACCTATTGTGTATACTCTATACTGCCTAACTCACCTTGAGAGAAGTCTGACTGCTCAGCCACAGCTACCAGGTAAATCTGGGTGGTACAGACTGCTACCAATTGGGTTTACTGCCAACCACCTGTAGACCTAAATCTCTTGCAGTGGTCCCTAAGGGAACTGCACAGGTTTCTGCCTAACAGAGAGAGAGAGAGCACAGTGAAATAAGTGTCCGCGTTATTGGAGCGAGCGCAATGAATAATGTCTCTTCTTTCTTACAGGGGTTTGTGGGCTCGTGCAACTAACCTGGATTTCAATGTCACGGGAAGATTCGGTGAGTATGCGCAGCGTTACTGATGTGCGTGTGTTAACACTGTTCTTCTTTGTTCTAACAGGTGCCGGTGTAGAAGTCCCCTCTTGACTGGAGATAGCTGCGGCGTGGAGTAAGAACCAGGTAAGCTGAAGCTGAATGATCCAGAGCGGGTAAGCAGAAGTAAGATAATCCGGAGCAGGTAAGCAGTCGCAGGATGATCCGGAGCAGGTAAGCAGAAGCAGGATGATCTAGAGCAGGTAAGCAGAAACAGGATGATCCAGACCAGGTAAGCAGATGTTGGCTGCTCCAGAGCATGGCAAGAGTGTTGCTGATACAGCTCACAGTAAGCAACACGAAGCACTGGAAGAATCTTGGGTGTGGCTTATATAGCCAGCCACAGCCAAACACTAGAGAGCTCGTGAGTTATCATGCACTTCCTGTTTGGCAACAGGAAGTGGTAACCAGGAAGTTACTACAAACACTAGGAAGGAATGAAAAGAGGAATTTGCTATGGGTTCTTTGGGTGCCTATGCCAGGCCTGCCAAGCCTCCATCCAGCTTGCCCCAACTACCTGTCTGATACCCATGACATTCCTGTAGTGCATTCTCCCTTGCTTTAGGAATGTCATCTCCTTCTCCCTCATATGTGGCAAACTCATTCTCTTGCATGTCTTGCACAATGCATGGCTCTGTGAGGAATGTTGCTGGGTTTACTGTTTTACATCTTACCACATGATTATTGGGGCTCGAGAGGATGATCTCATAGGCTGATGCCTTATGTGTGATGAGGGTGGATTTTAATCCTTCAAGTATGGCGAACAGGGAGTGTTCCATGTGCAGGGTGACAGAGCACCCTATGACAATTGTTGAGCTTTTTTCAATAGCAAAAGCAGCAGCTGCAAGAGCCTGTTCACAAGCGAAGTGTCCCTGCATTATGAATCAAGTGTGCCACTGTAATATGCCAGAGGTGTGTGACCCATAGAACTCTTTTGTGTCAGTACAGCTGTCATTAGGGTCCCGTTGGAGTACGAGAAAAGGTTGCATTCTCGTTCTGAATCAAATGTGGCTAGAACTAGCGCCATGCTGATCAATTATTTTATGCTGTTGAATGCTGTCTGCATTTCTGCTGTCTAATTTATATGTGTCTTGTCTTTCTGTGCTTTTTTAGCCCTTGCAAGAGGGGCCTTGTGTAGGCTGTATAATGTAATATCCATGACCTATAGTAATTGCATATTCTGAGGAACTTTTGCATGTCCTTTACTGTGTGTGGTCTGGCTGAGGCACGTACTGTTGCCGCTCTGTCTGGTATTATTCTTTTATCATCTTTTGAAATCAATTGCCACAAGTACAGGACATCAGTCAGGCAGTATTGCAATTTTTTCTTGCCTCGCTTGTACCACTTTTGGGCGAGTAACTGGAGAAGGACAATAGAATCTCCTCGACAACTTTCTTCTTAACTTTCCCTGCAGACTAGGAAGTTATGTTCGTATTGAATGATGGTGCTCAGGTTTTGAATATTGCAGAGATTTTCATGCAATATCCTGTTGAATATCCTGGGGCTCTTGCAGTACCCCCGGGGCAGTCGACAGTGTTCATACCTCCTCGAACCCAGTTTAAACGCTGTGAGATACTGTAAGCCTGGATTGAGGGACACTGAGAAGAAGGTGTTCTTTAAATCGACCACAGTAAAGTGAGTTGCCTCTTTTGGAATTCTACACAAAATGGAAGCTGAATTTCCAACAAGAAGAAATTCCTTTTGGACAATATTGTTAAGTGGGCGATAGTCCTGTATCATACGCCACAACCCCCCTGTCACGTTCTAATGGGGTACACAGCTGTATTGCATGGGGATTTTGAGGGGACAAGTATCCCTTGCTCTAGTAGTGCACGTATTGTTTCTTGGATTCCTTTCTCCACCTCTCTGGACGGGAGGTATTTCTAGACTCTGGCTTTAGAGTTAATTTAACAGGAGTCACTTCTCTCAATAAGCCCACATCATGGGGGTCAGTGGTCCACAGGTGAGGAGGCACTTGTCACATATCTGTGTCGTAGAAAGAAGGTGGTGCACTGACAACAGCCATGAAGGGACTTGGTACTTTTCTGTACTGTACGATCACTTCACAGGGAATGCTTATTTCTAAGAAAATTTCCCTATCATTGTTGTCATCAGTGAAAAGTTCTTTGTCAGTTAACTCACGCAGTGCTATATGTGGGTCAATTCACAACACTGTGCGCCATTCGCATCCATTCATATCCGTCCCTATTGCCACTATTCTCTTTGCAGACACTAGGCAAAACAGAAAATCAGAGGGCACTCTCCATTCTGTCCTTGTGAGCTCGGGCACTGCTCTAGCCTTGTCCCGTACATGAACATGTCGGGATTTAGTGGTACTCCCCTCACCTTTAGTTCATTGGCCATGCTGTGTATCAATAGCATTGCTCTGAGGTAGCACATGCCTAGGGTGGAGCAAACAATCCCCCTTTCAGTAAAGGATATGGTCATGTTTAGCTTGCTGAGTAAATCTCATCCCAGTAAATTGACAGGGTAACTTTCATAGTATAATAGTGGTGCCCGCCCTGTTTTCCCCCTTATCTTGACCTCTAAATCTTCTGTGTAAGGAACCGTGACTACAGTCCCAGAGAATCCTTGCGTATTGAGAGTTTGGACAGATAATGGAAAATCACCTTCACATATGCATGACTTCTCTGAACCCGAGTCCACCATGAAGATGAACTGTGTGTTCCCTATCTCTACCCCCACCAGTGGTTCCTCTTCTGGGTGCAAGTTAGTGGATTGAACTGGAGATACAAGTGCTCTCTGTGGGCTGTCCTAATCGGGGTGAGTGTCTGTCCCTGGGCAAGAGAACATATTTTCACTGAGTACACATGCCCCCCGGTAGGGTGCCAGTGCACTGTTGGGGGTGGTGGCGGAAGGGTTGGTGCGCCATTGGGTTTTCTGATTGGGGTGGCTTTGCTGTGCTTGCATTATATGGGAGGGGTGATGGAGGGTGTTGTAACCAGGTGGCGGAAGGGATTGCTTTGTAAATTGCAGGCATCCTTCGTATGCTCCTTGTGGGAGCCTGTGCTGGCTCCCCAGGTGGGGGTGTCGACATTGGAGTGGTCTATAATAAGGTTGATTGTATTGTTAGTTTCCTCCTTGCCTGCTGCAGCCTTCCCACGAGAAGTGGCCCCACCTCCGGCACAACCAGCATTGCCCTGGATTCTCTCCTCTTGGCCCTTGTCCCCCGAATACCCCTCCCCTCTGTCCCCGGAACCCACCTCATCATCTTGCAGGTCTTCCTTGCCACTGGGGTCCCATGTATTGTTGCTCTACTCCCCACTGCTCCCGCCCATAGAATGTCCAAACTGCGGCCAGTCTTGCCTCTGTAGCCACTGAGACACCTCCCTCCTCTCCCAGCTGCTCTGAGGGCAGTGCTGCTGTTACTTCCGTGACCTTCACCAACTTCATCTTCATTCGCTTTTCTTCTTCAGCTAATCTCCTCTGAATTGTTTCGTTTTCCCTTTCTTTTATCGTCCTACACCGCTGCACTATAATACTCTGAATTACAGGACAGCCCATGGCTTCTATCCCTGCTATCTTGTCCAGGGCCTTCTGTACTTACTTTGGGAGGCCTTGCTTAATGATAAAATAAAATAGGGAGATAGACTGGTCCCATGTGGTTCCTGTCTCTGTGTGCCACATCTCTTGGACCCAGTGAATAAACTGTGCAGTGTTAGGCAGATTTATATGCATTACCCGTTGGGAACACCACACGCAATTAAGACTATAAGTGCAAGTACAAATTCACCTTTGGTACAAGCCTGTACTACACAGTAAAAGTGGTAGTGATGGCTGAGCAGCCAGACTTATCTCAAGAGCAAGTGAGCAGTATCAATAGTTACACAAAGGACAGCAATTACTATGATTCAAACAAACACTGACTCACGGTTTCTGTGTAAAAGAATATACATTTATTTACACATCAGTTGTATAACATTTCACTAACGTAAAGCAGTTTAAAAATCACACTCTTATTACACCACACCACTCCCAATAGGTTACAGACAAGTTAATCTCACAAATGAAGTGAGAACAAAATGGCACTCCAGAAATTTAAAAGGGAGGAAAAGACAAAGTTAGGCAGAAATTGACAAGCACCAACAGGTAAGTAAGCAGAGCAATTTAGAAAGAAAAATTACAGTGATGGAATCAAATCAAAAAGGCTTAGGGCCCAGGTCAATAGGACAAAAGTCTTTTGCTCAAGATCACACAGCTCATGGTAGGTCGCGGTTAAGTCTTTGCCAAGCGTTTTGGACTAAGTTGGTTGGCAGAAAAGTTAGTTTTAAGAGTAGAGAAGGACAAGCTGTTGAATAGGAGAAAGATTTCACACACTTTCAGCGCGGCTGAACGAAACAAACAACCAGATTTGAACAGTACCTTTAAATGGAGAAGAAGCTGTAGCTGAGGCAGATGTTCCTGGCAGTTCCTGCATGCTCACGGTTCCTGAAGCGACTGTCAAACTGACATGAAGTAGGAAGACTGGAGGGTCCTGCACTGCCCAGGGAAGAAACCAGCAGCAGATCAAAGCAACAAATAAAAGGTGCAATCCTTAAAACCCATGCAGGGTCTGACATTCCTGGCTATCCAGCCCACTATAGCTTTGTACAGTGAATTCCACCAGACGAGGGAGTCCTGACTTGCAGTTTGGGTGAACTGGTTGGTCCCACCAGCTCAGGGGAAGAAGATTCCTGGAGGATCTTCTCTGTCATTGGAGTTCGAGGATTCGGACCTGCAGCAGGGCTTCACTGGGCAGTTCAGTCGTGGTAGGGGTCCTCATCCATCAGCTCCTCATTTTCCTTCATTCCAGTGGTGACTCTGCCTTTCCAGACCCAGAGACCTGATTTTTATGCAGTTTTCCCCCATTCACACAGCCTGTCTGTCAATAACACAGCAGGGTGGCTGTCCCGCCGGGACAGTCACCACAGCCAATCATTTTAGAGTGTGACATGGGTCTCCAAGGAGACCCTGCGCAGGGAGTCCTAAACCCTTCCTCACATCCTGTCCCCCCCCAGACATACAGGCACATGAGGAGGGCTTCTGCATAGAAGCCCGCGAAAAGACAGTGAACAAAGGAACCAAACCTGGTTTGGCGCACACAGTAAAACATGAGAAAGACATTTTCCATTTTCAAAAAGAAATGCTGTCTAAACCCAGCCGGAACCGAAATAAAACATATATGGTCTACCGGGTTTAAGTTTGAGGCTACCAAGATAGCCTAAATCAATACCAAGGTTATTTAAATAACCACGGTAGGAAAAATAGGGTAGTTACCACTGCCACCAGCCAAGTCTTGATGAAAAGGGAGCAAAACAATGCTCCAAGAGAAACAGAAAAAAGGGATAAGTATTAACCCTTTCCAGTACTCCATGTAAGATGGTTTGTACTGGGTCTGTGGATTTAAAACGACTAATAAAGTCAGTGGCAACTTTGCATGTTATGGGAGTCAGTAGTCAGTCCCAGAAAATGGAGTCTGATATGGGAAGTCTAAAAGACAACCCTATGTCACTGAACTGAAGGTGTTGTGTAACACACAGTAAACAGATTATGCATGTGGAGTAGGGGACGCTCCACAGTCTATGAACACAAATATGTTAAACACACACAGCAAAATACATGTAAGAGTGGGAGAAGAAGGTTCACACTCTGCTTAGGTGAAAAAAATAAATCCTAGAAATCCAGCAAAGCTGCTGAGGGACTCAGTAGGTAAGGGGAATTAGCCATTCTGGAAAATTCTCCCTAACATTTCCATCCCCCACCCCCCAGAATCAGGGACAGGAGGATCTAATCCACTCGTGGATGAATCTCTACCTCTAGTTGGTTAAAAACATCCTAGAGAGACCATCACCATTTTGGTGGTGACATCCTGCTGTGTGCTCAATGGTGAATCAAATCCTTGCAGGCAGATTCACTATCTGAGAAGTTTTGGGTTTTCCCCTTTCATTTGTATTAACCATCTCAAGGGTTGGTGGTCAGTTTGAATCACAAAAGTAGATCCATACAAGGTCTAAACTTCTTCAAAGACCACACAATGGCAAAACATTCACCTTCTATGGTTGCCCACCGTATTTCTGGTTCCTTCAGTTTTCTTCTGATGAAGCAAATGGGGTGCTCCCTACTTTTCTCATCCAGTTGACTATGGACTGCACCTATACCTGTATTGGAGGCATCTGTCTACACAATGAAGGGTTGGAGATAATCAGGAGCTCTTAGGACTGGAGCTTGACAAAGGGCTTTCTTCAGGTTTTCAAAGGCTTGAGTGGACTCCTCATTCCATCTAACCTTTTTAGGGATTTTTGGAGAGGAGATCACATTCAAGGGAGAAGCTATGGTCCCATAGTTCGCTATGAAATTCCTGTAGTACCCAGTGAATCCTAGGAAAGCTCTCACTTGGGTTTGAGTAGTAGGGGTGGCCCAGTTTTGCACAGCTTGTACTTTGCTGGGCAATGGCCTTATTTCACCTCCTCCTACCTCATGACCAAGGTAGACCACTTTGCTCTGACCAATTTGGCATTGGCTTGCGTTTATGGTCAGATGGGTCTGCTCAAGAGCTTGCAAAAAATATCGTAAGTGATCAATATGTTCTTTCCAGGTAGGGCTGAACACTGCAATGCCATCCAAGTATGCCATGCAGAAGTCCTCCATCCCATTCAGAACTTGATTCACCATCCTTTGGAATGCAGCAGGTGCATTATTTAGTCCAAAAGGCATAACCTTAAACTGTTAGAGGCCTGCTGGGGTTGAGAATGCAGTTTTCTCCTTGGCATGGTTTGCCAATAGCCTGACGTTCGATCAAATGTACTGAGGTACATTTGGTAGGTAGGTCGCGGTTAAGTCTTTGCCAAGCGTTTTGGACTAAGTTGGTTGGCAGAAAAGTTAGTTTTAAGAGTAGAGAAGGACAAGCTGTTGAATTGGAGAAAGATTTCACACACCTTCACCGCGGCTGAACGAAACAAACAACTCGATTTGCACAATACCTTTAAATGGAGAAGAAACTGTAGCTGAGGCGGACGTTCCTGGCAGTTCCTGCAGTCTCACGGTTCCTGAAGCGACTGTCGGACTGACATGAAGTAGGAACACTGGAGAGTCCTGCAATGCCCAGGGAAGAAACCAGCAGAAGAGCAAAGCAACAAATAAAAGGTGCGTTCCTTAAAACCCAAGCAGGGTCCAACCTTCCTCACTATCCGGCTCACTGTAGCTCTGTACAGCGAATTTGACCAGAGGAGGGAGTCCTGGCTTGCAGTTTGGGCGAACTGGTTGGTCCCACCAGCTCAGGGGAAGAAAATTCTTCGACGATCTTCTCTGTCGTTGGAGTTCGAGGATACGGACCGGCAGTAGGGCTTCACTGGGCAGTTCAGTCGTGGTAGGGGTCCTCTTCTGTCAGCTCCTTGTTGGTTCTTTCGTTTCAGTGGCGACTCTGCCTTTCCAGAGCCAGAGACCTGATTTTTATGCAGTGTTCCCCCATGCACACAGCCTGGCTGTCAATCCCACAGCAGGGTGGCTGTCCCGCCGGGACAGTCACCACAGCTAATCATATCAGAGTGCGACATGGGTCTCCAAGGAGGCCCTGTGCAGGGAGTCCTAAACCCCTCCCTCACATCTTGTCCCCCACAGACAAACAGGTGGATAAGGAGGGCTTCTGCGTAGAAGCCCACGAAAAGACGGTGAACAAAAGAACCAAACCTGGTTTGGCGCGCAGAGTAAAACACGAGAAAGACATTTTCAAAAAGAATTGGTGACTACACCCAGCCGGAATCGAAATAAAACACATGGTCTAGCAGGTTAAAGTTCGAGGTTACCAAGATAGCCTAACACAATACCACAGTTATTTAAGATAACCGTGGTAGGAAAAATAGGGTAGTTACCACTCCCACCATCCAAGTCTTGATGAAAAGGGAGCAAAATAATGCTACAAGAGAAACAGACAAAACGGGATAAGTATTAACCCTTTCCAGTACTCCATGTAAGATGGTTTGTACTGGGTCTGTGGATTTAAAAAGACTAATAAAGTCAATGGCAACTTCATATGTTCTGGGAGACAGTAGTCTGAGTTGGGAAGTCTAAAAGACAACCTTGTGTCACTGCACTGAAGGTGTTGTGTAACACACAGTAAACACATGATGCCTGAGGATTAGGTGAGGCTCCACAGTCTATGAACACAAAAATGTTAAACACACACAACAAAACACATGTAAGAGTGGGAGAAAAAGGCTCACATTCTGACCAGGTGGAAAAAAAAAATCCTAGATATCTAGCAGTAGGTAAGGGAAATTAGCCATTCTGGAGAATTCTCCCTGACATTCAGCATCTTCCTCATCCACCATAGTGCATTGCATTATGAAATGTAAGTTGGGTGTATCTGGGAAGGTTCTCCGCAGGGCATTCCACACTTGTGCTCGGACATTATTAAATGACGCCCCATCATGAGTGTCGTTACTTATTTTCACACCCGGGAAATCTGCTTTCACCCATACAGAGTCTGCTCTGCTTGATCTCCTATTGCAGATACCAAGAGGCTTTAGATGTCTCCTATAGCAAGAGGCACACCTGCAGTGTTTTTCTCGAAGGCATAGATCAATTTTCCTGTACCCACCATAAGTGGGGGAGGGACTTGAGGTTGTTTTTGTCCATCTGTGCCCAAGGGACATAGAGGGGCCGCACAGCCCCCTTATGGATAAGAAGCATCTGGAGTTTTAATTTCACCTTCCTGCCGTTCACCCCTGTTCCTTTCTTTTTTGCTAGAGCCATCCTTCCCATTCTTTTTTGAAGCATCCCTTCCCATGTCTCTCCCACTCTAGGGGTGGCCCACTGCACCTGCTGTATCCCTCCTAAGGCACCTTCTTCTGATTCGTCAAAGTCACTCCAATACTCCTTGTCCCTCACTGAGGCCACAGTGTCATACCCCAGACTATCAGTTTCCCCTTCCCGTTCTGCTTATACTGCCCGTATGGGCGCACTGTCAATCGTGAAATGGAAATCTACTGATTTCCATTCATCTTCTGATATGGGAGGGGTGCTTCTTGGAGATTGGGGCCCTTCCCCTGATCCTTGTGTTGCTTGACACACAGCTCGTAATCAAGCTAATTTTGTACAGGTGGAGGTTAACGCCACCTCAAGGTCTTGGGTACTTACTCCAGTGTGGGCGGGGGTGGTGATCGATGGATTTAAGGTGTGGATGGAGCTGAACTTGCTGTAGTTTGCTCACTTCCCGCTGATACATACGTTGATTTTGTATACCCCTCTGTCGGCCTTGTGAGCAATGGATAGATTTTCTTGGGCTCATCCTCCCCCTTCTCCTTTTCTCCCTTGTCTCCCCTCATTACTGATGTCATTTCTAAACCTTTCTCCCTCTTATTTGTGGCAGAAGTTTCTTTGAACATCCGCCACAAATCTAACACCTCCCTTCATTTTGGACCTTCTTCCCTTTGTACTGTCCTGTTAAGTATGTGGATAGGTGTTCTAATGTTCCCCTATCAAAAGACCCATCTTCCGGCCAAGCATGTGACAGTCCCTCCCCCTTTGTTTCTGTTACTCATTGGCCATGATATTTTTAAATTCGCTCACCATACAGGACGAAATGCTTGAAAATATGTGATAGTGGGGTGTCCATCCCCATGGCCAAGAACCTTTGCTATTTTATTATGGTTCCCGCAATACTTTTAGGGCCCTTTTTCTCCCTTACCCTCTCTGCTATACCTGGGGGTTGCTTTTCAAAACAATCAATGAAGTTTTATAACATCAATCTCTAATGTAAATATAAATTGCACAATTGCATATGAAAAACATGGAACAGTTTAGAAACCAAAAACAGAACACAAATAATGAACAAAAAACATATCACCTAGCCCCCTTTTTAGAGCAATATTCACTTTCTCACTCATCCATCATACACACCATGGGTGCCCCTCTTGGGCCTTCCTCCACATATATGAAAAATAATGAAAATAATAAGCTAAAATAACATGTTAAAATAATAACCACTACTTATTCCCAAGCCCTCTAAATATATGGGGCTCCTACTTTTGTCTCCGTATTTATTGTCTGCACTAGTGGGGGCAGTGCACTGTGGCACCCCATTCCACCCCCTTTCAGATCTAGTTTCCTCTATGGCCATAAAAAGAAAAGTCGCTTTACCTCAAATAACCACGCAATTAATGCCCATTCATCCACTGCATGTTCTGTTCATTCACTCTGCTCTATATTCCCCAAATCCCATTATTTGTCTACCCTGGCAATTTATACTCACATGCTCATGTTCTTCCAAGAGCCTCCGATTATGGTCTATCCACAACACCTGGTCCTCTCACTGGGGCAGCACCAGCTACAACGAGCAGTGGGGTATTGGCGAATCCGTAATCCACAAAAACCTCTTTCTTCTGCGTATGCGTTTTGGGGGACTGGTCAGCTGCAGGTGGGTGCGGCCTTTCCGGAGAAGCTCAGGATCTCGCAAGTATGGGGGATTCGAGGAAATCACACTAAGGGGTCACCAAATGAAGGCACCCTCTCATACACGTGTCCTCATAAAAATGCAAAAGTAAAGATAACACACTCCATCGGGGAATAAGACCAAGAGTTGAGTTGCAAGGATGACAAAGTATATATAATAAAAAAATGCCAGCAAAGAACTCTGCTGCCTGAGAGTGCTCTGCTAAAAATTACATGGGCAGCACATTATTAGAGAAAGTTTCATCATGAATGGTGCCGTCACATATTGTACAAAATCACAGTGCAGATTGGAGGGGCTGTATGGCACAACCTCCTCTATAGGGAATGCCAGGCTTTAATTGGCTGCTGCTTCCCAGTCGATCAGGTGGCACGTGGGTTAGATGGGCTCATCTCTGTGGTGAAGGTCAGGATGAATGTGATACATAGCTAACTGTCTAAGCTAAACAACAGGAACTGATAATGCGAGAATAATGGCGTACATAATATCCTTACATAAATGGGGGTACTTAGAGAAAATGTACTAATATATTGGCATTCCGACCTCTACATTCAAGGCTTCATTGATGCCGGGGTCCCGCTCCAAGGTTTCTCCCCCTAGGGGTTTGATCTACTGTTTACTTTCCCTCGTGCCACATGATGCAAACAGACGTGTTTTGCTTTGGGGAGAATATACTGCTGCATAGGAGTAAGTCTATTGTGGTTGTTCTGGAATGGTCAGTGCAAGGGGGTCAGATGTGTATCAACATGAAAGAGAGTGGGGAGTTGGGACCGGTGGGCCCTAGCCTGGTGGGGTGTGGGTTGAGAGGGCATGGGCAGTTTAGTGCAGATGGATTGACACTTGTGCTGGTGCCGGCTTTGGTCTCACGTTCTGCAGAGAGCACATTCTTTGAAAATGATACTAAACATCTGCAACAATAAATGGCTGGACTTCTGTGAGAACAAGGCTTGTGAGGAGATGGCAGGGGGTGGCGATGTCTTGGGCTTTCTGTGCAAGGTGCTGGGGATGGGAGAGCTGAGTTTGCAGAGGGATGATCTTTGGTGCTAGTAAAAAGATGGCGTCGGGCCTCATAGAAAATGGTGTTTCCGGGCAGGGATATATGCTATGTTATTCGTGTAATTGCTGATGTTATCTTGTGCATATGAGTGTCGCGGTGGTAGGTCTGTTTCCCCCCTTTCCCACACGTAGTTTGATTTCCCCGATTGGGACAAGGGGGGTGTATTATAGGACCATCTCCTTCCCAACACTGGTTGCCACTGATGAAAACACCATGGAATGACATTTAATACTATGTATTGAATCCACACTAACATTCAATGGAGTAAGTGACACAGAATCGTTCACAACAAAACATAATGAGGAAGGAGAGGTAGTGTTTGAGCTGAGCATACCTTGTCCAGTACACATAAAAGAAAGGGACATTTCACAGATGACTTAGATAACAAAGATTAATGCAAAATATTTGGAAGAAGATTTGGAAAAAGTGCCAAAAAGCTTATGGACCCCATAATGTAGAGATACTAAAAGGGGCTTGTGCTGTAACATCAAATTAAAGGAAGAGGCACACATGCCACGAGTGAAGCAGTACCCTGTTTGTCGAGAAGCAGATGAAGGAATTTATGAGACACTGCATGCCTTATGGCAGCATGGAAGAATTCAGGAAAGCACATCACCTTGCAACACGGTTATCTATCCAATAAAGAAAAGCACAAGGAGGGGCGTGACATGCCTTCTTAACAATATTATTGAGGCAAAGAATCCATTGGTACCAAATCCTGCAATGATTTTTTGTAGCATTCCAGTGGAGGCCCACTTTTTTATTTTACCTTGGTAGAATTGAAGAATGTATTTTTCCCCATTGCAATTCACCCATACTCCAGGTATCTCATTGCATTTACTTATCATGGGACCAGATTCAAACAGAGTAGAATGCCACAAGTGTACTAGCATTTTTAGCAGAGTTATACAAATGGATATGAGCAATTTAGAGTTTGCGAAGAACAGTGATACAGTATGTTGATGACATACTGGTATGTAGAACAACAGACGAGGAGTGTAGAAAGGACAACACTGACTTTTCTAGCTGAGAAAGTATACAAAGTGGGCAAAGATAAATTACAGTACTGTCAGAAAGAAGTGGTGTACCTTGGTCAGATTGTGTCAGCAGAAGGGAAAAAATAACAACGGAAACAGTAGAGGCCAAACATATAACTCCACGACCCAAAACAGTGAAAGAGATGCAGCATTTCTTATGACTATGTGACTACTGCCGGGCATGGGTATTTGATTACTCCACGTACGCCAGGCCATTGCTGCAGGCATTAAAAGAAGCTCAGAACAACAACACAAACATACAATGGAAAGCTGAAATGGGCGAGAGTTTTGAAAAACTAAAACACAAGCTAGCAAATGAACCAGTACTGGCTACACCCAATTACAAAGAGGAATTTCATCTATTTTCCCATTCTGATGGAAAAGTAATGACAAAAAAAAGGACAGGGACAAACGCCACTTGCATATTACAGGGGATCCCTAGATGCAGTGATGCAGGAATATTTCCCATGTGAGCAGGTATTTGCTGCTGCAGCATTTCCAATTGAGAAGGCTTCCACAATAACTATTGGGTGACCCGTCATTTGTATATGTGGAACATGCATTATTCACAATATAAAAAAAAAAAACATTGACAACTCAGAGATCTGCAGGGTATGAGGCAATACTGACAACCCCAGCAATAGAAGTGGTGATATGTAGGACAATAAATCCAACAGAATTCATTGCAAGACAAATTAAGGGAGACACATGCATGACTGCAAAGCTTGCATAGACAGGAGTGAAGGTAACCCCCTGGTTAAGGAAGAGTTGATTGAAAGGGGGGTCATGATTTTCATTGAAAGAAGCTCCAGTATTGATCAGACAATGGGACAAAGACATGCAGGTTACACAGTAGAAGAACACAGACAAGCGGCACATAAGGGGGAGTACTTGATAGTGTACTCACAGACATGACTACTGTACCACTACTCTGCATAGGTGGCAGAACTGGTAGCATTGATTGAAGCACTGAATATGTCAAAGGCCCAGGTAGAAAAAATGTTGTCTGGTTAGGCCTATGTCACTTTCACAGTGCACTCAGAACCAGCAAGATGGGAGCAGAGAGGTTTCAAAAGAAGAGACGGCACACCTGTTCAACATGCAGGATTACTCAGTAAATTATTAGACATGCTACCATTCCCAGTAGGATTAGCTTTAATAAAATCAAAGCCCACACGGGAGGGCAAGATTTTATTTTCAGTAGAAAACAAAAGTGCAGATAGAGTAGCAAAAGAAGCAGAATATCTACCATAAAGGAGGCAACAACACCCCTGGGGAAAATACATAAACTATGCACAGTTTGTCATCCACAAGCAAATGGTTTGGTTGAAAAGATGAATGGACTATCAAAATATGCTTAGCAAAGCTTATGCAAATGCATGGCAAATCCTGGGTGCACTGCTTAACTCTTGCTTTATTGACATTGTGCAATACACCTGGAGGAGATCACCACTTGACTCCTCATGAGATTGTTACAGGGCAGAGAATGCATGTGCCTATTCCACCGTCACATACAATCTCGGATGCACATTCCTCTTCTTACATATTGAGGAGACAATTGGATACAATCTCAAAGAACTCACAAAATCCCTTTGCTACATCTCCTTACAGAGTAGGCAAAAAACTAAACTCAGACAATCAGGTCAACAAGCAGCACCTATTTACCCAGGGGAGCAAATATTTCTAAAGAATCACGTCCCTAACTGGAAGGAGGAACTCTTTACTGACCCACATAGTATGATCTATTCAACACCCACAGCCACGAAGATCGAGGGGTGCCGGGGATGGGTCTACATCACCGACATATGCAAAGATAAGCGCTCTGTCTCACCAAGCACAAGATGATGAGAAGCATGTAGAAAATGTCTGTAAACTTTTTAGCTGCTTTTAGACTATATTGAACACCAGCAAAAGAAAATGATGAACATGTCTTTAAAGAAAGTGTTTTAATGAAGAAGAAAAATAGGTTTTTAGTGTTGGAGTGTAATGATATTTACTTGTTTTAGTACAGGATTAATGCTTCTGATATATTTGATTTTAAGAGAAAGAAGTGGAACACGAGTAAATGAAATAATCAATGACTGAGGAGGAATTCCATCACGGCACTCCAGAGAAGCAAGATTCATCAACTGGAAATGTTTGGTACAATGAGATGTTACATGTGGGGAGAGAGTGGGCAAATGGAACATGCTACGCCTGCTCTCTCATTCTATACAAGATGAGAGCGCCTAAGCTTTTCCTACACCACGCAGTGTCCTATAAGGAAGTGGGATGCCCAATACACCTGTCACTCTGCAGAACTTAAAATGTATTCCAGGGAAAATGGTAGCTGTTCAGTTGGTGGATGAAGGGGAAAATGTGTATGAAGACAATGTCGTAAAATCACCAAAAATACTTCAAAATAATAAAATCAAATCCAACATAAGGTAGTGGAGTATGTCACTGAGTGTCCTAAACAAGGTGAATTACAAATAGGAGACCACGAGAGAATATGGTGCTCAAGTAAAGAAGGACAAACATACCCTGGTAGATTATATTCTAGTAAGAAAATAGGACAATTGATGTTTCCTTTAAGTGTTGAAAAAAATCATACCGAAAAGAAGGATGGTAAAAAATGATTGGGGAAAATGAAGAAGGGTTCGTGATGGGTGGGTCTTTACACAACCAGAAGACTTAGAGAATTATCAACAATTTTGGATCTCATGCCTAAAGGATGGCACAGGGTGTATATGGGTGGGCTGTACTAAAATGAAATGAGGCTATCCCTATAATGGTCAGGATGGGCTTGGTTCTAATTGGCTAATGTATTGGTAGTTGTAACATGTATACACAGGGATAGTGGATAGCACAAAACTTGCAGGTCTTTCAGACATGACACTGCATCATTGAATATAGCAGTTGAGGGATCTATCCCCAATATGTGAGTATCAGTGATACATTCTTAAATGATAGTGTGCACTCTATATATTTTCTGACCACATGTATGCTTAAAAACTGATCCTTTGTATTTCAGAAAGGACAGGATACCTTGTATTGGAACAGAGGCAATATATCAATTGAAATTGGATCTGAAGATAACTCACACAGAACATTAGTAATCCTAAAAGAATACACAGGGGTGAGCTCACATTAACAGTGGATTAGTTTCTTTGAATGGCCAAACCATCATTAACCACTAATATACTCTTACATGTCCGACATCTCCAAGAAGTCACACTACCAGCTGCACCTACTCAGAGGAATTCTTCCTTTCCTCATCTTCCCCCAGAAGCTCACTGTCTCCAGAACTCTGGTTCTCCTTAGGATGGACTATTGCAACAGCCTCTTTCTAAATCTGCCTGCTTCTACTCTTCGCCTTCTGCAACTCATCTAGAACAGGACTGCAAGACTTGTCCTTGTCCACAAGCCCAGGAATCCTATCTCTCAGGACTGAAATCTCTGCACAGGCTCCCAGTGGCTGCGGGGATTAAGTTCAAAACCCTCTGCATCATCCACAAGGCCTTCTGGGGCCTGGGGCCACAATACCTTCAACTCTCTTCCTAAATATCTTCCTTCTCGAGCTCTTCGCTCATCCGCCTCCAACTCGCTCAGGGTCAGTCACTTCTCCAAGTAATGAGTTGGTGGTAGATCTCTTTCTTCAGCTGGTTCCTCCCTCTGGAATAGCCTCCCTGCCTCCCTTAAACTTGAGGAGAATCATCTCTCGTTCTGGAAGCACCTCAAAACCTTTCTTTTTGCTTCCGGCTTTTCTCCTCCTCTTCTCTGCTCACCTCCTGGCTGTAACCGGAACTGCACTGGCCACCTGGACACCCTCTGATCTCAGGCCTAAGTCCTTCACCCGCCAATGTCACACACCTGCACTGCCCACCCGGCAACCCCCGCACGTGGGACTGTTTCTGCATCCCTACTGTCCCCCTACCAGCCCTTGACACCTGATGTCTGCACTTACCCTTGCACTTGCCACATGCTGGCCATTGCTTATTGTAATAATCTATTCCCATGTACTACACTGTCCCTGCCCCCTTCCCATTTACTTGCACATTCTCAATGGCACCTGGCCTAGTAGGATCGCTGTCTGTCCTCCCTTTGTTCCCCTCCCTTGCCTCGTCGTGCCTTGAAACACTTGTGTATAGGCGCGCTATAAATGCCATATCATATCATACAATATCATAGTGTTTCTGATCAAGCAGAGAGACTTTGAATTATTCAATAGAATGTTCCTAGGAATATGGGAGATCAGTAATGGTAAGTGACATCTAAAGCGTACAATTATTATTTTGAGAATCAGAACAAAGCACCAGCAATGCAAGGGACAAATCATTATAGGTGGCACTTAGAGGTGGATTAGGAACTGGTGTACACTCACTATATGAATTTGACATCAATGATACCCTCGTGACTCAGTTTTGCACTCCATAACAATGGTGAGTGCAGATACACAGCCCCGCTTAAAACAACATTGAATAGTGAGGATGCACATTTTTTTCTTATCAATGCTGCAATGGTTATAAGGGATTCACACAAGCTGTGTGGGGAATGAAGCCCAAACTATGGGTAATATATAATAAGAGCATGCTGCCAGTATATTTACTTTTAAACCATTGAAGACTAAATAACACAGACATGTGGAGATATGTAATTTCACTGATATGCACATTTTGTTTTTTGAATTTATCAAAACATGATGTTGCATAACCAATATTATCTCTTCTGCTCCTATTGATGTGCTTCCTATTCCTCTACAAACCTAATGATGCAATTAGGTATGTGATATTTATTATTATCACTGTGGTGTATGTAATAGCGTGGACAGAACTTGTGCCATTTGAGAGCCTTGACAAGGACCAGTGGTCGGCTGTGACTAGGAATTGGCAGTGGAAAATAATTTTACACAATTCAAAATGTGCTGTCATTATGAAGAAGAAACTTGGGTATTAACAGAGAATTAGAGCCAAAATAGGATAAGTGCAATCAACTGGGTACAGATAAACCAATTTGTATATGGATGGGAGAAACTGTATGGTTGGGTGAATGGGGGAGATATAACAAACTTGGAAAAAATGTGGATTCACAAAGATAAAGTAGCAACAAGGGAATGCGAGGCACACCAAGAGTTAGTTATTGATAGATCAGTAAAGGGGGGAATAATGTAATAAAAATGCAAGTTATGCACGATGAAAAGGTGCACACATATCAATTGCAAGAGTAGCACTGTAAGAGGAGAAGGGCCTCCTTTGAATCATTATACAATTCAAACTCGAAATAAAAACAATTTACAGAAAACAGAAATGTAGGGGCACTGGTAAGTATAACCAAACCTAGAGGTAGTCTAAAACACAGTAAATAGACCTTGTAGTGTGCCTTTGCAGCCATTGTGTATTAACTGTTATTAATCTGCAGTAATGGCTGGTAACACATTGCAGGTCCCATGATCCCAGGCTGGTACGGTAAGAAACAAAACAGGTGTTTTCTTTCAAGGTCACAGATTAGAACCTATGGGTCCTGTTGACAGGCATAGAGAGCGTAATCATTTAATAAGGTAAAATGATTTGCAAAACATGATTTTTAGATGGAGTTAAGAGAACCACAGCCATTTCAAATTGCCTCTTAGCAGATTGTATCAGCGAAGAAGGCTGAAGAGTTCTTAACATGCAACATTTGTATAGCAGTACATCTGTGGTTCAAGGCTCTCTCAATGTCATGCAGGGGAACGCTTCTCACAAGAATTTAGATGAGATGACCAGGACAGTTGAATGAAGTTCTGCTGGTCATCTTAAATGTTTCAAAGAATTGTCATTACGATTTGGGAATGGGGGTTAGATTGCGACATCAAATATTCTAATTGTGGCCAGTGTGGGAAGGTTTGTGGACACAATTACAGAATATAATGAATGCGTTTCTATAATGGTCTGATGTGCAAGTACCAATAAGCTCGATGTGGGGAGATTTTTTCATGTTGCAAAGTTACTAATGTTAATCAGCTCGATTATTTTAAAAGTCTTAGATTTAGAGGCATTTCTTTGACAGTGGGCCTCATTACGACCCTGGCGGAAAGTTACCGCCAGGGCCGTGACTTTACCGCCATGGTGCTAACTACGTTAACGCCATGGCGGTAAGGGGATTTACCGCCCCATTCCGACCTTGGCGGGGCGGTAAATCCCCAATCCCCATTTACCCTTCCCCATTCCCATTTTTGCCCCATAGGGCATAATGGGAGTGGGGAAGGCGTTAATTACGCCACCGTAAATTACGGTGGCGTAATTAACACCAAGTTCCCTTACCGCCATGGTTTTTTACACCCGCTAAAAGCAGGTGTAAAAACCGCCATGGCGGAAAGGGAACTCGTGATTGGCGGTAAGGGGTCGGCGCAGCTAACGATGGCGCTAACCCCTTACCGCCAGGGTCGTAATGAGGCCCAGTGTCTTTTCATGCCATGCAGTTCTGTTCCACGATCTGTTTGAATATAGCTGTGCCAGCTGCGTCTGGGCCCTGAATAAACTTGCATTACTTCTTGCCTGCCTACACTCCTTTTTGACTACTACTGTAATTTTTATTGGTGAGTTGCCGGGCGACCCCCGGCACAGTACATCTTAATGATGTACAGCTGAGCACAACACACCCTGCATCTCAAATTTGACCTCTTTCTTGCAACTCAGTATCACCAGCAGCATGCGCGCACAGAGCACCTGTGCCATATAACAACTTTATCTTGTTTCATCATCCATCTTTACTGTGCTTAATATCAAAACACACATTCTTCAATCGATCCGCCAATCAAAAATGGCCAATGCCTACCACCTCCAGCTGGCTGGGGCTACCGGAGACAATCCAGCTTGTTAAAGTCCCAAGGCATCCACGTGCAGATGGATAAGCTCACGTTTTTATTTTGCCTAGAATAAATCCAATACACATGTTCAATCCATCTTAAAGTGCACGTTTTGTTATCACAATGCAATTATCTGGCCTGCTTTTACCCCTTAATAGACCTATCATGATATCCCCAAAGGGCTTCTCTTCTCTCTCACCTAACACGTTATGCCTACATAACTACCAAGTGTTGCACTAGTTTAACACAGACTAACATATGATTATGGCTGCCTGCCATCCTGCCGACTGTGGCATGTTTCCTGTGGCCCCTTAATTATGGTTAGTGCACACACGATTACACATGCAGAAGCCCCTACCATGACGCCTAACTATGGCACAAAAAGTGATTAATACAATTGTGGTGGATATATATGTTCTCTAACGTTTACAGTTAATTCTTTTTGTGTGGCTTTTGTGATGTGCATATTGTTGGCCACAGTAAAATAGAAATAGATGTATTTCTGTATGTTTTCAATCTGTTGGCCACCATGTTGGGACTGTTTAAAAGTGAGCATATCCGTCCCTGGACCTTTGGATCGATATTTAATCTTCCAGCGTCCATGCATTGTGTTTAAACGAAGTTGTGGGTAATTTCGTAATAGGGCCAGCAAAATGGATGTGTTGGCATCAGCAGAACGTTCGAATGTTTAACCGTGGGGATGTTCTATGCGGCTTGCTGAGTGCATGAACGACTATGATGTAGCTACAGGTTGAAAAGGGCAGACAACCCTGCTTTCCCACATGGCTTCTGGCGAACTTTGCAGTCATTTCCACTACATGAAATATGTCACCTTCGAGGTTGTTGCATCGTGTCCATTCATGACTGTATGAAGAAGGAGGGGGCAGATGAGTGTTATTCCTCATTTCAACCCAGTTATGTCACTGGCTATCAAACTGAATGAATAACTTGGCATGGATGGATGATAAAGAGCATGTTATATATCTTTATAGCCATATAGACCCGGTGAGGGATGGGGCATTATTATGGCATAACAACCTTCTCACAGAAGGGTCCCACATGCTAATGACCCCACTTGAGGTCTAGAAGGATATTCATTTTCACTGGGAACATGCAACTTTACTTTGAGCAAAACTTGTGTGCTTGGGTTTCTGGGCAATAATTTATCATTTTTCATAATAAGATTGTGCACACTGGCACACTGGTCCTAGCTCAAATCCCTTTGCAAAGAAATGAATTGCCAGACACGAACAAGTCAGCATAGCCACTCCACTTTATAAGAGGGTTCCAGTGGTTGTGCCACGCTCATACTGACTGATCGGTTTTAATGACAATTATAATTTCACCAACTGCTTTCCCAGTGAATTTCAAAACTGAAGGAAGACAAATGCATTTCCGAACCCTAGGCAGGCAGGTCCTTAAAATATTTATTGAGTTTTCGTTCTCAAAATATCCCGTAAATAGAACATGGAGGTCATTATTGACCTACTCTCAACCACATCTGAGATCCAGTTCTGAGGTACGTGGGTGTCTACCATAAAGGGTATAAAAGGGTGTTTGTCCGGTACTGGAATCCAAGGAATTATTATATGCGTACTCGGCTATCTATAGTAAGTCTTTCCAGTCTCTTAGTTAATGGTGCAACATGCACCGTAGGTATTGTTCGAGGGTCTGATTGATCCTCTCGGTCTGACCGTCCGTTTGGGGATGATGGCTAGTGGATAGCCGGACGTCAATTTGCGCCATTGCACAACACTTTCTCAAGAAGTTGGAGACGAACTGGCTACCTCGATCGGAGATCAGGACTGATGGGAAACCATGTAGTTTAACAATACCATCTAGGAACACTTTGGCTAAAATGGATGCGTCAGGGGGGCCTTTGAGCGGAACAAAGTGTGCCATCTTTGATAATAAGTCCACGACTATAAGAATGGTGTTAAACCCTTGACTGGGAGGTAGGTCAGTGATGAAGTCGAGGGAAAAAGTGTGCCATGGAGTGGGAGGAATGTCCAATGGTTGCAGAAGACCAGATGGTTTTTGTTTTTGCGACTTATTTTGTGCGCAGACTCCGCAAGACTGAATATATTGGATGACATCTTTACGCCAAGCAGGCCACCAGAAGTTCTGTTTTACCTTGGCTAGAGTCTTGGTGATTCCAGGGTGCCCTTTGATCAGAGAATTGTGATAACCTGAAATGATTTGTTGTTGTAAGTCCTTGGTGGGTATGTATAGACGATCCTTAAGAAAGGGTAAGTGATCTTTGATGGAATATTGTTCCCCCTGCGCTTGTCATGCAAGGAAAGTATCTGGATTAATGGTTCGTTGAATCTCGTTTCTCAGTTCTACTTGGGTTAAGGCCATAGTGAGGCCCAAGAGTTTGTCTTCCGGTATGATGGGGACTGGGTCTGGGGTCGTATCTACTATGTCATCAGTGCCTGTACGAGAGAGTGCGTCAGCTTTTCCATTCTTGACCCCTGGGCGAAATGTGATGACATAATCATATTAGGAGAAGAAAAGGGCCCACCGCAATTGGCATGAAGACTGGGCTTTAGCTGTTTTAAGATATTGCAGGTTTCGGTGGTCCGTGATAACTGTAATGGTGTGCCTGGCTCCTGAAGGTAATGCTGCCAGGCTTTAAAGGCGGATTTGATCCCCAAGAGTTCTTTGTCCGTGATGGCGTAGTTAATCTCCGGATATCTTTGTGAGAGGACAGCTCCCATTGCTATACTGGAAGCGTCCGTTTCCACGATATAAGGAAGATGTGGGCGAGGATGTTGTAGGATTGGCGCGGAGGTGAACCTTTTCTTAAGTTCCTGAAAAGCTTTTCATGCTTATTCGGTCCAGGCAAATTTTTAGTTGTTTATTCGTACCAATACGGTGATCAGGTGTACGACCTGAGAGAAGTCTGGTATGAAGCAGCGATAGAAGTTCGCAAAGCCCAACATGCTTTGTACCCCTTTTACTGACATTGGTGATGGCCATTTCAAAACGGCGTCTACTTTATGCAGGTCCATTCTGATGCCTCCTGGAGTAAGAATAAAACCCAGAAACTCAACTTCTGCGATGTGAAAAAAACACTTTTCAATCTTTGCATATAAACGATGTTCACGGAACTTAGTGAGGACTGAACGGACGTGCTTGATAGGATCCTGTTTTGAGGTTGAGTACACTAGGATATCATCTATGTACACTAGGGTGCAGACATCAATTAACTCTCTCAAGAAGTCATTCATGAAATATTGAAATGCTGCGGGAGTGTTGCATAACCCAAAGGGCATGACTTTATATTCGTACAAACCATATTTGGTACGGAAAGCAGTTTTCCATTCGTCTCCGCTTCTGACCCAGACCAGGTGGTACGCTCCTCGAAGGCCCAATTTGGTCTAAATCTGGGCATCTATGACCTGGTCCAGCATTTCAGGGATAAGTGTCAAGGGGTAACGGTTCTTCACGGTGATCTGGTTTAATGCGTGGTAGTCAATACAGGTTCTTAAGTCCCCTTCTTTTTTCCCTACGAAGAACAAAGGACTGGCTGCAGGGGACTTTGATGGACGGATGAATCCGTTTGCAAGGTACTGGTCTAAATAAGACTTTAGATGAAGATTTTCAGGTTCCGTAAGAACATAGATTCTACCGCAAGGGACTTGAGCACCTGGAACAAGGTCGATCTGACAGTCATAGGGCCTGTGCGGTGGCAGAGTGTTTGCTTGGTCCTTCTGGAATACATCCTGGAAATCATGGTATTCCTCAGGAAAGGTATTAGTTACTCGCAGGGTTGATGCTGTCGCTGGGGAGTCGTAGAGATACAGAAAGCAGGTTTCTGTTCTCAATAATAACAGGCTGGGGAGCAGTCGCTGGGGAAAGTTAATTTCCTTGCTCGCCAGTCAATCAAAGGGCTGTGAGTGACTAACCATGGCATCCCTAGTATGAGCCGGAATTGAGGTGCCTTGATGCGATCGAACGAAATAAGTTCCGGATGTCCGTCCTGGCACAGCAAGGTTATCTCAGCTGTGCATTGGGTTACGGATCAGGAAGCGATTTCTGTCCCATCCACCGTAGTCACGTTGTCCGTAGTCGGCTTGGAACATAGGGGAAGCCCCATCTCTGCAGCCAGGTCTTGATCTATATAATTCCCAACAGTTCCACTGTCGATGTATGCTTCAACAACATGCATTCTTGACGACCGTTGGTTATTAATTAAGATCACTGGTATTGTAAAGTGTGAGGTCGGTGGCTCTTTTCTCTCACTCGACAAACTGACCTCTACGTTTGCCGAGCTGGGTAGTTTTCCAACTTAGATTCCTTCTGTTCATCTTTTTCCAAGGCCCTGATGATTTCCCTTGGAGGTTTCACTGGTCCTTCAGGAAATGCCTTGTTTTTCCGCAATACAGACATAGTTGTTGTTGTCTCCTTTTATCTTGCTCTTGTTTTGTTAGTGGAGGTTGTACCCCTCTGATTTACATGGGCTGCACAGCATTTTCTTGCACTCGAGTTACGTTGTCTCTAGATCGAACGTACACAGCCCGAGGGTCCATTTTGCAACGGTCTGCTTTTCAGTCTTGCAACTGGTAGTCTAGTTGTATGACCAAATCTATGAATTCAGAACAGTCTCTAGGAGGATCAACCACTTGAGCTAGAACATCTTTTAATTTGCCTCGTAAGCCCCGATGAAACAACAAGGTTCTTTTGTTTTCAGGCCACCTAGCTTCAGCAACCAATCTGTTGAAAGTAGCAATGTACGTTAACAAGTCCTGATTCCCCTGTCGGAGGGAAAGGAGTTCATTGTCCACTGCTTGTTCTTGGCTATGGCGAGCAAAAAGTTTTTCCATTTCCCTCTGAAATCCCCCAAAGTCATGTAATAAAGGATCGTCATGGGTCACCAATGGTACCGACCAATCTTCTGCGCTACCACTCAGGTATGATAAAACAAAGGCTACCCGAGCTTGGTCATATGGGAATGCTCCCGGTCTGCAAAGAAAGTGAAGGCGAGACTGATTCGTAAAAGCTATGTATTTCCATGGATCACCTGCAAACCTCTCCGGTGGTGCCAAAGGAACTGTTCCTGGTAACATGATTTGTACCGGAGTAGAGGTAGTGGATGGCATTGTAGGATTTTGCATCGTTGGGTTGTTTCCAGGTAGAGGCATCTGTCCTGCTTGTGATTGCAAGTATTGCCTGCTAATTTCTTCTGTGCGCTCTTTAATCACTAATAAGTCTCTCCGGAGAGCGTTAGTCTCTTGTCGGGCAGAATGAACCTCGGCACAAAGTTCTCCTAACAATTGGGCCAATTGGTCTAATTCTGATGTCTCCATGGCGCCAAGGTGGATTGGTTTGGCAGGCTTCGTGTTCTGTTACGCTCACCTGGTACCCACGGGGACGCCACCCAGCCGTGGGTACTCTGGTATCCTTCTCTGTGGTTCCCAGGTGTGACCAGCAGGGAAGTTCTGCCTGGAATACAGGTGGGCAATTTTCAAGACTGGGCAACTGGGGTAAGCAACCCCCCCACCACCCCGTATGCCCGCAGCCCCTCTGGACCTCTCCTAACCTTGTTGTTAATTCAGGTGTGCTCTCCGTCCTGCCTTCTTGGCAGGGATGCGTTGTCCTTTGTGGGTGAATGCGATCTCCACTGATGCTGGCCCGTTTTGAGTCTTTCAGGTAGGTCTTATTGCTGTTGTATATTGTTGTTATTCGTGCATGCCTTTCTTGGTTTAAATAATGTCTTTTTCTCTTCCTTAGGTGCGCAGAAGTCCAATGTGATGCATTGGCTGAATTGGGTCTCGCCGGTAAATGATGGCATATAAAGAGCGCTTTGATGCGGTAAGTAGGCGCTATGCGCAGCGCTATGATGCCTTGCCTTTGCTAACCTGTTGTCTTTTCTTTCCCATAGATCACGGTGCTCACCCGGTGTATGAAATTCCAAGGCGATGCTGGTCGAGGGGCGACTTGCGAGGTAAGCTTTTCGGCACAATTCGTTATGTTGTAAAAGTGTCTAATGTCTTGTTTCTTCCTTTTTTGCAGATTCGCCAGTTTGGGAGATGTGCTGATCCTAGGATGGTGTTCACAGGAGCTGTGGGCAGCTAACCATGAAATTACAGGTAAGCTGCTGCTGTTAACAATGTCCTTGTGTCTCTTTACAGATTCTGTTCTTCCGAGGTTCGCGGGTACAGCTAAACACGATGAGCGTCACGTTGCAGGATTGCAAAGTAACGCGAAGCGTGTTATCCAAGTCGGGTGTGGTTTAAATAGTTTCAAGAAAGTAGTCCAGGTAAAGTAGTTCCTAGGCTACCACACCCAAAACACTATACCGCATAGCTTGGTTCCAAGGAGCCAAGCTATGTGGATGCCTCCATGTTGGCTGGCACTTGAAATAAACTAGTTCCCTAAACACAAGTCTTTATTAAGTATGAGCCTGGCGCCAAAGCCGCCAGGACTGGCCCCAAGAGGGCCTAGGCAAAGGATTCCTAAATTTGTTGGAGACCCGAGCCAAGACCCCTCCTGGCCCATGGGCTTGCCAGGGGGGTTTCTGGATGTGGTTCGTGACAAAAAGGGAGGAAGGGGTCAGCCCACTAAGGGCATGTTGCCTAATATATGTGCCTCCCCCTTAGAAGAAAACTTAGAGAGACAAGGCATAATAGGGCTGGAACCTTCCTCGCTTTGAAACTAAGCAGGGTTACTGCATTGATGGCAGACAGTCCACGTTTGTGAAAGCCGTGTGTTTTCTTAATTTTAAATATCTCATACACACAGCATCCACATTTTTATAAACCAGAAAAAATTATATAAAATAACCACATTTATGCTGAACACTGCTATTAGAGAACACTGGCCTAAACAAGTTTGAGACACAGCACTTAACCATTATGCTACAATGATGTTACTGTTTGGATTTTAACACGTTTCATACCTAGCCTTTTATCATTGAACATATTACATTATAGGCTAAGTATGAAATGTATGCCCCATGAAACACCAAGCCATTGTGGCCTAGTGATTAAAGGCTGGGACTTGAACTCTGCTAGACCAGGATTCAAGACTGTATGTTTTTTAATGTAACTTATTTAATTTAATTAAAAGAAAGGCAATGCAATTGAGAGGTGGCAGGGTTTGCTGCAGTGCAGTCCTGTGATCTTATTTAGCATGAGGGCATTTAGATATGGCTGCAATGTCAGCCACGTCAAAAAATCACTTGCGCCAAAATAATGGTGCCAGAATGGCTTTTGTGCCAAAAAGGGTGCGACGGAATCGGCGCTGCAGCAGAATGGCTGCGCCAAACCGGCCTGTGCCGAAATGATGGCACTGAAAAGGGGTTTACCCTCTGGAGAATGCTGCTTAACCAACGTGTCTGCTCCATGGCAAATGGTTTTATCTCACTGCGCATTGCCTGAAAACATTGTGAGTTCTCAAAGTTTTAAACATCTCATAACACACTGCATCTGCATTATTTTTTGTTAACTGTGAAACTGTCAGTCCTTGAAAGTTTTGCCTTCAAAGACATTTTTTTGCCTTTTGCTGAATAGCATTCTGGTACTTGTAGTCTCACAGTCAAGATGGGGGGGGGATACTAGCATAATTGTTTGCCTAACATCGTTCTATAAGGATTTGTATATTTGAGTGACACTATGGTATGAGTACTTTTCAAGTTAGCCTTATAAAACAGAGTATTGTTGAAAGCCAGACATGGTGGTGAGTAGGTGAAATGATTAGAGAACAAGTGAGTCATGACTATTTGCCAATGATGTGGCAAGAGGGTTTGCAATCCTGGACACTGGTGCAGTTATTTTCCCCTAATTGTGGCTGCGCTTCAGGGAACAAGTAAAGGACACATGTGGGTGAAGAGCGTAACTTTTTTTCAGAGGGCGGACGCAACCCCTTGTTTTTTTTTAGGTTGGCAAGCTTGCTCAAGTGTTTGGCTACCAGGATTTTACTCAGGTTTATATGGTTCCAGTGCAGACGCTTGCTCACAAGACCACAAACACTTTTTTTGTATTGGGATTTAGTTTTTCTGGGAATATTTCACGACAGATTGCCGGGTTTTAACGGTGAGCACCTTTATACTTTGACAGCATATTTTATGGAACATTTCCTCTCTCAGGTTATTTTGTTGGTGTTCATTACTTTATTTTTAAAGTCCCATGCTATTTTGTCTTGTGCACTTTCGTTTTAGGAGTAGGTCTGTATTATTAATGTTAATTATATATGAAATAACAAAACCCTTGAAATTCAAGGAAAAAACTTTAGTTGCTGGAATGTTAAGGGGAGCAATACATTGTAACAAACCTTTGAAATTCAAGGAAAAAAATGTAGTTGCAGGAACGTTAAGGTGAGCAATACATTGTAACAAAACCCTTGAAATTAAAGGAAATAACGTTAGTTGCAGGGATCTTAAAGTGAGAACTGAATGCAACAAAACCCCTGAAATTCAGCAAAAGACATCTTAACTTTGTGCCCCCTGTTGCGCAGCCTAGGACCACAATGATGACATCACAGATCACATCACTAATTACATGTTGTATGAGCACACTAATGACATCACAAATCACATCACTGTAAGGGTGCATGAGGGTTTGTGCATCAATCCACAAATACCACCCACACCCCGACTGGGGAAGGAGTGCATGGCCAGGCCACCCATAACCATGCAGTGCAAACCTTTTTTCATAAACTAAAAACCATAAAACTGATCGGTTTTGATGATGAAAGAGGGCATGTCCTGTGTGCCCAAACATAACATGTTGAGAATGCCTGCCTCGGAGCGGCAATGAATGTGTACTCTATAAGAGCAACAACATGCTGTAAGCCCATTACCCTCTACATGCTAAAAACATACATAAACATGCACAAGAAACTCATAACACATGTATCACAGCATCACTAAAAAGAAACAACATATCAAGTACATTCAGTGCCATCATCATTATTTTTAAGGCCTGCTTGACCAATCCTACAAAAACAGTATTCTCTGGCGTTCTCCCTCAGACATCATAACAACTTGTGTAAAGGCATAGCAATCATGCTACATGACACCCCCATGGGCAGCACCCCACGTCCTGTGCATATGCTAATGCCTGACAGACTCTCCCTACAGCAGTGTAGACCCTGAGGAGAAAAGGGCAGTGATTCAGGGCCCTGCCCTACTGCCTGATGAATGCCTGCCAAACACCTTCATGTCTGTCAAAGACGGGCCCTGCCCCTGATGGGAATATTGGCAAAAGACCACTGAATGCAGCAGCTGAACCTGTTGAAGTCATGTGTGAGGTGTCCCTCGGCCTGCCAGCCAGCTTACTAAGAAAGGCAAAATGGGTGACTGTGGGCCCAAATTTAAAGTTGCCCTTTCTCAGAATTAAATATTCTTAACTGTCAGCATACAGTTTATGGTAATTGAATAGCTTTCAGATTGCCCACTCCCCCTCATCTGCCAACCTGTATATTTTGTTTTGTTGGAAACAGAATGCAATGAAACAATTAGAGAGAAAGAAACTGAGATAGGTATAGACATTGGCAATGGGAGCTACTGAAACAAAGGTATCTGGCTGCAAGTGGCCAGTCATGGGAGTGCAGGATTGCATTGCATTGTAAGTCTACTCCCCCATTCCCCTGCCTAACAAACTCCCCTCATAGATCTACTACCTCCCTACAATATACATGCATTCCCCTCCCCGCACTATTAGTCTGGGAGGATATCTCAGGGACAATGCACTTAGAAACTGTTCCCCAGTTGTAAGTGTGTTATAAAAGAACAATTATAGTTACAACGATGGCAGCCACAGGCCTAGTCATTAGCACATTAACACTAATTGAAGCACCATGACAAAGACCTCCCCATTAGCCATATTAATCTCTCTAACATTAGTAGCTACCAGACCCACAGTGCAGCCACTTTCAGAACTTGCTATCTTCTGTGGTGAATCGCGATAGAGGGACCATTGATTGCCTGGCAGTGATATCGACACTGGCCACTGTGGTTGGACACCAAGGAGGTTGGCAATGGCTGTGATAGAGATGCAGCTTGTGGCCCATGGAGGAACAGTGGGGCATCCGCCCGATTGCATGCCTATGCTGAAACTCAGGGAGCCAGGAGAAAGGTGTGCTCCGCACTGTGAGAAGAAAGAGGGGAGATGCTGGTAGGGGGTTGCTGCAGCTCCCAAGAGGAAAGACCTCAACATTTTCCTTCAGCAGCAACAGCACAAGTTCAGGATGTTTGGAACACCATAGAGTCCATGGGAGAACCTGGATTCAAATTCTCATAGAGGAACTTGGGGAAATGTAAATGGCACTTTAATTAATAGAACAAAACAAAAAACGGAGTCCCAAGGACAGGGCAAATAATATTTAAAAGGCACCCAGGATAAAGCAAGAAAACATAAAAGGAAATAAGAAAAAATGAAACCTTAATTGATCTAACAGAAGTTCAAGCTAGCAAACAGAAAGCCTAACACAGGAGGTCTAGAGTGGAAACACCCATCCTTCCAATCTTGCAAACAGGGTTTTTGAACAAATCAGCAACCAGCGTGATGAGGAGGAGTCTGGCTATAAAGGTAGAGCCAGATCACTTTGAACCTGTCTCAGCGAGGTACTGGTCCCTGCAATTCTCTTCAGGCACCGGTGTGTGAAGAGGAGGGGTATCATGAAGGAGGAGGGGGGGTTGCCTGGGTGAAGAATCTTGAACTACCCTGTAGCACTCCCTGCCTGACAGCTGCTTGAAGAGCCTGAAGGAAACTGACTTACCCAGGGTGAAGAAGGAGAGTACCCATGCAGAACCACCTAAGCCTAAAAGAGCTGAGCTGCCAAGAAGCATGGGAAGTGAAGAGAGGGTCCCAGGAAGGCCCCCCCTCAACACTGTGAATATGATTGCCCAAAACATCAAGAATGCGCAAAGTCCCTCATTATTCTGACAACCCCCAGGAGCACCAATGACTGACACAAATGCAGAGAGATATTCTCGCAGCCAGCTACTCCAACTTTATCCAGTGAATGTCTTTATGGATACAGGTGCTTCAACAGTGGTCATGGATCCAAATGCTGTATTGGAAAACATTGATTAAATGCTGAGAAAACCAATGTGCTGATGTCATTAGTGAAACCATGATATAGCCACTTTAGTCATGATTTACACTTGCAACCATGAACAGCTTACACAAACACAGACTCGTATATACAAAGAACATGCTTACCTAGTTATGTAGTTAGAGGACAGATGCATAAACATACTGTCAATGCTTTTATTATTGTTCTCCTTAGCCAAGTGCAGAAACAGTGAACGCAAGGCAATGAAGAGATGAAGAGCAAGCATGCAGATGATTATGGCAACTAACCCAATTAAACTACAGGATCACATAAGGAGCCTGGTAGGACCAAGTATGACTAACCTATAGGAAACATAACACAATATAAGTGTGTAGAAATCGTAGTATAAGTCTAATGAAAATCACAGAAGGCCTCAAGCCGTAGGACAAAAAACAAGGGAAGCAGAACCAGGCTGCACTGAACGAGAAGGCCAAAGCTCACAGCCAAGGTCAGAGATAAACAAGCACATTTCAAACCTCAAACGACAAGAGGCCAACTGCAGAAAATCAGAATAAATCCTCACAATTACAGATACGGAGAGCTCGATTTTGTGGTTTGCAACCATTTGATGCAGCCGAGCTAGAAAATGGGTATTCACCCATGGTAGGAAGACGAACAGTTCTCAGCAACCCAGACAAGCAGTGAAACATGAACAGGTTAACAATGTTGCAATGTGGAGAGAACTGCCATAGGCAAAAGGGGTGTTGCTCCCAGATACATTGGTAACACATAGTCTTTTCACATCACCTTGAAGAGGTGCATAGAGGGCTGAGAACCGAACTAGGTCCCAGGCCTGAGGATACCATTTCCAGCCAATCAAGGGACAGAAATCCAGGGGTGGGTTGGAGGGGGAAAGGTCCATTGGTAATCCTGCGACCCTGCAACAATGTAATAGATAGTTTCTTGGGGACAGGGCCGGCCAGCCGCCTGTCATGGAAGGACCAGTAGAGTAAGATGAATACAGACTATATAGAGGGTCTACCACTCCGCGCACCCAATAAACGTGAGTGATAGGTTTTTGGGGGAGGGTCAAGGTGCTGACGCAATTCTATATCAAAAAGGGGAGACATGTCTTGGAATTGCAGATTTTGGAGATCTGCGAATGTTGTGTATGATCCCTATTGGTTTTTGTGATAAATGGCAGTTCTAACTTGCCCTTGGCTCAGTCCTATGTTCGTTCTGGGGAAAGGGTTGTTGGGCCCATGGGAGCTGAATGGGTGTGCTCGTAGCAATCCCTATACCTCTGGCATAACTTGTTCTCTCGAACAAGTTGGTAGCAGAGGATGGTTGCCTACACCCATTCGGCACAAAGCTGCCTCTTCCGCTACAGTGCAGGACCCGGGAAGACGGGGTAAGCGCACCCATTGCAAAGGCCGTCAGGAGCCAGCTTGGAAATATCCTGCCCGTGAACCGTGAGGAGTCCAGCAGACCAGAAGGGTGGCATTGCAGCTTTCGTAGACCCGGTAGCCGAACAGCCTCAGCAGATCACGGAGTGTCATTATTGACTCAGTCATATGGTAACTAAGGGGAGTGGGAAAGTAACAGGGGTGTGAGAGTGGTACTGAGTATTGTTGAGTATCTTTGTAGTATTGTCGAGTATTATCTAGTAGGTTCAAGTATTGTCAACCATAGCCGGGAAAGGAGCCGAGGTAGATGTCATTTTTCTGTTTAGAGCACATTCGGTCTTGAGGTAAAAGGTTCTGGTGAAAAACCTAGACTATTGGCGTAAGGGCAAGGATGAGAGAAGCTGTGTGAATATTGGATTCCTTTTGGGTTGGGCGTTTTAGCTCGGGTCATAGATGACAGTATCCCTGTCTAAGGTTTAGCAATTGGAGATGGCCTAGATTGCGGAAGGTGTTTGTCTTGTTAAGTCTCAAGGAGATGTTTTATTTTCAAGGTGATGCTGCAGATACAGATTGAACAGAAAAAATATTGGTATCCCTTGTTAGGAGGCAGGAAGACAGCTGTGGGTTCATGATGGGTTTTTAAAAATGTTTGTGTTGCGGGACCTTAGCATTGTGCGCACTGTAAGTGATCTTTAGCGCTACCTTGTTCAGTGAGTTGATCACATAGGACTTTGAGAGCATGAGGTGTTGTGGAAGCAGTGTTGAGAAGACTCAAAATTGACCGAGGAAGTTGTCCAGTGGTGGTGCGCAGAAGGCTCATGCGTGAGATTGGTAGGTGTGAGTAGGCAGAGAATTGCAGTAGGGTGATGCGCGGAGCACACCTGACAGGTTGTTTTGGGGCCAGAGAGGGTCAAGAATAAGTGTTAAAACTGTTATTTCATTGTGTTTGTATAACAAAAGACTGTTGAAAGCCTCGACTTGAGGTCAAGTAAGTATAAACATAATGTATCACGGGAAATGCTGGCGGGGACACCCCTGCAGCACTCACTTGTGTAAGACCCTTCCATAATATAAGGACACGATTTGTAATTATAGTGCAGAAAGGACAAAAAGTACAGAGGGTAAATTGACTAAGCCATGACCAAAATCCAGAAGTTTCTCAAAAAATAAGCATCAATCAGTACGGACACACTTACAGGACACTTTTAAGGTAAAGAAATTAGCCAATCGTATGGCGATATTTGTGCTTTGGAGGATGTTAGAGGAGGACGAGGGGGTAGTGGCGAGGCATCAATGGATGCTGAGCCAACGGAAGAAACCGGGGCCAGGGTCCCGGCCCTCTGCTCCCCTACCTTCACCTGTGGGCAAACAAGAAGGGGATACAGAAGACGGGCAAGGGCTATAGCCAATACAGGAGCTAAAGTCAGTAGAGGATACACAAATCCAATATTTCAACCTCCACCATATACCAAGGAGGAGGGGCAGAAAGGGGTTGGACAGATGGACAGTGGGACAGGAGCATGCAGCGATGTGCAGAGAAGCACTAAGGAGGGACTAGAGGGCATAGACTCGAACGAATGGGTAGGGGGCAGATCGTCCTGAAGCTAGATGGAAAGACAATGGAAGAAGCAGCAGGGGCATTCAAGGAAATGGAGGGCCTTTAGGGGAGCAATGAAGGAAGGATCTGGGCAGAGTTCATGGAAAAAGTAGAGAGAAAAGAGAAGGAAGAAGAGGAGAGTGCATGAAGAGACAAGCAAAGAGAGGAAGAGAAAGAGTGCGAGCAGTGAGACTGGGGAAGGAGGGAGCTTGCGGAGATAGAGGGGTGAAGGGAAGATGAGAACGAAAAGCATGTTTTAGTGAAGAGGCAGCAGAGAAAGTGGCAAATAGAGCAACTTGCACGAGAACGCAAACGCAGGGAGGAGGTGGAGCGTACGATCAGAGATATAAGGAAAATGTGGGGAATGGGCATGGGAGATGACAAACTGGAAGGAAGTAGGCAAACTGAGCCAGACATCCCTACCACACAGGGCAGGACTGCCACTTTATCAGAGAGAGAATAGACATGAGGTCCTTGGAAGCCCAGCAAAGACACAGCATCTAGGATAGGAGGCTGAGCTTTTTGTAGCAATATGGACACTGACTCAGACAGAGACACAGGGGGAAGTGAGGATGAGGGAAGAGGGCGACCCAAGCATAGGTCGATGGGTAAAAGCACAGATAAGAGCATGACCTGGGAAGTAGGGAAGGACTCAGGAGGATCTAGAGATCACAAGGACGATTAAACACAACAGTCCAGGGACACATTACACAGTTTGGACAAACTGATTCCATATATGCAGACGCTTACAGGGTGACAGAAGGGGGTGCCAGCAAAGGCATGCACTAACATTAAAGACGCTAACAGACCTGATAGACAGATCAGGCTGACACGAGGGGTGAATGGGGAGATCGGGTTCACAGTGTTGCCCCTGCTGTAATAGGGGGTGCAACCTCAATATATAACATGGAAGCACATAGACAAGGAAAACTTGAGGTGTAGGCTAACCTCGTTAACCGCAGGTATGTGGAAATGGATATATGAAATGGAAAGGATGACAGTGGGACAGAAATTAGCCCTGGGGGACGTAAAGGGGCTTTTAGTGACAATCCTCGGTGAGACCGATGTTGACATATGGAGAAGGGCAGGGTACCCATAAGTAAACACCCAGGACACCGCGCACGATCGATCACCATTGGACAATTTTAGAACGGCCATATGGCAAGCTCTAAGGACACAATACCCAGACGTCAGACATTAATGCGATAATGGCATGCAAATTGGGGGAAGGTGAAGACCCCTTACACTAGATCCAGACGATTCAAGAGCTTTGGTGCCTTGAAACACGAGAACTGTGGGACAAAACAGTAGCATTATTCTACCATATATTATGCCAAAGGTTGCCAGAGCAGGTGCAAAAGCAACTCAAGAAACTGGTGGGGATGGAGGGAAAGCCTTGGTCAGAAATAGATCTCATGATAGTACACTATTATAGGCTACTACAAGAGAACACAAGGAAAAAGTGTGAGGAAATGAAGCAATAGGAGGTTAAGTTAGTACAGAGAAATCTATCTAATTGTGCCATGGAAGGGGCAGTACTGACTAGCACGGGAGGAAAAGGGACACCACAGATGCTGCACATACCCGCACCTACGGGGGAGGTTTCATGGGTGGGGGAACGCGCAGCAAAGATTTTTGAGGATGAGGGGGCCACCTAGAGGATGAGAGTATGGGCCTTAGATACAGCACAATCAAGGGGGATTGCCAGGGGGATTTCGAGGATATGGGCAACAGATACAGCAGGGCCCTGGGTGATTTCCTGAGGGTTCCAAGGACAGGGGAGAGAGCAACCCCAATGTTGGGTATTTGGACAAATAGGTCACATCTCGAGTGTGTGCAGAAGCAGGGGCATGCCACAGAATGGGAGAATGGGGGAATGCAATACCAGCCAGCATACCAAGGGGAACAGGGCAACAAGGCAAGTACTACACACAGGACCAGACACCACAACAAAGACAGGCACCAAACGCCACAGACACACCAGCCATGACACAGGCACCACAAATCCAAGCACATATGCAGCAGTATTTGCAGGTACCACAGATGCCACAGCATGCATACACAGCATAGCAGATACCACAGATACACAATAGCACAAAATCGAAAGACGGGAATATGGTACACATGGACTCCATGACAACGACTTCCATTAGGAAACTGGGGGGTCACCATAGTCAGGGGTTACCGATTCCTAGGGAACGGGATGTCCTTATAATCTCAATAGGACAGGCCTCAGATGGCCTTGATGTGTTCCATCCTCTTGATTACAACTAACCCTGCGGAGGAACCATGCATAGGTGTGACGATAGGTGACAAACCTTTTCCTTTTTGTAGACACAGGGGTGACTAAATCCTACATCCGAAATATAGTTTGTCAGGTGATGCATGAATGCTCAAGGATTCTCTGTGGCAACGGAAGTGGTTCCTTTTACAGATGATATTGCACTTTCTATAGGGGAGCATGATCTATCCTTGCCCCTAGTTTACTCCCGACAGACACTTGTAAATATACTGGGGAGAGACATTATGATCAGACTCAACATGTCCATTTCATTCACTGACAAGGCGATAGTGTGTGCTACACACCAGGGATACACATTCCCAATGTGAGGTAAATATTCAAGCCTATTGTGGACAAAGGGTACAGAGGGGGATGCTAGTGCATGAGGAGCTGCTCCAATATGGGACTGAGATTGTGATAGCATGGCTTCCACAGATTCGGGGGAAGATGTGGTGCCTTCCAAATGAGTATTCAGTCCAGAGACACCATTAGTCAAAGAGGAAGGGACGATAGTGCCACTAGAATTAGAGGCAGTGATCGTGGAAGACAGTTGGATAGCAGTGCATGTGACAGATAACACAGGGCTACCATGGCAAGCAGTGTTCGCGATATCTGAAAGACACAGGCTGACGACGGTCACAGATGAAGAACTATTCAAAGACAACAGATCAGATCATGATATGGTGTTTGAAATGACGCTCACATTTTGGGTGAAGATGCATTACAGAGAGGTACCACAGAGAATGGCAATGGCACTGAAAGTGCCTCTGACATTTCTCGAGGAGGATTTGGTAAAGATACCCAGCATTTTATGGACTACAAGTTCCTTTGATGTAGGGCTTCTGAAAGGGATAGGATCAGTAAAGCTAAACCTGAAGCAAGATGTACTTTTACCAAGAGTTAACCCACTGTCAAGGGAGGCAGACAAAGGTATCGCAAAACCATTGCAGCACTGTGTCATCAGAATCACCATGCAACATGTCTGTGTACCCTGTCAAAAAGTCGACAGGGGGGTTGTGGCATTTTATACCAGACTTGCACCCTCTTAATCATAATGTAGAAGAATATCCATTAGTTTTGAATCCGGTGACAATTTTGTGCAGCATTCCTACAGAAGCTGCCTCACTCACGGTCAAAGATTTGAACAATGCTTTCTTCTCTTTACCACTACGCCCATACTCACAAGACTTGACTTCATTCCTATATAGAAATAAGAAGTGGAAATATACAAGACTTACTCAAGGGTACTGTGAATCACCTTCCATATTCACTAGGGTCCTTCAGATGTACATAGGACATGTACAGATGGAGAGCAGGGTCATACAGTAAGTAGATGACATATTGATCTGTAGAAAGACAGAAGGACAGCGCAGAAATGATGCAGTACACATGCTGACCATGTTAGCAGACAAGGGATACAAGGTGGACAAGGCCAAATTACAATATTGCCAGACAGAAGTGTTGTACATTGGTCAGATGATCTCCCAAAACGGCCAATAAGTGACACCAGACAGGGCAGAGACAAGACACAAGACAGCAAAACCCACAAAAGTCAGAGAAATGCATCAGTTTTTGGGACTATGTAATTACTGCATGGCATGGGTATTTGACTACAGCACGTACTAGACCCTTATTAAGTGCACTGAAGGAAACACAGAAGGGGGGTAAGACAATACGATAGACAATAGAAATGACTGAAGCATTCAACGAGCTGGAGGAAGCAATATGCACAGCTCCAGTATTAGGGATCCATTAATGATCAAGGAACAAGGAGCTGAGACTACAGAGGCGCCACGCCTTTAGTAAGCACTATTCAGTGCATACAACAATCATTGGTGAACCACCACATCAACTCAATGCCCAGAACAAAACAAAATTGCCTTGATAATGACCCCAGTGATAATAAAGACCTAATGGCATGAACCAATAACGAGTGGACTATATCTCCTAACGAATTGTGATGCAATACAACATAGGAATTCTCCTAGGATTCTACCACTTATCTACACTAGCGCCAAGATTGTTGAAATCTGACAATCATCCGACCTATCCCTTACTTGGGGCACAGGAGCACTGCCCCAATGGATTCCTGTGCTGGCTGCTTTAACTTCACAAATACACAAGGACGAGTCCGGCGCGATAGCTACATGTTCCTGGTGCTCTCACATTTTGCCTAAATCCATACAGGGAAAGAGGTACTTGCCACCCATATTGGAGAAACATGGTTCTGTCCTAACTTGGCGGCACATGTGGCCGAGTGTAATGCGTGTGCGAAAATGAGTTTAACATAGCGCCGGTGTGCAGCTTTTTTGGACATTCACTTCCAAAACCGCAATGGCACTCTACATTTGTGTGAGCTCAGTTAGCAGACATGAGTTCTGCCATGGCTGCAAAATGTATATTTGGAAGCAGATGAGGTAATTATGGGGGATAGTTGGCATATTGTTCAATCAAGGATGCACCAAGAAGGGAGTCAGAGTTGTGCATTTGCAGTGATAAGGGGTGCTGGGAACGTGCGTGTGGGAGACAAAGTGGGTTTTTCCACTATTAACTGGATTTTTCTGCTCTGTGCTCCCCATGTTTACTGTCTGTCCTTCGGCCAGGGATGGTTTGTAATATGAAGTTGGCAGGGATTTGTTCCCCATAAGAGAAGAGGTATCCGGGTAGTAGATTGAATTGACCTGGGTGATGAAGTCTCACTAAGAGGGAGGACACTCCGCTCCAGACCCTGTTAGCACATGTGATCTCTTCGCCCACATGCCTTGGGACTGGGTAGTGTCATAGTAGCCAAGATGAAGTTTTCTCCTTCGACTGCACTGACAGTGATGTAACTTGTCTATCCTTATTTATGTATATGTCTATGTATAACCAACTGTATCCATTTTCAGAGTCGTGTGCGTGTTTATATTCGATATGGATAAGGTCCTGTAAAGAGCTGATTATATTCTAACTTTTGGTCTAAGTGTGTGTTATTGCCTCACTGAGTCCAAGAACATTTGATCAGTGTAATAAGGTGAGTGGTTCTGAGTCCTTGCACGTGACAGTAAAGCAAAACACTGAGTTCATGAGTAATTGTTTGACATGCAGACATTTTACTGTAGGCATACATTTAGGGTAGTGAGAGAAGCCATACCTTGCCCAGTTCTTCCATTCCAAAATCTCCACGTCGACTATGCCGACATGATCCAAGTCTGCCAAGGGTATGGCTACATGATAGTGGTTGTGTGTCCATTTTCCCGTTGAATCGAGGCTGGTCCTTGTTCTCATCCTGATGCCTTTAGAGGGGCGAGATCCCTGGTCTGGGAAGCATTGATATGATATAATATGGCATTCATAACATGCCTGTACACAAGTGTTTCTAGGCGCGACAAGACAGGGGCGGGGGCAGAGGGAGGACAAAACAACAATCTTACTAGGCCTTGTGTCATTCAGATCGCGCAAATGCGGGGACGGGAAGGGGAAAAGTGCAAAGAGAGGGGAGTTGGAGAAGTGCAGGTAAACAAAGGTTCAGCCAGCTGGTGGCTTAGAGCAGGTGAAAGAAAGTGCAGCCAACGTGTGGCTCTTAAGCGCAGAGAGAGGGGACTGTAGGGTTACATATACAGACCACAAGTGCTGGGGGAGCCAAGAGGATGTGCGAGGTGCAAATGGACATATGGGCACCTGGGCCCAAGTACAGAGGGTGGCCAGGTGACCAGTGCATGGACGAAAAAAGAGTCATTGGCTTGGGAGAGGAAGAGAGAAAACGGAAGCAAAGAGGAAAGTCTTGAGTTGCTTCCGGAACCATAGGTGGTTCTGCTCATTTTTGAGAGAGGACATAAGGCTGTTCCAGAGGAAGGCCCCAGCCGATGAAAGTGATCTGACCCCAACTCTCTGCTTGGAAAAGCGACTGACCCTTAGAGAGATGGAGGTGGATGAGCAGAAAGCTCGAGAAGGCAGATGTTTAGGAACAGAGCATTCCCACATAGGGGGCATGTTTGAGGTCCTGCGGTCTAACAATGGCCCTCACTTTGCTAATGACATGTTTCAGCATATTACAACAGTGCTGGGGATTCAACACACATTGTCTTGTGCTTGTCACTCAAAAGTGAACAGAGTGTGAACGCCTTAATGGCCTGCTTAAAGAAGAGCCATAGCCAAGAATAAAACAAGTCTAAAATAAAATTGTCAGCATTGCCTACCCTTAGCCCTGTTTGGTTTGTGCAAAAAACTCCTACCCGACCACCATTTAATCCCACACAAGGTGGTAACAGTACGGCACATGCAGCTTCCCCCAGCTCCTCCCACTAGAGCAGTAAAAGACACAGAAAGTGTGACAAATATATTGGGTCAGGAATTGTATGAATATGTGACTTCCTTGATTGCTAACGCCTCTTTTATCTCTCACCAGATAAAACAAGACTAGGTGGGGCCCCTGAGGTTGGTGGGAAAGCAACAACGTCTATAGCCCAGAGGATTTACTTAAGCAGCCACCTGTATACCCAGGAGATCAAGTTCTCCCCCAAAAATTATGGGAACCCAATGGTTACTCCTTCACGGGCAGCAGAGTTAGGGCAAGGACTTCCTACACATCCAGAGTGAGGGTACACTGTCCCACTCCCATGCTGCCCACTGATTCACATCCTGATACCTTCCAAAGCCAAATTGTCCAATTTATTGGGAGGTTCCACAGATTCCAAGCACGTCTTCCTAATGTGCATTATCACATTTATACAGCATATTTGACCCAAGCTTAACCACAACTCGAACAAGAAAACCCATCTGTCATTGCAGCCCTCAGAGATCCAAGAATTAGAACTGTGTGGGAACAACTATTTATTTTTGCCATGACCGATTATATGATCATCTGGGCTTGAATTACTACAACGCTAACACAGTAACGCTCAGTTTTTGCGCATTTCAGGTGGGCAACTGATATCCTCAAGCTGCACAAGGATCCAAACAGCACAGGTAATGGAAGGGAATATTAAAAACACGCTCATCTTCTCTTGTCTCTTATTTCCACCAAGTAGTGTTTTTGCATTTCTCTTTGGAGAATGTCTCTTGTATCTAGTGAAACCGTTGCATCCTCTACTAACGTTACCCCAACTCCAGCAGGTGGAACAACCATGTTAGATGGAGAGGGGACCACCATAAGCACGGTAAGGAGAGGTAAGCACAGTGCTGACACAGACATGGGAGGGGTGGACCTATATCTCATGACACTGCTCGAGTGTCTAACAACATGCAGTACAAACATATGACCAAAGTAGGTAAAGAAACCACTGGGGAGAGCTGCTATGTCTGCTCACGACTCCCCTATGCCATGAGTGCCTCCAGAACATTTATAGTAACTGAAATACCAGCAGCAAGAGCAGAATGCCTCATGTACCTATCCATGGTTAAAACCCGAGGAAGATTCCAAAGGAAAAGAGCAACAGTGAGATGGATGTCTTAGACAACATTCCCCTATGAAGACAGTCATATAAAGACTTTTGACATGATGAACAATTGCTGGCAGTTAGATAAAACTATACAATACTTAATTGATGGCCCGCACAAAGGTGAGACAAAAACAATAACACCGAAGAAATGACCATTGCCGAAGAGCGGGGTAAAGGAAATAGGAAGAAAACTAGGATGTGGGGAAAGACCACACATGCTTGTGTATGGCCAAGTATACACAGCAGAAGGATGAAAATAAGGAGCAGTAGAAAGCAAAGCACTCACCCTAGTACAAGCACCAGTGAACACAGTGCAAGGGGAAAATGACAAGTGATTGAAGCAATGGGATGCAAGCACTAAGTTGCTCACTTGGGTAGACAATGAAGCCGGACCAATGTCCACAATACCACTGAAGAAACCAGCATGATGTTAGGAGAATGAAGGTGTAGTAAAGGATGGAGATAACACTGAGTGTAGGTACACAGAGAAGCATCCAGCAATAAAGGTTGGCACAGCAGTATTAATGGACCACTATTGGGCATGTGGAACCAAGGCATACAAGAAGCTGCCAAGGAGTTTGCCCATTGGTACACATCAATATGCCAGCCCTGGTAGTGCCACAGAAAGACGTGAAGATAGATGACTTCCCTAAAATGGATACTAACACGAGAATGAAAAGGTCTGTGGTAGTAGAAAAAAAGTAAGAAAGAAACAGACAGTAGAAGTGAGTAAAGTAAAAAGAGACAACTATTTCTCATCAGAATCCGAAGCATCACTACACAATGTACCACTGAACATTGGTTATGCAGTAGGACAGAGATGTTTTTTGTGTCAGTGGTTCCAGTTGTCAAGACATATACAAATGCAAAATGGTTGCAGATAACCAGATGGGAGCTGATGGAAACAATAAACTCTACAGTAAATGGCTTCAACACAATAAAATAAGAGCTCCGAGCAGTAAGGTTATGTTCTGGACCTTCTGACAGCAATGGAAGAAGGAGTTTGGGCCAAAATCGGGAGTTCCTGTTACACATTTGTGCCTGCCAATGACAGAGAGAATGGCACACTGACAGAAGCAGTGACAAGATTATCGAAGATGCATGCCAAAATGGAGGAGGAAGCCAATGGGACAGGAAAAGTTCAGAGCTGGTTGTCATATCTATGGTCCCGGATGCTGTAATGGCGGGCTGAAGGTATTACTGGGAGCAATTATATTGGTACTAGTGGAACTGTGTGTGTTGAAGATCTGCATTACACAATGCCACAAAACTACTGAGAAAAGAATATGGATGAAGGTGATGGTGGATATGAGTGTTGAGAAAGAAAAAGACAAGATAGTAGAAGAGCAAGATAACCTTTGGACAAGGAAAAAGAAATGTTCACTATTCCTGACTTAGATGATAACAATTGACAATCTATTAGACAACAACAGGTACTGTTGGAAATGGGTGTGGTGCAACCCAGAAGAAGACTGTATCTATATAAGCTGGAGTTGCAAATTACTATGGACATCTTGGAAGATTAACAAAGATATGGCTACCAAGAGCAAGAGTGACGAATTATGGAGGATTGGTCAACATGTCGACCAGAGGGGGTACTGAAAAGAAGGTCCCAGGAATGCTCCCTAACCCCCATGAAAATAACGGCCCAAAGTTTCAAGAACGCACAAAGTCACTCATTATTCGGACAACCCCTAGGAGCACCAATGACTAACAAATATGCAGAGAGATATTCTCTCAGACAGCCATTCCAACCTTATCCAGTGAATGTCTTTATGGATAGAGGTGCTTTAACAGTGGTCATGGATCCAAATACCATAATGGCTAATGTTGACTAAATGCCGAGAAACCACTGTGCTGACTGTTAGGAAAGATTTCATATTGTAGGTAATTTTCCTTCCATATGGCAACCCCCAAACATTTTGCTGTTGTTTTACACCCTGATCTAGACTTTGCCGGAGAGGCGCAGCCTGACGCCGCACTCCTCTGGGCTTTCGCTCCATTCTTACGGGGAAACTGACATGCCCTTAAGACAGTCAGTACCGGGAAACGTTGTTTTCCGTAGTTCTTTTCTCATGTTGCAGCTTTGCAACATGGTACAAGAGTGCACCGTAACTTACATTACCGTGCTCTTGGGTCTCTAGTCATTCTACAGGCCCTAGAAACTCTTGATGGATTTATAACAAACTGTGCAAGTATGTCACAGACGGGACTGGTGGCAGCAAACTTTTCTTTGTGTTTTGAACTCCCATTTGCCCTGTTAACCATGCTTCTCGCGTTTGGCCAAAATGGGTGGCCTGGCTTCCAAAATGGCCAGACCACGAGGTTCTTTGTCCTGTCCGCTGACCGTCTTGCCCCTTCACCTTCCCCAGGTCGAGCCGACCCGGGGCCATCCTTATTTGGGCATGTACTTTTCCGCGAAACACAGATGCTTTCACGGGCTTCTGCATGCCTTGTGTGTGCCTCCAGGATGTGGGCTGGGATGTCTGGCCCCAATACACATCCTGGGTGCCAGAGAGTCTAGTGTGTCTTGAATGCCTGGGACCACTGTGGTCCGTGATAGGTCTACGTATGGTGTGAGTGTTTTGTGAGCAGATCACCCATTGGGTCCTCTCCGTTTTGGCACGAAGGGAACTCTGGATAAGAGGAGGCTGGAAACACCACTACCATGTCGATCTCCTGAGTTCTCACGAACGACTGATAAAGGAGCCAAGTATCTTGCAACTAAGAGGCTGAACCGAGTAATCGCTGATGACCCGCTGAAGGACTGCTCCTCTGCACTGCTGTCGCCCTGTGAGACAATGCTGCCTCTGATCGAACGAGAAGGCCTGTACTGGTACTTCGACCCTTTGGAATAGTGGGAACAACTATTCTCGGCATCTTCATCATCTCCTGCACGTAAGCCTTCGGAAGCGTCCCTGGGCCATCCAGTGGACTGACCAGCCTACCCAGCAGCCTTGTTCTGTCATCGCCGTCAGGTTGCTTTTGTATTCCGAGTCCTTGGCACTCTCACACGATTCGTACAGTTGGCATTCCCAGGTCTAAAGTGAGAAGTGTGCATTAGGCTGAAATACACACGGCCGCTGCGTTGCCCTGCTGTGGTAACAATCTGTGTGGGTTCACTGCGTTTGGGACTTCCTCAACTCTAACTTCTGCTGCCGCGGAATCTACATGACGCCGAGACGTCCCCTGCTCGTATCTGAACCTGCCTGCACTGAAACTGACGCGGAGAAGCATGGGCCTGCCTGCATCGGGGACCAATGAGTAGCAACGCTAGGAACCGGTCGCCCTCCTGCTGTAGCCTGTAGCTTTTCCTCGCTGTGTTAAACAGCACGCCTTTTTCGCACTCGCGCTCTGCTTCTGCCCACAAGTGGAGGCCGCGCTTGAGTGGCAGAGATCTGTTCGTCCTCATTTGTTCACCGCTCTGAACTGCCTGATTTACTTGAAGAGACTCCCATTCGCCCGTTGGCACCAGTGTGTGCAGGTACTTTTGAGCACAAGGCTCCACTCTTTGTAGGGCTCGGAATTCCTTCTAGTTACGTGGCCTTTGAAGGCGAACTGGGTCTAACGATTACTTGCACTGCCTGTTTTCCTCCCCATCTAGGTGGTCTGCATATTTCATGCTTCGAACTCTTTAGACCCTTCGGTAATTGTATATGTATTGTATTTGATTGTGATGTGTTGGTTTACTTGAGTTTTACCGTGATTCTTTACTATGGTCAATGTTACAAAGGCCTTGTAATAAATGTGTCTATATTTTTAATATAACACCTGCTTGGAGTAATTTGTAAGTGTCCTTGCTTTGTGTGCTCATTGCGAGCTTTCAGTCATCCTCACCCCTCTTGAGACCTAGTCTTGACCGCCGCCATCGCTACCCTGATTGGTCTGGCTTGTCCAGAGGTTACCCTGTTCCAAGGAACTAGGCTGGCCTTCTGAACCTCTGCCCCTCCAGGACAGAGTTCAGAAATACATTTTAACACTGACATCATTAGTGATACCATGACATAGCCGCGTTAGTCATGAAGTACACTCGCAACCATGCACAGCTTACACAATCACACACTTGTATATACGAAGAACATGCTTACATGTAGATATAGGACATATACATACTGTCAAAGCTTTTATTATTTTTCTTATTAGCCAAGTGCAGAAACGCTGAATGCAAGGCAATGAAGAGGTGCAGAGAAAGCTTGAAGATGCTTATGGGAACTAACCCTATGGAACTACAGGATCACATAAGGAGGCTGGTAGGACCAAGTATGACTAACCTATAGCAAACATAGCATGATATAAGTGTGTAGAAATCGTAGTATAAGTCTAATGAAAATCACAGAAGGCCTGAAGCCGTAGAACAAAAGACAAGGGAAGCGGAACCAGGCTACACAGAGCAGGAAGGCCAGAGCTCACACCCAAGGTCAGAGATAAACAAGCACACTCCAAACCTCAAATGACAAGGTGTCAGCTGCAGAGAATCAGTATAAATCCTCATAATTACAGAACCGGAGAGCTTGATTTTGTGGTCCATAACCACGTGATGCAGCTGGGCTAGACAATGGGTATTCACCCACGGTGGGAAGACAAACAGTTCTCAGCAACCCAGATGAGAAGTGAAACATGACCAAGTTAGAAATGTTGCAATGTTGAGAGCACCCCCATAGGCTAAAGTGCTGTTGCTACCAGATACATTGGGAACACAAAGGGGGTCATTCCGAGTTTGGAGGCAGCCATGGTGCTATTAGCACCATGGTTGCTTCCAAACCCGGGTCCGGTCTGGCTGAATGGGGATTTACCGGGTCATTCCGACCTTGGAGGACCCAATAGGTCCCCATTCAGTAAACCATTCCCCATTCCCATTTGATCCCCCATAGGGCTCAATGGGAATGGGGAAGGCGCTAATTACAGGCCTGCAAATAGCGGGCCCGTTATTAGTGGCCTGGTCCCTTAGCGGGACCCACAAAGGACGTATGGTCAGACCCTCTAAGGAACCTTGGAAAAGGGCGGTAAGGGTTTACCGGCACCGGCATCCTTACCGGTGCTGGTAAACCCTTACCGCCCAACTCGGAATTAGGTCCAAAGTCATTTCACATAACCTTGAAGAGGTGCACAGAAAGCTGAGAACCGAACTGGGTCCCAGGCCTGAGGAGACTAGTTCCAGCCAATCAAGAGACAGAAATCCAGGGGTGGGTGGGAGGGGTCAAGCGCCAATGGTAATCCTGTGACCCTGCAACAATGTAATTATTTTTTGAGGGTGGGCAGGCCAGCCACCTAACATGGAAAGACCAGTAGAGTAAAATGTATACGGACCATCTATAAGGTCTACCCCTCCGAACACCCAGTAAACGTGAGTGTTAGGTGCATACACAATTCTGTATCAAAAAGGGGAGACACAACTTTTGGAATTAGAGATTCTGGAGATTGTGAATGTCCTGTATGATTCCTGTCAGTTTTTGTAATAAAGGACAGTTCTAACTTGCCCTTGGCTGAGTCCTACGTTCGTTTTGGGGAAAGGGTTGTTGGGCCCTTGGCAGCTGAATGAGTGAGCTTGTAGCAATCCCCAAACCTCTGGCATAACATGTCCTTTGCAAAAGAAGAGGCTTAGGAAACTGACTGATCCAGGGGGAAGAAATAGAATACCCTTGCATCATCATCCAAGCCATAAAGGTGGAAGTACTGACACACCTAATAAGCTTGGATAAATGGTATGATATAGCCTTGCTTAAACCTTGGTAGAGAAACCAGGACAGAGGCAGGACCCTTGAGGAGAAGAGGGGCAGATCGATCAAGACCCCTATAGAGCGAAGAGGGGCAAACATCTAGTACCCATGAATATTTGAGGGGCAAAAAGAGAGAAAAGGAATGTAAAAAAGATAGGATCCTCAAGGAAAGAGGAGCAACAGCAGGTCTGGGCCAAAGATAAAGGAAAGAGAAAATCAGAGAGAAAAGGGCCACCAATAATGAAGTGAGAATACCCCATGGAGAGGGTAAGAGACAGAAACCAGAGAAACTGACAAGATTCCCTGTAAGAAGACACAGCAAGGTCAGAAGCCCTGAAAGGAAGACAGGGGTAGCGTCAAATAGAAAAAGAAGGAGAACGGATCCAAAGAGGATTTTGGACACAAATGTCCCCCTGGCAGTGGAAGAGGGGCAGAAGGCAAACGAAGAAAGAGAGAGAGAGAACAATCCAGAAACCCAAAAGCAGATTAGGGCAATCTGCCAAACAACCAAGAGAGAGGAATGCATCAACCAGAGGATTGAGATTATGAAATAATGTGCTGGACCTAGCCAATGCCTTACCTAAAATGCATTGCACCTGGAAGGCCACTACTTGCCCCAGTCTGAATTCTTTGCATAAGCGGCTCTGTTGTTTGTCTACCTGAGGAGACCCTAAGAGAAGACCTCTTTGAATTGCTGGACCTTGTTAATTCAGAAGACGGCTCTAAGCTAGATATTGCCAAATCTACCATGCAGGTTTTCAGTGGTGGAACAGAAACCTCACTCCTGAAACATGTCATTGGGCTGCCCAATAGTAAAAATTGAGACTGTATGAAAAGCAGTGCTTACTGAAAAAAATCTGAAATCTTGCATTTTAAACCTTTTCTTGATTGCTGAAAATACAGAATGCTGGTCCAAAACACCCACAAACATCCAATCTTCTTGCTGGGTGTCACATTTTACTGTATTCGAGAAATCCTTGTGAAATTGCAGTATCCTGAAAAGCTGAATGTATCACAAAAACATCCACAGCCAGAGTATCTGTGGGATCTGTCAAAATTTGGGCACAGTACCAGCTGCTGCCTGAATGCAGTTTCAAAAGCCTGCATTAAAACTGTAAACTTGTACCACTAAGATCTAAAATCTAAGTGACCTGTCATCAAGAGGGACCTAGGTTGTAACTATTTAAACTTCATGGTTTAGAGCCTGGAATCAGTGTTTGAGATGTTTGTTTTAAAATTGCAAGTTTATTTTAAACAAAGAAAAATGTAACAACATGAGATTTAAAGTAAGCTTAACTCAAAGCCACCAAACCAGTTCCACAGCTTCCCCCAACAAAAGGCATCTTCCATCTGCTCTCTAGAAGAGGAACATGTGTTGATTAAGAGGGGAGGAGCACTTGGGCTGCTCTGGGAAGGGTACAATGGACTTCCTCTCAGCCAAAGATATGCTAATCAGGATGGATCATAAAGGGCCTCTGCCAGAAGGGAGGGGGCGGAGATTGCTCCTGAGCTGCAAGCAGGAGAAGGAGGCGGGGACAGACAACTTTTGTTGATTCACAATGGACAGAAAGTATATTTCTAAAAATACTGATAATTTACTGTGGACAATTGTAAAAAAATACGTAAACCCCAGACTTCTGAACCGAATTTTTGGTTGTACATTTTAAGAGGAGCCAGAACTCTGTGTTATGTTCTAAGAAGTAACTGTAGAAATTGTGGTTTTATAGCAATTGTATTCATGTCAAAAGTATGAAACTTCAAACACGTATGCCCATATGCAATGCGCACAGTTGTACAACATTTTGGATAAACTAGATATTGTGTTATGGCCCAAAAGGCCAGAATTCTGTCAAAAGCCGACACAACATCCTACAAAAAAGGGGCTTGGAAGAACACTTGCTCCACAAAATGTGTGATCTAGATATGTTGTTATTATAAAGTCTGCAAAATTGTAACTATGTGTTATACTAAAAGCATATTTCATGTTCAAAGCCAAGGGGAGGATTTTTTGACTCATAAAACCACATCATCATGGTGACACCCTGTTTTCTCCTCCAATCAACGGAGAGGGAAGATTCTAACCTACAGCCAACCAAGGGGGCGCGCTTAGGATAATCCAGCATACACACCTTTTACCAAATGCATAAAAAGAGACAGCTGAGGACTTAGAAAGAGACACAGATCCACCCACTACCCCGATCCTGGCGAAGCACCCTGAAGGAGATCCATCAATATTCCCTGCTCCAGACTCCAGAAACTTGGCAAGCAGAAAGGCTTATTTCTATAGCTGAACCATTCTCAGCTAGGCCTTAAATTCCAGAAACCAGAATTTACCCCACACATCTAAGGGGAACCAAAGAACAGCCGGGCTTTGCTGTATCTGCTTTCCTGCTAATAATTATCACCAGAATCCAAAGACCCAACCCAGTGGTGCCGTGCTGTGACCAGATAGCTGTGAACCAGAGCCATTGCCGACCCTTTCCAGTCCGTTGTGCCCAGCCGCCTGTCCAAGTCCTGTGTGCCCAGCAGAATTCCTGACCAGAATTCCTGACGGATCTGTTCAAACCTATAAAGTGAGTATCCTTAGTAAAGGACTGTCACTAGCCTAGGTACTGTTCAGAGCAATCCCTATCTATATCCATCCTATCTATACTCAGAACTGCATTGTTAGAATATTTTTGATTTGCTGAACTCTCTATCTCATCCCTATTATCTCCTTCTGTAATAATATTGTTAAACCGATCTTTGCGCTGATATATTTCATCTGGAGAAGGAAAGCGTCTCGGCAGGTGTTAGGAAAGATTTAATATTTTAATGTAATTCTCCCTCCATGTGTCAACACCCAAACTTTTTGCTGCTGTTTTACACCCTGATCTAACCTTTGCCAGAGAAGTGCAGCCCTCAGCCGCACTCCTCTGGGCTTTTGCTCACTTCTTATGGGGACACTGACATGCCCTTAAGATAGTCAGTACTGGGAGACTTTGTTTCCCTTAGACCTTTCCTCATGTTGCAGTTTTTGTGGAACATGTAACAAGAGTGCAATGTAACTTACTTTACCGCATCTTTGGGTCTCTAGTCATTCCAAAGGCCCTAGAAACTCTCGCTGCACTTATTATGATCTGTGCAGGTGTGTCGTGGACAGGACTGGTGGCAGCTATCTTTTATCTTATTTTTTTAACCCTTTTTTGCCATGTTATCCGTGCTTACCGCGTTTGGCACAAATAGGTGGCCTGGCTCCAAAATGGACATGCCACGAGGTTCTTTGTCCTGTCCTTTGGCCATCTTGCCCCTTCACCTTCCACAGGTCGAGCCGACCCGGGTCAGTCCTTATTTGGTCATGCATTTTCCCGCGAAACCCAAAGCTTTTGCAGGCTTCTGCATGTCTTGTGTCTGTGCCTCCAGGATGTGGGCTGGGATGTCTGTTGCCAATACACATCCTGGGTGCCAGAGAGTCTGGAGTGTCCTGAATGCCTGGGACCACCGTGGTCTGTGATTGGTCCACGTATGGAGTGAGTGTTTGTGAGCAGATCTCCCATTGTGTCCTCTCTGTTTTGGCGTGAAGGGAACTTTGGATAAGAGGAGGCCGAAAACACCACTACCATGTCAATCTCCTGAGTTCACACGAACAAAGGTTAAGGAACCAAGTATCCTGCAACAAGAAGCTGAGTCGAGGAACCGCTGGTGACACGCTGGGAGGTTTGGCACCCTGAGCCCGCTGTCGTCCTGCGAGACCCTTTCTGCATCTGATCGTCCTAGAAGGTCTGCGAAAGCGCTTCGACCCATTTGAATAGTGGGACCAACTTTTCTTGGCACCTTCATCAAACCCTGCAAGTAAGCCTCTTCGGAGGTTTCCCTGGGCCAACCAGTAGGCTGACCAGCTTACGCAGGACGTTTGCTTTGTCATCGCTGCAGTTTCGAGGAATCCCTCGAAACTTGGTACACTGCTTGCTCTGTGTCCACGGCACCCTCACACCAAATTTCGTACACTTGGCATTCCCAGGTCTGAAGTGAGACAAGTGCACCCGGACTGGAGTAAACACAGTTACTGTGTTGCCCTGCTGGGGCAACGGCCTGTGCAAGTTCACTGCATTTGTGACTTTCTTGACCCTGAAGCCTGCTACCGCGGAAACTACACTGTATCGAGATGTCCTGATTGTCGCATTCAAACCTGCCAGGGAAGTGGACTGATCTGGCGAAGTCAGGGTCTGCCTGCGTCGGAGACCGGTGAGTAGTCCATACCCTAACCGCTGGCCCCTAGCGCAGGAGCCCATTTCTTTTCTACCGCTGTTGCGAAATAGCGACTCTATCCCACACTCTCAACCTGCTTCTGTCCGCAAGTGGAGGTCCTGCTTGAATAGTGGGGACTTGTTCTTCATCGACCACATCCACCTTCCTGAGCTGCTGGTGACCCTTGAAGAGACCCTATTTTGTCCAGTGGCACAGGCATGTGCATGTACTATTGAGCATAAGGCTCCTCTCTTCGTAGGGCTTGGACTGCCTCTTAGTTAGGTGTATTCTTGATGTGGAACTGGGTCTAAAGATTACTTGCATTGCCTGTTTTTCTCCCCATCTAGGTGGTCTACATATTTCGTGCTTCTTAATCCATTAGACCCCTCTGGTCTTTTATATATATTGTGTTGATTGTGATGTGTTGGTTTACTTCAGTATTATTGTGACTCTTTGCTATGGTCTATGTTACAAAGGCCTTGTAATAAATGTGTCTATATTTTTAATATAACACCCGTCTGCAGTAATTTGGAAGTGTCCTTGCTTTGTGTGCTCATTGTGGTCTTTCAGTCACCCTCACCCCTCTCGAGACTTAGTCTTGACCGCCTGCCATAGCTACCCTGATTGGTCTGGCTTGTCCAAAGGTTACCCTGTTCCAAGAAACTAGTTTGGCCTTCTGAACCTCTGCCCCTCCAGGTCAGAGTTCAGAAATCCATCTTAACAAATTGGTGTACAGCAGTGGGATAGGACAGAAGGAATCCAGTGTTGCGCACGAGCGAAGGCATTTTGAGTTATTCCTACCAGGAGACATCGTGAATTGTCGTAGTATATGTCAAGGAGTTCCCCCCGTCTCACCTGAGTTCGATCTTTGCTGGATTTCTTGATCAATGCCTTCTTGCGTACTGCTCGAGTCTTGAATAAGGCTGCACAAGTCTCTTCCGACTCCAGCGTGCGTTCAAGTACCGGGATGCAGAGGTCCAGGAATCCAGGAAATAACAGGTTGCGCAACTAGTACACGAGTCCAGGAATCAAGAAAGGAAGGAAAGGGACTAGAATTGGGTTAGAGTGGAAGAAGCAAGCAAGGGAAACAATAACGGGAGCTACGGAGCACACGTCTGGTCACTACTTCGCAATAGCATTGAGACGTGCGGGGCTGCGGGGCCGTGGCATATTTATGGAACGTACTACGTCCGCCGTGAAGGATGGTGCGAGGCGTGTCACGTGATACGGCCATGTTGGGAGAAACAATGAATGCAAACCCCGCCGTGACAAGGACCAGGAAGTCCAGAAGGGGTGCATTCTGTGGGTCATGACAGCATGCCTCCTCCGAAAACCTGTTCCACCAGGTTTGCACAGGTGTGTTAGGTGAAATCTTCTGAATAGTCGAGGAGTCTTGAGATTAGAAAGTGGTTCCCAGGTTCTTTCACTAGGAGGATATCCTTTCCATTCAACCAGGTATTGAAGCTGACCCCGTTTATACCTGGAGTCACATATTCGAGATACTTCATATTCCAATTGGTTGTCGACCAGTAGGTTGGTGGGATTTCTGGGAGGATTGGTGGTAAGGTTTTAATAAGGATGTGTGGAATACTGGGTGAATTTTCTTCCAAGAGTCTGGTAGACTAATCCGGTATGAAACTGGGTTGATAATTTCCTTGATGGGAAATGGACCATAGTACCGAGGGGCCAACTTGTTTGGCCGTAGATGGTGGGGTAGTGATTGCGAGGACCACCAGACTTGATCACTGCTTGCATAAGAAGGATCTGGTCTCCTTTTTAAATCTGCATACCTCTTAGTCTGTGTTCTGGCCTTCTCTAAATTTTCTTTGGTCTCTTGGTGTACGTTGATGAGGGTTTCAATCCAGGAGTCGACAGTAGGTAAAGGTGTAGGATGAGGGAGAACATAGGGTAGAACTGATGGATGGAAACCTTGGCTACAATAAAAGGGGCTGGTCTTAATTGCTGAATGGTCAGAATTGTTGTAGGCGAATTCAGCCACGGGTATCAGGAGCGGCAGTCATCCTGAACCTTGGTGGTGAAACATCGAAGATACTATTGCAGGGTCTGATTAGCACGTTCTGTGGCCCCGTTGGTCTTGGGATGATAACCAGATGAAAGGGCGTGTTGGATTCCCAGAATGCGACAGAGATGTTTCCAGAATTGAGAGATGTACTTGGAATGATCTTGGAAGGGAGTCCATGTAAACGAAATATGTGTTCCAGGAAGCTTCCAGCAAGTTCAGACGAGTATGGTAATTTACAAAGGGGTGTAAAATGAGCCATATGAGTGAACAAATCTATGCTAACCATGATGGTCGTGTACCCTCGGGAAGGTGGTAATTCCACAATGAAGTCTGTAGCAATGAATTCCCATGGCCTTGTTGGCAGCGATGGTTGCATTAGAAGACCCGCCTGTCTCTTGTTATCATGTTTGTTTTGACTGCAGACAGCACAAGCTTTGATGTACTGCTTTACGTCGGTCTTCATTCCAGGCCACCAAAACTGTCTTTGTATAAGACGGAGGGTGTTGGTTATGCCACGATGTCCAGAATGAAGGGTATCATGACAGAGTTTTATCATTCTTTGTTGTAATTTCTGTGTAGGAATGACCAGTGCATTGTCCTTGAATAAGTATCCTTCCTTAAGTCTTCGGTTCCATGGATTCTTCCTTGAAATATCCTTCCAGAGGTTAGAGGATTGGGTTTGTACTCAAATTTCTTCCAGGAGGTTGACTGCTTGAGCTACAAAGATCGTGTGGGGAAACATCTTAGGATAGGCCTTGTCTTCAGTAATTACATAGTCAGGACTTTGAGATAAGGCGTCTGCAATCATGTTTTGTGATCCGGGAACATGAGTGATTTGGCTTTGGTATTGGGCAAAGAAGTAGGACCAACGCGCCTGACAACTGTTCCTGCACTCCAATGATTGTAGAATTTGAAGATTTCGATGGTCCGTGCGGACGTGAACTGGATGTCTAGCACCCAGAAGTAGATGTCGCCATTCAGTGAAGGCCTGGCGGATGGCTAACAGTTCCTTTTCCAGGACGGAATAGTGTGTCTCACTGGGAGTCAGGGTTTGTGAGAGGTAAGCAATGGGGTATTCCAGTTTATCCTCATGTTCCTGTTTCAAGACCACTCCTATGGCGTAGTTAGAGGCATCCGTTTCCACCAGGAATGGGCGATTTATGTCTGGTTGGGCCAGGATGGGGGCTTGCGTGAACTCTGTCTTCAATCATTGGAATGCTTTGTCTTGCGGTGTAGACCAGATAAAGGGAGTTTCTTTCTTCACGAGAGCAACAATCGGCTGGACAATCTCGGAAAAGGTAGAAATGAACTTCCGGTAGAAGTTGGCAAGCCCCAGGAAGCATTGAACTTGTTTTACGGAGGTGGGAGCAGGCCATGCCAGTATGGCCTTTACCTTTGAAGGGTCCATACTAATTCCTTCTGGGCTAAGGATGAATCCCAGGTAGTGAACAGAAGTAACGTGAAACAAGCATTTTTCGGGTTTGGCTAAAAGTTTGTGTTCACTGAGTCATTGCAGTACTGCCTTTACATGCTCTTCATGCTTTAGAGGATCCTTGGAAAAGATCAATATGTCATCCAGATAGACAATGACAAAAAGGAATAACATGTCAGAAAACACCCTGTCCATAAAACGTTGAAAAACCACGGGGGCATAAGCTAGTTCAAAGGGCATGATTAGATATTCATAGTGACCAAAGGGTGTTCTAAAGGCTGTTTTCCATTTGTCTCCTTCCCGGACATGGATCAAATGATAGGCACCCCGGAGATCCAACTTCGTGAATACTACGGCGCCTCTCACAGCTTCCAGGATATCCGAGATCAGGGGTAGTGTGTACCGATCTTTGAGGGTCCATTGACTTAAGCCACGATAGTCGAGGCAAGGTCTGAGTTCCTTGGTGTCCTTCTTGGGAACAAAGAACAATGAAGCACCCGCTGGAGATTTTGAGGGTCTTATGGTGCCGTTTTCAAGGTTGGTATCCAGGTATTCTCTGAGGGCCTTTTTCTCAGGTTCGGAAAGAATGAACATTCTGCCAAAAGGAATCACTGCTGAGGGATCTGTATCTATGGCACAGTCTTCAGGTCTGTGATGGGGTAAGGCCTGGACTATGGCAGTTGAAAATACATCAGCATATCCCTGATAGGCCTCTGGGTCTTGTATGATATTAGAAACCATGAGTGGTGTTTTCAGGTCTCTTGGTGGTTCTTTAAGGGGTGTCGAGGAGGGATCCAGGATTAGACAGTGGGACATACAAAACTCTGAGCTAGGAATAGTGATCCTGCTGTCCAATTGATGTACGGATTGTGCTTCTGTAACTAGGGCATACCCAATACCATGGGGTAATGGGCTGACTTAATGATGTTGAATGTAATCCGCTCTTGGTGATGGTTTATGGAAAGTTGGATCTCTTTTGTCTGCAGGCTTATGGGTCCTGAAGAGAGGGGTCTTCCGTCGATTGCTTCCACCGGCTGCATGGTGCTTCGTGTCTCATACGGAAAACGATGATTAACAACCCAGTCTTGATCAATGAAAATTCCCATAGCTCCGCAGTCCACCCAGGCCAGAATGGGATAGGTCTTATTCTTGGAGGGCAACAGGAAGGTTTGTAGTATCACCAAATTGTTTTGTCCAGAAGAGTTCAAGGATGGAATTGATGTGGAGCAAACATCTCTCTCCCAAAGCTCTGCTCCATCTAGGATCGGGAGCTGGCATTTCCCGAAAGCCGAGGAGGGGACAGAGGACACTCCCTAACTAGGTGTTTGTCTGAGGCACAATACATGCACAACCCCGTATGAATCCTTCGCATTCTTTCTTGCGGAGATATAGGTCCACGGAAGGCTCCTATCTGCATGGGTTCTGGTTCAGAGATTGAGCCTGGGTTTGTGTCCGCCTTGGTGGTGCTCTCAAAGGACCACTTTGGAGGATTAACTTTGGATTTCCTCTTCTCTGCCTTTCTTTCCTGGATACGAAAATCTATTTCCATGGCAAGGTCCATTAGTGCCTGGAATGAGTTTGGGCGAGCCACTCTGGCCAACTCATCCTTAATCTCCGCATTCAGTCCTCTCCTGAAAAGGGTAAAACTCGCCTCCGGGGACCAATCAGCTTCCTTGACTAACTGCTTCAATCGGGTAACATAGGTGAGCATATCCTGGGATCCTTGATGAAAGTCTAACAGGCGTTCCTGGGCACTATAGACCTGTTCTGGACGGTCAAACATGGTCTTAAGGGGTTGTATGAAGCCATCATAGTCATCTAGAAGAACGTCGCTGGAATTAACGAGGGGCGTGGCCCAGGTTAAGGCGTTTCCTGAAAGGTGGGAAATTATTAAGCCCACTTTAACCCTGGGAGTTTAAAAGTAGTAGGGCTTAAAAGTAAAGTGAACCAAACATGAATCCAGGAATCCTCGAAGGGTTGTTGGTGAGCCATCATATTTGTCCACTATACCGCCCAGCAATACACTTTCTTTTGTGGCAGAATCGCGGGATAGAACTAGTTGTTTGAGAGCAGAGTTTTCCGCCTTTAGATTCTGCACCTCGGTTGATAGCTCTTGCATGCCACGCATCAGGTCCTGGACGGCCGCTTCCATGTCCATATCTAGTTCTGTCGGTTGGTGTCTAAAACTGTAAAGGAGTTCCCCCCTTCTCACCTGAGTTCGACCTTTGCTGGATTTCTTGATCGATGCCTTCTTGCGTACTGCTCGAGTCTTGAATAAGGCTGCATGAGTCTCTTCCGACTCCAGCGTTTGGCCTTCTGAACCTCTGCCCCTCCAGGTCAGAGTTCAGAAATCCATCTTAACAAATTGGTGTACAGCAGTGGGATAGGACAGAAGGAATCCAGTGTTGCGCACGAGCGAAGGCATTTTGAGTTATTCCTACCAGGAGACATCGTGAATTGTCGTAGTATATGTCAAGGAGTTCCCCCCGTCTCACCTGAGTTCGATCTTTGCTGGATTTCTTGATCAATGCCTTCTTGCGTACTGCTCGAGTCTTGAATAAGGCTGCACAAGTCTCTTCCGACTCCAGCGTGCGTTCAAGTACCGGGATGCAGAGGTCCAGGAATCCAGGAAATAACAGGATGCACAACTAGTACACGAGTCCAGGAATCAGGAAAGGAAGGAAAGGGACTAGAATTGGGTTAGAGTGGAAGAAGCAAGGGACACAATACCGAGAGCTACGGAGCACACGTCTGGTCGCTATTTCGCAATACATTGAGACGCGCAGGGCTGCGGGGGCGTGGCATATTTATGGAAAGTACTACATCCGCCGTGAAGGCTGGTGCGAAGCGTGTCACGTGATACGGCCATGTTGGGAGAAACAATGAATGAAAGCCCCGCCGTGACAAGGACCAGGAAGTCCAGAAGGGGCGCGTTCTGTGGGTCATAACAGTATAACTTTTAAAAGGCCGTAGTCCTATCGAACAGTATGGAAACAAGTACCTTGTTAACTTTAAATTCTTCGAAATCCGACACATTACGAAAGATGTGTGCTGAGAGAGGTTTTTCCTCTCAAGGCACAAAAGTAGAAATGATCCAGAGAATCATGGACTGGCAAGAAGCTCAGCTTAGAGCTATAGCTTCCGAGGACAGTGCAGAAGGAGGTGGGGCTGCTCTCGCTGGTAGTACTGATGGTTCTATCGCTGCACTGATCCACAGCGACCATGAGGACATGGAGGATGTAATGTCGAATGTTTCCTCTGCCAGTGCTGATGGGGAGTCCATACTTGAATTCAAGAAACAAAAGCTGCTGTTTAGGCAGAAGGAGCTTGAGTTCAACATGGCCAAACTAAAGATAGAGCAGGCAGAAAAACAAAAAGACAGAGATCACCAGTTGGAACTGGCCAAGCTTCAAGTTACCAATGGATCCAAGGGTCCTGGACATAGATCTGGGGCCTCTTCTCATCCAAGGTTTCCAAAAGATCTGCTCAGTGTGTATGAGGAAAAGAATGACATTATGGACTGGCTGAATATATTTGAGTATGCATGTGAAGTTCAACAAGTTGACAATGCTGATAAAACTGCCTGGTTACTTAGCAGACTACCCCATTCTGGCTGCAGTGCCATTATGGAAATGTTGAACGCTGAAAGAGCAGATTTTGCAATGTTGAAGCAAACTCTCATCTTGAAGTTTGGAAAGACTCCTCAGAGAGTATAAGGAAAAAGAAGGTGGTACTTAGGTATCTTATGTAACTGAATCCTTAAAAAACTTGACTGGCTGGGTCGAAGGTTATAAGGTTTCTACCTTTGAAGGTATGATAAGTCTTGTCATGCTGGAACATATTTTTGCATCTCCTTCCCCTGAGCTTAAGCAGAATTTGGCCGATTCAAAGGAGATAGATCCTAAGAAGCTAGCCATTGCAGCAGATTCATGGTTATCACATCGAGTGTCCCATAAGGACAAGACTCATCCTGGTAAGCAGGAGGAAGGGAACAAGTCCAAAGATAAGGAGGGTGGGGAAACTGATAAATCTTCTTCCCAAAAGGGCCACAAAAAGAAAAATAAGGTAAAACACAAGAGAACTCACAGGGTAGTGGAGGTCTGCCTCCGAAACAGAACTCTGGTTCTAGTAAGCCTCCCTATGTGAACAGACCCAATGGATCTTGTTTTGCTTGTGGAGCGACTGACCACGTAAAGGGGGATCCCAGATGTAAGGTCAAAACCTTGGGGGTCCACTCTGCTAATCTGGCCTTCTCCTCCTACAAGGAAGAAGAGATTACCAGAGCATCCTTCTCCTCAGACACCTTCCCCAGTGGGATATAAGCTGAGGTAGTTTTAGTTTCCCTGGGTTCCTGGGAGCCTAAAGTCTCAGAGGCTTATGCTAGGATTCCAGATAACACCAAGCGCTACTTTAAGGACAGTGTGCTGATCAATGGAGTAGATACTCCAGCTCTTAGGGATAGTGGGCGCAGTCGAACTGTAGTGGATTGTACCTTGGTAGACCCAGAGGAAGTTGCCAGAGCTAATCTGATGCCCACTAAGTTGGCTGACGACCCACCTCTCATGTTCCCAGTAATACCTGTAAATCTTACTATCAATGGTACAGCAGTCAGGATTCCAGTGAGCATTCAGAGGCGTGTCCCAGGAAAGGTCTTGTTGAGCAATGATCTCCGAGCTTTAGGGCTTGTGGGAGACCCTGCAGACAGACCCTGCACAAGATCTCAAACGAGGGCAGCACTGGCCAAGACCAATGCCCTGCCCCAGCCAAAGGGGAAACCCAAGGCTAAAGGAGACAAAAAAGTAAAAAGAGGGAAAGAAAATATTCCCCTAATTCGCCTATAACTGAGGTGGAGGTAGTTGGTCAATCACCCGGACCTGATGAGGAGGTGGTGATGCCTGAATTTATTTGACCCCAATGACCATCCTGAACTAAACGATTTGTTAGTAGAAGGTGGTCCTGACAGGGAAGAATTCAGTAAAGGCCAACGTGAGTGCCCATCTCTGGAAGGCCTAAGGAGACAGGCCTGCTCCCAGCTTGAGGGTGAACCTCCTGGGAAGCACCAGATTTATTGGGAAGGTGGCCTCCTGCATAGTGAGCCTACAGAGTCTACAGAAGGAGAGCATAGGCGGTTGGTGGTTCCCCTTGCTGTAAGACCCTTCCTCCTGCAGCTGGTGCATGAAGTGCCCCTTGCTGGTCACCTTGGTATTAAGAGGACCAAGCAAAGGTTATCCATGCACATCTACTGGCCCAAGATGGGGGTGCAAGTAGACAGTCACTGCAGGAGTATTGCCTCCTGCCAGTTATCTGGTAAGAGTGGTTAAACAATCCAAGCTCCATTGGTACCACTCCCAGTTGTGAGGGTACCATTTGAAAGGGTAGGGATCGACATTGTTGGTGTCCTTGACCCCCAAACATCCTCAGCCAATAGGTTTATCCTGGTGCTGCTCGACCATTGCACCAGGTATCCTGAGGCCATCCCATTGAAAACTGTGACTGCCAAGTCAGTTGCAAAAGCTTTACTTGGCATCTTTACTAGGGTTGGCTTCCCTAAAGAAGTAGTGTCTGACAGAGGCAGCAACTTTATGTCAAAGTATATGCAGGCTACGTGGAAGGAATGTGGGGTCACCTATAAGTTTTCTTCCGCATACCACCCCCAGACCAATGGCCTGGTGGAACGGTTTAACAGGACCTTGAAAAGTATGATTGGGGCTCTTTGAGAACCTCAAAGAAGAAAATGAGATCTTCTTTTACCATGCATACTGTTTTCCTACAGAGAGTTACCACAAGAGGGAGTTGGCTTCAGCCCCTTTGAACTTCTGTTTGGTCACCGTGTGCGGAGACCCTTAGCCATAGTCAAGGAGGGATGGGAAATGCCCACTCCCCCCATTACTACCAACGTAGTAGACTATGTGTTAGGGCTCTGAAAAAGGATGGTACTCCTGATGGGTCTGGCTAGTGACAAGTTGAAGGCAGGACAAGCTCTGGTGAAACATTGGTATGACCAGAAAGCTTCCTTCATTAACTTTACACCTGGTCAGAAAGTCCTGATCATGAATCCCATAAGGCCGCTTTACAGGATAAATAGACCGGCCCTTACATAGTGATGGAGTAACTGGGTGAGGTCAACTATTTAGTGGACCTTGGAAGGCCTGGACAGGCTCCAAAAGTGTTCCATGTAAATAGGCTGAAGGCTTTCATCCCAAGAGTTGACATCGTAGCACTGGTATTGGCTTCAGATGTTGAGGAAGAGAGGTCTGAACCTCTTCCTGACCTATTCCAAAGCAGTCCTTCAGATAACTCCATTGAGGGTGTCCGAGTGGCCCCTCACCTGACTTCTGATCAGCAGGCCGAGGTGAAAAGTTTGCTTAGGCAATTTTCCCCCCTGTTTTCACAGTCCCCTGGTTTGACACCTTGATGCAAACATAACATAGACACAGGAGACAGTATACCTACCAAAAGTAGGGGATACAGAATGTCAGACAAAGTATGGTCTTATATTAAGACAGAGGTCAACAAAATGTTGGATCTTGGGGTGATTGAACCCTCTAGTAGTCCTTGGTCCAGACCTGTGGTTTTGGTTCCAAAAGCAGGTACTTCTGAATTGAGGTTCTGTGTGGATTACAGGGCTCTGAATGCTGTCACCAAGACAGATGCACACGCCTTGCCTAGAACAGATGAGCTAGTGGATACCTTGAGCGCCTCCAAGTACCTCAGTATATTTGACATCACTGCAGGCTACTGGCAAATAGCCCTTGCAGAACATGCCAAAGAGAAGACAGATTTCTCAACTCCAGAGGGCCTTTAACAGTTCAGGGTAATGTCTTTTGGGTTGAAGAATGCATCTGCCGCATTCCAGAGGCTTGTGAATCATGTGTTGAATGGGTTGGACGAATTCTGTCTTGCATATCTGGATGATATAGCAGTTTTCAGTGCCACCTGGGAAGACCATGTGAAACACCTTGGGATTGTGTTACAGGCTCTTCAGAAGGCCCACTTGACATAAAGGCCAGTAAATGCCAGATTGGACAAGGCTAAGTGGTTTACCTTGGACATGAAGTAGGTGGAGGGAGGATACAGCCTCTACCCAGTAAAGTACAAGCAGTACAAGACTGCCCTACCCCCACTACACAGACCCAAGTGAGAGCCTTCTTAGGACTTACTGGGTACTACAGAAATTTCATGGCCGACTATGGCAGCATAACTGCCCATCTGACTGCTCTCACTACTCCAAAGAAACCCAAGAAGGTAACTTGGACTGAAGAGTGTGAGAAGGCTTTCAATGGCTTAAAAGACTCCTTGTGCCAGGCCCCTGTGCTCAGGGTCCCTGATTACCAAAGACCTTTTATGGTACAGATAGATGCCTCTGACACTGGGATAGGATCTGTACTATCACAAGTAGATGAGAAGGGTAAGGAACACCCTATTGCCTTCATTAGTCGCCAGTTTAAGGACAGAGAGCTCAGATGGTCCACAGTTGAGAAAGAATGTTTCTCTGTTGTGTGGGCCCTATGGAAGCTGAGGACCCACCTCTACGGGACCCACTTCACTGTGCAAACTGACCATAAGCCATTAAAGGGGCTAATGAACATGAAGGGAGAGAATCCAAAGTTGCTTGGGTGGTCCATAAGTCTGCAAGGCTTTGATTTCACTATTGAGCATAGGCCAGGTGTCCAACATAGCAATGCTGAGGGGTTGTCCAGAAAGTTTAACCGACCTGAACAAGAAACTCATCCAGGGGTGGATTAGTTCCCCCTGTCCTTAGTCTGGGGGGGGGGGTGAGTGTTAGAAAAGATTTCATATTTGAATGTAATTTTCCCTCCATGTGTCAACCCCCAAACTTTTTCCTGCTGTTTTACACCCTGATCTAACCTTTGCCAGAGAAGTGCAGCCCTCAGCCACACTCCTCTGGGCTTTCGCTCACTTCTTATGGGGAAACTGACATGCCCTTAAGACAGTCAGTACTGGGAGACTTTGTTTCCCTTAGTCCTTTCCTCATGTTGCAGCTTTTGTGCAACATGTAACAAGAGTGCAAGGTAACTTACTTTACCGCACCCTTGGGTCTCTAGTCATTCCAAAGACCCTAGAAACTCTCGCTGGACTTATTATGAACTGTGCAGGTGTGTCACGGACAGGACTGGTGGCAGCTATCGTTTATCTTATGTTTTGAACCCGTTTTTTCCATGTTATCCACGCTTACCACGTTTGGCACGAATAGGTGGACTGGCTCCAAAATGGCCATGCCACGAGGTTCTTTGTCCTGTCCTTTGGCCATCTTGCCCCTTCACTTTCCCCAGGTCGAGCCGACCCGGGTCAGTCCTTATTTGGTCATGCACTTTCCTGCGAAACCCAAAGCTTTTGCGGGCTTCTGCATGCCTTGTGTGTTTGGCTCCAGGATGTGGGCTGGGATGTCTGTTGCCAATACACATCCTGGGTGCCAGAGAGTCTGGAGTTTCCGCAATGCCTGGGACCACCGTGGTCCGTGATTGGTCCACGTATGGAGTGAGTGTTTGTGAGCAGATCTTCCAGTGGGTCCTCTCTTTTTTGGCATGAAGGGAACTTTGGATAAGAGGAGGCCGAAAACACCACTACCATGTCGATCTCCTGAGTTCACACGAACAAAGGATAAGGAGCCAAGTATTCTGCAACAGAAAGTGGAGTCGAGGAAATGCTGGTGACCCGCTGGAAGGTTTGGCACCCTGAGCCCGCTGTCGTCCTGCGAGATCCCTCTGCATCTGATCGTCCTAGAAGGTCTGAGAAGGTGCTTCGACCCATTAGAATACTCAGACCAACTATTCTCTGCACCTTCATCAAATCCTGCAAGTAAGCCTCTTCGGAAGTGTCTCTGGGCCAACCAGTGGGCTGACCAGCTTACGCAGGACGTTTGCTCTTTCATCCCCACGGTTTCGAGGAAGCTCTCGAAACTTGGTATACTGCTTGCTCTGTGTCCACGGCACCCTCACACTGAATTTCATACACTTGGCATTCCCAGGTCTGAAGTGAGATGAGTGCGCCCGGACCAGAGTAAACACGGTTACCGTGTTGCCCTGCTGGGGCAACGAGCCGTGCAGGTTTGCTGCACTTTTGACCCTCTTGACCCTGAAGCCTGCTACCGCGGAAACTACACGGTGTCGCGACGTCCTGATTGTCGCATTCGAACCTGCCAGCGAAGTGAACTGAACTGACGAAGTCTGGATCTGCCTCCATCGGGGACCGGTGAGTAGTCCATACCCCAACTGGTGGCCCCTAGCGCAGGAGCCCATTTCTTTTCTACTGCTGTTGCGAAATAGCGACTCTATCCCGCACTCTCAAACTGCCTCTGCCCGCAAGTGGAGGTCCTGCTTGAATAGTGGGGATTTGTTCTTCATCGACCGCATCCACCTTCCTGAGCTGCTAGTGACCCTTGAAGAGACCCTACTTTGTCAAGTGGCACAAGCGTGTGCATGTACTATTGAGTGTAAGGCTCCTCTCTTCATAGGGCTTGGACTGCCTCTTAGTTAGGTGTATTCTTGATGTGGAACTGGGTCTAAAGATTACTTGCACTGCCTGTTTTCCTCCCCATCTAGGTGGTCTATTTATTTCGTGCTTCTTAATCCGTTAGACCCCTCTGGTTTTGTATATATATTGTGCTGATTGTGATGTGTTGGTTTACTTCAGTATTATTGTGACTCTTTACTATGGTCTATGTTACAAAGGCCTTGTAATAAATGTCTCTATATTTTTAATATAACACCTGTCTGGAGTAATTTGTAAGTGTCCTTGCTTTGTATGCTCATTGAGGTCTTTCAGTCACCCTCACCCCTCTTGAGACTTAGTCTTGACTACCTGCCATAGCTACCCTGATTGGTCTAGCTTGTCCAGAGGTTATCCTGATCCAAGAAACTAGGTTTGCCCTCCAGGTCAGAGTTCAGAAATCCATCTTAACAGCAGGCAAAAACCTGACCCAGAGGCATCCTGGTCTGGTGGTTATGCTGTTGTGCAGTATTTGCTTCTTCATAGTCCATCCTTAGTGTAAAGAAATCCTGCTTGTCTTTTAAAAGTGCATCCTTGTTTTCCAATTTGCCTCTATCTGAAAAAAATGACCACCACAAAAACTTCCCCCATATCTAGCTGTCACCTTTTTCTTTCAGATTCCCAAGACACCAAACAGAATCCTGTCCAAATCACCTTTCTGTCAGTATCCAAAACCAAGAAACTAACCCACCAGTTGTCCAAAAATCTACATTATCTTTGCCCCCTTGAGGAGTAGGAGGGAAGATTCTATGCCCGGTCCAAATACAGGGGCAGTGTTCAATTATGGCACTGGTGGACACTGGATCCCAAGTTACCCTTCTGTCAAAAAGGGCCTTTGATCAACTGAATTCGGGAAGGGGGGAGAAATACCAAATTCCTCTGACTCTTCTTCCTGGACAACTTCAGAACTTCGACGGGAAGGAAATTCCTGATGATGGAACTGCGGATTTAGACATTAAAATTGGGCGACACAAGGTGAAGCACCCGGTCATAGTTGTGACTCCAGAGGGCACACCTTGTTTACTAGGGAATGACATCCTGCGTAGATTGTCACCCCTCATAGATTGTGTAAACAAGGTCCTATGGACCCAGACTAACCGACCAATACAATTGAAACATAGTATCAACCATGTTAGTTTAAACGGCACATGCCACATGGTTGAACAAAAACCTGACCTAATAGAATTCCACTTCCAGAATAATCAAATCCCAGACGTGACAGTAATTATAAACTGGTGATGGAGAGTCCTCTCTATTGCTGAAAATCAACCTTCCTTCCAGTCTAAGGTGGCATTCCACACTGGAGAGAAACACTCTGAAATTATTTACGAATTCACAATCAGAAAATCCCACTCCTATAGTCCAGAAAGATGAAAAATCAGCTCAAAGCCTGGCTGATATTCAGAAAATTGGAGAGCAGTTGTTCATCCCTATTCAGTTAAATGAGGGGAAGGACTCTGTTCTCGCCTGAGTGTGCGTGAACAACGATAAGAGCTTCATCAGCGAAGCCACGTTCCGCAAACTCCCAAAAGATCCAGCCATTACCACATTTAAACTGATAGACAAATGGGAAATGGATCTGGAAACTCCCAATTCCAAACATCTCCTGCCTAGCAGGTGCATGCTCAAAATGCCATAGGCAACAAGAGCATAGTCCATAATTGTTGTGTCGTGCGAGATGTCCCTGCTGCATTTTACTTAGGTAGTGACATTCTCAATCGATTTGCCATTAGTTTGGACCTAATAAACTTCAAAGCTTGGTCCCGATTATCCCATGGACTTTGATGACCCAGAGAAAGCATTTAGGTCAGCTCAATTGCTGCCTTATGCAGTTGAAATTCAGATTGCAGAGGAAGTCACCATCCCAGAACGGACCCGTCAATTCTCACTGGAAGTGAAAGTTAAAAGAGGACAGAAACTGAAAAATCCTGATGCCTATATTCATTTGAATGCTCACTTCCAACAGCAAGGGTTGGGGGTAAGCCCAACACCGATAGTCAACATAGAACACGACACCATTCCAATAGAGGTGGATAACAGCGACTTAAAGAGTATGACTCTAGCCGCAGGCACCATTATTGGAATGGCGGTCGATGACCAACTTATTTCCATAGATTTAGGTAATGAACTGTTAAGACCAATCCTCAAGGACTGCTTTGACAGTAATAGTGACGATGACACAACACCAGACAGGATCTTCACCCGGCATGGGGGGAATTTCCTGGTGTACACTTCCTGCCCTTATGGTAAGAAAGATGTGACCTGTGACTTCAGGAGGGATGACGTGATCTTCCAAGTCCGCGAGGACGGCCTTCCCCACCTGAAGCCACCAGTCCAAATCAGCACTTTGACCAGGGGCTTCTCCACCCAGCAGGAGGAGGCCGCTGAGATAGCAAAACTGGAAGTCTTTCCAGGCATTGGGCAGATGGCTGAAGAGAGAGTCAACCTAGCTGATGCCTGTGAGACTCTGGAGCAGAAGCAAAAATTGAAACACGTTTTCTTAGATTTTCAAGATCTCTTTGCTGTGGACTCATATGACTGTGGTCGCACCGACATCCACACAACAACAATTCCCACGGACCCTGGCATGACTCCAGTGTTTGTGAAGCAATATCTCTTGCCTCTCGCATAAATGGAGTCCCTTACTGAAATAATTAAGAACCTTGAGTCCCGTGGGATAATTCGTGCAGTCCACAGCATTTTCAACAATCCGGTGCTGGAGACTTTGAAACCAAAAGGCCAGTGGAGACTCTGTGGTGACCTTAGGGAGTTCAACAAACGGGTTCATACTTCCCGATGGCCTCTTCCCTACATTGACCAGTGGTCACAGGTATTCACTGCCATTGACCTGACCAATGGGTACTGGACTGTACCTGGCAGTAGGGACGACCCATACAAGCTGGCTTTCACCTTCGAGGGGCAGCAGTACACATGGACCCGCACTCCCTTCGGATACATCAACTCCGGCATTTAATAAAATATCTTTCTACACAAGGGCATGCCCGACCTGGGTGAGAGGGGTAACCTGGCCTATGTAGATGATGTTTTAGTCAAAAGCTCAACTGTGGAGGAACACATAGTGGAGATCCGTTATGTCCTGACACAGTTGAGGGGTGCCAGAGCTAAACTCTCCTTTCAAAAGGCACAGTGGTGCAGAACCCTTGTCAATTTCTTGGGTCATGAGATTACTCCTCAGGGTTTCTGTCACCAGGAAAAGAAAGTGGAAGCACTCCAGAAATTAAAAGCCTCCTTGGACTAACTAATTACAGCAGAAGGTTCATTGAGGACTACGCAGCGATCACAAGACCCTTGATCCAACTTTTGAAGGGGGGGGAGTCAAGAGGGAGTGGGGTCCCGAACAAGCCGAGGCAGTAAGACATCTCAAAGAAGCCTCTCACAAGCGCCTTGCCTAACTTACCCTGTCAAAAACAAGAAGTTCTTCTTGGAGACAGGGTTCTCAAATACATGCTTGACTGCAGTATTATATCAAAAGCATGATAAGGTCAATAAAGTAATCTCCTATGTGACTAAGACTTTACCCTCTGAGGAGGAAAAATTCAACAATTGTGAGAAAGCCCTCCTGGCAACGGTGTGGGCATTGAAGAATTTCCGCCCGTTTAGCCAAGGGGAACACATCATAGTGGAGACTCCACACCAGCCTCTGCAATATCTCCAAAGTGACAGAATTCGGGCTGGAAATGTGAGTAATTCCTGAATTACTTCCTGGATTCTGTCAATGCAAGGCTTTCCTGTGGAGGTCAGATATGGCCATAACAAGAAGAGTCCCCTTGCGCAAGGTCTGGCTGACTTGCATGATTGTGCCACAGAAAACTGTCTTGAGGACAAAAGTCTTAAAATCAAGGACAACATGGAGGCATACCTTAATTCTCCACATAAAGTCTTTAAATAAGACCAGTATGAGGGAATGCCCACTGTCTATGTAGATGGGTGCTCCTACCATGTTGACAACAACGGGGAAAAGGAACTTGTGAGCGTGTAGGGAAGGCATTGGTGAATGATGCCCCAGAATCCTCTGCTGGGTACAAAATCGGTCCCCAAAGTAGTCAAGTGACAGAGTTAATGGCTGTGCATCAAGCCATCCTCACTGCTGTCCAACATCAACTCCACAAACTGGTCATAATCACAGACTCAGATTATGTACGGAACGGATTCGTGGAGCACCTGGTTAACTGGAAAAGCAGAGGCATGCTATGTGCTAATAACAAACCATTGAAGCAAGGGAAATTAATCCAAAATATTGAAGATCTGGTCACCTCGAATGGGATGACCATCTACTGTAAAAAGATCAAGGGTCATTCTAAAGTAGAGGCACCAGACAAAACTGGAAATGACCTAGCTGATCAGCTGGCAAAAACCGGAGCCATCCAACGGGATCTGTCACGACCCTCACCCAAAACCCCTTCTGGCAAACCCATTGGCCAGGTGGAGTCTGGACTCCGGCCTCTAGAGCCTGGCATCCTCTTCAAAAGCCCTCATGGGGCCAGTCCTGGTGCCTATGGCGCCAGGCTCATACACCATGAACAACAATGTGCTTGGGAACTACTTTATTGTATTGGCAGTCAAGATGGAGGCATCCACATAGCTTGGTTTCGTAAGAACCAAGCTATGCGGTCTAGTGTTTTGGGTGTGGCAGACCTGGAACTACTTTCCCTGGTACTACTTTACCTGGGCTATATAAACCACACCCTGACTGCAGAACATGCTTTGTGTTACTTTGCAGCTTGCAACGTGACGCTCACCGTGTCCAGCTATTCCCTCGAACCTCAGAGAAGCAGAACCTGCAAGGAGACAAAAGGAACATCTTTAGCAGCAGCATCTTACCTGCAGTATTCATCTTTAAACACTCGCAGCTACTGAGAACAGCTTCCTCGAATCTGCACGCCTCCTGGACAGAACGACCTGAAAGAGGAAGATAGAGGCAACATTAAAGAAAGCTGTAGAGACATTTACAAATTACGAACTGCTCAAAAGGCTTACCTGGCTGGTCGCCTCTCGGCTGGCACCACTCCGGACATTCAACTTGCGCTGAAGAACACCGTGACCTACAAGGAAGGAAAACAGAAGTTAGCAAAGGCAAGACTTTGCAGCGCTGCGCAAAGCGCTTACTTACCGAATCATAGCGCTCTTAATGCACCATCGTTTACCAGTGGGGCCCAACCAAGCCAGTTTGCTGCGCTAAAGCTCTGCATACCTCAGGGAGAAAAAAGAGACATTTTAAACAAAGAAAGGCATGCAGGATAGCAACAAAACTAAAGAACAGCAATATAAGACCTACCTGAACAATATCAAACGGGCCGACATCAGTGAAGTAACTGGACCGCATTCGCCCATGAAAGACAACGCGCCGCTGCAAAGAAGGCAAGACGGAGAGCACGCCTAATTCTACCACAAGGTGAGGAGAGGGCGCCAGAGGGACTGAAAGCATACAGGGGTGGAGGGAGGATACTTAACCCAGTCAGTCAGTCTTGAACACAGTCCTCCTGTATTTTCAGGCAGAACCTTCCCTGCAGACCACATCAGGGCAAAGCTGAGAAGCATACCAGTGAGTAACCCGGCTGGGTGGCGTTCCTGTGGATACCAGGTGAGCGTAACAGATCTGCTTGAGACCGAGTCCCTGTTGGGGGAAATCCAGATCCCTGCTATCACTAGGACCCAGACAAATGCTCACAATGAACTCTCACCTGCACAATGGAGTAAGGAGACCACAGATGCTGATTTGATTATGGCTCAAAAGGGGGATCCAATAATTGGTAAGTTTTATCAACACATCGAGGACCCTGAGAACTTTCTCCTGACGGATACCGATTACATAGGGAAAGAGGACCTCAGAGTGTTGATAAAATGTCCAAAAATGTTCCAAATCCAAGACGGTTTGTTGGTAAGGAGATCCATAGCTGGCCATGACCAGTGGGTGGTCCCTACCTCATTCCGAAGCCTGATGCTAAATCACGCCCATGATGCGGCCACAGCTGGTCATCGGGGGTTTCATACAACACTAGAAATCCTGCGAGAGGTTGCATACTGGCCACACATGGGGGCAGGACCTCGACTAATACTTGAAGGGGTGCCTTGTGCGTGCACAATTTCAGCCAACAACCCTCACACACCGTGCACCTCTCCAAAAGAGGGGGAATGACATAGCCTTGGTCAGATTTACAGGTCGATTTTATCGGGCCGTGATTCGCTCCTCTAGGGGGAACAAGTACATGTTGACTGTGACATGCTTGTTCACTAAATAGGTGGAATGTCTCCCGTCCCCAAATTGCAAGGCAGAAACAGCAGCTGCCCTGATGATCAACCCCATCTTCTCGCGTTTTGGACTACCCCAAAGGATAAAGTCAGAGCGAGGTAGCCACTTCACCAGCGAAGTGATTTCAAAGATGTGGGAGATACTTGGGGTCAAAAGGAAACTAAACATTGCCTACCGGCAGCCTCTAGTGTTGGAGTTGAGAGATACAACAAGACAATTGTGAGCATATTAAAAAAAAGTTTGTGGCAGATTCTGTGCCAAGTTGGGACATCCGACTATCTATTGTCCTGATGGCCATCAGATCTACCCCTTCTGCTGCAACACAAATGTCACCGTTTGAGCTGATGACTGGATGAAGGATGGTGCTTCCCCAGCATCTGCTCTACAGAACCCAAGAGCAGTCCTTGATAAATACCTCCACAACTCATGAGTATGTTGAGAATCTGAGAAAACACCTTCAACATGCTTTTGCCTATGCTCAGCGGAAGCTAGAAAGATCTGCAGACAGTATGAAGACCCACTATGACCTCAAGACAACTAAAAAAGAATACCAAATAGGAGACCGGGTCTACCTATCCAATTTCCAAAGGAACCAGGCCAAACAGTGCACATTTCTTCCTAGCTGGCGGGGTCCTTTTGAAATTGTAGACAGAATCTCATCAGTCACCTACAAAATCCGTATAACCAAAGGCAGTTTTGCAGAGGGGCAAGATAAGTGGGAGCACATCAACCAGCTGAAGTGTTGCCATCCTAGGCATACTCTGCAGCAACTAAAGGATTCATCTGAAAATCCAGACAGGGACATTCCAGCTCCCTAGATAATTCCGACTGTAAAAACCATTCCATCTGTTATAATCAGTAATAAGTATAAAGCGGGAAAAATTGTCATTATATGTCAAATATATGCGTCTGCCCCACTACATGAATAGTGGTGGGGAAATGTCCACAAATATGCTCTGTTTTGTCATCATAGGACTGAAACAATGGATCCTAAACACCAACAAGTACTACTCGGGGACCAGGAGGAAAGACCCAAGGGGCCCGGGGTATCGCTCCACACTTCCATCTGGAACCAGCGAGGAGAACCTGTCGATCCACCACTGATGGGAGAAGCAGACTCTAATTTTTCCCACTTGGACCAAAAAGAAAAACTGAACATCCCAATCTCCCGACTTCCCCTTGATGGGCAGTCAAAAGTCAAGTTGCGAGAGGGGGCTTTGTGTATTAACCCACTTATGCTCTGCCCTGTGGCATCACTGTGTGCTGATGGCACCAGAATCTTCAAAATGGCCACAAAACCCCTATGCGCACCAAAACCTATGGAATTTGTGCTCTACAAAGTACAAAAAGATGGCTGCCAAATATACCATGAAGGTTGTCAGTGGTGGAACAGAGACTGCACTCCTGAAACATGTCATTGAGCTGCCCAACAGAACAAATGGAGACTGCATGAAAAGCAGTGCTTACTGAAAGAAATCTGAAATATTGCATTTTAAAGCTTTTTTTGGTTGTTGAAAATACAAAATGCTGGTCCAAAACACCCACAAACATCCAATCTTCTTGCTGGGTGTCACATTTTACTGTCTTCAAGAAATCCTTGTGAAATTGCAGTATCCTGAAAAGCTGAATTTATCACAAAAACATCCACAGCCAGAGTGCCTGCCTGTGGGATCTGTCACAATTTGGGTGCAGTACCAACGGCTGCCTGAATGTGGTTTCAAAAGCCTGCATTAAAACTGTAAACTTGTACCAGTAAAATCTAATGTCTAAAATCTAAGTGTCCTGTCATCAAGAGTAACCTAGGTTGTAACTATTTAAACTTCATGGTTTAGAGCTTGCAATCAATGTTCTAGATGTTTGTTTTAAAATTGCAAGTTTATTTTAAACAAAGAAAAATGTAACAAAATGACATTTAAAGTAAGCTGAACTCAAAGCCACAAAACCAGTTCCACAGCTTCCCCCAACAAAAGGCATCTCCCTTCTGCTCTCTAGACCAGGAACTCACATTCATGTGCTGATTAAGAGGGGAGGAGCACTTGGGCTGCTCTGGAAAGGGCACAATGGACTTCCTCTCAGGCAAAGAGATGCAAATCAGGATGGATCGTAAAGGGCCTCTGCTAGAAGGGAGGGGGCGGAGATTGCGCCTGAGCTGCAAGCAGGAGAAGGAGGCGGGGACACACAACTTTTGTTGATTCACAATGGACAGGAACTCTGTGCTATTTTCTGAGAAGGAACTGTAGAAATTGTGGTTTTATAGCAAATGTATTCATGTCAAAAGTATGAAACTTCACACACTTATGCCCATATGCAATGTGCACAGTTGTACAAAATTATATTTCATCTGCAGAAGGCAAGCATCTCGGCAGGAAAAAAACCTGACCCAGAGGCGTCCTGGTCTGGTGGCTGTGCTGTCGTGTAGCATTTGCTTCTTCATAGTCCATCTCTAGTGTAAAGAAATCCTGTTTGTCTTTTAAAAGCGCATCCTTGTTTTCCAATGTGCCTCTATCTGAAAAAAATGACCTCCACGAAAATGTCCATAACTTCTTCAATTGTCATGCTAGAAACAAAATGTAAGTGTCTGCTTGTAGCTAACATCCTACGCATTCTATAGAACCCACGACAGCATTCCGAATCCTTATCGTTCATCCGTGATCATGATTATCGCGCGTTGAATAGTTTGCTGCAAATTTTGTGTTAGGAAATAACAATAACGTGTAAAACAGCTTTCAATTGGACCTGACCTCAAATTAAGTTTTCACATTGCTTATTACTCTCAATCATTGCTACCGTTTGTCTGCAACCATATACAGCGGCTCCCATTAGAATTTAAACAATTTCAGTGATTTAGCCCATATTAAGAGGCCGATTCATGGAATTAATGTGCGCCGAAAATCTCTGCGCAAGCGTGCGAAAGCGTACGAATCGCAGCGCAAGTGCGAAAATCACAGTGCAAGCATGCGAAAGCCGCGCACATCGATTCATGGAAGTCTGTGTACGTGTAAATACTGGGATGTGTGCTATAATCCTGTGTGGCGCACGCGGGCACCCACGTCATCAAATGGCGTGCGCTTCGCGCTCAGCGAAAGCGCACATAGCGCGGCACACACAACAAAGGTAAGCGGAACATGGGGTGTAACATGCAGAATGGGGAACAACGTGTGAAAATGTGGGCGTTACGGGGGAAGTATAGGAGGCAAATGTACGGAACAACCACACACGGGCCTAGAACACGTATTCATGGAATCGAACAGGGGAAACGCGTGCGCCAAAAAAGACGCGCTAATCCGGAAACACATACGCCAGCAGGAAGCAGGCATACGCAGACCCGTGCAGCATAAAAGTGCGCACAAACAACAAACAAGCTCTGACGCTACGATGAATATACCGTTCCTCGCAGCAGTGGTCGTAGGACACCACAGGAGGAGGATAGTCAGGGCCAGAATTTGTACACCCAGGACCAGCCTTTTTGCGATGCCTGATGACCAGGTGTATGGGAGGTACAGGTTTCCACCTCACATAATACTCGACCTGGTGAGTGAGTAGGAGGATGACCTCACATCATCCACCCTGTGCTCCCAAGCACTGAGCCCCTTGGAAACGGTGCTCAATGTACTGCACTTCTTGGCCACTGGTTCATTTTAGCGGACAAGTGCCATAGTGGGGGTGGTGTCACAGGCCACACAGTCACGCTGCCTACAAAAGGTGTTGGCCATCATGACTGCACGCCCATCAGTCCGCAGGCACATATACCTGCCCAGAACACCTGCAGAAAGGCAGGCTGCCATCCAGGATTTTTACGGGCTGGCACACTTCCCCAAAGTGCTTGGTGCCATTGATTGCACCCATGTGGATCTACGTCCTCCCAGGGCAACTGAGCACATCTCTAGAAACCGCAGGCACTGGCATTCCATTAATGTGCAGGTAGTATGTGATGCCAAGGGAATCATCACCTCAGTATATGCCAACTATCCAGGGTCCACCATTACAGTTTCATTTACAGAATGTCAACCCTAAACCGGGAACTAGAAGCTGGGCGGCATGGCGATACATGGCTACTTGGTGAGTATAAATGTCTCTGCACATACATGCATGTCAGATACTGAGTAATGTCGCAACCCCACTAATGATACCCATCATCGCCTCCCCAGGGGACAGCGCCTACCCTCTGAGCACCCACCTGATGATGCCAATTCGGAATCCCACCACACCACCCGAGGTAAGATACAACACAGCCGATATTGCAACCCGGGGCATAGTGGAGCGCACATTTGGGGTGCTCAAGTCACGCTTTCGCTCCCTTGACCGCTCTGGTGGGCAGCTGCCATACGCGCCCCCAGTAGTGTGCAGGATCATAGTGGCAGCATGTGTCCTGTACAAGGTTGCAACCCACCGGGGCCTGCCGGTGGACATGGTGGTGCCCCCACATCCCCAACCGCATGCAGGGCCACTGCGCATGGGAGAGGAAAGGGCACGTGGTAAGGCAGCCCGTATGCAAGTGGTGGCTAATTAATTCACCTAAAATCACACCCCTGTGGAGTGCACACAGCCCTGGTACATACCAGCTGACAATCAATGATGATGACATAAGGGACAGTCAACTGTCACAACCATGCCAGCCTGAGATTGGTCACCTGGAAGCGTTTCATTGTGTGCATCCCTACCTACTGAAAGACAACCAATGCTGTGTCACAAAAAGACACACATTTATGCTGCATGAATGACTACCCCCTTGCAAAATACAACATGAAAACAGCACCATGTCACCCAACCCCTCCCCATCTCCGCTACCCAACACACCATGGCATGTCTTGCAATGTGAAAGCAAACAAAGGAATGCACAACACATGACACAAGTGTCACAAAGTGCACTGACCCAAATGGAAACAGGCCACAGACAATATGCTCCCAGTAATCAATAACAAACAGCACACATGACCAAATACTTACCAGCAACACAATACAGCAACACAGGATGAAACATTGCCAAAATATGACAGTACCAAATAAAAGTAGTGCAAGTTTTACAACCTGAATAAGCCAGCACATCCTTCCCTTCCAACTGCAGAGTGTTGACGTCAGTCAAATGTGTCAGTGTACTGCAAACAACATGAACGACATCCGCAAATGAGACGGCCTTGTGAAGACATGAAGAAGGTACCTGTGAATAAGGAGGAAGACATGGATGCAAAAGCACATATCAATACACCATGCAGTGTTCAATACAACAACAATCCCCACTAGGGATGTACACACAGTTTTGACTACAGACTGCCCACACAGCTCATGGGAGCCCACTGTCACTTTGTAAGTCACTGTCACTTGGTCACAAACTTTGCAAGCCCATGGAAAGGGAAGCAGGAGGGGTGTGTGTGTCAGGAACCCAAGCATCTAACCCAAACACAGGACAAGCCTACATGTGCCCAGCTGTAATACACAGTGGATGTCCACGGGAGCCACACAAGCCAACACACTGTAAAAAAAATATAAAAAATGGCCATGTGGGGGTAGGGGGGGGTGGGGCACCCAGGAGGTTCGAGGACAGGGTGCACACCAACACCCACCTGTGTGAATGTTGCAAAAAAAAAAATACCTCCATGGACTCATGTTCTGCACGGCTACGCTACTGTGGGAGAACTGCTGCTGTTGCTCTCTTCACCCTCTGCTTCTGCATTAGGAGGTGGTGGTGCTATGGGAGGCAGCCCAAGCAAAGCCTTGGTATGGTCCTCCATGGCAGCAAGCATGCAGGTGTTGAAGGTCTGATTCTGGAGGATGATAGTGCGGAGATCCCCATGCAGCACCTCAGGGGTTGCCTGCATTTCTGCACGCATGGACTCGCGTGACGCCCGGATCTCCTCCCGAGTTGCCTGCAGCTCAGCTGAGAGCGAACGTGTGAGCTGCTCCAGCTGCTGTTCTGACCTTAAATTTCGGGAAGCCTCAAGTTCACTTACAGTCTGCCTGAGGAACTGGAGTTCTAACCTCACGGCTTCCCTGTGGCCCTGCGACTCCACAGAAATGGATTCCCGCAGAGTCTCCAGTGCCGCCCGTCGGTCCCTGTAAACACCAACATATCTTCCCTGTGTGATTGGCAAATGGAGTCTGTTGACTGCTGTTGTTGCTCCATCTGCCTTTCAGGGGGGAGAATGGAAGTGGCCACCCTCTCCATTGCCTGAGCCATCATTTCAACTGATGCTCCCTGTTGTGCGGCTATACCATAGATGGAGTTTTCCCATACAATATTTCCTGGTGGCGCACGGCCACCGCGTCGGCGGGCACCACACCTGTTTGGGGCAAGGCGTTCTGCACCTTGCTGTGCCGGCACTGCCTGAGGCTGCAGGACTGCATTCCCCCTCTGATCTGCTGGCCCAGGAACAGGATCAGATGTAGTGGAGTGTGACCCTGCATCCGTAACCGCCAAAGGCGGAGTTACCAACACTGACATCCCCATAGAGGGTTCTACCCCTGGTGCAGGTGGGTTGGACAGAACAGAATCCCTGCCAGAAACACTCACCTGCGACAGCACTTTAGTCTCATCATCCGATTCAGCACCTGAATCATGGAGGTCTGGGGAGGTGCAACCAGAGACACCCCTGGACAGTATGGTCTGCAATAAGATTGGGTTTTCACCCACCACCACACCACGTCCTCCACTGGTGCCCGGTCATGCCTGAGATTCCTCCTGGGTCTGCACCATCTCCTCAACCTCAACAGCATCAAGTGCGTCATCACCTGCAAAAACATGAAAGACAACATATGGAAACAGGCATGAGCACCATAGCACCCACATAGGCCTGACAAGCCAGAGATCCAGTACATGATTTACACATGTCCCAGATGACAATAACCCTGGCATGCATGCACTGTCAATGAGTTGGAAGGGGAGGCAAAAAGCAGTCACTGAGGACACCAAGATGGAAACGCAACACATTTGCTGCATGCTGGGTAGCACTGGCATCACACATTAGCCTGTGAGTGGCATGTCCAATACACATACATGACACATGCCAGCACACAGATGGCATGTAGCCCAGCCATGGTACATTTGACAAGTACAGCCATATGTCAGTGAATGAGTACTGTCACCCATCCATGTGAGATGGACATGATGAGATGAAAAATGCTAAATAGTGTGACAAAATATGCATGTGCCACACACTGCAACACATCCAGTGTACAATAATACAGTGATCACAGGCAGATGTACACATCAACGGTTGGTCACTTCAAAATGACAGGAAACAACTATCATGTTCCACATTCCTAAAAATTAATGTGAGCAGGCCAATACTCAATCAGCCTGAATGGTTTAATCATTCACATAACAAGGCAACAAATGTGGGCCAATGTGGGGTGTAATCAATGACAGAAACATGTCACATATATGGCATTAGGGCTGCAAAATGTTTTGCAAAAATGGGATAATTGAAACAATCAGCCTGAATGAACACTGAAAAATCCAGAACAATGTTGTAGCAAGATGACAGTTCAAGGGCAACTGAAGTAATGTGGCACTAATTGGCTACTGTGGGCAGAAGGGATACTGTCATACCCAAATCCAAGGCCAGTGAATGTTTTGGAGGAAGCACATGGGTGACCCATACCACTCAGGAGTACACACTCTCACCTGGCACTCAATCAGAACCTGTAACCCAAACAACATACACATGGATTACACACACATGCATGGCCACTCACCGGACAATGCATCGTAATCTGCTAGGTTTCCCATGCCTTCGATCGGTTCCTCTGTGACGAAGGTTCCAGCAACAGACTCATGTTCAGTGAGTTGGTTGTCCTCTGGTGGAGACCCACAGCCAGTCACCAGAGTAGAGGCATGATTTAGGGCCAGCTTGTTCTTTGCTCTGCGTTTCAGGTCATTACACTGCTTGTAGCAATCATCAGCTGTGCGCCTCACAAATCCAAGGGCACTAATGTGGTCCGCGATGGTCTGCCAGTGTGCCCTACGTTGACCAGGTGTGGTCTTGCACCCTGCAGTCACCACCATTTCATGGCTATGTGCCGACACATAAGCCACAAGTGCATCAAGTTTGGCGTCATTAAAGTTAGGCTTCCTTGACATGCCGCAGTGTGTAGCCATGTCTGGGGTGTCAGCCTGTAGTGCCAGAGCACCCTTCTTCTTCTTTTTCAAACGTGGTGCGGATCCTGAGTGGCTTACGCCGCTCTGGTCTGTAGGGGCAGAAGCGCAGGTGGACTGGGTACTTGAAGAGTGCGAATGCACAATGACCATATGTCTTGGTGCAGGCATTGGCTGCATGGTGACGTTGGCAGGGCCAACGTCAGTTTGATGGACCTGGACCGACACTGTCCCGGCTGGGAGACTCAGAGCTGGGGTGGATAGAGATGCAGCTGCCCCTGCAGCCTCCCCACCCTGCCTACTTGGGGAAGCAGATGCCATTGCTGCCCCAGATCCATGTGGCCTGGTGACAGCAACTTGCACCGCTACACGTGGCTTAGACTTGCTGACCTGGAAGTCAGCTGGGAGTCATCCTGTGCCGGTTCAGGTGCCAAAATGGGCTGAGCTGGGATTGTGTCAGCTACGTTTCCCACAACCATGGGGGCGGCATGGGTGTCCTGATTGGTCCTCCACACACGGGGGTCTAGGGGCACCCTGCAAATCGCGGCCACGTCCCCTACCGTGCCCACCATGCCCACCTTTTGGAGGTCGGCCACCTTTGCCTCCCTTACTGCTTGGTCGCCTCCCAACCAAGGCACTGATGTTGTTGTGCGTATGGGAGTTGCAGTAAACAATTGTCCTGGGCAATTGGGGTGAAAGGGGTAGGGTACTAGATGGAATTCGTACCCTAGTGCTCTAGCAAGGCTGTATGTGACCCCTGGGGGAAGATGACGGGTCACGCAATGCACAGGCACCCCAAAAACAAAAGTACACATGCACGCAAGCCCTGGTAGACCACGTGCGTGGAAAAATAAACCTGCACTACGCTGTGGCACCCAGAAACACAAAAATAAGCGTACGCGTGTTACACGCAGCCTACAATGACCTCTGAAGGGGTACGCGACACACGGGGGCAACCACAGTTAGAAAATACGTGCACGACTCACCGTCTGCCTTGAAAAAGAACGTGAAAAAGACGCGCGTGTGCGCATAGGCAACACCCACGCCAAAAGAAGAAAAGAACACAGTCTGAGGAAACAGGGATTACGAACTGGAAACGTTGTGAAGTAATCGCATGTGAACCGACAAGAAGTACAAGATACACCCGCTCGCTCTCCACAAAAAGCACAAACAAAGAAATAGCGTGATACTCGCACCTTTTAAGCCAGCCCACACGTGAAACATCACTTACGCACTTACGCGCTAAGGCCCTTTCCCCCAATAGCATGGTGACGTGCAGTTTTCTCACGTGCTGATTCACTATGCACCAGTGTTGTGAGCAACGCCTGCACGCCTAACATCACTGACGCGCTTACGCGCTAAGGGCCTTTCCTGGAATTACACGCCTACGTGCAATTTTTTCACGTGCCAAATCACTCCGTATCAAGCTGGCCACGCGAATACACACAGAAGACCATGCTCCTGCCCAAAAGGCCTTTTTCCTGCCCCCCAGACCCCCAAGCACGCTCACACCTGCCATCTGCTGCTGCCTGCTGCCCACGTGCCCTGCTATTTGCTGCCTGCACGTCTGCCAGGGGTGCAGTTGCTGTGACCACCCCTGCTGGAACTGAAGACTCCTGACTGGGATACCATCACTCCACAGCCCAGCCCTAGGACCCAGTTGCCCACCCACACCTGCCACTGGCGTTGCCATGTCGGGCACAACACCATCTGACACCACTGGCAACCCCCACCCAGAGAGGCAGAGGGCCACCAGCTTCAGTGCCAGGGAAGTTGGTGTCCTGGTGGAGCAAGTCATGGGGCAGTATGATGTCCTCTTTGGAAGTTTGCGCGCCGACAATGAAGGATGGACCAGGATCTGGATGGACATCGTGACTGCCATCAACGAGGAGGGGGTGGCAGTCCGCGACATCAAACATGTCCGGAAGCGCTGGGAGGACTTCAGGTCCATGACCCTCGACAAGGCCCCGCACCTCTTGAAGGCAGCGGATGCCAAGGGGCGCCGGGGCCACCTGTCGGACCACCAAATGAGGGTCCTGGAACGCACACACCCAGCGCTCCTCGTCCAGGTCCTTGAGAGGCAGACCCGTCTGGAGTCGAGCAGTAAGTGTACATGCATACTGATTGGACGCTGTGCGTGTTGTGGTGTGCCAGTAGTGTGCAGGTTGCACATGTGTTTTTGTTGGGCCATGTATGGATGTGTATGTACAGGGGCGTGAGACACATGGATGGTGTATGTGTTGGTAAGCATGCAGGCCAAATGCAGGTGTGGGAGCACACATGTTTGAATTACTGTGTATGTACGTTGACATGGTTGTGGTGTCACACATGGATGGTGGTTCCATCTGCATGCATCTGCACTGTGTATATGTGCACGTGTGTGTATTTGACAAGTGTGCAACTGTGATGCAACATGGATGCATGTGACACTGACATGTAGAAGGCTGAATGGCAGATGTGACATGGATGGCAATCTCATCACGGCGACAGTTGGTGGAGATGTACACATGCATTTAAGTGTGGTGGCCTGTGTGCATGTGTTGTGCACTCACCATGTTTCATGTGACAGTATGCTCACCTTCGGCTGCTCGTGCTGTTGTTTGTGTATGGATGGTGCTGCCTGGTGGAATAATGCTGTTGAATTGCTCATGTGTGTGAGTTGAAATGACATGTGTGTTGGGGAGTGTGATGCCATGTCTGAAGTTTGACACTGACACTCATGTACAACTGTCATGTGTGTATCAGTCCATTGTCCAGTGCCCTGATACCTGTGTTCTATCTCTCCCTGTCTGCAGCGTCAACTGATGAAGAGGGCGGAGAGGGTGCTGTGAAGCAGAGGGGCAGGGATCGCACCACCAGCCGGAGACGCAAGGCCCGGCTCCCCTCCCAGGTTGCCATCTTGTCGGGGAGTGAGGAGTCTGGTGCCGCATCCCAGGCCGCAGCTGCCGAGGGTAGGTCCAAGAGGCAGAGGTTTGAGGTGGTCTCCTTGGCAGCAGAAGGGGCAACTGAGACCCCACAGGGTTCGACGGAGGAAGATGGCACGGAGTCATCCAGGTTGGTGGGGGGTTTGGTGGAGGAGGAGGCCGTGGAAGGGACACACACGGGGTCTGGAGGCAGGGATTCCACTGGTGCTAGTGGTGCAGTGCAGGGGCAGGGACAGGAGGCAGCACAGGCCACCGCGGAGGTGCCTGTGTGTAATCCTGTCCCCGATCCTGTGACTGCATCATCCCGCACCAGCAGGGATGGCTACGTCCAGACCCGTTTTCAGGGAGGGGATCTGCTTACAACAACTGGCCTTCATCTCCCTGCAGACGTGGCTATCCGGGACCGGGTTGAACCTTTCCTGAGTGGGATGGTGTTGCGTCAACGGGGCATGCAAGGTGACCTGCAGTGTTTTCGTGAAGACACTGCACGTTATCTCGAATGCCTCATTGACCACGTTGACCTACTGGGACTGGTCACTAGGGCTGGTTTCCACCGTTTGCTGGACCTTGTTCCGACCCCCTCCTCACCTGAACACCCTACGCGCCAGTCGTCCTCCATGCCATCTTCCCACCCATGTATCACCTGGGTACCCTGTGGAGCTGCCTCTGACCCAGCGGCCATGCTGATGGGGGACACATCCCTGCCACAGTCCGGAGTCGGACGTCCAGCAGGGGTGGGCGACACGACAACTGCACCCCAGCCAGAGGAGGACATGCAGGCAGCAAGAGCAGGGGCACAGGCACAGGCACAGCAGCAGCAACAAGGTGGGAGCCATGAGGCTCGGGGCCATCGACATCGGAGGGGCAGGCATCGGCCAGAGGGCAGGAGGACCCAGGATTACTTCTTCTGTGTGGCAGTGGTTGGGCCACGCCATAGATGCGGAGCGGCAGCGGGCGGAAGAGGCACGGCTCACAATGGTCAGGGCGGAGAACTCCATGCGGAGGGCACTGAGGCGGGCCGAGTGCCTCGAGGCAATTCGCAGAGAGTTGGAGGTCAACATGTCATCGTCCCTGCGAACCCTCGGGGCCATGGAAGAGGACCACCTCCAGGATATTGAGCGGGAGTTCAATGATGCCCTAGCCCGTGACATCGAAAAGTGAGCCGTCGGACTAGCCCGCTGCCATTGTAAATAGTTTTTAGTGTTAGGTTTCATTTTAATTTTCCTTTGATTTGGGGTGATTGGACTATGCCCCACACATTTGTAGATAGTTTTTTTCTTAGGTAGTTTCTTAGGTAGGTTTCATTTCTTTCGTTGGGCTCATGGACCCTTGACAATGGATTGTACATAGTTGGACAATGGATTTATTTGAACTTTTCATTTGGATTTGAACATGGATTAATGGATTTTTCTTTTTGACAATGGATTGTACATAGTTGGACAATGGATTAATTTGAACTTTTTCTTTGGCTTTGACCATGGATTAATGGATTTTTCTTTTTACGTTTCCTTTGTATTTGCTTTGGTGCAGTGTGAGTTTGGACTATTTTTCTTTTGGATTTCTTTGGATTGGTTATACTTTTCATTTACTCATCTTTTGGACATGCTTTTCATTTCATGCTTGCTATTTTTTTATGCTTTCATTTCATTGCTTTATTTTTGTCCATAACACATTTTGATATTTTACTTCCATGTATGTATTTCGCTCATTGGGTTCATGCATGTGAAAATGTGGGTTTACGCAATCAATGCCAACCGGTGTGTGTGTGTGTGACGCACATGTGTTGATGTACATAGTTGACTTTTGGTTTGTGTCTGGAGATAGGCATGTCAGTGTGGAGTGGATTGGGAAATGATTGCGTCTCAAGACTGGGGTGGCGTGCTGTGGTAATTTGGTGTAGAAGTGGGCCATGATTGTGCATCTTTATGTCATGTAGGGGGGGACATGAGTGGGGGCCTGCTGGCAGGTGCCCCTCAATGATGGGTCGATGGGGGTGCAGGGGGACTTGAGTGGGGGCCTGCTGGCAGGTGCCCCTCACTGCTGGGGGGTGGGGGTGCAGGGGGACATGAGTGGGGGGCCTGCTGGCAGGTGCCCCTCACTGTTGGGGGGTAGGGGTTCAGGGGGACATGAGTGGGGGCCTGCTGGCAGGTGCCCCTCAATGCTGGGTGGATGGGGATGCAGGGGGACATGAGTGGGGGCCTGCTGGCAGGTGCCCCTCAATGCTGGGTGGATGAGGGTGCAGGGGGACATGAGTGGGGGCCTGCTGGCAGGTGCCCCTCACTGTTGGGGGGTGGGGGTGCAGGGGGACATGAGTGGGGGCCTGCTGGCAGGTGCCCCTCACTGTTGGGGGGTGGGGGTGCAGGGGGACATGAGTGGGGGCCTGCTGGCAGGTGCCCCTCACGTCTGGGGGGGTGGGGGTGCAGGGGGACATGAGTGGGGGCCTGCTGGTAGGTGACCCTTACTGCTGGTGGTGGGGGTGCAGGGGGACATGAGTGGGGCATGAGTGGGGGCCTGCTGGAAGGTGTCTCTCACTGCTGGGGGGTGGGGGTGCAGGGGGACATGAGTGGGGGCCTGCTGGTAGGTGTCCCTCACTGCTGGGGGGTGGGGGTGCAGAGGGACATGAGTGGGGGCCTGCTGGCAGGTGCCCCTCAATGCTGGGTGGATGGGGGTGCAGGGGGACATGAGTGGGGGCCTGCTGGCAGGTGCCCCTCACGTCTGGGGGGGTGGGGGTGCAGGGGGACATGAGTGGGTGCCTGCTGGCAGGTGCCCCTCACTGCTGGGGGCTGCAGGGGGACATGAGTGGGGGCCTGCTGGCAGGTGCCCCTCAATGCTGGGTGGATGAGGGTGCAGGGGGACATGAGTGGGAGCCTGCTGGCAGGTGCCCCTCACTGCTGGGGGGTGGGGGTGGGGGTGCAGGGGGACATGAGTGGGGGCCTGCTGGCAGGTGCCCCTCAATGCTGGGTGGATGGGGGTGCAGGGGGACATGAGTGGGGGCCTGCTGGCAGATGCCCCTCACTGCTGGAGGTGGGGGTGCAGGGGGACATGAGTGGATGCCTGCTGGCAGGTGCCCCTCAATGCTGGGTGGATGGGGGTGCAGGGGGATATGAGTGGGGGCCTGCTGGCAGGTGCCCCTCACTGCTGGGGGGTGGGGGTGCAGAAGGGCCATGAGTGGAACATGAGTGGGGGCCTGCTGGCAGGCGCCCCTCACTGCTGGGGGGTGGGGGTGCAGGCAGACATGAGTGGGACATGAGTGGAGGCCTGCTGGCAGGTGCCCCTCATTGCTGGGGGGTGGAGGTGCAGGGGGACATGAGTGGGGGCCTGCTGGCAGGTGCCCCTCAATGCTGGGTGGATGGCGGTGCAGGGGGACATGAGTGGGGGCCTGCTGGCAGGTGCCCCTCACTGTTGGGGGGTGGGGGTGCAGGGGGACATGAGTGGGGGCCTGCTGGCAGGTGCCCCTCAATGCTGGGTGGGTGGGGGTGCAGGGGGACATGAGTGGGACATGAGTGGGGGCCTGCTGGTAGGTGCCCCTCACTGCTGGGGGGTGGGGGTGCAGGGGGACATGAGTGGGACATGAGTGGGGGCCTGCTGGCAGGTGCCCCTCACTGCTGGGGGGTGGGGGTGCAGGGGGACATAAGTGGGGGCCTGCTGGCAGGTGCCTTTCAATGCTGGGTGGATGGGGTGCAGGGGGACATGAGTAGGGGCCTTCTGGCAGGTGCCCCTCACTGCTGGGGGTGGGGGTGCAGGGGGACATGAGTGGGGGCCTGCTGCAGATGCCCCTCACTGCTGGGGGTGGGGGTGCAGTGGGACATGAGTGGCTGCCTGCTGGCAGGTGCCCCTCAATGCTGGGTGGATGGGGGTGCAGGGGGCCATGAGTGGGACATGAGTGGGGGCCTGCTGGCAGGCGCCCCTCACTGCTGGAGGGTGGGGGTGCAGGCGGACATGAGTGGGACATGAGTGGAGGCCTGCTGGCAGGTGCCCCTCATTGTTGGGGGGTGGAGGTGCAGGGGGACATGAGTGGGGGCCTGCTGGCAGGTGCCCCTCAATGCTGGGTGGATGGCGGTGCAGGGGGACATGAGTGGGGGCCTGCTGGCAGGTGCCCCTCACTGCTGGGGGGTGGGGGTGCAGGGGGACATGAGTTGGGGCCTGCTGGCAGGTGCCCCTCAATGCTGGGTGGATGGGGGTGCAGGGGGACATGAGTGGGACATGAGTGGGGGCCTGCTGGTAGGTGCCCCTCACTGCTGGGGGGTTGGGGTGCAGGGGGACATGAGTGGGACATGAGTGGGGGCCTGCTGGCAGGGGCCCCTCACTGCTGGAGTGTGGGGGCGCAGGGGGACATAAGTGGGGACCTGCTGGCAGGTGCCTTTCAATGCTGGGTGTATGGGGGTGCAGGGGGACATGAGTGGGGGCCTTCTGGCAGGTGCCCCTCACTGCTGGGGGGTGGGGGTGCAGGGGGACATGAGTTGGGGCCTGCTGGCAGGTGCCCCTCAATGCTGGGTGGATGGGGGTGCAGGGGGACATGAGTGGGACATGAGTGGGGGCCTGCTGGTAGGTGCCCCTCACTGCTGGGGGGTTGGGGTGCAGGGGGACATGAGTGGGACATGAGTGGGGGCCTGCAGGCAGGGGCCCCTCACTGCTGGAGGGTGGGGGCGCAGGGGGACATAAGTGGGGGCCTGCTGGCAGGTGCCTTTCAATGCTGGGTGGATGGGGGTGCAGGGGGACATGAGTGGGGGCCTTCTGGCAGGTGCCCCTCACTGCTGGGGGGCAGGGGTGCAGGGGGACATAAATTGGGGCCTGCTGGCAGGTGCCCCTCAATGCTGGGTGGATGGGGGTGCAGGGGGACATGAGTGGGGGCCTGCTGGCAGGTACCCCTCACTGCTGGGGGGTGGGGTGCAGGGGGACATGAGTGGGGGCCTGCTGGCAGGTGCCCCTCAATGCTGGGTGGATGAGGGTGCAGGGGGACATGAGTTGGTGATCACTAGTGCAAGGTGACATGTGGCCTGGCTGGGGGGCATGCCCATAGTGGATGGGCTGCCTGCAGGACATGACCAGGGGTGCAGGGTAGTTTTCTGTGGTGTGGGCTGCCTGCATGGCCCGTGGAGGGGGTAGAGGGCACTCCTGGGAGGACCCACACTGCCAATTCACGTGTGGGACTCCCCGCGTACCCCACTGGATACACGTACCCCGCTCTGACAGCGAAATTGCGTATGAATCTTCCCGCGCACCCACGAAATACACGTTCCCCGCTCGCACATGGCCAATCGCGTGTAAAAATTCCTGCGCAACCCAGAAATACACGTACCCCGCTCGCACAGGGCCTACCACGTGTGAAACTCCCCACGTACCCCCCAAATGCACGTACTCCGCTCGCACAGGGCCTACCGCATGTGGAACTCCCCGCGAACCCCAGTAATACACGAACCCCGCTCGCACAGGGCCAATCGCATGTGAAACTTCCCCTGCCTCTGCGCTGAAATCTATGAATTACCCCGTTAGTGTTTTATCCATTCCATTCAAAGACATCTTTAAAACCATTTTGACAGTTTGCCAATCAGCTCTGTTTCTCTCTTGTGTTTGCTGGGGGAAATTGGGATTGATACATTTGTTTGAATTCTGTATTCCTGAAACCTGTTCTCTCTCGTCCTATCTCTCTGCATTGCATATTGGGGGGTTGAGGGGTGTGCAGGGAGAAATAGTAACCACATTGCCATTTGATCCGAACACACACCAACAAAAGTATTATTGCTGTGCTGCATTGTTTTTGCTCATCATTACTCCTTGTGATTAAAAAGATTGCTTAGTGTGACACCACCCCATTGGTGATTATTGTATCCCCATTAAGAATAGTGTGATTGTATTCTGAATATATAAATAAATATTTTAATTTTGCAAACCAGTCTGATTCCTGGTTCAGTGTGACCGGGGGGGTTTGTTTGTTTGTTTGTTCATTTGTTGTGCGCGCCGGACCCAGAGATATCAGGGCGCAGGTAAAAAGAGAACTTACACCTTAGTTACAGAAGTTAGGAGCAAAGGTAAAGACAGGTTACCTCAGCGTTACAGGATGAAGGTAAGCAGCATAGAACAAGTATAGCGGCATATGAATGTAGACAACATGTCGTAATTTACAGATATTTACATATTGAACAAAACTATATCAAAAATATATTGCATGCAGGCAGGGCTAAGTTAGTGCGGTAGGGTAGAGTGGGTTAAATATCTTTCTCTATGAGCCATTTAATTGTACTCTTTCTGAATTTGAAAAACTTTTGGTCAGATCTGAGTGTGTGTGGCAGGGAGTTCCACAATTGTGCTGCTCTTACTGGGAAACTGGCCCCTCCAATGGTGTACAGTTTGAATCTTGGCACTTGAAGGCAGTTGGGTTTGGCTTTTCTTGGCAGTTTGATGGAGTTTTTTCTGATAAATCGTTCTGTTAGGTAGAGAGGGGCTTTGTTATTTAAGCATTTGTGGATGAGGGAAGCCGATTTGAGATTATTTTTTTCTTGGGTGGAGAGCCATTTATTTTTCCCTTTTATTTCGGAGATGTGTACTCTTCTAGGGATGCTTAGGGCAGCCCTGAGAGCATTATTTTGTAGCACTTGTATTCTGTTAATGGTTTGTTTGTTTGCCCCTATGTAGAGAGCGTTACAATAATCAAGTTTTGATAGGATGAGGGCTCTAGAAAGGATTAAGCAACTGTCAACTGATAGGAATTGCTTTCCTGCTCTTATTAATTTATATGTGTAGGTCGTAGATGAAACCACTGTATTTACCTTTTTGGTTTAGGATAAGGTTGAGTCGAGGTAAAAGCCTAGGGTTTTTACTTCTCTGGCAACCTTAATAGTATTCCCATCAATAATGAATGCCGAGTAATTAAGGTTGAGTTTTGAGATGCGAGCTGCGGTGCCCAGGATGATGAGCTCTGTTTTTTCATCGTTCAGACACAGGCCATGGTTAGCCATCCATGCCTGAACGATGCTATAGACTCTATTCACCAAAGCCAGATCTTCCTCATAATCCCCCGTAAGTGGTAGGAGAATCTGGGTATCGTCTGCGTAGTTGGTATAGGTGATACACAGATTGTCAAGATCATCAAAGAGTGGCTTGGTGAAGATTTTATAAAGTGTTGGGTGAGACCCATGATCCCTGGGGCACGCCACTAGCAATGGGAATCGGGTCTGCTGCAGCCGATGGTGAGAAGACCCTCATAGTCCTGTCACTAAGGAAATACTGTATCCAAACTAGAGCTTCCTTTGAAAAGTGGGCCGCTGAGTCCAAGTGACTGCACAGGACTTTATGGTCCACCAAGTCAAAGGCAGCTGAAAGGTCTAATATAAAGGAGAAGTGCTAGTTTTCCCTCATCTCTTAGTGAGTCTATTTGGGCCTTTAAATCGATAAGGGCTGTCTCTGTGCCATGTTGTTGACGGAAACCAGATTGGCGGGCACCTAAGAGTAGGTTGACCTCAAGGAAGTTCTGAATTTGGGTGTATGCTACCTTATCTAAGATTTTTAGTAGAAATGGCACCGTGGTGATGGGCCTGTAGTTGGTGGGTATGTTCGGGTCCAGTGTTTGTTTTTTCAGAAGAGGGAGAACCCAGGATTCCTTTAGATCGGATAGGATGGTGCCAGTCGTGAAGGAGGCGTTAATGAGTTTGGTGATGAAGGGGGCTAGATCTCTAGCAGCGTCCTTGATCAGTTGTGCTGGGCATTGGTCACCTTTGCAATTGGATGGTTTAAGCGCAAGAATCGTTTTCTCTACCTCAATAACTGAGACCTTAGAGAAGTTAAATTGGGTATGTTCTATGGGTTTGGACTTCTGTGTTTTGTTTGGGGGAGCTTGAGTTTGAGCTGATAGTAAGGCTTTCTTTAGAGCTATTTTGTTTTGGAGATAGCTTGGCCACTTTGTTGGTGAGTGCCAACTGTATGTCAGTACACCAGGTATTATCTTTAATAGAGTCATCCTGTACTGCAATTGGGGTTTCCAATTCTTTTAGAATGGACAAGAGCTCCTTCATGCTAAAGTTAGCTTGTGTAATCCTGTTGTTATACTTTTCTTGTTTGGCCATGATGATATCCTTTTTGTATTGCGTTGAGATACTTATTAGATTCGTTTTATTTTCTATGGTACGATATAGATTCCAGGCCGTTTCACATTTTCTTTTCTGTAGTTTTAGGTTTTTTATGTGAGGTGTAAACCAGGAGTTGAGATGCTTTTTAGGTTTGCTATCCTTAAGTTTTAGCGGGGCAATGCTGTCAAGAGCGGTAGTCATGGCATTATTGTATTCTTCCACTAGTAAGCCTGGGTCTGTATGGTCTGGTAGGGAGTTCAGATTAGGGAGGTTGTGGGGTAAGATATTGTCAGCTGAGATGTTTTTCTTGTTTCTAGTTAAGGTAGGTATGGTGGGAGGAGGAGTGGATGCAGTAGCTCTTTTAGTATTGAGAGTGAAGGCGATTAGGTGATGGTCAGTCCATTTTTGGGGGGAGATGGAAGTGATGGAGAGGTTGCAATTGTGACTGGCAATCCAGTCAAGAATTCTCCCTTTGGTGTGAGTGGAGGTATTTACTTTCTGAGTGAAGCCTAATTCTGTCAGGATGTTAGCTACGGAGGTAGCCTGTTGATCGTTAGTATCATACCCTAGGTTAAAATCTCCTAGCACTATGGATTGTGAAGAGTTTTTTACTTCTCTGAGATAATAGTAGTAATGTCTTCATTAAAGGTGCTGGTCAGGCCCGGGGGTCTGTAAAGGAGATGGATGTATAGCGTTTGGGAGTTGGCGGTAGGTAATTTAATGGATAGTTACTCGTAAGATTTTAGATTAGGTGTTGAGGTAATTCTCATCGAGAGATTGGTTTTAGCAATAATCGCTAATCCTCCACCTCGTGAATCTAGTCTGTCAGCTCTAAGGATGGTGTATTTGTCTGGGACTGCTAGCGTTAATGCTGGGCCTGCTGCCTCATGGAGCCAGGTTTCCGTGATGCGATGAAGTCAAGGCCATTTTCCAAAATGGTCTCTGCTATGTCTTTAGCATGGGCGACTAAAGATCTAGCATTAATTAATGCGCATTTGAGGTCAGGTTCTGACCGTGGCATTAGTCGTGGGTTAGGAGTGGCATGTGGGTAGACGGTGGTCTTGTTTCTTTTAGAGCAAGGATTGGGGATAGGAAGTGGCTTGGGGCTGGGAAGTGGGGTGATTTCCATTGGGTGGTGTATTTTAGGTCGGAGGTGATCTAGAAGACATTATATTTGTTAAGGGGTTTGAATATTTTGGGTAATCGTGCACGGAGTCTAAAATTTCTCTGTGCTATGTTGCGTTGGGGATTAGAGAATAGGTTGCGTAGAGTGGGCTCCTACGTTCTCTAGGGGCAGTACAGAGGACATGGTGATATAAACAGTGGTAATAAGTAAAACTGTCAGGTTGATGATTGCAGCCGGATAGACTCGGGTTGACAAATGGAAGTACATAGGGCCTGGGGCAAGTTGAGCAAAGAGCGAATTGGGCAGGTCAGGCTACAGCAGACTGCTAATGCAACAATCAGAAGATGAACAATATTAGATGCAGCAGTCAAATGGTAGGCAGCCTAAGGCTGAATGCAACAGTCAGATAGTAGGCAGCATAAGGCTAAGTGCAGCAATCAGGTAGTAGGCAGCATAAGGCTAAATGCATCAATCAGGTAGTAGGCAGCATAAGGCTAATTGCAGCAATCAGAAGATGAACAATATTATATGCATCAGTCAAATGGTAGGCAGCCTAAGGCTAAATGCAACAATCAGATAGAAGGCAGCATACAATGAGCAGTTAAAATAGAATACATGAGCCACGGATCAGCAAGCACCGGCAGAGTGCATAGTCACAACACTGTGAGGCTAGATATGATAATAAGTGAGCGGGTAGTGTGCAATACTAGAAGGTTGAGTTACAGGTTGCTACAGTACTTAAATCAGGTAGGTGCCTTAATAGATGCATGTCCATAGAACAACGTTCGGATAGCGCCTCACGTCGGTCAGCGGCGAACAGGGGCAAACAGGGGTATTGGTCTTGTTATGGCCTTTGGATGGCCGGTTCTTCCACCTGCCGGCGGATGTTGGCAAATAAAATAGAAATTTGTTTGGTTCGGTTCCAGGAGAGGGGCGTGATATAAGTGGTACATCGTTCAGAATAAAAGAACTTTTAGACACAAATAAATAAATAAGGATTTCAGTTGTGCATTACACGCTAGGCATTGACTTAGTTGAAGTGCCGGATTGAAATCACTTGCATTCCATTAATGCAGAGCCAAGAGATTGTCAAAAGTAGATTGTCAAAATAAATGTCAGCATGGGGATCTATTTAATTCACCCATTCCCTTTCATAGTAGGTTCTCTTTAATTAGTGGGTGGGGGAAATTCCCTTAGAATATTTGACTGTATATCAATTTAATTAATTTAATTAACTTCCACATAGAATTATGCAGGGGTGTGATTAGAATAATTAAAAACCTTCACCCTCTCTTCTAGCAGAAATATACAAAATAGTCAATTATGTAATTGGGGTGCCTTGATTTTCCTTTTCAACCCTGACTTCTCTAATGAGTTGATGTGTCCCTTCCTAAAATGATAATTCACAAATGAACCCCTACCAAAACTTGTTTTTAAACAAAAGATATACTTGCATACAAAACGAAACCGATAACTGTCACCATCCCTAAACCTTGCCTTTTAGACCAAAAGATCCTTGTCCCTAAAACAAAAATTCCCCACTGAAACCCATTCCCAAAACTGTTTTTTTTTTTTTAAATAAAAGGTATTCTCATTAAAAAAAACAAAATTCCCAAATGTCACCACTCTTTCCACATTGTATTTAACCACAGGGTAACCTGGCCACACAAAAAAGAAAAATATAAACTGCCCAATTTCCCCAACACAGGCCTTCCAAGTGAAAAGGGGTCTGAAAAAACAAAATTCATTATCACCCCCATTTTACTGTCCACACTTCCCCAACACAGGCCCTTAAGTGAGGGTGGTCTGCAAAGCAAAATTCCTAAACTGTCCCCACTCCCTATACCTGGCTTTTGAACAGAAGGGTGCTGCATGTCATTGATGCTTCTTCTTTTTTAGGAGCTGGGGGGAGAATTGCTTTGCAGAAGTGAGACCTTGTGTATCCAACACTGAACGTGTGATGTATGTCTTGTTTTAAATTAGCTAGCCCTGTGTCTCTTCCTAAGCTAAATTATGGTGAAGTCCTATTTGTTTCATGGTAAACAAGGGGGAATTTCAGTAAATACTATTTTACTATTATATGCCAGTAAAATAATATCTTGTCTACTTTATGGAGCAGAGATATGGGGAAGCAAATTTGCGAATGAAATGTGCAAATTGGAAGGAACATTTTTAAAATGGTTGTTTAGATTACCTACTGCAATATCCTGTGAATATATTTTATTAGAAGGTGATTTTAGATTTGCAAAGGATATATTGGAATATAAATCTGCATTGCTATATGCAAAGTTAAGCACGTTGTCAACTAGTACTTTTGCGGCCGAATTGATGAATAATTTTGCCAAGGAAGGTCACAAAAAACATATTAAATCTTTGAGTAGATTGCACATGGTATATGTGAAATGGGTGACTGATAATGAAAAGAGCTGGTTACTTTTAAAACAAGTTAAGATCAAAAAATTATTACAAGGAGTAATATATAGCCATGCAAAGGAATGGATATGATTACCTTGGCCACACAATCTACAAGTGGCTTATTTCTTGAGCATCGGTCTTTAGTTTCTGTGAAACCAAAATATCTGTATGCTTTCCCCACTGCAGCCATTGTGAGACCATATTTTATGTTCAAATGTAATCGTTGTGACACGATGGAGATCCTAGGCGCAAAATTGGGTTTTGAGAGAAACATAAGGTTTTGTAGATTATGTGGCACGGAACAAATTGAAACTGCTAAACATTTGCTATGTCATTGTGAAAGTCTTGCAAACCTTTGTGAAAAGTATCTTTTACAATATAAGAATTCCAGTCTAATTGAGGAGATAGAAATCACTTGGAAAAGACTGATGGAAGGGAATGACATGAATCTGATATATCATATGATGAAATTTTATGAATTAAATTTAACAATTTTAAAGGACTTATCAGAGGATATTTTTGTATGTTAATTTTAACAATTGTAGAATATGTGATAATGTGTTTTAATCTATGTTTGTATATGTAAAGCCAGTTATGGCTGTGAACATATTATAAATAAATAAATATTTGTCATATGCATTTTTACAGATCTCTGATTTAAAATGCTAGCATTTTGAGTGTGCAGGGAACTCCATACAGCAAGCCTTGAATGTGAACTAGTTTCCACAAACAAAAATGGTGCTTAAGTTTTGATACTAAACCTCTCAGACAGATGTGTTGAAGATTATATTCTAGCATTGTTCCATATTACCATTATTGAAATTCGACAAACAGTTGACAGTTTATTTAGCTCATGTTCCTTGTTTGTGAGACAAAAGTATAAGAAGATAAGTGTGTTGCAATTGAAACTGTGTTTTCTGCCTCAAAGAAGGCATGGCTGTGATTGAACAAATTATTATTCATTGAGCTTATAACTAAAATAAATGTAAATTATTTCTATGCCCTGGCCTGATTATTGGCTCAATGTGGGCACAGGGGGAGATGTAGGTGGCTCTATATGAGTCTTCAGTAAGGCCAGTTCTAAAAAACGTAATTGAGTGTTGTAGGGCTCCTTGATTGGGGGTGGGAAGGAACTCCCCATGTTAAGGGTGGTCTGTCAATATAACGTGACAGACATTTGAGGCTAATATCCTCAACACCATCTTCTCCTTCACACATTACATAGGTACATTGCCGTCCTCACCTGTACTCCTTTGCAGCCACAACATGTGTTGTGTGGCTAAAAGATGGACATGGCCACAATGGACATCACTGCAGAGTCCATGCTTGCCACTCACAGTCTGCCCAGGCCATGATGACTGACATTCAGTCACTGCCGTTTCAGGATTTTAGGTGAGCACAAGGCACCAGATGGCAAGTGAAACATTAATTGTACCAACTACTCATCCAGTGGCTGTTGGGGTATGGAATTGATGACTCCTACATGAACTGCTTTAAAGTGTATTTCAGGACAAGGCAACTGTAGTCGGGCCACATGGCATCCCAAGATGTGACACTGGGATTGTCTGCCATACCATTTGTGTAGCTTTCAAAATGTGCTTTAGCTATTACTCTTCTTCACGTGTGTGAGCAAAAGAGTCATACATTTAAAGACAGCTATGTTACATTGTCCCTGTGATGAAGCCCTTATCATGCTTGCAACACACCATAAAGATGGGAAAGGGCATGTTCACATGACAGGAGGAGTGAGGGGAGGAATAGACAGTCCCTCAAAAGTAGCCTTGCGTTTCCACAGCCTCGTACACTGAAGGCATCATGTTTTACAATGTAGGCATCTGTAGAGAAGAAATGACCATCCATGTCTACCTCAGGCAAGTGTGTGCTACAGACAGTGGAACGTGCTAATGATCCATTGCCATCAAAGCCAAAGTAAGCAACACAGACTTATTCCTTTTGAGGCCATGACCCATTGCATGAAATGTGTCCACACCACTAGCATACAGTGGACCGCAGAGTACTCAAATTCCATGGGATGTCTCATATTGTAGTGGCTGTTCTGGGACCATATGCACATGTGTGATCAACTGCACAACTGACTGCCTGTGTTCAGTGATGTGAACGTTGTCCATGGTGGCCATCCTCCCTGCATCCATACTCCTTGCCCTTCCACCCGCAGCAGTTGTCCCATAGCAGGCAAACATTCATAGATCCCTCAGTCACAATACCTTCACCTCAGCAATGAAGAATTGGAAGTGCTTGGGATTGTCAAGTAACCAAGAGTGAACCCTAAGTATCTCATCAAGTACCACCCCAAGTTGTCTTCTCTGGTTTCGACCTTGAGGTTCCAGTTGGCACACATGTTTTCCAACATATATGGGGCAACTACATATTTAAGAGTAAGCAATGCATCCTCAGAGCCAGGTGCTGTACAGGCACTACTAACATAAGTACTGTTGTTTGGGCAGATTGTGGTGTAATTGCTTAGCACATCATGATGCTGTATGTTGCAATGACTCACAGTTGCCAGTCCCTCTTTCTGGTGTACTTAATGTTTGTATGATGTGAACTTGCATGTGAGGACCTCTCACAAACTGTCTTTGAATGGCATGTGGGCAGCACTTCTGTGTCCCTCTTCCTTGTCACAGACCTTATTGTATAAAGGTGCTCCACCTTACAACAGAACTGTCTTTAAGGAATCCTTGGTTCGGATTATTGTTTTGCCCATGCCCTATGTATCCCAGTGTATATTGCACCTGACAAATCCCATGCACCTCTGGTTTTGTTCCCTGTCCTTCCAGAAAGGGAACCCTGGAGAGACCAACTGGGCTGCTCTCTTTCTTTCCCTTCCCAAAGGAGTGACCCCACTGCAGATGTTTGTGATTTTCTCCTCAATCCCTGCAGGGCTTGAACTTCAGGAAAGGCTGAAATGTCAGGTTTAGTGAGTATGGGGCATCCCTGGAGTTTCAGTTGGGCTGAGCACCAAGGGTGGGTTGTGCTGTGGGCTTGTGGGTGATTACAGAACAATTCCCCCAGGCCTTCAAATGGGTATATCACTACGAGTGACTATCTAAAGTAAAACAAGTTTACGATCACAGGGTACCACACTTTAGCCATGAGTCTTGCTGTTTGCGGTCCTCCAAAGCCAAATGTACTTATATTTTCTGTTAGGCGCATTTGCTGTCTTCTCATTTGAATAGGTCTTGGGAACCCCTGGACCTCTTCTGGGCCACACTAGTGGAGCCAGCAATACAGTTGGAATATCACTGTCCCACGTCTTAAATGCTGAAGGCAGATAGCCTGGCCTTGCAGTATGGTAGTCTGCTATGTTTCTATGTGTGTGGAATTATTCAGCCAGCACTATTCAGTTAGTTGTGAGTGTGAGCTCATTGTCATGCTGGGTATGCTGAATACTAGGTCCCATGTTGTTGAAATCATGTTGCGCTGCCTGTTTTCTGAATCATACTATATCCTCCTTATGCTCCCACCTTGAAACTTTCAGGTTCTGTAACAGCAATCAGGGTCTACTTGAGAAACATGTTGAATTGATGGGTGGGTGTCTGCATATGGGCTCTTTGATACCAGGTAGGGCACACTTTAATGTCTGATTGTTTAGCCCATTTGAGATGAGCTTCTTCTTAGAGCATGTACCATCACGAGTGAGAGTAGGAGTCATACAGATTACAATAAGTCATCTGAACTATAGTTGAGCCATTCTGTATGATTGCACCACACATTCACTGCAATAGTCTATTTAGTGCTTCCGTTCATGGCACAATGCAGGTCCATGGCACAATCTGGCGCTTCAGGGGGGCACGTTTTGGGCATGTACAGTGCTACTGTTTTTCCTTTGTACCGTTGGATTTAGTGCAGACTTAATTTGTGAATTGGGCCCAATGTATGTATGTATGCATGTAATTAATAACACACACACCTAACTGGGAAGCAGCAGGACACTTTACATAGGTGCACACCCCTGGGCAGTACAAGTAAGGTTGCCAGCATAGTAGGGGAGCTTTGCAAGAAGGGTTGGGTGGCGAGATCACGTTCTTCCCATTGATAACTTGTATCAAAGACAGAGTTCATAGCAGGAAACCTCAACTTAATAACTTTTTAGGGAAAAAGAGACTATCCTTGCATAGATGATCGGGCACAAAAGCATATGCAGGATCACTGTTATTCCTATTCTTTCAGCGTACAAGCAATGCACAGTCTATTACTTACTGGTTTTAGTAAGAGTAGACTCTCCCAACATGTTTTTCAATTCATCAAATATGTAATTAATAGGGCTTCTTAATTTAAATTGCATTGGACGAGCTGTTAATTGTGTGTTAAAATGGTTACTTGCAATTCTTTTGGCAGGGATATGTATGCTTACTATAGCTGTTGACCATACGACTTGGTGATTATATGCAATTAAATATTATTTGTAATCCATATGAATTCAGTGATCATTGATGAATAAACACGTATCCCTATTTTATTTTCCTCTCAATGTGTCCTATTCGTTGGTCTAATTATACTGAAAAAGGCAATGATTATGTCTAGTGTACTAGTTTTGTCACAGAATCCACTATTTTTTTTTTGTTTTGTTTTAAGCCTTCCTCGAGGCCATTAGGTAAATAAGGAACCTCAGATACTCTATCAATACCCCCACCCCCTTCGTGTCAGCAAGGGCGGTGCAAGTCAAAAGAAAATTCGATTGGCAGCCCTATATGACTCGATAGTCCGAGTAAATTACACAATACACTTCTTGGAGGGTCACTGTGTTTTTCCTGGCAAGGAATTATGGCAAGGAAGGACAGAGACACAGTGCAATTAATCATACGATTCAGTTGCCAATTGTGGCACTTGTATTCCCTGGGTCTTGACCAAAAAGGCCACTGAGATACATTACCAGATAAGATTTTATGTGGCATCTAAAAAGATGAATTGGTAAAAACCGGAACGGTAATGTAGAGAGGAAATGCATTCGTACGTCAGACTGATGTGCTGAATGATATGAACCGTGTCTCTGAGATGACTTATTGTTCCAGAGAACTTAAAAGCATAATATTACTATGAAAGAAGGGAACCAATCAATGAATGTCTGTAGTGTCTGGAGCGATGTGGGGGGCGGAGGGGGAGCTTGAGAATTGGCTTCCATGATTTAGTAAAACAGACCCTTTTTTGGTCTTGTCTCCTTTTCATATTGCTAGCACAATGCAGGAAACGTGGACAGTTCCTGCACTATAAATCACGTGCAGTAAGAAGCAGGAGCTCAATGACGGCCCTAGAGATGGCCTCATCCTTAGAAATTACTTTCACCTTATTTATTATGTAACCGTTGGTCTTCATTATTGCAGGGGCTATGTTAAACGCTGTTTAATTAGGTCTGTTTGCTCCTTTACGTCAAAAATGTACATACCTGTATTGCAAGGTTTTTGAATACAGAGGGCTTCATTGCAAGCCTGTTGGTCTGGAAATAAGGGTGCCGGTAGCAACGTATCGGCACCATTTCCAGATCGCCAGACTACGAGAATGCCTGGCCCCTGCAGGCATGGTTTTTACGGAAGCACCAGCACCGCTAGCAACGGTGCTGGTGCTTCCGTGTCCCCATTCCTATGGGACACCACTCCACAGCAATGGGGATTTACACTTTCTTCCACCTGACATCCCGGCCCAACGCCACCTGGAATATCCCAGTGGCACTGGGATATCAGACGGCGGAACAGGCGGATATCAGCCGACCTGGTATCACTGTTGGCCCAGAGTCTCGTTAAGTCATAATGCCATATATTTGAGTCTTTTTAGATTGGGCTATTTGGTGTTGCTTGAGACACCTATTCTCTGAAACTATTTTATTAGAGTACAGATAGGGAGGCATGGCGTATGAGAAGGGACACATAGCCCGTAGATCTTGTTGGGCTATGTGCCCAAAGGCTGGACTGGCCTATAGGGAACTCTGGACATTTGCTGGTACGCCTCTGCACCATGGTTGTCCTTTGTATGATATTTTGACATTTCCCCATAGAAAAAGGTTTGGACTTGCTGGAAATGTGTACTATAGGGCCACTTTGACATTTCTTTCCAGGACCTCCTTTGGTTCCCAGTCCACTGGAGGTGCCCACCCAATGACTGCCCATGGCCATGCCAATATCTATGGCAATTTGCACTCATTTCCTAACCCTCTTTGAGCCAAAACACCTCTTCGAGGGAACTCTTTGAGCTTTCTTTAAACAAGCCATACCATCAAACCTTGCTCTCAAAATGCATGCCAGTCTTCCGAGAGTTAATGGGCCTGATTTACAAAAGCCCTTTCCTATGGCACTATTTTTAAATGCCCAGGTGCTGTCATCATTTTGCACCTGCTACCATCAATGGCCAGTTAATTCCAATATGGCTGCGCTTGGCAAATGGCCTTTCCCATGGCTACACAAAAGCCCAAAGTGTTGGCATTGCCAATGCTTGTTTGTCTAGTTTCCTGCATGTTGCACACTACATTGCAGGGCATTTATTACAACATTCTAAGATGGCACCCTCCATGTCCATAGTTGGTGACTTTCTGAGGCTATGCTTCAACTCATGCTGGCCGTTGTACCACCTACCCACATGGTAATGGCTCCATTTCCGATTCCGAGTATGTGATTTTGTAACAGATTCCCTCGGAACCACTTCCAAACAGATGCAAGATCCTGAACTCTGTACCATTTCTATTTTACAACAGGTGTGAAGAAATCATATTTTGGCCAGAGGAAATGCAAGGGGGGAGCAAAACATTCTTCATGTGCTATGCCCACATTTGTATCACAACTCAGTTCAGAAGTGATTCATTCAGAAAAGAAAAACAGATTGAAAGTGAGGCCTATGGCCCCCTCCCCTCTGCTTATTTATTGTCAGAACGAGCCTTATGCAGCTATGCTCTTACGAGACGTTAGCTAGAAATGGAAGCTTCCAAAGAACCACAGTACTTTGTATGCCAAACTGTACGAAATGTTCAAGCAGAGGCGTAGCCAACGTTGGGCCTGGAGCCCATGTAGTTGGGCCCACTGCAGTGACATTAACATCTCTAAATGCCCACACAGTGCTGCTGGGGGGGCATTTACAGACTGTGGGTGGGCCTTGCCCGCTCAGGCCCTGCCCTATCTACTCCTCTGTGTTCAAGCACCGTTGTAAAAAAATACGTGTTTTACTCAGACATAGATAACAATCAAAAACAATAAACACCTACCCCAGTAAGGAAAGCACTGAGCTGATACAGGCTCAATATAAATAAATGGTCTATACACTGTCCAAGTCATGCCGCAGGAGGGAAACATGTAGGTAAAATGGATTTAAATCTTAGTCTACTTTGCAGTGTCTAGGGAGGTTCGTATGCTTTTCTCTTGATACAAGCCACCATTGGAAGGCAGCAAGCTGGCTCAATGGGATTTGACTACCTCAGCACAGATGTATATACATGGATGGCTTGATGGTTCTACGGCATATGCATACTGCAGACAGTCATGGCTTGAAGGTTTTGACTGTCTTTGCAAATCTGAAGAACCAAGCAATTCAAACAGGCATCTAGAGGCGCAAGTGTGCTTAGGTGACTCGATCAGTGGAGGGTGGCTGTGATCCGTGTAATAGACTGCTGGCCGGGGCAGTAACTCTGGGGTGCAGTGGAAGCTTGATGAGCCGAAGACAGTCATGTGCAGAACAGTGTCAACGTCTTATTTGCTGGTTTGACAGCATCACAAAGATGTGAAAGTGTCTTCAATGCTTCTGGTGAAATGCTGAGCAATAGCAGGGTCAGAAAATATGATCTGGACTCAGTAGAGTGTTGAAATTCTAAAACAATAAATCTACTGAGTTGGAGCTCTCTTCTTAATCTCCCGCTAAAGGGGCATTCCAAAATTTCACTAGCATGTACACTGTCCCCACTGTGGGTGCGTATCTGTTCAGATCAAAGAATCCTTATTGCAGTCAAGCTTCAAAGTTATTTAAGCTATTGTTCCTTATGATTCCAAGGAACAGAATCAACAGTCGTGGGTTCCCACCTAAAGAATAGCAAAATAAAATGGGGATTGGGCTTTCCAAGTCCTTTGCTTGAATTCAGTAAGAATGACTGCCTGAGTGAGTGCCGAGCATATTTTACTACTGAGCAGGAAAGCCAAAGATAATATTCTAGTGAAACTTGGCCAAGAGGCACTTCCTGTTAGTCGGGGTGACACTTTAAACTGGTAACTTAAGGTTGAGTCCACTGAGCTGCCTACTCTTGCAAAAGAGGCATCATTGGCCGCTGAGTGTCCAACTATTTAAGAAAAGTGCTAATTCAGGCCAGAGACAGAAGCTGCAGTCCTGAAGTGACCGCCAGATCCGATTTTCATCAGCTGGATGCTCAAGTAAAACTGATTTTTGCATGCACATTAGCTAAGGACTGTGATAGTGTAACAGGTTTGCAAACAATATTGATTTAGCTTTATATCTGTCTAGGTTTCAATTATTAGGAATCTGCCACACTATTACCAGTTCTATGTCAAGACCGGAGGCTCCCATTATGCTTCTCTTTCTTTTATTCGACAATAAAGAAAACAATCAGCAGCAAGATATTTGTGCACCAAAAGTGAATGTGCCATGAGTAATGTGCAGAAAACAGGTGCACCAAATATATATATAATAAGCAAAGCAATATAACAGTAATATAACAGTAACATCATAACATAAAAGGTAAGAGTCTCTGAAGAAACTACATTTCCCAGGGAGCTTATCTCCAGTTCATTTTGAGGCCTTCAACACGTGACCTAGTCCACCAATAGTAGTTCAGATCCCCTGCATAACAGTCCTAAACATGATGACACTTCCTCTTTCTGGGCTGCGAACTTGGCTGTCCATAGTAGAAGATAACTGTGGCTAACTTGAAGAAGAAGAACTTGTGTCTGGCCATGATCAGGCGGACTTGTTTGTAGGCGCTGTCAAAGAAAAGGAAAAATTTGTCTTTTGTTTATGACAACCCTAGATCCCTTATCAGGGTGGGAGAAAATCGTGGAGTTTTTCCAATAGGGTACATGTACATTTCAGAACATTAATCTTTTCATTACATATTTAATTAACATCAGGTAACATGCTCTTACTTTCTTGCCGGGTGGGATAATGCTCGCCTCCGAGTCTTTAATTGAATTAAGACTTTCTAGTAAGTTATTATGGAAAATCTTTATTCTATGTCAAGACCGGAGGCTCCCATTATGCTTGTTTAAAGCTTACTTACCACAATAGATGCCGGCTGATCTACCGGTTTTAGGTAGAATTGTTTGAATACTGATTCACTTGCCCAGTCTGCCATCCTCATGATATCTTCTAGGCGAACTCCTGCCTGGAAGGCTTTGGAGGCCATGGCTCCTCTAACTGAGTGGGCTCCGAAGTGCTTGGTGTCTATCCCTGCTTGAGCCAGCGTCCACCGGACCCAGCGTGCTAAGGTTGGTGCTGATACTGCTTTGTGCGGTTTACGCAGAGCGATCTGTAGCTGCCCGTTAGGGGAGGTTCTGAGTGGAACCGTCTTTTCTTCGTAGACTTTTAAGCATTTAACCAAACAGATCTTAGGTTGATCTCTAAAGGCGGGATAGGAAATCACCCTGGAATTGCACTTTGTTCTTCTATGAATATGGAATACAATGCCATCTGGAGAAAAGGCTCTGCCTGCTAGATCTAGAGCTCTGATATCTGAGACTCTCCTGCAGGATACCAAGCAGAGTAGAGTAGTGAGTTTGCCAGATAAGGCTGTACGTGATAGTTCTTCGTTATTAGGCCAAGACAGAAATAGGTTCAGTACTTTATTAACATCCCAAAGCTTGTCATAGCGAGCTGGAGGTGGGACGGTAAGCCTTACACCCTTGAGCAACCTGCAGACGAGGTGGTGTTCTTCTGCTGGTACTCCTTGGCCAGATCTCTGTGCTTCTCCTAAATAATGTCCTGAAACGCTGGGGGCTTTCAGGTGTGCCTAAAATAGAAGTTTCCAATGTAAGTAGATTAATCCAAATGAAACAAAGTGTGTGGGGAATCTGCCTGCCTTCATGTTTTCCCTTAATAGTGGGTGGGGGGGCAACTGTGTAGACCCTTAGCATATTTTACTGAGTGATAATTTAAGTAATTCCCATAAAGACTGATGCAGGCGGAGGTCGTAGAAGTACTGTAAGTTACAGTAATTTAAAGTAATTGGGTAAATCTATTCTTCCTGTCAACCCCAGACATCTCTAGAGAAAAGGGGTATCCCTGCCAAAAAAAAAACATTATTCCCAACTGTCACCACTTCCCAGACCTTGCTTGTAAACAGAGGAGTGTTGGATATAACTGAAATATGGATTTTGGTGCTGAGTAGAGAAGTGCTGGGTTAAAGGAAATCAAGCGTAAATCTCCATTGAAAACTGCACACTCTTTCCTGGGAGTGAAAAAGTGATCCTGATTGAAGAAAGCAGGAAGAAAGGTTCTATCAATCTAAAGTGTTCTCAAAGATCTGTGTGATTTCAAAACTGATAGCAATTATACATGTGCAGAAAATCACAATGTACCACGCACAGCATGTGAATTTGCTCTTGAACACAGAAACAGTTGTTTTAAATCTACACCTTATCAAGTGATAGTTATGCTTTAGTAATGTGCCAGAGTATTAATTAATTTTGACATCCAAGGGGTTCGTAGGACAATAGTTTTGAATTGTTCATTTGGCCTGTGTTCCCAGTACCTGAGACAAAAAGTAAAATGTGCATTTTGCATTGAAGCTTTGTTTTGTTCCACAGAGAAGATGGCATGTGTAACTATTTGATGTGAATATTCATGGAACCTATCATTTAAATAAATATATATTCTTTCTGTACCCCAGCATGCTTCTTGGCTCATTGTTGGCAGAGGGGGAGGGACCTATGTGTCTACACATGAGCCACAGATAGGGCTAGCTGAAGAAAAATAAATGATGTATTGTGTGACACCTTGATTTGGGGTGGGCGGAACTCACCAAGTTAAGGCTGGTGGCTCAATATGTTATTGTAACTTCCATCTCCAGCTTTGGTACTTAGCATTCTCAATTTCTATAGTTTTATTGTTCATGTATCCTATGTTGTTTGAATTTTTCACACTCTTCTTTAACATCATCACTCACTAGACACCCACATTTTCCCTGTAATCCTGGCTCCCTTTCTCTTTCTGTCAACATTTTGATAATCTTAGTTAATCTTCTACTTTCATTTCTCTCTCTCCTGCAATTTTGATTGCTCTCTAGTGCACACCCTATGTGTGCAAATACACTCCCTGTAGTCTTGATTCGTTTCTCATTCTTAACTTCTAGCTCCTCTCTCTACTCATTCTTATATTCTCTTTCATGAACACAATTTCTGATGCTCTCACTACCTCTCATACTTCCACACCTCACTCCGTGCAACCGTCAGTGGTACAGATATTCTAATTAATTTCTCTGTAATCTTTCTTCTTCCTGCTTCTTCTTTGCCAGTCCTGCTCTTCCTTTGATTACTTTTATATGTCTTTATCATAATCAGAGTGTCATTCTATGAATGTCTCTGTCAACTTTCAGGTTTCCTTTCATCCGCTGTCGATATAATGACTCTCTACTGACCCTTTCTTTCTTCCTCTGGCACTTCCTTTCCACTTCTCCTTTCCACTCACTTGTCTTACTCCTTTCTTCCTATTATTGATTCATTTAATGTATTGCAACTCTTTAAGCCCTCTCTCTTACACCTCTGTTTGCTCCCATCATCTATTTTGCCCTAATGACTCCTTTGTGTCTCCATTTTCTGTATTTCCTTTTCTATCTGCTGATCAATCGTTTCATCATTTTCCTATAATCTCCTTTCCAGTCCTTCCACTACTTCTTCCACCTGGTTTTTCTGCTTTGTGGCCTTGTTTGCTTTTATATGATCTTGTTTTTTTTACAGATGTTCAGGAATCATTTCATCTCTTGCTGTCTACTCTTTTCTACACCTTGACTCTTCCTCTGCCTTTTTGTGATCAGTTATGTCATATTCACTTGATTGCCAACACTTTTTCTTCCTGAGTTACTTTTTGTAAGCCACCTCAGTCGTGGTTGGCCTCTTTCTTGCTGTCTACCCTAATGCTTCAAGTAAATTTAAAGGATGCTGGAAGCAATTCCACTTGCCCACAAATCTAGCTGTGGTTTCCCCTCATCACATTTGTGATTATCTTGTATTTCTTTCATGCCAAACAACATTATTATAAATCTCTCATCACCCCTCTCACATTTATTTTCCTTTTATGATAACTGTCTTGTTCCCCATCCCTATAAAGTTAATCTGAGCTCCCCATATTTGGCCTCTGACTCAAAATGTATCTCTAAAATTGATAAATTAAGCTATTTGCTCTTTCCTGCATCTCTTTCTTCATCCCTTTCTTCTTCCTCTAAATTGCCTTCTCCTATTTTACTACTATTTCTGAAGAGTTTCTTGGGCCTTCTGCTCCAATGTGCCAACCCTACCACTGCTTAATGAGTTCCTCTTCCATTGGCCCTCATTCCTTCACTGTATCCACACTTTATCTCCCTCCTTGACTTCTCTCTTTAACTTATGTTTCACCACTGGTACGTTTCCTCTTTCCTGTCAGCATGGTATTAGTCTTCCAATTCTTAAAAAACACTCTTTTGCCACTTCTCTTCCTTCTGACATCTCTTCCTTCTAATTAGACCACTAGGTAACTATTTCATTTCCTTTATACATTTCATATGCACGCTACCTTCTCTTTATTAGCCCTGTACATTTTCTCTAATCATCTCTAGCCCCCACTACATTATGACTTCTGTTATGTTTAGTCTAAGGAAATTGTGATTCAGAATGTTACCCATTTTCTCACATCTTCCAGTCTTTTCAAACTTTACATTCTTTTCCTTCTTCAAGGCCTACTTACATTTTCCTGTGGATCATTCTACTCTCTTTCCTCAGTAAATCTTCTTTTTGGGGTTCATTTTCTATAACTCCAATCACTCATGTTCTTTCTCTTTTGTCATCATCATTTCTTTTTTCTCCTCTTTTTATTCAGGGCACCACAAGGGTCTGTGAGTGGCTCTTACTTGTTCACTCTTTATTAAATTACACTCTTCTCTATAATTCATTCCTTTCACCAAAACTGTCATTCCTAGGCTGGCAATTCTCCAATATTTTTCTCTTTCACTACCTTTTCTGAACCACTTAACACTTCCGTCTATGATTGCCTTTCTGACACCAATCTCTGGATGCTCATTGCCGCTCTTCATCTCAACCTATTTAAAACTGGGTTTCCTTTATTCCCACTCATTCCACTCAATATTGGCCACCCCACCTTCTATTTAGTTTCTTCCTAATTCTCTCCCTTTCTCTTATTCTGTTCAAAATCTCTGTGTAATTGTTGATGCCTCCTTTTCCTTTCCTCATTACATTTTTTGTCTTGCTATTTTCAACTCTATATCATTCAGAAAATTGAACCTATTCTTAACCTTTCTTCTAAAATTGTGGGCAGTGGTGTGGGCTGTTCCTGACATTTCTGGCATTACAAGCTATGTGCGGAGGAGGAGGGGCTTAATGTCAGGCTCCATCGCTAATAGAGTCACAAGAGCGTAGTGCAAAGGGCAGTGTCGTGGGCTGTTTCTGCTGTTTCTGGCATTCTCAGCTGTGCGAGCAGGAGGATGGGCTTAACACTTCAGGCTCCAATGCGTATAGAGTCACAAGAGAAGAGCTGAGTGGGCAGCAAAGTAGACATTTCCCGCTGTTTCTGGTATTCTCAGCTGTGCAAGAAGGAGGAGGGGCTAAACACTAAAGGCCCCAATGCTGTAGGATATTTTTTGTAAATTTGGGGTTTGGCAGTATTTTCTTACCGCTAAAAGATGAACGTAGTTTGGTAATACTTAGCCTTGCATTTAGATTGGGTTTGGCCTCATATCATTCTAGTGACCACACCTTGTTATTTTATATTGGAGAATCTAGTACCATATACTACTGGTGGTATTTTGTGGTAATAGGTTATTTAGTGGTGAGCATAGATTCCTTCCCTACATTATAACCCCATCATAAACAAAACCTTCCCTTTTATTAAAATACGTCCTAGTGACCTATAGAGGGCCTTGGACCTATACACACAAGGGGACCCAACACTTTTATATAGAGTGCCACCTACAGCCTGTCGCCGGTATCACGGGCTTATCTACACCAGTGATCTATGTGCCCGTAGGCCTCATTACTGGTTCATAGACCCACAGTAATCTATATATTATACCAGAATCCCCAAACAATATGCAAGGAGGACACACACACACACACTTATTTTATTACTGCTTATTCTGTTTTTTATTCTATCTACATGGGCAAATAGACAAATGTATTACCAAAGAAACTGAATCTCCCGCGTGTCCGCATATGCAATCCCCAATGCAATAAAAAAACTCTACACAATCTGCTTTTATATATTGTTTGTATTGCAAACAAATACAATTCACAATAAAAACCTTACCATGTGCATTTCACCATTATATATAAAAGAAGAAGAGAAAAAAACAACAGATACAGAGCAAATAGGCCTTTTTTTAAAATAGGCATTGCTTTTTAGCATTATGAACATGACAAATTAAAATGGAGGGGATTTCATTTGCTACTCTGCCTACATGACATTTTTAGATTGCTCATTCGTACACCAGCACACATTGACCTCACTTAAACTATGTCTGCTTACCGAAAATATTTGTGGCTCTCTCCCACACAACCTTTTCTTTACTCCCTCAGAAGAACAGCCCCAGTCAGCATGAACTGTCTCTGTAATCTTGGTGTCTGGAATGCACAGCGAAACTTCCAAGCCAGTGCTTAATCACACCAAGTACTTCTGTCTTCGGAGCCCAGCCAACACAAACTAACTTCTCTCTGTCAGTTTTCCCCTCAGCAGAGCTCTGCCCCTACCCACTTAGCCTAAGTGATATATCTGCAGACACTTTCCTCCAATCAGGTTAAAAGGCAGCATCACCCTTCACTTTTACACAATGGGATCTTTGCTCACAGAGCAACTGTTTCAATTATTATTTCCTTTCACGCATACTTTCTGCTTTCTGCAAACACAGAAAGAGAAAGAAGAAAAATATGCCAGTGGACATTTGAAAAACGAATTCCAAAATATGTATTTTCACCTCATTTTGTACATGGGACTACATTATAATGTTAAGGTTAGCATTAGTGATTAGTAATTGTTAATTAAGTCAGTCAGTTAAATAAATAATGTTCAATGGTGTAGTCTTCTATGCATGAGGTATTCAAGAAATAAAAAAGAATTGATGCACTTTTACTCTCTGCAGTTCTCTGCAGTTTCATATTGGGCTTTAGCTGCATTATGAATTCTATACCTTGCATGCCCCCAGCAACCTATTCACATGTTACACTGGCAACATAAAAATGCCTATATGTGTGTGCCACATTATTGTTGGCAACAAAATGCCATCACATTTATTGAAGCGCTATATACTCTAAATTGCTATAAATATTATAAAGCGCTATATATATTACTACAATGCATATAGAGTCACAATAGTGTTGCAGGTAGCGTCATAGGCTGTGCACTCTGTTCCATGCTGGGTCCACGCTAGGTGCATCGGCTGTGGCTGTGGCTGAGGCACTATGTAAGAGGGCCCCCATGCAGCAAGAAGACTCACGTGGTGTCAGTCTTCAGGTAGTGTTTGAGCTACTGAGGTGAAGTGGGGACTTGCACCGTTTGTCTTCACATGCTCTTTGCTCACCCACCAGTTGGAGCAGGTGTTTTGTTTGTTTCTGGAGACAAGTTTGAAAGCAGATGTTTGGTGAGGGGCCGATGAGTGAAGTGGAGGCCAATCAATGATATATTGTTTGCCTACTGCAGTTCTGTACGTTTCTTTTTTTCCAATGCTCCCACTTCTCCTGCTCCTGGTCCCATCCTTTGCACTGGGTGGAAGCTGGGAGCTTCTGCATGGGAAGGTTGGCCCCCCTTTTCTGTTGAGCTCTATTGACTGTCTATGAGGCCATTTCCTCCTCTGACTTGCCCTAGATACATTGGAATCTCATGATCTGCATTATGCTACAAGGATGGGCTTTTAAATGTGACGTCCCCATTCAAGCATTTCCTTTGGCTAGTCTTCTTAGCAATTTTTCCTAGACCTTGCTAACCAATAAGTGCGGAAGGAGACATAATTGAGAAAAGCCTCCCAAGCCAGTTGGGTGTTCCCATGTAGTTGAGCTTTGTCTGGTCTGTGTTGAAAACTATTGTTAACTATTGTGTCCTCGCCCTCTTCCTATTCTGACATTTTGCTGTATTTTATGCATTATGATTGAGTTGGGATGATTTAGTAATATCATAATCAGGCATAGTTATTTTACGACATTTTAAGTTGCATTTGTTTTCAATTGTGTTTAGGAATTTTTGAATTTTGCTTAGTTGGGGCTCATTACGAGTTCCCGGTCTGGAATATACTGGTAAAAATGCTGGTTATTCCGGCACCAGCATTTTTTCCAGACCGGGGAAACACAACTTTGCCGGTGGGGGAAGTGAACTACCAGCAGGCCCGACTTAGGCACCTATATCTCGATTGCCTTAGGATGGGATGTTCAATTAGACACTCAGACAAATGGAAATATTTGCTCTGTGATCCTATCTGTGACAGCCACAATTCGGGGCACAAATCACATCGGGCTGGTTAATTTCTATAACAACAAAAGTGGCAAAGGCATCATGGTTTTATTGAAATCATTACAAGGTTCATTACCACCAGGGCCATGGCTTTCCCGTGATAGTGTGGGGGTGGAGGGGTGGAGGGGCGGACCTCAATGTTTGGTTAAGCTCTGGGGAAGGGTTCCTCTGTGACAATGAGGAGGAAATGGCCCTGTCAATACCAACGCCATTTCTAGTGGGCCCTGTTACATACAGCAATGCTCTAGTGATCTGGAAAATATTGGTGGAGACTGGCTCAGGGCAATTAATGGTACAGGTTAATCCAACACTGCAGGCCACTATACCTTTGGTAACAGTAGATCTAGAAGTATCATAGATTTCATTCTGATCCCCATGAAGTAGTGGGGAGGTATCAGAGGTTTTGAGATCCTAGAGAGAGGTGAAAGCAATTATCTCCCTTGCTCACTTGATTGGACGTCAGGAGGGAGGGAGGTGATTGCCACTGATGATATATATACTCAACCACTAGTGAAGGGATCACAATACAGGGTGCTTTGTTGGAAAATGGACAGAGAGCCAGAGTTATCCATTAAGGTTGTAGTGCTACATAAGGAAGTCCTTATGATTTCCCTTGATCCTGAATCCACAACTATTATTACTTCTTTTGCATTATTTGTTGATAACTGCATGTCTACATGTTTATTTTTATTATTCATTTCTTTAGTTTCATAAAAACTTTGCAACATTTTTGTTCACTTATAGATAGTCTAGCACCAGTTAATAATATCACACTTAATCACGACTATTAAGTCACACATGTTAAATTCTAAAACCATTTAAGTCTTAAAGACCATTTGACCTTAAAACATTGTACCTAAAAACGATAACAATTTAAAACCACATTGCGTACATCAAGACTTTGTCATCAACCAAATGTATGGCTTATTTGCGTTGGGCATCTCAAGGTTTGCCATCTAATTTACTGCAGGTAGGTGCTTTTTAATTATTCCCCACATTTGATACAAGGCAATATACACTCTTCGGCTGTCTGTATTCAGGATGTAATTCCAAAAGGCCTCACCCTTAATAGAGTCATATTATTCTACCTAATGGCCTAGGGTTGTCAAGTATTCTACACCCAAGCCAGCACATTCCGTTAAAATATGTCTTGCAGTCTCAGCTCTGTCAGGGTTCTTGCATATATGACAGTACCTTTCCTTTAAAGGAAGCCCGAGTTGTGCACCAGTTAATGCCAAAATTGGCAGTTGGTTGAAGCAGAGTTTTAGTCAAAAGAACAAAACTGTAAGATTTGGGCACTGCCTTACGTACTGCTGTGGCTTTAGGTATTTATGCATTACTCCTGCAACATGTGTATGGCTATAATGCCTCCAAGTGGGTGTAATTACATGGCCCAATCTCACACTTTGATTTTCCATATAAAGATATGTTGAAAAATCTCATAGGTGGTTCCCCTAGAATAATCTGGACACCATCCAACATTCTTAAATAAATTGGCTGCCAACAGCTCAAAACTGTTGTTACCACAACCAGGCACTTATTGTAAACAGAGCAGTTAACATTTGGGTTTGGAGTGGATTGTCAAGTGCAAAAGCTCTTGCCTCTTCAGCAACTCTCTTTGAAGTGAGGTCAGCCCAAGTACCAGTCTGATATATTGCACTGGTGTGGCAGTACTAAGCCTCAAGATCTGTTTCCAAAACCACCTCTATAATATCTAACCATGCAAGATCTCTCACTGCCAGAGCTTCTATTCCATACAGCACAACGGGGCAAAAGCATTGTTTATATATAATATAATAATTCCATCAAAAGTAAACCCTGCTGTTTCTCTCACAAAGTTAGATATCAGCTGTGTCAACCTAAGGGCCTTTATTTTCTTAGCATCGACTATGTACTTGTACGTTTTGCTGCTGTTCATATCGACGCCTGAATATGGGTAAGAAACTACATATTCCACCTTTCCGAGAGGGGTATTAAAACCAGGGCACTTCACTTTTTTAGCTGCCACCACCAGTACCTTGGTTTTCCCCATGTTTATTTTATGCTTATTTTTCAGCGCGTAGTAACACAATGCGGTAAACATGGCTTTGGCTCCAGCTCAGGTGTAATTTACCAGGGCAAGATAGTCCGCATAAAGTGGGCATGGGACGAGACGTCCACCTCGCTTCGGGCAGCAACCAACAGTTGGTAATAACCATCCCGGGAGATCCGCCATATATAAATTATATAGCAAGGGGGCCAAGGTACAACCCTGTTTCACCCCCTTACGAATCTGTACCTGTGCAGTGATCGTGCCATCATCTTTAAGTCGAACCCGCACCTGGGTATACTGATGGAGACCCTTCAAGATGTTGACAAGCCACAACAGGCATCCCCATTCACTTAGTTTCCCCCAAAGTCTTGTTCGATCAACACTGTCGACACTGCCTTAAAGTCCATGAAGATTACGTAAAGCAACCTCCGCCCTGCTCTTGTGTACCTCTTACAAGATAGTCACGGACTCTGAGGTTATGGGTCATGCTGGAACCAGCATGAAAGCCTATCTGTGTAAAGTGCAGGATCTTTGATTCGTCCACCTATGTCTGCAAAGCTCTGAGTACGAATGTCGAGAATAATGTTCCTGTCACGTCAAGTAACAAAAGCAATCTGTAATTCTTCCACAACATACGGTCTCCCTTCTTGTAAACCGGAAGAAGTACAGCTTGCTGCCAAGACTCAGGGATGGTCTGAGAAATACATACCTTATCAAACAACAACCTCAATATCCTGGCCCAGTGCTCAGGATTTCTCTTGAGAATTACATTGGCCAAACCATTTGGCCCATGTGCCTTGGAGTTTTTAAGTTTAAGCATAGAATTTCTGATTGCCTCTACACTGAAAGACAGGGGCCAACCTCCAGTCATGTATTTAGGGCTGGAATTCTGAGACTGGCCACTAGTCCTGTCCTCCAGGTACTTAATCCACAGTGCTTCCTGTATAGGATTTAGCGTGAGTTTTTTCACCTCCCCCATTGGCCTTCGCCTGCTTAGCCCAAATCATCTTCGGCAGTTGCTGCCTAATGTTTTAATCATGTGTTGCCAGTTCTCATTTCTGATGGAATATCTCAACCGATTAAGCCATGATTGATAGTTTCTCCTAATTTCTCTATTGTGTGCGGCTAACTCCCAAGGAGCAAGCTCCAGACCACGCAACTTACGCAGTTTTTTACGCATGACTTGCTTAGCGTCACAAATGGTCCTATCAAACCTATGGGGAGTTTTACTACATACGGCTTGCCCCAGCATTATATTGCTACCAGTCTTCCTGGTCAGTTTGTAAATCCATTTTTCTATCCCATCAGCATTCCTATTTTCAATTATTGCCATGTCGGCCACAACACAATCGATTGCTTTTTTTTTTCAATTTTCTTTTTTAATGTATTTGGTTTAAAAAACCTTTTACAAAAATGAAAACAACAACATACATATTAAAAGTAGCAAGAAACAGGGGCGTGGCCACCTGCGCAATACAGTAGACGTGTGCCTCTGGAGCTCCTGCTGCCGCAGCCTAACCTCCTGTTATAAACGACTACTTAAGACCATCTGGTGACCCCCAAAATACGCTCTCCGGTGAGTGATACCCCAGGGCACGTCTGGGGCGAATTCCAGCCTGAAACGTGCCAGGGTTGCAGATGTGGGAGCCCGGGAAGGAGACTCCGGTGAGGCCCGACGATGAACCAAGATGGCCGTCGGAACGCTGGGCGCGCTTTGAGCGGGGACTGGACCATCCACACACCCCGTGGTGGTTGCCAGCCTGAGTTGGGGACGGAGCTCCGGAGGACTGGCGGGGGCCGGGAGTGAAGGCGAGGCCCCGTGGGACCCCGACTGGAGGAATCAGTTTGCCGGACTCTGAGCCACCCCGCCCAGATGAGGAGAGACGGGCGCGGCCAGTTGGTCGCCGCGACGAAGACCCGTACACAGCGGTGAGTGCCTAGCAACGGAAATGGGGAAAGACAAAGCTAGACGGCCCACCATGCAAAACAGAATTGAACAGTTCACGATTCCTCCATTGCAACCCCCCGATTCCCAACCATTGCCGTCGGTAGAGGAGGACTCGGCACCCGGACTCTCCTTGAGGGATGTCATGGCGGCTATAGCAGACTCCCGCACATCGATGGAGCAGAAGATGGACGGAATCAGCCTGGATGTGTCCCTCCTCCGACACGACTTGCAGAAATTGTCAGCACGAACGGGTGAGGCGGAACAGCGTATTTCCAACTCGGAGGACGGGTTGCACGCGGTGCAACAACAGCTTCAAGGGGTCACCGCCAAACTCAAAACTCTGGAAGCCAGAGTCGAAGAAGGAGAGGGCAGGTCCAGGCGTAATAACATTCGGATTCTAGGTATTCCCGAGAAGGCTGAAGGACCCTGTATGGAACTCTTCTTGGAGCAGTGGCTGATGAACCTGTACGACCAGCAATCCTTTTCCAAATTCTTTTCTATAGAGAGGGCACACCGAATGCCCACTGGTAGACCAGTGCCTGGTGCTCCCCCACGAATGGTGATAGCAAGATTATTGAACTATCGGGATCGAGACACGCTGTTGCACCTTGCATGAACCAAAGGCATGATCACCTTTAATGGCTCCAAGGTAGCCTTCTTCCCGGACTACACGCGGGAGGTCCAGAAAGCACGGCAATCCTTTGAAAAACTTAAAAGACAGTTGCAAGCGATGGGAGTCAAATACGGCCTGCTCTTCCCGGCTCAGCTGAAAATCTATCACAGGGGCACAACAGTCCACTTCAATGACCCAAAGGAGGCCTGGCGCTGGCAGAGCAGCATATCGAGGGAGACTGGTCAGCACCTCGAACCAACAGGTGCAGAAATCCCAGGCCACCGGCGGGCCACCCTCCGGAGCTGGACCAGCCACCCTCACCGAACCAACCAGCGGAGGCTGGGGACTGACTCTGGCCGGCCCCCCGCGGGGGGATGTGATCCCACAAGCAGGTGTAAGACCGAATTGATACTACTGACTATGCTGGGTGGTGCCACGAAACTGTTGTAAGTCGTTTACGTCATTAATACTGTGGCTTGCGGTGGCGTACCTCCATCGCACCTGGGAGAAGGCTACGGGGGCCCCCCGCCTAACTTCTTTAGTTTTAACCTGAACGAGGGTTCGCAAGGTTGACACACTACCTTTTTTGAGTGTCAGCGATGTTGGGGCTACAGGTACTTCGTGTTGGGGTGGAGTATGGGGAGGGGGTGGGAAGGGAAAGTTAAAGGGAGTTTTTTGTTACCCTGGGAGCAACGCGTCACTGCAAACTCCAAGGTTTGTTGAGGTTCATGGTAAGACGAGGCCACAGATGGTCCAGACAGTACAATACTATTTACTCCGGGCTGGCACCGTAATACATCACCATTGATGGGGACACCCTCCTCGTGAATCACCAGCCCAATCCTTTATCCTGATTCTTGGATGGCATCCATACAACCCCAGTCGATCCCGACTGAATGCCCTAAGTCTTTTAAGGTGCTCACCTGGAATGTAAATGGGATGGGCTCCACGATCAAAAGACGCTTGATTAATCAGTAGACACTCCCCCGACGTGGCCCTGCTATCCGAAACACACCTAGCGGGATCAAACTGTGCTCATTTCCAACGCACAAACTACAGGGCTGCCTTCCATGCAGGATGCACAATGGGATCCAGGGGTACTCTCATTCTTGTACCCAAGCGCATTCCTTTTGCCATTCAAAGCCTGGAACAAGACCCTAGGGGCCACTATGTGCTGATCCTGGGAACACTTTGGCAGGAGAGGGTCGCTTTTGCTTCAGTGTATCCCCACCCGGACTGGGGCATGAACTGCTGGAGGATTTGACTGCCCTCATAGGTAAACACCAACCTGATAGTCTGTTTCTGGGGGGAGATTTTAATGATGTCATGTGCACAATCATACACAATTCAGACACCGCAACCCGGACACCCCTACGAAACTGTTTAATTTTGCATCTGCCTTGGGTTTGGGTGATGTATGGCGAGAGTTACACCCGGACACCAAGGGGTACTCCTTCCACTCTGGAGCCCACAGCTCCCTCTCCAGGATTGACTATCTCTTTGTCCCACACACAGATCTCTACAGGGCACGGGCGGCCGACTTCCTCCCCCGGGGCATCTCAGACCACTCACCCCTACTTGTGGAAATTCGCACACAGGGTCCTCCCCCTCTAGAACTTGGAGATTGAACAATTACTACCTGGGTTTCCACAAGCTAGTTGACCACCTTACTGAAGTCTCCACCGAGTACTTCGAATTTAATGACAATGGTGAACAGGACCCGGTGGTGGTCTGGGAGGCCTATAAGACAGTTTTACGGGGCGCCTTAATCTCCTGGGTGGCGAACAGGAGGCGGGAGAGACTCCAAGACATAGCAACAGCGGAGGGCGAACCGACCCAATGCGAGAACGAACACATCCTTGACCCATCCCCACAGACCCTGCTCTCCCTTAAACAAGCCACTGAGTGGCTCCGAAACCTCTCATTGGACAATGCTAAACAGGCCCATTGGGACTCTCGAGCCAGAATCTATGAACATGGGGACAAAGCCGGCAGAATGCTAGCTTGGCTGGAGAAAAGGGATGAGGGGCAACGCTGTGTTCGTGAGATTGTCACCTCTCGGGGTGAAAGGTGCACATCGGACGCTGAGATAGCCGAGGCCTTTGCCCAATTCTATGAAACACTCTATCGGGTTCCGACCCTGTGGCTGGACCCAACCCTCCTTAATGACATACTACTCACAACTCTCTCAGTACAGCAAAGTGCGAGTCTCGACTCTGCCCTCTCGGAGACCGAGGTAGCCGAAGCACTAGCCCAACTGCAGACCGGGAAAACACCGGGCCCAAATGGGTTCCCAGCTGAAACCTGGCGGAAGCTGGGGGGGGCAACATTACATCTTCCCTCCATAAAATGTTCTTGACGGCCCGGGAACAGGGCACTCTCCCACAGGACCTCTGTAAGGCCACCATTGTGGTTATCCCTAAATCCGATAAGCCCCAGGAGCAGTGCGCCTCCTATAGGCCAATCTCGCTTATCAATGGCGAGGCTAAGGTTCTCGCCAAACTCCTAGCCAACAGGTTACAACTTGTGGCTGATGCCCTAATACACCCGGATCAATGTGGCTTTATGCCACACAAATCGACCTACATGAATTTGCGTCGACTTCACTTGGCGCTAAAGAGGGCTCCCACGATTAACAACCCGCTTGCTCTTCAAGCGATCGACTTTGAGAAGGCCTTCGATTCGGTCCGTTGGGATGGCCTCTGGGAGATCATGGAACGCATGGGCTTCGGGGAGGGGCTCCTGGGATGGGTGAAACTGCTGTACACAAATATCCGAGCGGAGGTCAGAGTGAATGGGTGGACCTCTCGCTCTTTCCGATTGGGCAGGGGTACAAGGCAGAGGTGCCACCTTTCCCCCCTTCTCTTTGCTCTCGCGATAGAGCCGTTGGCCATATGGCTTCGCCAGAGCACATCCTGGATGGATTCAGATGGCCAGAGGGACACGAAGACCGGATATCCCTATATGCGGACGACTTCCTGATTTACCTGGGAGAGCCTGTCCGAACCTGCCCCGTGGTGACCCGGATGCTTGTCCAATACGGGGAATTTAGCGGTCTAAAGATCAATTGGAAGAAATCCGTTTTCATCCCGGTGAAGGGAGGGTGTCAGCCTGACCCATCTGACTGTCCATACCATATAGAACAGTTTGGTTTCTGATAACTTGGGATCTGGATAACAACAGATCTTACCAGTTATGCCATGCACAATCTTAAACCGATCATGGACCAATTCTCCAATGATGTACAACATTGGAAGCTTCTCCCCCTGACCCTCATTGGTAGAGCCGCCCTTTTTAAAATGTTAGCTCTCCCGCGATTCCTTTATGTCCTTCAAAACGCCCAGTTGCAGATCCTGGGGGCTAAATTTGGCCGGGTGGAAACCCTCCTTAGGGAGCTCCTATGGGGCAGAGGACAAGCACGTATAGCCCTGGCCACACTTCAGCGGTCGATCTGGGAGGGTGGGATCGGAGTGCCCCGCCTTCAGACCTACTATTGGGCCTCCCAATTGGTGGTGGTCAATGACCTACTGCACCGAGACCGGGAACTACCCCATATCAAAGCCGAGGTGGGAACTATGCATGACACCAATCCATTGCAGCTATTGTACCAAACCCTCCCTAGATCTTCCCCACTAACAATGAAGGCACAGATTATTACCACCTGGAGGAACGTACACAAGTTTGTGGGGTGGGGGATCAGACTATATGCGGCGCAACCCCTATGGCGAAACGCCAATCTGAAGTTAATTGCGAAACTCAAGCCTTGGCCGTGCTGGGAGAGGGCTGGGATCCAGAAGGTGGGGGATGTCTTGAAAGATGGGAATCTTGCCCCGTTTGCGGACCTACAATGCAGGTTCCAGCTCCCAGACAATGAGAGATACCATCACATGCAAATGTCCCACGCCCTGAGAGTCCACATATCGACAGAGGACAATATCCCAGAATGCTCACCTATAGAACACAATATTTTGCCTGAACATATCCCCTCCAAATGCATATCCATTCTCTATAATGCCATCACTTTCTTCGTGACTCCTGAGTTGACCAGTCTAAAGGCCAAGTGGGAAATAGATGTAGGGGAGATCGACCCTGAGGAATGGATCCGGGTACTAATGAACCCACGGGAAGCCGCCATTTCCTCGAGACTCAGACTGGTGCAACTTAAAATACTGCATAGAGTGTATTATCCTAGAACTGCTCTGTTTGGGTGGGGGAAAGCAACGAACCCGAACTGTCTCAGATGTGGGGATGAGGAGGGGACCTTCTTTCACATTCTGTGGTCCTGTCCCCACATCCGAACTTTCTGGGAGGCCTGCTTTCGGGAACTGGCCCGGATACTCTCCAAAACTATAGAAATAGACCTGAAGGTCCTAATCCTGGGAGCACCGGGGGAGCATGAACTGAATGGGAAGAACTACTATTGCATACGGCGGCTGCCCTAATCAAGCGAATATTGCACAAAAATGGGGAGCCCCGGACTCTCCGACACTGGAGCAATGAGCATTGGACATGGACACATGTGCTATGATTGAAAGAAGGATATATAACGCAAGAGGCTGTCCCAACAAAGCCTCCAAAATATGGGCGGCATGGGAGGAGGGAGGGCCCTGAGGTATATGGACTCGGGGGATATTACTCTGAACACTTATAAGGTGACTGTGATCGTACTCCACGAAAATGGTGATGCAAGACAAATTACTACTGTAAGACGGGCCGTGTCGGCCCCATTGGATGTAGCTGCCTCGTCTCTCTCTTGTTCCTCCCTTTTTGGATTTGGTTGTTCTGTTTATGTTGTAATCAAATGATAATAAAAAATGTTTTATAAAAAAATAAAAAGTAGCAAGAATCAAGAAGAATAGCAACATAAACAAAGATGTCTAAAATATCAATTTTCCAATAAGGGGTTAAACTCCTACCATCTCAGAAGGTAATATTACAGCTTTCTAACATTTGAACCACTGTTATTGCCATTCCTTGTGAGTACCCAGAGATCATCCTGTCCCAGAATATTTCCGATGTGTACTGTAGGGACTCAAAACCAAGCCTTTCAAAGAAAATAGACCTAGCATGACATGTGCCTTCACAGTAAGTGTTTAATAGATTGTTCCTCTGGATTTTTGCAGAACTTGCACAATTGGATGGCAGTTTCCAAGTCCTCTTTTTGCAAGGACTTCCCCTGTGTGTATTACTATCAACCGTAATTTTAGGATTTTTTTCCTGATCCTCCAATCCAGGAATTTTATCAGGTATTTGTTTAGGTGCCCCAATATTGTATTCCCTTTATGCAGTGAATCGGGATTAGTCGCTGATCACACTTCATCAATGGTATTGATCCAGTCCATCTCATCCAGTCCATCCAGTCCATCTCATCTATTACCTTGTTGTTATCTTTAATAGGTTGTTTTCAATCCATCGGACTGCATTGCCTGCATTGTTTACAGTAATGTCCTTGCACCCGCTCGGCCTCCCCTCGTGGGTTTGTATATTAATGTCAAGGGCCAATGTGTTGTGATCACTGTGTTCTGTGGACACCACTGTGAGTTTTTCTACCTTCTGCAGACAAGCATTATTGCCAAACGGGTAGTTTAAAGTGGCAACACAATTATTCCCCTTCCAAGGGTATGCTCCCAGAATGTCACCCACTGTTCTTCCATTCAGAATCCACATTACTATAGCAATGCCTTATATCTTGGCACAAGCCAAAAGAACATTAATAAGCTTCAAGTCACTCAGAATAAAGCCATAAGGGCGGCCCTCAACATACCTAGGAAATCGAGCATAATTGACACACAACGTAGTCTACACTGGCTCCCCATAACCTCTATAATTTCTCTGAAGACTCTTGCACTTACTCACAAATCCAGAACTAACCAGGCACCCATCTATCTTGCCAACCGCTTCACTACATACACACCAAACAGACTGTTAAAATCTGCGCATGACCACTTATCGGTTATACCGAGATTCAAGCTGCAGAAAGCAGGGGGCTCCAGCTTCCCTGTCCTCGCCGCTAAACTGTGGCACACATTGCCAGCCACATTGAGAGCTGAACCTTCTTACTTGGCTTTTAAGAATAAGGACAAATTATGGCTCACTGAGAAAGACCGCACCCCCTCCAATATGTAACCCACTACACCTTATTTCCTACATCTTGTGTATATATTTCCACTAATTCTGACTCACTGTCTTGCTGTATATATCTGTAATTGCTATTCTCACTACTGTTGCTGTTTTATCCTGCCAATGCTGTGTTACTGTATTTACCCCCCCCTTGTTACCCTCCCCTAAGTAATGCGCCCAGATGCCCCCCGGGCCAGGTGCGCAATACAAATAAATAAAATACAAATACAAATACATCTCCCATTGACCCAAAAAAGAGACCCAATGGGACCCTTTGATGTTGCCTCTTCCTTGCAGCATAACACTTCTGTGGGAGACTTTGTCATAGACAGCACAGAGATTGTCATCTATTGATCTAGAATGTTGGTCGCCTCCCAAAATCGTCAATTGTGACCCACTGGCCCCCTCTGTTGTCAGCAAGATGTCTTCAATGCTATTTTGGATTTCCTCTATTCCCTTTGCACCCGGAGGTGCATATACATTTATGAGCAGCAGCTTCCAGCCTGGGGAACACTCCTCTTGGGTCACTTCCACCACCAGGACTCTGCCACTTGCTGAATCTGCCATCACCCACCTAGAGCAAAACTTCAAGCCCACACCTATCACTAGGTCACTGTACGGTCTGCCTCTTTTACCCCTAATAGAAGATTCCCGGTAGATGTGGTTGCCCTCCACTAGCAGAGGACTGTCGAGCCATATCTCTTGTAACAAGAACATGTCAAATAATTGCAATTGTGTCAATGAGCCAGCATCATTTAATATATGGCTATTCCCCGTGTGTTCCAACTGGCAATTCTCAGAGGTCAGTTGGGTGGAAAGTCCCTGTGTGCAAACATATCACTTTTAATCATCAGCTCCCAGGTCATGGCTCCATATGCCAGTGTCCCAAACTGGTATTTCTGTGTTCCCTCTGGTACAGCATGTGATAGACCCAACCAGTTTTCCCCTGCCACCCCATCTATCTTCATAAATTCTAATTTATCATGATCTGTGCTGTAACTTCCAGTACGTGTCGGGCGTTCTTTACATACTATTAATTTAAGTCCTTCATTTAATAATGCCTGGGCATTAGGGCACAGTAGGGACACAGCAATTGTTGATGCAAAACATATCAATGTCCAATTAGTTGTACTTCGGCATTTTGGCAATTTGATCTGTGCCATGTCCTTATTAGTGATAGATGAAATTCATGGCATAGAAGACCAGAATCTCAGCAACGCAGATCAATTCAGAAAAGGGCTAGCATCAGAGGTATGTATTTCGTCTAGTCTTACTGTAAAACCAAACCTAGTAGGTTCAACATCAATTTGCGTCTGTTTCATAGCCATCTCACATGCAGAGTCACTTTCCTGATTCGTACACATCTGGGGTACAGCCCACCCAGGCTGCCTCAGTGCTGCTGTCAATAAATTGGGGTCCTTCAATGGCATTTGTACCCTAGATACCCATCTAGCCTGACGTGGCTGAAGTCTCTTACTTTGTCGTCTTGATGAAATACCATGCTGGAGAGCTCCCCTGCCGCTCTGGTCTTACTGTCCAGTCTGGGGCCACCCCTGGTTTTTGCAATGGACACTGAGCCATCATGGTCATCACTGTTGGTTGATATCTGTGAGGTTCAAGGGCACCAGGTGCCTGAAAATTGACCCATTTATCCAATGGGCCATTCAATGTCACTGTTCTTTTGACTCCATCCTGCTGGGTCCTGGTATTTACCCTCAAAGGTTTTGTTTCTTGTGCACATGAGGTCATTGTGAGGTGGCTATGTTTGCCCCTTGTACACTCCTCAGGGAGGTGCCTGTATTCCTCTTGTGTGGATATCTGTAGTTCACCGTTTTGTTGGCCCATTTCAGTGGAGGGAGATACTTCCTCCATCATGGAGATCTCGGCACATAGGGCGTCTATAGCGTCTTCCTCAGACACTGCCACAATCTTTACTGAGACCTGGGTTCTCCATTAAATATCTGAGTCCTCTGGCACCAAAATAGTATCTGTTCTTATTTTCAGGGCTTCTGTCAATTGCACCCTGGTTGGAAATTTAATAATGTGACCCGGGCTGGCCACCAAACAGGACTTCTTTAATGGTGGACAACATGCATTCACAGATTTAAAAGGCTGTGATTTAGCCACGATACAGGCCTTGTTGTTAATTATCAACTTCGTCGTAGGTGAATAGAGTCTTCTCTGATCTAAGGCCATCACAAGCACAGTGTAAACAATGCTTCTATTTTCACTGTCAGGGTCAACAGCAGGTCCATGGTAGCCGACTCTGCCTGGACAAGCCACAGGTCCTTGGTACCCCTTCCTGCCACAGGGCTACCCCCCAAGGTCTCCAATTGGATTTCGGGTATAGTCAGCATCTCCATTTTGGGGCTAGCCAATAAATTGCTAAATTGGGTCTCATTTCTCTTTGCATAAGTTAGGGCGCCCAAAGAGTTTCTTCTACTGGTATTGCACAACACCAATAGTTAGCCGTTGTTGTCCAGTGAGTGATCGTTGAAGGAGGATTGCTCATGCCCTTCCTCCAATTAGTTTCTCTCATCTGCCAATTTTGGGCACTCTGATTTTCTCGAGGTATATGACTTATTTCCCAGTCCTGTTATAATTGCCAATGGGGATTTTGTATTTCCCAAGCCAGAGAAAAAGCCGGGGATTCTTGTTTGCCGTGCCACTGGGGTAGGTTCACCATCTTTACCTTCTTTCTTGCCCATCTTTCTTCTGGGCCCATTACGTGTCAGTTTGTTAAGGTGCTGTGGGCTACGAGCACGCTTGCCCTTTCCAATATCATCACTTCGCAAGCCAGATCTCCTAGATTGATTAAGCCTCATGTTTAAATCAGGCACTGCTACAATGTGAAGTTTAAAAATAAAGATTTAAACAGTCGCATTGTATTGCGAGCGACCGCATAATAATCCAATTTTTGCACTGACTCCACCATAAGTCCCTTTTTATACTGGTAGACGATCACGCCGTAAGTTACGGCAGGCATTGACATCAGTGTTCAGGCTAAGAGAAAACAGTACATGTTTGTGCCCTGGTACTTACAAAGTGTCCTCCTCATGGGAAACTTTCATATTCTCTGCTGATACAATGTCCTTGAGAGCAGAGCAATTTTGCTCCGCTGGCCAAAGGGGTTTTGTACCCACGTAGGAGAGAGCAGGAGTCTCGAGTAGTAGAAGCAGAAAGTAGACTTAATGCACCAGTCGGGTATGGGTCACAACAATCCTCTCCTCTGAAAACACCAAACACTTGAGCACTCTCCACTTCGCTCCGCTGGCCATAAGGGTTTTGTACCCACGTAGGGGCGAGCAGGAGTCGTGAGCAGTAGGAGCAGAAAGTGGACTTCAGGCACCAGTCCGGTATGGGTCACAAAGATCCTCTCCTCTCAAATCACCAAACACTTGCACACCCTCCGCTTAGCTCAGCTGGCCCAAAGGGATTTGCACCCACATAGGAGCGAGCAGGAGTCGCGAGTAGTTAAAGCAGAAAGTGGATTTCAGGCACCAGTCCGGTATGGGTCAGAACAATCCGTTCCTCTCAAAACACCAAACACTTGCGCAGTCTCCGAGTGGAAGTCTCGAGTAGTAGAAGCAGAAAGTGGACTTCAGGCAAAAGTTTGGTATGGGTCACAACGATCTTCTCCTCTAAAAACACCAAACACTTGTGCACTCTCCGCTTCACTCCACTGGCCAAAAGGGTTTTGTACCCACGTAGGAGCAAGCGGGAGTCGTGAGTAGTAGAATCAGAAAGTGGCCCTCAGGCACAAGACCGACATGGGTCACAACAATCCTCTCCTCTCAAAACACCAAACATTTGCGCACTCTCCACTTCGCTCCATTGGCCAAAAGGCTGGATCCCTCACTGAAACCTTGACTAAAGTCTCCTCCCAGGTGCCCAGGGGAAGGCAGACGCTTCCTGATCCCAACCCTGTGGGTGGTATACTGCTTGAGGATCACCTGATTGGAGAAATGGCCCAGGGTAGAGAGGAAATCCCATGGGATGAGACACAGTATTTATCCTCTGCCTGGGGTCCTCTTACCACTGTGCCAGAAGAGGTTATGGCTTATTGTCATTTTAATGTATCTCAACCTCGTATTAAATGTAAGGTGGTAAACCCTAATGTTGTAACACCAAATCATATTATGCCAAAAGAAAGAATCTTTTTGGGTCCTAAAATCAAATGCCCTCCTCAATCCCAAGGGTATACTATGAGGGATGGCGGAAAAATGTTCTCTTCACTAAACCATCTTACTATAGTAAAGTCAAAACCTATAGTCCATCTGTTAAAATCACTAAGGGAATTACATCTACCGTTAAAAGTACTCAAGAAGTAGAAAAAACTTAGTTTAAGGAAACAAACTACATGTCCTGAAATCCTGTAGGTACTGAGACGAGGAAGAGGACTGAAGAAGCATGCAGATGTAGTAGTCAAGCAATTAGGCAACCTGTCATTCCAAGCTACACAATATCGTCCTGAATGTGCAACTACATTGTAGGAAAAGGGATCTGGACCGCATATCTGACAGTGATCTCTTTCAGAGTCTTCCACCTATACCATCCACTATGGATTGCTTAGATTATTATTCCAACTTGATGGCCGGGGCTGCTAAAAATGTGTAAAAGCTATTAAAAACATTAGGAGTAAGAACAACCAATGGTATAATGAGAAGCTCAAAAGTCTTAAACAATTATATAGGAAAAAGGAAAAAATCTGGGATAAAGCCAGAGAATACATTTCTCATCGGGCAGTCAAGACAGCTTTGGCCACATACAAAAAAAAAATGTTGTTGGCAAATCACTTGTACTACAAAATCAAATTGAACAAGCAGAGAATCAATCTAAGGCTGTGTTTCTAGTCATTAGAAATGTTTCCATTCCTAAGAATGTGAACCCTCAATCTGTAGCCTATGTTGCCTTGGCTAACAATTTCAATTGTTTTTTTTTTTCCAGGAGAAAACCAATTTAATCAGAAAAAATATGCATGTATGTTCAGTCCTGTGGAGGCCTATCTAAGTATTTTCAATCCTATATCATACTCCGGGCCTAGTTTTCCAGTATTGGGTCTGACAAAATTCTCGAATATTTGGAAATATTAAAACCTACAAACTTTGCCTATGACCCAATTCCGGCGTACCTGGCTAAACAACATGCCTCGGCTCTTAGTAAACCTTTGGCGTCCTTCATAAATGCCTCTCTATCACAAGGCAGCGTTCATCATGACCTAAAGAAATCATTTCTTATCCCTTGTTAAAAAAGCCAACATTAGACCATAAACTTTTGGCTAACTATCGTCCATTAGCCGGCTTGTTATGGCCTGCAAAAATTCTAGAAAAAGTCATGACAAACCAACTCCAGACATTTATAGATAAATATAAAATGCTTGACTGCTTTCAGTCGGGCTTTAGACTGGCCCATGGAACCGGGACTGTCCTGGTGATGGTCTGGGATGATCTGCTGGAGGCCATCGACAAAGGTACCGTTAGCATGCCTATTATGCTGGACCTGTCGGCGGCCTTCGATGCAGTGGACTTTGACATTCTCATTACCAGACTGTCATCAGTGGCACATGTCTCAAAGGAGGCCATGAGATGTTTTCTTTTTTTTCTACTAGATTGTACTTGGCAGGTAGAAATGGGTGACTGCCTCTCTGAAACTGTGTTGGTCAACTGTGGGGTACTGCAGGGATCCTCATTGTCACCTCTATTATTTAACATCTGCATTCGCATTTTGCTGACTATTCTATCAAAATTTGGTTTGTCATACCATTCGTATGTGGATGACACCCAAATTTACTGGGTTATCCTGCTCTACTAGGATCAAGGAATCAATGCTGGAAAATAAATTGCAGTTGAATTCAGCAAAAACCGATGTCATAGTACTGTGCACAAGGAGGAAGGTATGGAACATGACTGACATCGTCCCATGTCCACCTCTTTTTGACACTCCCACCAAGTATGGAGCGGTTGTAAAAAACATTGGCTGTACTTGGCAGTCCAGTATGGACTGAAACCTACAAGTGCATCAGATGGTGAAATCTGTATATCTCCAACTAAGGCTGCTAAAACCAGTGATGCCCCTGATTGCGGAAAAGAATAGTTCGGTTGTGGTTGGAACACAAACCAATGCCAGGTTGGATTATTACAATGCCCTGTGTATTGGGGTGCAAACATTTCAGATCAAGAGGCTACAGTTAGCTCAAAATTCAGCTATTAGGCTGATTTTGTCACTGCGCAAAAAAAACAAAAAAACAATCTCTCAGTTAATAAGACAGTAACACTGGCTTCTGGTAACTCAAATATTCTCTTTAAGGTCCTGTGCCTGGTATCTCTGTGTATCCATGGGACAGCACCAGTTTATCTGCATGCTAAGGTTCAGCTGTACCACCCTCAGAGAAAGATGCGCTCTCTGGATCAGCGACTCCTGCAGATTCCAAGGGTTAGAACGGCTACTTGGGGCGAATGACGGTTCTCCGTCTTTGCCCGTTGAATGTGAAATGCTCTTCCACTGAACCTTCAACTCCTTGAATCGCTAAAAATGTTCAGGAAAGAACTAAAAATGTACCTATTTGTTTAATACAGAATCTATGAGTAGCTCACCACTAACTTGCAACACTGCAATAAATCACTGAAGAACATCCTGCGCCTAGGTGCATTCGTGCTCGATCCCCTCAAGGGTATGCACATACACATCAAATCAAATCAACAACCATTGTAGAAGCCAGGCATTTGAAATTAATGGCTCACACCTGAAGCCAATTTGCAAACCTGTGAGGCATAAAAGGCTGCAACAGGAAGGGAGAGAAGGAAGGAGCTGTAGCAGGAGTTGGAAGGCTGGCAAAAGTAGTAGTAGGTAGTAGTAGTAGTAGTAGTAGTAGTAGTAGTAGTAGTAGTAGTAGTAGTAGTAGTAGAAAGCTGGCAATTCACAAGGAAGTGTGATAACAGAAGGGACAGCAGAACTTGCAAACAGCAGATTTGGACTCCAAGTTCTGAGGAGTTTTCCCCATGTGTACCGAGTTGCTGTGATTGCAGAGCCATGACCATGCTGAAGCACCGAGGCCCATAGCAGAAGGCACCCGGAGGGACTGAGGAGTAAAGGAGACACCCAATTAAAGTGGCTGGACCGGAGACACCCCTGCTGCAGAATGGTGTGGATCCTAAGTATGCCCAAAGTAGTAGTAGAAGTCAAAGATTTTGGGACAGTGAAGCAGCTCACTACTGCAGTGTTCCTGGAACCAGTGAGTGCAGCTCGGCATTCAGGCTCACTCAGTAAGCCTGGCCAGTAACTGTATCCAGCAGTAAAAAAACATGCATATACTTGGAAGTGAGTAAAAGCGGTTTGTTGTTTTAAAATCCTTTCCAACAATGGAAATACAGCATGTACACTAATGGTTAAAGCCCCAGCGTTCACGTAAGAAGAAAAGCACATTATTTTCATTGTTGAACATTTATTTCTAATGCCGGAGTGGTCATGTGTCCTTAATTGAGAAGGAAATGCTTGCTAAGCCATTCCAAAAGCTAACATGGACTTTCACAGAGTTACAGTAAATACATCATCAAAGTAAGGTCGCTTGTGGCCAATTGTGTTTCCCGAAAAGGTGTCTGAAATCATCTCTGTGATATTACACTGGAATACAATTACTTGCAAGCCTTTAAGGCTAAAGGTCTATCCTAAAGCGTGGTGCCTAAATCTGTTTTCCCTTTGAAGACTGAACTTTGAAGTTTTCTGAACACTCATTCTTTAATTCCAGAAGTGGTTGTACTGAAAAGGAGAGCAAGCATTATCAAAGCCAAAAGGCAAATCCTTTCCATTGTGAAGCAAGTCCAATTTAGATCTATACACCTAATCTGTGAGGTTGTTAAAGGTCCAGTGTCCTCTCATACAAGTGTGGCATTGTTACCTGAAGTTGGAAGAGTGGGTAATTCCTGGAACCAGAAATGTGTGAACAAAGCTGGGGAAGTGAGCTGGGTGCCTGTAAATAAGATTAAGAAATTAGCCTGTAATGCTGAAGATTGCTCAAGTTGGGGGAAAGTCAGTCTTGGGGCAGAGGCAGGATATACTTATGGCAGTAAAGCAGGCACAAGAGGCAAACAGACAGCCTATTTTTTGGAGCATAGGAATGAAGAGTGCCCTGCCTACCTTTAGAGGTTGAAGTGTCTTGTCTGTATATGCCTAATAGTTCTGAAGTATAAAAATGAACTATTGTGGTGTATAAAACTGTCAGTGGATGTCACATTGAAGCTGTTCGAAATAGTTGTCTACTATGGAACAAAGGAGACTGTTCTCATAGAAATCATAGAAGAAGGGTGGTTGTTAGGAGGAAAGCTGCAACCTAAAGAGAAGCATCCTGCCAATTATACCAAATGTACTGCAGAGGTCCTAACCAATTGTAAAGTTGTAGAAGAAGAAGTTGTATACCTATTTTGTGAACTGTGCCAAATAATCTTGGAAAGAAGATATCCAGGATTACCATGTATGCTATTCTCTTGGCTGAAATTGGAAGGGGAACTTTTCAACCGAAAGCTGGAGAATTTCTTCCATTAGATTTTTGCTTCATGAACTTTTCTTTTTACTTCAAACTTAGAATAACTGTTTTAAGACTTTTCTTTCCTTTTCAATATTTTGAAGAACTTTTCAAGACTTCTTTTTCTTTCAACATTTGGAAAGTTGACTTTGAAAAACCCTGGAGAAGGGACTTACCTAGGACAGGTGAAGATCATCCAAATATTATTCAATTATTGTTTATCATCTCATGTTATTTTATTATTTGCCATTCATGTTTTCGTATTAGTGTGAGGGCCAGTTTGTCTATGTTAGCAGTTTTTCCCTTAGTCTTTAGACTACGTAGGGAATTCCCAGATAGATTTGAGAAAGCAAGGATTTATTTGCAAAAATCTTTTCTTCAATAAAATGTCTAATTTTGAGAAAAAAAGTTGCTGGCCTCGCATTACTGACCTCTCCCAGAACTGACAAACAGAAGGGTAGAGATTGCAAGGGAACAGTGGGATGCTTTATGTTTGGCTGCTGCCAATCATGACACAACATCATTCTTGATAACTATAGCAAGGAACATGAGTGGATTGAATCTAGTGCTGTGCCACAGTTCCAGAAGAAAATGTACTGGAACAGGTCTGAATTAGACATTTCAGTACCTTATATATATGAAATAGTGGCTAGAGGTAGACAAGCAAGGAATCTCTTGATGAGCCGCTGTCTCCTCTTTCAGTTGGGGAACTCTTAACTGTAATGAGGGGACAAAAAGCATCTAAATCCCTGGGCCTTGATGGATTTTCCAATGATTTATTTAGTGCTAACCATGACCTATGGGTTCCATTTCAAACCCAAGCCTTTAATGCACTTACTGTCAGTAAGCACATTCCAGACAGTTGAAATAGTAGTATCATCATCCCCATCTACAAGAAGGGAAATAAGCCCAACCCCTCCTCCTATCGCCCCCAGTAACTTTGCTGGATGGCACTGCCTAGCTTTTAACAGGAATTGTGCTTAAGAGATTGACGGAATGGGTTAGAGACCACAATCTCCTTACAGATACATTGCTTGCCTTTGGTGTGGGCTTGGGAACTGTCAACCAATGTCTCACTTTGTACTTAATTTTGTCTAAATATGTCTCTTCTTTACATGGCCTTTGTGGACCTGAGTTAGGCCTTTCACCACATGGACAGGAGACTGCTTAGGGAACTCTCGATGAGTTAGGCATACCTAAACCATTGATCCAGGTGATGGAGTGCCTTCATGTTAATTCACAGGTTTGGGTTTGCTACCGTAGGGGAGGTGAATTAAGTGAGTCAATTGAGGTGGACAAGGGAGTCAGAGAGGCACCCCTCGCACCCCTCCTAGTTAATCCATGTATCAACTCCCTAATGCCGACGTTAGTTGCTACAAATGTTGATGATCCCCAATGAGGAGGAAGGAGGTTGCCCTTCCTAAGCTATGTAGTCTTACTCATTTTTTTTATTTGCTGTTGTTTTGATCGGAGAAACCCGACCTTTCAACAACATTTATACAAAATTTAAACTATCATAAAAGAAAAAAATAGAAGTAAGATCATTAATCTACAATTAAACAAAAGTTATTACATTAATCAAAATCATTATCATTCTGGCTTATATTCAGACAATTTAAAAATTTTACAACTGCGTATCTCATAGGTTTTGAATTCCCACTATGTAATATTAGCCACAATTGATCAGGGGTAATGACAGTGATTTCATTAAACAGATGTTTGAAATAAAAAATGTGCACTGATAACAGTTCAACAAACTCCACTACCAGGTGTTTCAATTTTTCCACATCTTGGTTACAGAATTGGCCTCCATGTACAGATATCTGCTTCCATTTATGTAATATTTCTCTTGTGGGCCATATATTCAATCTGAATCGCATGAAATCTTTATGTTGGGTTGGAGTAGGGATTGCTTTAGACATTTTTCCACTTGGCCTTGGACTCTAAGGGTGAATGGATTCTGAATGAATTTCTAAATTTTCATGCAGGCATTTCTTGTCCTAATCCAATCAGATCACCAAAATGTAAATTTGGCTTTATTCAGATTCTCAATTAGGAGAGTATCTGATATATCTGCTCTCTTTAAAGTTTTTCTATCATAATCACGCCAACATTTTGCAAAATTATCATCTGCTAACAATAAATGTCTAGATATAATTTTAAGTAGCCCATTAGTGTTTTCCTTCATTATACATTTTCTGTACAATTGGCATACTTTTCATTTATAAACTGCATAAAATGTAATTAACCCCAATTCATGTCTAATAACCGGCATGGATTCTGACATTGGTAGCATAAGAGATGTTTTCCAATATGCATTTTCGAACTTAGACCAATAAGCATAGGTTTGACATTTTTTGGATTCATAAAATGGTAGGGACAAACGTTTGTTTATAATATGTAATCAGTGGTTCTATGGTAAATTTACAATATTTTGCTCAGATAATTTGCACTTGCGATAAAGCAGTATTATGTTTCATTTGGAGGTGATCTTCATAGGGTTTATTAGATACATGGTTATTCATACATATCCCCAGATAAATATAGGATTTTACTAGGCGGAGATCAGTATTCTGCAGCTGCCAACAACATGTTTTTTGTCCCATTTTCACGGAAAATTGCATAACTTCAGTTTTCATGATATTAATGCTAATGCAATTTTTCCTGGCATAATTGTCTAAAGTATTCAGCATGGTGCGTAGTCCTGCTGGTGTTTTGGATAAAAGCACCATATCATCAGCATAAAGAAGCCAATTTATTGCTGTCCCATGTAATTTTGGCGGGTCAATAATCAACCCCCTAAAACTGGACCAAATGTCTAGGAGGAAGAAATTAAACAAGGCGGAGGCTAGCAGACAACCCTGTTTCAACCCCCGGGAGGTCTCATCTGGGCTCACACAACAAGCCATCATGACTCAGTCATATCTGAATTGAGGTGTTCAAGTGTAATTCACGGATCCATTTTAATATATGCCAAGGACATGCCAAATCCTTCAGTTCCTTGAATAATAGTTCTCTAGGAACAAGGTCAAAGGCTGACCTAAAATCAACGAATGCTGCATATATGGGCTGTTTAGACTGTTTCCCTTGCTGGATGATAGCATTCAAGGTGATCAGGTTGATGGCTGTACCTAATCCTGGTAAAAACTCTGTTTGAAAAGGATCTCTATGGCTCAAATTATTTAGCCATTTATTAAATTCACCCAGTATGATACGGGCAAAAATTTTCCCCGGGCAATCTAAAAGTGCAATCGGTCTATAGAAGGTAGGATTTGCACAATCTCCTTTCTTAAATATGGGGAGAATAATCAAGGTTTTCCAGGTCAAAGGGATAGGCCCTGTCACCATGGTGTTCTTGAATATAAGATATAATATGTCAGCCCATAGATCTATATTTAGTTTTAGCATAGCATTATGAAGCCCATCTGGGCCACTGGCTCGGGAGGTACTCAACTTTGATATAAAAAAATGTATATCATCCCGATCAAAGTTCACATTGTGATCAGCAACAATCCTTTCCCATTCTAGATAAATATTTGAGAACGGTGTAGCATAAATATTATCAAAGAAAATTCTCCATTGCTGTTCACAAATAGGGTTTATTTGCATATTTGTCTGATTTTTAGTGGAACTGTTATTTAATAGAGCCCATATACCCCCAGACGATTTCAAGACGATCTGTCTCATCACAATTTCTCCATCATGTTGATATTGTAAGGCACAACGGTCTCTGAGCCATCTTTTGCAAGCACTTCTTAATTGCTTTATCTTTTCAAGGTTGGCTACAAGGGTAATCCTAGGCACATTAGATAGCATCTTTATGTGTTTCCTTAATTCACTCTTTTTACCTTTGACCTCTAAATCAAAGGCATGAAGATGGCCCTGGTTACCCTGTTTAGTGTTCGCTCCCACTGTTGCAAATAGTTGCATAGCATGGACATGACATGCACTGACACAATCATTACCATCAGAATATAAATCACTCAAAACTTGTTTATACCGACATACTTTCAACTTGGACCATTTTATGCAATTGCCAGTATTATTGACCTGTAAATCAGACATGCTAACATTAAAAATCTTTTACTTTTTCATAGGCCATTCACATGTCAGACATAGTTGGCTATGGTCGCTCAAAATTGTTGGCTTTACAGAAAAGGCTGATATTTTACTCAGAAAGTGGTCATTCACATAGATGTAATCTAAAATTGCATGACCACTGTCATTGCGCCATGTGGCCTTGGGGGTGGACATCTCCTTGTATGGAACCATTCACCATAATAAAGTTTCTATCAGCCATTATTGTTGACTAACGATGTTCATCCAACATGCACCCATAATTTTTCATAGACAATAGATGTAAATTTAAGTCCCCCATTATGAATGTATTAGTAATGATTCATCTAATAGCAGCTGATCGAGGACTGTGGATAGTTGTTCAAAGAATTCCTTAGGAGAGAGATGTTTCTTACCTCAATAAATGTTTACAATGGCACTGAAACTTTCACAGTACTGGACCTTTACATATTGAAAGCAGGGTGATGGGGATCTGTGCCATATAACTTCCAGATTTTTATCTTTTCGAAAGGCCATCAACAGACCTGCCATTGGATGTCCCTTCAATGGCTCAATAGCGGGTACCACATGAATATTATACTGATCCCAGACAGGTAAAGAACGAAGCCAGGTCTCCTGAAACACTGTAATGTCAAATCGGAGGAGCTCATTACTCTTATTATTAAAAAAATGTTCAAGTCCTCTGGTGTTCCAGGAGACTAGGCTAATGGATTCAAACCGCTGGGGTTGTTATGATCTCGTATTACGAGTTTGATTTATCCATTTATTTTGCGCACCTCTTGCCACCAATGGAAAAGAAGCTGCATTATCACCATATATTCTGACTTTGGAACGATCAGGTTTATATTTTTCGTATCATGAGTAGTCAGATCTTGGGTCAATATAAAGCCTAAATTATAAAATGAAGTCCATGCTAACCACAAAGTTTTTAAAACAACCCTTGACTGGATGAACAAACGTGCTTCCGTTAGATCTGTGTTTTTAACAAACTCCACTAAACTAATGTCAGCTGAGGTCAGATCGTCAAGTGCTGTAATTTCTGCACAGATGTTCAATAAACTGGCACGATTTAGATCATAGGTAGCAAAAGGATAGCCACGACATTTAATGAGTAGGCAATGATGATTTTTATATTGTGCTTGCCCGATGTGTCTAGATGCCATTGAACAAGGCTCATTCTGTCATGTTGTAGCTGGCCTGCCATTTGTACACTCCGAGGTTAACAGCACTGGACCCCCACGAACTGTGGGCTCATGATCTACCATTGATTGTGGCAACCTTGGACCTTTCAGTAGTAAATCAATATTGGGTATGCTGCCAAATGATACATGCTTAGGATCGTTAGGCAACTCCTGATTAGATTTCCTGATGGACTGTGTAAGAGCAGCATTTTCCTTAGTGTATTTTTCAAATGACGCCCGTATTTCATCACGCAAGTCCTGTATCATACCAACAGTGTTTCTTGTGTCACTTCTGAGCACAGCTTGTACTTCGGGAGTAACCACATTGGAGTTTGTGATAAGGGTCTCAATAACAGGTGTTATAGTTTGCGAGTTGCCTAGGACCTTTTACTGCGTTTGTTTTACTAGTTTTGGGGCATTTTCACTTCCACTTAGTGAGGCTTTAGAGGGAGGTGCCACCATCAAGTGGTTTATATTTAAGAGATTCTTTCATTGTTTGCTGGCTTTCTAGCTTGAAATTCAATTTTCATTTTTTTTTACTGAAATAATACGCCTTGCTGCTTTTTTAGCTTTCGCCATAGTATTCCCACTGTTAGTTGTTTTACATTTTTGACTGTATGTATCCTGTTCATTGATCTGCGAGGGAACCAAAGAAAGGACTTCTGGGTTAGTGAACATTGGAGCAAATAGGGTACATTGCACCTTCCGGGTTAAATCAGTCAGTATAGCGATGTCCGGCCCAAGACTTCCTTCTGGAATAAATCCTTTTGCAGATGTCATATTATTTACTGGGTCTTTTGACACATCTACAATAACGTGTGAGTCATGTGGTAGATTTGTCTGAGCGTGTGAGTCATGTGGTAAATTTGTCTGAGTACATTCACTCACCAGGTTAGATGTCGTTATACTAATTACTAACCCGTGTGTATATTGCTCTTTACTAAGTACCGAATGCAACACATGTATTTCATTAGTCTGTTTTGTGATTTTATCATCCAACAATTCATACAGCTTTGCTAGAGACAGAAGAGCCTTATTCATGGCACTCAAAGTATTGTTTAAGGCCGGCGCCTCGGGAAAGGAGAACCTGTTGTCTTTATAAGGCACCTGACAATCACGTATAAAATAGGGATGAGTGCTATCGGGTTCATTGAATCGTGTTCGTCTAGGGGTAGGTGCTACAAATGAAAGATTTGATATACTAGATGGTGATTTTTCAAACAATATTGGAGATTTGTATAGTTCTTGATTCTCTTTTTCCAGTAGTGGATTATTTTCACATATCTGTTCGCTCTTTTTTCCATCTGATGTTTGCTTGCTTAATCTATCATCGAGTTGGTTCAAGTCACCTGAATTGGAACAAATATACAACACCTCGGGTGTGTTCAATTCATGATGACTGTATATGCTAATAAAGGCTAAAGTTTCTTAATGAATATCGCCAACTACGGTTAATTTTTCATACTCTGCTCTCAGTAAATGCTGAGCTTGAACAGAGCATAGTGGTATGCTTTTGGGCGGTGTAATGATTTGGGCGAGTGACGGTTTATCCACAGCATCAATTACTTGGAAGGCACATATTTCCCCCGTTTTACAAGCTAGGGCTATCTTTGTATCCCCCACTTCTCTCCCAGCTTGTTTTGTTTGTGCAATATGATCACCTGTTTGTGCAGCATTCAGAGTTTCGGCTGAGACATTAGTAGCGGCCATCTTCAAACCTACACCAGAGGACCGTACCACATGGCAGTTGTATATTTGCGTCCCCTTTTAAGGAAGCAGGTGTCATGTTTTCCATTACCACAGAGTCTGTTTTACAAAACGTGCGAATGTCTACGTTTAGAGAAGTTGCATGCTTTGTGTCTTTATTATCTTTAAGCCTTTTTGCAATAAAGGCTTTCTTGGATTGCAGGGACAGAAGGTTGTATATTTCAGCCCCATTATCCGGCATAGCCGTTTTCAATTATATCATTTGTCTTGACATCATGGGCGAAAAGAACTTACAAATGAGTGAAGACCTATTAATAATAATTGTAAATCAGTAAACCAATGAAAAACCAAAACCTAAATATATTCAATAATGATTGCTTGCCACTCACACCAGGAATCCAACGCTCCCGTTCCCGCTGTCCAGCTAGACAGCGAGATAGCCAAACACTTAAGCCACACACTTCTGCCAATGAGCGCACGCTCGCGCACGTGCAAGAATATTTTGTAATGGAAAGGCGGGCTTGTGGGCGGGATTCCACTCTAAGTAAAAAAAAACAACAGAAATGGAGGTTAACGCCAGTCCTTAATATATAATTGGCTTTAGCAAAGTCCAGATCCAGTTCTTATGCCTGAGGGCAGCCTACCAAAGCAGCCAATTGCAGTATATTCAGAGTCGAAGCGTGGCAGGAAAGGAGGCTCCAAAGTCAGCGGGAATAAGAAACAGGTCCCGATCAGTGAGACAGCCAAACACTTAAGCCACATACTTCCGCCGGCGCGCGCGTGCTTACACGCGTGCAAGAATAATTTGGAATGGAAAGGTAGGCTTGCGGGCGGGATTCCTGAAGTCAGCTCCAAAGTCAGCAAGAATTAAAGGTCCCGATCATCGAGACAGCCAAACACTTAAGCCACACACTTCCGCCAACGGAGCTCACCAGAACCCCGAAATCACTGCAGGTACTTGTGGACACATAAAGTAGCTACATGCGGGCAAGAAGTCTGACTGAAAATGCTGGGGATGCATGGTTTACATTTCTCCAAGAATATTCCATGTCAATGGGAATTGTGAATATTACTCAATGGCCAACGACTTCAGGTCTGTCTGGGATTTGCTTTATCGGGGGATTTGTTTGAACTAACACCTCACTTGGAATGCTAACATGGCTAATCATATGCCAAGAATGAACCAAGTCATTGGAGGTTTGTTTAGATTTTCAAAGCTGCAAGATAGTTTTTCAGTTGGCCAAATGCTGGAAATGCACAGGGGTAAGGTGATTGGCACTGGGGCCAATGGATGTGTGCTATGTTGCTATGGGAATCTGCAAACGTTGCAGAGGTGGGAACATCTTTGCTTAGCCCATCTTCTTGGTATGACCCTGAATTACAGCTACGTATCTAACTCATTTGGAAACTGGCATGCCATTTCTTACAGATTGATTTAGGTGAAGAGTGATCCTGATGTGGGGATCTGTGTGGATCAACAACCAGGGAACTCTAACCCATATTGCTACTAAGGAAACTCCTGAGTTTGAGGAATTGGTTGAATATTTTATATTAAAAGAGCGCTAGGCAGCATGGGACTGACCTGTTATCTCAACAATACAGAAAGTATTGGGAGCCTGTCTATTCAATCTCTCAAATCACATTTCTCGCCTGTTCATTTTAGTCTGCAAGAGGAGGAAAACTGGGAAAAACCGTCTTCCAGACTGTATCTCCCGCTGAGCCCAGCCAGAGACTTACCTAAGTATCTTATTATGGTCCCAGATACTTATCAGATTCTTTTAAGTAGGGCACAGCAAACAATCATGCACTTTAACATTATTACATGTAAATGGTTGGGTATTTTTTAACCTGGCAATCACCACTGTTTCTGTGGGGAGTTGGAAACGTTGTCACATTTTGTGTTGTTTTCCCACTTTATAGAGACATACGCCAAATACATTTATTAAATGACAATGGAGACTGGCCCTTTTGCTTGTATTGTTTCTCCCCACTGTCAGAGTTGCTTTTGAATTTGCCTGCTTTTCAAAAGCTGCATGGCATAAAATAACAATTATTTGTCGTGATGCTGTTAAATTAAATTATGATATAAAGCATGTAATGTTATTCAATGTTCCCTTCACTTTTATTCATGAATTGTTTATATTGTATGTGATGTAAAGATGATTTAATTATGCATTTAGCTTTTTCGTGTTATGTATTGTGTTTTTTCATGTGTGAGTCATGATGTGACTCATTCCTTTTTTCTCTGTGAAGTTTGATGGATCTTTGGAATCCAAATAAACAGATTTGAATTGACTCAACTTAAAATTCTAATTTTTTCATTTAATATTTTTGTATGGCTGGTGTACTTCTTCTCACTCCTGTTAAGTCTCCCTGCTTATTCTTTTTATTCTCTTAATTCTATCTTTAGTTCAGCTATTCACCTTCTTTCTTTGCGTCCTTCCATTTTTCATATGTGTCCCTCTCTTAATGGACTCCATTGGCTTTCTTAACCCGCTCATCTTTAGTTTCTCTACTCACGTGCTCAATCCCTATTTCACTTATTATGCCTTTTGCTCCCAAATATGTACAAGACCTTTCCTTTCTCTTTTCGCTGTTTCTTGTTTCCATTTTTACTTCGTTCAGCCCATCATGTGGACTGCCTTTATCTCTCTGAATGATTAGTTACTGTTTTATTTTATTCTATACACAGCACTCTTAAAATTGAAATCCATAAAATAATAAAGTTGGAGGTGCCAAAGCCATCTCAATGACATGGATCTAGCATGGAAGTTCCAAATAATCTCTTGAGGAGACATTACTTAAAAAGCTGCTACACAGATTCTGCATGTGCAACAGTTAAGCAATATATAGCATTTGTAATTTAAGAGGTGAATTGACTTTTCAACTTTGGTGTTTCTTTTGTAGAAAATTACATGTATCCACTATATGGAAGACAGAGATTAATGGATTCACTCACAGTGCTTTTCATTAGGCCATTGAGCATGTGGAAGGTGCGTATGATTAGGAGAGTTCAGAAGAGCACAACTTCCTGCATAAAAAAAGCCTTCTCATTGCCTATCTGCAACTACATTTTTCCCTTATGTTCCAAGGTTAAGGACTATCATATATCCCTATTTCCACACAGTAAGCATCTGCTTCCTCATTTCATGCAGATCTACCCACTTTTCCGAATTCCAGCAGGGCACCGTGCTAATTTTCTGTTTTGTTTGTATTCCTTTAAAGCCAGACTACGCATAGAACATTATGGGCCCTATTCATAGAATCTGGCGCAGAAAAATGATTGCGCGACACTCGTATTCAAGGATTTCCTGAGGCATCAGTAGCAGGGGTGCAAGGAACAGCAAGCTGTGCCAGTAACCCCTCAACATGCCACCACGTGCAGTAAAAAGCAAGTGAAATGCCTAACACGGCGCAATCCTCTGCACCATGCTTGGGCAAGCATACAGCCCTCCAAGCAAAATTGTGTGAAAACATAGCGTGATCCCTGGATGCACTCCAGCCAAATCACGTGAAAACTCAGCATGATCTCCGGCTGCACCCCAGCGTAATCACGCAAAAACACTTCACAATCCCTAGCCGTACCCCAGCCAAATCGCGTGAAAACTCAGTCCGATCCCCAGCCACATCCTAGCGTAATCACACGAAAACACCCCACGATCCATGGCCACACTCCAGCATAATCGTGTGAAAATACCCTGCGATCCATGGCCACACCCCAGTGTAATCGTCCAAAAACAGCCCGCAATCCCCGGCCACACCCAAGCCAAATCACGTGAAAACTCTGCACGATCCCCACTGCACCCCAGCATAATTGCGTGAAAACAACTCGCAATCCCCGGCTGCACCCCATCCAAATCCCATGAAAACTCTGCACGATCCCCAGCTGCACCCCAGCATAATCATGTGAAAACACCCTGCAATCCCTGGCGCACCCCAGCGTAATCACACAAAAACACCCTGCAATCCCTGGCTGCACCCAGCCAAATCGCGTGAAAACTCTGTGCGATCCCCGGCTGCACCCCAGCATAATCGCACAGAAACACCTCACAATCCCCGGCTACACCCCAGCCAAATCGCATGAAAACTCAGCACGATCCCCGGCCGCATCCCAGCGTAATCGTACAAAAATACCCCGCGATACACGGCCACACCCCTGCCAAATCATGTGAAAACTCTGTGCGATGCCCGGCCGCACCCCAGTGTAATCTCGCTAAAACACCTTGCAATCCCTGGCCGCACCCCAGCCAAATCGCGTGAAAACTCTGCCTGATCCCCGGCCACACACAAGCATAATCGCATGAAAACACCCCACGATCCATGGCCGTACTCCAGCATAATCGTGCGAAAACACCCCACGGTCCCAGGCCGCACCCCAGTGTAATCGTCCAAAAACACCCTGCGATCCCCGGCCACACCCCAGGCAAATAGTGTGAAAACTCAGCGCGATCCTGGCCACACCCCAGCATAATCACGCGAAAACAACTTGCAATCCCCGGCAGCACCCCATCCAAATCATGTGAAAACTCTGCACGATCCCCAGCCGCACCCCAGCATAATCATGTGAACACACCTCACAATCCCTGGCCGCACCCCAGCATAATCACGCGAAAACAACTTGCAATCCCTGGCTGCACCCCATCCAAATCATGTGAAAACTCAGCACGATCCCCGGCCGCACCCCAGCATAATCGTGCAAAAAATACCCCACGATCCACTGCCGCACCCCTGCCAAATTGCGTGAAAACTCTGCACGATGACCGACTGCACCTCAGCATAATCTTGCTAAAACACCTTGCAATCCCCGGCCACACCCCAGTGTAATCGCAAGAAAACACCTTGCAGTCTCCGGCCGGACCTCAGCGTAATCGCGCGAAAACACCTTGCAATCCCCGGCCGTACCGGAGGCAAATTGCTTGAAAACCCTCCACGGTGCCTGGCTGCACACTAGCCAAATTGTGCATCTGCACCACGCAATCCGCGGCAAGCAGACCCCTCCTGAAGGGACACCCACACCCCAACCCACATCGACCTTAGTGCCGCTTTTGACCTCCTGGACCACAACCTACTCCAGGTTGCTCTGAAAAAGTTCACCAATTGTTCGGATGAAGCCACCAGCTGGATAATGTCATTCTTAAAAAATAGAATATCCAGGGTGCACTGGGGGGACAAGTTCTCACTGGAAAAAGAAATCCTCTGTGGAGTCCCCCAAGGGGCAAGCTTGTCACCACTGCTGTTTAACATCTACCTGAGGTACTTATGCCTAGTTCTTGACCATATCAACACCTACTTCACTAACTACGCTGATGATACGCAGCTGGTATTTGAACTAAGTGGCGATTATCAAAAGGACAGTGAGCAACTCAACATGATTTATAGTTATGTAGAGCAATGGATGGACTCCAACTGGATGTGCCTTAATGGGAAAAAAACGGAGCTCATGATTTTTGGCTCATTACACGCCCGAGCTAAGCTACCCACATCCTACGCATCCTTTCAGATCAAAGACACACCCATTACGGTATTAGGCAAGGTCAAAACCCTCGGTATGCTGCTTGAAGCATCCTTAGGGGCAGAGGCCCAAGCACTATACGTTAAGAAAAACGGTGCCTACCACCTCCGTCTAATAAATGCCATCAGACCCTTCATATCAGAAGATAATTGCGCGACCATAGCTAGAGCCACCATCTTGTCACGACTCGACTATGGCAATGCCCTACTTCTGGGGGCCTCCAAACGGTGCCTACAAAGCTACCAAGTTATACAGAACAACGCAGTAAGAACCGTCAAACTTAAATCTAGGACAGAGCATATCAGCAACTCCAGAAGGGAGCTACACTGGCTTAAAATTGAAGATAGGGTGCACTTTAAGACCCTAACTATCGTCCATAAATGCATTCACGGAAAAGCACCAACATACCTAAAAACGAGGATCAGTTCATACGTCCCAAACAGAACTCTGAGATCATCCCTACTCGGCAAAATTGCTATAGCCCCACATAAACTTAAAAGTGGCCTAGGCAGAGCCTTTCCAACCCTTGCTGCCAACCTTTGGAACAATCTCCCGGACCACCTAAGATTAGAGCCTAACTACATCCGTTTCCGCAAATCTCTAAAAACCCACATCTTCAAATAATACTCCACATGTTCAAACCTCAGCCGGAGTAATCCTTGTATTTCCCTCCCGTCTTCATATGTCCGTCTCACTGTCAGTCTGTCTATCGTGTTCCTATCTCTGCGCCCCGAGGCTCGCGAGCTACCGGCGCACTACAAATATTAAATAAAATAAATAAAATAAAATAAATCACCTGTGATGCCACCCAGCAGGCAGCCCACTCTACATGGACATTTCCCATCCCCCATCACCCATGATGCCACCCTGCAGGCAGCCCTCTCCACATGGGACACCCCAGCCCCATCACCCGTGCCGCCACCCTGCAGGCAGCCCCCTCCACATGGAAGACCCAAGCCCACATTACCCGTCACCCCCACCCTGCAGGCAGCCCCTTCTACATGGGACACCCCCAGCACCTATCACCCATGACGCCACCCTGCTGGCAGCCCCCTCCACATGGGACACCCTAGCCCCCATTCCACATGACACCACCCTGCAGGCAGCCCCCTCCACATGGGACAACCCAGTCCCCATCATCCATCACCCCACCCTACAGGCAGCCCACTCCACATGGGACACCCCAGCCCCCATCACCAGTCACACCACCCTGCAGGCAGCCCCCTCCACATGGGACACACCAGCCCCATCACCCGTCACCCCACCCTGCAGGCAGCCCCCTCCACATGGGACACCCCAGCCCCTATCACCTGCCACCCCACCCTGCAGGCAGCCCCCTCCACATGGGACACCAGATCCCCCATCACCCATGGCAGCACCCTGCAGGCATCCACCTCCACATGGGACACCCCAGCCACCATCACCCATGACACCACCCTGCAGGCAGCCCCCTCCACATGGGACACCCCAGCCCCCATCATCCATCACCCCACCCTGCAGGCAGCCCCCTCCACATGGGACAACCCAGCCCCCATCACCTGTAACCCCACCCTGGAGGCAGCCCCCTCCACATGGAACACCCCCAGCCCCCATCACCCATGACGCCAACCTGCAGGCATCCCCCTCCACATGGGATACCTCAGCCCCCATCACCCATGATGCCACCCTGCAGGCAGCACCCCCAACAAATGGGACACCCCAGTCCCTATCACCTGTCACCCCACCCTACAGGCAGCCCCCTCTACATGGGACACCCATCACCCCTTCACACATGATGCCACCCTGCAGGCAGCCCCCTCAACATGGGACACCCCCAGCTCCCATCACCCATGATGCCAACCTGCAAGCAGCCTCTTCCATGTGGGACACCCCCAGCCCCATCACCCCACCCTGCAGGCAGCCCCCTCCACATGGGACACCCCAGCGCTCATCACCCATGGCACCACCTAACAGGCAGCCCCCTCAACATGGGACACCCCCAGCACAGTAGAAATGTGTTTGCAATTTGTTACTACACATTAAGCTATTCTGTATCAAGCTTCTTGTTATATGACACAACTATTGAACAACAGTGATTCTGTTCTCCCTTTTTTGTTGTTTGTGTTTTAATATGTTTTTTAACATGCTATTTCTCTTTAATTAAAGCTTGTTTTATCTGTATGATTACGAGTGTGATTCTCAACTGCTAGCTTGACTCATTACTAGCTCTAAACAGGGTTCCCCCTTATGCGTTCAAAAGGGAAGGGTAGCCTGGTTTCTATTTTCCTTGTTTCAATATATTGACCCTGCTTTCCAGAAACCAGCCCCCCGTCAACAAAAAAGAAAGCTATCACCCCTATATTTTTTCTGCCTAGTGCAAGAGGTTGACCAATCCCAGAGATAATGATAATTGCACAAACACATGCTGGTGAAGGGGAAAGCAATAGATGTGTGTTACACAGCATCAAGCAAATCATGTGCCAATATCCTGAACATGTAACACTCCCACAGATACCCCACCCACCTCCCTTACAAACACAGTGAGGGCTAATACACAGTGATGCTGTACATTTGAAAGCAAATGCCATTTTACCATGCACACCCAAACTCCCACTTCACACTCCACCACTGGTCAGCCACAAGTGTATACTCACCCCGCAAATGGACCCCAAAGATGAGATATGCATACAAGTAACCACACACATGACCAAGGATGGTCAGAACCAGGGCCACTAAACGGACTACCAAACCAGCACACTGTAAAAATAACTGTGAGAAACAATGACTGTGAGATAAGAAAATAAATTACATTAAACAGTTCTATTGTGATCATACAGATTGTAAATAAAAGTTCAAAATCTGCCCATAAAAAAAAACGAATATAAAACCACCCATGTGCATTAAAATTATTTCAAATACCACCAAAAAGAAGAAAAAAAAACATTTCCGCATGGTGAACACTAAAACACACACTAATAAAACTATGTACAAAATAAATATGGAGTAATGTCCAAAAAACACTCCAAATAATAAAATAAATAAAAGGAAAACCACAAATGAAGAATTGTGTACAAAAAAAATGGGTAATGTCCAAAAGCTCCAAATAATAAATAAAATCAATGGAAACTTAGATCTAAAAAACTATGCACAAAGGCAGCAGGCTAGTCTTCCTCCTCACCAATGTGGTTCAATGTCCGAGCCCCGGCATCATCGAGCACTGCATCCACTTCTAGAATGCGTGCCTCTGTTGTCTCCTCGAGGGCTTGCAGGTCCACCAGCATGGCCCGCTCCCTCACCTCAAAGTCCCTGCAAGCCTACTCGAGGATGAGGCAACGCCTCCTTGCCCGACGCAGTGCAATATCCATCCTTGCCATGGTGAGTCTCGCCTCCAGAGCCCACTGCCTCTCTGCCCCGATTTGCTGCCAATATTGCTCTGTTAGGCAGAATCCTGTGCAGTGCCCTTAGCGACCACTACACACAATTTAGACTACAGGTGGCAATACAAGTTTACCTTTGGTACAAGCCTGTACTACTAAGTTATAGTGGTAGCAGTAGCAGAGCAGCCGGGCTTATCTCAAGAGTATATGAGCAGTAGCAGAGATTACACAAAGGGACCACATTTACTGTGACTCAAGCAAACACTGACTCAAGGTTTCAGGCAAAAAATATAAGTACATTTATTTTTAAACCATCAGTTATAAACACAACACCTCTATTAAACTTTAAACAAAACCACACGTTAATTATACTACAACTAACCAATTAACTTTGTACAGTACGTCTCAAGGTAAGTACCCTGTGTTTGAATGAACCGGTGTTATGAACAAAACACAATACCGCGGATACGGTTGTGATCACTTTTTGACAGTTCGGTCTACTCAATAAACGCGTATCCGTGACATGAAATGCTACCGGGGCAAAAGCACACTTAGCACCTGAGATACCCAGAGGGATGAAGCCGGCAGTAGCGACAATGAAAAAGGTGTGCTCCTTAAAAACAGGAGAGGCTCAGCAGGTGGCTATCCGGACCACTACAGCAGTGTGCAGCGATTTTGACCACAGCGGAGATCTCTGGCTGAAGAAGATGAGCTGGTTATCCCCACCAGGCTCAAGGGAAGAAGACTCTGGACTAGATCTCCTCTTAGTCGTCGAAGGGTAGATAGTTCAGGACTGCAGCAGGGCTTTACCGGGACAGGGTAGTTGCAGCAGCCGTCGTTCTCTCCGCTTCTCTTCAGTTCCTTGTAGTTCCAGAGGCGACTCTGAATTCTAGCCCAAGAGACCTGCCTTTTATGCGCAAACCCCCATTCACACAGCCTGGCTGTCAATCACGCAGCAGGGGGGTTGTCCAGCCGGGACAACCACCTCAGCCAATCATGGCAAAGTGCGACTTGGGTTTCCTAGGATGCCCTGTGCAGGGGGTGACTACACCCCTTTCCCACATTCAGTCTACCTAGACACCCAGGTGCCAAGAAGGCAAACCTAGTTTGCCGCGCAAAGTAAAACACAAGAAGGACTTTAACAAAAAGAAATGGCGAATAAACCCAACCAGAGCCAAAAGAGAGACGATTTGGTCCAGCGGGTTTATGTTTGAGGCTAATATAATAGCCAAGAACAGTACCACGTTTATCTAATATAATCGCGGTAGAAAAGTTAGGGTAGATACCACTGCCACCAGCCAAGTCTAAATGTTAAAAGAGCGAAACAATGATCAGGGAGGTACAGACAGAACAGGGGTATAGATTAGCCCTTTCCAGTACTCCATGTAGGATGGGGTGTACTGGGTCTGTAGTAAAAATGACTATGCAAAGTAAATGGCAACTTTACCTTTCTCTGGGGGACAGTAGTAAGCCCCAGCGAAATGGAGTCAGAGGGAAGTCTTAAAGACAACCCTGGGTTACTACACTAAAGGTGCTGTGTAACCCGCACAAGAACAGGGGCACCTGGAGTGGTGTGCTCCAGTGCCCAAGATCACACAATGAGTAAAAACACATAGGCCAAAACACATGTAAGAGTGGAAAAAGGATGTACACTCTTACCAGGTGGAAAAATAAACTCCAGAAATCCAGCAAAGCTGCTGGGGGACTCACTAGGTGAGGGAAATTAGCCCCAGATGGAGAATTCTCCCTAACATGCTCCCGCACAGAAGACAACCTTGATCGGAGGTCCACATTTGCATCCTGCCTGATGCTGGATACCTGCCCCTTTGGATGGTATGCCCAGAGTTACAAAGCCTCCTACTCAGAGCCTGCTGCTGCCATATTGCCCAGTGCCTGCATCGCATGGACACCCTCTGGGCAGATGAAATTACCTAGGGGCGTCTGGCACATACCCTGCTCCTGGGTGCCTGCTCTCCCTTCATTGCCATAGCTCCTTATATAGCCTGGATTGGCGTGGTGGCCACCTCGGCTGATCCCACATCAACTTTCAACTCAGGCACGGATGTTATCTTCACCAGACGGGTCGATGGGGGTGGGACAGGTACACAGGGGGCCCTGGTGGTATCTGGTCCGGAAAGTACCAGGGGGGATGACTGGCACACAGAGGAGCAAGACGAGGAGAGGTGTTGCATAAGTGGCCAGCCCAGGCATCCAATTCAAGACTGGGAATGCTGCTAGCCAGTTCATGAGACTCCATATCTCATTGTGATGATGTGCAAGCCCATGGTTGCAAGCCTGCACATCATCACTAATGATTGCTGTATGCCTCACAATACCAGCTAGCAGGGGTTCCACTCTGTCTCAAATGGCCAGATCTGCAGGCATTGGGGTGTCGGTTTGGGTGGAAACATCTGACACCTGCGGATAGATCCGGCCTGGGGCATGCCGGCAGCTGCATACTTGTGCAGGTGCTGGCCCAGGGACAGGATTTGGCACAGGCACCTCCATGGTGACCTGCACTGTCTCCTGCCCCTGAGTCAGGTCTGCACCAGTCACACCCACCGCAGCACCCCAGCCGGGCCTCATAGACTGGGCTAATATGGCTTCCTCCTCCTCCCCCGCCAACCTGGATGTCTCCCCAGCGTCTTCCGCAGTGGATTGCCCCTGTGTGAGATCACCTTCCCCCCCCCCGCTGCCGAGGAGTCCATGTCCACCTTCGCCCTCTTGGACTCCCCTCATCAGCTGTGGCCGATGGTTGAGACGCGGCACTAGTCTCCTTGCTCCCCGATTATGTTGTTTCCAGGGTGCGTGACTGGGCCTTACATCCCTGGCCGGTGGAGGCATCTCTGCTGCCTTGCTCTAAAGCACTTTCTCCACCCTCTTCTTCCAACGCCGCTGTGGATAAGGAGATATAGAACACAAACATCAGGGTACTGTACCTATGTGTGTTTGGCATAAAACATATGCACATGAAGTACACTGCATAAGGTCAAAACCATCATCACCCTCCACAACACACATGTACATGCGATGTACATACCTGCACTTATATGTCTGGCCTTCTCAAAAATCACATCCTTGGACATGACACTGACACCACCTACAAATTGTGCATGTTACACACACATGTGTCATGAGACATACACATGTCAGGAACACACATCACCTGGAGGCCTGAAGCAGTGCACTGAGCTATCACATCAGAGTCCCCTCAACATCAATCAGGCAACAAGACTAGGGCACGCATTGAAAGGTACCAGTTACATCCATCCAGGAATGATGTCCAGTGAAACAGTCGCATCTCAGACACATACACATGTACACTATGCCTGTTCATGATGTTGACGAGACCACCCATGTGTCACACCTCTCTCACAGGCACATGTAAGGAATCACGCGCACATTGTGTTATGCTGCAGTAGGACAGACATTGCAAAAATGAGACGTTTGAAATTACGGGTACAACGTCCTTTCATCGCGGGATGTTTTTTCACAGTGTATTTTGCTGCGAATTTTATTTTTAAAAACCCATCAAATGTTTAAGGTGGGTTTGGTACATTATATATATGGGGTGTGGGTGTTTGAGAATAAATACAAATTAAAGAAAATGGGGGGCAGAAATAATGTTAAAAAAATCACAGTAAAATAACCCGCGAAAAAACATCCTTCGATGAAATGACATGGAACCAAAATTATGCATGGTTCATAGAAAACATGTGGAGCACTGTCTGGGACATGCAGACAGACATCTGTACAAGAGGCATACTTGCTGTAAGGCCAAGGTGCACACTCCCAGCAAACATCAACATGCACATGCACAGTGGAGGACAGCGACACATGGACACTCACCTGACAACTCCAGACAGTGCTGCAAATCGCTGACCTGGGTGTGCAGCGCCAGGTAAAACCTCTTCAGGACCCGCATGTCAGTGGTGTTCAACCGGCCTCGGCACCCTCCTTGGTTGTCACCAGCCTGGAGGGCCTTGTGGGTCCTGGATTTTAGGTCCTCCCAGCGCTTGCACACATGGCAATAGTCACAGGGTGCCACCCCCTCTGCATTGATGCCACCCACGATCTGGGCTGAGGTGATCACAGGGCCGAGGACAGGAGCACCAGCAATGGCTTGAATGCAGGCACTCAAATTGCAGGACAGGTCGGCAGCAGGCACACACAGTGGACAAGCAGCAGCAGATGGTTTGTAGGGGGTAGTACAGGGAAGTGGGAGGCAAGTAAAATCGCTCGTAGGCAGGAGCATGTGGGTCGTCCGTGTTACTCCCATGGGCAGACGGAAACCAAGTGATGGTTACTTTGTGCGTGCAAAATTAGTGGGTACACGTGAAATACGAGGAAAGGGCCTAATCGCTTAAGTGACACGTGCTGGTCGTTGGGCATTGGCGTTCAGATTCAGGATAAAGGAGTTTGTAGGAGAACATCACACCATTGTGCAAGTTGGAGCGGACAGACGTGTGAACTTCAGAGATTTTTGGGGGGCCGCGCATTTTTTTCACTACTATGACCTTGCAAACTTCTTATTTTGGTGGGGGATTTGCCTCCGTGCACACATGCGTGTCTTTTTCTTTTTTTGAGTCTAATGGTGAGTTGCATACGCAATATTCATACTCTGGGTGCCCCTGTGTATCGTGTACCCACATTGTTAACATCACAGTGGCTCTCGTGGGCTTCGCATATGGATTTTTCGTGTTGCTGGGTGCCAGAGTGTACCATGTAACACTTTTACTTTTCACGTTAGCTACCGAGGGGTCACGTACATGCTTTTTTAATATTTGGGGTGCCTGTGCGTTACGCATCCCGTTTATTTTTTCACCAGGGGTAATATTGAGCCTAGCTGGACCATATTAGTACGTTTTACATCACATACCATACCCACTCACTCCAATTGCCCAGGCCAATTGCTTGATGTGCCTCCCATTGTACTAATCCATCTATACCATGAGTGGGAAGAGCACAAGAGGGAAAGGTGGCAGAGGTGGCTAAGGTGGCTGAGGTGGCCGAGGTGGCCAGGGTCGGGGACGTGCAGCAAGAGCTGTGCACCACTCCCTACTGGGTCAGGGGTCTGCAGGTGATGCTGATGTCCCCACCAACCAGGGTCAGGGGGCTGCAGCAGAATCTGTTGTGGTACCCCGCAAGGTACACAAATATGCAGGGGCAGATGAAGTCTCTGCCTCCAAGGTAAAGGGACGTTCAGGCAAACACCCTCTCCCCAACACCCAGGCTCAGGGATCTGCAGCCATGGGTTTAGTGGTCACAGCCCAGTTACACCGAGATGCACGGGCAGATGCTGTCTCTGCCTCCAAGGTGAAAGGACGTTCAGGCAAAACCCATGTCCCCTACACACAGGCTAAGGCACCTTCAGGGTCATCTGCTCTCCCCACCAGCCAGGCTCATGAAGCGGCAGATGCAGCTGCGGTCACCAACACCCAGGTTCAGGGATCTGCAGCCATGGCTGCAGTAGTCCCAACCCAGGGGCATATGCAGTCCATGCATCCAAGCGGAAGGGACATTCAGTTAACGTACCTATCCCCAGCAGCCAGGTACGGGGACCTGCAGGGGCAACTACTGTCCCAGCATCAGTGGGTGATAGCATGGCCCAGACCACTCGTGGTCCAGTCCCTAATGCCCTGAGTGGTCCCATCCACGCAGTGTCTGCACCACCTTGTAAGAGGCAGAAGCATTCAGAAAGGGAAAGGGTCAATCCCAAAGCACGGCAAAAGAGACCGCCACGTCGAGGAAGAGGAGCGTCAATGATCATGAACTCAAGCTCCTCGTGGACAACGTGTGCGACCACCACTGTGACATGTGCACGGGCCAGGGACCACACATATGCCTGCTCAGCATATGGTCCACTGGCAGCGAGTCACAAGTGGCATCAACGCCTTGCAGAATGAGAGGCGCACTGCTTGTGAGGTCATGAAGCAGTTGAATGACCTCCACCATCAAACCAAAAAAAATCTGGGTGCCAACCTTGCTTCTGCTATGGTGACTGGAGGTGGGTCACTGCAGGAGGAGGATCTCACTCCACATGAAGAGGCCATGAGCAAGTTGATTCTTGTGTATCAGGTCCAAGGTGTGGGAGGCCTGCCAGATTATAAGGAAACGTCCGGTGATTGATGAAGCGTGTGCATCCAGAATATTTATATGTAGATTGAAAGAATTGGTATGATTATGTGCAACTTCTGCCTGCATTTATATGACTGCATGGGTGAACCATGTAATGGTCTACTGACTCGTGCTTAGTGTACTGCAGAGTGTATACAACACATGTGCCGCACATTGGTTGAACATAGCTTTGGGACAGTAGTCATTCACAACCGTCAGATACTAATACACATTTCCAGCATTCCAACACAACGTGGCATCTGGCTATGTACATCAGTGATGTTAGTGACTCAGTTATGCCAGTCAAGTGCTTGTGTCTGAAGCATGTCATGTTCATCATGCACTGCATGTAGTAGACGTTCCGTCCACACATGTTCATAGGTGGCTTCATGCTACACATACCTTCCATGCACACTGTCAGCAGGTGGACATTGTGCCATGAGTGTCCTAGCATTTTACTACACTGTGCAACTCCCTGCCGCAGCTATGGCACTGAATCCCTTGTAAGAAATGTGTCTGTAGTCATCCATGTTGACCTGCCAAACTGAACACACCCCCATTGGTCCATGGTCCTGTACCTCTTGTGTGTCACTGTCCCCTCTTCCTATCTCCCAGCACATTCCATCACTCTCTCCACATCACACACCTGGGACACCACACATGTCTGTTAGCAATGTCTGCAGTGCTTACATGGTCAGGGACATGGGATGTGGTGGCAAGCCTGCAGACGCCATGATTTCAGGGATTTTTGTACATAGTGTATGAATGTAAATTATGGCATGTTAACATGCATGTAAATGTGTTGCAGGACAGCATTGTGATGACAGTGCATGTGGTAGATGCAATTAACATGATTCTTCAGGTCTTTATGTGTCCATGTGCAGGTGATTAGCCACCAGATTCAGGGGAGGAGGTAGAGGAGGAACGGGAGGCTGAGCCCCAACAGAGCACCAGTGGAGGACGTGTTGTGGCAGTCCATGAGAATCCACTGGTGCTACTGTCCATCCGGGGCATGACTCAGTATGAGTCCTCCTCCAATGACACCAGTGGCTCTGGTGGTAAGCCGGACATTCATTCCTCTATGCTGTCGGGGGTGAGTACATCAAGTGATGGTGCTGATGTAGCCTGTTCATCTGCAGGGGGTAGCGTCCCCTCATAGGGTCAGTCAGTATTGCCACATCGGTCTGTGGTGGTAACGCTGCAAAGCCACGCTCCACTCTATTGGCTTCTTATCCAGGGACAGATGACTAAGGGAGGGATGCAGTCCTGCAGCCACAGACAGCAGCTTCATGTCAAGGGCAATGCTCCCTTGGGTATAGCAGGGGTGTTGCACGCACACGTGGTGGACGTGTCACGGCAGGGTAGCAGTCAATGTTGCGTATTGCACAGAAACAGGGTGCTTCCTATGCGATGTTGGCTCAGGGTATGATAGGGTGGCCAATTCCATGTTCTCCTGATTAACACAGGTAGAGCACCAGCTGCAGGCATTGCGGTGCACATGCCGCTCACACAGGCTGCGCATGGAGGCCAGCAGCAGGAGCGGATGTGCCGAACTGAGGTCTCTGCAGGCATCCCTGCTTGCAGAGGGTCGGGTCCACAGGGCAGCCCTGAGGCGAGAGTTACTGGCCCTCAGAGCTTCAATGGAAGTGTGAGAGTCATCCCGCAGTACACAGTGCCAACAGCAGATTGAACTGTTGACTCATACCATGTCAGAGGAACTCTCTGCATCCCATGAGGTGTTGCATGCAGACCTCCAAGGCTTCATGTTCCAGATGCATTCATCTGGGTTCCGCCTGGCCACTGCCATGGAGGACCAGGCCAGGGCCATACGTGGTGAACCTCCCTTACCACTACCACTTTCCCATTCTACACAGGAAGGTTTCAACAGCAGTATCAGCCCTCCCAATCCATGATAGCGATAGCCGTGCGGTCCATGTACCCATGGAGGGAATTGTTTTGTTTTATCCTTTCCTGGTTTTGGTATTTGTTATTATTTTCATTGATTGCCCTTGAGGTGTGCATTAACACCTCAGGGACTATACGTGTGCAGTGGCGTATGTCCAGGCATGCCTAGTGAACTCATCCAGCATGTCTGCATGGGGGTGCACTGGGTGGCATGTGCAGGTAATCATAGCTTTGTTTTTCCGTGGCTGGCATGTTTGTGCTGTGTCAATTATACTGCACAATGTGTGTTTTAATATGTTCGCCCATGTTGTTCCAGTAATCTGTGATGTAGCGCTGACTGCTGTCCCAGCTGAGACATCCCGCACCATTCCAAGTCCACAATCCTCATGCCCTCTACCAGACAATGTTGTTCCTTTAACAATTAGGAAACACACATACTGGTGAAGGTCATGTGGGATTGACAACATTCAGACACAGTTATTTGGTAAGCATTTACACTGTCTTGCATGTTGTGCATGCTTCATTGTTGATCATCTTTTCTGCATGTGTCAGCTCTCTTATATGTCCTTTGCATGCTCACATGGCGTTGTGGTAATTTGATAGTAGCTCATGTCACTGTGTAAGCTACCTATGTGGATATTTCAATGGGTGCACTGACTGTGCTGTGTGACATGTCATTGTACATCGGTAAACCAGGCCATGGACTCCTTGATCTGTAATTTCCTTGTTATTCACTCTGTGCCACTCTCTCTCCCTCTCTCTCTGGTGTAGTACACTGTGCTCCTGTACATATCAATGGCCATTCACCCTGTGTTGATCATGCACTCTGTGTTGTATGCATATTATCTTTCTGGTGTCAACTGTGATCATGTATGTGCATGTATTTTGTGCTGTTACTCTGCATTTCATTCCATGTAAGTAGAGCATCTCCTGATGGGGTGCATTGGATGCAAGGCAGGTGATTTCCATGGACAGGTGAGTGCATGGCATTTTCTGACACTTCGGTGGTGTTTGCATCAGAACGGGCACTGTGTGTGTGCCCCTCACCCCACATGCTCCCTGCGATGGCTGTGTGTGTGCCCCTCACCCCCTTGCCCCCTGTGATGGCTATGTGTGTGCCCCCCAGGCCTCCAATGGTCACATGTGATGTTGTGTTTACCCCCTATGCCCCTTGGTCGCATGTGATGTTGTATGTGCCCCCCACCACCGCCCTGGTTGCATGTGATGTTGTGTGTGCCCTCCACCCCCACAGTCACATGTGATTGTGTGTGTGCCCCCCACCTCCCATGGTCACATATGATGCTGTGTGCACCCTCCACCCCTGTTCACATGTGATGCTGTGTGTACCCCCCACCCCCTTGGTCATCTGTGATGTTGTGTGTGTCCCCCCCTTGTTGCATGTGATGTTGTGTGTTCCCCCCACCCCCCGAGTCGCATGTGATGTTGTGTGTACCCCCACCACCTCCCTGGTTGCATGTGATGTTGTGTGTGCCCCCCACCCCCACAGTCACATGTGATGGTGTGTGTGCCCCCCACCTCCCATGGTCGCATATGATTTTGTGTGCACCCTCCACCCCTGTTCACATGTGATGCTGTGTGTACCCCCCACCCCCCTGGTCATCTGTGATGTTGTGTGTGTCCCCCCCTTGTTGCATGTGATGTTGTGTGTTCCCCCCACCCCCCGAGTCGCATGTGATGTTGTGTGTACCCCCACTGCCCCATGGACACCTGTGATGTTGTGAGTGCCCCCCACTCCTCCATGGTCACCTGTGATGTTGTGTATGCCCCCCACCCCCTGGATGCCAGTGATGTTGTGTATGCTCCCACACCACCCCCCGGTTGCCTGTGATGTTGTGTATGCCCCCAACCCGCTCACATGTGATGTTGGGTGCACCCCCCCTGGAAACATGTGATGTTGTGTGTGCTTCCCAACACCCTGGTCACATGTGATGTTGTGTATGCCCTCACACCCCCGCCTTCTTGCATGTGATGTTGTGTATGCCCCCACCTCCCTGGATGCCTGTGATGTGTGTGCCCCCACCTCCCCGGTCACCTGTGATGTTGTGTATGCCCCCCCGGTCACATGTGATGTTGTGTGTGCCCCCCCTCTGGATGCCTGTGATGTTGTGCGTACCCCCCACCCCCGGTCACCTGTGATGTTGTATATGCCTCCCACCCACCTTGGTCGCATGTGATGTTGTGTGTACCCCCTGCCCCCGGTCACATGTTATGTTGTGTGTGCCCCCCACACTCCCCAGTTGCATGTGATGTTGTGTGTACCCCCACCCCTCCTGGTCACATGTGATGTTGTGTGTGCCCCCACCCCCCCTGGTCATATGTGATGTTGTGTGTGGTCCCCACCCCCCCTGGTCACGTGTGATGTTGTGTGTACCCCCATGGCCCCCTGGTCCCATGTGATGTTTTGTGCGCCCCAGCCCCCCTGGTCGCATTTGATGTTGTGTGTGCCCCCACACTCCCCTGGTTGCATGTGATGGTGTGTATGCCCCCCCTAGTCACCTGTGATGTTGTGTATGCCCCCAACCCCTCCAGTAACATGTGATGCTGTGTGTACCTCTAACCCCCTGGTCTCATGTGATGTTCTGTTTGCCCCCCACCGCCCTGGTCACCTGTGATGTTCTGTATGCCCCCCACTCACCCATGGTCGCCTTTGATGTTGTGTTTGCCCCCCCTTGTTGCATGTTATGTTGTGTGTATCCCCCACCGCCCCATGGATGCCTGTGATGTTGTGTGTACATTGGTGTGTATTTTTGTGTGTGTGACATGCATGCATTTGGAAGGGCATTTGTACTCACCAATGCGCCATATGTTGCCATGCCTCCCAGCTTCCGGGGGCCCGGTGTCGGGGTGACATTCTGAATATGAAACTATGATGGGTGGACACTGGATACTTTGCATATACAGAAGTAATGATACCCTTGGCATCACATACAACCTGCACTTTGATGGAATGCCAGTGCTTGCGATTTCAATAAATGTACTCTGTAGCCCTAGGTGGACGTAGAGCCACATGGGTGCAATCGATGGAACCAATCACTCTAGTGAAGTGTGCCACCCCATAAAAATCCTGGACCACGGCCTAGGCATGTAGATGTGCCTACGGACTGAGGAGCGTGCAGTCATTATTGCCAACACCTGGTGTAGGCAGTGTGACTGTGTGGGCTGTGAAATTCCCCCGACTATGACAGTTGTCTGCTGAAATTACCCTATTGCCAAAAATTGCAGAACCTTGAGCACCTTTTCCAAGGGGCTCAGTGCTTGGGGGCAAAGGCTGGGTGATGTAAGGTCATCCTCCCACTCCCTGACCAGGGCTAATATGATATGAGGTGGAAACCTATACCTGCCATAGACCTGGTCATCAGACATACATAAAAGGCTGTTCATAGGTAGAAAAATCTAGGCCCTGGCCATCCTCCTGCGGTGTCCCATGATCACTGCTGCAACAAATGGTACATTCGTCGTAACTTTTTATGCATTTGTTTTTGTGCACATTGACGTATCCGCCAGCTATCGCGTGGCGTACGTGTTTCTGGATTAACACATATATAACTGCGTGCCGGCAAGCCCTGTACAATTCCATGACTATGGGGTCGATTCATGTAATTAATGTGCGCCGAAAATTCCCGCGCAGAGGTGCCAAAACGTGCGATTCACAGTAAAAGTGCGAAAATCGCAGTGCAAGTGCGAAAATCGCATGGAAACCAGCGCACATCGATTCATGGAAGTCCGTGCGCGAGAAAAAGATTGGATGTGCGCTGAAAAAATGCGCCGCGCACGCCGGCGCACAGGTCATCCAACAGCGTGCGCCACGGCCACTGCGAAATCGCACATAGCGCGGCACACATCACAAAAGTAGGCGCAACATGGGGCGTAACACTCGGAATGGGGAACAACGCGTGAAAATATGGGCGTCACGGGGGAAGTACAGGAGGCAAGTGCGCGGAACGCCCACACGCTCGCCTACAACCCGTATTCATGGAATCGAATAGGGCAAACCAGCGCATGGTGAAAGATGCGCACAGGGCCAAACAAGTACGCCACAAGAAAGCAGGTGGTAGCGTCACTGCGCCTGAAATAAATGTGCGCCAAAATGTGCGCTAACAAAAAGCACCCATATACAGCCATGTGAATGGTCCATACAGTGGCCCTCTAGGACAAATGAGGTGCAAAGGGGTACCGACAAACATGGACACCCGCTGTGTGAAAAATAGCGTGTGCATGTGTTTCTGGGTGCGCTGGAAGTTCCACACGCGATTAGCCTGGGTACGTGTACTTTGGGGTGCGCGGGAAGTTCCACACACGATTAGCCTGGGTACGTGTGTTTCGGGGTGCACGGGAAGTTCCACACACGATTGCGCGAGGTACGTGTACTCCGGGGTGCGCGGGAAGTTCCACACGCGATTAGCCTGGGTATGTGTACTTCGGGGTGCGCGAGAAGTTCCACACGGGATTAGCCTGGGTACGTGTGTTTCGGGGTGCACGGGAAGTTCCACACGCGATTGGCCTGGGTGCGTGTACTTCGGGAAGCACGGGAAGTTCCACACGCGATTGGCCTGGGTACGTGTACTTCGGGTGCGCGGGAAGTTCCACATGCGATTGGCCTGGGTATGTGTATTCCGAGGTGCGCGGGAAGATTCACACGCGATTTCAGCAGGATACGTGTATTTCGGTGGTGCCGGGGAATGCTACACATGATTTGGCTGTGTGGGTCCTCCCAGGTGTTCCCTCTACACCCTCCACAGCCCCTGCAGGCAGCCCACACCACAGGGGACTACCCTGCACCCCTGCTCATGTCCCACAGGCAACCCATCCATCATGGCCATGCCCCCAGCCAACCCACATGTCACCTTGCACCACTGATCACCAACACATGTCTCCCAGCACCCCCATCCCCCAGCACTGTGGGGCACCCTCCACCAGCGCCCACTCATGTCTCCCATCACCCCCACCCCTCAGCAGTGCAGGGCACCCTCCACCAGCCCCCCACTCATGTCCAGCTCATGTGTCCCATCACCCCCACCCACCAGCATCCAGGGGCACCCTCCACCAGGCCACCACTCATGTCTCCCACCACCCCCACCCCCCAGCAGTGCAGGGGCACCCTCCACCAGGCCCCCACTCATGTCTCCCACCATCCCCACCCCCCAGCAGTGCAGGGCACCCTCCACCAGGCCCCCACTCATGTCTCCCACCACCCCCATCCCCCAGCATCCAGGGGCACCCTCCACCAGGCCCCCACTCATGTCTCCCACCACCCACACCCCCCAGCATCCAGGGGCACCCTCCACCAGGCCCCCATTCATTTCTCCCACCACCCCCACCCCCTAGCAGTGCAGGCCACCCTCCACCAGGCCCCCACACATGTCCCCCTGCACACCCAGCCCCCCAGCATCCAGGGGCACCCTCCACCAGGCCCCCACTCATGTCCCCCTGCACCCCCACCCCCCAGCATCCAGGGGCAGCCTCCACCAGGCCCACACTCATGTCCAAATCATGTCTCCCTGCACCCCCACCCCCCAGCAGTGCAGGGGCACCCTCCACCAGGCCCCCACTCATGTCTCCCACCACCCCCACCCCCCAGCATCCAGGGGCACCCTCCACCAGGCCCTCACACATGTCCCCCTGCACCACCACCCCCCAGCATCCAGGGGCACCCTCCACCAGGCCCCCACTCATGTCTCCCACCACCCCACCCCCCAGCATCCAGGGGCACACTCCACCAGGCCCCCACACATGTCTCCCAGCACCCCCACCCCCCAGCTGTGCAGGGCACCCTCCACCAGGCCCCCACTCATGTCTCCCATCACCCCCACCCCCCAGCAGTTCAGGGGCAGCCTCCACCAGGCCCCAACTCATGTCTCCCATCACCCCCACCCCCATCAGTGCAGGGGCACCCTCCACCAGGCCCCCACTCATGTCTCCCACCACCCCCACCCCCAGCATCCAGGGGCACCCTCCACCAGGCCCCCACACAAGTCCCCCTGCACCCCCACCCCACAGCATCCAGGGGCACCCTCCACCAAGGCCCCACTCATGTCTCCCACCACCCCCACCCCCCAGCAGTGCAGGGCACCCTCCACCAGGCCCCCACTCATGTCCAACTCATGTCCCCCTGATCCCCCATTCCCCAGCATCCAGGGGCACCCTCCACCAGGCCCCCATTCATGTCCAACGCATGTCTCCCTGCACCCCCACCCCCCAGCAGTGCAGGGGCACCCTCCACCAGGCCCCCACTCATGTCTCCCACCACCCCCACCCTCCAGCATCCAGGGGCACCCTCCACAAGGCCCCCACATATGTCCCCCTGCACCCCCACCCCCCAGCATCCAGGGGCACCCTCCACCAGGCCCCCACTCATGTCTCCCAGCAACCCACCCACAGCAGTGCAGGGCACCCTCCACCAGGCCCCCACTCATGTCTCCCATCACCCCCACCCCCAAGCAGTGCAGGGGCAGCCTCCACCAGGCCCCCACTCATGTCTCCCATCACCCCTACCCCCCACCATCCAGGGGCACCCTCCACCAGGCCCCCACACATGTCCCCCTGCACCACCACCCCCCAGCATCCAGGGGCACCCTCCACCAAGGCCCCACTCATGTCTCCCACCACCCCCACCCCCCAGCAGTGCATGGCACCCTCCACCAGGCCCCCACTCATGTCCAACTCATGTCCCCCTGCACCCTCACCCCCCAGCATCCAGGGGCACCTTCCACCAGGCCCCCACGCATGTCTCCCATCACCCCCATCCCCCAGCATCCACGGGCACCCTCCACCAGGCCCCCACACATGTCCCCCTGCACCCCCACCCCCCAGCATCCAAGGGCACCCTCCACCAGGCCCTCACTCATGTCTCCCAGCACCCCCACCCCCCAGCCGTGCGATTTGCCTGGGTACGTGTATTCCTGGGGTGCGCGGGTAGTCTCCCATGCAATACTATCAGGGTACGTGTATTATGGGTCCGCGTGAACTTCCACACGCGATACCAGCAGGCTACGTGTATTATGGGGTTCGCAGGAAGTTCCAAACGCGATTGCCCTGGGTACGTGTATTTCGGGGTGCGTGTGAAGTTTCACACGCGATTTTGCAGGGTACGTGTATTTCGGTGTGCTTGTGAACTTCCACACGCGACTGGGCCTGTGAGAGTGGGGTACATTTATTCCAGGGGTGGGCAGGAATATTTACTTGCGACTGGGCCTGGGAGAGCGTGTTACGTGTATTCCTGGGGTGGGCGGGAAGATTCACACGGTCGCCTACAACGCACCGAAAAATAAATGGTCCAATCCTGAAACACGTACGCCAGCATGAACCAGGCGTACGTCGACCAGCGCAGCATAAAAGTGCACGTAAGCAACAAACAAGCTCAGACGCCAGGATGAATATACTGTTCCTAGCAGCAGTGGCCATGGGTTACCAAAGGAGGAGGAGGAGGATAGTGAGGGCCCGAATTTTCACTCCCAGAACCAGCCTTTTTGGGATGCCTGATGACCAGGTGTATGGGAGGTACAGGTTTCCACCACACATAATACTGGACCTGGTCAGTGAGTGGGAGGATGACCTCACATCACCCACCCTGTGCTCCAAAGCACTCAGCCTCCTGGAGAAGGTCCTTAATGTACTGCACTTCTTGGCCACAGGATCATTTCAGCGGACAAGTGCCATAGTGGGTGGGGTGTCACAGGCCACACAGTCACGCTGCCTACACCAGGTCTGGAACATCATCACTGCACGCCCATCAGTCCGCAGGCACACATACCTGCCCAGGACACCTGCAGAAAGGCAGGCTGCCGCCCTGGATTTCTATGGTGTGGCACAATTCCCCAAAGTGCTAGGTGCCATTGACTGCACCCATGTGGCACTACGTCCCCCCAGTGCATCTGAACACATCTATAGGAACCACAAGCAATGGCATTCCATCAACGTGCAGGTAGTATGTAATGCCAAGGGAATCATCACCTCAGTATATGACAACTATCCAGGGTCCATCCACCACAGCTTCATTTACCGAATGTCTACCCTAAGCCAGGACCTAGAAGCTGGGCGGCATGGCGATACATGGCTGCTTGGTGAGTATGAATGCCACTGCACATGCATGCATTTCAGACGCAGAGTTATCTCACTACCCCACTAATGATACCCATCACCTCCTCACCAGGGGACAGTGCCTACTCTCTGAGCATCCACATGATGACGCCAATTCGGAACCCCATCACGCCTCCCGAGGTAAGATACAACACAGCCCATATTGCAACCCGGGGCATAGTGGAGCGCACATTCGGAGTGCTCAAGTCACGCTTTCGCTCCCTTGACCGTTCTGGCGGGCAGCTGTTATATGCGCCCCCAGTAGTGTGCAGGATCATAGTGGCAACATGTGTCCTGCACAATGTTGCAACACGCCGGGGCCTGGCTGTGGACATGCTGGTGCCCCCACATCCCCAACCACATGCACGCTCGCTGTGCATGGGAGGGGAAAGGGCACGGGGTGAGGCAGCCCGTACGCAGCTGGTGGCTAATTACTTCACATAGAAATCACACCCCTGTGGAGTGCACACAGCCCTGGCACATACCATCTGATAAGCAATGATGACTCGACCTGACAATTATGACGAACAAAGGGACAGTCAACTGTCAGAACCATAGCAGCCTGAGATTGTTCATGTGGAAGTGTCAGAATGTGTGCATCCCTACCTACACAAACACTAGCAATGCAGTGTCATCAAAAGACACACTTCCATGCTGCAGAAATGAATACCCACTTGCAAAATACTACATGAGAACAGTGCCATGTCACCCAACCCCTCCCCGGCACGGCCACACAACACACCATGGCATGTCATGCAATGTGAGAGCAAACAAATTAATCCCCACAACATGCCCCAAGTGTCACCAACTACAGTGTCCCTAATGGAAACATGGCCACACATGAAATGCTCACAGTAATGCAGGACCTACAACACACATTACCAAATACTTACCAAGAATACCAATCACATACCCAACCTCCAACCTACCTTAAAAATGACATTACAGACTTAAAAAATTGGTAGCCTCACTACCTGATAATGCCAGCACTTCGAACACTTCCAAGTATACAGTGTTTGCGCCACGCAAGAGTGTAGGTGCACTGCTTACAACATGGACTCCAGTTCCAAGGTGGACCGCCTTGTGGATACATGAGAAATGGACCTGCAAATTAGGAGGATGAGATGGATGCAGAGGCACATATCAATACACCATGCAGTGTACAATACAACAACAATATGCACTATGAATGTATACACAGTATTGACTACAGACTGCCCACACATCAAATGGGAGTCCAACATCAACATGTACGTCAATGTCACTTGGGCACACCCTTTGCAAGCCCATGGAAACGGGAAGCAGGAGGGGTGTGTGTCACACAAACCCAAGCATCTGAACCAAATTCATGACAAGTCTGCATGTGCCCAGCCACAATATAGCGTATGCCCACGGGAGCCACACAAGGCAACACACTGTCCAAAAAACACAAACAAAAAAAAAAAAAGAAAATCAAAAATGGCCATTAATGGGCCCGGGGGGGTGGGGAGGCCACCCAGGAGGTCTGAGGACAGGGTGCACACCAAAACCCACCTGTGTGGATCTTGCAGAAAAAAAACACCTCCATGGGCTCATGGCCTGCATGGCTACCCTATTGTGAGAGAATCACTGCTGTCGCTCTCCTCACTCTCTGCTGCTGCATCAGGAGGTGGTGGCACTATGGGAGGCAGCCCACGCAAAGCCCTAGTCTGTTCCTCCATGGCAGCAAGCATGCGGGTGTGGTAGGTCTCGTTCTGGAGGATAATTGTGTGTAGGTCCCCATGCAACAACTCACGGGATGCCCGGACCTCCGCCCTAGTTGCCTGCATCTCAGCTGAGAGCGTACGTGTGAGAGGCTCCAGCTGCTGTTCTGTCCTTCTGTTTGTTGAAGCCTCAAGCTCAACAAGAGTCGTCCTGAGGTAAAGGAGTTCCACCCTCAGGGCTTCCCTGTGGCCCTGGGACTCTATGGAAATGGCTTCCCGCAGAGTCGCCAGTGCCGCCCGCCTGTCCCTGTCAGACGCCAACATGTCCTCCCTGTGTGACTGGCAGATGGAGTCTGTTGCCTGCTGTAGTCGCTCCATCAGCCTTTCGGGGGGGACAATGGAAGTGTCCACCCTATCCATGGCATGAGCCATCATCTCTGATGATGCTGCCTGTTGGGTTGCCATACCGTATATGGATTGCTCCCATGCGGTATTGCCAGGTGGCGTACGGCCACCACGTCGGCGGGCACCACACCTGTCTGGGGCAAGGCGAACTGCGCCTTGCTGTGCCGGCACTGCCTGAGGCTGCAGAACTGCATTCCCCCTTTGATCTGCTGGGCCAGGAACAGGATCAGATGTTGTGGAGTGTGACCCTGCATCCGTAACCACCAAAGGCGTACCTGCCAACACTGACATCCCCACTGAGGGTTCTAACCCTGGTGCAGGTGGGTCGGACAGAACAGAATCCCTCCCAGGAACACTCACCCGCGACAGCACATAGGTCTCATCATCCGAATCGACACCTGAATACAGCTCGGGGGAGGTGCAGCCAGAGACACCCCTTGAGAGCACGACCTGCAGCAGTTGTGGGTTCTCACCCACCACCACACCACATCCCTCACTGGTGGTCGGTCGGGCCTGAGACCTCTCCTGGGTCTGCACCATCTCCACAACCCCAGCAGTATCAAGTGCGTCATCCCCAGCAAAGACATAAAAGAAAACAAATGGAAACAGGCATTAGCATTATGGCACACAATTAGGGCTGAGAAGCTAAAGAAACAGTACTTGATTGACACATGTCCCACTTGACTAAAACCCTCCCATGCATGCACCGTCACTGCGTGTGAAGGGTAGGCAGATGGCACACATTGATGACACCAAGATGGAAGATGAACACATTTGCTGCATGCTGCCTAGCAGTGGCATCACACATTGGCCTGTGATTGGCAGGTCAAATACACATGCCATCACATCACACAGATGGCATGCACCCTAGCCAAAAAGTGAAGAGGGAGAGGAGGGCACCAATTGTTCATTCAGTCTAGTTTGCTCATGAAATTGATTTTTTCATTGAAATGGTTCAAATGTTTAACCTGGAGCTGCCAGTCCAAAATGGTCCTATAGCACAGTGACATGTCTAAACAAATCATGTCCAGGAAACAAAGCCAGTCCACTGTACCATAGCCATGTCAGACATGTGACAATAGGACTGAGAAATGCCTAGTAAAAGTGGTGGTATGCAAACAATCTGCCTGAATAAACAGAGGAAAATAAGCAACAATGTTTTGGCAAGATGACACTTCAAGGGCAACTGGCGTGGTGTTGGGCTGGATGTCTAATGTTGGCAGAAGGGATACTGCTATACCCAAATGCTGGTACGCAGAATGTATTGGATGAGGCACATGGGTGACCCAAACCACTCAGGCACACACACCATCACCTGGCACCCAAACAGAAGCCCTCACACACACACCATGCACATGGCTGACACACACATGCATGTGCACTCACCGGACAATGCCTCGTAATCTGCCAGTTCTCCCACGCCTTGGATCTGTTCCTCCGTGATGTAGGTCCCAGCAACCTGCTCATGTGGAGTGAGTTCTATGTCCTCTGCTGGAGACCCACCTCCAGTCACTAGAGTAGCGGCATGACTTGAGGCCAGCTTATTCTTTGCCCTGCGCTTCAGGTCATTCCAGCGCTTGTAGCATTCAGTAGCTGTGCGCCTCACGATTCCAAGGGCACTTATGATGTCTGCTAGTGTGCCTGACGTTGTGCAGGTGTGGTCTTGGATCCTGCAACAATCACTATTTCGCGGTCATGTGCAGACACATACTCTACAAGTGCATTGAGTTCGGCCTCATTGAAGCTGGGCTTCCTTGACGGGCCGGACTGTGTAGCTGTGTCTGGGGCATCAGCCTCTACTGGACGAACACTCTTCCTCTTCCGCTTGGAAGGTGGTGGGGATCCTGAGTGTCCTACGCTTCTCTGGACACTAGGGGCAGGAGCCCCAGTGGACTCTGTACTAGGAGTGTGGGATTGCACACTCAGCATGGGAGTTGGTGCAGGCATTAGCTCAAGTGTGATGGTGTCAGGGGGAATGTCAGCAGGATGGACTTGGAACGACACTGTCCTGGCTGGGTGTGTGAGAGGTGGGGTGGATGGAGCCGCAGCTGCCCCTGCAGCCTCCCCAGCCTGCCTACGCGGGGCAGCAGATGACCTAGCTGCCCCTGATCCACGTGGCCTGATGACACCAACGTGCACCGGAGCACGTGGCCTAGACCTGCTGACCTGGAAGTCAGCCATGGAGTCACCCTGTGCCAGGTCTGGTTCCACAGTGGGCTGGTCCAACAAGGGCTGAGCATGGATGGTGTCAGCCACGTTACCCTCAACCAGGGGGGTGGCATGGGTGTCCCTGACTGCTCCTCCACACATGGGGGGCTAGGGCACCCTGCAAGTCACAGCCACGTCCCCTACCAGATCCACCACGGCCACCACTTGGGGCTCGGCCACCTTTGCCACCCTTACAGCTTGTTCGCCTCCCAGCCATGGCACTGATGTTATTGTGCGTATGGGAGTCGATGTGAACTATTGTCCTGGGCAATTGGGGGTCAAAGGGGTTGGGTACCAGATGGTAATCGTACCCTAGTGCTCTAGCAAGGCTGTATGTCACCCCTGGGGAAAGATGACAGGTCAGGCAACGCACAGGCACCCCAAAAAAGGGAAGTAAGGTGCACGCAACCCCTCCTAGACCACGTGTGTGGAAAAATAAACCTGCACTATGCTGTGGCACCCAGAAACACAAGAATGAACGTATGCGTGTCACACGCAGCCTAGAATGACCTCTGAAGGGGTATGCGACACACGGGGCAAGCACAGATGTTAAATAGGTGCGCGACTCACCATCTGCCAGGAACAAAAGCGTGAAAAATATGCGCGTGTGCGCGTTGGCAACACTCCCGCCAAAAGAAAAATTGTACGCTGTCTGAGGAGAAGGACAACAGTAGAAGGGAACTCTGTTTGAGGAAACAGGCCCAGGAAAAAGAGGAAAAGAGAAAAAGCTGTCAGAGGTAACAGGGAGTACGAACTTGAAACGCTGTGAAGTAAATCGCGTGTGAACCGACAAGAAGTAGAGATTTCACCCACTCGCTCTCCACGAAAAGCACGTACAAGGAAATGGCGTTCTACACGTACCTTTTATACACACGTCACAGACGCGCATACGCGATGTGGCCATTTCCACCAATTACACGCTTTGACACTCGGACGTGTATCTTTTTTTTTACACGCGCCATTCTCTACGGCCATGCGCGTGATGTCATAGCTACGCATGGGGGCCTTTGGGACAATGAAATCACGTATGCGTGCAGACACGCTTACGCGCTAAGGGCCTTTCCTCGAATTACACGCAGACGTGCAGGATTTTCACGTGCCAATTCACTCCGTATCAAGCTGGCCACGCGTAAGCACACGGAAGACCACGCTCCTGCCCAGAAAGACGATTTACTGCCCCCAGAGCCCTGAGTACGCTCCCACCTGCCATCTGCTGCTGCCTGACTGCCTGCTGCCCACGTGCCCTGCCATTTGCTGCCTGCACATCAGCCAGGGGTGCTGTTGCTGTGACCACCCCTGCTGGAACCGAAGACTCCCGACTGGGATTCCATCGCTCCACAGCCCAGCCCCAGGACCCAGTTGCCCACCCACTCCTGCCTCTGGGGTTGTCATGTCGGGCACTGCAACATCTGGCACCACTGACAACCCCCGGCCAGAGAGGCAGAAGGGCACCAGCTTCAGTGCCAGGGAAGTTGGTATCCTGTTGGAGCAAGTCCTGAGGCAGTATGATGCCCTCTTCGGAAGTGTGCGCGCCGACAAGGAAGGACGGACTCGGATCTAGATGGACATCGTGACTGCCATCAACGCGGAGGGGGTGGCAGTCCGCGACTTCCAACATGTCAAGAAGCGCTGGGAGGACTTCAGGTCCAGGACCCTGAACAAGGCCCTGCGCCTCTTGAAGGCAGCGGATGCTAAGGGGCGCCAGGGCCACTTGTAGGAAGATCAGATGAGGGTCCTGGAACACATATCCCCAGCGCTCCACGTCCAGTTCTTGAGAGGCAGATGCATCTGGAGTCGAGCGGTAAGTGTACATGCATCATGATTGTAAGCTGTGCGTGTGGTGATGTGCCAGTAGTGTGCCAGTTGCACATCTGTTTGTATGGGGCCGAGTATGGGTGGGGGTGTAAAGGGCCATGAGGCTAACACATGCGAGGGCTGTCATGTGTGAGACATGGATGGTGCTTGTGTGTGTAGGCTTGCATGCCAAATGCAGTTGTGTGGCACACATGTTTGGATGAATGTGTAAGTAGGCATGTTCGTGATGTCACGCATGTATGTTGTTTTCAGCTGCATGTATCAGCACTGTGTACATGTGCATGTGTGTGTATTTGACAAGGGTGCAACAGTGATGCAACATGGATGCATGTGACAGCGGGATGTGGAGGCCTGATTGGCAGATGTGACATGGATGCCTATCTGAACACTGCGACAGTTGGCTGAGGTGTACACATGCATGCAAGTGTGGTGGTGTGCGTGCATGTGTAGTGCACTCCCTGTGTTGCCTGTGATGTCTGGCTCACCTTTGCCTGCTCATGCTGTTGTATGTGTATGGATGGTGCTGGCAGTTGCGATGTGGCTGTGGTATGGCTCATGTGTGCAAGTTGAAATGACATGTGTGTTGCCAATTGTGATGCCATGTCTGAGGTTTGCCAATACCACTCATGTGCAACTGTCATGTGTGTATGTGTCCATTGTATAGTGCCCTGATGCCTGTGTTTTATTTCTCCCTGTCTGCAGCGTCAACTGATGAAGAGGGCGAAGAAGGTGCTGTGGAGCACAGCGGCGGGGATCGCACCGCCAGCCGGAGACGCAAGGCCCGGCTCCCCTCCCAGGTTGTGATCTCGTCGGGGAGTGAGGAGTCCGGTGCCGCGTCCCAGGCCGCAGCGGCCGGGGGGAGATCCAAGAGGCAGAGGTCGGAGTTGGACTCCTCGGCAGCAGAAGGGGCAGCTGGGACCCCACAGGGCCCAACGGGGGAAGATGGCACGGAGTCATCCAGGTTGGTGGGGGGGTTTGGTGGAGGAGGAGGCCGTGCAAGCAACAGAGATGGGGTCTGGAGGTGGGGATTCCACTGGTGCTAGTGGTGCAGTGCAGGACCAGGGACAGGAGGCAGCACAGGACGTCGTAGAGGTGCCTGTGTGCAATCCTGTCTCTGATCCTGTCACTGCAACATCTTGCACCAGCAGGGATGCCTACGTCCAGACCCGTTTTCAGGCATGGGATGAGCTCACGACAACTGGCCTTCCTCTGCCTTCGGACGTGGCTATCCGGGTCCGGGTTGAGCCTGTCCTGACTGGTGTGGCGTTGCGTCAACGGGCCATGCGAGGTGACCTGCAGTCTTTTCATGAGGAGACTGCACGCCATCTCGAATGGCTCGTTGACCGCGTCGGCCTACTGGGACAGGTCACCCAGGCCGGATTCCTCCATTTGATGGGGCTTGCTCAGACCCCCTCCTCAACTGAACCCCCTATGCGCCAGTCGTCCTCCGTGCCATCTTCCCACCCATTAGTCACCTGGGTGCCCTGTGGAGCATCCTCTGACGGTGCGGCCGGGCTGGTGGAGGAGGCATCCCTGCCACAGTCGGGAGTCGGACGTCCAGCAGGGGTGGCCACATCAACGACTGCACCCCAGCCAGCAGAGGATGTGCAGGCAGCAGGAGGCAGTGCACGGGCAGAGGCACAGCAGCAGCAGCAGCAATGTGGTGGGAGCCATGATGGCTCGGGGCCTTCGACATCGGAGGGGCAGGCATCGGCCGGAGGGCAGGAGGACCCAGGATGGGAAGTGTCTTCCGTGTGTTAGCGGTTGGGCCACGCCATAGATGCGGAGCAGCAGCGGGTGGAAGAGGCACGACTCACGATGGTCAGGGCAGAGAACTCCATGCGGAGGGCCCTGAGGCGGGCCGAGTGCCTCGAGGCAATCCGCAGGGAGTTTGGGGTTAACATGTCGACGGCCCTGTGTACCCTCAGGGCCATGGAGGAGGACCGCCTCTGGGACATTGAACAGGAGTTCGATGATGCCCTGGCCTGGAACATCCCGAAGTGAGCCGTCGGACTAGCCCGCTGCCCTTGTAAATAGTTCTGTAGTTAGTGTTAGGTTTCCTTTGGTTTTGCATTTTTTGTGGACCTTTTGGACAATGGGCCACATTTTTGTATATAGTTTTTTTTTTAGGTAGTGTTATTAGATAGGTTTCATTTCTTCTGTTGGGTTCATGGACCCTGGATTGTTTATCTGTATATAGTTGACTTTTGGATTTTCATTTTTTTTATGATTTACCCATGGATCAATGGTTTTCGATTTTAATTTTCCATTGGACTTACTTTTGTGGACTGTGACTTTGGACACCTTTCCTTTGGATTATGATTTGTGGTTTTGCATTATTTCACGGACCTGCTGGTTTATTTATTTTAAATTTCCATTATTGTTTGTTTATTTTTGATTCAATTTATGTTGCTTTTGATACATATTTTTTCTTCAAACTTCAATGTGTAGTATCATCTCATTGGTTTCATGCATATCATGATATGGGTTTTGACATTCACTGACACCCATTGGGTGTATGTGAGGGACATGTGTTCATTTCCAAACTTGCAATTGGGGTTCTATCATGTTATTGCCATTTCTAAGTGGGTGGATGCAATACTCAGGTGGGTGTTTGGCATTTGGAGGCTGACCAATAGGGCAGGGGATCTAGATTGTGATGACATGTTTGCTGGGGGACATGAGTGGGGGCCTGGTGGAGGCTGCCCCTGCACTGCTGGGGGGGTGGGGGTGGTGGGAGACATGAGTGGGGGCCTGGTGGAGGGTGCCCTGCACTGCTGGGGATTGGGGGTGCAGGGAGACATGAATGGGGGCCTGGTGGAGGGTGCCCTGCACTGCTGGGGGGTGGGGGTGATGGGAGACATGAGTGGGGGCATGGTGGAGGCTGCCCTTGCACTGCTGGGGGGTGGGGGTGATGGGAGACATGAGTGGGGGCCTGGTGGAGGGTGCCCTGAACTGCTGGGGGGTGGGGGTGATGGGAGACATGAGTGGGGGCATGGTGGAGGCTGCCCCTGCACTGCTGGGGGGTGGGGGTGGTGGGAGACATGAGTGGGGGCCTGGTGGAGGCTGCCCCTGCACTGCTGGGGGGTGGGGGTGATGGGAGACATGAGTTGGACATGAGTGGGGGCCTGGTGGAGGGTGCCCTGCACTGCTGGGGGGTGGGGGTGGTGGGAGACATGAGTGGGGGCCTGGTGGAGGCTGCCCCTGCACTGCTGGGGGGTGGGGGTGATGGGAGACATGAGGGGTGGCCTGGTGGAGGGTGCCCTGCACTTCTTGGGGGTGGGGGTGATGGGAGACATGAGTGGGGGCCTGGTCGAGGGTGCCCCTGCACTGCTGGGGGTGGGGGGTCTGGTGGAGGGTGCCCTGCACTGCTGGGGGTTGGGGGTGCAGGGAGACATGAGTGGAGGCCTCGTGGAGGTTGCCCCTGGATGCTGGGGGGTGGGTGTGCAGGGAGACATGAGTTGGACATGAGTGGGGGCCTGGTGGAGGGTGCCCTGCACTGCTGGGGGGTAGGGGTGATGGGAGATATGAGTTGGACATGAGTGGGGGCCTGGTGGAGGGTGCCCTGCACTGCTGGGGGGTGGGGGTGATGGGAGACATGAGTTGGACATGAGTGGGGTCCTGGTGGAGGGTGCCCTGCACTGCTGGGGGTGGGGGTGATGGGAGACATGAGCGGGGGCCTGGTGGAGGGTGCCCCTGCACTGCTGGGGGGTGGGGGTGGTGGGAGACATGAATGGGGGCCTGGTGGAGGGTGCCCCTGGATGCTGGGGGGTGGGGGTGCAGGGGGACATGAGTGGGGGCCTGGTGGAGGGTGCCCCTGCACTGCTGGGGGGTGGGGGTGGTGGGAGACATGAGTGGGGGCCTGGGGGAGGGTGCCCCTGCACTGCTGGGGTGTGGGGGTAATGGGAGACATGAGTGGGGGCCTGGTGGAGGGTGCCCCTGCACTGCTGGGGGGTGGGGGTGATGGGAGACATGAGTTGGACATGAGTGGGGGCCTGGTGGAGGTTTCCCTGCACTGCTGGGGTGTGAGGGTGGTGGGAGACATGAGTGGGGGCCTGGTGGAGGCTGCCCCTGCACTGCTGCGGGCTGGGGGTGATGGGAGACATGAGTGGGGGCCTGGTGGAGGGTGCCCTGCACTGCTGGGGGGTGGGGGTGATGGTAGACATGAGTTGGACATGAGTGGGGGCCTGGTGGAGGGTGCCCCTGGATGCTGGGGGGTGGGGGTGCAGGGGGACATGAGTGGGGGCCTTGTGGAGGGTGCCCTGCACTACTGGTGGGTGGGGGTGTTAGGAGACATGAGTGGGGGCCTGGTGGAGGCTGCCCCTGCACTGCTGGGGGGTGGGGGTGATGGGAGACATGAGTGGGGGCATGGTGGAGGCTGCCCCTGCACTGCTGGGGGGTGGGAGTGATGGGAGACATGAGTGGGGGCCTGGTGGAGGGTGCCCTGCACTGCTGGGGGGTGGGGGTGATGGGAGACATGAGTGGGGGCCTGGTGGAGGCTGCCCCTGCACTGCTGTGGGGTGGGGGTGATGGGAAACATGTGTGGGGGCCTGGTGGAGGTTGCCCTGCACTGCTGGGGGGTGGGGGTGATGGGAGACATGAGTGGGGGCCTGGTGGAGGCTGCCCCTGCACTGCTGGGGGGTGGGGGTGATGGGAGACATGAGTGGGGGCCTGGTGGAGGGTGCCCTGCACTGCTGGGGGGTGGGGGTGATGAGAGACATGAGTGGGGGCCTGGTGGAGGCTGCCCCTGCACTGCTGGGGGGTGGGGATGGTGGGAGACATGAGTGGGGGCCTGGTGGAGGGTGCCCTGCACTGCTGAGGGGTGGGGGTGATGGGAGACATGAGTGGGGGGCTGGTGGAGGGTGTCCCTGCACTGCTGGGGGGTGGGGGTGATGGGGGACATGAGTTGGACATGAGTGGGGGCCTGGTGGAGGGTGCCCTGCACTGCTGGGGGGTGGGGGTGGTGGGAGACATGAGCCAGGGCTTGGTGGGGCCTCCCCCTGCAATGCTGGGGGGTGGGGGTGATGGGAGACATGAGTGGGAGCCTGGTGGAGGGTGCCCTGCACTGCTGGGGGTGGGGGTGATGGGAGACATGAGTTGGACATGAGTGGGGGCCTGGTGGAGGGTGCCCTGCACTGCTGGGGGGTGGGGGTGATGGAAGACATGAGTTGGACATCAGTGGGGGCCTGGTGGAGGGTGCCCTGCACTGCTGGCGGGTGGGGGTGATGGGAGACATGAGTGGGGGCCTGTTGGAGGGTGCGCCTGCACTGCTGGGGGGTGGAGGTGGTGGGAGACATGAGTGGGGGCCTGGTGGAGGGTGCCCCTGGATGCTGGGGGGTGGGGGTGCAGGGAGACATGAGTTGGACATGAGTGGGGGCCTGGCGGAGGGTGCCCCTGCACTGCTGGGGGGTGGGGGTGATGGGAGACATGAGTGGGGGCCTGGTGGAGGGTGCCCCTGGATGCTGGGGGGTGGGGGTGCAGGGGGACATGAGTGGGGGCCTGGTGGAGGGTGCCCCTGCACTGCTGGGGGTGGGGGTGGTGGGAGACATGAGTGGGGGCCTGGTGGAGGCTGCCCCTGCACTGCTGGGGGGTGGGGGTGATGGGTGACATGAGTGGGGGCCTGGTGGAGGCTGCCCCTGCACTGCTGGGGGGTGGGGGTGATGGGAGACATGAGTGGGGGCCTGATGGAGGGTGCCCTGCACTGCTGGGGGGTGGGGTTGATGGGAGACATGAGTGGGGGCCTGGTGGAGGCTGCCCCTGCACTGCCGGGGGGTGGGGGTGGTGGGAGACATGAGTGGGGGCCTGGTGGAGGGTGCCCTGTACTGCTGGGGAGTGGGGATGATGGGAGACATGAGTGGGGGCCTGGTGGAGGGTGCCCCTACACTGCTGGGGGGTGGGGGTGATGGGAGACATGAGTGGGGGCCTGGTGGAGGCTGCCCCTGGATGCTGGGGGGTGGGGGTGGTGGGAGACATGAGTGGGGGCCTGGTGGAGGGTGCCCTGCAATGCTGGGGGTTGGGGGTGCAGGGAGACATGAGTGGGGGCCTGGTGGAGGCTGCCCCTGCACTGCTGGGGGGTGGGTGTGATGGGAGACATGAGTTGGACATGAGTGGGGGCCTGGTGGAGGGTGCCCCTGGGGGCTGGGGGTGCAGGGGGACATGCGTTGGTGGGCAGTAGTGCAAGGTGACATGTGGGTTGGCTGGGGGGCATGGGCATGGTGGATGGGCTGCCTGCGGGACATGTGCAGGGTAGGCCCCTGTGGTGTGGGCCGCCTGCAGGGGCCGTGGAGGGTGTAGAGGGAACACCTGGGAGGATCCACACGTGCAATTCACGTGTGGTGCTCCCCGCGCACCCCTGGAATACATGTACCCTGATGGAATCGCGTGTGATACTTCCTGCGCACCCCTGAAATACACGTACCCTGCTGCTTTTGCGTGTGATACTTCCCGCGCACCCCTGGAATACACGCGCCCTGCTGCTTTTGCCTGTGATACTTCCCGCGCACCCCTGGAATACACGTACCCTGATGGAATTGCGTGTGATACTTCCTGTGCACCCCTGAAATACACGTACCCTGCTGCTTTTGCGTGTGATACTTCCCGTGCACCCTTGGAATACACGTACCCTGCTGCTTTTGCGTGTGATACTTCCCGCGCATCCCTGGAATACACGTACCCTGATGGAATCGCATGTGATACTTCCCGCGCACCCGTGAAATGCACGTACCCTGCTGTTTGTGCGTGTGATACTTCCCGCGCACCCCTGGAATACACGTGCCCTGATGGAATCGCGTGTGTTACATCCCACGCACCCCTGATGTACACGTACCCAGGACAATCGTGTGTGAAACTTCCCGCGAACCACTGAAATACACGTTCCCCGCTTGGCGTTTGCTGTTTGGCAGCCCTGTGAACTGGTCCAGGGTTAGCACAGCCCTTTGCGATGATTTGGGAATTTTGAAGGCTTTTCCTTGCGCGAGGGCGTCCTTGGGGGCGTAACTGGCGCTGCTGCAGGGTCGCTGCGCCACTCTGCACCACGGCTGGATTCTGAGGCTAAAATCCATGAATACGCTGTGCGATGAAAAGGATTTTTTCACACGCGGCTGGCGCAGTGTATCACACGGGGACACTGTGCGCCAGCCGCGTGCGCCACTGTTGTGCAAATTTCTATAAATTACCCTGTTAGGGTTTTTAGCGCGCGTTTGGGTGCTGCAAGGATTTTACTTTGGCACATCCCTCTTTACGCCTATATTTTTGCTTGTTGTTCCCCATTCCACATGTTCCGCCCCCTTTTTAGGTGACTGTGCAAAACCCAATACCCCAGCGACTCTTGCACAAAGCGTTTGTGGTGTCGCAGTGACTTTTTGGACCAGCGTGGATTCCTAGCAAGTCCCTGGTAAGCCCCACACATTGTGTTCCATGAGTTGGTGGTAGATCTCTCTCTTCGGCAGGGGCCTCCCTCTGGAACAGCCTTCCTGCCTCCCTGAAACTTGAGGAGAACCATCTCCGGTTCCAGAAGCATCTCAAAACCTTCCTCTTTGCTTCTGCTTTCACTCCCCCTCTCCCCTGTTGATTTTCCTGACAGATACTGCACTGGATACCTGGCCTCCCTTCTGATCTTGGGCCCAGGCCTGCCAGTTGCCCACTTGCACTGCCTCCCTGGCAACCCCTGCACCTGGGGACTGTTTTTCTGTATCCTTACAGCCCCCCACCAGCACTTATGCTCTACACTTACCATACACTGCCACCTGCTGGCTGTTTTATTTATCTTATTTTATTGCAATATCCCTTGTACTGCACTTCCCCCCTTCTCCCTTCTCCCCGCACTTTTCCCTTTCCCCTTCCCATGGACTTGCGCAATCAGAATGTCACCTGGCCTAGTAGGATCGTTGTCTGTCTTCCCTTTGTTCCCCCTCCCTTGCCTCGTCGCGCCTTGAAACACTTGTGTATAGGCGCGTTATAAATACCATATCATATCATAACAATACACAAACAGTCTCTTGCGCAAGATTTTGCGCGTATGCCCCCTATTTTCCGTGCAAATCATTCCATGAATTGGATGCCGAAAAATACCCCTTTTTCTTTTAAATGCGGGCTGCTGGTTTACAGTAGGGAGAACATAAGACATGGAGAATATTGCAAGTTTAAGTGAGCGAGGTGTCAAAATAAAACATCATTGTATTCATGATTTCCTCATCACTCATCCCACAAAGACATGGGTGTGCTTGTGGGCTATTAAAATGTAACTGCTACATTGGGAAACAGTACCCACGCCTTGAAACACCTGTGCTCGTGCCTTGAAACACCTGTGTATAGACGCGTTATAAATGTCATATCATATCATATCACACCCCACAAATTGCATGGAGTCTCAAACATATACCAGGAACTCCCATGTGAACTCAACGCAAAGACTTGGTTTTAAATTCCGTGCAAACCATAGAACTGCATATCAGAAATTCAAAGAGGCCTGAGTGCGCCAGAAATATGAGCAAGCGCGCAAGAGGACATAGCCGATGCTACAGAGACATTTGTTTTAAAAAGACAAATGTAGTAATAGGATGTTAAGTATTATGAATGGTGTGTTTGTGCAGTTTCCCTGCTATAAATCAAATTAAGCCAAAATGAGCCATCTTTTTCCAAAATATTTCTAATGTAACATTTTATTTCTTTTACTAACCATTGTTGGACTATTGTACAAGGTTTATAAAAACATGATGACTTTACATGATTTTTCATAGTGTAAATATGCCAAATGGAGTGGTTCTTTTGCATTGGTTGGAAAACACATGTGTTTATTTTGAAGCAAGCTAGCTGCCACACTTGGAAGCACCATTCAAAATATGTGCAAATGGTCAGATTAGAAATTAGCATCTCTGATCAAAACCTGTTATTTATCATTGACGAGCCTCAAAAGAACATGCTTCCAAGTCAAATAGATTGTTTGCCTCATGCAGAATAACAAAGAAGGCATGGTATTGCATTCAAACTAATCATTTACTGAAGCAATTGCATAGACTTGGTTGCATGAGTCATTTTGCTAAAGCATGAGATTATGACCCAAGTGTAAATGCATGGCATGGGCATGGTTAAAATAATGCATTTTACACAGAGAAATGTATTTGACCTATACCTTTTCAGGCATGTGAATTAAAACCACGGACCTGTGTGAATTGTTGGATCAGCTGTTGAAAATCGGTAAGCGCGGACACATTGCGCTATTTTTCTTGCCACCTAAGTTCGAATTTCGGAAATTGATGCATAAATGCATACAAGTGCTCCTTGATGCCCCATTAAGTGCCCAGGCAGCCCTGCACCCGCCCTGCACTGATAAGAGCACGTTTTGCCCTGTTTACAGCATTGTGGTACACGAGGTACCCCCTTCTAAGATGGCTGCCGCTTTTTAGGCTAACTCCAAGTGGTGCCTTACCAGGCACACAGCAGCAGTCTTGGCCCTGCCTGATTGGCCATCGCAACTACATCTCCTGCCATTGGATGCCGGCAGGCGAAGCCGGCCCTCTCCGTCCAAGGCCCTCGAGAATAAGGCTGGTGCCTGTTCTCAGCCTGTTTTCTGCCGGTCCTGCCGTCTGCCAGACCCCCTTGATCTCCAACACTAGATTCCTAAGGTAACTTTCTGGGATCATATCTTTACTACTGCACAGAGGCCACTATTGTCCCGCACCCTCCACAAACTTCTACTACCCGGCTGCATCCTACCCTGGCACCAGTAAACTACAAACCTGTGTCTGCACTCCTCCCTTGACCCTTATAGATATTTGCGCCACCCCGCCTTTTGTACGTGGCAACACCACGTACAATGCCGTCACCAAAGCCATCCTAAACTCACAGGCGTGAGTCATACCTCACTCTCCCACATTGTGCTTGTCCGCATTTTTATTTTGCTGACATATAGTCCTAATGCAATACCCGAAGCTAGTTGCCACTACCACTGCATTGTGCCTCTACTTATTATTACTTGTTAATAGTATACATTGCCTAACTGTGATAACAAATCACGCTTACAGCCCTTACCTATGTTAAATATGTTATGCATTCTTCTTCCTGTCTGATTATCTACGTAATGGTCCTCAGAGTACCCCCACAATTGTACCTAGACTGTAACTATTTGCTCGCCTTCTGGCCACACGACCAATTTATAATAGCAGCATAATCCAACTGTATGTCGCCAAATGCCCCGACTACTAGCCATGCCAGACCTAGATGCCCTATCGCTGTGTGCATGTTAGTCACCTCTAGGTTTGCGAAATCTGGAGGCCTTTCTTTTCGCTGTCTGCATTTTAGCCACTGTCAGGAATGCCAAATTTAGACGTCTCTGTGTTATATGCATGTTAGTCACCATTAGGATTGCAAAATCTAGATGCCTTCTTTTCACTGCTTGCATTTTAGCCACTGTTAAGAATGCCATATCTAGCTGTCTTTTTGCTGCATGTATTTTAAATCAGTGCTAGGTCTGCCAAAGTTAAATGCTTCCTATCACGTATATCCTAGGCACAGATAAGACGGCCAAATCCAGAGGCGCCTGCTGTGTATTTCTCAGTCAATGTTAGGATTGCCAAACTTTGAAGCCCTGTGTAGCGCACACCCTAGGCATTACTGGACTGTGAAACCCAGTAGCCCCTTCGCTTAATGCCACTGTCCACTATGTGCACCTCTAAGACCTACCTCTTATACGCACTTTACTCCCTCCTCTGGACCATACTAACTATTATCTTAACAACGGACCAGTTCAATACCACTCCATGTAACCTGCTAGAGAGAAACATCCGGCTCAGAGCTAGACTGCCACGTCTATATGACGTTAAAAATAAAAGAACTATTCCTCTAGAGGCCAGTCCTATCATGACTGCTCCCAACTGCAACTTGCCTACCCGATCTGCAGATAGACGACCCAAATACAAATAGACCAACCGCAGGTCCAGAAGAAGCCTAACCTTCCCCCGCCTAGAATCACACAAGGGAAAACTACATCTTCCACCCTGTCAGGTGCCCTCATCAACGCTAGATCCCTCGTAGCACATAATACTGAAATTGCCGACATACTTGCCTCAGCTGACTTAGATCTTTTTGCGATCACTGAGACATGGCTCCATGATGCCGCAGGTCCCGCACTCATAATTGCCATACCCGACAATTACAATATACTAAGAGTCGATCGCCCCAACTCCAGGGGAGGTGGCCTTGCTATAATTGCCAAAACTAAATTAGCTGTTAGACTCTGCCCTCACCCTGAAATCACATCATGCGAACTTCTCTCGGCTAAAATTCCTATTTCAAACAACAGTACCCTAACGGTCCTCTTGGTATACAGACAACCAGGCCCTCTGGGTAATTTTGAAGAAGACCTATAAAGCCTCCGCAGTAACATCATCAAAGACCCTACCCAGCTCCTTCTGCTAGGCGACTTTAATCTGGGCTTTAATGATGTTGAGGATAAACAGACCCATTCTATCCAATCTATCCTAACCGATCATGGCCTTACCCAAAAAGTCTTAGCCCCTACACACATGAAAGGTCGCACATTAGATTGGATAGCTAACAGAAACTGCACTACCACCATTTCCAATATACTACCTCAGACATGGACTGACCACCACCTTATCTGCTTCTCATCCACCATAGAGCCTCCTAAACCAGCCAACCTGGAAACAGCTCCACCTATGCATACAAGAAGCAAAAAAGACATTACGGTTCAAAAACTACTTCCGCTTCTCCTACCAGATCTTAGAGCTGGTACTATTGACACTAATCCAAATACGCTAGTGGAGACATTTAGCAATACTATGACCAAAGCATTGGACGCCATTGCCCCTATCAAAGAACGCAAAAGTAAATGAAAAGCCCACCTTAACTCATGGTTTACCCCCCCCATCTTAAAGAATTATGAACCCAAAAACGTAAACAACAAGCCATTTGGAGGCACACACCATCAATTGAGAATAAAACTCTACTTGACAATCTTGCCAAACATTACAAGAAAGAAATAATTCAAACTAAAAAAGATACATTCAACGAGAGAATCAGCAAAGCTAACTCCAACTCGAAAGAACTCTTTTCCATCCTTCGTGAAATGGAAAATCCGATCGCTCCCATTGACAACGTTCCCAAGGACAAACAATGGTGCATGAGTATCCAAAATGCCTTAGCGAACAAAATTACAACTCTTCAATCTAAAATTGCAAAAAAAAAAGCCTCCCTGAGTGCCACTGCAACCCAGACTACCCAAATGCCTGATACACCCAGAACAGTCACCCAATTCAACTGTGAACCATTCAGATTCACCAATATATCCATAGTGGAAACTGAAAAGGTGATATCTTCCTTGAAACCTTCCAATTGTCAATGCGACAGCTGCCCTGCACAAGTCATTAAGGATGCAGCCAGAGACTTAGCACCCTTCATAGCTAAGCTAATTAACGCATCCTTTAGGACTAGCATTGTACCCACTAACCTCAAAGAATCTTGGGTACTGCCCCTCCTCAAAAAACAGACCCTTGACCCAGCCATCCCTACTAATTACAGGCCCATCACCACGGTACCATTTCACCTTATAATTATCGACAGAGTAGCCTACCTCCAGATACAAAACTATCTAGAGACGAACAAATTACTAGGATCTCGCCAATCCGGTTTCAGACCACTACACGGCACTGAAACGGCCCTAACTGACCTTAAGACTCAAATCGACGAGTTGAAGGATAAAGGCAACAGAGCTATGCGTCTCCTCCTTGACTTATCGGTGGCCTTTGACCTGGTGGACCATGCAGTGTTATGCAACCACCTAGCATCTGCCGCCTACTTCTCAAGTGAAGCGATAGCTTGGGTAAATTCCTTCCTGGCCAACCGAACAATGAGAGTGTTCTCCCCTTCAGCCTCGGCGGACCCAATACATATCACCTGTGGTGTCCCACAAGGTTCATGTGTCTCCCCCACAATGTATAATATCTTCACTAAGCCACTCTTCGACAAACTTGACAGACTGGGGATAACATACACCAACTATGCGGACGATACTCAGATCCTCATGCCACTTTCTGGCAACTTGGTCGAAGATACAGCTCTAGTAAATAAGAATTATCTCCTCATTCAGGCATGGATGGCCTCACACCGCCTCTCGACAAAACAGAGATACTGATCTTGGGCTCCGACTCCAACCTCAAAAAACTCAGTCCCAATTACCGTGCCTTCAATTTGATGGCAATTTAATCAAAGCGGCAACTGAGGTAAAAACTCTAGGTTTCTACCTCAACGCTACACTTTCTCTCAAAAAACAAACCAATGCCCTCGCTTCCTCGACGGCCTACACTTGCAAATTACTCAGGGCTTGTAGACCTTACCTATCAAAATCCGACTGCATAACATTAGCCGATGCCCCAGTAATGTCGAAATTAGACTACTGCAACACCCTCTACTCAGGGTCCAGCAAGTCTATCATAAACAAAATGCAAACAATACAAAATAATGCCCTTAGAGCAGCTCTGGACATACCTCGCAGAGCACACATATCCAATAGAGCATCACTGGCTAAAAATTAGCGACAGAGTCCTCCTTAAAACACTATCCCTCACTCACAAAGGACTGAACAACAACGCCCCTCCATACATTTCGGATAAACTAAATAGAAAATCGTTCACATACCACATGAGAGCAGCTAACCACCTCTTGCTGGTAATTCCAAAATTTAGATTAAAAAAACGGGCAGAGCCAGTTTCCCTGTAAAAGCTGCTTGCGCATGGAACGCCCTCTCCGCTGCACTGAGAGCTAATCTACCATACTCGAGCTTTAGATGCTACGTAAAAAAGTGGCTTTGGTCTAACGCCAACTAACTAACTCTCTTGGCCTGGACTCACCATTGGCTACCCACGGTGAATAACTACTATGTCATTCCTGTTCCCTGACCTGACTTCCTCATGGTATAGGAACCCCCCTCCTCCTGTACCCTTATAAATGCTTGCTAAATTGTTAATAACATTTGTACTGTATCTTCTGTATGCACTATTGTATGTAACTAAGCTCAAGTATTCTTGTAACTGCTGCGCCCGGCTACCCCTGGGTTTTGGTGCGCATTATCAAATAATAAACTAAACTAAACTAAACATCTTGATTCTAATCAGAATGCAGTTTAATAATTTAGAAAATTAGGAATGCTAATAACTTTGTGAAAAATCATTGGGCAAAATCAAATTACATATCTAGATGTGTGTGGACAAGGGGAATACAGAAATCCTTGTTTGATTAATATACCATATTGGTGTGGATAGATAAGAAAGAAAAATAGATCTAGGAATTAAATATTTCTCTGAGCAAATTGGCCTCCACCATTTTCAAATTCAGATCAATGAACATCAAATAGAGATTTGCAGCCTGATTCATGGAATTATTTGCGTGAAAAACGCAGATTTGCACACCTTTCTGCCCCAAAATCCCTGTTTAAAGAATTGGGATATTTGGGGCAGAAAGGCGCGCAAATATGCATTTTTCACGCAAATAATTCCATGAATCAGCCTGAAAGTGTGTATATTCTCTGGCATAGTCTGACAGTTGGGCAAGTCAATAGAAAGATTTGACACATTAAGTATTGTGACACAAGAAAATAGAGCACAGTTTAAAAGCATGAGCACACAAAAAAGAGAGAATGACTATGGAAAACGTTGTAGGAAAGAACAGCACCTTGTCCTATTGCAAGAGTGTGGACGATGGATATTATGTGGATATGATATGACCTTATTCTTTCGTCGGATCTGAATTTCCTGAAAAAGGATCTCTGCTGGTTCTGAGCCTTTAAAAATAGTATTCAAAGTTAGTATTCTAATTCCCTTAATGAAATGATATGTGCTCTTTGGAATAATGTTCCAAAAAGCAGTTTACTGGAAAAGGCTCCTAAAATACATTGATGTTGTAATGGCAAATCAACAGTGCATTCTCGCTGCTTTTAAATTTAAGTGACAAGTCATTTCAGTACTGCCAAAAATACATTTTTGTGCTGTCGACCCAGTGATACAGATAGCACCTCTTTGCAGCCTGCGTGCAGCTCTATGTAAACAATAACCTCATTAAATTGTACACAAACTGTTTTCACATATATAGATAATTCGATGAAAAAATGTTGTTAAAGGGACTTTATGGTTAAGTTGCACTAATAAAAACCTATGAAATGCATTGAAAAAACATTGTTAAAGGGACGTTATAGTTACAAGTAAAATCGTAAAACTTCAGAAATTCGCCAGTTATGGTAAGCTAAGCAGCCATAACTCACGTCACCACTGTGCACTGCTAAGACTAACACCCAGGACATCAAAGATGACATCACAAATGTCATCGATGAAGTTTGAATCAGTGGACAGAGCACTCCATTTTCAGAATTCTCCTTACAAAACCCTTCCTCCTGCATTTTTAAGTTTAGCTAGAGTTCTCTGCTGTTTCTATTTCACAATTAAATGTAAAGGATTCTGGTGAGCCAATTCCAGGTTCTGGGACCATCTAGAGGATCTAGGACCATTTATTTTATCATCCCCTTCTCATAATATTCTCACTTTCTGAACAATGATTTTCTCTTGGCCATCCTAGTACTCCCATCATCCCTCAAGAATATCAGGATTTTAAACATTGTGGTATCAAGCATCTCTGCCATCTTCCTACTTGTTGATATGCCAATAGCGTCATTGACTTTTAGTTGCTTGGGGTAGTTGGTTTATTGTTGTTTTGAGCAACTTTATCGATGGTGTGCATCTGTATTTGCACTCTAGTGCTTTTATATATTGTACTGCATGATATTTGAATGGTCTCGGATTTGTGATTGACAGTACAACTGTTATTGTTGGACTACCACGCTCGCAGTTTGTCCTCTTTTTGTGATTGTAGGCATTCCAGCGCCTCATTCTGGTTCCCATTTATGGCATTTATGTGCCGTTTTAAACGCCCGCGTTCGAGCGAGAGGTGAGGTAGTCCTGGTTCAGGACCTCCATTATAAAGCCCCTTGGTGGTTGTCTACCACTGTTTTATTGTTTTAATTGTGTGCATCTGCATTTGCTCTCTGGTGCTTTTATATATTTTAGTGAATGAAATTTGAATGGTCGCTGATTTGTGCTTGACAGTAAAACTTTTATTGTTGGACGACCATGCTCACGGTTAGTCCTCTTTTTGTGAATGCAGGCGTTCCAGCGCCTCATTCTGCTTCCCATTCACAGCATTTATGTGCCGGTTTAGATACCTGTGTAGCGGATGGGCGCAGCAGTTGCGCCATCCGGGTGCCAAAGTGCTTAGGGCAAGCCTGTATGTGCCTGTCTGTGCCCAGGCTGGGCCCTGGGTGCGCCCCTTCTCTAATTCTCCCTCACAAGTTTCTTTTTATTTGTGGGCGGAGCTTCTTCCTCTTGCCCCAGCTGCTAATATATTATCTAACAACTTTTGTCTACTTCCTGTCTCTGAGGCTATAACACTGGTATATTGCTTTTGTCAGCCCATTCTCAAAGCTGCCGGGATTTGTTAGATGATCTTCAACCTGATATGGTTTTTATATCTGAAATATGGCTGTGTCTGCATTCGGATCCCAGTATTATTCAACTTCTCCCACCAAACTATGCAATACTGAGTTGTGATCGCCAGCCTCCTCGTAGTGGCTGGGGTGTTGCTGTTGTTTTCAACTCCAAGTTCCAAATTCACACTGTGCCATTGGTTCATTGCCTTAATATGGATGCAATTCTAGTTGCCATTTCTATGTCTGCCTTTTATACACTACATGTCTTGTTGATCTATCACCTCCCCCAGGCTATGACAGGAGGTTTTGCGTGAGTTCCCTGGGCTGGTTGCCACACTCCTCCAGAAAGACGCTAATTTGGTTATTATGGGTGATTTTAACATTCCCATAAATGAAATCGGTTGCTTACTCGCCAAGGAATTTGTGCTTTCTATGTTTTATTTAGGCTTCCCTCAATTGATTAATTATCCCACCCATCACTTGGGAATACTCTTGATTTTATCTTTGCTTCTCCTACAACTGCCTATTACCTGGTTTGACCATCTAGTGGATCCTTTTTCTATGCTTATCGTGTCCCTCCCTACTTCTGGTCCTCAACAGTTCGCTTTTAAACGAGGCTGGCATGAAGTTTTGCTTCCTAATCTTACATCCTTGATTCTTGAGGATCTCAATAAGGCTGCTAACTGGTCTCGATCCGGTGGTGCTGTCTAATTTGCTTCCTTTTTGCTAACTCCCATGTCTGATAAAGTTGTTGGAATCCTTGGTCTCCCCACTTCTCAGTACTTTCTTGGAATCTTCGAACTTCTTTGATCCATTTCAATCCGGGTTTCATCCTTGCAGGCGTACGCAGTCGGTCTTGGTCTCGGTTGTGGATGACTTGACTCGTCTGGTTTACCAGGGTGGGGTGGGAGCTCTGATTCTGTTTGATTTATCAGCAGCTTTTGATACCATCGACCACCCTACCCTGATCTCCCAGCTCTCTGACGCTGGCATCTCTGGCAAAGTACTGGCTTGGTTCTCCTCTTTACTGACAGGACGCTCTCAGTCTGTTTCTCTTCCACCTTTTTACTCTCTGGCATTCTCTCTTCTGTGTGGTGTTCCCCAGGGTTCCTCTCTGTCTCCCACTTTGTTTAATTTATATATTCAACCTCTACTGGCCATAATCAATCCCTTTGGCCTGCTATGTTATTCTTACGCCGATCCTACCCAAACCATTGTGCTGCAGGATCTTACAAAATCTGAATCGGCAGGCCAATTAAAAACATGTTTGATAGCCATTGGTGAGTGGATGGTGAGAAATTGGCTTAAACTCAACAGTGAAAAAACAGAGGTGTTGGTGGTAGGTATGGCTACTTGATCCTTGTTTTGGACGCCGGATTTCTGGCTGGAGAGTCTTGGCTCTTTTCCTCAGCTGGTCTCTTCGTTAAAAGACCTAGGCGTCAAAACCTCAGACTGTTTTTCTATGGCTGACCAGGTCTCTCTTGTATGCCAAAAATCTAATTTTAAGTTACGGACTCTCCGGAAAGTCCTGCCTTCCATTTCCGTTAAGTTTCATGCCCCTGTTGTTTCCTCCTTACTCATTATCATCATTGACTGTTGTAATGCCCCTACCTGGCCCTTCCAAAACATCTCTTGCGGCATCTCCTGTTGCTGCAAAATTCGGCTGCCAGAGCCATTCTTTGCCCCATCTGGGGTGTTCATATGACTCTGTTGCTGTGGCATCTCCATTGGCTCCCTGTGGAGCAATATATTAGGTTCAAGGCACTGTTCATAGTACACAATGCCTTCTATGGTTTAGGTGTCAAATTTCTTCAGAAGAAATTTGGTCTGTACATACCTTCCAGGTCGCTACGTTCACAGGATCTGAAGACTATACAGCCCCCGAGGGTCAGGCTTGCCCATATGGGGGGGGGGGGGGTGGTGCTTTCTCTGTGGCTGCTGCAAACGCCTGGAACCAGCATCCTTTCCTTCTGCGCAGTACTGAATCTCATTCATTGTTCCTTCAAGCGCTTAAGGCTTTTCTGTTTTAGCTCTTTTCCTGTGGATTGGACAGACCTCCCTTTAGCCTAGCGCCAAGATGCCTTTGGGCTTATGCTGCGCTCTACAAGTTTTATTACGATAAGATAAGATGGGTTGGGAAGTAAATTCATCTTTCTTTGTCCCTACGATTTAGGTCATATGACTGGGCTGCTGGAGGTCTGGAGGGGTTTTGTGTATATCAGTGGATTGGACCTTCCTGCCATTCATATTGTCACCAGCTGCACCACCATGACTCACAAGTTGTCCTTTCGTCCCCACTACAAATGTTATTCTGTCATGTGTTGCAGCTCCTCTTGCCTTTTTCTGTTCAGGCATGTGCCCCTTTGCCATGTTGCTGCCCACCATACCTATATTGGCCCACTCTACCTGGTTTACTCCCTTTCCCTGAGTGGCTCTAAGTTTATTTTTTTCGAAATCCCATCCAGATTGCATTGTGAGGAAATCATGTGATTTTTATGATCCTGCACCAATAAGGTTCTAGGTCATTTGGTCGAAAATAAATGGTTGACAGGACAAATGGTTGACACCAAAAGGTCAACAGGTCAAATGGTCCCCCCAACCCCTTTTATTTGCTAAAAACCGCTTTTTTCCCTAAACGAAACCTAAAAAATATATATATAAATTTAAAAAAAATTCGACCATTTGACCTGTCCACCAAATTGCGTCGACCATTTGTCTGTCGACCATTTGTCTGTCGACCATTTGACTGGACACCCACCAATAAGCCATAAACAAAGAAGGAGTGTATCTGCCAGTGGTGCACAGACACATCTGCTTCTGTTTGTTGGACGCAGGAACACCTGATCAAAGAGTCATTTCTTCCTTAACACAATCTCATATGTACTTGTTTGAAGTGAATAAATCATGGATTATCATGATCTAACTTTAGATATATATACCAAATTCCAGCCTATTAGGAAGTAAGTAAAATCTGCAATCAGGTACAATTTATCTCCAGATCGTGGTAATTGGTTATATATCCCAGTTGAACAATACTGATTTTCCTTTTGGTCAAAAGAATGCCATATGGTCTTATGACGTGTGCCACAATATAATCCATGTATTAGCATACTATTTATCACTTATTTTCCATGATTTAGGTATAATTGAAATACAAATTATATGTTTCATGTTTGGGGTGATGTTACTCTGTAAAATGTATATTGTCTGTCCAGCTAACATTTCATTAGCTACTTTTTAAAAGAGCTTTGTTAAGTTCACTTTAAAAATATCTTCCCATTCTACTTTTATATACCTCCTAATAAATACTATTGTATTAAAGCCTATCCATAACGTGCTGTTGCTGTTCTCCATCCTATTTCTGAGCCCCTTCCTATACGTTTTATACTTTTGAAAAATAAGTTCAAACATATTTCGTTATCATTAAATCAACTGCAGCAAGCATGTTCTCGTGTGCTTCCTTCGCATATGGAGCTGTTATATTCATTTGTAGACTGCTACTGCGCCTTTTTAGAAAGCATTTCTAGATGTTAAATTCATATTATGGCTTTTCCTTGGCAGGTTTTTTTCCTATATTACACAGTGCAATTAAACATTTGCGTACTCTTAAATTCTCTATTCCCCACCATATTATTTAATCTCACTCTACCTCAAACTGTGTCAACCCACCTGAACCAGATTTGTCCAGGTGCTGCCCCATGTACCCGAAGGTCTTTGTGATCGAATCTGCTTTTCTCCATGTGAGCAGAGCTCCATTGCTCATTTGTAACGCATTCCTGGTGCAGCAGCAGCTTCTTGTGATGAGTGCATGCATTTCTGCATTCATTTAACATTTCCTGTGCTTTAGAAAGGATTTTATTGTTTCTCTAATATGCTCCCATTACCCCCTCGACTCTCCCACATGATCTGCCCACCCCCCTGAAGCTGATTGGTTCAGGAGGTGCTGCACATGACTGGAAGTTTTCTGTGATCAGATCTGCGTTTCTCTGTGCGAGCACAGCTCAATTCCTCATTTTAATACTTTCCTGAAGGGGCAGTAGTTTCTTGTGGTAGGCGAGCGCATTTCTGCATTATTTTAAACAACTTTCCTGTGCTTTTGAAAGGATATTCTTGCTTCCCTCATTTGTTCCTGCCCCCTCACACTCTACCTCAACCCCTGGACACCCGCCTTTACCGGACTGGTCCAGGAACCCGCCCCATACGAACAGACGGTCCCATTTTACTGGGCCCATCAGGGCAGCCTTGCACGGGCATCCGGTGAAGGACCATAGGCAAAAGGCAGCTGTCTAGGGCAGCTCCCAGCCTCTGTTTGTCTTGTTCACCTTGGGCCCTGTGCACTGACATCTTCTGCTACAAACAGGTAAGGTGTTAGGGCCACTACCTTACTGCTTTATCACTACCTGCGATTCTAAACACTATGTCAAAATCTCACTGCACTCCAAAGCTAGCAAATGTGTTGCACTTAGAATATTTGCTAGAATAGCCATTTATTGCATTGAGATGAATTGTGAGGGTAGCCAATGTATTGCATTTAGATTAATTCTGCACCTTTCAGCTGCCTTCCACTTCCTCCACTACTCTAAGACACACTGCACAACAACTCTGCCATACGAATGTAGCTATCCCCCACAACAAAATTCAGGCTAGCTGCGCACATAATGTTACCTCTACTCTCTCACCCTCTGAAGACTACCTTTTTGCACCCTTCCACTACTTGCACTTCTCTAAGACACACTGCTCAACACCTCTACCATATGAATGCAGCTATCCCCATGATAAAGTCAGTCTACCTGCATACATGATGTCCCCCCTACTCTCTCGCACTCCAGGCCACCTTCAGCACCTTTCCACTACCTGCATTACACTAATTCACCCTTCCAGATCCAGCTGCATCTATGCAACCAAGAATCCAGTCATAGCACACAAGTATGTATCATACTCCACACTTATGGAAAATAGCTGAAGGCACAGCCAGCCAACCACTCTTATCTGCTATCATGCACTACTCTAAACCACATTGCACAATGAGGATGCAACTATCCACACAATACATTTTGATCTAAACTGGACACATACTGTTACCCTGCTCTCACACACACTTCAAACTACCTTTCAGCGCCCTTCCACTACCTGTACTACTATAAGACACACTGCACAACAACTCTGCCATAAGAATGCAACTAACCCCCTCAATAAAATGTGGTCTAGCTACACACATAATTAGTTTAGTTTATTTATTTGTAGAGCGTGCCAAGCCCGTTGGCATCTGGGCGCTATGCTTGCAACTTACAAAAGATACAGACAGAGAGTGCACCACTATGATACACAAGGACATTGCACATATACAAAATACATAGGAAGGTACAGTAATATGATATGTTCCCTCTACTCTCTCGCACTCTGCAGACTACCTTTCAACACCCTTCCACTACCTGCACTAGCTGCACACATAACGTTCGCCCTACTGTCTGACACTCCAGACTACCTTTCAGCACCCTTCAACTACCTACACTACTCTAAGACATGATGCACAACACCTCTACCATAGGAATGTAGTTTTCCCCCACGATAACATTTGGTATAGCTGCACACATAATGTTGCACTACTCTAAGACAGATTGCATGACAACTCTGCCATAAGAATTCAGCTATCCCCCAAAACAAAATTCAGCCAAACTGCACACATGATCTTGCACTACTCTAAGGCACATTGCACAACACCTCTGCAATAAGAATGCAGCTGTCCTCCACGATAGCATTCGGTCTAGACTCAACGCTACACGTTCTCTCAAAAAACAAACCAATGCCCTCGCTTCCTCGACGGCCTACACTTGCAAATTACTCAGGGCTTGCAGACCTTACCTATCAAAATCCGACTGCATAACATTAGCCGATGCCCTAGTAATGTCGAAATTAGACTACTGCAACACCCTCTACTCAGGGTCCAGCAAGTCTATCATAAACAAAATGCAAACACTACAAAATAATGCCCTTAGAGCAGCTCTGGACATACCTCACAGAGCACACATATCCAATAGAGCATCACTGGCTAAAAATTAGCGACAGAGTCCTCCTTAAAACACTATCCCTCACTCACAAAGGACTGAACAACAACGCCCCTCCATACATTTCGGATAAACTAAATAGAAAATCGTTCACATACCACATGAGAGCAGCTAACCACCTCTTGCTGGTAATTCCAAAATTTAGATTAAAAAAACGGGCAGAACCAGTTTCCCTGTAAAAGCTGCTTGCGCATGGAACGCCCTCTCCGCTGCACTGAGAGCTAATCTACCATACTCGAGCTTTAGATGCCACGTAAAAAGGTGGCTTTGGTCTAACGCCAACTAACTAACTCTCTTGGCCTGGACTCACCATTGGCTACCCACGGTGAATAACTACTATGTCATTCCTGTTCCCTGACCTGACTTCCTCATGGTATAGGAACCCCCCTCCTGCTGTACCCTTATAAATGCTTGCTAAATTGTTAATAACATTTGTACTGTATCTTCTGTATGCACTATTGTATGTAACTAAGCTCAAGTATTCTTGTAACTGCTGCGCCCGGCTACCCCTGGGTTTTGGTGCGCATTATCAAATAATAAACTAAACTAAACTAAACATCTTGATTCTAATCAGAATGCAGTTTAATAATTTAGAAAATTAGGAATGCTAATAACTTTGTGAAAAATCATTGGGCAAAATCAAATTACATATCTAGATGTGTGTGGACAAGGGGAATACAGAAATCCTTGTTTGATTAATATACCATATTGCTGTGGATAGATAAGAAAGAAAAATAGATCTAGGAATTAAATATTTCTCTGAGCAAATTGGCCTCCACCATTTTCAAATTCAGATCAATGAACATCAAATAGAGATATGCAGCCTGATTCATGGAATTATTTGCGTGAAAAACGCAGATTTGCACACCTTTCTGCCCCAAAATCCCTGTTTAAAGAATTGGGATATTTGGGGCAGAAAGGCGCGCAAATATGCATTTTTCACGCAAATAATTCCATGAATCAGCCTGAAAGTGTGTATATTCTCTGGCATAGTCTGACAGTTGGGCAAGTCAATAGAAAGATTTGACACATTAAGTATTGTGACACAAGAAAATAGAGCACAGTTTAAAAGCATGAGCACACAAAAAAGAGAGAATGACTATGGAAAACGTTGTAGGAAAGAACAGCACCTTGTCCTATTGTAAGAGTGTGGACGATGGATATTATGTGGATATGAAATGACCTTATTCTTTCGTCGGATCTGAATTTCCTGAAAAAGGATCTCTGCTGGTTCTGAGCCTTTAAAAATAGTATTCAAAGTTAGTATTCTAATTCCCTTAATGAAATGATATGTGCTCTTTGGAATAATGTTCCAAAAAGCAGTTTACTGGAAAAGGCTCCTAAAATACATTGATGTTGTAATGGCAAATCAACAGTGCATTCTCGCTGCTTTTAAATTTAAGTGACAAGTCATTTCAGTACTGCCAAAAATACATTTTTGTGCTGTCGACCCAGTGATACAGATAGCACCTCTTTGCAGCCTGCGTGCAGCTCTATGTAAACAATAACCTCATTAAATTGTACACAAACTGTTTTCACATATATAGATAATTCGATGAAAAAATGTTGTTAAAGGGACTTTATGGTTAAGTTGCACTAATAAAAACCTATGAAATGCATTGAAAAAACATTGTTAACGGGACGTTATAGTTACAAGTAAAATCGAAAAACTTCAGAAATTCGCCAGTTATGGTAAGCTAAGCAGCCATAACTCACGTCACCACTGTGCACTGCTAAGACTAACACCCAGGACATCAAAGATGACATCACAAATGTCATCGATGAAGTTTGAATCAGTGGACAGAGCACTCCATTTTCAGAATTCTCCTTACAAAACCCTTCCTCCTGCATTTTTAAGTTTAGCTAGAGTTCTCTGCTGTTTCTATTTCACAATTAAATGTAAAGGATTCTGGTGAGCCCATTCCAGGTTCTGGGACCATCTAGAGGATCTAGGACCATTTATTTTATCATCCCCTTCTCATAATATTCTCACTTTCTGAACAATGATTTTCTCTTGGCCATCCTAGTACTCCCATCATCCCTCAAGAATATCAGGATTTTAAACATTGTGGTATCAAGCATCTCTGCCATCTTCCTACTTGTTGATATGCCAATAGCGTCATTGACTTTTAGTTGCTTGGAGTAGTTGGTTTATTGTTGTTTTGAGCAACTTTATTGATGGTGTGCATCTGTATTTGCACTCTAGTGCTTTTATATATTGTACTGCATGATATTTGAATGGTCTCGGATTTGTGATTGACAGTACAACTGTTATTGTTGGACTACCACGCTCGCAGTTTGTCCTCTTTTTGTGATTGTAGGCATTCCAGCGCCTCATTCTGGTTCTCATTTATGGCATTTATGTGCCGTTTTAAACGCCCGCGTTCGAGCGAGAGGTGAGGTAGTCCTGGTTCAGGACCTCCATTATAAAGCCCCTTGGTGGTTGTCTACCACTGTTTTATTGTTTTAATTGTGTGCATCTGCATTTGCTCTCTGGTGCTTTTATATATTTTAGTGAATGAAATTTGAATGGTCGTTGATTTGTGCTTGACAGTACAACTTTTATTGTTGGACGACCATGCTCACGGTTAGTCCTCTTTTTGTGAATGCAGGCGTTCCAGCGCCTCATTCTGCTTCCCATTCACAGCATTTATGTGCCGGTTTATATACCTGTGTAGCGGATGGGCGCAGCAGTTGCGCCATCCGTGTGCCAAAGTGCTTAGGGCAAGCCTGTATGTGCCTGTCTGTGCCCAGGCTGGGCCCTGGGTGCGCCCCTTCTCTAATTCTCCCTCACAAGTTTCTTTTTATTTGTGGGCGGAGCTTCTTCCTCTTGCCCCAGCTGCTAATATATTATCTAACAACTTTTGTCTACTTCCTGTCTCTGAGGCTATAACACTGGTATATTGCTTTTGTCAGCCCATTCTCAAAGCTGCCGGGATTTGTTAGATGATCTTCAACCTGATATGGTTTTTATATCTGAAATATGGCTGTGTCTGCATTCGGATCCCAGTATTATTCAACTTCTCCCAACAAACTATGCAATACTGAGTTGTGATCGCCAGCCTCCTCGTAGTGGCTGGGGTGTTGCTGTTGTTTTTAACTTCAAGTTCCAAATTCACACTGTGCCATTGGTTCATTGCCTTAATATGGATGCAATTCTAGTTGCCATTTCTATGTCTGCCTTTTATACACTACATGTCTTGTTGATCTATCACCTCCCCCAGGCTATGACAGGAGGTTTTGCGTGAGTTCCCTGGGCTGGTTGCCACACTCCTCCAGAAAGACGCTAATTTGGTTATTATGGGTGATTTTAACATTCCCATAAATGAAATCGGTTACTTACTCGCCAAGCAATTTGTGCTTTCTATGTTTTATTTAGGCTTCCCTCAATTGATTAATTATCCCACCCATCACTTGGGAATACTCTTGATTTTATCTTTGCTTCTCCTACAACTCTGTCTGTTGCCCCGGTACTGCCTATTACCTGGTTTGACCATCTAGTGGATCCTTTTTCTATGCTTATCGTGTCCCTCCCTACTTCTGGTCCTCAACAGTTCGCTTTTAAGCGAGGCTGGCATGAAGTTTTGCTTCCTAATCTTACATCCTTGATTCTTGAGGCTCTCAATAAGGCTGCTAACTGGTCTCGATCCGGTGGTGCTGTCTAATTTGCTTCCTTTTTGCTAACTCCCATGTCTGATAAAGTTGTTGGAATCCTTGGTCTCCCCACTTCTCAGTACTTTCTTGGAATCTTCGAACTTCTTTGATCCATTTCAATCCGGGTTTCATCCTTGCAGGCGTACGCAGTCGGTCTTGGTCTCGGTTGTGGATGACTTGACTCGTCTGGTTTACCAGGGTGGGGTGGGAGCTCTGATTCTGTTTGATTTATCAGCAGCTTTTGATACCATCGACCACCCTACCCTGATCTCCCAGCTCTCTGACGCTGGCATCTCTGGCAAAGTACTGGCTTGGTTCTCCTCTTTACTGACAGGACGCTCTCAGTCTGTTTCTCTTCCACCTTTTTACTCTCTGGCGTTCTCTCTTCTGTGTGGTGTTCCCCAGGGTTCCTCTCTGTCTCCCACTTTGTTTAATTTATATATTCAACCTCTTCTGGCCATAATCAATCCCTTTGGCCTGCTATGTTATTCTTACGCCGATCCTACCCAAACCATTGTGCTGCAGGATCTTACAAAATCTGAATCGGCAGGCCAATTAAAAACATGTTTGATAGCCATTGGTGAGTGGATGGTGAGAAATTGGCTTAAACTCAACAGTGAAAAAACAGAGGTGTTGGTGGTAGGTATGGCTACTTGATCCTTGTTTTGGACGCCGGATTTCTGGCTGGAGAGTCTTGGCTCTTTTCCTCAGCTGGTCTCTTCGGTAAAAGACCTAGGCGTCAAAACCTCAGACTGTCTTTCTATGGCTGACCAGGTCTCTCTTGTATGCCAAAAATCTAATTTTAAGTTACGGACTCTCCGGAAAGTCCTGCCTTCCATTTCCGTTAAGTTTCATGCCCCTGTTGTTTCCTCCTTACTCATTATCATCATTGACTGTTGTAATGCCCATACCTGGCCCTTCCAAAACATCTCTTGCGGCATCTCCTGTTGCTGCAAAATTCGGCTGCCAGAGCCATTCTTTGTCCCATCTGGGGTGTTCATATGACTCTGTTGCTGTGGCATCTCCATTGGCTCCCTGTGGAGCAATATGTTAGGTTCAAGGCACTGTTCATAGTACACAATGCCTTCTATGGTTTAGGTGTCAAATTTTTTCAGAAGAAATTTGGTCTGTACATACCTTCCAGGTCGCTACGTTCACAGGATCTGAAGACTATACAGCCCCCGAGGGTCAGGCTTGCCCATATGGGGGGGGGGGGTGCTTTCTCTGTGGCTGCTGCAAACGCCTGGAACCAGCATCCTTTCCTTCTGCGCAGTACTGAATCTCATTCATTGTTCCTTCAAGCGCTTAAGGCTTTTCTGTTTTAGTTTTTTTCCTGTGGATTGGACAGACCTCCCTTTAGCCTAGCGCCAAGATGCCTTTGGGCTTATGCTGCGCTCTACAAGTTTTATTACGATAAGATAAGATGGGTTGGGAAGTAAATTCATCTTTCTTTGTCCCTACGATTTAGGTCATATGACTGGGCTGCTGGAGGTCTGGAGGGGTTTTGTGTATATCAGTGGATTGGACCTTGCTGCCATTCATATTGTCACCAGCTGCACCACCATGACTCACAAGTTGTCCTTTCGTCCCCACTACAAATGTTATTCTGTCATGTGTTGCAGCTCCTCTTGCCTTTTTCTGTTCAGGCATGTGCCCCTTTGCCATGTTGCTGCCCACCATACCTATATTGGCCCACTCTACCTGGTTTACTCCCTTTCCCTGAGTGGCTCTAAGTTTATTTTTTTCGAAATCCCATCCAGATTGCATTGTGAGGAAATCATGTGATTTTTATGATCCTGCACCAATAAGGTTCTAGGTCATTTGGTCGAAAATAAATGGTTGACAGGACAAATGGTTGACACCAAAAGGTCGACAGGTCAAATGGTCCCCCCAACCCCTTTTTTTTGCTAAAAACCGCTTTTTTCCCTAAACGAAACCTAATAAATATATATATAAATTAAAAAAAAATTTGACCTGTCCACCAAATTGCGTCGACCATTTGTCTGTCGACCATTTGTCTGTCGACCATTTGACTGGACACCCACCAATAAGCCATAAACAAAGAAGGAGTGTATCTGCCAGTGGTGCACAGACACATCTGCTTCTGTTGGTTGGACGCAGGAACACCTGATCAAAGAGTCATTTCTTCCTTAACACAATCTCATATGTACTTGTTTGAAGTGAATAAATCATGGATTATCATGATCTAACTTTAGATATATATACCAAATTCCAGCCTATTAGGAAGTAAGTAAAATCTGCAATCAGGTACAATTTATCTCCAGATCGTGGTAATTGGTTATATATCCCAGTTGAACAATACTGATTTTCCTTTTGGTCAAAAGAATGCCATATGGTCTTATGACGTGTGCCACAATATAATCCATGTATTAGCATACTATTTATCACTTATTTTCCATGATTTAGGTATAATTGAAATACAAATTATATGTTTCATGTTTGGGGTGATGTTACTCTGTAAAATGTATATTGTCTGTCCAGCTAACATTTCATTAGCTACTTTTTAAAAGAGCTTTGTTAAGTTCACTTTAAAAATATCTTCCCATTCTACTTTTATATACCTCCTAATAAATACTATTGTATTAAAGCCTATCCATAACGTGCTGTTGCTGTTCTCCATCCTATTTCTGAGCCCCTTCCTATACGTTTTATACTTTTGAAAAATAAGTTCAAACATATTTCGTTTTCATTAAATCAACTGCAGCAAGCATGTTCTCGTGTGCTTCCTTCGCATATGGAGCTGTTATATTCATTTGTAGACTGCTACTGCGCCTTTTTAGAAAGCATTTCTAGATGTTAAATTCATATTATGGCTTTTCCTTGGCAGGTTTTTTTCCTATATTACACAGTGCAATTAAACATTTGCGTACTCTTAAATTCTCTATTCCCCACCATATTATTTAATCTCACTCTACCTCAAACTGTGTCAACCCACCTGAACCAGATTTGTCCAGGTGCTGCCCCATGTACCCGAAGGTCTTTGTGATCGAATCTGCTTTTCTCCATGTGAGCAGAGCTCCATTGCTCATTTGTAACGCTGTCCTGGGGCAGCAGCAGCTTCTTGTGATGAGTGCATGCATTTCTGCATTCATTTAACATGTCCTGTGCTTTAGAAAGGATTTTATTGTTTCTCTAATATGCTCCCATTACCCCCTCAACTCTCCCTCATGATCTGCCCACCCCCTGAAGCTGATTGGTTCAGGAGGTGCTGCACATGACTGGAAGCTTTCTGTGATCAGATCTGCGTTTCTCTGTGCGAGCACAGCTCAATTCCTCATTTTAATACTTTCCTGAAGGGGCAGTAGTTTCTTGTGGTAGGCGAGCGCATTTCTGCATTATTTTAAACAACTTTCCCGTGCTTTTGAAAGGATGTTCTTGCTTCCCTCATTTGTTCCCGCCCCCTCACACTCTACCTCAACCCCTGGACACCCGCCTTTACCGGACTGGTCCAGGAACCCGCCCCATACGAACAGACGGTCCCATTTTTCTGGGCCCATCAGGGCAGCCTTGCACGGGCATCTGGTGAAGGACCATAGGCAAAAGGCAGCTGTCTAGGGCAGCTCCCAGCCTCTGTTTGTCTTGTTCACCTTGGCCCCTGTGCACTGACATCTTCTGCTACAAACAGGTAAGGTGTTAGGGCCACTACCTTACTGCTTTATCACTACCTGCGATTCTAAACACTATGTCAAAATCTCGCTGCACTCCAAAGCTAGCAAATGTGTTGCACTTAGAATATTTGCTAGAATAGCCATTTATTGCATTGAGATGAATTGTGAGGGTAGCCAATGTATTGCATTTAGATTAATTCTGCACCTTTCAGCTGCCTTCCACTTCCTCCACTACTCTAAGACACACTGCACAACAACTCTGCCATACGAATGTAGCTATCCCCCACAACAAAATTCAGGCTAGCTGCACACATAATGTTCCCTCTACTCTCTCACCCTCTGAACTATCGTTTTGCACCCATCCACTACTTGCACTTCTCTAAGACACACTGCTCAACACCTCTACCATATGAATGCAGCTATCCCCATGATAAAGTCAGTCTACCTGCATACATGATGTCCCCCCTACTCTCTCGCACTCCAGACCACCTTCAGCACCTTTCCACTACCTGCATTACACTAATTCACCCTTCCAGATCCAGCTGCATCTATGCAACCAAGAATCCAGTCATAGCACACAAGTATGTATCATACTCCACACTTATGGAAAATAGCTGAAGGCACAGCCAGCCGACCACTCTTATCTGCTATCATGCACTACTCTAAACCACATTGCACAATAAGGATGCAACTATCCACACAATAAATTTTGATCTAAGCTGGACACATACTGTTACCCTGCTCTCACACACACTTCAAACTACCTTTCAGCGCCCTTCCACTACCTGTACTACGATAAGACACACTGCACAACAACTCTGCCATAAGAATGCAACTAACCCTCTCAATAAAATGTGGTCTAGCTACACACATAATTAGTTTAGTTTATTTATTTGTAGAGCGTGCCAAGCCCGTTGGCATCTGGGCGCTATGCTTGCAACTTACAAAAGATACAGACAGAGAGTGCACCACTATGATACACAAGGACATTGCACATATACAAAATACATAGGAAGGTACAGTAATATGATATGTTCCCTCTACTCTCTCGCACTCTGCAGACTACCTTTCAACAGCCTTCCACTACCTGCACTAGCTGCACACATAACGTTCGCCCTACTCTCTGACACTCCAGACTACCTTTCAGCACCCTTCAACTACCTACACTACTCTAAGACATGATGCACAACACCTCTACCATAGGAATGTAGTTTTCCCCCACGATAACGTTTGGTATAGCTGCACACATAATGTTGCACTACTCTAAGACAGATTGCATGACAACTCTGCCATAAGAATTCAGCTATCCCCCAAAACAAAATTCAGCCAAACTGCACACATGATCTTGCACTACTCTAAGGCACATTGCACAACACCTCTGCAATAAGAATGCAGCTGTCCTCCATGATAGCATTCGGTCTAGCTGTACACATAATGATGCACTACTATAAGGCACATTGCACAACACCTCTGCAATAAGAATGAAGCTATTCCCCAAGATAAAATTCAGTCTAGCTGAACACATCATGACTCACCTGCTCTCACATGCTCTCCTGACCACCTCTCAGCAACCACATGCTAGACATGGGTGTCTAGCACATATCCAGTGAAAATGTAGCCAACAAAAGTGTCAGTGAAAAAGTCATGGTGAAAATACTTCTGTAGTGAAAAAGTTGCCAACCATAAAGTAGCAAAACATGCAGCTGAAAAGTAGCCAAAAATGTTGTGCTGGAAGGGTAATCTTTAGGGTTAATGAGGGTTTAGTTGGCTTGTGATTGCCTGGTTCAGGGTTAGGGAAGGGGTTAGGGCAAGGATAGGGTTTAGGCTAGAGTTAATATGTTGGGGTTTGGTTAGTGGTTAGGGTAGATTAAGTGTCAGGGTAAGTGTTAGGGTATAGGTTTGGATAAGTGTTAAAGAAAGGGGTACAGAGGTTGGAACGGGCTAGTGATGTTGGCGTAGGATAGTGGCTAGGATATACCTAGTAGTTAGGGTACAGTGAGCATTAGAGCAGGGGCGTTGCTAGGGGGGGGCTAAGGGGGCTGTAGCCCCTGATCTTTTGGTTGTAGCCCCGGATAGAATCTCAGGAGCTACAGCCAAAAGACTAGCTAGCCCCCAGTCCCAACAGTACCGACATCAGTTTAGCCCCGGATCTTTTCCAGACCTAGCAACTCCCCTGCATTAGAGTAAGTGTTAGAGTTGCAGTAAGGGTGAGGTTAGTATTACAGCAAGGATTTGGGCTAGGGCAAGGGCTATCTCATTTGTGATAAGCTGGTGATGTGTTTGGAGAGAGATAGGTTAACCATTCATTTTCTATTTATTTTGCATTCAGTAATATGTAAATAAAATGCATTAGCACGCTGAATGGTTAGTGTTCTGTGAGAGATCAGGGTAGGATAAGGTTTCTAATTAGAGTTAGGGAAGGTTTAGGAATGGAGGTAGGTTGATTGTGAAGGTTTCTATAACGGTTTGGGTCATATTTAGGGTTACAGCGTTGTACTTATGTTTATTTCAAAATAGCTTTTTTGACATTATTACTGGCAACATGTTCACACTTTGCATTGCTTGTATTGAATGACTACATTTTTTAAAACAAATTTTTCTGACTACATTTTCACATGATTACATTTTCCTTGGGACATTTTCACATAGAACCGTCTAGCAGGGACTTGGCCACCTCTACCTACCTTTGTATTGGCCAACATGCACTCACGCATTCTATACTACAATTTCCCATGCCTGCACTTCCGTCCCCCAAGGGCGTTCAACTTACATCGCGTTGGGACCATACCCATGATGAAAGGTGCTGTACAAATGACAGATTATATGAAATGATAATTTGCTTTATTTCAATTGTTTAATTTCCTGGTAAGTTTCATATCATAATCACTGAATCTCTTCTTTGTTTTCACTTTTGGGCTTCTCATTAAAATTGTACTGGTACTTCCCTTTGCAAGTGGACCTTTACAGATCTACATTCAATTAATATTAGAACTAGAATCATGTAGATGACTTGCTTCTCAAATATAGACATATTATTTGGCTTATTGTATTGCACTATAGTATTGATGTGAAGTGCGTTTTATAAACTGCTTACTTTATGGTCATATGCTATGCATCATTGTTCATTCTAGAACACACTATCAGCTTGAAGAAGGCCCCCTGGAAGTGAAAGACACGCACATATTCATTTGTGCAGGAAATGCGACTGTAGTAGCGTATGGCAAATCTAATAAAATATGTTTTCAATTTTTAACATGATCCCTCTCTTGTAAATTTCTCGGTTGGTATCACTAATTGATTTTGTTAGTTTTTTTTTTTTTTTTATTGTGATTCTTGTTGCACTAAGTCCACCTTACACATATTAAAAAGAAGTACATCTACACACATTCATTTAACATTAAAATCAATTGCTTACATGACATCATCACATTAAAATCATCACACTCAAATAAAAGGTAATTAATACATAGCACTTCTTACACAACTCATCAGAAAATTACCATTGGAGCTTTATCCATCCTGCTCTGTTTAACATTTTTATAACTGCTATTGTGGCCTTTGTTTCCTGACCACTAGAAACCAGAGTAAAGAAATGAACTGCATTGAGCAATTCATAATTATGTGCATGTTTCCCAGGGCTACAGTTCTAAAAGTTAACATTGCTGTGCAGTACATAAACATGTGTTCTCTGTTCTGTGTCACCCCTAAGTACCCACATGTGTCACAACCTCTGACAACCTCCCTATTTCGGGATTTTATGTGTCTAATTTCCCCAGTAGAAAGAAAGTTCAGCCTATATGTCAGCAATACGAATTTGGCAATCTATCCAAATATTTTGGTATACTCCCCAATTTTGTAGCCAGAAGTGATAGGCTATAGTACAGTGTTGACTGCGTGTGTAAGTAATTGGAGCTATCCATACTTCTCTTAACATCACCTTTTTGACCTCATTTGGATAGTTCTTAAGGTCTTCCACTAATACATCCAACCTCGCTAAAATTCCATCAGCTCTCTCCCTAAAGTTTACAACTGCCCTGTGCATGGACTGGAGGATACCTGCTAAGTCCTCATACAATGAGTCCTTCAGAGGTATCAGTATCTTTCGGTATAATGATGGTATCTTCCAATCCGGTACTGCACTAATCGATTTTAAACCCAACTCAAACCCCAAAGGAGTAATTGGCACACAGTCTAGCAAACCGAGCGCCCTCTTCCAAATTCTGGACTCAATCTTTTCACATTCCATCGGGCACAGATAAGAATTGATCTCTGTTCCATATATTATACCCATTACCACCGTCATCTTATAATAAGACAATAATGGGTGGATAGAAAACCTACAATGCTTCACTGCAATCTTTCTCATCTGGTCTGCGGCCTGGGTGGCCTTATTATAGACTGCATCTAACTTACATGCCAAGTAGGTCATTGATGCTGTCGGTATTATTATCTGATCATCCATGCGCCAAGTAAAATCCCTCTTTTTTATTGTTGTTGATGAAAATGTTATTATACTTGTATTTTTCTCATTAATACATAGCTCGTTCACCACAGCATTTTCTTTGATGGCATCCAGTAGTCTTTGGAGGTCCAGCTGTGTCCTATCCATCAAGATAACATCATCTGCATATATTACTAACAGGATTGTCACAGTGGATATCCTGGGGTCATGGGGGGGCAAACATTGCCTTCTTCAAGGCATTTCCCTGGACAACCAAGTATAGGTTCAATAGGCAAGGAGATAATGCACAGCCCTGACGGAGACCCCTTAGCGCACAAAAGGCCTCTGGCAGGTCACCCCTGCCTATTCAACCTTACCTGCGACAGGTTGTGTTAATGAATATGTATCAGGATTGGCAGCAATGGTCCCGGGATCTGCCAGTCTCTCAACTTAAGCCAAAGCAGTTTATGGTTCACGCAGTCAAATGCCTGCAAGAAATCTACAGCTGCCAAGAATAATGACAGTTTTCCGACCCTAAGGGATTCCTCTCTCAGACAGCCAAACACCAAACCATTCAAATACGTACCCATCCTCTTGCAAAAGCCAGTCTGAAACCTCCCCAAATGGCCAGCTCCCCTAATCCACCCTCAAATCTCAAGATCCAGCAAGACTAGACCTGCAAAAATCTTGCTCTCAGTATCGAGAAAGGAGATAGGGCAGTAATTCTCTGGGCCATCCCTATCTCCCCTCTTATATATGGGAACTATAATAGCGGTGCGCCAAGAAATCGGCACAACACACTCTCGCAGGATGGAACCAAACAGCGTGAAGAGAACCCTCAACCACAATCCCGAGTCAGATTTTAACAGGGCATTCAATTTACCAATTGCGCCAGCTGCCCTAGAATTTGAGGCCTTATTAATCAAAGCCTCAATACCATATTTAATTGCCAAGCTGACCTAACTGATGGACACACGAACAGTTGATCAGATGCCCTATAAACATTTGGAAAGTGCTTTATGCAGCCCCCATCCGCAATTACATTGATCTGCAGGAAACCTTGTGTCTTTTGCATGGAATTTATCATATCCCAGAAGTTCTTTGTATCCTTTTCAACCAAAGTCTCCAGCATTGTTTCTCCGTCATTTTACATCAAATTTTAAACACTGCTGTCTAACCAGTGACATACGGTTAAAACAATTCTGTCAGATCCTGCAGCCCTGTTGTTGTCACACCGAAGTGCTGAAGAGAAATCCCTGGGTCATTTTATTTTTTTCTTTTAACTCATTGGCTGTAGGAAACACTTACACCAAGAAGATACAACTTTCAGATTTACAACAGCCAGTCAATAGATACAATTTAAATAGGGCTGCAGGTTAACTTAGAATGATTGGTTTGCTATTTAGGCCAAGGGATCACATTGTAGAGCATGCTAATCCTCTTGCCTAGGGCCCTGCTAGCTGTTACTCTCCATATTTTTGAACTGCAACTCCCATCGGCATTGGTCTAAATAGTCCATGTGAGGGATCTTGGGAGTTGTAGCCCAACATCTGGAGAACCAGACGTTGCAGACCCCTGCTCCAGCCACTCTTTCACTGCGACTGCCTATACCATTTACCACTCCTATACCCAGTTAATTATTCATGTGAATACACCTCGTTGCAGGGACGTCATTTGGGGGTCGCCAGGGGTCGCACCTGTGACCCCTGATGTCTCCCTTGCTACACCTAAAAAAAAAAAAATGTACATTATTTTATTTTACTTTTCCTTTTTTACATTGATGTCCTGGGCTGTGGGTACTGCCATGTGGCTCTTTGTTTCTGTAGTGGCTGGCATTTTTGTTGAGGACTCAAAATCAGGGGGTTCCACACAAGTGTAACACTTTGAGCAGTGACCCTAAATAAGAAAGAATAGGAATAACAAATAATTTGTCTTTCTGGAATTCTATACAATGCTAGACTCATTAAAGGGGTTACAGATTATGTTCTATCACTTCCCATGATGTCACTTCGGGGTGGGGTCAAATGGCATCACTTCCGGTGATGTCATCAGGGGTCAAGGGTCATGTGATTTCCCTTCTGCTACCCCAGGCATTTTGGAGAAATGACGTCCCTGCCTCATTGTGTAATTTGCCAACCCTAATGATATACATGCTGGCACCTGTGGTAAATATATTTTTCTGTTGGATGATAGGAAGACACAGCACGTACTTTCAGGTTTCTGAGTCTATATAAAAAGGAAGTCTGCTCATGATGAACATGTATTAACTGCTCATATTCCCAGTCAATGCTTATGGACTCTAGTACAGGTATGCATGCCATTAACACGTGTAATACTATTTGCTTTTGGCAAGAAGGCAGAAATCAGTTGTGATCATCATCTATCTTTAGCAAGTTCTAAAGATGAATGGGCCTGTACCGGATTGGTGGCACAGGGCCTCTTTTCATTAATCTCTGTCAGAAAATATCAATATGCCTTTCACCGCCCAACTTTGTTTACTGAAAATCAAGCAGGGTTGTTTTCATATGTGACAGTGTCTCTCGTCACTGCAAGGACATGTCCCCTTTCCAGAATTATCTGATTGATTTTGTTGTGGTTAGTTTAAAGTGTGTCGCAAACACATTGTAAATATTCTGCACTCCCCGGGCTGCACTGATAAATAATCACTTGTCTGAGGTCAAATCTCAAGTGCTTACATATTACCTCATCAATTTCAATCATTTCCCAGATGCTTTCATAAATCATACCACATGAGTACTTTGAACCTCTGATGTGGTTGGTACACGTCAGCCGTTCCTTACATTGATATGTGCTGCGCTGAATTATAATTGTAGAGCTTTAGGCTTCTCCCTGTCTTAAATGTCATTGTTTACGAGGCATTCTCAGTGCCTGGGAAGTGACAACCTATCTACATGTATATGACATTCCTAATTAATAATAGTATAGATGCATTCACAAATGCACTGGCTGGTATTATTAAACCGAGTTCCTAAACTGTCTGTTTAATATCTGGCGTTTCTGATGGAACACTGTGAGTTACAATACTGACGCTTAGGTTTGTTTAAATTGTATACGACAAGATTGTGGGGTCATAGGCTCTGTGTCCTTGCGAAATCCCAGAGGAAAATAGAATCGGTGACTTTGCCAGTATGGAATTAGAGCTGGAGCACCAAAGCAACTACTTTAATACCACCTGCAGCAGAATGCACTGCCACCTTTCACCACTGCTCAGGCACGAGAAGTAACTGTAGAATTCTCTGGTAGGTTGGAGGCAAGGGGGCTGCTTTTAAGGATGATGGACTGAGGGGCCTTCAACATGGATCGCCCCTCAGTGTATTAAACCCTGCAAGCCTGAGGGAGCCGCAGCCCTGCACCCACACACACATGACTAATATATAGCCCCATTGGTAGATGGGCAGCCTACTCACATTTACAGCAGCTGGACGTGCGCATACCTTCCGTCATTCTTTCGGAGGTTCTACAATGGAAAGCCTGACAGTCTAAGAATTTCTTGTTGGGCCCTGTTCTCAGGGTGCCATGGCCTAAGTCGGTGACCCGTCACAAAAGAGTTATTTTGAACTGCAGTTTGTTCTAGAGGAAGATATGAAAAACCGAGAGGAGCAATATGATGGCATCCTAGAAGTGGGTCTTGATTTGTACACAAGTACACACATGCATGACGCTGTTGACAGCAAAGAAAATGCCAGTCATTGGCAGGAAGAGTAGAGATTGATGGAAAGCACGGAAAAGCAGCGTGCTCCACTCAGGAAAGTGTAATGTCACCTAAAGAAACCTTTCAAAGAGGACAAGTTAGTAATACGTGTGGCAGGTGCGGATTGTTTCTCCTTGGCGTCGCTGATATGCTATACACATTCAATAACATCTGCATTGGATATGTTGAATGAAAGCATGAACAGAATGGATTTAACAGTCACTGGGCCTCATTACGACCCTGGCGGAAATCGTGGCGCCAAATGCACCATGGAGCACGGCGGAAAGCTGCCGATAGCGCCATGGGGGTTGGCGGATTTACCGCCCCATTCCGACCTTGGCGGGGCGGTAAATCCCCATTCCCCATTTTACCCTTCCCCATTCCCATTTTTGCCCCATTGGGTATAATGGGAGTGGGGAAGGCGTTAATTACGCCACCGTAAATTACGGTGGCGTAATTAACAACAAGGTCCCGTAGCGCCATGGATTTCTCCGCCCGGAAAAACCAGGCGGAAAACGCTCCATGGCGCTACGGGAACTCGTAGTAGGGCGGACGGGTCCGCCGCGAATACCGCTGGCGTAAACCCACTCCGCCAGGGTCGTAATGAGGCCCACTGTCACTTAATTACTACTGTTCAGAGGCAGAGACAGGGTGGGGGCTGAGCGGGCAAGGCCCACCCAACATTTTTAAGCCCACTCAGCAGAGCATTGGTATGTTATGTTATGTTAGGCAAATTTATAAAGCGCACGCACACCCAAGGACACAATGGCGCTGAGAGAGGCGGGAGATAACATGGGACTAAAAGAGCAGGGTTTTGAGAATTTGTCGAAAAGAAAGATGGTCAGTAGTGGTATGTAGTATAAACAGTAGTCTGTTCCAGGAACTAGCGGCCACCACAGAGAACGCGCGTGCCCCCATCCTAGCCAGCCTGATCCGGGGGACCGATAGCAGAAGAGCCGACTGAGAACGGAGGGCACGTGGAGGAACGTAATGGGAGAACTTTTCCTGGAGGTATTCAGCGCCTTGTATATATTGTGGGTATTTAGAGATGTTAATATCACTGCAATGGGCGCAACTACATTAGCTTCAGGGGCCACTTGTTGGACAATGTTGGCTATGCCTCAGCTTCTGCTATGGAAATTGTAAAGTCCTCTCTGCTGCAGTCAGAACAAGTCCACCCTGTCTGAGAATACTGACTCCATTCTTTAAGGTACAGGAAACATAATATAACTAATTCTTAAAGGCATGATGATGCCCAGCGTCCGTACTGACGAGGGCACAAAGGGTGAGCAGTATGAGGAGAACATGCTCACTGAATAAGTACATCTCTGTGCCTCTGAGAGCGCGTGCAGTGAAGGAGAGCATTCCTCAACTGTTCAAAATATCAGAGTTCACTGTCAAGTTGAGGGTGCCCGAAATGCATATTGAAGGCTATAAAAAAAGAAGCATTGTCATATGCTGTTTGTAACGTCATCAGCTATTTGTCACACTGCTCTTAATGGTTGCCTTTTTTTTTTTTTTTTTATAGGCAGTAAAACATCAATGGCACCGGGTTATGCGATCAATTAGGAAAGTCTGATGAGGTAGGAACTAGCAGTGCAGGAGAATTGCGAAATTACGCGAGATTTGGGTACTCATGCCAGGATTTGGGAGAGTTGTTGGGTGGAAAGCGAGTTTGAACACCTAAAAAGGTAAATTAAGCTTTTGGTTTCCTTTGTGGATTGAAATTGTCTGAAGAAGGAGAGGCAGGGCTGGCTCACTAGACCGGGAGGATTTTGGGGTGATTAGACAGTGATTCAATTTCTTTTCTTGCCCAGGAGCAGGATTGTGTGTTTCGTGTATGTTGTATAGTGAATGAAACCCTTGTTATTTTTTATAGGAAAAGAATGGATTTAACAGTTATTTTTTTTCGCTTTGTGAAGTCCTTTTGTTTTTATCTAGCCAGTTTGATTTTGGACACCTGTTTTGCTTGCCAAGGAATTTTTGGGCTAATTTTCTAGGCAAACCGTTTATAAGGGTGTCCTTTTGCTGTGTGTGTGTTTTCTTTAGTTGAAGAAAATGTCAGGGGGAGTAAAGTGAAGACTAGGTGGTATTCATGAGTGTGTAGAGCAATCTTAATCTGGGTGCTCAGGTGGACATGGAACTGTTGTCTTTTACCTCAAATCAGAAGAGGGGGGCGCAAAGTTCCATAGTAAATTTGGTATGGTGTTGGTAACAAACAGTCTGCCTTCTCCTGTAACAGATGCTGTTGCTACTTAGGCTGATGATGACGGGAGTGGTAGTGACACTGCCGCTGGGTTTGATGATGGGTCTGGGACTTTTGATGGTGGGAATAGAATAGAGATGATGGTGTGGGGTGGAAAGGGCAGTATGGAAGGTAGAAAGGGGAGTTTGCAGGTCCGAGGATGACGGAGGAAGAGCATAAAGGAACAATGGAGGCGGAATGGGCGAAGAATTATGCAGGCCACATGGATGTGGACAAGAGGGCAATGTAGCCGGTAGTGCAGGGCTCAGTAGAAGGTGGTGCTAAGCCCAATTAGGGAGCAACGTGCAGGAGTCTCTCTAGAGGCACATGGAGGACAGGATGTGTGTCCCCATTAGGCATCATTCTGCATGGTTTGGATCTATTCTAACAGGATGATGGGGGGTGTTTACCGGATGATGCTGAAACTTTTGAGTGTTTTGAACTCATAGGCACTTTAAGATGAGGTAACAGTATCTGAGATGGATGGGGAGGCAGACCTTACTCATACATTAATAATCAGAACGACTCAGGAAGTTGGCAAAATAAAACTGTTTTATTTGCAATTGTATAAAGTGCAACGGAAATAATCAGACACCACACAAGTACCCTCTCTCTCATGAGTTCTCGCAAAGCATTTAATAAAAAAGCACAACTCTATACTAAAATGTTGTCATCACTGACATCATACTATGTGGCAAAATAAGAAAACCTACAGTGGTTTATGATAGGCTTAAATGGAACATCTAAGTATACTTTCTATGGGGTATGAGATCGTGGTTGGATCTCTAAGGTCAGGTGGACTGCTATGCCCACCCCTAGTGCAAGTCATCTTCTGTGTCATACTAATACACAATGTTCTATTGGCTTCTCAAACTATAGGGCTCCTTGCTACGTGGCCCTCCATAATTGGTTGGCACGCTTCTGCCCTTCTGGAATATTCCACTCACCTGCAGCACGCAAGCTGGTACCCCAGGTGCTGGGGGGGTTGGCTTGGTCATGCCTCTCCACTCAATTAGCCCATCATCTATCATAACTCCTACGGTCTGCCATTCAATTAGTGCTTTGAACTCGGCCTTGCAAAGGATCACTGTGCCTGAGAATAAAAAGGTGTGAGAGCATGGCCTTATCTTCTGGTCTCTGTGTAGCTCGCCCCAAAGTCTATTTCCAACTTGACCATGTGACAGGAGACCGTGTTTGTGCTCCTTCGTTGCATTTAATACTATTAGATGAATAAAACCTAGCACTTCTAGTGTTTTTCCATTACACCTAAAACAGGAGCTCGGATTGCTTCTCACGTTCAATGTATCTCCTCGAGTAGATAACCAGGTGACCCGACTCTTGACACTGGTCCAGGCAAGCCTTCTCTAATCTTTCTTCACCATCAGCTGTTTTATTTTACTGTGCCACACTTTCAACCCTTCCATTCACGGGGTCCAAGTTTGCTAAAATGCATCAGGGAGCATTCAGATTCTATACACATGTCATACACGGCCCACGGTAGTGGCCGTGTAGTTATGGTTAAGTTGCTAATCCCATAGGAAGAGCACTTTTTGGGCGGCTTATAACTTTGCTCCCCCTTGACGAATCCTCACCAGCCTTTGCAAAAAAAGCATATGGCCCACTCTGAATTTTTGCAAAGTTTAGTGAGGTTTGGTGCCGGGGGGGCAAAGTTATAAGGGGGGTCCCAAAATGTCTTTTTTTCCCATAGAGTGAATGGGGAAAAAACCTTGCTCATGCCTACAGCTCAAATCGCTGGATGGATTTGCACCAAATGTGCAGCAGGAGAAGGACTTGGTCCCGAAACTGTCCTTTTGTAAATTTGGTGGAAATCCATCGAGTAGTTTTTTTTAAACTACCAAAAAGTAGGTTTAAAAAAATTGTGATATCTGTGTCTGTTCCGCGGACACATTTCCCTGTTCACTCCGCGGACAGGACACCGATTGGCTTATCGGCTTGCGTCATATACTGGGACATGTGACGTGTTCGCTGATTGCTGGGATGAAGCAGGAGGTGCGTCAAATTGTTTTGATGCGCCCGCCATTTTGGATCCACGGACATCTGCAGACAGCGCAGTGATGAACGGGAAGAAATACAATTTCAGGGAGTGTGTTGGTGTGTAAGAGGGCTTGGGGAGGGTGGGGGTGTAAGAGATGGGTCAAATGCTGTATTTGTTTAGGTGGCAGGTGCCCCTGGTGTGTTAGTCATGTCTGCGGTCTTCACTGCTGTCCGCGGACATAACAAATACACTACTGACTATTTTACTTTAGTATGATATTGGTTTTGGGTAATTAGTAGAGCACTGATTGTAATTAATATCCCGTACAAGTAGCCCATATACTGAAAGGGGCCCCTAAGGGTCCCTCGTGCTATGGAAACAAAGCAATGACCATACACGAAAAGATGCGCCAGACACGAGATTTCAAATTCCCAATGCTAGGGTTTATTGCAAGCAAAAGATAGTACCAATTGGCCAATTCTGATCTCACGCCCCGCGACGTGAGCTTCCTAGACCTCGAGGGACGCAAGAGAGCGAATTACGTACATCAGTTACATATATACAAAATGCATATCATACAATCCACAAAGTCATGTTTAACACCCCTCTGTATTAAGTTCCTTTGAACTCGGGATGACGATGGACATATCCGACGAGTATGACGATTATAATGCTTTCGATGTCTATTCTAGTAACAATGTGCAATTTAGAAAGTGCGGAGGCATCTTTTAGAACACGGTGGTTCTGCTCTTGGAAGCAATCTGTACACGGGGGAAGAGCCACATTCCAAGCTTTGCTATCTATGAGGTACTATTTGTGTCCTGGGAGCCGACACGTTCTAAAGGGTTTTGCGAGGGGGGGCCGTAAGAGAAGCATAATTAAAGCCTTTAACTGTATTATTCTAACATATTCTACCATCGTACGAGACTGGCTGGCAGCTGTGAAGTGATTAAATGCCCTGCAGCTTCCTCCCAAGGCTACAGAGAGTGAGCGTGGGCATTCCTCTCTGGGCTACTCATGAGGAGTTTCAGCAAACTCTTCAGTCCCGCGACCTTGTCCTTTCATATTCAGACAACAATGTTAACAGTTGAGCAGAGTAAGCAGAATCCGCAAGAATTGCAAGCTGCAAAGCACTTTTTAGACAAAAAGCAATGAGCAATGGTTAACAAGCAAAATGGCGATCAAGCAAAATGGCGATTCTTACTACATTTAAAATGGCCGCTCGTCGGTCAAGCATAGCAGTTCATATTTCTCCAATTCGGTGCATAAGACAGTTGGCCCACGGCCATCAAGTTACGTCTATCATTCAAATGAAGGGTATTCATTTTTCCAGATTGACAAACGCTCCTTTTGGCCGTGTGCCAAACGTCTTATTTATTCATTATATCCTCCTCTTCTGAGGAGGAGTCTGGGGTATCTGCATCTGAATCATCTCCATCATTAATGTCTATCGCCATGAATTGTTTTACTATTTTTGTTTCCTCAGTGTCTCTGTTATTCCGACCATGCGTTTGTTTTCCTCTCAACACCATGTGCATACATCCCTTAGTACATCCATCAGTTATTTCAGTGCATATTATTGGTAAGCACTGTATGCAACAGCATGTTATGAATATCCCGACTACCATCATTAGTATCGAAATTAACTTCCATCCCCAAGACCGCAATAATCCCCTTAACCAGGATTCTATCCCCCAACCCCCTGCTTCAGTAGAGAGTGTGGAACTTATGAAATGTAATTTCCGGATCACTTTAAATATCGTAGGGGAGTAGTCATCTATATACACACAGCATGCAATTTTTACGAGCTTGCAAACTCCCCCACGATCAACTAATATTATATCGAGAGCCATCCTGTTTTGAAGTGCCATCAGTCTTATTCCTTTTTCTTCGAACGTCATATTCAATAAAATATCCGTTGTGGAATCTATTGTTTTTTGTAATATTCCAGACAGTTTTCTTATATTGTAAGAGTTTTCTATTTGGGACAAGAACGGTATAAATGATTTGGCTATATCCATTGCTATCATTCCATCCTCACTACTCCTTTGAGTTCTACCATTTGTTCGTCTGGCTACTTCTGCTGTCTCCAAGAGGAACACTCCTGGAAACCGTAGACCTATGTAGCATGTACCTCCCCAGTTCCTAGGTAACCATGGATATGCTTTTTCTCCACATATAAAATAAACAGGGTCTCCCACGTACACGGGTTCTATTTCATGTTTGAAAACCACTATATTCAGGCAGTTGCTAAACATTCCTACTTTACAGGATCCCTTTTTCTGTTGACATAGGGAGCAGTTTTGGGGCTGTGATCCACTGCATAGGCAGGGGGCATAGCATCTTTGTTCCATTCATCCCTCATCCGAAATGTCATTACTGATGTTCTTTCTGCTGGCGGGGTTGGTCTATTCTGCCTATGTAATCTATCTAGTCTTGTTATTTTTCGTGTATTCTTTCTCACGGGTTCTAGTGCAAATACGTGAGCTTTTTGGAATATGGAACAACCCACAGGTCTCATGATTACTTCCTCAAATTCTTTCATGTTGGTCTCATCTAGCTGACCCGTATTACTCTTGTTCCATTTGCCAAAGAACATTGCACTTAACATTACTTCACAGGAATAAATCAATGGCAATGGTTGTGCATACCAGCCTATCCCTTTCCCACCATTGCTGTGGTAAATGGGCGCAAACCCAGCAATCTTTTTTCTTTAACACCGCATGGGTCATGTTCATGATGAGCAACAATGTATTGTTGCCGTAACCTTCTCTATGTCTTTCTTCCATTGGGGGCAAAGTACCAGTGATTACATGAACCGGGCTTTCAGTAGTTGTTTTTGGCAAAAGTGTTTCTAATGGGTGTACGTACTCCAGGAACCATAGTGTAATAGCTGTTATTGTTGGTACTATCATACTTAAGAAACATAGGACCAATGTCCAAATCAGTACCTTATTCCTTTTACCCTAAATTTACAGTCTCTAAATCTATTTTTTTTTTTGCAGGGGTGCAGGAGGAGGCTGAAACCGGTCTTGACTTGTTCTTCATCATCCTTCTTCTTGCTGGCGAAGTTCATCGTGAATGTCTCTCGTTCTTGATGCCAGAAAAGTTAAACGAAAAATGTCACAGTTCAATTCTCCCAGCCTTTTCACAGCCTGGATCATTTATCCACTCCCGAGCAAGATTAGTTGTTCTTTCTCCCACTGCTCAGACGATTTCTGAACAGTTCTTTATTGATAGAGTACCATGTGCATCCAGCTTGTCCCGCTCTGGCTTAGGACACATGTACTCTATCAGCCTTAGTACTTATGTGCGTCCAGCTTGTCCTGCTCTGGCTCCTGACACATGTACTTTATAAGCGCACCGAGGAGCCGTGAGTTTTGAATTGTCCGACTTGCATAATTCTCACACTTCTCTCCTCTACGCCCCTGGTTCCTACTCCGTCCATGAGTAGAACCAAAGGCCAAAAAGAAAAGCACCAAAGATCTGTGGATCACTTTGCCTGTCGAGGCCGCAGATTATATGGATTCACTCCTGCTATTGTATGATCCGTGAATAGTGCCCTTGCATTTCCAGTATCAGGCTCAGTGTCAGCCTGTGGCACAATGATGGGCAGCGATGGGCGTCGTAGCAATGATGTCGTTTCTTTCTCTGGCTTTGGTGCATTCGCAAGAACTGGTGGGCGCCAAAGGGGTGCACGCATCGTTTCTGCTCGTGTTTGCAATGCAGGGTTTGTGTCGTTGCGCAGTGATGTTGTTTCCGCTGAGCAACGTTGGGGCACTTTTCGCCCTTCCCCCTTACTGGCAGCCTCCTCAGGTTCTGTTTCGAGTTTCACTTCTCGTTTGCGCTTTGTTTCAACTTTCACTTCTCGCTCAGGCTGATGCTGTGGCACTGGACTGGAAACAGTTTCTTTCGTTTCCGAGACCGTTGTCTTTTTCTCGTCGTCTGGATCAGGCAGAGTTTTCAGTGACGCTGGGAACCTTTTGGCATGGGTAGCATGGATCCATGCCTTGCGTCCGAACACTCGGATGGCCGTCTGTGTTGCCAAAAGTACTTGATAGGGGCCGCGCCACCTGGGTGCTAATGCTGTCTTCCATTCAAAGTTTCTGATTAGCACCCAGCTCCCAGGCTCCAGTGAGTGCCCCGGTCCTGTATATCGCATCGGCAACGCCTCCTGCACATGCTGATGAATCAAACGCAACTTTTGTATTAAAAGTCCACAGTAAGTGCTTAACATAGGATGCTCGACCTCACATAATTTTCTGGGTTGCGGTGCGCACCATACATTTGCTGGTCTCCCCATTATAATCTCATAAGGGGAGAGCCCAGTCTTAGCCTGCACAGACATGCGCATACACAACAGCGCTAGGGGTAATGCATCCACCCAACTCAACTTGCTGCCAGCGCAAATTTTCGCTATCTTTGACTTCAGGATTCCGTTGTGTCTCTCCACAATCCCGGCAGAACTGGGATGCCTGGAACTGTGGAATCGCTTCTCTATTTGCAGAGCTGCACAGATCTGTAGCACTACTGCGCCCACAAAGTGGGGGCCGTTGTCTGACCACAGGACACAAGGCAACCCAAACCGGGAGAAATACTCCTTCAGCATTACTTTTGCTGTGGACATGGCAGTACAGTCTTTTAAAGGATATGCCTCCACCTACTTGCTGAATGCACAGATTACCACTAACACGTACTTGTAGTTCTGGCATCTTTCCATTTCTATGAAATCAAAATGGAACACCTCAAACGGCATAGAGGGTGGGCCGAAACTACCTGCTGGAGTCACGGTTCCCTTTCCTACATTGTGTTGCAGGCACGTGATACAATTATGCACTACACTCATTCTTCCATACTGTGGATAAATGCTGTACCATTTTCTTTGCGCAAATGTGGGTAGGGCTATGCGCCATTATAACCATTGCAGTTACGTAATATTTTGGCAACATCCAGTTCTTGGTCTCCTTGTCCACCCAACATCCTTCCAAATCTAACTCAGCAGAGCCCTTAGCCCACCCCTGAATCTCTTCGATCGTGGCCTCAGCCTGCATTTCTTTGACTGTGGCAACTCCATTCTCTATCATGCAAGGTACTTCCTCAGTCTGTACTGTCATCATTTTATTCCCCAAATCTGTGGCTGTTTGCTTCGCAATCCTGTCTGCAAATGCGTTTCCCTCTCCCACTCTGCATGTTACTTTCTTATGCGCCTCGCACTTTACTATAGCTAGGCGCTTTGGAAACGTGAGCGCAGACAACAATCGCACAATCAAAGGGCCATGCTGAATCCTGGCTCCATGTGATGTCCAGAAACCCCTCTCAGCCCAAAGTCGGCCAAAATTGTGAACCACGCCACAGGCGTACTGGCTGTCAGTATAAATATTTACGTTCAGATTCTCAGAGAGTTCACAGGCTCGGGTCAGTGCTATTATTTTTGCGGCTTGTGCCGAATTGTAGGGGATCCTTCTGCTCTCTACAACTCTCTTTAGGGTAGTAATTGCATATGCAGCTGTTAATGTGCCATCAGGTAATTTAAAACAAGAGCCATTGCAAAATAACTCCCCATCTGGCTCTTTTTGTGGGATATCACTCAAATCAATCCTTCCCTTTGTTTCTTCTTCAGTGATCATTAAACAATCATGGGGTGGTGATTCGTTGTCACCAATTTCTGCTATTGGCAGTGGCATTAATTCTGCAGGATTCAATGAGCTACACCTCATAATTTGGATGTGGGGTGCAAACAATATGAGCTCATATCTTGTCAGTCTAGCTGAGGTGAGGTGTTGTGTCTGCGTCCTATTTAATAGAACGTCTATAGCATGTGGCACCATCAGAATTAAAGTGTGCCCCAATACCATTCCTTCCGTTTGTTTCACTGACGCAGCAGCCGCTGCGATGGATCACAAACATCGTGGTAGTGCGCGCGCTACAGGGTCCAACGCGCAAGAATAATAGCCGCACGGCCTATTTCTTCCACCTTGTTCCTGTGTCAAAACCGCCAATGCACATCCTTCACTCTCACTCACAAATAGTCTGAAGATCTTTTTATAGTTAGGAGTGCCTAAAACTGGCGCAGCACACAATGCAACTTTCAATTGCTCAAACGCTTTCTGACATTCCTCATCCCACTGCAAAGGCATCTCTGCATCCTTTTTAGTCAATTTTATCATCGGCTTCATAATCAACGCAAAATTACTGATCCACTGCCGACAATAAGAGGCCATGCCTATTACAGCTCTCACTCCTTTTTGAGTTTTTGGAATAGGCATACTAGAAATACTTTTTATGCGTTCTGGTGTTAATCTTCTCCCTTCTTTCGAAAGTAGGTATCCCAAATAAGACAACTCCTTTTGATTATACTTGAATTTCTTCAAACTTGCCTTATGACCATGGGTCGCTAAATGTGTCAAGAGTAATACAGTACTTTCTTTGCCGATCTCTTTTGTGTCAGCAGCTAATAACAAGTCATCTATGTACTGCAAGAGTACGCAACCTTCGGGTAGTTCTAGCATGTCTAGCTGCTCTTTTAGCGCTCTGCTGTAAATGCTCGGGCTTTCTGTATATCCTTGTGGAATGCGTGTGAATGTGAATGATCGACCTCCTAGAGTGAACACGAACAGATATCTACTGCTTTTATCCACTGGGATGCTAAAGAATGCGTTCTTCAAATCAACTACACTAAAGTATTCTGCAGTGGCGGTATCATTGTCAGTATTGTTGTGACATCTGGGACCAAAGGGAATTGTGGGTCTACCACTTTGTTTAATGCGCGCAGATCAATTATGAAATGATAGGGTACTTCATTGCCTCCTTTCTTGTAAACTGTAAGAATCGGGCTGTTGCACATGCTCCGTGCAATTTCCTCAACCACCCCCAATCTCACCACGTCAGTAACAATGCTTTTCAATCCCTTCTCACCTTCAACAGAAATTTTATACTGGGGAATTCGTGATAGTGTTACACCTTCTTTCAGAGTTATTTTTGCTGGCTCTATTTTCGAGCATCCTACATCATTATCATGCATTGCCCACAGACATGTTGGTACTCCACTTAACTCTTCTGGCAAATCTTTTGACATGAATTCCGTCACCGGTGCATCGTGAGGCCACATCGTGAGGAACACCCCGCCTGCCGTACAATGTATGACTGCCCCCAATTTTCTCAACAAATTTAATCCTAGTAAGTTCTCTCCACAATTCTCTGTCAAAAGAAATGGACACTGCTCCATAAATGGTCCTATTGTAATTGGGACAGCTTCGGACATGGGCCGTGTACCTGCGAACCCTACAGAAACATTCTTCTGCCCCGACAGTGGTATCTCTGGAACCAAGTGGTGGTCTATCGAACACTTCTGTGCCCCTGTATCTACAAGGAAACGGTGCTCCTTATTCCCGACTCTCATTTCTACGTAGGGTCCTCTCTGATTCACGGGAATAGACACTGGTTCCGACCCATGTGGTGGGCTGTCATAGCACGAAAATAACACATCGTCCGATGTGTAGTCACCGCTACTGCTATAATACGTGTTTGGTTGTGTATCAAAAATATTCCCATTTCCCCCTCGATGTCCTCCACTCTGATCATTTCTCTGTTGGCCCTGCCCGCCCTGATTTTGGTTCGTAACACTTTGGTTCAATGTCTAGTTCTGTTGTGCTTGGTTTTGGCCATATGATTGGGTTTGAGTACCTCCATTGGTATATCCCTGCTGATGCTGCATGTTACTTCTGCTTGGGCCGTTCGACCCCTGATGTCCTCTATGAGGCCTTCTCCGACCAAACCCACCTCTATTCTGTAGGTGCGGGCATTGCGCTCGCCAGTGTCCTTCCTCCTTACAGTACGCACATTGATTTAATCCCAATGACACCCCATGCATATTATTCAAATTTCCCCGGCCTTGTGCATTACCTCTACCTCTACTGTATCCAATGACCTGCTGCAGTAACACCCTTGTTTTTAAATTTATTCTATCCTTCACCTCTCTTTCTTTTATTCTACAACATGCTAGTTGGTTCAAATCTAACAATCGTTGTGGTGGTAATTTGTCAAGCAACTTTTTCCATTCTCCCACCAAAAATGTCCCCATGCATTCCAACACTACCTGTCTCTCGTCTCTTCTTCGGTACCCATACAATGAGGCCAATGCTGCCGTCTCATCATTTCCTTCTATGTACATTTCTGCCTCTTGTCGTAATTCAATCTTTCTCTCTTTGCTGATTGTGCTTCGAGTTACCTGTCCAAATCGTGTCCCTTCAGCCCCGCCTCTCGCCTCCCCAGTCTCAATCTCGACTTCGGGAGGGGTGGATGGCGCTGAATCTGTCTCTAGAGCGGGAGGTGCGGATGGGACAAGTGACACAGGTGGCATCTGTGCAGGGCTTTGCTGGGTGCTAGGAAATTGTGTGTCCGCGGTCTGCGCTTGTGGGAGTTCTTGTGCTGTGGATGGGGCTTGGGTTAACGCTTGCATGAGGGGAAGTGCTCGGGCTGCGGGAGGGGGTATGGGAGCTATTGGTTGGGCCTGCGCAGTCACTGCTGGCGTGTTTGGTTTCGATTCTGGTTTTGGGCCTCGACCCGTGTTAGTTAACAAATGTTCCATTAATTCATCTGCTATGTGTAGTTCCTGCTGCGGGTATATTCTGTCTATGTTCATCTGGTCCCGTCTCCCTTCCCGTCTTAGACTCTCAGTCCACTCCTCCTCTTCCTTCTCTTCTGCTATCTCAAGCTTCGTTTTATGCCTACGCGCATGCTTCTCTCTACTCCTTAGTCGGAGCATTGCTTCCCTCCTCCAATCTTTGACAGTCTCAAATGCTGCAGGTCGCGCTTTCTTTCTAATCAGCACCCTCTCTAGGTTATCTATCCTCCCCATCTCAAAACTACCATTAATCGGCCACTGATGGTGGGGTTGTTTTCTAGTTTGCCTATGCCAAATTTCACAAAATATTATCGCACCCACACCATATTTCGCATACATATCATAAGCCGGCGTTCCCCCAGGCGGTGCACTTTGGCCATATTCCAAGGACTGTCTACCGCAGCTGAAAAGCCCCGCTAAAGTGGACAGTACTCCAGGCATGTTTCTTTAACCTTCCCCTTTGGTTAGCCACTTTTACCTGGACGTTTGAGTTTGCAAAATCAACACTCTACCAAAAATCAGGTTTCTCTTTGAATCGGGGAATGACTCACCTGATAAAACAAGTCGCCTGTTCTAACGCAACCTCTCCCCACGTTGTGTCTGCGCTTCTCTGGCTTCTGCCTCGTCTCGGGACCCTCGCCTCCTTTGCCCTCTGGCCCGGTATGTTGATCAGGGATCAGATGTTTGCAGATCTGCGGAAGGAATCTCTCCTGTCTTCTACAGGGCGCCCCGTACACTTCTTGATCCCGGCTCGACCGTCCTGTCCTCGCCGTTCTTCCGCCTTTACTCCGTTACAACGTATACGATGGGGCAAGTGGGGGAGGGTCCCTATTCGGGCGCCATCTTGAAAGGGGCCCCTAGGGGTCCCTCGTGCTATGGAAACAAGGCAATGACCATACACGAAAAGATGCGCCAGACACGAGATTTCAAATTCCCAATGCTAGGGTTTATTGCAAGCAAAAGATAGTACCAATTGGCCAATTCTGATCTCACGCCCCACGACGTGAGTTTCCTAGACCTCGAGGGATGCAAGAGAGCGGATTACGTACATCAGTTACATATATACAAAATGCATATCATACAATCAGCAAAGTCATGTTCAACACCCCTCTGTATTAAGTTCCTTTGAACTCGGGATAACGATGGACATATCCGACGAGTATGACGATTATAATGCTTTCGATGTCTATTCTAGTAACAATGTGCATTTTAGAAAGTGCGGAGGCATCTTTTAGAACACGGTGGTTCTGTTCTTGGAAGCAATCTGTACACGGGGAGCCGACACGTTCTAAAGGGTTTTGCGAGGGGGGCCGTAAGAGAAGCATAATTCAAGCCTTTAACTGTATTATTCTAACATATTCTACCATCGTACGAGACTGGCTGGCAGCTGTGAAGTGATTAAATGCCCTGCAGCTTCCTCCCAAGGCTACAGAGAGGGAGCGTGGGCATTCCTCTCTGGGCTACTCATGAGGAGTTTCAGCAAACTCTTCAGTCCTGCGACCTTGTCCTTTCATATTCAGACAACAATGTTAACAGTTGAGCAGAGTAGGCAGAATCCACAAGAATTGCAAGCTGCAAAGCAGTTTTTAGACAAAAAGCAATGAGCAATGGTTAACAAGCAAAATGGCGATTCTTACTACATTTAAAATGGCCGCTCGTCGGTCAAGCATAGCAGTTCGTATTTCTCCAATTCGGTGCATAAGACGGTTGGCCCACGGCCATCAAGTTACGTCTATCATTCAAATGAAGGGTATTTATTTTTCCAGATTGACAATACCACAGTTTAAATTTTTGATTCTATGGGTGTGTTATGCTGCGGTGGTTGTGACCAGGGCCTAGAGTCTTGGGTGCAAAGCTATGCACCCAAGAATCTAGGCCCTGGCCACAACCACCGCAGCATAACACACCCATAGAATCAAACATCCATCAAATATCCACTAATCAAACATTTGTGTACTGTTTGATTTGTAGAGTTTGTATGTGAAGTTTTGGCTAAGTCATGCAATTAAGATTGTAGATTTTGGTAACAAGCACTGCAGTATAACAAATCCATGGAAGGAAACATTTTGGATTGTGGTGTATGGTTAGATGTTTGCTTGAATTGTTGTTTTATGCAGCAGTATTTGTGAGTTGAATTATTATATACTTACTGTTTGCTTTTTTGTGATTGGAAATAGGTTTTTCATGACTTGGGTAACTGGAGCAGATATTCTTTTTCAATTTCTGTGATAAAAGAAAAGATCACATGTTAGTGTAGGTAGTTCATAATGAGTTATTGCATTGCCTAATAGACATTTCTCCATTATTTCAACCCTCATATTTAGTACTTTAGAAGTACTCTATTTCAAACCAGCGCACTGTGCAATTTGCTCAGTTTCTGTGTTTGTTTATTAAATCATTGGGTCTGTGGGAAAGAAAATCCATGCTGGATTAAAAAAAAAACCTTTTCTTTTTATGGTACAATATATTTCTTTCTTTGTTTTCAGTGCTTATTTGTTGTTTCTGGCTAATCTTCTATCTGTTGGCTTGTTGCAGATTTTTGGGGCAGTTTGATACTTGTTGGTGTATTCTAAATTGTTTACTTATAATTTTATGCTAATCTTCTATCTGTTGGCTTGTTGCAGATTTTTTGGGGCGTATTCTAACTAGTTTTAGTTTTGTATTTATACTTTCAAGTTATTCATCTATCTGTTGGGTTGTTGCAGATTTTTGGGGCATTTAGATACCTGTTGGTGTATTCTGTTTATTTTTTGTTATATTTTAGTGGTATTGATTTATCTGTTTGGTTGTTGCAGAATCTTGGGGCAGTTAGATACCTGTTGGCGTATTCTAACTGTTTATAGTTTTCTAATTGAAATTTTGTTGATGTTTATGCACAGATAAGTGATACAATTTTGGTTTTAACAATATTAAATAAGCGTTTATAAGATTTTCTGGTAATTTCTGCTTTAAAGGAATGGTACTATCATTACATTCGAACCATCCACAATTCTTTTTTACATATGCAGTGTAGTGACCTGCATTGGTTGTGACTTCTGCGTGGTAGATTATACCTATTGTTGTGAAGGTTTTCTTACCAAGTGATATTTGACCATGTGTGAATCAGCTTGCAGTTGTTTTTGGTACCATCTGCATTGTAACGTAAAAGCATTAGTATTATGTATTTAATATGTGTCTGTATTTGTAAGGGGAGCGATTATCTGAATTCCAGGGATTACATAATCTGCCATGGTTTGCATTTTGTTCAAGTTGCTGAAATGGAATGGATTCATGGGTAGTGTCATACCATGTACGTCCAGTTTGTCTGTGGAGCAAATTTCAATTATTGGTTGCATTTCTTTTTTCAACATTGTTTCAATGAATTCTTAACAGCTTGCCAGAGTTGGCATCAAGGACATACAATTGACATTTTTGTGTGCACATTTTTCCATGACATCAGTAGCACATGAGTTATGGCCATAGAGTGCATGGATGTGCCGTGTTTTTAATATTGATTGTGCTTCTAGAGATAGTAAACCAACAATAATACTTTTTAAAATGTTGGCGTATCTGATGTTTGCAGACTGGTGCATGTTTTCTGTTAATTCTCTGTATTGGAAATTTTGTCAAAGGTTGACATTTCCTATGCTGCCAACAGTTATACGGCAGAGTTTGTGCCCTAAGGTTTTAAAAATAGGTTCACCTTTCACTGGTGTCAATTGAAGAAGATTTCCGAAAAAAATAATGTGTTTTCCTCCAAAGAACTCTTCGTAGTCTGTTTTGAGTACCTCTTGTAATCTGAGGTGAATCAAAGCCAACATTAGGTTGGAGACCATGCTCATTTCATCTACTAGTAGCATTTTCATTTGTTTTAAAACTCTGCGTAGTTCCATTGCAGCTTCTGTAGAAAGTTTGTAATAATCTTATTTGATTTGGTGTTCTACTGGAAGGAGTAGTAATCAGTGTAAAGCGACACTGCCTATGTTGTAGGCAGCTAAACCTGTGGGGGCAGTTACAACAGCTGACAGTTGTTTGTCAAGTGTTGAAGGAACTTGCTGATGATTTTGATTAAGAATGTTTTTTCCTGAACAAGCTTGACCACTGACGTATAGCAGTATAGTTTTCTAGTTTTGGCAGGTACAGTTTTTATTTTCATGTTGTACACCATGTTCAATTTGTTTTGTTACTTCTTGGAAAATGCTACGCTGCTCATTGTTCAGTTTTGATTTCAGTAGAGTGAAGTCTTCTGTATTTTCTTTGTAGGGACACATGGTATTTTCTACTTCTGTCATAGCTAATTCTGCCTCATTTGCTATTAGTGGTTGTTCCAGTGGTTCTTGGCTTCTTGTTACAGAAGGTTGACTACTCTCTGGAGTGTCATTTAGTTGGGCCTGGAGTTCTTCTTCGTGTTGCTGTTCATTGTGCAACATTGTTTTGTATTGTGTAAAGTATACATCTGTTATAGTGTTTTCATTTGCTTTGAAAGCATCTTCATACGAGTTATATATATCTAGTAACTCTTCTTCTTTTGGTTTAAAAAATTTGTAGCAGGGACATGTAATATAGTTCTTTATGTTGAAGATTTATTAATGACAATTTGATATGATTAATTAAGCTTTGTTTGGTAAGTTTCACTAAGCTGCCTTCAACATTTGTCACTCTGTATCTACCTTTGTTTTCATCTGGTTTTATATTATTTTTGTATGTGTTTTGTATGTGAAGTTTTGGGCTATGTGGTATAGACACATGGATTCCAAAGTGGTACTCCTGTTTCAGTAGTATGTGTCTAGTAAATTGTTGTTCAAAATGTCTTGGCTGTTGGAATCATTTTTGGCTATTGTTCCTCTGTCCTCATATGATTTTAGAACTCTTTTTCTAGATTTAGCAGGACCAAGACTTAGCCATACTATATTTTCAGATGTTCTATACAAAGCAGTACCGGTTAAACAGTCTGCAGCTTCATAGCAGCCACATTCTCTATGAGAGAGCATTTTTATGCCTAAGCTGTACAATTTCTGTGACAGTATTTTGTCAGATCATAGGTCATCCCAGAGGTCTTGAAGCTCTGTTTTTTCTGCTTTGGTTAAGTAGGCTGTAACATATCGTGCAACTGCAGTAGAATTGTCTGCAATGTCCTGCACATCTATGTTTGCATTCCATAAGAGGGCAATGATTGCATTGTAATCATTTATATATTTTGCTTCTTCTGTTCTTTTTATGTAATATGTGTTCTTAGGTCATTTACCTTTGGCACTATGTCTAACTGAAGACATGAAGTTGTTTACTTGACCTGTTGCTTAACTGGTCTAGGGAAACCAAAGCGGCATTTGGTGTAGTATTTCCCTTTGTTTTTATATTTGCGATGACAATATTTCCCACATTTGTGTCTTTGAAATTGTAAAATGTGTGCATGAAGGTCACTATTTGTTGTTGGTGAAGGAATTTCACAAGTGACATATTTTTCAATAAACTGTAAAACAGTGGCATCACTGTCTTGACCAAATTTAGGAGCATCTTTAATCCATAAAAGCATGTGGATATGTGGTGCTCCTCTGGGTTTCTTATAATACAACGTACATCTCTGTGACGTCGGAACCAGTATTCTTTTGTACCACGCATGTTTGCTAACAGATTTGTAATGCTTGATTGTAGAACCTCGTCTTTTTCTTGAACCTTTTGTAGTAATTGTGTAGCTGACATATTCGAAAATGGGTACCTGATTTCAATGTGTGTGCAACTCCGTAGCATATAGTTGCTAGTTCACTTTCAAAGAATAGGTGAAATATGTATTCCACATTTTGTCTAAATCTGGGATCTTCAGAATACATTCTTAAAGAGCGGTATTCTGATGCTGTTATCTAGTGGGTCTATCTTCGTACCTTCCTCCTTTCCCAGTAGGAAAGAGTAGAGGAAAGGCACATGCTTCTATACTTTTTTCCCATATGCTGATTGGTGATCCTTTGGTTTGTCGCATTTGGTAAGTTTCCAGTGCATAATCTATGGAGTCTTTAGAGTGTAATGTATGAATTGTATAATGGTCTAAAATATTAGATACTGTAGCAGGATCTAGAAGTTGAAATTGACCAGTTTCAGGTGACTCTTGTATTATTTCAGTGGTTTCCCTCAGGTTTTCTTCAATATTAATTTCTTTGTAGTATTCATTATTGTCTTTTAGATATTGCAAGGCTTGTCTAAATTTATGTAAGTCCACGAGTTGTTTCCAATTCTTTTTGTCTTTTGTAGGTACACCATTTACTAAGGCAATTAAAGATTGATCTATTGGATGTCATACTCCCTAAGTGTGTTCATTTTCTTTCAGAACTAATGGTAAATTAACTACTTTGCCACAAATACCTTTCACTAATTCAGAGGGAGCTAATTTTGCTGTTTTTGGTGGAAGGCGTATTATTGCTTGAAATGGGTGCACTGTTTGAATTATGATGCTCTCATATAAATTGAGTTGTTGCAGGTGTTTTGGTAGTGAGAATAATTCCAAGTTATTTGTGATAGCATGTGAAGGAGTTTAATTGTTGTCAGGTTTTGCAGTGCAGTAACTGAAAAATATTAAGGGGTCAGTTATTTTGTATTTATTTTCTGTTATAAGGTAGAGAGCTAATTCAAACCATTTGGAATCTTCATTGTCTTCTATTTTGTAGGTTATGTCTACAGTTGTGCTACTTTAAAAAAAGGTTCTGCGGCAACACACATACATATGGTTTGGTACTTCAGCGGATGTACTTTTCAATTTTAGTATTTATTTTTTGCATGTGTGTAGTAGAAGGTTGCCATTTGTACAATTTTTGCTATCTGTTGTAAAGCTATTGCATTTTGTAAGTGGCTTTCACTTCCAAAATATTTTCTCTGGATATGATCCATTGTCTTCGAGTATGTCTTTGGCTGTACCATGTAGAAGATTGATATTTAAATTGGCTAGTGCTAAAGCAGGACTTTTAGCATATTACAGTTTATGGACTCGATTTCTTATAGATGAATGATGTGTTGATATCATTTTGACTTGATGGAAGGTGCTTTTGCAAATAGGTCCTGAAATGCAGGCTAATTAATGTCCTTGTAGGCCTTTGTATTTGCGCACTGGACAGGTAGTAGTTTCATTTTGAATTTGTCTTTGCCTTTCACATACTGATTGAGGAACTGGCATAAAGATTTGAAAGATTTTTTGGCAATGTTACACATTGACGTGCACGGCCATTTGTACACTGGACATTTTGATTCAGTTGAATGGAGAGGTGATACTAAGTTTTCTGGGGATATTTGTGTAAGCAGCATTTCTTGTTCCATTTTGGTATTATTACGTTTTTCATACCCACGTCCACTGCTATGTATGGAAATTGTGTTTGTTTGCTTTTGTTTGTATGCTTCTTCATTAAAATATGGTTCTGTGCTCGTGGTGTGACTCCATTCACCTCCACAGATATTTAAGAAGTTATTTTTGTTGACATTCCGTTTATTGAGAAGTCTTTTTTGTAGTTTAGTAGTTAGTTTTGTTAGTGGTTTCATTCTATTTAAAACTAAAATAAATTACTTCCTTTTGAGAAGGATTGCACTGTCTATGAGAGCTTCTAAGATTAATTTTCAACGATAGGTTTTAAGGGTTGTGCTTGATTTCTCTCCTGTTTTTATAAGATTCTGAAGGACTCTGTGGCAGAACATTGTTTATCAAATACTTTTTTTGGTATGGTTACTTGCCCCTACATCAAGATTTATAGGAGCAGTGTTAGTAGTAGTGGTAGGTGAATTCTTGTTAATCACTTTCTGTTTCGTTTTACATTTTGAAAGAGGAGGCAAAGTTTCTGTACTGGAAGTTTGTTTTGTTTCACTTAATGACTGTATAAGCTGTTTTGTTTGAACTTTTTGTACAATGTCTGCTAGAGATGGATGCTTAGTTTGGACACTTTTATTTTAATTTGCTCTACTTCTGCGTTGCTTTCTACTGACTTGCTTTTTGGTAGTCATTCTTTGGGGGCTGTTAACAAAAAAGAAGGTATGGGTTGGGCTGTTGTGCAATGTATGTGTGCTGTGTGCATGAGTGTCTGAGTATGATGGTAAGGATGTATGTGGAGGTCTATGATTGTGCAATGGCCAGCTACAACAAGTTGGGAAGACTATTCTTGTATTTGTGTGTTACTATACTGGGGTTCAGATGACAATACAAAGTAAGCTAGTGGTGAGAAGAAGCACTAATACTAAATCTAATGGTATAGTATTTAAACAGTTCTTTGTTCTGCAATACTAACATCCTAGGGGGTGATTCATGGAAGTTGTGTGCTGAAAAACAGGGAATTGTGTTCCATTCTGCCCACAAATCCCTGTTTAATAAATGGGGATTTGTGGGCAGAATGGCGCACAAATCCCTGTGTTTGGGCACACAAATTCCATGAATTAGCCCCACAGTGTGTTTGAATAACAATTAGAACATTATGTTAGTATTGTACTTACTTTTTTGTACGGAACAAGTTGGTTTCTTCTGAGTTGTTGTTTGTACTTCAGGTGCTGCTGCTTTTCAGGAGAGTGGTCTTCACTTCAATTGTAAAAGAAAGAAGTTAGTGAATATGTGTGTTGATAGCACTGTTGTTAATTTAGACATTGATTTTTATGTTTTTATAATAGTACTGTTGTTTGATAACTGAACATAGTGTGTGCATGCAGTTTACTTTGCCTATGTGCAGCCTGTATATTTTACTTAGAATCTGTTAGTTGAACATGCTTTGCAAATGAGTATAATACTAAGCGTTGGTTTCTTAAGGCTGTGTTATTGGATGTTAGGAGATAGAATAAATAATGATATACTTATTTCACTTCTTTATAGGGTAAATGACATAAACTGTATAGAAAAGCATGCAATGTATGCATTTGTGAAGGTGTGCGTAATAAAGCAGAAGGATGTGATGTAGAGCCCGTGGTGTTATTTCCGTTGGGAGCTTTTCTAAAGATAGTGTCTATCTGTATGAGTGTATAAAGATGCATGAACTCATCCTAGCTGTGTGTAATTTATAATGCACTACTAAGTGTTTTTATACAATTATACTGTCATTTCTCCAATCTTTTCATATGAAATTACACTTTTTTAGATAGCTGTGTGTGTAAAAAAGAATTAGGTTAGCAGACAGGTTTGGAAGTGACAGTTGATTATAGCAGATGCGAAAAATGACAGTAAGTTCATTTTATAGGTTATACAGGTTAAGTGGCAGTTACCCTGTGTATATGCATTTATAAGAGTTGTACATATACTGTGCAGAAAATATGCATACCTGTAGTTTGTATTCATGCATGTGGATATGCATGAAGCTGCAAGTAGAAATCTTGGAGACTTGTACAGTAGTTTTTGTAGTAGGTGCTTTCCAATGACATGAGACTTGTACTCAGAGTGATCAACGGTACATTTGAAGTGCTGAACTATGATGATGGAGTTAGATGTAGAGTTCTTGGATGTGATTGGTGGATGGTTGTGTGACTGCCTGGCTGTATCCAATGAGGGAATGGCACAGAGAGTGAAGTGGAAAGGGTAGAACGGCTGTCTAAGCGTTACGCGCTCCGCGGACACTGCGGCTGTTCACGGACAGGCCGTTCTACATCGAGGGTTTTTTAGCAAATCCAGCATGGAAAGGGGAGCCTAGGGATTAGCCAATCAGCTATTGAGGTTGTGGATTTGTGTTGAAAGAGACTGTGTGTAGTGAAGATGGCAGAGGTGGAGAAAGTCAGAGTGTTGGTGGTTGAAGATATGTTTGTGCATGGTTTGGAGCAGTATGCTAAATGCAGGAATGTGGCAAACAATGTTGATGTTAAAGGAGTGGAGGTGGTTTGGAGCACTGTGCCTGATTTCAATGTGCAGGGAATTGTACAGGTCTGTGAAGATATGGGCAGGATGAACAGTCCTCATGTGGTAGTTTTTCACTGTGGTGCTTTGCATTTGGGCTATGTCAGTGCGACTACTTTGTTGGCAGATTTGGAACACTTGGTTGAAGCAGTAATGACAGTCCTTCCAATGCCAGTAATTTTTTCTGGTTTAGTACCTAGGGCAATATGGGACAATAGTTAAATGAGAATGAGCAGAGCAAGGGATTGGTCAATAAAGTTTACTGGGTGTGTTGCGTAAGGAGAGAGTTTGTCAGAAAGTATTTTTTCCTGAGAGAAGAACAGACAGCTATGGCTGTGTGTTTCCGAAAACAGATTATCTGGATTTTGGGAGACTCATGGGTACATTGGTTGGAGGTGCATGCAGAGTGTTGTGGAGTAGCTGCAGATCTTGGATTCCCTCATGTGGAAGTGCACTGGCATGGAGTGTGTGGAATGAAGTGGCTGGATTTGGTACCTCTCTGTGCTGCTTTGGTGACACAGCGTCATCCAGACACAATTATTATTCATTGTGGAGGGAACAGTTTAGGACATGTGTCTGGAATTTCTTTGCAATTTGCAATGAAAGAAGGACTTGGGAAGGTCATGGGCATGTTTCCAAATTCCCAAGTATTTTTTCTTGTATTGTGCAGAGACAAATGTGGCTGCGTTCTTTTTCATTTGGTCCAAAAATGGAGAAAGCAAGGTGAAATGTCAATAAGGTTGTTTGTGCCTTTTTAAGAGATGTTGGCATGTCCGCTTTTTACAATGAAAATATGTTTTGTAGCACATAGATTTTTCGCAAAGATGGAGTACATCTTACTTATGCTGGCAATCAGATTTTTCTGTGAAATATACAAAATGCATTGCAACCTTTTTTGTAATTACATTAATACATTTTGCAGTAGGTGTTAATCATTTCAAGTTTTTGAAACACAAAAAAAAAACAAAAGGCTCCTTTCAGATCCACCACTTCTTCCCATAGAAAGGTGCAATGGTTCTGATAGGACAACACCCCCAAAAAATGAATGTCCATGGACTGTCCACGGACTTCTAAAAAATGTACCGGGCCCTGCACTATTTATTTGTTACTTCTATTTTTAAACTGTGAAAGGCGGCTCTGAAAAGAGCCTTTTTTTTGTTGTTTTATATTTTTTGGATTTTTTTTAAACACGACATACAAGGAAAGGAAGGGAAAGGAGGGTAAGGAAGGGACACCAACCACAGGGATAAGAAAGGACAGGTGGAGAGAGGAAGATGTCGGGTGGGCCTTATTCAGGTAGTGGGTAGACCTTCTCGTGCTCCTTGACCGCAGTCTCGAACGCACTCCGAATATTCTCCCCCCTGCAGAGTACTGTGTCGGAGTACATACACAATATTGTGACCCTCGAAAAGTAAGGGTCAACAGCATCATGAATGGCCTGTGAAGCAGCTGTAGGGATGCGCAGTCCCACAGGAGTGTCTCTTGTGGTGACAGGAGCGGAAACGGAGGATGCTGTAGAGGAACTCAACCTACTACGTTTATCGCAAGGTAGAACCTTGTGAATAGCCCCACCGTGGAATGACCTTAGGTGTTGCTTCAATGATGTCGTACCAAAGCTGTACAAACCAGGCCTTCCATGACTCAGCACCATGTGGCACTGATTGCAGATGACCTTATTTGCACAAGCATTTGGCACTCCGTCAAGAGTGGTAAACAACCACCACACCCAAGATTCACGGCGAGTGCTGGTAGTAGGGACTTCCATTACCTCATTCTCTTCATCCTCTTCATCTGTCTCCTTTGCATCCTCATGCCTGTTGCCGTCTGCAGGACCTTCGGGAGGTGGTGGTGGAGAGGGTGGAGGTGGAGATGAAGCTGAAGAAGCCATGGACGCCATTTGGAGGACAGGTGGCAAAAGTCAGCAGCAATGCAGTGAATGAAAGTAGAAGCAATGCCCTGTCAGGTAGCCAGAAGCGCAATGAGGAGCAATTCTAAGGTATGGCCTTTTATAGGGGTGCTGGTGTGTGCTCTGCGGAGAGCTGGGCTGTCCACAAACACATCGAACCCCAAAAAAAGGCTCAAAAAAGTTCCAAAAAGTATGTAGATCGCCAGGGACATTGTCCTGGACATGTGCAATGGTGAACATTTACTGTAAAATACTTTGGATTGTACAAAAAAGTACTTTTAAAGTGTTCGGGTACCCGGACAGTGTCTGCAAATAAGGACACATGCTCAGCATGGGTGCGGTCACATGATGACTTCGCGGACACGTTCGCGAATGGAACGGCTGTCCGCAGGACACAAAATGTGCAGAGATGGTTGTGCGCATGCGTGCGGGTTTTCTACGGACAGTGTTCAGTTCCTCAAACTAATTAAAAGTGCGACACACATGCGACGGACAGTTATGGACGGGCGCGATGTTCGTAGGACCTATGGGTGTGGTACGCATGTGCATAGATGTTCTACGGACAGTGCAGACTTTCCCATTTTAAGTACGAACAGTACAAACAGGTATTGTGTCCTTAGGCCACCTCCATTTTGGTTAATTACGGACATGCCGGGCATCGAATGTGTTCTAAGAACAGTTCCATTTTGATTGTGGACATGCCGGACATCAAGTGTGTTCTAAGAACAGTTCCATTTTGATTACGGACAGGCATAGTGTTCCTAGGACACCTCTATTTTGGTTAATTGTGGATATCCCAGACATCGAGTGTGTTCTAAGTAAAGTTCCATTTTGATTACGGACAGGCATAGTGTTCCTAGGACACCTCTATTTTGGTTAATTGTGGACATCTCGGACATCAAGTGTGTTCAAAGAATAGTTCCATTTTGATTGCAGACAGTACGGACAGGCATAGTGTTCTTAGGACACCTCCATTTTGGTTAATTGTGGACATTCCGGACATCGAGTGTGTTCAAAGAATAGTTCCATCTTGATTGCGGACAGTACAGACAGGTGTAGTGTCTTTAGGACACCTCCATTTTGGTTAATTGCGGACATCCCGGACATTAAGTGTGTTCTAAGAACAGTTGCATTTTTATTGCGGACAGTACATACAGGTATAGTGTTCTTTGGAAACCTCCATTTTGGTAAATTGCAGACATCCCGGACATTGAGTGTGTTCTAAAAACAGTTCCATCTTGATTGCGGACTGTACAGGCAGGTATAGTGTCCTTAGAACACCTCCATTTTTGTTAATTGGGGACATCCCGGACATCGAGTGTGTTCTAGGGCACAGTCCATTTTGATTGCGGACAGTACAGACAGGTATAGTGTCCTTAGAACACCTCCATTTTGGTTAATTCGGGACATCCCGGACATCTAGTGTGTTCTAGAGCACAGTTCCATCTTGATTGCGGACAGTACAGACAGGTATAGTGTTCTTAGGACACCTCCATTTTGGTTAATTGGGGACATCCCAGACATCGAGTGTGTTCTAGAGCACAGTTCCATTTTGATTGCGGACAGTACAGACAGGTATAGTGTTCTTAGGACACCTCCATTTTGGTTGATTGCAGACATTCCGGACACCCGTGCTGTCCGCAGACACTTTAATTGCCTTTTTAAAAAAAATAAGACACAAAGAAATGAAGTAACAACACACATTATATTTTATTATTATATACAAATATAACATTTATGAAAGAGAGTGGGAAGCAGAAACTGACACAAATACAGGGGAAATAGAGGTTTGGGGAGGATGGATAGGAGGGGATGAAGGGATGGAAGTCTCATAATAACATTTTTCTTGGTGGTGAGGGTTTGGGGATAGTTGACTGGGAAATGTCTTCACTCAATTCATCACGTGGGAAATGTTCTTCAAGCCATTCCAAAGAACTGGACATTTCTGTGAAAAAAAATATATTAGTTTTAGTGTACCTAATACAGAAAGTTTAGAAATATATAACACAAATGAAGTTTACTTACTAGTTTCTGGTAAGTTGTGTTGTTACTGTTGTTTAGGTCTGCTGTTATTTCTTGCTGTGCAGTTTCTGTGAGGTAATTATGCTGGAGGCATGTCTTTTTTGTTTTGGTACATTCCATTCTAGTACATATGCTATTTAAATGGACAGTTGATATCTTACATATATAGGTTCCACTTCTTATTTATTATTACATATAATGTGTTCATGTGCTGTTTTTTGAACTTCTTCAGTGTTAATATGGCAAGATACAACAATCTAAGATACCCCCTGATTTTTTGGGTAGTGTTGATGTTGTCCGTGTCCATCCGCGGACATACGCACAGTCCGTGGACATCAAAATCACTAGCTGGGGGTTCAGTATGTTCTATGTTACATGTATATAAACTAAGGGAATGCTAGTAAACACCTATCAAATCACACTATGTTATCTATATTCGGTAAAAAAAAAACTTTGGTAAAGGGAGGTTATGGTTAAGTTGCGCTATTAAAAACCAATGAAATTCAGTAAAATAACTTAGTTAAAGGGACATTATGGTTAAGTTGTGATACTAAAAACATTTGAAATTCAGTGAACAAAACTTTGTTACAGTGCCGTTATGGTTTCAAGTAAAACAGAAAAAACCCTGAAATTTGCCAGTTATGGTAAACTAAGCTACCATAACTAAAGCCACCACCGTGCACTGCTAAGACTAACACCCAGGAAATCAAAGATGACATCACAAATGTCATTGTTGACATGACTGATGACATTGATGACATCAGTGATGACATCACATATCTGCTTCCCTCTTTTTTTCCTTAACTGACATATCTAGGCCAGTAACAGTCATGAACAAAACATTCAAAAAGTACTATATTTGTACACTTATACTTCAAATATATTCTTACAATAATTCACTTGGGGTTCACTCACAGCATATGAAACATATGCATAGGGGAAAACACAGACTTGGAAAACAGCAATGCTTTGTATGTATGAAGATGATCAGTAAGGTTATCATTTTTTTTTATAGTTCTTTTTTTTTATTACTGTACTTTCCCTGCATCTACTCATATTTGTATACATTGTATTCACACTACTGTCCTTAGGGTCCAGTCACATTATGTGATACCTGTACATACGGAAGTAGTAGCTTTGAAGCAGAACAATCATTTCTGCCCATGAAGATAATCAGTTAGGTTATGAAGATTGTCTAGTAATACTGCTCTTTTTTTAACTTCATTTTCCCTGTATAGGCTCATATTCGAATGTGTTGTTGTCTGTTTCTGTTTTGTTTGCAACAATGCAATTATATAGAAACTGGGTTTTATTAGCTAATTATTAAATATTTCAGAGAACACAAAACTCGAATAAGAAAGCATTTATCATTTCAGTATTCAACATGGCAAGATTATTAATATTGCACCTCCATCATGTATGCTCCACACAATTCCAATTCTTCTACATGAGTATCTTAGTATACCAAAGAACTTATAGAATGTTGTTTGTATCACTGCATTGCTTAATGCATTACGTACCTCATGATATTTATCCTAATGACCGTTGACAGTTTATCAACATTACAATGAGAACTCCTTGTTGAGAATTTTCAAAAAACTTCTCTTAGGTCTCTTTCTTGCAAGGAGGATGTGTGCATAAAGCTCATGAAGTATATCAGTAAGGGTCCTTCCTACAGGGGAATCAGCAGAACACTTGTCAAAGAAATGGGTGACCTTTCTTTCTTTTTTAATTTTATTTATTTTTTGCATTTTTAAAGAGCTCACACAGCCTGCGAGCATCGAGGCGCTGTTACAGGAATTGTTTGTTGTTTATTTGCGTAATTGTTTTTTTTTTCTTAGTTGCATATTTTGTAACGCGCTTAAATACCCAGAAGTTTCTAAGTGTGGACCCAGGGATCTAACCTGTGTTGTTTTGTGTCGTCTTGCTTCCAAGGCAAACACGTTGCCACTGAGCTATCCTCCCGGGACAATGTGTCACTGATGTAGGGATAATCACATAAGGCCTTGGTCTCTTTGCAACAGGCAACTCTGCATTAGACTCTGAAGTGGGAAGAATCAAGGGGACTCCTGCCTTTTTGGGACCAATGATGTAGACAGTGTGAATTAGCAAAAACAGAAAAACAAAGATAAATGCTGAGCATGCATATATTATGCACCAATACATGAGACTCCACAACTGGCATCTCTCCAAGCGTCATCGAGTCTGCTTGCTTTCTGGAAATGCATCATTCTCAACAGTCCACATCATGCCTGTGTAATACTTTTTAAGGAAGGAAAACAACATTTTAATCAGGCAGCCTCGTTAAATGCTCAGGTGGCTGCTGAATCTGCTCAATTATCTCCATAAGTAACCTCTAACTGCAGGACGATTCTTAGGATCTTGCAAAAACTCACAAATGTTATTATTACACCAAACAAAATAAGGATGGACTTGAAGTATGCATATAAAGATAGTTATAAGTAGTCTACGGTCATCGGCATCGGATAGAACCATGAGTCTAACCAAAAAGAAACTCTGTGAGGAATGAATCAGGGAACTGCTCCCTTTTCCAATCGTCATACTCAAAGTCAAGATTTGGCTTTTTTAGCCCAACAACACTTTCTAAAGTCCAATTCCAAGATTCCTGCAGCTCGAGAACGTTTACTTTTTGTGCTCCTGCTAAAATATCTATAAAGAGTGTCCTGGATGAGCCACACTCCAAATGCACACTTGCATTTATTAAATCAACAATCTTAGCGCCCTTCTTCCTCATCATTGATTGAGTCTGCACGTGCTGAACTTATTCTTCTTGTCTTGCTTCTGAATCAGCAGGTGGGGGTGCATCGGTCTCACCAGCATACAGCATCGCGTTGCGCAAATGTATCAAGACACACCTTTCTTGGGCTTTTACTGCTGAGGGAGTGAAACTTTCAACTACGAATGGTCCACTAAAACGGGGCTTGTGCCACTTCCTTGTCAAGTTGCGCACTAGGAATAGGTCTCCAATAAATCATTTGGGCACAGGTAATAGTTTTTCACATTCAGTTTCTGAATGGTCTTCATCTGTGTCCTCAGACCGACACCCCTTACGCTTGAGTTGATCTGAAATGACAGAGATACTAGTGGTCATACATGTCAAATACATACGTAACTCATTTCCTAACAATTCTGCAGTCACCTGGGGATCACTTCTACTCCTCGATGGAGGAGACAGGGGTGTTTCTGAGAGTCTGTATTGCCTTTGGAGCAGGTCCCAGGCCAGATTGTCAGAGGGTGCGCTTGATGCCCTCCATTTCCTCTCAGCCACCCTAGACTTGCTCTTAAGGGTGCTGAGATCGGAATCGTGGCAGGAGTTAGACTTGGATGGAGGCTTCAAACGGATCCTCATGACAGGGGCAAGGACATCCAGAGTGTTAGAGATAGAAAGATGAAGGTTGGAGAGGGCTGTGTCATAGTGTGAGCTGAATGACCGAGACGGTGGGCGGCAGTGCTGGGGTCGGCTTAACATGAGGGCCAGAGAGCAAAAGGTGAGAGGAGATAAGAAAGTGGTCGATCCAAGAGAGAGGAGTGGTGAGAGGGTCGGAGGGGGGGGTCTGACAAGATCAAAACATCCAGGGTGTGCCCTGCAGAGTGGGGCCAGAGATTAGAATAGAGAGAGAGAGAGAGAGAGAGAGAGAGAGAGAGAGAGAGAGAGAGAGAGAGAGAGAGAGAGAGAGACAGTCACAGAGGTTGCAAAAGTACCCAGAGAAGGGGCTAGTAGTATCCAAGAGGATGTTCAGGTCTCCGAGGAGAAGATGAGAGGTAGTGGCAAGGAGGGATGAGGAGAGGTCAGCCCATTCGGAGAGGAAGAGGGTGACCTGGCCAGGTGGCCTGTAGATGGAGGCCACTGTGAGAGAGAAGCCTAGAGAGATAGCGACGCTGCAGACCAGGCATTCAAAGGAGGAGTAGGCCTGCCTAGGAATTACAGAAGCAGGGATCCACTCTGGGAAGATCAGGGGTACTCCCCTGCCAGGACAGTTGGTTCTGGGTTTGGAGAGGATCTTGTAGCCATCAGGTAGGAGACTGTCAACACTCGTGACAGAGCTGACCATAAACCAAGTCTTGGTGACACCGAGTACATCAAAATAAAGCATTTCCAGGAGCCAGCAGATGTCCGACGAGTGTTTGACAGCAGAGCGAGAGTTAAGAGTAGCGATGTGGAACAGATGCCACCTGTGCAAGCCTTCCACGGAGGGGTAAAAGTGTGAGATACGCCCTTGTGGAACTTTTAGAGGTGCCCAAGATTGGGCAAAGGAGAAAGGAGGAGAAGGCAAGGTAGTCAGAGAGGAGCAAGCGAGTGCCAGAGAGGTGGTGAGGGAGGAGATGGCAGAGCAGCCAGAGAAGCAGTGAGGTTGCCAGAGAGATTGCGGTGGAAGGAGGCGGCAGAGCAGAAAAAGAAGCTGCAGAGGGTGACAGATAGGTAGCAGCAGAAGGGGACAGCAGAGGAGCCACAGAGGGGTAGATAGGAGTAGCAGGAAGAAAGTACATTGATTAGATGCTGGAAACATTTATCGAAAAGGGGCAGATTGGCCTGAGGGCCCTGGACCAAGATGGTACCATTTAAGTAGACATTAATGATTGTCTTGGAGGAGTGGAAGGGGGTCAGGAGGGCCTTCCACTGGGTTCCACCATTAATGGGAGAGGAGGAAAAGGGAGGAGGAAGCACTGATATAGGTATCAGCGAAAGGAAGGCCTGGGTTGGAGACCCAGGATGTCCCTTTTGAGCTTCTTCCTACCAGACTTAGTGAGTGGGAAAGGATGGCTGATAGAATACCAGTTACAGAGGATAGGGGAGAAAGAGACGGGTGCGGGTAGAGTGTGAGGGGGGTACGGTGGACAGCCCAAGTAGGAGGGGGGTCAAATGCTTGTTGCAAACAGGAGGGAGGCACACAATGGGATCAAAGAACACAAGAAGAGCAACAGGTACATACAACACAGGACAAGAACACTGGACCTTTTATGGTCTTAGCGTCAGTGGTGAAGAACAGTGCAGGCAACAAAGTACACTACAATGGAATTAAAGGGTGTGAGAATGCATGTACAGTACATGAATACAAAGCAGGAAGTCAAAGGGGCCCTAGAGGGGAGGAAGAGAAAGCAACAGATGCAGTAAGTAACAATACAATAGTTACCCAACCCAGAAAAATCACACACACTGGTGGTACAAGGAAACTTGGAAGTAAGAGGAAATGCAGGCAGTGGAATGGAATGACAACACAGTAGTGAAAACAATATATTGGAATGACAGTACAATGGTCACAGAATGTAAAGGGCAGTCACGTGGGGAGAACATGGAGAGGTGATGTGTGGGGAGCAAAGCAGTGAGGGATGCGTGCGTAACACGCAGGACAAATGTGTGGGGAGCAATGCAGAGACAGATGCGTGGGGAGCAACGCAGCAAGGGATACATGGGGAGCAATGCAGAGAGGAATGCTCTAGGTCAGGGGAGCAGGGGCAGGTTGTGAGTGAACACAGGTGCGAATGCGGGAAGTGGGGCTTAAGTTGTGAGAGGAGCCAGCAAGTTAGGTGAGAAGGGCGAATGCCTGGGCAGGGGAAGCATGGAGCAGCTTTCAAGGGGAACAACGAGAGTGCAAGAGGGAGAATGGGGCAGACGTGCAAGGTCAGAGGGGTAGCATGCATTGTAACAATGCTACTCTACCTCCCCGAAGCCTCCTACCTTGGGCCCACTGAAAAGAGGGTGAAGTTGTCCACGCTCACAATCTGCACTTCTACCCCATCGCTGCCAAACACCTGCATTGCACAACATTCTAGCCTTGTCCTGTGAGGGCTTTGCTGCAGAGAGTCTGAACCTTGGTTCTTAAAGGCTCAGTGCCACAGGCCCTAGAACACAAAATCCACACCATCTAGTGATCGGGGAAATGCGTCACTTGACTCACTTATGCCCCTTTGGGACCCATAAACACAGGAGACCTGGCTGGACTCAGCATGGCGCCTTGGGCACCAGTGAGCAGGAACACTTTATTTCAGTGTAGGAGTGCTTTTACTTTATTTCAGTGCAGGATTGTTTTTATTTTACAAGAACTTTCCAGGAGCTGAAAGCCTTTATTCCAGAGAACATCCTCATCTGCTGACTCATCAGGTGTGGCTCCCTAGGCCTGGTCTTCATGTTCTGACTCATCAGGTGTGGCAGGGTATGGCAGGCAGACTGAACCTGGTGGGGGTGGCTTCAGAAGCTCAGCTATATAAGCTGCTCCATCCTTAAGCCCGGTGCTTCGCGTTACTGTGCACTCGCGTGCAACGTGATGCTCACCGCCACTTGGACCAGTTAACTTATCTTTGAAACCAGGCATTCTCCTGCATACACACCTCCAGGAAACAGGCGCTTCATCTGCAGGCTCATCTCCTGACATCCAGTGATCTTGATCCCGATGCCGCAGCACCGCCGTCTGCATCCAGGAACTCAGACCCTGTGAAGAAGAAGAAAGACAAGGTTAGAATATCCATTCTAGGGCCGTGCTGCATTCGAACCCTGAGCGCCCCCTAGCTAACAACTTACCAGCTACTGTACCGTTGCAGCTTCGTTCCTCATTCCCTCCAGCTGTCGCCTCGAGCTCCACAGTTTCTGCCGGGCTGGCAACATCACCTGCAAGGGAAGAAAGCAAAAGAGAACACATCAAATGTGGATCGGACAGCAATACAAAATTTACAATACAACAAAAACAGACGGGGAAAAACAAAGGCAAACAGTAACACTTACCTGAATTATTGTGGCTTAGTCGTAGCAGGACTGGACTACCTCGTGCAAGGGACCAGTGAAGGAACTCAGTCCAGATCATACAATGCCCTTGCCAGAAGCAGCAGGGCGGAGTTCTCGCTAAAACTAATCAACAGGTGAGCTTTCCCGGGACAGCGCATCCCACGGGTACAACGGTTTGGGAGAAGGGGTCTTGAAGGGGATCAGGCGCACAAGCTGGCATACTCACACCCTCTATTCTCCATGCAGGAGCAGTCCCGAGCAGCATCATCTATTACCACCAGTCACCACATAAACCCAGAGGGTGAAGTCGGACCCGAGTGACCTCACCCCCAGCAGGGCTGCATCTGTGCCCCAACACCTCCACAAAGACCAGGTGAGCGTAACACTCTGAAGCATGTATTTAGCGTAGCGTGCTACATGTCGTTGGGCACCATCTCCTGAACACCTGCATTGCTCAACACTGTGGCCTTGTCCTGTGAGGGCTTTGCCGCAGAGGGTCCGAACCTCAGTCGTTAAAGGCTTGGAAGCATGTATGCAGTGTAGCCGCTACGTGTTATTGGCAGTGTCAACACTGCAGCCTTGTCATGCGAGAGCTTGGCCACAGAGATTTGAACCTCGGTTCTTAAAGGCTCAGAAGGGTGTACATAGCGTAGCATGCTATGTGTCGTTGGGCAGCAACTTGTGCGCACCTGCATCGCTCAACACCATGACCTTGTCCTGCGAGGCTTTGCCACTGAGGGTCCAAACCTTGTTCTTAAAGGTTCAGAAGCATGTATGTAGTGCTGCATGCTACGTATCATCGGTCAGCATCTCCAGCGCACCTGCGTCACTCAACTCGGCGGCCTTGTCCTGCGAGGGCTTTGCCGCAGAGGGTCCAAACCTCGGTTTCTTAAAGGCTCTGAAGTGTGTAGGTAATGTAGTGTGCTACGTGTTGTCGGGCAGCGTCTCCTGTGCACCTGCATCTCTCAACGCTGCTGCCTTGTCCTATGAGGGCTTTCCCACAGAGGGTGCGAACCTTGGTTCTTAAAGGCTCGGAAGGGTGTATGTAGCGTAGCGTGCTACGCGTCATCGGGCAGCATCTCCAGTGCACCTGCGTATCTGAACACTGCAGCCTTGTCCTGCGAGGGATTTTTGATAGACATTAATAGATGGTCTTGGAGGAGAGGAAGGAGCCAAGAGGACCTCCTACGAGGTGTCACCATTAATGGGACAGGAAGAGATAGGAGAGAGAGATGAGACCATATGAGGGGTCCATAGGTATGGTGAGGAAACAACAAAGAGGATGTCGATTAGAGTCTGTCTGGAGGAAGCACTGGTGTAGGGATCAGCAAAAGGGAGGCCTGGGTTGGAGATCAGGATGTCCCTCTTGAACCTCTTCCTTCCAGACTTAGTGAGAGGGATATGATAAGAGATAGAGGAGCAGTTAGAGAATATGGGAGAAACAAAGAGCACCATAAGGGTGAGGGAGAAGGATAGTGCCTTGCAATGCAAGGAGCACAGAGTGGAGGAGTTAAACAAGGGAGTGGGCAGGTGACACACAACATACAACAATAACCCCAGTGGGGTAAGAACCTGGATTGTGGGAGAGTAAGGGAAGACAGTACACAGTACAATGGTAACCAAGAGGATGGGGACCTAGAGTGTGGGAGAACATCTAATGGACACAGAACACAGTAAAGTGACCAGGTGGATGATGATCTAGATCATGGGAGAAAAACTTGTTGGAACACAGTACACAGCACAACAGTGATCAAGTGGGTGGGGACCTAGATTGTGATAGAAAAACATGATGGAACACACTACAAGTACAACAACCACAGTGGAATGGGTCCTAGAGCATGGGGAGGCCTAGTGGAACACAAAACATGTGCAGCAGTAGCTATAATTTAAGGGGACTTAGAGAGAAGACAGGAACACAGTATGCAGTGTAACTGCTAGTGGGGAATAGCCTACAGGTTGCGCAGAGACAAAGTACGTTAAGTCGGACAGTTAGATGGAAGTACACGCAAAAGCTGGGTGGTTTAGTAAAGAGCGGTAGTGGCCACTCTCCCTTCCCTCACCTTTCTTACTTTATTGTCGCTGCTGGTCGACATCTGCGCTGCATGCTCACGTTCTGCGCTGCTACCCCTTTGCCACCAAACTCCTGCATCGCACAACACCGCAGCCTAGTCCTGCGAGAGCTTTGCTGCAGAGGGTCTGAACCTCAGTTCTTAAAGGTTTGGATGTGAACGTAGGCGCAACGTATTACTTATTGACGGGCAGCCTCTCCTGCGCACCTGCATCACATAACACTGCAGCCTTGTCCTCCGAGGGCTCATTTCAATGGTTAATCAGTTTTTCTCTCTCTTTGAAACCCTTCTGAAAATTAAGGTAATGGTTGTTCTTCCCCTCTAGACTTTAGCTGAAATACAACTGTTCCAATTCCAAAATCACTATCACTTCCCTGGATAATGAACACTATTCAGGAGTCTACAAAACTGAGGCCCTGCACAAACCATATATTAAATAATGAAAGACTTTGTGACAGACAGGGTTCCCAGCTTGAACCGCTTGAACTTAAAGACATCTAAAGGAATGGCAATAGCCATGTTTACCTTTATAAAATAACGATACTACTCAGAGAAAGGTCTGACCTTTGTCTGCATCTTTGGGATGTTCCCTTTTAAGACAGCATGTACTTTAGCCTGTAGAGAAATTTTCTTTCATCCACCAATGTGATGACCAAGGTAAATTAGAGAACCCTGCACTCTCTTACATTTGGTTGCCTTACTGGGCAGACCTGTGAATCAATAGTTTCAGGCGGAGCAGGTGATGTTCCATATGTGACTGAATGTTTCAATACCATCTAAGTAGACAACACTGATGTATTCGATCCACATAAGGACCTGTTTTACTAAACCTTGAAAAGTGGCACTAGCAAATTGTTATCATAAGCATCACAGTAAACTGGCAGTAATCTGCTTCTGTTAGTAACGCTGACCTCTGATGCCATCCTTTAGGACCACTTGTCAGTACCAGGCAAATTTCTGTGAGACCGATCTGTAAGGTAAACAAGTGCAACATTTGAAAACATCACATTTCTGCTTTTTGATGCATTTGGTGTAAAGTAATTCTAATCAAAATCTTAATTAAGATTAAACAGGGATACTCTCGCGGAGACATCTTTTTACGTCTGCCACTGCGCACCTTTTAAGCTGTTTTCCAAGTGAACTTTCTATTATACTGCTGGTAGGCCTTATAGTAATTCATAATGCTGCCAGTTGGGGAGAGAACATTGAAAAACCTCAGGGTTCAACATATGGCAAATGGTTGTTTTTCAGGAGTTATTGCCTTACTTTATATTCTAGCCTGCAACATTCACATTATTTCAAATGTTACATCTGCAGGGGTAGCCAACGAGACATGGTTGCTGATGTAACCTCTGAAAAGTTAATGGCTCAATTAAGCATCTGTTTGTCAGATTATTCAACTGAGCCAGATTAGAAACCCCTCCACACACTAAACCAATGTCCAAAACTATTTCCTTTGCAGTCGTTGCTTAGGTGAAATGTGGGTTTCAGTGACAGCAGCTGCATGTAAGGTTGTAAGGTACATAGAAATCCCTCCCATTGTTTCACAGTGAAAACGACAGGAGTTGTCGCGTATCGTGTTATCGATCAGCCAAGTTCACACTCTCTGCCCTGCCATCTAAGCGCAGCTCAGATCGGGAGTCTAGCATTTCTCTGTCGCAAACAGAAGGAGCTCAGTTAAGGGAACAGCTAACAGAGGAACGTCTCTCTCTTAGCCTGATCAGAGGTGATTCATGCTCTCACTGCAATATTTTAGATGTGTGGGTATTAAGAATGTTTTCCCTCCCCTCTCTCACAGCATGTATAGTATTAGAACCAAGCCTTTATAACCTGACATTTTATTCACCAGTGCAGCAGCTTTTGGTGTATCCTAATGCACAGAAAGATAGAGCGAGCTGGGGAGAGGCAGAAAGAACTAAGAAAGCAATGCTTCTGGTGCGCTATCCCGACAACACTCAATGTTCCCTTAAGGAGTGTCAACCGATATTACTCGCCATTGCAACATCACAATGACCACAATGGGTTTCAAATCACTTCTCTTTGGACTAAACCATCCGGTGTCATCAATTGACCTTCTAAATTCTAAAGCACACTTTCCATATTTTCTCTGAGGAATATATGACCCTTTTAAAGGTTCTCAAACCATTTCTATTACTTCCAATGCGTCAACATGTGCATCTAAAATATACGAAAAACAGCACAAAGCCACAGGACCAGAATTGCATACAGCTCAGTCATGCAAATTAACATCAGCATTTAAATTGCATTGCAAAGAATACATGTAACTATGACATTTTAGTGATGCTCAAAGCTCACAACCCCTTTCGCTGCCTGACATCAACAGCAGAAGCTGCAGACGAGGTCTTTGGGCTGCCAGTATGTTTATAGGGTTTACAATTTTGAAATCCCCTTCTTACCTCCGCTGTCAAATGAATCCCCGAGTTTCTGGCTTCAGGCTTGTAAGCTTCTCCCATATTCTTCAGGACTATAGTAAACAATTTTAGTTGGTACCACCCATATGCCTTCAGTTTATTTATCAGTTGAATCCCCAAGCTGAATTAGCTGGAAAACGGCTCTGAGAGAATGTATCTATCTAACGTGCCTGGAGTGTCCTTGCTCAAGGCATGAGCATCGCAAGGTGATTCTGTTAGCGTCCAAGACAGCTGCTGTATGTCTTGCCAAATAGAAAATGGAGTGGACCTGGTTCCAAGGCCTACTCATAATGTCTATACGTTTTCATAGGGATGATTGAACTGTACTACTTAATCCATCTACACTACACATGTACGCTTGCATGCATGAATGATATGATATAGTTACGCTACGTAGCACATTGTTATGTTATATGGTTAAACATATGAATTCATGTATGAATGCCAACTCTAAACGCACTTATCTCAGTGTTTGAGACATAACATGTGCAGCTCGATTCTTATATAGAGTTGTTTTCTGCTACAAAGCTAATATAAGCCTCTAGAAGCCTTGTTGAACACGAAAGTGCTTGAATATGCGTTTGCCTCCTTAAGCAGTACAGTTGCTCGTTTAAGTATTGCAGGCTGTACTGTCATTAAGCATGTATCACACTACTATGTTTGCTGACTCATACTTAAACATAATGTAATATATCCTCTCAGGATACATGTAAGAAACTATTTGCTTGCCCATTCAGGGTGCTATATCATACCTGTCCTTTAATACCAATGCGAAAATACAGTTTTCTATTATGAGCAAAACATTTTGAAATGAGATGGTGCCTTTCATATTGCTCTTACCCAACAGGGAAGAATGGACAAAGCCCCAGAACAGAGTGGTACACAGCAATTTGATATTTTGTCTGGCCATTTGGTTGCAATATTCATGGCTTTAAATGAGTACTAAGCTTGTGTAATCATGCATGCAAAGGCTAGTCTTCCAAGTAGAAAAGCCAGGGACCTCATTGCGAGCTCAGCGGTGCAATTAAATATGGCAGTAATGTGGTGGTAATTCCAATATCGCTACTTGACTGCCACTTTTGCACACCACCATATTCCCAGGTGCGAGAGGAAATGAAGGGTGTACCTCAAGCATATACGTGTAGGTATACCCTCAACGTTACCTCTCAAAATCATTGTATTTACCATGGTGCAATTTCCTTCTCATGGTAAAGCTGATGAAATCCCCATGGATTGTCACCATTCATAATCTTGCCATAAACCTGGAGAATAGAGTGGCGGTAAGAGTAAATGAGACTAAGGGCCTCATTACACGTAGTGCGGTAAACCATGGTGCTATTAGCACCATGGTTCATGCCGGTAATTTACCGGTACCGCCTTAGAGGAAAGGGGAATTACCGCGCTATTCCAAGGTTGGGAAGGCGGTAATTCCACCTTCCTCCATTGCCCTTCCCCCAAAGTACCAACCCACAAAGGGACCTCGTAGTAAGGCGGTAAGGGTTTACCGGTACCAGTGCCCTTACCGGTACCGGTAAACCCTTACTGCACTACGTGTAATGAGGCCGTAACTCATAATAAGGCCCAATAGGCCATCTACTGAACACAATAAATCATATCTGTGATTGTCTGTGCCACAACTAAAAAACAATAAGCTTGCAGCAGTAGATGGGTACGTATCACACTCCATGCATATGGAAGATAGTCTAAGGCAAGGCCACTCACTTGCACACATTTGCAACCATACTCCATTCCCAATGATATCGCACAGCACATCTGCCATTAAAATGCAGCTATCCCACTGGCAAAAATGTGGTCTAGCTGGACACACAAGGAACCTACTAACCTCACACTGTCTCTCGTGTCTACTTCAAAGCACCCATCCACCTCCCTGCTCGACATGGGTAACGAGTAGGACTTGGCCATTCCTACCCAACTTTGCTTTGTCTAAAATGCACACACACCTTCTAAAATCATCTAACGAATTTCCCATACATGAACTTCGGTTCCCCGAGGGGGGTCAACCGATAATATGTTGGGACCATGCCAATGGTGAAAGGCACTTTACAAATGACAAATGATGATGATGATGCTATCGGGGGAGCAATGTAAAACCTATTTTGAAAAGCCTATATATATATTTACTATCACATGAATTTCTGCATTCTTTTCTATTGAGCAATCCACATATTCTTGCTATTCTTGTGCAGAAATGAAAAGTGGAGGGATACAAGTTTAGAGGATGTTTTTTGAATAAGCTCTGTCTAAGTAAGTAGTGCCTTTCATTTAATTTAATTTGGGATTTATATAGCGCTACGAACCCTCAGGTATCTGAGCGCTGCTTATTACCCACTGTGTGTGGTGCTCATTTATCGACCTCGGAAGGATGAAAGGCTGAGTTTGGCCCACCGGGATTCAAACCTGCATCAGCAGGCTCTGCACCGATGTCAAAGCGAGCGCTCTACTCGCTGGGCCACTTGACCGGCTAGTCAGAATTATCAAGTCTATATCAAGTCTATTATCATAGTCAGTATTATCATGTCTATATGCAAAGGTTAGTGCCTGAAAATGAATCACGTGGTTGTTATGATAAAGCTGACCAATATAAGAGAAGCCTCTATTGGGCCATCTATTGATAATAAGAGGGTGAGCTTTAATGAGAACTTTCTGTACTCATTGTGTTGTGTGGGAACACCTTTAACCTGGAGTGTGCCTATTTCACATCAGTTCTCCCATCCCTTGAAAGCTATCATTCATAATGACTTTGTTTGGTTCCTCTGGCAAAACTGCTCCGTAAATTCTCATTTTGTGATAGAAACTTACGTTCTTCTTACAGTAAGGGTTGAGTTTAAGAGGAAAGCACCCTGCTTGCTTCTCTTCAAGTGCAGAAACCCATGGTTACATTATTATTAGCTGCACTAATGCCATTGTACATCTGTTTTTCACGTTACCTTGAATGATAGTGGTGAACCCCAGATGTGTCTGTGATCTCATGTCCTCATGGTTCTGTGGTGCAAATATTCCAGCATGGAAACAATGAAACACCAAATTATGTCACATATATTGGTCTATGTGCAACGTTTAGCCAGCCTTCTCTTACAATGCTGCTGTCCCCTAATGAGGGAAACATTTCCAAACCATAAACGACTCTGCTTAGGAATTCTTCTCAGTGTGAATAAAGTCCTATTTAGGCAAGTCTGATTCAGGCTCTCTCTGGGCAGGCCACAGGGTGTCTTCCTAAGGTTTCAAAGCATTATTCCACTTCAGCAGTCATCTGTTAGGGAAGGGTGTCCCCATCAGCAGAATTTTCAGGATCCTAGAGCAACATTTTATGTGTTTTTTAGAGGCTACAGTTTCCCATGCAGTGTACATCTGACAATGCAATTTTCCATTACACACGTTATCTCATTGGTTCCTTTCAAATGCTGACAATCCCAGAGAAAACACCTTCTTATTTGATAGGTCCATCATATTTACATATGTTATGTTATATTATGTTATGTTTACTTATACCCCACATTGCTACCACCCAGGGGCAGTCTCCAGGTGCTATGACAAAGTGGTGCTCCATTTTTAACCGAAATCAAACTTTCCATAATGTGTTATAGTAATATATGCCATTACTGAGAAACAGCTTTTCAGAATTGCCAAATGTTACTGAATTCATAAATATGTAACATTTCTCTGTAGCATAAACTATGCCAAAGTTGTTAAAATCTGTTTATTTATTAATTATTGATATAACAATAATAATTTACTTATGTAGGTTTTTGACCCTAGAACTATCTTTGCCTTTCCAGAAGACCAAAGCATTGAACGGTTATGAATATTGTTCTAATTCATGTCATGGGCCCTATTTCAGTTGAATTGTACACTTGAACATAGCTAACCCATGTCTCTTGTGAATCAATCATCCATTACGACTGAACAGATGTTAGCTTTGTGACCAAGCTGGAAGTCAAAGGCAAAAAACGAAGTGAAACCAAGTTTGTTGCAGCTTTGTTCCTTAAAGCATGTCTTGCCAGCACGTGCCCAATGTAAGTAAGGCATGGTATCAACAGTAAGAACGACACAAGGGACCACAGTTCGAGGGTGTTTATTGAACTTCAACAAAGGTATGATAAATGCCTATCTACAGCTAAATCAAATCCACAGATGGTAGCAAGCTATCACCATCAAATAATAATAACGCAGTCCTAGTGGTGTCTTTGACAAAACAAAAGGGCCTATACTAAAAGAAAAAGCCAATCCTTACCTCTAAATACAAACAGCGTGGGGGATAGTTTTACAAAAATTAATGCTGGCCTCCCTTCCTCCTGTTTTTGCCACTGGACAAGGCGGCTCTCTGTCTCGAGCATAGAACAGTCTCTGGCTTGTTTAGCAGGAGGATACAGTTCAATCATAACATCAGAACCTTCTGTATGCAAGTCTTTTTTCCTCCTCAAAGTCTCTTCATTCGGACAACCTGATGCAACCAAACAAAAACGATAAGTTATTTTCCTGTTGGATTTCAACAAGTATTCACTTTAGGTGATTCACTAGTCACCCCGATACCCCTCAGTCAGGCTTAGATCTCTTTAGTACAATGTTATTCCCCTTTTGATCCCCCTTATTCGAGCTCCGATCTCTATAGTACAATGTTTGCAAGATATTCTTTTGGGTGACTCACAGTTCACCCCAGATACTCCTCAGCCAGGCTCAGATCCCCTTTTTAAACACAGTTAGTCTCCCTCAGCCGAGCTCGGACCAATTTCAATCAAGTATCAATGACTTTTGAATGTGCACAGGGTTTCGCTAGACCCGTTTCAGGGCCACTTGGATTTTACAATTTGTCCTCTTTACATTTCTCCCCTTTGGTTTTGGATACCTAACAGAGACTTTCAAATGAGCACACAGGTGGTTCTGGACCACTCTGTTTATGGTATCTATCTTTGCTTTAAAGTTCAGTCATTCATTTAGTGCAATAATTATGTTTGCACCACTTGCCACATAGTCTTCATGCACTGTCCTTTTCAAATTCCTTCATACAATGTTGCCGCTTGCAACCTTGTGTTCCAGACAGCCCGAGTTGGTATCAGTATCCCCAACTCACCTGCGGTGCTGCCTTCACAGGCTTTTCTTTGTTGTAGGAACCAAGAGCAGTACCAGGTTTGCAACCACTTCTCCCCACCTTGACTATCGATGCGGGAGAGACCTGGGTACCTCTGACACACAATTCAGGAGTTTTCAGCTTTGATTCCAGATGTTACATGTTCTACTCTCAAAGGCTCATAAAAGTTACAGTCTTTCAGTGAAAAGGTTAGTGGTCCTTCATTTGTATTCCTTTTTGGTCTCGCCGTCTTTTGCCTTATATTAAACTGACATCTTGGAATTGGTGCTTTCTCGTATGCTTTGCTTCGCTCAGAGTGTGCTCTCGTGCTCCACCTTTTTTCTGTGTGGGGAAGTGTGATGGATGTCAGGTGTGTTTAATGACCAGTAATTTCCTGAGCCTGAGTTTTGGGAGATGTCAGGTATACGGCTCGGGTGTTAGTCTGTTTTCCCTCACAGTGAGTTGTCAGTGAGAAGGTGTCTGTATCAGAAAAGGGGCAGGGGTAATCCTTAAGTATCTTACCTGTAGGATGTGGTAAAGGTGTTATAGGGAAGGGGATACCACGGTTCACTGTCCGGTGTACCACTTCCACTCCTTGAAGACCCCCATCCAGGTGATCCTCCCGCACTGGTCCACCCCCAGGAACTGGATACAAAAGCGATGGCCATGTCCCGGCCACCTGAATGACAGATCCCCGGGGACTAGCGATAGAGACACCTTCAGGTTTCTCACATCAACTAACAGCCATAAAATGGATAAGGGGACCATGGAAATGTATTTTTTATAGTTTATTTATCTCTATGTTTCTAACTTAAGCATGTAATTCTGAGGTGCAGCACAGGTTAATGTGTTTATTGAATTAGGGATGAAAGGCCTAATTTTACCAGATGACCTCTAAAAGTCTGAATTAAATTTTGCCCAATTATGGAATGATGGAGACAGGTCTGGGCAATAATGGGCCTCATTACGAGTCCGGCGGTAAAATAGCTGGAAAAACTGGCAGGTTACCACCAGGCTCGTATTACCATTCCACCTCTGTGATTCCCGGAATTAACAGGGCATTACAACCCCGGTGACCCGGGAATTCTAGAGGCGGAATTACTGTAAGAACCTACTTGAAGGATACGTCTACAAATAAAATAAAACTTTTAGTTTCTGACTGTTACTGAAGAAAACCATGTGGCCTAGATATGTCAGCAAAAGAAAAAAGAGTGAGCCAGACATGTGATGTCATCAGTGATGTCATCAATGACATTTGTGATGTCATCTTTGATGTCCTGGGTGTTAGTCTTCGCAGTGTACAGTGGTGGCGCGAGTTATGGTTGCTTAGCTTACCATAACTGGCGAATTTCAAGGGTTTTTGGGTTTTACTTGGAACCATAACATCCCTTTGACAAAGTTTTTTCACTGAATTTAATAGGTTTTTAGTAGCGCAACTTAACCATAACGTCCCTTTAACAAAGTTTTTTCACTGAATTTCATAGGTTTTTAGCAGCGCAACTTAACCATAACGTCCCTTTAACAAAGTTTTTTCATTGAATTTCATAGGTTTTTATTAGTGCAACTTAACCATAACGTCCCTGTAACATTTTTTTTTAACAAAATTTTAAAGGTTTTTATTAGTGCAACGTCACCATAACATCCTTTTCAATAGATGAAGACCACTAACATTTTATGTCCTCAAAGTGGGAATGCCGGGTGGTAAAAAAAAAAAAAGATTTTCCTTCCTACACCAGGATGCCTGCGGTGTTCCGGTGTAGGAAGGAAAATCTTTTACCAAGATGGCCACCATGGAAAGGGAAGGCGGGGTGTATAAAGAGAACACAACAGGGCATGAGCGGGGGGTGGGGGGGAACAGGGTACAAACGGGGCATGAGCAGGGGGTGGGGGAAAAGGAAGGAAACACGGGGCATGAGCGAGGGTGGGTGGAACACGAGAGAGACACTGGGCATGAGCAGCGGGTGGGGAGGAACATGAGGGAGGAGACACGGGGTATGAGCGGGGGGTGGGGAGGAACACAAGGGAGATACGGGGCTTGACCGGGGGGGATACAGGGCACACATGGGACATGAGCGGGGGTCGGGGGGAAAGGAGAGACACAAGTGGCATGAGCGGGGTGTGGGAGGAACACGAGGGAGACACGGGGCATGAGCGGGGAGTGTGGGGGGTAACACGAGGGAAACACGGGGCATGAGCGGGGGGTGGGGGGAACAAGAGGGAGACACGGGGCATGAGCTGGGGGTGGGGGCAACAGGAGACACACGGGGCAGGAGCGGGGAGTGGGGGCAACAAGAGACACACAGGGCTTGAGCGGGGGTGAGGGGGTACACGATGGAGACAGGGCATGAGTGGGGGTGGGGGGAACACGAGGGAGACACGGGGCATGAGTGGGGGTTGGGGGGAACACGAGGGAGACACGGGGCATGAGCAGGGGTGGGGGCAACATGAGACACACGGGGCATGAGCGGGGGGTGAGAGGGTACACGAGGGAGACACGGGACATGAGCGGGGGGTGGGGGTAACACGAGGGAGACACGGGGCATAAGCGGGGGTGGGGGGAACAGGGCGCACACGGGGCATGAGCGGGGGTGGGGGGAACAGGGCACACACAGGGCATGAGCGGGGGTGGGGGAACAGGGCGCACACATGGGGCATGAGCGGGGGCTGGGGGGACAGGGGAGACACACGGGGCATGATTGGGGGTGGGGGGAAGGGGAGAGACACACGGGGCATGAGCGGGGGTGGGGGGAAAGGAGGGAGCCACGGGGCATGAGCGGGGAGTGGGGGGGTGGGGGGGAAGGGGAGAGACACATGGGGCATGAGCGGGGGTGGGGGGGAAGGGGAGAGACACACGGGGCATGAGCGGGGGGTGGGGGGGAAGGGGAGAGACACACGGGGCATGAGCGGGGGTGGGGGGAAAGGAGGGAGACACGGGGCATGAGCGGGGGAGGGGGAGAGACACACAGGGCATGAGCAGGGGGTGGGTGGGAGAGACACACGGGGCATGAGCGGGGGGTGGGAGGGAAGGGGAGAGACACACGGGGCATGAGCGGGGGGTGGGGGGAAGGGGAGAGAGACACAGGGCATGGGCGGGGGTGGGGGGAAGGGGAGAGACACACGGGGCATGAGCGGGGGGTGGGGGGAAAGGAGGGAGACACGGGGCATGAGCGGGGGGTGGGCAGGAGGGGAGAGACACACGGAGCATGAGCGGGGGTGGGGGAGAGGGAGAGAGACACACGGGACATGAGCGGGGGGTGAGGGGTAAGGGGAGAGAGAAACGGGGCATGAGCGGGGGGTGGGGGGAAGGGGAGAGAGACACGGAGCATGAGCGGGGGATGGGGGGTAGGGGAGAGAGACACGGGGCATGAGCGGGGGTGGGGGAAGGGGAGAGAGACACGGGGCATGAGCGGGGGTGGGGGAAGGGGAGAGACACACGGGGCATGAGCGGGGGGTGGGGGGAAGGGGAGAGACATACGGGGCATGAGCGGGGGGTGGGGGGAAGGGGAGAGACACAGGGCATGAGCGGGGGTGGGGGGAGGGGAGAGACACACAGGGCATGAGCGGGTGGTGGGGGGAAAGGAGGGAGACACGGGACATGAGCGGGGGGTGGGGGAAACAGGAGACACACGGGGCATGAGCAGGGGGTGGGGGCAACAGGAGACACACGGGGCATGAGCGGGGGGTGAGGGGGTACACGATGGAGACAGGGCATGAGTGGGGGGTGGGGGGAACACGAGGGAGACACGGGGCATGAGTGGGGGTTGGGGGAAGGGGAGAGAGACACAGGGCATGAGCGGGGTTGGGGAGAAGGGGAGAGACACACGGGGCATGAGCGGGGGGTGGGGGGAAAGGAGGGAGACACGGGGCATGAGCGGGGGGTAGGGGAAAGGGGAGAGACACACAGGGCATGAGCGGGGGTGGGGGGAAGGGGAGAGAGACACAGGGCATGAGCGGGGGTGGGGGGAAGGGGAGAGAGACACAGGGAATGAGCGGGGGTGGGCGGGAGGGGGAGAGACACACGGGGCATTAGCAGGGGTGGGGGGGAGAGACACACGGGCATGAGCGGGGGGTGGGCGGGAGGGTGAGAGACAAACGGGGCGTGAGCTGGGGGTGGTCGGGAGGGTGAGAGACACATGGGGCGTGAGCGGCGGTGGTGGGGAGGGAGAGAGACACATGGGGCATGTGCGGGGGTGGGCGGGAGGGGGAGAGACAAACAGGGCATGAGCGGGGGGTGGGCGAGAGGGGGAGAGACACACGGGGCATGAGCAGGGGTGGGGGGGAGGGATAGAGAGACACACGGGGCATGAGCGGGGGTTGGGGGGAGGGGGAGAGACACACTGGGCATGAGCGGGGGTGGGCGGGAGGGGAGAGACACACGGGGCATGAGCGGGGGTAGGCGGGAGGGGAGAGACACACGGAGCATGAGCGGGGGTGGGGGAGGGAGAGAGACACACGGGGCATGAGCGGGGGGTGGGCGGGAGGGAGAGAGACACACGGGGCATGAGCGGGGGGTGGGCAGGAGGGGGAGAGACACACGGGGCATGAGCAGGGGTGGGGGGGAGGGAGAGAGACACACGGGGCATGAGCAGGGGTGGGGGGAGGGAGAGAGACACACTGGGCATGAGCGGGGGTGGGGGGGAGAGAGAGAGAGACACACAGGGCATGAGGGGGGGTTGGGCGGGAGGGGGAAAGACACACGGGGCATGAGCGGGGGTGGGGGGGAGGGATAGAGAGACACATGGGGCATGAGCAGGGGTCGGGGGAGGGAGAGAGACACACGGGCATGAGCGGTGGTGGGGGGAGAGAGAGAGACACACGGGGCATGAGCTGGGGTGGGGTGGAGGGGGATAGACGCACGGGGCATGAGCGGGGGGTGGGCAGGAGGGTGACAGACACACAGGGCTTGAGCTGGGGGCGGGCGGGAGGGTGAGAGACACACGGGGCTTGAGCGGTGGTGGGGGGGAGGGAGAGAGACAAACGGGGCATGTGCGGGGGTGGGCGGGAGGGGGAGAGACACACGGGGCATGAGCGGGGGGTTGGCGAGAGGCGGAGAGACACACGGGGCGTGAGCGGGGGTGGGGGGGAGGGATAGAGAGACACATGGGGCATGAGCGGGGGGTGAGGGGGAGGGAGAGAGACACACAGGGCATGAGCGGGGGGTGGACGGGAGGGGAGAGACACACGGGGCATGAGCGGGGGGTGGGCGGGAGGGGAGAGACACACAGAGCATGAGCGGGGGTGGGGAGGAGGGAGAGAGACACACGGGGCATGAGCGGGGTGGGCGGGAGGGGGAGAGACACACGGGGCGTGAGCAGAGGGTGGGCGGGAGGGGGAGAGACACACGGGGCATGAGCGGGGGGTGGGCAGGAGGGGGAGAGACGCACGGGGCATGAGCGGGGGTGGGGGGGAGGGAGAGAGACACACGGGGCATGAGCGGGGGTGGGGGGAGGCAGAGAGACACACGGGGCATGAGGGGGGGTTGGGCGGGAGGGGGAGAGACACACGTGGCATGAGCGGGGGGTGGGGGGGAGGGAGAGAGACACACAGGGCATGAGCGGGGGTGGGGGAGGGAGAGAGACACACGGGGCATGAGCGGGGGGTGGGCGGGAGGGGGAGAGACTCACGGAGCATGAGCGGGGGTGGGTGGGAGGGGGAGAGACACACGGGGCATGAGTGGGGGGTGGGCAGTAGGGGGAGAGACACACGGGGCATGAGCGGGGTGGGGGGAAGGGAGAGAGACACACGGGGAATGAGCAGGGGGTAAGCGGGAGGGGGAGAGACACACGGGGCATGAGCAGGGGGTGGGCGGGAGGGGGAGAGACACATGGGGCATGAGCGGGGGTGGGGCAGAGGGAGAGAGACACACGGGGCATGAGCGGGGGGTTAGGGGAAGGAGAGAGACACACGGGGCATGAGCGGGGGGAGGGGGAGAGACACACGGGGCATGAGCGGGGGGTTGGCGGGAGGGGGAGAGACACATGGGGCATGAGCGGGGGGTGGGGGGAGGGAGAGAGACACACGGGGCATGAGCGGGGGGTGGGCAGGAGGGAGAGAGACACACGGGGCATGAGCGGGGGTGGGGGGAGGGAGAGAGACATACGGGGCATGAGCGGGGGTTAGGGGAGGGAGAGAGACACACGGGGCATGAGCAGGGGCTGGAGGGGAGGGGGAGAGACACACGGGGCATGAGCAGGGGGTGGGCGGGATGGGAGAGACACACGGGGCATGAGCGGGGGTGGGGGGGAGAGAGACACACGGGGCATGAGAGGGGGGTGGGCGGGAGGGGGACAGACACATGGGGCGTGAGCGGGGGGTGGGGGGGAGGGAGAGAGACACACAGGGCATGAGTGGGGGGTGGGCGGGAGAGGAGAGACACACGGGGCATGAGCGTGGGGTAGGCGGGAGGGGAGAGACACATGGAGCATGAGCGGGGGTGGGCGGGAGGGAGAGAGACACACGGGGCATGAGCGGGGGGTGGGCGGGAGGGAGAGAGACACACGGGGCATGAGCAGAGGATGGGTGGGAGGGGGAGAGACACAAGGGGCATTTGCGGGGGGTGGGCAGGAGGGGGAGAGACACACGGGACATGAGCGGGGGTGGGGGGGAGAGAGACACACGGGGCATGAGCGGGGGTGGGGGGAGGGAGAGAGACACACAGGGCATGAGGGGTGGTTGGGCGGGAGGGGGAGAGACACACGGGGCATGAGTGGGGGGTGGGCGAGAGGGGGAGAGACACACGGGGCATGAGCAGGGGTGGGGGGGAGGGATAGAGAGACACACGGGGCATGAGCGGGGGTTGGGGGGAGGGAGAGAGACACACGGGGCATGAGCGGGGGGTGGGCGGGAGGGAGAGAGACACACGGGGCATGAGCGGGGGGTGGGCAGGAGGGGGAGAGACACACGGGGCATGAGCAGGGGTGGGGGGGAGGGAGAGAGACACACGGGGCATGAGCAGGGGTGGGGGGAGGGAGAGAGACACACTGGGCATGAGCGGGGGTGGGGGGGAGAGAGAGAGAGACACACGGGGCATGAGGGGGGGTTGGGCGGGAGGGGGAAAGACACACGGGGCATGAGCGGGGGTGGGGGGGAGGGATAGAGAGACACATGGGGCATGAGCAGGGGTCGGGGGGAGGGAGAGAGACACACGGGCATGAGCGGTGGTGGGGGGAGAGAGAGAGACACACGGGGCATGAGCTGGGGTGGGGTGGAGGGGGATAGACACACGGGGCATGAGCGGGGGGTGGGCAGGAGGGTGACAGACACACAGGGCTTGAGCTGGGGGCGGGCGGGAGGGTGAGAGACACACGGGGCTTGAGCGGTGGTGGGGGGGAGGGAGAGAGACAAACGGGGCATGTGCGGGGGTGGGCGGGAGGGGGAGAGACACACGGGGCATGAGCGGGGGGTTGGCGAGAGGCGGAGAGACACACGGGGCGTGAGCGGGGATGGGGGGGAGGGATAGAGAGACACATGGGGCATGAGCGGGGGGTGAGGGGGAGGGAGAGAGACACACAGGGCATGAGCGGGGGGTGGACGGGAGGGGAGAGACACACGGGGCATGAGCGGGGGGTGGGCGGGAGGGGAGAGACACACAGAGCATGAGCGGGGGTGGGGAGGAGGGAGAGAGACACACGGGGCATGAGCGGGGTGGGCGGGAGGGGGAGAGACACACGGGGCGTGAGCAGAGGGTGGGCGGGAGGGGGAGAGACACACGGGGCATGAGCGGGGGGTGGGCAGGAGGGGGAGAGACGCACGGGGCATGAGCGGGGGTGGGGGGGAGGGAGAGAGACACACGGGGCATGAGCGGGGGTGGGGGGAGGCAGAGAGACACACGGGGCATGAGGGGGGGTTGGGCGGGAGGGGGAGAGACACACGTGGCATGAGCGGGGGGTGGGGGGGAGGGAGAGAGACACACAGGACATGAGCGGGGGTGGGGGGAGGTTGAGAGACACACAGGGCATGAGCGGGGGTGGGGGAGGGAGAGAGACACACGGGGCATGAGCGGGGGGTGGGCGGGAGGGGGAGAGACTCACGGAGCATGAGCGGGGGTGGGTGGGAGGGGGAGAGACACACGGGGCATGAGTGGGGGGTGGGCAGTAGGGGGAGAGACACACGGGGCATGAGCGGGGTGGGGGGAAGGGAGAGAGACACACGGGGAATGAGCAGGGGGTAAGCGGGAGGGGGAGAGACACACGGGGCATGAGCAGGGGGTGGGCGGGAGGGGGAGAGACACATGGGGCATGAGCGGGGGTGGGGCAGAGGGAGAGAGACACACGGGGCATGAGCGGGGGGTTAGGGGAAGGAGAGAGACACACGGGGCATGAGCGGGGGGAGGGGGAGAGACACACGGGGCATGAGCGGGGGGTTGGCGGGAGGGGGAGAGACACATGGGGCATGAGCGGGGGGTGGGGGGAGGGAGAGAGACACACGGGGCATGAGCGGGGGGTGGGCAGGAGGGAGAGAGACACACGGGGCATGAGCGGGGGTGGGGGGAGGGAGAGAGACACACGGGGCATGAGCGGGGGTTGGGGGAGGGAGAGAGACACACGGGGCATGAGCAGGGGCTGGAGGGGAGGGGGAGAGACACACGGGGCATGAGCAGGGGGTGGGCGGGATGGGAGAGACACACGGGGCATGAGCGGGGGTGGGGGGGAGAGAGACACACGGGGCATGAGAGGGGGGTGGGCGGGAGGGGGACAGACACATGGGGCGTGAGCGGGGGGTGGGGGGGAGGGAGAGAGACACACAGGGCATGAGTGGGGGGTGGGCGGGAGAGGAGAGACACACGGGGCATGAGCGTGGGGTAGGCGGGAGGGGAGAGACACATGGAGCATGAGCGGGGGTGGGCGGGAGGGAGAGAGACACACGGGGCATGAGCGGGGGGTGGGCGGGAGGGAGAGAGACACACGGGGCATGAGCAGAGAATGGGTGGGAGGGGGAGAGACACAAGGGGCATGAGCGGGGGGTGGGCAGGAGGGGGAGAGACACACGGGACATGAGCGGGGGTGGGGGGGAGAGAGACACACGGGGCATGAGCGGGGGTGGGGGGAGGGAGAGAGACACACAGGGCATGAGGGGTGGTTGGGCGGGAGGGGGAGAGACACACGGGGCATGAGTGGGGGTGGGGTGGAGGGGGATAGACGCACGGGGCATGAGCGGGGGTGGGCGGGAGGGTGAGAGACACACGGGGCATGAGCGGGGGGTGGGCGAGAGGAGGAGAGACACACGGGGCATGAGTGGGGGTGGGGGGGAGGGATAGAGAGACACACGGGGCATGAGCGGGCGGTGAGGGGGAGGGAGAGAGACACACGGGGCATGAGCGGGGGGTGGGCGGGAGGGGAGAGACACACGGGGCATGAGCGGGGGGTGGCCGGGAGGGGAGAGACACACGGAGCATGAGCGGTGGTGGGGGGGAGGGAGAGAGACACACAGGGCATGAGCATGGGGTGGGCGGGAGGGGGAGAGACACACAGGGCATGAGCGGAGGGTGGGTGGTAGGGGGAGAGACACACGGGGCATGAGCGGGGGTGGGCAGGAGGGGGAGAGACACACGGGGCATGAGCGGGGGTGGGGGGGAGGGAGAGAGACACACGGGGCATGAGCGAGGGTGGCGGGAGGGAGAGAGACACACGGGGCATGAGGGGGGGTTGGGCGGGAGGGGGAGAGACACACGTGGCTTGAGCGGGGGGTGGGAAGGAGGGAGAGAGACACACGGGGCAGGAGCGGGGATGGGGGGAGGTCGAGAGACACACGGGGCATGAGCGGGGGTGGGGGGTAGGGAGAAAGCCACATGGGGCATGAGCGGGGGGTGGGCGGGAGGGGGAGAGACACACGGGGCATGAGCGGGGGTGGGTGGGAGGGAGAGAGACACACGGGGCATGAGTGGGGGGTGGGCAGTAGGGGGAGAGACACACGGGGCGTGAGCGGGGGTGGGGGGAAGGGAGAGAGACACACGGGGCATGAGCAGGGGGTAAGCGGGAGGGGGAGAGACACACGGGGCATGAGCAGGGGGTGGGCGGGAGGGGGAGAGACACATGGGGCATGAGTGGGGGTGTGGGGGGAGGGAGAGAGACACACGGGGCATGAGCGGGGGGTGGGGGGAGGGAGAGAGACACACGGGGCATGAGCGGGGAGAGGGGGAGAGACACACGGGGCATGAGTGGGGGGTGGGCGGTAGGGGGAGAGACACACGGGGCATGAGCGGGGGGTGGGGGGAGGTAGAGAGACACACAGGGGATGAGCCTGGGTGGGCAGGAGGGAGAGAGACACACGGGGCATGAGCGGGGGTGGGGGGAGGGAGAGAGACACACGGGGCATAAGCGAGGCTGGAGGGGAGGGGAAGAGACACACGGGGCATGAGCGGGGGGTGGGGGGGGGAGAGAGACACACGGGGCATGAGCGGGGGGTGGGCGGGATGGGAGAGACACACGGGGCATGAGCGGGGGTGGGGGGGAGAGAGACACATGGGGCATGAGCGGGGGGTGGGCGAGAGGGGGAGAGACACACGGGGCATGAGCGGGGGTGGGGGGGAGGGATAGAGAGACACATGGGGCATGAGCGGGGGGTGAGGGGGAGGGAGAGAGACACACGGGGCATGAGCGGGGGGTGGATGGGAGGGGAGAGACACACGGGGCATGAGCGGGGGGTGGGCGGTCAGGTGAGAGACACACAGAGCATGAGCGGGGGTGGGGAGGAGGGAGAGAGACACACGGGGCATGAGCGGGGGGTGGGCGGGAGGGGGAGAGACACACGGGGCATGAGCGGAGGGTGGGCGGGAGGGGGAGAGACACACGGGGCATGAGCGGGGGGTGGGCAGGAGGGGGAGAGACACACGGGGCATGAGCGGTGGTTGGGGGGGAGGGAGAGAGACACACGGGGCATGAGCGGGGGTGGGGGGAGGCAGAGAGACACACGGGGCATGAGGGGGGTTGGGCGGGAGGGGGAGAGACACACGTGGCATGAGCGGGGGGTGGGGGGAGGGAGAGAGACACACTGGGCATGAGCGGGGGTGGGGGGGAGGTTGAGAGACACACAGGACATGAGCGGGGGTGGGGGGGAGGGAGAGAGACACACGGGGCATGAGCGGGGGTGGGCGGGAGGGGTAGAGACACACGGGGCATGAGCGGGGGTGGGTGGGAGGGGGAGAGACACACGGGGCATGAGTGTGGGGTGGGCAGTAGGGGGAGAGACACACGGGGCATGAGCGGGGGTGGGGGGAAGGGAGAGAGACACACGGGGAATGAGCAGGGGGTAAGCGGGAGGGGGATAGACACACGGGGCATGAGCAGGGGGTGGGCGGGAGGGGGAGAGACACATGGGGCATGAGCGGGGGTGGGGCAGAGGGAGAGAGACACACGGGGCATGAGCGGGGGGTTGGGGGAGGGAGAGAGACACACGGGGCATGAGCGGGGGGAGGGGGAGAGACACACGGGGCATGAGCGGGGGGTTGGCGGGAGGGGGAGAGACACACGGGGCATGAGCGGGGGGTGGGGGGAGGGAGAGAGACACACGGGGCATGAGCGGGGGGTGGGCAGGAGGGAGAGAGACACACGGGGCATGAGCGGGGGTGGGGGGAGGGAGAGAGACACACGGGGCATGAGCGGGGGTGGGGGGAGGGAGAGAGACACACGGGGCATGAGCAGGGGCTGGAGGGGAGGGGGAGAGACACACGGGGCGTGAGCAGGGGGTGGGCGGGATGGGAGAGACACACGGGGCATGAGCAGGGGTGGGGGGGAGAGAGACACACGGGGCATGAGAGGGGGGTGGGCGGGAGGGGGACAGACACATGGGGCGTGAGCAGGGGGTGGGGGGGAGGGAGAGAGACACACAGGGCATGAGTGGGGGATGGGCGGGAGAGGAGAGACACACGGGGCATGAGCGTGGGGTAGGCGGGAGGGGAGAGACACATGGAGCATGAGCGGGGGTGGGCGGGAGGGAGAGAGACACACGGGGCATGAGCGGGGGGTGGGCGGGAGGGAGAGAGACACACGGGGCATGAGCGGAGGATGGGTGGGAGGGGGAGAGACACAAGGGGCATGAGCGGGGGGTGGGCAGGAGGGGGAGAGACACACGGGGCATGAGTGGGGGTGGGGGGGAGAGAGACACACGGGGCATGAGCGGGGGTGGGGGGAAGGAGAGAGACACACAGGGCATGAGGGGGGTTGGGCGGGAGGGGGAGAGACACACGGGGCATGAGTGGGGGTGGAGGGGACGGATAGAGAGACACATGGGGCATAAGCGGGGGTGGTGGGGAGGGAGAGAGACACACGGGGCATGAGCGGTGGTGGGGGGGAGGGAGAGAGACACACGGGGCATGAGCAGGGGTGGGGGGAGGGAGAGAGACACACGGGGCCTGTGCGGGGGTGGGCGGGAGGGGGAGAGACACACAGGCATGAGCGGGGGGTGGGCGAGAGGAGGAAAGACACACGGGGCATGAGCTGGGGTGGGGGGGAGGGATAGAGAGACACACGGGGCATGAGCGGGCCGTGAGGGGGAGGGAGAGAGACACATGGGGCATGAGCGGGGGGTGGACGGGAGGGGAGAGACACACGGGGCATGAGCGGGGGGTGGGCGGGAGGGGAGAGACACACGGGGCATGAGCGGGGGTGGGGGGGAGGGAGAGAGACACACAGGGCATGAGCATGGGGTGGGCGGGAGGGGGAGAGACACACGGGGCATGAGCGGAGGGTGGGTGGGAGGGGGAGAGACACACGGGGCATGAGCGGGGGGTGGGCAGGAGGGGGAGAGACACACGGGGCATGAGCGGGGGTGGGGGGGAGGGAGAGAGACACACGGGGCATGAGCGAGGGTGGGGGGGAGGGAAAGAGACACACGGGGCATGAGGGGGGATTGGGCGGGAGGTCGAGAGACACACGGGGCATGAGCGGGGGTGGGGGGTAGGGAGAAAGACACACGGGGCATGAGCGGGGGGTGGGCGGGAGGGGGAGAGACACACGGGGCATGAGTGGGGGGTGAGCAGTAGGGGGAGAGACACATGGGGCGTGAGCGGGGGTGGGGGAAGGGAGAGAGACACACGGGGCATGAGCAGGGGTGGGTGGGAGGGGGAGAGACACACGGGGCATGAGTGGGGGGTGAGCAGTAGGGGGAGAGACACACGGGGCGTGAGCGGGGGTGGGGGAAGGGAGAGAGACACACGGGGCATGAGCAGGGGGTAAGCAGGAGGGGGAGAGACACACAGGGCTGAGCAGGGGGTGGGCGGGAGGGGGAGAGACACATGGGGCATGAGTGGGGGGGTGGGGGGAGGGAGAGAGACACACGGGGCTTGAGCGGGGGGTGGGGAGAGGGAGAGAGACACACGGGGCATGAGCGGGGGAGGGGGAGAGACACAATGGGCATGAGTGGGGGGTGGGCGGTTCAGGGGAGAGACACACGGGGCAGGAGCGGGGGGTGGGGGGAGGTAAAGAGACACACGGGGCATGAGCGGGGGTGGGCAGGAGGGAGAGAGACACACGGGACATGAGCGGGGGTGGGGGGAGGGATAGAGAGACACACGGGGCATGAGCGAGGCTGGAGGGGAGGGGAAGAGACACACGGGGCATGAGCGGGGGTTGGGGGGGAGGGAGAGAGACACACGGGGCATGAGCGGGGGGTGGGCGGGATGGGAGAGACACATGGGGCATGAGCGGGGGTGGGAGGGGAGAGAGACACACGGGGCATGAGAGGGGGGTGGGCGGGAGGGGGACAGACACACGGGGCATGAGCGGGGGGTGGGCAAGGGGGAGAGACACACGGGGCATGAGCAGGGGTGGGGGGAGGGAGAGAGACACACGGGGCATGAGCGGGGGTGGGGGTGAGGGCGAGAGACACACGGGGCATGAGCGGGGGGTGGGCGGGAGGGGGAGAGACACACTTGGCACGAGCGGGGGGTGGGCGGGAGGTGGAGAGACACACAGGGCATGAGCAGGGGTGGGGGGGAGGGAGAGAGACACACGGGGCATGAGCGGGGGGTGGGGGGAGGGAGAAAGACACACGGGGCATGAGCGGGGGGAGGGGGAGAGGCACACGGGGCATGAGCGGGGTGTGGGGGGGAAGGAGAGAGACACACGGGGCATGAGCGGGGGGTGGGCGGGATGGGAGAGACATACGGGGCATGAGCTGGGGTGGGGGGGAGAGAGACACACGGGGCATGAGAGGGGGGTGGGCGGGAGGGGGACAGACACACGGGGCATGAGCGGAGGGTGGGTGGGAGGGGGAGAGACACACGGGGCATGAGCGGGGGGTGGGCAGGAGGGGGAGAGACACACGGGGCATGAGCGGGGGTGGGGGGGAGGGAGAGAGACACACGGGGCATGAGCGAGGGTGGGGGGGAGGGAGAGAGACACACGGGGCATGAGGGGGGGTTGGGTGGGAGGGGGAGAGACACACGTGGCTTGAGCAGGGGGTGGGGGGGAGGGAGAGAGACACACGGGGCATGAGCGGGGGTGGGGGGAGGTCGAGAGACACACGGGGCATGAGCGGGGGTGGGGGGGAGGGAGAGAGACACACGGGGCATGAGTGGGGGGTGGGCAGTAGGGGGAGAGACACACGGGGCATGAGCGGGGGTGGGGGGAAGGGAGAGAGACACACGGGACATGAGCAGGGGGTGGGCGGGAGGGGGAGAGACACATGGGGCATGAGCGGGGGGGTGGAGGGAGGGTGAGAGACACACGGGGCATGAGCGGGGGATGGCCGGGAGGGGGTGAGACACACGGGGCATGAGCGGGGGTGGGGCGGAGGGAGAGAGACACACGGGGCATGAGCAGGGGGTGGGGGGAGGGAGAGAGACACACGGGGCATGAGCAGGGGGAGGGGGAGAGACACACGGGGCGTGAGCGGGGGGTGGTCGGGAGGGGGAGAGACATGGGGCATGAGCGGGGGGTGGCGGGAGGGAGAGAGACACACGGGGCATGAGCGGGGGTGGGCAGGAGGGAGAGAGACACACGGGGCATGAGCGGGGGTGGGGGGAGGTAGAGAGACACACGGGGCATGAGCGGGGGTGGTGGGAAGGGAGAGAGACACACGGGGCATGAGCGGGGGTGGGCGGGAGGGGGAGAGACACATGGGGCATGAGCGGGGGGGTGGGGGTAGGGTGAGAGACACACAGGGCATGAGCGGGGGGTGGCCGGGAGGGGGTGAGACACACGGGGCATGAGCGGGGGTGGGGCGGAGGGAGAGAGACAACCGGGGCATGAGCGGGGGGTGGGGGGAGGGAGAGAGACACACGGGGCATGAGCGGGGGGAGGGGGAGAGACACACGGGGCGTGAGCGGGGGGTGGGCGGGAGGGGGAGAGACAAACGGGGCATGAGCAGGGGGTGGCGGGAGGGAGAGAGACACACGGGGCATGAGCGGGGGTGGGCAGGAGGGAGAGAGACACACGGGGCATGAGCGGGGGTGGGGTGAGGGAGAGAGACACACGGGGCATGAGCGGGGGCTGGAGGGGAGGGGGAGAGACATACGGGGCATGAGTGGGGGGTGGGGGGGAGGGAGAGAGACACACGGGGCATGAGCGGGGGGTGGGCGGGATGGGAGAGACACACGGGGCATGAGCGGGGGTGGGGGGGAGAGAGACACACGGGGCATGAGAGGGGGGTGGGCGGGAGGGGGACAGACACACGGGGCATGAGCGAGGGGTGGGCGGGAGGGGGAGAGACACACGGGGCATGAGCAGGGGTGGGGGGAGGGAGAAAGACACACGGGGAATGAGCGGGGTGGGGGGGAGGGAGAGAGACACACGGGGCATGAGCGGGGGGTGGGCGGGAGGGGGAGAGACACACTTGGCTTGAGCGGGGGGTGGGCGGGAGGTGGAGAGACACACGGGGCATGAGCGGGGGTGGGGGGAGGGAGAGAGACACATGGGGCATGAGCGGGGGGTGGGGGGAGGGAGAAAGACACACGGGGCATGCGCGGGCGGAGGGGGAGAGACACACAGGGCTTGAGCGGGGGTGGGCGGGAGGGGGAGAGACACACGGGGCATGAGCGGGGGTGGACGGGAGGGGAGAGACACACGGGGCATGAGCGGGGGGTGGGCGGGAGGGGAGAGACACACGGAGCATGAGCGGGGGTGGGGGGGAGGGAGAGAGACACACAGGGCATGAGCATGGGGTGGGCGGGAGGGGGAGAGACACACAGGGCATGAGCGGAGGGTGGGTGGGAGGGGGAGAGACACACGGGGCATGAGCGGGGGTGGGCAGGAGGGGGAGAGACACACGGGGCATGAGCGGGGGTGGGCGCGGAGGGAGAGAGACACACGGGGCATGAGCGAGGGTGGAGGGGAGGGAGAGAGACACACGGGGCATGAGGGGGGGTGGGGGGTAGGGAGAAAGACACACGGGGCATGAGCGGGGGGTGGGCGGGAGGGGGAGAGACACACGGGGCATGAGCGGGGGTGGGTGGGAGGGGGAGAGACACACAGGGCATGAGTGGGGGGTGGGCAGTAGGGGGAGAGACACACGGGGCGTGAGCGGGGGTGGGGGGAAGGGAGAGAGACACACAGGGCATGAGCAGGGGGTAAGCGGGAGGGGGAGAGACACACGGGGCATGAGCAGGGGGTGGGCAGGAGGGGGAGAGACACATGGGGCATGAGTGGGGGGTGGGGGGAGGGAGAGAGACACACGGGGCATGAGCGGGGGATGGGGGGAGGGAGAGAGACACACGGGGCATGAGCGGGGGGAGGGGGAGAGACACACGGGGCAGAAGTGGGGGGTGGGCGGGAGGGGGAGAGACACACGGGGCATGAGCGGGGGGTGGGGGGAGGTAGAGAGACACACAGGGGATGAGCGGGGGTGGGCAGGAGGGAGAGAGACACACGGGGCATGAGCGGGGGTGGGGGGAGGGAGAGAGACACACGGGGCATAAGCGAGGCTGGAGGGGAGGGGAAGAGACACACGGGGCATGAGCGGGGGGTGGGGGGGAGGGAGAGAGACACACGGGGCATGAGCGGGGGGTGGGCGGGATGGGAGAGACACACGGGGCATGAGCGGGGGTGGGGGGGAGAGAGACACATGGGGCATGAGCGGGGGGTGAGGGGGAGGGAGAGAGACACACGGGGCATGAGCGGGGGGTGGATGGGAGGGGGGAGACACACGGGGCATGAGCGGGGGGTGGGCGGGAGGTGAGAGACACACAGAGCATGAGCGGGGGTGGGGAGGAGGGAGAGAGACACACGGGGCATGAGCGGGGGGTGGGTGGGAGGGGGAGAGACACACTGGGCATGAGCGGAGGGTGGGCGGGAGGGGGAGAGACACACGGGGCATGAGCGGGGGGTGGGCAGGAGGGGGAGAGACACACGGGGCATGAGCGGTGGTGGGGGGGAGAGAGACACACGGGGCATGAGCGGGGGTGGGGGGAGGCAGAGAGACACACGGGGCATGAGGGGGGTTGGGCGGGAGGGGGAGAGACACACGTGGCATGAGCAGGGGGTGGGGGGAGGGAGAGAGACACACTGGGCATGAGCGGGCGTGGGGGGGAGGTTGAGAGACACACAGGGCATGAGCGGGGGTGGGGGGGAGGGAGAGAGACACACGGGGCATGAGCGGGGGTGGGCGGGAGGGGGAGAGACACACGGGGCATGAGCGGGGGTGGGTGGGAGGGGGAGAGACACACGGGGCATGAGTGTGGGGTGGGCAGTAGGGGGAGAGACACACGGGGCATGAGCAGGGGTGGGGGAAGGGAGAGAGACACACGGGGAATGAGCAGGGGGTAAGCGGGAGGGGGAGAGACACACGGGGCATGAGCAGGGGGTGGGCGGGAGGGGGAGAGACACATGGGGCATGAGCGGGGGTGGGGCAGAGGGAGAGAGACACACGGGGCATGTGTGGGGGGTTGGGGGAGGGAGAGAGACACACGGGGCATGAGCGGGGGGAGGGGGAGAGACACACGGGGCATGAGCGGGGGGTTGGCGGGAGGGGGAGAGACACACGGGGCATGAGCGGGGGGTGGGGGGAGGGAGAGAGACACACGGGCATGAGCGGGGGGTGTGGGCAGGAGGGAGAGAGACACACGGGGCATGAGCGGGGGTGGGGGGAGGGAGAGAGACACACGGGGCATGAGCGGGGGTGGGGGGAGGGAGAGAGACACACGGGGCATGAGCAGGGGCTGGAGGGGAGGGGGAGAGACACACGGGGCAGGGGGTGGGCGGGATGGGAGAGACACACGGGGCATGAGCAGGGGTGGGGGGGAGAGAGACACACGGGGCATGAGAGGGGGGTGGGCGGGAGGGGGACAGACACATGGGGCGTGAGCAGGGGGTGGGGGGGAGGGCGAGAGACACACAGGGCATGAGTGGGGGATGGGCGGGAGAGGAGAGACACACAGGGCTTGAGCGTGGGGTAGGCGGGAGGGGAGAGACACATGGAGCATGAGCGGGGGTGGGCGGGAGGGAGAGAGACACACGCGGCATGAGCGGGGGGTGGGCGGGAGGGAGAGAGACACACGGGGCATGAGCGGAGGATGGGTGGGAGGGGGAGAGACACAAGGGGCATGAGCGGGGGGTGGGCAGGAGGGGGAGAGACACACGGGTCATGAGCGGGGGTGGAGGTGAGAGACACACGGGGCATGAGCAGGGGTGGGGTGGAGGGGGATAGACGCACGGGGCGTGAGCGGGGGTGGGCGGGAGGGTGAGAGACACACGGGGCATGAGCTGGGTGGCGGGCGGGAGGGTGAGAGACACACGGGGCATGAGCGGTGTTGGGGGGAGGGAGAGAGACACACGGGGCATGTGCGGGGGTGGGCGGGAGGGGGAGAGACACACGGGGCATGAGCGGGGGTTGGGCGAGAGGAGGAAAGACACACGGGGCATGAGCTGGGGTGGGGGGAGGGATAGAGAGACACACGGGGCATGAGCGGGCGGTGAGGGGGAGGGAGAGAGACACACGGGCATGAGCGGGGGGTGGGCAGGAGGGAGAGAGACACACGGGGCATGAGCGGGGGTGGGGGGAGGGAGAGAGACACACGGGGCATGAGCAGGGGTGGGGGGAGGGAGAGAGACACATGGGGCATGAGCAGGGGCTGGAGGGGAGGGGGAGAGACACACAGGGCAGGGGGTGGGCGGGATGGGAGAGACACACGGGGCATGAGCAGGGTTGGGGGGAGAGGGACACACGGGGCATGAGAGGGGGGTGGGCGGGAGGGGGACAGACACATGGGGCGTGAGCAGGGGGTGGGGGGGAGGGCGAGAGACACACAGGGCATGAGTGGGGGATGGGCGGAAGAGGAGAGACACACGGGGCTTGAGCGTGGGGTAGGCGGGAGGGGAGAGACACATGGAGCATAAGCGGGGGTGGGCGGGAGGGAGAGAGACACACGCGGCATGAGCGGGGGGTGGGCGGGAGGGAGAGAGACACACGGGGCATGAGCGGAGGATGGGTGGGAGGGGGAGAGACACAAGGGGCATGAGCGGGGGGTGGGCAGGAGGGGGAGAGACACACGGGGCATGAGCGGGGGTGGGGGGGAGAGAGACACACGGGGCATGAGCGGGGGTGGGGGGAAGGAGTTAGACACACAGGGCATGAGGGGGGGTTGGGCAGGAGGGGGAGAGACACACGGGGCATGAGTGGGGGTGGAGGGGACGGATAGAGAGACACATGGGGCATGAGCGGGGGTGGTGGGGAGGGAGAGAGACACACGGGGCATGAGCGGTGGTGGGGGGGAGGGAGAGAGACACACGGGGCATGAGCAGGGGTGGGGTGGAGGGGGATAGACGCACGGGGCGTGAGCGGGGGTGGGCGGGAGGGTGAGAGACACACGGGGCATGAGCTGGGTGGCGGGCGGGAGGGTGAGAGACACACGGGGCATGAGCGGTGTTGGGGGGAGGGAGAGAGACACACGGGGCATGTGCGGGGGTGGGCGGGAGGGGGAGAGACACACGGGGCATGAGTGGGGGGTGGGCGAGAGGAGGAAAGACACACGGGGCATGAGCTGGGGTGGGGGGAGGGATAGAGAGACACACGGGGCATGAGCGGGCGGTGAGGAGGAGGGAGAGAGACACATGGGGCATGCGCGGGGGGTGGACGGGAGGGGAGAGACACACGGGGCATGAGCGGGGGGTGGGCGGGAGGGGAGAGACACACGGAGCATGAGCGGGGGTGGGGGGGGAGAGAGACACACAGGTCATGAGCATGGGGTGGGCGGGAGGGGGAGAGACACACGGGGCATGAGCGGAGGGTGGGTGGGAGGGGGAGAGACACACGGGGCATGAGCGGGGGGTGGGCAGGAGGGGGAGAGACACACGGGGCATGAGCGGGGGTGGGGGGAGGGAGAGAGACACACGGGGCATGAGCGAGGGTGGGGGGGAGGGAGAGAGACACACGGGGCATGAGGGGGGATTGGGCGGGAGGGGGAGAGACACACGTGGCTTGAGCGGGGGGTGGGGAGGAGGGAGAGAGACACACGGGGCAGGAGCGGGGATGGGGGGAGGTCGAGAGACACACGGGGCATGAGCGGGGGTGGGGGGTAGGGAGAAAGACACACGGGGCATGAGCGGGGGGTGGGCGGGAGGGGGAGAGACACACGGGGCATGAGCGGGGGTGGGTGGGAGGGGGAGAGACACACGGGGCATGAGTGGGGGGTGGGCAGTAGGGGGAGAGACACACGGGGCGTGAGCGGGGGTGGGGGAAGGGAGAGAGACACACGGGGCATGAGCAGGGGGTAAGCAGGAGGGGGAGAGACACACGGGGCATGAGCAGGGGGTGGCCGGGAGGGGGAGATACACATGGGGCATGAGTGGGGGGGTGGGGGGAGGGAGAGAGACACACGGGGCTTGAGCGGGGGGTGGGGGGAGGGAGAGAGACACACGGGGCGTGAGCGGGGGGAGGGGGAGAGACACACTGGGCATGAGTGGGGGGTGGGCGGTTCGGGGGAGAGACACACGGGGCATGAGCGGGGGTGGGGGGAGGTAAAGAGACACACGGGGCATGAGCGAGGCTGGAGGGGAGGGGGAGAGGCACACAGGGCATGAGCGGGGGGTGGGGGGGAAGGAGAGAGACACACGGGGTATGAGCGGGGGGTGGGCGGGATGGGAGAGACATACGGGGCATGAGCTGGGGTGGGGGGAGAGAGACACACGGGTCATGAGAGGGGGGTGGGCGGGAGGGGGACAGACACACGGGGCATGAGCGGGGGGTGGGCAGGAGGGGGAGAGACACACGGGGCATGAGCGGGGGTGGGGGGGAGGGAGAGAGACACACGGGGCATGAGCGGGGGTGGGGGGAGGTCGAGAGACACACGGGGCATGAGCGGGGGTGGGGGGGAGGGAGAGAGACACACGGGGCATGAGTGGGGGGTGGGCAGTAGGGGGAGAGACACACGGGGCATGAGCGGGGGTGGGGGGAAGGGAGAGAGACACACGGGGCATGAGCAGGGGGTGGGCGGGAGGGGGAGAGACACATGGGGCATGAGCGGGGGGGTGGAGGGAGGGTGAGAGACACACGGGGCATGAGCGGGGGGTGGCCGGGAGGGGGTGAGACACACGGGGCATGAGCGGGGGTGGGGCGGAGGGAGAGAGACACACGGGGCATGAGCAGGGGGTGGGGGGAGGGAGAGAGACACACGGGGCATGAGCGGGGGTGGGGGGAAGGGAGAGAGAGACACACGGGGCATGAGCAGGGGGTGGGCGGGATGGGAGAGACATACGGGGCATGAGCTGGGGTGGGGGGGAGAGAGACACACGGGGCATGAGAGGGGGGTGGGCGGGAGGGGGACAGACACACGGGGCATGAGCGGGGGGTGGGCAGGAGGGGGAGAGACACACGGGGCATGAGCGGGGGTGGGGGGGAGGGAGAGAGACACACGGGGCATGAGCGAGGGTGGGGGGAGGGAGAGAGACACACGGGGCATGAGGGGGGGTTGGGTGGGAGGGGGAGAGACACACGTGGCTTGAGCAGGGGGTGGGGGGGAGGGAGAGAGACACACGGGGCATGAGCGGGGGTGGGGGGAGGTCGAGAGACACACGGGGCATGAGCGGGGGTGGGGGGGAGGGAGAGAGACACACGAAGCATGAGTGGGGGGTGGGCAGTAGGGGGAGAGACACACGGGGCATGAGCAGGGGTGGGGGGAAGGGAGAGAGACACACGGGGCATGAGCAGGGGGTGGGCGGGAGGGGGAGAGACACATGGGGCATGAGCGGGGGGGTGGAGGGAGGGTGAGAGACACACGGGGCATGAGCGGGGGGTGGCCGGGAGGGGGTGAGACACACGGGGCATGAGCGGGGGTGGGGCAGAGGGAGAGAGACACACGGGGCATGAGCAGGGGGTGGGGGGAGGGAGAGAGACACACGGGGCATGAGCGGGGGTGGGGGGAAGGGAGAGAGACACACGGGGCATGAGCGGGGGGTGGGCGGGATGGGAGAGACATACGGGGCATGAGCTGGGGTGGGGGGAGAGAGACACACGGGGCATGAGAGGGGGGTGGGCGGGAGGGGGACAGACACACGGGGCATGAGCGGGGGGTGGGCAGGAGGGGGAGAGACACGGGGCATGAGCGGGGGGTGGCGGGAGGGAGAGAGACACACAGGCATGAGCGGGGGTGGGCAGGAGGGAGAGAGACACACAGGGCATGAGCGGGGGTGGGGGGAGGGAGAGAGACACACGGGGCATGAGCGGGGGTGGTGGGGAGGGAGAGAGACACACGGGGCATGAGCGGGGGTGGGGGGAGGTCGAGAGACACACGGGGCATGAGCGGGGGTGGGGGGGAGGGAGAGAGACACACGAAGCATGAGTGGGGGGTGGGCAGTAGGGGGAGAGACACACGGGGCAGGGGTGGGGGGAAGGGAGAGAGACACACGGGGCATGAGCAGGGGGTGGGCGGGAGGGGGAGAGACACATGGGGCATGAGCGGGGGGGTGGAGGGAGGGTGAGAGACACACGGGGCATGAGCGGGGGGTGGCCGGGAGGGGGTGAGACACACGGGGCATGAGCGGGGGTGGGGCAGAGGGAGAGAGACACACGGGGCATGAGCAGGGGGTGGGGGAGGGAGAGAGACACACGGGGCATGAGCAGGGGGAGGGGGAGAGACACACGGGGCGTGAGCGGGGGGTGGGCGGGAGGGGTAGAGACACGGGGCATGAGCGGGGGGTGGCGGGAGGGAGAGAGACACACGGGGCATGAGCGGGGGTGGGCAGGAGGGAGAGAGACACACGGGGCATGAGCGGGGGTGGGGGGAGGGAGAGAGACACACGGGGCATGAGCGGGGGTGGGGGGAAGGGAGAGAGACACGCGGGGCATGAGCAGGGGGTAAGCGGGAGGGGGAGAGACACACGGGGCATGAGCAGGGGGTGGGCGGGAGCGGGAGAGACACATGGGGCATGAGCGGGGGGGTGGAGAGAGGGTGAGAGACACACGGGGCATTAGCGGGGGGTGGCCGGGAGGGGGAGAGACACACGGGGCGTGAGCGGGGGGTGGGCGGGAGGGGGAGAGACACGGGGCATGAGCGGGGGGTGGCGGGAGGGAGGGAGACACACGGGGCATGAGCGGGGGTGGGCAGGAGGGAGAGAGACACACGGGGCATGAGCGGGGGTGGGGGGAGGGAGAGAGACACACGGGGCATGAGCGGGGGTGGGGGGAAGGGAGAGAGACACACAGGGCATGAGCGGGGGGTGGCCGGGAGGGGGTGAGACACACGGGGCATGAGCGGGGGTGGGGCGGAGGGAGAGAGACAACCGGGGCATGAGCGGGGGGTGGGGGGAGGGAGAGAGACACACGGGGCATGAGCGGGGGGAGGGGGAGAGACACACGGGGCGTGAGCGGGGGGTGGGCGGGAGGGGGAGAGACACACTGGGCATGAGCAGGGGGTGGCGGGAGGGGGAGAGACACACGGGGCATGAGCAGGGGGTGGGCGGGAGGGGGAGAGACACATGGGGCATGAGTGGGGGTGTGGGGGGAGGGTGAGAGACACACAGGGCATGAGCGGGGGGTGGCGGGGAGGGGGTGAGACACACGGGGCATGAGCGGGGGTGGGGCGGAGGGAGAGAGACAACCGGGGCATGAGCGGGGGGTGGGGGGAGGGAGAGAGACACACGGGGCATGAGCGGGGGGAGGGGGAGAGACACACGGGGCGTGAGCGGGGGGTGGGCGGGAGGGGGAGAGACACACTGGGCATGAGCAGGGGGTGGCGGGAGGGAGAGAGACACACGGGGCATGAGCGGGGGTGGGCAGGAGGGAGAGAGACACACGGGGCATGAGCGGGGGTGGGGGGAGGGAGAGAGACACACGGGGCATTAGCGGGGGCTGGAGGGGAGGGGGAGAGACATACGGGGCACGAGCGGGGGGTGGGGCGGAGGGAGAGAGACAACGGGGCATGAGCGGGGGGTGGGCGGGATGGGAGAGACACACGGGGCATGAGCGGGGGTGGGGGGGAGAGAGACACACGGGGCATGAGAGGGGGGTGGGCGGGAGGGGGACAGACACACGGGGCATGAATGGGGGGTGGGCGGGAGGGGGAGAGACACACGGGGCATGAGCAGGGGTAGGGGGAGGGAGATAGACACACGGGGAATGAGCGGGGTGGGGGGGTGGGAAAGAGACACACGGGGCATGAGCGGGGGGTGGGCGGGAGGGGGAGAGACACACGGGGCATGAGCAGGGGTGGGGGGAGGGAGATAGACACACGGGGAATGAGCGGGGTGGGGGGGTGGGAAAGAGACACACGGGGCATGAGCGGGGGGTGGGCGGGAGGTGGAGAGACACACGGGGCATGAGCGGGGGTGGGGGGAGGGAGAGAGACACATGGGGCATGAGCGGGGGGTGGGGGGAGGGAGAAAGACACACGGGGCATGAGCGGGGGGAGGGGGAGAGACACACAGGGCTTGAGCGGGGGTGGGCGGGAGGGGGAGAGACACACGGGGCATGAGCGGGGGTGGGAGGGGGAGAGACACACGGGGCATGAGTGGGGGGTGGGCAGTAGGGGGAGAGACACACGGGGCATGAGCGGGGGTGGGGGGGAGGTCGAGAGACACACGGGGCATGAGCGGGGGTGGGGGGAGGGAGAGAGACACACGGGGCATGAGCGGGGGGTAAGCGGGAGGGGGAGAGACACACAGGCATGAGCAGGGGGTGGGCAGGAGGGGGAGAGACACATGGGGCATGAGCGGTGGGTGGTGGGGGGATGGAGAGAGACACACCGGGCTTGAGCGGGGGGTGACCGGGAGGGGTAGAGACACACGGGGCATGAGCGGGGGTGGGGCAGAGGGAGAGAGACACACGGGGCATGAGCGGGGGGTGGGGGGAGGGAGAGAGACACATGGGGCATGAGCGGGGGGAGGGGGAGAGACACACGTGGCATGAGCGGAGGGTGGGCAGGAGGGGGAGAGACACACGGGGCATGAGCGGGGGGTGGGGGAGGGAGAGAGACACACGGGGCATGAGCGGGGGTGGGCAGGAGGGAGAGAGACACACGGGGCATGAGCGGGGGTGGGGGGAGGGAGAGAGACACACGGGGCATGAGCGGGGGCTGGATGGGAGGGGGAGAGACACACGGGGCATGAGCGGCGGGTGGGGGGGATGGAGAGAGACACACAGGGCATGAGCGCGGGGTGGGCGGGATGGGAGAGACACACGGGGCATGAGCGGGGGTGGGGGGAGAGAGACACACGGGGCATGAGAGGGGGGTGGGCGGGAGGGGGACAGACACACGGGGCATGAGCGGGGGGTGGGCGGGAGGGGGAGAGACACACGGGGCATGAGCAGGGGTGGGGGGAGGGAGAGAGACACACGGGGCATGAGCGGGGGTGGGGCGGAGGGAGCGAGACACACGGGGCATGAGCGGGGGGTGGCCGGGAGGGGGAGAGACACACTTGGCATGAGCAGGGGGTGGGCGGGAGGTGGAGAGACACACGGGGCATGAGCGGGGGTGGGGGGAGGGAGAGAGACACACGGGGCATGAGCGGGGGGTGGGGGGAGGGAGAAAGACACACGGGGCATGAGCGGGGGGAGGGGGAGAGACACACGGGGCATGAGCAGGGGGTGGGGAGGAGGGAGAGAGACACACGGGGCAGGAGCGGGGATGGGGGGGAGGTCAAGAGACACACGGGGCATGAGCGGGGGTGGGGGGTAGGGAGAAAGACACACGGGGCATGAGCGGGTGGTGGGCGGGAATGGAGAGACACACGGGGCATGAGCGGGGGTGGGTGGGAGGGGGAGAGACACACGGGGCATGAGTGGGGGGTGGGCAGTAGGGGGAGAGACACACAGGGCGTGAGCGGGGGTGGGGGGAAGGGAGAGAGACACACGGGGCATGAGCAGGGGGTAAGCGGGAGGGGGACAGACACACGGGGCATGAGCAGGGGGTAAGTGGGAGGGGGAGAGACACACAGGCATGAGCAGGGGGTGGGCGGGAGGGGGAGAGACACATGGGGCATGAGCGGGGGGGGGTGGGGGGAGGGAGAGAGTCACACGGGGCTTGAGCGGGGGGTGACCGGGAGGGGTAGAGACACACGGGGCATGAGCGGGGGTGGGTGGGAGGGGGAGAGACACACGGGGCATGAGTGGGGGGTGGGCAGTAGGGGGAGAGACACACGGGGCGTGAGCGGGGGTGGGGGGAAGGGAGAGAGACACACGGGGCATGAGCAGGGGGTAAGCGGGAGGGGGACAGACACACGGGGCATGAGCAGGGGGTGGGCGGGAGGGGGAAAGACACATGGGGCATGAGTGGGGGGGTGAGGGGAGGGAGAGAGACACACGGGGCATGAGCGGGGGGTGGGGGGAGGGAGAGAGACACATGGGGCATGAGCGGGGGAGGGGGAGAGACACACGGGGCATGAGTGGGGGGCGGGAGGGGGAGAGACACACGGGGCATGAGCTTGGGGTGGGGGGAGGGAGAGAGACACACGGGGCATGAGCGGGGGTGGGCAGGAGAGAGAGAGACACACTGGGAATGAGCGGGGGTGGGGGGAGGGAGGGAGACACACGGGGCATGAGCGGGGGCTTGAGGGGAGGGGAAGAGACACACAGGGCATGAGGGGGGGGAGGGAGAGAGACACACGGGGCATGAGCGGGGGGTGGGCAGGATGGGAGAGACACACGGGGCATGAGCGGGGGCGGGGGGAGAGAGACACACGGGGCATGAGAGGGGGGTGGGCGGGAGGGGGAGAGACACATGGGGCAGAGGGGGGGGTGGAGGGAGGGTGAGAGACACACGGGGCATGAGCGGGGGGTGGCCGGGAGGGGGTGAGACACACGGGGCATGAGCGGGGGTGGGGCGGAGGGAGAGAGACACACGGGGCATGAGCGGGGGGTGGGGGAGGGAGAGAGACACACGGGGCATGAGCGGGGGAGGGGGAGAGACACACGGGGCATGAGCGGGGGGTGGCGGGAGGGGGAGAGACACACGGGGCATGAGCGGGGGGTGGAGGGAGGGAGAGAGACACACGGGGCATAGGCGGGGGTGGGCAGGAGGGAGAGAGACACACAGGGCATGAGCGGGGGTGGGGGGAAGGGAGAGAGACACACGGGGCATGAGCAAGGGGTAAGCGGGAGGGCGAGAGACACACGGGGCATGAGCAGGGGGTGGGCGGGAGGGGGAGAGACACATGGGGCATGAGCGGGGGGGTGGGGGGAGGGTGAGAGACACACAGGGCATGCGCGGGGGGTGGCCGCGAGGGGGTGAGACACACAGGGCATGAGCGGGGTTGGGCCGGAGGGAGAGAGACACACGGGGCATGAGCGGGGGGTGGGGGGAGGGAGAGAGACACACAGGGCATGAGCGGGGGGAGGGGGAGAGACACACGGGGCGTGAGCGGGGGGTGGGCGGGAGGGGGAGAGACACACGGGGCATGAGCGGGGGTGGCGGGAGGGAGAGAGACACACAGGGCATGAGCGGGAGTGGGGGGAGGGAGAGAGACACACGGGGCATGAGCGGGGGCTGGAGGGGAGGGGGAGAGACACACGGGGCATGAGCAGGGGGTGGGGGGGAGGGAGAGAGACACACAGGGCATGAGCGGGGGGTGGGCGGGATGGGAGAGACACACGGGGCATGAGCGGGGGTGGGGGGGAAAGAGCCACACGGGGCATGAGAGGGGGGTGGGCGGGAGGGGGACATACACACGGGGCATGAGCGGGGGGTGGGCGGGAGGGGTAGAGACACACAGGGCATGAGCAGGGGTGGGGGGGAGGGAGAGAGACACACGGGGCATGAGCGGGGGTGGGGGGAGGGAGAGAGACACACGGGGCATGAGCGGGGGGTGGGCGGGAGGGGGAGAGACACACTTGGCATGAGCGGGGGGTGGGCGGGAGGTGGAGAGACACACGGGGCATGAGCGGGGGTGGGCGGGAGGGGGATAGACACACGGGGCATGAGCGGGGGTGAGAGGGAGGGGGAGAGACTCACGGGGCATGAGTGGGGTTGGGCAGTAGGGGGAGAGACACACGGGGCATGAGCGGGGGTGGGGGGAGGTCGGGAGACACACGGGGCATGAGCCGGGGTGGGGGGGAGGGAGAGAGACACACGGGGCATGAGCGGGGGGTGGGCGGGAGGGGGAGAGACACACGGGGCATGAGCGGGGGTGGGTGGGAGGAGGAGAGACACACGGGGCATGAGTGGGGGGTAGGCAGTGGGGGGAGAGACACACTGGGAATGAGCGGGGTGGGGGGAAGGGAGAGAGACACACGGGGCATGAGCAGGGGGTAAGCGGGAGGGGGAGAGACACACGGGCATGAGCAGGGGGTGGGCGGGAGGGGGAGAGACACATGGGGCATGAGCGGGGGGGTGGGGGGAGGGAGAGAGACACACGGGGCATGAGCGGGGGGTGGCCGGGAGGGGTAGAGACACACGGGGCATGAGCGAGGGTGGGGCGGAGGGAGAGAGACACACGGGGCATGAGCGGGGGGTGGGGGGAGGGAGAGAGACACACGGGGCATGAGCGGGGGCTGGAGGGGAGGGGGAGAGACACACGGGGCATGAGCGGGGGGTGGGGGGGAGGGAGAGAGACACACGGGGCGTGAGCGCGGGGTGGGCGGGATGGGAGAGACACACGGGGCATGAGCAGGGGTTGGGGGGGAGAGACACACGGGGCATGAGAGGGGGGTGGGCGGGAGGGGGACAGACACACGGGGCATGAGCGAGGGGTGGGCGGGAGGGGGAGAGACACACGGGGCATGAGCAGGGGTCGGGGGGAGGGAGAGAGACACACGGGGCATGAGCGGGGGTGGGGGGGAGGGACACAGACACACGGGGCATGAGTGGGGGGTGGGCGGGAGGGGGACAGACACACGGGGCATGAGCGGGGGTGGGCGGGAGGGGGAGAGACACACAGGGCATGAGCAGGGGTCGGGGGGAGGGAGAGAGACACACGGGGCATGAGCGGGGGTGGGGGGAGGGAGAGAGACACACGGGGCATGAGCGGGGGGTGGGCGGGAGGGGGAGAGACACACTTGGCATGAGCAGGGGGTGGGCGGGAGGTGGAGAGACACACGGGGCTTGAGCGGGAGTGGGGGAGAGAGAGAGACACACGGGGCATGAGCGGGGTTTGGGGGGAGGGAGAAAGACACACGGGGCATGAGCGGGGGGAGGGGGAGAGACACACGGGGCATGAGCGGGGGGTGGGGAGGAGGGAGAGAGACACTCGGGGCAGGAGCGGGGATGGGGGGAGGTCGAGAGACACACGGGGCATGAGCGGGGGTGGGGGGTAGGGAGAAAGACACACGGGGCATGAGCGGGGGGTGGGCGGGAGGGGGAGAGACACACGGGCATGAGCGGGGGTGGGTGGGAGGGGGAGAGACACACGGGGCATGAGTGGTGGGTGGGCAGTAGGGGGGAGACACACGGGGCGTGAGCGGGGGGTGGGCGGGATGGGAGAGACACACGCGGCATGAGCGGGGGTGGGGGGGGAGAGATACACACGGGGCATGAGAGTTGGGTGGGCGGGAGGGGGACAGACACACGGGTCATGAGCGGGGGGTGGGCAGGAGGGGGAGAGACACACGGGGCATGAGCGGGGGGTGGGCGGGAGGGGGAGAGACACACTTGGCATGAGCGGGGGGTGGGCGTGAGGTGGAGAGACACACGGGGCATGAGCAGGGGTGGGGGGGAGGGAGAGAGACACACGGGGCGTGAGCGGGGGGAGGGAGAAAGACACACGGGGCATGAGCGGGGGGCTGGAGGAACAGGGGTGACACGGAGCATGAGTGGGGGTGGGGGACAAGAAGGACACACGGGGCATGAGCGGTGGGTGGGAGGAACAGGAGACAGACACGAAAGACTTACTGTGCAGGCGGCAGATCCCGCTCCTGCTGACAAAGCCTCTCATGCGAGGAACAAAGATTGCGGGCGTCTCTGAAGCCAGATGCACTGCACGCTTTCACCGCATCCAATGAGAGAGCACGTCAGATGTCCGCGGACATCACGCAAGCTGCTTGCCCAATCACCGTCCTGTCCGCGGAGCGATCAGGGAAGTGTGTCCGCGAAGCGAACACAGATATCACTCATTTTTTTCACTTACATTTTTGTCATTTTTTTAAAAACTACTGGACGGATTTACACCAAATAAAGCAAAGCACGCTTTCGGGACCAAGCCACCGCTCCTGTCGCACATTTGGTGTAAATCCGTCCAGCGGTTTGGGCTGTAGGCGTGAGCAAAGTTTTTCCCATTATGTTTATGGGAAAAAACAAAAGTTTTGGGACCCCCCCTATAACTTTTCCCCCCCTGGACGAATCCTCACCAAACTTTGAAAAAAAATTCAGAGTGGGCCATATACTTTTTTCTGCAAAGTTTGGTGAGGATTCGTCCAGGGGGAGCAAAGTTATAAGCCGCCCAAAAAAGTGTTCTTCCTATGGAAACATCAACTTAACCATAACTACATGGCCACTACCGTGGCCATGTAATACATATATATATATATCTATATATATAGATAGATATAGATATAGATATATATATAGATATATATATAGATATATATATAGATAGATATATATTTATATATAAAATTACACAGTGTAAATTAGCTTATGGAAACAAACATTATTTACAATTAATTATCAGTTGTCACATGCTTTTTAAAGATGTATATTTCAATAATACAGGATGGGCCTTCACTGGTAACATTTCGCACATGATGTGCAGAACTGGAACCACCAGCCCCCTCACGAGTATCTCCTCATGTTTATCTAGCATGGATTCCATAAGTGTTATGTTAAAATTCTTTGAATTCTTTGTAGGTTCCACACTATTTGTGCAGGAGGGCAGATTATATAAAGAAAAGTCAGTATTTTCTTCACATGTTCTGCTCCATGTTTATGAGGTTGGGAACATCACATTATATATGGATACAATAATGTCCCATCCCAGCACCACATGTTTTAGTTTAATGAATAGCATTCCATCTCTCTTAAATGCCCCTTTAGAGTCCCTGCCACCTTCCAGACTGGTGTACCAAGTGGGGGTACTCAGAGGGCAGGGGGCATTCATATAGGGCTCATAGTTGTCTCTAGCATATGTTGGGGTCCTTCATATTATCCCACATCTAATGTTCCCTTTCCTTGGAGAGAGCATGTTGAAACCCTACCCTCCTCATCATCTTTCTATACAGGCTGGACATAACCTCATGTTTTTCAGGTAGAGAGGAGGTAGACAGGCTTGTTTATTATAAGATATTGTCACAGAGGATTTTACATGTTTCTGTATCCTACTCTATCGTTATTTTTTTTTTTAAAGTTCGAATTAACAATAACATTTATTATTTAACAATAATATCCAAACATTCATCTTTTAATCTAAACATCTTTACTTAACCTTCCAACCCAGATTTCTCTTTATTCAGAGATTAACTCATCTACAGGATCTGACGGCTCCTCAATTTGATAAAGAGCTGTTTGGTTATGAGAGGTTTTATTGCTGGTTCATGAGAAACTGCTCCCCTGTCTATTCCCCTTTTGGAATTCTTATTCTGTAGGCAAATGTATCAGCTATAATTACGGATGCGCCGCTCCAGCAAAGGAGGGGAATTTCTGCTCTTTTAATCGAGATAATATAGAGTCACTTATCTCATATTCCTTCTTTAATGTTTAAAGGTCATAGGTCATAATAAGTATTTGTACCTACAGCAGATTTTTTCAAGTTTCATTGGTCGAAGGCAAATGCATGTTGTAGGTGTTTCCGAAGATATTCTACAGATTCATGCAGGGTAACAGTGTTAATCTATGTCTATTCCTGTGTTTTGTATGACAGATGTTGAGGCAATACCATATCATAAATTCAAATAGAGAAATCCTAGTACCAGAAGTAGGGGTAGACTTTGAAGCCACTAATGATAATCAAAAGTCCCAACAAGGTCCAGAATTCACCACACACTTCTTTAGACTTCCCACAATTGTTTAGTTGTATCACTGTACCCCTCCTCTAGATGCCTGTGGATAGGCAATATGCAGTTTTCTTTATACTCTCAGAATTTACCACATCTTAGTAATCACCTCAATGGTTAAATGACAACTCAATCTTTTGAACATGACCAAAACAGAAAAGAAGTGGTTGACTAATAATGTGGCAGCAGTCTCTGCTTTGCAATTGAGGGCTGGGGACATACAATTCATTTGGTTAATAGGCATGCAACAGTCTACATCTATTTGTTGCCACATGCAGAATGAATCACTGGACCAACCAATTTGATTTTACGATCAAAATATGGTAATCTCATTCTTTGGTTGTCTGAAGTAGCACAGTGAGTCGATACCCCTGACTTTCCAATTGACCAAGTGTTCAACAAATCCATTTTGGACATACACAGAATCAAATATTACTGTTTCCTGCAGCTGATGACTTAAGGCAGCAAGGATGCCTTTACCTATGGCAATTATTTATGCCACCTGACTACTCCTAGGACAATCGTTTAGCCAGCTGAGGATTCTAGGATTTCATTTAGCCATGCATTTCTGATGCCAGTTACTAATTCTTTCTCATCATTTTCTTTAATATGTTAGGAACATCTACCCACATAAACCATGGGCATTCGATGGCAGGTGCTTTCTTCATACACCTTGTCAAACTATAACTATCCCTCCATATTATTGATTCTTTTTAATTCTTCATCTTCTAAAAGTGTTCTTAGACACAGTGATATAGATCTGCCAATCCGTGTGTCATCTTATTCTTTCTCATCTGGCTTTATCCGATTCTAGCAGGGTAATGCTTCATTGGAAGCATCTAGAAAGTACTCCTTGAGCTAGACACAGTTCCAGTCCATATTTGTTCACTTTGCAAATCTTGGAGGGGGTGGTGTGAGGCCTTTACTATGATATGACTCCATGGATAAACTGACAATAGTTTTTCAACAGCTCTACCATTGCCAGGAGTGATTTTTCACATTAGTTAAATTCCAGCTCACAAGTGATCGTGATTTACTTGTGTTAAATTCAAACTCTCCTTCTAGAGCCCTTCGCTCTGCCTCCTCCAAAACTTTGCGGGTGAGTATTTTTCCAAGCAGAGATTTGAGGGTAGATATTTATCCTCTGCAGGTGCCTTTGGAGCAGCCTCTGTGCCTCTCTCCATCTTGAGCCGGAAATCTCTTAAATTCCGGAAAATCCTCTTTCTCTCTCCCTCTCCCTTGCTAACCTCCACTCTCTTTCTCTCCAGCTTCACTCCTGCATCTCTCCGCTAACTCTGTGCAGCTTTTGCTGACTGGTTACCTGGTCACCTCCAGAGCCTCCCAGGTCCCAGGCTCCCCTGCCAGCCTTGCACTTGTCTCCGGGCCTCTGCACTATGCTCAGCCCTACTGCACATCCAGCATATGTTCCATGAGAGGGGTAACCTTTGCTGCACTTTCATCATACGTTCAATGAAAGGAGTAACCTCTCTGCACTTAACCCGGGGCCCTGCTAGACTGGGCGCACTTGTTCGCCCTCCCCCTCCCTTGCACTTATATTTCGTAAACTTGCATAACCGTAATTTATTAGGCCTAGTAAGTTCTGTCTTGTCCCCACCCTTTATTTCCCCTCCCTAATCTGGTTGCGCCTGATACACTTCATGCACTTGCACTAGGAGAAATGCTGTCAGGCCTAGTAGGCGAGTTACTTTTTTGTTAAATCATTCGGGAAACTCAAGGCCCATGAATGACTACTGTATTACCTTGCTCCCTTCCTGCCTTGAAGCGTTTTTAAGCACTTCACTCGTTTATAAGCACTGTACAAATAAAAAATTACAATTACTTTGTTGTCTTTGTTTCCCAGACTCTGCTTGAGACCCCACCCATCTGCCCATTGCATCCATGCCGTTAGTAGGTGAACCTAGGGCTGAGTCATATGTTGAGTAATTCTCTATCAATTAAGATTGTAGTTGATCAATCTCTGAGACTTTGGATCTCACCTAGATTTGTGGGGTTCTTCAACATCAGTAGAGCCTCAACCTTATTTTCCCTGGCTGTGATTTTATGGCCTAGAACGTTTACTTTGGTTCTGCACCACTGTGCTTTCTGAAGACATATATTTGCAACTGCATTTCATTTATTGGGTGAACATGTGGGGAATCTAGACTAATTGTTCTTAAACAGTTTTACTTTTGATTAGTAGGTTCTCTACATAGGCCAAATTCAATCTTTCAACAAGATCATGCATGGCTTTACGTAGGAATATGTTGAATTCCTTTCTTCTATTAATATACCCAAATGGGGTATGGGTCCGTGCATACTGCCTGCCCCCAAAGCCAAGTTTATATTGGTGTTCATGGAGTACAGAGAAAGTCGAATAATCATTAGTCAAATTGAAAACAGAATTTGCTGTAGAACCCATGATCTGTGCTAGTGCCTGATCGATATAAGGGCCACCTTTGCATGTGCAGCCTCTTGTTCAATTCCCTTAGGACCTCACAGAGACTCCATTTTTGATTGTGTTTCAATTTTGATAGAACCGGGATATTAATGCACTGTGGATTGGCCAAATGTATAATGTTTGTGAGTGATTCCATAGGCGCTAAAGGTAACCAGTATCATCTAACAAATACTGGTGCCATTTCAAGGTGTGTAGGAATTGCTGTACAATAAAGGGACCTATGTTCACAGTCCTGGGAGCTGACAGAAAACATGTTCTTTAAGTCCAGAAATACTTGTTACAATTGTTGTTTTTGTTTATTCTTCTCACAGGCATCAACCTTACTGACCAGTTCTTGGACCAACTGATGGAAGGCATTTGTTTCAGTTGCTTTTCTTTGTTTTTGAGAGTTGGGTTATGTACTTCATAGATTAATTTAGCTTCTGTGATAATCCACTCAAGTGACATTGAGTATCGAAATCACAAACAGGTGATTTCGGTGATATATAGTAGGCATACAGGCAGTGATATTTTTGCCAACACATTGGAGAAGGAGGAACCTTTTTTAAGTTGGCCCAAAAATGTTCTGACTTCTTAATGCGCAGAAGGGCCCCTCAGGGTAAAACATATTTCTAGAATTGGTTAATATTTACACTTTTCTCAATTTTAAAGATGAACAGTAGTGCTATGAACCAACACTGCATTATGAATGCCCACTTTCACACTGAGGGTGAAAATGGGCATACAAATATTACACAAGCGTAACTTGAGAGGTAAGTAATGGTGGAAGTAGTATTTCTGGAATGCATACAATGGTGTTACACAACCACCACAAACGGGCCACCATACGGGGTAACAGTTTCCCGGTAAGAGCTGCCAAGCTCTGGAACTCGTTGCCTCCAAACCTTAGAGCAGACCTACCCTATCAGAACCTCTGATCCAAGGTTGTCTCCTGGCTGAAATTAAGGTCCGACTAGGATATGAAATGCCCAGCGCTACCTGCACATACTGTAACCACGTGTGCCTTCCTGCTGCCTTGTACATTACGGTCCTATAATATGACTGCTGATTTGTATATAACTTTATGTACCTACTTTTGTATCATGTATATTCTCTGTGTATTAAAACCAAGCTTTGAAATTTCTTAAATGCTGCGCCCTGATACCCCCGGGTTCACTAGCGCATTATAAATAATAAAAACAAACAAACAAACAAACAAACACCACGTGAAACAGTGGTAAATAGAGCACATTTTCAGAAATACTACTAGCAGAGGTGTTTGTTTCCTCAAGTGGGATTTCAGTCCAAACATCTGCCAAGCTCCTAACGGCACCTTTAGTCTCTTGAAGAATAACCTTTATATTCTGATAATTGAGCTGCATTTTATGCTGGTTGCAGGATGTCAAAGCAGATTGCCTATCATGTTTTAAAACAAGCTGGTTGTATTAAAGGACCCTATATTTTTCCAAATCTCGTATGTGTATAGAATGCATTGCATGTATCATTTCAGAAACCACAGTACGGTCTCAGTGCTGAAACAAAATCAACCAAACGGACTGTTTCCATGCATTAGTAGTAATACACATTGTGTTTGTTGATAACATTGTATAGTATCTTACAGATTTTCACAAAAGACACACAATTATTACTCATCTTTCTAATACATGTTTCAGCACTGAGACTGTACTGCTTATGACATCCTGCAACCAGCATAAAATGCAGCTAGGGCACTCACATTTAGGAAGGGGGCATGTGTGCAGCAGCAGGGCCATACTTTCACCCATGCATAGCTAAGTCATGAGCATGGTATGTACATGTATTGTTCCTTGCACCCGCACAGCTGGGAGTGAGCCAAAAAGCAATGCTGGTGACACATGGGCATTTCAGGAAACATTTCTTAACGGACCCTTCTCTAAAATGTTGTGTTTACAATTGTAATCCCTATTGTCAGGTTCCAAATGTAAACAAGGAAAATAAAAGCTCATATAGTGTCTGAGTGTGTGTAGATACTGCAGAGCTGGCATGCTTCTGATATGACGCGTATCACTGGCCTGTGACTGGATGCTTCATGCACACGTGAAATGTGGTTTACACTGAGAGCATCCCTTTGTGAATCAATAATGAAAGTGCTGCAACCACCACACCACACCCACTGACACATATTTTGGATCTTCCAACGCAAGCCCATTTTTTATGCAGTGACTCACTTTTGCGAATCAGCCCACATGCACAATATTTTCCATGCATGTACTTGTATGAGATGATGTTTTATGCAAATACAGAAACAATTTTGTGGTTTGGATCTTAAGTGGTAGAGTACTGTACTTAAGTGCAATATTTGACCTTCTCAATAATCTTTCCCACATAGAACGACATTTTCTCTCCAAATTATCCACAGGATGTAGCTGCTAAGAGATGTGAGGCACAGAATTACCGTTAGGTGTGCTGTCATGCCTGCACATGCATGCTCTGTCCACAATGAGGATGGATGCCATAACCTTAGCACATAAGTCTTCAGGCACACATCATTGTCAGAACATTGGTTGACTCGAGGCTGGAACACTCACCTTTGTTCCAGAATAATCACTGAAGCTCTCCTTCACATACTGATATTTTTGTAGTTTAACCATTTAATGTGATATGAAATAAGGGATGAATCAGAGCGAACATACATGACACATGCTCTAGCTACATTAGATACAAAAGACTTAGGGCCCGATTCATGGAATATTTGCCCGGTTCAAAGTGAATTTGCACTGCTGAAAAGTGACTTTACACTGCCGACACAAACCCTGATTCATGTAACCGTGCAACCGGACTTTGCACGGCAAAAATATACTTTGCACGGTTCCATGAATCAGGGTTTGTGTCAGTAGTGCAAAGTCACTTTTCAGCAGTGGTCTTAGAGTCTGTGGACAGGCACGTGTTATAGGGCACGTTGTCAGTGCAGGAATACATGTGGCCCTGACTCAACTTTTGAAAGACCTGCAGTTTGATGCTAGAGCAAAGGTCTTCTCCAGCCCAGCAGGACAGACCACTACTTGTTTCCCAGTTCAGATGGGGATGCGCTGAAGATGTGTGTTTGCTTCCCCCGTTCTTCATAATATTTTTCTGAATGGACTTGCTTTTAGCTGGACTAGCCTTTGACTTCATCTACTCCTCTTTTCAAAAGCATAATTTTATTGTCAGGCATATATTTAGCTTTTCATTGATTCCTAAAAAGGCTATCTTGCTACTGATAAGTACTTGACTGTTATCAAATCATACAGTTCAGATAATGGGTTCTTCAAGGTCTCATCAGTCTCTTTCAGTCTATTGTTCTCTCTTCCTTTCTGCTCTCTTCTTGTTTGATCCTATTTGGGATTATCCCTTTCCTCCCATGGGACAATTCTGTTCCTTTCTCTTTAATCAAACTTACAATTTTCTCTTTACTCAGTGTTCACTCTTTATCTTGACTGGAATGAGTTTGCAGATTCAAACATTGATTCTCTCATGTTTTGTTCACTCTCAATAATACATTTTGACTGAAATGAGGATGAGTCTTCCAGTAATGATTCTTAATCTCTACATTGACGTGTGCCACTTTTTCTCGAGTATGAGCATTCCAGTAATGGTTTGCACTCTCCTCATGTATTCTCAATAAGTTATCTTGACTGGGATGAGTAGGAGCATTCCAGTAATGGTTCTCACTCTCCTCATGTACCCTTGACACTTGCTTTCAAGTGGGACGAGTATGAACTTTCCAGTGATGATTCTCACCCTCTTCAGATGCTCCTACCAGTTTTTCTTGATTGGAATGAGTATGTGTGTTCCAATAATGACCCAAGTGTAATTTCATGTACAATTGGAGCAATTACAGTGCAAAGCAAATATTTTCTTTACTCCAAAACCCCATTTATCTAGTACCCTCTTATGATTACCTTGATCTCAAGTTTCCAACAAGTATTTCTTTGGGTGAGCATCTTGTTAAAATGTCTTGCAGGCTAAGGCTGTCAAAGGCTGTCAAAGTGGATGCTTTTATATTCCAAGGTCACATCCTCCACGTTTATTATGCAAAGGCATGCTAAGCATCTCTTTATGGGGCCCAGGATGTTGTAAGTTTTATGATGCTTTCAAAGCCTGAATAAAACGTTCTATGAGGTTTGATATGGCTCTGATGCTTAATTCCACATCCATCTCTTCACTGTATAAAGAACTTTGAGTATGCTCCATTGCTGAACAACCAGCATTGAAACCCTACATGTATTAGGTTCAGTTCTGGCAACATAGCTCCATGTTGCTTTATCAGGTAACTTTAAGGGAAATGTTGCACCTGGATAACCAGTTCAAGCAGAGGATTCAGACATTTCAAGCTGCATCTCTCGCAAACCACACACCCTTGTGTAGAAATAAATTTACAGGGCCCCCAAATGGGAGAACTGTTTATATTTTTCTATGAGACACCGTTACTGTCTTCCCTTCTTTAAGAGGGTTGTGTGTCACAGACATCCTCTAGGCTCCCTTAACGGGGGGCAGTCCCGCAGTTTGAAGACCACTGAAAAATATACCCTTGCAGATGTATGTTAGAAATGTGAGTCTTTATAAGCGATTGTTTAACAGTGGGAAGTTACATCAGAGGCTTCCAAAAGACACATCATTGTGTGTCCTTTCAATTTCTCCAAAATCCAGTGTGACCTAATGGCTCACAGGTCAGGAAATATCAATGTACTCCTTAGTTTTGTGCGGAAAAGCCTCAAATCAACTTAACCCAATATAGGCCCACCACTTGAGAAGTGAATGCACGCTTCTCCGTAAAGCAAGTTTATTGTACAATCAGCCGGGAGGAGCTAGATGATACTGTAGAGTCAAATCAATCCAAGTCTACCCGAACCACACAAACACTTCACATTATGTACATTTTGCAACAGTAAAAACACTCCAACATATTTATTACAAATCTTCCCCAACACATCAAACCTATACAAAGAAAATCCAATGTTCTCTAATTCACACGTTCTCATTGGTCACATTTGTTTAACCACCATCATAAGTTCATCCACGCAGCACCCCCCTTTCTGAAGTCTTGTGTAGTATGTCGTGACATCATCGCATAGTTATGCATTCACATACAAACATAATTCATTACAAGTTCCAGCTGGCCTTGGACCTTCTAACCCCAGCCGTGATTGCACAGGGTTTGTGAGGACACTTCAAACAATATGGGGAGGGGACTATAAACCAATTTCCTATAAGCTGATGATAACTATCTCACCCGCCCAGACTTGCTGGGGTCCTTGTTTCATTAGTATCTAAACGACTACTACATCAACATGCATGACCTCCGGATACAACCTGAGTAAATAATTGAAACCCATAATGCGTTGTTCAACTTTGCTCTGAGTTACCCCTTCACTCCAGGTTTATTGTTTGGCCAAAAGCAGATGAATGGGCTACCCTCAACAATGAGTAACATACACCCATGTACGTAAAAAGATTGCATCTCCGTTCCACAATAGTTCCAAGTCATAAAAACCCAGCCTGGTTGTAACTGACCATCTGTTGCGTCTACTCATTGCCTTTCTTCAGCCTCCAATCTTGAAAAGAAACTTTATTTATTATTTATTATTATTAATGTGATACAGTTTTATACAAATGTAGAAAACTTTACACATAATTACATCACACAGTTGAAATATGAAATTCTATTCACATCAAATCAGTTAATCAATCAAGACAAAACAATTACAATTACAAATCGAGTCCTTAATCGAATATAGGACATAACATATAGCTAAATATACACATATATTCCATAAAAGACAAGAGAGGGAAGGATTCTCATATTCGTATTCATATTGCTATAGCTGATCATCTTCCGATCTGGCCTAACCCATCCATTTACTAAGGATAAAGTTCCTAATGCAACTGGGTGGCCCCCCTTGTGCTTATTTTCAAATAGATGGTGACCTCACTACACACCTGATAAAGTGCTAAGTGCAATTTAGGATTAAGAGTGTTAATGCATTGATTCCAGAAATCTGCCTGTTCCAGATATTTTATGTTATGAACGAACTCACCAAGATATTTCATGTACTTTGTACTCATCCTTTGGCATTTCGTTAGTACATGGCAAGCCATCTCCAACTTCGTCGGCAGTTCACATATCCTACAGTATCTTTCTGCAGCCTCCAAACCCCTCTCCGGACCACGGACCGCCAATACAGGCAAATGATTGAAGCGTAAGAGTAAAATAAAATGCCTCAGTTGGTCCGATGGGCAGAGGTTTAGGTATGGTTGTGCCTTCATATAGGTAAAAAGTACAAACGTAATGAAACTGTAACTTTTCAGGCTACTAAGGTGGACAAAGTTAGTCTGCCAGTCCCATAAATTTAAACGACTATGCATACTGGCAAATAAATGTTCGTTTTCCCTACCCCACTCCGGTGACCAGCTGATATCCTCGAGTAGGGCATTGATCTGAGTTTCGAGTTCTACCTGTCTACCTGCCATAGCATCCACTTTTATGGTCATGAGAAGCCTGTTTGTAGGTTTGTTGTTGAACCTGATGTAAAATTCCAACCTTTTCCTCAAGACCATGGCCTTGAGGGAGGGGATACATAACTCTAGCCTAATCATGGCCACAGGGATACACTGGGGGAGGCCGAGAACTTTTCTCCAGAACTTACCCTCCACCAGTTGTAACCATCTAAGATTCATATTAGTCAAAGGCTCTAAACCATACGTAACCATAGGTGCTAAGCATTGAATATACAACTGGCGCGCTGCCCAGATTGAAAAACCACACTGTTCCCTCGTGAATTTGTGTATTAATGCAGTAAGCTGGGTAGCTTTTGTTCTACGCTCCTGAATACACGTGAGGTGAAAAGTAACTGTTTTCTCAGTCACACAGAGTTCACCTCACAAACCATGGATGCAGGGCTTGGAAAACTATAGAAGAAACACACGGCATACAGATCTGTACATTTTCACTATGTACCCCAAATTTTCCCAAACATATGTCCCTTAAGACCCCCATGTATGTATGCTGGTGCATGCATGTTTAAAACTACCGCATCCTCTTCCAAGTGGGTTATTCAGGACAAATCTCCGTTCACACATGCGTGTTATGAAGTTCCTCAATGCCCAGCATCTAGGCGCTTTGTGGCACACCTTACCTATATTGCATTTATATTTCATGAGCGGTTTTCACATTTATCTTGCTCCGTGCATGTAATCTAAATGTATTAACTTAAACAGAAGGTAACACTAAAAGTAACACATATCCCATTCTCATTAATTACATTAAATACATGTAAAATTGCAACATGCTCCTACTTCTCTGTTCCCACAGTCACCAATGTGGCACAACTCCTCTTTCTCTTTGGGAACTTTCCTAACCACCCCAACATTTGTACTTTCTCTAGTAGGTCACATGTTTATTATGAACCTTTTACAGGTTTGCAAATGTACCATTCCTCAGAAGAATTCTAGATGTCACAGTCGTAGTTCATCAAAGGTATATTAACCCATGTGAGGTGGAGTTTGGTAAGGTGTTCCATGGAACCCTTCATTGGAAAGTTCTTGAATGATCTGAAGGCTTGTTTGCTGGGTTTATGATGGTCTGCTACCCTGGTGTGGTGTGAATAATGTCAAAGGGAATTGCCGTATGGTCTGAACATTCAAATGAGATTGAAGAGCTGTGATGGAGCGTGGGAAGGACGGTGATGATGAAGTAAAAGATTCTACATTTCCTGTCAGTGGGGTTTTTCATGTGCTGTGTGAGGTTCAGGATGTAGAGTAGGCAGTGGAGATCTTCCCTCATTGACTTGGTTTATGTGTTGCCAGGTATGTTGAAGTGCCAGAGGAAGATATTGTTGGCATGCGTGGGAGACATGGTGATGACCAAGTCTGTGAAGTCGTTGATGAAGGAATTGTTGGGCTTCGGTGATCTGTAGATGAGGTGAAATGTGACTGTGTCCATAGGGGAGAGCTGAAAGAGTTTTCAAAAGAGCCAATGGTGGTGATGTCCAGGCTATGTTGCCTTGTGAATGGTCAGGATGCCTCCATTGATCTTGTTTGGATGGTCTCATTGTAGAATTCTGTAACTGTTGGGGACGAGGATATGTAACATGTGGTTGGAGGTAGATATCATCCAGGTCTCAGTAATGAAGATGTCATCCAAGGCATGTGTGGTGTGAGGAAATCAGGAGTGGTGGTGAAGCATGGTGAGTTTTGTGGGCAGAGCCATAATACAGGGGCTAATAGGCCTTGGTGGTGTGAGGTAATGGGACCTCAGACCATGTTAAATGGGATTTTGCATGCTGGTGTTGTACAGCCCTGGTCTGGTGCTGTCAACTTCATATGAGACTCATTCTTCACCTCATTTTCTCAGGCTGGCTTTGTGCATCAATTGTCTGGTGCTGTGATCGTGATTGGACTGCATTTCCCATACTGACCTGGGAGCAGGATTGGGGAACGTGCGTGTGCGCACAATCTCTGCTCATTTCAAAACTCCTCCCTGGCCCATGCTGCTTGCTGATGAATTTGACTACTGCAGGCACAGGACGGAGGAGATTACAGCAGAGCATGTGTTGGAGCGGAAGGAGGTTGGCGCATGAAGGCCACAGGATGCTCGGGTGCGGCCAGCCATATCGCCGCATAATTCCTGGCTCGTGGTTGCTTCTCAGTTTCAAGGGGGAGGCTTGTCCCTGCGAGGTTCAATTTTTAACGCCCGCATTTCTTTGCTTGGGGTGGTGCCAACCAGGAACCCCAAGGCCTCAATTTAGTGCCTTATACTCATGTGTGCAGCTATGATTCTAGAAAGATGTGTACAGAGCAAGTGGTAACAAAACATAGCTAAAGACACTGATTGGGAACACGTGTCATTGTTCAGCTATGCTTGTTCGTCGCCGTTGTTGGTCCGCTGATCTCAATGTTGCAAAGCCTGCATTCTTGTGCTTTCCTGAGAGTACAGGGACGTGGAATTTTGGGCTTGACCTTTTGGGTTATTGTGTTGTGTTTGCCTCTTTCCTAAAGACCCCAATCCTCATCCATTACGAGTATCCTAACCCTCTATCCGGTTTAAAAACTACCCCTTTTCCTATCCACAACTTCTCCCTAACCCTCCTCCCCCCATTGGCTGCCCCGAGTTTACCTGTTAATATGAATAGGACCCGGTACCTAACAAGGTGGGAGGGGTCAACTACCATTTGGCTTCCATGGTCAGGAAGGAGTTGTTGATACTCCAAGGGTGTGACATAATCTCCTGCCAAGACTGCACCAACTCAGCCTGTATATCCTGTAGTGCCTTTAGCACCTCTGCTAAGGGTGGAAGGGGCTCCATAAGGCTTAGGTGGTGTTATTTTCCCAATTTGGGGGCTGGTGATTATGTCACACCCTTGGAGTATCAACAACTCCTTCCTGACCACGGAAGCCAAGATGTAGGTTAGTGGATTGATTGCCCAGGATACGCCCCTTTAAGGAACATCTGCAGCCTGTAGGGTGCTTCAAGGAGACCTAACACTTTAGTGGTACGACAACAGTTAGGAGTACCGCTAGCGCTGCCAGAACGATTCTTTGGAGACCAGAGGACATTTTGAACCTTTTTGACTCAATGTAAATTGCACTTCCTATGTAAGCCCACATCAATTGAGGTGGCCCAAGATAGAACAGCAATTGTAAGACCATACCTGTGAGGAGATGCTGCATTATTGGCAATTTCCTTGGTACAGAAAGATTATCCAATAATTTACAATTGGAGTGTGGTTCTACTAAATTTGCATGGCTGTTTGACAGTCACAATGTGTCCCTGGCTCAGGATAAAGAACTGCTAGCGCTAAAGCAAGGAACTATGGCTTTGGTCACTTATGTGACACAGGTTAATCGTTTGGTTGTGGAAACTGAATGGCCTGAACCAAAACAAACAGTGTTGTTTTACCAAGAGTTGAGGGACGAGTTGAAGGATGCGATTGCACATGTTGAACTGCAGCCTGACTCATATAGTGCTCTAAATGATCTGGCTTTATAGTTAGACCATATATTAAGTGAATGGAAGGGGGAGAGGAGGAAGACTGAGGTGGTCCCTTTCACAAGATTGGATAGGACTATGGAGGTTAGTGGGCATCCGGTGGAGGGGGAGCCCTTGCAGATTGATAGTATATGAGGACCACTGTCCTTGGAGAAGGAAAAGAGGAGAGCTAACAATTTGTGTTTGTACTGCGGGAAGGCGAAACATTTTATTAGGAACTATCCGAACACCCGGCAGCGAACTTGGACAAAGAAAATATGATGTGGGAAAAGAGGGGGCTTGGTAGGTTAGGGAACAACAACACTGAGCCTAATGGGAGGAGAGATCCTGATGTCAGTGGCTAAAACTACTCAACTTAAGACACTCCAGTTATACCTTTTGGTAACTAGGTTATTCGCTAATACTCAGGAGACAGTCTCTGCTATGGTTGACTCTGGGGCTACAGGGAAATTCCTTGATAACTTATTAGCAGCCACGTTGGGAATTCCCACATGTTGCAGGAAGAAAGTGAACCAGTACAGGCAATGGATGGAGCATGTTTAACATCTGGGCCCATGACTACACAGACTCGAAGTATTACCATGTGGTGTGGATCAGGGCATGAGGACACTTTAATCTTTGATTGGATCGCAGCGTCCCGGTTTGAGCTAATTTTGGGAATGCCTTGGTTGGTGATAGATACTCCGATCATTGACTGGGAAAAGAGGACCTTGACTTTTGATGTTAAACAATGTGGTTGTCATTTGACCAATTTAGGGGATCGTACACATTTTCTGGTGGAAGGGGCACTCACCCACAGCAGCATAGGGGTGGTGGCTACTGCCCCTCTGAGGAGTATCAGGAGTTTGCTGGTGAGTTTGTTAAGGTGAGGGTGGCAGAGATACCTCTTCATAGAATGTTTGACTTTGTGATTGATATAGAGACCAACGCCAGACATCCTCGAAGTCAGATTTATGTCCTCGTAGAAAAGGAAACTCAATATCTGCGAGAGTATATTGATGATGTTGGCACGTGGTTGTATTCGCCATTCCAAATCACCTATTTCATCCCCTTTATTCTTTGTGCTAAAGGAAAGGAACTCTGAGAACCTGCATTGATTATGAGGCATTAATTAAGGTCACCATCAAGAATAGATTTCCATTGCCATTAATTTCTGTGTTGTTAGACCAGGTAAAGACAGCTAAAATACATACAAAACTAGATCTGAGGGGAGCTTATCAGGGCGAAGGAGGGTGAGGAGGGTGAGGAATGGAAAACTGTTTTCCATACCAAATTTGGCCTTTTTGAGTGTTTGTTTATGCCTTTTGGTCTATGTAATGCCCCTGCTGCCTTTCAAAATTTCATGCTGGAGCCGATTGCCGAGTTTTTGGATTTGTTTGCACTTGTCTATATTGAGGATATCTTAATATATTCAGAGTCCACAGAACAACATGTTCAGCAAATGAAGGTGGTTTTGAGGTGCTTGCAGGAGTACCATTTGTTTGCAAAATTAGACAAATGTGAGTTTCATACCACTAGAGTGGAATAAGGATTCATATTAACACACTCTGGTGTAATCTTGGATGACAGGAAGGTACAGGCGGTAACCAGGTGGCTGTTCCCTCAGTGTGTGCAGTCTTTCCTGGGATTTGCACATTTTTACCACAGATGTATAAATAATGTCTCTGCAACTATCACACCCATCACATGGCTGTTGAGGAAGACAAGTAAATTCAGTTGGAATGAGAAGGTAGAGGAGGCCTTTCGAAGGTTAACAGTGGCTTTTACTGAGGCTCCGATTCTGCGGCATCCGGATCCTGAGAGACCATTTCAAGTAGAAACCGATGCCTCCAATGTAGCCATTGGGCACACAGACAATGAAGGAATTGTGCATGCAATGGCATTCTATTCCCGTAAATTGACCAATTGTGAGCAAAACTATGCCATTACTAACAAGGAGCTGAAAGCTATCAGAGCCGCTTTTCAAGCGTGGCAACATTATTTAATGGGGGCACGACATTCCGTGGCCATTATTAATGATCACAAAAATGTGCAATACTCAAGATAAGACATGACCCTGAGTCCCCGACAGTTAAGGTGGTCACAATTCTTTGAGGAATTTGATTTTGTGGTCACATATCATCCGGGAATGAGTGATGGGAAGGCTGATGCATTGGCTAGAAAGGAGAATGCTGGAAGTCAGGTTCAGGAGGATCGGTTTATCATATCAGCGAAGAGGATTGTGGGGGCAGTAACTAAGGATATGCTCAGAGGTATGGAAGTTGTACCCTAAAAAGGAGTGGCAAAGATGGGTAAGGAGAAGGAAACTAAGAAGCATTTGATATGGATTGCCCTATCAGGATGGTACCTTGTTTCTTCCTACTGAGGCTTTATGAAGGAAGGCTCTGTTCTGGTGCCACAAGTTCCAGTTGGCAGGTCATGCAGGGATAAAGAAGACTCAAGACGTGGTGCAACAGTATTTATGGTGGAACTGGTTAACAGCTGATGTTTGCAATTATGTGTCACATTGTGAAACTTGTGTCAGATCCAAGTCGGATCATTCTAAGAAGGCAGGGTATTTGCAACCATTACCTTCCCCTGAGGAACTTTGGACATGCCTTTCCACAGATTTTGTTACAGAACTCCCCAAGGATGGGAGTTTTGACACGGTTTTGGTGGTGAACTACTTGACTAAGCAAGCACATTTCATTCCTTGTGAATGGATTCTGAGTGCTGGGTTTTTGGCAGAGTTGTTTCTACAACATGTGGTGAGGTTACATGGTCTACTGAGATCCATAGTATCTGACCGATGATCTCAGTTTACCTCCAGGTTTGGTGCGCTACTTTAAGATGCTGGGAATCTCCTGTGCTCTGTCCACAAGTCACCATCCACATACTGATGGGCAGACCAAGAGGGTCAATCAAACTATGGAACAATATTTGCAATGCTTTATTGTAGATGGTAAGTTATCATGAGTCCGGGCCCTGTAACTATTAAAACAATAATAAATACGATTTGTTAGGTATGTCTCTGCATTACTGTTTTGTATGTTTGTATGTCTGAGAAGGTAAAATGCTGCCAGAAGGGTTTCCAACTACTGATAGGATCCTTGCGGTAACAGAGCATAAACAGGAGCTTCATGACATAAGAGAGAGGGCACGCAAAAATGTGGATAAGGCTAATGAGGCCTACAAGACACAGGCAAACAAAAGATACGGGAGAGTCCAAGTCAGAGTCAGGCAGGGATTTGGTACATGTAGTGGGAATGTTCGGTGATCAGGGACTACTGGCATGCAACAGTAGCAAGAATCAATGGGCTACTGGGTTCCAATTTTGAGTGTGCTCCAACAGTGTGCTTATTGGGATTATTGCCGGGTGGGAAACACTACAAAGCACAGTGGCGATTGGCCCAGTTTATGCTAGTACTGGCCAACAGGAGGGTAGCCATAGCATGGCAGACCCCCCGAGGGCCATCCTTGAGGCAGTGGATGAAAGATATCCGCAGATGGGGGATGGCGGAACGGGGAGTTCTGAAGAAGACCCGGGACCTGGGGTTGGAGGAGGGGGTAGAGATGTATTGGAGCCAGCTGTTAAATGGACTATGTTCCTCAGTGGACTTGAAACACCCATGAGGCTGTAAAGGGAGGGTTGTTGGAGAGGGGAAGTATCAGAAGGGAGGAAGATGGAAGATATAGGAGTAATTTGAAGAGACGCAGGTGAAGTTGAAGGAAACAAGACTTGCACCCACATAATCATGCCGCTGTTGTGCTTGTGGGCCCCGGAACTTACAGCACTATTAAATGATGGTTAATATTTGTTTATGACTGTTTGCAAAATCACACATGGTAACTAGATGGGGGCTGATTGCGGTTAGGGGGGGTATGGTGCCTGTGCTACGTGATTGAATTGCTCAAGATCCATTCTATACCAATTTGCATTATGTTATAAAACTGTGTTTAATAAGATGTTTTTTAAAAAACATACACACAAAAACATTCACGAGTTGACAGCTAATCCCAAAAGTTTGCTTTTGCAAATTTGGTGCAAATCTGTTGTTCAGTTTCCTGAAAAAACTACCAAATGTTTAGAAGGGCAGTCAATTAGTCATGTCTCAATTTGTACAAAAGAAGGAAGGTAAAGTTTATTATTGCAATGGCACCACACTTTCTGAAAATGAGCTATGTATTAGATCTGGGGTGCCCGTACACACCTACCTTAGCAGAAAGACCATTAAAAAAAACATAAATCAACATCTGGTGGGGGTAAATCTGTGGGGATAGATGAGGTGGGCTTACGTCCTCCCACAGAGGAATAACTGGGGGAGACTGTGTCTGGAGACGACATATGGTTAGTGACTCTCATATAAATTGAAGATGAAGAGTCAGTAAGGATGACACTATCACATTGATGTGCTAGAATACCAGGGGACATTCACACTTTGTATATCGGGAAATTGGTTTAGCCAAGTTGCCAGCTAGAAACATTTTTATGCTACAAGAAATCTGTCTAACTACCAATTTTACTTTGGACGGCTATGTGTGCATCTCCAAGCCAGCCAGTAAAGGCTGATTGGGTGGACCAGGAACAACATGCAAGCCTCTAAATTTGAAAATGGGGATGTGTGTGTGAATGGTTGGCATTTCACCTCTAAGGATGTGGGATTAAAGGTGTGGAACACCTCCTATCAGTAAATATATTCAAATTCCCTGGGGATGAGGGGGGGACTAATGTGGGCTATCATCACATTTTTGGCTGGAGTATTGGCCAAATGGCAGTGGAATTTCCCCAATGGAGAAGTGAGGATTGGAGGGGATTTTGATGTCTACTGTTCAAAAGCAGAATATAATGAAGAAGGGCCCATAGAAATAGATTATAGTGACAAACACAGTAGTAAACGTGAACAGGCGCAAGGTGGTCAAACTTTATGAAAGTGTATGGCTTAGTGTGGTGCCGGAACAAATTAGTGAATGAAAACAAGCAAAGTTATACAGAAGAGGGATAAACAGGGTCGCCCATAAAAGGGGACTAGACGTATTTGTCGAACAGCCATGTCTTAAGTCTTTTTCTGAAGATTAAGTAGGAGTGTTCTTCTTGTATGTGAGGGGGAAGGGCGTTCCATAATGTCGGGCAATGACAATGAAACAGGCTCACCTTGCTCGTTTCCCAGTGAATCTAGAAGTGGCTAGGTCTAATGAAGTAGAGGAACACAGACAGCGAGGATTAGGTCTTTTGGAGATATGTTGATTGACAAAAGCAGGTGTAATGTGTTGGATGCATCAGTGTGTTATGGTGAGGATTTTAAACTCAATGCAGACTTTGATTGGCTGCCAGTGGGCTTCCAGTCTAACATGGGATATGTGTTCAGAGCACTTCAGAACCCAGACAGCCCGAAGAGCCTTGTTCTGAACCAACTGTTGTTTTGTAAGATTTTTGGATGAGGCATCTGAGAGAATGGTGTTACAATAGTCCAATTTGCTGGAATTATGGCCCTAGCAAGGTTGAAACAAATGTCAGTGGAAGGAAATGTTCTGCTGAGGTTGATGAGCTTAGTGGTATAAGCTGCTGATGAGGCGAGTGCCTTAACCTGCTTGTGCATAGATAGTTCTGCAGTTCAGCCACCAATGATCTCTGCCTTAATGCCAGTAAGACTGAGATTCTCCTCATCCGCACACCTGCTCCCTCCTTTCCTGTTGCTCTCTGGCCAGCCTCTCTTGGGCTTCTTCCTGCTTTCACCTGTGAGGCTAAAAACCTCAGAATCATCTTAGACTCCACACTCCCCTTCTCTCCTCACATCTCTGACGTCTCTAAGAAGTCACACTACCAGCTGGACCCCTCAGAGGTATTTTTCCTTTCCTCTCCTTCCCCCCGAAGCTCGCTGTCTCCAGAGCTGTGGTTCTCTCTAGGCTTGACTACTGCAACAGCCGCTTTTTAAATCTGCTTGCTTCTACACTCTGCCCTCTGCAACTCTTCCAGAAAAGGGCAGCGAGACTTGTCCTTGGCCTCAAGCCCAGGGATCGTATCTCTCCAGGACTAAAATCTCTGCACTGGCTCCCAGTGGCTGCAGGTGTAAAGTTCAAAACCATCTGCATTGGCCACAAGGCCTTCTGGGGCCTGGGGCCTCAATACCTTCAACTCTCTCTTCCTAAATATCTTCCTTCTCGAGCTCTTCACTCATCCGCCTCCAAATCCCTCAGGGTCAGTCGCTTCTCCAAGCAATAAGTTGGTGGTAGATCTCTGTCTTCAACTAGGGCCTCCCTGAAACTTGAGGAGAACCATCTCCGGTTCCTGAACAACCTCAAAACCTTCCTCTTTACTTCTGCTTTCTCTCCTCCTCTCCCCTGCTGAACTCCTGGCTGAAACTGCACTGGTCACCTGGCCACCCTCTGATCTTGGGCCCAGGTCTGCTCCCCTGACAGTTGCACACCTGCACTGCCTCCCTGGCAACCCCTGCACTTGTGCACTGTTTTCTGTATCCCTCGAGTCCACTACCAGCACTTGCCACCTGATATCTGCACTTACCCTTGCCAAAAGCCGGCCGTGGCATGTGGCCACCAGCTGGCTGCACTTTTACTGTCGATCCCATGTACTGCCCTCTTGCCCCTCACAGTTTTCCCCTTCCCCTGCACTTGCGCAATCTCAATGTCACCTGGCCTAGTAAGATTGTTGTCTCTGTCTTCCCTCTGTTCCCCCTCCTTTGCCTTATTGCGCCTTGAAACACTTGGGTATGGGCATGTTATAAATAACACATCAACAGATATATCATTTAGGTGGATGTCCCCAGGATTTTCATGTGGTGTGAGATGACAGTGGTATTGCCATCGATAGATAATCAGGGAAACGTTGGGTCCAGGCTTTTAAGTCCGTTTGGGGATCCTACAATCAGGAGCTATGTTGTGTCGTCATTTAGGCAAATATGGTGTTGAGCCTGTTTCCTGGACTGGGCCTGGAAAGGAAGGACGCAAGACTGGAGCTCAAATTGCTTCAGAACACGCTTGTGATCGAGCGTTCAGTCGTCACAGCCAGATCGCTGGCATTCGTGGTTGCGATACGCGGATTGCATAGCTCGTCTTCTTTATGAGGGCACAGCGTGGTGGGAGTCACCATCCGGTAGTACTGGAAGGGCGCGGTGGGATCACCCGCTAGGGGATAATGCTCCGGTCCTACTAGAGACAGCCTCGTCACCAGTTGTTGCCCGGACTGGGCCCAGAAAGGAAGGATGCAAGACCGGAGCTCAGGAAACATGTGTCTTTATTAAATACAAACTAGGAACTGACCGACTCTCTGTTAACTCTCCTCCCTCCTCCCTAAATGACATCAGCTCCTCCCTCTGCCTCAGAGGTCGCTTTCCTTAAAGCAACAGGGCTGGTAACACAGCCTTCCAAGCCTGAATGATGCTTTAGATGTGATTAAAGTTGGTGGAGTCAACAGCATGGTTCCCTGTGAGTTTCAGCAAGTTTTGAGTGTCATCTGCAAAGTTTATTTGGGGATCCCAAGATGGTCGAAGTGGTTGAAGAGGGGTTTTGTGTACATATTGTACAAAGTGGGTGAAATTCAGGATCCTTAATGAACACTGCCAGGCATGGGAATGGGGTCAGCCGCTTCTGTTCCAGCGAAGATCCTAGATGAGCGCTCACTGAGAAAGGATTTGATCAACAAGCTACTACTCTGGAGAAATTAAATTGGTCCGTAAGGTGCTGGCACAGAATTTCATGGTCGACCAAATCAAAGTCAGCAAGAGATGGAGAAAAAGAGTAGGATGGCCAATCCTCCAGCATCCACAGATACCCTGTCACGTGAGGATAGCTTGGGGGCAACGTGCTCGCCTTGGAAGCAAACCGACACGGGTTCGATACCCGGGTCTGCGCTTAGATACCCCTGGGTATTAAGCGCGTTATAAATAACCTATCATATCATATCATGTCATCAAGCTGGATCTTAAGGTCGAGGAGGAGGCCACCGTGCTGCACCTAGGTCTGAAGCCAGATTGGCAAGAGGCAATACCCGAATAATATTAGATGTATGAGTTCATGAAAACACAGTTATCCATTAATCTCAGCAAAATACATTTGCCACCATGTGTGTTTTCACACTAAAATTAAACTAGATAAAGAGATCAATGCATTTATCATTTACAACTAATGAGACAATAGCAAGTACACGTGCTGAAGTGATTGCACGCCATCAATAGAGTGCAATGTACCCATGCAGGATGTATAGCACATATGGGGAAATGGGTTGTATGTCATAATGTTGATGAAAAATGTTGTGTTTATTTTACAATGTCAATCGATTTCATTTTGTAATTAAATGTCAACTGGCCTAAATCATGAACTTGCGAAGTGTAGGGTGGTCCCGTATCTGAGGTGATTATCTAACTCAAAAGGTATCGTCCTGGACTTGATTGATCCTTTTTTCACATTGAAACCCTATGTTTTCTTTACCCTTCCTGCCTGTTAGGTCTTAACCTTTATCCCCCCAATCTCTGTCCTATGTCAAGACCCTCAACTGAAAATCTCTTGTTGCACGTTATTCTAAAGTACATGAGGGTGGGCCATGTCCCATAAGAAAACATGAACAGGGGGTCTTGTTCGCACTCGAAGGAACTAGGGGTGGCATATTTTCACTCTAAGATCCTCTCATATCCTTATGCATTTATGTAGCACTTATTTCATCTGTGATATGTAGCACTGCTCATTATACATAGACAGAACCCAGGATGTAAACATGGTTGTTTGTACAGGTAACACATTTTGTCCCCTCGCACACCGCACTTTCGTACATTAGTGAAAGGCACAGGTTCATTCCACACACCCTGAACTCACATACAACATAAAAACTATAGCACAACACATCTGCTTGCTTTCTGTGTAATCCTCTAGCTACTTATACACAAACCACCCCTGTTTAGTTTATAGTTTAACTCCACCATGCCCATCCACACACCATTCAGACATGGGTGACTAGCCGGATCTTGGCCACCCTCACATAACTTTAATGGCTGAAATGCACAGACGCATAATAGCACCTCTCAATTAAAGATGCTATAACAATGAATAAATTAATGAATGAATTAAATGAATTAGCACCTGTGTCATGTGGAATAGCCAAATAGAGTGTTTTCAAATGCTTGCCTTATCTATTGGAAGGGGACCATATTTAAAGTCATCACATGGATCTGCGCACCACCCACCATACCTCATCTTCTACTCTCTTCTGTACTTTGTCTCTCCCGCTATGCCCCCGTGCACTGCATCCCTCCACCTGCTAGATCCCCCTTTCCTCGAAAAACTCACCTAAGTGTTGCTCCAAGTCCCTGATGGAAATTAGAAAGCTGATCCAGGAGTTCCTTCTGTCGTGCCCATGACAGACATAGTTTTAAGTATTTTCTTAACCTGAGGACTGGCTTGCAATCTCAATGCGCAAACACAGTGCCTTTAGAATCCCATCTATTAGGACAGGATGCTAAAAGCAATGATACCTGACCCAGCAGACTTCTCTGCATAATAACATCACATTCAGCCTTGTTAAACGTCCTCAGTAAACTCTGGCCTTAAACTTGATTTTATGGTCTGGTACCACAAGGGACCACAAGGGAAAGCCTGCAATTTCTGGTATTATTGCGTTAATTAATTACATGGTCATCTACAACAAGGGGAAGCCTTCCCCTTTTACATTCTATGGGCCTCATTACAACCCAGGCGTTAAGGGTTAACGCCGTCGTTAACCCTTAACGCCTGATTCCAATTTGAACGGCTGCTTTTAGCAGCCGTTAAAATCCATGGCGGTAAACCGCCTTGGTGCTAATTACGGCACCGTAATTTACGGTGCCGTAATTAGTGCCTTCCCCACTCCCATTATGCTCTATGGGGCAAAAATGAGAATGGGGAAGGGTAAATGGGAAATGGGGATTTACCGCCCCACTCACCTTGGAATGGGGCGGTAAATCCGCCATCCACCATGGTGTAAACGTAGTTTACACCATGGTGGTAAAGTCGGTGTACTTACCGCCTGGGTCGTAATAACCCCCTATGTCCTTTTATGAATATGGTTTTAAGACCCTGCATCTTCCAGATCACAATTCTATTTCCAATTTCAATAGATCATTCATTCAATAACATGTAATATTTTTCTTTAAACCTGTTATAGTGCAACACTGACTCATAGGTCAAGGGAGTTACAGTTTACAAAGATCAAAAATAAAATATAATTTAAAAAAATCCATAAACATCCTGCCGTAATCAATTCAATATATGAAAGATTTAGCAAAAATGAATGATAAGCAATTCGTAATAAACAGGTTTTAAGGTCTTTCCAAAAAATAACTAGAATTTGAAATAGGCAAAAAGAATTAGGCAAATTGTGAGGGCTGTCACCTAAACTGTCCATACTGAAAAGTGAGAATGCATGAATTGAGCAATAACTAAACACTGCTCAGTGATGCCCAAGTTATTTTAAACTTATCTGAAATATATTCTGGTAGTCCCATAATCTCTTCTTTATAGGTGATGCAGCCAGTCTTTAAACGTGACATAAGATGAATTGGGAACCAATGAAGTACAAATTAAATGGACTAATATGAACCACAAGGCGGAATGCAGAACCGTTTTCAGAGGAGCAAATGTGGACAGGAAAAGCCTATAAAGATAGCATTCCTGAAATCCAGGATTGTGACAAACCAGAAATAAGTCACTTAAAGTTCAAGTTAGAATCAAGAGAAACCCCCGAGATTTTACAAAGGGCACCGCAGTAGGAGTGATACTGGGAGAAGAAAGTGGCAAACCCCATACATGAAAACTGATGGTGAAGAAGAAGACAATACATACATCAAAAGGAGCTCAGGTTTGGAGTAAAAAAAAAAAAAGGTAACAGAAAGGCCTTAATGGCACCAATACAGCCTTCAAAGTTAAGCCCTTTTGGCTGGGGGTAGCACATTCATGTAGAATTTGGTGTTATCGTTATACTGGTATATCTTGAGACTCATTCCAAACACTAGCTCTCTCAGAGGTTCCAAGTAGCTGTTGAACAATATTTGTGAGAAAAATCAAACTTGAGGGAGCGAGTATTACATGGGCAGAGGCAGGATCTGGGCGTACATGAACACTCTTTGAACAGTTTTGCCGAAAGAAAGAACAGTCCGTCCAGAACAGAACTCTCGAAGCCAAAACAAGAGTGTATGATGTTAATCAAAACCTCATTGTTGACTGTATCAATCACTGCTGAAAGATCTTTTGGAATTCAGCACCCACACGGCATCCTTCACGACCTGAATACTATCCATCTCGGTGCTAACCAGGCATGGAAACTCAATTGATATCCCTGCAAAATAAATTCAGTGGATAATTGACAGGAAAGCTGCACGAGGCTCTTGGAATTCTTCCACGAATGTTAAGGAGGAGATGGAATGAGAGGTGGCATTATTTATGTGATCAAGGCCATGGTTTTCCTTTTTTGAAGGGGTGCTCCTGACCAACTTTTCATGTCTCTGGAATGATCCCAAGACTAAGGGAGGCCTTCATTAAAAGAAACCAATTACAAGAAACAGAATGGGCTATATTTTGAAATAGACGAGCAAGAAGAAGGCCATCTGAGTATGATATTGTTTTTGCAGATGACAGAATAATAATCAGTTGTATTTGTCTTTATATTTTGTTGTATTTCTAGAGCTCTATCCACCGTAGCACTTTAACACGGGTAAACGAAATGGTAAAAGTAAGTTGCAAATAAGTGAGATAATAAAATCAGCAGGAAAGCAAATGGACTTTGAGATGACAACAGAACAGCAGAACAGAGGACAAAGAATGAAGATGGAGATGAAGTGTGTTCCAATGTTTTGGAGCAAAAATTTAAAAGGAATGAAAACATTATTTAGCTAGAGGAAGGCGACGGACTGATAGAAAAAGAGACTGAGAGCGAAGGGACCAGGGTAGGGAATAGAAGGTGATCACCGAGGAGATATTGGGTGCAGGTCAGAGAGACATTTAAAGACATGACAAAAACAATTAAACAGCAACCATGATTCAAACGAAAGCAACTGTAGTGATAACAGTGCAGGGTAGGTAGAGTCCCAAGAGGATAAAGAGAAAAGAGGATGAATTGATTATTTGTAGATAGAGTGGAGAGGAGCCATGTGGATAGCACGAAGACAAGAACAGTAGAACAGATGGGGAAAAATAAGAGTTGAGACAAGAATTTTAGTGGCACCAAAAGAATCTGATCCTCTGCCCATGGACTCAACAAAGTTTTCCAAACTTTACGATTATGTTTAATTCCTATAAGCACTTGCAAGTCCCTCGTATATTACTTCAAAGTTGTACTATCATGACCAAACACTTGCAGAAACATTGTCCTGAGTTTCCAGAAAAAGATGTCACCAGAACAGAATATATATTCCTCTTACACTTTTCTGAAGACATTCATAGCTCTCACGATCTCCAAGCTGCGATGCCCCATATTTTCAAAGTTTGGAGGAAAATGTAATTCTGTGGTGAATGTAAAACCTTCTGCAAAAGAAAGCGAAACACTTTAAAAACAGCATGTAGCATTTCCTAAGCACCATCCAGGAGGCAATGTTTCCCGTACATGATTCCCCTACCTCATAGTTACCCATAGGTCAGACACATGTAGCAATCCATTTTCCAGGGTCCAAATATTTCATCAGAAAAGATCCAAAGCTGCAATTTTACCAGCTATCTGTAATCCCTTTATGTTCATTAGAGTTACAAAGATGTTAAGGGGTTTTAGCATCTTCAGATTTACATGCTGGGAAGGAAGGGGTTCTGTATATTTCCCAGACCAACATAGAGGCACACATTGAGTTCAAGATGGCCCAAAGTATCCCTGTTGGAACAGGAGCAGAAATCAATCCCTGCCCCGGCCCAGTTATAGAACACACTCACATAGAGCCATTCACAAGCGAGGTCACAGAGCCCTTCAAAAACCAAAAACCCATGTCAGCTAGTGTGGATTGTGGAAGGGGAGGTTCACGGTTGGAAGCAGATGATGATCAGAAAGAAATAGAGAGCAGAGAGAATGGAGATACAAAGCAGTACAGGGGTAGCTGAAGATGGTGAATGAGGGTTTGGAGGAGGTGGCTACAGCACTGGTACAGGTAGTTCTCTGAAGGAGGTGGCAACAATAGGTGGTAGGGGTGGTATGCAGGAATAGGTGGGAACAGCACTTGGTAATGGTTATTTCCTGCAATACCAAGCTGCCTCCTGCTGCTCCACCACTGAGGCCCCACGAAGACCAATGATTTCCTGGCTGACTTGAGGACTGCTAGCCACTGTTAGACTGAAGAGTATGGTACCCTGGAACCTTGAAGCTAGCTATCATCAGAAGACAGTAGTTGTAACCCTAATGCCAACAACACAGTGGAGAACTGTAGGGGAGTGATGAAACTCTGCCTGTGGGCCATGAAAACAAAATATGACTGCCGGGACACTGCAAGCCAGGAAGTACAGGGGGCATACCCAGGACTCAGAAAGCAAACGATTAGGAATGGTTATCTGTGTAATACGTCATTTAATTTTAGTTGACACATCCTGTATATTTTCAGTGTAATACAATGTTTAATACTGGTCTTGGCATACTTATTGATCCTTGTCATTTTGTGACTAAGGTTCTATTTTTCTTGTTATAACTCACACCTAAAAATGGTATTCACAATCAAATGAAGCGTAAACTACTAATATTGTTATTCATGTTACAAGCAGAGCGGCTGTGAGACGTCGGAAGCAGCTGTTTACTCAGTGTGGCTTGACGCTCGACATCCGCTGATGGGTACGCTCCTCTAATCTTCCCGGCTCCTTCCATCTCTTTCCCTCTCCTACACGCGTCCATCTGCACGGTGTTGGTGCATCTTTAGTCCTGACGTGATGCTCTTCTGAGCCATGCTGACATCAGCGACTGAGGCTCGACACTTATCTTAATCGAGTGAGCTGTGGCTGTGGCACCTGCCCTTGTGCTGCTGTGAAGACTGCCTCTTGTTCTGTGGAGACCAGTGTGATTAACGCATGTGCTTGTGGACATCAAACATGCTCTTGGATCCCAGTACTGCTGTGGAGCTTCTCGTGTTCTGTGTTTATTTCCGAATCATGGTATTCTCCTTCTTTGAAGAGTCTCTGTGTGCCCTGCTAACGCAGGGTTGGGGGGCTGTGAGCTCTGTGCTTTGAGCCTGTCTTTTCCAACAAGGGACAGGATGAGGTGAGCGGAGATGGGCATCCTGTGCTGGGTTACATCTGTTGTGATGATGTGGGGGTGCTGTGGGGGCAGCTTGTGCCTCAGCTACATTGGTTGCCTTTTGAGGGCCCTCTAATAGGTCCTCAATCAATCTTAGGCTTAAGCTTGCATCTGTTATCACTAGGGGTGACGGGAAGCAATTGCTTTTGAGCCCCTAGTGTATCCAGGTTTATCGGCTCACCAACCCCTCCCCCCCTTTCTAGAGCTAACTGCAGGCACTGGCATTTCTAACCCTTTCACTTGCCTCTTAAGGAGGTATTTTATATCAAGCTGTCGTTCCTACGATCCTTGTGAAAGTGTGCTTAGTATCCTTGCTGTCTGCGCCTGGACGTTAGCTAAGGACACTGGAGCCACCATTTGTAATTGTCTTCTTGCTTCCATCTTTCTGACTTTTATAACCCTGGGCCTTTTTCTTGGATTGATATATGCGCTGTTCTCTCATTTATTTTCTACCACTGACTTTGTGCCATCATCCCTGGATATCCAAGTTGACTTTTCTGTGGCCATTTCATCGCCATGTTAACGCCATTGCACTAGGGCTTACATCTTATCCTGCTATCCGTGTTTGGTGATTGGCGCAACCACACTTTCTTTGTGACTGGAAACCCTTGTGACTGAAAGGGGTGCCCCTTTGGACATCTGTAGCCTTGGGCACCCCTTTCATTTTATGGGTGACCCTCTTTTTTTAAAGGCTTCGTTTTTCATTATGTATTCCTGTTTGCAGCAAATCATGTGCCGATCAGTCATTTACTTGTCTGTTTCTTCTTACCTTTTTTTATGCCTGTATGTCTTGTCCCTCCAGTCTAGGATAACTGATTGCACTTCCCCCTGTGCTACTTCTGGCTGATTTATGTAATCCTTCTAATTAGTCCTACCGTGTGATTTCATCTGATGCTCTTCCGCAATGTCATGTTGATCTTCTAAATGTTCGCTCTATCGATAATAAATCGAATTCAATTCTTGATTTTTTTTCATTACAATTTTCACTTTATCTGCTTAACAGAAACGTGGATCACTTCTGATATCTATGTCACTCCTGCTTTTCTTCATACTGATTCTACTTCCTTCTCCCATACCCCCTGCCACCTTAGGCATGGGGGTGGCACTGGCATTCTCTTTAATTCCTCCTGAACTCTTCTATCTCCCTGCTCTGAGCTTCCAAGTTTTCCCTCCTTTGAATACCATGTTTCTTCTTTTTCTAATCCTTTTCCTGTTTCGTTTCTTGTTGTTTACCAGCCCCCTGGCCCACCTATTGACTTTCTTGAAAATCTTGATGTTCTATTATCTTATCTTCTTCTGTTTTCTTCTCTCTTCATTTCCTCTTCTGCTCTCTCTTACTGATTCTTATCACTTGCATTTGCTTCCTTCTCCTTCTTCTCACCAGTCTGTCTCCTGCCTTGACTTAATCTTTTCTTCTTTTTCTCCTTTTTCCTCTGTCTCTTCTTCTCCCTTCTAAGCCTCTGATAATTTACTTCTCTCTTTTCCCTTTCTCTTTCTGTTCCCACTGTCCCCACTCTGACTACATTTACGCGTCATAATCTTTCCTCTTTTTATCCTTCTTCTTTACTCTCTTCATTAAGTTCTTCCCTTCCTCCAATTTAATGCGTTTCCTCTTTTTCTCCTGACCTAGATGCTACTAAGATAGCACAGCGAGTAGAATGCTCACTTTGACATCTGTGCAGGCTGACGCAGATTCGAGCCCTGGCATGGCCAAACTCAGCCTTTCATCCTTCCGAGGTTGATGAAAGAGCACAACACACCTTGTTTAATAATAAGCAGCACTCAGATGCCTGAGGGTTTGTAGCGCTATATAAATGCAAAATAATTCTTATTATAATTACTACTGTACACTCTTCTGTACATTCTGTTCTTAACTGTACTTTCCCTCTATATTCTTTCTCCCCTACTCACAAAACTTCTCAGCGTTGGCTTACTCCTCGTCTGATTTCCCTTCGCCGTAGCTTGTATAAAGCCGATCGTCTTTGGAAAAATGTGCACTATCTTTCTCATCTTGCTATGCTTTCAATGCTGAACTCTTCTTTTGATTCTGCTTGAGTCACTGCTTAGAAATCCTACTTTTCTGAACTTACATTTTGTCTATCTCACCATTCTTGTTGTCTTTACCAGATCTTACACAATATCCAAACTTCAAAAGCTCCTGATCCGTCTGCTTTTTTGTCTCTTTCCTCTTCTGACTTTTCAAACTACTTTACATCTAAAGTAGGCAATCTTCATCTTGCTTTCACTGAATCTCCTTCTCTTTATTCTTCTCCCGTCTTCCACCATTATCACACTCCTTCTTATTGTTTTCTACTCTTAAGGACCTTGATACTTCTGTCATCTTCCTTCTTCTATGATCCCCCAAGTCCACATTGTCTTCCCTATCTTTCTTCTTTCATGAATTCCCCTTTTTTACATTACTGCAGCTTTTAAGCATGTGATTATTCTTCCCATCCTAAAAAAAAAACCCTGATCCTTCTTCCCCAGCTAATTTTCATCCTATTTCGCTCCTACCCTTTCTCCCTAAGATTCTTGAATGGGCCGCCTATACCCAGGTACCTCATTACCTGACTCTTCATTCTCTTCTTCCCCCATTGCAGTCTGGCTTCTTCATGTCTTGAATTCCTTACTCACAGCTCAACACACTAAGCTTGTTTCTATTCTTCTTCTTCTTGATCTATCTGTGGTGTTTGATACTCTGGACCACTTCCTTCTTATCTATTCTGTTCCCACTTTGGGCATTTTGGGACCTGCTCTTAATTGGTTCTGTTCCTATCTTTCGCAACTGACTTATTCTGTCCCCTGGGCTGCACACTCTCCTTCGTTCCCTCTTCTTTATGGTGTTCCCCAAGGCTCAGTACTTGGCCCTCTTCTTTTTTCGCTCTATACTGCTCCTCTTTCTGCTCTTATTCCTTCTTTCCATCTTTCCTTTCATCCCTATCCTGATGATACTCAATTCTGTCTTACACTCTACTGTTTCCGACTGTCTTTTAGCTGTCCAAAACTGGATGTGTTCCCACGTTCTATACCTCGATCCGCCAAACACGGAGGTTCTGTTTTTCCCTTCTTGTACTCTTTCTCCCATTCCATACCCTGCCTCTTCTTTCCTTTCCTTCATCTACTCTTTATTCCCTCACTTTCAGCGCACAATGTGGGCGTTACCTTCGATCTTTCTCTCTCTTTTTCTCTCCATATTTCTTCTATTGCCCGCTAACGCTGTTTTGCTGTATTTAACATTTGTTGTGCTCGTGTCTATCTTTTTTTCCCTTGTCTTTTCTTCATTGACTAATGTTCATCTTTATTGCTTGCTCCCCCTGCTTTCATCTCTTCCCTTTTCATTCTATTTATAACTCCTCCGTTTGCCTTACTTTTTCCTTACCCCCTTGGGACTCAGTCATATCGTCTTTACTTTCAATTGCATTACTTCCTTTTGAATCTCGCCTCTTGTATCACTTTCTTTCAATCCTTTTCAAATGCACCCATGGCTTGGCTCCTCCATATCTTTGCTCTTTACTCTTGTTATATGTCCCTTCACTCCCCTTGCGATCTCAGGATGTATTTATCTGGACGGCTCTTAAGCCCCCTTGTGCTTCGTCTTATTTCTGTTCCTTGTCTCTTTTGCTTCCCAAACATTGGAACGCTCTCCCTCATTCACTTCGCTCCTCTTCATCGCTTTGTATTTGTCAGACTAATCTCAAACTTTATTTCTTTCACCTTTAGTCTCTTAAAAATTCCCTGTTTCTTTGCTGATGTATATTTTTAATCACTTGTATCAATTTGATTGTACTGTTTATTCTTTTGCTTTTTTTTTATTGTTCAGCGCCTTTGGCAAAATGCGCTTTATATATTTTAAAAATACAATCCAAATACAATATTGGACATTCTGTCTAAGTTGAACCTATTTCACACAAAAAATTCACTTGCACCCAAAAGTGGCATTCTAAAATGAAGTAACTAGCTCTGGAGTAACTTACTCCATGTCATGCATCTACATGTCCCACTTTTTTCCATATAATTTCACTCACTTCCTCAACTCACACCCATAATTTATATCTGAAATGTCAATGTGTTCTAAAACTTTGCTGAATTGTTGATTCATAAAAAGTTACCTTTTGAGGGTGTTTGCATCCCTCTCATTATAGTAACCCGCTGACACACTCACAATTCCCTGAACCCTCCCTGGGAGCACACACATTTAGTTTTCTTAGAGGAAACCAATAAAAAAGTTGAAATTATAGAGTAAATCAACCTTACTTTTTGGTGCAAATCTGGAGTTTTTTCAGGAATAAGTGAAGTATTATCCTGGAAAATGAATGTTAAATGGTCAAATTGTAAACATTTCTGTCTCTACATTTACTACCATAATAAGCAATAACACCTTTAAGAGTGCGGCATGATAGCAGTTCTTAAGAGCCTAGAGGCTTTAAATACCAGCCCAAACATCAGGATCCTCATAGACAAAAATTGTCAAGTGGGCATTTGTTGAAATTAGAACACACATGCAGGTGCAGGTTTTATTATTAGACCTTGGACTTTAAGTTCACCATCTAAATGCTATGATTTCAGGGCACAGCAATTAAATGAGTAGTCCAAAGCAAAAAATGAAACAACCCAGTAAAAGGGTCCCAATGAGATTATAAAATGAAAGCCACTTACAGGGGACATTGGAATAGAAGTCCCCGTTAAACTTTAAAAAAGAAATTAGATCATTTCTGAAAATAAGATGAAGATGAACAGCAGCAAACATGCAGGGCCTAAGGTAGCAGATGGAGCTCCAGGTGCCAGCGAGGTGGATAAATTATCGACACAATCTAGCAATGTCCAGAGTCAAGGGCAAGATGACAAAATAGTACACATGTGTATGGAAACTAAACAGAGCTGGAAGACTCCCAGATAAGGTACTGGTAGAGAAAGAGAGCCAACAGGATAGTTAGAATTATGGACATGTAGATACCAGTGGCTATTGCCCTCAATCCAAGGGCATAGTTTGGCTCAGACTCAGCCAACATTTGACTCTGCTTGCTAATTGCTCAGGACCATCCATTTCACCTTCTTGAAATATGACATAGTGATATTTTCTGCCAAGAGTTGGGAGAGATCTACCACCACAGAATCCAGTGATGTTATATTTTTGTAATACTGATATCAACGAATTATTTGTTTAAATATCTTCTTTGGGAGGATATGGAGGCCAAAACATTGTTTGGGCTTCATCAAATATTACTGTATTAGCTCGAGTGCTTGAAGAGCAGATGTTCAGCCCCCTTCTCCCATAGACATTTTGATTATTTACTCCAGCACAATGGAATCTTGAGTCTATTCCTTACAAATATGTAATGATGCAATTCCCAAAAAGTGTTTCCTCTGTAATTTTATTCTGAGTCTCGTGGCAGAATTGTGCACACAAGTTGTAAGAATTCTCTGTGGTTTCAAACTCCTCCAATCAAGTTGGCTTATATTGATAATTAGAGTTTCATTGTCCCTTTTTATGTTGATAATTGGCATAGCAACACATGTGTTTTTGTCTATTTGGCCACTTTGGTTTCTGCTAGTATTCAATTGTGTATGTTTATGGTGGCGCTGTCTCTTCATATGAAGGTACTGCTTTTAATCACAAAGTTATTGACAAGAACCTTGCTGTTTCTGGGCACTGGCCGTATTGTTCACTTTCTTCTGTATAATTTACTTATCGGAACGTGGCTTTTTCTGCATGGTATTTGTAACAAAATGGCTTCTGCCCCATGGCACAGTTGAGAGATATACCTCATTTGCCTTTTGTGGTGATGTGGGTCACGGGAGGGATATAATCACAACAGGGGTATGAATGTGACCCAGTAGCAACGCAAACAGCAATAGTGCAGTGGTTAAATATAAAGAGAATGTTCAATCAAGGTTCTACACAAATATACACTTTAATTAAACACAACATCTGCCAAAATAACTGAATAGAAACACTGCACAAATCCCGCCTCTGAGGAAAGAACACAGAAAATGCAGATTTAGAAAGATGTAGCGCTCTTGGTACTGAATCAGGGGTGAGAGGAAAGTAAAAACCACAATGTTTGTAAAAGGCATATGCTCTGGTGCAAAAAGAGATGCAAGTGACCTAACTGGACCAAGGAAGAAGTTAAATGTCAATAATCCACCTTTGCAGTTCTTGGTGATTGAACCAGTCTTCTTGGTACTGTATGATTGAATCGAGCTAATTTCGGGTGCGGAGGTTGGTATGACCTCAAGCAGCAAGCAGGCATCAAGCTTGTTGGAAAGAGTAGATCAGAGCAATTCATATGCAATGTTTGATAGATGCAGCTTAGATGGCTCACTATGGCAATCTTAATGATCGGGTATGGTTCGAGTGATTATAATGGCTGGTGACACTCCAGCAGTTCAAGACGGGGTCCAGTGATGGCACTGATGGTTTACAACTGAACCTGATGGTCAGAGGTGCAGTTCAATGAGGCCGCAACTTGATATTGAGATCATGTTATATTGAAACCATCGGGTTGGGTTGATAAGTGATGTGAAGCTTCCAGCGATTTGAGACAAGGTCTGGCATATAGGCAGTTATTTTGAGCTGAACAGTTGACATGCTCTGTGTGTTAAACGACAGCATCAAACTCTGGCTCACTCAAAAGGGATGCTCAATGACGTGTGGATCATGAGGGTCACTAGGATAAGTTGGACAGTCGAGGTGATGGTGAAGATGCGGTGACTGGATGCGCAGTCCGAGTTAGGCAGTTCAATGCGTTGTTCGAAGGTCACAGTTTGATGGATCCCCTAGGGTCTGGTCTACTGTCAATGAAGATCAACAACAAAGGTGAAGGCGGTTTGAAGAGTGGTTTAAATGTTGCAGATGTGCCAATGTCTTCTTGTTTTAGAGGGAGCAATGTGCTTCATGGGTGCAGTGGCAAACTTGTTTGAAAGGTACAACATAGCTGTTTCTAGTTTCGTTGAGTGCCAAAGGAAGCACCAGAGAGTTCTGTTGGCGCGACTCAGTTAAACAAGCTTGCACCATGGTTCAAATTGATTTTTACAGTGAATACACAGGGATCCTGGGTGTCTTGACTATCAGGTTGCTGTGATTCCCAATCTAGGGACTCAAGAATACATTTTTGTCCTCGTTCTCATGCTCCCAAACATGGAGGATGCTGACCCACACCTGCAGGTTTCCTTCAACACTATGTTGTCCTGGGTACTGTTGCAGCTGAGAGGGAGGTTTTGTCTAGCAGCAGTTCACCACCAATGTTGTTTGGGGATGGGTATGGGACAGACCTTGCCTCTTCCTTGGACACTTTGGAGGGTGTTGGAAATATTGTCTCTCCCTACAGGTGTCCAATGAATTCTTGGTCAGATTTGTAATCAATAGTGAATCTAAGAGGAGTGGGACCGACTTCTTTTAAAGGCAAAACCCTGCATGTGGTTGAACTAAAGATAGGGTGCTTGATGGGTCCACTCGCTGTTCTTGGAACGAGTTGACTTTGTGTTTTGACATTACACCCAATGTTCTTTGTGCAACAGGAAGTGGAGAGGATAGGAAGGAAACGATAGAGGCATAAAGAAACAAGATAGTGGAACCTTCCTGCAGCTGTCAAGAGTTCCCTCTTTCTACACTAACCCTGCCTGCCCCCTTCCCATCTCAGTTTCATAAAATGTCATTTTGGTATGAATCACCCTCATGTGAGGCAACTCCTTTTTTTTAAAATGGTGTGCCCTTTGATTCCTGGCTTCCTGTGGAGTGGCTGCCTCTCTGACAAAGGTGTCACCTGCCCTTGTAAAGCAACAAAGAGATGCAACCGAGGGCTAGAGTCTTGCTGGCAGCAGCAGACAGTCTTACAGGTATAATCTTTTCACAGTTGAGCTGGGCTCACATGGCTGGCACATGTGTGATGTTAGATTGCTGTGGCTTTGATTACTATGAGAGATGCTAGCCACCATACCTCAAACTAATGTAAGGCTCATATTTCAAGTTGAAGGTTCCACCAGGATAGCATTCCCATAGTTAGGAGATATTTGGAACAGATGTGTATATCTTAAATGCAGCCCATGTACCTGCTCTGTGCCACTTGAGAGCATGCGCCGCAGATCAGGATACTGATTCAATAGGGACAGTTGTACACTTCACTTGTGGCATGGCGCTTCTCAAAGGGAGATCAGATTTCTCTTTATGAGATGGTCTACTACGTCACCGGTTGGCAATCCATCACAGTATTGCTGTGATTTGCATGTCCGATAGGCCTTCATAGTTTATTTCTTAAACTGTGTGCAGGCTAAATAAGATTCACTGCCGGCATACAAGTGTCCTTTTTGTTTATTAGCTGTCTCTGCATTGCCTGTAATACCTATGGTCACTCTAGAAACACTGTTCAATGTTGTGCTCCTTGACGCCTCTCCAAGCTACAATTGGCATTCAAATATATTCCATGAATGAGGCCACACAACCATTAACAAATGTTTGTGGCAGACTGGATTTCCTAAAGGAAAGTGGGGAGAAAATGTTTTGCCGATTATTGCTTTATGTCGTTTTTTAAATGAAATTGAAATATTACTGGAATAGAAACAATTCCTTATTTATTTATTTTTTTTATTTATTGTGTGAATAATTGTTTTTAAAACCAACTTTTAGGTTTTATGTTTGTGTAAGGTTTACTTTAAACCAATTCACAATATAAAAAAAAGGAAAGTATGTTCGCCTGTGATATGCTTTCTATTGCACATATATTCCCAGGTGTGCTCCTTTTTCTAACCTGGGGTCAAGTGATTACAATCATATTGAAATAAATAACAACAACCACCGGCGTATTCATAAAAATGTTAGAACATGGCCGTTTTTTCTGCTCGTGAGATATCGCTATGGATGCCCGCCTATGGGGCAGTTTGGTTGATAAATGACAGAGATTTTTCTAAATGACAGCAACAATGAATGGGTGTTACAGCAAACCGCATACTGCCATATCTGCCATTAACTCTCTTTCTTAAACGTCGTGTTGAAAAATCCACCTTTATTATCAGTGATTTACAGTATGTACATTTTTGTAGATGCTTTATTTGTGAATATTGAAAAGGCATTATGGTTGCCTGCGTATTCTTTCCTTTTTCAGGTATATGTTTATGTTGTTTGAATGCGGCACTTTGGAGGCGTAATCGCTAGGTAGGGCATAGTGCATTGTAAAAATGCTTGAAAGGACTATCATAGCTTATTTCGCTGCCAGGGCCAGCTGTGATAATGGCAGATAAAACATACTATTCAAATGAGTGAAAAAGAATAACAAAGAGGAAAGCATCCGGAATGCTTTGCACTGTGATGTTCGGCTTTAAATACTTATTAGACATGAACTATAATTTAGAGTCACCGCTAGTATTATAATCCAAGCATCATTCTGATGCAGCCAGATGTACGAAATAGCCCTCTGCTTAAAAGAAAAGAATAGGAACATCTCTGACTTTCACGTGATTTATGATGTGTGAAGCGTGATTATAGAGGAATATCTATGGATATGTGAATGCGGGTTTTGCATGGTATCCTAGCCCACAGATAACACAGAGGGCCTCATTAGACAGAAGGCGGTAAGGGTTAACGGTCACCGGTAATGGTACCTGTGACCATTAACCCTTACCGCCTTACTACGAGGTCCCTTTGCGGGTAGGTAGTTTAACGCCTGCTGTTTAGCAGGCGTTAAAAACCAACCCGCAAAGGGACCAGGGTGCTAATTACGGTACCGCAATGTGCGGCACCGTAATTAACGCCTTCCCCATTCCCATAGAGCCCTATGGGGCAAAAATGGGAATGGGGAAGGACAATGGGGAAGGGGGAATTACCGCCCCGCCAACCTTGGAATAGGGCGGTAATTCCCCTTTCCACCAAGGCGGTGTCGGTATTTTACCGGCATGGACCAAGGTGCTAATAGCACCTTGGTCCTCCGCCTACCGTGTAATGAGGCCCAGAGTCTGATGTAGAAAAGGAATCTTCTTTTGTTAGTTTCAGCATAAATAGGATTAGGCCACAGGTTACAGGACACAGCTACATTGGGGAGCATGCACCTGCCACCATCTCTCTAAGCCAGCCTCTCACCAACTGTCATCCAAGGAACATCACACCACATTCTACACCCAGTCACTCATGACATCACATCCACACAGAGCAGAAGGTACATAGCAACACAGGGCTTTTGTACACCTACGCTTTTGAAATAGGCCTAAACTTCACTTCCATTCTTGAACGGTAAACTTCTTTAGTTGCTGCACAGAAAGCTATGAGTGTCCATGAAGAGAAGAACACGAGTTAGTGGTTCATGATAAGTCAAGACTGTGCTCACAGCCAGTATCCTTCATAAAGTGTGTCTCCAATTTTTCAGAAAAGCCATACTGGGGGAAAACAAAAGAATGTCAATTTTTTAATTCCAGGTCAAGGCTCAAAGCTCCACTATCCCTATTTCGTCTGAGCTAATTTATGTGGTGCCTAGTTCTGTTGTTTAATTTTCCTGGAGTTAATATCGGTTATCTATTATTAGCAAAACTGTAAATATTTTTGGTAATCTCGGTTTGCCATAATTTAGGTTTTCTGTAATTGTTTTTTGTTTAAATCACTCGTCAATTACAAATTCAATCTTCACCACCAACAAACCACACTACACTTTAGTTGGTCACATAAAAAACGGGAACACGGTTAACCCACTGTTTTCTTACCCTGTCTCCCCTTCTCCACTCAGACATCATCTTAAACGCCTTCATAAAATCACAAATTATTATAATGTAAATACGTTTTAAAAATTGAATGTATTGTCTTGTATTGGGGACCTTTTTCAGCCCATTTTTCACCCAGGTACACACAATCAACCCTAAACAAAGACTCATTTCTTCAAAAGTGAATTATGCCAACTAATTTGATATATCTATTAAAATAGTGATTAAGATCTACGGTGCCAGATGTATATGACCTGTCTGTGAATTTGCGATGAGGTGCAAAACTGTGAATGAAAACACAAATTTACAAAGGGCCCCAAAAAATTTTCTATTGCATTGCGAAAAAAAATGAAAAAATGAAAAGAATTGTACAAAGTAAAGGAATTACGATTAGAGATTCACTGAACATACATTCAAAAGTTTGCAATTTGCAAATAAGTGCAAAAAAGGTGCAATCTTTCAACAGCCGTATACCGGGCTGCAAGTACATGCGAAATATATAAAGACAGCTACTAATTAACAGCTGATGTCACTGTTACCTTTTTAAACAGCCCTATTTCCCTATTGCTGACATTTGTTTTGAGCTGGTATTCCACTGAAGTTAATTTCTCACTGCATGAATCCGGACTCTGACTTCTTCGGGAAGGATTTCAAGCTGAAATGTTGATTTGCCATGTAGAAATATGTTGACAAAAGCAATCAAGAGCACTTGGTGATGAACGGCATTTCAAGTAATTGTTCATGCCAATGTATTTGTCCCTTATGTGCTCAAATATACTTTATTTGTGGAAATGACATATCATTGTTATATGGAGTAGCTCAATGGCAGCTGGTGACATTTTTAACTGGTGGGGCATACATGTTTTTGTCTAATATGCAAGAACAACTGAGAACAGTGAGTGACCACATAACCAAACAAGTGGGGTTTGGGGGTGGTTGTATTCTTTCAGAGACAATTTCTAAAATAATGGTTTAAAATGGTGCATTTTACAGCACTTCCTGTGAAAAAATGGATAAAAAGTTACACTGTTTGCAATCAATTTCTATTTGGTAATAAATGAAAAACCCATAAAACGCAAGTTACCAATTGTGCCCAAGACCGTTTACCAATGCATTTTCATGACACCTTTGCCCACAACATATACTAGTATATACCATATTGTCATGCTGTCTGTGCTCATACATGTCCATGCATGCTGCACCAATGTGTTAGTATTCCCATATAAGGACTCCCAGACATTAAAAAAATGGCATGCCACAGAAAGAAAGTATATCCCGCTGGCTAGACTGGAATACATTAGATATAGGCCAGTGACAACACTTGTCAAGTTTGATTTACCCTTGAAGCACAGTTAAGCTGTACAATAACTGCTCATCAAGGGTAAAGCAAAGTCAAGTGTTATTATGTTGGTAGACTGACGCACATTCAATGTAGGAAAAGTCTAGCCAAATAACATCCAGAGCTGTCAACTGACGAGCCAATCGTGGGTATAACCTACAAAAAAACAACAAACCTTCAAGTCTGCAAACGTGTCAGAAGACCTAAGAGCAGGGAAACTGAGAAAAGCAGTCATCACTTACTAAAGTGATGACCTTTTGTTAGCACAGTTTTTATGAAGTCCAACTAAGGGCTTAGTAAAATCATTCTGCTGATACAGTACAAGACTCCACTCTTAGTATAAGGCTGTACCACCTGAGTTCAGGGTAGCAGAGACAGAGAATCTAGGCTTATTTTAGGAGGGAGAGAGGGCTGTAGAATCAGTACAAAGAAATTGTAATACAAATGGTCCAAAGAAACACTGAAACACTATGAGATTTGCATCATTATGCAATTTTTGTTGCCGGCTTCGTGGAAATTCAAAGATGGCCGCCGCCTTTCCCTAAACCCCAAGAGCCTCCCCGGGACCTCATCATTGCCACCTATATGCCGATGGACTTCTCACAAAACAATTTCGGCCTATTACGGGCCGGTAGGCTTTATCTGGCCCACCCCTCAGAGGCCCACTTTATAAGGCCATGTCTGTTCCCCTGTCTGTCGCCTGGGCGGGTCTGGGTGTTCTGCACATGGAGGCTGAGGAAAACGTGCACACTTTCTGGGCACATGGAAATCATCGGAACATTTAACAATTTTGCTAAGGGTTAGTTGCCTCAACTAAAAATCATCGATCCTCTACCACCTCATCTTGGACTGCTCCACCCCTCTCTCCATCTCATCTGGACTCCCACTCCCCCTTACCTCTTACCTGTTTTCATTTGTCCTGCTAAAGTAAAACTTATCTGTTTCTAGTGGCTGCATTGTGTTTTCATTTGTGCTGCAATAGTCAAACTTAGCTGTGCCTAGTGGCTGCAATGTGTTGTCATTTTGTCCTGCTAAGGTCATATTTAGCTGTGCCAAGTGGCTGCATTGTGCTTTAATTTGACCTTCTAAAGTCAAACTTAGCTGTGCTTAGTGGCTGCATTATGCTTTATTTGTCCTGCTAAAGTCAAACTTAGCTGTGCTTGTCTGACATCTGCAACCTCCTCAAACTCATGGATCTTGATGGGCTTGCTATCGCGGAGACATGGTTCAAGGCTAGCTCTGTCGCAAGCTTTTACACACTCCTCCCTGAAGGCTATAAAATCCTCTCTGTGCCCAGGCCAAAGAGAACAGGTGGGGGAGTGGCAATGATCTTCCCAGAATGGATACCTGTGTCCATCATCCCTAATCAGGCCTACTCCTTCGAGGGCCCAGTTTCCAGACTCTCTCTCCTAAATCTTTTCACCTTATGGCCACTAGGATAGTCCACTCTCTTCCTCTCAGAATGGACTGACCTGGCCTCCTCTCTACTTTCCTCCTCTTCTTACCTCTTCCTGATGGGTGATCTTAACATCCATCTGTACTCTCCTGACTCCTCAGGACTTTTCCTCAACCTATGCGACTCTCCCTCCCTCTCTATCCTACCGTCTGGCTCCACGCACACTGTGGGCCACACTTTGGATGCTCTCATCTCTACTGACATCACTCTATACCACTATCTTCTCTCAACACACCTAAAGCTCCCCTCTCCTCTTGCAGCAGCACACCTGGCATGGCCACTCGGTTTCCAAGTCACCTGACCCATACAAAAAGTGACAGTGGCTGCCTCTGCCTCCACCAACTCTCCTCTGCTCATTCCTGCAGCTGACTCCCACCCTGACACAGCCCTCGCTAACCTCAATCTCAACACTCTTGATACTCCTGCCCCTGTCATAAGGGTCCAACTGAAGCCTTCCAAAAAGTGCAACTGTTGGTATGACTCTGATCTGGCTGCCCTTAAATGCAAATTTAGGACAGCTGAGTGGAAATGGAATTTGTCGGGTGAACCATCTGACAAACTGGCCTGCCACCTCCTTCAAAGGCAATATCGACTCTGCATCTGCTCCAAAAAAAGAGTCTTTATTCGAGCCTGCATCTTTGCGGCATGAAGCAATGCGGCCAACATTTTCAAAGTCTGTAAGGAACTGGCCCTTCCTGCAGCAGCCTCTTCTGCTGTCCCACCCACCCAGGTCCTTTACTCGGCCCTAGCTGCACACTTCATCACAAAATCCCAAGAAATCCTTTCCTCTCTCCCTTTCACACCACAGCATGCACCAACACCGGAGCCTCCCTTTGCCCCCCTCCACTTCCCCTTTCTTCTCTCTCACCCGATGAGGTCACCAGATAAGTCTGGTCTGTGAAGGCTTCATCCAAACAGGTGGATCCCTGCCCCTCCAAACCCATTAAGGACAACATTGACTCCCTCGCCCCACCCTTGGCTGACCTCTGCAATCTCTTCTTTTCCACTGGAGTTTTCCCGACTGCTCTGAAGCACTCCCTGTGGACCCTCGGCTCAAGAAACCCTCTGCCGACCCCTGCATTCCAGCAAACTACCACCCTATCTCTATCACTCCTTCCCTGGGAAAACTCCTGGAGAAGTTGGCTCTCAGCTGACCCTCCACACTGAATCTATTGGGTGCTTCCACCAGTCAGGTTTTAGAGCATCCAGAGGCACAGAAACTGCTCTTCTGAACACTGGTGAAGATCTGCTCTAAAACCTTGACACTAACACTCCCTCTGTCCTCATTCGCCTTGACCTTTCCTCTGCCTTCGACACGATTGACCACAATATCCCGATCGCAAGTCTCTGTGACACCCTAGGAATTACAGGTCAGGCTCTGTTGTGGTTAGCCTCCTTTCTCTCCGACCTCCCATCCCAGGTGGAACTCGGAGCCTTTCTCTCGACTATCGGTCTCTCAATCTGTGGCGTCCCCCACGGATCTAAACTATCCCCCTGGTTCTTCAACATCTACATGGCTGCCTTGGCACATGTGATTGCCACTTTCACCCCTAACTTCCAGTGCTACGCGGATGACACACAACTATCTTTCAGGCTACTCTCAGCCACCTCCTACTCCTCGCTCATATCTGACTATCTGTCCGCTATTCAGACTTGGTGAGCTGCAAATAACCTTTGCCCGAACACCAGTAAAACTGAGATAGTTTGCATTGGGACCCGTGCTCCCACCTTCCCACTTTCACTCTGGCCGGCCTTCCTGGCCCTGCGCCCGCACCCACCTGCGAGGCTAAAAACCTTGGAGTCATCTTCAACTCCACTCTCTACTTCTCCTCTCACATTTCGGACATCTCTAAAAAGTCTAACTACCAGCTACACCTCCTCAAAATACTCTACCTTTTCTCACTTTCCCTCAGTGGCTCACTGTCTCAAGAGCCCTGGTTCTCTCTAGGCTGGACTACTGCAACAGCCCTCTTCCTCAACCTCCCTGTTTCTGCCTTGAGCCCTCTGCAACTCATCCAGAACAGAACCGCAAGACTTATCCTTGGCTTCAAGCGCATGGAGCGCATCTCTCCGGCGCTGAAATCTCTAAACTGGCTCCCTGTGGCTGCAAGGATAAAGTTCAAGACCCTCTGCATTGTCCACAAGGTTTTCTGGGCATTGGGACCTACCTATCTGCAACATTGCCTACCTAAATACTGTCCCTCCTGAGCCCTCCGATCATCTACCTACAACCTTCTGCGAGTGAGCCAGATCTCCAAGCAGAGATTTGGAGGGAGATCCTTATACTCAGCAGGGGCCTCCCACTGGAATAGCCTCCATGTCGCCCTCTGTCTTGAGCATGATCTTCTTAAGTTCCGGAAACTCCTATGACCTTCCTCTTCTCCTCTTCCTTCTACCCTGCTAACCTAAATCTTTGTTCTTTCCCTCTCCTTTTCTCATAGCTTTCTGACTGGCCGCCCGGTGTACCTTAAAGTCTCACAGGTCCCTGGCACCCCTGCCAGTCCTCTCTCGCACTTGTGTCAGGGCCGTGAACTCCCTCACCCTCACTGCACTTAAAAACGGACCCAAGAGAGCGTCACTCTCTGCACTTACCACAGTCTCCATCGACTGGGTGCACTTGGACATCCCCTTCCCTGCTACCGTACCTGAACTGGCAAGATCCAAATGCACCGTGCCTGAAGATCATCTTTCTGTTCTCCCCTGTCTTCACCCCTTAATTGCACTTGGTAAAATTGCAGAATCACTGTCAGGCCATGTGCTGTGTCTCAACTGTTAATTTGTATTATATGCACTTACTCTGAATGCGCAGACTATTATCGTCTTAGAATTTCAAGGGCTCTGAAAGACTGTTTTTGTTTCACATGTTCACACCCTCCTTGAGCGCTTTGAAACACTTGCCTTGTGTATAAGAACTTTATAAATAAACATTACAATACCATACCTATTGTAAAAATAAATGGTTTATTTAAATACAACTATGCCCAGATAAATCTTGGGGGAAATAAGTAATATGACAGATCACATAAACACATTATAGAAAAACACACCACTATGCTTGAAATACATAGATCAAAGAACAGAGCTTATTTAGAACTCCTAACAGTAGTTCTAGTGGGGTTTGACCATAGATTACTTTCAGTAATACAAGGGTAGTAGACCGTATCAGTTACCCAGTGACATTCAACAATTAAATCACATAGTCAACCGGCTTTCAAATATACTTTTCTGAATAGTGGAACGCAGATTCAAGAAACAGTATATACCTCTTCTACATTTGTGATAACACACAGTTATGTTAGTTGAGTAAGACCTTTTTGGTGCAATATCAAATTACAGTTGCTTATCAGCTCAGTGGAACACAGTCTAAGATAAGTAAGAACTGTTTACAATAATTTTGGATGCTCCAGGCAAACCAAGGTCAGCTACCCCTAAAGGAACACTTTTCAGGAATGGCAAAAAGCTATTCTAGGCAGGTAAAACCTAATGTTATTACATGGCTTGCGGTAGCAGCCGTGTAGTTAAGGTTAAGTTGCTCATCTCATAGAAAGAGCACTTTTTGTGCGGTGTCTAACTTTGCTCCCCCTGGACGAATCCTCACCGAACTTTGCAAAAAGAAGTATATGGCCCACTCTGAATTTGTTTACAAAGTTTGGTGAGGTTTGGTCCAGGGGGTGCAAAGATATAGGGAGGTCCCAAAATGTCTTTTTTGCCCATAGACATAATGGGAAAAAACTGTGGTCACGCCTACAGCCCAAACCGCTGGACGGATGTCCAGCAAATTTGTGGCAGGAGTGGTGGCTTGGTCCCGAAAGCATTCTTTTGTTAATTTGGTGTAAATTCGTCCAGTAGTTGTTTTTGAAATGACCAAAACATACGGCAAAAAAATTAGTGATATCTATGTCCGCTCCGCGGACACATTACCCTGTTCGCTCAGCCAACAGGACACCGAATGGTTAATTGGCTTGCGTCATGTCCGCAGACACACAATGTGTTCGCTGATTGGCTGAAGTGAGGCGTGAGGTGTGTCACATTGTTTCGATGCACCCGCCATGCTGCGGCTGCGGCGAACAGAGGCAAAATGCAATTTTGGGGAGTGTGTTGGTGTGTAGGAGTGCTTGGGCATGGTCGGGGAGTAAGAGATGGGTCAAATACTGTATTTGTTTAGGTGGCAGGTGCCTCTGATGTGTTCACCATGTCCGTGGTCATTGCGGCTGTCCACGGACATAATAAATCCACTACTAGCTATTTTACTTTAGTATGATGTTGGTGTTGGGTTGTTAGTAGAGCATTGATTGTAATTAATAGCCCCTATAAGCAGCCCACATACCACAGTCAAAGTGTTTGGTAGCATAGTTGTGTTATGCTGCAGTGGTTGGGGCCAGGGCCTAGAGTCTTGGGTGCATGGCCGAAGGTCGTAACACAACCACTGCAGCATAACACACCCATAGAATCAAACACTCATCAAATATCAACAACCCACATGTTTGTGTGCTGTTTCATTTGTAGATTTTGTATGTGAAGTTTTGCTTAGGTTATGCAGTTAAGATTGTAGAGTTTGTAACAAAGACTGTGGCATAAGCTACCCGTGGAAGTAAACATTTTGGATTGTGGTCTATGGTTAGATGGTTGCTTGAATGGGTGTTTTATGCAGCAGTGTTTGTGAGTTCATTTATTGTATACTTATTGGTTGAGTTTTGTGTGGTTGTATGCAGTTTTTTCATGACATGGGTAATTGGACCAGACATTCTTTTTTGATCTCTGTGATAAAAGAAAAGATCATATGTTATTGTAGGTAGTTTATAATGAGTTATTGCATTGCATAATAGACATTTTTGTATTATTATGACCCTCATATTTAGGACTTTACAAGTACTATACTTCAAACCAGTGTACTGCGCAATTTGCTCAGTGTCTGTGTTTGTTTTCTAAATCATTGGGTCTGTGGCAAAAAAAAAATCCATGCTGGATTTTAAAAAAAACCTTCTATGTTGTGGTACAATATATTTCTTCAATTGTTTTACTGTTTATTTCTTGTTTTTTGCTAATATTCTATCTGTTGGCTTGTTGCACATTTTTGGGGTAGTTAGATATCTGTTGGTGTATTCTAACTTTATATTTCTTGTTTGATTTCAGTGGTATTTATTTATCTGTTTGCTTGTTGCAGAATCTTAGGGCAGTTAGATACCTTGTTGGTGTATTCTAACTGTTTATTTCTTGTTACATTTTAGCGGTATTTATTTATCTGTTTGCTTGTTGCAGAATCTTGGGACAGTTAGATACATGTTAGCATATTCTAACATTGCATAGTTTTGAAGTTGAAGGTTTGCTTATGTTCATACACAGATTCTGTATTAAATTTTGGTTTTATGAATGTTAAGTAAGCGTTTACAAGATTTGCTGGTAATCTCTGCTTTAGAGTAATGGTACTATCATTACATTCAAACCATCCCCAATTCTTTTTAATTTATGCAGGATCGTGACCTTCATTGGTTGTGGCTCCTGCATGGTAGATTATACCTATTGTTGTGAAGGTTTTCTTATGAAGTGATACTTGACCATGTGTGAATCCAGTCGGCTTACAGTTGTTTTTGATACCATCTGCATTGTAACGTAAAAGCATTACTATTACATATGTACTATGTGTCTGTATTTGTAAGGTGGAGCGATTATCTGAATTGCAGGTAGTACATAATCTGCAATGGTTTGCATTTTGTACAAGTTGCTGAAATGGAATGGATTCACAATTAGGTATGGATACATACACAAAGCATTCATTAGGGACATGTTCCTGTGCCACATGGCTGCAGAGAGTGCATGTATGTTTCCACATGTATGAAATCTGGAAGATTTAATTTATAGGCATGTTTTTGTTTTCCAGTGCCTGTAGTAAGTACAATAGACATTCTTGCTGATCTTCTTGTGAGTTTATAGTGCATTTGACCATTCCAGCACAGTAGTCCAATTCTTGTCTTATTCCATGAACACTGTAAGTGTTGTTAGGATTGTTGGTTGCATTTCTATGAAGAACTAAAATTGCAAACACAATTGGTCTGTACTGTGCAAGTAAATGTTGTCAATAATTGGTGGAAATTGGAATGGAATATTTATTGCTACATTTGCGTAGCAATTTACACCAGTTGTATTTGACAATTTGAATGGACCTGACAGTTCTGTGTTGAAGTCATTTGTTTGGAGTGTGTGTTGCTTCTTTGAAGAAGTAGTTGAGTTACTTTGACCAGTAGATTCTTCTTTGGTTGTGGTACTTGATGAGGTATTAGCTTCTTTTACCTTCTTTGGAGGAATTGCAGTGAGATCCCGTATCTAAACGTTTCAGTTTGAAGTAGTTTTCAACATTTTGCTTTTTGAGGAACAGGATAGATTTTTAGATGGGGGTGTAGAGTGAACGCAGCCTGTTGTATCCTAGAATGCAAGGAATATCAGCATTTACTTTACTTGCTTCAACGTTGATTAGAAATAGCCCATCAAGTGTATGTAAGCGTGATAGTGCTACATAGCTCATGTCTTCTTTGAAGACTGTCATACCAATATCTATCAATGCTTTATCTAGGGTAAGACCTTGTGATTTGTGAATGGTCATTGCGTATGCTAGAGTTAGTGAAAATTGTTCTCTGAGTACATACATGCCTTTGAAAATAAGGAAGCAGGCTGTTGAGCGTCCTATCATTTTAACTTCTGATAGTTTGTCAAAGAGAATATTGACAAACTGAATGTTGTTGTCACATGGGTATGTTTGAAAGCCAACAACTGCACCAAGTGCTCCATTAACTAGTCCTTGCTCCACGTCAAGGTTACAGTTAAGCATTCCTCTACAGTTTAAAGATCATTTTAATATTTTCTCCAAACCAGCTGTTTTGGAGATATTGTTTTCTAAGGTATTTAGGGCCTCATCACAAGTTGGGCGGTAACGCCGGCGCTATTAGCGCTGGCGTTAATAGCCCTACCGCCAAACCCCCAGCGCTAATAGCGCGGGATCACGGGTTTGGCAGAACGGGTATTGCCCATTTCCCACTGAGCCCATTCGGGAATTCCCCATTCCCCATTGGGCTCAATGGGGAATTTTCGCGTTCTTACCACCGGCGGATTTCCCCCAGGTGCCAGCTGTAGGCAGGGTGAGATATGGCTCAGTTGCAGGCAAAGTCAGAATTCCAGAGGAAGACTGCTCAAACAAGTAAGTATTTCACGTTAAAGTTAGTTGAGGGTCCAGAGACTTCAGAGAAGACACCCTACAAGGATTCTGTAGTGGGACCGGGGGAACTGGATGAGTGCCCTCCCAATCACAGAAAACATTCCAAAGCTATACAGAAATCACAAAGGCTTAAGGTAGGTAAAACACCCCAGCCAACACAGTACCTCATCACAGAAGAAGAGTTGCAGCAGGAAGACTTCAGAACATGCAGCCAAAAACCTGGTCAATGGATTACTTTGTCAAGAAGATGGAAGACAGGAATTTGAAGGAATTGTGCAGCAAGGATCACAGGAGAAGGCTCCAGGCAAGAGTTTAATTGTAGCTGAATGTGGCTCTGTGGATTTGGCACCTTTTCAGGAGCACATAAGAAGACAGAATATTACTGGTTGGATTCTCATCGTTTGCAAGGTCCAGCACTCAAATGAGGGGACTTTTTTAAGACTTGATTCACATCTCTGGAGGTCCAGCAGGATGTCCAATAAAGTTTCAGCAAGATTCGGAATTTCGAAGATCATGCACAGTCAGATGGCTTGAGGTCCCAGGGTAATGGGGTATTGCAACCCAGCAAGATTGCAGCACCACGTGGGATGGCTTGAAATGCAGGTCCCCTTGAGTCTAGTGGGTTTCACTAGGCTCTGGGTTGGGGTCGTCATTTACAGAGTCCGCAGGTCGATTGGAAGGAAGGGCTACAGCAGGCTCTGGTTACACAGCAGGCTCTCTGGTCACTGGAAATCGTCTCAGCTGGGGTTTCTTCATCTTCCTCTTTGGTTTTGGTTCCAGTGGTTGACTACCTCTTCATCTTTCAAGATTGGACTTTTCATGCAGGAACCCAGCCAATCAAACAGCCTTGCAACATTCATACTTGCGGGGTTGGCAATCCTTTCAGGACAGCCAACCTTCCAGTTTGAACCAGATACTTGCAGTCAGGCTGGAGGAAATAGGGTTGCAGAGTTATGGACTTCTCCCTCCCTTCCTGCCTTCACAGACACTCTGGAGCCTGGGCTCCAAAGATATAGTTAACGCAAAGGATATTCCCAACCTGGATGTCAGGAGAAGGAACAAGAAAGGACAAGGAATGGTGAAATGGCAAAAAAAGATGACAGGGGCCATTTTGCTAAAATAAGCATGCATGGCTGCCTTTACTAGATCTGTGGAAACAGTTCACGGTAAAGGTGCACCAAATTAATAAAAAGGTTCACTGCCAGCAGCCATTAAAGGTAAGTTTAAAATCAGAAAGGGGATCCTCAGTATCTCCCCAGCACTTCACATAAGGTGGGCGGATGGGGTGCTGGTCTCACCTGATAAAATGTGAAAGGGATCCTATGATCCTTACTACCCATGGGAACTGTAGTTCTCACAAGGATAGCCAGAGAAAGTTAAAAGGGGAGCCCCAGGGCAACCCAACAACACTAGGCATTTAGTCAAAATGTTTGTCAAAGAGAATAACTTTTAAAAGCCACTATGGAGAGTCTTACTAATGGCACCCATAAAAAGAGTAAACGATTCTGTAAGTGTGGAAAAAGGTTACTACTCACTGAGGTATAGGGAAAAATAATCTGCCAGTCCAGCAAAAAGTTCTGGGGTTGACAAAGGTCAGGAAGATTTATCATTGATATGAAAATCTTACCTAACACATTTTTACATGCAAAGTGAGCCTTTCATCTCTGTACAATGAGGGTAATTCATGGATTATTTGCACCGAAAAAAACAGGATTTGTGCGCCATTCTGCCCGTAAATCCCTGTTTAACAAATGGGGATTTGCAGGCAGAATGGCGCACAAATCCCGTTTTTTTTTTCTGGCGCAAATAATCGAAGAATTACCCCCAATGTCTTTACTGAGGTCTAGGTCAGGCACAAAAGTTATTGGTGAGTCTGTGTTAAAAAAAGAATTCTAAATTATGAAAGTAAACCATGCACTGATATACAAGTGTTTACAAATGGGTTAATTGTAAGTCCAGATAATTGTGTTAGCCCCATCACTGCATATATTCATTACTGATGTTTCCATGTGTCAAGAAATTCACTACTAGTAAACACACATTCCCAGAACAGTTTTACCCAAGATCACAAGTTAGCTCACAGGTACAATGCACTGCACAATTTAGCTGACTGATGCAAATAAAATGACATGTTTGTCTTTCAAACTAATCACAAAAGATATCTAATTGTCAGCTCTATTGGGGCAAATACACTTATCTATGCTATTAAACACTCTTACAAAAATGTACATACAAGGAAACTGTGTTTGTTTCTAATTTTAACATAATTGTCCTCAATGTCAGGTTTCGCAGTGCATTTTGCCATTTTCGTGAGTTGTACAGAGATCTACAAATTATGCAGATTTTTGCAGTGTGAGCCATGGGAGTGTGAGCAATGCATACGTGACTCTCTTGCCCACTGTGAAAAGTTGGCATCTATGGGTAAATAACACTTGCCATGTTTGCTTTACCCCTGATGCACACTGTCTGTGCATCAAGTGTAAAGCAAAGGCAAGTGCTATTACCTGGAAAGACTGGAAAGCCATTCAATGTGGGCAGGCAAGGCCTTAGATCTGGCAGAACCCAGGGCGAAACAAAATGTGGCACCCCCCACGCCAGCAAGAGAGCTGAGTTCTTTTCACTTAAATAGGGTGGTGCCAACCCCTGCCTTGGGAGGGGTTAAGCCTCCCACATTGAGTAGGGTGCAGGAAGAGGGGAGCACTCTGCCTTAATGTGTGAGTGCTAAGCCGTGGGTTCTGATGGGAATGGGGTGCTACCAAGACCTTGTCAGATGTGCCACCAGGGAAATTGACATTTAAACATTCATTAACATGGAAGAAACAGAAAACATATTGAGGACAAAAGCCCACTCAGGTGATATCAATACCCTATCCCTATAATGACGAGCTTTCAAAACAGTCATCCAGCCACCCATCAAAAAATAAATGTTCAAAAGGTGTCCAAATTGATATATATGTCTTGCAGTTTGCAGAAATGGTTTTGCTAGGGTGAGAACTGTGACCAATGAAAACAGTAGAATGCAACTTCCATTATTCACTCAAAAGTATGTCTTGCTGAATCGCTATCACAGTCCTGTTTACAATTGTGGGCAATTTTAAAACATGCATTTTGCATAAAAGCAAAAAGTATTTTGGGAACATAAGATATTTTTATGTTCCCAAAATGCTAATTGCTTTATGCAAAATGGCAAGTTTGGTCACGACCCTGGGCCCCACCCTCCTCCTCCCCCAAGGAGAAGGTGGAGCCCAAAGTATTTTATTTTTTTGCAGTGGCACCCTAATATAGTGAAAAGCTCCCCTCTCCAGCACTGGAGCAGGGAGGTTTTCGCTTAACTAGGGTGCCGCCACCATGCCAGCTCTGGGAAGCTGGTGTGGCAACGGACCTCTATTAAAGTAAAAATCTTCCACTACAGCATTGGAGCTCGGAGCTTTTCACTTCAATAGGGTGCCACCATCATGCCAACTTGTGAAAGCCTTTGAAAGTCCGCCCCATCCTGGTTTGGCAGCAGAGCCCTATTACAGTGAAAAGCTTCTGACCCAGCACTGAAGGAGGGAGATTTTCACTTAAAGAGGTCACCACCACCATGCCAGCCTAGGGATGCATTTCAAAGGCTGTCCTGTGCTGGCATGGGAGTGGTGCCCTATTCAAATTAAAAGCTCCCTGCTCCCATGCTGAAGTGCCTGGTGCCAGTACGAGAGGTGGACACTTTTTATTTAAATAGGGTCCCTTCACCATGCCAGCATAGGGAAACCCTGGAATGGCTTCTCTTAGATGGTGTGACAACGGTGCCCTTTGAAATAGAAAACCTGCCACCATATTGGCGCGACAGTGGCAGCCAAAGTAAGTGAAAAGCTCTTCACACGGGGGAAGTGGGGGCTTTTCACCTACAGAGAGAACCATTGGAGCTACAGTATGGGGGGCTTTTATTTTCTAACGGGTGCCACGCCCACTGTCTGGCCAGCACAAAGGAGCTTTTTAAAATGTTTAAAGGCTCCCCCATGCTGGAATGGTGGATGCTATGGCGCCTTAGGGGCCTGAATGTAGGCCAGTATAGCCAAATCGTGTTTGGTTTACCCTTGATGGACAGTAACAGCATCATGGGTAAAGTAAAGATATATGTTAGTAGGTGGATGGACTTGCCTACATTCAATGTAGGCCAGCCTATCCATATAATAACACTCTAGTTACCATTTTCGCTTTACCGTGGATGCACAGTACTGTGTGTATCCACAGTAAAGCAAATGTAATGCCATGCCCAAAGCAGACCCCACCCCTAAATGTAGGAGTGGGGTCTTACACTCACACACATGCAACACACTGAAACCCTTTGACTCACACCTTCACACAGAACAAACACCAAATACATATATTCATGCATACACCCCATAAATGTATCCATACATACACATTCAATAAAAGAAATACACATACCTTACCTGCATGCATCCACACGTGCCCGCACAGCCATGGGGAGGACTGGATGGCACTCCCCTCCTCTGGCGATGTAGACATGTTGTCTGGGAGGAGAGGATGCACCTCCTGCCAGTCATTATGTTCATGTTGCGGGTCTACTCAATGTGAACATGCTGACTGACAGTAGAGGTTCCTGTCAGGCAGTGTGTCTATGCTGATGGCATGATAATGAGAGCTGGAAGGGCTACAAACAAAAAATAAATAAAATAATGTAACAGTGGACACACCCCTGGAGAGAGGCAGGCAGCACATTCACCTGTGAAAATGAAGGACATGTGGGAGTAGGCTGCCTGTCACTCAGGCAAGGCGGTACCCCTCCTCCCTCTATAGTGGGTGCCCACCATTGGACCAGTTTAAATGAATGGGTCATTGATTTAAGAGAAATACAAGCAACAGATTTAATGGTAAACTATATTCTCGCTGGCTACTACTGTGAGAGAAGAATGTTTTCATAAGAAAATGAAATACCGTTGGTAATTGCCATCTGACACTAATCTCATACCCGGGTTGTTACATCACAAATCACCCTTATTGTTGCTTATGTGACCATTTAGATTAACATTTTTATGTTCACAATTTGTAACCGGTTTAATTCAAAGTGCTGTGCCAAGTTCTATAGTGGTATTAATTGCTGTCAGATTTGTACAACCACAAATTAATATTAAACAAGCATTGACAATACCAACATTTTGGGTAGGCATGGTGAAAGCACTTGCCAGACACTGCCCTAGTGGAATTAACTGGCCATTGATGGTAGCAGGTGCAAAATGGTACGGGTTCCTGGGCATCTAATAGCATGCCCTGGCAAATGACTAGTACGTATACACATGCCAAAACAGATGACCTTGCCAATGCTTGTTTTTAACAGGTCTTTATAGTGCTTATACATTGAGTGGCTGAATGCAGACTTGGTTAAGACATTCATATTACATCAGTGGCATGTTAACAGCTCCAATTAAGTCATTAACTCTCAGAAGACTGCTTTACAAAAACACTGACAGTCACTTTGAGTGCAACATTTTCTGGTAAGGCTTGATTAATGGAAGCTCAAAGACTTGCCTCAAGAAGGTGTTTTGGGACGGGTGGTGCAGGAACATGGTGGGCATGGCCATGTGGATTAACATGGACATAGGCAGTCAATGGGTGGGAAAATAAACAAACAACACATAAAGCTTTGTGTTGTAGGATTATTTAGCGTGTTTTGGGAGCATAGCACCAATACACAGAATCAATGTATAGTGTGTTTTTGGAGTGCAGCGCCACTGCATGAGATCAATGTATAGTGTGTTTTGGGAGTGCAGTGCCACTGCATGGTATCAAGGTATTGCTATGATGCAATTGTTTCAAGCCATGTGTTGCCAGTGTAATATATGGACATGTAAATGAAGACAGGCTACACAGGTCAAAAACAAACCATTTTCTCATTTTAAAAGCACATTTTTTCCTTCTCCTCTGTTGCAGGAGACACATTAGATAATTAATGAACTAATACAACTAACAAATACTAATCACTAATAATAATCAAATAACATTATAATGTGTTGTCCAGTGTAAAATGAGGCAGAAAAGACAGGCTCATTTTAAACGTGCATCCCGATTTTTTTTTTCTTTTTGCTTCTCTCTGTGCTCTGTCCACAGTATTTGCAGGAAGCAAAAACTTGAATAAGCAGGAAATCAGTTTTGTTACAGTTGCCTGCTGTAAAAGTAAGCCATTGTTCGAAGAAGGGAGGTATGACATAGTGGATTCTTATTGGACAAGCATCCTATTAGGGGCTGTAACAGAGGCTTGCTGTAGAATCTCAGGGGGAAAGAAAGTTAGAAGACATTTTGCACAGCTCGGAGAAAGACTTGGCTGGTGTGGCTGGGGAGTTTCCTGATTGAGAAGAAGGTCCCAGTGCACTACCTCACAGGCTGGGAAATTCCAGTCAATAAGCCCTGGCTTGAGTGACTGCAGATGCACGTCCTCGCTGGGGTGCTTTAAGAGGGAGCACCGAGCCATTTCCAGAAGGCGACCAGCTTGAGGAATTTGCATGCAGAATAAGCTCGGTAATTATATTGCAGAGTGCGGGGGCGGTGTGTGTGTGTGTGCGAAACCTATTCAGGCACAGTAGAAAAGGAAATTCCTGGATTTAATCAACATGTCTAATTTTGTTACAGATAATGCTGTTGCTGTACAATTTCCATTTATTTCTGTAAAAAGGGTAAGATGGTGTTGAAATGCAATTGTTTATAATACACAAAAATATATGAAATCAGATGTGTAGTGTATTTTTGTTTTTCTCATTTCTTAGTGCATCTACCATTATAGCACTGGTAATATGGGGAAGAGTTTTAAGCAGTGTATAAGTGTGTGTGTGACTTCTGAATGGAACATAACAACATAGTCTGTTGGAGGTAAATGAGTCAGCAGAAAGAGAGACTTCTGGATATAGTTCACTAATGTAAATAAATGAGTGATATACCACATGTTTAACTCGCTGGTGTAGATAAATCAGTGAGAAAAGCCCAAGGAGGCATTCCATATGAAAATGTGGTGTTTCTGAAATGTAGGCCTGAGGTCTCTCTAGTGGTCACACGAACAATCTAAACAAAAATAAGGGGTTCTGGATATTGGGGCCACATATAAAACAAAGGAATTATGCTCACCAGAAATACCACCAACAACGCATACCACCAACAAAAGGTATACTAACTAAATATATCTGTGTACTGAAATAATGCATATCCACTATATTTCTATAATACCAAACACAATCTGAATGCAATGAGTGATTATTACTGAATTATTTTATTTTTGGCGGTAAGAAAATACTGCCAGGCCCCAAATCTACACAAAATACCCAACATATTTATGGTGCGTTGCAGGCCGGGAAAGTGATCACAGAGCACCTACTGGGCGTGGTAAGTGTGCCTCACACTGCCATCTGAACATAAAAGAGAATCCATTTCATAATAGCAGTGTGTCACTAAAAATGAATTTCAGAATGTCACAAAGGGAAACCACATTCTCAGACCTAGTGCAATATTTAGAGGCAAAGTTATTTGCACATGGGAAGTGGTCATCTAATAGTACCTCAGAATGGCATGACCGCATTCAGGGTGAGGTGCAGAAAGAAAAACTAGACAATATTTTTGCAGAAGGCAGCATAATTCAGGTCTGCCTTACAAGGTTATTGAATGCAGCTGATAAAAATGCAGAGAAAGATTGTCTAATACGGCTATGCGCCAAGATCTGGTTTATTTTGAATAGGTCCCTGCGAATGCAGGAAAATGATACCCAGCTAATTAACAGGTTAAAGACTGACTTAGATGGGGCAAGTAAGAAAGAGGAAATGTTAAGAAAAGAGTTGGATGTATGCCAAAAAGACATGCAGTTAAAATGCAGAGATTTTGATGCTCAATGGTCCAAAAGCAAGAAACAGTTTGAGGACAGTGAGCAAGAATTGGTACACTTAAAAGCATTAGTGGACCACATTAGACAAGATAAAGATGAGGTGGTTTCAGAGATGCAAGTTTTACAAAAAGAACATTTTGAAAAAGAAAGTGACCTCCAAAATGTAGAACAACAGGTGATTAAAATGCTTCAAGAAAGAGACAAGCGAAATACAGAATTTAATGAATGCCAAATGCAAATGTGCGACATGCAGGAGGTAATTAATAAAATGAGTGATGAAAACAACTATTTGCAAAACGAAGCAGACAGGCTCCTTAGAAAGTGTAAGGACTTAGAACAGCATATGTGCATTCCCAGGTCCCAGGAGAGGCAGCAGGGTACTACATTCAATGGAGTGGAGGTGAATTCTATTTCTTCCCAAAGAGCTAGTGCTCCAGTGACTGGGCCGGTGACTGAACTTGGTTGCAGCGCCCTTGGGGGATTTGATACTTCCATTGGGGGCCGCCACCAAAACCCATACACCTGGAACCAAGGTTGAGTCACCAGGTAGTGCAATTCCATGCATTGCAACAAGTAACCCCATAAAGATAATGAAATCTATTAAAGCCCTGATCAAACCATTTAAAAAAGGAGGGGAATGCTGCATTGAGGATCACTTAGAAACGGTTCATGACATTTTTAAAGCCCTCCAGATCCCTAAGGAACAGTACAGGCAGTATTTTCATTTAACTTTAGATGCTCCGATGGCCAGCATCATAAGGGGATTAAATGAACAGCAGAATATGACATGGGCGGAGTTTGAAAAAGAGTAATTACAGGAGGCAAAGAAAGTTGCTTACACAATCACTGCTGGGCCTAATACATCCCCTCGCCAGTTTTTACAAGATTTAAAAAGAGCATTTTCTCGCTTTGATGTATCTTTTGACCCCAATTCTAATGAATTTAAAACTGCCTACTTCTATGGGCTACAGAAAGACATCATATCTCAATTGGTCCGTGAATTTGATTGTGACATGTCCCTTGAGTGGATTGTGCATCAAAGCACAAAACTATATGAGGTACTCTATTGTCAGGGTAGAGAAAGTGATCAAATGAAAGATACTAGACCTAAATCTAAAGAACCCTCAGCAACAGTGATGGAAATCAGGTCAGCCAAAATGTTCCTTGAGTCTGCTCAAAGTCTAGGTAAAAATAATTCGGCACCTGAACAAAGGTTTAATCAACAAAGGTCATCACACTCTGCACCAATGTTTCAATCACATGATCCTAGTAATAGGGAGAGCTACATCAGCCTTAGGTATTTAGGAGATAGGCCCTGGGCAGGCTATCGGCCTGATATGTCCAATATGAACAATAACCAGAGACAAAATCAAGATCAAAGAAATGATGGTCCCTACCAGACATTGGGAACACAGAGCAAATTTGATCCCAACACCATGATATATGGTAATCAGGATAGACTCCGATATGTGGATCGATTTGCTGATAATGGGAATCAACATAGGAGCCAGTACCCACAACATGAGAGACAGGACATGAGACAGAACATGAATTACACCCCACGGCAGTACAATGATTCCCCACCAGGGGACTATAATCAAAGGATGGGCGCACCCCGCTCCCCTCCACAAATTAATCAAGAGTTCAGAAACCATCCCAATAGAAATCACTCACCTGAGAGGTATCAGAATAGATCCAATCAGGGAGAAAACAACCAATATCGATCTAGGCCACAGAGAGAAGATTCTAGAGAGATGGAAAGATTCCAGTGTCTCGAGGCCCAAGTGAAGATGTTGGCTGAACAAATAGGAAAGCTCTGTACAGTACAAAAACAGCCATCAAAGGAGGGGGCAGATGGCCATAGCAATGACCGGGGAGCTTCTGAAAAGTGACTAAGTACTCAGGATACCTACAGCGCCGAAAAGACAGATTGCTCTGATGTAATTTTGCATAATGACTCTGAGATGTCTAATGATTTAAAAATGAAAATGCCAGTAAGTGAACATGTAACAGAAAGTGCAAATACTTCTGAAAGAGAGGTACGGTTTAACCTAGAGCTAAATCAAACATTGAAGATTTGTACAAATGAAATAAGAAAACTTGAAACTCCAAAAGAACAAAGAGACAGCTTTAAGAAAAATGGCTCATGCATGGGGAATACCAGTAAACAGGGAGTAAGTAGGGATGCTATAATTTCTTCCCTGGACACTCAGAACAATGACCAAACACAGGCAGAAAAAGGAAATACTCAAAAGGAGGGTACAGGTCAATCATCTGAAGAATTCTTTGAGCCACATATTTTTGAAGAGGCTGAAAGGGCTGGTACCACACTAAATGATCACAAATGCACAGAATTAAACAATGACAGATTGCTGAATGATATTGTTACACATGTTCAGTTGGAAGGTTGTAATGTGGCCCCTGATGATACCTGGATGGATAGGCGAACAGTGGCCACACTCCAAAAAACATCTGAACATGGAGAAATGAATAAAGTCTATCGCGCAGAAATGGACAAAAAGGAGGGAAAAATGTCTTTCCATTTACCAATGTGTTTAGCCAAAAGTGAAAAAGGCCTGAGAAGGTGAGCCTTGAAATCAGTAAGAATTCACAGTTCTTATGTGTGTTAGAGGAGGTTGAAAATAGGTATTATGCTCCCATCAATGTAGAAGAAAAATGCCAAACATTTGCAATGATTGACACTGGCGCACAGGCCACAATTATGTCTAAGGAGCTGGTAAAGAGTATCAATGAAGGGAGATCCCCACAGAATCAGATCACGGTGAAGGAAAATCAAGGTCCAGTGCATAACTTTAACGGGGAGGAGGTGCCCATTATAGGTATAACTGAGGTTGACATAAAAATAGGAAAACACAGAATGAAACAAGAGGTATTGATCACATCTCTTTGTGAAATTCCATTTCTGATGGGGACAGATTGCCTGAAAAGATTGTCTCCTCTCATAGATGGGGTAAATGGAGTGCTGTGGTCCTTAACCAAAAAAACATTGAGACCTAAGAAACTAAAATCACAAAACAGCAACATAAATTAATGTCACACCGTTTCCAAAACAAATGATGCAGTGGAGGTTTATCTCCAGAATAGTTGCATACCTACTGTCACTGTTATATTAATGTGTCAAGACAAAATGCAGAGCGACAATGAAAAACTACCTGTACAAATATACTTAGACCCAAGGAAAAAATGGCAGACTGCCATAGATGAGCACACCTTACGTTTTTATTTAAAAGAGAAAACATGCAAACAGAATACTGCTTATAAAACAGATTCAGAAAAACACATTACCACTCTTGCTGAAATACACATGGAAGATGAGCAACCATGGGTTCATGTTGGTATAAATGACTGTTTTAAAACAATAAAAGCCACTTTAGCGCTTCAACAGTAAAGGAGTTTCATTAATGAGAAATTATTGCAGAAAATAATGGAGAGGGAGGAGATCCCGAAATTTAGAATTAAGAACCAATATGTCTCTGGTTTCGACAGTCCAGACTTTGAAAACCGAATTGCAGGAAGATGCATGCTGAAAATTAGTATTGGGCACAAAACAATTTACCATAATGTATGGATAGTGAGTGGAGCACAAAATTACTTTTACATGGGCAATGACATCATGCACAGAATGTGTATGGTGTTAGATTTTCTTAATCAAAAAATATGGTCACGCCTAGGTGGGCCGGTACCTGAATTTGAAGACAAAAGAAGGGCTTATCACTGTGTAAAACTGGTGCCTTATGCAATTGAATTACAAAAGAGGAAATATACTATTATCCCTGCATTTACCAAACAGTTTGCAATAACACTGAAATGCAAAAATGGACAGCAGATGAAAGATTCTGATGCATTTGTGTGCCTGAATGACTCCATAAAACAGCAAGGCCTGGATTATGAATACATTCCATTGGTAGATATTGGTGAAGGGTCTGTAAAAATTATGATTAATAATAAAAGTTGCCAAGATATTCATTTAGAGGAAAATTCCCCATTAGGAATCGACATACAAAAATCACATTATACTGCAGATCTAAATAACATGGTGATTGAAAATATCCCTGAAAAGTATGTAAATGCCAAGGGTGAGTTGCCAGAATACCTGGACTCTCATCCCAAAGGAATATTTAAAATTAATTCTGTGTACCCTTATGATTCAAGTGAGACAGTGTGCTGTTATCAAGAGAATTGTATAACATTTCACTTAAGTGAAAATGAAATGGAAAATCAGCCCATTGAAATGGAAGCTGACATGCCAAAACATGTAAAAGTGGCAGCTTTACAAAGAGACACAGCCACACAGCTAGAGGAAAGCGCCGAGATTCCCCTACCAGAACATTTTCCAGAATTTTCCAAAATGGTAGAGGAGCAGATCTTATTAGCGGATGCGTGTGACAACGATGAGGATAGAAATGAATTGAGGAAGATATTTATGGAATTTAACCCTTTAAGTGCCAAGGACGAGGTATCTCGTCCTTGGAAGTGCGCACGCAGTGCTAAGGACGAGATAGCTTGTCCTTTTCGGCACCTTGTTTTGAGCGATCCCTGCAAAGCAGGGATCGCTCAAAACTGTAATCCAACCCCCGGGCTATGTCACTGCCAGGGGGCTGGATTACCTTCAGTTTCACGTCGGCATGCGTAACGCACGTCGGCGTGAAACTGAAAGTAAATTCCCCGCAGCAGCCATTTTCGGCTGCTGCGGGGAAGAGAGAAGGTAAGAGACCTTCTTTGTCCGCCTCGATCTCCGGCTGTATTTCAAGCCGGATATCAAGGCGGGTATCGTTGGAAAGGGGAGATTCTCCCCTTTCCAACGAGACCCATTGTGTGGCATTGCTGCCCGCGGATCGAGCGCAGGGCGCGCGATCCGTGGGCAGCAATGCCACCGGATCAATACAGATCCGTTTGTGACGCAGGTGGAGGAGGGGGCTGCTTACTAGGTAAGCGCCCCCCCTCCCCCGTGGCCCCAAGGCATGGGGCCACAGCGGCAGAGACCCCTGGGGGCAGATGATCACTGCCCCCAGGGGTGAAATAAAAAAAATAAAAAAATAAAAAAATCGAGTGATGGAGGGAGGTGGGAGGGGGTTTGGGGCCCTGGGGCCCACTAGACCACCAGGGATTTTGTAAAAAATGGTGTCCTTGGAAAGGGGGGCTTCCCCCCTTTCCAAGGACACCACATATAGGAGGCATTGCTGGTCACGGATAGGCGCAGAGCGCTCGATCCGTGACCAGCAACCCAGTAGACCACCATGGATCCGTTTGTGGGGGGGGGCTGCCTCAAGTAAGCAGCCCTCTCCCCTTCCCGGCCCCCAAAGCATGGGGGCACATGCATGAGAACCCTGGGGCAGATGGCTGACCATCTGCCCCAGGGGAATGAAAAAAAAATATAATTGAAAGTATGTGGAAAGGGGGTGGGGGAAGGGGTGGGGGTGGGGGGCCTCTAGCCACCATGGATTTTTCATTGAATGAAAGGGGGGGAGGGATGCCCCCCCACCGAAGTAGAAAGGGACACCCCTTGTAACCCTCCCTGGGGGCAGATATCTGCTCCTAGGAAGGGGCATCTGACCCCAGGGAGGGATGCATGAGGAGGGGCCCCCCTATCTGCCCCCAGGGTGGGTTGCATGAGGTGGGGCCCTCCATTTGGGGTGGGGGGGTTGAGGGCCACCCCCTGTTGTGGTACATCATGCGCTGCCAATTTAGGGTGGCCCTCAGCCCCCCCTAAAAAGCAGCCTGTGATTTTGTATATTTTTTTTTGTTTACCCAAATTTGCTTGGTGCAGATGGGCCCATTAGTGTGACTATCTGCCCCCAGGGTGCCCAAACCCTAGTGCCCCATCTATTGGGGGTCCTGCCCCACCTTTTGGGGTGGCCCTCTCCCCCCTCACCCAAATGGAGGTGGGGTGTACCTCACGCAGCCGTTTGGAGGAGGCCCAGGGAGGCCTGCATGAGGTGTGTCCCCCAGCCATTGGGGGTGGGGTGGGGGGCACCCCAAAAGGTGGGGCAGGACCCCCAATAGATGGGGCAGTAGGGTTTGGGCACCCTGGGGGCAGATAGTCACACTAATGGGCCCATCTGCACCAAGCAAATTTGGGTAAACAAAAAAAAATATACAAAATCACAGGCTGCTTTTTAGGGGGGGCTGAGGGCCACCCTAAATTGGCAGCGCATGATGTACCGCAACGGGGGGTGGCCCTCAACCCCCCCCACCCCAAATGGAGGGCCCCACCTCATGCAACCCTCCCTGGGTGCAGATAGGGGGGGCCTCACCTCATGCATCCCTCCCTGGGGTCAGATGCCCCTTCCTAGGAGCAGATATCTGCCCCCAGGGAGGGTTGCATGAGGTGGGACCCTCCATTTGGGGTGGGGGGGGTTGAGGACCACCCCCGTTGCGGTACATCATGCGCTGCCAATTTAGGGTGGCCCTCAGCGCCCCCTAAAAAGCAGCCTGTGATTTTGTATATTTTTTTTTGTTTACCCAACTTTGCTTGGTGCAGATGGCCACATTGTCCCGGGAGGATAGCTCAGCGGCAGCGTGCGCGTCTTGGAAGCAAGACGACATGAAGCAACAACGGGTTCGATCCCCGGGTCCGCGCTTAGAAACCTCTGGGTGTTTAAGCGCGTTATAAATACGTAACTAAGACAAAAAAAAAAAAACAACACAATTACACAACTAAGAAAAACAAACAATTCCTGTAACAGCGCCTCGATGCCTGTGGGCTGTGTGAGCGCTTTATAAATGTTAAATAAATAAATAAATAAATTAGTGTGGCTATCTGCCCCCAGGGTGCCCAAACCCTACTGCCCCATCTATTGGGGGTCCTGCCCCACCTTTTGGGGTGGCCCTCTCCCCCCTCACCCCAAATGGAGGTGGGGTGTACCTCACGCAGCCGTTTGGAGGAGGCCCAGGGAGGCCTGCATGAGGTGTGTCCCCCAGCCATTGGGGGTGGAGTGGGGGCACCCCAAAAGGTGGGGCAGGACCCCCAATAGATGGGGCAGTAGGGTTTGGGCACCTTGGGGGCAGATAGCCACACTAATGGGCCCATCTGCACCAAGCAAAGTTGGGTAAACAAAAAAAAATATACAAAATCACAGGCTGCTTTTTAGGGGGGGCTGAGGGCCACCCTAAATTGGCAGCGCATGATGTACCGCAACGGGGGGTGGCCCTCAACCCCCCCCATCCCAAATGGAGGGCCCCACCTCATGCAACCCTCCCTGGGCGCAGATAGGGGGGGCCTCACCTCATGCATCCCTCCCTGGGGTCAGATGCCCCTTCCTAGGAGCAGATATCTGCCCCCAGGGAGGGTTGCATGAGGTGGGGCCCTCCATTTGGGGTGCGGGGGGGTTGAGGGCCACCCCCCGTTGCGGTACCTCATGCGCTGCCAATTTAGGGTGGCCCTCAGCCCCCCCTAAAAAGCAGCCTGTGATTTTGTATATTTTTTTTTGTTTACCCAACTTTGCTTGGTGCAGATGGGCCCATTAGTGTGGCTATCTGCCCCCAAGGTGCCCAAACCCTACTGCCCCATCTATTGGGGGTCCTGCCCCACCTTTTGGGGCGGCCCTCTCCCCCCTCACCCCAAATGGAGGTGGGGTGTACCTCACGCAGCCATTTGGAGGAGGCCCAGGGAGGCCTGCATGAGGTGTGTCCCCCACCATTGGGGGTGGGGTGGGGGGGGCACCCCAAAAGGTGGGGCAGGACCCCCAATAGATGGGGCAGTAAGGTTTGGGCACTCCGGCGCCAGATTGGCACACCAATGTGCCCCTGTTCACTATGTAAGTACCACATATATTACTTGGTAATGTGCGGGTGGAGGGTTACTGTGGTGGGAGAAACTGTGGCTGCAGTGTCAGTGGTATGGGTGAGAAAGGGTAGTAGGGCGGTTCGGGGGCCAGTGATGGGAGTGCCTTGCATTGAGGAAGGTGGCTGCTTTGCAGAAGGAAAAATTGGCCGACATAAGTAGCAGCTCCTTTTCAAAAATGTTGCCGGTAGTAATGTAGATGGTCATTTTGTGTATAGGCGCGTTACAAATGCCATATCATATCATATCATATCATATCAAAGGGGAGTTGGGTTACCAAAGGAAAAAAGTGAAATTATTGGAAGGTTTTTTAGGGGGGGCGGTGGGGCACCCCAAAGGGTTGGGAAAGTTTCTAAAGGAATGGGGCGTTAACCCCCCCTGCCCACAATGGCGTGGGTGCCATGTCATGCAGCCCTCCCTGGGACCAGATATCTGCTCCTAGGAACGAACGCCTGAGCCCAGGGAGGAGTGCATGACAGCCTCCCCCCTTATCTGCCCCTTGGGAGGGCTACATGAGATGGGCCGCCCCTCAAATTGGGGTGGTGGTGGAGAGGGGCAACCCCCCTCACATTAGGACATTCCACAGCGGTGTAGGGGGCCCCTCCGCCCCCACAAAAGGGCAGCCTGCCACTTTGAATTGGGTTCTTCGTTTACTATACCTGCCTTGGCGTAGAGGGGCACATTGGTGTGCCAGTCTGGCGCCGGGGTGCCCAAAACGTACAGGCCAATGCAACAGGGGGGGCCAATATGGGTGGTCTGGTATGTGGGTGGGCTGACACAGATAATATATGTTTTGTTCTTCCCTTTACAGGTCTTGAGCATTTCAAGCTTCTCCCTTGTTATGTACGTATGAAATTTTGCTTATTCCAACATTTTATAGTGGGTGGAGGGCACATTGCTATTGGGATGGGGGTGAACAGGGCCTGTAGTGTTCTGTTGTGAAGGAAGTGGGTGCTCTAGGGAGGTATTGGGGTGGCCAGGAACACACTTGCCCGGGTTGCGGACAAAACGTCCCCCATTGCAACTGAACAGTGCTGTTTCCCTGGGAGGGAAGTTTGCCACTTAGCCATCTGTGCAATGTTTTTTTTGTGTGCTGGGCGTTGCCATACACCCATTGGTCTTAGGCCAGTTTGCTATCACTGTGCAGTCCAGCCTTCTGTGGAGGTAGATGACTGAGAAGTTTCATGTATGTGGTGGAAGAAGCTGAAAAATGTACAGATATATGCCAGACAGTTTGGATGTGTTATTGGTAGGCAAAGCACTGAATGTAATTCTTTTATGTTTCTGGTGCAGTTGCGGCTACTGAAAAGCTTATGCTGACTTATGTAAGTACCACATATATTACTTGGTAATGTGCGGGTGGAGGGTTACTGTGGTGGGAGAAACTGTGGCTGCAGTGTCAGTGGTATGGGTGAGAAAGGGTAGTAGGGCGATTCGGGGGCCAGTGATGGGAGTGCCTTGCATTGAGGAAGATGGCTGCTTTGCAGAAGGAAAAATTGGCCGACATAAGTAGCAGCTCCTTTTCAAAAATGTTGCCGGTAGTAATGAAGATGGTCATTTTGTTCTGAGCATGGTACGCGTACTTGATACAGAGAACACTACTTTTACTGCAACAATCACCATTTCTGTGGTCCTTTTCCAGCAGTCGTCCCAGTGAGCCCCGCCAGGCGCCCCATCCTTTTGCAGGGGGAAAAGCTGTAACGCAGGGTAGCTAGAGGGGCAGGAGGGGTGGGGGGTGAAGTCATTGGCCTTGGGCGTCCATCTCCCAGATGGATATATTGTCCCTCAAAAGCAGCAGTGGGTGCAGGGTGCCCCGGCACGGTCCCCAGCCCGTCCTAGAGGGGAAAGCTGCAGTGCTGGCCAGGTAGAGATGTAGGGTGGTGGTGGTTGATGTGTGTGACCTTGGCTGCCTCTCTGCTTTGGTAGTCGAATGGCCCCAAGTTCACCAGTACTTTAGGAGCTGCGCCCCAATTTCTCACAATCAAAGTGTCCAAATTTGCATGCATGTGTAATGAATGGCACACATTCTGTCAGAGTAACTATATTCGGAGAGGTTACAAAGCACCCTTGCTGCACATGTCATATCTTCTGTCAGACTAGTCACCCTGCCTAAGTGTAATGGTGTAGCATGTGGAAGTCACCTTACCACTGTGCAGTGCAGGCGGTGGGGCACAGGAGCAGACAACCTTTACTGATTACAATTGCTCCAGCACAACTGTGTTATTGGCACAAGGTGACATACTGTCTTCTTCACCTCTTTCCCACCTCCTTCCCCTAAAATACATGTGCAAATTACGTAATGACCTTCTGTAAATTCACATGAGAGGTGCATGTCCGAATGGGTGAAGTGTGTGTCTGGGATTGTTACAAGAGTCATGTGTTCACACAATCATTCAGCTAGTTGGTAAACTGTATGTATAGGCATATTCATGGGGTTCACTTGTTTCCATATCATAGTGACGATGAGGGTTGTGTAGATAATTGCCTACTCTTTCACCCAAAGGGCTGCACGATTTTCCGAGGGCCAACCACATCTGGCTCTCAAAGGGATGCCCTCCTGGTGCATTGGTTTGGGGTTAGGGGGAAGTGCTTTCACCAGCTCAGAGGAGCCATCAGCGATGTCCATGCAAAAGGAGATGCAACCCCCCCACCTACAGTGGTGCACCTGGGAGGAAAAGATTTAGCGTCTGTGGGAGGGGAAGGGATACATGAGCTGCTAATGGAGGAACTGGAATGGATAGCACAGATGTTTCCAAACAGTGATGGTTTGGTGCCAGATTTCCGGGATTTATTTATTTTTATGTTTTTTTATGTTTTTTTCTGCAGGATGCCATATGCCCACTTGTCTTATTTCCATTTCCAATCCGTGTGCAGTCTAGCCTTCCGTAGTGGTAGATGACTGAGAAGTGTCATGGAACTGGTGGAAGGAAGTGAAAAATGTACAGATAGTTGCCAGACAGTTTGGATGTGTAATTGGTAGGCAAAGCATTGATTTTAATTCTTTTATGTTTCCTTTGCAGTTGCGGCTACTGAAAAGCTATTGCTGACTTATGTAAGTACAACATTTATTACTTGGTAATGTGGGGGTGGAGGGTTAAAGCGGTGGAAGGAATTGTGGCTGCATTGTCAGTGATAAGGGTGGGAAAGGGTAGTGGGGAGGGTCGGGGGCCAGTGATGGGTGTGCCTTGCATTGCAGAAGGAAAGGTATGGCCGACATAAGTAGCAGCAAATTTTAAAAAAATGTTTCCAGTAGTTATATAGATGGTCATTTTTTCTGAGCATGCTATGCACACTTGTTACAGAGCTCATTCCTTTCACTGCAAAGTTCACCATTTCTGTGGTCCAATTTCAGCAGTGGTCCCAGTGTGCCCTGTCAGGGTCCCCATCCTTTTGCAGGGGGAAAAACTGTAACGCAGGGTAGCTAGAGAGGGGGGTGTCATTGGCCTTGGGCGTCCATCCCCCAGGTGGATATTTTGTCCTCCAAATTTAGCAGTGGGTGCAGGGTGCCCTGGCAGGGTCCAATCCCTTCCAGGAGAGGAAAACTGTAGTGCTGACCAGGAAGCTAGGTAGGGTAGTGGTGGGTGATGGGTGTGACCTTGGCCACCTCCCTTCCTTGGTAGTGAAGTGCCCCTAAGGTCACTAGTGGTCCTGGAGCTATGGCCGAAACACTCACATTGAAAGTGTCTGAAGGTGCACCCATTTGTGGTAAATGTGGCACATTCTGTCAGGGTACCTATATTCAGAGAGCATACAAAGCACACTTCCTGTGGACTTCATATCCTCTGTGAGACTAGTCACCCTGCCAAATTGTAACAATGTAGCATGTGCAAGTCACCTTACCACCGTGCTGGGCAGGCGGTGGGCCACAGGAGCAGACAACTTTTACTGATTACAATTGTGCCAGCACAACTGTGTTATTGGCACAAGGTGACATACTATCTTCTTCACCTCCTTCCCCTGAAAAAAATGTGGCAATTATGTGTCGACCTACTGTTATCTCAAACGAGAGGTGGTTTCCGAATGGGTGAAGTGTGTGTCTGGGATTGTTACAAGAGTCATGTATTGGTGCAATTGTTGTGTAATGTGGTAAAATGTATGTGTAGCCATAATCATGGGGGTTTTCCTGTTTCCATTTCCTAGTGAGGATGAGGGTTGTGTGGATTTTCGGCCACTCTTATATCCAAAGGGCTGCACGACTTTTCCGAGGGCCACCTACATCTGGGTCTGGAAGGGATGGCCTTGCAGTGCATTGGTTTGGGGTGGGGGGGATGCGCCTTCACCAGCTCCGAGGAGCCATCATCGCTGCCCAAGCAAAAGGAAAGGCCCCCCCCCCTGACCTTATAGTGGTTCACCTGGGAGGAAATGATTTTGCGTCTGTGGGACGGAAGGTGGTACGGGAGCAGCTCATGGCAGACCTTGAATGGATTGCACAGAGGTTTCCAAACACTGTGGTGGCCTGGTCCCAGATGATTCCCAGGATGGATTGGAGAACTCAAGGGAATAGAAGGGCCATCAACTGCTTGGTGTGGAAAATGAATGGCGAGTTCACTAGACTGACAGAGGGCAACACCAGAATACGGACCATTCACCATGGCAATATCAAAGGTGCTGTGATGTTTCACAGAGATGGGGTGCACCTTTCCAAAACAGGCATGGAGCTGTTCATTGGAAACATAATGGATTTTGCCCAGACGCTATTTTAGGGGGGGTTTGCCCAGTGACTGATGGACACACTGGAAGATGTGAAAAGTGAATAGAAATGGTAGTAAGTATGTTGGCAGTGAGACTTCCACTTTCTAGCAATTGTTTGCATTCATGGCATGTCAAAGCATTCAGTATGTTTCTGCTACTTATTTCTTAGGTACCCATCACTACTTGCTTCAGCCTACATCAATTTGCTTGGCCTTGCAATAATTTTGTCCTTGTGAGCTTTCCCCTTACAATAGACACCCCTATATGAATGAGCAGGTGTTTTTGTCAAAAGTGTGCCAGCAGTTGCCCGGAAGGGCCAGCCGTGTACTTTATTTATCTTCCCTTTCTGCTTCTTCATTGCCTATGGCTTTTCAACTCACCCAATCACTAATACGTTGCATGGTTCCTTCTCACCTCGATTTCCCATCCACAAGCATGCCATGGAGGAGGGCATGGTGCAAAGCATGTTGGCTGTTTCTGAATAGGTAGTGTGGCTGAAATCCTCGTCCCCACGCTTGTATTTCTGTACAGTTTAGCGGAATAGTACATTGTCCATAGATTTTTTGTTCTCTTTCTTTTAAGTGCAGGTGTGTTGTAGCTCTCTACCCACTTGTAGGAAAGCAGTCAGCTGGTCCTTAGCATTTCACGTGAGTGTTTGCAAAGTACTACTCCGTTTATTGTAGCGTGCAGGGAGTACGTCATATTGCAGAGGGCTGCTACAGTTTGTGAGCAAAGTCTGGACCTTTTGGTGTACTTGTGTGGAGTAGGTTTGTGGCACTGAATACCACTTACTGTGCTACGTTCCATACTTTCAGAAGCACACATACTTCTTGTTTCAGTCTTCATATGGTCTTTGGGCAGTGAAGGGTTCCATAGCGAAGGTACTCATGGCTTCTCGGCGATCAATGTCTGGTGCGGAGGCATTAGCTGCAGTGATGGAGTCTGGCTCAGAGCAAGGCACAGATGTGTACATGCATTCTGAAACAGATAGTGCTTCTGAGGGGCACGAGGGAAGTGATTGGGGAAGTGAGATGGCCATTGACGAAAGTCCCTCCTCCCACTCATCATCGTCATCATCTGATGATGAAGAGGAAGGAAGAGTGCGTCCACCTTTTCGCACTCTTCCCACACGTAGGGGACCTGTAAGGGGGAGGGGACGTGCAAGACGGCCACGCAATGTGGCAGTTCCTGACATGACTCAAGAGTCGCTCTGGGTGCCTCCAGCAATGGCTCAGCCTGTTGTGCCCCCTTTCACTGGTATATCAGGGTGCACAGTGAATACAGAAGGGTTTCAGCCTATTGATTTTTTCAACCTTTTTGTTGATGATGGGTTCATTGCAGATGTGGTTCAGCAAACCAATTTATACGCTGCACAGTTCATGAGGTCTAGGGGTCCCACTCTGAAACCCCACTCCAGAGCACAAGCATGGGTACCCACAAACGATGTTGAAATGAGACAGTTTTGGGGTCTCATTTTGCTCATGGGAATTGGACACAAGCCGTCTGTCGCAATATACTGGTCTACTGTAGCACCACTTTATTGCCCGTTTTTTCAGCTACAATGAGCAGAAATCGATTTCAAGCACTGCGCCGTATGTTGCACTTCAATGACAACTCGGCAGCATTACCCAAAACGGACCCAAACTTTGATAGGCTGTTCAAACTTAAGCCATTTCTGGACCACTTCACTCACCGATTTGCAGAGGTGTATGTTCCTAGCCAGAACATATCCATTGATGAATCGTTGGTGTTGTTCAAAGGTCGCCTTGTATTCAGGCAATACATTCCTAGCAAGAGATCACGATATGGAATTAAAATGTACATGTTGTGTGAAAGTACCACTGGGTATGTCAGCAGCATGAGAGTCTACACCGGTAAAGACTCTACCCTAAACCCTCCGGGCTGCCCAGCCCATTTAGGGACAAGTGAGAAGATTGTTTGGGATCTTCTCACACCATGGCTCCACAAGGGACATCATTTGTATGTAGACAATTTCTACACCGGAATTCCACTGTTCAAGGAATTGTTCAATGTGGGCACACTGGCATGCGGTACAATCCGCAGTAATCGCAAAGGCTTCCCCAGACAACTTGTGTGTAAGAAGTTGGCCAAGGGACAATGTATGGCATTGCGGCAGGATGAATTGTTAGCAGTGAAATTCTGTGACAAAAGGGATGTGTACATGCTAAGTACTATTCATGATGAAAGTACTTCAGCTGTCCCTCTGCGCAGGCAGACTCAGCAAGTGTTGAAGCCCAATTGCATTCTGGATTACAAGTACATGGGTGGAGTAGACAAAAATGACCAAGTGCTTGAGTCATACCACGCTGAACGCAAGTCGCGTTTCTGGTACAAAAAGTTAGCCACACACATTGTGCATATGGCAACGTACAATGCTTATGTGGTGTACCTTGCAGCTACTCCAGAAAACAAGCTCTCCTTTTTGAATTAGAAATTGTTCAATCTCTGGCTAATGTTCATGTACAAATTCCCTCCTTTCCAGAGGTCGAAGATGTGGCCAGATTGCAAGAGCGACACTTTGGTGATTATGTTCCTCCCACTGCCACGAAAGCACAACCATACCGAAAATGTAAGGTGTGTACAAAACAAGGAAAGAGGAAGGATACTCGGGTGTACTGTCCCCAATGCCCTTCCCAGCCTGCCCTCTGCTTTCAGCCTTGTTTCCTTTTGTATCATACAAAGGAAAATTATTGGGAGATCGACTGATTTCCGAAAATGCCCATCATTCCTTGAAAGGGACCCTTAGCCACTGAAATCGTGCATGTCTTGTAAAGGAATGGCACTCTTGCACCCTGCCCTGGAGGTGTACCTTCAATGAAAATGCAACAGGATGTCAACTCACTTCACTTGATTTAGCGTGCATTCACGAGCATCGCTAGTCCTGCTTCCTCCACTTGAGGCTTGCCTTGGAAAGGCAACCACAGCCGTAGCTTTCCCTTGAGGCCTGTCAAGAAAATGTACATCAGTCTAGATCCCTCAGCTCAAAGCGTGACTTGCAAAGGAACGCTAATCAGGCTCCTTCCATTGGAGGCGTGCCTACGAAATAGTAATCATTATGAGTCCCTGTACTTGAGTTGTGCCATGCGGGTCTTTCCCCTTTGGCGTGCTTTGGCAAGCAATGCTAGTCCTGCCCCCTCCACTTGAGGCCTGCCTGGGAAAGAGACATCACCCCCGGTACCTTTCACTTCAGGTCTGCCTCATAAGGAAAAGGCAGTCTAGCTCCCTCTGCGCGTGGTGTGCCTTGCAAAGTAACGCAATGCTTGTTTCTTCCAAAGCAGGCACATCTTGGAAAGAAATGCCACTCTAGCTCCCTCCACTTGAGGTGTGCCTTGGAGTAGGTGGGGACAGCACTCTGCTTTACTCCCCTTTGGCGTGCTTTGGCAAGCAATGCTAGTCCTGCCCCCTCCACTTGAGGCCTGCCTGGGAAAGAGACATCACCCCCGGTACCTTTCACTTCAGGTCTGCCTCATAAGGAAAAGGCAGTCTAGCTCCCTCTGCGCGTGGTGTGCCTTGCAAAGTAACGCAATGCTTGTTTCTTCCAAAGCAGGCACATCTTGGAAAGAAATGCCACTCTAGCTCCCTCCACTTGAGGTGTGCCTTGGAGTAGGTGGGGACAGCACTCTGCTTTACTCCCCTTTGGCGTGCTTTGGCAAGCAATGCTAGTCCTGCCCCCTCCACTTGAGGCCTGCCTGGGAAAGAGACATCACCCCCGGTACCTTTCACTTCAGGTCTGCCTCATAAGGAAAAGGCAGTCTAGCTCCCTCTGCACGTGGTGTGCCTTGCAAAGTAACGCAATGCTTGTTTCTTCCAATGCAGGCACATCTTGGAAAGAAATGCCACTCTAGCTCCCTCCACTTGAGGTGTGCCTTGGAGTAGGTGGGGACAGCACTCTGCTTTACTCCCTTTTGGCGTGCTTTGGCAAGCAATGCTAGTCCTGCCCCCTCCACTTGAAGCCTGCCTGGGAAAGAGACATCACCCCCGGTACCTTTCACTTCAGGTCTGCCTCATAAGGAAAAGGCAGTCTAGCTCTCTCTGCGCGTGGTGTGCCTTGCAAAGTAACGCAATGCTTGTTTCTTCCAAAGCAGGCACATCTTGGAAAGGAATGCCACTCCACCGCCTCTAGTTGAGGCGGACCATGGAGAAGAAGGGTGGAGCACTCTGGGTCACTCCCCTATGGGAGTGCAGCTTGCTCCTGTTCGGGATTGCCTTACAAAAAAAAACATCTGGAAAACCCCATCCGCTTCCGGCGTACTTTGGACAGGAACCCAAATCTGGCTCCTTCCACCTAAGGTTTGGCAAGCAAGGAAAGGCCAGTCCCGCTCCCTCTACTCAAGCCGTGCGTTGTGGAAGACCAGAACACCATTCAGGTTCCCTCCACTCAAGGGGTGTCTTTTCAAAATAATACACGCCAGTTTGGCTCACTCCCTTGAGGTCTAAGTGTCATGAAAGTGGTACTTGGACACCAACTATATGGCAGCGGTGTCTTGCGTACCTCCTAAGATCCTGCCTTGTTTATTGTTTTACTGCGAGTAATGTTATGTGTGGTGTAAGTGACACGTCTTCTGTAGGAATGAATTGGATATGATTGGTGTGTGAATTAGGTAAAGATACAAAGAACATGCAGATGCAATTTCTGTGAATGGACTTTTCCAGCACTGCCGAAATGATTGTCATGTTGCAGGATGGCTGTTTTGTGTGGGTACAGTGGAACATAAGAATGTTTGCCCATAGTTGCTATGGGCATACTGAAAGCTGGTGTGGAAGATAGCGCCTGTAGGGCAGGGTAGCGAAGTCAGCCAGTATGCACTTCCTATCACTGTCCACATGTGATTGCCGGCACATAAAGTTTGCATCTCAGACACAGTTGCTATGAAATTGATCCAAATGATAGTTAAGATATTGCTAGAGACACACTTTTGCATTGTACATACATGTCTATGTGGTATAAGTGTGTAGATATGCTCATGTGTAGATACACTTGCTCTGGTGCTAGTGATTTGGTAGAAGTGCAACTGCTGAAATGGATGCCAACTGACTGCAGACACGAAAGGGCTACGAATGGCCAGTGATCCGGTGAGTGCCTTGTCGTGGCATCACTGCTCACAAGGACAAACCTTCTTGTGCAACACAAGGAGGTTTGTCCTTGTGCTAAATCCCACCTTGCGTGTCTAACTGCATTGCGTCTGGTATGTATGGGAAGTGTGAGGAAAGGTGCATGTGAAATGGCTTACTGCCAGTACTTTACTGTTTCCTAAGCGCACTACAGCGAAGTTACTATACTAAAGATGTACCCATTGTCACTCAGGTACCACACCTGCACACAAGAGGTCAGCCTCTCATTGGGACACGTGTGGCGATGCGGGAAGGTAGGCCACGAGTTGTTGGCGGTGTGTTTCGGTGAGTGGCCAGAGGGAAATGTCTGAGAATTGTCTTCATTTCCGGCCAATTTCAGAGACATTTCCCTGTGTCCACTCACCGAAACACGTCGCCAACAGCAGATGTCATACCTTCTCGTGTTCCCACAGGTGTCCCGACGAAAAAGGTATCTCGCATGTGTGGATGCACCTACCGGGGTCGCAAAAGGAAAAGGGTAACCCGCTGGTAACCCCAAGCCTTTCGCCACAGCACAATTTGTTCATGTGGGCAACCTACAGATTTGGGCCTAGGGTCTCGAAGCCAGCAAGGAAAACAGGGAACCCCATGCATTTCCCAAAAGAGGACACCCGTGGGAAAGCACAGAGGTCTGATTTGCGCAAAGCGGGCCAGAATTTATTACCCAGACACCCCTGCAAAGTCCAAAATGTGGGGGGAAAATGCATTTTCCGCACATTTCACTCGACGCACCCATCAAAACACGCCCCAACAACACATGGCCTACTGTCCCGCGTTCCCACAGGTGTCCCGATGAAAACGGTACCTCACATGCGTGGGTGCACCTACCTCGCCGGCAAGGGGCAAGCCGAAAACGCAAGCAACCCCCAGTCTGTTTGCAGAGGGGAATCTCAGCCATTCTGCTGACCGGCACAACATACAGATATGGGCCTCGGGTGTCCAAGCCACCAAGGAAAACAGGGAGCCCCATGCATTTCCGAAAAGAGGACACCCGTGGGAATCCGCAGAGGTGTGATTTGCGCAGATCGCCCCAGATTTTTTTACCCAGACACCCCTGCAAAGTCCGAAATGTGCCCCGGACTTTGCAGGAGTGTCTGGGTAATAAATTCTGGGGCGATGTGCGCAAATCATACCTCTGCGGATTCCCACGGGTGTCCTCTTTTCGGAAATTCATGGGGCTCCCTGTTTTCCTTGGTGGCTTGGACACCCGAGGCCCATATCTGTATGTTGTGCCGGTCTGCAGAATGGCTGAGATTTCCCTCTGAAAACAGACTTGGGGTTACTTGTGTTTTAGGCTTTCCCCTTGGCGGCCAGGTAGGTGCACCCACACATGTGAGGTACCGTTTTCATCAGGACACCTGTGGGAACGCGCGACGGTAGGCCATGTGTTGTTGGGGGCGTGTTTCGATGGGTGAGCCAAGCGAAATGTGCGGAAATTGCGTATTTTTTCCCACATTTCGGACTTTGCGGGGGTGTCTGGGTAATAAAATCTGGGGCAATTTGGGCATATCATACCTTTGCGGATTCCCACGGTGTCCTCTTTTCGGAAATGCATGGGGTTCCCTGTTTTCCTCGGTGGCTTGGACACCCGAGGCCCATATCTGTATGATGTGAGAGTGCGACATTTCCGGTGTGAAAACAGACTTGGGGTTACTTGTGTTTTAGGCTTTCCCCTTGGCGGCCAGGTAGGTGCACCCACACATGTGAGGTACCGTTTTCATCGGGACACCTGTGGGAACGCGTGACGGTAGGCCATGTGTTGTTGGGGGCGTGTTTCGATGGGTGCGTCGAGCGAAATGTGCGGAAAAAGCGTTTTTTTCCCCACATTTTGGACTTTGCAGGGGCGTCTGGGTAATAAATTCTGGGGCAATTTGGGCATATCATACCTATGCGGATTCCCACGGGTGTCCTCTTTTCGGAAATGCATGGGGTTCCCTGTTTTCCTCGGTGGCTTGGACACCCGAGGCCCATATCTGTACATTGTGCCGGTCGGCAGAATGTCTGAGATTTCCCTCTGAAAACAGACTTGGGGTTACTTGTGTTTTAGGCTTTCCCCTTGGCGGCCAGGTAGGTGCACCCACATATGTGATGTACCGTTTTCATCGGGACACCTGTGGGAACGCGGGACGGTAGGCCATGTGTTGTTGGGGGCGTGTTTTGATGGGTGAGTCGAGCGAAATGTGAGGAAAATGCGTATTTTATCCCCACATTTTGGACTTTGCGGGGGTGTCTGGGTAATAAATTCTGGGGCGATTTGGGCATATCATATCTCTGCGGATTCCCACGGGTGTCCTCTTTTCGGAAATGCATGGGGTTCCCTGTTTTCCTTGGTGGCTTGGACACCCGAGGCCCATATCTGTATGATGTGAGAGTGTGACATTTCCGGTGTGAAAACAGACTTGGGGTTACTTGTGTTTTAGGCTTTCCCCTTGGTGGCCAGGTAGGTGCACCCACACATGTGAGGTACCGTTTTCATCGGGACACCTGTGGGAACGCGTGACGGTAGGCCATGTGTTGTTGGGGGTGTGTTTCGATTGGTGAGCCGAGCGAAATGTGCGGAAATTGCGTATTTTTTCCCACATTTTGGACTTTGCGGGGGTGTCTGGGTAATAAAATCTGGGGCAATTTGGGCATATCATACCTTTGCGGATTCCCACTGGTGTCCTCTTTTCGGAAATGCATGGGGTTCCCTGTTTTCCTCGGTGGCTTGGACACCCGAGGCCCATATCTGTATGATGTGAGAGTGTGACATTTCCGGTGTGAAAACAGACTTGGGGTTACTTGTGTTTTAGGCTTTCCCCTTGGCGGCCAGGTATGTGCACCCACACATGTGAGGTACCGTTTTCATCGGGACACCTGTGGGAACGCGTGACGGTAGGCCATGTGTTGTTGGGGGCGTGTTTCAATGGGTGCGTCGAGCGAAATGTGTGGAAAAAGTGTTTTTTTCCCCACATTTCGGACTTTGCAGGGGTGTCTGGGTAAAAAAATCTGGGGCGATGTGCGCAAATCATACCTCTGCAGATTCCCACGGATGTCCTCTTTTCGGAAATGCATGGGGTTCCCCGTTTTCTTCGGTGGCTTGGACACCCGAGGCCCATATCTGTACGTTGTGCCGGTCGGCAGAATGTCTGAGATTTCCCTCTGAAAACAGACTTGGGGTTACTTGTGTTTTAGGCTTTCCCCTTGCCGGCCAGGTAGGTGCACCCACACATGTGGGGTACCGTTTTCATCGGGACACCTGTGGGAACGCGGGACGGTAGGCCATGTGTTGTGTTTGTGTGGTTTTCATAACGTTTTGACCCATTTGCTGGAGCCCTTTGTCTCACAACCCTTTCTTTTCCCAAATGTGACCTACATTTAGTCGCTGCTTTAGCCACCATACACTTTTGTAACCTGCACAAGTCACCTACCCTTGAAAAGGTCTGCCTATGCTCTTTCAAAAAATGTATGGCTGCCGTTCCTCACCACATTGGTTTTCCCAATTTACACATGCTAAGTGCGTCTGGTCAGGCCGTGAGCGTAAAACTCCTGTGCACCATGGCTCAGTGTTTGGCGTGTGGTATTGCTTGTTTTGTACAAACACTACAAAAATGATATGCTCTCCTAACTGCAAGAGTCGGGGGAATGTAGCGGAGCATTGCTTTTCTCAAAATTCATAGAAGCCATTGCCGTACCAAGCCAAGCATGTCCAACACATACCTTTTTTTTCAGTCATTTTCCCGCTTTTCCCCCATTCGATGGCAGTTTCCCCTACCTAGTTGTTGCCTGACCTATGCAAATCACCCCTTCCTAAACTTGGAATTTTGTCTACTTTTCAGAAATATATGCCTTTCTGTCCTCCAATTTGGCTTTCCTGCCCTTTTCTTCCATTCCGTCCATGCATGTCCAATTGGCAAAAATGGCAAAAATCGCCTACCTCTCACAAAACGGTTGATAACCCCATCAAAATAATTTTTTTCCATTTCCACTCAACCTGTTCCTGAAAGCCAACACATTGGGGAACTCAGCACAGCAAACCATTTGTTCCTAGCTCTTACAAGGAAAAAACCACAGGCTTCTTTGTACATCATTTTATTGGCATTTTTTGAAAAAACCCAAAATTTTCGCACATTTTCCTTATTTTCTCTCACCCCCCTACAGCAACCTGGGATTCCTGGGTGGCGTTACGACCACCTACATGTGGGAAAAAAGGAGCCAAATTTGGCCGAGATATCTCATGTAACGAAAAAGTTACAAGCCATTGAATGGCCACATACCGAAATCACCAAAAAAGGCTCTGGCACTGGGGAGAAATACCCATGGCACTTAAAGGGTTAAAGATGTATTTGCAAAAGACGCTTATGATTGCGGGATAACTAATTTACATGTGGCCACACTTCCGGAAGGGTGTAGCAGAAGTCCAATATTTGTACGCCAGTATAGACTACCGCTGGCATGTTTAGAATCGTTGGCAGAGATTATTAAAAATTTAGAATCGCGGGGAATCATCAGGCCTATCCATAGCACATCCAACACGCCCATTTTAGGTGTGTTAAAGCCAAAAGGTCAATGGCAGCTATGTGCAGATTTGAGGGAGTTAAATAAAAGAGTACCAGTGTCCAGATGGCCACTGCCATTCATTGATCAGGGCCTAGCTCAGGTTCATGGTTCAAAAGTGTTTACCACATTAGATCTCACCTCTGGATATTGGTGCGTGCCATTGGCAGAGGAGATACAGAATTTATTTTCCTTTACATTTGACAGGACTCAATACGCATGGGTTAGAACTCTGTTCGGGTACGTTAATAGTGGGAGTGAATTTGGAATATTTTTGAGGAAGGCCATGCCGATGCAGCAGAAAGAGGAACCATAATTTATGTAGATGATGTCCTGATAAAAAATGAAAGCTTGAGAAACCATTTTGATGAAATAAGACATGTTCTTGTCCAATTGCAGAAAGCAGGCGCCAAAGTATCTTTACAGAAAGCACAATGGTGCAAGAAAAAAGTGAATTTTCTAGGCCATGAAGTAACTGAACATGGACTAAATCCACAAAAGAAGAAAATAGAGGCCATACAAAAACTAAAAGACCCTAAAAATGTGAAAGTGGTAAAAAGTTTATTAGGAATGACAGGCTATAACAGAAAGTTCATTGAAAATTATGCTGAAATCACTCAACCATTAGCTAAACTGCTAAAACTGAATACTCCCTGGAAATGGGAAAAAGAGCAGTCTGAGGCAGCAGCCAAACTGAAGGAATGTCTTGTAAAGGCACCATGTTTAGCATACCCCATAAACGATAGGGATTTCTTTATAGAAATAGATTTCTCTGAACATTGTATGTCAGCAGTATTGTTGCAAAAACATGATTTGAATCACAAAACCATTGCCTATGCAAGTAAGGCATTTTCCCAAGTTGAAATGAAATTCAATGAATGTGAAAAGGCCCCATTAACTACAGTGTGGGCGCTACAGCATTTCGCCCCATTGTTCAGGGAGAAAAGGTGATTATTGAAACATATCATCAATCTTTGCAATTTTTAGAGAGAAAAAGGATTAGGTCAGGTAATCTAGCGCAGTCCAGAATCACTTCATGGACGCTAGCATTACAGAGTTTTCCTGTAGAAGTGAGATATGGACAAAATAAAAAGAGCCCAATCGCTCAAGGTTTAGCATATTTACATGACTGGGCAGCTGAACAAGTATCAAACGAACTGGAAGTGGAACCTAATTTACAGGAATTTTAACAATCATCACACAAAGCTTTTGATGAAAAGACATGCAAGGAGTTGCCAACTGTATATGTTGATGGTTGTGCTTTTCACATTGGAAATGACAGTAATAAACAATTTGTGTCAGGAATAGGAAATGTCTGGTTGAAATGTGAAGGCAACCCCAGCATAGGGATGAGAATTGGAGCTAGGAGCAGTCAAGTAGCGGAATTGGCAGCCATGTATAAAGCAATTGTTACTGCAGTTGATAATAAATTCAGCAGAATTGTCCTAGTGACTGATTCTGACTATGCACAAAATAGTTTTGTGGAATATTTACCTGGCTGGAAAGAGAGAGGCATGATTACATACAACAAAAAGCCACTTAAACATGGGAAATTGATACAAGCCATAGATAAATTGGTGTCAGAAAATGATTTGACAATATACTGGAGAAAAATTTGTGGGCATTTAAAAACTCCAGGAGAGGATAAGGAGGGAAATGATAAGGCAGATCAAATGGCTAAAATTGGGGCTGTGATGGGAGAATTACTAGCTATTGAACATTTACTGGGTGAAATGCAGATTGATGCAGTAACACGTTCTAAAACACCAAAGGAGACAGAGCAACCAGTGGTACAATGGAGTTACAATACACCAGACCAAGATTTGATTGAGGCACAAAAGAATGATCGAATTTTGGGAATCTATTATAATCATTTGCTTGATCCTGAACAAAATCCTTTAACAGAAAATGATTGTGTGGGAAAAGAAGAATTGAGGGTGCTATTAAAAAATAAAAAATGAATTAGATTACAGGATGGGCTCATGGTTAGAGAGTCCATAACAGGACAGATACAATGGGTGGTACCCCTTTCATTCAGAGGGTTAATGCTACACCATGCACATGATGCTATAACTGCAGGCCACAGAGGTTCACAGAAAACATTGGAAATACTAAAAGATTATGCTTATGGGCCACATATGTCCCAAGATGTAGAATTATATACTAGAGGATGTCTAGTATGCGCCCAATTTAAACCTGCTTCACCAATGCATAGAGCCCCATTAATGAAAAGAGGCCTAACTCTTCCATGGTCAGATTTGCAAATAGACTATGTAGCGCCTGTGAAGAGGTCGAGCAGAGGGAACCGTTACATTTTAAGTGTGGTGTGTTTGATGTCAAAATGGATTGAGTGTATTCCTGCACCAGATTGTAGTGCGCAAACAGCAGCCACATTGCTAGTGAATCATGTGTTTTAAAGGTTTGGGTTGCCACAAAGAATTGAATCAGACAGAGGAAGTCATTTCACTGGTGCTCTAATGAGTAAGGTATGGCAAATACTGGGTGTGAAAAGAAAACTACATATTGCATATCGGACGGCTTCTTCAGGTGGAGTTGAACGTGGCAATAGGTCTGTTATGGACATATTAAAGAAATTTGTGGCAGAAACAGGTTCCAGCTGGGATTTGCGTTTACCTTTGGTTTTGATGGCAATCAGATCAAGTCCTGCCAAAGCAACAGGTATTAGCCCCCATGAGGTCTTGACAGGTAGGAAAATGGTGTTGCCACAACACCTTCTATACAGAACACATGAGCAGACACTTGTGAGTGCATCCACAGTTCATGAATACATTGATGAACTGAGGAAGCATTTACAACATGCATTTGCTTTTGTATTGAGAAATCTAGAAAGAGCTGCTGACACTGCCAAATCATATTATGATAAAAAGTCAACAGTAAAGGAATATTGTGTAGGGGATCAGGTGTATAAATTTAATTTTGGAAAAAGTAAACAGAAACATTCAAAATTCCTAGCAGCCTGGCAGGGGCCATTCCGAATTATAGATAAAATCTCTCCTGTAGTTTATAAAATTTTAAAGACTGAAGGTGAAACAGCAACAGAACAGTTTGTGCATGTGAATCAGATTAAGCCATGCCATCCCAGACATGAAGTTAAACGCCTTTAGCGTGTAGAAACAGATAAAGTCCCTTGAACATAAAAAGTGAAATAAGTGGGTCCAGAAAGAAGGTAGCAACAGAGAAGTTAAATAAAGATGGTTGATTATTATAATAACACATAAACACTGTAATATATGTAAATATATACACATAAAAAAATGGAAGCTGAAATGTGTGGAGTTGATGTGCGGAATGAACATGTATTAAACATTGAATGCTGTTGTATGTATGTTGGCTCTCTTTTTAACCTGTGCTTAATTTCAGAAGGCGAGAGAAAAAGGGTGAAATGTTTTACAAAGCATGTTTTATTTTTGGCAAAAGGGTGAAGTTAGTATTATGCTATGTAATAATTTGTTTCTCTTCTATTTGATTTAGAATATTAACATAATTTAGTCAGAGGTTCCGGGAGTCCCCTGGATGAAGATCAAATGATGCCTGCCTCCGGGTGGAGGTGAAGACAAAATAACCGGAATGCCAAAAGAGATGACTCCTATGGAAAAAGGATCCAAGAATGCCAAGATGAAAGAGTACCCGAATGTACCAAATGATGTGACATCGCTGGTCGGGACATATCAGAGGCAGACAAGTGTCCTGGCGTATGGAGTTCCACATATTTATTATTTTAATTAATTATTTTAATCTGTTATGTTAATTCTTTGTTTTAGTTATTTGTTTTATCTTATTGTTTTTGATTGACTTCAAGTATAAAATTGAAGCACTGGACTATGGACACTTCCATTGGGAAGGAACTGATGGACCCGAAGATGAATTTTGATATTATGTTGATTGGACAGTGGTTTTTCAACTTTTTCGTTTTTGCATGTGAATATTCATTTTGTTGGATCGCTACATTTTAAAAGAAGGAAGGGAGCAAGTTGATTTTCCTCTAATTATGGCTTGGACTGCCAAATTCTCAAAAAAAAGGAGGGGATATGTAGGATTATTTAGCGTGTTTTGGGAGCATAGCACCAATACACAGAATCAATGTATAGTGTGTTTTTGGAGTGCAGCGCCACTGCATGAGATCAATGTATAGTGTGTTTTTGGAGTGCAGCGCCACTGCATGGGATCAAGGTATTGCTATGATGCAATTGTTTCAAGCCATGTGTTGCCAGTGTAATATATGGACATGTAAATGAAGACAGGCTACACAGGTCAAAAACAAACCATTTTCTCATTTTAAAAGCACATTTTTTCCTTCTCCTCTGTTGCAGGAGACACATTAGATAATTAATGAACTAATACAACTAACAAATACTAATCACTAATAATAATCAAATAACATCATAATGTGTTCTCCAGTGTAAAATGAGGCAGAAAAGACAGGCTCATTTTAAACGTGCATCCCGATTTTTTTTTCTTTTTGCTTCTCTCTGTGCTCTTTCCACAGTATTTGCAGGAAGCAAAAACTCGAATAAGCAGGAAATCAGTTTTCTTACAGTTGCTTGCTGTAAAAGTAAGCCATTGTTCGAAGAAGGGAGGTATGACATAGTGGATTCTTATTGGACAAGCATCATATTAGGTGCTGTAACAGAGGCTTCCTGTAGAATCTCGGGGGGAAAGAAAGGTAGAAGACATTTTGCACAGCTCCGAGAAAGACTTGGCTGGTGTGGCTGGGGAGTTTATTGATTGAGAAGAAGGTCCCAGTGCACTGCTGCACAGGCTGGGAAATTCCAGTCAATAAGCCCTGGCTTGAGTGACGGCAGATGCATGTCCTCGCTGGGGTGCTTTAAGAGGGAGCACTGAGCCATTTCCAGAAGGCGACCAGCCTGAGGAAATTGCATGCAGAATAAGCTTGGTAATTATATTGCAGAGTGCGGGGCGGTGTGTGTGTGTGTGTGTTCGAAACTTATTCAGGCAGAGTAGAAGAGGAAGTTCCTGGATTTAATCAACATGTCTAATGTTGCAAATTGAATATTCTCTTGCCGCATCTCTTCTCATTTTGTTACAGATAATGCTGTTGCTGTGCAATTTCCATTTATTTCTGTAAAAAGGGTAAGATGGTGTTGAAATGCAATTGTTTATAATACACAAAAATATATGAAATCCGATGTGTAGTGTATTTTTGTTTTTCTCTTTTCTTAGTGCATCTACCATTATAGCACTGGTAATATGGGGAAGAGTTTTAAGCAGTGTATAAGTGTGTGTGTGACTTCTGAATGGAACATAACAATATAGTCTGCTGGAGGTAAATGAGTCAGCAGAAAGAGAGACTTCTGGATATAGTTCACTAATGTAAATAAACTAATGATATACCACATGTTTAACTCGCTGGTGTAGATACATCAGTGAGTACAGCCCAAGGAGGCACTCCATATGAAAATGTGGTGTTTCTGAAATGTAGGCCTGAGGTCTCTCTAGTGATCACACAAACAATCTAAACAAAAATAAGGGGTTCTGGATATTGGGGCCACATATAAAACAAAGGAATTATGCTCATCAGAAATACCACCAACAACGCATACCACCAACAAAAGGTATACTAACTAAATATATCTGTGTACTGAAATAATGCATATCCACTATATTTCTATAATCCCAAACACAATCTGAATGCAATGAGTGATTATTACTGAATTATTTTATTTTTGGCGGTAAGAAAATACCGCTAGGCCCCAAATCTACACAAAATACCCAACGGTGTCCCTCCTCATATGCCATTTCTGTCTGTCTGTACTCAAATGCAATAGTACAAATTAAAAATGCCATGTTGCATATTCCCTGACTGATCAGTCAAGCAGGCAAAAAAGGCTTAAAAGTGAGTTGTAGATCTGTTTGGTGGGAGTTCCAGAGAGTGTTTGACTGTCTATTGTCTATATTAAGAATGTCCATCTAGCCTTCCTTGTGCGTGCAGCAAAAAGGGTGGGGAACAATTTGAAGTCCTGGAAATTCGAATCCCTATGTCTGGTTGGTAGATATATGAGATGGCTATTGATGAGAGATGACAGGCCCAAACTGAGAAGTGATCAAAAAGCTATTCTGAAGTACTTCTAAATAATGCATATCTCCATTGAGAGTCTGTGAAGCTCACACAATGCTGCTGTTGTGTCCTCTTGCAAAGGTGGTTGGGTCTAAGTCTTGCCTGTTTCAATTTCCAAAATGTTGCAGCCACTGTACTAGCTTGACTGAACGATCCAGATATGTGCTGCTGGCATAGTTCACAGTGTGAGCTTGAGTTCTGCAGATCTAGGTTCCATGGATCTCAAAGGAAAGACACCTGTTTTCACAACACTGTTAATCTGTGTAGAATTCACTTTTAGAAAATCTACGTTCATCTAATCATTATGTTCTGGCAGACACTGAAGGAGCCAGGTCTTCTGAGGTGTAGGTGCTGAAGAATTTAGTTCAATAATAAGATGTGTATCTTTAGCATATGTAGGGGAATCCACCATGAGCCGGCAGGTGAAGCAGACCCATTCTAAAGGCACATTCATAAGGCCCTGCCCAGCTCCCATATCCACAGGGCTGCATCAACCCCATGAGGGAGTTCAAAGGCACTCCACACTCCAATTGCCTGCAATGCATTACATCGACCAGGAAATCTCTGCTAAAATAGCTGCCACTACTGCAGCAGCCCTCCCGAGCAGGATGTGTGCCACAGACCCCGCCTCCATCCTCGGGCAACCCGATTGGCTGGTCCCTGCTAATGTAGGGGAATCTACCCTGAGCCGGCAGGTGAAACCATATGATTATCAAGGCACAGTCATAAGTCTACTCGAGCCTGTTGTGCCATGTCTGGCCGTTTATGACGTGCTGACCGCTGAAACTTCTACTGCAACTCACGTGTCTCTGTGGTTGGCATCTGTGATAGACCTCACCACACTTTCTAAGTGTCTTCCAGTGGGACTCGCAACCACTCATCAAGGTAAGAGGAGTTCAGCCTCTTCGCCTGGGTTCACTAGCCTGCCTTACCATTGGCCTATTACCCACACGTGCCCTCCGAAACCCCAACTAGCTTTTTACCCACCCTCTACTGGCAAGACAAAACAAAGCACCACTCTGTTTGCACCCACCTCTTGCCATTACTGTGATGTGCTCGAGGATACACAGCCACCGCAGACCCCTAACACTTGCAACAAACTTAGCCGGTCTCCGAAATACTGTGCTGCCGGCAATCACTACCTGCTCGAGCCACGATCCTTCTGTGCTCTATAATACCGGTAAACCAACTCCTCACTGCCGGCAAACATCCATCATGACACATGCTGCTTCATGCAAAGCCCCAGCATCCCAATCCCTTCTATGTGCCCACCAGTTTACTAATTAATCTCTTAGAGGCGCTGCACCTCTTCTATGCACTGACCCCACTCTATTCCTCCCTTCAGCGTATTCATTAGAGTGACCCCCCTGACATTTCTCAGTATGCCTCAGCTCAACACCGAAGGGCAGTGATCATGGCCATTCATCCCCCTATCACCTCCCCACCATCTGTGCAGCATTAACTATCCTCCACCTTCCCCCTCCCCATCAGCACCATTACTAGTGCATTTAGGGCAGCACCAAGCAACCCTATGCATAAACAAAGTTGCCTGCAATCAGAGATCAGAACTCTGCACACCCAGTCCCAGGCCAAGTATCCTATCATGGACTACTACTGACCCCAGTTGCCCCTTGATGCTTACACCAGATGACTCCTGCTCACCTTTGCTGTCATCCACCTCACCCTGCCTATTGCTAACTTGCCCCAGCTACTGAGACACTCTTTCAAATAGCACAAACCAAGCCAAGACCCTTAAGGTGCCATCTCCAGGACAAAACACCAGGCACGCCGTGGACCATTGTCTACTTCCACCCCATGTTTTGCACACAAACTAGAGCCTCCAGTGGTATACCTAGCTCACCAGTGACACATGCCACCTGCCATTTGCCTACATTACAACAAACATCCTACAAACCAGGACTCACCCAGTCTTTTACGGGTTCAACCCGGTGTCTGAGGCTAAGGGTCAGAACCTACCCTTCCTTCAGACACAACTTCCCATCCCTAGGGAATACAAGACTGGCCAGACTTGGCTCTCGCACCTGCTCCCTCACGCCAGTTGCTACCAACAATGAAGAACAGGCACCTACACCTGCATGCCCTGCACTTCCATCCACGCCGACAGATGCTCTAAATTGTGTTCTCATCAATGTTCACTTAACTTGATATCCTAGCCATCACTGAATCGTGGCTCCATAAGGCCTCTGGCCCATTGCTCTCCTTAGCTATCCCACCTGACTACACCATTCTTAGAGCAGACCAGCTAAACACCATAGGAGGAGGCATAGCCCTCATAGCCAAATCCTCCCTACAGGTCAGGTACTGCCCCCTACCTGCCACCCCAGGGTATGACATGTTTCTTCTAAATCTTACCACCAATCCACAAACCACATACAACCTGTTTCTGATCTATCAGCAACCCAATGGCTCTAGTCGCCCGAACCTTGACATCCCCTTACTATTAACATCTCTTTTGAAACCAATGACCAAATTGATAGTTTTGGGTGATCTTAATCTTAGATACAATAGGCCTCATTACAAGTTGGGCTGTGGCCTTGCCGCTAAAACTGGCAGGCTGCTGCCAAACTTGCATTTTTTTCAGGCACCCGCAAATGGGCAATTACTGGGTCATTATGGCCCTGCCAGACCCCATAGAGCTGATGGGAATGGTGAGGTGGGATGCATCGGCATCAGACATGCTGTGCTCGCAGGTGCCTTTCTGCCTGCCAGGTCCGACCTGGCGGGCAGAAAGGAACCAGCAAGCACAACACGTAGTTTGCCGGTCCGGGAACTATGGTACCGCAAGCTTACTGGTACCGTAGTTCCCGGACTAGCAAACTTATAATGAGGCCCAATGACTCTTCAGATCCCAAAGCTGCAGCACTGACACTTGCATTTGAAGGCATGAACCTCACCTAACATATAGACGCACCCATCCCCTCCAAGGGGTGCACCCTGGTTTGGATCATCACGGCTAACGTAACCATTGACATCTCATCCATTAATCCAGTACCTTAATCAGATAATTTACACATCCTCTTTAACCTTGTTCTGGCCAATACCCACACTGTTTTTACACCTGCGCCAAACCAAATTTGAGTCCACAATACCAAGAAAGAAAACCATGAGGCACTCAAGCCCACACTCATGGCCTCACTTAATCTAAATACCCCCTTCCAAAACAAGACCCTGGAGGATTTGGCAAACCAAAACCACAAATGCCTGCTCCACACCTTGAACTTGCATGCTCCGATCAAAATCAAAACTCCCAAACTCCACACACCGAACAATAACTAGTTCTCTGATGAGGTAGAAATTCTACTTGGGAAAAAAAGAGGCCTTGAACATTTATGTAAAAAGCAGCCTAACACAAGTCACTGTTCAGCTCTCGCCACCTCTGCCCTCTCCTATAAGAAAGCAGTAGACACCCACGAAGCCAACTCATACAACATGAGAATCTCCAATGCAGCCTCTAACACCAAAGAGTTATTCTACATCCTGAGAGATTCAAACAACTTTTTCCATTAGTGGGTAGTTCTCGGGTGAACAAAGCCTTGAGTGCCACCATATAAGATGCTCTTTTGCACAAAATGTAAACTCTTCATACTAATATTAGTGCAAAAAAGCCTGGCTAGCTGGCAAATCCCCATGTGGGATACTCTCGACTACTCCAATGTGGCTCAATCCTCATCCCTCCTGATATTTTCTTTCTGCCCAGTCTCACAAGAGCAGGTCCTAGCTACCATGCTCTCACTAAAACCTTCAAATTGCAAAGGTGATTGCTGCCCTGCTCACTTAGGGAAGCTCTGTGCACCCACTTTAGCTCCAATCATTACTGACTTTGCCAACTTTTCTTTCCAGAGCTGCAATGTGCCCACAAGCATCAAAGCAGCTTGGATTATTCCACTCCTAAAAAAAGGCTCTGTAGACTCGTCCATCCCCCACTAAAGATCGCCCCATTACCACAGTCCCCTTCTTGCTCAAAATACTTCATCACCTGGCTTATGAACAAATCCAACGGTTCCTCGAGCAAAACCAACTACTTGGAAAAGGAGAGTCTGGTTTCCACCCGATGCATAGCACGGAAACAGCCTTGCTCGATTTGAGAAATTCAAATTGATCTAATCTCTGACTCAGGCAACCTAGCAATCCTCCTCTTACTATATCTCTCTGCAGCGTTTGACCTAGTTGACCATGACATCCTCTGCCAACATCTCAGCCAACACTTCCACTTTTCTCCCAATGCCACCACATAGATCAAATCGTTTCTCAGGGGTCGCACCATGAGAGTATTCGTTGAAGAGGCAGGCGCTGACCACATGCCAGCCCTACTAGGTGTCCCACAAGGCTCCTACCTATCACCCACACTTTATAACACATACACCAAGTCCTTATTTGACCTTCTTGATGCACTTGGGATCATCTACACTAACTTTGAAGATGATACTCAAATAGTTATCCCTATCACAGGTGACTACCCCAGAGACTCTGCCACAATCAACACAGTAAACAATACTATCCATAAATGGATGGCCACCCATAATCTATGCCTAAATGATAACAAAACTGAGCTCCTCGTCGTAGGCTCCCCCTACCAGCTTGAGAAACTTGATACAGCCTTTGCCACCCTCTGCATTGATGGTACAGGCATCCCGTTCCTGAAACAAGTAAAAACTTCAGGGGTCCACCTTGAAGCTGAGCTAACCATGACCAGACATGTCACTGCCCTAGCATCAGCGACAGCCTACACGGCCAGACTAATTTCCCTGAGTGGGCAATTCCTCTCACCAAGCAACAAACTCACGCTTGCGAGAGCACTTATTCTCAACAAATTGGACTACTGCAATGTTCTAATGGGCACTTCAGCATTTAATCTGTCTAAACTACATTTTTTGCAGAACATGCCGATTTAGTCCTGAAACATTTGCGCCATATCTCAGCAACACAACGTGAGGCACATTGGCTTCTCATCAAAGCTTGGGTTGACTTTAAAACTTTGCCTAATGCGCACCAATGAATTTATAAGGAGGCACCCCTCTATCTCAATAACTGCATTACACAAAGACATCCAATGTGCTTGCTGATATCCAGCTCTAGCATCTTGCTTACCACCCTTCGCTTCAAGAACAAAAGAGCTGGATGTGTGGAATCTTGTGACACACGCCCAGCCCTCTGAACTCGCTTCCCGCCACCTTCAGGAAAAAGCAATCCTACACTGCATTCAAAAAGCTTGTAAAAACCTGGCTGATCAACAATTATGATTAACAACTTACCAGCATTTGTGTTAATGTACTCTTTACGTATACCTACTGTACCAGGCCTACTGAACCAAATGCCGTGATACTCTCGGACCTGGGCGTTACAAAAATGTTATAAATAAATAAAACAAAATAGTCAGACCATAGACTATTTTGGAAGGACCAATGGGTAATGACATATATGTAACATATAGAGAGACACTGGCAACCACCCAGAAAACGTCATGTCAGAATTCGTAGGTTGGAGGTAAAGGGGAATTTTGGGAAATAAAGAAGTGAGTCAGATACTCCATAAAACACTGGTTTATATCCCTGCTAGGAACATAAAGTCACAATTATAAATCCTTCAGAATCTTATGCTAATTCCAAGAACGTGTTATTTGTAGTTGTTTGCATTTTTATTAAGTATTGACTACAATATATTAAATTGTTCACATGAAATGGCACTTTTTAATTTATTTCAGAGGGTCCTGTTGCGCCTCTCCCACACGCCAGGTTCTCACAATGCACCCTGATGGTAAGTAACCTGTGTCAATACCCTAACTCCTGTAATCGGACATGTGCCTATGAATTATGGGGCACATTTCAAACAGGAGGCAACCCAGTGTTTTGTATAAGGTGACTGGTGAGAGACACTTCCCCTTTGCTTATTTTCTCGGAGTTCCCATTGCCTGATCTGTGTACCTCATGTAGAGTCGAGATAGGGAAGCAAGCAACATCCTGTACACTGCAGAAATTAGAATAGTAAGGAATGGCATTGATTCATAGCTGTCCCGTTTCCATGATTCACGTTTCATATTACCAAAACTATTGTTGTATTTGTATTTAATGATTTGATGGACAGTGTGGGAAATGGCCACTTTTTTATTTGTATAATATGTTATTTTATTTCTATACTTTGTCTTTTATTTTGTATGTTTGTACTTCTTTTCTTCTTGTGTAATATTTGTTTTGAACCGAATCACAAATCATACATAGAGAAAATTGGACAAAAACAATTGGTGCTCCTGATGCTGGCTTTTGGAGACGAATTGAATGCCATAGAACATTCGGTGCTTTCCTGTGAGTCCCAACATGTGTGCACAATTCTCCAAGTCTTGGCAACATAGTCCCTTTTCTCAGGGTTGCCTTCACGTACACCAATCATTGATAGAATTTCTACCTCTGATTCATTTTTGCAACATCGTAAACCTGCTTTCACGTGAACTTGTACAAGATGTGTGAATATGCCTACATATGCATTTCATTTGTAGTAGGTTTCCATTCTTTGGGTTACATATTTTCTCTCCTCCATCCCAGACTGCAGTCGTTCATTGGTACAAAATCACTCATAGGGCCTCATTACGACCCAGGCGGTAAGTTACCGCCTGGGTCGTACCCTTACCACCATGGTGTAAACTATGTTTACACCATGGTGGATGGCGGATTTACTGCCCCATTCCAAGGTGAGTGGGGCGATAAATCCCCATTTCCCATTTTACCCTTCCCCATTCCCATTTTTGCCCCATAGGGCTTAATGGGAGTGGGGAAGGCGCTAATTACGCCACCGTAAATTACGGTGGCGTAATTAGCACCATGGTCCCTTAGCGCCATGGATTTTAATGCCTGCAAAAAGCAGGCGTTAATATCACCATGGCACTAACGGACCTTGTAATCAGGCGTTAAGGGTCGGCGCCGTTTACGGCGCTGTTAACCCATTAACGCCTGATTCGTAATGAGGCCCATAGAGTTGCAAATCTTAAGATTCTTAGTTGTAGAGAGATGTGAGGCGATTTTGCGTTCGGGTCTCTGCTGTCTTAAAATGGTAGTGCCACTTGGAGCTTCAATGAAGTCCACATCTCTAACCACAGTCTCCCCAGTTATGTTTGAGCCACACAGAATCAGAGTGGTGTATTTTAGCATTAAAAGTGTGTGCCTCATGTCTCATATAGCATTATGGAGTTTTACAAAGGCTGCCTTCTCTTTGTCCAGGGGAACTGCCGCCATGTTTCGAATGGGCTTACCCAGAGGTCTGCAGGGCTTTTGGTGAAGAGTGACAAATAATGACTGTGAGTAATATAAGTAATTGGGTATTTTTCTTTCGGCCTTTTCATGGTTAGTGTCCTCATTTCAATTCACATCTCCTCACTTCTCAGTAACAAGAAATCTGTGAGCCTTTCCACTCCTGTTTACCAGACAACCCTTATTTGAAGGATGCTCCCCTGATCCCATCCATATCCAAACGCTGTGTGCCCCCAAAATGCATCACGGTTTTCATATGTGCTCTTCAAAAATGATGTTATTTTATTATGTTTTTCGTATAGATGAACATGACGCATTTAGTTTGCTGCTGGGCACTTACCCATGAGAAGGAGGGACACACAAGGAATCAGAACACAGTGAAGAAAACACACTACAGATAATGTAAGAATGACACCACAGTGTTTGAGAAAAGGAACTTTTTTCAGACCTTCAAACGGTTCCTAAATTAATCTCCATGGTTAAGCATTTGCAACAGTGGAATAGGGGAGTATAAATGTTTACATGGTTGGCTTGTAAGTAAAAAAAAAGGTTTGCCAAACTACAAACTACTCAGGTGAATTCCACCCTCTGTATTATCAGCAGCCAATGCAGTCACTTATGAATGAACGAAATGGTGTATGTCCTGTTAAACCCATAATGTGGTATGTGGTGGCTGGCACACTTTGTGGTCTCTGAAGTTTGGACATTGGTTTGTCCGAGAGACTGGAACAAATGGAGATATAAAAGCCAAAGCAGGGAAATGCCAGAGGCAATATATTGAGGTATGGTCACGAGCAGCAGATTTATTCAAACACGAAAAAGTTGGTAGGGGCAATTTCTGCCAATGTTGTTCACTTGTGGCTGTAGCTGTAGTCCAGTGTTAAAGAATACCTCTGAGAACCCGGAAGTGAGTGAGTGCAGAGGTGACTGGAAAATTAACAGAGCACACCCAAAGAGTAGGATGGCCAGATTGTCACAGTAAAACAACATGATTACCATTTTCAACGTGCAGTGGAAATGCTACACGTTTAGCAGTTTGAGGAAAAAGTGGTGGTAGTTCTGTTGCCGCCACTTTTCCTGCACCACAAAAGTATACTTTTTGCAAGATTTACCACTGGCAGAATTACAGCGTGGTAAATCTACTGATTTTTAGAGGAAAAGTGGCAGATTCAACTCCAATCCGGCCACTGCCCATGGCATCCAGGGCCAGCCTATGGGGTTAAATTGGGCATGGACCCCAGGGACTGGCTATGTGGTACAATTTTCAAAATCAGGATAGGCTTGAATGGGAAACATTATTGTGCTAGAGGCTACAGCTCGAATGCTGGACGTGTTTACAAAAAACGTGCATGAGGAGCATCAGCAAGGATCTGAAATCATGCTTTTGCAAATCTGCCCTGTCTTTTAGAAAAAATAGTGATATAACTTTGGTGCCTGGGCAGTGGGCCTGGCCACCGGCAAGAACAAATGTCTATTATGATTTGCCTATTGCGGCATGGCCGGAGATTATGTATTGTGGACGCTGGCCATGGCTGCCAGCCATGATCACTAGCCATTAGTCACATTATGGGGGTATAGTGGACTCTGTATCAGGATGCAGGCTAAGTACATTACCATTTATACCGCAGCTGGAAGAATCCAACCACCCCGGTACGGACATGATGGGCCATCCGCCATTAGCAGCAACATGTTTGATGGCGGCGCAAGGCTCTCACTAGCCTCTTCATCCACAACGCTTAGTTGTGCTTCTCAGCCTCTGATTGGCTGCATCCATCCATATATACCCACAGCAGCCTCGACCGTGAGGGGGAAGCCGTGCCATCCTCGTAAGGGCCGCAAATAAGGGCCTGTCTGTGCCTGTCCGTGGCGGGCCGTGGGACCCCCTTGTATACAGGTCTGCTACACAGAGTAAGTACATACCCCGCTCCAAGCCACTTTGCCCACCCATTTCTCCTGGGAACTCCTGATAACGTAAGACTATTACCTGCGCTAACTGCTGAACTCTGACTACGCCACCCTATCCACTTACACTGACATTTGTCTCACATGTGCATGCCACCATCTGTATCCCGCCAACGATCGCCCCCTTCACTCACGCATGTCCTATTATTTTGATGTTGACTCTTATTTATTGTGACCTCCCCGCCGATCAATGCACCTTAATGTGATCTGATCCACAGCTCATCACTGCGTATGATAAATGATCACTGTCCCTGCATATTCTGCCATGACCCAACGGGTCACTGTGCCCGTAAAATTACCATTGTACTGCTAGTGTGCCAGTATAACTGATTGTGCTATTGATACCTGCATCTGAATACTGCTCTTAGCCTACGCCCCACTTATCTTAGTACTTTATGCACAGCACCCCCCTTCAGCAGAGCCCCCATTGTTACTACTATACTCTCGTATATCTCATCTCGATCCATCAGTCATCTCTGCGCTATGTTACCTATGATACTGTAATTCTGCCATCTTACACCTGGTATTGCAATGTCAATGTAACTGTTCTGCAATGTTAATGTAATCTTAATGCAATGCACTGATTAGCCCTTTAATGATATTACTTGCTGCTGCTATCTGATGCCTTGTACACTGCCTATCTGTTAGTCCTTCCTACAATCCCGCCTTCTTTAACCACACTCACCTAAACTCTCTACATACTAACACCCCAGACATACAGTTACAGCCTGCCCTCGCTCTGTGTCAACCCCCTCCCACCCCTACCCACCCTCAGGCTAGAATCCCCGTCCCCTCTGCACACACCCGCTCTCCCACACTACACACACCCGCACTGAAGCAGTAATACTCACCCACTGCTCTACTTCCATACTCCACGCACATACCAACACTCACCATGCAACACCCTCTATCAACTAACACACTAGCTGCCCTTCACACCTTCCCCTCCATCATTCACCCTACCCATTTCCTACCCTAATTTTTCACTAATTGCAACATCACAGCAACCTGTCTTACACCCACCATAACTTCACGCCCAAGACCCACCAACATCAGGAACCAGCGCCTGGAACTCCGCTGAAGATACCCTACCACCACCAAGCAAGCCTCACCTAATTCATCCAAGACAACAGACCCACTCACCAACACGTCCAAACTAGCCTCACCCACACCAGCCATGACACACCCCAACCCTGCCATACTTGAACTACCTAACACCACCCCTACTTTTTCCCAGACCCCACACAACCTACAATGTGCCCTTATGTACGCAAGATCCATCCCTGCACATGCCACTGAAATTCACAAACTCCTAATCAACCTGGACCTCAACATCCTAGCCATCACTGAGACTTGGCTTCAGAGCACCGCAGGGCCTGCCCTCAACCTTGCCATCCCAAAGGGCTCCTCCATCATCAGGCAAGACCGCCTTTCTTCAGTAGGAGATGGGGTAGCACTCATCATGAAAGATCACCTAGAGGCCAGACAAATCACATCTAACCTGGGTGATAACACAGACTCCCTTGCTATAAAAATCGCCCTCTCCCCCAATTCCACCATCACCATCAACCGTGTTTACCGCCCACCTGGCCCACTATTGGAGTTCCAAGAGAACCTCCTACACTGCCTAGCAGATAACCTAAAAATCACTTCCAAAAGCATCCTCTTAGGCGATCTCAACTTCGGTTTTAACGACAAAAAGGACAAATCAGCCAAATCTCTCATACTAGCCTTAAAGGAACTAGGCTTTGACCAAAAAATAATCTCACCCACACACAACAAAGGCCGCATCCTTGATTGGATAGCCAACCACAACTGTGAGGTTGACATTAGCTCCATCACCCCCACTCCCTGGTCAGACCATCACCTCATTCATTTCCTCATCCCCACCACCTCCAAGGCCAAAAAGCCTAACCCTATTCCCCCATCCTTGGCAAGATGTGCCAAAAATCTTACCAAAGATAAGTTCATACCACACCTCAGCACCCTCACAACAGACCTCAAGTCCTCCGACCCATCAGTGCTAGCAGTTATTTACAAATGCACCATACGCACTGCTATAGACATCATTGCCCCTCTACAGAACAAAAAAGCTAAAATGGTGAAACATTCAAACACATGGTTCTCCTCTGAACTAAAAGAGCTCTGCTCTCAGAAAAGAAAAGCGCTGAACACCTGGCAAAAACTACCTTCCCCAGACACGTTATCCTCCTACAAAGAAATCACCTCTCAATACAAAAAAGCTATAATTACAGCCAAGTCAGCATCCTACAATGAAAGAATTACAAATGCTAGCTCCGAATCCAAAGAACCCTTCACCATCTTCAAAGAACTCACCACACCAGCTACCAAATCACAAGATATTGTTAAAGACCAAACCTGGTATAACTCTATACAATCTGCCCTATTGAATAAAATCGAATCAATAGCACTGACCACATGCCCACCTCCGGCCAGTGCCCCCATCCGCCAAAGCCCCATAACTCCTTTCAATTTCAGGGAAGTAACTGAACGTGAAGTCATTGAGATAATGAACAGGATTAAACCATCCAACTGCAAAGGAGACCCTTGCCCACCTAGTCTTATTAAAGACTGCACTGAAACACTTGCCCCATTTCTTAAATTCTTCATTAACGCCTCCTTCAACTCCAACACAGTCCCAGACAGTCTAAAGGCAGCTTGGGTACGCCTCCTTCTAAAAAAACCTACTCTCAACCCAGAAATTGCTAATAACTATAGGTCCATCACCACCGTGCCATTCTTGCTCAAGATCCTGGACAAAGTTGCCTGCACGCAAATCCAGGAATATCTAGAAACCAACCACATCTTAGGCAAAAGACAGTCAGGCTTTCGACCAGGTCACGGGACTGAGTCAGCCCTACTCGGCTTAAAAATACAATTTGGGGACATCATGGACAAAGGCAAAACGGCACTTCTTCTCCTACTGGATTTGTCCGCCGCCTTTGATCTTGTCAACCATGATATCTTAGGCATGCACCTAAACAATGAAGCTCACTTCTCCCCAGAAGCTATCGCCTGGGTGGCCTCCTTTCTAAATGGAAGACTCATGAAAGTCTTCTCAGACACAGCATCTGCATCCCATACCATCATCCACTGCGGCGTTCCTAAGGGCTCCTGCACCGCCCCCACACTCTACAACATTTTCACCCTTCCGCTCTTCAATGATCTCGACTGTCGCTCCATAGCGTACACCAACTACACTGACGACACGCAGGTACTCAGCCCTAACCAACATTTATACAGCTATCCAAACCTGGATGGCTGCCAACGGCCTCTGCTTAAACGGGGACAAAACTGAAATCCTCCTAGTAGGTATTAGCGAAACACTCAATAAACTCCCCCGCAACATAAAACCTTCAACATCGACAACTCCACCAGCACAGTTTACAAGAGTGTCAAAACCCTAGGTGTCTACCTAGACGCCTCATTATCCATGTCCCGCCAGGTCAACGCCATAGCCTCCTCCGCAGCGCTCACCACCAAGGTGATCAACACAGTCAAGCCCTTTCTCTCCACCAAAAACTGCCTATCCATCGCCAGAGCCACAGTAGGCACGAAATTGGACTATTGTAATGCCCTATTCCTAGGCACCTCTGTCAACAATCTATAAAAAGTCCAAGTCACGCAAAACAACGCGCTCCGGGCAGCACTGACCATTCCCTAAAGGGAACACATCTCTTAAGAAATGAAAGAGGCCCATTGGCTACCGGTAAAGGAACGTATACTCTTCAAAGCCATGGCCATCACATACAGATGTCTTTCATCAGATGCCCCACCCTACCTCTCGGAAAGAATCACCCTCAATTCCTCTAACAGACCTGCTAGATCCCTCTGCGCCAACCAGATCTATGTACCGATGTTCAAAATAACCAAAGCCGGAGGGTCTAGCTTCCAACACCTTGCACCCAAAGATTGGAATGCCCTGCCAACCTCATTAAGGAATGAAGAATCGTACACTACCTTCTGAAAAAACCCTAAAATCCTACTGTTCCGATAATGTATAAAACTAGCCTGCATAGTGATGCTTTTGCACTGTAACCATAGCAAAGCATAATACTTGACTTGTATCTTTCTCCTACATCATGCCATTCCTGTCCTTTCTACTGCACTCAAAGTACTTAATCCTGTGTATACTTCTGCAACCGACTATGCTTCTTTTTTACCTATGTTAAGTTCAAGCTCGCTGTAACAGCGCCATGATGCCCCAGGGCAGGTTGTGTGCTTTATAAATGCAAAAAAAAAAAAATATATTGCGATAGGGTGATTTGATGGGGCTGGGGTCATGGTCGAGCCTCGTGCCCCAGGCAATTCAACAGTGAATTGCATCCCCAGCATGTGGTGCTGAAAATGTCACACATCAGTATTTGCTGCAAAAATATGTTTGTTAAAGGCGGTTTAATGTCCATTGATATATGTTAAAAGAGGAATTATTAATGACTTATATACAGTGCTGCAACATTATGATGTGTTGTAATTTTTGATGTCCTGGGTGTTAGTCTTAGCAGTGCATGGTGGTGGCGTGAGTTATGGTTGCTTAGCTTACCATAACTGGCAAATTTCTGAGTATATTCAGTTTTTTCTGGTAACCATAACGTACCTTTAACAACATTTGTTCATTGAATTTCATAGGTTTTTATCAGTGCAACTTAACCATAACGTCCCTTCAACAAGATTTTGTCAATGCATTTCATAGATTTCTATTAGTGCAACTTAACTATAATTCCCTTTAGCAACGTTTTTTTCATTGAATTTCATAGGTTTTTATTAGTGCAACATAATCATAAAGTCCCTTTAAATGTTTTTTCAGTGAATTGTATAGGTTTTTATTGGTGCAAAGTAACCATAACGTCTCTTTAACAAAGTTTTTTCACAGAATTCCATGGGTATTTACAAGTGCATGCTATTTTCCTAAAACTTACTAATATCATACTTACCCCAATATAGCAACGTTTTTGCCAAATGTATGTTTCACTTTAAAACGCTGCCATTTCCCACCTTCTAGCAATGCTCTCATAAAGATTGTTCCTTTCTTAGCAAGTAGTAAGCTGTTTTCCTCAAGCAATACTGTAACCACACAGCCGACTTCTGTGGGACAAAAAAATCCCACCAGCTACCTTGCAATCAATAAAAGAGCCTGTTGGTCCATATCTTTGGAAGACAACAGTCCTCTGTCTATACTTCAACACACCACTGTGCAGGGGGTAATAATTTCATTGTGCTTTTGAAGCTGTAATCAAGGAGCATGAGAAACACTGCCGACTGCCTTAGAATTAACACACGCGCAACATCTTCCCCTGTCCACCTGTCCCTCCATATTAGTGCTTGGTTATCTTCCCTCATTTCCCTCCTCACCTTACGTTCTAACCTCTCCTGCATTTTTTTTTACAAACAACAAAAGAAGGTTCCTTTAGGAACCACCTTTCACAGTCAAAAAATAGAACAAAAAAAATCTTGTACACTCCATCTACTTTATATTTCTCAGTAAAGTGCATAGACCGAATACGTTTTTCCAAAATTTCCATTAGCATTTTGTTTTATGCTAATGGGAATAATGTGATGTTCATCCCCCGTTCCAGGGACCGGAACAGGGATAACGGCCCGGCAGCCCAAGTTATCGGCCGAAGCAAAGTGTGAGTGTGTGCGCCCTGATGCCTGCGGGCTTCGGCGTGTTATAAATAAATAAATACATAAATAACAAAGGATCCGGACTATTATCCTCCATTGCAGCCCCTGCAATGGGTGATAAAGACCATTAGCACCACTGGTTCCCAAAGCGGGAACCCGAGTTCCTAAGAAATAGATTTTTCTTCCTAAAGCGGGACGCCTGCGGCATCACCCTGTTGGGAGGAAACTCCTTTTCCAAGATGGCCACCATGGAAAGAGATGGCGGGACTCCGTACAGAGCCCCTCTTCCCTTTCCATGGCAGCCTGCAGAAGGCAAAGTCAGAACCCTATGACCATTTTACCACAAGCATATTTTTTTTCCTTTTCAAACCTATCCTACTTTCGAATAACTTTACCACATAGCCGTTCTCAGGTGGACATGGCAACTTTAACACCATTTTTCTTCCCTCGCGGTCATGGCCACTAGCCAGATTGTTCGGGTCATGACCATATACCTTGACCCAGACAATCTGGCCACTGCCCATGGCCACAGGCTGTACCTCAATCACAAAAGTTATATCACTATTTTTTGCACTTACTTTATGACACTTCTCAAAAAATAAAACACAGGCACATTTGCAAAACCATGCTTTAAGGTCCTTGCAAATGCTCCTTACACGAGTTTGCTTGAAATCCACCCATGTTTTTTTTTTCAAAAGTGTCAAAATGTATGTAAATACAATAGTCATATAACTTAGCCCCCACTTGACAAAATCCATTCAGTCTTTACACAAAGATTGAAGTTTGGGTCTATGATCTTTCTGAAAACGGTTGTCCACATTCGTCAAATGGCAACACTTGTATAAGCCATCTAAAAATGTTGAGACCCTCCTCTAATTTAGCCCCATCTTGAGAAAATCCCACAAAAAGTTACTGAAACATTTATATCTAGATTTACCACATTTATAAGCCTTTAAATTATTTTGGTACCCACCCTCTAAATGTGTTCCCTCTTGACAAAACAGCTCCACACTTTCCATTCAGAATCAAGTCTAGAATAAAATTCAAAAATGTAATGCAGTTTCATTGAGCGGTGCCAAGTTATTAGTCATCCGAGAACTGCTTTTCACCAACCCTGTAATGCAGGAATAGGCATAGATGTCCCCTAACATCTGAAGTGTTTGCGAACATCACAGGGTTGTCCCCGAACATCTGGAATGTTTGTGGACTTTCAAGGGTTCAAAACACCAATTATTTGCCTTCTTATGGCCATATCCCATCCCATCCTCATCACCCCTCACCTTCCCAGAGATTGTTTTGATAAGTTTGACAAGTGCAATGTTGTGTTTTTTATATGTTTCTACCACGGTGTCCGCAGACACCGGCGGATGTCCGCAAATCCAACATGCCTTGCGTTTCCAAAAATCTGACGCAGTTCATGCTTTTCAGCATCCAATAAGTGGGTCCGCAAAGTGGAACCAGCTATCACTAATTCTCTTCGACCTATTTTTTGGCCATTTTTAAAAAACTACTCAACATATTTACACCAAATTTACAAAAGCACTCTTTCCGGACCCGGCTAAAGCTTCGGGCGCAAATTTGGTGAAAATCCATCCAGCAGTTTTGGCTGTAGGCGTTAGCAACATTTCTTTCCATTATGTTTAAAACTGAAAAACCCCAGAAATTTGCCAGTTATGGTAAGGTACGCAACCATAGCATGCGCTACCACTGTGCACTGCAAGGACTAACACCCATGACCGCAAAGATGACATCACCAATGTCATTGATGACATCACTGATGCCATTACATGTCTGGCTCCCTCATGTTTGTTCACTGACATATGTAGGGCAGGTGGTTTTCTTCACTGACAGGCAGGAAGTGAACTTCAAAACGTACTATATTTGTTGACCTTACCCTTCTCATATGTCCTTACACTCTTTTCCTAAGGGTTCATTCACATCCTGCGATACATGTACATAGGGGAAAAAGCAGGCCTGAAACACAGCAATCATTTCTGTGCATGAACATAATCAGGAAGGGTATGAACACTTTCTGGTAATATTGCTGCTTTTTTGCTTACTTTACTTTCCCTTTATATGGGCATATGTGTGTGCGTTGTGGTATCCTTATGGTTTGTTTGTAGTGGTACAAATATGTAGTCAGTAGAGGGGTATTAGGTACTTATTACAGGTTTCACAGTACCTCGAAAATAATGCATTCATCATTATACTATGTAGCATGGCAAAGATTTGAATGTTGGACCTCCATGGTGCATGCTGCAGACAATGCTTACGTTTCTGCATGAGGTGGTTGCTATACTGGACAGAAGTCTGTAGTGCAATGGTGTTTATAGCAATGGATAGTGTGCTGAATTATGTATTTCATGATAGTTCTCCCAATGACCTGGGATAGTTTTGTGGCAAAATTATATTGACAATCCCTTGTGGAGCCTTGTTATTAAAACTAAAGGCTCATGTGATGGCATCAGTGATGTCATCAATGACATTTGTGATGTCATCTTTGAGGTCATGGGTGTTAGTCCTTGCAGTGTAAAGTGGTAGCATGAGTTATGGTGGCTTACCTTACCATAACTGGCGAATTCCTGGGGTTTTTCGGTTTTACCTGTAACCATAACATCCCTGTATCAACGTTTTTCCATTGAATTTCATAGGTTTTTTAGTAGTGCAATTTAACCATAACGACCCTTTAACAATATTTTTTTTTTAGTGAATTTCATAGGTTTTTAGTAGCATGCTTTAACCATAACGTTGTTTTATCATAGTTTTTTCTGGAAAGGTGATAGGGTTTTAGTAGCGCAACTGAACCATAGTGTCCCTTTAATAATGTTTCTTTCACTAAATTCCATTACTTTTTAACAAGATACTCTTAGTTTGTATAGATGTACTGTGCAGCATAGTGAAGTCGGTGGCTCTATACTAATAGCCATAGTGGTTGGGAACACTGCGTCTTTTTGCGGACATCGGGTGGAGTCCAACGTGCTGAAAAAGGGATGGGTGTTCATAAAAAGTGGTAACATGTATGAAGGAAACATGCATAGTAGGAAAGCATGACGTTTTCTGTTTGTGCGCAGCAATGGCTACCACCCTAGAATGGCTGGATGAGAATTTTCTGCATGAAGAAATGAGTGAGGATGATAGCCTCATTGGTACCTGTCGCACTGTGAAAAGGGAAAGAGTTACTGCAAGGGCAAGCACCCTAGAATGGCTGGAGGAGAATTTCCTGCATGACGAAATGAGGGAGCATAGTAACCCCATAGGTTCAGGACACGGTCGCAAGAGTAAGACAATTACAATTCAGTGCTTCATGTAAATTAACCACATTTGTTGTCCTTTAACAGGACATACAGGAATTCAACGGAGAACACCAGAAGTGGCACCTTTTGCACAGCAACATACGGCCACCGAAACTGATGTAAACACTGGACATATAAAAGTACAACATCTGGACGCCAAAATGGATGAATTGCTCCTCCAATTTGCTGCTGTGAACATTTTTGTAGAAGAACATATTATGGGGAAAATAAGATATCACTGCCCCAATTGCACATGCCCGCCTTCCCCATTTCCCAGCCCCCCTTCCCTGCAAATTGTGTGTCATAAGAGACGCTTCGATAAGACCTCAATCCCATCTTCCCCTAACCAGCAGCTTGTTGAAATGGCAAAATCCCAAGTATATGTATCTGTTTCTGGTCCCCTTCCCTTTCCGAATAGTGGCTATGAATGTCTGCAAATAAACATTGATATGTTAATGTTTACTGATTGTATATGTGCCTTTTCCTTTGTTTTAAGAATGCCATTGTAAATGTGAAGGGTGCAGCACTAGTGGGGATAATTGCAAGTGAGGAAAATGGAGGAGTCGTATGACTGCAGCACCTGGCTGTGATAGGCAATCACAATGAAAGCATCTGTAGGACGCCAGTCCAGGTAGCATGTTTGCATGTACATAACCGCCTGTAAATAGTTGCAGGACCGTACGTTTCTTGGGCGTACAACTGTGCACATGCGTATCTCATCCTGTTACGCCTGGTAACACCGTCCCTGGTCATGATATGCAAAGAAATGTGTGATGTAGTTGTAGTAGGTGGAAGCGCGCACCCACGTCCTGCAAGTACCTTTGCATGTAAACATTCCACCTACTGTATCGTGCTCAAACCAAGCTTATGTAGAAATGTTCAATGCATGTGTGCCGTACATTTAAGTAGCTGGGGATGGCAAGAGTATCCGTAGGAGAGCTATACACGTGGCCACAAAGTATTACGGCCAATATACGTCCTGCAGACAGGTGTCCAAATGGAGAACAATGGTGACGTCACCATGGTAATGGAACAATGCTGTGTGTGGTCCCTTATTTGGAAGACACAAGCCAGATCCATGCACATCAAAAGAGGACACATTTCTACAATGTGTGGAGTGTTACAGTGAGAGTGCACCCTTGCAGAGATCTTACACTGTTCCTTCTGCATGTAGGTATTGTAGGGAAACACTTAGGCCCACTTTGTGGTGGCACATGCTCCACAACACTCCTATGAAAGGGCATTTGCTTTCTCACCAATTGTGTGCCTGCGAAGTACCTCTCCAAGCAATGGCCACCAGAGCTTCTTCTACTTCCTATGACTCAGGAGCACCCACACCCTCACCACCAACACCTCCTTCTGAAGATCCTGAGCAAAGGAACAGGAGTCATAATGTGGAGGGCCATCAAAAAGGAAATGAGAATAAAGTAGAAGGAATCCCATTGCCTGCAGTCAGCGTGAGTCATGGGTGTGTAAACTATTTAGAACCATTGGAGATGTGCCAAAATCTTGTGCAAACCAGGTACAATGCACTGAGTGCAACATAGTACTCAGTCACAGAAAACCTGGCTCGTACAGCTACAGCATCACCTTCATGCAGCGGCACCTGAAAGCGAACCACCAGGCAGCTTTTCAGAGGGTTTTTCCCTTCCAAGCAAGTAGTAGGTTATTTTCCTCTACAACATCCTCCGCATCCTGAAGCCTTGGAGGATATTCGCACTGCAACAGACCCATACCTTTCAAAGATCATTGTATTGTGCATATACTGCGACGCGGTACTTTATAGGGGGGGAACATTTTTGAAGTGCTGTTGAGGCTTCAGTCCAGAAGCATGACAAAGAGTGCCCCCTACCCAAGTGAGTTGCACCCCACATCTTCTACTCTCCACATACAATTTCTTAATCCTGTGATTGGTACCCTTTGCCAAATCTCCCTTCCATTGATGGCATTTGTGGCGTGTCTTAAAACAACAGGAGAAATGCTACAGAACCAGAAAGGGGGGAACAAAAAGGCTCTTATCAGAGCCACCTTGCACCATTGAAAAATAGAATTTGAAAGAAAGCATGCAGGCGGTGGCGCAGCCTATGAGCGCCACGTACAGGGATGGCAACAATTGGTGGCCGGACTTCGGCAAAAGCATTGTACGCATTTGCAAAACGAAGTGGTGGCTCTGAAAAGAGCCTTTTTGTGCTGTTTGTGTTTGCAACATTGGAAGTGGTGAACAACCTCTGGGGACGTGCTTGCTAGACCTGCAGGAAGTGCTGCACTGCATTATGGATATTACGCAGAAACAGCTCATTGCCAGCATCAGTCAGATGAACTCCATCAGAATGAAAAATGTTGGTACTACGAAATGTAATGTTTTCATTGTGGAAGGAGAACATGCCAATGTTGCGCAAAAAAGCGCAAACAGCCTTGTTCACATTGCGCCGCGCTTTCTCCATTTGTGGCCCACACGAGGACGAACGCAGTCACCTCTGTCTCTGGGCAATGCAAGAAAAAATGATGTGTGAATTTGGAAACATTTCCATGAGTTGCCAAAATTTCTCCTTCATTGAAAACTGCAGTGAAATGCTGCTAACATGCCCTAAACTATCCCCTCCACAACGAACAATAAAAATGTCTGGATGAGCGAGCATCACCAAACTGGCACAAAGAGGACCCACATGGACCCACTTTTTCCCACGGATTCCGTGCCAGTCGACATTATGGAACCCAAGGTGTACTGCCAGTGCACCGTGCTCTGCGTAAATTTGTACCCAATGTATCCAGGTGTCGCCCAAAAGCCATATAGCCCACCTACTGAATGGCACAACCATACCCGTAGCCATCTCCACTCCTACTTGCAAACACATGTTCTGGCAAAATCTATTGCTACACACAGAGCGCCTGGGGACCACTCCGGTGGTGATAGTGCACGGTACAAATGTCCTTTAACATTAACATTAAAATTAACCACACTCAGGAAATCATATTGACCAATCCCAACTCCTGCACACTCCCATTTCCATTGCAGCCACCCTGAAAAGACCCGGATGTAGCACATGCACACCTCCAAATGATGCAGCTTTCAGAAACATATTGCCCTGTGTGGGAGGCTGCACAAACACCTTTTAAGAGTCATAGAAAATGGGGGTCTAGGTGGAAGATGTGAAAAGTGTTTTGTTCTAATTTTGCTTAAGTGACGTGTAAAGAAACAACTTTTTTGTATGCTCCTTATAAGGGATTGCTCTCTGCTTTTGCTCCTTACATTACTACACAAGTGTTTGCAGCGTATTTTGTACATAGTGCAACAGATGACTAATTTCAATAGGGGAAAAAAATCAACGCCACTGACAAACGTCACACTAGAAGCACTACGGTTCTCATGGGCACAGAAGAACATCCTAGCATGGAACAGAAAAGCATACATACACCGGAATCAAAAATCTGTAGTCCCAATTCCATGACAAGCACGTTAAGAAGGACAGCATGCAGCACATGCGCTTTGCCCAACTACCGCTAGGGCCGCACCCCAGGAAAGCCGGGCCAGTCCTTCTTCCCTTTCCAGTACTCTTTGTCCAGCACTCCCTAATTGGCTACTGTTAAATGAGTACTTACGCATCCACCAATTACATCCAAGCATTGTGCATGTAATGCTAGCACATCTATTGAACAGTCCATACAGACCGTTAGACACTCACAGGTCAAATGTCCTGTAAATCAAAAGCACCTGCACAGGAAAGTACTGTAAAACAATCTACAAGTTCTGCACCCACATAAATCGGCATCACTACCCATCACCATGCCTAGTAGGTATTACTATATTTTGTACAGTACAGTGGCAACTGTATAAGTTCATAGCAACAGGGTACCTAGCAGTGAATATCCATAACGTACTCAAAATTTGTACTGTTATTTCTCCCATCACCTACCATTAAATGGCTTCTATAGCGGTAGGTGGTGGCAATGTTGCCATTTGCCCATAACAGCCATTGGTATATGAAAACAGTTACTCTCTTCTTTTGTTCCATAAATTTTACAATGCTTTCCCGGATTAACACACCTCCTATCAAATTTGTAAAAATCAGACACAAAATGATCACAGCCTTTCCCACCAAACTAAGCCAAGTGCACACATTGCAAGCATTTTTACTAGTTAAACAATAAAAAAATGTATGCTTGCATTCACATCATTAACATTCATAAATATGCATAAGTAAGTTAAAGCCCAATTGCAATGCCTTCATGCATGTAGCAAGCATACACATGCAAATGCACACACAAAAACATTCTGCTTTGTACATCTTTCCGCACCTTTTTGTCATCCTTTCACAATGCGAAGAACTGCATTTTGAAAGTAAATAGGCCTACACTAATACACACACGTGTTTCATAACAAGTCATACAATACACTCCCAAATTTCCCACCTACCCCCTTAACAAACATGCTTTTGCTCTGAAGTGCCCATTTATATAATTAGCCTTCCATTTATAAACACACACTTCCTCTTCCTGACAAGATGTGCGGCCATCCACCAGTATGTACTTCATTGTCAATGAGGACACCTTTGCAAGTACTCAGTGTTTGTTATGTCGCCACCATTAGACTAATCCCCACATAGTAAGATACTGTCCCCAGCCGAAAGTTAGACACCACTGCACAGTAACAGACTTCCAGTTAAATGCCTACCCTCCAATTGACCCACTCATGCACATTGCACACATATACATTTCAAATTTTGCATACCTACACTTTGCCAACAGCTACTACACAATGCCTACCAAACTGCAACTCCATAGAAAGAAACACAGAAAGAGAGCCATGCAAACTAAAAACACAGAATGTAGCCATGCACTGCAAGCTGAATGTGGACAGAAAGTTGAAGGAGAAGAGGTAATTTAGTCATTAAGGAAAACAGATGTATCTACCAGTAAATACAGTGTAGTTGATCTGTCAAAATGTGAGAATGAAAAGAAAATCACTAAGTACTACTGCTAAGAGAGCACGTACAAATGGTAACGCAACCACAAGCAAAAATTCTAAAAAAGTAATTTTACAAAAGAAATTTCACCACAGAGTCCTTCAGGACCTTATCAATATAGGGCAGAAATCACGCTCAACCCTCAAAACCTACCGCAGAAAATTCATCCTAGAAGTTCTTGTAGAAAGTGCAATGAGCATCGAATGGACATTGTTTATAGTAATTTTTAACAGAATGAAACCACTAACAAGATTAATTGGTAAATTGCAAGCACTACTTCAAAACAAACGCAATGTCTGCATAGATACCTTTGGCCACATCTGTACAGGTGAGTGGAGTCACACCACCAACACAGAGCCATACTTCAATGAAGAATCATACAAACAAGAACAAACAAACCAAATTACCTTACATAGGAGTAGACGAGGGTATGAGAAGATGCACAATACCATAATGGAAGAGGAAACACTGCTTTCAGAAATATCCCCATCAAACTTAGATGTCACTCTGCATTCCATCAAAGCAACACGCCTCACTTACAAATGGCCTTGCACATCAATATGTAATGTTCACCAAGGATTAATCAAATCTTTGCAGCAATTCCTGAATCTTTATGTCAAAGGCAACAACAAAATAAAAATACTACAAACTATGGACTCCTGTCCAGTGCACAACTACACTGCAATACAAGGACATTCCTTAACCTGTATTTCGGGTCCTGCTTCCCAAAGCACCTTCCACTGAATCAAAATGTTAGCAACCCACTATTCAACAGTCAGAAATCTAGTTTACAAAGTGTACTATACAAAAATTCCAGCTTTAGCACTCCAGCATTTAAATGATATTCTCCTACAAGGTACAGGAAACAAGTGCTCGATGAAATAGAGCACATCCAAAGGAAATATTGTGGAACTGAAGAGGACTTACAAACTAAAGCATTTTCAGACAACAGTACTGACAACAGTGCAGCTATATACTTTTTATATCACACATACAGAAAAGAAATACAAAAGTTCAAAAGAACATTTGCTGAAATGCCAAACCAAGTATGTATGTTTTGTCGTAGAACTTTCTATAGAAAGAGCACCCACCAAAACTATAGATATAATGCAGAAAATAAAAGGCAATGAGGAATCCCAATGGTTTCAATTAGCTCTGTACCTTACATCTGAAAACAAATACGAAATTACAAACACCTCCATACTGTACTCCTACTGCACTGCAAAACTTGTCAATAACCAAAGGCCGTCACGGGCAATTAGTAATAATTTGTAACTATTTCCATTGCCAAACGCACTGCAGCAGCTTAATTTGTATGAGACTATTATAATCCAAACAGTGCACCCATTTCAAGCAATAATATGACTTCAACCGAAAACTGCAAAATTGCGTCCCACCGAATTACTGAGAGGCATTTGTGGTAAAGTCGTTTATTTACCATTAGACCTCAAAGAAAATGTAGACACTCTACGAGTGCAAAGGCCAATACAAGAATCTTTGATTATCCTGGTAAATGGTGTACCTACAAAAAGCAAACAAATTTGGCAGCAACTAATGGACTTAACCAAAGTTAGGGAAGCGTTGCAATACCTTAAAGAAAACAATGAATACTACAAGGAAATAAACGTTCAAGAAAACCTGAGAGAAACAACCGAAATAATTCAGGAGTCCTCAACAACTGGCCAATTTGAATGTCTAGATCCTAGTGCAGCTTCCAATATTTTAGACCACTATACAATTCACCCACTGCACTCCAAAGACACCATAGACAATGCACTAGAAACATATGTGGCAAGCCAAAGGAGCACCAATCAGTATATGGGAAAAAGTGTGGAAGCACAAGCCTTTTCTATTCTTCCTGATTTGAAAAGGTGGAAGATATGAGGAAAGAGGCACACAAAAAACTGCATCCGAATATCGCTGTTTACTAATGTATTCTGAAGACCCTAGATTTAGACAGAACGTGGAGTACATATTCATCCTGCTCTTTGAACGTGAACTGGCAATGCTATGTTATGAAGTTGCCCAGACATTAAACATAGGTTCCCATTTTCAAGACATGTCTGCTACACAGCTACTTCAAAAGGTGCAAGAGAAGGACAAAGTTTTACAGTCAAGTATTAAAAATCTCTTGGCAAACATGCGTGGTATGAAAGAGTACTGGTTTTGATGGCATGCAGATGTCAGTGTTTGCTACGCAACCTTGGGCCACCCACATGGTTTGTCACATTAAGTTGTGCAGAATATGCATGGGAAGACTTTCACACTTTCCTATGCATAGCAAACAAAAACAAAACAGGTGTAGACATGAAAACACCAGGATAGCTTTGCACTCTCGATCTAGTAAATGTTTCAGGTTACTTTCATCATTGCTTCCTTGCCATGCTGCACTTCATTTGCAAAAAATCACTTCCTCCCCTCGGAGAAGTGGAACACTTCTATTGGCGAAAAGAATATCAAGCCAGAGGAGCACCACACATCCACATGCTTTTGTGGATTAAAAATGCTCCTAAATTTGGTGAGGAGAGTGATGAAACTGTTTTGCAGTTCATTCACAAATATGCCACTTGAGAAATCCCTTCGGAAAGTACACATAGTGACCCACGAACACATATTTTGCAATTCCAAAGACACAAGTGTGGCAAGTATATAATATAAGAACAGAGGCAAATACTACACCAAATGCCGCTTTGGTTCCCTAGATCAGTTTTAACAGGCCAAGTAAACAGCTTCATGTCTTCGGTTTGACACAGTGTGAAAGGAAAATCTCCTAAGAACACATACTGCATAAAAAGGAGCAGAGCATCAAGGTCCATCAATGATTAAAATGCAATTATTGCCCTCCTATGGAAAGCCATTGTTGATGTACAGTACATTGCAGCCAATTCCAGTGCAGTTGCACGATATGTCACTGTCTACTTAACCAAAGCAGAGAAAACAGAGCTCAAAGACCTCTGGGGTGACATATCCTCTGACAAAACACTGGCATAGAAATTGTACAGCTTTGGCATTAAAATGCTGTCCCATAGAGAATGTGGCAGCTACGAAGCTGCTGACCATTTAACCGGCACCACCTTATATGGGAAATCTGACAACATAGTGGGGCTAAGCCTTGGCCCTGCTGCATCCAGAAAAGGAGAACTTAAATCATACAAAGACATACAAACAATAGCAAAAAGCGATCCCAACAGCCAAGACAATATGTAGAACAACTTATTGGACACATACTACCCGAACAGGAGTATTACTTTAGAAGCCTTGTGCCTGTACCAGATAGCCCACAACTTCACATACAAAAACAACATTAAACCAAATGAGGAAAAAGGTAGATACAGAGTGGAAAGTTGTGAAGGCAGCCTGGTGAAACTTACCAAATGCAGCCTAATTAATTATATGAAGTTGTGATTAAAATCTCTGCAACACAAACAACTGTACCAGATGGCTCTACTGCAACTTTTCAAACCATGGAGAAAAGAGGGGATGTATTAGCCACCTAAACCTCCTATGAAGATGCTTTCAATGCCAGTGAAAGTACAATTACCGATGAAAACTTTACATGGCACAAAGCCATATTGAATAATGAGCGCCAACAAGTAGAAGATCTTCAAGCACAACTAAATGTAGACACTTCTGAGAGCTGTGAACCTTCTCAAAGAGGCAGCCAAGAACCACTTGGACATCCACTCATAGCAAATGAGGCAGAATTAGTTATGACGGAAGTAACCACCACTATGTTTCATTATGAGCACTGTGCAGAAGAGTTGGCAGTACTGAAATCCCAAGTAAACAATGAACAGCATATCATTTTGGTCAAAGTAAGTGAAACCATTGAACATGGTATACAGCACAAAAGTAGAACTTGCACCTTTGACAACTACAAACCTGTACTGCTGTATGTAAGTGGAGAAGCTGGTTCGGGTAAAACATTCTCAATAAAAAATATCAGTAAATACCTCCACCAATTAACAAACAACATCCTGTCTGCTGTTGTAATTGCCCCTACAGGTTTGGCTGCCTACAACATAGGTGGATTCACTGCACACCGATTGTTACTCCTTCCAGTAGAACACCAAAACAAATTAGAGTAGAATAAACTTTCAGCAGAATCTACTATGGAGCTACACAGAGTTCAGAAACAAATGAAAATGCTCCAAATAGATGAGGTGAGCATGGTCTCCAAACTAATGTTGGCTTTGATTCACCTCAGATTGCAAGAGGTCCTCAAAACAGACTATGAAGAACTCTTTGGAGGAAAACACGTAATTGTTTTCGGAGAGCTCCTTCAATTAACACAAGTCAAATGTGTACCTATCTTCAAAACCTTAGGACATAAATAGTGCTGTAAATGTCTTGGAAGCATCGGGAAAGTAAATCTCTGGCAACATTTCCAATACAGAGAACTAACTCAAAACATCCATCAGTCTGCAGACCTTACCTACGCCAACATTTAAAAAAACATGCGGAATGGTGTACTATCAAAGTAGGCTCAGTATAGCCTCAATACTAGATGCATCCATGAGCTGTACAGGTGAAACATATATGCTACTGATGTAATGGAACAATTAGGTCAGAAGAATATCAGCTGTATATCCTTAATACCAACTCTAGCAAGCTGTGTACAATTTAATACAACAATGCGGCAAAAACAAAAATAAAAACAACCACTAGTAGAAATTCATGCCACAGACAAACTGGACGTACATTGTATGACAATACCTATGTGTCAACAACGCATAGCAAGACTACAAACCTTAGAGAACTCTATCTCCAACACAGCTGGTTTGAGAACATGTTAACATTATGTGTCAACTGTAGAGGTATGTTGAAGTGTAAAATTGACGTAGATCAAGGTTTAGTTAATGGAGCACTTGGTACGGTTGTTGACTTCCAGACATACCCACGGGACATCAACATTCAGTTTGTAAACATCAAGTTTGACAAACTTTCAGAAGTCAAAAATATAGGATGCACAACGGCGCAATTCCTTCTTTTCAAAGACATATATGTATGCAGTAATAGTTTTCTCTGTCGCTAGCTTATGCAGTAACTAGTCATAAATTGCAAGGTCTAACCTTAGATCAAGCATTGATTGATATTGGCAGCACAGTCTTTAAAGAAGACATGAGTTATGTAGCACTCTCACGGCAACGCACACTGGAAGGACTGTGATTGGTGAATTTTTACAATAGACTATCTGTACTTTACACACCCAATCTGAAAATGTACCCTATTTCTCAGAAACCAAAAGGTTTGAAAAGAAGGCTCATTCAAACAGAAGTTGCAAATGATTGGCAACAGTACCTTCAAAGAAATTGAAAGCAACTCATACTACATCAAGTACCAAAAGCACATACAAGACAAACCATACCCAACTCAACCCACAAAAGAAATGCTTCAAACTACAGAACTTTCTATTAAAGTGCTCAGACACAGAAGTACCTGTCCCATTCACATTTTCCAATACAACAGGTGTTAATTGCTATGCAAACGTAACAATGAATGTTCTATTACAAATGCCAGCAATTGTGGAAAACATCTATTTATATGGCGCAGAACAGTTGTGTTTGCAAATACTCGTCCTTCACAGAAATGCAGTAAGTAATCCTGACAATTTACAGTGTCTCAGGAATAAGGCAACAATTGGACTACAGTGCTAGAAAGGTGAAATTCACTTTAAACTGACAAGAAGATCCACAGGAATTTCTAATGTACTTACTACAAATCCTGGAAAGGAAAAACATACACATAAATTAAATTGTTCACATTTCCTACATGTGGAAACATACATTCACTCTGTGCAACCATGTAATTCAGGAACAAGTCCCTAACAAATGCTTCGTGTATGTATCAATACCTAACTGTGACTCCATTCCATTTCAACAACTGGTGCAAAATGCAAACCATAGCATGTTGTGTACAAAGTGCAATTCTGATATTCGTTTGACGCTACATATACACTCACATAGTCAATATATAATATTAATGCTCCTAAGATACAATGGAGATGGAACCAAAAAACAACTGCAAACTTACTGTCTAAACACACGGACAGGTATCACTTGGCAAGTAACCCTTTACAACAGTAGCCATAATCTACCGCACAGGTGACTCAACCAATGGAGGCCACTATACTGCATACATTAGAAAGCAATGGTCATGGTGGGAATGCAATGATACTTCCATCAGTCCAAAGCATAGATTACCTGCATATCTTGCAAATGCCTATTTAATATTCTTGAAGCCAAAATGTACTCATTGGTGTACAAACCTACTATACCTTACACCCCAGCACCAACCAGTACCTTCGTGAGTGGGCAAAAATGTGTTTCCTTCAACACTGTCGACCCAAAGCAACTTAGCATAATGCAAGCATTGATAAAATCCACTAAAGTGTTTGTTGTACATTTCTATCCCCAATGCACCCAATGAATACACTCACACAAACCATATGGGTACACAAATCACAGTAGCAGTATTTTCACAGGATACATGGAATGGAAAGGGCTAAGTATGAGGGTTCAAAATAATCCTCCGGAACCTATGAAACCACCACGTATGCAAATCAGTCACCAGCTCTCCAAGAATAGTCATACAACTCCAAGACATATGGACCTATCATCACGTAACTCCATAATGGTACACTACCATTTGAGAATGTACACAGATGTCCAAGTAGCAACAGGAATGCACAACCTTCTAAACGTACCCTTTACGAATGGGACACTGTAAACAGTTAGAATATGGCACCTGGTATCTAACTGCAACCAGAATATGACAATGTTATTTGCAGCATTCAAACAACCCAACTCAACCTTCAACAACTACTGTGCTACAAGCATATTGTAAAACACTTCCAAAGTATGAGCAGTTACAGTATGCCAACAGGTACGTAACTACTGTCAGAATTCTGCACTAGCACAGTACAATGCCACAATACTTGCAAACTGCCAACAGCAACCAAAGGCATAAAGAAACAGTGGTACAAAAAGGAAGCAGGTAAACATTTACAAAATACCACCTGCTATAAAACGCCACCCATCTTACCAACATCTATAGGCCACAAATCGTATGCCCTTACATTTCCTCCTACTTCAAGAGCACACTTTAAAAAGTGCTGTAACCACTCCATACGTGACTATCATTCATTGTGCACCATAGTAGCAAGTACATTTGGAAGGGTTCTTTTTAATCCAGCATGGAACTGCACTCATTGCACAGTACACTGGTTCAAAGCATAGTACTTAGGAAGTACTAGTTAAGAGGGTCCACAAAGTAAAAAATGTATGCTATGTAGTGAACAGCAAACTAATGAAATACCTGCTCTCACAAGTTCTGTTCTCTTTTCTCACAGATAATGCAGCAAACAGGACCACACAATTTCAGACTCTATACACAAAACACAGTACAGGCCTTCCTCAATCCAAGTCTGCAACAATTTCTATGATGCTTCCCTACAGTACAATGTGTACACTTATTTCTGCTATACACATAGCAATGCCACCATTTGCAATGCACACCTATATTACACTACACAGCTTGCGGCTATGCCCTACACGCTTCACTGCACCCTGTACAGTGTAGGCCCTCCAACCATGCACTCAACATTCTACAACCTGCCCACAATTGCTGCTGCACTGTACAACTATGCATACAAACATCTATGCACGTACCACTAACCCCACATATAACACACCCACCTACCCCTTACCCACTACAGTTGACATTGGCTGCCATTTCTTCCACTCAATACATAACCTGTTTCCTATGTACACTGGTCATCTAAGCCTATAATAAGTGGACACATTGGATGCACAACACTACAGTAACTTACCCAACAATCTGCATAATCACAACCATACAACTTGATGAATGCATCAATACATCTTACTAACTGTTGTAATTGTTGCAACATTTGGCTTCTTGCTTTCCACTGGCACCGTGTAGGCCATTAGGTCATTTTCATTGTTATGTACACCATTTCAAAAAAAGGTATTCAACCCATATTTCAGTGCAGCGCGTGGGTCATAGCTTGGCAGCCATATTGCAACCATGCGTTAATGCTTAAGTTTTCAAACTTCTGTTTCCTTTTCTTATTGTGTAAAGGAAACACCATTTGAACACTATAATCACCTTACACTATTTGACGACCGTACTAACTCCCTTTTTTTGCTGAATGGCAGCCCCAATCAGGTTCATGCTGCACGGCACCAAACTGTGTACGATGGGCCACCCACTCACCTATTGTGTATGGCACCATCATCTCTACTTGTACGTCATTCTACCTACACCGTAATGACACTGTCAACATTCGTAAATGCATGCTACAATCGAAACACGTTGCCAGCTGATTCCTTTTTTTCCCAGCATCATCTCCGGAAGGCGAAACCTAGCATACCTATCCCTGAACAGGACACACATTCATTGTAAAACAGCCTTGAGGGGAAGGCATGTTTAGTTCCAAGGGTATGGAAGTATAGCAAAAAAGGATAAATAACTTACACTGCAGTTGCTCTGCCCATGTGCCCCAAAGGTAGTCTGAAACGATCCCATATGCCGTACACTGCCATTTCTCGCCCACTCAATACAAGCATGGAATTTTCCAAAGTTATGTAAGTACAACTTTACATCACATGTGTATTATGAATAAAAAGTTTTAAGCTGCTCTTCTGTATGCATATTTATACATTTAATCTACCGCACACTTTCTCTCTGTACATTGTACGGAGCTTTGTGATGGCAGTAAGGATGCGCCGTTACAGTGCCATGTTTCCACCATTCCCCGTAAATTGCAACTATGATTGTACTTCCTTTTGCTACCATTCTTCCCCATCCCCTGCAAATGCAAACATAAAGGGCAAGACGAAAAGGGAACGCAAGTCGTGCACTAAAATAACACACCTTCTGATCACTTGTGCAGTGCTACATTCCCTATTTTGCCCTTTCTATGCCCTTTGACACAATTACTAGGTCTACCCACCCTCAGTGTACTGAACGTTATAATGGCCAAAGGTGTACACAGCGGTCAACCGGCAAACAAACATCGACAGCTCACATTTCATTGACACACTTCTTAGCAAAGCAGCTCTTCCATTCTCCAGTAATCCGAGGTGACCCCCAGTTCTTGTTTTCTTACTTTCTTTCCAGACTGACAGACACATTGTGGCATGGCTCGAACAACACTCGCAATCACTCTCATGTTTCGTGAAAAGGAAGCCGTACAATCACAGTGTCAGCTACAAAACAGAGAGCAAGACAGTGGGGTAACATATGATGCTACTCACTAACACACAGTACATGGTCCATGAGACAGCCAGCTATAACGACAACCTTCCTGCAAAGTCCTGTCCTGTATGCTGCCACTAATACTTGCTACTTACATCTACTCTTATCCCTCTTTCTTCTCAGATATCTTGCACCTTACTGCACGTGCCACACCTTCCACATTCCCATAGACTGGTGGTGGACCAAGCAATGGAAGATTACCATAAGTGATTTCTTTTCCGTCGTTATTATCTGGGCTGAACGATATGGGCCAGTATGTCCCTTTGCGGTTCTGGCAATACGAAACAGCCTGCAAACCTTTATGCTGTAAGGCATCCCAGAGGCACCAGCTGCTACTTTGTCTACCTTTCAAAGAAAATGTGTTGTTCCACACGGCCCACCAAGCACCACCAAGTACTCCTTTTCCCACTTTGCTAGACGAAAACAGAAGTACAGAAGTGCACAGACGGCATTGGTCACTGAGTTTTGTTTGCGAATTAAAAGAGGGGTGAATGCAGCCAACTTATTTATTGTCGTTAACATTCTGTAGCAAAATAAATTAGTTTCAACAATTCACTGTGGTTTTACTAAACTATGGGAATGTTCTGGAAACATGTGCTATTTGTGCGCATGTCTGCTTTTGCTTTTGTTTATGTTGTTTCTTTCTGGAGCTAGGTGCTCACATGACAAAGTGCGCTACGCTTGGCACGCACATAAAGAAAATACCTGGAGTTCACGCCGTGAGGAACGACTGTCCACAAGTAAAGTCAGTGACGCCAGTGACTGCTGCGATGGTGTATGCCGGAGACACGTATAGGTAATGAAAGCAATGCACACATTACAATTGCACACAGTAGAAGCGCCAACCACATTAGTTGGCCATCTCAAAAAGTAAGCAAAACAAAGCTAACAGTTAGATGGCCTGCAGGCCTCTATTTGGCAGCACTTAACGACATTGATAATGTTGTCAGCTGCAAATGTATGTGGTTTGGTCTGTACATTATCCATACTTTACATGTGTAATGCTTATTAACTTGTGCCATGTCCCAATATCTTCCTTCATTCTAAAAGCATAGGGTATTATGAGAGGCACACCATACGAAACATAAATGGTGGCATCACTGTCTTGAATGGAAACTGGCCAATGATGCACACCCTATGCAATTGCAGGCACTTCACGCTCCCTCTACAGCTGTACCAACTGAAAAATGTCCTCCACAACCATTCTGTAATAGTGAGCATGCACAGGATACAAAGATATTTCCAAGAGTGGACGCTGGAGTTACATAACAGTAACAGTAACAGACCAAAAGTCAACATTCTGAAACCTACTTCCAACCACTGGCCAGCCTGTTAGGTCCAAGGGCACCAGACATGCACACAAGCCAGTATGGTTTTTGGAGGCACAACACAACATAGCGCACCAACTGGAAATATCTTCTTATTGTCTGCAATGCACTCCCCATGCCCAATGGAGTCTGCCTGCGCTCACCAAAAAAAGATAATCACCTCTACAGCTGCCCGCCAATGAAGTGTATGTGGGTGCCTGCATAAAAAGTCCAAATCGCAAAACTGTGATGGTAAGAATTTCCTTCCATGTGCCAATGTCTGCCTGCGCTCTCTGAATCAAGGCTCTGGCCAACCCCTAGTCTCCTGGGTACGTGCAAAGGCCTATGGCCTCCACCCATGCACCCAAGAGCCTACTCCTTAAACACACCCACTAGAAGGCAATAGAGGCAAGCATGCTACCATGTGGCCATGTAGCTATGCTTATTAACTTGTGTCATGTCACAATAGCTTACTGAACTCTCAAAGCGCAGGGTATTGTGAGAGGCACAACATACGAAACATAAATGTTGACATCTCAGTCGCTGAATGGCAACAAGGCCGCCAATGAAGTACCTGTGAGTACCTGCGTAAAAAGTCCATATTGCAAAACTGTGATGGTATAAAATTCCTTCATGTGCCAATGTCTGCCTGGCCTCCCTGAAGCAAGGCTGTGGCAAGCCCTAGGCTCCTGCGTACATGCTGAGACCTAAGGCCTCAACCCATGCATCCAAGATCCTACTTCATCAACACACCCACTGCACACAAGCCAGTAGGGGTTTTGCAGGCACACCACAACATAGCACACCGACTGGAAATATCCTCATATTGTCTGCAAAGCACTCTCCCATCCCAATGGAGTCTGCCTGCACTCACCAAAAAAGGATAGTCACCTCTACAGCTGCCCGCCAATGAAGTATATGTGAGTACCTGCGTAAAAAGTCCATATCGCAAAACTGTGATGGTATAAACTTCCTTCCATGTGCCAATGTCTTCCTGGCCTCCCTGAAGCACAGCTGTGGCCAAGCCCTAGGCTTCTGGGTACATGCGGAGGCCTGTGGCTACGGCCATGCACCCAAGAGCCTACTCCTTCAACACACCCACTGCACACAAACAGCGGGTGACAAGAAATCCTGCAATTCTTGGTCCAAAATGCCACAATCAACCCATGTATTCAACAGAGCCAGTAGTTCCAATCTAATTTTTGGGAACAGATTACACTCAAATTTCATGTTACACTTCTTTTCCAATGGTTGTCTGATAGCTTCTCAAATGTAATCTTGCCTGTCCAGGAGAATGATATTGGAGCCTTTATCAGATGGTTTGATGATAAGATCGTGAAGATTTTGAATCTCCTCTAGTACAGTTTTTTGTTTAACAGTCAGCTTGTAGGAAGGATTGAAAAAGGTGAGTCTCATCTGCTTGAGATCGGCAATCACTAAGTCATTGAAAGACTCAAGACAACTTACTGGCATGGGAGGATTCAATTTGGATTTGGCATGAATCTTAGTAGCTTTGGACCAGTCTGTTTTAATGCCAAATTGTGCCAATTCGGGTGGTTTCTCATCAGCAAAAGTATTATCAGCTAACTCCGCTAGATAGAGGATGATTGGAAGATCCAAACTAGGAAGATCAGTCTGTCCAACACAGGGCAGGGGGGCGTTTGGCTCTCGCACCTCTGCTCAGATTGGCAAGAAATAATTTGGTACGTTTGAGGTTATGAAAAAACTACCAATGAGGTAAGAAACTTAGCAGAACACTCATTGGTAGATTCACCCCCTCACTGACATTGCTAGGCTAATTTTTTATTTTTTTTTATTTTTTCAAATAAGCTTTATTGATGAAGTTATATCATTACAACATATGTTACCAGTAGACTAGATTTCAAGTATTGCTTCATCCTTCATTGTTTTGCATTTTCTCCCCTTAACACAAACTTCAAAACTCCCCCATCCCCCACTCCAATCCCCCAGTCCCCACCTCTTCTTCCTTCACAACGTATGTAACCTCAGGATTGCAATTCCAGGAGTATCATCAATGCCAGAAATCTGGCTAGTGTACCTATCCACGCCGTCTTTTGTCATGGTTCCTCCCATCATATTAAGTCATGGGGACCACCCCCCCACCTCGGGGTCCCATGTGCAAGGCACGCTCATATTGTTAATTTCCTATTCGTCTAGTGTTTTGTGCGAGCCACCGTTCTGCATTGTTAGTGCACTCCTTCTCTACCCCTTCCCTCCTTTCACCTGTGTCTTCCCTCCCCGTTTTCCTCCGCTGACTCTCCGAGTCATACCTCTCAAGAAATGGGGCCCATTCCATTGCCCTTGTTGGGGCCTGGTTGTGTATTTGTCTCGTTAATTCCTCCATTCCATACAGATCCAAGGCTTTCGAGGCCCATTCTCTTTCACTCGGGAATCCCTCCTTAGTCCACCCCCTTGCCAGACATGCCCTTTTTGCCAGCAGTCGATAATGTGGTATATGTGATAGTTTCACCAGTCCCCTTCCACCCTTTCCATTCCAAACGGTATCAGCTGAGGGTCCAGCCTCTATTCCAATCCCTCTAGGCCCTTTATCTACCCCAGGATTCCCTTCCAGTATTACTGTACCTTATCACATCCCCACCACATGTGTCAATAATCAGCCTTTTGCCTGCATTTCTCCAGCACTGAGGGTCCACCCCATGAAACATCTTGGATATCTTCACCGGAGCCCCACTCCCCCATTCTCTTTGGGCTGCAACAAGAGCCTGTAGCCCACCCTCTGCTTTTTCCCCTGTCACAGAAACTTCACCATTCTCCTCAGTTTTAATTTTTTTACTAACAATGAGAATTAAAAAAAATGAAAAGGTACTATATATATACATTAACCTTCTTGTATCTCCTTAAAGTGCTTGCCGTAGAATTTAACGTGACCTTATAATGCACACACATGGGGCAATAAACAGGCCTCAAACACACAATTCATTTGTGCACATGAAAATTAACTCTAATGTTATTATCATGTTTTGGTGCTCTTGTTTCTTCCTTCCTTACTTTAGTTTCCCTGTATGTGGCTCTAATTTGTATGCATTATGGGTTTTTATATATATTTTCTGTACTAACACAAGTATGTCATAAGTTTGAAATTGTTATCTAGTTATTCCATCTTTTAAATAAGCAAAACTTTGATAAGGTAGCAAGTATTATTTTACTATCAGAAATTACCAGATTAAATTTATTGTACTTTTTTGGTACATGCTTCAGCAACTGCCTATGTACCTGTATGATTGGGTTCCTGTATTTACAACAACACTCGAATATAATGTTTTCTTTAGATGAGAACATTCTTTAATACATTAAGTAGTTTATGATAGATCTCCCGATCACCCCTGACAACTTGGTACCAACATTATAAACACTACCCCTTGTAGAGACTGTTCATGAAAATCATTTTAATATGTGATGTTATCACCACCACCACCAGCTGGAGGACCTACACAACGAAAGAAGCAACATTCTTCAAAAGACAATCAAGAAGACAAGGAAGATGAGGTAGAAGAAGTGACTACCTCTAACACCTAGAGAGAGTCATGTGTGTGGCAGTTCTTTACCAGTGTTGGAAATGTAACAAAGGCTAAAGCAACCAAAGTGAAATGCACCGAGTGCAACGTTGTACTCAGTCGCAGACAACCTGAACAATACTCCTATGGGACCACCTCCATGCGGCACCACAACAAATCCAACCACTGCAATGCTCTCAGAAAGGCTCTATCTTTCTTAGGAAGTAGTAGGCTGTCTTCCTCTACCTCATCTTCCTCAACCAATGCTGTAAACACACAGCCTATTTCTTTGGGACATAAAACTTCCACCCACTACCTTGCAATCAATACAAGAGGCTGGTGTTCCATATCTTTTGAAAACAACAGTACTATGTATGTACTGCAACACACCACTCTGCAGGGGGGGGCAATTTTCAAAGTGCCTTTGAAGCTGTAATGAAGGAGCATGAGAAACACTGCCCTTTACCTTAGATTTAACACATGTACAACATCTTCCCCTGTCCACCTGCCCCTCCATGTCTGTGGTTGGTGCCCTTACCCTAATTTCCCTCCCCACCTTACTTTCTGGCCTCTCCTGCCAAAAAATAAATACAAATAATATAAAAACATTCAAAAGGGTTCCTTGAGGAACCAATTTTCACAGTTAAAATAAAAAGCTAAAAGAATAAGCTTATAGACTCCATGTAGTTAGAATCAATAAGATTCTCCAACATTACCATTAGCGTTTTCTACTATGCTAATGGAAAAAAATGACAATTGTATACTAGAGAAAAAAGAAGTATGCAATAAAGACACCATAATCCATTGCCATTTATAAATATCCACAGTCTCTGCATTCCCCTGCCTAGCCCATGCCTTATTAGAAAACCCGGATTGCACATACACATCATCACACAAAAAGCCCTTCTACTCTTTTTACTCTTATGTTTGTAACACTCCCTCATTACCTGCACACCATCACACAAAACAGCCCTTCTACTCTTTTTACTCTTATGTTTGTAACACTCCCTCATTATTTGCTTTAAACCATTCACACATATATCCACCAATCAATTAAAAAACTCTACATATAGCCTATCAACATATTAAACTTCCACCCACCCACTGCCACTTAACAATGTTCTACAAATCTTTTGCATCTACATTTCCCATAGGTATACTCAACATTTTTACAAAGTGCTCCTATAACTACACATATGCATTGTGCAGGGACAGAAGTGCATAAATAAAAGTGGCAGTACGGATGAACAATTTCTCATGGGAGCCCAGGGGGGAAGTGCCAAAGGATCTTAAGATGGGAGGCCACTAGCTAACTGCTGGGGCAAAGGAGATCCAAGGGTCGGGTACATCATAACCTTAACATCCCTCTAGCATAATAATTTCTGTCAATTTAATAGGTTTTTATAAGTGAAAATGTTTCATAATGATACATCACTTTATATAAGTCATTAATTCCTCTTTCAACAGATATGAAAGAACTATGAACCTCATTTAATAAATATATTTTTTGCAACACATACTTATGTGAGTCATTATCAGTACAGCATACCCTAATTGGTGAATCAGAGTAGACATTTTTCCTTGCCGAAGGCCAGGCCCTCTGCCCCCAGTACTAAAGTTATGTCACTATTTTATGTACTTACGTATTTACAATTTCAAAAAAGTCAAACACAGGACAGATTTCCAAAAGCGTCCTTTCAGGTCCTAGCTGATGCTCCTCACACATCTTTGCTGAAATCCCGTCCAGCACTCTTGGCTGCAGCCAGAAGCAGATTTATTTCTCCATTTAATCCTACAGCTTCGGCCATGCTGCATGCCTGCAACTTTGCTTCAATCCCGTCCAGCAGTCTGGGCTGTAGTCGCAAGCCGATTTTTTCATCCCATTTAAACCTACAGCTTAAGCCATGCTGCATTCCCCAATAAGTAAATCAAAGTACACATTTATCCTTGCTGATGGCCAAGCCCATTGTCTATGTACAAAACGTATGTCACTATTTTTTGCCACTATGGCAGAAAAGTTATATCACTGTTTTTTGTACTTGCGTTTCCACACTTTCAAAAAAATAAAAACACAGGACAGATTTGCAAAAACATCCTTTTAGGTCCTTCCTGATGCTCATCATGCAAGTTTGTTGCAATCCCGTCCAGCACTCTGGACTTCAGCCACAATCTCTTTCCCATTTCAACCTAAAGTTTCAGCCATGCTGCATGCCCCAATATGTACCTCAGAGTGGGCATTATTCCTTGCCGAGGGCCAAGCCCATTGTCCATGCACCAAACTTACATCACAATTTTTTGTGCTTACATTTGGACACTTTGGAAAAATAAAACACTAAGCAGATTTGCAAAACCATGCTTTCAGGTTCTTACGGGATGCTCTCTCTGCAGGTTTGTTGTCATTCAGTGCAGCACTTCAGGCAGTAGTCGCAAGCAAATTATGTCTTCCCATTCAAACCTAGGATTGGGCCATGCTGCATACCCCAATAATCACATCAGAGTGCACGATTATGAAATAATTGCAGGGCGGTATGGTTGGTAGATCAATGCACTTCATCTAGTACTTAAACAGATTACCCTTCTGCTGGTGATGGGTGGTGCCGTTCCTTCTTAAAATGTTAGGTTTGGAATAGGAGAGTGGCCCTGTTCACATCAGCTCTGGGTTATTCAATACATAACTGTTGTCATAATAAAGCAGTCTTCAAAACCATTCTTGATGCTATATTTTTTATTAGAACTCAGCCGATACATAATTCGACTCTCTGGGGTCTTTCTCAAGGCATGTGGATTGTGGGCCAGTCATTGCTGTGAGGTTGTAATAATGAGTTCAGCATCCAATCCCAATATTTTGTGCCACTATGGTTGCAAATATGGGTGAGTAATGATTTCAAGGGGAGGCCTTTAGATCACAGGGGCACCTAGTTTGGCGTACTTGCCAATTATCTGCTGATTAGCATTGTCTCTGAGTCTATGCAGTGCCTCAGCACTGGGTAATTCAATGAGTAACTGTTGTCGTAATCAAGCAGTCTTCAAAACCATTCTTGATGCTATATTTATTGTTAGAACTCAGCCGGCATATAATTTGACTCTGTACATTCTTTCTTAAGGCAAATGGATTGTGGGCCAGTCATTGCTGCGAGGCTGTCGAAATGAGTCCAGCATCCAATCCCAATATCTTGTCCTGTTATGGTCGCAAATGAGGGTGGTTAATGATTTCAAGCAGTGGTCTGGTGACTACGTGGGCACCTGGTTTGGCGTGCTTGGTAATTATCTGCTGATTAAGATTGTCTCTGAGTGTAGGCAGAGATAGTCATGGTGATCTTTTGATGCAATCCTTCAGGCTGTATCCATAGACAGAATTTTAGCCACGGCCAGAATTTATTTTCCCATTCAAACCTATCCCGATTTTCAAAAACATCACCACAAAGTCGCTGGTGGCCATGCCCACTTTAACCCCATTGCCAGTCTCTGGTGGTCATGGCCAGTAGCCAGATTATCCTTTGGCCATGACTGCTGCCTTAGATACTATTGCCCCCCTAAAAATGTGGAAAAGTAAACCCAGAGCACATTTGAACTCCTGGTTCACTCCGCACCTCAAAACTATGAGAGTGGAAAAAAGAAAATGTGAAGTCACATGGAGGCAATTACCTTCTGATGAAAACAAATCTAACCTTATCAATATCTCATCTCTCTATAAGAAAGAAACAATCTTACCAAGCAGGAAACATATAACAATAGGATTCTTCAAGCAAATTCAAGTACAAAGGAACTCTTTGTAATCCTAAAAGAGCTTGAATCCCCGGTACCTGTGTCAGACAACTGTGTGAAGGACAAAAACTGGTGTTCTAATATACAGAAGGCCTTAACTAACAATGTCACTGCGCTTCAGTATAAGATTGCCAACAAAAGAACAAACCTACCTCATACTGTCACACAGGCTAGTACTCCCACACTTTCCCATAAACCATTACAACGTTTTAGCTTTGCAAAAGTCTCTATTCTTGAGGTTGACAAAATCATAATCTCCCTCAAACCTTCGAACTGTCATGGAGATAAATTCCCAGCCCAATTCATCAAAATTGCTGCAAGAGACCTTGCACCCTTTATAACTAAGCTAATTAATGCATCATTTTCCACTGGTACCATCCCTAGCAATTAAAAGGAGTCCTGAGTACTTCCTCTCCACAAAAACAGTCTTTATACCCCACTATACCTACCAACTATAGGCCTATTATCACAGTGATATTTATACTTAAAATCTTATACAGGGTGGCCTATCTCCAGATACAGGAGTATTTAGAATGCAACCAGCGCCTAGGAGTCCGCCAATCAGGCTTCAGGCCACAACACAGCACCGAAACTGCGCTGATTGATCTCAAGGCCCAGATCGACGAGCTTAGGGACAAGGGGAAATCTGCCTTACTACTCCTCCTAGTTCTCTCGGCTGCATTTGATTTGGAGGACCATAGGGTACTATGCAATCACCTTGACTCAGCAGCTCACTTCTCGCAGGAGGCCATAATTTGGATCCAATCTTTTCTGAGCAACAGGACTATGAGAGTCTTCTCGCCATCAGCGGCAGCTGACCCCATTCCAATTACATGTGGAGTGCCACAGGGTTCCTGTGTCTCACGCACAATGTACAACATATTCATTAAGCCCCTTTTTGATGATCTGGACCATCTTGGTGTCACCTACACTAACTATGCAGATGATACCCAGATTCTCATACCTCATACCACTTACGGGAGATTATGACAAGGATTTGGCCATGGTAAATAAAATCTATCTCATCATCCAGGCATGGATGGCTGTCCCGGACTATGCCTGAATGATGACAAAACTGAGCTCATCATTCTAGTAACGACTTCCAACCTCAATAAACTTGACACAAATACACTTCTTTTAATATTGACGACAACATCATTAAAGTTGCTAAAGAGGTAAAAACCTTAGGCTTTTACCTAGACTCCACCCTCACTTTTGCACAAACAGGTTAATTGTCATGGGCGCTACTCCCGAGGGGCCAGGACTGGCCCAGCGCCCTCGGAAGCAGACCCGTCTTCCACTACTCCGGACCCAGCAGACCCCTACAGGGGCCCTTTGGACCGTGTCCTGGCGCCTTTGGCGCCAGGCTCATGAAGGGTTTCAGTCCCGGCGCCATAGGCGCCGGGCTCATATTGATAAACAGTGTAATAATGCTTGGGTGGACTTACCTGAGGCAGACCATGCTGCATATTTACCCAGAACAAACCAGTCTGGTTGAAGTCCCCAGCCATCAGGGCTGGGAGGAACTATTCCCTCCATTCAGGAACTCTTTTCTTACCTGGGTGGAACCGGTGGAAGAACACACACTGGAAGCACTTCTCTGCTATTTAAACCACGCCCGATGGAAAACACGTGCTTCGCGTTATTCTGCAGCAGCAGCAGGACGCTCACCAAGTCGGCTCCTGCATTCCAGGTCCAGAGTCATCTTCAGCTTCCGCGCAGCAAACTGTGGATGAAGAAAGACACAGAACAATACATTCCAGATCCCGGAATCCAGTCACCGCCAAAACCTGCAAAGAATAAACATAAGGTTAGAAAAGTGCAACTCGCTCGCAGCCACGCCCGCTTACCTGATCCATCCGTGATTGCAACGGAGCTAACCGCGGCCTCCTCTTCGGCAGCTTCTCTGCACCTGAAAGGCAAAGGACATAATTAAAAAGGGGTTCGGGTGAAGGCAGTCGCATTCATCTTAACTTACCAGTTTTTGCACGCGCAGAAGCGGCCGCATCAACCGCAGCTTCCCGGCACCTGAAAACTAGAAAAAGGACATTATTAGAGGTGCCATTAAAAGCGGCCAACGATCATTATACTTACGTGCATCGGCACGTGCAGCGGCAACGGAAAACTACGCCCACAGCATCCCGAGGCCTGAAACAAAGGAAAAGGGACATTATTGAGGTGCCCATCTTTTAAAGCCTAAAGACTACAGTATACTTACAGGCATCCGCTCGTGCAGTAACAGCGGCATCACTCTTCGGCATCCCAGCACCAGTGCCACAACTAAGGCCGCAAAAGACTTGAGCCTCAACACTGAACTCATCCAGTGATGTAACTGGAATCCACGCACCCCTGCACCAGACGCAGGATGGAGAGCTCAGCATTTATAAGCCTAAGGTGAGAGCTCGCCGAGACAAGTAGAAAGCTAGGCTGTGGGAGAAACTGGCGATTGGTGGGAGAAGGAATCCCATCAAACGGTGATTAACCCTTTTTCTTCCACCTGCAGAAAACTTACCCTGCAAGTCAGACATTCGATAAGAGGAAGCCCAGTCCTGAGAGTCGTCCGAGCTCTACGCTTCTCAATTGAAGAAACGATAGCAGCCCAGCCGGGATCAGCGCCTCCGTGGGAATCAGGTGAGCGTTACAGAACGCAAAGCCCACCAATAACCTCCTACCCAGGCGCTATGGAAACTTCCGACACAGACCAACTGGCCCAGTTATTAGGGGAATTAAGAGCTGAAGTTCATGCTGCCCACCAGGAAACGAATGCCCTTAGGAGGGAATTGATAATATCAAAAGAACGAACTGATGATCTCGCCAGACAGTTATTACAGACACAAGCGGGGCAAACCCCGCTACCTAATTCAGGAGGGAGCTATATCCCAGCGGCTTCAGCCAATCCTGTTCAAATCAACCTACCCGGAAATGTGCCATTGGCACCGCCTGAACGCTTCTCTGCTGACCCTAAAAGGTTTGCGGTGTTTATAAATCAATGCCGATTGCACTTTCTTTGTAGACCTGCAGCCTTTCCGACTGACCAGACTAAGGTAGCCTTTGTGCTTTCCTATCTTAGCGGCAGTGCGCTGATTGGTCGATCCCTCTGGTTACACAGGATGACCCGATCCTTCGTGATTTCCCGACCTTCCACGCAAATATGGAAAGACTTTTTGCAAGGCATTCCCAGGGGCAGGCCCTGGACAACGAACTCCTTTCCCTACGAAAGGGCAATCAAGATCTTTTGGCCTACATTGCATCATTCAATAGGCTAATCGTGGAAACCAGATGGCCTGAGGACAAAAGAATCACGCTTTTTCACCGGGGTTTGCGTGGCGAACTCAAAGACGTCCTTGCCCAGGTAGTGAATACTCCTCAGGATTGTTCAGAGTACATTGATTTGGTGGTCCAATTGGATCACAGACTACAAAACAGAAAGGCGGATCGATCCAGGTTTGAAACACGAGTGTTCCCTAAGCCTCAAAGTCACACCAAAGGAGTTGAAGCCGTCAAACCTATGCAAATTGGGGTTGTAAAGGGTCCCCTAACCCAGAAAAAACGCGACAGGAGACGACAAATGCAACTATGTCTCTATTGTGGAAATTCAGGACATTTTCTTCGAGATTGCCCGGTGAAACCACCTAAGAAGACAGTGGGAGCTTCTGATAAGAGTTCTGAAAAGCCTGAGCCGGGAAACAACCTCGCCCGACAAGTGTAGAGGTCCGCTTGCCGAGCGTAAAAACCAGTACTTTGACCTCCCACTTCATAATGCCAATGGTCCTCGTAAACCCAGAGCAACCGGATCGTTTGCATGCAATTAAGGCACACATTGATAGCGGAGCAGTTGGAAATTATGTGGACCGCGAATTGGCTTCCAGGATGAACTTACCTCTTTGTCCAAAGGTGGTTAAAGACGTCATTACCACGGTGGATGGGACGGAAATCGCCTCTGGACCAGTGACCCATACCACTACTGAAGTGACGATACTAGGCCAAGACGGGCATCAGGAGGTAATTGTGTTCGACGTGATCAAGGCTCCTCAATTCCAAGTAATTCTAGGGATTCCTTGGTTGGAGAAACACAAACCTCAGATTGATTGGCGAGCAAAGACGATAAAGTTCCCAGAGTGCACACCAACTTGTTATCCACGACCCAACATTGGCCTAGCATCAGTAACGGCTGACGGTCCACAATTACCTCTAGAGTATCGAGAGTTCCAAGATGTTTTTCAAAAGGAACAGGCTAACACCTTGCCACCCCACAGATCATACGATTGTCAGATAGATTTGCTACCCGGTGCAACTCCCCCTTGCAGTAGGATTTACGCCCTTACCGAGCCTGAGAACCTTCATCTGCGACAGTATTTAGACCAGTACCTGGCCAATGGCTTTATCCGTCCGTCGAAGTCCCCTGCATCCTCGGCTCTGTTCTTCGTACCAAAAAAAGAAGGTGACCTCAGAACCTGTATAGATTATCGTGCTCTGAACCAGATAACAGTAAAAAACCGGTACCCCTTACCTCTGATCCCGGAACTCCTTGACCAGGTAAAAAACGCCTGTATTTATACTAAGCTTGATCTCCGGGGAGCTTATCACTTGGTACGGGTCAAGGAAGGAGATGAATGGAAGACGGCCTTTCGCACTAAGTATGGGCTATTTGAATACCAAGTGATGCCCTTTGGACTATGCAATGCACCGGCCGCCTTCCAATATTTTATGAATGATGTCCTCAGAGAGCTCATTGATGTCTGCGTTGTCGTCTGCATAGATGACATTCTTGTGTACTCATCTTCAGAAGCTGACCATCGAAATCATGTTAGGGCGGTCCTTGAAAAACTTCGCCAACATAAACTTTTTGCCAAGCTCGAAAAATGTGTTTTTCATGTCACTGAGGTCGAATTTTTGGGATTTATTCTGACACCCAAAGGAGTCCACATGGACTTGAGAAAAGTAGACGCTATCCTCAAATGGCCGTCTCCTACTTCCGTGAAAGACGTTCAAAGCATGCTAGGCTTTGCCAATTTTTACCGTAGATTTATTCCAGAGTTTTCACGAGTGGTACAACCCATCACCGCCCTCTTAAGAAAAAATAAACGCTTTGAATGGTCCGCAGGAGCAGAACAAGCCTTCCAAGAGCTAAAGGCTAAATTCACCTCGGCGCCAATACTGAAACACCCACGCCCGGACCTCCCTTACATCGTTGAAACCGACGCCTCCAGCTTAGCAATGGGAGCAGTCCTAACACAAAGAGATCCAGAGACTAACCAACTGCATCCTGTGGCATTCTGGTATCGGAAGTTCTTGGCGCCTGAGATCAACTACACCATCACAGACAAAAAGCTTCTAGCGATTAAATCAGCCTTTAAGGCATGGCAGCATTATCTCCTCGGGGCCAGACACACCGTCACAGTGATCACCGATCATCGCAATCTGCAGTATCTGAAAACCGCCAAGGCTCAATCCTCCAGACAGCTTGGCTGGGCTCTATTCTTTGCTGAATTTGACTTCGTGATCACTTATCGCCCCGGCAACAAGAACGGCAAAACGGATGCTCTTTCCCGAATTGGAATGGGAGATAACGTTGCCAATCCAGAACCTGTACCAATAATTCCTGAACAAAGGATCGTGGGTCTGATTTCTTCACAATCCATTGAGGATATTGAAGAAAAAACTAAACAACTTGTAACCTCACCAGGCTTACTAAACTGGTTACAAAAAGGAAAAGATTTCACCGTAAGCAATGACTTGCCTTATTTCCAAGGACGATTGTTCCTACCACACGCCGATTTACAAAGACAGGTAATCTCCTGCTATCATGATTCATTAATTGAGGGTCACCCTGGCATTGCCAAAACCACAGAATAGGTGAAGAGACACTTCTGGTGACCTTCGTGGAGAAAAGACATAAAGGAATTCGTGATGTCCTGCGGTGTGTGCGCTCAAAACAAGGGTCAGAAGAGGAGGCCGGCTGGTCTTCTGCAACCATTAGACATCCCACCGTGTCCCTGGCATACCCTTTCCATGGACTTCATCACAGACTTACCCTCCTGTACAACACCAGTCTTGTTATTGTGGACCTGTTTTCTAAAATGGCCCACTTCATTCCACTAAAAGGCTTACCTTCAGCATCAGTCCTAGCCAAAGTATTTCTTGAAAACATTGTCCGGCTACACGGCTTCCCGTCAGTACTAATCTCAGATAGGCGGAGCCAGTTTATTTCCCACTTTTGGCGTAGCTGTTGACGATTAGCTCAAATCGATGTAAGACTTTCGACCAGCCATCATCCCCAGACCGACGGGCAAACCGAGAGAACAAACCAGACTCTCGAACAATATTTACGATGCATGCTACAACAGTCGGAGAGTAACTGGAAGGACATCCTTTGGATAGCTGAATATGCTTACAACAATTCAGTTCATTCGGGTACCGGGAAGAGTCCCTTCTACATCTTGTATGGGATTCATCCTCGAACCTCCAACCTTGATCCACCTCAAGATCTTAGAACACCCACCGTGTATCAATTGCACACTGTTATTACCCAAGCTTTTAAGGAAGCGACTGCACATCTACAACAAGCTAAAGAGAGGTACAAAAAAGGAGCAGATTAACACCGAAGCAATGCCCCTCAATACCAGGTTGGGGATCAAGTCTGGCTGTCCACCAAACATTTATCGCCTAAAGGGCCTCGCACCTTCAACCCCAAATACCTGGGACCATATCCAATTACGGCCATAATTAATCTAGTGGCCGTTAAATTAGAATTGCCAACCCATATGAGAATACATCCTGTATTTCACGTATCTCTTTTGAAACCCATGCAACCTGGAACCAGATTGACCAATCCTCCAGAGCCCATTCAAGTGAATGGGGAGCCTGAATTTGAAGTAAAAGACATTTTGGACTCTAAAATCATCAGATCGAAGCTATTCTACCTAATCGACTGGAAAGGCTACGGACCTCAGGAAAGGTCATGGGAACCCTATGACCACGTCCATGCTCCTCGTCTAGTCCAGAAATTTCACCGAACCTTTCCCGATAAACCAAAACCCCCGGGGAGGACAAGTTTGGGAGGGGCCTTGAGGGGGGGTGCTGTCATGGGCGCACCTCCCGAGGGGCCAGGACTGGCCCAGCGCCCTCGGAAGCAGACCCGTCTTCCACTACTCCAGACCCAGCAGACCCCTACAGGGGCCCTTTGGACCGTGTCCTGGCGCCTTTGGCGCCAGGCTCATGAAGGGTTTCAGTCCCGGCGCCATAGGCGCCGGGCTCATATTGATAAACAGTGTAATAATACTTGGGTGGACTTACCTGAGGCAGACCATGCTGCATATTTACCCAGAACAAACCAGTCTGGTTGAAGTCCCCAGCCATCAGGGCTGGGAGGAACTATTCCCTCCATTCAGGAACTCTTTTCTTACCTGGGTGGAACCGGTGGAAGAACACACACTGGAAGCACTTCTCTGCTATTTAAACCACGCCCGATGGAAAACACGTGCTTCGCGTTATTCTGCAGCAGCAGCAGGACGCTCACTGAGTCGGCTCCTGCATTCCAGGTCCAGAGTCATCTTCAGCTTCCGCGCAGCAACCTGTGGATGAAGAAAGACACAGAACAATACTTACCAGATCCCGGAATCCAGTCACCGGCAAAACCTGGAAATAATAAACATAAGGTTAGAAAAGTGCAACTCGCTCGCAGCCGCACCCGCTTACCTGATCCATCCGTGATTGCAACGGAGCTAACCGCGGCCTTCTCTTCGGCATCTTCTCTGCACCTGAAAGGCAAAGGACATAATTAAAAAGGGGTTCGGGTGAAGGCAGTCGCATTCATCTTAACTTACCAGTTTTTGCACGCGCAGAAGCTGCCGCATCAACCGCAGCATCCCGGCACCTGAAAACTAGAAAAAGGACATTATTAGAGGTGCCATTAAAAGCGGCCAACAAACATTATACTTACGTGCATCGGCACGTGCAGCGGCAACGGAAAACTACGCCACAGCATCCCGAGGCCTGAAACAAAGGAAAAGGGACATTATTGAGGTGCCCATCTTTTAAAGCCTAAAGACTACAGTATACTTACAGGCATCCGCTCGTGCAGTAACGGCAGCATCGCTCTTCGGCATCCCAGCACCAGTGCCACAACTAAGGGCGCGAAAGACTTGAGCCTCAACACTGAACTCATCCAGTGACGTAATTAGAATCCACGCACCCCTGCACCAGACGCAGGATGGAGAGCTCAGCATTTATACGCCTAAGGTGAGAGCTCGCCGAGACAAGTAGAAAGCTAGGCTGTGGGAGAAACTGGTGATTGGTGGGAGAAGGAATCCCATCAAACGGTGATTAACCCTTTTTCTTCCACCTGCAGAAAACTTACCCTGCAAATCAGACATTCGATAAGAGGAAGCCCAGTCCTGAGAGTCGTCCGAGCTCTACGCTTCTCAATTGAAGAAATGATAGCAGCCCAGCCGGGATCAGTGCCTCCGTGGGAATCAGGTGAGCGTTACATTAATTCCATGGCCTCTGCCTCTGCATACACATGTAATCTGAATAGAGCCGGCAAACTGCTCCTATGAAAAATAGCTCTACCACTCTGACCAGATCTTTCATCTTGTCCAAACAGAACTATTGTAAATCCCTATACCTGGGCGCTAGTGAGTACATCATCAACAAAATTCAAATCCTCCAGAATAATGCCTTTAGAGTGGCACTGGGCATAGCTAGAAAAGAGCACATCTCTGAGGAAAGGAGACAGAATAAATGGCTCTTTATCAGTGACAAAATTCTGCTTAAAACTGCCTCGTTAACACACAAGTGCCTAAAAAAATGATGCACCTCGCTATTTTATGGAGAGAATCAATAGAAAATCCTTGAACCGTCCCACTAGCACTGCAAACACAAACTGCCTAGTTGTACCTAGGTTCAAATTGACTAAAGCTGGAGGGAGCAGTTTCCCAGTCAAAGCTTCAGCCATAACATCATTAATTGGCTCAGAGATAATGACCACTAACGCACTTCAGTTTCTACCCTATTGTCTCTACTCTTCCCTGCACCACTCATTAACCTGCATTGTAAATAGATACTAGAAAGTCTATTATACGCTGAACCGCAATTTTGTAAATTAGTTAATGATTTATTATTTATTCTTTTGTACTTATATACCTTTTCTTCTCTGTAAATAATTGATTTTCTTTGATGTAACTGTGTAACCTTAAATTGGAAATATTCATGTATCTGACTTCTCCACTGCGCCCTGATACCTCCGGGTCTGCCGCGCATTACAAATAAATAAACAGACAAACAAACAAACTCAGAAAATCTGGCCACAGGCCATCACTCGGACAATCTGGCCACTGCCCATGGCCACCGGCTGTACCTCAGTCAATGTATATCGCTATTGCTTTCAAGTCCTTGCCAAATGCTCCTTGCACAACTTTCCTGCAAATCCATCCATGTTTTATTTTTTGAAAAGTGTAAAAATGTAGGTACATAAAATAGTCATAAAACTTAGTTCCCAGTTGACAAAATACATACTTTGCAGAAAAATTCAAGCTTGGGTCTTTAATCTTTGTAAAATATTTTGTGCACATTTGTCAAATGGCAACAAAGTTATAACCCATCAAAAAATGTTAAAACCCCCCTCTAATTTTGCTCCCTCTTCACAAAATCACACCAAACTCTGCAAAAACATTAAATCTTTAATTGTATTAAAGTATTAATCTTATTAAAGGATAGTCATACCCATATTTCACATACTGATTAGACAATAAAAACTTTTGTGTGTAAACATATTAACACTTCACAAAATCTACACTAATACCCTAACAAATGCCATTTCCATACTTGTTATAAAATCTGTGTGCGTCCTTTGTTTGGCCACCTACACACATGAGAAATAGATAATGACATTTTATAATGTACACATCATATTTAAATGTATTAAAAACGAAGAAGTGTTTTTAAACTTCCATTGGCACTGTAGGAGATTTTGTTTTATTGGGATAATTTCGGGATTTGGCGGTATTTTCTTACCATAAAAATATTGGTGGTAATTTGGCAGTAAATTAGTCTTGGTGGTAATTTTAGTGGTATTTTGTTTTGCGGTATTTATTCCTGTGGTATAGCGGTGAGCATGATTTTCTTTTTTTTATACTATAACCCCATCATAAAACAAACCTTTCCTTTCTATTAGAATACCTCCTAGTTGTCTGTAGAGGGCCCCAGATTTATGCACTGTCAGAACCCAATGTTTTTTTCAGAGCGCCATCTACAGTTTGTGGCTGCTATTACTGGTTTATGTACATCCAGTAATCTATGTATCAGATCAGGCACCTTCCCATCAGCATGCAAGGAAGGAAACATTCATCACACTGCACACAAACCTCTGCTTTATCACTGTTTCTTACTAGTTTTCTCTTAATTGAGATTTTACATACAGTGATAAATTGGCAAATGCATTACTGCACTGATATGAGCTTCCCATTTATACTGCACTTATGTAAATAAATTCAGTGATGCATGAATGACACAAAAATCTCATTTGTTTTCATAAATATGTCTTGTATTCTTACCATGGGTTAATTACAGCATCATCTGCAATACAAAAAAAATAGAACAGAGTAAACCGATATTTTTTAAACATGGATTCATGTGCCCACATTCTGAAAATGACAAGAAATAAACATGCAATGATTTCCTGACTTCCCTCCACTGTAATAAACCTTAGCCACACACACGGCAGCCCTCACTTAGAACTATCTTACAAAGGTCGGTTTTTCTTTTAAGTCCCCCGCACAACCTCGTTGTGTTTGCAGATGCACACCCAGTATCAGCGCAAAATGCTTCTGTAATCTTGTGTCAGGAGTGCCAGCTGAATATCTCCCACAGCTAGTGCTCTACCCCTTGAAACCTCTGTTAGTCTTCTCAGCCCAGCCAGCATTAACTTCTCCCCTCATTCCTTGCTACCAAGAGAACTCTTATCCACCCCCTTATTGACGCGGTTTGTCTGCCTACATTTTCCACCAATCATAGTAAAAACATGTGCTCTGTATCATTCCTCTTTTTCAGAACAATGAAAGCTTTAGTCTCAGAGTTACTGTTTCACTCTATTTCCTGCAGTTTGCCTTTTTTTCTGTTTTCCACAAGCTGAAGAAAATGCCAGTGTGCATTTAAAAATGTATCTTAGTAGTGACATCAAAACATGTATTTCACATCATTTTGCATATGAGACTGCATTTTAATGTTAGAAAAGTTACAATTAGTACGTTAGCAATGTTAAAATGTTAGTCAGTTATATAATTTAATGTAGTCTCCATGCATGAGGCATCAAAAAACAAATGGTGCACTTCATTATTTGAACCTGGCAGCACACTAAGTTTTTCTATGCATGCTCTGAATAACTGCAGTTTCAAATTGGGTCGAGCTGTGTTGTAAATCCTGTACTTTGCATACTACCAATAATGCTATATTATACTGGCAAAAAAAGCTATATTTTTGACAAATTATTATGCATGCCTTTACATATACCCTCCTTTTTCCGACAATTCTGGCTACCCAAATCCTCAATTGGAGGAAACAAATTGTTCTTCTTTCTTTTAAATGTACATCTCTCTTTTTCCATCATATGAATCACAATTGAAATGATATCAACTCAATAAAATGAACATTGAAATATTTCATAATAAACCACTGCTTAATCATAATATTAGCCAAACATATCCCAAATGGGTCCATGAGTCCTCATACACATATGCATGTGCATGTATAATGAAATATCCACACGTCTTTCTTTCCAACCTAAGTGTCAGCGTAGTTTTGAATGTTCTTTTGCTCATAGTGTTCATATATGTGACATCAACCTTTTATATATGATAACAAAAACAATAACATGAAATAAATAGATAAAATAAATGACTAATATAACTAAAAGAAATAATTAAAATAACAAACATGATTTTCCACCACACTTATTTTCATTCCCATAGAATTATACTATGCTTCATCAGGAACTCTGTAGAATTATGTTCAATTCATTACTGTTCCTTTAATGACATTTACCATCTTCTTGACTGCACTCTGAGATGTCCTGATCGTCAAATGTTTCATCATCTGGTTCATTTGGTGAAATTCTTTCATCCTGGCGTTCTTGGGTGCTTTTCCATAGAAATCATCTCTTTAGGTATCCCAGTCACATTATCTTCACCTCCATACTTCGGTCCGGAGGCTTTTTAAAATTCATCCCATGGACTGCAAGACTCCGTCATCTCTCGCGTCCTCCGGTCCTGTGACTTCCGACCCCAATCAAAGACCAGTTAATTTGTCTAAATTAAATAGAAAAGAAACAGATTAAGTACATAACACAATACCAATTTTACCCTTTCTACCACACAAAAAACAAAATGTAGTCCCAAAACATTCTGAATGACTCTTCTGACTTCTGTAACTAAGCACATGTTAGAGATAGAGAGAAAACAATAATATACATATGACATCATTATATATTAAAACAATTTTTTATGTAAAATATTTCAGCATTGTACCATAGTAAGTCAACCTGATTCAGCACCTTCTATCAATTTATCATTTATCTCTACAATAAATATTACGTCTATTTTTTTTTAATGGCGTGGAACACTATGAAGACAGCCACTGTGTCTTTCTCTCCATGTATTCAGGGCACTTAAGCTGTTTCTTCTTGCTCAAGCCTCCTGATTTCATGATTTGGGTGACAGGGCTTAATTTGGATAACATGAACAAATTGTTCTGTCCCCATTTCACCCTCTGTCTTCAATATTTTGTAAACTACTGGGGACACCTTTTCCACTATACGAAATGGCTCTTGCCAGGCTGCAAGAAATTTAGAATTTTTATGTTTACCTTTTCCAAATTTAAATGTATATACATGATCCCCTACATTATTCTCTTTCACAGACGTCTTTTTATCATAATAGGATTTTGCATTGTCAGCAGCTCTCTCCAAATTTTGCTGCACAAATGCAAATGCATGTTGTGCATTTTTCATCAGTTCTTCCACATATGAACTGTAGATCGATCTGATTGCCATCAATACCAGGGGTGATTGTAAATCCCAACTGGAATCTGCCCCCGCTACAAACTTTTTAAATATCTCCACAACAGACCTGTTGCAACGTCCAACATTCCCAGAAGAGGCGGGCCGGTACGCAATATGCAGTTTCCGTTTCGCCCCCAATATCTGCCACACCTTACTCATTAAGGTGCTTTTGAAATGACTCCCTCTGTCGGACTCTATTCTTTGTGGTAATCCAAATCTTGAAAATATATGATTTACCAGTAATGTAGCTGCTGTTTGCGTACTACAATCTGGTGCAGGGATACACTCTACCCATTTCAACATCAAACAAACCACAGTCAAAAGATAACAGTTTCCCCTACTCAACCTTTTTGCAGGCCCTACATAGTCAATTTGCAAATCTGACCATGAAGAGTTAAACCTCTTTTCATCAGTGAAGCTCTATGCATTGGTGAAGCGGATTTAGATTGGGCACATACCAGGCACCCCCTAGTGTATCATTCCACATCTTGGGACATATGTGGCCAGTAAGCATAATCTTTCATTATCTCTAAAGTCTTTTGTGAACCTCTATGTCCTGCAGTTATTGCATCATATGCATGGTGTAACATTAGCCCTCTGAATGAAAGGGGTACCACCCACTGTATCTGTCCTGTTATGGATTCTCTGACCATAAGTCCATCCTGTAGCCTAATCCGTTTTTTATTCTTTAATAACACCCTCAACTCTTCTTTTCCTGTACAATCATTTTCAGTTAAAGGATTTTGTTCGGGGTCCATCAAATGATTATAATACATCCCCAATATTGGATCATCTTTTTGCGCCTTAATCAGATCTTGATCTGGTGTATCATAACTCCATTGCACTACTGGTTGTTCTACCTCTTTGGAGCTTTGGAGCGTGTAACTGCATCTATTTGTATTTCACCAATTAGGTGTTCAATGGGTAACAACTCTCCCATAACAGCCCCAATCTTGGCTAAGTGGTCTGTTTTATCATTTCCCTCCTTAACTTTTCCTGGAGTTTTCAAATGCCCACGAATTTTCCTCCAGTATACTGTCAAATCATTCTCTGACACTAATTTGTCTATAGCCTGTATCATTTTCCCATGCTTGAGGGGCTTTTTATTATATGTAAGCATGCCTCTTGCTTTCCAGCCAGGCAAATGTTCTACAAAGCTATTTTGTGCATAAACAGAGTCAGTCACCAGGACAATTGTACTGAATTTGTTATCAACCGCAGTAGTAATTGCTTTATAAATAGCTGCCAACTCTGCTATCTGGCTACTCCTAGCCCCAATTATCATTCCTATACTAGTAATGTCCTCACATGTTAACCAGACATTTCCTATCCCTGATATCAACTGTTTACTGCTGTCATTTTCAATGTGAAAAGCACATCCATCAACATATACAGTTGGCAAATTCTTTCATGTATTTTCATCAAAAGCTTTGTGCAGTGATTGTTCAAACTCCTGCAAACTAGATTCCACCTCTACTTCGTCTGATACACATTCATCTGCACAGTCATGTAAATCTGCAAATCTTGAGAAACTGGGCTCTTCTTATTCTGGCCATACCTCACTTCTACAGGAAAGCCTTGCAGTGCCAGTGTCCATGAAGTAATTCTGGACTGTGCTAGATTGCTTGACCTAATTCTTTTACTCTGTAAAAACAGCAATGGTTAATGATTTGTCTCAATGATTTCCGTTTCCGCTTGAACAATGGGGCAAAAATGTTGCAGCGCCCACACAGTGGTCAGAAGAGCCTTTTCACATTCACTGAATTTAATCTCAACCTGGGAAAATGCCTTACTTGCATAAGCAATGGTTTTGTGGTTCAAATCATGTTTTGGAGATAACACTGCTGACATAAAATGTTCAGTTAAACCTATTTCTATAAAGAAATCTCTGTTTTTTTTATGGGATACGCTAAGCATGGTGTCTTTATGAGACATTCCTTCAATTTAGCAACTGCCTCAGATTGCCCCTTTTCCAATTTCCAGGGCATATTCAGCTTCAATAGTTTAGTCAATGGTTGAGTAATTTCAGCATAATTTTCAATAAATGTCCTGTTATATCCCGTCATTCCTAACAAACTTTTTAAACCTTTCACATTTCTGGGACCTTTTAGTTTATTTATGGCCTCCCCCTTTTTTCTTTTATGTATTTAGCCCATGTTCAGTTATCTCACGGCCTAGGAAATTCACCTTTTTCTTGCACCATTGGGCTTTCTATAAAGATACTTTGGCACCCGCCGTTTGCAATTGGCCAAGTAATTGTCTAAATTCATCAACATGGCTTTTCAAGATTTCATTTTTTATCAGGACATCATCCACATAAACTATAGTTCCTCTTTCTGCTGCAAATGGCATAGCCTTTCTCCAAAATATGCCAAATGCGCTCCCACTATTGACATACCCGAATGGTGTTCTAGCCCACGGGTATTGTGTTTTATCAAATGAAAATGCAAATAAATTCTGAATGTCCTCTGCCAGTATCACACACCAATATCCAGATGTAAGGTCTAATGTGGTAAATACCTTTGAGCCATGCACCTGAGCAAGGCCTTGATCAATGAATGGCAGTGGCCATCTAGACACGGGCACTCTTTTATTTAACTCCCTCAGGTCTGCACACAGACGCCATTAACCATTTGGCTTTAACACAGTTAGGGAGAATTCTCTGTTTAGGCTGAATTTCCTAACCTAGTGAGTCCCCCAGCAGCTTTGCTGGATTTCTGGAGTTTGTTTTTTTCCATCCTGCCAAGAGTGAGACTCTTTTTCTCCCACTCTTGGACATGAATGTGTGTAATTCCTTTGAATGTCAATGTGTTCTATGGGCTATGGGGTCTTTTACTCCATAGGGTCTCATATGTTTTTCTATGTGTGTTACACCGCACCCTCCGTGCCGTAACACTGGGGCGTCCTAGCGGACCTCCATCATAGACTCCATACCCGGGGACTGACTACTGTCTCCCCGGGCATGTAAAGTCACCATTGGCTTTACTAGACCTAAATTTACTAACAGAACTAGTACAAACCATCCTATTGTGGACGTACTAGTAGGGGTAATTCGATTACTCCTGGGTCTGTTATTCGAGGGGGCACTGGCCTGTCCCCCCTCGTCGAGTTTTGGCTGGTGGCCGTGGAAACTACTTGTTATATTCGACCCCGAATATAACCCTATGGGATGCTTCCCATTGTTGAAGATTAATACCTTTTCCCGTTAATCTCTAACATACCACCGGTTTACTTATCTTAAATAAGTTTATCGGATGGTATTTTCTGCCAGAACTTGGTTTTTAAAATGGCGTCTGTGTTCGTCTCTGTGACTCCTAAACCAAAGGTTGAGCCCTTTGTTCCACTTTTGGCGGGCTTCTGTACAGAGACCCTCCAAAGTGGTGCCATTCTCTCTGGGTTACCACAGGTGTGTGGGAGGGGGTTTAGGCACCCTGGACTGAGTTGCCTTGCCAACTCCGGTCGCACTCTGGTGTGATTGGCCCAAGTGGTGAGTCTCCCCACTCACAACTTAGCGTGTTTTGAGTGACAGCTAGGCTGAATGAATGGGGGTTTTCTGCATAAAAGCAGGGCTTTTGGGACTGGATCTTCAGAAGTCGCCACAGGACCTAAGAATCCGAAGAGGGTAAAGCTGAGTCGACCTGCAACGACGACACCTCCGGTGGAGCCCTGCTGAACCGACTCACCACTTCCCGACGACAGAGGAGTTCTCCCTGCCGGAGAGTCTCTTCCCCTGACTGGTGGGAACAACCAGTCCCCTTTGCTTTTTCTTCGCTCCAGGACGAGTGGTCGAATTGCCCGAGCAGAGCACCTCGGCAACCGGATAGCCACTACCCCTGTACTGCGACCAAAAGGTGGTGCCTTGTGACGGAGCACTCCGCGGCTGGTCTCTTCCCTGGTGGTGCAACGATCTTCAACTTGCCTTCGACGACGAGATCATCTCTTCTCTTGGCAAAGACCGGACGTGCATCCACCACCAGGAACAACTGCCCCCGCCGGAGCTGTCTCTCCACAAACAAGGTACTGTGTCCGCCTGGCTTCCCTTGTTGCCGGATAGAGTGGGGTGTCTTAATCCTCGCCTCTCCATAGGGTCGCCTCCAAACTTCTATAACGTTTTGTCCTGAACTGGTCCAATCTGCCTATAACAATCTGCGACAAAGACTCAAAGCGCATTTCCACTAAGATACTTTTTGGGACATATCGCCTTGCCTCTCTCCGAGTGGGCCTGGCCTCTGAACTTTGGAATCTACAGTGGTTCTTGTCTTCTTGCCTTGCATCTTTGTTCTTACAAGTATTGGTATTGAGTTGATTTCTTAACCCGCCTTTTCTCTCCCGTCCTAACGAATACTAGAGTGCCATCTAGGTTAAAGCATACACCTCTGTCTGCAAACCTAGACCTATGCCAGTGAACCTAGACTTGTCGAACTATTGTTAGGGGGATTGATCTTTTTCTTCATATAGAAATTGCGATTGAAGTTGTTTTGCCGTTTTAGTGCCAGAGTGTTTTCTATAGATGTGTCATTATAAATAAATACCTTTATATCTTTACACCGAAGCCTTGTTGCGTGTTTGCTTGTCTTACTGTGTAGAATTGCCCTATGTTGTATACTCCACATACTGCCTAACTCTTCTTGAGGGAAGTCTGACTGCTCAGCCACAGCTACCTGTGTGGTACAGACTGCTACCAAGTGGGTTTACTGCCAAACACCTGTAGTCTTAAATCTTTTGCAGTGGTCCCAGAGGGAACTGCACAGGTTTCCGCCTAACAAACAACCCCAAAATATGAGTGTTAGAGGTACTATGAATGAGTCTGATGAATCCCCTAGACTCCAAGTTCTTAATTATCTCTGCCAATGACTCTAAGCATGCCAGTGGCAATGGATATTGGCGCACAAATATTGGATTTCTACCACACCCCTCTGGTAATGTGGCAACATGTAAATTGGTTGGGCCGCAATCATATGCATCTTTGGCAAATACTTCTTCAAATTCCATAAATATGTTTTCTCAACTCATTCTTATCCACTTCGCTGTCACATAAATCTGCTAACAGAATCTGCTCCTCTACTATTTTTGAAAATTGTGGGAAATTCTCCAGTGGAGGAACCTCTGTGCTTTCTTCCAACTGTTTTGCTGTATCTCTCTTTAAAGTTGCCACTTTTAAATATTATGGTATAACAGCTTCCACTTCAAAGTGCTGATTTTCTGTTTCATTTTCATTTAAGTCAAACACTATACAATTCTCTTGGTGACAGCACACCGTCTCATTGGAATCATAAGGGTGCACAGATCGAATTTTAAAGATCCCTTTGGGTTGAGAATCCAAATATTCTGGCAACACACCCTGTGCATCTACGTATCTCTCAGGGATATTTCCAATCACCATGTTATTGAAATCTGCAGTATAATGTGATTCTTGTATGGCCATTCATAGTAAAAAATTATCTTCTAAATGAATATCCTGACATCCTTTATTATTCACCATAATTTTGACAGACCCTTCCCCAACATCTACCAATGGGGTATATTCATAATCCAGGCCTTGTTGTTTCATGGATTCATTTAAGCACACAAATGCATCAGAATCTTTCATTTGCTGTCCATTTTTGCACTTTAGTGTTATAGCAAACTGCTTGGTGAATGCAGGAATATTAATATCCTTCTTCACCTGTAAGTCAATTGCATATGGGACCAATTGTGCACAATGATAAGCCTTTTTCTTGTCTTCAAATTCGGGTGCAGGCCGGGCCCAACCGGGACCATATTTTTTGATTAAGGAAATCTGACACCATACACATTCTATGCATGATATCATTGCCCAGATAAAAATCATTTTGTGTTCCACTCACTATCCACACATCATTATGTTAGATTTTTTTTGTCCAATATTAATCTTTAACATGCACTTTCCTGCAATTCGATCTTCAAAATCTGGATTGTCCAAATCAGAGGTATATTGTTTTTTAATTCTAAATTTTGGGATCTCCTCTCTTTCCATTATTCTGTGCAGTAATTTCTCATTAATAAAACTCCTTTCCTGTTCAAGCGCCAAAGTGTCTTTTATCATTTTAAAATGGTCATTTATACCAATGTGAATCCATGGCTGCTCATTTTCCATGTGTATTTCAGCAAGGGTGGTGATGTGTTTTTCTGTGTCTGCTTTAGGAATAGTATTCTGTTTGCATTTCCTCTCTTTTAAATAGAAGCGCAATGTGTGTTCATCTATTTCAGTTTGCCTTTTCTTCCTAGGATCCAAATAAATCTGCACAGATTGTTTTTCTTTTTCACTTTGCATTTTATCCTGACACATCAAAATGTCAGTGACACTAGGCACACAGCTATTCTGTAGGTACACCTCCACTGCATCATTCGATTTGGCTACAGTATGGCATTCATTTACACTGCTGTTTTGGGACTTTATTTTCTTAGGTCTTAGTGTTTTTTTGGTTAAAGACCACAGTATCCCATTTACCCCATCAATGAGTGGAGACAATCTTTTCAGGCAATCTGTTCCCATCAGGAATGGAATTTCACAAATAGATGTGATCAATACTTCCTGTTTCATTCTGTGTTTTCCTATCTTTATGTCAACCTCGGTAACACCCATGATAGGCACCTCCTCACCTTTAAAGTTATGTACAGGGCTTTCACTCTGCCTCACTGTGATCTGATTCTGTGGAGATCTCCCTTCATTGATACTTTTTACCAATTCTTCGGACATAATTGTGGCTTGTGCGCCTGTGTCAATCATTGCAAATGTATTGCATTTCTCTTCCACAGTAATGGGAGCATAATATCTGTCTTTAACTTCCTCTAACACACACAAAAAGTGTGAATTCTTACTGATTTCAGGATTCCCTTTTCTCAGACCCTTCTCACTTTTGGCTAAGCACATTTGTAAATGGAAGGACATTTTTCCCTCCTTTCTGTCCATTTCCGTTTGAGAAACATTACTCATTTCCCCATATTCAGAGGTCCTTTGGAGTGTGGCCACTGTTCGCCCTTCCATCCGGGGAGCATCAGAGTTCACACTACAATCCTTCAACTGAATATGCGTAGAAACATCACCTAGTAATATGTCATTTTCTAATTCTGGGCATTTGTGGGAATTTAGCATGGTACCAATCTTTTTAACTTCCTCAAAAATCTGTGGCTCAAAGAACTCTTCAGGTGACTGATCAGTACCCTCCTTTTGAGTACTTATTTTTCGTGCCTGTATTTTATTAGCTTCTTGATTGTTTAGTGAGGGTGTTCTAACATCCACACTTACTCCCTGATCAATTATTTTACCCAAGCAGGAGTTGTCTTTCTTAAATCTGTCTCTTTTATTCTTTTGGAATTTCATGTTTTTCTTGTTTTCCTTCTTCATTTGTGCAAATTTACAACTTTTGATCTAACTCCAGGTTAAATCAAACCTCTTTTTTAGATGTATTTGCAATTTCTGCCTCATATTTATTTACAGGTATTTTCATTTTTAAATCATTAAACAGCTCAGAGTCATTATGCAGAACCAGATCGGTGCAATCTGTTTTTTTTTTTTTTATTGCAGGGATCAAGAAGGTTTAGTCACTTATTATCGGAAGCCACCCGGTCACTACTATGACCTTCTGCTCCTTACTTTGATGACTGTTGAACCATACAGAGCTTTCCTATTTGTTCAGCCAACATTTTCACTTGGGCCTCAACACACTGGTATCTTTCCATCTCTCTAGAATCTTCTCTCTGCAGCCTATGTCGATATATGTTGTTTTCCCCCTGGTTGAATCTATTCTGATATCTCTCAGGAGAGTGATTTCTATTGGGGTTGTTTCTGAACTCTTGATTCATGTGGGGTGGGGTGTACCTATCCTCTGGTTGCAGTCCCCCGGTGGTGGTGATTGATTGTATTGACTTGCGGCATAATTCATGTTCTGCCTCATGTCCTGTCTCTCATTTTGTGTGTATTGTCCCCTATGCTGATTCCCATTTTCAGTAAATCGATACACATACCGGCGTCTGTCCTGATTACCAAATATCATGGTGTTGGAGTCAAATATGCTCTGTGTTCCCAATGTCTGGTAGGGACCATTACTTCTTGGATCCTGGCTTTGTCTCTGATTATTATTCATACCTCACATATCAGGCAGATATCCTGCCGGTGGTCTGTCTCCTAAGTACCTAGGGCTAATGTAGCTCTCCCTATTACTAGGTAGTGTGACTGAAACATCGTTGCAGAGAGCAGCAACCTCTGTTGATTACCCCGTTGTTCGGGTGGTAAATTATTTTACCTGCACTTTGAGCGGACTCAAGTGACATTTTAGCTGACCTGATCTCCATTACTGTTGGCGAGGATTCTTTACATTTTGGTGTAGTATCTTTCATTTTATCACTCACTCTACTTTGACAGTATAGCACTTCATATAGCTTTGTACTTTGGTGCACAATCCACTCAAGGGACTTTTCACGATCAAATTTGAGGACTAACTGTGATATAATGTCTTTCTGCAACCCATAGAATTAGGCAGTTTTAAATTCATTGGAATTAGGATCAAAAGATACATCGAAGTGAGAAAAAGCACTTTTTAAGTCTTGCAAAAGCTGGTGAGGAGACGTATTTGGCCTAGCCGTAATCGTGTATGTGACTTTCTTTGCCTCCTGTAATAACTGGAATGGAGAAAAATGATGTCTAATCTCTTTTTCAAACTCTGCCCATGTCATGTTCTGCTGTTCATTTAATCCTCTAATGATACTGGCTGTGGGAGCGTCCAGAGTTAAGTGTAAGTATTGTCTCTATTGTTCCTTAGGTATCTGGAGGGCTTTAAATACATCTTGGTCCTCTATACAGAACTCTCCTCCTTTTTTGAATGGTTTGATTAGGGGCCTTGATGGATTTCATTATCTTGATAGGACTACTTGTTGCTATGCATGGGATCGCACTACTTTGTGATTCAACCCCCAATAGGTGTGTCAAACCCCCCAAGGGCACTACAACCAAGTTCAGACACCGGCACAGCCACTGGGGCACTATCTCTCCGTGTAGAAATATAATTCACCTCAATTCCATTGAATATGGTGCCCTGTCGTTTGTCCTGGGACCTGGAAGTGCATATTTGCTGTTCCAAATCCTTGCACTTTTTAAGGAGTCGATCTGCCTCCTTACGCAAATAATTGTTTTCATCACCCATCTTATTGATCACATTTTGCATATCGTTCATTTGCATTTGGCATTCATTAAATTCTTTGTCTCTCTTGTCTCTTTCTTGAAACATTTTAACTATCTCTTGTTCAGCATTTTGAAGATCACTTTCTCTTTGTAAAATTTGTATTTCCAAAATAACCTCATCTTTATCTTGTCTAATATGATCTACCAATCCTTTGAAATGTTTTAATTCTTGCTCACTATCCTCATACTGTTTCTTTCTTTGGGACAATTGAGTGTCGAGATCTGTACACTTTGACTGCATTTCCTTTTGACATACCTCCAGATCTGCTCTCAACGTTTCCTCCTGTTCAGTAGCTCCATCTAATTCAATTTTGAATATTCTAATCAGTTTGGCATAATTTTCTTGCATTCGCAGAGACCTATTTAAAATGAACCATGTCTTGGCACATAGCTGTATCAGACAATCTTTCTCTGCATGTTTATCAACAGCATTTAATAATCTCAGAAGGCAGACCTGAATTATGATACTTTCTGCAAAAATTTTGTCCAATGGTTCGTTCTGCACTTCCCCATAGATGCGGTCATGCCACTCTGTGGCAATATTTGATGACCATGTTCCATGTGCGTATAATTTTGCCTCCAGATATTGTACTAACACTGGTAATGTGGCCTCCATTTGAGACATTCTGAGATTAACTTCCATTGTCACACTGCTCTCATATAATGGGTTACCTTTAATGCACGTATGGTAGTGTTAGACCCACTTGCCATGCCCAGTAGGTGCTCTACAGCCACTTTCCCAGCCAATGCACCATTATCTGTAAGAGATTTTGTTTTATTGGGGTAAATTTGGGATTTGGCTGTATTTTCTTACCGTAAAAATATTGGCAGTAATTTGGCGGCAAATTAGTCTTGCATTTAGATTGGGTTTGGCATTACATAATTTTAATGACCATACCTTGTTAGCTTGTAGTGGTTGTAATTTTAGTGGTATTTTGCTTTACGGTATTTATTCCTGTGGTATAGCAGTGAGCATGATTCTCTTTTTTTATACTATAACCCCATCATAAAACAAACCTTTCCTTTCTATGAGAATACCTCCTAGTAGTCTTTAGAGAGCCTCAGACTTATGCACTGTCAGAACCCAATGATTTTATTCAGAACGCCACCTACAGTTGTGGTATTACTGGCTTATGTACACCCAGTAATCTATGTGCCATAAGACACTACTTGCTTATTTACATCCAGTAATCTATGTATCAGATCAGACACCTTCCCATCAGCATGCAAGGAAGGAAAGATTCATCACACTGCGCACAAACCTTTATCACTGTTTCTTACTAGTTTTCTCTTAATTGAGATTTTACCTACAGTGATAAATTGGCAAATGCACTACTGCACTGATATGAGCTTCCCATTTATACTTCACTTATGTAAATAAATTCAAAGATGCATGAATGACACAAAAATCTCATTTGTTTTCATAAATGTTTCTTGTATTCTTCCAATGGGTTAATAACAGAATCATCTGCAATACAAAAAAAATAGAACAGAGCAAACCGATATTTTTTAATCATGGATTAATGTTCCCACATTCTGAAAATGACAAAAAAATAAACATGCAATGATTTCCTAACTTCCCTCCACTGTAATAAACCTTAGCCACACACATGGCACTTTATTTGGCCATCACTTAGTACTATCTTACCAAGGTCATTTTTTCTTTGAAGTCCCCCGCACAACCTCGTTGTGTTTGCAGATGCAGACCCAGTGTCATCGCGAAATGCTTCTGTAATCTTGTGTGGGGAGCGCCAGCTGAATATCTCCCACAGCTAGTGCTCTACCCCTTGAAACCTCTATTAGTCTTCCCAGCCCAGCCAGCACTAACTGCTCTCCACATTCCTTGCTACCAAGAGAACTCTGATCCACCCCCTTATTGACGGGGTTTGTCTGTCTACATTTTCCACCAATCATAGTAAAAAAAATTGCTCTGTATCATTCCTCTTTTTCAGAACAATGAAAAATGTAGTCTCAGAGTTACTGTTTCACACGGTTTCCTGCAGTTTGCCTTTTTTTCTGTTTTCCACAAGCTGAAGACAACGCCAGGGTGCATTTAAAAATGAATCTTAGTAGTGCCATCAAAACATGTATTTCACCTAATTTTGCATATGACACTGCATTTTAATGTTAGAAAAGTTAGAATTAGTATTTTAGCAATGTTAAAATGTTAGTGAGTTATATAATTTAATGTAGTCTCCATGCATGAGGCATCCAAAAAATATGGTGCACTTCATTATTTGAACCTGGCAGCGCACTAAGTTTTTCTATGCGTGCTCTGAATAACTGCCGTTTCAAATTGGGTCTGGCTGTGTTGTAAATCATGTACTTTGCATAGTACCAATAATGCTATATTATACTGGCAAAATAAATGCTGTACATTTGACAAATTATTATACATGCCCTTACATCAATGATAGTTGTACGGAGTGTGCTATACTTTTTTTTACTATATAAATATGCGATCTAAATTATAAAAATTATATATTCATTGGCATTTGATAACTTCTTTCATAATCTGATGTACGTCCTTTTTGTACATCTACACACCTAAGACTGACTCACAGACAAAAATGGAGATAGACCACCATTCATGAGAAGCCACAACCAAACAGTGGATTTCAAACAACAACATACTCTACTACATGACCAATTTCTATAGACCTGACGCAGTACACCTAACTGATAAGGGAAATGCGGTGTTCCTTCAAAACATTGAAAAAGCAGTTCGGATGTGCTAAAATACTACACTCAGTGTATCCCAAAACAGTCCTTTTAAGGACTACTTATGACATATAAATACACAAATACAATAAAATAAAATAATATTGTTTTATTATACCTGTGGTTACATTGTAAAAAACTGAAAACACATAGCCAAAATAAAAAAAAGAGTCCCAAATACCTACCAAATCACTTAACATGGCCTTTGGCCATGGCGAGTGATTTTTCACCCCGACATCAGTATACCTATACAAATGACTTTCAAAAAGAAATGAAACCGAATTACTTGTACCCATGCTTATCTGTAGTCCTTTGTAGCCTCGGATATAGCTGTGAATATCGGCAAAACGGCTGGAAAAAATTATTTCCTGCCCCCCAGCACCTCACCAATTGCCCTCCTCATCTGTGCCAGCACACCCACACCCCAGATGGCCTTCTCACCTCCCCTTCCCTCTCCCTTTCCCCGCACAACACACGCTTTTTCTGTGAAGGCAATTTGCTTTCAGGTGTTAGCTATTCGCGGCTATAGCCCCTCTAATTCCAAAATTCCCCTCGGTGCCCTCCAGCCTTCCACCCCCACCTCTAGCCTCATGGCATTAGCATGTTGTTTGACTTGCAAATTGCTTTTTCCTGCATTTCATTTTCCCATATCCTCGACTATAGCCGTGGATATCGCTGCATCGAGAGAAAAACAAGATGGTGGTTGTTTCATTACTAAAAACATCCAGTTTTGGGTAAATACCATAAATATTACTATCTATTTTTGGGCAGAGCTTGATTAACTACTGCATGGAATAACCCCAAACCATGCATAGAACGTGAGTCAAAGCTTTATGAACCGAGTTATTTCGGACATGGTGCAAATCCGTCCAGTGGTTTGGGCTGTACGGTTCTGCAAAAATGTACCTTGTTAGTCTATGGGAAAATGAATGGGAAGTAGGCTGCACTTTTGATTTTTTTTATGCTTAATAACTTTTTTACTTTTAACAAATCTTTAGAAAACTTTGCAGTCTGGGGGGCAATGGGTGTTTAATCACTTTCACAAATTGTTACTCGAATTAAAGTTATTATAGAATTTTGTGGGGTTCCTATCTGTCTCCGACTCACCTTAATCATAGGGCAGCGACCACCGCCCTATACTGTATGTAATATTATATATAAATATATGTATAGAGAGGGAGAGAGAGAGAGATGTTTAGAATGTCTATGGAATGTGAATGGGTGTGGGGATGGGGCAAGGGGTTTAATGGATTTGACGTTGGTGGGTGACCTCACATTTAATAAAATGTAAAACCTACAAAAGACAAACAACATGTAGTGTGGTAGGGAGGTGTACACGTGACTGAGGCAATGCATATAAGAATTGACCTCTATTTTGTGATTATGTTAGCCAGGGAGCGGTTTCCCTCCCTGGAAAGTACCCACAGATTGAAACTCTTAGTGGCGTGCATCCTTGGATCTTCTGAAGAGGTACAAAGAGACCTAAACTATGATAAAATGCTTCACTTAGACTTCTTATGCATGGTTTACCTTGTATATTTTGGCTGGCCTCTAAATCATGGGTGCGTTAGAAATTAAATGCAGGTGATATGATTACTAATGGATAAGATGCTAGGGGTTGTGCTGCAGAAACATTGCACTGGTGTAAGTGAAATTTAGTACAGAATTAGTCCTAGGTCAGACAAATTGCTCTCATGCAAACATTGTCTGCATTTTTGCACCTGCGCAATGTTTGCCATACTGGTCAAACAGAATGGTTTCCAAGAGGGCAAACTTTGACCTCTGAACTTTGCACAAACATTTGGAAATAATATAATGTTTGCATTAGGGAAATGTTACCTTAGTGGTAATACAGTGCAGAACTCCCTAGAAACAATCGCAACCCACTGAATACACAATGCACAACAGCAATCTACAATCTATAAACTGCCAGTATGTCACGACAAGTACACAGACGTATCAATGAACCTCCTGCCACTGCACACTCATTCCTGATCCCCTTAGCACCCCCCTGACATGCTGCTCACCTAGGAGCATGTAGGAGATAGGCCGGCCCACCTATCTACCTCGCAAGCTGATGCGCACACTCTTTCAAAGTCTCAAGACATCCATTGTTACATAATCCATGACTTTTTGATTGCCCGTACCTGCTCCATGGATCTGCCCTGGGCAGCCATGCCCCAGTAGCCAGCTTAGGATAAGAGGCAAAGGGCAGCTCCTTCCCTGTTTGCCCCTGTTCACCCATAGATGAACAACGAAGCACCCTACAGCTACAACTAAGATAAGGGGGCACGGGCGGTGAACACATCCATGACTGTGCTCAATTAAAACTCTGCCACCTCCCCATTACCATCATCAAACTATAAAACTACGTACATCACTTGCTTCACCCCTAGATGGCCCAATAGATGTATTGGGGGTTATCTATGTGTTGCACTTAGTTGTATTTTGGGGGGTGGGAAATGTATAGCACCTAAATGGATTGTGGGTATAAAATGTGTGACCCCAGCTGTATGTTGGGGTTAGGAAATGTATTGCACTTAGATGGATTGCTGTAGGTATGAAATGTGACTCTAGCTGTATTTTTGGGGTAGGAAAGGTATTGCACTCAGATGGATTGTTGGTGGTAGGAAATGTATCACCCTAGCTGTATTTGGGGTAGGAAAGATATTTAGTAATACTATAAAGGTAACCTGTTTTATGCGTTTAGAGAATCCTATTATCCTAGATCCTATGGTAGCCAGCATGTCACACCTAGAAGACGTACTAGGATAGCCAGTCTATTGTGCTTAGTAGACTTGAGGGTAGCCTGTCCATAGCGCCTAGAAGAGGTTACAAGGGTAGCTGTTTTTCCCCACCAATGATCTGATCACAAAGCAACATCAGGGATAAAGCTCCATCTGAGCTCTACGTATGTATAAACGCACCACTTCGGTGGACATGTGCTGCAAGCACGGCTATCGATCCATGCACATTCGAATTCAGCTACGATCTATGTCAAATTTTGTCTAGCTGGACACTTAACATTTTTAAGACTTGTCTCAACACCTCTGCCATAAGAATACAGTGACATCCTACAACAAAATTCGGTCTAGCTGAACACATAACAAATCTCTTGCACTCACATACATCCGGGACCCCCCTCAGCACCCACCCATATGCCTGACCTCCTGGGTTGCTTACTGAAGCCTAGCCAGCCTATCTGATCACTGCTCTTGGCCAAATGCACACACGCATTCTAAGCCTTTTGAGAATGTTCCCACACCTGGACTTTGGTCCCCGAGGGCATTGCCACGACAAGTACGTTGATACCATGACAATGGGAAAAGGCACTATATAAATGACTACTATTACTTGAGTCTGTGCAGTTTCAGTCATACTGTCCCTTACAGAGCACTCCAAGGTGCACATGGTCACAATGAAGCTACCTTGCCTCAAAGAACCAAAGAACCATCTGTTTTATGTTTGGTGTATCTGTATAGCCTTTCCACGAGTTGCAGGGACCTTTGCCTTCATTTATTTTTAACATCAATTCTACTAAAGCAGAGCTTTTAAAAAAAAAATGGCGATAGTTTTCATGCCTGAAAATTGAAAAGCACGTCCTTTACCCCTGAGGGTCACCGACGCGATATAACAGTGTATCTCGTGTTCCATTCATTTCCATAGTTGTCTCATGTAGATAATATATGTAGACTGTTACCTAACACAGTCAAGGGCAAGAGACCGCTCTAGAAAGCAAAATAAATACATCCAAAGATCAGGGCAAAGTTACAACACCGGCCGTGTAAAGCTTTCAAAGCGATGTTTAGTTTACGACCTCTTCATGAATATTCCTTGGGTAATTCGACCAGCCGAAGATTGTTATTAGTGAGGTGATAAGCTGCTCACTGTATAATGAGTGTCGAATGGGAATGAATCGCACGGCGGATGTGTTACAAACCCTGGCGGGGAGGTCATATGCATTCTGCATCTTTGTGAACACCCACTGCGCATGCGCTTCGCTGAGCTCTTGAAAGGCTGCCAAGCGACTGAGGTCTAAATTCAGTGCATTCGATAGAAAAATGGAAATGGGCTCTGTTCTGCTACTGAAATTCTGGTCTAAATCAAGCAGAGCCGCCAGTAAAGGTCACCCCCTGCTTGTATCTTGACATGCGACAAATGGAGAGGGGCGAGGAAGCTAGAGGTGCCGTCATAAGCTGCACATGTGAACGGAATAAAAAGAAAACAACATGAAAGCAGCGCCGAGCGCACCGGTGGCATTGCTGGCCGCTCTGCTTCCTGCTCAGGAAAGACAGGTCTTCAAGGAATACAGCATCCAACGAATGTCAGATTTCTAATGTGTCACTGAACGACTGCTTTGGGGAATTCCCCATGGAGCAAAACCTCTCTATGTGACACAGTTATCTGTTTTTTCGTGCTGGATGTGCAGCTTTCCCTTTGCAATTTTTCAAGAGCGTCCCTGAATTGAAACACTTAATGCATTTAAAGGATATCCGTGACTTTGATGCCTTTAAGTAGGCCATGCTGTGCGGAACACATGCTAATTCTCAGGTTGTCATGGCAAAGTGTATATTATTGTTATCCAAAACAGACCACTTATTAACCCCAGCTTTAGAAACCAAAACGCCTAATTTATTTTATCATAGTGATAAGTACATGCAAAATTCAATATTGCTATTACAAAGTCATTGCTTGATTTAAAAGAGATACATACACAGAGGTAGGTAACGATAAGGTCATTTCCTCTCGATTCTAGAGTAAATGAATACCCGGAAGAGTTATGCTGACTGAAGGGCCAGCCATCTTGCATTGAACCCCCTACCCACCGTTCTTACACTTTTGCTGAACTCATTTTTTAATCCTTTCTCTGTTCACAAGCTGAGGGCATCTTCCCCTTTCATCCTTTTCCACTGCTCATCATTTCATCCCCTTTCGTCTCACACTGTAAGGTCTCTTCCCCCATTTTAACCATATGCTACATCATTTTGTCTTTCTCCCTTTCCACGTCATATGGACATGACTGCTTTTCCCCCCAAAAGAACGCCCTCCGATACCCGTTTCCTTCTCTGTCCCCAAGTTTCTTTGCACTTGCATTCCTGGGCTCACGCCACTCTTCCACCAGCAACTGAAGACATGACTCTGCTCTTCACCGAGTCCCACAGGTCTCCCCTCGCGGAAGGAGCTATCGTCACCATTCCCTACACAGCTCTTTCATTTGACATTCATTTGCTGTGCCCTCATACAGACACCCCTGTTCTGTATGGATGTCTGTGTGGCGTGAATTTATGCGAGTGGCTGGATTGTGCAAATGGGGCAGAGACTATACACTGTCAGCTGACAATTCGTCAGGATAAACTACCAAATATGTCCTGGATTTTTGCGTAGTTTTATCTGGAGAATGTATTTACCAGTGACCTTGTAACAACGATCATCCTACCCCTTTACATATTATCAGGTTACACAACGACAGCATGCGTACATTCAGTAATGATAGGCATGGCATTCTACGATGTGATATGTACTGATATAGTAGGGCAGTGTTTTTGGTGTTGGCGCATTTGGTGGCACTAGCGCCACCCATGTGGCAAAGCATTGATAACACAAGAGAGAAGAAAGGGGGGTTTAGAAGTGCGATTTCTAGTTGGCATTGTTATATCCGCCCTGCGTCCCGCAGCGCAGTGACGCAGGGCGTCTCAATAAAAGCCCCGCCCCCGCGGACGGGGAGCAGTTTCGGGCACAGTGACGAACAGAGTGTTGAGTGTCTCATTTTGCTCCCGCTGGAGCTGCGCCACTGCGGCCTACTGATAAGGCCCTGCATGTTCTGTCTCCCCTCGCGCTGAGGCGCGGAGACAGGACTTAACAATGGCGACAAGGATGGGATAGTGGCGTTAGCCCATGAAGGCCACAAAGGGATGGCTTGGACGAAGGCTCGAATCCGGCACCAAGTGTGGTTTCCACAGATAGACGAGAAGGTCGAAAGGCTAATAAACACCTGTCTACCCTGCCAGATAACATGAGCTCCACCGGATCCAGAACCGATCCAGTCAGCGGAACGTGGCCTTGGCAGATGGGATGCAATCAGCATTGAAATGTGCACACTACAAGAAGGCCTCTACCTCCTAGTGGCCATTGACGATCACTCCCGATATCCGAAGTCGAGGTAGTTGAATCCACGCAGCGGAAGTGGTCATCCGCGCCATGGAGAAGATGTTCGCAATGCATGGACTACCCACACGAATCAAGAGTGATAATGGCGCACCATTCCAAGCGGAGGAGTTCAAACAATACCTGCATGAACTAAACATAAGGTACCATCACATCATGCCAAGGTGGCCCCAGGCGAATGGGGATGTAGAACGGTTCATGAGGACACTCAACAAAGTGCTGCAGTTATCAAAAGCAAATGCCAGCCCGTGGAAGGTCGACCTTTACCGTTTTCTGCGAAACTACTGGGTCACCCCTCACAGCACAACTGGTGTCCCGCCAGCCGACCTCATGTTTGGCACCGTCATAAAGTCTTCCATTCCACATCACCCCGGCAGGAGCCTGGACCGATTTGATAAGGAGCGCACTGAAAGAAGGAGAACGGGGGCCAATGCACACATGAGTGCCAAGAGGAGGTCAAAGCCATCCAACCACCAGGTGGGCGACCAGGTGATCATGCTGCGGAACCCGACAAGGTCCAAACTGGACTCCCGCTACGAGTCGTTCCCATGGACTATCAGTGAGAAACAAGGGACCATGATAACTGTAAAGAGAGGACGCCGACAGGTGACACGAAATGCGTCATGGTTCTAGGCGGTGCCATGCAACCTGTGGACTGATGGTGAATGTCACCAAAAAGATGACAAACCCCAGTCGAACGAAGGAGCCGGACATGGAAGGTGAGGCACCCAGTGAGACAATGGGGCCCAGCCCCAGAGGGGGGCAATATGGTTTAAGAACTGCCACCAAGCCGCCCGCTCGGCTCAAAGACTATGTGTGGTAGTCTGCCCCATTAGAACTGTAAGAGGGGATGCTCCCGGGGATTTTTGTAGTTTAAGTGTCTGCATAATGGTATTTGACATGTTTTGTTTAAATGTTAAGTTAAGTTGAAATAAAGGAGGAATGTTATATCCGTCCTGCGTCCCGCAACGCGGTGATGCCGGGCGTCTCAATAAAAGCCCCGCCCCGCGGACGGGGAGCAGTTCCGGGCACAGTGACAAACAGAGTGTGGCGTGTCTCATTTCGCTCCCGCTGGAGCTGCGCCACTGCGGCCTACTGATAAGGCCCTGCACGTTCTGTCTGCCCTCACGCCGAGGCGCAGAGACAGGACTTAACATGCATGGTCAGTGGGAATGCTAGGCATGAAATCGCTTCATCACATAATGTTATTTTCTTTTGTCCATCCGCCCTTTGAACCAAACCAGTTTTACAATGACTGTACCACTCAGGAGTCCTGCTGTAAAGCACGTATTGTCATCCTTGCCAGGAAGCATAGTAATCTGTCAATTGAGCTGTATAGCCAGTCTCCCTGTGTGCTAGCTACCACCTGGAGGTCTCCTCCCCTCTGAGAGCTGCCTCCCTTACCCTAATCCTGCATCTGTTATGTTATGTTATTTGCATTTATTTACATTTATTAAGCATAACATTCGCCAAACAAATGACATCTTGGTGCTACTCTGGAGGTTGAGGGAACAAGAAAAGGAGTGAATTAGAAAAAGAGTCTCTTCAGTGTGCGGTTCTCAGTAGCATGAAGTGCTGTTGGAAGAGTGTTCCATAATTTGGCACCAGCCACAGAAAACAGCTGTCCCCCAACTTGAATAGTAAGAAAAGTTTGAGAGCGTATGGGGCAGTAGATGGTGCAAATGGACAAAACTTGAGTTGAAGGTACTCAGCTCCAGACTTACTGAAGGCCTGGTGCACAATACACAAATACCTACACTGTGTTCGTTTTTCAACCAATAGCCACTGCGGTTTGTTTAGAGTGGGAGAAATATGTGCCGTCCCAGAGACATGTGCCACAACGCTAGCTGCTGTGTTCTGTAGCAGCTGTAGCTGACGTACCAAGTAGGCCCGCTCGGCAAGATAGAGTGAATTGCAATAATCCACCCCACTCATAACTAACAAATTAACCATTGGGCATGGAATTGAAATGGAATACAAGGTAAGGTCTTAAGAAGCAGCCTCAATTTGCAAAGTGTCATGATCTCTGATTCCAAAAGGTCAGGGTTTTCCCAACTCCCTTGGAAGCAGATCCATAACCCAGGTTCCGAGTGCCAACCAGTCCCAATGGGGACCTTTTGGACCCAGTCCTGGCGCCAGTGGCACCAGGCTCATAAATATGCCCAGTCCCAGCGCTGGAAGCGCCGGGCTCATAATGCTTGGGTGGACTTACCTGCAGCAGACCATGCTGCTTACTTGCTTGCAAGTTGAGCCTCTGATCCTCTTCTGTTTGGAACTACTTTTCCTGTTGGGTGGGGCTGGAGCCACTCCCTAGATTCAGAACACTGGAACTCTTCTGGAAGGCAGGAACTCTTTTCTTACCAGGAACTCTTTTCTTACTTAGGCGTGGCTGTGGAAGGAGACACCTAAGCACTACAGGAGGCTATTTAAACCACACCCGGTGGATGAATCTTGCTTTGCGTTATTCTGCATCCTCTGCAGCAGAACGCTCATCGTGTCTTCTGCATCTGATCCTGGGCCTAAGGAAAAAGGCTTACCATCCTGAATCCAGTCTTCAGCAACACCTATAAAGACAAGAAAGAACAGGTTAGCATTCCGGCATCTGAAAGGCAAAGGCTTACCTACTCTTCGTGCGCTCCGGAGGTCTTCACACTGCATTCCGGCATCTGAAAGACAAAAGCTTACCAACTCTTCGCACGCTCCGGAGGCCGTCGGCGCTGCATCCCGCATCTGAAAGACAAAACAAGGTGCGTTTAAAGACATTGGGGAACTTTAATACTCACGTGCCATTACTCCTTTCCACATCTAACCCAGTGGGTATCCCGGCACCCTGCAGCAGCTCCGAACTTGTACCTGCAAAATAAAAAGACAGTTAGAGCGCATTGTGAAGCTGGCAACAAGCGCTTACTTACGTGCTTCCAGGCGCTTCTATTCATCACACGGGCTCCATCTTCAAGGCACTTCAGCCCGTCATCCGCCATCGCCGGAACCCTGCAAAACAAGAGACATCATTATTAAAGACTTTAAAGACATTTGAGTTACTCGAAACTTACAGTTCGTGCAGTAAACGACGGACAGCAGTCCTCTGAAGTCAAGAGGCCTGCGCTACCTATCCGGTGAAGAAACTGGTTACAGCACCCTGCCCCGAGGCAGATGGAGAGCTCGGCATTCACTTACCTAAGGTGAGAGCGTTAACCTGTGGGGGTCTACAGGAGAGGAGAAGAGGAAAGAGATAGGGACACCCCAATAACCCCAGTTCATTAACCCCGTATTTTCTATCTGCAGACATCTTACTCTGCACGTCAGGCATACAGGGCACAGAGGTCCAGCCCAAAGAGCCAACCGGGTGCTGCACATCACCTTTGAAGATACGGTAGTCGCCCAGTCAAGACCGGCGCCTCTGCGAGAATCAGGTGAGCGTTACAGAACGCAAAGCCTACCGCAAAACTCTCGCCCAGGCGCTATGGAAACCTCGGATACTGACCACCTAGCCCGGTTACTTGGGGAACTAAGGGCAGAAGTGCATGCAGCTCGTCAGGAAACTAACGCTCTAAGAAGGGAACTTATTATTTCCAAGGAGAGAACAGATGATCTTGCTAGACAATTGCTACAGTCACAAGCCGGACAGACCCCGCTACCCGCATCAGGGGCAAATCTTCCTTCAACATCCTCTATGAATCCAGTGCAGATCAACCTACCTGGGAATGTACCTCTGGCTCCGCCCGAACGATTTTCTGGTGACCCAAAGAGGTTTGCAGTATTTATCAATCAGTGCCGGTTGCACTTCTTATGCCGGCCAGCAGCCTTTCCAACTGATCAAGCTAAAGTAGCTTTTGTACTTTCGTACCTTAGTGGCAATGCGGCAGACTGGTCGATCCCTCTAGTTAATCAAGATGATCCGGTTCTCCATGATTTTCAAGCCTTTCAGCTTAGTATGGAAAAACTGTTCGCAAGACATGCACAGGGGCAGGCCTTGGACAATGAGCTTCTTTCGTTGCGACAGGGTAATCAAGACCTTTTGGCTTATATTGCATCTTTCAATAGACTAATAGTGGAAACTCAATGGCCTGAGGACAAAAGGATTACGCTGTTTTATAGAGGTCTACGTGGAGAGCTCAAAGACGTTTTAGCCCAAGTAGTGAATCCCCCACAAGACTGTTCGGATTATATAGACTTGGTCGTTCAAATAGATCACAGACTGCAGAACAGGAAGGCCGATCGTTCCAAGTTTGATGCTCGAGTATTTTCCAAACCGCCAACTCCTTCCAAAGGAGTAGACTCCGGGGAACCCATGCAAATAGGGGGTCTGAAAGGTCCTCTAACACAAAGGGAGCGGGAAAGGAGAAAACAGTTGCAATTATGCCTATATTGCGGAAATTCAGGGCACTTTCTTCGAGACTGTCCGGTGAAACCTGCCAAGAAGGCAGTAGGAGCTGCAGTTACCACAGTTACAAACTCTGAGCAGGGAAACGACCTCGCCCGACAAGAATAGAGGTCCTCTTGCCGAGCGTGAAAACCAGTTCCGTGACCTCGCATTTCGTGATACCTATGGTCCTCATTAGCCCTGATAATCCGGATCGATTACATGCAATTGAAGCTTACGTCGACAGCGGTGCCATCGGCAATTATGTGGATCATGAAATGGTTTTGAGGATGAATCTAACTCTTTGTCCCAAGGCTGTAAAGGACGTCATTACTACGGTGGATGGTACGGAGATAGCCTCCGGGCCAGTAACGCATACCACTCAAGAGGTGACGCTAGTAAGTCAAGATGGACACCATGAGAAGATCGTGTTCGATGTGATCAAGGCCCCTCAGTTCCAGATTATTCTAGGAATACCTTGGTTAGAGAAACACAATCCTCTGATCGATTGGCGAGCAAGAACGGTCCAGTTTCCAGAATGTGTCTCTACTTGTCACCCTCCACCTGGTGTTGCACTGGCAGCAATTTCTTCAGAGACTCCCCAGTTACCTCCCGAATACCTAGAATACCAAGATGTTTTCCGGAAGGAGCAGGCTAACTCTCTACCTCCTCATAGGTCTTATGACTGCCAGATAGACCTAATACCTGGATCTACTCCTCCTTGTAGTAGAATTTATGCCCTCACCGAGCCTGAGAACCTTCACCTTCGACAATACCTGGATCAATACCTGGCAAATGGGTTTATTCGTCCTTCCAAGTCCCCTGCCTCTTCAGCTTTGTTCTTCGTTCCAAAAAAGGAAGGAGACCTTAGAACTTGTATCGATTATCGCTCCCTGAACCAGATCACCGTTAAGAATAGATATCCGTTACCTTTGATCCCTGAACTCCTGGACCAAGTCAGAAAAGCATGCATATATACAAAGCTGGATCTTAGAGGAGCTTACCACTTGGTACGAGTAAAAGAGGGCGATGAATGGAAGACGGCCTTCCGCACCAAGTATGGGCTATTTGAATATCAGGTCATGCCCTTCGGACTTTGCAATGCCCCGGCCGCCTTTCAATATTTTATGAACGATGTCCTCAGAGAGCTCATAGATGTGTGTGTTGTTGTTTACATCGACGACATTCTCGTTTATTCTTCATCGGAATCTGAACATCGGAAACACGTGAAAATGGTCCTCGAAAGATTGCGTCAACATAAACTTTTCGCTAAGTTGGAAAAATGTGTTTTCAACGTGACTGAAGTTGAATTCTTGGGATTCATATTATCGCCTGGCGGAGTGCGTATGGATTCAAAGAAGGTCGATGCAGTTCTCAAATGGCCATCACCATCTTCCGTAAAAGGTGTGCAAAGCATGTTAGGCTTCGCTAACTTTTACCGCAGGTTTATCCCCGAGTTCTCTCGAATAGTCCAGCCCATCACTGCCTTGTTAAAGAAAAACAAACGTTTTGAATGGTCTACCGAGGCGGAACAAGCTTTCCAGGATTTGAAGACTAAATTTATCTCTGCACCAATCTTAAAACACCCTCGCCCCGAACTCCCCTACATCGTGGAAACTGATGCTTCAAGCCTTGCCATGGGGGCAGTTCTATCACAAAAGGACCCGGTAACCAATCAGTTGCATCCCGTGGCATTTTGGTCCCGCAAATTCTCGCCTCCTGAAGTCAATTACACGATTACTGACAAGGAACTTCTGGCTATCAAGTCTGCCTTTAAGGCTTGGCGGCATTATCTGCTGGGGGCCCGACACACCGTTACTGTGATTACGGATCACTGAAACCTGCAATATTTGAAAACCGCAAAAGCCCAATCCTCTAGACAACTCCGTTGGGCATTATTCTTTGCCGAGTTTGACTTCATAATTACCTATCGACCTGGTACAAAGAACGGTAAAGCCGATGCCCTTTCTCGGATGGGAGTGGAAGAACACTTGATCAACCCTAAACCTGTACCAATCATTCCTGAACAAAGAATTCTGGGTGTAATCGCCACAGAATCCATAGAGGAAGTTAAGGATAAAGCCAGGCAACTTGTAACTCCAGCAGACATACAGAATTGGCATCTGCAGGGAAAGGACTTTGCAGTAAAGGACAACTTATTGTATTTCCAAGAACGATTATACCTACCCAGCACAGATTTACAGAAAAAAATAATCTCTTGTTATCACGACTCTTTAATGGAAGGTCATCCCGGTATAGCCAAGACCTCAGAAAAGATCAAGCGCTACTTCTGGTGGCCGTCTTGGAAAAAAGATATCAGAGACTTTATAATGTCCTGTGGAGTATGCGCCCAAAACAAGAGTCAAAAGGAAAGACCAGCAGGCCTCTTACGCCCTATTGACATCCCACCTCGCCCTTGGCATACGCTTTCTATGGACTTCATCACCGATCTACCTCCATGCTCCGGATACAATACGATTCTAGTAATCGTGGACTTATTCTCCAAGATGGCGCATTTCATTCCGCTCAAAGGCTTGCCAACAGCAGCAACTCTGGCCCGAGAATTTCTCGAAAACATCGTCCGACTGCACGGTTTTCCTTCAGTTCTAATTTCGGATCGAGGTAGTCAATTTATTTCTCATTTTTGGTGAAGTTGCTGTCGGTCGGCTCAAATTGATGTGAGACTATCGACCAGTCACCACCCTCAGACCGACGGACAAACCGAGAGGACCAATCAAACTCTGGAACAGTATTTACGCTGCATGCTGCAACAAACTGAAAAAACTTGGAAAGATATCCTTTGGATAGCCGAGTATGCCTACAATAACTCTGTCCATTCGGGAACTGGGAAAACCCCGTTTTTTCTTTTGTACGGCAGTCACCCTCGAACCTCGGAGTTGGATCCCCTCCAAGATCTTGAAACACCAGCAGTAGACTACCTGCATTCTACAATCACCCAAGCCTTTAAGGAAGCGGTTTCTCACCTTCAAAGGGCTAAAGAACAATACAAGAAAGGAGCAGATCAACATCGGAAGGAAGCCCCTCACTATCAAGTAGGGGATCAAGTCTGGTTATCCACCAAATATCTATCTCTAAAAGGGCCACGCACATTCAACCCAAGATACCTTGGTCCCTATTCCATCACTACCATAGTAAACCCAGTAGCGGTCAAGTTGGACTTGCCCCCGCACATGAAGATACATCCGGTCTTCCACGTCTCTCTATTAAAACCCGTGCAACCTCAAACCCGACTAACCAAATCTCCAAAACCTATCCTAGTTGATGGAGAACTCGAGTTTGAAGTCAAAAGCATTCTGGACTCCAAGATCTCCAAATCTAAACTATTCTACCTAATTGACTGGAAAGGCTACGGCCCCCAAGAGAGATCCTGGGAACCTGCTGAATATGTCCACGCTCCTCGCCTAATCAAAAGATTTCACCGAACATTTCCTGACAAGCCAAAACCCCCGGAGAAGCCCGGTTTGGGAGGGGCCTTGAGGGGGGGTACTGTCATGATCTCTGCTTCCAAAAGGTCAGGGTTTTCCCAACTCCCTTGGAAGCAGATCCATAACCCAGGTTCCGAGTGCCAACCAGTCCCAATGGGGACCTTTTGGACCCAGTCCTGGCGCCAGTGGCACCAGGCTCATAAATATGCCCAGTCCCAGCGCTGGAAGCGCCGGGCTCATAATGCTTGGGTGGACTTACCTGCAGCAGACCATGCTGCTTACTTGCCTGCAAGTTGAGCCTCTGATCCTCTTCTGTTTGGAACTACTTTTCCTGTTGGGTGGGGCTGGAGCCACTCCCTAGATTCAGAACACTGGAACTCTTCTGGAAGGCAGGAACTCTTTTCTTACCAGGAACTCTTTTCTTACTTAGGCGTGGCTGTGGAAGGAGACACCTAAGCACTACAGGAGGCTATTTAAACCACACCCGGTGGATGAATCTTGCTTTGCGTTATTCTGCATCCTCTGCAGCAGAACGCTCATCGTGTCTTCTGCATCTGATCCTGGGCCTAAGGAAAAAGGCTTACCATCCTGAATCCAGTCTTCAGCAACACCTATAAAGACAAGAAAGAACAGGTTAGCATTCCGGCATCTGAAAGGCAAAGGCTTACCTACTCTTCGTGCGCTCTGGAGGTCTTCACACTGCATTCCGGCATCTGAAAGACAAAAGCTTACCAACTCTTCGCACGCTCCGGAGGCCGTCGGCGCTGCATCCCGCATCTGAAAGACAAAACAAGGTGCGTTTAAAGACATTGGGGAACTTTAATACTCACGTGCCATTACTCCTTTCCACATCTAACCCAGTGGGTATCCCGGCACCCTGCAGCCGCTCCGAACTTGTACCTGCAAAATAAAAAGACAGTTAGAGCGCATTGTGAAGCTGGCAACAAGCGCTTACTTACGTGCTTCCAGGCGCTTCTATTCATCACACGGGCTCCATCTTCAAGGCACTTCAGCCCGTCATCCGCCATCGCCGGAACCCTGCAAAACAAGAGACATCATTATTAAAGACTTTAAAGACATTTGAGTTACTCGAAACTTACCGTTCGTGCAGTAAACGACGGACAGCAGTCCTCTGAAGTCAAGAGGCCTGCGCTACCTATCCGGTGAAGAAACTGGTTACAGCACCCTGCCCCGAGGCAGATGGAGAGCTCGGCATTCACTTACCTAAGGTGAGAGCGTTAACCTGTGGGGGTCTACAGGAGAGGAGAAGAGGAAAGAGATAGGGACACCCCAATAACCCCATTTCATTAACCCCGTATTTTCTATCTGCAGACATCTTACTCTGCACGTCAGGCATACAGGGCACAGAGGTCCAGCCCAAAGAGCCAACCGGGTGCTGCACATCACCTTTGAAGATACGGTAGTCGCCCAGTCAAGACCGGCGCCTCTGCGAGAATCAGGTGAGCGTTACACAAAGTCCACTCTGACAAACAGAGGCTTTCTGATCCATAAAGGGAGATGAAAGAAGTTTCACACCGAGATCCTTTACTGCTGAGACAGGCATAGGGGGTTGGCCAAGAGCACTCAACCAGAAATCATTAGTCCAAAGAGAGGAAGGAGAAAGGAAAGGAGAGGAAGGTATGCCCATAACCAGTACCTCTGTCTTGTCCCCATTCAATGTAAGCCAGTTGTCGATCATCCAAAAAGCCACAGCCTCCAAATAACCCCTCAGCTGAGACACCATGCTTGGCTGAGCAAGATCCAGCCGAACAATGATTAGGGTGTCATCAGCATAGGGGTAGCAACGGAGGCCATGTGAGTGGATAAACCCAACCAAAGGCTGTATGTACTCATTATAGAGAATGATGGATAAGGCAGAGCCTTGAGGGATCCTGCAGGTAAGTGGCACTGGTTTGGAGCAGAAAGGATGAAGAGAGATAGATTGGGCATTATCAAGCAGGAACAAATTAAACCAAAAAAGCACCTGACTAGAGAGACAGGCTAGAATATAAGGTCAGAGCTATTTGACAGGGTGTATGCCCCATAGGTGTGCCATGGGAGATCTTTAGGGATTGATCTAACAGTGTCCACTGGTCTAATGGGGGACCCCACAGCCGCCACAGAGGCCCAGCCAACACATCTCCTAGGAAAGGGACGCAGTTGGAGAAAAAAAAGACACAAAATAGTTTCACATTTAAAAATATATATATATATATATTTTTGAATTCACTCTGCATTCATAAATACATTATTTCTGTAACAGAAAGAATGTTTTATGCAGGCAGAGGCACAACAAACAAAACTTTTTTTTGAAGTCCAAGGGCTCCCTCCACCCCACAACACTATATAATAGGTTATTTATAACACACTTAATACCCAGAGGTTTCTAGGTGGGGACCGTGAATCGAACCTGTGTCACTCTGTGTTGTCTTGCTTCCAAAGCAAGCACATTGCCCCTGAGCTACACTCCCGAGACTAATGGAAGACCCTAGGCTGGAGGCTTCTATGTCTTAGGGTGGGGGGAGCCCTATGACCTCAAAAAGAAATCGTTTATTTTTGAAGTCACTCTGCCTTCATAAAGAAATTATGGTTCAGTCTTTAACAGAAATCATTTCTTTATGAAGTAAGGGTGACTTCAAAAAGACACCATTTCTTTTTTAAGTAATAGGGCTCCCCTCAACCCCATGACGTGTGGGTGTGTGAGTGTATGGTGAAAGGGTGCACACTTAAATGTATAGGTGGCTGCCTGTGTGAGTGTTGGTGAAAGGGTGCACACAAATGTATGGGTGGCTGCCTGTGTGAGTGTATGGTGAAAGGGTGCACACATAAATGTATAGGTGGCTGCATGTGTGAGTGTTGTTGAAAGGGTCACACAAATGTATGGGTGGCTGGGTGTGTCTGTGTGCATGTACGATGAAAGGGTGCACACATACATTTATGGGTGGCTGCTTGGGTGTTCCTGTTTGGTGAAAAGGTGCACACTAAAATGTATATGTGGCTGCCGGTGAGTGTGTGGGGAAAGGGTGCACACTTAAATGTATGGGTGGCTGCCTGGGTTTGCCTGTATGGCAAACACTTCAAAAGTTGGGAGAGGCACTAACTTCATCGGCGGTGGGGAGGGGCAAACTTATTTTTGTTGGGGCATCTAACTTCTTTACAAATATTAATGAGACTCTAGTGCAGCTTCAATGTTACAAGCAGTTAATTCTCTCATCTAAGTCTCAAAGCACCCACGTATGGACTTCTGTGAGAATGAGCAGTCCCCTGTTCCCTCTCTATCCTTCAAATAACTCCCCTGGCATGCAAGTACTAAACACACATCACAATTTCAATTGCCTAAAAAATGTGGCATTTGAATGCAGGTGCTAACAGTGAAATGCTTTACGTTAGTAATGGCTGGGCCATTGTTAGCAGCGAAACCCAGGTGCAGTTTAACATCTGTGTCCTGTCCGGCAACTGCTCTGCTGGTCAGCCAGGTTGAGTCAACATAGCCCAAAATTTCTGGGGGGAGGGGTGAGTACTGAAGCCCGGTCAACTCAATGGTGCTGCAACACTACTTGTCTTTAATGCCTTGATTACTTATTGGTAATCTTCATTACTTATAGCCGTATTAGTCTCAGTACTTGTGTGTGAGGCAGTACTGGTGTATGAGGTAATGGCTGACGTAGACACCTGTAATCTTCATTACTCCTAGTCCAACTCATCCTCATCCCAGTACTTACCTATGAGGCAAGGAGTCTCATACATAAGCTCTCGGACAAGGAAGAGGGACATGGAGATAAATCTGGGCCAAGGAGCTGATTTTGGAGGTTGGTGTAGGGGTGGGAGGGAGAGCGAATGTCTGGGGCGGGATTGTGCGATAAATCATAAGGATTGTCCATGTCCATTCTAAGCAGGCATGATATGTGGTATTAGTGCTAGAGAGGCATTTTGGTGCAGCCAGTCTAGTCATTCCTCAGTATGGTCCTTTTTTTTGTTTAACAGGGCATTTCTGATAAAGCAGTCCTGCTAAGTATAATTACCTGGCTAGACTGGCATTTGGGTGCTGCCAGTCTAGCCGTTTCTTACTGCAGCATTGTATATTTTTCTGTGCGTCTGTGATCAAATTATATGATATGATATGATTTTATCACACACCTGTACACAAGTGTTTCTAGGCGCGACAAGGAAGGGAAGATAGAGGGAGGACAAGACAAACGATCTTACTAGGCCTTATGTCATTCAGTTCGTGCAAGTGCGAGAACGAGATGTGGAAGGGGAAAGAGGGGAAGTGCAAGGGAGAGGGGAGGGGGAAACAGGCTGTAATGCTCTGAGTAAGTGCAGTCAGGGCAGCGCGGCTCTGTGTAGTGCAAGGCAAGGAGAACAAGAGATTGTAGGGTTACAGTTGCATCCCCTAAGTGCGTGGTAGGCCTGGAGGCAGTGCAAGAGTGACTGATCAAGAAAGAGCCTGGACTCAGTGAGACTCTGAGAGTAGCCAATGAACTAGTTGGTAAAGCAGACAGGTAGGTCAGGTAGGTTAACAAGGGAGGGAGAGAGAGAGCAGAGGAGAAGAGGAACTTTTTGAGCTGCTTCGAGAACTTCAGGTGGTCTGGCTCAAGTTTGAGAGGTGCAGGGAGGCCATTTGAGAGGGAGGCACCTGCAGAGGAGAGAGATTTACCCCCACTCTCTACCTGGAGAAGCATCTTACCCTTAGAGAGTTGAAGGTAGCTGAGCGAAGTGCTCAAGAAGGAAGGTATTTTGGAAGAAAGTGTTGGATGTAGTGTGGGCCCGACCCCAGAAAGCCATGTGGACAATGCAAAGGGTCACAAACTTGATCCTTGCAGCCACGGGGAGCCAGTGGAGGGATTTCAGGGCTGGAGAGATATGATTCCTGGGCTTGAGGCCAAGGATAAGTCTCACAGTCCTGTGCTGGATTAGTTGCAGAGGGTGGAGAGTAGAGGAAGGTAGATTGAGAAAGCGGCTTTTGCAGTAGTCCCTCCTAGAGAGAACCAGGGCTCTGGAGACAGTGAGCTTCTGGGGGAAAGTGAGAAAGGGAAGAGTGCCTTTGAGGAGGCGCAGCTGGTAGTGGGGCTTCTTGGCGACATCTGAGATGTGAAGAAAGAAAGAGAGAGTGGAGTCGAAGATGACCCCAAGTTTCTTGCCTCGCAGGAAGGTGAAGGAAGAGGGCCCAAGGTGGGTGGCCAGAATGAAAGAGAGAAAGCAGGGGCAGAGGTCCCAATGAGAAGGATCTCCTTCTTACTGGCATAAAGGCAGAGATCGTTGGAGGCACACCAATCCTGATTCATGGATAGACAGTCAGGAATGAGCGAGAGAGGAGAGGAGGCTGAAGGAAAGCTGAGTGTCATCCGCATTAACACTGAAAGTTTTAGGAGAAGAAAGAGATCAGGTGGACCAAAGGTGCCAAGTAGAGGTTGAAAAACCAGGGTGAGAGGATAGTGCCCAGGCGAAAGCCAAAGGTAGAGAGAGAGGTGGCAGAATCAGACATTCCTGGGCCTGATCCGTGATGCCCAGGTTTTCATGTAGTCGATTGAACAGGAAGGCATGGTTGACCATGTCGAAAGACGAGGAAAGATCAAGGAGGATGAGGACCGAAGGAATGCTGAAAACAAGGTTAGAGAGCAGATCTTCATGGGTATTCAGGAGAGCAGTTTTGGTAGCTCTGAAGCCAGACTGATGGTTATAGAGACAGCCAACAGATTCAGTGTGGAGAGTAAGCTAGGCGATGGCCAGCAGAAAGGGGTGATGGAGATTGTGCGACAGTTTGTCAGGCAGGTGGTATCGGCAGATGGTTTCGTGTGGAGTGGGTGCACAAGGGAGTGCTTAAGGGGAGAGGGGAACGTTCCAATGGCGAAAGAGTGATTACAGAAATCAGCCAAGGCTGCAGCGAAGGTGTCAATATGGTTCTTGATGGTTCTGGAGGTCAGTGTGGACGACACTTTCATAGATTAGACTTGTCTAGAAACTTCATCAGGTCTTGTCAGAGAGAAAGAGGAGAAAGGAGGAGTAGAGGTAGAGTTGGCCAAAAGGGGGGCTGAGAGGAAAAGGGAGAGGAATAGGAGATAGAGGACAGAATGTCCTGAGATTTAGCAGAGAAGTGAGAGGCCAGAACTGTACAGAGGGCCTGTGAGGGAACAGGAGAGGGAGATACCGCAACAGGATTGACCAGTTCCTTGCAGATTTTAAAGAGTTTGGCCGTGTTGTTAGAGGTCGCAGAAACGCAGGCTTGAATGTGTTCTCTCTTCTTGATAAGTGTTATTGCTTCGACTGGCATTTTGGTGCATCCAGTCCAGGTATGTCTAAATTTGGCCTGCCATGGTTTACTGTAATGGTATTACCTGTCTACTCTGGTCTACATTGTGCAGCCAGTTGGACATGTTTTCAATGTAGCATGGTATGTTTAATAACAAAACATTAATGTTCCTGGGTACTGTTGGTGGTTGGTGTTACCCTATAAAACAATTTCAAACACTCTGGCTTTTTAGCCAATTTTTCTCAGAGACTGTGCTTTATATTGCATTAAAACACATATTTATATCTTTCTCCTAGTGCAGTGTGAGGAATACCCCTTCAGCAGCACGTTTGTGCGTATTGTGCAAGCGTGATAAACTAGGCCAGCCCAGAGTGAGACTCAAGGTGATTTGTTGCAGAGTTGGGGGGGGCTCAGCATGGCTCGCTGTGGGCCCCCACATTTTGTGTTAGGCCACTAACAGTGTTTACGCAAAAATTCACTTCCAGCACCAAAAACCACATATTCACTTAATTTATATAAATATATTATACCATAGAACATAATTTCATATCAACATCACAATCTACATTCAGAAGACATTTCTTTAAATGTTATTTTTCCACATTAAGGTTTATAATCACTTACTTTTCGCTAAACACATGACCAAAGCCTAATGTTTATAGCCAATTAATTTTCACTCAACACACATATTTCAACCTTTCGCACATTTTCATCAGGGCTAAATTGTATCATTTCTAAAGTTGCATTAAAACCAGGTTTAGGAAAGTCCCATAAAGGAGGGTAGGTAGGGGAGAACAAACAAGGAGAAGAAGAAAAAAGAAAAAGGCAAAACAAATCAATAATATTTCAAATACTTTTCTTGAACTCCTAAATTCTGTGAAGCATATAGCACATACAACTCTCATGAGAATTAAGTGCACTGTTAACCTTTTTAATGCTTAATTGCCTCAACCACCACCTTATTGTGACAAGCTTGGTATGAAACCTTTAGACATCAATGCCACCTCTTTTTGTTTATGTATTCTGATATTCCATCTTAGTTGTCCTTCTGCTGCTGTTCAAGATCACATATGGTCTGGGTCTCTTACCACCATCACCAAAAACAACCATATAATACCAATGCACTTATATGTGTTTTAAATGATAGTCCATCACCAATGATATGCGATTGAATTCTGAGGATTAGATATCCCTGATGCTCTGTACTTTTGATCGTGATTTCTGTCTCGACCCTATTGCTCGTCCTCAACTTTGCCTCTCTGTTTATTTTTGATATTTATTCTTACTCGAACGCACTGAGGTCACCAGGCGGGTTGCGCCTTATAAAAATTACTTAATAATAATAATAATAATAATAATAGTAAGCTCTTTATCTACAAAGAACAATTCCTAGCTCAAATAACTGGATCTTTTGTCAATTATATCTTAAACTGTTCTCTAGTCAACCTAAAAACAAAAATAAGAAGTTATATGGACATATAGTTAATCTCCTTGCCCAAATTCACAAATGATCTCTGTGGCCTCTAAGTGGCAAGTATAGCTAATCGACCCAATCCTGTGCTCCAATGTGTATTGGTGTCCTTACTTGCCCTGTTGCTGCAGATAGGGTGCCTGTCCTGGCTGGGGATATTTTAATAGTGGCAAAGTGCCTTTCAATGTTCCTAGTGGAGAATGGATTTGAGTATTTAAACTTGAAACGTATTTTGCCAAATCCAATTGCGGATCATATAGGGAGCGAAAGAGGGATGATACAAATGTGGTTGGGGCCCCAAGGAATTGAAGCACACTGGAAGATGGGGGACAAATAGAAAAGGAATGTTGCTTTACCTAAGATCTGTTTACAAGGGACCTATTTCAAGCTACCCTAAACTGCTGTCCATGTGGCAGCTGCCATACTGTATTAGCCTCTTATACTTACTGCAACTTACTGACAGCAACGTGTGATATCATGAGTTCTCATGCAAAATGTGACACGTCTAGAACTAAAATGTAAACAAACCCCCGATGCTATAACACTCACGTGGCATGGTGCCTCTAATTGTTAAAGGATTCCTAAGTTAATTGAAAGTGTCACAGAGATTGGTACAGTTTTTGACATTATTCACATTCCACAAATTGTGATGTTCTCTCTGTTGTAGATCCTATCTTTCTGCTTGGGGTAGAACATGATGTAAACTGCTCCCATACCTACATGGGTTGTGTCCTTTCAATGTAGCAATGACCTATATCTATACCCTATCTCAAAAAGGTAGGTTTTGGCAGTGGCAGCGAGAGACCCCTACCAAAGTGGAACCCATACATCAGTCGAGTGTCTGTCAACCTTAGCGCATGCTTGAATTTCAAACCTTCAAAAACATGTTATTTAATTTATGAGCAATGATTTCTGCATCAATAAAATACCTCACTCAAAATTCAAATCTTTAACACTGACTCAAGCAAATCAAGTGAGCAGTTAAGAGACACACAATTCCACATATATTCAAAGGAAAATTCCCATTTCATGATCCGTGTTTAATCCTTTTGTTACAGTCCGGTATTCGCAAATCATCCTTGATTCCATTTGCCCTAGTCGTTTCTCTCTGTCTCCTCCTCTCAAGTCCAAATGGGCAAGGCCCAGTCCCACATATCTGATGTCCACTTTATTGTCCAATTGGTGCTTTGACTCCCAATGCACTGAAAGTGGTAATATGGAATCTTCATCCCTTAAGGCATACAAATGTGCTCTGATCCGTATTCAATTTTCTCTCATTGTACTGCCGATATATAACAGTCCACCTATACAAATAATTGCATACACTACATATTTTGACTTACAATTAATGCAATTTATGATTTCCAATGGTTCCTTCACATTCATGAACATGTTTTTGGTTTCCTTTACGTATTGGCACATACTGCAAAGACCACATAATAACACAGAGAGGTTGAGGGAAATTGTATGGAGTCTAAAGCAGACCCTTAGAAAAAGGGCTTAACCCTTGAATAGTAAACAATAGAGCTTATGACTCTGGAATTCTGCTTTCTTAGGGTAACAGGAAGAGATAGCTCATGTCCTCAAACTTCAGCCAACACTCATAGATGAATAACACATTACTACTAGGTATAGAAAAAATACATATTTTAATTAGTATTGTACAAAAATACACATCACATTTGTCATGTAAAAATGTGTTTTCACAGACTTCTACAAACAAGTGTGATCAAAAGGCTAGTAAGATACTAGATAAAACATCACTGCAATAGTATGTGCAAAACAATTCCAAAGTCAAAACCCAAATTGGGGCCTAGATGGTAAAGTGGCTTGTGTCGTGCATCATCACATAGTCATACTTGAATTCATCACTCTTCCATTAATACTCATTCATTCCAATCAATTGCTCACATATTCATATTCATTCACACATATAAAAATTCAAACAATGGTTAAAAAGCCCATACTGCAAAGACCACATTTGTCAAAACCTGTCCATTTGTAATGATGCAAAGTTTTAGCTTTTTTTGTGGTTTTTAAAAAAGGTGGGCTAACCATTGTGCCCTTGTATAAACAAAGGTTGGATTGATATCAATATGTTCTGATAACTCTTGTCAAGTGATAGTATATGCCAATACCTTTTAAACAATATGTAGACAGCATGACTATCCTTTGAATACTTGCTAATGATGTTTACCCTTTGGTCATTGATATTTTAGTTTTTTTTCTTGAGTTTTAATTGTTCACTTCTAGCAGTTTCCAATCCTTTCTTACTGGCGTTAGATAAGGTGGTTTCTTTATAGTCTCTCACCTTAAACCTTGATTTTAACAGCTTGCATTCTCTCAGGTAATCTTCCAATTCTGAACAATTTCTTCTGGCTCTGATATATTCACCAATAGGTATGTTCTCAATGGTGCTCGCCCTGTGGCTGCTTGTTGCAGCTAATATTGAATTTACTACTGTACTCTTCCTAAATGTTTTGGACATCACTAGAGACTCCTTAATATACAAATGTACTTTAAGAAAATCAATAGCCTCTTGATCGGTAGTGCATGGAAATTCTATCCCAATATCATTTGCTTTAAAAATGTGACATACTCCTGTAAAATCTTCTCATTACCATTCCAAATCATAAAGACAACATCAATGTACCGTATCCATAGCTTTATTCTTGATGTCCATACATTGTTATTATGTACGTATTTATTTTCAAATATTCCCATAAATAGGTTTGCTAATGAGGGTGCATAATTGGCTCCCATCGTTACCCCTCGTATCTGTCGATACATTGCTGTATTTAAAATAAATATGTTGTTTCAATGTAAATCATAGCATCTCTTTCAACATCATCATGTGCAAAAAGTATGATGCTGACCTGTCTGCATATGTGTAGTCTATTGTCTCTAATGCCAAATCATAACGGATGGACGTATATACGGTTTTCACATCTAGAGTGACAAAACAAAATGCATCCACCCATTCAAAGGTTTCCAAAATCTGTGAAAGGTGCATAGTGTCACGAAAAATAGGATGGTACCTTCACCACTTCTCTTATTAGTATTGTATCAATATATTTGGAAAATGTTTCAGTAATCCAACCTATGCCACTTACTTTCGGTCACCCTTCTGGTATGGACTCACATTTTGTATGCACCTTTGGAAGAAGGTAAATTATTGGCAGTTTGGGATATTTGACTGTTAAGTATTTCTTCTCCTCATCCGTTACCAACCCCTTTCTTACCCATTTTGTAATAAGTTCCTCAGCCAATACATTTGCCTCCTTTGTTGGATTGGAAATAATTTTTTCATAACACTCTGGTTGCTCTAGGTGTGTTTCCCCCATTTTAATGTAGTCTGATCTGTTGAGGATCACCACATTTCCACCTTTATCAGCTTGCTTATTGATTATAGAATTGTCTTTCAACATCATTGTCAATGCTTTTGTCTCTTCAAAAGTAAGATTCTCACGTCCCTTCTTTTTAACAGATCTGTCTAGTATTTTGTGTATATCTTGTATTATCGCTTTTTGGAATATGTCAGTCACATTTTCACCACCAAATCCTGGTACACATTTAGATTTATCTCTCTTTTCCAAGTTTGTTAAATGTTTGGGATCTATTTCTAGATTCCTAATCCGAGTGAGTTTATTGACCAGATCTGGTCCCTCCAAAGAAAGTAACAATTGTGTGTCACTGATTCCCTTCACTCTTAAGGTACTTACACCTACATCTTCGATCATTATGGGTCTTCTATGTAGTTCATTTTGGAAAAATTTCTTTTTTATTTTGTTTCTGCATGAATTTAAATAAATCAATCTGTATTTGTATCCAATGTGCCTCCTTACTTGGTGCAAAAGATAGTCCTTTATTTAAGACCTCTCTGTTACGCTCACCTGGTTCCAAGGGGGCGCCACCCAGGAGTTGGGGTTCAGATGTCCCTCCTTGCGATGCCCAGATGCAATCAGCGCAAGAGTTCTGCCTTGTTTTAGATGTTGGCGGGTTCTCCATCCTGCTGTCTTGGCTGCTTGGTGGACAATGGCGATCGAGTTGCTTCACTGATGCCAGCCCGTCTTGAGTCTTTCAGCTAGGTCTTATTGCTGTGAATATTAATGTTCTTGCATGCCTTTTAAACAATGTCTTTTTCTTCCTAGGTATGCGGAAGTCCAATATGTGGCAAGGTGGAATCTGTGTTTCGCCGGTAAGTATGGGCGTTATTGGAGCGCCTTGATGCAGTGAGTAGGCGCTATGCGCTGCGCTTTAGATGCCATGCCTTTGCTAACCTGTTATCTTTTCCTCTCCACATGTCGCGGTACTCGGCCGGAGTATAGAATTTCTGTCGTGATGCTGATTGAGGAGCGGCCTGCGAGGTAAGCCTTTCGGCACAGTTCGTTAATTGTACTATGTCTAATGCCTTGCTTGTTTCTTCTCTTTTTCAGGTCCGTCGATCCGGAGGAGCGCTGGTTCCAGGATGATGGTCAGAAGAGCTGCGGTCCGCTGGCGATGAAGTTCAGGTAAACTGCTGCCTTTTTCTCACAATGTCTTCTCCTTTCCTTTGCAGGTGCTGTCCTTACGAGGTTTGTGCCTGAAGCTGAACATGGTGAGCATTACGTTGCAGTAATGCAAACTAACGCGAGGCGTGTCAGTCTATTCGGATGTGGTTTAAATAGCTTCAAGAAAGAAGTCCAGGTAAAATAGTCCCCAGGGTACCACACCCAAAAACACTACACTGCAAGCCTGCTTTCAAGGAGCCAGGTCATGAGGATGCCTCCACATGACTGGCATTAATGAAAAGTAGTTCACAAGCACAAGTCCATATTCAAACATGAGCCTGGCTGGCCCCAAGAAGGCCTATGCTGCAATTTCTTGGGTTTAGTGGGGGCTGGAATCAAGACTCTCCCTGGCCCATAGGTTGGCCAGGGGGTCTTCAGAGTGTGGGTTGTGACACTCTGATTCTGCTTCTGTCAATTCTCTATTAGAGAGGTTGAGCACTAAATTATTATCTTTTAAGATCTCTGTTTTCTCTGGGTATAGGGTCCTGTGATCCTTTTCCTTATGTCTTTGTCTGCATCTTCCTCCTCTTCTGCTAGTTCCTCTCCTTGTCCTGGATTGGATCGAGTACCTATAGTAGTAAGATCTAAAAAGCAAACTTGCTTCGGCTGGGTCTAGAAATCTACTTTTCAGATTTGTTTTATTTGATCTAAAAAGGTCTATTTGCCTTTAGCTGTATTAATCTCACCAGAAACCTCAGTTTCACTATCCACTTCTGAGCTTCCTGGCAAGGTATTCGGAGTACTACCTCTCAATTGTGTATGTGCATTATCATCAAATTTAGGCTGGAAAGAGTAAACCCTATCCTCAAAATAATCTTCATTGTCTCAGACAAACATATGAGATTTCCTAATTTTCCTGGTGGATTTTAAGAATCTCATGCATCTTTTTGTATTTCTTATCAACCGTAGTTGCTAATGCATTAATTAATTGAATCTCTTCCTTTACCTGCTCTATCAATAGCACCACCTGTTTATGTTCCCTATTGGCATGTTCAACTAATAACTCCATCATTACTCTGTTTTAAATTGGTTTCCCACTTGTCCGCTAAATCAGAATCTTCAGTATTATTAAGTCCTGGCAAAATCAAAATTCTCAAACCTCTTGGTATTTCTTGTTGTTCTAAATATTGTTTTAATGTGGTCTTGATCTAACAGTGGTCTGCAGCATTAAAGATGGACTTGAGAGGGGTGCATGTGGTGTGTATTGGGCCACAGAACAGGGATGCCCCTAATTTTATAAATTATCTATTTCAAACATGGCTCTTTGACTTGCCAACCTAACCCACCCATGGATGGCTCTTAATCAAAGTGAAACCAACAACTCTAATGCAGACAGGTACACCATTTGGTTTACAAGTTAGCCTGTGTTCTTCTGTAAAGGAGGCACCACGTTTGGTCCATCTCCTTGAGGGTAGGAACTGGGACAGGAAGAGGCAGCAAGAAGAGAGATCAAGAGGATAAAAAAAGTATAATTACGCTCTTGTGTAAGTATTGTGTTTTTGGTGCTGTATCACTACATATTGATTATGCATTGACAACATAACAATGGTGATGATGAGTGCCGTACTCACCCGCATTTAGTCCACTTTGTGAAGGATGCGAAGGAGGGTGATTTTCCTGAATTCGCAGATGATCGACTGTTTCAGCATACATCCTCCATGCCCAGAAGCACATTAGAGATGTTGACTCCCTCTCAGCTGCCCGTTGAGGAGGACCAAAAGTATAGTGTATAGTGTATAGTGAACATGAGCTGATGGAAACCCAGCCGTGGAAGCACCGCCAGCTGGTAGTAACGTCAGTGGGAAGCGGAGGAACTGACCACACACTCTGAAATACATAGGACTGTCACAGCAGAGTATTGAATGCTTGACTCCTCCAGCATATGCTCTGAGTTGTGAATGTTGACTTTGGTGTATATATGTGACCAAATTAAAGGCAAGATGCATTCACCATCCACATTTGGCTTACGTGTTCCTGCGCCACATAAAAATGTCAAGCAGATGCTGCCAAGACTGCATAAGCACACTTTCAATTAATGACAATTTAAAAAACACATCCTCACTTTAATAATTCTACACTAAAGAGAAAGTGAAAGTATATGTTCAAATTCAAACAAGTACTGTGGGCCTCTTTTATATTGTCATGCCGTGTTGGATGAAGATATTCAATCTAATGTTCCGACATTATCACCTAGGATATTCCCACAACTGTAGTTGGAGTCATTGGGACTCATTGCATGTGTGGCGGTCCGGAAACAAGGGTGCCGGCACCCTTGTTTCCGGACTGCCACACTACGTGTCTGCCTGCCGGGGACCCTGCACCCGGAAGGTCTGACCCTGCTAGGCTCAGCGGCCCCGGTAGGCAGAAGCCTCACGGTAGCACTGGCAGCATTAGCAACGGTGCCGGCGCTTCCATCTCCCCACTGCCATAGAGTCCTGTAGGACTCTATGGGAATGGAGAGTTACAAAATCTGGCACCTGACATCCTGCACTGCTGGGACGGTGGCACCGGGAAGTCACGCACCGGATTCAGTGTTACGGGGTTGGCAGCAACCCACCAGTCACACCGGCGGGTTATCGCCAATCTCATAATGAGGCCCATTGTCTCTTCAACTTCCGACAAGTGTTTACTTGATAGACACCACGAAATATGCTAATATGACGGACAAGATCAATAGTTATTTTCCTCTCTATTCAAAGGTTTAGAGAATCGTAAAGAGTGCCAGATCCACCCCACAGTGAAGCCAGTAGCACAGCACTAAAGAGACATACCCGTCAACATTCAGCAACGAGTAGACAACAAACTACACAACTTCCTGGAAAAGTACATACTTGAACCAGCCACTGGCCCCATACCTTAATTGTTCCACATCCTCCCTGTGCCAAAACGGGGTTCAGACAAGCCAACCATCTATGTGTTGATATGAGACACCCTAATCAGGCCAACCAGCAAATGAATCAAGCACCTCGGATCACTAACATGATCCATCTCCCCAATGGAGCAAAACAGTTTACAAATTTGATTCAAATAAGGGGTATCATCAGCTGAAGCCAGCCCCAGAATCATGCTGCATCACTACATTTGTTATGCTCTTAGGCATGTATCAGCACCTCAGTTTCAGGTTCTCCTCAGGGACAAAACTCTTCCAGGAGGAGATTCACAAGGTCATCCACCACATACCGAACTGCATCAATTATAGTGATATAATTTTAATATTTGGCAGTACTACTGACAGACATGATGAGCAACTCCATAGGGTATGTATGGGGGTGATTGCCTCACACTCAACAGAGAGAAGTGTGAATTCAGGAAAGAAACATACACTTTTTTTTGCCACATATTGTCAGAACAAGGGCATGAAACTATACCTGGAGAAAGTGTCTGCATTGAATACCACTCCCCGATCCAGCAATGTATCTCATCTTTGATCCTACTTAGCGCTGGCTAGCTATTTTACGAGGTACATACAAGGTTAAAGGACCTGACGAGACAAGGTGAGTTTATTTGCACCTTGGAATGTCAGAATGTATTTGACTCTATTTGTCAAAGGTTTATGGCAGCAGAAAATATGGCCGATTTTGATTCAGGTTGAATCACGAAGCTGACGGTTCATGCTCATACAGTGAGTCTTGAAGCCATATTAGTTCAGTATGACCCAACATCTCCTGAACAAAAGGACATTGTTTCTTATACAAGTGGATGAGTATCATCCACTGAACAGGCTTATATGCAGCCAGAGAAAGAGGGGTTGGCCATAGTATGGTCCTTTGAGAATGTTCACCTGTTCTTGTATGGGAAAGCATGAACAGTGGTCACTGATGATCATCAAGCACTCGACTATATATGGCAAAACTAAAGCTTGCATGCCCTATGCTAATTATATAATACATCAGGCGAGACCAGCGTGTTTGGATGTGGATATACACTTGAAAGAGTCAGAGGGCCTCATTGCACGTTACGCGGTAAGGGATTACCGGCACCGGTAAGGGCACCGGTGCTGGTAATCCCTTACCGCCCTACTAGGAGGTCCCTCAGCGGGTCCCGTCCTTAACGTGTGGTCAGACCACACGTTAAGCATGGGACCCGCTGAGGGACTTCAAAGCAAATAACGGTACCGCTAATAGCGGTACCGTTATTTGCTCCTTCCCCATTCCCATTGAGCCCTATGGGGGCTCAAATGGGAATGGGGAATGGTAATTGGCATAGGGATTTACCGGGTCCTCCAGGGTCGGAATGACCTGGTAAGTCCCCATACCGCCTACCTGGACCCAGAAGGCGGTAGGGGGTAGCCATGGCACTGATAGCGTCATGGTTACCTCCTACCATGTAGTGAGGCCCAGAGATTGATACTGCCTTTATCATAGTTGGCAACTGCTTGAAGAAAAGCAACTGGAAACATGCTAAGCAGATTGCAGAAAGGGAGTCATCTGAGGTAAGGAATGCAGTTGCAACACTGCTTGTAAGAAATTGTTCCTAAATATTGTTTATTTCAGTAAAAACCATAAAACAGACATAGCCACAAAGCAAATCATCAGTTGAATTGAAATAAATAACATCCATAAAAAACAGAGTCGGATTAAAGTGAAAGTAGATAAAACTCATAATAAGCTAATTAACAATTCAATATGACGGTCAGTGCCCAGTGAGAGGCTTGAAATAGGGCATATTACAAGCCCTTACAATTCTTCCTAAGAGCTAGATTACATATTTGCCACTAGCAACACTGTTCTCTTTTTCAAGGCACTCCTCATATAATTGTTTGACATACTTTCTTTGAGTTGGTCATTAGAGTTTTTGATAAAATGTATTGCAATATAAACTTTTTTTAAATTATATTTTTTGTTGTTTTGGCTGAATTATTCAGCCTTTTAACATGATTAAAATACAATCACACATTTAAATTATGTAGGGATATGTAGAAGTATTCTTAAAAGCAGTAGTAGTAGCAGCTAGCAAATGGGTGCACGTGGGAGCAAATTAGGGAGACAGATAAGCATGTTAATAGGGTCAACCTGAAGGTGGAAAAGCGATGGGTAGGCGAAATTCCACTGGACAGTGAATGAGGCCTTTTAGGTTAAAACAGAATGAAGAAAAAGACAGAGGTTCAATGTACATACATACCAATTAGGTGCATTTTATCTGTGAGGAACTGCATAGGGAAATAACATATACAACAGACTAACTCTCCTATTAACAAAAACCCAAGTAACAAATTAATTTTCCCGGTTAACATTGTAGAGCAGCTCGGTAAACACGGATGGAAATTAATTCTGTTCCATGGAGAAGAAAATATGCACGGTAAACAAAAAAGAGCTATTTTATTGTGCAGTCTGAAAACTCCTTTTGTTCTCGCAGGAAGTACGTAGTTACATGAAGGCTCTTGTAATGTGATTGGCAGAAACGTAGGTGGTGTCAAGCACGTAAGAAGAAAGGCAGGGTTCTTCTTGATTGACAAGTGGTTAGAATATAGGGAACTGAGCTGAGTGGACTGGGCAGTCCAGTTCTATTCCTGCCTGCGACATTGCTGGGCTCCTGGGCTGCAGATTGAAGACAGTGCTGAGGGAGGTGTCGTTCTGGCTTCGGAGTGACTGGAATTCCGATGATGTGCCCATGGGCTGTGTGGGTTTCGCGCAGATAAGCTCCAGCAGGAAGAGACCCAGGCGGAACACAGAAGCAGGCTTTACAAAATATTGTAAGTTAGGCCATAATTGTGGAGTACATGGGATGAGTCATTTATTATCAGGCAGCATATTGATTCATTTTTAAAACGAAATGTCCTATTTTTGTTTCTTTCTTTCTGTACATGCTAAAGAGAACTGCATGCCACGTTAACAAATGATTTCCATATTTTGCCATGTTCTTGTATCTCATCTCGTAGAGGGTTGAAGCTGTGCCTGCTGTTGGTAAGAATTATGACTGTGATATCATGAAATGTAACTGTTTTTTCTGATTGTATATTGCTGAGTTTAAAGAAAATTATTAATAACTGCAATAGCAGAAACGAGGCTGGGACTTGGTTTTTGTGTTTCATTTCATGCATCTGATGGTCACTATTTCAGGGGGAAAGAATAATTGGGAGTTGTGTTTGCACCACAGTGATAAAATATTTACCGTTTGTGTTACTGCAGAAGGCAAAGTTAGGAACACAAGGAAAAGTATACATATGCAAGATAGAAGGTTGTGTGTGTGTGAAAGTGCTTCCTTGCATGCTAGAAGGGAACCAGTGCTCTCCAGGAACGTAGGTCTATTGTGTACATAAACCAGTGACACGAGCTACATGGAACAGTGACTTTATCTATGATCTGACTGGGTTCTCTAAAAATACACTAAGTCTGGGGGTTATCTACTGTCAGCCTGAATTGTGTTATAATCATAAAGAGGGAAGGTTTGCCTTATTATAGGGTGGTATTCTAGAAGGTATGCTCACCACTAAAATTACCTCAAAAATAAGCCACCACTAAAATTACAGCAAAAATAAGATAACACTAAATGAAAACCAAAATAGGATAATACCAAACTACTACCAGAATAGGGTAATACTAAATTGCCACCCAAGATGAGTTAAGATCAGTTTAACACCCAAAATACCACCAAATACCACAGACCTAAAATACCACCAAAATTAGGAATTTGCTCCACAGACAAAACCTCTTACATAATTATGGGGCGTTGGCTGGGAAAAGACTGTAAAGCAGCTACTGGGCATGGGAAGTGTGTCCCACACCACCATCTGTGCATTAAAGGGAAATCATTTTGTGAGTTTAGCGTAGCACTGTAAATTGAATTCCATTATGTCTCAAATTGAAGCCACATTTTCAGAAATGGTGAAGTACTTAGACGCAAAATTATATGCGCATTAGGTATGGTCATCAGACAATGCACTACAATGGCACAACCGCATTAGTGGGGAAGTGCAGAAAGAACCGCTTGACAGCATTTTAGAAGACGGCAGCATAACACAGGTCTGTCTTCTGAGACTATTTAGAGTTACTTACAAACATTCTGAGAGAGACTGCTTGATAAGTCTCTGTGCCAAGATCGGGTTAATTTTAAATAGATCTCTACGAATGTTGGAAAATGATGCTGGGGTAATTAGCAGACTAAAAATCGAATTAGATGGGGCTAATGAGCAGGAAAAAAGTTAATATCAAAACTCAAGTTATGTCAAAAAGAAATGCAGTCAAAATGCAATGAATTGGACACCCAATTGTCTGAGAAGAGGAAGCATTTTTAAGTCACTGAACAAGAATTAAAACACCTGAAAGGATTGGTAAATGACATCAGACAAGACAAAGAGGAGGTTATCTTAGAGATGCAAACTCTCTAGAGAGATAATATAGAGAAAGATGGTGATCTCCAAGCTATTGAACAAGAAATAGCTAAAATGTTCCAAGAGAGGGACAAAAGAGACAAAGAATTTGATCAATGCCAAATGAAAATGAGTCAGATGCAGGATGTGATTAATAAAATGAGCAATGAGAATACTTACCTATGTCAGAAGGCAGATCGGCTCCATAAAAAGTGCAAAGATTTGGAACAGCAAATATGTGATTTCAGGTCTCAGGACAAGCAACAAAGCACCACATTCAATGGGATTGAGGTTAGCCCCATGTCTACACGAGGGAATAATATCACAGTACTTGTTCGCGTTCACCTTAGGGGGACGCTCGTTCACATTTACTCGTGCACCTCAAGGTTACACAGAGAGTCCTAGCATCTACAGTAGGGCTTTGAAAGAACAGCTTGATATTCTTGAATTGCCCTCTACTTGTACATTGCTTCAGTATGTTGATGACTTGCTTTTAGCTGCAGACTCTGAAAGTGCCTGCAAGGAGGACATTGTGTTGTTGCTTATTCATCTGGCTAAACATGGTCACAAAGCTTCCCTTAAAAAGTTTCAATATTGTTGCCAGGAGGTTGCCTATTTAGGCTACCTCCTGTCAAAGGAGGGAAGAAGATTGACACCTGAAAGAATAAAACACATTTCTGGCATGTCTGTCCCAAATACACAGAAGGAAGTTAGAGCCTTGATAGGTATGGGTTCTTACTGTAGGTTGTGGATCCCGAATTTCTCACTAGTGATCAAACCGATGTTGGCTTTGACAAAGAAGTGCATTTCTTCGCCATTGCTGTGGAACGCGGAACACCATCAATCGTTTGACTTGCTCAAGACTGCATTATGCTCGGCACCAGTTTTGGGCACTCCAAACATTGAAAAGGCCTTTGTGTTGTTTGTGCATGAATATGATGGATGTGCTTTGGCTGTATTAACGCAGGAACATGGAGGGAAGAATAGGCCGTGCGGTTACTTTTCTTCCGCCCTTGATCCTGTAGCATGCGCTTTGCCAAGATGTTTGCGAGCTGTCGCTGCTGCTGCTGCGTCTGTAAAACAGAGTAAGGGAATGGTCCTAGGCTATGATCTAACCCCGATGGTGCCTCACTCTGTAGATGTTCTACTGAACCGAACCCAAACGCAACACCTCACTTCTGCACGGTTGACGAGATATGAATTGATCTTGTTTGCTCCTCACATCCAAATTAAGAGGTGTTGTGTTCTTAATCCGGCTGAACTCCTACCTTTCCCGCAAGGTATTGCTTGCAGCTATGAAGAGTCACATGACTGTCTGTATATTACCGAACAAGAGACAAAGGGTAGAATTGATTTGAAAGACACTTGTTTGAATAATCCTCAAGGAGAGCTGTTTTGTGATGGTTCCTGCTTCAAACATCCGGATGGTACATCCACAGCTGCTTATGCAATCACCACATTAAGCACGGTCGTGGAAACCAAGAGAATCACGCATAACTCTTCGCAGGCCGCAGAGATTATAGCATTGACCCGAGCTTCTGAACTTTCCGAAGGGCTTACAGTAAACATATATACAGTCAGTATGCCTTTGGGGTGGTTCACAACTTTGGGAGACTTTGGTCAGAGAAAGGGTTCTTAACTTCACATGGCACAAAAATCAAGCATGGCTCCCTAATAGTACAACTACTCTCAGCACTTGCGCTCCCTATTCAGTTATCTGTCATAAAATGTGCAGCACATCGAAAGATTACAGATGACATAGGAAAAGGGAAAGCTTTCGCTGATCAGATAGCTACACAAACTGCTACCAATCTCTTTACGGAGATGTATGTTTCAAGGGAGACTGTAAATGCCTATGCAACGGACGAGGGTGTTGGGTCTGTACAGGATATCCAAGCCGATGCCACATTAGAGGAATCCAAGAGGTGGGCTGAAGGCTTGGGGAAACTCGATGATGATGGGTGTTGGGTGGACATAGTTGAAGGGAAATGGCTACTCCCTGACGCTTATGTAATGATGATGGTCATCATGGCCCATGGTCCTATGCATATATATGCCCAGAAAGTCACGAAAATGTTAGAGAAAGTTTGGGCAAATGACGAAATTTTGAAAATTGCCCAGCGCTATGTTCAGGACTGCATGATTTGCCTACAGCATAATGTGGGAAAGGGGACAGCAACTCAGGGGAAGATTTGGGCCACCCTCTCTCCCCTTTGAAGTCATCCATTTCGACTTTATTGAAATGGAATGGTGCAACAATATGAAGTACGTATTAGTGGTCATCTGTGCTTTTAGTAAATGGGTTGAGGCTTTCTCTGTCAAAGATGCTACAGCCATGACTACTGCGAAAACCATGTTAAAAGAATACTTCCCGCGGTTCGGGCTACCAAGAGTCATCTGGTCGGACAATAGTCCACATTTTGTCGCTGCTGTAATTCTGCAGATATGTGCGGCATTAACGATCGACAAATGGTTCCACTCGGCCAGACACGGTCAGAGCGCCGGACTAGTTGAAAGTCACAATGGTATCATCAAGAACAAGCTTACTAAACCGTGTGCCGGCACTAAATTAAAATGGCCGGGCGCCTTACCGATCGTGTTATTAGCCATGCATACAACCCCTCAAACTAAGACTGGGCTCTCTCCATTTGAGGTGGTAATGGGGAGACCTGCCAATATCTGGAACCTCCCTAAATGTAGATCTTTGAGAAATGTTGAAAATGTATTACTTTCAGATTATTGCAGCCAGTTGACTAAAAACCTGTATTTGATTTATCACCAGGTGCGAGAGGCTTTACCTGTGTGATACGAGGGCCCGGGCCACAGCATACGGCCTGGGAACTGGGTGCTCATCAAGGCATTTGAGCGTTCCTCCTGCCTTGCACCTCGCTGGCAGGGCGCATTCCAGTCCTGTTGGTCACACAGACAGCGGTGCGGGTTTCTGGCAGAAAGAACTGGATCCACACATTGCACGTCAAGAAACTTCCTCACCCAGTGCCACACGATACAGAAGAAACAGAACCCCTTGCTAAAGCTGCAACCAATGATCGCAAAGCAGTAGATAGCGTTGAGAGTGTATCGGAGAATCTTTCTGGGCCCGCGAGGCTTGGGAAACCTGCCATTTTGTCTCCACACTCTCCAAAAGTTTTGCTTCCGGAAACTGTCGTTTCAAATTCGGCATCTTCACTTGCTATTGATACGTTGCTTCCAATGGGAAGTGATGACGCATTGTTTCCGGAGCGATCAGTACCGGGAAAAGCAAGGCACAATCTGTGTCCAAGAAAATAGACTTATGGCACGGTTTTGCTGTGCATCTGATAGACTTACGGCAGGGTTCGGCTGTGCATTTGGAGAAGAAAGGATCATAGAGGGTTTGATTTTGGCCAGATTTGAGAAAGGGGATTCTGTTGGCTAGGGTTGTGGAAGGACTAAGAAGTCGCGCGGCCGGGAGGTTGCCAGCAACGAACATTGGGAGTTTCCGTTTGACGACTACAATGCCTGCCACCGCTACCGCTCATATGGGACTTGTAAATGATTGTGTGACCAACCGGGCCCCAAAAACGTATTGCTGTGTTTTTACAATAATATTTGGTTTTATAATAGTCACTGTCTTAGGCTTATGGTACCTCGAGGAAACTCATCCTTTAGAGTCCTTGTTACCACTGAAAATGTACCTACTGTTCCTACTCCCTTTGTACATTTGCATACTCTGTCCCCTAGGGACTCCCAGCATAGACAAAGGTACCACAATAATACTCTGCTACTTGTCATGAATGCCACGCATGCCATTTTTAAATAGTCCAACTGTTGGGTCTGCTCACATTAACCGCAACACGGGGGTAAGCGGCTAGGTTGGTATATTCATCCTTTACCTTTGACAACTGCTTATTATACTTCTCTTAGAGCACTGTTCTTTGACCGTTGGAGCGATAGCATCTTGGGGAACTTTGATGGCACTAATTTGAATAGCTTTGAGAAACGTGTTCTGACTCCCCTGGGATGCTCGCTTTTCACAAATAGGAGTAAGCTTAACATTGCTTCTATTAGGCCTTCTGATAGACTGTCTCGTCCTTTCCAATCTTTGATTTCCTTCAAGATGGCTCTGATAGGCAATAAGGATGCCATGCCTCTTTCTTACACTGTTAACCATAGCCCCGATTCAGTTTCTTTCTGCATACAGAGGAATGGTACTCAGTCAATGGGAGATTTTAGAGGTTGTGCCAACATTGCAAATTTGACTGGGGAAGACAGACCTTTGTATGTAGACGAACCTGTCTACTTTGTTTGCGGTAATGTAGCATTTCCATGATAGCCCAGGGATTGGCAGGGAACTTGTTTTTTAGGGATTCTGTTAACTGGGGTATTTATAGCTAGTACAGTTGAGGTTTCAAAGGCTTGTCCACGGCGGGACGAGAATGGTGACACTCCAGCACAGGTCTTGGAAGATGTGGCAAAATCATTTGTGCCGTTTTGGGGACAGATAGCGAATTCCGAAGATATCAGAAGACTAGCGAGAGTACTGGAGAGAACCATCAACCGGACCACGGACATACTCTATAATATGACATTATAACAGAAAGCGATAAGACTAGTAGCGCTTCAGAACCGGATGGCATTAGATGTCATTCTGGCTGAACGTGGTGGAGTGTGTAAATTAGTGGGGTCCGCTTGCTGTTTTTTTTTGTGCCAGATTCCTCCCCAACTATCTTCAAGGCAATATAGAATCTGCACGTCCTTAGTTCAGAAGTGGATGTTCCCAAGGGAAACTGGGATCTTAGCGCTTGGTTTTGGGACTTCTTGCGATCTTGTTGGAAGGTACTTTCGGTCTTACTGATCATTTTGGGAATTCTGTTGTTCCTTTGTTGTTGTATCCAGTGTCTACCTAGTATATGTTCGATGCTAGCGGGATGTAGCGCACAAGCGATAGGTACGATAGGACATAAAGTGTATACCCCGGATAAAACCTCCAAGGAATACGTGGTAAAGGAAATTTTAGCAAATGATCTGATGGCAATAGATATTTCTGACAGCGATTCAGGGTGCATGGACGATGATGCATGGAGTTATTTGCAAGGAGATCCGAAGGAGTTTAGCACTTGGCAAAGGCCAAAAGGAGGGTTTGTCAAATGGGAAATTATATCATACCTCCTATTGTAGCGAATATATGTACATTGGCCTACGCCAAGCTGCTTATAAGCCACTTGTGAAGAAATCCGTGTTGCAAGGTCCTGACCTTAGAATCAATGTAAGCTACCATTTTAGGTCAATCCGCCATTTTAGGTTCTCTCTGTAAAGTCACCCTGTGAGTTAAAATGGTGGACGATGTCATTCCGAAATACAACATGGCCGTCTTGACCTCTGTGTGTAATTAATATGTAACTTGCCTGCAGGCCACTTGTTGGGGTCGTGAACTGAGACCTTGTCCTTCGCTGACCTATGTGTAAAGGATTACTCGTGCAATGAAACTAATCCACAAGCATATGTTAAGAACAATGTATCCAAATACTGAACTAAGAACACTTGTTTAACTACATTGTATTAATGTTTGAGAAGACCTTTATGAGAAATCCGAAAATACACTGTTACCATGTAGGCTTGTTGGCGAATGTATTAAAGGCAATCCCTATGCATATAGTGGCATGAACTAGGCATGACCCTAGATCAGTAATGTATTAGAGGAATATTAACCCGAAGTAGGGTTGGACATCATGTTCGCAAATGGTATAAAAGAGCAACAAATTCTAATGTACAGCGTCTCTCACTAAGCGCACTGAACCATGCTGGAGTTTGTTGTGTTGTACTGAGGGCCGATAGCTATCTGTTACCTTTTTTCTCTGTAACTGTTCAGTATAAAATAAAAAGATTGTTGTATGTTCCCTTGTAACCCGTGTTCGGTGTATTTCCTTTTGGGGTACTCAGCCTCGATATTTTGATTTTGTTTTCACAGTAGAAGCAATCTAGTGGCTTCTGGTAACAAGTGACTAAATATCAAAGGCACCTGCAATAATAAAAATACAGAATCCCATAAAGCAGTTTTGTGTAGCAGTCCTTGTTGATTTAAACATGAAGATGCCCGCTAAGGAGAATGAGGCAGGGATTACAACCACACATGAAAAGGAAGTTTGGTTTAATTTGGCGTTGAATCGAACTATTGAGGTATGTGCAAATGAAGACGAGAAGAAAGAAAATAAACAGGAAATTACAAAAGAGCAAAGAGACATTAAAAAAAGACATCACATGCTCTGATAATACAATTGATGAAGAAGTAGGCTTGATTGTTGAAACATTCTCCCTAGATACTCAAAACACATATAAATGACAAACAGGAACAATGAGTACTAAAAAGGAGGGTACAGTCCAGTCACCTGAAGAGTTATTTGAGTCACATATATTTCAAGAGACTAAAAAGGATGATGCCGTGCCAAATGCAAATAGATGCGCAGAGTCAGAAAATGACAAATTACCATGTGATGTTTATGAGCATGTTCAGTTGAAGCACTGCAGTGTGAACACTGATGATCCCCAAACAGAGGGGCAAACAGTGGCTATACTCCAGATGACTTCTGAACGTGACAGGACAGAACAAATTCCCGAGATGAGATGGGCAAGAAGGAGGGAAAGATGTCCTTTCATTTACCTCTGTGTTTGGCAAAAACTGAGAAGCGCGTGAGAAAAGTCCTGAGATCAGTAGACATTCACACTTTCTGTGTGCATTGGAAATTGAGGACAGGTATTATGCTCCCATTATTGTGGAAGAAAAGTGCAATACATTTGCAATGATTAACACAGGTGCACTGGCCACGATTATGTCCAAAGAGTTGATAAAAAGTATCAATGAAGGGAGATCCCCACAAAATCACATCAGAGTGACACCAAATGAAGGTCCGCTACATAATTTGAATGGCTAGGAAGTACTTATCAGGTGTCACTGAGGTTGACATAAAGATAGGAAAACACAGAATGAGACAGGAAGTATTGATAACATCTATCAGTGAAATTCCATTCCTGATGAGAACAGATTGCTTGAAAAGGTTGTCGCCCCTCATTGGTGGAGTGAATGGTGGCTGTGGTCTCTGACAAAGAGACCATTAAGGCTTAAGAAAATAAAGTCACAAAACAGCGGTGTAAACCTATGCCATACTGTTGCTAAATCCAATGATGCATTGGAGGTATCTCTTCAAAACGGCTGTGTGCCTAGTGTCACTGTCATCCTGATGTGTCACGGCGAAAAGCAAAGTTAAAAGGAGAAACAATCCATGCAGATTTAGTTGGATCCTAGGAATAAATGGCAAACTGAAATAGATGAAAATACATTGCGCTTTTACCTAAAGGAGGAGAAGTGCAAGCAGTATACTATCCATGAGGCAACCACAGAAACACATATCACAACCCTTGCTGAAATACACATGGTAGATGAGCAGCCAGGGATCCAGATTGGTATAAATGGCCATTATGAATTGGTAAAAGCTACGTTAGCATTCAAACAGGATGGAGTTTTATTAATGAGAAAATACTTCAGAGAATAATGGAAAGGGAGGAGATCCCAAAATTCAGAATGAAAAACCAGTATATTCCCGGGTTGGACAATCCAGACTTTGAAAATAGAATTGCAGGAAGGTGCTTGCTAAAGATTACCATTAGTCAGAAAACCATATACCACAATGTGTGGATAGTGAGTGAGACACAAAGTGATTTTTATTTGGGAAATTACATTATGCACAGAATGTGTATGGTTTTGGATTTCCTTAACCAAAAAGTGTTGTCCCGACTAAGAGGACCTGCACCTGAATTTGAAGATAAAAGACAGGCTTATCATTTTACGCAATTGGTGCCATATGCAATTGAGTACCATGTGAAAAAGGAGGTTACAATTCCTGCATTCACCAGACAGGTCACTATAACACTAAAGCATAGAAATGGACAGCAGATGAAGGATTCTGATGCATTTGTGTGCTTAAATTAATCCATGAAGCAGCAAGGGCTGTAATGTGAATATATACCATTGGTTGAGATTGGGGATGGGCCCATCAAAATCACGGTGGATAACAAAGGGTGCCAAGACATTTATTTGGAGGAAAATTCTGTGTTAGGAATGGCAATATAAAAGTCACATTACACTGCAGATTTCAGCAATACAGTAATTGGGAACATCCCTGAGAGATATGTAGATGCACAGGGCGTGTTGCCAGAGTCAATGGACTCCCAACCTAAAGGGATATTCAAAGTTCAGTCAGTGTATCCCTATGATTCCAATGAGACAGTGTGCTGTCACCAGGCGAATTGTCTATTGTTTGATTTAAATGAAGGTGAAACAGAAAATCAGCCTGTTGAAGAGGAGGCTAATATTCCAAAATATTTAAAAGTGGCAACTCTGCAAAGAGATACAGCCACACAATTAGAAGAAGGGTTCCTCCATTGGCTGAATTTCTAGAATTTTCAAAAATGGTAGAGGAGCCGATTCTGTCAGCAGATGCATGTGATAGTGAAGAGGACAGGATTGAATTGGGAAAAATATTTATGGAATTTAAGGAGGCTTTTGCCAAGGATGCATATGATTGTGGCTTAACTGATTTGCATGTTGCCACATTACCAGAAGGATGTGGTAGAAATCCGGTATTTGTGCGCCAATATCGGTTGCCACTGGCATGCTTGGAGTCACTGGCAGAGATAATTAAGAATTTAGAATTCAGAGGAATTATCATACCCATTCATAGTACCTCATACATCCCCATTTTAGGCGTAATGAAGCCAAAGGGTCAATGGTGTTTGTGTGCAGACTTGAGAGAACTAAATAAAAGGGTGTCAGTGTCTAGATGGCCACTTCCATTTATTGATCAAGGCCTCGCTCAGGTACATGGATCAAAAGTATTTACCACATTAGACCTTACATCTGGGTACTGGTGTTTGCCATTGGTTGAGGATATTCAAAATTATTTGCATTCTCATTTGATAAAACGCATTACACTTGGTCCAGAACACCATTTCCATAGGGCGAAGCAGGGTGAGTGCAGCATCACTTATTTAACTTACAGGCTGCCCTCCTGGGCTTGTGTGCCTCTGGTGCCTGGCGAATCGTGTTTTTTGTTTAAATTACTATTGTTGATTCTTCCCCGTGTGTCCCATGTCCCTGCCTCCCTCCTCCTGCTCTTGTTTCCTCTTTCCCACCCGCCTCCCAACCCGCCCACCCTCTCTGATTGGCTTCCCCTCCCTCATCACTATCCCTATCTGGGCAGCCTCTACCCGGCAGCCCCTCGGCTAAGGGCCCCAGGCAAAGGGTGGCTCCCCTGTTGGTGTCTGCTGGGGACGCCACCTCCCCTCTGACCTCCTGCTTACCCTCCTTCCACTCACTAGTGGTATTTCTCTGCAGTTCTATTTGCTTAAACTGCCTGCCTTTAGTACCACACTGTGAAACCCAGGCTTTTCTCCCTCTTTAGGATTCTCAAAGGTAGGTGGCTTTCCACTGGTTTCGAATTTGCCTATTATCTTCCCCATCAAAATGTGCATTGCTTTAAATTGCTTGTATCTGCCCCACTAAAATTGCATTGTTTTAAATTGCTTGTATCTGCCCCACTAAAATTGCATTGTGAAACCTAGGCCTTTTCTCCCTCTTTAGGACTCTCACATTTAGGTATTTCTTCTCTCCTGTTTTAGAATGTCCTGTGTTTTTCTGTGCTCGCATCCTGAGTGCCATCATCTTGTCCCATAGCTCTACTCACTTGCCTCTCACTGTCTTGTCTGTCTACCCCTGGTACCTCCTCTCCCACCTACTCTATGGTGCTCTTTGTCTCCCCTATCTTTTCTAACTGCTTCTCTATTGACTATCCTGCTCTCCTCAGTAAGTCTGGTAGGAAGAAGTTTAAAAAGGACATCCTGGTCTCCAACCCAGGCCTCCCTATCGCCGACACCTACATCAGTGCCACCTCCAAGGAAACTCTCACAGACATCCTCTTTGTCGTTCTTTCACCAGATCTATGGACCCTTCATATGGTCTCTGTACTCTCTCCTTTCTCCTCTTCTCCCATTAATGGTGGCACCCGTTGGGATGCCCTCCTGGGCTCCCTCCTATCCTATAAGGTGATCATTAATTTCTACTCTAATGGGACCATCTTGGTCCAAGGCCCTCAGGCCAACCTTAATCTCTTTGATAGACGCTTTCCGTGCCTCATCAACTTCCGTTCGTCTCCTGCTGTCCCTTCTCCCCTTTCCTTGGCTACCTTGCATTCCCCCTCCCTCTCTGCCCCCTTTCGGGTGCTTCCTACCCTTCCACAGGGCATACCTCCGATCGCTAATCTCCGGAGGTCCTTCAAGGAGGGCAACCTTCTCCAAATTGTCACTCTTAATTCCCGCTACGCTGTCAAACACTCCTCTGATATCTGCCGCCTTCCTGAAGAAGTTCACCTCAATGTCCTCTGACTCACTGCTCTGTCACCAGCTTTGACTCGCTCGTACCTGATGGCTACAAGATCCTCTCCATGCCCAGGCCCAACCGCTCTGATGGGGGCATAGCCCTTATCTTCCCTGAGTGGATTCCTGCCTCTGTCACTCCTACGCAGGCTTACTCCTCTTTTGAATGCCTCGTCTGCAGGCTCACTCTCACCCCTAGCCATTCCCTTACTGTGGCTACTATCTATCGGCCACCTGGTCAGATTTCTACCTTCATCTCTGAGTGAGCTGACCTCTCCTCCTCACTCCTGGCCTCAACCACTCAACTCCTCCTTCTTGGAGACTTTAACATCCACCTGGATGCCTCCTGTCCCCCTTCTGGACTCTTTCGCGACCTCTGTGACTCTCTCTCACTCACCATTCCCCCCTCTGGCCTGACTCATTCTGCAGGGCACACTCTTGATGTTCTGATCTCTTCAGACCTTCCCCTCTCTGTCCATCTCTCCATTCCTCTCTCCTGGAGTGATCACTTTCTCCTATCCTCCCACCTCACCCTCCCTACCCCGCAGGCCAAGCCACCTCCGTCACTGCCACCCACCTTCTTGGTCATCCGACCCATGAAGCGCGTGTCAGCTGAGGCTTTCGCAGCCACCTTCTCACCCCCTTCTCCCCCCCTGGCTGACTCTCACCCTGACACAGCCCTCTCCACGCCCCACTCTTCTATCTCTGATACTCTTGATATCCTTGCCCGGTCATGAGAATCCACCTGAAGCCCAAAGTCAAGTGTAACTCCTGGTATGACTCTGACCTTGTCACCCTAAAACGCAAGTGTAGGGTGGCCGACAGGAATGTTTCAAGTTCATCCTCTGACAAACTGGCCTGTCGCCTGCTGCAAAGGCAATATCGGCTCTCTTTCCTCACCAAGAAGAGAGCTCATATCCAAGCCCATGTCTCTGTGGCATCTAACAACTCGGCTGAACTCTTTAAAATCTGCAAGGAACTGGCCAATCCTGCCGCAGTCTCTATTTCTCCTGTCCCTTCCCAGGCCCTCTGCATGGCACTGGCTTTTCACTTCACTTCTAAAACTCAGGACATCCTGTCCTCACTCTCCTCCTCTGGCCCCCCTCCTGCTATTCCCTACTCTTCCTCTGGCCCTTCTGCAACCAAACCTCCTCCCTCCTTCTCTGCCTTTCCTCTTTTCTCTCCTGGCAAGGTTTCTAGACAAGTCCAATCTATGAAAGTCTTGTCAAAACAGGTTCACCCCTGTTCCTCCAAAACTATCAAGGACCACATTAACTCCCTATCTCCTGCCCTGGATAAATTTCTGCAATCATTCCTTCACCACTGGAGTCTTCCCATCCCCCCTGAAGCACTTCCTTGTGCACCCTCTTCTTAAGAAAGCCTCTGCCGACCCCTCCTGCCCTGCTAACTATCGCCCACTTTCCATCACTCCCTTCCTGGGCAAGCTCCTAGAGAAACTGGCCATCTCCCAGCTCAATCTCCACACTAAATCTGTTGGTTGTCTTCATGACCATCAGTCTGGCTTCAGAGCTGCCTGAAGCACGGAAACTGCACTCATGAACATCTGTGAAGACCTGCTCACCAACCTTGACTTTAACACCCCGTCCGTTCTTATCTTGCATGATCTCTTTTCTGCCTTTGACACTGTCAACCATTCCATCCTGCTCAACCATCTCTGTGATAACCGGGTCATCACTGGTCAGGCTCTGACGTGGCTGACTTCTTTCCTCTCCGACAGACCCTTCCAGGTCCAAATCCGGTCCTTCCTCTCCGACATCTTTTTCTCTACCTGTGGTGTCACCCAGGGATCCAACCTCTCACCCTGGGTGTTGAACCAATACCTGGCACTCCTTGCCCACCGCATCGTCGCTCTCTGTCCCAACTTTCAGTGCTATGCGGATGATACCCAGCTCATTTTCAGTCTACCCTCAGACTCCTCCTCCTCTCCTTCCCTCATCTCTGACTGTCTGTCTTCCATCCAGGAATTGTGTGCCGCCAATGACCTCTGCCTTAATGCCAGTAAGACTGAGATTCTACTCATCGGCACACCCACTCCCTCCTTCCCTGCAGCTCTCTGGCCGGCCTCTCTTGGCCCTCCTCCCACTCCCACCTGCAAGGCTAAAAACCTCAGGGTCATCTTCCACTCTGCACTCTCCTTCTCCCCTCACATCTCTGACATCTCTAAGAAGTCACACTACCAGCTGCACCTCCTTAGAGGTATTCTTCCTTTCCTCTCCTTCCCCCAGAAGCTCACTGTCTCCAGAGCCCTGGTCCTCTCTAAGCTGGACTATTGTAACAGCCTCTATCTAAATCTGCCTGACTCCACTCTCCGCCCTCTGCAACTTATCCAGAACAGGACTGCGAGACTTGTCCTTGGCCTCAAGCCCACGGATCGTACCTCTCCAGGACTGAAATCTCTGCACTGGCTCCCAGTGGCCGCGAGGATTAAGTTCAAAACCCTCTGCATTGTACACAAGGCCTTCTGGGGTCTGGGACCACAATACCTTCAACTCTCTCTTCCTAAATATCTTCCTTCTCGAGCTCATTTGCCTCCAACTCCCTCAGGGTCAGTCGCTTCTCTGAGCAACGAGTTGGTGGCAGATCACTCTCTTCGGCAGGGGCCTCTCTCTGGAACAGCCTTCCTGCCTCCCTGAAACTCGAGGAGAACCATCTCTGGTTCCGGAAGCACCTCAAAACCTTCCTCTTAGCTTCTGCTTTCTCTCCTCCCCTCCCCTGCTGAATTCCTGACTGAAATTGCACTGGTTACCTGGCCACACCTTTCCGATCACTGGCCCAGGCCCCGTCAATTGCCCACCTGCACCTGGGGACCATTTTCTGTATCCCTACAGTCCCCCTGCCAGCACTTATGTCTGCACTTCCTTGCACTTGCCACTAGCTGGCTGTTTTATTTGTTTTATTTATCTTATTTATTCCACTTTGCCATGTACTGCACTTTTCTCCTCTCCCTCCCCCGCGCACTTTCCTTTCCCCCCTTCCTATGCACTTGCACGATCTGAATGACACCTGCCCTAGTAGGATCGCTGTCTTTCCTCCCTTTGTTTCCCCCACTAGCCTCGTCGCGCCTTGAAACACTTGTGTATAGGCATGTTATAAATGCCATATCATATCATATCATATTATATCATTTGGGTATGTTAATAGTGGGAGCGAATTTGGCATATTTCTGAGAAAGGTGCTTCCAGATGCAGCAGAAAGAGGGACGATGAAAGCCTAAAAAGTTGTTTTGATGAAATTAGACACGTGCTTAGCCAATTGCAGAAGGCGGGTGCCAAGGTATCCTAGCAGAAGGCCCAATGGTGCAAAAAGAGAGTGCATTTCTTAGGCCATGAAGTAACTAAACATGGGCAGAATCCACAAAAGAAAAAGGTGGAAGCAATACAGAAACTCAAAATCCTACTAATATGAAAGGTCTAAAAAGTCTACTAGGGATGACAGGATATAACAGGAAGTTCATTGAGAATTATGCCAAAATCGCTCAGCCCTTGACCAAATTATTTAAGCAGAATGTACCCTGGAGATGGGAAAAAGAGAAATCTGAGGCAGTAGCTAAGTTGAAAGAATGTCTCATGAAGGTGCCATGCTTGGCCTATCTCATAAAGAATTAAGACTTTTGTGTAGAAATAGGATTCACTGAACAGTGTATGCCAGCTGTGTTATCTCAAAAGCATAATTTAAATCGTAAAACTATCGCCTATGGCAGCAAGGCATTACCTCAGGTTGAAACTAAATCCAGTGAATGTGAAAATGCTCTCCTGACCACTGTCTGGGCATTGCAGCATTTCTGTCCCATTATTCCGAGAGAAAGGGTGATCATTGAAACAAATCATCAATCGTTACAACTTTTACAAAGTAAAAGGATTAGATCAGGTAACCTAGCGCAGCCCAGCGTTACTTCCTGGACATTGGCATTGCAGGGATTTTCTGTGGAGGTAAGATATTGACAGAACAAAAAGAGCCCGATTGCTCAAGGGATAGCAGATCTGCAAGACTGTGCAGCTGAATGTTCTTCAGATGAAATTGAGGTAGCGCCCAGTTTGGATGAATTTGAACAGTCACCACACAAAGCTTTTAATGAGAATGTATGCACAGATTTGCCAACCATGTATGTAGATGGATGTGCTTATCATATTGAAAATGATAGCGATCAACAGTTTGTTGCAGGTATAGGAAATGTCTGTATAAATTGTGAAGGCATTCCTAGTATAGGGATGAGAATTGGTGCCAGAGGTAGCCAAATAACAGAGTTAGCTGCCATTTATAAGGCCGTTGCTACCGTAGTTGAAAACACATTGAAAGAGATTGTCCTAGTAACTGATTCTGATTATGCCCGAAATAGCTTTGTAGAGTATTAACCTAGCTGGAAAGCAAAGGGTACGCTCACGTATAATAAAAAGCCTCTCAATCATGGGAAAATGATTCAAGCTATAGATAAATTAGTATCAGAAAGTGATTTGATAATGCACTGGAGGAAAATTTGTGGGCATTTAAAAACACCAGGAGAGGATGAGGAGGGAAATGATAAAGCAGATCAATTGGCCAAAATTGGGGCTGTGGTGGGGGAAATATTGCCCATTGAACATTTAATTGATGAAATGCATGTGGATGGAGTTATTGAGGAGTGACTGTTTCATAATGCAGGCAACCTAATGATTTGAGAGCAGGTACAAGGCAACATGTGTTTTACTCCATGGGTAATCAGAAATATGGTCTAGGGCGTAAGCAAAAGCAAACAAAATTGCCACGTTTAGTCTTTGACAAAAGAAATATGATGCCATTTTTCATAAAATGCACTGGATCAGATAGTGTGTGATAGGATTCTTCTGCATGAGAATTACTGTGATGTATAATGATGCCAGGTGTAAAATGTTGTTTGTTTTTCTATAATGTGTGTTTAATTGCAGGTGTCTAAAAGTGGCCATTCCTGGAACCTAGGATGTTGTGGGGCCATCTATTTTTCAAGACAAGTAGTGAAAAAGGGATAAAAAGTAGTTTTGTGTTATGTACTTAACCTGTCTCTTTTCTATTCGCTTTAGAAAATACGTATCGATTGTCCTAGCAGGGCCAGTTCCCGGAGCCCACGGAATTGGAGTCCATGGGATTGGAGTCCACAGGATTGGAGTCCATGGGAGGAAACCCCAAGGAAACAAAGCCACTGGACTGAAGTATCAGGGTGAAGATAAACAGCCTGCAATGTCAAAAAAAAAGATGGTTTCTGTGAAGGAAGATCCATGGAGTGCCAAGTCGGAGAGATTCCGCTGAGAAGGATACTGTTATGGAAGTCAGGTGGACAGGACATCTCAGAGGTGTGGTCCTGAGGATTGTGGGTGCCAAAAATGGAACATAATTGACATCTGGTGCAAACAATTTTTTTTTCACAATTATTGCTGGTGGAGCATATTAATGTGCTGTGTGTTACCAGTTGGGACTTGAACTGGGGACAATGGAAATTGTTATTTTATTTTTATTTTGTTTGTTGTTTTATTTTATTATCTATTCTGTGCATATTCATTAAAAAGATGTTGAGGTCATAAAATACATAAACAGAGACTATAATTCAGAAATATTTTGGAGTTGAACAATTCATGGACATGTGAACTATTAGATGTGTATGCTACAGTTGGAAGTGTGTGTTATGCAGAATCCTGTGCAGTGCCCTTAGGGACCACTACACACAATTAAGACTACAGGTGGCAATACAAGTTTTACCTTTGGTACAAGCCTGCACTACTATGTCAGAGTGGTGGCAGTGGTGGAGTAGCCGGGCTTATCTCAAGAGTATATGAGCAGTAGCAGAGATTACAAAAAGGGACCACAATTACTGTGACTCAAGCAAACAATGACTCAAGGTTTCAGGTAAAAAATATAAGTACATTAATTTTTAAACCATTCGTTATAAACACAACACTTCTATTAAACTCAAATAAAAACACACGTTAAATATACTACAACTAACCAATTCACTTTGCACAGTAAGTCTCAAGGTAAGTACCCTGTGTTCAATGAACCGGTGTTACGAACAAAACACTTTACAGCGAGTACGAGTGCGATCACTTTTTGACAGCTCGGTCTACTAAATAAACGCAAATCCGTGACATGAAATGCTACCAGGGCAAAAACACATTAACACATTTAGCACCTGAGAAACCCAGAGGGAGTTGGAGGCAAAAATCACAGGCAATATTTTGGTTAGGCAGGCAGAATCAAGAAACACTCAGAGACAGGAGTTAAAAAGTCAAAGGGCCGGAGCCAGGGCCTGTTGCCGAAGATCACACAGTCAAATAGTTCACGATTCAACGTACCCAAAAGTACTCCGATATTGTCAATGTCAATATTATCAATGTTCGGAAGCAAAAGTTATAAGAAGGAGGGAAGACAAGGACAAGCCTTGGAAATGAAGAAAAGGGATTCACCCAGTTTCCTCAAGTAGAACACAGTACCTTGTTCCAATGGTGTAGCTGGTGCCCTGGCAGTTGTTCCTGTGGGTTTCCCGCAGACCTACGATTCCTGGAGCATCGTTGTGAAGGAGGACGTCTGAAGGGGATCTGCACCACACAGGGGTGAAGCAGCGACAAGGAATAAAAGGTGCGCTCCTTAAAAACAGGAGAGGCTCTTCAGGTGGCTATCCGGACCATCACAGCAGTGTGCAGCGATTCGACCAAGGAAGAGGATCCTCTGGCTGTGGAAGATGAGCTGGTTATGCCCACCAAGCTCAAGGGAAGAAGACTCCGGACTGGATCTTCTCTGAGTCGTTGAAGGGAAGATAGCTCAGGGCTTCACCGGGATGGGGTAGTTGCAGCAACCGTCGTTCTCTCCGCTTCTCTTCAGTTCCTTGTAGTTCCAGTGGCGACTCTCTGACTCATAGCCCAAGAGACCTGCCTTTTATGCGAAAAAAAACCCCATTCACACAGCCTGGCTGCCAATCACCCAGCAGGGGGGTTGTCCAGCCCGGACAACTACCCTGGCCAATCATGACAAAGTGTGACTTTGGTTTCCTAGGATACCCTGTGCAGGGGGTGACTACACCACTCCCTTACATTCAGCCCACCTAGACACCGAGGCGCCTTGAGGAGGGCTTCTGAGCAGAAGCCCGCCAAAAGACAGTGAACAAAGAAGGCGAACCTAGTTTGCCATGCAAAGTAAGACACAAGAAGGACTCTAACAAAAAGAAATGGCAAATAAACCCAACCAGAGCCAAAAGAAAGACGATTTGGTCAAGCAGGTTTATCTTCGAGGCTAATATAATAGTCAAGAACAGTACCACGTTTATCTAATATAATCGCGGTACAAAATTTAGGGTAGATACCACTGCCACCAGCCAAGTCTAAATGTTAAAAGAGCGAAACAATGCTCTAGGAGGTACAGATGAAAAGGGATGCAAATTAACCCTTTCCAGTACTCAATGGAAGATGGGGTGTACTGGTTCTGTAGTAGATTGACTAAGTAAAGTTAATGGTAACTTTACCCTTTTCTGGGGGACGGTAGTCGCCTCAGAAATGGAGTTGAGGTAAGTCTCAAAGACAACCCTGTGCCATGGCACTGAAGGTGCTGTGTGACAAACAAAAAGAAGGGGGCTACTGAAGTGGTGTACTTCAGAGTTCACAATCACAAAAACAGGTAGAAACACATAGCAAAACACAGGTAAGAGTGGGGAAAAAGCTCTCACTCTTAGCAAGTGGAAAGAAATAAACTCCAGAAGTCCAGCAAAGCTGCTGGGGGACTCACTAGGTGAGGGAAATTAGCCATAGTTGAGAATTCTCCCTAACACATGCCCCCCACAGACTAAGGGACAGGAGGATTTAATCCACTCCTGGATGGACCTCATACCTCTAGTCGGTTACAAACATCCTAGAGAGACCATCAGCATTTTGGTGGTGACTTCCTGCTCTGTGCTCAATGAAAACATCAAATCCTTGTAGACAGATTGACCTTCTGAGTAATTTTGTGTTTTCCCCTTTCATTTGCATCAGCCATCTCAAGGGTTGGTGGTCAGTCTGAATAGTGAAGGTAGATCCATACAAGTATGGTCTAAACCTCTTCAGTGCCCACACAATAGCAAAGCATTTTCTTTCTATTGTTGCCCACCTTGTCTCAGGATCCTTTAACTTCCCGCTGATGAAACAAATGGGGTGTTCCCTACCTTTCTCATCCAGTTGACTAAGGACTGCACCTATACCTACATTAGAAGCATCAGTTTGTACAATGAAGGGTTGGTGATAGTCAGGAGCTCTTAGGACTGGAGCTTGACAAAGGGCTTTCTTTAGACCTTCAAAGGCTTGATTGCACTCCTCATTCCACCTGACCTCTTTAGGAAATGTGGGAGAGGAGATGACAATCAGGTGAGAAGCTAAGGTCCCATAGTTCTCTTTGAAGTTCCTATAATACCCAGTGAGACCCAGGAAGGCTCTCACTTGGGTTTGAGTAGTAGGGGTGGCCCTGTTTTGTACAGCTTGTACTTTGCAGGGCAGCGGCCTTATTTCACCTCCTCCTACCTCATGTTCAAGGTAGACCACTGAACTCTGACCAATTTGACATTTGCTTGCCTTTATGGTCAGATAGGCCTGTTCAAGAGCCTGCAATGCATAACCTAGGTGTTCAACATGTTCTTTCCATGTAGGGCTGAACACTGCAATGCCATCCAAGTATGCCATGCAGAAGTCCTCTATCCCATTCAGAACTTGATTGACCATCCTCTGAATGTAGCCGGTGCATTCTTTAATCCAAAAGGCATTACCTTGAATTGGTAGAGGCCAGCTGGGGTGGAGAATGTAGTTTTCTCCTTAGCATGGTCTGTCAGGGCTATTTGCCAATAACCTGATGTTAGATCAAATGTGCTGAGGTACTTGGCTGCACCAAGTTTGTCCACCAGCTCATCTGTCCTAGGCAAAGGATGGGCATCAGTCGTGGTGACTGCATTTAGAGCTCTATAATCCACGCAGAATCTCAACTCCTTGGATCCTGCCTTTGGTACAAGCACAACTGGGCTAGACCATGAGCTAGTAGAGGGTTTTATTACCCCGAGTTCAAGCATCTTGTTGACCTCATTCCTTATGTGGGATCTGACATTGTCTGACATTCTGTACCCCCTGTTTTTGACAGGCAGACAGTGTGTATGTCATGCTGGCCCCAAGGGGTCAAGCCTGGTGAAGGTGAGAGCAGGGAGGAAATCTAATTTAACAGTAACTTGCACTCATCCTGCTGGTCAGATGTGAGACTGGAAGAGAGATTAACTCCTTCCACTTGTTCATCTAAAGGTAAGCCCCTGAGGAGGCCAGGCAGAGGTTCACTCTCCTCCTCCTCCTGAGCTGAAGCTAGAAGCAAAGCTCCTATGTCAGGTCTAGAGACATAAGCTTTTAAACGGTTGGTGTGAAAGACTCTGGGAGCCTCATTAGGATTGCCTAAATCCACCAGATAGTTCACCTCTCCAAGTTTACCCACAACCTTGAAGGGTCCTATCATTTGTCCTTTAAGGCCCTCTGCCCTGTGGGGACCATAACAAGAACAAGCTGGTCTCGAGTAAACTCAACCATGTTAGCCTTCTGGTCATGCCAATGTTTGACCAGAGCTTGATCAGACTTCAAGTTATCACTTGCCTCTGCCATCATGTGAGACATTGTCCTCCGGAGACCTATCACATAGTCAGTCACTCTGACTGGCTTGGGGGAAGGAGCACTCTCCAACCCCTCCTTAATCAGGGCCAATGGACCTCTGACTGGATAGCCATAGAGAAGTTCGAAGGGACTGAATCCTACTCCCTCCTGAGGGACTTCTCTATATGCAAAGAGAAGGCATGGCAGTAAAAGGTCCCACTTTCTTCTAAGGCGTTCTTTTAAAGCACCTATCATGCTCTTCATAGTTATGTTAAACCTCTCTACCAGCCCATTGGTTTGGGGGTGGGAGGCAGTTGAGAACTTGTAGGTGACTCCACAGGTTTTCCACATGGTTTGCATTTAGTGGGACATACAATTTGATCCCCTGTCAGAAATCACCTCCTTAGGAAAACCTACTCTGGTAAAAATACCAAGTAGGGCCTTAGCCACAGCCGGAGCCATAACAGTCCTCATAGGTATGGCTTCAGGAAATCTAGTGGCATGGTCCAGTACAACCAGGATAAACCTGTTGCCTGAAGTTGTGGGAGGGTCAAGAGGACCAACAATGTCAATCCCACCCTCTCAAAAGGAATTCCCACCACTGGGAGAGGCACTAAGGGTGCCACATTCTTAGATCCACTCTTGCCAGCGGTTTGGCAAGTGTGGCAGCTTCTGCAGAATTTGTCTACTTCTGTACCCATCTTAGGCCAGTAGATGTGCAGAGATAGCCTTTCTTTGGTCTTCTTAAAACTTAAGTGATCAGCCAAAGGTACCTCATGGGCTAACTGCAGACACTGGAGTCGGTTCACTAGAGGTACTACAAGTCTTTTGTAGTCTCCAGGGTTTGACTCAGTTGGTTCACTGTAGAAGAGGCCATCTTCCCAGTGCAACCTATACTTCCCAGGCTCAGTCCCATTGAGCTGAGAAGCTGCCTGTTGGAGAAGACCTTCCAAGTTAGGACACTCTCTTTGTCCCTTACTGAAATCTTCTCTGTTGGGTCCACCTTCTGCCAGTAAAGACTGCAGCTCAGGATTTTCAACAGGGTCAAGATCTCCTATCAAGTTAAGATCCTCTTCTAGATCTGATTCCCCAGTATCTAGTTTGACCATACAGGGTTGAACCTCACACTCAGCCTCAGCTGGGGTGGGAGTCACAGGTGTGACTTTGGACAGTCTCAGAGATGTTCTTCTGGGCACAGGAGTGCTTGCTGTTTTCTTTCTGACAGACTTAGGTTTCCCCTTTGTCTTTTCTTGCCCTGCAATGGCAATAAGTAAGTCCTGTGGACTCGGGGTGATAGCTTCCTCTATCATGTCCCCAGGAGAGCCTTTTAAGGTTCTCTCCCTTGCAGAACTTGTGAGCTCCTGCTTCCTTCTGCTGAGGGGCCTGGGGGTGCTGGACACAACTCCAAGATTCTTAAGGTCATTACCCAACAGGACCCTCCCAGGTACGTTATTCTGCACACTTACAGGTATTCTGACAGTCATGTCATTACACTGGATGAGAACTGGTAACTGGGGAACCATTTGCACAGAGCCTCCAGCTAACTTGGTTAAGTGTTTGGGTGCCTTAGCAGCATCCTCCACTTTGAAAAAACATTCATCAACTATAGTTATGCTGGCTCCAGTGTCTCTGATGGCAGGGGTCTCCTGACCATTAACAAGAACACTATCTTTATAATACTCTTTAGTATTATCTGGGATTGAGATATAGACATCTAAGTTCTGTTGTTCCCAAAGACCCAAGGACACTAAAGAAACACTAGCTGAGACTCTCATGGGCTCATAAGCTAGTAGCTGAACGTTTCCCCTGGTCACAGGTACTTCAGACACCTGGGAGAAGGCTAAGGAGACAGTGTTGATCTCTGAATGTTTACCCTTACACTTGGGATCTCCTTTCACATGGCCAGGCAATCCACAAACAAAGCATTTTCCAAATGCTCTCTGGAATGGGGGTTTGCCCTGGCCTACATCTCGTGTGGAACCAGGTGGTACACTAGCCTGATTCGGTTTACCTTGTGGCTTACCCTGGTTATGTGTGGGGGACTCTTTTGGATTGGAATTATTGGAATTCTCTTTGTTGTCTTTCTTTGGCTGCTTCCCCTCATCCTTCTTCTGAGTAGCCTCAGAATCCTTGTGAGTGGCCCTGTTGGCAACCCACAAATCAGCAGCCTTAGCTAGCTTCTTAGGATCTATTTCCTTTGAATCAGCCAAGTGCTGTCTAAGCTTAGGAGAGCAGACATCAAAAATAGACTCCGCCATTACAAGAGTCCTCAAAACTTCAGAAGTGTTCACTTTGTAACCCTTAACCTAACCATCTAAGTTTTTCAAACAATCACACACCAAGGTAGCCCAAGGGGTACCATCATGGTTTTTGAGGGTTCTAAACCTCTTAAAATACTGGGAAGGGGTCTTCTCAAACCTAGCTATTAATGCTAGTTTCACACACTCATAATCCTGTTTATCCTCCTCCCCCAACTCCATTACAGCATCACTTGCAACAGGGGGAGCCTAGAGAAAAGCCAAGGAATCAACTGATTCCCTGAGATACCTTGAATCCCATGATTGTACTCAAACATTGCTAATCAATCCAAAATATCAAGTTTAGTCTCATACATACCAATCATTTCCTTTGGCATATGGGGTCTCTTAGGGCTGGAAGACCTAGAAGACTCTGGGAGAGAAGCATTTTCAAGAGACAATTTCTTCATTTCTAGTTCATGGTTCAGCTCCATTTCTCTGAGTCTTAACTCTTGATGTTTCATGGCAGTTTGCGCATCAATACGTATCACTTCCAATTGAAGTTTCATTTCCTCAAGTGCAATAAATGCAGGAGAAACTGTAGGACCTGTGGGGGTCCCTGTGGACAGAGGTTGTGCATCCTGAGCAGGCAAGGGAGTTGCAGGGTTTCCTAGCAAGGACTCATCTACTTCTTCACAATTAACACTCTCAGAATCAGAAACATCAAAATCAACATTTGCTGGAGTGGTAGGTCCTTCTGACCCACTCTCCAGACTTTTTCCCATTAACTTTGCAACCAGTTCAGATTTCTTTCCTTTACCAGAGATATTCTTATCACATGGTTCTCAGAAACTCAGCAGTATAGAGTAAAAGATTCTCTTCAGTGTAGTTTTCCATATTTGACATGATTTTTTAGTTAAATAGAATTAGTGGTGTTAGCCTTATGGTTAGTTGAACCCAAGCAATAGCAGCACTCTAAGTGTAATCACTCTACTTCCAAATCCTCACCGCTGTACACCAGTGTTAGGCAGAATCCTGTGCAGTGCCATTAGGGACTACTACACACAATTAAGACTACAGGTGGCAATACATGTTTTACCTTTGGTACAATCCTGTACTACTATGTCAGAGTGGTAGCAAACACTGACTCAAGGTTTCAGGTAAAAAATATAAGTACATTTATTTTTTAAACCATTCGTTATAAACACAACACTTCTATTAAACTCAAATAAAAAGCCCACGTTAAATATACTACAACTAACCAATTCACTTTGTACAGTAAGTCTCAAGGTAAGTACCCTGTGTTTGAATGAACCGCTGTTACGAACAAAACACGTTACCGTGAATACAATTGCGATCACTTCTTGACAGTTCGGTCTGCTAATTAAACGCGTATCCGTGACATGAAATGCTACCGGGGCAAAAACACACTTAGCACCTGAGATACCCAGAGGGAGTTGGAGGCAAAAATCACAGGCAATATTTTGGTTAGGCAGGCAGAATCAAGAAACACGGGCAAAAAGCAGGTGTTAAAATCCCCAACCCGCAAAGGGACCTCATAGTAAGGCGATAAGGATTTACCGGTACCGGTAAAATACCAGTACCGGTAAACCCTTACCGCCTACCGTGTAATGAGGCCCTAACTCTCCTATTGACAAAAACCCCAGTAACTAATTCATTGTCCCGATTATCATTGTGATGCAGTTCGGTAACCACAGATGGAAATTCATTCTGTTCCATGGAGTAGAAAATATGCACAGTAAAAAAAAAAAAATGAGCTGTCTTATTGTGCAGTCTGATAACTCCTTTTGTTCTCGAAGGAAGTGAGTAATTACATGAAGGCTCTTGTAATGTGATTGGTAGAAACGTAGGTGGTGTCAAGCACGTAACAAGAAAGGCAGGGTTATTCTTGATTGACAAGGGCTTAGAATATGGGGAACTGAGCTGAGTGGCATGGGCAGTTCAGTTCTATTCCTGCCTGCGACATTGCTAGGCTCCTGGGCTGCAGATTGAAGACAGTGCTGAGGGAGTTGTCGTTCTGGCCTCGGAGTGATTGGAATTCCAAGGTTGTGCCCGTGGGCTGTGTGGGGTTCATGCAGATAAGCTCCGGCAGAAAGAGACTCAGGCGGAACACACAACGAGGCTTTACAAACTATTGTAAATTAGGTCATAATTGAGGAGTTTGTGGAATGAGTCATTTATCATCAGGCAGCATAGAGATTTATTGTTAAAATTAAATGTCATATTTTTGTTTCTTTCTTTCTGTACATGCTAAAGAGAACTGCATACCATGTTAACAAATGCTTTCCATATTTTGCCATGTGCTTGTATCTTATCTCTTAGAGGGTTGAAGCTGTGCCCGCTGTTTGTAAGAATTATGACTGTGATATCATGAAATATGACATTTTTTTCTGATTGTATATTGCTGAGTTTAAAGAAAATTATGAACAACTCCAATAGCAGAAACGAGGCTGAGACTTGGATTTTGTGTTTCATTCCATGCATCTGATGGTCACTATTTCAGGGGGAAGGAGTAATTGGGAGGTTATGTCCCACGTTCTCTTAAAGGAGCTCTGGTGAAACCCCTTTTAAAGAAACTCAACCTAGACCCCATGGTCTTAAAAACCTACCACCCAGTTGCCAACCTATGCTGGCCAACTGAAATCTTGGAAAAAGTGGTTTGCAGCCAATTCAAGCAGTTTGTAGATAGCAAAGACCTCCTAGACGAATACCAATCAGGGTTTTGTCTAAACCATGGGACAGAGACTGCCTTACTCGCGGTCCAGGATGATCTACTGGAAGCTGCAGATAGGGGAGGCTCCACAATACTGTTGATGCTTGACCTGTCTGCGGCGTTCGATACAATCAACCATAAGGTCATCCTCCAACGGAGTGAAAAAATAGGGAGAGCCGCTAAAGTTGTGGTGGACTGGTTTGACCCTTTTCTGCAGGATCGTACTCAGCAGGTGGTACTAGGAGCCTTCCTCTCAGAGCCAATACAGTTGAGATGTGGAGTACCCCAAGGTTCAGCGCTCTCACCCCTGATCCTTAATCTGCATATCCGTCCGCTGTTTGACATATTGAGAAAACACGGATTAAGATTCCATTCATATGCCGACGGCACGCAGATTTATGTGGAGACAGATAATCTGTCTGAGGCATTTGAAAGGATTGACCGGTGCATATTTGGATCAGAGAAAAAAAGGAGAAGTGAAGAACAAAATATAATACCACAGATCCTGGGGGAAGATATCCCGTTCTCGAAGAAAGTGAAAAACCTCTAGTGCACATGGCAAGAGAATCTGGCCAGTGAGGCCCAGGTAGGGGCCAAAGTAAAAGCTATGTACTATTCCTTGCGCATGCTTAGGAACGTAATCCCTTTCATAGCACCCCAAGCCACTCTGTGGTCGTAGTGGCACTGGTAACCTCCCACCTCGACTATTGCAATAGTCTGATGACAGGGATTCCAGTGAAACACATGACAAGACTCCAGAGGGCTCAGAATGCAGTAGTTAGGTTAATTGCCCATTTGGAGAAAAGGGACCATGTCTAAACATCGCAGAGAGCACTCCATTGGCTTATGGTGGAGGATCGAGTAAAATTCAAGGTGGCGTGTCTCATGTATAAATGCTTTTATAAACTCGCACCTAAATACTTCAGCACCAGAATCCACCACTACCATCCAATTAGAGATCTCTGGTCAGGAGACAAACTTCTGGTGGACATTCCCCGGACCAAATTGACTTTCAAGGGGGACAGGAGGTTCTCTGTATTTGGCCCAAAGCTATGGAACCAGTTACCAACTGCCATACGATCATGCCCTTCACTAGAAGGTTTTAGAAAAGAGCTTAAAACCTTCTTATTTAAGTGAATCGAAGGGGTAAGGGTGAGTACAGCGTCTCACAGTTAAAAGTCGAATTATAGTTAACAGCTGCGCTCAATGCAGTTTATTCTGCCTGGTGCACATAAGAAATAACCAAATAGACAAATACAATAGAGCAAATAGGTTTGGTGTTTGCACCACGGTAATAAAATATTTACCGCTTTTGTTACCGCAGAAGGCAAAGTAAGGAAAACAAGGAATAGTATAGATATGCAAGAAAGAAGGTTGTGTGTGTGTGAATGTGGTTCATTGCATGCTAGAAGGGAAGCAGTGCTCCCCAGGAGCGTAGGTCTCTGGTGTAAATGAACCAGTGACACAAGCTACATGGAACAAGTGACTTTATCTATGATCTTACTTGGTTGCTTAAAAATACACTAAGTCTGGGGGTTATCTACGGTCAACCTGAATTGTGTTATAATCATAAAAAGGGAAGTTTTGTCTTATTATAGGGCAGTATTCTAAAAGGTATGCTCACCAGTAAAATTACTACAAAAATAAGACATCACTAAAATTACCACAAAAATAAGACACCACTAAAATTACCACAAACATAAGATAACTCTAAATTACTACCAAAATAGGATAATACCAAACTACTACAAGAATAGGGCGATACTAAATTGCCACCCAAGATGAGGTAAAACCAGTTTACCACCCACAATACCACCAAAATACCACGGTACTAAAATACCACAAAAATTTGCTCCACAGACAAAACCTCTTACAATTCACATGTTTATAAATTATCTGTGACTTCAATACACTAAAACAACCTAAAATAAACATGTAATCATAGCATAAGCTAACACAGTGTCACCCACATCCTAAAACCCAATTGCAACACCAGTTGCTCATACAATTCATCCGTTGATTTCATTTAGGCGCTCCCTATCTCAATTCTTTCCAAATGTCTAAAAGATGATAAAACCAATGAGACATGTTCCCCACTAAAAATAATCGCCCAGTCCTTTTCTTCTGATACTTTATTAATATTCTCAATTCATGTTTCTAGAAATAATTGCCTTGGACAGTTCAATTTTGAGCAACTTGTGATTATGTCTTCATGTTTCCTTCCCAATTGCATAGAAATGACAGGCCTTGGACTCCTCAGTTCCTTTCAGTCTCGTTCCACTTATCTCCCTTTTTACCCAGTGGTTTAGAATATGTTTTAGAAAGGACCTTCAGATTTTGTAGCATGGAAAATACCTTAGGATAATAAAAGCTTTCCTCATACCTTCTTGCATAAAAAGTGGTTTCAACCAGTGGGACCTCAATAGTTCATATAAGGGGCAGAACATAAGAAAGTGTAAACGTGTCTCAGCAATTATTTTACTGTAATGCATTTTGTTGAAGGATTAGCCACCCCATTTTGAAGACAATATCATAACTAGCTTAATTCCCAGAAGAAGATTCAATAAAAACATGTACTTCTTGGTGTCCCATTTCTCTATATAAGGCTTAACGAAGTTGGTAATGTTGATACACAGGTATTCAGTGACAATGCTGGCCTTGGCCATCTGTCTACAGATCTTCCATACATCTAAGGGTTTTATTAGATGAGATTTAGATTGGAGGCCCATGCGTTGCAGATAGGACCAGAACTCCAAGAGATCCAATCTAGTCAATGTATCGCTCACATATTAAAACCATGATAAGGTGGATCGCAAGAGATTTATTAAAATCATCAAATAGTCTTAAGGGCATCACTTGTCCAGATTTTCACCTTTCTAAGAGATGAGCTCTCGTTAACTGGCAATATTTTGCTAAAGGGCAGCAAGATAGTTATTCCCATGTCACTGCGCCAACAAGTAATTGGCCTTGCGCATGAGAGACACTAGGGCATTATGTCGACTAAGAGAATCCTGAGACAAAAGGTGTGGTTCCCTACACTAAATTGACAGGTGGAAAAAAAGTCTCCGTCAGTGCCCCACATGTTGCGTGATGACACAGTCCAGTGATCCAGAACCCTTTAACATGACACCTCTTACATAGTCGGTATGGGATGAAGTGGTAGTTGACATCTTCGGCCCTGTGAGTGGTGGACGGTATGTCTTGGTAGTAATGGGCAAATGTTCCGTTTTCCTAAAATGCAGATAATGTAATCCATGGCTGCGTCGAGTGTCATCTCTGCATTGTATTGAATATTCATGGCTTATGGGGTACCGCGAGTTGTAAAATCTGACAATGGTCCCACATTCACCACTCAAGATTTTAAGAGCTTTGTAGAATGTTTTGGGTTTAAACATTGAAGGCGCACCCCATTCTGGCCTCATGCAAATGGGACAGTTGAGAGGTGTCTCGCCAATATCAGTTGTCACTTTTAACAAGTCAACCTGTTGATATATCAACCTCTGAGAGACTACAGAAATACTCCTCACAGCCTTACAGGAAACTGTACTTCAGAAGGAATCTTTGGATGGACTGGTTACATCATCCGGTGGTAGTGAAAGATCACCATCATGATGATCCAGGAATACGTGATCGGGGCTACTGGGAGAAGGACAAGATGAACATTATGCTGATAAGAGAAAGAAGGCACAAGAATTCAACATGAGTGTGATATGTGGTGGTGGCCAGGCAAGAGGGGAGAAACAAGGATGCTAATGCTTTTCATCCTGCACCCCTCATAGTAACAGGAAGGGAAGAATCTATGCTGACAGCAAGTAACGCGAAGACAGAGAGCACCAGAAACTGTAACATTTTAAGCATTTTGCAGGTCCTCCCTTGAGGTCCTCCACATGGAAAGAATGTATTATGTATTATGAATGATTATGAGTCAGATGTTTCTTATCTGGCGGACAGTGAAATGTCGGATGGGTAAGTGTTTGGCTCATGGAAGTAAATCAACTTGAGGAGTTGGACCAAACCTGTGAGATATAATGGGCCTGTAGGGGAAAAGCCTGTGTGATTGAATAAAGAAACTGATAAACTGATTAGATTAACTGTTTCTTAAACAAGGGGGAAGCTGTGATGTTGTGACAGGGTTGGTCTACATGTTAGTCTGCAATCTTATGTATAGGAGGGAGCACAGTTGGCCCATCCCATTGAAGGAAGTGATGAGGTTGAGGGGAAGAGCAGGGACATGAAGGGGTTAAGAGAGATCAAGAGGATTAAAGAAGATTAATTATGCTCTTTTGTAAGTGTTGTGTTTGTGTTGCTGTGTCACTATATATATGCATGGACAACAAAACGAACATGAACTACCAATTCTCGAGTCAGGGTTTCAGAGCCATGCAATCCTAGCAGTCAGGGTCACCAGTACAAGAGAGAGACCGGCGGACGACAAGTCATAGTTTATTCAACAAACAACCTGTGATGATTACTTAATCCTTCAACACAAGAATCTACCCCCTATTTCAACCAACCTTACTAAAACTGAAAACACACCATACACTTACCAACTACCTCACCCTGAAAATGTGAATGCAACACCCACACCCGTACTGACACAAACAGCAAACCCCTCACCTCTTCCAATTGCACACAATCATGACACAGTCCTGTGCACCTTAACAATTAGCACAGGAAACCACTGTTATAGTCTCAAGCATTTGCACACTCACCAAGCAATACCACCAAGAAACTAACCCACACAGTGACTTGATTTTCTAAACTTAAACTTCCAACACAGCAGCAAAGCACCAGTGCACTCTTCCTCTCCTCCCATTAACAAACTACCTCTCCCCCTGTTTTTTTTCAGAGCCACCAGAGCACCTGGCAACAAAAGAAATTGCTGCAGTCTGTGATATAAATCCCATTAACATAAAATGAGAATTATATGGAAGAGTATACATGTTTGAACCATTGACTGCCAGGTGGAGAATGGAAGAAAATGCTTATTTTCCAAAGAGTCTCAGATGGTACCAGGTATGTTGTTCTTTCTTTAGTTATACAGTTAATTAAGGTGTAGATTATACTAACTATGGGCTGCTGCAATATTTATAACCTTAGACCCAATGTGGTTTCATTACTATATTCACACATTGGGCCTCATTAAAACGTTGCCGGTCTGGAAACAACAGTGGTGGTAAGTTTACTGGCACTGCTGTTGCCGGAGCCGCTGAGTCCAACAGGTCTGACCCTGTCGAGCACAGCGGCCATGGTAGGCAGACTTTCACAGAAGCACCGGAACCATTATTAATGGTGCCGGTGCTTCCGTGGTCCCCACTCCCATAATTGGACTCTATAGGAATGGGGACTAACATTTTAACAGCACCTGACTTCCCGTGCCGGCGGGGTTGGAATTCTCCAGTGTTATTGGCAATCCACGTGCTGGTAAAATGTACAAGTCCAGCGGGAAGCTACTGGTTTTATCAGCACGATTACCGGCAGACTTGTAATGAGGCCCATTCTCTTCAGCATATTAAATATCATGCTAACTGATACCCTTTACTATTCGTAGACACAATATAGGAACAACAAATTGAACCATTTATTACCCATACTTGGCAAGGGTAATGTAAAGTTAAAGAAGGGGTACATGAGACACCTTGAAATTTGCATTTGACCTAACTATGCATTAATGGTGCAGAGTGTGAGTGAAAGTTCAATTAAACTAACTCACAAAGGAGAATCCCTGCTGCTTGTACCTCACTCGTGTTGAGCATCACCCACTTCAACCAGAATTAGAGCATGTACACCTCAGCTACGGTGTCAGAGTAAACAAACAAAAGACATATATTATCCTGGATTCTAACTTTGGACATTTTAGAATGTTTGTCATTGTGGCTGAGTGTTTTGGATCACAGATTATTGGTGCAATATTAATTTTTGGAACCAGCAGAATACAAATAATTCAAGTGGCATAATTTAAGGGTCAGTGCTGCCAGGGTGAAACTTAATATAGGATGTTGTCTGCAGCATCATTCCTAATAGGTCCATGGATCGCAATTTATGGCTTTAACCAATTTGCTACCATATTACAGAAACATTTCACCGTGCTTATGCAATGTGCACAGAATAGGCACTGCGGGAAATTGCCCTGGGGCAAAAATAACATTATTGCCATACATGTTTACATCAGGACAAAGACTGATGTGGTGCTAATAGTGTTATTGCACTAGGGTACACATTGATCTGCACTGTCTCTGTAATGCAGCCCCAGGTACTTTGCTTGTCTGTTCTTGAATTTAAACATCCTGACTTCAAGAATCGGGTATACTCTTCAGTTTTGTATTGAACACATTATCTCCAGTATTTGCCAGCACTACACTAGTGTGAACTAGAATAAAGAGAGTGTGTGTGGCCACGTATGATCAGTGCATCAGTGAAGGAAAATGAAATAAGTTTGCTCCTAATATTCTTCTTTTTGCCTGTTTGTCTTTTTTGTTTAATTTTAGTAAACCTCCCCAAACACCCATTATAATGTAATATAAAACGTGTGGAACTTTGGGAGCAATACTCTCTACACCTACCCAAAATCATCAGCCAAGTCCAGGCCTCACATTTACATTCTTGAAAGATCCTGCACAATTTAGAGCTAAGGGGGGACGGTGAGTGTGGTCACCACTCCCTGCCTCAACTTTGGTGCTGGGTGTACGAAGGTGTAAACCTATGTTTATTAAAAAGCACGTTGGTGTGATTTGCGCCATGCACCGGCCTGTATGTTGCTTAGTAACCAACCACATTGATCAGCATCACGTAGCTTGCACCAAATGTTTAAGTTCTTTTGGGACGTGTCATTGTTCCCTGGATTCGTTCCTGCTTCAAGTCCAGCACCAGGGTGCCTGGGGTGTTCCTTCCTACTGGAAGAGAAGATTCAGCAATGGCAGGCAGAACATTTAGCAAAGTGTTTGTACTCTATGCGTGTGTGTAAAGATGTTTGTAATTCTTGCAGTGTGTCTGTGTATGTGTGTGTGTATGTACGCACACAAGAGTTGTGAGTGAGTCGTGCATCTATGTGTGTGTTTGTTAGTGTTGGAGTGTCTATGTGTGTAGGTACATGTCCAATCAACTGTGTGGTGGTCTGGGTATGAGTGTGAACATAAATGAGGACTGTTTATTTTTTTTGGAAAGGTATGGGAGAGGGGCACTACCAAATATCTAATTTGTGGGCTCAGATTCAGGAAAGTGATTAATTGAGACCATGTTAGCATAGATTGTGGGCTCAGCTACATGCAAGTGATCTACAATGATCATTGCTTGCATAGACCGATTGTGGCCACACACTTATGAAAGTGATTGACAATGACCTTCATTGAAACCTGCAGCCTGTCATTCAAGGCTTTGTGAGGCAACATAAATAGGCATGTTTACATCCCTACAGCTGTACATAAATGGGTTGGGAAACTGGCATTGTATTCCCATCCCAAAAATGTGGCCCTCGGAGCACTTAAAACTCATTCTTAAATGTGTAATTTATTTTTCAGTCATGATACATTTAGTTACATTAACAATGATTTAACAGTACATCTTCTGGCCTTGGAGGGCATGGCTTTATGGACCACTCAAGATCTGAATGATTTTGGTTGCATGCCCATGGGGTGCACACCACCCCTCTAGCAGATCTAGCCTCATAACATAATGATAGATGGTAAAGCAGGTTGCTGTTCATACGCTTCCTCATTCAGGTTCCCAGGCCATTTACCCATTCTATATTTGTCATACAAATACTCGTAAAAGGGCAGTGTAAGGGTGTAATTGGGCTTCCCATGCCCTTGACCTTGACTGAATTAATAAACATATTGGGCCTCATTACGACCCAGGCGGTAAGTTACCGCCTGGGCCGTGACTTTACCACCATGGCGTAAACTATGTTTACGCCATGGTGGTTGGCGGACTTACCGCCCCATTCCGAGTTTGGCGGGGCGGTAAGTCCCCAATCCCCATTTACCCTTCCCCATTCCCATTTTTGCCCCATAGGGCATAATGGGAGTGGGGAAGGCGTTAATTACGCCACCGTAAATTACGGTGGCGTAATTAACTCCATGGTCCCTTAGCGCCATGGATTTTAACAACTGCTAAAAGCAGGTGTTAAATCCGCCATGGCGCTAAGGGACCTCGTACTCAGGCGGTAAGGGTCGGCGCTGTTTACGGCGCCGTAAACCCCTTACCGCCTGAGTTGTAATGAGGCCCATTGCCTTATGTTCTCATGTGTCTGTGCCACCAAATGAGCATTCCACACCACATCCCTAATCGCGACAGCAGCTCATCCATCATGTTGTCCAGAAACATGGCAGTGGCTTCACTATGTCCTTGGCTCATATATGTCAAGGTCGCTGCATAATAAAAAACATTCAGTTCCCACAACAGCCATTTCTGATTTACAATGATCATTGCTGACAATGGTAGATTGTGGCTTTTGCATCAAGAAAATATAGTAAACCCTGCTTTGTACTGTTGGTGACATGGGTTTGTAAATGTGTTACCCCTTGTCAGCAATAAATCTAAAATGTTTAGAGAGAAATGCAAGCTGTGAGACATCTTTAGCGCTTGTATGCCTCTCGGCTCCATCATTTTCAGCGCTATAAAAATAATACAAATATAAATATAAATTTAATGGAGCTGTGCAAAAAAGATATTGGGCATAATTATGAGTCCTGCAGTAGCCATGCCGATAAAAAATGGCATGGCTGCCGCCAGAGTCATTTTTTTTCCGGCGCCCGGCAATGAGGACTTACCGGGCGCCGGAAAATATTAGTCCCCATTCCTAATTGAGTCGCATTCGACTCAATGGGAATGGGGAGGACGATAGCATTGGCACTGTTCATAACGGTGCAGGTGCTACAATCAAGGTCCGCGAGCGGGTGCCGTTCCGCCCGCCAGGTCAGACCTGGTGGGCTGAAAGGCACCCGCTCGCAGAACTGAGTATGCCGGTCCAGTAACAACAGTGCTGGTAGCTTACCGGCATCGGTGTTACTGGACCGGCATACTTATAATGAGGCCCATTGTGTGTGGAATAGAGCCTTTGTCACTAATTCATGGAAAGTTTAGAACAAAGCAAAGTGACTTTAGACTGCCAGTAAACATGTTAATTCACAGAGTAGTGCAACGTGTGTTTTTGTAGAGAAAAGTCAGTTTGCACTGCAAAAGTGCTCTTTGCACTGCGCGAAATGGACCCAATTCACAGAAAAAGCTCTAAATCTGCTACAAAGTGCTTTTTGTGAATTGGCCCATTTAGTTCAGTGCAAGGAGTACTTTTGCAGTGCAATGTGAGTTTGCTGCACAAAAATACACTTTGCACTGTTCTGTGTATTAGGCCCAGTGGAACGTGTTTATTGACAGTGCAAAGTCCCTTTGCTCCGCTCTAAACGTTCCAGGATTTTATTTTAAAATGTTTATATTCTTATTTAATTCAACAATTATTATAATAACTATTTCATAAGTAAGAAAATATTTAAAAACACATTTTTCCTTGTACAAAATGTAAGTCTGAAAGTCTTTCTATTTGGAGAGAGGATTCAAAGTGAGGTAGCTGATACAGATCTTAATGATGTTTGGGGTAATGGTACTGGGTTGATCAACTACTTGATGAATATATTTCAAACTTCAGATCGGATAAGTGAGAACATTTGCCCAATAAAGCTAGCAGCACAACTCTTCCTTCTTATAGATAGTTTTGCTGAGGAGAGGGACCAAATACAAGAAAAAAAACATTTAATTGCAAGCTGAGCTGCACAACGATTGATGTAAAGAGTTAGGGATAACACCGGAAACATTTTAGTAGGCCTAGGGACACAGAGCAAAAGTGGAACAATCCCAGAAAATTCAGAACAAATCAATGAATAAAAAGAATGCACGCCGATTGTCACTAATGAAATGCCATTAAGCAAGACCTTGCTGTTCGCCATAACAATGCAAACCTCAAATAACAGTGTATAAGCACAAATCCAAAATAGGGTCATTTTAAACAAGATTATTGAATAGAAACATACATTAAATGGCCTACAGGGGAACGAGTTTGAAATAGAAGAAATAGATTGGTTATAGAAATACTAGGATATATTAAATAACTAAGTACAACATACAACATTACAAAACACTTTGTGTTTTAGCAAAGGAAATATGACTTCTTGAATGCAGTCAACCCTATACATTAATAACTAATCTTACAAGCATGACATGACCTTCATTTACAAAACATGGACGGCCCTGCGTCATTTAGTGAGCATGGGGCATTGTGGTTCCTCAAGTCAGTCAGTAGAGGCAGAGGCCAACTGTAACAATTGAAACATCCTCTTCTGAGAAAAAGGTGGTGAGCATGATGTCATACTCATGCACACAGCATCACCTATTGGACAAAAGTGGAAATGCAACCAACACATGTTTTCAATGTGAAAGTGGTGACAACAATTCTCTACCTTAAAATCAAAGTGAACAGTGTAGGGGCCCAATTTACGGTCACGGCTAAGGCAAAGCCAGTAGGTCGGGCTTACATTTGAGGAAAATCATAAAAGTATAATTTGATGATAACCCTAAAATTAATAAAGAGGGTACGGATATACCAATACAGATCATGAGTTAAACAAAAGGGTCAAAACCAAAAAGAAAGATATATATTATACATAAGATGATGAAAAGCAAGCACACATGGAACAATACAAGCATAAAAACAGAACATGGACCTAACACAAATAATTAAATCTCTAAGAAGCCTAATAAAGTTATTTATTTTTTTAATCTGATAAAGATGCAAGTATTGAACCACATATTGCTTCTGCTGAGCATGCATAGAGGACTCAGTACATCAATGACAACACAAACTATATAAAGTGTTTTAGTGAACCATAGACGATCAGGCTCTGTTTTTCTCTAGTCTACCGGAACGGAATACCAGAAAATGGAATGCTTTTACAAATTAACTCTGCAGACATTTTGATCCATACCATTCGGTCTAATGGGTGAAACATATTGAAAATTCCATGGTTTATATGAACTCACAAGAGGATTTATTTGGTTCACAAAGAACGTCTAGAACTTTCATTAGGATTGACTCAAAATCACTTAACTTTTGTAATTCATACTCCCTTCCCGTCCACACAAATGTAATAGCTCAGCTTGCATGAAATTATCATGATAATTGTCCCATAAGTTGGATTACTGAACAGGTGACTCCCATATAGAAAATGATTGTGAAAGCACACAAAACTGGTAGCAATTTAAATAAGAGCCAAGAGAAGAATGCAAAAAATTGCTTCTAGCACAGTGGACAAAGTTTTAAAAATAATTTCCAGTGAATATCTAGTTATAGAGATAAACAAACCCATGAACAATACTCAGAGCATTAAACAGAAGGAACCTCTCTGTGCGAAAGTGATTTGTGAGAATAGTGGGTCTCCCATGACCACATTTGAGATTATTGATTTCACACAGTCAAACTACACAATCCCTGGATACAAAGAATTGAATCTTATCTCTTGGCTTCATTGGGCCTCATTACGACCCAGGCGGTAAGTTACCGCCTGGGTCGTACCTTTACCACCATGGCGTAAACTACGTTTACGCTATGGTGGTTGGCGGACTTACCGCCCCATTCCGAGGTTGGCGGGGCGGTAAGTCCCCAATCCCCATTTACCCTTCCCCATTCCCATTTTTGCCCCATAGGGCATAATGGGAGTGGGGAAGGCGTTAATTATGCCACCGTAAATTACGGTGGCGTAATTAACAAAAAGGTCCCTTAGCGCCATGGATCTTAACACCTGCTAAAAGCAGGTGTTAAATCCTCCATGGCGCTAAGGGACCTCGGAATCAGGCGGTAAGGGTCGGCGCTGTTTACGCCGCCGTAAACCCCTTACCGCCTGGGTCCTAATGAGGCCCATTGTAACCAAATCGAGGAAAGGAATCCTCAACCTCAGGCTCCGTTGGATAGACCAAGAGAGTTACATGCATTGTAATCCTGAGTCTAATCTAAGCATTCGGAAATATTCTGGAACTGTTCTTCATGATCAAATTGACCTGACAATGATGCAGAGATACCCTCCCAAGTGTAAACTGTGAGTTTGAAGAGAATCCAAACCAGAAGCAATTTTCTGAGCAGAGTTGGAGGAACCTAAGAAAACTTCAAGTATATAATCAGAAATATGCAGGGCAGGCTAAAGATGCCAAATTATTAAATGTAAGGTGAGAATGCTTACTATAAAGATTGGAACATTGTTCAGCAGCACATGAATGCAAAATGAACATAACACGCAGAATAAGCACGTGACTTGTCAAAAGAACACTGAAAAAAACAGAAACTTGGGGGTACTAATTTAGAATTGTACCCTTCGGAATATTTACGGTTGGCACCACTGATAATTCTTACCAAAATGGTGGTATTATAAAACAAGACCCAGGCAGAGAAAAGATAGAAAGAAAGAAGATGCATTTTATTCTAGAGCATACCCAAGTGAAGGAACTCATAACACAGAGAAACAGTCTTGAAAACCAGGAATGAGAAAAGGAATACAACAACACAGCAAGTAGGTTTCCGTGCAAAACGTAAAGTACTGAGAATTTGGTTGAATACTAGATATAGTAATAGAGTTACCATAAATAGCAACAAGAAATATATTGAGGTGCTTTGGTAATTAAAACAGGTGGCAACAAACAAAAACATATGAAGGCAAAACACAGAGCGGTTCCAATATATCAGTGGGCAACAAATATGCCCAGACAACTGAAGACAAATTGGCAACTGGTGGTATGCTTTCATTTAAAAACTCTGAACCATCACAAGCAGAATGGATACCTGCATACAAAGGGATATGGTCAGAAGGTGCAAAATGCAAATAACATGATGCCAATTCATGGAAGCGAATGGAGTGACACCAGAAGTGACAACTAAGATACACAGTCAAAGGGTTCCTAAATTCCAGCAGCCTAAATTTGATCGTTTTGTATAGGCCCCCTGCATCTACCCCAGACTTTAATGATGAAATAACACACCAGTTAAACATGCTTAAAGGACCCAACACAGCCACATTAGTTTTGGGCGACTTCAATCGTTGGTACGGTGATGCCAAAGATAAAGAAGCCGGCAAACTACAGAGATCCCTTAACAATATTGACTTTAAGATCAATAACAAAGAGCCCACAATGGACAACGGTCACCTCCTTGACTGGGTTGTCTCTAATAACCTTGAAACTTGTGAGTTCAAGACAGAACCATGTATATGGTCAGATCACCGCAGCATCTCTTTCCAAATCGCCTTGCCCATTCCCAAACCCAAAACGCCCAACTGCCCTATCCTATCAGCATATCGAAACTACAAAGACATTGATAGGAACCATCTCATACAATGCTTGGCCAATGTTGAAAATAACCAAGTTGAGAATGACTCTTGTGAAACCTTACTATCCAATTTATCCAACCATCTTGAAAAACTGACGAATCAAGTAGCACCCCTCCAAACAAAGTCTACTAGACCTTCCCAAAAAAAACCAACAATGGTTCTCCAAAGAACTGGCGGAACAAAAAAGGGTCAAACGAATCAGAGAAAATTTTTGGCAAAAAAAACCCTCACCTGCCAATAAATCACAATGGAAGGAAAGTGAAGTAAAATATAAATACATGATAACGGAGGCTAAGAAAAACTTCTATAATGAACAGATCTCTACAGCCACTAACTCCACCAGCAAACTATTCAACATTCTTAAATCCCTAGAAAAACCCAAAGCCATCACCCCTCCCTTCCAACCTTCTCAAGAAGAATGCGATGCAACCCAGATCGCCATCTTCAATTAAATATCCAAAGCTAGGGACTCCATCATAAACTCCATGACGAACAAAAAAATGACAATCACGTTGCCTGATGAGACCATTCTACCACATATTCAAACTTTCAAGTTCACACAAATTACCAGCAGTGAAATGACCAAGGTACTTGCATCCATGAAACCTACGACATGTGCAGAAAATATCATTCCGCCTAAAATAATACTGGACAACTCTGACATATTCGCCCCTATATTAACTAAGATTATCAATGCCTCCTTCAGAGATCAGAACGTCCCTAATGCCATCATAAAGGTCACAGTTGCGCCACTGGTTAAGAAACCCAATCTCGACCAACGAGATCCCAATAACCATAGACCTATAACTAATTGCAACTTTGTCCTTAAAATCATGGATAAGATAGCTACCATGCAGCTCCAGGCATACGTGGAGGCTTCAAACTCCCTACACATACAACAGTCGGGTTTTCGCCCCGCCCACAGCACTGAGACTGCCATGCTAGACCTACAAACCAAAATGCTTAGCATTATCGACAAGGGTAGGACAGGTCTTCTCATTCTCCTTGACCTCAGCGCCACGTTTGACCTCCTCGACCATAACCTACTCCAGAAAGCATTAAAAAGACCACCAACTGCTCTGACGAAGCCATCGGCTGGATAATGTCTTTCCTAAAAGATAGGATATCTAGGGTCCATTGGGGGAACAAGTTCTCCTTAGAAAAGGAAATCCTCTGTGGAGTCCCGCAAGGGGCCAGCATGTCACCACTGCTATTCAACCTCGACCTGAGGTACCTATGCCTTGTTCTCGATCACATCTCAACACCTATTTTACAAACTACGCTGACTACACACAGCTGGTGTTTGAGTTAAGTGGCAACTATCAGAAAGACTGTGAGCAACTTACCACGATCTACAACAGCGTGGAGAAATGGATGGACTCCAATTGGATGTGCCTCAATGGAAAAAAAAACTGAGCTCATGATATTTGGCTCATCTACAGCTAGAGCTAAATTACCTTCCTCCTATGAGTCCTTCCAGATCAAAGACACACCCATCCCAGTTCTATGTATGGTTAAAACCCTCGGGATGATGCTGGAAGCATCACTTGGGGCAGATGTTATTGTTATGTTATTTTGCATTTATATAGCGCCTTATATACCATTGGTATGGTCTGAAGGCGCTGGTAGGTTGAACGCCCTTGGGAACCGAAGTTCGGGTCAGTAGAAAGAGTAGGGAGAGTCAAAAAAGTGTGTGTGCGCACCAGGTATGTGTGCAGCTGGTGCGGAGTTCGAGTGGTAGCTGCTTCTTAGTGGTAGGTGTGGTGGTTGAGATATCAGGAGTATGTGTTCGCTCTGGCCGGCTTTATCCAGAACGAGTGTGGCTGCGTTAGGCCTGAGGGGAACGCCTGGCTGGGGGTGTGAAACCAGCAATGTTTACTTAGAGTGATGTGGAGTGAGCGGGAGATGTAGATATGAGAACAGTTATACCAAATGGTGTCATAGTATCTCTGTGTTCTAGTTGAGTGGTGGTGTAAGGGAGAGAGTAAGCGTGGGGTGTGGTATGATGTATGTTTTTCAAATGTTCCCTTCATTCCAAAGCATAATATCTATGTCACGCAGTTCCGTGCACATACATAATATGTCAGTCCGTTGCACATACTCATCCGTTGCACATATTCGTCCGTTCCACACACTTGTCTGCTCCATATACACTTGTCTGCTCCACACATTCGTTCAGTCCGCACCCTCGTCCAGTCCACGCACTCGTCCAGTCCACGCACTCGTCCAGACGACACACTCGTCCAGTCGACACACTCGTCCAGTCAGCACACTCGTCCAGTCTTCATACTCGTCCAGATTAGACACTCGTCCAGTACACAGCACTCATCCAGATGCCCAAGTGCAATATATAAAAAAAAACTGTGCATACCATCTTAGACTAATACAAGCCATCAGACCCTTCATATCAGAGGAAAACTGCGCAACCATAGCAAGAGCGACTATTATGTCACGCCTTGACTATGGCAACGCTCTAGTCCTGGGTGCCTCCAAGCAGTGTCTGCAAGCTCACCAAGTTGTTCAAAACAATGTGGTTAGAATTGTTAAGCTCAAGACCAGATCAGAGCACATCAGCAATTCCAGAAGGGAGCTTCACTGGCTGAAGATCGAGGACAGGGTACATTTTAAGACCCTAGCCATCGTGCATAGATGTATCCAAGGTAAAGCCCCTGCTTACCTTAAAACCAGGATTAACCCATATGTTCCTAGTAGAACACTTAGATCATCCAACCTTGGTAAAATAACAGTGGCACCATACAAAATCAAAAGAGGCCTAGGCAGATCCTTCCCGACTATCGCAGCCTCTCTCTGGAACAACCTCCCAGACCACATAAGATTGTAAACTAACTACATCTGCTTCCGCAAACAGGTGAAATCCCACATTTTCAAATAAACGACCTTCTTCGTCAATGCCTGGTTCAGAGTAAACTTACATGGTCGTCCCGTCCTCATGTCTAGTTGCTGTCTGCCTGTCCACTGTGTCCTTGTATCTGCGCCCCGAGCCTTGCGAGCTACCGGCGCAATATAAATACTAAATAAAATAAATCCTAAATAAAAGGGAATGATGAATTATTCTTCATCTTCTGATGTTCCAAACAATGCAACTGGTCCCACTAATACAGGTGCTAATGAAAATAATCTGACAAATGACATGGATCTCTATGAATTCCGGAAGCTCCTTAAAACTCCACTCTTTTCCTCCTCCTTCCCTTCCTCTCTCCCTGCTAAACCCATAATTGTTGTGATTGGTGTCCTGCAGCCTTATGCATCCTCAGGGCCCTGACCTCCTGCACCCAATCGGCCCAGCTCCTGTCTGTCCTCTGCACTTGCACCTTCACCCTACACACTGGAGGTTCACACGTACACCCCTAGTGGCCGTGGAGCACTCAACATTCCCAGCACTTCATCTGTGGCTCACCCATGAGCTCAGACTCCCCAGCACTTACCCTCCTGCCCTCTTCCTTGCTGCACTTGCACGTTCTGAATACTCACAAGGCACAGTAGGTTTGTCTTCCTTTCCTCCCCCCCCCACTGCTCTTAAGTATTGTGTTTTATGTATTTTAATGTATTTCCACTTCTACCCTCCCGCCCCCTTGCTCTGTGGGCACGTTGAAAAAGTATTTCTTATTGTAAAAGCACCTAACAAGCAAACAATAAATACATAAATAAATATTCAGTGGATTGATTCCCTCTGGAATTGTTTTTTGTTGTGTGTGGTGTGTGGTGACACTGAAGAGCCTGATTAGGGGGGTGCACATTCAGGTCTAAGGACACTAGTAGATACACACATTGCTCTTGCAAATGCAGGCAATAAGGAGTTGAAAGAGAAAGACATATACCAAACAATAAAAAAGGCTCCCTTCCATGTGTCTCTGTGTCTTGCAAGGAGTATGGCAGTACTGAGAAAGATTAGGCACAAGCTCAATAATAATGTTCTGTGCACCCTGGAAATTGTTGTATACCAGTATTATGTTCCCATCATTATTCAGCATCAATGGCAGACTTTTGCATTATTTGACATAGTAATGTAAGCAAATATTATCATGAAAAGAATAGTTGAATGAATAAATGAGGCATACTAGTGTAGAATGTTGATGGCGGGGCGATCCCAATAGAGAGAGTTGTCATGGTAGATGCTAAGATAGGAAAACACAAACTCAGATATCCAGTGTTGGTAACACCAATTCTGGAGACACCATTTTGAATCGAAAAAGATATTTAAAGAAGGCTCTTGCCATTAATTGAGGGAGTGAATTGGTTGTTGTGGGCCCTGGCCTGCAGACCTCTGAATCTGGCGGAAAGCGAACCAGCAGGATATAAATACATTCAGTATGAAATGTTTCCCCCGCATATAACCCTGCCCTCCTCCACTGCTTTCACTTGTCCATCCTAATCTTCGTATCCTTTCCTAAAAGCACTTTGTCATTTCTTTTTGCACATCCCACTATTTCAATATTTGAACCATGTAAGGTGCTCCGAGACCCTCTGTGTAGGGCCAGCTCTAAACACAAATTTAAATGAATAAATAAAACGAATTGCATGAAAACATCTTAAGGTTTTCCTAGCAAAATAAGAGCTCACAACAAATGGAGTAAACCACAGAAGAGCAGAAGGGACACCCGTCTGTTATCATTGGGATTGAAATGAAGTATGGGCACCCTTGTACTTTAGTATGAATTAATAATTCCCCAGGAGATACCGAAACAGATTTTTCATTGGAAGAGGAGGGACGTTTCATCATTGAATCATAATTATTTTTGTTATATATAAGGGGAACAATGCTCTTTTGATTACAAAATAAGGTTTCAACAGTTAAATGACAGGGGATACATATGCTTTATTTTACTATCCAAGATACAAAGGTAACAGGTTTGGGTAGTGCAGATTCTGAGTATAGAATTTAGGGGGATGTATGCTAAAAATGGTATAGGATACAAGAAATTCCATTACAATGTAGAGCGTGTGAATCCCCAAAAGACATTTTACTAAGCTAATGGCATTTTACATAGGATGTATGCTGTACTTGATTTACACAATCTGAAGATCTGGTCTAAACTTGCTGGTGATCCCAAAGAGTTACACAACAGAGAAAAAGCATTCTATCATTTTCAGACAATACCATATGTAACTGAATTACAGTTAGAAAAAAAGGATGTTTGTATTCCAGCGTTCACAAGATAGTTAACATTAACCTTAAAGCAATACAAGGGTCAGGAAGACAAAGGGTATTGTGCATCTGTGTTAATGACAATGCCAGCCAACAGGGTTTAACATGTCATATATTCCTTTGGTGTAAATAACTGATTACCCAATTACAAAGTTAGTAGCCAATTTAGGTTGCCAAATCAGCATTTTTGAAAAAGGAACTTCCAGTGCATTGGCTACCAATAAGAATCATTACACATATCGAGTTTTGGAAACATGCCCAAAACTTGTCTCAACAATGAAGGTGAAAGATCTGAAGCTGTTCACACAAGACCAGGGGGAATATTTTCGTTTAATTTAGTATATCAGTATGAAGCTGGGTTGTTATATGTCACCCTTAGGATAATTGAAAAACGTTTCCAATTACACAATGACGACCAAGAACACGACGCTATGGAAGTGTCAGATAAACCTGATGGAAAAAAGTATGTTCTGTACAGAAAGAAACTGTCATTCAATTAGAAGAACACATAGATGTTTCTCCATTAGAAGATGTTGGAGAGTCAACAAATGTATAGAGTATAAGTTCCAATTAGCAGAGATGTTATCCAATGATTAAGAAAGCAAACAATTAAAACAGATATTTGTATTGTTCAAAAAGGTGATCTCCTGAAATGCATTTGGACATACATATCTACATATGGCAACATTGCCTAAAGATTATGCGATTGAACCAGTTGTTGTCCTTCAGTATTGACTTCTACATGTTTGCCTTGAAGCTCCATCTGACATAAATTCACTTGAAAACAAAGAAATTGTATGAACTGTACATAGTACTTTCAATACCCCTATCTTCAGATTACTCAAACCTAATGGTGAGTGGCAATTGTGTGCATGTCTAAAGAGAGAGGAACAGGAAGGTTCCAGTTTTAAGATGGCCACTACCATTCATTGGCCAAGGTTTAGCAGGAATTCAAGAGTCCAGGATATTTAGCACTTTTGCCTTAATATCTGAATACTGGTGCGCAGGAATAGCCCGCACCATTTAGTCTGTGTTTACCTTTATTTTTAAATCAAAATAACGGTGCTGGACAAGGGCCTCCTTTGGGTTCATCAATAGCAGGAGCAAATTTAATAACTTCCCCCATAAGGTGCTGCTGAATGGTGAGGAAAGTGGACATTTTATATATGTAGATGATATTTTGTTGAAGAGTTAAATGACAATTTTCAGGAAATCAAATACATATTGAATCAACTCCAGAATGCTGGGACAAAGGTTTCTTTGGAGAAGGCACAAAGGTGTAGAAAGAAAGCTAACTTCCTAGGCCATGAACGTGCCACAAAAGGTCTTAATTCTCAAAACAATAATATTGAAGTATTGCAGAAATTAAAAGACCCTACAAATATTAAGTCCCTCATTCACAGAACATTTTCGAATGGGTGGTTTTGCCATTATGAAACACTTCTGTGAATTAGGCCCTAAGTATTTCGGAGGTCTGTTGGTTATGGCCGATTATAGTCAAAAAGGCCTACCAGAGTATGTTGAAATCATGCAACCACTTACCTAATTGTTAAAAAGGGTATTACTTGAAAATGAAGGATGAGCAGCATTTTCCAAATGTGGTTTAGCCCAATGGATTAAATCAGACAGAGGCAGAAATGTCACTGGTGCGGTGATGACAGAAATGTGAGAGTTCTTAGGTTTGAAACTAAAACTCCACATTTCCTACAGGCCATCCTCTAGTAGGGGCCTAAGAAGTTCCAACCAGAGAAATGTAAGACTTTTGAAGTCATTTGTAGCAGAGTCAGGACCAAGTTGAGATTCTCCAAAGGCATTTGGATAAATGCTTTCAAAATCTACAAAGTTATATCTGTACACGTTAGTTATAATGAAAAAATGGTGGTACCACAACTGTTTTTGTATAAAACCAAAAGAACTATTCACAAATATGTGGAAAATCCAAGAAAACATTGCCAAGATGATGTTGCCTTTGCATCAAAGGACATAGAGAAGGTGGCTGAAAGTTCCAAAACCTTTTATGACAATAAAGCCTAACTCAAAGAGTACAAAATTGGTGATTATATTTTTTGACAACTTAGCAAAACAATCAAAATGCTTGTTCACGTGGAATGGTCAGTTCAAAATCATTGACAAAATATATCCAGTTATATGTATGTTCCTGATAAAAGATGGTGGCAGTGTTTTTTATGCATGTTAACAAAACAAAATAATCATGCTGTCCAAAATCAAGAATTCAGAAGATTGAGGAATCTTTTAAGGAGAAAGTGTAAACAAAGATATACTGCTGAAATGGTAATGGATACCATATACATTTACAGCTAAATGTATTAGGTATATTATGGCAATGAAAATAATTTGGAAGCTCTTTGCATTACTGGTGAGTAGGAGCATTTAGAATACAAGGAATTAATCAGTGGCTAATGTTGGAACGGTATGTTTTGATCTTAGGTCCCTGAGAAGAAACATAGGAACATAGAAAGCATTATTGTAATTAATACTTAACCTATCTATTTTTCTATCTATTCTAGATTTCCTAACTACATTTCCTCCATGGTATACTATATCAGAGGGTTAGAGATGGATTGAGAAGAGTGAGACTAATGGAAAGAGATGATCGTTCATTCCAAAGAGGATAATCCAATCACCAGAGAAGTCATTGATGCAAAGGCCTATGACACTGAAGATGGTGATGAACAGACACAGGTGAAATCAATGATGAAAATAAAACAACTCACATAAACCTTTGCAGCAAAGATGTAAGAACCACTGAAACTCCATTTACCACCTTGGAAGAATTATAATAACATGTGAGGACAAGAACAACACAAAGGAACTGTTCAGGTATCTCCCATCACCCTGACATCCTAGATTAGGGATGATAGATTACAAGATAAAAAGAGACTATCAGGGAGTGATGCCTATCTTGAATTGAACCTTCAACCTTTTAGAACTGATCAAGGAGAAGACGGAAAAGTGACCTTAAGTGATGGATCATTTGATACAATTGAGTGTTTATTCGGAAAGGTCTAATATTGTCATGGTCATGAAGTCAGGAGCACAGGCATTCAGGGGTCGCATGCACAGCAGACCTGGGTGGACACTGTCCTGGCACCTTTGGCACCAGGCTCATGAACAAAAGTAAACAAGAACATCCATTTAACACCAAAAAGCTTTTATTATGGACATATCACTTCAGATGCATTAAGCAGGATGCATTAACCTTGAACATTCCATCCATTGAGCAGCCCCAAGTGTATTCTTGGGTGTGGCTGCTAATGGATTGCCATCGCATGTGCTCACTTTCTAGAAGTGGCAGGGTGTGACTGGTAAGCCGGCTCTAATGAGCGTGCCCACGATCTCAGCTATATAAACTGCCCCAATCCTCAAGACAGACGCTTTGCGTTATTCTGCACTTGTAAGCAGCATAACACTCACTGTCGCCTGAGGTCAGACTTACCTTTGAAGATCCTGCTTCCTGGACATCCTGCTTGCTGCCAGCATACTTACCAACTGGGGGAAGCTGTTCTTACCTGTACATCTCTTCGACGGACCAAGTATTCATCTTTACACTTTCCGAAGGGCCAAAATCTTCATCTTGGCACCACAGCACGACACGCTGCATTGTCGACAGCGGCGCCTGCAAGGAAAAACAGAAGACAAGGTTAGACATCGAAAAATCAGTCAGTTTAAGGTTGCGCTTCGCCATACTTCGCGCTTTCCTTAAACCATCACTTACCTGCTGTCGAACATTGCGTAGCATCCATCTTCCATCTGGCCGTGTCTCACAGCTGCATTGAGGCCACATTTTCATCTAAGGGAAGAAAACAGAACAAGGACATTAATGCAGGCATAAATAGGAGCAACATAAAAAGACATTAAACAGAACGAACAGCATCACAAGAGCTCAAGAAAGACTTACCAATCAAGGAGAAGCATAGTCGCAGCTGGACTGGACTAATCCTTATCAGGGATCAGTGAAGGAACTAGATCCCATTTGAAGTGCCCCTGCCAGAAGTAGCAGGACGGAGAGCTTATCTTCCATAATTCACAAGTGAGCTTTATGGGCCGGCCTATGCTCACAGAAACCGTACTTTGGGGAGAAGGGTTTGAGAGGTACAAAAATCACTGATTGGCGCACTCACACACTCTTATCTCCATGCAGAATCAGTATCACCACGTACGACCTCTCACAGCTTTTCTACTGAGGGAGAGGCCTGAAGGGGGTGATTCAAGTTCAGGGAGGGCTGCAACCATGCCCCAACGCCTCTGCAGAGACCAGGAGAGCATGACAAATATTCAGAATCTAAGTTGTATGGTATGGTATTGTACCTGACATGCTCCAACTTTTCAAAGATCTTCCTGGGTTCAAACATTTTTAAAAAGGGGTTAAATATGTTAGCAAAAAAGGTAAAAGGTGTGGGGAGTAATGTAATCTGTGATATGGGTAAGAAATGCAATAGAGCTGCTTTCACAAGAACATACGTCTTTTAGCAATATGATTTGTAAATACGAACACACATACCGGCGTGCGCATTGGCTGAGTGCGAGGCGTGTGCTGTCGACTCCTGCTTACCTGCTCGTTATTTCCATTTGCATCAATTATACGTGTTCGGAAATCGCTGAATAGTCATCAGTGCACTGCAGTTGACTAATATCACGTAACTTATTCATTTCATTGGCTCTCCGGCACAACTTCCGCCTCCTGGCTAGGAAGTGCTATAATTGCAACTTTCCATGCACATTGGCACACGTGCATTCGCTGAGTGTGAGGGGAGTGCTGTCGGCTCCTGCTTACCTGCTCATTATTTCCATTTGTATCAATTGTATGTGTTTGGAAATCTCTGAAAAATCATCAATGCACTCCAGTTGGCCAATAACATGGAACATATTCATTTCATTGGCTCTCCAGTACAAGTTCCACACCCTGCCTAGGAAGTGCTATAATTGCAACTGAGTACGAGGCGAGTGCTGCGTCAGTGAGGCAAGGAGGAGTCAGACTGGAAACAAGTTATACTTCCTGTGCTGCTCTGCTGCTAATTGAAGATGAAAATTGTCCCAAAACTAAAGACCAAGTCCGTAAAATATAACTTCAGAGAAGACAAGTAGAATATTCATGTCACTTTAATACCAGATATAGCCTCCAAGGCTTCCAAATCAGGGACTGACCAAATGGACGCTGTGGCAAGAACGTACAATCAAAGGGGTAAAAAGCACATCATTGTACACTGTGGTAGTTGAGGCTTCTAAGTTCACCTCAAATATGATTATTGCTAGCCAGGCTCAGTCCATCAACATGGTACAAGGCCAGCAGAGTAGAGACTTGCTGTCATTTGTTGACATTGACAACAATTCTCTGCTACATCTGGTCTATACCCTGCAGCAAAACATGGAGGCTCCTGCAGAAACTGCAAATTTAGATAAAGGATCAACAAGCATTGTGGAAGCTCAGGTCATTCGAGCAGATGCTTGAAATTTAGGATACTAATCGCTTATCCACCTCATCCAACTTGCTATTGCAGGCTTCACCACATAATGTGCCTGAGGAATCAATTCAGAGCCACACTGCATATATAGAGATTCAGACTTCAATGGCATTGGTTCAATTTGCTTTACAAATCCTCCTAAAACTGTGCAGTAGAATCTCTGAGTCAGTAAACCACATGAGTCCGGTCCATCGCTCGAGCCTGAAATCAAAGTTGCTGTCAGGCATATTGACCTAAAAGAGTTGGTCATTATTGGTAACTGCCGTAAAGTCCCAGTTGAGAGCACCAACATAATTGCAATTAGCAATCAGGAGGCTGCAACAACCTCGAATGATGCACCAGATCCCTTTCACTCCAGGAAACAGAGGTGACTGGCAAACCGAGCACAAGCCAAGCATGTTAGACATGGGGCTAAGCCTGAGGTGCCAGAATAAATCAGAATGGTTCTAAACGCACAAAAAACAACATTGCACAGAACAAAAAACAGCAATAGCTGAAAGCAGGTAATTTAACTACCTGGCTTAGGCCAACGATATCAGTAGAAGAGGAAGGGGCTGGCATCGAGATATATGACTCATCGAGAGATAAATATTGTGCAACAGATCTAGAAGAAACAAGCAGCGCAGGTCCAACGTCACCAACCCTTACAACTAAAGAGTCTGAGATACAAGTGGTAAAGGTGCTACATGATGTCGACAAGCAGGTTAAGGAGCTCTGACCCAAGACTGATGAGCAATTTTTAATAAAACATCCGAACCAGAAAAGTAGATCTGCATGGGCAAGTCACTTTGTTTTTTAAAAATACTTGTGTCAGATAACGCAACTGTGTGTTTTAGTTAATGATGATTTTGCCTTTGTTCAACCTCTGAAGTGCAATAATCCAGATGTGTCCATGATGCACTGTAAAAATCCAGGAACAGTGATATTGCTTCGTAGCTTTCACAATCTCCTATATAATTATGGGGTCGAGGTCGATGCTGATGGCGATTTAGAGAATCCCTGTCACCCTTTGGCAAATGCAACCAACAACTGTTTAGGAACACTAACTCATTCTTGCTTGAATATAAACACAGCAAATGTCCAATTGTATGACATCCAATCAACTTTCAAGTGGCGGCCGAATCGTTACGAGCAGTGATGTCCGGTCAGACCTGAGGAATTTTCATAAAGACTTGGAAAACGTGTGGTGTTACCCATCTTTAGAAACCTAATGGCTCTGCTGACTTATTAACTCAAAACCAAGTATTCCTAGTACAATAATCAGGGCTCATGTCTGAAATATATATTGATGGATGCATAGTCTATCAGACCTTGGTGAATCGAGCAGAACAAGGGAGACCATATGGTGGACAGCTGGTGGGAGATAATCATTGCTTTAAATCGCATAGAATTCCAACCAAACCCATGCAATATGTTTTAGCAGTAGAAGTTGAATTTCCAAATTTAATGTTCAGTCTGCCAGCATTGATTGTTAATATCTACGACCCGCCTGGCATGCAGCAAAGTGAATACATACAAGCATTATTGCAGGATCTGTTTTTTACATGGCCATTAGGTGATGAGGAACATGTAATAACAATGGGTCGTGATTTTAATGCTGTGAGGTGCTGAATGGCTCAAGTGGAATTTGCGCTCAGTGTCAGATGAGGCAGATGAGGCAAGCCACTTCTAATTGCGCAGGCAACTCATGGAAGTAGTTCACAGGAAATTGGGATCTGAAAATGTTAAATGGTCGTGTGGAAGGGGATCTATCAGGTGCATATGCGTGGAGACAAAGTCAAAAGAGGACTACTGTTGATAACTGTTTTGTAAACCTACCTGTCCTTCCAAAGATAGGGCTCCTAAGTGCCCAGTGGAGCATATGGAGCAACCACGTGTCCATGAAATTAAACTTAGAATGCAATTTAAAAGAGAGCAGGAAGGTGATTGGTGAAATCCAAGTAAATCAGCCAGGTAATCGCATTAGTTGGACACAAAAAAACATACAGAGGGCCAAAGAAGCGACCTACTCCTATGGCCTTGCCCTGATGCCTACATTTTTGGGTAAAGACATTGACAAATTTGAGGCATGGATTACTGAATTTTCTAACCAGCATGCCAACTTGAAAAACGTGGTCAATTTTCAAATGGAGAACAAATATTCCTGTTACGACAAAGAGATTTGTGACAGGGAGTGCAAGGATTTGCACATACTTAAAATCAGCCCCTTGAATATCACTGATAAATTGTCACAGACCAAGGTAGTTAAAAACGCCTATCGGAATTGGATCTGCTGGAGGCAAAGGTCCCAGCACTGCACTCAATGCCAAAGTATGATTAAGGTATTCATCTCTGGAAATTCCAGATCCATATGGCCATTACTAGGTTAAGCTAAGGGTAATAGGCTGAGAATGGTGTTTGATCCCATTAACAAGGAGGTATGGGTGCAGCATCTTAGTGTGAGAGGCACCTCAGATGGGATGTTAAGCGAAGATGGTGTTTATGCTGAGATAAGTGGTCCTTTTTTTGAGATTGATGATGAAATACTGAATTGGTAGATTAAAATCCTCAAGGTCGCCTGGGCCCGATGGATTAGCCAACGTCATTCTCAAACAGGACCCTGATTTTTGGGCGCCTTTACATAAAATAATGTTTGATAAAATCTCTGAGGAAGATACCTTCGTGTTAGCAAACGTCAATCATGATCCCTGTTTTGAAGAAGGGGCCCCCTTTTTCTCCCGATAGGGTGGATGACATTGGACTATTGGATAGATTTCAGAGCGGATTCCGCCCTTGTTAGTCTACATCACATAACCTCAGATTGATGGATCATCTATTGGAGAGAGGAAGCTGAAGTAGACACCTGGCATGTGTGCCCTGTTCATGGATTTTAGATCCGCTTTCGATATGGGGCCTAGAGTAAGGTTGTGGGAGAAGATGGAACATCTTGGGTGCCCACCTAAGATCTTGTATTTTGGGAAACTACTCCATGCCAGCACAACAGTAACGGTCAAGTTGGACGGTGAGGGAGCCCTGACAGTGCCTATTCCTATTGGTGTTGGGGTAAAACAGGAGTGCGTCCTGTCCCCCATGATTTTCAATTTATGCTTGGCCGATTTTCCAGGTAAACTGTCAAAAACTGTCAAAAACAGTATGTTGTCTTCCAAAAATCAATAATGCACAATGCCAAGTATTAGCCTATGCAGATGATCTAGTGTTACTGGATCATACATTTGCTGGGCTAAAGCGGGCGGCCGAGGACTTGTGGAAATATTCTAAATTGAATTTTTAATTATAAATGGAACTAAAACGAAGTTAATATTGTTAACCCCCAAAACCTCCAAAAAATGTTCCTCTGCCACTTCTAGTAGTCAGGAATAAAACAATAGAGAATGTATCATACTATAGACAAGACTAGGAGTTGACTTGAAAACCCAAGCGGGCTATCAGACATGCAAAAATGCTCTCATGATGAAGTCAGACCAACTGACGTCTATGATGTACCAGTTTATAGTGCAAACATGGGAGTTTACTTTCTAAGGTGCAAGGCGATTGTATTCAGAATGTCTTGTTCCTGTCATTATTCATGGATTGGAAAGTTTGACAATGAATGATCTTGAGTGCTTATATTGCATTGAGGGTAAATACTGAAAAAAGTTGTTGGGATTGCCTCCAGGCATACCGATGACCATCATTAGACTGTCTTCCCTCGAATTGATGGTTCTGAAAAGACAGGCATTAATGTATTTGCAGAGTAAGACGTGTGCTGAATCCATTTTCTGTATAATTTGGGGTGTGCAGCCTGCAATGGCGAATGCAAATCGGCTTATGAATCTAGCGTTATTGAACTATTTGCTTCGCTTGATTTATGGGATTGGGGGAAAAGCTTTTGTCATCTGTCTGGACTAAGTAGCTACGGTTTTGTATCCGATACGCTCTACGCCTACAAGAAACCACAATCATACCTGGTAATTTGCCCATCTAAGCATCTCTGCCGATTTATACTTCTCTTACGTTTGAACCGCCTACCAGTATTTTCACTGACAGGTAGAATACGTAAGGTACCTAAAGCGAAAGAACCTGTCGGGTTTGTAGCAATCCTCTGAAGTTAGAGACACAAAAACATGTTCTAACCGAGAGTCCTACATTGGGACACATATTTATGAAATGCCTGGGAGATTATCTTCACTGCATGAACACCATTAAAATTACCGCCTTTTGGCGACGATGCTGTAACACGCAAAGTACTGCATTTAGACCTATATCAGGTCTGGTTGATAGTTTTAGATAAATTACATGGACAGACTGTCGGATTTGGATCTATGAGTACTGTATAACATAGGGATAGTCTGATACGAATATTAAGATGAGTTAATTGATCAAATGCTTGTTTTTCTAAGAATTTGAGCATGGGGTAAATGATTCTAATTGTAGTCGGGTTACTGTGATTTAACGGCTTGACATTTAAAGTAATGTTCTCCAAATAACGGGATGAAAGATTTTAGATTCATTATATGTGCATTTGTTTGTATAATCAATGTGTGAGGTTGTATACACTAAAACACATTAAATTAAAAAAAAAAAAAAAGACCAAAATGCTTACTGGAAACTGTATTGCAGCAACTAAAAATATACTAACGAAGCATAACCACCTGCTCTGCTATGCTGGGAAAGGGTAACTTGCTCAAAAGATGTATTTTTTTTTAAATTCTGTAAATATTGGAGTTTCATTTTGCTAAAATCTCATACCTAATGAATGTTCTTTTTAAAGAGGGGTATCTTTGAATAATAAAAAAAAGAAAAATTAAAAATTAGCTGTGGAACTGAGCAATGTGCCATTTTCAATTGAGGTTGAAACAAAGTGTGTTGAATATTCAAACAATAAATCTATCCATCTGTGACAGTGTGTCACCAAAAAAACCCACTCTGTCTACTTTAGATGGTTCATCAGTGTTTATTGTTGGATTTACAAAATCATAAGGCTTGGTTGTAATTATGGTATTTTCAAGGATTCAAAGGGCCTTTGGTGATTAGAGCTCAGACTGTCCCTTTGTCACTAATCTCCATTACCCCTACTGTCTTACACTACAAGCTAATGTGATTTTTCCTTGATCCGCTGACAAGCTGATTCACTCAGGGTCTTTCTATCTATCCCTCTCATAGCCCAATTTAGTAATCTATTTGGAGTTAGGGTATAGTGCCTTGAACTCGCCCTGTTGGAATCACCCGAAATTCACGCAGAGTTTCACCTCGCCATCCTACTATTTCTTCTTCTCTTTCCTCCTCCTCTAGTTCAAACGTCTGCCCAGCCGATCTTCCACTCAGCCTTCCTACCTCCACCCTTAGCTATTTATCTGCCACCTACTACTACCTCTCCTCCTCTACGACCACTTCCCTACCACTACCAACACTCTTCTGTGCCTACCACTCATCAGCTACTACCACTCATCTGCAACTATCACTCCTATGCTACCACTAATTCTCCAATACTGCCACTTCAGTTCTACTACTAACTCTCCGCTACTACTACCACCTCACTACTACTCCTCCTCCATTACTACCTCTCCTCTTCCACTATGTCTGACTCACTAGTACCATATCTCGCCTTCTACTTCTCCAACCTATTATTGCCACTCTCTCCCACTACCACACTCTCTTCTAATGCCTCCCTCTTCTGACTAGCACTGCCACTCACTATTACTACCTCCTACTACTCCATCTCTACTCTCTGCTCTCACTACCACTGGCTCACATCTGCTCTGCCGTAACTCTCTCTCCTGTAACAACCTCCACACTCCTTCCTTCAATCCTCCTACTGCTCTTTGGTCATCTGCCTACCACCTCTGACCTCACCCTTGTAGTGCACCAATGTCCTCTTCCTAAACTCTCCTTAAATCTCCCTCCTCCTTCTATGATTGGCTGTGTGCCTTGGCCAATCCACTTGCCTAGCTCTCATGGGCATGCGGAAAGGGGAGGGGATTCTTTAAAAAGGGGCTTAACCCCTCCCACCTTGGTACAGCATGGTTTGCAGCAGCACCCAGGAAAGAAATCATTCCATAGGGGACTGCTGTCCCCTGCTGCTGCGGCCTTCCAGTTGGCCTATTTTAATGTTTTAAGTCCATGGTGGGCTAGGGGGTTGTTCCCTAGATGTGAGCTCCAGTTTGTCCTGTCTGCTGGAGCCACACTCCTTTCCATGAAGATACGTCAGTTTGCAGATCTCCCATGGTGTGTCACTTGCTCGCTGCCTCTTTGCAGCCAATGCCACTGCTCAAGGGGAGGGCGCCTTCTGCTGGAGTTGTGTCCCACCAGCCAGTTCATGTGGCTAGCTCCTCCCTCGTAGAGATCCGCAAACCTATCCTTTCCCTTGCCATGACTGCCCCACAGGCCAGAGCCTCCAGTTTTCTGCGCCGCCTCTTGGAGTTTTAACCATTGCTGCCTCCACAAGTAGGTTTGAGGGGTATCTAGTCATAGCATCAAATGCCAAAGCATTGAATGCCTTACCATCTAAAAAAAAAGGGTAGATAAAAAAGCATCTAATGCAGTTTTTTTAAGGTAAGGGGTTTATTTTAATTGTATTGGCTTTTTAAAGGTAAACAAGAGGGTTTGGGGGAACCACCCATTAAAAGAAAAGAAGAAAAAACAGCATTAGATGCTTTTGTTTCTATGCTTTTTTTTCGATTGTAAGGTATTCGATGCTTTGGCATTCGATGCCATGACTGTAAACCGGTTTGAGGTACTCCCAGCAATCACGCCGGTTGTCTTTCTCTCACTTTTCTCCTTTGACAAGGCCTGAAAACAGGCCTGTTCCATAGGAATAACTCAGGTACAAAGCAAATCTGCCAAAGGAAGGATGGTGGAAGGAACAAATGAGTCATATTTCATTTGCAAGCATATCAGTATGGAAACCAGTGATGTTTGATCTAGGAAATGTACAGATTATACTGTGGATGAACGCTCCAAGACGTTCATTTATGCAGAATGGAGCATTCCTCACACTATATTATGGGTGGCTGTTTCTCAGTGATGTGTTGCTAAATGCCACTTTAGAGGTGAATTAGCATTTACAGAACGGGAAAAAGCCCTGACATGCCTGTTGAAGAGGTATGCAATGCTAGGCAATTGCAAAAAGTGGAGAGACATCAGGTGGAGGTGGCAGGGTTCTTCGTTTCATCTTTCTGGGTGAGAGACAGGGATTCAGGGAGCTGATGTGTTTCTGGCTGGATAAGAGACCTACGCCTTACACTCCAAAACTGCAAGTCTGCTGCTGTCCCTGAACATTTTGTGAAGCAGGCATTTTGTAATGGATACAGGCATCACAAGTCAGCTGCTCGCTTCTATCACACTGCATAGTAGGAATCAGAGGTACTAGCAAGGAGGGACCGATATTGGCACATGCATGTGTAGCTGCTGCACTTTGATGTTAGCCGAGGCAACCTTGCTGAGGCTGAATAAAACAAGATAGATGCATTTGTTACTATATTTATTTATAGGTTGATATTAAAATAAATGAGTTGCTACAATTTAAGACGTGACAGAGGCATCATTTAAGCTACAAAGAACCAAACGGGAAGATTAGTGATTACATTTATTTATTCATGTGCTTGTAGCGTGCCAGTCGCCCGCAGGCATCAGGGAGCGTAAAACATGAAACATGAGACAGACGTACAGGAGAATGATATAAGCGAGAGTTAACAGTAAAATCTGGATAACTGAAACCAACTCATTTAAACAGGTGAGTTTTCAAGGACTTCCTATAGGTCAGTAGGTTTGTTTTCAGTCGGAGAGTGGTCGGGAGGTTGTTCCAGTGCCGTGCTGCCTGCACAGTGAAGGCTTTACCCATGCCGCTAGCCCGGCAGAAACGTGATATGTTAAGTAGGCCCTGATCTGTTGATCATAATGATCGTGAAGGGATGTATTTGTAGAACTGTTTCTCCAAATACTTGGGGGCTGTGCCATACATGCACTTGTGGACTATCGTCATAGATTTAAATGTAATTTTGTCCTCTATTCTCAACCAGTGTAAAGATTTCATTCCTTCTGTGATATGTTCTCTATTCTTGATCCCTTTCACAATGCGAATAGTATTGTTCTCCATGACTTGACATTTTTCTATTCTTTCTTGGAAGATCCTAGGAGCAAAGCATTGCCATAATCCAGTCGGGACATAATAATGGCCCTAGCGATAGTGGCTGTATTTTCCTCATTGAGGAATGGGTGGATGGCTCTCAACAGGCGTAAATAGTATGTATTGTTCTTATGGAGATATTTCACCTGTGCTTCTGACCTCTTTGATGCCTCCATCATCATCCCTAATGTCTTGACCTGGGTTAGGACTGGAATGATGTCTTCCTTTATAATAAATGCTTTGTATTCAGCGCCCAGTTTGGCTCTGGCCTGACGTGACATAAGCTATCGGGCACAAATGATGATTTGTACAAATAAATAACCATTCGGTAAAGAAGTTTCAAAGCTGGACATCATTATGTTATGTCAGTCATTCTGCGCTGTGCGATTGCAATTATAAATGAGGCCAGGTATTGTAAATGAGAGATTACTTGTGTCGCTCTTTTTGTGTCCAATCACACAACTAATGTATAATTGCACATGTATTTTAGATTAAATGTAACTTTTGTAGATACATAGCTGTAGTGAATGTCTGTAGCCTTAGAGAACACACATTATTTTTTTTTAATGGATTTTACACCATTGGGCTTGCCTTGTTTTAAACAGCAACAATGGTTCTCTGACTGCTGGTGTGTTGGAACTAATGTGCTGTATTTTGATTTTCAATGAAAGCAGTATTCATGATGTATGAGTATTTTAGTTTTGATTTGTAAAAATAAATATATCATAAAAATGCACATAGCGGTTGGAATGCAATAATATCATCTAATTCAAAACCTCCAAAAAGCAGGCAGAATAATTATATTGTAGTGCTACAACTTATCCTGACAGGAGAGGATGGCTTGGTTTTAAATCAAACAAACATCCTAAAACGTCTCCACTCTATACCGAAACACAGGTATATTGATTCCGAAGACATAAAGAGTGTTCAATGTGTTGAAGAAAGGTCGGATTGGGTCATTTTACATCTATCATTGCAACTAGTTGAAGCAGCCTTGTTAGAAATGGCAACTTTGTTTCTCCCTATGGGATTTTACTTATCCAAGGATCTCTTGAGATTGGGACTCCACAGTGTAAGGAACAGTATTCTGTCTCGGAATTCAACTACGTCTGAAAGGAAACCCTACAATCGAGTTCAGAATGGAAAAGAAAGAAGATCTCCTACAACCCCAAAACGGAAGGAACAGACCTCTGAGATGGAAAGCTATTCACGGATAACAGTTAGGTTTGACACAGCGAAACTGACCATAGCGAGAAACATCAAGATCCATAGCAGAGCCCCCACAGGGCAGAGCGATGCTGAGAAGGAACCATGGATTAAAATCCCATGAAATTTCCAAAAGAAAAATTAGCAACAAGGAAACAAAGGGGTGTCTTCCCTGAAGCTGGGCTCCTGGAATACTGGAGGCTTTATGCATCTATTTAGGGAGGGGAATCTGGACTTGTCGAATTATGACATCCTGTTTCCCCAAGAGACGTGGCTGCACACACTTCTTCTACATGATGGATACATGGTGTATTTAAATCCACCCACGAAAGGGCTTTATGGCCGCCCGTCCTCTGGTTTATTGGTCTTGTTAAAATCTGCCGGAGGTCTCAAGCTGATGGAAGCATTCAACTCAAATCCTTTCACTAAGATAGTTATAGTGGAATGCACAGACCTGGCGCAGGGCATCTCTAAGCCTCTGGTGATTTCAACCTGTACTGGAATTCAGATGCAATTGACGACACTCTGTTTATAGAGACAATTATGAGCTTGGTGGATAATTTGTTTACCCGCTTCAATGACATGGAAGCAATTTTGTGCTGTGATGTGAATACTGGATACTTTGAAGAGCAGTGTTCTCTTCTTTCAGACCATTTAATATTGAAAAATGCCCAAACATGGTCCAAGGAACTGCTGATACATTCCATCTATCTGTTTAATGGGCAATTAACAGCAGATATACCCACAATTCCAACATGGTGGAGAGCCACCTCAATAGCGCATTTTGATTACATATTTGCTTCCCTTAAGATGATTTCATCTCTTGCACCCTTTTCAGTAGTTCCCACCGACAACAATGACCATCAAACGTGGAATGGCCTACAGCTGGGACGGAAAACTCCACTTCTCCATCAGGTATATCCAACTATGGGGAACAATAGGCTCTGCATCCACCCAAACAATGTCCAGAGAATAACGTCTAACTTTGTAACGTGATGTGAGACCGGGAAGCTAGTGCTAGATTATGACTGGGTCTTACTCCCATTTATAGTTCAAGACCGAAAAGGGCCCAAAATCACTTCCAAAAATGATCATATGTATACCAAAGAGCTAGTTGCAGTAAGGAAAATCTACAGAGCCGACCAAAAAACTAATGTATCTTCTGCACCAAGATAGGATTTCAGGTATGGAAAAAGGAAGCAACAATACTGCAATTGGCTACTGAATTCATGAGCTCAACGTATGCAAAGTGATGCTGAAACAAGGTTGATGGCAATTTGTAATCAAAATACAAGCAATCTGTAGGAAATCTTAAATGGGCAAAGTAGACCGTCCGATCTTCTAGTAAGTGCTGTTCCTGAAGAGGGCTCGGTCTCCCACTTCTCCACTCTCTTTGCAAGGGTGGAGAAAGGAAGAGAGGGGCCAGAGGTCTGTCAATCAGGGAGATGGGCCATTGAGCTAGATAGAGAGGAAATCTTGATGTTGATCAGGAAACTTGCATCCTCTCGAGCTTCTGGAACAGATGGCCTAAGTAATGATATATTTAAATCTAACACTCAAGTGTGGACTGAATTCTGTATGCACTTGTTCACAACCATTGTGGAAACTAAAGAAGTTCCAGCCACATGGAAAAATGCAGTGTTAGTGGTGATATTCAAGAGGGCAGATTGCTTCCTCCCAGTAAAGTATCATCCTATACCTCTCTTCGATCCCCTGAGGAAGCTGTTTGCTTCAATTTTACTGTGTCGACTATAGACTTGGCTAACAAAGAGCAGGAGGATGGACACCAGACAAACTGGTTTTGTTAAGGGTGTAGGCACAAATATCAACCTATTTCTACTTAATCTGATAAAGCTGGAAGCCTTAAAGACCAAAAACAACATACATCTGGTTTTAGAGATCAAGAGCAGGCTTTTGACAGCGTTGGTAGAGGAAAATTGTGGCAGAAACTCTTAGCATGGAATTTCCCCCGGACTTAGTTGATGCCATAGAATCTCTGTACTCAGCAACATCAATCCAAGTCAGACTATCAGGTGATGGATGCCTCTCCGAATAAATGTACACCTTTCAAGTCCTTTTAAACATGCAACCAGATCCTTGCATCATGTATGCCGATGACCTCGTCCTTCTAGAAAATACTCTGATGGGTCTCTAAAGGAGAGTAAAAGGCCTTGAATTACATCCAGGAAAACAACTTAAAAATGTACGTAAAAAGACCCAAATAATGCACAGCAGGGGAACGACAAAGTGGAGTTTAAGTTATTCCTAGGGTCCAGGAAATTGGATCAAGTTCATTCAATAACATATCTGGGAGCTATGGTGATCTCAAGCATCAGATAGCATAAATGGGAAGTAGCTCTGAGAACAAGGGTGGAGAGCTTGCCCGACAATGGTCAATACTACACATCAAATATGGAAAATTCTAAGTGCTACCAGTGTTGACCTTCTTCAAGCAGAAGGTGACAGCAATTCTAACAAATGGAGCGGAAACTGCAATTAATTTATCCTGGGAACTCTGGGATATTGTGGAAGCTATTTATTGGTGCAAAGTACTGTGCTTACCCCCTTCTTTTTCATTGGCCTTGATCAGATACGAACTGGCATTGCAGTCACTCCACTCCAAGGTTCTCTGGAAATCGTTGGAAAACTGTAATAGATGATTACCTGCCCACATAGACATTTTATGGATGAAACAGACTGGGGCACTACCACCCTTCTCAATCTTTGGAAACTTAATATAACACTTGGAGATACTCCTTGGGTCTCACTATGGCGATCCAAAGAAATCACCCCTTCGAAGTTAAAGGGAATAACTGGTATTTGATTGTGTTGAAACTCAGGAAAAGAGATCACTGTACAAATTAACAATCAACTGTTGGCAGGAAAGGCACTCAATAAATCAGCTTCTGTGCTATTTAACAAAATGTCCCTATCCAAGGTATAGAGACCTCTTTATGCAGCTATAATTAAATCTTCTTCCTACGAGAGAAGTCTTAGGCCAACAAAAGCAAGGACTGTGCAATCCCTGGCGTGTAGATATTGTGAATATCCGGATTCAATTGACACATCAAAAACTCTTATAATCGAATGCAGAACATTGATACACATTAGAAATACATTCAGGGATCACTTGATAGCGGCGCTGACAACTGTGGAGGCAGATGAGTGGTGAAACCTACTGTTATTAGGGGACCATAACAACATGCTTTTCACCACGATGAAATTTCGGAACGAGATTATCCCATGTACTTGACCTCTCTGATAAAGTCTAACCATTCCCCTGTATGCTCCCCTATTTAGATCTGTTGGAGAAAGGAACATTGTTCTTGATCCCCAACTGAAGGGAACTCTTCTCATGAATAGAAATTAATTCTGATTCCTGACTGTTTTTAATATAAATGGACCATACTTTTTATTGAAGTGTATTAGGTAGGAACTGTATTGGATACGCTAATGTTTAATATGGAATGTATGTGAAAGGTTTACAATAAACCAAAACACTAATAATAATTTAAAAGAAAGTAATAATAACAATAATAGAAGATTTGGGGGAATGCAGATAGAATAAGGAAGACATTAAATGAAAATAAATCATTGTAAAAAACAGAGTCTGTAGAAATGTTTTAATGTACATGGAACACATTTTTGCTGACCAAAATGTCTTTTGCATTACTGTTTACCTTTACAGGGCAACTGTGCATGCGTAAGACAATGTTAAATTAAACACGTGTACATTTTATGCAACAACATTAGACAAATAATTCACAAACTGCTTTTGTATGAACAAGAAAGTCAAAGATTGTATCTACAACATTGTCCTGTGGAGAAGTGTTATTGAAATTGAAAGTTCTGCCTGTATTCTTTGAAAAACACTTCCCAAAGCAAGGAGTTTAACATTTCAATGTTCTGGTATAATAAAGGCCCATCATTAATGAGTAACTAATACATTAATCTGAAATGGACAAACAGATGGGATGGCCAGAGCACATGTTTTTCTAAAATAAATACAACAAATACAATACATCAGAGCATTTAGGGGGTAATTCATGGAATAAATGTGCGCCTACATTTGTGGAGCAAGCTGGCGCAAGCGTGAAAAAGCTGGCGCACGCGTGCAATTCATTTAAGGCCCTGCGTGAATTTTTTCTAAGATGTGTGCCAAATCTGCACTTACCTTACACGTCACTGCGACTTTCCGAACGCGTGCGCGACAGGAATGGGGAAAGCACACAACTTCTCGCGCACACACCTAAAAAGGGGGTGGAACACAGGGAATGGGGACCAACGTGTAAAAATGTAGGCGTAACGTGGGAAGTACCACAGGGAAACACACGCAACGCCCATATGCTAGTGAACAACACGTATTCATGGAATCGAATAGGGAAAACCAGCGCACGTCAAAACACACGGACACGCACAATTACATCCGCCACACAAAAGCAGGTAGAAGCGCCCCTGCACAGCATAAAAGTGCGCGCAAACAACAAACAAGCATATACAGCTACGATGAATGTCCCATTCCTCGCAGCAGTGATCGGGGGACACCGCAGGAGGAGGAGAATAGCCAGGCCATGCATTTTTTTGCCCAGGTTCGGCCTTTTTGAGATGCCTGATGACCAGGTCTCTGGCAGGTATAGGTTTCCACCTCATATCATCCTAGAGCTGGTCAGGGAGTGGGAGGATGAACTCACATCACCCACCCTGTGACCCCATGCATTGAGCCCCTTGGAGAAGGTGCTCAATGTACTGCAATTTTTGGCCACTGGGTCGTTTCAGTGGACAATTGCCATAGTGGGGGGCATCTCACAAGCCACGCAGTCACGTTGCCTACACCAGGTGTTGGCAATCATCACTGCGCGCCCCTCAGTCCGCAGGCACATATACATGCCCAGAACACCCACATAAAGGCAGGCCATGGTCTTGGACTTCTACAGGGTGGCACACTTCCCCAAAGTGCTTGGTGCCAATGATTGCACCCATGTGGCCCTACATCCACCTAGGAGCACATCTATCGAAACTGCAAGCACTGGCATTCCATCAACGTGCAGGTGGTATGTGATGCCCAGGGAATCATCACCTCTGTCTATGCAAACTATCCTGGGTCCACCCACGATCGTTTCATATTCAGAATGTCTGCCATGAGCTGGGCCCTGGAAGCTGGGAAGCATGGTGACACATGGCTCATAGGTAAGTACAAATGCCTGTGCATGCATGTCACACACAGACAAATACACAAGCCCAACTATTGACAACCATTATCACCTTACCTGGGGACTGTGCCTACCCTATGAGCACCTAGATTATGACACCAATACGGAACCCCACCACACCACCCCAGGTAAGATACAACGCAGCCCATATTGCAACCAGGACCATAGTGGAGTGCACATTCGGAGTGCTCAAGTCACGCTTCCGCTCCCTTGACCGCTCTGGTGGACAGCTACTATATGCACCCCCAGTAGTGTGCAGGATCATTGTGGCAGCATGTGTCCTGCACAACGTTGCAACACGGCATGGTGTACCGGTGGACATGGTGGTGCCCTCACATTCCCAACCACATGCACGACCGCTGCGCATGGGAGGGGAAAGGGCATGTGGCGAGGCAGCCCGTACCCAGCTTGTGGCCACATTTTTCACCTAAACTCCAACCCATGCGGAGTGCACACAGGCGTGGCACATACCAGTTCACAATCGATGATGAGAAAGGGACAGTTAACTGTCACAACCTTATCACCCTGAGAATGTGTCCACGGAAGTGCCACATTGTGTGCATCCCTAGCTACTTAAACACAACCAATCCCATGTGACCAAAGGGAACACATGCAAGGTGCATATCGCCACCCCTGCAAAACAGGGCATGAAAATACTGGTATTCCACCCAAACCCTACCAACCCTCATGAACCCTGTCTGCCACACCATACCATGGAATGCAACGGCAAAACATCAAACCATATGCACAACACATGACACAATAGTAATGAAGTGCCTTGTGAGAAATGTAAATAGGCACCAGACAATCACACCTGACATGGAATCTGAAGAAATGACTGACCAAAACCTCATACCCTGAAAATGGGGGCACAAATGCATGCCACCAGTGGTGCAAGCAACAAAAGTCAGAATACCTGTTGGCATGCAAATTGGACAATCGAAAATTGCCATATCAAACACTGTGAGCTGCGTGTGTGTCCCCTACAACACACCGCTCACTGGACAGCACAGTAAGTGTGCATTGCGTTGGGGAAACCCCTTGAGCATCATTTGAAAAACGTGCAATCAACAAAATAGTACCCTGTCATGCATGTACACGATCAATGACTCAGAAGTGAACATGGATTGTTGGGACACAGCATGCCTGAGAAGGCAATCTGGGTGCACGTGTGTGCATGGTGTAAACGTAGTTTGTGTGGGGGTGCGTTGCCTAAGTGTTTGTGTCAGTAAGGACATGCATTGAATACATGCATGTGAAATTAGGTGAGCCTCAGTGTCCTGTACACAGCACATGTGAACACTGCACTTAAGGACCCCACTTTGTGTTAAACCAGACCCATCTCCTGACACCTCAAAATAAAGCACAACATAGGATCAGCCATTGACCAGCAGAACATATCATGTATAGAGTACCCACATCAACAATGGCAGACAGTGACCCATCACTGATTCATTGAAAATCCTTTTAAGACCTACACACAAAGTTCATCAAAGCGCCTCAATGAGGGAGGGAACAAGGGAGAGGAACAGTACATGTCCTTCAAACAGTCCGCAATGTGAAAATGAACCCTGGACTCCCTGTCCTCCCTGGTCTCCGTGCCCACATGCCCGACCATGCCCAGCCCCGGGAGGACGCCCAACTTTGCCACCCTTAGCCTTTGGTGGCCTCCCAACCATGGCACAGATGGAAAATAGCTGATGGGAGGTGCACTCAAAAATTGACCTGGGCAATTAGGTAGAAGGGGGCAGGGTACTGGATGGAATAGTTACCCCAGTGCTCCTGCAAGGCTGTCTGTGACCCCTGTGGAAAAATGACAGGTCACTCAATGTTCAGGTACCCCCAAAAATGAAAAAAAAAGAAATTCCAAAAATTAACAAAATATAAAAACAAGAAATTGTAATTTTACAAAAGAAAAATGTGCACGTGACCCCGGTAGACCATGTGCGTGGATTTAACCTCCAGCAGTACGGTGTGGCACCCAGGGACACATAAAATACATACGCGTGGAACACGCGGGCTACTATGACCTCAAAAACGGTACACGTTGCACAGGGGGAACCACAGTGGGAAAAATAGCGTGCGCGACTCACCACCTGCCTTGCGTGGAAAAAAAAAGAAAAACACACGCACTTGTGCGCATAGGCAACACCACGCCAAAAGGGCCTTTCCTCGAATTACACGCTAACGTGCTGTTTTTTCACATGCAAAATCACTCCGTATCAAGCTGGGCACGCGACAACACATGGAAGACTACGCTCCTGCCCAGAAGGCCATTTTCCTGCCCCCCATAGCCCCAAGCCGACTCCCACCAGCTATCTGCTGCTGCCTGCCTGGTGGCCACGTGTCCTGCTATTTGGTGCCTGCACGTCAGTCATCTGCAGGGGTCCAGTTGCTGTGACCACCCCTGCTCGAACAGAAGACTCCCGACTGCAGTTCCATCGCTCCACAGCCCAGCAACAGGACCCAGTTGCCCACCCACACCTGCCTCAGGGGTTGCCATGTCGGGGGAAACACCATCAGAGACCACTGGCAACTCCCAGCCAGAGAGGCAGAGGACTGCCAGCTTCACAGCAGGAGAGGTTAGCATCCTGGTGGAGCAAGTCCTGGTGCATTATGATGCCCTCTTCCGAATAACACGAGCGACAAGGATGGACGGAGAAGGATCTGGATGGACATCGTGTTTGCCATCAACGCGGAGGGGGTGGCAACCCGTGACCTACCACACGTCCATAAGCGCTGGGAGGACTTCAGGTCCAGGACACTCAGGAAGGCCTGGCACCTCTTGGAGGCAGCAGATGCAGAGGGGTGCCATGTCTGCCTTACCAATGACCAGATGAGGGTCCTGGAATGCATATGTCCAGCGCTTCACCTCCAGGTCCTTGAGAGGCAGACCCGTCTGGAGTCGAGCGGTAAGTGTCCATGTGTACTGATTGGATGCAGTGCATGTTGAGGTGTGCCAGGAGTGTGCAGCTTGGACATATGTCTGGAAAGGCCCAAGTATGGATGTGTATGTGCAGGGACATGAGCCTGTCGCATGTGAGTCCAGTCATGTGTGATGCACATCAATGGTGTATGTGTTCCAAAGCATGATGCACAAATGCATGTGGAGACACACACATGTTAGCATTTCTGTGTATGTACTATGCCATGGTTGGGTGTGACACATTGATGATGGTTCCACCTTCATGTACGTGCACGGTGTACATGTGTGTGTTTGTGTGTGTTTGACATGTGTGCAACTGTGATACAGACATATAGGGAGCCGATTGGCAGATGTGACATAGTTGCCGGTGATTGCACTGTGACAGGTGGTAGAGATGTACAGATGCATGTCTGTCTGGTGGCGTGTGTGCATGTGTTTGGCACTCACCGTGTTGCTTGTGATGTCAGACTGACCTTCGGATGTTCATACTGTTGTGTGTGTATGGATGCTGCTACCTGTTGCACCATTCCTGTTAATTTGTGCATGTGTGTGGGTTCAAATGATTTGTGTGTTGGGGAGTGTGATGCCATATGTGAAGTTTGACACTGCCACTCATGGGCAACTGTTATGTGTGTATATGACCATTGTACAGTTCCCTGATGCCTGTGTTCTGTCTCTCCCTGTCTGCAGCGTCGACTGATGAAGAGGGTGTAGACGGTTATGTGGAGCACAGTGGCAGGGATCCCACCGCCAGCCGGAGACGCAAAGCCCAGCTGCACTCCCAGGTAGTCATCTCTTCGGGGAGTGAGGATTCTGGTGACCGCAGCTGCTGAGGGAAGGTCCAAGAGGCAGCATTTGGAAGTGGACTCCTCGGTAGCAGTGGGGACAGCTGAGCCCCCACAGGGGCCTATGGAGGAAAATGGCACACAGTCATCCAGGTTGGGGAGTTCGGTTGAGGAGGAGGCTACAGAAGGCCCACGCACAGGCCCTGCAGGGGGGATTCCACTGGTGCTAGTGGTGCAGTCCAGGGACAGGAAGCAGCACAGGCCACCGCGGAGGTGCCTGTGTATAATCCTGTCCTGGATCCTGTGACTGCATCATCCGGCACCAGCAGGGATGCCTCCGTCCAGACCCGTTTTCATGTGCATACAACAACTGGCCTTCCTCTCCCTGCGGACATTGCAATCTGTGACCAGATTGAGCCTGTCCTAGCTGTGGTGGCATTGTGCCAACGTGGGATTCGGAATGACGTGCAGGGTTCTCGTCTGGACAATGCATGTCATTTCGAATCCCTCTTTGGCCGCGTCGACCTACTAGGACAGGTCATCGGCACTGGGTTCATCCGTGTGCTGGACCTTCTTGTGACCCCCTCCTCAACTGAACCCCCTATGCGCCAGTCATCCTCCGTGCCATCCTCCCGCACAAGTATCACCTGGGCCCCCTGTGGAGCTGCCTCTGAGCTAGTTGGAGGACACATCCCTGCCACAGTTGGGAGTCGGAGGTCCAGCAGGGGTGGCCACCCCACCAACTGGACCCCAGCAAGAGGAGGATGTGCAGGCTTCAACATGCAGGGCACGTGCACGTGCACGGCAGCAGCAGGCTCAGGGTGGGAGCGATCATGGCTCGGGGCCATCAACATCACAGGGGCAGGCATCGACCTTCGTGCAGGAGGACCCAGGATTGGGAGTGTCTTCCGTGCGGCAGCGGTTGGGCCGGCAGATAGATGCGAAGCGGCGGCGGGCAGAGAGGGCACGGCTCACTATGGTCAGGGCGGAGCACTCCATGTGCTGGGCATTGGAGGAGGCCATGGCTGCATCCCTGCGAGACCTGGAGGACAGGGAAGAGGCCCGCCTCTGGGACATTGAAGTGGACTTCGATGATGTCCTGGCCCGGGACATCAATGAGTGAGCCGTCGAACTAGACTGCCGCCTTTGTAAATAGTTATGTAGGTGTCGGTTTCCTTTTTGTTTTCTTTTTTATTTGGGGGTCATGGACTATGCCCGCCTTTTTGTATATAGTTATTTATTAGGTAGGATTTTGGTTAGGTTTTCTTTGGATTGTTGGGCTCATGGATCCTTGGATGTTCTTTTGTATATAGTTCTGGACCTGGATTGACTGATTTTTTAAAAATCTTTTTTACCAATGGTGGAATACTTTGATTTTCTTTTTTACTTTGGATTTTGTTTAATGGATGGACCCATTGGAGCCATTTTACTTTGGATTTTATTGGTTACAGCATTAATTTTTCTTTATCATTTTGGGAGTTCCGGACTTTGATTATTTTATTTTCTTATTGTGTGCTTTTGTTTTATTCATTTATTTTATGATTTAATAAATTATTTTTATCTACTTTACTTGTGTGGGCTTCTCTCATTCATTTTGTGCCTGTCACAATTTGGGTTTTCTCAGTCATGTGTCGCCATTGTGTGGGTCTGAGGGACATGTATTCATGGGCATGCTGGTTATTTGTTTTCTATCATAACATGGGGAATTCTATGTGGAGTGGATGGAATGATTGGTTGGGTGTTTGGACTGGGGTGGCGTGGGGTGGAATTTGGGTGGCCATAAGGGCCATGGCTCTGGATTGCATAGACGTGTTGGGTGGGCGGGCATGAGTCGGGGCCTGCTGGCAGGTGCCTGTCAATGGGGGGTGGGGGGCATGAGTCGGGACCTGCTGGCAGGTGCCTGTCAATGAGGGGACATGAGTCGGGGCCTGCTGGCAAGTGCCCATCAATGGGGGTTGGGGGGGCATGAGTCTGGGCCTGCTAGCATGTGCCTGTCAGTGGGGGCTGGGGGGGCATGAGTCGGGGCCTGCTGGCAGGTGCCTGTCAATGGGGGTTGGGGGGCATGAGTCGGGGCCTGCTGGCAGGTGCCCGTCAATGGGGGGGCATGAGTCGGGGTCTGCTGGCAGGTGCCCGTTAATGGGGGGCATGAGTCAGGGCCTGCTGGCAGGTTCCCGTCAATGGGGGCTGGGGGGCATGAGTCGGGGCCTGCTGGCAGGTGCCCATCAATGGGGGGTGGGTGGACAGGGCATGATTGGGGGCTCCCAAGTGCATGGTGACATGTGACCTGCTTGTGGGGCATGGCCAGGGGTGAAGGGCTGCCTGTGGGGCATGCCCAGGGGTGATGGGCTGCCCGCGGGGCATGCCCAGGGGTGAAGGGCTGCCTGCGGCCATGGGGCGGGGGAGGGCCACACCCAGGAGGGCCCACACTGCCAAATCGCATGTAAAAATCCATGTGCACCCCAGAATACGTGTACCCTGCTCGCGCCAGCAAAATCACGTGTGAAACTCCCTGCGCACCCCTCAGAATACACATAACCCACTTGCGCCAGAAAAATCACGCGTGAAACTCCCCACACACCCCTCGGAATACACGTAACCCACTCGCGCAAGCAAAGTTCCATGTAAAACTCCCTGCGCACCCCCAGAATATGCGTACCCCACTCGCACCAGCGAAATTGCATGTGAAACTCCCTGTGCACCCCTCGGAATACACGTAACCCAAACTCCCTGCGCACCCCTCGAAATACGCGTAACCCTGCTCACGCCAGTGAAATCATGTGTAAAACTCCCTGCACACCCCCAGAATACACGCAAGCAGACCATCCACCCTCCCCATGACCGCAGGCAGCCCTTCACCCCTGGGCATGCCCCGCAGGCAACCCATCGCCCCGGGGCATGCCCCGCAGATGTGGGTCAAAATGAATGCGCTGTGCATCAAAATGGGTTTTGGCGCATGCGGCTGGCACAGACTGGCGCCAGCTGCGTGCGCCACTTCGGCACTGAATTCTATGAATTACCCCCTTAATTCCAGCCACACCTATACTTTTTGATTCATGGCTCTCATCATAAAATATCATCTGTGCATGTCTATTCCCTAGCATGGGACACCAAAGGGAATAGACAAGCCTTTTAAGTTAATATTTAGCTTAAATGGGCCATGTTTGCAGACCAATAAAACATGAATTGTAATTTCTGAATTAATTTAACGTGCATAAAAATAAAATCAACGTACTGCTCCTAACTTCTCAATTATTTGTTTTATTTAAAAGCAAAAACAGATTTGGATTATGCAAAACATTCCTCATAATATGGGAATAAGTATGATATATTCATACCTGCTTTTTATTAATACCTGTACATTTTTCAGTAACTGTGTCTTATTATATGTTTCTGGTACATACAACATATCTCCGGATTCAGGAATCCCATGTGGTTTCAACAGTACAAACCTCAGAAATTAGATAAATTCATAACAGAGGTTTTGGAGGAAAATGGATTTAAGTCCAAATCTGACCAGAACCTTCCATGGTCACTTGAAAAACTATGCTGGATGTATCAGCATAGAGGAGAGGATGATCAGGAGTGTCAGTATCTGAAGAGAACCAACGATACGACCTGTCCATTAAACCTTGTGGCATCTAATGATGCTGCATGGGTGATATTTATCAGCTATTTAAGCTATTTCAGTCCAAACCCTCAGAGAATAGAGGGCTCTGGATGGAAACATTTGCAGGAGTATGGGCTTGTCAAACAGGAGAGGTGGTGAGTGGGATTCTACTTTGGTTGCAGCTAAACAGGATCTCCTTAAGAAGGTCTTTTTTCAGAGGATACCTGATGCAGGAATCTTGCACAGGATGGAACCAGATTTCCTGAGACAGACTCTGAAAGAGGAGGAGTGACTAGGGACAAAGCTGACTGGGTGAAGCTGGTGATGTCCTAGCTGCCCTCATTTAAAAGGCACAATAAATGTGAGTAGAACAATCCCTATGCAATTAGATACCTGCCCTTAGAACTGGTTAAACATCGGATGACATTTGAAACTCCTTCAGGACTGAGCTGTAAGGCAAACGTGAAGTTATTAAAAAAGAAAATACCATAGAATGTGTGTGAAATAAATGGTGTACAAAATATTCACAGCTATGCAGGATATTATTTTACCTTTCACCTATGAAGACTATAGTACATAAATAGAGACACAGGGCCTCATTACGAGCCTGCCGGTCCGGATACAACAGTACCGGTAAGCATGCTGGTACGCTGTATCCAGACCAGCAAACTCCAAGTTGTTCTCGCGGGTGCCTTTCATCCCGTCAGGTCTGACCTGGCGGAATGAAGGCACCCGCCAGCACAGCATGTCAGATGCAAATGGGAATGGTGAAGAAATTTTTCTGGCACCCAGGAATGGGCAAATACCGGATCCGGCAAGGCCGTAATGACTCGCAATTGGCCATTTCTGGGTGCCAGAAAAGATGCAACTCCGACGGCTACTGCCAGGGTTGTAATGAAGTCCACAGTGAATGAAGCTGTATTCTTAAAGTGAAGTGGGAATTCGTTTTTTTTGTCAACATTAGTATCAATAACATTTTTCTAAATAACATTGTGTAGAAAATAAAGGACTCTACATTATGCAGATTCCTAATAGCCCAATAGAACCACAATGTTGATCCAAGTCCTGCCACAAACGTATATACTAATGTAAGTGCAATACTTTAAATTTGCCTAGATTTTGTGCTCCCCAAAAGTTAAAGCTTTTATTCTAAAACGAAAAGTAGTCCAACAATGCACTCTGAATTTTACAGACATGCCCAAACTAGAAACCAAACATAAATATTTCTAGAGTAGGATTGTTTTGAGGATAAAGAAGTTATTTGTGAATCCAATGTACACAATACCATTCTTCCCTAATGGTAGCACTTGTCAATGGCAGAAGAGAAAATAAAGTGAAATGTATATTATGACGTTTTTCTGTAGTCTCAACACTTGTCGATAGGGTTAGAGAAAATAAAGTGCATTATATATTATCAATTGCTATTAAAAGTATTAGAATATATGGAAGCCAACAAGCATTATTAATTTGAATGTTTAGTGCATATTGATGGATAAGAAATGTCATTCAGATTTCATTTTATAGGAATGGATGGTTGTGCGTACTGCTAATGTAAATACTAGTGAGACAATAGCTTGCAGGGTATTATTCCTTCCTATAGGCAGGCAGCCTGTACTTATTTGTACATAGTATTGTGGATGACTTCCCCAGCCTAAGGCTAGGGTAAGAGGGCTCTTTTGGTTTTTATGTAATATTTTATACGAAACTGAATATTCAGATCAGAAACAGGCTGGTTGTTGACCCATAATTTTGGGGTGGGATTGTTATGGTGAGAGGTGTTATATCAGGGGACACCTCTCTGCATGAATATGCAAATTAGATAACATTGTCTGACAACCCCAGACACCCCATTGTAAACTGCATGGCTTTTGACCACATTTTTCTCAAAGATTGTGCTTCAAAATACAGCACTTCAATGGAATGTTTTACACATTTTCTCAAGAGGAGAACCCCATGAACATCCATGCATTACTTTGGGCTCCCTTTTATGTTTCACCGGCAGTAATTTGGGTAAGTACTTAGGCCTCTCCAGTGAAAATATTCTCCAGCCATGACTGACTGTGAATCATGAAATATACTGGAATTATGAATGTGTTGCCCAAGAGAGCCAATTGTATATTTTATTGCTTTCTGTCGCATATAGCTCAAAAATGGTAATGCAAAATTCACGATATCAACAGATTATTTCACGCATTTTCTCAGGTGAAACTGTCCCAGAGGCCCACTTAACCTTACTAATTGTTTTGGCTTCCATCATTACTCTTGGATTCTTACACCTATTCAGTAATTATTTAGCCCCACACCACAGAAAACATTAACAAGCCATGACTCACCATGAATCATTTAGATTCCTTATGTCCCCTGGTGACCCATCTGGATTTTAAATAATCAAAATCTTATTCACGTTCCACTTCTCCTCACATAAGATTGCCATGTCATCAAAACATGTATTGTGCCTGCCATGTCTGTTAAACACTCTTGGCATGATCTTGATTCTATTTACAGTGACAATTGCTGGTCTGGGAGGATAGCTCAGCGGCAAAGCGTTTGTCTTGGAAACAAGACAATGCATAGCAACACAGGTTCGATTCATGGTCGCGCGCCTAGAAACCTCTCCGGTATTAAGCCCGTTATAAAAGAACAATTACATTGTTGTCCCTTAAAAACAACTAGAGTGGCATAGCAACTGCACATTAGTTGTTTGAAAGAGTCTTGCCAATGCATTCCATTCACAAAATCTCTGAATCCCATTTTGGAACTCACAATTCACCCACTCCACCAAACCACTACAATTAAAATGGCCTCAGAAGTCCCAAAGTACACAGAGGTTCTGGAGCCAGATCAAACCAGACTCAATAATGCAAATAGACGAAGTACAAGGCATGACCCAGCTTTATTATCATCAAATAAATCAGGGACTGCTTGCAGGCATACAAAGTATTGACACTCTAAACATGTTTATCAAAACCAACAGTTTATATATTCAATATTCCTCATAACTGACGTTATACTGTAATCTTAGTTACCAAAACCTATGGGGTACGGTATTGGTTAATAGTGTTGACTACATATACATTCTAGAGGGGTTACATTTCTGATTGTGTAGCGCTTGTCTGATGGCTCCTCCTGAGACCACCTCTAAATTGATTACAGTAAAATACATTGGGGGTCATTACGAGTATGGCGGTAAGGGGTTAATGGCACTGGTAAGGATGCCGGTGCCATTAACCACCTACTGCCACATTCCGAGGTCCCTTAGCGGGTCCCACCAGGAATGGCTGGTTCAACCAGCCACCCTTAGCGGGACCCGTTAAGGGACCATGGAGCTAATAACGGGCCTGCTACTTGCGGGCCCGTTATTAGCGCCTTCCCCATTCCCATTGAGCCCTATGGGGGCTCAAATGGGAATGGGGAATGGTATTCGGAATGGGGACTTACCAGGTCTGCATAGGTCGGAATGTCCCGGTAAGTCCCCATTCTGACTACCCGGACCTGGACTCGAGTATGGAGGCAGCCATGGTGCTAATAGCACCATGGCAGTTTGGAGGCAGCCATGGTGCTAATAGCACCATGGCTGCCTCCAAACTCAGAATGACCCCCACTATCTCTACAATATGTAATTAGCTGGCACCTTACTTCATGAGCGGCATAAAATTAGAGAGTCTGATTGGTTGGCTTCTTACTAACCATCCTTGGACAATTGACAGATCGTCAAGACATGAACCAGACACGAGTAGGGGGAAAGAGGTCCATGGACTGCTTTCCTTTCAATTGAGAATATACCATCCCTCATATCTAGGCCATGAGCCATGGTGATCTCCATGTATTTGTCCTTGTATGGTGTCTCTTGTCTGGGGATATATGCAAGAGTAAGGTGTTGTATCTGTGTTTGTTGCTACTTAATAGACAGTTTTCTTCAATTAAGGATTATTTCTGATGGGTTTGTTATTGGAATTTCACCCTGCATTTATTAGGATTGTATCTAATATTAATGTGAGTGCTATAGTCTCTCTTACCTGTGTGGACACTCATGGGTTATTCTTCATGTAGTCTTTTGGCTTATAATTGTCCTGCACGTGGCTTACAATGGCTGGTTGTACTCTTAATTAATCTGAAAATATATGGCTTGCATCTTGGGAATCGTTATCTCATGTGTTCTCTCTACTGTTCCTATACTCGCGTATTCATGGTAACCTTGGCTTGGTTTGCTAGCTACTGTCTGAGCTTTGCACAGATCTGCATGTTCTTATTTCAGCATTTTGCATTCTCATGAAGCTTTGTGGCATTTCGTTTACTTAGACGCGTGCTGTGGCTTCCATTTTGGAAAAGATGACTGCCCATTTCTATGTTGGTTTGCTATATTCATGTGTTGTTATTGTTGTATTCAGCTTATATATTGCTTATTGTAGTATTCTTCATGTCTTATGGGTGCCATGTTAATATTCTTCATGTATTAATGCATGTGTTACCTAGTGTTCATGTTCTTCATGTTGAGTGCACATTTGCTTTGTGTCTAATGCATGCACATGTATTATTACAATGTTAGTTTGATTACTCATGCCATCTTCACTTTTAGATTGTGTCCATCTCCTGCTATACCTGCCTGGGATAAGGGTGGTACGGTTGTCTTGCTGAGTACTATTTGTCACCTTTGCAATATTTAACGGGCAAAAGGGCAGAAGCTATGGATGACGTATTCATCTGCCTCTCAACATAACCCCTCAGGTCAAGTCCTCAACCTTACTAATGATCTCCCCCACATAGGGCTCTTTGGGTATCCATAGCTTAGTCACTCACCTCAAGCAGCCTGTAGGTCTAACATGCTTGTCTACACTCCAGGTCATATAGAGGCATTCCCCATTGGAATCACGATATACCAAGTTCTCGGTGTAACTTTGAGGGTCCTGAGGATAAATAAATGTTTATCCTGGATGGGAAATAGGGCTTTCCATTGCTTGGGCACGGGGAAGATCATCTGTTTGGGAGTACTTGTGTATGTGTGTATCCAAGTTTATTACTGTTTTCATTCCTGCTGACTTTTTGGTAGTCTTTCTGCAGTGACTTATTGCAATTTTTAGAACACCAAACACAAATAGTAGTAGTACTAACATGGTCATCAGTACTTTGAATGCATTAGCCAACCAGGAGGGGAGCCATGAGAACAGGTAATTAAACAAGCCATCATTAGCAATATTGTCTACCGCCTTCATCATACTTGTGTGCATTTCTGTTAAGGTGGCTAGGGCCTCTGTGAGGGTTCCACTCGCCTCATCCATGTATTTATTTTGGGAAAATCAATTTTTGCAGCATTTTATGTTCTTCTATTTAAATCCCTCCCCCATTCACGTCCACTGGCAGGAATGTTACTACTTTGTGTTGTGTATTAGCTTTTATCATGTTTTTGTTTTGTTTTATAAAACTATCCTCTGATGGATACTTTGCTTTTGTTACCCACTCAATGGAGGCTGTCTACCCCTGGAATTATCCTGTGATCATTCATAGTGCAAGGGGTGTCTGCAATGTCCTATGTTTTCAGGTACTTCTATTTCTGTGAACATTCTGGAGGTGCTCCTGAAGTAGGGGATGAGGGAACACACAAAACAACTCTCATCAGACTTCTCTTTCCCCACTTTACTCATGTGCTTATACCACATATTTCTAGTCACATGGGCTCTGCATATATTTGGTCAAGTGCACTCAGTCATCTTGCACACTTTTTAGTCTCCTTATCTGGGCGTTTACTACAGGGAATTCTTCTGGCTCCATTTTGTTTATCATTATTACATTGCTTATACTCATGTTTACTAGTCTAGCAGTGTTATAAATGAGCATTTCTCTTGCTGCAATAAAGACGATCATATTAAAACTACAAAATGTAAAAAAACATTGCTATTATCATTATTGCTAAGGTACCTACTTTCTGAAAATCTCCGTAAGTAAACTCTTCTAGACGATGAAACAGAATATCTTATATTACTCAACATATGCATTCTTATATCAGGAGGAACGTTTCTTTTGTATCCTCAGGAAACAAGTATTCACAAGAAAAACCTTGTCAATTGTGAGAGAAAATGTCTTTCCAACACCTTGTAAGCCTTTAGATTGAATAGTAATATCGTTATGTAGAGGTTGCAAGCTCCTAAAAAGGGATGATTGTTCACAGAAATGGATAAAACCAAGAAAAATAGAATTGTTATGGGGAACATCTGTTATTTTCCTTTTACTGTAGAAGAGTCACGCTTTATTTTAGGCAAGCATCATTGAAAAGATGTTGAACTGACTTGTCTGCAAATCTATAGAAGAAACACTGTTTTTATTATTTTTGCTGCTGACTGGACCTCATCATAGACCTCATTTGGATGCTCCTCAGATTCTTTTCACCTTCATGGTCAATGTTAGTGGACATGGGGGTCTCTCCTTTGTATAGTTTGACATCACCGAGATGCATGCAACCAGGCACACCTTCCTTGAACTTTCACTGCAGTCTGTGTAACCACCTCCACTATGAACAGTCCATCAAAGTGGGGCTTGTGCCACCCTTGTGAGAAGTTTATACACATGACCTTATCACCTAGAACAGTACTAGGGGTTTCAGGAGAACATCTAGATCAATGTGTTCATTTGCTTCATCAGTCTTCTTTGAAACCCCCTGCCGCAATCATACCTGTCAAGACATGCATTTAAGACATTCTGTCATAGCTGTCAAATAATTGTGCAATTTCTTCCCAGCATCCTCTGCATCAGTTTCAGCTCCAGTGGGAGGAGCAAGGTTTGTGTGCATTCAGCGTCCTGTCACCAGTTTATATCGAGTCAGGTACTGGTCTAGATGAAGGTAATGGAGCCAAACTTTTTCAATGTCTCTTTTAGTTTGGCAATTCACTCCTTTAGGAGGCCAATGAGACACTTACAAACGCTGTTTACTTGTGGTTGATAAGCTGAAGAGAATGTATGCTTTATACCCAACAAGAAAGTGATGTGCTTAAACACCTCATTTACAAAGTGTGGTCCATTGTCAGACCGGAGCACTTCATACAATCCCCACCTTGGAAATACCTCACGTAACACGAACTTCACAGCACATGTGGCATCTGGACGTGTGCATGGACCTGCTTCAATCCAAGACGGAGCATAAACCAAACAAGAAGTAACGCAATTTATTCAGGCCCAGATCGCAGCTCGGAGAACATGGTTCAAACAGCCCTGAGGAATTGAACTGGATGAAGGGAGCTGCCCCAAGCAATTATTGCCAGACTGATCAACTTGATTCCCTTGTTGCCAGCCTTCTCAAGGGTGTGTAAGGTGGGTTTGGTGCCAGGGAGATCCACAGTCTTTAATCTCGATCAGTTGCAGCCTCCCCTACAGGCTTTCGCTGTCAAGCTGGATACCAACAAGGCTTTTGACTCTGTGGAATGACCCTTTTTTGAGGTCTTGATGAGGCTTGGGTTGGGGAATGGTGTTGGAAAAGGGACCAAGCAGGGTTGCCTCATCTCCCCTATGTTATTTGCCATAACAATAGAACCCTAGCGGAAATAATCAGAACAAAGCATCTAGGCAGTGGCCTCTAATTGTACTCTCATTAACTTGTAATATCACTGTATGCTGATGATATAATAATGTTTCTTAAAAATCCAGAGGTTAATCCGGAGCCAGTACTGAGTTATGTGCAGGAATACAGAGGGTTTTCAGGCTTTTGAATCAACTGGCAGAAGTCAGAGATTTTGCCCTTAACAAATGTCACCCGGTGCTGGCTGAGATTGACACAGTTTAGATGGCAAGAGGACAGTGTCAAGTGTCTCAGGATAGAGATAGCTAGAGGCAGGGAAAAATTGGTGAGGGTAAACTTTGAGCTAGTGATGGGACAGATCAAAGCAAGTTTGAACAGGTAGAGTAATCTCTGGTAGGTAGAATCTTGCTACTTAAAGGAATGGTTCGCCCAAAATGTTTTATTTCAAAAATAGATAGGCAATATAAAAAAAAAAAATGATTGGCATTTTTGTTTTTCGAAGTCCCTATGTCACATTTTGAGCAATTCAAGCTCAAAAATATGAAAAGCAAGCACATGGGCGCATCCATTTTGTGAAATGGATGCCCGCCTGTGCTAGCTTTTGCTTTTGCGGCACTAATGAAGGAAAAGCCAGCCAGCTGTAGTAAACAAAAGCTACCACTGGGTGGCTTTTTCTTCATTGGTGCCGGGACTCGGAGGACGCGGACCGGAGAATACAGGCAGAAAAGCTGCAGCTGCATCTCGGTAAGTGCTATTTATTTATTTTTAAAAATAAGCACTAGCTGCAGGTTTTTTTCTAAGTTTGCCGGGCTGGAGGAGCCTGGAAAACTTAGAAATAAAACTGCAGCTTTAAAAACATTGGCCCTCATTACGACCCAGGCGGTAAGGGGTTTACGCCGGCGTAAACTTCGCCGACCCTTACCGCCTGAGTACGAGTTCCCTTAGCGCCATGGCGGATATAACACCTGCTTTTAGCAGGTGTTAAAATCCATGGCGCTAAGGGACCTTGTTGTTAATTACGCCACCGTAATTTACGGTGGCGTAATTAACGCCTTCCCCACTCCCATTATGCCCTATGGGGCAAAAATGGGAATGGGGAAGGGTAAATGGGGATTGGGGACTTACCGCCCCGCCAAGGTCGGAATGGGGCGGTAAGTCCGCCAACCACCATGGCGGAGTTGGCAGCTTAGCGCCATGGACCATGGTGCTAATAGCACCATGGTTCTCCGCCAAGGTCGTAATGAGGGCCATTGTATTTATGTTTGCGGTAGCTTTTGAAGCGACCGCAAAAATAAATACAACGTTATTGTGTTTGAAAACGCTGCGGTTTTGAGCCTGAGAAACTTAGAAAGAAAAACCGCAGCGTATTCAAACACAACCGCGTTGTGTTTCTGCCTAAATCTGCTTTCCCAAATGGGAAAGCAGATTTAGGCAGAAACACTGCAGCATTTAACATTGCGGAAAACAACCGCGTAGTGTTTCTGCCTAAATCTGCTTTCCCATTTGGGGCTCTAGGGCTGGGGAGCCCTAAAGCCCCAAATGGGAAAGCAGATTTAGGCAGAAACACTGCGGCATGTAAACACAACCGTGTTGTGTTTCTGCCTAAATCTGCTTTCCCATTTGGGTCTTTAGAGCTCCCCACGGGGAGCCCTAGAGCCCCAAATGGGAAAGCAGATTTAGGCAGAAACACTGCAGCATTTAGCATTTCCCATTTGGGGCTCAATGGCCCCCCGTGGGGAGCCCGAGAGCCCCAAGTGGGAAATCAGCTGTAGGCAGAAACACTGCAGCATGTAAACACAACCGTGTTGTGTTTCTGCCTGCCTTGGCTTTCACTTTGGGTCTCCGGTGCTCCCCTTGGGGAGCACCGGAGACCCAAAAAATTGCTGCCTTGGATCGATGAAGAGGGACTTCACGTAGTCCCTTTCCATGGCAGCCACTCTCGGAAAGAACTCTGTGATGCAGCAGGACTCGGAGCCTTGTCAGGCAGGTAAGGCCCAGGCGAGGGCCAATGAGCTTTCTTTTTACAAGCTCATTGACCCTCGCCAGGTGCTAATAATGCATTCTCCACCTTGAGTTGGTGTTTTAAGTACCATCAATGTCAATTATATGTTTTATGTACAGGAAAAAAAGCAGGTTAGTGAGTATGCATTGTTGCCTTACTCCTTTAGTAACTGGGAAGACAAGGGTGCTTTCTGATCCTATACCGTATCTTTCCTTAGCAAAATGAGCACTATAAAGATGTGCAATTGTGGACAAAAAAGTTACAAGTGACCTCTCTTTTCTGCAATGAAGCCCACAGCATATTATAATCTATAAACCTGATCCATTGTGCAAACTCCTGTTCTGAACCCTGCATGGAAACTGGCTCTGTTTCACCCTGATACTGTGTAGGCCGACAAAGGACGGCATTGTTGATCCATGCTAGAGCCCATTGACATGCTCCCCGTTCATGAAGGTGACACAGGATGTACTGATTTGCCCTCAAGAAGACTTATCATTTGTTTTGATTTCATGTTTAAAACATCAATAAAAACATGTTTAAAAAAAGAATATAGAATAAACAATACTACTCAACAAAACTTTGGTTTCTGGGGACACTCAATTAATAGCAGGCAAGAGGCAGCTCTTTTCATGGTAATTTCAGGCACTAGGGTCAATCCAATATGTGTGCCCTCCATGATCATAATAGGAAGCACACTGAGCTACAGACTCACGCAACTATTTGATACCTCGTGGTGAATACCTTCTTCCCACATGATATTTGGGACATTCACCAGGCTTGGTTACGACTGAGTGACAAGATTGGACAAGGAATGCAGCCTGGTAAAAAGAGAGGAGAGGGGGAAGATACAGGAAAGCGTGTCCTGCTAGATTTTGTTGAGCCAAATAATTATTACTTACCAATACCAATCCATGACACTGTACCCAGTGGGGCCAGGGTTCACTTCATAGGTGGTTCCTTGAACCACCCTCTTTTCTGCTGCAGTGATCATGATGAGGGATAACAGTGCCTTGGTATGAAGCGCTTTATAAATCAATAAATCAAATCAAATCAAATAACACAGCAGGACATATACTATGGATGATATGGCATCTGGCTGGAAATTGTCATAATGTAGCAGTCATCCAGCGTTGGCTCTTCATCTCTAAGTACATTGACTCAGTGATGTAACATGTTTCACCTGTTGAAGAATAGATGCGACGGGTACTGGAGGGAGAGCAGACCCCATTATGTCCACCTTCAGCTCAAGACCCAGGTGACATCTCCCTTGATCCCACCTGCGTTACACATGCTGGTGTAGGGTCAACAAACAATGTATTAATGATAAGATGGACACAGTGTTTCAACCTTGCATACCACCTTAGTGCTTCACTTTTGGTAACCCAGGCTACTATTTGAGCCAGTCCTGGGAAACTCATGCTACTACGCCTGAGTGCAATTGGCACTGTGCATCGGTGCTCAGAACGGCAAATTGAATTGCCAATTCACATACTGAGTTCAGTCACAAAGTAAAAGAGTTATAGTAGGCAAGCTGCTTGTCACTCTTGGACATCTGGGAGATGTGTAGGTGGCCCATTAAAGCCGGTGTGTCATCTCTCCACTAGACCTACCTGTGCTTCCCCAATTGGTGGGATTTTGGTGGAAAGTAATATGTGAGTAGTCAATCAGCATCTTTCGTTTCAATGAAAAATATTTAGATGAAGACACAAATACAGTGAAGCTGACCACTGAGAAACATTCATCTCAACCTTTCTGAAAGTTCCGGAAGTATTAGCTTAGACATTGCAGTTCCCAAGCTTTAAACCCATAACTGCAAATGATATTATTATGCAATCATTATTTCTAATCACATTTCAAAATTTGCTGTGCCATGAAAAAGCCAGAATTAAAGCAGCATATTTTCTTTTACTGGTAATAATGTGATATTCAGCCGAATAATGTTAAAGTTGAAATGTGTGGTGTTGACATATTCATAATAACCAGCATCCATTTTATTACTGTATAACGTATTTTCCTGATTTCGCGTTTTTTGCCTTTCCATGTGTGGCAATAAATACCTTAAAACAATTACTGTCCTAAAAATATAGATGTGCATTTTACTGCTATGCTGATCTAATTCCCTTTGTGGAAGTCAGCACATGCTGGTTTTCATGATACCAACATCTCTCTGAGACCAGCACACGCATTTCAATTTGGAATGCTTCATGACTTCAGGTAACATTCCTGTATTCAAGAAATCCATAGACTTCTCAACAGTAAACACGTAAGGCAAGGTTTCATTTATTAAGCACATTCAGATTATAATCGTAATATAATTCAATATAACAAATTGAATGAAATATGTATTAAATGTGAGCATGTTGGATCCATTAACAATACGCAATGTGACCTTCACATGAAAGCAATAGGGCAATAGTAGGCATTCATTACACCTCAAATAAGCAACAATGCTGCAGTCTGAAAGCAGCGACTCTGTGGTAACAGCCGCCAGCCCAAGTGATTTGGCCCTGTTAATGGGGAGACATTATTGAGTTCCCGGGGATGATGCCCCAACCCCTGGTAACAGCCTTGGGAAGGGGGGTACTATTGCTATTAGCACCCCAAAGCAATCCCCAAGCTGCTAAGGTTATTTATACATTTCTTCAAATATTGGTACGGGCGATTGCACACCTAAGCAGTCAGGGAACTTAAAAAATGACCGCCATGGAGAGGAGGAGTGGGAAATGGTTGCTGAGGAGTGTTGACACTGGTGAAGCAAAGTTATTTAGATGCAGGGGAGGTGTTGGGGTTGGTGGGATGGAGCGAGCAAGAGCGATGAGGCGCCAGCCAGTAGCATGGAGAGCAGACATTGATATGTAGACAAGCCTTGTATTCCTTGGCAGCTGATTAGTCGACAGTGAGCTAATCTAATAAAAAAAACAAAAAAAAAAACTAGGGCATAATCAACAGCAACATTTCCATATGTGCAGAAGAAATCATAATGAGGCAAATTCAGCATTTGGCATGTGTGTGCTTGCCTGGATGTGTGGACAGTGGATCCCCAGTTGCATCCCTGATTCGCAAAGGGCTGGGGGTCATTTTGTAAAAAGTGCAAATTGCATGCTCGGCAAAGCAAACCATAGCAGGTACATGCTGGTGCGTCCACGGAATGCTATTTTCATCATTTACAGAGTGCAAATGCGAACACTAAATTAAAGCAAAATTGCCTTTTACCTTCGTTTTTACTCTCTGCTTTGTATAAATATTTAATGCAACCTACAAATTATGTTTTGAAGGAGGTGTTTAGGTGCTATTTAGCAGGTGCAAATGTGAGGCTTATTCCATAGGAATCCACAGGTCTTACGCTTGCATGTAACTCTCACGCAAGTGCTTTGAGGCAGTCGTTATCATTCTACTGCCACATTATGTGTTCTGCTCGCGGGGCCGCTATTCACGCCTGGTCAGACCAGACGTGCATAGTGGCACCTGCTACCAGAACAGGACGGTCCACGAATGGGAATTACCGGGCATGCAATCACGGAATGGCCTGGTTATTCTAATTTTGCAGGACACGGACCCGAGTTTGGGTGTAGCTAAGCCAGTAAAAATGGCATGGCTACCTCCAAACTCGTAATGAAGCTCATTGTGTATAGGCGCTATATAAAGAAAAATATCATATCATATCATGCAGGTGTAAATCCAGGTGCCCGTGCAAAACGAGGAGGAAAGCAAAGAGGAGATGTAACCTCTGCTTTGTGTCCCTCCTTTGTTATGTTATGTTATGTTAAAGGTACTTATATAGCGCACCGTCACCAACGGGATTGGTCCTCAGGCGCTCTGGCGGATCTGTAAACAGAAGGACGGTTAGGGTTATTTGGGAGCAGGAGAGTGGGAGAAGTGGTGTGCTATTGGCAGCTTTAGCTCAGTATACACCGAGTGCTGGGCTTTGGTGCTAGTATCGGATCGGGCAAGACCTCGAGTGCTGTAGGTGATGTTTATGTGTTGTTGATGCGGTGTGGTAAAGTGCGTGCAGATTTCTGGGAGAGAGATTTTTCTGTGTCTTTGTGTGTTTTAAGTATGCAGAAGATTGAGGATTGGGTTAGTGGGGTCTGTATCCTGATTCAGGTACTTCTGATTCCGTTAGAGTTGTATCCCTGTGAGTTGGGTTGATGTTGGTTCCTTGTGGGCCAACTCGCTTTGTTGGTGCTGTGCTGACCCCACTGTATCATAGTGAGTATTGTTTGGATTGATAGGTGCATTTGAACCTTTTGTTCGGGTATGTGACTGGGTTGGTAATATCTATTATCTTGTTATCTAGTGTGACACTGGTCAGTTGAAGTTTGAGTGGTTCAGGGTCGGAGTGGTGTTGATGTGGCGTTCTAGGGCTTCCGTCTTGGTGAGCCTGTGTATTCAGTCATTCATATCCTCCTGTCATTACTGTCTTTCCGTCGGGTCTTTGGTTTCTGTGGGGCGAACATCCTTGGGGCTGTTTAGTTGTAGTTTTTTGTGTGATGGGGCATGTTGCTTCCCGCTGTGTAGTAGGTGGACAGTGTGTAATGATGAAACATTCTGTTTCTCACCCACTGGATTGGGGCTCGTGGTGTGGTGCTTCCTTTCCCCTCTCTATCTGTTGTCCTTAGGTCTGTTTGGAATGGCTATAGTTTAAGGTCATGGTCCTCTTGATGATTCGTCCTAGTGTTTCTGTCTTTGTTTTGCTATGTATATGGTCTTTGGTCGTATTGCAGCTGTCTCCCGGTTAGTCGTTTAGTATCTCGTGGGATATTTCCAGAGGGTTTTTCCCATTGATTGCTTGGTGTGGATCTGGGTCTCTCTCTACGTTCATCGATGTTTTAGTTGTGTGCGTGCCCCTGTGGCTGGTCTTTCTAGTCGTGACATGAAGAGCCAGGTTTTGAGTAGTTTCCTGAATAGTAGGTGGTTTCTTGTGTTATGTATGTACTTTGGAAGGTCGTTCCAGGCTTTCGGGGCTTGGTGAGAATGAGAATTGGTTCTATATTTTAGAACGGCACAGAAATGGAGCATAACATTACATGGATGCATGAAAGCATTATGCTTTGCTTTTACACCTCCATTTAATGCTCCACCACACTCAAAATGACCCCCCCATTTGTGTTCTTGCAGGAAGATGGATGGGTTGAGCACTTTGCTCATCACTTCCTCTGGCCAACCGTTTCTGTGAGTTATCTTTCAATACACTAGAAGCCATTATTGAGATAAGAAACACACAATGAATGCATTTTTCTGAAAGAAAATAATGTGCATTTTCTTCGAATTGGTCAGTATCAGAAATATGTGATTGTGATTTTTTCTTTTAGATGGTACATGGATAAGTTGGTAAAAATGCAACCATAACTTGTGCCAGCACCGTGGATTGCTAAGACTAACACAGGACATCAATTATGACATATGACAAGGTTAACGTCTAGATATACGGCACCTTTAGAATTTTAAAATTCTCACTGTCAATTAACAAACACAACCTGCTCAGATATGTGATGTCAACAGTGAGGTCATCAATGATGCCATTTGTGATGTCATCTTTGATGTCCTGGGTATTATAATTTCTTTGGTTTTTCGATTTTACCTTGCAATCTTTTAACAAATGTTTGTCAGTGAATTCCATTGGTTTTTACCAGTGCACTCTAAATTTCAACAACTTAGTACATTAGTTTCTCAAACTTTATATCAAAATATCATTCTACCCACTATGCAGAAGTTCCAACATCCACAGACAGCATTGTCCATCCAGGGGCGTGCCTGGGAGCAGGTGGCATGAACCCAACCCAAAAACGCTGGGGCTAACACAATGTTCATGTTTCCTTTTAGCAGAAACAATATACATAAACCAAAATTACAAACCACTAATACAACCCAAATGTATATTTATACACACTTACATCTTTCCAAATCTAAAACATAATATTTTTACACATTACAAAATATTATAAATTATAGCAAATACTGAACATAACTGTACACATTATGTAAACAATGCACTTCAACACCTCTTACAGACTGAAGGACAACAATGCAGCACAGGAAATCAGTCTCTCTGAATTTAGTAAGTAAAGATTACCTTCTCATTTATACGAAAGGTTTACCATAGGAATTTCATACATTTACAATATGTTTCCAATAACGGTAAACAGCCATATATTTGTATAGAAATGACAAGCACACTTGAGTGGCTCAAGGAGTACATGCCCAAAGATACGATGACTAATCAACAATGTAGTAATGGTAACTACTGATGTATATATTAAAATGCATTGAAATAATGCAAGTTGACAATCACTTATTAAATGACACATTTTTCATATATCTTATTCTCCAACAACAAAAAATCCAGACACTAATTATGAGAAACCAATTATAAATATCAACAAGGGACAAATAGAAAGTGCTCAAACCAAAATTAATAAATTATGAACTCAAATGTCTGAATTAAAAAATCAAGTTGCTGAACTATTCAATTATGTAAAGAATCATGTAATCCGTTATATACATTTTCATGGCCCCACGTGTACTTGTGACCCTTTTCCTAAACAATCACCCAAATATTTCCCAGAATATTATTATAATAAGCATTTTGATGAAATTTCCATCCCCAATTCTCCCATGCTTGAAACTTTACAACCTCCAAATTCCTTCATTTTTGCTTCCACTCTGGTTACCCATCCCTTTCTGAAAATAAATAAATATGAGTGTAATCTATAAATATAACAGCAACAACTCACTTCTAAAGCGCAAACAAATTACCAAATGCATCAAGGAGCTAACTTGTTGAAGAGTGGGCAAGAAATGTAACATGTATATGAAAAGAAGTGAGTTTTGAGACAAGCGTTAAACACCTCGAAATCGGTGAGACTGCAAAGAGACAAAGGAAGTGAATACCATAATTTGAGCCCTGCCACATAGAAAGAGCACCCACCAATACGCTCCAAACAATAGGGTGGTACTAATACTAGAAAGGAAGAAATTGATCGGAGAAGACCCCTTGGATGGTAAGGGAGTATTTTCTCCTGTAAAGACACACAACCTTTCTTTTGGTAAGCTCGATGAAACTGACATATTGATTTGAATTTGATACGAGCAGCCACATGGAGCCAGTGAAAATCTTGTCAGGCTGCTGATACATGATGTCTATAAGGGATGTTGTTGGCCTAGCACACCGTTGAATTTTGCAGCACCTGCAGTTGATTTATCATATAGCTTGGCTTTGCTAGCAAGGTTCACGTTGCAGTATTCCAAACCATCATTGATCGAGGCTGCAATGACTGGTGCATGAAAATTTCGAGGCATAACCAGGAACATTTTCTTTACCTTCTTCAATCAGAGGAAACCTGCACTACAATTGGAGCCTTATAAGAAAGGGAAATTGTGATGTTAAGGCAAAGGAATTTTATCATTTTTACAGGATCTGGAAAGGGTCCTAAGGAAAGAGGCCGGAAATCAACCACCCATAACGCAGAGGAGACATGGGGGCCTACCACCAGAACCTCTGTTTTTTCCCCATTTCAAGTCCATGTGCATCACGCACAGAGCAATACACAAACAAGGCGCACAATTCCTAAGCGACAAACTACACCTACATCAACCGACAAGAACACTAAGATCAAGCACCGACATACGCCTGGAACCAAAACCCTACAACAGAAAAAACTCGGAGGATCCTCTTTCTCTCACCATGCACCCAAAACCTGGAACGACCTACCTAAGAATATACAGAACACAACAAACCACCTAGCATTCAGGAAACTCCTCAAATCATGGCTCTTCACAGAGTAACCACAACAGAGGTGCACTAGAATGCGCAGTCATTAAAACAACTGTGAAAATAACTCCAACCTCGGCCACTCTCAAAGTGGACAAACACTCAAACCAAAGAACCAACCACTCGACAGAGCATAAGATATCATGGCAAATAGCCACTAAAGGAAGGCTCCAGAGACTGATCACATACTTAGACCCAGATGAAAGCCCTAAAGTGACTCACCCACTCGTACGAACCGGACAGACCATATCCAGACCGGCAGACTCATTTAGATAGAATTGTAAATATTAACATGGCCACACTTAGAAGAAGTTGTGGATATTTGCCCGCGTCGCATCTGGATGGGACTTTGAATGTTGGTATGCCCGCACTTGGATAGAATTATGAATACTGGCCTGCGTCGCATCTAGATAGGACCTTGAATGTTAGCATGCCCACACTTAGGTGAAACCTGAATGTCAACATGCCCACACTTAGATAGACTTGTGAATATTAGCCTGCGTCGCATCTAGATAGGACTCTGAATATTAGCATGCCCGCACCTACGCTAAACGTGAAGACTAGCACAGGCCACACTTAGAATTGTGGACAATTGGCCTGCGTCGCATCTAGATGGGATTGATTGAAGGATAACATGCTCGCGCCTGGATGAAACCTGAATGTTAGCAGGTGCCACACTTAGAATTGTGCACACCAGCCTGAGTAGCATCCAGATTAAGTTATGGATGTTAGCATGCCCACACCTAGACAGATTTCTAAACACTAGCCTGCGCCGCACCTAGGAAAGTCTGTGAATGTTGGCATGCCCACATGTGAAGGCCAACAAGTGCCACACTTAGACAAAACTGTGAATGTTACCATGCTAAAGGTAATGTAACCCACTAACCAATATAAGCTCAAACTCTGCATACTTATCTCACTCAAAAAACTCACACAACCATCTCTCGCACAACAAGGCGCACGCACTTCACAACACTGCAGCAACACATAAGCCGGAGCAACAGCACATGCGGACTGACACCGATCCAATACCCGCAGCAAAGCTCAGCACCCGGTGTACACCGAGTTGAAGCTGCCAACAGAACACCACTCCTCTCACTATCCTACTCCCTCTTCACCCTACTAACAATCCCCGCCCTTATCACTTACAGATCCGCCAGAGCGCTTGGGGACCAATTCCGTTGGTGACGGTGCGCGGTACAAATACCTTTAACATTTAACATTTGCCGGTGGGTTACCGGCAAACTCGTAATGAGGCCCTTGATCTTTCACTGTTTGAAAAAGTTGCTTGTGTTTATTGCTGAGTGGATAGCTGTAGCAAAGTAAGTTCTTTTGGCCATCTTTATCGCCTCATGGTAGGTCGATTTCAACCTTTTGAATAATAGCTCAAGAGAGTAGTCATGGTTTACTTGCTGGGGCGCACAGTGCGTGAAGTTCAAGAGTAAACAATGGGCCTGATGGCCGGCAGCTTTACGAAACCACTTTAAGGGAAATAGGTGTTCAACGTCCTCCATACACACAGTCAGAAGCCATGTTAGAGGTAGAGATAGGGCAAGGGGGCCAGCCCTTAATTACTGGTACTCCTTGTTGTGCCAAAATGCTAGCCTCAATTCCTCTTGCAGTTTCTCTGAAGTGTTTTTTCCTGAGCAGGTCTCAGCCGTTATAAAGGCAGCACAGTCATAAAATGTATTATAATGGACAGACCAACAAACCTGTTTGGCAGGAGAGACCATACACATACCAAGAGGTGTTCTCGTAGGACAATACTTAAACAAAATTCATAAAGCATTCAGCATTGGTGCGTGCATGAGATCAATCACATTGGTCATGGTGCGCATGATATATTCAAGAATTGCCATACAATAATGAGCGAAAGGCTAAGTCGAAACTTTTTTTTATTATTGAATTAGATATTCTCAATAGATCCACACATAGACAACGCTCTAAGGTATACAAAACGCGAATCCAGATAGATATGACAGTGAAAAAATAAACAATAAGAAAATGCATACATAATAAAAAGGTAGGCAACATAGAAATATTAATTTTAAAAGCCAAGAAAACAATGACAACCAGACAGGGATGAAATGCCAAGAGATTAAAAGGAGTGGGTGCAAGTAATCACACTCTAAATCTAACTGACCCTGACTGCAACAGATACAGTTCACAGTATTTTAACTTTAACATACATGTATGAATACTTAATGATTAGGGCCTACGCCATCCGCCCATGCAGTAAACTCGAATGACAAGTAGTTCAGCCAGAGCGTTAACAGCAAAAATGGCGTTTCGGCAGAGTTATCAGTTGCTAACTGCCGTCTTCAGGATGGGATATCGCTTCCAGACACTAAAGAAATTAACAAGGCGCTCACTTTGTGTTAGGGAGACACAGTCGACTTCCAAAAACCAGGAAATGTTCCCAGTAAAATGTCATGCACAGTGCCTAGTGAGGGATGAAGAATTCACCACGTGAAAAAGAGCAAATCAAAAGTGTGGGGACACCCAAACCAACAAACAACAGTGCCACTAAGACCCAGTGCATAGACAATGTGTGCTTATACTGAAAGGCAATCAAAGAAGTATTTGGGCACCAGAGCCGAAAGAAGTGACTACAGAAGAAAAGGAAAGAAAGGCAAAGATGCTAAAGTCCATATGTATGGGCAGAGCAGGGAGGGTATACATCTTAACCTGTGGCTGCAGCCTGTGGTATTCTACTAATTGGTGCATGCTGCCATGGCCCATGGCAGATGAGGATGTGTATTAAAATACCCCCTCACAATATGCTGCGCCATCGGGAAGGAATCTGCAGGACCTTGCCAAATGATGGGCTGCTGAAAGATGTCAAAGGAACAATTCATGAGGTAAAAGATGACGTAATAAACCAGACATCAGGAATAATTTACCTAAAGTTGAGCGTTTTGACACTGAGTCAATCTGCTTCAACAAAGAAGAACCGGTTCACTATCCCGGTAAGAGTGTGGCTGCAGGTCCCAGATGGACGCGGGATATGCGTGTAATGCCGTGCAGCGGGTGCTACGTTGCTGAGGGTCCAAACGTTCCAGCACAGAAATCATGCTGTAACGAAACCAAGTGAAATGCAGCTGAAACAACAGACATCAGATCTAGGGTATGTCCCTTTGAATGTGTGGGGCCTGTAACAAGCTGTTGCACGCCTGGGCTTTCAATGCGATTCAGAAAGGTGGGAGTCACAATATTATTTGGTGTCTCTGCCCAAATATTAAAGTTTCCTAGGATGCATAGGTTACTATGCACAATGTCTAGCTCTGAAAGAAACAGATACAGTTCAGTTTAAAAAAAGATAGACTAACAGATGTTGACCGGTATACAATAAGCAAGTGAAGCAGAACGGAAGCAAGGATAGCTGACCTTGCCACCAGCATCTCCACGGTGCTGCTCCAGTTCATGGATAATGACAATTCCATGCAATTCATGCTTTCCTTGTAGATAAGTGTGACACCACCTTCCAGAGAAGTGGAGACGCAATCAATGTGTGCTATTGTGACGAATCAACTTCCAGGGCACCTGTGGTGCAGGGATGAATATCGGTTTCTAAACCATCAATCAACCCCACACCTCAGGTACACCAGAAGTGATCCGAACAGATTGGAATACAAGTCAATCATAAACCTCCTTGTTCAATTTTGCTAACGTGAATGCAACAGCAGGTTTATCTCTGCAAGGTTGTGGATCATTGGTTAGTTGCAACACAGCGAAAATACAATCATTACCCAACAGTAACAGGGACTGTCCAGTCAAGGTTGTATACAAATATCTACGTTATTATTACTACAATAGACAGTTCTTACACACTTCAATTACAACCCCCACTGTAAAGGAATACAGAGGACAGACATTTTCATGCACCCTGGATACTGACAGGAGGGCAGTTTGTAAAGTAATCAGTCTAATAGTTCAAGATTATTTGGTTCCAGCACAAAAGGGGCAAAGCGTCATAACTGTCTCTAGGGGCCTTCGGAGAAGGACCAGGGGGGCAGAACCACAATGTACGTGGTGCTGAAGACGTTCTTGGTGCTCGACAGCATCGAGGTGGTTCCAGGGTGCTTTACATCCTGTGAAACAGAATTAGTGGCGGAAGACAGCTGCGGGTACTAGTCTGCAGGCTGTCCGGAGCAGCGGCTCAGGGCTAAGAATCATTGTCTCTGTGCTGGTTGGCAGATCTGGAATGCTAGTCGAGGTGTCTCGGACTGCTCTGGTGACTGTGGCGTGACAACAGTCAGCGGTGCAGCTGGATGCGGTTCGAGGACTCGACTGTCTCGAAATTGTCCTTAAAAAGATGGATGCTGGAAGATGCTTGTGTGGCACTCCTCCTAACTTCTTCGCAGGGGTGGTGTCCTTTCAAGGCGGACGGCCCAAAGCTCATTTTAGCAGGAAATGGGGTAGTCCTTTGTCCGGAGACTCTCAGGCACTTCACACCTAGGAAGCTTGCGGTCAGAATATAGCAGGGCATGCTGGGTGCTGGCTGGGTACCGGTTCTGGAGCTGCTGGACGGGTCCTCTGAGTCCGATATCTCCCTCTGTTCCCTGGGAGATGTTTATGGGAGGGATCTTGCTTCCCTCTTGGTACTCCTGGCCTTACTTCACTGAAGATGTAAGGTAGATCGTACCTTCAGCTCAGGTCCATATGAGTCCTTCTTCTTACTCCTTGCAAAGTCTTCAGATGATCTGATCATTGAGGAGTTCAGCCCTCTTTTAAAGCCAAATGGGCCCCAGCGATTGGTGCAGGCTAAGCCCACCTTAATGGACCAATCCTGGGTCCCCACCAACAATCTTCAGTGATGCTTCAGGTCAGAACCCCGGCACTTGGCAACAGACATGGGAAGGATGACAACATATATTCACCCATTTTCCTGTCTGCTGTACATCAAAGTGTCTCCCTAATTAACTAAACCCTATGCTGCGCTTGATCACAACATGGGCCTCCTATGAAGGTTGCAGGCAGACTTTCGTCTCCTACAATTAACATACTTCCCTGCTCTGAAAGGAGTGGTTCCAAACAGGAAATGCACTGCCCTTTCATACCAAGTAGGGGTGTTAGTACCAAGTTGACACTAACACCCTCCTGAGCTTCGAGGACTTGTGTCCTTTCACAGCGGACGGCCCAAAGCTCAGGATGGTGTTAGCAGGTAACAGCCTTGTCTTTTGTTGAGAGACTCTCCGGAACTTCCCACCTAGGAAGCTTGCTGTCAGAACCTAGCAGGGCACGCTGTGTGCTGGCTGGGTACCGGTTATGAAGCTGCTGGATGGGTCCTCTGAGTCCGGTATCTCCCTCTGTTCCCTGGGAGATGTTTAGGGCAGGGGTCGTGCTTCCCTCTTGGAACTCCTGGCCTTCCTTCACTGGTGGAAGATGTAAGGTAGACTGTACCTTCAGCTCAGGTCCATATGAGTCCTTCTTCTTACTCCTTGCAAAGTCTTCAGATGATCAGATCAGTGTGTGGTTCAACCATCTTTTAAAGCCAAATGGGCCCCAGCGATTGGTGCAGGCTAAGCCCACCTTAATGGACCAATCCTGGGTCCCCACCAACAATCTTCAACATATATTTCTAAGTCCCACCCATTTTCCTGTCTGCTGTACGTCAAAGTGCCTCCCTAATTAACTGAGCCCTTTGCGGCGCTTGATCACACCATGGGCCTCCTTTGAAGTAGGGGGTTGCAGGCAGACTTTCGTCTCCTACAATTCACATGCTTCCATGCTCTGAAAGGAGTGGTTCCAGACAGGAAATTCACTGCCCTTTCATACCAAGGTGGGGTGTTAGTACCAAGTTGACACTTTGCATCACAAAGAGATGACTGGCGTTTGGTCTCCATTGTCACTCCGTGCACCCAGGCCTTCCCTGACACCTGCTAATTACCATTCTTCAGTATTCACCACCACCAGCAAGGTTTCACAATTGCGATGCAATTCCATGGAGCCTTGAAATTCTAATCAGGCTGTGCATGGCCAAAGGCTTTTGATGTACCGATGGCTGTCAGGTGTCAGCTACACATGACAGGGGAGGGTGGCGCTGGTGAGCTCTGTCCTCCCAGACTACATGACTATTTTTCTGTTGTGCGGTGAGTGTGGAAAATGTGTGCGGGAATGGCCCCATCATTCATTTTTTTTTAAACAAACGAAAAAGTCCAGGTGAGCCCACTTTTCCTGTGTGGATGGTCAAATTCCTCACAGCTATAGAGAAAGCTGAGTCGAATTATTGAACCATATCTGGTACATTGCTAAGAGAAAACCAAGTCTCTGGCACACAAACTAGGTAGGGGTCATGGTCCTGAAGCAAAGAAAACATATTGAATTTGTGTGCAGAAAGTGAGCGCGCATTAGGCAAGCATGAAGAGTGGTGCCTTGAGTAATGATGTCCAATGATTGGGGAGTTGTGGGCCATCCAGGTGGCCACATGGTTTCCTTGGAGGCCAATGCGAGAATGCTCTCACACGACCTCCTTTAAATATTAGTCGGTACTGACCACAGAGTGGCGCTGTCGCGGACAGGTGCAGACAGGCTAAACTTTGGCTCAGCTTCGGCGCATGCTTCGTCGCTACGCTCTGTGTCATCATTATTTAAAGGTACATCCATTGTAAAGAGGCAAATTGTGGAGACCAATCAGATCAGGCAAGATGAAAGGAGAGTGAAGACAGACTCTCTGATGTAATCGAGTTCGAGTATGAAAAAAAGGAAAGTGAGAGGCTGGCTTCATTGAAGTCCAGACACCCTTAAAACACCATAAACACAGCTACAAGGAACATACAACTATTTAAAATAAAGAGAAAAAAGATGTGCAACATAAAGTAAAATGAATACAACCAATATAACGGCGTCCTGTCACCCGTTTTAGCCTACTATCAAGCGGAGGCCAGATGAAAGGAATAAAATCAAAGTAAAATTAAAAGAGGTTTTTAAAAGACACACAGCATGTGTGAGACTTGCTGCAAATATAAGTCCCACAAATGTTTCTCAATATTTAATATAAATCTGTTTATATATTCAAGGAAATGCATTAGTTGCTGGGGTGTTAAGGTGAGAACTTAATGCAAAAAAAACCTGAAATTCAGCTAAAGCCACCTTAACTTAATTTTCCCTGTTGTGCAGCCTTCAACCACAATGATGACATCACTGATGACATCACTGGTGACATAAAAAATGACATTATCTATGCCATCACCGGTGACATCTCAAATTAAATGACAACACTAACCAGTCATGACCAGTGACCACGGCCTTTAGCTGTGCCCGCTGTATATTTAACACATTAAGGAGCCATTAGCCATGGCCTATGGCTAGGGCCAGTTGCCACGGCCTTCAGTCATGCCTCCTGTTTATTATAACACATTAAGCGGCCAGTGGTCATGCCCTTCCGCAGTGTCCACTGTACATTTTAAAACACTAATGAACCACTAGCTATGGTGTTTTGCTATGGCCAGTGGCCAAGGCCTCCAGCTGTGCCCACTATATATTTTACAGCACTAACTGGACAGTAGCCATGGCCATTGGCCATGCCCACTGAATATTTTAGCACATTAAGGAGCCACTAGCTAAGGACTTCATCCATTGTCAGTGGCCGTGGCCTATGGCCATGTCCACTTATATTTCACAACTCTATCCAGCCACTAGCCATGGCCTTCAGCTGTACCCGCTGTATATTTTAACATATTAAGGGGCACAAGTCACGGCCTTCAGCAATGGTCAGTGGCCACGGCCTTCGGTCATGCTTACTGTATATTCTCAAACACAAACACAAAAAGACCCCTAGCCATGGCCTTCAGCCGTGCTCACTGTATATTATACAACACTAGTTGGGCAGTAGTCATGGCCTTCAGCCATGGCCAAAGGTCATGGCCTTGGTCTGCATTTTAACACAATAAAGGGACACTATCTGCTGCCTTTAGCCATGGCCAGTGATACAGCCATCAGCCATGGCCTCTGTATATTGTAGAACACTAACTGGTCATTAGCCATAGTCAAGGCAAAGGCCATGGCTAAGGCCAGGACCTAAATTGTTATTTAGTTAATGAAAGCTTTTATTAGCTAAGTCATATATGATGTTATGTCTGATGCCATCATAGATGTAATCAGTGGTGTCATATATGATGTAATTTGTGATGTCACCAGTGATGTCATAGATAATGTAATTAGTGATGTCACCAGTGATGACATCAGGGATATCACATGTGATGTCATCATTGTCAGCAAAGGCTGCGCAACAGGGGGCATGAAGTTAAAGTGACTTTAGATGAATTTCAGAGTTTTTCTCCATTAAGTTCTCACCTCATCGTCCCTGCAACAAAAGTGCGATTTCAAGGGTTTTGTTATTCCATAGATTTTTTCCATGCCACTGATGATGGACGTAAGCCATGCCTACTGTATTTTTTTAGAACACTACCAGACCACTAGCCGTGGCCTTCAGCCATGGCCAGTGGGCCCGGTCTCCGGCTGAGCACACTGTCCATTTTATAACACTACCAGACCTTTGTCCTTCTGCCATGGTTGGTGGGCATGGCCTCTGTCCATGCCAACTGTATTTTTGTAAATCACTTCCAGACCACTAGCCAGTGCCTTTGGTCATGGCCAGTGAGCAAGGCCTTTGGCTTTCTGTCATGGCGAGCGGGCACAGCCTCTGGCCGTTCCAACTGTATTTTTGTAAATCAATACCCGATGACTAGCCATGGCCTTTGGTCATGGCCAGAGGGGACGGCATCTGGCTGTGCTCACTGTATTTTTTAAATCAATACCAGACCACTAGCAATGGCCTTTGGCCATGGCCAGTGGGCATGGCCTACGACCCTGCCCACTGTTATTTTTTAAATCAATACTTGTCCACTAGCCATGGCCTTCAAGCATGGCTAGTGGGTTTGGTCTTTGGCCAAGCCCACTGTCCATTACAAATCACTACCAGACTACTAGCCATTGAGCACTGTCCATTTTAGAACACTGCCAGACACCTAGCCATAGCCACTGTATTTTTTAATCAATACCAGACTACTTGCCATGGCCTATGGCCATTGGGCACGGCATTCGGCCTTGCACAATGTCCATTTTAGAACACTACCAGACCACTAGTCATGGGGTACCCACTGTATTTTTTAAATCACTAACAGACCATTAGCCATGGCATTTGCCGTGCTCCCTGTCCATCTCAGAACACTACCAGACCACTAGCCATGGCTTTGAACATGGCCAGTGGGCTTGCAATGAGTATTCTTTATATCACTACACTACTGTAAGATTTAAAACACTACTAGGCCACTATTCATGGCCAAAGGCCATTACCAATAATTTTTCATCCTGACCTCCTAGTATCTGTTAAAATTACTAAAAATGTTGTTGCATTATTTTTTTGCCCTAGCCACTGTTATAGTTAAATTTGGGTTTCCTGTTTTCACAGTTTTTTTATGTACTTCTGGAGGTGTTTTTCCAGTGTTTTCAAAACATTTCTGAATCTGTGTTTATCCGTGTTTTCCCATGTGCCCCCTTCAAACAATCACGGATAACAGTTTTGTGAAATGTAAACACACAAATATTGTTTTATTGTTTCATTGCCTGCATAACCACCGTAATATCTCTCATGAAAGGCTGCAGGAATATCATATGCCCAGTTTTGAGAGGTTACCCTCGAAATCCACCGTAATGCAACCATTGCACAAAGACGTTCATTAATCACAGACTGATTTTGACCTTTTTTGACTGTGGTATTGCTATTTATAAAAGATAGCAGGCTTTGAGAGCTCACCATTCTTTTAGGGAATATGCAGTGAGATAAAATTATTTTTCCAAGGATCATGCACTTTGATTAAGCAGTGTCCTACAAGCCTTTGTTTTATGGCCGGTCTATTGATCAATGTTGTGATACATCACACAACCCCAACTAACCGCATTTAAGCTGCACGGAAAGGGGGAAAAAAATGACTCTTGCAAGAATAACATATGCTCAGGTACTTATTACCCAATAGCAAAAAATAAAAAGCTGGCACCCATGAATAAAGGTGCAGTAAGTGAACATATATCTTAAAGTGAAATATACAAATGTTGTTCAATTGACCTTCCCCTTAGGAGAAAGTGTGCAAGACAAAATAGCATTGAAGAAATAAACACCAGAAAATTAACCTGAGCGAAGAAACATTCCAATACATATGCTGGCAAAGTATACAAAGTGCTTACCTTTTAAACCTAGCAATCTGCAGTGAAATATTCCCATGAAAACAAAATCCCAATACGAAATAAGTGCTTGTGGTCTTGTGAGTAAGCGTCTGCACTGGGAACATGACACCCTGAGTAAAATACTGGTAGGCAAAAACTTGAGCAAGCTTGCCAACCTCAAAAAGTACTCAAGGGTTTGCGTCTGCCCTCGGGAAAAATGTTATGCTGTCCACACACGTGTCCTTTACTTGTGCCCTGATAAGCAGACACATCAGGGGAAATAACTGCACCAGTGTCCAGGATTGTAACCTCTCTTGCCACATCCTGATCAAATACTCATGACTTACTTGCCCTCTCCTCATTTGCCCTTCTCAGCCCCATTTCTGGCTTTCAACAAATATTCTGCTTCATAAAGAAAACTTGAAAAGTACAAATACCATACTGTCACTCAGATATATACATCCTCAAACAATTATGTTAGGCAAAACATGTATAATTATGACAGTATTACCCCCATCCTAACTGGGAGACTACAAATACCAGAATGCAATTCAGCAAAAGGAAAAAGAATTGTACTGCAGAGCTGTCAGAGTGCACCAGGCACATAGAAGATCTTAAAAGCATATTGGGGCATTGGGATAGCAGCCCTGTATTTATGGTTAAATGTCTCAACGCATTGCCAGAGCAGTTTTTGGACAGCTCATAACTTTGGCACCATTCAAAGAATCTTCACCAAATGTTGCAGAACGTGTATATGGCCACCTCCGAATGATTTTCCAAAGTTTGGTGAAGTTTCAAAAAGAGGGAGGCAATGTTATAGGGGGGGGGGGTCTCAAAACCTTTGCAATCCTAATAGACATATTGGAAAAAAACTTGCTCAAACCCACAGCCAAACCGCTGGACAGATTTGCACCAAACCTGCGTGAGGATGGCAGCATTGTCCAGAAAGCGCACTTTTGCACATTTGGTTTAAATCCGACCAGTAGATATTTTTAAAATTGGCAGAAAATAGGTAAAATAAGCGGCAAAGGAGCGCTGAAATCGTCACATTGCTAACGCTCTCCTTGCCTCAAAGTAAATGAGAATCTTGGAGTACAGGCACCTTGACCATTTGAGTTATGAGAGGCTGACCTCACTGATTACACTGGCTTACATTAAAGAGCACAACTGGTGTCAGAGGCTGATATAATGAATCTTTTGTTCTTTGCTAGCAGTACGAATTTAGTGTTGGACCACCACCTTACAATGAAAAGTATGAGCCCCAGTGGGTATAAAGAATTGGGGGTTTGTAGGGGAGGGGAAGCTCGGAGCGTTGTGTCTCATGTTGCTGTTGGATTTGTGCAGTCACCGCTTTCTACTAATAAAAGTGTTCACCAATCCACTGGAGTCGTGAGTGATACTTTTTTGCTCATCAAGATTGGTGCCTTTAGAGGTCGGATTACTGCTGCTCTGTGGCCCTGTCTGGGGTCTGGCGGGCACGCTTCATTTTGATCTCATTGTGCTTTAGAGCGATGATTTTGTCAGAGTGTTGAACTAGCCATAGTACCCGCAGGCCCAGAGAGGACAAGAAAATTGTGAATTGGTGAATACAGGTAATCGTGTCAATGTAATTGCCATGTCTTGCATGGTGGAGTCTGAAACACAGGGTTGAGGTTTGTCTCTGTAATCTAGAAAACTGGAATTGAATAATCTGGAAATCGGGCATGGTTATCTGAGGATACAGGAGGGAAAGTACTCTGCCTCCACAAATGGTTATCTGAATAAGGAAATAATAAAACCTGCTGGCCACCGCAGTTTAAAAGCAGTGCATCCAATCTCCCTACTGACTCAGAAGAGAATATTAGATCGTTGTGTCGGTCAGGGTAGTGAAAGACCAAACATGAATTAGGGTGAACGTGTTCTGGATGAGTGCGAAGAAAATAAGTTCGATGAGAGCCCTGTGACTGTCTTGTCTCAACTCATACCTCATCACTGGAAACCATAAATGTGTAACTCAAGTTGCAATCCCACCTTTACTTCTCATTCTTCTCCGTCTAGTACAGGAGAGGTAATATGATGTGTTTCTACCAATGGTGTGTCTTGTCTTTGACCCCCATCTGTGTTTCTGAAAAAACGAATACTGCTCTGCATTGTGCGTAGCGTAACAGCAGAGATAAGCTGCGAACCAGCAGTTATCTGAATCTGACCAACACTTGCGGGTCTTTCTGAAATTTCTGTACCTGGGGAGGAGTAGAGGACATGCATGATATGGGAGACTCTAAATAGACGCGGCAGAGTGGTTAAGCTTATGAGCCATACCCACACTGCCAGCCACAGGACTCAGTAGCCTCCCGTTGCAGACAGAGTTGGGAACAGACCTGGACACATAATAAGCCATACTTTGTCTTACCCCCGAGAGAATGGGTTCAGGGCAGTCTAGACAAGTGTCACTTCCTCCTAAAGGGAGTCCAGCACACCATGTTTATTCACTATTCGCCAAAAGCATCTAAGTCCCTAGAAAAATGGCACCAATATACCCAGACTGAGTTACTTAGAAACATTCCCCAGGAGGCACATTTTATTTTATCATTATTTAGACAGGAAAACAAAGTTGCAAAAGGTACTAGAGAAGAAAGGTGCACATGTACACCAATGGCAAGCCACAAACTGGGTATTAAAAGACACTCAAGAGAAGCTCCAGGAGCAAGTAAAAGTGTTGAAAACTGAGCAATTAAACCTGCAAGTACCGGCCCATAAGGCTGGGTACAAACAATTATATCCCGTACTTCAAGGGGAGCCCCCGACAAAGAAAGTCCTGAAGATATTTTGGACATGTACAATCCAGCTATTCTTAAGGAAATACCTGACAGGCGAGTGGTTAGTCTGTACTCTTCCCAACCACCAACCTATCCCCAGTCCATTCCAATAAATTTTATAGATGGCCCAGTCTCTACTAAGCTACAGGCTCAGGTCTCTAAACTGATCACCATCCTCAGGCACAACAATTAATACCACTGAGGGCATATTACCGCTCAATCAGCTTCCGGGAGGGAGAGATACTATAGTTACAGTATATGCTCCATGGAGCGCTACTGATTTGTTTACCATTGTCCAAAGATTTCCAAATATATGAGAAGACCCTGTTAAGTTTCAGGAAAAATTGCAGCTCATTATTGACTGTCATCACCCCATTTGTGTTGCTCTGAATCAGTTGTTATGAGCAGCACTACCCACAGAAACATTTACGTTGCTTAAAGTACATGCAACATGGCTGGCAGAAGAGCCTGCTTTGGATAGGGATTTGAAAGCATTTACTGACAGATTGGTGCAAAATATTATCCAAATTTGACCTCCAAAGTCCGGTTGGACACACATTAATGCATGCAAACAAGCAGAAGGAGAAAATGCGGCAGACTATTTTGAACATCTGAAGAGATGTTTTGAACAGTATTCTGGGATTGTGGATGTGACACAGGTAACACCGCAAGCTGTGGTGGCCTAGTGGGTGATGGGGTTGAAACGAAAAGTGTCAGAAGGAATTAAGGCAGTTTTGATAGGTTGGGAAGGAAAGGGAATAGTGGAAGTTGTGTTGGTCGCACAGCATATTCATGAGAAGGTTTAGAGACAAATTGAAACCACTGAAGCCAAGTTGATGGCATTGCAAATACAGAGTTTGCAACCTCACCATGAGAGAAGGGGAGGATTCTGCCCCACCCTGGGTGGTAGAGGGCAGGGATGGGCAAGAGGCAGAGAAGCTCCTCAATTGTTTGGATAGGACAAACTGCTTAAAGGTATTATACCAACATGTATAGTGATCAATGCTACTAATGTGAAGAGGTTGGACCCTGAAAAGCTGAGTGTCCACATTGACCTCAGTATGATGGTCAATTTGGGCAGCCAATTGCGCCAATGGAGATGGCAAGGTTCCCGTCTCTACCACTAGTACTATTGATCAATATTCAGGATTTCCCATGGGTCTCTGACCTTGTTGCACCACTCATTTCGATTGATCCTTTTCCCCCGTATGTTGACTTTATTGTTGCAGAAAATATCATGTCTGTGAACATGTGTAAGGGGTAAGCAATGTGAGGCAGACAACTTTTGGATGATTGTTCAAAATATGCCATTATATTAAGTTATGTATGTTATCAAACGCCTCACTATCCCAACTATGATGAAGATTTCCCTGCCCATCAAAACTAAAGGGAAACACTCGAACACAGGATACCTGGCCCTCACACTTAAACATCATCATCTAACATCATGCTACTCTGGCTCTGGGGTAATGCTGGTTTCAGCCTCAGTTGAGGAATAGCTTGTTCACTCTTGGCGTGGGCAATGCTTGGTCGCTCCAACTCCAAATAACAACGTTTGACCACTTGACTTCTCTTGGTTAGCAATTGTTGACTGCTGTCATAAAGATTTAGAGGTCACTTTTCCTCTCAGAATCATAATTACGTATAGGCGACCACTTCTTCATGTAAGTCTTAAGTTTAACAATTCCATATTGTAGCATTTGCTCTTCACGCAAGTGAAAGAGAGAATGTGATCACACATGAGTGCTGTTTCAAGGGTCCTATTTTTAAAGACTCAATGAACAACTTTACATCACCTCTACCCTTATGTGAGTGATTATTAAGTTGGATACTGTTGCTGGCAGTGCTTGCGCAAGGAATGACAATGCCAGGTTTAACTCACCGGCTTCTGTGTTCCTTTCTCTGCTTGTGCACAATTTCTACAACTTCTGGCTTCACTTGAGACCCACGCCCTTCCTCGCTGAAGACGTCTCCGGTCTGGCCACTAAACTAAAGAGCTCCTCTTGCTCCTGAGACCCATAGATTCACAAGAACTGCTCACCACGGTCTCCGACACGCTTCCTGATGAGCAGTCTCTGAAATTAGGCTAACATGGGGAAGGCAGCTTTTCTGCACGCCCTTCACTGTGCAGCCTCTTCACACCAGAGATTTGGGTAACAGGCCACTCACAGGATAAGCAGGTGAAATCTGTTGAATCAGAGTCCTGGTGTCCGTTTGGCTCTCCCATTTCTGCCTGAATTGCCAACACCGGGCCTTCTTCCTTCTGCTTCTGCTACTTCTGCATACACTACAGCCACAGTTCCAGGTCCTTCCAATTACCTGCACCCAAGGAAGATTTTTATGCCTTCCCGCTTCCCTCAGGTGTGGGCTATCAGGCCTAATTGCCTGACTACTACTACAACATGAATCTTCAGCCATCTTCCTCGTCCAAGTACTTATGGGATTATTGGACTTGAATTTAAGGGTATATTTTTTCCCCTTAAATTCATAATACGGATGAACCATTCAAATTTGTTGTTACAGAGGAATACATTTTATTTAAGGCAACTTTTGTAAATTACTTGCCATTATACCTTTGGGAGTAAGGAGGATTTTTACCCTGAAGTAAGTACCTTAAAGGGTCTTTCTTGTGTTAAGGTCTGTTCAGGTGTTAAGGCATGTGTGCCCAGAGCCACAGATCGTATATGTGGTTCAGATACATCATAATGACAATCAATTTTTACCTGTTTTGTCAACTCCAAAATGTTCTCCCTTTTAAAGGACAAATACTTTTTTTTTTTTCTCCTCCCAGGTGGTCCTCTCGTATTAGACACCATCAAGGTAAGGATCAGTAAGCGTCTGCCTTTCCCTGGCCAGAAGGGATGAAACTTTAGGCAGGGGTTAAGTGAGGGATTCATCACACATGGGAGTATCACGCTCTACTTTAAAAGCTCATCATGGGTCCTCTCCACTTAAAGTTATGATAGGCCCCATTTCCGACCAACATGCTTTCTTGTTGAACCCTTGTTCCCCTGTGAATTTGTTTGAATTAGAATTGTTATGTAAACTGAGCTGTCCTCTGATTGGTACCTCGGCCATGGGATTTCGGAAGGGGAAATAAACTTGTCCCAGGATCGAGTTTCAGTGATCCAGAAGGTCCCTAAACCACAAACAAAGAAGCAGATGAGAAGGTGTCTCTGGATTTTATGTTTCTGCAGGCAGTGGGACCTGGCTAATGTGTCCAAAGTTAAGCCCCTTCAAACCCTCCACATGATTCCCTCCCCAAACTCCTGCCATGCTCTTAGGAAGCCATAAATGCCTTTGTCACCATCAAGCAAGCTCTCACACTGGCTCCAGCTTTAGGTCCTTAGGATTATAGCAAGCCCTGTGTCTTGTTTTGCGACACATGCAAGGGATTTGCTCAAGTTGTGTGTACTCAGTTACACAGAGACAAGCATTGGGATGTCATTTATCATAGTGTAGCATTAGGTCCTGGAACGGTATAGCTCCAAGCATGTCTGTGAGCTGTTGCCACTGCTGCACTATTGGTGGAAATAACGGACTTCCTGGTACAAAGTCATCTGGTGACAGTTTCGGTTCATCAGGCGGTATTAACACTGTTGCTTAAGTGGGTGCTCGATGGACCCCAGCCGGCTCATAGAACTGGAGGGTTTCCAAACAGCACTTTAAGATGAGCAGCAGCACCCTGGAGAAGGATGGGGATTCAGATTCATACTCTTGCACCAAATCAATAATGACAACTCAATAGTTTGGCAAAGGGAGTCAGTTTAATGACAAGTACAAAAAACAGGGTGTTCAATGAATATCAGCAATCCCTCGATTTTCTTCTCGCTTCAACTCCAATTAATTTCAGAAAAAACATAACATTTATACCAAAAACTCGTCATCACTGACGTGTAACTCTTAAAACTTAGCATGTAACTTGATTGGTTCTAGGAAGGTAACTTTAATATAGGTACTATATCTGTATATGGTAACAGGGAGAGGGGATTGGATAAATAATGTCAGGTGGGGAAACTAAGCCCTTCCTTCAAAAGGGCTACTGTAAACGTCACTAAAAGTATGACGTCTCATTGGTTCTACTAACTATAGGACCCTAGATTACATGGTCCACTATGATTGGGTTGGCATCAACCCCACTCATATTTTTCCACTTGCAGCTAGCAGCCTGCAGAATAGCCGGCCAGGTGCAGGGAGTTTGTCTGCACCCCAGCTTCCCTCCAATTATTGTTAAAATCAATCACCACTTCAGTGGTCAATTATTTCTTTGTAGTTGGCCTCGAGTCTGCTTTTTGGTCTGGGAAAGTGAGGCGTCTGTGTATGGCAAAGGTCCATGCGTAGGTGTGAAAGTTTCATCCCTTCCTGCTTGTCTGGTCACGTGATTCCGACACTGTGAAATCGGCTTTTCCTTCATGCAATTTCGTGTATTTGATTTAATTCTGCCAGTCGTCTGCCATCTGTGGCTTATCTTGAACTTTCCGAACAGAATACTCTGTTCTTCTTTCTTTTTAATTGTATCCACTGTCAGCCTATTCCAACTGATACGACCTTGGCTTCTTGGCATGGTTATCTTCGTCTGAGTTTCTCTCCGTCTTTAATTCTCAATTTGTTTGCTGCAAAACTCTCCTCTTGAGACCTTTAGTAACCTTTGGTTGATTCTGCTCCTGGTGTAGTGGAAGTATACTTATATAAAGTGATTTTTGAGGTAGATGTATGTATAGGTGGCGCCTGCCCCAATCTATTTTACTACTAAACATAAGCAAGCCTCACGATTTCTTGCTTCTTGCGGTTTCTTGCATATGTACACGTTTAAACTAACTGAATATCTTTGTCGTGCATATGGCATACATTTCTGATATCCTGACATCAATTGTTTCACTTTAGGCTCGGGATATCACTTATCTGTGGTATTTCATCGCCTTTTGTCATCATTCTCAGGTCATTATATCTTCTATATGTGAGTCAGTCTGGGTTCTCATGACGTCACCATTCGTCTTCCTTCAGTATCTTCGTAGTTTCTTCGGAGGTTACATCCTGACAATTGTCATTATGTCTCACTTGTCGGTATGGTTTTCTCAGTGGGTACCTTACTGTCCAGGTTTTCTTAGGTGTCGGTACTTCAATATGTGCTGTTATTCTGATAGGTACTGGACAGAGCCGAACTGCGGCTAGATGCTGGTTTTATTTGCTCATCATATGTCACATATTTCGGCGTGAATGTTCCTGGTACTTCAAAATGGGCGGCAGGAGTGCGAATCGTGTTTGACACCTCCTCTACACTCGCCCCTCTGGGCGATTCATTGACCACTCTCATTTCTTCCTTTGTATCCATCTTTACTTCATCCTCTGGATCCAAACATAGAGGCCTGAAGATATATCTCTTTGGGGTCCATATCATTATGACTCCCTTCAAGCTTCCTGCTGTTCTTACGTGCTCATCTTTATTCCAGGTCATTAGTTGACATTCTCCACTTGGATTACAATAGATCCATCTTCCCACATAATTTCTGTGTTTCTTGGATACGAAACTTTGTTCCTTCTGGTGCATAAATGATGGCTTTCACCACGTCTCTTATTTCTTCATTAGTCAGGTCCTTAGGCTTCCATTCTGACTCGACATCAATCATGATCTTCATCCCTATGGCCTTTTTGCAGGATTCTGGCACTGAGATATTATTATCTTGATAACACAGAATATAAGCAATATCATCACTAGCAGGGCTCCTAGGAATTTGAATGCATCTGCAATCCATTGTGGAACCCATGAGAACAGTGATCCAAACCAACTGTCATCATTAACTGTGTCAGCTTCATATATCATTTGATTCTGTAGGTTTGTCAGCATACCTATGGCTTCTGATAAAGTTCCATTCTCATCATCGTGCGGAGCTATGAATGTGCAACATGATTCTCCAATTTTTGCACAAACACCTCCATCCATAGCTGTGATCATGTCAACGACATATCTGTTCTGGAGAGTAATTAGTCGAATCGCCCTTAACTCTTCCTTGATTGCATTGAATCCTTTTATGGTCATTTTGCTGGCCTGCAGTAACTCTCATCTGGTTATCTGCAACCATTTAGTATTTGCTCCAACCTGAATTCTTGGCATCAGAATTGTCGTGAATACTGATGAGGCTAGGCTGAACAACCTGTGTTCATATGGGATCACATGAAAGGCTTCTTCTGATTTGGCAGAAAAGTAATTCTCTCTTTTCATTCGGCTCATCAGTTCCACAGATCTCTTCTTTCGCAGGTGAGCATCTGGTTTTGGGAAACTGTCAATGTTCAGATCACTTTTTGGAATCACCAACGCTGGAACATGGAAATTTACTAATGTACATATGCCTCCCCAATTCTTCGGTAGTCTGATATATGCTTTGGATCCACATGCCCAATAATGATCCATGATCACTGCTGTTCCATGCATCATTCCTGGAGCGTCAAAGATGTGTCCGCAGTTCTGATTTCCTCCCATTTTTCTTGTACCATTGTTTCTGAAGCATAATTTGGAATTCTCCAATGGCACTATCTGTAAGGGTCGTCCTCTGTTTTCGACCCATGTCAATAGTTTTGCAAGTCTCAGCGATAATGGCTTGCATCTATTTTGCACTATGTCAATGGTAGCCCGGTAATGTCCAATCACTACCCATGCTCTGCAGATCACTACTCCTTTCTCCCATCCATGTTCTGTTTATTTTCCAACTCCTTTTGTCTCTTTAAAAGTTCAGCTTTCTCCATTTGTCTTTTGACTTCTCTTGGTGTGGAGCTTCTCATCGTTGGTTAACCAAACTTCTCCCATTCTTTGGAATGTGGTTCTGCAGTTGTTGACACTAGACCAGGTGTATGTGCACTCATCATTTGAGTATGTGTGTCTTTCAATAACCTTTTCTCGTGTTTACATTGCCAACCCTCTCTCCGGCGGTTCAATTTATTTGTTACCAAAAGTGTGTGTGTGTCATTGCTAATCACATAAATCTCAAGTTCACTCACCCCTCTATCTAACCTTCTAGGGACTGGAATGACTATGTAAGGTCTGGGGACCTTCGTGGGTTTCATGCGTACATCGTTAGTTGGGTGCACTGGAATCGGAATGCATTGTGCACCAATAAAAAATGCAGTTCGAATTGTCAATGACAGTAAAACGATAATGAATACTATGCATAGGTAACTAATTCCTCTATAGGTCAATTTACAGCACTTATTTCTTGGTCAATATGAGCGTCTCTCCTCCTGAGGGAGGACAAGATTACTATTTTGGTTGCCCATTTCGATCATCTAAGGAAAAACTAACTCTTTAATACATTCTGGAGGATGTTGCAAAGGCACCCAAACGCCTCACCAAGTTAGCTGGAGGCCCTGTGCAAATGCTGCCCCAGTTACCAGCTCTCATCCAGTGTAATGATATGTCTGTCAAAATACCTGTTAGTGTGCAGAGTGAAGTGCCTGGGAGAGTTCTGCTGGGTAACGACCTGAAAACTCTTGGAGTTGTGTCAAGTGCCCCCAGACCACCCAGTAAGAGGAGACAGGAGCTCACTAGGCCTGCAAGGGAGAGGACCTTGAGAGGCTCTACAGAGGAGTTGATAGAGGAAACTATCACCCCCACTCCACAGGAGTTGCTCACTGCTATTTCTGGAAAGAAAGCGGCAAAGGGAAAACCCAAGACCTCAAGGAAAAAGTCAGACCCCTGTGCTACCAACAAGGACATCCCTAAGATTGTCCAAGATCACACCTGTCATCCCTCCACCTGCTGAGGCAGAGTATGAGGTAGAACCTTGTGTGGTTGTGCCAGTTTCTGAACACTCAGATCTGGAAGAAGATGCTGTTTTGGTTGGAGATCTTGACCCTGTTGACCATCCTGAGCTGCAGTCTTTACTGGCAGAAGGTGGACCCAACAGGGAAGCCTTCAGCAGAGGACAAAGAGTGTGTCCTACTCTCGAAGGTCTTCGACAACAGGCTGCTAACCAACTTGATGGGCAAGAAGTTGGAAAGCATAGGTTAAGCTGGGAAGATGGCCTCTTCTACAGTGAACCAACAGAGTCTATCCCTGGGGACTGCAAAAGAATTGTAGTGCCCCTTGCTAACAGACTCCATTTCCTACAGTTGGCCCATGAGATACCTTTGGCTGGTCATTTGAGCTTCACAAAGACCAAGGAAAGGCTCTCCTTATACTTCTACTGGCCCAAGATGGTTTCAGAAGTTGACAAATTCTGTAGGAGCTGTCACACTTGCCAAACCTCTGGCAAGAGTGGAGCCAAGAATGTGGCACCCCTGGTGCCTCTCCCAGCGGTGGCAGTTCCTTTTGAGAGGGTGGGCATCGACATTGTTGGTCCCCTTGACCCTCCCACATCTTGAGGGAACAGGTTTATCCTAGTTTTAGTAGACCATGCTACAAGATACCCAGAAGCCATAACTATGAGAACTGTTACGGCTCAGGCTGTGGCTAAGGCTCTACTTGGTATTTTTACCAGAGTAGGGTTTCCTAAGGAAGTAATATCCATCAGGGGATTCAATTTTATGTCTCCCTACATGCAAGCCATGTGGAAAAACTGTGGTGTCACTTACAAGTTCTCTACAGCCTACCATCCACAAACAAATGGACTGGTAGAGAGGTGTAATCATACTATGAAGAGCATGATAGGTGCTTTAGAGGAGCTCTTTAAAAGAAAGTGGTAACTTCTACTGCCATGCCTTCTCTTTGCTTATAGAGAAGTCCTTCAGGATGGATTTGGATACAGTCCCTTTGAACTTCTCTATGGCCATCCAGTCAGAGGTCCATTGGCCCTGATCAAGGAGGGGTTGGAGAGTGCTCCTTCCCCCAAGCCAGTCAGATTGACTGACTATGTGATAGGTCTCCAGAGGAGAATGTCACACATGATGGCAGAAGCTAGTGATAACTTAAAAGCAGGTGAGGCTCTGGTCAAACATTGGCATGACCAGAAGGCCAGCATGGTTGAGTTTACTCAAGACCAGCTTCTATTAGTTATGGTGCCAACAAGGCAGAGGGCCTTGCAGGACAAATGGATAGGACCCTTCAAGGTTGTGGGCAAACTTGGAGAGGTGAACTATTTGGTGGATTTAGGCAGACCTAAGGAGGCTCCCAGAGTCTTTCTCATGCGTTGCTTTTAGCTTAAACTTTGGATGAGAAAATAGCAGGAGTCAATCTCTCTTCTCAACTGACATCTGAACAGCAGGAGGAGTGCAAAATTCTGTTAAATCAGTCTGTCTCCCTGTTTACACTATCACCAGGCTTGGCCCATTGGGGCCAGCATGATATTCTCACGGGTGACTGTTTAGCTGTGAAAAGCAGAGGTTACAGAATGTCAGAACATGTGAGATACCACATCAAAGGAGAGGTCAACAAGATGCTTGATCCCGGTGTTTATAGAGCCCTCTAACAGTCCATGGTCTAGTCCAGTTGTTCTAGTACTAAAGGCAGGTTGCAAGGAGTTGAGATTCTGTGTGGACTATAGAGCTCTAAATGCAGTCACTAAGACAGATGCCCATCCGCTGCCAAGGACAGATGAGCAGATGGATAGACTTGGTTCCTGCCAACTACCTCAGTACATTTGATCTGATGTCAGGCTATTGACAAATAGCCCTCACAGACCATGCCAAGGAGAAAACTGCATTCTCAACCACAGCAGGCCTCTACCAGTTCAAGGTTCTTCCTTTTTGATTAAAGAATGCACCTGCTACATTCCAAAGGATGGCCAATGAAGTTCTGAATGGGATGGAGGACTTCTGCATGGCATACTTGGATGACATTGCAGTGTTCAGCCCTACATGGAAAGAAAATATTGATCACTTAGGATATATTTTCCAGGCTCTTCAGCAGGCCCATCTGACCATAAAGGCAAGCAAATGTTAAATTGGTCAGAGCAAAGTGGTCTATCTTGGTCATGACGTAGGAGGAGGTGAAATAAGGCCATTGCCTAGCAGCGTACAAGCTGTACAAAACTGGGCCATCCCTACTACTCAAACCCAAGTGAGAGCTTTCCTAGGTCTCACTGGGTACTACATGAATTTCATAGAGAACTATGGGACCATAGCTTCTCCCTTGAATGTGATCTCCTCTCCAAAATTCCCTAAAAAGGTTAGATGGAATGAGGAGTGCACTTAAGCCTTTGGAAACCTGAAGAAAGTCCTTTGGCAAGCTCCAGTCCTAAGAACTCCTGATTCTCACCAACCCTTCATTGTGCAGACAGATGCATCCAATATAGGTATAGGTGCCGTCCTTAGTCAACTGTATGAGAAAGGTAGGGAGCACACCATTTGCTTCATCAGTAGGAAACTGAAGGAACCAGAAACAAAAGGTAGGTAATCATAGAGAGTGAATGTTTTGCCATTGTGTGGTATCTGAAGAAGTTTAGACCATACTTGTACCACCAACCCTTGAAATGGTTAATGAAAATGAAAGGGGAAAACCCAAAACTTTTTTAAGATGGTCAATCTGACTGCAAGGGTTTGATTTCACCATTGAGCACAGAGCAGGATGTCATCACCAAAATGCTGATGGTCTCTTTAGGATGTTTTTAACTGACTAGAGGTAGAGAGTCATCCAGGAGTGGATTAGATCCTCCTGTCCCTTAGTCTGGGGGGGCGAGTATTAGGGAAAATTCTCCAGAATGGATAATTTCCCTTACCTACTAAGTCCCTCAGCAGCTTTGCTGGATTTCTAGGATTTATTTTTTTTCACCTGGTAAGAGTGTGAGCCTTTTTTCCCACTCTTACATGTGTTTTGCTGTGTGTGTTTAACATGTTCTTATGTTCATAGACTGTGGAGCCTCACCTACTCCATAGGCATCATCTTTTTACTGTGTGTTACACAGCACCTTCAGTGCAGTGACACAGGGTTGTCTTTTAGACTTCCCAAATCAGACTTCATTTTCTAGGACTGACTACTGTCACCCAAACATGTAAAGTTGCCATTAACTTTATTAGTCTTTTAAACCCTCAGACCCAGTACAAACTATCTTACATAGAGTACTGGAAAGGGTTAATACTTATCCCTTTTTGTCAGTTTCTCTTGGAGCATTGTTTCGCTCCCTTTTCATCAAGACTTGGCTGGTGGCAGTGGTAACTACCATACTTTTCCTACCGCTGTTATCTTAAATAACCCTAGTAGTGTTTAATGCTATCTTGAAAGCCTTGAACTTAAAACCGCTAGACCATATACATTTCTATACGGTTCCGGCTGGGTTCATTCGCCATTTCTTTTTTAAAATGTCTTTTTTGTGTTTTACTCCGCGTGCCAAACCAGGTTTGGTTCCTTTGTTCACTGCTCTTTCGCGGACTTCTACACAGAAGCCCTCCTTAGGCACCTGAAAGTCTGGGTAGGCAGGATGTGAGGGAGGGGTTTTAGGACCCCTGCCATGGGTTCCCTTGGTAACCCGAGTGGCACTCCTGTTTCTTTGGCTAGGTGACTGTCCCGCCAGGACAGCCACCCTGCTGTGTGATTGACAGATGATCTGCAAGGGATCTTCTTCCCTTGAGCTTGGTGGGACCAACCAGCTCACCAAACACCAAAGGCCGGCCTCCCTCTCCTGGTCAAATTTGCTGTGCATTGCTGCAGTGAACTGGATAGCCAGCAGGAACAGAACCTGTTTGGGTTTTAAGGAGCGCACCTTTTATTCAATGCTTTTTTCTACTGCTAGCTTCTTCCCTGTGCAGTGCAGGACCCTCCGGTCTTCCTCCTTCTTGTCACCACGACAGTCGCTTCAGGAACCGTGAGCCCGCTGTAACTGCCAGGAACAACCAACTCAGCTCCAGCATTCTTCTTCTTTTAAGTTACTGTGCAAATCCAGTTGTTCGTTCCATCTGACCGCCTTGAAAATGTTTGAAATCTTTTGCCTCTCCAAAGGCTCATCCTTCTCTTCTCCTTTGAATACATTTTCTTGATTTTCTCGATCCATGTGTGGCCAGGTTCCTCCTTTTTCAAGTAACCGGAATTGTGACACATGCCACTCTTTTTCCTCTATCATCATTTGTCTGTCTACCACAGGGGTAATATTCCTGCATCGCTGTCTGCCTGGGAATGTCCTTAGTTTGCTCACATAGGGTGGTGGAGACACCCCCCTCTGACCGTAAGATACTCCTTCATGTTGGTCTGATTGTGTGCCTGACTGTGATGTCTTTGGTACAGATCCACTAGAACCTGACCATCTGATTCCCTTTTCTCTAGAGAAGCGTTTTTCGCATCTTCTCTCATCTTCTCTTTCTTCACATTCCTCTCTTTCTGTGTCCGATATAGTCTGTGCCCAACTCATGCAACTTCTCTCATCCTCCTTGTTTCTGGTTAGCGTCAAACTATCTAGGGACAGCTCTCTATTTTTGCTATTTTGGGAGGCGTCCTCAGGGTCTTACAACTGAGTGCTCTCAAGGCGCTTGTCCTCTCCGTTCCCTTGGGGTACCTGTTCTAGCCCCATTTCATCATATATTCTATCGATCATCTCTCCAATGCTTCTGGTGTCGAAGTCATCTTCCATATTTACCCTTGACATGCCTGGTACTGAATCGTACTCAGGAAAGAACTCTTCTATGTCTTCCCAGTCTACTACTGGATCAGGTTTTTTTAACCTCCCTTTCGAGATATTCAAGATCCCGTGCTCTCTTGCTTCATTTGCGTTCTATGTCGTCATCGAATTCTCAGCGCTTGCTCGCTTCTTCTCTGACCCTGTCTTCTTCTTGTTTCCTCGCATCTCTACGTTCATTTGCCCTTTGTAATTCCTCAACCTTTTGTCTTTTTATTCTCTTCTCCCGTATTTTTTGTTCTTCTTCTTCTATTCTCTGCTGTTCCTGTCTGTCCTGATCATCAGCTGTTCTCTGTTTATGATCAGGTTTTCTTTATTGCTCCTCACGATATAACTGCTCTCGTTTCTGTCTATCCTTTTTCTTAGTTCCTTTGTCTCTCAATCATTTTTCCTTTCCATTCTCTTTCCTTTTTGAATCATCTGGCACTCCCTTTTGTCTCATGTCCTCAATGTCTTTACCATCGAGTTTCAATAAAATCTGACCTCCCATCCATTCAATCTGTGTGAATGCCATCTCACCAGATATGTCCTCATCTCCTTTCAATCTCTTTCCTTCTCTACCCGTATCTAGAGATGTACTTGCTTGTGCTTGATCTCCTTTTTCTTTTTCACGTCTCTCCTTGTCCCTCGGGACTTTGGAGACAATATCTCTGTCTCTGTCCTTCTCTGGGCTTTCGTCACTACTTTGTGTAGGTGACTCATATGACAGGTTTCTATATCCCGTGGCTGCTTTAAGCTCCCTCAACGGGTATAATCCTTCGTCTTTACTGGCTTTTCCTTTTTGTTTCAGATGCGGCGGGTGGTGCAAAAGGCATCCCCCCCCCCCTCTGTGCATATGTTAAGCATCCAATCTACCGGCGGCTCCTCCTCCTTTTCCTCATGGTACATCTTACAAAGCTTTTATCTAACTTTTTGCCAGTATACATGGCGTGCAAATACGTCATCATGTGTTGCAGGACTGTTTTAGATAGCGAGCCACCTTGGGGCCATGACATTAACATTTTGTTTGCAGTTCCTTTAACTCACTCTGCACTACACTGTTTAAGCTTAGGTGCATGTTTTGGCAACTGTTTGCACAAGTGTACTAACAGGGTAATGTCATCCATGCTTAAATCTGTTCATCCTCTCGTTATATAACACTCTGTTATGCTTTACATTTCACCAAAAAGATCAACAATATGAGCAAGCACCAATCGTTGCAAGCTCCAATCCAGTTTTTTCACAAAAGTTTTTACTTTTACTTTTTCAAACAACAACCATCAATCCATGCCATACAACATGTCATGGATTACCGGGAGGATAGGTCAGCGGCAACGTGCGCATCTTCGAAGCAAGACGACACGAAGCAACACAGGTTCGATCCCCGGGTCCACGCTTGGAAACCTCTGGGTGTTTAAGCGCGTTATAAATACGCAACTAAGACAAAAAAAAACAATTACAAAACTAAGAAACTAAACAATTTCTGTAACAGCGCCTCGATGCCTGCGGGCTGTGTGAGCGCTTTAAAATGTAAAAAATAAATAAATAAACATTTTGTCTATTCAATTGCACAATTTCCATGCTCTTCCCCCAAAAATGTTCTTACCTCGTGACGTCAGAAAAAAGAAAAACAGAAAACAGACAAGACAGACTAGACAGACTCTGGCCGGCTACATAAATCTCATGCCATCTGCTTCCTCAGATGAATTTCTGCCCCTATTATTATTCCAACATGGAAAGCCCATTTCTTTCAGATCGCCTTCAATCGATTCTGGTCTCCTATATCGTCCTATTAATTCAGGACTTTAAATGCAGGCTTCTTCTAGGCGCTAAAACCTAGGTATCTGGGCGTATACTCGTCTCTCGGGTATCCTCCTGGTATCTCTCTCTATTGCTCGGCCACCCTCAAGTCAATACTTTACCCTTATATATACATTATGCTCTTACTCTGTCATTATGTTATCCCTCCTCCCTCCATTACCTTCCCTTTACTTGTTCTAAGGCATGCAACATTTTCCCAAAGCATTCAGTCTTTTTCACTTACCGTTCCCTTTTTATTCCCTCTCCGGACATTCGGGATTAGAGCCTTCGTTACTGCCTCTCCGTGCTGTTCGTCTGATCGGCTGCTCGTAGAAGTGGGAAGGGGTTTATGGGAGAAAGCAAAGGTTTGTTCAGACCTAACCTGCAGGATTTTTACTTAGACTAACCACTTTCTACTGGGAGCTTCTCGTTCTACTCAGCCGGATGGCAAAGGACCCAGAGTTACTTATGTCGATGTCGATGGCCAATGGGTGTCTTATCTCTTATCTAATCGATCCTAATCAAACCATAAATCTCTGCTACCAAGTGTGCTCGATGGACCCCAGCCTGGCCACAGGACTGGGGGCTTCCAAACAGCAATTTAAGATGAGCAGCAGCATCCTAGAGATGGATGGGGATGCAGATTAGTACTCGTGCACCAAATCAATAATGACAACTCAATAGTTTGGCAAAGGGAGTCCATTTAATGACAAGTACAAAAAAGGGGGAGAATATCAGCAATCGCTTGATCTTCCTTCTTGCTTCAACTCCAATTAATTTAAGGAAAAACATAACATGTATACCAAAAACCCGTCATCACTGATGTGGAACTCTTAAAACTTAACATGCAGCTTGATTGGTTCTAGGAAGGTAACTTTAATATAGGTACTATATCTTTATATGGTAACGGGGAGAGGGTATTGGATAAACAATGTCAGGTGGGGCAACTAAGCCCTTCCTTCAAAATGGCTACTGTTAACGTCACTAAACGTACAACATCTCATTGGTTCTACTAACTATAGGACCCTAGATTACATGGACCACTATGATTGGGTTGGCATCAACCCCACTCATACTTTTCCACTTGCACTTAGCAGCGTGCAGAATAGCCAGCCAGGTGCAGGGAGTTTGTCTGCACCCCAGCTTCCCTCCAATTAATGTTACAATCAATCATCACTTCAGTGGTCATGTGTCAATTATTTCTTTGTAGTTGGCCTCGAGTCTGCTTCTTGATCTGGGAAAATTAAGGCTTCTGTTTATGGCAAAGGTCCATCCGAAAGTGTGAAAGTTTCATCCGTTCCTGCTTGTCCGGTCATGTGATTCCGACACCGTGAAATCGGTCTTTCCTTCATGCAATTTTGTGTATTTGATTTAATTCTGCCAGTCATCTGCCATCTGTGGCTTATCATGACCTTTCCGAACAGGATACTCTGTTCTTCTTTCTTTTTAATTGTATCCACTGTCAACCTATTGCAGCTGATACGACCTTGGCTTCTTGGCACGGTTATCATCATCTGAGTTTCTCTCCGTCTTTAATTCTTTTCTTCGATTTGTTTGCTGCAAAACTCTCCTCTTGAGTGCTTTAGTCACCTTTGGTTGATTTTGCTCTTGCGCGTAGTGGAAGACTACTTATATAAAGTGCTTTTTGAGGTAGATGTATGTATAGGTGGCGCTTGCCGAAATCTATTTTACTACTAAGCATAAGCAAGCCTCATGATGTCTTGCTTCTTGCGGTTTCTTGCATATGTACACGTTTCAGCTAACTGAATATCTTCATTGTGCATATGGCATAAGTTTAAGACATCTTGACATCAATTGTTTCACTTTAGGCTCAGGATGTCGCTTATCCATGGTATTTTGTCTCCTTTTGTCATCATTCTCAGCTCATTATATCTTCTATATGTGAGTCAGTCTGGGTTCTCATGACCTCACCATTCGGCTTCCTTCAGTATCTTCTTAGTTTCTTCAGATGTTACATTCTGACAATTGTCATTCTGTCTCACTTGTTGGTATGGTTTTCTCAATGGGTACCTTACTGTCCAGGTATTCCTAGGTGTCTGTACTTCAATAGGTGCTGTTATTCTGATAGGTACTGTACAGAGCCCAACTGCGGCACTCTGCTGGTTTATTTGCTCATCATACGTCACATATTTTGGCATGAATGTTCCTGGTACTTCAAAATGTTGCTCATCTCTTCTACTAATGTTACCCTGAATCGCTGCTTCATTCTAAACTCAGCTTCATTGTTACCTACTCCGGATGATGGGGTACTCCACAATTGTCAGCTTGTTGCAGAACCATTTTTGTCGGATGTACCTTTGCTTAATCCTGAAATGATTCTGTTTGTGGACAGCTTGTGTGCAGGAGCTGGAAACTGGGACATCTGTTTCAGAATATTCAGTAAGTACCTCAGATGCTGTACTAGAAGCATACTTTTTACCCATGGCTAAGTCAGCTTAAATGGCCGATCTTGTGGCCCTCATCCGCGCATGTTCTCTGACACCGGGTAGATCAGCCATGATCTACACTCATTCCAGATACACCAACAGGGTTGTCCACAACTTCAGAGTTTTGTAGAAACAGTGGAGGTATTTCAAATCCACTGATAACCCAATCCTAAATGGAAAATATGTGTCAGCATTATTAGAGGCAGTGTTACTCCCTGCAGCAGTAGCCATTGTGAAGTGCAAAGGGTGTGATCCCTCAGAGTAATTTACACCCCAAGGCAATTATTTGGCCAATGGTGAAGATCATTCAGAAGCATTGAGAAGGCCCCTGGCTCCTAATGAATGTCTTGTTTGTGTTGTAATTCCACAGTCACCTATACCTTACCATGCCAGTCTGGCAATACTCCAGTATCAAGCTCCTGAACTTGAAAAGTGACCTGGAGACAACGTAGATGTGAACTAGGAAGAGATTCCCTGTGGCGTTTCCCAGATGGCGACCTGGTGGCACCTGAGGTGCTTCTCCCCTACTATTAGGGAGGATTCTCCAGAATGGCTTATTTCCCATACCAACCGAGTCCCTCAGCAGCTTTGCTGGATTTCTAGGATTTATTTTTTCACCTGGTAAGAGTGTGAGCCTTTTTTTCCCACTCTTCCATGTGTTTTGCTGGGTGTGTTTAACATTTTTATGTGCTCATGGACCGTGAAGCCTCACCTACTCCACAGGCATCATCTTTTTACTGTGTGTCACACAGCCCCTTTAGTTGTCCCAACTCAGACTCCATTTTCTGGGACAGACTACTGTCCCCCAGAACATGTACAGTTTCCGTTGACTTTATTAGTCTTTTTAAATGCACAGACCCAGTACAAACTATCTTAATGATAGAGTTCTGGAAAGGGTTAATAGTTATCCCTTTTATGAAGTGCTGTTTCTCATGGAACATTATTTCGTTCCCCTTTCTTTAAGATTTGGCTGGTGGCAGTGGTATCTCCCCTATTTTTCCTACCACGGTCTATTTAAATAGCCTTGGTACTGTTTTAGGCTAAGTTAGTAGCCTCAAACTTAAATCCGCTGGGACCCATTTACTTTTATTTGGTTCCAGCTGGGTTTATTCGCCATTTCTTATCGTAAAGGTCTTTCTTGTGTTTTACTCTGCATGCCAAACCAGGTTTGGTTCATTTGTTCGCGGTCCTTTGGCGGACTTCTGCACAGACTTTGAGACTCCCTGTACTCTCTCTTTAGAGACCCATGTCGCACTCTGTAGGATTGGCTGTGGTGACTGTCCTGCCGGGACAGCCACCCTGCTGTGTGATTGACAGCCAGGCTGTGTGAATGGGGGAAAACTGCATAAAAAGCAGGTCTCTGGGACTGAGAAGGGAGGGTCGCCACTGGATCGAGAGAACCGAAGAGAAGCTGACAGAGGAGGACCTCTACCACGACTGAACCTCCTGGTGAAGCCCTGCTGTGGGTCCGAATCTACAAACTTCGATGACAGGGAAGATCTGCAAGGAATCTTCTCCCCTTGAGCTGGTGGGACCAACCAGTTCGCCAAACTACAAGGCAGTCCTCCCTCCTCTGGTCGAATTTGCTGTGCACAGCTACAGTGAACCGGACAGCCAGGAGGACCGAACCCTGCTTGGGTTTTAAGTAGCACACCTTTTATTCGTTGCTTTGATCTGCTGTTGGTTTCTTCCCTAGGCAGTGCAGGATCCTCCAGTCTTCCTACTTCATGTCAGTCCGACAGTCGCTTCAGGAACCGTGAGCCTGCAGGACCTGCCAGGAACATCTGCCTCAGCTACAGCCTTCTTCTTCTTTTAAGGTACTGTTCAAACCCGGTTGTTCGTTCCGTCCGACCGCAGTGAAAGTGTTTGAAACCTTTGCCAATCCGAGGGCCTGTCCTTCTTTATTCTTTAAAGTAACTTTTCCTCCGACCAAGTTCGTTTTGAACTCTTGGCAAAGACTTAACCGCAAACTACCCTGAACTGTGTGATCCTCTGCAAAGACTTTGGTCCATTGGCTTTGGCCCAAGCCTCTTGATTTGATTTCGTCACTGTAGTTACTTTTTCTAGATTGCCCCACTTACTTACTTGTTGGTGCTGCTCAACTTTTGTCTAACCTTGTCTTTCCCTCCCTTTTAAATTGCTGGAGTGCAATTTTGCTCACACTTTATTTTGAGTTTAACTTGTCCAGAATCTATTGGGTAGGGTGTAGTATATTAAGAGAGTGATTTTTCTACTGCTTTACTTTGGCGAATTGTTTGACAACTGATGTGTAAATAAATGTATATTCTTTTACTCAGAAACCTTGAGTCAGTGTTTGTTGAAACCATAGTAACTGCTGTCCTTTGTGTAACTATTGGTACTGCTCATTTTACTCTTGAGATAAGTCTGGCTGCTCAGCCATTGCTACCACGTTACTATGTTGTACAGGCTTGTACCAAAGGTGAATTTGTACTGTCACTGTAGTCTTATTGTGTGTGGTGTTCCCAAAGGGTACTGCATATGATTCTGCCTAACACCTACTTAGTCCATGAAGCACACAGCACACTCCATTCAGGTGAAAATTGTACAATTGCGCAGATGCAGCGAGATTGGACGCTCCTGGATTAGCTATTATGGCTCAGCACTGTTGCAAGAACAGCATCATATGGCTAATCTACAATGTCGGGAGAGTGGGGCCTACAAAGCTGTCTGAACGACCTGTAACAGAGGGTCAATTTTTACATGTGCAGACAGACTTCATACAGCTCCCCTTGTGCAGGTCATACCTGTATTGTCTGGTCATAGTGGATGTGTTTTCAGGGTGAGTGGAAGCCTATCCTTGGAAAGCAGATGCAGTGGCCAAGAAAATGTTGAATTTATACCTCAGTTTGGATTGCCCTTATGTATCGATAGCGACCGAGGTACCCACTTTATGGGTAAAATCGTCAGGGAGGTGTGTAAATTATGGGTAAGACAACAATTCCATTGTGCTTATCATCCTCATTCTAGTGCACACGTAGAGCGCTGAAATGGCAACCTCAAGTTAAGGCTGTCTAAATTTTATAAGGAGACTGGGTTAAAATGGCCCATGCTCTGCCACTGTTTTGCTTGCTATGAGAAACAGTCCCCAGAGAATAAAAACTCTGTGCACCAGCATCCCGTTCTTTTTTCATGTGGCACATTGCCGTAAGGTTACCACCCCAGCTGATGACAACACCTCACCAGCCACTGAACCTCTGCAGACTGGCTCCACCTCCCCCACGACTACTGACGCCACCACCAGTGATGCCACCAAGTATGTGTCAGTCTCAGATATTTCTAGGGTTCCTGGAACAGAGCGATCGGTCACGTCCCTCGATCAGACAATATGCCTATGCACTGAACCGGGGTGAGCAGTTGCTGAACCTATTTAACACAGTAAGCTCTCACAGGGTGTTTTTGATAAGATTAATTTGACAGGTGATCGAGGCTAGGAAGGGACGCCATCAAGTCAGATTCCTCTATTGGCATACCATCTCCACTGGCTGCTTCCGCTGGATCTCACCACACAACCGTTCAGAGGTATGCACTGTGATCCCACAGGAAGACATCCAAGAGTCACTAGTTCTAATCAAGGTGACAGCAGACATAGTTGCTCACCTGATTTGTCTCTCCAACAACAATGAGTCCCACTGAGGAAGTGGTGCAATGGCAGAGAGCCAACACCACTGCTGCTAAATCCCCAGAATTTGCAAGTTAAGGATCTTGCTGCTATCATGTATTGGTCATGCTCTTTGTTACTATTACTCTGATATTTGTGTGGCTCTGGTACTATCAGTATCTGTAGTTTGGACTCTTAGGATGATCTGCTGACCATAAAACAGTAAACCGTGGATTTTGCTGTTAGACATTTGACAAACGAGGACACACTTTAGAGCATTGAGACTCATTGTGCTATATAAATTAAGGATTTCGGACTGGAAGTTTGGTCTAGAGAACACTCTCAGCCTACCCATGTGTCATACCATATTTATCTCAAGGAACTAGTAAAGGAACGTTGTCTGCAACCCACAAACTATTGTCCCGAGCACCTGGCTCAAAACCCAAAGAGTATTCAGCGAATAGCACCAGAGGCACAATGTTGTACTGTATCTCTGCCAGTTTAAATCTTGTTGGAATGTTGATATAAATGCATTTTATTGGTACTGAGGCTTTTCTAACAATATGTAGTGAGATGGACGGGCCTAGAGACAAGCCCTAGGTGTACAGTGAAAACACATATTTGCACCTCTTCTAGCAGCATGCGCGTATTTTCAATGTAACCGACAGCTGGGTGTACGCTCACTTGCCGCAGGAATTGTCATCACAATTCCCTATTGCACCAATCCCCTTTTAGTGGGTTGATATATGTGTGGAGATCAAGCTGGTCCCGCAGTCACCAGGCCAAAAACACTGTAGGGATGTTCAGTCCCTGTTTGGATTCTCCGGGCCTCCGAATTTCCCTGAGCTCACCTATCATCCCCGGAAGTGGGCCTCTTGTGTTATACTAACCAAGGGTCAGTGTTCATGGTAAACAGCATTTGCCAAAACCAGTGTGGTGATCAATAATGTTAAATTTGCGTTTGATCAGAATTTCATATTTTCGTGGGCTTGATATGCCACTTATCCCAGAACATATTTCATCTGTGGGGATAAGGCATGCCCATGGTTACCCATCAATTGGAGATGGTGTTGCTATATGGGATATGTTCTGCCAGCAGGGCATCACACCTCTACATTCCCTGCATCGGCTTGCCTTAAGCAAAGGCTTTCATCGGAAGATTTTGTCACAGGCCAGGGTTACCCAATACCAGCACTTGGGATTAAAATAAACAGAAATTGGTTAACACTTTTTGTAGATGATATTGCTAATGTGACAGCCTCTTCCTTGTGTATGCTGTCCCGGGAACAGGTGGCCCTCCAAACATGATTCTTCAGAATCATGGTTCTGGCCTCGCAGGGAGGTGTCTCTGCAGTCGTAAAGAGTGAGCGCTGCACTTCTATACCAGATTATGCAGGTAATATCTCTGACACCATTACTCACATTCGACACATGCTAAGCCACCAGCACACTAGGCCAGAGGCGTCTTGGTCTTTCGGGGCATAGACCGAGGGGAAACTGGTATCCCTGGGGACATTTATCGGACACATCCTGCTCGTAGTTGTTGTCATAATTATGGGGATGTTGTGTCTGTCAATGGTGGGCAGAAGCCTTTACTATTGGTTATGTAACATGTGTTCTGGTGTATCACAATCTGTTCAAGTACTTTACTTTCATGTTGAAGAAGATATAAAATGTTATGACCTGTGGAATGCAGTGTTTGTTCCTCTAGAGGTGATTGCATTGAGACTGGAGTGAAGGTCTCATAGGAGGGGTCTGTGGAGGAAAATTGGGAAATTTAAATTGTAAGTACTTCCCAGGCCTGGCACTGCAGTATTATATGGACTAGGTCCTGTAACCTGCCATGTTTAAACATCATTTCTTGCCTATGCGAGTAGGACACTGTAAAATGTACTGTGCATGTCTTTGCAATGAAGACCTCTAACCTAGCACATGTTGAAATGCTTGCTTTCACACTTCTCACTTTGGACGTGTTTCCCTTGGCATTTGCAGGTGGGATCTAAGTTCCCGCTTTCTTAAGAAAAGCGGCACAGGAGAGCAGAGGTTTTCATATTGCTAATGCACTCACTTGCCTCAAAGTGTATGAGAATATTTAAGGAGTGTCGGCACCTTGACTAACTGAGTTACAACAGGGTAACTTCATTGATAACACTGTCTTACATGAAAGAGCACATATGGTATCAAAGGCTAATATAATTCACCAGAGTAGTGAGTGATCCTTTTTTCCTCATCGCATGTTCTACAACTAACTATATTTTCTTTTCTTTACAGACAAAGAAACACAGATGGTCCCTTATTACCATGTTTACTACTTCCCAACATCAACCAATCGACTATTGCCACATCTATTGAGGCTACTAAAACTACTATAATCACACTCCAAAACTCCCACTGTGTCTGTGTCATGACCAGAGGTCACATTCTGCAAACTAAATAACTACTAAACGCAAAGTAGGCACACTGTTCTGGACATGGCCAGTTGCCACATTGTTGCATGCATTAAACCCAAAATAAACATACTGTTGTGGTTATGACCAGTGGCCAGATGGTTCGGAGCATGGCTGCATGGCCAAAACAATATATACTGTCACTACTACTGCTACTTTATCCACACTCCAAAAGTCCTATTCTTCCGCTATCCAGGGTTCACATTATTCATACCATATAAATATTAGACCCAAGGAAAGCATACTATTCTCACCATAGCCATTAGCCAGATTGTTGGGGGCATTAAACCCAAAGGAAACCTACTCTTGTAGCTATGCCCTAAAAAATCGGGCTAAAGCCAAAGCCACACTTACTTGTCCGAAAACATAAGTATTAAACCCAAATTAATAATTGTTGTAGCTTATAACATAATACCACCATTCTCAATGGATGTCTGCTGACAGTTATTGCTGTCTGGGTTGACTGAGGATAGTAAAAGTGGCCACAAATACGTCGACAAACCAGCAACCATTTTTGCACACAATATCACATACAAGGGGGCTCATTTCGGGTTTGCCGGTAAAACCTGCCAGTAGGCAGCGGGTTACTGGCAACCCAGTAATACCCTTACCACTGCCTTATATCTCGGTGCCACCGGGATATCACAAGCAGCTGCTGTAACGGTAAATTCCCATTTCCACGGAGTCCGCTAGGACTCCGTGGAAATGGGGCCACTGAAACATTGGCACTGTTGCTAACAGTACCAGTGCTTCAGAGAGAACCATGCCAGTAGGGGCCTGAGAACCCGGCAGGTCAGGAGTCCTGAAGCAGTTCACAAATCCAATATGGCATCCATTTCAAAATATTTGACGTGCCTCACATTTCCCAATTCACCAAACAACTGCCACATGCGATGTCCGCAAATGTTATGCTGCTCTGTGATTGATTCACATGCGCCTGCGGACACAGAATCAGGATGTGTGTCCATGGCCCGGGAGGATAGCTCAGCGGCAACGTGCGCGCCTTGGAAGCAAGACAAAATGAAGCAATACAGGTTCGATCCCTAGGTCCACACTTAGAAACCTCTGGGTGTTTAAGCGTGTCATAAATACGCAACTAAGACAAAAAAATACAAATACATGGTTAAAAAAAACAACAATTCCTGTAACAGTGCTTCGATGCCTGCGGGCTGTGTGAGCGCTTTAAAAATGCAAATAAATAAAAAAAATTAAAAAGGTCCGAAGGCTGATATCACACATTTATTTGCCTTGCAATGGAAGCATTTTAAAAAAAAATATCTACTGATCGGATTTACACCAAATTTACAAAAGCACACTTCCGGGCCCTCGTGCATGTTTGATGCAAATCAGTTCAGCGGGTTTGTGCTGTCGACGCAAGCAAATAAATGTTCTATCTGAATTTCAAAAGTTTGTGGGCCACCCCTATAATCCCGACCCCCCCCTTTGGAAAAAAACACACAAAACTTTGTAAAATAATTTAGAGCTGGACCTTAACTTGAGTATTCATCGAATGGGGCAAAAGTTATAAGCCGCCCAAAAACTGCTCGTCTGTGGGAAATACAACTTAACTATATGTATATTGTCACTACCGTTCATGCTGCAATACATACATATATAAATATTCACTGAAAATCTTTAGTTAAGGGACAGTTGAGGTGATCAGATTTAACACATGAATGTGAAGCACTAACCAACAAGTTCACCTCCAGAGGGTATCCCAAAGAAATTTTGGAAGAAGCACAACTAGTGCTCTCCCCATCACAAGGGAACAACTCCTCACTCCTAAAAATAAGAAAGAGACAGCCTCAATTTTATATATCTCCAAGTACTCCAGAAAAAGTTTTCATATCAAAAGAATTGTAAAAAAACATTGGTCTATTCTACATCATGACCCAACATTACTGGAATTGTTTCCATGACCACCAATGATGGTGTACAATAGAGGCATTGATATCAGGGATAGGGTAGTGAAAGCAGAAAGGGGACCTAAACAGTCCCAATTGACACTAGCAACCATGACGTGCAGTGATTGTAAAATTGTGGCAAAAGGTGTATACATCTTACACCCGCAGACTGGGAGGAAAATCAAACTAAAAGACTTTGCTACTTGTAGGACCACAGGGGTTGTCTACAGTATCAAGTGCCCGTGTGGCCTCATGTATATTGACCAAACAGCCAGATCGGCTCGTGAGAGATGGACAGAGCACAAATCGAACATTCGCTGCAGGAATGAGAAATCTCCTGTAGCAAGACATTTCACCAGGGCTAGGCACACCATTGCACAACTAAGATTTAACATACTGGATTTAGTTAAGAGACCTTTCAGCGGTGGTGATTACATGAGGACTCTTGCACAAAGAGAGATTTTCTGGATCGATCTCTTGGACACTATATCCCCTAGAGGTCTTAATGAGGAGTTTTCCCTCAATTGCTTCATATAGATATGTACAAGTTGGTCGACATCCCCTCTTTTTACCCTTTGCTATGTGTGGATAGGTCGAAGTTGTAGGCCAGTGTATTTTGTTTTACGTGAGCTGTGTGACTCCTCACTTTCTGTGTGCAATTCTCTCCTATGGCGGTTGCCTTAAAGTGTCACTGGTATTAGGTATCTTAATGCTTGCCTCAGTGGTTAGCCTTGTTGGTCATTACCACCGGGCTCTTGAATGAACGATCTGCTTGAACCATTTTTGGCACTGCTTGCTGTGGGGACTTTCCTGTTTTCCTTAGTTTGGCATTTTAAATGGTTCATTTCTATTTATTTAGATTGTCTATGAATTAGATGCATTTATATATCCGTGGATCGTGTAGTCTTTCCTCTATGTCTATAGCTGTTTTGTAATGTGGTCTCTCTTTATTTTATCTTTATTTTTCCCTTTCTCATTATTTTACACTTAAGTTTGGTGTTGTCTATTTTTCAAAATTGTATACTTCTGAACATCCTTGAGGTCAACTTAGATGTACAAACTAACGGTAACGCTAGAACGTTTCTGAGTCATGTGACATTATCACGTGATCGTTTACCCCCTGGATGTGCCTAAGAGTTTAGAAAATACACATTTATTACACAGACACCTTGTGGGTGGTGTGTGCATTTTGCATAGGCTTAAATATCCTTGAAGCCAGTTCAGTTAGGTTTTCTAACGGTAACGCTAGAAAATCTCCGGGTCAGGTGACGTCGCCACGTGCAAGCCTACTTCCTGGATTTGTTTAAGAATGCATAGAGGATACATTCAGTACGTGGACATCTTGCGGGTGGCTGAGGAAGTATCAGTTCCAGGGAGTTTTGAAGTAGAAGGTTGATCTTAAAATTGTAAGTACATGGAATGTATTGCTGTCCGTAGGTACATTAAACACAATTGAGTATTGGGCAATCTGTGTTCAGCTATCAGTAACGGACAATTATTTTGGCATATGTTTTCTTGAATTTAACAGCAGGCCATTACGATTTTTCAAGTGGCTTGACGCTCTTCACACGAATCGGATGCATACATCCATGTCGCTTTGAAAAATAGACGTGGGTTGATTTGGACATGCCGAATGAGAAATAGACTACATGACAAGCCTAGGAGGTAAATTGTTGCCTTAAGTGTGACACTTTGGTGTTTGAGTAAATAGACATAGGCACTTACTTTAATCGCTGGTTTCATGGTTTTTCTAGAATCTCTACCATGATATTGGCTAAAGACACCTTATTTTGATCTAAATTGTGGGTACCACAATTCTGTCTGTTCTCCGAACATGGTTCTATGGACTTTTATCAGAGAATTGGGTAAGCATCTGTCTCTTCACTTTATTTTTACCCTTGTTCGAGTTGATTTAGAAGACTCCACTAAAATCGATTATTTTTGATTTTCAACGGAATACCCTTAGATCTGATTGAGCAGTAGACACTTTGGAACTGCATGGAATTCCACTCACTGTGCATATTCTGAACTGGTACATGTGAAGCACACATTCTTCTCTACATTATGTTGAAACCGTCTTAATTATAGGGTACATTAGAGGAATTTATTTTTCGTTCATTTCACTTTTAGTTTCATTTTTTGGAGTCACACCAGTTGTAAATTAAGATACACCAAGCAAGAAGAGAAATTTTAAATAATCAGGTGTAGAATAGAGCAATCTTTTTGTAGTAGGTTTAAAGATATCGTCTGTAAAGATCTGTTCAATGGCATTGAGAGCCTATTGTATTATGAGGTGACTGATAATTTTGTGTATATATGTAATTTCAGATTTTGTTTGCTCCTGAAGAAGGGGTGTTTCCCCGAAACGCGTAGAGCTTGAAATCTCATCTCAACATAAGAACATTGTTCCTTTTCTTTTTCTTTTTATGATGGCCATATGCGAAGCCTATTATTGCTTTTTTATATTCAATTGTTAAATCAAAGCCATTTATGCTCTTATTTGTGTTCTATTATTTAAATTTAATTATATATCTGTGAAAATCTAAACAGTATATTGACTGATTTATTTCAGCTTAAATGGTGTCCAGGGGACGGGAGTGTATTTAAATTTAGACAATATTCTTAGTTCAGATTTAACACAACCTTGAAATGCAGTGGTTGTGGGAAGTGATGACCGTCAAAAATGTAATTGCTTGTTTACAATATCCTTATAATGACTTGCATTATAATTCTGAAGATGTTGGCTTAGGGAAATAATGTTTTCAATTTAGAATGCACAGACTATTATGACACACCCACCTACCCCAAGAACAACGTTTTCAGATTTTATTGAACTAATATAAATACCCGTCCCTTTTCAAATCACATATGAATGTCATAAATCGACGATATCAACCCTTCTGGTCTGCCGGACCCTGAGTCAATAACCACTACTCCGTTCACCTTCAACATGGCCGACGCCATGTCTTTGGTGTGGTCTAGTCTTCTGTGTGGATCACATGCTCCCTTGAAAACAGACACGCCCCCGCGCCTCCGCGCGTCTCAACGCTTTGCTTGCCTGCACCTCGCCTGGCAAGTTGTCTTCTAGTACCTAGCCCCCCTTTTCTTTGCAAATCCTGGTAACCATCCATCCTTCCCTCCTGGTCCACCCTTTCTACTCCTTTTGTGTGCTCTATTCAGAACCTAGTTGCCCTGTCTTCCTTATCCTGGTACTGGGGTACTTGACAATTATGATGAATTTGTTTCGGCCCTCAATGCCATGTTCGACCACCCCGAACAGGTGTATACCACCAAGGAAAAATTGTTAGAATTCCTGAGGGAAATAAAGATATGTTGACATATGTTACCCATTTCAAACAATTGGCTAAGGATGCTAACTGGACTCCAGAAGCCTGTTTTACCTTGTGCAGACGCAGATTAAGCAAAGAAGTCAAGGATGAATTAGCCAGAGTAGCCCGCCCAGCCTCCTATCAGGCCCTCTTAGATCTGTCCTTTCAGATAGATTTCAGGATACAAGAGAGAAAGGCAGAGAAGAAGAAGACATGGAACCTGCCACCCAAACCCCTGCCTGAACATAACAGTCCCGGGGAACAGGAAACCTCAACCCAAGGTCAATCTGAACCTGAACCCATGCAGCTTGGGTCCTTGAGAGGCCCCATCTCTACCCAGGAAAGAACACGAAGGATCAATAGCAGTCTTTGCATGTACTGTGCATCAGATAAATATTTAGTGCGTAATTGCCCGATTGCCCCTCCACGACGCTCGGGAAATGCCAGTTCCCGATCCTGAACAGAGCCCAGTTTCGGGAAAAGGAATCTTGCTCTGACATTTCACCTTCACAAGACTGTCCTTAACGCAGTACCTTCGTGCTACTCCAAGTGAACCTTTCAACACACAACAAAGAAATACATTCTATACTAGCCCTGGTGGATTATGGTGCCATGTTAAGCCAAAGAATTGACAGGAAACCCTTATCCTCCGGTCCCATAACTCAACAAACTTCTGTGCTTATGCACAATCACCAAGAAATATTGTGTTTTGACATAATCAGAGCAGCTCACTATCCCATAGTGCTTGCCATGCCATGGTTGTGGAAACATAATCCGTATATCAACTGGGCAGCTGGATCCTTGTTCTTGGGTTCCGAGTTCTGTCTCACTCATTGTCTATCTGGGGAACCCAAACAGTCTGCCGGAGTGAAGCTTCCTCAACCACAACACCTCACGGTCTTTGCCATCACCCAGGTACCCGAGGTGTACCGTCAATTTTCAGATGTATTTTCTTCTGCCATTGTTCAATCACTCCCTCCTCATCGTCCTGAAGATTGTGCAATTGACACAGAAGAGAATGCAGTTATTCCATTTGGAAAGATGTTTATTCTGTCAGAACCCAAGAAAGTTGCCTTGCGAGAGTATCTAGACACCAACCTCTCCAACAGAACCATTCGTCCATCCAAGTCCCCAGATGGAGCATCTCTATTTTTTGTACCTAAAAAGGATACTAAGGAACTCCGTCCATGCCTGGACTACCGGGGTTTGAATAAATGTACCTTGAAAGACAGATACCCCTTGCCACCTATTTCGGACATCCTGGAGGCCCTACGTGGAGACGTGATCTTCACTAAACTGGATTTAAGAGGGGCTTACCATCTGATTTGCATAAAGGAGGCCGACGAATGGAAGACGGCCTTTCGGACCCCCTTTGGTCTCTGTGAATATCCGGTGATGCCAATCGGCTTAGCAAAAGCTCCTACCGTATTCCAGCGCTTCATAGATCGGGTTTTTTCTGACATGTTGTTTCTTTTCATCATCGTCTACTTAGATGATATCTTGATTTATTCACAAGACCTGACCTTGCATCAGAAACAAGTCTCTATGGTGCTATAACGATTGTGCGAACACCATCTGTTGGCCAAACCCGAGAAGTGTATTTTCCACGTATCCACAGTCAAATACTTAGGGTTTGTATTAAGTCCTCAAGGGGTAGCCATGGATCCATCTAAAGTGGACGCAATCCTTTCTTGGCCGGCCCCAACCACAGTGAAACAGGGGCAGCCATTCCTAGGGCTTGCTAATTTCTAGAGGAAATTCATCCCTTCGTTCTCAGCTATTGTTCAACCCATCGTCCGTCTGCTAAAGAAAGATACTCTATTCCAATGGACTGTCAGCCAAGAAACTGCCTTTCAGAAACTCAAACATCTGTTTATTAGCGAACCCATCCTGGCCCAACCAGACACTACCAAACCCTTTCTGTTAGAAACGGATGCTTCCGAACATGCTATCGGGGCAGTCCTTAAGCAAGAAACCGAAGACGGATTGGAACACCAAATTGCTTATTTGTCGCAAACATTACAGCCTAGCGAAACTCATTACTCAGTCCTGGAGAAAGAACTACTCGCCATCAGACAAGCCTTCACAGATTGGCGTCACCTCCTTTTGGGCGCAAGATATCCAGTCGTGGTAAGACCGACCAGCGGAATCTCCAGGTTTTACAGGCCATGGAATGCCAAACAGTCGCCAGGCAAGATGGGCTTACTTTTTTGCTCAATATCAATTCAGCATTCAACCCGTTCCTGGTCCATCCAATGTAATAGCAGATGCTCTCTCCTGAAGATCAGATTACATAAAAGAGGATGCGCCACTCCTTCCCAAGATGTTTCCCGACAAGGTGTTCATAGCACAGGCTAACTTACTCTTAGAAACGATACGTGAAGAGACTGCAACATCAGACATTTGGAAGGAGTACATTACAGATAATCCCTGGACTCTCTCAATCAAGGATGGATACCTCTTTAAGGACAAGCGTTTGGTTGTTCCTACCCAGAAAGTTCAATCCAAGATTATGAGTCTCAGTCATGACACATTTCATTCCGGGCACCGTGGCATCATGGCCCTTATCAGACAATCAGAAGAAACTTCTGGTGGACTCATAAGCGCTCTGACATACGCGCCTATATACAAGCCTGTTCAGTCTGCAACCAGAACAAGATCGACAACAGGAAGCCAGTAGATTTGCTTCATCAACCAGAATTACCATCTCGACCCTGGGAAATCATTCCCACTGACTTTATTGTGGACCTTCCTCCCTCCAGAGGATTTACCACCATAATGGTCACAATAGGCCTCTTTTCCCACATGGCTCATTTTACCCCTTTATCCAAACTACCTTCAGCGCCCGAGATGGCAGGGATCTTTGTCACTCACATATTCCGGTTGCATGGACTACCCTCCAAAATCATCTCTGATTGCGGACCACAATATTTGTCCAGGTTCTGGAAGCATCTTTGTCGACAATTGTATGTATGTATGTATGTATTTTATTTTTGTATAGCGCCGGTAGCCCGAGGGCATCAGGGCGCTTAAACTTACAACACAGCAGCTGCACGACAGACATTAAGTAACGATTACTGCGGCCTGATGAGTGACCCTGAACACTGCTTTCCTCCAATTCATCATCTAAAAAGGTGTGTCTTCAGCCGCTTCCTGAAAACAAGGTGATTTACTTCAGACCTTAGAGTTTCAGGAACGCTGTTCCACAATTTAGGAGCCAGCACCAGAAAGGATCTACCCAACCCGGATTTCAACTTGAACTTAGGTACAGTCAAAAGGCACTTTCCCTCCGAGGGTAGTCTTCTCCTGGGTGTGTAGAGTACTAAACTCTTTTTCAAGTAGTCCAGAGCTATGCCATAAAGGCACTTGTGTACCAAACAGAGAGCCTTGAACTTTATGGGTTCCTCTACTCTAAGCCAGTGCAGAGATAATCTATCTGCAGTAGCACAGTCTTTCTTCTTCAAATTCTTAACTAGCCTGACCGCATTGTTCTGGATCACCTGGCAGCTGGATAGAGCCTTGGATGAGGCCCCTAACAACAGAGCATTATCATAGTCAAGCCGTGATAGAATGATGGCTCTGGCTATCGTGGCCATATTGCCTTCATTAAGGAACGGCTTGATTGCTTTCATTAGCCTGAGATAATACGCCGTGTTTTTTTGAAGATAGCTGGTCTGGGCATGAGAATCGACCGCAGAATTGACCATCATACCCAGGGTTTTCACTTTAGTGGCCACCTAAATAATGGCATTCTTGATTTGGAAAGAATTGTACTCTGCCCCCAGATTGCCCAACTGACGACTGGAACCAAACAACATCAGTTCGGTTTTTGAGTCATTCAGGCACATCCAATTAGCCTGCATCCAGTCGTCTATTGTCTTGTAAACCCTTGCAATCACTTTGCTATGCGTTGCATGATGACTACCCCCCAATTCCAATATAAGTTGGGTGTCGTCTGCGTAATTCGCAAACGACACTCCTGCTTCCACCAATAAGCAATTGGGTATTCAATGTGCATTGTCATCAGGTTACCAACCACAAACAAATGGAATTACTGAGAGAGTAAACCAAACCCTGGAAGAGTATCTACGTTGTTTCGCATCTAAGGTACAAGATGACTGGTCGCTCCTGATTCCTGTAGCTGAATTTACCTACAATAATTCATTTCATTCCACGACAAGGATCAGTCCGTTTTTGTGAAACCAAGGGTTCCACCCTTCAGTATTACCCACACTCTTGCCACCACCCACCCTTCAGTAGACGCTTGGATTGCTCAACTAATTTCCATTCACAAGCAAGTTAAGGAACATCTAGAAAAGGCCAGGATGGGCATAAAGAGTTCAACAAAGGTAGCAGACGCCCCTCTCTCGGAAGAATAAGGCATGATAACCTGTTCAGTGGTTGTTAACCACATTGAGAGTTTGCAGCCATCTGCTTTTTGCTCACAGTACCTTTCACATATGGAAAATATCAATTTCCATATCAGTCTTTGTCCCGCCCACATGGGCAGTCCAGCACCGAAATGCTATGGCAATTCCTCTCGGAAAAAGAGTACCAACAGCAACCCCATACACGTGTTTCAGCCTGGTTGGGCATCATCAGTGAGGTGAAGCTGAGCCTCTCTAAGCACAGTGAGCAGGGAGTCCATGGCTGGTTGCCCCCAGGTAACCTAGGGTGACCAACCCCAAGTTCCGTCAAAGAATTCAACAAAGGTAGCAGGCGCCCCTCTCTCGGAAGAGCAAGGAATGATAACCTGTTCTGTGTTTGTTAACCACATTGAGAGTTTGCAGCCATCTGCTTTTTGCTCAATGTATCTTTCACAGATGGAAAATATCCATTTGCATATCAGTTTTTGTCCCGCCCACATAGGCAGTCCAGCACCGAAATGCTATGGCAATTCCTCTCTGAGCAAGAGTACCAACAGCAACCCCATACACATGTTTCAGCCTTGTTGGGCATCATCAGTGAGGTGAAGCTTAGCTTCTCTAAGCACAGTGAGCAGGGAGTCCACGACTGGTTGCCCCCAGGTAACCTAGGCTGACCAACCCCAAGTTCCTTCAAAGAATTCAACAAAGGTAGCAGGCGCCCCTCTCTCGGAAGAACAAGTCAGGATAACCTGTTCAGTGGTTGTTAACCACATTGAGAGTTTGCAGCCATCTGCTTTTTGCTCACTGTACCTTTCACAGATGGAAAATATCCATTTGCATATCAGTCTTTGTCCCGCCCACATGGGACATAAAGAGGTTTGCGGATACCAAAAGGCGTCCCGGGCCTTCTTACACTGTTGGAGATAAAGTTTGGCTCTCATTGTGTTATCTACCCAGACATCTGAGACCCAACAAGTTGGCTCCTCGTTTCTACGGACCCTTCACAGTAATAGACATTATCAACCCAGTCGCCTTTCGACTTCAGTTACCCGCCACTTGGAAAAAGATTCACCCTGTTTTTCATACATCACTGCTGAAACCCTTCCACCAGTCAACCAAGCCAAGTCCTCGACCTCCTCCACCCCTTGTTGACAGTCAAATCGAGTTTGAAGTGTCCCGGATCTGTGATTCCAGATACTGAAGAGGTTGTCTCCAATATTTGGTGGAATGGAAGGGCTATCCACCTAGCGAACGAACTTGGGAACCAGTCTCCAATATGAATGCACCACGCCTATTGCAACGTTTTCATCGGGCTCATCCAGGCAAGCCGGGTTGCCTGGAGTTTAGGAGGAGGCATGCTGTCATGAATCGTCGATATCGACCCTTCTGGTCTGCCTGGTCCCTCAGTCAATAACCACTACTCCGTTTACCTTCAACATGGCCGACGCCATGTCTTTGGTGTCGTCTAGTCTTCTGTGTGGATCACATGCTCCCTTGAAAACAGACACACCCCTGTGCCTCCGCGCGTCTCAACGCTTTACTTGCCTGCACCTTGCCTGGCAAGTTGTGTTCTAGTACCTAGCCCCCCTTTTCTTCACGAATCCTGGTAACCATCCATCCTTCCTTCCTTGTCCACCCTTCCTACTCCTTTTGTGTGCTCTATTCAGAACCTAGTTGCCCCGTCTTCCTTATCCTGGTTCCGTCCTGGACCCTTCTTGGAACATTGAATGTATCCCGAGCCCCAGCGCCGCCGCGACCGGGACTCACTGACCTGCGCGCTCACCGAAGCCCAGCAGACTGGATTCAGAAGGCTCTAGAGCTTACCTTTATAAGGCACGCTCGTCCAGGAAAAGAAACCCGTGAACTCAAAGAAGAGATCCTCAAGAAGCAAACAGGTGAGTCACGAATCCAAGGACTCTGATTCTGACAATGAATCTCACTGCTCAATTTCAGAATTAAGGATTATTATTATAATTATTATATTTATTCAGTGCATACCTAGCTCTGAGAAGTAACAGAGAACGTTACAGAGGTATACAATAATACTGATACACAACAGAGTCCTTTACAGAGGTATACAACAGTACATTTGCATAACAGAGTGCTTTTCAGAGGTAACAACGGAACAGATATACAGCAAGGGGTAGGATATAGAGGTGCACAAAAGAGGGTCAGTGAGAGGGGTGTGGTGCTCATAGACAGTTTGAGGAGCTAGGAGCACATCAACATCCAATGTGATCTGGAAAAGGCAAGGAGCTAAGGACTCATGGACATGGTGAGGAGTGTGGGGCTCATGAAAAGTGTAAGAAGCTAGGTAACAGAAACTTGGCTAAAAGATTTTTCAGGTCCCACCATTAATGCAGCACTACCAGATGGCTACTCTATGATTAATTATAATAGACCTGTGGGGAGCAGAAGGGGAGTAGCTTTGCTCTATAAAAAAATCTTGAAATATAAAAGCCTCACAAGGTTTTGTTTTATGCACTGGGCAGGCTCTAGAAGCTACCGGTTAGGTCCACCTGTCACTCAGCATTAATCTGTTGATAGTATGTCATCCCATAAACATGTCTCCAAATTGGGAAGTGCTTTGGTTGATTGGTTGGTATCCATGATCTAGACATCTGCACCATTGGTTCTGGCAGGGGATTTTAATATGGATGTACACAAACGATGAGACAATTGTGTAGTACAACTGAAATGAGACCTAGCTGACATGGCTTTAATGCAATTGTTCTTACCTCAAACTCAAACTAAGGGAAGAGTGTTGGACTGGGTGTTTGCACAAAAGTTGAGCTTGGAAAATTATGGATGGACTGGATCAATCATGACAATGTAACTTTTACTTGTCCAGCTAAATCTTGTATGACCTTGTCGAATAATGGTTGGAAGGTACACTGGCTCAGCCTTAATATAGGCAAAACAGACAGAAGGTCTCAACAGCCGTCTGAATGCTAAGCCTAACCAACCAGTTGAGCAGCTTTGCTTAGACAAAGCCAATATTAAATTCCTACCAACTGTGACAAATTTAGGGATCCATCTTGATTCACAACTTTCTATGACCCAACACAATAAAAAAATAGTTAATAGGACTGACTAATATTTAATGGATAAGGCCCTTCATCTCTGAACTCCATGCAGCTAACATTGCTCTTACCATCATTAGTTTGTGCCTCGATTACAGCAATTCTCTGTTGCTCCGCACACGTAAATACGTTCTGAATAAAATCCAGATGATCCAACACACAGCTACCCACACTCTAGTTGACCTGTCATCTAAAATACATATTTCTCCTACTGTAAAGAAGCTACACTGTTGCCCATCATGGCAAGGATTCAGTTTAAATCACTGACCCCATTCTTTAAGGTCTTACAGAATATTGTCCCCAACTATCTATCTAGAAAATATCAGTTGAACTCCACTTCACGTGTCCGCTGATCTTCCCATGCGCTCCTTCTGTCCGAGTATCTCTTAAGGCAGTCAAGAGCAATGGGAAGGTCTTTCCAGGTAATGGCTACTAAACTTTGGAATGCATTAACTTGTGACATGTGTTTCCTAAACAATCTTTATGTTTACAGAAAAAGTCTCAAGTCGTTGCTGTTTAGGTAATAGACTTTCCCTTCTGTGAGTAAATATTACACTTTGAGTTTACGCTTAGATGCCTCGGCCGCAAGCGCTTTACAAAATACACAATACAAGATAATTAAATACAGAAATAAATACAGATTATCAACAGAGACATTAAACCCTTTCTTTCTAAAAACATGAAATATGAGAAAATTAAACAGAAGTAACTGCTGTATCAGACTTGGTTCAATTGTACAGCACGACGATTGCACAGAGCATTGATGAGGTAGGCCCTTTGAAATATAAAGGCATCAAGACACAACACCGAGGAAATAAATGCTTCAATGAGGTGTTGGTTGGAATGAAAAAAGAAGTTAGATGGTTGGAGCATAAATAGAGATGCAATCCTAATCTACACAATGCCTTGACACTGAAATGGCATGGAGCAAAATCTAAAACAGCAATTACTATGTCAAAAAGAAAGCGTCTGTCGGTTCAGATATCAAAAGCCTCTAATTCCATTAGGGCCATAATCAAATGTCTGCATGAGCAAAAGGATAGTTCAGACAAATAAAAAGGGGCTGAAAATGAAAACTGGTGCAACCAAATGCAAAGATCCTTTAGGAAAAAAAGTGAGATTAGGAATAGTATCCTTTAACCCCAGTCATACAGTGCATTTAATTGTGCATATAACTCAGAAATATTTAACCCCAATCCCTCAATATACCTGAGGTGAATCATTTGAAGAGGGAGGCAGGAAAGGACCATGAGAACATGCAAAACGTAGGCTGGGATTGCAGTGTGTCTACGGCCCTTAGGGGTATCTTGATAGAAGTGACCATATGAACATGCAAGAGGTAGGTAGGGATCACTGTGGGTCTATGACCCTTCAGGGTATCTCAATAGAAGTGGGCATAGGAACATGCAACAGGTAGGCAGCAATCACAGTGGGTCTATAGCCCTTGGAGGGGTTTCTTGAGAATTACACTCACACTATGTTTATGGGAATAGAAATTACTCCTTTCAGGTTCCTTACTTACCTAAATGTCTTTCTAAATAAGTATGGTATCTACAAGTTGCAAATAATACATTTTTGCTAGGCTCTGCAGTGAGGCCCCTCATTTCACAGTATAAACTGCCAAGAATACATGTGGAAACACATAGAGTTTCATTTTATTGGACTAGATTTACATAAAGAAACTGTACTTAGGTTTCAAAAAAATGCTAGCAGTTTGACAGGATACTAACAGCACAATGCAATCAGTTTCCTTGAAAGGAAATCTCACTTGGCACTTAACCACACTGAGACTCAAAATGCATTTCACTTTCCAGAACTCCAGTATTCTATTGGGAATTAGCATCCTCTAGCATGTAAACTCCCAGGACTTAGCATAGAAGAGGCTGAAGGGCATATCTGATTTGCTTCAATGGGTTTTTAAATTTACTTTTCCATATTTCTTTCAGTTCATGGAACCAGCATCAGTTAGGCATCTTATCCCCTCTAGTCTCTGATCCCCTCTGGTTCAGGTGAAACCTGCCACCACCATATTTAATCTCCCTCCTGAGCAAGTCTCCTAATTTCCAGATATTTTCAGCACAGCACCCTTCCAGCTTGTTGTTGTTAATAAAAAGGTGGTCCTTTCCAGCAGCATTTTTCCAATGTTAGAATCCCACCCCCTTTGTATGTCCAGTTTTTGAAGTTTCCAAAATTCCCCACGCTAATGTCATAATTATTTAAAACTATTTGATTGGCCTGATACTTCCATTGGCTTACCCAGCAGCCAGACACTCCCATTGCAAGCACAGACACAACCTTCATTGAATGATTATATTTTTTTACATTTTTTACATGAACAATGGAGGGTGCCTATTCACTCCTCCACTACTAAATGACATTTAATTTGTCTTTCATAGTTCATGACAGCAATGTGCTAATTTAATGAAATCAAGGTCATTGGAATCTGGTTGTAGGCACAAACCTTGGCATGCAACATTTCTATTTGCCATATTACTTCATAAGGTTCTGCACTTTTCTCATTTGAATAATTTCTGACTAATGTACAAAATTTGAATTTGGTCTGAAATTAACAAGAAGATTCTGATATTTAAAACACTCCAAGGGTCGGGAGGATAGCTCAGGGGCAAAGCCTCCGTCTTGGAAGCAAGATAATGTGGAACAACACAGGTTAAAATCCTGGTGCCGCACTTAGAGACTGGTCTCTCGTATTAGGCATGTTATGAAAGATTAATGAAATAAATAGGTTTCTTGTTCATAGGTCATATATTTCCAAAATTATGAATAAAATGTACTTTTAAATGTAGAGTGCATGGTTAATAACATGTGGTGCTTAAACCCAGAGAAATGTAAATGACTGGACATGACCTATAACTTCACTTTGGTCCATGCTTAGGACATGATTTATGTAAAGAACTCTTTGTAAGTCCTTGATTATGATCGATCAGCCATTTTTGATGACAGGCCTAATTGTTCTCTTTGCATTAGTAGCAGTTAATGGCAGATTTTTATGAGAGAGCGTGGTCAAAAAATGCCAGCTAATGGATAAATTTGCTTTGAGGCTAGTTCATAAAATAGTGAGAGATGGGCTTGAGTGGGAACCACAAATATAATCTATATATTTTGTGTGGCTGTCAGATAGTTTTGTGGTTTCAAATGCTTATTTAGTCCTGTTGCCAGAAAACGCCACACTTGCACAGTGGGCTGCAAAAAGTATCTAGCAATGTTTTCTGGGTTGGAATATCGCAAACGTCTGGAAGGATCTAATGTGAATATATCACTGTGGTTCATGTATCTATGTATATAATGTCAACATCATGTTACATACATATAGTCATTACTTTACTTCTTGTACATAGAATACTTTACAAAAGCATGGTTATGAATAAAAATAATTATTTATTTTTCAGAGACATAGGGCCTCATTACGAGTTTGCCGGTCCGGTAACAACGGTGCTGGTAAGCTACCGGCACCGTTGTTACCGGACCGGCAAAGTACGAGTACTGCTCGTGGGTGCCTTTCTGCCCGCCAGGGTATGACCTGACGGGCGGACCGGCACTTGTGAGCAGACCTCGACAGATGCACCGGCACCATTCATGAATGGTGCCGGTGCAGCCGGCCTCCCCATTTTCATTGTGGGAATAGGGAGTAATAATTACCGACACCCGGCAATGGGTAGTTACTGGGTGTGCCGGGACTGGAATGGCCTGATAAGTCCCCTTTGCCGGGTGCTGGTAAATTCATGACTCCAGAGGTAGCCGTGCCGGTATTTACCAGCACTGCTACCGCTGGTCTCATAATGAGGCACATAGGCTTTCCTAGGGTGTCCAATGCATTTCGCTCCTAATGACCATATTCACGGACCAAGTTCTAAATAAAAATGATCACATTTTGTGAGTGGTTTGCCACACATGATGTTTCTTTCCTATCTATCCATGTCATTGTTCACCTTTATAACCTGCCTATTTGGTCTTCATGTGTTACTTCTGTAAGAGCTTAATTTATTCTTGTCAGGCTTTAAAAGGTATTTTCTTATGCAGATCAGCTTCTATGACTTAAGGTCCTTCTGTAGGTTCTGTGGTATAAGTAAAATCGTGTTGGTATACTAGATTTTCCATTTTACCTAATGTGATTGTTAAATTCTGAACTAAAGAATAGTTTTCATACCTTAGTCAAGTAGGGTCATTGCCTCTCAGTTGGATTCTTGTCCTGGTATCTGTTCAAACATATTGTTTATTGGTTTCCTGTGTCCCCAGCAGCATTTTTATATTGCAAATGACACTGGCATCGGCAGCGTCATTGCACGCCATCGGCCATTTTGTTATTATTTTTGATTGTTCTCTGTTTAAATGGAGAATCTAGACTTGATGATATTGCCAATGGCTAGAATGGGAGTTGCTTCTATGCTAGTGGAGCTGATGATAAATATATGGCTAATATTATGCATGAATACCTATGGTGTGATTTGGTATAAGTAATGCTAATTTAGCTGAACACTGCTTTAGCATGTAGTTGGTAATGTGGAACACTAGTCTCTATTCCTGTCTAGCTATGTTAATCTCCCTAATAAATAGCTGCTATAAAATGATTATATCCAATCACTTCCTCACTGTTATGTCGTATCTTATGAAGTGTCATGATAACAAGTTAACACGTTGTTTACAAAAGAAGTTCCAAGTCCAAGTTTCTATTTTTAATTATATATACCAGAATTAACACTGCACTTGTGATCATAAAAAGATGTACAATAGATAAGAAATCAGATGTGTCAGAAAGCAGTGAGCTTCTTACAATCGGGTGAGGTTAAGTAACATTCTGACAATGTATTTATTTGTTTATTTATTTTTGCATTTATTACAGCGCACAAAACGAGGAAGTGAGAATTTGCAGCTGTACAAGGTCGGGCAGTGGAATATTTCTACACGTAAAATGAGAGGTAGGTCGGGGCTGTTTTGGAGAGACATCAGTGGACGAGGGACAGTGTTTTGAATGTAATCCTTTATCGATGTGCTGCCAGTGTGCGTCTCTCCTGGCTTCAGAAATGTGGTCAGATTTGGAGAGACCAATGGCCACTCAGAGAGCATTTTTCTGAATCGTTTGAAGTTTGTTCAGGTTGCGCTCAGAAGTACCAGTAAATAAGGTGCTGCAATAGTCGAGCTTGGTTCCTGTGATGGCTCTTGCAAAGGAGAGGCGGTTGGGAGTGGAAGGGCCTGCTGGCATGTAGCAGTTTGGCAATGTACGCTGCTGACAAGGCGATCGAGTTCACTTGTCGCGAAAGATGAAGGTTAGAGGCCAGGTAAACGGCAATGGTTTGCGTTGCAGCAAAGGTGGGGATTCGGTTTCAGTCAATCGTAAACTCCTTGTAGGCTGGGTCATTGTTGCATAGTGTGGAGTGGGAGCTGATGATGAGGATTATGGTTTTATCGTCATTGAGGCAGAATAGGTGAGAAGCCATCCAGTTTTGTATGACTTCATACACTGTGTAATGGTGGCTGGGTCCAGAGCGTATGAACCGGAAAGTGGGATAAGGAGTTGCGTGCCGTCAGCGTAGTTCGTGTAAAATATGCCGAGTAGGTCAAGGTGGTCGAAGAGGGGTTTCATATAAATCATCATCATCAAAGTTTATTCGGATTGACAATCCATTAACCGCAAATAAGTACAATACATCATTGCATGAAAAATAATCAATGAACAATGTAAAAATCACAAAATAGAACAAGTATTTAAGACAGTGAAAAAATACAAGATAAAAATATAGATCAAAACTTGCCCTCAGTATGAAATCACAATGTGCAGCCAATGTTTAAAACAAAGAGAAAATTCAGAATAAAAAGATAAATTAAGACTTGCCCTCTAGCATTTTTTCCTTCAATGCCAAGATTTTCGCAAGAATTCCAGGTAACCCCTTGCAAATGGCATTGCTTCTGCACGCAGGAGATAAATCAGTGCCGGAAAAGCTTGCGAAAAATGCATAGCTTTAAGCAGCAGGACAATGTTTTTCTTTCGGACATCATAACAAAAGGGACAGAATAAAACAAAATGCAACACATTTTCTTTTGCCGCACTACACCCCGGGAAAACTGTAAACGTTCATAAGGTGCCCAGTTCTTAGTGAATGCTCTAAGCCACAAGAGGTTAAATCATGCCCTTGTTAAATTGTGCCTTGTCTATTGCTTTATTACTATGCAAGAGGTATGGTTGTATGCCAGCTGGGTCTGAGATCAATACATGTTTCCTGTTTGATTCAATCCTAAACCCAGATGTTTCCTTATTGGCTAACAATATAGAACAAAAAATCTACTTCTATTTGTTAGCTGCAACCTGGGTTAAGAGAACAGAGGGACACTGCAAACGTGAAGCATTCAAATGTGACAGGCACTGGGAAATAAAAAATAGCCAAATGATTTTGCGCCAAAATGACCTCTGCATCAGTCTTTGATAAGCGTCAGCTTAGCTCTTGGATTAGACCAAAGTGCCAGCCAATTGATATTGATATTGATATTTTATTTGTATCGTGCTCGTACACAGGTTTTTCAGAGCACGACAAGGCAAGGGAGGGGAACAAGGGAGTACAAAAACAACATTCTTACTAGGCCCAGTGACATTGAGAACACGCAAGTGCATGGGAGAGGGAGAGGGGTAAGTGCAAGGGAGGGGGCAGAGGTGTAAAGTGCAGAGCAAAAAGTAAATTAGTAAATAAATCATGAATAAATAAATAAATAAATAACAAAAACCAACAAACAGTGGTAGTGCAGCCAGCAAGTAGCAAGTGCTGGGAATAAGGCAACAGACAGGGTGTGTCTGAATAAGGGCAGAAAAGGAAAATTGGGAGGAGGGGGTGAGCAGGTACCTGGGCCCTAAAGACAGAGGGAGACCAGGTGCATGTTGCCGAGACAGAACAGATCAATAAGGGAGAGGAGGAGAGATGGCAGAAGCAAAGAGGAAGGTCTTGAGGTATTTCTGGAACCAGAGGTGGTTCTCCTTAAGTTTCAGAGTGGCAGGGAGCCTCTTCCAGAAGGAGGCCTCAGCCGAAGACAGAGATCTACCCCCAGCTCGTTTCTTAGAAAAAAACAACTGACCCTGAGGGAGTTAGAGGTGGAGGATCAAAGGGCTCGGGAGGGAAGGTATTTACGGAGGGACAGCTGAAGGTATTTTTGACCCAGGCCCCAGAAAGCCTTGTGGACAAGGCAAAGGGTCTTGAATTCAATCCTTGCAAAGACTGGGAGCCAGTGAAGAGATTTCAGGGCTGGAGAGATACGATCCCAGGGCTTGAGGCGAAAGACAAGTCTCACAGCCCTGTTCTCAATCAGTTGGAAAGGGCAGAGAGTAGAGGCAGGTAGATTTAGAAAGAGGCTGTTGCAAAAGTCCAACCTTGAGAGAACCAGGGCTTAACAGACAGTGAGCTTCTGGGGTAAGGAGAGGAAAGGCAGAATACCTCTGAGGAGGTGCAGTAGGAAGTTTGACTTTTTTTGGAGACATCAAAGATGTGGGCAGAGGAGGAACATGTGGAGTCAAAGATTAACCCGAGGTTCTTGGCCTTGCAGGTGGGGGTAGGCGGAGGGCCAAGGGAGGCCGGGCAGAGTTTGACAGGAAAGGAGGGTGAAGGTGTGCCGATGAGGAGGATCTCAGTGCTGCTGGCATCCAGGCAGAGATCATTAGCGGCACACCAATCCTAAATGGCAGATAGGTAGTCGGAGATGAGAGAAGGAGAAGAGGTGGCCGAGGGAAGCCTGAAAATGAGTTGAGTGTTGTCTGCACAGCACTGGAAATTTGAGCAGAAAATGGCAATGCGGTGGGTGAGAGTTTCCGGGTATTGGTTAAATAGCCAGGGTGAGAGGTTAGACCCCTGGGGAACACGGCACATAGAGAGGGAGATAGAGGAAAGGATTGACCCAACTTGGACCTGGGAGGGTCGATCACAGAGGAAAGAGTTCAGCCAAGCCAGAGTCTGATCGGTAATGCCCAGGTTTTCCACGGAGACGATTGAGCAGGTTGGTATGGCTGACCGTGTCAAAGGCAGAGAAAAGATCGAGTAGGATGAGGACAGAGGAAATGTTAGAATCAAGGTTGGAGAGCAAATCTTCATGGATGTTCAGGAGAGCGGTTTCCATGCTTCTGGCAGCTCTAAAGCCAGACTGATGGTCATGGAGGCAGCCAACAGAATCAGAGTGGAGGTTAAGCTGAAAGATGGCTAGCTTTTCCAGGAGTTTGCCAAGAAAAGGAGTAATGGAAATTGGGCAATAGTTAGCTGGGCAAGAAGGGTCAGCTGTGGGTTTCTTGAGAAGAGGATGCACACAAGAGTGCTTCAGAGGGGAGGAGAAGGCTCCTGAGGCAAAGGAGAGGTTGCAGAAATTGGCCAGGGAAGGAGCGAGATTGTCAATGCGGTCCTTAATGGATTTAGAAGAACAGGTATGAACCTGGTTTGACGAGACTTTCATAGTTCAGACTTGTCAAACGACTTAGTCAGCGGAGAAAAGAGGAAAGGAGGAGAAAGAGGGTGGAGGGGTGGCTGAAGGAGGGTCTGAGTTCACAGAATGACGGAGAAGAGGAGGGGGAGGGGAGGAAAGGGTGGTCAGGATGTCCTGGATTTTTGAGATGAAGTGAGAGGCAATGGCCGTGCAAAGGGCCTGGGAGGCGACAGGAGGGGTAGAGACTGCAGCAGGGTCTGCCAGCTCCTTGCAGATTTTGGCCGAGTTGTTAGATGCCGCAGAGACACAGGCTTGGATGTGGGCTCTCTTCTTGGTGTGGACAGAGAGTCAGTACTGCCTTTGGCGCAGGCGGCAGGCCAGTTTGTCAGAAGATGAACAAGAAGCCCTCCATTTCCTCTAAGCCGCCCTACACTTACGTTTAAGTGTAGCAAGGTTGGAGTCATACCAAGAATTGTACTTGTCTTCAGGCTTCAAACAGATCCTCATGACAGGGGCTAGAGCAATACGAGTATCGTAAATAGTAGAGTAGATTGTAGACAGGGCTGTGTCAGGATGTGAGTAAGCCAGAGGTGAAGGGGGGGAGGTGGCGGCGAAAGCCTCCAATGACACACGCCTCATGGGCTGGATGTCCGAGAAGATAGGTGGCAGTGTTGGAGTAGACTTGGCCTGGGGGCAGAGAGGGAGAGATGAGAGGAGAGGAGGCAGTGATCGCTTCAGGAGAGAGGAGTGGTCAGAGGGATGTCGAGGGGGAGGTCAGAGGAGATCAAGGCATCAAGTGTGTGCCCTGCAGAATGAGTCGGGCCAGAGGGGATGATAGAAAGGGAGAGGGAGTTACTGGGGTCACAGAAGAGTACAGAAGAGGAACAAAGAGTGTCAAGATGGGTATTGAGGTCACCAAGAAGGAGGAGTTGAGAGGTTGAGGCCAGCAGGGAGGAGGAACCATCACCCCACTCAGAGAGAAAAGAGGTGATCTGACCAGGTGTCCGGTATATAGAAGCCACGGTAAGAGAGCAGCTAGGAGAGAGAGAGAGAGAGCCTGCAGACAAGGCATTGAAAAGAGGAGTATGTCTGTGTGGGAATGAAAGAGGAAAGGATCCACTCAGGAAAGATCGATCAGGCCTACACCTCCTCTAGACCGGTTGGATCTGGGTGCAGAGAGGATCTTGTAGCCATCAGGGAGGAGAGTGTGAAAGCGTGTGACAGAGCTGGCCATTAACCATCTCGCGGTAAAACCAAGGACATCAAGGTAAAGTTCTTCCAGGAGGTCGCAGATGTCAGAGGAGTGTTAGACAGCAGAGCAAGAGTTGAGCGTGGCTAGATAGGTTGACAGCCTTAAAGACCTTCCGGGGAGGGGTACAAATCAGAGGTATGCCCTGCAGAGGCAAGAAGGAGCCCGAGGTGGGGCAGAGGAGGACGGAAGAGAGGGCAGGGTAGCCAAGGAGGGAGAGGAGGGGACAGCAGGAGATTAAATGAAATTGATCAGGAGAGGGAAACACCTGTCAAAGAGGAAGAGATTGGCCTGAGGGCCTTGGACCATGATGGTGCCATTAAGGTAGACATGTATAATGACTTTAGAGGAGTCACAGGGCACTTTGAGAGCTTCCCATCGGGTGCCACCATTAATGGGAGAGGAGGAGACAGGACAGAGCACAGAGATCATATGAAGAGTCCATAAATCTGGTGAAGGAACGACAAAGAGGATGTCAGTGAGTGACTGTCGGTTGGAAGCCCTGGAATAGGTGTCAGCAATAGGGAGACCAGGGTTGGAGGCCAAAATATCCTTTTTGAAATTCTTCCTACCACACTTAGTGAGGAGCCAAGTATAGTCAATGGGGAAGCAGTTGAAAGAGATAAGAGAAAAAGAAAGCTCCATGGGAGTGGTAGCATTATAAGGAGGTACAAAGGAAGTAGATTGATACGCAGGGGTGAGGAAAGGCAGGTACGAGTAGAAAAAAGAGATTGGTGAGGTCACTTGGCCAGCAAGTTACAGGCAAGCAACAATTGCAAGCAAAGTGCAGAGTAAGTTAGCAGAGTACAGCAAGATTTGGCTTTTAAACCAAAAGCAAAAACATCCGGATCTGACTTTTAAACCTAAAACAAAAACAGCAAGATTTGACTTTCAAACCAAAAGCAAAAACAGCAAGATTTTACTTTTAAACCACAAGAACAAACAGCAAGATTTGACTCTTAAACTAAAAGCAAAACAGCAAGATCTGCCTTTTAAACCAAAAGCAAAAACAGCAAGATCTGACTTTTAAACCAAAAGCAAAAACAGCAAGATTTGACTTTTAAACCAAAAGCAAGAACAGCAAGAAGTGAGTTTACAATTGGGTTCAGATGCAAGCCAAGGCTCAAAAACGCAATGCAATTCAGAGTGTGAACATGGGAGAAACAAGTAGAGAGGGAGAGTGAAGGTCAAAAAGGGGGTAGGTGTGAGTCCAGAAAGGAGGGAACTAACCCATGGTTAAGGAGGTGAGAATGTCAAGGCGGTCTGGATTTAATTGAAGAGTGTGGTGGCAACATTATTGAAAGGTCTGGTGCCAGGGTGCAAAAAGGTACAAAGTAGCGTCCTGGTAGCAGACAGGGAGCAGACAGGGGCCTTAGAGGTGGGTCTTTGAGGAAGTGGGCTGGCTCCCGCCTCCCGGTCCCACCAATTGGCTGTTAAAGAAAAAGGTAGCCTATGGTGGACAAGGCAAGGTTAAACATGCCGCCATCTTTGAAGGGGACATGGGCTGCTAAATAAAGAACTAAAGCTCACATGGTGGGCAGAATTGTGCATTTCAACACACATGCTTCTTTGCGTGTGCGACTGCATTTAAATGCGGTGTACACAGAAAATGCTTAAAAGATTCAGGCAATGTGGACTCCTCAGCTCAGATCGATGCGTGCAGCCTGTGGAAATGGAGGGTGCCCTGGGGCTTGCCTTGAAATTAGGTCTGCAGCTGTAAATTGTTTCCGAATGTCCATGAACAGCTGATTGCAATGAGGGATGCGCATGGAGAGCGCAAGATCAGCTGTAGGCAGGATGCAAAAGCGGACCCATGTACCAGTCATCCTCTATATGTGGTGCGACTAGTTCAGTATGAACAGCAAAATTCGGTGCTGAGCTATGAAGACCCAGGGTTTTTTTAAAGAAAAATCTCTATTACTTCAATGGAATTTGTGTTCTCATTGCCCCACAGGCAAGCACCATAATCCGTTGCTGCCTTGGTTTGTGCTCTATACACTTCCAAGATAAAGTTAATTGGCTAACCCTGGCATATATTCATGAAGCGAGACAGTCCCTCCAGGGTTTGTCTCATTCTAAGGCACTGTTTCTCTATATGCGATGCTCCCTGCCAATTTTCGCTACAAGTAATACCTAGATAGGTACACAACATTTTTCTCCTTATTATCCTCCTTCCACCCCTTTTAGAACATACCATAACTGCTGACTTTTTTGTGTTTACAGACATGAAAGTAGTATAGGTATCTAATAGAAGATGCAGGGCTATTGGGGTCTGAGCAATCAGGACCATGGAGGTCATTACAACTATCTGTGGCATGGGTATCAGGTCTGGGTTCCTGGAATGGGGAAATACTGGGCCATTCCGACCTTGGAGGGCCCGGTATTGCCCCATTCCAGGAACCCATCCCCATTCCCATTCGAGCCCCCATAGGGCTCAATGGGAACGGGGAGCATTCTAACAACGGGCCTGTTAATGACGGGCTCATTGTTAGCATGCTGGACCACTCGCGGGACCCGCTAAGGATGCCTGGTTTTACCAGGCGTCCTTAGCGGGTCCCGCGAGCGGAACTCATAATGAGGCGGTAGGGGGTTGACGGGTCCGGCAGCTCTACCGGCCCCATTAAACCCCTACCGCCAAGGTCGTGATGACCTCCCATGTCTTCTGCATAGTCCAATACAGGGCGGGGCATCAGACCCAATTTAGGGGACTCGGCCATTGTTTTAACTAATACCTTGTATAGGCTGTTAATATAAATGATTTAGAGGGTGGGGAAGAGGCAGGAGCCTTGGGGAAATCTGCAGCTGACAGGAGTAGGTGCGGCAGAAAAGTCATTGATGAGGAGTTCTGAAGATCTGGTAGCTAGGAAAGACCTAATCCAATTGGTGGCTGATGGAGAGAAGTTAGCTGTTGAGGAAAGTTGTGAGCAGAGAATTTGGTGGTCCACAGATCAAATGCTACAGAGAGGTCCAGCACTATCAGGAGGGCAGTTGTGCAAGTGTCCTTGATGGCATCAAGTTGAATTTTTGGGTCAAGTAGAGCAGTTTCGGTTCCATGCTTGGGGCGGAATCCTGATTGGGAAACATCCAAGATATTATTCTCCTTGAGATACTGTTGAAGCTGGATGCAGGCTACACGATTCAGGACCTTCATGAGGTAAGGTACCTTAGTAATGGGGCTATAGTTTGTAGGTATGGCACCAAATTGGTGGAGAAGGAATCATTCATAATGGCTGCAATGATGGGAGTAAGGGTCTCGGCAAAGTCTTTGATGATTGGAGCTGGGCAAGTGTTAACTTTGCAACACAAAGGTTTGAGATGCTTGATGATCTTGATGACGTCCGGGACTGAGACAGGATGGAAGTTGAATGGGGTACAGGTGTAGGCCGGTAAGGTGCTGGGTGCTGTAAGTGATGCTGGTTTGGCTAGCATGGCAAGTTGTTTGGAGAAAATGTTTTCTTTAAGGGAGTTGTCTTTTCTAGTGAGGGCGTCTTGGATTTTGTTGCACCAAGCGGTCTCCACTGTGAGGTCTGACTGGTGGCATATAGCTCCTGAAGGATTGTGAAAAGTTCCTGGGAGTTGGATTTGGCATTACTGATTCTGGAGTTGTTGCTGCTGGCTTTGGCAGCATGGATATCCCTTCTTTGGTCTTTTGTGAGGGAGGAGAAGAGGGCTTTGGATGCATGGGAGATTTTATTTTCCTAGGTAGCTCAGAGGTGTGCTTTTTGGCACAGGCTTCAAGGAGCCCAGGTGTGAACCAAGCATTTTTTTGGTGAGGGTTTGGCTTTCCAAAGTTTGAGTGGGGCAAGAGTGTTGACTGTCTGAGCAATGGTTTGCTTTTAGATGTCAACCAGAGCTGCTGGATCCGTCACTGAGGATGGGGGGTGAGTAAGGGTAGCAAGTAACGGGGCGAGGTTGGTGTTGTTGAAGTTTTTTGTGCACCAGGCCATACCTCCAGGTTTAGCAGGGTGAGCTGGTCTGGGGCGTTTTGAAGGGGAGATTTCGAAGGCAATGGTGCTGTGGTCAGACCATGGGCAAGGGGCGGTGACAGGGTTGGAGATGTTGCAATTGAGGTCGCTGATCCAGTCAAGGGTTCGGCTTTGGTCGTCGGTGGGCTTTAGGGATTGTTGCGTGAAGCCAGCTTGGTTGAGTGCAGTGGCTACGCTGGTGGCAAGTGTGTTTGCTGGATCATTGAGGCCTAGGATGAGGTCTCCAAGGATTACACATTTTGAGTTGTCTTGATGAAGGAGAAGATGCTTGGCAGTAAGTTATCATCGAATGCAAGGCTGGGGCCAGGAGGTCGGTAGATATAAGCATGGTGATGGAGTCAGTAGGTGACATGGAGAGTTTGGTGAGTAGGGATTTGCTTTGCAGTTGGGGATGACGTTGGTGTGTGTGGCTCTGATAGAGAGGGTGTTTTTGAAGATGAGATTGATGCTGCCTCCTATTTTAGAGGATCTGTCACATAGGATGGCTTAACCCAGAGGGATGGTGATGGAAAGGTCTGGGCCTGCAGCGGGGTGAAGCCAGGTTTCAGTAAAGACAAGGTTGTAGAGGGGACTAAATGGAACAGTCCCCAGGGACAACACATGGGTGGACTAACATAGATTAGGGACAATCAATATTAGACTTTTTTTTTAAACAACTTTATTTTTTAATCAAAGGTTTACAGGTAATCAGGACATTACACTTTCAAACAGTTATTAACGACATTCAGTACCTTTTTTGTGTTCATGCCGTTCAGTTCATTGAATTACCCCTTGCCTTCGAGGATATTTCCATTTCCCCCCACCCTTTTCCCCAACTCCCCCCCAGCTTTAACCACAACTTTGCGATACAGAGTTCAATGGGTATGAGTTCTTTCACTGACGATGGAGTCCGAATCTTCTTTCGTCTGGTGGGACTCAGATGACATGTGTGTTCCGAAGAAGATGAGGTTTGAAGAATTGGGCTTCTTTATCCTGCACCAGTTTGTGGAAGGGGGTCCAGACGGTCACAAATGTTTTATATTTTCCGGTGCTGAGAGCACATATCTTTTCCATGGCCATTACTCCCCAAATCTTAATCCACTACCATGCTGATGTCAGGCCCACTTCGGTTTTCCAGTTCTGTGCAAGGGTCATTCTCGCTGCTGATAACAAATGGGTGATGAGAGTGGCTGTCGCTCCTGTCATTGCATATTTTCCTTCTATAGGGACCCCTAATAGAATTGTTTTCGGGGACATTGGTAGTTCGACTACAGAGATGTCTTTTATATGGCTTAATATTTCCTTCCAGTAGGACACTGCTTTGGGACATGTTCACCACATGTGGAATAGGTCTCCCCTCTCACCGCAGTTCCTCCAGAAATTTGGTGAATATGACTTTGTGATTTTGTGTATTCGGTTCGGGGACATATACCATCTAAGGCACAATTTGTAAGCCAATTCCTTAATCGTGGCGCATCTAGAAGTGCTGTGTGCAAGTGTCCATATTTGATTCCATTCCTCCTCTGTTAGCGGCTCTTGGATATCCCTTTCCCAGTTCACTTTGCATGGGAGGCTGTCCGTCGATTGATTGTTGGAGAGCAGTCTGTAGAGTCTGGTAACCCCCTTTACAGTTTGACCCTCCTGCAGGGTCAACTCTAGACCTGACGGTGTTCTTGTGCCCGCGCTCTTCACTTTTGGATTGGTTATCCAGTGTCTTATTTGTGCATATCTATAGCACTCTCTTTCCCCTATGCTGAATTTCTGCTGACAGTCCTTATAGAGTAGTGGGCAACCATCTTTGTACATGTCTTTCAGGATCATGGTTTCAACACCCAACCATCCCGCCCAATATTTTCTCTGGAGACATCTGGGTTGTACATCATCAGCGTTTATGGGCCCAAGCCATTCGGGATGCGTTTCTTTTTCCGTGCTTTGTCCCAGCTTTGCAGCAACCATTTCGTAATTTCGTCATTTCTAAAAAGCGCTCCCCCTCTCTCACAATGTTCCTCTTTCAGGCTCATCAGGGTCATCAGGGAAGTTAACGAGGCTGACTGCTCGATTCTACACCATCCCTTGTGATTCTCAGGTTTTGCCCACCTCAGCATTGGCGCGAGCTGTGCTGCTAAGATATATCTGTCCATTTCTCGAACTCCCAGGCTGCCCAGGAGTGGGGGGCACATTAGAATTTGTTTCTGGATCCTGGGTTTCTTGCCTTGCCTTGCCAAGTATTCTAGTGTTTCTCCCACCAGGTCACCGGGAATGTCCTCTCCAACGTCTCAATCACTTCTCTCCTGCTGTGATATTCATGGCTTTTGATTTGGAGAGGTTTATGGAGAATACCGAGACCTGCCTGAATTCCTCCAGCCGTGCCATTGCTCTGGGCATGGTTTCTTCCAGATCCTCCATGAAAAGCACTCCCCTGATGCCGTCATTCTGTGGGATTTGCATTGCGCATGGTTCCATTGCCATTGCGAAGATCAGGGGGGAGAGTGGGCAACCCTGGCGTGTGCCCCTTCTGATCTTGACAAACTCTGTGCTTTGCCCGTGATCTTGAAACTTGTCGATGGGCTTTGGTAGTAGGCAAGCACCATCTTGGTGAACTCAGGATGAAACCGAAGCATTCCAAGATCAGTTTGAGGTAATGGAAGTCCATGCTGTCAATTGCCCGGGTGGCATCTAGTGCAGCCACTGCAAATGCTTGTTGTGTCCGTCTCCCCGCATCGATTACATTCAATGCTCTCCTTACATTATCCTGTGTGTGCCTGTCTGTGATGAACCCCGCCTGATCATCATGTATTATGTTCGGGAGGATTTTCATCAGGCAAGTGGCAAGAATCTTTGCATAAATGTTTGCGTCAGTGTTCAGCAACGCTATAGGACAATAGCTTGCGCAGTTGTGGGGATCCTTTCCCGGCTTCGAGGGCAGTATAGTTATGGACCTCCACATATCAGGCATGACCCTCCCCTCATCTCTAATTGTGTTATATAGCCTAGTCAGCAGGCCGAGTAACTGCATAATGTCTTGTAGTACCCGTTGCCAAGGCCATCTGGACCTGAAGCCTTGTTTGCTGGCAGTGCTGAAATGGCATTGCTGATCTCTTGTGGCGAGATCGGGGCCTCAAGACTAGTTCTGTCTTGTTCTGCGATCTGGGGCAAGGGGAGAGAGCTGATGTATGAGAGTTGCCAGTCAGGGTCGAGGTTCTCACTACTTAAGAGTTCCTCATGGAAATACTTAATTATTTATTTTTTGTCCAGCTCCGCCGTGTGTGGTTTTCCCTGCTCGTCGTTCAGTAGTGCTATGTAGTTCCTGGCTTTTCGTTTTCTCAATTTTGCGGTGAGGAATCAATTCACCTTGCCCCCGTGGATGTAATAGGATTGTTTCATATGTAGTAATGATTGGGCGATCTGGTCCGCTGTATGGTTCTCCAGTTGGGCTCTGATGTTTCAGAGCATTCTCAGGGACTTTCCTGAGCGTCTGGATTTATGTTGGGTTTCTGCGTCCTTCACCTCCTTTTCTAGCTGGTGCATCACCAATGCCCTTTCCGTGTAGTATTCCGCTGCCTGTGACATACATTGTCCCCTGATCACTGCTTTCCTGCATCCCATATCACCCCCCAGCCTGTTTACCCATTGTCGTTTTCTTTAAACTAATTGGTAATGGAGGCCTCCTTGTGAGCTCTGAATGCTACGTCCTTCAGGAGAATTTCATTTAGTCTCCAGGGTGATTTTCCTTTGTGCCCCTCTTCCCCCCAGTCTACCCCCACCAACACTGGTCCGAGTGATATTCCACTCCTATTTCTACCCCCGTTATTTGTGGGATTAATGTATCAGAGACTAGTGTCATATCTATTCTGGAGTATCCGAGGGGGACAGCCGAGTAGTGGGTGTACTCCCTGCTGTCCCCTTGAAAGAATCGTCAAGTTTCAATTACCCCTAATTCTCTGAGAAAGCCTGTCTGTTTTTCTGGTCAGCTGTTGTGGAAGGGAGTGTTTTATCCAGCTGCGGGTCCATAAAACAGTTAAAGTCCCCCCTATAATCAGTTGGCCCTCACACCAGCTGCCCAGCTTGCCCAGTAAATCCGTTATGAACATATCCTGACACTCATTAGGTGCATAGATGGGCAGAATTGTGCAAATTCTATCCTCTATTAAGCCTGAGGTATCTTTCCTCTCTATCTCTGCAGAGTTGTGACATTTTGAAGTCCAGAGCCCTCCCTATTAGTATGGCTACCCCCCTCTTTTTCTCCCCGCTAGATGCAAAATATTGCTGTGGATAGGCTTGATGGGCCATTCTCTTCTCATCTTTAGGGAGGAGGTGCGTCTCCTGTAGAATCCATTTTGCTGTCTGCATTGATTTCAGCCTGTCCAGAACAATCTGTTGTTTTAATGGCGTGTTCAGACCCTGTACATTCAGTGATATTATGTTGGACTCAGCCATTACTGGGTAGGAGAGTTTTGCCACCTATTTTACCAATATAGTGGGGCACACTGTTGTCTTCCCCGCCTTTCTTGTTGGTCCCCTCCAAATTGCTTATTCTACCATGTGGAATCCCTTCACCGCCGGCTCCTGTTCCCTGCTGTCCCTCCCAGTCTCTGCATCACTTATCTATTCTTTGAACCCCTGATTCCTCCCTCGCTCACCCTTGCTCCCATCCCCAACGCCTACCCCCACTCTGTCCCTTCCCTCCCTCCTGTGTTCCCCATGACCGGGATCCTGGAGGACCTCCCCCTCTAATGATCTGGGGTGTTGAGTCATTGTAAGATACATTGGTTCCGAGTGACCAGGAAGGTACGAGACTCAGAGTGAGTTCCAAGATGTGAATACGCCCGCCACCGCTCCGGCAGGTCATTCAATCTTGTGTTTGATTCGAGAGTAAATTCATGCCACTCTGCATGGCTTATTTCTCAAATTAAGGCTATCACTGTTGAGTTTCTTGTCGTGATTGGGTGCCTTGTGGGCCTGACAATTTTAGTTCTCACCTGGACCTGCTTCGACGTGCTGTGAACCATTCCCAGGGAGTGATCCCTGTAGAGTGAGCATGTTGTGTCAAATCGGTGTCCCCACTGTTCTGATTTTCTTCCTGGTTCAACAGCGCAAGGCCCTCATTGCAAGTGCTGATCCTCCTCGGTTTGCCTTCCCAAGTAAACATCAGGCCAAATGTATATGACCAACTGTAAGATACTTGTCTCTCTCGAAGGGCCTTTGTGACTGGACGCATGAGTCGCCTCTCGTGGAGGGTTGTGAGCGCCAGATCTTGGAATAGATAAATCAGGTGGCCATTAATCGTCAGGTCGGTTGTATTCCTGGCTGCTCGTAAAATGCTCTCTTTCATGACGTATGAGGTGAGGGCCTAGGGCGTGCTCCTGGCTCCGGTCTCCTGGGCCCCACGCGGTGTATTCGGTCGAAGCCGATTGATTCAGGCATAGTGTCGTACAGCATGTTGCTGAATGTCTGTTGCAGATTATCTTTGAGTTCCCCCTCTAGGATCGACTAAGGAAGGCCCTTGACTCTGATGTTTGACCGACGTGACCTATTTTCGAGGTCCTCAGTTTGCAGTCCGAGGTTATTTGTGGCTGTCGCTATTTGATCTAGCAATAGGCTTGTCTGTTTGGTTTCTTAAGAGAGGTTGGAGAGGCCATTTTTCGAGCATATCTACCCGGTCTCCCAGTTCGTTCACCTCTCTGCGAACCTCCTCCAGGGAGGCTGTTAGGTCATCCTTGAGCTGGCCAATTTGGGTTTGGAACGCGTTTGTCATTCTCATTTCAATACCCTTCAGGCAGTTCAGCAGTTCCTCTTTGTCTGTATTAATTGCAGCTTGATTCGGTTTGGTCCAGCATTGTCTGTGGTAGTGCTTGTTCCTGTGACTGCTTTAGATTCCAGAGCTTATCAAGCTGGTTCTCCTGCTGTTTTTTAGGGCATCTCTTCTCTCTTGGGGGTCGCTTTTGGTTCTGGCGCCTGCATCTTGGCTGTCCGCTCACCTTTCCCACTCCGGCGTGTCGTTTCCCAGGGGCACTCCTAGCTGGGTCCTCAGGCTTTTTCTCTGTCATTGTTCCTGATCTGGGATCCCCCCACTGGTGTGGGGTTCCTGCTTTTCTGCTTTTCGGATCCCCCTTTACTGTATGTTGTTGTGTCTAACCGCGTCTCCTGGATTCGGGGAGCTGTCCTGCTTTTGTTTGGGGATTTACACTACCAGGTTGCACCCATTGGGGGTACCAATTGCTTTCAGTTTAAAATCAACGACTAAATAAGTGACAGAAGCTTTAGAATTTCCATGCCCCCGAATGTGGCACCCCGGGGCAGCTTCTAGTCCACCTTTAGAGGTCTGATTTCCCGGGTATGCAAAGAGGGGGGCAGTCTGGGGGCCAGCTACCTCCTTTTGTGGCTAGCCAAATGGTACAGATTCTGCATGGATAGTTTGGAGCTTTTGGGTTGGACTCTTCATGCTCAGATGAGCTCTATGAGCCTTATGCTCCTCGTGTGGCTCTTCCCCGCATCTGCCCACCGGGCCTCAGTGCTTCTGCAGGATTGGCTGATGTCCGATTCCCTGGGTGATCGGGGCCATCTTGGGGACTCCTCTCACCCTCACACCTCCTTACCAGCTATTCAGTGCAAGCACGTTCCCAGCAGGTCCGTCAGTCTTGGTGCTGTACCCCTGAGCAATGGGGCAGATGATCCGCTACAGGTGGGCCTCCAACTGCTTTATGAGGGTTGGCGGGGCCCTTCTCCCTCTTTTCTGGGCCCGCCCCTCCTCCGACCAGTGCCGCTGGCCTCCTTCGGGCGGGTGGAGTGGCTGCTGACTCCTTCTGCGGGCGTACCTCTCCAGGGGCGGGCCTCGTCGCCGGCCCATCAGCTGGACTCGTGTTGCCACCGCAGAGACACCGCGCCACACGGGGGGCTCTCCAAACACACTGTTCACCGGTGAAGCTTCCAGCCACCGGCCGGCTGGCCTAACCCACGAACGGGGCTCTTTGTTTTCCTTCCTCTGGCCGGGGGGCGGGGCAGACCCCACGGCTCTCTGGGTCTGATTGCAGTGTGGTGCGGATCCCCCAACTAAGGCCGTTTCTTCTCAACCTGCCAATGTCCGCTGGACTAGACACCTAGCGGAGGACTGGGCTCCGTTCTCCCGCCCACGGTCCGGCATCCGATGCCTGGTCGGGGACTTCAGCAAGAAGTCTACTGTTACCCAACTTTAGAACCGCTCCGGAGCAAGATCTTCGGGCATGAAGTTGCTTTTTTGAATGCTTTTGGTGCCTTTCTTCGCTTGCCGGAGCGGAGCACTGGGGACACACGTCCTCTTCAGCTGGCGGCCATCTTGGAATCCCAATATTACACATTTTTTACATGCCGGTATGCAGAATGGCCTGCTGTGTTAGTCAAACCAACAAAAAAAGAATCACTGCTTTTTTCATATTTTAACTGTATGATGCATTGTTGGAAAAATAAAACATTACATTAAAAGACTGAATGAATGATGATTTATTTCCTTCATTTGATGTACTGTATGAAAACTGCAAGATCATGCCTTTCAGAACACTTCACAACATCATACCACTGGTCTATTATGATTTTTAAATTTCTGAAACACAGTTTGTGTTCACCAGTGAACATGATTATATTGTTCTTCAGATTCTGATCTCTTTACACATTTAGAAATTAGGTTCCATTTTAAATGTGTGTATTCTGAATCTCCTGTTTTAACTTGGCATTGGTAAAAACCCTTTCTTATGGTGACATGGACGTAATGGCCTAATGTGTTGAGCCCTGTCTCACAGGTGCACCTTTGTCATAGCAGCAAGTAAGATGCTGAAATCGCAACTAAAATGATGCATTTTTGTGGCACCTCTCTCACTTAAACTTGAAACAATCTCCATTGTTTTTTGATTCTCCCTGTACTGAGCAATCTGTCTCACACCGATAAGGAGCAGAATGGTTCAGAAGTTTTTAAATCAGTTTGCTTAAGGGAAATAGTTGTGGGTCCAGTTACAATCACAAATCCCATACCCACCACTCGGCACCAATGTTACCTGAGGAAGGGCATACATTTAGGGGGTCAATTCTTCATGGCAATTAGGAAATTATTATTGTGGCAGGGTGTCCACATCAACACCATGAAGAGGATGAACTTTGCATCATTTGTTCTTTATAGAAACATAACTGTTCTCAGCTCGTCAATGAGAACATTTCCATTTGGGTCTCCATATTTGGGTAAGAATACTCAAATCCTTACCAGTTTTTCTTAATGAAGGTGCACAATTGATACCCTTTTGTCCTTCTCCCTTCTCTATTTACCTGTTTTCATCAATGAGACTGGAAGGAATTTGGATTAGTTCAACTAAAAAGAGGGATAGAAAGGCTTGTTAAGTATGACATCATGATAGGGCTATGCTCTTTTTTTTTTATAGATTCCTTAGGCTTCCTATATCCCACTGTAATCGTTATGTTGAATTCCATAAATATTACTACATATGTAATTTTAATTATATTTTAAACATTACACACACGTCCATTCTTTCATCCAAACATTCTTACTCACCTTTTATGGAGGTCTCTTCTTAGTCAGAGGTCACTTCACGGGGAGGAGGAACTGGTTCCTCAATCTGAGTGAATACAGTTCAGAGAGGACAGGTTTTCAGCTGGTTCCCATGTACCCAACGTTCCTCTGTCTCTTCTGCTTTGAGAACATTTGATCAGATAGGTGACAGGAGGGATCGTATCTATGATCTCAAAGTCCCTCACCACTTGGGAAGTAATTTGCACACTTTGGATTGGCTAATTAGGAAATTATAAAAGTAAACCCAATCACCTAACTTGTACTCCTTTTGCATGTCTGCAGGTCTTAGTAAGTCTTTGTATGTAACACTGATGTCTCCAGGTTCCTCTGGATGTATGCAAAGACATGTTGGAGATGCTTTCAGAGGGTGTCTACATATTCCCGTGAAGATCTGCTCACTAATCTCGATTCTAACCTTCTTTCTGTCCTCATCCTCCTTGATATTTCCTCTGCTTTTGACATGGTTAATCATGCCACCCTGATCAATCGTCTATGTGAGAACCTGGGCATCATGGATCAGACCCTGGCATGGTAGACATCCCTCACAGGTCCAACTTGGGTCCTTTCTCTCCACCACCTCTCTCTCCACATGTGGTGTTCCGCAGGGCTCTAACCTCTCACACTGGCTCTTCAATGTTTACTTGGCCCCTTTGACCCACCTTATTTCTACCTTCTCCTCTAATTTTCAGTGTTATGCGAATGACACTCAGCTCTCCTTCAGGCTACCCTCAGGCTCCTCCCCTCTCTCGCTCATTCATGACTGTTTATCCGTGATTCAGGAGTGGTGCGCCTCCAGCGATCTCTGCCTTATTGCCAGTAAGGCTGAGATACTCCTCATTGGGACACATGCTACCACTTTCCCTCTCTCACTCTGGCCGCCCTCCTTGGGCCCTCTCCCTCCACCTTTCTGTGAGGGTAAAAACCTTGGTGTCATCTTTGACTCCACTCTCTACTTCTCTCCTCACATCATGGACCTTGCCAAGAAGGCCCACCACCAGCTGCACCTCCTCAGAGTTATTCTTCCTTTGCTCACTTTCCCCCAGAAGCTCCCTATCTCCAGAGCTCTAGTTCTCTCTATGCTGGACTACTGCAACAGCCTCTTTCTCAATCTGCCTTCCTTTACTCTCCACCCTCTGCAACTAATCCAGAACAGACTTGTCCTTGGCCTCAAACCCAGGGAATGTATCTCTCAAGCCCTGAAATCTCTCCACTGGCTCCCAGTGGCTGCATGGATCAAGTCCAAGACCTTCTGCGTCTTCCATAAGGCTTTCTGGGGACAGGGCCCAGACTACATCCAACTCTCTCTTCCTAAATTCCTTCCTTTTAGAGCCCCTCGCTTAGGTACCGCCGACTCTATGAGGGTCAGATGTTTCTCCAGGCAGAGAGTGGGGGTAAATCTCTCTTCTCTGCAGGTGCTTCCCTCTGGAATGGCCTCCATGCCCCTCTCAAACTTGAGCCAGACCACCTGAAGTTCCAGAAGCAGCTCAAGACCTTTCTCTTTGCTTCTGCTTTCTCTCTCTATACCCTGCTGACCACCTGTATGCTGTGCTGACAGATTGCCTGGCTACCATCAGAGTCTCCCTGGTACCAGCCCCCCCTTGACCAGAAGCCCTTGCTTCTGGTCTCTCTCTTCCTAGACACCTTCATTTTTTAGTCCATCGCTCTGCCACCTCCAACTCTCTGAGGGTCAGACACTTTTGGCCAGGGGGAGAGTGGGAGGTAGATCTCTCTCCTCTGCAGGTGATTCCCTCTGGAATGGCCACCCTGACCCTCTCAAACTTGAGCCGGACCACCTGAATGTCCGGAAGCAGCTCAAAACGTTCCTCTTTGCTGCTGCTTTCTATCTCTCTCTCTCTCTCCTTCTGTCCTGCTGACCACCTGTATGCTGCGCTGACAGGTTGCCTGGCTACCGTCAGAGTCTCCCCGGTACCAGGCCCCCTCTGACCAGAAGCTCTTGCACTGCCTCCAGCCCTTCTCTGCACATAGGGGCTGTATCTGAAACCATATAGTTCTCTGCCTCCTTACACTTACCTGGGGCCGCGCTGCCATGGCTGTACTTAATATTTTGACTTGTAGAAATGTTAGATATTACTGGATTAACACACTCATCTATATTGTCCGGAAAGTGTTCATAACATCTTGCTCTAGGAGACATTACCCTACTTATGCACGTAATGAAACAATAAAAGAATGTTTGTGTATGTACACTAGAACACACATGATTTTATGAAGTGGGCAAACAGGAAAACACTGATAAACACAGATTCTGAAACATTTTAAACCCTAATTAAAATGACTCATCATACTATATCATATTCATGAGCAGAAGTAGAGGTAGATCTCAGAGCCACCTGGACTAATTGTCAATCACAAGTCTTAACTGGGTCCAGAATACATCACAAACTTCTTTAAAATTCCCACAATTGTCTTATTATATCGTTCCACCCCGTGCTGGAAACCTGCAATTTCCCATATCTTAGTCATTACATCACTAGCAATATGGGAGAGCTTGCTTGAAACTGAGCACATGGCACAGTAATTCTCCATCCCTCTCCAACCTCCCCATCTACTTCCTTCCCTTCTGCATCCACACTTCTCAAATAAGATGCTCTTGTTCTTCCAGGATCTCCAACCTCATCTATCTGGTGTACAGGTGTGTTATAAATGCCATATCATATCATGATATTATCCGCCTCGTCTAACACATAACACCTACTTTCTTCATGGTCTTTCACTTGGCCTCTGAAATGCACACTCCCTTTGAAACAAATCTTCCTACATCATTGACCATTTTGAATCTCTTATCACCCCCAACTTTCACTTCTTGCTATCACAGAAACCTGAAACTCCCCTCATTACTCTGCTAGATTAGCAGCTATCTACACAAACTCTGCTACCACCTTCCACTCTCCCCGTCCTGTTAAAGGCGATAATTATTATATTATAATTATAGCATGGGGTTGATTATCAATAAGGTCCTCAACATTGCCCCTCTCCCCCCCTTCGGCATCAACACTTCCTCTTTTGAATACACCACTATTTAATTCCTCCATCCTTCTCCTCTCAAAGTTTTGCTTCTCTATTGACCTCTTGTTCCTCTGAACTATTGTATCCCTGGTGTTACCCTACCCCGTGAGTCACTCCCTACCCACATACACATTGTCATGCCAGGGGACTTAAACTTCCCCATGCCCTCTGCAGCCACATGCCTTGAACTTAACTCCATCCTATATTACCACTTCTCTTGACCTTATTTTTCTCCAAAATTCATCTTCCTCCTCTGATCTCTCCATTGACCCCTCTTCCTCTGATCAATCCATTGTTCATTGTAACATCTTGGTTACTCTATCTTTTTCACCTAATCTTCCCTTTTCAATGACAGAGAGGAAATTATGGTAGGACTTTCTTTCCCCTTACCTTGATTATGTGATGACCTCTCTCCTGTCTTGTTTCCCTATGTATGCCTTTTACATTAACTGTGCTGTGTCTGATTTTCACAATGCATTTGTGACTCCATTTGACCAAAATGATCCTGCTCACAGAATGCACACCTTCCTGTTACTGCCCTCATCCATGTATCACCTCTGAAATTATGCCCTCAAACAAACAAGCTCTGCGACCTATGAAATTGTCACATATTACAGACACCAAGACTACTCATAGCCTACAAAAAATCCCTTGATGACCTAACCACTGCACTGGACTCTGTCAAATTCTAATACTTCACAAAACTAATCACCTCCCTTTGCAAAAACCCCTGCAAACATTAATCTACCCTCCATCTCCTTCTTTTCTGCTAATGACTTTCTTCATTACCTTTCATCTGAAATCTCTAAAATTAATGACACTCTCAAAGCCCTCCTCTCCCTCCCTCCCAAAAATCTTTCTGTCCACCACTTTCTCACCTATACTATTCTGCTCCCAACTTCTTCTCCCCTACCTTTCCAATTGAATTATCACCCATCCTTCACAGTGACAACCCACCTTTCTCTCCTTTCGAACTTTTCTTCCACAAATGGTCAAGCCTAAGTCTCAATCTCGTGCCCTTATCACTCTGGGCTCTTTAGCCTCTACTGAAGAAACCCTCTGCAGACCCAAATGTACCGGAAAACTATTGTCATTTTTCTTTCCTTCCACATTATTCGAAAGTATTTGAGCAAGTGTTATTTGACCAGATCACTAAATATGTTGAGGATAATGGCCTTGAAGACCCACTTCAGTTTCAATTCCATATTAAACAGTACACTGATACTGCACTCATGCATGTCTCCAACTTTCACACTAATGATCACCACTCCAAAATCTGTCCTACACTCAACCTTTTGGACCTTTCTGTTGCTTTTGGCATTGTCAACAACTCATCTCTACTCCTCACTGCCCAGGACCTTGAATGTTCTCAAATCTGTGCTTGCCTGTATTGCCCCCTATGTGGAAGGTTGATCCTTTAAAATCTGTTAAAACTCACAATCCTCTGACCCCACTCATCTCCCTGGTGGCGTACCCCAAGGATCAGCCCTTGTACCTCTACAATTCACCTTCTATACTTCTGCCAAAGGAAGACTTATCTCATCCTTCGGCTTTTACTGATGACACTCAAAATATGTTTGACTTTTCCTCCTTCACTCCAGTTATCCTGGAACTGAGTACAAACTGCCTCACTGCAATTCATCAATGGGTGGCTCACTGCTGCCTCATGCTGAACAAATTAAACTTTCTCCCGGCTTCAACATCATTCCTGCCTTTACCTCCTGTCTCCTTTTTCTCACTCACCCAAGGCCCGCAATCTTGGGGTTCTCTTTGAAAGCGACCTGCAACTTAAAAAATTAATCACTACTACTGCGTCTGCTGCTCATATTGAACCCTTTCAATATTCCAGAAATGTTTCCAAAAATGTGTCCTTTTCTTACTAACTACTCTACAAAAGATCTAATCTCCACTCTCACACTCAGTAAAATTAATACTGCTAAATCCTATTACTTGACCTTCCTCCTTACTCCTTCCTCTTTTTAATCAAAGTCCTCAATTTTGTGACCTGCACTCTCTACAACCTACCCAGATACTACCCCACTTCCACCTACCAAAAAACATGCCGGTTGGCTCTCCATGCACAACTGCTCTCTTCCTAAGGTCCATTTGTTCATCTACAAAGCTATCAATGGAGTTAGTCCTCAGTAGGTGTCTGAATGTATCCCGATTTACTCACTATCTCGTTCCTTCTCATCCTTCTGTCCACTCTACCCCAACATCCCATACCCTCCATATGGCTCCTCTTGCTTTCCCTATTTCTCTGTATTTGCCCCGCTTCACTGTAACCCCTGGCCCATAACCATGAAATCCAGCTCTTTTGGAGATCTCTTTGAACCTTTGCGTAAACTTCACTTACTTACTAAAGAGGGAGCTCCCCAGTACCTCTCCTGCATCCTCCCTGCATGACCCTACCACTGCCTCCAGTGATGCTTAATAATGTATTTGTTTTATATTTAAATATTACTCCTCTTTAGTTTAAAACACATCCCCACTTAGGATAGGGGCTCATTATGAGTTTGGTGGTATACGGTAAAAGTGGCAGTAACAGAATTACCACTACTTTTACCATACAGCCGAACAAGGATTCAGTGCTAATTCCATTGGTGGAATTAGCAGCAGCGGAATTAGCGCCAGTGAAATTACTGCCAACATCTGTGGGAATTAGCGCTGACGCTAATTTCACTGGCAGAATTACCACCAAGATCCAAAATGGTATTTCCGCAGCATTACAAGTTGAAATACCAATTAAATACTACCGAAAATGGGCAGTAATTCCTCCAAAAACACAGTACAGTTACCGCCACCTAAAAGGTGGAGGTAAATGCATAGAGGTGCTGGAAAACAAGGGGCAGGTGCACCCAATCCATCCTGAAAGACCACAAAAGGCCTGCCCCGGACCCTAACACACTTACTAACACCATGCTGCCACTATCCGTTGTGAACTGGGACTTGCATCCCATTCTGCTCCACATTGAGCTGCAGATGCAGGGAAAGCAGCACAGGGCACAGGGCGCACAGAGCAGGAGGAGAGGGCAGAATGCAGGGTAAGGGCACATCGCCCGGGTCACGGCTTCACCCTTGACATCAATTGCCACCCAGTTGATTACTCCGTATCGGCTGAACAGGAAGCTACCCCCACTTATCGATGATGACATACATAGCAGATTAGGGCTGGACTGCACATTTTGGGGAGGGGCAAAGCCTGATTTGCATATGGTCTTCACCCTCTTCTAATGGCTTGGCAGGCGAAGAACAATGGCTTTGGGTTGCCCAGTGCAATGACAGAGGTTAATATTAATTCTAATTGTTCCAGCCATCAAAACCTTTGTTTTTCTATAGTCCCCCCGAGTGGGGCAGGTATGGCCAGACATGGATCACTTGCCTGCTGGGCCTAGACACCCAAGCTACTCCAAACTGATGAGGCCTGACAAGGCTGAAACACATGTTTGGGGATACTTATGGTCTCGTGCAGAAGGGATGTGACCAAGCAGTTGGGGCTGGATTGGCCCTTTTGGGGTGGCACCAAGCCTGATTTGCAAATTTTGTAATTGCTTGACAGCATAGAACGATAGTTGCCCAGAGCAATGCAAGAGGTTAACATTAATCCTAAACCTTCCAGCCATCACACCTTTTGTTTTGCTATAGTCACATCGTGTGGGACGGTTATGGACAGACATGGGTCCTGCGCTACAGAGCATCTCATGACAATGGTGGAACTTTTTTCAATAGTAAAGGCTGCAACGGCAAGAGCTTGTTCGCAAGCAAATTTTCCTTGCAAGACCAAATTGAGCGTACCGCTGTAAAAAGGCAGAGGCTTATGACCCATAGATCTCTTTGTGTTAGTACTGCAGTCATGAGTTTACCATTTGAATGAGATAAAATGTAGATCTCCCGTGTATAATCATGAGTGGCAAGAACAGGAGCTGTTGAAATCACTTTGTTTAGGCCATTGAAATTGGTTATCATTTTGGCTGTCAACTGAATTGTGGTACCCTCCTTTTTCGCCTCTGTGAGACCCTGTAGGAGCAGCCTGGTGTATGCTGGGTAATCTAAGATCTAAGCTCTGCAATAGTTACAGAGTCCTAGAAATTTGAGCATGTCCTTCACTGTTTTGGGTTTCGGAGTGGCACACACTGTGTCTGCTCTTTCTGGAATTATTTGTTTCCCATACTTGGATATGAGTTGCCCTAAGTAGAGCACTTCTTGCGAACAATTCTGGAGCTTTTTCTTATCCACTTTGTACTCTTCCTTGGCTAGCAACTGTAGAAGTGTGATGGAGTCCCTGCAACAGCTCTGCTCGCTGTCGCTGCAGACCAGTAGGTCATCTACATATTGAATGATCGTGCTAGATACCTGAATGTTTCATAGATCTTCATGGAGTATTCTATTGAAAATGCTGGGGATCTCGCAGTACCCCTGGGGTATGCAACGGTGGTCGGTAGCGCCTTCTACCTGTGGTAAATGCTGTGAATTACTGTGAGACTTGGTCGAGCAGCAATGAGAAAAATGTGTTCTTCAAATCTACCACAGTGAAATGGGTGGCTTCCTTGGGAATGCTGCACAAAATGAATGCCAGGTTAGGAACTAGTGGACATTCCTTCTGTACAATATCATTAAAGGGGCACAAATCCTGAATCATTCTCCAACTGCCCCTTTTGCTTTTTTGATAGGATATATTGCTGTGTTTCACAGCGAGGTGGAGGGTACTATAATACCTTGTTGTAACAGGGCCTACAGTGTCTCTTGTATTCCTTCTTCTGCCTCTCTCGATAGGAGGTATTGTTTGAGCCTTGGGAGCCCCTGGTTTGAGCGTTATTTAAAAAGGTGTTACCTCTTTTAACATACCCACATCATGAGGGTTATTTGTCCACAAATGTGTAGGGACATATTGCAAATTGCCTTCACTGAATGGGGGTGGTCCACTGACAATAGACAAAAGGGGGCTTTCTGCACCTTTCTATAGTGCATCATTATGTCACAGGGTATACAAATCTGTTGTATTATTTCACTATCATTATTGTCATCTTCAAAGCGATCCTCGTCTGTCACTTCTCTAAGAGGTAATTGGGGTCATTTCACAACTCTGTGCACCATTGGCACCCGTGGGGGTCAGTTGCTAGTACAACAATCTTTCTAGCAGCCTTCCATATTTAATGACAAGATTGTACCAGCAACCACTTTGGGAAGTGCCACAGGTCGGAATATGAAATATGCAGGTACTCTCCATTCTTTCCTGTTAATCTGGGGGACAGCTCTAGCAAGCACATTGATACCATAAACAAACATGTATGGGTTGTCAGGGATGCCCCTGACTATCATCTCACATGTCACAGCGTGTATCTCTAGCATTGCTCGGAGGGAGCACATGCAGGGGGTGGCACAGACAATACCCCTGTCGTAAATGATATTGGGCCTCATTACACAGTAGGCGGTAAGGGTTAATGGTTACCAGTAAGAGTACCGGTGACCGTTAACCCTTACCGGTTTATTACGGGGTCCCTTTGCGGGTTGGTACTTTAACGCCTGCTTTTAGCAGGCGTTAAAAAACGAACCCGCAAAGGGACCTTGGTGCTAATTACGGTACCGCAATTTGCGGTACCGTAATTAGCGCCTTCCCCATTCTCATTATGCCCTATGGGGGCAAAAATGGTAATGGTGAAGGGCCTTGGTGAATGGGGAATTACCACCCCCGCTCACCTTGGAGTAGGGCGGTAATTCCACCATCCACCAGGGCGGACACGGTAAAATACCGGCGGCAACCATGGCGCTAATAGCACCATGGTTACCGCCTACCATGTAATGAGGCCCATTGTCATATTCAGTTTACTCAGTAGGTCCCTGCCCAATACGTAGACGGGGACTCTAAGAGCAGAGGAGGGGTGCTCGTAAAAACTTCCCTCTCACCTTGACATCTAAATCTTTAGTGTATGGAACGGTTAACACAGCCCCAGAAAATCCCTGCGTGTTGAGAGTTTTTCTTGATAGTGTGAAGTTCAGTTCCCTTCACTGATACATGATTTCTCTGCTCCCGAGTCCACCATAAAGATGAATTGTTTATTTCACATCTATTCCCCCCGAGTGGTTTCTCTTCTGGATGTAAGGTCATTGACAGTACTGGACATGCTAGTGCTCTCTGTCCTAGTCATGATAGGTGTCCGTCCCCAGGAAAGAGAAATGGTTCCCCCTACCACTGTAGCCCCCTGGTATGGGTCTGCTGCTCCATTGGGTGTAGTGGCGAACCGGTGTCTATTTTCTGGAGGTGGTTAGTTGGGGGTGGCTGGTGTGGTTGCATGTTCTGTTGCTGGTGTGCGGGTGATATGTGCTGGGTATTTGGGGAGGCAACTGAGTATATGCCTGATGGATTTCATACAGTATTAGGGAGGTTATCTGTACAGGTCCCTTGGGGCTCCCTGGTGTGTGTACCCATTGGGTTGTTGATAGTAATTAGAATTCCCCCCTTGTCTGCTGCAACACTTGAAAAGTGTTCCCACCTTCTACACGACCAACACTGACCCGGCCAGCCACCCCTGGGTCCTTGTCCACCAAATCCCCCTCCTTTCTGCCCTCAAAACCCACCTCGTCCTGTTGCAGCCCTCCTTACCACTGTGGCCCAGAAAAGTGTTGGTTTCCTCCCCACTGTCCTTGTCCATTGTCTGCCCATACTGCAGCCATCCTCGGATGTGTTGCAACGGAGGAACACCCATCCACTCCCATCGGTTCTGGGAGAGGTACCGCTGATACTTTCACTAGTTTATTTTGAACTACTTTTGTTTCCTCGGCCTGTCTCCTTTGAACAGTTTCTTTTTCACACTCTTTGATCCTCCTACAATGGTGCAATATGATGCTTTGAATTTCTGGCCATCCTTTTGCTTCCACCTCTGCTATTTTATCAAGCGCCTTCTGCACTTCCTTGTGTAGCCCTCACTACCATGAAATGAAACAGGTACGTGGATTGGTCCCAGGCGCTTCCCGTTTCTGCTCTCCACATCTCTTGAACTCTAAGAATGTATTGTACAGTGTCTTCCTTGTCCCCCATTGTGCATTGCATTATAGATTGTAAATCACGGCTGTCTGGGAATGTCCGCCGTAGTGCGTCCCACACCCTTGCCCTGATCTTATTGAATGATGCCCCATCATGGGTGTCAATGCTTAATGTTACATTCGGGTACCCGGCCCTCACCCACACTGTCTCTGCCTGATTTCCCACTGCATCTACGAATAAGCTCTTAGAGTCCCCTATAGCTAAGGGTACCCCAGCAGTATTTTTCTCAAAAGTTTAGATAATTTTTCCCACCCCGTTGTGAGTTGTGGGAGGGCCTTGAGAAGATTGTTTTTATCCATCTGAGCCCAAAGGACATAATGGGGGTGCTCTGCCCCCTTATGAATTAAGGGCATCTGCAATTTTGTCCTTCCTTTCCCTCCCTTGACAGCAGGTCCTTTCTTCTTTTCCAATGTTATCCTGTCAAACCGGTCCCTCAGTCTTCCATCCCATAGGCTTTCTACACTTGGGGTGGTGGTGGGCGCCTTTTCTGCCCCTCCCTCTGTGTCTCCCTCTGTATCATCAAATCACTCCAGTATTCCACGTCCCCTCGTTGAGACCTCACATTCTCATATCCCAGTCTCCCCTTCCCGCTCTAAATGTAGAGCCCTTTTGGAGGCATTGTCAATTCTGAACAAGAAATCTCCTGACTTCCATTCATCCACCGAGCGATATTGGGTGCGTTCCTGGGTGCAACATCGAAACTAATGTTGCCTGCGCTGTTTCACAAGTTGCTTTTAACCTAGCTAATTCTGTGTGTGTAGTGGCGAGTGCCACTTCAAGATCTCTTCCGCGTACCCCTGTATAGGGGGCCGTGCTGGGACCCGCCATCATCACCCCTCCAGACACATAGGTCAGAAAGGTGTACCCCTCGCTTGTCGTTTGGCGAGCAGATACATTCCCTTTTTCTTTTCTCCAGTCCTCCCATCCTCCTCTGTACTTGTGTTTTTCCGCTTGTCTGATGTCGGCCCATCCCTTTCAGGGGCCTCTGTTTCCTCAAACATTCTCCAGAGATCCAATATCTCCCTTCTATTTGACAAAGGTCTCTCTTTATACTTTGAAGTCAAGTATGTAGACATAGGATCCAAGGCACATCTGTCAAAGGACCCCCCCTCTGGCCAGGAGTGGAGCATTCCTTCCCCTTTAGTCTCTGTCACACATTGGTTGTGATATTTCTTAATTTTGGTCACCATACAGGGGCAGGGCTTTGCATATATGATCAAGGGGTGTGTCTGCCCCCATGGCTATGCCCAGTCAGTACTGTGCAGGTCTTTGTCCAGCTGACCCCTAACTTGACCCAGAAAATACAATTTGTCCAGCGATACTTAAACCATATGTATTATAGTCACATCCGTACTGTCAGTCAAAATACTGTCAAAATGCTTACAAAAAAAAACTTCAACTTTACTCCCCCTACACATCTCCGCGATGCACTCACCCACACACACCATACATGCCCCTTCCCTGCCTCCTCAGCACACAGAAAAAGGTACAGTAATAAAACAAACTAAAATAACAAGCTAAAACAACAACCACTACTTTTCCCAAGTTCTCAAACGATACAGAGCTCCTAATTTTCCTTTCATCTTTTAATTCCGGCACTGGTCGAGATAGTGCCCCGTGGCACCACCCTCTCCCTTTACTCAGGGAGGCTTCCGTATTCCTTTTCCCTTATCCTTATCCTTAGGATATCTTAAAATGTAAAAATGAAAAATGGCCAGAAAAAACTCCTACAGTCAACAAATCAACCTATACTTTCACTTTCATTCACTGCGTGATCATCCGTTTCACACTGCTCTATTTCCCCACCCGAACATTGTTATTCCTCGCAGGTTATACTCACGTGCTCACGTTCTTCCGAAAGCCTCAGTTCCCGGGGAATCCACAGCAGGCCTGGGCCTCTCCCTGGGGCCGTACCCTGCTTCAATGAGCAGGTGGGTATTCTGCAAAGATGGCACCCGCAAGGGCCACTTCTGCATACGTGTTTAGGGGACTGGTCACCGTAGGTGGACACGGCCCTTCTGTAGAGGCTACCTGGAAGCCTCTGCAGCTCGGGAGCGATGGAATCACGTCATAGGGCTCACCAAATGAAGGCAAGTCCCTTTTTATGCACACTCCAGAATAAAGACAACCCACCTGGGAAATAGGCCAGGAGATAGCGCTGCAAGAATAACAAGGTTTATTCATACAGTATACAAATATCAGCAAAAGACTCTGCTGTTTGAGAGCTGTATAACTAGTACAATTACAAACAATGGCTTATGAACTCAAAATACGTCACACCATATAGTTCAATTCGGGGCCACTCATTGGAGGCACCCTACACATGGGCTTGCTCCATAGGTGATGCCAAGCAGTAAATGGCTGGCTCTTCCCTGGCGGCCTGTATCCTCATGGGTCAGTTGGGCTCATCCTTCTGGTGAAGGTCGGGGCACACATAAAATACATTGTTCTCATCTAAACTAAACAAAGTAAGACTGAATATTAACTCATTGTAACAGGCACCTGGTCGGCTTGGGAAATGACGCCAGGGAGACTGGGGGATAAAATACAGTTGTGCTGACCCACAGTACATCATTGATACCGCAGTTGCCGCACTCAAGTCTTCCCTCTGGGGTTTGATCTTTCATTTATTCCTCCAGGTACCTCGTGTTACAAAGGATGTGTGTTGCTGCTAGGAAGAAATACAGTCATGCATGCTTAGATCTTTTGTGGACACTTGATGGGAGTTGGGACCTGCGGGTCTCTTGCTTATCAAGGGATTCTAAGGTCTGGGGGTCGAGTCAGTGGCATGATGCCGGCTCCAGCCTGGATGGGTGGGTGTTAGAGGCCTACTGGCAGTTTAGTGGAGATGAATCAACCTAGTGCGGAGCCTGGTGTTGTCTCAAGCTCTTGCAGGGCGCATTCTTTTAGAAGATACTAAATATTCGAAAGACTGGAGGGACAAAGGGAAATGGACTTTCGTGGGAAAATGGCTCATGCAGAGTCAGTGTGTTTGAACAGAAACTGAGCCTTGTGGACCAGGGACGCAAACAGCGCGGGCCTGCAGCTTTATCCCTTTTGGGCCTAAAAAAAACAGAGTTGAGGGCTTTGAGTTTTTCTAGTGCCAGACATCTACTTCGAAGTGCTGCAGGGCCTCTACATGTTGCCCAATAAGGCGGAGTGCTCCCTTGAATGTTATGTCACCTCATATGGGGTTTGCCTTATTTGGAAACACCTAGGGGGGTGGTATAGGCTCATTTCCATCACAACACCAACAAGGTTGAAACAAGTGCGGGTATGCGTGTGGTCTCGTGCAGAAGGATGTGACCAAACAGCTTGGCCTGGATTGGCACTAAGCCTGATTTGCATACGGTCTTTTCTCTTTTGTAATGGTTTGGCAGGCAAAAAACGATGGTCTGGAGTGTTTCCCACAGCAATGTCAGAGGTTATGATTAATTCTAAACCATCCAGCCATCACACCTTTTGTTTTGATATAGTCAGCCTGAGTGGGGGCAGTATGCCCAGACGTGGGTCCTGTGCCTGCTGGGCCTAGAGACCCAAGCTCCTCTTCACTGATGAGGCTCAACAAGCTGAAACATGTTTTGGGATGCATGTGGTCTCGTGAAAGAGGGATACAACAAAACAGTTCAGGCTGGGGGTTCCCCTTTTGGGGTGGGATCAAGCCTGATTTACACATGATCTTACCCCTTTTGTAATAGTTTGGCAGGTGAAGAACAATGGTATGGAGGTTTGCCCAGAGCAATGCCAGAGGTTAAGATTCATTCTAAACATTCCAGCCATCCTACCTTTTGTTTTGCTATAGTTACATAGAGTGGGACGGGTATGCCCAGACATGGGTCCCGTGCTTGCTGGGCTTGGAGACCCAAGCTCCTCCTAACTGATGAGGCCCAACAATGCAAAAACATGTTTGGGGATGCTTGTGGTCTCGTGCAGAAGGGATGTGGCCAAACAGTTTGGTTCTGGACTGCCTCTTTTGGGGTGTGACCAAGCCTGATTTTAATATGGTACTGCCCCTTTTGTGATGGCTTGACAGGCAAAGAACAATGGCCTGGAGGTTTGCAGAGAGCAATGCCAGAGGTATAGATTAATTCCAAACCTTCTAGCCATCAAAAATGTTGTTTTGATATAGTCGTAGTGGGACAGGAATGCCCTGACACCAGTCCCGTGCCTGCTGGGCCTAGAGACCTAAGCTACTCCTCACTGCTGAGGCCCAACAAGGCCAAAACATGGTTTGGGATGCTTGTTTTCCTGTGCAGAAGGAATGTGACCAAACAGTTTGGGATGGACTGCTATTTTTGGGGTGGGACCAATCCAAATTTTAATATGGTCTTTACCCTTGTGTAATGGCTTGGCAGGAAAGGAGCGATAAACTGGAGGGTTGCCCGGAGCAAGGTCAGAGTTTAAGATTAATTCTCAACCTTCCAGCCATCACACCTTTTATTTTGCTTTAGTCATCCTGAGTGGGACTGGTATGCCCAGGCGTGGGTCCTGTGCCTGTGGGGCCCAAGACAGTTGGGATGGAAATTAGCCTATCCCACCCCCCATAAGCGCTTCCAAATAAGGCAGAGCCCATATCAAGTGATTAACATACAAGAGGGGAGCAATCTACATTATTGGGCAACATATAGAGGCCCTGTAGCGCTGAAGTTGATGCCCGGCACTAGAAAAGCTCATAGCCCTCAGCTCCAATTTGTACTGGGGCCAGAAGGGACAAGTTGCAGGCTCACGTTGTTCATGTTCCTGATTCACAAGGCCCAATTTCACTGACTCCGCGCAAGGCCTTTTCCCACAGACGTCCATTTCCCTTTGTCTCTCCAGTGGTGTGGATATGTATTATCTTCTAAAAGAATGCACTCTGCAAGAGCGTGAGACAACACCAAGTTGCGCCCATTCATCTCCATTAAACTGCCATTAGGCCTTTAACCCCCAACCAGCCGTGCTGGAGCCAGCCTCATACCACTGATTCAACCCCCACAACTTTCGCATTCCTCGATGAGCATGAGGCCCCCAGGTCCCAACCCCCATCAAGGGCGCATAGCAGATCTAAGCATGCGCAACTATATTTCTTCTTAGCAGCAGCACATATCCTTTGTGACTAGATGTACCGGGAGGGATAAATTAAAGATCAACCCCTAGGGGGAAGACCTTGAGTGCGGGAACTGCAGGTTCATTGAAGTCCTCAATGTGTGGGTGAATACCTGTATATTATCCTCCTCCCTTCCCCCTGGCACCATTTCCCATGCCACCCAGGTGCCTGCCACTATGAGCTTAGCTTGTTTAGTTTAGACAGGAACAATGTATACATGAGGGCCGTGACCTTCACCACGTGGATGAGCCCAGATGACCCACGTGAATCGTGGCCGATGGAGAAGAGCCAGCCAATTACAGCTTGGCATCCCCTATGGAGCAGGCTCATGTGTAGGGTGCATGCAATCAGTGGCACCAGATTGTAGTATGGGCGTGATGAATTTGGGGTATAGGCCCTTTCTTACGAATGTAATGGTTAGAGCGCTCTCAAGCAGCAGATTTCTTTGCTGATATTTGTATTCTGTACAAATAAACCTGGTTATCCTTGCAACACTCTCTCCTGCCATATTTGCTAGCATGGTTGTCTTGATTCTGTAATGTGCTTAAGAGGCACTTGCCTTTATTACCCAAGCTAGTTTTCACTGATGAGGACCAACAAGGCCAAAACATGTTTGGGATGCTTGTGGTCTCGTGCATGAGGGATGCAACCAAACAGTTCAGACTGGGGGTTCCCCTTTTGGGGTGGGGCCAAGCATGATTTGCATATTGTCTTTCCCCTTCTGTAATGGCTTGGCAGGTGTTTAACGATGGTCTGGAGAGAGCAATGCCAGAGTTTAAGATTAATTTCCCTGCACAGTGGGTTCATCCAGGGGCCCCTTCTATGACAGTGTGTGTTTGCAAGGGGCATGACCGAAATAGATCATTGTCTGGTGCAAAGCTGCCACTTTCTTACACTGTGAACACTTGACATATATTGCACTGACAATTCTGCACACGCCACAGAGAGGGAAAACACCCTGAGTAAAATGTGTAACACACAGATGAGCTTTGGTAAAAGCTACATTAGCAGCAGGATATAATTAAAGAGCACCAACCATGCCGAGATTGCAGTTGTCGAAGTTTACGAAAAGAGGTAGTGTTACTATGTTCCCTACTGGCTTTCCGCCAATTCCCACAAACCCTATAGCCAGGCCCTGTCTCGAGCACAATACAAAATCTCAAACACATGTGCCTGCTGTTTAAGGGAACGTTCTGTGCACTGCACTGTAGTGCAAGTTGCAACTTCTTCCTAAACCTTTATTTGAAAACGAAACCAATCTGGAACAGTTCGTTTTTTCAAACAGAAGTATAGCAACAGTATAATTTAATTAAAAAAAGTAATTGAGCACCGAGGCCAACAGCTCCAGCCCACTTTGACCTCTGTGAGTTCGGCAACTGTGTGTGAATCAGAAGATATTTTAAGAAAGAAACACATTGATCTGCAAATACGAATAAAGAAGTGAAGAACACTGTGTAATGCAGCAAAAAAAGAGGAAACACTTCAATCTACCAAGCAGCATGGAAACAAAACAAGCCCTTTAAAGCAAACCCTTAGCAGATCGCGCACAAACTCAAACAGCTCTATTCGCTCAGCATAATGGCCACCTCTGTAAAAGATCTTTCACCAGGATTCACTTGTTGATGCTGATGAATCAGGTGACTGGCTGATATGTACCTTCAAGGTTTTATGTGATACTCTCGAATATTAAAGGCCGCACGCAAAAAAGACCGTGGGGCTCATTCGGAGTGCGGCGGTAATGGGTTAACGGCACCGGTAAGGATGCTGGTGCCGTTAACCCCTTACCGCCGCATTCCAATGTCCTTTAGCGGGTCCCCCTAAGGGCGGCTGGTAAAACCAGCTGCCCTTAGCGGGAGCCGCTAAAGGACCAAGGAGCTTATAACGGGCCCATTGTTAACGGGCCCGCTATTAGCTCCCTCCCCATTCCCATTGAGCCCTATGGGGGCTCAAATGGGAATGGGGATGGCTTACCCGAATGGGGAAATACCGGGTCCTCTAAGGCTAGATGACCCGGTTAGTCCCCATTTAGGGAACCCAGACCCTGTATGCCGTATGGGGGTAGGCATGGCACTAATAGCACCATGGCTACCTCCATACTCGTAATAAGGCCCTGTTTCTTTCCAGCCAATTTGGTGCAGCCTTTAAGATTCACCAATAGCACTTTTCACCGCCCCCTAACCCTCCTGAAAATCCATTCCCCACTTGCCATCAACCTTAAAATGGGGATTTACACCAGCCGAAATCCCCTTTACTCCCCCACCACCTTTGTGCCATAACAATTATTACCCAAACCCCATTTCTGTAACAGAAAGGCACATGCACACTCGCAAACACTAACATACAAACATGCAGGAACACTCACACATACTCGCCCACCCAACCCCTCAATTCCTGGCAACAAACACTCCTCCACACAAACACACTGGGCCTCAATATAAGGCTGGCGCTCCCGGAATGAAGGGGGCTGGTACGGGACCGACCCCCTTCATTCCGGGAGCGCCGATTACGAGCTTCCCATCGCGGCTCCCGGATCGCACGCCTGGTAAAACCAGGCGTTCTTTCCGGGTCCTGCGAGGGGAAGAGGGAGGCAATAACGGGCCAGATGTAATCTGCCCGTTATAACCTCCCTCCCCATTCCCATTGAGCCCTATGGGGGCTCAATGGGAATGGGGATTAGTTCCTGCAAGGAGGAATTGTCGGAGTAACCCAGTAAGTCCCCATTGCAGGAACCCGGTAATGGAGCCCGGAACGGAAGTAGCCATGGAGCTAATAGCTCCATGGCTACCTCCATTCTCGTAATGAGGCCAACTGACACTTAACTTTTCCCCAGGCTCCTGCCCTCCACACTACAAACATTACCCCACAACATACAGGGACACAGACAAACACAACAACTCATGGCTGCAACTTCCCACTTCCCCTGCTTGTCCTGGCCGTGCCTGTCAGCCACTGCACTCACTTGTGTGCATCCAGTGGTGTGACAGTTTGATTTAGAAAGACCGTTTAGAGGAGTCTTTCTAAGTCGGTCTTTTTTGTTTGTGATTGAACGAAAAATACCTTTTCAGTTGATACCAGCATGATCTGTCCAGAGCTAAAATATGTTGTGCAGTAACATAAAGAATGACAATCTAGCCATGGATGAAGACATTTAAAATTATACAACAAATGTATCTCCTTTTAAGAGTTTCAGTCCAAGAAGAAGTGTGCACATTTTCAAGGTTCTTGCTTTAAAGTTGTTTCTACATTCTGCCTGAAGGAGAAGCTTTCCAACTAAATAATGTACACAGTTAGCTTTCATCTGCGGCATAAGGAAGAATTGAGCTAAATATATAGCAGCCTCTTCAGTTACATTTCCCTGAACTGTGTGCTGTGTTTTTCAAAATAATCATGAATTACCTTGGTTAAGCCTTATTTCTGCAGGCAGCATGAAAAACACCGCTGTGACTATTGACTCAAAAGCACACAACGTTGCTAGCCTTTAATCTAAAGCACTGCCATCTCCCCGTAAGCGCACACTGGACCGAACACAACCATTAAAAAAACTGTCAAGGAAAGGTTAGGGGCGATTTTACATTGATTTTGCTTTTGAATGAAAGAACCACATTCTAATTGCAGTCTAGTATCTAATGGCATCCGCAGCGCAAATCCACTGGGCAGAACAATGTGCCTTCAGTCATACGCATTGCTGTGTCTCTAGACGCTGCAGATGAACTAGTGTCAGATTACTTTCATTCTGCATGGTAATAGGTACTTTCGGCGTGCAATAGAAGGGCAACGGGGTCGGTACAGCTAGCATTGTAAGCACGTCTTCACCACAGCGTACTGCAATCTGATTTGGCATGTCCGTGCAATGCACGTTTCGTAACAAGAAGCAAGGGAACGTGCTGGTTCTGGGAGAAGTGTGCTTCATTTTTAGAGCAGAATTTAAATAATGAAAATGTAGAGCAGTTGTGTGGTTAAATGAACACTACCGCTTAGATAAAGGGGCTGATTCCTGGAATTATTCGCGCCAAAATAATGGGATTTGTGTGCCATTCTGTCTGCAAATCCCCATTAGTTAAAAGGGATTTGCGGGCAGAATGGCACAAAGACAGTCACAATTTCTCATTACATATCCTAACATGAAAATACATCTTTGGATTTTTGCTTTTGCCTCTCAGCATAGCTTAGGGGTGGGCAAAGTCATTGCCCTGGAGGCATATAGGATATAACAATATCTGGAAAGTGCATCCATATAATATGACTGGCATGCCTATAATCAGCACTGTTGAAACGTGTTTTCTTTCAACAAATAAATAAATACATGATTGAAATGGGGAAACAAGGAGGCAATTGGGGTTCATGTTGCAGGAGGGATGCATGTTTTGTTATTGTGCCCTGGACAATCCCTCCTTCAACCAGAATTGACTCTATTCAACAGGAAAGAAGGAAAAACTAATAATAGTCTGCCAAAAGGAATGATACACTAAGGGCATTGAGGGGCACGCATGCACAGAGACTAAGGATTGCTGGCTCCATCCCCACCAGGGTTACAAGAGAAAGGCCAGGCATGAGTCCAGCGGAACAAACTAGTCTAAGCTGGATTGTGCAATGGATTATTGAAATAAAAAGGAAGTCATCATGGTCGTGGAAGACCTACACACCCGGCTCATGAGATTAGACCAGACACACTTCTGCAGTTCATGAACATTTCAGAAGGACTGGTGCCACAGATGGAAAGGCCCATTGTTTGGCAGGTGATAGGACAAACATGTGTGGAGTTCTAGACAGACGTTTTCTCTAACCTTCGGTGGTCAGTTGACCAGAAAACCGGTGTGGAAGGAAGGCCAGGTTAGTTAGATGAATTCTGTTATGGGCAGTCTTCCTTGACTTGCAAACCAAAGAAAAAAATCACTTCTGTTTGCCATCAATTTAAATTTGAGGTGAGAGCCTGGTTTTCTCCAACAGTTTCCCAGAACATTTGCACAATGCTGGTGCAATGCTGAATGTGCGCACGGCCTCCCTGTTTATGTTCAGAGACATACACCATCCTGTCCTACTTCACGGTTTGAAGGAGTAAAGAGGTGGGGCAGAAAAAGGCGGAGTTACCGCTAACACAGGGTTAGAGTTCTGTGGAAAAAGGGAGATCGATCCTATCACATTGTCTCTGTTATTTATTATATTACGTCATTATACGACGTTGAAATACAATAAAGGCGACTAGGAAACTCTGACAGCCGCTTGTGCTGATCCCTGTTTCATTGATCTTTTCCTCCGGTTTTCGCTCATCGAGACCTGCCGGTGCCCCGTCGTAAGCCTGCTAACAGCGCCGCACATACCTTTGCCCTCAGCCACCTGTAGCACCCCAGCAGAGCTGCCGTTATTGCAGCCACTAGTTAGTTTCATTTCGGATGAGCTCTGCGCTCCTGTGCTATTCCATGATCACGTTCCTGGCAGTTTTCACGTCCTGAATAAAACACCAGCTCGCCATGTACCCGACGCATGCAGCCTACCTGCAGGGGGCCCAGCATCATCTATGCCAACATATGTGCTTCAGTCTGGGAGCCCAGAATTGCCGACATACTGGTGGTGAGAGGCTAAGTCCACCCACAGCTTCTCAACGTGCCTCTGCGCTAAATGTGTCATCACCATGTCTGACAATGAAGCAGATAGCTCCTCATGCCAGGCCTTCATCCCCCCTGTGCCTTGTTACTCTGCCAGAGAGGAGGGGAGCCATGAATCCTTACAATTGCAGGCAGTTCCGCCTTTTGACATACCTGACACCAGCAGCCTGGCACCACGCTGGAATAGATGGCTTAAAGAGTTAAACATCTACATTGATGAAACATGGGTAAGTGAGGAAGGCCTCCTCAGAGGCATATTGATGCATTGACTAGGGCCAATTGTACAAGACATCGTGTTTGAGATGCCAGAAAGCACAAATAACACATTCCAATGCATCATTGACTCACTAAATAACTACTTTGCCCCCTAAGGTACGTAGATTATGAACGTCACATATTTCACACCTACACTAAGGAAAAGGGGGAAACACTTGACAATTTTGTCATGCAATTGCGCAAAAGAGTGAAATACTCTGACTTTGAACATTATTCCACAGAAGAATAATCGAAATCCCAAACAATTGTCGGCTGTGAATCAGCTGAATTTCACAAGAAACTTTTACAAAAGACCAGATCATTGAAAGAAATTCTGCAGCTCAAAAGGGAAGACATGGCGCTCTGAATATAAACAGAATCTCTGGGCAACATCAAAATTACACAGACAGCACCCGCTGCACCCCTCTGCCAAATGCGGTTGTCTGAGAAGGCGCAGATGCAAGACCAAAGAAAGTGCTATAGCTGCGGATATAATTTGCCTCATGTCAGCCCATGCAAGGCTGTAGGACACACCTGTGACAAATGTGGAGGTGAAAACCATTTTCAATCGGTATGCAAGAATGTCAAATACTTACAGAAGCCTACCACCCACTGGGAATAAAGTAGGAGGCAAGAAAACTCCCACTCCACACAATGGTGGTCTCCCACCAGCAGAACACATCGATCTACCAGCATAAGGCCAGAATCCCTGCACAGATATAAACAACAACGAGACAATAAAGATGACATTCATCGAAGGCGATCGCCAAATGACTCACAGAGAAGATCAACTCGCCATGAAATAAAATACATAAAAACATGACCCAGACATCAAAATGACTCAGATTCATCATCGTCCAGTGGTAACCACAAAAGGGGCTATGTCCACGCAATAGACAACAGGACTGCAACCGAATACAGCCTGACATTACTGCTCCAAGTAAATAGAAGTCCGCCCAAATTCCTCATCAACACAGGAGCCACAGTCAATGTGGTATATGAAGAAATCTACCAGGGACTCAAAATCAAGAGGGCACTAGAGCCACCTGATATTGACATTTATCCCTATGGCACCAACACACCATTGAAATGTAAGGGCATGTTCAAATCCACGTGTACCTACAAAGAGAACACAGCGAAGATGACAATATATGTAGTGAAAGGCGAAGTACCTGGAGGCAGCATTCTCAGATTCAAAACTGCCATACAGATGGGACTGGTGCACGTCATGTACCAAATCATGACAGTTCACACAGTAAATCCAAAGAACATGATGGTGAAGATGTTCCTGACTATATACAAAGGCCTAAGCACGTTAAAAGGAACACAGATCAAATTACACATCCATGCGGAGACCAAACCAGTGGCTCAACATCAGGGCCGTTGCTAGGGGGGGGCTAAGGGGGCTATAGCCCCTGATCTTTTGGTTGTAGCCCTGGATAGAATCTCAGGAGCTACAGCCAAAAGACTAGCTAGCCCCCAGTCCCAACAGTTCTGACATCAGCTTAGCCCCGGGTCTTTTCCAGACCTAGCAACTCCCCTGCTCAACATTAACGAAGAATCCTATTGAACATCCAAAGGCAGGTAGAAGATGAGATACAACTTCTAAGCCTGGACATTATAGAACATGCAACAGGACCCACGCCCTGGGTATCGCCCATTGTTCCTGTTCCCAAGAAAGAAAATGGCAACACCATTGGCATCTGTGTGTACATGAGGGCACCGAACATAGCTATTGAAAGGGAAAAACACATGTCTCTGATAATGACAGACATGATGCACCTGCTGCATGGAGCTAACATCTTCTCTAAATTAGACCTCAACAAGGGTTATAATCAAATTGAAGTGCATCTGGACTGCCGCTATATAACCACATTTTCCCCTCACCTAGGACTCTTTTGCTACAAGCGACTTAGCTCCGTAGTTTCTTCTGCAGTGGAAATCTTTCAAAATGAAATACACCAAGTCATTAAATATATCCCCAATGTCTCAAGTACAGCAATGACATTCTAGTGTTTGGAATGATGCAAGAAGCTCATGATTATGTGTTTGGTTGAGTATGTATGGCGCTAGAGGAGGCCAATTTGACTCTGAATGCTTCCAAATGTGAACTTAGTAAAATAACACTTGCATTCTTTGGGCACATCTTCTCGCAAGACGTGATGCAACCCGACCCGGGCAAGGTTTGAGCACTGGTTGAAGCACCCGCATCCATGACTACGTTGGCAGTCAGATCACTTCTACGTATGGCCAGATATTGTACCAGGTACATTTAAAATGTTGCTTTCGTGAGCAAGCCACTATGTCTTCTCATGGGAAAAGGGCATGACTTTGTGTGATCCACGAACTGCGAAGATGCATTCCACAAAATCAAAAATGCATTTCCTCTGCCTCATGCAGGGCATACTTTGATCCCAAATTGGAAACGGAATTGACTGTAGACGCAAGTCCTGTTGGCTTGGGGGCCATCCTGGCCCATGTCAAACCGAATTCTTCCTCATCCTCTTCTTTGTCCACACGTCACATTGTGGCCTAGGCAAGCTGCAGTTTGTCCCCTACAGAGTGTGCATACTCACAACCCAAAAAAGAAAGCCTAGCGGTGGTATGGGCATGTGAACATTATCATGTATTCCTGTATGGGAGTAAATTCACCATCATCATTGACCATCAGGCCCTTACAACCATCTATGGCAAATCAACTACCAATATGCTGCCTTGAATTGCACGATGGGGTTTAAGACTGCAAGAGTACTCATTCACGATTGTTCATCACCCAGCCGATTTACTGCCTGCAAAAGATGAGGCACAATCCATCAAAGCCAACCAATACATCAAGTACATAGTTAGCAATTCACTACCCAAATCACTTACCATCCCAGAGTTACTTCAAGGCATGCGACAAGACCATGTGTTCATGACAGTGAAGGACAGTGTGTCCTCGGGAAATGGCATGAATGGAAGAAAAAGGAAATTCCACTTTCTGGGGCAGAACAACATTTGTTTCGAACATTTCACCTATTGAAAGAATCTCTATCCATATCCCTAAAGGGCTTACTACTGAAAGAAGACTGAATCGTCATCCCAGAAGCATTGCAGGACACAGGGGGAATTGTATCCACCAAGAGGCATTTTCGGACCAAAGTGTGGTTTCCCCAGATGGACATGAAGATCGAGAAGGTGCTTGGAAACTGCACCACCTGCAAAGCGGTCAGACCACGCACATTTCCATAACTGCTCAAAATAAATTCAGTGCCATTACAGGTCTGGGACAAAGCAGCTTTTGAAATGTTCAGACCTTTGCCAAATGGCAAGAATGTTCGAGTCATCAAAGATGGAATGTCGAGATTCTCACAAGTCCACCTTATACATTCCACAGCAGCACCTGCAGTCATTCCAGCTTTGGACAAAATGTTTGCAGACTACGGTATCCCAACCAACCAAGTTAGACAATGGTCCACCATTCAGTGGGCATGATTTTGCAATGTTTGCAGAGCATCTGGGTTTTCAACATCGAAAGGTCACCCCTTTATGGCCTAAGGCAAATGGCATCATTGAGCATTTTATGACCAACCTAAAATGCACCCAACAAGTCTGTTCCATCATGAGAGATCATTCATGCAAGCTATTTGCACCCTTCCCAGAGACTCCGCACAGCTCCGCTGGGGTGTGCCCATCAGAACTGATATTTGGCAGAGTCATGAAAACCACTCTTTTTCAATCTACCAACAGGGAGGTGGCAACAAATCTAGACTTGAAAGCCAGAGACAAAGACAAAGAAAGCAAGGAGAAAAGGAAGAAATATGCTGACGCCAGAAGGAAGGCAAAGGACACTGACATCCCCATAGGGGACAAGTGTTGGTGCGATAGTCACAAGGATCCAAGGAGACGCTGGCATTCAGCCCGAACCTTTGATTGTGACACATGTGAAAGGATCCATGGTAACTGCAGCAAGCCCAGCTTGCACAATCACCATAAACGCATCCTTTCTTTAAATAAATCAATAGTGATGCAAATCAAAGAAGTGAGATCCCAACCACCTCAGAGAACTCATCTGATAGTTGCTCGGATTTTGTAGATGGTGATGTGGACACTGATGATAGTGGCAGAGAAGACTACAACTGAGTGGCTCGAAGTCCATCAAGAAGAACAATTTGCAAACATACTAGATGGATTGGGGAAATGGGGGACACGTTGGTCTTAGTGGGGAGAGATGTAACATCCTCTGTTTTATGTTCACAGAGAAATACAACATACTGTCCTATTTTGGTGCATATCTCTTCAATAGTTTTCGCAATGACGTTGTCCGTCACATCATGGCAGATCCCTAACTTAAAAAAACAAAAGTAAGGGTGCTCCTTAAAGTCCAAAAGAAAATATTCCTGAGTCTGAGTCCTATCCACTAACTGACCCTATCACTTGAGAAAACATAACACAAAGCAAGAGGCCATAGCAATGGCCTCTGTTGTTGGCTTCTGCCTGGCCCAACACTCACATGTCTTATTTTCAGTCTCAAAATATAATGACACAGTTCACAGATCTCAGTTTTCTTGTAGATTTTGTTGATTAAAAAATCTGAAGATCCTCTGTACTGTTTTTTCCTTGGAAAAGAAGGTATCTCCTTAAAATACTTTTCTTAGATTTTGCCAAGTTTTGAAATCCCTCCGGGATCACTTTTAACAGAATACTCTATGACCAACCTTCGTGGCACTACAACTCCCCAAAGTCTTGGGACTCATTGGCAGGCATGATGACTCTCAATCAACTTAATAGGGTGTATTCCGGCTTGGGAGTTCCAGGTGGCTGAAACCTACTTGGCTTTTCCAGCCTTGTTGCAGACTTTTATTACTACCTTCAATTTGTTTGCGTAGGACACATACTAATCCGACTTTATCAGTTCCTTGTACCTTTGTCAGCGTTCCCAGTTTTGGCATAAAGCATAGTTATTTATTTGACTCTGTTTTACAAAGGGTGTATGCCCGTTCAGCTCTCCCGGATTCTCATACTTTAGTCAATTTTTTCAGCCTTAGTATAAAGTGTTTGTATCACTTTCGCTCTGTTTAAATAGTGTGTGTGCCCGTTCCATTTTTTCAAGTTCTCGTACGTTTTGTTGTCTTTTCCAGTCTTGGAATTACGTGTTTGTATCTCTTTCGCTCTGTTTACATAGTGTGTATGTCTGTTCATTTCTCTCAAGCTCTCATACCTTTTGTTGGCTTTTCCTGACTTGCTATAGTGTTTATATCTCTTTTGTTCTGTTTTACATAGAGTGTGTGCCCGTTACATTCTCTCAAGCTCTTGTTCCTTTGTCAGCTTTTCCAGACTTGGTATAAAGTGTTTGTATTTCTTTAACTCTGTTTTACCAGCTGTGTTTCGTTCTTTTCCTGATTATCTGGTCTCCGTAACCTCGTTGGTTTGCCAATCTTCGAAACCGAATTTAGTAGCCCTCACTGCATCTTTACTTTGGGGTTGTTCGCTTCCCTGTTGGTGTTCATCCCAGAGGCAAATGTTCTTGCTGTATGGAATTTAGGGACCCGGGCTCTGTACTTTCTTCTGTTCTCAGTGTTGATTGCTGGGTGCCAGGCCCACCACTGCTCTCTCGTGGATGCTCCACTAGTTAAGAATGTTGTGTTTCCATCTCTGTCTTCCTCCCAACCATAGCCTCTTGCTTGGTTAGAGCATCCACCTTTCAGCCTTCAGATAGCTGTCCTCTTTTCTTCCACACCACTGATGGTTCCCATGCATGGTATGGATCCGCCCCTCCAGGACTTCATCCCTACAGAGGCTCACCTCTTCATAGTGATTTATCTCCTCTCTCTGTAAGATTGTCTCCCCGACTTGCAGTCCACTCTGCTCTTATGCACATGATCAGAAACAACAGAAATATGTCCCTATTCTTTGATTATGGTATACAGATGATGTTCAGCATTACCTGAAGCCAAATGACAGAAAGAAGGAAACTTGTTTGTTATAGTATTAACGGGAAATACCAAAGTCTTTCCAACACCCATAGAGGCAGAACATCTATTTTGGAATGGGAGATTCTGCATGAGGCAGAGGAAATGCATTTTTGATTTTGTGGAATGCATCTTCGCAGTTCGTGGATCACACAAAGTCATGCCCTTTTCTCATGAGAAGACGTAGTGGCTTGCTCACTTCTGTCCTCTAGAGAAGATTATAATTATGCATAATATCAGAACAAATCAAATAAAGCAGTGTTCTCTCATTGCGTTTACATCTGTGAATCAAAAACAAACATTAAACTTTCACAAATACAATTCATCTGCAGTTGCTTCCCCCGTGATAAATGAGTTAAGGAGTTCTTAATGAAAAACTCCCTCACAGTAAATAGCTTGTGTTATAACCGGCTACACACCCTCTTTTTTTTTACAAATGCCAAGAGTTCTGCTAAAATTGACCTTGAAATTCACAACTAATCTTGGCAGAGTATAAGCTTCTGTTACATCTGAAGTTGATGCATGAACGAGGGGAAAAACATGAAAGCAGCTGTCCATGTTTAAGAATGCTCTGGGCAGCACCTAAAAATGAATTATCCACGCTTGCCAACTTAAAAAATGTGCTAACCTGCAACTGCATGTAACAGATCCTTGTAACAAGTCATGTATTCAGCTTGTTCCTCACTTCACTAGGCACTCACCAAAAATAATGTTTGATTCTGGGAGCCCCCGATACAGTGACGGTTTGGATTCCTCTCTCCACCCAGCCGGTGAGAATCTCTCTTCCCTGTCTGCCTGAAAGACTCCACAAAGTCTTTTCTCCAGCCTGCCTGCCCTCCAGGGAATGCTGCAGACTTCTCCAGTGTCAGTCAGAGATTACAAGTGCCCTCGAGACAATGCACCAACCCAAGAGAGAGACCAACCTCCAGAGACAGTCCTATTTAAAATCCTCTGTCTGAGACCTCCCAAATGTTTACTTACTGTCACGCTCACCTGGTATCCACAGGGACGCCACCCAGCTGGGTTACTAGCTGGTATGCTACTCAGCTTTGCCCTGATGTTGTCTGCGGGGAAGGTTCTGCCTTGTGATAGAATTAGGCGTGCTCTCTGTCCTGCCTTCTTTGCAGGGGCACGTTGTCTTTCATGGGCGAGTGCGGTCCAGTTACTTCACTGACGCCGGCCCGTTTGATATTGTTCAGGTAGGTCTTATTGATGTTCTTTAGTTTTGTTGCTATCCTGCATGCCTTTCTTTGTTTAAAATGTCTCTTTTTTCTCCCTTAGGTATGCAGAGCTTTAGCGCGGCGAACTGGCTTGGTTGAGCCCTGCTGGTAAATGATGGCGCATTAAGAGCGCTATGATGCGGTAAGTAAGCGCTATGTGCAGCGCTGCAAAGTCTTGCCTTTGCTAACCTGTGTTTTCCTTCCTTGTAGGTCACAGTGTTCTTCAGCACGAGTGGAATGTCCAGAGTGGTGCCAGCCGAGAGGCGACCAGCCAGGTATGCCTTTTGAGCAGTTCGTAATTTGTAAATGTCTCTACAGCTTTCTTTAATGTTGCCTCTATCTTCCTCTTTCAGGTCATTCTGTCCGGGTGGCGTGCAGATTCGAGGAAGGTGTTCTTAGTAACTGCGAGTGTTTAGAGATGAAGACTGCAGGTGAAATGCTGCTGCTAATGATGTTACTTTTGTCTCCTTGCAGGTTCTGCTTCTCCGAGGTTCGAGGGAATAGCTGGACACGTTGAGCGTCACGCTGCAAAGTAACGCGGAGCGTGTTGTCTTGCTCGGGTGTGGTTTAAATAGCCACAACAAAATAGTCCAGATAAAGTAGTCCCTAGGCTAACACACCCAAAACACTAGACCGCATAGCTTGGTTCTTAGGAACCAAGCTATGTGGATGCCTCCATGTTGGCTGACAATACAATAAAGTAGTTCCCAAGCACATTGTTTTTCATGGTGTATGAGCCTGGCGCCATAGGCGCCATGACTGGCCCCATGAGGGCTTCTGAAGAGGATGCCGGGTTCTAGAGGCCCGATTCCTTGCCTCCACCTGGCCAATATGTTTGCCAGAGGGGGTTTTGGCCGAGGGTCGTGGCAGCACTCCCCCCTAAGGCCCGTCCCATGGTGTTCCTTCTATCTGGCCCAGGTTTGGTTGGGGAGTTCCGATGGAATTTCCTGATTAGACGTGGTGCGTGGATATTCTCACTTGGCTCCCAGTATCTATCTTGTGGTCCAAATCCTTTCCAATCGATGAGATAATATAGCTTGGTCCTAGAGTATTTAGAGTCCAAGATATCTTTGACTTCAAATTCTGGTTCTCCGTCAACAAGTATGGGTTTACGTGGTGTCCCAATCCGTGTGCCGGGTTGCATTGTTTTCAGGAGGGACACATGGAATACCGGGTGGATGTGTAGATTAGGTGGTAAATCCAGTTTCACGGCTGCTGGATTGATAATTGCCTTAATGGTATAGGGTCCTACTTGATAATCAGGTGCCTTTTGCCGGTGTTGGTCGGTGAATCTCTTTTGTTTTTCTTTGGCATGAATAAGTTGTTCCTTTGCCCTTTTGAAAGCCTGAGTAATGGTTGTGTGTAGAGTCTTTACCGCTGGCATTTCCAAGCTGGCTGGAAGGTCTAGTTCAGAGGTACGTGGATGTCTGCCATAAAGGGTATAGAAGGGCGCTTGTCCCGTGCTTGAATGCAAAGAATTGTTATATGCATAATCAGCAATCCATAGTAGGTCTTTCCAATTCCTTTGTTCGTGGTGCAGCATGCACCGTAAATATTGCTCGAGTGTCTGATTGGTTCTCTCGGCAAACCCCAGCACAAATTAAGCACTGATGCAGTGTATAGACTGGGATTCTTCTGGAGCAGTAGGCGTTGCTTGTAGAGTTGGCTTAGATATGTCTGGGTTAGCTAGAGATAAGCGTATCCAGCATTACAGACAGTCCCTTTTCCAGTATACATTGCAAGCATCTTGGCACTTCAAAATGTATTGGGAGAATGAGCTATAGTGAATCTGAAACATTATCCTGGTTCTAAACAGAAAGTGCTGTGTTAATGGTAATGTTAATGTTAAAGGACATTTGTACCGTGCACTATCACCACCGGAGTGGTCCCATGCGCTCTGGCAGCTCTGAAAGAGGAAGGGAGGGTGAGTTAGTGGGAGGAAGCTGGAAAAGTGCAAGAGAGCAGTGATGTGCTGTTGGCGGCCTCAGCCAGGTGGGTCCATTGGCTGAGCCTGGGGTGTTTGCGGCCGGCAGTCGTTGTGTACTGTTGTGCAAGTCTATGTGTGTTTTTGTTTTGTTATTGCAATGTAGTGAAGTTTGTGCGGTTTGTTGTACTGTAGGTTTGTGGTTGTGTTTGGTTTGGAGTTTGAGAGGTGTACAAAGAGGGGGAAATTGTTAGTGGAATTGGTTAGTTGGCATCTCTATCCTGAATTGAGGTGCTGGCCTTGCGTAATATCCCCAGATGGGGTGCGGGAACACCCCGGTGTCTCTTTCCTGATCTGGGCCAATACTGCATTCAAGGTGCCTTTCACATCTGGCCCCCACCTCCATCTGCCTCCCTTACAGCCGCATCTGTCCTCCCTTCCTACTCATACGGCCATTGCACTTGCCAATGTGCAAATTCAGAGTGGTGATTGCCAATATCTCGACAATAACTAAGGGGCAAGTGAAGATGTTGGGTGGGGTTGTTGACTCCGCCTCCATGGGTGTCGGCTGTGTTTCACTCTACCTGGCGTCACCCGTCCAGGTGCCGTGGGAGCTTCCCTGTCAGTTCTGGGAGTTGTCAGTGCACTAGAGACTTGTCCTGGTTAAGTTAGCTTATGAGATTCCACTTGTGGGACATGTCAGAGGAACTATGAGAGTGAAGAGGCGGTCTCCCCACTTTTACCAACCTACCATGGGAACAAACATTGTGTTTTACTACAAAACATGTTCAACTTGCCATATAGTTTACCTGGTTGATATAATAATGCCCTCCTGTTACAAGGATCAACCATTTCTTGAGAGGGTATTGGGATGAAGTTCCCTTTTTAGTATTGGTAGACAGGCCAGGTAAATTGTGCATGCCATACCATCAACCTCATGTAGGACCCGAAGGAGAAAGGGTTGAGCCCCCATTTTCACAAGCCCATCTCTAAACTGTGATGTTCACCCCATAATCCTGACCCTCATCCTCTGTCCCATCACCCACAATCCTTATAAGCAGATCCATGCAGGAAATCCCTGCCTGCCCAAATGCAAACTACACATCAAAACCTGCAGAATTTATAATGACACTTTTCAGAATGGAAGTCAGGAGGAAAACAATGTTACATCAAGCATAATTTGTCAAGTTGCTTTTGCCATTTGCTTTGTTCACATGAAAACCAAACTGGGACAAAGGGACCTACAATGGCGTCACCAGCCTCAATATCCTACCATCTCCAATCAATGGATATTCAAGAATGGCTTTGTTAGAGAAGACTTAGAAAAACGAGGGTCGACCCCTATTTTTTGTTAAAGGGTGCTGATACTCAAAATGGGTGTTAACTAGTATAAAAATAGAGTATAGTATACAGCTGCCCCTCCCTCTTATGTGTAGGCCTTGTGCTACCTCTCAGACAACACTGCAGATGTTGAAATCAATATTACACTGTGCAACATTCATCCTTCTGGATTAAAACACAAAATAGTTTATTAAATAGTTCCTCATGGGTATAACTCAGAAAACAAATACAAAATACATTAACACATAGAAAAACTGAAAACAGTGTGGCGTTAGTAGAGATGTGTTCTTATCATCTGGGGAAACACATTTAGATGGTTTATACATAGTAGATCTGAATAGGCATGCTTCTGGGCAAGTTAAGTGTTCAAAACTCTAGTGTTCCAGCTTATTTGATTCAACTAGGAGAAATGTGTTCATACACATGGAGTTCTTCCAAAGCATTGACCTGCGGGTTGTGCAAAACATAACTCTATTTCCCACTATGGGATGTTATCTATGAAATGCTGTCGACACCACATGTTTCAGCCTTCTGAAGGTTATCCGCACATCCAAGCGATCGCATATTTTAGTATGTTAGGGCCTTCATCAGGACAGTGAGTGATTTTGTTCATGGATCTAGTTCCATAATCGAAACCATTCACTTTGAGATAACTGCTGTAAAAACAAGACAAACAATGAAGATGAATGAGAGACGTTGCTACAAAAATGGGTACACCTACTAATGTGAAACCCAAAAGGGGGTAACCACTGGCCTAAATATTATTTCAACACATGGGGAACGGTTCAGGCGGTAGATCCATTCTGTTCTGGTGGACAAACCTTCCTAAATGGATCTATTCCTAAATTCTTGTGGGAGCCTGCAAAACAGAGACTGCTATGTCTCATTATATAGTCTGTAAAGTACTCATCCTGTACAGTAAATACCACTTTCTGGATTGCTTATTACTAACCTTAGACCACTTGTTCAGGCTGAGCACAAGGGAAGTGGGTTCACTTTGAATCCTTTTCACTTCTGATGCTCTTCATGTGTGCTGTGAAGAGAAAGGCATTTCAAATGCACTATACGCATAGATCCAATCATTCTATAATTGCGTGAGAGTATGAGCTATTTTTGGATGTTTATCGTAAAATACACTTTTTAAACAGCTAGATCATCCGCAGTAAGTAATTCCTCCTTTTTTGACCTTTGTGATAAAGTCCTGTGATTTAACCTACAGGTTAAACGAATTATATGAGACTGTGCACTATAGTAAAGACTAGTAGAATCAAGTATGGTAGCTTCTACACTCCCTTTCTTTGCGGGTGCACTGTATATCATAAAGCGATTTACTGTGTATCATTAAAAGATATTAGGCAAGGGTGCTGGCTACCCTGACATATCTCCGGATGTTCGAGCGATCAGGGAAGTGGCATTTAAAAAAATAAAAAAACAGATAAAAATGTACGTGCGGTGCCGTTGTTGTGAAGGGCATTTACAAAATGAAGCCGCAGCGTGAGTGTTAGACTTACTTCAAAAACAACAACCTCCGTATTGCAGCATGTTGAATGCTGTTCTCGTTTGCAGTGATAGTATGACCGCAATAGGTCTGTTGTGCCATGACCGCCTAGGCAATGGGGATACGTCCTTTTACTATGTTTATAATGGTAAGACTCTTAGAAAAAAAGACAGCCATCTTTTAATTTATTATCCATTGTTCCGCTCTTATAAAAAGGTTATGTAAGAGGATAGGGAGAGTGGCTTGCCCTGAGGTGTGCGTACTACTGAATAAAGGCCAAAACACATTCTTCAATTGTCATTCATCGAAGTTCATATGTCTCTACAAATGTGATTCTGACATATGCTGAATACATTGTTCACCAAAGTATGCAAATATATGTAAACCATGGTCACTTGACTTCTTGTTTGGACTGTGATGTTAGCTGATGGGGCCCCGCAGCAGCTGGGGAGCGCGGGCGGGCCAGCCTGATGGCGCCACGCGGGGTGGGCCGCAGCGCAAGAAAGACGCGACTCCTTCGTATGGTGCTTAAACCCGGACTGGCGTTATTACGCCAGTTCCGGTGATTCCTTTATTACTTCCGTGTCACGTGACCCTTTACGTCAAGGGCACGTGACACCACATTCCTCCCTACCTTGGAGGTATTTACACTGCTGTCAACAACAAACATTCTGAACTGATATAACATATAAACTGACACACAATCACAATGCATCTGCTCTTGCTTACTGCCTTCAGAGTTCATCTTGGCGTGGGCTTCTGACGGTAGACTCCGTCCACTACATATCCCTGGAGGCGGGATGACGGTTTGGGCTTTTCTCTCAGACGGTAGCGGGTGTTTCTTTCTCTGGGTGCGTCCTCCTTGGTGATCTCTGCTTCGGTTCTCCCATCTTGCAGGTGTGGTCTGTCTGAGTTTCTTGGTGTGGCCAGACTACCCGGTGGTGTCGGTCCTTGAGGTGTATGCGGTGCTCCTCCTTCTCCCCCTTTCGGAGGCGTTGAAGGTTCTTCCCACATTTCTGAGGGTACTTTCCTGAAGTGCGACACGTTTCTCGTCACTGTCTCTCCCCCTCGGGTGGCGGTGACCATGCTATGGTTGGTGGTACTGACTGTCCACGGTCGAACCTCGAAATTGAGGGACATTTTCTTGGGCGGTGCACGGTTCCTGACAATGACGGTGTCTCCTGGGGTCAGTTCTCTGTGGCAGGCTCGTCTGGTGACGCTTTCTTGTTCATTTCGCCTCAGCTGCCTTGCGTCTATTTCTGGGATGTCAGGGTCTGGGGCTGTCCAGTGGGGGTGTATGGGAAGCTCCGCTTGTATGGGTACCCCGAACATGAGGGCAGCAGGGCTGATCCCGATGGCTGAGTGCGGAGTTTGTCTGTGTGTTCTCAAGAACCGATATACTGTCTTCAACCACGGGTGCCCTTGCTCCTTGGCAATTCTGATGACTTTGTTGAGCGACCCCATGAATCGTTCAACGTCTCCATTTGCCTGGGGCCATCTCGGGATGATTCGCTGGTGTTTGACCTTCACTTCTTGGAAGTATTCGCGTAGCTCCTGACTGGTAAAGGATGGCCCGTTGTCGCTTTTTACTTTCCTCGGAATTCCATGTGCGGCAAATATCTTCTCCAGCGCGAGGATGGTGGTTTCGGCGTTAGTGGATGCCACGTGCTCTACTTCCGGATATCTGCTAAACTCGTCGATTATCACGAGCAGGTAACCTTCGCCGGCGATAGTGCAGTGGTCCATGCTGACTGCGTCCCAGCGTTTGCAGCTTCTTGGGACACTGCTAATCGGTTCAGGGTTTTCAGGCCTCCTGGATGCTTGGCAGGCCGCGCAGGACTCTACTAGCTCTACTACTCTTTGTTGCATGTTCGGCATCCACATCCTGGATTTGAGGTATGCCGTTGATTTTACGATGCCTTGGTGTCCACTGTGGGCTAACCTGAGAGCTCATTCCTCCAGAGACTCTGGCAATATGATTCGGTGTCCTTTTAACAGCACTCCTTCCGGGGCTATTGAGAGTTCATGTCTGATCCCGAACAGTGCTCTGAGTTTGACCTGTGCCGATGCTGTGCGTTGGGCTATTGACATGAGATAATTCTTCCAATTCCCGGATTGGATAGCGGCTGTCGTGTGCTGTAAGATGGTGTCCTCCTCTGTCTCACGCACCACTTCATGCAGTGTCAGGGCTTGCGGTCTTGCTCAGGCAACTACGTGACAGACATGCTCATCGGTTTCCTTCGCATGGTGTTGTTCGCTGTCAGTAGCCGGCCTCGGGTGACGGGACGGGTAGTCCGCCGGGTTGTCCGATCCTGGGCGATATTCCACCACGATGTTGTACGGCTGTAGCTGCAGTATCCATTTCTCTATGCGTGCAGGCGGGTGGGGGGCAGAGCCTCGGAAGATCGGGATCAGGGGTTTATGATCAGAGAAGACTTTCGCCTGCTTGCCTAGCAGGTACACTTTGAAGTGGCGGCATCCCCACAAGATGGCCAGGGCCTCCTTCTCTATGTGTGCATATTTCTGTTCGGGTTTTGTGAGTGCTCTACTGGCAAACGCGATGGGGAATACTTTACCTTCATTATCCGTTTGGGTTAACACTGCCCCCAGGCCAACTGGGCTGGCATCAACGAGGAGTTCAGTCTGCCTTTCTATGTTGAAGAAGGCCATGGTGGGGGAGGCAGATAGAGTGTCTTTGATTTGTTGAAATGCTTGTTGATGAGCCGCGGTCCATTCCCACTTCTGGTCTTTCTTTGTTAATTCCCTGAGCGGGCTCGCGATGCTAGCGAGGTCAGGAATGAAATGTGCGCAGTAGGTTGCCATCCCCATGACGCTTCTCACCTCTGAGGCTGATTGTGGTGCTTTGGAGTCCTTTATGTCTCGCACTTTAGACGGGTCAGGGGACACGCCTTCTGCGCTGAAAATGTAGCCAAAGAAGCATAGTTCACTTTTGCTGAATTCGCACTTTTCTGCGTTGAGTGTCAGGCCTGCTTCTTCGAGCCTTTTCAGGACTGCCGCTAGTCGTCGATGGTGCTCACTTTTGTTCGAGGCGTATACAAGGATGTCATCACTGATGTTGGTGGTTCCTTCTAATCCTGTGATGACCTTGCGGATTTCGTGTTGGAACACTTCTGCGGCAGATGATATCCCAAAATTGAGCCGTTTGTACCTCATCAGGCCGAGGTGAGAAGAAAAGGTGGTAATGTATCTTGACTCTTTGGATAGTCTTAGCTGGTGATAGCCTGATCTGAGGTCAAGTTTACTGAAGACTGTTGCCTCGGTGAGGTCTACGATGAGCTCGTCAATCGTGGGGGTTACATGGCGTTCCCTCCCAATAGCTACGTTGGGAAGCCTCATGTCTATACATATTCTTACTGTGTTCGGCTGTTTGGGTTTTTGGGCTACTCCCATGGGCGAGACCCACGGAGTCGGTCCGGATGTTCTCTCAATGATTCCTTCATCTTCGAGCTTGGCCAGTTCCTTTTCTAGTGCGCCTCTCAGGTGGAATGGAATCCGTCTGTGTCGAACTGCCTTCGGTTCAATGGTGGGGTCTATATGAAGCTTGATGGTTCTCCCCTTGAGGCACCCGATGCCCTGGAACAGCTTTCTGTGTCAACTCAGTAGGTTGTTGAGTTCATCGTGTTGGAGGCCGAAAGCGAAATGTATTAGCTTCAGCTTCTCTGCCATTTTGCAGCTCAGTAGCGTCTCGCAGCCGGCATCCACTACATAGATGCGTGCACGGCAGTTGGTGTTTTCGTGGGCAAAGTCTGACTTGAAGGACCCTCGCACGAGGAGGGGTTTCTTACATCCGTAAGCAAATAGCCTGACCTTCTTCTGGTGAAGGTTGGGTTTCGGGTGAAGCCTGTTGAATGCTGCCACTGGCATGACGTTCACTTTTGCGCCAGTGTCAATGACCACTTTTAGTGGTTCCCCGTTGGAGAGAACGGTGCACGATGGTCTCTTCCTCTGTCATGACCAATGCGGTTCTACTGCTGATATTAGGTGTATATGATGTACTTGTCTGCTTCCCTTTTTCCGTCTTCCTTTGTCTCTCCTTTCGGGGGATGTGCTGCTATCGCTGTCGTCGCTGTCGCTCGTGTCTGGGGACCTTTGGGACTCATCGACGGCTCTGGCCTTTCCTTTACGTGCTTGTTGGTGGGAGGATTCTCTGGGTACAAACTTTTTCCGGCGTTCTTGTGTCGGGCGTGGGGCCGAGTCTTTGTCAGGCGGGTTCAGGCAGACAGCGGCATAGTGGTTGAGGCGATTGCATTTTCTGCACGTGGATCCCCAGGCGGGGCAGGATTCACCTTTGTGCCACGGGCCTCCGCACCATCTGCAGCTCTTGTCTCGCCCCTGTGATGGGTGGGGCCTCTGACCCTGCTTCGTGGTGTCTGGAGATGGCCGCCACGTCCTCTGCGGGTCCAGGGTTGTCCAGTGGCAGTCTTTGGATTCCTGCTTCCATTATCGCTACCTGGTCTTACGTTTGTTCGCGGAGGCGCGCCATCTCGAGGATGCGTGACAGGCGTATGTTCCTTTCAGATAGTATGGCCCTTCTCAATTTTTCAGAGGATATCCCGTTGATGATCTGGAGACGGATGGCGAATTCTTCGTCTGGGAACTCACAGCCTACTGCCATTTCGCGAAGGCGAGCGTGAAATTTGTCCACTGTCTCTTTCTCCCGTTGCCTCGTCATGCAAAAGTGGAAACATTCATACTCTGGGTTGAGATCAGGTTTGAACATATTGGTGAGTGCTGATCTCGCTGCGTCACAGTTGTCTTCGTTGTGGCGTTGAAGAGGCGCAGAGTAGGAGGAAAGTGCGCATCTTTTTCGGCACGGTGATGTCTCTGGCGTCGAGATGCATTTCAAATTGTTGTAGCCAGATTTCCCACCTGATAGCAGCTCCTGTGGTGAATGGGTCGAACGGCGGCATGAATGTTGTCTGTGCTGGGTCGGGATGCTCATTGGAGAGGCTCCTCCTGGAGGATGAACTTGCGCTAGTCCTTATGGGGCTGGTGCTTGGGCTGGACATGTCGGTTTTCCGTGTGCTCTTTCCGGATTTGGGGCGCAGTCTGTAGGTGGCGGTGCTAGAGGTATCTCTTCAACACCGTAGGGGACTATGCCAATGGCACGTGGTACGCTGTGTAGTACCTGCTATGACACCACCAGACTTCTCCAGGAGATGCAGGAGGAGTGTTGAAGTGACGTTTTCTCCATGCGGCTGCAGAGCCCCAGTCCTGAGTATCGGCGTGGCTTCAGCCGACACGTGCTGGTGTTGTACACAGCCACGTGACGTCACGAGGTTGATGTCTGCGACGTGTGGCCGTGTCGGAGGTGTGGTGCCGGTGCGGGTGTTGCCGCGCAGCTCCGCATGTAGAGGAGGCGCGGATCCGCGTTGGGTCCGAAACCGGCTTCGTCACCAGTGTGATGTTAGCTGATGGGGCCCCGCAGCAGCTGGGGAGCGTGGGCGGGCCAGCCTGATGGCGCCGCGCGGGGTGGGCCGCAGCGCAAGAAAGACGCGACTCCTTTGTATGGTGCTTAAACCCTGACTGGCGTTATTACGCCAGTTCCGGTGATTCCTTTATTACTTCCGTGTCACGTGACCCTTTATGTCAAGGGCACGTGACACCACATGGACCAACCCTATGAGCCAATTAAGTCCCTGCATCATGTTTCACAAATACCTTATACTTTTCAGCATTAACATTTCTAATGTGTTCTAATGTGTTGGATCCTATTGTGTAACACTTGATTTTATATGCATGATCAGCTCATATCTTTTATGCTGGTCAAGTGGCACAGCGAGTAGAGCGCTCGCTTTGACATCCGTGCAGAGCCTGCTAACGCAGGTTCGAATCCCGGCAGGGCCGAACTCAGCCTTTCATCCTTCTGAGGTCGATAAATGAGCACCACACACCGTGGGTAATAATAAGCAGCGCTCAGATACCTGAGGGTTCGTAGCGCTATATAAATGCCTAATTATTATTATTATTATTTTCAATTATTCATTTTCCACATATCCTCTTTCTGGTTTTCTGAATCAATTAGTGTATTCGCACCAAACACTGTCGTGGCCAAATGACCAAACTCTGTTAAGCATGTTATACGTTGATGAATCAGATAACTTGTCTTGGTTGGCCCAGGGATATCTCGCTGTTTGGGCACCCACCCATCTTATGAATCACAGTAGGTACATCTGATGCCTGGAGATATACCCTAAGCAACCTTGTGTCATCTGTTCCGATGATTAAATACACTGTCATGGGTGAATGAACAAACTCCATTCAATTCTTGTGTTCAGGACTCTTTCAACTGTGTTAAGGTTTTGGATCCAATGTTGCTCTAGTTTTCTTAGCCATATATCACGGTCGCCCCCTCGTGACAGAGCAGGCTTTGTTCGGAGCACAAACCATATACATACGTTCATCGAATTTATGTTTTTTGGCCTGGAAATCTTCCACTATCGGTTTGTCAGGGATCTTGTTTTTTAGACATGATCTGTGTTCAGAAATTCTTTGATGAACTTCTCTTTTTGTTTTGCAGATAAATAGCAAGTTACACGGACATCTAATTGCATAAATGGCCCACTTGGTTTTGCAATTGTACAGATCTTTGAATCGCCACAAGAGTCCATAGAGATCTGCCGTTTTCATGTTGCGTGTCAGAGAACAGACAGAGCAATTTCCGCATTTGTTATGGCCAACCACGGGTGGGAGTCCACATGCATTCAGGATAGATCCCTGTCCTGGTTGCTTCTGTTTGTACGTGTGTACCAGCATTTGTTTGAGATTCTGCAACTTCTTAAATGCAAATCGTGGTTTTGGAGGAGTAAAGTCAGGTGTATGTATGATGTTCCAATTTTTTAAGATAACTTTTTCCATGCATTGCTGATTGGGCTATATGTTAGCACACAAGTGATTATTTCTTCTTGTTCTCGTTGGCGAGTTGTCAGGCAGGATATTATGGTGATACTCAGCTACCTGAAAGATCGACTGTGACTGAAATAACAAGCGTACCCGAGGACCACCATAAATTCAGCCAAGAAAAGCGCACAACAAACCACCAGAGAATGGTCGCGGGACCCGGATTGATGCATCTCTAGAATGTGATTGTCCTCCAGGAACTGCTGAACTTGTAGGTAGGCAGCTCAGTCCAAAATGTTTGGGCAGAAGGGGACAGTGGTGATTGGCCTGTAGTTTGCAGTGATGGCTGGGTCTAGGGATGTTTTATTCAGGAGAGGAAATACACAGGCTTCTTTGAGGCTGCCTAGAACAGTGCTTTGAGTGAAGGAGGTGTTTATGATAGCTGTGATGAGGGGGTTAGTATGTCGGCACAGTCTTTCACGAGGAGTGCAGGGCATATGTCACCTTTGCATTGTGAGGGTTTTTGACTATTAATCAGTTTAGTGCTCTGAAGAAAAACTGAGTGGTGGAGGAAGTAGGGGAGGGAAGTGAGCAATTGTTGCAAGAGGTCATGGGTACTATGTTGAAAGTTACTTTTTGAGATAGGATCTTCATATTCAAGGTGTCAATTTTGCCTAGTAGTGCCACTTGGATGCTAGAGCACCAGATCTTGTCTTTAATGTTGGTTGTGGGGGGAACAGTGGGGGATTCAAGTTCTCTGTAAATGTTGAAGATTTCTTTTGCATCTGACTTAGCATTGCTGATTCTAGTGTTGAAGGAGTTGGACCAAGCTGCGATTATGGCCTATTTATATTGTTTGGAGGCTTTGGTGAAGTCCTGTTTTGCAGTTATGGTGGGTTCTTTTAGCCAGGTTAACTGGACTTGTCATTTCAGGGTGCGTAATTCTAGCAGGTCAGGCATAAACCATGAGTTGGAGTGTCTGACCATCTTCACTTTGTGTGGTATTTGGGGGGTTAGGGTGTTCACTGAAGTGTAGGTAGCCTGAATGCAGGGAGTGTTGATCAGGGGTAGGATATTGTCTCTGGTGAGCTTCTGAAAGCTCTTTGAGACAGCAGGAGGAAGTGGGTTTGGTCGTGATATTGGCTTGGTTGGCTGTGTGATTGGTTGGCTGTGTGATAGAGAAATGGATAATACGATGGTCCGACCATGGACAGGGTGTTTTGGCGCTGGTAGAGATTTGGCAGTTGTGGTCCGCGATCCAGTCCAGTCCAGTGTGCAGCCTTTGTTGTGTGTGGGATTGGTGAGGCATTGAGTGAAGCAAAGTGTGTTGAGTGTGTCAGATAATGATTTGGAAGGAAGGTTATTCAGGTCATTGAGGCCCAGGTTGAGGTAGTAAGATTATTTTTGAGGAAGCTTTGAGGTTATCCTGCAGGATATGAAGTATGTTTTGCTCAAAGTTTGGAGAAGGGCCAGGAGGGCAGTAGATAAGGTGAATGGTGATAGTGCAGGTAGGGGATGGTGTGAATTTGAGTGAGAGAAGGTCTGCAGTCCCATCAATAGATGTGTGAACTTGTCTAAGGGAGATGGAATCTCTGCCAATCATAGCGACTGCGCCACCCCTGGAGGTGGGTCTGTCATTCAGTAGGTTAGTGTATGCTGTGGGTAGGCTAGGTCTAGGGCAGGGCAAGAAGCTTCTTGAGGCCAACTCTCAGTGATGGTTAGTGTGTCAAGGTTGAATTTGGTGATGAGGTCATGGATATCGACTGTGTGGGCAGGAAGGGAAAGAGCGTTGATCATGGCACATGTCACAAAGGGCTGTAGGTCAGTGGGCAAGGTAACAAAGCATTGATCAGGGTTGGAGGCTTGAATCTGAGAGGCTAAGTGGGGAGGTGGGGGAGGTGTCTGTTGTGTATGTGATGTTTGGTTAGTTTGGTTATGTTAGAAACTGTGGATTTTGGTGAGGTCCTTGCCAGTGATAGGAGGAGGAGAGGAAATGTTTGGAGTCTGATGTTGATGAGGAGGGTGGTTTAGGGGACAAACTGAAGCTTTGAAGGAAAATTTAGGGCTGAGCTTCTGTTTGCTATGTGCTATGCAGTGGTGATGTGCTGGAAGTTGTGAGGGGGTGGGATTCTGCTGGATGCAGGTTTGAGAGCAGCGTCTGGGTACTGAATCTTGGCTTGTACATAGCATGTTTGTGCAAGAATGGCAGCGATGAGTGCGGGTATCATAGTGAATGTGTTTCTTTTCAAAGGGTTTGATGCTGGAGAAAGGACAGCAGCAGGAGACTCATCAGAATAGAGGCTGGTGCATGACCTGAGGCATGAATTCCTGGTGAGGGGTTCTTGGGCTGTGGTTTGGGTTGATTTCTTGTAGAGATGTGTTGTGCCTTTAGTATTTTTGCGGAGGGCGTGCTGCCTACTGTGCTCTGGGGCACAGTCTTAGAATGGGGGAACCGTGACAGTGCTGAAGGAGGGCACGGGTTGATAGTGTGACTTGCTGGAAGTGTGCATATAAAGCACGCACTGCAGGAATTGCAAGGTTGGCGAAGGCAAGGTTGGTGAAGGTAAGAGAATCCTCCAGGTGTGTTAGAGAAGTGAGCGGGGGTGACTGCCATGTTCAAAGGGAGGATGGTCTTTGTACCCTTGTAACAGTGGCATATGCTATATTTTGAACACAGTGTGTGGCTTCAGAGTTCAGGGGGAGATGAGCCTTAGATGTGGGTGGAGCAGCCGAGTGCGCATGTGCCCTTGCACAGTGTTGTGAGGATTGTGGTTTTCTGTATGCGAGTCATGCAGTGCTCTCCTTGGTTGAGAGCGGTGATCGGAGAGCAGGGCAAGTGTGTGTGGCATGGGATCCGGGCATTAGCGGGGCCTACCAGTGAGATGATACATGTAATCACTGCGGCCCTTGATAGTGCTCAAGCGGGGGGCTACTTTGTATCAAAGCCTCTCGCCAGCATCTCGGACATGCAACATCGTATGTAAGTGCTGAGTTTGAAACTGGCGGATGTTCTTTTGTATGTTTGTATGTATGTATGTATTGTTTATTTATAAAGCGCTTATATACAAAACGAGTGCTTCCAAGGCGGGAGGGATACATGGGAAGCAATAATTCATTGGGTCTTGGAAATTTCAGAATGATATACAGTAATAATAAGCATACTAGGCCTAACAACATTTCTGATGATTCAAGTGCATAACAGGAAGTTGGGTGAGTGGGGAGGGTGGGAGGAGAGGGGGGTACAGGCATGACAAACTGACAATAATGCAAGTGCGTGACAAGAAATGAGGATAGGAGGAGATATGAGAAGGTTACTTCGCATTTATATTGTGCCGCTACCCCAAGTGATACAGGTACACAGTGCTCGGGAGGGGGTAAGGGAGATCAAGGAACAGACAGACAACGACCTACTGGGTATGTTGCATACAGATCATGCAAGTGCTATACAGGAAGTGCGAGGGATGGGTGAAAGGAAGTGCGACTGGTCCAGAGGGCCAGGTTAAGTGCAGAGGTTATCTCTTAGCGAAATGCATAGTGCTGCAAGTAGTGCAGGGGATCGAATGCAAGTGCAGAGACTGGTGTGGGTCCCTGGGACCTGTAAGGTTCTAAGGTGAGCCAGGCGACCAGTCAGCTAGCTGAGCAGCAGGAAGTGGTAGCAGGTAGAAGCAGAGATTAGCAGGGGAGAGGTAGAGAGAAGGCAGAAGAGTAGAGGAAGGTCTTGAGGAGATTCCGGAATTTCAGTAGATCTGGCTAGAGAGAGAGAGGGGCAGAGAGACAATTCCAGAGGGTGGCCCCTGCAGAGGATAATGATCTACCCCAAGTCTCTCTTTAGAAAAACGTCTCACTCTCAGAGAGCTGGAGGAGGATGAGTGGAGTGCTCTAGAGGGATTGTATATGGGAAGAGTGAGTTGTAAGTAGCGCAAGCCCCGGCCCCAGAAAGTCTTGTGAACAATGCAGATAGTCTTGTACTTGATCCTTGTAGCAACAGGAAGCCAGAGGAGGGATTTCAGTGCCAGAGAGATGCAGTCCCTGGGTTTACGGCCAAGGATAAGTCTTGCGGTTCTGTTGTGGATGAATTGTAAAGGTTTGAGTGTAAAAGCAGGGAGATTGAGAAAGAGACTGTTACAGTATTCAAGTCTGGAGAGAACCAGAGTTCTAGAGACAGTGAGTCTCTGGGGAACAGTGAGAAAAGGTAGGATACCTCAGAGGATGTGCCACTGGTAGTTTTTTTGGAAATATCTGAGATGTGTGGGGTGAAGGACAACGTGGAATTGAAGATGACCCCCAGATTGTTTGCCTCACTGGTGGGTGTGGGTGCAAGTGGGAAAACAGGAGCAGGGGTCCCAATGAGAACAATCTGTCTCTTACTGTCATTAAAGCAGAGGTCGTTAGCTGCACATCAGGACTGAATTACGGATATGCAGTCATGGATGAGCAAGGAGAAAGAAGAAGCTGAGGGAAGCTTGAATGAGAGCTTAGTGTCATCCGCGTAACACTGAAAGTTGGAAGTGAAGTAAGAGATCATGTGGGCCAAAGCAGCTATGTAGATATTGAAGAACCAGGGGATACGTTAGATCCATGAGGAACCCTGCAAATATAGAGGGTGATAGCCGAGAGAAAGTGCCCGAGATCCACCTGGGATGGACGATTGGAGAGAAAGGAGGCAAGCTATGCCAGGGCATGATGGGTGATGCCCAGGGTATCATGGAGACGATTGATCAGGGTGTTATGGTTTACTGTGTCTAATGCGGATGAGAGGTTAAGGAGAATGAGGACAGAAGGAGAGTTAGAGTCATGATTTCAGAGCAAGTCTTCACGGGTGTTCACGGGTGTTAAGGAAAGCAGTTTCTGTGACTCTGGATGCTCTGTTGCCAGACTGATGATCGTGGAGACAACCAACAGATTCAGTGTGGGAAGTAGCTGCAAGATAGTCAACTTCTCCAGTAGTTTGCCCAGGACAGGAGTGAATGAAATGGGGCGATAGTTTGACGGGATAGAAGGGAAGGCAGAAAGTTTGAGTAGTGGACGCAGCAGAAAGTGTTTGAGAGAGGAGGGGAAAACTCCAGAGGTGAAGGAGAGGTTGCAGAGGTCCGCCAAGGCAAGGCTTGAGAGCCAATGTTGTCATTGATATTTTGGGAAGGGCATGGATCGACCTGTTTGGAAGAGACTTTCATAGACCGGACTAGCCTAATGACCTCCTCTGGTGTGACAGTGGTAAAAGCAGGAAAATAGACATGGGGAGGAGAATGAGAGGCCGGAGAGGGCTTGGAGTATGTTGATGCATGTGTGTGTGGAGTGAGCAAGGAAAGGACGTCCAAGGTTTTGTTGGTGAAATGTGCTGCCAGTGCTGAGCAGAGGGCCTGGGTTGGTGCAGTGGAAGATGAGGCTGCAGAAGAATTGGCCAATTCCTTGCTAAGGCCTGGGCCATGACAGTGCCATTTAGGTAGACATTAATGAAGACCCTAGAGGGCAGGAAAGATGCCAAGAGTACCTCCCAATAGGTGCCACCATTAATGGGAGAGGAAAAGAAAGGGGAAAGTGTAGAGTCAATATGGGAAATCCATAGGTGAGTAGCAGGAACAACAATTCTTGTATATAGGTGTCTGTGGATTTGGTTGTTTTTAATTAATTCTTTTGCATATGATTGTTGACTATATCTAAATGTAATGTTTTGTTATATTAATTGTTATCATTTTTTTTGTTACTGATTGTAATTGTAAAGGTTTTTTTTTTAACCATAAACAATAAAAAAGCAGGAAGAAGCCCAATTTCAAGAAACAGCAGTTGTTGCAAAATACACAGATTAGACTTTCCATGAAGACATGAAAAAGCCAAATTACAAGATACAGAAGCAGTCACAATAACACAGAGATTCGAGTTTCCAGGAAGAAAGGAGAAAGCCTAATTTAAGATACAGCAGCGGTAGCATAAACACATAACATTTGAATTTCCAGGAAAACAGGAAAAGCCTAATCACAACATACAATAGCAGTAACACACAGATTTGAATGTTCTAGCAAAGGTGAAACAGCATAACTTTTAAAGTTGATCCCTGTGAAAGCTTATGGCTTAGAATCCCGTTCCATGAAAAATGTATCTTAGTTGGACAGGGTGGAAAGTGATTTTTGGCGAACTGTCTTTCGTCTACCTTCATCATGTCCAATTCAATATGTAAGAGTTGAACTTGGCTTGTAATCGCTGAAGGCTACCATTCCGCTACAGAGAGGTCTTCTCCCTTTGAAGACAATCAGTCATCCTGAAAACCAAATGTTACGAACAATAGGAAAAAAAAACCATCATTAATTTGAAGAAGACTAACGTTCCACTATATATATATATATATATATATATATATATATATATATATATATATATATAGTCACTGAAAAACCTTTGTTAAAGGGATGTTATGGTTATGTTGGAGTAATAAAAACCTATGAAATTCAAAGAAAAAAATGTGTTGAACGGACGTTATGGTTCCAAGTAAAACCGGTAAACCCCTGAAATTCGCCAGTTATGGTAAGCTAAGCAACCATAACTCGCGCCACCACCGTGCAGTGCTAAGACTAACACCCAGGACATCAAAGATGACATCACAAATGTCATTTTCGCAAAAACATGTATGTCTTGATCTATTATCAGTTTGCCAAATGAAGTGTAGATTCGTCAAATCGCACCTCATTTATAAACCTTTACATTATTTTGGGACCCCCCCTCTAATTTTGCCCCCTCTTCACAAAATCCTACCAATCTTCGGAAAGCATTCATATCTAAATGTATTATCAGTTTCCCAAATTAAGTGAGGATTCGTCAAATGGCACCTCATTTATAAGCCTTTACATTATTTTGAGACCCCCCCTCTAGTTTTGCCCCCTCAGGATAGAATCCCACCAAACATTGCATACTCACTCTAAATCAGCCCAGGAATATAAATGCACAATTTCATGCAGTTCCATTAAGTGGCGCCAAAGTTATGAGCCATCCAAGAACTGAATTTCACCAACCCTGTAATGCTAAGGTGTTCGCAAACTTTCACAGGACTGTTCGGAAACATCAGGACTTTTCGTGGACTTTCGCGGCAAAAAACACCCATTTTTGTTGCTTCTTGCAGCCATATTCCATCCCATCCTCATCCCCCCTCACCTCCCCAGCAATTATTTGTTAAGTTTGACAAGTGGAATGCTGTGTTTTTTCATATGTTTTTACTGCGATGTCCTCGGACAGCGGTGAAGTCCGCAAATCCAAGATGACAGGCATTTCCAAAAATCTGACGCACTTCACGCTCCTCACCATCCAATCAGCAAACATGTTGTATGTCCGCGGACATGACACAAGCCGATTAGCCAATCAGGACACTGTCCGCGGAGCGAACAGGGAAGTGTGTCTGCGGACCGGACATAGATATCACTAATTTTTTGTGACCTACCTTAGGTTCATTTTTAAAAAAACTACAGGATGGATTTTCACCAAATTTAGAAAAGCACGCTTTCGGGACCAAGGATAGTCAGGGCCAGAATTTTTACACCCAGGTCAAGCCTTTTTGGGATGCCTGATGATCAGGTGTATGGGAGGTACAGGTTTCCACCTCACATAATACATTTCAGCGGACAAGTGCCATAGTGGGGGGGGTCTCACAGGCCACGCAGTCACGCTGCCTACACCAGGTGTTGGCCATCATGACTGCACGCCCATCAGTCCGCAGGCACATATACCTTCCCAGAACACCTGCAGAAAGGCAGGCTGCCGTCCAGGATTTTTACGGGGGTGGCACACTTCCCCAAAGTGCTAGGTGCCATTGATTGCACCCATTTGGCTCTACGTCCTCCCAGGGCAACTGAGCACATCAATAGAAACCGCAAGCACTGGCATTCCATCAACGTGCAGGTAGTATGTGATGCCAAGGGAATCATCACCTCAGTATATGCCAACTATCCAGGGTCCACCCATGACAGTTTCATTTACAGAATGTCAACCCTAAACCTGGACCTAGAAGCTGGGCGGCATGGAGATACATGGCTGCTTGGTGAGTATAAATGCCACTGCACATGCATGCATGCCAGATACTGAGTAATGTAACAACCCCACTAATGATACCCATCATCACCTCCCCAGGGGACAGTGCCTACCCTCTGAGCACCCACATGATGACACCAATTCGGAACCCCACCACACCACCCGAGGTAAGATACAACACAGCCCATATTGCAACCCGGGGCATAGTGGAGCGCACATTTGGAGTGCTCAAGTCACGCTTTCGCTCCCTTGACCGTTCTGGTGGGCAGCTGCTATACGCTCCACCAGTAGTGTGCAGGTTCATAGTGGTAGCATGTGTTCTTCACAATGTTGCAACATGCCGGGGCCTGCCGGTGGACATGGTGGTGCCCCCACATCCCCAACCACATGCACGGCTGCTGCGCATGGGAGGGGAAAGGGCACGTGGTGAGGCAGCCCGTACGCAGCTGGTGGCTAATTACTTCACCTAAAATCACACCCCTGTGGAGTGCACACAGCCCTGGCACATACCAGCTGACAATCAATGATGATGACATAAGGGACAGTCAACTGTCACAACCATACCAGCCTAAGATTGGTCACCTGGAAGTGTCACATTGTGTGCATCCCTACCTACCAAAAGACAACCAATGCTGTGTCACAAAAAGAGACACATTTATGCAGCATGAATGACAACCACCTTGCAAAATACAACATGAAAATAGCGCCATGTCACCCAACCCGTCCCCATCTCCGCCACCCAACACACCATGGCATGTCATGCAATGTGAAAGCAAACAAAGGAATGCACAACACCTGACACAAGTGTCACAAAGTGCACTGTCCCAAATGGAAACAGGCCACAGACAATATGCTCCAAGTAATCAATAACTAACAGCACACATGAACAAATACTTACCAGCAACACAATGCAGCAACACAGCATGAAACATTGCCAAACTATGACAGTATAAACTCAAAGTAGTGCAAGATTTACAACCTGAAAAAGCCAGCACATCGACCCCTTCCAACTGCAGAGTGTTGCTGTCAGGCAAATGTCTCAGTGTTCTGCATACAACATGAACTGCATCTGCAAAGGAGACGGCCTTGTGAAGACATGAAGAAGGTACCTGCGAATAAGGAGGAAGACATGGATGCACAAGCACATATCAATACACCATGCAGTGTTCAATACAACAACAATACCCACTAGGGATATCCACACAGTATTGACTACAGACTGCCCACACAGCTCATGGGAGCCCAATGTCACTGTGTAAGTCACTGTCACTTGGTCACACCCTTTGCAAGCCCATGGAAATGGGAAGCAGGAGGAGTGTGTGTGTCAGGAACCCAAGCATCTAATCCAAACACAGGACAAGCCTGCATGTGCCCAGCCAGAATACACAGTGGATGCCCACGGGAGCCACACAAGTCAACACACTGTAAAAAAAAAATAATAATAATAAAAAATGGCCATTTGGGGGGAGGCCACCCAGGAGGTGCAAGGACAGGGTGCACACCAACACCCACCTGCGTGGATGTTGAGAAAAAAAAATACCTCCATGGGCTCATGGCCTGCATGGCTATGCCATTGTGGGAGAACTGCTGTCGCTCTCATCACCCTCTGCTGCTGCATCAGGAGTTGGTGGTGCTATGGGAGGCAGCCCACACAAAACCCTGGTATGGTCCTCCATGGCAGCAAGCATGTGGCTGTGGCAGGTCTGATTCTGGAGGATGATAGTGTGGAGATCCCCATGCAGCACTTCATGGGTTGCCTGCATTTCTGCACGCATGGCCTCACGTGATGCCTGGATCTCCTCATGGGTAGCCTGCAGCTCAGCTGAGAGCGAACGTGTGAGCTGCTCCAGCTGCTGTTCTGCTCTAAAATTTCAGGAAGCCTCAAGTTCAACCAGAGTCTCCCTGAGGTTATGGAGTTCTACCCTCAGGGTTTCTTTGTGGCCCTGTGACTCTATTGATATGGCTTTGCACAGAGTCTCCAGTGCCGCCTGTCGGTCCCTGTTGGATACCAACATGTCTTCCCTGTGTGATTGGCAAATGGAGTCTGTTGCCTGCTGTTGTTGCTCCATCTGTCTTTCAGGGGGGAGAATGGAAGTGGCCACCCTCTCCATTGCCTGAGCCATCATTTCAACCGATGCTCCCTGTTGTGCTGCTATACTGTAAATGGAGTTTTCCCATACAGTATTGCCTGGTGGCGTACTGCCACCGCGTTGGCGGGCACCACACCTGTTTGGGGCAAGGCAATCTGCACCTTGCTGTGCCGGCACTGCCTGAGGCTGCAGGACTGCATCCCCCTCTGATCTGCTGGCCCAGGAACAGGATCAGATGTTGTGGAGTGTGACCCTGCACCCGTAACTGACAAAGGCGGACCTACCAACACTAAATTCCCCATAGAGGGTTCTACCCCTGGTGCCGTTGGGTTGGACAGAACAGAATCCCTGCCAGAAACACTCACCTGCGACAGCACATAAGTCTCATCATCCGATTCAGCACCTGAATAGAGGTCTGGGGAGGTGCACCCAGAGACACCCATGGACAGTATGTTCTGCAGTAAGAAAGGGTTTTCACCCACCACCACACCACGTCCTCCACTGGTGCCCGATTGTGGCTGAGATTCCTCCTGCGTCTGCACCATCTCCTCAACCTCAACAGCATCAAGTGAGTCATCACCTGCAAAAACATGAAAGAAAACAAATGGAAACAGGCATGAGCACCATAGTACACACATAGGCCTGACAAGCCAGAGATCCAGTACATGATTTACAGATTTCCCACATGACAATAACCCTGGCATGCATGCACTGTCAATGAGTTGGAAGGGGAGGCAAAAAGCAGACACTGAGGACACCAAGATGGAAAAGCAACACATTTGCTGCATGCTTGGTAGCACTGGCATCACACATTAGCCTGTGAGTGGCATGTCCAATACACATACAATGCACATGCCAGCAAACAGATGGCATGTAGCATAGCCATGGTACATTTGACAAGTACAGCCATATGTCAGTGAATGAGTACTGTCACCCATCCATGTGAGATGGACATGATGAGATGAAAAATGCCAAATAGTGTGACAAAATATGCATGTGCCACACACTGCAACACATCCAGTGTACAATTATACAGTTATTGCAGGCAGATGTACACATCAATGGTTGGTCACTTCAACATGACATGAAACAACTATCATGTTCCACATTCCAACAGTCCCCAAAAATTAATGTGAGCAGGCCAATACTCAATCAGCCTGAATGGTCTAATCGTTCACATAACAAGGTAACAAAAGTGGGCCAATGTGGGGTGTAATCAATGACAGAAGCATGTCACATATTTGGCATTAGGGCTGAAAAATGCGTTGCAAAAATGGGAGAATTGAAACAATCAGCCTGAATGAACACTGCAAAATTCAGAACAATGTTGTTGCAAGATGACAGTTCAAGGGCAACTGCAGTAATGTGGCGCTAATTGCCTACTGTGGTCAGAAGGGATACTGTCATTCCCAAATCCAGGGCCGGTTAATGTTTTGGAGGATGCACATGGGTGACCCATACCACTCAGGAGTACACACCCTCACCTGGCACTCATTCAGAACCCGTCACCCAAGCAACATACACATGGATTACACACACATGCATGGGCACTCACCAGACAATGCGTCGTAATCTGGTAGGTCTCCCACGCCTTGGATCTGTTCCTCTGTGATGAAGGTTCCAGCAACAGACTCATGTTCAGTGAGTTGGTTGTCCTCTGGTGGAGACCCACCGCCAGTCACCAGAGTAGAGGCATGATTTGAGGCCAGCTTGTTCTTTGCTCTGCGTTTCAGGTCATTCCACCGCTTGTAGCAATCATCAGCTGTGCGCCTTACAAATCCAAGGGCACTAATGATGTCCGTGATGGTCTGCCAGTGTGCCCTACGTTGACCAGGTGTGGTCTTGCACCCTGCAGTCACCACCATTCCGTGGCAATGTGCCGACACATAGGCCACTAGTGCATCAAGTTCGGCGTCATTAAAGCTAGGCTTCCTTGACGTGCCGGAGTGTGTAGCCGTGTCTGGGGTCTCAGCCTGTAGTGCCAGAGCACACTTCTTCTTTTTCGAAGGTGGTGTGGATCCTGAGTGGCTTACGCTGCTCAGGTCAGTAGGGGCAGAAGCGCAGGTGGACTGGGTTCTAGAAGTGTGCGAAGGCACAATGACCATAGGTCTTGGATCAGGCATTGGCTGCAGGGTGATGTTGGCAGGGCCAACGTCGGTTTGATGGACATGGACCAACACTGTCCCGGCTGGGAGACTCAGAGCTGGTGTGGATAGAGCTGCAGCTGCCCCTGCAGCCTCCCCATCATGCCTACTTGGGGCAGCAGATGACATTGCTGCCCCAGATCCTCGTGGCCTGGTGACAGCAACTTTCGCCGCCACACGTGGCTTAGACTTGCTGACCTGGAAGTCAGCCTGGGAATCATCCTCTGCCGGTTCAGGTGCCAAAATGGGCCGCTCCAACAAGGGCTGAGCTGGGATGGTGTCAGCTACGTTTCCCACAAACATTGGGGGGACATGGGTGCCCCTAATTGGTCCTCCACACAAGGGGGTCTAGGGGCACCCTGCAAATCCTGGCCACTTCCCCTACTGCGCCCACCACGCCCACCTTTTGGAGGTCGGCCACCTTTGCCTCCCTTACTGCTTGGTTGCCTCCCAACCATGGCACTGATGTTGTTTTTGCGTATGGGAGTAGCAGTAAACAATTGTCCTGGGCAATTGGGGTGAAAGGGGTGAAAGGGGTATGGTACCAGATGGAATTTGTACCCTAGTGCTCTAGCAAGACTGGGGGAAGATGACGGGTCACGCAACGCACAGGCACCCCAAAAACAAAAGCACACATGCACGCAACCCCTGGTAGACTATGTGCCTGGAAAAATAAACCAGCACTATGCTGTGGCACCCAGAAACACAAAAATAAGCATACACGTGTTACACGTAGCCTACAATGACCTCCGAAAGAGTACGCGACACACGGGGGCAACCACAGTTGGAAAATACGTGCGCGACTCACCGTCTGCCTTGCAAAAGAACGTGAACAAGACGCGCGTGTGCGCGTAGGCAACACCCCCGCCAAAATAAGAAAAAAACGCAGTCTGAGGAAACAGGAGTAGGAACTGGAAACGTTGTGAAGTAATCGCGTGTGAACCGACAAAAAGTACAGGATACACCCGCTCGCTCTCCACAAAAAGCACATACAAGGAAATAGCGTGATATTCGTACCTTTTAAGCCAGCCCACACGTGAAACGTCACTTACGCACTTACGCGCTAAGGCCCTTTCATCCATTAGCACGGTGACGTGCAGTTTTCTTACGTGCGGGTTCACGATGCACCCGTGTTGTGGGCAACGCCCGCGCGCATAACGTCACTGACGCGCTTACACGCTAAGAGCCTTTCCTCGGATTTCACGCTGACGTGCAACTTTTTCATGTGCCAAATCACTCCGTATCAAGCTGGCCACGCGAAAACACACGGAAGACCACGCTCGTGCCCAAAAGGCCATTTTCCTGCCCCCAAAAGCCCCGAGTACGCTCCCACCTGCCATCTGCTGCTGCCTGCCTGCCTGCTGCCCACGTGCCCTGCTATTTGCTGCCTGCACGTCAGCCAGAGGTGAAGTTGCTGTGACCACCCCTGCTGGAACCGAAGACTCCCGACTGGGATACCATCGCTCCACAGCCCAGCCCCAGGACCCAGTTGACCACCCACCCCTGCCTCTGGGGTTGCCATGTCGGGCACAACACCATCTGGGACCACTGGCAACCCCCAGCCAGAGAGGCAGAGGGCCACCAGCTTCAGTGCCAGGGAAGTTGTTGTCTTGGTGGAGCAAGTCCCGGGGCAGTATGATGCCCTCTTTGGAAGTTTGCGCACCGACAATGAAGGACGGACCAGGATCTGGAAGGACATTGTGACTGGCATCAACGAGGAGGGGGTGGCAGTCCGCGACAGCAAACATGTCCGGAAGCGCTGGGAGGACTTCAGGGCCAGGACCCTCGACAAGGCCCAGTGCCTCTTGAAGGCAGCATATGCTAAGGGGCGCCGGGGCCAGCTGTCAGACCACCAAATGAGGGTCCCGGGACACACACACCCAGCGCTCCACGTCCTTGAGAGGCAGACCCGCCTGGAGTCGAGCGGTAAGTGTACATGTATACTGATTGGATGCTGTGCGTGCTGTGGTGTGGCAGTAGTGTGCAGGTTACACATGTGTTTTTGTAGGGCCATGTATGGATGTGTATGTACAGCTGCGTGAGGCTGACACATGTGAGTCCTCCCATGTGTGAGACACATGGATGGTGTATGTGTTGGTAAGCATGCAGGCCACATGCAGGTGTGGGAGCACACAAGTTTGCATTACTGTGTATGTACGTTGGCATGGTTGTGGTGTCAGCTGGATGTATCTGCACTGTGTGCATGTGTGTGTATTTGACAAGTGTGCAACTGTGATGCAACATGGATGCATGTGGCACTGACATGTGACATGGATGGCGATCTCATCAATGTGACAGTTGGTGGACATGTACACATGCATGTAAGTGTGTTGGGGTGTGTGAATGTGGTGTGCACGCCCCGTTTTTCATGTGACGTCAGGCTCACCTTCGGATGCTGATGCTGTTGTATGTGTATGGATGGTGCTGCCTGGTGTAATATTGCTGTGGAATTGCGCATGTGTGTGAGTAGAAATGACATGTGTGTTAGGGAGTGTGATACCATGTCTGAAGTTTGACACTGCCACTCATGTACAACTGTCATGTGTGTATCAGTCCATTGTACAGTGCCCTGATGCCTGTATTCTATCTGTCCCTGTCTGCAGCGTCAACTGATGAAGAGGGCGGAGAGGGGGCTGTGGAGCAAAGTGGCAGGGATCGCCCCACCAGCCGGAGACGCAAGGCTCGGCTCCCCTCCCAGATTGTCATCTCGTCGGGGAGTGAGGACTCTGGTGCCACGTCCCAGGCCGCAGCTGCCGAGGGTAGGTCCAAGAGGCAGAGTTCAGAGATGGACTCCTCGGCAGCAGAAGGGGCAGCTGAGATCCCACAGGGTCTGATGGAGGAAGATGGCATGGAGTCATCCAGGTTGGTGGGGGTTTGGTGGAGGAGGAGGCCATTGAAGGGACGCACATGGGGTCTGGAGGTGGGGATTCCACTGGTGCTAGTGGTGCAGTGCAGGGGTAGGGACAGGAGGCAGCACAGGCCACCGCGGAGGTGCCTGTGTGCAATCTTGTCCCTGATCCTGTGAAGGCATCATCCGGCACCAGCAGGGATGCCTACGGCCAGACCCATTTTTAGGGAGGGTATGAGCGCACAACAACTGGCCATCCACTCCCTGCGGACGTGGCTATCCGGGACCGGGTTGAGCCTGTCCTGACTGGGATAGCGTTGCATCAACGGGGCATGCGAGGTGACCTGCAGTGTTTTCGTGAAGACACTGCACGTCATCTTGGATGCCTCTTTGACTGCGTTGACCTACTGGGACGGGTCACCAGTGCTGGATTCCTCTGTGTGCTGGACCTGCTCGCTACCCCCTCCTCACCTGAACCCCCTACGCGCCAGTCATCCTCCATGCCATCTTTCCACCCATGTATCACCTGGGTACCCTGTGGAGCTGCCTCTGACCCAGTGGCCAGGCTGGTGGAGGACACATCCCTGCCACAGTCGGGAGACGGACATTCAGCAGGGGAGGACACCACAACAACTGCACCCCAGCCGGAGCGGACGTGCAGGCAGCAAGAGCCAGGGCGCAGTCACAGGCACAGCATTTTTTTTGGGGCACTTGGACAATACCCCACATTTTTGTATATAGTTCTTCATTAGTTAGTGTATTTTTGTAGGTTTCATTTGGACAGTTGGGCTCATGGACCCAGGATTTCATCCTTGTAAATAGTTGGAGTGTGGATTTGTCGGCATTTTCTTTTTTGATTTTTCCATGGAGCAATGGATTTTACTTTTTCATTTCTGTTTGGATTTGCTTTGTTGGAGGGAGACTTTGGAGACATTTTCAATTTCATATATTTTGGATTCTGATTTCCTTTTTTTATCATTATGTGACATTCTGCATTGTTTTCCTTATGTCCATTGTTTGGTGTTTAAATTTGTTTCACCACATTTTTTGTTCAGTACATTTTTTCCCGTACTTCAATGTGTGGTATTCTCTCATTGGTTTCATGCATGTCAGATTGTGGGTTTTCACATTCACTGGCACCCATTGTGTGTGTGTGACGGACATGTGTTGATGTACATACATGCCATTTGGGTTGTTTCATGTAATGGCCATTTCAATGTGGGGTGTATGTTATGCTTGGTTGGTTATTTGGGCAGGGGTGGCGTGCGGTGGGATTTGGGTGGCCATGAGGGCCATGATTGTGGCTCATGTTGACGTGTTGGGGGGACATGAGTGGGGGCCTTCTGGCAGGTGCCCTTCACTGCTTGGTGGATGGGGGTACATGAGTGGGGGCCTGCTGGCAGGTGCCCTTCACTGCTTGGTGGGTGGGGGTACATGAGTGGGGGCCTGCTGGCAGGTGCCCTTCACTGCTGAGTGGGTGGGTGGGTGGGGGGACATGAGTGGGGGCCTGCTGGCAGGTGCCCTTCACTGCTGGGTGGGTGAGTGGGTGGGGGGACATGAATGGGGGCCTGCTGGCAGGAGCCCTTCACTGCTGGGTGGGTGGGTGTAAATGAGTGGGGGCCTGCTGGCAGGTGCCCTTCACTGCTGGGTGGGTGAGTAGGTTGGGGGACATTAGTGGGGGCCTGCAGGCAGGTGCCCTTCACTGCTGGGCGGGTGAGTGGGTGAGGGGATATGAGTGGGGGCCTGCTGGCAGATGCCCTTCACTGCTGGGTGGGTGACTGGGCAGGGGGACATGAGTGGGGGTCTGCTGGTGGGTGCCCTTCACTGCTGGGTGGGTGAGTGGGTGGAGGGACATGAGTCAGTGCTCACTTGTGCGTGGTGACATGTGGATGGGCTGCCTGTGGGGCATGGCCAGGGGTGCAGTGTGTTCCCCTGTGTTGTGGTCTGCCTGCAGGCCCTGGGGAGGGGTATGAGGGCACACCTGGGAGGACACACACTGCCAATTTGTTTGGGCACCACAGAAATACACGTACCCCGCTCGCCCAAGGCCTATCGCGTGTGAAACTCCCCGTGAACCCCAGAAATACACGTGCCCCGCTCGCCCAAGGCCTATCGCGTGTGAAACTTCCCACGAATGAGTGGGGTATGTGTATTCTGAGGGGTGTGCGGGGAGTTTTACACGCGATTGGCCTAGCGCGAGCGGGGTACGTGTATTCCGAGTGGTGCGCGGGGAGTTTTACACGCGATTGGCCTAGCGCGAGCGGAGTACGTGTATTCCGAGGGGTGCGCGGGGAGTTTTACACGCGTTTTCGTGGTTGGGGGGCTGTATGCTGGTCCACTGGCCTGTGCGCCATGTACTGGATTTGTGCGCTGTTCATGGCGCACGGGGCGGAGTTGGGGGCTTAGCTGGCGCTGCTGCAGAGTCGCTGCGCCACTCTGCGCCACGGCTTCTTAGGGATGTTAAAATCCATGAATACACTGTGCGCCGAAATAGGTTTTGGAGCACGCGGCTGGCGCAGACTGCTGCACGCGCACACTGTGCGCCAGCCGCGTGTGCCACTTGTGCGCTGAATTCTATGAATTACCCCCTTATTACATTGTACAATAGACATTTTAGCTTTTTTTTTTTACCCTCATATTTAGTTTACAAACCACAGTACTGTGCATTTTGCTCCGTTTCTGTGTTTGTTTTTCAAATCCTTGGGTCTGGAAGAAAAAAATCCTTGTCAGATTTAAAAAAAAAGCCTTTTTTTGCTATGCAACAAACTATTTCTTTGTTTACTTGTTGTTTCTGTTTAATGTTATGTATGTTGGCTTGTTGCAGATTTTTTAAACAGTTAGATACCTGTTGGCGTATTCTAGCTGTTTGTAGACTTTTACTTGAATTTTTGTTAATGTTGAAGTACACATTAGTTATTAAATTTTGGCTTTAAGAAGATTAAATATGCATTTGTAAGATTAGCTGGCAATCTCTGCTTTACAGTAATGGTACTATCATTACATTCGAACCATCCACATTTCTTTTTAATATATGCAGTGTAGTGACCTACATTGGTTGTGGCTCCTGCGTGGTAGATTATACCTATTGTTGTAAAGGTTTTCTTAACAAGTGACACTTGACCATGTGTGAATCCAGTCAGCTTGCAGTTGTTTTTGGTACCATCTGCATTGCAACGTAGAAGCATAAGTATTATGTAGTTACTATGTGTTTGTATCAGTAAGGTGGAGCGATTATCTGAATTGCAGATAGTACTATGTGTTTGTACCCGTAAGGTGGAGCGATTATCTGAATTGCAGATAGTACATAATCTGCCATGGTTTGCATTCTGTAGAAGTTGCTGAAATGGAATGGTTTCACAATTAGGTATGGATACATACACAAATCGCTCATTTGGGATTTGTTCCTCTGTCACATTGTTACAGAGAGTGCATGTATGTTTCCACATGTATGAAATCTGGAAGATTTCATTTATAGGTTTGTTTTTGTTTTCCAGTACTTGTAGTAAGTACATTAGAAAATCTTGTGGATCTTCTTGTGAGTTTATAGTGAATCTTGCCATTCCAGCACAGTAGTCCAATTCTTGTCTTATTCTGTGAACACTATGCGTGTTGTCAAGATTATTTGTTGCGTTCCTATGAAGGACTAACATTTGCAAACACAATTGGTCTGTACTGTGTAAGTAAATGTTGTTAACAATTGGTGAAATTGAAATAGAATATTCATTGCTACATTTGCATAGCAACTACACCACTTTCATTTGAAAATTTGAATGATCAGCTAGTTCTGTCACTGAGTGATTTTTTCGGAGTTTCTGTTCCTTCTTTGAAGAAGTACCTGAGATACTTTCCCTAATAGGTTCTTCTTTGCTTGTGGTAATTGATGAAGTTTTAGCTTCTTTTGTTTTCTTTGAAGGATCTGCTGTCAGATTCTGTTGCATTTCTGTGTGAATTAGTTTTCTTTTACCACGTTTTCCTTTTTCTGGAACAGGATATGATTTCAGATGGGGGTGTACAGTGAACACAGTCTATTGCATTATAAAATGCAAGGAATATCAGCGTTCAGTTTACTTGCATCATAGTTGATTAGAAATAGACTGTCAAGAGTACGTAAGAGTGATAGTGCTACGTAGCTCATGCCTTCTTTAAAGACTGTGGGCCTCATTACACGTTAGGAGGTAACCATGGCGCTATTAGCGCCATGGCTACCCCCTACTGCCTTCTGGGTCCGGGTAGGCGGTAGGGGGACTTACCAGGTCATTCCGACCCTGGAGGTCCCGGTAAGTTCCCATGCCAATTAACATTCCCCATTCCCATTTGAGCCCCTATAGGGCTCAATGGGAATGGGGAAAGAGCAAATAACGGTACCGCTAATAGTGGTACCGTTATTTGCTCTGAAATCCCTCAGCGGGTCCTGTGCTCAACATGTGGTCTGACCACACGTTAAGGACGGGACCCACTGAGGGACCTCGTAGTAGGGCGGTAAGGGATTACCGGCACCGGTGCCCTTACCGGTGCCGGTAATCCCTTACCGCATAACATGTAATGAGGCCCTGTGTTTCCTATATCTATCAAAGCTTTGTCTAGGGTAAGACCCTGGAATTTATGAATGGTGACTGCATATGCAAGAGTTAGAGAAAATTGTTCTCTACGTACATACATGTCTTTGAAGAGAAGGAATCGAGCAGTTGAGCGCCCTATTCTTTTCACTTCTGAAAGTTTGTCAAAGCGAATATTGACAAACTGCCTGTTGTTGTCACGTGGGTATGTTTGAAAGCCAACAACTGTACCCAGTGCCCCATTAACTAGCCCATGCTCCACATCAAGGTTACGTTTAAGCATTACTCTACAATTTAAGGATAATTTTAATATTTTTTCCAACCCAGCTGTGTTGGAGATTGAATTTTCTAAGGTATTTAGTCTTGTTGTGGCTTGCTCACACATGGGTAGTGTCATACCATGTACGTCTAGTTTGTCTGTGGAGCAAATTTCCATTATTGGTTGCATTTCTTTTTTTTAACATTGTTCCATTGAATTTGAAACAGCTTGCAAGAGTTGGCATTAAGGCCATACAATTGACATTTTTGCGCGCTAATTGTTCCATAACATCATTAGCACATGCGTTATCACCATAAAGTGCATGAATGTGCCGGTTTTTCAATATTGCCTGTGCTTCTTGCGAAAGTACGCCAACTCTAATACTTTGTAAAATGTTGGCGTAAGTGAGATCTGCAGATTGAGGCATGTTTTCTGTTATTTCTCTGTATTGGAAATGTTGCCAAAGGTTGACATTCCCTATGCTGCCAAGAGTTTTACGGCAGAGTTTGTGTCCTAAGGTTTTAAAAATAGGTTCACCTTTCACTGGTGTCAATTGTAGAGGATCTCTAAAAACGATAATGTGTTTCCCTGCAAAGAGTTCTTCGTAGTTTGTTTTAAGTACTTCTTGCAATCTGAGGTGAATCAAAGCCAACATTAGGTTGGAGACCATGCTCACTGATCTATTAGTAGCGTTTTGATTTGTTTTAATACTCTGCGTAGTTCCATTGCAGCTTCTGCTGAAAGTTTGTTATAGTCTAATTTGTTTTGGTGTTCTACTGGAAGGAGTAGTAATTGGTGTAAAGTGACACCGCCTATGTTGTAGGCAGCTAAACCTGTGGGGGCAGTTACAACAGCTGACAGTTTGTTGTTTGTCAGTTGTTGAAGGAACTTGCTGATGATTTTGATTAAGAATGCTTTTCCTGACCCAGCTTCACCACTGACGTACAGCAATATAGGTTTGTAATTTTGGCAGGTACATTCTTTATTTTCGTGTTGTACACCATGTGCAATTTATTTTGTTACTTCTTCAAAAATGGTGTGCTGATCTTTGTTAAGTTTTGCTTGTAGTACAGTTACGTCTTCTATATCTTCTTCATAGTGACACATGGTGTTTTCCACTTCTGCCATAGCTAATTCTGCCTCATTTGCTATTAGTGGCTGTCGTAGTGGTTCTTGACTTAATGTTACAGAAGGTTGACTACTGTCGGAAGTGTCCTTATCTAGTTGGACCTGAAGTTCTTCTTCATGTTGCTGTTCATTGTGCAACATTGTTTTGTACTGCATAAAGTTCACATCAGTGATAGTGCTTTCATTTGCTTTGAAAGCATCTTAATAGCAGTCATAGTTATCTAGTATCTCTTCCTCTTTTCTCCATGGTTTAAAAAGTTGTACCAGGGACATGTAATATAGTTCTTTCTGTTGAGGAGTTTTTAATTATAATTTGACATAATTAATTAAGCTTTGTTTGGTATGTTTTACTAAGCTGCCTTCACAATCTGTCACTCTATATCTACCTTTGCTTTCATCGGGTTTTATATTATTTTTGTATGCAAAGTTTTGAGCTATGTGGTATAGACACATGGTTTCCAAAGTGATACTCCTGTTCGGATAGTATGTGTCCAGTAAATTGTTTTTCAAAATGTCTTGGATGTTGGGATCATTTCTGGCAATTGTTACCATGTCTTCATATGATTTCAGAACTCTTTTTCTTTTATTTAGCAGGACCAAGACTTAGCCATACTATGTTTTCTGATTTTCCATACAAAGCAGTACCGGTTAAACGATCTGCCGCTTCATAGGAGCCACATTCTCTATGAGAGAGCATTTTTATGCCTAGGCTGTTCAATTTCTGAGATAGTCTTTTGTCTGATGATTGGTCATTCCAGAGGTCTTGAACCTCTGTTTGTTCTGCTTTTGTTAAGTAGGCTGTACCATATCGTGCAACTGCAGTGGAATTGTCTGCAATGTACTGCACATCTATGTTTGCATTCCATAAGAGGGCAATGATTGCATTGTAATCATTAATATATTTTGATTCTTCTGTTCTTTTATGTAATACGTGTTCTTAGGTGATTTACCTTTAACACTATGTCGAACTGAAGACATGAAGTTGTTCACTTCATGTGTTTCTGTAGCTGGTCTAGGGAAACCAAAGCGGCATTTGGTGTAGTATTTCCCTTTGCTTCTGTATTTGCGATGACAATATTTGCCACATTTGTGTATTTGAAATTGTAAAATCTGTCAATGAAGGTCACTATGGGCCTCATTACACGGCAGGTGGTAACCATGGCTCTATTAGCACCATGGTTGCTGCCGGTATTCTACCGTGTCCGCCTTGGTGGATGGCGGAATTACCGCCCTACTCCAAGGTGAGCAGGGGCGGTAATTCCCCATTCACCAAGGCACTTCCCCATTCCCATTTCTGCCCCCATAGGGCTCAATGGGAATGGGTAAGGAGGTATCTACGGTACCGCAAATTGCGATACAGTAATTAGTACCAAGGTCCCTTAGCGGGCACGTTCCTTAACGGCTGGTAAAACCAGCCATTAAGGTCGGGTCCCGCAAAGGGACCTCGTAGTAAGGCGGTAAGGGTTTACCGGTGCCCTTACTGATACCGGTAAACCCTTACTGCCTACCGTGTAATGAGGCCCTATGTGTCCGTTGTGAAGAGATTTCACAAGTGACATATTTTTGGATGAACTGCAAAACAGTGGCATCACTGTCCTGACCAAATTTATGTGCACCTTTGATCCAAAAAGCATGTGAATATGTAGTGCTCCTCTTGACTGGTATTCTTTTCTCCAAAAGAAGTTTTGCACTTCTCCAAGGGGAAGAACAGTTTTATTACAAATAAAGTGTAGCATAGCAATGAAATGATGATGAAATATCTTGACACATTAACAGGATCTAGAGAGGAAAGTTCTCCAAGTGTTAGTATAGCCATTTTGGTTTTGTTGTTGTTTGATATGCGTAGGAACTCAAGTAAATCTTCCCATGCATACTCTGCACAACTTAATGTAACAAACCACGTGGGTGGTCCAAGGTTTCTGATCATACAACATACATCTCTGTGCCATCGTAACCAGTATTCTTTTGTACCATGCATGTTTGCAAACAGATTTGTTATACTTGATTGTAAAACCTCATCTTTTTCTTGCACTTTTTGTATTAATTGCGTAGCTGACATATTTTGAAAGTGGGATCCAGATTTCAATATGTGTGCAACTCCGTAACACAGGGTTGCTAGTTCACTTTCAAAGAGTAGGTGGAATATGTATTCCAAATTTTGTCTAAATCTGGGATCTTGAGAATACATTCGTAATGAGCGGTATTCTGATGTCGTAATCTGAGTGGGTCTATCATCGTATCTCCTGCCTTTGCCAGTAGGAAATAGTAGTGGAAAAGCATGAGTGTCTATACTTTTTTCCCATATGCTCATTGGTGACCCTTTGGTTTGTCGCATTTGGTAAGTTTCTAGTGCATCATCTATACTTTCATTAGAGTGCAATGGATGAATTGTGTAATGATCCAAAAGAGTGGATACTGCAGGAGGATCCAGAAGTTCAAATTGACCAGTTTCTGATGACTCTTGAATTATTTCAGTTGTTTCCCTTAAGATTTCTTAAATATTTATTTCTTTGTTGTATTCGTTATTGTCTTGCAGATATTGCAAGGCTTGTCTAACTTTATTTAAGTCCACCAGTTGTTGCCAATTCTTTTTGTTTTTTGTTGGTACACCATTTACTAAGACAAAAAAAGAATGCTCTGTTGGGCGTTGCACTCCTACAGTGTGCACATTTTCCGTCAGATCTAACGGCAAATAAACTACTTTGCCACAAATGCCTTTCACCAATTCAGAGGGAGGTAATTTTGTTGTTTTTGGTTGAAGGTGTATTATTGCTTGAAATGGGTGAAGTGTTTGAATTATGATGCTCTCATACAAATTGAGTTGTTGCAGTGGTTTTGGTAGTGGGAATAATTCCAAATTATTTGTGATAGCACATGAAGGAGTTTGGTTGTTGTCCAGTTTTGTAGTGCAGTAACTGCAACATATTAGGGGTTCACTTATTTGGTATTTGTTTTCTGCTAAAAGGTAGAGAGCTAATTCAAACCATTTGGAATTTTCATTGTCTTCTATTTTGTATGTTACGTCTATAGTTTTTGTGTCCTTTTGTAAAACATTCTGCGCCAACACACACACACATGATTTGGTACTTCAGCCAATGTACTTTTAAATTTTAGTATTTCATTTTTTGTATGTGTGTAATAGAAGGTTGCTACGTGCAGAATTGTTGCTAGCCTGTTCTAAAACTATTGCATTTTGTAAGTGGCTTTCACTTCCAAAATATTTTCTCTGGATATGGTCGATTTCTTTTTGTAGGTATTTGGGTGTACCATGTAGAATAGTGTTATTCAAATTGGCTAATTCTAAAGCTGGACTTTTAGCATAGTAAAGTTTATGCAGTAGATTTCTTACATTTGAATGATGTATTGATATCCTTTTGATATCATGGAAGGTGCTTTTGCAAATAGGTCCTGAAATGCAGGCTAATGAATGTCCTTGTAGTCCTGTGTATTTGCGAACTGGACAGATATCCATATTTTGCAGCACTTTCATTTTGATTTTGAGGGTAATTCATAGAAATTCGCACAAAAGTGGCGCACGCGGCTGGCGCACAGTGTCCCCGTGCGATACACTGTGCCAGCCGCGTGCGAAAAAAATCCTTTTCATCGCACAGCGAATTCATGGATTTTAGCCTCCGAAACCAGCCATGGCGCAGAGTGGCGCAGCGACACTGCAGCAGCGCCAGTTACGCCCCCAAGAACACCCGTGCGCAAGGAAAAGCCTTCAAAATTCCCAAATCATCGCAAAGGGCTGCGCTAACCCTGGACCAGTTCACAGGGCTGCCAAACAGCAAACACCAAGCGGGGAACGTGCATTTCAGTGGTTCTCGGGAAGTTTCACACGCGATTGTCCTGAGTACGTGTACATCAGGGGTGCGTGGGAAGTAACACACGCGATTCTATCAGGGCACGTGTATTCCAGGGGTGCACGGGAAGTATCACACGCAAAAACAGCAGGGTATGTGCATTTCAGGGGTGCGCGGGAAGTATCACACGCGATTCCATCAGGGTACGTGTATTCCAGGGGTGCGCGGGAAGTATCACACGCAAAAGCAGCAGGGTACGTGTATTCCAGGGGTGCGCGGGAAGTATCACACGCAAAAGCAGCAGGGTAAGCGTATTTCAGGGTGCGCAGGAAGTATCACACGCGATTCCATCAGGGTACGTGTATTCCAGGGATGCGCGGGGAGCACCACACGTGAATTTCACATGTGGGTCCTCCCAGGTGTACCCTCTACACCCTCCACGGCCCCTGCAGGCCGCCCACACCACAGAGGCCTACCCTGCACATGTCCCGCTGGCAGCCCATCCACCATGGCCATGCCCCCCAGCCAACCCACATGTCACCTTGCACTACTGCCCACCAACGCATGTCCCCCTGCACCCCCAGCATCCAGGGGCACCCTCCACCAGACCCCCACTCATGTCCAACTCATGTCTGTCTCCCAGCACCCCCTCCCCCAGCAGTGCAGGGGCACCCTCCACCAGGCCCCCACTCATGTCCCCCTGCACCCCCAGCCCCCAGCATCCAGGGACACCCTCCACCAGGCCCCCACTCATGTCCAACTCATGTATCCCAGCACCCCCACCCCCCAGCAGTGCAGGACACCCTCCACCAGGCCCCCACTCATGTCTCCCATCACCCCCACCCCCCAGAAGTCAGGGGCACCCTCCATCAGGTGCCCACTCATGTCCCCCTGCACCCCCACCCACCAGCATCCAGGGGCACCCTCCACCAGGCCCTCACACATGTCTCCCATCACCCCCACCCCTAGCAGTGCAGGGGCGCCCTCCACCAGGCCCCCACTCATGTCCCCCTGAACCCCCACCCCCCAGCAGTGCAGGACACCCTCCACCAGGCCCCCAATCATGTCCCCCTGCACCCCCACCCCCCAGCAGTCAGGGGCACCCTCCACCAGGCCCCCACTCATGTCCCCCTGCACCCCCACCCCCCAGCAGTCAGGGGCACCCTCCACCAGGCCCCCACACATGTCTCCCTGCACCCCCACCCTCCAGCAGTGCAGGGCACCCTCCACCAGGCCCCCGCACATGTCTTCCAGCACCCCCACCCCCAGCAGTGCAGGGCACCCTCTACCAGGCCCCCCCTCATGTCCAACTCATGTCTCCCACCACCCCCACCCCCCAGCAGTGCAGGGCACCCTCCACCAGGCCCCCACTCATGTCCACCTGCACCCCCACCCACCAGCAGTCAGGGGCACCCTCCACCAGGCCCCCACTCATGTCCCCATGCACCCCCACCCCCCAGCAGTCAGGGGCACCCTCCACCAGGCCCCCACTCATGTCCAACTCATGTCCCCCTGCACCCCCACCCCCCAGCAGTGCAGGGCACCCTCCACAAGGCCCCCACACATGTCCCCCTGCACCCCCACCCCCCAGCATCCAGGGGCACCCTCCACCAGGCCCCACTCATGTCCAACTCATGTCTCCCAGCACCCCCACCCCCAGCAGTGCAGGGCACCCTCCACCAGGCCCCCACACATGTCTCCCAGCTCCCCCACCCCCCAGCAGTGCAGGGCACCCTCCACCAGGCCCCCACTCATGTCCAACTCATGTCTCCCACCACCCCCACCCCCCAGCAGTGCAGGGCACCCTCCACCAGGCCCCCACACATGTCTCCCAGCACCCCCACCCCCCAGCATCCAGGGGCACCCTCCACCAGGCCCCCACACATGTCTCCCATCACCCCCACCCCCAGCTGTCAGGGGCACCCTCCACCAGGCCCCCACTCATGTCCAACTCATGTCTCCCAGCACCCCCAGCCCCCAGCATCCAGGGGCACCCTCCACCAGGCCCCCACTCATGTCCAACTCATGTCTCCCAGCACCCCCACCCCACAGCAGTGCAGGGCACCCTCCACCAGGCCCCCACACATGTCTCCCAGCACCCCCACCCCCCAGCATCCAGGGGCACCCTCCACCAGGCCCCCACACATGTCTCCCATCACCCCTACCCCACAGCAGTCAGGGGCACCCTCCACCAGGCCCCTACTCATGTCCAACTCATGTCTCCCAGCACCCCCACCCCCCAGCATCCAGAGGCACCCTCCACCAGGCCCCCATCCATGTCCAACTCATGTCTCCCAGCACCCCCACCCCCAGCAGTGCAGGGCTCCCTCCACCAGGCCCCCACTCATGTCCCCCTGCACCCCACCCACCAGCATCCAGGGGCACCCTCCACCAGGCCCCCACACATGTCTCCCATCACCCCCACCCCCCAGCAGACAGGGGCACCCTCCACCAGGCCCCCACTCATGTCCAACTCATGTCTCCCAGCACCCCCACCCCCCAGCATCCAGGGGCACCCTCTGCCAGGCCCCCACTCATGTCCAACTCATGTCTCCCAGCACCCCCACCCCCCAGCAGTGCAGGGCACCCTCCACCAGGCCCCCACTCATGCCCCCCTGGACCCCCACCCACCAGCATCCAGGGACACCCTCCACCAGGCCCCCACACATGTCTCCCATCACCCCCAACACCCAGCAGTGCAGGGCACCCTCCACCAGGCCCCCACTCATGTCCAACTCATGTCTCCAAGCACCCCCACCCACAGCAGTGCAGGGGCACCCTCCACCAGGCCCCCACTCATCTCCAACTCATGTCCCCCTTCACCCCCACCCCCCAGTAGTGCAGGGCACCCTCCACCAGGCACCCAATCATGTCCCCCTGCACCCCCACCCCCCAGCATCCAGGGGCACCCTCCACCAGGCCCCCACTCATGTCCAACTAATGTCTCCCAGCACCCCCACCCCCCAGCAGTGCAGGGCACCCTCCACCAGGCCCCCACTCATGTCCAACTAATGTCTCCCAGCACCCCACCCCCCAGCAGTGCAGGGCACCCTCCACCAGGCCCCCACACATGTCTCCCAGCACCCCCACCACCCAGCAGTGCAGGCCACCCTCCACCAGGCCCCCACTCATGTCCAACTCATGTCTCCCAGCACCCCCACCCCCCAGCAGTCAGGGGCACCCTCCACCAGGCCCCCACTATGTCCAACTCATGTCCCCCTGCACCCCCATCCCCCAGCAACCAGGGGCACCCTCCACCAGGCCCCCACACATGTCTCCCAGCACCCCCACCCCCCAGCACTGTGGGGCACACTAGACCAGGCCCCCACACATGTCCCCCAGCCAACATGTCATCACAATCTAGATCCCTGGCCCTTATGGTCAGCCTCCAAATGCCAAACACCCACCCGAGTATTGCATCCACCCACTTAGAAATGGCAATAACATGATAGAACCCCAATTGCAAGTTTGGAAATGAACACATGTCCCTCACATACACCCAATGGGTGTCAGTGAATGTCAAAACCCATATCATGACATGCATGAAACCAATGAGATGATACTACACATTGAAATTTGAACAAAAAATATGCATTAAAAGCAACATAAATTGAATCAAAAATAAACAAACAATAATGGGAATTAAAAAAAAATAAACCAGCATGTCCGTGAAATAATGCAAAACCACAAATCATAATCCAAAGGAAAGGTGTCCAAAGTCACAGTCCACAAAAGTAAATCAAATGGAAAATTAAAATCGAAAACCATTGCTCCATGGGTAAATCATAAAAAAATGAAAATCCAACAGTCAACTATATACAGATAAACAATCCAGGGTCCATGATCCCAACAGAAGAAATGAAACCTATCTAATAACACTACCTAATAAAAAAAAACTAAATACAAAAATGTGGCCCATTGTCCAAAAGGTCCAAAAAAAATGCAAAACCAAAGGAAACCTAACACTAACTACAGAACTATTTACAAGGGCAGCGGGCTAGTCCGACGGCTCACTTTGGGATGTTCCGGGCCAGGGCATCATCGAACTCCGGCTCAATGTCCCGGAGGCGGTCCTCCTCCATGGCCCTGAGGGTCCGCAGGGCCGTCGACATGTTCACCTCCAACTCCCTGCGGATTGCCTCGAGGCACTCGGCCTGCCTCAGGGCCCTCCACATCTAGTTCTCTGCCCTGACCATCGTGAGCCGTGCCTCTTCCGCACGCTGCAGCTCCGCATCTATGGGTTGGCCCAACCGCTGCCACACGGAAGACACTTCCCGTCCTGGGTCCTCCTGCCCTACGGCCGATGCCTGCCCCTCCAATGTCGAAGGCCCCGAGCCATCATGGCTCCCACCACGTTGCTGCTGCTGCTGTGCCTCTGCCCGTGCACTGCCTCCTGCTGCCTGCACATCCTCCGCTGGCTGGGGTGCAGTCGTTGATGTGGCCACCCCTGCTGGACGTCCGACTCCCGACTGTGGCAGGGATGCCTCCTCCACCAGCCTGGCCGCACCGTCAGAGGCAGCTCCACAGGGTACCCAGGTGACTAATGGGTGGGAAGATGGCACAGAGGACGACTGGCGCATAGGGGGTTCAGTTGAGGAGGGGGTCGGAGCAAGCCCCATCAAACGGAGGAATCCGGCCTGGGTGACCTGTCCCAGTAGGCCGACGCGGTGAACGAGCCATTCGAGATGACGTGCAGTCTCCTCATGAAAAGACTGCAGGTCACCTCGCATGGCCCATTGATGCAACGCCACACCAGTCAGGACAGGCTCAACCCGGACCTGGATAGCCACGTCCGTAGGCAGAGGAAGGCCAGTTGTCGTGAGCTCATCCCCTGCCTGAAAATGGGTCTGGACGTAGGCATCCCTGCTGGTGCAAGATGATGCAGTGATAGGATCAGGGACAGGATTGCACACAGGCACCTCCGTGGCGACCTGTGCTGCCTCCTGTCCCTGGTCTTGCACTGCACCACTAGCACCAGTGGAATCCCCACCTCCAGACCACGTCTCTGTTGCTTGCACGGCCTTCTTCTCCACTGAACCCCCCACCAACCTGGATGACTCCGTGCCATCTTCTTCTGTTGGGCCCTGTGGGGTCCCAGGTGCCCCTTCTGCTGCCGAGGAGTCCAACTCCAACCTCTGCCTCCTGGACCTCCCCTCGGCAGCTGCGGCCTCGGACGCGGCACCGGACGCCTCAGTCCCTGACGAGATCACAACCTGGGAGGGGAGACGGGCCTTGCATCTCCGGCTGGTGGTGCGACCCCTGCCGCTGTGCTCCACAGCACCTTCTCCGCCCTCTTCATCAGTTGACGCTGCAGACAGGGAGAAATAAAACACAGGCATCAGGGCACTGTATAATGGACTCATAAACACATGACAGTTGTACATGAGTGGCATTGGCAAACCTCAGACATGGCATCACAATCCACAACGCACATGTCATTTCAACTTGCACACATGAGCTATACCACAGCCCTATCGCAACAGCCAACACCATCCATACACATACAACAGCATGAGCAGGCAAAGGTGAGCCAGACATCACATGCGACACGGGGAGTGCACTACACATGCACACACACCACCACACTTGCATGCATGTGTACACCTCCGCCAACTGTCGCAGTGTTCAGATCGGCATCCATGTCACACCTGCCAATCATTCTTCCACATCCTTTGCCATGCATGCCTACACGCACAAGCACCATCCATGTGTCACACATGAGAGCCCTCGCATGTGTCAGCCTCACGGCCCTGTCACCCCCAAACTTGGCCACATAAAACCACCACACGCACAGCTTACAATCAGTATGCATGTACACTTACCGCTCGACTCCAGATGGGTCTGCCTCTCAAGCACCTGGACGTGGAGCGCTGGGGATATGCGTTCCAGGACCCTCATCTGATCTTCCGATAAGTGGCCCCGGCGCCCCTTAGCATCCGCTGCTTTCAGGAGGCGCCGGGCCTTCTTGAGGGTCCTGGACCTGAAGTCCTCCCAGCGCTTCTTCACATGATGGAATAGTCGGTCTGCCACCCCCTCCGCGTTGATGGCTGTCACGATGTCCGTCCAGATCCAAGTCCGTCCTTCCTTGTTGGTGCGCAACCTTCCAAAGAGGGCATCATACTGCCCCAGGACATGCTCCACCAGGACACCAACTTCGGTGGCAGTGAAGCTGGTGCCCCTCTGCCTCTCTGGCCAGGGGTTGCCACTGGTGCCAGATGTTGCAGTGCCCGACATGGCAACCCCAGAGGCAGGAGTGGGTGGGCAACTGGGTCCTGGGGCTGGGCTGTGGAGCGATGGTATCCCTGTCGGGAGTCTTCGCTTCCAGCAGGGGTGGTCACAGCAACAGCACCCCTGGCTGATGTGCAGGCAGCAAATGGCAGGACACGTGGGCAGCAGGTAGTCAGGCAGCAGCAGATGGCAGGTGGGAGCGTGCTCGGGGCTCTGGGGGGCAGTAATTCGGCCTTCTGGGCAGGAGCATGGTCTTCCGCGTGCTTACGCGTGGCCAGCTTGATACGGAGTGATTTGGCACGTGAAAATCCAGCACGTCTGCGTGTAATTCGAGGAAAGGCCATTAGCGCATAAGTGCGTCAGCACACATACGTTAATTCATTGGCCCAAAGGCCCCCAGGCGCGTCTATGACATCACGCGCATGGCCGTTGAGAATGGCACGTGTAAAAAAAAAAAATACACGTCCGAGTGTCAAAGCGTGTAATTGGTGGAAATGGCCTCAGCGCGTATGCGCGTCTGTGACGTGTGTATAAAAGGTACGTGTAGAACACCATTTCCTTGTACGTGCTTTTCGTGGAGAGCGAGTGGGTGAAATCTCTACTTCTTGTCGGTTCACACGCGATTTACTTCACAGCGCTTCAAGTTCGTACTCCCTGTTACCTCTGACAGCTTTTTCTCTTTTCCTCTTTTTCATGGGCCTGTTTCCTCAAACAGCGTTCCCTTCTACTGTTGTCCTGTCTCCTCAGACGCGTACAATTCTTCTTTTGGCGGGGGTGTTGCCAATGCGCTCACGCGCATCTTTTTCACGCTTTTTTTCCTGGCAGACGGTGAGTCGCGCACGTATTTAACATCTGTGCTTGCTCCGTGTGTCGCGTACCCCTTCAGAGGTCATTCTAGGCTGCGTGTGACACGCATACGTTCATTCTTGTGTTTCTGGGTGCCACAGCATAGTGCAGGTTTATTTTTCCACACACGTGGTCTAGGAGGGGTTGCGTGCACCTCACTTCCTTTTTTTGGGGTGCCTGTGCGTTGCGTGACCGTCATCTTTCCCCAGGGGCAATATACAGCCTTTCTAGAGCACTAGGGTACGATTACCATCTGGTACCCAACCCCTTTGACCCCCAAGTGCCCAGGACAATAGTTCACAGCGACTGCCATACGCACAATAACATCAGTGCCATGGTTGGGAGGCGACCAAGCCGTAAGGGTGGCAAAGGTGGCCGAGCACCAAGAGGTGGCCGTGGTGGATCCGGTAGGGGACGTGGCCATGACTTGCAGGGTGCCTCTAGCCCCCCATGTGTGGAGGACCAGTCAGGGACACCCATGCCCCCCCCCGGTTGAGGGTAACGTGGCTGACACCATCCATGATCAGCCCTTGTTGGACCAGGACACTGTGGCACCAGACCTGGCACAGGGTGACTCCATGGCTGACTTCCAGGTCAGCAGGTCTAGGCCACGTGCGCCGGTGCACGTTGGTGTCATCAGGCCACGTGGATCAGGGGCAGCTAGGTCATCTGCTGCCCCGAGTAGGCAGGGTGGGGAGGCTGCACGGGCAGCTGCGGCTCCATCCACCCCACCTCTCACACATCCAGCCAGGACAGTGTCGGTCCTAGTCCATCCCCCTGACACCATCACACTTGAGCTAATGCCTGCACCAACTCCCATGCTGAGTGTGCAATCCCACACTACTAGTACAGAGTCCACCGGGGCTCCTGCCCCTAGTGTCCAGAGTGGCATAGGACACTCAGGTTCCCCACCACCTTCCAAGCGGAAGAGGTAGAGTGCTCGTCCAGTAGAGGCTGATGCCCCAGACATGGCTACTCAGTCCGGCCCGTCAAGGAAGCCCAGCTTCAATGAGGCCGAACTGAATGCACTTGTATTTATGTGGGACATGTGTCAATCAAGTACTGTTTCTGTAGCTTCTCAGCCCTAATTGTGTGCCATAGTGCTAATGCCTGTTTCCATTTGTTTTCTTTTATGTCTTTGCAGGGGATGACGCACTTGATACTGCTGGGGTTGTGGAGATAGTGCAGACCCAGGAGGGGTCTCAGGGCCGACCGACCACCAGTGAGGGACGTGGTGTGGTGGTGGGTGGGAACCCACAACTGCTGCAGGTCGTGCTCTCAAGGGGTGTCTCTGGCTGCACCTCCCCCGAGCTGTATTTAGGGGTCGATTCGGATGATGAGACCTATGTGCCGTCGCAGGTGAGTGTTCCTGGGAGGGATTCTGTTCTGTCCGACCCACCTGCACCAGGGTTAGAACCCTCAATGGGGATGTCAGTGTTGGCAGGTACGCCTTTGGTGTTTACGGATGCAGGGTCACACTCCGCAACATCTGATCCTGTTCTTGGGCCAGCAGATCAGAGGGGGAATGCAGTCCTGCAGCCTCAGGCAGTGCCGGCACAGCAAGGCGCAGTTCGCCTTGCCCCAGATATGTGTGGTGCCCGCCGACATGGTGGCCGTAAGCCACCTGGCAATACCGCATGGGATCAATCCATATACGGTATGGCAACCCAACAGGCAGCATCATCAGAGATGATGGCTCAGGCCATGGATAGGGTGGCCACTTCCATTGTCCCCCCCGAAAGGCTGATGGAGCGACTGCAGCAGGCAACAGACTCCATCTGCCAGTCACACAGGGAGGACATGTTGGCGTCCAACAGGGACAGGCGGGCGGCACTGGCGACTCTGCAGGAAGCCATTTCCATAGAGTCACAGGGCCACAGGGAAGCCCTGAGGGTGGAACTCCTTCACCTCAGGAAGACTCTTGTTGAGCTTGAGGCTTCAACAAACAGAAGGACAGAACAGCAGCTGGAGCGTCTCACACGTACGCTCTCAGCTGAGATGCAGGCAACTAGGGCAGAGGTCCGGGCATCTCGTGAGTTGTTGCATGGGGACCTACGCACAATTATCCTCCAGAACGAGACCTTCCACACCCGCATGCTTGCTGCCATGGAGGACCAGATACTAGGGCTTTGCGTGGGCTGCCTCCCATAGTGCCACCACCTCCTGATGCAGCAACAGAGGGTGAGGAGAGCGACAGCAGTGATTCTCTCACAATAGGGTAGCTGTGCAGGCCATGAGCCCATGGAGGTGTTTTTTTTCCGCAAGATCCACACAGGTGGGTTTTGGTGTGCACCCTGTCTTCGGACCTCCTGGGTGGCCTCCCCCAGCCCCCTGGGCCCATTAATGGCCATTTTTGATTTTCTTTTTACTTTTTTAATTTTTGTTTTTTGGACAGTGTGTTGCCTTGTGTGGCTCCCGTGGGCATACGCTGTATTGTGGCTGGGCACATGCAGGCTTGTCATGAATTTGGGTCAGATGCTTGGGTTTGTGTGACACACACCCCTCCTGCTTCCCGTTTCCATGGACTTGCAAAGGGTGTGCCCAAGTGACATTGACGTACATGGTGACGTTGGACTCCCATTTGATGTGTGGGCAGTCTGTAGTCAATACTGTGTATACATTCCTAGTGCATATTGTTGTTGTATTGTACACTGCATGGTGTATTGATATGTGCCTCTGCATCCATCTCATCCTCCTAATTTGCAGGTCCATTTCTCATGTCTTCACAAGGCGGTCTACCTTGGAACTGGAGTCCATGTTGTAAGCAGTGCACCTACACTCTTGCGTGGCGCTAACACTGTATACTTGGAAGTGTTCGAAGTGCTGGCATTATCAGGTAGTGAGGCTATCAATTTTTTAAGTCTGTAATGTCGTGTTTAAGGTAGGTTGGAGGTTGTGTAGGTGATTGGTATTCTTGGTAAGTATTTGGTCCTGTATTACTGTGAACGTTTCATGTGTGGCCAGTTTCCATTAGGGACACTGTAGTTGGTGACACTTGGGGCATGTTGTTGGGATTAATTTGTTTGCTCTCACATTGCATGACATGCCATAGTGTGTTGTGTGGCCGTGCCGGGGAGGGGTTGGGTGACATGGCACTGTTCTCATGTAGTATTTTGCAAGTGGGTATTCATTTCTGCTGCATGGAAGTGTGTCTTTTGATGACACTGTATTGGTGGTGTTTGTGTAGGTAGGGATGCTCACATTCTGACACTTCCACATGAACAATCTCAGGCTGCTATGGTTCTGACAGTTGACTGTCCCTTTGTTCGTCATAATTGTCAGGTCGAGTCATCATTGCTTATCAGATGGTATGTGCCAGGGCTGTGTGCACTCCACAGGGGTGTGATTTATATGTGAAGTAATTAGCCACCAGCTGCGTACGGGCTGCCTCGCCCCGTGCCCTTTCCCCTCCCATGCGCAGCGGGCGTGCATGTGGTTGGGGATGTGGGGCACCACCATGTCCACAGCCAGGCCCCGGCGTGTTGCAACATTGTGCAGGACATATGCTGCCACTATGATCCTGCACACTACTGGGGGCGCATATAACAGCTGCCCGCCAGAACGGTCAAGGGAGCGAAAGCGTGACTTGAGCACTCCGAATGTGCGCTCCACTATGCCCCGGGTTGCAATATGGGCTGTGTTGTATCTTACCTCGGGAGGCGTGATGGGGTTCCGAATTGGCGTCATCATGTGGGTACTCAGAGGGTAGGCACTGTCCCCTGGTGAGGAGGTGATGGGTATCATTAGTGGGGTAGTGACATAACTCTGCATCTGACATGCATGCATGTGCAGTGGCATTCATACTCACCCAGCAGCCATGTATCGCCATGCCGCCCAGCTTCTAGGTCCCGGTTTAGGGTAGACATTTGGTAAATTAAGCTGTCGTGGGTGGACCCTGGATAGTTGGCATATACTGAGGTGATGATTCCCTTGGCATTACATACTACCTGCACGTTGATGGAATGCCAGTGCTTGCGGTTCCTATAGATGTGCTCAGATGCCCTGGGGGGACGTAGTGCCACATGGGTGCAGTCAATGGCACCTAACACTTTGGGGAATTTTGAGACACCGTAGAAATCCAGGGCGGCAGCCTGCCTTTCTGCAGGTGTCCTGGGCAGGTATATGTGCCTGCGGAGTGATGGGCGTGCAGTGATGATGTTCAAGACCTGGTGTAGGCAGCGTGACTGCGTGGCCTGTGACACACCACCCACTATGGCACTTGTCCTCTGAAATGATCCAGTGGCCAAGAAGTGCAGTACATTGAGGACCTTCTCTAGGGGGCTGAGTGCTTGGGAGCACAGGGTGGGTGATGTGAGGCCATCCTCCCACTCACTGACCAGGTACAGTATTATGTGTGGTGGAAACCTGTACCTCCCATACACCTGGTCATCAGGCATCCCAAAAAGGCTGGTCCTGGGAGTGAAAATTCGGGCCCTCACTATCCTCCTCCTCCTCCTTTGGTAACCCACGGCCACTGCTGCTAGGAACGGTATATTCAGCCTGGCGTCTGAGCTTGTTTGTTGTTTGCGCGCACTTTTATGCTGCGCGGGTCGACGTACGCCTGCTTCATGCTGGCGTACGTGTTTCAGGATTGGACCATTTATTTTTTGACGCGTTCTAGGCGACCGTGTGAATCTTCCCGCCCACCCCAGGAATACACGTAACACGCTCTCCCAGGCCCAGTCGCGAGTAAATATTCCCGCCCACCCCTGGAATACACTTACCCCACTCTCCCAGGCCCAGTCACGTGTGGAACTTCACGCGCACACCGAAATACACGTACCCTGCAAATTTGCGTGTGAAACCTCACACGCACCCCGAAATACACGTACCCAGGGTAATCGCGTGTGGAACTTCCCGCAAACCCCGTAATACATGTAGCCTGCTGCTATCGCGTGTGGAAGTTCACGCGGACCCATAATACACGTACCCTGATGGTATCGCATGTGAGACTACCCGCGCACCCCAGGAATACATGTACCCAGACAAATCGCACGGCTGGGGGCTGGGGTTGATGGGAGACATGAGTGGGGGCCTGGTGGAGGGTGCCCCTGACTGCTGGGGGGTGGGGGTGCAGGGGGACATGATTTGGACATGAGTGGGGGCCTGGTGGAGGGTGCCCCTGACTGCTGGGGGGTGGGGGTGTTGGGAGACATGAGTTGGACATAAGTGGGGGCCTGGTGGAGGGTGCCCTGCACTGCTAGGGGGTGGGGGTGATGGGAGACATGAGTTGGACATGAGTGGGGGCCTGGTGGAGGGTGCCCCTGACAGCTGGGGGGTAGGAATGCCGGGAGACATGAGTGGGGGCCTGGTGGAGGGTGCCCTGCACTGCTGGGGGTTGGGGGTGATGGGAGACATGAGTGGGGGCCTGGTGGAGGGTGCTCCTGACTGCTGGGGGGTGGGGGTGATGGGACACATGAGTGGGGGCCTGGTGGAGGGTGCCCTGCACTGTTGGGGGGTGGGGGTGATGGGAGACATGAGTGGGGCCTGGTGGAGGGTGCCCCTGGATATTGGGGGGTGGGGGTGATGGGAGACATGAGTGGGGGCCTTGTGGAGGGTGCCCTGCACTGCTGGGGGGTGGGGGTGCTGGGAGACATGGGTTGGACATGAGTGGGGGCCTGGTGGAGGGTGCCCTGCACTGCTGGGGGGGTGGGGGTGCTGGGAGACATGGGTTGGACATGAGTGGGGGCATGGTGGAGGGTGCCCTGCACTTCTGGGGGTGCTGGGAGACATGGGTTGGACATGAGTGGGGGCCTGGTGGAGGGTGCCCTGGATACTGGGGGGTGGGGGTGATGGGAGACATGAGTGGGGGCCTGGTGGAGGGTGCCCCTGACTGCTGGGGGGTGGGGGTGCTGGGAGACATGAGTTGGACATGAGTGGGGGCCTGGTGGAGGGTGCCTTGCACTGCTGGGGGGTGAGGGTGATGGGAGACATGAGTAGGGGCCTGGTGGAGGGTGCCCCTGGATGCTGGGGGGTGGGGGTGCAGGGGGACATGAGTGGGGGCCTGTTGGAGGGTGCCCCTGGATGCTGGGGGGTGGGGGTGCAGGGAGACATGAGTGGGGGCCTGGTGGAGGGTGCCCTGCACTGTTGGGGGGTGGGGGTGATGGGAGACATGAGTGGGGGCCTGGTGGAAGGTGCCCCCGACTGCTGGGGGGTGGGGGTGATGGGAGACATGAGTTGGACATGAGTGGGGGCCTGGTGGAGGGTGCCCCTGATTGCTGGGGGGTGGGGGTGATGGGAGACATGAGTGGGGGCCTGGTGGAGGGTGCCCTGCACTGCTGGGGGGTGGGGGTGATGGGAGACATGAGTGGTGGCCTGGTGGAGGGTGCCCTGCACTGCTGGCGGGTGGGGGTGCTGGGAGACATGGGTTGGACATGAGTGGGGGCCTGGTGGAGGGTGCCCTGCTCTGCTGGGGGTGGGGGTGCTGGGAGACATGAGTTGGACATGAGTGGGGGCCTGGTGGACGGTTCCCCGGGATGCTGGGGGGTGGGGGTGCAGGGGGACATGAGTTGGACATGAGTGTGGGCCTGGTGGAGGGTGCCCCTGGATGCTAGGGGGTGGGGGTGCAGGGGGACATGAGTGGGGGCCTGGTGTAGGGTGCCCTGCACTGCTGGGGGGTGGGGGTGATGGGAGACATGAGTGGGGGCCTGGTGGAGGGTGCCCCTGACTGCTGGGGGGTGGGGGTGCTGAGAGACATGAGTTGGACATGAGTGGGGGCCTGGTGGAGGGTGCCCTGCACTGCTGGGGGGTGAGGGTGATGGGAGACATGAGTAGGGGCCTGGTGGAGGGTGCCCCTGGATGCTGGGGGGTGGGGGTGCAGGGGGACATGAGTGGGGGCCTGGTGGAGGGTGCCTTGCACTGCTGGGGGGTGGGGGTGCTGGGAGACATGGGTTGGACATGAGTGGGGGCCTGTTGGAGGGTGCCCCTGGATGCTGGGGGGTGGGGGTGCAGGGAGACATGAGTGGGGGCCTGGTGGAGGGTGCCCTGCACTGTTGGCGGGGTGGGGGTGATGGGAAACATGAGTGGGGGCCTGGTGGAAGGTGCCCCCGACTGCTGGGTTGTGGGGGTGATGGGAGACATGAGTTGGACATGAGTGGGGGCCTGGTGGAGGGTGCCCCTGGATGCTTGGGGGTGGGGGTGCAGGGGGACATGAGTGGGGGCCTGGTGGAGGGTGCCCCTGACTGCTGGGGGGTGGGGGTGATGGGAGACATGAGTGGGGGCCTGGTGGAGGGTGCCCTGCACTGCTGGGGGGTGGGGGTGATGGGAGACATGAGTGGGGGCCTGGTGGAGGGTGCCCCTGATTGCTGGGGGGTGGGGGTGATGGGAGACATGAGTGGGGGCCTGGTGGAGGGTGCCCTGCACTGCTGGGGGGTGGGGGTGATGGGAGACATGAGTGGGGGCCTGGTGGAGGGTGCCCCTGACTGCTGGGGGGTGAGGGTGATGGGAGATATGAGTGGGGTCTGGTGGAGGGTGCCCCTGGATGCTGGGGGGTGGGGGTGTAGGGAGACATGAGTGGGGGCCTGGTGGAGGGTGCCCTGCACTGCTGGCGGGTGGGGGTGCTGGGAGACATGGGTTGGACATGAGTGGGGGCCTGGTGGAGGGTGCCCTGCTCTGCTGGGGGTGGAGTGCTGGGAGACATGAGTTGGACATTATTGGGGGCCTGGTGGACGGTTCCCCTGGATGCTGGGGGGTGGGGGTGCAGGGGCTCCTGAGTTGGACATGAATGGGGGCCTGGTGGAGGGTGCCCCTGGATGCTGGGGGTGCAGGGGGACATGAGTGGGGGCCTGGTGGAGGGTGCCCTGCACTGCTGGGGGGTGGGGGTGATGGGAGACATGAGTGGGGGCCTGGTGGAGGGTGCCCCTGACTGCTGGGGGGTGAGGGTGATGGGAGATATGAGTGGGGTCTGGTGGAGGGTGCCCCTGGATGCTGGGGGGTGGGGGTGCAGGGGGACATGAGTTGGACATGAGTGGGGGCCTGGTGGAGGGTGCCCTGCACTGCTTGGGGGTGGGGGTGCTGGGAGACATGAGTTGGACATGAGTGGGGGCCTGGTGGAGGGTGCCCCTGGATGCTGGGGGGTAGGGGTGCAGGGGGACATGAGTGGGGGCCTGGTGGAGGCGGCCCTGCACTGCTGGGGGGTGGGGGTGATGGGAGACATGAGTGGGGGCCTGGTGGAGGGTGCCCCTGACTGCTGGGGGGTGGGGGTGATGGGAGACATGTGTGGGGGCCTAGTGGAGGCTGCCCCTGGATGCTGGGGGGTGGGGGTGCAGGGTGACATGGGTTGGTGATCAGTAGCGCAAGGTGACATGTGGGTTGGCTGGGGGGCATGGCCATGGTGGATGGGCTGCCTGCGGGACATGAGCAGGGGTGCAGGGTAGTCCCCTGTGGTGTGGGCTGCCTGCAGGGGCCGTGGAGGGTGTATAGGGAACACCTGGGAGGACCCACACGGTCAATTCACGTGTAGTACTACCGGGCACCCCAAAAATACACGTACCCTGCTGAAATCTCGTGTGGAACTTCCTGCGCACCCGGAATACACGTACCCTGCAGGATTAGCGTGTGGAACTTCCCGCGCACCCCGGAATCCACGTACCCTGCAGAATTAGCTTGTGGAACTTCACACGCACCCCGGAATACACATACCCTGCAGGATTAGCGTGTGGAACTTCCCACGCACCCCGGAATCCACGTACCCTGCAGAATTAGCGTGTGGAACTTCACACGCACCCCGGAATACACGTACCCTGCAGGATTAGCGTGTGGAACTTCCCGCGCACCCCGGAATACACGTACCCAGGCCAATCGCGTGTGGAACTTCACACGCACCCCGGAATACACGTACCCTGCAGAATTAGCATGTGGAACTTCCCGCGCACCCCGGAATACACGTACCCAGGCCAATCGCGTGTGGGACTTCCCGCGCACTCCGGAATACACGGACCCAGCCGATTCGCGTGTGGGACTTCCCGCTTACCCTGGAATACACGTACCCAGGCTATTCGCGTGTGGGACTTTCCGTGCAGCACAGAATGCACCCACACGCTATTTTTCACACAGCGGGTGTCCGTGTTTGTCGCGTACCCCTTTGCACGTCATTTGTCTTAGAGGGCCACAGTATGTGACATTCATCATAGCTGTATATAGGTGCTTTTTGTTGGCGCACATTTTGGCGCACATTTATTTCAGGGGCAGGGACACTACCGCCTGCTTTCTTGTGGCTGACGTGTTTGGGCCTGTGCGCTGGTTTGACCGTGTGCTGGTTTGCACTATTGGATTCCATGAATACGTGTTGTAGGTGAGCGTGTGGGTGTTCCGCGCACTTGCCTCCTGTACTTCTCCCGTGACGCCCACATTTTGACGAGTTGTTCCCCATTCCGAGTGTTACGCCCCGTGTTCCGCCTACTTTTTTTGTGTGCGCCACGCTATGTGCGATTTCGCTGTGGCCGTGGCGCACGCCGTTAGATATCCTGTGCGCCGGCGTGTGCCGCGCACTTTTTCAGCGCACATCCGATATTTTTCTCGCGCACGACCTTCCATGAATCAATCTGCGCTGGTTTCCCTGAGATTTTTCGCACTTGCACTGCGATTTTCGCACTTTTACTACAAATCGCACATTTTGGCACCTCTGCGCGGGAATTTTCGGCGCACATTAATTCCATGAATCGACACCTTTGTCTTTACCTTTCACATACTAATTGAGGAACTGGCGTAAAGATTTGAAATATTTGTTAGGAATGTTACACATTGACGTGCACGGCCATTTGAATACTGGACGGTGTGGTTCAGTCTAATGGAGAGGTAATTCTGAGTTTTCAGGGGAAATTTTGTAAGCAGTGTTTCTTGTTCCATGATGGTATTATTGATTTTTTCATACCCTCATCCACTGCTATGGATGACAATTGTCTTTGTTTGATTTTATTTGTATGCGTCTTCATTAAAATATGGTTCTGTGGTTTTTGTGTGACTCTAATCACCTCAACAAATATTTAAGAAGTTATTTTGTTGACATTCCGTTTATTGAGAAGTTTCTTTTGTAGTTTAGTACTTAGTTTTGTTAGTGGTTTCATACTATCTAACACAAAAATAAATAACTTCCTTTTGAGAAGGATTGCACTATTGAAGAGAGCTTGTAGGATACATTTTCCATGGTAGGTTTTAAGTGTTGAGGATGATTTCGCTCCTCTTCTTATTAGATTCTGAAGGACTCTGTGGCGAAACATTTTTGCTAAAATACTTTTTTTACTATGGGTTCTTGTTACTATATCAGAATTCATAGGAGCATTGTTAGCAGTACTGCTAGCCGATTTTTTGTAAAGCGTTTTCTGTTTCGTGCCACATTATGATAGAGGAACCAAAGTTTCAGTAGTTGAAGCTTCCTTTGTTTCTCTAAATGACTGTATTAGCTGTTTTGTTCCAACGTTCTCTACAAACCATGCTAGAGATGGATGCTTACTTTGGACACTTTTATTTTTATTTGCTCTATTTCTGCATTCCTTTCTACAGACTTGCTTTTTGGTAGGCATTCTTTGCTGTCTGTTGAAAAAAAAGAAGGCATGGTTTGGTCTGTTGTACAATGTATGTGTGCTGTGTGCATGCGTGCATGAGTTTGATAGGGAAGCTGTTTGTGGTGGTGTGTGAATGTGCATTGTGCAGTTACAATGAGTCGGGAAGGTTATTTTTCTGATTATATATTACTACACTTTGCTTCAGATGAGAGTAGAAAGTGAGCTGGTGGTGAGGAGAAGCATTAATAGTAAACCTAATGATATCAAATTAAAATAGCTATTTGTTTTGTAGTACTAACATTTTAAGGCTTCTGTATTTTATTTGTGTTTCAAAAACACAGGGATTTGTGTGCCATTCTGCCTGTTATTCTTTGTTTAATAAATTGGGATTTGTGGGTAGAATGGTTCAGAAATCAATGTTTTTTTTTGGTGCGCAAATTACATAAATAACCCACACAGTCTCTTTGAGGAACAGGAAGAATATGAAGGTAGCACTGTACTTACTTTTTTTGCAGAATGACCAGGTTTCTTCGGATATGCTTTTTGCAGTGTAGATGCTGTTGATTTTCAGGAGAGTAGTCTTCACTGCAATTGTAAAAGGAAGAAGTTAGTGCCTTTGTGTGTTTAAAGCAGTAATGTTAATGTACACATTAATTTTGTATCTTTCGTCAGAGTATTCTCCTTTCATATCTCAACACAGTGCATGTGTGCATTTCATTTCACTATGTGCAGCCTTTATATGTTATTTGAGTATGTTAGTTGAACCTGCTTCGCAAATGAGTACAATTTTCAGTTCATGAAAATCCCTTGTTTTTTTTAAGCTCTGCTGTCCATAGCAGAGAGGTTTGTAAGTGATAGGTCACTATAGTAGATGAGAAAAATTTGACTACTTTCATATTATAAGTACGAATGCTAAAAATCGGGAGAACCTCAGAGGGAGATGTCACCACAGCAATCGGGAACATTATTTTTCTCATACAATCGCATTGGAAGTAGTATTAATTTGAATTAGGTGCTTTGCAATGATATGCGACTTGCATTCAGAGTGATCAATAGTACATTTGAAGTGCGGAACTCTGATGACGGAGTTAGATGTAGAGATCTTGAATGTGATTGGTGGATGGTTGTGTGACTGCTTAGCTGTGTCCAATGAGGGAATGGATTCGCAAGTGATGTGGAAAGGATAGAAGGACTGGCTAAGAGTTACGTGCTGCACGTAGACCGCGCTTGTCTGCGGGTAGGGCATGCCACATACGTGGTTCTACAGCAAATCCAGCATGGACGGGGACTGTAGGCATCAGCCAATCAGATGGAGATATTTTTGTCCATGGTTTACAGCACTATTCCGAAAGTAGGCATGTGGCATACAATTTCTATGTCAGAGGAGTGATGGTGGTGTGGAGCGCTGCGACTGATTGCAATGTTGCGGCAATTCTCCAAGTTTACAGAGATATGCGGAGGATGACGAGTCCCCATGTGGTAGTTTTGTACTATGGTGCTTGCCATTTGGGCTAAGTGACTTCACCTACTTTGTTGTAAGATTTGGAACAGTTGGTGCTAGCAGTCATTAACATCTTTCCAACTGCGAAAGTAATTTTTTCTGGCTTACTCCCTAGAGGAAAATGGGACAACAGTTCTGTTTTCTGTCCTGATCAAAGTATTGTGAGGTGTACCATCAATCGTGGCATGCGTGCTTTCATATTACGAGCTGGTATGTTTTTCTGCAGCCACAAGCACATTGTTTCAGGTAATGCGGCTTATTTTGAAGCAGATGGTGTTTCGTTATCTTTTTTGGAAAATGCCATGTTCTTTTGGAATATAAGGCTTGCTTTGGACAAGGTTCTGTAATGATTGTAGGAGTAAAGTAAGAAGAAATAAAATCAAAAAAATACAAAATAACAGGTGCCTGTCAGGCATCTGCCCCAAAATAAAACTGCTCTTTCCAGAGCCCACCTTAAAGGGGAAAAGGGGAATACTATTTAAACGTACAGTCGTCACACTCAGATCCTCCACGTGTACGCGGACATGGCGGTAGTCTGCAGGCAGCGCGTATTACCAACAGGGTTTCTTGGGTGGAGACGCATGCAAATGAGAATGTGCGAAGCTAGGTATTGGTCAGTAAAGTTCAGTGGGTGTGTTCTGAACGGAGAGATTTAGTGAGAACGTCTTTTTCCTGACAGGAGACCAGACAGCTATGGCTCTGTGTGCTCGAAAACAGATTATCTGGTTTTTGGGAGACTCATGGATACATTGGTTGATGGTGCATGCAGAAAGTTGTGGTATATCTGCATATCTTGGATTTTCTGATGTGGAAGTGCACTGGCATGGAGTGCGTGGAATGAAGTGGCTGGACTTGGTACCTCTCTGTGCTACTTTACAGACAGAGCGTCATCCTGATATAATTATCATTCATTGTGGAGGAAACAGTTTAGGACATGTCTCTGGAATTTCTTTGCAATTTGCAATGAAGGAAGGACTTGCAAAGGTCATGGACATATTTCCAAATTGCCAAATAGTTTTTTCCCGTATTGCTCAAAGACAAATGTGGCTCTGTTCTTCTGCATTTGGTCTACAAATGGAGAAAACGATGCGCAATGTCAATAAGGCTGTTTGTGCCTTTCTAAGAGATGTTGCCATCCCCTCATTCCACAATGAAAACATTTCGCAGCACTTTCATTTTTCGCAGAGATGGAGTCCATCTCACATATGCTCCAATCAGATTTTTCTTCTGAATGTACAAAATGCATTGCAACCTTTTTTGGATTCATAGTCACCTATTTGGAAATCCGTTTTATTTTAATCCACAGTTTTTGAAACACACAAAACACCACCGAAAAACTCTTTTCACTTACTCCCAGCGAAAAGTGCATTGGTTTTGCTCCGCTTGCACCCTCCATTTTCGTGCGTCCTATGACTGTCCACAGACTTTTTGAAAAATGCGCGGGGGCCTACACCAGTCACTTCATAGTTCCATTGTTAAACTGAGAAAGGCGGCTCTGAAAAGAGCTTTTTTTGCAATTTTTGTTGTTTTCCATTTTTTTTGTTTTTAACACATGGCACACTAGGAGAAGAGGGTAAAGGAGGGTAAGGAAGGGACACCAACCACGGGGATAAGAAAGGGCATGTGGAGAGAGAAAGATGTAGGGTGGGCTTTACTTAGGTAGGGAGCAGTTCTTCTGGTGCTCCGTGCCGTAGTCTCAAAAGCACTTCGAAGACTCTCTCCCCTGCAGAGTACTGCATTGCAGCACATACACAATATTGTGACCCTCACAAGGTAAGGGTCAAGAGCATCGCGAATGGCCTGTGAGGCAGTTGGAGGGATGCGCTCTCCCACAGGAGTGTCTCTTGTGGTGAGAGGATCAGACACAGAGGATGCTGCGGAGGAACTCAACCTACTACGTTCTTCACATGGTTTGACCTTGCGAATGTCCGTACTGTGGAAGGAAGTTAGGTGTCGCTTCATGATTGTCGTACCAAAGATGTACGCACCAGGTCTCCTGCGACTCAGCACCAACTTGCACTGGTTGCATCTGACCTGGTTTGCAAGTGCTTTTGGTACGTTTCCAAAAACTGTAAACAACCGCCACACCCACGACTCCCGGCAACTGCTTGTAGTGCGGAGCCCTCCACTGCATTCTCTTCTTCCTCTTCTTCCTCGCTCTCTACATCCTCACGTGTATTTCTCTCTGCAGGCCCTTGGGGAGGTGGTTGTGGTGGTGAGTTTGGGGGTGGTGCTGAGGCTAATGAAGCAACAGCAGCCATGGATGCCATTAGGATTGGTTGGCTAATCTTCGCTACAGCAGTAAAGGCAGCACAATTCAATCTGCTATAGCCAGAAGTACAATGAAGATGAGCTCAGGGGTGTGGCCTTTTATAGGGGTGGAGGGGTGCGCCTTGTGACCATATCGATCACTCAAAAGCATTGCAAAAATGCTAAATAATACATTCAAAGATAGGGCCATTGTATATAGTTTCCCATGTCTGTATAAGTTCTTTTAAAATGTTGCGGAAGCAGACAAACTGCGCAAAATTAGTCCACACGCTCAGCGTGGGTGCGGTCACATGATGATGTCGTGAACACATCCGCGAAGGAAATGGGTGCCCGCTGAGCACCAAATGCAGAGTAACGGACGTGCGCATGCGCGCGGGTGTTCTATGGACAGTGTTCGGCTCCTGAAACTAATTAAAAGTGCGACACATGTGAGACGGACAGTTACGGACAGGCGCGATGTTGGCAGTACTTATGGGTGTGGTGCGCATGTGCCTAGATGTTCTGCTGACTGTACAACCAGGCACAGTGTTCTTAGGACACCTCCATTTTGTTTGACTATGTACCTGCCGGCACTGCGCCTATTCTATGGACGGTTCCATCTTGGCTGCGGACGGTACGGACAGGTATAGTGTCCTTAGGTCACTCCCATTTTGTTCTTTTACAGACATCCTGGAGACCTGGTATGTTCTAAGAACATGTTTTATCTTGGTTGTGACCAATACGGAGAGGTATAATGTCCTTAGGACGCCCCCATTCTGTTCATTTACGGACAACTTGGACACCTTGTGCGTTGTAAGATTAGTTCCATCTTGGTTGCGAATGGTACGGGTAGGTGTATTGCCCTTAGAACATCCATATTATATTGATTACGGCCGTGGACATTTTAACTCTTTTTAAAAAAAATGTTTTGATCCAAACCATTCCACTACAACTAACATAAAACATTTTTTAATACACACACATACATCAATCAAGAGAAATACAGGGGGAAGCAGATACTGAAAAGAATATAGGGGAATTAGGGTTTAACATGGGCTGGTTGTGAGGGGATGAAGGGATGGATGTTTCGTCAAAACGTTTATGTTCTTCTTGAAGGCTTGGAGATGGTTCACTAGGAAATGGAGAAGGGGGACAGGTACAGGTGGGACAGTGATATCTGATTTTTCCTCTCACTTGTTCCTCCACAAATTGCCTTAAGCTGTTAAAATTCTCATTTAGTATGTCTATTTTCTGTTCTATCTGTTTCAGGCTGTCTTGCTCTGTGTCCTTTGGTGGACTTTCTTCTTTATTTACCTGGTCTGTTAAAAATATATATATATATATGTTAAATGCCCATAAAATACTGACTATTAATTTGCTTATGCAGAGAAGTGTGTCCCATTATTATCGCTATCTTCCGACATTTCCCCATGCAGAAATTTCTCCTCCAGCCACTCCAAAGTACCTCACATTTCTGTGTCAAAACAACAAAAATACATTATTTTTTCTGCACCTCATATAAAAAAGTACACACACACATATAAGAAAAATGAAGTTCACTTACTATTTTCTTGTAATTTGTCTTCGTTGTGCTGTTTGTGTCTACTGTTGCTCCTGGCTGTACAGTTTCTGTGAGGTAATTACGTTGGAGGCATATCTTTTTTTTGTTATGGTATAATCCATTTCATTCTACATGGTAATTAAATGCATGGGTAATGTTTGAGACATGTAGGTTCAATTGGTTACTTATTAGTACTTATAATGTGTTTATGTGTTCTTTTTTAAACTTGTGCATTTCTCATATGGCACAATAGTACAATTTCAGAAACCCCCTGACTGTTTGGGTAGTGTTGATCTCGTCCGCGCCCATCCGCAGACAGGTGCTCAGTCCGTGCCTTTCAAATAGCATTAGCGAGGGGGTTCAGTATGTTCTAAGTTACATGTATATAAAGTAAGGGAATTATAGTACATATCTCCCAAATTCACATGATGAAAGTGTACATTCAGTAAAAAAAGTTTGTTAACGGGATGTTATGATTAAGTTGCCCTGCTAAAAAAAACTATGAAATTCACTAAAAAAAACTTTGTTAAGGGGACGTTATGGTTAAGTTGCCCTACTAAAAACAAGTAACATTCACTAAAAAAAACGTTGTTATGGGGACGTTATGGTTAAGTTGTGCTAGTAAAAACCTGTGAAATTCACTAAATACAACTTTATAAACATGACATTCTGGTTCGAAGTAAAACCAAAAAAAACCTGAAATTCACCAGTTATGGTAAGCTAAGCAACCATAACTGCCCGCACCACTGTGCACTGCTAACACTAACACCCAGGACATCAAAGATGATATCACAAATGTCATTGATGACATGACTGATGACATCACATGTGTAGCCCCTTTGTTTTTGTTCACTGCCATATCTAGGCTAGGTGGGTTTATTTACTGACAGTCAGAAACTTAACTTTCAAAAGGTATTACATTTTTAGATACTGCTATTCTCACATGTTCTTACAATACTTTCCTTAGAATTTAATCGCATCTTATGATGTACATATATAGGGGAAGAAGCAGGTCTGAAGACAGAGCAGTGATTTTTGTGCGTGAATACAATCATGTAGATTATACACAGTTGCTCATGATACTGCCTCTTGTATGCTTATATTATATTATATTTTTATGCATTGTATTCTATTTATGTTTTGTGTGTATTACTAGAAATATGTACTAAGTGATGCATTATTAGCAACTTAGTACATGTTTCACAGACCAGAAAAGTGTGATACAGAAGCATTCACCATTTTATTATACAACTTTGGAAAGTACAATGTAGCACCTCTGTGGTGTATGCTGCAGCCAATACCTACATTTCTGTATGAGTAGGTTCCTGTACTAGAAAGAACACTTCAATGGAATTTTCTTTAGAACACTACATTGCGTGATGAAGTATATAGTATGTAGTTTATTACACATGTCCCGATAGTCCCTGATACTTTTTTGCCAAAATTACATTCACAACCCTTTGTCTGAAAAGTAAATGCACATGTGATGTCCTCGGTGTTAGTGTTAGCAGTGCACAGTGGTGCGGGCAGTTATGGTTGCTTAGCTTACCATAACTGGCGAATTTCAGGGGGTTTTTGGTTTTACTTAGAACCATAATGTTCTTTTAGTGAATTTCACAGGTTTTTAGTAGCGCAACTTAACCATAACGTCCCATTAACAACGTTTTTTTTAGTGAATTTTACGGGTTTTTTAGTAGGGCAACTTAACCATAACGTCCCATTAACAACGTTTTTTTTAGTGAATTTTACGGGTTTTTTAGTAGGGCAACTTCACCATAACGTCCCCTTAAAGTTTTTTTTACTGTATATATATATATATATATATATATATATGGGTTCACTTCATAATTACCCCCAAATTGAGGGAATTATTCACTCATATCTTCTCCCTCAAGTTTATCTCGTTTAATGCCCAAATCGAGCTGTACATACATTTTGTTTATTAATGAGGACAAATCAATTGCCGGTCAGGGCAATATGCGGCGCCCGATGTTTGAACTAGCGCTATTGCTGTATTTGTAAATGTAGTGAACATTTTGAGTCAGTAAGGTGTGTTCTTACTGAGTGCCCAGTTTTGGCATCACTACAATGTCTACCTACAGCCGGTATGCACAACAGTATGAAACAATTAAAACCGAGCACTTTTGGCACTATTGCCTAAACACGAATACTGAATCAGTGCACGTTGCGCTACATAGCGTTTGGCTTCATGTAGTGACTACTTTTAATTAACAAAAATGAAAAAGGAGAGATTAAAACGTCGAATATTAAACATCGACATATAGAAGTAATGTGTTTTTTTGTATGAGAGCATGTGTGTCAGATAGCTTTTAGTCTATAGAAGCTGATTAGCAAGCTTCTTTTGTACATACTGTGAAGTGCTAATCAGAACTTTGTGATGTGCTTATTGAAAATGTATGTAAGCTCACTGTATTGTATTGTTTTGCAATCTTTATAAATATGTGTAATATAATGAATTGAATGAATGGATTTAGATACGAATTTTATGTAAATACATATGTAACAGTTGTAAAGGTTTCTAGGAACTAAATACAACTATAACAATAAATAAATAAATAAATAAATAAATAAATAAATAAATAAATAACATTTAAACAAAAGGCCTTTTAAATTGCAAAAAAACACACAGATTTGAAGATTGCTGGCCACAGTAACAGGTTACAAATTTAAATAAGGCAGGTGAGGCGAATGCAGAGTTGCGGTAGAAAAGCCAGGAAACAATTAAAATCTAAATTACTATACCACAGTGTGAGAGGAAGTCCGTAAACAGTCTGCGCAGGCCAGAATGCACGGCATAGGAGATGAAGCCTAGAGAGTTGTGTAAATCCAGGTGAGCACAATGGAAATTCCTGGGTTGAGGGACACGGAAACAGCATGAGACAAGAGCATAAAGAGGGCCGGGAGAGATGTGGGCAATGCCGGTGAATCCGTGGTAAAGCGGAAGACAAGGGAGGCTGCATCAAGGTGGTGCACATTGCAGAAGAAATCAGGGTGAATCACAGGGGGGTCCTGAACGAGTTCTCACTAGTAATGAGGAAGGGAGGACGAAGGGGTAGGAGGAGGGACGGGATAGTCTTGCCTGCTCAGTGCAGCACGCAGATTGAAGTCATGTAGAGAGATGAAAACCAGGTTGATGAGTTGAGGGCAGGCCACTTCTAGGCCACAGCAGGTCCAGACAGGGGCAATACAAGCCCTTATAGGTGGCCCTTTGAGGGGGCCAGTGTCGCCTGCTGGCTCCAGGGTCAGTATGTTGTTTTATCCGTGGAGCAGCCAATCAGGCAGCCCACTAAGAGCTGATGCAGTGGGTCAGCCAGCTTCAGAATCCATGGCGGCCATGATGGAAGAGGCCCTACCTTAATGAAGAAATGCGGCTCCATGCAGCTCAGAGCACGGGCAGGATGTAGAATGGCCAATGTGGACTGTAAAAAAGGTCCAGACAAGGGCAATACAGGACCTTATAGGTGGCCCTTTGAGGGGGCTGGCATCACCTGCCGGCTTCCGGACCAGGATGCTGTTTTGTCTGTGGAGCAGCCAATCAGGCAGCCCACAAGGAGCTGATGCAGTGGATCAGCTGGCTTCAGAATCCATGGCGGCCATGATGGAAGAGGCCCTGCCTTAACCAGAAAATGTACCTGCACGTGGCTCAGAGCACGGGGCAGGATGTAGAATGCCCAAGGTTGACTGGAAAAAAGAGGTCCAGACATGGGCAGTACATGCCCTTATAGGTGGCCCTTTTGGGGTGCCAGCGTAATCTGTCGGCTCCCGGGGTCAGGATGTTGTGTTGTTTTGTCTGTGGAGCAGCCAATCAGGTAGACCACAATGAGCTGATGCAGTGTGTCAGTCGGCTTCAGAATCCACAGCGGTCATGATGGAAAAGGCCCTGCCTTATCAAGGAAATGCAACTCCTGGATGATTAGGGCACCTGCTCTGTCTCAAAATGGATGACACCGTTTTGATGCCTCACGTCGCACTGCAGTAATCCCAGGTCACCAAGATCTTAGATTGGCTGCACTCCTAGGTAAACATGACCTCAGATTGCAGCCGGCCAGCCACCAACAAAGGCCAACATGAAAGGCCCTTGGCGCCTTTCTTGGCCTGTCAGATTGCAGCGCCGGCGCCCATCTGTCACCCTGCTTCCACCTGCAGAGACCACCTCCCAACCATCCTCCACCTCCTTGACTCTGGAAAGGTTAACAAGCATGTACCAATATCCCTCAATACTCGCCCTCTACCATCACCTCCAACATCCACCTGTCTCATCACAGGTCACAATCCACTCTATCCTTAACCACACGTCCTTCTGGCCCCTACAACTCTGCCTCCATTTATCTGCAGGATTCCAAAACCCACTCTGAACCACACATTGTCCCTGTATGCCTCATTCAACCCCACTCTCCCCACACACGCACTGCACCACCTCACATGCACACGTCAGTGCTGCCATCCCCTACTAACAATCCACTGGCCCCTCTTGCCACAGCCCCATCTCTGCTCACTATCCCATAAGCCCTCCTCCTACCTAGTTCTGCCAGCCTATGCTCAGGTGCATTCATAGCCCACAGACTCTCATCCCACACTACTCCACCACTGACCCCATGCTTGCTCCCATAACACTGATACGCCTGAGACAAGGGCCTCTGTGCATGCACCACATACCTTGCCCTGCTTCTAGAATGCATATCTCTTTACCCCACCCAAGAAAGTGTCCCGCTACCTTAGCCCCCTCACCTATCCTGCACACTCATTAATTCTAGGGCCATAATTGCACACACAGCTGGCATCAGGGACCTTATCACTCACATCAACATCAATCTCCTTGACATTATGGAGACGTGGCTACAACCTGCTGTGGGGGCTTCTCTCTCCATTGCCATTCCCACTGGCTACACAAACCTTCATTGAGACTGCCTACTAAACAAGTGTGTCAGAGTAGCCCATATCCACAGGGAAACACTCACCATCAGACCAAATTTCATAGCGCTCCACCTCCTGTGACCTCCTCTGTGTCAAGCTCAATCTATCCCCTACCACTACCATCACACTTCACATTGGGCCTCATTCCGACCCAGGCGGTAAGGGGTTTACGGCAGCGTAAACAGCGCCGACCCTTACCGCCTGATTCCGAGGTCCCTTAGCGCCATGGAGGATTTAACACCTGCTTTTAGCAGGTGTTAAAATCCATGGCGCTAAGGGACCTTGTTGTTAATTACGCCACCGTAATTTACGGTGGCGTAATTAACGCCTCCCCCACTCCCATTATGCCCTATGGGGCAAAAATGGGAATGGGGAAGGGTAAATGGGGATTGGGGACTTACCGCCACGCCAATCTCGGAATGGGGCGGTAAGTCCGCCAACCACCATGGCGTAAATGTAGTTTACGCCATGGTGGTAAAGGTACGACCCAGGCGGTAACTTACCGCCTGGGTCGGAATGAGGCCCATTGTCTACCACCCGCTTAGCTCCTCCAATCTTGCACAGACCCTAGGCAGCAACATCAAACCATCTCCAAGATACTCTTCCTAGGAGACCTTAAACTGGGATTCAACAATGCTTCGGACACAGAAGCCCTCTCTCTTGCCAATTACTTAGGGTCTCATTGCACAGAAGGCGGTAAACCATGGTGCTATTAGCACCATGGTGACCGCCGGTACCATACCGGTACCACCATGGAGAAAAGGGGAATTTCCACCCCATTCCAAGGTTGGTGGGGCAGTAATTCCCCCTTTCTCCATGGCTTTTCCTCATTCCCATTTTTGCCCCATAGGGCATAATGGGGTAGGCAGTAATTACGGTACCGCAAATTGCGGTACCGTAATTAACACCAAGGTCCCTTTGCGGGTCCGAACTTTAACGGCTGGTCTACACCAGGCGTTTAGGTCGGGTCCCGCAAAGGGACCTCGTTGTAAGGCGGTAAGGGTTAACGGTCACCGGCACCCTTACCGGTGACCATTAACCCTTACCGCCTTCCGTGTAATGAGTCCCTTAGACTCCTTAGGTTTCACACAACGCATTACCGGACCATCACACTCACTAGGCAGAACGATAGACTGTCCCATGACCTCATTTGCAACACCATCATCACATCCAACACCCCATGCCCTTGGACAGACCATCACATTATAACCTTATCATTCCTTCAGCCCCGACAAAGACTATCAAAACCTCCCCACTACCCCCAGTGCTCACACACTACTCCCACAACTGCAACAAGGAGCGTCTCCTAACCCTTCTAACTACAGACTTCACTCTCTCCCATCCCCTACCAACTTCGAACCCCACTGACCTGGTCGACCTCTACAACACTGCCTTCTTGTCAGCAGTTGACTCAATAGCCCCACACAAACACAACAGAGCCAAACCAACTGCTCACAAAAACTCTTGGTTCACCCCCAGTCTTCGAACCTTACCATCCAAGAAGCTTTCGGTTGAGTCCAATTTATTCATATCCCCTACAGTGGCCAACAAAACACGTTTCCTTATCATCTCCAAAGAATATAAACAGGCCATGCACACAGCTAAAGCCATTGCATTCTCTGTCAGAATTACCAAAGCCCTGGCCCAATCACGTGAACTATTTACCATTTTACGCAAATTGAAAACCCCTACCACACCTACAGAAACATTATCAAAGATGATGCCTGGTGGCAACGAATTCAGGATGCCCTCATGAACAAAATGACCAACCTACAGGAAAAAATCCCAAATAAACAAGCCATCATCCTCTCTAAATCATCCATCACTCACCCACCCCCAGCCATACATCTACCCACTCCTCACCTCCTCTACCCCATTCAGCTTTCACCATGTCACTGAAGTTGAAATCCCCAAGATCATCACTGGTCTTAAACCCTCATGATGCCAAGATGACACCTGTCCAGCTCCACTCATCAAGGAATGCTCTGAAGCCCTCATGCCAATTATCACATCGATCATCAACTCCTCCTTCAAAACCTGTTCAGTCCCTACCAATCTTAAGAATACTTGGATCTCACTTCTCACCAAAAAGTATCCCTAGTCCCAACTATAACCACCAATTACCACCCAAACCATTGTCCCATTCTTTCTAAAAATCCTGGACTGTGCCACCTACATCCGAATACAAACCTACCTGGAAAACAACAAGATCCTCAGCCCGCGTCAATCAGGCATCCGCCATGGGTCACAGCACAGAATCTGCAATATTCGACCCAAAAAATGTACAATATTCGGGACTCTAGGAACCTAGCCCTCATAGAACTACTTGACCTATCAGTCATATTCGACCTTGTGAACCACCAAATACTCTTTCACTACATATCTGCATGGCCAACTTCTTCCCTGAAGCAACTACATGGGCTGCATCATTCCTAGCAGATAGGACTGCTCATGTCTTCGCAGGAAATGCATCTGCCCACCCCACTCTAGTACCCTATGATGTCCCTCAATGAACCTGCGTCTCCCCCACCCTCTATGACATATACACCAAACCCCTATTTGCCCACCTTGACTCCCTCAGCTTTTCCTACACTAACTATGCCAACAACACCCAGATCCTCCTCCCCCTCACAGGCAACCATGACTAGGACACTGGCACTGTCAACAAGATCTTTGACACAATCCAGGCTTGGATGGCTGCCCACCAACTCTGCCTCAATGATGATAAGATAGAAATCCTCATTGTGGCACCCACTCACGAGCGGCCAAGCTGGACCCCGCCTTTTGCACCTTCACCATGGATGCTTTCACCATCCCTGTCTGTTCCTCTGTTTAGACTTTGGGCATCTTGACTCCAGCCTCAATATGACCTGCCAGGTCAATCCAGTTGCTTAATCAGAAAGCATATACTACCAAACTATTAAACGCAAGCAAACCTTTCCTCTCCACACAAGACTGTCTAACCATAGCCAGAGCAGTCATTGGTTCCCAGCTTCACTACAGCCTTTCTCTCTTCGCTAGAACTTCCAAGCGCAACCTCAATAAACTCCAGACAAGTCAAAACAATGCCATTTGTGCCGCCATGAACCCTGCCAAACGGGACTATAGATCATCCCATAGAAGATCTCCACACTGACTGCATGAACGGATGGACTTCAAAATTATCTCCATCACCCACAGATCATCGCACCTTGAAACACATGTGTATAGGCACGTTATAAGTGCCATATCATATCCTACACAGATGCCTCTCAAACTGGTCCATCCTACCTCTGACAGCGAATTAGCAAACCTTCCTCCACCAGACCTATGAGATCCATCCATAGCCGCCCACTGACCACACCACGCTTCAAGCGCACACAAGCTGGGGACTCCAGCTTCCCCTTTACTGCTGCCTGTCTTTGGAACACTCTGACACTTCACCTGCATGCTGAAACTTCCTACTGGCCATTCTAAAATTAAAACATTACTTTTCAATTAACACTTCTTCTCACTTCTCTTCACCCCTTCCTATGCCTACTCCCCCATCCACTGCTCTGTTGACTGGGTTCTGTAACCAGCGCCTTGATGCACACTTTATAAATGCATAATTAAATAAATACATAAATGAAATACTGGAATTTATATACATTTCTAGACGATTCAGTTACATGCCCCATTAGACACTTACTTTTTAGACGTAGTGCACTTTTAAAATTAAAAGGTCCAGTCTGTGTGAGTATGTGCTTGTAAATCTGGGTACAATAAAGAGATTTATAGCAAAAACAATTGACTTTGCAGTTTTACTAAAGAGTATAAAATATGTATTTAACTAATCCAGTTTGCATGATTCTATCGTGGGCTAGAAAAATGTAATTGTGCACAGTGTCATGCAAACGTTACACAAAGCACTTCCAACAAGAACAAAATGACTACTTCAGGTTCTTTGTATGGATGCACTTAGAACAAATTGTTTCAAACATCACAGACTCAAATTGCCTTACAAATTGCCCTGATACCTATTTTAGTGCTGCCTTTGTCTCAACTGTCAGGGCATCCTGATGTGTACAGTGGCTGAGTATTCTGCAAGTTTTCTTTTTCTTTCTGAAGTTCCAATATTAACGGATGTTAATGTAATTAGAAATTTCAAAATCCGCCAATTTAAGGTTGTTTTCAGTAAATGTCTGAGAAATAAAGGTTTCAATGCCAATGTGCAAAGGGCAAAAGTGCTCGGCACTGCAAAGGCTCTGAAAATGCGAACATTTCCTAATTGCAGCAATTATCGTGCTATAAAATATATCTTTCTTCTCCTAAACATTACATCCGATCGTGGATAGTCATGGATGGTCTAACGCGCAATGTCCAATTTATTTAACTACGAGCAATACAAACAACTACAAATAATCATGACAATGTTCCAATGGAAGTAGCTTAAGTACAATGTATGAACCTTTTTCTCTATGTGCTTGTGCCGTAATCGTGAACACAATAATGCCTGAGGTAGCAGGCATCCAGAATCTTTTTTAAGGAGTATATCCTCAGCGACACTTTATTTTTCCAATACATAGGGCCTCATTCCGAGTTTGGAGGTAATCATGGCGCTATCAGCGCCATGACTACCTCCAGTACCGGTACAGAGTCCGCCCTTGTTCAATGGGGATTTACCGGTCTATTCCAACCTTTGCGGGACCGTTAAGTCCCCATTGAAAAAGCCATTCCTCATTCCCATTTCAGCCCCATAGGGCTCGATGGGAAGGTGCTAATAACGGTAGCGCTAATTGCGGTACCGTTATTAGCACCGGTACCGCTAATTGTAAAACCAGGCGTTAGGGAAGGGACCCGCTAAGGGAACTGGGAATAGGGCGCAAAGGGATTACCGGCACCGGTGTCCTTACCGGTGCCCGGTATCCCTTTGCGCCCAACTCGTAATGAGGCCCATATACTGAAATTAGTATTAAATATGTCCTGGTCATTTCAAGCTATCTACATTTAAAGTTGCTCTGGCCCACAAAAATGTCAACTCCTTTAAGTATGAAAAATGCAAAGGTGCTTATGTGCCAACAGTACTCCAGTGCACGGATGATAATCTAACCCTCACATCGTGTGCCCCTCATTTCAGAATAATGAAAGAACCAGGTGCTGTTATTACCCTCACATGTTCTCCCTAGTACATCAAACAGTAGGGCCTCATTACGACCCTGGCGCTCACATAATGAAGGGTGCCAGTATGGGACCGGCACCCTTCATTACGTGAGCGCCGATTACGAGGTTCCCTTTGCAGGACCCGGACCAGACGTCTGTTAAAACCAGTCGTCTTTTCCGGGTCCCGCGAGGGGAAGAGGGAGGTAATAACGGGCCATTTGTAATGTGCCCCTTATTACCTCCCTCCACATTCCCATTGAGCCCTATGGCGGCTCAAATGGGAATGGGGAATGGTTCCTTCAAGGAGGCATTACTGGGTCCTCCAATGTTGGAATGACCCGGTTATTCCTCATTGAAGGAACCCGGTAATGGAGCCCGGTTTGGAGGCAGCTACCTCCAAACTCGTAATAGGGCCTTGATGCTGTGCTGATATTGACATGTCTTCTGGAGACTGCACGCAATATGCAACTGATGCTGTTCTTAACCTAACGTTGTATGCCCCCTTCACACAATGTGCCAGGTGCTGCTCTGACTTTCACATTGATTTCTCTAGTATATGGTATAGGACAGATGCTGCTCTGACTTTCGCATGTGTCCCTAAGTACAGCACACAGCATGGGAAAGACACTCTCTGATCCTCACATTGCCTCCTTATTTCCAGTGTATTGCCTCCTCCTTGGTGCTTCACCTGCTCAAACCGCTGTAAGGCGGTGGCTCAGTTCACTGTACTGACGGGGCTAATGTGAGAGTTGAACCCTCACATTAGCCCCTATCAGTGCAGCGAGCAGCACACCTGCCTCACAACAGTTTGAACAGGAAAAGCACCAAGGCGTCTCACTCTTAATGCTTCAAATAGAAGCACTGAGGTAAAACATGAATTATTGTGGCGCTAACCCAAAGGAAATGCCCATTCAACTGAAAAGTTATTTGTCACTGAATGCTCTTGCCTTCTTCTACAGGTAGTGTTTACATTTCCAAAAGAGTTCACTACAATACTCAATGAGCAATGACGGCCATTAGCATAGCGAAAATATGGAGGATGCATGTAGTATCAAAGTGCTACTGGTAACAATGTAACACGTAATCATTGTTTTTGTGTATAACATACCATTTCAATCAAATCAACAACTTCTTTGTTTGACATGTACAGTACAGTGTCGCAAAGTAGTTGTGGAAACAGTGTGATATATTAACATAGCTGTTCTGAACCATGCAAGTAACACATTTCTACAATGGGTGGCAATTGTAATACGAAACAGATTGCTACATTTGCATGCACATTTACTCCAGTTATGTTCATAAATGTAAACAGACCAGAGGATGTGCCATATAGTGGATTTGAAGTTTGTTTTGTTGTCTTCTTTTATTTTAATGGTGATTATGAGAAGAATGAGTGATTTTCATTTTGTACTAGTTGTCCTTTTGATGGTTTTGCTTTATCAGCTATTGGGTGCATATTCAAGTGTGGAGTGTGCAATGCATGTAGTCTGTTATTTTCCTGGATCCAAGGAATGTTTGCTGTCACTTTATTTGCATCAAAATTTGCAAAATAATAATCCTATCATTATACAAACACGTGCGAGCACTACGTAATTCATACCTTCTTTAAAGACTGTGCTGCCAATGTCTTGAAGTGCATAGTCGAGGGTTAGCCCTTGCTACTTGTGAATTGTTACAGTGTATGCATGAGAGAGACAGAATTGTTCTCTGCATAGGTGCAGATAATTAAAAAGAACAACCTGTGCTATAGTGTATGTGAAATCTGTTCGTTTTTCAAACTTGATGAGGACAAATTAAATGTTTTTTTATTTTTTATTTGGATATGTTTGTAATCCAACTACTGTTGACATTGCTCCATTCATTAAATGTTGCTCTGCATCAAGGTTGTGCCTTAGTATTACTCTGCAGTTTAGGCAGAGAGTTGTGTTTGATACAGATTTTGCTAGGTTATTTAGGCGTGCAGTGGGTTGTTGCCACACAGGGAGTGTCAAGGACTTCCAGATTGTCTATGCAGCTGATGTGGACTATACATTTCCTTTTTGAGAATTGTGTTATTAAATTGGGCATAGTTTGCAAGGGTTGGCATTAAACACAAACATTGTTGATTTTGCTGTGTTGATTGTTCCTTTTCATCAGGGCCTGATGCATTTTGTCCATACATTTCATTGAACAGTCCACCTTTTCAGTTCATATACCAATTGTTATGCTTTTTACAATTTGAGCATATGTTGGGTCTGTAAAAATTGCAGATTGTTTACAAGTTCTCTGTAGCGAAAATGAAGTCATAGATTAATGTTCTGTATGCTGCTTACGGTTGTATGCCATTCTTTGTAAGCAAAGATTTTGAAAATGGGTTGGCCTCAGACTCGTATTAACAGTATGAAATCTCCAAACACAATTACATGTTTTCCTCCAAACAGTAATTCCTTACCAGTTTTATGGATGTCTTGCATTCTTAGTTGAATTTAGGCAAGCATTAGGTTAGAAACCATGCACATTTACAGGGTAATTCATAGATTTCAGCGCAGAGGCAGCGCACACGAGCAGCGCAGAGAGCGAGCGTGCGCCAGCCATGTGCGCTAAACAGCATTCTGGCACACAGCGTATTCATGGAATATCAAAGCCATTTTGAGCGCTGGCACAGAGAACATCCCGCAGCGCCAGTCACGCCCCCAGGAACGACCCCAGGAACGCCCCTTGCGCAAGGATAAGGCATTGAAATCCCCAATGCAGAGAAAAGGGCCGCGCTAACCCTGGATCATTTTACAGGGGTGCTACACTGCAATCGCGCGAGTGGGGAACGTGTATTTCTGGGGTGCGCTGGAATTATCACAGGCGATAGGGCTTGGGCGAGCGGGGTATGTGTATTTCTGGGGGGTGCGGTAAGTTTCACACGCGATAAGCTTTGGGCGAGCAGGGCACGTGTATTTTGGGGGTGCGTGGGAAGTTTCACACGCGATAGGGCTTGTGCGAGCGGGGTACATGTATTTTGGGGGTGCAGGAAGTTTCACACGCGATAGGACTTGGGCGAGCGGGGTACGTGTATTTTGGGGGTGCGCGGGAAGTTTCACACGCAATAGGGCTTGTGCGAGTGGGGTAATTGTATTTTGGAGGTGCGCGGGAAGTTTCACACGCAATAGGCCATGGGCAAGCGGGGTACGTGTATTTCTGTGGTGCGCGGGAAGTTTCACACGTGATAGGCCTTCGGTGAGCGGGGTTCATGTATTTTGGGGGGGCTTGGGAAGTTTCACATGCGATAGGGCTTGTGCGAGCGTGGTATGTGTATTTTGGGGGTGCGCGGGAAGTTTCACATGCGATAGGTCATGGACGAGCGGGGTACATATATTTCTGGGGTGCGCGGGAAGTTTCACACGTGATAGGGCTTTGGCTAGCGGGGTATGTGTATTTTGGGGGGTGCACGGGAAGTTTCCCACGCGATAGGGCTTGTGCGAGTGGGGTACGTGTAATTTGGGGGTGCGCGGGAAGTTTCAAACGCGATAGGGCTTGTGCGAGCAGGGTACATGTATTTCTGGGGTGCACGGGAAGTTTCACACGTGATAGGTCATGGGCGAGCGGGGTACGTGTATTTGTGGGGTGCGCGGGAAGTTTGACACGCATGAGCGGGGTTTGTGTATTTCTGGGGTGCACGGGAAGTTTCACACGAGATAGGCCTTGGGCGAGCGGGGTATGTGTGCACGCGTTTTTTGCTGCCACGGGAGGGGTACGTGTACTCCTGGTGTGCCCCAATGCGAATTGGCAGTGTGTGTCCTCCCAGGTGTGCCCTCTCACCCCTCCCCAGGCCCTGCAGGCAGCCCACAACACAGGGGACTACCCTTCACCCCTGGCCATCCCCTGCAGGCAGCCCATCCACCCTGACCATGCCCCCAGCCACCCCACATGTCACCATGCACAAGTGAGCACCGACACATGTCCCCCTGAACCCCCACCCACCCAGCAGTGACAGGTACCTGCCAGGAGACCCCGACTCATGTCCCCCTGCACCCCCACCCACCCAGCAGTGACAGTCGCCTGCCAGCAGGCCCCGACTCATGTCCCCCTGAACCCCCACCCACCCAGCAGTGACAGTCACCTGCCAGCAGGCCCCGACTCATGCCCCCTCCAACACCTCATGACGATCCACAATCATGGGCCTTATGGCCACCCAAATCACACCCCACGACACCCCAGTCCAAACACACAACCAGGTATGACATCCACCCTACAATGAAATCCCCGTCACATGATACATCCCAAATGGCAAGTATACACATCAACATATTTCTGTCACACCCACACAATGGGTGCATGTGATTGAGAAAACACACATTGTGACATGCATGAAACCAAAGAGAGAATACCACACATTGAAGTAGGAAATAAAAATGTATTAAACACAAAAGCAAGGGAATGAAATGAAACACACAAATATGGAACTAAATAATGAAAAGCTGCATGATAGCAAAATCCAAAGCAATCCAAAAGCATGTGTCCAAAGTGTCAGTCCGGCAAAACAAATCCAAAGTGAAAAAACAATAAAAAACCATTGCTCCATGAAAAAAAAAAAATAAGAAGCCAAATCCATTGTCAAACTATTTACAAAGTACAAATCCAGGGTCCATGTGCCCAATCATTGAAATGAAACCTATAAAAAAAACAAAAAAAAACTACCCAATGAAGAACTATATACAAAAACGTGGGGCATTGTCCAAGCGCCCCAAAATAAATAAAAACAGAAAGGAAACCTACCACTAACTAACTATATGCAATGGCGGCAGGCAAGTCCTACGGCTCACTCTGTGATGTCCCGGGCCAGGGCATCATCGAACTCCATGTCAATGTTCTGGAGGCGGGCCTCTGCCATGGCCCCGAGGTCTCACAGGGATGCAGTCATGGCCTGTTCCAACTCCCTGCGAGTTGCCTCGGGCACTCAGCCCGCCTCAATGCCTGGCGCATTGAGAACTCCGCCCTGACCATGGTGAGCCGCGCCTCTTCCACCCGCCGCCGCTCCACATCTATCCGCTGGCCCAACCGCCGCCACACGGAAGACACTCCCATTCCAGGGTCCTCCTGCCCTCCGGCCGATGCCTGCCCCTCTGATGTTGATGGCCCCGAGCCATCATCGCTCCCACCTTGAGCCTGCTGCTGCTGTCCATGTGCCCTGGCCGATGATGCCAGCACATTCTCCATCTGCTGGTCTCCAGTTGGTGGGGTGTCCACCCCTGCTGGACCTCCGACTCCCGACTGTGGCAGGGATGGGAGCTCCACCAAGCTGGCTGTGTTGGTTGGCCAGGTCCACAGGGGGCCCTGGTGGAATCTGGGCCGTAAGACGGCAGGGAGAATGACTGGTGCATAGTCTCCACAGTGGAGGAGAGGGCCGCCAGAGTTCTCGACACATGTAGGAACCCTCTGACCAGGGCCCCTCCCAACAGTGCCACGTTGCCACGCAGCTCTTTGTGATGGTGTGTCTGGGTCCCCCCAGGAAGCACGCATGTCATCACGAATGACACGCGTGCGCAATGCGACACCAATCAGGACGGAACCCATATGGTCAGGGGTGTCCTTGTCCGCAGGTAGTGGAGTGCCAGATGATGTGGGCCTCCCTGCTAGCTGCGGACGGGCCTAGGATGGGGCATCCCTGCTGGTGCATGGTAGTGCAGTCACAGGGTCAGGGACAGTGACATGCACAGGCTCCTCCATTGCGACCTGTGCTTCCACCTGCCCCTGGCCCTGGACTGCACCACTTGCACCAGTGGTACTACCCCCACCAGGCCCCATGTGAGGCTCAGTAGCGGCCTCCTCCTCCTATGTGGAGACCACCAACCTGGATGTCTCTGCACCGTCTTCCACCATCGCAAGCCCCTGTGGGGGCTCACCCGGCCCTTCCGCTACAGCTGTAGTGGCAGACGCGGCACCAGTCCCCTCGCTCCCGAACAATGGCAATTCCTGGCAGGGTGGCTGGGCCTTGCGTCGCCGCCCGGTGGAGGCATCCCTGCCGCTTTGCTCCACAGAGCCGTCTCCACCCTCTTCTTCACTCGACGCTGCGTAGAGGAAGACATAGAACACAAGCATCAGGGTACTGTACAATAATCCCCTAGACAGAAAGCAATAACACATGAGTGGCACTGTCAAACATCACTTCCATCCTGTCCCTCCACAACACATGGGTCAATGCAGGCAACACACATGCAGAAACAGGCACGGCGCATGCAATCAACATTAGCATCCATGTACAAGGGCCTCTATTGATAGAAATGTTGGCTTCAAACTCACATGCATCATGGCTCATACTGATCCCATGCACACACATCACCAGAGGGTCATGCATCAGGGCTTGTATACCACATAAGTGCATGGTGAATCAACACATTGTCACGGAAATGTGTCATGCATCCATGGCGTTTCAAAGTCACACACACGCTTCTCAGACACACAGACATGTACATGAGAGCAGCACCCATCTCTCACACCCCATCCATGTCCAAGAATAGAGACAGGCATGCATTCATGTGTGCATTCCGCATGCTGCTCCCCATGTTGCATTGGAACATATGCACCATCCATGAGGTTCACGCATGATTGGTCTCACATGCATTACCATGATGTCCCTGCACATACACATCCATACATGGCCTATGTCACACATACAGGCACGTAGCTGACTACCAGCACTCTGCAACATTCCCTGTTTCACACAGCAATGCATGGCCACTTACCGCTCGACTCCAGAAAGGCCTGCATCCTGAGGATCTGGTGGCAAAGCACTGGGCGAATGTGCTCCAGGACCCTCATCTGCTATTGGTAAGCTGGCCCTGGTGCCCCACTGCATCCTCTGCCTCTAAGAGGTGCCAGGCCTTCTTGAGAGTCCTGGACTTGTAGTCCTCCCAGCACGTCTGAATGTGTTTGATGTCGCGGGGTGCCATCCTCTCCGCGTTGATGGCACCCACTATGTCCGTCCAGATCATCCTCCGTCCTTCCTTCTCGGCGTGCGATTGTGTGAAGAGGGCATCATAATGTCCCAGAACTTGCTCTACCAGGATACCAACTTCCTTATTGCTGAAGCTGGTAGCCCTCTGACTGTCTGGCTGGAGGTCACCAGTGGTCTTGGATGGTGTTTGCCCCGACATGGCAACCCCCGAAGCAGGTGTGGGTGGGCAACTGGGTCCTGGGGCTGGGCTCTGGAGCGATGGTATCCCAGTCGGGAGTCTTCTGTTCCAGCAAGGGTGGACACAGCAACTGGACCCCTGCAGATGACTGACCTGCAGGCACCAAATAGCAGAGCACGTGGGCAGCAGGCAGACAGGCAGCAGCAGATGGCAGGTGGGAGCGTGCTCAGGGATCTGGGGGGCAGGAAAATGGCCTTTTGGGCAGGAGCGTGGTCTTCCATGTGTTGTCGCGTGGCCAGCTTGATACGGAGTGATTTGGCAGATGAAAAAACTGCATGTCAGCGTGTAATTTGAGGAAAGGCCCTTAGCGCCGTTGCACGTCTGTGACGTCACACGCAAGGGCGTTGCCCTCAACACGGGTGCATAGTGAATCAGCACATGAAAAAACAACACATTACTGTGCAATTGGAGGAAAGGGCCTTAACGCGTACACGCGTAAGTGACGTTGCACTTTGCGTGACCCGTCATCTTCCCCCAGGGGTCACAGACAGCCTTGCTAGAGCACTAGGGTACGAATTCCATCTAGTACCCTACCCCTTTCACCCCAATCGCCCAGGACAATTGTTTACTGCAACTCCCATACGCACAACATCAGTGCCATGGTTGGGAGGCGACCAAGCAGTAAGGGAGGCAAAGGTGGCCGAGCTCAAAGAGTTGGGCACGGTATGGGACGTGGCCAGGATGTGCAGGGTGGCCCAAGAGGGCATTCTGTGGAGGACCAATCGGGGCCACCTATGCCACCCCCAAATGGTTGGGGGGAAAATTGCTGACACCATCCCAGCTCAGCCCTTGTTAAACCGGCCCATATTGTCAACTGAACCGGCACAGGATGACTCCCAGGCTGACTTCGGTGTCACCAAGTCTAAGCCACGTGTGGTGGTGAAAGTTGCTGTCACCAGGCCACGTGGACCTGGTGCAGCAATGTCATCTGCTGCCCCAAGTAGCCAGGGTGAGGAGGCTGCAGGGGCAGCTGCAGCTCAATCCACCCCAGCCCCGAGTCTCCCAGCCGGGACAGTGTCGGTCCAAGTCCATCACACCGAGGTTGGTCCTGCCAACATCACCCTGCAGCCAATTCCTGCAGTGAGACCTTTGGTCATTGTGCCTTTGGAAACTTCCAGTGCCCAGTCCACCTGCGCTTCTGCCCCTACCAACCAGAGCGGCGTAAGCCACTCAGGATCCGCACCACCTTCCAAGAGAAGAAGGGTGCTCTTGCACTACAGGCTGGGACCCCAGACACAGCTACACACTCCAGCATGTCAAGGAATCCTAGTTTCAATGACGCCGAACTAGATGCACTTGTGGCCTATGTGTTGGCACATAGCCGCGAAATGGTGGTGACTGCACGGTGCAAGACTACGCCTGCTCAACGTAGGGCCCACTGGAAGACCATTGAGACCCGCATTAGTTCCCTTGGATTTGTGAAGCGCACAGCTGATGGTTGCTATAAGCGGTCGAATGACCTGAAACCCGAGCAAAGAATAAGCTGGCTTTCAATCATGCCTCTACTCTTGTGACTGGCGGTGAGTCTCCACCAGAGGACGACCAACTCACTGAACATTAGTCTGTCACTGGAGGCTTCATCACAGAGGATCAGATCCGAGGCGTGGGAGACCTACCAGATCTTGAAGCATTGTCCGTTGAGTGCCCCTGCATGTGTGTGTAATCCATGTGTATGTTGCTTGGTTGATGTGTTCTGATTGAGTGCCAGGTGAGGATGTGTAGTCATGACTGGTATGGGTCACCCATGTGGTCCCTCCAAAACATTCCCTGGCCTTGGGTTTGGGTATGACAGTATCCCTTCTGACCACAGTTGCCAATTTGCACCAGATTACTGCAGTTGCCCTTCAACTGTCATCTTGAAACAACAATGTTTTCCTGTTCATTCAGCCTGATTGTTTCAATCCTTGCCATTTTTACCACACATTTTTTTGATGTGCTGCCACAAATGTAACATACTTCTGTCATAGATTACTCCCCACAATGGCCCACATGTATTATCTTGTTATGGGAATGATTTGAATGATTTGAATGATTTAACCATTCAGCTGATTGAGTAATGGCCTGCACACAATCATTTTTGGACCCTGTTTGAATGTTGAACATGACTGTTGTCTTCTGTCATGTTGAAGTGACCACATTGATGTATCCATCTGCCTGCCATCACTGCGTCAGTGAAGACTGGATTTGTTGCAGCGTGTGGCACTTGCATATTTTGTCACACTATTTTGCATGTTTTATCTCATGATGTCCATCTGACATGACACTTATTTCCTACCATCCGGCTGTACTTGTCATATGTACCATGGGTATGTTACGTGCCATCTGTGTGCTGGCATGTGTCATGTATGTATATTGGACATGCCACTCACAGGCTAATGTGTGATGTCAGTGCTATCCAGCTTGACCCTGGATAGTTGGCATATACTGAAGTGATGATTCCCTTGGCATCACATACTACCTGCACGTTGATTGAATGCCAGTGCTTGCGGTTTTGATATATGTGCTCAGTGGCCCTGGGAGGACGTAGAGCCATATGGGTGCAATCAATGGCACCTAGCACTTTGGGGAAGTGTGCCACCCCGTAAGTCCTGGACCATGGCCTGCCTTTCTGCAGGTGTTCTGGGCATGTATATGTGCATGCGGACTGAGGGGCGTGCAGTCATGATGGCCAACACCTGGTGTGGGCAGCGTGACTGCGTGGCCTGTGACACACCCCCCACTATGGCACTTGTCAGCAGAAATGAACCAGTAGCCAAGAAATGCAGTACATTGAGCACCTTTTCCAAGGGGCTCAGTGCTTGCGAGCACAGGGTGGGTGATGTGAGGTGATCCTCCCACTCACTCACCAGGTCGAGGGTTATGTGTGGTGGAAACCTGTACCTCCCATACACCTGGTCATCAGGCATCCCAAAAAGCCTGGTCCTGGGTAAAAAAATGCGGGGCCTGGCTATCCTCCTCCTCCTGCGGTGTCCCACAACCACTGCTAGGAGGAACGGTATAGTCATCGTAGCGTCTGAGCTTGTTTGTTGTTTGTGCGCACTTTTATCCGGCGCGGGGCCGCTTAAGCATGCTTCCTGCTGGCGTACGTGTTTCCGGATTAGCGCATCGTTTTTGGCACATGCCTCTCCCCTGTTCGATTACATAAATACGTGTTGTTGGCGTGCGTGTGGGCGTTGCAAGCATTTACCTCCTGTACTTCCCCCGTAACGCCCACATTTTCACACATTGTTCCCCATTCTGCGTGTTACGCCCCGTGTTACGCCCACTTTTGTTGTGTGCGCTGCGCTATGTGCACTTTCCCTGTGCGCGTAGCGCACGCCATTTAATAACATGTGCGCCCGCGTGCGCCACCCACGATTTTAGCGCACATCCCAGGATTTACACACGCACTGAATTCCATGAATCGATGTGCACGGCTTTGGCACGCGTGCGTTACGATTTTCACGCTTGCGCTGCAATTTTCACGCTTGCGCTGCAATTTTCACACTTGTGCTCCCCTTTTCGGCACACATTTATTCCATGAATCAGCCCCAGTATATTAGAACAACAGTTATTTGTTGTAGAATTCTGAGTACTTCAAATGCAGCTGCTGCCAAGAATTTGTAATAGTTTAATTTGTTTTTGTGCTCAACAGGGAGGAATAGTAGTCATTGTAAAGGTACATCTTTTATGAAAGCAGGAAGACTAGTGAGGGCTGTTACAACTAGCTGAAAGGTTGTTGTCTGTTTTTTCGTCTAAGCATTTTCAAATTGCTTTAATTAGAAATGTTTGCTTTAGCTAGCTTTACAACTTGCATACAAGAGCAGAGGTTTGTAACTATTACATTATCATGTTTTGCTCTCATGTGTTAATGCATGTTCTGTTTCTTCATTGACTTCCAGGTGAATGGTGAGTTGTTTATCCTTTAACTGTGATATGAGAATTGACAGGTCTTGCTCAGATTGCTTGAATTGAAAGAAGGGCTTTCGGCTTTGGTGGTCGCTATGTCTGCCTCTGTTTGAATCAGTGGTTCTCTGAGTGGTTCTTCTCCACATGGAATAGTTGACTCCCTTTGGGAGTTTCTTTACACACTTTCTCTTCCTATCTCCTCTACTTCATGGTGTTCTTCATCTAACATTTATTCAAATGCAACTTCAAATGTACCATGGTCAACTAACAATTTGTTCTCTTTTGTCCATCATTTGAAAAATTGTAGTAAGGCAATGTAATACAATTCTTTGTGTTTTGTAGAATTAAAGGATAGTTTTACATGGTTAATTAGACTGTGTTTTGAAAGTCTGACTAGACTTCCTTCGCACTGTAATACAGAATATTTGCTGTAACATTATTTTTGTATATGTAGTGTGCTATTTCACACACTGTTTAGTACAGTTTAGTACAGTTTTTCATGATGAAGCTGGACCACTGTTCAACCAGAAATTATTTTCACATTTCCCGTACTAGGGTGTACCTTCAAAACGATCTGCAGCTTCATATAACTAGCATTGTGTTTGTGAAAGCATTTTTTCAGATAACAGGTCATCTAAGAAGTCTTTAGCTCAGTTTTCTCAGCTTTGGTGAGATATGCCACGACATAGCTTGAAAATGCAGTTTAATTTTTCGTAATGTAGCCAGTGTCTATATTAACACTCTACAAGAGTGCAATTTTAGGATTAAAATCATTGGTGTACTTGAAGACTTCACATCTTTTAATGTTATCTGGGTTTTTTGGAGACTTGCCTTTCACGCTGTGATTAACGGCAGAAATAATTCTGTTTGCTTGACAAACTGGTCTAGGGAATACAAAACAAAATTCTGTAAAGTATTTCTGTTTGTTTCTGTATCAACATCGCCATTATTTGCCACACGTACCACATTCCATTGAAAAATCAATATAAGATGGAAACATAAAATGTGTAGGTCATCAATTATGTTTTTTGTAGGGATGTCACAGGTAATGTTTTTTTAAAATAAATTATCAAAAGTGTAATCACTGTTATAGCCACATTTGATAGTATTTGTATCAACAAAAGCATGTGAATAGGTGGTACTTCTATAGACTGGTATCTTTTTCTCCAAAATAAGTCTTCTACTTCTCCAAGGGGTGCAGGGGTATTTATTGTTGCACATGAAGTGTAGCATAGCAATAGAACAGTGGTGTAAGTGTTTTGAAACATTGACTGGATCTAGACAACAGAGTTCTACTGTGCTTTTTATGTTTATTCCTTCTTCCTTTTCATTTGCAATGCGTAGGAAGTCCTGTAAGTCATCCCATGCATATTCTGCACAACTGAGCCTAACAGACCATATGGATGGACATATGTTCATTAGCATGCAGCAAACAACAATGTGGCATTGGAACCAGAATAATTTTGTCTTGCACATATTTGCCAAGATACTTGTAGTACTTCACTGCAACGCTTGATCTTCATCTTTTATCTTTTCAAGTAGTTCACTAGCTGACTTGTTAGTAATATGGGGTCCAATTTTGTTGTTTAATGCTACTCCAAAATATACAGTTGCTAGTTCACTTTCAAACAAAAGATGAAAAACGTACTCAATATTTTATTGTATCTTGGATCTTCAAAATACATTCTGAGGCAATGCTGCTCAGATGCACTGATTTTTATATGTCTCATTATATCTTCCTCATTTTCCAGTAGAGCAGAGTAGTGTAAACCAGTGTGCTTCTAAACTCTTTTCCGTTACACTCATTGGTGACCCTTTGATTTGATGCATTTGATATGTTTCTAGAGCATCTCCCATAATGTCTATGGAATGTTATGGGTGGAGTGTGTAGTGGTCAGGAATGTTGTCTCTGTTGCTAGGATGCACACTGGACAGGAATCCATGTTTTTTAGAGTTTTCCTTCTACTGTTGTCTTTTAGTTTAACATATTGCTTTAGAAATTGTTGTAAACATTTAATTGTGTTAATATTTATTAAGAGCATACAGCTATGTCAAGCCTTTTGCACTACATATAAAATGAACATGCTTACAAGAAATAACAATTATAAATACAAATTACAAGCATGAATATGCAAACTTAGATAAAAAGAATTAATTTGTGCAATTAAAAAGGAACAATAATAATAATGGAAAAGGTTAATAGCCAATACGTTATCATGTATCTTGCAAAACTGACTTTCCAAATCTGTCTAGAGAACAGTTCCTGTGCTCCTGTGATGTTAATTGAGTCAGCAGAGTACAATGTGGACCACAATTGGTCAGTGGTAACATTTTCCAAGTTATAACAAAAACACCCATACACTCATGTATATGGATTGATGAGTTAGGGGCAATGTGTTAGTATATGTCTAGGAGACTCGAGGCATGCATTGAATAAGTGGCTGTCCCTTTGTTTTGGTGGTATATTCAACCATGCTCATGCGTACTCATATACCAGTAAGATGTTTAAGCATGAATAAAGAATGAAACGATTCATGGAGGAATTATTCAATGTCAGTAAATAACCCAGTGGCTGGTAAATTAAGTGACCTTGCATCGAGTAGCACCAATTCTTTCTGACTGTACTTCAGTCTACTTTTGTATCAAGGGGGGACAGAAGATTTACAGTTTGTGGCTCAAGACTCTGGAATAGCATCCCTAGACAAATCAGGACTCTTGGCTAACTTTATCAGTTTCGCAAGGCCCTAAAAACATTTTTGTTTAAATAAAAAGCTTATTTTTGTGCCTGTTACTAACCCTGTCTGGTTCTGAGGATAGGGCTTAACAGCCATGCAATTTGATTTACTGGTTCTTTCTGATGTCATCTGCACCATTATATGGTTTGGTCCTTTCTGAGCGCGATATACATTTCTCAAAATCAAAATCAAATAGTACATATCTTTTCTTGACTGATGGCGGCAATGGATTGTGTATGGTCCCAATCCATGTTTGTTTTTTTGTTTAACTCATTAAGAAATCTGCCAATCTCTTGTTCAGCAGGCATAGTTAAATCTGCTTCCCTAAGGTGAGCCTCCAGCATGTTTACCAGAACTATGTGCACAGCATTACTGTGTTTATAGGAAAAATGTTTTGCAAACAGAGCCAATAAAGAGTTGTTTGTCCTCTGCCAATTTAATCTTAATGAGAAACTTTCAGCGTACCATCTACCATAGTGACTGCAACGATGGAAGACTGAGTTCAAGGCATAATGCCTCTACATGTATCTGTTTTGGGAGATGCAGTAGGGAACGCAATAGCTTGCTCTCAAGGCCTTTCACCATTTTACATGTCTGCTGATAGAGTTTCCATAAACACACTCAGGGACTAAAGATGGGCATATAACCTCTGCACGGACCCTAAAGTATACACACAAACACTGTACATACAGTAAACTGCTATTTGATTAGTCATGTAATAATACACAACCTCAATGGCACTCCAACCATACTAACTGTTCCCTCGTGCAGTGTTTGTGCCTAGATGCTGACGGTGAGTCGCCTATCTAGTGTGAGGGGACAGAGAAAAGCTTGCACTATTGCTATCAGAAACAGGTAATAAAAACACTGAAGGACACTTCGTGCTGTGCCCTGGAGTGCTCGAAGCTCTAGCAGGAGACCTAATTGCTTTTATTATCCTGCTCTTATGAACTCATAATCTATTAAAACTAAATTAAAAAACATGTGCCCTCTATCTATACACATATACAAATATAGGGTGTCCCTAAATTGGTGGGAGATGCCCAAAAAAACATTGGCCCGACCGGTTACAGTAGTATGTGTTAGTGAGACCATTTTCTCCAGGGACTGTGGTGCTGTAATAGGCACCATGTGGACTGCTTGTAGCTGGGCAGGTACTGCACCTGTTGGTAAACGAGGATAGGAGATTGCCTGTTGTGAAGGACACCATTCACTTGTATTAAAGCTTGGATCTGAGATGTAGCTAGTTTTTTCAAGAGGAAGTTGCAGTTCGTAATGGGTCTAAGGTACGTAGGTTTTTTAGGGTCCATTCCAGGTTTCTTGAGCAAAGGGGTAAACATAACCGCTTTGATCAGGTCAGGGACATGCTTGTCCCGAAATTATGAATTAAGCAGGTATGTAGGAAACGGTGCAAATAACTCTGAGCTCCAGAATCAATTTGGGGGGGGAGAATATTTTCTGGACATGAGGTGTGTCGCATAGTGGCAAGCATACTCCCCATGTCAGTGATGGAGATCGGAGACAGTGTGAATTTGAGGTGTTCATGGATGACGGCTGTTGAGGCCAGTGGGTCTCTGACTCGAGGCGAGAAGGTCAAGACATTTTAATTTTTATCTCTGGCCTCTGTTACTTTAGCTTCAAAGGCAGCCTGTAGGCGAGAGTAGTATGGACTGTGTTTTAGGTTTCTCCAATGATTTTAAGATCTCAAAAGGTTTTCCTGGGCTCTTTGTAGCCTCATTAATCTGAGTATTAAAAATCTTATTCATTTCTACTAGTTTGTGTTTATATCCTTTTTCCTGCACTTTCCAAGCATGTTTATGTTAATCCGATGGGCATTTTAGCCACCAGGCTTCTAGTTTTCTTTTGACCCTTTTTATAGAACTGAGCTCTGGTGTAAACCATTTTTGGTGCCCATTGTTAACCCTAACCGACTACAGCCTGAGTGGAGCTACTCTGTCTAACATGTCCACAAGGGAAGTGGAGGAGGAGCTCACCGACGGACTCTGCAGTGTCAGTATCGACTGCAAATGCCATAAGTGACTCCAGACACGCTTGTATGTCAGGTGGAAGTACTTTGTTGATATTCCGACAGATTATTTTTTAATATTGTTAGGGGTTTCGGGGAAAGACCCTGTAGTTGGATATGAAAGTCAACAACATAGTGGTCAGAACATATGCCCAGGGTGGTGCAATCAATATGTATTAAAAGATTTCTAGTCACAACCCAATCAACCACGTTATTTTTAGCAGTAGTGGGCTCATTATTATGAACTTGGCAGTTGATGTTATTGAGGGCCAGTTCCAAGTCAATGGCCTCTTTGTCCATAATATTTCCCGGCTAGTGATTTAGACCCCCTAAGAAGAGGGATACACATACAAATAAGTACAATCGAGCGTTCCTTCATTAATCCGCCAGTAAAAAGGTTGTATACAGGTTTTACTAGTTCCAATAATCATGACTTTGGTTTTAATTTTGTTAAATTTCAAGCCATTAAGAGAAGCATATTGTTGGAGCAGGTTGATGGATCGCTGCAGGCCTATAGTTGTTTGGTTAATTGTTTTGTGTCATCTGTGTAGCAGATCCACGAGATCACAACTCCATCAAGCTTTGGTGGAAAATGATTGCATTACTGTAAATATGTATCTACGTCTGCCGCATACATTTTGTAGAGGAGTGGGGCAAGCACACAACCTTCCTATAGGTTGATATTCATGGCAATATGATATGTGAGTGTAACTTTTTGCGATGTCCTTACATAAACCATGGTGGCAGAATATAACAATTTAATGTAATATAACAATGTTGGGTCAACGATCCAGTTTCCTAGCTTGCTCCATAGTTTAGATCGAATGGCACCATCAAAGGCAGCAGTGTAGTCTATGAAGCATCGGTAAAGACGTGCATCAGGAAGCGCTCTTGCATCAGCAGTTAGCAGGTGCAGTGCCCTTATACCATACGTCATGTTACAACCTTTGCAAAAGCCTATCTGTTGCCTCTTGATAAGGTCCTAAGAGGCTGCCCATGACGATAATTGTTGAAGTAAAATGAAGCAAAGATCTTACTGCTCGTGTGTGACATGGCCAGTAGGTAGACATTCTATGGATCTGTGTGGCTACCCTTCTTGTGGATCGGAATCAATATAGAGAAGGACCTGCTATCAGGTATCATGGCAGTACTCACTATCATACTCTATAATGCATTTAAGAGCTAAGCCGATAATTCAGTTTTTTTTTAAATATAACTGTGTTTGCCAGGCCATCGGGGCCGGAAGCCATTGAGGACTTGAGTTTTCCAATCTTAGTATAACCTCAAAGTCAAAAGCAGTATCACCTTTGACCGGCCAGGGTCTGGCAACAGTGAGGGCCAATTCGTCACGATGGCGAGTCCAAAAATGCTTGCTGATTAATTCACACCATGTGTTTTCTGAGATACAACAGACATGTTTGGGATTTATTTTTGATATAGAAACCAACATTTTGGGAATCATGTGATTTTAGAATTGTGAAAATCACTTTCCAATTTGATGTGTGAGTATTTATTTTGAAGCCAGTGTTTATACCGACAGCAAACCGATCCTATATTAAGATGTTTTCCACAGAGGAAAGTGATTTATCTTTTACAATTAATCAGCAATATTTGAGAAAACATTTTTTTTCTCTCCATTAATGTTTCTATCATATAGGGAACTATTATTATGAGCAGAGTTATAAGTACTCAACACATGAGGACTGTTGGCACACATTGCATATTGAGCTGCATGGACACGTGCATACCGGGTGAACTGTATCGACTTGAGGAAGGTTTGGTTGAAAATGTGTTAATGAAGATTTTTCAATTAAAGTTTCTTCTTTCATAGCAGTTTCAACGACTATTTCATAGCCTCTTCCATATGTGTTTATGTTGTTTCATAGCTTTATTCGGCAATTGCCATGAAAGCGTAGAACACAACAAATTAAAAGTTTAAATACAATGGTGCAACAATATCACATTGAAAATAAAAAATAAAAAACAATGGTGCTGTTGATATAAAAATGAGGCAGCGCGATAAAGTAAAACATTAATTCATGTATAATATTTGAAACAATCTTTGGACATTCAGTATTCAGGGCATAGTCCCGAAATTCCACAGCAGCATAGTAAAATAAGCATAGACAAGTCGCAGGGATCAAACCTTAGCACTTGACAATAGAGCAGCCGTGATGTTACACATATAAAAGAAAATTCGTACTTCATATTTCATGCAGGCAGTAATGAGGGGCTTCACACAAAGCATACAGTGCCCTACCACAGTATAGTGATGCGTTTAATCAGTTAGAGCGCCCCACAGCGACAAGATGCGGGTGCATTAAACATGGCCCTCAAGAAATGGTTTCACCCCTCACATTGCTTTGGCCCTTCTCAGCCAAGCCCTGTGGATGTACTTTGCTACAAAATGGGCTACATTCAGGTTGGCAGAGTATCTGCATAGGTGGATGGCATCACCAATTAGCGAGATGCCGAGAAGCCGTAACAACGGCTTCAAATGCCTGACCCTAAGGTCTTTTAAACCTTGGCATAATAACATGAAATGGAGGGTAGTTTCCATATTTGCCCCACAGAGTGAACAATCACTGTTGCTATTGTGGTTCCTGTCCCAGTGACTAGTGTATTCCTGCACCGGGAGGCAACCTAATTTGAATCTGAAAGACAAAGAGCAAGCTTTAAGTTGAGATAATCTGGTCTGATAGCCAAAGCAAGGCACATGGTTGATGCCCTGTTTCTATTTTATCTCACAAAAGCGGCTTTCACCTTAGCATTTGCATCTCTTCCCATAGTATTTGTGTTCTCCCAAAAGCCCAGCAATGCAAGCCACTTTCTTACATGGGTGAACAAGAGAATCTTTTGCTAACCCCCCAATGTCATTACACGTTTTAGACCCTCTCCGTATTTCCCCAGCTCCTGACATCCCCACACACAGAGCCAATAGTGGACCGGTCTGATCCCAACGTCTTCTCCAAGTGGTGGCAAGTCGCATTCCATGTGGGTTGTCACACTGGGTGTGCTTTGAGGCAGCAACAAAGTACTTTTCAGAAATGTGTTTTCCACAACAGTCAGGGACATAGCGTCTGTATAACCCAAAACCTCGTCTCCAAACCTTACTACTTCCCTTACCTGGGCCTGATACAGGTTTAGCAACGGTTTTATGGCCCTTCCCCCATGCCTTGCATGGCAGCTTTTCACGGCCCCACTATTTTTCTGCAGTGTGATGTTTGCTTTGAGTAGTTGGCCGTCCCAGTTTTCCCCCTCTGGAAAATCAGGTTCCCATATCACTTCACTTGTTCCAGTCTGGAGCCACCAACCTCTAAATTCAGCGGAAAACATCATGGCCTTGGTCTTCGAGGTGTAATGTCTAGACCTTGTGCATTTCTCTGAGAAGTTTGACGAGGCAAGACGATCGGAGCCCCGGCGGCTTCCAGGCGTCCTGTGCCTGGCCCCCCCGGGGAGTGGCCCGACTGAGAGCTCGCGGCCGGAGCCGACGCGGAGCGCGTCCCGGCCCTCCACCGGCTGTGGGCGGGTCTCCGCTGCGGTCCCTTGCTGGAGGATCGGGGGGGTGCGCCCCCGGAAGGTAAGAGGCGGCTGCCTGAGGGCCCTGCATCCCCGCTGCGGTTGTGTTCGCCGCCATAGTTGGAGCCGCGGCGCTGGCCCGGCCCCTCCCCCCCATCCTGGGCGGACTGCGGCCCGTTGGAGGACCCATCATTACACCGCTGCCTGCTGACTCGAAGTGGACATTGCTCACCATGTCCCCGCTAGTGACTTGCTTGTGGTGCCGGCGGTGTGGCGGGGGGGTTTTTTGCGGCGCCCCCCCCCTTGGATCCGTTTCCCGGGTCGGCTGCCTCTGCGGCCCGGGCTTCTCCAAGGTGTGGACCTTGGGAGCTGCCCAACACCAACACACCCTAATCAGCCACCGCTGAGCCCTGATCTCCTTTACCCCGGGAAGCATCTGCGACCGCGGTTCTCCCCCCTGGCATAGGCTCCGCACTCTTTTCTCTGTTATTGGGACCACTACCTGTTCCACTCCCGCGCACCAACCCCCGATGCCTAGCAAGATCAAGGGGTCCTCCAAGGGGGGTGCCATGGATAGATTCACTAAAGCTGTCCCGAGGGGGGAGGCTGACCAGGACTTACCTATTTCTGAGGAGCTGGAGATCAACGTTTGCCCTTCTCCTGCGGCCCTTGACCTGACCACGATCATGGAAGCTATGGCAAAAAACTTTGCTTCCTTTCACGAGAAACTTGACGACATCAATGCCAATGTTGCCTCTTTAAAGACACGGGTGGATCAGGCGGGGACCAGAATCACGGACGCTGAAAACCGTATATCAACTAACGAGGATGCTATACATGCGCTACAGGATACTGTGGCGTCACTGTCTCGAGATATGCGGAATGTGAAAGCAAAGTGTGATGACCTCGAGTCGCGCTCCCGCAGGAACAATCTGCGTATTATTGGAGTCCCTGAAAATGCCTTAAAGGGTCGCATGGAAGACGCGGTCGAATCGTTGTTGAAGACCCTCCTGGGCGACCCTGCCATGTCCCCATACTTCACTGTTGAGCGCGCCCATCGGGCTCTGTCTCCCAGACCCAGGCCGGGTGACATCCCCAGACCCATCATAGCCAGGATTCTCAACTATAGAGACAGAGATCTTATCCTCCGCCTGGCCCGAGAGAAGGGAGACCTGCGCTTCGAGTCACACACAGTGAGAATCTTTCCGGACTTCTCTGTAGCGGTCCAGCAAGAGAGGCGCCACTTCATTGGAGTCAAGAAACTACTCAGAGAACGGAATGTCCCCTATGCTATCCTGTTTCCAGCTCGTCTCAAAATCACACATAATGGGAAACTGTACTTCTTCACTGTACCAGAGGAGGCGGTGAAATTCATTGAGGCACACCTGCCGCTTCCCAACCCGGCGGGAGCTCCGGCTGAAGATGTCTGAGCCGATGCCACACACTGATCGGCCATCTCTTTTTCGTCCAGGTTATCCTTCAATCAGAACGTGATCATTGAAACGACTCACAACAGTCCTATGGTTTCAGGCCCCCTAAGCGCCTAACCGGGCGAGGTGCTCGGCTGGCTACGGAGCCCTGTCTTTTGATCCGGTTACCGCAGAACCTGCTACTGACGGCGTTGCTGTCCTACATATCTGTCCACAAAGCCGCCCACACGGCTACAGCACACCTCGCTGCATTTGCAATGTTCTTGGTTTGTTGGTTGTCGCTGCTTTGGTGCCCCTGTTGGGCACGGGAAGGGTGTCATCCCTGTTGGATTTCGCCCCCCGACCTCCATGTTTTTGGGAGAGTCGGGCTAGCTGGAGACACCTGCGGGGGAGGGTGGGGGATTCACACTGCAAGTTGGGGGTGGGCAGTGAGGGTGGGATGTGGCTGGGGCGGGGATTGGGGACATGTTTTCGAAAATGGCAGTGGCGGGCTGGCAGCTGGCCACACATCGGATCGCGATTGTCTAATTATGCATCATCCTGTTTCTGTATTTCAACAACTGTGGTGGGATGTTCACTAAGTCTGTCGAGATGTACGTGTCCGCTTCAGTCATAGTCACTCTGACATTGGGAGATCTGGTGACCAGAGTACTGGGGTCCGGTGCTGGGGGACGGGGGACTCGGCGTCCTCTGACGTTGGATCACTATCCTTGGTTTCCCAGTCTAGGGATTTTAATGATTGGGGTACTAGTATGGCTGTGACGATAATGACATGGAATGTTTGAGGCCTCAGTAACTACACTAAGGGTCGCAGGATCGTGGCTTACGCCAATAGGCACCACTGCAAGGTGTTACTCCTGCAGGAAACACACTCCACTGGCCCGTTGGCCAGAAGCATTGCGCCCACCTGGGGACCCCTCAGGTACTTCACGACTTATTCTACAAGGGCCCGTGGAGTGCTGACACTAATCCACAAGTCTCTTAAATTCGCTCTTCACAGGAGCTATATTGACCCGGGGGGGAGATACATTATCCTGCACTGCGCCATCGCCAACAGAGATTATCTACTCGTGAATACCTATGGCCCCAATGTAGACTCCCCTGAATTTATTGACCAGGTAGTGTCCATACTCCTGGGATACGTGGGTGTACAGATCATTTGGGGTGGTGATATGAACTTTATTTTAAACCCTGCTGTGGACAGGACTGGCTCCGCCCCCAGACCCTTAGCGTGTGCAGCGCGCAGGCTCTTGGCACACTGCAAGTCACTTGACATCCTGGACAGTTGGAGAGCTCTTCATCCGCTAACGCGGGAATACACATATTATTCATCGGTACATGATAGCTCTTCTAGAATTGATCTGATCCTACTGTCGGGCCAACTGATGGGTGGGGTTTCAGAGATTCGTATACTTGCACGTACTCTGTCTGATCATTCACCGGTCATACTGACTATCAATATGGGTATTCTAGCTCCCACCATGAATACTTGGCGCTTTAAATCAGCCGCCCTGCAGGACATTGTCTTCAAAGCAGACATTCTGTCAGATATCCGATCCTACTTTGAATTCAACTTACCACAGGACACCACCCGGGGGGTCCGTTGGGACGCCTTCAAGGTTTTCATTCGGGGGGCAGCCATTTCTAGGGAGTCCGGGGTTCTCAAGTCCATAAAGGCCTCCCTGTCGCGCTCTGAAGCCAAACTGCGAGATCTTGAGCGGGCCCACCCTGCCTCTGTTGACCCTGTCATCCTTTCCCAGATAAGTGAGGAACTCAAGTTTTTCAACGAGCAGGCCATCAGGGAGGTGCAGTACTTTAGCCGACCTCAGGCGGCGCGGAAATACGGTGAGGGGGACAGACCTGGCAAAACTCTGGCCGCTTTGGCCAGGGGGGAATGGGGCCCAGCCCAAATTACCTGCGTCAAGGGTGGCAATGGGGTGATCCAGTGGTCTGACCAGCACATTTTGGAGATCTTTACAGACTTTTACTCCGAACTGTACTCGCAACCTCCCGAACATAGCGAATTTCAGATGCGCGAGCTTCTCGCCCAGATCCCCACCACTATCGTCTCCCATGCTACAAGGGAACAGTTGGACTCCCCCTTTACCCTGAATGAAATAGTAGAGGCCATTTCCAGCCTCCCGAAGGGGAAAGCACCGGGCCCCGACGGGCTTACGGCCAAATTCTTTCAGGAGCATGTGGCCATACTGGGCCCTGAATTGCTCGAGGTCTGGAATGAATCCCTGCGCCTGGGCTCTCTTCCCCCATCCCTACGTGAGGCTGTCATCACGGTTCTCCTTAAGCCTGGCAAGCCGCCTGATGAATGTGGTTCATATCGCCCCCTCTCACTTATGAACCTGGATACGAAGATCTTCGCCAAGGTGATTGCCAATCGCTTTCTCCCGGTCATGCCTTATATGGTTCATGAGGGCCAATCCGGTTTTGTCCCTGGCAGGTCCACATCACACAATATTCGACGGCTTCTCAACGTGATGGCCCGCATTGACCAGAACGTGAGTGCAGTGGCGGTAACCTTGGATGCCCAGACGGCTTTTGACATGGTTTCCTGGAAATACATGTGGCTGGTCCTGGAGGCCATGGGCATTGGTCCTGGGATGATCTCCTACATCAGATTATTATACACCTCCCCGGTTGCCAGAGTCCGCGTTAACTCTCAAACTTCTACTCTGTTTCCTCTCTTTCGGGGTACCCGCCAGGGTTGCCCATTCTCCCCAATTCTGTTCGCTCTTGCCATTGAGCCTATGGCGGACTTCATCAGGGAACGGCTCATGCGCGGGGGGATACGTCTCCAGGGCACCCCCGAGGTCGTCTCCCTATACGCGGACGATGTCCTGCTGTTCGTCAGGGACCCGGATCTCCACCTTGACCTTCTCCTCCGGGACATCACCCGCATCGGGACATTCTCAGGCTTCACGATTAATTACACCAAGTCCGAACTTTTCCCCCTCACGCACTCCACACTTCAGCCGGCCACTGAATACCCGCTCAGGTGGTCTCCCAACGGGATCAAATATCTGGGGGTTCATGTGTCCTTGACTAGGGAGGCTCTTCTGGCTGACAACTATGTGACAATGGCTGCACTAGCCGAAGCCAAACTAGAGCGCTGGCGCTCTCTTCCCTTATCACTAGCCGGGCGGCTGTCACTAGTCAAGATGATACTGCTCCCTAAGTTCCTGTACACGTTTACTAATGTTCCCATCTGGCCTGGAAGTAGGTACTTCACTGATCTACACAAGCTGTGTGTCCAGTTCTTGTGGCATTCTGGCGCCGTGCGGAAAAAGTGGGGCGCTATGACCCTTCCCTATGACAGGGGCGGGTTCGCGGCCCCTGACTTGATGAGTTATTGGACCGCGGCGCAGGCACAGTTTGCCACGTACTGGTATCCTGGCCCTCCTTCTCGCCCGCATGTCAAGCTTGAAATCCTTGCTGCCTCCGGTGCTAACATTATGTCCCTACTCCTGCATCGGAGATATGAGCCTGACTCTCCCATAGACCCTGTCCAGACCACCTTATTGGCCTGGAGGCGGATATTCGCTACAGGCCCCGAAGCTCACCCTTACTACAAATGGCTCCCCGCATGGCGGGTCCCCGGTTTGGAACCCACGAATGACTCAGCGCTGGCACGGCACTGGCGGGACCTGGGTTATCTGGCCCTTACTGACTTCTACCCGGATGGGGTATTCATAACGCCACAGACGTGGAAGCCAGCCCACTCGGGCTCGCCACTTGAGCTACTACAGTATTACCGACTCCGTGCAGCGTTCCGGGCGGCTTGGCCCGTTTTCCCCAGCGAACCCCCAGACCACCCTGCCATCTCCTATATTGCCAACTCCGGGGGGGCGCGGGGAGTGGTCTCATCACTGTACAAACTCCTGCTCACTGCTTCAGCAACACCGCCCTCCAAGGCGAGAGAGGACTGGGCCTCTGAACTGGGGGTTGTCATTTCAGAACAATTGTGGGGTAAAATGTGCTCCCACACCAGTAGGGTCTCCCTTAATTTTCGACATCGCACTATACAGTACAAATTGCTGAATAGGCTATACTATACCCCACGCAGACTTTCCAAATTCGCCCACTCCGACACGCGACTTTGCCCCCGTTGCGGGGCGGAAGATGCCGGTCATCTCCACATGTTCTGGGACTGCTCTAACCTGGCCCCATTCTGGGATGAGATTATTAAAACCATGTCCGGTCTCTGCGATGCCGTGCTCGAGCCTGATCCGATGGGGGTGTTGTTTGGACTGTGGGTTGATGAGGGCGCCAGAGGGGAGGCCAGGCTGCTAAACGTATGTTGTGCAATTGCTAAAAAATGTATCCTTCAAAACTGGAACTGTTCGGCCCCCCCTACCTTCCATAAATGGCTAAATTTGGTGACCTGGTCCCGTAATTGCGAGGAGGACTACATCACTACCCTTCCAGGCCGGTCCCGGCCCAAAAACATTTGGACTGCCTTCAACAGCTATCTTAACGCCCTCGACGCTGCCTCTTTGGCGGACAGCTCACCCTAGACCCCGTTTCTGTATATTGTGCTCCCTAATATGTCATTTAGCCGATCTTTGTCTGAAAATGTATACTGCTGTTTGTGAACATCCCAGTGCAATGTACCTTGTCATGCTTGAAGACCATACTATCGATCTGTTGTGTGTGTATGTCAACTACCACTGCCAGCAAAAATAAAGTTTAAAAAAATAATAGTACAGCGGGCATGGCCTTTGACCACTATGTCCACAGAGCTACTGCCAGCCCTATCGTGACAAGTGCGAAGCCCCTGACACAAAGCATTACTGGCCGATGGTCACTTTCTGTGCAGTTTAGCACCTCAAGCCCCAACACCAGGTGCCAGTCATATCCGAATACCAAGATGTAATTTATCCTCGATCTCCCATTCGGGCCATGATATGTGTTCTTCGCCGACTCATCGGCTTTCAACCAGCCATTGCAGGCCCTTTGCCCGATGTTATGGAGCCTCCTCACAATCTCAACCCTTCTCACAAGGGTTCTTGCTGGTAGACCAGCTATCACTTGTGGAGCTCCCCAAGCCTAATCCTGGTCATCCCGTAGGTCTTGCAAATCTTTCGGCAGCTCCAATTGAGTATTAATAATAATAATAAAATAATAATAATAATAATAAACTCCCCCAGCACAATGACCCCTTTATTTGACCCACCAGTCACTTCCCTGCTGTCGACCTCTTCACATAGGGCTATTAATGCATTTAACATTGACTTGTCTTTCAATCTGTTATAAACATTGAATAGCAAAAACCCATTACAGAATGCTAACTTCTAGTAATAGGAGATCCTAGGATCCTGTGATGCATTGCTTAACCTCACAGTTTGGGGCTGTTTTCACCCACAATGCCAAGCATCCAGAGGGCCTACCCCTCAGACCTTTTGTGGGTTTAACTTCAGAGATCTCAAACCCCGGTATTACTCTCTCCTCCTGCCCCAAGTCTCCTGGAAAGCAATGACATCATATTCCTCCAGAGGCCTGACCCAGTCGCTATCCTCAAGATGTTTGCCTAAACCTGCTATATTCCAGGACAAAACATGTGTTGGATGCTGCCCAGTGATTGCTTGGGGTTTGTCAGTCTGGGATAGCCAGTCCACGGCCTCCAGGCTTGTAATCATCTCCATGATGGCTGGCCCCAATTATTCCGTCATTCCCTGAAAATCCCAGGACTCGCTCATATGTCTGCCTTCCTCAATCCATGTAGTGGGGGGGCATTTCCCTGGGCAATGAGGCCTCCAGAGCGATGAATAGGAAGTCTAAGCCCCCCCCCTTAAACTGAACGTAGTGGAGACAGACCCCCTCCCAATTAAACCAAGCGTAGAAAACCTGGTGGGGAGGATCTATGCCTTCAAATGTGCAGAAAACTAGAAACCATAGTGCTTTGCAGCAAAAAGTGCTTTACAATGTGTACTAAAAAACTAGGCTTGAAAGGGATTAGGTATCAAGATATGAGCAGGAATAGGGTAACCCATCATTTTGTGAGGTCAGGCAGACTCATGCGATTCCTAAAATGGTGGATTGCTGTGAGTCATGATGACACCAGTGGAGATGTTTTTTTTATAAATGTTGAAGTAAAGGGCAAGGGAGGGGGCTCGGAGCGACTTGAAACAGTTTAGGCCAAGCCTGAGTGCCAAATGATTCAGTTGAGTGGCATAGAGGTCAGCCTATCACAAGCTGAAATAGCAACAGCTCATTGATCAGGCCATATGAGTTAACAAATCAGAGATAGGAAGGGGTTGTCCTTATGAGTAAACCATTAGCTCACCTCCCTAGAATTGTATAAAAAGGGGACTGAATTCAGCCTGTTGGAAAAATAAAGCCTGGGTGTCATGCTTGTCCAGTGTCTCTTCCTGACTTAGAAATGCCAAGTCCTATAAAATGAGGGTCCTTTTGGGACCTTCAACACAGCGATATTACAACCCAGGGGTGGATACGTTCTAAGTGCCCTTGTTGGGTTTATGCCTAAACTCTGTCCAAACCTGCTCCATGCAGATACCAGAGCTACATTTTGGCTTGATGATTTTCCAATGGTGAGTGCACAATCTACAAGTCCTAATTGTTGCCTTTGGAATGCTGCATGGTGTCTATAAAACAAAAAAGGTGCTCGAACACAGTAAGTCCGACTGGCCATCAGGGCACCAAGAGTCCAACTCCCCGTCTCTGTTCCAGGCAGTGCTGCCGAGTCCAGTTCTTAGCAGCTGAAAGGTTATTTTGCACAATCACACTTAGATATCACAGGTGGAATCGGTTGGCTGAATGAAATCTGCAATTAGTGAGATAGTTTTGTCGATCTGTACTGGTCAAATAGCAATCGTATCAAGTAGTACAGGATAAAACATGTGAAATGAGCGTCAAGCACCTCTAACGGTTAATTTGGTGTGAGAAAACGTAAAGAGAAAAAAAGGTCCCGCTGCTTTTAAGCTGATGCTGCCACAGCTGCTTTTTACATGGGGCCTCACAAGGAGCCTATTTTAGACTTTCTAATTCTCCCAACTGCAGCGTTTACCCTTAGGGGTTCCGCCTTGGTCGTCCTAATAAAGCATTGCAAACATTTAGTAGTTTAAGTTTTTAACGCCCTTTTCGAGACTCTTTGCTACCTAATCCTCAGGCTTGATAGAGGAAAGAAAAAAGAAAAAGGTACTATATGCACATTCGGGAACAGTCATATTCCGTGTGCTCAAGCTGAGAGGATTTTGGAGCAGTAAATTTGAAGCACTCACTACGGAGACGGTAATGTCAACAAGAAAAATGCACTCACATGTGTTCATTAACTTAGGTGGTCCGTGGTGCTTGTCAACCTGCCCAACAGTTCTGTAGCACACTTTGCAGCAGCAGGCTTCGTGCGCAAGGGACTCTGGGTAGAGAATTTAAGCCTGGCTTCCTGCTTCCTGGTCGGAGGTCCTCTAGACGGTAGAAGTCTCCTTAAAGTGGCAGTTCTTTAGTAGCAGAATCAGCAACAGGGCAGTAATTCCAGGATAAAAGCAAAAATAAAAGCAAACGGCCCACAGTGCAGCTGAACAGCTGAACAGTACTGCAGCGCCCTTTGAAGCAGGTATATGTATCTATGCCAATTTTTGGCTGAATGCTTCTTCAATGAAGTATGTTCCTGTGCTAGTGAACAGAATTAGCAGATGCTATCTATATTGACATTGTGAATGCTTCAAAGTTTTGTTTTTGTTTTTTTATTAATTTTGTTATATGTATCATTCTGTTTAAAACCAATAAGAATATTTTTTTCTCTAGTTTGAATGTGTTCTATTATTGTTTCTATTAATGTTTCTAAGACCCCTTTTCTTTGGAAATCACAAATGATGAATGCTGGTTTTCTAATTTTTGGTTAGATTGGGGAGGACTCTACAATGTAAAAAAATGTAAAATTAACTTTTGGGAATTTTCTATTGGGACTACATTGACATTGGAAGATACGGGTTCCATGTCTGTTATATTTCTTGGTGGTAAATTTACTGTTAAAATTGTTTTAAGATATAATTATTTACGTTTCTTTTTAGATGGAGTTGGAGGCATAAAAGGTATGTTTGTGGTTGGTGTGGTTGTTCTTTGCAAGAGGAGAGTTATTTCTTCTCTTCCCTGTAAATTTTCTATGAATTCCTTTAGTGGAGGGGGGGTCTATGACTCACTTATTGTTACCTGCCCAATGATTTCTTATTTTTCTGTAGAGTTGAGTATTAGTTGCCATTTTTCTGTATCTGTTGGATAAAGAAAAAATATTTACTTTAAGTTCAATATTCTCTGTGTGCGTATTTAAATGGTGTTATTAAGACAACACGCCCCAAGAATGTGGGCCATTAACGCATAAGCTAATGCCCCCAGGGCTAATAGTTACAGTTAACGAAGGCCCTGTGGGCATTACCTTATGCAGTAATTGCCCGCAGTCTCGGGGCTTATTGCCATTAGTACCCCAGCCTGTTAGACCCGGGTACTAATGGTGTTATGATAATGTAAAACATTATTCATAGGGTACTGGTATCATTTTAGGAATATGTAATGGAGTTGTGTCTTATATGTGTATTCTGTAATCTTCTGGAGGGTGTCCGGAAATATAATAGACAATTTTGTAGTGTGAGGGTATTTTACAGTTTTGTGACTGGGCAGTATATATATATATATATATATATATATATATATATATATATATATATATATATATATATATATATATATATATATCCAAAAGATACATATTTCATCTGCTATATCTTGCTAATTGAACATATGAAGATATAGCAGTAACAAACAAAGCAAAAGTCATTTTAAATGAATGGTGTGTTAGCTATTAACAAAAGATCACTAATTGTCTTTTATTTGTACTTTCAGGAAAGTGTTCCTTTGGAGTAAGACTTTATAGACTGGAAAAGATGAATTGTGCATACAGCATAAATGTACAGTCATATTATTATTATTATTATTATTATTATTATTATTATTATTATTATTATTATTGTATTTATTGAGTTCAGACCAAGCTTGGGGAAGCAACACAGTGTTCTACACACATTAGGGAAGAACACAATGAGGGACACAGAGAAAAAGGGAGAGGGAGCTAATAGGGGAGGGTGGGCAATTGGCAGCAAAGGATCTACAAGAAACTAGTGGAGGAAAGAGTTGGGAGGAAATCAGTGAATTTCAGGTAGTTTGGGGAGTGGAGGGTGCATGGGCCTAGCTGTTAGGGAGGAGCCATTCCCTGAAGATGAAGGTCTCAAGCACTTTCCTGAACTGTAGAAGTGATGAGGTGAGTCTGATGTTGATGTGAAGGAGGTTAAAGTGTCTTGTGGCATAGAGAGAGAAGGACTGTACTGTGGTTCTTTCTTTCTGCACAGAGTTCAAGAAGTCAAATGTCCTTACTTCTGGGGGATCACGGGTGTCCAATGATGCTAAGTCTCTCAGTGAAGTAGCTTGGGGACTTCAAGGTGACAGCCTTATAGATGATGCAATAGGATTTGATGAAACAGGCTTGTAGCAGGACCCAGTGCAGTTTGATGAGAGTCGGGTGATGTGGTTGAATTTGCGGAGTCCTTTGATGGGTCGTACTACAGCATGCATGACACATTTTACGGGTGGCATGGGAGTCACCAGAAGGCCTTTCAAAAGGGAATTGCCACCATTCGAGTGGGAGAGAACCAAAGCAGAGACAGCAGATATGAATTTGTTTTCTGGGAATGAAGGGTTTAATTTTTTAGCAGGAGAGAAAGTTGTTACCAAGCTGTTTGTGTCTTCCTTGCTATGTGCTCTTTGAAGGTGAGGTGTCTGTCAATCCCAAGTGACTTGGTGCAGGTAGCCAGCTGGGGTGTGAAGCCTCAGAGGTTCATTGCAGAGACCCAGGTCTGGATGTCTGGGTTTTCACTGTTGTTGGTCAGCAGTAGGAATGAAGTCTTGCAGGGGATGAGTTGCAGTTATGCGCTGGACATCCAGTACTGGATCAATGTGAAGCAGGCCTTGAGCCTGTGGATGTCTTCGATGGAGGATATCTTGAGGTAGATATGAGTGTCATCTTTGTATTGGTGGATGTTGTCTTGTGCGAGGAGGGTTCAGAGCGGATTTAGTTGAAAATTCAGGATCAAGGAGACGGGATGGATCTATACTGGGCTTCCCAGGTGATGGGTAGAGTTGGTGATCTAGAGAAATCCAATTGTATCAACTGTTTTGTATAAACTGTGATTAGCAAGGTAGGAATTGAACCAGCAGAGGATGATTTTATGATCCCCATGCCACGATGTACATTTTCGGTGAGTGTCTGGTGGTCATCTATGCCAAAGCAGACCTGTGGGCAGTGGGGAGGGTGCCTTCATTAGGGAGCTGTTGATTATTGTCATGTAAGGTCAGAAGGGTCTGATTACGGAGATTGGGAGGATGACATCCACTTATGATGTCACCTTGAAGGATGCTAGGGAGGCAGTTTGGTGTTCCATAATAGTGTCTTGAAGGTTGTTCATGTAGTTGTAATTTTGCAAGATGGGTAGTCTGCTGTCAGTTGTGGGGTTGGTGTATATGTGTTGGCAGAGCTTGGTGATCTTGTTGGTGAAGGAAGAGTTTATGGCTGTGGATTTTTCAATGGAGTGTGGTACAGGTGAGCAGCGCAGATGATTGATGCAATGTGTGATGGCTTTGAAGAAGGCCCTGCTTCATTGATGACCTTGGCTATGGTGTTTTGGCTGTTGGTGTCCTTTGCAGTGGTGATCAGAAACCTTTGTGTACCACAGAGTTCATTGAGCAGGTGAGGTCTGAGGCACCACAGGATTTTTAGCAATTAATTTCTTGTTTTCTGATGGTTCGGTTGTTGAAGTTGAGCTCTTGAGTATAGCAGGGTTCAGAAGGTTTAGGCTTTAGGTTATGTTGTTCCACTGCGGCATGGAGGTTGATGTTGTTTCTGAAGGTGGTGTGGAGTACTTGGAGAAGCGAGTCACAGTCCTTGTTCATAAAAGGTCGATCAACCCTTGTAATGCAGAGTTTGGTAAGGTTTTCCATAAGAGCCTCACCAGTAAGTTCTTGAATGATCTGGATACCTATTTGCTTGCTGGATTTCCAATGGTTTTGCTTGAGAGGCATGGTGCAACTAATCTCAAAGAGGATTGCCAGATGGTCTGACCAGTCAAGCGGGCTAAGAGAGCAGTTATGGAGGGTGGGCAGTGTGGTGATAATGGGATCCAGGATATTACCTTTTTTGTGGGTTGGGTCTTTTGTTTGCTGTGCGAAGTTCAGAATGTCAAGTAGGCAGTGGAGATCTTCCTTCGTTGACTTGGTTGATGGGTTGCCAGGGATGTTGAAGTTGCTGAGGAAGATGTTGTTGGCATATGTGAGTGACATGCTGGTGACCAAATCCATGAAGTCTTCAATGAAGGAGGTTTTGGGCTTGGGTGGTCCATAAATGAGGTGAAAAGTGACTGTATCCATTGGTGATAGTGGAAAAGGCTGGATAGGTTTTGGAAAGAGACAGTCATGGCAATTTCCTTGTTTGGATGGTCTAGTTGTAGAATTGTGCAGCTGTTGTGGATGAGGACATCCATGGTCTGGGTGGAGATAGATATCATCCACGTCTCAGTAATGAAGATGGCATCCACGTTATGTGTGGTGATAAGGTTGGTGATGTCTGCTGCATGGTTGATTGCTGAGTGTTCATTGGCAAGCATCCATTTTTGTGTAGTGTTGAATGCTGGAGTGAAGATGGGGTGCCTGGTGACATGGGTGAGGTTGATGCAATGCAATGTCCATGATGCTGCTGGTGTGCAGAATTGTTGGGGCTGAGTGGTGATGGTGGGGATGGGCTATTTGGGAGAGAGAGTGAAACACATATTGATGCAAACTTTCCTTATGTTAACGGGACAGGACATCTGTGTCCTTCTGGGGCAAACAGTTCCAATCAAGACATCCCTCTACTTCATCTGCCCTTCACTTTGATCAAAAAAGGGAAGAAAGGAAAGGAAGAGGCCAAGCTAAGCAGTGGGTGGGTCTTATGTGACCTAAATCCACTTGCACATGCTCACCAACTGCAAAGGAAACTAGGCTGGAGGGATGCTTATGAAGGGAAAATGAGCAGCAAAACAAGAAGGCACCAACAGATTTACAGTGATTGACAGGTAGGTGCTAGGTCACATGATCTAAATCCACATGCACCTGCTCATCAACTGCAAAGGTAGAGAGGCTGGAGGGCCGCTTAAGTAGGGAAAGGGTTGGCAAAACAAGAAGGCACCAACAGATTAGCAGTGATTGACATGTAGGTGCATCTTAGGCCATGTGATCAAGGTACACTTGCATCTGCTCATTAACTACAAAGGAAAAAGAGGCTGGAGGCTGCCGAACGAGAGGAAAAGAGCAGCAAAACAAGAAGGCGTTAACAGATTGTATTATATTATTTATTTTACATTCATCAACTAAATTTTTTTGGCATGCTTCTTTGCTTTTCAAAAATAGAACAAACCATCATACACTTTGAAAACCCAATGCACACACACATGCACCCAACATAGTTGCACAAACAAATACATAGAGATATGTGCATGCCTATATACATGCATATTGTGAGAAACCTGAGGTGTTTCTACTAGGCTATTCCCGGGGATCCCTGAATCAGGTGGCCAGGACAGGGCCATTGCTATGGATACAGTTCCTAGGGGTGGACCAGTGGGGGAGAATTACCTGGGTAGGGGAGCCCGGGATTATGCTGGGAGGAATACCCTAGGTGAGGGGAATGAAGTTCCTGCGAGCTTTTATAAGCTATTCCCACTCATCAGCTCTACCACCCATTGAATCTCTGATACCCAGAGGTAAAGCCAACAACCCAGTTGCATCTGGTAAACCACAGCTCCCTGAATCCCTATTTTCCTGGTTCCTATCCGAATACACCCGGTCACTCTTCTCCTCATCCCTTTAATTATTATTTTTTTAACTCCCAATCCTCATTGACCAACCCTACCATTCCGACAATTCCCTCCATTTATTTTACAATAAGAATCCTCATCATTCCCGTTCATTTCAAAACCCCTACAAATCCTACCTTTCTGAGTTGCCTAATCACCTTCTGTCTTATAAGACCTTTTCCTCATCCTACCCTGTAGGACATTCAGCAGCAACTCTAACCCCTCTTTATCCAATACAAACATGGTTTTTCACTGTGATAAAAAACTGACTAATGCTAAAATTGTTTACCTGACATGTCCTAACCCCAGGGTCAGGCAGATTCAAGCAATTAACCTGATTCACACACCCCTGGTATCTCCTTCCTTTCCCCACAGGGATAAAAGGTGGAGCAAGAGAGCACAGGATGAGCAAGGCAGACCGCATGACGGAAGAGCTAACTCAGAACAGCAGTATTAGAGGAGGAAAAAGATGGCACATACCGAGAGGGTGACAAGGAGAGAGTTGACCTTGCCCTTTCCAACCAAGGCCCATGAAACCTCCACAGACGGAAACCTAAGTCTGCGAACAATAGCCAGGGTGTGTTGCAGCAGATCTCTACAGTGTGCGAGACCCTCCTCCACTGACAATCAAGCTGGGGAAGTACACTGGTCTGGTTGGTACCAACCTTGACTTTAATGATAAAGAAAGGCAAGCGGTACATCACAGCTGGTGAGTCGAAGGGAGTATTGAAAGATACTGAACTGTGTTGAACGAAAAGTAGCCTAAGGCTAATTTGAACTTTGAAAGGCTTAATGATACATTGATAAAAGAAGGGGAAAACCAGCAGCAGAGGAATACGGCACCACGCGGGTGCTTTAGAAGGAAACTGGGCCATTACCCAAAGGTATAAACTACGGTAACCAGAAGTCCTTTGGAAGAGGCAAAGATAGGTCAAAGTGGTCATACAGGGGTCCGGTAAAATCCCCTGTACCGTTGAAAGTCTTTGACCGGCAGATGATTGGAACTGAACTGTCGGCTCGTGCTGAGAAAGATTGAGCAAGTGCTATGCTCCAAGGTCTCAATCACATCCTGACTTATTATTTGGAACACTTCTTTTCTTCATTGAAACCCTATCCCATATTCTTTCTAGAATTAGTTGTAAGGAATTAGCAGTAGGTTTTTCCTAGAATATAGCCTTTTATTTAGATATGACGCCACTAGGACTGCCTTATTTTTCATTTGATGGTTGACGCCTGCTCCCATCTTAGATTTAGGTTTAGGTTAGGTGTTTTTCCACCCTGCATTTATTGTTCAATAAACACCCTTCAACTGTGCTCACTTGTGTCTGTCTTTATTGTTGCCACCATGAGTCCATTACAATATACACATACAGACACATTCACACACAATAGCTCTGAGCTGGATGTAAATCTTGCCACATTCCACCGATTTGTGGCGCTATTAACGATAATGAAATCCAGCAATATTAGTTTTGTGTTTTTGCTTGTGTCTGAAGTGGTTAGACACCCATAGGTGTATTCTAACTTTATAGTATTGTAAAAGTAGTATAGATTGCATATTTTATGTGTATTGTAATTAAGGAATAATTGTTTTGTGTGTTTATGTTTAAGTAGTTAGATACCCATTGGAGTATTCTAGCTGTATATTATTGTAATTGTGAATTTTAACTGTAATCTAATGACTAAATTAGTGTTTAAGGAATAATAAGTAGGCATTTGTTAGATTTGCTGTTAACCTGTCTTTGAGTAACAGAAGTGCCACTACATTCAAACCAACCACTTATATTTTTCACATATGCTGTATAGTGACCTGAAGTGGTCGCGGCACCTGTGTGATATACATGCCTACTGTTTTGAAGGTTTTATTGGCAAGAGATATTTGGACTTGTGGAATGGTAGTGAGTTTATAGTTACTTTTAGTGCCATCTGCATCATACCTTAAAAATATTTATCGTACATATTGGGTATTTTAATCTATCTGTATGTTGCATAGATTGTCTGACATGCAAAATGCACATCATGTGCCATTATTTGCATTTTGAAGAAGCTGTTGAAATGGAATGAATTAAAATTTGATATAGATACATACTCAAATCGCTCATTAGGGAAGGGCTTTAGTGAAACATGGTTACAAAGACTGCATTTATGTTTCCACTTGTATGACATTTGTAAGATTCCATTTATAGGGATGTGTTCTGTCTCTAGTACTTGTATTAAGTCTGTTGGGAATTATTGTGGATCCTCATGTGTGTTTTTTCTTTTGTGAATTTAACCATTCCTGCACAGTAGTCCAATTCATGTCTTATCCCTGAGACACTGGAGAGAGTATCACAATTGTTAATGGCATCTCTGTGTAGGATGAGGATTTGTAAACACAGCTGGTCTGAGCTATTTAAGTAAATATTGTCCACAATTGTTGGCAATTGAAATAGAAGATCGATTGCTACGTTTGCATAGCAATGTACTCCGGTTGTTGCTGCATTTAAAAGGACCAGATAATTAAATCTCTGTTTGGTTTGAAGGTCCTGCATTTGTTTTTTTGTTTTTTTGCTGGGATTGTGGGGAGATCTGCTATGGTTTCTATTTGTACTAGTTGTCTTTTTAAAGGTTTTCTTTTTCAAGATACAGCGTACATCTCCAGAGTATACAGTGCACAAAGCCTGTTGTATTCTACGGTACAATGAATGTTAGCGTTGACTTTGTTTGCATCAAAGTTAACTAAGAATAGACCAGCGAGTGTATGAAGACATGACAGTGCTAAGTTATTCATACCTTCTTTGAAGACTGTGCTGCCAATCTCAACAAGTGCAAGATCAAGGGTTAGACGTTGTGACCAGTGAATGGTAACAGCATATGCAAGAGACAGAGATAATTGTTCTCTGGATACAAATCTTTGAAAAGAAGGAAATGTGCTGGTGTGGCTGTTTTTATTTAGTTTCTCCAAGTTTGTCAAAGCTGATGTTGACAAACTAGATATTGTTTTCATTTGCATATGTTTGGAAGCCAACAACTGTTCGAATTACTCCATTGTCATTGTTCTCCGACAAGAAAATCTTTTAGTATCACAATGTAGTTTAGGCACAGAGTTAATAGTTTTTCCAATCCAGCTGTGTTTGAGATGCATTTGTCTGGGCTATTTAGTCCTGCTCCGGCTTGTTGACACTTAGGGAGTGCCATACCACACACTTCTAGTTTGTCTGTGCAGCTAAAAAGGACTATGGATGGCATCTCTTTTTTTAGAATTAATTTTTAAATTGGACATTTTGCAAGGACTGGCATTGAGTACATGCACTTTTGATTTTGTTGCATTCATTGTTCCATTACATCAGTTTTGTCCGTACAGCTCGTGTATTAGTCTACTTTTCAAAGATGATTTGGCGTCTTTAGTAAACACACAAGTTCTAATGCTTTTTTCAAAATGTGAGCATATATTAGATCTGCAGACTGACGCATGTTTAGTGCAAGTTCATTATAGCAAACGCCAAAGATTGAAATTGCTCATGCTAAGTATATTATAGCATTCGTTGTAGCCTCATGGGTTGGCCTTTGACTGGTATTAACTGTAGGAGGTCTCCAAAAACAATAACATGTTTTCCTCCAATAATTCTTTGTATCAAGTCTTTAGGACTTCTTGCATACTTAGATGAACTAGAGCAAGCGTAGTGTGAGGGAAGGGCACAGCAAGGCTGTTTTCAGGCCGTGGGAGCCAGAAGACTTCAGTTCCCATGAATATATGGGGTTGTGGAGTGCACACATGCACATGCAGTCTTGTTCTATAGCAACTCCTCCTCCGCCCATGCTGCTTGTTGTTGATTTTGGCATTTGCAGGCACGGGCCTGATGAGTGCAGCACGGTGTACTGGAGGACCTGGGTACCAGTGGTGAAGAGGGGTGAGAGGCAGAGCAGAAGGTGTGGAGGAGGGGCTACTGCTCTCTCTCTCATGTCATGTGAGGCAGGCATTACGGAGACCTTGGGCTCACCCGCTCACAGCCTGGGGAGGAGCCATCAGTCCCCCAGGCCTCAGCTAAGTGCATTACTTGGATTTTCTGTCAAGGGAAGTGAATGGAAAAAGGAGAATATGGTGCTTGAGCACCGTGTTTGTGAGGAACACTATTTCTACACATGGAGACTAATCAGTGAAAGCTGTGTGGGAGGCGTTGGATGTTCCCAATGACACTCTGTGTGTGAACATTGAGTTTCAGGGCACGCAATGTTTGTCGCTGCTTGCTCACGACAGCTCATGGAAAGGCATGCAAACCATGTGCTAAATCTTTTGTATAATGAACTGTGGAAGCAACCTCTGGTGGAAGGCATTAAGAGCTTATGGGGAGGATGGGATATGCTGTCAGCCTGTGTTAAAGGCTAATGTCATGATTTGTTTTCTCCTGTTTCATGTTCTGTGCTACTGCTTGCTCAGGAGTCTCCTGGATGCTATGTGCTTATGTTAGTCACTCATAACCAATGTATGAATGTTCTGAAGGTATAAGTACTATGAGAGCATATTCCTAATCAAGAAGGATGATGTTCTGTTGAGTAGAATAGAAGAGAGGTCAGGAGGAAAAGAACCCAGTTAACAAGAAGGTTACTACTGTTTGCTTATGGTCCATGTTGTTTGTGCTTTTCCCTTTCATCCCCTGTACCAATCCATTTCACAAACACTAATCCTCTCCCTGGTTACCCAAAACACCACCTTCCCTATCCACAACTTCTTCTTAACCCTCTTCCCCCTTTGGATGTCTCAAGGTTATCTGTTAGCATGAATCATGACCCCGTGCCAATAAAGGTGGGAGGGGTCAACTACATTTGGCTTACATGGTCAGGAAGGAGTTGAGAGATACTCCAGCAGTGTGACACATAGGTTGCAAACCATGTTTAATTCATTTACGACTACGACTTTCATTTGTCGTAGAATTCTGCATACTTCAGTCACAGCTTCTGCTGACAATTTGTAATATTCTAATTTACTGAGAGGAAGAATAGTCGGTGTACAATGACACTTTCTATGGTGTAAGCAGCTAGACCAGTGGGGGACATTACAACAGCTGAAAGATTATTTGTTTTCTCTTCTGCACATTTTCTGATTGTTTTAATTTAAGAAGTTTTTGCCAGAACCAGCTTAACCACTTATGCAGAGGTTTGTATTTTTTTCAACACCAATGATTATTTTTATGTGTTAAATCATGTACAACATATTCAGTGACTTCTGGGTAAATGTTGAGTTGTTCATCATTCTACTGTGATTTGAGCACTGACAAATCTTGGGTTGGGATTTATACATGACGTTTTCTATCTCATACATTGCTATTACTGCATCATTTTGAATGAGTGCTTCTCCAAATGATAATAGGCTTCATGTAAGAGATGGTTGACTCCCTTCAGGAGGGTTTCAACTATTAGTGTTCCTATATATTTTTCTCGGTGGCGTTCCTTGTCCAACTTTTTTGGACTGTTTAATATTCTCATTTGTAATACTGCTTTCATTTGCCTTGAATAAAGTTTCTAATGCGTCATCGTCACCTAACAATTCCTCTTTTCTCCAAGGTTTGAATAGTTGCAGTAGGGCCATGTAATAAAGTTACTTATGTTCAGTAGATTTAAATGCTAACTTACCATTGGTAATTGGACTGGGGTGCGAAAGCCTTACTAGGTTTAATTCACAATTGAATACTGAGCAGTTGCCAGTTGTCTCATTTGGCATAACATTATTTTTGTAGGTATAGCTTTGTGCTATATCATAGAGGCACATGTTTTTCAAAGCAGTACTTCTGTTTGGATAGTATGTGTCAATTAGATTATTTGTTTGAATGTCTTGGCTGTTGGGATCCTCTGTGGCTATAGATTTGATTTCTTGATAGTATTTAAATACTCTTTCTTGCGATGAAGCTGGACCAAGGTTGAGCCAGAGAATGTTATCAGATTTCCCATATAAGGCTGTAAATGTTAAACAATCTGAAGCTTCATAGGACCCACATTCTCTATGTGACAGTATTTTGATATGAAAGCTATACCATTTTTGTGAAAGGGTTTTGTCAGACGATATGTCACCCAAAATGATGTTTAGCTCAATTTTCTCAGCCTTGGTGAGATAGGCTGTGACATATCATTCTACGACAGTTGGATTGTCTACAATGCATTGAATGTCTATGTGAGCATTACACAAGAGGGCATTGATAGACTTGTAATCAAATATGTACTTGGATGGTTAATCTCTTTTAATGTTTTATGTGTTTTTGGGAGATGTTCCCTTTCACTATGTGCCTGAAGGCATGAATCTATTTACTTGACCATTTGAACAAATTGGTCTAGGGAATTCAAAGTGACATTTGGTGAAGTATTTCCCTTTGTTTTTGTATCGACGTTGGCAGTAATTGCCACACTTATGTCTTTGGAAACGTAAGTATCTTGGATCTTCAGAATACATTTGCAAAGAATGATATTCTGATGCACTGATTTGTATGGGTCTTTCATCATGTCTACCTCCATTTCCAGTAGTAAAGAGTACTGAAAACAATGTCTAATCTTTTTCCTATATGCTCATTGGAGACCCTTTAGCTTGACACATTTGATGTGTTTGTAATGTATCTTCCATGGTGCCTCTGGAGTGTAGTGGGAGAATTGTATAGTGGTCTACAATGTTGTCTGCAGTCATAAGTTCAAGGCATTCAAATTGAGCAGTTTGTAGTGCATCTTCATATATTTGGGTTGTTTCTTTTATGGTTTTTCTATGTTTATATCTTTGTAGTATTCATTATTTTCTTTAAGATTTTCTAGGGCTTCTTTAACTTTGGTTAAGTCAACTAGTCGTTGCCAAAAGATGTCTTTTTTTGAAACACCAGCAACAAATACAACCAAAGATAGTTGTAGGGGCCATCCTACTCCTATTGTTTCTATATTTTCATTAAGGTCTAATGGTAAGTATACTAATTCGCACCAAATGCCTTTGAGTAATTATGATGGAGGCAATTTAGCAGTTTTGAGCTGGAGACGTATTATAGCTTGGAATGAGTGTACTGTTTGATATATGATACTCTCATATAGATTAAGTTGTTGGAGATCTTATGGAAGTGGACATATTTCGTAGTTATTATTGATAGATCATGATGGCATTTGGTTATTGTCATGGTTAGTATTTCAGAATGTGCAAAATATTAAGGGAACAGTTATATTGTACTAGCAGTTTTAACCATGCTTTCCACAGTAATTCCTATTTCAGTCCTAGTTTGAAGTTTATTCAATGAACAAATATATATGATTATGTTGCATGGTTGTTTGCGTAATCATATAACTATGCGCAGAGGTGACCATCTGTAGTTCCTTATGGTGAGTTTGATTTGTCCCAGCAGGCCCTATTTACTAATACCATTTTTAATTGTATTGTGTAGTTATGGGTAGTAGCATTTGTACCAACCAGCCCCCTTTGTCTATTGCCATCATTGGTATACTCTTATACCTAAACCAATGCTTCTTTGTAGACAATATTGCTAGTCTTACCTGTAGGAGCTAGTGTGAACAAATGTTCTTTGTTTTTAACTCTGGAGCAAGCCACATGAAGCTGACCATGAGAAAATCATGAATCCCGCAAATCGATTCCTTCTACTTTAAGTTGGACCATTGAGATTGTGTAGCAACATCACTGGTGTCCCGATCTGCAGCAGAGGAAGCAGCAACCTCAACATAAGTGCTGTATGTGAAGGGCTAAAGCGAGTAAGCTGAAGCATGCAAGTCTTGTTTTTCTAGAGATGCCATACATTCATCATCTTCAGTGGGAAATTAAGTTGCTGTAATTATCATGAGAGATTTGCCATGACGTGAAGGACAACATCATTGTGGAATCTATTGAAGAGGCATGCACTGTTTCCTGTCACCCGACATTACTACAAAAGCACTGTTTTGTGCCACCCGCATGACATCAAACGTGAGTGCTGCTAATGTCAGATAGAATGCTGATAGTGTGGAAAGTTTAGGAACAATGAACTGCTGAAGTTTACATAGAAATATGGCAGACCTACCGCGTGAAGATCCATATGGCACGGGTAATCATTGCAGACCACTTAAAAAATACAAAGAAAATGGAAAATGTATATTTGATAGTTTTTCCAATGGAATATAACCCCATGCCAAATTCCTCATTTGTAGCATGTTTGGAAGTATGCTGAACATTCGAATAGACACACACATATATCCACAAATCTCCTTTTTAAATAGAGAGAAATGTATCTTCTGCTGTTAGATATGTAGCTAATTGGAACCATTGTAATTATTCATTGTATTTTATTTTGTTGGGCATATCTACTATTTTTGTACTTTTCTTATAGATTGTTTGGTGACAACAGACACATACTTTGTCTGGGTTTCAAACAGATGCATTTTCAAACGTTCCTATTTCTTTTTGTATGTGTTTGTAAGGTGGTTAGTGTTAGGAAGTTGTTGGTTTATGGTTTGCAAGTTAACTGTTTTTTCTAATTGTAGTTCAGTTCTAAAATATTTACTTTGTATGTGTTGTATTTGTCTGTTCCATTTAGGGGATTGTCATTCCGTTTTTGCAGTTGTAGAGCAGGAACTTTTTGCATTGTACAATCTGTACACAAGGTTTTGCATTACAGAATGGTAACATTTTAATATGATGGAAGGTGGATAAAAATAAGTGGTTCATGAAATGTAGGCTAATGTAGGCTAATGAATGTCTTTGCATTCCAGTGTGGATGGACACTGGCGTGAGTCCATGGTTCGTAACATTTCTATTCTACTTTTGTCTTTTATTTTAAACTAGTGATTGAGGAATTGTCGTAAAAATTTGAATGACTGTTGGCTCAAATTGCATATTGAGCTGCAGGTCCATTTGTACACTGGACGACTTATGTGGACACGAGGAACACTTAACTGAAGGTTTGTTGCAGAAGATTTTTCTTTTAATGTTTCTTTTATTGTTTCTTTTGTCTAATGGTGTATTTCATAGTCTCTTCCATGACTGTCTATGGCAATTCAGTTTGTTTTTGTTGTTTATATGCTTCTTCATTCAAATATAGTTCTATGCTACTAATGTTAAATCATTCACCTGCACAGAAGTTAGAAAAGTAATCTGCAATCACAGTACACATTTTTACAATTTGTTTTTGAAGTTTTTCATTAATTTAGTTAGTGGAGTCATGCTGGTTAAAACTAATATTATCATTGTCTTTTTAGTTGCAATGAGCTGTCAATAAGAGCTTGAAGTATCTATCTGGTAATTTTTAAGTGCAGAATGTGACTTTTTAGATTTTTTTAGGAGATTGCTTAGAACTCTGCCCTGGAGTATTTATGTAAAATTGATGTTACTGTGGCTCCATCTGCATTTCTAGACATAGTTTGAGCTTCATTTTGAGTTGTAATTTCTTTACTAGATATTTGCTTATATTTCTTTTTTAAAGGAGATAGAATATATTTGTTAGTTGTGATTGTTGTACTTTGCAAGAGCTGTACTTTGCAAGTGCACAGTTACTTGTTCTCTTGTGTGTATGCTTTCTATACATTGTTTTAGTGGAGTGTGAGTATATGACTTTGCTTTTTTTTATCTGCTCAATGTTTCCTTTGTTTTCTACAGAGCTGAGTTTAGCATTGTTTTCTATCTGTTAGAAAAAATAAAGTGTCTATTTTAATGTTGCATACAGGATCTGTGTATGTTATTGTACAGGGATGAGGAAGAGTGGTGTAAGGATAATGATGTGCATTATTATTCGGTACTGTGATGAGGAAGATAGTTGTTAGACTAATAATATTAGTAGAGTTGTCTAGTAGTATGTAGAAGAGAAATATAAATATAGCGGGAGTTATGGAGTGACATACTTGTAGAGGTTGTTGTTCTCTAGTGTAGTTGTATGAGGAAGAGGAATGTGAAGACCATGCAAAATAATGTGATTTTAGTAATGTTATGAGGAAGTGGGTAAATGGAGCAACAAATGCATTGGTATTATTTAAGTCACAAGAGGGGGAGTGTTGTAAGTGTAAACATATAGTGAACTGGTGTGTATGAAGTAGAGGTATGTGGAGATAATGGAAAATAATGTGATTTGAGAAATGGTATGAGGAAGGCAAAATATCAGACCGGGTGGATAGCTCAGGGGCAAACGCATTTGTCTTGGAAGCAAGACAATGCATAGCAACACAGGTTCGAATTCCAGTCTCAGATAGCTCAGGGGTAAGGTGTTTTTCTTGGAAGCAAGACAACACATAGAAACAGAGGCTTGAATCCCGGTCTCAGACTTAGAAATTGGTCTGCGGTATTAAGCATGTTATAAAATAACAATTATAATTATAATTATAGTAATGAATGATTGTTGTTAGTGAAGGTGCATGAGAGAGAGCGAGTGTGGTGTAGGAATGAAGATGTAGAATATTGCTGGGTACTGGAATGAGGAAGAAGGTTGTTGTGGAATTAACATGAAGCAGATAGATGTATATGATAGGTGTGGTAGAAAAGATTTGTAGAGTGAGAGGTTGGAGAACTGTGGGGTGCTTTTGCCCCTGAGCTATCCACCCGGCCTGATATTTTGCCTTCCTCATACCATGATAGATTACCATTGGGAAGTGGTTTGTGGGAGAACTATGTGTACATGGTGGAGATTGTGTGATACAGTATTTGTAGTGGTATGGGTTGCACTGTGGTGGTGTTATTGAATAAAGGAGCAGTGGTGTTATTCAATAAGGAGGAATGTAGTAATGTAATGGAAAAAAATTATGTATTGTGTAATAGAATAGAGTACAGTGTGAAAGGATAGTTTAAGATGATAAACAGTACAGTTATATGTTATTACAATTGTTGTGACATGCATGACACATCAGTATACTTAAGTTGCCGAAATGGAAGAGTTTACTTTCTTCTGAAGATTTGTTGGGTAATATGCTTTCTGTAATGTAAAATAAAGGTAGTTGGCTGATGTGATAATTGTGCACTGGTACAGGTGGTAAGGCATGGCATTTATTATGGAAGCACATGCCATTATAAAATCACTAAATAGACCAGTACAATGGCTCCTGCAGTGAATTACGTTAAATGGAAGGATGCATAAAACGGTGGCATAGGAAGGGGTGGTATAATTCTGACACAAAGACGGTTATTTTTCATTTGGGCAGAGCCACCTACACGCTAAAACTATTACATTAGAATACACATGGGGAGAAATGGTATATGAGGAGGGGCACAGAGCTCCTATGTGCTGTTTGGTTATTTGCCCACCAATTGACGTGTATGGCAATGCTAATCACTATAGCTATTCTCACACAGTTCTTGCCATTTCCGGCCCAGAACACCACCTCATGGGGACTCTTTCATTTAACTTTAATCAAGCATTACCACCAAAGTTTTCTGCCAAGTGCTTGCTAGTGTTTTTAAAGCAGTTTCCTGAGAGTTAATAATTTAATTGATGATATAAACTAGGTCTGCTTTTAGATAGCCAATTTACAAGAACTATGTGTGCCATTCACTGAAGTGCTGTTAAAAACAAGCATTGGTAAAGGCAACCATTTTAGCGTATGCATTAGTATTTGTCATTTGCCATTTGCTAGGCACTGCTATCAGGTGGCCATGTACTTGGAACATTTTGCACCTGCTTCTATCAAGTGCTAGTTAATACAACTATGCCAGTGTATGACATGTGCCATTTCATTGCTTACACAAAAGTACAAAGTGTTGGCATTGCTAATGCGTGATGGAAAGAAGGTGGCAATATGTTTTGTGGCTTGATAATTAAGGTATTTTAATAATGGAATTGTTCCTTGGTATACGTAGTAGGAGATGGAATTTACTATGGAAGCAGAAGTACTTTTAAAAGTAGTAATGCGTTATTGGGCTGGGTGTTGCAGTGGAGTGTGATTTGTAGCATAGAAACACTCTTATTGTTGTATTGAAGTTAAAGGCAAGGTTGCATAATATAAAGGTCTGCTACACTTTTCAAACATGGAAGGTCATTTTGTATAAGAACATGCCAATATGTGTTCTACTGTAGTTTGATAATGGATGTACTTTTTATTATTAAATTGCATAGTTCCTAACATACATAAGTAAATGTTCTAGAATGAAGAGAGAAAAACTGTTTTGGATAAAGATCTACAGATTGGAAGGGGTCATGTTGGTAACTATTGAATTGTGGAGTGATATAGGTATTATCACATGTGAGTCACTTTGAATTGAGAAATAGATTTTAAAGTACTGATTAGGCATTTAGACATGTAGTGTAGGGAGGATGTTTTGCAGCGCATGAGATTCGTGGTTGTTCAAGTTATATTATAGAAAATGTGGAACAAAAAATACTTGGCATCTCACATAACCTTGGATTACAACATTTGGAAATGGTATTGCTTGGAGTTTGTGAAACGAAATGTACTGAAATATTATCCATGTGGAAAGATATGATGCATTTGAAACATCCAGAAATGATTGTACAACATTGTGGCGGTAATAGTTTAGGGTATGTAACTGGTGTATCTTTGCAGTTTGTCATGAAAGATACTTTCACAAGGCTAATGGAACTTTCTCCACAAACAATATTTATTTTTCATGACTTAAAGTGTGGAAAAGATAAACGTTATTTTGTCCACCAATAGAAAAAGCAAGGCTGATCGTCAATAAAGCTTTATGTGAATTCCCGAGAGATGTAGGTATGGCATCTTTTGAAAATGAATACATACGACATGATGGAGTTAGCATTTTCAGAAAAGACAGAATATATCTAACATGTGTTGGAAATTACCCTTTTTTCTTTCTAATATTCAGAACGCCGGGCCCAGTTGTTGTGAAAGAAAATAAATATAAAGAAGAAGAGTATGTAATGAAAAAATATATTAGTACGCATTGTACCTATATATATTAACACCAGAGTCTGATAAGAACAAAAAAGCTCTTTTAAGAGCTATCATTGTAGGACAAAAGGAAGCAGTAAAGTGAAGATTCAGTCTTATTATTATTTCTTTATTTGCATTTGGTTTTAAAAAAAAAACCTTTACAAAAGGTTTACAAGAAAAGGAGAAGAAAAAAAAAACTTTAAGCTGGACATTAAAAAAGAAAGGAGCTTAACATTGAGTACAGAATGAATTCATCTCTCAATCCAAATACACTTATAGACAATTACATGTTAAAACTCTTCTCTAAAGAAAATATGATTACATTTCATTCAGTTGTTCAGCTTAGACCACACTCAAAGCATACTAACAGATAAAATAGTTTCTAGCAATTGAAAACGTATAAAACAACTTGTTGGAACACTAGATCCATCAGTCAATGTTCAGAAACTGTATAATCCGATCACATTTAATTGAACTCTTGTATAATTGAGATTTAAAATGTAGGCCTCAGATGTTTGAATAAGGCCACAGATATTAGTTAAGAATAGCATCACCTCGATCTTCAAAACCACTGCAGAACCAAAAAGCATGTCCCACCATAATCCATCAAGATTTACTCTTTCACTATCAGTAACAAATCTTTGGAAATGGCATATAGGTTTGGGCTTGAGGGCCCATCAAGTCAATAACAGAAGTTTCTTTCTCATTCTTAATTTCACAAAATTGACATGTCAAAGTTTGATTTCCTAGTACCCCTCTTATTTCGGCTAGTTCTCCCGTCAATAACACATTGAATCTAAAACTCATGTATCCGTTATGTATGATCTTATCAGGAAACTTGATTAAGTACGGTTCAGGTGTTCCTAGCTTCTTGTAATGTGAAACTAGATGATAATGTATTTTGGATTCCCCCCAGCCCGACATTGTTTCAGCCCAATCCACATGTTGTAATTGTTTCTTAACACGTGAGGTATTATTAAAGAGCGAGTCAGTCTTTAATCCCAATGAGGCTATTTTAGACTGACAGAATGACTGTAAGGTTAGGAGAACACTTCGATTTCGATTGACCATTTCTTAGATTGGAACCAGGTACACCATAAAGGGTCAGGCTGCTATTTAATACACGCTTTCTAAACAGAGACATGCAACGCCAATCCAGAACTGAAGTTCGAGACTGCAAGCCCAGTTCATACCTTATTGCAATGATAGGCACTGACTTCAGTAGGCAATATAAATATAATACACTTTTCCAGATTTGCGATTCAGTTTTTTGTAGCTCCAAGTTAAACCATTCAGGAAATAGCTCTAAACCATAGATAATTTTGGGGACCACTTTTAAGTTATGAAGCCGCAATAACCGTATAATTGAGAATTTTCGGAACCTTTTGTCTATTTTCCACATCATTGCAATTAGGCCTCAAACCCCCCTCAGTTAAAAACTGTTTATGGTGGAGTTTTAGGTTTTTACTGAAAATCAGGAACCCCAGATATCTAATTGTACTCCGCTGGGCCAGCTTTTCATGGTTAATAAACCATGAATACCCTATCGGAGTAGTATGACAGCTCATTCTCATGAAGACTGTTTTTTAAAGTTATTTTTAAGACTACTGAGGTATTCTAGAAATGTTACTATGAAGCACTGGAGTACCAGGGGCGTTGGGTCTATGAGTAAAAAATTATCGGCATAAGCACACAGCACAATTCTATTGCCTTCTACTATAGGGGGTGCATATGAGGCATTATCCAGACAATTCCCTGCGTCTGCAATGGAATGGTTAAAAAGGGTTGGGGTAAAAATACAGCCCTGTTTTAGCCCATTGTAAATGGATATTGGACTCGATAGCTGGCCATCTGTATTTTGCCGAACATGGATGGAAAAGTCTTTGTGAATATGGATACGAATAGACAAGATTTCCACTGGGATCCCCAGTCTATATAGCTTTGCCCACAATATGTACCTGTCTACAAGGTCAAAGACCATAGGTAAGTCCATGGCCTCTAGATATAACATAGTAGCCCCTAGCTTCCATGCTTTTTCTTGTAAGAGAGTCACTAGATAGAATCACGCTTCCGTTCCAACTCCTCTTCGGAAGCCATATTGTTGTGATGACAAAATCGCTTTGTTGGACAACCACTCCTCCAGCTTCTGCAGGACCAAGCCCGCGAAGATCTTTGAGTCGACGTCCAACATGGCAATAGGACGATAATTCTTGGGACCCTTTTGGTCCCCTTGTTTGAATATGGGGATAATATATGAATCATGCCAGGTGGCTGGAATTTTCTTGGTCATAATTATATCATCAAAGAGAAATGACAGAACCACGACCAAAGTTCTGGCTTTCCCTTAAAGAGGACATTGGAGGCCATTTGGGCCCACAGCCCTCGATCAACTGGCCTTTTGGATTTGTGTATGAATATCCTGAACTGGGAAGATTAGGTTCCATGGAATTTGTTTAACAAGGGACTAATCAGTACTAAACTTTGTCCCAGAGTAAATCTTCCCAAAATGACCTGCCCAAACTCCTTCCTGAATTGGGGGAGACTGCGCCTACATTTGCATACTATTGAGCAACATCCAAATTTGTCTGGCCGAGCCATTTCTTAGCGCAGCCAGCATTGATTCGTTATCCTTCTATAACAGGTAAGGTCTAAGCTCTACAAGCCAATTCTTTGACTTCCGTTTTGCCCTCCTCAGCCCCTCCCTCTTTATTTCCAATGGCAGTCTTGATTTTCACAATTTCCGAACCTGTCAGTTACACCTATTTTTATTTTGCCTAACTAGAATGTCATACTGATGTTGATGTTTTGCCTTTCTGGGCAATTTTGGAAATTTAATTGTAGCCCCTATTACTTTTCATATGTGCAAAGTGAAGTTGTCATGGGTAAACAATTCTCTCTTTATATCGATGTGAGTGCCAGCATATTACTCCAGGAATAAAGCATTACATTTTATGACATTGCTATTACGCCATATTATTCTGGAATTCGAGGGATTCAAAATTATTTTTGAAGTGTAATCCAATATAGCAGCATTATCCATTTCAAAAGACCAATCTAAAATAAGCATTCAGTGATCACTAAATTCTGACTTCATAATTTCAAAGTTTAAAGATTCTTGTCATAGGAGGAGTAACATAAATATATAATCTATCGATGAGGACTTTAGAGTTGGTCAGAAGTCCAAATACTGAGTAAAGCCCCAAATTCGAGAAAAATTTGCTCCAAAGTTGAGCCGGTAGTTTCTTGTGACCACTCTCTACGAGCCCTCCTATAACGCTAGTCTTGGTACCCTCTATCATTACCGACAGGAGGCCCATATCCATTACCTTTTCCTGATCAAGTTGAATTTTGCAATTAAGATCTCCCATAAAAGCAATCTGCAAGCCAGAGTATGCAATCATCTCCTCTGTTAATAAGTCATGAATTGCATCTAGGGTGATCTGAATATTAAGATTAAATCCCATTCTTTGATTGTGTAGTCTGCAGACATATTCTCTGTCTGCGTACTTCAAGGGTGATGAAAAAACACCACAGGTCATAATGTTTGGTTGTCTAATATGAATGGGAGGTATATAAGCCTTGAGCATGCATACACTCTATTTTTCATTGTCCGTATGGCAGAGAAGAGGGTTGGAACAGAACATTGTTCATTCTTCAGTGCTACATAAGTGCTCCAGTATTTGCACTGGCATAGATTTGAATGCAAATGAAAATAACGGAGAGTCTTATAGAGTCTGCCTGCTTCATGTATAAATAAATAATAGATGGAGTCTATCAGTATGTACATTTTTTATATTCTATTGTTAGACTTTGAAAGGTGTTTATTTTGGGTTTTTTGCAGAGAGTGAGAGAGGTGGTGGGAAGCATGGTGGGAAGGAGAGAGGGTGGTGGAGAGGAGGAGCATCAACCATTGTAAGGGAGGGACAGGTGGACAAGGGAAGATGTGAAGCACTAGTTAGAAAAGCTAAGGTAAGGGGCAATTATTTTCATCATGTGCCTTGATAGTAGCCACAAGGGTGCGTTCAGAATTGCACCCTCTACAGATGAGTGTGTTGCAGTACACACACAAGGCATTTGTTCATGAAAGGTACGGGTCAACTGCCTCCTGCATGGCCAGCTAGGCAGCAGAAGGAATCCTCTGCCCAACTCAGGTGGAATAGTGGAATACGTGGAAGATGATGCTACAGTAGTGGAGGTACCTCTATATCCTGTGATGGGAACTGCCTTCCTAAGTGCAGTTTGGTGGAAAGTCCTGATGTGTAAGTACATAGAGGTGTGACTAAAGAAGTGCTGCTCCTTCTGGCCATGACTGAGTGTGGCTCCACGCTCAGTGTAGGACATACAGGCAGCCTGAGCCTTCGGCACTCCTCCAACAGTGGTGAAAAACCTCACACCCAAGACTCTCTATGACCACCAATGTAATAGGTACCTCCTCCACTGCATGTTCATCCTCCTCTTCCTCCTGCAGCTCATCTGCTCCATTACCTCTGTTCCCTTGACAAGGTCCTCCAGGTGGTTGTGATGGTGGTGGTGGCCCCTGAGGAGTAGGGATGGCCCTTTCAGATGCCACTGGGATATTTGTCTTCAGCTCCAAAACTTGCTCCTCTCTGTACCTCTGCCAGATTGAGAATGACCAACAGAAATGGGTGGGCCCCTTTGAAGAAACTGTCCATGGTCATTCCTCCCGTGCCCAGACTTTGGAGTACAGAAAAGGCTGTTGTAAAATGTTCAGTGAACAACTAAGAATGCTACTTGCAGTTGTGGAACAATATAGTTTTAACTTGAGAGGTGGTAGTGTGGCCGAACATTGTATTTCAAAATGTGTGCGAAGCAGAGACATCGAGTGCAGGCGTGCCCTCACGTTGAACAGGTGTAGTAATGGACAGCCATACATGTCATCACGTGACCGCACAGGTGCATTTGTGAACTGTAGAACACTGGTGTGACGTCACACATATGCACTGCGACGACTGTGGCCATAACTTGACGTTTGTGAACTAATTAAAATGGCATTACAAAGTCACAGACAGACTGACCATTTGTTGTGACATCACTTGGGCACCCAATCAAGACCACAACAGTGCTGTGATGTTTGCAAACGAATAAAAGTCAGTGGCACAGCGGATGTGTCGGTCAGCTTGTGACTGTCAGACACCAATATAACTTCACTATGGGCCTCATCACGAGTTGGGCATTAATAGCCCTACCGCCAAACCCCCCGGCGCTAATAGCGCGGGATCATGGGTTTGGCGGAACAGGTATTGTCCATTCCCCACTGAGCCCATTCGGGAATTCCCCATTCCCCGTTGGGCTCAATGGGGAATTCCCCATTCCCTGTTGGGCTCAATGGGGAATTTTCACGCTCTTACCACCAGCGGATTTCCTGCCGACGGTAATTGCATGAAATTTCACCAGATTTCCCCCCAGCTTAGAGCTGGGGGGAAATATGCCATACCCATTATTTGGCGGACCCTTAAAAATGCGGCAGTAATAGCGCTACTGCTGCATTTAAGGGTTACCGCCAAACTCGTGATGAGGCCCTATAATGTGATATTGCGAACACAAATATGTATATAGTTCACAGACTTCATATTGGCATTTTTTTTAAAAACACATTTTTTGAGACATATTTACATGATGTTTACATTTACATAATTTATGATAGGGAGGTAGAATCACTGCGGGAAACAAAAATAGGAGAATTTGGGGGTGGTATATGTTCATGATTGAGTGAATTAGTGAAAGCGATCTCATAAAAATGTTGATCACTAATATTTTCATGGAATGATTCGGGTTATTGATGGGGAAAGGGTCACTGGTACAGGTAGGGCAGCGAAAACCAATATTTCATTTACATGATTTTTTAACATATGTGGATAGTTCTGTCATTCGATGTGTCACTTGAATCATCTGTACATATAATTTCTTCATTTGATTTTCAATGTTATCTAAATTCTTCTACTGTTTTCCACTTTTTTTGCATATGATTATGTTGTTCTTCTTTTTGTTCTATATTGTGAAGTATAAGAGATTTGTAATAAATAGATTTTAATAATGTATGCATACATTACAAAATTATATTGTTTTGTAAAATATACCCATTTACTTGCCATTAGTGCATTGGTCGTCACTTAAATCTTCTTTTGGGAAGCACAGTTCTAGCCATTCCAGAGTGCCTGCCTTTTCTATTATAATATAAAATGTTTACAATTAGTTACATAACATTTTTACACCTCTGTTAGAATTAAACACTACAAGTTTACAAACAAAATGCAAAGGTACTGTTTATCTTCTAACTCTTGAAAGTATGTTCTTCACTGTATACAATGTTGTGTTTCAATGCCTGTCAGGTGTTACAGTGAATTACAAAGGATGTACACTGTTCTTGAATATTTGGGACAATCTATAATATTGGCTTTTCATTTTGAAAACAGTACTGGATTTTGCAAAGTAATACTGGATTTTAAAAATGTATACACTGGATTGCTGGCCTACGTCTACATGTTCAACTAAAAGAAAATAATACTATTTTGTCCCTCTGTGATTTTGGGGAAAATTGATGCCACCTGTCCCCAGATATGTCCACGGACTGGCAATACTGTCAATGGACATATTAGGTAAAATGTGGTGAGAATAATTTTTAAGTGCAAGGTTTGTGAAGGAAATTGTTAGAACAGGCCATGGAAAGTCCGAAATTACCCAGATGACTCAGATTCAATGCGAACAGGACTCATAGATGAAATGGAAATGGTACAAGGAAAATCCAGTTTTATTTTATTTTTATTTAGTTGGTCCTTGGCCTGCACACTTTCACCAACAGACACCTAAAAATATGTAAAAAGATAACAATCATTTTATACTACATAGTACAACAATTCATGGAAAAAAAGAGAAGTAAAAGAAAAGATAGAAAGAACAAACAAATCCCAACAGCAATCACAAAAGAAACCCTGATTATCATCCAAAACCAACTCCATTGTGCTTCAGTAGAAATACATCACTTGACATTATCTGACAGGAAATCAGGTCTTCAATCCAACAAGATGAGATTAAAAAACAAGCACAGGCTATTAGTTGGTTCAATTACCAGGAGGTATTGAACACTTCTTCCAAGAACTTAACCACTGCAATGATCAAGAAAATTCGCTCTCCTGACCTAACCCAAGCCCATAACTCATCCCGGCAGGAGTTTACTCGCATGTCTTTTTCTCATTTCATTCACCCCTTGCCAATATAGGACCAAATGATACAATGATTCCGCTGCCTTGGCTTTTTTTTTACAAAATCTACAATCTGGATTGCTGCCTTCCATTGTTTCCTTGACAGTAAAATGTCCTTAGTGGGGTACAGATTTAATTGAAATCTCAACATTTTGGCACTTTGGATCTATAAAGGCTAAGTAGATCTTTCTGTTTTTTGTCAGAGCTTTGGCCTTCAAAACATTGAGCAGCTGGATATTACAACTGGTCCCTATACCTCTGACAAAACCTGACTGAAGTGGATTGAATCACCCCATTTCAAAGGCCCATTCATCTAATCTCTTCAGGAGTATACCTGCAAAGAGTCCAGGAAATTGGGTCCCGACCAACTGTCAACATTTGTTTAAACAAGCACATTATGAATTCAGACCATAGATCTGGATCTTTTTTTTAGCATCAAGTTTGTGATCCCGTACGGCCCGTGCGCTCCCTTGAATTACTCACCTTTTTTATGGACATTAAAATGTCTGTTTTATCAAACTTAATCGACCAACTTCCTCTTTTCTCACAGTTTTCAGTTGTTAATGGGCCACTTAATGTATTAAACAGCTGTGTAAAATGGTCAACCCACACATCCTCTGCTACTGCATTCCGTTGAGTAGCCTGCTGTGGGGATCCTGTTGAGTTGATAACATTCCAAATTTCTCTGGTATTTTTACTATACATTTTCCGCATCCTTCTGCAATTGTTTGGCTCGTCTGGACCTACCCCATTGTTTATATACTTGCCGTTTGATCCATCAGGAGTCTCACCATTTCCGCACCTCAAGTTGATAGTAATGACTTGATTTACTTCATCTCACTCCTTAACAAGTGTTTTGCCAATACTATTTCCCTATCGTAAGCATGCTTTCTTGAGAAGACTCTCAGGCTATTCACTCCCATCTTTTCCTCAATCTCTGACAGGGGTACTGTATAGTGTACGAAGGGAAACACATAGTCGCCTTTACCTGTTTCCAACACCACCTTAAATTTCTCAGCAACATGAGCGATTTCTGCTTGATTCCATCTGAGTCTGTTACTTCCTTGAGTAACATCAAGGTCGTTGGGGCACCACACACGATTTAACTTGCATTCCAGTTTGCTAAACCATTCTCAGGATGTTGTGATTGCTATTGGCTGTCTCAGTGGCCTCTTAGGTGTCTACCAAAGGGAGAAAATTGCTTCAAACATAAATATGGTTGGTGGTAGAGCTGGAATAGCTTCTCTTCCAGGTAGCTTTACTCAGCATGTCACCTCGGACCTGCCATTCATGCTGGAAGGTTGCCCAGAGCAATGCCAGTAGTTCAGATTAATTCAAAACCTTCCACCCATCACTTGTTTGGTTTCAGTTTATCTCCCTATGGGAGAGAGGGTATGCCCAGCTATGGGTCCTTTGCTCGCTGCAGCATAGGGAACCAAGCTGCACCTCACTGAGAAGCCTCTTCACAGCGAAACATATCTAAGGTTGCTTGTGTTTCTGTGCAGAGGGTACCTGGCCTAGCAGTTCGGGAAAGGCTGTTCCCATTGGTGTCAATACCTTGCTGATATGCACATGGCTTGACCCCTGTTGCAATGGTGCACACAGGCTAAAAAACTGTGGTTGCCCAGAGCAATGCTAGTGGTTCAAATTAATTCAAAACCTTCCACCCATCACTTGTTTGGTTTCTTTTTCTCTGAAAGACATATTATGATTGGGATCACCCTTGTTCTTTAGAAGAGGGCTCAGTAGGCAATTTAGCTTCTACTCATCTCTGTATTCTTGAGGGCTCACCTGATATCCCCGGGGGCGTCTGGAAGGCTCTGAGATCTGGAAACCTGGATGCGTAGTTGCCCAGTGCTGAATAATGAATCTTAGTTATTTGTAGGGTGAGCTATCCGTCCTGCGTTTCTTGTGCAGGGGCGCTTGACGTTTGTTGGTGAGCTGCCTGAGTTGCTTCACTGGTGCAGTAAGCCTTCCTTGGGCCCAGGCCTGCTGTGACCCTGAATCTGCTGGTAGACAGGTAGGTTTGTTCATTGTAAGTCTTTGTTCTGTTTATGGTAGGAATTTGTTAATGTCTTTATCTCCTTCTTTTCAGATGTGAAGGTCTTGATGCTGGCGTGCCGGATGGAGAGGCCCCCGGAATCTGTTAAGGTAAGTACAGCGCTGTGCGGTTGTTTAATATTGAAAGCGAACCGGAATATGTCTCTTTTCCTTTGCAGATGTTGCTGTGGTGCTCCGGATGGAACCGTGGCGTAGTGTGTTGGAATTCAGGTGATAATGATGGAATTCAATGTTTTGGAAGTGCGCGTTCTAATATTGTTTTTCCCTTTCTCATTATTGCAGGTGGCAATGTTCGAACAACAGCTGTGGTAGCGGTTTGCCGGAAGTCCTTAAGCTAGTACTCACAGGTGAGTGATGTTTCTTCTTCTCTCGGTTTTCACAGATTGCAGCCCAGTTGAGATGCTGAGTGCTGGATGGTGTTTTCTCAGGTAAGACAGAATAATCTTGTTCTTTTTCTTGCAGGATTACAGGAAGATGCTGAAGACCAGGAGCTGGACACGGTGAGCGTCACTCTGCGGGTTGCAGAATAACACAAAGCGTGTTCTGCAGTCAGGGTGTGGTTTATATAGCCCAGGTAAAGTAGTACCAGGGAAAGTAGTTCCAGGTCTGCTACACCCAAACACTAGACCGCATGGCTTGGTTCTTAGAACTAGACTGTGTGGGTGCTTCCATGTTGGATTTAAAGGCCAATGTACAGAAATGGGACATAGTTTGAACAGCCCTTCCTTCCTACATATGAGCCTGGCGCCAAAGGTGCCAGGACTGGCTCCAGGAGCCCTTTTGCAGTGGTTTTAAGGCCCTCAGGGTTCTGGTGGGAGCCTGCTTGTGGCACAACTTCTGCCCCCTCACAGTGGTCATGACACATCAGAAATAGGTGAAAGTGTTTGAGTTAGTCAATATATTGTGCTAAAGCAGAGCCAAGCAGGCCTCAACACACTTTGTTGCTACTGTCTTATGATTTAGAAGGCCAAGCACAAACTGAAAAACTGGGAGACATGGTTTGCAAGTATGCATTGGTTACTAAACTAAAAGTGGAGGTTTTCTAAGGAAGTCACAATTTGTCCAAAGTGGCATTGGTCTAGAATGCACAAATAGAATATAAATGGCCATTTTCAGAGAAAAAGTATGTTAACACATGAAACAGAACATGGTAAAAACAGGTTGTCGTATACTGATCCTCAATTTAACGGCAGGTTCTATGACCACCTTCATCTAGCCATGCATCTTCATCTGAAGCCTCTGTGTTCTCCTCCCTCCACTCCCACCCTGTTGCAGGAACTCATGGATTCAAACATATGACAGGATTGTCAGGCATTGTACACTTTGGCCTTACTTCCTCTGTTGCTGCATTGGGTCGGGCCAGTAGTGTGAACCCCTTCTTTTGGCTATCCATCAACATCTGTGCGCAGACTACAGCAGAAATATTATTTTGTCAGTGACCCCCTGGATGTCTTCGATTTCTCATTCTCAGGGGATCCTTGTGCTGGGTGTCCTCTTCAAAGGGTGTTTTCTGCAATCATCCTTTCTGCTTGTTCCTGTTTGTGCTGGTTGGGATGAACATACAGCTTCCACCTCATAGGAATGCCAGTACAGTAACCTCTTCTCTTTGTATCTTTTTATCATGTTTTTTTAAATTCTGTCATGCATTTGAGCACCTTTCCTTTGGGCTCCACCTGCACTTCATGTCATGGGCTTTGCTTGCTGGTTTTCCACCTTACACAGGTGTCATATTCGACATCCTTCTCATCCATTTATGTTCCTCTCTTTATTCTTTTGTGCGTTAGTTTCCTTGTCCTCACTATCTACTATGTTAGCCCCTATTCCAGTGCATTACTCGTCTTACTTTCCTGAATGTCCCACTCATACTTGTAATTTACTCATCCCTCTTACCCATCCTGTTATCCTTCCTTATCACCCATATGTTTCATTGGATCAGGGAATGCTTGTTCTGTGTGCAGTAGAACCCATTGGATTCCCAACATCTTCCTCATGCTTTTACTCTGTATTGTGGAGACATGGATTTCTCCATCTAACCCAGCCACTGCTGCAGCCTTTTTCTCTCCATGTATTCATTTCTCCAATGCCCCTAGCCATACAGAGAAAGGTGGTGGGGCTGTTATTCTTTTTTATTGCTGTTGCCCACTCTTCCCTTTGCCTCTCAAGCTTTCACCTTTCTCCATCTTTGAATATCATGTATCACCCGTGCCTTTGTCTAGATTCTGTGACAATCTAAACTATCTCCTTGCATTTCTCCTCAGGCTTGTTTTTGTATTCTTGTTTTCTTGGAGACATTAATCTTCATCTGACTAAAACTCATTCTTTCTCTCCCTTTCTCTCTCTAATTACTACTTATCTCTATCAAAATGCTTCTCCTCCTTCCCATGTCTAATAGTAATTTCTTGATATAATCTTCTCTTCTTTTCTCTCTGAATCTATTATTACTACTTTCAGGATCTGCCTCCAGCCTTTGTCCCTAGAAATCAGCTGGCTGCATGATTTCACAGCAAAACAAAACGGCGGGCGCTGCTCGACACGAACGTGAGGCCTAGATCCCCCCACGTTGCTAAGTAACATTTTCGTGTTAAGAGGAATTCATATCCGCCGGCAGGCAGAAAGCCGGCGGCCAACAAAGGCCCTTAAGGCCCTGTTAGCCCCTTCAGCCCACACACATATCGCCTAGGTGGAGATGGCAGGAGCCCCCACCATCCTCATGCAGCAAGACAAGGTCACCGCTGATATCACCACTCCGGCGCTGAACGGATCAACTTGCAGCTGATACCACCCGTCTAAGGACTGCATGGGCCATCATCATAATTTTGCAATTTATTGCCTACCATCCGTGCCCCTAACCCTATCAGGATCTGCCTCCAGCATTTGTCCCTAGAAATCAGCTGGCTGCATGATTTCACAGCAAAACAAAATGATGGGCGCTGCTTGGCACGAAAGTGAGGCCTGGATGACTCCACGTTGCTAAGCAACATTTTCGTGTTAAGAGGAATTCATATCCGCTGCCAGGCGGAAAGCCGGCGGCCAACAAAGGCCAATCTACTTGCAGCTGATCCCACCCATCTAAGGACTGCATGGGCCATCATCATAATTTTGCAATTTATTGCCTACCATCCCTGCCCCTACCGCCATCAGGATCTGCCTCCAGCATTTCTCCCTAGAAATCAGCTGGCTGCATGATTTCACAGCAAAACAAAATGCTGAGCGCTGCTCGGCATGAAAGCGAGGCTTGAATGCCTCCACGTTGCTAAGCAACATTTTCATGTTAAGAGGAATTCATATCCGCCGGCAGGCGGAAAGCCTGCGGCCAACAAAGGCAATTAAGGCCCTGTTAGCCCCTTCAGCCCACACACGTATCGCCTAGGTGGAGAGAGCAGGAGCCCCCACCATCTTCCTGCAGCAAGACGAGGTCGCCGCTGATAGCACCACTCCGGTGCTGAACGAATCAACTTGCAGCTGACCCCACCCATCTAAGGACTGCATGGGCCACCATCATAATTTTGCAATTTATTGCCTACCTTCCGTGCCCCTACCACCATCAGGATCTGCCTCCAGCATTTGTCCCTAGAAATCAGCTGGCTGCATGATTTCACAGCAAAACACAATGCTGGGCGCTGCTCGGCACGAAAGCGAGGCTTGAATGCCTCCACGTTGCTAAGCAACATTTTCGTGTTAAGAGGAACTCATATCCGCCGGCCGGCGGAAAGCCAGCAGCCAACAAAGGCCAGTTAAGGGCCTTTTAGCCTCTGTTTGCAACTCGGAGCAACAGACCTATCTTCGCCAAGACAACTCAACCAACTTGTATATTTGCATGTGAGTACTATCGCCCTGATACCATAGACTGTCTTATCTGATTTCGCTATTGTGTCCCATCCGTGCTATCGTGGATTCACACCAGACCACACAACTTGGTCTTGTTCTGCTACTCTAATCATACCCCTACTTGGGGAATTACTTTCATCAACTCATATAATGAACATTTTAACCTGCATGTGCTCCGACAGAAGTTCTTTGCATATTGTTTCCATCCTACTATATCTATAACATCTTCTTAATGTCTATGCACACAGTAGGGCCTGCACGTGTCTTCAGCCCACTCGCCTTAATGTGCCGTGAAATAGCCAAATTTCTGCTTCCACTGCCTGTTTGAAATAGCCCATTGCTCACCCGTTAAAACATTCCTTTTAGACATAGCCTAACACTTACTAACGTGCGTTCCTGAATTAGCCTAAACTGTATACGGTACCACCTTCTCCCACCTAGCATGTGTACCACACTCCTATACAGTAGCATGCTAGGCATATTACTCTTCCTCAACAACATACTGCTTTATACCAGGATGGACCTAACCAATTGTCCAAACACACTCAGTGTAACCAATCGCACTAAGACCTACACCTACATGTCCAACTCACCAACTCACCACACTACACTTGCACTCATGTCCGATTGCCACTCCAGACTCCTCAGACTTAGATCACGCACGCTACCCATGCTCAGGAACGCCACTCCTGCACATGCAACACTCAGAAATTTCCGATTAGGAACTCGCACAAAAGGTAGACTGAATCCTCCTCATCTCAAAAGTCACTAAACCACTGCCAGTACCTTGCCACCCAGGATAACGACCAAACTCAACCCTGCTAAAACCCAGAAGTCCACATCCAAAACTGCCAAACAGTCAGGACTAAACAAAAATAACAATACATCACAATACAAATGCACCCTGCTCAATGTCCGCTCTCTCACCGCCCATGCTCTTGAAGTCAACAACCTCATCACACACCAGGATTTAGATATACTAGCCATCACGGAAACATGGTTACACAAGGCAGCTGACCCGACCATCTCGCTAGCCCTACCCCTAGGTTACTCTATCCTCAGACAGGATAGACTATCTAAGATTGGAGGGGTAGCCCTAATCTTCAAAGATGCGCTACCTTTTAGGCCCACACCCCACCTATGGGAGGGTAATGTAGACATCCTATCAGCCAAATTATCTATATCACCCAAAAACACCATAAATATGCATGTCATCTACCGGCCTCCGGGTCTCCCTGCAGACTTCCAAGGTCACGTCATCCACTTGCTCAGTGAAAACATAAAAAAAACACAAAAACTCTACTCCTAGGTGACCTCAACCTAAGACTCAATGATCCTAACGATAAAGCCGCTAAAGCGATCTCCAAGGACCTCACAGGTCTCGGTTTCTCCTAGACAATTATGACCCCCACTTACTCCAAAGGCTGCACCCTTGACTGTGTTGTCGACCACAACTGTGACTCCACTATCACGTCCAACTCAGCCTACACATGGACTGACAACAATTGTACACAATTCACCATCCCCACTGCCTCAAGTACCAAAACTACCACACAAGCATCTGCTACTCAAGCAAGAAGCTCAAAAAAGCTAACAGCAGATAACATTCGTCCATATTTTGACATCCTATGTCCTATTCAAGGACACCATTACTCACGCAGTCAACACCATGGCCCCACTAGAAGAAACTAAGGAAAACAAGTCTTTCCTCTCTAACTCGTAGTTCACGGAAGAGCTCCAAATCCTACGTAATAATAAACCCCAGGTGCCAGAAAACTGGCAGGCTAAACCTTGTGACACCACCAAAGAAAGTTTCAAAACTATTGCCAAAAAATACAAAAACAGCATTTTCAATACCAAATCTGAAGCATATAATCGGCGGATATTGGACGCAATCTCCCAATCCAAAGAGCTCTTTACCATCTTTAATGAACTCACTGATCCGCCCATTTGCACAGACGAAATCATTAAAGACGAAGCTTAGTGCACTAGCATACAAGCGGCCTTGGCCAAAAAAATAGACCTTCTACAAAACAAAATATGAGACCATTACAAAACCCTAATGAACCAGAATCAGCCAATACAGACCTTGCCCAGCAGCAAAACCACCAAATGCACTAAATTTGCATTTAAAGACATCACAGAAGAAGAGGTCATAGACATCCTCAAACACCTTAAACCTTTGCAATGCAAGGGCGATATATGCCCTCCAAAGATCATCAAGGAGTGTGCAGAGCCTCTTGCCCACTCATTACCGCCTTTATCAATGCCTCTTTTAAATCAGGCATTGTCCCAGACACACTTAAGGAGGTGTGGGTGTGTCCCCTCTTAAAAAAGCCTACATTAGATCCATCCCAACCCAACAACTATCGGCCTATAACAACCGTCCCATTCCTGCTCAAAATACTAGACAACGCCTCAGTGAAAACACTAGGTGTCCATATTGATGCCTCACTCTCCATGAATAAGCAAGTCAGCACTATTGTCTCTGCCTCTGCCTATAGCACCAAACTCATCAACGCCATTAAACCTTTCCTAACAAAGGTCAACTGTCTATCACTAGCCAGAGCCACCATAGGGGCCAAGCTTGATTATTGTAATGCGCTATTAGCTGACACCTCCTCAAAAAACAAAAACAGACTCCAAATCACCCAAAAAAACTCACTCAGAGCAGAATTAAGCATACCAAAAAGAGACCACATTTCAGAAGCTAGAAATTCTGATCACTGGCTCCCAGTCAAAGACTGCATCGCACCTTCCTACCTCTCAGATACACTTTCCAGATCCACCTCATCCAGGCCCACCAGAACGGGCTACTCAAACCAACTCACCACCTCTCGCATCAACACAGCAAAAGCAGGAGGGATAGGCTTCCCATACTTAGCCCTGAAGCTTTGGAATGCGCTCCACACTGCCCTCAGAGCTGAAAATTCTCTCCCGGCCTTTCGTAAAAACCTTAAAATGGCTCTGTTCAACTAACCACTTCTACCCTTCCCTTTGCCCTTTGCCTCTACCTCCCCCCTACTCATGAAAAGTACAAATTGTTCTATTTATATAGCACAATATGTATGACTTTATGCTTTTTCCATGTAACTAAGATGTGTATCACTCAGTGTAACAAGCGCCATGAATGCCTTGGGCTGCTGTGCGCTCTACAAATGTGAATAAATAAATAAATAAATAAATGCATTCATCAGATTACTTATTGCTTCAATGTTCTACTATACTCTTCTTCAACCTCAATCCTTCTTATTCGTACCTAAGAGCTTGTTAATACTCCCACCTTTCTTTCCTCGTTATCATCGACCATCCCTTCACTTGCTGAACTCTGACTTCTCTCACTTGACTAAGCAGTTTGTTCTTTTATTTCTGGGCTTCTCTCTATTCCTGAATCAAACGATCATCCCCAACCTTTGACTCCCTCTCGTTAACCTCCTCAGCCTTGGCTTACCCCTAATCTTCATTCTTTTCATGCTTCATTGCACTCCAAAGAGCAACAGTCAAAGAGCACATTATCACACTGGCATTGACTTTCTCTCATCCTTGCTTACTTCATATGACAGCTCTTTACTTGCCATTAAAAACTAAAACTTATTATTTCTCTGTACAGACCTATTTTTTTTTTGCATCACCCTCTACCACTATTGTAGCTTCTCAAACGCATCTTGTCACTATATTTCTCATTCATTCCTATTCTTACTCTTTGCCCCAACTGACTTTGCCAATTATTGTATCAGAAATATTTGTCGTCTACCTTCTTCCTTTTATTTTTCTTCTTCCCCTTTCACCAGTTTCCATTCTTCTTTGTTTCTGCCTATTACCCATTTGTGCCTTTTCTGAGAAACAGAGATAAGTAACGGTCACAATGTGGGACCCAACTCTATACATTGGCGACTGGTCCCATGTCTTGATCGGTAATTAACCATCATCACCTTTAAATTCTAACCACTTAAACAAATGCAATTTCTGTCACTAGACCCAGGGAAGTTTCTCCAGACAGTGAAGATTTTGGCAGTGTACCTGGATACTCTCAGGTCAGTTAACCTTGACCACTGTTCATATATGACACAATTAACTTTTAAATGTACATTCACACTTACATCTGATTACTTTAATCCATAGGACATGTACAAATCCACAGATATCTCTTACCTGATGAAGGGCACCATGGCCCAAAATGTGTCGTAAACTAGAGAAGTCACACCGAGACTTACCTCCTAGTTTTACCATTGTATTCTCCCCCGCATAGATATCTGTCTCTATTACTTTATTTTATTATTATTTTTTTCTATCGTGCAAGTTATTTTATCAATTATGTCAAGCTAAACATGCACTTTTGAAATCGATAAAAAACTGAAAACTGTATAGGCTATGTGCCAAAGAACATGACCCTATGCAAATAATTGTCCAATTGCGGAAAAATAATACTTATGTTTTTCTCACCACATGCAATGGAGTGCTTTCACTATGAATTATCTTTTGTTAAATATTGTTGACGAGTAAAAAATTGTACATATTGAATTCTGTAGTAATTGATTTAATTTACTTAGGCAAATGTTTTTGCCATAACGTGCCCTAGTCCTGACCCTTGAATCTCTTGGGGGACCCTCCATTTGCATGTTATACATGATCTTGTAGCCAAGATTAAACTGGGAGCACCTTAACAGTCTCAAAACCTTGACACAGTTTTTCTTTGATCTATCTTGAATTACTGCAACTGAGTGTGCACCTCTACACACAATTTTGTTTTCTCCATTAATTGAGGCTATTCGGATCCTAGAGGTTGCACCTGGCCACTACACTTTAACTATGTCATTTTCCAAATTTGAAGTACTAACAACAAATTGAGCACAAACCTTATGTTTCCTCCAAGAATAAACGGCACACATACTTAACATAATTAAAAATACTGACCATGACCTGTGTTCATCTAATACACCTGAGGAGTTAGTTAACCAACTGGAGAGATTCATTTGTAGAGAAATCAGTCAGAAATTGCATGCCAGAACACTCTCACAATATTATAGAGCCCAACGAATTCCTTGAGGACTCAGAATCGTCCTCGAACACACATTTTGCAAGGATAATCCTGAGTTTGTCAAGTGGTGGAGACTTATCCTTAACAGGTGTTCACTTGACTTAATCATCCTGACCATTGAAGAATTATCAACATCTTTAGACTCTATAGAAGTTGACCTAGAGTGTACAAAACTATATTAGCATCTCTGATTACCAAGAAAGAATTGACGTCTGTCTTGGATGACATTAACGCAAAACTAGATAACTATAAAAAGAAAATAGAATCCAAAAAGATCAGGACGTACAGAAGGGGTACCCTCGATTACAAACTAGATATTGTCTACACGTGGAAGGAATACTACGCACAAAAAGACATCACCCTAGGTGGCAGAACTGCCTACATAAAGAATAAATGCACACCTCATCCGGAAGCATCTTTTTCAGATGTATCAAGCAGAGAAACAGAGCCCCTGGATGAAGTGCCAGACATAGAAATGGTACCATAACATGGGCGGAGTAGAGACACACAAATTGTACCTATGTCTAAAACCTTACACCGGCCTTAGCTACCACTTCTTCCATCCAACAAGAAAAGTGAACTTCCCGCCAAAGAAGATCTAGTGATCTCCAGTCACAAGCTAACCAAATTCAAATAAGCGGCACTACAAAAGGGAATTTCCTCTGTACCACACTACAGCAGCTCACTGCTGAAAGATTTTTTTATTTTTTTTCAAAGTAACCAGGAAAATGATATTAAAGGTGTTTTTTTACTCTATTGACTACTCGGATAACAGGTCAGAATCGTTTTTTCTGGAAATGAATCCGAAAAGCATGTTTATGCCTCCTATTCAGAACTCCTTGATGGATGACTTTCAGAAACAAGTCCTCAAGGATCTGCAAAAATTACAATTTCAAAAAGGTCACATTCCAATTTCACACACCTTGAACAGCGAGTGCTAGAGAGATTATGGAACAATCCAAACCTTATCATCAAACCTATGGACAAGGGAAGAGCCCTGGTGATATGGGACACCATTAAATATAAGATTGAAATCGAGAGACAATTATCTGACCGGGACACTCACTTGGAGATTTTTAAAGATCCGACAGAAAAAGTCTGGAATATCATCAAAAGAGTCCCAGACAAAGCTGAGGCTGATGAACTCATCACTCACGTTACCAGGATCATTTTAACAAACCTGTATCCATCCATGCCAGTAATATTCATCTTACCTAAAGTTCATAAAGATTTACTAAATTCACCTGGCCGTCCGATAATAGCAGGGAACAATAGCCTATTAGAACGTTTGGCTAAATACATAGATTGTGTCATACAACCATTGACACATGGCTTTACTACTTATATTAAAAACACAAATCACTTCCTGAGTAAACTGCATGAAACAACATTTGAAGAAAACACAAACATTCTATTTACTGTGGATGTTTCAAGCCTTTACACGAACATCATGCACAGCGCAGGACTAGAAGCAAAGGAATGGCTTTAATTAACTACAGATAACGTTCCCAAGGCTGATCAACTATTGACTCATAAATTACTTACCATTGTTGTGAGCAATAACATTTTTATGTTTGAAGACATATATTTTGCACAGATTTCCGGCATCTTTATGGGCGCAGCCATGGCCCCCAGTTACGCCAACACATACATGGTTTACTTGGAGGAAACACAAGTATTGCACAACGAAAAATGGAAGGAACACCTCAAATGCTTTTTAAGATATAGCGACAATATACTTGGCATTTGGGCAGGCACGAGGGCGGAATTATCTAAATTCTTCTCATTCATGGACACATTGGCTCCTAGAATCAAGTTTACCTCCAAATTCAGCCTTACATCAATTGAATTTCTGTACTTGTTTACATCAAATCAGAAAACTTAAATGTCAATATTTACTAAGCCTGCAGGCAGGAACAGTCTCATTTATGCCACGAGTTTTCATCCTAAAAGAACTATTGAGAGTATCCCATTGAGCCAATTCTTGAGATACAGAAGCATCATCTCTGATGAAGAAGATTATTCAAAGAAAGCAGAAATACTTACAGAGAAATTCAACAACAGAGGTAACAACCTTGACTTTGTACGGGAATGTGCAGAGAAAGTTAAAAATGTCACAAGAACTGAAGCATTTCGTCCAAAAGAATGCCCAAACAAAAGGGACCTTGTGTATGTCACCACATACTTGCAACAAAGCACTCAGATCAAGAAGATCATCCAGAAAAACTGGAGAACTTTATGACTTGACCCTACCCTAGCCCAACTGTTTACTAAACCACCATTGTTTGCTCACAACAAAAGTAAATATTTAAGTGATTACCTAGTTAAAGCTGATTTTGCCACTAAAGGAACAAAGCAACAATCCTTTAAGGGAACTTTACCATGCAACAACTGCAATAACTGTCACAATGTGATCAAAGGTAACTCTATAACACATCCATATAAACACATCCACATAAAGGTTACTATATTGCACTCTACCACACCTCTTCGTGTGACACCAAGAATGTTATTTATGGTATTAAATGTCCATGTGGGTTATATTATGTTGGCATGACAACTAGGAAAGCCAAAACACGCTTGTTGGAACCCAAATCTAACATCAGACAAGGATCTGAAAGATCATCCGTAGCACAGCACTTTAAGCAGGCACGGCATACCATTGCACATATCCAGTTTATAATCTTAAAAGATGCTAGCCTTCCTTGAAGAGGGGGTAATTTTAACACATGAATGCACCAAGTGAGATTCATTGGATAGACCGGCTTGACTACATCTCTCCCCGTGGAATGAACTTGGAATGGGTTTTGAGTTGGTTCCTGTAACTATTTTATCTGAATAAATTATACAGGAGATCCATTGAATAGATGGGCTTGAGTCTACATCTCCTTGCTGAACAGATCCACATTGGAGATCTTTAATCCAGCCGTGGCATTATTATCTCCACAAAACAATTGGATTGGATGAAACATTGGAGGTTTCAGTTAACACAACAGAATCCATATTTTGCTATCTTATTTAACTCACCCGTGGATTGTGCTCACCACACCACTGTGGAGACCTTGGATGTTTCCTTTTACCATCTAAACATATATATCCAGATCACATTATGCTTGTTGCCAAAAACTTGCACACACACATGCTCGGTGGAACACTTAAAGGAATAGTGCGCTCAGAAATATTATTGTCCCAAGGGCTCCGGCATGTGTTTTTAAGCATACGTTGATCGATCGTACAAACATTTCCTATGCGCCTTACCATAGTTTTCCTCTTTTGTACACATGCGAAATCAGACAACACATCTTGTGATAATTTTATCCGTTGCTGCATCGCCCAACAGGACTGCCCTTGCGGCACTAAATCATATCCCCTGCCCCTGAGGCTGACATCACCAACCCTAGTGATATTCTCCGCCTATCACCAGGACCTTACTGGGCAGCGTAGCCAAACACACCCAGTCATCACCTACGTGATGTGACGTGACGCAGAACCCAGAAATCAACACACATCATCTCACAACACAGAGCGTCCCAATTTTGAATATAAAACTTTACTTCTAAAGGAAATAGCAAGACTGTACAGTTTGTAAAGTACTTTTATTTCACAATAAACGCTCCGAGAACATTCGGCGGTTGCCATATTCAATCAAATGGGTAATTTTTTTCTTCAGTCTCGATCTGCAAATGTTTATCGTGAGTCACGCGGTGTTCCTTTTGGGTAAAAGAAGCGCTTTGGACACACCATGAATCGCAAAGCTTGTGCATCAGCTTGGTGCTAGGCCACCGTAAACGATATTATGTTGCTCCTAATCGCTGGTACCGCATAAGGGCATATCGGGCCGTGGTGATCGTGCCAAAAAAGAGTCATTGATATCCAGCTATTGACGTGTATCTGCAACTGTTGGTTAAAAAACCAATCAGTTGGTATCTGGAATCAATCACAATCGCAGAAAGGCAGGATGTAGTTGTTGTGAAAACACAACAAAAATGTGTCTCAGTAGCCGATCTTTATTACAATGTATCTTTTTACCCATTAATTCGGCCCCGTGTTAAAACTAACGATGAACACAGATGAAAACAATGGCAAAACAGAGAAAACAACGAGTAAAGTAGTCTACAATTTGCTTCGGAGGATAGTGCTATGAAGTATGTTTAGCTCGAAATGGGATGCAGAAGCTGACGCTACAATTCTAGTAACACATAGACTGCATTTCAATTAAATATTAGCATTGAACCTGGGGGAACCGAGTGATGGTCTACATGCATCTCGATGCTGGACTGCCCCTGAGCCCGGTAGAAAGAGCAGTACACATAAAGGTTGTACTTGTGTTTCATTGCAATATGCCACACAGAACAAACAAGTACAATGTAACCCAGCAAAAATGGTTGGATAATGATAAGTACACTCATTGGTCTATAAAATTGTCGAAAGTCAAACTTACATTAAATTCGGCATTTCCATTTTCTTGGAGTAATGCAGACGTGACGCAGACTCTGTTCAAATCAACGATTTTGTATATAGTGAAATTACATGTTCCTTTGACCAGTTTTTGAATGGTGAACCTTATCATATCTGACGTTATTCAATTCCTTTAGGAATGGTCCCTTTCTCTCAAGGTCGGAAAACAATTGAACCTTATACTGTGTGCGATGATGGGGTTTCCTGAGTTCACAAGCCAAAATTCAAAGATGGTGATCTTCACTCAGAATGAAGATACATTCTTAGTTTGCAACATCTTGTCTCAGCGCATCCATGAGAAAGGAACTTGTGAGGCAAAGGCACAGGAGGAAAATGTGGGGATGTCAGTGCTCGCTGTTCGCAGCGCTGCTGAGGGGTAGGGTAAACTTCGCAATGACAGAATGCGGCCTAGTCCAAATGGTCAGAGTGCTTCCATTTCTCACCAACAACCCACATTTTTATGCGCTGTTTTGCTCATAGTCAGTAGTTCTTGCATGCCAAATATCTTATCTAGCCTAGGTCTCATCCCTTTTGTGGGACAAGTAGTTATTCAGCTATTTGGGCAACTATTTGGTAAGGTAACTGCAGAACTCCAAAGTTGCTTTCATACTGTTATGCATCTGGCCCTCCCACGATCAGTGAAGGACCCACAGTAGCTCGACGAAACTGGGAAGTGTGAAAGCACAGCGTTACATTGTATGGCATATGTAAAAATTGTTCTTGTTGAAAAAGAAATTGACAAAGAGGAAGGATTTCAAAAGACTAATTGGATGCTTTATTTGGACACTTCATAAAAACATTGTTGATCAAAAAAACAGATGGTAATCATTTATACCGGGAAGTGAACTGTTTTACGAGCTCTGCTTTAAGTGGACAAGGCATGTTGGCAATGTTTTGTGGCAATGTATGTGTACTCAGAACAAAATTGTGTGCGATTCTGTGAGTAGGTATCTCCAAGACATTAATAATAAGATCTTTCACAAAATCCAATTCAATGTCCTCATATATTGGCTTGACCACCCATTTTTTGCTTCTTTTCGTAAAGGCCATTGTGTAGCGAAGCATCCCAAAGTTTCCCCCAGTCCTCGATTGTTCATGGCCTACATTCTCGTTATGGGCTAATACCGCTAGTAATGTCCTATATTTTATCCCTTCTATGCCGAAATGCAATCTCTTTGGCCTGTACTTTAGGCACATATTGTGGAACACCTCCAAATCTCCCATGTGACAGAATTCTGTGAGTCCCTTCAGATCACTTGACAGAGTTTTATCAAACACAATCTTCTCAAGGGCTTTGTGTGGAGGTGAAGATGGAATCAACCACTTCTTCTTCCATTCCTGCTCTGGCGGCAAAGGGCCATGTGCACAGTGGTGAAAATGTTGGTATTCTGTCCAAGAGTGAGCGTTGGAACAGTGGTGCATTAGTGACCGCCATTTTTCTAGTAGAATTTCCACAGACCCATCACAAGTTTTGGAGCTCCACCAAAGATGGTTGCTGAAAGACTGGGACCACAGTAAAATATGTTCAGAACCTTTTTTTCCCTGCAGCTGAGATTTTTTTTATTGATGGATCTGGCAACGTGCCATACATCAAATTGATGGTGAATCTTTGGAAACTGCTCTCTCATTGACTTGGCTATTGAAACATGTCTGTCCCTGGCTATGAGGTCGATTTGCATTCCCCTCGATTGGAGATCTTCCAGTGATTTTATAAAAAAAGATTTCTCCCTGGCCACAGAGGATTTACATTCAGACACCTGCACGACCACCAAACTAATAATTTTTTTAGTTTCCATGTCCTGAAAGTTGTATGTGCAGTACTTTGCTGAAAAACCGGGGCTGTCACACTGTCCATCGCCAGCTAGCCTGAACCATTTTTCAGAGAATGTACTTTGAATAGACAATTGTTCAATTTTCCAAGGTGCACTAATGGCAGGGAATAGATATTGATGTTGATATTTGTAGTATTGCGTTTTAGAAATGAAATGGAGTCGCACAAATTGACAGGAACTGGAAAACTTAATGAAACTAGAGCCACTGAAAAGTAAAGCAGCTGAACACAGTAGATTCCCAGCTGGCAGTTTCCCCAGCATCGGTTGAGCGGACCATGGACATTTTTCATGGAGCATTTCACAGGTGGCATGTATTTTGAGGTTACTGCCTTGTGATACACGAGCCACATTCACAAATGGCTTCCCACAAACTTCCCCTCTCACTGAATGCACACATTTCAACATCATTATAATCTCCATCAAGCAGCTGTCAAATACTTTGTATTTGGACTCCTTTATTAGACTATCATCCTGCATTAATGTTGTTTCTGACTGAACAGTGGTTGACATTTCAGCCAAACTGGACATACTGTAGTCAAGATCTTTGTCTAGTTCCTTGGTCAATTGTATTGATGCTTCAGTCTCTGTCATTTCAGCATCTGTTACTTGAACATGAATCAGAGAAAACATCAATGTCGAGTGGTTTTTGGGTGGCCCTTTTTTGGCGGGTGTCGATTGTGTCAAGTGGTCTGCAACTAATTCAAAAGCATCTTCATTACATTCAGTTTCATCTTCATCGGGTGGAGCAGTCGCATGGTAGCAATGGTCCAACAACACTTTGCTGGCTTCGCCGGTCACATTAAATTCATTTTCTGGCCATTGGGCAAAAGCATCTCGAGTCTGCTTATTGATTTGAGCACGCTGTGCCTCAAATAATAGTTGTTCCATGGTGAAATCAGTTTGGCAAGCAGCATCTCTGATTTCTGTAGCTGTCTGTGTCTGCATAATTCGTACACCATCCGGCAACTAGAAGACAGGTTGGAAAAAGATGTTCAATGTAAATCCAACATGCAGTATTGGACAATTTATATTTTAAAAAAGCATGTTATGAAGGCGCCAGCACAAAACGAAAAATGAAATTGTTTGTAAATTACCTTATATTTCTTGCTTTTCTTTGAAACCTTCTTCTTTACTGTAACGTCAACAACAGCAGACTGGTCCACTGACTCGGATCCACGTGCCTCCTCTTCTATGTCCTGATCTTGTATACATACCTAGAAAAGAGTATCCATTTTTAAGTCATTCGTATTAGAAATCAAATTATTCCATCGCACACATGGCTTACACAGATACCCTCGTACACCGTGTACGTCATTTAATCAAAATATACATTTCGAATTTCACCTGATTGTATGGCCAGTTTACTCGATCAAAGATGACTGTGCGAGGCACACTGATTGAAATGTTGCACTCAAGCAATTTGCAAAAACTGCTTGTTTCTAATATTGTCACTTTCAAATAGTATCAGATCTAGGACCTACTGTCTTTCATTTGAGGGAACTGTCAGTACGCATACCTCTGGCTCTGGATCAACTACGAGGGATGATGTAATTGTAGTCGAAGCTTCACCATCTCCCTATAACACAGTACTTGTTTTAGTAATGATGAAAAAATGGAAATTGAACACACACAATGGGCCTCATTATGACCCTGGCGGAAAGAGTTAACGGGCTCCGCAAAAGGAAACGGACCCGTTAAACCCGTTCCGCCACATTACGAGGTCCCCTCATGGGACCCAGTAAGGACGCCTGGTAAACCAAGTGTCATTACCGGGTCCCGCGAGGGGAAAAGGGAGCAAACAACGGGCCACTCATAATCGGCCCGTTGTTTGCTCCCTCTTCCATTCCCATTCAGCCCTATGGGGGCTGAAATGGGAATGGGGAAGGTCCGGACCCGGGTTCCTGGAGGGAGGAATTACCGGGCCTTCCAAACTCGGAATGGCCCGATAATTCCCCATTCTGGGAACTCGGACCCGGACGCGATTTCGGCGGCAGCCATGCCGCCAATAGCAGCATGGCTGCCGCCGAGGTCATAATGAGGCCCAATGTGACACAGACAATGGTACATATCAATAAAAAACCATAAATGAAACATTGTGTAAACGAACGACACAATACGTAATTATGATCATATTATCTCAAAATCCATGCATAAAACTAACTGATACTCGCTTGAAGTTGTTGTTGACTCCAGGCAAGACAATAGGCCTTATTACAAGTGTTGCGGAAAGGCAACAACGGCGCCGGTAGTGCTACCGGCGCCATTGTTACCCCTCCGCAACATTACGAGTATGCTCGGGGGTGCCGCTCTGGATGCCTTGTTAGACCAGACGTCCAGAGCGGCACCCGTGAGCAAACCAGGAAGCTAACAACAGTCCTGTCATTAACAGGACCGTTGTTAGCATCCTCCCCATTCCCATTGAGCCCTATCGGGGCTCAAATGGGAAAGTGGATGTACCGGGTCCGGGTCCCAAAAATGGGAATTACCAGGGCCGCAAATGTAGGAATGGCCTGGTATTTCCCATTTTTTGGGACCCAGACCCGAGTTTGGGGGTAGCCATGCCGGTAAAAAAGGAAACATGCTTATAGACACGGTCCGCGAAGGATGCAATTCGATCCCAATCGACACTGATGACAATTGATATATCTCGATAACAGAACAAATTAAAATCAAGCCAATGGCAATGAGATGAATGAACATAACACTAATCACTACGTTCATTCTAAATAGATACAAATTTAGAGATCAAGGAGATATGATTAGGTGACCTGCCCTTACCTTGACCAACAAACAGTTAGATCCAGCAAGCAGGGTAGTTAGTGGCAGGAGAACAAGGAGATGTTCACAGGTAGCACGATAACCAGCTGACTCGCAGTGCGACAGAAGTTCCCAGGTAGCACGTTCACGAGTTGACTTACAGTGCTCAAAGATGTTCTCATGATAAATATCAAGTCGTTTATAAAGAATTAGAAAAGAGCGTGTGTATGTGAATGAATGATGTGTATATGGCGTGGTCTTATGTGGATAGCAGAGGCGCTGCCTGCTTCAAGGGAAGACTTCCTGGAGACACAGGGTCTGAGGAGGGCATTTTAACAATGACCCCTGTGCGTAAGATACCTTTGAAGTGTACATGGTGTTTGGCACCTTGGCCGTTCCCACACTGCCAGCCCCTTTGGGAGGGCATGGCCACAGGTGTGAACTGCCATTGATAGTGGAGAGGGGATGGATGGGCAAGAGGCGTGCAGTCAAGGCCCGGAACACTGCTGAAGGGAGACATACTTATGTGGATTGCAGGGGCGCTGCCTGCTTCAAGGGGAGCCTTCCTGGAGACACGGGGTCTGAGGAGGGCATGTGAACAATGACCCAGCACGTAAGATACCTTTGAAGTATACATGGTGTTTGGCACCTTGGCCGTTCCCACCCTGCCAGCCCCCTTGGGAGGGCGCGGCCAAAGTTGTGAACTGCCATTGATAGTGGAGGGGGATGGATGTGAAAGAGGTGTGCAGACAAGGGCCGGAAAACTGCTGAAGGGAGACACACTTATGTGGATTACAGGTGCATGGCCTGCTTCAAGGGGAGCCTTCCTCGAGACACAAGGTCAGAGGAGGGCATGTGAACAATGACCCCTGCACATAAGATACCTTTGAATTGTACATGGTTTGTGGCACCTTGGCCGTTCCCACCCTGCCAGCCCCCTTGGGAGGGCATGGCCACAGATGTGAACTGCCATTGATAGTGGAGGGGGGATGGATGGGCAAGAGGCGTGCAGACAAGGGCCGAAACACTGTTGAAGGGAAACACACTTATGTGGATTGCAGAGTCGCTGCCAGCTTCATGCAAGCCTGCCCGGAGACACTGGGTCTGGGGAGGCCATGTGTACAATGGCCCCTGTACGGAAGATACATTTGAAGTGTACATAGTGTTTGGCACCTTGGCCGTTTGCCAGCCCCCTTTGGCAGTGCACATCCACTGATGTCAACTCCCTTTGATAATAGAGGGGTGATGGATGGTCATGAGGCATGCAGGAAAGGGCCGAAACACTGCTAAATGGAGACACACTTGATTCACTGAAAAATTGAAAAATCATTGATAAAGTTTTATTTTGTTTCTGATTTTGATGGCACAAATGTACTACACATTAAAAAGTTCTGGTTGCAGCACAGTGTGGGAAAATCCCCTGTACTGACCGCTGTCACTGGGGAAAGTTTCTCTAATGGCATCAACGACACAGGCGGGTATTATTCATCGAACTCAGTGTCCGAGCCTCCCATGAAGCCACCATGTCAACGAACGATAGGCCACCAGCCTGTAACACCTGTGAAAGAGAAAGATACAAACTGTTTTAAATGAATAAAATAAGTGTATTAAACCTTAGTTGTCATTGACAATTCTTGTATCCAATGGCATTGTTGCCAGTACAAATGTTACCTAGACACTGCACAATTGTATTGAACGACTATGCATGCCATTACATTTGGGACACAAAGAAATATTGCTTCACGGATGCATATGAAATTAACATAAGGAGACCACTATGATTTCCCCAAATTATGAGTCATGTATAGAATTGCAAGACTACATTTGTTTGGCATAGATAGATCAAAGTTACGACAATATAGGAGACAACCATGAAATGGTAGTGGCCTGAGTGACATCACAACTAGAGTACACTTACTTGTTACTTGGATTGCGAGGGCAAACTGTTGCTCGAAGTTCGTGCATAATCACCATCATAATCCTCAACACGGTCCGTGTGACGCAGGCTGCCCTGAAATCTGGCAGCTCGGTAACGCATTGCGGCCCTGTCTCGCCATCCGATATGTAGGACAAGCATCCAGAGTTTTGTCGGCAGCAGCAGTTCTCCTCCTCGGTTGACATTAGCATGCATCGATTGCAGGTACACCAGGTGGAAACGCTGTCCATGCGATTAGGCTCAGGCTCTTGATCTGTTGAATCGTCCTCCCAACTGTCATCCGAAGCCCCATCGTTTGTGCATCCTTCTCTTTTGAGTAATTCCGCCTCGGAATACTCTGGCTCATACTCGTAGGGCTGTATTGTTGCCATTATGGGTCAAACAAAAAAAAAATGATAGTAATGGTACTGGTATATGTTCGCACGGGCTACAAGCAACAAAGTTAGCTGACCAGAGCACAGAACCGAGCCACAGAATACTCAAAAAAAGACAGTGAAACGATTCAAAAAGCAAATCTTATGTTGTCTGATGAGAAGCAATCTCTTTATACTTATTGATGTAAGAGGCGTCCTGCCATTTCCATGGAGACACGTCATTAGCTGAGGCGCAGAGAATGTTGACACGAGATGTGCATTGGCGTTATGAAATGGGTGGTACGTGTATAGTGTGATGTCAGCCGCAGGGGCGGGGGATATGATTTAGTGCCACCATGGCAGACCTGCTTGGGCGATGCAGCAACGGATAAGATTATCACAAGATGGCAGCGCCCTGCTGCCTGATTTTGCATGTGTACAAAAGAGAAAAACTACGGTAAGGCGCATAGGAAATGTTTGTACGATCGATCAACGTATGCTTAAAAACACATGCCCAAACCCTCAGGACAATAATAATTCAGCGCGCACTATTCCTTTAAACTTTCAAGATGACGTGCTGTTTCTGCCAACTAATTTAGCCATGCATACTCAATCTACTCAAACTTGCATGTGTCTTTGGATGCTTATCAACCGGATACATCTTGCGGCTATTTACTCCTATGCGCATGCACTCGTGTTGCTTAGCCACCCAATGCTATATTGAACGTGGAGAGCTACCGGCAGCAGTGTGTCTGTGATTTTATGCACAAATTCAGTAAGTCCATCCAGGTATTACTCACCAGATTCACTAAATTTAAGTACAGTTGACATCAAGTAGCGGATGACACATTTCATGTAGATTTGCTCAGTTGAAAATATTGCAACATTTAGAAACACGGTTCTTTGGCACCACAGGACAAGCACCTTAAACACTTAAACCTCCTCTGCAAAGTCAAAGAATCAGCGTGTTCACTGCACAAACAATAGACAACATCTTTTTGCAGTGCAACTGTCTCCATCCAAATTTGTGTGAGAGTCAGGGTCGGACTGGGACAAGAAATAGACCCGGTCACCCAAAAAAAGTGGCCTACCTCTCGCCTCAAAAAAGTGGCCCCCCTCTCTCACGACCCTTGCCTCTGGTGACATCACTGGAAGTGATGTCATTTGACCCCACCCCAAAGTGACATCCTGGGAAGTGTTGAAACACAACCTTTCACCCCTTGACAAAACAGGAAGTGGCATCAAATAGCATTGTTCATAAGTACACTAAATTACTGTGAATCCAAGCAGACGTCCAAGGTCAAAGGATAATATGTTATTGTATAGCACTTATGCTTAAGCTCTTTTTCATAGAACAAATATGCATACAATATCTCCCAACCTGTGTTGGTAGTCATTTATCTACCTTAGAAGGATGAAAGGCTTTTTGGAAAAAAATAAATGTGAACAAATATATGTTTTTTTTTATTTTCCATTTTTTTTCTTCCAAACTGGCCCAGACATGGCCAGAAACCGGCCCACACTCCCAAGGGACGATTTCGGCCCGGCCACGGGCCGAAAGGCAGAGGGGCCAATCCAACCCTGATGAGAGTCCAAAACAGAGATAAGTATATGTCACAGTTATATACATCGATCACGACGTTGGACTCAGCGCTATGCATTGGCGACTGGTCCCATGTCTAGATCGCTGATTAACCATCATCACCTTTGAAGTTCAACCACTTATACACCTGCCATTTCTGTCACTAGTTACGGGGAAGTTTCTCCAGAGAGTGAAGATTTTGGCAGTTTACCTGCATACTCTCAGGTCAGTTAACCTTGAGCACTGGTCATACATGACACAATTTACTTTTAAATGTACATTCACACTTACATATGATTACTTTAATAAATAGGAAATTACACATCCACAGATACCTCACCTAATGAAGGGCACCAAGGTCCCGAAACACATTGTAAACTGGAGGAGACACACCTAGACTTACCTTCTGGTCTTAGCATTGTATTCTCCCCCACATAGATTTCTGTCTCTGTTACTGTGGCAATAAGACCCGAGGCGGCGGGCCAATACCACCCCAGCGAATGCCCCCAGGGCCGTAGTTACAGGGCCGAGCGTAGCAAGGGCCTTAACCAGGCCCCGGGGGCATTACCGTGGGCAGTATTGGCCTCGCCGCCGAGGGTCTTATTGCCATTAGTACCCCGGCCCATTAGAGTGGGGTACTAATGGCATTTTTTTCTGTTTAGAAATGCTGCCGCGTTTCAAACCCGAAAAAAAAAAGTGAAAAGAAATGGCCGCCGGGAAAGGGAAAATATAGTCCGTTTTCCCTTTCCATGGTGGCCATCGGGAGCGGTTGCGCTGGGAACAAAAGTGTTTCCAGCATTTTCGCTCCCAAGAAAAGAAGAAAAAAGAAGGTAAGTGCGGTTGGGAGGGGGGGCAGGGAAAAAAAAAGAAAAAAGTACTGTGGCTCCGGCGGAGGATGATGGAAGCCTCCAGCCATTTGGAGGCTCGGAGCGGGGATGGCCCCACTCTGAGTTTCCACACGCCTGGAGGCTTCCATCGTCCTCTGGCGGAGACCAAGGGATAGACGCTAAGTGGGGTGGGGAGGGCCGGGAGGTCGGAGGAGGGAGGGAAAAAAAAGTCTTACCTGAGTCCCCGGCGAGGAACAAAGGCAGCCTCCAGACATGGGGAGGCTCGGAGCGGGGATTGCCCCGTTTCGAGCCTCCTCATTGGCTGAAGGGCTGCCACGCCCCTCGCCGGGAACAGAGAGCCCGGCACGCATAGCGTACACGGGAATACCGTGTGGTATGGCTCGGAAAAGAGCCAATCAACACATTGGATTCCTGGTGCACCGCTCATGCTGGGTACTAATTTGTTTTATTATGAATTCTTTTCTAAAATGCAAGTTATTTTGAAACTTATGGGTATCCAAACATGCACTTTTGAAATCTATGAAAACCAGAAATCTTTATAGGCTATGTGCCAGAGAACATACTCCTATGCAAATAATTTTCCAATTGCAGAAAAATAATACTTATGTTAAGTGGTTTCACTTTGAATTGTCTTTTGTTAAATATTGTTGATGAATATAAAGTTGTACATATTGAATGCTGTAGTAATTGATTTAATTTACCTAGGCAAATGTTTTTGCCATAGTGTGCCCTAGTCGGGACTCTCGAATCTCGCAGGGGGCCTACCATTTGCTCCTCTACACACAAATTTGTTTTCATCAATTAGAGAAGTACCATTGGACCCATCAAATTTTTTGTCTGCTGGTTGATCGTTAAAATACTGCAGAGATCGCTGACCTCATCTAGTACAACAACCTTGATGCCCTGTTCATCACTGAAACATGGTTTACCCCATCCTCCCCACATGTTTTTGATGTCGTTCAACCCCAAGGCTACTTCATCCAACATGCCGACTGACCAGGAAGGACAGGAGTAATTGACCATGCTCCATAATCCCCTCTCCCAGAACAAGTTCATTAGCATGACTCGCCTACTGGTTACCTCTATCGCACAAGGAATCCCTCACCTTTCACCTCATCTACAGGCGACCTCACAGCAGTGACTCTTATTGCATACAGCACTGACACACTCCCCTTTGCAAATTAGCACATTCTAGTAATGTCTTTCCTGGTGATTTAACATCCCTTAGTCACAGGTTTAAACCCACACTCAAAGCACACTTTTCACACTGAACGCTTCCATGGACCATAAGCAAACGGTGCTTCACATCATCCCCCTGTAGCTGTATCATCTGTGCAGACCCTATCCCACTTGACCGGTCTGACCATGCCATCATCCTATTAACAGTCACCCACTCGACTATGTCTCATATAGGCCAGGCTAAACACCCCCTCATTCAACACCGATCATTCAAAGCCTTCCCAGTCAATGAGATGGAAGCAAACTTTGCAAACTTCCCCACCACAGGGAATGCCTCGGACCTCCTGAATCATTCAACAACTCTGATATGAAACTGCTGGACACTCATGTCCCCCTAAAATTCAAACAGCCAAATACCAAACCATCCAACTCATGGTACACCCCTGAGCTAGCCTCCAACAAATGCTAAATCAGAGCCCTAGAAAAACGGTGCGAAAAAAACATAACTCGGGAGACCTCACACACCTCAACTCCCTCTCTGCACAAACTGTAGGATTCTGATTACCGAGGCCAGAGCTGCTTACTAATCCATCACCATTTCAGCAGCCTCCAACTGGAGCAAAGCTCTTTTTGATGTAGTAAAACATTGTACCAAACCCTCACCCGAGGCTGAGGTACCACCAACTCAGGAAAAATGTGATGGAAAATATTGATATTGATATTGAAAATATAGACAAAATCCGAGAGACTATTAAATCAACCTCTCACATCATTAGCATCTAATTTTACAAAGGTAGCGGGCGCCCCTCTCTCGCAAGAACAGACATGATAACCTGTTCAGTGGTTATTAACCACTTGAGAGTTCGCAGCCACTGCTTTTACTCACTGTGCCTTTCACAGATGGGAAATATCCATTTGCATATCAGTCTTTGTCCTGCCCAGGGGCAGTCCAGCACCGAAATACAATGGCAATTCCAATCTGAACGAGAGTACCACCAGCAACCCCATACACGTGTTTCACCCTTGTTGGGGATCATCAGTGAGGTGAAGCTGATGCCTCTCTAAGCACAGTGAGAGGGAGACCACGTCTGGTTGCCCCCAGGAAACCTAGGGTTACCAATCCCAGGTTCCTTAACAAATAATTTTACAAAGGTAGCGGGCGCCCCTCTCTCGCAAGAACAGACATGATAACCTGTTCAGTGGTTATTAACCACTTGAGAGTTCGCAGCCACTGCTTTTACTCACTGTGCCTTTCACAGATGGGAAATATCCATTTGCATATCAGTCTTTGTCCTGCCCAGGGGCAGTCCAGCACCGAAATACAATGGCAATTCCAATCTGAACGAGAGTACCACCAGCAACCCCATACACGTGTTTCACCCTTGTTGGGGATCATCAGTGAGGTGAAGCTGATGCCTCTCTAAGCACAGTGAGAGGGAGACCACGTCTGGTTGCCCCCAGGAAACCTAGGGTTACCAATCCCAGGTTCCTTAACAAATAATTTTACAAAGGTAGCGGGCGCCCCTCTCTCGCAAGAACAGACATGATAACCTGTTCAGTGGTTATTAACCACTTGAGAGTTCGCAGCCACTGCTTTTACTCACTGTGCCTTTCACAGATGGGAAATATCCATTTGCATATCAGTCTTTGTCCTGCCCAGGGGCAGTCCAGCACCGAAATACAATGGCAATTCCAATCTGAACGAGAGTACCACCAGCAACCCCATACACGTGTTTCACCCTTGTTGGGGATCATCAGTGAGGTGAAGCTGATGCCTCTCTAAGCACAGTGAGAGGGAGACCACGTCTGGTTGCCCCCAGGAAACCTAGGGTTACCAATCCCAGGTTCCTTAACAAATAATTTTACAAAGGTAGCGGGCGCCCCTCTCTCGCAAGAACAGACATGATAACCTGTTCAGTGGTTATTAACCACTTGAGAGTTCGCAGCCACTGCTTTTACTCACTGTGCCTTTCACAGATGGGAAATATCCATTTGCATATCAGTCTTTGTCCTGCCCAGGGGCAGTCCAGCACCGAAATACAATGGCAATTCCAATCTGAACGAGAGTACCACCAGCAACCCCATACACGTGTTTCACCCTTGTTGGGGATCATCAGTGAGGTGAAGCTGATGCCTCTCTAAGCACAGTGAGAGGGAGACCACGTCTGGTTGCCCCCAGGAAACCTAGGGTTACCAATCCCAGGTTCCTTAACAAATAATTTTACAAAGGTAGCGGGCGCCCCTCTCTCGCAAGAACAGACATGATAACCTGTTCAGTGGTTATTAACCACTTGAGAGTTCGCAGCCACTGCTTTTACTCACTGTGCCTTTCACAGATGGGAAATATCCATTTGCATATCAGTCTTTGTCCTGCCCAGGGGCAGTCCAGCACCGAAATACAATGGCAATTCCAATCTGAACGAGAGTACCACCAGCAACCCCATACACGTGTTTCACCCTTGTTGGGGATCATCAGTGAGGTGAAGCTGATGCCTCTCTAAGCACAGTGAGAGGGAGACCACGTCTGGTTGCCCCCAGGAAACCTAGGGTTACCAATCCCAGGTTCCTTAACAAATAATTTTACAAAGGTAGCGGGCGCCCCTCTCTCGCAAGAACAGACATGATAACCTGTTCAGTGGTTATTAACCACTTGAGAGTTCGCAGCCACTGCTTTTACTCACTGTGCCTTTCACAGATGGGAAATATCCATTTGCATATCAGTCTTTGTCCTGCCCAGGGGCAGTCCAGCACCGAAATACAATGGCAATTCCAATCTGAACGAGAGTACCACCAGCAACCCCATACACGTGTTTCACCCTTGTTGGGGATCATCAGTGAGGTGAAGCTGATGCCTCTCTAAGCACAGTGAGAGGGAGACCACGTCTGGTTGCCCCCAGGAAACCTAGGGTTACCAATCCCAGGTTCCTTAACAAATAATTTTACAAAGGTAGCGGGCGCCCCTCTCTCGCAAGAACAGACATGATAACCTGTTCAGTGGTTATTAACCACTTGAGAGTTCGCAGCCACTGCTTTTACTCACTGTGCCTTTCACAGATGGGAAATATCCATTTGCATATCAGTCTTTGTCCTGCCCAGGGGCAGTCCAGCACCGAAATACAATGGCAATTCCAATCTGAACGAGAGTACCACCAGCAACCCCATACACGTGTTTCACCCTTGTTGGGGATCATCAGTGAGGTGAAGCTGATGCCTCTCTAAGCACAGTGAGAGGGAGACCACGTCTGGTTGCCCCCAGGAAACCTAGGGTTACCAATCCCAGGTTCCTTAACAAATAATTTTACAAAGGTAGCGGGCGCCCCTCTCTCGCAAGAACAGACATGATAACCTGTTCAGTGGTTATTAACCACTTGAGAGTTCGCAGCCACTGCTTTTACTCACTGTGCCTTTCACAGATGGGAAATATCCATTTGCATATCAGTCTTTGTCCTGCCCAGGGGCAGTCCAGCACCGAAATACAATGGCAATTCCAATCTGAACGAGAGTACCACCAGCAACCCCATACACGTGTTTCACCCTTGTTGGGGATCATCAGTGAGGTGAAGCTGATGCCTCTCTAAGCACAGTGAGAGGGAGACCACGTCTGGTTGCCCCCAGGAAACCTAGGGTTACCAATCCCAGGTTCCTTAACAAATAATTTTACAAAGGTAGCGGGCGCCCCTCTCTCGCAAGAACAGACATGATAACCTGTTCAGTGGTTATTAACCACTTGAGAGTTCGCAGCCACTGCTTTTACTCACTGTGCCTTTCACAGATGGGAAATATCCATTTGCATATCAGTCTTTGTCCTGCCCAGGGGCAGTCCAGCACCGAAATACAATGGCAATTCCAATCTGAACGAGAGTACCACCAGCAACCCCATACACGTGTTTCACCCTTGTTGGGGATCATCAGTGAGGTGAAGCTGATGCCTCTCTAAGCACAGTGAGAGGGAGACCACGTCTGGTTGCCCCCAGGAAACCTAGGGTTACCAATCCCAGGTTCCTTAACAAATAATTTTACAAAGGTAGCGGGCGCCCCTCTCTCGCAAGAACAGACATGATAACCTGTTCAGTGGTTATTAACCACTTGAGAGTTCGCAGCCACTGGTTTTACTCACTGTGCCTTTCACAGATGGGAAATATCCATTTGCATATCAGTCTTTGTCCTGCCCAGGGGCAGTCCAGCACCGAAATACAATGGCAATTCCAATCTGAACGAGAGTACCACCAGCAACCCCATACACGTGTTTCACCCTTGTTGGGGATCATCAGTGAGGTGAAGCTGATGCCTCTCTAAGCACAGTGAGAGGGAGACCACGTCTGGTTGCCCCCAGGAAACCTAGGGTTACCAATCCCAGGTTCCTTAACAAATAATTTTACAAAGGTAGCGGGCGCCCCTCTCTCGCAAGAACAGACATGATAACCTGTTCAGTGGTTATTAACCACTTGAGAGTTCGCAGCCACTGCTTTTACTCACTGTGCCTTTCACAGATGGGAAATATCCATTTGCATATCAGTCTTTGTCCTGCCCAGGGGCAGTCCAGCACCGAAATACAATGGCAATTCCAATCTGAACGAGAGTACCACCAGCAACCCCATACACGTGTTTCACCCTTGTTGGGGATCATCAGTGAGGTGAAGCTGATGCCTCTCTAAGCACAGTGAGAGGGAGACCACGTCTGGTTGCCCCCAGGAAACCTAGGGTTACCAATCCCAGGTTCCTTAACAAATAATTTTACAAAGGTAGCGGGCGCCCCTCTCTCGCAAGAACAGACATGATAACCTGTTCAGTGGTTATTAACCACTTGAGAGTTCGCAGCCACTGCTTTTACTCACTGTGCCTTTCACAGATGGGAAATATCCATTTGCATATCAGTCTTTGTCCTGCCCAGGGGCAGTCCAGCACCGAAATACAATGGCAATTCCAATCTGAACGAGAGTACCACCAGCAACCCCATACACGTGTTTCACCCTTGTTGGGGATCATCAGTGAGGTGAAGCTGATGCCTCTCTAAGCACAGTGAGAGGGAGACCAGTCTTTGTAAAACTATTTGTTAAGGAACCTGGGATTGGTAACCCTAGGTCTCCTGGGGGCAACCAGACGTGGTCTCCCTCTCACTGTGCTTAGAGAGGCATCAGCTTCACCTCACTGATGATCCCCAACAAGGGTGAAACACGTGTATGGGGTTGCTGGTGGTACTCTCGTTCAGATTGGAATTGCCATTGTATTTCGGTGCTGGACTGCCCCTGGGCAGGACAAAGACTGATATGCAAATGGATATTTCCCATCTGTGAAAGGCACAGTGAGTAAAAGCAGTGGCTGCGAACTCTCAAGTGGTTAATAACCACTGAACAGGTTATCATGTCTGTTCTTGCGAGAGAGGGGCGCCCGCTACCTTTGTAAAACTATTTGTTAAGGAACCTGGGATTGGTAACCCTAGGTCTCCTGGGGGCAACCAGACGTGGTCTCCCTCTCACTGTGCTTAGAGAGGCATCAGCTTCACCTCACTGATGATCCCCAACAAGGGTGAAACACGTGTATGGGGTTGCTGGTGGTACTCTCGTTCAGATTGGAATTGCCATTGTATTTCGGTGCTGGACTGCCCCTGGGCAGGACAAAGACTGATATGCAAATGGATATTTCCCATCTGTGAAAGGCACAGTGAGTAAAAGCAGTGGCTGCGAACTCTCAAGTGGTTAATAACCACTGAACAGGTTATCATGTCTGTTCTTGCGAGAGAGGGGCGCCCGCTACCTTTGTAAAACTATTTGTTAAGGAACCTGGGATTGGTAACCCTAGGTCTCCTGGGGGCAACCAGACGTGGTCTCCCTCTCACTGTGCTTAGAGAGGCATCAGCTTCACCTCACTGATGATCCCCAACAAGGGTGAAACACGTGTATGGGGTTGCTGGTGGTACTCTCGTTCAGATTGGAATTGCCATTGTATTTCGGTGCTGGACTGCCCCTGGGCAGGACAAAGACTGATATGCAAATGGATATTTCCCATCTGTGAAAGGCACAGTGAGTAAAAGCAGTGGCTGCGAACTCTCAAGTGGTTAATAACCACTGAACAGGTTATCATGTCTGTTCTTGCGAGAGAGGGGCGCCCGCTACCTTTGTAAAACTATTTGTTAAGGAACCTGGGATTGGTAACCCTAGGTCTCCTGGGGGCAACCAGACGTGGTCTCCCTCTCACTGTGCTTAGAGAGGCATCAGCTTCACCTCACTGATGATCCCCAACAAGGGTGAAACACGTGTATGGGGTTGCTGGTGGTACTCTCGTTCAGATTGGAATTGCCATTGTATTTCGGTGCTGGACTGCCCCTGGGCAGGACAAAGACTGATATGCAAATGGATATTTCCCATCTGTGAAAGGCACAGTGAGTAAAAGCAGTGGCTGCGAACTCTCAAGTGGTTAATAACCACTGAACAGGTTATCATGTCTGTTCTTGCGAGAGAGGGGCGCCCGCTACCTTTGTAAAACTATTTGTTAAGGAACCTGGGATTGGTAACCCTAGGTCTCCTGGGGGCAACCAGACGTGGTCTCCCTCTCACTGTGCTTAGAGAGGCATCAGCTTCACCTCACTGATGATCCCCAACAAGGGTGAAACACGTGTATGGGGTTGCTGGTGGTACTCTCGTTCAGATTGGAATTGCCATTGTATTTCGGTGCTGGACTGCCCCTGGGCAGGACAAAGACTGATATGCAAATGGATATTTCCCATCTGTGAAAGGCACAGTGAGTAAAAGCAGTGGCTGCGAACTCTCAAGTGGTTAATAACCACTGAACAGGTTATCATGTCTGTTCTTGCGAGAGAGGGGCGCCCGCTACCTTTGTAAAACTATTTGTTAAGGAACCTGGGATTGGTAACCCTAGGTCTCCTGGGGGCAACCAGACGTGGTCTCCCTCTCACTGTGCTTAGAGAGGCATCAGCTTCACCTCACTGATGATCCCCAACAAGGGTGAAACACGTGTATGGGGTTGCTGGTGGTACTCTCGTTCAGATTGGAATTGCCATTGTATTTCGGTGCTGGACTGCCCCTGGGCAGGACAAAGACTGATATGCAAATGGATATTTCCCATCTGTGAAAGGCACAGTGAGTAAAAGCAGTGGCTGCGAACTCTCAAGTGGTTAATAACCACTGAACAGGTTATCATGTCTGTTCTTGCGAGAGAGGGGCGCCCGCTACCTTTGTAAAACACATCATTAGCATCCCCTGCATCCTGGCATGCAGACTGCCCATCTGGATGTAAATATCTCTTTACCTCTGACCTCCTAAAAATGATTGCCTCCCTCAAACCTACTTCTTAATCTGATATCATTCCAGCCTAAATGATCAAACAATTGCTGGATTGCAGGCGATCTAAGTGCTCTTCAGCATCATCAATGCCTTACACACAGAAGGATTATTCCCAGACACCCTTGAAACTGGTCTCATAGAACCTCTTTTGAAAAAACCAACACTAGATCCGGACAACTTAGCCAACTACTGGCACATTTCGAACCTCAAATTTATTGGCAAAATCTTGGAAAAGGTAGTTGCGGCGCAACTACTCACCAGAATCAAACAGTTCTAACTCCTAAATGACTACCAGTCAGGGTTCCACCCCAAGTGCAGCATTGAGACAGCCACCTCAAATGATGCCCTCCAAAACATTGATAAGGGCGACTCTTGCCTCCTTGTCCTCCTTGGATGCATTCAACATCACTGACTAACCCATCCTTCTCTCCCTCCTTGCTGAAAGTATGGGATTCTCTGGCACTTCCCTGAATTAGTTTACCTCCTACCTCTCAGGCAGACATCAGGGTGTTCAAATGAACTTGTATTCTAAATGACTCCAGTTCTCCTGCGGAGTCCACCAGGGCTCAATCATCTCACCAATCCTTTTTAACCATTACATCCCAATATAGCCACCCAGGAAAACGTGGACGATATTCAGTTGTACATGAGAGTAAATAGTGTGCAGGCCATCATTTGTCACAGGTATTACCTAGCCATCATCCAGTCCTGGATGTCAACTGCGTACCTCATACTAAATCCATCCAAGAATGAATTTGTTCTCATCGGTCCACCTGCTAAAAAACAGCTTGTCCAACAATGACTTAATGATATGCACCTAGAAGGATGTGATCCACAACTCTCAGACCCAGCCAAATTCTTAGGCTTCACCATTGACAGCAGTCTGTCCTTTCAGAAACACATAGCCAGGAAGGCAAAAAATGTCATGGCTCAGAATCTCAACCTTTCAAAAAATCAAACCCTTTGTACCGCTGCAGGACTTTCAGACCGTAGTGCAGGCCCTTGTGGTCTCTCCTGACAGGTCACACAGCTTTTCACTTGTCTCTCCTAAAAGCAGTCCACCATGCTGCATCACGTCTTATTACAGAAGTACGGAAAGTTGACCGAATTACCCCCATCCTCTGCAAACTACATTGGCTTCCCCTCCAAGCCAGGATACTGTCCAAGATTGTATGCATAATCTACAAAACAGTCAGGAGTAGCACACCAGCATATCTGGTGGCTAAGCTCCACATATCTGTTGGCACATGCTCCTCGCAAGTCAAATTGATCAACTGGCTTCAATCACAACTTGACCACAAAGAGAGGACCTGCAAACAATCCTTCTCTTCTCATGTACCCAAACTCTGGAACACAATCCGAGTGTCAGCTTGAAATTCCCCCACAATTCTCAGATTTCCCAAATCTCTCAAAACATGGCTCTTTTAACAACACCTGACCAAGGACTTATTCCAATGGATGCCCATACTGACACACAGACCTCACAGTACTGTAAGTTAAAATATGTTAAAATATGTTAAAATATGGTAGTCCAAATGGTATCTGCCCACACTCTGTACAGCTATGTCCACGCTTTAAACATAAAAAAAAGAAAAGAATACATTGTATTTCTAGTCAATATAATATGCAGGTTGTCTCAACAGCAAGACAATGGGCCTTCTTGGGTCGGGTAGCTATTAGGGGTGGAATGTCCCAAGCTTCATCCTGGTCATCCCAGATCTCTTACATATCGATTAGGGGGTACAATTTGAAAATTAAAAACCCCTATTGACCACTATATCGTTATTATTCGGGTCAGACTAGATTTTTTAAATCATTTTAATTGAATTTGGTCTGTAATATACATTAAATAGCAGCATATAGTGTCCATCGGGAGTTAAGGCTATCAGATGTTGAAGATCTAACAGGTCCATTGCGCTTGGCGCTGCATGCCTAATCAAAATGGAATCAACCCATCTTGACTGGTAGCCCAAGAGTTTAGTAGCCCATGTTTCCTATAAGAAAATAAACTGGTACTCTCTTACAATATTTCGCCAGCTCGGAATCAACAGAAGCTTAGATATACCTGCTATATTCCAAGAAAATAAGCTACATTGCGGAGCCCTGGCATCCACCCTACTGCCCTGCATGTGTCAATCAACTGCTTCCAAACACTCCTCTGTAATGGTGGGTTGGCTGCTTCCTAAATCACTGCTAGAAACGGGGGCAAGAGACGTGTCAACAGCTGTCTACACAAATGGACTTCCTCACCTATTCCAGCCCTCCTAGGTCCCAGCAAATGTTCCTGTGGTGGTGGTATGTCTGCTCTTAGACTTATTGAAGTTCCTTTAGGATGGTAAGTCCGGTCATGGAGCCCCCACACCTGAACAGACTGCTACTTTGGCAAAGTATGATGAAACCAGCTAAAACATGTGAAAAGTACAAGAATGAGCAACATGTTGCTGGTGAGTCACCAATGACTAAGGCTGAAAAGGAGTGACTAGGTTTGAGTCCCAGGCACCATAGAGACTCTGACCACCAGGCCTTATCTTGCATCCTAAAGACTGGTGAAAGCCTTTAACCCTAACTTATCCCAAAGAAATATCATTATTTCTTAATTACTTTTCTGGTGTTTCTTTGCCTCTTTTTAATAAATACGTTATCCAGCATGCCTATTGTTTTGATGTGTAGTCTGCCATGTCTGTGTCTTTGCTGTGTAGGTGTCGATTGTTATTGCTTTTTGGTAATTGTGTCTTTTAGAAATGTATGTTATACTGAATCTAGAACTGCTAGCTCAGGAGATGGCAGCATAGTGGCTGTGCTCCTGTGCCCTGAGTGGGATATAACCTTCTTTCATAATGACTGATCAGAAAACAGCAGAGACTTCCCAACCAGCAAAGCGACAAAGGGAAGGGATGACATTGAATCAAGAGATGATAAACTTCTGGATCTCGTTACCAAAGTAACTCTTGACATTGCTGAGATCAAAGCAAAGATGATCAATGCTGAAGAGATGTACTCAGATCTGACTACCAAGGTTTCTGAAATTGAAGACCATCTAACAGCTACTGATGAAAAGAGTGTGAAACGTTACGATAAAATCAGAGATTGGAAATACAGAATGGAAAATTACTACTTAAATTGTCAGGACAGGAACATTTCTCAAGGAGAAATAACATCAGGGTGGCTGGCATTCCAGAAAATGTGGAACGTGGAAACCCAATGATCTTTTTGGAGAAGGCTTTGGTTTCAATTTTGAAATTGGATCCGGATACCCCCTTTGAGATGGAAAAGGCTCATAGGGCGTTGGGCCAGAAACCAGCACTGGGCCAAAGACCAAGGCATTTTATAGTGTAATTCCTGAGATTCCCCATGAGAGAACTAATTTTGAAAAAATCATGTGAGTTTGGTGATTTAATGTGGGGTGGAAATAAAATTATGATGTTTGGTGATTTAAGTAAAGATGTCTTGGAAAAGAGGAGACTGTTCAATGCTGCCAAGGAAAAAGCCAGGACCAAAAAGTTGCAATATTACAAGGTATATCATGCAATTTTAAGGGTGATTGTTGATGGTCAGACCCACTCTTTCTCAGAATATAAGATTGCAGAAACATTTTTAACTGATATGGAGAATACACCCATGGATGCTGTGTCTGGGCCTCAGAGGACTGCTCCTACAAAGATAAAAAGATGACTATTGGGGAGAAACAGGTGTTTATAATACATTGGGCCTCATTACGAGGTGGGCGCAAAGGGATACTGGGCACCGTTAAGGACATTGGTGCCGGTAATCCCTTTGCGCCCTATTCCGAGGTCCCTTAGCGGGTCCCTTCCTTAACGCCTGGTTTTACCAGGCATTATAGACGGGGCCCGTTAAGGGACTTCAGAGCTAATAACGGTACTGCAATTTGCAGTACCATTATTAGCGTCTTCCCCCTTCCCATTGAGCCCTCTGGGGGCTGAAATGGGAATGGGGAATGGCTTTTTCAATGGGGACTTACTGGTCCCGCAAAGGTCGGAATAGACGGTAAATCCCCATTGAACGAGGGCGGACTCGGTACCGGTATTGGAGGTAGTCATGGCACTAATAGCGCCATGACTACCTCCAACCTTGTAATGAGGCCCATTGACTCTTTTACCTTATTTTATTTTATTACTTGTTTTTCATATTTTACATTATAATATATTTGTATATTAAATATGTTTTAATTATGAGTGGAGTTCGTTAATCTCTGTAACAACGTTAGAATGCTCATAGAAGTTTACAAAATGCTCCAGAGATGCGAGGGATTTAGAGAAAAGGACACTGTAACGTGCATAGGAGAGACGCTGCACTAGGTCATGTGACGTTGGGGCATCGCCCTTCGACTCTACATTGAACAAATGTTGCGGTGTCGGAGCGCGAGTGGCTGCATAGGAATTTGGAAAGGCAGCGAGTCGCAACGTTGAGTAAGAAGCTGTAGTTCGAGATGGAAATGTGGTCATGTCTGGGATCGATCATCTCAATGGAGTAAATGCGAGAGCGGACAGTGCGATGGAAACACATTTTTTTTTGTCGTTGTGTAAAACAACTGTATTGATGTGGTTATTGCCTGCCCCTCCTTACAACCTGCCGAATTAGTGACAGTATCTGCATTTGCTGTGGATGATACAAAGTGGAACAATAGCTGCTTTGATATTGTCGGGGGAGGGTGTGATATTTATATGTATACACGCTTGCTTGGATATGTATTGAGCTGCTGCTCCTATCTCTGACATTTTATCTCTTAATACGTGGGTTTCCAAACCAAGAGGTGGTTGCTGTGACTAAAGGGAGCCGGTGATCAAAGATATATATATTAGTGTATCTTATAATTTGAGATAATAATACTGTTAGTTTTTGAATGTTTGTTACCGTCCTATTTGTCACTGTTTGAGCACAGGGCCATAAGTGCAGGTACATATATGAACATATACGTTATTTTATGGTGGGTAGCATCTCATTTGTGTATATAGATGCTTAAGGGGCTGGAAAAGGAGTAGTGCATGCCTGCATAACCAACGTTATTGATTATGATGATCATTGACAACATTTTTCTTGTTAAAGACGGCAGTCTGGCCACTATCCTGTGGCTCAACACTTTCTGCTATTTCCTAAATATAGACTGCTCTTGCAAGACAACAATATGAGTGTTATGAACCAATGGTTGCGAAGGATATGTTCACAGCTTCTTGTTTGTGTCAGAGGTATTATACATACAAATTCAATCCATTTCAAAATCATTACTCTCGGATTCAGAAGGGTCTGATGTCTCACTATAAAACTTGGGATCACAACTGTCCCTGGGAAACAAGCAACATAATTGCACTCCTTTGGGTAGTGTGGTCAGTGTGATCCACCAATGAACTTGCATTTTTGAATGAGTAGATTGGGATGACAGTATAGAGGTGTAGAGATTACCTTAACTGGTTGAATCATATAAATTGGTCGGATGAGAGAGGTAAAGATATTGTTCTCTCCTCATTAAGTTGGGGGGTTTGCAAATGGTTAGTATCTTGGGCGGGAAATTTGGTGATGTGGTATTAACTCATGAAGGATGGCGGAAGAGGGATGGATGAATGACAGGATGAATGTTATTGAAGGGGGCTTCATAGTTAGTTCTTTTGGTGGAGGGGATTGCTGGTTCATCAGCACCTAGAAGTTAAATATTAAAAGTATATCTAGGATAGTGTTTGATTTGGGGGTTGAGCAGGTTAACAGAAGGCTCCTTTAGAATAAATAGGTTATCAGAAGATTATTTTAAGAAGTAGGGTTTTAAATTGTATATTAAAACTTCATTTTTCAAGTTAGAAAATAATAAGAATGGTTGAACTGATGTATATGTATATAGGATTGGGTGCAGGACCCTAGGGTTTCAGTTCAGAAGTAAAGTTTTGTGATTTTGGACATTATCATCCATTCCTGTTCAATGGACTATCACCAATTTAAATGTTACATTTATATTAACTGTTGTTTGTCTGTGTTTAGTGTGATGTATGTTTGTGGGGGAGGGGGTTAATTCAATGTTCTACACCAACTTTAAATTGAAGTTATTGCTTACAGAGTTATGGAATTTTATATGCAAACTTCGACCGTCAGGTGGATGTTCTGGATGGTTCATGCTAATAGTATAGTTTTCTCGTTTTGTAAATTTCGACGGGGTCCTTGAATTTTGTGACATGGAATGTTAAAGGGTTGAATTGTACCACAAAAGGAAATGTAATTGTTAAGTTAAGACGTGAACGGGCAGACGTTATTTTTTTACAGGAAACACATCTAGTAGAACACCCGGATCATTTTTATGGTGCATCAAAGTTTATGAAGGTTTCGTTAAATCGTTACTCAGAGTTTGAGGGGAGTAGGTTTGCTGATTCGGAAGAGTCTGTGTATGGTAGTTGCAAATATACTTATGGATGATGGTGACGGTATATTTGAGCTGATATTAAGTATGAAGGGAGAATAATGGCTATGGGCTCGGTGTATAGTCAGTGCTCGAACGGTATTAGTTTTTTTAGGGTACTGACAGACTCTTTGAAAAAAATGAATGGTGATTGTATCATCATCGGAGGTGATTTTAATTGTGTTTTGGATGCCACCTTAGATAGGTTATCAACATGTAGATTCATGGGGCATGGGCTGAGTGGTGTCTTTTTTGTTATTTTATTGATACTTTCGATCTGGTGGATAGTTAGAGGTCACTTCACCCCACAGAGAAGGGATGTTCCTTTTATTCTTCAGCTCATAACTCTTACTCAAGATTGGATTATTTGTTGATCTCGGATAAACTGAATGATGGAATAACTACAGTAGAAATTGTGGTGCAGTGTCTTTCTGATCATTCGCTGGTAAGGTTAAACATGGAGTATGCATCGATCTACCAGGGTTAAATGGAGACTTAAGACATTCATTCTGCAAGAGGAGAAATATGTGAAGCCATTAATACTTCCATTATTCATTTTTTTGAGGATAATATGGATTCAGCAGACTGTATGGTGGTGTGGGATTCATTTAAGGCTAGTATACGAGGAGAATTGATTAATTGGACAGCCAGAGCAAGAAGAGAGGGGGAGATGAGAGTTTGAGGGTTGGAATTAGTATTTAAGGAACTACAGCGGGAGCATGTTTTATCTGGTAAGGGAGAGGATAGATTAGAGATGGAATGTACAAGGAGCAAATTAAGAAAAATGAGGGAGGAACAAGCAGAGAAAGGTCTATATCTTATGAGGCAGAAGTATTGGGAGGAAGGTGATAAGGGAGGACTTTTTTCTGGCTAGAAATTGAAAAGTTTGATGGAAAGATCATTTATACAGAAAATAGAGGATACAGTCGGAGGGGTGAAGGTTAGAAGTGATGATATTTGTGAATGCTTTAGATATTTTTATGCTTCTCTTTATTCGGATGCGTTGCAAGTTGAGGATGGCAAACTTGTGGAATTTTTTGATAGAATAGACATTCCTTTTTTATCTGAGTAGGGCAGAGAGGCGCTTGATGCTCAGATTTTGGAAACAGAGGTTGGGGATGCTATTTGTCGACTCAATATGGGCAAATCTCCAGGTTCAGATGGGCTACCTGTGGAGTTCTATAGATTGTTTAGTTCGGTTTTGGTATCCAAATTGTGTGTCTTATTTAACAAATTTCTCTCAGATGGAGTATTGTGTTCATCGATGCAAGAGGCAATTATTACCCTAATTCCTAAACAGGGAAAATATTCGTCGAAATATGCTATCACCCATTTCTCTGCTAAATGTGGATGTTAAAATCTTTGCGTAGGTTATGGCCACTAGGTTACAAAAATATATAGGTGCATTGATAGGTTGTTCACTAGTGGGGTGTATGGTCAACAGATATGGCTACGATAACATTAGGACATTACTGAATATAATAGGTTTGTCTTGTGCTAAAATGGAAGAAATATTATACTTTTTTATGCTGAAAAAGCGTTTGATTGTGTGAATTGGTCATTTTTAAATTTTACACTACTTCGGATGGGCTTTGGTCCACAGTTTTTGAATGCTATTGGTGCATTGCAACACAATATTTCGGCTAAAATATGGGTTAATGATGTTTGATCTCAGGATTTTTGGTTGTATAGAGGGACTAGACAGGGATGTCCACCTTCGCCCTTCTTGTTCAATCTGGTTCTTGAACCATTGTTGGCATATCTCAGACATGAAGAGAATATCTGTGGCTGGATGGTGAAAGATGGAGAGGTGAAAGACCTGGCATATGCCCATGATCTGACAGTGATCTTAAGAAATCCAGAAGTGGGAGGACCCTTATTAAGGAATATGTTGCAGGAGGTGGGGGAGTTGTCTGGCTATAAGGTAAACTGGGGAATAACAGTGGTTTTTCTGCTTCGGATGAATCCGTTAAATAGGAGGCTACTGGATTGGAATTGCCAATGGGCTGAAGTTTCGGTGAAATATTTAGGGGTTTATTTGGTGCGTGATATTAGGAGAACGGTGGAATACAATGTGGACAAATTGAAGGAAATTCTGCTAAAGGATATATGAAGACGGCGGTCGGGGGTTAACGGCACTGGTAAGGATGCCGGTGCCGTTAACCCCCTACTGCCGTATTCCGAGGTCCCTTAGCGGGACCCATTAAGAGACCAGGGAGTTAATAATGGGCCCGCTATTTGCGGGCCCGTTATTAGCTCCTTCCCCATTCCAATTGAGCCCTATGGGGGCTCAAATGGGAATGGGGAATGGTTTTCAGAATCGGGACTTACCGGGTCCTCCATGGTCGGAATGACCGAGCAAGTCCCATTCCAACTACACAGACCCGGACACAGGGCAAAGGTCAATGCTATCAAGAAGATGTTGTTGCCAAAGGTCTTGTATTTTATTCAATCACTTCCCCTTAAGTTTACTAAAAAAGTGCTTTGGAGTATTGATAGGATTTCATGGATTTCTTATGGGGAAAGGGCAAAGGCCAAAAATTCCTCGATTTATTTTGGTGCGTAGAGTTAAAGATGGAGGTTTTGGCTATCTGGTGTTGGAGAATTATTGTAGGGGCTTCTTATTAAAAAAGGCTTCCTATTATTTTGAGGGGAGACGGATATCGGACCCATATTGGCTTTCGATGGATGGAGCTACTACATCCCTTCTCCCTGGATTGTTTATATTCTTATGGAAGGTTGGCGAATTCTGGCACCAAATTAGAAGCTCTGGTGGTTTCAAAATCTGCATTGGTTTCTTGGATTCTGGGGTGTGGGCAGTCTTTGCATTTGTATGATTCGGCATCTATTTGGTTGAATCTGGGTTTACAAATTAATAATAAAATGCTTAACTGGAGGGGTTGGGCCAATAGGGGCATTCTGAAGATAGCAGAGGTATGGAGGGAGGGGAGGATGGTCCCGTTTGAAGACTCGGTTAATTGTTATGGTTTATATAATAGGGAGGTGGGAAGGTATAGGCTCTTAGAACAATTACTAAGAAGTCACACTACCGGATGCACCTCCTCAGAGGTATTCTTCCTTCCCTCCCCTTCCCCCAGAAGCTCACTGTCTCCAGAGCTCTGGTTCTCGATAGGCTGGACTTCTGCAACAGCCTCTTTCGAAATCTGCCTGCATCTACTCTTCACCCTATGCAACTCATCCAGAACAGGACTGTGAGACTTGTCTTTGGCCTCAAGCCCAGGGATCGTATCTCTCCAGGACTGAAATCACTGCACTGGCTCCCAGTGGCAGTGAGGATTAAGCTCAAAACCCTCTGCATTGTCCACAAGGCCTTCAGGGGCCTGGGACCTCAATACCTTCAACTCTCTCCTCCTAAATATCTTCCATCTCGAGCTCTTCGCTCATCCGCCTCCAATTCCCTCAGGGTCAGTCGCTTCTCCAAGGAGCACGTTGGTGGTCGATCTCTTTCTTCTGCTGGGGCCTCCTTCTGGAAATGCCTCCCTGCCTCTCTAAAACTTGAGGAGAGCCATCTCTGGTTCTGGAAGCACCTCAAGAACTTCCTCTGTGCCTCTGCTTTCCCTCCTCCTCTCCCCTGTTGATCTTATGGCTGAATCTGAAATTGCACTGGTTACCAGGCTACCCTCTGATCTCGGGCCCAGGTCCCCTCCCTGCCAGTTGCACACCTGCACTGCCCCCCTGGCAACCCTTGCACTCGGGGACTGTTTCTGTATCCCTACAGCCCCTACTGGCACTTGACCCCCGATGTCTGCACTTACCCTTGCACTTGCCACCAGCTGGCTGCACTTTTTACTTATTGTATTTATTATTACTGTTAGCATATGTACCGCACTGCTCCTCCCACTACCCCCCGCACTTTTACTCTTCCCTCCTCCCCTGCACTTGCACAATCTTAATGTCACCTGGCATAGTAGGATCGTTGTTTCTGTCACCCCTCTGTTTCCCCCTCCCTTGCCTTGTCACGCCTTGAAACAATTGTGTATAGGCACGCTATAAATGCCATATCATATCATTCAATGCCTCAGAGTTCCTGAATTTCTGGAGTTGACTAAAGGACACTGGAATGAAGAGTATGGTAAATACCCCACCATGGTGAGACTGAGAGAGTGGGTCAGGAGTGGATGGTCAGAAGAAAGGGTCTTACCGAAAGGCTGAGGCTGTATTTGAAAGTGGTGGATGAAATCTCAGAGGTGGAAAGATTGCTCATCAAGGGGGACCAAGTAATACAGCTGGTGGGAATGAGAAGAGTCATCCTGTCCAGGGCTCACTCAGGGCATATAGGAAACACCATGACACAGCAACGGGTAAAATAGGTGTACTGGTGGCCTGCCATGGAACAGGAAATATGCTCCATGATTAAGAGTTGCCACAAGTGTCTCAACAGTGACAAACGCTTGAAGACAAGGCAAGCCCCGATGATTCCCACGGAGATCCCAGAAGCGGTGTGGCACAAAGTGGGGCTGCACTTCACAGGACCATTGGAAGCAATGACTCCGGAGCATCGGTATGGTACAGTGATGTTAGACTACCTGTCAAAATGGGTAGAAGCAGAGTTCATCCCCAACATTGCCACTGTCATAGAAGTCCTCAAATACATTTTTCAGAGGGAAGGTCTCCCCAAAGACTTAGTCACGGACAATGCAGTACAACTAAAATGTACGGGAAATTGAGTAATTATTGCACAAACATAACATAAAGCACAGGAAAGCTGCGCTATACCATCCCCAGGCAAATGGTTTAGTGGAGAGGGCAAATAGGTTCATCAAAGGGGCCTTCCGGTTGGCAATCGCTTCATGTGTGGAGCCCCTCAAAACAGTCAAGGAGTTTGTTGCAGCTCACAGATTAATCTCCAATGGCATCACCTAAGTGTCACCGTTTCAAATACTGAGGGGAGGAGAGCAGCATGCACACTGTTACCACTGTGGTTGGCCAGAGTAAAAGAAGATGACAAAGTAGACATGGCATAAGTAGTGTGGAGGTTAGAAAACAGCAAAGCATGCATGAAGAGATGGAGTGATCAGAGAAGAATGACCTAAAGTTGTGAAGTCAAGGAAGGCAACTCAATCAAAATACGCTCGCTGTGTAAAGACCCAACGAGAGGTTCAAAGTTTAGTCAACCCATAAAGGTTATCCACAGAGGGACGGATCCCATTTGCACAGAGGATGGTCGAAAGTGGAACATGGAGTGATTGTCAATGTTTGCGAAGCAATGCACAACAGAAAGAACCCAAGAGGAAAGAACCCCTTGTAGAAGCCTTGACAGAGATGCAACTAGAGAGTGAGCACCAGAAATATCTGCCAGAGAAATCATGGAGAGAGAGACAGAAAGATAGCCATTGGAAACATCCCAAGAAGAGAGTCAAGCACAGGCTGCTGGGGGTAGGAAGGAAGATCATCCAAGAAGAGCGCACAAAAGATTAGTTAAGTATGATGACTTTGTAGTGGAAAACATTTTGTTTGGTTATCAAAGGGAGGCGTGTAGGGACCTCGCAAGTTTACGCAGTTGCTTAATGTCGTAAGATTTCGAGCGCAAGCCAAAGAGAGCCGTGAAAGGCATGAACATAGCACTCTAAAGGCGCCAGAGCTCTGGAGCAGGTCATGCTCTGAGCGCTCCTTCTCATCAGAGTCATAAGACTGCACCTGTGCCTGTGGGCAGCCTGGGACACTGTTGTCCAACACCATATTGACTTCTTTGCTTATGGAAATTCAAGGAACCGTGTTCTCAGTTAATTGCAAGTTGTTACCTTGACAAATAATTAGTCAACCACAGCAAGCTGATTCATCATTTATTGGACAACAACACCTGAATTGTAAAGACATATGTTACAATATGTATTCCTGCTGCATGCTGATCATCAGTGTAGTAATAATCAGTGTCGGACTGTGCCACACAATTGTCTCTGGGACCAATGAAATAGTGGCCCCCAGTTGCAAATGGCTATTCATTCCTTTTGTGACACTGTTTGAATAGCAACCAAGTTGGCGTTTTTTGATAAAGTGTGATGCAAACTGTACATTTTAAAGAAAATGTATTCAGCAACACAATATTGCGTAAAACTTCTAGTCACACAGTGATTTAACTCATCAAACTGGCCCAAATAAACCAAAACAGTGGGGGTCATTACGAGTTGAGTGGTAAGAGTTAACAGTTACCTGTAATGATGCCGGTGCTGGTAAACCCTTACCGCCCTATTCTGAGGTCCCTTAGCGAGTCCCAGCAGGAACGGCTGGTCTGACCAGCCATTCTCTGCGGGCCCTGTTAAGGGACCTTGGAGCTAATAACGGGCCCGCTTAGCACCTTCCCCATTCCCATTGATCCCTATGGGGGCTCAAATGGGAATGGGGAATGGTTTACTGCATCGGGACTTAACGGGTCCTCCAAGGTCGGAATGACCCGGTAAATCCCCATTCAGTGAGACCAGACCCGGACCCCGGTTTGGAGGCAGCCATGGCTCGCCATGGCTACCTCCAAACTCGTAATGACCCCCAGTGTCCGACACCAACATTTTGTGTGTTTGTTGGCCCATGGACCTACTGCCCTATACGCCAGTCCGAGCCTGGTAATAATATAAGAAAGGTCAAGCTAAGCATTCAAAAAGGCATAGTACCATGAATGCAACAATGTAATCATTCAACTGCAAAGACAGATGATGCAATGGTGTTTCCGAGTTTACTCTCGGATGAACTGCAGAACTTCACGATAGCAGTGATTAGAATGATATGTCACTGCGGCACTGAGTTACTTTTCTGCTTGACTTGATCCCTTGTACCTTTGCAAGCTATTAATAATCCATAAACGTGTATCCTGAGTGCAGTGACTTTATTGACTGACGTTTTAAAAACAGAGCAGTATTGCATCTGTACCAAGTCCCTTTTGCAGGTTGTCTTTCTGCCAATATCCTGCAAGGTTTTCACTGAATCATTTCACAGTTAACTACCGCACTTATGGAGGTTCAGTAGACAAAAGGTGTGAGGCAAACGCAGAAAATGCATTTTTAATTAGCAACCTGAACGTGATTGAGCATTCACCTGTGTATTTGAACATTATGAACGGCATAATTAGTCAAGACATACATGTGAAGCAGCATACGCATAGTCGATAACTACAAGAGATATAAATGGGCACTCCAAGGGTAGGTTTCACAATTAAATTACCAATATCATTAGTGAACAAAAAGACTACCATAATTGCAACGTAATCGATTTGAAGTGTGGCTTGCTGTCTGGGTGTGGCTGCCAGTAGAGCGGCTGGCACTGTTTGCCGATCATGGTCCATAATTGGCTGACTGCACGACGGATTCATACCTTAACTCTCACCCAATGTAAAATCTCTCAGATTTGCCATCTCTAGGACCTCTCATTCAAAACAAACATTATTATGAATTCTGAAGAAGCATGCTACGGACTTCTGCTTCACCACAAAATCAAACCGTTCACCTCGGCTCAACTTTCAGATCAGTTTTCAAAACCTGGGTCATCCCCCACCTGGACAGTTCACATGCCCTACCCACACGAGGGACAGATGCCAAGTTGGCAACCCTGCAAGCTGTCCAGCACACTGCAGCACACCTCATCACAGGACAACAAAACATCCTCCACATCACCTTCTTCAGTAAGGAGCTGCACTGGATACCCCTCCAAGCACACATCCTGCTCAAGGCTCCCTGGCTCTCCTCCAAAGTAGTCACACTCAAAACACCACTCTACTTGGTTGAGGCACTCAACATCTACAGAGGCCAGCATACCACCAGAAGCCACAATGTCACTTAACTGAAAATAAATAATTGCAAGAGGGACACAACTATGAAACAGGAATTGTACTGCTATACACCTTGTCTTTGGAACAATCTACCAGTGCAGATAAGACTGTCCCCGTCCATCCTCCACTTCAGGTATTTCACAAAGACAATTATCTTGAAAAACATCTTGTCAATAACTAATCACTTCACCCATCCCTAGCTGTCTCCTTAGATACTACCCCATCTTCTATTCGATCCAATTTCAGCTCCTTTGCTACCCCTGCACCCTAATTGTAACCCGCTTTGCGCATGCCCAATGTATAGCAATCCATTTAATCCAAGTCAGGTTCACAATGAATACATCAAAATCCTATAAATACATAGATACTTAATGCATACAGGACTGATTGGGTCAATATAGCATGAACGTTCTTACAACTGAAGGTATTGCAATCAGGTTGGTGCTCTGGTGTGTGCCCATCAACAGGAGGAGCATCTAGACCACTTGCCGCATAAATATAGATGTATGGTCTGTTTCAGATTCACTGGATTAATACAGATAACACAGCTCCTTCTAGGCAGTTCCATAACCTGGGTATCACATGTAACCATCTATTATTGCTTGTGTCAAATTCCAATTAATTCTTATTATGAAACTCTGTTCCCTTTATAGACAGGTATATTTGGCCTTGCTTGTCTAAGTGTTGGCTCTCACACACCTTTCATACACGTTTCCTACATTTACAGTGACATATATTGGAATATTTGGGACAGGCTGCAGCTTATTCAAAATTGTGCTATTACAATGAATCTTGAGTCTCATTGGACTTGATCAACTTTCCCATTGGAAAACAAAATTAGGGTGGTTATCCATTGAGTAACAGCTAAAACTAAAAGCGCTCACTTTGTTGTGGAAAGTACCCACTCTTTCAAGACATTCTTTCCTTCTGAGGCAGTTTCCTATTTTCCAGTGTGAGAAACCTAGTGGTATTCTCCCACGTAGACCCTGAGAATCCTCTATTCAGGTGACCAGGGGAGGGCCCCCGTTTTCGGATCCCAACCCTGGCGGTGGACGAGCGAGGGAGGATCACCTGGGTAGGGGTGTCCAGAGTTGCGATCATGGAAATACCCCAGGTGAGATGAGGAATCCCAGCAGGATAATAGGCTAGGAGGAAGAAGTCCCTGAAGCCTTTATGGGATATGCAGGCACCAGTGTCCCTGAGCCAAGAGAGAGGCGGGAATACTGTGTTAGAGCAAAGGCAGGCAGGGAGGTGGGTCAGAGGAAACAACAATATGACTTTAAACCTAAAACCTATTTATCTCCCCACCTCTCAGATCCAAGGGGAGGCCATCAAGATCAGTACCTTTAGGCAGGGGACCAGGAGTAGGAAACAATTTTACAAAAAGGGAAGATCACCTGGGCAGGGGATTATGGGGCTTTTCTCATGGGGAATACACTGGGAGAGACACAGTATTCTGACGGGGTGGTACAGGAGGAGGAGGAAATCCCAGACACCTTTATGGGATACATTGATCCCCATCACCCAAATCCAGGTCTCATTTTCCCTAATTCCAATCCCGTCATCCATGATCCAAAGGGGAGAAAGGAAAGAGGCAGGCACCCAAGGGGCAGAAGGAAGGAAAACCACATAAATCAGAGACAGGTCGTTGATATTAACATCCATTCATTGTCTAACAATTTAGAATATGGGGAATACTATCAATTCTCAAACTTGAATAAACAAACAGCAGGGATATGGAATATTCTACCAAAAGGGCAAGCCAACCCATTCTATAAAAACAAGGCTAGAGGGTTCCCCTATATCTCCTGTCGATCCTCTAATATTTTAATAAACAAATCCAAAATTACCCCAACCATCTCTCCGTCAGTCTTTATGGGGTAGTTCCAATCTCACCCCATCTGCCCCTCCCAATTTCCAACAAATACTGAGACGAGGAAGAGGCAACTAAGACCAGTAAGGACTACCCATATGAACAACATGAAGAAAATAAGGAAACCCTACTCTAGAGAGAACCCAAGCTCATACATGCCAACCCTCCCGATAGGTAGGAGACTCCCAATTTTTCAGGGAAAAATACTACTATTTTTCATCTTCTCCCGCCTAAAATTATACTTTCCCCAATGCATTCCCATGGAGAAATTGTTGTCTCCAGATTTCTATGAAGAAATCTCCCTCCCGGGTGTCTCAGAATGTGGCATGTATTCAAGTTGTCCCACTAATAGAGTCAGGCAAGGTCAGGCATTCGCCAGTAACTATTCACACCTGACTCCACGTGACTGGTCTTTTCACTATAAAAGGTGCGGTCCTACACAAATAGATGAATGAGTAGGAGAGCAAGCAGAAGTGTAAGATGGGAGGAGAGCCGAGATGCCAGAGCTGCCCAGGGCCAGAGGTCAGAGACAGGGACGCTGAGATGCTGGGAAGCTGCAATTCGTAAGAGCAGCATCGTTGGCTGGGTGCTGTGTCTCCAGGGAGCCTAAAAGAGTCCGCGTTTGGGAGCTGAGGGGCATTCTGGTCTCCTGCAGATACAGCAGGTGCAAGTGCTTGTTCCCCTGGGCTGGGGAGACAGCCCAGGAATGTCCGAGGCACATGTGGTGATAACCATACCTTGGAACGAAGAACTGTTGTGATGCGGAAGCACAAAAGCCAACCCAGTGAGTCTGAATTCGTTGTAGTGCCGGGTTGTCAAGAGCGTGATACAAAGTGGCATTTGACTCGCGTAAGAAAGAGGACCCAATGTTTTTTTGTTTTTGAGTGAAGTTAAAGGGAAGACTTCAGCAAAGTGAAAGTAACAGTGTAAGCATGACAAAGGGGAGACGCACGCGTGTGTCAAGTAATAACTGGAAAAAAGTCGGACATTGAAGTGAAAGTGTAAAGAGGTGCCAGAAGCCCATGAAAAAGGTGCAAGAGGCACAGAAGGAAAAGAAAGTGTCAAAGGGGCCAGAAGTCCACTGAAAAGGTGCAAGAGGCACAAAAGGAAAACAAAAGTGTAAAAAGGGGCTAGAAGCCCATGGGAAAGGTGAAAGAAGCACAAAAGGAAAACCAAGGGGAAAAGGGGACAGAAGCCCATGGAGAAGTGTGAAAGAGGCATGACAACGAGGAATAATATAGGACAGTGGGAGTGTGCACGGCAAAGTGTAAGGAATCTATGAAAGTGGTGCAGGAAGCGCGTGAAGGTAAAAAATGCAAAGAGTGAGAAACCAAGAGAGGGGCAAAGGGTCAGAGTGGTCATGTAGAGGAAATGCAAAGAACCTGGCATTTTTGAAAGTCTCTGATTCTACCCCGTGTCAGGATAATGTGTAAGAAAGACTACAAGTAAAGTAAAGGCAGATGCTGACTAATTGAATTGGTGTTTGGAACTAGAGGGGCCTAAGCTTGAAGAAAGGCCCCCTGTGAAACCAAAAAGAAAACGGTGACTTTGTGTTTTATGTTGAAAAATGGAAGAGTCATGAGCTTGGGGAATTGAACCCTGAGAGGCCTATTGAGAAAAGTAAAGCAGACAAGTTGATACTAGGGGAATGGAATCCCAAGAAACTCCAGGATATTCAAGGTATTGGAAATCACTGTAAGGGCCCTGTGGCGAAGATATTATGAACAGCCCTATTGAGTGAAACCATCTTTGTGACATTTACCAAGTTGAACCTGGTGAGTGATGTGGGATGTTTTACCCATGCATCCGAGCCCTACCACAAAAACTGTGCAGTACTGGCATGGAAAACATCATGATGGCCAGAGCTTCCCAGAAAATGCACAGGGAAATGCATGAAGAATAGGCTGCCACTCATTTTTGCCGATGTTATGGGCACAGAAGGGCACTGCCTAAAACCACCATTGGACTACCCACACAGTAGCCTGAAACCATTGGGAATGGTAATGCTGATTGCCAAAAGCAACCTAGAACTGTGGGGAATTCATTTTCTTAAATCCCAAAAATGGTTGCATTACCAGTACTCACCACTATCAGAAAGCCGGCGTTTTAAAATCACCAGACTTTTGTGTAAAACTGAATAAATTAACCCAAAGCAGGCCAAAGAAAGACTTACTGAGAGGTGGATACAATGTAAAGTTATATTCTGAAGTGACTTGAAGGTTTATAACAAGACTGGCTGAGCTCTGCAGGTCTGCAGGGGCTTAAACTGAAACTGGATTTAAAATTACCAAAAATCGAAATGTGTAAATAAACTGAGGGACAGACTTGTGACTGCCACATAGTTTGTCACTGTTAAAATGTCATAGTTTTGAGCTTAGAATCAGCATTCTAGCTGCATATGTAAAAATTGTTAGTTTTATTTGATGCAGAAAACTGGGTAACTAAAAGAGACATTTAGCTGAGGCCTGGCTTAAAAAGAGAGGGAATTTTGCCCACCAGCTACCCCCGACAGGAGTTGAGACTTGCACAACAGCTGTGTTCCCAGGCCTAGCTGCCTTTTGCTGTTCCCACCAAAAGGGATATGACACTTCTCTGATTGAATTACCTGGGCTCTGCAGGAAATTGAACAAAGCCCTGTCCTGACTCAGGCAAATGTTTTATTGGGGGGGGGGTTGTAAAAGTGGCTTCCTCCTGGAAGGAAAGGGGAGGAGCACTGCCTGTGAGAGCAAGCTGGCTTGGCAGAACTGGAAAAACCAGAAATTCAACCTTGTGCTGGGGGGAAACCACACCCCTTTGGGGCCAGAACATAAATCTAAAAAGATGATCATTCATAGAGCGGACTTGTGAAAATTTTATAAGTGATATCATTATTCTTGTGATTTTTCTGTGCACATTTGAAGACGTGTTAGGACCCGGTGGTATGTTGAGGGGGTTTTTTAGCGGAAAAGAGGGTATTACTCTAAATTTATGTATGTTAAAAATCTGACACTCCACCACCTAATGCCCACATGCTTTGCGAACATTTGTGTAAATGCGGGGACAAATCCAATATTGGTAACCCGACCAAAAAGTGAAATATATTGCCAGTTTTTAACCCAAGCTCCCAGAAACGGCAGAATTGGAACAGGGGCTACCATCAGTAAATGCATGATGTGTGTATGCAATGCCAAACAACTGTCTATCGGGGAAGTATGTATTTGGATCAGATATAGATTGTGTGTAAAGTTGACAGGGGTGGGTTCTCTGTATCATAAACAGACCTCATCATGATGACATTTCATTTCATTCCCCCAATCAAGGGGAAGAGGAGGAAGTGGCCAATGACAAGTGGAGAGGGGTAGGGCCTAGAAAGCTAGCCTCTCCACCCACTTTCAAAAAACAAAAAAGCAGTCAGGACAGATAGGGACATTCTATTCCACCTGCTGCGGGACGCTCTGCCGGGAAAATCCATACTTTACCTCCATCAACCTCCAGAGAGCCAACATAGAGACTTCAATCTATCCACCTTCAGAGACCAAGACTTTACTTCAGAATTTGTAGCAGAGAGGTCAACTACAAGCTAAATCCCTCTTTAGCAGGCCTCAAATCATTGCCACTATTCACAGCCAGGCGAGCTGTTTGAATTCTTTTCAAGAACTCTTGCCATTTGCCAGAGAGCAGTGTTGTATCCAGAGAGAGACCAGCTGAACCGGAGACCGCTGTATCTGGGCCCACAGACCTGATCAGAACCAGAGAACCAGGCTAGACCAGCAGAGCATAGCTGACCCAGACCGCTGTTAGCAGAACCAGAGAGCTGACCCAGATCACTGTGAAGTGCCGAGACCAGACCGGGGTCCAGTCCAAAACCTGACCAGATCCGTGGCGAGGCTTATTTCTAAATATATTGTGAGTACCTAGCAAAACTGTGCAGAACCAATCTCTTAGTTAAAATAATATAATTCAATCTATTTTAATCTAACCAGAACTGCCTCCTAGAAGTTGTCACCTGTCATTTTCAAAGCTGTCACCTGTCATTTTCTATCTGCAAGCTGTAACCTGTCGCTTTGAACTTTTAAAATTTAAAATCCGAAAAACTACCTTTATTTAATCGTCCGTATCCCTGGAACCGTTTGGGCTAGGAACTTGGTTTAACTTTCCTCTGAAAGCTTAGAATTCTACCTTTCAGACGAGCCTAGAACCGACTTCCTACTCCTTATACTTTCTCCGTAATCACGGTTCTCGCACTCGCAAATTTTACCGCGATTTGCGATTTGGTTAAAAATCCAGCCACGTGTGAAAACAGCAGCTTCCTTGCTTTCCTTTGCCAAAAATGTGTTTAACCTGCTAGTTACTCCTAGATCCTTGATAAAGTGAGCCTGAACTCATCCCAGGTATATTTCACTCACCCTGAACCTCCTAAAGGGAATTAAAACCATTTTCAGCATATTCCTCACTTCATTGCCAGCACATATCAAAGCACTTTTGCCTGTATTTCAAACTCATACCTGTAGTCTAAGCTTGCTGGGGTGAACTGAATTACATTTGATTGCATTTCTGAGAACTGTGTGCTTTCCTTCCATTTCCTTGCATTGCATAAAGGGGGGGAGTGGATTGCCAGAGAAAAGTGATTACATTGTGTTGTTGAAATCATATTGAGTATTTTCTGTATTGCATTTTCATTCCACATTGCATCCATTTGAAACCATAAAAGTATTGTTGCTATCGTATCCATCCTATAACCACTCATTATTGATTATAAAGAAGTGTGCTAGTGCCGGACTATCCATTATTGATTACTGCTCAGATTAAGTGTGATATTCAATTATTAATTTATTATAAAGTGTGATATATATATATATATATTGTTTAAATTATCAAATAAACCTTTTAGACTAGCAAAACAGAACTACTTCTTGGCTCAGTGGGGTCAGGGGGATTCCAAGAGAGGGGTGTTATATAGGGGTAGTCATCCAGAACTCATGAACTGGACATAAAGATATATCAATAAGGGTTTCCATTCATTATCCCAGACTAGGCATAGACTTAGCTGTAGTGCTGGATTGAATCTTCTTACAAATTGGGGGCTCGAGCCGGACGTTTGGGTTAGATCTATCACTTGTGCAGATTAATACAGCGTGCCAGCTGACCAGATACACATATCCGGTCGGATCACCACGCTGTGTTACGCTGTAAAGCACTCCTCAAAGGAACGCTCTAAGGAAAAGGTCTGTTTTGCAAAAATAAAATACAAACTTCTGTAAGTCAGGACAGAGACCAATCTCCAGAATGACGACCTTAGTAGACATGAAAATAGCCAGAGAGCACTTCTTACATAAGTTATTTGTGAGAGGTGAGTGGACTCACCAGGACCGCATGGTCTGGTTGCAGGCCATCACGCAACAGGTCACTGAAACAGGGTCAGATATATGGAGAGATCAGGGTCCCTTACATGTGGCCCTGAGTGAACTATACATGGCTCCTAAAGCTAAGGATGAACACGACAAGATGGTTAGGATAGCGGCATACCTGTACCTATATATGGGAGACATGCAGGATAAATGTACTGAAAGCCAAGATCTGGCGAATAAGCGACAGATGGAGTTAGAGAAGGTCCAATCTGACCTGGACACTTCAGAGCAGAGGCTGCAGGGGAGCCAGGAGTCAGAAAATGATAGTAGGCAGTATATCATTAAAATAAAAGAGGACATGGATATACTGCAACAGGAAAAGACAGACCAGGATACCAGAATTCTGGCTTTGCAGAAGGAACGCCAAGACAGTTTTGACTCCCTACTGCAGAGCCAGAAAAAGCTGGAGCAACAAATCAATTTCAACAGGGCATGCACAGAGCAGGTAGCCACCCTGCAAATCCAACTAGACAGAGAGAAAGAGGAGAGCAATAAACTGATCCTGAAAGACCTGGATACCCAGGCAGAGTTTGATCAGGAGCGCAAGAAAGCTGGTGCCTTCCAAAGGCAAAGGGACGACCTGGCGTCACAAATTCAAGCTCTTGGTCAGGAAAGGAACACCTTAGGCCAGGAAGTCTGCCACTTAAGAAGAAAAATGGAAGAAAATCACCTGGCCCACCAGGAACTGGGTGACCTCCAAAAAGAACACCAGGACTTGCTAGAGCACACCAGGAGGATGGAGGAGGCTCTGGCAAGACAGGAGCAGGCCAGTAGGGAGGGGACTCAGGAGGTAACCCTCCTGCAGCAAAGACTGGCCCAGTGCTCCAGGACCAATTAGGAAACGCAGAGAGAAAATGAGGCTCTCTGCCAGCACAATGATCGGCTCCAACAACAGGTAGCGATGCAGGAGAGACTGATAGAGTCTAGTAAGGCCTTAACTGAGGAACTGAAGGCGCAGGCTCTTGCATTGCAACAGGGAGCAGGGGCGGATAGAGACCAGGTTCGCTGGGAAAGGGAAACTCCTGAGCATAACCTCAGGAGCCCTAGTACCAGAGGCCTTTATCTCTCTCAGTCCCTGGACTCTGCCACCCCCATGTCCCCTGGTGCACATGAGCACCGGGCCACAGGGATGGCAGATTACTATCCAGCCAGAAGCATGGGGCTCATAGGCCAGTACCTCCCAGGAATGGATGGGCGGGCATCCGGGTATGGGCACCCAAGCACAGTGCAATTTAATGGGGAACCCCAGGAGAGTAGGCCCATTAGGGGAATCCTGAAAACCTCTGCCCAGTTAGGTCAGTGGGGGGGTACCCATCAAATCCTGGCAGCAAGGAGGAATCTGAAGACTCCTCTGAACGGCGCAGGACGCAGGAGACCAGGTCCCCACATTCTGCCAGCCTTTCCCAGGCTTGCAGAATCCGGGAAAACCTGGAAGATCAGACAGGAACCTCTGGGAGCAGCGCTTCTGAGTCGGAGGATGAATGGACCAGGGTTACCCGAACCAAAAAGGCCAATAAGGCAAAAAGGGCCTTGCTTAAGGACCCATTGAAGCAAATAAAGGCAATAAGGAGTGTCATCACGCCTTATCACAAGAACGCCAAGTATTCTGTTTGGGAACACTTGGAGCTTTACGAGCAAATGATGGAGACTTTCCATTTGAAGGACAGCAGTAGCTGCATCCAGTACGTCAAATGGACATTCTCCCCAGAAAACTCCAGTTTCTTTGCGGGGCTGGAGGACCAAAATCATTTAAGATGGTCCACCTATAAGGTGGCCATCTTGAAACATTTTTCTGTTCACAGAAATCCTCAGGAGGCTCGCAAGGCAGCCTACAATTTGCAATGTGGGGAGGATCAGGCCCCACAAGAATTCGTGCAAGAACTGAAACGTGCCTTTGCGCAGACCACCAGAAGGGTGCGCACAGACAGCAGAGAATTTGTCAATACATTTTTCCATGCCTTGCCCAAATATATAATGACCCAGCTCGTGAGAGATTTTCATGAGAAAAGATCTTTAGACTGGGGCATTGAACAGGCTACCCGGGTCTATGAGGTGCAGAAGCCCATAGAAAATAAAAGCAATACCCAGAAAAATCCCAAAACCAACAGCACCCCTGCTGCTGCCAAGGTGGCAGAGGTAAAGGTCACCCCCGTTTTGGATTTGGAGATGGGGGGGCCTAAAAACCTACCTGCACCTAATAATTCACAGCCCAGAAGGCCCTCGGGCCAGTCACAGACAGGGAGTCGAGGAGGTAGTCCCACAAATGGGGTCCCCCGCTCACCTGACTATGTAAGTCCCCGCTACAAGGGAAACTGACCAATCCTGGGTTATGTGTGGACTCCTCCAGCCCAAGGGGGGGATCCAGCCAAGCACCTGACCCGGGGAACTTCCCTCCTAACTTCCCCCAGGAGGGCAGAAATTCTCCAAATCCTGGACAGAACTTTTTCCCCAGGTATCCGCCCAATTTCCAGCCCCAAAATCCTCCACCCTTCTTTCCCCAATTCCCTGAGCCCAGACAACCTAATCCGGGAGAGGGGAGGCCAATGGTGGAGGGGTACCAAAATCTTCCCAACCAGGGGTACTACCAGAGAAGGGATAGCTACCCTTCCCGGGATCAGCCCAGGGGAGAAAATAGAGCCCCGTATCAGCCTGAGCGGGTTTCCCAGTTAGAGCGCCAGGTCCAAAACATGGCACAGGATCTGGGTCACATACTGAGGGCTCAACAGAACCCTCAGATGAGCATGCCATTGCAGAATGCCCCAAACTCTGGACGTGGTGCTCCAGAACAATGACGGGGGCAGCACCCCGATAACACACCGGTTCCCAGGGAGGAGGCACAAAGGGAAGGGGCGTGTAAAGCCTTGGAGGAAGCTTCCTTCCCAACTTGTAAACAGCCCCTGGAAAACCAGGAACTGGAAACAAAATCTCCTGCCCCTGAAAGCCCGCCTCCCAAGGAGCAGAGGGGGGGTAGGAGAAACAAAGGACCCAAACAGACCCACTTTGTGGAGGAGGTACAGTTCTTCCAATTTGAGGGAGAGGGATCCTCGGAGGATCCTGGGGAAAGGACCTTCTCCTTCAGAGATGGGGGAACTCCTCCCAAGGAAAAATGGGTCCCAAGGGATGCCAATTCAGACTGGGGAGATATGGAGACTGAGCTACCGCCGCCCATCATCTCATCCCAGAACCCACAATACCAAAATCCCCTGGTTCAAACCCATCCTGATGACTGCCTCCAAAAGGGGGGGGGGCGGCCCAGAACCGGAACCAGGGGAACCCACAATGGCTCTGATCTCCAGTTGCCAACTTTTTCTTTCAGATTCCCAAGGCTCTCCACAGAATTCTGCCCAAATTTCTTCTCTTGCAATGTCCAAAACCAGAAAGTTAGCCCACCAGTTGTCCAAAAATGTGCATTATCTGTGCCCCCTTGAGGAGAAGAAGGGAAGATATTATGCCCCGGTACAAGTAAAGGGGCAGGGTACAATTTTGGCACTGGTGGACACTGGATCCCAAGCTACCTTTCTGTCCAAAAGGGCCTTTGAGGAACTAAACGCAGGAAGGGGGGAGAATTACCGAATTCCTCTCACCTCTCTTCCTGGACAACTGCAGAACTTTGACGGGAAGGAAATTCCCGTTGAGGGGACTGCAGACTTGGACATTAAGATTGGGCGACACAAGGTGAAACACCCGGTCATAGTAGTGACTCCAGAGGGCACTCCTTGTTTACTAGGGAATGACCTCCTGAGAAGGTTGTCACCCCTAATAGATTGTGTCAACAAGGTCCTCTGGACCCAGACTAGCCGATCAATTAAATTAAAACAGAGTGTCAACCATGTTAGTTTAAACGGCACCTGCCACATGGTTGAACAAAAATCTGACCAAGTAGAATTTCACTTCCAGAACAACCAAATTCCAGACGTGACAGTAATAGCAGTAGGACAACAGATGGTGATGGGGGGTCCTCTCTATTTCTGAAAATCAACCTTCCTTCCAGTTTAAAGTGGTACTCCACGCTGGAAGGAAACACTTTGAAATTCTTTACTAATCCACAATCAGAAACGCCCACTCCTATAGTCCAGAAAGAGGTGAATTCAGCTGACAGCCTGGCTGATATTCAGCAAATTGGAGAGCAGTTGTTCATCCCTGTTCAGTTAAATGATGGGAAGGACTCTGTTCTCGCTCGAGTGTGTGTGAACAACGGTAAGAGCTTCATCAGCGAAGCCATGTTCCGCCAACTCCCAAAAGATCCAGCCATTCCCACATTCAAACTGATAGACAAATGGGACCTGGAAGCACCTAATTCCAAACATCTCCTGCCAAGCAGGTGTATGCTCAAAATCTCCATTGGCAACAAGAGCATAGTCCACAATTGTTGGGTCGTGCGAGACGTCACTGCCGCTTTTTACTTAGGCAGTGACATTCTCAATCGCTTTGCCATTAGTTTGGACCTAATAAACTTCAAAGCTTGGTCCCGATTAGCGGATAATCCCATGGGCTTTGATGATCCAGAAAAAGCATTTAGGTCAGCTCAATTGCTACCTTATGCAGTTGAAATTCAGATTAAAGAGGAAGTCACCATCCCAGAAAGGACCCGACAATTCTCCCTGGAAGTGAAAGTTAAAAGAGGACAACATTTGAAAAACCCTGATGCTTATATACATCCAAATGCTTCTCTCCAACAGCAAGGGTTGGGGGTAAACCCAACTCCATTAGTCAACATAGAACATGACACCATTCCAATAGAGGTGGATAACAGCGACTTAAAGAGTATTACTCTAGCCGCAGGCACCATTATTGGAATGGCGGTTGATGACCGACATTTTTCCATTGATCTAGGAAATTAACTGTTAGGACCAATCCCCAAGGACTGTTTTGACAGTGACAGTGAGGACAATACAACACCAGACAGGATTTTTACCCGGCATGGGGGGAACTTCCTGGTGTACACTTCCTGCCCTTATGGTAAGGAAGATGTGACTTGTGACTTCAGGAGGGATGAGGTGATTTTCCAGGTCCATGAGGGCTGCCTTTCCCACCTGAACCCCCCAGTCCAAATCAGCACTCTGACCAGGGACTTCTCCACCCAGCTGGAGGAGGCCGCTGAGATAGCCAAACCAGAAGTCTTTCCAGGCTTCAGGCAGATGGTGGAAGAGAGATTCAACCTAGCTGATGCCTGTGTGACTCTGGAACAGAAGCAAAAGTTGAAACAAGTTTTCTTGGATTTCCAAGATCTCTTTGCGGTAGACTCATATGACTGTGGCCGCACCGACATCCACACAACAACAATCCCCACGGACCCTGGCATGACTCCTGTGTTTGTGAAGCAATATCGCTTGCCTCTCGCATCAATGGAGTCCCTTACTGAAATAATTAAGAACCTTGAGTCCCGGGGAATAATCCGTCCAGTCCACAGCACCTTCAATAATCCGGTTCTGGGAATATTGAAGCCAAACGGCCAGTGGAGACTCTGCGCCGACCTTAGGGAGCTCAACAAACGGGTCCATACTTCCCGATGGCCTCTGCCCTACATTGACCAAGGGCTGGCCCAGATCCAGGGGTCACAGGTATTCACTGCAATAGACCTGACCAATGGATACTGGACTGTGCCTGTCAGTAGGGAGGACCAATACAAACTGGCTTTTACCTTTGGGGGCCAGCAGTACACATGGACCCGGACTCCCTTCGGATACCTCAACTCCGGCAATGAATTCAACATTTTCCTACACAAGGCCATGCCCGACCTGGGTGCAAGGGGTAACCTGGCTTATGTAGATGATGTCCTCATCAAAAGTTCATCTGTGGAGGAACACATAGCGGAGATCCGTTATGTTCTGACGCAGTTGAGGGTCGCCGGAGCAAAACTTTCCTTTCAGAAAGCACAGTGGTGTAGAACCCGTGTTAATTTCTTGGGGCATGAGATTACTCCTCAGGGTCTCTGTCCCCAGGAAAAGAAAGTGGAAGCACTTTAGAAACTGAAAGACCCCACAACTCTGCGGGAACTAAGGAGCTTCCTTGGACTGACTAATTACAGCAGAAAGTTCATTGAGGGCTATGCAGAGATAACCAGACCCCTGATTCATCTCCTGAAGGGGGGGGTCAAGTGGGAATGGGGTCCAGAACAAGCCGAGGCAGTAAGACAACTCAAAAGAAGCCTCTCACAAGCGCCCTGCCTAGCTTACCCTGTCAGAAACAAGGAGTTCTTCCTGGAGTCGGGGTTCTCTAATACTTGCTTGACGGCAGTATTATACCAAAAGCATGACAAGGTCAATAAAGTAATCTCCTATGCGAGCAAAACTTTATCCCCTGTGGAGGACAAATTCAACGATTGTGAGAAGGCACTCCTGGCAACGGTGCGGGCATTGAAGAATTACCGCCCGTTTATCCAGGGGGAACACATCATAGTGGAGACTCCACACCAGCCTCTGCAATATCTCCAAAGTGACAGAATCCGGGCCGGAAATGTGAGTAATTCCCGAATTACTTCCTGGATTCTGTCAATGCAAGGCTTTCCTGTGGAGGTCAGATATGGCCAAAACAAGAAGAGTCCCCTCGCGCAGGGTCTGGCTGACTTGCATGATTGTGCCAGAGAAAACTGCCTCGAGGACGAAAGTCTAAAGATCAAGGACAACACAGAGGCATACCTTAATTCCCCACACAAAGTCTTTGAAGAAGACAAGTGTGAGGGAATGCCCACTGTCTATGTGGATGGATGCTCTTACCATGTTGACAACGACGGGGAGAAAGAACTGGTGGCTGACGTAGGGAATGCATGGGTGAAGGAGTTTCCAGAACCCTCCGCTGGATACAAAATTGGTCCCCGAAGTAGTCAGGTGGCAGAATTGAAGGCTGTGCATCAAGCCATCCTCACTGCTGTCCAACATCAACTCCACAAACTGGTCATAATCACAGATTCTGATTATGTACGGAACGGGTTCGTGGAGCACCTGGTTAATTGGAAAACCAGAGGCATGTTATGTGCTAACAACAAACCCTTGAAACATGGGAAGTTGATCCAAAACATTGACGATCTGGTCACCTCGAATGGGATGACCATCTTCTGGAAGAAGATCAAAGGTCATTCCAAAGTAGAGGGACCAGACAAAACTGGAAATGACTTAGCTGATCAGCTGGCCAAAACCGGGGCCATCCAACGGGATCTAGTTGAGATTGAGTCCCTGTTGGGGGAAATCCAGGTCACTGCTATCACTAGGTCCCAGACAAATGCTCACAATGATCTTTCAACTGTCCAATGGAGCAAGGAGACCCCTGATGCTGATTTGATTACAGCTCAGAAGGGGGATCCAATTATTGGTAAGTTTTACCAACACCTTGAGGACCCTGAGAACTTTCCCCTGACGGATACCGATTACATTGGGAAAGAGGACCTAAGAGTGTTGATGAAATGTCCAAAAATGTTCCGGATCCAAGACGGTTTGTTGGTAAGGAAATCGAAAGCTGGCCACGATCAGTGGGTGGTTCCTACCTCATTCCGAAGCCTGATGTTAAGTCACACCCATGATGCGGCCACCGCCGGTCATAGGGGGTTTCACACAACACTGGAAATCTTAAGAGAGGTTGCATACTGGCCAAAGATATGGGGCAGGACCTTGACCAATACTTGAAGGGATGTCTTGTGTGTGCACAATTTCAGCCAACATCCCTCACACACCGGGCGCCTCTCCAAAAGAGGGGGATGACACTGCCATGGTCAGATTTACAAATCGACTTCATAGTCCCTGTGATTCGCTCGTCTAGAGGAAATAAGTACATGTTGACTGTGACATGCTTGTTTACCAAGTGGGTGGAATGTCTCCCAGCCCCAAATTGCAAGGCAGAAACAGCAGCTGGCCTGATGATTAACCACATCTTTTCCCGTTTTGGTCTACCTCAAAGGATTGAGTCAGACAGAGGTAGCCACTTCACCAGTGAAGTAATGACAAAGATGTGGGAGATACTGGGGGTCAAGAGAAAGCTACACATTTCTTACAGGCCAGCTTCTTCTGGGGCAGTAGAGAGATATAACCGAACCATTGTGAGCATATTAAAGAAGTTTGTGGCAGATTCTGGGCCAAGTTGGGATATCCGATTACCTCTGGTCCTAATGGCCATCAGATCTACCCCTTCATCTGCAACCAAAATGTCACCATTTGAGTTGATGACTGGACGCAAGATGGTGCTTCCTCAGCATTTGCTCTACAGAACCCAAGAGCAAACGTTGATAAATGCCTCCACAACTCATGAGTATGTGGAGAATTTAAGGAAACACCTTCAGCATGCTTTTGCCTATGCTCAGCGGACTATAGAAAGATCAGCTGAGAGTATGAAGACCCACTATGACCTGAAAACTTCCAGGAAGGAATATCAGGTGGGGGACCGGTTCTATCTATACAATTTCCAAAGGAACCAGGCCAAGCAGCGAAAATTTTTGCCTACATGGAAGGGACCCTATGAGATTATAGACAAGATCTCCCCTGTGGCCTACAAGATCCGCATCCCCAAAGGCGGTTTGGCAGAGGGGGAAGACAAGTGGGTCCACATAAACCAGTTGAAGTGTTGCCATCCCAGGCACACTTTGTAGCAACTAGAGGAGTCCTCGGTAATCCCAGAGGGTACCGCTCCAGAGTAATTCAATTCCAACCCTAAAAGATCCTACCTATAGCCTATCAAATTCTGTGTTTCTCAAGTTTATGTGTTCCTGTCTCTTAATTAAACAAAAATGTGCCTGTTCATATCTGTTGAGTTCTAAAATATATATGCCACCCCACTATATCAATGGTGGGGGAGAAATGTCCATGAATAGGTATTGCCGCTCTTCCTTTGTCGTCCTAGGAGAAAGAAAACCTTGAGACTGGCCAAGGAGGACGATCCGGAGACCGGGAGCAGAGACGCAAGGGGCCCGGGGTACCGCCCAATATTCCCATCAGGACCGGCGAGGAGAACCGTTCGATCAGTACCGGATGGAGGAAAAGATGCTGAACTGTGCCATCTATTGGAAGAAGATGAGGAAACATCCCAGATCTTGCAAGTTTCATCAGTGAAACAGAATGGCCATCGCAAGAGGGGGGCTTGTGGGATGTTTTACCCATGCATCCGAGCCCTACCACAAAAACTGTGCAGTACTGGCATGGAAAACATCATGATGGCCAGAGCTTCCCAGAAAATGCACAGGGAAATGCATGAAGAATAGGCTGCGACTCATTTTTGCCGATGTTATGGGCACAGAAGGGCACTGCCTAAAACCACCATTGGACTACCCACACAGTAGCCTGAAACCATTGGGAATGGCAATGCTGATTGCCAAAAGCAACCTAGAACTGTGGGGATTTCATTTTCTTAAATCCCAAAAATGGTTGCATTACCAGTACTCACCACTATCAGAAAGCTGGCGTTTTAAAACCACCAGACTTTTGTGTAAAACTGAATAAATGAACCCAAAGCAGGCCAAAGAAAGACTTACTGAGAGGTGGATACAATGTAAAGTTATATTCTGAAGTGACTTGAAGGTTTATAACAAGACTGGCTGAGCTCTGCAGGTCTGCAGCGGCTTAAACTGAAACTGGATTTAAAATTACCAAAAATCGAAATGTGTAAATAAACTGAGGGACAGACTTGTGACTGCCACATAGTTTGTCACTGTTAAAATGTCATAGTTTTGAGCTTAGAATCAGCATTCTAGCTGCATATGTAAAAATTGTTAGTTTTATTTGAATGCAGAAAACTGGGTAACTAAAAGAGACATTTAGCTGAGGCCTGGCTTAAAAAGAGAGGGAATTTTGCCCACCAGCTACCCCCGACAGGAGTTGAGACTTGCACAACAGCTGTGTTCCCAGGCCTAGCTGCCTTTTGTGGTTCCCACCAAAAGGGATATGACACTTCTCTGATGGAATTACCTGGGCTCTGCAGGAAATTGAACAAAGCCCTGTCCTGACTCAGGCAAATGTTTTATTGGGGGGGTCATAAAAGTGGCTTCCTCCTGGAAGGAAAGGGGAGGAGCACTGCCTGTGAGAGCAAGCTGGCTTGGCAGAACTGGAAAAACCAGAAATTCAACCTTGTGCTGGGGGGAAACCACACCCCTTTGGGGCCAGAACATAAATCTAAAAAGATGGATCATTCATAGAGCGGACTTGTGAAAATTTTATAAGTGATATCATTATTCTTGTGATTTTTCTGTGCACATTTGAAGACGTGTTAGGACCCGGTGGTATGTTGAGGGGGTTTTTTAGCGGAAAAGAGGGTATTACTCTAAATGTATGTATGTTAAAAATCTGACACTCCACCACCTAATGCCCACATGCTTTGCGAACATTTGTGTAAATGCGGGGACAAATCCAATATTGGTAACCCGACCAAAAAGTGAAATATGTTGCCATTTTTTAACCCAAGCTCCTAGAAACAACAGAATTGGAACAGGGGCTACCATCAGTAAATGCACGATGTGTGTATGCAATGCCAAACAACTGTCTATCGGGGAAGTATGTATTTGGATCAGATATAGATTGTGTGTAAAGTTGACAGGGGTGGGTTCTCTGTATCATAAACAGACCTCATCATGATGACACTTCATTTCATTCCCCCAATCAAGGGGAAGAGGAGGAAGTGGCCAATGACAAGTGGAGAGGGGTAGGGCCTAGAAAGCTAGCCTCTCCACCCACTTTCAAAACACATAAAAGCAGACAGTCAGGACAGATAGGGACATTCTATTCCACCTGCTGCGGGATGCTCTGCCGGGAAAATCCATACTTTACCTCCATCAACCTCCAGAGAGCCAACATAGAGACTTCAATCTATCCACCTTCAGAGACCAAGACTTTACTTCAGAATTTGTAGCAGAGAGGTCAACTACAAGCTAAATCCCTCTTTAGCAGGCCTCAAATCATTGCCACTATTCACAGCCAGGCGAGCTGTTTGAATTCTTTTCAAGAACTCTTGCCATTTGCCAGAGAGCAGTGTTGTATCCAGAGAGAGACCAGCTGAACCGGAGACCGCTGTATCCGGACCCACAGACCTGATCAGAACCAGAGAACCAGGCTAGACCAGCAGAGCAGAGCTGACCCAGACCGCTGTTAGCAGAACCAGAGAGCTGACCCAGATCACTGTGAAGTGCCGAGACCAGACCGGAGTCCAGTCCAAAACCTGACCAGATCCGTGGCGAGGCTTATTTCTAAATATATTGTGAGTACCTAGCAAAACTGTGCAGAACCAATCTCTTAGTTAAAATAATATAATTCAATCTATTTTAATCTAACCAGAACTGCCTCCGTGAAGTTGTCACCTGTCATTTTCAAAGCTGTCACCTGTCATTTTCTAGCTGCAAGCTGTAACCTGTCGCTTTGAACTTTTAAAATTTAAAATCCGAAAAACTACCTTTATTTAATCGTCCGTATCCCTGGAACCGTTTGGGCTAGGAACTTGGTTTAACTTTCCTCTGAAAGCTTAGAATCTTACCTTTACAACAAGCCTCGAACCGACTTCCTGCTCCTTATACTTTCTCCGTAATCACGATTCTCGCACTCGCGAATTTTACCGCGATTTGCGATTTGGTTAAAAATCCAGCCACGTGTGAAAACAGCAGCTTCCTTGCTTTCCTTTGCCAAAAATTCGTTTAACCTGCTAGTTACTCCAAGATCCTTGCTAAAGTGAGCCTGAACTCATCCCAGGTATATTTCACTCACCCTGAACCTCCTAAAGGGAATTAAAACCATTTTCAGCATATTCCTCACTTCATTGCCAGCACATATCAAAGCACTTTTGCCTGTATTTCAAACTCATACCTGTAGTCTAAGCTTGCTGGGGTGAACCGAATTACATTTGATTGCATTTCTGAGAACTGTGTGCTTCCCTTCCATTTCCTTGCATTGCATAAAGGGGGGGAGTGGATTTCCAGAGAAAAGTGATTACATTGTGTTGTTGAAATCATATTGAGTATTTTCTGTATTGCATTTTCATTCCACATTGCATCCATTTGAAACCATAAAAGTATTGTTTCTATCGTATCCATCCTATAACCACTCATCATTGATTATAAAGAAGTGTGCTAGTACCAGACTATCCATTATTGATTACTGCTCAGATTAAGTGTGATATTCAATTATTAATTTATTATAAAGTGTGATATATATATATTTTTAAATTATCAAATAAACCTTTTAGACTAGCAAAACAGAACTACTTCTTGGCTCAGTGGGGTCAGGGGGATTCCAAGAGAGGGGTGTTATATAGGGGTAGTCATCCAGAACTCATGAACTGGACATAAAGATATATCAATAAGGGTTTCCATTCAGTATCCCAGACTAGGCATTGACTTAGCTATAGTGCTGGATTGAATCCTCTTACAGTGACCACTTGAAACCAACTCTGGTTTTGCCATTTTTGTTGAACCATCATTTTTCTTTTAAAGAGACTTCATATCACATTTTCTCTACAGCGCGAGGGCAAGCATATGTTTAGACACAGACAGACTTGTATTTTGGACTCATAGACAACAACACCATTAGGAACATCAGTTAAGGTAACCATTGCTTTAGAGTTAGGGCCAGTCAGGCATTCCACAAACCCCGGGACCTTAGTAAATAAAGGTTTTAAAATGAATGATTTTGAGTCTGTGTCTCTATTGATACCATGCCTGTCTCACACATGGTGTGAGGAGTGGGATGCAACTCAACTGGGACAAGTTGGGGAACCCAACATTTAGAAAGGTTAGAACCCAAAGAGTCAAGACCATCTGTCATCACTTTTGAAAATGCCAACCTCTTTGCCATTGAGGAATCCTTCCCTTATCCCCAATTTAAAATGGGGATTGTATTGCCCCCTCTCACTGATCAGACCATTTTACCTGTTAGAATGAATGTAGAGGACAATCCTTATCATCTTTTTTGCCTCCAAGATGTTCTAGTGCAGGGAAGAGACAAGGCCATAGTCTCTTTGAGGTTACAGATACAATACCCACTTGACTGGTCCCTCTATATTCTACCCTGCAAAGAAGGAAAAATAAAAATGTTCTCCCTTCTTTCCTGCAGAGAGGAATTGAAATTCATGTCTTACATTTTTCCACAAACCCCATGAAGATCCATAGGGGAGAGAGAATGGGAATCCCAGTCTATGAAATGATTTAGAAATCACTCTTTGGGTAAACTAAGGCAACAACTGGGGACAATGCCACCCCTGAAAATGTGTTTTATTCCCTAGTGACAGAGGGGAAGGGATCTTAGTTCCAAAGGAACCATTTTGGGAGAACCAGACCATGGAGTGCCCCAATAAATGACCCTCCAAATTACCAATATTTTCCCTATGAACAAGGGCAATCTCTGTTATCAAAGTGGTGCCCACAATATATCAAGAGACCCTACTGAAGAGCACCTTGATTCTCTATGGGAGCAAGATATGAGATAATCATTCCCTGGGTCTCCTACTATCTACCTAGATGAAGCAGAAGCCCTTAATTAGATGGCTGTTTATATTGTCGGGATTTTGGCCATGGTATTGAAATCTGCCCCCAGAACATTGAGGCATTATGGAGACTTACTTGTGAGTCTCCTTTTCCAGAGAGACCCCACACCGATACCCTGGAAATAGAGAGGCCTGTGGGTGAGCCAGAGTTACGGCTAGGAGATGATAAGTAAATCACCACCTTCCCTGAAGACTTTGAGGATCATATAGAGAGGATGATCCTTACTTCACCTCAGTCAGGGGTGACATCTGATGGCAGCACCCATTTTAACCCCATCTCTCCTGTTGTGATATCCAAATACCACCCTAACCAGGAATTAAGACAGGATGAGCAGGAGGAGCTCATTTCCCTAGGGGGGTGTTCAAAGGGATGAGGGAAAATCTAGTGAATCCCTTTATGCAAACCCAAAAGGGAAGAATTACATAGCAGAAGGAGAAACCAAAGAGATATGATCTACTGACTTGCATATTCCTTTGGTGGAGTTAAATTCCTTAAGGGAAAAGTGTAGTTACTCTATTCCTTTGGGTATGGCTAAATCTCCCATTGGGACATGTATAGGGGACCTGGAACCTAAATATGAAGGCCAAGAGCAACAAGAAAATGTGTTTCTGCTATGATTACTTTATAAATCCCAGGTCTTAGAGTGCCCCAAAGGCTTAGAACTGGAAACGATATGTACCTGTATTCTGTACACTCATACTAATGAAATTAAACTTCCACAGGAAACCAAAGGGGAGCAAATACAGTTTTGTTTAAACTGGACATCTGACTCTTGTAGAGAGGTTGGTCATGCAACACGAAACTGCCCCTTAAATAAAATTGATTACACCATTGTCAATAAAGGAAAAGAAAACCCCACTTGGGAAGGAGAAGAGGGTTGAAAGCAGCCTGCCAGGAAGGGAAAGAAAAATAAATCCCAAGAATGGTCCTCTAGTCAGGAACATTCCCGACAACCACCCCCTGAAAATCCATCAACAAATGTTCCTTTGGCGGAAGGCCAGATCTATAGGGGAAGGGTGTGTGAGAAACCAAGGGGTATTCTCCCAAGTAGACCCAGAGAATCCTCAATTCAGAAGGCCAGGGGTGGGCCGTCGCTTTTGTATTCAAACCCTCGTGGAAATACCCCAGGTGAGACCTGGCATCCCAACAGGATAATAGGCAAGGATGAATTGTCCCTGATCCAAGAGAGATTTGGGAATACTGTGTTAGAACAAATGCAGCCAGGAAGGTGGGTCAGAGGAAAAAAACAATATGACTTTAAACCTAACACCTTTTTATCTGCCCACCTCTCAGACCCAATGGGAGGCCAACAAGATCAGTACATCAAGGCAGGGGACAAGGAGTAGGAAACACAAAAAGGGAGGATCGCCTGGGTGGGACAGTCAGGGGTTGTTCTTGTGGGAATACCCCGGGAGAGATGCTGTATTCTGACAGGGCGGTAGAGGAGCAGGAGTGAATCCCAAACACCTTCATGGGATACATTGATTCTTGTCACCCGAATCCAGGTCTCATTTTCACTAATTCCCTAATTTATTGGTAGTATGGGAAAAGCTTACATGGGGATAGTGGCATAGATTGGTTCAGCCAGTGTTAACATGTTTTCTGAAAGTGACCTTGCATTCTTACTTGCACTATATGCAAAGCAAACATAATGAGTAAACTTTCATAGAGATACTGGCATACTATGGACGTTTTCTTAAATTTGCATTACAATGTCATTATGGACAAAGCTAACATGAACATTTCGTGGCACAGCCTGCTTGGACATCTTTTCCTACAGTATCATTAGTAGCATTATGGGTATTATGACCTTACATATCTTGAAAGATATCCTGAAACATCAGGTTTACAGTGTACCCACTGCACCCTTCTTAATAAAGGAGACCTGGGGCTAGATTACAGAAATATTGCACCAGTGCAAGTGCAAAGTTTGCACAGTATTTGCATTAGGGCAACGTTTGCCCTGTTTTTAAAAACACTGGTACATATTAGAAAACTAATGCACCATGACAAGTGCAGTTTAGCATGGTATATGCACCATGTCAAACATTTCCAGAGTGCAAAAAAGATACATTTTCGATTTTTTTTCACCAGGGCAAAGTTTGCCCTAGTGCTAACACCATTGCGAATACCATTTGTTGAACAGGAATGTGTGGGAAGAATGGCGCACAAATCTGCGTTTTTAGGTGCAAATGAATCAGCCCCAAAGTCTTTTTAGAGAGGTGCAGGGGGTATGATGTGTAAAACTGTTGTTGCAGGATACTTTTCTTGCATGTTAGCTCAACCCAATACCACATTGTCTAATGCCCCTGAAGAAGGTTCGACTGCTAGGACTGAAACATGTAGGTGTAGATAAACCTCTCCTAATTAATGCATGGACATTTTTTTAGAGGAAGGCTTCAATCTTGCATGTATAGGTTTGATGTTATGTTCATGATATATAGATATGGTTACAGTGTTAGGAAAAGTGCTCACTGAGGTGTATGCAATTGTATGCAGTAAACATTATTTTTACATACATAGAAAACTAGGTATTAAAGTTGTATTCATAAATTCACACGAAACGTTTTTGGATGCCCTTCAATTACTATGTTGCTCTGCATATTAGATATACAATTTACCTGGTGTCCCCCTCTTTTTATGTTCGGGTTCCTCCTAATAGTTTAATTGTCAGCATTGCAATGCAAACCGGCTGATGGAACACTGCCCCACACCATATATTTCAAAAACGACCAAAAGTGTATTTGCTGCACACTTTATAGTCCGGCTCAATGTCATCCGACCAGCCCTCTGCAAAGACCTTTTTAAGTGGCTGCACTGAATCAGAAAGACTCTCTGGCTCCCAGTGTGTGTACTATTTCTGTGCATGCGCTATTCGTGTTTTAATAAGAACGTGGAGTGAGAAATGACAGTGAGATGCTCTGGAAGGTGCATGAACATGTCTAATCTAAACTCTATGATGAAATAGAATACATTCATGGAAGAAGAAGCAAGGCATCCTGTCACTATGGCGGGGGAGCGGCAGGGCTTGTTTCAAAGGATTAGCCACCGTGCAAATCACATCACAGTTACACTCCGGGAATATTAGGAAAGGGAGGGCAAGAAGGAGCAACTTTTGCTCATTTCTTTTTCCTTGACAAGCGAATTTTAAAAAGCGAGCTAACATTGCGGTAAAAATGAAATCAACTGCCGTATTACTTGCCACAAGTCAGCTACTATAATATGAAAAATTGTTATTTATTTAGAAAACATATTCAAGATTAATGGCATGGCCAAGGGACAAATAGTGTTAAATGAGGGGACAGGGGAGTGAATTTGCAACCCTCTGGTTTGACGAATGGCACCGACTTTAGCTGTCACATAGCATTTTAGGGCATTCACTCATGGCATTGTTTTTGGTTCCAAATCACAGTTGACAGTTATTGTTAAATCCAAGGTGCCTTCATGCAAAACCAATTCGCTCCTTGAAACTGCGTGCTCTCTATTGACCGATTGAAGTAATTTGCAACGCAGCTCTGGGGCTGAGGCGTGCAGCTCAGATCTTAGGAAATTTAGACCTTTCTGTCTGTGATTGAAAACCATTAAACACATCTTAAATATAAATGAGTGTTCTGCGTACTGTCCTCTTTAATGTTTATGCTTTTTTTCCAGATGTTTCATTTTATGCTTACCTGAAGAAAGGTATTGTCGTTGGCAATTCCGGCCTCCTTTTATTTCGAAATAACTGCAGGATCCAGCCACAGTAGGAATGTGAGATATTGGTTTTTATTCATAATACATGACAATTGAAATGTTGCTACAAGAGTCATAAATTGAGGTTAACCATAAATTCCACCTTTAAATGCATTCCGTAACATATGGGTGGTTTGTGCGCGAGGTGTCATCATTGAACAGGGTGCTGCATGAAAGTACGGCCCACAGTATAGCTCTTAGCTCAACGCACTCTATCCTGCACAAGGCTGGTACTAGCCATTCATTAACATGTTTCCATTGTACAGCGCTTTCACCAGCCACCCACTTTGTCCTAAGGCTGCAAAAGGAAAACCAACTTCAGGTTTTGAGTTAGTGTTTGTGTACTTTATTGGTTCAATTATGACGAATACTAAAGAGCAGCAACAGATCTAACTACACGTTTTCTACACCTGTTTCAGGTGTGCACGACTAAACTGAATGAAGCCAACGACTGTCTAGCCGAGACTGCACAGGGAAATGAAGGCTATTAACCACAGGCTGTTGCACACTGGCCTGCCAGCACTCTGAAAGGCCTCTAGAATGCTCTGAAAACCTCAATCTCTACCTGCTAATGCACCATGCCCTTAGCCCTACTCAACACAGCCAATTGATTGATGAGGGACACTGCCATACATCATTGCCCCCCCCCCCCTTATTAGTCTGGCAGTGCGTTACAATGTTGTGGTAACATTTATCTCCACTATGCTACAGCTTAAAATTCTGTCTTTGGTGATGAAGAAAACACCTCTAGCATATAGTTATGGATGTTACAGTTATTTTTGTGGGTTGAAAATGACCTTCAAAAAGGGATATTCATTCTGGTAGTTAAATAGAGTAGAATTCCAACGGTTCTTTGCAATAGGATCTGCAATTAAATTAAACGAATTATGAATATTGAATGTGGCATTTGGGCTCTCAATTGTTTGAATTTTGTTCAATTTACTGTTTCAGAATCAGTTGTTCTGACATTCCATTACAATGAGATGCATACAGCTTTCCTCTGTAATCCTAAATATCATTTTGCAATCTTTTTTCATATTTCTTGGTAACAACTGAGTTGTAGAGTGGGATACCTTTCATCAAGCGTTTCAAGTGACAGGTGGCCTGACCTTTTAGCATGCCATTGAATCCCAATAATTGTGATTGAACTCCTATTAATGCAATGCCCCCAAAACATTTTATTATACTTTTTATTTAACTCGATGAGACCTCAGCTGTGCTGTATATACCATTTGATAGAGATGTATCTGAACCTCTATACATTTGACTGAGCCCCAATAAATGGAATGACCCCAAAAAAGTGATATACATTTTGTATGAATATGAGATGCATTTGATCTGAATTCCAATGAATTGGATATCAAAAGTCGATATAGATGTATCTGATCCCCTGCAAATTGTATTGAACCTCAAAAAATATAATTACCTCAAATACATTGTATTTACATTTTATATTGATCTATATATAAAAGTTAAAATATGTTTTTTGTGGCGGGATATGTGGTGAAGCCCTTTTCTTCATACAATTCCACACCATCTCACCAATCTGTACCAAATTTTGCATAGTTACCTGTTAGGAATCTTCGGACATAACTTGCTAAATGACATTTGGACACCCCATCCCTATCCTGGGATTTCAGCAATTTCACACATGAGACAGTTGCCTAAAATAGGCAAAACATCATTTGGTCTTAGAAGGACTGGTCCCGACACGAGGAACACAACTCAAGGTCCAGGCAATAGGATGCATGGTTTCCAAGATATGTACATTGTAATGCACTGCAACAAACCGCACCAAGCCAAGGTGAGGCGACAGTTGGGAGCACAGTACAGAAGTTCCCTGTATACAGCAGCACACCTTCTCTCACCTGCCCCCAACGTCTGCTCCAGGGTATGTCAGCCAACCACATGCGCCCATTCTGAGTGCAGTTTACTTCAGGGTGCAAAGCAAATCAAATGATAAGCGAATCAAAACAGCCACCTACAGGATCAGTTTTATTGTTTCTTTCTACAGAACCCAGAATGGGTACTTATGCTATTAATAAATGAAAACGATGCTACATAAACTACTTCAACATTACCACATGTACGACCTAACTTTTTTTTACATTTGCAGAAAGAAAAGAAGATTGACAGAAACAGCTACCAAACTAAGAAACCTCTTCACAAGCTACAATGTAAGTGTATGCATGTATGTCTCTGTCATTGGAATAATGTGATGTCACTGTGTATTAGACTAAAGCATTGTTTTCCACTGAGCAGTATTAAGCTACAATGTAAGTGTATTAATATAGCATGTATGTCTCTGTCATTGGAATAACGTGATGTCACTATGTATTAGACTTAAGCATTGTTTTCCACTCAGCAGTATTGTACTACACTCTTTTCATTCCATTTCACCACTTACAGTATTTTCAATCCCACAACTTTCTTTCATAAACCTTCTGTAGCACAATTTCATGTCTTTATTATTGCATAGCCCTATCCTCATCCATTGCTGAAAGAAGATCCAACAACATTCACACTCATACAATTCGAAACCACTTACACACATCACCAAACATACACACTCCTCCTCACCCCTTTACAATTTCAACCACACAACCCTCATACTTTTATAGTAAATCACACAATTACAGCAATCGCTATATTTCTCATTATAGCACAATATTCCCCCTTAATGACTAACATCACTACTGTGCAACAGGTAGTATTAAAAACACGTTATTACCCATTCCCCATCTCTCTACACATATTCATTCCACACACTTCCCAATTTCAATGTCAAATGTACCCAAACCTATGCAAACCCTCACTCGTACAGCCTTCCCAACCACTCCTATCATCCCACTGCACAAACAAACAGCAGTCTTACTCAGCCCACCACAATTACACTTGCACACCCATTATCTTTAAAACACACTTTCTTTTTTTTCCAACAGATTCAACAGAATGCCTACTAAAAAGCAACTCTGTAGAAAACACAGGGAAGATAAAAAGAAAGACAAGCAATAGAGTCTACCTTCCCTAAAACAATATATAACAAACATTCAAACAGAAGAGCTAGTAAACTTGCTGGAGCAAACTAAACCAGTCAGCACTAAAAAGGTAAGCCCGCTCCTTTAAAAAATGTAAAACTAAAACAATATGTAGTAAGGGAACGGGAACTCAAGATGAACCTCATGCTATGTCTAGCAATATTAATGTAGCCATAGGAAAACAGTATAAAAAGGTCAATTTTACAAACAATGTTCCAGCATAGAGTTATTGCAATCTAACAAAAAAATCTACCAAGTCACGTTCTGCACTAAAAAACTACCACAGTAAATGGACCCTTCAAGCTCTGATTCACAACTCATTTCAAATAAAGAGAAAATGTTTCATATTGATTTAAAACAGAAGGAAGCCACTCACCAAAATGAATCAAGAAACTAAAAAGATTACTTGTAAACATACGCAATATCAATATAGATACCTTTTCCAACTTCTGTGGACGTGAGTGGTTTCACACCAGCAGCACAGAACCATACTTCAAAGAAGACACATAGAAGCAAGAACAAACAACCCCAATCGCCATAGACACTAATGGGAAAGGGTATGAAGTGGTAGCAGACACCATTATGGCAAAAGAAACCATAGTAGAAAACTCTTCCCCAACAAATCTTCAAATAAATGTTCCTTTTGTCCAAACCATTAGTCCAGTGTACAAATTGACATTTAGCTCAATATGTAACGTATGCCAACAGTGGTTCAAATGATTACGACAATTCCTCAATCACTTTTTGAATCTAAAAGACAAAAGTAGAATTACAACTTTACAAACCATGGACTTCTGCCCAGTACGCATCCACAATGAAGTGCAAAGACACACATTAGCCTACATTTCGGGAACTGCTTGTAAAAGCACCTTCCATCACATCAAAATGTTAGCAACACACCCTTCTCCTATGAAAAACCTTGTCATTAGATTGTACTATGCAGAAGGTCTTGCTCTAGAACTGCAAAAATGAATGAACACTCTCCTAAATAGAATAGCTGAACAAATCATTTGAGAAATAGAACACATCCAAACTAAATATTTTGAAATTGAAGTTGACTAAGAAACATCAGTTACTTTAGAAAACATTAGTGAACACCTCACCAACAGCATCCTCATTAAAAACACATGCAAAAAAGAAATAGCAAAGTTTTAGAACACATCTGCCATAATATCAAAGTATGTGTCAGTTGTCGCAGAACTGTTTCTAAAAAGAGTACAAATATAGTACATATGGCCTACAAAATACAAGACAATGAGGAATCTCAACAGTTCCAATTAGCTTTATATCTAACAGCAGAAAATAAATACAAAATTACTGACCCCACAATTGTTTGTACATACTAATATACACAGCTTGGCAATAACCAAATGCCATCAAAGGCTATCACTAATGATTTAGAAATCTTCCCACTTCCAAAAGCTCTCCAACAACTTAACTTGTATGAGAGCATTGCCATACAAACAGTACATTATTTTCAAGCTATAGCACATCTTCAACCAAAAACTGCGAATATGCGTCCATCTGAGTTACTCAAATGCATCCATTGTAAAGTAGTATATTTGCCATTATATCTTAAATAAAATTTAGAACTCTAGGTGTAGGATGACCAATAGAACCACCTTTTATTGTACTTGTCTATGGTGTACCAATAATAGTCAAAAGAAATTGCCGAAAACTTGTTGACATAAACAAAGTTAGACAAGCCCTAGACTATCCTAATCAAAACAATGAATACCACAGAGATATAAACATAGAATACATTTTAAAATAACCCACCCAAACGGTTGAAGAACCACCACAAATTGGCCAAATCAATGTGTAGATCATGTTACTGCAGCCAACATTCTAGACCAGTATTCAATTCACCCACTACATTCCAAAACCTCCATAAAAGATGCATTAGAAACGTGCCAAAGGATCTCCATTGTAAATATGGGAACAACGTGTAGAAGCAGGTTCTTTTCCTAGACTCTTTCGTACAGGAAAAGCATGAATCTATATTGAAAGAGCCGCACCCATTAATTCATCAGAATATTGTTTTTAGGACTGTTTTCTGAAGACCCAAGATTCAGACAAAATGTAGAATACATTTTTCATCTCTTGTTCAAAAGTGAATTAGCATCTCTATTTTATGGAGTTGCACACACACTTAAAACAGGTTCTCATTTCTTAAACATGCCAGCTACCCAACACCTTCAAAAGATGAAAGACATTGATGAAGTTTTGCAAACCTCTTGGCAAACATGCATGGTACAAAAGAATACTGGTTCTGACGTCACACTGATATACATTGTTTTCTAAGGAAACTGGGCCCGCCTGCATGGTTTGTTACTTTAAGTTGTTCAGAATATACATGGGATGACTTGCATGACGTTCTACGTACTGCAAACCAAAATAAAGAGGGAATAGACATAACAAGTGCAGGAGAACTCTGTTCTCTTGATCCTGTCAATGTTTCAGGATACTTTCACCATTGCTTTATTGCCATGCTGCACTTCATCTGCACTAAAACAACCCCTCCAAAGACTTCTTTTGGAGAAAAGAATATTAATCCGAAGGAGCACCACCCATTCACATGCTTTTGTGGATAGAAGATGCTCCTGAATCTGGCTATAACATTGATGCCACTGTTTTGCTATTTATTCAGAAATACATTACCTGTGGCATCCCTTTAGAAACTAAACATAGTGACCGACGTACACAAATCTTACGCTTACAAAGACGTAGGTGTGCTGTGATAAATCCTATGGATCCCTAAAAAAAGCCCTGCCTAAACTTTCCTCCCAGGTGGCAAGGGGAAGACAGACGCGTTGTGATCATGACCTTGGGGTTGGTGCTCTGCAGGACGATCACCTGAGAGGAAAAAGGCTCAGGGAGGTTGGAGGAATCCATGGGGTGCGGAATTCCTCTTCCCCCAAGGAAGGAGTATTACAAATGCCAGAATACCTAATTGCGTGTTGCCACAATAATCTAACAGATTCACTTGTTAAACACCGACATGTGGGTAAATTCAGCCAATGCTCCTGTGGCATAACAGTTAATAAAACCCATTCTAAAGCACCTAGAGCTAAATGCTTCCCTAACTCAAAATGGGTAATGGAAAGAAGTCTGAATAATTATCACCAAAAGCCTAGAACACCTTATTCCCCTTTTCAAATAAGAATGGTCACTGAATTGTATGAAATTCCTTCAAAGAATGTTGTAGGAAATAGGAGGAAAATCAGCAAAGCACAAAGAGTTTGAAAAACTAACTTCAAGTCCTATAATTTCCTCCGTACTGGCACGAGGAAGAAGGATGCAGAGGAACATGACTATGGGAGTGAAAGTACTATACGGCCTCAGATCAGATGTGGCAAACGGCTGAATTTAAGCATATTACTAAGCAGAGCAAAATAAAATAACCTGTTGTGCCCCCCAGATCCACCCTGCTCCCCTTGATGTCCTTTGTGCCACCTCACTTCACTCCCCCGCCCTGGCATTTCATGATGTCCGAACCCCCCACAACTCCTCCTGCTTTCCTGTTTCTCTTCTTTCCTGCTCTCCCCTCCCCTTTCCCTTCTTCCTCCCCCACTTACACCTCATCACTGCAGGAGTTGTCTTGATTCACCATGATTTCACCATCACCGAACTGTTGCAAATGCTTGGATTTGACTTTTGGACGCTTTGACTCTTGGTGCTTCACCTTCTCCACTCATGTGCATTGTGGCCCTGTATCATTTGACTTCATGGACACTTTGCTTTTTGGTGCTTCACCTACTCAACTTGTACTGATGGTGGCCCTGTATCACGCTGTGCCCATCCTCATCTTGAATCCTTGCTTAAATTTTATTTTCTCTGCAATATTTGTGTTTTACTGACCTCTGCAACTGTATTTGTTTCTCCCCTCTGCTCTCCCTCCTTTCACCATTTGATTCTCTGTTCCCTCCTCCTCTCCCTTCTCCTCTCTCCTCCCACCCTCCCTTACTTTTTCTATGCACTTACTCTATCAGAATTTCCCTCCCACCCCTCCCTTTCTTATCTGTGTTTTCGCTCTTGCACTATTTGAAATGTCGTCAGGCCGAGTACAATAGTTAATTTCACCTTTGTGTTGTTCATGGCCATATAAGAATGTCATTGTATTTTCCCTTGTACCCTCCCTTGCCTTGAAGTGCCTTGAAACACATTGGGGCTGATTCATGGAATTTGTGCGCCGAAAAACAGGGATTTGTGCGCCATTCTGCCCGCAAATCCCTGTTTAACAAATTGGGATTTGTGTGCAGAATGGCGCACAAATCCCTGTTTTTTAGGTGCACAAATTCCATGAATCAGCCCCACTGTGTATAGGTGCTTTATAAATAAACTATCATATCATATCATATCTCTTAATTAGTGTAAATGTATTAGTTGCAGAGATTGTGCAGCAGGAAGCGTGTGGAAGAGACACTTACCGGTAAAAAATGGTTGTGTAGTGTTTATGCAGCGGGAAGCAGCATTCGTGAGGGAAATGTTCCCTCTTTGGAGGTTCCAGGTGGCTGGGTTGCACCTGGCTCTCTCAAGAGCAGAGGAGGCTCCATTCCTCAGTGGCGTGAGCGCAGGAGGACCAGAGGAAGTTGTTTACACAGCTGCGAAAAACCACAAGTTCCAAAAACCTGTGAGCACTGAGCAGAGCAGAAAAGCCACAAGTACCAAAGACCTGCGAACACCGAGCAGAGCATAATCGTGTGACTTACCCAGTAAGTGCACAGCTTGCAAGTGACTCCAGAGAACTCCAAAGCTGTCCACATGTTCACTACAAGTGAGTGAAAGCAGCAGTAGCAGTCATTTTGAATGCCGAACAATACTAGACCAACACAAGTGGTACTGGTTGAAACGAAGTGACTGTATAAATAAGCACATGAGAATTTGGAAAGCCCAAAAACCCCAGGGGGAAGCTGTAAACAGTCCAAAAGCTTACGAGCAATACCCAAACTAAGAGTGTATTGCCAACCAGCAATACCAATATAACAAACAGTACTCAAGGCAAGAAGGCAAGGCAAGAAGGGCAAGAAGGGAATATTGAGAGGCTTAAGGATTGTGAGACTTACTACTCATGTGTTATGAAATACAAAACTTCAGGTGATAAAAACCTACATTGACAAAGCCAAGATAAAAAGTGGTCATCATTTGGTTGTTGGTACAGAGTTCCCAAGAAGTCTTAAAGAGCACTAATGTGGTTTCTTGTTTTCCCGCAACTTCTTTAAAGTTTGATGCAAAAGATGTCCAATGAAGTTGTTGTTATCCTAGGGTGGAAGTTACCACTGAAGCACCTTTCTCTTTTGTTATTGAAGAAGTAGACGGGCATGCAAGTATACCTGTGGGGCAGAAGTTGTTGGCTAAAAGAACCTGGCAAAAGAATGAGCCAGGCAGTAGATGATGCAAGTGCTGAACTGTGGTTCTAAGAGAAACAACTCATGTTGATGTGTGACATTTGAAGAAGAATTATGAAAGCCTGTTGAAGAAAAATTACATTTTTTTTTGTTGTTCAAAATTGCAGTAAACCATCCTGACGAAGACATTTGCTATTACTACATAGGTGAAACCTGTTCTTACTTCAGGAGGAGTTGGAATAGTTTATTTATTTCTGAAACCGACAATTATCCTGGCAAAGACATTTGTTGTTACTTATTTCCTACTTGGAAAAGTCACATGTAAAAAAAGTTCTTATTTCAGGAGGATTGAGAACTTGTGATTTCTTGAGATACATTATTGGAGCAAAGGAATTTTATGCAATTGAGTACCAAACCATAGGAACTGTATTGAAAATTTGTATTAAACCAGATGTCATTGTTTCCTTTGAACTGTGGAGAAAACCCTTGTTCAGAACTGGAGAAGGGAAACTCACCCAGCTTATGAATAGAGGCATTGATCATATTGTGAATCAGATCATATGCTATACATTATTAGTTGTACAGGTGCGAGGGTCAGATATCGTTTTGTTAGAGTGTTTCCTTTACTTTATTATACTTTATTATAGGCAGCAAAATCCTCATAAGTGTAGGGATAGTGAGGAATGTATCCAACCTGTTCATTGAATAAAATGGCTAAAGTTGAACACTCATTACAAAGTTGTCAGCCTCACATTTCAGACCCGTCACAGTGACAAATACTGTCAACAATGAAATAAAAGCAAAGATAAATACTGCACCAAATGTTGCTTTGGCTTCTTTAGACTAGTTTCCACCAAATGACAGGTAGTTAGTTTGATGTCTTCTGCACAGTCCCCTAAAAATGCATACAACATTAAAAGAGATGAGGCATCCAAGTTCATCAATGATTACAATTCAATCATTGCCCTCTTGTGGATAGACATTAAATACCTTGCAGACAATTAAACTGCAGTTGCAAGATATGTCACATCCTATCTCACCAAAGCTGAGAAGACTGAGCTAAAAGATCTTTGGCCCATGACCATGCAGCTTAACCCGGCACGCTTCTGTTGATGTCCCCCATAATGTAATTTTCTCTTATATTATGGTATGTTTTCATGGGCTTTGCAACGGGAACGTGCCGAGTTAAGCTGGTCCTGACTTCGCACATCTGCTGAATTTCGAGGGTTTTGTTGCATTAAATCTCTGCATCTTAACTGCACCTTAACTGAGGGAATGTCCATCAATTACAAGGGTTTTGTTATATCATAATTGTTGACAGGCTGCTAGCTATGGCCTTTGTTCCCCCACTGTGTTTCTTTGGACCCACTCGGTGGCCATTGTATATTTTGAAACACTACCTTTCTTTCCCACTTTCTAGCCATGGCCTTTGCCCGTGACCATTGTCCCGTCCTACGGCCGTGGTCCCTCTGCATGTTGCCCAATAGCTTTCTTACAGTCCCACTAGTCTTGGCCTTCAGCCATGCCCAATGCATGCAACATTCAGCCAATTGGCACTGTTCACATTGCTCCAATCGGTTTCCTAAATGGGCACACTAGCCATGGCTTTCGTCCATTGATTCCTTTGGGCACACTAACCATGGCTAGCCATTTCCATCCCTAGCCCTCTCCCATTCCCCCAACCCTCATCCTTTCGTCTGACACACGTACATTCCCGATCTAGTTTTCTATCATAATCGCGGTTAGCCCACTGAAGAAACCTGGTTATGCAAAAGCATTTGAGGTCTGACATTGGTCTCCAGTCCCCCTCAACTCTACAATTTCACATGGTGTCCTCTTTCCCCACCCCACCTGTAGCTTCACATCATTTCATCCTTTTAAATGCTCCAAATGACCCTTTTTCCACTTTAATCCCAGTTATACCCATTATAAATGCAGTTATATCACGTATCAAGCAACAAAAACTGCGGATTTTTCATTTCTGAAAAGTCTCGCTGATGCATTGTGGGACACATCTATAGCTACAATTTTGGGAGATTGGGGCACCCCCTTCTCCGTCAAATATTTTAACAACTACTTGACTGAATGACCCCAGACACCTCCTGGAAATATTATTAGCCTCCCTTGTCCCTTTGCTGCAAAGCAACAAGACGGATATAAAGGTTCTAAGGAGCCCCGTTGTCTGTTGTATATTTTTAAAACTACAGGATGTATTTATCCCATTTAAAAAAGCAAACAGTTATTAAGAAAGTAAAAAATGTGGTTCAGCCTAGTCCCATTCATTTCTCCATAGAGAATTGTAATTTTGCTCCAGCCCACAGCCAAAATCGCTGGACAGAACTGAACCAGGTATGAATCAACTTGGGCATGAAGCATCAACTGTGAGATGTCTGGGGTTATTCCATCCAGTAGTTGTTAAAATATTTGACTTAGAAGCGGGTGCCTCTTTATCCCCAAATTATAGCTATATCTCCCATGGTGCTTTGCAGCAGAGTGGCTGACAGGTTTTTTAGAAATGAAAAAACAGCAATTTTCCCCCAGAAATCTATTGCTAATACATTTTAACTTTTTGGATGGATTTGGATGAAATTCTATAAGCAAAATGTTGGCCAAGGGCCCCACCAATCTACACATTTGTTGTAAAATGAAACAAATGATTAAGAAAACAAAACAGCACAGTTTCACAGTTTTCAGCCCCTTCATTTCCCATAGAGAAAAAGTCCAGTTTTTGAACAGCCGAAGCGTGATAACCACTTTTCAGATTTGGACCAAATAAGAAAAAATGTGGGAACACAGTGTTGACTTAATTTCCTTGACTAGTTTGGAGTAAATCCATTAAGTAGTTTTTAATGTTTGACAGACAATGGGGTGTCCCCTGTGCCTTTAAACCTTTATATCAGTCTTGGTGCAATGCAACAGGGAGGCTAAGATAGACAAATACATATGGAATTGCTGGATGGATTTGGATGACATTTTCTAAACCAAGGGTTTTTCAAGGGTCTCCCCCAAACTGGAATTTTCGGGAACAATTCATCAAAAAAAGAAAATGGTATTAAGGCATGATGAAAATGCAGTTTTCAGCTTACTTCCATTTATTTTCCCACAGTGAAAAAGTGAATAAGAAACAATTTGTACCAAAAGTGTTGACTTAATTTCCTCGACTGATTTGTGGTAAATCCATCAGGTAGCTTTTACAATATTCAACAGAGAACAGGGTACCCCCTGCTCCTTAAAACCTTTATATCTTTCTTGGTGCTTTGCAGCAAAGAGGCTGGGAGCAGCTACTAACAAAAGAGACTGGGGTGTTTCCATCCAGAAGTTGTTAAAATATTTGACGGAGAAGGGGGTACCTGCTTATTCCAAAACTTTAGCTATATATTACGTGTGCTAAAAAAATTGAAGAAGGTGATTATCAAGAAACTGGTTAATAAGTGGGCATCCATATGGCCTAAAAGAAAAGTGATCTCTCTGGCTTTCAGATTCATAGGATCTCTCATATACATAGCCTTGCCGCTACTCACCAAATTGCTCGGAGCCCTGTGATGGAGTAGACTCACAAGATGTATTTGCTCTATAAATCACAATTAGAAACCCTAGCACACACCCTGCTGGGATATTGGGATATACGTCTCGTCTCTGAACTGAAGGAAGTTTTAAATAGGCCTGATTTAATGGCTCATTATAAAGCAGCTTTATACACAAATATTCTACATACATTCTTAAATCACATTAGGCACAGCGATGCAGAAAATAACAAACTAACATTATATATGCCATCCAGCAAATCTAATAGTGTAAAGGTTCCACAGGCAGTAGAGCCGGTTGTGCCAAAAGTGGTAAATACACTTAACCAGAGCTATAGACCTAGTGCAGAACTACTGGTACATAAAATGGAGCTTTAAAGGGATGTGGCGATGTGGACCGATAGGGGAGAATGTATCTAACAAGGTGTGGTTGTAAGGGGCTTGAACATTCACAATCTAGTACGCATATTGAAAGTCAACAGTCAACTTCCATACAAAATGCACCCATTGGCTGGAATTAATTAATGCAAGCGGTGGCTGCTTTAAATATTCCAACATCTGGTGTAGGTAATGTTACCCAATGATGCATTCTGGATAGGTTAAAAGCTGTTAAGCGTGCTACCTCACACCAGCACAGCCCTATAAATACATCCAGAACAACCACCCCTATAATCTTATCTATATCGTCCAGCCTTGGGCTTTAATGACTCTTTGGGCCTCATTACACGGATGGCGGTAAGGATTTACCAGTACCGGTATTTTACTGGTACCGGTAAATCCTTACCGCCTTACTACGAGGTCCCTTTGCGTTAAAAACCAAACCGCAAAGGGACCCGGGGAGCTAATTACGGTACCGCAATTTGCGGTACCGTAATTAGCGCCTTCCCCATTCCCATTATGCCCTATGGGGTAAAAATGGGAATGGGGAAGGGCAATGGTGGAAGGGGGAATTACCGCCCTGCCAACCTTGGAATGGGGCGGTAATTCCCCTTTCCGCTAAGGTGGTGCCAGTATTTTACCGGCATGAACCACCTCTGAAATGCCTTGGTCTTGCGGAAGACGGTGTCTGATTAACATGAACGACCCGTTGTCTAGCAGTATTGAAAAAATCATGTTTTAAATATACCTGTTAAATTTTTTCCTCTATGTATTAAAAATACTGTTTTAAGTATAACTGTTGCCTTTTATCATATACATATTAAAATGATGGATTTAGGTGTAACTGCTAAATTCTTCGGACTGGTTGTTTATTACGTTGGCACATCTATGTAAAATCACACACAACACTTGTTGATTAAAAAAAATGTTATTTTATTCATACAAGATACCACTAAATAGAGCACACACATCTGCATTTCTGAAACAGGGTAAAACGTCTGAGAGATCAATACATGCCTTGTAATGTTTTGTTTGTGATTGCTCAAGGACATTTTCAAAACAGGCAACAGGGATCGCCGCTAGTATATTTGACTAATAATGAATATACAGTGTTGTCTGCATGTAATAGCTTTAAAGCCTTGGACCGGCAGGTTGGTATAACGTAAATCCTTTTCAATGCTTTTGACATAATCCATTAAAACACTAGAATATATGGAGTGTTGTGGAAAGTGTACTAAGCTGTCACACACCATTTCCGTATGTATCCCCCTTCAGTCAGAGAAGTATCCAATGCATTCCATCCCAGGCCTGTGGATCAGTGTTCACCACCAGGCTAACAGGGTGACTACAGGGTAGGTGCATTGGGCATGTATTGCTGGCATACACACTTTAAAATGTTTTCCTGGCATGTCTATTGTTACTCAGGAATCCTTTTATCTGTAGACTATCCATTATATATCAAAGAGTATGTGTTGCTGCTTGTTGAGAACGCTATCCATAACGCTCCACATTAGAAGAAAGTGCGTAGCTGCTAGGTTTCTTTCAAACTCATATCAGCCCATAAGTTCCCACTCCTCTATAGGTTGAAATGGCCTGATGCGTTGTCGTGTCTTAGGCCGAAGGCCAGTGCTGTGTTGCTGTGGGCAAAGTAATTGCATAGGAATGCAACTGCCACATCACGCATGTGCTTCCCCATACTAGAAACCAGCCCCATGTACTCTCTGATTATGTTTGGAATTCTAAAGTTAGGTGCATATGCTTTGCCTGGGATCAAGACAGGATCCTTCTGCAACTCTGCATAGTTCATGCTGCAGTGTTTGAAGTCGAAGGGGTTTCGAGCATATGTGCCTTTAAATGACACTTTTCCACCTATACCCATGATGTACATTTTTGGGAGTTGACCCAGGAACAGGTTGTCTTGACTGGTACATCGGCTACCGGTCGGATTGCTGAAGACTTTAAGGGTAACCCTCTCAACCGGAAACTTCACGTTAGGTATTTGCAAAGCATCTGCATGCACTAAGCTAATGGTTGGGGAGATGCTGACATTTTTAACGAACAAACTAGCCAATGTGCTGACTTTATAATTATAATTATTCTTTTATAATGTGCTTAATACTGAAGACCAGTTTCTAAGTGCAAGACCGGGATTCAAACATGTGTTGCTATGCGCTGTCTTGCTTCCAAGACAAACACATTGCCCCTGAGGTATCCTCCCTGCCCAGGGACTAACTTGTAAAGTTCGGCATCCCTTCTGTTGAGATAGAGAAAGCATCTGTGTTTTGGGATAGTTTCACTTTAAGGTCAACACTGTTGATTAACAGTTTATCCAGGAACAAAAGGTCTGAATGTAGAAGTCCTATTAAATAAAATATTCTACTAGGCGTAGCATAGGAGGCTCTCTTCAGAAAACCTGTGCTTTCACCATCCAGAGCAGTGGAGTTGAACTGTCCCGCAGTGTCTTGGTGAAAGAGACTAGCTGAAAGTTGGTTTTCCAAGGCAAATGGGCCACCATTTAATATGCTCTCTATATAGGCCCTGTAGGCTTACATAATATCGTTCTGTATTATCATTTGATTGCCCACTGTTATGTCTACCTGGTCGAACATTGTGGCTATGGGGTATGCAATTGTAGCCACTTATGCACCAGCCACGAGGTTGGTGCCATTGGCATTTGTTTTTTTACAAATTAAATGCAACAATGTGTCATTCAAACCCAGATACTTGTCTGTCGACCCTGATATAAAGAATTATATGTGGGCTAGCAGCAATAGCGCTGCCAGTCGGGACACTTCCATAAATAAACTGCCATTGGTGGTAGTTTGGGTCGGTGGTATGCTGAAGTGATCAAGCTCCTATTTCACACACTCCCCAGAGAAACTATTTAAGAAATCCATTGTTCTTTAGATGTGAACCTTTTCCTCTTAACCCTCCCAGGAGGTCTATGAATGAAGCCTGATCCATCCTGCCACTTCCTTTTCTTTTTGGCAAGATGATTGGCAACTGCTGTTGTCACACTCCCCATGATGTCTTTCGCAATAATGGCGGCAGCCATTTTCACCTGTAGTTTAGCTAATTTGAAGTCACAGCATAGGAAGGGCATTGCACATCTAAAGAGACTTCTAAACATACCACTGAACCCTGCTCCATCCAGTACAGGGCTTCCACTAAAGTATGGCTGCTCGTTGTAGCCTGCCTGGGTCCTGTAATTTTCCATATAAGCCCTGCGGTCCTTATAGTTCTCCACCACTGCCATTTTAACTGTAATGGAATTAGCAACCCAAGACCCTTACGATAAAAATAATCCAAAAGATCAAATAATCAATGCACCTTGTTGCAAGTTTTATTACATGAAAAAGGTCTCAGACAGTCCCATTTAACCATACTGACACAAAGCTTCTCACTTCCCACAAAGTTACAGGTTATATAGTGGATATAGTGGTGGGTACTCCCGAATTTTTTGTTTTCGGGGGGTCAGGTCTGTAAAACAGGGAGAGTGAAGGAAGAGGAGAGAAGTAACAGACTGACTACCCCTCTCTTACAGGTCTTGCGACACAACAGGTACAGGTGCTGGGATTCTGATGTATAACTTAACAGCAAGAACCTTATGGAAGAGACAATTGTTGAGCAAAGCCCGTTGAAAGTATATAAATCACTTTAATAATTATTAGTAAAATTACATTTATTACAAAAACCATGTGATAATAGGCTTTTTCATATCTCACTCATACCATTCATATCGATTCACTCATTCTGTGGCATTCGGGTTCAACAATTTAGTATTTCCTTCTAACATATTAGTTGTTGGTAATATGTATGACAATGGGAAAAAACAAACATGGATTTTCTGTAAGTCGACATATGTTTCGGCCCCTTTCAGTAGTACCATCGTTGTCTACGGTGGTCTGAATAGTCAATGATGGGCCATCTTCAGGACAGTGGTGATTTAGTAAAAGCTTACAGTCTTCACCCTTATTCATATGAAAAGCCAAAGCTAAAAAACACAAATTAAACATATATTACATTGTGGAACGGTCTGGTCTCATTTGGTTAGTCTCAAGGTTATGGCTTAATTACTATGCCAGAGGAACAGCACCAACCTGTGGCCGAAAAAATTATTATGGACCGTAGAGAAGAAATTTGATTGTAGAGTATCTTCTATATTCCCTTTATCTATAGCCCTAGAGAGAAGGGAACAGAAACAAGGGAAATTACTGCCTTGTTTAATTGCTACAAAAGCGTTTTTTTTGTCGTGTGGCAACTCAGAGCAAACTTACAGTTCCCCCTTAGAGGTGGGTAGAGCTTCAGATTTCTGTAACTCAGCGGCGTATCGTGAGATGTCTTCAAGATGAGAGTGATAGCATCAGCAATCACACTCGTTATCTCTGAAAAGAAGGAGGAAAGGGAGAACGGTGTTCATTGAACTACCTTTCTGTAATTATATCACAACAGCTCCAATTTTTGAATAAAATTGTAATGACCGGGCTTCGAATGAGGATGCAGTGTTATCGAAGTTAAAACCTGGAGGTGGTGATCATGTTACACCCTTTCTATTGCATTGCCTCTAGAGTACCTAAACTGCCTATAGGGTAGTGCGGTGAAATCTTGTGCAACCGGATGCTGTGCGCGGTGTAACCCCACGAGGTTAGTGCCTCGCCTTTCATTCGCTACTTTTTCTAGAGAGTTATTCCTCGCCGATGTTATATGTTAAAGCGATACAGCGTTATTACTTAGACAGCATCTGCTAGTATGTGAATGAATCGCACTGGCTAGAGGGAGTGCCTAGGTCTTGTTAAGGGGAGGGTTACATATTGCCGGAAACTTATGCTGGCATATCTTAAAGCCGGAACAATCCCAGAGGGACTGCAGATTAAAAACGTCCCGCGAGTATTTACTAACAACACTAAATTCAAACATCGATTTAGTGGCGTGAGCAACAAATGCTCAAGAGATCTACTAATCCTGATTATAGAAACATCAGAAGAAGAAGTAGCAATACAGAAAACAGAAATAGATACTTTGGAGGCTAAAATCAAACAAGAGAACACCATAAAAGATCTGAAAGAAACTTTAGCCAAAATCGAAGAAGAGATGACGAATTTTAAGAAAACAATCCTTGACAAAAAAATCTGGAAACTAAAAAAAGATGTGGAACAATATAAGGAGACTAAAACCTACCCGTACCTTATGGAGTCCTACTATAATGACATTCATAAAGCGAGCCAGGGGAGACCCTATAACAAGGGCAATAGAAGAAGACCCTTTGTGAACTTTTCCAACTCATCAAATACATCCACAAGCAGCGAATCAGATTCCGGGCAACAAGGCTCCATAGGTCCGCCCCCACAGCAATTTTTTCGGGGAAAAGGACAACGTGCACGCAACAAACCTCAAGGCCCTTCCCGAATGAACACCAGGAACTGGCCACCTCCAGGACAAACCTGGTAATCCCCATCTATAACTTGTCTCCACATGACCTTTCCCCCACTGAAATAAGTGTCTTATCAAAAGGGTTATCGTTTGTTCCAACAACACAAGCTAAACCCTTCGAGACAGAAGTTGAATTACAGAAATTCTACAGACTGATACGTCTAAAATACTTCTTCAGAAATAAAACTTTGACCCCGAAAGCACCATCGACTACGGGCCTCAGAACTCCTTCGAAATGTGTACCAACTAACGCGATGGTTAGTCCAGCGATAATAGCTTTCGAACAAAAGATTTCCTGGGAAATTCAAAAAGCGATCAAAAATCAAAATCTTGCCAAAAACAACCTATCAAAGGCGGAAAGAGAAGCACTAAGAGCCCTTAAATCCAACGAGAACCTAATAATCAAACCAGCGGACAAAGGCGGGGGCATAGTGCTGTGGACCAAAGAACTCTATGAGATTGAAATAATGAAACATCTCAATGACACCTCTTCATATAGAGAACTTCCATCGGATCCTACACCTCGGCTACAAGAAGAAATCAACAGTCTTATGAAGTATGCCCTGGAAGAAAACTGGATAGACCCTGAAGAACAAGAATTCTTGGTTAATCAACATCCCACTATTCCGGTCTTCTATCTACTTCCTAAAATTCATAAGCATGAAACACAACCCCCAGGCAGACCAATTGTAGCAGCCATAAATTCCATCTTGGAACCATTGTCAATGTATTCTGACTGGTTTCTGAGACCGTTTGTCCCCAAAATGAAATCATACGTAAAAGATTCAACAAGTATGATTAAAATGCTAGAAAACATTCACTTAGATCCAACAGATATTCTAGTAACTTTGGATGTGGTGAGCTTGTACACCAGCATCCCACAAGATGATTGTCTCAAGGTGATGGCTGAATACTTAGAGAGACGCACTGAGACCATAAACCAAGTTCCAACTGCATTCATCTTGGAATGTATCAGGTTAGCTCTAACAGAGAACTTTTTTCTATACAAAGACCGTTTTTTCAACCAATTGAAAGGAACAAGTATGGGAGCCACTTTTGCCCCAGATTTGGCAAATCTGTACATGGATAATCTAGAACAACAATCCATTTACAGCCCTCGTAATCCTTTTCAAAAATATATAAAAAATTGGTTGCGATACATTGACGACATTTGTCTAATATGGAGTGGTACCTCAGAGCAACTAACTTCGTTTCATCTGTGGTTGAATTCTCAGAACTCTCACATTCAATTTACAATTCACACTGATCCATACAAAATACCGTTTTTAGATTTGGAAATACACAAAACCACAGATGGTTCTATTGAAACGGTTCTATATAGAAAACCCACCGACAGAAACACTCTGTTAAATTACACAAGTTTCCATCCTCTCAGTTTGAAAGAGGGTTTACCATATGGTCAGTTTCTGCGTATCCGCAGAAACTGTACAAATGTACAACAATATAAAATACACGCTAAGAGTCTCAAGTTAAGACTCAAAGAGAGAGGCTACCCCCACAAAACGATACAGAGAGCATACAAACGAGTGTTACATACCAATCGCTCCAGTACGCTAGAATCAGTACAAAAACATCAAGAGGATAAGATAACCTGCGTAAGTACATATAGTCCGATCAGTAACACCTACAGAAAGATTATACGTAAACATTGGAAGATGATCTACACAGAAGATTTCAATCCCCCAATCCCGAGGTTTGCCTTCAAAAGACAACCAAACATAAAAGACAACTTGGTGCATTCGTATCAACCTGCCAAATCTAAGAAATTTGCACAAACTTCTCTGTGGGGCCTCCCGTCTTTAATGGGCCACCATCGATGTGGCCATTGTTCAGTGTGTGCACAAACAACTACTCTCAAACAAATTACGCTGTGTCACCACACTATCCAATTAACAGAGTTTACTAATTGTTTAACACCATGGGTAGTATATGCCATCAAATGCCCATGCGATATGGTATACATATGCAAAACAAGACCTGTCCGCAAACGGATTAATGAGCATAAATCTTGTATTCGCAATGCAGTTGAAAATAAACCATTAGTGGCCCATTTTTCTGAAAAACATCATAAATGCACAGACTTTTTATGGTGTGTCATCCAGGTTATAAAAATTTCACGTCGCAATGGAGATAAAGATAAAATCTTAACTCAAGCGGAACAAAAATGGATTTATAACCTGAGAACAGTCCAAAATGGTTTAAATACAGCTGTCGAATGGAGCGCCTTCCTCTAAAGAGTTAATATCATGAGTACGCCCTATTCATATTTCCATCTTCAGTACCTGACATTTTATAAGTAGTCCTCTTTATTAATATTAAAAGCCTCGTAAAATAGAATGTAAAACAGAAATTTTATTCAGCCTTGGACACTTCAAATAAAAGCTACACTGTAGTCCGTGTCATTATTGCCGGCTTGTTCCAGGTTCTCTGGAATATGCAGCGAACAAGCAACATGCTGCACTTTTACATATGGCCTCTTCATTAGCGCCGTAGCCCCATGTCAACAACTTCCTTTTCGGCAACACGTGATCCTTTAAAAAGATCCAGCCCCTCCCTTTTGCAAATGTGATTTTTTTACAAGCCAGGAGACGCCGTTCGAGCAACAACGCTGCAATAACGCTCTAACGAATAATACAGGTGAGGAGCAGTAGCCCTCTAGAAAAAGTAATGAGTTAAAGGCTAGGCATTAACGCCATGGACAAGGTATCACACGGCCCGCCGATTTCGTCCATCTACGCGATCCCCAGCACTAACACCTGCAATTACTCTCCGTTATACCGTGCATAGCGCCTGGGTATGCAATTTGTCATCGCACTCACTCTCAAAAAAAATTGGAGTAGTCACGATATGATGATATGACACCCATCTCGTACTAAAGACAGAATGTACTTTAATGCCGATGTAATTATCTTTATCCGGCAATATGTAACCCTCCCCTTAACAAGACCTAGCCACTCCCTCTAGCCAGTGCGATTCATTCACATACTAGCAGATGCTGTCTAAGTAATAACGCTGTATCGCTTTAACATATAACATCGGCGAGGAATAACTCTCTAGAAAAAGTAGCGAATGAAAGGCGAGGCACTAACCTCGTGGGGTTACACCGCGCACAGCATCCGGTTGCACAAGATTTCACCGCACTACCCTATAGGCAGTTTAGGTACTCTAGAGGCAATGCAATAGAAAGGGTGTAACATGATCACCACCTCCAGGTTTTAACTTCGATAACACTGCATCCTCATTCGAAGCCCGGTCATTACAATTTTATTCAAAAATTGGAGCTGTTGTGATATAATTACAGAAAGGTAGTTCAATGAACACCGTTCTCCCTTTCCTCCTTCTTTTCAGAGATAACGAGTGTGATTGCTGATGCTATCACTCTCATCTTGAAGACATCTCACGATACGCCGCTGAGTTACAGAAATCTGAAGCTCTACCCACCTCTAAGGGGGAACTGTAAGTTTGCTCTGAGTTGCCACACGACAAAAAAAACGCTTTTGTAGGAATTAAACAAGGCAGTAATTTCCCTTGTTTCTGTTCCCTTCTCTCTAGGGCTATAGATAAAGGGAATATAGAAGATACTCTACAATCAAATTTCTTCTCTACGGTCCATAATAATTTTTTCGGCCACAGGTTGGTGCTGTTCCTCTGGCATAGTAATTAAGCCATAACCTTGAGACTAACCAAATGAGACCAGACCGTTCCACAATGTAATATATGTTTAATTTGTGTTTTTTAGCTTTGGCTTTTCATATGAATAAGGGTGAAGACTGTAAGCTTTTACTAAATCACCACTGTCCTGAAGATGGCCCATCATTGACTATTCAGACCACCGTAGACAACGATGGTACTACTGAAAGGGGCCGAAACATATGTCGATTTACAGAAAATCCATGTTTGTTTTTTCCCATTGTCATACATATTAATAACAACTAATATGTTAGAAGGAAATACTAAATTGTTGAACCCGAATGCCACAGAATGAGTGAATCGATATGAATGGTATGAGTGAGATATGAAAAAGCCTATTATCACATGGTTTTTGTAATAAATGTAATTTTACTAATAATTATTAAAGTGATTTATATACTTTCAACGGTCTTTGCTCAACAATTGTCTCTTCCATAAGGTTCTTGCTGTTAAGTTATACATCAGTATCCCAGCACCTGTACCTGTTGTGTCGCAAGACCTGTAAGAGAGGGGTAGTCAGTCTGTTACTTCTCTCCTCAGGTTATATAGTGGTAAACCACCGAATTTGGTTATTTAGGTTACAATAGTATCCCACCACCCTCATTTGATACTGCCTATAGAACATGCTAATGTCCTTCTAAATTCGGTGGACCGATTGGCCACATCTTATCTAAACCCATTCCCCTAGACACATGAGCCCCTACATTGTCATTAGTGAATCCAGGTATGGGTTTCGTTGCTCAAGCACATTGATAATTTAATAAATTGTGACCATCGCGTGATGTGCACCCTCCTAATCCAGATGCAACCAGAGTAAACTGGCAAGGCCAACTGTACTTTGATAAGACAATAGGCTTTCTCATTAAACCAGACACTGTGGTGCACATACGTTGCCTCCCCAACCTTGTATTTAGTGTATTGGCATCACCTCTGCTACTTCTATCCCAAATCTGGAAATGTTCCAGACATGGATCCCCTGTATCTCTTTTAAACCCCAGGTGCCAAATAATGACATGACTGGGGCATCGCTCTTGACTCTGAATTTCAGGGATATATTTGCTTTGGTTGTGTGTCTATTTGTTATTCATATGGGATGACCGCTCATTGGGGAGGGTTGTAGTGCTCTAAATCTTCTCCTTGCCTCTTGGCATCACAGACCGTACGACCTGCTCTCATGAATTTGTCCTTCAAAGGGCGCGTCCATACCTTTGCTCCTAGCAGCTCACATTCTGTTCCCACCATATTCAGGCCCTGCAGCTGGATACTATAAACGTGTATCTGTGCACTGCAGGTGCCCCTGACCTTGGCTTCTCTCCTGGGGAATGGGAAAGGGGATTTGTTTTTCAAACTGAGCTAACTGGGGATGCCGCTCCACATCAAGACCTGCGTTCTATTCTGTTCATAGTGTACTGGGCCTTAGCATCCAAATTGGAGACACTTCTGCCATGTTGACATACTTGCTTCTACCACAATACCTGTCTGACTCCATCTTCCACCTGTTCCAACTCTTCCCGCACACCTCACTACAGATGATAACTAAAAATACAACAAAACTATGCACAGGGCCTATAACCTCTGCAACTGCAACAGTAGTAGAATATGAGAGCTGGGTTTCTGGAGTATCTCGCATGCCTGAATGAAGTTCTTTATGTCAGCATGGATATATCTGGCAGTAGAAATTCCCACTAATGTGAGCTTGTGTTTTAGATTGCCCTGAATGTCCCCCTGTCAAATGAGAGTGTATAATCTCTAGCACAAACTTGCGGTGGGTTTTGGGTATTACTAATGGAGTTTTACTTAGGCCTTCTCTGAAGGTTTCCTTTCTATATAATAATCCAGGAAGAAAAAAGGGTCCCCTTTTTCTAGTCCTTCTTCTGCAGGAATCACTTGTAAGAAGGCTTCTGCAAGTGCTGGATCATTTTGCTGTGCGAAGGCTACATTCTTCTTCCCTCTTTGCCTCAGTGATAGGGGATTCATCAGCCTCTCCAAACCCTAAAGCTACCTCTCTCAGTTTCCTTTGGTTCACTTTCTTCCTTAAAACGGAGAAATAGAGCCTTCTCCAGTATTCCCTGTGCAATGTTGTCCCACAGTGTATTTCAAATTGAGTTTCACCAAGGTCCTGTAGTAGAACCTTTATGTCTCCCCCAAAGTCTGGATCTATGATGCCAGGCAGGACATCTAGACCAAACTTCCAGGCCAGGCCAGATTTTGGAGCCAATCGTATATAACAACCCAGCGGGGTTATTAGGACTTAGTCCATGGGAATCATCCATCTTTTTCCTGTATGGTTGGTGGTTTCTCTACTGCTACAAATGTCAAAGCCTGTGGATTCTATTGTGGTGGTAGAGGGGTCTGAGGCTCAGTGACTAGGTTTCTGGCATTTTAGGGTCACCCAATTTGTCTCAATTGAGCTGTACCCCACCTCTCACACCACAAATGGTGGGAGGCATGGTATCACAAGCAGAGACTGACACAATGGGTACAATGTGTAAGACCTTTATTTAATTAGTTGGGATTGGAAAAACTCCTATTCTGCCCTATATCTGAGACTGGAGTAGTCTCGACCATCAAATAATAAATAAAACAGTCCAAGTGGAGTATGTCAAATTAAATTAGCCTATGCTAAAAAAAATGAATGCATGCCCTATTTCTTGTTCAAAAAGCGTGACAAGGAAACATGTTTAAAAAAGGAAAAATCAATGTTCAAATGATAATGTGGTTGAACCAGCTCACCTCCCCATTTTAGGCCTCACAGAGTAAGGCGATCCTTGAAGTTAGGAGGACACACTCTGGCTCGGTTTGCCATACAATATAAACAGTTCAAAAGGCCGTGGACTGAGGCCCACCTGGGCTTCCACGCTCAAGACTCTTTCTCTTTCTTCCAAAATAATGTCTTATCCAAAACATTGCCAATAGATCCCCCTCTGCTGGGTTCAGAACTTTCACCACAGAGTTCCTTTAGATTTCATCTGTCAGGCTTAGATCTCCTACAATAACGTTCAACACACTTTGGAAGGCTCAGCTCCCTTCCACAAGTCTATTTCACTTCGGGTCTCCATCTGCCAGGCTCCGACCCCTTTCAGATGTCAAAGACTTTCAAATGTGCATTGCTTATTTGTCGGACCACTGCAGGACCACTTCGATTCAAAGTTCACTGTGTTACTTTCACTCTTCCCTTCCCTAGGAATTAATCTTCTTCCTTTTACTTTAATTGTTCATTCACTTTCTCACATTAAAAAAAAACGTTTCACAGAAACTTTCGAGTGGGTTAATTCCTTTCACTGGACCACTCCATTACTTCGTTTTGCTGATTTCCGAGATGTTCTTTACATCAAAGTTCATTCACAGGTCTGCCTTTCTTCACGTCTCATCCACACGCATGCAGCTTTCACTTGATATGATGCCACTACTTCATTTACTTTAACATACACAAGTCTCTCAGGTTACTTGCCAACTGACTGCCCGTGTGCACCTCTTTCTTGTTTGGCGTTTTCCATTTTTCAAGTCAAAATGAGCACAACAGGTTTGACCTGACCTCCCCAACTCTGCTGTTCACCCATCAGGGTCACTGGCATCCTTGAAACACAATGCAATTTTCACTTGTGAGATCTGGCCTTATCCATGCTTTTTTTGTGGCCTGTTGGAGGCAACAACCTCCAATAGGGAAGACCTAGGGTTTTCAGCCCACTGCTCTCGTCCCTTTGTCTGTTACTCTGCTCCAGTAGGTGTGCCTTCATAACAGAAGTGCTGCTTGTTCTCGTCTTCTGCCTTGCTCCGAGTGTGTCTTTGGTTTCTGCATTTTATTTGTGTGAGGAGAGCTAATTGGTATCAGGGGGGTGCACTTAGGATTAAGAGCCTGAATTTGCCTGACCCAACTAGTTGAACATGATATATGCAAGTCAGTGTTGTTATTCTCAGTCATCCTCTTCATCGGCCCAGGGTGGGGGTAATTTGGGATCTCGCAGCATCCTAAAACATAGGATGGGTTTGATAAACAAAATAAGGCTGAATACCATGTCTCACCATCGGCTATCTCACCCCCACACCCCAAAGACCCCTCACCCAGGTGATCCTAGCACACTGGTCTACCCTCAGTGTCTGGATCTAAAAGCAATGGCCGTACCCTGGCCCCCTGAGAGAGAGATCCCTGGGGTCAAGAAACACTTGTTTACAGGCTTGTTATGAATGCCATATTATATATCATATCATGTCCCTCTAATGGGGTCAGGCAAAGTCAGGCACTTGACTTCAAGTCTATACACCTGATTCCAATATGCTCTTCTCACATGGATAAAAGGCGGAACCTAGAAACACATTCTGAGTAAGGTGGAACACGTGTACAAGCAAAACTTCCATGGCAAAAGCAAACCTACTGGAGCAGAGCGACGGACCTAAGGACGAGAGCAGCGGGTCGAAAACCCCAGGAATTCCCTACAGGAGGTTGTTGCCTACACAAGGCCACGAAAGACACTTGGAGAAGGTCAGAACCCAATTTCGAAGGCTTCATTGTGTTTCAAAGAAGCCAGCGACCCTCCCGAGGGAACGACAGAGTTGGGGAGGCGAGGCCAGGCCCGTGTTACTAACCTTGATTCGCAAATTGAAAATCAAGAAAGCAAGAAGGAACCGCATACAGCCGGTGAGTTGGCAAGCAACCTGAGAGACCGTGTGTGCAAAGAAAGATTGAAATTTGCAACAATGTATCGCAAGTGAAGACTGCACGCATGTATGAGATGCGAAGAAAGGCAGACCTGCGAATTATCTGTAAGATAAAAACATCTGGGCAATCAGCAACACTAAGTAACGGAGTGGTCCGGTGAAAAGGAGTAGCCCACTAGAAAGTCTCTGTGAAAGGTGCATTGTTTGAGGCGATAAACGTGAATGAACTGTAAAAGCGAAAGTTAATGAGGTTAACCCCAAGAGAAGGGGAGAGGAAAAAACAGAATATTGAATTCTGAGTCAAAGTGGTCCTCCGGTGGTCTGTAAAGGAAGCCATGCACATTCAAAAGTCTTCGACATCCAAAAAGCAGTCTGATGCCAACTGAGGGAGACCCGAAGTGTAAAAAGCTTGGGGAAGGGAGCCCCAGCAAGTGTTGTTGAACTGTGAAATGTCTGAGCCCAGCAGTGGGGGACCAATGTTGAATTGTGAAAGGTCTGAACCCGGCAGATGGGGGCCAATGTTCAACTGTACTTTTTTTGTGAGGTCTGAGCCAGACAGAGGAGGACTGATGTGACTCTGCCAGGGGCCATCCACCCAAGAACAGGTCAATGGGCCATGTTCGTGCTGGTAGAGGAACTCCCAGAACCCCCTTGTTTTTCATAATAAGTAACTTTGGGTTTTACCGTAAATTACCAGGGGAATCCAAACATGGACCCCTTGCTCACTTTCTCAGAGAGGCAGACTCCACCTCACTGATGAGGCCCGACTAGGCTGAAACACGTGTCTGGGGTTGCTGTTGGTACTCTTGTTCAGAGGAGAATTGCCTAACATTTTGGTGCTGGACTGCCCCTGGGCTGGACAAAGACTGATATGCAGGGATATTTCTCCTCTGTGCAAGGGTCAGTGAGCTAAAGACTTGGTTGAGACGCGCCCAGGGGCGATCTACCCAAGAACAGGTCAATGGTCTGTGTTTATGCTCGTAGAAAGAACAGGTCAATGGGCTGTGTTCATGCCAGTAGAGGGACTCCCAGAACCCCCCTTGTTTTGCATAATAAGTAACTTTTTGGTTTTATCCTAAGTTACCTGGGGGATCCAGACGAGGAGCCCTTGCTCACTATTCTCAGAGAGGCACAGCTCCACCTCACTGATGAGAACCGATTAGGCTGAAACACGTGTCTGGGGTTTCTGTTGGTACTCTTGTTCAGAGGAGAATTTTCTAGCATTTCGGTGCTGGACTGCCCCTGGGCGGACAAAGACTGATATGCAGGGATATTTCTCCTCTGTGATAGGGACAGTGAGCTAAAGACTTGGTAGAGACTCTCCCGGGGGCCTCCCACCCAAGAACAGGTCAATGGGCAGTGTTCATGCCCATAGAGGGACTCCCAGAACCCCCCTTGTTTTACATATTTTGTCACCAATTTCTTTCTGTGGTACTCGTTAATGTTGGGCATTGCTGAATTGCTATAATTGTAGCAAGATCCATGCAAATCACATTCACATTATGCAAACCATTTTTTGTAAACTCTTAGCAAATAAATATATTACGCACAGCTTATTTTCCATGTAGTATCACTTTTAGGACTTGCAATAATAATAATAATAATAATAATAATAATAATAATAATAATAATAATAATAATAATAATAATAATAATCATGTCGTGTATAACTCTGCTAAAGTTGTTTGTGATTTGTCTCCACCCCTAGACTTTTGTCTAAATTCCAAATTTGAGTATCCATTCCATTTGTAATCCAATGACATTCTCCTCTGTAATTTTACCTTGGCCTTAAATTTAATAAATCCAAAGGTCAATTTAAACATTCATAAAATAGAACATTTTCAGCTATAGGTCAGCAACACAAAAGGCATCATAAAATAGTTAACCCAATATCTGAACATTTAATTTACATGATGAGAAGCACCACAAGGTTTAGATCTGCAAACTAAAACAGGACTCACCTTAATTCAACAAAAGTGGCCTTTGGTTTATTCAGAGTCAACACTATTGGATGAATGGTATAACACTACTTGTTTACCCAAGACTAGGCCTGGGCAAACTTTACCACAGAAAACCTCTATTCAGCTGATTTCCAGACGACTCAGACAAACGTTTTGAAAAGTGAATAGAGGGACATACTACTGGTTCTTATTTTCAGTTTCAAGCAGCTGGAGGTCAGTGCTTGAGGCAGGTTTTGGACATTTGGGGAAGGGTTATTAAACTCAAGTAGAAATAGAGTAGTTGAGTAGGAGGAAGGATAGGGAAAGGTAGTGCATGACTGCAGCCCAGTTAGAGAGCTAGATATAGGGGTGTATTTGCATAGACAGCACTGTATAAAACATTCAGTGCGTCTCATTACAAGTTTGGCGGTAGACCTGCCCGTAAAACCAGCAGGCTGCCGCCGAACTTGCGAATTTTACCGGCACCCGGGAATGGACAATTACCGGGGCATTCCGGCCCCGCCGGACCCGGTAATTGCCCATTCCCGGGCGCTAGTAAAAAATGCTCCCCACTCCAATTTGAGCCCCATAGGGCTCAATGGGAATGGGGAGGTCGGATGCACCGGTATCATTCGTGAATGGTGCCGGTGCATCCGAAATGGTCAGACCTGGCGGGTGGGAAAGCACCCGCGAGCAGAACTTTTAGTTTGCTGGTCCGGTAACAACGGTACGTGCAAGCTTACCAGTACCGTTGTTACCGGACCGGCAAACTTGTAATGAGGCCCAGTGATTTGAAGTGGTCTACAACACAAGTGATTTTTTGATGGTCAGGTTCTTTCTTTCTATATTACAGAAATCTAGAGTACCCACATTTGATGTTTGTATTTCTGTCTTATTTCTGACATGGTGATTTCATCTGCACTGCTAATGTATTGCTAGGATCAGGGATTCTATATCATACATAGAGCCCTCTTTTGGAAGCACGCCAGTTTGTGAGTGTTGGGTAAGATTTTGTGAGGTACAACTGGTGTGGGACTTCACAAGACGTACCTGCTTGGTATTAGTGACCCAACTTTTAACATAGGCCTGTACCGCACAAGTCGGTAGAGTGGCTGAGCAGCCAGATCTATCTTAGAAGGTGTACTGTGAGCTGTAGAGCAGTACAATGAAATCAGTAAATACAAGTATTCAAGCAAACACTTACACCCTTAAAAGTTATATTAAAATATGAATTTATATATACACAAAGCAAATGAATAACACTAAATATGCAGCAACTAATAGTAACATCAACTAGAATTACATAATCAAGTTACTCATGCAGAAATAGTGCAGGTTATTTTTGTACTAAAACATTTCCAGCACACAGAGTGACATCAATCAAGGTGAGTAGTTTCACCTAAGGTTCATCATACAATATTGCGTTTGGAAGGGAAGGGCGTTAGTGTAGAATAGAACACTGCAGCACTGTAACAATATTCTTTACTCCCAGAGGGATGTAGGAAGTCTTTTCCCCAGCAATAAGAGTGTAAAACAATTAGAACCTTTATATGGAACAAACACTGACAAAGCAAGTAGGGGTTAGAAGGGATGCCTTTAGGGAGTCAGGACAACCAAAGTCAATAGGACAGTTCTAGTTCTGATGCAGTCTTCTTAGAAAAAGTTAGTTGAACAGTCAGTGGTTCATTGAACAAAAATCCAGGAGTTCAAGAGAGCCTACCTGATTTGCACAAGCTGTTAGGCCTGCACAAGTGAATTAAAGTACTTCAAAAGGATCGAAAGAAGCACTCCCCAAGTTAGGAAGCACAAATTTGGCTAGAGGTGGTTGAACCCCAAGACCCACAGTACCGTTGAAATGAAGCAGATGTTCCAGCTGACTTCCTTCTTGATGCAGCGATGCAGACCCTTGTTCCTAGACCTTGGTTGTGATGACGAAAAGAAGGACATCTGGTAGGCTTCTTTGGCAGCACTCTCAAGAGGGACTGTACAGCAATAGATTCCACTTATTTTAGTGGCACTTTGTGGTTTTGGCACCTTTTCCTCTGCGCCAAAGAGGAAGAAATATCCCCAGTTGGAATTTCCTCAGTCCTGAACTCTGTTGAGGGGACTTTGTATGAAGATTTCTTGCTTCTGGATGCCTGTGTTTCAGCCGGATTCGTCCTTGGAAAGATGTTGCACTCGTCGATAGTCCAGGTTTGATATGATATGATATGATATGTGATAGTTTATTTATATGGCGCCTATACACAATGTGTTTCAAAGTGCTTCAAGGCAAGGGAGGGAACAAGGGAAAATACAATGACATTCTTACAGGCCATGAACAGTAAGGATTTGAAATTAACTATCGTACTCGGCCTGACAACATTTCAGTGCAAGAGCTAAAACATAGATAAGGAAGGGAGGGGGAGAATGGGAAGGAAATGGAAACAGACAGGCGACTACCATACTAGGCCTGAAGACATTTCCGGTAGAGCCAGAGAAAACAAAAGGTGAGGGAGAGGGCTGCTGAAAGGGAGGGGAGGAACAAAACAAGCGACTATCGTACTAGGCCTGACGACATTTCAGATAGTGCTGGAGGGGGAGTGGGGGTGTAAAACAAGTAAGGGGGGACGATACAGATGAGGCTGCAATCATACTGGGTCCAGGAACATTTTTGATAGAATAAGTACATAGAAGAAAGTAAGGGGAGAAGGGGGGGGAGAAAGGAAAAGGGAGAAAGGGAGAGGAGAGAAGAGAGAGTAAGCAGTCAAAAAGAGTGGAGAAGCAAGAGGGGAGAGCGAATACAATTGCAGAAGTCAGTAGTCATGCATAATGTTACAAGCCTGGATGCAAGATGTAAATGGGAACAGCATGATTCAGGGCCACCATGAGAAAGGGTGACGCACCGTTAATCAATATAGTCCATAAATGTCAAATCCAGCATTGGCCCCAAGACGGTGATGGTATAACCAGAATGTATCAGGACATACTTCTGCAGAAGTAGGCTGGAGGGGAGCTGGGGGGGCAGGGTAGAAGAATCAAGCAAAACAGGCAACACCTGTGTGTGAGAAGGGGGGCACAAGGGAACATCACAAGCGGACTAGAGGGTGGGGATGGCCTGTGGGGACAGAGGGAGTAAACACATGTTGGTTCGTGCTTACCTGCTGTCTGAGCAGGGGTTCGGGTCCTGGATCCTCCTGGTCCGAACAGGTCCAAAAAGGAATTGCCCTTTTCTTTTTCTGCCTTTCCCTTTGGACGCCCGAGTGAGAGACGCCCTTGATCTAAGAGTTAAGAGCAGGAAGGAAGAGACGGGGCTAAGAAGGTGAGTGGTGCTTAGGCCGGGTGACCTAGAACCACTTGCACCTGCTCCACATCTGTAAATTTAAAGAGGCTGGAGGTCTCCTTAAGTAGGGAAAAAGAGCGACAACCAGGAAGACACCAGGTGGGAGGGGCTTGCTAAGTGGGGAAAAAGAGCGGGTATTGAGAAATTGCAGCCCAGGAAGGTCGGAACGATATAGGGGTTGGCCCACAATGAAGCAGGTCTTGAGGATAGTTGGTCCTACTAGCCTAAGGGAGGAATTTGTCCTTGGTGGATCTTCCCTGTCAATGTGAAAACATGGTCATTGCAGCTGCAAGTCTTCACTGGTGCTTTTTGCAGTCCTGGAAGGTGCTGGCCTCATATGTGAAATCCCATTAATTCACAGCACTAAGCTGTCAATCACACATGGTGGGGCGTCCTCTAGGACTGCCTCTCACCCAGTTGGCACGGGTTTTGGTCAGGCATGCATACTAACAAAGGACAGTGACGTTTCGGGCTCCTCCTTCACTTCCTGCCTTCCCAGACACACTGGAGCATGAATGGGCTTTAGGGCTGAAGCCTGCCAAAGGCAAACAGCACAATAGACTCAAATATGTTCTAAAGAACAGAGTAAAAGCCAAGAAGGAACTAACAAACAAGAAATGCAAAAAAAGAAGACTGGGCCCTTTTGATAAAATGGTCACCCTTGAGTGCTGTACTACAGCTGATAAGTCAGCCTGTAGATACATTGCACACAAGGTAGTAAAAAGAAACCACTGCCACCATCCATTCCAGTTAGTTAGTGCAACAAAAGGTTTCAATAGAAGTGGGAGAAGGAATTACTATGTAACCCCACAGCGCTCCACATAAGGTGGTGTGTGCTGGACCCACAATGGAAAAAGGTAAGCAAGACAAAGGTTCTTCTACTATTCTTGGGAACTGTAGTTCACACAAGAACATGTATTGAAACATTTAGAGGTATCCAAGGGAATCCTAAGTGGCACTGCAGAAAAGGTGCTTTGTTTCACTATATAAAAAGCAGATGTCAATTGAGTTTACCAGACCCCATCAAAACATAAGAAACACAAAATCTTAGTTAGAGGGAAAAGGCATGAGTGGGTGGCAAAAAGGTCCACTCACACAGGAGGTTAAAACCAAATAGGTCCCAGATTTGACTGGAGGTCTCTAAGGTTAAAGGGAATAAGCACAGAAACTGAAAATTCTCTCTAACAGGGAGCACAATTCTCGAACTGGGTTCTAGGTGTGCATGAGTTGGCAGGGCTTAGTGGCTTTTTGTGGCCTGTGTGTGAGAAGGGGGGCACAAGGGAACATCACAAGCGGACTAGAGGGTGGGGATGGGGACAGGGTAGTTCTTTGTGCGAAGGCAAGGCCCAAGCTCTATAAAATGTGTGCATAGCATAGTACTAGATACAGTATAAAAGAAATCTATTGTTTTATACTGTTCAAAGTTAACTATGGCATCTGATAATTTTGAATAATTATTAATATTAGTATTTTAGGAGAAAGACTATAAGTCCCTATCCCTAATTGTTGGTAGATTTTGCCACCAGACATCCACAACAAAGGTGTGACTATCACAACAATAGGCTGTACCATTGTCATGTGTTGAAGCCATCATGCCAGCATGTAGTGATGAGTTTGCTTCACAGTGGTGTGCCTCAGTTTTACAGCTGAGGGTGTCAAGGATGTGATGCCGCTATACAGTGGCAAGGCATTTGTGGTAGTCTGACTCATACAACGCCTGTATTTGTGAATTGTCGAAAGAGTTTAATATGCAGATAATGAGAGCTGCTGTGTGAACACCTTTAGAAACTGGGGCCCATTTGAGCACCGCCCTTTAAAAAGCATGCTAAGGAATGGCCTTTAGATTTCTGGCATGGCCGCCCCACAAATGTAAATTTGTGATAAATGAATGGATGTTGCCATACTATAAAGCTTTTAAACATTGTAAGCACATAGATAATATGTTTTCAGCCATCAAATGAATATAAAAAAGAGGTTTTGCTGTGGGACACAGTGAAACAATAGGAATTAGACCATTCCAAGATGGCCACTGGATCCGAGATATACTTCACATGATCCTGACGGACCTTAGATAGTTGAATCAAAATGTTTAAAAGCATGGGTGTCGGGCGCCCGACCGCTAATGTCGGTCTGCTCCCTCATTGCCCATGGAGCTCGTAATTTGGAAATTTATACACTTACAGGGTAATTCATAGAATTTCGCAGAAAAGTGTCGCAAGCGGCTGGCGCAGAGTGTCCGCGTGCGATTGTCTGCGCCAGGCACGTGCGCTAAAACCGATTTCCGCGCACAGCGTATTCATGGATTTTAGGCTCCCAAACCAGCCGTGGCGCAGAGTATCGCAGCGACCCTGCAGCAGCGCCAGTAACGCCCCCAAGAACGCCCTCGCGCAAGGAAAAGCCATCAAAATCGCTAAATCATCGCAAAGGGCTGCGCTAACCCTGGACCAGTTTACAGGGCTGCCAAACAAGGAACGCAAAGCGGGTAATGTGCATATCAGGGGTACGCGTGAAGTTATACACGCGATTAGCCAGGGTACGTGTATTACAGGGGTGCGCGGGAACTTTTACACGCGATTTCAGCAGGGTACGTGTATTTCAGGGGTGCGTGGGAAGTTCCACACGCGAATAGCCTGGGCGCGTGTATTTCAGGGGTGCGCGGGAAGTTCCACACGCGAATAGCCTGGGCGCGTGTATTTCAGGGGTGCGCGGGAAGTTCCACACGCGAATAGCCTGGGCGCGTGTATTTCAGGGGTGCGCGGGAAGTTCCACACGCGAATAGCCTGGGCGCGTGTATTTCAGGGGTACGCGGGAATTATCACACGCGATTTGGCTGGGTACGTGTATTACAGGGGTACACGGGAAGTTTTACACGCGATTCGGCTGGGTACGTGTATTACAGGGGTGCGCCGGAATTCTCACATGCGATTTGGCCAGGTACGTGTATTACAGGGGTGCGCGGGAATTATCACACGCGATTTGGCTTGGTACGTGTATTACAGGGGTGCGTGAGAAGTTACACATGCGATTAGGCTGGGTGGGTCCTCACAGGTGTTCCCTGTACACCCTCGACGGCCCCTGCAGGCAGCCCACAAAACAGGGGACTACCCTGCACACCTGCTCATGTCCCCCTGCACCCCCACCCCCCAGCAGTGCAGGGGCAGCCTCCACCAGGCCCCCACCCATGTCTCCCACCACCCCCACCCCCCAGCAGTGCAGGGGCACCCTCCACCAGGCCCCCACTCATGTCTCCCACCACCCCCACCCCCCAGCAGTGCAGGGGCAGCCTCCACCAGGCCCCTACTCATGTCTACCACCACCCCCACCCCCCAGCAGTGCAGGGGCACCCTCCACCAGGCCCCCACTCATGTCTCCCACCACCCCCACCCCCCAGCAGTGCAGGGGCAGCCTCCACCAGGCCCCCACTCATGTCTACCACCACCCCCACCCCCCAGCCACCAGGGGCACCCTCCACCAGGCCCCCACCCATGTCTCCCACCACCCCCACCCCCCAGCCACCATGGGCACCCTCCACCAGGCCCCCACCCATGTCTCCCACCACCCCCACCCCCCAGCCACCATGGGCACCCTCCACCAGGCCCCCACCCATATCTCCCACAACCCCCACCCCCCAGCAGTGCAGGGGCAGCCTCCACCAGGCCCCCACTCATGTCCCCTATCACCCCCACCCCCCCGCCACCAGGGGCAGCCTCCACCAGGCCCCCACCCATGTCTCCCACCACCCCCACCCCCCAGCCACCAGGGGCACCCTCCACCAGGCCCCCACCCATGTCTCCCACCACCCCCACCCCCCAGCCACCAGGGGCACCCTCCACCAGGCCCCCACCCATGTCTCCCACCACCCCCACCCCCCAGCCACCATGGGCACCCTCCACCAGGCCCCCACCCATGTCTCCCACCACCCCCACCCCCCAGCCACCATGGGCACCCTCCACCAGGCCCCTATCCATGTGTCCCACCACCCCCACCCCCCAGCAGTGCAGGGGCAGCCTCCACCAGGCCCCCACCCATGTCTCCCACCACCCCCACCCCCCAGCCACCAGGGGCACCCTCCACCAGGCCCCCACTCATGTCTCCCACCACCCCCACCCCCCAGCAGTGCAGGGGCAGCCCCCACCAGGCCCCCACTCATGTCTCCCACCACCCCCACCCCCCAGCCACCATGGGCACCCTCCACCAGGCCCCCACCCATGTCTCCCACCACCCCCACCCCCCAGCAGTGCAGGGGCACCCTCCACCAGGCCCCCACCCATGTCTCCCACCACCCCCACCCCCCAGTCACCAGGGGCACCCTCCACCAGGCCCCCACTCATGTCTCCCAGCGTGCTACGTGTATTTCAGGGGTGCGCGGGAATTTCCACACGCGAATAGCCTGGGCGCGTGTATTTCAGGGGTGCGCGGGAAGTTCCACACGCGAATAGCCTGGGCGCGTGTATTTCAGGGGTGCGCGGGAAGTTCCACACGCGAATAGCCTGGGCGCGTGTATTTCAGGGGTGCGCGGGAAGTTCCACACGCGAATAGCCTGGGCGCGTGTATTTCAGGGGTACGCGGGAATTATCACACGCGATTTGGCTGGGTACGTGTATTACAGGGGTACACGGGAAGTTTTACACGCGATTTGGCCAGGTACGTGTATTACAGGGGTGCGCTGGAATTATCACACGCGATTTGGCTTGGTACGTGTATTACAGGGGTGCGTGGGAAGTTCCACACACGATTAGGCTGGGTGGGTCCTCACAGGTGTTCCCTGTACACCCTCGACGGCCCCTGCAGGCAGCCCACAATACAGGGGACTACCCTGCACACCTGCTCATGTCCCCCTGCACCCCCGGCCCCCAGCAGTGCAGGGGCAGCCTCCAAAAGGCCCCCACCCATGTCTCCCACCACCCCCACGCCCCAGCCACCAGGGGCACCCTCCACCAGGCCCCCACTCATGTCTCCCACCACCCCCACCCCCCAGCAGTGCAGGGGCAGCCTCCACCAGGCCCCCACTCATGTCTACCACCACCCCCACCCCCCAGCATTGCAGGGGCAGCCTCCACCAGGCCCCCACTCATGTCTACCACCACCCCCACACCCCAGCAGTGCAGGGGCACCCTCCACCAGGCCCCCACTCATGTCTCCCACCACCCCCACCCCCCAGCAGTGCAGGGGCACCCTCCACCAGGCCCCCACCCATGTCTCCCACCACCCCCACCCCCCAGTCACCAGGGGCACCCTCCACCAGGCCCCCACTAATGTCTCCCAGCGTGCTACGTGTATTTCAGGGGTGCGCGGGAAGTTCCACACGCGAATAGCCTGGGCGCGTGTATTTCAAGGGTGCGCGGGAAGTTCCACACGCGAATAGCCTGGGCGCGTGTATTTCAGGGGTGCGCGGGAAGTTCCACACGCGAATAGCCTGGGCGCGTGTATTTCAGGGGTGCGCGGGAAGTTCCACACGCGAATAGCCTGGGCACGTGTATTTCAGGGATGCGCGGGAAGTTCCACACGCGAATAGCCTGGGCGCGTGTATTTCAGGGGTGCGCGGGAAGTTCCACACGCGAATAGCCTGGGCGCGTGTATTTCAGGGGTACGCGGGAATTATCACACGCGATTTGGCTGGGTACGTGTATTACAGGGGTACACGGGAAGTTTTACACGCGATTTGGCCAGGTACGTGTATTACAGGGGTGCGCGGGAATTATCACACGCGATTTGGCTTGGTACGTGTATTACAGGGGTGCGCGGGAAGTTCCACACGCGATTAGGCTGGGTGGGTCCTCACAGGTGTTCCCTGTACACCCTCGACGGCCCCTGCAGGCAGCCCACAAAACAGGGGACTACCCTGCACACCTGCTCATGTCCCCCTGCACCCCCACCCCCCAGCAGTGCAGGGGCAGCCTCCACCAGGCCCCCACCCATGTCTCCCACCACCCCCACCCCCCAGCCACCAGGGGCACCCTCCACCAGGCCCCCACTCATGTCTCCCACCACCCCCACCCCCCAGCAGTGCAGGGGCAGCCTCCACCAGGCCCCTACTCATGTCTACCACCACCCCCACCCCCCAGCAGTGCAGGGGCACCCTCCACCAGGCCCCCACTCATGTCTACCACCACCCCCACCCCCCAGCAGTGCAGGGGCACCCTCCACCAGGCCCCCACTCATGTCTACCACCACCCCCACCCCCCAGCAGTGCAGGGGCAGCAGGCAGTCAGGCAGCAGCAGATGGCAGGTGGGAGCGTGCTCGGGGCTCTGGGGGGCAGTAGTTCGGCCTTCCGGGCAGGAGCGTGGTATTCCGTGTGCTTACGCGTGGCCAGCTTGGTACGGAGTGATTTGGCACGTGAAAATCCTGCACGTCAGTGTGAAAACCGAGGAAAGGCCCTTAGCGCATAAGCGCGTCAGCACGCATACGTGATTCTATTGGACCAAAGGCCCTCAGCGCGTAAGCGCGTCTGTGACGTGACCCGCACGGGTGTTTCCCACACAGCACGTGATGACAGAGCACACGTGGAAAGACTGCACGTCAGAGTGTAATCGCATGTGATTGGTGGAAATGGCCCTACACGCAGAAGTGACAAAGCGTGTAATTGGTGGAAATGGCCCTAGCGCATACACGCCGCGTAAGTGACGCTGGACGTGTGGGCCTGTATAAAAGGTACGTGTAGAACACCATTTCCTTGTACGTGCTTTTCGTGGAGAGCGAGTGGGTGAATTCTGTACTTCTTGTCGTTTCACACGCGATTTACTTCACGGCGTTTCAAGTTCGTATTCCCTGTTACCTCTGACAGCTTTTTCTCTTTTTTCTCTTTTACTGGTTTACCTGGGCCTGTTCCCTCAAACAGTGTTCCCTTCTACTGTTGTCCTGTCTCCTCAGACAGCGTACAAATCTTCTTTTGGCGGGGGTGTTGCCAACCAAACGCGCTCCTTTTTCACGCTCTTTTACCTGGCAGACGGTGAGTCACGCACGTATCTAACATCTGTGCTTGCCCCGTGTGTAGCCTACCCCTTCAGAGGTCATTCTAGGCTGCGTGTGACACGCATACGTTCATTCTTGTGTTACTGGGTGCCACAGCATAGTGCAGGTTTTTCTTTCTGCACACGTGGTCTAGGAGGGGTTGTGTGCACGTCATCTCCCTTTTTTGGGGCTCGTGTGCGTAGCGTGACCCGTCATCTTTCCCCAGGGGTTACAATCAGCCTTGCAAGAGCACTAGGGTACAATTACCATCTGGTACCCAAACCCTTTGACCCCCAATTGCCCAGGACAATATTTTACAGCCACTCCCATACGCACATTAACATCAGTGCCATGGCTGGGAGGCGAGGATTCCGTAAGGGTGGCAAAGGTGGAAGAGCCACAAGTGGTGGCCGTGGTGGATCCGGTAGGGGACGTGGTCGTTACTTGCAGGGTGAGCCTGTCCCCCCATGTGTGGAGGACCAGTCAAGGGCACCCATAATCCCCCCCCCTCCTGTTGAGGCTGATGTGGCTGACACCATCCATGCTCAGCCCTTGTTGGACCAGCCCATTGTGGCACCAGACCTGGCTGACTCCATGGCTGACTTCCAGGTCAGCAGGCCTATGACACGTGCGCTGGTGCACGTTGATGTCACCATGCCACGTGCATCTGGGGCAGCAAGGTCATCTGCTGCACCAAGTAGGCAGGGCGGAGAGGCTGCAGGGGCAGCTGCGGCTCCATCCACCCCAGCCCTCACACACCCAGCCCGGACAGTTTCGGTCCTAGTCCATGCTGCTGACATTCCCCCTGACACCATCACACTAGAGCCAATGCCTGCACCAACTCCCATGCTGAGTGTGCAATCCCACACTCCTGATACAGAGTCCACCAGGGCTCCTGCCCCTAGTGTCCAGAGCGGCACAGGACACTCAGGATCACCACCACCTTCCAAGCGGAAGAGGAAGAGTGCTCGTCCGGCACAGGCTGATGCCCCAGACACGGCTACACAGTCCGGCCCATCCAGGAAGCCCAGCTTCACGGATGACGAACTGAATGCACTTGTCGAGTATGTGTCTGCACATGACAACGAGATGGTCATTGTTGCAGGATCCAAGACCACACCTGCACAACGCCAGGCACACTGGCAGACCGTTGCGGACATCGTAAGTGCCCTTGGAATCGTGAGGCGCACAGCCAATGATTGCTATAAGCGCTGGAATGACCTAAAGCGCAGGGCAAAGAGTAAGCTGGCCTCAAGTCATGCCGCAACTCTAGTGACTGGAGGTGGGTCTCCAGTAGTAGACATGGAACTCACTCCACATGAGTCAGTCGCTGGGACCTACGTCACGGAGGAACAGATCCAAGGCGTGGGAGATCTGGCTGATTACGAGGCATTGTCCGGTGAGTGCACATGCATGTGTGTGTCATCCATGTGCATGGTGTGTGTGTGAGGGCTTCTGTTTGTGTGCCAGGTGAGAGTGTGTGCGCCTGAGTCGTATGGGTCAGCCATGTGCTTCATGCAATACATCCTGCGCAGCTGCATTTGGCCATAGCAGTATCCCTTCTGCCAACAGTAGACATCTAGCCCAACTGCACGCCAGTTGCCCTTGAAGTGTCACCTTGCCACAACATTGTTGCTTGATTTTTCACTGTTCATTTAGTCAGATTGTTTGCATTCCACCACTATTACTAGGCATGTCGCAGTCCTCTAGTCACATGTCTGACATGGCTATGGTAAAGTGGAGTGACTTTGTTACCTGGATATCATTTGTACAAACATGTCCCTGTGCAATTGCACCATTTCGGACTGGCAGCTCCAGGTGAAGAATCTCACCTGTTTGAATTAGAAAAGCTATTACATGCGGGAACTGGACTGAATGAATAGGTGCTGCCCTCCTCTCCATCTTCACTCAATAGCAATGGTACATGCCATCTGTGTGATGGCATGTGTGTTTCACCTGCCAATCACAGGCCAATGTGTGATGCCACTGCCAGGCAGCATGCAGAAAATGTGTTCATCTTCCATCTTGGTGTCATCAGTGTGTGCCATTTGCCTGCCCTTCATACGCAGTGAGGGTGCATGCATGGGAGGGTTTTAGTCATGTGGGACATGTGTCAAACAAGTACTGGTTCTCTTGCTTCTCAGCCCTCATTGTGTGCCATGGTGCTAATGCCTGTTTCCATTTCTTTGTTTTTATGTCTTTGCAGGGGAAGATGCACCTGATACTGCTGGGGTTGTGGAGATGGTGCAGACCCAGGAGGGGTCCGAGGGCCGACCAACCACCAGTGAGGGACGTGGTGTGGTGGTGGGTGAGAACCCACAAGTGCTGCAGGTCCTGCTCTCAAGGGGTGTCTCTGGCTGCACCTCCCCCGAGCTGTACTCAGGTGTTGATTCGGATGAGACCTACGTGCCGTCGCAGGTGAGTGTTCCAGGGAGGGATTTTGTTCTGTCTCACCCACCTGCACCAGGGTCAGAACCCTCAATGGGGATGTCAGTGTTGGCAGCTACGCCTTTGGTGGTTACGGATGCAGGGTCACACTCCGCGACATCTGATCCTGTTCCTGGGCCAGCAGATCAGAGGGGGAATGCAGTCCTGCAGCCTCAGGCAGTGCCGGCACAGCAAGGCAGTTCGCCTTGCCCCAGACAGGTGTGGTGCCCGCTGACGTGGTGGCCGTACGCCACCTGGCAATACCGCATGGGAGCAATCCATTTACGGTATGGCAACCCAACAGGCAGCATCATCCGAGATGATGGCTCAGGCCATGGATAGGGTGGCCACTTCCATTGTCCCCCCTGAAAGGCTGATGGAGCGACTAGAGCAGGCAACCGACTCCATCTGCCAGTCACACAGGGAGGACATGTTGGGGTCCAACAGGGACAGGCGGGCGGCACTGGCGACTCTGCAGGAGGCCAACTCCATTGAGTCCCAGGGCCACAGGGAAGCCCTGAGGCAGAAGCTCCTTCACCTCAGGACGACTCTTGTTGAGCTTGAGGCTTCAACACACCAAAGGACAGAACAGCAGCTGGAGCGTCTCACCCGTACGCTCTCAGCTGAGATGGAGGCAACGAGGGCGGAGGTCCGGGCATCCCGTGAGTTGTTGCATGGGGACCTCCGCACACTCATCCTCCAGAACCAGACCTACCACACCCGCATGCTTGCAGCCATGGAGGAGCAGACTAGGGCCTTGCGTGGGCTGCCTCCCATAGTGCAACCACCTCCGGATGCAGCTGCACAGGGTGATAATGGCGACAGCAGTGATACTCCCACAATAGGGTAGCCGTGTGGGCCATGAGCCCATGGAGGTGTTTTTTTTCCCCAGGATCCACGCAGGTGGGTTCTGGTGTGCATCCTGTCCTCGGACTTCCTGGGTGGCCTCCCCAACCCCCCCGGGCCCTTCAATGGCCATTTTTTATTTTTTTTTATTTTTATTTTTATTTTTATTTATTTTATTCCCTATTTTTTTGGGACGATTTGTTGGCTTCCGTGGTTCCTGTGGGCATACACTGCATTGTGGCTGGGCACATGCAGGCTTGTAATGTATTTGGTTCAGATGCTTGGGTTTGAGTCACACACACCCCTCCTGCTTCCCGTTTCCATGGGCTTGCAAAGGGTGTGCCCAAGTGACAGTGAATTACACAGTGACGTTGGACTCCCATGAGCTGTGTGGGCAGTCTGTAGTCAATACTGTGTATACATTCCTAGTGCATATTGCTGTTGTGTTGTACACTGCATGTTGCATTGATGTGTAACTCATCTTCTGTGTCTACCTCCTAATTTGCAGGTCCCTTCCTCATGTCTACACAAGGACCTCTAGTCTGGAGATGTGGTCCATGTTGGCAGCAGTGCACCTACAACTCTACATGGCGCCAACACTGCACAGTTGGTAGTGGTGGGAGTGCAGGCATTTCCAGGTGGTGAGACTACTAATATTTAACATTAGTGATGTCATGTTAATGGTAGTACGTGCTCAAGTTTGTTGTTGGTCCGGCATTACTGTGAGCATTTCAGGTGTTGCAAGTATCTAATAGGGACACTGTACATTGTGACACTAGTGTCATGTTGTGTGGATTACTTTGTTTACCTGCAAATAGCATGACATTGCACAGTGTGTGGTGTGGCGGTGCTGGGGTTGGGTTGGCTGACATGGCACTGTCCTCTTGTTGCATTTTGCAAGTGGGCATTCATTTTAGCTGCTTGAATGTGCAACTTCACGAAACTGCATTGGTGGTGTCTGTGTGGGTAGGGATCCACACATTGTGACACTTCCAGGTGAACAATCTCAGGCTGATATGGTTTTCACGGTTCTTTCTCCAGACATTCAGGGTCAGTGTCAGGTTGAGTCATCATTGATTGTCAGATGGAATGTGGCAGGGCAGTGTGCACTCCACAGGGGTGTGATTTCTATGTGAAGTAATTAGCCACTAGCTGTGCACGGGCTGCCTCCCCCCGTGCCCTTTCCCCTCCCATGCGCAGCGGCTGTGCATGTGGTTGGGGATGGGGGGGCACCACCATGTCCACGGCCAGGCCCCGGCGTGTTGCAACGTTGTGCAGGACACATGCTGCCACTATGATCCTGCACACTACTGGGGGAGCGTACAACAGCTGCCCGCCAGAACGGTCAAGGGAGCAAAAGCGTGACTTCAGCACTCCGAATGTGCGCTCCACTATGCCCCGGGTTGTAATGTGGCCTGCGTTATATCTTACCTGGGGTGGCGTGGTGGGGTTCCGAATTGGCGTCATCATGTGGGGGCTGAGAGGGTAGGCACTGTCCCCTGTGGAGGTGGTGATTGGTATCATTGGTGGGGTTGTGACCTTGCTCAGTATCTGACATGCATGCATGTGCAGTGGCATTCATACTCACCAAGCAGCCATGTATCGCCATGCCGCCCAGCTTCTAGGTCCCGGTTTAGGGTGGACATTCGGTAAATGAAGCTGTCGTGGGTGGACCCGGGATAGTTGGCATATACTGAGGTGATGATTCCCTTGGCATTACATACTACCTGCACGTTGATGGAATGCCAGTGCTTGCGGTACCTATAGATGTGCTCAGATGCCCTTCGGGGACGTAGAGCCACATGGGTGCAGTCGATGGCACCTAGCACTTTGGGGAATCGTGCCACAGCGTAGAAATCCAGGGCTGCAGCATGCCTTTCTGCAGGGGTTCTGGGCAGGTATATGTGCCTGCGGACTGATGGGCGTGCAGTGATGATGTTCAAGACCTGGTGTGGGCAGCGTGACTGGGTGGCCTGTGATACACCACCCACAATGGCACTTGTCCGCTGAAATGATCCAGTGGCTAAGAAGTGCAGTACATTGTGGACCTTCTCCAGGGGGCTGAGTGCTTGGGAGCACAGGGTGGGTGATGTGAGATCATCCTCCCACTCACTCACCAGGTCCAGTATGATGTGTGGTGGAAACCTGTACCTCCCATGCACCTGGTCATCAGGCATCCCGAAAAGGCTGGTTCTGGGTGTGAATATTCTGGCCCTGACTATCCTCCTCCTCCTCCTCCTTTGGTAGGCCACGCCCACTGCTGCTAGGAACGGTATGTTCATCCTGGGTCTGAGCTTGTTATTTTTTTAGCGCGCAAATTAATGCGTTGCGCGTGTTGTAGGCGAGCGTGTGACCCGCGCACCACTGAAATCCAGTACCCAGTCCAATAGCGTGTGGAAATTCCTGCGCACACCGGGATACAGGTGTGCTGACGTACTTGCGTGTGTAAGTGTCCGCGCACACCTGATATACACGTACATAGGCCAATCGCGTGTAGGCGCACTTTTGTCCAATTACACGCGATGACACCCTGACGTGCTGTCCAATTACACGCAATGAGACTCTGCCGTGCTGTCCAATTACACGCGATGACACTCTGACGTGCAGTCTTTCCACGTGTGCTCTGTCATCACGTGCTGTGTGGGAAACACCCGTGCGGGTCACGTCACAGACGCGCTTACGCGCTGAGGGCCTTTGGTCCAATAGATTCGCGTATGCGTGCTGACGCACTTACGCGCTAAGGGCCTTTCCTCGGTTTTCACGCTGACGTGCAGGATTTTCACGTGCCAAATCACTCCGTACCAAGCTGGCCACGCGTAAGCACACGGAAGACCACGCTCCTGCCCAGAAGGCCGGACTACTGCCCCCCAGAGCCCCGAGTACACTCCCACCTGCCATCTGCTGCTGCCTGACTGCCTGCTGCCCACGTGCACTGCCATTTGCTGCCTGCACATCAGCCAGGGGTGCTGTTGCTGTGACCACCCCTGCTGGAACCGAAGACTCCCGACTGGAATTCCATCGCTCCACAGCCCAGCCCCAGGACCCAGTTGCCCACCCACTCCTGCCTCTGGGGTTGTCATGTGACCACTGACAACCCCCGGCCAGAGAGGCAGAGGGGCACCAGCTTCAGTGCCACCGAAGTTGGTGTCCTGGTGGAGCAAGTCCTGGGGCAGTATGATGCCCTCTTCGGAAGTTCCCGCGGCGACAAGGAAGGACGGACTCGGATCTGGACTGACATCGTGACTGCCATCAACGCGGAGGGGGTGGCAGTCCGGGACTTACAACATGTCAGGAAGCGCTGGGAGGACTTCAGGTCCAGGACCCTGAACAAGGCCCGGCGCCTCTTGAAGGCAGTGGATGCCAAGGGGCGCCGGGGCCACTTGTCGGAAGAACAGATGGGGGTCCTGGAACACATATCCCCAGCGCTCCACGTCCAGGTCCTAGAGAAGCAGACCCGTCTGGAGTCGAGCGGTGAGTGTACATGCATCCTGATTGTGAGCAGTGCGTGTGGTGATTATTCGGCATTGTGCCGGTTGCACATCTGTTTGTATGGGGTCGAGTATGGGTGGGGGTGTACAGGGCCGTGGGTCTGACACATGCGAGGGCTGTAATGTGTGAGACATGGATGGTGCTTGTGTGTGTGGGCTTGCATGGCAAATGCAGTTGTGCGTGCACACATGTTTGGATGAATGTGTATGTAAGTAGACATGTCCGTGATGTCAGGCATGTATGTTGTTTTCGGCTGCATGTATGAGCACTGTGTACATGTGCATGTGTGTGTATTTGTCAAGGGTGCAACAGTGATGCAACATGGATGCATGTGACAGCGGTATGTGGAAGCCTGATTGGCAGATGTGACATGGATGCCCGTCTGAACAGTGCAACACTTGGCAGAGGTGTAGACATGCATGCAAGTGTGGTGCTGTGTGTACATGTGTGGTGCACTTCCTGTGTTGCATGTGATGTCTGGCTCCCCTTTGGCTGCTGATGCTGTTGTATGTGTAGGGATGGTGGTGGCAGTTGCGATATGGCTGTGGTATGGCTCATGTGTGTGAGTTGCAATGACATGTGTGTTGGGGATTGTGATGACATGTCTGAGGTTTGCCAATGCCACTCATGTGCAACTGTCATGCGTGTATGTGTCCATTGTACAGTGCCCTGATGCCTGTGTTTTGTTTCTCCCTGTCTGCAGCGTCAACTGATGAAGAGGGCGGAGAAGGTGCTGTGGAGCACAGCGCCGGGGATCCGACCGCCAGCCGGAGACGCAAGGCCCGGCTCCCCTCCCGTGTTGTCATCTCGTCAGGGAGTGAGGAGTCCGGTGCCGCATCCCAGGCCGCAGCTGCCGGGAGGAGGTCCAAGAGGCGGAGGTTGCAGTTGGACTCCTCGGCAGCAGAAGGGGCAGCTGGGACCCCACAGGGCCCAACAGGGGAAGATGGCACGGAGTCATCCAGGTTGGTGGGGGGTTTGGTGGAGGAGGGGGCCGTGCAAGCACCAGAGACGGGGTCTGGAGGTGGGGATCCCACTGGTGCTAGTGGTGCAGTGCAGGACCAGGGACAGGAGGCAGCACAGGCGGCCGCGGAGGTGCCTGTGTGCAATCCTGTCCCCGATCCTGTCCCTGCATCATCTTGCACCAGCAGGGATGCCTACGTCCAGACCCGTTTTCAGGCAGGGGGTGAGCTGACGTCAACTGGCCTTCCTCTGCCTGCGGACGTGGCCATCCAGGTCCGGGTTGAGCCTGTCCTGGCTGGTGTGGCGTTGCGTCAACGGGCCATGCGAGGTGACCTGCAGTCTTTTCATGGAGAGACTGCACGTCATCTCGAATGGCTCGTTGACCACGTCAGCCTGCTGGGACAGGTCACCCAGGCCGGATTCCTCCATCTGATGGGGCTTACTCCGACCCCCTCCTCAACTGGAACCCCTACGCGCCAGTCGTCCTCTGTGCCATCTTCCCACCCATCAGTCACCTGGGTGCCCTGTGGAGCTGCCTCTGACGGTGCGGCCAGGCTGGTGAAGGAGGCATCCCTGCCACAGTCGGGAGTCGGAGGTCCAGCAGGGGTGGCCACATCAACAACTGCACCCCAGCCGGCGGAGAATGTGCAGGCAGCAGGAGGCAGTGCACGGGCAGAGGCAGAGCAGCAGCAGCAGCAACATGGTGGGAGACATGAAGGCTCGGGGCTTTCGACATCGGAGGGGCAGGCATCGGCCGGAGGGCAGGGGGACCCAGGACAGAGAGTGTCTTCCGTGTGGCAGCGGTTGGGCCACGCCTTAGGTGCGGAGCGGCGGCGGGCGGAAGAGGCACGGCTCACAATAGTCAGGGCGGAGAACTCCATGCGGAGGGCCCTGAGGCGGGCCGAGTGCCTCGAGGCAATCCGCAGGGGGTTTGAGGAGGACACAGCGTCGTCCCTGCGGACCCTCGGGGCCATGGAACTGGACCGCCTCCGGGACATCGAACAGGTGTTCGATGATGCCCTGGCCCGGGACACCACCGAGTGAGCCGCTGGACTTGCCCGCCGCCTTTGTATATAGTTCTTTAGTTTTAGGTTTCCTTTCTTTCTTATTATGATTTGGAGTCGACGGACACTGCTCCACTTTTTGTATATAGTTGATTTTTAGGTCGGTTTTTTAGTAGGTTTCCTTTGTTCAGTTAGGCTCATGGACCCTTGGTAGTTTTTTACATAGTTCTTTATTGCATGGAGATTTTTTAACTTTTGACTTTGGGCAAATATTTTTTGGATTCTGATTTGCAGTGTTTTTATACGGACATGCAGCTTTTTTTTCTCATTCACATTGTAGTTTGTTTTCTTTCTTTAGCATTCTTTATTTTTTTCAATACAATTTTGTTTCCATACTTCACTGTGTGGTATCATCTCATTGGTTTCATGCATGTCATGTTGTGTGTTTTCCCATTCAATTGCAACCATTGTGTGTGACGGACATGGGTTCATTAGCTTAATGAACATTGGGGGTGTAACATGTGATTTCCATTTCCATGTGGGTGAATGGGTTACTTGGTAGGGCTTTTTGGCTGTGGAGGCTGTCCATTACGCACATGATTGGGGATTGTGAGGACCTGGTGGGGGCTGCCCATGGTGGCTGGGGGGTGGGGGTGGTGGTAGACATGAGTGGGGGCCTGGTGGAGGCTGCCCATGGTGGCTGGGGGGTGGGGGTGGTGGGAGACATGAGTGGGGGCCTGGTGGAGGCTGCCCACGGTGGCAGGGGGGTGGGGGTGGTGGGAGACATGAGTGGGGGCCTGGTGGAGGCTGCCCATGGTGGCAGGGGGGTGGGGGTGGTGGGAGACATGAGTGGGGGCCTGGTGGAGGGTGACCCTGGATGCTGGGGGGTGGGGGTGGTGGGAGACATGAGTGGGGGCCTGGTGGAGGCTGCCCATGGTGGCAGGGGGGTGGCGGTGGTGGGAGACATGAGTGGGGGCCTGGTGGAGGCTGCCCCTGCACTGCTGGGGGGTGGGGGTGGTGGGAGACATGAGTGGGGGCCTGGTGGAGGCTGCCCCTGGTGGCTGGGGGGTGGGGGTGGTGGGAGACATGAGTGGGGGCCTGGTGGAGGGTGCCCCTGGTGGCTGGGGGGTGGGGGCGGTGGGAGACATGGGTGAGGGCCTGGTGGAGGGTGCCCCTGGTGGCTGGGGGTGGGGGTGGTGGGAGACATGGGTGGGGGCCTGGTGGAGGGTGCCGCTGGTGGCTGGGGGTGGTGGGAGACATGGGTGGGGGCCTGGTGGAGGCTGCCCCTGGTGGCGGGGGGGTGGGGGTGATAGGGGACATGAGTGTGGGCCTGGTGGAGGCTGCCCCTGCACTGCTGGGGGGTGGGGGTGGTGGGAGACATGGGTGGGGGCCTGGTGGAGGGTGCCCATGGTGGCTGGGGGGTGGGGGTGGTGGGAGACATGGGTGGGAGCCTGGTGGAGGGTGCCCCTTTGGCGGGGGTGTGGGGGTGATAGGGGACATGAGTGGGGGCCTGGTGGAGGCTGCCCCTGCACTGCTGGGGGGTGGGGGTGGTGGGAGTCATGGGTGGGGGCCTGGTGGAGGGTGCCCCTGGTGGCTGGGGGGTGGGGGTGGTGGGAGACATGGGTGGGGGCCTGGTGGAGGGTGCCCCTGGTGGCTGGGGGTGGTGGGAGACATGGGTGGGGGCCTGGTGGAGGCTGCCCATGGTGGCGGGGGGGTGGGGGTGATAGGGGACATGAGTGTGGGCCTGGTGGAGGCTGCCCCTGCACTCCTGGGGGGTGGGGGTGGTGGGAGACATGGGTGGGGGCCTGGTGGAGGGTGCCCATGGTGGCTGGGGGGTGGGGGTGGTGGGAGACATGGGTGGGGGCCTGGTGGAGGGTGCCCCTGCTGGCGGGGGGGTGGGGGTGATAGGGGACATGAGTGTGGGCCTGGTGGAGGCTGCCCCTGCACTGCTGGGGGGTGGGGGTGGTGGGAGACATGGGTGGGGGCCTGGTGGAGGGTGCCCATGGTGGCTGGGGGGTGGGGGTGGTGGGAGACATGGGTGGGGGCCTGGTGGAGGGTGCCCCTGATGGCGGGGGGGTGGGGGTGATAGGGGACATGAGTGGGGGCCTGGTGGAGGCTGCCCCTGCACTTCTGGGGGGTGGGGGGATGGGAGACATGGGTGGGGGCCTGGTGGAGGGTGCCCCTGGTGGCTGGGGGGTGGGGGTGGTGGGAGACATGAATGGGGGCCTGGTGGAGGGTGCCCCTGCACTGCTGGGGGGTGGGGGTGGTGGTAGACATGATTGGGGGCCTGGTGGAGGCTTCCCCTGCACTGCTGGGGGGTGGGGGTGGTGGGAGACATGAGTGGGGGCCTGGTGGAGGGTGCCCCTGGCAGCCTCCACCAGGCCCCCACTCATGTCCCCTATCACCCCCACCCCCCCGCCATCAGGGGCACCCTCCACCAGGCCCCCACCCATGTCTCCCACCACCCCCACCCCCCAGCCACCATGGGCACCCTCCACCAGGCCCCCACCCATGTCTCCCACCACCCCCACCCCCCAGCAGTGCAGGGGCAGCCTCCACCAGGCCCACACTCATCTGGTGGAGGCTGCCCCTGCACTGCTGGGGGGTGGGGGTGGTGGGAGACATGGGTGGGGGCCTGGTGGAGGCTGCCTATGGTGGCAGGGGGGTGGGGGTGGTGGGAGACATGCATTGTTGATCAGTAGTGCAAGGTGACATGTGGGTTGGCTGGGGGGCATGCCCATGGTGGATGGGCTGCCTGCGGGACATGAGCATGGGTGCAGGGTAGTCCCCCGTGGTGTGGGCTGCCTGCAGGGTCCGTGGAGGTTGTGGAGCGTACACCTGGGAGGGCCCACACGGCCAATTCACGTGAGGTACTCCCCAGAACCCCTGAAATACACGTACCCTGATGAAATCGCGTGTGGAACTTCCCGCGCACCCCTGAAATACACGTACCCTGCTGAAATCGCGTGTGGAAATTCCCGCGCACCCCTGAAATACACGTACCCTGCTCGCACTGGGCCAATCGCGTGTGGAACTTCCCGCGCACCCCTGAAATACACGTACCCTGATGAAATCGCGTGTGGAACTTCCCGCGCACCCCTGAAATACACGTACCCTGATGAAATCGCGTGTGGAACTTCCCGCGCACCCCTGAAATACACGTACCCTGCTGAAATCGCGTGTGGAAATTCCCGCGCACCCCTGAAATACACGTACCCTGCTCGCACTGGGCCAATCGCGTGTGGAACTTCCCGCGCACCCCTGAAATACACGTACCCTGATGAAATCGCGTGTGGAACTTCCCGCGCACTCCTGAAATACACGTACCCTGATGAAATCGCGTGTGGAACTTCCCGCGCACCCCTGAAATACACGTACCCTGCTGAAATCGCGTGTGGAAATTCCCGCGCACCCCTGAAATACACGTACCCTGCTCGCACTGGGCCAATCGCGTGTGGAACTTCCCGCGCACCCCTGAAATACACGTACCCTGCTGAAATCGCGTGTGGGACTTCCCGCGCACCCCGGAAATACACGTACCCTGCTCGCACTGGGCCAATCGCGTGTGGAACTTCCCGCGCACCCCTGAAATACACGTACCCTGCTGAAATCGCGTGTGGGACTTCCTGCGCACCCCGGAAATACACGTACCCTGCTGAAATCGCGTGTGGAACTTCCCGCGCACCCCTGAAATACACATACCCTGCTGAAATCGCGTGTGGAAATTCCCGCGCACCCCTGAAATACACGTACCCTGCTCGCACTGGGCCACTCGTGTGTGGAACTTCCCGCGCACCCCTGAAATACACGTACCCTGCTGAAATCGCGTGTGGAACTTCCCGCGCACCCCTGAAATCCACGTACCCGGCCAAATCGCGTGTGAGACTTCCCGCGCACCCCGGTATACACGCACACGTATTTTTTGTCAGCGGGTGTCCGTGTTTGTGGGTACCCCTTTGCAGGTCATTTGTCCTGGAGGGCCACAGTATAGGACATTCATCATGGCAGTATATAGGTGCTATTTGTTGGCGCACCTTTTGGCGCACATTTCTTACAGCCGCAGAGACGCTACCGCCTGCTTTCTTGTGGCGGTCGTGTTTGTGCCTGTGCGCTGGTTTGAGCGTGCACTTTTTTGCCCTATTCTATTCCATGAATACGTGTTGTAGGCGAGCGTGTGGGCGTTCCGCGCACTTGTGCCCTGTACTTCCCCCGTGACGCCCACGTTTTGGCAAGTTGTTCCCCATTCCGAGTGTTACGCCCGTGTTCCGCCTACTTTTGTTGCGTGCGCCGCGCTATGTGCGAATTTCGCTGTGGCCTGTGCGATTTTCGCTGTGACCTGACGCACGCTGTTAGATGGCCTGTGCGCCAACGTGCGCCGCGCACTTTTTTATCGCACATCCGCTGGTTTTCTCGCGCACGGACTTCCATGAAACGACGTGCGCTGCTTTTCGTGCGATTTTCGCACTTGCACTGCGATTTTCGCTATTCCACTGCGATTCGCACGTTTTTGCCCACTTGCGCCGCGCTAATTATTCCATGAATCGGCCTGTTAGCATGTTCGTTCAGGAAGTGGATTCTTTAACACAGCTGCGTTAGGTTTATGTTGCTGATTGGTTTTTTTGCACAATTCTATATGGGTGGATTCGAACTGGCTGTGAAAAGTTGATTACTTGAGGCACATTTAGCATCTGATTTGCAGTTGGGACAGGTTAAATACTTGGAGGACATTTATAATCTGATTGTCAGCTCATTGGAAGCGGGTGTGCATATTTATACTACACACAGTAATTCCGGGTCTTGTCTCGGAGGAAGAAGTTAAATATATTGACATCCAAACTCTTTATGTTTCAGGCACATACAAACGGAAACTTAAGGGCATCTAATGAGGTTAGTGTTTGCAAATATAGTTAAATAGAGTGGAAATAATTTACATAAAAGGTTTGACGATTGGGAGGTTCATAAAATACCTTTGAAGACATTCACTGTGATCACATCTTATGATGCAGAAACAGTATACAAGAAGGACAGGGAAGTATAAAGGCATGCTGAAACTCCTCCAGTTGTTAGGAATTGCACAACCCCAGCCTCATTCCACCTGAACAAATACCACAGCAACCTTGTTACTGTAAATTACAGACTTCATTGCTGCATCTTAGCTCCAATGCTCCCTGAGGTTCTAAATCTAGCCAAACAAACAAGCCTAATTTACAACAGATGACTGTATATGCAGACGCATACCGAGGTACGTTAAATGGACTGCACTCCAGTGGGTGTCACTGGTCCGCATGAAGAGGAGACGACAGTGTCCGCCGCAACATTTTTCTTTATTATAGGTGCCATGAAGACAGAAGCAACCAACGACACGTTTCGTGGTCAGCAAACCTCATAATCAAGTTTGTGGGTTAACAACATGGACATAGGACACATAAATAGTGTCATGGGATCGGACACACAACTCAATGGTTAGAGCGGACAGTTTTAGCAAACTCTATGGTAACGTGCTAAATCGAATCAACAGACTGTCAGACATCTTGTTGTGTCAAAATGCAATGCCCAGTTGCCCTGTGCTGCAAATAACATTATAACGAGATGCACTGCGATGTACATGCAAACAGAGACCTGTTATGTGCATGTGTGATTATGAAATTGATATTAAGACACATATAGAGTGATGTATATCAAAAAACGTGTTGCTTATTGCAACTGTAAACTTGATCAAAAACAGCTGTCCTAGCAAAACCAAACTTACAAAGCACTCCATCCAACTAGTTCAGGGCAAATAGCGTTATTGTAATAAAAGGAAATCACCATCAAAATGTTGACCAGCATGGACTTAAAAGAAATTGGCATTAAAAGTCAAACACTCATCTGTCTGCGCCACACGTTACACTCCTATGCAGTGATGGGTTTCTGAAAACTTAGTTCCTCATTTCCATAGCGAAGAGATCCATGTGACATTGGGCAACCACAAAACCTACACATCTAGTTAGTCTTTGAGTGACAGAATAATGTTTGCATATTTACACTGCTCAATAATACATCCAATTCCAAGGGAAATTCCAGTAACAGTAACCATGGATGTATCTTTATGGTGAGGTGGACAGGCACCTGTTTATGGGCTTTGTTTAACGTCCTAGTTAGTTGTGAGGAGCAAGATTGTGCCGCACAATTCTGACGAAGTGTTTGAGTGGATGCATTTTGCTTCCTGAAATGGCTAGTTCACCTGGACTAAATAGCACAGTTGTGCTCATTTTGCTCATTATGCTATGTGAGATATTATTTTTTTGAGTAAAAGCATTCAGTGTATCAGCATTATTTGATTTCTGTCATTCAGACATGTGAATGGATCACACTCCTAGGGCAAGGGGCACATTATTCAGTAAGTTTATTCTGATATTGCTAGGGGTAGGCTATATGCAGTGTATATATATAGCAAGGTTTCGGCATTTCAGGACGCCTAAGAGAAATACCAAGTTACACGTGGATTACTTGGTTAATTGTGAGGAAAGCGTTCTTTTGATTTCCTATCTTTTGCTTCTTTCACATTGACCATCTGAATTATGCACTTACAATGGCGCAATCCTTGTATAAACTGGAGTACCAATTCTGTGGCTATAGGTTTAGATTCATGTGAGGACAATTATCTTGGTGAAGAAGTAGATCCAATCATTGTATTGTGAAATGAATGAAGAAGGCCGCGATTTTAAAATTGTGTGAAATGTGTCCCATATTCTTCATAAGGAGGTCCTGTGAGTATTTTTAAAAAGAAATCAATGAGCAACATTGGGGGGCCTCCACATCGGACTATAATTGCACCATTAGGCTGGCGTCAAATTGAGTGGTTTCCTTTGACTGCATGTACACTTTTGGTGAAGGAGTCTCTGAATGAATATCTTCAGGAGAATCTGCATAATAGCCTGATTTCTCCTTTTAGAGAAACAACTGTACCATTATTATGTTTTTGTGACAAAAAAAGACTCCTAAAATGCGGTTTAGTTTTTTCTCAAGGGCTTCATTTATTTATTCATTTTATTTATTTGATTTTTATAAAGCGCTTTTACCCAAAGTGTTTTACAAGAAATTAACAGTTTGGTACAAAATAAATGCATATGCAAAAAAAAAGCACAATGACAGAATACTAACGAATACAAATCAATTGAAGATGGAAAAAAAGCGATAGTAAATGTTGATTTAAATGCTTCTTGAGAATAAACAGTGTGGCTGTGAAGACGCACGTCCAAAGGAAGATCATTCCACAACTTGGGTGCAAAAGGTTTGAAAGAATGAAAACGGGAAAGGGCAGAAGGAGGGTGAGAAGCAGTAAGAAGGAAATTGGCAGTGCTGGAGAACGAAGAGAACAAGACTTTTGATGCCATGAAATAAAATCTGACAGATACTTAGGAGCAAGGAAATGAAGACACTTAAAAACAATACGAAGTGGAGCTGAAAACTAGCAGAAATAGGAAGCCATTGGAATTAAGCTAAATAAGGCAAAATGTTCACTGAATAACTCAAGTTGAATAAGATACAAACAGAGGACTATTGAATGGAACGAAAAGGAATACGCACATAAATGAACAGAATTAATTCAAACGAGCCATTCGAGCCGCTGTGGACCGAAGGAAACATGACCACATCTCTGCTTACTTGCTCCCCCTTAGGGTAAGGATATGATATGATATGATATGATATGATATGACATGGTATTTGTAACGCGCCTATACACAGGTGTTTCAAGGCGCGACGAGGCAGGGAGGGGAGGGACAAGGGAAGACAGACAACGATCCTACTAGGCCAGGTGTCATTCAGATCGCGAAAGTGCAGGGGTGGGGGAGGGGGAAAAGTGCAAGGGGAAGGGGATGGGGGGAAGTGCAGTACAAGGTAAGTGGCGTAAAGTAATAAATAAATAAATAGGGCCAGCTGGTGGCAAGTGCGAGGTAAGTGCAGAGCAAGTGCTGGGGAAGGGGGGGGCTGTAGGGATACAGAGACAGTCCCGCAGTGCAAAGGGGTTCCAGGGCATCAGTGCAAGTGGAGAGTGGCTGGGCCCAGGACCGAGGCCGTTAAGAGTGGTCCAGTTGCAGGATCAGTGCAGTTTCAGTGAACAATTAATTAGCTGTTCAGCAGGGGAGAGGGATAGAGAAAGCAGAAGCAAAGAGGAAGGTTTTGAGGTGCTTCCGGAACCGGAGATGGTTCTCCTCAAGTTTCAGGGAGGCAGGAAGGCTGTTCCAGAGGGAGGCCCCTGCCGCGGAGAGAGATCTACCCCCAGCTCGATGCTTCGAGAAGCGGCTAACCCAGAGGGAATTGGAGGCGGATGAGCGAAGGGCTCGGGAAGGAAGATATTTGGGAAGAGAGAGTTGAAGGTATTTAGGACCCAGGCCCCAGAAGGCCTTGTGGACAATGCAGAGGGTTTTGAACTTTATCCTCGCAGCCACTGGGAGCCAGTGCAGAGATTTCAGTCCTGGAGAGATACGGTCCCTGGGCTTGAGGCCAAGGACAAGTCTCGCAGTTCTGTTCTGGATGAGTTGCAGAGGGCGGAGAGTGGAGGCAGGCAGGTTAAGATAGAGGCTGTTACAGTAGTCCAGCTTCGAGAGAACCAGGGCTCGGGAGACAGTGAGCTTCTGGGGGAAGGAGAGGAAGGGAAGAATACCTCTGAGGAGGTGCAGCTGGTAGTGTGACCTCTTGGCGACGTCAGAAATATGAGGAGAGAAGGAGAGTGTGGAGTCGAAGATGACCCCAAGGTTTTTTGCCTTGCCGGTAGGAGCAGGGAGGGGGCCAAGGGAGGCAGGCCAGAGAGCTGCAGGGAAGGAGGGAGTGGGAGTACCGATGAGTAGAATCTCAGTCTTACTGGCATTAAGGCAGAGGTCATTGGCGGCACACCATTCTTGGATAGCAGACAGACAGTCAGAGATGAGGGAAGGAGAGGGGGAGGCTGAGGGTAGCCTGAAAATGAGCTGGGTATCGTCTGCATAGCACTGGAAATTGGGGCAGAGAGCGGCGATGCGGTGGGCAAGGAGTGCCAGATACTGGTTGAACAGCCAGGGAGAGAGATTAGATCCCTGGGGGACACCACAGGTGGAGAAAAAGATGTCGGAGAGGAAGGACCCCAGTTGGACCTGGGAGGGTCGATTTGTAAGGAAAGAGGTCAGCCACGCCAGAGCCTGACCAGTGATACCCAGGTTTTCCCGGAGACGGTTGAGCAGGATGGCATGGTTGACAGTGTCAAAGGCAGAGGAGAGATCGAGCAGAATGAGAACACACGGAGTGTTGAAATCGAGGTTCAAGAGCAGGTCTTCACGGATGTTCAGGAGAGCAGTTTCCGTGCTTCTGGCAGCTCTGAAGCCAGATTGATGGTCATGAAGACTACCAACAGATTCAGAATGGAGGTTAAGCTGGGAGATGGCCAGTTTCTCCAGGAGCTTGCCCAGGAAGGGAGTGATGGAGATAGGGCGATAGTTAGCCGGGCAGGACGGGTCGGAGGAGGGTTTCTTGAGAAGAGGGTGCACAAGGGAGTGCTTAAGGGGGGAAGGGAAGACTCCAGAGGCGAAGGAGTGGTTGCAGAAGTCAGCCAGGGCAGGAGCCAGGGAGTCGATGTGGTCCTTGATAGTTTTGGAGGAACAGGGGTGAACCTGTTTAGACGAGACTTTCATTGATCGGACTTGTCTGGAAACCTCGTCAGCAGAGAAAGGTGGAAAGGCAGAGAAAGAGGGAGGAGGGGTGACCGCAGAAGGGCCAGAGGAAGGGCTGGGCAGGGAGGGAGGGAGGTGAAAGGAGGAGATCGAGGACAGGATGTCCTGAGTTTTAGAGATGAAGTGAGAGGCCAGTGCAGTGCAGAGGGCCTGGGAGGGGACAGGAGAGGTAGAGACTGCAATAGGGTTGGCCAGCTCCTTGGAGATTTTAAAGAGTTCGGCGGAGTTGTTTGATGCCGCAGAGATGCGGGCTTGGATAAGGGCTCTCTTCTTGGTGAGAACGGAGAGCCGGTACTGCCTTTGGAGCAGGCGGCAGGCCAGTTTGTCAGAGGATGAACATGAAGCACGCCATTTCCTCTCTGCAACCCTGCACTTGCGTTTTAGGGTGGCGAGATCCGAGTCATACCAGGAGTTACATTTGGCTTTGGGCTTCAGGCGGATTTTCATGACGGGGGCAAGGATATCAAGAGTAACAGATATAGCAGAGTGGAGCATGGAGAGGGCTGTGTCAGGGTGGGAGTCAGCCGAAGGGGCAGGGGGGGCGAGAAGGTAGCAGCGAAAGCCTCAACTGACACACGCTTCATGGGTCGGATGACCGAGAAGGTGGGTGGCAGTGAAGAGGGTGGCTTTGCCTGTGGGGTAGGCAGGGTGAGGTGGGAGGATAGGAGAAAGTGATCACTCCAGGAGAGAGGAGTGGAGAGAGGGACGGAGAGGGGAAGGTCAGAAGAGATCAGAGCATCAGGAGTGTGCCCAGCAGAGTGAGTAGGCCCAGATGGGAGAATAGAGAGTGAGAGAGAGTCGCAGAGGTCACGAAAGAGACCAGTGGGGGGACTGGAGGCATCAAGGTGGATGTTAAAGTCGCCAAGAAAGAGGAGTTGAGTGGTTGAGGACAGGAGTGCGGAGGAGAGGTCAGCCCACTCAGAGAGGAAGGAGGAAATTTGACCAGGTGGCCGATAGATAGTAGCCACGGTAAGGGAATGGCTAGGAGAGAGAGAGAGTCGGCAGACAAGACATTCAAAAGAGGAGTAGGTCTGCGTAGGAGTGACAGTGGCAGGAATCCACTCAGGGAAGATAAGGGCAACACCCCCCCCTGCACGGTTGGGCCTGGGCATGGAGAGGATCTTGTAACCGTCAGGTAGGAGTGTGTCAAAGCAGGTGGCAGAGCTGGCTGTGAACCATGTCTCAGTGAGACAAAGGACGTCGAGGTCCAGTTCCTCAAGAAGGTGACAGATATTGGAGGAGTGCTTGATGGCAGAGCGAGTGTTTAGATCAAATTCAAAGTCCTCTCCATCTCACATCTCTGCCTCTTGAACGATGCTCCCTTTTGCCTAGCCCAAAAACTGAACAGATACTCTCCTGCAAGACTGCTACGCTCCTCAAACAGCAACCTCATCACTGTACCAGGAGGATCCCGGTTCCCAGCCTGCACAGCCACCCTCTGGAACTATTTACCCCTCACCCTGCGATCTGACCCCTCCTATCTCTCCTTCAGAAAGAAAGTCGAAACTCACTGGTTTTGCTAAACTTTGTACCATGCCAAACATATCGTCCCTGTACCTTTCCTGACTTGCATTTCCTCTAACTAGTGCCTAGATACCTACGAGCTTTGTGTGCTGCTTTAAATACAAAAATAAAATAAAATAAATAAATAGAATTAGAATTTGGATCAGAAGTTTAGTAGTGTAGAAAGTCAAAAGATGACACATTTCTTTGAATATTGAACAACTGGAAACTACAGGTGCATATGACAGCAACGCTTTGCTCATGAAAGTAGAGAGCATAATCACAAATGTAACCATGAATACATGCATGATAAGAACGAAGAAGAATAAGAGGAGGAAAAGAAACAGAGTACGTGGGATATACCAGGGTAGAAGCAGGGAAGAATACAATTTCTGTTATATAGGGTTAAGTTTAAGAAATTGAACCCACATCAAATATTCAATGGAAGAAAGACGGGATGAAAGCTGATTCTGTAAGGAATCAGTAAAATAAGGGAAGGAGAGGAAACTGTGTGTGTCATCAGCATATAAATGAACGTGAAACCAAAACTGGCTGATTATGGCTGCCAAATGTGTTGTAAAGAGAGTCAGAAGCAAGGTACCTGACACACATCCCTGAAGGACACCAAAGGGGCAGGAAAAACATGAAGATAAGAAGCCATGCCACAAAACTGAAAGGAAACAATCCATGAGATAGGATAAAAAATGGTCTAGAGCTAAGCCAGAAATACCGAAGTGCAACAGTGTTTAAATCACAAGAGAATGATGGACAATGGTGAAGGCAGCACTGGGGTCCAATAAAATAAGAATAGACAACAGCTTCTGCTAATGAGTCTGGTGAAGAAATCTAGAGACAGTCAAGAGAGTGTAGAAAAGCCTGGATGGAAGTCCAGATGAAAAGGATAGAAGGGAATGAACAGACAGAGAGGAATTGAACAGTACCACTAAATAATGAGACAGAAGAGGAAAAGTAGATTTAGTCGAGGGAATAGTTAGGGAATCTGTAGGAGGAGCAGTCGGATGAAACCATGAAATAATCTGACAAACGTGAGCAGAAACTGGAGAAAATTAAAGAAAAGAAGATAAAGTTAATTGCAGTTAGTATTTGATCATAAGAAGTGTTCTTTACAATATTACACAGGAGCACAGTGTGATTGCAGTTTCTCTCGCTTTACCTTAACTAAGTGTGTGGAACAATATGTGGTCCCGAATTCTGTAGGAGAGGGTGTCATCCCTTCGCTCCTTATTAAGGTGGAACTGAACGGAATTGGATTGTTTTACATAGGGTAATCGGAAGTCACTCTGTTAGGGAAAATTCTTACATCTGTGCTAATTCTCTTCTACCTTAGAGAGCCCCAGCTCTTTTGCTGGACTTTAGGACTTTTAATTTTCATTGTGGAGTCAGTGAGACCTTTTTCTCACTCTCTCATGTATTTATTTCTGATTTGAACTCTGTTTTTTTTTGGTTTTGGAGTCTGAAAAACTACATAGGCATCACCTTTTGTATTGGGACACACCGCACCTTCAGTGCAGTGTCACAGAGAAGTCCTTTGGATTTCTCTTAAGGTTTAAATACCTTCTCTTGGGTAAACTACCTTTCTCAAGAGTAGCAAAGTGAAATTGACTTTACTTACCAGTTTTTCTTATGTAGGTCCAGTACAAACCATCTTATGTGGAAGTACTGGGAGGTTCCATTTTTATATTACCCTCACTACATTGAATGGCTGGTGGCAGTGGATTAATGTTCCTACCATTGTGCGTTTTTACCGCAGGCTTAATCCTGAGCTGCAGTATTGCACCAATGGGTGCCCATTTTGTCAAAATAGCCCAGTCTTATTTTTTCACCATTTCTTGCTTGGGAGGTCTTTCTTCGGTTTTACTCTGTGCGGCAAACAAGGTTTGGTCCCTTTGTTCATTTTGTCTTTGGGGGGCTTCAGTGCTGAAACCCACTTCTGGCTCCAAGTTGTCTGACGGGGCAGGAAGCTAGGGAGGTTTCCGAAACTCCCTGTGCTTAATCTCCTTGGTTAAATGAATGCACACAAAGGTGATCGGCTGGCTGGCTGTCCTTAGAGGATACCCACCCTGATGTGTGAGGGACAGCTAGGCTGCAAATTAATGGGAAAAACCGGCATAAACGTTTTGCCCGGTGAAGTCCTGCTGCAATGCTGAAGTTCCAATTTTCGTATCGACTGGAGAAGCCCGGAATGGACGACTTCTTCCTTTGGGTTGGTGGGACCAACTGACCCAAGACGAACTTGACTGGAACACCTCTCGCTGCTGGCTGTACTTCTTCGCTTCTGCTCGAACTGAGTGCCAGGTGACAGGAACTCCAGAAAAGAGTGCATCATCTTAGCTGTAAACGGTGAGCCGGGTCTGTGGCTCAGTGGACTAATGCATCCACTACAGGGACATGTGTTTGACATCATGGTCACAGGTCCTAAGCCCGGCAGGTCCACTCAGCCCCTCATCCTTCCGAGGTTGCTAAAACGAGTACCATTAAGTTGATAACAATTAACATCTGCTATTAGAACCAATATGCCCCTTCGGGGGTGAATATGCCTGTTATGTTATATTTAAGCCAGATCCGAACTCCAGGAAGATCCTGAGTACCCACCCGAAGCAGGGTGATCCAAGTCTGAGCCACATCAACAGAGTGCTGGACCCCAGAAGCAAGAAGAACACACAATGTGTGCAAGAACCACAGTGGTACTATTTGCCGGTAACTGAAACCTCAAAGTGCCACTGGTCTGGAGTAAACCCATTGCCCCTGCCGACCTTCAAACTGCAGTGCAGGAGTCCTACAGACGTCCTTCCTATTGTCCCTACGACTGAGGCCCAGGAACACAGGAACTGCAGGACAGCAACCAGAACAGAAGCCAGCTGGATCCTTTCTTTCAGACCTAAGGTACTGTCTAACTAGGGGTACTTACCTCTTGTTGTTTGTAGCTTGCTTGCTCTCACTGGAGACTTGCATTAACTGCCCTTTGCAGAGTTGCTTGCATCTTTGCTTTCTCATAAGCCTCCCAGCGTGGGGCTCTACAGTGATTCTTTTCTACAAACTCTCTATATAACATTGTGCCAGACTTGTGTGCTATCTGCAAGAACTGCCTCAGCTCCCCTAGACTTTGTTCAATTGACATTGTCTGTCCTGGCTCCCTGCAGATTCTTCTGACCCTCTGTTTATCTGTCCATCTTAAAATCATGCATAAGTTTGTTTGTTTGTTTGTTTGTTTGTTTATTTTATTTGTATGGCGCTCCAAACCCGGAGGTAGAAGGGCGCTTAAGAATATGGTTACAGTGTGCATACTTCGTACAGGTTTATAATATATACATATATATACAGTGGTTAATAAACAGAACATATGCAGTGCGTACAATATACAATTTTCAGAATAAATACAGTGTTTTAGCCAGTATCCGCACGGGACTAGAGTTAGTGGTGTTATTCTTTGTTTAGCAGCCATCTGATGACCTGCTTCCTAAAGATCTGGAAGGATTCGACAGTTTTGATGTTAAGCGGTAGGGAGTTCCAGAGTTGGGGGGCCAGCACTGTGAAGCTTACCCCTCCCGCTCTTTTTAAGTGGAACCTGGGCACTAGTAGGCAAAGAGTGTTGGAGGATCTGGTGAGTCTGGTGGCAGGTTTCAGGGTGAGTTTATTAGCTAGATAAGGTGGTGCTAGGTGATTGAGGGCTTTGTACGTGAGGCAGATGATTTTTAGATCAATTTGTTGGCGTATGGAGAGCCAATTGCAGGCTTTCCTAGTGGCAGAGATATGCTCTTGTCTGGGAATGTTGAGGGCTGCGCGTAAGGCGTTATTTTGTATTACCTGCAATTTATTGAGTACGGATTGATTAGCACCTAGGTACAGGCTGTTACAGTAATCCAGTTTGGATTGTATTAGGGCCCTGGCAAGGGTGAGGCAGCTGTTGGGTGATAGGAAGGGTCTGCTGGCCCTAATGAGCTTGCCGGTATAGGCAGCGGCTGACTCGATCATATTGGTGTGTTTGCTGAGGTTGGAGTTGGCATCTAGATAGAAACCCAGGGTTTTTACGCTTTTGGCTATGGGAATGGGATGACCATCAATGGTGATGTTATTATAGCAAGGGTCAAGTTTAGTTAGAGTGTTGGGGGAGCCGACAATTAGGAGCTCTGTTTTCTCATCATTCAGGCAGAGACCATGGGAGGCCATCCATGCCTGAATGATGGAGAATATTTTGTTGATCCGGGCGGAGTCTTCTTGGTAATTACCAGAGATAGTGAGGAGTATCTGGGTGTCATCTGCATAGTTAGTGTAGGTGACACCCAGATGATCCAGTTGGTCAAATAGAGGCTTTGTAAATATGTTATACAAAGTGGGGGATACACAGGAACCTTGTGGGACCCCGCATGTGATGGGGGTGGGGTCTGCTGCAGCTGTGGTGGAAAAGACTTGTATGGTTCTGTTAGCCAGGAAGGATTGTATCCATGTGATGGCAGGGGAGGAGAAGTGGGCTGCGGTGGCAAGGTGATTACAGAGGACCTCATGGCTGACCAGGTCAAAGGCCGCTGAGAGGTCTAGGAGGAGTAGGATAGCGGCATTGCCTTTGTCTTTAATTTCATCAATCTGGCTTTTGAGATCAACAAGGGCGGTTTCAGTTCCGTGTTGAGGTCTGAATCCAGATTGACGTATTCCTAGCAGTTGGTTGGATTCTAGGTATTCCTGAATTTGGATGTAGGCGACTCTGTCCAGGATTTTCAGTAGGAAGGGGACTGTGGTGATGGGCCTGTAGTTTGTGGGTGTGGCCGGGTCAAGGGATTGTTTTTTCAGGAGGGGGAGAACCCATGATTGTTTTAAGTTGCTGGGGATGGAGCTACTGGTGAAGGATAGGTTAATGAGTTTGGTGATGAAGGGGGAGAGCTCTCTGGCTGCATCTTTTATGATTTGAGCCGGGCAGCTGTCTCCTTTACAGTTGGAGGGTTTCAGGGATGTGATGATTTTTTGAACTTCCGGTATGGTGACTTTTTTGAACGAGAAGCCTGCGCTAGTGTAGACAGGTGTGGGTAGGCTAAGGTTGGTGACATTGTTGTTGAGTTGTTGCCGTTTGTTTTCGATTTTAGTTTGGAGTCCTAAAATTTTATTGATGAGGGCGTTCTGGATGTTGGTGCACCAGGGTTTGTCTTTCGGGCAGGTTTCCGGGGGCGAAGTAGGGTTTTCTAGTTCCTTCAGAATTTTGAATAATTCTTTAGTGGAGGATCCTGCCTGAGTGATCCTGGTGTTGTAATTATCTTTTTTGGTCCAGTTACTTGTATAGCTGAGTAAAGTACTTACCTGTTCAGAGATCAGTTAACCTAACCATAAACTTTTCCTTTTTCTACAATCTCAGTAATGCATTTAAGTTTTAAAGTGAAATATTACTGTCCACAGTGTCCTAGCTATTGAAGTCACATGAGGGTGTACGAAGTGTGTGTGTGTGACATGCCAAAAAAGGTATATACTTACTTAACTGAAACTGAAGGAGTGTATTTTTTAAGTGTATTTTATTGTTGCCTATTGCCCTTTCTAAAGAAGGATTAGTCTAAAACTGACTGTTAAATTAATAAATCATTATTTTAATAGTAAACAATGAGTATAAGTGTTATTTGAATACTTGTCACTGTGAATCTCTATGTTGCACCTCTACTGCGCCCATTGACCCCTCTTGAGATAAGTCTGGCTGCTCAGTCAGTCTACCAACTTGTGTAGTACAGACCTATACCAAAGGTTGGGTTCCATATTGCCAAGAGGACAAGGCTGGTGCAGTCTCCTACAGGGTTACTAAATGCAATCTTGCCTAACAGTGGTGGCAGTCGGTGAGGATTTGTGTAAAGTTGTGACATTGAGTATTTTGCTTTGCTTGTGTTCAACTAAACCTCCAAAGGCTAAGCTCCATCAAAAAGTAAAAAAGCAATTATAACATGCCAAATATGGATAACTACAGTCAGAAAGCCCAGGTCGTGATAACAGTAGATCAATTGAAAGAAATATGTAAAGTCAGGAGTCTTACTGGCAAAGTAAAGAAAAATGAAATGATTACAAGGTTGTTGAATCACCAAAGTTTGGGTAGAAGACCTGTAACACCTAATAACCCAAGAAATGTGGAAAATGATGATGATGACAGTTTAGAGTCTAACTTCGTTATGCAAGTCTTGCGCTCACCTGATATCCCTGGGTGCGTCTGGAAGGCTCTGAGATCTGGAACCCTGGATGCGTAGTCGCCCAGTGCTGAATAATGAATCTGCATTTACAGAAGGGAGGATTTGTGATAACTGTCTCTAATGGGTGAATCGCACACCTCCCTCTGACCGATTCCCTTCCCACTGGGTTCTTTTCTCACCTTAGTTATTTGTAGTGTGAGCTATCCGTCCTGCGTTTCTCGTGCAGGGACGCTTGACGTGTGTTGGCGAGCTGCCCGAGTCGCTTCACTGGTGCAGTACGCCTTCCTTGGGTAATCCATCCAGAACCGTCTGATGTTCATTTTGGGAATTCGCAATGTTCGAACAGCAGCTGTGGTAGCGGTTTGCCGGAAGTCCTTAAGCTAGTACTCGCAGGTGAGTGATGTTTCTTCTTCTTTCGGTTTCCACAGATTGCAGCCCAGTTGAGATGTTGAGTGCTATATGGTGTTTTCTCAGGTAAAACAGAATTATTTTATTCTTGCAGTATTACAGGAAGATGCAGAAAACCATGAGCTGGACACGGTGAGCGTCACGCTGCGGGTTGTAGAATAACACGAAGCGTGTTCTGCAGTCAGGGTGTGGTTTATATAGCCCAGGGAAAGTAGTACCAGGGAAAGTAGTTCCAGGCCTGCCACACCCAAACACTAGACCACATGGCTTGGTTCTTAGAACTAGACTGTGTGGGTGCTTCCATGTTGGATCTAAAGGCCCATGTACATCAATGGGACTAGTTTGAACAGCCTATCCTTCCTACATATGAGCCTGGTGCCAAAGGTGCCAGGACTGGCCCCAGGACCCCTTTTGCAGTGGTTTTAAGGCCCTCATTGTTCTGCTGGGAGCCTGATTGTGGCACAATTTGTGCCCCCTCACAGTGGTCATGACAGCAAGAGGAGTGAGAGGAGGTAGAGGAGTCTCAGGATAGGAGCCCCTCTTTGCCACAGCCTGCCCTTTTGCATCAACCCATTTCCATTGGGACCCCACAAGGTCCAACATTGAGCCTGAAATATGTTCCTCTTGAGATTAAGAGAACTGAGTTGGAAACCAAAAGACTAGATGCTCAAAGAAAAGCCATACATCAGGATATCAGACTCAGGGAAAAGGAAATGCAGCATGCACTTGATAAGGAACGATTGTCTCTTGAATCTGCCGGTCCTCTAGGTCTTCCTGTCCCAAGAGGCCTTGCCTGCCCAAAGAAGAAGTGAGTATGTATGATGTGAAACTTGATATTTTGGATTGGTTGAGTACTTTTGAATACAATCATGGGTTTCAGGGTCGCAAAGGGAATTATTGAATTCCCTGGCTTTTGTCTAGGCTCCCCCCGAATGCAAGTAAAGCTATAATGGAGTTGGGTGTCCTTGAGACACAAGAGTGTGAACATTTGAAGCTGGCATTAATAGCCAGATTTTGGAAAACTCCTTTCCGGTACCTTAAGAGTTTTAACACCCTCAAAAAGACTGATGGTACAACTTGGGTTATGTGAATGTTTGACAAACTTAGATGGTTGATACAGTAGAGGTGTACATTTCCCAATTGTGCCGATCCAAGACAAAGTATTGAACTTTTGTCTGTGAGAGCCATGATAGAAATTACGACACTTGGTGAAAGAATTTTTATGAAAATGCTTTACTTCACAAGGTGTTTGTATTTTCTCACAAGGTATTTGTATTCTCTCTACACGTGTTTCACCCTTAACAATCACAAGGGATCCTCAGGAGAGTTTCTATGTAGAAGTAAACAAAAATAACTTGTTTTACAAAAAAATATATAAATAAATGAATTAATCAATCAAATGACATTCATTGCAATCCTTGTTGAGGCAATTTGAAAGAAAGAAAATGAAGAAAGGAAAAGTAACCAATAGAACATTTCTAATTCACAGTAAATAAAGTAAATTCATTGCTGCAATAAGCTTCATATAAATGTTTATCATGACACTATGCAATTGAAATATTGTTCTGATTGGGTGTTTGAGGTGATTTTAGGATTTACTGTCCTAAAAAGAAGGGAACAGAATGGATGTTAACCACAAAGCTGAATTGTGGCTGTTTATCTAGCTACAAGAGAGGGTTATTAATTAGAGAAAGAGGGGAAGTAGTTTGTGCAGCATGGGGTTTTAACCATGCCCCAATTCAAGAAAAAGTGCTTACCTTAAAAGGAAGACGTTTGAGAGTTCAGAAACTGGGAGAAGGAAGCAATTGTCCTCTCCTAGGCTCATCCGGTGTTGCACAGTGTTGAAAATCAAACTTTGCACTTAAAAGTGCGATCTAATTGATGTGTGTGATGTCATCATGTTTGCGTCAAACGTGTGTGATGACGTCATCACACTTAGCTTGATTACGGCCATTTAAAGTGCCGAAATCGCGGTAAATATTTAAAGCACTTACTTGTGGTCCCAGAGATTATTTTTCTTAAGCCATGAAAGGCTGTTGGAAAACATTGTTTGCAACTAACACAAAAATAGGAATTCATTGTTTCAATAAGTTCTCAAGTTGTCATAAGCAGATTGCAATGACACAACTTAGAATATTGGGATATACTTGCATGTGATGTCTTAAGTGAAATAAAACAACAAGGTTTTGAAATCACACTTGAATAGAGAAAGTAATGAAAAGAGAGGGAGCAAAAAAGAAGGGAAAAGGATAAGGATAGTATGTTCTAACTTTGAAGACCTGGGTGTTACATAATGCAGTGCAATGCTAGCAGATATTTAAGATTTTGATTTCTGATTGCCCATAAGTGTTCACATTTTCTGCTTTTGAGGCATCTGATAGTGCTCCCTATGCACAATTTCATACAAATGCATTGGATCGCATAATTCATTACTTTCTCTATTCAAGTATGATTTGGTATTCTATCTTCACCAAATGTTCCCTTATGCGAATTCGCAGTTTCCTAATAGTACTGCCTATGTATATTTTATTGCATGCACATAGGAGACCATAAACCACATACTTTGTCCGGCAATTCATTATTTGTTTGATTTGATAGTAATGAAGTACAATTCATATGGAACGATATCTAATTTACTTACAGGGATTGAACCCTTAAAATCAAAAACATCTCTTGAAGACTGTCATAGAGACTACGTTAAAAAGGTAACTTATTTATTTTTAGAAATCGATATGGAATCGATATGAAATCAATTGCAAGAAGTTGTAATAGGCAATGTGAAAATTAGATGACCAAGTTTTATCAACCAAACTTGATTATCCTTATCTGTTTTTCTTCCTTTTTGTTTTCTCTTTTTACAAATCCCTCTTAATCCTCCCTTGCTCCAACCCTCACTCTCTGTGTTCTTTGGATTTAATTGACTTGTGTTTAATAACTGTATGATGGAACTAAATAGTTTATTATTTTGCACTTTGCTATGTTATATTGTTTTATATGAAAAGTCAATACTAACCCTAATTTGAAAAAGGCACATACAGCCGAAACACATGTCATCATAAAGGGAGAATATTAAAACGCACAGACTAAACTGGTGCATTTCTTGCATCTGAGTGTGTGAATAAATTATTTGTTTTGAGGTGGTTTACCAGGCTTTTTAACCACCTAACTCAGCTGAGACGTGACAGAAGGAGTGAAAAAATATTTTAATGGAATCAACTTTGTGCTAACATATTATAATACAAGTGAAACAAAATAAGTGTCGATCAATCGACCAGCCCTTTCAAAAAAAGCCAACATTGGATTGCATAGACAACAAATTTGCTATTGCAATTGATTAGTTCTTTCACTGGTTTTTCTTTCCCATTTGGCAATATGATGTTCTTCAAACCATTGACTATCTGTGGGCAGAGTTTACAATTTCCACATTTATATTTGCCATGGATTGTTTTTTGATTGAATAGACTCATGAGTTCTTGTTGAGCAGTTGAGTTAAGATGGCTTGGACTGATTAGATTTTTAGAGTTGGCGCTTTTCTATAGCAAATCCTAGGGGTTTAATCAATGTGTTGAGATATCTTGTCATCGAGTTTCCGAATTTTCCTGTGTTTTTTAAGGATTTTCCCAAGAATTGGAGCATCTGATCCATACGTAGTAATACATTATGTAGTTGTCAGTACTTTTGATTTCTTAGGTTTATCTTGTAGTAGGAAATCTCTAGTTACCTGTTTTGCTTTTTTAATGGATTCCTTCAGTTTGCGTATTTTATATCCTCTTTGATTAAATGTGTTTATTGTCTGTTCAATATTTGATTCAAATGTTGATTCTGTACTGCAATTTCTTTTAATTCTGAGGATTTTTTCATATGGAATGCTGGCAATAATGTGTTTTGGGTGGTTACTATTGGCATGTAAGATGCTGTTGCCTGCTGTAGGTTTGGTGTACAAATTAGTTAAAATCTTGTTTTTGTCCATGTAAATTTCAAAGTCTAGAAATTAGTTTTTATCTTTACTTTGATTTGTGGTGATCTTGAGGTTGAATTCATTGTTGTTAAGGTGTTCCACATATGAGTTAAGTGCCATTGTTTCTCCTTCCCTGATCATGATAATATCATGGATGTACCGACCCCAGAAAACAATGTTTCTGGATTCGGTGAAGGCCTTGTGTTTCCATGCATGGTTGATTTCGGAAAAAAAACATAAACAAATTAGCATATATGGGGCAAATTTAGACCCCATCACAGTCCCTTGTAGTTGTTTATATATCACTCTGTCAAAACAAAAAATGTTGTTATTCAGTGAAAAATGCAGCATCTCCAATGTCATTTTATTTAATTCTTTGTTGGAGATGGACTGGGTTTTTAAGAAGAATTCTGCTGTCACAATACCTGTGTCATGATTGATACTAGTATAGAGAGAGACGACATCTAGTGTAACAAAGAGATAGTCTTCTTGCCATGGTATTGAATCAAGTTGTTGGATAATGTGTTTGGTGTCATGAATGAAAAAGGCTAGTTGCTTAGTTAAAGGTTGAAGATGGATGTCAATTAACTGTGAAATTCTTTCTGCGATGGTTTATGATTGGGCGGGAAGGTGGGAAGTTGGTGTATTGTTTGTGGATTTTCATAAGCAAATAGATGGTTGACATGATTGGATATTGTACATTCATGTAGCAAATTCCTCCTGGGTGAGCAGGCCTAGGTGTAGCCAATGTTTGCTCATGTTTCTCCAAGTAAGGGTCATGTCTTGAAAAGGGTTGTGATTTAGTTTTTCATAGCATGTAGTGCTGTTTAATTGTCTTTGGCCTTCTTTAATGTAGTCTGATCTATTCATTAAGACCACTTTTCCTCTGTCCGCCATTTTTATGATGATTTCTTCATTGGAGGATGTTTTCAATGGCTCTTCGTTCTTGTAATGTGAGGTTGTGACAGATTTTACTTTTTTGAATTGCAAGGTAATTTGCTTGAAGTTTCTCTTTGGTTATTTTGTGGAATAAGTCAATCACATTTTCAGCATTGAATATCGGAGTAAATTCAGATTTTGGTCTCAATGTTGTCTCTTCAGAAAGGAAAGTGTCTATTTGTTGTTCTTCAATAAGTTGTTGTACTGTATAATTTTCTTCCCTGGCCAGATTTAGTAGTCCAACTGTCTGCTCAATTAGTTCTTCTGAGAGAGCAGATGGAGGTTCCATTATATCAAGTTGGATTTTCCGTTTAGGGTTTTCCTCAAAGAATTTCTTCAATTTTAATTTTCTACAAAATGTGTAGAGATCAAGTTGCATTTGAAAATAATCCATATTGCAAGTTAGACTAAAAGATAGTCCTTTGCTGAGTGGTGATTGGAGATGTTCATCAATTTATAGATTTGAAAGGTTACATATCAGATTTATCTTGTGTTACCTCTTTGTTGGGATCTTGTTTGCATTCCTGGAGGGAATTATCTTCGAGCATTTTTGGCCTTCTCTTTTACCCCTCCTCCGCTTGGGGTGGTAGTCAAAGTGTTTTGATTTTGTTGGTTTGTACTTAGGTTGGTGTTTTGACTTGATGTTGGGTTAAGGGTTACAGAGTGAACACCTTTGAAGGAATGAGTGTTAGGAAAGATTTCATAATTGTATGTAATTTTCCCTCCATGTGTTAACCCCCAAACGTTTTGCTGCTGTTTAGACACCATTGACTGACTTTGCCAGAGAAGCACAGCCTTCAGCTGCACTCCTCTGGGATTTCACTCACTATTTATGGGGAAACTGACATGCCCTTGAAACAGGGAGACTTTGTTTCCCTTAGTCCTTTTCTCATGTTGCAACTTTTGTGCAACATGTAACAAGTGTGCAATGTATCTTACCTTACAGCACACTTTGGTCTATAGTCATTTCCAAAGGCCCTAGATACTCTTGCTGGACTTTTTATGAACTGTGCGGATGTGTCATGGACAAGACTGGTGGCAGCTATCTTTTCACATTATTTTTAACCCTTTTCCTGCCATGTTAACCACATTAACCGTGTTTAGCACGAATAGGTGGCCTGGCTCAAATATGGCCATGCCACGAGGTGCTTTGTCCTGTTCTTTGGTCATCTTGCCGCTTCACCTTCACCAGGTCGAGTCGACCCGGGTCAGTTCTTATTTGGTCATGAACTCTCCCGCAAATCCCAATGCTTTTGTTGGCTTCTGTATGCCTTGTGTGTGTGTCTCCAGGATGTGGGTTGGAATGTCTGATTCCAATACACATCCTGGGTGCCAGAGAGTCTGCAGGCCATGCATTCCTGGGACCACCGAGATCCGTGATTGGTCCACATATGGAGTGTGTGTTTGTGAGCAGATCTCCCATTGGGTCCTCTCCGTTTTGGCGCGAAGGGAACTTAGGATAATAGGAGGCTGAAAACACCACTACCTGGTCCATCTCCTGAGTTCTCACTGAACAAAGGATAGGATCCAAGCATCCTGCAACATGAAGCCGAGTCGAGGAACCGCTGAAGACCTGCTGGAAGGTTTGGCACCCTGAAGACACTATGAACCATTGGAATAGTGGGACCAACTATTCTCGGCACTTTCTTCAAACCCTGCAAGTAAGCTTTTTCGGAAGTGTCCTTGGGCCAACCAGTGGACTGACCAGCTTACCCAGTTGCTTTGCTCTGTCACCGCCGCCGTTTTGAGGAGGACCTCCTTTTTGCCGCATTCAAACCTGCCAGCGGAGTGGACTGAACTGTCGAAGTTTGGCTCTGCTTGCGTCGGTGACCAGTGATTACTCCTTACCCCACCTGGTGGCCCTTAGCGCAAGTGCCCATTTTTATGCACGAGCGGCCCCCGGGGGCCCCTCTCCTTTCCACAGCTATTGCAAAATAGCAACTCCATCCCGCACTCTCAAACTGCCTTTGCCCTCAAGTGGAGGTCCTTCTTGAATAGTGGGAAATTGTTCTGCATCGTCTCATCCACCTTCCTGAGCTGCAAGAGACCCTTGAAGAGACCCTATTCCACCCATTGGCAACAGCGTATGCATGTAATATTGAGCACAAGGCTCCTCTCTTCGTAGGGTTTGGACTGCCTCTTAGTTAGGTGTATTATTGATGTCGAACTGGGCCTAAAGACTATCTGCACTGCCTGTTACCTTCTCATCTAGGTTGTCAACATATTTTGTGCATTTAACTCTTTAGACCCCAATGGTCTTGTATATATATTGTATTGAGTGTGATGTATTGGTTTACTTAATGTTACTGTGATTCTTTTACCATAGTCTATGTTACAAAGACCATGTAATAAATGTGTCTATATTTTTGATATAACATCTGTCTGGAGTAATTTGTAAGTGTCTTTGCTCTGTGTGCTCATTGAGGTCCTTCAGTCACCCTCACCCCTCCTGAGACTTAGTTTTGACTGCCTGCCATAGCTACCCTGATTGGTCTGGCTTGTCCAGAGGTTACCCTGTACCAAGAAACTAGGCTGGCCTTCTGAACCTCTGCCCCTCCAGGTCAGAGTTCAGAAATCCTTCTTAACAATGAGAAATCTGTTTTTGTCAGAATCTATTTTTGATGCCTGCTCTTGTGAGCTGAGAAAGCATTTGGCTGGCTCAAAAGAGATTGATTCAAAAAGTTAGCACAGGCTGCTGACTTGTGGGTAGTCAACAGGGCCACTCAGCAGGACTCCGGAGCCACTCACATGAAGGATGAGGGGAAACAGCACACGGAAGAGATACAAGAGAATTCTAATGTCAACCATCCAAAAGAGGGCCACACATAGAATAAGGGTAAATTCCAAGGGAAACCTTAGTCGAGTGAACCCTTTGGTGCTAAACCAGATGGAGGTCAGCAGAAACCCCCAACTCAGAGAGTATTTGGTAAATGCTATGCATGTGGGTCTACTGACCATGTGAAAGGGGATCCCAGATGTAAGGGTAAACCTTCACTGCCTCCTTAGCCTTCATCCATGAAGGAGAAGTTCATATGGCAAGTGGTGACTTTCAACTATTGGCTGAAAACCCCATTGGAGTCCCAGACAGTTTTTCTTTAGTGTCCCTGGGTCTGTGGGAACAGCAGATTGTGGATGTGTACAACTCCATTCCAGATAACACAAATGAATATTACAAGGACAGTGTACTTGTGAATGGTCAGGAGACCCCTGCCATTAGAAACACTGGGGCAAGCATTACAGTGGTTGAAGAACGTTTTTTCAAACCTGAGGATATGGCTAAGACACCCAAAGGTCCCACTAAACTTGCAGGAGGCCCAATTAAAATGGTTCCAATACTGCTAGCTCTCATCCAGTGCAATAATATGATTGTTAGAATACCTGTCAGTGTACAAAATGAAGTGCCTGGGAGAGTCTGTTGGGGAATGACTTAAAGACTCTTGGAGTTGTTTGAAGCACCCCCAGGCCTCCCAGTAAATGGAAGCAGGAGCAAACAAGATTGGCCAGAGAGGCAACTTTGGATGAATCTCAGTGAGAGGTTACAGGGATTCCTATAACCCCCAGTCCACAGGAAGGGCACCCTTCTAATTCTAGGCCAATGAAAGAGACAAAGGTGAAACCCAAGGTCTCAGGATGAAAGAAAGGTATAATAAATAAACCTGTTCTAAGGACAGGGAGGACATCCCTGAGAGGACAGAGGCTGAGTGGGAGGATGGACCAAACTCTGGTGAAACCGAGCTAGAGTAGAACCATCCCTATGTTGGAGATCAGGAACCTAAAGACCATCCCAAACTGAAAACTTTACTTGCAGAAGGTGGACCCTCTAGGGCAGACTTCATCAGAGGTAAAAGAGAGTGTCCTACTCTTGAAGGTATCATTCAAAAGTCAGATTCCTAGCTGGAAGGGCAAGAGCCAGGGAAGCGTAGGCTTGACTGGGAGGATGGCCTCTTCTACAGTGAACCTATTGATTCTACCCCAGGAGACTACAGAAGACTTGTAGTGCCCCAGGAGGTGAGACACCAGTTCCTACAGTTATCCCATGAGATCCCTCCGGCTGGTCACTTGAGTTTCAAGAAGACCAAAGAGAGGGCATCTCTGTATTTCTACTGACCCAAGATGGGGTCTGAAGAAGAAAAATACTGTAAGAGCTGTCACACTTGGCAGATTTCTGGCAAGAGTGGAGCAAAGAATGTGGCGCATTTAGTGCCCCTCCCAGTGGTGGGAGTTCCTTTTAAGAGGGTGGGTATTGACATTGTTGGTCCCCTAGACACTCCCACTTCTTCAGGCAACCAATTTATATTGGTTTTGGTAGACCATGCTTCCAGGTATCCTGAAGTCATACCTATGAGGACTGTTACTGCTCAGGCAGTGGCTAAGGCCCTCGTTGGTATCTTTAACATGGTTGGTTTTCCTAAGGAGGTCATCTCTGACAGGGGATCAAATTTGATGTCCCACTACATGCAGACCATATGGAAAAACTTAACAGCCTACCATCCTCAAACCAATGGGTTTGTGTAGAGGTTTTGTTTGTTTGTTTGTTTGTTTGTTTTATTTGCTTGTATAGCGCACCTAACCCAGAAGTATCTGGGCGCTTTTACCTGGGGTACAACAATGGTTACAGAAAGAGCAGAGAAGTAAAGTAACAACATTTACATGGAATGTAACAGTGGTTGTAGAAGGAACCAAGAAATACATGTACTGGATAGGTGGTGCAACAAAGAGAGGTGGCATAAAAGGTACAATGCAGAAACCAAATGTTAGACTTGTGTTACAGATCAAGTCGCATGATTGTAGCAAGCAAATTAGGAGTAAGGATATGGGTAATGTTCCTATACAATGCAGGTAGATTACTAGCTAGTGTGCCGATACCAAGATAAGGATAGGGAGAGGAGCAAGAGAGCAGTGTCGAGCACCGGTCAATGATTTGTGAGGCAAATCAAGATACACATTTCTAGAAGGTATATACAAGGCTGAAACATAGCTCAGGACAGTCTTGAGCTGAGACCCTCGAGATGGTCACCTGTTAATTCATATCTAGGCTACGGGCAAGGTCACATCTCAAGGTTTGGTCAATAATCACGAAAGTACGTAGTGGAGATTAATGAGAGTCAGAGAACAACCAGGATTTAACCTTATTCCAGAAGGATAGGAACACAGGTTCTGTCCTTAGGGCAGGTGGTAAGTTATTCCAGGTCTTGGCTGTTAGCACTGGAAAGCTAGCTCCTCCATCTTTAGTCAGTTTGAATTTGGGTATGTTGAGGCAATGGGCATAGTTAGCTCTAGTAGCTCTAGTGGAGTCTTTTCTAGCAAATTTGTCAATCAGGTACTTGTGGGCTGAGTTGTCTAGACACTTTTGGGTGATCATTAGTGTTCTCCTGTCTTGGATAAGGAGCCAGTGTATATTCCGTCGGATTTGAGAGTCATGGTTGGAGCGAGGAATATTTAGTGCTGTTCTAAGAGGGTTGTTTTGCAGTACTTGTAGCTTGTGAAGGTTTCTCTGGCTAGTTCCTAGGGAAATAGTATTACAACATTTGAGGGTGTAGAGTATAAGAGCTCTTGGTAGGGTTATGCAACTGCTAGTGGACAGAAATGGTCTACAAGCATTTATCAATTTGGTTGTATATGCTGTTGATGATGAGGTGGCGTTGACTTGTCTGTGGAGTGACAAGGAGGAGTACAGGTAAAGACCCAGAGTTTTGTCTTCCTTGTCTACTTTGATGTTGTTACCATCGATGTTGAAGGAAGAGTATTGGGGACCTGACTTGTTAAGTCTTAACTTAGAGCCAATGAGAAGAAGCTTGGTTTTATTGTTGTTAAGTCATAGCCCATGCTTGGCCATCCATGTTTGGATTTTGCTGTAGATTTCATTTAAGAGTATTGAGTCAGAATGATAGGCACCTGAGAGTGTGATGAGAATTTGCTTATTGTCTGCGTAATTCATATATGATACGCCAAGGTCATCTAGGTGATCGAACAGGAGCTTCATGAAAATGTTATAGAGGGTATGGGAGACACATGAGCCTTGTGGGACTCCACATGTGATTGGCGAGGCTTCAGCAGATGTGGTGGGGGAGAATACCCTCATAGATCTGTCAGAGAGGAAGGAATTGACCCAGGATGCGGCTTTGGTGGACAATGAGGCAGCTGTGGTGAAATGATTTGTTAGTATATTGTGGTCGACTAAATCGAATGCAGCTGACAAGTCAAGTAGGAGGATTAGGGCTGGCTTTCCATTGTCCCTCGCCTCGTCCATTTGGATTTTTAAATCCAGGAGGTCTGCCCCAGTCCCATGTCTGGGTATGAAACCAGATTGCCACAGGCCGAGAAGGTTGCTAGCCTCAAGATGGTTTTGTATCTGAATGTAGGCTGCTTTATCTAATAGTTTTAGAAGAAAAGTCACTGTGGTAATTGGTCTGAAATTGGTAGGGACATTTGGGTCGAGGTTAGGCTTTTTGAGGAGGGGCATGACCCAGGCATCTTTGAGATTTTTGGGGACGGTGCAGGAGGCAAATGAGGAGTTTATAAAGGATGTGATGAAGGGGGCTAATTCTTTAGCACCCTCTTTTATGATTAAGGCTGGACAGATGTCACCTCGGCATCTGGATTGCTTAAGGCTCCTAATGATGGATTCTACCTCTTTCGTAGACACTGGAGTAAATTAGAAGACTTTGCTTTGCTTAGGAATTGTGTGGTACTGGGTGCTAAGTATGGGTTGTGTACTATCTAGGTCCCTGGGTTTGGCTGAAGCAGCCAGGCAGGATCTTTTTGGTTCAATTTGTGCTGGTAGTAGTGCAATTTTGCCCAGTAAGGCCTTCTGGATGTTGATGCACCACAGGGCATCTTTGTTACATGAGTCTGGTGGAGAGATGGGTGATTCCAATTCTTTAATGATAGTGAAGAGCTCCTTGGTACTGGATTCGGCATTATGTATTCTATTGTTGTAGGTCTCGCTTTTTGTTTTCAGAATGGCAATTTTGTAGGCAGTGGATGCAATTGTGAAAATTTCCCTATTCTGGGTTGTTGTTTTTGTTTCCAGTTCGCTTCTGCACGTCTTTTGGTTTTACGTAGGGTCTTCAACTCGGACGTGAACCATTTATTAAGAAGTGCCAGTGGTTTGGGTTTCCTAAGTTTAAGTGGGGCTATTTGGTCAAGGACACTGAATAGATTCTGATTGTATGAGTCCACCAGTTTAGATGGGTTTAAGTCGGTGGCTATCTGTTGGTTAGTGATCAGATGAATTAGGTGGAGTGTGCTTTCTAGCGTGATTAGGTGATTATTTCTGGTTAAGGCTGGGCCTGAAGATCCTTAGGGATGGGTTGTTTAAAGTCATGGATTTCTTAGATGACGTTATAGTCTGGCCAAGCACACAGAGAGTTAGAGAGAATTTTTGTATTGCAGTTTAGGTCTGCTACCCAGTCTAAGTTTCTGCCTTTGCAATGTGTTGGGTCTGAGATACGCAATGAGAAGCCTAATTCTGTAATAGCATTTTCTATGGCTAGGGCATTGGTGTCTAGACTATCATGAAGCCTAGGTTCATGTTGCCTATAAGAATAATTTGAGAGCACAGTTTGGTTTTCTGTGAGAGAAGGCAAGTGATGTCTTCCTCAAAGGAGGAAATTGGGCCAGATGGTCTGTATAAAATATGGATAAGAAGTGTACGTGCAGATGAGAGAGGGAGTTTAATGGAGAGGAGTTCTCCAGAAGGGAAAGGAAAGCTATGACATTCTCTAATGCCCAGAGTATTTTTAGCAATGATAGCAACCCCACCCCCTCTACTGGTGGTTCTGTCAGCTCTGATGATGACAAAGTGTTCCAGGACTGCTAGCATGAGGGAGGCTCCTGCTGCTGGAAGTATTCATGTTTCTGTGACAGCTAAGAAGTCTAGTTTTTTGGAGGTGATGAGGTCTACTATATCTAAGGCATGTGCAATTAAAGTTCTGGTGTTGAAAATGGCCCCTTTAACATGGGAGACTTCTGGCAGTGATTGTGAAATGGGGAGGCTAGGCATAGATATTTGAGGTGGCTGAGGAATGTATGTGTGAGAACAGTCGGTATTGATGGCTTTAGGGTAGGGTTGGAGGCTCTGGTAGTGTGTGGGGCTTCTTGTAGTGGTACGGGAGCCCGGTCTCCTGTTCCTGAGGGAGATGGAACAGGGTACATTCATTGTGGTATTAAAGGCAATGTGCAAACACAGCATGGAAGGGTGAAGGTTCATAGGGTCTATAGTACTTGGAATATGTTGTGCAATTTTAGTCATGTGCATGAGTGCTTTTTTTGTAGCATGTAAAGGAATTGAAGAGCGGTAATAATATCGTCATGGTGTAAAGGACACTGCGCAAGTTCGCCATGGGTGTAAGGTGTGAGCTTACTATATGTTAGAGAAGACGTGTAGTGTTGATGGCTGTTACAGGCTATGAGGGAGCAGTCTGAAGCAAACAGTTCAGGTGGGATAGCAATGGTACACACTGTTGGGCTGAGTACAGCGATACAGTTAGTCAGAATGGTAAGCTGGCAATAGTAAACTGTGGTAGGTTGAGTACAATGATATGGTTAATCACAAGTACAAAGTACAGCAATGACGATAATCACAATGATAGCCTATGGGACTAGCAATGGTACACTGTGATAAGTTACATGCAGTGAAATTGTTATAAATCGTAGTGGGATAATTGCGTCATATAGAGTTGGGTTTACGTCCGGCACTTGAGAAAAATAGGCATTGACCGCATGCAGAAGAGGAGCTATCTACAACGGTGACCCAGATGTGGCGCAATTTAATAGGCTGCATTAGTCCATTAGTTCATAAGAGTCATGCATGCAGTTGGCAACGGTGCGCTCAGATTTTCAATGCAATTGTAGCCATGGATTGTGTGGTGCTAGGGCAGGATATCTGATAGATTGCAACAGGTGCTTACTGGTAGGTAGGTAAGGTTGTGGATAGCTGCTAGGGGCAAGTTGGATATATTAAGCATAAGTAGGCAGGCACACTTACTTCAGAGGTGGAGTTGAATGTTCCACCGTCACTCACCGGAACAAACAGGGAGATACAGGGCTTTGAGTGTGGACCTTATTTGGGAGGCCGGTGTTCGCCTGCCGGCTTCCTATTGGCCGGCTTTTGTATGCTAATTCTCCAATCCCGTTAGAGGTTACAGCATGGCCAGGAAGCAGGCTGCACTCCGGTGTCCATGTTGGAACGCTGCCGGTATCTGGGGCACATGTGTCAACAACAAAAGAAAAAGCAGGATGGCAACGAAACGGTGCACTTTGCAGGGCTTAAAAGTGGAGAAGTTGCTAAAGGTGCAGCAATGGAAATAAAGATGCTGCAAATGTGGATGCGAGGATTATTTGCACAAATCCTAACTCAGCGCAGCTAAATGGCCGCGGTCAGCCCCAAACGGGTTACCTAGCTCAGATTCAGGTGGGAGAGCCTCCGTGGGTCCCTCGTTCCGATGGCGACACTGTAGATGGCTCTTCTTCCGTGTAGGAGGCTGCGGGCAAGAATGGATGGAGGTCCGAGGGGGCCTGAGTGTGGGCCTTAGGTGGGACACTGGTGTTCGCCTGCCAGCTTCCCATTGGCTGCCTTTTGTATGCTAGTTCTCCAATCCGGTTAGAGGTTACAGCATGGTCAGGAAGCAGGCTGCACTCCTGTGTTGAAATGCCTGGTAGCCATGTTAGAACTCTGTCAGTATCTGGGGCACACGTGGCAACAACAAAAGAAAAAGCAGGATTGCAACAAAATGGTGCACTTTGCCAGGCTTAAAAGCAGAGAAGTTGCTAAAGGTGCAGCAATGGAAATAAAGATGCTGCAAACGTGGATGCTAGGGTTATTTTCACAAATCCTAACTCAGTGCAGCGCAATAGCCGCGAACATCCCCAAAGTGGTTACCTAGCTCAGATCCGGGTGGGAGACCCTCTGTGGGTCCCTTGTTCTGACGGCAATGCTGTATATGGCTCTTCTTCCATATAGGAGGCTGCAGGCAAGAATGTGAAGAGCATGATAGGTGCTTTAGACGAACCCCTTGGAAGAAAGTGGGACCTTCTACTGCCATGCCTTCTCTTTGCTTATATGTAAGTCCATCAAGAAGGGGTTGGTTTCAGCCCCTTTCAGATGCTCTATGGTCATCCAGTTAGAGGTCCTTTTGCCCTAATTAAGGAAGGGTTGGAGAGTGCTCCTTCCCTCAAGCCAGTGAGAGTCACTGACTATGTGCTAGGTGTCCCGAGGAGAAAGCCACTTATGATGACAGAAGCTTCTGATAACATGAAAGCAGGTCAGGCTCTGGTTAAACATTGGCATGACCAGAAGGCCAACATGGTGAAGTTTACTCCAGACCAGCTTGTTCTAGTTATGGTACCTACAAGGCAGAGGGCATTACAGGACACATGGATTGGAACCTTCAAGGTTGTGGGTAAACCTGGAGGGGTCAATTTGTTTTGTGGACTTGCGCAATTCCAAGGAGGCCCCTGGGTCTATCACACTAACCGTCTACAGGCTTATGTTTACAGGCCAGAACTAGGAGCTTTGATTTAGCCACTGATCAAGAGGACAGGAGATTGAACCTCTGCCTGACCTCCTCATGGGACAACCTTCAGATGAGAAAATTGAAGGAATACAACTCTCTTCAGATCTGACTTTGCAACAACAGGAGGAGTGCAAAGCTCTGTTAAATCAGTTGTCCACCCTGTTTTCAATGGCACCAGGCTTGACCCCTTGGGGCCAGCATTATATTCTCACTGGTGACAGTCTCCCTGTCAAAACCAGGGGTTACAGGATGTCAGACCCTGTAAGATCCTGTATAAAGGAAGAGGTCAAGAAGATGCTTGATCTTGGGGTAATAGAGCCATCTACAAGTCCATGGGCTAGTCCAGTTGTACTAGTGCCAAGGGCAGGATTTGACAATTTAAGCTTCTGTTTGGACTATAGAGCTCTTAATGCAGTCACCATGACTGATGCCCATCCTTTACCCAGGACAGATGAGCTGCTGGACAAAATTGGTTCAGCCATGTTCATCTGTACATTTTACCTGACATCAGGCTATTGGAAAATAGCTCTGACAGACCATGCCAAGGTGAAAACTGCATTTGCTACCCCAGGAGGACTCTACCAGTTTAAGGATATGCCTTTTGGACTCAGAAATGCACCTGTTACCTTCCAGAGGATGGTGAATCAAGTTCTGAATGGGATGGAGGACTTCTGCATGGCATACTTGGATGACACTGCAGTGTTCAGCCCCCCTTGTGAAGAGCATCTTGACCACCTTGGATATGTTTTGCAGGCTATTGAACAGGCCCATTGGACCATAAAGGCTAGTAAATATCACATTGGTCAGAGCAAAGTGGTCTACCTCTGTACATGAGGTAGGAGGAGGTGAAATATGGCCATTTCCTAGCGAAGTACAAGCTGTACAAGACTGGGACACCCCTACTACTCAAACCCAAGTCAGAGCCTTTCTAGGTCTCACTGGGTACTATTGGAACTTCATTGTGAACTATGATCTCCTCACCCAAATTCCCCAAGAAGGTGAGGTGGAATGAGGAGTGCACTCAAGCCTTTGAAGGACTTAAGAAAGCCCTTTTTCAAGCTCCAGCCTTGAGAGCTCCTGACTACAACCAATCCCTTATTGTACAGACAAATGCTTCTAATACAGAGATAGGTGCAGTTCTGAGTCAGCTGGAGGAGAAAGGCAGGGAACAATATATCTGCTTCCTCAGTAGGAAACTGAAGAACCATGAGACAAGGTGGGCAAATATTGAACGTGAATGTTTGCCTTTGTGTGTTCTCTGAAGAAGTTTACACCATACTTGTATGGATCTACTTTTGTAGTTCAGACAGACTACCAACCCTTGAGATGGTTAATGTAGATGAAGGGGGAGAATCCTAAATTGTTAAGGTGGTCAATTAGCCTCAAAGGGTTTTATTTCACCATAGAACACAGGTCAGGGTGTAATCACCAAAATACTGATGGTCTCTCCAGAAAGTATGACCAACTGTATTAGGAGATTCATCCAGGGGCGGATTAAATACTCCTGTCCCTTAGTCTGGGTGGGGGGACGATTGTTAGGGAGAGTTCTCATTTCTGTGCTAATTACCTCCTACCTTAGAGACCCCCAGCTCTTTTGCTGGACTTTAGGACTTTATTTTTTTTATCCTGAAGTGAGTGAGACCTTTTCTCACTCTCTCATGTGTTTTTATCTGATTAGGTCTCTGTGTTTCTTTTGGTTTTGGAGTCTGACAAACTCCATAGGCATCACCTTTTGTATTGTGACACACAGCTCCTTCAGTGCAGTGTCACAGAGAAGTCCTTTGGATTTCTCTTAAGGTTTAAATACCGTCTGTTTGGTAAACTACTGTACCCAAGAATAGTAAAGTGAAATTCACATTACTTACCAGTTGTTCGTATGTAGGTCCTAACAAAGTACTGGGGTTACTTAGTAGCTTCCATTTGTATGTTACCCTCACTACAATTAATGGCTGGTGGGAGTGGTTTAATTTTCCTACCATTCTGCGTTTCTACCGCAAGCTGAATCCTCAACTGCAGTATTGCACCCATGTGTGTCTAATTTGTCAATATGGTCTTGGTCTTCTTTTTTGCCATTTCTTATTTGTGAGGTGTTTCTTGGGTTTTACTCTGCGTGCTGAACCAGGTTTGGTCCCTTTGTTTGTTTTGTCTTTGACAGGCTTCAATGCTGAAACCCGCCTCTGGCACCAGCGAGTCTGGCAGTGCAGGAAACGAGGGAGCTTCCAGCAACTCCTTGTGCGTAGTCTCCTTTGTTACAGGAATGCACCCAAAGGTGATTGGCTGGCTGGCGGTTCTTGGAGGACAGCCACCATGCTGTGTGGGTGACAGCTAGGCTCTGAATGAATGGGAGAAACCTACATAAAAGGTGAGGTTTCTTGGAGAGAAGGTAGAATCAACCACTGGATGAAGGAACCGAAGAAGAAACTGGAAGAACAGCTTGCTGCAGTGCTGAAGCTCCAATTTTCATATCAACTAGAGAAGCCTGGAATGGACGACTTCTTCCCTTGGGTTGGTGGTACCAACTGACCCCAAGATGAACTTGACTGGAACCCCTCTCCCTGCTGGCTGTACTTCTTTGCTGCTTCTAGGACTTAGTGCCAGGGACAGGAACATCAGGAACGAGTGCATCACCTTTAAGCTGGACCCAAGCTCCAGGAAGATCCTGAGGACCCTCCCGAAGCAGGGTGACCCAGGCCTGAGCCACCTCAACAGAGTGCTGGACCCCAGAAGCAAGGGGAGCCAACAAGGTGTCCAAGAACCGTGGTGGTGCTATTTTCGGGTAGCTGAAACCGCAAAGTGCCGCTGTTCTTGAGTAACCCTTTGCCGCTGCTGACCTTCGAAAATGCAGTGTAGGAGTCCTACAGACATCCTCCCTCTTGTCCCCACGACTGAAGCCCAGGAACACAGGAACTGCAGGACTGCAACCAGAACAGAAGCCAGCTGGATCCTTTTCTTTAGTCCTAAGGTACTATCTAACTAGGGGTACTTAACTCTTGTTGTTTGCAGCTTGCCTGCTCTCACTGGAGACTTGCATTAGCTGCCCTTTGCACAGTTGCTTGCATCTTTGCTTTCACTAAAGCCTCCCAGCTTGTGGCCCTACAGTGATTATTTTCTACAAACTCTCTAAATAACATTGTGCCGGACTTTTGTCTCAGCTCTCCTAGACTTTGTTCAATTGACATTGGCTGTCCTGGCTCCCTGCAGACTCTTCTGACCCTCTGACTTTGTGTTTATCTATCCCTCTTAAAGGCATACATAAATTACTTGTATAGCTGGGAAAGGGTTAACCTATACTTCATTGGGGGATTGTAAAGTACTTACCTGTTCAGAGAACTGTCAACCTTTGTTTCCTTCCCTAACCTTTTCCTTTTTCCACAATCTCAGTATTGGATTTAAGTGTTAAAGTGATATATTAATGTCCACAGTGTCCTACCTACTTAAATCACCTCAGGGTGTAGGAAGTGTGTGTGTGACATCCCAAAAGTGTATCTACTTACTTAAGTAAATATGAAGGAGTGTATATTTGAAGTGTATTTTATTGTTGCATATTGCCCTTTGTAAAGGAGGCTTATTCTAAAACTGACTGTTAAATTAATAAATCATTATTTTAACAAGAAACCTTGCGTATAAGTGTTATTTGAATATTTCTCACAATTACCCCTTTTGAGATATGTCTTGCTGCTCAGTCACTCTACCAACTTGTGTAGTACAGACCTATACCAAATGTTGGGTTCGCAATTGCCAAGATGACAAGGCTGGTGTAGTCTCCCACAGGGCTACTACATACAATCTTGCCTAACACACTTCTGTAGATAAAGCAACTGGTAAACATCTACGGGTGTCTGCATTTATCTTTTTTTTTGGGTATGGCTATGAGCATGAATATGAAGACGAAACAACCCATTCAGTGGATTTGACTTTCTATTTAGAAGTTCATTTAGTTATAAGTATACCGATACGATTGAGCAGAGTACAGTAAATATTCGCAACGTTTTTAAAGGCCTGAAAATAGTTGTGTGGAATAGTGTTGTCTTTTAGTAGATTTTACTATTTATATTATTTTGCTTCTATAGCAGCATCATTACATTTGGATTTGTATTATACTCTGGCGACAGCGTCCATCTATGCCAGCATATGTCCAAAATAAAGTCCTTGAACTCACCCCCTTATGGCAAGGCTGTAAAGAGAGCTGCTACTTTTGGGAACCACATAGATGAGGGAAACCCAATGATTAATGATATTTCTTCTCTACTTTATGAGATTGAGCCGTAGGATCAGATCCTAGGTCTGGTGTAATTCAAATACAGGTTACAGGAAAGAAAGCTGGGCCAGCGGCTTCTAACTGTGTGGCAGCATGGGGGAAAGAGCTGTCACTAATCGTACCAGCTGGCAACACCACTGGGACTTCTTTCCCCTTGAAGAAACCAGCCGCCAGCTAAAGATTCCAAAGAAGACATGCAAAAATTGCCCCTAAAGAATCTGATAAGCTCTAAAGTTCCCCTTCCCGTATTGGTTGAAGAGTTCAGTAACTCAAAGTCAGTGGTTGTAGGGGAAGAGGACCACAAGATAACTCCTCTATTAAAGGATCCCATGGCAGTTACCATCCATAATAGAAACTGTGCTGGAGTCAGGGGAGTTGCTAGGTCTGGAAAAGACCCGGGGCTACGCTGATGTCGGAACTGTTGGGACTGGGGGCTAGCTAGTCTTTTGGCTGTAGCTCCTGAGATTCTATCCGGGACTACAACCAAAAGATCAGGGGCTATAGCCCCCCAACCCCTCCCACGAACGCCCCTGGCTGGAGTCATCTGTCCCAGGAGTTAATAAATCGATAGCGCAGCTTAACAGACTAGTTGCAGATGCCAGACGGGGGATATAATGTGGACCCAACCAAGCGGTGACTATTGCAATGGTTGTAAGTAATCTTTGTCTATTATAGCGCAGTTCAAGAAAGAAAATGAAGATCACTGTCAAGAAATTGCCTCCATTAAGAGTGTTTCGGGGGACTCATAGAGTCAATCGCAGAAATAAAGCAGGACACAAGAATGCCAGTTGCTATTCTAGCTGAAGTTATTAGTGTAAATGAGACAAAACATTACCCAACGTGTGTACAACAAGAGTCCCAATTCCCACCAAGTCCTAGGGGCAAGATCCCTTTAGGTTCACCAGTGCCTAAGAAATGTTTCTATTTGGTTAAAGTTCTGAAATTGAGGAACCTTAGCCAATAACCAGGGGATGGGCTCACAAATAAGGTTATATATTGGTTGAGGTTCAAAAGGGGGTGATGCTCTTTCATCCGGAATGATATAGTCTCATATACGTGCATGCCAGGTCCCAATGGAAGTGATGTTGTTAGAGTGCATATGGTGGCGGAGGAGCTTGTAGAGGGATTAACAATGCATTAACATCTGCTTTTGGGCTTGGAGATAGCAATCAGAATGAACATTCCAGTGCCTGTTACTGCTACTGTTCCCAGGGGAGACTGGATGGAGGTGTTGGTGGTGTTCTAGGTCTCTCTTGTGGAACTCAGCCCTGCCCACCGGCTGCCAAACTGGATATTAATTGTCTTGTAGATCACTCTAACGCAGCAATGGACATGGAATTGTAGGCATTTTGCCAATTCAGAATCTGAGAACTTCTAGGGAAGTTAACCTGATTCTACCTGAACCCCCATTGTCTTGCATCACAGGAAGTAGGAAATCACATAGCCAATACAAATGATGGGATCTGCATCTCAACCCCACAGTCCCAGATCAGGTGGATAGGACAGTGGAAGAGAACTATTTGAGCCATGGAAAATATGGGGCCATATCTACCCAGGGGTCTGAGCTGTGCATCACATCATGGAATATAGCTAAGGGAAAAACAGTTTTAATCAATGAGGATTGGGTTTTTATCCTGCAGGAGACCTTGTCATTATATTGTCCTCATTAACAGGAATTGCTACGTCTTCCATTCCGACTGTACAAGGAAAGGCTAGTCTACCTAGTAGGGGTATTCTAACATGGTTTAATGTTTTGCTATTCACAGCCATAAGAACAGCTGATAATTCATAGACTGACTTGTTGGAGCTTCAAGTGAAGCTATTGAATGACACTAAAGCACTTTTTATAAACTTGTATAATCGCCAAGGTGCCCGAGAGGATGGGATTATTAACTGGAGGCTAAATTGTTGTGGCCCTATAAAGATAATCGTGATGGGAGAGTTTAACTTGCAGTTTGAGGCACTGGATATTATGTCATGGATTACGTATGACAAGGATTCTATTTGGGGAATTAAATCGAATCAGCAATACAAGAATGTGGCAGAGGTGGCTAGTCTGCTAATGGCATCCAACCTCAGGGCGTGTAATGGCAGATTCCCGTATAATACCTCTGCAGGGATAACATTTAACAGGGGCTCACACTCAAGCCTAATTAATTATGTTCTAGTCAATTAGGAAGCTTGTGCATTGTTAAGGGAATTTGCGGTAATCCAGAGAAAAGAGAGTGATCACTATCCACTCTCTTTGGTTGTAGATAGTACTCTCTTTGGAGGTAAGACTGAATTCACATGCAGATATTGTAGTTTACCGCCATGCTATGCATTCTATTAAATTGTCTTGTTTGGCTTTGGAACAGGTAGTGCTGCAGGTTTACGGTAGTATTTTCCCAGTATTTAAGTATTTCTTTGTAAATAATATAAAAAATCCTACCGAAATTGTGGAAGTCCACATAAAGCTTACCAAATGCCTCAAGGAGTTTTTTACTAGGCCTTATAAAGTTGTCAGTCACCATACACAGGATAGGATGCCCTGGTATGATAGTGACTGCCGTCGAGATAAGCACACTTTGATTAGGCAGGCTAAGTGGGAATCTATCGAGGGTGTACATCCCGTGCGTGTAGCTAGAAAATGTTATTGATCACTTTTGAAGAGCAAGAAAGAGGCTTATGCTGAGAAAGCTTGGGACGCCCTTATGGTGGCAAGCCATGACAGTACTACAAGAAATTCTGGGCTATTTTGGCTGAAGGTCACCAGGTGGATTGTGCAGCGACCCTGAGTAGTACCCTGGGAGCAATATGGGTAGAGTACATTGCAGAGTTATACTGAGAAACCCAGATCTTTGAGACTGAATAGACCGTGGGCACGAAGTGTGACCAGGAAGTCCTAGTGTGCAACTCTACACCGTTAGTCTTGGATGGAAAACAAATGAGATCTGTATTGCATAGTCAAAAAATGGGTGAAATACTGTGCCCTGACAAGGTCCCAGTTGATCTTTATGCATGGAACCTGAGATATGGGTCCCATACCCTACAAAGCTATTTAATGTCCTGATTGAGCATACCACAGTACCTCATACAGCCTACATGGACGCAGGCAGAATTTGTGCCCATATTAAAGAAGGGTAGAAGAGATCTGCCGAGTAACTACTGGCCTATACCCTTACTGAATGCAAGGGAGAACATCTTTGCAAAGGTCATTTTAAAACAGCCTGGATATCGGAGCAAGCGGTTTTAAGTTATCTCCAGGCAGGGTTTTGTAGGGGAATAAGTACCGTTGACCAAAGTTTGAGAATACGGCTGTTGTGTGACAAATATGTCATCTTTTGGAAATGGCGTATCTATGCTATTTTTATCAATATTCAAACAAACATCAACACTGTCCCCCATGCTTGGGTATGTACAGTAACAGTACTGCCATCCAAGCCCTATTTTACTACTACATCCTTCTTGGTATAGAGGCTTTGGATGGCCCTCAGTAAAGGAATGGGGATCTTCAGGCAGATGAAGGTTTCCCATACCTTTAGTGAGGGCCATCCAAAGCCTATATACCACAAAGGAGGTAGTATTGAGATATGGCTTGGATGGCAGTACTACTTGTTGAATTAATATAGAGATGCCAGTACGCCATGGGTGCGTGTTAGGACCAACATTTTTTTATAAATGGCATGATTGATAAATTGCTGAGGCTGCAAGCAGACGCCCCAGTTTTGGGTAAAGATAGAGTTCTGGTACTTACGTTTTCCTACAACATTATTCTTCCCCACTTGCTCTGGTAGGACTCAGGAAGTAGCTCAATGCTTTTACTGAATTTTGTGATCTGAACAGGCTAGCTGGAAGGCCATTGTAATGTTGAAGCTAGAGTTAAGGGATACTGTTGAGCAAGTTGACCATTATGTTTATCTGGGTGGGAGGTTTAAGGGGAATTGTAGTTGGGATAGGCAAGAAGACAAATCTGGAGTGACGCTGGCTAGGTATGGTGCGGCCTTAGCTGGATTTAGCAGTGAACATGTATCCATGGATGCATGTAATGCCCAAGCAAGGCAAGCTGCTGGGAGCTCAAATCTTGAGAGCACTGGGAGCTCAAATCGTGCAATGGTTGAAAAGAGGTTCCTGAAGAATATTCTTGCTTTAACACCCAGCACACCCAACCTCCCGGGGTTCTTAGAGACCAACATGCAAATGCATTTATAAACTTTGCAAATCTAGGCCAGTATATTATTGGGTGAGAATCTGGTCAATTGGACATTTGACCAAATATAGAGAGGCTCTTCTTCACCTTATGATACAGGAGGGTGGTAGGTTGCTCCTCTGGCTCATGCATTAAAAAATGAGCTACATTATGTCGGTCTGATTGAGTACTGGAACACGACTAGTATTATAGCTAGGAGGACCAAACTGACAGTGAAGGTGGCTTTTGCTGCCAAGTATGAGCGAGAAAGCACGCAATACAATAGATCGATCTAACCAGCTGATAGGATACTGGGGCTTGAAACAATCATTTGGGTATGGGACTGTCACAAGTCGGACCGGGAATAAGGACAGACACTTGTGTGATTTTTAACACAACCACCTTTATTGAACTGTCCCCACAATTTCCTCCTCAAGAGGGTAAGGATTTCAGGTCCCTGGAACAACCGGTGCTGGATCGTGGCCACTGTCCATTCCCTCGTGCACCTGCAGATGACTCTGGACCCCTCTTCTTGTAAGTTATCCCTGTGGCAAAGTCTCTTCAGTGGGACCGCCTGGGAGGAGGCGGATACTCTGGCACAATTGAATCCACTGCTCGCCATAAGAGTTATCCCCAAACATTGGTGTTTGGCAGTGTAGCCCTCAACACAGGCTTCCTTTGCCAATTTAGCCCTCAACACAGGCTTGGGCAGTTCAGCCCTCAATGCATGCTTTTGACAAACTCAGGCCTCGGGCCTCAACAGTCACTTTTAACAAACTGCGTTGGATGGGTGAGGCACCATCCCTTCAATCACTCGTTTCTCTGTCCCCCCTTATGACTCCGAATGGACAGCTCCGGGGGCGCAACAAGACTCCCTTTTCTTTTGGGGTCAGCTCAGCCCCTCCAATGCAGGCTTGGCTCCCCCCAGCGCTGGTAGTGGTGCAACAAAACTCTGCACCTCATCCCCTCATTAGGCTCACTCGTATCCCTCTGACTCCTCCTTCAGTTCCTGCAACAACAACAGAAGACAGGACCTGTTAGTCTCTCTCCACTTCCTAATTCCTCCCCGTGCCTGTCAGTTATTCCCCTTGTCCCTCATCTGCTCTGACAGCTTCCTCCCATGCTCTGTGAGTCTCTGCGCTGCACTTGCTCCATTTCCCTTCTCTTCTGTGCTGCACTCGCCCCCTTTCCCTTCTCTTGTCATGCCCCCTCCATTGTTTGGTGCAACTGGCAGCTTCTCTCCAGGGCAATATTGCCACCATGATGCTTCTTCACAGACGCCCCTTACCAGGCCCTTATGTTCAGGAAGATCATGTGCATGCGACAGGAAGTCTTCTTGAGTCATGAGTCGTCCTGGATGGTGGACCATCCGAAAGGAAAATGGCTGTAGGGATAAGAACCACTGTAGGATCTGGGGATTTGTGTCATAGTGTCTCCACAACCAGACCAATGGAGCGTGATCTGTCACCAAGGTGAACTCTCGCCCCAGGAGGTAATATTGCAGAGACTCAACAACCCACTTGACTGCTAAACACTCCTTCTCAATGGTAGCGTAGCCCATGTCATATGGTGGTAGCGTTCTGCTGATGAAGAGGATTGGTCATTCTGACTCCCTTGTGTTTTGAAAAAGGACTGCTCCCAGTCCCGTCCCTGAAGAGTCTGTATGTAAGAAAAAGGGTGCTGAGGAATCAGGACATTGTAGCACAGCCTGATCTGTGAGGGCAATCTTCAGAGCAGGAAAAACTGTCTCAGTTGCTTCACTCCTCTAGGCTCGATGCGTGTTGGCAGAGGTCTTCAGAAGGTCAGTGAGGGGCGGTGTGATCATCGAGAAATGGGATATGAATCATCGATAGTAGCCCACAAAGCCAAAAAAGGCTCGTACTTGCCGGGTGTTGGCCGGGAATTGTAGTCTCTAAATTGCTTCAATTTTTTCTTTCTGGTTTCGGATCGTACCCTGACCCATAAAATTACCCCAGGTATTTGGTGTGGAAGTTCACCAACTGGGTTTTGTTAGGGTTAACATGGAGTCCCACTCACTGCAATTCCTCTAGGATAGCCCCAACATGTTTCAGGTGCTGCCCTGTGTCCAGGTAGAACTGAATACAATGATGTTGTCGAGGTAGGCCCCCGCATTTGGTTCATGGCCCTTCAGCACTCAGTTGCTGGAATGTTGCCGCGGTTCCATAGAGGCCAAACGGAAGCACCGAGAATTTGGTTTAGCCCCATCGGGCCACAAAAGCTATCTTTTTCTTATCTTCAGGATGAGGGACAATTTGCCAGTATCCCTTTGAGAGATCTATAGTGGTCAGGTACTTGGCTCTCTCCAGTTGTTCCAGGAGGTCTTCAATTCGTGGCATGGGATATGCATCGAACCTAGAGACCTCATTAGGTTTACGGAAGTCCCTAGAGAACCTGGAGCTACCATCAGGCTTGGGGACCTGTACAATGGGCGAGCACCACTGGCTGTGAGACTCCTCTATCACCCCCATCTGCAACATCCACTGTATTTCCTGGTTCATGGTCTGGATTCTGGCTTCCGGGATTCTATAGGGGCATAGTCTGACAGTGGTCATGAGGGTCATCTCGATATGATGGTTAGACTTGGCGGTGTGCCCTGGTAGTGACGAGAACACAGGAGAGTACCCTTTAATAAGCTGATCCAGCTCCACCCTTTCCTGAGGTCGTAGATCCAGATGAATCCTTAACTCCATTTTTCCAGTGTGGTCCCAACTTTGGGGCACCTCCACAGTAGGGACTTCCTCAGTGCTGATCAAGACAGCGGTGGTTGGGGGTTCCACCCACCTTTTAAAAAGATTAACAGGATAGTTTTGCATGGGCACCCCCAATCATCCTGACGTACCGTGTAAGTGACTGGGCCGATGACTTGGTCTATAGTATAGGGTCCTTTCCAGGCTGCCAAAATCTTGTTTTCAGTCATCAGTAGGAGGACCAACACTTTGTCCCCAACCTGGAAGGTCCACACCGGGGTGCCTCAGTTGTATTGCTGCTCTTGTCTCCCTTGGGCTTGTAGGAGATGAGTTTGGGCAATACTCCACTCTCTTGCTGAGCTGTGCCGCATGGTCTGTCAGGGTAATCTCTTGCTGGGGTTGTTCTTCCCATCCTTCTTTTAGGATATCTAACCAGGTGTGTACCTGTCTTCCAAACAATAGTTCAAAGGGTGAGAACCCCATTGCATTGCATTGTAAAGATATTTTTAGAGCGCAGCAAAGACCAAAAAAGGCATCAATGCACTAGGTTGGGTGAGAGAAACAAGAAGGCGCCATCAAAAGAAAAGATAGAACAAATAAATGTTTAAAGCCTTTAGAAAGAGAAGATATTCAGAAATAGTACAAAGATCGGAAGGCAAAGCGTTCCAGAGCGTGGGGCCCAGAACCGTATAGGATCTTCCTCCTGTCCTGGCACAACGTAACCTAGGAATGCACAGCAAAGGTTGGTCAACCGTAGAGATCTGCTAGGAATGTAGGGCAGTTTGTATCATAAAAATGTTTCCCCACCATCACGAATGGCCCGATGAAAAATACAGAGGATTTTAAACTTGACCCATCACCTGATGGGGAGCCAGTGAAGTTGACGAAGAAGTCCATGAGAATGAGTTAGTCTGGGAGCTCTCAGAGCAAGGCGGGCTGCTGCATTTGGAGAGTTTGCAGGCATTGTAGTAGAGCCTCAGGTTGGCCCAAATAAATGCCATTGTAATAGTCCAGAGGACTCATAATAGATGTAGTCACAATTTTGGACGTAGATTTGAGCGACAAGAATGGCAAGACTTTTTTCAATACTTTCAATTTGGTGTAGCCTAATTGGCAAACTTCAGAAATCTGGATTTCTCTATAGCATGTGGCCATTAGTTTGATCCCTAGGCTCTCCACTAACGTAGTCAGTTGAGGATTGGGGGATGTTTCGAAGGGTCATACATATCCAGGGGATAAGCCTATCCCATTTCCTTTCTCCTGGCTTTATAGTTTTTTCTCAACCTCTGTTTAACAGTCTGATTATAGTGTTCAACCAGTCCATCGGCCTGGGGATGGTAGATGGCTGTTCTTAATTGTGTAATGTGCAAGGTCTTACAGACTTGCTTAAGGACTGTCAACATGAAATTGATGCCTCTATCAGTTACGATTTCTCAGGGATGCCAACTCAGGCTATAAATGGCACCAGAACATCACATATTTGCTAGCCATTGTTACACCTCAAGGGAAAGGCCTCCTGATATTGAGTGGCATAGTCCACAATCACCAACACATATTTGTGTCCCCTGTTTGTGGGGTCGAGCGGTCCCATGATGTTCATTCCTATTCGGTGGAAGGGTTTGAGAATTAAGGGCATAGGTTGTAGGGGTCCCTTCTGAATGTTGGGTTTGCTCTTTTTTTTTACATTCTGCACACTGCAGACAGAATCGGGTGACTTGTCCATATGCCCATGGCCAAAAGAACCTTCCCAATACTTTCTGTGTCATCTTTTCGACCACAGGTGGCCTTCTCCAACTTGCAGATAGGCTACCTCGAATACTGTCTATCGGTATTTGGCGGGCACTAGTAACTGATGGTCTCCCCACCGGTTTGGCACAGTATTATAAGGTAAGGCATTATACAATAAGGCATTATAAGGTTAGGCATTGATCCCCTCCTCGGAAGGGGAGGAAAGGTGGTACCATGAGGCAGAATAATATTTGAAGGAGGTTCTTGGTTCATGACCAGGGCATTTTGGAACACATGCCCACATTTTTAGTAGCAAAATATAAGGGGAAACAGTCACAGAAGAGAAAAGAGATTCTTCGAACTTTGGCGTATGTTCAAAGATACAGAGGATCGAGGTAATGGAGCGGAGGTGCAGAGACAGAGAAGTCAGAAGTGCAGGAAGGGAGAAGGGGAAGGTGGGGCACAGGTAGGAAGCAAGGCATTATATCGCTTGACACCATATCCCGCAGAAGGGTACACCAATTCAAGCTATGTACCCGCTGCAATAAGGACCCCTCCCACTGCAGTAGGATACCCGGCAACATTACAGGCTACCACTCCCCCACCTCCATATGCCCAACCGCCTGAAGCACTAGTATCGACAGAGTAGAGGAGTTTCAGGACAGGTTGACAGGCTTAAAAGAGAGCCCAGGTGGGTGGATTGACTTGGGAGAGGAGACAACAGTGTTGGGAGAAAATCTGGAGGGAGGGGATGCTGGCACGTTGAGGCAGGACCCGAGTGAAGACAAAGGGAGCGGTGAAGCAGTGGCCAAAAATACCCCCCCAAGTAGAAGGTATATGGCAGGAAGCAGGTTAAGAACAGAGCTGGCCGGGTGGCATTGGTGAAAAGAAGAGCTGTTGTGAAGAATGGTATGGGAAGTAGAGCAAAGATGCATATGCCCCTTATACATAAGGGGGAAGGGAGAACACAGTACGTGCCTTGGCCCCAAATGGATAAGAATAATTTAATTAAGGCCCTCCCACAGTTTACAGCAGGGACGATTAAATGGATATACAAATTCGAAAACCAAATTGCAGGGGTGCCCCTGGCAATAGGGAATCTTAAGAGCTTACAGGTTGCTGTAATTGGGAATGAAGCTGGAGACGTATGGGTTATGTATGGATCCCAGGAGTAACCCTGGTGAATGACACACATGATGGAGCATTGTTTAATGGAGTTAGGGCAATGGCATGGGACACATTACATAGGGCCTTTCCAGACACTCCCGATCTACAGTCTTTGTTGCATCATACCATGGGTAATGATGAGGACCGAGCTGGATTTATTCTTAAAATGCAGAAGTGGAGAGTGGCAACAGGAGGACCGTGGGATTAATCAATACAATTTTTCTATGTTATTTTAGAAAGGAGCTTGCCAAAGGAAGTGCAGAAGGCATTGGGTAAGATTGTGGGTGTTGAGGCGAAGGGATGGACGGAAATACAGAGCATAATAGTGAATCATTGCAAAAGGATTAAGGAACAGGATACCGAAACAGCTCAAAGGCATCCGGGGGATGAAGCAAACGTGGTAGAGAAATAATTGGCAAAAGTGGCAGTTCATGTGCCCGTGCCAACGCCAATGCGGGTGGAGGGAACAGAGAGTACACAGCAAGTTGTCAGTTCCGCTATTGGGGTGCTCTGGGTGGAAGGAGGAAAAGGACAGTGGGGCGTGTGGCAACAGTACCCCGGCCCACAGTGGCAGCAAGCAGGGCCTCAGTGAGGAAGAGGGGGATTTTGAGGAGCAAGCGGAGGAGGGTTTGGAACCAGGAGAGGTGTGTTCGGACAGTCTCAATGTATGAATTGCTTAAGGTGGGGCATTTCACAAGGGAGTGCAGGAGCAGGGTCGGGGTGGTGTATAATCATGGGCTGCAGCAGTAGGGCCCAGGGTCCCAAGGGTCTCAAGGATTAGGATAGCAGCAACAGGGCCAAGGGTATCAGAACCAGGAGGATCCTCAGTGGCAATACCAGACGAATAATCAGCAGCCCCAGGTGCTGGACACACAAGCGTGACACCCAACACAGCAACAGCAGGGTGGCGTTGACCCAGGGCACAGGTGAGGTGACCACTCACTTGGGGAAGCCGTAGTAGTAGGAGGTAGCCCTTTTTTGTTTCCTGGTAGGAGCACATATCCCGATTAGGACAGGCCACAGAGAGTCCTCGCATGTCCGGTCCTGTCAACGACTATACACCATGAAGAGAAACCATTGGTGGGGGTGGAGATTGGAAACAAGCAATTCATATTTATGGTGGACTTAGGTGCAACCAAATCATGTATTAGGCATAGCAACTTTCTATTATCTGGAAAATATCTTGACGTGCAGGGGTTCCCTGGGGCTATTTCCAAGGTTCCATGCACTGAGGAGCCTGACGTGAAGGTGTGAGGTAAGGTAATACGGATGCCCCTACTATATTCCAAGAGTTCCCCTGTCAATCTACTGGGTAGGGATCTGATCAGTTAATAAAACATGATTTTATACTTTACAGATCATGGAGTAGTATGTTCTTTGCCTGTGATGTATGCTGTGAGGGAGATGTTGATAATCCACACGATGGCAAGGGCTGTGGTGGTCCGCGGGATTCCTGTAGATCCAGACATCTTCATTTTTGAGAATAACGACAAAGAGGGGGAAATAATACTGGAAATGTACATTCCTTGTGACATAATGATACAGTACCGAAGAGTGCAATGTCCCTTAATGGCAATAGTTAGTCCAACCCCATTTTTTGAAGAATATTTACGGCACGTGCCGCAGCTGGTGTGGACTACAAATCCACATGATGCAGGGTTGTTGAAGGGTGTTACACTGGTGTGTATATCCCTAAAACCAGGTGCACTGCTGCCCTGGGTAAGACAATATCCACTGTCAAGAGAGGCGGATGAAGGCTTTAGGAAGACCATACAGGCTCTACTCGACCAGGGGATTATCGTGTCATCTATGTCCCCATGCAATACAGTGATATACCCCCTAAATGACATGGTACAGAAAGAGTTTCTAGTGGTTCCAAATCCTGTAACGATTTTATGCAGCATCCCCAAGGAGGCTACATATTTCACTGTGGTGGATTTGAAAAATGCATTTTTCTCGATTCCACTCCATCCAGAGTCGAGCATACTAGAATACGTCAAGGGTATTGTGGGAGCCGTAACATATTTAAAAGAATACTTCATGCTGATTTAGGGAATATTCAGGTGCCCAGCACAATTATCCAGTACTTGGTTGATCTGCTAGTGTTGAGTGACAATGAAAAGCATTGTCGAAGAGATTTGGTTGTACTGCTGCAATTACTGGCTTTTAAGGGGTACACGGTTGAAAGACCAAAATTCAATATTGCCAGCAGGAAGATATTTATTTGGGGCAGCTCATAACAGTGAATTGGAAGAGGATACTACCAGACATGGTAGCATTGGTACGGTGCACCCCCGGATCCTCCTCAGTTAAGGAGATGCAGAAGTTTCTGGGCCTGTGCATTTACTGCAGGGCCTGGATTTTCAATTACGCAGCATACACCAGTCCATTTTTGCAAGCCCTAAAGAAAGCACAGAAGACAAAGGACCACGCGTTATTGTGGATAGCAGAAATTATCAGACTATTTGATGAGTTAAAAGAAGTCATCAGTTCGGCACCCGTACTGGCCATCCCGGATTATACACATGAATTCTATTACATTAACATTCTGATGATCAGCTTATGACAGCAGTGTTGACACAGAAGATCACTATGGGCCATAAACCATTGGACTATCATAGTGGTACTCTGGTACTCTGGATGCAGATCACGTGTGAAAAAGCATTAAGAGAGCACTGCCTTTGCTATAGAGAAAAGCTCTATGATCATAATGGGGTGCTCAGTAACATTGTACGTAGAACATTCTATATTCGTTATCCTAGAATGGTCAAAGTCACCCTAACTGCACAAAGGTCATCATCATATGAGATTATCATCATGAAACCCTATACTCACGTGGTTAGGTGTAAGACAGTGAATCCTGTCACCTTTTTAACAGACACTCCTATGGCAGAGGACTTGACGGCACACGACTGTGCCACATACAAGGAGGAGGAGGATGAGACTCCCAAAGCCAGGGATCATGCATTGACAGAGGGTGTGGTACTTTTTGTTGACAGAAACTTCACAATTGATCAGGAGGATGGACAGAGATGGAGAAGTGCAGCAGTGATATGACTTGAGGGAGGGAAGTACAAGATGGTGGTCATGAAAAGGTTGCATACACACTTTTCTGCGCAAGTGGCAGAACTTGTGGTGCTCACCGAATCAATGACAGCGTCACAAGTGTATCAGGTTATGATATATTCTGATTTTACACGCTGGTCTTTCCCATTGGAAGAGGAAGGGGTTCAGGAGGGCGAATGGTCTCTGGTGCAGCATGCAATACTGTTAGAGAAGCTGAGAGAAGCGCCATTACAGCCATCTAGTGTGGCGGTTGTTAAGTGCACCGCAAATACTCACGGGACAGTCAGAATATCAAGAGGAAAGGCAGCTGCCAATGCGGCAAGTACCAGCCAGACGAAACATCCACTGAGTATGTTGTATCTGCCCCAACGACAGACGACCATCCTGTGCCTTCTACTGCATTGCCCGTCTCCCAGATTATTGAGCTACAAGGAAGTGCGCCAGAGTGGGTAAAGGAGTTGTGGTCATGAAGAGGATGTAAGCAGTCTCTGAAGACCTGTTATGGAGACAGGAGAGCTCAAGGAAGACAGTGATGCCTCAAGAAATGCTAGCAGTAGCACTTGAACAGTCCCATAGTTTGAAACATCACATACCACAGACAACTTACTAGAGGACTGGTTCACATCAAATATTTAGGAGAGCATCACTGGTATTGTCATCCGTTGGACCATGTGTCAAAGCTTTAGCACAGCGATGACACTACGGACATTACGGGGCGCTTTGCACTGCCCTATTGGGCCGTTTTGGGAGTTACATATAGACAACGCCGATATGGAGGAGCGTTGCAATGGATCAAGGTACCTCATTGTGGTGATCTGTCCTTTTGCAGGGTGGGGAAATAATGGCCATGTGAGCATCTGGATGCCAAAAGTACTGCAAGGTTTCTAGTGCGGGACATTTTCCCACGCTGGGGCATGTGCGAGGTTTTGAGATCTGATAATGGAACGCATTTCTTCAATGCATTATTCCAACATGTTACAGAACTACTTGGTGTCAAGCATCGGATGTGTCTGATTTATCAACCACAGGCCAATGGCATTTTGGAGAGGATAAATGGCCTCCTTGAGAGCAAATTATAGAAATTGTGCACCACCAATGTCTGCCCCTGGCCATCTTCAGTCTACGCACGCAGCCAAATAAAGACTAAAATCTATCACCTCACGAGGTGGTCACTGGACCGTGGATGCATACCTCTTTTTCCCCTGTGAGGAGGGTTTCTGATGCGCATTGGACTGCAGCAGTGTTAGGAGAGGAATTCAGGGAATATTTGATTACACTAACTCGGCCCTTTAAATATGTCTCCCAACAGATTGCACCTCCCAGAATCGCGGCTACAGAGACGCCCAAAGCTGCACAAACGACAGGGACAGGTCCTGAGCATACAAAAACTAGACCACTGCTACCGGGGGATTAAACCTACATTTGAAACTTCGTAGGGCACCTCAGAGAGCACAGTGGTGCATCAGTTGTCTTGAGAACAGGGATAACAGTACCTGTACACCGATCACCTTACTCACCTGTCCAGAGGAGACATGGGCATAGTGGCACATCCAAGTGGCAGGCCAGCTCTGCACCTTACTTTTTCTGGGAGTGCCTTTTCTCTTTTTCCTTTTTCTTCTCTCTCCTTTCTCTCTCTCTCTCTCTCTCTCTCTCTCTCTCTCTCTCTCTCTCTCTCTCTTTTTCTCTCTCTTTCTCTCTCTTTCCCTCCTTCTCTCTCTCTTTCTCTCTCTCCCTATCTCTCTCTCTGCCCCTTATCCTCTGTGTTTCCTCTCACATCTTTTCTGTCTTGTATAGTGTGTTTTGCACGTCCCTTCTTTTTTGTTGTCTCGTTCGTCTGTGCTTCTATTGCAGGTGAAAAGAAGATGGACGCAACTCATGTACATAGGTTGTTAAGTAGAGACACGAGGCGTAGGGACGCAAATGAAAGTCTATGGAAATATATCTATTATTGTTGGTTAGCACTTGCTAGAGGATTGTGTGTGATATTGTTACAACTATTTGGGGTGTATTGGGGAGAGGCCCTTTTAGGAGGAGGACCTATAAAGGGGTGAGTGGGGAAATAGGATTGTATATTATCTAAATGGACCGACATATATAAATGTCAAGTTCTTCTGCACTTCATGTTAAGGGCCCGAATCATGGAAAATTGCACAGATATCCCGCAATGTCCGCACATCGAAACTGATTCTGCGTGAGCCTGCACGCAAAGAATTTTCTGCATGCTACGCACATTCATGGATTTGTTTGTGCAAAGTAGCTGTATTCACACATTGTGCCCGGAACGCCCCTGACACGCCCCAACGCAAAGCAAAAACAGCCAGAAACAGCTACCTTTGCGTGCTCCCTGGGTACATATATATGCATCCCTATAACAGTGTGTGGAGTCCCCTGCAAGCAGGCATGCATCTCAGGACCCTGCGCAGTGTCCCCCATAATGGTTACCGGCACCCCGGCAACATGCGTACCATTTATTATAACTCAGGTTAAACTCGGAATATATGTAAGCAAACTCCCGTAAACCAATCCTAAACCCTATCACACTGGGCACGCGCACCCCTGAGTTAGATTGTAACCCAGCTGCATACATGCACACCCTTAAATTTGACATCCTATGTTACCCTTGCGCAGTGATTCCTATGCACAAGTGTCTGCACGCCTGCCTTCGGGTGGCGGGTGGAATGAGGGCTTTGCATGGTCATTTCCCTGCCGAGAGGGTGCACGGTCGGAACCATGGATACGTACCTTTCCATGGAATAGTGGCCGTGCAATGGACTGCCTGCGGGCCATCCGTCGTAACCCCCACATTTTTCCTTGTTCGTCCTCATTTTACGAGTTCCGCCCCCTTCCCTGCCCTCTAGGCAAGCCACACCCATGCTCTGTGTGGAGTCTCGCGCAAGGCACTTGGCTTCTTGCAGAGACATGCCAAGCCTGCATGAAGTCCCTGCATAGTACAAAAAAGTGCCATGCAGTCTATTCATGAATCGACAAATGGGATTTCACACGCGATATGGTGAGCCTATTTACCGGCCAAGTAATTCAATAAATCGGCCCTAAATCCCAGTTTCTAAGTTGTCTTACTCTGTTTCACCTTCCTGTTGGATATATGTATGTGGCAACAATCAGTACAGAGAGTTCAGTCCCCCAAATCAAAAGCGCCACATCAATATTCCATTTTATGTTCAAACTAGTCCTTTCGATGATTCATATAGTACCACGTAGGTCCCTCACCTCTGTGCTACAGATAACCCAAGAACCAGGCTGGTGTACAGAAAGTATACATACTTATTAAAGAATAGGAAATGTAATATTTGTGCAAAATCACAAATCACGGCACCTCAATCCATGGCCCAAATGCATTTCTTTCCTAATAATTATTTTTTTCACAAATTGAAAAATACTAGCCAGTTCAGGATAACACAGATCACAAACGTTTTAGTCCCACAACATGTACAGTCAAACCACTTTGCCTGGGGTTCACTTTTAGTAGCATGTAGCACCTTGAAACATGACAATATCATAATCTTGATACTATACTTTATTGGAAGTTTAATTTAAATAATATCCAACACATTGGCATTAACAATTGAACACATGCAGTGTTCTGTCTGTTTTATCTACCTGTGCACTTGGAAATGCTGTCCGTTTTGTTTAACTTAATCACATGTAAAAAGAATGTTGACTGGCACTGTGCTCTTAGCAATGCTGGTAGTCTTATAGCACAACAAACCTTTCAGAAAAAACATTTTTCTATATTTGAAACCCTTTTTCTTTCACCACTATGCAAGGCAAAATCTACCTTCTCTTAGGAGCAACTTTCTCACTTTCAGTAGAAAGTGTACTTTTAAATCAGTGACTGCACTCTGTTTAACTTTGGGAAGACACTGTTCTGTCCCAGCACACAAAACCTCAGGTGTTCAGTATATAATTTGGAACACCTCTTCTTTAAGACAGGGTTCATGGGAATGGAAAGCACTAGATAATTTAGTTGTTAATGCACCCCCTCCCTTTAGGGACTTTGGGGGTGGCAAAATAAATTGGAGTACCCAATTACCATACAGACTATGGCCCTCATTCCGAGTTTGGTGGTAGTCATGGCGTTATTTGCGCCATGACTGCCACCAATAATGGTACCGTGTCTGGTTTGGTGCAATGGGGACTTACCGGTCAAGTCAGACCTTGGCGGGACCGGTAAGTCCCCATTCACCAAACCATTCCCCATTCCCATTTGAGCCCCCATAAGGCTCAATGGGAAGGGCGCAAATAACGGGCTCGCGAATGTCAAGCCCATTATTTGAGCCCTGGTCCCTTAACGGGTCCCGTCCATAATGCCAGGTCACACCTGGCATTAAAGGAGGGAACCCCTAAGGGACCTCGTAGTAGTGCGGTAAGGGATTACCGGCACTGGTCTCCTTACCGGTGCCCGGTATCCCTTACCACCCTACTCGGAATGAGGGCCTATATTTGTATTCACACTGGGAGCGATATTGTTAATTTCGAATTTCAGAAAAATCACCCTGTGTCATTTGGATGTTTGGGAATTCATTCAATAATTGTTTAATAAAATGCTAAAAATTTAATTTAACTGGCCCACCCAATCAATAAAGGGGAAATTATATCACACAGATCCCCACAAGACTTGGTTTGGCTGGACAGGTTGACTTATATAAATATTTCTCGGTTTACGTTCAGGATTAACGACATCACAGTTTAAGTCATCTTTCAGGTACAGGACAGGTACGATCAGAATCCAACATTAGTCATGGATATTCTTCACGCTCAATTGTTCTATTGTGCCTCCCCTTGGTCATTGGTCCCAGACTATGTCCCCTCTCCGGCTTTTCTCCAGCAATCGCATCAACAGTTCCAACCCAGGTAATTGCAGGCAGCCTCCCCAATTTCCATTGTGGGTCTCCTTATAACACCTACACCACTTCCCCAAAAATCTCTGAATTACAAGATGCCAGTTTATTGGCTCTTGGTGGGGACTGGACAACTATGTTCCGACCCCATACCCAAGTCTATTCCTCTTTTCTTAATGAAAGCAGGCAGTTCAGGTACGTGAGAGACAAATAAAGTGGCAATAGCCCTGATTGGCTGAGGATCAAGAGGGTCTGATGGGGCACAAGAGGGGTTAGCCTTTAGCAGTAGAAATAGCACTTTGTCAGTATTGGTGTGACTAATGCTGGAGATAGATGCAGAGGATGATGGTAGAGTAGGCACAGTGTAAAATGTTGGAGGAGGGAGTGTGACTAAGGTCAAGAGAGAGCCTCAAATTATGGAAATGTCTGCAGCAAAGTATTCAGCTAGGTCATTCGCTGTGAGAGTAAAGTTCATAGGAGGAGTGAGGAGGGAGCTTAGGGTGGCCTGAAGCTGACGAGGATGACAATACGGAAAAGCAACAACAACCAGAAATTGTGTTCATGTTGCTTTCCAAAATTAATACACAGAAATAGTAATTTAGAGGTAATGTTGTGCGGGGGCATTAAAGACATCTATATATTTGATACCTTACAATGGCCCAATCTGCAAACATTTGTCACTGCATTTAAGGGAAGCGCTTCCTTTCTGTAGCCTAAAAAAACTCAAATCTCTTTGAGGGCCAATTTACAACGTTTACCAAAGTCCTTCGGGAGGAGGCAAATGTTGGCGGATTTATGTTCGGGAAATACAAGTTATAATGTCTCTGATAATATTCCATGGCAATACCAACTGAGCTATTTCCCAAATTAAGTCAGAATTGGTTTGGTAGTAAAAACCTGTTTTGGCAAATACTAATTTAAACTGTTATCAACAACCTGCTCTAGGTACATTTCACTCCAAGATCCAATTGTGTCACTTATGAAATTTGTTAATTTCTACTTCATAATGTTTACAAACGGTAACAAAATTACATCTAGTGCAAAATACAGTAACAGGCTATGAACGTTAGTCTCCAGCCCCTCATTGATATTTGCATTTTTCTAGCTGGTCTCATCATGTTAAATTCAGGGCCCAAAAGAACCAAAAAACATGTATTTGTGGTACATATGTAAATACTTAACAGTAAATATTAATGTTTCAGTACATACATCAAGCAGTTAACAAGTCACTTGACAAATAATACATTTAATATGCACCCAAACTGCACTTTTAATATAGCAGACCACCAACAAGTGCAACATTAACAAAATATTTCTCTTTAAAATAAGCATAGGTTATTTTGTAAATTATGTTTTTGAATTATGGGAGTTTCAAAAGGCATGAATCAAGTTTTCTTGAGTAGAGTAGAAAATAGTTTAACTAAATTGCCATTGTATCATGAAACTACAAAACATAATGCATTGTTTCTTTTTGTAGTAAGTTGGAGAAATGTGGTGATAGTGTCTTAGGCAAGCATAAGAAATAGCCTTTGGTTATAAGAATGCCTTATGAAGCAGATGGCTTTTGTTCAGCGGAGTGGTCCCAAGTAGGTTTTATGATTGTGACCAGTATGAAAAACAATAACAATATGGATAATAAAAAAACGGGATGCTAATCACAATTGCGACTTCGCTTCCCTTAACTGATTTTGCTGTTTTGATTAGATTTTCCACAGTTTCTTTCTCTTCAATCAAAATTTCAAGCAATGTCTCTCTGACTGTTTATCTTGACACGCCTGATATATAATCTGGCAAGCTTTTTGATATCTGAAGCTTGCTGAGTATTGCAATCCTTAGGGACTATTTTAGAATGTCAATCATGGATCTGAAAATCTCTTCACACAGTGTAGCGGTTTTTTTTTCTCAATCTTCCAATTGATCTTTTTTAGAATGTTTCTAAATGTTTCTTACAAGTAAGACGTCAAGGACCTTTAAACATTATTCTTTGCTTGACTTGGTCATTTAGAAGAGCAATGTGTCCACTGCTGCCAGGTTATACCGCTGCTGGTCTTTTTGTATGTTTTGAATCAATTTAATTGATAGTGTTAAGCATGCGTTTTATTTGGAATAATAGAAAGGCACTAACAAAAGGTTGTACGTTTGACAGGAAACCAGTAATTAGATTTTGAGTTTATATTAGTCCATATAAAGCAGCATATAATAATACCCATTTTAATGCAATGCATGAAACATCTAATAGCAAATGAAACTAGTCCTTACTGACATTCCATTGCATGGTCACGCACATCATCACAACACTTTAGCTAAAGAAATGATCACTACAATTAAGTAATCACATCCCAAATTGATTCACTGCTTCATTTTAGCAACAGTAGTAGCAAAGTTGAGAGGTTCTTGCCAACATACGGTGTTACAACAGAGTCGATCATCATTTCAGGGAAATGCATTTTGTTTTGTAAGGCCTTGAATTTCTTCAAAATAATTGACTAATTGACTAAGACTGGGTGAATAAAATCAGCTGAACCCAAAATCACCTGAATTGTCACTGTATTTGTGTTATTTGGGTTTGTCTGAACTTCAGATGTGAGATTTGGTTTAAGCTTAAAATAATTCATGCTGATGAACTCTTGATGTAACCATTAGCTTGAAAAGGACAGACCTTTTCCTGCCAGCACATGTTCAAAGCAATCTAGTTAATGGAATAGGTCAGAAGTTCAGAACGTTTACTGTCTGGGAGGACCAAAGAAAGCAAAGGATCTAAATGACTGTCTTGCTTATTGTTTTTATTAAAAATTATATACAATTGCAATTTAGTTAAACTATTTTCTACTCTAAAATTAGCACTTTGTTTGCAGCTGGCCAAACATGTGTACACTTTAAAAAAAAGTAATTACCAGCAAATTCACAAATAAAAATGTGGAAATCATGCATTTTTTATTTGCATTACTTTAAGAAATGGGCAAGTCACCTTGTTTACAAAGGTGTCCTGTGAATTTCACATAGGCTTCTTCCTGTATACATACATGTTATATATTGTATTCTTAGGTACAGAGCTCATGCAATCCTATCTGACTAAATGGAATGACATTTAAGGAATGTCAGTGTCAACATCATGAATGCTTGACATCTAACTGACTCCACCTCAATGCTAGCTACTGGCCTGCCTGAGGTAAGTGACCTATAATCATGGTCCTACCATATTATTACATTATTAAATGTATAATGTCAGCAGAACCCATGGAAGAAAACTCAGCAGGATGAAGCTTCATGCACCCCTTATGCAAGTTTGACTCTTCCCCAAACCTTATAGTCCATATCTGTTATGAACATTCCCTCGATTGTAATATCATAAACCTCAATAATACACGATGTGTTGACCTCTGAATGATGAAAAACATACTCAGGCATACTTGACACATGGCCGACTCTGCTGGTTTGACATTAAATCTTACAATTCCTTACTTTACCTTTACTAATTTGACTAACTTCAGAAAGATCATAGGCTGAGCCCTTCTTATGGAGTTTCATCCATTGGACCTGCAGGTTACACCCAGATCTCTTCAGTAGTTGCATTAATCTACTGAGATATCTTAATTCAGAGTTGAATGTGCTATTTTACTTGGATATTATTCACAGACGCACAGGACTCCATTGCTGCTTGCTAAACCCCCTACTCAGCCAAAGCTGACCCCTACTCCACCCCAAAGCTTTCTCTCCCTTCTTAAAGCATTATAGTTATTTTGAGTATATGTATCCCCAGGAATCATCACAAACCTGCCCGAACTTCCCTGAATGTCCCTGAAGATGTATGGCTCTTAAAGGGGATTCAGTCAGATTTAGAATGGAAGAAACATCCACGGGAGCACACAAACCTAGCTAAATCTCACTACGAGATTTGCACAAGCCTGCGGATCCCGTTTGAGAAAATTCACTCAGGATTCTTATCAACCTTCTTCAATCGTCCGTACAGCAATACCAAGGGAAGTGTAGGAAAGCTGGATGCTCATGGCCAAGACTTTCCACTTCCTCCCTCATGTCTCCAGAAATCTGAGAAATGTTAAGGATATGTAGTTATATATAATAGCTGGTCCAGCAGTTTGACAGAAACACAGCCATCATGCAGACTGTGCCTTCGCTCCAGCAAGCACACACAGAAACAATATGCATTTCTGTATGTTTGAGCACTAAACATACTGCTAAGTTGTTCCAACCAATGATGTTGTAAAATACTACTGAGTATATATGTATCCCCTTTTAACTAATGTCTCTTATGTGTCTGGCATGGCCCTGGTTTCAGGACTATCTGTTGGTCTTCATGCTCTGGTTAATTGCTCATTAGTACTAGGCAGACGTACGTGCTTCCACAGTATACACTTAACGTGATTGGCTCATTTCGGAGCTATACCACAGTGTAATCCCGTGAACGCACGTACATGCCTGGGATTATTCATAGCGGGGGGCCTGGCCGCCCCTTAGCCAATGAGGATGCTCAAAACGGGGCTATCCCCGCTCCGAGCCTCCCCATGGCCAGAGGCTGCCTTCGTCCCCTGCCTTTGTCCCCTGCCAGGGACTCAGGTAAGATTTTTTTTTCCACCACCCCCCTCCCTTGCAAACTATCCCCTCCCTACCCTCCCTGCCCTCCCAACCCAACTTACCTACATTTTTCTTTGTTTCCCGGTGGCGAACGCGCTGGGAACACTTCTGTTCCCAGCTTGTCCGCTCCCGATGGCCGCCATGGAAAGGGAAAACAGACTACGTTTTCCTTTTCTCAGAGGCCATTTTATTTGACTTTTTTTTCCAAAACGTAGCAGCATTTTGGAACAGAAAAAAATGCTATTAATACCCCATCTAACGGGCCGGGGTACTAATGGCTATAATCCCCTCGACAGCGGGCCAATACCGCCCACTGTAATGAAACCGGGGCTGCGTTAATTGGGGTGGTATTGGCCCGCTGTCTCAGGGCCTATTGCCACAATAATTGTGTTTCTAATATACAGCACATGATTCACAATTGCTACATTATACTGTTCTTTTCTTGTTTAATGTTTCCAGGAAACACACCCTGCATGCCAAATAAATAAATACAAATCACTATATATATTCACACAAATAGATGAAAACTGCTTTGTGATGAGGAAAGGGTACATCATAATGAATGTTCTGTTATATTGACAGACATTTTATAGAAGCTACTGCATTTGTGTTGATTTTATGGAGAGAGCTGTCAAATGTTGTTTTTACGAGTAGTAATTGTTGGTTCCATGCTGATTTATACATATATGTTTTTGACTTTTGTGCTGCAGAATAGTTGTACATTTGATAATGAGGTTTCTAATCTATAACAACTGTTCAGTGATGCAAAGAGTTTCTTTCATTGGCTATTGCCTTATAACTAATGTAGTATTTTCAAAGAACCCATCTTGGAATAGTAAGACATGCATGACAATATTATTACTGTCTGTGTCTCAATGATGATTTTTCTTTTCAGATGCATTTTCTTTCTGTAACACATTCCTGCTATAGTGTTACAACTTTGAGCTGCTATATGCAATGCAGTAATGTAAAAGATTATTACAGACATCATCATTTGATACATTTTAACTGAGATGTTGGTGTAATTAATGGACTGCAAGGACCGAAGTGTGTTACAATGAATTTTGTCCAGCTGTCAATTTGAGGAGGGAGATAAATAAACAAGTTTCCTTTGAACCAGCAATAAACATCTTATCTTCCTAGACTTGCTGGAGTCCCTTTTATTTCTCATTTAATACTAATTTGTTGTGACTGTCATTTCAGCCCACATGGCCTCTGGCCAGTAATCTTCCTGAGAACCTAATTTAAACCCATAAACCATTTGCCACCTCTGCCCTTAATCACCTCTTTCACTTGGTTTATTAACTGGGCCCCAGTTGACCCTGCCATGTGGCCATACTTCCATGGTCACTGAATAACTGAATAACAAGCTCCCATTTTCTCAGGAGGATTATATCCCTTACCCATAACAGCACCAAGTCATCCGCATATGACCTACTAGCACTTCAGTTTGTCCTAGTCTCGACTGACCATTTGATACTATCACAACTGGTCAAATGTAGTTAGCTGCCTTCCCCCTTCCGTTGACCCGGGTCAACCAACACTCCAGGTCACACAAAGTTTATATCACCAGCCCAGGCTTCTGGACCCTACACAAACCCCAGCTATGAGAGACCAGCGGTAAATGACATCCCCATGTATTCACCAAGCAGCCTCGTGCCTGAAATGTCCCAAACAATTCTCCCTGAAAATCCCCATGTATATATATATATATATTTGTGTACATTTGTTGAAGACTACGGCATCCCCTCACAGTGGATTACCCATCCACTGATTTCTCCTCTCGTGTGTGCATATAAAGCACCTTGCTTTCGACCCTTAAGCGTTACGTTGCACATCACATAGTATATAAATCTAAAATGTATCAAACTACACACAAAATAACACTAATAGTAAAATGCATCCTATTCCAAATAACTATACTAGATACATACCAGAGTGTAACATCACGCCAACATCGCGTGAACCATTCTTCAATATGACGCATATAATGTAAACCATTTTTCTACATTGAGACCAATATCAACCATCCCAACATTCCCCCTTCAGTTAATTTATTAAGTAACACACCCATGTTGTTCTTATACAACAGCTTCTTGGGGAATCGGAACTCTACAAACATCCCTCATGCATAGGCATACTACTCTGGTGAACAAGACCAACCCATCACCCCACCATTTCTGCAATCTACCCACTGCTCCACACAATCATCCCAAAATGGTGGAGGGCATGAGGCAGTACCTGGGGTCCCAACCAACTCTGGATCCTTTTCTGCCTAGCTAGGTGGTGAGAAATGGCACTGGACCTAGCCTTGGATAGTTTCACGGTCAATATAGGAGCTGCTTTTGGTATCTTAGATGAACAACAACTTAAGAACATTCGACAGAAACAAATAATTATAGTCGAAAAGACAAAAATCAGCATGAGGATCATCATAGCTCTGATTATTCCAGGAAAGTACCGAAGTGTCTGAGCAATTGTCATTCATAATTCCTGGCTCTTTCTCCATTACCATCCTAGGCTTATGCAGTGCGACAATTGTCTGTGTCAGAGTCCCTTTCCCCAAATCATTAGGGGGCACAAAGGTGCAACATGTGCTCCCTATTTCCTGGAAAACCCCACCCTTCATGGCTCTCAGGAAGTCAAGTGTGTACCTGTTTTACAGAGTCATAAGCTTCAAGGGCTGCATTTCTTCCTTTGAAGTGCTGAAAGCTGATTCTGAAGAATTGACAAAGAATAAAATCTCATAGAAAGTGACCTGAGCCTCTTTGCATTAGCAATAGCTTGATGCCGGGGGACAAATGAGAAGAAAATAACATCTCAATTCTGCTGAACAGTCTCTGCTATTCAGGAATGTTCATCAGCACTTCTGTAGATGCTACAGATATGTAGTTTGACCTCTTAGTCCAATTTAAAAGTTCCACGTTTTCATGTCTGGACAAGTTCAACAGATTGTCCACATTAGATGAAAGAAGCGATGCAAGGGATACAGGGGACAAGATGGGCACAGATGGGGCTTTAGGCATCAGGCTGATAAGTATCAAATGATTTTCAGGCACGATAAGAACATGCACATACAGTGTACTGAGACTGCGCATACCTCACCAGGCTAGAGGTAATTGTCAGTAAGAAAACTGTCCACAAGACCAGGACACATCAAGTTATGCTAATTTTCCTCCTGGCAAATAAACAATGCAAAGTGTGCAAATGCAGTTCCCATTTTTGCCAGAAGGCACTGTTCCATCACCTTTAAAACACACAGGAAATCGTACAAGTAACTGGATCGTAACAGGTTCCTCTGGCTCTTTGAGCCACGTCAAACATTTCAGATACTGATTCTAGATATTCCACATACATTAATAATCTGTACCATCGCTTCTTTCTAAAAACCACTAATTCTTGTGGCTCTGCAACTCTTCAACCCTTGCTCCCACTGGTTGCTCTTTATGATCTTTTTTCAAACACTCCTCATCAATAGGTATGAGAGAAGCTATAACTGATTGCCCTTGAAACTGCCCTCGAACCCTGCACAAGGCTAGGTGTACAGGAATGAACAGTCTAGGGACACGAGAGCATGGGGATAAGAGAGCACACATAAAAAGACTCTAGGGGTCATTACGAGTTTGGAGGTAGCCATGGCGCTATTAGCGCCATGTCTGCCTCCAAACCCGGGTCTGGGTTTGGTGTCACTGAATGGGGACTTACCGGGACATTCCGACCTATGCGGACCCGGTAAGTCCCCATTCAGTAAACCATTCCCCATTCCCATTTGAGCCCACGTAGGGCTCAATGGAAATGGGGAAGGCACTAATAACGGGTTCTCAAAAACTGGTACCAGACATTATCAGCTGCAAAGCCATGTGCAATCACTATTTGATCTGAATCTACTTCCTCATAGTCTCTCATACATTTAGAATCAATAATTCTTTGTGGTCTAAATAACACAAATCCTACATCACTAGACACATTAAAAATATTCACATTTAAATTGTTTGTTGCACCTAAACAGGACAACAAAAAGGAAGCGAAAACCATACAATCAAACATCCTATCATTCATTTTGGATCCAAACTTTGTAATATTTACAACAAATAGTACCTGCTTTTATTTGTCCAACTTTCTTAACTGAACAAACTGCTAATCCTAGGGCACACTTTTAGACCTGCTCTTGCTCCTGTGCTATTGAAGGAGCACCAGTTCCTCCGCACATTGCTGATGTGGGTTCAGCTCTTGTTGCCCTCCACCTTCACAGAATTGAGGGTCGCAAATACCACTCAATAAGGTCCTTGGAAATATCTTTCGTGCAGCCTGCAAATGAAGGAGGTAACAACACCCAGGTCCCCAATAACCGATGTAGAACTTCGGGCCCTTGAACATTTCCTTCTGTTGACTACTGATGAAAATCACAATCTGTGAAGATACAAATCTGACACTTTTGGGTAAACCCCTAAGGTATTCCCTAAACTCCTCATTGAGGATTTCTGCTGACTTGTGAAAATCTGATACTGTGAATGCAGGCAAAAGTGGTGTGTGCATTCTATACCCTGTTACTATTCCATGTTAACTGCGATGGTGCTCCTTCCCTGGCTGATTCCCTAATTAAAACAAGGCCAGAGGAAGGCAATGCACCCAGTTTCTTTTAAGAACATTGCATAGCTTGGATAGTCAAACCTTAAGAATTCCTTTCATACGCTCCAAAATCCCATTAGCTTGAGGGTGGTACACTGAACACAACCTGTGCTTGATCCCCAACAGCAAAGAGATCTCCAAAAATAAGTCATTAACGAAGTGGGTCCCATTATCAGCCTCGAGGACTTCACAAGTTCCCCACAGTGGAAACACCTCAGACACAAAAAAAACCTTGCTGTAGACTCAGCATCAGAGTAGCACAGGGACCAGCTTCAAGCCATAGGGAAAATGGACAAACCATAAAAATAACATACTTGTATGCACCTCTGCATCTCTGTATTATGTTCACAAAGTCTATGTGGAGCTCACGGAAGGGCCTAGAATTTTGTGGCAATGTTCCTCTTATTGTCTTCATAGTATTTCCGGGATTACATTCTCTACAGACTTTACAATTTCCTATCCATTTACCAACCTGCTCTTGTAGATTGGACATAAACTAATCCTCCTGGAGCTTTACTGTGAGTTGTCACTGAGAAGTGTTAAACGGGTAATGAAGTTGCTCCAGAGTCACAAGACGTAACCCTACAGGCATCACTAACTTCCCTGTGAGCTCCTGTCTCCACAGCAAATCTGTGGGTGAGAGGGTGCAGCCTCTCAATGCCCCAAGCTATTTTTCATATCGTGATTCTCTCGCCCGAATCTCCACAATCTTAAGTAAGGGGACGACAGTATACAGATCTGGCAATTGTAGCTGCTGGGACATGGTTTCCATTCTCTGGAAATCTGTAAATGGCAAATAGGCTGCTTCCTTTGCTGCTCTATCAGCTGTATCAGTTACAAGCACTATTGGTTAAGTATTGTTAGTTTACGCAGTACATTTAACTATTCCCGCCACTGTTGATAATCTTAATGCTTTTATTAGTGTGGATAGCAACGCAGCATACTGGACAGGGATTCTGTCAGATCTCATTAACTCTCTCCTATGCCATCTCAACAAGCCTGAATGTACTGTGGAGGTTACATATGCAGAGTCAGAGTGAATAGTGACTGCCTTCACCTTGCTGAAATCCAATGCCTCTATGAGCATTACTAATTCCGCCACTTGCAGATAGTAAGTTAAAGGCAACCACTTCTTCATCCTATCCTGGAATTCACAATCTAAAAGGCCCACAACTGCAACACCTGTATGTCTTTCTCCAGTGTCCTGATTAATTGGCGAGGAACCATCAACAAAGAGTGCCTGCCTCCCTCCAATGTATCCTTCTTAATTATTCTACTCTCTTCTCCTTCTCCTTCTCCTTCTCCTTCATAAATCGCACAGCCATGAACAATTTCATCCGGTTTCACTGGTTCAGCTACAAATGTAGCGGGATTGACTAGGTGAAACCGTATTGGATGTATGGAGGCATTTGATAGAATAACTTCATACCCAGAGCCTGTCTGTGTTGTAAGAGTCGATTTAGACTTTTCCAAAATTGCAACAACCACATGCGCCATATACAATGTCACTGGGCAACCCATAGTAATGATTGAAGGACTTTGTATCGCAAAAGTCACTGCTTCCAGAGCTTTCCCACACAGAAACTGGCCCTGCATAACTGGGTTTAGGATTGCACTGTTATAAGCCAAGGGCTTATTGCCCAATGAAGCTTTCTGGGTCAGGGCCACTGTCATTAAATGCCCATTTGAATGCAAGATTAACTACAATGGCTTCTTGTAATCCGGTGTCACCAACACTGGAACATTGCTTATAGCAGACTTGAGCTCTCGGGACCAAGTCAACATTTCTTCTGATCATTCAATTTGATTTTTCACCTTCCGTGCTCCCTTAGATCCTTACAATAAGGGCCTTGTATAACTAGAGTAGTCAAAGGTCCATGATGTACAATAGTTACAGAGTCCCATGAACTTCTGCATCTGTCTCACAGTAGCTGGTTGGGGAGTATTCTGAACTGCAATGGCTCTCTCAGACATTACTTTTCCTTCTGCGGGTGATAATACTTATGCTACCTCTATCTGGCAGTGCCCCTTCTCCACGAGCATGTTGAGGAGCGTTTTTTTAATCTCCTCAACACTGCTCTTCTGTAATGCTATAAACTAGTAGATAGTCCACGTTCTGGATTACTATACTGGACACATGTACATACCCCAAATCCATTTGAACCACCATGTTGAAGATACCCGGAGATTCACAGTACCCGTGAGGCACTCCTCATGTGCTCAAATCTCTGACCAAAATATGCAAATGCAGTAAGGTACTGAGAATCGAGGTCTAAGGGGACTGAGAAAAAAACATTCTTTCAATCAATCACTGTGAAGTGGGTCACCCCAATAGGGATGTTGCAGAGAATGGTGGTAGGATTTGGCACCACTGGAAACTCTGCCTCAACAATATTATTCAAAGGGTGTTTAAACCATACCAAAAAACATATATCACTGTTTTAATTTTACTCTACCTCACAAATACGTAGTGCTTCAGAAAATATGAAACCATAGTTACCAGCACTGTTTTCACAGATCTATCTTACCTCTCACTCTCCAAGGCTCTCTCACCATCCATTTATTTCAGGAATTCTGTTTTGCGAATGTTCGGCCTGCCAGCCGGCAGTAAGTATCTCCTCACACCCCCCTTCATCCCAAGAATATTTGTCTGCCTGCGGCCTAACAGCTACGCAAGCTGCTGCTTTTCAAACACTCTACCCACCCAAACATCATACTTTAACACTTCAACACACAAAACAAAAAACAATAATGTTATAGGGGTTAGTTAATTTTTGTTAACTTCAACCATCACACATAACAGACAATAAACAAATAACATTATTTGTTAAAACATACCCTTATCTAAAACTACACCCATTTCCAACATTTCCAAAACACAAAACCTTTACAAATAAAAATCATTAACAAATTCAACACACCTACATCCACCCAAAATCAGTCCCACCCCCTCCCTTATTACTAATACACTAGTCTGACTTACACTTCATTCACAACTCGATAAACAACTAATTAGAGAAATCAACAATAAAACACAATTATTTACACAGTGGCTTAGAATCTCCCTCTGTCTCCGCTTCAAGATGAGGGAATTTCAGCTTGTGCCAGGTGAAGGGATATCAGGCCCTCCATATAATGGACTTACACAGCAAAATTACACTCATTTACACAATGGTGTAGACCTTTACTCTGTCCCCTTGCCTCGGGAGAAGGGAATTCCCCCCTCCTCACACCCACTTTTGCAGACTGGAGGGATCCCTGGTCCTTCATATGCTGGACCTTTCATATACTTGCAGTGCTGCCTTTCCCCTACAATGGAGGATATCAAATTTCCTCTCACTTCTCGTTTTCTCCCACTGAACTACCATGACATCACCTTTCCTATCAATGGACGAGATCCCTCTGGCCACCTATATATTTTACAAAACAATATATTGCCACATTGTCTTTTTCCACACACTCAGAGTCAACCCACTTCACACTCACTGTCCCCTCTTTGTTAAGTCCCGCACAGGTGAACTCTTGTTTTTTTTAGATGTTTTCCGAGCTCCTCAGGTGCTGCATCCCCAACAACCCTGCCCAGGGACCAAGAAGGCTTTCTGATAAACACATCGCTCACTGGCCTCATTTGTGTGTGCACACGGACTGGTCACTGCAGATGGGCAACAAGGAAAGTACATCTCTCCGAGGTATCTGGAAATCATCCACTGCTACCAAATGTTGAGCAGGCTCAAACACTCTGATCAGTAAAAACATTCCCAAAATAAGGACTGCACGTCTTTCCAAGAAAAACAAAATGTATTGCAAAATAACTTGGCCAAGGAGAGGTTAGACATTCTTCTAAGGCTGAAAAGCTGACACTCTACCCACCCACATCAGTCAATAGTATTTGTAGACTTAATTTGCAAAATGATAATACATGAATATGCAATCATAATATTATTTGTGACAGTTCTCTGAACATTCTGATTGGCCTTTGCTCATAGAAAATGTCAGTCAATATACAATACTCTAAGCTTATTTGTTAGTAACTATCCCTATTCTGATAGGTTAATACATTTCCCTCCTTCCCATTTGCTAAAACACACATGCTCCACAAGATGTGCATTCTCACGCTGATGATGTAATGTATGTGCAGTCAACGAACAGAGCAAAATATACCATTCTTGGCAACCAATTAAAATCCAAGGCAATCCTGCTTTGTGAGCCTATTTACTTGCCCCTCCTTGGGCTACTCCCAGCACCTGTCTTGAATAGCTATAGTTATTTTCTTCTAGCTATTGTTAGGGTCAAATTCATAAATTCACTGTGTGCCCAAATCCCTTTGGAGTTTCTTAGGAGTGCACAGAGGCTCCCTTAAAAGAATAATGGTCATGTAAAATGTGTGCAGCAGTCAGTGCTCTTAAAGGGGCAAAAACAAAACTTGAATTCATCATGGCTGAAACCCTAAAGCAAGATGGAAGATAGAAAGAAACAATATGGATGATATTACAGGGCCTGTTTCTTAGCTACAGTTTCCTTTCAAAACATTCATGACATCAAAGAAGCTTATTTAAAATAATGCAAAGACAAGGCCCAATGTAATGCATGGAGAAAACCTGCGTGGCAATAGAGATTTCTCTAGTGATACTCCCTTTTACAATTTGGACGTTGCACCCTACACCCCAACAACAGTGCCAACGTCCTTGGAAGTGGTGTGAAATGCCACACAGTGATTGGTTGATGTTATAGAGCATAGCAGTATCCCAGGCTCTGAACAAGGAACATTATAACAGATTTCATTCCAGACCTTGTATTAGCACCTTAGTGGTGAAGGACATATCTTAGTGAGAACAGGATAGTGTTAATCTGGGTCCAAAATCATTTAATCAGGTTGTCGTCATACTGGCCCCTGTGAAAAATGGCCACTCAATTGGAACTGCTGTTAGCAGGGTAAATAAAGTCCATAAGTTAGAGAAATGAATTTCCAGAGAGTGGCGTCTTAGTGAGTTTTTTTTATAAGGCTACCTGTTCTTATAGGAGACAGGAATGGATACGTACTAAAACGGCAACATGTTTTCAATATCAATATCAATTTCCATGTCTGTTTGGCTCCTTATCTAGAAGTCAGATATCTGTGAGACCTAGGCTCATGCATAACAGGTATTTACGACGGGCTGATTGATCACAGAGCCAGCCCGGGTGAGCACAGGGCTTAAAAAATACAAACTATTAGTTCTGAATGTTGGTGGACTTCAGATTGCAAGGACAAATGGCAAATGCCATTACGGTCACAGGATGTCAGAGACCATCTGCTGAGAAATGAAAGTAAGTTCCACCTATCCATCATGGTTAGCGAAACATTCATATCTATATTTTGTAGCTTTTATTGGTAAATTACACATTTTTACCATGTTGGGACTTTTTGAATGAAAAAGCTGGCATGTAAAAAAACAGTAAATGACAGGTGTGCCTCTTCACTTCAATCATAGTACTTCATGGGGCTATTGGCAGAGAGGGATTGAACCTTGCGGATAGGACAGAACTTCAGAGGTCCGATGAAAATTCAAGTCTAATAATTTGACACCTCCAGATCTTAATATTTGGTGGGAGGGACTGAGGCATTAACACACTCTTGCTCAAGGACATAAAAGAGGAGAAAGACAGAACAACCTGCCTAAAACCATCTTGGAGGGACATCTGCTAAACATCTTGTTTTTCCCCAATTGTCCCCACTCCCAGACCTTGCCTTTACACCAAGGGGTTCCCTGGTCCCAAAACAAAATGTATAATTGTCACCACTCATTAGACCTTGTCTTTAAACAGGGGTGTTTCCGTCCCCAAAAATAAATTCCCAACTGTGACCACTTTTCAAACCTGGTATTTAAACAAAAAGGTGTATTAGTCCCAAAACGAAATTCCCAACTGTTACCACCTCCCTGACATTGTCTTTAAACAAAAGATGTTCTTGTCCCAAAACAAAGTTCTTAAACTGTCCCCGCTCCCTGCACCTGGCCCTTAAACAGAGGGGTGCTACAAAAAATTGATGCCTGGGTTTTCGGTGCTGGGGAAAGAAGTGCTTTGCAAAGTAAAACAAAGTGTAATTTTCTATTGAAAAATATACACTCTTTCCTGAGAGTGAGTGAGTGACGCTGATAGTACAACAATTTTGCGTTGCTTTTGGGTGAAAAGGAAGAAGGGCTCTGTTTATCAAAAGTATACTTAAAAGTATGTGTGATTTCAAAACTGCTAGCATTTTCAAGTGTGCATGGAATTGACATATACGAAGGACTGCATGTGACTTTGTTCCAAAATCAAAACTGTGCTCTGTTTCAAATCTAAACCTTGTCAAGTACTATTGACCTGTTTATTACGAAAAAGGAAAACGTGTGTTTTGCATTGATGTTGTGTATTGTGTCACAGAGATGGTGGCGTGTGTAACCATTGAAGACAATTATTACTTGAACCTAGACTTTACATAAATATATACGCTCTCTTTACCCTAGCCTGGTTCTTTGTTCATTGTTTGCGGGGGGTGCGGGGGGATCTACGTAGCTCTATATAAGTCACCGAGAGGAATTGGTGAATACAAAAATCAGTGGTGCATTGTGTGCCCTCTTAATTGGGGAGGGAGGAACTCCCCATGTTGTGTGTGTTCTCCCATTCTAGTGTTACATGTACTCCAACGGCGGTTATAGTTATGATCTTGTGGTTGGGGACATTTTGTGTTAAAAGGTTGTTCTCATTGTTGACTGGAGTATTTTAGTACTTAGTACTTATTAATTTAAAAAAAGGCATTTTTGTTCTATTAAATACTTTCTGTGTGTCCAGTAATTACTATAAAGGAGGATATGTGTTTATTGTATTAGCCCTCCTTATATCTTAAAACACGACAGCAGATCAGTGCTAATGGCACTGGCCTAAACACATCAACACAGATGCACATTTAGTAACACAGGGAAGACATCTGCGTATCTGTATTTTGCACATTTCAGGGGCTAAAACTAATAGGCACTGCTTATCTGGAGGGCTGGTTCCAGATCATTATTTTAAATTCCAAGCAGCATAAGCTTTCTTTAGAGGGATCAATGTTGTTGACTTTGGGAAGGTTAAGGAATTATATTGTTTTTGCTAGAATGAAGTCTTTAATTTGTCCTTGAACTCCATTTGCATGGGAGTGCTTTAAGCTTTGCAATGCTAGGAACATATATGTGGCAGACTCAGCACTACATGTTCAGTTCTAAACATGTGTCATTGATTAATCAATATGTCTTGCACAGTGTCAGGAAATCCTGACACATTTTAAAGTATGCGAAAACATGTTGGATCAATTCCCAATGTTGTTTTTTTTTATTAACATAATTGATGGGATATGCTATCACTATTCACAAAGGAACTCCTAATATGCACATCAAAGATGCAAGAAATAACACGCCCTTTGTTTACTTTTTTCTGAGCAATTATGAAAGCCAAACAGAGGCAAGAGTAATTTCATTGTTGCTCAAGAGTTACACAACAGAGTCACTTTGAAATGCACAAAATGGGCAAATAACAGTTGAGGCTAGTGAAGCTTTTATTTTTTTTAATGTTTCTAACGAACAGGCAGGAGTGAACGAGTGTATCAAGGGAGCCCAAACCAACCAATGGTTTCAAATGGTGTCTTTTTCAACACACTTGTTTTGACAAATTCGCCAAAAAGCCACACAATTTGTAATCAGTTTTGTAGGATAACACATGAACATAAACAATAAACCTGAGTCACCAACAGTGTACAAGAGAATTTTGGACACAGCCTGTACTAGTAGAAACATGATTTTCATGCTGGCGTTTCCCATACATGTCCTTCCAGGCTGCACAAATATATGTCAGTGTTACCATATGAAAACATAATCCTGAAAAGTCCTGGAAGCTGCAGGCCTGGGCAAGTCCATGAAACGTAGCTTGTAATATTAGCGAGTACGATTTGTGTGCAATTGTCACACATCCCTTCAGGTTGGTTCAAAGTCACGATAGGACAAGCTGTCTCCATCTGCTTGCGTAAGATATTTTACCATGCTATTCAATGCTTCAGTGCAACTACACACTTTTACTATTGAACTAACATCATGGGCAATGTATGGATTGGCACTGAATGAACTGTCATCTGTCAGATTTATTCTTGATGAAGATCTTAGTGCTTTATTTTTGTGACGCACAGGGAAAGCTCCTGGATTGTATATGATCTTGCTGAAGCAGGTTACCTACAATATTAGCTAGGGGCTGTAGGTTAAAGTGTGCCAATCAATTATCTTATTTAGGGATTACTATTAGTAACAAGATGAGCTGGAAAGATTGTGTTATTAGCTTGTTCACCAAATGGATCAGGTAAAGGGTGCCATCCTAAAATAAGAAAGGGACCTAGGAGGATTTACTTTTATTCAAATTGTACCTATCTTGCAAAGGCAATTGTCACAGGAATGTATGGTGCTAGGGTTTGGGGTCATGCATCTATGACCCCTATCCAACTAAAAGAAAATACAGATTTTTATTGCATTTGTGCGGGTGTTGAAAGGTGTTCAAAAATATGTGAAGGACCTTGATGTGGGTCTAGAATACATAATTGATCTGATCAGTCTTAAACCGATGCAGCGTTGAGTTAGACTTTGGAAAAATATGAATCAGCATCTTGCACCTTGGGTCATTGAGGATTTGGGGGCCTCTGGTGTTAGTTCTAAAAGTCCATGTTTACATTATTTTAAAAAGGAGTTTGCTTTATTTGGTTTATCTGAATTATATGTACCCTCTTATAAAGCAGCTGGAGAGGATAATTTGTATTTCCTATTTTTAAATATTTAATGAAAACATATTTAGTTCCATTTTCAAGGGAGAATTAATCTTAGATCAGATGATGATGCTAACAAATATTTAAATTCCTTCCAGAACAGAAATGTTGCATTTGCTGCATATTCTTATATTGAAAGAGCTTTAACATTGAGGGAACATGTGCTACTCCTATTTAGTTTTATAATCATTTGTATTTATAGTTTGTATCTGTCATAATGTTTGTAAACCCCAAGAGGGCCGTGGAACAGTAAAGCCTTAAACTTGTTTCGAGATGTTCCTATAGTAAGGATTTGTTTTCCTTTTAAATGAAACTGTATTCAATTTCACATTGATGGCACCAAAACCAATAAAGACTGTCTTCCCCTGCTACTCAGACGGATTCTGGATACCAGAAGTATTTTGTATTTTCTCAGTATGGTAGAGATATATATGTTGGGCCTGCATTTTATAGGCTATATCAAAGAACACATCCGCCTCATGTGAAATGACGCACATTGTTAAATGGAGGCTATAACGTGAGGCACAAAGATTTACTGCCTCCATTGAGGACTTCATCTCTTTTTCAAGCATTCTTCTTCCATCTCATCTCATTGTATGCCTGCATGAGATTTTCAACCTTCACCAGAGGGCTGCAAAGAAATCCCACTAATATCTTGTTTGCAGCCATCGGATGCACTGTGGAAGGACACAGTAACTGTCCTGTTGATAGTCTAAAGATTACAAAACGCTGCACATTATTGTGCTTAAAAAAGGTGAATTACCCTTTTTCACTAATTTGTAGATAGCAGTGTGAAAGTGGTTTTCCTGGAGTGTTTTTAGCTTGCATTTTCTTTCTTTCTATAAGTTGCTAGGCCACATGTATGCTTACCTCCAAACAGGTTGTAGTGTGATTGGTCGATTTTACATTCAGTGTGACTAGCCACGTTAATGCAAACACTGTTTTATCTTACCTCTGTGCAAATTAGTGTTTGTGCCAGATAACTTAACTTTTTGTTCATGATGTTAGAATGAAGAAATACGGTTTTGCTTAACACTGGGTGGGTTGTTTTTAGGTGGTTTAACGTCCTTTTGTGAGTTGCTGACTGGGACTTTGGATTTAACTTTCCTTTTGAATATGTATCCCTTAAAATTGCAAAGTTAGTTACTGTTCCTTTTGGTTAGCTCTTCCCTAGGCAAGCATTGTCTTTTACTTACCTTGTATAAGGTGCCTGTCTAGTTGATAACTTACCTGTATCTGTGCAAAGATTGAAGCCTTTAGCAATGGGGCATTGAACAAAATGAATGCTAAAACATTGACCGCAGTTAATGCTACAGGTCACAATGTATCAGTTACAACATATAAGCCTATCAAAGCTATCCAAGAATATAAAATATGTATATGCAAACAAATAACTGAAAGTATTGCTGCTATGCAAGATGGGTAAAAACGTCTTCTCCCACTACTGTGTATGCTTATGTATAAACCTCAACACTCCCAGACTCTCAGAAAAACTCCAAAAGTGTAAAGGCAAGGGAATTGGACAATCTATCCACTACGAACAAAGGGCATCGTCACAAATTGGGTCGTATCCAGGTGGTGAATCTGCCGGATATACCACTCAATGCAATTACTGTTACCGCCACTTGGTCCTCCTTGTTGATGAGATGTGCTGCCCTGTTCTTGAGCCAGTTCTGTGTTGCTGCCAGTGTGCCTTTTCTGAAACCTTCTTGGTACAAACTCCACATCATAGGGAGTTTCCCTAGCCTAAAAGTGTTATGGGTCACCACTACTTCACCTCAGCTCCATCTTGTGTGGTCCGGAGTCACCTCCAACTGTTGATCCCTTCATGGGACTGTTCTTTGTTGACTGACTCCCACATCTTGTCCATCCAGTTGCCCTGGGCTCATCGGTCGGGTTCCTGTGTCTGCCTGGTGCCTTTTATATCACTGATGTTGCTCCTGTATGGTGCGTCATCATCCCATGTATACAGATTGTTCATGGTTTTATCTGTATGGATAGTCACTGGTCCAGAGTTCAATGCCCTGAATACCGAATTCTGTCTCCATCCCCATGACTTTTCCAAGCTTAAAATTCAGATCCCCTCTTCACTAGATAACACCAAACAAAACGCAACCACCTAAATAGTGATTATAGCATACAGCAGAGGGATAGCGTTTGGCTTCTCCCCACAGGGAAAGGGCACCCCAAAGCCGATCGGAGGATTTTCTTAGAGAAAAACACCCCCGTTCTGGCAAGTACAGAGAAGTACCTAGGATGCCTCATAACTCTTCTGGATGCCATGTGTAAAAAATAAAATTAAAAAAAAATGTAAATGTGGAGCTCAGTTTCCCCTGAAGGCTTAATCTCACTTGCTGGGGCAATTGTCATTGTGTGAGTATATGAAAGATGCTTTAACCACTGCCTCGGAGGCACCGCTGTATGCATAGAAAACCGGATTTTGCACAGCAACAGCCTTAGTTTCTTTTAGGCATTTGGTTCTGGTGTGACCTGTCACCTTCTAGGGGGAAGATGCAGCAACTGCCCTCCCTGGAGTGTTACATCTTTTTGGGAGGCCCAAAGGTAGGCCCTTTCCTTTGTAGATCTTTCCAGGGGTGACTGCGTACAGAGTGCCTAGTAACCTTTCTCTGGTGCCTTTTGGAGCCAGGTCATCTACCCACTTACTTATCACTGTTGTGTTGGTCTTTGGGTGCCTGGTGAGGATGTTGACCCGATACAGACGTTGGGGGTTAATGGAGGTTGACCCCAGTATTCGGAATTGCAGGCAACCATCAGACGTGCTGCCAGAAGATTGCAGCCGCATAGAGGTAATCTCCTTTGTGTACTGACATTTAAGTAGCAGAAGCAGGTAAGCACATTGAAAAAAAGATCAACCAAGCATGCCTTCCTCTTTCCAGATCTTTCTCTAGCGGACCAACTGATAAGGATGTACTGACAGGTATCCAGTGATATTAACGCATATAAAATAACGAATAACTTTTTTGACGAATAGAAAATACACAAAACAACGAATTTATTATTGAGGTAAGGGATTAAAAAGGGTGCTGAGGGGTTTGTGGTGGCATTACAATCATAGGCAAATGGGTGAATTGAGGGGGACACCTCCAATAAAAAAAAAAATCAAAATCGGTATTTGTTCGGTATTTTCTGTTCGTTAAAAAAGTTTTCGTTATTACATTTTTCATTAATAACACATAGATCCGTTCTGACATTCTACTCACATACACTGCAATGCTAGAGTCCCCTTCTCTTTAATGAAAGCAAACTCCATGACATAGACAGACATTTTTTAAGAGAACTTTAGTTGGTGAAAGGAATCCAACTACTGCTTCAAGTTCAATGGCAGCCAGGACACCTGGACAATCTGCTGATCTCATCAGTGCTTGATCCCCCTCCCTGCTCATGCCACTGTAGTGTGCTTGCTTTTGCTTCTGCCGCCCACATTTTGCAGATGGTCGTGTTTCATTTGATGCGCTCGCCTGCACAATGCTCTGGAAATGCGGTGACAGGTAAACTGAACAAGGCAGCCCATCCCCTCACTCGTCCTGGTAGCTGGGAGGTGTCCTGCCTGAGATGGTGATGCAGTCGGCAGGAGGCCAGCGGCGTGCAATTCATCCGGAGTCACAGCTTTGCTAAAAAAAGTCAACACATTTGAATAATGCACATTTTATTCAGTGAATTTAAGTAGTTAATCATTGGCATTACCAAACATAGTGTGTGTGCGTGTGTGCGTGGGTACGTACGTCTGTGTGTGTATGAAATTCTGCCATTTCTTGCAACTATGGCGTTTTACCACACACTTCCATTATGTGAAGAAACACAACCATTCAGCATTTATTTGGCAAATGATTTAGCCTGCTAACTCTGTATCAGTTGATTATTTCTCCTGTATCGGAATTTACAAACATATAGGGGCTGATTCATGGAATTATTTGCGCCAAAAATCTGGGATTTGTGTGCCATTCTGCCCGCAAACCCCTGTATAACAAATGGGGATTTGCAGGCAGAATGGTGCACAAATCCTCGTTTTTCGGTGCAAATAATTTGGTGCAAATAATTCTCTTCTCTGGATCTTGAAGGGTGGAATCTTCAAGGCCTGACAGGGTGCTGCACCAGGGTGATACATGCCCGGCTTTGGAGTGCCTCACTGTAGGCTACTCCCCCCCTTTCTCCATTGTGAGATTGGGCGTGAGCTTTTTCCCTGCTAACCTGATGACTACATCTACCAGAAGCCCTTGCAGCAGATTATCATCACCTGCACTTGCTGTGAGCTGCAAGTTAAGACAGCCTCCCTGATGACGTGTATTGGCACAGAAACCGGTCGGAGGAGAACACCAGTGGCTTGGAAGGTTGTGCAGGGAACTGGAGTGTGCCCCTTTCCTCGTTTTTTCCATTTTTCCTGGATCTTGAAGGGTGGAATCTTCAAGACCTGACAGGGTGCTGCACCAGGGTGATACATGCCCGGCTTTGGAGTGCCTCACTGTAGGCTACTCCCCCCCTTTCTCCATTGTGAGATTGGGCGTGAGCTTTTTCCTTGCTAACCTGATGACTACATCTACCAGAAGCCCTTGCAGCAGATTATCATCACCTGCACGTGTTTTCCATATATATATATATATATATGTCATCAATGACATTTGTGATGTCATCTTTGATGTCCTGGGTGTTAGTGTTAGCAGTGCACGGTGGTGGCGCGAGTTATGGTTGCTTATCTTACCATAACTGCTGAATTTCAGGGGTTTTTCGGTTTTACTTTGAACCATAACGTCCCTTTAACAAAGTTTTTTCACTGAATTTCATAGGTTTTTAGTAGCGCAACTTAACCATAACGTCCCTTTAACAAAGTTTTTTTTACTGATATATATATATATATATATATATATATATATATATATTAAATGTGTTTTTTCTTTTTCTTGCTTCTGTGTGCTCCTATGACAAGGTAAAAGTTTGAGGTTTTAAAAACAAGGCTTTAGGTTATCTTCATTGCATTGTAAAGAATATATGTTACTATTAGTTACCTAAATGGCAGTGGTGGAGCCAGGAGGAGGGCGGGGCGGGGGGCGCATGCAGCCGCCCTTGCCCCTGTCACCCAGTGTGACCCACTGCCTTTTCAGCCACACAATAGTAATCTGCATGCAAAACTACTGCTGAGCTTAAAACCTCTAAAGCTAGTAACGCAAAATATGGCCCAAATAGGTAATTAACACTTCATTTATTAAAATATGCTGACACAGAGCCATGTAATCAAATTCTGTAAACCTGGCATTACTAACTCATTGCATTGGCATTTTTATTAAGTTTAAAAGAAGGAGAACCAGAATACAATATACTGAGAGTCTGAAAGCCAGGACTAGTTAATATATGTAGGTCAGACCTGCGAGGCATTCTTGTAGTCTGGAGGTCCAGAAAGGGTGTCAGGATGGTGCTACTGCCACTCTTAATTCTGGACCACCAGACTAGTAATGAGACCCACTGCACCAAACAGAATGTTTGCTAACGTCACTTGTTTGTAGTAATTTTTCACAAAATGTTTAATACATGTTTAGGATTACACACACCAATTAGCATGCTTATAAGTGCCATAGTGCATGGCGTGCCTACCGCAGCTCTCCAAGGGCTGTAAGAAGTTGTAACAAGAGGAAATCCCTTGAGTCAAAGGTTAATTCTTAAATCCACACAGTTCTTAGACCAATATACTTGCAGTGTTTGGCTTCATATTCTCTATGCTTTAGGTTTGTAGGATTAGACATTTCACTATTGCACATGATACTTATGAGTGACCACATGTGTACATGTTATGATTACATAGATCATGCTGGATGCTCTGTCAAATTTGTTTTTGTTGTTATTCCTTTTTGTTTCAAGTAAAGCAGAACAGGTGAATGTACAGAATGTGATGCAATTTAGGATAAAGGGTAGTCACTCTATTTGTTAGTATCCCAAAAAAAACTTTCCTCTGAATTACTAATTGTTGTCCTCATGATTGGCGTAGATCCTTTATGGCCTGTGCATGTTTCACAGAATTGTCTATTAGAAAATAAATGAACAACAAGGTTGGATCGGGCATGTTGGCTCGGACATGTTGGCCTTCTCACTGCTCTTCTTCAATAGGCGCTAGGTCTACACCTTCCTCCTGGATCTGGCCTACAGGCCCTGGTACTTTTCTCTGTATGGCAAGGTTATGTAATATACAACACAAGGGAGTGATGTGACATACCTTGTCCGGTGTGTTAAGGATTTCAATCAGGCGACACACCCTTGTCTCAGCCTATTATGCAGCGCACGACTGAAATGCTTATTTATTTATATATAGATTCAATATTTGAGGGATACACCACTCATATCACAACCCCTTTTCAAATACCCCGGGTCATGATGGACCAGGAACCAGGCTGGTGGGTAAAGGTAATATTTATTTATTTATTTAAAAATTCAAAATAAATCATACACGTTTTAATAAATGGGGCAGCAATCACCAATGTGATGATATTAACAATAGGAATGTAGGCAATGGAGTTAATTCAACCCTTTAGTAACACAGATAGAAAATTGCAGGGAATGGAAACACTTTTGGATTTTCAGAAAGATAGCACTTAAGTTAGGATTTCCCCCTGCAATGTTAAAGCGGTTTATAATCAAAATGACACGTGGGAACTTTTGCAAATACCGCCTGGAATTAAACAGTTTTTGATAAAAGCAGATGAAATTCACTGATTTGGAGTGTGGGGTATAGCTATAGATCTTAGGTACAATCTGGATGTGAAATTAGGTATTTAGCGGGTAAATTGAGTGAGTTATGCTAGATATAGTGAGGTTCGTTTTTAGGAAAATAGAGCAGAGAAAAACAGAAAAGTGGCTTTAAAATGGATTGCAAACTTGACTTAGACTGGATTTAATGACTAAGGAAAAGAGAATGCCACGAGTGAATCTTCACAGTTACATGGTCATTGTGTACCCTGTTACCTTTACAGAAAATGTATTTATTTAATCAAAATCGCTAATGGCTTATGTTCTATGCGAAACAAAAATGAAGAGGTAAGTCGGCGCTGACACTAGGAATCAAAGGCAGGGTTTCACAGATAATGCTGACAATTGTAACAAGATATCGAGGTCAGAATAGGATAGTTTAGAGACTGGGATAGAACAAAGCAAGGCAAGGTATACTATGGTTTTCTATGGTTCCTATTGATACTCACAGTCCACTTTTTAGTTTTGGGATTTTGGACAGTCAAATGTTCTGGTCGCTATACGATAAGGCACCTGGCAAGACAGCTGAGCAGTTCTGGTCACCGGAGGGCACTGGACTGTCACTGGACTGGATACTGGATCAGCTGGATGGCAGGTTTGCTGCAGGCATGCATTTAGTGAGCAGCAAGCCAGGTTAATTCAGGATGCTTCCCAAAACACCACATCTTTTACCTTGGTTATTGGGATTACTTTAGAATTGAGGCCTAGCTGAAGCAGGATCAGCAATGCTTGGCCTTGTGGTTGTGATCTGTAGTCTAGATGGATAAATGCAAGATGAAGACAGGAACAGACAGGAACAGGATGCCAGCATAGGAAATCAGGAGTAGGTGTCTCCTTGTGTGTTGTCAGGCGCTCCTATTTATAATGCCTAGTAACATCATAACAGTATATGACTGGGTCAGGCTTTACTACACCCTCCCCTATCAACTTGAGTAGCCAGGGGTAATAGTCTCTGTCTAGCTTTCTGCTGGTTGGATTTCAGAACATTTATGTCAGGTTTATGGGGTGAGTTTTACAGTGTCCAGAAACCTCCCATAGTTACTGGAACTAAAATCTAATTTTGCCACAAACATATATTTACCCAATTGAAACCTAATCAGATACACAGGTTACATATTTTGTGCATCACATTTAAGTCCAAACCTCCATTCCTTGAGGCCTGGTTTCGCACCTCTACCAGTTTTTCACGCTTTCAATTGGATTTATATCACTCAAAATTCTACAACTTTATACAGAGGTGGGGATTGTCATTAGGGATGGATATACAACATTTTACATTTGCAACGTGGATGCTTTTCTTGTAATCCAACATATATCACCATTTCTGTCCACAAGGTGTCAATACATTCTACCAAGTTTTAAAATAAAGCCCATAAAATAAGATTTGAAATTGCAAACTTTTTAACATGTTACTAATTCTTGCTGCAGAGATAAAACATCTTTAACGTTTCTTTTTAAAATAGTCTTTGTAACCAAAAGGCAGTCCCTTTGTTACTAGATCCTGTTTTATTTTCTTCCTCCAACTGCAAGCAACTGTAATTTCCTTCAAGGCAAGGGGGTTTCCCATCTTAATTGAATGTTTTATTGCCCCTTACACTTGACAGGTTAGTGTCCCAGGACTTCCATTGGTTGGATCCCAACAGAGATAAAAGTCTGTTGACGCCCGTAATTATCAGGGGGTTGTCAGTATCTACTGAGAGTTTTTATGATAGTCCCCTTCCCTTTGGGGGAAGTTTCATGGCTGGCAACTGGAATGACTGTTTTTTTCTGAGAGCTTGCAAATCCAGCCCATGTGTTTTAAACTCTTTAATTTCTTATTTTGGGTCTTGAATTAAACAAACCTGTGAAAGAAGATAGACTATGTATGTAATATCACCACTAACATAAACCCTTTACATTGCTAAGTAAGCAGGTTTTTATGCAACAATTTATTTTTAAACAGGCCTGTCGAGGAGGTCCCAAATAAAGCCTGCACTCCAGTCGCCCATTTTGAAGTACCAAGAACGTTCACACCAAAATATGTGACGTTTGATGAGCAGATAAATCAGCAGAGAGCCGCAGTAGGGCTCTGCCCCATACCTATTAAGAGAGCAACACCGATTGAAGTACCGATACCAAGAAAACCATGGACAGTAAGGTATCCTCTAAGGAAACCTTACCAGCAAATGAGATGAAATGAAGTACAGTCCCGGAAGAAACCAAAAAGTTCTTAATAGAAGACAAATGGTGACGTCACGAGGATCTAGACTGACCTACAAGTAAAAGAAATGACAACCCGAGAATGTCACCCACAGATGAAACGCCATGAATAAGGATATCGTGAACCTAAAAGGGGAGAATGATGTTGAAATAAAAAGAAACTTAAGAATAGAATATCCTGTCTCTAAAAGGTCAAGATAAGGAGGCATAGGCAGGTGGCAAGCTGAATAAGAATCAAATGTACAAATTGAAAGAAACTAGACAAATTCACGGTGTGGGAAGCACGTGACCATCGGAGTGAGGAGAAGCACTAGTTCACACCTACGCTTGGCATCCACCCAGGCAGAGATATTGGAACTTTACCAGACAGAAGACACAGTTTTGAGGCCTACTAAAGTGAAATAAATGACACATAGTTGCTGAAGCGATGATTCATTGTAACCTTAATTGGAGAAAGGCCAGGTAACTAGGGGGCACCCTGCACCTGGCTGACCATTCTGCCTGCTGCTAAGCAAAGTGAATATTTATGTATGGGGTTGGTGCCAACCCAATCACAATGGACCAAATAATCAAAGGTCCTATAGTAAGTAGAGCCAATGGGACGTCATACTTTTAATGATGTCTACAGTAGTCATTTTTGAAGTAAGGGCTTAGACGCCCACCTGACAGTGTTTATCCAATCCCCTCACTCCGTTACCATATACAGATATAGTACCTATATTAAAGTTACCTTTTCCAAACCAATAGAATTGCATGTTAACTTTTGAGAGTTATATACGTCAATTATGACGAGTTTTCAGTATAAATGCTATGATCTTTATGAAGTTCATTGGAATTGAAGCGAGAAGGGTGATCACAACCCTGCTGATTTCAATAAATCCCCATTTTTTGTACTTGTCATTAAACAGACTCCATTTGCCAACCCATTGAGTTGTCCTTATTGATTGGTGTTGGAGTAATAGATCTGCACCCCCATCCATCTCAAGGGTGCAGCTATCTCGTCTTAAAGTACTTTCGGAGCAAGCCTCGGCTCTATGGGCCGGCCGGGGGTCTCCGGAGTACAGGTCAATTTTTCTTCAGTCAGCAAAAGCCCATTTTTCCACATGTGTTAAAACTGCTAGCATTTCTTTCTTTAATTTCGGTTTTGCAGCTGCCTCAGATTGCCCACATTGTCTTTTCAGCTGCAGTCATTTCCTTGAACCTGGAGTTTTATCTAAAGTATAGATACATTTACACTAGACCTGGCTCAGAGAGTAAAAAGTCTCTTTGAACTGCTGTGCTTGGATACATTTTGGCAAGAAATAAACGTGTGTTCCCGTGCGAGTGAAAAGAAAGCTGCTTCTTGATTTCTCTCAGTGTTGGTTTGACTGGGCCTTTCACTCATGAATTATGCCTGGTTTTGGTAAAGCACAGAGGAATATCCTGGGCATGACGGGGCCTTTTTACTCACAGTGGTTTCAGAATGAGCAGATGGAATTAGCGAAAAGCAGCATTTTGAAAGGGTGAAAATGTTTCATTTTGAAGGGGAATATTGGGTTTTCAACAATGCAATGCTGCCTCTTGACTTAATTCCGTTTATATGTTTCAGAGCACACTGGCACGCTCCTGCAGTGTGTCCCCTGTTTCATCCTGCCTGAAGTGTGTGTCAGGATGATGCAGCCATCTTTTTGGTTGTTGCAAAAATGCTGTTTTGAGGTATATTAAAGTTACCTTTTTCTTACCAATAGAATTGCATGTTAACTTTTGAGTGTTATACGTCAATTATGACGAGTTTTCAGTATAAATGCTATGATTTTTATGAAGTTCATTGGCGTTGAAGTGAGAAAGACAATTGCATCACTGCTGATTTCGATAACTCCCTGTTTTTTGCGCTTGTCATTAAACAGACTCCCTTTGCCAAACCATTGAGTTGTCCCTATTGATTGGGGTTGGAGTAGAGTAATAAATCTGCACCCCCATCCATCTCAAGGGTGCATCTATCTCTTCTTAAAGTACTTTCTGCGCAAACCTCGGCTGTATGGGCTGGCCGGGGCTCTCCGGAGTACACTTAGTAGCAGAGATTGATGGTTTATCGATTTTCGATTATTGATTAGAATAAGACACCCATTGACCGTTGACATAAAGTAACTCTAGGTCTTCTTTAATATCACTCTGAGTAGACCATGAAGCTCCCCGTAGACAATGGTAGTTTACGAAAAACTGCAAACCAGGTCCTGAAGGGACTGGGGTTCCCCACACTATCCCTTCCCATTCCTACTGGCAGCTGAGCGGGTGAAAAGCCGAAGAAGGCGGTAACAAAGGCGGTGATCCCGAGGGTCCAGAGAGCAACCATGCGAATGGTGAGTGAAAAAGATTGAATGTGTTGGCAAAAATGCATGCCTTAGAACAAGTAAAAGGAAAAGGTAACAGAGGGAGGCGGGAAAAGAAAAGAAAATATAGTTAGAAGTAGAGAAGAATGTATATATATATAAGGGGATAATGACTCGCGAATAACTAAGTAAATAAAGGTTACCAGGGAGGACACCCGAGAAGAGAGAGAATACCGGGGAAAACATCCGAGAAGTGAGAGGATTTGCCTTATTCCTACGCTTTTAATACAAGCGGCTAGAAGAAACGTGTACCCAGAGTCCCAGCTAAAGGGGAACGATTAGACTACCACGACAGTTAAAGCCGTCGTGAAAGGTGTATGTTTAGACTTCATGAAGGAGTAATAATTAGAGGCAGAGATATCTGTGATCAGCTGGTGTTTGTCTACTCTGTTAAGCATCTGTCTTACATGTTTTTTGTTGTGACGTCATACATCGGAAAATGTCCTTGAGAAAACTGATTTAAATTTTACGCGATTGAATAGGTGAGATAATATCACATATGAATTGATGTTTTTCGAGTAAATTAGAAGGTATAAAATGTTGTCAAAAATTTGGATTGGAGCTTGCAGTGTTTGGTGCTCGCTCATTTTGTTGTAACTCTTTAAGCCACACAAGAGTGTTGAAAAGTGTTATAGAAGAGGAAAGGGAACACATTTGAGCATGGAGGACATAACTCTATTGACACACTTATGCAAACAGTTGCCGAAACACGCACCCAAACTGAAGAAATACAGTACAGAGTAGGTTAAAGGAACCACCCACAAGATGTTTATGCCATGGCCACAGGGTGGGTCCTTATCTAAAGCTGTCTTGCAACACATGACAACAAATTTGCATGCCACATACACCGGCAAACAGTTAGACAAACGCCTCGCTGTACTAGAACTTTGGAAAATGTATGAACAGTGAAAGGAAGAGGTGCCGCCAATAGAGTGGATACTTAATGTATGCTCAGAGGGGGGTGAGACACCTACCATGCCACTAGCCCTGTCCAAAACGAAGGATGAAAAGAGTAAGGACGAGGAACTATACCCGCTAAAATAGCTTAAAGCAGCCACGGGGTACAGACATATGAGTCACCTACGCAAAGTAGTGATGTAAATCAAGGGAAAGATAAGGATAAGGATATTACCTCGACAGTCGCACGGGACAAGGGAAGACGCGATGACAAAAGAAGGGATCAGGCACAGACAAGCACATCTCTCAACAAAGAGAGAGAAGGGAAGAGATGGAAGGGAAACAAAGACAGAACTGATGAGATAGCCTTTGCAAAAAACGAATGGATGGGAGCACACATTTTATTGAAACTTGAGGGCAAAGGCATTGATGACACGAAACAAAAGGAGAGGTTAGATGATGTACAGAGAAAAGGGAAAGAAGGTTGCTGAGTCCTTTCTGGAAAAGGAGGACTGCGAGAGCATGCTTAAGAAGTATAATACCCATATGCAAGCTCTGGTGGAGGAATATGCCCCTCTGAAACAGAAATTGGTGAGGGAAAACAACAACCATCGTACATGGTACAGCGGAGAGCTCAATAATCTTAAACAGGAGAAACGAACTAAAGAAAGGATATGGAGGCAAAATCCCAACCAAATTAATAAAGAAAATTGGAAAAGGGCCGATCACTGTTATAGGAAGGGGATTAAGGAGGCAAAAAAAAGTTATTACAATAAAGAAATTGAAGCAGCATCCAACACTAATAGTAAAATCTTTGACATACTAAAGGGGATGGAAAAACCCAGGGTGTTGACACCACCACATACACCTACCAGAGAAGACTGTGATAAAGTGCAAGAAGCTTTTGCTAATAAGATCCAAAAGGCTAGAAACAATATTATTACAGCTAGAACCGATAATGACAGACCTGTCATCCAAGCCGCAGCTACTAATGCGGAAGCAAATGGGAGTTTTAAGTTCCTACCCATATCAGAGGAGGATTTATGTAAGGTCCTAGCCAAGATGAAACCGACATCGTGTGCAGAGAATATTCTGCCTACTAAAATTATTTTGGAGCACAAAGAACTCTTCCTACCGGTTTTAACGAAGATTGTAAATGCATCTTTCAGTGAAGGGGTGGTTCCTAAGGACATCAAGGAGGTAACTATTACCCCACTAGTTAAAAAAGCAGGATTGGACCCCAAAGATCCTGGGAACTTACGGCCCATCACTAACTCAAACTTTATTTTGAAGGTGCTAGATAAAGTGGCCACAAACCAACTGCAAAAACATGTGGAAGACTTGAAGCTGTTGCACAATCAACAATCAGGTTTTAGGGCCGCCCATAGCACTGAATCTGCTATGCTGGACCTTCAGTCGCACATGTTAGGCCTGAGAGATAAAGGCAAAACAGGGGTTCTCATGCTTCTCGATCTAAGCGCGGCCTTTGATTTGGTGGATCACCAGCTCCTTCAGGAGGCACTGGCCAACATTGTTGGTTGTTCCCCCAAGGCTTTGGCTTGGCTGTCATCCTTTCTCAAAGATCGGAGCGCTAGAATACATTGGGGTGATAATTTCTCCAAGGCCGCCCTCATCCATTACGGAGTACCGCAGGGAGCTAGCCTGTCACCTCTCTTGTTTAATCTATATCTGAGAAGTCTCTGCGAACTCCTGGAACACATCGGCGTTTTCTTTACTAATTACGCTGATGATACGCAGCTCATCTTTGAACTCACTGGTGATTACACCACTGATAGTGCTAAAATCTCAGAGGTTTATAACATCATTGACCACTGGATGCAACATCACTGGATGTGTTTAAATAATACCAAAACAGAGCTGCTGATTTTCGGCACGCGACAGGCCAGATGTAAACTAGGGAATGAATACAAGTCCTTCACCATCAAGGACGCTAACATCCCGGTGTTGCCACATGTTAAAACTCTCGGGATGATGGTAGAGGCCTCAGTGGCCGCAGAGGTACAGGTAAGATACCTGCAGAAAAACAACACCTACTATCTACGACTTATGAGAGCAATAAGACCCTTCATTAATGAAGTCAATGCTGCAACTATCGCTAGGGCCATCATCCTGTCGCGACTTGACTATGGCAATGCTCTCCTGCTAGGGGCTACAAAAAGGGAGATTCAAAAGTGCCAAGTCATACAAAATGACGCAGTTCGCATAGTCAAAAACATAAATAATAGAGAACATGTGTCCACAGGGAGAAGAGCATTACACTGGCTAAGAGTGGAGGAAAGAGTCAGGTTCAAGGCTATGACTATAGTTCACAGATGCCTATATGGAGAGGCCCCTAGCTATTTCAAAAAACATTTCTCTTTCTATGCTCCTGGAAGATGTCTAAGATCAGCCGACAGGGGCACGCTGAACAGACCTGGGGCTAAATCCGTATTTTGGCAAGGCAAATCCTTCCCGGCGAAAGCAGTAGACCTCTGGAACAAGCTGCCGATGGCATTACGGCTTGAAGCTAATTATCAGAGCTTTAGGAAATCGCTTAAAACCTCATTGTTTCAATGAGCACTAGAGCTCCGCTTCCTTAAGTTTCCTACTTATCTTAATGAGGTGTTCCGTGTTTTCTGATTTTCTCGGTTTCCCGCGCCCTGATGCCCGCGGGCTACCGGCGCGTAATAAGCACGCACATAACATAACATAACAAGAGACGAAAGAATAAGAAAGAAAGACAGACAAAGGCGAGAACAGCTATATCGTGAAGAGCAAGAAAGACAGCTCGATCACAAACAAAGAGCAGCAAATGATCATGTCAGACAGGAACAGCAAAGGTCAGAGGAACAGCAAAGGAAACGAGAGAAAAGAATAAAGAGACGAAGAGATGAGGACATTCAAAGGGCAGATGAATGTAGAAATGAAAAGAAAAAGGAAGAAGAAAGAGTTAGAGAAGAGGCAAGGAAGCGCAGAGAATTGGATGACGACATAGAAAGTAAGCAGAGACAGAGAGCACGCGATCTTGAATATCTGGGAAAGAGGTTAGAAAACCTGCTCCAGTAGCAGACTGGGAAGACATTGAAGAATTCTTTCCTGCATACGATTCAGTACCAGGCACGTCTAGGGCAAATATGGAAGATGACTTCGACACCAGAAGCATCAGAGAAACGATTGATAGAATATATGATGAAATGGGGTTAGAACAAACACCCCAAGGGGAGGGGGAAGATGAGCGCCTGGAGAGCACTCAGCTTTACGACACTGAGGATGTCTCCCGAATTAGTGGGAATGGAGACCTATCCTTGGATAGACTAGAAATAAGTACGAACAAAGAAGACATGAGAAGTGGCACTAGTTGGGCACAGACAATGTCTGACTCAGAAAGGGAGGAGTGTGAGGAAAAATAATGAATAGAGACGGATCGAAAAACGACTCCCAAGGGGAAAATGATAAGATGGTCAGACACTAGTGAGTCTGCACCGAGAGTATCAGAGTCAGCCACGCAGTCGGACCGACATGAAGAAGTATCGCACAGTCAGAGGGGGGTGTCTTCATCGCTCTATGTAGACAGGCTCAGGACATTGCCAGGCAGACAGCGATGCAGGAATATTAACCCTGCAATAGACATGAGAACAATGAGAAAAGAGAGAGAGAGCTATGCATCCAAATTGCCGCTACTTGAGAAGGGGGGAGTAAGACCACAATATATTCCATGGCCACACATGGATTGAGAACATTTGAAAAACAAGCTTCCAATGCCGACATCGGGAGCCGGAAAGTGGATACGCGAGTTAGAAAAAATGACAGGAGGGAACAAGGTAGCTATAGGGGATATTAAGGGTCTCCTAATCACCATACTTGGTGAGAGAGAAGACGATGTGTGGGCACAAGCAGGCTACCCTTGTGTAACCACAATGAATACCCTGCATGACGGAGCTCCATTTAACAATTGTAGAGCCGCAGTATGGAAAGCGCTATGAGTGCTATACCGAGACACTTCCGATATGGGCGCTATAATGACATGAAAATTGAAAGAGTCTGAGGATCCGTTGGGTTATATACAGAATTTTCAAGACTCATAGGTGCTCGAGACTCATGAATCTTGAACGAAATCTATACCTGTGTTCTACCATCTATCGTGCCAAGGGCTGCCAGAGCCGGTACAGAAACAGCTCAAGAAATTGGTAGAAATTGAGGCCAAGTCTTGGGCTGAAATACAGCTGACCATTGCATACTGTTGAACTGTTGAAGATTGCTGCAAGAAAAGAATCGCAAAAGGGAAGGTGCACGTAAGGGTGAGGAAGTGAAATTGGTGCAGAAGAAATTGTTAAAATGTGCTCTTGAGGGAGCCATGATAACTAGCACAGCTGAACCGGGCATGCAGCAGGTGACCAATCCACAGCAGAATAATCAGGGCAATATGGGGTTTAATCCCAGGGGAAGAGGATTTAGGGGAAGAGGATGGCAGAGTAATCAGGGAGGTTTCCAAAATAATCAAGGAGGTTTTCAAAATATGCAAAATGGTAATCAAGATATGTCAAATGGGAAAATGATCCGACCACCACCAGTATATTGGTTTTGTGGAATGACAGGGCACTTATCACGCACATGCAGAAACCAAGGCATGATGCAGAACGGCCAAGGAACAGGAGCAGGCATGGCGAATCCACCTGCAGTTTTACAGCAGGGTAGTGCACAGGACAATCCCAACAGGCACCGTTGCAACTATCACAGACGATGAGCACAGGGCAGACCACGAACCCTGGAATGGGAAGTAACAATGGGAATGGGGGAAATCCACCAGCACACAGTGGGCCAAAATTGTATGTGGATTAGGACAGCTTACAGGGAACCCTGATGTGTTCTATCCTATTAGTGACACCAGACCCTCACAGGGAACCTAGGATGGATGTCGTTATAGGAGATAAAGAATATTCCTTCCTAGTTGACACGGGTGCAACACACTCGTGCACATGTGAAGGCAAGTTTTCCTTGTCCAGCGAAGCCATAAATACTCAGAGTTTTACAGGAGCTACAAGTTGTGTTCCCTTCACAAAACACTTCCAGTCTCAATAGGAGAATGTGAGATGAATGTGCCATTACTATATTCACGTCAGACCCCAGTAAACATGTTGGGTAGAGATTTAATGACAAAGTTAAACATGACAATCTCGTTCATGGAGGAGGGCATAATATTTTCAACTCCAGGAATGCACTGTTCAAATGTATGCAAGATAATCAGAGCATACGCAGGACACACAGCCATGAGGGCTATACCATTAGAGCCAGACATATTCGCATATGGTATGCGTGTGCTTATGGCAGGATTGCCAGGCCTTGCAGACAGAATCATGAGAACCCCTGATGAATTCCTATTCAGGCCAAGAATACCCATGCATGAGGAGAAGGGACAAGTATTTCTCTTGATGATACACACAGCTGCAGTACGAGGGAGAGTGGCCTTGATTGACGGTTATGACGACGAAGGCTGAAAATGGTGCACAGTAATCGCCATTGAAGAAGGATATCGATTTACTGATGTCACCGATGACTTTCTGTTTGAAGAACAAGCAGATATGGGAGAGACAATGGTGGAATTGAGCCTCAACTTTTGGGTGAAAATGATCAAAAGATAAGTACCTCAAAGAATGATGTTGGCACAAAACCATCCTGAATATTTTGATGGTGACATGACCCAGGTACCTGTCTCAGTGTGGACCACAGGCCCCTATGACGTAGGCCTATTGAAAGGGGTGGGAGAAGTAAAAATTGAACTAAAACCAGGAGCAATTCTCCCAAGGGCACAACAATATCCCATGTCCAGAGAGGCAGATAAAGGTATTTTTAAGACAATTTTGGCTATGATGGAGCAGGGCATCTCAGTGATGTCAGAGTCGTCATGCAATACTTCGCTTTATCCGATCAAGAGATCAAAGGGGGTCTTGGAGGCTAATCCAGGATTTACGTCCAATAAATGATATTGTTGAGTCCGAGTTCTCTTTAGTCCCTAACCAGGCTACAATTCTATGTAATATACCTGTTGAGGCAAAATATTTCATGATGATTGACTTGAAAAATGCATTTTTCTCAATTCCGTTGCACCGTGACTCACACGATCTGATGTCATTCACATTCAGACAGATGCATCTGAAAAGCATGAGACTACCCCAGGGGGGTAATGCACTAATAAGTGTTGTCCTGGAATACGTGGATGACATCTTAATTTGCAGCACCACAGAAGAGAAATGCAGGTACGATTCTGTTCAGCTATTGACTATACTGGCAGAGAAAGGTTATAAGGTTGACAAGGAAAAGTTACAATATTGTCAACAAGAAGTGCTGTACATAGGCCAGTTGATCTCACATGAAGGAAAGAGTGTGACCCCAGAAAGGACTTAAGCCATACTGAACACAGCCAATCCACACACGATAAAACGGATGCAGAGCTTTCTAGGCCTATGCAACTATGTTAGGGCATGGGTCTTCGACTATAGCTCTTACACCAAGCCATTACTTCAGGCCCTAAAGAAGCCCCAAGTAACGAAAGAAAAGATCGAATGGTCTGAGACCATGGAGAAAGGATTTGCTGGACTCAAAAGAGCTATTTGCACAGCACCAGTTCTAGGGATCCCCAATTATGCAGAGGAAGTTTACTTGTTTTCACACACGAATGGCAGCGTTATGACGGCAGCACTCACACAGAGAAGCACACTGGGCTACAAGCCCCTGGCATACTACAGTGGGAATTTGGACCCAGTAATGAGAGGTAACTTTCCTTGCGAACAAAGTTTAGCTGCCGCAGCGTTCACCATTGTGATGGGATGCTCCATGACGTTGTACTTCGAGCACTCACTATTTGCCATTCTAGAGAAAACAAAGGGCACATTGACATCTCAAAGAGCTTCTGCTTATGAAGTGATCATATCAAATCCATCGATTAAGGTAGTCCGATGCAAGATAGTAAACCCAGCTATGTTTATAGCAGAGCCAGTCACTGAAGGAGAACCAATACTTGACTGTGCGAATTATGAAGAATTCTATGATGACATCCCCAGGGTGAAAGAAAATGCCTTGGCAAGAGGAGAGATTGTCTTCATTGACAGGTCTTCGAGGATTGCTCAAAGTGACGGACAAAGATATATTGGCGTTGCTGTGGTGAAGCACACAGCACATGGAGAATTTCAAGTGCTTATTAGTGCATGAATACCATCTCATTATTCAGCACAGGCTGCAGAATTATGGGTGTTGAAACTTGCCATTGAGAATCACGCAGACCAGGAAGTAAGAGTGTACAGTGACTCCGCCTATGGGTCTTCAACAGTGCACGCAGGCTTAGTGCGCTGGAAAAGGAGGGCCTACCTCCGAGTGGACGGCACGCCAGTGCAGGACGCAGCTTTATTGGATAGGCTGACCAAGGCACTACAGCTCCCAGTGGGCATAGTGGTCGTGAAATGCACCGCCCACAGCGAGGGGACCAATTTTATCTCACGCGGAAATCAAGAAGCAGGCACGGAAGCCAAGTATATGGCATCCAAAGGTGAAACAATCATGGAAATGGAAGTTATCAATGCTAACGTGCGAATGATGGTTACACAAACTGCACCTGAAAGTTACAGTAATTTTGGGCAAACACAGCTAATGGAACTCCAAGGGGAGGCACCACAAGAAGATAAGAATATCTGGAGACGTTGAGGGTGTTATTTAAACCTCTCTGACAGCTTGTGGTGACAAGGCAGCACTGGTAAACCAGTAATGCCTGTAGCCCTATTAAAAATAGCGCTGGAGCAATTACATTATCTGGCACATATGACAAAAGAGAATCTAGCAGCAACACTCGCAGAAGACTGGTTCATACCGAATTTAGCTGAGCATGTTGCATTCTTTATGGTGAACTGTATAATCTGCCAGCAATTCACAGCTGGGCACACATTAAAAGTAACAAGAGGAGTCATCCCAAGGCCAAATGGGTCATTTCAGCACTTGCATGTCGACTACGTTGACATTATTCAACATTATTCAAGTATGTAATGGGTACAGATACTTAATTGTTGTGGTGTGTCCATTCTCTAGATGGATTGAGGCAGGCCCATGTACAGACCCAGACTCTACCTGTGCGGCCACATTTTTAGTGAGGGAGGTGTTCCCCTGGTGGGGGGTGTGCGAGGTCATGAGATCAGATAATGGCTCTCACTTTGTTAATGCAATATTCAAACAGATTAGCTTGCTGCTTGGCATAAAGCACAAGTTCTCGTTGCCGTATCATACGCAAGGTAACAGGATCTGTGAGAAGCTCAATGGCTTGTTAAAAGAAAGGATAGCCAAGTTGAAGCTGACTCTAGGAAAGGGATGGTTGCACTGCCTTCCTTTGGCACTGTATGCACTTCGGAACCAACCTGGTTCTGACCATCATCTTACACCACACAATATAGCCACAGGAAGAAGAATGAGAACTCCTTTGACACCCTGAGATTGAGCTAGATGTGATTCCCAATCAGCAGGAGAAATTTTAGGGTCTGAAATGCAACAATATCTGAACTGCATGACATCTTGCCTTACTGTAATTTCAGACCAGCTGCAGCGACAACGAAAAGGGTACCCGGCAGCACGAAACACAGAAGGAGCTACTACTACAGACACAGCTCAAGGACTTTGTGTACCATCCATCTTCCCTGGAAACACTGTCCTTGTGAGGAATCATACAAGGAAAAAGTGGGACGAGTCAAGGTTTAACGGTCCTTTCACAGTGGTGGACTGTACCCCATCCGCAGTGAAACTACAAGGCAGGAGAGCTTGGATTTTTCTCAGCAATATCAAATCCTACATCGGAGAAGGCCCCTTGCCTGCACCCCAATGAGAGGAATCGATGAGCGATGGGGAAGAACCACAGCACATGCAGACGAGATCCATGACAATGAGGAAGGACGCATGACCAGCCAAACCAAGACAAATAACTTTTTGCAAATTGTGGCTTTAATTGGACACTTCCTCAAAGCAAAAAAGGGGATAAGGACTTAAAAAGGGACACTCTGTGCATCCTAGTTGCAGGGTGAAGAAGAAGATTGCATGTATAAGCCACACACAGTCTGTTGACTTTGAACTTTGGACTGAGGCACACTTAAGCCTTGATGAGAAAAGAATATGCCAAATTTTGGCCGAGGACATTTACATTGGAAGCAACTACAATATCCCGACTCATTTCACACTGAGACCCTATTCAGAATCACTTATGGTATCCCGCAGTAGCGACATCGCCAAGGATGTGGTCACTTATTTTGATCTAGTGCTAAGATCATACCCATCATTGGTAGGGAGGCTTGCCAATGTCACTGACTTTTTTCAAGATCCTGAGAACGAAAAGACAATAAGAAGACTGCTTACTGTCATTACCGAACAATTTCTCCTACTTCCAGAGTACAATGAGAAGGAACCAAATGTTCCAAACACAGACGGAAATAAATGATCTTATCAACACATTGTTCTTTCACATAAAACTGTCCAACTCTTGTCAGAAGAACAACAGACACACTCACATTTCTTCGAGACCCAGCAAATACAAAACATTTAAGCCAACTTTTAAATAAAATCATGATTCTAGTTGCACTCCACGCGACCGGGCAGTGTAGACATTGTTTACATCAAGGAGAGAACATATAATCCTGAACCCCAGCAAGACAGGACGGATGTCCCTGTCACTAGAAGACAGCAGATTGGCTCACAGTGTCCTCTTTCGCCTAGTCACTGACTTTCCAGAGCTAGTGGGGAGACCGATCGTTTTTGACGTCCTCACATTCATCAGAGATCCAGCTAATGTTGCACAGATGGGCATGCTTTTGCATGGAATTATGCTCCAAGTAGAACTCTCGAACCATCAGCAGAATTATCTGAGGAGATTCTAAAAGACTTCTGCCTAGGGACAGATCGAGGAAGCAGTGTAAAGGACTTCACTTATTGCATTTGTTGTCATTTTGTCCTTATTTCTTCATACTGATTAGCATATAATATGTCCTCAGGACTGAAATAAATCAGAGGAGTGGACTGGGAGCTTTCTTACTTTGAACATGCACAGTAAAAGGACTTACTGAAGTGTTAGTGATTTCATTTTTTCCCATAGTCTAGCAAAGGAACTGTATTCTCAAATAAGAGACAATCTGTCACCCGCAAGAGGGGGGACACTTGTGGAGCACCTGACACTCTTAAACCCAGAACTCGAAAGACACTATTATTTAAAGGAGCACAATAAAAATTGGCATTTGGAAAATGATCGAGATGGGGTCCAGAGCAGCAATCGAGTCCTATCGCAGGAGGAGAGATGACCACGTTTCTCTGGAAGTAAATGCTGCCGCCTGACATCCCGGGGCATAATGTTTTTATGTATCATATTTATCATTGTTTTACTGTCATTAACAATCAGAACTGGATTTTTTATTGGTGCACAAAGCTTTCCAATTCCATTGCACCCACCTAATAATGCATGCATTAAACCGACAAAAGTACCCAGTCCTTACATAGTCATTCCAGTCCCTAGAAGATCTGATGGTGGAGTGAGTGAACTTGAAATGGATGTGATTAGCAATGATACACACACACTTGTGGTAACAAACAAGCAGAAAAGCCGGTGGCAGGGTCTGCAAAGAATGAATGAAGAAAAGTTACTGACAACCACAAGCATACAAACATTGAATGCACACAAAGCAGGCCTAGTATCAATGACTGCAAAACCACAAGCCAAAACAGTAGAAAAGAAGAGACTGCTTGCCATGAGAAACTTCACAACAGACATTGTGGAAAGACACGAAGGACTGGTGACAAAACCAACAGAAATGAAAATGATAAACACTCCTGAGACAACACTGAGGGAGACAAAGACAAACTCAAAGAAGATCTCACAAGCACAGCTAATAGTAGACGCAGTATGGCCGTCCTTAGACAGAGAAAGGAAAAAACTAGAGGAACTGAAGAATAAAACCCCAGAGACAGTAATAACAAACATATTTGTTCCAACACAAGGGACAAGAACAAGTCCTACAACACAACCATACACCGGACCAGCGTCAGGGTGGTTGGAATAGGCATTTGTAACCAGCAGGAGAAGGATGTATGAAGAGAGGGAAAGAGCTGCCAGACGTGTGTCCACCCAAATGCCGCAGATGAGGAAACGTGCACCATGGACTGGGATACCTGAGAATCCTCCGGCAAGAAAGAGCCATACAGATGCATTCAGAGATGTAGTTATATCAAACTACAGGAGAACACTAAGAATTAAGAGAAGCATGCATGGAGACGACAATGAACTAAATGACTACTTGGACAGCACAGCACATTTGGGAAACAACATTTGGTACCAGCAGATGAAAGAAGTTGGAAGACAAAATTCAAAAGGGGAATGCTTTGTTTGTGCACTCCTACCATACAGCATGGGGGAATCTAAGATCTTAGTAGCACACTGTCTGTCACACGTAGCAATGTGCAAGACCAGAGGCCAGTTAATGGGTAGTGATGCCTCATTCATATGGGCAACTGAAACAGCCTAGCCTATTGTTTAAGACAAGAAACAGAGCTCATACTAGGAATCATGTGATCAGGTACGAGAAGCCTGGAGTTAAAGGAGCAGGAATGAGATGGGAAGTGAACCCGAGACTAAATGTCCAAGAAAAAACTCCAGAGGAAGCTCAAAAGTGGAAGAATATAGCCCAAATGCAGGTTTGGGGAACAGTGCTTTCACCAGATGGGTGGGAAAAAGGAGTGGTGATTTGTAGAACCTGGGTGATCGGTGCACTCTACAAAGAAACTGTTGACATTCTGCAGAATGTATGCAAGCCATTGTGGTTGAAACTTGCAAAACTATTGAGATGGGTCGAAGACAGAGGAGGACCCTTGCAGATAGTTCCACTAGAAAGTCAAAAATTCTGCTTCAGGAATAATGGCACTAGAAAGATGGGAGAGAATAAGAACTGTGGACGAGTTTTTGACGCTCCAGGAATGGTGCATGGAACTGCAGTAATTATGGATTATTATTAGTCATGCAGATCCTAGGCATACATCAGACTGCCAAGAGACTGGGGAGGTATATGCACAATAGAGAATGTCCACGTTCCAGCACTAGTGATCCCGAAAAAGTGACCTGAATATTGACAGTTTCCCAAAAGCCGATGCTTACCTGAGGAAGAAGAGATCTGTGGAACTGATAACCCAAATGAAGAGAGAGAATTACTTCTCTGCTACATCAGAAGAAGCATTTCATACAATCCCATATGAACACAGGCTGTTCAGCCTCACCTCATCAGTGTTCACAACAATGTTTATGCCAAGAATCCAAGTAGGAGTAAATACTAAATGGTTGCAGATAACCAGATGGGATTTACTGCAGACGATCAACATGACCATAACAGGATTCAGTGCGTTCAAGAAGGAGCTAAGAGCCATCCCACTGATGATTCTTCAGAACAGATATGTCCTTGACATGATCACAGCCATGGATGGAGGAGTTTGTGCAAAAATCAGAGAATCATGTTGCACATTTATACCATCTCATGATGAGGAGAATGGAACCTTAACAGAGGCCATAGGTATGCTGACAAACCTGCAGAACCAGATGATCAATGAAACTGACGAAGTTGATGATGACAGCTGGTTTGGATCACTGTTTTCATGGATCCCACAATGGATGGCAGATGCATTCAAGTTCTTGGGAGCTCTGCTTGTGATGATATTGCTAGGATTTTGTGCTATCAAGATAATAATCTCGCAATGCCAGAAGACTGCGAAACAAGCCATAGGGATGAAGATCATGATTGATATCAAGCCAGGATGGAAGCCCAAAAACCTGAATGGTGAAGAAATAAGAGACTTCGTGAAGACCAGTATTCACGCACCAGAAGGAACAAAGTTTCTCTATCCCAGGGAGCACAGAAAATATGTAGGAAGATGGGTCTATGTAGCACAAATGGACAATGTCAACTAATGATATGGAATAAAGACGAACATGTAAGGACAGCAGGAAGCCTGAAAGGAGTAATAAAAATATGAACTCCAAGGAGACACTTCTTCAAGCCATCATGTACAGACCCCGAAGATGAAGAAGGAATGAACCCAGGCGATGGAGTGAAGATAAAGATAGAAAAATCAAGCAAGTTGTATCCAAAGACGGAGGTGAAAGTGGTCAATGAATCGCCCAGAGGGGATAGTGTAGAGGAGGTCCCAAATAAAGCCTGCACTCCAGTCGCCCATTTTGAAGTACCAGGAATGTTCACACCAAAATATGTGACGTATGATGAGCAGATACATCATCAGAGAGCCGCAGTAGGGCTCTGCCCAGTACCTATTAAAGAGCAACACTGATTGAAGTACCGATACCAAGAAAACCACAGACAGTAAGGTATCCACTATGGAAACCTTACCAGCAAATGAGACGAAATGAAGATTGCCTAAGTACAGTCCCGGAAGAAACTAAAAAGGTCTTAATGGAAGAGGAAGGGTGATGTCACAAGGATCCGGACTGACGTACAAGTAAAAGAAATGACAACCCGAGAATGACACCCATAGATGAAATGCCATGAATAAGGATATCGTGAACCTAAAAGGGGAGAACGATGTTGAAATACACAGAAGCTGAAGCTGTAAACAGGATCACAATAGTCAACCAGATAACACCTGTACATATTCTTGGAACTGCAAGAAAGCTAAGAAAACAGTGCGGCTTGCAATGCTAAGTAGAAGAATAGTGCGGCAAGCGCCATTATACATAATCTACCTCAAAACGAAGCACAGTATTATAAGTGTAATTCCACTTTGCAAACAAAGCAGAATCAACCCAGGTTACTAAACGCCCAATGAGCAGAGATTCATATTCTAGCAAAACGAGAAGAGACGGCTGAATCGAAACTCAGCAGATGCAACACGTGCCAGGAGAGCCAAGGTCATACTAATAAAAGAAACGAACAGTATCTACATATAATTGAAACTTAAGAACAGAATATCCTGTCTCTGAAAGGTCAAGATAAGGAGGCGTAGGCAGGTGGCAAGCCGAATAAGAATCAAATGCACAAATTGAGAGAAACTAGACAATTCACAGTGTGGGAAGCTTGTGACCATCCGAGCGAGGAGAAGCATGAGTTCACACCTATGCCTGGCATCCGCCCAGGCAGAGATATCAGAACTTTCCCAGACAGAAGATGCAGTTTCGAGGCCAACTACAGTGGAATAAATGACACCAAGTTGCTGAAGTGAGGATTGATTGTAACCTTAATTGGAGAAAGGCTGGTAACTAGGGGGCACCCTGCACCTGGCTGACTATTCTGCGTGCTGCTAAGCAAAGTGCTAATGTATACATGGGATTGGTGCCAACCCAATCACAATGGACCAAATAATCTAGGGACCTATAGTTAGTAGAGCCAAAGGGATGTCATACTTTTAGTGACGTCTGCAGTAGTCATTTTTGAAGGAAGGGCTTAGACGCCCACCTGACAGTGTTTATCCAATCCCTCACTTCGTTACCATATACAGATATAGTACCTATATTAAAGTTACCTTTTCCAAACCAATAGAATTGCATGTTAACTTTTGAGAGTTATATACGTCAATTATGAAGAGTTTTCAATATAAATGCTATGATCTTTATGAAGTTCATTGGAATTGAAGCGAGTAGGGTGATCACAACCCTGCTGATTTCCATAAATCCCCATTTTTTGTACTTGTCATTAAACTGACTCTCTTTGCCAAACCATTGAGTTGTCCTTATTGATTGATGTTGGAGTAATAGATCTGCACCCCCATCCATCTCAAGGGTGCAGCTATCTCGTCTTAAAGTACTTTCGGAGCAAGCCTCGGCTCTATGGGCCGGCAGGGGGCCTCCGGAGTACAGGCCAATTTTTCTTCAGTCAGCAAAAGCCCATTTTTCCACATGTGTTAAAACTGCTAGCATTTCTTTCTTTAATTTCGGTTTTGCAGCTGCCTCAGATTGCCCACATTGTCTTTTCAGCTGCAGTCATTTCCTTGAACCTGGAGTTTTATCTAAAGTATAGATACATTTACACTAGACCTGGCTCAGAGAGTAAAAAGTCTCTTTGAACTGCTGTGCTTGGATACATTTTGGCAAGAAATAAACGTGTGTTCCCGTGCGAGTGAAAAGAAAGCTGCTTATTGATTTCTCTCAGTGTTGGTTTGACTGGGCCTTTCACTCAGGAATTATGCCTGGTTTAGGTAAAGCACGGAGGAATATCCTGGGCATGACAGGGCCTTTTTACTCACAGTGGTTTCAGAATGAGCAGATGGAATTAGCGAAAAACAGCATTTTGAAAGGGTGAAAATGTTTCATTGTGAAGGGGAATATTGGGTTTTCAGCAATGCAATGCTGCCTCTTGACTTAATTCCGTTTATATGTTTCAGAGCACACTGGCACCCTCCTGCAGTGTGTCCCCTGTTTCATCCTGCCTGAAGTGTGTGTCAGGATGATGCAGCCATCTTTTTGGTTGTTGCAAAAATGCTGTTTTGAGGTACTGGCGCACACAGGAGCCAGCGCAGCCATTTAGCTGTTTCTTGCACAAATGCAGCTTAATGATGTGGTAAAGCACAGCAGAGTGGGTCAATATATCCCACAGGAACATACTTTACATCACCACCTGTTATCTGCAGACCACCCTACTTTTTAGTAGTCCAGAAGTTTGTTCAATAGTGTTGTGTGTCCTGATGTGGGAATTGTTGTAGCAGGCTTCATCCTGTGTGTGGGGCTGTAGGATGAGAGTAGCAATCAAGGCTTTATGAGGTGAACATTCTCAACTGCAAAACACTTTATTGGGTGATTTCAAAACATCTTTTGATTCATGACATGGGTATTATGGATGTGAGCATTCCACTGTTACTAATTCTGATGCAATGGGGATGTGGGAGACACACAGTTCACATGCGTGTATTGGTGGAACATGTATTCACAGTAATTAAGGTGTTTTCATTACCCAATGGCACAAATTATTAATTGAGCCATGTACACTACTACTCCAAAGGGTATTTTAGCATCATAGGCACAGTCAGGAAGTTAGCATAGCAATGAGCTATTTGCAATTTGGCTATACATACCATCTGCACATTCAGTTAATCGTTCATTTTCCTTTAGCTGTTCCCTTGCAATTGGTGGTACCAATCTGATATGTGTCCTGTCAATGGCTGCAACTACATTAGGAAATCCTGCCATGGCATACACACCAAATGTAACTTCAGATAGCTGTGCCTACATTTCTGGAATTTGAATTATGGTGGTTGCATACTGCCTCATTGCCACCAACACCAGTGTGAGTATCTTGCTGAATGCTCGTTGGGGAGCACCAGCATAGCAAAAATCTACAGTTAATGCACAATGCAGTAGCAAGACTACTTCTCACAATCACCAAGAGAGAGCTCATCACACCAGCATTGGAAACCCTACATTGGTTATGAGTCAAAAAAAAGATTTTTCTTCAAAACACTCTGCATAACCCGCAGAGCAATCCACAGCCAATTCATACAGAGAAAAATCTCCATCTACAAACCAAACTGAACACTAAGGTCCAGCAACAAATTTCACCTTGAACTAAATCGTTACTCAAAGCAGAAATTTGGTGGATCAGCATTCTCCAACATCTCGAAAAAACTTTAGAATTCACTTCGAAGGAAATACAAAAGAAGACCACCTAAAATTCAGAAATTTGCTAAAAACATGGTTCTTTAACTCACCAAGCTAAACAGGAAATACAGTTGAGGGGAAACAGCCAACTCAACACAAGAGAAACACCCAAAACAACCAAAACCTAATGAACCAAAACTTGGATGCACCAACAAAATAAAGCATTTTAACAGAAACCACCATTGAAGAATGTGAACCCTGCCAGACCAACACAACCACTGCACAATAGGGCACAGAATACTAACAGAACTAAGTCACCCTACTAAAACGTTCCAATATCCTGCATAATCACTGTCAAACACTCAACAACACACAACACACTAGACAACTAATCCAATTACATCACCCACACACACTTGCACAACAAACTCCACCTAACCCTTAGCAACTAAAAACAAAACCAGCACACAGTGACCGGTCTGAACTGAAGCTACCAAAAACACATCAAAGATCTCTAGCGCTTTCCCTCTCTATCCCAATAACTAAGCCCTCTTTACTTTTCAGATCTGCAAGAGAGCCGGGAGACGATGAAAAAAGCAGATGTGCACAGGATAACTCACACTAACATAACATAACACACCAGCCACCATTGCCACAGTTCCCTGATATTATCCTGATGCACAAAACTGAAGAATAGACAGCAGTTGCACTCTGATTTTGCTGTTGGGTTCCAAATTAGATATCAGGATTTCCAGCAGGTACATGATGACCTTAGCACTTAGCCTGTACAATCTGAGGACCTCATCATCTGTAATGCCCAACATATTCAGAATCATTTGCTCCATGAAAAAGTGTCTTTTTGCAAGGACATGGTACTTTCCCTTTCCAACATGCTGCTCTGTATCAGGCCCTGAGGGCCTGATTCTTTGCTTAGGATAAAAGCTGTGTAGAAAGCCGACAATGTCCCCTTTAAATTTTAGTACCATCATTCTGAGGTGGGTGGAAAGACTGGAGGGGAGATGTTGTGCTTTCCAGCTGTAAATGCTGATCAAATCTGCCAGCATGTACAGCATACCACTGTTCACATTTTTAAAAGACTGCCACTTTTCTAATTTATGAAAGTGTCCTTAAGCTTTCAGTAAATTGGAAAAGTGTTGCTGCAGTCTAGGAAATGCCCTAAGTGTAAGGGGAAAACGTGTGTAGTAGATGTTAATGACACCATGTGCCATATGTTAACTCCTTTTTTAACATGCAACAGCAGGGCTCTGTGTAAGTCAGGATCATGCTAAATTTGAGGCTTTGATGCGAGGGTGCAATATTCTTACTTGAACAGAATATGATGCTTTTAAGAAAAGTGTTCTTCCTCCATGAAAGGATTGGGGTGATTCTGACTAGTGGCGAAAATAGGAGTGGAAGCCGAATGCGAATGTATCGGTAATGTGTAGTCTGGCAGATTAAGATTTTACCAGATGGCTTGTGATTTATCATGCTGTTGTCCTCTACAGCTGGGAAACTGCCATAACAACCAGTGCTTTCCTAAATGTGATGGATGGACCACATCAATTCTCATGGCTCTCCATCGCAATTAAGAAGGCTTTGAAGTGGCAGTGAAGTAAAATGTCTTGGTGATTCAGGGTGGATTGCTCACAGGAAATACAAACCGGCTGTTATGAACTGGTCGCTGCAGCACAACAACTTTGTCATATGCAGGTAAACATAAGGCTGTCCTTCTAATAAAATAAAGAAGAGCGCTTCTGTGGTAAAACCTGTATCTCGGGACATACTGTAGCTGTTCGAATGTGTTGTGAATGCCTAGAGATTATTTGTTTTCATTGAAAGTGCTGCACGTTCCAGGCTGGCGATGTGCAGCTTGATATGATATGATATGTTGTTTATAACGCACTTAATAGCCATAGGTTTCTAAGCGCAAACCCGGGGATCGAACCTGTGGTGCTCCCTGCCATCTTGCTTCCAAGGTGAGCACGTTGCCCCTGAGCTATCCTCCTGAGGTTTTAACAAATGGTTGCGGCAACTATGCGAATTTGTACAGCTTGAGTAACAGTACATCACTGTGAGCTGTTCCACAACAGCATCAGGAATCCATTTGACTTTGCACTACAGTTACTGTGATGGCGTCCTTGATTAGGACAGCACCGGGCCCGAAGCTATAGAGAGTGCAACTTGTGGACAAAGGTGATCAGCAGTGTTTAGGTCAGCAACGTTCACATCCTTCATGTTACTTGTACTTGGGAGTGGCTTTTCTGATCGTGAAGACAGCTGATCAAATAAGAAGGCACTTATAATCACACACCTGCTGACTTCTGGAAGAAAAGCGGAGACACACAATCTGGAAAAACATATCTTGGCTAAAGTCAATATTTATTGAACATAGGCACCACTACAAATAACCCACCTTTACAGCAACTTCACCACTTCGGAAAGTCCTCACCATGCTGCAATTTTGAGCTGCCAGTTTCTAGCAGGCTACTGATGTCATGGCAGCAAGATTTTCACCGTCTGAAGTTGACAAGAAACCGTATTTCCAGCTATTCTGATGCACGTTGTGCTACCGAAATCTACTTCTTCCTTAGACTCACTGAAAGTAGTGTTCTTTAAAATAGCAGGCATTCTAAATAGTGTAGGTACCCTGAATTGCACACATGTATACATTATTTGACCACAGGCCGTGGAGTAAATGTTCCATTTAAGCACTATACCCTGAAGTGTAGCAGCATAACTGGCTCAGGTAATGGGTTGAGGATGATTACAGGATTGTCTCAAAATGGAGAATTACATTATGGAATCTAGCATTTCGGACCTACATCTAGATGTCTCAAAATGGAGAAGGACATGACACAATCTAACATTTGAGACCTGCCTATGGATGTCTCTAAATGTTATGTTATGTTACTTGCCATTTATATAGCACCTAATGTATGCACCTTATATGGTATGACCTCAAAGCGCTGGTAGGTTGAACGCCCTTGGGAACCGCAGTTCATGTCAGTAGAGAGAGAGAGTGTAGTATGATGCGTGGGTGCACCGGATATGTGTGCAGCTAGCGTGGTTGTTGCATGATAGCTGCTTCATAGCGGTAGGTGTTGTCCTGAGGAAATCAGTTGGATGTGTTCAGTCTGGAGGGTGGACACTCAGACTGAGTTCTGGCTGCGTTAGGCCTGAGGAGATGCCTAAGCTAGCCAGAATGTGCTCAGCTAGCTGTGTTTTATGAGGATGATGGGTTGTTCGTGGGGTCATGTTAGTATGAGGACAGTTATGCCGAATGTGTCATAGCATTGCTGTGTTCTAGTTGAATGATGGTGTATAGGAGAGAGTAAGCATAGTAGTGTGATATGGTGGTTTATCAGTGAAGCACTTGCATTCAGGCAGGGGAGCAGGACATTTCGTCATTTGTTCTATCCACGCCATCATTTGTTCCATCCACTTTCGTCCACTATATCATCTACTCCATCATTTTCCATCTGTTCCATCCACTTCGTCGTTCCATCCACTTCGTCTGTTTCATCCACTTCATCCGTTTCATCCACTCCATCAGTTCCATCCACTTCGTCCGTTCCATTCACTTCACCCGTTCCATCTACTTCAACCATTCCATTAGTTCCATTTACTTCATCCGTTCCATCAATTCTTCCGTTCCATCCATTTCATCTGTTCCATCCACTTCATCCGTTAGATCCAATTCATCCATTCCATCCAATTCATCCATTCCATCTATTTCATCCGTTCCATCCATTTTATCCATTTAATCCGGTCCATCCATTTCATCCCTTTCATCCATTCCATCCATTTCATTCATTCAATCTACTTCATCCACTCTGTCCATTCTGTCCATTCGATCTACTTTGTTCACTCCATCCAACTTTTCGATCCATCCAGGTATCAACTCTATCTGATCCTCCATCCACTTCATCAATGCATCTATCCACTGTTTCCATCCACTTCATCTGTACCACCCACTTCACCCGTTCCATCCACATCATCACTTCCATCCATTTCATCACTTTATCACTTCCATCTATTTCATCACTTCATCACTTCCAACCATTTCGTCACTTCCATTCACTTCATCACTTATGTTCACTTCATCACTTTCGTCCACTTTATCACTTTCGTCCACTTTGTTCGATTCACTTCATCTGTTCTATCTGCTTCACCCGTTCCATCCACTCTATCCGTTCCATCCACTGCATCCATTCCATCCACTCAATCCGTTCCATCCAATCCATCTGTTCCATCCACTTCATTCATTGAATTCATTCCATTGGTTCCATTCACTCCATTCGTTCCATCCACTCCATACGTTCCATCTGCTTCATCCGATCCATCTGCTCCATCCGTTCTATTCACTCCATCCATTCCATACACTCCATCCCTTCCATCTACTCCATCCGTTCCATCCATTTCTTCACTCAATCCGTTCCATCTGCTCGATCCACTCAATCCACTCTATCAGTTCTGAGCATTCCATCCACTCCATCCATTCCATTTTCTTCGTCGGTTTCATTCTCTTCATCTGTTCCATTCCCATCATCTGATCCATCCACTCTGTTCTCTCATTCGCTCTATCGCTTCCTTCCACTCTATCTACTCATCCACTCTATCCGTTTCATCCACTCTATCCGTACCTTCCACTCTATCCCTTTTTTCTTTCTTCTTTATTACTCTGTAAATTCCATCCACTTTATTTGTTCTATCTGTTTCCTTCATTCTACCCACTTCATCTATTCATCCACTCCATCCTTTCATCCCTTCATCCACTCCATTCCACTGTTTCCTTTGTTCTATCCACTTCATCTGTTCATCCACTCCATCCATTCATCCCTCCATCCACCCCATCCCTTCATCCCCTCCCTCTACTCCATCCCGTCATCCCCTCCATTCGCTCCATCTTTTCATCATCTCCATCGACTCAATCTACTCATCCCTTCTATTCACTCATCTATTCATCCTCTCCATCGACTCCTTCTGCTAATCTCTTCTATTCACTCTATTTGTTCTCTCCATCGACTCCATCCACTCATCCCTCCATTCACTCCATTTATTCATCTATTCATCCTCTCCATCGACTCCATCGACTCATCCCCTCCATTCACTCCATTTATTCATCTATTCATCCTCTCGATCAACTCCATCCACTTGTTCCCCTTCAACCATTTCTTCCCCTTCATCCACTCATTCCCCTCCATCCACTCCATCTACTCTATTCAATCTCTTTGTTCCATCAACTCCATCCGTTCCATCAACTCTATCCACTCCATCCGTTACATACACTCTATCCGTTACATACACTCCATCCGTTCCATTCACTCCATCGGTTCCTTACACTCCATCAGTTCCTTACACTCCATCCGTGTCACAGACTCCATCCGTTCCATCCACTGTATGTACTCGTCCGTTCCATCCATTCTTCCCTTCCATCATCCCCTCCATCTGCTCCATCCACTCATCTCATCCATCTATTTCGTCCATTTGATTTGCTCAATTCACTTCATACAATTCCATCCACGCGCTCCATCCTTTCCATCTTTTCAATCTGTTCCATCCATTCTATACATTTGTTCCGTTCCATCCACTTCATCTGTTCCATCCACTTCATCTGTTCCATCTACTTCATCTGTTGCATCCACTTCATCCTTTCCATCCACTTCATCCTTTCAATCCACTTCATGCGTTCTATCCGCTTCATGCATTCTATCCGCTGCATCCGTTTCATCCACTGCATTCGTTCCATGCATCCGTTCCATCCACTTCATCTGTTCCATCCACTTCATCCATTCCGTCCATTTGATTCATTTCACTCAGTCTATTCGATTTACTTACACTATCCAGTTTGGTCATTCAGTCTTGTTCGATTGACTCTCTTTGCTCTTTTGTTTTCTTTGTTCTACAACCTTTGGTTTCTGTTTATTGTGGCTATTTACTCCGTTTGTTCTAAGTGACGATTTTTTAAGAGAAGAGGCACATTTTTAAGGGAAGAGCCACTTTTTCAGTAGTTTGCAGAATGACAAGTAGTCTTCGGTGAGTCGAATGCGGGGTGGAAGGGAGTTCCACAGAGTGGGTGCCAAGGCTGAGAATGATGATCCTCCTACCTGACTGAGTTGGAATTTGGCATCACTAGGAGAAGGGCAGAGCTCGATCTTAGAGTACGTGGTAGGTGTTAGGGTTTTAGCTTGTTCTGTAGGTATAGAAGTCCGGTTTTATGCATTGCTTGGTCAGAGATGCATAAGGTTTTGAAAGTCACCCTTCGTCCAACCGGGAGCCAGTGGAGAGTTCTGAGGGTTGGGGAGGTGTGGTCTCTTGGGTCAAGTGCTAGAAGCAGTTTGGCTGCAGCGTTTTGTGCTCTTTGTAGTTTGGTGAGGTGGTATGCTTGGACCCCGAGGTAGAGGGAGTTGGCATAGTCCAGTCGTGACATTACAATAGATTGGATGGCGGCAAGTCTGCTGGGAAAGGAGAGGTACAGAAAAATGTGCCCACGAATTTTGAGCTGGTAATGGCAAGACTTAGAGATGTTGTTGATATGGCATGACAGAGTTAGGTCAGAGTTGAGAGTGCATCCAAGGTTTTTTACTGTGGCTGAGGTGGTCGGTAGAATGCCCATGGATGATGGCCAGGGTAGAGTGTGGGGAAGAAGGATGGTGTTGTTGCACACCATGATTTCAGTTTTGGTGGGGTTTAAGAGGAGGTGGTTCATGGTCATCCAGCGACCAATGTCAAGGAGGCAGGCAGCAAGGTTGGGCTGACAGTTGGGGTTTGAGTTTAGGAGTTTTAAGATTAACTGGGTGTCATTGGCGTAGTTATAGCACAGGATACTGTGCGAGCGAATTATTCTCTGGAGGGTGGACATGTAGAGGTTGAACATGTGGGCTGATAAGCACGCTCCTTGTGGAACTCCGGTATTGACTGGTCGGGCGGCGGAAACAAAGGGAGAGAGGAGGGTTATTTGGCTTCTCTTGTTGAGGAAGGATGCTATCCACTTGAGAGCGTTTCCACGGATTCCTAGGAAGTGGAGGCAGTCGAGGAGGATTGAGTGGTTGACTGTGTCAAAGGCGGCAGATATGTCTAAAAGGATTAGTGCAGTGCATCCTGCAGAGTCTGCAGAGATCTTAAGGTCATCCCAGATAGAGGTCAGAGTGGTTTCGGTTCTGTGACGAGGTCTGAAACCAGATTGTGCAGGGTCTAGGAGATAATTGGCTTCGACAAAGGCATTTAGTTGAGAGTATGCGGTTTGATCGATGAGTTTAGCAAGGAACCTGGGGTTTGAGATGGGGCAGTAGTTTTTGGGATTGAGAGGGTCGAGGGAGTTTTCTTTTTTTAGAAGAGGCTTGACATGAGCTGTTTTGAAGGCGTCGGTGAAAATTGCCAAGGAGAGGGAATCCTTTATGATGTTTCTTGCATGCTCTCCAGAGCAGGTAGATGCAAATATTTCTTTGAGGGTTGGGGCGGGGCATGGGTCTAAGGGGGAGCCGGAAGGTTTCCGGGCGGAGAGAAGTTTAAGAAATTGGTCTGTTGATATTGGTGTGAACGAGTTGAAGGTGGGTTGGGTTTGAGTTGATGGGGTAGGCGGGGGGGTGTCAGGTCAGGTGGGTGGATTGCATAGGGGGACATGAGGGCTAGTTTGTTGTTTAGAGAGTTTGTTCTTTCGAGAGCAGTGGTGTAGAAGTGGAGAGAGAGTCGCAGAGTGACTGAGATGGGATCGATTGGGTGGTGGTACAGGTTGGTTTGGTGAATTCAAGGATGATTTTATGGAGTTCCTTGGTGGGTTTTTCACAGTTGAGAATTCGGGAGTTGTAGTGGACTTTTTTTGCTTTTCGGATTTTGGCTTTGTAGTGGCGATGGTGCCGGGCTAGGGTGGATCTACTCAGGATGTTTTTTTTCTTTCCACCATTTGCGTTCAAGGGATTTATACAGTTGTTTTGCATTCTTCAGTTCTAGTGTAAACCATCTGGGCGAAGGGCCACGGCAAGTCGAATATCGGCAGGTGGGGGTGAGTGGGATCAATGAGATATTGAGCCATGAATCAAAGGTGTTGATGGTTAACGGTTCATTGCGTGGGAAGGTTGGGGGAGGGGCTTGAAATAGCGAATTGGCTAGGTCCAGGAGGATTTTTAGTTTCTTCCAGAAATGTCTTTGATTAGGTGGGGAGGGCGGGCGAGTGAATGGTGAAAGGTACAAAGAAGGGATCCGACCAGATGATAGTGTTCTGGGGAAGAGGAAATAGCTGACAAGCCCATAGGTCAGCGCTCACCCTCCAGAACTTGTAAGACAAGATAGCTGCACCATGTGAGGACAGGGGGTGCAGGATTCACTTACTCCAACACGACTCAATAATGAGGACTCAGTAAGTTGGCAAAGGGAAGTCTGTTTAATGACAAGTACATCAAACAGAGAAACAGATGGAAATCAGCAGCATTGCGATTACCTGTCTCGCTCCGACTTCCTCGAACCTCAGTCGAACAGCAATTCTTATAGGCAAAAATCATCATCACTGACGTCTAATTCTATAAAAAATCATCATGCAATATAATTGATTAGGAAAGGTAACTTAAGTATAGGTGTCATATCTGTATATGATAATAGGGCATGCAGATTGGATAACTCTTATCGGGTGGGAGTCTACGCCCATCCCTCTACATCATGAGTGATAGACGTCACTACAACTACAACGTCCTATTGGTTACAATATCTATAGGACTCCAGATAATTTGGTCCATTGTTATTGGGCAAGTTACACCCCTAGACATACATTTTCACTTTTAATTAGCAGCATGCAGAATGGACACCCCTGTGCCTGGTGTCCCAAGTTTCACCCTGCCTCCCTTCCATCAATCAGTGCTTTAGGGCGATGTGTCAATTAGTTGGCTAAGGATGGCCTCGAAACTGTAGTCTCTTATCGGGAAAAATTATGGCATCCTCGGGTCCTGGATGACATCAGGCGATGGTACTTCTTCACGCCTGGCTGGTCACGTGTTAGTTCACCATTAATCTGCTTCAGTTTCTAGCTTTTAGTGCATTTAATTCTGTGTCAGCCTAGCCACCTGCATTGGCCCCCCTTATCTTGACCTTCATGAGGCAGGCTGGTATGCTCTGAAGTTTGAGTCTTGTTAGCTGACGGTCTCCTCCCTTTCTCTGGGTGACCTCGATTTCCTAGGCATGAGCCGCTCTTTGGTGAGTTTCGATTCCGCTCCTTCTCTTGCCTTTGGCTGGGTTTCGAAACTTGGCCTGTCAGGTTTCTGGCTGCCTGGGTACATTTCTGCTTTTACAAAATGGACTCGCACTTGTATAATGTGCCTTATTGAGGTAGATATATGGTTGGTGCTTGCCGCTCTATCTTCTACTAAGCATTGCAAGCAGTATCGATTTCTTAGCATCTTGCGTTTCAAGCCTATTTACACACATTTAACAGGTCGGTTGCTTCCATCTTGTCACGTAGCACCGTTTCCTCACGTTTTAACATTGTCTGTTCTCTGTGTCTATTACATTTATTTCATAGTTACTCGCCCTGGCGTGCTTGTCTTCGATAGCCGCTTTTGTTCATTCACGAGTCTGCTCAGGCCCTTAAGTCATTTCCACTGGCCTTCCATTAAGGCTTTTGGGGTCTCTTCGTGGACCGTATGTAGGCACTCTTCGTTCCGTATCAGTGGCTGGTATTGCTGTTTGATAGGGTACCGTGCTGCCCAGGGTTGTCTGGTTATGGGTGCTTCAACAGGTATGGATCTTCTGATGTATACTGGGCAGAGTCCCAGTGCAGCCCTTTGTAGGTTAATTTGCTCTTCATACGTCACATACCTTGGCGAGTATGCTCCTGGTACCTCGAAATGAGGGGAAGGGGTGCAGGCCATTTCTGGGACCTCCTCTACACATCCCCCCTGGTTGGTTCATCGACCACTTCTGCAACCTCCTTTGCATTCATTTATTTTGATTGTTCGGTGTCATGTTCATCGTCTTCAGCGTTTGTACATGGTGGTGTGAATGTGTGAGCCTTTGGAGTCCATATTTTTATCACTCCCTTCAAACTCCCTGCTGTCTTCACATGTTCATCTTTGTTCCATGTCATTAGCTGACATTGTCCATTTGGGCTGCAGTAGATCAATTTTCCTTCATACCTTCTTTGTTTCTTAGGGTATGTGAACTTTGTTCCCTCTAGCGCAAATTTGCTGGCTTTCACAAAGTCTCTTATTTCTTCATCAGTCAGGTCTCTGGGCTTCCACCCTGGCTCAACATCAACCATTATTTTCATCCCTATGGCTTTGATCGCAGTTTTCTGGCACTGTGTAATGATTATCTTGATAACATAGAATCCTAGCAATACCATTGCTAGTAGAGCTCACAGAAACTTTAATATATCTGCCATCCATTGTGGGACCCACGAGAATAGGTCTCCAAACCAGCTGTCATCGTCCACTTCATGTCATAAATCACCAAGGTATCTTTTGAAAAGGATACAGTAACCAAAAAGGATACATTTGGTAGGGCTCTTCCGGATCCTTATTCACACGACTTGATAGTAGTGAAGTCAAATTAGACCTTCCAAATGATACCACTCTCTGACCGATGAAACAGGCAGAGAGAGGGATCACTGGAAAGGGCATGGGAGCTTTATAGGAAGTCAGCCTAGGATAAATAAAGTATCATAAGAAATTGTCCCAAATCAACTGACTATAGAACAGCAATATCACTAGTTAACAACACTGACCTGTGGGCTTAGAATTGAAGTCTTCACCAAGTCTCTGAAGAAATCCAGGAGTTGAAACAACGAAAAGGAAGGGAAGGTTAGTAAGGGAGACTTATCCCGAACGGCACCAGGCTCACGCTAGGTACCGGGTTGGTGCACCACAGGATAGCGTCCAAAGTACTGTGCACAATCACCTTCAAAAGAAATATTTCCTTTCCCACCTAGAAACAGAAATAAGATGAACTGAGTCCACCTGTTATCTCCTCACAGGTGCCAGGGATTCACTCCAAAGCAAAGAATAGTATGCGTGTGGAATTACACGTTCAACAGAGTTCAAAAGCCTGCATGCAGGATTACACGCACCAGAGTTCACGTGGCCGGGACAGCCGCTCTTGCAAGCGTGAGGAAAAAGCCCGCGTGTAGGTTTACATGCGACAGAGTTCACGCAGCCGGGACAGCCGCTCTTGCAAGCATGAGGAAAAAGCCTGCATGCAGGTTTACACGCAACAGAGTTCACGCAGCCGGGACAGCCGCTCTTGCAAGCGTGAGGATTCACACGCAACACAAGGACATGCAACTAGGACCACAGCGTGCAAAGAGTAGAGTAGCTTGCGTGCGATAAGCAAACAAAAGTGCACGCAGTCAGAGCAGCCGTACCTGAAGAGTTCCAAAATCTGCGTGTGTATTACCCACGAACAAAGTACACGCAGCCCAGGACAGCCACGCTTGGAAACAGCATCCGCGTGGGAATTCCACGCGGCCAACTTCACATAGTCAGGAAAGCAGCATGCAAAGAAATCAGGAACCTGCGTGTCAGAATACACACGACTGAAGAGCACGCAGACAGAGCAGCCAACCTGTGACTTCCAGACAGCAGCTCCAGGAATTCACGTGTGGAAGGAAACACGCCGAAGAAGCCAAGGAAGTAACTGAAGAAAATGCGAGGACGCAGATCAAGGGTTTCAGCTACCAAACGCCATAATGGTTCAATCAGAAGCAGTGAGCGACGTATTCACGCTGCTTATGAACGTACTACCAAAACACACGTGACTAACCTAAATCACGTGAATTTAACGACGTGAATAATGCAGACGTCGTTTTCCCGGGAGTGCATCAAACAATCTCCATTTAGAATAGAGCGGTCTAGCAGTTCTATGAGCATAACTCGTTCTGCATGAAGATGTTGTTCCAGGTCCAGGGGTACTATGTCCAGCATGCATGACAGTGCCACCCCCCAAAGGAGCAGTCTCTCCTTTTTCAAATGGAATTTTCTTAATAAAGCAGGAGCATGGATATTGGAAAGAGGTTCCCAGGACCTATCTTCGGGACCATAGCCTTTCCAGTCCACCAGATAATATGGCCTACCAGAACGTAGTCTCAGATCCAGTATTTCTTGTACCTCGAATTTGTCCTAACCTTTCACAGAAACAGCAACAGGCCGTATATGCAATCTAGTAGCATCGGAGCATGGTTTGATGAGTGACACGTGAAATACTGGATGCACTCGCCATCGTTTTGGCAATGGCAGACAGACAGCAGCCGGGTTAATCACGTTGATCACTTCATATGGCCCAATATATTTAGGCAACAGTTTCTTTTTACCAGGTATCCTCAAGTTCTTAGTAGACAGCCATACTTTCATGCCTGCTTTGTAAACTGGTGCAGGGACTCGATGAGCATCAGCATAGGTCTTATCTCGTTATTAAGCCTGCTCCAATTGCTGTTTCACCTTCGTCTGTAGACTCTTTAGATCTCTGACATTACGAACTGCTGCAGGAATATCCATAGACAAACCGGAATCCAAAGGAATGGATCGGGGGTGTTGCCCATACAGAGCATAGAAAGGTGAAGTACCTATGGCACTATGGTAGGAATTATTGTAGGCAAATTCCGCTGCCGGCAGGACATTGACCCAGTCTGACTGGAACTGCAGACACAAAACCGCAGGTATTGTTCCATAGTGCTATTGACCCTCTCAGTCTGTCTGTCCGTTTGGGGGTGATACGCACAAGACATCCTGTCATCAATTAGTAATGCCGAGGTTAGTGCTCTCCAAAAACGTGATGCAAATTGAGATCCCCTGTTAGTAATTATCGCTGAAGGTAGACCAAAAAAACGGAATATATGCCGGATGAATAGGTCAGCTAGGACAGCAGCTGTTGGTAACCCAATACAGGGAACAAAAAGAGCCAATTTCGTAAAGTAGTCCACCACCACCCTTATGGTATTGTAACCATTATTTCTTGGGAGTTCTACCATAAAATCCATCGATATCATCTCCCATGGTTTGTGAGGAACATGTAAGGATTGTATTAAACCCACGAGTTTGGCGGGAGTGTTTTTGCATTGGATGCATACTGAACATGTTGAAACATAATCTGTAACATCTCGTGTTATGGAAGGCCACCAACACCATCTTTTGAGCAGCTCTAGGGTCTTCTTCTGTCCAGGATGGGCTGCCATCAAGGAATCGTGTCCCCAACTGAGAGCCTTGTTCCGGGTGGTAACTGTTGGTAGATAAAGCACCCCTTGTGTGAAAGGCAAACCGTTGTGTATGTCTAGATTCAGTTCCTGAACCAATCAGGGATTTTGTTTCACCCATTCCTGTAATTCACATTTTAGGGAAGGTTGTGCAGAACAACTACATATCACATGGTCTGCCAACAACGTATTTTGCACCGGTAGTTCTTCCTTCAACTCCTCACCGATGCGGGATAAAGCATCCGATTTGACATGTTGTCTGGCAGGGCGATAAGTAATCTGGAAATTGTATTGAGCAAAAAACACATGTCATCTGGCCTGTCGAGCCATAAGGCATTTCATAGTTTTGAATGCCTGAAGATTCCGATGATCAGAGTACACCAACACCTGATGTTTGGCCCCAAGAAGATGATGTCGCCATTCTCGGAAAGCATCCTTGATCGCAAGCAATTCCCGCTCAGTAACAGTATAGTTCTGTTCGTATGAAGTTAGCTTACGGGAGAAAAAAGAAACAGGATGCTCTTCCTTGGTTTCTGCACAAACCTGCGATAGTACAGCTCCTATAGCGACACTGGAAGCATCCTCTTCAATGATAAATTGACAATCAGGATCAGGATGTTGATGTACAGGTGCAGTAGTAAATGCTTCCTTTAACATCTCAAAAGAGGCTTGGGCGTTCTGGTTCCAACAGAATGATACTTTGGAACTAGTTAACGCAGTCAAGGGGACCACTGTTTTGGAGAAAGAGCGAATATAACTGCGATACAAATTCGCAAAACCTAGGAATGACTGTAGTGACTTGACATTATGTGGAATGGGTCAATTCAATATTGCCTTCACTTTGGAACGGCTCATTCGAACACCATGATTGGTAATGTCGTAACCCAGAAATTCAACTTCTTGTGTATGAAAGACACATTTCTCGGTTTTAACAAAAAGTTTGTTCACTCTGAGCCTTTGTAGGACAGCAGACACATGTTTAAGATGTTCTTGGAAAGATGATGAATATATCAATATGTCATCCAAGTAGATCACCACAAATTGATGCATCATGTCCGTGAAGATATCGTTCATGAAAAACTGAAATGTGGTGGGAGCGTTACAGAGGCCAAAGGGCATCACCAGATATTCATAAAGGCCGTACCGCGTCTTGAAAGCAGTCTTCCATTCGTCGACCTCACGAATGCGAACCAGATTGTAGGCTCCTCGTAAGTCCAATTTAGAAAAGTACATAGAAGTACCTAGCTGATCTAACAAAACATTTATCAATGGTAAAGGGTACTTGTTCTTTATGGTGATGTCATTAAGAGCTCTATAATCAATACAGGGCCTTAGATCTCCCTCTTTCTTTGGAACAAAAAATAATGGGGAGGCAGCAGGCGATTGGGAAGGCCGTATGAATCCCATATCAAGAGCTTTAGCGATGTATTCATTCAGGACAACATCTTCTTTGGGAGTTAAAGAGTAGACACGACCAGTAGGGATTTTAGCCCCAGGAATTAGTTCAATCGGACAATCATACTGTCTATGTGGAGGCAGCTGTTCTGCCTGGCCTTTGTCAAAAACATCAGCATATTCCGTATATTCACTTGGTATAGGTGTACCGATCTGATGTACCACATTGATAGTGGAACCACCCTCCATAGAGGCCAAAATATGTGATTTGGTTGAAACCTCCTGACTGGCAAAGCAATGTTCATTGCAATAACTGGAAGGATATTGGATCAATCCCGTAACCCAGTCAATGGTGGGATTATGAAGAGTCAACCAGGCAAGACCAAGCAATAGTTTGTACTGCGGAGCCGCAATGACATCAAAAATCATTTCCTCTGAATGACCATTTGATAAAGTCATCCAAATAGGTACAGTCTCCTGGGTTACCATATCTGAAATCAACACTGACCCATCTACAGTATTAACTGTTTCAGGTTTGTGCTTGTTTACAAGGTATATAGAACATTTCTTAGCGTACGTAATATCAATGTAATTTTTTGTGGCTCCGGAATCAACCATAGCCCTGGAAACTAATTCTTGGTCAGCAAAACGTAACGTCACATCAACAACTATAGGTGTGTACACTGGAATGGTATGGGAGTCCGATGTAGCACTCGACACAGGGACTCCTGCTACTGTCGAGTTTTGGCGTTTCCTGAACGCTTAACTGGTTTCTTGGGACATGCCGCCAGTAAATGCTCAGATGAACCGCAGTACATGCATAAATTGTTTTTTCTCCGATTCTCTCTCTCTGCATTAGATAACCGGCCTCTCACGGCACCAATCTGCATTGGTTCAGGGTCACTCGAGGAAGCTGCCGGTGCCTCTGGACGAACCAGTGTTTGCAAAAAAGGTTTTCTCTCTCCTTTGCAAGCATTTCTTCGAGCATCGATTTGTAGAATCAAATCGAGAAATTCTGTGAACCCTGTAGGAACCACAGGGACCGTAGACAAGGCGTATTTTAGCTCTTCTGAAAGACCCTTGTAAAAAACAGCCGTTTTCTTGTCTTCGGGCCATTGGGTTTCGGCTGTTAATCGATTGAATCTGGCTATGTAAGCCAACAGAGTCTGACTACCTTGTTGTAGACTTAGCAACTCCAGATCTGTGGCTTGAGTGGCGTAATGCATATCAAAGACCTTACTCATAGCAGCCAGAAGATCATCGCAATCGTAAAGCAAGGGACTGTTTGATTCCAATAAAGGATCAGCCTAAGCAGCAGCTGTATCCCCCAAATGAGAAAGCAGGAATGCTGCTTTTGTAGTTAAATCGGGAAACAAGTTAGGCCTGCACAGGAAATGGAGTCGACACTGATTGACAAAGGTTCTATAGGTTTTAGGATCACCTGTGAACCTTTACGGGGGAGCCAAAGGAAACTGTGTTGGCATAACTACTTTAAGAGTCTCTTGTGATGGTGCCGATGTCCCAGATCCAGATGCAGTGGCCACTGGAGTCTGTGCTCCCTGAGGACTGGCATGAATGGCGTCTTGCATAACATCCATGCAATGCTGTAATATGTCCTGTGCCGTAATCATTTCGTTTCTCAAATCGGTGATTAACTGAGTCAAGACAGTCAAAGGATCCGTACCCTCCATGGCTTCTGATTCTGTCATAAATCACCAAGGTATCTTTTGAAAAGGATACAGTAACCAAAAAATATACAATCGGTGGGGCTCTTCCAGATCCTTATTCACACGACTTGATAGTAGTGAAGTCAAATTAGACCTTCCAAATGATACCACTCTCTGACCGATGAAACAGGCAGAGAGAGGGATCACTGGAAAGGGCATGGGAGCTTTATAGGAAGTCAGCCTAGGATAAATAAAGTATCATAAGAAATTGTCCCAAATCAACTGACTATAGAACAGCAATATCACTAGTTAACAACACTGACCTGTGGGCTTAGAACTGAAGTCTTCACCAAGTCTCTGAAGAAATCCAGTTGAAACAACGAAAAGGAAGGGAAGGTTAGTAAGGGAGACTTATCCCAAACGGCACAAGGCTCACGCTAGATACCGGGTTGGTGCACCACAGGATAGCGTCCAAAGTACTGTGCACAATCACCTTCAAAAGAAATACTTCCTTTCCCACCTAGAAACAGAAATAAGATGAACTGAGTCCACCTGTTATCTCCTCACAGGTGCCATGGATTCACTCCAAAGCAAAGAATAGTATGCGTGTGGAATTACACGTTCAACAGAGTTCAAAAGCCCGCGTGCAGGATTACACGCGACAGAGTTCACGTGGCCGGGACAGCCGCTCTTGCAAGCATGAGGAAAAAGCCAGTGTGCAGGTTTACACGCAACAGAGTTCACGCAGCTGGGACAGCCGCTCTTGCAAGCGTGAGGATTCACACGCAACACAAGGACACGCAACTAGGACCACAGCGTGTAAAGAGTAGAGTAGCTCGCGTGCGATAAGCAAACAAAAGTGCACGCAGTTAGAGCAGCCGTACCTGAAGAGTTCCAAAATCCACGTGTGTATTACCCGCGAACAAAGTACACGCAGCCCAGGACAGCCGCGCTTGGAAACAGCATCCACGTGGGAATTCCACGCGACCAACTTCACGTAGTCACGAAAGCAGCATGCAAAGAAATCAGGAACCCGCGTGTCAGAATACACGTGACTGAAGAGCACGCAGACAGTGCGGCCAACCTGTGACTTCCAGACAGCAGCTCCAGGAATTTGGGTGTGGAAGGAAACACACCTAACAAGCCAAGGAAGTAACTGAAGAAAATGCGAGGACGCAGATCAAGGGTTTCAGCTACCAAATGCCATAATGGTTCAATCAGAAGCAGCGAGCGACGTATATTCACGCTGCTTATGAACGTACTGCCAAAACACACGTGACTAACCTAAGTCACGTGAATTTAACGACGTGAATAATGCAGACGACGTTTTCCCGGCAGTGCATCAAACAATCTCCATTTAGAATAGAACGGTCTAGCAGTTCTATGAGCATAACTCGTTCTACGTGAAGATGTTGTTCCAAGTCCAGGGGTACTATGTCCAGCATGCATGACACTTCATCACTTTCATCGATCATCTGGTTTTTCAGGATTGTCAGCATGCTTATGGCCTCTGTTAGGGTTCCGTTTTCTTCATCGTGTGATGGTACAAATGTGCAACATGATTGTCTGATTTTTGCACAAACACCTCCATCCATTGCAGTGATCATGTCAAGCACATATCTGTTTTGGAGGGTCATCAGTCTGATTGCTCTCAGCTCTTCTTTGATCGAGTTGAATCCTTTTATAGTGGTATTGATGGTCTGCAATAACTCCCATCTGGTTATTTGCAACCATTTAGTATTCACTCCAACTTGGATGTGGGGCAAGAGTAGTGTTGTGATTACTGTTTAGGTGAGGCTGAACAGCCTGTGTTCGTACGGGATTGCATGGAATGCCTCTTCTGATTTGGGAGAAAAGTAATTTTCCCTCTTCATCCTGGCTGCCAGTTCCACAGATCTCCTTCTTCTTAGATGAGCATCTGATTTTGGGAAACTGTCCAACTTCAGGTCATTCTTAGGGATGACTAGCACGGGAACATGGACGTTCACTATTGTGCATCTGCCTCCCCAGTTTTTCGGCAGCCTTATGTATGCCTTGGATTCACACGCCCAGTAGTGGTCCATAATAACTGTGGTTCCTTGTGTCATTCCTGGAGCTTCACAGATTCGTCCGCAGTTTTGATTCTCTCTCATCTTCCTTGTGCCATTGTTTCTGAAACATAGTTTCAGGCTCTCCAGTGGTACTTTCTGCAGGGGTCCTCCTCTATCTTCGACCCATGTAAGCAGTTTTACCAACTTTGGCCACAGAGGTTTGCATAACCTCTGCGAGTTCTCTATTGCTTCTTTGCAGGCTCCAAGGACCATCCACGCTCAGCAGATTACTACTCCGTCCTCTCATCCATCTGGGGAGACCACTGACCCCTAGGTCTGCATTTGGCTTTTGTTCTTACAGATTTGAGCCTCTTCTGCAGTCTTTCCTTGAACGTTCAGTCTCGGGTTAACTTCCCATTTTATCCCTGATCCTTTGATGCCAGGGTTACCGTACCTGATCACATGGTTTCTGGTGTGCGCTCGGTTTCTTGTTTTAATGTCCTGGACGTAGCCATCTTCATCCGGGTAATCCTTTTCGTTGGCCCAAATCAATGAGGCGTCTTTTCTCATAAATTGTCCTCTGGTGTTACACATTGCTACATGTGACATACAGTGTGCTGTAGGGACATCAATTTCTACAGCCACGAAGATCTTGGATTTTCCCATGCTGTATGGTAGGAGAGCACAGATGAAGCATTCTCCTTCTGACTGCCTTCGTCCTACTTCCTTCATGTGCTGGTACCATATGTTGTTTCCGAGATGGGCTGTGCTGTCCAGGTAATCATTAAGTTCATTGTTATCTTCGTGTGGGCTTCTCTTGATTCTCAGCGTTCTTCTGTAGTTGGCTATGACTATGTCTCTAAATGCATCTGTGCTGCTTTTCCTTTCTGGGTGTCTCTGTGGAGCAGGCTGCCTCAACGGCATCGCTGTGGTAGGAGAAGGTTTTGTGTTTCTCTTCCTCTCCTCTTGTTGTTTTTCATTGTGGTTCTCTGGCCTCCATTGGCTCACCATCTCCTCAGCGTGAGGCTGAGTTATAGATCTGGTGCTTGTTTGCAGTTCTCGAGCAGGCGTGTTTGTCGTTATAGTCTCTGCAGTTCTATATTCCAGCTCCTCGTGCAGTTTCTTTGCTCTGACTATGAAAGGGAACAAATAGTCTATCAGCATTTGTGTTTTCTCTGTGAATTCCTTTGTGGCTACTTCTGTTCTTTTGAGGGATTTTGCTCTGCCCTCTCTCTCTAGTGTTTCACATGGCTCCTCTTGGGTACTTCCACTGTTTTCTGGACCTGTTTGTTCAGCAGGCAGTCTCCTCTTCTCTGCTGCTTTCGTTGGAGGCCCTGTAGCCATTGACACTTGCCCTTGTCTGTGTGCATCCTATGTGTGGGTGCGTGCAGTGGTCAGTGCAGCATTTTCATTCATTCTGTGCTGACCCTGTTTCCAGCTTTTCACTTCAATAGTTATCTCTAATGTGTCTAAATCATTGCTCATTACATTTCAATTGAGTTTGTTACTTTTATCATCAGGTTTTCTTGGGACTGGAATGACTATATAGGGTCTGGATGCTTTCGTAGGCCCCAGATGTTCATTATCTGGTGGGTGCACTCAGATTGGGGCACTTTGCGCACCAATAAAGAAAGCATTTCTTATTGTTAAAAACAATAATAATAACAATACATATACACAAAATCATTTTGAACGACAATTTGCAGCATTTTCTTCCAGGGAAGTGGGGGTGCCCTTCTGTTGGGGGTAAAACCAAGTTACTGTTCTGGGCCCCCATTTCGAATGAGTTCATAGTCAATTATTTATTCCTTCTTTTGCTCTGGTCTCATATTTCGAGAGTTTGCTACTATTAGAGGGACGAGTGCTTCTCCAAATGTCCCCCCTCACGTGAGTGACGATGGTAGTCTCTGGGTACTCAGTATAGTTCCTGTGCTAGACTATGGAAAAGGGTTAGGATAGCAACTTTGGTACATCACATTCATTATGCATATTGATAATAGGTGAGGTCCCAATGCACGCCTCGAAGTAGCGTTGGTCCTGAGGACATGCTGGAACTTGCTCAATGCGAAAGGATTAAAAAAAAGGAACGGCTAAAAATCACACAAAAATAAAATGTAAAAATAAAAACAAAAATAAAAATAAGAGTGAACATATGAAAAAATAGGAAAAAATGTAAAAAAATGAAGGAAAAGGAAAATAAGATGGTGAAGTTCTTGTGTCCGCTCCTTTCACTCTGTCTCTCGCCGACAAGTTGATGAACAGTGTCTCTCCCCTCGATCTGCTCCACGGCGGAAAGTTTATTGGAATCTCCTTAGGAATTCTTGCTGGAAGTTGGACAGCTCCACTTGGAGCATTATACCATGGAGAAGTGTGCCCATGTGTGGGGCTTTGGCCGGGTCTCTAAGGAAGGTGATGACGTCAACATCTGCAGGCCTTCCTACCATTTCTGGATAGTCTGTGACTAATCTAAACAGAACGTTCTGCGCCAGCGGGGTGTCCTCGGGTGATAGGGACATTTGTCCTGTTTGGATGTGTCCTGATCACAAGCTTTTCTTTTGATTTGCACAGTTTTTGCACCTTCCTGTTGCGTGGAATACCACCAAATGATTTAATTTAGTCCACAGCTGACTCAGTTGAGCTAGGTTTCTTGGATCTTTGATATAAGTGTGTGTATCAGTGGTTCTCACGACAACCCATGGGCACTTCTCGATTATTTGGAAGAACAAATTAAATGTGAGTTCATCAATGTCTATTGGCGGTGGAAGCATTTGTGTACTTCTCACCATACTCGGACAGTACAATGAAGGCTTCCGTGATGACAGTCAGTAGCTGCCAGATTATTTTTTTGTTGGCTGGATCTTGAATAAAGTCTGTGACACTGGCTCCTCTACCTATGAGTGATGGGTATGATAACACCACGAGTAGGAAATAGGTTAGCACATCCCACTTGAGACTTCTGCTGGAATGTACCATAAATTATGTGAACAAAATCTCAATACTGATTGCTTCAGGGTACTGTGGTACACTCTCAGGCAATGTCTTATCTGCAGTCTATCAGAGTCTTGATTCGTTGTACTAATTGAGCATGCTGTGCTTTCGAAAGTTCATTTTATCAATGTTGTTGTGGCTTTGGATGTGCTTCTCTTTACCCTGCAACTGGGATGTACAGAGTGTTCGTTATGTCCTTATTTCCCCTTTGCTTGGGGAACCTGTCCAGTATTATGCCACAACTTGCATCCGGGTTCTTTGTCTTGGTTTTCTGCTCATGTGTCCTTCTTCCTCGCCATGGATCTTGTCTGCACGTGCTGAGATTCTTCCCCATTGTCTGTGGTTTCTTTGCAGTTGGATGCAGCAGGAGGGCTCTCTCCTATATAGGGTTTAATGTCATTCAGGAAGATCCATGCCCTTCTGCCCTGGAGCTTGACGGCGGAGGGGGTGCAGTCGTCTACGATGAAAGGGCCATTAAATCTTGGCTTGTCCCACCTTTTCCTGGTAAAATTCTTCACAAGCACGCTGTCACCAGGGAAGACGAGGGGCACATGTACACCTTTTCGGTGTCTGCTTCAGCACTTCCTGCAGTGTTTCGTGCTGCGCCGTCCCCTTTTCGCCGTCACTGCAGCTGGCCTGTAATGGCAGAGGCGTTGGATGTCATGTAGCTAAGGTACTTTTGCATCTCTCTTCCCAGGACCTCTCTAGTCGGCTGGACATCACAACTAGCTCTATCTTGGGGGGTAAGAGGGGTCCTCATCCTCCTGCCTGTAACTATCTTGTGCGGCGTAAGATGATGGTTGGCTCCGAAGTGCATACAATGCCAATGGTAGACAGTGCAGCCATCCCTTCTTTAATGTGAGCTTCAACTTGGCTATCCTCTCCTTAAGCAAGTCGTTGATCCGTTCACATATCCCATTCCCCTCAGGATGATACGCCGACGAGAGCTTGTGTTTTATACCAAGCAACAAGCTAATCTGTTCGAAAACTGAATTTACAAAGTGAGCCCCGTTATCTGATCTTATTACTTCGCACACCCCCCACCTAGGGAATACTTCCCTCACTAGGAACTTGGCAGCACAGGTAGCGTCTGTGTGTGTACAGGGTCCTGCTTCTATCCATCTAAAGAATGGACACACCACCACAATTAAATACCTGTACCCGTTGCACACTTGAATCATGTCGACGTAGTCGATATGCAAGTGCTGGAATGGTCCATTTAGTCTGGGGATGATTCCTCTCACTACTTTTAATGTGTGCCCAGCTGTGAATTGCTGGCAGATTATGCAGTTCACCATGAAAAATGCAACATGCTCTGCTAAATTCGGTGTGAACCAGTCTTCTGCGAGCGTTGCAGCAAGATTTTCTTTTGTCATATGGATGGGGTAGTGCAGTTGCTCTAACGCTGCCTTTAGAAGGGCGACAGGCATTACTGGTTTACCAGTGCTGTCTTGCCTCCACAACCCGTCAGAGGGGTTTAAAGAACACCCTTGACGCTTCCACACATTTTTCTCCTCCTGAGGTGCCTCCCCCTTGGGCTCCATTAGCTGAGTCTGCCCCATATTGCTATAAACTTCTGGTGTGGCTCGCGCTACCATCATCCTCTCATGGGTATGTGCCACCTCCACGTCCATGATTGTTTCAGTTTTGGATGCCATGTGCTTGGCTTCCGTGTCCGCTTCATGATATCCACGTGACACGAAATCCGCCCCCTTGGTATGAGCGGCGCATTTCACGACCGCTATGCCCACAGGGATCCGTAGTGATTTTATCAGCTTGTCCAGTAAGGCTACATGTTGCACTGGCGTACCGTCTGCTCGGAGGTAGCCCCTCCTTTTCCAGCGCGCTAGACCTGAATGTACTGTGGACATCACATAGGCTGAGTCACTGTACACAATTAATTCCTGGTCTGCATGATTCTCAATGGCGAGTATCAGTGCCAGCAGTTCGGCAGCTTGCGCAGAATAGTGAGAGGGTAGTCGCGCACTGATGAGTACTCGAAACAAACTCTCCATTCGCTAGGTGTTTTACCACAGCCACGCCTGTATACCTTTGTCCGTCTTCTTGGTCGATTCTCGAAGAACCATCAATAAAGACGATCTCTCCACTTGCCAGGGCATTTTCCTTTACCCTGGGGATATCATCATAGAATTCCTCATAGTTTGCATAGTCATGTATAGGTTCTCCCTCTGTGACTGGCTCAGCTATGAATGTAGCAGGATTCACAGTTTTACATCAAACTATTTTGATCGATGGGTTAGAGATAATCACATCATAGGCGGATGCTCTTTGAGACGTTAGTGTGCCCTTTGGCTTCTCTAGTATGGCGAACAGTGAATGTTCAACATACAATGTCATGGAGCACCCCATCATGATGGATGACGCCTTTTCGATAGCAAATGCGGCAGCAGCTAGATTTTGTTCACATGGGAAGTGGCCCTTCATAACCGGGTCCAGACTCCCGCTGTAATATGATAGGGGCTTGTACCCCAGCGAGGTTTGCTGCACGAGCACTGCTCTCATAAAATTACCACCGGAGTGTGAGAACAGGTAGAATTCCTCTGCATAATTAGGAATTCCGAGAACTGGGGCATTACAAATTGCCCCCTTGAGTTCTGTAAACCCTTTCTCCATTGCCTCATTCCATTCAATTTCTCCTTTTGTTGCCTGGGCTTTCTTCAAAGCCTGAAGCAAGGGCTTGGTATACGAGCTGTAGTCGAAGACCCATGCTCTGACATAATTGCACAGGCCTAAGAAGCTCTGCATTTGTTTTATCGTGCATGGCTTGGCCGTGTTCATGATGGCTTCAGCCCTTTCTGGGGTTACCTTTTTCCCCTCATGAGAGATTAGTTGCCCTATGTACAACACCTCCTGTTGACAGTACTGCAACTTTTCCTTATCAACTTTGTATCCCTTTTCAGCTAGTATAGTCAATTGCTGGACTGAGTCGCGCCTACATTGCTCTTCAGTGGTGCTGCAGATCAGAATGTCATCTACATACTGCAAAACAACACTGTCCACCACAATATTGCTTAGGTCCATTTGCAGGACTCTGTTGAAAATAGACGTGGACTTGCAATACCCCTGTGGCAACCTCGTACTTTTCAGGCGCATTTGTCTGAAGGTGAATGACGCCAGGTTTTAAGAGTCATGGTGCAACGGGATTGAGAAAAACGCATTTTTAAATCGATCACCGTGAAATATTTTGCCTCAGTGGGTATATTACACAGTATTGTGGATGGATTAGGGACTAGAGGGAACTCGGCTTCAACTATATCGTTTAATGCTCGTAAATCTTGTATTAAATGCCAAGACTCTCCCTTTGATTTTTTGACAGGGTAAATCACTGTGTTGCCAGGTGATTCTGACGTCACTAAGATGCCCTGCTCCATCATGGTGGAAATTGTCTTTGCAATCCTTTCATCCGCTTCTCTGGACATGGGATATTGTTGCGCTCGTGGTACAATTGCACCTGGTTCAAGTTTAATTTTCACTTCACCTGCCCCCTTCAGGAGACCCACGTCATAGGGCCCGGTATTCCATACTGCGGCAGGCACTTGGGCCATGTCGTCATCAAAGTATTCTGGACGTGCCAGTGCCAGCATCATTCTCTGTGGCACCTCCCGTATGATCATTTTGACCCAAAATGTGAGACTTACTTCCACTCTTGTCTCCTCTAGGTCAGGGTGCTCTTCGAACAGATTGTCATTGTTGACGTCAGTCATTCGATACCGTTCTTCGATGGCTATAATCGCACACCATTGTCTGCCTTCGTCATCATATCCTTCGACCAATGCCACTTTCCCTCGCACTGTGGCAGATTGTATCATTAAGGGAAATACTTGTCCATCCTCTTCGTGCATGGGTATTCTTGGTCTGAACAGAAACTCATCAGGGGTTCTCATAGTTTTGTCTGCGAGGCTTGGCAGTCCCGCCATAAGCACCCGAACGCCATATGCAAAGACTTCTGGCTCTAACGGTACAGCTCTCATGGCTATACGTCCTGAGTATGCTCTGATCATTTCGCACACGTTTGAATAATGTATTCCTGGAGTGGAGCACACTATACCATTCTCGGTAAACGAGATGGTCATGTTTAATTTAGTCATCCGGTCTCGTGCCAGAATATTTAGTGGGGTCTGACGTGAATATAATAGGGGTACATTCATTTTGCGCTCTCCCACTGAGACTGGGAGTGCCTCTGTAAAGGTAACTCTACTATGAGCTCCAGTAAAACTCTGAGTATCTATAGCCTCGTCGGACAAGGAAAATTTGCCCTCTCGTATGCACAAGCGCGATGCACCCGTGTCAACTAAGAAGGAATATTCTTTCCCCCCTATGGTGTGACATTCACCCTTGGTTCCCTGTTAGGGTCTGGGGTCACTGATAGGATAGAGCACATCAGAGTCCCCCGTGAGATGTCCTATTTCATATATAAGTTCGGCCCACTGTATACTTGTGGATTTCCCCCAGTCCCAGGGTTAACTCCCCCTCCAGAGCTAGTGCCCTGTGACATTTGCAGTGGTGCCTGCTGTGGTTGTCCCTGCGGCAAGTGCCGCATGTTCTGTGGTTGAACCACTTGTGTGCACCTTGCTGCACGCCTGACGCCTGTGGCTGCACTGTGTAATTTTGTGCACCACCCTGTTACAGGATGGCAGGCTGATTCACCATGCCTGCCCCCATCCCTTGGCTGTTTTGCCACATGCCTTGGCTTCTGCACATGCACGCCACGTGACCTGTCATTCCACACAGCCAACACGCTGGCGGTGGTTGGGCCATCTGTCTATCTGGCATAGCTGGACCGCCCATTCGCGCATTCTGAAAGCCATTTTGATTATTCTGAAAGCCTTCCTGGTTACCTCGAAACCCTCCTTGATTACTCTGCCATCCTCTTCCTCCAAAACCCCGTCCTCTTGGGTAAAATCCTGCGTTACCCTGATTATTCTGCGATGGATTGGTCGCTTGTTGAGCGCTTGGTTCGGTTGGGCTGGTGAGCATGGCTCCCTCGAGAGCATACTTCGAGAGCTTCTTTTGCACCAGCCTCCTCGCCCTTATGAGTTGGCTCCTTTTTCCGATTCTTTTCTTGCAACAATCTACAGTAGCGTGCAATTGCAAACTGTATTTCTGCCCATGGTTTCGCTTCTACTCCTACCAATTTCTTGAGCTGCTTCTGCACCGTTTCAGGCAACCCTTGGCATAATATGTGGTAGAATACATGGATAGATTTCGTCCAAGACTCATGCGTTTCGAGCACACATGCCTCTTGAAAATTCTGGACATAAATCAACGGATCCTCTGACTCTTTCATTTTCCGAGTCATTATAGCCCCCATATCAAAAGTGTCTGGATATAACGTTTGCTGCGCTTTCCACACTGCTGCCCTACAGTTATTAAATGGTGTTCCATCATGGGAGGTGTTAGTTATGGTTACCCTAGGATAGCCTGCCCGTTTCCATACATCATCTGCTCTTTCACCAAGTATGGCAATTAGGGGGCCCTTAATGTCCCCTATAGCTAAGGTGACACCCCCGTCATTTTCTCTAACTCGTGTATCCACTTTCCAGCTCCCAATGTCAGCATTGGAAGCTTATTTTAAGGTTCATTGGTCCATGTGTGGCCATGGAATATATTGTGGTCTTGCTCCCCCTTTTCTAGCAACAGGAATAGGATTGCACAGTCCTCCTTCTCTTTCTCCATAGCTCTTTGGTCTATCGCCGGGGTGGCATTCCTGCCTTGCCGTCTACCTGGCAATGCCCTTAATCTTTCTGCATAGGCAGGGGCTGGCGCCCCCCTCTGACCGCGGGGTGTTCCTTCATGTCGGCTAGACAGCGCGGCAGACTTTGGTGCCCTACTTGTGGACCCAATAGCGTCTGACCATCGTACCTCTCGGTCCCCTGGGAGCCGTTTTTCGCACCGTCTCCCTTCTTCATGTGCCCCATCCTCCGTTTCCCCACCGGAGTCAGATTCTGAATACTCCCAGTTTACACAACTCCTTGCATCTTCTTCATTCTGACCAATCTCCAGCCTGTCTAGGGACAGTCCCCTGCTCGCACTACTTCGGGTGACATCCTCAGTGTCATATAGCTGAGTGCTCTCTAAGCGCTCATCTTCCCTTCCCCCATCGGATATCTGCTCTAGCCCCATCTCATCGTATATTTTATCAATCGTTTCCCCGATGCTTCTGGTGTCGAAGTCATCTTCAATAATTGTCCCGCTTGTACCTGCTACTGCATCACTTGCAGGAAAGAATTCTTCTATGTCTTCCCATTCTACTGTAGGATTGGGTTTAATCACTTCCCACTCCAAATATTCAAGATACCGTGCCCTCTGTCTGTGCTTGCTTTCTATTTCCTCGTCTATTTCCTTTTGCTTCTTTGCTTCTTCTCAAGCCTTATCTACTTCCCTCATCCGTTCATTTCTACGTTCTTTTGCCCTTCTACTTTCCTCATCTTCCCGCTTTTTTACTTTCCTTTCATGCACTCTCCTTTCTTCCTCTAACCTTAACATGTTCTGCCTGTACTTTTTATAGGCTGTGAGACTGAGCAGTATTCCTGGCGCTTCGCGATATTGTTGTTCTTGCTTTAGCCTATCTTTCTTTCTTGTCCTTTCATCCCTTTCTTCTATCCCTTTCTCTCTCTCTCTCTCTCCTTTGCGTCTCATTAGACCTCTCCCTTGGCCTCAAATCATCACTTCCTTTTCCATCCAACTTCAATAATATTTGACCTCCCAACCATTCGTCTTTCGCAAATGCTATCTCATCACCTCTTCCTTCATTTCCTTTACGATTATTTCCCTATTTCTCCTTATCTGGAGGTGCACAACTCCGTACCCAATCTTTCCCTTCATCTTCGCATCTATCTCTGTCCCTTGAGACCGCGGAGGTGATATTGTTTTCCTGTTATTTTCCCTTATTATCATCACTACTGTACATAGGCGACTCATATGCGGGGTTGCTATACCCCGTGGCTGCCTTAAATTCTCTTAGTGGGTAAAGACCCTCTGACTTGCTTCCTTCAATGAGTGGCTCAGACGGGGCTGGTGGTGCGGTAGGCGTCTCATCCCCCTCTGTACATACATTTAGTATCCAGTCTGTGGGTGGTTCTTCCACCTTCCTTTCTTCAAACATTTCCCACAATTCTAGAACAGCAAGAAGTTTCTCTAGCTTCTTGCATGTACATGTGGAATGTAGGAAGGTAGTCATATGCTGTAAAACAGCCTTAGAGAGTGACCCGTTCTGGGGCCATGGCATAAACATCTTATTGGCGGTACCCTTGACCCACTCTGTGCTGTATTTTTTTAGTTTTGGTGCATGCACAAATGCGCAAGTGGGGTAACTTCCTCCATTTTTTTTGTCACTAACAGTATTTATGCAATTCTTTAACCTTTCAATGGTATGAGCGAGCACCAAATACGCAAGCTCCAATCCAATCTTTTCCCGCCAAAATGTATACCAACAATTTATTCAAAACCCATCAATTCAATGGTGATTCCCTCTTAGTTACAGAATACCGTAAAGCCAAAATGCATTTCAACCAATCATTAATACAATTATTTTACATTTGACATAAAACAAGACACGTATGACAGGCACTCGACAGACTAGATGAACACCAGCTGGACACACATATATCTGCTTTCTAATCAATACCCGGACATGGGGTGTAAACGAACCCCTTTGATGCCGTCTTTAATCATCACCGTAGCCTAAATTGTCCCCCCACTGTGGGCTATGAGTTCCTGTTTCTTCTGACCACTCTTTGAAGCGCAGGAATAAGGCAAATCCTTACGTTTTTATCTCAGCTGCCCCCCTGGTAATCCTTACGTTTTGTCTCAGGTGCCCCCCTGGTAATCCTTATGTTTTGTCTCAGGTGCCCCCCTGGTAATCCTTACGTTTTATCTTGGATGTCCCCCCGGTATACACTCTTTATTCCTTTATTCCTTATGCTCGAGTCATTACCCCCTATATATATACAGTCTTCTCTACTTCTAACTACTTTATTTTTTCTCCGCCACCCTCCGTTACCTTTCCCTTACTTACTCTAATTCCTACAAGACATTTGCCAAAGTAAAGAGTTTGTTGTTTCACTCACTTGTCGCATCTTTTCCTCTCTGGAACTTCGGGATCACCGCCCCTTCCTCTTCCTGCTTTTAAGGTTTTCGTCCAATCCGCTGCCCATGGGAATGAGGAGGGTTATGCTTGGAAAGGTGGGTTCCTTCAGACCCACTGCAGATTTTCGAAATTTTACTCTATCATTGTCCACGGAGAGCTTCTCAGTCTACTCAGCCGGAATGGCGAAATGACTTGTGATATTACCGAAGGCCTAGAGTTACTTCATGCCGTCGGTCTAAAGGTGTCTAAGTATTAATGATCAATAATTAATGGCCAAAACCATCCTCACGCTACCAAGTGTTCTGGGGAATAGGAAATCGCTGACAGGCCCATAGGTCAGCGCTCACCCTCCAGAACTTGTAAGACAAGATAGTTGCACCATGTGAGGACAGGGGGTGCAGGATTCACTTACTCCAACACGACTCAATAATGAGAACTCAGTAAATTGGCAAAGGGAAGTCCGTTTAATGACAAGTACATCAAACAGAGAAACAAATGGAAATCAGCAGCATTGTGATCACCTGTCTCGCTCCGACTTCCTAGAACCTCAGTCGAACAGCAATTCTTATAGGCAAAAATCGTCATCACTGACGTCTAATTCTATAAAAAATCATCATGCAATATAATTGATTAGGAATGGTAACTTAAGTATAGGTGTTATATCTGTATATGATAATAGGATATGCGGATTGGATCACTCTTATCGGATGGGCGTCTACGCCCATCCCTCTACATCGAGCGTGATAGATGTCACTACAACTACGACGTCCTATTGGTTACAATATATATAGTACTCCAGATAACTTGGTCCATTGTGATTGGGCAGGTTACACCCCTAGACATAAATTTCCACTTTTAATTAGCAGCATGCAGAATGGACACCCCTGTGCCTAGTGTCCCAAGTTTCACCCTTCCTCCCTTCCGTCAATCAGTGCTTTAGGGCGATGTGTCAATTAGTTGGCTATGGATGGCCTCGAAACTGTAGTCTCTTATCGGGAAAAGTTATGGCATCCTCAGGTCCTGGGTGACATCAGGCGATGGTACTTCTTCGCGCCTGGCTGGTCACGTGTTAGTTCACCATGAATCTGCTTCAGTTTCCAGCTTTTAGTGTATTTAATTCTGTGTCAGCCTAGCCACCTGCATGGCCCCCCTTATCTTGACCTTCATGAGGCAGGCTGGTATACTCTGAAGTTTGAGTCTTGTTAGCTGACGCTCTCCTCCATTTCTCTGGGTGACCTCGATTTCCTAGGCATGAGCCGCTCTTTGGTGAGTTTCGATTCTGCTCCTTCTCTTGCCTTTGGCTGGGTTTCGAAACTTGGCCTGTCAGGCCTGTGTCTGCCTGGGTACATTTCTACTTTTACAAAATGGAGTCGCACTTGTATAATGTGCCTTACTGAGGTAGATATATGGTTGGCGCTTGCCGCTCTATCTTCTACTAAGCATTGCAAGCAGTATCAATTTCTTAGCATCTTGCGTTTCAAGCCTATTTACACACATTTAACTAGTCGGTTGGTTCCATCTTGGCACGTAGCACCGTTTTCTCACATTTTACCATTGTCTCTTCTCTGTGTCTATTACATTTATTTCGTAGTTACTCGCACTGGCGTGCTTGTCTTCAATAGCCGCTTTGTTCATTCACGAATCTGTTCAGGCCCTTAAGTCATTTCCACTGGCCTTCCATTAAGGCTGTTGGGGTCTCTTCGTGGATTGTATGTAGGTACTCTTCGTTCCGTATCATTGGCTGGTATGGCTGGCTGATAGTGTACCGTGCTGCCCAGGGTTGTCTGGTTATGGGTGCTTCAACAGGTATGGATCTTCTGATGTATACTGGGCAGAGTCCCAGTGCAGCCCTTTGTAGGTTAATTTGCTCTTCATACGTCACATACCTTGGCGAGTATGCTCCTGGTACCTCGAAATGAGGGGAAGAGGTGCAGGCCATGTCTGGGACCTCCTCTACAATAGGTGTCGGGGGGCTTAGATGTATCTGGTCGTGGGAGCTAAAGATGGCATAAAAGCTGTGTCCTTTAGAGTGATTTGAGCCATTTATGTGGAGGTGGAGGTTAAGCGCATCTAGGCAGTCGACCAGTGAGTGAGTCATAGGGTTGGTGAGAATGTCTAGCCAGATATTGAAGTCACCTAGGAGAGTGAGGTTGGGGTGGTTTATTTGGATGATTGCTATTGAATAACAGATGTTGCTTTGGAACTGCCTGTCATAACGAGGTCTGTAGATGATTAGGAAGCTGTGGGAGAACGTTGGGGAGGGATAGTTTGATGAGAAGCAATTCGCAGGAAGGGATGTTTGCCTGGGAGTCGATGATTGAGGCGGAGAAGTATGATTTGAAGACGATTGCTACTCCTCCTCTTCTAGAGGTCAGTAGATGATTAGGAAGCTGTCGGAGAACGTTGGGGAGGGATAGTTTGATGAGAAGCAATTCGCAGGAAGGGATGTTTGCCTGGGAGTCGATGATTGAGGCGGAGAAGTATGATTTGAAGACGATTGCTACTCCTCCTCTTCTAGAGGGTCGGTTGAGTGGGATGAGGGAGTAGTCAGGGCGGAAGGCTTCATGGGCGATAGGGGTGAAGTCGTCAGAGAACCATGTTTCTGTGATAAAGATTAGGTCTGGTTTGTCTGAGGCGAGGAGGTCAAAGATGCTGTGTCTTTTTTTTGCTACAGATCGGGCATTAAAGAGGAATCTAACATTAAGGTAGACCTGCATCCAGATATCTCAAAATGGAGAAGTACATCATGAAATCTAAAATTTGGGACCTGCATCCAGATGTCTCAAAATGGAGAAGGACATCACACAATCTAGCATTTGAGACCTGCCCATAGATGTCTCAAAATGGAGAAGGACATCACACAATCTAGCATCTGGGACCTGCATCTAGATATCTCAAAATGGAGAAGGACATCACACAATCTAGCATTTGAGACCTGCCTCTAGATGTCTCAAAATGGGGAAGTACATCACAGAATCTAACATTTAGGTGGACCTGCATCTAGATATCTCAAAATGGAGAAGTACATCATGAAATCTAAAATTTGGGACCTGCATCTAGATGTCTCAAAATGGAGAAGGACATCACACAATCTAGCATTTTGGACCTGCCCATCGATGTCTCAAAATGGAGAAGGACATCACACAATCTAGCATCTGGGACCTGCATCTAGATATCTCAAAATGGAGAAGAACATCACACAATCTAGCATTTGGGACCTGCCCATAGATGTCTCAAAATGGAGAAGGACATCACACAATCTAGCATCTGGGACCTGCATCTAGATATCTCAAAATGGAGAAGGACATCACACAATCTAGCATTTGGGACCTGCCCATATATGTCTCAAAATGGAGAAGGACATCACACAATCTAGCATCTGGGACCTGCATCTAGATATCTCAAATGGAGCAGGACATCACACAATCTAGCATTTGAGACCTGCCTCTAGATGTCTCAAAATGGGGAAGTACATCACAGAATCTAACATTTAGGTGGACCTGCATCTAGATATCTCAAAATGGAGAAGTACATCATGAAATCTAAAATTTGGGACCTGCATCTAGATGTCTCAAAATGGAGAAGGACATCACACAATCTAGCATTTGGGACCTGCCCATCGATGTCTCAAAATGGAGAAGGACATCACACAATCTAGCATCTGGGACCTGCATCTAGATATCTCAAAATGGAGAAGGACATCACACAATCTAGCATTTGAGACCTGCCTCTAGATGTCTCAAAATGGGGAAGTACATCACAGAATCTAACATTTAGGTGGACCTGCATCTAGATATCTCAAAATGGAGAAGTACATCATGAAATCTAAAATTTGGGACCTGCATTTAGATGTCTCAAAATGGAGAAGGACATCACACAATCTAGCATTTGGGACCTGCCCATAGATGTCTCAAAATGGAGAAGGACATCACACAATCTAGCATTTGGGACCTGCCCATAGATGTCTCAAAATGGAGAAGGACATCACACAATCTAGCATCTGGGACCTGCATCTAGATATCTCAAAATGGAGAAGGACATCACACAATCTAGCATTTGGGACCTGCCCATAGATGTCTCAAAATGGAGAAGGACATCACACAATCTAGCATCTGGGACCTGCATCTAGATATCTCAAAATGGAGAAGGACATCACACAATCTAGCATTTGAGACCTGCCTCTAGATGTCTCAAAATGGAGAAGTACATCACAGAATCTAACATTTAGGTGGACCTGCATCTAGATGTCTCGAAATGTAGAAGTACATCATGAAATCTAACATTTGGGACCTGCATCTAGATGTCTCAGAATGGAGAAGGACATCACACAATCTGACATTTAAGACCTGCCTCTAGACGTCTTAAAATGGACAAGGACATCACACAATCTAGCATTTGAGACCTGCCTCTAGATGTCTCAAAATGGAGAAGTTTATCAAAGAATCTAACATTTGAGACCTGCCTCAAGATGTCTCAAAATGGAGAAGGACATCACACAATCTAGCATTTGAGACCTGCCTCTAGATGTCTCAAACTGGAGAAGGGCATCACAAAATCTAGCATTTGGGATCTGCATCTAGATGTCTCAAAATGGAGAAGGACATCACACAATCTAGCATTTGGGAGCTGCATCTAGATGTCTCAAAATGGAGAAGGACATAACACAATCTAGCATCTGGGACCTGCATCTAGATATCTCAAAATGGAGAAGTACATCACACAATCTAGCATTTGAGACCTGCCTCTAGATGTCTCAAAATAGAGTAGTATATCACACAATCTAGCATTTGGGACCTGCATCTAGATGTCTCAAAATGGAGAAGGACATCACACAATCTAGCATTTGGGACCTGCATCTAGATATCTCAAAATGGAGAATGACATCACACAATCTAGAATTTGGGACATGCATCTAGATGTCTCCAAATGGAGAAGGACATCACACAATCTAGCATTTGAGACCTGCCACTAGATGTCTCAAAATGGAGAAGTAGTATATCATGGAATTTAACATTTAGGTAGACCTGCATCTAGATATCTCAAAATGGAGAAGTACATCATGAAATCTAAAATTTGGGACCTGCATCTAGATGTCTCAAAATGGAGAAGGACATCACACAATCTAGCATTTGGGAGCTGCATCTAGATGTCTCAAAATGGAGAAGGACATAACACAATCTAGCATCTGGGACCTGCATCTAGATATCTCAAAATGGAGAAGTACATCACACAATCTAGCATTTGAGACCTGCCTCTAGATGTCTCAAAATAGAGTAGTATATCACACAATCTAGCATTTGAGACCTGCCTCGAGATTTCTCAATATGTAGAAGGACATCACACAATCTAGCATTTGAGACCTGCCTCTAGATGTCTCAAAATGGAGAAGTATATCATGGAATCTAACATTTAGGTGGACCTGCATCTAGATATCTCAAAATGGAGAAGGACATCACACAATCTAGCATTTGGGAGCTGCATCTAGATGTCTCAAAATGGAGAAGGACATAACACAATCTAGCATCTGGGACCTGCATCTAGATGTCTCAAAATGGAGAAGGACATCACACAATCTAGCATTTGAGACCTGCCTCTAGATGTCTCAAAATGGAGAAGTATATCACAGAATCTAACATTTAGGTGGACCTGCATCTAGATGTCTAAAAATGGAGAAGCACATCATGAAATCTAACATTTGGGACCTGCATCTAGATGTCTCAGAATGGAGAAGGACATCACACAATCCGTCATTTGAGACCTGCCTCAAGATGTCTCAAAATGGAGAAGGACATCACACAATCTAGCATTTGAGACCTGCCTCTAGATGTCTCAAAATGGAGAAGGACATCACAAAATCTAGCATTTGGGATCTGCATCTAGATGTCTCAAAATCGAGAAAGACATCACACAATCTAGCATTTGGGAGATGCATCTAGATGTCTCAAAATGGAGAAGGACATAACACAATCTAGCATCTGGGACCTGCATCTAGATATCTCAAAATGGAGAAGTACATCACACAATCTAGCATTTGAGACCTGCCTCTAGATGTCTCAAAATAGAGTAGTATATCACACAATCTAGCATTTGGGACCTGCATCTAGATGTCTCAAAATGGAGAAGGTCATCACACAATCTAGAATTTGGGACCTGCATCTAGATGTCTCAAAATGGAGAAGGACATCACACAATCTAGCATCTGGGACCTGCATCTAGATATCTCAAAATGGAGAAGGACATCACACAATCTAGCATTTGAGACCTGCCTCAAGATGTCTCAAAATGGAGAAGTATATCACAGAATCTAACATTTAGGTGGACCTGCATCTAGATGTTTCAAAATGGAGAAGAACATCATGAAATCTAACATTTGGGACCTGCATCTAGATGTCTTAGAATGGAGAAGGACATCACACAATCTGATATTTGAGACCTGCCACTAGATGTCTCATCAAAATGGAGAAGTATATCACGGAATCTAACATTTAGGTGGACCTGCATCTAGATGTCTCAAAATGGGTAAGTACATCATGAAAACTAACATTTGGGACTTGCATCTAGATGTCTCAAAATGGAGAAATATATCACACAATCTAGCCTTTGGGACCTGCATCTAGATGTCTCAAAATGGAGAAGGACATCACACAATCTAGCATCTGGGACCTGCATCTAGATGTCTCAAAATGGAGAAGTACATCACACAATCTAGCATTTGAGACCTGCCTCGAGATTTCTCAATATGTAGAAGGACATCACACAATCTAGCATTTGAGACCTGCCTCTAGATGTCTCAAAATGGAGAAGTATATCATGGAATCTAACATTTAGGTGGACCTGCATCTAGATATCTCAAAATGGAGAAGGACATCACACAATCTAGCATTTGGGAGCTGCATCTAGATGTCTCAAAATGGAGAAGGACATAACACAATCTAGCATCTGGGACCTGCATCTAGATGTCTCAAAATGGAGAAGGACATCACACAATCTAGCATTTGGGACCTGCATCTAGATGTCTCAAAATGGAGAAATATATCACACAATCTAGCATTTGAGACCTGCCTCGAGATTTCTCAATATGTAGAAGGACATCACACAATCTAGCCTTTGGGACCTGCATCTAGATGTCTCAAAATGGAGAAGGACATCACACAATCTAGCATCTGGGACCTGCATCTAGATGTCTCAAAATGGAGAAGGACATCACACAATCTCACATTTGAGACCTGCCTCTAGATGTCTCAATATGTAGAAGGACATCACACAATCTAGCATTTGAGACCTGCCTCTAGATGTCTCAAAATGGAGAAGTATATCATGGAATCTAACATTTTGGTGGACCTGCATCTAGATATCTCAAAATGGAGAAGGACATCACACATTCTAGCATTTGGGACCTGCCTTTAGATGTCTCAAAATGGAGAAGTACATCATGAAATCTAACATTTGGGACCTGTCTATAGATGTCGTAAAATGGAGAAGTACATAATAGCCTCTAACATTTGGGACCTGTCTATAGATGTCGTAAAATGGAGAAGTACATCATGGCCTCTAACATTTGGTGGCTGATTCTGAGCTCCACGTGAAATAAGAAAAGTGTCCCTCTTTGATGGAACATTTTTCTTATTTGCTCCATATTCCCTATCTATATAAATATAGGCACATGATATGGAGCAAATAAGAAACGTGTTGTTCTGTCACGGAATTAGACTTTTCTTTTCGTGTGTGGAGCTCAGAATCCTTCCCTTGATCCTTTTCTCTCATAATGCTGTCTACAGCTGCAGACTGCAACGCTTACTGCATTTTCTCACACACTTTAGACTTGCTCTACAGTCCTTCAAGTACATTGGGCCTCATCACGAGTTGGGCTGTAGCCCAGCTGTAATACCGCCCAAGTGTAATAGCCCTAGCACCGACCGGTCCGGCAGTATTACCGACGGATCACGGGTTGGGTATTAACGGTAAATCCCCATTCCCCATTCGGTCCATTGGATTCAATGGGGAATTTTCAGCGCTAATTATGCGGGCTAATACAGCCGGCAGTAATACAGCCGAAAACAAGGGATTTTCACCTCCTGGGAAAGGCTGGAGGTAGAACAGCACATTTGAACATTTAGCGCCCAACTCGTGATAGGGCCAGCCCTTAAATGCAGCAGTAATACCGTTACCACCCCGCATTTAAGAGATTTAGCCCAACTTGTGATGAGGCCCATTGTGTTAAAATGAGTTACTTGTAGCAGGTAATGTTTTAGTTGTTTTGGGTGCACTAATCTTCATCTTTTCTTTAGATAACAATTTCATTTGATTGTCACTTCTGGTGTATCATGTTGGCGACCTGTTATCTCCCTCCTGATCCACTACTGCCTACTCTGCAAACTCTCCAGAGAGCATCTCCGTGTGTCAAGTCCTCTTGTTTTATCTTCTTGTATTATAAATCCAACAAGTGTGCACCAGTCTGGGCCCAGGGCCTGCCACGTGACGCATCTGAAGAGAAGAGTGCCTGGGAGGCCTTTCAACGCACCATGCATTCCCGGGAAGGTAATTAGCGCAATGCCATTTCTCTCTGTGCTAGATCTGGCGCATTGTAGTCCTTGCCCGATTTGAGTTCTTATTTATCCTACGCACTGATTGGAAACCGTGATCAATAGGCCGCTGGGCATGCTGGCAGTATTAGGATCGGCTTATGCCCCAGCCAAGAACAAAGTTTGACAGTGAGACACGGCCATTTATCTGCTCTGGGCAATGCTTGCTGCGTGTTCCAAGGCATAATGCGAACACAAATCTTGTAAAGACTTCAGCACTAGAAAGCATTTTCGTCGTAATGATTTTCATTACATTATGAGGCGAGGCGGGTTGTGATGTAATGTTAGAGTAAGCAGTGGGACATCTGCAATTCTCCTTGTCTTGTAGTTTTTTCGCAGCTGGCCTCGTTTTCTAGGCAAAATGTTCACTGGGGCTTCGTTCTTGCTGTCTGCATCACAGAGGACCGTTAACATTTGTATCTTTTGAATAGCATTGTTTGACATTCACCTGCGTTCCATTTGCAAACGTTTCATTTTCAACACGACAAGCAATCACGTTTCCTATCAACCATGCAGCCCCTTCTCATTTTGCACCAGCTGACAAACCCCATGTGTACGCAAGAAGTAATGGGCTATCAAATGTAGTTCATCTCAAATGCTGTAGTGTTAATGATTCTCTGACGTCCCACCTAAAAGCAGACCTTTGATGGTTTTGCTACTGCCCACCCCTATATGCACTCACTGGTAGCAGAGCCTGTTAACCAGGTCATGAAGGTTTTGCTTTTTAATACAGAAGAATATTATGCTGGTCAAAGACCTTCCTCTTCAAGGAGTGGCTCCTTCCAAACCCTCCACTCCCCACCCTGCCTGAGACTGGGTGATCTGCTCCCCACTGATTCATCCCCTGGTTGCTTGTAGATCCCTTGCTACACATTATCTGCCCTCCCCTGTTATTAGCTCTCCACTCCCTTGTTTCTCTGCTTCTCTCACTGTGTTCTTCCCCCTATGATTGCAAAACACCCTGCTGCTTCCTGAAGCAAGGTCTGTGCTCAATAAATGCAATGATAATAATAATAATCTTAACAATAGTGATAATAATGAACGCTAACTTTCTGGTTTCCTTGAGAGGAATGCTACTGTTCCAATAAAGAGAGAGATTGCACTTGAAACTGAAGCGAAGGTCACCATTGACAAATAGGAGTGGCTTGACACCCAGGCCACAATTCTGTTACTGCCTCAGGTGTCCATTGAGTCCAGGATGCTTGTCTTAAGACATTGTTTTGAAAGAGGAGAGTCTTTGCAGCAGCCACTAGTCAGTGTCTCTCTCTCTCTCTCTCTCTCTCTCTCTCTCTCTCTTTCTCTCACTTTCTCTCTCTCTCTCTTTCTCTCTCGTCTAAATGTCCCTGTCCTACTCACCACCAGATATGAGAGCATGAGCAATATGCAGAGTCGCCATGCCCTCTACAATGAATAGCGCACATTTAAGGTGGCAGACTCCACAGAAACAAAGAGGAAGGCTGGTATGCCAAATAACAGATGCAAGGTTTGTAGTTCTGCTGCAAGCCCTCCAACCACAGTACTTGCTTCCTGCATTCACACAGGCGAAGTGAATAAAGGAAATAGGAACCCTGCTGGTAAGAGGCGTGGGAGTCAGAAGTTGGAAGCATGAGGTTAAGGACAGTGAACAATTGAGTTCTGTGCATAGGAAAGTTGCAGAGTAAATTAATGGAGGTAAAAGAGGTTAAAAGGAGAAGAAGGCGAGAATACCACTGATAGGAGAGGAGAGCGAGCTGCAGTGAAGAGGAACGGAAAGGAGGAGGAGGGGCATCAGAGATAGAAAGTGGAGCAGACTTGAAAGAGCTGAAGAGGAGCAGACAAGGCAAAAAGGTACACACATCAGCGATAGAGAGAAGTGGAGGAGGTGAACAAGAAGGAGGAGGGACGAAGTTAAAGAAGAGAGGCAGAAAAGAGAAGCACTAATGAGAGTAGAAAGGAGGATCATTGAAACACCAGAAGGAAGACAAAGAAACAGAAATGAAATTTAAAGAACTATAACATCAGATGGATGGAAGAAAAAGACAAGAGGAAGCTAGAGATGGATGGCGGAGAAGCAGACTAGAGGGAGGTGGACATTCACACAGGGGAGTAGAAGAGAAAAGCATGAGGTGAGAGAGGAGGGGAAGAAAGAGAATGAGTGAAAGGGGTGGAGGATCTGCAGATTAAAGCATGGCAGAATATCAAGGACGGGAAGGAAGCAGGATAGGTAAGAGGAGCTGAAGAACAGAAAAGAAAGGGAAAATAATGAGGAGGAAGTGCCTAAGGTGAGGGGCAACAAGAGCGGGTGATGGTTGAGCTTCTGGTGTGATGGCTAGCATCAAGGAAGGTCTCTAACAGTCTAATAAGGATTTAAACCTTGCAACCCAATGGTCGCACGCCATCTTGGAAAAGACCTTAAAGAGTCTGACATTTGACTCATCTTTAGATTGACACAAGGCAACACGCATGCACTTAAACCTCAAAGGTTGTGAGTGATGTTAAATCCAGCAGGAAGGGGTAGTCTCTGGGAGCAATGTAAGGGCTGAGGGCCATGCTAAGTCAAAAAGCCTGATTTCTGGAATGTTTTGTTGAATTCCTTTTAAGTGACCTCAGTTAGACCTTATCTCTTAGTTTTCTGTTTGTTGTGATAAAAACCCTTGAATCATGGTTCTTGGCTCCAAGTCATCTGTTGATCATTTAGCCACTACACACTTTAGAGTTGTTAATCAGTCATGTAAATCATGGGCATGGCAAGAAGTTTCCAAACCAGTTGAGAAAATAGGAATTAGTTGAGAGATAGACAATTAATAAGTGTGAGTGAAGGGAAAGTTTAAAATGTAATCTAGGGTTTAGATGAGGGGACATACACAATTAAATGTGGCATTAGTTATGGGCGAGGTAGATAATTAAAAGAATATTTAATTGAGGGTGAGGTACACACATAACATGGGATTTACTTGTGGGAGAGATAGACAACTAAAATGGCATAAGGCCATCTTTATGTGACTGCTGACATCCCTTGCATGACATAAATGTAGGCATTTCCTTTCAGACTATGGAAAATAACATCAAAGAATAATTCTGAAGTGATAGGAACCCTCAAAGGCTGCAACAGAGTGTGTTATCTTTTTCTGGTCAGATATAGTAGTTGCTTAAAAATAAAACAAATCATAGATTTATTTGAAGACATTAGATTTTGTTAAGTGTCTGCAGCATCGTTTTGTGGTGAGAAAAGTCCTAGTAGTGGAGATAAAGTAACTGGAGCTTGTTTTAGAGCCTCCAGCCTGAATTGATGTCATTATCACAGGGGAGATCAGAGGTGCAGGGAAAAAGGCGTGCTACAACCGTGTATGTCACATTTTGCCATGCAAATTTGCATTGTGCCATGCATATGAGTGAACGCTGTCTACCATGTTGGAATTTTAGCATTTAATTGTAAATGCTCCTGACATTCAGGCATGGCAGGCAGCGGTTACAGTGGATCCCTATGGAGGCCATCTACTTTAAAGTGGCGCGTAAGGCCGACTGGTTCCACAGAGATCCCCTGCGTTTGCACCAGCATGAAAATGAATGCCGAAGCAACTGTTATGGCTTTTGTTTGGCAGAGAGGAAGGGAGGTAGTAGAAATGCAAGTTGTGTTCCACTCCTCCTCTCCACCATGCAAATGATTGAAAAGGGGCGTGTTGAGAACGGAAGGTACACGATCTTAGTGGAAGACTTTTGTGCCTTCCATTTACGTTGCACCCCTATACACAGTGTGACCCTTAGTATCATTTGGAGAAAGGAGATTATATTCAGTGCCTGAACATCAGTGCGCGTTATTTGTGTTGTTAGAAAAAATGCATGTTTGTTGATGAGAGTACATTTCGAATCTATAACTGAGTGTGTCATCTTTTGGTCTCAGGAAAAAATTCTAGTTTTAGGAAAGAAATGCTTTAAAATACTTTGGAGAGAGAGAATACTTAGTTTCTGTATCTCAGTGTGCTAGATTTTTAAGGTAAAACAAAACTATAATTGCTTGCCACTGAAGTAATGTAGATTATTTAGAGACAAGATATTATATTAAGTGTCTGGAAAGTAGTGCATCATATTTTCTGCAAAATGTAGGGGGAAAAGGACCCAACCCTACTTCTCCCTCTGGTGCTCTCCCCCTGCCTGCTTCCCTGACCATTCCAGCAACCTCTTCTACCTCTCTACCCTAACTGCAACCCATATCATGCCCCTATCATGGGTGCTAACATTTGATTTTCTGTACGGGGCAAGATTATTACATTTTTCATATAATCCTTAATCCCAATGTCTTAAAAGTATCAACAATTTAAAGTCCTTACAGTAGTTGGTTTAAACATGGGATTCTGTCATAAGGTGTCTAAAAGAGCAAAGCAGTGAAAAATATAAATCCTCCTGCAAAAGTTTGGACGAAACTACATCTGCTCCAGAGTCGGATTTAAAAGTCTGCTACGGGACACATGCCCACTAGGCTTCCCTTGCTCTGCCTCCCACACGTCAAAGACAAACAGCCAGGGGTACACATGGAGGTTCCATTGAGGCCATGGGCTTCATTACAATTTTGCTGGTCCGGAAAGAAGGGTGCCGGTAAGCTCTCGGGCACCCTTGTTTCCGGACCGGCAAACTACGTGTTTGCCTGTTGTGGCAGATGTGCCATCGACAGGTCTGACCCTGCCTGGCGCAGCAGTGATGGTAGGCAAACCCTTCACATAAGCACTCGCTTCCGTGTCCCCACTCCCATAGAGTGCCATCGGAATCTATGGATATGGGCACTTACAATTTACCGGCGCATGACTTCCCGGGCCGCCAGAGTCGTAATGAGCCAGTGGCACCCGGAAGTCAGGCGCCGGTAAATTAGTACGGGTCCGGCGGCAACCCACTGGTAGCACAGCCAGGGTTACCGCCGGACCTGTAATGAGGCCCCATATCTTTTAACATATCTCCCCATTAGACCATTTATAACAGGAAGTGATTAGTGATGGAAAGAGTTAACTGGCAGTGACCACTGCTATGGCACTTTTTTTCTTAGAATAATACTTTTTAGAATTATACACGGTTTTAATAAGCAAGTTAAGTGTGCTTGTCGGGTAATAAGAAATGGTGGTGTTAAACAACAAGCGGCAAGTTTTGTGAAACATTTACCATGTCAAACATTGCATTTCACTGTGCGTCTGTGGGAGAACTTTTGGTAGTTTCCTGTTCATTTGCATGCTGAAACTTGTAAACTTTGATTCACAATGAGGAAAATAAAGCTATAATCACAGGGGTTAAATTTCCAAGTCATGCAGAGTGGAAACACAGGCAGTGAAATTGTTTGCTGCCACTTTTAAAGCCTACAAGAATGTAAACGATTTGCCCGGGTGAAGTTGGAGAGCAGAGCAGAGTAAACATGTTTGCCTGCTCTTCCAGGTCCTCCGCCAAAATCTGCTTTATTTTCCACCCGCATGTATTTTTATGCTGGTGGAAAACCAATAGACACCTATGGAACCAACCATACTTTTACACCTGGTAAAAGCAAGCAGACTCCATTCCAGGAATACATTGTAGATGGCTCCCACAATCGTTAGTTGTGAAAGGCATTCACACTTTTCCAGACACTAGTGAAGAGCGAAAGCTGTTTTGCCTGTTTTTCACTATGTACATTTCCACTATGCGGTGAAACAATTCAAATTGCAATAAAGGACCATTTGCCCAAAAGGTGTCAATAGAACAACATTTGCCATGTGCACTTTTTAATCAACACGTTTCTACAATGATGTACATTTTGTAAAGTTGGTTTATCATTTGACGTGTGCACATTTAAAGTTAGCCATACAAAATGGAGTATATCTTTAGGTTTTCAAACCCAAACATTAAGACATGTTTCTACCGACAGGAGCTGACACTGTACTTGGTCAAGCACCTATATTTCAGACCGGTTTCGAATTTTGGCTTCCCCGCATAAACAAACTGTGTGACCCTATTCAAATCAATCCATCTCACTGTACATTAACAGCCAAAATGAGGTGCCCCTAGAAGTGACTCCGTTTCGAAGGTACGCTATTCCAAAAAAGCCTGGTTTAATTGACCAGTGTTGCTCCATATATAATAATAAAGACCCTTCATATTCACCATTCAAAGTTGCAGATGTTGTTTGCAAATATGTTTGTCACCTTAATTAAATTGATTACATCCCCAATTGTTGTTGCACCCTGTATCTCTCCTGCATACGCTCACTACCTCGCACACTTAACTCAATTAAAAATGTGTTAAAAATGCAGCAAAACATATTATTGTGTGCTTTAAATGGACATTCTTTGAGTTGCAGACTGTCCCATTGCATGCTGCAGTACTCTGGGGGCGGAGGGGACTATCATTACAAGATGCCAGGTCCTTCCCAGTCTGCTATGAGAAGCCACATTGTTCAGGGAGGCATTGTTAGAGTGCACTGAAGCAGAGATTGAATAAGGGCTGGTGAAATATTGCTCACCTCTCTCACAGGACAGGAGACGTTGTCCTTGATGCCCCCCAGCCATGACAAGATTGCATAATGGGGGTTCCATGTGTTAATATCCCCACAAAAATATCGGCATACAAAAATATCGCCATATTTTTGCGGCAATATTAAGGCATGGAACCTGCGGGGGATACCCCCGCAAACCCCCTATTATTTTAAAAGGAGCAGGGGACACCCCCGCAAGACCCACTCCCAAAAAACCCAAATATTATCCCCACTAAAAATATCGCCCATATATACGGCGATATTATTGGTGGGGATAATATTACCTGATACCATAATGGGGTGCTTGTAGTGCGTAGGAGTGGTGGTAAACTGGAACGGTGGTAAGAAAGAGTGGATGTATAGTGACTGCGGGTAAATAGAAAGGTGACAGCAAATGGGAAGGGACGATCTGTAGATTGGTGTACCAACACTGTTGTTCTTGCTTTACGTTTGCTCTGGGGTTGTACTGTTTTTATAGCTCAATGCACATATGTTGGGATAAATGGAATTCACCTCCCAGGCTCTTATTCAAGGGTCTGTTTTGGACAGTTTTAATTTTTCATTCAATAGCAATGGTTGTCCCTCCTTTCATCTCTTACTCACACTCCTCAATGTCCCTCAGTCTCTCCCCCTTCTTCTCATCCCTCATTCTCTCTCCCTCCACTTGTCACTCCCCATTCCGCCCTCATTCTTTTTCCTCGCTCACCTCTCTTCCCAAACACACTTACCTGTTCTTTTTCTCCACTCCCACCTAACCTGTGCATAAAACCTGCTAACCCCATAGGAATCTCCAGCATTCTCACCAGCATAAAAATGAATGCTGATGCAAATGCCGAAGAATTTCTATGGCAGAGAGGAAGAAAGGAGGCGGAAACTCAAGTTGCGTTCCACCCCTCCTCTGTGCCATACACATAAATAAAAATGTGGTGCAAAGCTTTTACAGTTGTTCGTTACATTGTGTTTGTTACCCTGATGAATTTGAGCCCCTTACTTTCTAAGAAAATGTAATGATTCCTCGTGAATTCAGGAAAACATACACACTCTACTTGGAGAATGTGCTACCAGAAACCAAAGTATAAAAAGATACACCCACATAGTGAAGAATTGATGCTGAAATGAAAAAATGAATACATTTGGGCCTCACTATGAGTTTGGTGCTATCTCTGTGGTAAACCCACTGAAAAACAATGAAACAGATTTACTGTTACCGCCACTTGGTCCAGAGAAATGACTGCCAGATTGGTGGTAAGGCAATGTTAGCCCCTTTTTATGGAGTCCATAGGGCTCAATGGGAATTTCGGTGGAATTCACATACAACGATAATTCCGCCAGCAGTAAATCTTCCGAAAATTGTCATTTTTTGGTGGTAAGGTGGTGGAATTACCGCCAGCATTTTGCAGGAGTTTTTGCCTCCAATTTATCACTATAACCATGAATCGGTGGTGCAGTGATGCAGTAGTAATGCAGTGACAACTTTGTTACCACTGCATTACCACAGTTTTTTGGCAACACCGCCAAACTCATAATGAAACCCAAAGTACTCCTACATTAGAACCGGAACAACCTACACATGACCAATTAATCATCTCCCACATAGGTTTTGAAATCAAATTATGGAGGGATGATTTGACATAAAATATAATATGCTAACAGAGCCCATGCTCCGCTCCCATGCCTGCCAAGCTTTGGCCTGTCCCCCCAATTAAGACTGAGGTTGTTTTTTCATGACCATTAGTCAGCTTGGCTCCAGCTACCCTCCCACTTTGAAGTAAGCATCACTTGCTAATTTTACTAGATGCATGGTAACAATTCACCCAGCCTGCATGCAGCAGGAGAGGACAAGAAGCCATGCCGCAAGCAAATGCTCAAACCGTACATGTTTCCTAACAGTGTGAACAGTTTCACATGCAGAATCAGAATGGGGGCAACATTTTATTCTTGACCCTGTTGTTCAAGAAATACCGGGGCAAGTGACCCTGCTGTCCCTGTTTACTTGGAGAATATTCCCCCTATGTAGAAAACCTTGTTTCTTCAATGGACAGATTTGTAATCCTCAAGTCCCATACATGTATGCATGCATACATAAATGCATACATATATACTTACAACAGGTCAAAGAACAACATTATCTTACCACCTAATCTCTTGCAATGCAACTGTGTGCTGGTTAAAGGCTTATACCAAGTTGGTAACCAAATCTTTCTTGTACAATATGATGTGACAGTATAAACATGACAGGTATGAAATCATAAAACATCTACTTTAGCCCTGTCACCAGCTGCAGTCACCATACTACCTATAGTCTGTACTGTCCCCCTTCAAAATAGTACTGCTATACCAAATCTTTGGTGACTGACTGCAGTGGTGGTGAGTGACTAATATGTTATAGGGCAGCATTAGCCGGCCTTTAGTTAAGGTGAGTCAGACTCCCATAGGAATCCCTCAAAATTCTATTGTTAATAACTTTTGATTCAAATAACAAATTTGACCGAAATTTCCAAAGTTATTAAGGACTCTCAGGCCACCCACAGACTGAAAGGTTTCGTAAATATTTGTTAAAAAATAAGAAAGTTACTAAGAAGACAACAAAAACATGATTTCCAAAAGTGCAGCCTACTTACCATGCATTTTGCCATAGACAAACAAGGTCAATTTTTGCCAAAGCGCACAGCCACAAACTGCTGGACAGATTTGGACCAGGTTCAAAACAACTTGGGCACAAAGCGTTGACTCGCTATCCATGCATAGTTTGGAGTTATTCCGTACAGTAGTTGTTTAAATATTTAAGGAAGAAGGGGGTACCCACTTCTCAAAAATAGATAGCTATATCTCAGGGATTTACCCAAAACCAGGTGTTTTAAAAAATTAAATGGCCTCCATCTTGTTTTTCTCTTGATGCAAGAGATAACCGCGGTTATAGGTGAGGATAACAAGGATTGAAAAGTATTTAAAAAGCTATTTGCAGGTTAAAACAATTGCAAATGACTTAAGTCTAGAGGTGGGAAGTTTGCTGGAGGACACCAAGTGAAATCTGAGAGTTATAAGAAGTCCAGGGACTGAGTTTGCAAAACAAAGCTTTCTGTAGCCATGGCTATAGCCTCCAATAGCTGACATCTCAAAGCAAACTGCATGTGTTGTGGGGGAAAGGGAGAGGGCAGGGGAGGTGAGTAGGCCACCTGGGGAGTGGGGGTTGCTTGCACAGATGAGGGAGCCACTTGAAGAGGGTTAAGGGGTGCAGGAAAGCATTCGTTTGGCCATTTTTCCAATAATCACGGCTATATTCGAGGCTATAAAGGACTACAGATAGCCACAGGTAAAAGTAGTTCCATGACCACAGCTATACATTTTGGGGTTCTGTGTTTTATTTCTTTATAAAAGTTATTTGTATAGGTATAGTGATGTCAGGGGTGAAAAATCACTGGCCATGGCCAACTGACGTGGTCAGTGAGAAGGTAGGTATTTGGGAGTCTTATCTATTTTGACTGTGGAGAAAAAAGAACATTGTTTTAAAAAAATCAATAAAAAAGGAGCCATCCTACTCTAGTTTTAGATGCCCCATACACTGTATGTTAGCCTGTGTATTATCACCAATGCTATTATATCTTGTGTAATTGTACCTGTCAAATGTATCCCCACCTAGTTTACGGTCATATATTATACTCTGCTTTCTTAATCGTCATCTTCCTTACATAACTACATGAAAAGTATTTTACTGTATTGATCTTTTAACTTCTATTCTATTATACAAATGTTTTGGGGTATTATTATATTGTATTTGTGTATTTATATTTGATAAGTAGTACTTAAAAGGACTGTTTTGTGGTACGCTGCGTGCAGTATTTTAGCACATTTGGAGTACTGTTTTGATGTTATGCATTTACTTCATCGGTTAGGTGTACTCCATCAAGTCTATAGAAATTGGGCATGTAGAACTGTATGTTGTTGTTAGAAATCCATAATTGTTTGTGGTCTTTCATGAATGCAGAAACTACTTTATCATCATCCACTTTAAATACCTCCATGAGCAGTCATTTTTTATATAGACACCTTATAAGTACCATTGCATCACTAAAGTCTCTTTTGTCATTCATATTCCATACTCCGATTTTTTTTTTTAAGTGTCCTCATAGCTCAGACTATGATAAAGGGGAGTGATTGGTGTGTTGAAGATCATGCCTAGCAATAGCAACGACTGGGGTGCTTACCCACGGCTATTTAGCACACACCTCTTGCACAGTGTTGCTACACGTGAGTATATTCTGGAACATCGCACGTCCTGTGTTTATTAACGTTTGGTAGCTGCGGCTATGAGAGATGCTGGCCAGGGATACAAATCATTTCAGTGAGTTTGATTGTTTGTGATTGATTGTTGTTATTCGTGTAGCTGTCTGTGATAGATTGTGGTGAAAATATGTCATTCATTTTAGTAGCTCTTTTAGTATATAGTCCTCTTTTTGTGGTATTCATTTTTAAAAGTATAAAAGCCACCATTTTCTGCAAATGTATCCTTTCGATTCTAGAAATGACAGTGTGCACATGACAAGAGTGTGGTTGATGTGAAAGTAAGTGTTAATACATATTTCTATATTTGAAGGTTTATTTGCAGTGTTGTGTGGGTTAGTTATATTAACCACTGCCAACAGATGGTGTTCATTATCATTTTTTCATCTGCTCTGATTGTGTGACAAGTATTTTATGGCATATTATTTACTTCCACTAACATGGACCTAAAAAATGTTTAAATGTATAAGCAGACATGTCATTTTTGTATTCATTTTAGTGTGGTTGAATGTTTATTTGATTGTATTTGTTGTCATTATAATGCAGTTTCAGCTATGCAGTACTTTAAGTTGTTTTGACATTTCTGTGAGGTAGTACAATTGTTGGGGTTTTGCAAGTTCAAAAATATTTTCTGTGGCTGCTTATTATACTATCTCTTGAAATAAATGTGTATTCTTTGTATTTATTATCTGTTTGGTTATTTATTGTTTTTATGGTGGTCAGGTGCTGATAGGATTCAAGAATTTGAGGTGCTCTGGCTACGGTAGAAGTAGTTCAGTTATTTCTAGGGAAAAGGTCAACTTATATTTAGGGTGTTTCCCATGTTCTCCAAGTTTACTTAACCTACTCCATCCATTCCTGTTCTGCCTGTTTACTTAACCTACCCCATTCTCTCTTGTTTTCCACATTTACTTAACATACTCCTTTTACTCTATTGTAATTCCTTAGCATAATGTCCCTTGTTTGTTCTCACCCAGTTTATATATGTATGTTCTTTGTTTATAGTAACAGTTTTTATACTTTTATTGAACCTCTATTGTGTTAGTGAATTAGTGATAGCAATGTACATTATCTTTGGACAGAGTGATTTCTCAGTGGGCTAGTGTGGCATCTCCCGGGGGAAGCCAATTGTGGTGTAGGCAACACATTAAAAAGGTGTTGTCTGGCTTTAAAAAGCTGATCGGGTGGCGATTCCTCTGTATATGCCTAGTATGTTGGGTTTGCTGTTGTTTATTCAAAGCTAACTTTTGATTATATGCTGATGGTCCGTTGCGCCTGGTGGAAAAGCCGATACAGCAAGAAACTGCTATTGATTACTGTAGCATAATGTTTTGTCAAGACTGCACTAGATAAGAATTAGCACAAAAGCTCAATTAATTGTCATGGTTCTTTTAATTTTAATTCTGGGGTGCCCTTAAACTGACACACGTTTCCGCTGAATTCAGCCTTTCTCGAAACTGGGCATAGTCTAAAATTAAATACATGTACATGAACACATATTGTGTAGCCAGAAAAATAAATATACAACATCATAAGCATATGTTAACAAAAGAAAAATATATGATCAAAAACGCAATATTGTTTGGTTTGCACATTTCGAAATAATCATGGGTCAACCATCACATTTAGACACAGAATTAGGATTGGTGTGGGGGATGATTATTGGGAGGAAGAGAGAAAGAACAAGGAAAAAACCCTGTATATTTAGTCGTTGATTGTTTGAATTGTGCTCACAAATAATGTGCAAATGATAAAAGTTCTAATTAAAACAAGAAATGATCGAAAAGAACCCTTCAATGGGGTTTTTTGAAGAAAATGCAGTGTGTGCTTACCTAGTTTGTGCAGTATTCACATTTCATGGATTAGATCCCTCCTCTCTTGTAAATAATAGTAAGCTGCCCATTATTGCAAATAGGAAATACGTAAGGCGGTTTGAGTAAAAAACACATAAACAGCCTTATTTTTCAAAAAGCAATATTAAGCGCAATGCAAAGTGAGTCTTATCTTCTAATGCGCAGTAAGTGCTCTTAGGGATATTATCTGGCTCTGGGCATACATATGTTTGTTTCCCTCCTAGTACTGGTAGCGTCATATATAATAATGTCTCGGCTGATTTTAAGCCGCTCCTTCAATTTTGTGCTGTTCTCTCGAGAGGTGTCTATCTAAGGCTAAGTTCCCTCGCTTGCTATTGGCGTGCTATGCTTGTAGTTTTAAAAAAGACAATTGTTGTCAAGTCCTTAACATATGCAGCTTACCTTATTTCTGGTGCGTTCTCCAATGCACATTGGCTCTTACTGTATGGGAGCCCGGTGCCATAGTTACATTTGTATAGATAGGTTACCCTGGTAACTGAGCGTAACGCTGACACGTTGGCCATTCCGATTACCCATCTTTCAAAATAAAGGTTGCACGTTCTCAGAGGCATAATACCCTCCTGAAATGCTCTCAGTTTAAAGACGGGAAAGCTAATAGTTCTTAGACTTTGCTTGTGTTAATGCTGACTGATAGATAATTGTAGTGATACTTACATCTGGTTTCTTGGTCAGATATATACATTTGCACCGTATGTGTGGATAGGCTGAAAGGTAAACAGAGTGTACAGAGAGATAGCAAGTGAAGTATGAAGCGCTACATTTGAAAATGTACTTCTTATACATACGCGTTATCACAGTTGTTATATTATGAGTATGACTCTTGTTACATGATCTTATATATAATTGGTACTTTCAAAGGAAAGAGATCATCTCATTATCCAAGTTCAACCCTGTCACAGTAGTATTTAAAAAACAAATGGTTGGTGCTTCAGCTAGTCTTAGGGCCTCATTACACGGAAGGCGGTAATGGTTAACGGCCACCGTTAATGGTAACGGTGACCGTTAACCATTACCGCCTTACTACGAGGTCCCTAAGCGGGTTGGTGCTTTAACGCCTGCTTTTTGCAGGCATTAAAAACCAACCCGCTAATGGACCTCGGAGCTAATTACGGCACCGCAAAATTGCGGTGCCGTAATTAGCGCCTTCCCCATTCCCATAGAGCCCTATGGGGCAGAAATGGGAATGGGGAAGGGCAATGGCGGAAGGGAGATTTACCGCCCCCTCCAACCTTGGAATGGGGCGGTAAATTCCCTTTCCGCCAAGGCGGTGCCGGTATTTTTAATAGCGCCATGGATCACCGCCTTCCGTGTAATGAGACCCATAGTCTCAAAAGTCTGTCGCCCCCTCTTCTGGCTTGAGGAACTTGTTATAATCCTATAAATCTGTTTTATCTTCCATCTGGTGATGTGTTTGCCGATAGTGAGCTAAAGGAGAACTTGGGACCTGGCTCCCAATTGTTGCTACGTGCTCCTGTATCTTTGTGCTGAGCTCTCACTTGGTGCTACCAATGTATATTTTGTGGCAAATACAAATGATCTGATATACCACGAATTTCATTCTACAATTGATTTCCGGCTTGATCCTGATACTTGATCCATTTGTATCATGAAATTCATTTGTTTGTACATGAGCATATTTGAACATTGTGGAAATACAGCATTTTCTGAATCCAATAGGATCCGCTGCCAACCAAGTTTTCCTTCTTATGTCTTTCATGTCTGGTAGGAGTGATGGGCTCACAATCTTTCTCAAAGTGTCTGCTTGTTTGAATGTCATAGTGGGTTTTGTGTTTATGTAGTTCATGATGTGTTCGTCCATTTTAAGGAGACACCAATGCCTTTGCACGACTGTTCGCAAGCCATGATGGTTCTGGCTGTATTTGGTGACAAATCTTATTGGCATTGATTTAGTTGCACTCTCCTGTCTCTTCAAGAGGGTGTCTGATTGCGTCTTAGCTTTTGTAACATTGGAGGCTCTCTCTATGATTGTTTTGTTGTATCCTCGTTGTTTGAATCTGGTCCTCAGAAGACTGCATTCTTCCTCAAATTTGTCATTTTTCTGGCAATTGCAACTTGCTCGCGTATACTCCCCAATTGGGATGTTGTGTATAGTTGGCTTGAAATGGCAGCTTTTGGCATGTAATGTGGAATTGACTTCATTTTCCTTTCTATAGGTCCAGGTCTCCAAACTGCTTGGATGGTAAGATCCAAAAAGTTAATATATGCCTTGCTGCATAGGCCTGTAACTTCAATTCCAAATTGATTCGCATTTAGTCTATCCATGAATCTGTGAAAATCCTTTATTGTTCCTTCCCAAATTAGAAGCACATCATCAATGTATCGCATCCAAAGTTTGACCTTATTCTTGTACTTGTATATACAGTCGTTGAATGTTAAAATGATATGGTCCAAAGTTAATTGTAGCATCTCCTTGATCATCTGTACTTTCTGGAAGTATAACGCTGAGTCTTCCTTGAAAGCGTAGTCGATTGTAGTAATAGCCCATTTGTGTTGGATCGACGTATACAGGGCCTTGACGCATGCTTTTGCCAATTTGCCAATTTTGCCAATTGAGGCACCAAAAAGGAAGATCTTTGTTACAAATGTGTGAAATTGGAAAGAATCTCAAAGAAAGAAATTGACAAATATTGGGAGCAAGTATCCCTGGAAAATTATGTTAAAACTAATTGCATCGCTAGAGGTCTAAGGATCTTAATATTACCAAATTTTAACAATGAACAAGACAGTGATCTAGCAGATGCTTAGGAGAAAAGCCTGAGCTCAATCTAAATGCCAAGGATAGAGCTGCTGATTGAAAATGCTAAGAGATAACACAAAAGTGCACCGGAAAGTATTGACACTTTAAAGAAGGTAATAGCTGAAATGAAAGCACTTGAAGCCACAAAGGAAAAGAACTTCGAAAAAATGTATGAGATACTACAAGTATACCAGGATGAAGTTAAAATCAGGAAATTAAGGAAGAGCTATAGAGACGGAAGGGATTGCAAGGAAGACCGTGTATATACATTCCAGGCAAAGTACACTCAGAACCAAAAGCCCTCATAAAAAAACTCAACCCTGAATCCAGCGTCTGCAAGCTCGGACGCGGACTCAGAAACTGATAATCAAGACCAAGAAGAATCAATAGCATTGGAAAATAGCAATTCAAACTCACCCGAAAATGGCAACCAGGACCAACACAGCTATATGAATCAGATTAATCGTTACAAAAAAGGGGAAAAGGAATATCCAAAGTAATCCATTGCAATAATCGGTCTGTGTTCAGATTCCAGGACCTATGGGAATTACCCAAGTCACACCAGGAGGAGAGGAAGGAGGGGGGTAGAAGACTGTGGAAATCCTGATGCTTTGGCCAACCTCAACAAAAGATATACGAGGGCCAGTGCAAAAGAGGTGAATCGGAGCAAGCAGTTAAAGACTTCTCAATCTTTCCAAACGCGATATAACCAAAGATGAAAGATCTTTACTTAATAAAGGACTCTCCTTTGTGCCATCCGCTAATTACAATCAAATTGATGTACACATAGATCAGTTCAAGTTTGTTCGGTAAAAAGCAAATTGACATTTTTTTTTGATGCCACGAACGCACCAGCAAAATTTCTAAAAAGTATGCCCACAGCAATTAGTGAATTAACTATTCAAGAAATAGAGGACACCTTTGTCTTGCGCTCTTTAAAGGAATGGTTCGGTCAGAAAATATTATTGTCCCTATGGTTCGGCCATGTGCTTTTAACCATAATTCAATCAATCGTACAAAAATGTCCTATGCACCTTACCTGAGTTTTCGTCTCTTGAAAACAAGCGAAATCAGGCAGCAAGGCGTGGCTATCTTGTGATAATCTTATCAATTGCTGCATCGCCCTGGGTGACCTGCGTTTGCGGCACTAAATCATATCCCCCGCCCCTGAGCCTGACATCACTAAATCATTTATATTCTCCGCCTCTCTCCATGACGTTACTGGGCAGCGTAGCCAAACGCGCCTAGTCGTCATCTACGTGACTAGACGCTGAACCCGGAAAACAACACACATTGGGCCTCATTACAAGTACTCCGGTCCGGAATTAACACTGCCGGTAAAACCATACCGGCACCGTTTGCATGTCCGCGCAATCATGACCCGCGGCCCCGGTAATAGCACCACCCTAAACCGCCACCGCGGAAATAGGGTTCCCCTTAATTCCGCCTGCACGGAAACCCCTCCGTTACCGGCAACACGAAACACCGTGAGCATCACAACTAGCGCGGACACGGAAATACCGGGAAAAAAATGGCGGAAATACCGTGATCACGGTGGCGGAACCGCCGCCACCGCGAACATGGCGTTATACACTGCCGGCTGAACTGAATCAGGGCACAGGTGCACCAAATCAGCCCAGCTGGACCTAGCAGGCCACTGGGAGCCAACAAAAGGGCCACACCCAGCCCAACACAACACAGAACCATGCAGGCAGCAGGGCTAGTAGCACTGGGACTGGGCCTACTCAACCAACAGGCAGTACTGCACATGGTGGCAGCAATGGCGCAGAGGAGGAGGCGTAGGCGGAGGAGGCGCAGGCGGCAACCAGCCAACCCTGCAGCTATGGCAAACCCCATTGCCCAGCCAGCCCGACCCCGCCGCCAGCCACCAATACCACGCATCAGGGCCTCACCCTGGAACCTCACCCCAGGACAGATCCACACCCTATACCGGCTGGACCGTGCAACAATCATGCACATCACCGCCATGATTGAGGACAACATCAGCAGCCTAATTGACACCCCCACCGCCATCCCCCCCCTCTTGAAGGTTGTCTCAGTTCTGCATTTCCTTGGCACTGGCACCTATCAACACACGGTTGGTGAGCTGCACGGCATATCACAACCGTGTTTCTCAAAAGTCCTGGTACAGGTACTGGATGCCATGTTGCGCCATGTGTCGGAACACATAGCCCTACCCCGCACCCTCCCCGGGGTCATTGCCACCAAGTTGGCCTTCCATGCCATAGCAGGCATGCCAAATTGCATAGGCGCAGTTGACTGCACCCACGTCGAGCTGACAGTACCACATGCAATTGAGGCGGTGTTCCGCAATAGGAAACAGTATCACTCTTTGAATGTCCAGATGGTTTGTGATGCCATGCAACTGATTACACACTGCTGCGCACGTTTCCCAGGCTCATCACATGACTCAATGGTACTGCGGAATTCCACGTTGCCACGGTACATGGAACGCTATGCCGGACAAAGCACGTGGCTATTGGGTGAGTACAGCTGACGATGCTACAACCCTGTCGGAGTGGTGTGTGTGTGTCCAGGCAATGAGCATTGTGAGTGTGCCGCTGTGACCGCACATGCATCACCCCCCTTCCATCTACCAAATACACAGCGGATGCCAAACATCGTGAAGGAAGACATGACAGGGCACCACAATGTGCCCGTGCACACGCTGCCACAGCCAATCCCGTCACTGTCCCATGAACCCTGTGCCACTGCAGACACCCACCCTCAATTGAAACACTGCCCCAAAAAGCACGAGAGGCGTGTAAATGATACGACGAGTATTTACTACTTCCGTACAGTGGAGTCACTCTGCCATGTGTGGACAGCACTGCACCATGACATGCACACAATCAAATGTCACCCGCAGGGCACAGCAAACATGCAAGTTAATGTGTAGGCCCATATGCAGTCAGCGACATTCCTCGTGATGGCCAAAACATACCTCCAGACACTGCATGGTTCATATGCATGAATGAATGATGATACAAGAATGCACAGCAGCAGATGAGGACATGATGCCACAAACACTGACATGTTCCCCCATCTACATCCCATGTAGGTGATGCGGGATATGCACTCACGCCATGGTTGATGACACCTGTACCAAGGAACAGGCATGAAGAGGCATACAATAGGGCACATATCCGCACACGTGGAATGATTGAGAGGACATTTGGACTGCTGAAGGCCCGTTTCCGCTGTCTGAGCAGATCTGGCGGATCACTGCTGTACAGCCCAGTGAAGACGGGCAAAATCACGCTGGTATGTGCCATGCTGCACAATATATGCCTGCGCAGGAACATCCCAATGCCACCAGACGCAGATGAGGAAGATGGGGATGGGGATGGGGATGGAGATGGGGATGGGGATGGGGATGGGGATGGGGATGGAGATGGGGATGGAGATGGGGATGGAGATGGAGATGGGGATGGGATGGCACCGCCTCCCCCTGGGGGTGCACATGATGGCCAGAGAGCACGGGATGTCCTGATTCGCATTTACTTTTGAGTCACAGCACATTCACAGTAATGCACAAACATGGTGACGACAATGAATTAATAGTTGCACTGCAAAATAAATGATCAATGTCCACACATGTATGTCTTGATTTGAAATGGTGATGTATTGATGTAATAACAACAGGGAAGAAGGTGCATTGGTTAGGGAAGCTGTACACCCGGGGCCACCCACCACCCAAACGTGCCCACCCCCACCCAGAGCCCATTGTCCAAACCCCCAAAACTACCTACCCCACCACCCAAACGTGACCACCCCTCTCACACCCTTGTAGTCCACATGTGTCCTGCACTGCCCCACACACATGCCATCACTTCCGTGTGCGCTTCTGTGCAACCTTGCCCAAGGGACCCGTTAGCCTACTCGAGCGCCTCCTTGGACTGGCAGTAGTGGAGCTGGATGGGGTGGTAGTGTTTGATTGGCCAGAATCAGGGATTGAGGGCATCCGTGCCAGATTTGCCTGTTGGCCAACCAACATGGCCTCCACAAGCCTGGAGGTGTGGTCATTGCCCTCCCGCACATGGCGTGCAAGGGTCACTATGGTGCTCGCAAAGCGTCCAATGGACCTCGACAGGCGACGCACTGAGGCGCTGTAGCTCTCCCTCTGCAGCCTGGATTCCTCTAGCTGCCTCTCCACCAGCTGGGTGAGGGTAGCCTGCTGGTCCTCCATCCGCTGCATGCGGGCATTCAGTTCGGCCATGGATGGGGTGGGCGACCTCATGGGACTCCCCAGTGAAGTGGGGCTGAACCCCAGCTCATGGAAGGAGCCCAGGTCTTCCAATGTGGGCATCTCCCCCTGTGGCCCCGTTTCCGAGTGCTCTTGCGGGGCACTGTTATCACTGCAGGCCGCCCCCTCTGCAGTGCTGCTGCCTTTGGTGTTTTGTTGGGTGGCCATGATAGGTTCCTGTGGCACCTGTCTGGACTCAGCCAGTGTTGAGATGGTGGGGATGTTGGTGGTGGTGGTGGTGTGCTGCACATCTGTAGTGGCTGGTAATGTGGCCAGAGGTGCAGAACTGCCGGCAGCATCCTCCTGTGTGGTGGCGGTGGCTAGTGTACTTGCCGATGCTGATTGGCTGGCCTGTTGTGCAGTATCACTGTCACTTGAAACGGCTGTGGGGACACAAAGGGCATGCAATTAGTGTTGTTGTGGTGGCAGATGGGTGCATCACATGCGTCATTAAGATTGTACATTGAATAGTGTTAGTCACATGCATCTGATTGCTGGTGTCTGCATTCAGTGACATTGGTTGCCATACGGATCATAATGGGTCCTTTGGCCCACACATGCACTGCCTGGGGGGGGGGTTGTTAATGGGTCCTTTGGCCCACACATGCACTGCCTGGGGGGGGGTTGTTAATGGGTCCTTTGGCCCACACATGCACTGCCTGGGGGGGGGGGGTTGTTAATGGGTCCTTTGGCCCACACATGCACTGCCTGGGGGGGGGGGTTGTTAATGGGTCCTTTGGCCCACACATGCACTGCCTGGGGGGGGGGTTGTTAATGGGTCCTTTGGCCCACACATGCACTGCCTGGGGGGGGGGTTGTTAATGGGTCCTTTGGCCCAGTACTCACAACTGCATATTTACATGTGGCATTCATGTTTGGGCACTTACCGGCATCTGCAGGTGGGCTCACTCCTGCCTCAGCCTGCCCAATCCCATGGATTCCCTCTAGGTGGAGGACGCTGCTGCAACGCTCCTCCCATGCTTGCAGCCTCAGTGGGGAAGGGGGTCCTCCGCCTGTCCCACTGCTGCGTTGGCGGTGCGTGGAAATGAGGTTGCGTACCCTCAGCCTCAGGTCGTCCCAACGCTTGTGGCAGTCCTTCACGCTCCTCACTGCCACGCCCACAGCGGTGCACTTGCGTGCAGCTTCGGCCCACACCTCCTTCCTCCGCTGCTGTGTGGCACGCCGTTGGTCGGCGCTGAACAGCATCTCAGCATTGTCCACAATGTGCTCCACCAAGACGGTTAGCTCCGCCTCGCTGAAGCGCTGTTTGCGCTGCCTCTGAGCAGGAATCCTGGCAGACATGCTGGTGGTCCCTTTTGGCTTCTCAGAGTCAAGATTGTGCTTGTGCTGGCTCTGGATGGCAATGGATTGTGCTTTTATATGATGGCCGCCTCTCTGTTTCCTGTTTTGGCGATCATGGTATTTCCGGTTCCGTGTCCGTGGCGGCGGAGGCGGAAACGGGTTTTGCGCCACTTGTGGCTTCGTTATTTCCATTTCCGTGGGGTATTCCGTGACGGCGGTAACAACGTTTCCGAGTCCGTGTGGAGCGCGCGACCGACAGCGTGTAATCGTGCGGTTTTTCCGCACCCTTGCGGACACGGAAACGTTTTTACCGCCATCACGGATTTTGCACGGTCCCGGACTGGCAGGTTGTAATGAGGCCCATTGTCTCACAGTACAGCGTGTCACAATTAGGAATATGAAACTGTACTTTAAAAGAAAACAGTGAGACTGTACAATTGGTAAAGTACATTTATTTCACATGAAATATTTCGATAACATTCGGCGTCTGACATAATCAATGAAAATGGAACTTTCTTTCTTTGCTCTCGTTCCACAAATTCGCAAATGTTTATCGTGAGTCACATGCGGTTCCTTTTGGGTAAACAGGGTGTTTGTTTTGTCTAAATGAAGCACTTTGGTCACTTGGTTAATTGCAAAGCTGGTGCATGAACTTGGCACTAGACCACCGTAAAGGTTGTTATGTTGCTCTCATTCGCCAGTACCGAGTACGGGAATATTGAACCTTGTCTGTGGTCCCAAAAGAGGGTTAAGTAGATCCAGTGATTGATATGTAGCTGCAGCTGGCGGTTGAAGAAGCCATCGGTCGGGGTCTGGAATAGATGACAATTGCAGAACGGCACGATGTACCTGTTTGCAAAAGATAAAAATAGAAATGTGTCTCAGTAGCTCATCTTTATTACAATTAATCTTTTTTTTTATTAGCACAGAGGTGACACAATGTGAACCGAGAGAATACAACGTGGATTATCAAAGTACTCTGCTATTTGCTTCCGAGGATAGTGCGATTTAGAATGTTGAGCTCTAAACGTAATGTGTAAACTGGGGCAAGAATTTGAGCTGCAAAAACAATGTAATGATTTATTAGCATAGAACCAGGGAGAAACGAGTTGTGGTCTACATGCGTCTCGATGCTGGCCTGCCCATGGGCCCGGTAGATAGCCCAGCACACAAAGGTTGTACTAGCACTTCATTGCAATATGCCACACAAAACGAACAAGTACAATGTCACCCAGCAATAACGGTCAGCTATTTGTATTTTGACTAGTTCTGGTATGAAATCGTCTAAAGAGAAACTTACATTATATTCAGCATTTCTATTCTCTTGGCGTAATGCAGACCGTAATGCAGACTCCTCCGTTCGTGTCAACAATTTTTCATAAACTGAACTTATATGTAATTAGGTCCAGTTTCGGAATGGGCAACCTTATCATATCATACGTTATTACACCCCCCCTTCAATTCAATCCCTTTCGGAATGGTCCCTGCCTCTCAATGCCAAAAAACAATAGAACCTTATGCTGTGCGCGGGACGCGTGGGCCGCCCAGCTCCCAAGCAAAAATTCAAAGCTGGTGACCTTCATGAACATACATTCTTACTTTTCAAGATCCCGTGTCAACTCATCCATGAGAACATGAATTTGAAGCACGGGCACAGGGAATTGGGGGCTGTCACTGCTCGTTTTTCGTGGCACTGCTGAGCTGTAGGGGAAAAATTGCCAATGCCAGAATGCCCCCTAGTCCCAAATTATAGTAGATGTAACACATAACATGAGTCAAAATGTGTCTAGTGATAGGTCCACCTCTGCTTATCTCATGGCCTCCTACCCCAGGGCATGTTTTCACAGTCAGTACTTCTTGCGTGCCTAGAATGTTTTGTAGACTAGGTCTAATCCCTTTTGTAGGACGAGCAGGTATTCAGCTTTTTGCGGAACTTTATTGCAAGGCAACTTGCAAAACCCAAATATTCTTACACACTGTTACCCCTTGGTCATTAACACGAAAAAAGAAGGTCCCACAGTAGCTCGACTAATCTGTGAAATGTGAAAGCAATCGTAATAATTGTAATCTTTTTTTAAGAAAAGGACTGAGAGGATAGATTTCAAAAGACAAATTGCATAGTTTATTTGTAAAGTTTATAGAATTTTATTTTGCAAAAATAAAAACAGATGGTAATCATTTCAACCCGGGATTTGAATGATTTAACAAGCTCTGCTTTGGGTGGACATGGCACGCTGGCAATGTTTTGTGCAATGTATGTGTGCTCTGAACAGATTTGTGTGCAATTCCACTTTCACAAAATCGAATTCCATTTTCTCATATACTGGTTTGACAACCCATTTTTTGCTTCTTTTCGTAAAGGCCATAGTGTAGCAAAGCATCCCTAAGTTTCCTGCAGTCCTAGATTGTTCCCAGCCTACATTCTCGTTATGCGCTAATACTGCTAGTAAAGTCCTAGATTTCATCCCTTGGGTGCCAAAATGCAATCTCTTTGGCCTGTACTTTAGGCGCATATTGTGGAACACCTTCAAATCTCCTGTGTGACAGAATTCTGTGAGTCTCTTAAGATCTCTTGATAGAGTTTTAGCAAACACAATCTTCTCAAGGGCCTTGTGTGGAGGTGAAAATGGGATCAACCACTTCTTCTTCCGTGCCTGCTCTGGGGACAAAGGGCCATGTTCACATTGGTGGAAATGTTGGTTTTACGTCCAGTGGTGAACGTTGGAACAGTGGTGCATTAGTGACCTCCATTTTTCCAGTAGAATTTCCACAGACCCATCACATGTTTTGGAGTTCCACCAAAGATGGTTGCTAAAAGACTGGGACCATTGTGAAATACTTTCCAAACCTTTTTTTTTCCCTGCAGCCGAGATTTTTTTATTGATTGATTTGGCAACAATATTTGGATACTGCTCTCTCATTGTCTTGGCTATTGAAATGTGTTTGTCCGTGGCTATGAGGTCGATTTGCATTCCGCTCAATTGTAGATCTTCCAGTGATTTTATAAATCCAAGTTTCTCCATGGCCACCAGGGATTTACATTGGGACACCTGCACGACCACCGAACTGACAATTTTCTTACTTTCCATGTCCTGCAAATGGTAGGTTCAGTACTTAGCAGAAAATCCGGGGCTGTCAAACTGTCCATCACCGGCTAGCCTGAACCGTTTGTCAGGGAATGTACTTTGAATAGCCAATTGTTCAATTGTTCAAGCATCACTAATGGCAGGGAATAGATAATCACGTTGGTATTTGTAGTATTGCGTTTAGAAATGAAATGGAGTCCCACAAACTGAAAGAAACTTGATAACTTCGTGAAACTAGAGCCACTGAAAAGTAAAGCTGCTGCACACAGTAGATTGCCAGCTGGCAGTTTCCCCAGCATCGGTTGAGCAGACCATGAAAATGTTTTATGTGACTTTTCACAGGTGGCATGTATTTTGAGGTTACTGCCTTGTGTTAGACGAGTCACGCTCTTGAATGGGCTTTCCACATACTTCCCCTCCCACTGAATGCACACATTTCAGCATCTTTATAATCTCCATCAAGCTGCTGTCGAATACTATGTATTTGGCCTCTTTTATTAGACTGTCATCCGGCAACACTGTTGTTTCGGACTGAACTGTTGTGGACATATCAGCCAAACTGGATATACTATAGTCGATATCTTTGTTTCGTCGGTCAATAGTGTTGATGCTTCAGTCTCTTTCATTTCAACATCTGTTACTTGACCATGGATAGGAGAAAACATAATTGTGGACTGTTTTTTGGGGGGCATTTTTTTGGCGGGTGTCGATTGTGTCAAGTGCTCATTGAGTAATGTAAAACAATCTTCTATAAATTCACTTTCGCCTTCGTCTTGCGGAGCAGGCGCATTGTAGCAATGGTCCAAAAACAATTTTCTGTATTCGCCGGTCAGATTAAATTCATTTTCTGGCCATTGGACATAGGCATCTCGGTTGTGAACATGCCACGCCTCAATTAATAGTTCCTCCATGGTGAAAACAGTTTGGCAAGCAGCATCTGTCATTTGTATTGCTGTCTGTGTCTGCATAGTCTGTACTCCATCGGGCAACTACAGGACAGATATGAAAAGGGATGTTCAGTGTAAATCCAACATACAGTGTTGTACAATTTACATTAAAAAAAACATGTAATGAAGGCCTCAGCACAAAACAATTGCCAACAATAAAGTGTTTGTAACTAACTTTATTTTTTTTCTTTTCTTTGAAACCTTCTTTACTCTAACATCAACATCAGAAAGCAGGCGCACCGACTCAGATCCACGTGCCTCTGGTTCAATATACGGATCTTGTATACATCCCTACAAAAAATAGTATCCATTTAAAATAAGTCATTTGTATTACACATATAATTAGACCGACTTTCTTTCATTAGATGGTACTGTCAGTACGCATACCTCTGGCTACGGATCAACTGCAAGGTCTGGTTCCGGAACAACTACAAGGGATAATGTATTTGTAGAGGACGCTGCAGCATCGCCCTGAAACACAGTACTTGCATTAGTAAGGACAAAAATATTGGAAACTGGACACACAATTTGGAAAGTTCAAAGGTACATATCAATAGTAAAGTAGGAATTAAACATTGTGTAAAACAATTACACGATATGTAAATATGATCAGATTATCTCGTCCTATTGAAATGTGAAGACACATGCCTCTGACACCGGATCTACTACGAGGGATGTTGTAATTGTAGTGGAAGTTTCAGCATCTCCCTGAAAAACAGTACTTGCATTAGTAAGGATGAAAATATTGGACACTGGACACACAATTTGGAAGGACGACAAAGGTAAATATCAATAGTAAAGTAGTAATGAAACATTGTGTAAAACAATTACACAATATGTAAATATGATCAGATTATCTTGTCCTTTGAAATGTGAAGACACATACCTCTGACACCAGATCTACTACGAGGGATGTTGTAATTGTAGTGGATGTTTCAGCATCTCCCTGAAACACAGTCCTTGCATTAGTAAGGATGAAAATATTGGAAACTGGACACATAATTTGGAAAGACGACAAAGGTACATATCAATATCAAACCACGATAAACATTGTGTAAAGCAATGATACGTTTTGAAAATATGATCACAATATCTAGAATTCCGTGCATAAAACCAGTCTGGAACAGAATAGCTAGGTAAGATTACCTGGTATGTGCTCGAAGTGGTTAATGACTCCAGGCAACACATGGATGTTGAATCTTGTTGCTTCATATTCGGTGGATAGTCATGGAGTGGTGAAGGGAAAGTATTATTCGATTTAGAAATTCCAACATTAAAAAGTGGCATGTAAGGAAACTGAATACGAGAGAATTATGCTTATGTAAATGCATAATATAGCCTAGTTATCCATATCCATAAATCATTTTTCTATGTGGGTTCTACAAAACAAGGACTGATGTTTAGCAAAAAAGTCATTATTTAAACAGCTATTCAATCACATAAATATGGAAAGTACTATAAGTGACATTTACACCGAAAATACAGGCGTAAAACTAAATCCAGAAGCGTGACTCAACTGTGGCGGAATTTTCACGAATAAAGTCAGAATAGCATTTGGGAGCAGTTTTCCAGTTGCTCTCAGTTGATTCATCTTTGTGTAAAAGGAAGTGTCGTACATATCCTTGTTAAAGTGCAGGCTGCAGATGCGGTATCGATGACCCCTCTTGTCCTCCAAGACTTGTTTGACTCTACTTTCAAGCTCTTCCGGTGGATATTCGCAACGTCTGACCCATTCTCTTATTTGATCGACAGTCTTAGGGAATACATGCATTGTAATGCCTTCGGATTTGTCATGGGTCTTCGAAGGGAAACCAAAAATAAATCATGCATGCATTGTTGTAAATTCTGCAAAATAAAGGTCAACATTATTAGAAAATTATATTGCATAAACATGTGAGAAAGAATAATGAATTGGACCATACATTGTTCATTGCACACTTTCTTTTGGGCACCACAGCAAAACCAGTGCAGCGTGTGCGGCTGTATTATGGGATACATTTCAGAAACGATTCATTGATGTGTTGAAAATCAGAACATGTTACTCGTCCCTTGAATGTTCTATCGTGCATGAAAAGGAAACATGCTTATACTATAGACACGGTCCGCGAAGGATGCAATGCGATGCCAATTGACACTGATAAAAATTGATATATCGATAACAACAAAAGTAACTCAAGTCAATAGCAATGATACAAATTAACATAGCACTACGGAGTTCGTTACTTCGGAATAGATATAAATTTACAAATGAAGGAGATATGATTAGGATACATGCCCTTACCTTGACCAAAAAACAGTTGGATTCAGCAAGCAGAGTAATTAGTGGCAGGAGAACAGGGAGATGTTCACAGGTAGCACACTGACGAGTTCACTCGAAGCGGTCACAGAGTTACACGTTCACAAGTTGAATTGCAGTGCTCAAAGATGTTCTCACAGTAAATATCAAGTGGTTTATAAAGAATTTCAAAAAAGGGTGTGTTTGTGAATGAATGACGTGTACATGTTGTCGTATTAAGTGTATTGCAGGGGATCGGCCTGCGTCAAAGGAGGCCTGCCTGGAGACACGGGATCTGAGGAGGCCATGTGAACAATGGTCCTTGGGCGTAGGATACCTTTTGAAATGTACATGGCACCTTGGCCGTTCACGCCCCTGACAGCACCCCTTGGCAGCGCACATCCACTGGTGCGAACTGCCTTTGATAGTGGAGGGGGGATGGATTGGCCGGGGGCGTGCAGACAAGGCACCGGAACACTGCTGAATGGAGACACACTTATGTGGATTGCAGGGGCACGGCCTGCTTCAGGGGAGCTTGCCTGGAGACACAGGGTCTGAGGAGGCCATGTGAACAATGACCCCTGGGCGTAGGATACCTTTTGAAGTGTACATGGTGTTTGGCACCTTGGCCGTTCACGCCCCTGGCAGCACCCCATGGCAGCGCACATCCACTGGTGCAAATTGCCTTTGATAGTGGAGGGGACATGGATTGGCCGGTGCGTGCAGACAAGGCACCGGAACACTGCTGAATGGAGACACACTTATGTGGATTGCAGGGGCACGGTCTGCTTCAGGGGAGCCTGCCTGGAGACACGGGGTCGGAGAAGGCCATGTGAACAACGGCCCCTGGGCGTAGGATACCTTTTGAAGTGTACATGGTATTTGGCACCTTGGACGTTCGCGCCCCTGACAGCACCCCATGGCAGCGTACATCCACCGGTGCAAACTGGCTTTGATAGTGGAGAGGGGATGGATTGGCCGGGGGCGTGCAGACAAGGCACCAGAACACTGCTGAATGGAGACACACTTATGTGGATTGCAGGGGCATGGCCTGCTTCAAGGGAGGCAAGGGAGGCCTGCCTGGAGACAAGGGGTCTGAGGAGGGCATGTGAAGAATGGGCCCTGGGCATAGGATACCTTTTGAAGTGTACATGGTGTTTGGCACCTTGGCCGTTCGTGCCCATGGCAGCACCCCGTGGCAGCGCACATCCACTGGTGTGAATTGCCTTTGATAGTGGAGGGGGATGGATTGGCTGGGGGCGTGCAGACAAGGCACCGGAACACTGCTGAATGGAGACACACTTGATACACTTAAAAACTGAAACAACCATTGATAAAAAATATGTTGTGTTTCTTATTTTGATGCCACAAAAATACTACAGAACCAAAAAGGAGGTAGAACTGCTACTGCCAAGGTTCATCACCAATGTTTGTCAATAAATGAAGCAAAACCAGTAATTTACATTGGTGAACCTGGTATACTAGTACTAATGGATTGAATCCCTTAGTTCATAGCCCATGACATTGTCCAGAAGGGAAAAAGAAACTCACACACATCAAAGACTGTGGATATACATAGTTTGTATTGAGACAAAAACATCAAAATGCGATTGTGACAAAAACTTCAAAAGGCAATTGTGAAAGCATACATATAACAGTATTCAATATTCTGAGCATAGACAAATGGTGAAAACTAAATTTCAAATCGTCTTCAGTACATGATTAGTTTGCAATATGTGGCATAACCCGAAAGGGAAAAGTACAAAATTTACTTGAAATGCCGAACTTAACCCATGAATGAAACATGTGGAAATCTAAAGCGCCGGTAACTTGGCGCTGTAGCCGGCCTGTAACCATCTAGGTCCAAAGTAGCTTAAATGCAGAAAGTATTTCATCTTTCAGGTGTCAAAGCATCTAGTCTTACAGGTGCCAACGTGGCAGGGGGAACGTGGCAGGGGGAACGGGGCCAGGATTAGATATTGAATTCTAGCCAGCAAACAAAAGTGGACATTATATACACAATATATAATAACAAAACCCCAAAGACATGGGTTTATACAACCCCCTTGCATATAGTACACGTTTCGGCGGTAAAGTCATCCAACTTGAGAATACATCAGAGGGATGTGTATTATTATACGAGAACCGCCTTCATCAGGGCAGATGGGTGGCCCCTATAGAAAGAACGACTAGAAAAAAAGGAAAAGAAAGGAAGAAATCAGTATAAAATTCTTGTTGGTCAGAAACTTAATCCATTCTTGACATAACTGGGTTAATTAGTAACAACAAACATATTATTCAAAGGACCCAATGTTGTCCAGGCGTTTAAAATCAATTGAGTAAAATAAGGGGCTGAAAACAGGAAAAGGTGGAAATAATTACACCTATAGTATGAGAGTGGAGGGGGTAAAGAATGCCTAACTCACCACTATAGCCTTGTAATGAATCTCACTGTGGGGCAGGCTCCCCCAACAGGCCCAACCAGTCAAACTGTGATATTGTTGCGGGCAGGGAGAGTGTGCAGCAAGACCCCAAAAATGGGCAGCACAGGAACGGAGTGCTCTGGAAAAAAAGGGTTAAAGTCTTTTATTTAAAAAGAGCCTGATAGAGCTGCGTGCTGCACACATAGAACAGTAGTGCAAGTCTAAAAATTGTCAAGGTCTGGTTGCAGCTCAGCAAGGGAAAGTCCCCTGTACTGATCGCTGTCACTGGGGAAAGTTTGTCTAATGGCGCCAACGACACAAGCGGGTATTACTCGTCGAACGCAGTGTCCAAGCCTCCCATGAAGCCACCATGTGCACGAACAATAGGCCACCAGCCGGTACCACCTATGAAAGAGAAAGATACAATCTGTTTTTAATTGACCAAGATAAGTGTATTAAACCTTAGTTGTCAATGACAATTCTTGTATGCAATGGCCAGGACAAATGCTAACTAGACACTGCACAATATTGAACGACTTTTATGCGACTATTACTAGAGAATTGCAATACTAAACGGATATGACAATGATAAATTGAAGTTACGAGAATATAGGGGACAACCATGAAATAGTAGTCGCCTAACTGACATCACAACCAGACTATACTTACTCGTTACTTGGATTACGAGGGCGAACTGTTGCGTGAAGTTCGTGCATAAGCACCACCACCACCATGTGAGGCAGGCTGCTGTGAAGTCTGGCAGCTCGGTAACTCATTGCGGCTGTGGATCGCCTTGCAATATGTAGGACAAGCATCCAGAGTTTTCTCAGCAGCAGCAGTTCTCCTACTCGGTTGGCATTAGCGCGCACCGATTGCAGATACACCAGGTGGAAACACCGTCCATGTGACTAGGCCCAGGCTCTTCATCTGTTGAAACATCCGCCCAACTGTCGTTCAAAGTCCCATCGTTTACAGAGCTTGCTCTTTCCAGTAATTCCTCCTAGGAATACTCGGGCTCATACAGGTAGGGTATTATTATTGCCATTGTGTGGTAAAGAAAAAAAAATAATTTATAGCGGTCGTACTGGTATCTGTTCACACGGGCTACAAGCAAGGAAGGTAGCTGACCAGAGCACAGAATACTCAAAGAAATACACTGAGAGGAATGGAAAAGAAAATCTGCTGTTGTGTGTTGTGAAACGCTCTGTTTATACTTATCGAGGAAAGAAGCTTCCTGCCATTTCCATGGCGACACGTCATTAGCTGAGGCACAGAGAATGTTGACACGAGATGTGCGTTGGCGTTGTGAAATGGGTGGTACGTGTCTAGTGATGTCAGGCTCAGGGGCGGGGGATATGATTTAGTGCCGCAAACGCAGGTCACCCTCAAGATGGCCGCGCCCTGCTGCCTGATTTCGCTTGTGTTCAAGAGACGAAAACTCAGGTAAGGTGCATAGGAAATGTTTGTACGATCGATCGAATTATGGTTCAAAACACATGGCCGAACCATAGGGACAATAATATTTCTGACCGAACCATTACTTTAATGGAACTGGAAGATTACGAAATGAGGAAGCTGTTACAAGAACTTGATAACAGATCAGATACTCTTACTCCAAAGGAATTTAAGAACAAATCTAAATTCTTACCGCAACTATCCACAGACAGCGTGATTGATACCTTCTACAAAGCAGTCACAGATTTTGGAAAGAGAAAGGAAGAAGAATAAACAACATGGCAACTACAACAACAACTTGACACATGCAGAAAGGAAAGCCCTGAAAGAACTAGCAGAGGATGTTTCGATAACAATGAAGGAAGCGGACAAAGGCGGCATCATCGTCATCATGGACCGAGAAGACTATCTAAAAATGGCCTCAAACCACTTAACATCGCCAGGATGTTACACAATAATAACAGACAATCCCAGACTGATGATCATTAAGGAATTAGAACAGTATATTACCGTATGGCACAGGAGGGGTCTGATAACTGATGATGAAAGAGCTTATCTAATGATTAAGTAACCCACCACAACAACTATGTACTTTTTACCCAAGATACACAAGCCCTATGATCTAATCCCTGAGGGACACCAAATATTCAGTGGAATGGGATGAGCAACTGAAAACATCTCACAATATTTAGATAATATTCTCAGACCTAGATTCAGTAAAGTCAAATCGTATCTAAAGGATACAAGAAACTTATCAACTCACCACCTTGGACGTCAAGGTCCTTCATACGTTGATCCAAGACAAATGGGCTATCACTACAATCGACTCTACTTTCAAGGAAGACTCGCTGTCATACTTCCAGCAAGTACAGATGATCAAGGAGATGCTACAAGTAACTTTGTACCATAATATTTTCACATTCAACTACTGTATATACCAACAGACCAAGGGAGTGGCCATGGGCACCAGATATGCCCCAGCCTTGGCCAACCTATTCATGGGTATGTTTGAGGACCACGTTGTGTATAAGGACCCAGAGTACAAGAATAAGGTTAAACTTTGGACGCAATACATTGACGATGTCCTTCTAATTTGGGAAGGAAGTACAAAGGATTTGCACAGATTCATGGATAGACTAAATGCAAATCAATTCAGAACTGAATTTACAGGCTTATGCAGCAAGACATATTCCACATTACATGCCAAAAGCTGCCATTTCAAGCCAACAATAGACAACATCCCAACTGGGGACTATACGCGAGCAAGACGCAACTGCCAGAAAAATGACAAATTTGAGGAAGAATGCAGTCTTCAGAGGACCAGATTCAAACACTGAGGATACAACAAAACAAACATAGAGAGAGCCTACAATGTCACAAAGGCTAAGAAGCAATCAGACACCCTCTTGAAGAGACAGGAGAGTGCAACCAAATCAGCGCCAATAAGATTCATCAGAAAATAGAGCCAGAACCACCATGTCCTGCGCAAAGTCCTGCAAAGAATTGGTATCTCCTTAGATTGGACGAACACATCATGAACTACATAGACACAAAACCCACTATGACCTTCAAATGAACGGACACTTTGAGAAAGATTGTGAGCCCATCATTCCTACCAGATATGAAAGACAAAAGAAGGAAAACTTGGTTGGAAGCGGATCATATTGGAATTCAGAAAATGCTGTATTTGCACAATGTTCAAATATGCACATGTACAATCAAATGAATTTTATGATACAAATGCATTAACTATCAGGCTCAAGCAAGAAATTAATTGCAGAAGAAAATCTGTGGTATTTGTGATCATTTGCATTTGCTGCAAAATATACATTGGTAGCACCAAGTGAGAGCTCAGCACAAAGATACAGGAGCACGTAGCAACAATTGGGAGCCAGGTCCCAAGTTCTCCTTTAGCTCACCATCGGCAAACACATCACCAGATGGAAGATAAAACAGCAATAAGATTAATAGGATTATAACAAGTTCCTGAAGCCAGAAGAGGGGGCGACAGACTTTTGAGACTATGACAAGCCGAAGCAAGAACCATTTGGGTTTTAAATGCTACTGTGACAGGGTTGAACTTGGATAATGAGATGATCTCTTTCCTTTGAAAGTACCAATTATATATAAGATCATGTAACAAGAGTCATACTCATAATATAACAACTGTGATAACGCGTATGTATAAGAAGTACATTTTCAACTGTAGCACTTCATACTTCACTTGCTATCTCTCTGTACACTCTGTTTACCTTTCAGCCTATCCGCACAGAGGGTGCAAATGTACATATCTGACCGAGAGACCAGATGTAAGTATCACTACAATTAAATATTAGTCGGCATTAACACAAGCACAGTCTAAGAACTATTAGCTTTCCCGTCTTTAAACTGAGAGCAAATCAGGAGGGTATTATGCCTCTGAGAACGTGCAATCTTTATTTTGAAAGAAGGGTAATCGGAATGTGCAACTTATTGAAATTACACCGGGTTTTATTTGTTTTTTCTTTATATTTCTCCCATATTGTTTACATTTTCATTCCAAATGAGAATACCGGATCAATCAAAAGTATTCCAATGTAGATCCAATCACGTGATATAATGAAGTGCAATTACATGCACTGACACACCGCTCTAAGATAGCGACCTTGACAAATGCAGCCAGCACAACTGAAGAAGGACTATTGCCAACATGACGCGGTGCATTGGCAACATGTCAGCATTACACTCGGTTACCAGGGTAACCTAACTTTACAACTGTAACTATGGCGCCGGTCTGCCGTACAGTAAGAGCCGATGTGCATTGGAGAACACACCAGAAATATGGCAAGCTGCATATGTTAAGGACTTGACAACAATTGTTTTTTTAAAGCTACAAGCATACCACACCGATAGCAAGCGAGGGAACTTAGCCTTAGATAGAGACCTCTCGAGAGAACAGCACGAAATTGAAGGAGCGGCTTGAAATCAGCCGAGACATTATCGATTACACTACGAGTACTAGGAGGGAAACAAACATATGTATGCCCAGAGCCCGATAATATCCCTAAAAGTGCTTACTGCGCATTAGAAGATAAGACTCACTTTGCATTGTGCTTAATATTGCTTTTTGAAAAACAAGGTGGTTTGTGTGTTTTTTACTCAAACCGCCTTACCTATTCCCTATTTGCAATAATGGGCAGCTTACTATTATTTACAAGAGAGGAGGGATCTAACCCATGAAATGTGAATACTGCACAAACTAGGTAAGCACACAGTGCATTTTCTCTCAAAAAACCCCATTGAAGGGTTCTTTTCGATTATTTCTTTTTTTAATTAGAACTTATATCATTTGCACATTATTTGTGAGCACAATTCAATCAATACACGACTAAATATACAGGTTTTTTTCTTTGTTCTTTCTCTCTTCCTCCCAATAATCCTCCCCCAAACCAATCCTAATTCTGTCTAAATGTGATGGTTGACCCATGATTATTTTGAAATGTGCAAACCAAACAATATTGTGTTTTTGATCATATATTTTTCTTTTGTTAACATATGCTTATGGTATTGTTATTTTTTGGCTACACAATATGTGTTCATGTACATGTATTTAATTTTAGACTATGCCCAGTTTCGAGAAAGGCTGGACTTAGACGAAACACGTGTCAGCTTAAGGACACTGCAGAATTAAAATTAAAAGAAACCATGACTTGAGCTTTTGTGCTAATTCTTATCTGGTGCAGCCTTGAGAAAACATTATACTATAGGCAACACATTACAATCTACAACTGAAATATTTGGAGCAGTAAAATTGGAGCAGGTGGAATTGACAATGTTGCAGAAGTGGAGGGCTCATTCACTGTCGGTGGTGTTCCACTGAAACTGGATGTTTTTAAGCTATGGAATGGAACATTTAAAGGTCAATGTCTTAATGTCTTTTTCGAAACGGTGCATAGGATTTTCTAATTTTTTTTAAAACAGTGTTCTTTTTTCTTGAAATATTTCGAACTATCTGCTGTGGTCTTCTTGGAGGTTCTTTTTTGTGAGTGAAAAAGTATGCTAAAACAATGATAGTACTATGGTTTCTACCTGTGTGATTCTTTTATTTCCCTTGTTTTCCAAGTTTACTTATCCCGCCCTATTCTCTCTTGTTATCCAAGTTTACTTAAGCTTTCCCATCCTTTGTCCTGCAACCACCCAGTAAAATGCCCTTTGTTTATTCTCACCCAGTTAATATATCCCTGTTTGTTTATTCTAGTGATAGATTTTATACTTTATTATATTTGTGTATTTCTTTTATCCAAGTTTGATTTTTGTTCCCAATTACCCAATGATTGGTATGTGCAAAGAGAACAAAAGTGTTGTATGCACACATTTTTTTATCTTATATACTTGCATTTGATGCACTGCATACAAGATATGAATGTGTGTATTACATTGTGTTTCTTAAAGTGCATGTGTTCTTTAACTAATTATGTTTTCTTTTTTTACAGATAGAAGGACATTATTTTTTTTAAACATAGATGAATAACCGCGGCTCTGGAATCGCCCAATGGGTTGTTGAATTTCAGAAGCACAATAAACCATAGCAACGACTGGGAAGGGTCATAGCCGCGGGTTTGTTGGACTATACCAGCGGCTATAGGCCACAATGTGCAAAAAAGTAATTTTCTTGTTAGGGTTTTCTTCAATGAACACTTTTCCAAATAATTTGCCCTTGGCTTCAGCTCCCTTCAATGTTGCTAGCTCACTCACAATAGGATACAATTATATTATAGTGGCCCTTTTACTTTCTGTTGAGATTCTACTGTTGGTATTATGCATTATATCAGAACCGTAGGCTTTATGTTCCCCCCTTTTCTCTTTTACTTTATCAGCCAGATGGAGTGTCTTTGAATTTGGTCCCAAAACATCTAGTCATTTCTCTTGGTATGATTTGCAAGATGTATCAACATGTTTCTTCATGTGTTTAGTATACTTGCCCATGCAGGTCAACTTTCTTTTTTTTCTTTTTTAGTTTTAGGTGTTTCAGCAATTCTTTTTGGCAGATGTGGTCTAGGACACTCATTCCGTAGTTTGTTTCTTGCTTTTTCGGCTGGTAGTGTGTTCAACCCCTTCTTCAGGTACGCCATTATTTTTGTTGGTGGCTCCCATTCTGATGACCAGGGATGAATGAGGGTATAAGTCGTCTCCATTCTCCTTCTGATTTTACTCACTCTTTCTTTTCTTAAGAGCTCTTTTGTCTTTATCTTCACTGGAAGATGACAGCATTTCTGCCTCCTCTTCACTGGACTGCTCCTGCTAGCTATGGTTTGTCTGAACCGAGCGGGTTAAGGATATTTTCAACCATGTGCTTTCCTTTATCCTCAATCTCAGTGCTTTTCTTTTGCCACGTGTCTCCTTCTTTGTTGTACTCTGAAAGGTGTGGCTATCATGTGCCCTGTGGGCTTTCTTCCTTCCCCCTTTTTCTCTTCCATGATTCCCTGTACTTCTGATCTTGTCCATGCCTTGGGAGAACAATTATACATAAGGGATAGATGCTGTGAATTATGTCTCAAACTAACACCCAACTCCTTCTGGATGGTCTGCCCCATAATGGGCTGCAGCCTTTTGTGGCTTACATCTTGTCTAACATGTTCACTGTAGCTGTGACTGGTGGTTGTGCAGAATAAACCTCCACCCATTAAAGGGGTGCTTCCAGCAAGAGCCAGAGTCTTGAAACACCTGTAGCACAGGAGCACTCCATTTGAAGAGTCATCAGAAATGCAAGAGAGGTTTAGAGAGGAAGCTTCATTTTTTGTGGCATTGGGCCTCATCCCGAGATTGGAGGTAGTCATGGCGCTATTTGCGCCATGACGGCCTCCAATAACGGTACTGCACCGGTCTCCTTCAATGGGGACTTACCGGTGTAGTCTGACCTTTGTGGGACCGGTAACTCCCCATTGAAAAAAACATTCCCAATTCCCATTTGAGCCCCCATAGGGCTCAATGGGAATGGTGAAGTAGCTAATAACGGTACCGCAATTTGTGGTACCGTTATTGGCTCTGATTTCCCTTAACGGGTCCCGTCCTTAACACCTGGTCAGACCAGGATTTAAAGGAGGGACCCGCTAAGGGAACTCGTATTAGGGTGGTAAGGGATTACTGGCACTGTTCTCCTTACCGGTGCCCGGTATCCCTTACCGCCCTACTCGTAATGAGGCCCATTGTCTTTTTAGAGCTTGCTCTATGATAAACTATTTGCAAATATTACTTTTCAATAAAAAAGAAGAGCATGTAAAGAAGAGTATGTAAAGAAATCAATTTACACATGGTTTTGGGGAATTTGTGTCTTGTCAGTCTAGGTGTGTAATATATTGCACATCTGTTTTGCAGAAAATTATTATTTAATAACAAGCCCTGAGCCGGGGGTGTATTACCATGGCAGGTAATGCCCCGACCTTAACCTGACACGATAACGCCCCCTGGCTGTGGGCTTATTGCTATTAGGGCTTTGGCCCATTAGACCGGTGTACTAATAGTGTCTTTATTTGGTTGGAAGACATACCAGCATTTCACAACTTTAAACGATGTCTGCCATGGAATGGCCATGGGATACGAAGTCTGTTCACCATTTTGATAGCCGCCATATAAAGCAGGAGGAGGTTGTGTGCAATTTCTGTGGTAAGGTTTTGCGGCAGGACCTTCAAACAAGTTGTTGCAGAGTTTGGGAACTTCAGCGTTAATTCAACCTCTTGTCCGTGTACATTGGGATGTAGTGGATGAATCGTATAGGAAGTCTCATGTGAAACATAAGGTGAAAGTGCATGGAGTAAGATCAGTGCAACTGTATTTATCAAAGGTGCCATAGAGTTCCAATATGATTACAAGTTATTTGCCACCAACTAACAGCCAACCTCGGTCCTTCCTGCCTGCGCCCAATCTTTCAAACTTTGTGGTGATGTGCAAAACCTGTCACAGCTTGATCGAGGTGGGATATGGCATCCTAGACGCATTGGGCAAGGCTTTTTCCGAACATATGTCCAATTGCGAACAACAGGAATGTTTTTAAGTGACAATTTTTTTATCCCATTCTTTAGAAAAAAAACAAATAATTGTTCTTTTTTTTACCTTTTGTTACACGTATGAATTCTAGTGTTTTTCCCATCCCAGTTCCTACACCTTTTTTCCTTATCTGTGCTTATTCATGGGTGCCAGCTTTAGATTTTCGCTATGCGGGCCAAAGTAATCTGCGCATAGGTTATTCTTGCAGTTGGTCATTGTTTAAAACTTTTTCAGTGCTGCTTAAATGTGATTAGTTGGGGTTGTACAGTTTAGCATAACAGTCACCAAGAGATGGCCATAAAACTAGGGGATTGTAGCCCAATGTTTAACCAAAGTGAGAGATCCTTAGAAAATAATGTAATCTCACTGTGCATTGCCTAAAAACAATGTGAGTTCTCAAAGCCTGAAATCTGTTGTATATAACAAAACCACTGTCAATATGAGTTTAGAATTGATGAACATCTTTGAGTGATGGGTTGCACGTGTTTTAAAATATTAAGTGGCCATGCCCACCAGACATGGACAAAGGCCTTGGCTAATGGTCTGGTAGAGTTCTAAAATGGACAGGGCTGTGCCTAACGGACATGGTTGAAGGTTATGGTTAGTGGACTGGTAGTGTTCTAAAATATACACTGGGAATGGCCATAGGCGATGGCCATTGGCAAAATGAAGAAATAATATATGTAATAACAAAACACTTGAAATTCAAGGAAAACACTTTAGTTGCAGGGACTTACAGGTGAGAACTTAACGCAACAAAACCCCTGCAATTCAGCTAGAGCCACCTTAACTTCACACCCCCTATTGCACAGCCTATGACCACAATGATGATATCACAAGTAACATCACCGATGACATCACTAATTACATGTTACATGAGAACACTGATAACATTACATATCCCATTACTGGTGACAACATTAATTACATTGTATATAAATGATTACATCAATAATTGAATAAGACATAACATCATTATAAGTTAGCTCATGAAAACTTTGATTACCTTAATAACAATTTAGGCCATGGACTTGGCCATGACAAAGGCTGGGTTAATAAGCCAGCACCAAAGTCCATAGCTAGTGGCTGGTTAGTGTTATAAAATACCAATGTGCATGGTTAAAAGCCATGCCTAGTAGCCAATCACTGTTTTAAAATATACAGTGGGCAACGTTGAAAGCTGTAGTCAGTGGCCATGGCTAAAGGCCATAGCTTGTGCCCATTAATATGCTGGAATATACAGTTGGCACAGCCAAAAGCTGTGGCCAGTAGCTAGTATTGTGCTGAAGATCATGGCTAGTGGCTTGTTAGCGAATTTAATATACAGTGGGCACAGCTGAAGGCCAAATCTAGTGGCTGGTTAGTGTTGTATAATACACAATGGGCACGGCCGAAGGCCAACACTTATTTCATTTTATTATTTTAAAATATACAAAGGACATTGGCAAAAGATATACAAACTGCTCAGGGTCAACGGTCATGGCTAGTGGCCCATTTATTAGGTAGAATCTATAGTGGGCACAGCCAAAGATTGTGGCCACTGGCCAGTATTGTGCTAAAGTACATGACTAGTGCCTGATCAGAGTATATAATATACAGTGGACACAGTTAAAAGCTGTATCCACTGGTGAAGGCCAAACTCTATGGTTGGTAGCCTGTTAATGTTTTAAAATATTTAGTGCACATGGGTGAAGGTTGTGACCACTGTCCATAACTGAAGGCCATGATTAGTACCCATTCATGTGTTGAAATATATTTGACCATGCACACTGACCATGGTTGAAGGTCATGCTTAATGCCAGTTACTGTTGTAATATAATTAGTGATGTCATCAGTGATGTGATCTGTGATGTCATCATCGTGGTCATGAAAAGTGCTAAAAAAGCTATGATGAGGAGGTACAAAGATGCACTCACATCAGACTGGAGATAGATAGGAGGCAACAGGAAACCAAGTGAAGTTGGGGACTTGGGGGTGGTCTGGGGAGCCAGTTACAGTTCGAAAATGTTTGACTTTTCAGGGGAATACCAGGGGAAATTTGTGGGATTACTGCGACAATGTAATAAACTGCATCAGACGAACCGAAGAGTGATAGGGGGTAATGGAAGAAGGCCAGGGAGGGAAATTTCCATTGACAGTGTGGGGTTACCCAGGAGAGAGTGGGGGGGGCACATGGTGAGTGCCTGAGAGGATGTGTACGAGTTTTACATTTATGAGCATTATCAGGGGAATACCAAGGGAATTTCATTAGAAAAAGAAGTCTGTTACACTATCGCGGGAATAAGCAGTATTGGAAATTATTTCTGGGGAAATTACCAAGGGAATAGAGAGTGACAAAAAAATTGTACACCTGCAGTGATCATATCTACTAGACAAGGGCCAATCTGCCTTTGTGCCACTGGCAATGGCCACCATGGCCAGAGGCCACAAAGAATCCTATTGGTACAACATGTACACTGGCCACTGGCCATTGCTGAAGTCATTCTCTGTAACATTGACGCCTGCAGAGTTGAGGGGCTCCCTCAACCACCTTGCTACCTGGTGTTTCTTTGTCTAGGGAGTATAGCTCAGGGGCAACGCTCTCACTTTGGAAACAAGACAATGCACAGCAGCACAGGTTCGATCCCTGGGTCCATGTTCAGCGTGTTATAATTAACCAATTGTAATTATAGATCTGGGGCCAGGCTTTGAACCTGGTGTGCATCTCATAGACAGGGTGCACATCTCATTAACTGGGCGACTCTAAGTCAACTCGCCGTTTTTGATCTTCGCCACCAACGTTATTTTGAAGGTGTTCTGTGATCAGTATATTAAACACTGGAGATTAAATGTAGTGACTGCTTTTTTTTAGTTTAAGTGTGTATTTATCCTAAATATGTTTGGTGCTGGAAATAATTGGACAAGATGGAATCCATTCTCTAATCATTGTTTATATTAAGAGTATATATTTTTTTAATTTATTTTTCATTTTTGTTTTTGTTTTATGAGGTGCGGCATGTTATAAGCCATCACTGTATTGTCAATATAAAAAACGATAAATTCCCCAGAGGCTGCTCGCCAAGAGAATCGGTGTTGTTTTGCAGCAAAGGGTGCATCAAGTGTCAACCGATATTACACACATCGAATATAACTGTTGCTAGAGTCCAGTAAATTGAAAACCACGAAACACGGAACCATACAAACATACTTTACTTTAGTTCACTTGTATAAGGCGCGGCCAAGGGGCCCAGAGGCATGCGGGTGCCAAGGACAAAGGTCCTAAACACAGATGGAAAGGAAAAGGATGGCATACTCTACACTGTCAAGACAAGACCTACTGTGTTATACCCAAATAGGTGAGTTTTGAGTTTTTTCTTAAAGATTCCAGGTGACTCAAAACTTCTGAGCTCCAACGTCATGGCATTCAAACTTTTTGGTGCTGCTACCCAAAAAGCACACCTGTTGACAAAAGCTAGTTAAAATGCATAGGTTTACATTACAGTCCATGCATGTTTGAAAATGGCACTCCTATGGGAACAGCTCAAAGACAATCAGGGGCAGGCATCATGTGTATTTGGACAGTGCTGCAGTAGAGAATCTGCTTTCCTCCTTTTTTTCCTATAACGGAAAAAATGCATCCCCAACAATGAAAAAGTCAGAATGAACCCCCCCCCCCCGTTGTGTGAACAACTTCTACATAATTGCTTCTGAGCTGTACGTGTTTCCCCCACTGTATGCCTTATCCATGATAGAGTGATGAGTGCCAAGGATAACAGATTTCAGCCAATGAAGGCGACTTGTCACAACAACACAACACAGCCCTGACTGGGCAGTGTGAATCAATGCCCTCACTGTAAACTACTGTCATAGCATAGCAGAACTTCAAACAGAAAAAGTAAGGCATGTGCATGGTAGAATTTCGAGGGATTAGTGATGTTGCGATGGCAGCTACAATGATAAAAACCAAGGGTGAGATTGCCAAGTTTACCTGCACCACTGGGTCTCTTCTGAACACCCCACTTGCCAGGACCTGATCCAATCCAATGCTATAACTCCCCAAATGGAGACAATTATGTTTTACAACAAGTGGTAGAACAAGCTTCATAAAATGCCTGCCTTCATTAATAGGCCACTGTAGGGAGTCAGGAGTCTCTCACAAAACAGAAGGCAAAGAGAATAAACCCAAAGGTCAAGAAGAGTCAAGCACCTAAAGCAAAGTACAAGGTACTTTTCACTGTGCTGCGTAAGTTGCTGCACGTTTGTAATTCTAAAGTATTACATATTCAATTTGTATTGCCTTGACAATGCAAATCTAACTGCCGTGTGCTCAGGGACGTCATTTCACCAAAATGCCAGGGGTAGCGGAAGTGACATCACACGACCCTTGACCCCTGATGACATCACAGGAAGTGATGTCATTTGACCCACCCCGAAGTGATATCGCGGGAAGCTATGGAACACAACCTTTCACCCATTGACAAAACAGGGAGTGGCATCACATAACATTGTACACTACGAAAAATATGGTTACGATATCACTATGATGTGATGTACATTTCATACAAGAATGGATCGCCATATGTATTGTTAAGATCAGTGTGTATAGATAGGCCAATATTACCAAATTACTGTGAATGCAAGCCGACGTCCGTGAACAAATGATAATGGGCCTCATTCTGAGTATGGCGGTAAGGGATACCCGCCACCGTTAACGAGACCGGTGCCGATAATCCCTTACCGCCACATTCCGAGTTCCCTTTGCGCCCTCGTCCTTAACGCCTGCTTTTAGCAGGCGTTAGGGACGAGGGCGAAAAAGGGGCTTTTTAGCCAATAACGGTGACCGTAAAGTAAGGTCACCGTTATTTGCAATTTCCCCATTCCCATTGAGTCCTATGGGGGCTCATTTCGGAATGGGGAAGAGCCCTGGGGAATGGGAAATTACCGCCCTGGTCAACTCGGAATAGGGCAGTAATTTCCCATTCCACCAGGGCGGTGCCGGTACGGGTCCGGTGCCGACCAAGGCGCTACTACCGCCATTGGTTAGTGCCGGACTCGGAATGAGGCCCAATGATGTGTTATCATATAGCACTTACGCTTAAGCGCTTTATATAGAAAAAATATGCACCCAATTTCACCCAACCTGTGTTTGTACTCATTTATCAACCTCAGAAGGCTGAAAGGCTGAGTAGAGGCGTTTAAGAACAGACTAAATCAGTGATTTTTAATGAGTCTAGCAATTATTGTATAGAATTCCAGAAAAACACATTATTTTGTATTCCTTTTCTTTCTTATTTATTATTTAGGGCCAGTGCTGAAAGTGTTAGACCTTTTTAAGGGGCCTGAAAAAGCCAGCCACTCCAGAAGTAAAGAGTTACATGGTGCTGGCCATAGCCCAGTAGTCTGCATTACAACAACAACAAAAAAAAACATTTTTTAACCAGAGGTCGCAAGGGTGACCACAGAGGTCGCAAGGGAGACCTCAGAGGTCGCAGTTGCGACCTCTGGCGACCCCCAAATGACGTCCCTGCGTGTGCTTTCCAGTACTTCCCTGCCTATTGCAAGTGTCTCTTGCATGAATTACTGACTTTGACAAGGTTTGATACTGTAGGGGGCATGGTACTGTGTGTTCTGTTCTATCCATTGCAGCCTGTTCCAGTATCGGTGGGCGTTAGGCGTAGTTAGTCATACCAGCTGACAATCCAAGCAATCTCCTTAGTGTGGTACTGACTTTGAGACCCCTGGACTACTAGTTCTCACACTTAGTTGTCAGGGCGATCGATCACTATGAAATAACACTATTGGCCTGCAATAAATCATATTTCTTAGCACTCAAAGTGTATTTTATTCCAATCACCTTAACACAAGTATGATTGCTTGTCCAGTGTGAGCCACTACCGTCATTTCTGGAGGAGTGCAGGCTTGGTCCATTGGCATAACGAAACTAAACCTTTTCTACGATATCACTTGCCAAGGTCTTTAGGATTATCATTGTGCAAGAAATTGTAATCGGTGTTCCTCCGTGTCCGTAATATCTCTGAGTTTGCAGTTTGCTTAAGTTTGAAGGATCATGTCTTAATGTCTTATATGGGCTTATCTCTACATACTTCTGTCCATTTAGGAAGTTACCTTTTTATGCAGTATGTAGAAAAGAATAGAGGTAGCTGAGTGAATTAAGTGCTTGCCTCTAGTAACTGTGGTTCTGCTGCATCCATTTACAATAAATCAGATTTGTTTTGCCCAATAGGATTAAATCATTATTTATTTTATATTTTCAGTTGTATATAGAATGCGTTGCTGCATCACATATCTACTTCAAACACAAAAAACAGTTCTGCTCATAAGAGAACACAATCCAATAATTATAATATGTTGGTTTATAAAGGAAGCTGAAATGGTAGGAAAATATGCCTGCTGGGTAAATTGGAGATAATGAAACAGGTTCACTGGGCACACATCCTGACTTCTCCACTTGACCAACTGAATAGCGTCTACTTTTCCCTAACTTCTGGAATTGAGATCAGTGATTCAATTCATTTTGCGCTATAAGGTAAACAAGCTGCATTGTTAATTGATTATATCAGGCGTTACCTGGCATGTGTGTGTGAGAATGAAAGAGAAAATAAAGACTGCCTTACACTAAATTGAAGAAGCGCCGTAATAAGTCCTCAATTCATTCATGAATTATGCTTTTCATCAGCGACCACGAACAGGGTGCACCTGTATGAAGCAGGTGGTCACCTGCTCGCCTTGTCGATAGCAACCAATATAATGGCGTGCAGACACCAGCAGCATTCCTTTCAACTGGCACAAAGACTGTCGGGGTAACCAGCATTAACTCACAGCAAGACGTGCTGAAAACACTTTTTGTAAATTAAAACTTTCTGCAGTAATATAAAATGGCGCCTTGTTACACTTGAACAATGTACTGAAAGCCAAAGTACTGACACCGGTATTTGGAAAGGATTGGCAAACACATGAGACAACTGATACCATTTTCTACATTATATGCAAAATATTGATAAGTTTCAACATAGCATAATTCTATGCTCAAACTATTGGAATGTGCTTTAAAATGAGGAATCACAGTAGACAATCTTTTAATTTCATAAAGTGTTGCCATGTAACTTCAAATGGAGCCTCATATTGTACAAGTGAAGTCAGTTAGCAGTGCGTCTTCTTTTAAGAATATATGTTTGAAATATAAACACCTATGCTTTCATAAATTCAAATAGAAATCTATTGTGATTACACCATGTGTAAAGTGTATGAAAAACATTCAAAGATGGAATATACTACCGTTTTAATATACAGGACATTATTGTGATTTTTATATAGCATTGGCAATGCTGGTTTTTCAACCAACATGAGAGTAAGCACATTTTTCAGTCTACCCCTTGCATACATGATTGATAGGGTAAGGTTGAAATTCCAAGGATTAGCTTGGCCAGCAATATAAAACAGACACATATAATTAAATTAATCAAAGAAACCTATTAAATGTTATGTAGCGAAATCTAATTTTTCAAAGCCCCTGGTTAATGAGATGCCTCCCACTCAAATGGACTAATCTCAAAGGACATATTTATAAGGAAAAATACATTTAAATTCCTGATAGCCTGAATCCATGGCATTTTTCAAAGATAGACATCTGAACTGACCACGTGGGGAGTAAAGTTTTCCAAACTCCCCAGCCTGAAAGAAAGGTTACTGTACTTAACATTTGAACTTTGAATAAGGGCTTCCAAAAAGACAGAGCCCTCATAGAATATGAATAAGACTAATTGTTAATAACGCTTGATTATTTCCATAACTGCCAAATGTTTAAATATTATATACGTACTCCATGGGAATGAATTCCACCAAATTACCAAGATGACACCAGAGGTTGGGGTGCAGTAAACACACAGAACTGTTTAGAATCCATGGAGTAATTAAATCAACTAATGCATGGAACGTTAGTAAACAAACGTTGTCATAGGTTTTAAAGTTAAATGGAATTATGCATTGTACTGCACATACTAATTGATGGCGACTGATTGCGAATTTTGCTGACAGATGTATTTCACAATGTGTCATACCTCTATTTTCAATCATCAGAGGAATAACCAGGTGGGGAGGGTGCTGTTAATTGCGGAAGTGGAATCTAGAATTGGCAATGAAAGAGATGAATGCTCAAACTTAAAACACTAATGGCTAAAGCCACTAAAGACTAAAAACTAGGCCTACCAAAATGCAGTGATCTCGAATCATGCTCCAGGTGGAACACACATTGTGGTGATCGCCAAAAACATTGACGGGGGTCAATGGAGGAGAACGTAGAACAACTGTTAAGTATACTTGGAATCCCCATGCTGTCACCTCGATTTGTGTTGGAAACGACACACCATGCACTGATGCCTGAGTATAAGCCGTGGGACAAAATATTTCAACTGGACTGGGAAAAAGGTACTTTGCAACATGACTCTAACAGTGGAAACATATACCCAGATATACCCAGATATTTCAACTGCAATTCGAGCTAAACACAGGTCATTTGTGGTAGTAAAAAAGCTGCTATGGTATAGGTTGGTCCGATACGCCATATAATTCCACACTAGACTAAGAATACAATTTAATTGAAACCCCATTCCTTTTCAATCCCAGAAGTAGCAGTGAACTTTATTGAAGCAAAAATTCAACAACCTTGGAGAACAATTAGCCAATCAGCAAGCGTTGGCAGCGCTAAATCAATGATTATACACGAAACACAAGTCTTGTAGACTGAATACATATGATAATGAGAAATAGAGGACGCTGACATTTGTCAGGAAGCCGGTACTCCCCTTCAAGTAATGTATGTCAAGTGAAATGGTCTGCTCAAAATAAGCTGGCCATGAGCGATGAAGGTAACACACGGAGCGAAAACAGTTATATATTAGATTCTGGGATATCGTTGCCCGGATTGGGAGGGTAATGTGGTTGGGGATGGGAGAAAAAAGAGGGGCTAATAATATGCAATAACCGTACTTAAATGAGGGTTCATGCAACAGTGTGGTTCTTGTGCAGCTCAAAGGCAAGTGTCCAAGGCACCATGGCTGCAAGGGCTACTGGAAACTTGATGGCTGGTGAATCGATGTTGTGTGAACAGGAGCATTAGAGGGATGGGAAACCCCATAAAGGCACAAACGTTAACTACATACCTCAAGAGACACCAAGGCCCTCATTACAAGTCAGGCGTTAAGGGTTTAAGGGCGCCGTCGGCGCCGTTAACCCTTAACGCCTGATTCACACTTTAACGCCTGCTTTTTGCAGGTGTTAAAGTTCAAGGCGCTAAGCGACCTTGGTGCTAATTACGGCACCGTAATTTACGGTGCCGTAATTAGCGCCTTCCCCATCCCCATTATGCCCTATGGGGCAAGAATGGGGAAGGGCAAATGGTGAATGGGGAATTACCACCCCACTCACCTTGGAATGGGGTGGTAATTCCGCCATCCACCATGGCGGAATCCAACATGGACAATGGTGCTAATAGCACCATGGTCCACCGCCTGACTTGTAATGAGGGCCCAAGTCAATAGCCTACTTCTCCAAGAAACACACACAACAGAAAAGTTCAATGATATGTTTGCTAAATCTTGGGGAAACAATAGATACTATACCTCCTACTTGACACAGTTTACAGTGTGTTGATAATCATACATAAATCCCTGAAATGTGTATGTACTAAACAACATATAGGGCCTCATTACACGGAAGGCGGTGAGCCATGGCGCTATTAGCGCCATGGCTCATGCCGGTAAAATACCGGCACCGCCTTGGCGGAAAGGGGATTTACCGCCCCATTCCAAGGTTGGTGGGGCGGTAAATCCCCCTTCCGCCATTGCCCTTCCCCATTCCCATTTCTGCCCCATAGGGCTCTATGGGAATGGGGAAGGCGCTAATTACGGCACCGCAATTTTGCGGTGCCGTAATTAGCTCCGAGGTCCCTTAGCGGGTTGGTTTTTAACGCCTGCAAAAAGCAGGCGTTAAAGCACCAACCCGCTAAGGGACCTCGTAGTAAGGCGGTAATGGTTAACGGTCACCGTTACCATTAACGGTGGCCGTTAACCATTACCGCCTTCCGTGTAATGAGGCCCATAGATTCAGAGGGCAGCCCTGCACGGGAGACTGCAGGGCACGTAGATACTAATGGTCAAAACATATGGGCCCTATCATAATAACCCAATTTCTTTCAACAATATCCACGATATATGTGAAACCTTGCCATTATCACCAATCATATAGAGGGCATGTGAACACCACACTAGTTTTAAAAATGGACCATACAGGGACCTCCAACCGACCACTATTTAAAACCGTGTACAGCATACTACAGATCCTGGACAATCTAAAATTGAGCAATATGTGGAGGCCTCAAAATCCAACAATGCGTGAGCACACATATTACTCCACAGTGCATGACATGGCATTAAGGATAGACCTAATAACAATGTTGCGTACACTGCTAAGGCATATACATGAAATGAAATACCCTGCATAATTATCCCGGTAACTCCCCGGCATTGCTTGAAATAGCCATGGATTCGAGCAGTGGAGCCCGCTCCGCATGGAGATTCACACCGGCAGTAATCCACCATACTGTCTTGGAGGCCACAATTAGAGAACACATACAACAATACTTTACAACCGGTCCCGTCTTGTGGGTATGACATGGCATGTTTTCAATGATGCATGTATCAGAGGTATAGCTATGTCAACAGAAATGAGGTTATTAGGGCCATCAGTCAAGACACCACTGCTAGTGAAGCTGAATTGTGCACAATTGAAAATAAGTATGCAGCCTCGCTTTGCAATAACCTACTGTCTGAAATAAAAAAAATGCATTAGACAAATTCAGGGAAAACGCAGACAGCGGAGTCTCAAACTTCTCAAAACCAGTTGCAGGTCCGAAATACAGAGAAGGTGAGCGACCTGGCAGGGAATTGCCTAGTCTGTTTCATCTCGAGAGCAGAGAGAGTTCCCTGCTTGTGATTCAAGATGACTCAGGGAATGTTCATCACGCTAATAGCAATATAGATGCGGTATTCAGGGACTTTTATAAGAGTCTGTACTTTGTGTGAGACAGCAGGAGTTTCGCAGCCATACACACATTGGGCCTCATTCCGAGGCTGGAGGTAAGGGTTAACGGTCACTGTTAATGGCAACGGTGACCGTTAACACTTACCACCATATTCCGAGTTCCCTTTTGCGGGTTGGCATTTAACGCCTGCTTTTAGCAGGCGTTAAAAATCCAACCCGCAAAGGGACCTTGGAGTAAATTACGGCACCGTAATTTACGGTGCCGTAATTTACTCCTTCCCCATTCCCATTGAGCCCTATGGGGGCAGGAATGGGGATGGGGAACCGGTATGGTGAATGGGGAATTACCAGTCCCTCCAACCTTGGAATGGACCGGTAATTATTCCATTCACCATGCCGTATTTCCATGGAGTAAATAGCTCCATGGTTGCTTACCATGGTGCTATTTACTACATGGATAGCGCCAGCCTCGGAATGAGGCCCATTATTTCACAAACTCTCAGTAACGGCGCTATCAACAAGTGCACAAAAACAGCTCAACTTCCCGTTTCCCACAGGAGAAATCCTGAAGGCAATAAAAAATCTACAAAAAAACAAAGCCCCAGGCCCAGATGGGCATAGCTTATAATTCTATAAAGCATATAATACCATACTAGCTCCACAGTTACTGGCAGTATGGGAGTAACCGCTTAAAGCTGGAGAATTGCCTGCCAAAGAAGAGGCAGCCATAATTGTTCTACTTACGATGGAGAAACTGGTGACATACTGCGACGCATACAAACCTTTGATCCTCATTAATGCGGACACTAAAATATATGCCAAAGTCATTGCCAAAAGACTACTGCCATTAATGCGGCCCATAATACACCCTGACCAGGCAGTGTTCATTCACAGTCAATCAACTGTGCTAAACACACAAAGGTTATTATAACGTCGCAGATCAACCCCAGGACATCTGTAGTAGCGGCCTCTTTATACCCGCAGAAGGTCTATGATATGGTCCTTCGGTAATTCCTATTTCGATTACTCTCAAAATGTGGTTTTGAAAACAATGTATACAATTCATTAAACTGCTATATACAGAGCCCACGACTAGGAAACTAGGAAATGGAAAGCTATTGGACCCCATCACATTAGGTAGAGGCACTTGTCAAGGTTTTGCCTTTCCCCCTGGGATTTGCAGTAGCGACAGAATCCCTAACAGTTCTGATAAGAACACGTCATGCACAATGAGGGATCGGTATATTAGGTGCCCCGAAATAATATCGTTGTACACAGACATTTGACTATATATTGGAAACCTTCAAGACAATGCAGACCCTGGGGCTCATTACGACCCTGGCGGTAAGGGGTTAACGCCAGCGTTAGCTGCGCCGACCCCTTACCGCCAACTACGAGGTCCCTTAGCGCCATGGCGCTTTTAACACCTGCTTTTAGCAGGTGTTAAAATCCATGGCGCTAAGGTACCATGGAGTTAATTACGCCACCGTAATTTACGGTGGCGTAATTAACGCCTTCCCCACTCCCATTATGCCCTATGGGGCAAAAATGGGAATGGGGAAGGGTAAATGGGGATTGGGGACTTACCGCCCCGCCGACCTCGGAATGGGGCGGTAAGTCCGCCAACCACCATGGCGTAAACGTAGTTTACGCCATGGTGGTAAAGTCACGGCCCAGGCGGTAACTTACCGCCTGGGTCGTAATCCTGTAATGAAAGATGTGACATATTTCAGAGAATGCTCTGGATTTATAGAGAATCATACACAGTTTGAGGTGTTCCCCTTGATTGAGAAAAACCTGCAAGTCCCGGAGCACACTAAAATTCAAATGCGCTTCAGATAGCATTAACTATTTTAGGGTTAGGGTAGCCAGATCTAGACAATCCCTATGTAGCAATAATTACAACAAGTACGTGCTGCAGCTTGAAACTAAACTGACAATATTATCTAAACTATTATATTTATTGCAAAAAATTCCAATTTGGCCGGTGCAAGACTTCTTTGCCAGCCTACACATGACACAAACGGGATTTCGATGGCCATCAGGCGGTGTGAGAAAATATGGGAACTCATCGCCATGCCATGCAATAATAGAGCTTCACAGGGCCTCATAGTGAGGTATATGTTACGCTCACCTGGTATCCACGGAGCAACACACGATACTGGATGGAGGTCTAAGTGCTATCCCGGACCCCTATATGGGTAACGCCTATAACAGGAGAATGGAGGGTAAGATACTAGTTCTGTGATGGGTGGACTCCCACCTCCCTCTGGTCCAAATCCCCTCCCTTTGGGTTCCATGGGCCTAGTTGTTTCACTGGTCCGTGTGCACTTATGGAGGGTCGAGACCGGACCCTACATAAGTAGGGTGACTCCGACTCTGCTTGCTGACTTCCAGGTGAGTTATAATGTCTTTTCCGTCTTTATTCTGTCTCTTTCTTTCCCTCCGTTTTATCTGTCTTCTCGGTGTCTTGCTCCACTACGGTGGTCCCTAACAATGCCTCTTTTTGTTTTCACAGGGACGGTTGTGATCTCGGAGTTGCCGCGCCAATGTCGAAGACCACGGTGAGTTATTGATTCACAGAGCGCTGCGCTGTTTATTGGTGTTAATTGCTAACCTGTGTTCTCTTCTCTTTGTACAGGTTGCGGTGATGTTCCGGAGTGATGAGCGATCGAAGCACTGCTTGCCCATGTAAGTGCTTTGCTAATGCTGACCTTGTTCCTGCTCCCTTGCGGTTGTGGTGAAATCCGGAGATGGGAGAGGGAAGAGAAGCGCAGGGTGCTGCCAGGTCTCGCTGCTTGCCCAGGTAAGAATTGTTATTGATGCTGTCCTTGTTTCTTTACCTTTGCAGGTTGCGGCGAACTCCGGAGATGGGCGAGGTAAGCGAAGCGCAGGATGGATTCAAGACCGGTTACTTCACAGTTAAGTGTTCTTGCTCGCTAATGCTGTTCTTGTTCTTCCATGTTATTAATGGAATGCGGATCTAGGGCTTCAGGATAGGGCCGCCGGAGAAGCAGATGAGCAGGAGCTGGACACGGTGAGCGTTACGCTGCAGGAGTGTAGAATAACGGGAAGCATGTTCTGCTGTTTTGGTGCGGTTTAAATAGCCCAGGTAAAGTAATTCCAGGCCAAGTAGTTCCAGGCCCAGCCACGCCCAAAACACTAGACTGCATGGCTTGGTTCTAAAGAACTGAGCTGTGTAATATGCCTCCATGTTGGATTAAGGTCCAAAACTAGTATTGCTTTATTCCTGATAATGAGCCTGGTGCCAAAGGCACCAGGACTGACTCCATGTATGTTTCTGATGGAGTTTTAAGGTCCTTGGGGCCAGTGTGAAGGGCTTTATCCCAAGTGCTGCCAGGGGGCTGTTATACCTGTGGTGGTGAGGCGCATGGATCGTGACAGCACTCCCCCCCTAAGGCCCCTCTCAAGATATTTCCTCCGTCTGGCCCTGGTTTGGTCGAGTGGTTCCGATGAAATTGTCTTACCAGGTATGGCACATGCTCGTTAGGCTCCCATGTCCTGTCATGAGGGCCATAACCCTTCCAGTCCACTAAGTGATATAACTTGGACCTGGTGAGTTTAGAATCTAGGATGTGCTTGACTTCAAATTCTGGGTTCTCCATTAACGAGTACCGGATTTGATGGTGTTTTGACCCGACTTTCATGCTGAACAGGTTTTAAGAGTGGCACGTGGAATACGGGATGGATCTGCATATTTGGTGGTAAAGATAGTTTTACTGCCACAGGATTTATAATAGCCTTGATGGTATAGGGCCCTACATATCTGGGATGAAATGTTCGAGTTCCTCTTATGGGCACGTCATCTCCGACTTGGTAGTCTGGGGCTTTCCTTCGGTGTTGATCAGAGAATCTTTTCTGTCTATCTTTGGCTTGGATCAAGTGTTCTGCTGCCTTTTTGAAGGCTTGAGTGATGGTTGTATGCAGTCTTCACAGCAGGCATTTCCAAGTCCATGGGGGTATCTAATTTGGAAGTACCTGGGTGTCTTCCATATACGTTATACAATGGACTGTGTCCGGTACTGGTTTGTAGCGAGTTGTTGTAGGCACATTCGGCTATCCACAGCACATCCTTCCAGCTTTCTTGCAATTGATGTAACATCCACCATAGATATTGCTCTAGTGTCTGATTTGTCCGCTCCGTTTGGCCACCGGTTTGGGGATGGTGACTAGTGGACAGACGAATATCAATTTGGGAAATTGCACAAATCTTCCTTCAGAAGTTAGACACAAACTGACTCCCTCGGTCAGAAATCAGGACGAGGGGAAACAATGCAATCGTACGATCTGCTCTAAAACACCTTTGCCAGGCTGGAAGCCTTTAGTAGACCCTTAAGCGGAATTGAATGGGCCATTTTAGAGAATAGGTCAACAACCACTAGGCTAGTGTTGAACCCTTGACAGGAAGGCAGATCTGTGATGAAATCGAGGGAGAGTGTGTGCCAAGGTGCAGGTGGAATTTCCAGGGGTTGAAGAAGGCCCGCAGGTCTTTGTTTCTGGGATTTATTCTGTGCACAAATGCCACATGACCGAATGAACTGCGTAATGTCCTTTCGCCAGGTCCGCCACCAACAATTTCTTTTCACCTTGGCTAGGGTCTTGGCAATTCCTTTATGTCCTTCTATCAGGGGGTTGTGATAACCAGAAATGACTTGTTCTTGTAGTGCCTTATTCGGTAGATATAAACACCCTCTGAAATACGGGAGTTGGTTCTTTGTTGTGTCATGTTCACCTTAAGTGGTCCAGTCTTGCATAGCCTCAGTGTTCATTAGGAGCCGAATTTCCTTTTGGAGTTCGTCCAGAGATAACGTTGTTGTAAGTCCTAGTAGTTTGTCACCTGGAATAATGGCCACCGGGTTTGAGGTTGAATATGCGTTCTCATCAATATCCATGTAGGATTGAGCGTCAGCTTTTCCGTTCTGGACTCCAGGTCGGTACGTGATTATGTAATCATATTCTGCGAAGAATAAAGCCCATCAGAGTTGACAGGATGATTGAGCCTTTGCCATCTTGAAGTATTGTAGGTTGCGATGGTTGGTGATTACTGTGATGGTATGTCTGGCGCCTAGGAGGTAATGCCGCCAAGCCTTAAAGGCTGCCTTGATCGCTTGGAGTTCCTTGTCTGTTGTTGCATAGTTAAGTTCAGGTGTAGTAAATCTTTGAGACCAAAAGGCCAAGGGATGTAACTGCCCTGTTTCGGGATCCCTTTGGGGAAGAACAGCCCCCATTGCAATGCTGGAGGCATCTGTTTCCACTACATATGGGAGATATGGGCGGGGTGTCGTAGCACCTGGCTGAGGTAAATCTTTTCTTGAGTTCCTGGAAGGCCGTCTGTGCCTCTTCTGTCCATTGGAACAGTTTGTTGTTTTTTTGTAATAAAAAAGTGATCGGGTGCACAATCTGGGAGAAACCCGGGATGAATCAGTGATAAAAGTTCCCAAAGCCGAGCATACTTTGGACACCTTTGACTGAAGACGGTGATAGCCAGCTAAGGATGGTGTCTACTTTGTGCATATCCATCCAGACGCCTCTGGGAGTGAGGATAAAACCAAGGAACTCAACTTCAGTGACATGGAAGGAGCATTTTTTAAGTTTGGCGTATAGCTGATGGTGCAAGAGATTTGCAAGGATGGAGCGAACATGCCTGACATGGTCCTGTTTAGAAGAGGAGTACACCAAGATGTCGTTGATGTAAACTAGGGCACGTATGTCGATCAATTCCCGTAGTACATCATTCATGAAGTACTGGAATGTGGCAGAAGTGTTGCAAAGCCAAAGGGCATTACCTGATATCCGTACAGCCCATACTTACTACAAAAGGCGCTCTTCCATTTGTCTCCTTTCTTTACACGCACAAGATGGTATGCCCCCCTGAGGTCCAATTCGGTGTAAATTTGGGCATCCTTGACTTGGTCCAGCAGGTCTGGGATAAGGGGTAGAGGTTAACGGTTTTTAACAGTTACCTGGTTTAGTGAACGGTTGTCGATGCACGTTTTCAAGTACCCCTCCTTCTTGGGTACGAAGAATAGGGGCGAGGCTGCCGGGGATTTGGTCGGGCGGATAAAACCGCTTGCCAGGTATTGGTCCAGATATGATTTCAAGTGGAGATATTCAGGTTCGGTGAGAGCATAAATTCAACTACACGGGATTTGTGCACCAGGTACGATGTCGATCTGACAGTCATGTGACTTGTGATTAGGTAAGGCCTGTTCTTTTTGGAAAATGTCTTGGAAATCGTGGTATTCGCTTGGTAGTGTACTTGTTACACATAGTACCAATGCCTCTTTATCTTGGACAGGTGTCTCTGGGTCAGACGATGGCATTTCCACTTGGTAGAACGCATGAGCACACTCATAGAAGAAGGCTAATTTCTTGGCTCGCCAGTCGATGTTATGATTGTGAGCCACCAACCACAGCATCCCTAGAATCACCTGGAACTGAGGGGCCTTGATAAGGTCGAAGGCAGTGGCTTCCTGATGTCTGTCTTGGCACAGAAGGGCCAATTCTGCTGTGCGGTGAGTTACAGGACCAGAAGCTATCTCCGTGCCATCGACAGTGGTGACCTTCTCAGTTGCCGTTTTCTGACAGCCCCATCCTAGTTGCCAGGCCTTGGTCTATGTAGTCACCAACGGCTCCACTGTCTATGTATGCCTCCACAGCATGCATCTGAGACTGTTGTTGGTGACTGATCAAAATCACAGGCAGGGCAAGGTGTGAGGTCTGTTGCTCTTTTCCTTCGTTCGACAAACAGACCTCTACGCTTGCCGGGCCTGGAAGTTTTCCGACTCTTGCTCTCCTCCTTCTTTCTCTGTAGCTCCAACTGTTCTCCTAGGGGGTTTTACGGGACATTCTCTGAGGAAGTGACCTGATTTCCCGCAGTACAGGCATAATTGCTGTTGTCTCCTTTTGTCTCTTTCAGCCTTGGTTAATGGGCTCCGTACCCCCCCCAATTTGCATGGGTTCCGAAGTGTTTTCTGATGAACGCAGACTGTTCTGCTTTGAGCGCACATACACAGTCCGATTCTCCGTTCTGGCTCAATCTGTCCTTCGATCTTGTAGCCTGTAGTCTAGCTGCACCACTCTGCACAGTCTTTTGGCGGGTTTACCACCTGAGCTAGGACATCTTTCAATTCCCCCCGTAATCCTAAACATTGTTCTTTTCTCCTCAGGCCACCCAGTTTCAACGGCAAGTCTGTTAAAAGTGGCGATATATGTTAACAAATCTTGGCTGCCTTGGCGGAGGGACAGAAGTTCGTTATCCCGAGCTTAGCCCTGGGTATGTCGGGTGAACAACTTCTCCATCTCCTGTTGAAACCACCGGTACTCCCGTAGGAGTGGGTCATCCTGGATTACTAACGGTATGGACTAATCCACGGCACTGCCGCTCAGATATGACAGAATGAAGGCAATCCACGACTGATCGTTAGGAAAGGCTCCGGATCTACAAAGAAAATGGAGGCGGCACTGGTTCATGAATACTGCATATTTTCTTGGGTCCCCCATAAAACGTTCTGGTGGGGCCAAAGGAACAGCCCCAGGGAGGACCACCTGCACTGGATTGATGGATGTGGCTGAAACCGACAGAATACTTCCTGGCAGGGGAGCCTGCCCAGCCTGTGTTTGGAGCAATTGTCTGGCTAATTCATCGGTGCGGTCCTTGGAGACAATCAACTCCCTCCTAAGGGCGTTGGCTTCTTGCCGGGCGGATTGCACCTCGGCCCGTAATTCTCCCAGTAACTGGGCTAGTTGGTCAGTCTCTTATGTTTGCATGACGCCCAGGTGGATATTTTAATTGAGACTTTGCGTTCTGTTACGCTCACCTGGTATCCATGGGGGCGCCACACGATACTGGATGAAGGTCTAAATGCTATCCTGGACCCCTCTCTGCTTGGTTATGTGCCAGACGTTGGGTAGCGCCTATAACAGGAGAATGGAGGGTAAGATACTGGTTCTGTGATGGGTGGACTCCCACCTCCCTCTGGTCCAAATCCCCTCCCTTGGGCTTATTGCTCACCTTAGGTTTTTGCGCGTTGAACTCTCCATCCTGGGTCTCTGTGCAGGGGCGCGTGGTTGGTTCGGGCATTCTGTGGGCCTAGTTGCTTCACTGGTCCGTGTGCCCTTATGTCAGGTCCAGACCCGTTGTGACTCTGACTCTGCTTGCTGTCTTCCAGGTGAGTTGTAATGTCTTTTCCATCTTTATTCTGTCTCTTTCTTTCCCACTGTTTTCTCTGTCTTCTCGGCTTCTTGCTCCACTACGCTGTTCCAAAAGAATGTCTCTTTTTGTTTTCACTAGGACGGTTGCAATCTCAGAGTTTCCGCGCCAATGGCGAAGACTACGGGGAGTTATTGATGCGCGGAGCGCTGTGCTGTTTATTGGTGTTAATTGCTAACCTGTGTTCTCTTCTCTTTGTACAGGTTGCGGTGATGTTCCGGAGTGATGAGCGATCAAAGCGCTGCTTGCCCAGGTAAGGGCTTTGCTAATGCTGACCTTGTTCCTTCTCCCTTACAGTTGTGGTGAAACCCAGAGATGGGCGAGATAAGAAGAAAAGCGCAGGGTGCTGCCAGGACTCGCTGCTTGCCCAGGTAAGAATTGTTAATAATGCTGTCCTTGTTTCTTTACCTTTGCAGGTTGCGGAAAACTCGGGAGATGGGCAAGGTAAGCGAAGCGCAGGATGGATTCAAGACTGGTTACTTCACAGGTAAAAAGTGTTCTTGCTCGCTAATGCTGTTCTTGTTCTTCCAGGTTATTAGTGGAATCCGGATCTAGGGCTTCAGGATCGGGCCGCCGGAGAAGCAGATGAGCAGGAGCTGGACACGGTGAGCATGATGCTGCAGGAGTGCAGAATAACGTGAAGCATGTTCTGCTGTTTGGGTGTGGTTTAAATAGCCCAGGTAAAGTAGTTCCAGGCCAAGAAGTTCCAGGCCTAGCCACACCCAAAACACTAGACCGCATGCCTTGGTTCTAAAGAACTGAGCTGTGTAATAGGCCTCCATGTTGGATTAAGGTCCAAAACTGGTATTGCTTTATTCCTGATATGTATGTTTCTGATGGAGTTTTAAGGCCCTTGGGGCCAGTGTGAATGGCTTTAGCCCCACTGCTGCCAGGGGTTGTTATACCTGACGGGGTCAGGGGCATGGATTGTGACAGCATACTAGCTGGAAGCTCAAGCCCAACATGCCTACAAAATGAGTCTACAATGTCTAGTAGTATTACAAATTCGTATACATAGTAATAACTGTTGCATATTTCATTGCACATAACCATGTTCTGTATCTCTTAATTTGCGGGGGAACAATGTAAACCAGGAATCCATATTCCATCAATGTGTCATGTTGCTATGATGAGATATTGAATAAAACATGATTTTGAATTCAAAAGTGTCAGATAATCAAGGCCCAACCTTTTTACATGTTCCAAATAATGATCCACCTACACAAATTAAGTGGGAGTATACCCAGTCAGTGTATGTGTAGTTATCAAGCCAATGGCAATATGTGACCAATCAAAATGTGTAAGGTAATAATGGAATAGTTTGGGAATAATTCCCATTATAAAAGTAAAAACACACATGGAACCAGTGAGAGCTAGGATTTTGAAAGCTGCTGAGAAGGAAAAACCCATGTTCCAAATGGATGAGTCTCAATCTTGGATCATTTGTGGAGATGCATAGACATTATCCATGAGAGAGACTGAAGCTGATTTACATGAGGCAGACTTGCTTTCCAAGAAGAAAGAAAGAAATCAGAAGGGGCCAACGGATTCAGAATTCAGGAACACTTGAGGTCTCTGCTGGCAATGGGCCTTAACAAATTATTCAAGAGTGAGCATGAATATCCCTGAATGTAATTGGAAGTAGGCCCTCAAGAACCATTTATCTTATATGTACCAAGAGAGGGTGGGCTGGAAGGGGACTTCCACTAGGAAGAACTCATTCCAAATAGAATGCTTGAGCATGAAAAGTGAGACCTGCACTTTGCTTTCTCACTGTATTCAAAACCAAGGCAGATTTATTTGACACGAGAAAAGATCATCTGAAGACATTTCCAGAATGAAATCTCAGGCATATTGTTCTCTCACTTGATGTCATTTGAACAATACCAAGAATGGTATAAGAATGTCAACAGGAAGAGTTAGACAACAGGGCAGGTATGCCTTTTATTTGGAGGAGCATTAAAATAACCTCTGTGCATTCACACTTCATGGGGGATTACACCCAGCACATTAAGGACACGATGAACAAATTGATTCTTCAAAATACTCTGCTGACCATCCTGGAGGGCTTGGCAGCCTTACTTGCTTTCTTCCCAACGTTCCCCTTTTAGTCAGGCAAGTATCTCTCACATCCATTTTGGGCTAACAAGTAAGTATTCTCTGAGACACACCACAACTCCTCCAGATAGAATGCCTTCTGGATGAATGCACACTTGTTCCTGTATGTGTAATCCCCTTATGCGTGTGGGGTTCCCTTGAACCATGGGCTGGGTTGTGGGGACGCCCCTTCCTGGTGTACATCAAAAAGCACATACGTCACAGCTCACTAAGGCAGAAGGTATGAAGCACATTTAAAGTGCACTGAATTGTGTAATGCACTCTTTTCATTATATATTTATTATTAGTTGAATTGCAAAAGGTAAGTGTTACAGAGTTAGGTTTGATGATGTATTATATATACCTATGTATTATTATTAGCAATGGTGGGCACCCATTCTAGCTTCCTTGGTGAGTTATTTGACCATTTCAATTACCTTTTCTACAACATGATCTCCATTTGACCTTTGAGGGCTCATGGAATGTTGTGGAAGTGGCAGTTGAAGGGTTGTTGGAGTGAGAGAGCAGCTGTGACAGCCTGTCTGGTAGTTAAGCTCTCCCCAGACTATGTAAATATATTAATGTATATATACTCTCATAGAAAAAACAAAACCCATGACTTTTAATATAGGTTGCTTTAATCCTTTTTGTATGCCATCAGTTTAACCCTGCTCATCATATGAGCACACATCAGTTCCTGAGTAGTTTGTTATATGGGGTGAAGTGTATGTGGCTCCCCTGGCACATATGTTAATTTCAATCCAACTACAGTTGTGAGAAGGTAAGGGTTATTTTTAGCGTTACAAACGTGCATAGTGTTTTCTTATTGACAGTCTGACTGGACTTCCTGCTGAGGAAAGCACTGTTCAATGTGCCTTCAAGTCACGTTATTAGGGAGAGAAAGGCTGCTCTCACAGCTTCAGGTGACACTCTCTCTCTCTTTCTCTCTGCAGCAAGTTATCTACAGTGTCACAAACGGAATACAGACTTCCGTACACACCCTGTTTGTACATGGTATGAACATTTCTTGGGGATTCCGATAAATGAAGGCCTGCCATAGACTTTTGATTATTTCTTTATTTATTTATTCACTGGGTACATATAATGCGCCTATAAACAATGTGTTTCAAGGCGCACCAAGACAAGCGGGTGGGGGAGAACAGGGATAACAAAAACAAAAACGGTCCTACTAGGCCTTGTGACATTCGGACACTGCAAGTGCAGTAACAAGAAGTGCGAGGGACGGGGAAGTCCCAGTCAGGGCTGAAGGGCCCATGGGTTAAGCGAGTGCCAGTGGAGGCCAGGTGGAAAGAGCTTGGGGAATGCAGGGAGTGCAGGGGAAAGAAGTTCCACGTGGTAGTGCAGGGTACAGGGCTTTAAGGGCTCAAGGGGTGCAGGCTCAGCCAGGCTAGTGCAGGGAGAGGTGCAGGGAGAGGGGGCCCGGAAGGGGAAGTGCATGTTGGGTGGGTGAGGCAGGGGAGACCAAGTGCAGGGGTAGACTGGACAAGGAAGTACTCTGCAAGAATCAGAAGGAACCAGGCAGCCAGTCAAGAGGAAGAAGTGGACATTAGCAGGAGAGGGGGAGAGGGAAGGAGGAAGAGAAAAGGAGGGTCTTGAGAAGCTTCCAAAACTTAAGGAGATCTGGCTCAAGTCTGAGAGGGTCAGGGAGGCCCTTCCAGAGCGAGGCACCTGCGGAGGAGAGATATCTACCGCCCCCCCCTAGTCTCTGCTTGGAAAAGTGTCTGATTTGCAGAGAGTAGGTGCTAGACCGAAAGGCTCTGGCAGGGAGGTATTTAGGGTGATTGAGTTGGATGTAGCAAGGTCCCAAGCCCCAGAAAGCCTTGTGGATGATGCATAGTTTCTTGAACTTGATCCTCACAGCAACCGGGAGCCAGTGGAGAGATTTTAAGGCTGGAGAGATGTGGTCCCTGTGCTTGAGGCCAAGGATAAGTCTTGCAGTCATACTCTGCATTAGTTGAAGGGGGCAAAGGGAGGAGTTAGGCAGATTGTTGCAGTAGTCTAGGCTGAAGAGGACCAGAGGTCTCGAGACATTGAGTTTCTGGGGGAAGGTGAGGAAAGAGAGAATGCCTATGTGGAGGTGCAGACTAAAGTTTGTCTTCTTGACAAGGTATGTGATGTTTGAAGTGAAGGAGAGAGTCAAGTCGAAGATGACACCAAGGTGTTTTGCCTCACAGGGGGGTGAGGGGAGTGGGCCCATGGACGGCGGCCAGTGTGTGGGAGCGAAGGATGGAGCTGGGCTCTCAATGGGAAGGATCTCAGTCTTACTGGCATTAAGGCAGAAATCATTAGCAGTGCACTATGCCTGAATAGCAGGCAGACAATGAGGAATGAGAGAGGAAGAGGAGGAGGCAGTGGAGGGAAGCTTGAAGGAGAGCTGCGTGTCGTCTGCATAACACTGGCAGTTAGGAGAGAAGGCAGCCATCAAATGGGCTAGAGGGACAAGGTAGATGTTGAAAAGTCAAGGTGAGAGGATAGAGCCCTCTGGGTTCTATCCTTGTTTATGGAAGTTAAGGAATACCTTTGTTTGCAAGGCAACTGCACATCTATCCTCAGCACTCTGATTTGAATTTTATCTTTTTTCTTTCTTTTGAGCCACACATCACTCCCACAATGTCAGTCGTATAAACTACATTAACAGTGTTCATATTTTCATTAGGCTGCCTTCAGTGTCTCTCAAACATTTTTAAATGGACTTCCTGACTCCCTGTTTGGCACCAGCGAGTATGGGATATGGTGACTGATTTCTGACCTATGCGCCGTGGAACTGCATTTCCATTTTTTAAAACAGCCTGAAGAATGCACACTTTTATAGGGAACAAGCAGAAGTACCCGTTCTCCCAATGGGTTCTGTAGAGGGCATGATAACACTGATCCTGTAGGTATCTGTTCTGATTTGCTTATTGCTTGATGTGCTTTGCACCCTGAAGTAAACTGCACTGGGAATGGGTGCATGTGGCTGGCTGACAAACCCCGGAGCATTCTGTCCTCTCTCCCCACCTGCCGCCTAAACCTCGCGTGGTGCATTTTGGTGCAAATGTCTTGGAAACTGTGTATCTTTGGGCCTGGACCTCGAGTTTTGTTCCTCGTGTCGGGACCGGTCTTTCTATGACCACATTGATGTTTTGACATTTTTAGGCAACCGTCTCATGTTAAGATGCTGAAATCTAGGGAAAATGGTGGGGTGTCCAAATGTCATTTAGCAGTAATATTCAGGGCATCCTAACCGGAAACTATGCAAAATATGCTGCAGAAGTGGAATTGTATAAGGAACATTGCTTTGGCAAGCCACAAACCTGCAAAGCAACAAACACATTTTGACTTGTGCTGAAATCCAGGGAATGGGGTGGGGTGTCCAAATGTCATGTAGCCAGTAATGTCTGGAGGGTCCTAACAGGCAACTATGCAAAATTTGGTACAGATTAGCGAAACATTGTGGAATTGTATAAGGAACAACGCTTCGTCGAGCCACAAACCCACAAAGAAATGTTGACTTGTGCTGAAATACGGGGAACTCAGTGGATGTCCAAATGTCATGTGGCCAGTAATGTCCTAAGGGTCCTAATAGGTAACTATGCAAAATGTGGTGCACACTGGTGAAACAGTTTGGCATTATATAAGGAACAGCACTTTACCACAAACCCACAAACACACAAACACATTTTTACTTTTGCTGAAATTCAGTGACAGTGGTGGGGTGTCCAAATGATATTATATGATGTGATAAGTCATGTATAACGCACCTGTAAACAAGTGTTTCTAGACGCGGCAGGAAAAGGGAGGGAAGAAGGAGAAAGGACAAGACACACAATCTTACTGACCCTTGTGTCATTCAGATCGTGCAAGTGCGAGAATGAGAATGAGAAGTTCCAGGAGAAAAGGGGGGAGTGCCAGGGAGACGGGAGGGGAAAACAGGTCAGCATTGCTCTAAGTAAGTGCAGCTAGGGCAGCGTGGCTCTCGGTAAGTGCAAGGATGCAAGGGACTGTAGAGGTTAGAGTTACAGTCCCTAAGTGCATGGTAGGCCCGGAGGCAGTGCAGAGGTGACTGATCAGGAAAGAGCCTGGAACACAGGGAGACTCTGAAGGTAGCCAAACAACCAGTCAGTACAGCAGACAGGTAGGTCAAGTAGGTCAGCACAGGAGGGAGAGAGAGAAACAGAGGAGAAGAGGAAAGTTTTGACCTGCTTCCGGTACTTCAGGTGGTCCGGCTCAAGTTTGAGAGGGCCATGGAGGCCATTCCATAGGGAGGCACCTGCAGAGTAGAGAGATATCCCCCCACTCTCAGCCTGGAGTAGAATCTGACCATTAGAGATTTGTAGGAAGCTAAGCGACGGGCTCGAGAAGGAAGGTATTTTGGAAGAGAACATTGGATGTAGGGTGGGCCCTGGCCCCAGAAAGCCTTGTGGGCAATGCAAAGGGTCTTGAACTTGATCCTTGCAGCCACCAGGAGCCAGTGGAGATATTTCAGGGTTGGAGACATACGGTCCCTGGGCTTGAGGCCAAGGATAAGTCTTGCAGTCCAGTTCTGGATTAGTTGCAGAGAATGGAGAGTAGAGGAAGGCAGATTAAGAAAGAGACTGTTGCAGTAGTCCAGCCGAGAGAGAACCAGGGCTCTGGAGAAAGTGAGCTTCTGGGTGAAGGTGAGAAAGGGAAGAGTACATTTGAGGAGGTGCAGCTGGTAGAGAGACTTCTTGGCGATATCTGAGATGGAGAGAAAGAGAGAGTGGAGTCGAAGATGACACCAAGGTTTTTAGCCTCACAGGAAGGCGAAGGAAGAGGGCTCAAGGAGGACAGCCACAGTGAGAGGGGAATATCAGGAGCAGGGGTTCCAATTAAAAGGATCTCTGTCTTACTGGCATTAAGGCAGTGATTACTGGAGGCACACCAATCCTGAATTGCTGATAGACAGTCAGGAATGAGTGATAGAGGAGAGGAGGCTGAGTGGAGCCTGAAGGAAAGCTGAGTGTCATTCGCATAACATGTAAAGTTAGAGGAGAAGGTAGAGATCAGGTGGGCCAAAGGAGCCAAGTAGAGGTTGAAAATCCAGGGAGAGAGGATAGAGCCATGGGGAATGCCACAGGTGGAGTGAGAGGTGATAGAGAGAAAGAAACCAAGTTGGACCTGAGAGGGGCGGTCCAGAGGAAGGAAGTCCACCAGTCCAGGGCCTGATCCATAATGCCCAGGTCCTCACAGAGTCGGTTGACCAGGATGGTGTGGTTGACTCTGTCAAAAGCAGAGGAAAGATGAAGGAGGATGAGGACACAAGGAATGCTGGAATCAAGGTTAGAGAGCAAATCTTCACAGGTGTTCAGGAGAGCAGTTTCCGTGCCTCTGGCAGCTCTGAAGCCAGACTGACTGATGGTCATGGAGACAACCAACAGATTCAGTGAGGAGAGTAAACTGGGAGATGGCCAGCTTTTCCAGGAGTTTTCCCAGGAAGGGGGTGATAGAGATTGGGCGATAGTTTGCTGGACAGGTAGGGTCGGCAGATGGCTTCTTGAGGTGGGTGTGCACAAGAGAGTGCTTGGGGAGAGAGGGAAAAGTTCCAGTGGTGAAAGAGTGATTACAGAAATCAGCCAAGGCTGGAGTAAGGCTATCAACATGGTCCTTGATGGTTCTGGAGGAGCAGGGGAGTACATGTTTGGACGACACTTTCATAGATCGTACTTATCTCGAAACCATGTCAGAGGTTGTCAGAGAGAAAGAGGGGAAAGGAGGAGAAGAGGGAGAGTTTGCCAAAGGGGGGTGAACTGGATGATCTCCAAACAGCCTTTAAGATGAGTAGCAGTACCCTCGAGATAGATGGGGATGCAGATTCATACTCGTGCATCAAATAATCAAACCAACTCAATAGTTTGGCAAAGTAAGTCAGTTTAATGACAAGTTCATAAAACGGGAAGTACAAAAAACATCAGCAATCTCTCGATCTTCTCGCTCTCTTTACTTTCAGAAAAAACACAATACTTATAGCAAAAACGTGTCATTGCTGACGTACAACTTGCGCATGTACTAACATCATTCTACGAGGCAACCTTAAAAACCTAACATGCAACGTGATTGGTTATAGAAAGGTAACTTAATATAAGTACTATATCTGTATATGGTAATGGGGAGAGGGGATTGGATAATCCTTGTCAGGTGGGGCAACTAAGCCCTCCCTTCAAAATGGCCACTACAAACCTCATTAAAAGTATGACGTCCCATTGGCTCTACTCACTATAGAACCCTAGATTACATGGTCCACTATGATTGGGTTGGCATCAACCCCACTCATACTTTTCTACCTACATCTAGCAGCACGCAGAAAGAACATCCAGGTGCAGAGAAGCTCGTCTGCACACCAGCTTCCCACCAATTCTGCTACAATCAATCATCACCTCAATAGTCATCTGTCATTTACTTCTTTGTAGTTTGGCCTTAAGTCTGTTCTGTGCTCTGAGAACTTTTAAGGAGTATGGGCATGGCGGGGATCCATGCATAGGTGTGAAAGTCTCACTCTTCCAGCCTGTCTTTTTCACGTGACTGGACACCGTTAAATCGTTTTTTCTTTATGTCTTTTCATATATTTGATTTCATTCTACCAGTTCTCTGATGTCTGTGACTTATCTTGACCTTTCTGAACAGGATCATCTGTTCTCTTTTCTCCTTAATTGTATCCAATGTCAGCCATTCCAGCTAGATAAGACCATGGGCCCCATTCCAAAATTGGAGGTAGTCATGGCGCTATTTGCGCCATGACTGCCTCCAATAACGGTACCGGCACCGGTCTCGTTCAATGGGGACTTACTGGTGTATTCCGAGCTTTGCGGGACCGGTAAGTCCCCATTGAAAATACCATTCCCCATTCCCATTTGAGCCCTTATAGGGCTCAATGGGAATGGGGAAGTAGCTAATAACGGTACTGCAATTTGCGGTACCATTATTAGCTCTGCAGTCCCTTAGCGAGTCCCATCCATTATACCTGGTAAAACCAGGCGTTGAAGATGGGACCCGCTAAGGGAACTCGTGGTAGGGCGGTAAGGGATTACCGGCACCGGTCTCCTTAATGGTGCCTGGTATCCCTTACTGCCCTACTCGTAATGAGGCCCCATGACTTGTTGGCATGGTCATCCTTAACTGGGTTTTGCTCTGTCTCGATTCTCGATTTTCTTGCTACGACACACTCCATTTGAGGCCTTTTGTAACCTTTGTTCAATTCTGCTCATATGCATAGTGGACTTGCATTCATACATAAAATGCTTCTTAAGGTATATAATTTTAAACATTGGCGCTTGCCTGAACCTATTGATTATTTAGCATAAGCTAGCTTCACAATTTCCTTGCCTCTTGCAGTTACTTGCATCTGTACACGTTTAAACTAACTAAATATCTTCATCATGTATGTGGCATATGTTTCTTCATCTTGAGCCCAACCTATCACTTATCCATGGTGTTTCCTTTATATTTTGTCTTTTTTCTTTATTCTCAGGTCATTATATCTTCTATATGTGCGTAAATCCGATTTCTTATGATGTCACCATTCATCTTCCTTCATTATCTTCTTTGCTTCTTCGGGTATTTTATTCAGACAACCGTCATATTGTTTAGGTATGGCTTTTTCAATGGGTACCTTACTGCCCAGGGTTTCTAAGGTGCCAGTGTATTAATAGGTGCTGTTATACGGCTAGATACTGGGCAGAGCCCATGTGCGGCTCTCTGCTGGTTTAACTGTTGTTCATACGTCACATACTTTGGTGTGAACTCAATAGGCAATAGGATGGGGGCAACTGGAGTGGGGGCGATACTCAACACTTCCTCTTCACTCCCCCCTCTGGGCAATTCATCGACCACTCTCACTTCTTTCTTTGCATCCACTTTATCTTCATCCTTCACTTTTATTTCATCCTCTGAATCCAGACATCCTGGTCTGAAGAAATGTTTCCTTGGAGTCCATATCTTTATGACTCCCTTCAAATATCCCGCTGTTCTTACGTGCTCATCTTTATTCCATGTCATCAGTTGACATTCTCCACTTGGACTGCAATAGATCCATCTTCCCACATGTTTTCTATAATCCCTTGGATACAAGAACTTGGTTCCTTCTGGTGCATAAATGGTGGCCTTCACAAAGTCTCTTATTTCTTCATCAGTCAGGTCTTTGGGTTTCCATCCTGACTCAACATGAATCATAATCTTCATCCCCATGGCTTTCTTTGCAATCTTCTGGCATTGGGAGATTATTAATTTGATCCCACAGAATCCAAGTAATATCATCACCAACAGGGCTCCTAGGAACTTGAATGCATCTGCCATCCATTGCGGAATCCATGAAAACAGTGCTCCAAACCATATGTCATTATCAACTTCATCAACTTCATCTACCATCTGATTCTGTAGTTTTATCAGCATGTCTATAGCCTCTGTTAAGGTTCCATTCTCGTCATCATGTGAAGGTATAAATGTGCAACATGATTCTCCAATTTTTGCACAAACACCTCCACCAATAGCTGTGATCATGTCTAAGACATATCTGTTCTGGAGTGTCATCAGTGTGATTGCTCTCAACTCTTCTCTGATAGCATTGAATCCTTTTATGGTCGTGTTGATGGTCTGCAGTAACTCCCATCTGGTTATCTGCAACCATTTAGTATTTGCTTCAACCTGAATTCTTGGCATCAAGGTCTAGGTGAGTACTGAAGAAGTCTGACTGAACAGTCTGTGTTCATATGGGATAGCATCGAAAGCTTCTATGGATTTTGCAGAGAAATTGTTTTCCCTCTTCGTTCTCTTCACATGCTCTAAAGATTTCTTCTTCCTCAGGTGAGCATATGCTTTCGGGAAACTTTCAATGTTCACATCGCTTGTTGGAATCACCAATGCTGAAACATGGACATTCACCAATGTACATATACCTCCCCAATTTTTTGGCAATCTCATGTATGCCTGAGATCCACATGCCCAATAGTGATCCATGATTACTGCAGTATCATGCACCATTCCCGGAAGTTCAAAGTCTCGGCCACAATTGTGATTCTCTCCCATTTTTCTTGTGCCATTATTTCTGAAACCAAATTTAGAGCTCTCCAATGGTATTATCTGTAAGGGTCCTCCTCTGTCCTCGAGCCATGGCATTAGTTTAGCAAGCTTCAGCCATAATGGCTTGCATCCATTCTGCACTATGTCAATGGTAGCCTGGTAACAACCGATGACTACCCATGCTCTGCAGATCACTACTCCGTTCTCCCATCCGTCCGGTAACAATACTGTTTCCCAGATTTGCGTTTGACCTCTGTTCTTCTATCTGCAAGATACTTCTGAAGTCTTTCCTGCAGTCTCCAATTTCTTGTTCACTTCTCTTCTGATCTCTGCTCCTTTTACTCCAGGATTCTCGTATCTGATCACAATATTCTTCGATTTGGCATTGTTTCTTGTCTTTATTTCTTGAACATAGTGATCTTCATTTGGATCTGTGTTTTCAGTTGCCCATTTCAGAGAAGCATCACTTCCCATGAACTGACCTCTGGTCTTGCACATTGCTATATGTGACAGACAGTGTGCTGTCTGAACATCTATCTCGATAGCTACAAAGATTGTTGACTTACCCATGCTGTAGGGCAGAAGTGCACATACAAAGCATTCCTCATCCGAAGGTCGCCTTCCAACTTTCTTCCTATGTTGATACCATATGTTGTTTCCCAAATGTGCTGTGCTATCCAGGTAATCATTACATTTGTTGTTGTCTTCTTGTGTGCTTCTTCTGGCTCTTACTCTTTTGATATGAGCTTCCACAAGCATGTCACACAGTACTTCTGTATAGCTCCTTCTTGCTGGAGGATTCTCAGGCATCTCCATCAATGATCCGGGCATTTCCATTTGTACTGTTTGTGTAGGAGAAAGTGCAATACGCTTCATCCTTTCAACATACCAACTGGGCATGAAAATATCTCTCAAAATGTCTGTCCATGTTCTCCTTGCAGGCATTGCCCTGATATAATTTCTCGCAGGATCAGGTGTGCTTGCAGGTGTTGGCTCTATTTGCTTATTCTCTAAAGCCTTTTGTCTCTTTAAAAGTTCAGCTTTCTCCATTTGCCTCTCAACTTCTCTTGGCATAAAACTCCTCATCGTTATTTGTCCAAACTCCCCCCATTCTCTGTAATGTGCTTCTGAAACCATTGATACTAGACCAGGTGTGTTTTTACTCATTATCTGTGTAGGTGTAACTTTCATCAATCCCTTATCGGGTTTACTTTGTCGACCCTGTCTCCGGCGTTTCAACTCATTTGCTAAAACAAGTGTTGTGTGTGTGTCATTGCTTACCACGTCCATTTCAAGCTCAGTCACTCTATCATTTTTTCTCGAAACAGGAATGACTATATAAGGTTGGGGCACTCTTGTAGGTATCAGGCGTACATCCTCAGGTGGGTGCACAGGAATAACACTTTGTGCACCTATTAAAAATGTGGTTCTAATCATCAATGACAGCAATATGATTATGAATATAATGCAGGCATAGATAATACATCTATATGTCATTTTACAGCATTTGTTACTTGGGCAATATGGTTGTTCCTCCTCCTGAGGGAGAACAATGCTACTGGAGAACAAAGCTACTGCTTTGACTGCCCATCTCGATCATCTAAGGAAGCATAAACTGGTTCTTTCATACATTTTCATTATTATCACTTCCTTCTGGGTTCTGCTGTCTCTGCTTCACTGATTGATGGTTCTGGGCCAGTTGTCCTCTGAATCTGGATAATGGACTGTCTCTTGTCTCTGGAAACAGTTCTGTTTTGCAATGTAATGTTCCAACAATGAACAATGACCTTGGCAATTCTTTAATACGTATTCCATATAGACTAGTTCCCAGTCTATACCTCAAATCTGCTTCACTACAGATGACTTGTTGCTTCCCTGTCAGCAAAAAAGTGTATTTCTTGTCAACACTTCCACAATCTGTCCTTCAAATGAAAGTCTCTACACGCTTCTGTGATTTTGATGAGCTTGAAGCGCAACCTGAATAATGATACTGTTCAGGATCACGCTCAAACATTCTCTGTTCGCTGGATTTCAAAGAAGTGTCAGGACATCGGTATGTCTCCCAACAAGGTCTGGACAGTCTTCAATTAAACGAAAGAAAGGCACGCTGACAAGCCTATTCTCTGCTTCTTCTGATTGGTACATTTGTCTTGTCCCTGCTGTACTCTAGCAATAATAAGAACTGCTTTATGATAACTGTGAGCAATTTTGATATTGTCTTTTCGTTATCGGGATCTTGCAAAAACTCAGTTATGCTTGTAAGTCTCCCCACCAACGACGGGTAGGACCTCAATACCAATTCAAAATAGGTCAATATTGTGTGACACCATAAGTAAGTCCAAAGACTCTGTATTGAATGACTCAGGATACTGTATTCTCTTCCAGTTTATAAATCCTTGATCAAAATTTGGCATACCTTTTCTTATCAAGGCTTTAGTGTGGCTCAGTCCAAAGTCAATAAGCTACGTGTGCCTCAATTAATGCAATTCTCTTCTTTTACCCTGCAACTAGGATGCACAGAGTGTTCGTATTTGTGCCATTCTCCCCTTATTGTTCTCAAATGAAATGTCTTTAAACTGGGCCACAACCTTATCACAAAGGTTCCTTGCCTTTTCACTTGACTGGTCATGCGTCCTTCTTCCTCGTCATAGATCTTTTCTGCTCGTGCTGTGGTTCTTCCCCATTGTCTGTAGTCTCTTTGGGTTGGGGTGCGGGCAGAGGGGTCTCTCCGATATACATGGCTTGATGTCACCAAGGAAGATCCAAACTCTTTTTCCTTGTAACTTAACTGCAGATGGTGTTATGTCCTCCACAATAAAAGGGCTGTGGAATGTTGGCTCGTCCCACCTTTTCCTTGTGTGATTCCGAACTAAGACGGTATCCCCAGGGCATAGTTGAGGTGCACGTAACTCTGGAACCTTGTCTGTTGTAGTATCTCCCTCTATGTTCTGTACTGCCCTGCACCCTCCTCATCGCTGCAGCTGTCCTGAAATTACAGAAAAACTAGATGTCATGCAGTTCAAGTAGTTTTGCATTTCCAATCCAAACACTTCTCCTGTTGGCTGAGCATCACATCTAGCTTTAGTATGCGGCATTAAAGTCTGCATTCTTCTGCCCATCACAATTTCATGTGGCGTAAGATGATGGTCAGAACCAGGTTGGTTTTTGAGTGCATACAATGCCAGTGGAAGGCAGTCCAACCATCCTTTCTTCAGAGTAAGCTTCAATTTTGCTATCCTTTCCTTTAACAAGCCATTGAGCTTCTCGCATATGCCATTTCCTTGTGGATGATACGCAGACACAGACTTGTGCTTTATACCAAGCAACGAGCTGATCTGTTCAAATACTGCATTAACAAAATGAGGACCGTTATCTGACCTCACAACTTCACAAACTCATCTGGAAACACTTCCCTCACCAAGAATTTTGCCGCACAGGTAGAGTCTGGGTGTGTACATGGACCTACCTCTATCCATCTACACAATGGACACACCACAACAATTAGATACCTGTACCCGTTACATACTTGAATCATATCGACATAATCGATATGCAAGTGCTGAAAAGGACCATTAGGCCTTTGGGTGACTCGTCTGATCACACGTAGTGTATGCCCAGCCGTAGATTTCTGACAGACTATGCAATTTATCATAAAAAATTCAACATGCCCTGCTAGATTTAGTACAAAACAGTCTTTGGCAATGGTTGCTGGTAAATTTTCTCTTGTTACATGTGCTGGATAGTGTAACTGCTCCAGTGCTATTTTCAGTAGGGCTATAGGCATTACTGGTTTACCAGTGATGTCTTGTCACCACAAAGCCTCAGAGGGGTTTAAAGAACACCCTCTTTGTTTCCAAAGGTTCTTTTCTTCCTGCGGTGCTTCCTCTTGGAGCTCGATTAACTGGGTATTTGAAATATTGCTGTAGCCTTCCGGCTCATTCCTTACAACAATCATTTTCTCATGCACATCAGATATTTCCACATCCATCATTATTTCATCTTCAGTTGCCACATGCTTGGCTCCAGTGTCTGCTGCTTGATTTCCACGCGAGGTAAAATATGTCCCTTTCGTGTGGGCTGCACACTTCACGACTGCTATGCCCACTAGGAGTTGTAGTGCCTTAAGGAGCTTGCCCAATAAGGCTGTGTGCTGCACTGGAATGCCGTCCACTCGGAAGTAGCCCCTCCTTTTCCAGTGCGCTAAGCCTGCGTGCACTGTCGACGTCACATAGGCAGAGTCATTGTTCACTGTTACTTCCTGGACAGCGTGATTCTAGAGCGTGAGTATCAACGCCAATAATTCTGCAGCCTGTGTTGAATAATGAGAGGGTAAACGTGCACTAATAAGTACTCAAAATTCCCCATTTACAGTGTGCTTCACCACAGCGGCACCTGTATATCTCTGTCCATCATTTTGATCAATCCTAGAAGAACCGTCAATGAAGATGATTTCTCCTTCTGCCAATGCATTTTCTTTTACTCTGGGGATCTCATCATAGAATTCTTCATAGTTTGCGCCATCATCTATTGGCTCTCCTTCAGTAACTGGCTCTGTTGTAAACATAGATGGGTTCACTATACTGCATTGAAGTATTTTAACCGCTGGATTTGCTATGACCACTTCATGTGCCACACCGGCTGCACACATATCCGGTGCACCCATGCACCTTATGACTCTCTCTCTCTCCTGACTTGAACTATGGCTCCCGAGGGCATTCAACCTACCAGCACTTTGAGATTATACCAAGAATACATAAGGCGCTATATAAATGCCAAGTAACATGACATAACATAACATAAGCAGATGCCCTTTGTGATGTCAATGTACCTTTTTGTTTCTAAAAATGGCAAATACTGTGTGCTCAACGAATAACGTCATTGGGCACCCTATTACAATTGTTGTAGCTTTCTTTATGGCAGCGGCAGACAAACTTTGTTCACACAGGAAATTACCTCTCATCACTGGGTCTAAAATCCCACTGTAGTATGCTAAGGGTTTGTACCCGAACATGGTTTTCTGCGTAAGGACTGCTGTCATAACAGTAACATCTGTGTGTGAAAACAGGTAGCATTTCTCTGCATAATTGGGAATCCCTAAAACTGGTGCAGTGCAAATGGCCTGTTTAGCTCATCAAACCCTTCCTCCATGACCTCAGTCCACACAATGTCTAATTTCATTGCCTGTGCTTTCTTTAAGGCTTCTAATAAGGGCCTGGTGTAAGAGCTGTAGTGAAAGACCCATGCCCTGACATAATTGTATAATCCTAGAAAACTCTGCATTTATTTTATCCTGTGTGGCTTAGCTGTTTTCAACATAGCTTCAGCTCTTTCAGGAGTAACCTTCTTTCCTTCATGTGAAATCAGTTGGCCTATGTACAACACCTCTTGCTGACAATACTGTAACTTCTCTTTGTCAAATTTATATCCTTTCTCAGCAAGTATAGTCAATAACTCAATGGAATAATGTCTGCACTCTTCCTCTGTTGTGATGCAAACTAAAATTTCATCCACACATTGCAAGACAACACTCTCTAATGCAATGTCGCTCAAGTCCATCTGTAGGACTCTATTGAAAATCGAAGTGGACTCACACTACCCTTGAGGCAGCCTTGTGCTTTTCAGATGAACTTGTCTGAACGTAAAAGATGTAGAATCCTGCAAATCTTTGTCCAATGGAATTGAGAAAAATGCATTTTTCAAATGATTCACCGTGAAATAACGTGCCTCAAAGGGTATGTTACATAGAATTGTAGGCATGTTAGGGACTAGAGGGAACTTGGCCTCTACTATCTGGATTATCGGGTGAAGATCTTGTATTAGCCTCCAAGACCCCCCCTTCCTTTTTTTCACGGGGTACACTGACGTATTACATGGTGACTCTGACATCACTAAGATGCCCTGATCCATCATGGCAGAAATTGTTTTAAAAATCCCTTCATCTGTCTCCCTAGACATGGGATACTGTTGTGCTTTTGGTAAAATTGCTCCTGGTTTCAAGTTGATCTTCACTTCTCCGACTCCTTTCAGTAAGCCTACATCATAAGGACCTGTAGTCCATACTGAGACAGGCACCTTTGCAATGTTGAAGTCAAAATATTCAGGACATTTTTGTGCAGGCATCATTTTCTGGGGCATCTCTTAATCATTTTTACCCAACCAATGAAGTTCACCTCAAATATCATCTCATCCTCATGTAGTTGTTCTTCAAACAGATCCTCATCATTGACGTCAGTCAATCTGTAACCATCCGTAATGGCGATTATTGCGCACCATTGTCTCCCTTCATCATCACAACCATTAAGCAAAGCAATCTCTCCTCGAACTACGGCTGCTTGTATTGATAAGGGAAACACTTGTCCCTTTTCCTCATGTATAGGTATTTTTAGTCTGAACAAAAACTCCTCTGGGGTTCCCATTGTTCTGTCTGCCAGGCCTGGTAGCCATAACATTAATATGCACACTCCATATGCGAATATCTCAGGTTGTAATGGAATAGCTCTCATAGCCATTCGTCCTATGTATGCTCTGATCATTTTGCACACGTTTAAATAGTGCATTCCTGGAGTTGAACACATTATTCCTCCCTCAGTGAACGAGATTGTCATATTTAACTTTGTCATCAATTCTCATCCCAATATATTGACAGGCCTCTGTCTTGAATGCAACAGTGGCACTTTCATGTCACATTCTCCTATAGAAACTGGAAGTTCTTTCGTGAAAGGAACACAGCTTGTAGCTGCTGTTAAATCTTGGGTATTCATGACATCGCCAGAAAAATTAAAACTTGCCTTCACGTATACACGAAGGCGATGCACCCGTGTCAAGTAAAAACGAATTTCCTTACCGCCTATAGTGACATCTACCCTTGGTTCCTCATGAGGGTTTGGTGTCACTGATAGAATGGAACACATCAGGTCTCGCAGTGAGCTGTCCTAGTCTATATATAATCTTGTCCCACCATCACTAGTAGCATTTCCTGCTCTAGAGTTCAATACCTGTCCTGTGCCTGTACTCTGTTGAAGTTGCATCGGGAACTGTTGAGACTGCCCTTGCGGGAAATTGGTCACAGTTTGCTGTGGCTATAAGCTTTGCTGCACTCTTGGCGCTTTCTGCTGTGCAGTTTGATTCTGCGCAAATCCATCTCCACCCTGCTGCGAGAATGCAAGTGGATTCACCATCACCCCTCTTGTAAACTGGTCATTTTTCACCATCCCTTGACTTCTGCACATATGCGTTAGATGCCCTGTCATCCCACACTATAACAAAGAAGTCCCTACTGCTGTAAAACCAAATTGCTTATACGTAGTTATGTTTTAAAGAATGTACTGAAACTGGTATCACACAATTTTTAGGAGTTTCTCTGGAAATAAGGAGGGCAAGTTTGTAAAAGAAATGTATGATGTTTATTTTTCAAAAAGAAATTTGAATAGACTGTAAGTTTTATCAACAATAACATAAAAAACATAAAAAACATGGTACAAAAAGCAACAAATAGCTGCAAACATGAGTGATTTGAAAGTTTGGATAAAGGACACAAGGGTGCAATTATTGATGATTCATCTTGGTTATAAAAATAGAACAAACAAAAAATTGTCAGTTTTAATTGCAAAGGAAAAGGGGAATACTCATGGAAACTAGATACATGGACTGCAAATAGTGAAAGAAATGAAAGAAATGGCCTTATTGTAAGCCAACCAATTAAGTTTTTAGAAATTTCCTTTTTTTCCGAAAGCAGTCAAGTCCAAATTTGTTTTGTTTCCTGTATTCCATTGACAGGCCTGCCTACGTGTAAGTGTCAAAAGAATATAATGATTGAAAAAAATCAAATTGACATCATCAAAAACGTTTCGGCAAAAGTGCCACCTGTCTGGCCATGAATTCATAACATAGTTGAAAGTTGCCTTCCTCAGGGCGATATACCTCACAACAATTTGACCCTGTGGGGAAGCAGACATGAAAAGAATAATTAAAACTTGATAGGGGCAATCCCCAAATCACGAAATAGAAAATTTCCCTTCTTGCTTAAAAGAGAAAGAGGGAAGCGAATTACCTATTTTGAGAGCTGTGGGTAAATTGGAAGAGAAACAGGCATGAGGGGGGCTCGAAAGCCCAGAATTGGGCGCCTGAAAGGTGGAACCGGGGTAATCCTCAGGGAAACTGCATCGAGTTTTGGGGTCACATTGGAGAAAAAACTCACTGGAAATGAAAAAGGATGGGGTTAGTGTGAAGAAAAAACTTAATGGGGAGAAGCATAGTGATAGCGTTGTCTTTGTAAAGAGAGTACTCACATCGAGTCTCCGGAATAGATGATCCTGCACAACGGCGTGCAGAGTTGTCAGTGAAGTCCTTGATATACCATCAAATGGATGCCTGGGGGCTAAACAGCCCAATAATCGCTTTGAAACTACATGTTGGCAGCAGTCTGATCATTTGCCCATTTTGCATATTCTGATTTCCGCCTTGCCTATTCGGAAATCCTCCCTGATTATTTTGCCATCCCCTTCCTAGGCAGCCTCTTCCTCATGGGCTAAACCCATTATTGCTTTGATCGAACTGCCTTTGCTTATTGACCTGCTGCGCATTGGATCCATCTGTTCTAGTTAATATTGTCCCTTCAATGGCATATTTTGCCAATTTTTTCTGCACTATTTTGGCATCTTTGCCTTTCCTTGCATCATTCTTCTTGCAATTTTTCTCTTGCAGCAGCCTGCAATAATGCACAATGGTCAGTTGTATTTCTGACTATGGTTTAGCTTCGATTCCTACCAATTTCTTGAGCTGCTTCTGCACCTGTTCTGCCAGCCCTTTGTGTAATATATCGTAAAACATGGATATATATTTCCCCCAAGATTCACGAGTTTCCACTACCCATTCATCTTGAAACATCTGAATGTAAAGCAACAGATCCTCTCCTTGTTCATCTTACGCGTCATTGTAGCTCCCATGTCAGAAGTGTCTGGGTATAGCACTCAAAGTGCTTTCCATACTGCGGTTCCACAATTGTTAAACGGCGCTCCATCATGTGCGGTATTAACTGTAGTCACACCAGGGCAACCTGCACATGTCCAAACATGTCCAAACATCGGCAGCTTTATCACCAAGTATGGCTATCAAAAGACCTTTGATATCCCCTATAGCCAACGTATTACCTCCCGTCATTTTTTTCTAACTTGTTTATCCATTTCCCAGCTCCAGATGTCAACATTGGGAGCTTGTTTTTTAGATTCTCTCTATCCATTTGTAGCCATGGTATATACTGTGGCCTTGTCCCTCCCTTCTCTAATAAGGGAAACTGTGACGCACTAAACTCCTTTTCTTCTATCATCATTTGTCTATCTACCGCAGGGGTAATATTCCCACATCGCCGTCTGCCTGGCAATTTCGTTAACCTGCTTACATATGGTTTGGGAGACACCCCCCTCTGACTGTGTGGCAGTCTTTCATGTCAGTCTGACTGTGTCACTGACGGAGGTACTTTAGATATGGACACGGTTGAATCCGACCATCTTATTCCCTTACCCATAGAGAGACGTCTCTTGCAACCTTGCTCTGTGTCTCTTTCTTCTCTTTCTTCTCTTTCTTCTCTTTCTTCTCTTTCTTCTCTTTCACAGGCTTCCCTTTCTTCATCTGATATTGCCTGTGCCCAACATGTGCAGCTTCTCCCATCTTCCTCATTTCAATTTAGTGTCAGCCTATCTAGCAACAGCTCTCTAAATCTGCTGCTGCATGAAGCGTCCTCAGTATCGTACAACTGAGTGCTTTCAAGGTGCTCATCCTTTCCCTTTCCTTGGGGTACCTTTTCTAGTCCCATCTTATCATATATTCTATCGATTGTCTCTCCGATACTTCTAGTGTCGAAGTCATCTTCTAGATTTACTCTAGACATGCCTGGTAATGTATCGTACTCTGGAAAGCATTTGTCTGTATATTCCCATTCTCCCACTGGATCAGGTTTTCTAATCTCCTTTTCCGGATACCCAAGATAACACATTCTCTGTCTTCGTTTGCGTTCTATGTCATCATCAAATTCTCTACGCTTTCTCTTTTTTCCTCGATCTCTTCATTCATTTCCCCTTTGTATTTCCTCATCTCTCCGTCTTTTTATTCTCTTCACTTGTATCTTTTGTTTTTCTTCTTCTATTCTCCTTTGTTCTGTTCTTTCTTGATCATCAGCTGTTCTCTGCGTATTGTCGCGTTTTCTTTGTTCTTCCGTCTTTTCCTGTTTTCTGACCTGTTTATCATGACATAACTGCTCTCATTTCTGCCTATCCTTTTTTCTCACCCATTCATCTCTCAATTGTCCTTTTTCCTTGTCCTTTCTTTCTTGTTCATCTCGTTCTCCCCTTTGTCTTATATCTTCAATGCTTTACCATCGAGTTTCAATAAAATCTTCCCTCCCATCCATTTGTTCTGTGTGAGTGCCATCTCATCAGATCTATCCTCATCTCCTTTCAATCTCTTTATCTCTCTTCTTGTACCTAGAGATGTACTTGCTTGCGCTTCATCACTTTTTTCCTTTTTTCGCCTCTCTCCTTGTCCCTTGGTACTTTGGAGGTAATATTTCTTTCCCTGTCCTTCTCTGGGCTTTCGTCACTACTTTGCATAGGTGACTCATATGACAGGATGCTATATCCCGTTGCTGCTTTAAGTTTCCGCAGTGGGTACAATTTTTCGTCTTTACTAGGTATGTTTTTTAAGTCAGATGGGGCGGGTGGCGCATAAGGCTTTTCACCCCCCTCTTTGCATATATTCAGTATCCAATCTAACGGCGGCTCCTTCTCTCTTTCTTCCTGGTACATCTTACAAAGTTCTGAACTAGCCAGGCGCTTGTCTAACTTTTTGCCAGTGTACGTGGCATGTAAATATGTCGTCATGTACTGCAGGACCGTTTTGTACAGCGATCTGCCTTGAGGCCACGGCATAAACATTTTGCCCACGGTCCCTTTAACCCATTCTGCACTGTAATGTTTAAGCTTAGGTACGTTTTTCGCCAACTGTTTACACTGGTGTATTAACGGAGTGATGTCTTCCATGATTAACTTGTTTACCCTTTATTCAAATAACACTTGCTTTTTTTTTCACTTCACACTTTATTAAAATTGCATCTCAAAATCAACAATATGAGCGAGCACCAATCGTCGCAGGTTCCAATCCTGTTACTTCAACAATATTTTTTACTTCAATCTTGCTAAAACCATCAATCTATATCATGCAATAATTTCCTTTTATAATGGTGCAATTTTCATAGCTTTTTTCGCATAAAAACTGTTTTCGACTATGATTTCACAATCTTACTCAGCCACATAAACAAACAGACAAACTCTGGCCGGCCACATACATCTTATGCTGTCTGCTCTCTCAGACGCATCTTACCCCTTAAGCCTATCTTTTTCAGTTTGTCTTTAATCAATCCGGTCCTCTACATCATCCTATTAACAGGACTTTACATAAAGGCTTCTGCTAGCATTCTTTAAAATCTAGGAACTGGGCGTATACTCTTATCGCGGCCACACTCACGATAACTCTTTATATTGCTCGGCCACACTCAAGTCAATATCTTTCCCCTTACATACACATCAAACTCTTATTCTGATGTTATTTTTTATCCCACCTCCCTCTGATACCTTCCCTTACTTGTTTTTAAGCATGCATGCTTTGCCAAATCATTCAGTCTTTTTTACTCACTGTTCGCATGTCTTTCATCTACGGATGCTTGGGATCACTGCCTTCGTTACCGCCTCTACATGCCACTCGTCCGATTCGCTACTCACAGATGTGGGAGGGGATTTTGGGAGAAAGCAAGGGACCCGCCACGCCTAAGCTGCAGGGTTTTTCAATTAATCTATCCACTATCTACGGGGAGCTTCTCGTTCTATCAGCCAGATGGCAAAGGACGTGTGATATTGCCGAGGACCCGAAGTTACTTATGTCGCCGGTCGATGGGTACCTTTATCTAATCTAACCATCCTCTGCTACCAAGTGAACTGGATGATCTCCAAACAGCCCTTTAAGATGAGTAGCAGTACCCTTGAGATAGAGGGGGATGCAGATTCATATTCGTACATCAAATAATCAAGACAACTCAATAGTGTGGCAAAGTGAGTCCTTTTAATGACAAGTTCATAAAACGGGGAGTGCAACGAACATCAGCAATCACTCGATCTTCTCGCTCTCTTTACTTTCAGAAAAAACACAATATTCATATCAAAAACTCATCATTGCTGACGTATATCTTGTGCATGTACTAACGTCATTCTACGTGGCAACCTTCAAAACCTAACATGCAATGTAATTGGTTATAGGAAGGTAACTTAATATAAGTACTATATCTGTATATGGTAACGGGGAGAGGGGATTGGATAATCCTTGTCAGGTGGGGCAACTAAACCCTCCCATCAAAATGGGCACTATGAACGTCATTAAAAGTACGACGTCCCATTGGCTCTATTCACTACGGACCCCAGATTACATGGTCCACTATGATTGGGTTGGCATCAACTCCACTTATACTTTTCCACCTACGTCTAGCAGCACGCAGAAAGAACATCCAAATGCAGAGAAGCTCATCTGCACCGCAGATTCACAACAATTATGCTACAATCAATCATCACCTCAGTAGTCATCTGTCAATTGCTTCTTTGTAGTTTGGCCTTGAGTCTGCTCTGTGCTCTGAGAATTTTTAAGGAGTATGGGCATGGCGGGGATCCATGCGTAGGTGTGACAGTCTCACTCTTCTAGCCTGTCTTTGTCATGTGACTGGACACCGTGAAATCGACTTTTCTCTGTGTCTTTTCATATATTTGATTTAATTCTACCAGTTCTCTGAAGTCTGTGGCTTATCTTGACCTTTCTCAACAGGATTCTCTGTTCTCTTTTCTCCTTAATTGTATCCAATGTCAGCCCATTCCAGCCAGACAAGACCGTGGCTTGTTGGCATGGTCATCCTTAGCTGAGTTTTGCTCTGTCTCGATTCTCGATTTTCTTGCTGCAACAAACTCCATTTGAGGCCTTTTGTAACCTTTTTTCAATTCTGCTCATATACATAGTGGACTTGCATTCATACATAGTGCTCCTTGAGTTATATACTTGTAAATGCTGGCACTTCCTGCAATCTATTGATTATTCAGCAAAAGGTAGCTTCATGATTTCTTTGCCTCTTGCAGTTACTTGCATCTGTACACGTTTAAACTAACTAAATATCTTCATCATGTATGTGGCATAAGTTTCTTCATCTTGAGCCCAAGCAGTCATGTATCCATGGTGTCTCCTTTATATTTTGTCGCTTTTCATTATTCTCAGGTCATTATATCTTCTATATGTGTGTCAGTCTGATTTATTATGACGTCACCATTCATCTTCCTTCATTATCTTCTTTGCTTCTCAGGGTATTTTATTCAGACAACCGTCATATTGTTTAGGATGTAGGTATGGCTTTTTCAATGGATGCCTCACTGTCCAGGTTTTCTTAGGTGTCGGTGTATTAACAGGTGCTGTTATACTGATAGGTACTGGGCAAAGCCCATATGCTGCTCTCTGCTGGTTTAAATGTTCTTCATACATCACATACTTTGGTGTGAACTCAATAGGCAATCGGAGGGGGGCAACTGGAGTGGGGGCGATACTCGACACTTCCTCTTCAGGGGCCAAGAGAGGAAAATGGAGAGGAAGAGGAGATAGAGGATAGGATATCCTGAGTTTTAGTTGTGAAGTGAGAGGCCAGAGCCATAAAGAGGGCCTAGGAGGGAACAGGAGAGTTAGAGTCTGCAGCAGGATTGGCCAGTTCCTTGCAGATTTTAAAGAGTTTAGCCATGTTGTTAGAGGCCGCAGACACGCAGGCTTGAATGTGAGCTCTCTTCTTGGACAGAACATAGAGTTTGTATTGCCTTTGGAGCAGGCGGCAGGCCAGTTTGTCAGAGGATGCGCCCAAAGCCCTCCACTTCCTCTCAGCCACCATACACTTGCGTTTCAGGATTATGAGGTCGGAGTCATACTTTTTGTATTTGTATTTGTATTTTTATCTATTTATAAAGCGCACCAGGCCCAAGGACATCCGAGCCCATCATTTGGTTACAACATGGTAAAAGCATACTGGGAATTACATAGTTACAGTTTATACATTACGGGTTGCAGTTATATACATGCGAGAAGGAACAGAAAGAGCAAATAGCTATTTACATGCAGTGAGATGGCAGGCTATTGCATGACCAGATATTGACTAGGCAAGGACAGGGGCGCATCTTGAGTAGAGAGACAGTTTTTGGCCAAATTTTTAAATCTTTGGAATGAAGGTTCTGCTCTTTGCAAGTTGGGGAGGGAATTGCAAAGTTTAGAGGCCATTACTGGGAAGCTAGTCCCCCCACATCTCTGGAGGTTGAAGCGTGGTATGGACAGGCAGTTAGCCTGAGCATTTCTTCTGGGTTTATTAGAGCTGAGGAGGGAGAATCTATTGGCCAGGTAGCTAGGTGCTTGTTTTGGAGAGGCATTTGTGATTCAGAGCAAGTGTTTTCAGTGATATGCGTTGTGAAACTGAGAGCCAGCGTATACTACGTCTGGTGTCAGAGATGTGATTGTTCCTGGGGATGTTGAGTGCTGCTCTGATAGCATTGTTTTGGGTGATTTGTAGCTTATTAAGGTTACCGCTGTTAGAGCCCAGGTAGAGGGCATTGCAATAATCAATTTTGGATAGCACAAGAGCCCTGGCGAGTGTGATGCAGTTGGCTGATCATAGAAAAGGAGGACTGGCTGAAATAAGCTTGCACATGTATGCAGCTGAGGATGCTACAGCATTTGTTTGTCTAGTCAAAGATAGGGTGGAGTCGATGTAGATTTCTAATATTTTTGTGTCTTTGGAAACTTTAGTGGAATTACCATTGATTTTGAAGGATTTAAACACAGGGTCTAATCTAGCAAATCTTTGGTGTGAGCGGAGAATGAGGAGCTCTGTCTTTTCGTCATTTAGGCAGAGTCCATGCTGAGCCATCCATGCTTGGATGACTTGGTAAATCGCATTGATAGCGAGGGAGTCAGTTGTGTGCTCACCTGTGATCGGGATGAGTATCTGGGTCTCATCAGCATAGTTAGTATATGTGACACCCAGATCATCCAAAATATCAAATAGAGGCTTTGTAAACACATTTTAAAGAATGGGGGAGACGCAAGAACCTCGTGGTACTCCGCATGTGACAGGAGAAGGTATGGCTGATGCTAAGGGTGAAAAAACCTGCATCGATCTGTTGTCCAAGAATGAACTAATCCAGGCTGTGGCTTTATCTGAGAAGTGGGCGGCTAGTTTAAGGTGTTGGCATAGTATTTGGTGATCGAATGCTGCAGAAAGGTCAAGTCGAAGTAGTAGAGCAAGTTTACCCTTGTCTCTTAAGTCTTCAATCTGAGTTTTTAGATCGATCAGGGCCGTTTAGGTACCGTGCCGCGGTCGAAATCCAGATTGCCTTAGTGCCATGAGTTTGTTAGTTTCAAGATATTCTTGAATCTGTAAGTACGCAGCTTGATCGAGGATTTTTAGAAGAAAAGGTACCGTAGTGATGGGCCTGTAGTTAGTGGGTATGTTGGCGTCTAGAGATGTTTTCTTTAGGAGCGGGATGACCCATGCATCCTTCAGGTTATCGGGAACGATACCGTACTAAAGGAGGAGTTAATGAACGTGGTGATGAATGGTACAAGCTCATGGGCAGGCTCCTTGATAATAGGCGCGGGGCATAGGTCCCTTTGGCAATTGGAAAGTTTAAGGCTGTTAATGATAGTTTCTACTTCAATGACGGATGGGGTTAAAAGCTGAATGGAGTCAGCGAGTGAAAGCTAGGTTTGTTTTTAGCTGGTTGAAAGTTGGGTGGCGAGTTGAATTCTAGACTGGTTTGTTTGGCATTAATTTTGGCTTGGAGGGAGGCTATCTTGCTGAATAGTTTGTTTTGAATATTAGTGCACCAGATGCTATCTTTGGTACAAGTGTCAGGTGCAATGACGGGGATTTCCAGTTCTTTGAGAATTCTGAACAGCTCTTTAGCATTAGATTTCGCTTGTTCAATGCGTTTATTGTAGGTGTCTTTTTTGCCTGGAATATGTCTTCCTTATAGTTTAGAGTTGCTAGGATAATGGTGGCATTATTGGATTCAGTTGGATTACTTTTCCAATGTGCTTCAGAGTTACGTTTAGCTTTGCGTAGAGTTCTGAGTTGAGGTGTAAACCAAGAGTTGAGGTGGGCTCGAGGTTTAGGTTTTCTCAGTTTGGATGGGGCAATGAGGTCAAGGGCTTTCAGCATGGTCCAATTGAACATGTCAATGAGGACAGTTGGGTCAGTGCACGTGAGGGACTGTTCGTTGAGAGCTGGTCGTATTATTTCTAGTAATATACCAACAATTGCACTTGGATGTAGGCTTCAGCCGGATTCTCATGGCAGGGGAATATACATCCAGAGCGTTGGAGATAGAAAGATGCAGATTAGATAAGGCTGTGTCAGAGTGTGAGTCAGCCATAGGAGTAGGAGGAGCAGAGAAAGTAGAGGCAAAGGCATACAATGATACCCACTGCATGGGCCGAATGACCGAGAAGGTAGGTGGCAGTGCTTTGCCTGAGGGATAGAGAGTTTCAGGTGAGAGGAGAGTATTAAGTGGTCAGTTCAAGAGAGAGGAGTGGTGAGAGGATTAGATAGTGGGGTGTCTGAGGAGATGAGACCATTCAAAGTATGTCTGGCTGAGTGTGTCGGGCAAGAGGGAAGAATGGTACCTGCACAGCATGCCGCTTCACTAGAAAAATGTCTTCATTCAAAATTGGTGGAAAAGACTGGGAACTCAGACAGTTCTCTAACTGTAAAACAGCTAACGTGATTTATATCATTGAATGTCCTTGTGGTCTCCGTTACGTGGGGCAAACAACTCGCCAAAGCCACAAAAGGATAGGTGAACACAGATCCCGCATCCGCTGCAAATCTGCCAATGCCCCCTTGGTACAACACTTCATTGAAAATCATCATGGCCCAGACGATATCCTGTGGTGGATAGCAGACTTAGTACCTAACACAAGCAACGCTATTAACTCTCTCAACCATAAAGAAGCATGGTGGATTTTTAAACTCAAAAGCATCACTAATGGCCTGAACGAGATGGACCCCACTCGCTTTTACAGATAATTATATTATTATCCCACAATAAACCTCTTTACCTTTTCATTTTAAGCATATACCATTATCCTTTCTAGATACCATCCAATACTACAGCCCCAATTTTAGGGCTCACAGTACCACACTGTTTTCTGTAGCACTCCGTTTTATATTCTTCAGAGTTAATACATTACCATTACACATTTCGCAATAGCCCACATTAGCTATGGGGCTACGCTTCCTCCATTTCATGCTCGCAAGGCAATGGAGACACCGGTGCCACACGCGCAGGAGTTAGTGATTAGCATTTCACTTTAGCAGGCTCATTTGGAACCACTACAGGAGCGCGCTCACAGACATGCGCAATCGCTGGGCAACACAGGGAACACTACGCGAGACGCGCATGCGCTTTCCCACACACAGCCGTATTTAGTTCGGCTTTTTTCATGGTGCTTTCTCTCTTGTGAACGCGGCACTTCACTCGCAAGCCACAGACGAGACAACGCTCGCCAACCAGCAGAGAACTTGAGACTCGGAATCCAGGTGAACAGTCCCCCTATCCCTGCACCCAACGTTGTATCTTAATTTTACTATCCTAAAAAACGGGCACTTATTTCTCGTTTTTTTCAACAGCCCAAGACTTAAAAACGCATGGGACACTACATAGCTGCCCCACCGGCATCCCGCTTACCTCATGTGATCTTTCACACGAAAGCCATTTATCAAGGTGAGAGCCCGCCTATTTTTAGTGCCAGCCATGTTCCAGTTCTGTATTTCCACAACTGGCATCTTACCCTATATTGTTCCCTTTTCTCCGGTAGTCTTTCACAGCTTGCAGCTACTGTTAAAAAATAAGCCCCATTCTTCTACTGTGGGGCCACCAGCTACCTCCAATTACATGCAGCATTGCAGCCCCAAAAGGTCAGTCCCCCTTTTTTACTTCCTTGCAGCCCTATTTGTTTGAGGTGTACCAAAGTTTTGGAACAGACTCTGCATTGTGTCTTTTAAACAGTTTTTAACCCACAATTCAGACACTAATAGTGTCCTTATATCTCTACCTTAGGGAGACCTACCAGGCCCTAGATGAAGGCATTCAGCCGAAACGTCCTCAGGACCAACACTTAGATTTCTCCTGGTCCCAACACCTTTTTTTGATCCACTTCTAGACGTCGACCATGTATGAGGTCACCCTTCAGCCTGGCTACAGACAACAAAAAGTTTTCGCATCTTTTGCTTCTGTTTGGATTGTCTTGTATTAAATACACATTAATCGCTTATCACAAAAGGTGGTGGTTACATAGTGCTCTTTATAGTACTATTTTGTGTTTTTTTCTTTCAACTTTATTTTGCAATTTACCTTGTTATAACTGTGTTAGGGTTAGGCTAAGACTGAGAATTAACCTCCCTGTATACTCAAGTATTTGTGAAGAATTTAGTTGCATTTTTGTCTGTTATCTTTACAAATACTTCTCTTTTTGAATACTAATTTTGCATGACGACTAAATGCATCAAACAGCAAAATAAATTTAAAAAGCTGTCCGAATCATATCTATTCTTGTCTGAATTTCTCATTGTACATCTTCACATTTATTGCGTTTTTGTATTTTTTTGAGACACAAAAAATTTTATAAGGTCTACTATAACCAATTAGTAGCTCCCCTGAAATATCACATGTCAGAACAGACCCCAATTGTAAACCGAGAGAGAGCATGTGGCAGAGGTTGAGGAAAAGCCTAGAGGCTGGATTAGAAGCATCCAGGCGGATGTTGAGGAGTCTGAGGAGGAGAAGCTGAGAGGTAGAGGGAAGGAGAGAAGAGGAGAGGTCAGCCCACTCTGAGAGGAAGGGGGCAACCTGGCCAGATGGCCTGTGTATAGTGTCTATAGTCAGAGAGAGACCAGGAGAGATGGAGAGCCTGCAGACAGGGCATTCAAAGGAGGAGTAGGCCTGCTTAGGAATGACAGAAGCAGGGAGCCGCTCAGGGACGATCAGAGCTACTCCACTGCCGGGTTGGTTGGTTCTGGGCTCGGAGAGGATCTTGTAGCCGTCAGGGAGGAGAGTGTCAAAAAATGTGACACTGCTGGCTGTGAACCATGTCTCGGTGAGAGCAAGGATATCCAGGTCAAATTCTTCGAGGAGGTGATGGATGTCAGAGTGAGAATTGAGAGTAGCATTGTGGAGAATGTTGCCACATTTGAAGGACTTCCGGGGTGGGCTACAGGCTTGAGATGCACCCAACGGAAGTGGAAGAGGGGACCGAGAGTGGGCAAAGGTGGAAGCAAGGGGTGGCGGAGGAGCCAGAGAGGTGCTAGTAGGAGTAGTGGGAGAAGGAAAGCTATACATGGACCAAGACAGTGCCGTTTAGATAGACATTAATGATAATCTTGGAGGAGAAGAAGGAGGCCAACAGGGCCTCCCACGGAGTGCCACCATTACTGGGAGAGGAAAAAATAGGAGAGAGAGCCGAGACCATAGGAAGGGTCCATAGGTCTGGTGATGGAACGACAGAGAGGATTTCGGTGAGAGTCTGTCTGGAGGAAGCACTGATATATGTATAAGAGTAAGGGAGGCCTGGATTGGAGACCAGGATGTCCATCTTGAACTTATTCCTTCCAGACTTAGTGAGAGAGATAGAGAAACAGTTAGAGAACATGGGAGAAACGGAAAGCACCATAGAGGATGCGAGGAGACAAGGAGGCGAAGTGAGAAGAGAAAGGAGAGATGCACAGCCCCATGTCGCAACACAGGTAGGACAACAATGGGGGGCGCAAAAGGGAGCAGACAGTTGGCAAACAACAGTACAAAAGTAACCACTGTTGACAGGGACCTAGAAGAGGAGAGACCTAATGGGACACAGATTCACAGATCAATAGTACACAGTAAAAGGGGACATAGAAGAGGGAGCAAGCCTAATGGGGCACAGATAGACAGAGCACCAAACCACAGTAGAAGGAGACCTAGAAGTGGGAGAGAAGCCTAAAGGGGCACAGATTCACAAATCCATAGTTGCACAGCACAAGGGGACCTAGAGGTGGGAAAGAGCCTAATAAGGCACAGATTCACAGATCACCCGTAACAAAGTATAAGGTTACCTAGAAGTGGGAGAGAAGCCTAGTGAGGCACAGATTCACAGATCAACAGTAACAAAGTAGAAAGGGACCTAGAGGTGGCAGAGAGGCCTAATGGGGCATAGATTCACAGAACAACAGTAACACAGTAGTAAGAGTGGGAGATGCACATAAACACAAGTATGGCTTACTGCTAAGCTAAGTTTAGAATAGAGCAGTAGTGGCTTCTGCCCCGTACTGCATCTTCCTTAACTTTCGGTCACTGATGGTCGATGACTGCGTAGCATACTCGATCAGGTTGACAACGGTACTCTGCAACGCAGCCCGGCAGTACCCATGTCATGTAGCCAGTAATGTCTGGAGGGCCCTAACAGGCAACTGTGCAAAATGTGGTGCAAATTGGTTCAACAGTGTGGAATTGTATAAGGAACAACGCTTCACCGCAAATCCTTCCACAAACACATTTCGACATTTAAATATACAGATACATAATATGCTGCAAAGTAACACGTTGCTCTGCTTATTCCTGAATCTTAAAGAGATTAATATTTAAATGCTGTTTTTTCAAATCTAGAGTCCTGGAACACAAGTTGAGAGAATGCCATCTGAGATCACTGAAGCTGCTCCATGAACTTCAATCTGCGCTTGTTCCAGGAGAGTGGGCAGTGAGCTATTTCATCCTTCGCTTTCAGCAACCAACTGTTAGGCAAAGTATTTCTTACCCAGAACTGTCTATATCACACAAACTGGGGCATTAGTACTTGTTGTTTTGTCTATTTGGACTTTTTAATCCATTTTGTTATATAGGCCCAGTTTTCATCTGTTGTCAGATGTGAATGTATTTAAGTCAGACTGATACTTCCATGCTCCATTTTTGTGTTTCTCAGAGTATTATTCCTTTTAAGGAGGCAACAAAGTATTATATAAAAGCACCACTGTTATAAATGTGCATGCACAAATTATCCTGACCCATCCACGTGCAGCTATCAGCGTGAACACTGCATATTACCCTTAATGGAGGGATGATTATTGTTATTCCACACTGTGTCAGACCAGAAGTTTGGTAGTGCTCTCAGAGTTTATTAAAACAGTTCAGGATATTAGACCTGGTACCTTGGCTCCCATATGTGAAAGTTAAAGGACTGGTTGGTTATACATGTATGCCTCCATTTAACATATATATTTATGAACTGATCGATATTTTAAATTTCCTTATCACTAAATGTATGCAAATAAAGAACACACAACACAAACTGTTCATTTCTGCATGCTAATACACTTGGACGAGTGTAGACCTGAAGAGAAATGAAAAAATGTCACTTCAATTGACATTATTAGACATTATTAAACACATTACTGTATACTGTATTGCACATACTGTATGCATGGCAAAGCTGGTAAAGCAGGGTTTGCAGATCCTACCTGTGGAACATGAGATGTTTTCAACAACTACCATCAGCCCTCCCCATTGACTTTTGTGGGTATGGATGATAGGAGCACTAGTCCAAATGATTGGTGAAGAGTTGCAGAAAATAAGCCTTGCTTATGTCTATGCTTTCAGCCTGGTATTGGATGTGACCATAAACAGATAGCCACAGTTCATAATATCAAATATTTCTAAACACCTTTTAATACTACTGTTTGCACAATTTGACATGGTAAGCAACATTTGAAGATGTTATCTGAAGGTTGAGCGATGTTTCATTGCAACTCTCATCAGCTTTCTCCAATGAATTTCTGTGAAGTGTTGATGGGAAATCTAGTGCAAACTTTAGCAAGTAGTTGCAGAGAATACAGAGAGTCATTATTGAATGCATGTTGCTCAGAGCAGTCAGGAAATGAGAAAGTGTATACCAACTGACGCTATCACACATGGCTAAAACCATTGCATTACCAATGTATGCAGGCATGCTGTAGATAAACCGAGGCTGTGTAAGTAGACCAGGTGATGCTATTTGCAAGTTGCAAGATGTTTTTGCAAAAATCCCTAAGCATTGAATGTGTGCATCTCGGGAAGACAGGAAATTACAAAGTGTATTCCCATTCCTATTAATAGATCTTACCTACACTGACACATGCAGTAACTAGTGCACAGTGTGGTGGTATAAGGATGCACTTTACCTCCCCACTTCCAAAACCAGTTGTTAGGAATGATTTTCCTTTGCAACTTTCCATAGTTTTCTTACAGAACCCCATTCTTTTTTCTCTGTTCCTCATCCTGTCATGATGTTTTTAAAGCCTTTAGCTACACTTACTTATCTTGCCTTTTGCTAATTTCTTCTGGGAAAACTGATCAGTCCTTCAGACTATCAGTGCCGGGAAACTTTGTTTCCCTTTTCAATTCTTGTATATGTATATTGTACACAACATCATATAATGCAGTGCAATGGGGATACTTTGTATCACTCTAGCTTTTACACATGGGTTTTTTGGTTACTCTTATATGTGCCTAAAGGCAAGCTTGTGGCAGCAGTTACATTGTTACCATTTTTGCATTATTTATTTTTAGTGCGCACATTTGCATTTACCGCTTGCTACTAAATATGTCTACTGCCCTAAAATTATCATGCCACAATATTTTCGCTTGTTATTTGGTAAGATTGTAGTTTGGCCTTCCTCCTGTCCTCTCAGGTCAGGAAAGTTCTTATGCGGTCATGCACTTAGCCGCGAAAAACGGCTGCTTTCAAAACCTAGTGAGCCTTTGTGTGAGTGTGGCCGAGGAAGCGGGCTCGTTCTCTCTAGTCTCAGTCCACATCACTGATGTTAGAAAGTCTGCTACTGGGGCAGATGTGGAACCAGTAGTTGTCCTTGAATCAACACCTACTAGATGTTAAAATAGTGCAGATCTGTAACATTGGTGGTATTTGACTTGCTTCCAGCTGAGATTTTGGAAAAGATAAGACCTTGAAGAAGCGCAGACAGTTGATGACCTGAAGATGACTCCTGAAGTGGCACAGCATCTTTTCTGGTGTCCGGCCCAGTGAATTCCTGCTTCTCTGCCTTGAAGAGAGGGTCCCAGGAATAACCCTCCTCACGCCCATGAACATGATAGCCCAAATAGCCAAGAGCGCACAAAGTCACTCAGTTTTTGCACAATTCCCAATTGCACCACTGACAGGCACGCATGCACAGAGATATCTCATCAGACAGCAATTCTAACCATATTTCCTTTCAGACACAGGCTTCTTGACAGTGAGCGTGGAACCAAACACTATAATGGACTGCATCCATTAAATTCCAAGAAAATGCTGGTCTGACGTCACTAGTGAAATCACGATGTGGCAGCATTAGTCATGAAGAACACTCGCAGCCCTTCAAAGCATTACACAAACACACACTTGTATACATGAGGAATATAGACAGAAGACAGATACATATAAAGAATTTAAAGCTTTTATTATTTTTGTCATTAGCCAAATGTAGTAATGCTAAAATGGAAGGCAACAAGAGATCCTGTGCAAGTTTGCATATGCTTAAGGCAACTTTCCCTATGGAACTAGAGGAGTATATATGGAGCCTAGAAGGACCCCGTACAACTCACTTATAGGTAACATAGCACTGTATGAGCATGTAGAAATCACATTAAGGAAAATTACAGAAGGCCTCAAACTGCAGGACACCGGACAAAGGAAGGAGGCTCAGGCTCACGAATAGGAGACCGAGCTCCAGGCAGCCCCCTCAAGACACAACACTCCCCACCAGGCCCCCTCTACTCCGTCACTACTCCAGGCAGCCTGGGGGTTGTGGTGGAGGTGTGGGGGGCTAGTGGGTGAGGTTGGGAGTTGAGGGGGCTGCCTGGAGTAGTGGCAGAGGTGAGGGGGCTGGCATGTGGTGTCGGGATTTGAGGGGGCTGCCTCGAGTAGTGGCAGAGGTGACAGGGGCTGGTGGCTCATGTTGGGACTTTAGGTGGTTGCCTGAAATAGTGGCAGAAATGAGTGGAGATGGTGGGTGGTGTCAGGACTTGAGGGGGTTGCCTGGGGCAGTGGCAGTGATGAGGGGACTGGTAAGTTATGTTGGGATTGTGGTGGAGGTGTGGGCATGAACTCTTTTTTGGAAGCGGGCTGTACTGTGAGGGGACTGCTTGGAGTAGTGGAGGAGGTGATGGGGGCTGGTGGGTGGGGTCAGGGCTTGAGGGGGCTGCCTTGGGATTGTGGTGGAGGCGACAGGGGTTTGGGAAGGGGGGGTGTACTGTCAGGGGACTTCCTGGAGTAGTGGCAGAGGTTAAGGGGGCTGGTGGGTGATGTGGGGACTTGAGGGGGCTGCCTGGAGTAGTGGTCAAGGTGAGGGGTGCTGATTGGTGGTGTGGGGACTTGAGGGTCTGCCTGGAGTAGTGTCAGAGTTTAGGGGGGCTGGTGGGTGATGTCAGGACTTGGGGGGGCTATACTGTCAGGGGGTTAGCTGGGGGTTGTGGTGGAGGTGTGGGGGGCTAGTGAGTGATGTCAGGACTTGAGGGGATTGCCTGGAGTAGTGGCGGAGGTCAGGGTTCTGGTGGGTGGTGTCGGCACTTGAGTGGGCTGCCTGAGGGCTGTGACAGAGGTGAGAGGGTGTAGGGCGGGGGTGTACTGTCAGAGGGCTGCCTGGGTAGTGGCAGTGTTGAGGGGCTGGTGTTTTGTGCCGGGAATTGAGAGGGCTGCTTTATGATTGTGGTGGAGGTGAAGGGGTGTCGGGAGGGCGGTGAATTGTGAGTTGGCTGCCTGGAGTAGTGACGGAGGTGAAGGGGGCTGGTGGCTGGTGTCAGAACCTGAGGGGACTGCTATAATTTAGGGGTGTGGGCCAGCAGTTTGGGTGACTTGAGATTAGGGGTGATGGTCTGCTTTTTCACCGGGGTGCAGCCTTGACTTACAGGGTACTGCGCACAGTTTAATTTGGTTGCAGTGTTGACATACAGGGGGCCGCACACAGTTTCGCCCAGGTGCAGCCTTGACTTTTGGGGTGACCGCCCACAGTTTGGCTGGGGTGCAGCCTTGATTTACGGGGGACTGCACACAGTTTTGCTGGGGTGCATCCATGACTTACGGGGGACCAAACACAGTTTTGTTGTGGTCCAGCCTTGATTTACGGGGGGCCGCATGCAGTTTTGCCAGGGTGCAGGATGGTGGGACAAAGGTAGTCAGAAATGTAGAAGCAAAGTTTGGTATGTGTTGCTGGTTTTGGTTTGCATGGGGGTGTGTCATGGGCGATACTCTATTTTCTTTTTGTCTAGGGTTTCTTTGCAGGAAATATTCCATACATGGAATGCGCAAAATATACATTTGTGTGCAGATAGGTGCAATGTTTCTACGAATTAGGCCCTTATTCTTAACCTCTGGCATTGCTATGGGCAACCTTCTTTCTTCGCCTGCCAAGCAATTACAAAAAGGTAAAGACCACATGCAAATCAGGCTTGGTCCCACCCCACCCAAATTGAAATGTATGCATAAATCTGCATCATTCTGCAGTGCGACCATGATCTATTGACAATATCTTTCATTGTTTCAAATAATTAAAATATAGTGTGACTGAAAAATATTGTCAAACATTGACAGGGTAATTCATGGAATTAATGTGCGCTGAAAACGGGGCGCAATCGTGAAAAGCCGTTTGTCGATTCATGGAAGGTGCTGCGTGTGGCTTACCTGAGATCTTTGCTGAATCTGCTTGTGGCGCACACGTCATTGCACACAAATTTAAGAGACTAGAGGTTTTTGGTCTATATTTTTGTCTTGGACCTTCCTGCAACAGCCCTCTTAGAAACACTCTCTACAATATGGTATTCAATGTGCAGAAGGCCTCATGTTTTCCACTGCTCAATCAGCTATTGACCATAGGCGCATGTCTTTTTTCAATGAAATTTCGACATACTACAAAAGCATTTGTATCAAAAAAGATATCACAATTTTATTTTCATATGAAAATATATATAGCACCTTCTTTACATTTATAAAAACTTAGATATTTCATTAAAGTTTAAGCCAAACAATTTTTTAAATTTTTTCTTAACATTTTGTCATTGCGACATTCCGAAGACTGCGCGAGACGGCCAGTGAAGGCACACACAAGGGAGCGCACACACCTAAAAAGGGGGCGGAACACACGAAATGGGGAACAACACCTGAAAATGTGGGCGTTACGGGGGAAGTACTGCTGCTAAATCCTCGCAACGCCCGCACACGCTAACAACAAGCATTCATGGAATCGAACAGGGGAAACCTGTGCGCCACAAAGGACGCGCTAATCCAGAAACACGTACACCAGGCGGAAGCAGGCGGAAGCAGCCCCGTGCAGCATAAAAGTGCGTGCAAACAACAAACAAGCTCATACGCTACGATGAATATACAGTTCCTCACAGCAGTGGTCATGGAACACCGCAGGAGGAGAAGGATAGCCAGGCTCCGCATTTTTTTACCCAGGACCAGCCTTTTTGGGAGGCCAGATGACCAGGTCTATTGCAGATACAGGTTTACACCCCATATCATCCTAGACCTGGTTGCTGAGTGGGAGGATGACCTCACATCACCCACCCTGTGCTCCAAAGCACTGAGCCCCTTGGAAAAGGTGCTCAATGTACTGCATTTCTTGGCCACTGGGTCATTTCAGCTGACAAGTGCCATAGTTGGGGGCATCTCACAGGACACGCAGTCACGCTGCCTACACCAGGTGTTGGCGATCATGACTGCACACCCCTCAGTTCGCAGGCACATATACATGACCAGAACACCCGCATAAAGGCAGGCCATGGTCCATGACTTTTACGGGGTGGCACACATCCCCAAAGTGTTAGGTGCCATTGATTGCACCCATGTGGCTCTACATCCTCCTAAGGCCACTGAGCACATCTATCGCAACCACAAGCACTGGCATTCCATCAATGTGAGGTTGTATGTGATGCCAAGGGAATCATCACCTCTGTATATGCCAACTATCCGGTGTCCAGCCATGATAGTTTCATATTCAGAATTTCGCCCCTAAACCGGGACCTGGAAGCTGGGCAGCATGGCGACACATGGCTCATTGGTGAGTACAAATACCTCTGCACATGTATGAATGTCACACACAGAGAAATGGAAAAACCCAACTAATGACAACCATTATCACCTCCCCAGGGGACAGGGCCTACCCTCTGAGAAGCTACATGATGACGCCAATATGGAACCCCACCACACTACCCGAGGTAAGATACAACGCAGCCCATATTGCAACCTGGGGCACAGTGGAGCGCACATTTGGAGTGCTGAAGTCACGTTTCCACTCCCTAGACCGCTCTGGCGGCCAGCTGCTATATGTGCCCCCAGTAGTGTGCAGGATTATAGTGGCAGCATGTGTCCTGCACAATGTTGCAACCCGGCGGGGCGTGCCGGTGGACATGGTGGTGCCCCCACATCCCCAACCACAGGCACAGCTGCTGCGCATGGGAGGTGAAAGGGCACGTGGCGAGGCAGCCCAGACCCAGCTTGTGGCAACATTTTTCACCTAAAATTCCACCCCTGCGGAGTGCACACAGGCCTGGCACATACCAGCTGACAATTGATGATGACAAAGGGACAGTCAACTGTCACAACCATACCACCCTGAGATTGTTTCCTTGGAAGTGCTACATTGTGTGCATCCCTAGCTACTCAAACCGACCCTGTGTCAGTAAAAGGCAATCATTCATGCTGCATGAAGGACTGACTACCCCCTTGCAAAATAGCACACCCAAATACTGGTATGTCACCCAACCCCTCCCAAACCCAATCACACCCGCCCAAGACACCATGGCATGGCATTCAATGTGAAAGCAACCAAAAAAACAACTGTCACAAAGAGCACCGTCACAAATGGAAATAGGCCACAGACAATTCCCTCTCACCTATGAAAAAGAAACAGCACACATGAACATATACTTACCAGCATGACAAAACATGAATACAGGACCCAACAGTATCAACGTCTGACAGTAACCAATCACAATAGTGCAAGTGTCACAACCTGACAAAGGCAGCACATCGATCCCTTCCATCTCCATTGTGTTGCCGGTAAGTAAATGTGGCAGGGTACTGCATACAACATGAACTGCATCTGCAATGGAGACAGGCAAGGTAAGACAGGAAGAAGCTACACACAAATATGCATAATGAGCATTATGTAATACAACAAACAAATCAACCATGCAGTGGAGAAATCATCAGTAATCCCCACTAGTGGGGTATACACAGTTTGGACTACAGACTGGCCACACAACTGATGGAAACCCAATGCCACACAGTGCCATCCTTGCGAGCCCATGGAAATGGGAAGCAGGAGTCGCATATGTGTCTGGACAACAAGCTTGAAACACAAACACAAGACAAGCCTGCATGGGTCCACTGGAACACACCATGGATGCCTACGGGTGTCACACAAAGCAACACACTGTAACATGAATGCACAATAGACAAAAAAAGACCAATTAAAAAAAATGGCCATGGGTCGACTGGGGGTGACGGGGGAACCACCCTGGAGGGAGGAGGTGCAGGATGCACCCCAACACCCACATGCGTGGATGTTGAGAAAAAAATAATACCCTCCATGGGAGCATGGCCTGCACGGCTACCCGATAGTGGGAGAACTGCCGTCGCTGTCGTCACCCTCTGGTGCTGCATTAGAAGGTGTGCGTGGTATGGGAGGCAGAGCACGCAAAACCCTGGCATGCTCCTCCATGGCAGCAAGCATGCAGGTTTGAAAGGTTTGGTTCTGCAGGATGATGGTCCGGAGCTCCCCATGCAGCACCTCATGGGTAGCAGGGACTTCCGCCTGCGAGGCTTCAAGTGATGCCTGGATCTCCTCATGGGTTGCTTGGAGCTCAGCTGAGATTGTGCGTGTTAGCTGCTCCAGCTGCAGTTCTGACCTTGTACTCTGGGACACCTCAAGTGCATCCAGAGTAACTCTGAGGGAGCTGTTTTCTTCCCTCATGGCATCCATGTGGGCCCATGCCTCTGCAGATATGGCTGTGTGCAGAGCCTCCAGTTCAGCTCATTGGTCCCTGTTGGCAGCCAACATGTCCTCCCTGTGTGAGCAGCACGTGGACTCCCATGCCTGCTGCTGGAGCTCCACCTGCCTTTCGGGGGGGGGGGAGAATGGAAGTATTTGTATTATGTATTTGTTTTATTTACAAAGCGCACCAAGCCCAAGGGCATCCGGGCGCATCACTTAGGTTACAGGCATAATACAGATTACATACAGCAGAATTTAAGCAGTGCCATAAGAGGTAATTTAGGATAATATACAAATTCTATACATATTAACAATCAATCATGAAAGGCATCTAACATGTTGGCACTGGTGTAGCAGGTCCGAGTGAACAGTGGGTGCTAGGAATCATGGCTGATCTTGGACTGACAACCAGGCTTTGGCTTTGCTCTTGAGGGCCATGAACGATGGTCCTGCTCTGAGTGGATTGGGTAATGTGTTCCATAGTTTTGCAGCCAGGACTGGGAAACTGCTCCTGCCGGATCTCTGGAGGTTGACGCGGGGAATGGACAGACAGTTGGCTTGAGCACTTCTGAGTGGCCTTGAAGAAGTGTGTAAATAAAATCTACTGGCCAAAAAACTGGGTGCTTGGTTCGTGAAGCTTTTATGAGTTAGCGATAACGCTTTAAGTGAAACTCTTTGGGAGACTGAGAGCCAGAGGAGACTTCCTGGGGACATTTCGTGCCGCTCTAATTGCATTATTTTGGATGATCTGTAATTTGTTAATGTTGCATTGGTTGGTGCCGAGATAGAGGGTGCTGCAGTAGTCAATCTTAGATAGGACCTGGATCCTGGCTAATGTAGTGCAGTTGGCTGGTGATAGGAACGGTTGACATTCCGTAATGAGCTTTCATGTATATGATGCAGCAGAGGAGACTGCATTAATTTGTCTAGAAAGTGATAAAGTGGAGTCGATATAGATACCAAGCGTTTTTGTAGCTTTGGCTACTTTGATGGTATTGCCGTCAATTGTGAAGGATTTGAAGGATGGATCAAGCTTAGTAAGTCTTTGGTGAGAGCCTAAGAGGCCACCCTATCCACGGCCTGAGCCAACATCTTACATGATGCCCCCTGTTGTGCTGCAATTGCATAAATGGAGTTCTCCCACACAGTATTGCCCAGTGGCACAGAGCCACCGCGCTGCCGGACACGACACTTGTTGGCCCCAAGGTGATGTGCACCTTAATGTGCTGGCACTGCCTGAGGCTGCAGGACTGCATTCCTCCTTTGATCTGCTTCCCCAGGAACAGGAGCAAATATTGGGGAGTGTGACCTTGCATCTGTAGCCGCCACAGGTGGACGTTCCAACACTGAATGGGACATTGAGAGGTCTACCCACAGCGCAGGTGCATTGGACAAAACAGCATCCCTGCCAGAAACACTCACCTGCGACGGGACATTTCTCAATGTCTGATTCAGCACCTGAGCCATAGAGATCATCGGAGGTGTACCCAGAGACACCTGTGGACAGGATAGTCTATAGGACCAATGGATTTTCGTGCATCACCACCCCACATCCTCAGTGGTGCTTGGTTGGGGCTCTGAGTACTCCTGCCCCGGCGCCATCTCCACAGCATCTAGTGCCTCATCACCTGCACAAAATGAAAAGAAAAGTAATGAAGTCACGCATGAACAGCATAGCCGACACACATAGGCATCACAATGTACACATCCAATACATTAATCAGACATGTCACACATGTCACAAACTCAGCCATGCATGCAGATGCAATTAAGTGGAAGGGGACCCTGAAAGCAGACACTGATGACTCCAAAATGGAAAAGCAACACATGTGCTGCATGGTGCATAGCACCTGCATCACACATTAGCCTGTGAGTGGCATGGACCATCCACAAACATGACACATGCCAGCACACAGATGGCACGTAGCATCCCATGCCAAAACTGACAAGGACACCCAGATGGGAGTTAATCACTACTGACCCCCGTCCATGTCAAACGCATATCATCAAACAGAACATGCAAAGGAGTGGGACAAAGCACACATGTGTTACACACTGCAAAAACGCATGTGTGTTCAAATACAGTGATGGGAGGCACATGGATACATCAATGGTAGGTCACCTGGACATTACACAAGTCAATTGTCATGTTGAATATTCAAACAGGGCTCAGAAGTGATCAGGTGCAGTGCATGTGTAGGCGCACAGCACGAAATCAGCCTGGTTGATGAAATCATTTGCATAAAAAGTGAACATATGTGGGGCTTTGGGGGGGGAAATCCCTGTGTGAAGTATGGTGATTTTGGGGCAGAACGGCACACAAATCTGCATTTATCATGCAAATGATTCCATCAATCAGGCAGAATAAAGAGAAAAACTGTATTAACAATGTCGTGGAATGATGGCAGTTTAAGGATAAGCGCAGTCATCATGTACAAAGTGTTTGCAGCGGTCAGTAGGGATACAGTGAACCCCAAGCCCAAGGGCGGGGGATGGGTTGGAGGTACTTCATGGGTCACATATAGCAGTTATGACTACACATCCTGACATGGCACTCAATCAGAACACATCACCCAAGCACCATACACATGGTCTGGACACACACGCATGGGTACTCACCGGACATTGTCTCAAGATCTGGTGGGTCTCCCACACCTTGGATCTGATCCTCTCCGATGAACCCTCCAGCGATTGCCTCATGTTCTGTGAGTTCATCCTCCTCTGGTGGTGACCCACTGCCAGTCACCAGAGTAGAGGCAAAATTGGAAGCAAGCTTTTTTTTTTTGCTCGGCATTTGAGGTCATTCCAACGCTTTGAGCAATCATCAGCTGTGAGCTTCACAAATCCAAGGGAACTAATCTGGTCCGCTATGCACTGCCAGTGGGCCCTACGCTGAGCAGTCGTAGTCTTGCACCCTGTCATCACCAGCATTTTGTCGCCATGTGCCGACGTGTAGCCCACAAGTGCGTCTAGTTCCACATCATTGAAACACTGCTTCCTTGACGCGCCAGAAGGGCAAGCTGTGTCTGGGGTCCCAGCCTGTTCCGCAAGAGAGCGCTTCTTCCTCTTGAGAGGTGGAGCAGACCCTGAGTGGCTTACGACGCTCTGGTCTGTAGGGGCTGAAGTGCAGGTGGACTGGCCACTGGAAGCAGGTAATGGCGCGATGACCAAAGGTCTCACCGCAGGCATTGGCTGCTGGGTGCTGTTGCCAGGACCAAGCGGCACAACAGCCTTGGTGTGAGGGTCCGGGACCAACACTGTCCCGGCTGGGTGACTCAGAGCTGGGGTGGAGTGAGCTGCAGCTGCCCCTTCAGCCTCCTCACCCTGCATACTCCGGGCATCAGATGACATTGCTGCCCCAGATCCACGTGGCCTGGTAACAGCAACTTTCACCGCCACACGTGGCTTGGACTTCATGACACGGAAGTCCGCCTTTGAGTCATCCCGTGCCAGTTCGGTGACCAATCCGGGTCGGGTTAGCAGGGCCTGAACTGGGATGGTGTCAGCTGCATCTCCCTGACCCACTGGGGGGCATAGGTGTCCCTGAATGGTCCTTTGCCTCCGTTACCACTTGGTCGCCTCCCAACCATGGCACTGAGTTCTTGTGCGAATGGGAGGTGCAGAAAACAATTGTCCTGGGCAATTAGGGTGAAGGGGGCATGGAATACATACCCATGTGCTCTTGCAAGGCTGTCTGTGACCCCAAAAACAAAAACAAACCTGCACGCGACCCCTCGGTTGCCCACGTGCATGGAATGAAGGACCCGCAGTACGCTGTGGCACCCAAAAGCACAAAAATGCATACGCGTGGTACACACAGGCTACAATGACCTCTGAATGGGTACGGGACACATGGGGGCAACCACAGTGGAAAAATACCTGTGCAACTCACCATCTGCTTGGAAAATCAACGTAAAAAAGACGCGTGTGGCGCATTGGCAACACCCCTGCCAAAAGAAGAATTGAGCTCTGCCTCCGCAAACAAGGAGTACACACTGCGACCGGTGTGAAGTAATCACGTGTGAACCGACAAGAAGTACAAGAATCTCCCGCTCGCTCTCCACAAAAAGCACGTAAAAGAAAATGGCATTCTACGCGGACCTTTAACCCCTGCACACAGCAATGCCTACGCGTGCCACGTCACTTATGTGCTTACGCGCTAAGGGCCTTTCCTCGAATTACACGCATTCACACGCGGACATGCTGTTTTTGCACTTGCGGATTCACTATGCACCCGTGCCGAGGGAAATGCCCAAGTGAGTCACATCACTTACATGCTACGCGCTAAGGCACTTTCCTTTGAATTACACGCTGACGTGCTTTTTCTTCACATGCAGATTCACTCTGCATCAAGCTGGCCACGCAACAACACATGGAAGACCTTGCTCCTGCCCAGAAGGCCATTTTCCTGCCCCTCAGAGACCCGAGCTGCCTCCCACGAGCCATCTGCTGCTGCCTGCCTGCCTGCTGGCCATGTGCCCTGCTATTTGGTGCCTGCACATCAGCCATCTGCAGGGGTCCAGTTGCTGCGACCACCCCTGCTGGAACAGAATACTGCCAACTGCTGTTCAATTGCTCAACAGCCCAGCACCAGGACCCACTTCCCTACCCACACCTGCCTCGGGGGTTGCCATGTCGGGCAAAACTCCATCTGGGACCAGTGGTGACCCCCCGGCAGAGAGGCAGAGGGTTGCCGGCTTCACTGCAGAAGAAGTTTGCATCCTGGTTGAGCAAGTCCTACTGCTTTATGATGCCCTCTTCGGATGACCATGCGCCGACAAGGATGGATGGGAGAGGATCTGGTTGGACATCATGGGTGCCTTCAACATGGAGGGGGTGGCAACCCACTACCTGAAACACGTCCATAAGCACTGGGAGGACTTCAGGTCCACGACGCTCAGGAAGGCCCGGTACCTCTTGGACGCAGCGGATGCAGTGGGGTGCTGGGTCCACCTTACACCGACCAGATGAGGGTCCCGGGACACATTTGCCCAGCGCTTCACCTCTAGGTCCTCGAGAGGAGGACCCGTCTGGAGTCCAGTGGTAAGTGTCCATGCATACTCATTGGATGCAGTGCATGTTGAGGTATGTCAGGAGTGTGCAGCTTGGACATATGTCTGATATGGCCCATGTATGGATGTGTATGTGCAGGGACATGACCATGCTGCATGTGAGTCTAGACATGTGTGATGCACATCAATGGTGTATGTGTTCCAAAGCATGATGCACAACTGCATGTGAAGATGCACACATGGTTGCAGGCCTGTGTATGTACTCAGCCATGTTTGGGGTGTGACACATGGATGCTTGTCATGCCTTCATGTACATGCATGGTGTACATGTGTGTGTGTCTTCTTCGGGGGGGGTGTGACTGTGGACACCATGGATGCATGTGACACAGACATGTAGGTACCCAATTGGCAGATGTGACATAGTTGCCGATGATTGCACTGTGACAGGTGGTGGAGATGTAAAGATGCATGTCTGTCTGGTGGCATGTGTGCATGTGTTCGGCACTCCCCATGTTGCTTGTGACATCATGCCAACCTTTGGATGTTCGTGCAGTTGTGTGTGTATGGATGCTGCTGCCTTTGGCACGATTCCTGTTAATTTGTGCTTGTGTGTGGGTTCAAATGATATAAGTGTTGGGGAGTGTGATGCTATCTGTGAAGTTTGACACTGACACTCATATGCAACAGTCATGTGTGTATCAGACCATTGTACAGTGCCCTGATGCCTGCGTTCTATCTCTCCCTGTCTACAGCATTGACTGATGAATAGGGAGGAGACGGTGCTGTGGAGCACAGCAGCTCAATTGCCACCGCCAGCCAGAGACGCAAGTCCCAGCTCCCCTCGAGGTAATCATATCTTCCGGGAGTGAGGAGTCTGGTTCCGCATCCATGGCCACAGCTGCCGAGGGAAGGTCCAAGAGGCGGAGGTTGGAGGGGGACTCCTCAGAAGCAGAAGGGGCGGATGAGCCCCCACAGGGGCCTACGGAGGAAGACGGCATGGAGTCATCCAGGTTGGTGGGGGGTTTGGTTGAGGAGGAGGCCATGGCAGCCCCACACACAGGGCCTGGAAGGGGGGATTCCACTGGTGCTAATGGTGTAGTCCAGGGGCAGGGACAGGAGACAGCACAGGCCACCGCAGAGGTGCCTGTGTGTAATCCTGTCCCCAATCATGTGTCTGCATCATCCGGCACCAGCAGGGATGCCTTTGTCCAGACCCGTTTTCAGGGAGGGGATGCGCAAACAAAAACTTGCCTCCCTCTCCTTGAGGACGTGGCAATCCGTTACCGGATTGAGCCTATCCTAGCTGGTGTGGCATTGCACCAACGTGGTATTCGGGACGACATGCAGGGTTCTCGTCAGGACAATGCACGTCATTTTGAATACCTGTTTGGGCTCATCGCACTACTAAGACAGGTCGTCGGCACTGGGTTGCTCCGTGTGCTGGATCTTCTTGCGACTCCCCTCCTCAACTGAACCCCCTATGCGCCAGTCGTCCTCCGTGCCATCTTCCCGCCCAAGTATCACCTGGGCCCCCTGTGGAGCTGCCCCTGAGCCAGCGGCCAGGCTGGTAGAGGACAGATCCCAGCCACAGTCGGGAGTCGGAGGTCCAGCAGGGGTGGCCACCCCACCAGCTGGACCCCAGAAAATGGAGGACGTGCAGGCATCAACAAGCAGGGCATGTGCACAACGGCACCAGAGGATTCCATCAGCCTCAATGCTGTCGTGGTACCAGAGGCAGTTGCATTGGAGGCAGGAGCAGGCTCAGCATGGGCGCCATCATGGCTTGGGACCATCGCCGGGGGTAGGCATCGGCCGGCAGGCAGGAGGACCCAGGATTGGGAGTTTCTTCCGTGTGGCAGCGGTTGGGCCAGCAAATAGATGCAGAGCGGCGGCGGGCGGAGAGGGCATGGCTCACAATGGTCAGGGCGGAGAACTCCATGCACCGGGCTTTGAGGCGTGTTGATTGCCTTGTGTCAACTCTCAGGGAGTTGGAGGATGCCATGGCTGTATCCCTGCGAGACCTCCAGGCCAGGGAACAGGCCCGCCTCTGGAATATTGACATTGCGTTTGATAATGCCTTGGCCCGGGACATCAAAAAGTGAGCCATCGGACTAGCCCGCCGCCTTTGCATATTTGTTATTTAGGTTTCATTTTGTTTTTTTATGATTTGGAGTACACAGACTTTGCTCCCATTTTTGTATATAGTTGTGTTTTACATAGGGATTTTTGTAGGTTTCATTTTGTTTTGGGATCATGGACCCTTCATACTTTCATTGTAAATAGTTCCGGACATGTACATACTTTCTTTTTTTGTCATCCCATCGAGTAATGGTTTTTTATGCTTTTCAATTTTAGATTCATTTCTATGGTCTTTGGTGATGGACCACTTTTCATTTTTCATGTCTTGGACTTTAATTTTTCCTTGGATTTTACTTTCTTTTTCATATTGCATTCATTATTTCCTCATTTGCATGTGTGGTTTTCATTTTGTCATTTTGTTTTCTTTTTAATGCATTTAATAAATCTTCATTATTGGTGTGATCTACTCTGATTGGTTTCGTGCACGTCTCTATGAACATTGGCTCAGTCATGTGTTACTACTGTGTGGCTCTGTAAGACATTTATTCATGGGCATGCTGGTTCTTTTCAGACTCTTATGGCATGGGTAATTTACTATGGAGTGGGTGCAGTGGATGGTTGACTGGTTCGGTGTTTGTACTCGGGGGTGGGAGGGTGGGATTTGGGTTCGCATTAGGGGGCCATGAGTCGGGGCCTGGTGGGGGTGACATGAGTCAGGGCCTGCTGGCAGGTGCCCATCACTGGTGGGGGGCGACTTGTGTTGGGGCTCACAAGTGCATGGTGCCATTTGGCCTGCCTGCAGGACATGGTCAGGGTTTGCAGGGGTCTCCCCTGTGGTGTGGGGTGCCTGTGGGGCATGGTCAGGGGTGATGGGCTGCCTGCAGGGCATGACCAGGGGTACAGGGGGGCTGTGGTGTGGGCTGCCTGTGGGGCATGGGGAGGGGGGAGGGCACACCCGGGAGGGGTCGCACTATCAATTTGCATGGAAAGCTCACTTGCTTACCCCGGAATACACGTACCCCGCTCCCACTAGTGAAACCGCATGTAAAGCTCACTCGCATAGCCCAAAATACACATACCCTGCTCACGCCAGCGAAATCACGCGGACAGCTCACTCGCCTTGCCCGAAATGCACGTACTATATTCCCGCCAGCGAAATCGCGTGGACAGCTCACTTGCATACCCCGGAATACACTTACCTCGCTCCCGCCAGCGAAATCACGTGTAAAGCTCACTCACATAGCCTGAAATACATGTACCCTGCTCCCACCAATGAAATCGCGCGGACAGCTCACTCGCGTACCCCGGAATACACATAAACCGCTCCCACCAGCGAAACCGCATGTATTTCTCACTTTCGTACCCCGGAATACATGTACCCTGCTCCAGCGAGCGAAATTGCATGGACAGCTCACTCGCGTACCCCGGAATACACGTACCCCACTCCCGCCAGCGAAATCACATGTAAAGCTCACTCGCGCTGCCCGAAATATACGTACCCCGCTCCTGCCAGCAAAATCGCATGGACAGCTCACTCACATACCCCGGAATACATGTACCCCACTCGCGCCAGCGAAATTTTGTGTAAAACTCACTCCGTACCCGGAATACATGTACCCTGCTCCCGCTGGTGAAATTGTGTGTAAAGCTCACTTGCGTATCCCGGAATACCCTGCTTGCGCCAGCAAAATTGCGTGGACAGCTCACTCGCGTACCCCCAGATTCGCACACCAGTGTGGTGTGGAGCCACATTCACCCCCTGCAGGCAGCCCACATCACAGGCCCCCACTACACACCTGACCATGCTCCGCAGGCAGCCCATCCACCCTGACCATCCCCTGCAGGCAGCCCACACCCTGGGGGACCACTATACACCCCTGGGCATGCCCAGCAGGCAGCACATCCACCCTGACCATGACCCACAGGCAGCCCACACCACAGGGGTGACTATTTCCATGCAATTTGCCTGGCGCAGGCGAAGTACGCGTATTTAAGGGGGTGCAGGGAGATTTTCATGCATTTTGGCTGCCGTGAGTGTGGTACGCCTAGTTTTTCACGCGATTACAGTGTAGGGGACCTGTAAGCTGGTCCAGGGTTAGCGCGGCCCTTTGCACCGCAATGGGGATTTCTATGGCTTTTCCTTGCGCAAGGGGCGTACTTGGGGGTGTAACTGGTGCTGCGGGATGTTTGCTGCGCCACGGCTGCAAATGGCTTGGGAAATCCATGAATATGCGGTGCGCCACAATGCTGTTTAGCGCACACAGCTGGCGCACGCTGGCGCATGCTCCCTCTCTGTGCTGCCCGCGTGTGCTACTTCTGTGCTGAATTCTATGAATTACCACCTTAGTGACGTTATATGCCTTTAGATTAAATTAATGGAGCTGAAAGAAAAGAGATAATGTCACCTGAGGTCAAATAGTTTAATTGATATTTACTTAGAGATAAAAATGAATGAAGGACCCAGAGTATAGCTCAGGGACAACACCCTTGCCCTGGAATCAAGGCAACGTAAAGCAACACAGGTTTCAATCTTGTTCTCACACTTAGAGACTGGTCTCCGGTTTTGATCCTGTTGTGAAAGATTAATTAAAGAAAGTGTCAGTATAAGGACGTGGCTTCATCTCTATTTGGAACGAAATGTTCAAGCGTGTTGCGAATGATGCTCAGGGAATAGGCGAAATTGAAAGACAATACATCAACCTGTCAGAATGCTATTTACATTGGAGTGATGTCTAACAATTCTTTGTAAATTGGAGGTGATACCTCCATTCGCGAGACTTGATTTGCAATCAAAATTGGAGAAGAAAGGGCTGACTCACTGGCTGTTCCTGACTTTGGAAGACAAAAGAAGCTGCAACATATCCGCTTTTTCAGGACATTTTTACTGATGCGCTCAAAATAAAACAAATACGGTGTTTTCCTTGTATACACATTTACATTGGAGCTATAAATAATGCTCAGCTAACTAAATAACAATAATATATTAGTATGTATTTAGCTAATTTTCTGCAATCAAGTGGTTATGTGTATTTGACTTTCATGAGCATTTATTCACTATTACATTTGCAAATCATGGTTCGGAGAGACGGTATCTCATGTCCCATATAACACTGATCAGGATGTGGTATTGATATCTCTTAGTGCATGATAAAAGGGATACAAAATATGTTCCTACCTTGTCTAAATATCCTGTGCTGGTGAGGGAGGTGGTACGAGTGCCATCTAAAAACAAACCATGTTGCTTCTTCCTGTCAGAGAATACGGTCTCTGGTGTTGGCCTTTTAACGAGAGATAGTATACTATTGTCTGCAATTTCTACAAAACATGTTGTTTACAAACATACATTCCAATGCTACATCAACATTTCCCAGCACACCCTTGCACTGCAAGGGAAGGCACTTCTAAGGTCCCTGTACAAATGGATATGCTAAGGGTATGATTTTCCCCCATCGCATTTTAATATATTTTTAAATGGTCTAGATAGTTATCACAAGTATCTACATTTGGATGTCATGTATAAGTTAAGTACCAGGTGGGCCCAATCACAGACATGTCCATGAATGCAAAGCACATTGATATATGTGACACACAAAGACTCTGAGCTCTTTCAATTGTTTTTTTTAAATGTCAAATTGATACACATAACCACACTTCACCTGTTTTGACCTCTAAAATGTCCTCATCAGGGCTGTAAACATAATGTCAGAGAACATCGGTTTCCTCTCTGCGTTCTTTGTGGAAAACTCCGCAATCACTAAATTGCTCTGTAAATTATATCTCCCCAAGCACCTTTGTTATTATTCTCTTGGGAACAGCACATTATGCACACCTCTCCAACTCGGGGCTTCTATCTTTCTTGGTTTGTTACCTGAAAAATGTTAGTGGGTTGGTAATTACAGGTACGACGTTGGTTTCAACGTGGTGCGCTCCATCTTCCTGTTTGAACTTATTGTTCATGGTAAGGTATGGTTGGATGATTATGCTGCAATGGCATTATGTTGCCTCACAATACACAAACTCATTAACATTGGCAGTTGTGTTCTACTATTCCATGACAGCACCCCTGAAAATGCAATTTTAAGCAAGATGTAATGGCCCAATGAAAATGGAGTAGATGTTATTGTGGATTGGACGTTTCATTATTAGATGGCTAAACCACATACTACTCATCACAATAGTGGAGAAAAAAAACATTAAAATACTTAGCAGCAAAGAAACAAAATAAGCTCTTAAAAGCAACATTCAACAACTCTCGCCACAATGTATACAGTTACACTCGCTTCTATAAAATGTCTGACACTACAAAAGAGCATTCACCATTACTTAATTGTGCTCAACACAGAGCGGCCTATTGACACCATGTTCCTTCTAAATATTGCTGCAAGAACTCTGGCAGAAATCTCTCTCTATTTAATCGCTTAATCACACTCAGTTTGTTGGCTGGTGCTGGGATCACAGCAGTTAGTCGTGGCATAGAACAACAGAAAAGGAAATGTACATTACTTTTGCAGTAGTCCTGTATCTTACAGAAAAGTACACACACACACACACACACACACACTGATTTTGCAGTAAGCATATTCATTGATTGAAATTTAGAAATAAGTCCCATGGTTTGCAGAAATGTATAATTTTGTAAGAAAGCTGTCTTAATCGAGAGCTAACATAGGACTGAAAACAAGCCTAGGAACAAAGAGCAAGTACAAAACAAGTGCTGGTTAAAAGAAAAGTGAACGGAAATAAAATAATCTAAAGTAAGGGACTCAGAAAACTCAAGCAATAACCATATTTGAAAAGGATTGTGACTGCAAAGCAGCACTCTTGCAAAACGTATGCTCATTTGATTTATATTCCAAAACAGCATCAGGTGTATGCCTACCTCATGAATTTGTGTGATGTGCACCGACACGAAAAGACATGGGATGTTGAATTCCACATAGGTGAAATACAGGATCAGACACTCCAGCAAGAGTGCAGTTTATCATACATGTTTACATGAGGCAATTAGTTGGAGATTATGTTTGAAAATGCAGTCAGGAAGATCATAAAGCATCGTAGTTAGTGAATCACAACATAGGTACATTTTCAGTGTTAGATAAAGTGAGGAAAAAGGCCCTCTATAAAAAACTTGTCATAAAATGTAAATTGTACAAAACAATATAATTAACACAGAACACATTTAACGTGTTACAGCAATTCAGATTCTCATGCACTCATCATAACAACAGACTGAACCACTTTACTGTACTATTTATTTTTAAGTATTCCAAAACAATCTTGAATGAAATGTTCAATCATAAAGAATCAGGAAAATTCATTTGCAATTATTATTTTAAATTTGAAGACGAAATGGGATAACGAGTGTTTTCACTGCTAAGGATAATCTTTAAAATATGTTGTTAAATTGAAATACATTACAATTCTACGAACTATCAAACACAGATATTTTAGGTTTGCCACCCTGGCAAGTCTTGCAGAGTAAATCATTCAAGTTTTGAATTGCTTGCCTTCAAACAGCAACATTTCTCTTAAATAACTTCAATTGCATTACTGATTTTTTGGGCTCCTCTGCCTACAATTCTTTCCACTCAGTTCATGACAGCAGCAACGAAATGAAGATAGCAGGCTAGAAAGCTGTCAAAATGCAGATGTGGCTCTGAGTGTTAAGAATGTGTCTTTCATAGACAGCTGTTTATCGTCACGGCTCATGACAGGCACATGGATTACAAAAAAGCAATGTGACTGGACCAGTAGTCATTCACTTAATATGTTTGACAGTGATACATAGAGAATTTCTCCATAATTTTAGGAAGAAAGGTTTGACTTTTTTTTGCAAACACAAAGACAAATGTCATGCATTTAACTTTATCATGCCTATTAACAACGGAAAGACGTATTCAGTGGTAATATGCTAAATTATTGAACACAAAAATACAATTATAGTAGAATGAATTACAGAGGTCTGAAAGACTTGCATTAGTGATGAAAACAGCAATAAATGATAACATCTTGACTTACTGCCACATGCTGAATTTGGGTTAAATAACCTCGAACATTTTCCAACAAGCAAATACATGCTATGATTGGTTGGTCCAATTTGGTGCCTTTTAATGAGATGTCTGAACGTACTTTATTCAAAGAATGCACAATTACTACATACATCTTTTTGTAAATACAGTGTGTGTTTTTGATCTAATAATGTATGTGAATTTTGTTTGTATGGTGATATGCAAAAGCATGCAGGCAGTTGTCAGAAACATGAGAGAAACAATATATTTGCACCACAGAAATACTGACTGAAAGTTTATCCGGCACTTTCCAGAGTGATAAAGTAGAAGGTTAGATTGTGCCAATAGTTCCCGTTGATGCTCAGCATCCAAAGTCACTCTAATGAGACCTTTTCCCATACGAGATGCACTACTGATATTGGTATTTGCCTTAAGGCCAGGGAGTTGAGGATGCCACTTACATGTTCCTGATTACTTTCTCTATGTCAGTTTTGTATATTTTAAAGTGAAAATCATCATTATTCCTCACTGGTTCCAATGTGTTGTGTGATAAACTGAATACAATGGATAAAGCACCCTTACCATATAGAATTTGCATTTACTCTGTTCACCCATTCCCCATGTGAAAGCAGTACATTCAAACAGCATTCGATAATACTATATCAGAAAACACCACCTGCATTAACATACAGGGTTATTCCAAGTCTATGAGTACCTGCTGAAACAAGTTTCAATCCTTTCTTCCACGGTGAAAGTTTGTGAAACTTTCCCAACTTTGGAGTCTTGTTTATTCCTAATCCGACATACAACTCTTTTTCTGGCAAACTACTTCTAAGAACCTTGGAAAAGACTTAACCATTTACGACCAGAACTGTGCTATCCTATCCAAGACACTGAACCATTGACTTTGGCCCAGGCCTATTGACTTGAATTGCCTCTTGTAGTGAACGTAATCTATTTGCCCTGCCTCTGAAAGTAATTGTGTCTTGATTTCTTGATTTTTATAACCTTTGTCTTTCGACCCCTTTTGAAAGTTACTGAAGTGCCATTTTGCTCCCACTTCAGGGGAGCCTAACTTGTTCAGAAACGTATTGGTTGTGTACTGTCGTGTATTATAGTGTGATATTAAGCTGCTTCTTTCTTGTGAAATGTTTTCAAAGTAAATGTGTAAATAAATGTATATTATTTTACCAAGGAACCTTGAGTAAGTGTTTGTTTGAACTACCGTGATTGCAAGTCCTTTGTGTAACATCTTGTACTGCTCACATCCCTCATGAGATAAGTCTGGCTGCTCACCCACTGCTACCACATAACTGTGTAGTACAGGCTTGCACCAAAGGTGAGAGTGTGCTTATACCTGTAGTCTTAATTGTGTGTAGTGTTCCCAAAAGGTACTGCATGTAATTCTGCCTAACAGGAGTGATGACATGGCCTCCAGCAGACAAAAGGCTACTCAATCCAACAGTTCTTGACGATTCCTTGAAGGTGCTAGACCTTCCTCCCCAACCCACCACACAGACTATAAAAAATTAGGCCTGGGGAGAGGACAAAGGAGGAAGGACAAGAAGGTGGCCCGACGACTCCCCAGCAGATGACTGCGAAGACGTAAGAAGAAAAGAAGAAGAATGCCCGTAAGTCAGGAGACCCGTTCTTATTGGGGGTGGAAGAAAACACAATGGTGGAGCTGATCCAGGCGGCACAAAGACGAAAGGCTAATGCAGAGTAGTAAAAAGAAGGATGAAGAGAAAAAGGTAATCCAGACATCCACAACGTTCAATTTCCAAAGATCCAAGAAACAACACAAGTAAAAGGCTCAAAAGTTACCGTTATTCGAGGGACGAAGAAAAAGGAAATGCAGAGAACAATCCAAGGTCAGCAAACAGGTTGCAGGTTGATGAATAAGGGAGAGTGAAAAGCTGTTCCAGGAACAATCCAAGGTCAATGCCGTCGTATCAGTAATGTGGAGGAATACAGCTGGGGCAATCCAGGAGCAAAAAATAGGTCACGATTGGGAAGTCTGACAGTAATCAGGAAAGAAGACAAAGTACACAGCCAAAACACCACTATGGTTTGCGAGACTGTTGAGTAGCAGCAGACCGATGTGAAACACAGGTATTTACACCTGCATTGGCGGTGTGAATTTGCAATGATGTTGCAATTACACAGAAATCCTATCCTTGTCACTGCATCTTTCACCCTCATCACAGTCCCACATTTCCCCTTCACTGTCCTTATCACAGTCACTCGTTACCTATGCAACGCTCAACCTCATTGCAGTCCCTAATAAAACACCCATAACTCTCATCATGAAAGGGGGGAGTGCGGTGCAGTGGGGAGTCTTGTGGTGTCTATTTGCCCTTTCATGGCGCTACTCCTGACACCCTTGTTGCGGCTGGTGGTTGGATTGTTGGCTGGTCGTTCTTTTCTCCTGGTCTGTTCCCTTGTCTCTCATTCTTGAAAGTTGTACTGAAATACCTTTTTGTGTCACTGTGGGATACATTTTCGGATGTGTGCTGGACGCTGAGAGTTGAGGTATCTTGTATTTTTAGGCATGTGGCATGTGATAGACCAATTGCTGTATCTATGGATTGTGGGACTGTTCGAATGTTTGTTTGAGCTCCATAAGTGCAGTGGAAGGTGATTTTTTACCTGAGCCCACCGGAAATAATAGAAATGCCTGTTACTAGATTTCATGATAACACAGTAATGTTCAATCATCCAACTGAATTATTACTGTATGTGAAAGTCAGTTGCAAAGGATTATATACATGCATCTTCAGGTCAAATTTGATTTGCACTGTACGAGCTTAATTTGAATTGTTACTAGATGCGTCACAGTAAGGAATAGTGGATTACTTAAGTAACATGGCGGTGAGGCCACCCAGTCTTGTTTTTTCTTTGAATTCTGCGACTTGTAAGTTTGCAACATTTTAAATGGGGGCGGGGAGAACTACTGGTCCCAAAAAAATGTCAACCTTGGGTGTATTCAGCATTTAACTTTGGCCATTGATTGTAACCTGCTAGCCCACTGACTGTTCCATTCTGCTGTACTTGCATACTCCTTCCTCTGCCTCCTCTCTTCTCCCAACCATGGCACTTTCTGTTTCTCCCATCTATTCCAACTCCTTCTCTATCAACTATCCTTCCCTTCTCACTATGTTTGGAAAGAAGAAGTTTATAAAGGATATCTTGGCCTCCAAGGATGTCTGATCTATGAAAGCTTTGTCTAAACAGATATATCCCTGTTCCTCTAAAACTATCAAGGACCACATTGACACCCTCACTCTGGCCCTTGCCGATTTCTGCAACCACTCCTTTGCCTCAGGATCCTTCCCCTCCCCTCTTAAGCACTCCTTTTTGCATCCCCTTCTCAAGAAATCCACAGCTGATCCTTCTTGTCCAGCCAACTATCGCCCAATTTTCATTACTCCCTTTCAGGGCAAACTCCTGGAAAAGCTGGCCATCTCTCAGGTTAACCTTCATACGGATACTGTTGGCTGTCTCGATGACCATCAGTCTGGCTTCAAAGCCAGCAGAAGAATGGAAACTGCTCTCCTGAACATCCGTGAGGATATGCTCGCCAACCTTGACTCCGGCATTCCCTCTGTCCTCATCTTTCTCGATCTCTCCTCTGCCTTTGACACAGTCAACCATACCATCCTGCTCAACTGTCACTGTGATAACCTGGGTATCACCGAGCAGGCTCCGGCTTGGCTGACTTCTTTCCTCTCTGATCGAACCTCCCAGGTCCAACTTGGGTCCTTCCTATCATCTATCTGCCTCTCCAACTGTGGTGTTCTAACCTCTTGTCCTGGCTTCTCAACCAATACCTGGCAACTTTTGCCCACTGCATTGCCATTTTCTGCTCAAATTTCCAGTGCTATGCGGATGACACTCAACTTATTTTCAGCCTGCCCTCGGCCACCTCCTCCACCTCTCTCATCTCTGATTGCCTAACTGCCATTCAAGATTGCTGTGCCGCCAACTATCTTTGAATGCCAGCAAGACTGAGATCCTCCTCATCGGCACACCATCACCGTCCTTTCCCCTCACTCTCTGGCAAGCCTCCCTTAGCCCTCCTCCTATCCCCACCTGCGTGGCTAAGAACCTCGGGGTCACCTTTGATTCCACACTTTCCTTCTCCTCCCACATCGCTGATGTATCAAAAAAGTCAAACTTCCTACTGGACCTCCTCAGAGGTACTCTGCCTTTCCTCTCCTTCCCCCAGAAGCTCACGTTCTCCCAAGCTCTGGTCTCTCTAGGTTGGACTACTGCAACAGCCTCTTTCTAAATTTACCTGCCTCTACTCTCAGCCCTTTGCAACTTATCCATAGCAGGACTGCGAGACTTGTCCTTGGCCTCAAGCCCTGGGATCATATCTCTCCAGCCCTGTAATCTCTCCATTGGCTCCCAGTGGATGCAAGGATTACATTCAAAACCCTCTGCATTGTCCACAAGGCTTTCTGGGGCCGGGGTCGAACATACCTTCAACTATCCTTCCGCAAATACCTCCCCTCTCGAGCACTCCGCTCCCGTCAGGTTCGGCCGTTATTCAAAGAAACAAGCAGGGGGCAGATCTCTGTCTTTGGCTGGGGCCCCCCTCTGGAACAGCCTCCCTGCCACTCTAACACTTGAGGAGAACCATCTTGGTTCCGGAAGCACCTCAAGACCTTTCTCATTGCCTCTGCCTTCGCCCCCCACCTCCTCTGCTGATTCTGCTCTCCTTCGGCACCTTGCACCTGGCCACACTCTGTCCTCTGGGCCCAGGTATCTGCTCACCCTGCCACCCTCCCGCAGTGCCTCTGGGCTACCGCTTGCACTGGGATCTGTACCCATCAGCCCCACCCTTTTTCTTCCTGCTCTTATAAGACCTACCCAGTCTGCTGCCTTATACCCAGCGCCTGCCACTTTCTGGCTCCACTACCACGGTGTGTTGCCTTTATTATTTATTAATTGTTATTATTATTTATCTGTTTTCTCCTTGCTCCTCACTCTGCTCGTCTCCCCCCTTCCATGCACTTCTCTATCTCCCCCTTTCCCATGCACTTGCGCGTTCTCAATGTCACTGGGCCTAATAAGATTGTTGTTTTGTTCTCCCCGGTTCCCCTTCCCTTGCCTTGTCGAGCTCTGAAACACTTGTGTATGAGCACAATAGAAATTAAATATCATATCATATCAGAAAATTCTAATGAAAACATCACGATTTGTGGTCTGTTCATGTACAGCAAGGGGAAACTTGAGAGATCTGGAAAAGTAGACGTTTGAAAAACGTGGGCGCATTGGTAATACCCAGAGTAGTAGGGGTACATTTACCGAAAAAGGGGAACAAGGAGCCGCCTGCAAATGACATAGCTCTTTGTGTATGCGTGCGTGTCCTGAAAGGAATGTTTTCTGCTCATGCCAGGACTGAGCCATGCTGCTGATGCTCGAGGTTCCTATAGGATTCCATAGGGTGCAGTATGCAACCATTCAGCAATAGGTGCTAGACGTCACAGAAAAACAGTTTAGCACTAAAGATTTCTTGGTGTGCTTAGACCGCTCTGAAGTGCTGCAAATGTTTACCTTGGCTGTAAGGGTTGTATCTTCTCTGTGTGAGCCATCTCTCCTGAGTCACACTACACGTGTTCCCTTTGGGTTCCAATAAGGGCAGTGACCACATCAACAGTCCGCCTAATGCCCCACTTATGAACAGTGACTGGAACCAAGAGGGAGAGATGTGTCATATCTCACTGAATTTGATGACTCTGCTAATCTACACTGTGGGTCTGGACGCAGGCCGGTCAGACTCTCTGATTATAATGGCATGGCTGATTTTTCCATTGCTTTGTAAAAAAGGGGAGCAGCGAGATCTTTGTTTTCTATTCCCATTCCACACATTGGGAGACTGTAGGCTTCATTTTCCATCCAACCACACCTCGCTTCCCTTCCTCACTGGTAGTGTGGCGCACAGTGCCTCGCTCTGGGTTCTATGTAGTATCTGCTTTACGTGCCTCTTTGTTATCAGCAGAGCGTTTAACATTGGAAATGATTAGTAATACATGGCTGCCGACACAGCAGAGAATGGTGATTGAGAATTCACAAGTGACTATTGTCTGTGGCAACAAAGTCCTGTAAGAAGTGTGAATGTTGCATGATTAGAAATTAGAGGTATGCATTATGATAAGCGGCATGGTAATGTTGATGAACAAAGAGGTCTGCTGTTTGTAATTATACTGTACATCATCATGCTCTGTAAAGAAATACAAGCAGGTGATGGTAGCCTGCATTTTCTATAACTGTTTGATTGTATAGTTGTGAAAACCAGAATGAATTTCTTTAGGGTCATATATTTCAAGTTGGTTCTCCTAGACTTATTTCATGATGGAGAAAATGAAGCTAAAATCTGACTTTTTTCTTTGCATGTCTCCATAAAAATTAATATCTTGTTGTGTCTTATGTGATTTGCATTCTGGTGCCTAAACTGTAGACTGTGTTTAAATCCCTTGTTCTTCATTTACAAAAAAGTAAGTGACACCCCCCTGCCCCCCTTAATTCTAAATCTCGCTGTGCCTTCATTGCCAACGTTGGGAATAATTCAGTTCACAGTTTAAGCAATACTCAAGTTTTATTAGACTATGCAGGGGTACTCGTGATGTGGTTCTCCAGATATTTTGGACCTCAACTCCCAGCAGCCTTAGCCATCATAGCCAGTTGTGAAGTATCATGAAAATTGCAACCCAAAACATTGGGGGACCTCAAAGTGAGCAACCTTGAAATTTAGAGTTTCTCCATACATATCAATAAGTGTCACCATTCATAAGTTGCAAACCACAGTTACTTCTCTTGTGTTACTTATTGACATTTTTTGTAATACCACCTCACAGGATTCGCTTGAGTATTGAAGACTGTGATGGCACTATTGTCATTTTCTGTGAGGCCACTTGCAATTATGACCTTATATGTGCATATTAGGAGGCCTGCATGTATTCTGATTCATAGGGCTTCAGATACAATAGCTTCAGGACGTAATAGTGCTTCAGGACAGTTTTGTCCTGATACCAAGTATTATAATCCGTGCTATTATTACCCAATTAAATGGCACTCAATGTATCCATCTTCCAAGGCTAGAGGGCTAAGTCGGCCGTGCTGGCATTTAAACCTGTGTCCTGCATGCTCAATATATTATGATTTAATGTATGACTGTGCTTCACAGACCTTCACTTCCCCAACAAAACCCCCCTCTTGCAGAGCCCAACACATGCAGGAAATGCTAGATCATCTACTAAATGTCTTATTGTTTCCATACTGAAAATACCCTTGTTGCTGCAAAATATAGAAGATCTGTAATATGAGAGATCATGAGCTGCTTTAAAAAATACGTTTGAATCCCTATTTATGAAAAAAGCCTGCTTCCAAATGCCCCCTTTCATCAAGTTAATAAAATAAAACCTTTCGGGTGTATTCCCTCAAACTGCTCTTAGAGGGGTTGAGTTCACTTGCTACACTCTGTGGGAGCAATATGGGGCTGATTTGAAAATATTTGCCAGGACCACCTTTGATTCCCAGTCCACCCCTGTGTCCCAGGGGAAAAGTATACCAGTGGCAGATTATCAGATTGGCAATGAATCCCGGTGTGAGGTTATACAGGTGGGAGAGTATTCCAGAGGTAAGAAGTATCCCTGAGGATGATTACAGTGGTGGGCAGAGATTAGCATTGCTAAAATGGGGAGGTAACACAGTGGTAGAATATTCCAGTGGCTAGCTATCCAGATGGAAATATATCCCAGTGACAAGGTCTTCCAATGGCAAGGTCTTCCAATGGCAGAAAGTTAACTCAGCAGCAGCATTATCCCAATTACCAATGATCAAAGTAGCAAATTATAACAGTCACAAATTATTACAGTGGTAAAGATTCAATGAGGTCAAATATTGCAGACGCAAGTTTGTGAAAGTGGCATAATATCTCATTGACTGTTTAGCAAAAGGGAAGGTAGAGTAAGAATGGCAGATTGTTGAGTGGCACCGTATCACTGTGGCAACTCTATCCTGTGGGAGAGAATTACAGTGGCATGGTATCTCAGATGGGCAGAGTATCCCAGTGGCCGAGTATCCCAGTGGCCGAGAATCTAAGTGGCAGAGCATCCTAGTGGCAGAACTTCCCAGTGGAAGAACATCCCAGTAGAAGAACATCCCAGTGGCAGAGGAGCCCAGTTATCAAATATTCACATGGCAGGTTGTCAATGGCAAGATTTCCTTCTGACCAAATTTCAGAATGTCAAATATTACAGTGTGGGGTTATACAAATGAGCAAGTCTGTCATCGACAACTCATCAAAATGGCAAAGTATCACTATGCCAAAATGGTAAAGTATTTCAGTGGCATTTTATAAACTTGGCAAAATATCTCACTATAGCACATTATCCAGTTGTCCCCCAGTGGCAGTTATCAACATTGGGAAATATAACCGTCATGACTAATCAAAAATGACAGATTATCCAATGGGTTGGTTTTCAAAATGAAACAATATCAAAATATCAAAGTGGGCAGTTATGAAAAAGTGTCACAATTCCACGTGGCCAATTATCAGAATGGCAAGAATAGTGAAGAGGCAAGATATCAACATAGCCAAGTATATCGGGTAATTAGAAGGGGAGCATCTCACAGTCAACAGTTATTGAAATGTCACAATATTACAGTGCCATGTTTTCAGGATTGTATAGTTTTCATAATATCACAGTGGTAAATGACCAACATGTCAAAATATCCCAGTTGCAAATTGGCACTGAGTCAAATTATCAAAGTTGCAATCTGTTACAGTGATACATTTCATCAAAGTGGCAAAATCTCAAAATTCTCACAGTTGCAAATGATCACAGTTGCAAAATATCACAGTGGTAAATTATCAAAAGTAGCAAAATCTCAAAATGCCAAATTATCAGAGTGGCTGAATATCAAAGTAGCCGAATATCATTGTGGCCAAATATCACAGTGGTAAATTATCAAAGCAGCAACATATCAAAATGGCCAACTATCAAACAGGCAAAATGTCACAGTGGCACAATTATCCAAGTGGCAAACTAACAAAGTGTCAAAATATGACAACAGTAAATCATCAAAGTGGCAAAATATCAAGGTGACACACTATCAAAGTGACAAAATATCACAGTTTAAAATTATTACAGTGTATACCCATTACCTTGATGCTGTGTGGCCCGCTGTTTCAGGTTAGAGGGTGTTGCAGTACAAGGCTTGGGTACCAGGCGAACAGGCAAACAGAAGTTACCCTTTGTCTCGGCTGCACTTTACTGGCTGCACGGCCAAGGCTGCCACGGGGAACTTGTTTAAAAGTTGTGCACTGGGTATTCTGACCCTGGAATCAACCTATCAGAGGTGGGGAGGATGGGCAGATGGTGGTGCAAGGGGAAAGGTGGTGGGTTTTGTGAGAGATTAAAAGCATGAATTGCGCTCAAATGAGCACAACTATGAAAACAAATGAAAAATAAACATAAAGAGCCCCAGAAAGGGTCCTTACCCAGCTGTCTCAGTAGTTTGTATTCAGCTCTTTGAGATTTTTATAAGAGAACATCTTAGTCCTTGCTAGGCTGTGAGCCAGCTGTTTTTGTTCTGAGTCATCTTACCCTGGAATCAAACAATCATAGGTGGGGAAGGGGAGCAGAGGGTGCTGTACGAGGGAAGGCAGTGGGTGTGGGGAGGGAGAAGGAGAAAAAGTGTGGATTGCACCAAAATGAGCACAACGATGACAAAAACAAAACAAATTAATGTAAAGAGCACCCTCAGGAATGGGTCTTACCCTGCCCATGCAGTAGTTAGTGTTCAGCCCTCAAAGCATCTTACAAAAGGTAAAACAGCTCAGTTATTTGCTAGTTATGACAATAGTTGTGGATAAACATCCCAGCTATGCGCAAGGTATGCAGACAATTATAGTAAAAAAAAGCTCAGGTATGTGCTAGGTATGAAGGCAGAAACTCAAAGCCCTGTTGCAGGTACACCTAGATTCGAAGTGACAAGATGGTACTCCATGCCGCAATACAAATTTACTTTGGGAAAGTAGAATATGTGGAGTATAGATGACGGTTTGCGGTACGCTATCTTAGAGATCCCTAAAGAATTGTTAATTATTTGTTGTATGCTAGGGGATACAGTGCGCAGTAAATCAGGGATGTAATGTGGTTTTTGTGATGTGCCTATGTTAAAACAGTAAATGACATTTTGTTGAGATTACCTGGGTGTGAGTATCAGAGCACAGTATAATTCAGTGCATTTTCAAATGGGGTATCTTGTTTTGACAACAGAGAATACCCCATGAAATAGATTGAAGTGTTTTCATAGGGCATCTACAATAGGGACATATCATAAACATGGTATTCAACACCAATGCACTTTCCTAGATTACCTAGGTGCCAAATCATTTTTTTTATGCTATGTATACAGATAATGTGATGCACTTCCCTAGGGGTATCTCGTTGGAGGTGATGATAGAGCAGAATTATACAATTAGATGCAATGTGCTTTATCAGGATATCCAGCAGGAAGGTAAAAATACAAAGCACAAATAAACGGTTTACTTTCTAAGGTAGTCCTATATGTGAGACAGTTGTACTCAGGGGTCCTCCAATAATACCATATTAAAATCATAATAAAAAATTAGCACACAGTGGGCAAGAAGCAATGCTGTTTATTACACCTGGCAAGCACAAATCAAACAGAAAAGTGGATCAGAACTGATTGATGAGAGATGACATCTGAGCATTCAACTAATATTAGTTGTATACTAGAAATACAATGGTCAAGACACTTAGAAACAATTGTAATTTAGTATGTTCATATTTTCAATGTTTCCCAAGTTTCTCATTGGCTAGGCTACGTCATAGCCTCAGTGCGAAATGTATGTTAGTGAAACATGATTGGAGCAAATGGACCAACAGTATCCTACTCATGGCCACTCCATGTGGCACCACATCGCTTCTCACCCCTCCCAGGGACATTTTGCAATTAGTAAAACAACATTTGTGCTGATCACCAGAACCTTATTATACTGCCATTGCTCAACACCATTGAGAATGGAACACAAGACACCCTGCTTCTGGTGGGAAGGGAGACATTCACACAGTATCTTCTGGATAACGGCCTTTGTAAACCTTGTGGTTGATACTCTGAAGGCTCATCACCTCCCAGAAACACAGAGACTTACCATTTGATTGGTCCTCCCAGGAACGCCACTCTGTCCAATGTTCCCTTCCCATAGCCACCTGCTGATGGGCACTTGCGACCATGTGAACGGTTTGCTGGCTTGGATCCACTTCCCCTCTACTCAGATGTGCCAGCTGGATTGGCTTTCCACCTCACAATTTCATCATCGAGTGTTGTTTAGCTGCTTCAGTCTTCCTGTGATGCGCAGCTTGAGCTCCGTGTCCCTGTGCCCTGGTCCGCAGGGTGATGATCATATGTTCAGAGTGTGCTTTCTTGGGCAGGGCCCAGCCTGGGGGCATCCCTGCTGAATGTGTTTACCTAGGATAATTTGTCCTTATCATGTGCCAATTATACAAAATTCCTTTGGGCTGATGCATCCCTAACCAAGCCTTTCTCCACGAGGCCTTCTTTGATGGTGTGACTGCAGTTTGTTTGGGTACCTGTGTTTTTACCCCCTAGATGGTGCCCCATTCCCCATTGCTTACTCTCGAAAGTGATAGGTGTGCCCCTCTATCTGGAGCTAGATTAGCACCTTAAATACATTCCCCCCTATGATCAATATTTTATTTGACTTCTCCTTCCTGCTCATTTCCTCACCCTTTTCCTTGCGCACCCACACTGTGTGTCCCTGCTCATGTCCCCTTCCTCTTCATACCCTCCTAGGTATTTTCCAAATACTAGTATCTAAGTCCCATAAGGTGAGCATTCTCCCTAAAAGGCCTCGTAGTTTCCTAAATCTTGTAGGGGTATTGTGAAAATGAACTCTACATCATCCTCACTCTCATTCATTCTGAGAGGTTCCTCCCCTAACACTTTACCAAGCTCAATTATATTTGTGACATTATGTACCAGCCTTTACTCTGGTGGCATTTGCACAAGACGGCCGATGCAGATGGCGACGAGCATCACGACGAGCAAAGTGACAGTTATTTTGAACATTGCTGCCAGCCAATTCTGGACCCAGGCAAATAATATGTTCATCTAGGTGCTTGACATGATGTGTTGTGTCTTTTTCATCATTCTTTCATGTATTGTTCGTATCTCCACGACATCCACTGTAAGTGTTGCATTGGTTGCATCGTTGGCGGGTATTGATGTACAACATGTGCTCCCGAGCTTGTGGCACACACCGCCTTCCATAACAGTCGTGAAGTCCAATATGTAGTGGTTCTGGAGGGCCATCAGACGCAATGCTCAGTGCTCTTCTTGCACTGTATTCAATACTTTTTCTGTTGCATTAGTCAATTGGAGCAGCTCTTAACATGTAATTTGAAACCATTTCATGTTAGCTGCAGTTTGCACCCCAGGAAGCAGGAGAGAGTCTTTGCTGAACAATTTTAAATGGGGCAAAATAGTGTCTACGTTGTGGGTGTATTCTGCAGATATATAGTTACTCAATCTATCCCTCCTTGTTATCTTTGGTTGTTCTCCTTGTGTCTCTGCTGGCCCTTTTGCTTTATTCTTCTATTTCATTGTAAATAGCTCATTGAGTGGCATCAAATCTTCATGGGGCACCACCAAGGTAGGGCTGTGGAGGGTGACCAATGCACATTCTCCCCCCCAATCTGGTGGTAGCTGGGTGTAAGCTCTTGTTCCACAGGCCCACCATAAATCCATCACTGCTGTTGTACCTTTCTGCAATGCCGTGATGCTCATCATCCTCTTGAAGCAGGTGTTCATCCCCAGTGCCACCGTCCTGTTTGTTCTGAAACACAAAGAATAATGTGTGAGTGTTTTTATGTACACTGGTTGATGTTTTTCATCTATCCATGTTAAGGCATGTACATTATCATCCCATTGTCTCCTGCATCCCACATCTATTTTCTTTACCACCCTTTCCATGAATCCCACCAGCCCCTTGGCGCAACACTGTACCATGCCTCTTTCCGATTTTGCATTATGGTGCACCAAACCCTTTATTCGCATTAAGAGTCTGGTGTGGCACCAGGGTATATCGTGTCCTGCCTATTTCTTACAGAATATTCTCTTGTGGGCAGTGACCACCTGGATTCCCTACTGCAACCCTTGTGCCTTATGCTCTAGTATCATGTGCTTGGTAGTTTTCTCCTGAGCCATGCTTTCTAGTTGTATATAGTTGTCTTCATACACCTACTCCCCTCATCTGTCAATTTTACTTCTACGGTGTGCCCCTGGAACATTCCCCTGGTTTTGCATATATGCATCAGACATTCTCCTTCCTCTACTGTCAACTCGTGTGTCAAGAATTGTTTTGGTATGCTTGCGAGGTGTGGGATTAGTGAGCACACATAGCATGTGCCTTTGGTGTTCCCTTGTCCCACCCTCTTCATCTCCTTGTACCACACATTTTCAGTTGATAGGCCCCCTCCCTCCTCCACAGTGCTGTAGAATCCTGCTATACAAGATGTACTTCTGTTGGTGTATATTTCCCTTCCACCATCAGCAGGCATGCTCGTACTAACCCCATGCAATAGGCACCATAATAGCAAGAGAAGACAGAAGACAGAGAAACACAGCAATCCAAACCCTATTACATATTTGCATAAACTTTTGTCCTTCTCCCATTCCCCTTATTATTCTCTTGCCCCTCTTCACTTTCATTGATGGGCCTTCGATAGAGCCATATTGCAGTACATAGAGTCAATGAAAATTGGGTAATACTTCCCATTAGGGAATGCTTCTCTCTTGTTTTTCCGTTGCACTGCTGTTGTCTTTGCAGAAGTTGGACATATGGATCCATACCCTCCTTTTTTTTTTCTTGACTGCCATTGGGGTTGCATAAACAACTTCAAATGGACATCAAAACCTGGGTTCCTTCCACTTTCTCACCATGTTGCAGACGAGAACCTTGTCTCCAGGTTAGAGAGGTTGTGCTTGTGGAAAGCCCTCCTCCTGTTGCGCACTTATGTGCTCTTCAGTGTTGGTCGGCCGGCATATAGGTCACTGAACCTGGCAGGAGATGTAGCTTAGTTTATTTGTTTATTTATTTTATAGAGCGCACCTAGCCCTTATGCAACTGTGTGCTAAACTTATATGTTGCGATAATACAGGCATTTATGAGGAATAAAACAGCAATGTAAATAGTATTTACAAGCATACAAAATATGAGCAACAATAGAACAAATATTAGTATATACAACAAATTTACATAGTACAAGGTATTTGCAAGGAAATGAGTGCATGTTTAAACATTGGAAATAGCTTCTTGCTCGTTTATAGGATGGTTCCTCTCTTAATGAGGTGTTCTGCCTGCGAGGAAGCTAGCCCCACCTGCACGTTGTTGCCTATATCGAGGTATGTTGACACAGTGCCTCATGACAGTTCTGATGGGCCATGACGATGTGTGGCGGGAGATGGTATTGGCCAAGTAAATGGGTGGCTGCTTGGATAGGCACTTGTGAATAATAGAAAATGGGCCTCATTACAAGTATGGAGGTAGCAATGCCACTAGTAGCGGCATGGCTACCCCCATACCGGGTACCAGGTCTGGGTTCCCAGAATGGGGATGTACCGGGCCATTCCGACCTTGGAGGGCACAGTAATTCCCCTTAACGGGAACCCGGTCCCGGTACATCCGCATTCCCATTCGAGCCCCCATAGGTCTCAATGGGAATGGGGAGGATGCAAACACGGGCCTGTTAATGACGGGCCCATTGTTTGCATCCTAGTCTGCTCACGACGTCCTCATTTTACCAGGCGTCCTTAGCGGGTCCCGCTAGGAGACCTAGTAATGGGGCGGTAGAGGGATAACACGGGACGGCATCTCTACCGGCCCCGTTATCCCTCTACCGCATACCTTGTAATGAGGCCCAATGTTTTGTAAGCTATTCTTTGGTTAATGTTGAGCTATTTTAGCGATAGTCTAGTTTTAGAAATTTGATGATTCCTTGGGATATTTAGAGCTGCTCGGATGGTGTTGTTTTGCAGAACTTGCATTATATTGAGGTTTTGTTGAGATATTCTGAGGTATAGTGCGTTGCAATAATGTAACTTAGAGAGGACTAAGGCTGTAGCTATTGTGATGCAGTTGTCTGGAGACAGGTACGGTCAGCAAGCTGTGATAAGCTTACAGGTGTAGGCGGATGAAGAAGCCACTAGGTTAGTGTTAGTGCAGAGTCTATGTAGATGCCTAGTGTTTTCACCACATTGGCTACTTTAGCAGAGAACATTTGTCATTTCTGTCAGACATGCTTTCATTTTGTTTCTGAGGAACTCTGAGCTGGGGTTAGCATCTGAATTGAACATGTAGGAGGTGCAAGCGCATGCACCCTCCTGCCCATTACCATTTCATGTGGAGTCAAGTGGTGATCCGCACTGGGTGAGCTGTGGAGGGTGAAGAAAGCAAGGGGGAGGCAAGACAGCCAATTTTGCCACAGAGGAGAGGTAAGCCTCGCCAAGCGTTCTTTGAGTAAGCCATTGAGCCGTTCAACAATCCTGTTTGCATGCAGTCTATACACTGCGCAAAGCTTGTGTATTATACCTAAGCAGCACATAATTTCATCAGAAATGTCGGTGGCAAAATGCTGGCCATTATCCGACCTTATCACATCATTCTTTGCACAGGGTCCCACATCAAGCCAACATGAGACTGGACAGACAATAACAATTATGTACCTAAAGGAGGCACATCTACCTCGCATGTCAATATAATCAATATGCAAGTGCTGGAAGGGCCCTTCCAGTCGAGGTATTGTTCCCCTGATTATTTATAGAGTATGACCGGACAGAAATTGTTGACAGATTAAACAGTTTCCCATAATCTCTGCCATTCTCTCATGCAAATCTGGCACATAACACCCATCATTCATGTAGGCCACTATTCTTTCTTTAGATGCATGACTGGGGAAGTGCAGCTCTTCTACTGCTACACTTAACAATTCTCTGGGTATTAGAGACTTCCCGTTGCTATTCTGGACCCAGATTAAGTCAGTGGGTGACAGTGAGTACCGACGCTTTATCCAAAAGTCTTTTCCTCTCTTGGTGCTTCTCCTTGCAGCTCTATACATTGGACAATGGGTATTGTGTTGAAACTCTCCTCTCTCTATTCCTCCCCATCCACCTTCCTCCTGCTGCCATAAGTGGGGCTCTTTCTCTTTCTCATGTGTACCTTCATGTACTTCCTTCAGGTAAGTAGGCTGCTTCCTTTGTTGCTCTGTTGACTATTTTGTTTCCTACTAATATCATGTCTTGTTTACTGTTGTGTGTGGTGCACTTTATTATTGCCACTTCTACTGCTACCTTTAGGGCCTCAATTAACTACTTAAGCAGCTCTGCATGTTACATAGGGGATCCACCACTTCTTTTGAACCCTGTCCTGTCCATTCTTGCTAACTCTGAATGTATTGTTGATGTAACATTGGCAGAATCGTAAAAATGTTAGAGGCATGTCCTTCCATCCTGTTTAATGCACTGATCATTGCAACACATTCTGCTGCTTGTGCTGAGTAGTGTGAGGGTAGATGCTGTTGTGATGCTATTACATATTCCCCATTTATGTTGCATAGTATCGATGCACTGCTCCAGTATGTCTCCTTCCTGGCTCTGGGTCTTTACCTGTATGTTCCCTTGCATCCTGTCCATGGGCACTGCACAATCGTGTATGTAGTCTCCTTTCTTTACAGGCTCTGCTAGGTATGTAGCTGGGTTGACTACATGGCACCTTACCACCTCGATGGCTGTGCATGTCAGTATTACCTCGTATCCTGAGGCCCTTTGTGTGGTTAATGTGCATTTGATTTCTCAAGGATAGCAAATAGTGAGTGCTGCACACACAGCACTACGGGGCACTCCATGGTGGTCGCTGCTGCCTTTTATATGGCAAACACTGCAGCCGTGAGAGCTTGTTCACAGAGGAAGTGTCCCTGCATCACAGGGTCTAGAATACTACTGTAATAGGTCAGTGGCTTGTGTCCCTGTGGCTTCTTTTGTGTGAGTACCACCGTCATCACTGGGAAGCCTGAATGTGAGAACAGATGCAATTGCTCTCTTTACTTTGGGGTGGCCAGCGCTGGTATGTGGGCCAGTACATCTTTTAGCTCTGTAAAACTCTTATTTATTTCACATGTCAATTTTAGTTCCCTCCTCTCTTTGTGTGCCTCTTTAAGGCCCTGCAATAGGGGTTTTGTGTATGTGGAATAATGGAACACCCAAGCCCTACAATAGTTACATAGCCCTAGGAATTTCAGCATTTCCTATTCTGTGTGTTGGTATGTGGTAGAATGAATTGCCTGTACCTTTTTTGGTGTTATCTTGCGTGCTTCGAAGGATATTTTCTGTCCCAGGTACACCACCTCCTCCTGGCAATATTGCAATTTGGCTTTGTCCACCATGTATCTGCTAGCAATGTTAACAGGTGCACTGAATCTGCCCTACACTCTTCCTCCTTCTCACTGCACATCAAGAGATCATCTAGATACGGGATCACTGTGCTGGACATTTGTACATTACTCAGGTCCATCTGGATCACTCTGTTAAATATGCTAGGTTACTCGCAGGTCCCTTGGGGCAAACAAGTGTGCTCGAATCTGGTTCCACGGTACGTGAACATTGTCAAGTATCTTGAATCTGGGTGCAGTCGAATAGAAAAGAAGGTATTCTTCAAGTTGATGACTGTGAAGTACTTCGCCTTTCTTTGGATGTTGATGTGGCAGGGTTCAGGACTATGCAAAAATTCTGCCTCAACCACATTGTTTAGAGGGCACAGATCATTGATTAAGCATCACGACCTACCCTTCAAATTCTTTATCGAGTATATTGCTGTGTTGCATGGCGATGAGGATGTCTGGATGATGCCCCGCTGCCAAAGTGCATGCGGAGTAGAGTATATTTCCTCCTGTGCTTCTTTGGACAATGGGTATTGTTTTGTGTGGGGCAATAGTGCCCTTTATCTTCACCACCCCCACTCCTTTCAGTAGCCCTACATCATGGGGCCCTTTGATCCATAATTTCTCTGGCACTTTTTTGTCTTGGTCTGTGTGTTTTTACCTTTGTTTTACTAACTGCGGTAGTATTGGCACCAGTTTTTCCATTAGTTGAAATGGACAAGCTATCTGTATCTCTGTATCTGAAACACCATCTCTCCCTTCTCTCCATCGTCGAACAGCTGTTCATCTGATACTCCTGGTATGGTCAGTGCTGGGTCGATGCATAGCACTGTGCACCATTCCATGTTTTCATTGTCTGTCCCACATGGGATCTCCATATCTTTGTGTATCACCACCTACTCCAGCTGTAACACAACTGTTGCCCCATTCATGTCATCCATCTGGCACTCTGTTCTGAACACAAATTCTGAGGCCAATTGGAACACATTCCTTTGTATCCCCGGGACCCATCCTAATAGGATCTTGAGCCCGTACAGGAACATGCTTGGGTACAAGGGCTGTGCTCACAGGGTGCTTTGTGTGTGCACCACCAAGAGGATTGTGGCCATGCTTGTTTAAAAATAGCCTGGCATAGTACACACCATCCCTTTCTCTGTGAATGATATGGTTGCATTTAGCTTGCTGATCAAATCTCTCCCTAGTATCCGCCCTAGGAGTTTCGTTGGAGTATAATTGTGGTGCTACAATGTGTTGCATCCCTATTGTTACTGGTAAAGCTTTTGTAACTGGAATCATGACAACCACCCCAGAGAAAACTTGCGTATCCATCACTGTGTTTGCTAATGCGGATTCTCCCTCCCTGATGCAGGAGATTTCTCTCAGTCCTATTTTCACTGCTACCTCGGGTTCCTCTTCAGGATTATCAGTTACTGCTAGGACTGGACCCACTCAGGCTTTCTGTGAGCCCCTCTATTGCTGTATATTACTTCATGGGAAAGGATTTCCCCCTACAATGATGAACATAGTTTAGTGGGGCACTGCGTTCTGTCCTACCACCACTGTAATCCCTGTCACACTGATGGAGGTTGTGTCACAGCTGGGTCTGCTATCCCACCATCTATTGGACCTCCTTGTATCTAAGTCCCACCCTTCGTTGAGGGCACCTGGGCTTGTTGTGATTGAGCTGGAAGAAGCTGCATCTGTTGACACTGTGGCTGTACTGTACCGAACCCCTGTTGCTTTGTCACTTGGATTGCATGAGCTTGCTGCATTAAAGGGCATGTGTAATTCCCTTGTGGTGGGATTCCGCATTGTGGCATATATTGCAGCTGCATGTAGTAGCCTTGCAGCGGCATGTTCCCCATGGGAACCCTCCTTGACGGGATGGGGGCATGTCTGTGGCATCTGGCACAAGATTTGCACGTTCCATTGTGTACTTTGCCAATTTCTTTTGCACCAGTTTGTTTTCTGCTTTGACAGCATTTTCTGCTGCCTGTCTCTCACTTTCCTGTTTTCATTTGCAATAATGCACTATTGTTACCTGTATTCCAGGCCAAACCTTAGCTGCAATGCCCACAATCTTATCTAACGAGGCTTGTACTTCTGTCAGCAGTCCCTTTATCAGTATGAGATAGAACAAGGGTATGCATTCATCCCAGGACCTTTGTGTCTCTTGTGTCCATAGATCTTTTACACGTTTGATATAGTCTGCTGGGTCATTATCGCTTTTCATTTTGAGAGCCATCACTGTCTCTAGGTCATAACTGTCAGTATACATACTTCTCAGAACCTCCTAGATGTGTGCTCAACAGTTATTAACTGGAGCCCTGTCATGAGCTTTTGTACTTATTTTCACCCCTTTGTGTACTGCCGGGTTCCATATTTTGTCTGCCTGCTCTCCTATGATTGCAGCGAATAAACTTTTCATGTCCCCGATCGCTAATGTCTCTCCCGCCACCTTTTTCTCGGGTGCTTTACACATTTACTGGCCACTACCACGAGGGAGGGCAGGCTAAATATTAAATTGTCTCTGTCCATTGTTTGCCATGGCCCATAATATGCCACCCTCTCCCTTTCTATTGTAATGGCCTTACTCGTGTGTTTGGACCTATGCCTCCTCCTTTGATGGCCTGAGTTTGTCCCATTTTTACCTTCCCTACCCTGCTGCTGAGGGAGGTTGTCCAGTTTCTGTCACATCCGACACTGTCCTGTCACTTTCACTCTTTTCTTCCCCTCCTTGTTTTATCGGGCATCCATTTGTCACTTTCTCCATCACTCCAATCTTCCTGCAGTAGTCATTTGTCTGAGGCCCCATCATCCTCGTCAACCATCCTTCCTCCTCTTCATCTAATTTGAATTCTATTCTCCCTGTTAGCCATTCTCTCTTATCTCCCTTGCTTTTTTTCCATGCCTCCTCCTCTATCACTCTTGATGCCTCACTGAATAACGCTTCCACCTGCTGTTGCATATTCTTTTCTATGTCTGCTAAGTATTTCCTCTCTCCCCTTGTGTGTAGTTCCTCCCTTTGTGCCTCTCTGTCTTTTCCGCAGTATTTTGTACATGATCCCCTCCCGATGTTTCCTGCCAGGGGTTTGTATACTCTGCTGCAGGTCGCAGTGATGGGTAAACACCATAGGGTGGGGACAGCGAGCTAAGTTCACACCCTCACATAGTCTCCTCTTTCTCTTTTTCCCCCTTTCCCCTTTTGTTTCCTTGTATAACTTCCAGAGCCCCAATATATTCTGTCTGCTTTTCAACTTGGAGCCCTTCTATTTTGTTAACAAATCCGAGAATGTATTTTCTATTATTTTGCCATCAAAAGTTCCCTCTCCTGGCCATGTATGGAAGCACTGATCTGCAATCTCCTGATCCCATTGAAAATTAACATTTTGTAACGGTACTGCGGCAACATTCGTCACATATGATCCAGCGGGCTATGGGAATATATCATTATTTCCCCTTCCCTTTTTGTCTTTTAACCCAACTATGCTATTTTTCCTTTCCCCTTTTCTCCCTTTCTGCACACACTCACTGCCCCTCTCATCTATACTCAATATCCACTTTGGCCCTCTCCACAGTCCCGACCGGGCACTCCACTCATCTCACTGCCCCTCTATACAGGCCCGACCATTCACTGTGTATTAGTATCCAACAGCCATCTCCACGGGCTCACTGTGCCATATGTTTGCACAAATAGAAATTGTTCCTCCTCCGCACGGTCTGCACACAACTGCCACTACAATGCCAAGCACACTATTTTACATGAGGTACCCCTTGGTGCTGGCTCTTCCACCACAGCTCCACACCATAAGGTAACGGTAACTACCACACATGGGTCCCTCTCTATAATCCCAGAACAGAGAAAAACTCAATGACACAACTCTTACCCCAATGAAGCAACTATACAATTGCTGATACTATGCACAACTCCCACTTGATGGGGTTCGCCACACAGTATGCACCTCTCCTGCTCTAATGCAGGTATTCCCACACTTGCGTCCACTCCCTATTGGGTGGCACGCACTAATTTCTAATACTACTATGCCTGCTCTTCCTCCCCCCTTGATGATGCGTCCCAGACACCTTAACAATCTATCCCTCCCGCATCATGGGCAGATAACCACTATGCAGCACATTCTTGCATGGTTATACTCACATCATAGAGACCCTCGAGTCCCCTCGGTACCGAGCCTCCAGCACAAGCTCACCCTCCCACTGAGAGTAGGCAGTGCTCGGGAACAGGCATACCTTTGTGAACTCAGCATCTGCAGGGCCTCCTCTGTGATGCGTGTCAATCAGGTATGCAGTCGGCAGACCCACGCCCCCAGTGAGGGCATCCTGGATACCCTCGGCTAACCGGGAGGCCTGAGGATCTTGCTGGGGCCTCCTAAAAGGTACTCAGGGGTCCTCTTATAATACCACATTAAAATCGTAATCAAAAAGGAGCGCAAACCGGGCAAGAAGCAACACTGTTTATTACAGCTGGGCGAGCACAAATCAAACAGAGCAGTGGACTAGAACTGAATGATGAGAGCTGACATCTGATCATTCACTTAGAAACAATTGTAATTTAGTATGTTCATATTTTCGATGTTTCCCAAGTTTCTCATGGCTAGGCCATGTCACATCATTAGTGCTAAACATATGTTAGTGAAACATGATTGCAGCAAAAGGATCAACAGTATCCCAACTAATCCCCTCCTCATGTGGTGCCACATTGCTTCTCAACCCTCCCAGGGACAGTTTGCAATTAGTAAAATGAATAGCACTTAGCACTTACCCTGAGCACTTCTCCATGAGCATCAAAGCTCTGGCATCTACTACAGCACCAGAATGCCCCTTGTATGCGCCGGCATCTGCAGTTCCCCACAAGGAGATTGGCCATTCCAAAATGGCTGACTCCGTTGCCAGGGGAACAGTAACTAACAATGTTACCTACTGAAGCATCACCGCCATGGGCCCGGGCCCTGATAGAGCTGCAACATCGTGGCGGCCCCTCCTCTCCCACTTTAAAGGGAGAGGGGGCCGACTGCCAGGCAAAGCCGCAGGGCAAAGGCTGAGGATCAAGGCCACGCTTCCTCCCATCTGCTCTGCTGCGAGACCCTGCAGAGGAATCACCATGACCCCACCGTGGAAGAAAGCACCGGAGTGCCCCACATCTATTCCGGTATCTACTACAGCACCGGAGTGCCCCTTGTATATTCTGGCATCTACTACAGAACCATAATGCCCCTTGTATGCTCTGGCATCTACTACAGCACCGGAGTGCCCCTTGTATGCTCCGGTGTCTGCAGTTCCCTAAGAGGAGTTTGGCCGCTCCAAAATGGCCGACTCAGTTGCCAGGGGAATGGTAACTAACACTGTTGCCTGCGCGCAGCATCACTGCCATGGGCCCGGGCCCTAATAGGGCTGCATCATCGGGTGGCCCCTCCTCTCCCACTTTAAAGGGAGAGGGGGCCGACTGCCAGGCAAAGCCGCCGGGCAAAGGCTGAGGATCAAGGCCACGCTTCCTCTCATCTGCTCTGCTCACCATGAACCCACCGTGGAAGAAAGCACTGGAGTGCCCCACATCTATTCCAGCATCTACTACAGAACCGGAGTGCCTCTTCTATGCTCCGGCATCTACTACAGCACCGGAATGCCACTTGTATGCTCCGGCATCTGCAGTTCCCCATGGGGGTCTTAGCCATTCCAAAATGGCCGACTCTGTTTCCAGGGGAACAGTAACTAACCCTGTTGCCTGCTGCAGCATCATCGCCATGGGCCTTGGCCCTGATAGGGCTGCAATGTCGGGCGGCCCCTCCTCTGCCACTTTAAAGGGAGAGGGGGCCGACCGCCAGGCAAAGCCGCAGGGAAAGGCCCAGGATCAAGGCCATGCTTTATCTCGTCTACTCTCTGCTGTTCAAGGCCATCACAGAGGAGGAGAATCAGCCAGCGTCGAAACATGGAAGGTAAGGGTACCTCACAAGAGCACCTTGCTATCAGCATTGTGCTTAGAACCACCCGTCTCCGTTCCCGCCCCTATGCCTCCCCCATCTCTAAACCCCTCACCCTTCGCAGTAGAAACGAACAGCTTGCCTCAAGGTTCCTTTGCCCTTCAAGTGCTTTTCATGTTGAAAGTGGCACCACTACACAGGCTGCTGTGCGGCTTCTCCGTCGGAACCCCTATCTGCCCCGAGCTACAACCCTCTTAAATCAGCGCACCCAAATACATGCAGTTTTCAACCATATACACTCCACTCCGCCACCGCTCGGCACATGGGCCCAATGCCTATGCTAAGGCCAGACCGAGACCTACCTTCAGACCAAGGGATCCTACCCATTTGGCTACCATGTGCCCCTCTGCCAATGAGAATGGAAAGGCCACCAGGATCCCCAAAGTCTCATCCATATACATTTTCGAGGCTACCAATACAGAGAATAACATTAGTGCACAGTCAGAATGCTATCCGCCTATGGCCGCTGCCCCTCAGACTTTGAGGATACCCAAATGTGCCCCATGATTGCAGCTGGCAAAGCCAAATGTGCACCCATGATTGCTGCTGGTAATGCCAAATGTGCCCCCAGGATTGCTGCTGATGCCCCCATGATTGCTGTTGGTGCCCTCATGTTTTCTGCTGGTAATGCCAAATGTGCCCCCATGATTGCTGCTGGTAATGCCATATGTGCCCCCATGATTGCTGCTGGTGCTCCCATGATTAATGTGGGTGCCCCCATGACTGTTGCTGGCATTGCCAAATGTGCCCCCAGAATTGCTGATGGTGCCCCATGATTGCTCTTGGTGCCCCATGACTTCTGCTGGCAATGCCAAATGTACCCCCCATGATTGCTGCTGGTGCCCCCCTGATTGCTGTTGGAGCCCCCATGATTGCTGCTGGTAATGCCAAATGTGCCCTCATGATTGCCATTAATGCCAAATGTGCCTCCATCATTTCTGTTGGTTCCCCCATGATTGCTGCTGGTAATGCCAAATCTGGCCCCATGATTGCCATTAATGCCAAATGTGCCCCCGCCATTGCTGCTGGTGCCCCCATGATTGCTGCTGTTAATGCCAAATGTGCCTCCATGATTGCCGCTGGTGCCCCCATGATTGCTGCTGGTGCCCCCTTGATTGCCACTGATACTAAATGTGCCCCTATCCATGTTGCATCTCCCCCTCTGTCTACACTCAGTCGTGCTCTCATTAATGCTCGATCACTCCCTGCCCACGCGTTAGACATCCACAACCTTATCTGCAATTCCAATCTCGATCTTCTAATCATTAGTGAAACTTGGCTTCATGAAGAATCAGGACCGGCTCTTGCTCTGGCCCTACTCCAGTTTTACACAATCTTTAGACAAGACCAGAGCTCGCAGAAAGGATGCCGTGTTGCCCTTATCGCTAAAGAGTCCATCCACATCAAGAGATTACAGGGAGACCTAGGACAAAACTGTGACTACCTGCTCATCAAGGCTAACCTGTCACCTAACTGCACCATCACCCGCTACATAGTATACCGCCCTCCTGGCCCAGTCACCAACTTTCAAGATGCTCTCATGCATGCCCTCGCTGACAACCTAAAAAAGAATACCATGACTATCCACTTGGGAGACATGAACCTAGGCCTTAATGACCCTGCCGACGGACATGCAGCATCACTCAACAACGCCCTCTCCATTTTGGGTTTCAAACAAGCTGTGACAAAATCCACTGATATCAAAGGTCGAACCTTGGACTGGATATCCTACCACAATTGCCCTCCAACTATCTCATTCATTTCTCCAATTCCCTGGTCCGATCATTCAACCAAAAACTTTGACCTGAGTTTTTCCAAAACACCCCCCACCATCGCATTGTCGCCTGCCTTCACCAAAAGTTCGAAGCAACTCACCAAAGAAAGACTCTTACCACACCTTCTGGTCCCTGAACTCAGCCCACCGTTTTCCAATAATCCAGACACCCTAACTGCCACTTACAACTCCATTATTTCACAGGCTGTGGATACCACTGACCCATTCACCCAAAGAAAAGCCAAGATCGCCAAACAAACCAACTTGTGGTTCTTGCCTGAACTCCTCAAACTACTCACCAAGAAAAGGACAGCCCTCTCAACTTGGTTGGCCAAACCTAGCGACGCCACCAAACTTGCCTTCAACAAAATTGCAAAGGAATATAAAACTGCCATTATTACAGCTAAAGCCAATTCCTTCAACTCTAGAATAGCTAATGCTAAATCTGGGTCAGGAGATATTGTTGCTATTTTCAGGGAACTGGAAGCTCATGCACCTACTCCGCCACCTATCACCAAGGACAAGGACTGGTGTAATAAGATACAGGAGGCTATGCTGGATAAACTGGACACCATCCAAGACAAAATCATTAGCCACCGGAAAGCCTTAAAACAACAACTATCCAATCTACAAAAACCATCCAATCCACACAATATTACTTCACATGGAATACCAGAATTCTCATTCGAAGAACTGAACAAGAAGTTCTAGCAATCCTTAGTTCGATCAAGCCATCAAATTACAAGGGTGATACTTGCCCAGCACAGCACATCAAAGACAGTGCACCCGCCTTGGCACCCTTCATCATAGTGTTCATCAATGCCTCCTTCAAAACCAACTGTGTCCCTTCATGCCTTAAAGAAGCATGGGTGCGCCTTTTGTTGAAAAAGCCTACACTGGACCTGAAAAGCACTGGAAAACATAGACCTATGACAGTGGTCCCATTCCTACTGAAGATTTTGGATAAGGCAGCTTACCTTCAGGTCCAAAAATACTTGGAGACTCATCAGCTATTAGGTCTCCAACAATCAGGCTTCCGTCCCAACCATGGAATGGAAACTGCCTTACTGGACCTTAAAAATCAGATCGATGACCTAAGAAATGCAGTTAAACCCGCCCTTCTGCTGCTCCTTGATCTATCGGCGGCCTTTGACCTGGTTGACAATGCTACCTTATGCCACCACCTTTCTACTACTGCCAACGTCTCACCAAATGCCACTGCTTGGGTCTCATCCTTTCTCAAAGAAAGAGCAATGAAAGAGTTAAGACTTCTAGGACCTAGCCTGCGCCAAGCTTGAGGCAATCAAATCTGGAGTTTCACAAGGATCTTGTATTTCACCCACTCTCTACAACCTGTTCACGAAGTCGTTTTTCAACTTCCTAGACTTCTTAGGCATTGCATATACTAATTATGATGATGATACTTAGGTCCTCATACCATTCACAGGAAATTACGAAAATGACAAGGAATCACTTGATAATATTTATGCCACAATCCAAACCTGGCTGGCCGAGAACTGGTTGTGCCTAAATAGTGAAGAAACAGAACTCCTACTCATCGCTCACCGGAAACAATCAAGAAACTGGATGCCGAATACAACTCCTTTGTGATCAACAATTTCACTATCCCAGCCTCACAGGTAGTTAAAATTCTTGGAGTTTGCCTAGACTCTAACCTTACAATGGTTAGGCAGGTTAATGCCATCTCATTCGTATCGGCCTATCATGCAAAATTAATCACTGCAGCCAGACCTTTTCTGAAACAACTGAATTGCCTAACATCTCCAGAGCAATTATTGGGTCCAGACTTGCCTATTGCAACGCACTTTTGCTCGGCACCTTGACAAAACACATCAGGAAACTGCAGACGGTACAAAACAATGCCCTCAGAGCATCTCCAGAAGAGCATCTCCAGAAGAGACCACATCTCGAACACCAGGAAATCTGTTCACTGGCTCCCCATTAAGTAGCGTATCATTTTCAAGACTCTCGCCCTTACGCACAAATGTCTACACATCTCAGCACCCCGCTACCTTTCTCAAAGATTTACCTTACAGAACTCGGACATGACCACAAGAACTGCCTACACCAACCATGTAGCCATCCCCAAAAGTGTGAGGGCACGACCACGGGGTTCAAGTTTCCCAGTCATTGCGCTCCCCAACTATAACTCGTTTCCCCCTGCACTGAGAGGCATCGAGTCACACAGAGCATTCAGGAAAGCCATTAAAACGCTTCTGTTTGTGTAATGTCATGTGCTAATCACATGGTTTTCATTTATGTTTCATTATGAGCTGCATCAACTGAACCTGTATTCAACACATGTATTACTGTTTATCCTTAAGGCTCATGCTCCCTGTAACCTAGCACTGCCTACTGTTCCTCGCAACTAAGACATTGTCGATGCCTCTGGGCTGCAGGCGCTTTACAAAATAAAAAAAAAAAACATCATCCCTCCCCACTCACCCCTCTACACTTGCACGTTCTGAACACTCACAAGGCATAGTAGGTTTGTCTCTCCTTTTCTTATTCTCATTATTGGTTTGTACTATTATTGCAATTATTTATCCTTGCTGTAATTCATTGTCTTCCCCTGTCCCCACCCTGTTTGTCCTGTGGGTGTTTTGAAACAAGTTTTGCTAATTGTATAAGCGCCTTATAAGTTACCAATAAATAAATAAATACAAAAATGAATAAAACATTTGTGCTGACTGCCAGAAAATGTTTATACTGCCATCGATCAGCACCATTGAGAACAGAACACGAGACACACTGCTTCTGATGCAAATGGAGACATTCACACAGTACCTGCTGAATAACGGCCTTCGCAAACCTTGTGGTGGATACTCTGAAGGCTGACTACCCCCCAGGAACATATATACTTACCATTTGCTAGGTCCTCTCAGGAAAACCACTCCGTCCAATGTTCCCTTCCCATAGCCACCTGCCAATGGGCACTTGTGGGTACGTGAACAGTTTGCTGGCTCGGATCCACTTCATCTCTACCCACGTCTGCCCGCTGGATTGACTTTCCGCCCTGCAATTACATCACCGAGTGTTGTCTTAGCTGCTTCAGTCTGCCTGTGACACGCAGCTTGAGCTCCACCTCCCTCTCCCCTGGCCTGCGGGGTGTTGATCATGTGTTCACAGCAGAGGTTCTCGGGCATCGCCCAGCCTGGGGGCATCCCTGCTGAATGTGTTTACCTAGGATATTATTTCTGTATCTTTTGCTAATTATACAAAGGTCCCTTGAGCCAATGGTACACACACATTCCTACCACCACCTTTCCCCCGAAGGCCTGTTGTGACTGCAGTTTCTTTGGATACCAGTGTTTTTCCCCCCTAAAAGGTGCCCCATCCCACCTTGCTTTGCACCCCCTTATCTGGGGCTGAAGTAGCACCTTTAATAGAAAGTCTAAGGCATGTAGAAACAATTTTCGAAAATCGGGGGTCTCAGAGACTGGGTGGAGGTGGCAACATGCCAGATGTCAAATAAAAGATGGTTGTCCCTTAACTGTTTGTAACCAGAGTCATAGATCAATAGTTGATGCAAGACCAGGGCACCATATGATCAACAATGCCTCATTTCTCTCTCCCTGGCACCCACATTACATTCACCCATTAATGTGGCCCAAGCATCCCTTCTCCTCATCGCAGAGCTTCATTACTCTTACGCTGGCATTCCTCTTCCTCATCATAGTCCCACTTTACCCATACCCTGGTGTGCCTCGTCCTATCGTCATCAATGCTTGTCATTACCCCTACTCTGGCATCCTTCATCCTTTCAAAGTCTCTCATAACCTTGCCACAGCATCCCTCATCCCTGTCCCTCATTGCCCCTTTATCCCTCATCCGTGTCACATTCCCTCATTAAATATACAACCTTCATGCTTGACACAGCCCCTCACTACCTCCTCAATCCTCATACTAGTCCTAGTCAATCATTTACTCAGAATCCCTTCGTTCTCATCCCTCTTTAGCTCTGCGTGCCTCATCCTCATCACAGACCTTCCTTACCACTGAAACTTTCATCCTCAGCATAGCCCATCATTACCTCCACATCCATTATCCTCATCACAGTCCCTAACTACCCCAGCAAACCTCATCTTCATAACAATCCTAAACAATGCTGCATCCATAGCCTTTGTCCTTAACGCAGTCCCTCATTTTTCTGGCAACTGTAACAGGGTGAGGGTCATGCCTCTTTCAGTGGGGTATAGGGCCTGCCCTGAAGGAAGTGGGTAGAGGAATTTGGGGGGGGCAGTCCATTTAACCTCCATATGATTCTTGCATTCTACCAATGGTGCCACCCTCTGTCACCCAATACCTCCAAGTACTCTATCTGGCCAGTGTTCTCTCTTTTCTGTTTCAGGACAACAATTGCCAAAAGGCACATAGGTCAGAGTCAAGAGAATGGGACCAAGAACAGACAAGGAATGCACTTGGAATCTCCTTGCCAAACAGAAATTAGACACCTGACCTGCCAATCCCAACCATTTCCCAGGTGAATGTAGGGGCACCAGAAAATAAACTAGGAGTTAGAAGAGACTGCAGGGGAACAGGAGATGCACTGACATCCACCCCAGACCGAATTTGGCACCAGACTCACCATAACAGGAAGAAAACCACAACTTCACTGTACTAATATCACGACCCAGTGGTGAGAATACAAGCAAAACGGTACTGTAAAAACGGGGAGGGACTTAGAGACTGCAATGAAAACTGTGCTGTAAAAAAGGGGAAGAGGCTTATAGTGATGTTTAATGCTTTTCCATTTCCACAGTATATAAGTGGAGCAAGTGAAAAGCAGAGGAAGGGTTGCATGGGCGAGTTCAGGAGATGCATAGATGGAAAGAGACACCAGGTGGGGGGTGGGCTGTGGATCAAAGAGCTGAAAAGTGGGTGTCAGAGTTAGAGCAGATTGAAGGTGGGGTATAGAGAAAGTGGGACCAGTTTGTGAGAATGAAACAGTGATTGGGAGAGTGTTTGTAAGAATGAAGATAGTAGTGAGGGGCAAGTGGGAGAAAGAAGTAGGGGAGTTAGGATATTATGTAGAGTGAGCGGGAGTGGGTGCTAGAAGAGTGTTTGTATAGTAGAGAAGGGTGTAGGAGTGGGGTGCAAAGGGTAGGATTCAGAGGAGACATGATGGATGTGTGAGAATAGTGAGAGTGTGTTAGGTACTTTGAGAGCGAGAAAGAGAGAGAGATAGGGCTAATAGAGTGGGTGAACAGGGCACCATATCCCTGGGAGAGCAATCAGAGCACTGTATCTTGGAAGTGGGAGTAGGGCACTACATCCTGGAAGAGTAACCTGTGCCTATATCCCTGGGCAAGTGAGCTGGGGACTATATGCCTGAAAGGGTGAGCAGGGTACCATATCCTTCAGCACTTTAGTGGAGAGCGACAGGAGTAGCAGAGTGAGGAGTGTTGAGATTAGATGAGTGAAGAGGTGAGAGAGTAGCAGAGCGGGAAGGTGTGAGGGCAGTAGAGTGAGAAGGTATGACAGGAGAGAAGCTAGGCGTAGATAGAGTGAGAGTGTCAAACCTCAGAGGTGCAGTAGAGAGGGTTAGGAGTTGAGAAGGAGAGAAAAGGGAGGAAAGGGGGATTGGAGAAGGGTGGGAGAGGGAGGAGAGAGGAGTACTAAGATTGGGAAAAGGAGAGAAATGGGGTTGAATGTGGTAGAGAACATAGGAAGGTTTCTGGTATTGGAACAACCCTGATAACATAATGATATCATTAGGCAAATGTTAGGGAACCCGTAAAAAGTCGTTAAGGGAGAATGATAGGTACAGCTTCTGCCTTCAGTTTCATACCACTAGTCAATTAATTTGTGAAAAGTAGGTGATGCCTATCTATAGTTTGCAGTTTCCCTTGGGATCAGAAAAGCCTGGGCTAGGGTTGAGGGAGCCCACAGGAAATGAGAGGGAGAGAGAAGAACGGGCCCTACGAGCATCCCAACCTTAACCTACTCAGAACAGAACAAAACAGTCCTTTTGCACATATTTAATGCAATCCCATGAAATGTCTTCCAGTTTCTGTCGATTATTAAGGGCTTCTGTGGCATATGGTGTCATTGTGTGCTAATTCAGGCCCCATACAGAGACCGCCAATGTAGAGAAAGATTTGAGAAGATGGGGACACAAGACCAGAAGTCAGTCCTAGACTCAACCCCAGCAGAACACTATCAGAGAAGCGGAGAGTCCCAGGTCTGATCTTCCATTCCTTGACTGACCGGGTAATGCCAAGCAACCCAAAGATCCCCATGGGAATTCTTTTTTTGAGGTTCATAGTGCCTATAACTATTGGGTCATGATCTATGCTACATTTTGTGGAAATATCTTTGGGCCTCATTATCAGTGTGCCGGTCCAGTCAGGGTAGGCTCTGCGCGCCAATGCCGTCCTGCCCGGCAGGGTGAGACCTTGCGAGTGGAACGGCACCCGCCTGCTGACTTTCACGGAAGCACCGGCATCGTTACTAATGGTGCCGGTGCTTGTGTGATCCCCATTTACATTGAGTCCTAAGGGACTCAAATGGGAATGGGGATTCACAATTTACCTGCACCTGACTTTCCGGTTCGCCAGGGTTGTAATCCCCCGATGATTCTGGCAAGCCAGGCATCGGACATGCAATGAAGCCCATTGTGTTCTACATTTATTTTGTTTATTAAGTATGACAGGCGTTGTGCTTCAGCTTTTGCCTGAATCATTGTACTAGCAGTAACAAGATCATACATTGCAATGCATGCTTCATTGTATGCCATGGTGTGACTTATATGTGCTGGTTCATGAGAGGTTTGTTCGGTGTGAAATTCCAGGGTTCCTTTGTTCAGTTCTTCCTATGTAATAATTCTTGCACAATTTCGTATGTGAGCATTTTTAAGTAATTTTGGGAATCTCACATCTTTCACATAATTGAAGATTGTGTATAAGTGGTTTATCCCTGATAATTCAGCTTCATTATGCCATGGTGCTGGAGCATACAATAATACAATATGGTTTGTTCTCATTGCTGCATGTGAATTTGTCATGGCTAATATTGCTAGGTGCACTCTGTACTCAGTCGAAAATTCAAAGGCTCATCCGGAGACAAACCATAGGCTTTAGGAGTATCAGGACAGGTCCGTCTGTTCATTAGTACTGAATGTACCCGACTAGCGCTGGAGCGGGTTGCATGATGTATTTGTGTAACTCATGTCCTGCACATGTGGACGCAATTGTTTGACATCGTGCAAAGGCAGCATATCATCTGTGAATTAGCGTGAAGGACCCAGGAATGATGAGCGGGGCTTGGGCAGACATGTGAGAACAAATGAGAACACAACTTTAGTAACTTGTGATTCTAATGAACAATGACGACATTCTACACAATGAGGTGCTGTGTTTCAGAACACGTTTGAAATCGCTGAAAAGGAAAAAAAGAAACATTATTCATGAACAATTTACATGGTTGAAAGGGGATGCGTTCCTTTTTTGGTTCCACTGAGAGGTCGTAAGTAAGTGCCACTCCTGCACTTGGTGAAGGGATCATTGTGGTGAAGATATTCGGCGTGTAGTGAGAGGTATTTATGCATACACCCATTTTGTGGCTTTTTAGGTACAATTCTCTACAGAATGGTGGATGATTTTTAAAGGAATACAGCTATCAAGAAAACAAGAGAATACCAGGGATTTAATACTGCGCGGTAATCCTGTTGAAAGCCCCACTGAATAAAGAGGCTGCTGTATTAGTATGGGAGATCTCGAATATTATGGGCCGAAAAACTAATGTACGAACTTCCATTGTACAAGGTGGTCATTAATCGACCATAGGTTGGAGTTTTATGCATAAGCACAACTCGACGTATGGTGGTGCTTTAGCGTTTCCGCACATTTTTCACTGTGCTTCAAACTGGGATACGAGAGTTTTGGGACCAACAGTTCTAATACATAAGTAGTGTCTGTGATAGATCTCAACCAGTACAATATGATAACAAGGAAGCTCAGGAAATGTGTTTATACTGAGCAAAAGTACATTATTGTCTAACCTCAACAAAAAACTGTTTTTTAGCAGTTGTTAATTGTGTGTGTTTCTTAATATATTTGTTATATTGATCAGACTGTTGCATGGTGAAATTAATACAAATTGAAATATATTTTCGGAAATGTCATGTGTGTGAAAGAGGGGTGTATGGATAGGCAACACTAAATCAAGGACAGGAGTCAATGATTGATATCAGTACTGTGCTATGATTGTGATCAGTTCCCGGTGTTTAGGGAGTACTGGGCAGGGCCCCATCTTTTTGATACTATATTTTACAAGACAACTATTTGAAGTTTTACTTTTGTATTGTCTCTTTCCATCACGTTCTATAGCATTTTCTGTCCATGAGTAATGTTGTAGGGTTTTCTACAAACAAAAATCCTCTAGGTGGTTTGACCGACCAAGATAGGGATCATCAGGCATATTGTTTCTGACAAGTTCTTTAATATAAAGGTTAATGATTGAAGTTTTGCATTCTGATCATATTGTTTATTTCAAACATTATACTTTAATAGTATCCTGAACTGATCAACATCCTTTTCACTGAAGCTTGTGCCCGTTTATCTATCTTCTGCCCTGCATGTACCACGCAACGTGTTTACGCTTAAGGTGCTTTAGCATGGTGACATTGATTTTCCTTTAGAAATACTCTACGATAGGATTTGCAAATTAGATTATTCTGTTGTTGCTATGTAAGAAGTCATATCCGAGTTAAGATCATTCAACTGGCCAGCAAAATAATGGGAAGATATTTATTTGCATTCCACAAATTATGGTGGAAATATCATCTATTTATCTAATCCCTAGAAGCATATAGACAATTAACTTATACATGGACCCTAATTGAACAGACATGGACATTTGTTTTGCTGTGCCCAGATTGTTTCCTTTGGAATCAGCACATTTTGTGAACATTATTTTATTTTTTAAAGTTATTTTACAATAGGTTGTACACTTGTGTGGCCTGGAAGCCAAAAAAACACCGTTTGTAAAAAAAAAAAATAATAATAATATTTTGAAAAGTACTTATGCAGTGCATTATACCAGTCAGTATTGAACTTTGGGAAATAATTCTGGGTGTTCACTTTCATTGGGAAGTGGACACGTCATAAACGTTGCTAGCGATGGCTCAAAGAATACTCTTAGCCTCAGAGACAGTTCACTAGGGCTTTCCCCCGATCTCTTATCTAGGCAGCAGCAACCTGCCTAGCCCAGGTGTCCATACTCCCCAGATTAGTGTATTCAGAACATTGACCCCTACTGTCTATCTATATAACCTCCATCAGGGACTTCCTAGGCTGACCCTAAACTATCCAATAGTTAGCTGGTGTACAAGGAATAATGAGTTTTGTCATTTCAGGCACTCTACCCGATGAAGAGCTCTTTCTTTCACACCCAAGTTCTTCTCTCCCTCAATGGTTCCATCTTACTACTCTCCTCCTTCCAACTCCACCAATCTCCTCTACCCTGTGTCTCCCTCTTCTGTCTCTCCAATGTCTCTAACTCATTTGGAGGCTTGCTTCCACCCTTTGATGTTGCGAGTCCCTCCAGTACTCTATTACTTCCTCCTCCACACTGTTGTTCCCTCCTCCAGAGTACTACTCCCTCATCCTCACTACCACCTCCTCACTACTACTCCCTCTTCTGCACTTCTACTCCCTCCTCTGCACTGCTACTTCCTGCTCCACACTACTTCACCTCTTCCACACTATTACTCCCTTCTCCTTGCTACCACACCCCCCTCCTCGTTTTTACTCCACCCAACCTTCTATTCAAACACCAACCTTTTACTCACACAAGAACTTCACTTTCATTCCAGCATTGTCCCCACCCAGGTGGTGTTACATACAAGAATGCTGTCATATAGTTCCTCAAGCCCCACAATCTTTGTTCATGCAGGCCTCCGTAGTACAACAATAGTGGTTCATGTGTAATGTCCCAGTTTGTGTTAGAGGGTATGGCCTGGTCACCCCTAAGGCAAGTCCAGTCTCCATCTCCTTTCTCTGGTGGTTCCCCACCTGTTACACTGTCTGTACGGTGACTGTGCAAGACTTCTGACAGGTGAGCAGGGCAACTGGCTCTCATACCTAAAGCTCTTTCTCTCAGTCAGAGTGTTCAGTATTCTTTGGTTGGGGTGCTGATGATATTCTATCTTGCGGGCATTCTTCTCCTTTTTTCAGTGATACTTTACATAAAAAAGTTGGCACATGGGGAGGGGACAACAATTGTGGCCTTCCCAATTGCCACCTTCCACCTCTTGGGCAGGTCTGGCTCTGAATTCCTCCCTGGTAGTCCTCCCACCGCAGGCTGAGAGGGGTTCAAATCCACTCTTTTTTTTTTTTTTAATACAACAATTTTTATTGTTTTTTCACACAAAGAAAACACACGTCTCGCACAGCGAGAAAACAGTTACGTTCCTCCCCCGCCCACTAACAAACACTTTTCACCTATCCATTATTATAATGCTCCTAGGCGTTGTCAACTGTCTTTATCGTGTCTGTAGCGTGTAACTCTGTAGTATCCGTTCATGTCCTTGGGTGCTACCTCCCTGCCGAGCAGGGGGCATCTTTCAGTGTAAGTCTTCCCACTTTTGCCAAATTTTCGGGCCTTTTTCAGGGCATCCCCTGGCCGTGTAGATTCTTTTCTCCATTGCGACACAAATGCTCACGTCCGTGGTCCATTGTTCATATTTTGGTGCTGATTCAGAGCCCCAGAGTTGCGCTATGTTTCTTTTGATTAATGCACTGGCCGTGAACAATAGCACTTTTTCATACCGTGACAGTTCAATCTCATCATCTATCCCCAATAATAGCAGTTTTGCATTTCTGTGAACCTTTTTGCCCAAAACCCTTGAGAGATCGTCGCAGCACTGCTGCCAATAGTGTCGAATTATGGTGCAGTCCCATAGAATGTGAAAGAAGGTGCCCTCATCTCGTTTGCATCTCAAACACGTGGAAGAGGAAGCCCTACCCCATTTGAAAAGGGCAACCCTCGGATAATATATTCTATGCAGTATCTTTAGTTGTACCAATCTCAATCTGGAGGAGATCGCTATTTCTCTAGGGAACATCAGGGCAGTTACCCAATCCTCAGGGAGCATACTACCTATGTCCCCCTCCCATTTCGTTTTCAGGTTCGTCAGTTCTTCGGTGGCAAATGACGTTATGACACCATACATGGTAGATGTGACTTTACTTTTAATCATGTCTGGGAATAGGTTACGTTCCAAAGGGGTGTATTCCGGCATGTCAAACATCTCAGGAAGATGAGTTTGTATGGCGTGTTTGAGTTGTGTGTAACGATACTGCTCTTTAGTTGTCAGACCGGAGTTGGCGATTAGATTCGCAAGAGGTACCATTTCGTTACCTTGTATTACGTCGCCAATTTTGGTGATACCCGCTTGGGTCCAGGAGTGCCATTTTGGAAGTTTGTTCACTTCCGGAAGCAGTTTATTATTCCATAAAGGTTGAGCTGGGGTCAGCTTTTTATCCCAACCTAGGTATCTGTGGACGTTCGACCATGTTAGAGATAGGTGTGAAAGCATGGATGGGGTGGTGGCTCGATCTTTTCGTCGATAGAGGTATCGAAGTATGGGTCGTTCTTTTTGGGTAGGGTCTGGTTCTCTGTTGTGTGGTAGTGTCATGTCTGCGTGGAGTTTGTCGTTCACTATTGCCATTTGACTGGCCCAGTAATAAGTTTGCACTCGGGGCAATCCAATCCCACCTTCCCATACGGATCTTTGTAGCGTGGTTAGTGCTAAGCGCGGATGACCTCCCTTCCATAACAGTTTGCGTAGCGACTGGTCTATTTTCCGAAATTCGTTAGGAGCTATGGGTAGCGGTGCATTTTGAAGTATGTAAAGGAAGCGAGGGAGTGCCAGCATCTTAAACAGTGCGGCTCTGCCTAGTAGTGTCAGTGGTAGGGACATCCAGTGCTGGACGTCTTCTTTGAATCTCGTCATTATTGGATACAGGTTATTGGGCACATAGTCTGTCAGGTTGTTCGTGACTTGTATGCCTAGGTATTTGAACTTCTCCTTCTCCACATAATATGGACAGTCATCCGGTATCGCATTGTCTATGTGTTGCAGTGGAAACAATCTGGATTTATTCCAGTTGACGCGAAGACCGCTGAATGCGCCGTATTTAATTAATAATCGTGTCACTATGGGGCAGGATGTACGTGGGTCTTTCAGGTATACTAACAGATCATCTGCGTAGAGGGATACCTTGTCCTCCCAGTTGTCTGCCCACCTAAAGCCACTCCATGTTTGCGTAGATCGCAGTAGAATTGCTAGGGGCTCAATTGCTATTGCAAAAATTAGGGACGACAGGGGACACCCTTGTCTCGTGCCTCTGCCTAAATAGAAGGGCTTGGAGACGTGTCCATTCACTTTCGTGGCTGCTTCGGGGCGGTTGTAAAGTAATTTGACCCAGCTCATGAAGTATGGTCCAAAGCCCATGCGTTGCATGATCGCCCATATTGCCTCCCAATAGACTGAGTCGAATGCCTTCTCGAAGTCTACAGCGAGTAAAGCCAAAGGATCCTGAATCTCAGGTGTTCTCTCCAGTGCAGTATGCAGCCTATATATGTTTTGTCTAGTAGACCGCTGTGGCATGAATCCACACTGGTCGGGATGTATGAGTGTGTGTATGACCTGTTGGAGACGGTTGGCTAGCACCTTGGCCAGCACCTTGGCTTCGCAGTTTATGAGAGAGATGGGCCTGTAGGAGCTGCACTTGTCGGGTGGCTTGTCTGCTTTGGGCAGGACCACAATTGTGGCTTTCCTTAGATCAGGGGGGAGACAGCCCTGTGAGTGAGAGTGCTGTAGTGCGCGAAGTAAGTGTGGGGAAATTATGTGTGCACCTATTTTTTTCCATGTTTCAATGGGGAAACCATTCGGGCCCGGGGTTTTACCTGATTGGATTTCTGACATGGCTTGGGTCAGTTCGCCTTCAGTGATTGTCTGTTCTAACAGGGTAGACTGTTCTGCACTTAAGGTGGGGAGGGCAATCTCCTCTAGGACATTCATCACGGGTGGTGAGGCTGGTGCCCTATATAGCTCAGCATAGTATTTTGCGAAACCCTCCGCTATGTCTGCGTCCTTCACCAATGGGTCTGATTCTCCTGTTGCTAGTTGCCTGACCTGGCTGGATCCCAGGTCTTTGCGTTCTAGCCATGCCAGCATCTTCCCGGCTTTATCCCCCGTTTCGTATATCTTTGCACGCATTGCGGTATGCGCCTGCTTTGCGTTATCTAACGCTATGTGTTGGAGTTGCGCCTGCGCCAGTTGTAGTGCACGGTGCGTTTCCAAGTTGTCATGGGCTAGGTGTTCGGTCTCTGCTTTCTGCACATTTGCTTCGGCATGGTGTATTGCCTCTGTTTGTTTCTTTTTATGGGCTGTGATCCAGGCTATTATTTCCCCTCTAAGTACTGTCTTGAACGCCTCCCACAAGATTACCGGGCTATCCACTGAGTTGGTGTTCCTTTCAAAGTATTCTTCAGTGGTCTTTTGGATGTGTTCAACCAGCTCTGGGAAGCCTAAATAATAACTGTTTAGTCGCCAGCTGGGTGGTGGGATCGAATTGTTGGTATTAAGTGTTGTCACAAGCGGGGAATGGTCTGATATGCCTCTGGGGAGAAAGTATGCCTCACGGACGTCGTGCATGTTGTTCAGTGGCAATAGGAGGTAGTCTAACCTAGAGAGCGAGGCATGTGCACCGGAATGGTATGAGTATTCCCTTGTGGCGGGGTGTAGCTTTCTCCACACATCCTGTAGTCCCAGTGCGCCCACAAATGTGGTGAGTTTTGTGCGTGCATTCGGATTTCTAGATCTTCTGTGTGTTCTGTCAAGGTCCACGTCCATTACTTCATTAAAGTCTCCCCCGATCAACGTAAGGTCTGCAAGGTTGTTCATAATTAGAGGCGTAATATCGTTAGTCAGGGGGGTCAATAGGTTAGGAGGTGCATACACCGCCATCATGGTCACTGAACGCTCTCCAATCGTGCCTGTCGTGAGTACAAACCTCCCTCCCGTGTCTTGCGTGGTGGATTTGGGGACAAAGGGAAGTCTTTTATGTATGAGGATCAGTACCCCTCGTGACCCCATGGTGAAACCGGCGTGGAATGCTAGCCTGTAGTTGGTGCGTCTAAAGAATAAGCAGTTGGTACCGGCTAGGTGTGTTTCCGTCAGGAATACTACATCCGGGGAGTGTCTGTTCAGCGTTTGCAGCACTAGGCGTCTTTTAATGCAATTGCCGAGCCCATTGACGTTCCAAGTCAACACTCGGATTGTTCTGTTTCTGGTCACGTTAGTGATTCCAGCTATTCGTCATGTGTTTCAGCGATAACAGGGTGCACTAGTCCCCCGATGGCACTGTGGCGTTTCATGTTATAATGAGAACAGTCAGGGTTGAAACCAGGCTGGTGTTTTATCGGGCGTGATTCCATTTGTGATGTGTAGCAAGTACGGATTGACAATTGGTGCGTCAAGGGTGATGTAGTCTTTGGCAATACAGGTGGTGTGGTATCTCGGAACATAACTAACTTGAAACAAATCCCCATCCCCCCTCCCTATACTCCTCCCCAACATGAAGTATCTGTCGCCCTAACTCTACTGGCTACAAACAACTATATCGCCAGATTCAACTTAATGTGAGCTGTTTACACCTTTCTCCCGACTTACTGTTCTTGTGCAAGTCTGGTGTTCCAGGTCACAAGTCTCGATCTGAGGGCGTGGCTTTGGCCGATGCAGTGAGTGTCCCCGTGCTTCCCAGGCCGCGTGCCTTACATAGCACGGTGTGATCTAATAGTTCATTAGGTGTGTCGTGGTCGAACAAAATGCCTCATCAGTATCAATGTTTCAGTCCATTTCCTCTTGTTGTGGTGGTTCCTGCACCGGGGGTTGTGGAGCTGGGCGTCCTCTGTCCGGTGGTGGGCGGCGGGTTCTGTTTCTGCCTCTGTTGTTTGCGAGTGTCCAGTCGCCTGCAATGTGCTGCTTTGCCCAATTCCATGCTTCTTTCGGGTCTGAGAAATGTATTGTTGTCCCACCGTGGTAAATTTTGAGCTGGGCCGGATAGAGCAGGCCGTATTTAACGTGTAAGGATTGGAGTTGCCTTTTGAGCTGATCAAAAGATTGCCTGGCTCTCTGGATCTCCTTTGTGTAGTCAGGGAAGAATGTCACTCTGGATCCATTGAAGGTAAGTGTGCCTTTGGCTCGCGCTGTCTGGAGTAGCGCATCTCTATCTCTGTAGTTCAGCAGTCTTGCGACTATGGTGCGTGGCGGGGCGCCGGGTATCGGTTTTCCAGAGGGGACACGATGCGCTCGTTCGATTGAAAAGAACTTCGAGAATGTCTGGGGCTCAAACATGTCGGTGATCCATTGTTCTAGGAACAGTTCCATGGAAGGGCCTTCCGTTTTCTCCGGTACGCCCAGGATGCGCACGTTGTTTCGTCTCGATCGGCCTTCACTGTCCTCGGCCTTCTCCTCTAGTGTTTTCAGACGCGCCACCACTCCGGCCATCCTCTGTTCCATGGTGCGCAGCCCATCTTCATTCCCAGAGATCCGCTGTTCCGCTTCTCCCGTGCGGGAGGACAATTTCTGGAGATCATGACGGAGAAGCGAGACATCTGTACTGATGCTGTCCATCTTTTGTTCCATAGAGGTTCTGGAGTTAGTTATCTCCGCCATGATGTCCTTTAGGGATATGGCTTGTTCTGTTTCTAGCATGGGGTTCGACTGTTCGTGGTCCGTTTGTGCGTTTGCTGCGGCCGTGGTGAATTGATCTATCCTACTTTGGCTGGTCCCCCTTTTTGTTTTGTCCTTCCCCGTAGTGGCCGGCATGGTTTGTGGCGTTTAAACGGTACCGTCCGGGGCAGATGTTTCGTTGGGCAGCGTCGTTCGGGTGCGGTCCGCTGGACACTGTGGTAGGGTTTAATACGCAGTTGGGTCTGTACGGTGTCCAAAGCCGCGGCCACCACTCATCGGTGACTCGCCGTGAGTAGGTGTGCCGTGAGGTAGTTTCACCTCGTATTCCGTTGTCGGCGGTTCTCGGGCAGCGGGAATGGGCGAGGATGTAGATCGGTCCCACGGGGTCCCTGTGCCCCAAAATGGTTTCCCGCTTTCCCTTTATCTCCGTACCACAGGATAGAGGTGGTAGTCGTCCGGTGACGGGCAGGGGTCCCCTCAGGAGTTCAGTGGTCGCTCCGGTGGCATCTGCAGGCCGCGGCCGCATGTGCGGGAATATTGGTGCGAGGCCGTGTGCCTACTATCACTGACTGTCGAGGCCGTGTCCAGGGGCGTATCCCTTCCGTTTCACGATTTATCCTCGAAGTTAGGATCCTTTGTTTGCCGTGCGGTCCGGCCCGGTCTCGACCCCGACAGCCGCCGGTGTTCAGGCAAAATTCAGTAGTGCTTGTTTGTGACCACGGCACCCTTTGTTCATCCGCGGTTCGCGGCGGCCATCTTGCGAGCTCCGCGGCGCGTCCGCTCGCTTTCAGAAATATCTTACTAAGTGGGTTCCGCGGCACCGATTTCCTCCAGGAACCGGTTGGGACATTCAGCAGAGGTTCCCACGTCGAATAGACGCTTTTTGGTTGTGCAGGAAGCAGGATTGTTTCAGGATACGGCTAGCGGCCCGGGAGCGAAGCGATCTCACGTCCTCATCGCTCGGCTGTTGGCCACGCCCCAAATCCACTCTTGACAAGGTCATGTCGGGGGGAAATTCTGCCGGGGTCGGCCGGGCCGTCCGCAGACCTCCAGGCAGGGAGGCCCCAACTCCACCCGTATATCCCAGTTGAGACAGAGTATGAGACACACACAAGGAGCAAGGTGACTCTGCTGTTTATTAGATAAAACGGCAGGGATGGGTCAAGGAGCGTACGCGTCCGTCCTGACACACACACAATCGTGGGGCTCGCAGGCCCTTTTTACTGCATTATGACGCGCTATTTGCGTCACTTCAGAAAGTTAACAAAAAACCTATCGCCACTCTTAATTGGTTGCTCGAGTGGTAGGGTTAGTATAGCACACATATAGAGGACAATGTTAGTGGACAAAGGGTAGTCAGGTGATATATATGGGTTGTCCCTACAATTAGATACATGAAAATTGTTACATGAAGACTCCTGAGGATTGGTTAATATTACTGACGTCAGAGATAAGAGCCCCATGTTCTGATTGGTGCACCCGTGAGCTTCCCAGCCTGGGACCACCGTTGTTCCCAGCTCTCGGTGTACCTGCGATTGCAACAATGTTTCACTATGGGTACGTGCAGACAATGTGAGGATTTATTCATAGTTGGAAGGCTGACCGCTCCCACTGTCGCAGATGTCCATTGAGCCTTTCAAGTGTATCTGCCTGTGTCTCGTAGCGAGGGATCCAGACGCCTTTTCTCTCCTGGGTTTGGCATCTCGTCAGTTTCGGCTTGGTCACGTGGGGAGGGACCGTGTTTGAGGCAGAATTCTGCACAATTAATATTGCTTTTCCACTGTGTGTCTGGTTTAATTTGCAGGTGTGACCTTAACGTTGGTGCGCGGAGTGCGAGGTTGCAACATCGTGCCTTTGATGCTTTGTTCTTGGAATGTGGGTTTGCAACATCGCCACCTTGGCTGGTTTTTCACCAGGCCCCTTCTGCAGGATCAGCAACCAGACTCTTGCTTTGTTAATGTCCACGGGAGCTCTTGTTTGAGGCCTACTTGGGCCTGGTGCATAAGTGGTCCGTTTGGTGCATAGGTGCTTTAAGTTATAGTAGCATATAGTTCCATGACCAGTATCGTGTCTTCATTATATTTCTTATGGTGGTAACTGGTTTCAGGAGAAGCGTGAGCAAGCTTTGTAGATGAGTTCATGACGCGTCTTGCGTTTCTGCATTCTGAAAGCCTATGTAAAAATAATAAAGATGCACGTCCGTGAATATGCCTGTCGCCTATGTCATAGCACTGAGTATATTCTTCGTGTAGATCGGTGTGGGAATGTCCAATGTGTATATTTGTACAGATGTGCTTCCCGTTGTCTAGGTTGTCATGGCATCTCTAACGACGTGTAGATTTTAGTCTAGTTGGTCCGTGCCGCAGGTGTCGGCATGGCCAGTGCGGGCTGTTGGGCAGGCAGATGGACACATCCGTATATTCCTATACCAGGGTATTTGGTCATCTGGTAAATGGACAAACTCTTCTCGTGGCGGGTGTCTGGGTCGTGACCCTCTAGGCCAAGCGCGAGAGGTGAAGGACGGGAGCCTGGTCTTCCATTCTCCCACTTCAGTCCCCCCTCTGGTCGACTTGTCGACCACAAACATATCCTTCTCGTTATCTCCTCTTACTCACCATATCTTAGTTATTCCTCCTAGATGTCCATAATGGTTCACATGATCTTCAAATGACCAATACATATATTCACAGGTTCCTCCAGGAGTACAGTATACCCATTTCCCTATGTAACTCCTGGGGTTTCTTGGGTTCTCGATCTTCACTGATGGTGGGTCTAGATGGTTGGTGATGATTTGGGTGCGCAGCTTCTCCCTCTCCTGTATTATCACACCTGTATGTTGGCCGTCATCTGCTGGCATCAGGGGGTGCATTCCCACCATTTCGAGCAACTCGTCAGTGGTGCGTGCCTTCCAAAATCTAATTATGATCAGCGTAGCTCCAGCCAAAATAGTACAACCCACTATTATTTTCAGTCCATCTGACAGCCAGGATGGCATCCATGACCATAATATTGAGAACCAGCTCTTATCCTTGTTTACACCGTTACTTTCATCCATCATTTTGGAGTGCATCTGGGCCAATTGTGAAACTGCTTCAGTCAGTGTACCATTATCAGCATCGTTGGCAGGTATGAACGTGCAGCATGATTGTCCTATCTTTGCACAAACTCCTCCTTCCATTGCTGTGAGAAGGTCCAATACATATCTGTTCTGGAGTGCTACCATTCTTATAGCTCGCAGCTCCTCTTTTATTGCGTTAAACCCATTTACTGTAGAATTGATGGTCATCATTAGTTCCCATCTAGTTATTTGGAGCCATTTCGCGTTTGCGTAAGCCTGCAGTCCCGGGTGTATTATTGAGGAGAAGAACATTGCTGCTCTGCTGAATAGTCTGTGTTCTGGCGGTATGGAGGTTAGTTCTGTTTCCGACCTTCCCCACAGGTAATTTCCTGTCAGTGGCTCTCCTTGTCTTTTTCTTCTATTTAGGACAGTATCATTGTTGTTGGTCCTGTTCCCTTGCTCCTCCTGAAGTGGTGCAGATCTCTTTTTTCTCTTGTCCCCTTCATCCATTTTGGGAAAGTTCGCCACATTGACATGCTTCTTAGGTACCACTAGTGATGGTACATTGACGTGCACCATTGTGCACACACCATTCCACAGGGGGGGCAGTGTATGGTATGCCTTTTCTCCACAGGCCCAATAATGGTCCATTATTACTGCTGTTCCTGCTCCCCCCTCAGGTAACTCCGTCACACTTGCACAATTGGTGTTATATCCTACGTCCACCTCTCCTTTATGCTGGTAGCATACCTTGGGCGCAGTCAGCGGTAGTATTGTTATTGGGTCTTCATCTGTTTCTACCCACGTGAGCATTGGTAGATACTTGATCCACGTCGTCCAACATCGGTGATTGTGGGCCTCGATAGTTGAGATAGTTTCTTTTGTTACCATGTTGCTGCCAATCACTCCTATCTCCCAGCTGTTGTCCAGATACACCTTTCCTGTTATCGTCACCAGCGGCCTCTCCCAACATCCTTGTTTACCCGGAACTTCGGTGGCGTACCAATCACATTGTAGATACTGCAGTGTTACTTTCTTTGTTTCTCCTTTTGCAGGGCCACTTGTTATGTATCTGAATGCTTCTGCATGTAAACTGCTCTTGTGGTAACTCAAATAGGTCTTGAGGAAGTTGTTTTCATATGGATATGAGTCTCGTGTTTTCCATGTCATGTGCACTACCGTCCCTTGAAATCTTCCTTTCGTTTGGAACAGTGCCAAGTATATTATGCATTGTGCTGTCTTTTCATCAATTTCTGTGGCAACAAATGTTCGTGAAGCACTCATGGCGTATGGTATTAATGAGCAAACGTAGCAGCTGTCCTCAGTTGTCTGTATACCAATGCGGGTCATGTGTTGGTACCATATGTTGTTCGTGACGTGTGCTGAATCTTGTATACAATTATCAATACCTTTATTGTCTGAGTATGTGCTGCGTTTAACTCTATTTTGCTTGGGTGCAAGGTTACTACTATCACCTGACGTAACACCTGTTGCAGCAGGGGACGGGGGTATATTAGGTTTAGGTGCAACAATAAAATTAATAGCATAGCTGTACTGCCATACAGAAGCAGCCAAGAACCCGGTGATCATCAAAATCCCTATTACTTTTATTACATATGCTAATCTCACCGGCATTTTGCTCTTACCTTGCTGCAGTCCTGGCAGCGTATTCTTGCGACGTTAAAGTTGCCCGCCTGAAAATTCTCAAAATGCTTGTTATTAAATGTTAGTGTTTTGTTTCCTTCAAGCTCTCCCTATCAAATAGTCATTCAGTGCCCAGGCGAAGAGCTGTTCCCACGCTACTCTAAGTGATCTGTCTCTTAGGATCGGCAAGTATGGGCGGAGGTGGGGCATGGAATATTCTATGGCCAAGAGGAATGCTGTGTAGTAGACACGCACCCTTCTCCTTTTTAGGTACGTTGGCCTTTTTATTTCGTATACAAATTGGTGTGACAATTCTTCTGGGTAGTTATCGTCTGGGAGTACCATCTACACCTGGGCAGTGAACTTGTTAGTAAGCTATTTTCTTAACAATACAATACGCAGTTCCTGTATGTGCGAGAGAAAAAGAGAACATTCACGTGTTTACATGTGTATTTGTGAGGCAATGTCTTTCAGTTCAGTTATAACTATACTTGGGGGTCAATGGGCGGGGGGTTTGAGCTCAGATGGCAGAAGTATTTTTACTCCTTGAGCGTGTGACCATGGGGTGGGCAGTATGGGGATCACCCCTTTCTTCGTCAGTTATTGTCTCCGGGGAAGTTGGGTAGTGACACGGTAAGCGAACAATTGGGTCGTTGTCTGTGGTAGAACTTCCTTCCTCTGTCGGGGATGTTGTTGCTGCTCTTCCACTGGACCTGTCGTTGGCACTGGGGCGGGTCTGTAGTTTGTAGATCTTTACATCATGTAAGTGGTTCCAGGCACGCTTGTCTTTTAGTTTTACTGCTCTTGTTGATATGTCCTCTACCAGATGGGGGCCAGTGAACCTCTTATCGTTCCACTTTCTATTGAAATTGCGAAGTAGCACGTGGTCACCTTTGGCAAGTTTGCACAAGTTCTCCTTTTCCAATTCGGTACTGGCGCCTTCTTCTTGATTGCTGGTAGACCCGCCCTGTGTGCGCTCGAGCTGCTGAGACACAAACACAACACTAGTAATCAAAGAAGACACATATTCATACATTTCATCACCTAACACACTTGCTGAACTTTCGTGGTCAGTGAATGCCCTTGACGTTGGCGTTAGGGGAAGGCGCATTTGACGTCCAGTAACCACCTCGTGAGGGGTGAGGTGGTGGTCGGACCCTGGCCTATTCCTCAATTCAAATAGGGCTAATGGGAGGCAATACAACCAGCTTTTCTTTGTTGTTTGTTGTATTTTTGCAATTGCCTCCTTCAATAGGCCATTCAGGCGTTCACATAGACCGTTAGCCTGTGGGTGGTATGCACATGCAAATTTATGTTTTATGCTCAGCAAGGATGTGATATGCTGGAACATTTCGTTTGCGAAATGTGGGCCGTTGTCTGACCTTAACACCTCGCACACTCCCCACCTGGGGAAGACCTCCCTTACTAGGAATTTGGCTGCTCTAAATGCATCTGGGTGTGAACAGGGCCCTGCTTCAATCCATCTAGAGAATGGACATACTACTACAATCATATACCTATTACCTTGACATATGTTGATCATATCAACATAGTCAATGTGAAGGTGCCGAAAAGGTCCCTCTGGCCAGGGTATGGTACCTCTTATCACCTTTAGGGTATGACCGGCCGTAAACTGCTGACATGTGAGACAATTGCTGATAAAATTTGACACATGAGAATTTAACTCGGACAGAACCAATCTTCTCTAATTCGTGCTGCAATTATTTCCTTGCCTGTATGGGCTGGGTGATGTAATTGGCTCAGGGCGGTGTTTAAAAGTGCCAACGGTATTACAACTTTCCCAGTGCCACCCTGGCGCCATAATGCGTCGGTTGGTGACATTGTACATCCTCTTTTTACCCATATTTCTTTTTCGGCCATTGGTGCAGCCGCTTGTAGCTCCATAATCTGCGTGGCTGGAAGATGGGTGTACCCTTCTCTTATCAACATCTCCCTAGCCTTTCCCCTCCCTCTCCCTCTCTGTGAGTCTGTGGGGTTCCATATCTCACCAAAGTATGCAGCATATTTCGCATGTGCGTCTGCTGCTGCATTCCCTTTTGAGACGTGATCTTCACCATTGGTGTGTGCAGTGCATTTTACTAGGGCTAGTTCTTGGGGGTCGTTTATTACTTCAATTAGTTCAGCCAATAAGAGGGCATGTTGCACTGGAGTGCCATCAGCTCTCCTAAACCCTCTTCTTCTCCATTTTGATAGCCCTGAGTGGACAGTGGATGTAACATATGCACTGTCGGAATATATGGTTACTCGTTTGTCAAAACTTTCCTTCAATGCCAATATTAGTGCAACCAGTTCCGCGGCTTGAGCAGAATAATGCTGTGGTAATTGTACACATTTCATAGCCACACACACCGGCGCCTCCATCATTTTAACCACTGCTGCCCCAGTCCTCCTTATCCCATCTCCTTGATCAATAGTTGATGACCCATCAATAAACAAAAGCTCACCTCCCTCTAGTGCGTTTTCTTCAACTTTTCTAGTACACGAGTACATTTCAGTTATTTGGGTGCAGTCATGGGCATAATCTCCCTCCTCAATTACTTCTGCTAGGAACCTTGCAGGGTTAACCGTGCTACATCTAACAATTGCTAGTTCAGCTCTAGACAAGATTATCTCATAACCTGATGCCCTTTGCGTTGTTAGTGTGGACTTAGGTTTATTCAATATTGCAAATAGTGCATGTTCCACAAACAGTGTAGTCGGACACCCCATGGTTATTGCTGATGCTTTTTCCACTGCAAAAGCAGCTGCAGCGAGACCTTGTTCGCAAGGGAAGTGACCTAACATCACAGGGTCTAAGTGACCGCTGTAAAATGCTACTGGTTTATAGCCCATGCTCGTTTTTTGGGCCAATACTGCCTTCATCACTGCTGAGTCGCAATGTGAAAATATAAAGAATCGTCGCTCATAGTCTGGGGATGCCAGTACCGGAGCAGTTGAAATTGCGTCTTTCAATTCATCAAAGGCCTCCCTCATTTCCATAGTCCACCTCAATTTTTTCTCCCCTTTATTTGCTTCTCTCAAACCCTCAAGCAGGGGTCCTATGTATGAACTGTAATCAAATACCCATGCTCTACAGTAGTTGCACAACCCCAGAAATTGCTGCAGTTCTCTCACAGTCTGTGGCATTGGAGTGCTTGAAATGGCCTGTGCTCTTTGTGGTGCAATCTTTCTTCCATGTTGGGATATCAGTTGGCCAATGTAAAGTACCTGTTCCTGACAGTATTGTATCTTATTCATGTCTACCTTGTACCCTTTTTCGGCCAATATTGTCAACATTTTTAAGGAGTCCTCTCTGCATTTACTTTCGTTTGTACTGCAAATTATTATGTCATCCACATACTGTAACACTGTGCTTTCCATTTCAACGTTACTCAAATCCATCTGTATTACTCTATTGAAAATTGAGGGTGATTCACAATACCCCTGTGGCAATCTGGTATGTTTCCACTTTGTATTTCGGTAAGTGAAGCTTGTCAAATCTTGTGAGTCTGGGTGTAATGGTATTGAGAAAAAAGCATTTTTAAGATCAATCACTGTAAACCGTGATGCTTCTGCTGGAATGCCACACAATATTGTGGCCGGGTTTGCTGTTACTGGATACTCTGCTTCTACTATGTTATTCAAGGGCCTGAGGTCCTGTATGAAGCGCCAAGACCCCCCTTTAGCCTTGCGCACTGGGTACACAGCCGTGTTACAGGGTGACTCTGAGGGGACCAATATGCCATTGTTTATAAGGGCCGTTATGGTTTCATATATGCCCTCATCTGCCTCTTTTGACAGTGGGTACTGTTTCACTCTTGGTAGTATTGCACCTTTTTTCAATTTTATCCTTACACCCCCTATGCTTTTTATGCATCCCACGTCATAAGGGCTAGTAGTCCATAATGATTTGGGCACCCTTGACATATCCTCCTCAAAGAAGGGGACTGGGGTGCATGCGGGTGCCTCAAGTGCCATTGCAATTTTCTGTGCTACTTGTTTGTGAGCCACTCTTAGCCATATTCCTACACTCATCATGAACACCATTTCACCTTCCTCCTTTTCTTCTGGGAACAGCTCCTCATCTTACACCTGGGTCAGCCTACATCCTTCTGCTAGTGCTATCACTGCCCTCCATGCTCTCCCTTCTTTATCTTGGGCATGTACAGCAATATACTCAGCTGTTGCAATAATGCTCTCAATGTCCATTACAAACACCTTTCCTTCTGGTTCATTAACCGGTGTTTCTGGTCGGAACAGATAGGCTGCTGGCCTCCTCCATATCTTCCCTTCTATCCCTGGCATCCATGCAAATGCCATGTCTGTTCCATACTGGAATAGCTCGCCATCTACTGGCTCCGCCCTAATCGCTGTCTGTCCACAGTATGCTTGCATAATCTGTCGTGCTGCGAGCATGTTAATCCCTGGAGTAGAGCAAATTATGCCATCCTCTGTAAAGGAGATCGTCATATTCAACCTGTTCATTATGTCCCTTCCCAGTATATTCACTGGTGAGGCACTATAATATAAAAGTGGAACCGACAGATCATAATCTCCAATAGATAAGGGAACGTTATCAGTAAAGGGAACCAACCCTTTAGCCCCAGAAAATCCTTGGGTGTTCATGGCTTCGCCTGACATCTTAAATTTACCTTCCCTTATCCAAGACCGGGTTGCCCCGGTGTCAACAAGGAATGATAATTTTTTGTCACCTATCGTTACCTCTATGCGTGGTTCCTCCGCACTATTAGGTGTTACTGACAGGATGGGACACACCAAGGCCGTCTGTGGGCTGTCCTATTGTGGGTACAATGATTGGCCATTCCCTGTGTAAGGGTTGTGTCCCAAGACCGTCACCCTACCCAATTGCGTTTGTTGAGTTTGGGGTTGCTGTGTTAACGTTACTTGTTGTTGTGGCAGTGGCTGTTGTTGTGTTATTTGTTGTTGTTGTGGGTCACTTCCTTGTTGTAACGTCTGCTGTTGTTGTATGCCCTGCTGTTCTTGTGAGGTCCTAGGTTGTGCTTGTTCATTCCATGCTGGTGTTCCTGGCCTGACCCTACACGTACGTGACATGTGTCCTAATAACCCACAACTCCAACACACGGGTGGTTCCCTGCTTTGCCATGGGAAGCTCCCTGTGTTGTCCTGGTATACTGGTTGCCCTGTGGGGTAGGAATTTCTAAGTCCTCCCACCTGCTGTTGGGCATTATATCCGTATCCTCTCCCTCTCATAAATCCTCCTCTCCCCCTATTATAACTATAATACCCAGCTCCTTGCATTGGGTACCCTCCTCCCATGTTTGGTGTGTGTAATTGCAGTGGCGGGACTTGTTGTGTTATAGTCTGTGGAGGTGCTATTTGAGCAGGATCTTGTGCAGCCACTACTTGTATGGGGCTTTGGGCCATTGGTGTGGGCGTAGTTATTAGTGCCCCTTCCATTGTGTATTTAGTAAGTTTTTTCTGTACTAGTTTAGCCTCTTCTGTTTTCCTGTCCTCTTCCTTTTGTTTCATTTTTCCTTGCCATGTCCTGCAGTGATGTACTATAGTCAGTTGTATTTCTGGCCATGGTTTTGCTTCCATTCCCACTACTTTCTTTAGTTGTTTCTGAACTCCTTCTGGGAGCCCTTGTACTAGTATATGATAAAATATGGCTGGTGTTTTGTCCCACTGTTCTCTAGTTTCCATGCGCCACTTCTCTTGGATATCCTGGATATAATCAACAGGATCCTCATTCTCACGCATCTTACGGGAAGTAATTGCTCCTATGTCTGATGTGTCTGGGTACTGTACTCTCAGTGCCTGCCATAGCGCATGTCTGCAGTTTGCAAATGGTGCCCCATCATGCGATGTGTTTGTTATTGTTACCCCATGGAATCCCGCTCTCTTCCAAATGTCATCCGCTCTATCCCCTAATATTGATATTAACAGGCCTTTTACATCTCCTACTGCTAGTTTCTGTCCTGCGGTGTGTTTTTCCATTTCATATATCCACTTACCCGCACCTCCACTTAGTGATGGGAGCCTACATTTTATATTTTCCTTATCCGTATGCTTCCAAGGGACGTACTGTGGTCTAACCCCTCCTCTCTCCAACAGTGGCATTAAGTTGTGTCTTGTGTCACCCTTTATGTTCCACAATATCGAGTCTTCACACCCCTCCTCTTCTTCCGGTTCCTTTACCTCTTCAATTCCGTCCTTATTACCCCTGCTCCTAACTCCTTCTCCCTCCTTTCCCCTTTCGTCATTTCCTTTAGTTAATGTGGGCATGTTTATTTGTCTGTCTTGCCTGCGACTAGGGAGGTCTCTAAGCCGACATGCATAGGGTGTCAGTTCGTCCATGAAGGGCGCGAGCTTTATTCTGCGCAGCGAGCGTGCGGTGGTTGAGCATGTAGGGTGCGATGGGGGAGGGCGTGATGGAGATGGGGATGGTGTGTTTTCATGGGTTTGTCTTTCCACTAGTCCTTTCACTCCCTCCTCACTTCTCTCCAAGTCCTCCCTTCTCCTACTGATCCATGGCGAGTCTATGTTTGTTCGAGTGAGGTATAGCTTATCTAAGCTTTCCCTTTCACTCTTTCTTCCTTCTCTCTCCACTCCTTCTTCCTCCTCACTGCAAAAATCATTCATAAATGGCACCCCCCACTCTGCCTTTTTCCCTTTTATTGTTACTGTCTCTAAGTCTATTAGGTCTATTTCTCCTTTTCCTTTGTTATCAACCGCTCCCCCTAGTGTTGATGTTGTTGCTACTTCTCTACTTCTATATACATCTCCCCATCTTTCACTCTCCCTACTCCTCCCTTCTCTTTCCCCTTCACTTTTCTCCTCCATCTCCCTACTATTTTCCTCCCTCTTCCTTTTCAATTCCTCCATCACTTCGTTGCTCATCTGTTCCAATATTCTTTCATCCTCTTTCTTCCTTTCCCATTTCACTCTTTCTCTCTCTACTATACTTTCTATTATTTTCCCCTCTTCATATTTCTTAGCTGTCTCTGATAGTACCCTCCTCTTCCATATTGCCATTTCCTTTTCTCTTTCTTCTTCTTCCTTCTTCTTCTCTCTCAACACTACTCTTGATACCCTGTCTGCTGCTGCTTTTACCCTTTCAGCTTCTCTCCTTTGCTCCTCATTTTGTTCCCTTAATTTTTCCAATTCGTTCTTACCTTCTTTCCTTTTCCTCACTCTCTCTTTTTCCTCCCTCTCAAGCTGTTTGATCAGTTCATTCTGCTCATCCCTTAGCTTTGCTAATCTTTCCTCTAAAATCTCTTCCTTTTGCCGTAATAGCTCCTCCCCCCTCATTTCACTCTCTCTTGCACTATCCTCGTCTGTTCTCTTTACTACCTCCCTCTCTTCTCCAGTTAGTGAACCTCGTAATTTTAATAATATCTGTGCAGCTACCCACTCATCATGTCCTATCTCTACAGTCTGCTCTTCTCCAATCCTCCCCTCCCCCACTGCCATCTTCCTATGAGCCACATATGGTGGAGGGCTGTATGCCGGGTTCGAGTATCCTTCAGCCGCCCTTAACTGTCCTTCTATTTCTCCTAATTCTCTTAAAGGGTATAACCCTCCTCCCTCCGTTTTCACTCCCGGTGTTATGGGTATCTCGTTGTTCGGTTCCTTTTTTATGTCGTCTGATTTAACAATCTTTTCTCCTCCCTCTCCTCCGTTCCCCGTATTCTTTGTGCTTTCACGCCCCTGTTTCCCATCCTCTCCTTCTTTCTTAATCTCCTTTTCTTCCGGTGTTTCCCCCATAGTGAACATTCCATTTGGTCCCGGTCGGGACCCCTGGAACATCCTCCATAAGTTAAACACCTCCACATGGTTTGCCAACTTCTTCCCCTTGTATGTATTGTGCAGATGGTTTAGCAGTGAATGTTGGGTATATGGATCGAAACTCCCATTAGGCGGCCATGGTGTTAACATTTTGTTATCCGTCCCCTGGTTCCACTCTATACTGTACTTAATTAATTTCTCCCTATGGGGTGGCAGTGTGGTGCATATGTGTTGTAATGGTGTAGTGAGGGTGTTCCCCCACCCTCCCGACCCTGTCCCGTATGACATAGTGGCGCTCCACTTGTTATCCTTCCCTTCACTAGTAGTTTACAATATACAACCTTATATTGTTTACCTGGCCCCGTAAGTATGGGGACTTACGACAATCCGTTATGTATGGTTTTACATTTGTCGATACCCTTCTGTTACTACACCCTTACGGCCCCCTGCGGCCGAAGCGCACGCAGCCCCCTGCGGCTGCGTACCCTTTACGACGCTCTTATACAGTCGTCTTGTTTCCCCGTTCTCCTCCCCCTGTTACACTTGCCGTGGCCGGCGTTCTCCGTGCGCCGCCACGCCCCTTTCCCCTTCTCCTTTTCCCGATCCACTCGTTTATCGTTTATCTCCGCGCCCGCTCCCTTATCACATTCTCTTCCCCACCACTCCCAAAACCAAACTTCCTTGTGTTCGCGCTAACCTATTAAATCCCTACTGGTGACGTCACCGATCTCTTCGAGCTACTGGTACATTCTTATTATGTTCTTTTAAGTTCAAAATACACTTGCAACCTACCCCCGCTAACCCTACAGCTGTCTTCCTGTCACTCCTGGAACAAGGTAATCAAATCAATAATATAATCAGACTGCGCACGCTGCGTCGCCTCGCCCCTCAACAGGAGGGCTTAACCAGCCAATTATCTTCCGTATTGGGCAACTAGTTAACTAGCCACCGCCTACAGGGAATCGTCATCTACCTATCGAGTTTCTTGCTCGAACAATAGGGATCCTCGTCTACTCATTGATCAATAAATGCCAAATCGTAGGAAACCACACACACCCCCACCCTTACACGTAGTCACGACTTAGGCCAATCAGTGCCTTACGAGCGGCCGCACGTGATGTTTTCGTGCTCCGCCCTCCCTCTTCCGCGTAACGTAGCCGACTGCTCTCGCACTCGTCTCGCTACCATTCATTCCATTGGCAACACTAAGTTGTTAGACCTTCGCCGCGCATCTGTACAACACCTCCCTTATTTACTTCCTCCCCCCTCCCTCACAATTTCGCATTGCTTGTTGTGCGTGTCATGCTCACCAAGTTCTCTCGATGCAGGGCCGCTCGACTGCGTGCACCCCTCCAAGCGGCTCGCCACCTCCCCTCGTCTGGACCACGTCTGGACACTCGCCAACCGCGGGCGGGATACTTCTCAACCGGCACCCGAGGGCCAATATCCGGATTGCGCTGTCCGGTCTTCTCGCAGCTCCGCGATGGTCCTGTAGGCCTCAGAAGGGGGCAACGGCAGAGGGGGCCGCGCCGCCGGGCCTCCTCGCAACGGGAGTGCCTGGAAAAAGTAAAAATAGAAGGTCGAAGTAAAAAATAAAAAGTCGATCTTAAACAGATCTCAGCAGTGCCTCCAACTTGTCGGGGGGAAATTCTGCCGGGGTCGGCCGGGCCGTCCGCAGACCTCCAGGCAGGGAGGCCCCAACTCCTCCCGTATATCCCAGTTGAGACAGAGTATGAGACACACACAAGGAGCAAGGTGACTCTGCTGTTTATTAGATAAAACGGCAGGGATGGGTCAAGGAGCGTACGCGTCCGTCCTGACACACACACAATCGTGGGGCTCGCAGGCCCTTTTTACTGCATTATGACGCGCTATTTGCGTCACTTCAGAAAGTTAACAAAAAACCTATCGCCACTCTTAATTGGTTGCTCGAGTGGTAGGGTTAGTATAGCACACATATAGAGGACAATGTTAGTGGACAAAGGGTAGTCAGGTGATATATCTGGGTTGTCCCTACAATTAGATACATGAAAATTGTTACATGAAGACTCCTGAGGATTGGTTAATATTACTGACGTCAGAGATAAGAGCCCCATGTTCTGATTGGTGCACCCGTGAGCTTCCCAGCCTGGGACCACCGTTGTTCCCAGCTCTCGGTGTACCTGCGATTGCAACAATGTTTCACTATGGGTACGTGCAGACAATGTGAGGATTTATTCATAGTTGGAAGGCTGACCGCTCCCACTGTCGCAGATGTCCATTGAGCCTTTCAAGTGTATCTGCCTGTGTCTCGTAGCGAGAGATCCAGACGCCTTTTCTCTCCTGGGTTTGGCATCTCGTCAAGTTCGGCTTGGTCACATGGGGAGGGACCGTGTTTGAGGCAGAATTCTGCACAATTAATATTGCTTTTCCACTGTGTGTCTGGTTTAATTTGCAGGTGTGACCTTAACGTTGGTGCGCGGAGTGCGAGGTTGCAACATCGTGCCTTTGATGCTTTGTTCTTGGAATGTGGGTTTGCAACATCGCGACCTTGGCTGGTTGTTTCACCGGGCCCCTTCTGCAGGATCAGCAACCAGACTCTTGCTTTGTTAATGTCCACGGGAGCTCTTGTTTGAGGCCTACTTGGGCCTGGTGCATAAGTGGTCCGTTTGGTGCATAGGTGCTTTAAGTTATAGTAGCATATAGTTCCATGACCAGTATCGTGTCTTCATTATATTTCTTATGGTGGTAACTGGTTTCAGGAGAAGCGTGAGCAAGCTTTGTAGATAAGTTCATGACGCGTCTTGCGTTTCTGCATTCTGAAAGCCTATGTAAAAATAATAAAGATGCACGTCCGTGAATATGCCTGTCGCCTATGTCATAGCACTGAGTATATTCTTTGTGTAGATCGGTGTGGGAATGTCCAATGTGTATATTTGTACAGATGTGCTTCCCGTTGTCTAGGTCGTCATGGCATCTCTAACGACATGTAGATTTTAGTCTAGTTGGTCCGTGCCGCAGGTGTCGGCATGGCCAGTGCGGGCTGTTGGGCAGGCAGATGGACACATCCGTATATTCCTATACCAGGGTATTTGGTCATCTGGTAAATGGACAAACTCTTCTCGTGGCGGGTGTCTGGGTCGTGACCCTCTAGGCCAAGCGCGAGAGGTGAAGGACGGGAGCCTGGTCTTCCATTCTCCCACTTCAGTCAGTTTAGTGACCTTGTCCTCCTCGCTCCTCCTCACTTTTTAAGGCACCTTGGGTTTTGGAAATCTGCTCTTGCCTGGATTGTCTCTTACCTGAAATTTCAATCTTTTAAAAGCGATTGGAACTTGCAAACCTCTGATTCCACTCCTCTCCCAGTCAGTGTTCACTAAGGATCAGTCTTTGGGCCTCTGCTCTTTACCATTACACCCACATCTTATACCTCTTCCCTAGGAAGACTTCTCATCGTTTGGCTTTCATTATCACCTTTTTGCTGATGACACTCAAATATTTTTCTCTTTTCTCTGCTTTACACCAGCCATCTCGAAACAGATTGGGAACAGTCTCAATGCAATTTGTGACTGGATAGCCCTCTGCTGCCATGTGCTGACCTCTTCAAAAACAGAAGACATCTGTCTCGCAGCCAGGGTTGGACTGGAGCTTAACATTGTCTTGGGCTTGCATGAAAAAGTGGCCCACAGTTGCAAATGGCAATTCTTTCCTTTTGTGACAGACCGTTTGAGTAGAAGCCAAGGGCTAGTTTTTTTTCAAATAAAATGTGATGCAAATTGTGCTTTTGAAACAATATGTATTCAGTAACAATGATCAAAACTACTAGCCACATGGTGTAGTAAATTATCAAAGTGGCCCAAGGCTAGTAATCTTGGAGTCCTCTTTTATAGCATCCTACAACTACAACAATTCATCACAACCACTGCCTCTGCTGCACATGGTAACCTACTAAATATTCTAAAAATGTGTCCTTTTCACTTACCACTCTACAAAAACTCAAATGTACATTCTTGTGCTCAGCAAACTGGATGGGCTGCTGCTCAAGCATGCTCCTTGACCTTCCTCTCTTCTCCTTCCACCCACAAGACAAAATTGTCAACTTTGCTAACACCACTCTCTACAACCTATTCAGATCCTCCTGACTTCTAACTACCAACAACATCCTGGGTGGCTCTTCATGCACAACCACTCTCTTTCCAAAAGCCTAGTGTGTTCTTGCTTCTCAGTACCTGTTGGATTTTATCTTGGTTTACTCACGAGTGTGTTCCATCCGATCCTCCTCTGCACACATCCTCACTACCCGATACCCTCCTTTGCCTCCTCTTGCCTCACCTGGTTATCCCTACTTACCAGCTCCACTGGAAACCACTGCCAGCTCAACCGTGGATCTCTTCAAAGCTCAGTTTAAACTTCACTTACTTGATGAAGAGGGAGCTCCATCTACCCTCTCCCCCATCCTCCATACCTAACCCCACCACCACCTTCAGAGATGATTCATAATGTATGTGAGAATATTTCATTAGTACTCCCCTTTGGTTTAAAGAGCTTGTCCCCTTAGGTCAATCATACCTTTGTAAGTTACCTGATTTCTTATATACATTGTGTTTCAGTTTCTTCGGTTTTCTCCCTGGTATATGTTCTGTTTTATGTGCACCATTGTAAACTGGCTCCTGACTTGTTCTCATCTTTCTGATACTGTACAGACACCCTTTCTGGAAACGCTTCCACCATCTTTGCCTGTTAGTATAAGCAATTTCTGTTAAAAACGGACATCCCTGTTCTTCAAATAAATACAAATACTATTGCCTCACTACTATTTTACTCCCTCGTCCATGTCTCTTCTCCCTCCTATAGTGCTTAATTTGTTGGGGGGGAAGGGGCTTGTCAGGGCTCAAGGGTGGCACTTATTTCTGCACCCTGGCACTTATTTCTGTTACCTGCTTCATTATGCTGTAGTATTTTGGCAACTTTATTATTTTAACTGTCAGTCAATCAGTCCTAGTAATATAGCAATCAACCACAGAGTGCACTGGCCTGGGTCTTACATACTGGGGTGGCTCATTGTTTTTCATTAACCTGATGACCCAAGTTGGCAGGGGAGGGCTATTTGACAATGCTGGGCACTGATACTGTTCATACGCGTGCACTGCTCCACTCAGCCTGCATGATATTGCTGCAAGTTCAGAACTGTAATAAATGGCAGGGTGGGTTAGCAAAAGGCCAGTCACCAGCTAGCAGCCCCAACACAGGGGCAAGGTCATTGAAAAGGCCTATGTCCAAGAGAAGTGCCTGTCATGAGTGGTCACCTATATAGGATGATCTTGCTGCAGTTTTTGACAGACAAGTTCATCAGTTTAGTAATGATTTTCCCTGCATCAACTAACCATAGTAGGAAAGCAGGTTTGCTCATGTATTCTGTGGATAGATGGTACAATATTCTACCTGCCAATGATAGGATCAGAGCATAATGTTAACGATGATGTGTTTCAAAGAAACACTTAAACATTAATGATATTTCAAGACACAACTAATATGTTTCGTGGTTTTATATCTGTAAATCGCACAGTGCATCCATCACCCATAATGAATCGATGGGAGTTGCAGTTTAAACCTCAAATATGTTGACACTGTTTGGAGCATCCGTGGGTGGCGTGGGGCACTGTCTGCGCCTTTGTGTCACAGATGTGCTAGAACATATTTGGGCCCTATCACCTATTGTCTTAAAAATAAAGCTCCTCCACACTACTACTTTCTCCTCTATGATACTACTCCCCACATCTACTCAAACACCCTCCATTCACTTCACATTCACTCCCTCCAATTCCTTTCCTAATCACACATGCGATCTTTACTGCACACTCACAGCACACGACTATTGAAAAGGGCACACATACATACACTGATCCTGGTTGCCCTCCTAAATACATACATGTTTTTTTATAATAAAGAATTATTTCATTTGGAAACCATCTGCTTCATGGGGTAAGTTCAGCCACTTAACCTGTATGCATCAATAGATAAAAGTTGTCCAATACCAAGAACTACCCAGGTATGCACTGATTAATTACTGCACTGTGTAGTTTGTTTCTGTTCGTAGCAGTTGTGACAGACGACCTGAATAATCCAAGGACGTCTCCAGAATGTTTGACAAGTTTTAATAAGGATTACTGAAGGCAGTATACTGGTTATCTCTTTTCTGGTGGCTAGATGATTCAGCATGAAAAGACAGCAGGTGATTAAAAAGGGGGGTACCTGCTGGCAAAGGGGCTTGGGAAGGTGGTGATAGAGCTGTCCTTCTCTCTCTAAACTCCGATGGGATTCCCACCCTAGACCAGGCATCCACAGACATGGTAAGTTTCTACTGCATGGTAACCCCTACTGTCTGTTTGCTAACTTGCTCTGAGCAGGAGTCTCTGAGATGCTGTCTATCTACCTCAGGGACTTCATACCTAGCTGTACACTACCAACCAAGGTGTTAGTTCTAGAGGGTGGTGTATGTGTCCCTCTTGTTCTCATCTCCCCTTTTCCCTTCACTGCTTTCACCACACTCCTCCTTTCGCTATTCTCTGGCATCCTACCAACTACCCACCTTCCCTTCTCCCCACAGCTCTCTTCAATGATACTGCCATTCTCCCTACCACTCTCTCCTCGTCTTTCTACCTTCTCCACACTACTGCTACTCTCTCTGCTTTAGCACTACAACTACTCCCTGGTCTACGCCTACTGCCGCTCTCAATAGTTACTCTTTTTCTAGGAGCACCGGAGCACCGGAGTCCCAAAGTGAAAGCCACAGCAGGCAGAAACACACGCGGTTATGGCTTCAAAAGCGACTGCAAACATAAATACAACGTTTTTAAAGCTGCGGTTTTATTTCTAAGTTTTCCGGCCTCCTCCAGTCCGGAAAACGTAGAAAAAAACCCACAGCTAGTGCTTATTTTTTGTAAAATAAATAAATAGCACTTGCCGAGATTCAGCTGCAGCTTTCCTGCTCTGGTCTCCGGTCCCCGTCATCCGCCTACAGCACTAATGAAGGGAAAGCCACCCAGCGGTAGCCTTTGTTTACTAGAGCTGGCTGGCTTTTCCTTCATTAGTGCCGCAAAAGCAAACGCCAGCACAGGAGAGCCTCCATTTCACAAAATGGCTGTGCCCCTGTGCTTGCTTTTGCGAATTTTGAACTTGAATAGCTCAAAATTTTACATAGGAAGTTTTAAAACGGAGAATGCTAGTATTTTGTTTTTTATGTGGCCTATCTATTTTTTAAATAAACATTTTTACTAGACCATCCCTTTAAGGATCAGAGGTTGGCTATTGACAATTCTATGTTAAATACTCACAACTATGGTTTTGGAATAGGCCCATCAAAGATCTGGTCAATGGTTTTGGACTGGAATCTGCTAGCCTCCGGACAGGATTCAGGGGCTTGGTTCTGCAATCAGCCAGGCACTCTGGTTTCTGCATGGCCTCTTGGACTGGATCTGATGGGTTGGTTCTGGGTTACAGCTCTGCTCTACTGGTTTGGATCTCTGGGATCTAGCAAGAGTTCTTGGCAAGAAGCAGAAAAACAGCACAGCCCGGCTAATGAATAAGTTGTGCCCCTTGGAAGTTTGGGGTTAAAATCAGGTTGCAAGATTTTAAAGGCCAGCTGATAAGGGTTCAGCTTTGGGTTGGACCTTCTGCTTTCAGAGTTCTGGAGTCTGGATCTGGGTTCTTCCTGCAGAGTGCTTTGCCAGTAAATCAGTTGATGGGTGAATGTGTGTGTGTGTCTAGGTCCTCAACAGTCCCTATTTATGTATTTCCCAAAGGGTTGGGTGGGTAGGCTGATTATACTAAGCCCACCCTCTAGGAAACTGATTGGTCAAAGTATTCTCTCTCTCCTGATTTGAGAAGGAAACCAGACTGTCATGATGTGTCATGATGACGCTGTGTTTATGGTCCAGGGAAAAACCTACCCTTTGTTTCTACACAGAAAATATATTTTTCATATAAAGCATATTTTCAATATCACCAATTTACAACTTAATACATATTTACATCCCAAATTAAATAAGGCACATATCTGTCCAAGTCACATCTTCTTCAGAGTTTTGGTTCACAAATGACAGTTTTTCGTGCTTTTGGTTGTTTACCCAGTGTCAGATTTGTACACATTTTTCCAAATACATGCGCATTACATCTGGGCATACTCCTGTAAATGTTCATATTCCTAGCATTATCACAATTGCTACAATATCAGCATTTCAATGGTTCAGTCACTGAATATCGCACACATTCCAGAGTAGTTTCTACTTGTGAGCCGCAATTTCATTTTAACAACCTATAAATTACAGATTTTTATCGGTTTGACACAGTTTTCTATGAGTCTTTTTCTCAAAAATATATTTTCTACTGTTCCAGATACACATTTCAGTTTAGCCCCGCCACCAAGGTTTGGCTGAGCCAAGAGCAACCTGAGCCACTTCCCGCCAGCAGCTGGTTTCTGTTGACGCCCACATTTGCATTTCCTTTCAGTCAAGGGAGTCTTTTGTCTCCTGTCAGAGAAACAGGCCAAAGTCCCCTCCCACTTCCCTTTCACAACTCCCTGCCAGTTCCTCAGCAGAGATCAGGGGGGAAGATTCCTTTGTTTGGGAGAAGCTGTGGAATGTCTTTGAAGCCCAATGTGGCTGGCTTTAACACTGGGAAGTCTCCTCTTTTCCATACTTTGATTTTAATGTACAAGTTTAAATGACAGGTTAAGCAAATGCCAGCTTCTGACACAGGCGAGCGGCGGTACAGCGCCCATTTCTGACACATTTTTCCCATGCAAGCACCTTTTAATGTGGATTTTCTTCTGATGAAATGTGCTCCTGCTGACATTGTGCTTATGTGGATTCTTTAAATAAAGTGATGTTTAACACCCAACAAGGATGTTGGATCTTTTATGTTGTTTGAGAATCATTATTTTTCAAATTTAACAGCCAAGGAAAAAAACAGATTTTTAAAGCAGTTCTGGGTTTCCCTTGCAATGCAGCACTGCTTTCTCAAGTAGTTTCATTTTAATATGTGGGTAGCCCAATGATAGGTTTTGACAGTGGTCTCCTGTGTTAGCACTGACATAGCCAAAATGGATTGGCGGCCTATTTTTCAGGTTTTCCTGCACATTTTCAAAGATTTCTGGCGCATAGATCTTTTTGGCAGTCATCCTGTTGTTTCTGATGCAAGCAGGGCACAGTGACATTGTAGGGCATAGACTAGTGGGTTAGAACCTCCCACAGGGGGCGGCGGGGAATCAGGGCGACGTGGTGGGATAAGGAGAAGGTGGAGAGGGAGAAAGAATTGCTGGAGGGTGGTTGGACCAGGGGTGGGCAAGTGTTAAAGGGTGCCCAGGAGGGAAAGTACCCAGGGCGTTACGACAGTTTTTCTGAAGTACAACCATGGGCTTAGTAAAACCATTCAACTAAGACAGTACAAGAATCCACTCTTAGCATAAGGCTGTACTACCTGAGTATATGATAGCATAGATAGAGCAGCCAGGCTTATCTTAGGAGAGAGAGAGAGATGTAGAATTAGTACAAGTGAAATTGTCATACAAATGATCCAAAGAAACACTGAAACACTATGTATGTAAAAATAAAGGATGTATTTATAAACAAGTAGGCCCAGAAAAATCTAAGGGTAAGTAAGCAATGAAACATGATATGAAATCACAGTATGAACACACAACACTATACTTGAAGGTACACAGACCCAAGTATAGATATTATTTGAAGTACCTAACAGTTTTCATAGGGAAGTCAAAACCTTTTCATACACATTCAGTATAGGTTGAGCCTATTCTTGGGGAGTAAAAACCATTGGTTACTTTTTACAATGACATTGAGTGGTGCAAGGGCAGTAGACCCTTCCAGTTGTACAATGAGTCTCAGTAAAAATCACATAATCAATCAACTGGACAATATACCTTTGATGAATAGTAAAACACTTATTCTAGGTGCAGTAAAAACCTATAACTACTTTTGTCATAATTCACAGGTATACTAGGTGAGTAAAACCTAAAGATGGAATATACAATAACATGTGCTTTTGAAATCAGGGAACCCCAGATTGAGGTAAGCAGTAACTCTTTTAAATTATTTGGGATGGCACACAGCTACCAAAAGGTAAGTAAAACCCACATACTTCGTTTAACCTCACAATGGAGGGGCAAAGTAAAACCCAATGTTACATTTTACTGAATAGTTATTCTAGGTAGGCAACAACCTTATGCACACTTATTAAGGACAGGCTAGCAGCAAGTCAGGGGAAGCAAGACCCAGTTGGGGGACACTCATACAATTATCCTCATGGGACTAATCTGGTGATACCAACACTTTACTTTTGGGAAGAGGCACAACCTAATCACAGAAGAGTAAAATACCTTCCCATCTACTTTCTATTCGACTGGCAAAACAGTTGCTAAGGAAGACAACATGTTAACCATACTTTTAAGAATAGTGCATCACACATTCAAGATCAGTAAGAACTTTTGTAACTGTTCACTCTTAGAATTACAGTTACCAACCAACTCTTTACAAGTAAGTAACTTTTAAAACGCTTATTTTCTTTTCTAGGCAGAAGTCCCAATACCTTGACAGTCTTTCCCTTATTCTTGGAGCATGAGTGTTCTCAGTGGACTAGTGACCAACAGGCAGTGTCCGAATAGATTCCTTAGTAGCAAAAGTCAGTGTTCCTTAGGAAAACTGGGCAAACAGGTAAGCATTCCACTTTAGAGTTAGACGAGGGTCCAGGGGCTTCACAGAAGACACCCTAGCAGGATTCTAGCAGTGGGACTGGGTACACTGGACGAGAGACCCCCCAATCACAGAAAACACCACTGAACTACACAGAAATCCTAACAGGCTTAGGGTAAGTACATACCCAAGTCAACACAGTACCTGATCATTGAAGAAGATTTTGTAGCAGGAGAACTTCAGGGTCTGCAGCCAAATACCTGGTCAATATATTCCCTGTTTTGGAGACTGAAAACGAGACCTCGAAGGGACTTTGCAGCAGGCACTGAGGAAGAAGGCTCTAGGCAAGGTTTTCCTCGTGGCTGAATCTGGTTCTGAGGATTTGGCGCCTTTTCAAGGAGCACAGAAGAAGACAGAAAATTGTGTTTGAATTCTCGTTGCTTTAAAGGTCCAGAACTCTTGTGAGGGGACTTTTCAGACTTGATTCAGTCTCTTGAGATCCACCAGGATGCCCACAAAGTTTCAGTGAGATTCGGAAATCAGAAGACCATGCATTTCATGATGGCTTGAGGTCCCAGGGTATTAAGGTATTGTAATAACACAAGGTCGCAGCAATGGGTGGGATGGCTCATAATGCAAGACTCCTTGAGTCTAGTGGGTATAATCACACTCTGAGTCAGGGTGGCCCCAGGTTGATTGGAAGGAAGGGCTACAGCAGGCTCTCTGGTCACTGCAAATCGTTTCCACTGCTTTTCCTTTGTCATCCTCTTTGGTTTAAGTTCCAGTGGTCGACATATCTTCAGCTTCCAGGTTCACAGTATTTATCAGGAATTACAGCACAACCTCTGCAGTCTCTCCATGCATTTTACAAGAAGGGGCGATCTGGTTGTCCAATCAGGATATCCAGCCCTCCAATGGGATTTGTCCCCATTCAAGCAAGGCATAAGACAAAGGGCTGGGGAGTTTTGGACTCCTCCCTCAATTCCTGCTCTCACAGACAGACTGGAGCCTGGACGGGGAGTCCAGGGGACTCCCGCCGAAGACAAAAATCACACAAAGTGATTTCCCACGCTGGATGTCAGGGGAAGGAACAGGAAATGACATGAAACACTAAAAAGGCAAAAAAAGAAGACAGGGGCCATTTCAGTAAAAATTGACAACCTTAGGTCCCTTTACTGCAGCTGTGAACACAGCCTGCGGTAAAGGTGCACCAAATGAATACAAGGTATCACTGCCACCAACTATTGAAGGTAAGCTTGTTACTGTAACATAATTGTTACAGTTTTTGTGTGAAAAGGGATACAATGTATCTCCCCAGCACTCCACATAAGGTGGGGTGTGCCGGTTTCACTAAATAAAATGTAAAACGGATCCAAAGATCCTTTCTACCATTAGGAACTGTAGTTCACTCAAGGTTAAGGTTATTACAAGAAAGTTAAAAGGGGAGCCCCTAGGGCAACCCAGCAACAACAGGCACTTATTGCAAATAAGTTGTTAAAGATGATAACTTTAAAAAGACACTATGGAGATTCTTAAAAATGGCACCCCTAAAAAGAGTTAAAGATTATGTGAGTGTGGAAAAAGGTTCCCACTCACTGAGCTATTAATGAATAATATCCCACTAATAAAGCAAAAAGTTCTGGTGTTGAACCAGGAAAGGAAGATTTACTAGCTCTGTGCAAATCTTACCTAATGCTCGTCCCCCCTAGACTTAGGAACAGGAAAAGCTGATCCCCACCTGGATTGATCTCTTGTTTCAGGTCGATGAAACTGTTTGCTGTGTCAATTAGCATTCTTTTTGTAACCCTTGCAGTAATACTCCTTGTAATATTAATTTTCATTTGCAAACTATATGACCTACAAGTAGTGTTGGGCACTTTACTCTTGTCTACGGTATAGGGGATCTGATTTAACAGTCCCTCAGAAGTTCTGACAACTTCTGAAAATACCATAGGCTTTTTAAAAGGGTTCTTATAAAGAAATCCCTTAGACCTAGAGCGGTCTCCATGATTCCTCACCACCTCTCTCACAGGAGCAAGTTGGGTCTCAGGTATCCTAGTTGGAGGCAAAGTATTTGATATCCTTCCACTTCCTTTTAGATCTGTTTTTACCTTGGTTAGGGGTTTCCCTTCTAACACTAGGATTTACCAGAGGCAACAATGTCAAGCGGTTTAGCCTTGAGGTTCACCAGTCCTCAAAGGCCTAGTTAGGTTTCCAACTTGTCTATCCACCTCTTCCTCAGAAGCAGTGTGTGTCAAAGACTTTAGAATTGGAACTGAAATGGCAAAGCATGGTTTGGGCTCCCATTTCCCTATTATTCTAGTTTTAGATTTGCCTTTGTTAGAGGTTTCCCTACTAAAATTAGGACTTTCAGTAGGATTCTCTCTAGAGGATCCCACAGGTTTAGAGTGGTCTCTTGAAACAGAGACGCTAGCCTCGTCAGAACACCTATCCCTCTCTCCTGAAAGAGTAGTTGGAGTCAAAGGCTTTTTATTAGAAGGCCTAGCAAGAAAGCTATTCTTAGGTTTCTTATAACTCGTTTTTGGTTTTCTGTTTTTCAGGCCTTGAAGCTTCATTCTGGGCACTATGAACGAAAGGAGAAAACTGAATTCCTACCTTGGGGTCAAGGAAACTCCTTACCTTCTTAGGTTTGATAAACACACCTAAGCTTTTTATATCCATCTGGATCAGCTCCACTGTAAGTGGGTTTTCTAGTGTATTCATGTTTAGAGTTTTAGGAACCACTTCCACTGTAAATGGGGTTTTCCAATGGTTCAGCCACTAAAGGTTTAACGGAAGGGGCCTTTATTCTAAAGCACATACACCAAACAGGGTGTGTGACATGAATCCTAAGGTTCTGGTCAGCCCTAGGAATGGCTTCCACAGCAGTGGGTCGAGTCTCTACTGTCTGTGAGGTTTCAGAGGGACTTTCTACCTTAGGCTCACCTGAAGGCAGAGTCACATCAGTGACTTCAACAGGGTTTTTACACAGAGTTATAGGTTGGACAGGAAAACTTAAGTTTATATCCACAAAGTTAACCACTTCCACTCTAGATGGGTTTTCAAGGGGTTCTTTCACCTTAGTGTTAACTGAAGGTGGAGTCACACCAGTGACCTGATTAATGGTATTGCATCATATTGGTACTAGGACAGAGGTTTTTAAGTGTCTGGGAACTAGTTGAACCAGTTCCAATACATGTGGTTTTTCAAGAGGCTCTATCACCTTAGCAGCGTCTAAAGGTGGGGTCACAGAAGTAATCTCTAGCTTTGTGGGCCTAGGGGCTTTATCCCTATTTGAGGTTATGGGTGCTACACCCAAGTGCCCTTCAGAGTGGCAGTAAATGCCTTTTTTCTCTAAGGAGGGGTTTCCTAAGGGGACCGCTCTTACTTCAAGGTTAAGAGCAACAGTCTTTTTACAAGAGGGCTCAGCTGAGCCAAAGGCTACAGCTTTTCTGTTAGACTCAGTATTAACAGAATTCTTAAGGTATGAGGAGATAGCACTTTTTTGACCTACCTTTATTCTTAGAGTCCCTTAAGGGGTTTAGATATGGCGACGCTTCCATCTTATATCTATCTATGAGAGCTTTGTTCACCCTATCCCAGTTACTTATTTCTACTTCATGTGAATCCAAGAGCACTTGGTAGTCTCTCTTGGGAAGTCTAAAAAGAACCCAGGGTATTATGTCACTCTCACACAAACCAAACCTTTTACAAGTGAGGTCAAATGTTTTCAGCCATACAACAATGTCACAATTCATATCATACTGACACACCAATTCTGGGAACCTGGATGCTGCAGATTCAGAAGACCCTGAAAAAGAAGAAGGATCCAGAAACCTGTCTTTTACAGACATGCCATTCTTTTTCTCACTTTCCCAGATCTTCAGATTGTGTTTCCACAGGAGCTGTCTTTTATGCAGTTCCAGAGACATTTCAGGGTGCATGATAGGAAGTAAGGTAGAGGCAGGAAATGGAGAGGGGATTTGTGAACTAACATCCTCACCAGAAACCTCATATTCCTCTTCTGAGGAGTTTGGACAGCTGTCTGAACCCTCTTCACCCTCACTACCAGCAATATTGTTAGAAGTGGATATAGGTTCACTGACACCATGCATATAATCCCATAATCTTTGTAATAAGTCAAGTTTACTTCCTTTACAATTGAGGCCCTTCTCTTTACACGTTGTGACCACATGTTTCATTGCAGCATAAGAGTAGTCCTCAGGCCTAAAGCAGGTCATGGTGTTGGTTCTTGTGTTAAATACAATAAGTACACTTTACTTTGGCTAAACTAAACCTACTGGATGGTTTCCTTTGGACACAAAGTATATCAATAATCAATGTAATGCAATCCACATTTACCCCAGAGCATGTCAACTGTGTTAGGACAGTTTTTCGGAAGTCCACCCAAGGGCTTAGTATAGCCATTCAACTGAGGCAGTACAAGACTCCACTCTTAGTATAACGCTGTACCACCTGAGTATATGGTAGCATAGACAGAGCAGCCAGGCTTATTTTAGGAGGGAGAGAGGGCTGTAGATTCAGTACAAGTGAAATTGTCATACAAATGATCCAAAGAAACACTATGTATGTAAAAACAAACGATTTATTTAAATACAAGTAGGCCCAGATAAATCTAGGGGTAAGTAAGCACTAAAACATTATATGAAATCATAGTATAAAAACACAACACTATACTTGAAAGTACACAGCCCCAAGAATAGACCTTATCTGAAGCACCTAACTGTAGTTCTAGGGAAGTCAAAACCTTTTCATACACATTCAGTATAGGTCAAGCCTATTCTTGGGGAGTAAAAACCAATGGTTACTATTTACAATTACATTCAGTAATGCAAGGGCAGTAGACCCTTCCAGTTGTATAATGAGTCTCAGTAAAAATCACATAATCAGTCAACTGGACAATATACTGTTGATGAATAGTTAAACACTTATTCTAGGTGCAGTAAAAACCTATAACTACTTTTGTCATAACACAATGTTATACTAGGTGAGTAAAACCTAAAGATGTAATATACAATAACAGGTGCTTTTGAAATCAGGGAACCCCAGATTGAGGTAAACAGTAAGCTCACAATGGAGGGGGAAAGTAAAACCCAATCTTACACTTTACTGAATAGTTATTCTAGGTAGGCAACAACCTAATGTAGACTTATTAAGGACCGGCTAGCAGCAAGTCAGGGGAAGCAAGACCCAGTTGGGGGACACTCACACAATTATCCTTAAGGGACTAATCTGGTGATACCAACACTTTACTTTTGGGAAGAGGCACAATCTAATCACAGGAGAGTAAAATACCTTCCCATCTACTTTCTATTAGACTGGCAAAACAGTTGCTAAGGAAGAAAATTTGTTAACCATACTTTTAAGAAAAGTGCATCACACAGTCAAGACCAGTAAGAACGTTTGTAACTGTTCACTCTTAGATTTACAGTTACCAACCAACTCTTTACAAGTAAGTAACTTTTAAAACACTTATTTTCTTTTCTAGGCAGAAGTCCCAATCCATTAACAGTCTTTCTCTTATTCTTGGAGCATGAGTGTTCTCAGTGGCAGAAGGGGGGTCACTTGGACTAGTGACCAACAGGCAGCGTCAGAATAGGTTCTTTAGTTGCAAAAGTCAGAAAACTGGGTAAAAAGGTAAGTATTTCACTTTAGAATTAGAAGAGGGTCCGGGGGCTTTGCAGAAGACACCCTAGCAGGATTCTAGCAGTGGGACTGGGTGCACTAGACGAGGGACCTCCCAATCACAGAAAACACCACTTAACTGCACAGAAATCCTAACAGGCTTAAGGTAAGTACATACCCAAGCCAACACAGTACCTCAGCATTGAAGAAGATTTTGCAGCAGGAGAACATCAGGGTCTGCAGCCAAATACCTGGTCAATCGATTGCTTGTCATGGAGACTGAAAACGAGACCTCAGTAGGGACTTTGCAGCAGGCATCGAGGAAGAAGGCTCTAGGCAAGGTTTCTCTTGTGGCTGAATGCGGTTCTGTGGATTTGGCGCCTTCTCAAGGAGCACAGAAGAAGACAGAAAATCCTGGTTGAATTCTTGTCATTTTAAAGGTGCAGCACTCTTGGAGGGGACTTGATTCATGTTTCTTGAGATCCACCAGGATTCCCACGAAGTTTCAATGAGATTCGGAATTTGCAAGACAGTGCACTGCACGATGGCTTGAGATCCCAGGGTATTGGTGTATTGCAGCAACGCAAGGTGGCAGCAATGGGTGGGATGACTCAAAATGCAGGTTTCCTTGAGTCTAGTATTCCTCACTAGACTCTGGGTCGGAGTCGTCGTTTTCAGAGGCCCCATGTTGATTGGAAGGAAGGGCTAGAGCAGGCTCCAGTTACACAGCAGGCTCTCCGGTTACTGGAAATCGTTTCCGCCGCTTTTCCTTCATCATCCTCTTCGGTTTTAGTTCCAGTGGTCGACATATCTTCAGCTTCCAGGTTTACAACATTTATCAGGAATTAGAGCACAACATCTGCATACTCTCCCTGCATTTTACAAGAAGGGGCGGTCTGGTTGTCCAATCAGGAAAGCCAGCCCCCCCACTGGGATTTGTCCCCATTCAAGCAAGGCGTAAGACAAAGGGCTGGGAAGTTTTGGACTCCTCCCTCGCTTCCTGCTCTCTCAGACAGACTGGAGCCTGGGAGGGTAGTCCAAGGGACTCCCGCCGAAGACAAAATTCACACAAAGGAATTTCCTACCCTGCATGTCAGGGGAAGGAACAAGAAATGACATGAAAGACTAAAATGGCGAACAAAAGACAGGGTAAAAAAAATTGACACCCTTAGGTCCCTTTACTGCAGCTGTGAACAAAGCCTGCGGTAAAGATGCACCACATTAATACAAAGTATCACTGCCACCAGCCATTGAAGATAAGCTTGTCACTGTAACAGTATTGTTACCATTTTATTTTGAAACGGGATACATTGTATCTCCCCAGCACTCCACATAAGGTGGGGTGTGCTGGTTTCACTAAATAAAATGTAAAACGGATCCAAAGATCCTTTCTACCCTTGGGAACTGTAGTTCACTCAAGGTTTGCACAAGAAAGTTAAAAGGGGAGCCCCTAGGGCAACCCAGCTACAACAGGCACTTAGTGCCAATAAGTTTTTAAAGATGATAACTTTAAAGAGACACTATGGAGAGTCTTAAAAATGACACCCATTAAAAGAGTTAAAGATTATGTGAGTGTGGAAAAAGGTTCCCACTCACTGGGGTATTCATGAAAAATATCCCACTAATAAAGCAAAAAGTTCTGGGGTTGAAACAGGAAAGGACAGTTTACTAGTTCTGTGCAAATCTTACCTAACACAGGGGAAACCAGGGGATAGGGCCAAGTGCTAGGCAAGGGTGGACCAGACTCAGAAGGCTAGTCAGGGAAAGGGTGCACAAGGGCAAGTTCTGGTAGGAACAGGTGCGGGGGAAGACTGGTCGAAGGAGGGCCTGACCCCAGTAAAATTCATTAGACTCATAAGGGAACACAGGCAGCCAGTCGTACCGGCAGGAGGAGACTAGCAGGGGAGGGCGAGAGGGAAGGGGGAGGAGAAGAGGAAGGTCTTGAGCTTCCAGAACATAAGGTGATCCGATGAAGGGGTGCAGGGAGGCCATTTCAAAGGGAGGCTCCTGCCGAAGAGAGAGATCTACCCCCACTATCTGCTTGGAAAAACATCTGATCTACAGAGAGCTGGATCTAGATGGCCGAAGAACTCTAACAGGGAGGCATTTAGGGAGAGAGAGCTGGGTGGAGCAAGGTCCCAGGCCCCAGAAAGCCTTGTCGATGATGCAAAGGGTCTTGAATTTTATCCTTGCAATTACTGGGAGCCAGTGGAGAGATGGTAGGGCTAGAGAGGACGTTAAATACATGTTACACTTGCAATAAACTTAATGCTATCCTAGGAAGCACATTAATATGTCCTTGGATTTCTAATTACTCAAGGAAAACATCTATTTCCTTTGTTTTTTAATTAAAGGTTTTCAAACACCTAACTTCAATTCAACATTAACATTTCTGTAAGTCTGTTTCTCTACATTGATCCAACTACTTCAAATGCTTATTTAATGATTTTTGTCGTGCCAATTATCTAGTGTCAACGACTTGTATTGTGTCACCCTTTTAAAGCCTACACATGTCACACTCTTTGGCCATTTTTATTTCATGTCCCTTTAAGTCAGCTTCTTCAGGGCTTAACTTTTACAATGGCACTAATAAGCAATGCCATCAAAGTGTATCATGACATATAATGAAAGGACATACAACCATATAACAAGGAGATACAAATATCAATTGGTGATTTTGATCAATCCTATTATTTCATCAGTACCTCTAGCCATTAGCAAATACTCTGTTACATCATTATTTATTTCTGAATGGATTCCATATGCATCCATCTGGAAAGTATCCTAATTTATAAGCAACATGCCATCCAAGGCCGACACACTCTATAGTCATATTAAAATATCTTTTATTGATCAATCAATGACGCACACCAGTAAACTGTTCACTTAAATATTATTTTTGTACCTCCTTGATGTGTTTTCTGATGATCATTTATCAAAATGGATCAGTGTATCTCGAATAATAATTAGAAGGACCTTCTCTTTTGCATTCCTTTTAATTTGTGTCTCTTTGGATTACACTGCTGTAATAAAACAGCATTTATTGATCAGCTTGATACTCTTACCTGTAACGTATTTACATTCTATTTTTCTGGTCTACATGAAAATGACCCCTGGGAAAAAGTTGCCAGGTAAATATTTGCCTGCACCCCTAAAAGCCTTCCCCCACATATTCTAGGATGGGTATTATTTACTTTTCTAACTCTAGTCTGAGAATATTTGGGATAAGTGCTTGATTATCACTGGATACCTATCGTGCTTATTTGATGTATAACTTTACCTCCTGTTAGGTTTCACATGCCCATATGGTTTCTTCATTTGCCAATTATTTATTGATTATTTCTTCATCACCTATCAAGGGCCAGACATCATTATGTTGATGCCTTTCATTTCTTTGTTGAATATTTAGCATTATACTTCAATCTATTTAATATTCTCTCTATGTAATGCAGATACAGACAATACAACCATTTTGTATTATCCTTGCATTAATGAGCTTCTTAACTAGTGTACTGCTCTAAACATATTTCATACATTTTTATTGTATACTTCACATATTTCATGCAACTGCATATCTTACCTTATATTTAGCTGTTCCAGCATGGCCTGATAAGCACGTGTCTAATGCTATTCTGGTGTCACTCAACGTCATTTTGAAATACCTATGTATGTTTACCTTGGAAAAAAGGGACTTGCCCAAATTAGTTTTCCTTTTTGTCATCTTATTCCACCACCTTGGAATGTCAAATAATCCTTTTCTTAAATCATACTTTTTCTTGCTCATATTTTTGTAGAAGGGTACTACGTGTGATATACTCTGAGACTATTAGTATTCTGATGTCAACCTAGTTTTAACTTGGCCTGCTATTTTTAGAACGGAGAAATGATATTGTGCACCATTATATGTTGTTATTACACCAGGACCAGTTCCCCCTACATTCCTCCTGAATCCTTTTAATTAATGTTGAACATTCATAATATTGCTAACAAGATATGGATATTTAATAAGAAGGCCATATTGATTATGTGTTCTGTAGGGGAGTATGCAAATGTGCATACCTTTATTCAGCATTGCAAACCTGCACAAATATATACGCAGTGAAAGTCACTCTGATAAAAATAAACACTCCGAGCCATGAAGCAAAGCAGCTATTTTAGTGCAAAACATTGCACGCAGGCCCAACACAGCTTGGCAGATACCTTTTAAAGGCAAGCACTCATGTACTTTTAACCTAAACCCACCATAGTCTGCATAAGCTTAAGAAATATAGAAGCTGTGTTCAGAGTGACAAAATACAGGAGTGCCACCAGTTTGCATTAGCTAAACACATTACATAACTCCAGATTTAGTCAGCCTTTCTCTCTCTCAGAGAGAACCCTCCCCCACTTCTGAGCCTAAAACATCAGGCAGATCCCCATGGTAACACACACACACACACACACGCACGCACGCACGCACGCGCACACACACACACACACACACACACAGCTTCATTTTGTGTTAGTTAAGAAAACATATAGACAAAATATTCAAAGTACTTACTTAACAAATAATCACGATTTCAGAACACTAGCTGAATGCAGCACATGCAGGCCAGAATTCAGCCAACTATCTTCAACGCGCAAAACGTTCCTCTCAGAGCAGAATATTAAACAATTCTTTCCAAAGATTGCAACAATTTGCACAGCCAGAGGTTGAATGGCCGGCACTGATAGGGTGTTGCAAGGGCAGTGAAAGCTTCCCCAGGAGATTAGCTCTCAGCAGTGAGTCATACAAATGCAACTTAAAAAGATACAAAGCCTCGAGTTTAAAGGCAAAACACTATACATTGATTAGCCAAGATGATGCAAGCATATCAGGTTCGACAAGTCATATTTCAAATTAAATATAACAATGTGTGTTCTTGGGCTAAAAGCATGAAGGTCGCTCTCTGACAGAAAGTGAACAGCCGGACATGTTCATAGAGATAGAATAAGTACAGTACCACACTGCCAACCATGGGGCATATCACATTTACAGAGAATTCTTTGTGCCAAACACTCAGTTATGCAGAAACACTTATTTATTTCTCATCCCTAAATAAGAAATAGAAAACACAGACATTTGCACCTAGCCACTACAATGATGCAGGCAACACATTTTGCATAAGCATGTTTGCCTATATAAATAGAACTCAATAGGAACTAATGAATTAGTATAGCCAGGGTCGGACTGGCCCTTTCGGTCTTTCGGGCCGTGGCCAAACGACTTTGGGGTCCTCTGGGCCGCTTTTCCTGCTGCCAACTCTGGGCCGTTAAAAAAAAAAAAAAGGTCATTTATCTTTTTTTTATTCGCATGCCGGGCCGTGTGGACGCTAGTGTGTGTGTGCACCGCCGAGCCGCGCCGTGCGGAGCCAGATGGAAGTCAGATGGGGGGGGGTTCAGCCAGGAGGGGGAGGCGCCGCGCACCGGTGGCACTGTCTGAGTCTGCACAATCATCATAGAAAGGTACACTAGATGTTACCTTGCTTTGATGATTGCATCTGCATCTGCATGCATCATAAGTTATGATGCATGCAGATGCAGATGCATGTGCATAATTCATTCATGCCACCATGGCGTCGGTGGGCCTGGGCCACCAGGCCGGCGGCAGTGCCACCACTGCAGGGGGACGGTGCGCCTGCCGTGTGTGTGCTCGCCGGCTCACGAGCCTCTGGCCTGTGGCGGCCAGAGAGAACGTCACTTGTTTGATCTGTGGGAGGGAGGCAGGCTGAAGGCAATTGCAAAGCAATTGTAACACCTGCCTCCCTCCGAGTCCTCCTGACCCTGGGGGTGCAGCCTGCAGGGCTGAGGGCTCCGCGGCGCTGAGCTGGGGCTGGCACTGTCAGAACACAACACAGTGACACATTTCACACTTGCTTTCAACTCTGCAGGAAGTAAGTAACATTTCTTTGCAAAGTTGAAAGCAACTGTCTTCAAGTTGTGCCTTGGGGCTGGGCTAGGCCCCAGGGCCACCGGCGCCGTGGAATAACCCAATGAAAATTTGGCTGGGCTGCAGGCTGCCCCTGCCCACCCAATATTCCTGCCAATTATGCTGTGGACCACTTGGAGGCCGACAGTGCCAGTGCCCAGTTGCCCACACAGGAGGACCCACCAGGCAGCACTGAGGCGTCCAGCAGTGCAGACAGTGCCCAGTGCCAGCCACAGACAGCAGCCAGCCAACAGCCAGCCAGTCAGTCACTGAGGTAAGGAGTCTAGAGAGTGTGACTAGTGTACTATTCTGTAGCCAACAGAGCCAGAACACTGAAATAGAAATTGGGACACAGGCAGGAATCGTAACGTTGATTTGTTCTTAATGTAGGTGGCTGCATTGACTACTTTTATTTTAATTTTAAAAGTAGTACTTGCACTTTAAACTAGAATCTTTTCTGTCATTTCTGATTGGAGAACATCTAAACAGCTGATGTCCTTTTGCTCGCTTTGACGGTGCCCGAAGACTGAACTGGCAGGTATAATACACGCAGGACTATCCTGTCTTGGGGGCAAAGTTGGTTTGTTCATAATGTAGGAATTGATACATAGATGTATTTCTGCATTTTGCTTATTGAAAATAGCACTTGCACTTTAAATTAGGCATATAGCAATCAGGAGCCTTTTCAACCATTTCCGGTTTATGGACAGTTTTACTGTCTATGCCGTGTCCACGACCACCGAGCGAGCACACCTCTAGGTCACATAACAAGTGGCAAAGTTCACTCTGGATAATTTGTGTCCTATAAAATGTCACTTCGCCTCAGAGTACAGCAGCAACTGGCAAAATAGCCTCTTTCTTCAGAGGAAGAGGCAGCAAAAAAAGTGTCGGAACTATTGTTTCAGAAATCTCCATTTATTACGGAAATCAACTCTCTCTCATATTTTTGGTGCCAAAATTACATTTCGAAAAGGCTTTGTTCCTGGAAGAGCGAGCATCTCAACTTTTGAAGTTATTCGAATCCCGACTGTTAAAATTGAAATGTGAAATTAGCAGTCGGGATTCGAATAACTTAAAGTGAAGATGTGCATGCTGCGCGATGCACCCAAACCACCACTCGCTCTTCCCTCAGCAACAAAGCCTTCTCGAAATTTAATTTTGGCACCAAAAAATATGAGGGAAATTTGGTGTTTAAATCAGTGATTCGCCTTTGATGGCACGGGCTTTGAGGGCGATCGTCCCGTCCACCTGATACCTCCCACAGGAAATGATTCATTCAGCATGGAGGCAGAGTGACAAAAACAAGACTTGCCAGCTCTGCCAGCGCCTCAGGGTCACCCGTCGCTAGACTGCAGAGGATACAGGAATAGCTCAATCATTTTTGGCGCCATCTATACCTCCTACCTGCTCCTTCTAGTCCGGTTCGGTTTATTGTGCTCTTCGAAGTGCGATCCTCTCATGCGTTTTGTAGAGAATTAAATATGCAAGAATTTTCTATTCGCATTGCAGGATGTGTGTGTGTAAGTCATTTTCACTGAAAATACTGTTTTGCTAAATGCAGGGTAGCCCTGTAGCTCTACCATAGACCCCAAGGTACACTCACCTAGGTGCATTTGACTCTAGCAACTTGGAGCAGTGTCTCACTTTTGGCCGCCAGTTCTCCAAACCCCTGCTTAGGGCAATACACCTAAAATACAAGTTTATGTTAAAACACAAGCTACTACACCAAAACCTTCAACTTTCACTCATGGGGACCTTTGGAACTCGAGACTAGGGAAGTATCCACTGACTGTCTCTATGGCCTCGGATAGCTCACAATATCAGCTCGTTTTTTTCCCCTGTTATAATTTTCAGGTTCTGCACATACCTGCCTAACGTCCAGGGTTTTACTCATAGACTCCGTGTTTTTACGCTCTTCTCCTGGTCTCCGAGGAAGAGCGTGGAGTCTGGGAGGTTCAGCATCGCTGGAGAGGCAGCGCTTCATCTAGTCGTGGCCCTTAGAATCTCGACCGTCTGGCACATGTCTTTATATATTTGCATTTATATCACGATGCATACACCTCGTTTGTAGCTTATTTTTCAGGTTACAAGCAGTTCACGTAAAACATGTAGGGAGGTGTCAGGGAGCGCGAGGTGGGGCTGGTCATGAGTAATGTAACATTTTCTAGGACACATTGTCTAGAGTGAACTTTACTTTCTTGTCTCTGACTTTACGTCTGTGCATTTACATCTTCATGCATTTGCATTACCTTTAAAAGAAAAAAAAACAGGGCACAAGCCCCAGACCCATCCCCTTTAAACCGAAAGGGCCAGTCCGACCCTGAGTGCTGCTAGTGTGGGAGAAGGCAGGGTACAGGTGAGGAGAGGCTCACAGCCGGGGTATGAGGGAGTGGGGGGAGTTGCGGGGGGTTGAAACTCCCTAGAAAATGTCATAATCCCGCCCGTTGATGGCTGCACAAAATCAGTTAAAAAAATGTTTATGCAGATTTCAACAGGCGGAATTATGACATATAACCAAAACTTTACCTCAGAAATATTTCCGTAGTAATGGATTTTGTGATGCCTGCGGAAGAATTTTTTTTTTTTTTTTGAAGTAGGGCTCACAAGTGATTTCCTTTGCGCAATAATAGGGCTCAACGGGGAAGCGTTATTTGTGGGAAAATTTCTTGTTCACTCCGTGTCACTGTCAGACAGCTTTGTCCACTGGCCTCTCGTCTGCTCCAAGCAGAACACACATTTGTGAAGCGAATCTTTGACGCCTCGTAATATAGTCAAAACAATGTCCCCATTAAATTAATATTGTTCTAACATACGCGGCGGCAGCAATGCTGGTTTTAAATCTTGTTCTATTTTACTGCAGCGATTGTATCTGAAACACATGCTTTGTGTTTTGCATTAGATTATTTTAATGACAATATCAGCTTTAGTGCAACTATAAAAACACACATATTGCAGTGAAAACATATATAGCCGGTCAAGTGGCACAGCTAGTAGAGCGCTCGTTTTGACACCTGTGCAGTGCCTGCTAACGCAGGTTCAAATCCTGGCAGGGCCAAACTCAGCCTTTCATCTTTCCGAGGTTGATAAATGAGCACCACACACCGTGGGTAATAATAAGCAGCGCTCAGATACTTGAGGGTTCGTTGCGCTATATAAAAGCCAAATTATTATTATATGAACCGCCTTTGTCATTTTGGGAATTATGCATATTTAAAAAAAAATCACTTTCATGAACTGTGTTTTTGTTGCCATTTAACACATGCATGTAATCTTCCTTCATCCCCTGTAATCCCATCATTGCCAGTTCACGTTATGCCAAGATTTCTTACTGCTTATTTAGCATGTCTTTGACAGATTCCGTCATGCGAGCGTGGCGATCACAGCATTTCCAGTTTCATAGTGTACAATTAACAATCAATTATAGCATATATGTTACTGCAATTTACTGAACACCTGAGCAACGTAAACATTAGTCAGGAGGGCAGAGGAAAAACATGCATAACACAAGTGCATGTGTCTCAGAGGCACAGGTGATTAGACAGGGAGGCAGGCCATCTGCGCCATTGCAAAAGGGGTCCAGCCATGTGCAAATAAGTCAGGTACTGCCACCAACGGTAGCAGCCCAGCCCAAACTGCTAGGCCAGGTCCCCTCTAGCACAGAAACACAAGCAACCCCAGACATGTTTTGGCCTTATTCGTCCTCTGAGGTGTAGCTTGATTCCCTATGGCACAGAGAGTAAGGGACCCACGCCTGGGCATACCCTCTCTCACACAGGGAGACAAAACTACAACCAAAAAAGTTATTGGTGGAAAGTTTTGAATACATCTAAACCACTCACACTATGTATATCAGTGAGGCAGTGCCACCAATGGTAGCAGCCCAGCCTGAACTGCTAGGCCGGGTCCCCTCTACAGAACTGAGTGTACATTCTACATTGCTAGCCAATTGTTCCAAAAATGTTTGCTTTAAAATGCCTGATTCCAACCCAACATTTAAAAATTATTCGAAGAGGAAGTACCGCCCAAAACTTTACTTGATTAGTTCACGTGAGCATGCTTGGGTCAGTTCAGGGAAAATCTATGCAAATTCACCATTTGCAATTGCAACCTCTCTAGACTGTAGTGGCATTGTCTGAGTAGGGCATATACGCCCATGAAGATGGCTAGTTCAGTCTTGCTCTTGCACCCTTCTTTGACCAGACATCGAGAGAACCCGATTCCCCCATATAAAAACATCTTTTTGCAGGGTTTGCTTCCCCCTCCCCACTCCTGCCATGTTGGATACTCCCCTGCTGAGTTCCAATCCATACAAGTCAGCTCAAGCTCCTTTGAATGTTGTGAGCCACCTTGGATTAATTTCACCATCCTAGCAACCTTAATGCATTCCATAGAATTCAATGGAACCCGCTCCCCTTCAAATCTTTATCACCCTCCCAAAAATGTTTACCCCATTGATTTCAATGGGGTCACTATTCCAGACATTTGTCTTCACCCTCGTTGGTGACTCAATGCCCTTAGCCAAAGAGTACTGTGATTACTGGCAATTTACTTTATCTCTGTGCACCTCAAATGTTGTGAATGTTTGTGTGTGTCCAGCATGGACTCCGCTATGTTTACACTCTGTTTCCATCATGTGACAAGCTGTTTCTGTAATTCTGCACCACATTGTAAGTTTGGCGGTATCAACTATGGTAATACCGCTCAATTGAATTCCTCTTACTGCATGCGTCTACGATAATACTACAACTGATTTAGGGTTGGTGCCAAGTACAAGTTATTGCCCGCTTTTGAGGTTAAATGAACTGCATTGGGGACATGTGGTAATACTGCATGGGGCAAGACCTCCATTGAAGATGAGGCAACAAGCAGGCAGCATATGCATGGGCTGCAAAGGCCATTATCGTGTGTTTCGGCAAGATAGGCGCTACTCTGGAATGCCACCTGTTACCACCATACTTATAGTGAAGCCGATAGTGGCAGACTGGCCCATAAGGAACTTGGGAACACTCCAGAGGGGCTATGCCTCTGAGGACCTGTCTGGGGCTGATCCAGTTACGAGCTTTATTTTTCCACCATCCGACAAGTATGTCATAATTATTGGAGGGTATAGTTCGTATTTTTCACTGGTCTATTGCAACACTGAGCTCAGCTGTTCTTGGTGAGGACAGCGGTCAGAATTAGGTGGCACAGCCATGGGCCAATGTATTGCCCTACTGCCATACTTTCATGCTTAGTCTCCCTACCTTTCCACATTCAGTTTCCAGTGTTACATGCCTTTCGAAACGCAACCTATAGTATGGACATTGTGAGCTAAGGGGGGTGGGGTGGGGCTGGGCATGTTGAAGTCTATAGCTGTACCAGTTCCGGTGATGAGTGCGAGGAGTTCGGGTTGTAAAAGCTACTGGACGTGAGCAGTAGCTCGCTGTACCTGTTATTGGAAATGGTGTTACCTTGCGCTATCTATAATCTATTGCCTGACATATGTGGGAATTCGTCCTCTACCTGTGACTTAATGGGTGCAGCAACGTTCACAGAGAATGATCAGGAGCCGATTGTGTTAGGTGAGCTGGCTTTACCATAGCTGGCAGCAGGCTGTACCAGTTATGCTGTTCGGCCCCTTGTGCATCAGAGCTGGTTGTATTTGTTACTGGGCAATGTGGGCATGAGCGAAATGTAACTGTATCCGTTTTGGAAGCTGGCTGTACCTGTTCATTGGCATGAATAGTTAGGTAAAGAGTATTGCATGCTGCTACATTGCTCTCAAAACATTTAGGCTTCCTTGATAGAGATGGATTGTGGCCCTGCCCATGGTAAAACATGACTTTTTCTCTGTGGGGAGGGGTTGCAACTGGGGGAAAAGATGAGGGAAAAAGTGTCAGTACTGAAAAGCCAGTTGAACTGGGAGCAGCCTCGGACTGGCCTGTAGGACAATAGGCCCAAGGCCAACTTAAAACACAAAATGCTGGTGTGGGCCCATTTTTTTGGCCAAAGTGGGACCCTTATTGGCCCATGTGGGCCAGTTTGATGAGTTAATTCACATTGTGACTAGTAGTTTTGACCAGTGTTGCTGAATAAATATTCTTTAAAATATACAATTTGCATGTCACTTTATCAGAATTCTCCCCTTGGGTACCTTTTGTATGTAAACAGGTACATGCTTCCAGATCCCCCAAATGCTGCACCTAGGGAGAGGAGGAGCGTTACTAACTTATTGGGGGCTACTGGAAACCAAGTCCTGGCACCTCTACTGTATACAATGCATAAGAGTGAGAGGCGTATGGGCTATTTCAGACAGAAACTTAAACCAAAGTTGCCAGAGAAGGGAGAAATCCTTCCATCCTGCGCTGGAAGGGGATGGGAAGGGTAACGGTTCATATTGTTTTCAGGACCGCCCATATGGTCAGTTCCATACTACCAGTTTCCCTATTGCAAGGCGCCTGACGCAGGCATTCTGGGTGCCTACCACTAGCAAAATGCTATTAGTATTTAAATGAAATATACTGTGTTTATTGGGTTTTCATCATCTTAACTTTGTTTCTTGTTGCAGGCAGGTCGCTGTTCAAGTATCCACTCTAGTCAAGCCTTAGCAGAGGCACCAACAGCCAGCCAGGCGAGCTCATCCCTGTGGATAAGTAACCACTTGTGACTGTATATCTTTAATACAGTGTAATGTAAGGTGGTCATGCCTGGCACACTCAAACCACTTGGGCGACCTTCATTATGCACACCTTTTGTCTCCCCCCCTCCCCCCATGAGCCCAGCCTCCCTAGGCTCCAGTGCAGCCTATAATCAGCAGTGACCAGGCAGGACTCCTATCCTATTCTTCTGCACACAAATTAGAGTTAGAGAATCGGGCGCTCTCCTCGTTCAATCTGGTCAAGTTTTGTTATTGTGAATTTGCAAATTCCAGACCTAATGTGTGCTAGGGCAAAAGGAAACACTGGATTATACCTCTCACAAACACGGGTGGAGGGTAGGATGATTACACAAAGGTGTGCATTTGTGTGCACTCAGCAGGAATTCAGTTGCTTTAAGTATGTATTGCTGCATACATCATTGGTGTTTTTCATAAGTTAATTACAATGCAGTTTTCCTTTTTAGCTACTATTTTTTTCAGAGACGTCAGACCATAATACAACATCCAGGCCACTGCTGGCCAGGATAAATAAAATAAATGCATCCAGTTCATTTACCATGCCATGGGACTGGATTACTGTTAGACTCAGCTGATAGTGTTCTCTTTTTTGGGGAGGGAGGTTATGGTGGGGCTGGGGAACAGTCAAATCTGAAAATGCTGACATTGATCTAATAGAAAGCACTTGTTTCCTCTTAATGAAATGCTATTTTGGATGTTTGCAGCCAGGTTACTTAGACCTACTGTGATAAAGGCAGGATTTTGATGCCCATTTAAGTTCATTTTATTTTTTAGGAGAGAAATGGATTAAAAAAAAGAAAGGGAGGAGCAGAAAAACTAAGAGAAAAGAAGAAATAGCGAATTGAAGAGGAAATCCGGCAAAACAAAAAAATTGAAGATCTGTTTACAGGTCAGACTATCAAAAAGTCACATGGTATTGCTGGGAAAAAAGTGGAGGAGGGTGACCAGGCATCATCTTCAGGTACAAGTGTTAAACCTGGTTCTTCACTGGAGCCATCAAGAGCTCAAGATGTGAGAACAGAGGAAGTGACAGAAGCCGGCGTCTCTGCAGTTATTGGTGACATCTCAACAGAGGCAGATGCAGCAGCAACTGCAATGTCAGCAATCATTGAAGGTTCCCCCCGAGAGGAAGTGTTGGAAACCAGTGTGCCAGAAATAATTGAGGATGTCTGTCTTGAGGGTGTGGCAGCCAATGGTGGTACCAGTCTGTAACACACAATTGAGGATTCCCCCAAGGAGGAAGTGTTGGAAACAAATCTGACAGAAATAATTGAGGATGTCCGTCTTGAGGGTGTGGCAGCCAGTGGTGGTACCAGTCTGTCACAAACAATTGAAGATTCCCCCAAGGAGGAAGTGTTGGAAACAAATTTGGCAGAAATAATTGAGGGTGTCCGTCTTGAGGGTGTGGCAGCCAGTGGTGGTACCAGTCTGTCACAAACAATTGAAGATTCCCCCAAGGAGGAATTGTTGGAAACAAATCTGACAGAAATAATTGAGGGTGTGGCAGCCAGTGGTCGTACCAGTCTGTCACAAACAATTGAAGATTCCCCCAAGGAGGAAGTGTTGGAAACAAATCTGACAGAAATAATTGAGGATGTCCGTCTTGAGGGTGTGGCAGCCAGTGGTGGTACCAGTCTGTCACAAACAATTGAAGATTCCTCCAAGGAGGAAGTGTTGGAAACCAGTGTGCCTCAAATAATTGGGGAAGACATCACCCTCCCAGAGGAAGTGGCAGGTTCTAGTAATTCAGAAGAATCTTTATCTGCTTTACCACATACTGAAGACTCAGGGAACTGGGGTGTGCAGCACAGAGCATGGAAAAACCAGATCAACTTTCCCATTTGTTTCAGCACCATCCAATTTAACCTCCCAAACATAGACACATTAAAGTAGAGCTAGCATATTGGAGAAAAGATGGGAGTAAACGGCATTGGTTAAGTTACTCTGAAATACAAAATGCCCTTTTTTGCACAGTTTGTTTAGCCTTTACTAAACGTGGAGAGAGGGGTCTTTTCATCAACGGGATAAAAAACTGGAGGCGTATTTACCAGCGCATTGCAGAACATGAGGCAGGCAAAGGTCATTGGAGGTGCACGGATTCATATATGATGACCATTTCAGGGGTCGACATAGGCGGTCTACTCTTCACCAACAGAAATTAGCTCGAAGTGAGAAAATCAGAAAAAGGAGAGAAGTATTGGAGCGCGTCATTGAAGTTGTAAAAGTCATTGGGAAAAAGGGGGCTCAATTTTCGTGGGAAATCAGAGTCCACGTTTGAGCTGGATAACAAAGACCTGGATCATGGCAACTTTCTTGAAATGCTTCTGCTCCTAAGTAAATTTGACAGGCCTATAAATTAACATATTAAGGCCATTCAAACCAAGTCCAAAAAGAAAACCGGGCAAGGACGGGGTGCTTTTGTGACCTGCATGTCAAAGACTACAGTTGGGTATGTGATTGAAGCCATTTCCAAACTGATTAAATTGGTAATCAGTCAAGAAATAAAGGAAGCAGGACTATTTTCCATTCATATAGACTCAACCCAAGATGTGAGTGTTACCGATCAGTGCTCTAGAATTATTAGATATGTTAGAGACACTGTACATGAACGCCTGCTAGCAGTAACCAACTGCACTTTGTCTGCTGGAAAGGGGCTGTTTGAGTTGGTGCAGAGTGTTATTAAAGATAATGGTCTTGACCTACGCAAGTGCATTGGAAATTCAACCGATGGTGCATCCAATATGCAGGACCAGTACAATGGTCTCACATCCTGGCTCAGTAAGGAATCCTCTGGTCAAATACATGTCTGGTGCTATGCACATGTATTAAATCTTGTACTTGTAGAAGGGACACAAGTATCAAATTAATCCACGTCTTTGTTTGGCCTGTTAAACTCCTGTGCCGTTTTTTTCTGGGAGTCCTACAAAAGAATGGATGTGTGGCGTGGGCTATCTGTGGAAGGCCGCACAATCCAAATAATCGGAGAAACAAGGTGGTGGGCAAAGGATGCAGCACTACCGAAAGTTTTTGGCTCCTTTAATAACCCAAACAAAGCAATGTTCATCAATGTGGTTGTAGCACTCAATAATATTTGCTCAAATACAGATAAATTCAATACAAACATCCGTTACCAAGATTTATGCCTTTCTGAGGCTCTGTGCAAATTCCAAACCGTGCTCACAGCCCAGTTATATCTCTGAGTATTTAATTCGACAACCCCATTATCTAAGTACCTCCAGACAAGTGGAATGGACATCCTCCAGGCACAAAGACTGGTCTCGGACACAACAGAAATGCTTGCTGCACACTCAAGAAATTTTGATTCTGTGTACTGTGCAGCAGAAAAATGTGCAGAATGGGCCAATGTGGGATTGGATGAGAGAGGCTATGATAAAGGAGTGGAAACTGCACTTCCAGAGGGGAGAGTGTCCCACAAAAAGAGGATGCCTGGAATGAGTGCAAGGGATGAGCCAATCACCTTGGCTAAAGCCCGGTTTTAGAGTTACTGTACATTATGGACAACATTCCTCAAAGCCTAACTAGTTTAACTAGTCGGTTTAAACCCCACTCATCTCTTGCCGCAGATATAGCATGCCTGGATCCCACAAATTTCAATGAAAGTCTACCCGACAATGCTCTTACAAATATGTGCTCCTTGCTTGAAAGACTGGATGACTCCATAACGCTACAGGGGTTAAGGGAAGAACTCTCAGACTTTGCAAGCAAGTGGACTAAAATGAAGAGGACACTACTAGAAGAGTATGCCTTTGGCACCCTACATGGTGAAGATCCAGCACTACAAAAAGAATATGGAGAGCTACCTAAACATTTAGTACAGACATTCAATACATGCCGTAACTGTGCAGTATGTTGCTACGCAATTCTAAAAAAGTATGAACTTTTTAGTAGTGCTTACCGGCAATTGTATTTGGCATACAAGTTCATCTTGACCTTATCTTGCACACAGTTAGCATGTGTTTTTCGAAATTGAAGAATATTAAAACCCGCCTAAGAAACCACCTCAACCAGGACAACCTCAAATCCTTTATGCTCATGTCTGTGGAGCGGAATTTGCTTGTCCAATTGCAAAATTCAGATAAAATGGACCTGATTGCACAAAAAAGTGCATTGTTGAAGGGACTCTGATTGAGTGATTTTTCAGGATTTCCATAAAGACTTTAGAGCCAGCTTGTCAATGCATGCAACAATGTTCTTGAAGGCAAACAGCCTAATATCGTCTTTTAAAGTAAAAAAAAAACATTTAAGTTTGGATAAGTCACCAACTAACATCTTAAAAACTTACTGTATGGCACCTTCAGGATTCACATTTGACCATCATCACTTCAATCACTAGGACCTTGACTTGGTTCAGTTGAAATGTGCAATACATCATGTACTCTGAAACCATGATGATGTGTCCAATCAAAGTGGGAAGGGTGACAAAGTACGTAGAATCATAAAGTGTCTGTGAAGACGGTACCGTTCATCAAGACAGTGTTGACATCAGTGAGGACAATATATGAATCATTCAGCTTTACATTTTAGTGTATCATCAGATTTGGAGTCCAGGCCAGCTACAACAGAAAAAGACTTTCCACAGATGATAGGGCTGGGGGCCAAGATGAGGCGCCACCCAAAAAGCAAGAAAGGCAAGCAAGCAATATATAGTCAGTCCAAAGACATTGTAATAGTGCCAAAGACACAGCAACAACTAAAATGCACCCCAAATGGACAATCCAGACTTTTAAAAGACTTCTCTCTGCCCTTTATGTATGGCAACCACCTAGTAAACTGTTTCCCAGCAGCACAAACACCTGGCCCCAGAACTACAGGAAGGCCACGTTGGGAGCGGCACGTCATTGTTCGTGCCCAGGAGCAAAGGCACAGGGCTTGTGCTCAAGTCCTCTTGCTGAGAAGACATGTCTCAGAGCAACTCCGGCTTCATATCATTGCGAGGGGCCACGCACCACCGGATCAACATCCCGGCCCCTCTGGCCCCTCGCCTGACACAGATAACGCTCTGCATAACCTTGGGCAGCAGTGGGGTCACGCAGGGGGGCCCAGCCAGCCCCACCAGACAGAGACAACTGGCGCCTGCTTCCTGCAAAGGTAACTGTACCAGTAAGACACTGCATGCCACGTAACAGAGCACAACACTAATCAGCGCTTCCCAGCCATGCGCAGCACCATAAATCATTGGATAGCGGGCCGGCTTGCTAGGTGTGTGAACACAATTTCAGAACACCTTCCTAAGGTGTTACTTTTACTGCTTACTCCTGCATGCACTAACACTTTACCACCACTTACTAGAGCCACATGCAGCCCTACTGTGCATGTTTAGTAGCCACGTGCGTACGGCGCCTCTCTAAATCTCTTGCATGTGTACAAGCATGTGAACAGCAAGATGTGGCAGTGTTTGATATGTGCACTAACTGTAGCACTTTATTGCAGCATTTGAACAGCTATTACGACACATCCTGGCACAATGAAATCGCAAGAGACAACAAGGGAGACCCTGGTGACAACTAACCTAAGCTAAGTGCTGCACTACCTCATGTGTGTTTATTATGTTGTTGTGCCTTTGCATAGTGCTATAGTGAAATTGTATATGTGTGTAGAGTCAGAAGCAGAGACGTGTGTTTCTATGAGTGTAACAGCTAGCTGGAAGCATGCCCAGTGATCAAAACCTTACCCTAACATCCCCAACCTATCCACAACCTCTCCCTAAACCTCATTCCGGTTTCCCTATCCACCCTCCTATCCAACCTTTGTCACCCTACCCTAACCCTCCTTCCCTGCTGGGGTTGCAGAACCCTGTATAAGCATTGCCTTGCTGCAGGTCCCAAAACCGCAGTGGGGGTGGTTGGTTCATGCCACTCCTGTTTCTCGGAGCTGTGGACGGACCCTGTCACAGAACTGTATGCAAAGTAATGTTATTTTATGAGTTGTGTTGTAATGTAACAGACAAATGAACCCTCCATACGTAGCATTTTCTGACCTCTCCCTAAACCTCATTCAGGTTTCCCTACCCCCCTCCCCTCCTATCCAACCATTGACACCCTAACTCTCCTTCCCTGCTGGGGTTGCAGAACCCTGTATAAGCATTGACTTGCAGCAGGTCCCAAAACCGCAGTGGGGGTGGTTGGATCATGCCACTCCTGCGCCTCAGAGCTGTGGACGGACCCTGTCACAGAAAAGTATGCAAAGTAATGTTATTTTATGAGTTGTGTTGTAATGTAACAGACACATGAACCCTCAATATGTCGCATTTTCTGTAAAAGTCATGAATTGACGTGATTCACGGATGATGGTTTGAGGGCCACTTTTTTTGAGGCGAGGGGTGGGCCACTTTTTTGAGGTGAGGGGTGGGCCACTTTTTTTTTGTTGTCCGGGCATATTTCTTGTCCCAGTCCGACCGTGAGTATAGCTACATATACTCATGTAATGCTGTCTGGGATGTATTAGCAAAGTAAAGACACATTTATGGCAACATTCACTAGACAAGCAAATACATATTCATGCCATTATCAATTTGCACATATGCCCCAAAATAGAATTGCTTGAAACCTTGATCACATTACCTTCAGATAATATTGAATACAGCCACTTTTCATGATAATGTGCAAACATTTCTGCATATGCATATTAGCCCAATTGCCAAAGAGTACTGTTTGCAAGCAGCAAAGTCCTGAAACAAAAGTCCATGCACAGGACAAATGAAACCATGCAGAATGAAGTAATCTTCCCAGTTTGAAAAGAACACTGATAGATCCAGTTCATAAAATGAGAACAGAGTGCTGGTGCCAAACTGTGAAAAGTTTCCTGAGGAAGGAAAATGAATTGTTATATTTTGTCATATGCTACCAAGCTGTTAAGTTTAATTTGTTCATTTTGCTTCCTCTCACCTTGGAACAGCCAATGAGAAAGAATGCTTTACTGATACATGTGTCCACTGATTCTGTCCAATTCGAATGCACAAGAAGTCTGGTGACATCACCCTGCAATGAGCTAAACAGACTGCACATGTTTAGAATAAGCCAATTAAAATCAAATCATTTCTATTGCAATGTTTTCTAGTCAATCATAATAGAGAGAATTGTTACAGATGTATTGCATTTTGCGAATATGATATAAGTATGTACTCACTTTATTAGTACTGCAATGTCTGTTAGATAATTCCCTGCACTGGCAGTCTATTGCATTCCATGTTTTGTGTTCCTGTACCTGATGCATCTCATGTTTTGGCTCTTCTTGGATTATTTTGACATCAGAAGGGACTTGCCATACATGTCTTCATTTATATTGAGAAACCAAATTATTCATAAATGCAATCCCACCTTGTCTATAATGTATACTAATCAGCTTGATTATCCCAGTCATATATTTGGAATCCATTATTCTTTAATCGTTTATTAAGATTGTGATTTGACATCAATTATTGTCATATATGCATTAAGTCATAAGAAATAATGTATTAAGTACTAACCCAGTGCCACTTACGCTCACTAACCAATGCCTCATCTGCTCCACAAAATAACTCCACAATCCACTCCACCATCTTTTCTCTTACTGATCTGTCCATCATTCCTCCATCTCTGATCTCACCCAAACAACCCACAACGTCCTGCTTCCTGGGGAATCTTTTAACCCCAACTTATCCTCTAGTCTGTTTGCTTTCACTGGACAATCTGGCTCTGTCTCCCCCACCCAGGAGATGTTATGCACATATATGCCATAAACCCCACATCATTTCTGCACACAGGACCACCACGGACCAATGGCAGTTATTGTGCAATGTCCCAGTTTGTGTTGGGAGGGTTTTGTCTGGCTTACCCTGAGGTAAGTACAGTCTTTATTTAGTGAGGTTTTGTTTAATGTCCCTGTTGGTCTAGGAGACCGATTCTGGTCTCACCCCTGCCACGTGGGGGCTCTGGCTGCTCCATTTTCTGCTTCTTCTCCCATGATACATTCTGTGCAGAACTGGTACAGGACTTCTGACAAGTAACCAGGGCCTCCAGATCTCTTCTCACTAGCTCCCTCTAACCGTTGGAGTGTTCCGAAGGCTTTGCCTGGGGCACTGATGATATTCTGTCCTGTGGGTGGTCTTCTCTCCCATGTTCAGTGTTTCTCTATAAAATAAACTTTAGAAATGGCCAGAACCTGGATTCAAAGGCATGGGGTTATGAAAATTGGTACTCCACATATATAAGTTGACACATGGGCAGGGGGCCGGAATTGGGGCCATGCCAATTGCCATCTTCCCCCACTGGGGAAGTACTGGCACTTGATTCCTCCCTTGTAGGTCTCGCACGGCAGGCTGCAAGGGGATCCAATCCAAACTTGGCAAGGAAAGCAATATATTTAAAAATGTACTGCTGGCTCTTCAATGTCTTCAGCAAATCGCAATGAACCTTCTATACATAACACAATGTGAATATGAGGAGCACATGCTTTGTACTCTTTTTCTCTTGACCCAAGGGCAAACAGGTGGCATTTTAATGAAATTTAGTATTACTAAAAATGTATGTTGAAACTGCCTGTAGACTTTTACTGGATACATGGAACAGAGTTCATTAGGATTTAATGTAGCTATGTTTAGGAGAAGTGTATTCTTTATTTTTAAGAAATCTATTAGTTTTTCCAAGCAAATTCAGCATTACTTTTTGTGTTACAGATTATGTTGGAGGACATAGCCTCTATAGCATTCCATTACTTCAAAAGCAAGCTCTATAGGACAATGGAGAGAACAGACCAGGCTCACAATTACTGGTGTCTCTTTGATGCAAGACAGGCAAGAGACAGGGCAGTGTTAGATTAGCCGAGCAAAGCAGTTGAATTTAGGATAAGGGGTCAATCATCATGGATTTGGTAGGTCACACAGACTTCTGTTCCTCCCTCCCCACTTCCTGCAGACATATCACTCTGGGATTGTCATCATCAGTCAAATGCTCTTTTCACAGCAGCCATGATTGAACCCTTACAGAAGGCTTGTGATTGACCAATCCGCTGTGGAAGATTGACTATTCAAGGGGGTGAGTGTCATCTGCAATCATCAGAAGAAGAAGATTTCACCTGGTACTTTATCCGGATGCAGTCTGTCCAAAGTTCGAGGTGATCATCAAGACTCCAAGAAGGAACCAAGACTCACCAATCCCAGAGGACTATTTGCGGTGACCAGAAGTTTGGACAATGCCTGCCTGCTACCTTGACATTGACAAAAAAGCTCTGTCCACTGTAAGTGGCAGTTCTGCGGTTACTGGTCATTTGGTCGAAAAAAAAAGGTTGACAGGACAAATGGTCTACGCAATTTGGTCGAAAGACAAATGGTCGAATTTTTTTTTGTATTTTCACATTTTTTTTTAATTTTTGGGGGGGGGTTCTCCCCTAACCCCCTTTTTTTGCTTAAAACCCTTTTTTTTCCTAAACGAAAACCTGAAAAATATATATAAAAATTAAAAAAAAAATTGACCATTTGTCTTTCGACCAAATTGCGTCGACCATTTGTCTGTCGACCAATTTTCTGTCGACCAAATGACCGGACAGCCAGTTCTGCATGTGTCCTCTTGCAATCTTCCTGGCTGGGAAGGGCAGAACTAGGACTCACTTTATTCTTTAAGTCCCTTTGCTGGGTCTCAGTGCAACCCATGGACAAATGAGCTTCTCTTGGATCTGGTTCCCATCTCAAACTGCTTGCGAGATATTCCAGCGCAGACATCGCCTGTCTATCCCAAACTTCTTCTTGCCAAGAGCCATTGCTGCTTGTCGAACGACTCCCCATATTTGACACCATTAACCCACACAACAACCTGATGGCAAATCACCACCTCAGAAATCTCCCTGACTACCTGATCTACACTACCAAGCCCAAAAATCAAACCTGGAAGGTATCCATAGTGGTATTGTGCCCATGGCCTAGTTCTGATGGCCCTAGAGACATTTAAGATCTCACTTTCACGTTCTAAAAGATGTCTAATTTCAACTTAGAAATTTCTGCCGAGACTATTGTTTGTCCACCTCTGTCGTCAGACCCAGATGACCCCCAGTCATTAGAAGGTCCGCATAATCTCTGTCTTTATTGTACAGGTATTTGTTATAAGCATTTTTAGCAGTGTGTTGAGTTTTTAGCTTACTTGAAGTTTCCTGTTTCTAAAGGAACTTGTTAACTTAAAATGTATTTGCCATTCTTCTAAGGGAACTTAGATTATGACTAGTTGTTGCATTAGCCTTCTGTTTGTTTGTACAATTATTATATTGTGTATTGTCATTATCCTTGTAGTTATTGATGTTTCACTAATATTCCTTTTCTTACATTTGGAATTAATTTGCCACTGGCAAACATAGTGTAGTCGAATGTATTATTACCTCAACAAATAGCAAGAATCAGGAGTGTTAGTCTTATATAACAAGTACGGTAGGGCATAAAAGTATTTTTTGTGCTCTTTTATGTTGGCAAAACAAAAACATGAGCATGTGTTTGTGTGACTTTTTCCATACATTTCACACATGTGGATGTCTGCAAATTGATTGACTTGGTACTAAAAGACATATACATCTAGAGTTGTGTGCAAGCTGTTTACTTTTAAGACAGAATTGAACATGCATTTTAAATTGAACATGCATTACCAATTGTAGCATGACAGTGGAATTATATATCTCTGTATTTCTCAACTTTCACTAAAACAACCCTGACACATTATTTTATTTATTTATTTATGTGTAAGGCACCGAAAGCCCACAGGCCTTGAGCACTAGCATAAAGACAGGACAGCAATTACAATACAAAGAAACAGGACACTTGGTCTGTGGAGGTAGACCAAACATCGGTGTGTTCAGTATACATTACTAACTGTCTTATAGTCCAATTTATTTAAACAGTAGTGTTTTCTGCTTTTTTCTGAAAACAAGGTGATTTGTCTCTAATCTTAGGTTTAGAGGCAGGCCATTCCAGTTTGTGGCTGCACGAATTGGAAAGGTTCTGACTAGGCTGTTTGCTTTCTTGTGTGGTTTTACAATGATGAGTCTGAGTGCTTCTGACCTGAGTGAACGTGCTGGTAAGTATTGGGTAATCTTTAATTTCAGATATGCTCGAACTTTCCCATATAGGCACTTGTGAACTAGTGTCATGTATTTAAACAGCACTCGATCTTCAATCTTCAACCAATGTAGCTCTTTCTGAGCTTGGCTGATATGTTCCGTTCTCCATTTCTGTTTGATTATTCTGACCGCGTTGTTTTGTACTAGGGGATATTTGTTCATACTTTGCTTGTTGGCTCCAAGAAGTAGTGCATTACCATAGTCTAAGCAGGACAGTATGGTTGCTCTAGCGATAGTAGTGCAATTTGCTTAGTTAAGAAGGGTCTTGATTGCTCTGAGCAGTCTTAGTATGCACAGTTTTTATTTACATAGGATGCACTTAAGGAGGCCTCTAGTTTCATGCCCAGGGTCTTAACCTTGATCACTACCTGTATCTGGGTGCCTTTGATTTTGAAGGAGTTCTATTTCAAAGATAGCTTGCCCCTAGCCTACTTGGAACCAAAGATCCTTAGCTCTGTCTTTTTGCTGTTCAGACTCATCCAGTTGCGATCCATACAAGATTCTATAGTATTGTATATATCAGTGACTAGTACTGAACAGCTGTCTGCACAAATCTGCTGTTGGATTTGTATATAAAATGACTCCTATTGTTAATACTTATTTTCAGTATTACAAATGGTGTTCGATGAGCACATGGTCAGGATTTTGCATAGCCTTTTTTTTATTTCCAACACAATTTTAATGAGAATAAGTAAGGCATAATCTTTCAAGGCTCAATTGTATTTTTCTTAATGTTATATGACACTGGCAAATGTCATGTGAGTGTCATCAAGACATGTGCACTGCATTTTCAAATATGTATTGCACAACATTGGCCTTGTAATTTCATAAATTGTAATGTTTCGTCTGTATAATATGAACATATTTTATGAAAACATGAAATGTACATTTTTAGTTATTTTATTTCTTTATCATAACCATTGATGGAAATACTGTGCACAGACCCATGCATTAGCAGACTTACGCAGCCAGCTCTGTACTTTTTAGAGGGATTTGTACATTAGTTTGAATTGGAATCTGTGTTTGAATTTTTAGTATAACAGTGGTACGGGATGTCGCTGCATTTCTCAACTTCCACTGAAACACCCTGTAACCTTTGTGAATTGAAAATTAGTAGCACTGAACAGCTCCACACCCTTCTGCGGATATATTTATATGCTTGTTAAAATGTCTCCTATTGTCAATGCATATTTTTCAGTAGTACAAATGATGTTCTAAGAAAACACAGTAAAGCTGTTCATTGAAACACAATTTTAGTGACAACTAGTAAGGCCTAAGGCTTGGCATGGCTCTATTTTAAAGTTAAACCAAGTAGTGATATGATATTTGTGTGTCATGATCACGTTTACACTGCATGTTCAAATATGTAATATAAAACCTTGGTCTTGCTATTTCATATTTTGTAAAGACATGTTTGAATAAATGTTGAAAAAATTATTTTAGAAAAACATGTTGGGCTGGTAAGTGCAATTTGTGATAAATTATATAAATAGTGTATTTTCGAAAACATGGCTATGAATTGTTCATTTCCACAAAATACGTTTATTCATTGTTATTAGTACCCGGTGAGGGACATTCAGATTGTATCAAGTAATATGCTTGGCCCTCGACAGTTGTTACCTGACTGATAAAGACCCACCTTCTGTGGGTCAGAGGTCCGCGTCCCATAGAGTTTCATCCCTTTATTCGTCAGGCCGCCAAGGAAAGGGAGAAGGGACTACATGTAGTCCCGTGTCCCTGTTCCATGGGGGCCATTTTGATTGTTTAGTTTTTTTTACTGTGTTTTTAATGGCTGCCATGGAAAGGGAGAAGGGAATTCATGTAGTCCATTCTCCCCGATCCCTGGTGACCTTTTTTTTCTCAAGTTGAGAAACAGTTTAAACGCTGCTTCTCAATGTGGAAAAAATTACTATTAGTACCTTGGTACAATGTGCCAGAGTACTAATAGCAATAGAACTCTTGGGGGGGGCATTAATGGTTGAGTAGTGCCCACGTTAAAGCCCTCTCTTTGCTAAGGCTTATAACTCTCACCCCGGGGGCATTACCTGACCGGTAATGCCCCATCTCCTCAGGTTCTTTTGCTTTATTAACACCATATGTATGGCAACATGAAGATGATTTCATTGGGTTGATTTTTTATATTGCCAAAAAATGTAAATAGTTTCTGAAACTAAATTATTTACATTCTTAAAAATGTATGATCTTTAATAGTATTAACCTATGTAACAGGAGTGTTTAAAATTCTGTATTGTCTCCATTGTTGCCACTATGTACAGAATGTTAAATTCTCACTCTTCAAGGGCCCTCAATGTTAAGCACAGGAAGAAAACACATTGTAATGGAACGTGCTTTTTATGTGAGTTGCTGTGTCTCCTGACAAATGGAAATTGTTGACTTTGCCTGTGCCACGTATGGATTGGCCTGAGTTTCTAGTGAAATGTATAGTTCTATGTGATGAATCCTACATGATTCCTCATTAATTCCCTGCATAAAGTCTCCTCCAAGGTGGCCATGGAAAGACAGATGATTTCTAATCCTGACTTTGGGGGTGGTGTTCTGCTGGAGGATCACCTGTGAGGAGAAAAGGCCCAGGGGAGTGAGAGGAATCTGTGGGATGAGACGTGGTAATTACCATCTTTTGGGGATAACTCAATAATAACAAAGTATGTAATAGCTTGTTGTAATAACCATTTACCCATTACACAATATCTACCTGTAAATAGTCATAAAGATCAGACATCTTGGAAAGATGGACACCTCTCTAACACCCAAAGTTAGGGTGAACAAAAGTCTAAGAAAAATAACAGCTTAAAAGCATTGCCCATTCCTTGTCAATCAAGCAAGGTGTCTGATTCTTATGTAATACCTTTAAAGAATATGGGGAAGACAAAAGGTGTCATTAAAAGTGAAAATCAAGCCCAGAAATCTAACTTTGTCATTTTGGATTTTTAAGTCCCGAAATTCCCTATCTATTTGGACGAGGAAGAGGGCTGAAGAAGTGCATGGTTGTAGTAGCTCATTAATCTCCATGACGCACAACTTCAGAGGTTTAAAAATCCTCCTCAGGCGCACGTTAGGAGGAGAACAGGAGGAAAGTAGTAGCAGTAAGAAGCAGCAACCATGACTCTTGCAAGCAGCCCCTACAGAAGCTGGAGAAGTGAGAAGACGCCAGGACCATTAAGTGGCAGATTGCAGCTGCCAGTCCTGAGTGGGTGTGTGCCTCCTGGAAACTGAATGGAAGAGGTCATGCAGTGGGAAGCATGTATGGATGAGGCTTACCTGTTGGAGACCCATGTTGCAGAGACTGCACAGTGGGAAGCAAAGGCATTTCTTGCTAACAGGCTGACTCAGGTGGCAGGCGTGGGCCCAAGGGCCTTTCCAGCCACCAGAAGACCTTCTGAGCAACAGATTTTCCCCATGCAGGTGGTGCTGGCAAAGGCAGATTGAAGCAAGTGGTCTGCCGAGAAGTGGAGGGCCACAAAAGGAGAAGTCCTGTGTGCAGCGAGGGAAATCGAGATGCATACCTTACCCAGTGAGTCCTCAGGTTTGTAGGGATCTTGGAGTGCTCCATCCCCACTCGCATAGCTCAGGCAGGTGTTCATCGAGTGCCAGACACTTGCATAGGAGTTGGAGAAGCCCAAAGCAGAGTTTTGAATCCTGAATTATTGAACAGCAGCAGACGCGACCCTCCTGTAGGTTAGAGAGTGATTCACAAAGTCAAAAAGGCAAAAAACTATACTGATAAAAGTGTGCATAGGTGGGAAGCCCAGGAGAGAAAGGGGGCAAAACTGATAAAAGCTCAAAATAACAAGTCTTGCCCAAGCCAAGAGAGACTATAGATAAAATGTAAGACCAACAAGCATTACCCAAGTCAAGAGAGACTATTGGTGAAAGTCAAAACTAACAAACATTACCTAAGCCAAGAGAGTCTAATACTTAAACAAGCACCCACAAGTCTATATTTCCAACATCAGAGGGGACAAATGAAAGGGCTGAGGGCTGGGAGACTTGTTACCCACACTTTGTTAATCAGATTGTGAAAGCTAATAAAAACTCACACTACCAAAGCCAAAGGAGAAGCAGGCAGAAATCATATCCTTGGCCGTCATTAGTTACTGGAGTAGTGAGGAAACAAGAATGGCAAAAAAGCTGCCTTTCTGGTGAAGGGTCTTCCAGAAGGAGAGGAGCATTATTTGGGGAAGTATAACAAAGAACACAAATGTGAATCTTCTTTCCCCGGAGAAGTTTTTGTCAATACCGAAGCAACAATGTATTGAATACTTTGAAGTTGTTATAAACTTGTTGACAGCTGACGTAAACCACAAAGACACTTTTGATGTGAATGGGTGTTTTTGGCAAGGAAGTATACCCAGATGACTTTGAAACTTTGGAGGAGTCAACTTGGCAAGAGAATAGACGAGGTATATGTTGGAGAAGTGCAACATGGGGGTATCAGTAGATGCAATGTATGTTGCTTGTGGTGCTAAAAGAAAAGCTGAGTAAAGCTGTGGCAAAGGACCTATATTTCATTGAAATGTCTTCTTGTGGCAAACATCATCCTGACCAAGACAATTATTGCTACTATGTCTGAATTGAGAACTTGTTCAAGAAGCAAGAAAAGCTCTATGCGTTTTGCGTTGGAACTTTCCAGAGAAGCGGCACAAGACTGTGTTGGAACTTTTGTTGAAACCCAGGATTTCCTTGTGTTCTTTTCTTGAACTGTGGCACAGAATCAAGTTAAATCTGGGGAAGGGGAATTTGCCCAGGTTGTGAAGAGAGAATGTGATTGAATTGTGAATTTAATGATTTGTTATTTTGAACTGCCATACATTTCCTTATTCATGTGTTATTTATAAGTGTGAGGGACATATATCCTTTTGTTAGATTGTTTTCTTTTAGTTTATTTTAGCCCGGGAAATATTTGTTAGGATAGGGATAGTGAGGCGTTCATCCAATCTTTAAAATGTAATACAAATCGCCAACTTTACAACGTGGCACGGCTCAAATTCCCTGACTCCCTCACATCTAGTACACATTCAAAGGCAAACTAAAAGTATTGCTATATCACCTATTACTGCCCACAATTTTTAAAAGTCACCTTCAGTTTATATTTCATTGGTGTACACTGTGAAAAAGGTTCGATTACAAAGAAGAACACTTTCTTTTGTTGAAGATATTTTTGGTAGTGGAGTATGAATTAACAGGTTTGTGAGTGTTCCTACATTTTCACTTTTTACTATCAAAGATGATTATAAGTACATTGAGCCTCATTTTGAGTATCACAATTACTGCCACTTCAATGGCTCTGCCAAACTTGGAATATAAAATAGTGTCACTAATTACTCTATTGCTAACTCAAAAATGGAATTACTAATGGAAGAATTAACTACAATAAATGGTGATTATTCCTCTTAATGTATTACCGAAGGAGGAATTAGCACATGGCAATTCTACTGTATTACAAGTAAGCACACTACTAAAATACTACCAAACATTTGCACTAATTCCTTCTAAAATAGTCCAGTTACCTCCAGCTAAGAGCTGGAAGCAAAAAGGCTGAAGGTAATAAAAATGGTGCACCGTGTGGATTCAATTGACTACAACACCTTCCCCAAAAACACTTCCTAGCACCATTTTGCCCCTAGTAGTGCCAGTTTCTATATCCACAGTCGGCTGCTGTATGATGACCTGTGTTGCAGTACCAGAGCTAAAGAAAATACCCCACCCAGGAAGACTTGATCCCTTAGCACTATGGCAGATATGGCACAGCTGAGACTGTATTGCATGAAATGGGAGACTTTCACACACCTCCTCTCTTTGATCTTTCCAGATGTCCTGATTAGGATACATATCATACCAGTAACAACAACACTTCTCCAGCTGGAACACTTGCTAAACCTTTGTGCCATGGGTATCTTCCAGCACAGCGTCCGCACACTGGATGGTATATTGCAGGTGCTATTGGAGGTGCTTGATGCACTCCTGAAGCATGTGCACTAACAACAGTCCCTTCTCAACATCCCAGCAGAAGTGTACACCACAAAGGAAGGGTTCTATGCCACTGCCCTCTTCCCAAACTTAACTTCAGCATTGGATTTCACACATGTGGCAATAGTGGCACCACAGGCAGGTGTATCGCAATAGGAAGCAGTACCTTTCAATAAGTGTGCATGTGGTATGAAATGCAAACCTCCTTGTGACCGACTGCTTTGCTTGCTTTACATGGTTTAGCACAGCACATGAGGTCCATGTGTTAAGAAACAGTATGCTGCTTGGATGCATGGAAACCCACAGATGACAGTTATCTAGATATTAGGTATGTAGGGAACGTCACAATGGAATCTCTATGGGAATTTAGTATTTGGAAGGGATATGGGGGTGTTCTGCATTATACATGTTGTACATGCACACCGACAGGTTGTCCTGTGCACTACCCAAATGATAACTATGTGTGATGCTTTACATTGTCTGACCATCCTAAATGGCACTAGAGCTGCAGTAATCACAACGCCCATGCACACATTGTGCGTGGCAGAACCACAAGTACCAGATTGCATAGGTGAGCAAGAAGGAACAGAACAATAGAAAATGCCTCAATAGGACATTTTATCCACGACATAGGTACCTTGTCATGGACACAGCGAATACCAGACCCCACTGTGTGCCAAGCACTGAATCTGTGGAAAAACACAGAGGGCAAAATATGTATGAGAAATGCAGGAACATAAACAACATTAAATTCAATGAAGCGCATAACATTGGTTTTTGACACAGTCAACCTTGCTACCCTCATCAAAAGGATGCACTAAATAGGGATAAGCAAAACCACATTACAATGGATAAAACCTTTTTGTGACTGAAAGAACAGAAACCGCCTGATTACCACCCTTCAACACAACACCACATACACCCACTTGTGGCGTTCAACAAGGCTTATCCCTCTCACCACTACTCTTCAACATGTATATGACCTCACTAATGCAACTCATTAAAGGACAATGACTTAAATGCTACAACTATGTAAAACATTCTCAAATCATCTACAACATCAATACTAGTGAAGACATAGACCAAACCCTTACTATCTTCCTTTCACAAATCAAAAGATGGATGAGCACCAACAGCCCTAAACTGAACCCAGATAACACTTAAATAATCATCATGCCAAATCACCTCAACATTCAACAGCATGTACCATGGCCTACTAAAATGGAGAACTAGTGAAACATCTCAGAATTCTGATGGACAATGACCTAGCATTAGAACCCCAAGTTATTGCAGTATTAAAGAAATGCTTCTTTCTAAACACCATCATATGTTACCTCTACTCACTGTCCCACACAGAACACTTGCAATCATTTCTCTCATCATGTCAACAATAGTCTATGACAACACCATATATGCCAACAGTTGGAATGCCTGACTACCTCACCATAAAACTGCAATGGCTACCGAACTCAGCAGCAAGACTCCTCTACAGGCTCAGCAAGAGAGAACACATCAAACCAGCACTAAGATTCCTACAGTGGCTTCTATCAGGAAAATGAACACTTCAAATAAACCATGCATTGTCCACAGAGCAATTCACAGAAAAGGAACAGAATTCCTGCAAATAAATATTTCCATAAATAGACACAAAATAACATTGAGATCCAACAATGATGTGCATCTGTCCAAAAATACAATGCTTGAAACAATATTCGAAAATGAAATACAGAAGATCACTTTTCATACATTTCATCAAAACTCTGGAACTTCCTTCCTAAGTAAACACACACAGTAGAGGAACGCCTGACCTTCAGGAAAGCACTAAAACATGGCTTTGATTTGCCATCCTACAAAGACAAAGCAAGGTCTAAGAGAAATATGCAACCTCAATGCAAAGAGGCAAACCACAAAGTACATGGTCCTGTTCAAGATTCAAGCGAAAGAAAGACATACACTGCACTATGCATCTTGAACTGAAATAGCAATAATCTAAGCAGCAATGGTGCAAGGACAATCCCTTCTTACCTTTAACCCTGCTAAAACTCTCCTCACTCCAGCACACACATCTTTCAATGACCAAATACAACACCCACACATGACCACCACAATACAGCAAACAGCAAAGATTCACAACTCCTCCAATTACTCACACAACCACAACATGCTAAATCCACTACCATGCTGCAGGCACACAAAACCTCCTATAGATACTCAAACAGCTGAATACCCATTAACCCATACCACATAGAAGCAGACCCACAGACAGTGACCACTTCTTACAAACTGAATCTACCAACAGAACAGCAAAGCACGTGTGTTCTCCCTTTGCTCTCACTAACATACCCACTAAGCTTTATATTTTCAGAGCCACCTGAGTACCTTGAGACCATGAAAATGGCATAGTGCACTGTACAAATTACATTAAAATAATATAACATACTTCATGGCCCTGGCCAGCAAACAGGCAATGCCGATGTGAAATGTGGTAGCTGCAATGGTGATGCTGTAAAGGGGGTTGTAAAACAATTCCATGACACAGGACTATGGAAACCTTCAGGCCATTCCCAAATGCACATACATTATTGCACTTGTATACCCGAAAGGTTGTAACCACATGTACATAATGAGACTCCACAGTGAGGGCCAATGGTTATCATGCCCACATATAGCATTCATTTCTTCCTAAATGTGTTATTTTGCAGGAGAATTAAGGTACCTGCCAATACCTTGCCTAATGACACCAATCAGGAACACACAGATACCACAGAAGATGACTTACAACAAGGCCCACATCAAGACCAGACTCTGCATAGAACACACATTCAGTCTGGTGAAGCGATCATTTGAGTGACTCCACCAGAAGGGGGTTGTATTCATGTACATCCTTGATATAAGTGGGGGAACTTGTTCTCATTTGCACAATACTACAGAACGTTTGCATGTGAGGAAATGTATCAATTTGCTAGAGGAGAATATAATTCAAACAGAGTTGGGGGATGAGGGTGTCCAAACAACTGTAGGCATCATACATCAGGATGGTTGCAGTTGCAGAGAAATAATGGGGGGAGACGGATTCTCCAAGAACTGTTATGATATGGTCTCATCTGGAATGTGGAACAGGGCTATGGAATGTGGAGGGAACGTGATCATGCAGAATGTTGTGATGTTTATTCTTTAAATTAGCGTCAGTTGGAGATTCAGCTGAAGGCTGATGTGTGGGGATCTTTTTCTGTACTAATGAAGGCTGATTAAAAAACAGTAATGCACCTGCAGATATGTGAGCCTTCATCCTTTTACTGGTGATGAGCATTTCATAGCAGACCCTGATCGACAACGCTATCGTGCCTATAACGTGCTCATAACTAGAAGGCACTGCCTGGTGTGAGGTGATCCCTGCGAGGCACCCATGGGTTCCACTGTGCCTTCACTGAGGGGAGAAGAGGGACCGCAGCTCGAGTTCACAGCCACCGGTGAGTGCACACCACGTCCAACAGAGGGACCGCATCTCGAGCACACATCCTTGGGTGAGTGTTCCTTGCATCTGATGGCTCCAGCACCTGCAACTATAGAGGGCTCCAATCCACATAGTCTGCATTTACCCCCTGCCTGGGAACAGAGTTAAGGAGGGCACGCAACAGCGTTTGGGAGCTGATAGTAAGAAGAGGCCTGGAAAGTTCAGCGCCCATGCATGTGTAATCCAAAGCAGGTCACCATCAGGTGGAAGTCAGGCATGAGGAGGAAGGAAGCCAGGCACTGCGCACCAGGGAGCACCGAGTGTACTCTGCAGTAACGCACCTTTCTGTAGAAACACGCTTCAGGCAGCACCGAGCTTATATCTGCTTAGTGTCTTTTCCTAAGCACTGAGTGCATATGTTTTAAAAGGGAGAGAAGAAATAAACGCAACAAAAAAAACTAGTGGCAGCATACAGTATCCTTTCCAGGAATGTAATGCACAAAACCCAGTATTTGCATGATATGAAATAAAGCCTTGTGCAATGTGCCTGTATGAACCCGCGGAATTGAAGGAGGTGAAGGAGGTGAAAATCCTGAATGAACGCGTGCAACTCTTAAAAAAAATATATATATATATATATATATATTTGCTAAAAAAACTTTGTTAAGGGGACGTTATGGTTAAGTTGTGCCACTAAAAACCTGTGATATTCACTACTTTACAAACGTGACACTATGGTTCGAAGTAAAACCGAAAAACCCATGAAATTCGCCAGTTATGGTATGCTAAGCAACCTCGTTGTAGTGGAATGGTTTGGATCAAAAACATTTTTTTAAAAAGAGTTAAAATGGCCACGGACAGTGTGCCTGTTCGGCCCTAATCAATATAATATGGATGTTCTAAGGGCAATACACCTACCCGTACCATTCGCAACCAAGATGGAACTGATCTTAGAATGCACCAGCTGTCCAAGTTGTCCGTAAATTAACAGAATGGGGACATCCTAAGGACCAAAATAAAACTGTTCTTAGAACACACCAGGTGTCCGGGATGTCTGTAAATGAACAAAATGGGAGTGTCCTAAGGACACTATACCTGTCCGTACCGTCCGCAGCCAAGATGGAACTGTCCGTAGAACAGGCACGGTGGCCGGCATGTCCATGGTCAAACCAAATAGAGGTGTCCTAAGGACACTGTACCTGGCCGTACAGTCACCAGAACATCTATGTACAGGCGCACCACACCCATAAGTACTGCGAACATCGCACCTGTCCGTAACTGTCCGTCTCACTTGTGTCACACTTTTAATTAGTTTCAGGAGCTGAACACTGTCCTTAGAACACCCGGGAACATGCGCACGTCCGTTAGTCTGCATTTGGTGTCCAGCGGGCACCCATTTCCTTTGCGGATGTGTTCACGACGTCATCATGTGACCACACCCACGCTGAGCATGTGGCCTAATTTGTGCAGTTTGTCTGCCTCCGCAACATTTCATAATAACTTATACAGATAAGGGAAATTATTTTACAGTATAACATCACCATTTCACATCTCCCATACAATGGCCCTACCTTTCAACGTATTGTTTAGAATTTTTGCAACACTTTTGAGTGATCGATATGGTCACGAGGGGCAACCCTCCACCACTATAAAAGGCCACACCCCTGAGCTCATCTTCATTGTACTTCTGGCTATAGAGGATTGCGTTTTGCTGCCTTTACTGTTCTAGTGAAGTATAGCCAATCAACCCTAATGGCATCCATGGCTGCTGTTGCCTCATCAGCCTCAGCACCACCCCCAAACCCTCTACCGCCACCACCTCCCCAAGGGCCTGCAGAGGGAAATACACCTGCGGATGTAGAGAGTGAGGAAGAAGAGGAAGAAGAGAATGAGGTGGAGGAACTCCGCACTACAAGCACTCGCCGGGAGTTGTGGGTGTGGCGGTTGTTTACCGTTTTTGGAAACGTACCAAAAGCACGTGCAAACCAGGTCATGTGTAACCAGTGCAATTTGGTACTGAGTCGCAGGAGATCTGGTGCATACAGCTTTGGTATGATAACCATGAAACGACACCTAACTTCGTTCCACAGTGAGGACATGTGCAAGGTGGTACCATGTGAAGAACGTAGTAGGTTGAGTTCCTCCGCAGCATCCTCTGTGTCCGATCTTCTCACCACAAGAGACACTCCTGTGGGAGAGCGCATCCCTCCAGCTGGCTCACAGGCCATTCGCGATGCTGTTGACCCTTACCTTTCGAGGGTCACAATATTGTGTATGTACTGCAACGCAGTACTCTGCAGGGGAGAAAGTCTTTGAAGTGCTTTTGAGACTATGGTCACGGAGCATCAGAAGGACTGCTCCCTACCTAAGTAAGGCCCACCCTACATCTTTCTTTCTCCACCTGCCCTTTCTTATCCCTGTGGTTGGTGTCCCTTCCTTACCCTCCTTTACCGTCCTCTCCTAGTGTGTTGTGTGTAAAAAAATAAAAAAATGGAAAACAACAAAAATTACAAAAAAGCCTCTTTTCAGAGGCGCCTTTCTCAGTTTAACAATGGATCTATCAAATGACCGGTGTAGGCCCCCGCACATTTTTCAAAAAGTCTGCGGCAGTCGTAGGACGCACAAAATGGAGGGTGCAAGCGGAGCAAAACCAATGCACTTTTTGCTGGGAGTAAGTGGTGGCTCTAAAAAGAGCCTTTTGGTGGTGGTTTCTGTGTTTTTGAAAAACTGTGGATTCGAAAAAACGCAATGCAAAATAGGTGACTATGAATCCAAAAAAGGTTGCAATGCATTTTGTACATTTCGAAGAAAAATCTGATTGCCAGCATATGTGAGATGGACTCCATCTCTGCAAAAAATGAAAGTACTGCGAAACAAAATGTTTTCATTGTGGAAAGAGGACATGCCAACATCTCTTAGAAAGGCACAAACAGCCTTATTTACATTGCGCCTCGCTTTCTCCATTTGCGGACCAAATGCAGAAGAACGCAGCCACATTTGTCTTTGTGCAATACGGGAAAAAACTACTTGGCAATTTGGAAATATGTCATGACCTTCGCAAGTCCATACTTCATTGCAAATTGCAAAGAAATTCCAGAACATGCCCTAAACTGTTTCCTCCACAATGAATGATAATTATATCAGGATGACGCTCTATCTGTAAAGTAGCACAGAGAGGTGCCAAGTCCAGCCACTTCATTCCACGCACTCCATGCCAGTGCACTTCCACAAGAGAAAATCCAAGATCTGCAGATATACCACAACTTTTTGCATGCACTTTCAACCAATGTATCCATGAGTCTCCCAAAATGCAGATAATCTGTTTTCGAGCACACAGAGCCATATATGTCTGGTCTTCTGTCAGGAAAAAGATGTTCTCACTAAATCTCTCCATTCAGAACACACCCACTGGACTTTACTGACCAATCCATAGCTTCACTAATTCTCATTTGCATGCGTGTCCACCCCAGAAACCCCGTTGGTAATACGCGCTGCCTGCAGACTACCGCCATGTCCGCAGACATGTAGAGGATCTGAGCGTGATGACTGTACATTTAAATAGTATTCCCCTTTTCCCCTCCCTTTAAGGTGGGCACTGAAAAGAGCTGTTTTTTTTTTTTTTTGTTGGCAGATGCCTGACAGACACCTGTTATTTTGTATTTTTTTGTTTTTTATTCTTCTTACTTTACTCCTACAATCATTGCAGAACCTTCTCCAAAGCAAGTCTTACATTCCAAAAGAACATGGCATTTCCCAAAAAAGCTAACGAAAACCATCTGCTTCAAAATAAGCTGCATTACTGGAAACAATGTTCTCGTGGCTGCAGAAAACATACCAGCTTGTAACATGAAAGCATGCATGCCGCGATTGATGGCACACCACCCAAAACTTTGATCAGAACAAAAAACAGAACTGTTGTCCCATTTTCCTCTAGGGAGTAAGCCAGAAAAATGTACTTTCGCAGTTGGAAAGATATTAATGACTGCTTGCACCAACTGTTCCAAATCTTCCAACAAAGTAGGTGAACTCACGCAGACCCAATGGTAAGCACCATAGTGCAAAACTACCACATGCAGACTGGTCATCCTACGCATATCTCTGCAAACTTGGAGAATTACCGCAACATTACAATCAGTCGCAGCACTCCACACCACCTCCACTCCTCTGACATCGGAATTGTGTGCCACATGCCTACTTTCGGAATGGTGCTGTAAACTATGGACAAAAATATCTCCGAGCACCAACACCCTGACTGTCTCCACCTCTGCCATCTTCACTACACGCACTGTCTGTCGACACAAATGAACAATGTGAACATCTGATTGGCTGATGCCTACAGTCCCCTTTCCATGCTAGATTTGCTGTAGAACCCCGTATGTGGCACGCCCTACCCGCAGATTAGCGCGGTGTCCGCGCAGCACGTAACTCTTAGCCAGTCCTTCTACCCTTTCCACATCACTCGCAAATCCATTCCCTCATTGGACACAGCTAAGCAGTCACACAACCATCCACCAATCACATTCAAGATCTCTACATCTAACTCTGTCATCAGAGTTCCGCACTTCAAATGTACTGTTGATCACTCTGAATGCAAGTCACATATCATTGCAAAGCACCTACTTCAAAAATGACTCTGCAAGTGTAGCAGATTTCTACTTACAGCTCCATGCATATGCACATTCATGAGTACAAAGTACAGGTATGCATATTTTATTCAGAGAACATGTGCAACCCTCATGATTCCATTTAAACAAATTAATGCCACTAAATCTGCATAGCCAATACATACCAACGCTCCCCCTTTAAGTGCAAGATTTCCGATTTTTCATTGAGAAACCACACTACTTCTCACTGTCTCCTGCATAACCTATACATATGTGACAACCCTCCCAATTAAGGCGCGAAACTCGATTTTCCATTAGAAAATGTCACAATTGGTTACAGTCTTCCACGTAAATTAATGCTACTTCCAATACGATCGTATGAGAAAAATAAACGTTACCGATTGCTGTGGTGACATCTCCCTCTGAGGCTCTCCCGATTTTTCGCATTCGTACTTATAATATGAAAGTAGTCAAACTTTTCCCATCTACTATAATGACCTATCACTTCCAAACCTCTCTGCTATGGACAACACATCTTAGAAAAACAAGGGAATTTCATTAACTGAAAATTAACTGAAAATTGTACTCATTTGCAAAGCAGGTTCAACTAACATACTGCAAATAACATATAAAGGCTGCACATAGTGAATGAAACGCACACATGCACTGTGTTCAGATATCATAGGAGAATACTGAGACGAAAGATGCAAAATGAACATGTACATTAACATCACTGCTTTAAACACACAAAGTTACTAACTTCTTCCTTTTACAATTGCAGTGAAGACTACTCTCCTGAGAATCAACAGAATCTACACTGCAAACAACATAAGCAAAGAAACCTGGTCATTCTGCAAAAAACAGTAAGTACAGTACTATCTTTATATTCTGTTCCTCAAAGAGTCTGTGTGGGTTATTTATGTAATTTGCGCACCAAAAAAAACCATTGATTTCTGAACCATCCTACCCACAAATCCCCATTTATTAAACAAACAATAACAGGCAGAATGGCACACAAATCCCTGTGTTTTTGTAACTCAAATAACATACAAAAGCCTTGCAATGTTAGTACTACAAAACAAATAGCTGTTTTAATTTTATACCATTACATTTACTATTAATGCTTCTCCTCACAACTAGCTCACTTTCTACTCTCATCTGAAGCACAGTGTAGTAATATACAAACAGAAAAATAGCCTTCCCAACTCATTGTAACTGCCCAATGCACATTCACACACCACCATAACAGCTTCCCCATCAAACTCATGCACGCATGTACACAGCACACATACATTGTAAAACAGACCAAACCATGCCTTTTTTTTCAGCAGACCCCAAAGAATGCCTACAAAAAAGCAAGTCCATAGAAAGGAACACAGAAATAGAGCAAATAAAAATAAAAGTGTCCAAAGTAGCATCCATCTCTAGCAGAGTTTGTACAGAACATTGAAAAAAAACAGCTAATACAGTCATTTAGCGAAACAAAGGAAGCTTCAACTACTGACACTTTGGCTCCTCTAGCAAAATGTGGCACGAAACAGAAAATGCTTTACAAAAATTTGCCTACCAGACTGCTAACAATGCTCCTATGAATCCTGATATACTAGCAAGAACCCATAGTAAAAAAAAGTATTTTACTAAAAATGTATCACCACAGAGTCCTTCAGAATTTAATAAGAAGAGGAGCGAAATAATTCTCAAACCTTAAAACCAACCCACTGTAGAAAATTAATCCTACAAGCTCTCGTAGACAGTGCAGTCCTTCTCAAAAGGAAGTTATTAATTTTAGTGTTAAATAGGATGAAAACACTAACAAAACTAAGTACTAAACTACAAAAGAAACTTCTCAATAAACGGAATGTCAACAAAAATAACTTCTTAAATTTTTGTGGAGGTGAATGGAGTCACACAACAACCACAGAATCATATTTTAATGAAGAAGCATACAAACAAAATCAAACAAACACAATTGCAATCCCTAGCAGTGGACGAGGGTATGAAAAAATCAATAATACCATCGTGGAACAATAAAACACTGCTTACAAAAGTATCCCCTGAAAACTCTCTTACCTCTCCATTCGACTGAAGCAGACCGTCCAGTATACAAATGGCTGTGACTGTCAATGTGTAACATTCCTAAGAAATCTTTCAAATCTTTACGTCAGTTCCTCCATCAGTATGTGAAAGGTAAAGACAAAATCAAAATGAAAGTGCTGCAAAATATGGATATGTGTCCAGTGCGCAAATACACAGGACTACAAGGACATTCATCAGCCTGCATTTCAGAACCTATTTGCAAAAGCACTTTCCATGATATCAAAAGGATATCAATTCATCATTCAAATGTAAGAAATCTAGTGTATAAACTGTATATGCTAAAAGTCCAACTTTAGAATTAGCCAATTTAAATAACGCTCGTCTGCATGGTACACCCAAATACCTACAAGAAGAAGTCGACCGTATCCAGAGAAAATATTTTGGAAGTGAAAGCCACTTACAAAATGCAATAGTTTTAGAACAGACTAGCAACAATTCTGCACATAGCAACCTTCTATTACACACATACAAAAAAGAAATACTACAATTTAAGTACATTGGCTGAAGTACCAAACCATGTGTGTGTGTGTTGCCGCAGAATATTTTACAAAAGGAACACAAAAACTATAGACGTAATATACAAAATAGAAGACAATGAAGATTCCAAATGGTTTGAACTAGCTTTCTGCCTTTTAGCAGAAAACAAATACCAAATAAGTGAACCCCTCATATGTTGCAGTTACTGCACTACAAAACTGGACAACAACCAAACTCCTTCATGTGCTATCACAAATAACTTGGAATTATTCCCACTACCAAAACCCCTGCAACAACTCAATTTATATGAGAGAATCACAATTCAAACAGTTCACCCATTTCAAGCAATAATACACCTTCAACCAAAAACATCAATATTACCTCCCTGTGAATTGGTGAAAGGCATTCGTAGCAAAGTAGTTTATTTGCCATTAGATCTGACAGAAAATGTGCACACTCTAGGAGTGCAATGTCCAATAGGGCATTCTTTAATTTTCTTAGTAAATGGTGTACCAAAAAGAGACAAAATTTGGCAACAAATGGTGGACTTGAATAAAGTTAGACAAGGCTTGCAATATCTGAAAGACAATAACGAATACTACAAAGAAATAAATAGTGAAGAAAGCTTAAGGGAAACAACTGAAATAATTCAAGAGTCATCAGAAACTGGTCAATTTGAACTTCTGGATCCTGCTGCATTATCCACACTTTTGGACCATTACACAATTCATCCATTGCACTCTAAAGAGAGCATAGATGATGCACTAGAAACTTACCAAATGCGACAAACGAAAGGGTCATCAATGAGCATATGGGAAAAAAGTATAGAAGCACATGCTTTTCCACTGCTATTTCCTACTGGCAAAGGCAGAAGATACGATGATAGACCCACTCAGATTACGGCATCAGAATATCGCTCATTATGAATGTATTCTCGAGATCCCAGATTTAGACAAAATGTGGAATACATGTTCTACCTACTCTTTCAAAGTGAACTAGCAACCTTTTGTTACGGAGTTGCACACATATTGAAATCTGAAACCCACTTTCAAAATATGTCAGCAATGCAATTAATACAAAAAAGGCAAGAAAAAGATGAGGTTTTACAATCAAGTGTAACAAATCTGTTTGCAAACATGCATGGTATGAAAGAATACTGGTTTCGACGGCACGGAGATGTACGTTGTTTGTTACATTAAATTTTGCAGAGTATGCATGGGAAGATTTACATGATTTCCTACGCATATCAAACAACAACAAAACCAACATAGATATACTAACACCTGGAGAACTTTGCTCTCTAGATCCTGTTAATATTTTTCCATCATCGTCTCATTGCTATGCTGCACTTTATTTGTAATAAAACTGATCCTCCCCTCGGAGAAGTGCAACACTTCTTTTGGAGAAAAGAATACCAAGCCAGAGGAGCACCACATATTCACATGCTTTTATGGATCAAAGGTGCACCTAAATTTGGTCAGGACGGTGATGCCACTGTTTTGCAGTTCATCCAAAAATATGTCACTTGTGGAATCCCTTCACAACAGACACATAGTGACCTTCATAGACAGATTTTACAATTTCAAAGACACAAATGTGGCAAATATTGTCATTGCAAATACAAAAGCAAAGGTAAATACTACACCAAATGCCGCTGTGGTTTCCTTAGACCAGTTACAGAAACAGGTGAAGTGAACAACTTCATGTCTTCAGTTCGACATAGTGTTAAAGGTAAGTCACCTAAGCACACGTATTACATAAAAAGAACAGAAGAATCAAAATATATCAATGATTACAATGCAATCATTGCCCTCTTATGGAATGCAAACATAGATGTGCAGTACATTGCAGACAATTCCACTGCAGTTGCACGATATGTTGCAGCCTACTTAACAAAAGCAGAAATTTTACAGCCTAGGCATAAAAATGCTCTCTCATAGAGAATGTGGCGCCTATGCAGCTGCAGATCTTTTAACCGGTACTGCTTTGTATGGAAAATCAGAAAACATAGTTAAGCTAAGTCTTGGTCCTGCTAAATCTAGAAAAAGAGTTCTGAAATCATATGAGGACATAGAAACAATTGCCACAAATGATCCCAACAGCCAAGACATTTTAAAAAACTATTTACTGGACACATACTACCCGAACAGTAGTACCACTTTGGAAACCATGTGTCTATACCACATAGCTCAAAACTTTGCATACAAAAATAATATAAAACCCAATGAAAACAAAGGTACATATAGAGTGACAGATTGTGAAGGCAGCGTGGTGAAACTTACCAAACAAAGCTTAGTTAATCATGTCAAATTTTCATTAAAAACTCCTCAACAGAAAGAAATATATTACATGTCCCTGCTTCAACTTTTTAAACCATGGAAAAAAGAGGAAGAGATACTAGATAAGATGCTTTCAAAACAAATCAAAGCCCTATCACCGATGTGAACTTTACGCAGTACAAAACAATGTTGCACAATGAAAAGCAACACGAAAAAGTACTTCAATCCCAACTAGACAAGGACACTTCCGACAGTAGTCAACCTTCTGTAATAGGATGTCAAAAACCACTGGGACAGCCACTAATAGCAAATGAGGCAGAATTAGCTATGACAGAAGTGGAAAACACCATGGGCCTCATTATGAGTAGCCCAGTAAAAGCGGGTTCATTACCGGCATGCCGGAATGAGAGGGTCCGTGCTCGTATGAACCCACTAATAGCGGGTGATTACGCATGCGCGAGCACGCGCGTTCCCCCATGCCGGTAATGGCAATACTGCCATGCCGCTAAAGGCCCTCCAACCCCCCTATACCGGCATCGCGGGCCCGGCCCATAGCAGTACTGCCTCACACCAACCCCTAAATACCACCATGGTAATACCGTGTTCACAAAAAACGGACCCGGAAATTACATCATCGCGCAGGAACAGGAAATGGGCCGGCGGCCATCTTTAAAAACACAATCCATTGCCATCCTGCCCAACCACCAGTCCATTTGTGTTGTGCTGTGCCAGAAAATACTCAGGATGTCCAAGGCAACCGGAAGATGACCCGCCGGAAGCGCAAACAGCGTTTTTCTGATGCTGAGTTTAATATGCTCGCAGACACCCTGGCCCAGCATGCAGACATCATCAGGTCTACCGACATGAAGAATGCGTCCCAGATGAAAAAGAAGCAAGTCTGGCAGGAGGTTGCCCAGAGGGTGTTGGCTGTGGGAACCACCACGAGGACTGTGCGCGACTGTCGCAAGTGGTGGGACGACCTCCGCCTCAGGGTGAGGAACATCCTGGTCGACAACAGGAGGGCCGCCATGGCGACAGGCAGGGGGCCACACTCATCAGCGAAGCTGAAGCCATGGGAGGAGACAGCCAGTACATTCATAGATCCCGAGTCCATAGAGGGATTTGGAGAGCTGGAGATGGGCACCGCATCATCCCCAGAAGAAGGTGAGTGACCCATCACATCCCTGTAGGGCAAACCATGATGTGGCACAAGTGACGTGGAAGTGAGACTAGGCAAGGCAATGCATGTCCCAGGCCCACATCAACATATACAGTCAAGAATGTGTGCCACACCCTGCCACACACAAATGCATGATTCGACCGTGCCCATGTAACTCACCACACAGGCACCATACCAATGCCATGCCACCAGCCATGCAATGATTGCCCACATGCCCCCTCAGAACACCAAATGCCACACCCCTGTAATAATTGGATGCATGAATGTATGAACATATCACAGCGCTATAGAATATTGCTGCCATGTGACACCATCACTGATGGCCTGCATCTCTTCTATCCCCCAGGCACCGATGAGGAACATGGCAGGCAGGACAGGGGTGCAAGTGCATCTACATCACGTCAAGGGACCAGGGCCACCGCCACCCCCACCCCCCAGCCCGAGAAACTGCCCAGACCAACAGGCAGCGTGCCAGACCGGGCAGAAACCCAGCAGGAAACACCTGCAGCCAGAGTCCAGCAGCAGCCACCCACAACAGTGGGAGGCGTTTCTGTTCCAGCACCGCCAACCACCGCGGATGTTGCGGATGCTGATGTGGAGAACGAGGGTGACACAGCCGTGTTCACCACACCCACCCCAAGCCCCATTACCAGCCCCCCCCTACAGAGGCCGCCATCAGCGACGATCCCTGCCTCCACGACTCGGACCTCAGAGAGTCTGACATATTCCTCTTCGAGGAGGACAGTTCCCTGGACGTGGGCCCAACGCAAGCGCCATCCACAACCCTGGCTGCCACCACCCCGGCCACCAGCACTCCCTCTACCAACAACTCTTTTGAGGCTCGCCTGTCGAGGGTTGAGGCACGACAGGAGTCGATGCTAGACCTACTGCGGCAACATATTGCCGATGGGAAGGACTTCATGAGGGCCATCGCTACAGCCATTCTGTTAACACTGCTGCTGTTGAGGCGTCCACAACTGCCATGAGGGAGTGTCTGGGGGCACTTACGCAAGCCCTGATGTCCAATCTGCCTCAAATGCAGCGCCCACACCTTGGAGCAGGCATGGGACCGGCCACTGACACGTTCACTGATACAACCCCTTCGACCTCAGCCCACTCAAGCCCCATGTGGATGACCCGGAGGAGTGCACGGCGCTTGGACATGCCACCCCCGGATCCCAAAAAAGCGAAGAAGTAGAGTGGGCAGACAATGCCGTTGGACAAATGGACGTTGGTCATGGGAACAGTCTTAGGTGTACATTCGGGGACATTTAGGGTTTGTAGGGTGGGTGAGGGAGTTCACTGGGGTATTTTTGGGGTTTGTAGGGTGGGTGAGGGAGTTCAATGTTTTTTTTTGTGGTTTGTAGGGTGGGTGAGGAAGTTCAATGGTTTTTTTGGGGGGTTTGTAGGGTGGGTGAGGGAGTTCAATGGGGTATTTTTGGGGTTTGTAGGGTGGGTGAGGGAGTTCACTGGGGGTCGTGAGGGGAATGTTTATATTATTACGTGTCTGAAAAATACACCCGTTGTGTGCATGATAATCAATGGCAGGACATATTTCATTTTGTGCATGCACATTTAATGTGTGATGGTGTACAGTGGCAAACTTCAAACAAAACAAGTGTGCATGTCCACATGCAGCCAGTGTGTCACTGGCACATGACTTTCATGGTCCCTGCGTTTCAGAAGTATTCGTGGATTGGCGTACAGCATGGCCATCCCGTGCATCACATACTGGCAGGGGGGCTCCTTCGCCTCCGTCTCCATCCCCTTCATCCTCACCCGGCCCATGCATGTCAATGTCAGGTGGCAGTGGTACATTCCTCCGGACGCACATGTTGTGCAGCATGACACAGGCCATAGTGATCTTTGCCACCTTCTCAGGCCTATATAGGAGTGCCCCACCAGACCTGCTTAGGCAGCGGAACTGCGCCTTCAACAGGCCAAAGGTCTGCTCAATCACAACACGGGTACGGGCGTGCACACTATTGTACTCCTCTTCATGGCTGTTCTGCGGGTTCCGCACAGGGGTAAGTAGCCACGGCCTCAAGGGATATCCTCCATCACCTGCAAGCAGATACAAATAGGTGTGTGTCACTCTGAACTGCCACCTTAAGGGAGCAAAGTCATGGCGGCAGCTATTTAGCTTGGGCATGCAAATGTCCCTGTACGTATACAAAATAGTCACCTAGATGCAATGTATACTGTAATAAGGTGTGGTAGTCTGCATGGCGTTAATAGATGATGCAGGGTGTAATCATGCATGCTGAGGCAGATGTGCTGTAGTAGAGCGACAATGTTTAGCATCCAATTCATGCTGTATATTCTTCACTCTGCATGGTCACACTAGCCACATTGCCACAGTTGCAATCCTGTTCAGTCATGCATTGCTTGCCATCACCATGGTGGCCTGGTTGTGCCTCTTACTTGTTGTCATCCATATGCATTTTTTGTGATATGTGGCCCAGTGATGTGTCATGTACCGTTTGGCTGGTTCAGGTGAGGAGTGTTTAGCTCTGAATGCATTCTCCAATCACTGGCTATTGCCACCCAGGTGCAGTATTCCCCCCTTTTCCCACCCAGGTGCAGTATTCGCCCCCCTTTTCCCACCCAGGTGCAGTATTCCCCCCTTCTGCATACCCACACATCAGTACCCCACAGCACAGCCATGGGACAGTTGTGCAACTCACCAAGCAGCCAGGCACGTGGTCCAGCATGTCGCTCCATGTGACGGGGTAGCGTGGAGTTGTGCAGTACCATGGCATCATGTGTTGATCTAGGAAATCGGGCGCAGCAATCGGTGATGATCTTGCTGGAGTCACATACCATTTGCACATTGATGGAGTGGTATAGTTTGCGATTGCGGTACACCACCTCTATGGCATGGGGGACTACCAATTCCACATCGGTGCAGTCGAGGGCACCAACACAATTGGGCATGCCTGCCAGTGCATTGAAGCCTACTTTGGTTTCGGCTATCTCCTGGGCAGTCCGTGGTAGGGATATGTGGGTGCTTGCGTGCTTCAGGAGGGCATCCAGCACTTGGTTCAGCATGCATGAAAATAGTGGTTGTGAAATGCCATGCAGCTGGCCCACTGTGTGTTGGTAGGTGCCTGTGACCAGGAAGTGTAGCACAGACACCACATTTAGTAGCGGGGGGATGGCAGTGTGTATTTCTATGAGGCTGGCAATGTCATTCTGTATCATGTCCACTATGTTGGTGATGGTGTCACGGTCCAACCGGTACAAGGTGTGGATCTGCTCAGGGGTTAGGTTGAAAGGGTTGGGTCTGGTGCGAGGAATTGGTGGTTGCCTACGAGACACTGCTGCCTGCGCAGGTGGTATTTGCTGGGCTTGCCTCACCCTCCTTCTCCTCCTGCGTCTCCTCTGTGCTGCCTGTTGTTGCTGCTGTAGTTGTTGTTGCTCCTGTAGTTGTTGTTCTTGTTGCTGTTGTTGCTGTAGTTGTAGCAGTATGGGTATGTCTTCCAGCACCATGATTGCAACAGCTAGTGGTAGCATTTTGGTGTTGGAAGGGTAGTGGTGTGTGGGTGTGCTCATTTTATACTGGCCCAGCCTCCATTGCCTCCACCTGTGGGGATTGTGTGCACCTGTGGCAGTTGCCTTGTATCCTGATTGCTGTTTGTGGGTGGTCCGCGATGCCTGTATGGCCGGCATCATGCAGCCCGTGATTACCTGCCTCGCGATGCAGGTTTTTACATGTCTGCATGGGTTGGAATTTCCCCCTATTACCGGCATGCCGGTATTTGCTCCCTGAAGGGGCGCTTGTACGTGCCTATGCCGCTATTAGCGGCACCGTTATTTAGGGTGCTGCTAATACCGGGTTTGCCATACCGGCATCGTTTTTGCCTTACCACCAACCTTGTAATGAGGCCCCATGTGTCACTATGAAGAAGATATAGAAGACTTAACTGTACAACAATCAAAACTTGACAAAGATCAGTGCACCATTTTTGAAGAAGTAACAAAAGAAATTGCACATGGTGTACAACACGAAAATAAAGAATGTACCTGCCAAAATTACAAACCTATACTGCTCTATGTCAGTGGTGAAGCTGGGTCAGGAAAAACATCCTTAATCAAAATCATCAGCAAGTTCCTTCAACAACTGACAAACAACAAACTGTCAGCTGTTGTGACTGCCCCCACAGGTTTAGCTGCCTACAACATACGCAGTGTCACTTTACACCGATTACTACTCCTTCTAGTTGAACACCAAAACAAATTAGACTATTACAAACTTTCTGCAGAAGCTGCAATGGAACTACGCAGAGTATTAAAACAAATGAAAATGTACTAATAGATTAAGTGAGCATGGTCTCGAACCTAATGTTGGCTTTAATTCACCTCAGATTGCAAGAAGTACTTAAAACAAACTACAAAGAACTCTTTGCAGGGAAACACATTATCGTTTTCGGAGATCTTCTACAATTGACACCAGTGAAAGGTGAACCTATTTTTAAAACCTTAGGGCACAAACTGTGCCGTAAAACTCTTGGCAGCATAGGAAATGTCAACCTTTGGCAACATTACCAATACAGAGAATTAACAGAAAACATGCGTCAATCTGCAGATCTCACTTACGCTAAGATTTTAAAAAGTATTAGAGTTAGTGTACTATCTCAAGAAGCACAAGCAATATTGAAAAACCGGCACATTCATGCACTTTATGGCGATAACGCATGTGTTACTGATGTTATGGAACAATTAGCGCACAAAAATGTCAATTGCATGGCCTTAATGCCAACTCTTGTAAGCTGTTTCAAATTCAATGAAACAATGTTAAAAAAAGAAATGCAACCAATAATAGAAATTTGCTCCAAAGACAAACTGGACGTACAAGGTATGACACTACTCATGTGTCAGCAAGCCACAACAAGACTAAATACCTTAGAAAATTCAATCTCCAACACAGCTGGGTTGGACAAAATATTAAAATTATCCTTAAATTGTAGAGTAATGCTTCACGTAACCTTGACGTGGAGCAAGGGCTAGTTGATGGGGCACTGGGTACAGTTGTTGGCTTTCAAACATACCCACATGACAACAACATTCAGTTTGTCAATATTCGCTTTGACAAACTTTCAGAAGTGAAAAGGATAGGGAGGTCAACAGCTCGAGTCCTTCTCTTCAAAGACATGTATGTACGTAGAAAACAATGTTCTCTAACTCTTGTATATGCAGTCACCATTCATAAATCCCAAGGTCTTACCCTAGACAAAGCATTGATAGATATAGGAAATACAGTCTTTAAAGAAGGCATGAGCTATGTAGCACTATCACGCTTACGTACACTTGACGGTCTATTTCTAATTAACTTTGATGCAAGTAAAGTGAACGCTGATATCCCTTGCATTTTAGAATACAATAGACTGTGTTCACTGTACACCCCCATCTGAAATCATATCCTATTCCAGAAAAAGGAAAACGTGGTAAAAGAAAACTAAAAACAGAAATGCAACAGAATCTGATGGCAAATCCTTCAAAGAAAACAAAAGAAGCTAAAACCTCATCAATTACCACAAGCAAAAAAGTACCTATTAGGGAAAGTAAATCAGGTACTTCTTCAAAGAAGGAACAGCAACTCTGAAGAAATCACTCAGAGACAGAACTAGCTGGTCAATTCAAATTTTCAAATGAAACTGGTGTAAGTTGCTACACAAATGTAGCAATGAATATTCTATTTCAATTGCCACCAATTGTTAACAACATTTACTTAAACAGTACAGACCAATTGTGTTTGCAAATGGTAGTCCTTCATAGAAAAGCAACAAACAATCCTGACAACACGTATAGTGTTCACGGAATAAGACAAGAATTGGACTACTGTGTGGAATGGTGAGATTCACTATAAACTCACAAGAAGATCCATAAGAATTTTTAATGTACTTACTACAAGTACTGGAAAACAAAAACATACCTATAAATGAAATCTTCCAGATTTCATACATGTGGAAACATACATGGACTCTCTGTAACAATGTGACACAGGAACAAATCACAAATGAGCGATTTGTGTATGTATCCAAACCTAATTGTGAATCCATTCCATTTCAGCAGCTTCTACAGCATGCAAACCATGGCAGATTATGTACTAGCTGCAATTCAGATAATCGCTCCACCTTACTGATACAAACACATTGGCCCTCATTACGACCCTGGCGGAAATCGAAAAACGATGGCGGAAATGCAATACCGCCATCGAATAGCGCTCGGTGCGATTATGACCCGTCACCGTAAAGTACGATGCCATTAGCGACACCGTAGTGAACGCCAACGCTAACTGCACCAAGTACGCGCACGCGCGCCATGCCAAACCGTAATTACCACCATGGCGCAACGGTACGCGAATTCTGACCCTAGCGGACATGTACCTAACGCCATCAAGCATGGCGGAAAGTACCATTCCGCCATGGTGAGAAGTACGGCATCGCGAATCAACCGTAAACGGCCCCACTGAGTGCCTGTACACCACTCCCTGGCCACATTGCACAACTCCTCGTAGGTGCAATGAAGTCACACAATGCAACCAGTGAAATGTACAAGTCACCCATGCATGCCAACGAACAAATGAATCTAGGGTCTCCAAGTGCCTTGTGAGTGGCCATCCATATTTGCCATGGCACCATTGCCGCACTGATGCAGCACAGGCATGTGAAGGTTAAAGTCCAGCAACATGAACTGAAATATGAGACAAACAAAAACAGGCCCCCCCATCGACTGACACCAGTGTAAGGCAACATTCAAAGCAGTATCCTGAGGGAGACTGCACCAGCCCTGTACTCCTGCCAGTAAACAAACCAACCATCAGCATAAGCATGTACCACACAAGTTGGCAGAGTGACTGAGCAGCCAGGCTCATCTCAAGAGGGGCCAATGGGAGCTGCAGGGCACAGATGGCACGAATACAGAAGCTATTCCAATGGACATGACCTCAGTCTCCCTCCAAGAAACGCACGCAAACACAGGCACCTGTGACCAGCCATATTCTGATAATCACATCATTCCACCAATCCACCTGGCTGACCGGCATCTGTTACACAAAAGCTAATGCCCCGCCCCTGAGCATGACATCATTAAAACAGTCATAATGGTAGCCCCTATCCCTGACCACACTGGGCTTCGTAGGCAAACGCGCCCAGTACAGTACCACGCAACTATACTCAGAAGCCGGAACCCAATGCAGATCTTCTCACAATACATCGCTCCACAAATAGGGATATGCTACATTACTTGCAAAGAAGAACGCTACACGGTTAATATCAGAATAGAAATTTAATGCACCACAAAATCACCAAGCCCATACAGCCATTAGGTCATGAACTCCAAAATATATTTCATTATTGTGGGCTGCATCCGCAATAAATGACCAGCTTCTTCTTGTGTGACGCCCTGTTCCTTCATGGTACACAGGGGCTACATTCACGTTCAAAAAGCCAACATGGAAGCGCCTAGAACCGCAGGGCTGTCCCATTAGGTAGGCACTAGTTCAGCTGAAAGGTCGAAATGTTGCTCCTAGCCACTAGTACTGCGTAAGGGCATGTGGCCCATTGGCGATTGTCCCATAAGATCGTAATGGTGCTCCACTGATTAACTCGAAGCAGCAGGTGTCGGGAGTAAAAGCCATCTGCAGGAGTGGCATACAGATGGCAGCGGCAAAAGGGGAGGATATACCTGTCACCCAAATGAAATGAAAAAGAATAGTATGGCCATCAGAACTTGATTTGTATTACTCACTTCAATGATCACACTAAATCTACAGCCATATGCATGCTAGCCCACTCCAAAGGATTATTCCCACCCAAAAATCACTTGCGAATCATAACTATAAAAACCGAGGTGAAAACACTATTACAAACGAGTGTTTGTGTGCATGCGTCTGTCAAAACAGAATCCATTCGATGGGATTAGTAACGTGCAAAGACACAAGTGTTTCAAGGCGCGTCGAGACAGGGAGGGTTCAACAAGGGCAGATAGACGATGGTCCCACTATGGCAGCTCTGCATCACATAGCGCAGGGGAGGTGGATAGATCCCAAAAAGCCCTGTACATGGCAAACTCTCTATAAAATCATCTGTCCATGCATCCATACATCATTCCCTCATCCCGGTATGAAAACGCCTGATTATTTACTCACATCACATGTGAAATTTCCATTGAGTCTGTGCGTAATGCAGTCTGCAAAATGCACTGTGCTCCAGGCCGGAATTCCAGCGTTGTGAAGTAAGATGTATTTGGGAACGTCCTGCCTCATCGTCCACTACGCTATTGCGCATCCCATACTATTCATATCAATCATTGCATTCGCGCCATGGCCCCTGTCCCAAGGACACTAAACAATAGAACGTTATATTTGCAGTCAGACCTGTGGGCGTCTCCTCGCCGCTAGCTGAAGACCGAAAGCGCCGTCCTTCGAATACCTCATTTGCAACATCACGTCGAAAAGGCATCTGTGACCGCTTGAAATCACAAATTCATCCATGTAGTGCGGCATTGTGTGTAAATGCAAACTGGCTTCACTCACAAATGGGACGCCCCGCCCGTCGGTGAACCGCGGTACAGTGCTGCATGAGGGTCCACCGTTAATCGAGTACTACATTCCACTGACCCTTCACAATTTTGTTCTCGACTGCAAAGATAGTATGTGAAACAATGGGACCATAGCAGAATGAACATATGAACCAATGATTCACTGCCATCGGGATCATATACATGATTGTAATAGCAAGATGCCATGCGTCGAATTGCAGCGTTGTGTGCGGGACGTGCTCGCCCAAAGGGGATTGCAGCTTGCACAGGTGGAATGAATCACCACAGGTGGAGGCAATACAGCTTGAAAACACATAAATTGCACACCCAACCCCCTCCCACACCCACACCAAAATGCTACCGGCAGGACTAGCGATGTTGGCCCTGGGGGACCTGATTGCACTGCAAGTACTCCAACTTCAAGAAGAAGAGGAACAGCAACTACTACAACAACCGGCCGCACAGAGGAGACGCAGGAGGAGGAGGAGGGCAAGGCAGGGCCAGCAAGGCCCAACAGCACAGCCACTACCACCACGCAGGCAGCCCGCAATCCCACGCCTCCGAGCACATCCGTTCGACCTCACGGATGAGCAGATCCACACCCTCTACCGTTTGGACCGGGACACCATAACCGCCATTGTGGAGATGACACAGGCTGACCTTGTCAGCATGATAGATAGCCCAACCGCCATTCCACCCCTACTGAAGGTGGTGTCTGTACTCCACTTCCTGGCTACAGGCACCTACCAGCACACAGTCGGACAGTTGCATGGCATTTCACAGCCAGTGTTCTCACGGACACTATTGCAAGTGCTCGGTGCCCTCCTGAAGCACGCAGACGACTACATCTCTCTACCACGCTCGGAGCAGGAAATTACGAACACAAAAGTGGGATTCCATGCACTTGGCGGCATACCGGGTTGCATTGGTGCCATCGACTGCACCCATGTGGAATTGGTCGTCCCGCATGCCATGGAGGCCCAGTACCGCAACCGAAAACAATTTCATTCTCTGAATGTACAAATGGTGTGTGACTCCAACAGGATCATTACACATTGTTGTGCCCGATTTCCTGGATCAACCCATGATTCTATGGTTTTGAGGAACTCTACAATACCACGCTACATGGAGCGACACGCAGGGAACAGATCCTGGCTACTCGGTGAGTCTCATTTCATGCATGATAATGTGGGGTATGTGATGCGGCAATGACCTGGCAGGAAGGGGGGGGGGCCGTACGTAGCAATGTCATTCCACAAACATCCTTTATTGTCCACATACAGGTGATGCCGGGTATCCACTGAAGAGATGGCTCCTTACACCACTCCGGAACCCACAGAACCAGCATGAGGAGGACTACAACCATGCCCACTCACGTACCCGTGTAGTCATAGAACAGGCATTCGGCCTACTGAAGACTCGTTTCCGCTGCCTCAGCAGGTCTGGCGGGGCACTCCTGTACCGCCATGTGAAGGTGGCAAAGATGGTCATGGCATGTGTCATGCTACACAACATGTGCGTACGAAGAAATGTGCCCATGCCCCCTGACGCAGAACTGCAAGCACCTGAAGATGCTCATGATGAGGGTGGGGATGTGGCAGCACCTCAAGGAGCCCGCGAGGCCAGGAGGGCCGAGACATTCGTCAGATTCTCATAGATTCATGCTTCTAGCACTCACGCCTGGTGGCTGATACATGGACACGGGACTTGTGGCAATGTGTGTGTCTGGAACATGCACAATATGGACTGTACGCCTATAATGGCCTCGTACACAAAGATCAATGTCCACACATCTCATTGGATGATAGTGAAATGTTTATCGCATATGTGAAATTATGTTACACACCCCATTGACCCGCCACCCAAGTGAGCCCAACACACCCCCTCCACCCTCCTACCTCCCCCCCGAACACCAGTGTCCAAAGATGCTCATTGTCAGTGGGCAGACGCTATTGCAAGCCCCCTCTGCGGGTATCAGGGGCACCCCTGCCTGTGGAGCGCAGGTTCCTCCCAGATCTACGTTGGGGGCTGCCCTGGACGGAACTTGCAACGGATGATGTCTCTGCCTGCTCACGTCCATGCATGTCCCTAAGGGTTTGTGAGAGCTCAGTGAGCACACGGCGCACAGCGGCAAGTTCAGCACATACGTCTTTGGATGTCGCATGCAGTTCCCCCCTCAGGCTCTCGGTGCTTCTCTCCATTTGTACTCTCAGGCTCTCGGTGCTTCTCTCCATTTCTGCCCTAAGTGTCTCAGTTGATGTTTCTATGGCTGCCTTAGTACCCCCACATTCATCAGCATGGTCCTTGAGGAGCGTGGCCAGTTGCTGCTGTTGCACGATCACCTGGTCGAGGGACTGTTGCCTCTGCTGGGCCATGGCCATTTGGGTGGTGTCACAGAGGGGCTGATCACCTCATGTTGCCTTGCCACAGGGCTTGTGGGGGATGGCCAGTCGTCGTCTTGTGGGTGCCCCTGCGTGGTATCCTCATGGTGTACGGGATGAAACAAACAGGGGGATTGAGACAGGTCATGGATGGATCCTACATCGACATCCCCGTTTTCTGTGTCGGAGCATGCTGCCATTAATGCAGTGTCACCTATGGTGCTGCTGTCACCAGAAGCAGTGCCTTCTGTGGCATCCATTGGGGGGACCTGTGGTGGTGCTGTTGTGGGCATGCTGGCTGCTGGGGTGCCTGTTGAAGTTCCCTCCTGTGTGCTGCCACTTGATTTGTGCAGCTGCCGTGTCTTGATGCGTGCAGCTGAGGTGGAGGGTCTTTGGCCGTTGGTCTTGGCCCTCTTTGCAGGTGTGCTGGTAGGGGTGTCCTGGAGCTCGTCGTTTGAATCGGACCCTGTGGTGGAGTAAAGGAGGGCGAGCGTTATTAATGGGTCTGTGGAAATTGGAATGGCAATGTATCACATGCATTGGGGGGGTACCTGAGGGTGATTTGGGTCGGGGCCTTGGAGGTGGTTTCATTTTTGTGTGGATTGAGGATGCAGTTGTTTTGCAGCCTGCAGTTAGGGTGTGCCTGCTGCACGTGTAGAGGGTTTTTTTAGGATTTTTAATTATTTATGTATTTAATGTGAGTTTTAAAGTGCGCTATCAGGCCAATGTATGTGGACATTCTCCTGGCCATGTGTTACTGTTGCACTATGTGGACACATGGTTCTTCACATGATTGGACGTTGTGGATTTAGCATTGTTTTATTTGGGCCACCTACCTGATTCTTCGGATGTCTGCACTCCTTTCTCCATCCCTCCGACTCCCTCTATACTCTCCATTCCAATGGTGGAGGCACAGATTTCTTCCCAGGGGGTCAACTTGATGGGTGATTCCGATCCTCCCCCGGTAGCTGTGGCAATGTTACGGTTGGCGGATAGTATGCTCCGTACGCGTATCCGCAGGTCGTCCCATCGCTTTCTGCATTGCTGTGGGTTGCGGGGAGCGGTCCCCACCGCACTTACCCGCTGTGCCACCAGGGCCCATATGGCCTTCTTGTTCGCAAGTGCCGTCCTGGTCATTTGCGTCGAGAAGACGACGGCAGCATTCTCCTGGAGGGTCTCTGTGAGCACGGTGAGTTCCTCACGGGAGAAGTGGACCTGCCGCTTGCGGTCGCACGCTTTTTACGCTACTTTTCCCATTTTTATTGCTTTCACTAGGGTGGATGACGGGTTGGGATGTGTCTCAGGGTAGTATTTTTTATGGTTGTGTGGGAATTCTGATTTTATAGGTGTACGGTGTGCTGTTTCCCGTTCCGGGCCCATGTTTTTACTTCCGTTTCCGTATATTTACGGTCACCGTACTTTCCGATTGCCGCTCATTACGGTGACCGCTAAGATGGGTGGCGGAATTGCACCTAGGGCGCCGTACGACGGCGGTGAGGGGCGTTTTGGGGTCATTTCCGCCATCGCGGACTTTGCACTTCCGCCATGGCGTAGTGCTCGTGCCCGATGGGTCGGAATTAGCCGCACTTTGCTCCGTCGTGCGATGGCGGAAACGCTATTTACGCTATGGCGGTCAGGTCAGTCACTTTCCGCCAGGGTCGTAATGAGGGCCATAGTAACTACGTAATACTAATGCTTCTACAATACGATGCAGATGGTACCAAAAACAACTGCAAGCTGACTGGATTCACACACGGTCAAGTGTCACTTGGTAAGAAAACCTTTACAACAATAGGTATAATCTACCACGCAGGAGCCACAACCAATGCAGGTCACTACACTGCATATATTAAAAAACTATGTGGATGGGTCGAATGTAATGATAGGCCCATTACTCTAAAGCAGAGATTGCCAGCACATCTTACAAACGCTTATTTAATCTTCTTAAAGCCAAAATGTTATAACTAATGTGTACTTCAAAATTAACAAAAATTCAAGTAAAACACTATAAACTGTTAGAATACGCCAACAGGTATCTAACTGCCCAAGAGTGTATAACAACCACACAGATAAATGAATACCACAGATCCATAACAAAAAATACACAGTTAGAATACGCCAACAGGTATCTAACTGTTTAAAAAATCTGCAACAAGCCAACATACATAACATTATTCAGAAACAACAAGTGAACACTGAAAGGAAACTAAGAAATAGTTTGTAGCATAGCAAAGAAAGGTTTTTTTTAATCCGGCAAGGATTTTTTTCCCCCAGACCCAAGGATTTGAAAAACAAACACAGAAACTGAGCAAAATGCACAGTACACTGGTTTGTAAACTAAATATGAGGGTAACAAAAAAGCTAAAATATCTATTGTACAATGTAATAAGTCTTTATAAAATACAAACACTAACATGCTCTTTTCTTTTATCACAGAAATTAAAAAAGGATATTTCCGCCAAGTACTAAAGTCATGTAAGAAATATATCAAATCTCAACAAAGTAAACAGTAAGTATAATTTCAGACATGTCATACATATTCAAATCTATATGTCTGATCTATGGCATTAATATGGCGCAGTGGCTGTAGGCAGGGCCTAGAGTCTTGGATGTATAACCTACGACCTACACCCTGCAGCCATGTACCCAACACTCTAGGCCCTCCCTACAACCACCTGATCGATATGCGATACTACGGGTGTATCCATTGCCGTGATATTCTGCAGTGGTTGTGGCAAGGGCCTAGCGTCTTGGGAGTATGGCCTACGCCTACGGCCATGCACCCAAGACTCTAGGCCCTGGCCACAACCACCGCAGCATATCACACCCATGGCGGCGTATAAATCAGGAGCACACCGACAGAAACACAAATGTTAACTACGGCATGTTCTCAATTTTAATATTTGCTAAAACCACGCGTGTCCTTAGTACAGTTTCAAGTTGCCTGCGCACAGCACGGACTGAAGTACTATTCTTATGAGACCCCTCATTTTCAGTACTTACAAACATCCCGGAAAAGGTGGGCATAGGGAATACATCATTAACACCTGCCGCCTAAACAAATACAATATTTCACCCATCTCGTACTCTCTCTGAACCTCCACAAGAACTCTGACACACCAAAACAGTTTCCGAAACAGCAGTTCACCTCTGGTCGCCACCGTGCTGTCGGCGCATCCAAGATGTCGGGCGCATCCAAACAATCTGACGTACATCACTGCTCACTGCAGCCGATCGGCGGAGACGTTGCATGCCTGCGGTCATGACGCCAGCCCCTTAGCCAATCGGTATCTTGTCAGCATAGCGAACAGGGAAGGGTGACTGTGGAGCGGGCATATATATCACTCATTTTTTGAGACATACTTTTAGGTCGTTTTAAAGGAAACTATTGTACGATTGTTACCAAAGTTACACAAGCACGCTTTCGGGACCAAGCCCCTGCCCCTTCCACAAATTTGGTGAAAATCCATCCAGCTGTTTGGCTTGTAGGAGTGCGCAAAGTTTTTCCCCCATTCAGTCTATGGGGAAAAAAGACGTTTTGGGACCCCTCTAAAACTTTTCCCCCCCTGGACCAAACATCACCAAACTTTGATAAAAAAATTCAGAGTGGCCCATATACTTTTTTTTGCAAAGTCTGGTGAGGATTCGTCCAAGGGGAGCGGAGTTATAAGCCACCTAAAAAGTGCTCTTCCTATGGAAACAGCAACTTATCCATAACTACTTGGCCATGTAATATATATATATATATGTAAGGCCCCTGCTGAACTAGAGGGGGGCTAGCATTTGCCCACAACTCTCTGGTTCCAGCAATTTTTGTGGATTGAGCAATTTTGGCTTTTGATTCCAGTGCCAACCCAACCCAGACTTAAGAGTTGTCATTGATAATGGCAATATCAGGAGTACCAGGTCCTCCAATCTTTATGGCTAACCCGGACCCCGTCAAAATCAAGTGTGGGCCATGAGGAAGGGATTCATGCACTATTTAAGGGCTGCCTGTGTCAACATAATATCAGCGGATGGAAAGTGTCACTCCTTATGCACTTCCTAGGGTACGAGGGGCAATGGATCTAAGAAATGCTACCTGAAATATCTGAATTAGACCAAGACAGTGGCGCAAATGAGGTTGATGCTGCTTTGTATAAGCTTGATCTTCACTTTAACATCAAAACAAGCACCATCCTCGAGAGATATAACTTTGGTATTAGAGAACAAAAAGAAGGAGAATCCGTGGAAGAGTATTTAACGGCTCTGCAACATTTGTCTCTCAATTGTAAATTCAGATTTAAATTGGAAGATCATGTAAGAGATCCATTTATGATATATTGTTGCAATGACAAAATAAGTAAGAAAGGAACCATGGCTAAAAGATGAACCAAGTTTGGATGAGGTTGTGTCAATTGACAAACGTGTTGAGCACACCATGACATGTGTTGCCAAACTGAACAAAAAGGAGAGTAAGATGATATTTAGTGAAGTATTGATGCTAGGAGATTCGGGAAAAGAAACCAACAGAGTAAGGAGAAAGAAGAACAAAGGAAACAATCAAAGGCCACAAGAAATACCTAACAATAAATGTGATAGGACAAAAGGAGGCAAGATATATGTAAAACTATGCTTCAGATATGCTAGTGCCAACCACTTTGCGAGTTCTCCGTTGTGCCCGCGGAGGAGGATAACGTGTACCAAATATAAATGGTGGGATCACTATGCAAATTGCTGTAAGAACCATTCACTAGGAGCTGGGAATTTCCCCCTATTACCGGCATGCCGGTATTTGCTCCCTGAAGGGGCGCTTGTACGTGCCTATGCCGCTATTAGCGGCACCGTTATTTAGGGTGCTGCTAATACCGGGTTTGCCATACCGGCATCGTTTTTGCCTTACCACCAACCTTGTAATGAGGCCCCATGTGTCACTATGAAGAAGATATAGAAGACTTAACTGTACAACAATCAAAACTTGACAAAGATCAGTGCACCATTTTTGAAGAAGTAACAAAAGAAATTGCACATGGTGTACAACACGAAAATAAAGAATGTACCTGCCAAAATTACAAACCTATACTGCTCTATGTCAGTGGTGAAGCTGGGTCAGGAAAAACATCCTTAATCAAAATCATCAGCAAGTTCCTTCAACAACTGACAAACAACAAACTGTCAGCTGTTGTGACTGCCCCCACAGGTTTAGCTGCCTACAACATAGGCAGTGTCACTTTACACCGATTACTACTCCTTCTAGTTGAACACCAAAACAAATTAGACTATTACAAACTTTCTGCAGAAGCTGCAATGGAACTACGCAGAGTATTAAAACAAATGAAAATGTACTAATAGATTAAGTGAGCATGGTCTCGAACCTAATGTTGGCTTTAATTCACCTCAGATTGCAAGAAGTACTTAAAACAAACTACAAAGAACTCTTTGCAGGGAAACACATTATCGTTTTCGGAGATCTTCTACAATTGACACCAGTGAAAGGTGAACCTATTTTTAAAACCTTAGGGCACAAACTGTGCCGTAAAACTCTTGGCAGCATAGGAAATGTCAACCTTTGGCAACATTACCAATACAGAGAATTAACAGAAAACATGCGTCAATCTGCAGATCTCACTTACGCTAAGATTTTAAAAAGTATTAGAGTTAGTGTACTATCTCAAGAAGCACAAGCAATATTGAAAAACCGGCACATTCATGCACTTTATGGCGATAACACATGTGTTACTGATGTTATGGAACAATTAGCGCACAAAAATGTCAATTGCATGGCCTTAATGCCAACTCTTGTAAGCTGTTTCAAATTCAATGAAACAATGTTAAAAAAAGAAATGCAACCAATAATAGAAATTTGCTCCAAAGACAAACTGGACGTACAAGGTATGACACTACTCATGTGTCAGCAAGCCACAACAAGACTAAATACCTTAGAAAATTCAATCTCCAACACAGCTGGGTTGGACAAAATATTAAAATGATCCTTAAATTGTAGAGTAATGCTTCACGTAACCTTGACGTGGAGCAAGGGCTAGTTGATGGGGCACTGGGTACAGTTGTTGGCTTTCAAACATACCCACATGACAACAACATTCAGTTTGTCAATATTCGCTTTGACAAACTTTCAGAAGTGAAAAGGATAGGGAGGTCAACAGCTCGAGTCCTTCTCTTCAAAGACATGTATGTACGTAGAAAACAATGTTCTCTAACTCTTGCATATGCAGTCACCATTCATAAATCCCAAGGTCTTACCCTAGACAAAGCATTGATAGATATAGGAAATACAGTCTTTAAAGAAGGCATGAGCTATGTAGCACTATCACGCTTATGTACACTTGACGGTCTATTTCTAATTAACTTTGATGCAAGTAAAGTGAATGCTGATATCCCTTGCATTTTAGAATACAATAGACTGTGTTCACTGTACACCCCCATCTGAAATCATATCCTATTCCAGAAAAAGGAAAACGTGGTAAAAGAAAACTAAAAACAGAAATGCAACAGAATCTGATGGCAAATCCTTCAAAGAAAACAAAAGAAGCTAAAACCTCATCAATTACCACAAGCAAAAAAGTACCTATTAGGGAAAGTAAATCAGGTACTTCTTCAAAGAAGGAACAGCAACTCTGAAGAAATCACTCAGAGACAGAACTAGCTGGTCCATTCAAATTTTCAAATGAAACTGGTGTAAGTTGCTACACAAATGTAGCAATGAATATTCTATTTCAATTGCCACCAATTGTTAACAACATTTACTTAAACAGTACAGACCAATTGTGTTTGCAAATGGTAGTCCTTCATAGAAAAGCAACAAACAATCCTGACAACACGTATAGTGTTCACGGAATTAGACAAGAATTGGACTACTGTGTGGAATGGTGAGATTCACTATAAACTCACAAGAAGATCCATAAGAATTTTTAATGTACTTACTACAAGTACTGGAAAACAAAAACATACCTATAAATGAAATCTTCCAGATTTCATACATGTGGAAACATACATGGACTCTCTGTAACAATGTGACACAGGAACAAATCACAAATGAGCGATTTGTGTATGTATCCATACCTAATTGTGAATCCATTCCATTTCAGCAGCTTCTACAGCATGCAAACCATGGCAGATTATGTACTAGCTGCAATTCAGATAATCGCTCCACCTTACTGATACAAACACATTGGCCCTCATTACGACCCTGGCGGAAATCGAAAAACGATGGCGGAAATGCAATACCGCCATCGAATAGCGCTCGGTGCGATTATGACCCGTCACCGTAAAGTACGATGCCATTAGCGACACCGTAGTGAACGCCAACGCTAACTGCACCAAGTACGCGCACGCGCGCCATGCCAAACCGTAATTACCACCATGGCGCAACGGTACGCGAATTCTGACCCTAGCGGACATGTACCTAACGCCATCAAGCATGGCGGAAAGTACCATTCCGCCATGGTGAGAAGTACGGCATCGCGAATCAACCGTAAACGGCCCCACTGAGTGCCTGTACACCACTCCCTGGCCACATTGCACAACTCCTCGTAGGTGCAATGAAGTCACACAATGCAACCAGTGAAATGTACAAGTCACCCATGCATGCCAACGAACAAATGAATCTAGGGGCTCCAAGTGCCTTGTGAGTGGCCATCCATATTTGCCATGGCACCATTGCCGCACTGATGCAGCACAGGCATGTGAAGGTTCAAGTCCAGCAACATGAACTGAAATATGAGACAAACAAAAACAGGCCCCCCCATCGACTGACACCAGTGTAAGGCAACATTCAAAGCAGTATCCTGAGGGAGACTGCACCAGCCCTGTACTCCTGCCAGTAAACAAACCAGCCATCAGCATAAGCATGTACCACACAAGTTGGCAGAGTGACTGAGCAGCCAGGCTCATCTCAAGAGGGGCCAATGGGAGCTGCAGGGCACAGATGGCACGAATACAGAAGCTATTCCAATGGACATGACCTCAGTCTCCCTCCAAGAAACGCACGCAAACACAGGCACCTGTGACCAGCCATATTCTGATAATCACATCATTCCACCAATCCACCTGGCTGACCGGCATCTGTTACACAAAAGCTAATGCCCCGCCCCTGAGCATGACATCATTAAAACAGTCATAATGGTAGCCCCTATCCCTGACCACACTGGGCTTCGTAGGCAAACGCGCCCAGTACAGTACCACGCAACTATACTCAGAAGCCGGAACCCAATGCAGATCTTCTCACAATACATCGCTCCACAAATAGGGATATGCTACATTACTTGCAAAGAAGAACGCTACACGTTTAATATCAGAATAGAAATTTAATGCACCACAAAATCACCAAGCCCATACAGCCATTAGGTCATGAACTCCAAAATATATTTCATTATTGTGGGCTGCATCCGCAATAAATGACCAGCTTCTTCTTGTGTGACGCCCTGTTCCTTCATGGTACACAGGGGCTACATTCACGTTCAAAAAGCCAACATGGAAGCGCCTAGAACCGCAGGGCCGTCCCATTAGGTAGGCACTAGTCCAGCTGAAAGGTCGAAATGTTGCTCCTAGCCACTAGTACTGCGTAAGGGCATGTGGCCCATTGGCGATCGTCCCATAAGATCGTAATGGTGCTCCACTGATTAACTCGAAGCAGCAGGTGTCGGGAGTAAAAGCCATCTGCAGGAGTGGCATACAGATGGCAGCGGCAAAAGGGGAGGAGATACCTGTCACCCAAATGAAATGAAAAAGAATAGTATGGCCATCAGAACTTGATTTGTATTACTCACTTCAATGATCACACCAAATCTACAGCCATATGCATGCTAGCCCACTCCAAAGGATTATTCCCACCCAAAAATCACTTGCGAATCATAACTATAAAAACCGAGGTGAAAACACTATTACAAACGAGTGTTTGTGTGCATGCGTCTGTCAAAACAGAATCCATTCGATGGGATTAGTAACGTGCATAGACACAAGTGTTTGAAGGCGCGTCGAGACAGGGAAGTTTCAACAAGGGCAGATAGACGATGGTCCCACTATGGCAGCTCTGCATCACATAGCGCAGGGGAGGTGGATAGATCCCAAAAAGCCCTGTACATGGCAAACTCTCTATTAAATCATCTGTCCATGCATCCATACATCATTCCCTCATCCCGGTATGAAAACGCCTGATTATTTACTCACATCACATGTGAAATTTCCATTGAGTCTGTGCGTAATGCAGTCTGCAAAATGCACTGTGCTCCAGGCCGGAATTCCAGCGTTGTGAAGTAAGATGTATTTGGGAACGTCCTGCCTCATCGTCCACTACGCTATTGCGCATCCCATACTATTCATATCAATCATTGCATTCGCGCCATGGCCTCTGTCCCAAGGACACTAAACAATAGAACGTTATATTTGCAGTCAGACCTGTGGGCGTCTCCTCGCCGCTAGCTGAAGACCGAAAGCGCCGTCCTTCGAATACCTCATTTGCAACATCACGTCGAAAAGGCATCTGTGACCGCTTGAAATCACAAATTCATCCATGTAGTGCGGCATTGTGTGTAAATGCAAACTGGCTTCACTCACAAATGGGACGCCCCGCCCGTCGGTGAACCGCGGTACAGTGCTGCATGAGGGTCCACCGTTAATCGAGTACTACATTCCACTGACCCTTCACAATTTTGTTCTCGACTGCAAAGATAGTATGTGAAACAATGGGACCATAGCAGAATGAACATATGAACTAATATTTCACTGCCATCGGGATCATATACATGATTGTAATAGCAAGATGCCATGCGTCGAATTGCAGCATTGTGTGCGGGACGTGCTCGCCCAAAGGGGATTGCAGCTTGCACAGGTGGAATGAATCACCACAGGTGGAGGCAATACAGCTTGAAAACACATAAATTGCACACCCAACCCCCTCCCACACCCACACCAAAATGCTACCGGCAGGACTAGCGATGTTGGCCCTGGGGGACCTGATTGCACTGCAAGTACTCCAACTTCAAGAAGAAGAGGAACAGCAACTACTACAACAACCGGCCGCACAGAGGAGACGCAGGAGGAGGAGGAGGGCAAGGCAGGGCCAGCAAGGCCCAACAGCACAGCCACTACCACCACGCAGGCAGCCCGCAATCCCACGCCTCCGAGCACATCCGTTCGACCTCACGGATGAGCAGATCCACACCCTCTACCGTTTGGACCGGGACACCATAACCGCCATTGTGGAGATGACACAGGCTGACCTTGTCAGCATGATAGATAGCCCAACCGCCATTCCACCCCTACTGAAGGTGGTGTCTGTACTCCACTTCCTGGCCACAGGCACCTACCAGCACACAGTCGGACAGTTGCATGGCATTTCACAGCCAGTGTTCTCACGGACACTATTGCAAGTGCTCGATGCCCTCCTGAAGCACGCAGACGACTACATCTCTCTACCACGCTCGGAGCAGGAAATTACGAACACAAAAGTGGGATTCCATGCACTTGGCGGCATACCGGGTTGCATTGGTGCCATCGACTGCACCCATGTGGAATTGGTCGTCCCGCATGCCATGGAGGCCCAGTACCGCAACCGAAAACAATTTCATTCTCTGAATGTACAAATGGTGTGTGACTCCAACAGGATCATTACACATTGTTGTGCCCGATTTCCTGGATCAACCCATGATTCTATGGTTTTGAGGAACTCTACAATACCACGCTACATGGAGCGACACGCAGGGAACAGATCCTGGCTACTCGGTGAGTCTCATTTCATGCATGATAATGTGGGGTATGTGATGCGGCAATGACCTGGCAGGAAGGGGGGGGGCCGTACGTAGCAATGTCATTCCACAAACATCCTTTATTGTCCACATACAGGTGATGCCGGGTATCCACTGAAGAGATGGCTCCTTACACCACTCCGGAACCCACAGAACCAGCATGAGGAGGACTACAACCATGCCCACTCACGTACCCGTGTAGTCATAGAACAGGCATTCGGCCTACTGAAGACTCGTTTCCGCTGCCTCAGCAGGTCTGGCGGGGCACTCCTGTACCGCCATGTGAAGGTGGCAAAGATGGTCATGGCATGTGTCATGCTACACAACATGTGTGTACGTAGAAATGTGCCCAGGCCCCCTGACGCAGAACTGCAAGCACCTGAAGATGCTCATGATGAGGGTGGGGATGTGGCAGCACCTCAAGGAGTCCGCGAGGCCAGGAGGGCCGAGACATTCATCAGATTCTCATAGATTCATGCTTCTAGCACTCACGCCTGGTGGCTGATACATGGACACGGGACTTGTGGCAATGTGTGTGTCTGGAACATGCACAATATGGACTGTACGCCTATAATGGCCTCGTACACAAAGATCAATGTCCACACATCTCATTGGATGATAGTGAAATGTTTATCGCATATGTGAAATTATGTTACACACCCCATCGACCCGCCACCCAAGTGAGCCCAACACACCCCCTCCACCCTCCTACCTCCCCCCCGAACACCAGTGTCCAAAGATGCTCATTGTCAGTGGGCAGACGCTATTGCAAGCCCCCTCTGCGGGTATCTGGGGCACCCCTGCCTGTGGAGCGCAGGTTCCTCCCAGATCTACGTTGGGGGCTGCCCTGGACGGAACTTGCAACGGATGATGTCTCTGCCTGCTCACGTCCATGCATGTCCCTAAGGGTTTGTGAGAGCTCAGTGAGCACACGGCGCACAGCGGCAAGTTCAGCACATACGTCTTTGGACGTCGCATGCAGTTCCCCCCTCAGGCTCTCGGTGCTTCTCTCCATTTGTACTCTCAGGCTCTCGGTGCTTCTCTCCATTTCTGCCCTAAGTGTCTCAGTTGATGTTTCTATGGCTGCCTTAGTACCCCCACATTCATCAGCATGGTCCTTGAGGAGCGTGGCCAGTTGCTGCTGTTGCACGATCACCTGGTCGAGGGACTGTTGCCTCTGCTGGGCCATGGCCATTTGCGGTGGTGTCACAGAGGGGCTGATCACCTCATGTTGCCTTGCCACAGGGCTTGTGGGGGATGGCCAGTCGTCGTCTTGTGGGTGCCCCTGCGTGGTATCCTCATGGTGTATGGGATGAAACAAACAGGGGGATTGAGACAGGTCATGGATGGATCCTACATCGACATCCCCGTTTTCTGTGTCGGAGCATGCTGCCATTAATGCAGTGTCACCTATGGTGCTGCTGTCACCAGAAGCAGTGCCTTCTGTGGCATCCATTGGGGGGACCTGTGGTGGTGCTGTTGTGGGCATGCTGGCTGCTGGGGTGCCTGTTGAAGTTCCCTCCTGTGTGCTGCCACTTGATTTGTGCAGCTGCCGTGTCTTGATGCGTGCAGCTGAGGTGGAGGGTCTTTGGCCGTTGGTCTTGGCCCTCTTTGCAGGTGTGCTGGTAGGGGTGTCCTGGAGCTCGTCGTTTGAATCGGACCCTGTGGTGGAGTAAAGGAGGGCGAGCGTTATTAATGGGTCTGTGGAAATTGGAATGGCAATGTATCACATGCATTGGGGGGGTACCTGAGGGTGATTTGGGTCGGGGCCTTGGAGGTGGTTTCATTTTTGTGTGGATTGAGGATGCAGTTGTTTTGCAGCCTGCAGTTAGGGTGTGCCTGCTGCACGTGTAGAGGGTTTTTTTAGGATTTTTAATTATTTATGTATTTAATGTGAGTTTTAAAGTGCGCTATCAGGCCAATGTATGTGGACGTTCTCCTGGCCATGTGTTACTGTTGCACTATGTGGACACATGGTTCTTCACATGATTGGACATTGTGGATTTAGCATTGTTTTATTTGGGCCACCTACCTGATTCTTCGGATGTCTGCACTCCTTTCTCCATCCCTCCGACTCCCTCTATACTCTCCATTCCAATGGTGGAGGCACAGATTTCTTCCCAGGGGGTCAACTTGATGGGTGATTCCGATCCTCCCCCGGTAGCTGTGGCAATGTTACGGTTGGCGGATAGTATGCTCCGTACGCGTATCCGCAGGTCGTCCCATCGCTTTCTGCATTGCTGTGGGTTGCGGGGTGCGGTCCCCACCGCACTTACCCGCTGTGCCACCAGGGCCCATATGGCCTTCTTGTTCGCAAGTGCCGTCCTGGTCATTTGCGTCGAGAAGACGACGGCAGCATTCTCCTGGAGGGTCTCTGTGAGCACGGTGAGTTCCTTACGGGAGAAGTGGACCTGCCGCTTGCGGTCGCACGCTTTTTTCGCTACTTTTCCCATTTTTATTGCTTTCACTAGGGTGGATGACGGGTTGGGATGTGTCTCAGGGTAGTATTTTTTATGGTTGTGTGGGAATTCTGATTTTATAGGTGTACGGTGTGCTGTTTCCCGTTCCGGGCCCATGTTTTTACTTCCGTTTCCGCATATTTACGGTCACCGTACTTTCCGATTGCCGCTCATTACGGTGACCGCTAAGATGGGTGGCGGAATTGCACCTAGGGCGCCGTACGACGGCGGTGAGGGGCGTTTTGGGGTCATTTCCGCCATCGCGGACTTTGCACTTCCGCCATGGCGTAGTGCTCGTGCCCGATGGGTCGGAATTAGCCGCACTTTGCTCCGTCGTGCGATGGCGGAAACGCTATTTACGCTATGGCGGTCAGGTCAGTCACTTTCCGCCAGGGTCGTAATGAGGGCCATAGTAACTACGTAATACTAATGCTTCTACAATTCGATGCAGATGGAACCAAAAACAACTGCAAGCTGACTGGATTCACACACGGTCAAGTGTCACTTGGTAAGAAAACCTTTACAACAATAGGTATAATCTACCACGCAGGAGCCACAACCAATGCAGGTCACTACACTGCATATATTAAAAAACTATGTGGATGGGTCGAATGTAATGATAGGCCCATTACTCTAAAGCAGAGATTGCCAGCACATCTTACAAACGCGTATTTAATCTTCTTAAAGCCAAAATGTTATAACTAATGTGTACTTCAAAATTAACAAAAATTCAAGTAAAACACTATAAACTGTTAGAATACGCCAACAGGTATCTAACTGCCCAAGAGTGTATAACAACCACACAGATAAATGAATACCACAGATCCATAACAAAAAATACACAGTTAGAATACGCCAACAGGTATCTAACTGTTTAAAAAATCTGCAACAAGCCAACATACATAACATTATTCAGAAACAACAAGTGAACACTGAAAGGAAACTAAGAAATAGTTTGTAGCATAGCAAAGAAAGGTTTTTTTTAATCCGGCAAGGATTTTTTTCCCCCAGACCCAAGGATTTGAAAAACAAACACAGAAACTGAGCAAAATGCACAGTACACTGGTTTGTAAACTAAATATGAGGGTAACAAAAAAGCTAAAATATCTATTGTACAATGTAATAAGTCTTTATAAAATACAAACACTAACATGCTCTTTTCTTTTATCACAGAAATTAAAAAAGGATATTTCCGCCAAGTACTAAAGTCATGTAAGAAATATATCAAATCTCAACAAAGTAAACAGTAAGTATAATTTCAGACATGTCATACATATTCAAATCTATATGTCTGATCTATGGCATTAATATGGCGCAGTGGCTGTAGGCAGGGCCTAGAGTCTTGGATGTATAACCTACGACCTACACCCTGCAGCCATGTACCCAACACTCTAGGCCCTCCCTACAACCACCTGATCGATATGCGATACTACGGGTGTATCCATTGCCGTGATATTCTGCAGTGGTTGTGGCAAGGGCCTAGCGTCTTGGGAGTATGGCCTACGCCTACGGCCATGCACCCAAGACTCTAGGCCCTGGCCACAACCACCGCAGCATATCACACCCATGGCGGCGTATAAATCAGGAGCACACCGACAGAAACACAAATGTTAACTACGGCATGTTCTCAATTTTAATATTTGCTAAAACCACGCGTGTCCTTAGTACAGTTTCAAGTTGCCTGCGCACAGCACGGACTGAAGTACTATTCTTATGAGACCCCTCATTTTCAGTACTTACAAACATCCCGGAAAAGGTGGGCATAGGGAATACATCATTAACACCTGCCGCCTAAACAAATACAGTATTTCACCCATCTCGTACTCTCTCTGAACCTCCACAAGCACTCTGACACACCAAAACAGTTTCCGAAACAGCAGTTCACCTCTGGTCGCCACCGTGCTGTCGGCGCATCCAAGATGTCGGGCGCATCCAAACAATCTGACGTACATCACGGCTCACTGCAGCCGATCGGCGGAGACGTTGCATGCCTGCGGTCATGACGCCAGCCCCTTAGCCAATCGGTATCTTGTCCGCATAGCGAACAGGGAAGGGTGACTGTGGAGCGGGCATATATATCACTCATTTTTTGAGACATACTTTTAGGTCGTTTTAAAGGAAACTATTGTACGATTGTTACCAAAGTTACACAAGCACGCTTTCGGGACCAAGCCCCTGCCCCTTCCACAAATTTGGTGAAAATCCATCCAGCTGTTTGGCTTGTAGGAGTGCGCAAAGTTTTTCCCCCATTCAGTCTATGGGGAAAAAAGACGTTTTGGGACCCCTCTAAAACTTTTCCCCCCCTGGACCAAACATCACCAAACTTTGATAAAAAAATTCAGAGTGGCCCATATACTTTTTTTTGCAAAGTCTGGTGAGGATTCGTCCAAGGGGAGCGGAGTTATAAGCCACCTAAAAAGTGCTCTTCCTATGGAAACAGCAACTTATCCATAACTACGTGGCCATGTAATATATATATATATATATGTAAGGCCCCTGCTGAACTAGAGGGGGGCTAGCATTTGCCCACAACTCTCTGGTTCCAGCAATTTTTGTGGATTGAGCAATTTTGGCTTTTGATTCCAGTGCCAACCCAACCCAGACTTAAGAGTTGTCATTGATAATGGCAATATCAGGAGTACCAGGTCCTCCAATCTTTATGGCTAACCCGGACCCCGTCAAAATCAAGTGTGGGCCATGGAGGAAGGGATTCATGCACTATTTAAGGGCTGCCTGTGTCAACATAATATCAGCGGATGGAAAGTGTCACTCCTTATGCACTTCCTAGGGTACGAGGGGCAATGGATCTAAGAAATGCTACCTGAAATATCTGAATTAGACCAAGACAGTGGCGCAAATGAGTTTGATGCTGCTTTGCATAAGCTTGATCTTCACTTTAACATCAAAACAAGCACCATCCTCGAGAGATATAACTTTGGTATTAGAGAACAAAAAGAAGGAGAATCCGTGGAAGAGTATTTAACGGCTCTGCAACATTTGTCTCTCAATTGTAAATTCAGAGATAAATTGGAAGAACATGTAAGAGATCCATTTATGATATACTGTTGCAATGACAAAATAAGAAAGGAACCATGGCTAAAAGATGAACCAAGTTTGGATGAGGTTGTGTCAATTGACAAACGTGTTGAGCACACCATGACATGTGTTGCCAAACTGAACAAAAAGGAGAGTAAGATGATATTTAGTGAAGTATTGATGCTAGGAGATTCGGGAAAAGAAACCAACAGAGTAAGGAGAAAGAAGAACAAAGGAAACAATCAAAGGCCACAAGAAATACCTAACAATAAATGTGATAGGACAAAAGGAGGCAAGATATATGTAAAACTATGCTTCAGATATGCTAGTGCCAACCACTTTGCGAGTTCTCCGTTGTGCCCGCGGAGGAGGATAACGTGTACCAAATATAAATGGTGGGATCACTATGCAAATTGCTGTAAGAACCATTCACTAGGAGCTGGGACTAAAGTGTTTTATGTAAATGAGGAACCACACCAGTCTTCTGGTGAGTAGGAAGAACAGGTTGAGGTAGTAACTGTGGATATGGTTATGTGTAGCGAGGATGATTGTGACAGTCCATTTGTTGATATTTGGGTGGATGCAAAACCTGTGCGGATGATGGCTGATTCTGGTGCTAATTTGTCATTGATGTTGCGTGAGGTATATGAGAATGTGGTGGAAGCAAAAGTGAACGAACTACTAACATCTGATAACAAACCCGGAGGATACAATCTGGGTAAGATTGATGTTCTAGGGTGTTTTGTTGCCCACCTACAGTTCAAAGGAAGGGGAACCCCAGGGGAAAGTATATGTCAAAACATTGTTGGGATGGAGAGAGCAAAAGGGTCTGAAAATAAGGCTCGATCCCAACACTTAAGAGCAAACGCTACATGTGAGTGAAGATACTAGCATGGTTGAGAGATACCCTAAGATGTTTTCAAAGGACATTGGATGTGTGAAGGGCAAGGCACATAAAATAGTCCTTAAGGAGGGGAGTACTCCGGTTGTGGCAAAATTACATCTGGTGCCAATGGTGTTGAGGGATGGTGAAAAGGGCGAGTTGAGGAAATTAAGGTATGCTGGCATAATTGAACCTGCTGGGAGTGTTGAATGGGTCTCTCCTCTTGTAGTGGTCAAGAAGAGTAGTGGTGATTTAAGATTGTGCGTGGAGTTGAGAGAGTTAAATAAGTGTATTATTGCTGAGAGATATCCTCTTCCAAATATTTATTTTATTTATTTATTTATATTTATATAGCGTGCAAGCAGCCCAAGGGAATTGAGGCGCTGTTACTTGCATGAGCTTAGTTGCAGAGGTACAGGAGTGGTAGCAATAAATGGCACATTATATAAGAAAAACACAAAATAGATATCATTACAGCTTAATTGATTGGTCATTACAGTTTAAGCAGTGGGTTCTATGGTTAGTATTCATGCCGCTACAAGGGACCTTATGAGAAGAGGATAGTTTTCATTGCTTTACGGAAAGCGAGGAGGGAGGCCTCACTTCGGATAGTGGGAGGTAAGGCATTCCAGTGAGTAGGTGTGAGATATGGGAAGCTGGATCCACCCGCTCTAGCTCTTTTTGCTAGTGGCACACAGAGCACGTTGGTATAGGGTGATCTGGTTGGTCTTGTAGAGGCGACGGGGTGGATTCTTTGTGAGAGGTAGTTGGGAGCAGTGAGATGGATGCACTTGTGTGTCAGTGTCAGTGCTTTGAACACGATTCTCTCCTTTATTGGGAGCCAGTGGGCTAGTTTCTGGCCTCGAAGATGTGGTCCCTTTTAGCAATGCCTTGAGCTGCACGGAGAGCACTATTCTGGATGACTTGTAGCCTCTCCAGGTTTTTTTTGGATGTTCCTAGAAAGAGTACATTGCAATAGTCTAGCCTGGAGCCGGTGATGGCTCTGGCTATGTTTGTGCAGTTCTCTTTGGAGAGAAAAGGCCTGACTGCGTTGATAAGTTTAGCATGATATGCAGCTGAGGAGGCAATTGCGTTGACTTGTCTGTCCATGGATAGGTTGGAGTCCAAATAGACTCCAAGAATTTTGACAGAGTCTGAGACAGGTATTTTGATGCTGTCGATGGTGAAGTGACTAAATTGGGAGTCAAGATTTTTTAGCGTGTCGGGGGAACCTACCAGTAGGAGTTTGGTCTTGTGCAAGTTGAGGCATAGTCCATTGTCTGCCATGAAGGCTTGAATGGTATTGTAGAGGTTGTTAAGGGTCATAAAGTCAGTGTCATAGTTGCTGGTGAGGGTGAGGAGGATCTGGGTATCATCCGCGTAGTTAGTGTAAGAGATACCGATAGCGTCAAGGATGAGGAGGAGGGTTGGTGTGAAGATGTTGTAGAGGGTGGGGGAGAGACAAGAGCCTTGGGGCACACCACAAAGTCTGATGGTGGGTGAGGCTGAAGCTCGGTCAGAGAATACTTGCATGGTTCAGTCTTGTAGGAAGGAGGTGATCCATGCTGTGGACGGAGCTGTTAGCCATGATAGGTGAGGTAAAATTATTTTCAAAGTTAGATATGGCATCTGTGTATCATCTGATAAGGTTAGTTGATGGCTCTAAAAAATGTACACGTTTTATCACACATGAAGGAATTTTTCAGTTTTGCAGGATGCTGTTTGGTCTTGTTTCGGCCTCTTAGGTTTTTCAAAATGTAATGGTTAGGTTCTTGAATGATCTTCTCAATGTCTACTGTTTTCAGGATGACATATTAGTTTGTGCAGACAGTTGGGAAAACACGAGGAAAATGTAAAGAAAGTGGTGGAGATTCTTGAGAAGAGGTATCAGGTTGAAAGTGGAGAAGTGTGTTTTCGGTAAGGAGGTAGTTGAGTATCTTGGTCATGAAATATCTAGTGAGGGGTTGAGACCTAAGAAAGATTTGGTGTATGGGATCAAGAAAATAAAAGCACCTGAAAGTAAGGGAGAACTGAAATCCTTCCCGGGGATGACCAAATTTTACCATAAATGTGTATGCAACATTTTGGACAAGACTGTGAGGATGAGGAGTTTACTCAAGAAGGTTGCAGAATTTGTGTGAGATGGTGACTGCGAGAGAGAGTTTCAAATGATAAAAATCGAGATTGACATGGCAAGGCCAGTGGCTGTGTTTGATACAAGGAGGAAGCTTATCATTGCTGTTGATTCCAGTGACTCAGGGATCAGGGACGTTTTGACTCAGATTGGGGAGGATGGACAAGAGGTGATTGTGAGGTGATTGTGACACATGCATCAAGGATGTTGAGGGGAGCAGAACATAATTATTCTCTGTTGGAGAATGAAGCCCTGGCTTGTCGCTGGGGTGTGGAAAGGTTTCAACATTTTGTGTGGGGTGCAGAATTTGTTATTAGGACTGACCATAGGCCATTGAAGGTCATTTTCAAAAAAGAAGGGACTAGAGAAAGTTTCAAGAAGAATAGCCTATTGGGTGGCAAGAATGCAAGGCCAAGAATGTGCCATGGAAGTAATCCCTGGTAGGGAGACGTGTTAGCCAATCATGTTTCGAGTGAGTGTGACAGAAAAGATGAGGGTTATGAGGAAGAGGTGAAACTGACACTGTGTTTGTTACTCATGATAGGGACATCACTCATGAAGAGTGGTCAAGGAAGATGAGGGAAGATTTTTGACCGCCTTATGAGGTTTGTGGAAGATGGTTGGCCAGAGGAAAGATTACTCTGTGAGGAGGAGAGAAGTGTATGGGAGGTGAGGTCGGAACTATGTGTGAAGAGGGGTATTTTGTAGAGGTAGGATAGGGCAGTTGTACTTCTGCCCTTCAGGCAGAGGCTAGTTGATATTTCCCATGAACGTCACATTGGTGTGATGAAAACCAAAGCTATTTTAAGAAGTGAGTATTGCTGACCCAGTTTTGAACGGGACGTGGAGAGGATGGTGGGAAGGTGTATAGAGTGTGATGTATCAGGAAAACATTTCGTGGCATGGATGCAGCCAATAGTGAAAGTGGACACACCAGAAAAGTTATGGAGTGAGGTTGCCTTGGATATATTAGGTCCAGTGTATATGGGGACTGGAGGTGGACAATTTATCATTGTACTAGTCGCTTTGTTTTCATGGAGGATAGAGTTTCAAGTTGTACGAGATATTTCTGCTCATGCTATGGTTGAATGTTTACAGGATATGTTTGAGAGGGAAGGATTACCTGATTCTGTTTTAACTAATAATGGGAGGCAGTTTATAGGAGGGTGTTTCCAAGAGTATCTTAAACGCTGTGGACTGAAGCACAATAGGACTGCAGCATATCAACCACAGACCAATGGAATGGTGGAAAGGGTGAATCGCTGCATGATGGAGGCTGTGCATATGGCGGGTGCATGTTGGAGGGATGAGGAAGTGGCTGTGAGGGATTGCTTTTATGCCTTGTGGTTGGCCTCACATGCATCCACGTGAGTGAGTTCATTTGAGCTAATGAGGGGGAGGAAACCAAGTACATGAGTGTCTCCTCCCTGGTTAGGTAGGGTGTGGGAATCGGAATATGTTGTGGAAGAATTGAGAGAGAAGATAGATCAAAAGAAGGGAGAGTGGGAGAGGATGACAAATGAGAATTCAATGAGGAGGCGATTGGAAGTTGTGGTGGGTGACTGGGTGTGTATTAAGAAAGGAGTTGTAAAAGAAAGGGAGATGTGTTGTACTACAGTCCCATACAGGTTGTGGAGATCTTGAGGTGTGCAGTGAGGGTGCAGGGAGGTCAGGTGTGGAATTTGGCAAGGGCAAACTGTTTAGTGCTGCTTGCTTCCAGCTGCTGTGAACCCATCTTAAGTATTTCATGATATTGTTTTTTTTTTTTACAAATTAGAAGTTATTTTATATACCTGTTTTCTGTTCTGGAAAACATGTTAATTCATGTGGTGTATTTGTGTGCAATGTGTCAAGGGAGGGAGATGTGTTAAGATGTGATCTCATCTGGAATGTGGAACAGGGCTATGGAATGTGAAGGGAACGTAATCATGCAGAATGTCATGATGTTTTGCTTTAGATTAGTGCCAGCTGAAGGCTGATATGTGGGGGTCTTTTTCTGTACTAATGAAGGCTGATTAAACGACAGTAACATACCTGCAGCGGTGTGAGCCTTCATCCTTTCAGAGATTTACTTAAGAAATGTATGTAGACAGATTACACTGTGCATACATGGCAGTAGCATTATTACAATGACGCAACCAAAATGAGTATGTAACTTGTGGTATGGCCAGGTAACATGCATTTAATATTTGAACCACACAAATGCACTCTACCAACCCTCAAGTTCAAAACACCCAGGCACCCCCAAACCCATAAGGTTACTGGTGAAAGTCTTCTGGATTCTTGGTTCTTATTTCTTACTACATTTCTCTGATGTAGAGTGAGCCACTGCTGAATGAATAATGGCATGCATGTAATGTGAATGTGACTGTGGACTGCCCAAATGGGCAACTTCTGTGGAAAATACAGTTGGAGAACTGAGAGAATCCAACCCCCAGATTTACTGAAGTGACAGTAGGATGGCTCTATGCATGGTATTGTTTTATGTTGGCACTGCCTTTTTAAGCTGTTCTACCCTTCTCCAACCACAGTGTTGGTTGCAATGGCATTCTTAAGATGTCAGCAACAATGCCCAATTTCCTTTGTTACTCTGTGTAAGGCCCCCTCCACAGTATCCTGGCATTGGCCAGTACCTGTTGTATTTAGAGGTCAGCCAGCTGCTCAATTATTTCCATTGTGCCCTGTGAAAGGGACAGTGAGCTAAAGACTTGGTAGAGTCTCGCCCTGGGGTTATTCACCCAAGAACAGGTCATTGGGCTGTGTTCGTGCTGGTAGAGAGATTCCCAGATCCCCACCTTGTTTTGCATAAATTAACTTTGGGTCTCACCCTAAGTTACCAGGGCGATCCAGATGTGGACCCCTTGCTCACTGTTCTTAGAGAGGCACAGCTTCACCTCACTGATGATGTCCACCAAGGCTGAAACACGTGTATGGGGTTGCTGTTGATACACTTGTTCAGAGGAGGATTGCCTAGTATTTCGGTGCTGGACTGCTCCTGGGCAGGACAAAGACTGATATGCAGGGACATTTATTCTCTGTGAAAGGGACAGTGAGCTAAAGACTTGGTAGAGTCTCTCCCAGGGGTTATTCACCCAAGAGATGCCCAGCCCCCCTTGTTTTGCATAAATTAACTTTGGGTCTCACCCTAAGTTACCAGGGTGATCCAGACGTGGACCCCTTGCTCACTGTTCTTAGAGAGGCACAGCTTCACCTCACTGATGATGCCCAACAAGGCTGAAATGCATGTATGGGGTTGCTGTTGGTACTCTTGTTCAATTGAGAATTGCCTAGTATTTCGGTGCTGGACTGCTCCTGGGCAAGACAAAGACTGATATGCAGGGAAATGTATTCTCTGTGAAAGGGACAGTGAGCTAAAGACTTGGTAGAGTCTCTCCCAGAGGTTATTCACCCAAGAACAGGTCATTGGGCTGTGTTCGTGCTGGTAGACAGATCCCCAGGAAACCCCTTGTTTTGCATATGTTTTACTGATATCTCAAGCTCATTCATCCATTCCTAACATCCATTGTATTTATATTTATTAAAAGAACAGTGATGTCAATTTCAATTTAAAATTACTTAAAATAACACTCTTGCAGGTGGTGGAGAGGCATTACCACAAAGGGTTCCTGTACAATAGCACAAAGATCACAACAAGAAGTGAGCCAGTTAAAGAGGCTTTAAAAAATATGGAACATTTACCAAAAACAAAACAAAACAAAGATTTTTTTATTTTTTTCAAATAGGAACACAGATAAGTTAAAAAGGTAACATTGACATAAATGGAGAAGTTATGGACAGTGTCTATTGGTAGGAAGAAGTATAAAGGAAGACCAAGTAATAATCTTGAGCAGAAGTCAAGATTGTTAAGCATGAGGATGGAGATTAGAGTTTTTGTAGAATGGTTATTAAAAACAGGATGCATTTTCTGAATGTTGATGAGCATCAGAGGCAGTGTGCTCTGGTGAATTTGTGCAGTCAGAAGTCACTATCAATGAGGCCCCTAAGAATGTGAGTCTGGCATGAGGGAGCAAGAAGGTAAGATGGACAGGAGCTAGCAGAGGGGATTGTCCGGATGGCATTGAAACCAAGGAGAAAGATGGCTTCCACTTCTGAAGAGTTCAGCATGAGATAGTGGAGCTCCATTAATTAACACATTGCAGTGAGACAGTTGGTAATCTGTTTCAAGGTGGCTTGCTGAAGGAGGGAAAGGGGAGCATGATTTGAGTGCCATCAGCAAAAAAGTGATAGTGAAAGCCAAAGGACAAGATAAGACATTTAGAGGGTGAATAACAGATCTCCAAGGACCTATACTTGGGGAATGCCTACAGGGAGAGGAATAAATTCAGAGGTTTGTGAGTTCCAAGAGATTTTAAAGGAACACATTTCCATATTGAAGACAATCCAGAGAACATTTGCAAAACCCAAGCTCCTACCTAGAGAGTGTGGAGAACTACACATGAGTGGTTTACAGTGATGAAAGTGGCAGAGTGTTCCAAAAGTATAGGTATAGACGAGAGCCTGGAGTGGGGAGCATTAGAGAGAAGGTTTAAGACATGCAGGAGTGCAGGCTTGGTATAGTGTTTATTATAGAAGACAGATGGACGTGGATCTGCAATGACATTATTCTCAAGGTACTTAATTATCTGGTTAAAGAACACTAGCTCAAGGGACCTTTGGTTTCTTCAACATGGATGAGACAGTTACAGATTTGAAGGTGTCAGGGGAGAGTCCAGCAGAAAGAACAAGGTTAAAGAGCTCAGAGATATGGGCATCCAATTGAAACTAAGTCATTTTCACCCTCTGCGGAGTAAAAGGGTTGATAGGAGCACACAATGGGTTGGTCTTGCGAAGAATGGGTATGACAGGAGAGGTAGCAGAGAAGTTGTTGAGGTTAGAAGAGGTGATGGTCAGATGGAGGCTTTGGGAGGGAGAGAGAGGAGGGCTCTGAAGGGGTCATACATTTTAGAGTTTTCAGAGGAAACATAGTGAGTAAAGTCGTTAAAAGAAATTTAGGAGGCACTAGATTTTGGTTTGGGAGATACATGCAAAGTGTGAAGTTTAGATTAAAGTTTGAGGGGATGATTGTGAAGGGAGGAGATTAGCTTTGTGAAATAGGAGCATTTTGAAGAGTTTGATGCAAAGGTCAGGGAAGCAAGGAAATTTGTTTAGCCTAGATGTATTTATTTCATTTGTATAGTGCACTCAAACCTTGAGACATCTAGGTGCTGTAGAGGAGCCAATTACAAGTAGCCCACAGGCAGTGGTCATGAATAGTCAGGTACCCAGGATATTCAGCTGCATGGACAGGTACATACAAAGTTTGCAAAGGACAGATTCACATTTGGCGTGGAGCAAGCGTGGTGAAGAGGTTAGATGAACAGCCATGTTTTGAGCACTCTCCGGAAGGCTCAGTATGATTCCTGTGCTCTTAACACATCTGGCAGAGTGTTCCATTGTTTAGCAGCAATGTCTGGAAAGCTTGTACTTCCCACTTTAGCACGCTTGATGTAGGGTAAGTGGCCATAAAGTGAACAATGGAGTGATCAGAGGGATAGGGATCAATGGCAAGGTCAGAGGAGAAGAGTGAATTAGAGAGAAAGACAAGGGGCCTCATTACGACCCAGTCGGTAAGGGATTAACGGCGCCGTAAAAGGTGCCGGTGCCGTTAACCCCTTACCACCTAATTACGATGGTTTTACCAGTCGTTAAGGATTGGACCTGCAAAGGGACCTTGGAGGCAATTACGGTACCGCAATTTGTGGTACAGTAAATACCGCCTTCCCCATTTCACATTGAGCCCCATGGGGGCAAAAATGGGAATGGGGAAGGGCCAATGGTGAATGGGGAATTATCGCCCCGCCAACCTTGGAATGGGGCGGTAATTCCGCCATTCATCATGGCGGAATCGGTAAAATACCGGCAGCAACCATGGCGCTACTAGCGCCATGGTTACCGCACGAGTCGTAATGAGGCCCAAGGTCAAGAGAGTGGGTAGTTTGGACGTGGAGGGAGGAGAGGCACTGGTTAGGTCAGAAGTAGTTACATTCAGGAGGAGATGAATAATTGGCTACTCTAAAGAGAAGACTGTGATATCCCATGGTATGGAGTAGTGTTGATGGCCCCATCACTATTCTCAACAGATTTGGGAAAGTGGGAGAAGGTTGTAGAATTAGAGTGCAAATATAATCATTAGGGAAATTCCAGGTTTCGGTTTTACCGTAAAGTGAAGAAGTTGAGAGTGATAAGAGTCGAAGTGGTCAGTGATGTGGGAATACTTCTTACAGAGGCATTGTGCATTTGAGTGGCCAAGTTAAAGAGTGATAGGAGTTGGAGGAGAGGAACATGTGCTGTGAGGTAGGTGAAGGGAATAGATGAGGATGGAGGTTTTGAAAGAACAAGAGCGTCTTGGTTGAGCTGTGTGGATGCACAGGGGAAGGAGAGAGTTGGGGAGGCTGGAGAGTGTGGCAGAAGTTAGGCCTATTTGTGGCTGAATGCTATGAGAGAAGGGAAAGAGATAAGAGAATCGAAGGAGGAATCAAGTGAAGTCAATGTACATGATAAAGGGAAGAAAAAAGAAACAATAGAAGACAGTGAATTAAGGGTGCAGCCAAAGAGAGAAAGAGGGTAGGTGGGTCAGTGGAAGGGAAAGGGTGGATGGTTGGCTGAGAATAATGTGGTGTACATTTTGAGGTACCCTAGAATGGGGCTATAAGTAGTCAAATGATATTTAAAAGTCCCGGAAAGGTAATGTGCCTTGGTCCTGTGCAGTAACAGATGTTCTGCAGTGAATGGATAGTTCATAGGTGGAAGGACACCTATGTGTGGAAGCAAGAATCAGGTGAAGGATGAGCTCTGTGACATCCAGACTTGAGCAAGGGTTGACGTCCTATGCCCTTTCCAGCAATAATAATCCTAAACAGGGAGTTGACCTTTGATGCTTTTGGCCTTTGGCTGCAGATACCCAGACAGGATGCCTGGAGGAGACTGAATAATGGAGGCAGTGACTCTTTGGGAGACTATCACAATTTGGATGGCTTCCAGAATAGCTGGCATGTTCATTGGTGTTGCAGGCCCAAGGAACTATGTTTTGCAATCAGGATCTCTGGGAGCCAATGACAATGTTCCAGATAGCTTCCAGACTTACAGGCAAGGTCCTGGGTGTTGTAGGCCCAATAAGTTTTGTTTTTATAGGCAGGATCCACAGATGATGCACAGGGTCCTCTGCCATTAATTGAGTGATCTGGTCACATGATACACGATAGACATTGTGGCAGCATCATTCATGGCTTTTAAAAGTCTGCATGCTGCAGCGGACCACATCCAACAGAGGGGGAAGATATGTTACAACAGGTGATAGGATCAGAAGGGAGGCAGGGGGTTGGATGCTAGGCATCTGTATTCTAGAAGTAATCCTTGTGGGTGCCACTAGGTGCAAATGGCTGACTTCCAGAGGTAACTGTACCTTGAGATTCACTAGGCAGAGCTGCAGACTATGTTTTGCCGGCTGGTTCAGGGTTTGACATTGCTGTGGAGCGAGCACTGAGGCCACAGATGGCAGCGGCTGGTGGCATGGTCTAAAATAGCTGTTTGGCTGGGGTCTTCTGGTGGAGGCCTCCACTACACATTGCAGAGGTAACAGTGATATTATATGTGTTACTGGTGGGTGGAGAGGAGGTTGAGACCCCTGTGCATGGAGATGCAGAGGGCATGGTATTGTAATCTTCTCCATGGCTGCCTTGTGTTCCTATTGTGATGGAACAGAGACAGTTTTAATTGTCTGATTGTCAACTGTTCGGTTTATCTGCACGCACATGCAATTCATGGTTGCTAGAATACTGCTCTGGTATTAGGATCCATGCACGTTGAAGAGGTTAGGTGATGGGTAAACATGTTGGCTGCATGTGTATAAAGATGTGCATATGCCTTAGATGCCATGTATGCAAAAGTGGCATTAGGGTTGAGCATATGGCCATTTGGGTATCTTGCATACAATGGATGGGGATGCAGAATATTTCTGACACCAAATAATCGAACCAACTCAGGAAGATGGGAAAGGTGCTGTTTTATTAACAGTTATCTAAAACAGGGTGTTAAACAGAAATCAACAGATGTTCACTGAAGCTCTCAGTGCATTTTTCATAAAAAAACAAACTTATATGCAAAACACACATCAGCAGTGATATCATACTACATGGCAAATAAGAAAAACCTACAAGGGATTGTGATACGTGCAAAGGGATCATCAAAGTATACTTTCTATAAGGGCTGGGATTGTGATTAGATACTCACTGTCAGGCGGACAACTTATGCCTACACCTAAAAACATGTCATCTTCAACACTATTAAGCACACAGTATATTATTGGCTCTAAAACTATGCAGCCCTTCATTATATGGTCCTCTATAATTGGTTGGCACACTTGTGCCATGTCTGGAACATTTGGTTCACTTAGCAGCATGTATGCTCCTACCCAGGTGCCAGGAGGTGGACTTGACTTTATGCCCCCACCCAATTAGCCCAACATCTTTCATCACCATTGGCTTCTGCCATGCAGATTGTCTTTGAACTTGGCCTTGCAAAGTATCCTTATCTGTGGGAATATATGGGAGTACAGGCTGTCGCTATCGTTGTTCTAGGACTCCACGTTCAACTCTGTTTACATCTTTGGCTCACATGACAGGAAACCACGATTTGGCCCTTCTTCAGCATTTAAATGTCGTAAATGAATACTTGGAACACTTGGTGTTCTTTCTTTGCACCTTAACAAGGGTTGATTCAGCTTCACACGTTCACTGCCTTCAAGAATAGATAACAAATCTTGGTTGCTTCAGCTTTTATACCAGGCCAGACAGCTGCGCCATTTGTTTCCACAATCTCAGCTCATTCTTGCTGCGACTCAGTTCTTACCTTTTCTCTCCATGGGTCCTGGCTTACTAAATTCATGACACTGATATCCAGTTTAAATTTCAAATTGCAGGTTACTTAAAATCAAAGATTCATCCTGCACCCAAGAACATTTTGACACTTTAAAAGATAATATAACATAAGGCCGAAGTTCAAAAATCAGGAATCAATACTCGCAAACACTTCCCCACGAAATCGGTACAAGGAAAGGATTAAGATGTTATCACCCCACATAAGGCATGATCAAAACATGTCCCCCAGAAAATCTGAGTCCACGGAATGGTTTCTTTAAAGTGTCGGTGCCTGATACTTATCTGGACATAGATTTTTTGTGCTGGGCCAGAAAGTATCAAACCAGAGCATAATGTATTCCGAGTGGTGAAGGCACTGAAATCATACTGTTTTTTTGCCCGTTAGTATTAACCTAGTGCACACTGTATCTTCTTTACTGCATTTAGCTCCCCGGTGTCTATCCAATGTATACCGCTTTTCACTTGTCAGTATTGAAATCATGATGTACTCCGCTCCTAGGATCGTTGCAGAGCATACTGTACACTGATTGGTGTAGGCATTCAAAGTATGTTGTACTCTGCTCACTAGCAGTAACCCTGTGCACATTGTACTTTGATTGCCGTTTGTGGCATCCAGTGTTACTCCAGTGGATAGCGTCTTCTCTACTCACCATCAAAACTCAAATCATGCTCCACCTGCGCTCTAGCATTAATCCTGTGCACATTGTACCATGTTGCCACTAGATCCCTAATCACAGCAACTCTAGCTAGCCCTAGCTAGCCCAATCCAGTTTGTTTTCTTGCCTGCCTCTTGAACTCAATTCCGACTGCGCCCTGCCTGCCTTCTTTAATCCAGTGTACACTGCTTCCTGCTAACCACCTAAAACTCAGATGTGCATCATATAGTTCCAGCGTACTATGGAATTTCCCATATGTGATTTACTTGGTAGATAACAGTGCCCCTTCTTGTTTTCTCCCAGTTTGTTGCTCTGCAATACTAACCCCACTATCTCAACAAGCTTGCTAGTACACACTCGAGGTAAAAGCCTTGCATGTTGCACTATTGCTGTAGCCCATGATAATAACTTGCCCCGTAGCGGGTGAAATGTGCAGGCAACCACTTATAGCCATCTCATTGACCTTAACATGCCCAAACTATTTCCCTGCACGGCAGGCACCTTCACCCAGCTTGGCAATGTCCTTGCCCGACTTTGGTGCCCCCGGCACCACCCTCTCCCTTGCCAAACTCCCTTTTATCGAAAACATCCCCCTTGCCTTCTCCAGCAACCTGGCACTGCAACGCCACTACATTTTCCCTGCCTATAGAAATACTAGGCCACAAACACCCAACTAAACCCATGGGCAACACTCCACCTAGCAACCCTGCAAGCCTTCCAGGGACCACCCGCCCGAGCCTAGGTCAACATGTTATGAGCGTCTCAGCTCAAGAACAACAGTATCATTACTCTCCACCACCAACCCCATTCTGGGGATGACAAGGCTATCTAGACTATCTGCACAAACTAGTCCTCATCACCCCCACCATCTCACCATGAACCTACCATACCTCACCCTCCCACTGCACCTCAGGATGACCTGGACGCAACTTGGTCTAAGGTACAGTTTAACTCCTCCATTTCTCGCAAGCATTACCAGCAACCCACACGGCCCATGCTGCACTCCTCACACTGCAACTCTTCCACACCCTCAGAATTCTCCTAGCCCAGGCCAATGTTCAACCCTAACCTTAAAGGCGCCCTTCTTAATGCATGCTCCCTAGGAGCGCATGCCTCTGACGCACACGATTTACTCCTCAACCAACATCTAGATTTTCTAGTAGTTACAGAACCATGGCTACACCAAGCATCCGGCCCCCCTATTGGCCCTGGCCATCCCTCCTGACTATACCATCCTTAGGGCTGACCACCAGGATACCACTGGAGGAGGAGTAGCTATCATAGCCAAATCCACCTTGCAGTTTAGAACATGCGCACTAGACCCAGTGGTCGGATATGAACTCCTCCTACTCAAACTCACAACCGACCCCAAAACCACAATTAACTTTCTGTGCAGTTCCCCGAATAATGCCAAACACACTGAATCTGACACCCCCCTACTCATCACCCCCCTCCTCAAGCCTAACACTAAATTCATCATCCTAGGTGACATTATCCTCAGATTCAACGACAAATTGGACCATAAAGCTACTGCCTTCCACACAGCCCTCCAGGAAATGCATTTTACCCAAATTGTCAACTACCCTACCCATTCCAAAGGAAGAATCCTTGACTGGATCCTGACCCTAAATTTCAGCCTCTCAGTAGAATCCATCTCCGAAATCCCCTGGTCAGACCATTACCTAATAAGCTTCAACATACTGACTCCCAGCACCCAGTGCATACCTCAACCCACACCATGTCCTAGTGCAGTGAGAAACACCCACAAACTTACAGTAGAAAATCCAGTCCCTATTCTGACTGATTACTTTGTGTCCAACACAACATGAAATACCAATCCTATTAGTTTTTCCTCCATCTATCGCCACTAACTGAATTCCGCCATTGATATGGTAGCCCCGCTCATGTCTAAAATACCCTGCAATGCCAAACGCTGCAACTTCTGGTTCAATGATGAGCTAGCTCATTGTTCTTCAATGAAACAAAAGAACGTTGGAGCACTTACACAAAAAGACTTCAACTATTGCCACTACAAATGCATATCTGGCAGCCAATAAAAATTACAAAGCAACTGTCATAGCCCACAAAGCAAACTCTTTGAATACCTGCATAAACAACTCTGCTTCCAACAGCAAAGAACTATTCTCTATACTTAGAGAACTGGAAGCACCTCTCCCCTCCACCATACCCATTAATTGAAGCAAAGCTAGGTGCACCACTATCCAGAATGCACTAGCGTCAAAACTCACTACATTACAAGAAAAGATACTATCGAAAATAATATTATTGACCAGTATAAGTATGCCTTCCCTGGCACACACCACCATGGCTGGTAAAACAGTCCCCCAATTCAAATTCACCACTGTTTCTCAAGACCAAGTCCTGATCACCATCTCTACACTGAAACCGTCTAATTGCTAAGGTCATAGCTTTCCAGCTCAACTAGTTGCCCCCACCCTAGTCTCCATTATTACCAACTTCATCAATGCCTTCTTCACCACTAATTCTGTCCCTGCCAGCATCAAAGAAGCCTGGGTTACCCTCCTGTTGAAAAAACCTTCCCTGGACCCTGTTATTCCCACTAACTACCGACCCATTACTACGGTTCCCTTCCTGCTAAAAATGGTTGACCAAATTGCCTACACTCAAGTCCAACAATATCTTGAAAGCCACCATTTGTTAGGAGCCAGACAGTCAGGATTTTGGCCCAAGCACAGCACAGACATGGTACTACTGGACCTCAAAATCCAGATGGACCTTATAAGAAACTCTGGGAAACTGTGCATCCTCCTCCTACTTGATCTGTCTGCAGCATTTGATTTGGTGGACCATGACAAGTTATGTAATGCGCTGTCAAAAAATGTCAACTTCTCTACAGAAGCTACCCAATGGGTGAAGCCATTCCTATCGGAACGTACCTCGAGAGAATCAATTGAGAAAGCGGCCACCAACCCTATCCTAGTACTCCTAGGGGTCCCCCAAGGTGCGTGCCTATCTCAAACCTTATGTAACACTTACACCAAACTCCTATTCACAGCACTCGATGCCCTGGGAGTCATCCACACCAATTTCGCTGACGATACCCAGATTCTTCTCCACAGCACAGGTGACTATGAACAAGACACCACAGCCAATAATAAGATGTATGCCATCATACAAAACTGGATGGCCACAAATAGTCTATGCCTCAATGTTGAAAAAACTGAGATCCTCATGTTGGTTCCCCCACCTGATTAAAAACCCTTCAATTCGACTATGCTACCATAACTATTGACGGAACACCCATCCCAGAACTCAAACAGGTCAAAATATTGCTTGTTTTACTTACACTCCAACCTTACCATGATTAATCACATCAGTGCACTCTCATCTACTACTGCCTACACAGCCAAACACATTGCATTTAGCCACCAAGTTCTCACCCCACAAACTGCCTCACCCTAGCACGCGCACTCATTCTGGATTATTCCAATATCCTCCTTCTAGGAACCACAAATACTAATCTGGCTAAATTGCAATTGCTACAAAACAAAGCCTTAAGGGCTGCCTATGGACTTAAAAGAAGAGACCCTATCTCCCACATTAGGAGATAAGACCACTGGCTACCCATCCAAGACAGAATCCTATTCAAGGCCCTCATTATCACACACAAATGTATCACCAAGGATGCCCCTGCATACCTCAATAACAGTATGACTCAAAAAAGGTCAATCAGATCCCTCAGATCGTGTTCCAACACACACCTATTCATTCCAAGTTTCAAGAGCACCAGGGCCAGAGGTGCCAGCTTCCCAGTTGCTACACCCAAGATTTGGAATGCCCTTCCCTTGCACATTAGAAATGAGCCCTCCCACCATCACTTCAAGAGACTCATCAAAAATGGCTATTCAATACATTCTAAACAGTATCATTATAGCCTGAAAGATTGGACCGGTATTGTAACTTTGTGCCTCCCGAACTGTGTGGACTGTTTGCTAACTAATTATGCAACTAACCTTGCCTGCATTGTAACTTCCACTGTAACCAGACAAACAGTCCTATGTAACCTATGCTGTGATACCTCCAAGGTTTGGGCGTGTAATAAATGCTATAAATAAATAAATAAATAAATAAATAAATAAATAAATAAAGGCATATGCAGCATGGACAACAATTCCAGCATTCTGATTTAACACAGGGGTGTGTCCCATTATGTTGTATATTTGTCTACATTGTGATGAATCAGCAGTGATTCCCACAGAAAACCTAGCCTGGTACCCTTCTCATGTGGCCAAGGAGTGGCAGACGTTTTCTTATCCGGATCCTGTGGTTGGTCTTCTGCTGGAGGATCACATGAGGTAAGAAGCAGGACAGGAGGAATGATAAACACCCTTGCTCAACTTTCCCACAAAATCCCAATCTTTTGATGGCTTATTGCAAAAATGAAGAAGCAAGAAAAACGAATTTTGTCATTAGGGACTTCAAGTCCCATGATTCCCTAAGTACTGAGAGGAGTAAAAGGATTAAAGAGGAACAATGTTGAAGGAGTGGTCAACTAATTAATGTAAATGACCCTCACCTGAGGGAAACAGGGAGTCTTAAAAGGCACCTTAGGTGCATGCATTCGGAGAAGGAAGAAGCTGTTTTCTGAGCGAGAAGGAAGAGCAGTGCAGACCGTGTATGCAGCCAAGGTTGGAACTGTAGGAGAAAAATATAGATGCAGGGACCACTGTGAAGCTGGAGACAGTAGCCAGTCCGGAGAGGATCTATGCTTCCAGTTTTCCCAATTGGAGTGGTTGTGCAGCAGGAAGCGTGCAAGAGGGACGCTTGCCCATCGAAGACCTGTTGTGCAGAGGTTGCACAGAGGGAAGCGAAAGCGATGGAAGCTCTCCCTCTGGAGAGGCTGTCTCCAGTGGCTGGCATGGACCAAAGACCCTCAGGAACAAAGGAAGCTCCGGTAACGAGTGGTGTGGGTGAAGGCGGACCAGGAGAAGCTGTTTGCAAAGTCACAAGGAGCCACTCCAGCAGAAGACCTAAGAACACAGAGAGGATCGGAAATGTGAGACTTAGCCCATGAGTTCACAAGTTGAAAGTGATTCTGGGACTCTCCGAGACTGCTTGCGTGTTCAAGGGAGGTGGTTTGACTCGCGTGTGATTGGAAAAAGTAAGTGTTAATAGTATTTTTGAATATCGAACTATCAGAAAGCAGTGAAAGTTGTATTTATTAAAACCAAGTGACTGTAAATTTAAACATGTGAGTTTATGGAGAATTCAACATCCCGGTGGGGCAACATTGTTAAAAGCTAATGCATACAACCATTACCCAAACCAAGAGAAACCAAACCCTACACAATACAATAGCAACAGATATTGCCAAAGGATAAAAGGGGACTAATGGAAGACCCACGGGTTGAAAAACATGGTATTCATGCTTTGTGAAACATATAACAGCTGATAAAAACACACATTGCCAAAGCCAAGAAAGAAGTAGAATAAGACTTTATCCTTGTCAGTATTTATTTACTTTTGTAGTGGGAGAGGTTATTCAGAAGGAGAGGATCATAATTTGCAGAGGAGTATTAAAGAGCACCGATTTGAATATGGTTTTCCTGAAAAGTTGCTAAAAGTTTAATGCTGGAAAATAACGAACATTGTGAAGCTGTAGCAAAGTTGTTCTAAGTTAAAGGTTACCATTGAAGCACGTTCTGTTTTGTGAAATGCTGTTTGGCCACAGGAGTATACCCTGATGCAAACCTTTGAACTAGTAGGCCTGCCATGGAAGTAAACCAGGTAATAGTTGATGAAGAGTTGAATCATAGACTTGACAAATACAATATATGTTGTTTGTGGTGCTAAAGGAAGAAATATATAAACCTGCTGTAGAGAACTTACATTTCTTCAGAAATGTTCTGTTGTGGCAAATCATCCTGACAAAGACAATCATTGTTGTTTGTGCAAAAGAAGATAATTCTGAGGCCCATTCTTATTCAAAGAAGAGAAAGAACATTCTATTTTCTTTGATGTATCATTTAAGTGTCGGAACTTTCTATTGTCAAGTTGAAGTTAACAAGAACTGTTTTGTTACAAATCAGGATTTCCTTATTTTCTTTTGCACTGTGGAGCAGAGTCCTGCTTAAATCTGGGGGAAGAGGAAGTCACCCAGATCATAAGAAGGGACTTTGGTCATATTACAACTTCAAATGCTGTATTATTTTGTGTTGAATTGAACTGCCATGCCTTTCCTTATTGATATATTGAATGTGTAAGTGTGCAGGTAGTATAGCTCAGTGAAATTGCACTCATCTTGCAAGTAAGACGATGCAGAGCAACACTGGTTTGAATACTGGGTCTGCGCTCAGAAACCTCTTCGGTATTAAGTGTGTTATTAATAACCAATTAAAATAAAACAATTAAACAGTTAACCTTTGTTAGAGTGTTTCCTTTAGTGTATTTTAGGCAGCAAACTCCTCATCAGGGCAGGGATAGTGAGGTGTTTATCCAACCATTTGATTTAATGAAATGGCAATTGTTGAAAACATTTTACAAAGTTGTCTGCCTCATATTTCTGACCCCTCACAACATTCAATAGGTATGGTTGTTCACATTGGCATCTTGTGCTTCGGTTATTTGTGAAGAGTATTGTCAGGCCATGAAACTAGTTCCTATGGACCTGCGGGGTGCTTTGGGCTTCCCAGATTTTATGATTGTATGGACGGCTTGGTTATGCTGGCACATTGGCTCTGAGAACAGCATTACATAACTTTGAAATCAAGGCTCTGAAACATTGAATCCATATCATTTGTGCCATTGGTCTCACAGCATGTTGTTTCTCTTCGCTGATGTTCTAGAGGGATGTATAGTTGGATATGTCGAATGGGCTGTGCATGCTACAATGTCAACTGTGTGCCCACCAGCTAAAGGGTTCCCATTCATGCGCTTCATACACATGTAGCTCCCAACATTGTACACATGCACGCTAACCTGTGTGCCTGCACCAGTCTCAGCTGTTTTCACTCCTTCAATGCATTCAAAAAGTTTGATTATGGACAGCTTTCCATCCCAGGTGGTGTGGTACAGTGGCTCGACAGTGCTTCCTCTGGTAGCAAACATCGTGCAGGGGTGGGTCGCAAGGAGGCTCCCCAGATGCCTCTTTCGTCATTTTCTGCACCTTTTAGAGCCCTCAACCTCTCACTGAAACAACCCAATGCTACTTCCTTATCACAGCAACCCGAATTTCAAGCTTGAGATTAATGATGGGCTTCTTCTCCTGGCATCCTCAGAATTTTGCCATGAATTCCATATGGTGTTAATTCTCCTATGTTTTCATAGAATGGCCATATGAGAGGTTATTTCTGCATATCCATGGACCCATGATATGATGCTAATTACACAGCATGGGATTGGAGTTACAGTAATTCTAACCCACAGAATTAGTACCATGTTTACTGCCATACTCATAATGAAGTCCATTGTTTGTAATGTTGAAAATGTTACTTACGTAATCGTAACTTTACTTGTGGGCAATGAAAATACTTCTACTCTGCAGGAGAATAGGGATTCGTAGTGATTCAGCCACCTACTCAGAGCACACTCTTCTATAAATCTACAATGATCCCAATCAAAAAGACAAAACAGGCACAGATAAGAGATATATTGTTGTTAACTTTTGTGGTAATGTGAGCTGAGGGAAGACTATACTCTCAGAAGTCGTGTGAATGTGAGCTTGTAGCAGGCTGAAGAGCAATAGTAAAGCAGTTCCAAAATAAAAGAATATCAAATAGAGGGTGAAATTACATACATCAGTTGTTCACTAAACATTTTCAAAAACACTATGAAAACCCACCCCTGTAAAAGGAAGACAGAAATGCAATGATGCAGCACCCTGGGTAATATGCAGGAAGGAAAACAGGCCAGAAATGCAACAATGAGTTCAAAAGGAATATATTTTTAGTTTGCTATTTTATTTGGCATTTAGTTTATTACAAACCTTTATCAACTTTCACAGAAGAGGAAGACAAAGGAAAATAAAACAGAAAAAAGAAAAGAACAATACATATCCGAAAAGAAGCACAAATGTTAAAAACATATCAAACACCTAATCTACACACTTTACACAAATCTCACACCATCCATATTAAAACCCAACATTTAAAAGAATTTCATATTAAAATTGATTTGAATATTTCATCTAAGAATATTGTAAGTGCAAATATCACTTTAACATGTTCTCCCCAACACAAGAAGTCCCACCATTCGGGTGCACTCCTTGAAGGTGCTTCTTTTACAAAATTGACCAAATATTTAGTTCTCATGTTCTTCAACGTTGGGCAATGAAGTGTCAGGTGCATTAATGTTTCCTTTGTTGCATTGCACAATCTACAACCTTCAATCCTCCCAATACCCTGATTACCAGAGTTAAGAACCGCTCTGGTTTAAAACAAATTCAGCCTGAATCAAATCAAAAGTTCTCAATGGTAAAGGCTTAGAAATTGTACTAGATATTTAGGAAGTGTATTCACAGCCTTTGTTTGTTTTTTAAATACTCAAATATTTTTTACTGTACGTTCCCCGTTTCTGTCATGATCCAATCCCAGTGCCATATTTTATTTTAACGGCATTTGGATTAGATTTCACGGTATGCTCTGTGGCGTCCACCTTATCCAATATTGCCAAATACTGCCCCATATTTCCAATACTCAATCAGACCTGATTCCCTCATTTCCTTTTAAAACTGCAAATTGAGGGGGATGTCTGCATGAGAAGTTTACGGTATAGAGACAAGGACTTCTCAACAACCACCGCATATATTGAAAGAAGTCCCAGTTCATGCCTTATGATGGAAATAGGTACACAATAGAGGAGGTAAAGTATCTTTCTCCAGAACAGACCTTTCAGAGATGTCCAAACCCCCCAGGTGACAAGCTTGGTTTTACTTTTTGTTTGTAAAATTTCAGCACAGGAAAAAGTGAAAATGTGCCAAATTTGTTATGAATTACCACTTCTTGTGTCTCCAGGTTCTTAACCTTGGCTGTCACTTCTGAAATGCGGGGAGTATCATTCACACTTGACTTTATTACATTTTCCACTAAACTGACACTTTAATTTTTGAGCCACCAATGGAAATGACTTCTTTTCCCACCTTTTAATCTTTGCAGCACTAGAACAGCGGATTTAGTTACATTTCATTTTAACCCATTGGTCTTCACATATACCTGTAAAGTTTCAAATTTACTCTGGAGCCCAATAGCTGTTTGGTCAAGAATGGTAACGTCATCCACGTATAACATCCAACCCACCATCTTCCCATTAACCATTGGCGGAAAAGATTGACTTGCATAAATTAAACAATTCCAGAGCAAGTGGGCAACCCTGTTTCAAGCCGCTAAATGTGGGATTTCTTTTAAATAGTACGCCTGTTAGGTTCCGCCTTACCTGCATTGAGGTGTGGGTGTACAGTGCCCTAATCGGGAAAAGAAGATCCATCGGGCAATTCCATGCTAACATTTTTACCCACAATAGATCTCTATCTAAACTATTGAATGCTTGCACAAGATAGATAGATGCAATATAGGTTTTTGTTCCCTCCTTTAAGGCCCTGAGCTTGAGCACATTTATCAAAAATAGATTCAAACTACAGGCATTTCTTTTACAAAACCACTTTGTCTGTGATTGTAATGCCCTGAGACAACCACCAACTTTTTCAATCAGGTCAAGATAAGGGACGCAAAAGTCTTTCTCATTACATCAAGGAGGGCAATAGGGTGATCATTTTTTGTATCTGCCCTATTGCCCTTGTTAAAAATCGTGACCGCTACAGCCATCATCCATGAGTCTGGAATCTCCATCTATGTCATAATTTCTGCGAACAGGGTCATGCGGAAGTCTGTCCATTGATCAGGAGCACCCTTCAGGATACATTTTGAGAGACCATCTGCACCCGGGCCTGTGAGTTAGTTGCCTTTTTAATTAGGTACACAACGCCTCCCTGTCAATTCCCAAGATCCACTGCTTCACATCAGAGAATGCCGGGACCACGGTATACCTTGCTGGAGGTCTCGCCAACAGGACACCAAGGAAATTCACCCAATTGGGTTCTTGTACTACATTACATTGTAATGTCCTCTGATTTCCCCCTGCCATGCTCAGCAGCAGACACAAGCTTCTAGACTTGTTAGAAGCGAGGATTTTTAACATCCGTTCAGCATCGCCTTGTAGCATAATACATTTTTGCGAGATCAACCAGTTTTTATACTGTTTTCTATGCTTTTTAATCTCTCCCATTCCAGTTTACCCTGGTAGATGGTGCAATTTCCTAATGTCCCCATGTCGTTGAGGTTTTCTTAGACACCATTTTGGTGTTGTACGAGAGCTTTGGCTTAAATTGAGGTTTCCACCCACATGATTTAACCTCCTTAAAGTCACTGAAGGCTACTTGAAGTGTTCTATGCATGTATTTACTGCCATACAACTATTCCTCTTATGTGCCCCTTTGGCATTAAGACGTCTGACAAGTATTATAGATCATATTAAGATAACCCCATCCTACCCTAGTCTGACAAGTACTATGGTAGCTACAAGGGGTAGCACTCCTACATCTACGGTAGATATGAAACCCCTAACCAACGTCTATGATTCACTGCTAAAATGGAACAACAACGACCCTCCCGTCCTGATCTCACCCAGGGACCATCCATAACTAATACCCCTTGTCATGTGGGATGTTTTTACCCATGCATCCAAGCCCTACCTCAAAAACTGTGCAGTACTGACATGGAAAACATCATGATGGCCAGAGATTCCCAGAAAATGCCCAGGGAAGTGCATGAAGAATAGGCTGCCACCCATTTTGCCGATGTTATGGGCACAGAAGGGCACTGCCTAAAACCACCATTGGACTACCCACACAGTAGCCTGAAACCATTGGCAATGGCAATGCTGATTGCAAAAAGCAACCTAGAATTGTGGGGAATTCATTTTCTTAAATCCCAAAAATGGGTGCATTACCAGTACTCACCACTATCAGAAAGCCGGCGTTTTAAAACAACACCAGACTTTTTTTCTTTTTTGTGTAAAACTGAATAAATGAACCCAAAGCAGGCCAAAGAAAGACTTACTGAGAGGTGGATACAATGTAAAGTTATATTCTGAAGTGACTTGAAGGTTTATAACAAGACTGGCTGAGCTGTGGATTTCAGCAGTTTAAGTAAATTTGGACTGGAAGACACTAAAAATCTAAATGTTTAAAAGAAATGAGTGACCTACTTTTGAGTGTCACATAGGTTGCAATTGTTTAAATGTCATAGTTTAAACTTAGAATCAGCATTTTAGCTGCATATGTAAAAATTGGTAGTTTTATTTGAATACAGAAAACTGGGTAACTAAAAGTGACATTAGCTGGGGCCTGGCATAAGGAACTGAATTCTGCCCACCAGCTACCCCCGACAGGAGTTGAGACTTGCACAACAGCTGTGTTCCCAGGCCTACCTGCCTTTTGCTGCTCCCACCAAAAGGGATATGGCACTTCTCTGATTGGATTACCAAGGGACTGCTAGAGACTAAACATAGGACCCAGGCAGAGGGTTTATGGAAGTGGCCATAAATGGCTTCCTCTTGAACAATGGGCCTTCCAGGGCCCAGGCAGATGGTTTATTGCAGGGGTAATAAAATGGCTTCCTCTTGGCAGAAACTGGGAGGGGGAGAAACTGGAGACAGAGGCTGAGTTTGAAGAAAGTGGAAAGACTGGTTTCTGTACCATGTGACCTGAAAAGACACACCCCTGTAGCCAGAATATGGTTTTAGAAAAAGATGAATAACTCATAGTACGGACTTGTCATAATTATTTAAATGATACCATAATTCTTGTGATTTTTCTGCCCACATTTTAAGAGGTTTTTAGAACCGGTGGCATGATCTGGGGGCAAGCTAGCAGTTAAGAGGGTATTACTTAAAATGTATGCATGTTAAAAATCTGATACTTCATCAATTAATGCCTGCATGCCTTGCACACATTTGGGTAAATTTGAGTAAGAATCTGATATTGGTAACCTGACCAAAAAGTGAAATATGTTGCCATTTCTCAATGCAAGCTCTCAGGAAGAGCAGATTTGGACAGGGTATACCTCCTGTGATATGTGATGGGTGCATGTAATTTTAAACAAATGTGTACCTGTGCAAATATGTTTTTTGAGCAAATATAGATTGTGTGTAAATTTGACAGGGGTGGGTTCTCTGTACCATAAACAGACCTCATCATGATGACACTTCATTTCATTCCCCCAATCAAGGGGAAGAGGAGGAAGTGGCCAATGACAAGTGGAGAGGGGTAGGGCCTAGGAAGCTAGCCTTTCCACCCATTTTCAAAACACATAAAAGCAGACAGTCAGGACAGATAGGGACATTCAATTCCATTTGCTGCGGAGCATGCTGCCGGACCATACAACATCCAGAGATCCAGACTTCAAATCCATCAATCTCCAGAATCCAGAGAGGCTAGACCAGCAGAGTAGAGCTGACCCAGACCGCTGTTAGCAGAACCAGAGAGCTGACCCAGATCACCGTGAAGAGACCCAGACCAGACCGGAGTCCAGTCCAAAACCTGACCAGATCCGTGGCGAGGCCTAATTCAAAAATATATTGTGAGTACCTAGCAGAACTGTGCAGAACCAATCTCTTAGTTAAAATAATATAATTCAATTTATTTTAATCTAAGTAGAACTGCCTAAAAGCTGTCACCTGTCATTTTCTAGCTGCTAGCTGTCACTTGTCACTTTGAACTTTAAAATTTCAAATCTGAAAAACGACCTTTACCATATCGCTCATATCTCCGTGACCCTTTGTATTAGAGACTTGCAGTAACTTTCCTCTGAAAGCTGGGAATCTTGGCTTTTCAACGAACCCAGAACCGCATTCCTTTACCATACACTTTTGCCGCAATCGCGAAAAACGCACTCGCGAATTTTGCCGCGATTTGCAAATTTCTCCACGTGTGAAAACAACAGTTTCCTTGCTTTCCTTGCTAAAAATTCGTTTGCCTCTTAAGAACCATCCCTGAATCATTGCTAGAGTGAGCCTGGACTAATATTAACTAGATACCACTCACCCTGAACCTCTAGAGGGAATTAAAAGCATTTTAGCATATTTTTCACTTCATTGCCAGCACATATAAAAGCATTTTGGGCCTGTGTTTCAAACTTCTGTAGTCTAAGCTTGCTGGGGTGAACTGAATTACATTTGATTGCATTTCTGAGAACTGTGTGCTTCCTTCCATTTCCTTGCATTGCATAAAGGGGGGAGGGGATTGCCAGAGAAAAGTGATTACATTGTTTTGTTGAAATCATATTGAGTATTTTCTGTATTGCATTTTCATTCAACATTACATCCATCTGAACTTATATAAAGCATTCTCTACCACCTTATTCTTCTGTTCCTATTCACAAGTGTGCTAGTGCCAGACTATCCATTATTGATTACTGCTCAGATTCAGTGTGATATTCAATTATTAAATTATTATAAAGTGTGATATATATATCTATTGTTTAAATTATCAAATAAACCTTTTAACTTGCAAAACAGAACTACTTCTTGGCTCAGTGGGGTCAGGGGGATTCCAAGAGAGGGGTGTTATATAGGGGTAGTCATCCAGAACGCATGAACTGGACATAAAGATATATCAATAAGGGTTTCCATTCAGTATCCCAGACTAGGCATTGACTTAGCTGTAGTGTTGAATTGAATCCTCTTACAAATTGGGGGCTCGAGCGGGACGTTTGGGTTAGATCTATCACTTGTGAAGATTAATACAGTGTGCCAGCTGACCAGATACACATATCCGGTCGGATCACCACGCTGTGTTACGCTGTAAAGCACTCCTCAAAGGAACGCTCTAAGGAAAAGGTCTGTTTTGCAAAAATAAAACACAAACTTCTGTAAGTCAGGAAGGAACTCAAATTCCAGAATGACGACCTTAGTAGACATGAAAATAGCCAGAGAGCACTTCTTACATAAGTTATTTGTGAGAGGTGAGTGGATTCATCAGGACCAGACGGTCTGGTTGCAGGCAATCGCACCCCAGATCACTGAAACAGGGTCAGATAAATGGAGAGATCAGGGTCCCTTACATGTGGCCCTGAGTGAACTATACCTGGCTCCTAAAGCTAAGGATGAACAAGACAAGATGGTTAGGATAGCGGCATACCTGTACCTATATATGGGAGACATGCAGGATAAATGTACTGAAAGCCAAGATCTGGCGAATAAGCGACAGATGGCGTTAGAGAAGGTCCAATCTGACCTGGTCTCTTCTGAGCAGAGGCTGCAGGGGAGCCAGGAGTCAGAAAATGAGAGTAGACAGCACATCATTAAAATAAAGAGGGATATGGACATCCTGCAACAGGAAAAGGCTGACCAGGATACCAGATTTCTGGCCTTGCAGAAGGAGTACCAAGAAGGTTTGGACTCCCTACTGCAGAGCCAGAAAAAGCTGGAGCAACAGTTAGACTTCAATAGGGCATGTGCTGAGCAGGTAGTCACCCTGCAAAGCCACCTAGATAGGGAGAAGGCAGAGAGCAATAAACTGATTTTGAAAGACCTGGATACCCAGGCAGAGTTTGACCAGGAGCGCCAGAAAGCGGGTGCCTTCCAAAGGCAAAGGGACGACCTGGCGGCAAAGAGGCAGGCTCTTAGTCAGGGAAGGGATACCTTAGGCCAGGAAGTCTGCCACTTAAAAAGGAAAATGGAAGAAAATCACCTGGCCCTCCAGGGACTGGGTGACCTCCAAAAAGAACACCAGAACTTGTTAGAGCACACCAGGAAGGTGGAGGATGCTCTGGCAAGAAAGGAGCAGGCCAATAGGGACACAGCTCAGGAGGTAACCCTCCAGCAGCAAAGACTGGCCCAGTGCTCCAGGACCAATCAGGAAACGCAGAGAGAGAATGAGGCTCTCTGCCAGCACAATGATAGGCTCCAACAACAGGTAGCAATGCAGGAGAGACTGATAGAGTCTAGTAAGGCCTTAACTGAGGAACTGAAGGCGCAGGCTCTTGCATTGCAACAGAGAGCAGGGGCGGATAGAGATGAGGTTCGCTGGGAAAGAGAAACTCCTGAGCATAACCCCAGGAGCCCTAGTACCAGAGGCCTTTATCTCTCTCAGTCCCTGGACTCTGCCACCCCCATGTCCCCTGGCGCACATGAGCACAGGGCCACAGGGATGGCAGATTACTATCCAGCCAGAAGCATGGGGCTCATAAGCCAGTACCACCCAGGAATGGAGGGGCGGGCATCCAGGTATGGGCATCCAAGCACAGTGCAATTTGATGGGGAACCCCAGGAGAGTAGGCTCATTAAGGGCATCCTGAAAACCTCTGCCCAGTTAGGTCAGTGGGGGGGGGTACCCATCAAATCCTGGCAGCAAGGAGGGATCTGAAGACTCCTCTGAGCGGTACAGGACCCAGGAGACCAGGTCCCCACATTCTGCCAGCCATTCACAGGCTCGCAGAATCCGGGAAAACCTGGAAGAACAGACGGGAACCTCTGGGAGCAGTGCCTCTGAGTCAGAAGATGAATGGACCAGGGTTACCCGGACCAAAAGGGCCAATAAGACAAAAAGGGCCTTGCTTAAGGACCCCTTAAAGCAGATTAAGGCAATCAGGAGCGTCATCACGCCTTATCATAAGAACGCCAAGTATTCTGTTTGGGAGCACTTAGAGTTGTTTGAGCAAATGATGGAGACTTTCCATTTGAAGGACAGCCAAAGCTGTATTCAATATGTAAAGTGGACCTTCTCCCCGGAATACTCCAGTTTCTTTGCGGGGCTAGAGGACCAAAATCATTTAAGATGGTCCGCCTATAAGGCGGCCATCTTGAAACATTTTTCTACTCATAGAAATCCCCAAGAGGCTCGCAAGGCAGCCTACAATTTACAATGTGGGGAGGATCAGGCCCCACAAGAGTTTGTGCAGGAGTTAAAGCGTGCTTTTGCACAGACCACAAGAAGGGTGCGCACGGATAGCAGAGAATTTATTAATACGTTTTTCCATGCCTTGCCCAAATACATAATGACCCAGCTCGTGAGGGATTTTCACGAGAAAAGATCTTTAGACTGGGTCATTGAACAGGCGACCCGGATCTATGAGGTGCAGAAGCCAATAGAAAATAAAAATAATGCGCCCAAAAACCCCAAAGCCAACAACACCCCTGCTGCTGCCAAGGTGGCAGAGGTAAAGGTCACCCCCGTTTTAGAGTTGGAGATGGGGGGGCCTAAAAACCCACCTGCACCTAATAATGCTAGGCCCAGAAGGCCCTCGGGCCAGTCACAGACAGGGAGCCAGGGAGGCAGCCCCACAAATGGGGTCCCTCGCTCTCCTGATTATGTAAGCCCCCGTTACAAGGGAAACAGACCCATCCTGGGTTATGTGTGGACTCCTCCAGCCCAAGGGGGGGGATCCAGCCAAGCACCTAACCCAGAGAACTTCCCTCCCAACTTCTCACAGGAGGGCAGAAACTCACCAAACCCTGGGCAGAACTTCTTCCCCAGGTATCCACCCAATTTCCAGCCCCAAAATCATCCATCCTTCTTTCCCCAATTCCCTGAGCCCAGACAACCTAATCCGGGAGAGGGGAGGCCAAGGGTGGAGGGGTACCCAAATCTTCCCAACCCGGGGTACTACCAGAGAAGGGATAGCTACCCTTCCCGGGATCAGCCCAGGGGAGAAAACAGGGCCCCGTATCAGCCTGAGCGGGTTTCCCAGTTAGAGCCCCAGGTTCAGAACATGGCACAAGAGCTGGGTCGCGTGCTAAGGGCTCAGCAGAACTCTCAGATGGGCATGCCGGCACAGAATGCCCCAAACTCTGGACCTGGTGCTCCAGAACAATGACGGGGGCAGCACCCCGATAACTCACCGGTTCCCAGGGAGGAGGCACAAAGGGAAGGGGGGTGTAAAGCCTTGGAGGAAGCTTCCTTCCTCACTTGTAAACAGCCCCTGGAAACCCAGGAACCGGAAACAAAATCTCTTGCCCCTGAAAGTCTGCCTCCTAAGGAGCAGAGGGGGGGTAGGAGAAACAAAAGACCCAAACAGACTCAGTTTGAGGAGGAGGTACAGATCTTCCAATTTGAGGGAGAGGGATCCTCAGAGGATCCTGGGAAAATGATCTTCTCCTTCAGAGAGGGGGGAACTCCTCTCAAAGAAAAATGGGTCCCTAGGGATGCAAATCCAGACTGGGGAGATGTGGAGACTGAGCTACCGCCGCCCACCATCTCATCCCAGAACCAACAGCAAGAAAATCCCCTGGTTCAAACCCATCCTGGTGACTGCCTCCAAAAAGGGGGGGGGTGGCCCGGAACCGGAGCCAGGGGAACCCACAATGGCTCTGATCTCCAGTTGCCAATTTTTTCTTTCAGATTCCCAAGGCTCTCCACAGAATTCTGCCCAAATCTCTTCGCTAGCGATGTCCAAAACCAGAAAGTTAGCCCACCAGTTGTCCAAAAATGTGCATTATCTGTGCCCCCTTGAGGAGAAGGAGGGAAGATACTATGCCCCGGTACAAGTACAGGGACAGGGTACAATTTTGGCACTGGTGGACACGGGATCTCAAGCTACCCTTCTGTCCAGAAGGGCCTTTGATGAACTGAATGCAGGAAGGGGAGGGAATTACCAAATTCCTCTCACCTCACTTCCTGGACAACTCCAGAACTTTGACGGGAAGGAAATTCCCGTTGAGGGGACGGCAGATTTGGACATTAAAATTGGGCGACACAAGTTGAAACACCCGGTCATAGTTGTGACTCGAGAGGGCACCCCTTGTTTACTGGGGAATGACCTCCTGAGGAGGTTGTCCCCCTTAATAGATTGCATAAACAAGGTCCTCTGGACCCAGACTAGCCGACCAATAAAATTAAAACAGAGTGTCAACCATGTTAGTTTAAACGGCACCTGCCACATGGTTGAACAAAAATCTGACCAAGTAGAATTTCACTTCCAGAATAGCCAAATTCCAGTTTTGACAGTAATAGCAGTAGGACAACAGACTGGTGATGGGGGGTCCTCTCTATTTCTGAAAATCAACCTTCCTTCCAGTTTAAGGTGGTATTCCACACTGGAAGGAAACACCCTGAAATTCTTTACTAATCCACAATCAGAAACTCCCACTCCTATAGTCCAGAAAGATGTGAAATCAGCTCAGAGCCTGGCTGATATTCAGCAAATTGGAGAGCAGTTGTTCATCCCTGTTCAGTTAAATGAGGGGAAGGACTCTGTTCTCGCTCGAGCGTGCGTGAACAATGGTAAGAGCTTCATCAGCGAAGCCATGTTTCGCCAACTCCCAAAAGATCCAGCCATACCCACCTTCAAATTGATAGACAAATGGGAAATGGACCTGGAAGCACCTAATTCCAAACATCTCCTGCCAAGCAGGTGTTGCTCAAAATCTCCATTGGCAACAAGAGCATAGTCCACAATTGTTGGGTCGTGCGAGACGTCACTGCCGCTTTTTACTTAGGCAGTGACATTCTCAATCGCTTTGCCATTAGTTTGGACCTAATAAACTTCAAAGCTTGGTCCCGATTAGCGGATAATCCCATGGGCTTTGATGATCCAGAAAAAGCATTTAGGTCAGCTCAATTGCTACCTTATGCAGTTGAAATTCAGATCAAAGAGGAAGTCACCATCCCAGAACGGACCCGACAATTCTCCCTGGAAGTGAAAGTTAAAAGAGGACAATATTTGCAAAACCCTGATGCTTACATACATCTAAATGCTTCTCTCCAACAGCAAGGGTTAGGGGTAAACCCAACACCATTAGTCAACATAGAACATGACACCATTCCAATAGAGGTGGATAACAGCGACTTAAAGAGTATTACTCTAGCCGCAGGCACCATTATTGGAATGGCGGTTGATGACCGACATTTTTCCATAGATTTAGGTAATGAACTGTTAGGGCCAATCCCCAAGGACTGCTTTGACAGTGACAGTGATGACAATACAACACCAGACAGGATTTTTACCCGGCATGGGGGGAACTTCCTGGTGTACACTTCCTGCCCCTATGGCAAGGAAGATGTGACTTGTGACTTCAGGAGGGATGAGGTGATTTTCCAGGTCCATGAGGGCTGCCTTTCCCACCTGAAGCCTCCGGTCCAAATCAGCACTCTGACCAGGGACTTCTCCACCCAGCTGGAGGAGGCCGCAGAGATAGCCAAACCAGAAGTCTTTCCAGGCTTCAGGCAGATGGTGGAAGAGAGAGTCAAACTAGCTGATGCCTGTGTGACTCTGGAACAAAAGCAAAAGTTGAAACAAGTTTTCTTGGATTTCCAAGATCTCTTTGCGGTAGACTCATATGACTGTGGTCGCACTGACATCCACACAACAACAATCCCCACGGACCCTGGCATGACTCCTGTGTTTGTGAAGCAATATCGCTTGCCTCTCGCATCAATGGAGTCCCTTACTGAAATAATTAAGAACCTTGAGTCCCGGGGAATAATCCGTCCAGTCCACAGCACCTTCAATAATCCGGTGCTGGAAATATTGAAGCCAAACGGCCAGTGGAGACTCTGCGCCGACCTCAGGGAGCTCAACAAACGGGTCCATACTTCCCGATGGCCTCTGCCCTACATTGACCAAGGGCTGGCCCAGATCCAGGGGTCACATGTATTCACTGCAATAGACCTGACCAATGGATACTGGACTGTGCCTGTCAGTAGGGAGGACCAATACAAGCTGGCTTTTACCTTTGTGGGCCAGCAATACACATGGACCCGGACTCCCTTCGGATACCTTAACTCCGGCAATGAATTCAACATTTTCCTACATAAGGCCATGCCCGACCTGGGTGCGAGGAGTAACCTGGCTTATGTAGATGATGTCCTCATCAAAAGTTCATCTGTGGAGGAACACATAGCGGAGATCCGTTATGTTCTGACCCAGTTGAGGGCCGCCGGAGCAAAACTTTCCTTTCAGAAAGCACAGTGGTGTAGAACCCGTGTTAATTTCTTGGGGCATGAGATTACTCCTCAGGGTCTCTGTCCCCAGGAAAAGAAAGTGGAAGCACTTCAGAAACTGAAAGACCCCACAACTCTGCGGGAACTAAGGAGCCTCCTTGGACTGACTTATTACAGCAGAAAGTTCATTGAGGGCTACGCAGAGATTACCAGACCCCTGATTCATCTCCTGAAGGGGGGGGGTCAAGTGGGAATGGGGTCCAGAACAAGCCGAGGCAGTAAAACAACTCAAAAGAAGCCTCTCACAAGCGCCCTGCCTAGCTTACCCTGTCAGAAACAAGGAGTTCTTCCTGGAGACGGGGTTCTCTAATACGTGCTTGACGGCAGTATTATACCAAAAGCATGACAAGGTCAATAAGGTAATCTCCTATGCGAGCAAAACTTTATCCTCTGTGGAGGAAAAATTCAACGATTGTGAGAAGGCACTCCTGGCAACGGTGTGGGCATTGAAGAATTACCGCCCGTTTATCCAGGGGGAACACATCATAGTGGAGACTCCACACCAGCCTCTGCAATATCTCCAAAGTGATAGAATCCGGGCCGGAAATGTGAGTAATTCCCGAATTACTTCCTGGATTCTGTCAATGCAAGGCTTTCCTGTGGAGGTCCGATATGGCCAAAACAAGAAGAGTCCCCTCGCGCAAGGTCTGGCTGACTTGCATGATTGTGCCAGAGAAAACTGTCTCGAGGACGAAAGTCTAAAAAATAAAGGACAACATGGAGGCATACCTTAATTCCCCCCACAAAGTCTTTGAAGAAGACAAGTGTGAGGGAATGCCCACTGTATATGTGGATGGATGCTCTTACCATGTTGACAACGACGGGGAGAAAGAACTGGTGGCTGGCGTAGGGAATGCATGGGTGAAGGAGTCCCCAGAACCCTCCGCTGGATACAAAATTGGTCCCCGAAGTAGTCAGGTGGCAGAATTGATGGCTGTGCATCAGGCCATCCTCACTGCTGTCCAGCATCAACTCCACAAACTGGTCATAATCACAGATTCGGATTATGTACGGAACGGGTTCGTGGAGCACCTGGTTAATTGGAAAACCAGAGGCATGTTATGTGCTAACAACAAACCCTTGAAACATGGGAAGTTGATCCAAAACATTGATGATCTGGTCACCTCGAATGAGATGACCATCTATTGGAAAAAGATCAAGGGTCATTCCAAAGTAGAGGGACCAGACAAAACTGGAAATGACTTAGCTGATCAGCTGGCCAAAACCGGGGCCATCCAAGGGGACCTAATTGAGATTGAGTCCCTGTTGGGGGAAATCCAGGTCACTGCTATCACTAGGTCCCAGACAAATGCTCACAACGACCTTTCAATTGCACAATGGAGTAAGGAGACCCCTGATGCTGATTTGATTACCGCTCAGAAGGGGGATCCAATAATTGGTCAATTTTACCAGCACCTTGAGGACCCTGAGAACTTTCCCCTGACGGATACCGATTACATTGGGAAAGAGGACCTAAGAGTGTTGATGAAATGTCCAAAAATGTTCAGGATCCAAGACGGTTTGTTGGTAAGGAAATCCAAAGCTGGCCACGATCAGTGGGTGGTTCCTACCTCATTCCGAAGCCTGATGTTAAGTCACGCCACGGTCATGTTGGGGGAAATCCAGGTCACTGCTATCACTAGGTCCCAGACAAATGCTCACAACGACCTTTCAATTGCACAATGGAGTAAGGAGACCCCTGATGCTGATTTGATTACCGCTCAGAAGGGGGATCCAATAATTGGTAAATTTTACCAGCACCTTGAGGACCCTGAGAACTTTCCCCTGACGGATACCGATTACATTGGGAAAGAGGACCTAAGAGTGTTGATGAAATGTCCAAAAATGTTCAGGATCCAAGACGGTTTGTTGGTAAGGAAATCCAAAGCTGGCCACGATCAGTGGGTGGTTCCTACCTCATTCCGAAGCCTGATGTTAAGTCACGCCACGGTCATAGGGGGTTTCACACAACATTGGAAATCTTAAGAGAGGTTGCATACTGGCCACAAATGGGGCAGGACCTCGACCAATACTTGAAGGGGTGTCTTGTGTGTGCACAATTTCAGCCATCATCCCTCACGCACCGTGCGCCTTTCCAAAAGAGGGGGATGACACTGCCATGGTCAGATTTACAAATCGACTTTGTAGGCCCCGTGATTCGCTCTGATAGGGGAATAAGTACATGTTGACTGTGACATGCTTGTTTACCAAGTGGGTGGAATGTCTCCCAGCCCCAAATTGCAAGGCAGAAACTGCAGCTGCCCTGATGATTAACCACATCTTTTCCCGTTTCGGTCTACCTCAAAGGATTGAGTCAGACAGGGGTAGCCACTTCACCAGTGAAGTAATGACAAAGATGTGGGAGATACTGGGGGTCAAAAAGAAGTTGCATATTGCTTACCGGCCAGCTTCTTCTGGGGCAGTAGAGAGATATAACCGAACCATTGTGAGCATATTAAAGAAGTTTGTGGCAGATTCTGGGCCAAGTTGGGATATCCTATTACCTCTGATCCTAATGGCCATCAGATCTACCCCTTCATCTGCAACCAAAATGTCACCATTCGAGTTGATGACTGGACGCAAGATGGTGCTTCCTCAGCATTTGCTCTACAGGACCCAAGAGCAGACACTAATAAATGCCTCCACAACTCATGAGTATGTGGAGAATTTAAGGAAACACCTTCAACATGCTTTTGCTTATGCTCAGCGGAATCTAGAAAGATCAGCTGATAGCATGAAGACCCACTATGACCTGAAGACTTCCAGGAAGGAATATCAGGTGGGGGACCGGGTCTATCTATACAATTTCCAAAGGAACCAGGCCAAACAGCGAAAATTTTTGCCTACATGGAAGGGACCCTTTGAGATTATAGACAAAATCTCCCCTGTGGCCTACAAGATCCGCATCCCCAAAGGCGGTTTGGCAGAGGGGGAAGACAAGTGGGTCCACATAAACCAGTTGAAGTGTTGCCATCCCAGGCACACTCTGCAACAACTGGAGGAATCCTCTGGAATCCTAGAGGGTACTGTCCCAGATTAATTCAGTTCTAACTTAAAATATCCTACATATCGCCTATCAAATTCTGAGTTTCTCAATGTGGGTGTTTTCGTTTTTGAATGCAAAAAGAAATGTGCATGTTCATATGTTTTGACTATAAATTTATATGCCACCCCACTATATCAATGGTGGGGGAAAAATGTCTATGAATAGGTATTGCCGCTCTTCCTTTGTCGTCCTAGGAGAAAGAAAACCTGGAGACGGGCCAAGGAGGACGATCCGGAGACCGGGAGTAGAGACGCAAGGGGCCCGGTGTACCGCCCAATATTCCCATCAGGACCGGCGAGGAGAACCGATCGATCAGTACCGGATGGAGGAAAAGATGCTGAACTGTGCCATCTATTGGAAGAAGATGAGGAAACATCCCAGGTCTTGCGAGTCCCATCAGTGAAACAGAATGGCCATCGCAAGAGGGGGGCTTGTGGGATGTTTTTACCCATGCATCCAAGCCCTACCTCAAAAACTGTGCAGTACTGACATGGAAAACATCATGATGGCCAGAGATTCCCAGAAAATGCCCAGGGAAGTGCATGAAGAATAGGCTGCCACCCATTTTGCCGATGTTATGGGCACAGAAGGGCACTGCCTAAAACCACCATTGGACTACCCACACAGTAGCCTGAAACCATTGGGAATGGCAATGCTGATTGCCAAAAGCAACCTAGAATTGTGGGAATTCATTTTCTTAAATCCCAAAAATGGGTGCATTACCAGTACTCACCACTATCAGAAAGCCGGCGTTTTAAAACAACACCAGACCTTTTTTCTTTTTTGTGTAAAACTGAATAAATGAACCCAAAGCAGGCCAAAGAAAGACTTATTGAGAGGTGGATACAATGTAAAGTTATATTCTGAAGTGACTTGAAGGTTTATAACAAGACTGGCTGAGCTGTGGATTTCAGCAGTTTAAGTAAATTTGGACTGGAAGACACTAAAAATCTAAATGTTTAAAAGAAATGAGTGACCTACTTTTGAGTGTCACATAGGTTTCAATTGTTAAATGTCATAGTTTAAACTTAGAATCAGCATTTTAGCTGCATATGTAAAAATTGGTAGTTTTATTTGAATACAGAAAACTGGGTAACTAAAAGTGACATTAGCTGGGGCCTGGCTTAAGGAACTGAATTCTGCCCACCAGCTACCCCCGACAGGAGTTGAGACTTGCACAACAGCTGTGTTCCCAGGCCTACCAGCCTTTTGCTGCTCCCACCAAAAGGGATATGACACTTCTCTGATTGGATTACCAAGGGACTGCTAGAGACTAAACATAGGACCCAGGCAGAGGGTTTATGGAAGTGGCCATAAATGGCTTCCTCTTGAACAATGGGCCTTCCAGGGCCCAGGCAGATGGTTTATTGCAGGGGTAATAAAAATGGCTTCCTCTTGGCAGAAACTGGGAGGGGGAGAAACTGGAGACAGAGGCTGAGCTTGAAGAAAGTGGAAAGACTGGTTTCTGTACCATGTGACCTGAAAAGACACACCCCTGTAGCCAGAATATGGTTTTAGAAAAAGATGAATAACTCATAGTACGGACTTGTCATAATTATTTAAATGATACCATAATTCTTGTGATTTTTCTGCCCACATTTTAAGAGGTTTTTAGAACCGGTGGCATGATCTGGGGGCAAGCTAGCAGTTAAGAGGGTATTACTTAAAATGTATGCATGTTAAAAATCTGATACTTCATCAATTAATGCCTGCATGCCTTGCACACATTTGGGTAAATTTGAGTAAGAATCTGATATTGGTAACCTGACCAAAAAGTGAAATATGTTGCCATTTCTCAATGCAAGCTCTCAGGAAGAGCAGAATTGGACAGGGTATACCTCCTGTGATATGTGATGGGTGCATGTAATTTTAAACAAATGTGTACCTGTGCAAATATGTTTTTGAGCAAATATAGATTGTGTGTAAATTTGACAGGGGTGGGTTCTCTGTACCATAAACAGACCTCATCATGATGACACTTCATTTCATTCCCCCAATCAAGGGGAAGAGGAGGAAGTGGCCAATGACAAGTGGAGAGGGGTAGGGCCTAGGAAGCTAGCCTTTCCACCCATTTTCAAAACACATAAAAGCAGACAGTCAGGACAGATAGGGACATTCAATTCCATTTGCTGCGGAGCATGCTGCCGGACCATACAACATCCAGAGATCCAGACTTCAAATCCATAAATCTCCAGAATCCAGAGAGGCTAGACCAGCAGAGTAGAGCTGACCCAGACCGCTGTTAGCAGAACCAGAGAGCTGACCCAGATTACTGTGAAGAGACCCAGACCAGACCGGAGTCCAGTCCAAAACCTGACCAGATCCGTGGCGATGCCTAATTCAAAAATATATTGTGAGTACCTAGCAGAACTGTGCAGAACCAATCTCTTAGTTAAAATAATATAATTCAATCTATTGTAATCTAAGTAGAACTGCCTAAAAGCTGTCACCTGTCATTTTCTAGCTGCTAGCTGTCACTTGTCACTTTGAACTTTAAAATTTCAAATCTGAAAAACGACCTTTACCATATCGCTCATATCTCCGTGACCGTTTGTCTTAGAGACTTGCAGTAACTTTCCTCTGAAAGCTGGGAATCCTGGACCTAGAACCGCTTTCCTATTCCATACACTTTTGCCGCAATCGCGAAAAACGCACTCGCAAATTTTGCCGCGATTTGCAAATTTCGCCACGTGTGAAAACAACAGTTTCCTTGCTTTCCTTGCTAAAAATTTGTTTGCCTCTTAAGAACCATCCCTGAATCATTGCTAGAGTGAGCCTGGACTAATATTAACTAGATACCACTCACCCTGAACCTCTAGAGGGAATTAAAAGCATTTTAGCATATTTTTCACTTCATTGCCAGCACATATAAAAGCATTTTGGGCCTGTGTTTCAAACTTCTGTAGTCTAAGCTTGCTGGGGTGAACTGAATTACATTTGATTGCATTTCTGAGAACTATGTGCTTTCCTTCCATTTCCTTGCATTGCATAAAGGGGGGAGGGGATTGCCAGAGAAAAGTGATTACATTGTTTTGTTGAAATCATATTGAGTATTTTCTGTATTGCATTTTCATTCAACATTACATCCATCTGAACTTATATAAAGCATTCTCTACAACCTTATTCTTCTGTTCCTATTCACAAGTGTGCTAGTGCCAGACTATCCATTATTGATTACTGCTCAGATTCAGTGTGATATTCAATTATTAAATTATTATAAAGTGTGATATATATATCTATTGTTTAAATTATCAAATAAACCTTTTAACTTGCAAAACAGAACTACTTCTTGGCTCAGTGGGGTCAGGGGGATTCCAAGAGAGGGGTGTTATATAGGGGTAGTCATCCAGAACGCATGAACTGGACATAAAGATATATCAATAAGGGTTTCCATTCAGTATCCCAGACTAGGCATTGACTTAGCTGTAGTGTTGAATTGAATCCTCTTACAGTCATCTGTCTTTAAAAAACACTAGACTCCGATCCAGATTGACTAAACTCTACGAATTTCCTGTCAGAGCTATGTTCAACACATTTTGGACAAAAGAATTACCACCAAACAAATTTACTGTCAAGAATAAAAATATTGTCTCAACTACCTCACCTCTGCCCAAACCCAAAGGTCTCATCCATAATAAACAACATCAGAGTGAACACCTCACTGCAAGACTATCTAAAGAAGATAGCAAAGTTAAAATATCGAACCATCAGCCTATCAGTAGCACCTCAGACCTCAAGGGCGCCTTAATCAACGCCTGCTCCCTAGTGGCACATGCTATCGAGATAGCTGATTTAATCCAGGTGGAACATTTTGACTTCCTTGCCATGACAGAGTCCTGGCTATATGCAGCAGCAGGCCCTGCCCTTTTGCTCGCAGTACCAGATAATGATACCATACTCAGAGCTGACAGGGTCGACTCACGAGGAAGAGGTATAGCTCTCATAGCTAAATCCAACCTAAATATGAGACTAGCCCCATCACCGGACACTAAATCAGGTGAGTCACTGACGGTTAAATTACCTATCTCTGACTCCCAAACGATAACTATTCATTGTCACTTATATAGACTCCAGACCCTATTGGTGATTTCGGGGAGGACATCTCCACCATCACATTTAACAATATGAAAATTACCTCTCAAATTCTCATACTGGGGGATCTCAATCTGGGATTCAATGACTCTAATGACCGGCATGCTACAGCTATCACCAATGTGCTCACGGAACTTGGCCTCACCCTAATAGTGACTCTGCCCACACATAACAAAGGTAGAACACTAGATTGTGTTGCAGAACTCAACTGTGATGCCTCAATCACCTCTATAACTCCACAATCTTGGACAACCAACTATCTCCTACCATTCTCATTTGCAGTTAAAATCCCCACGCTAAAAACAACTTAGTGGCTCCCCCTATCCCCACGAGGAATAAAAAGAATATAACGACAGACAAGCTCCTACTTTTAATACTACCCACCCTTAACTCTCTGCCTGTTTACAATGACCTCACCAGGCTAGTAGACGAATACAATAATACTTGGTTCTAAAGCACTGGACATTATCGCCCCTCTAAAAATGAGGAAAGGCAAACCCAGAGCCCACCTAAAGTCTTGGTTTACCCCATACCTCAAATCAATAAGAGCCAAAAAAGAAAATGCGAAAGCATTTGGAGACACTCACCCACTGCCAAAAATAAAACCCTCCCTATCAACATATCGGCGCTATACAAGACAGAAATATTACACACTAAACAAGAAACCTATAACAACAGGATTCTACAAGCTAACTCTAGTACAAAGGAACTCTTTGTGATATTAAAAGAACTGGAATCACCTGTACTCGTAGCTGACAATTTTGTTAAGGACGTGCTATGGTGTACTAATATACTCTGTTACCAATAAAATCTTCCATCTTCAGAATAAGATTGCTAACAAAAAAGCCAATTTAAGCAGCTTAGATACACCTGCCAGCATTCCCACACGTCCTACTAAACTGGCCCAATGGTTCAGTTTTTCTAGAGTCGAAACCTTAAAAGTGGAAACAATCATCCTATCTCTCAAGACTTCAAACTGCCACAGAGACATATGCCAAGCCCAAATCATCAAAAGGGCTGCACATTTTATAACCAAGCTTATTAATGCATCCTTCACATCTGGCACCATCCCCAACAACTTAAAGGATTCCTAGGTCCTTCCCTACTCAAAAAACAAACACTCGATCCATCTAGCCCCACCAACTATAGGCCTATCACGATAGTGCCATTTATACTTAAATCTAGACTGAGTGGCATACCTCCAGATACAGCAGTACCTAGAGTCCAATCAACTTTTGGGAATCTGTCAATTTGGCTGCAGGCCACAACATGGTACTGAGACTGTGTTGATCGATCTTAAAACCCAAATAGACAAACTTAAGGGCAGGGGAATTACAGCTCTACTACTTCTCTTGGACCTCTCGGCCGCCTTTGATTTGGTGGACCATAAAGTGTTATGTAATCATCTTGACTCAGCTGCTCACATAGCATGGATACAATCCTTTTTGAGCAATCGGACCATGAGGGTCTTCTCACCATCAGCAGCAGCAGACCCTATTCCTATCACATGTGGTGTTCCGCAGGGCTCCTGCGTCTCATCTGCAATGTATAATATATTTACTAAGCCCCTATTCGATGATCTGAACCTTCTTGGTGTCACCAGCACTAACTATGCAGATGATACCCAGATTCTCATACCACTTATTGGGGATTATGATAAGAATATGGCCTTAGTAAAAATAAATGTACCTCATCATCTAGGCATGGATGGCAGCCCACGGACTATGCCTGAATGATGACAATCATTCAGAATGATGACAATCATGGTAACATCATTAAAGTGGCTAAAGAGGTAAAAACACTAGGTTTCTACTTAGATTCCACCCTCACTTTTGACAAACAGGTCAATTCTATTGCCTCAGCATCTTCGTACACATGCAAGCTGATCAGAGCCGGCAAACCTTTTCTGTCAAAGAAAAGCTGTACTGCACTGGCGCGTTCACTAATCCTGTCCAAGAGAATCAACAGAAAAACTGCTAACCGTCCCGTAAGGACAGAGAACGCAAATTGTCTAGTCGTACCTAGGTTTAAATTGTCAAAAAGCTGGTGGAAGTAGTTTCCCAGTCAAAGAAGCACACCTATGGAACTCCATCCCCCATTCACTGAGGGCTGACCAAAACTTTCTGAACTTCAGACATAACATTTTTAATTGGCTCAGAGCGAAAGAACAATAATCCATCCGTTGACCTTCTGCTTCTATGATTCATATCTTCACCCAATTGATCGAAGGGTATATGAAACGACATCGCTCATTATAGGTTGAATCCTAACCTTATACATTTTGTAGTATACTCTTGTACCATATTTGTACAATATCTTGTTTTTATCTACCCTGTACATCTCTGTTTTGTATGTTTACTGTTAATCGCTGTACATATCCTCTGTAACCTGTGTAACCACAAGCTGAAAATGTTCATGTTTCCTTTTGCTATTATGCGCCCTGATACCTTTGGGTCTAGTGCGCATTACAAATAAATAAACAACCACACAAACAAACTGAGCAAGGGTACATAATCTAAACCTCTACTAGGTTTACCCAGAGCAACAACATGTTGATTGTTAAGGAACAACACACCACTGGGTTTCAAATGCAACCTAGTTCTTCCCTGTCCCACAACCACTTCATTATCCCACAATTCCTCATTCCTTTGAGACAGTAACCCCAATACCAATTGTATTAAATCGTGGTCACTGCAATGACTTCTAGTGATTTTATCAAGGGAAACACACTTGATGAGGCAAAGTAGTAGTCTAAGGTGGTGTGCTGCTTTCCTCTCGCCAGGTGGTTGCCCCTGTATATCCCCTGGTGTCTGTCCATTTAGCATGTGGACATTTTGATCCTCAAAATCCCTGAACCAAGTCATTGCCCTTGATTTTTTTCTTTTTTGCATTCGTCCCACACTGCAACCCTATGTCTTGCAACTCTTTTCCAATACAGTCTATTTTAAGGTCTGCAAAGAGAATTATCAAGGCATCTGGGAGATGGACATTAAAGTTATTGATTAACGCTATTACAGAGTCTACAAAACATGGATCCTTCCAAACCACCAGGTTCCAGTCTAAATTAATGATTATTAGAAAGCTGGTAGCTCAATCATTATACTTTTCCATTTCTATTGTGAGCAATTGCACATAAGGGTTCAGGTTTCTCATTGTCAACACTCTCATACCCACACCATTCCTTATCAGTGTTAATAATCATGTGGTTGGTCGACCCCTCACACCTTTCTTAGCCAGATTTAAGAAAATACTAAAACCATCAACCAATGGGGAGGTCAACAACCAAGTTTCTTGGAGGCATGAAATATCTTAATTTTGTCACTTGCCCTTCACGTTATTGAAAAGAAGGGTATATCCTCTGGTATTCCAGCAACCAAACAAAATAAGGTCCCTAGTAGATGACTCTAAGCATTACTGGTTTTTATTTGCATTCAAAGCCTTAGCAATCCACCACCAATTCTCTTCATAATTTAGTTTGAAGCAGCTTTGTGCAATTATCAACCGATTAAATGTTACCTTTAATGATATCCTGTCGTTAAGACGATCACCCTCTTTGATGTAGTCATGTTTTTTCAACACTAGAGGCTGCGCGACCCTGTACAGCATGTCACCTGTTAGCACCCATTCATTTCTCATAATTTGGGCTGGAGACCCGGGCATTAGATACTCCCGTTGCTGCAAATTGCTCCTGTTGAGAATCACCATTTTCTCTGATGTCAAATCTCAGAGGCCATAAAGCCTCTGCTGATTCCAACAAAAGATTACAGATCAATTTGGAGCTTATATATAAACACACATGATCAAATTGGTTAGCTCTTGAGAACTTGACTGCCGGTATGTCTCCAAAATCTATTGCATGTAGTTTGGTACATGCTGAAAGAGTTGCATGAAATTAGTGTGATTTAACATCAATCCATCCTCCACCGATAAGATTCTTTCCAAAGTCACCCTATTAGCCCATGTTTTTTCCATCTAATGTCAGGGCTTTATCTTGTCCTTGCTTTGATGGCATACCAATTCCTGAGGGCTAAAGTCGAATCAACCTTGCTCTTTTTATGACAGCCCATTAGTTCTCTTTCAGGACAGTTCTGAAGGGGATTTTTGCAGATCTTTCCTTCGTTTTAGCGAACCAGCTAGTGCAATGATTAGTGTTGTCTATGTTCCCGCCACAACACCCCTCTCACATTTTCTGCCATTTTAAGTCAGAAATTCTCTTTAGTTTTAAAAGTGTATCAGCCTGCCAACGTTTTGCCTCCAAAGTCAAGAAGCGTTGAGCCGTGATGTCAGCAGCTGACTTAGACCGATTTACTCACAATTTGGTTTCCTCTAAAAGTTCCTGCTGTACTGAGTTCTCAATGTCTACTCTTGGGGGTGGTTCCGTCACTAGGCCTTGTACACTTCCATCATCCTCATATACAGAGAGATCTATCAAATTAATAGTCGAAGCTCTGAGGATTTTCATTTCTCACAGACTTCAGACTTTGCAGTTTATCTTCTTCACTCGGGATAGAATGTTTTTGAGCAGACTCAGTATCCCTGCTTTTTTCGACCATCTTACGTCTCTGTTTCTGTATTTCTGTTTGTGGTTCAGACACGTGTTCTCTTAAATTCCGAAGGAATACTTGGGCACCAATTGACTTTGGAATTACTTTAAAGACATGTTTTTAGATTTCTTTTATTGTATGGTTTTGGTTCTAGGCGAATGTCGTAGCATGATCTGAGTGGTCTTAATGGATGGTAGATGGTTATTTTCTTCTTTGGGAACGCTGCTCCTTGGCTGTGGATCGCTCTGTGCGTTATGCACATTGTTTTGAATCTTATTCATTGTTTTATCAGTAGGCAGTGTTGTATTATCAGTGCTGGGGTAATATGTTCCCTTTGTGGTATTTTGAGCAGGAGTCTTGCCGCTGCGTTTTGGATACATTGAAGTTTCTTTAATAGACGTTCTGGCATTCCTAAGTATAGGCTGTTGGCGTAGTCTACTCTGGACATGATGAGTGTGATGATGGTGAGTATTTTGTGGGTGAAGGAGAGGAATGGTAGGATCCTTTTTACTGTGTGCAGGAGGAACAAACATTTCTTGATTATAGCATTTACTTGCGACTCAAGTGTTAGTTCTTGTGTGCGATTACATTTCAACACGAGGTAACTTCTTTTACTGGCACTATTAGGGTAGGCTTCAAAATATTTCAGGTCACTTTTATGCTCCATCCAGTATTCGATAAAGGGACCGCTGTTAACATTAGATGCCAAGCTAAGAAGATCACTTTCTTGGTTCATATTGTATAATTTTTCTTTGATCCATCTTTTCAGCTTGGGTGACCTATTTTATTGAGTGCAAATGTTTTTGTCCAGGTGTATGTTTTGAACATAAGCTACCAAGAGTGCCAAAGTTCTCATACTCCAGTATAGCCCAGAATTCTGCCATTACCTCCCCCATGATTTTTCCATTATCACGGTTTTGCAATTTCTCATATTCCATAACAAGTTTATAGTCATTTACTCCAGTTACTCCAGTTATTTTCATGATATCAAATTCTAATAGAATATATTCAATTGACAGACATTTATGTATTTATGTATTTTGAAAAACATTTGCAAGATTTTGGCCTCAAATTTATTTAGCTCTGATCTAAATTTGGTTCCCCACACTTCCTCACCATATATCATATAAGGGACTATTTTAGATGTATATAGCAGTAGTATGGTTTTAATTGAGCATCCCGCCTGTTGGCCGATGAAACGGCTCAGGGTATGTGCAATTCTCATGCAGTTAGACTTATTCTCTGTCCATTGAGATCACCAACTCAGCTTATTATCAATGAAGACACCCAAGTACTCATAGGACCCCATGCATTCAACAACCTTTTCATCAAGTTTCCATATCGATTTAGTAGTTTTTTTACGATTTGTTTTCCCTCTGAATGCCACAATCATTGTTTTTCCAATTTGTATGCAGAGGCCATTGTCACTGGTATACTGCTTAGGGCATTTAGCTCAAGATGGAGCCCTTTCGCGGTGTAATCAAGGAGCAGAAGGTTGTCTGCATAGCCAAATCCAATTTTAAGTGTACCAGTATTCAATTAAATGCTTCCTACAGGTTTAACACCTCAGCTAGATCAGTGAGATATAAATTAAACAGGGTGGCAGCAAGGATGCAACCCTGTTTAACTCCATGCATCGTAGGAAAAAAGTCAGACACACGTCCCTCACCATTCAACCTCACTCTAACCCTCGTACCAGTATGCAGCTGCTTAATCAAGTTTAACAAGCCATGAGGAATATTCCATGAGACATGTTTGTTCAATAGTCTATTGCTCATGACTGTGTCAAACACTTCACTAAAATCGATAAATGCACGATACACTGGCAATTGGTGTCTATTCCAGGCGTATTCAATGGTCAAAGACAGAAGGTTTTGTATAGTGCTGGATTTGGCTCAGAAACTGGTCTGGTTAGGCAGTACAATCTTATTTTCCGTGATCCACAGATTCAGTTCATTCAATAATACTCTTGCAAAATGTTTCGCTGGTATATCCAGCAAGGCCAACATGCGGTAGTTAGAAGGGATTTTCCAACAACCTTTTTTGTAAACTGGGAGTATGTTACTTTCCTTCCAGGAAGCAGCTAACTCACCATGCATCCAAATCGATACAAATAAGGGATGTAATGCATTTGCCCAGATACTGCACTTACTTCACTCACCTACTCGTCAATGGTTGCACTTATGTTTTTCTCCTCTCACCACTTACCCTGAGCACTTCTCCATGAGCATCAAAACACCTTATCACTCCCACTTTCCCCCTCTGCACTTGCACGTTCTGAACACCCACAAAGCATAATAGGTTTGTCTCCCCTTCCCTTATTTTCATTATTAGTTTGTATTATTATTGCAATTATTTATCCTTGCTGTAATTCATTGTCTTCCCCTGTCCCCACTCTGTGTGCCCTGTGGGTGCTGTGGGGCAGTTCTGCTAATTGTATAAGCGCCTTATAAGTGACCAATAAATACATATAATAAAAAGACAGGAGTAACTTCAAGAGACCATTACACGTGCCATCAGGACTGATTGCTTGAGATTTTGTTAATTTAGCAATCATCTGAGTGATGCCGGAGATCGTTGATTTACAGGCCCAGATCTGATTGGTTTGAACATGTAGTTCATCGCTGGATATCATTGGCCCCAATGTATTCTTGATATGGGTACACCAGCTCTCTTCTGGCACACTATTAATAGGTAGATTGTTCTTAGCTGCCGTCCTCATGATGGACCAGATACCTGTGTTATTATTAGTCCTAGTATGATGCGCTAGGCGCATCCACAACTCTCATGTATTCCTCATACGCTGTCTACGCAACCATCCTCAATACTTCCTTTTAAGAGATTTTATATATTTAGGAATAACATCAGTCAGTTTGTTTCTTTTGTTTGTTTATTTTATTTGTATAGCACACCTGACCCAGGGGTATCTGGGTGCTTTAGAGGAATGGTTACATAATTGTTACATGTGCATGGTAACAGATTGGTAGATAATGCATAACAACATAAAACCTAGAGTGGGATAAAATGTGCATACAGGTATGGTACGAGCAAGCTTGAAGATGGCTCCAGATGGAGTCTCAGGCGTGTGGTTGTGGTGGACAAGGTCAAAATGGATTCTGCTGGTGGTGCGTGGGAGGAACCTGATTGCGCTGCAGGCGATGCTGGGGCGTTGGTTGAGTGTCCCTTGCCATGCCCTTCTACATATGGGGAGGCTGCTGATAAGGTGCCTCCTATGCTGGCCCCTTCTCACAATTGTGAGAATGCTCCCGTTCCGGTGTGTGAATGTGATGAGGAGGCGTCCTCCCTTACTGAGCCGTCTGTCTCTGTCCAGAGTCATTCTCATCCTGTCAGGGTGAGGAAGGTTCCTTCTAAGTACAATGATTATGTTTTGGGTGCCAAAGTTCGTTAGCACTTTTCTAGTTCATAGGTTTTCCCTCCGTTGAGCTACATTAAGGTCTTTGTTCTGGTCCTTATCTTTCTTTCCCTCCTCTAGCTGCATTCTGGCTCTCATTATGTGTTGTGTTGAATGTGTGTACTGGCTGTTGTGTGTGTTGCGGTAGCGTGTTTAGCTGTGTGTGTGTAGTTGTTTTGCCGTCAGTTGTGGGTAAAGGGGGGAGAAGTTTTGTAAAGTGTCTTTTGCTCTTGAGTGCAATTCTACCTTGTAGAATTCCATTCTTTCTCTGATGTCATGTTTACTTCTGTTCAGAGGGGAGATTCCATGAGGAGTCGTTAGAAGCTGTAGTGAAGAGGTGCTGTGTAGGCTGAGTACTGCTGGCTCAGGCTGGTTACCAATAAAGGATCTTCACTCACCTGCAGTGTATGCCTCCTTATTACACTTACCATCCTGGCATTTGTCATTCATACCTGTAATTGTACTAAAATTGCAGTAGTTTACGTTTGCTGCCTCACTGGCAAGGTTAACACAAGTAATATTAGTACCTGCAACACGCCCCAAGGCTTGGTGGTGGGGGCCTGTCTTTAAGATTTCATCACTGTCCCTATCACCATCAGGGCAGTTTTCCTTTAGTTGGTTTAGTATACCAGTGGAACTAGAGCAGGCGACTCTTTCAATCAGTGCTGTTCCGAGAAACGGCAAGAGTGCATTTAGATCACTCGCAGTCTCTTGTGCCACTGCATTTAGAACACTCGCAGTCTCTTGTGCCACTGCATTTAGATCACTCGCAGTCTCTTGTGCCACGAGATCTTCATCAATGGCATCTCTATTATTTCATAACTCCATAGCATCTATTTTAGGAAAGTATTTGGTCACTACAGCGACTCTCTTCCCAGTCCCAATCCCAGTCCCAATCCCAAACCTGCATTTTTTTAAATTGTTTTAGGAATGCAGGTGCGATTTCCACTACTGGGATATGCATGTATGGGCAGAGATTTCAGCTTAGCAGCAGATTCAATTTGGAGCCCATTGTCATTCTTTGCCGACTGCGGGGGCTCCGCTGTAATATGTTGGTAGCAGCATCAGCAGCATCAGCGGTATCAGAAGCACCCTTTGTACTTACATCGGAAGCGGTTGTATCCATTTCCACCAGATGCTGCCCAGCTAATAACTAACAACTAACAATAATGTGGTTCTTTCACTGCCCTTAATGCACTTCTGTTGTTGACTGCTGTCAGTCAAGAACAGAAGTACACACAAAATAATAATATTTCCTACACACAAAGGCTATTACAGCCTATTGGGCATAGCCTCACCCCTCACCCAGCAAATAGCCAAACAGCACTGCCGGAGCACTTCCTGAAGCCGCGTGCGTGGAGTCGCGCGTCAAGTCCATATGTAGCTTTCTTTTCCTGGAATGGCAGGGGTCAACCAAAGCTCGTACTACACTGCAACACGATTGGCAGAACTGCCAGCCAAACAGCACTCCTGGAGCATTTCCTGGATTTGGACCTGCAGGTTTTAAATGCAGCAGCTGTACAGGGACGTCATTTAAAAAAAAATGCCTGGGGTAGCAGAAGTGACATCACACACCTGGTGACATCACACAAGGAGGCAAACTACAATTTGTGTAAGATGGATACAATAATAAACAATTCCTTAAGCAAACAAATCACTATTTTAGTTACCAAATTTATTAACTAGAGTCCTGCTGTGATTTGAAAGGGTGCAGCCATTATTACAAATTATTACAAATAGGCACACACAACTGCGTCACCATAAGCCAGAGGCACTGCTTTCATATGCCATTAGTTTGTGCCTCATGTAACTACTTACTGCCAGTGCATTACAGCTGTTTTGTCTCAGACCAGACAGCATCATAGACATGGTATTTGTTCATATCCTCAAGTACTGTTACTGTATAATAAGTGCAGCTTCAAATGCCATTGTTAACCTGCTAAAATAATAGTATTGAATGCACTGCAGCACATGCCATGGTACTGTGACCATAATCTAAGTGCAGACACTTATGCCAGAGTATGGTTTACCCTTTATAGCCTCACATGCAAGGTACAGCTATATACGCTCATGTATGTCCACTATAAGTGCATCCCAAATGGTCAGGTAGTCAGTCAGTCATTCTGTTTCTGAGCACTATTCTCCAAACTAATAAAACTCCACTTATCAACCTCAGAAAGACTGGCATGCCTTCATGTTGCAGGTTTTCCTGCAAGTTGCGGGCATGCTCCATGTTAGATGAAAGAGCTTATCCCGATATCTATGCCAGATAAAGCCCATAATAAAGATACAGTCATTATATGCAGGGTAAAGGTTGACATGACCAGGTGTTACTGCCATATGGCAAGTGCAGGTTAAATTCCCAAAGTAATACTTTATATTGGCTAATGTATCATAAGTCTATTACCATCATTTGCATGATAGTTTTATATGTTCAGGTGCAGCTGTCATACACCACTTGCAATCTCATGCCCATGTAAACACCATTCCACCACAACAACCACATGCTTGGCTGTTGTTGTTTAGGTATACCAGAGAGGACCACTACGCATTCACCGTTCAGAGCACCCAGGGTCCAAAACACCCTCCCCCAGTATACAGACAGAGGATTCTGACAAGGACAAGTTATAACTGTCCTTTATTTTCCATAACAGACAGGGATTATACAGGAAATAGCAAGATCTCCAGAAATCACAGCTCCTGAGCCCGTGTCAGAAACTTTTTTCGAGGTCTGACAACACAAATCGGGGCTCTTCCCTTTTTTTCTTCCCCAAAAAACCTAAGAGCATGCACGATTAGGTGGTTGGAGTGGTATTACCTATATCCGGCACCTACACATGTTAGGTAACTGGCCCTCTCATGTCAGGTGACTTAGCCTGAGCCTTCCCCAGAAAATATCTATTACATTGTTGCAGGATTACCACTGGCCCTTGCCCTTTGCCATCCACCCCTGGATTAGTGTTCCCTGATTGGCTGGAGCTGGTCTTCACAGTCATGGGACCCAGCTCTGTTCTCGTGCTCTGTGCACCTTCTCAAGGTGATGAAAAAGACTATGTATCCCTATTGTTGCCATCAGTATAACCACTTTGCCTTAGAGAGAGCCTGCAGGTTGCAATGTTGTAAAAACAACACATATATCACTTTGTGTATGCTTCTCTGGGAACTGTTCCTCTTCCCACTGTGGGTGAATGGCCATTGTTCAGCTCAGCTGCGTGGGTGAAGACAGCAAAATTGAGCTTTCTGGTCTGCAATTACTGAGGATTTATTCTGCTATTTTGCAGGTGGCTCATTGTTTCTGGAGCCAGGAATGTTCTGCTCATCTCTGACCATGGCTACGAGCACCAGCCCTGGACAGTGTGCTACAAAATCAGTTTTCCTTTGTCCCATATTCTGAAGCCTGTGGTTTCCTGTAATTCTACTATGGTTATGCTATAATTTCTATATAGCCATATTGGGCCTCATTATGACCCAGGCGGTAAGTTACCGCATGGGTCGTACCCTTACCACCATGGCGTAAACTATGTTTACGCCATGGTGGTTGGCGGATTTACCGCCCCATTCCAAGGTGAGTGGGGCGGTAAATCCCCATTTCCCATTTTACCCTTCCCCATTCCCATTTTTGCCCCATAGGGCATAATGGGAATGGGGAAAGGCGATAATTACGGCACCGTAAATTACGGTGCCGTAATTATTGTCAAGGTACCTTTGCGGCATGGCTTTTAACGGCTGCAAAAAGCAGCCGTTAAAAGCCATCCCGCAAAGGGAACCTTGTAATCAGGCGTTAAGGGTCGGCGCCGTTTACGGCGCCGTAAACCCCTTAACGCCTGAGTCGGAATGAGGGCCATTGTATTAGCTTCCTTATGGGTTAGTGGTAGTTGGCCTTTCCAGTTGCCTAATACTATCCTGTAGTTCCATATGGTTAGTTGCAATAAGTGGCTGCACGCTTGCTCTGCATCTCTTGTTTTTCTTGCATTTCTGCATTTGGCTAATGAGAGAAAATAATAAAGGCTTTCGACGGTATGTATATATATCTGTCCTCTACAGAACTGTGTAAGCATGTTCTTCATGTGTGCACGTGTGTGTCCGTGTAATTTCGTGCAGGGATGCAAGTTTGCTTCTTGAATAATGTTACTATGTCGTGGTGTCTCTAATAATGTCAGCACGGCTAGATATTTGTCATTAGTTGATCAGGTCCAGCGAGGCACCTGCATCCATAACCAATGAGGCACCTGTACCTAGGAAGACATCAGCTGTATATGGTTTGAATGGTTGTCTGAGAGAATATCTGTTTGAATATGTGAATGTCACTAGCACTCCTTAGGGCTGGCCAAACAGTGACTGGCATCTTGCATTTCTGGCTCTTCGGGTTGTCATGCATATGGACCCTCTCTTCACAGTGCTACCATGAAATGCATGGTCTCCCCACCACAGCTGTGCCCCCTGTTTAAGTATAATGTGAATGTGTCAACCAAGTGCAAATATATATATCTGGGGACGAATAAACAAAGAATCTGATTACCAACTAGCATTATTAACTGAACAGTAATATTTGATAAAGCCTTGTATTTAAATTTGTCTTCCTGTCATTTAAATCTAGCAGTTTCTTGTTCATCACAACATATCTTTATATTTTGTTTGGATCGATAAAGAAGAGAATCTGACAAAGGCTATAATTAAAAACTAGTCTTTCACAAGTTGTTATATGATGGCTTACATTCGGCAAATCCCATGTGCTTTGAGAAGACTGAAATGCTGGACAAGCTCACAAAATGTTTTTGAAATTTAACATTGTGCATTTGTTTGCTGGTATTCTGGAGGAAGAAATCATTCAAAAAACCCAAGGTAGACTCTATCTGCCTCGCTCTCCTAATAAGGGGGGCAGCTGGGTACCTGTTGTTTGTTATGGATTTACATCACAAGGCCAGGTTTATCATGTTACCACTGAGGGTCGTGATGTATAATTGAGGTACTTATCTCTGCCTTTGCGGGGAAAGGGAGACATTGGCCCATTTTGTTATTTTCTGTCCCCACTACACAGATATTAGAAACATGTTGCTACAGGGGGTTTTGAGGGGTTTTGAGAGACAGTAGACTGAGTCGCCTCTAGAGCTGATGGTGGTGTTTGCCTTTGGCTGCTTCCCGAGGAAAGCATGGGCTAAGAGAGCTTGATTATTGTTACCAGAGCAACAGAATCCTGGGTAAAGGTAAAGGTGTGTAAATGACGTCCATGCTGCTGCACTGCAGGAACTTTTCTGTCACCACATCTGTCAAACAGGGCACCTATGACCACTGAACCTAATCTGTGCTACTAGAGAGCAAGAGCTGCAGATCAGGTAATCAATCCGGTAGGATGCAGTTTCACACTTTGCTTTTGGCATTAAATGTAATGTAAGGGGGGTCTGGTTAGGTCTGGTTAGGAGCAACATTTCTGGGATGGAATTACCACCATCATGTTATTATTTAATACACTTATAAAAGTCAGGGCTTCTACACCCTTGCCGGAATGTAATTCCTCACACTTTTTTAAAACCAAATGCAGCAGTGGGTTACCTGCTAGTGGAAAATATCAGAGCTTTTAAGTTGAGTCACATCACCTGAGACGGTAGGTTATTGTACATTAGTATTCGTATGCATGCAAATTCGGCTATCTCATATTTGAGATTGTAAATGTTGTACTTAGGCATTGCAAAATGTGTAGGAATGTAGCATGAGTAAATGTTAACCCAATATATGATTTGCACACATTTCCCAGGTGTATAAATTAAATGGCATGTTTATCTATATACAGTTACACTAATGTTGTTGAAGAACATATTAAATATCATGCTCACTTGAGGTGGTATTACAAATGCTTACATACTTTAATACCGTAATACACACATTGTTCTAGTAGTACATGTTAGTGAGAGTAAACATTGCACTTACGAATTGTAAAATATTTAACTCTTTTTTGAATTTGCAATCTGAAAAATCATATGATGGTAGCATGAGTAAATCCAATCCCTTCATGGATGTGTTTGCATTTCATACATTTCGTAGAATTACAGGTACTGTAAGTCACTTTAAACAATTGTATTTGAAAATATAAATACTTTAATTTGATGTAATAATAATAATAATAATAATAATAATAATAATAATAACATTTATTGTGTTATAGCTCAATGAGTCTTACACAAATAAAACAAGTAAGATCACAAAATTCAAAACATTTTTACTTTCTAAGACCAAACACAGTGGTGGGACTTCTGGCATGTGTGTGTGTCTGAATTTTTCTGTCACTATTGCTGTGGATAGAGGACTCTGTGCAGTTCTTGCACATGTTTGCTTTTTTATTTTTCAAATGTCTCAAAATGCAACTGGTCCCCAGTGATATTTGAAGGGATTTTTATAATTCACGTGTCAAAAGCAAACCGGTCAAATACCTGTAGGTGCTCTATTTTCATCTACTTTTCTACATCATAAGTATGCAACCGTTGCAGGCTTGTGTGTGGCTGACCTTGTGTGGACTGTTTGTGCACTGTCTATAGTCAATAATGTGTTAGTGCAGGAAAATGTTGTTGGTGTGTGCACCAGAGTTCTTATTAGAGGAATGGGGAGAGCATGTTTTGTGTGGGGTGGCCTTTCAGTAGGGGTTTCTCATGAGAGTTCAGAAATTGAAGAAGGTTTGTCACAGTTAGAGGGTGTCTTTTAGCTAATGTTTATTGGTATGTTTTTGTTTTTTATATGGACGAGATGTTAAGGTAGAAGTGTTAAATGAGTGTTGTGCACACGTTGAGATGTATGAAATGGGTGTGGATATTACCTTTACTGTATATGTTGCTGTGTATATTATATTTTTCAATTGTGTGTGTTGTTGCCCTGTCTTATGGAGTGTGGCAAGTGTTTGTGGTGGAGGGTGTATGTAGAGAGGGTGTTGTTGTTACGCTTATTTGACAGTGTATGGTGGTTAAAGTGGTAGCGGAACTATTGTTAGTAGATATATGGATATTTGGGAATTACTGACTGGTACTCGTTAGTGTTCTTTTGGAGGGGGTTAGAATGTTAGTGCAGTGAGTGATTTCTGTGTCAGTATTGTTCTGCCTGTGATGTTTGATTTTGTTGTGTTTTTGTTTCTTAGTTAGCACTACAAGGCACAACAGACAAGGGGCTCTTACTGCGAACTTGCATATTAAGCAGAACTTGTCAGTGATGTCTCTCCCCTTTCTATGGTTTCTCTCTCAAGATCAGTTACATGTTGTTGTTAAGAAGGTTTATTTTCTGTAAACACACATACCTATGTTGTTTTTTAATAATTGTAAAGCTGTTTTAAATCTGTACATGTGTAGTTTGTCATATGTTTTACTAACACTTCAAATATGTTTGTTAGAATTGATAAGTTAATATTGTATACTAATCTTACTATTTTATAGCGTGATTTTACTTACATGTTGTACTTGTTAAAGTTGATAATGTAAGTTGTATTGGGATGAGTTTGTTACACACTTTTAACTACAATCGTGCATGTAGTAATTGTTTCTTTTAAAGCATTACAATGAACACTGTTTTGAAATGTTGATATTTGTAAACATTAAAATGGAGGAGAAATGTACAAGATATTTATAAGATACATAGTGTATTGTGTATTGTATTACATTTGTTCAAATTGACATATATGGTTGCCCTCCAAGTATTTTTTTTTTAATGGAATAGCACTTTTTTAAATGGACCTTTTAAACCAATTTTGGATTGTGTCATGTTTTACATTTGTATCTTCATCATAGACCTCTATCGGCTGTGTGGCTTATATTCTTTTACAAACTTATGACAACCATGATGTTTACATAGCAAATATATTAGTTGTTCATGTTATAATGCTGCCTATTTTATAATACAAAGCACAATGTGGTAGACATGACCAAACAAGATGTTAAGATGTGCACCGTTCTTTAGATCACGAAATCTGTACTGTATGTTTTAATTTGGCAATTATCAGTTACTCAAATATTGAATCTTGAAATTGTGTTGAATCAGATAATTGTTTGGGCATTTGTGGAAATCATAAAAGAAGTGAATATTAAGCGTGTGTTGTGTGTTAATGGTACATTATGTAGACATTATGTTCACAATTACTTGTCTCGCCTCATGACAGTGTTTTTTACTTCCCACTATGTCTCTGCATTAAGACAGGGGCAATCGCAGGATCACTCGCACACATCCCAAACCTAGCCGTGGTATTAGGATTAGCCACAAAGCCCTTGAGGAGACCTCATGCTCATCTTACTGGGACTTCTAGAGAGCTACACCAGCCAACTAGCCAGTCCTACAAACCCAGCATATTACTTAATATATTTCCCTTTAATAAAACAGACTGATTTGTAGGGTTCTGAGGGGTGAGTCTGATGCCAACAGGGAGGAGGTTCCATAGTCTTTGGGCATAGGCAGAGAAGGCTTGTTTTCTGGTCCTTTTCTTTTTTGCAACAGCGGAGTTCAAGTCTGCACATGTCCTGGCTTCTGGTGGGCCACAGTCCGCCGGAGAAGCAGTGAAGGTTGATGAGGGCTGGGGTGATTTGGTTGTATCTGCATCGACCCTTGATGAGGCATGTCTACGCATGTACGACCCTTCTCAGGGGTACAAGGGAGGATGACAAGAGGCTTTCGAGGAGTGCATTGCCCCCATGCAGGTGGGATAGGACCAGTGCTTGAACAGTGGATCTAGAGCTGTCCCGAGGGGGGAGAGTTTGACTTTCCACAGGAGGGAGAGCTGAAACCAAGCTGTCTGTTTTCTTAGCTATGTGTGTCTCGAATGAGCCCTCACAGTTAATGCTTGAAGCCCAGGTATGTATGTTTGAGTTTTTATTGTGGTTGATGAGGAGTACAAATTTGGTCTTGGAGTGGTTGAGCTTCAAGTATGGAAGATTGGAAGGGCAGAGGAATATTCTTTGAAGAGGAATATGTAAGGGAGGGGTGTAGAAAGTACTCCTTACCATCTAGGAAGGAGGATGAAGGGAAGCTCGAGGGGAGATACCATTACAAGGCCTAAGGAGAGAGAAGGAGAACACACACCCATGCTAGCCAGAAAGATTGGGCAGTTCTAGCAGGCCAGTTCAGCCCAGGTCAGCACAGGAAGCTGCCAGAGGTTTGAGGAGGTACAAGACTTGAGGGACAGGGAGGCTATGACAGGGTTACCCTGTGATGGAGTGTCCCAGGAACAGGACCCAAGAACAGGGATAACAGAGGACCTCCCAATCCAGACCCCAGGATCTAAAGCCAGAGGGCAGAATAGTACAAAAATGTTGCCTTCAGTCACTGCGACTTTGGGGGCACACAAAATGACGGCGACATTTACTATGCCCAAGCAGATCAGGGGTTGTGGGGGTGTCCCCCTCTCTGCTTGGCTGCTGTAACGGGAGTCGGGGGTCGCAGGGGTGTCCCCCGCTTACCATTTTGGTAAGCGGGGGACACGAAAGAAAAAAACAGAAAAGCACCCTGTGGCATCAGCTGTAACCCACGTTAGTGGGAGGAGCTGATGCCGCAGGGATAGCAGGGTGCAGGCAGCACATACTGAAGTGTGCCGCCGCGAACGGTAAATTGGGATGTGGGGGCAGGGGGTGGGGGTAGGAAGGGAAAATCAGGCTGGGGAAGCAGGCACAGGATCTATATGATCACTGCGCCGCACCGTAACTGCCGTCAGCATTTTGGCCGTCACAGTTATGGGCGGCACTGTGAACACATAGATCCCCAGAGGGCCACTCATGGGGAATATCTATTTCTCTCTCCAACCTCCGGAAGAGAATTTTAGCTTGTGTCAGTACTGCAAATTATTGGACTCAGGGGGACCTTACTGAGGATTATATGGAGACTTGTTTGGGAACCCCAAAAGTCTGAAAACAAAAGAGTATGCATTGCAAATGAGAGTGAAATACGCACATTGTTGTCTGTGTCCTTAACAGTTGTCTATTCAAGATTGATGAAGCTATGGAAAAATAATGCTGTTTAGTAATACAAAGACACTTTACTCACATGGGGCACAGATGTACGCTTTTCAGGTGATTTGCTGACCCACAATTCATGGCTCAATGAATCATGACTTGAGGTGGACATACAGGAATGGCTACTGGGTGGCACTGTGATATGTGTGCTTGTTATTGATGATGCCACGTGTGATGTCTTCTGTGTTGGTGTAGGCAGTGAATGACAGGACACACGTTACACTTACGTAGCTCATTGCTTATCCATTTGTTTGGTTTTTAGATTTAGTGCTCCAATCATAATGTACTTTTAACAATGTTTATTTTCACTGAGTTTCTCTCTCTATCTCTTCTTTCTCTCTCTATATATATATATCTTATATGGTGGCCGTCGCCACCCTATAGTTAAGGTAAAATGGAGTTACAGTTACATATGAAATCTAAAACATTAATTGCTAATAACATTTGACTCGTGCAACGGATTCTGCAGACATTTTGCAACCAATATGTTTGTCACATATCCCCCACCTTCCAGACTGGAAAGTTTCCGGAAGATGTTTGAAAACATAAAGAAAGTTATTAAAAAAACACTGTTTCAGCCTTGTGCCATTCATTATTCCATACACAAAAAAAGGTCGATTTGTGCCGGACTGCAGAGCCCAAACCACTGGACGGATTTAGACCAGGTCCGGCACGAAGTGTTGAATGGCAATTCGTTTGTGGTTTGGGGTTATTCCATCTGGTACTTTTTGAAATATTTGATGGAGAAGGGGATTCCCCCTTCTCCAATATAAATAACTATATTTCAGGTAAATTGAGAAGAAATGTGGTGTTTATAAATTAAACAGCTGTCCTGTCTTTTTCTATCAATGAGGTATTGGAAAACTAAATATAGAAAAACGGTTTTGCAGGTTATAAACAATGCAAATGCCATCAGGCTACAGGTGGCAGGAGGCAAGAGGACACCAAGTGATATTTTTGAGTTTTATGGGATAGGGACCACATTTGCAACACGATGCTCAAACATTGTTCCGATAATCTCGACTACAATGTGGAGAATAGCTAAAAATAGCTGACATCGGAAGCAAACAGTGTCCCAGAAACACCAAGTATTGCGGGGGGAATGGGAGAGAGCAGGGGAGGTGGGGAGGCATTCAAGAGAGTGGGGAGCTGGCACAGATGAGGGGGGGACACTTGGTACCTGGGACCTGGGGGAAAAACATTTTGTTTTCACCCGTTTTTCCGATATTCATGGTTATAAAACTACACATACCTGCAGCTATCTGTAGTCCATACTAAAATAGGCATCCAGTATTCCCATCCATGCAGTAAGAGGGATGATCCTGCTTAGCTTGAAAGCAAGGAAGGGGCCGGCCCCCTCAGGCCACGCTGCCTAATTAATGAGCACAAGTTAGAAGACCACTTAAATCAACCAACTGAGAGGGATGGCCGCTTCCTAGCTTTGAAGCTGGCCATGGTCGTTCCTGGTTACTGCATGCATGCAAGACAGTCCCCTGTCCTGGATGCTGTGTGTTTTCTTAGTTTTAAATATCTCATAATACACTAAGAAAACATACAGCATTCACACTATTTTCTTTATAAACTGTGCTCCTGTCAGTCCTTGAAAGTATTGCCCTCTAAATGTCAAGCTACCATGGGGGACACATGAAAAGAGCAGCTATCTCTGGGTAAAGAGCTGCTAATTTGTGGACAATTGCAAATCCAGCTTGCACGTACAAGGCACATTTTTGGCTAACATAGCTATGTAAGGTTTTATTTATTTGAGTGGCAATATGGTATGTGTACATTTCAAGTTATCTTTATAATGCAGAGTATTGTTGAAAGCCAGGCATGGGGGCTAGAAGAGGAAATGATGAGAGGGCAAGTAAGTCATGAGTATTTGCCCAGGATGTGGCAACAGAGGTTGCAATCCTAGAAACTGGTGCACTTATTTTCCCTTAATTGTGGCTGCTTTTGAGGACACAAGTAAAGGACACATGTGAGTGGACAGCGTAACCTTTTTTCAGGGGGGCACTTTTTTTTTAGGTTGGCAAGCTTGCATAAGTGTTTGGCACCAGGATTTTACTTAGGTTGTCATGTTCCCAGTGCATATTTATACTTTGTTAGGACATTTATTGGAACATTTCCTCTCTCAGGTTATTTTCCAGCTGTTCATTACTCTTTTTTAAAAGTGCAATGCTATTTTGTCTTGTGCACTTTCTTATGAGTTTTTTTAAAAAATATTTCATTTATTGATATATGATTACTTACTGTGCGTGGGTTACTTCATGGGTGCCAGCTTAAGATATTCGCTATGGGGCAAAAGTACCTAGACATATGTTATTCTTGCAGCCAGTGATTTTTCCCTTTTCCATGCTGCTTAAATGCGGTTAATTGGGGGTCGTACAATGAATCACAATAGTCACCAAGAGTCACCAAGAGACCGGCCAAATTGTGTGATCCTTGGCAAATAATGTAATCTTGCATGCATATTGGCTAAACAAATTGTGAGTTCTCAAAGCCTGCCATCATTATACATAACAATACCACGGTCAAAACAGGTGAACATCAGTCTGTGATGGTTGATTAGGGTGGATTTCGAGGTTACCCTCTCAAGCCTGGGCATATGTTATTATAAGAAACTTATAAAAACATATCACAACCAAACCCCTGAAATTCAATGCATTGAGGAACTCAGGACCATCTTAACCCTGCGTGTTACTGTTTCGAAGCCCAAGAGGACATATTTATTAGAAGATATGTGATTCACAATGCCATAGAAAATGGCAGTATGGGGGATATATAGTATTATACGGGAGATCAACAGGAATGTGCCTGTTATGCTGCTCTTGAGTTCTCCAATATGTTGAATTGAAGATGTTTTGTTGTTATAAGTTTCTTTAACTAAAGTTTTTTAATTGAATATATACAAATGGTGAAATGTGTATGCAGTTGGCTGAATTCTTTACTGACTGTCTGTCTAGGGTTTAAACATGCTATGTAGAACAATACCAATGCCTTATATGCGTTTCATTTCTGTTGTGCACAAGAGGTCAATGATGGCATGCTGCTTTCTAAACGCTCAACTAATAATGACGTCAAGAAGGAGTGGGGGGAAGTAATGTAAAGAGGCAAGAGGACTAGAAGTAATGTAGATTATCATATATACTTAGAAGGTTCTCAGTGAACTATCATCCAAACAGTTCAGCTTAAATAACAACAGTTCAATTGCTCTTCCATATTTTGTCTCTGATTGTGCGTTTGCAAAGTGTTCCATGTAGATTCAACATTAGCTAACATTTCAAAAATTGCCTAAATAAGTTGCATGCTGACAGTGTCTGTATTATCATGATTATTTAATTCCAAGACAAACATGCGACATATCTAAATAAACTATTAAAATAATGATTGACGCGTTTTATAATTCATTCTGATATTTAAAATATTGTGTCAAGAAACATCGTGTTACTCACTTCCTCAGATAAAGCCACATATTATTCAAATCAACAAAAAGTTACAGCAAAAACAAAACAGTATGCTAAATGTTCAATTATGTTTTATACGCATGGAAAAAAGAGGAATAATTCATAGCAACAACATAACTTAGATATTTCAGAAAATATATGCACATACAGAGTTTAAATTTGCATTCGATTTTACATATCTTAGCCCAAATGTTCATTTCTAGTGGAATCAGTGAACTATTCGAATGACAAATAGATAGAAGATAATATACAAAAATGCAACTCATACATTATTCATAATGGCAGCCAGAAACCTGAAACTGAGAGCAAATACTTGAAATGTGTTTGCTGTTAAATGCCACAAAGCAATGATTCTACTTGGGCACCATGTATATTCTTTGCAATTAGCATTTACATAAAGTATTGTATTCATAATCTTGAAATATAATCCCTAAGGATAAGCATTGGATCAAAATTATACTTGCACCCTGTTATGTTGAAGAAAAAAATAATAAGTGGATGGTGCTGTCTATTGTACTTATTGTGATGCCACTTGGCTAGAACTTTCTTAATCGTCTTCAGAATTCTTCCTTTGACATTAGAAAAGTTATTCAATGTCTCAAAAAGTTGAAAGATCTCCCTCAAGTATTTTCAGCAAATTTGAGGTACAGAGTGTGATTGTGGGTCTCGGAATCTATGGGGCCAATCAAGTACACTTCAAATCTCCAGAGTAGGTGATTAGAGTATAGGTAAGTTACATCAACATTTAAAATTAAATGGCGCAACATATTAATAAAATGTGGTAAGACAATGTGCTTGGTGTATGACTTTTTTTTTGCATAGAACAGGAAGCTATAATTTTTTTTAAAAATCTTTTGTCGGAAAGTCCAACATTTGAAATGATAACCTCAACATTTTTGTTTGAAAATAAAGCTTTTTCTTTCAATTGCTACACTTTTAAGTTTGATAATTACAAAATATTCAAACTTAAGGCGACCTGAACTGGAGGCAGTCTCTGCACAAGTTCTGTGTGCTTGTGTGTTATCACAAAATATTCAAAACAAATGTCAAAATACATGTTCTCTTGGTGGAGCTCATTTTCGAATATTGTGTTTTAAGTACTTTCTCTCTGCTGCCTTCTTGAAATGCTTTGCCCTATCCCACCTCTTGACCTCTAGTTCATGTTCCAATTGCTGTAGGAATGTATATCTTCTAACATTAAAACAAAGCCGCTTATTTTTAGCTTCTTTTTTCATCCTGCCTATTCTTTCTTAATTTTTATTGTATTTTTTATTTGCAATACCGAACAGTACGTCATCAAGCAATGATTATATGATCACATACTACTACAGAATTGTGATGACCTTACTGCTTACTTTCTATTTCATAAACCATAAAATAAAGTGTACCCGGTATCATAATTTCAGCAAATTTTCTTATGTACTCTGGTGCTGAAGGGGAGTCCATAACTATCTAACCGATAATCTAAAATACTATTGCAGTTTTCTTTTAGAAATGTCAGCATTCATAAACACATATTCTTTTTACCAGCAGTAAATCCAGTTATTTCTCCACCGTGTGTATCTGACCCTTGCAGTCAAAGAAGCGCATTCCTTCATGGAATATTCCAGCCGTCAAGAACTTTCTGCACCACCTTATCACAGATGCGTTTTAACCATTCTATGACCACCCCAATGATGAGGAATCCAGCGAATCCCAGGCTTTGGATCAATAGTTGGCTCCTCATTTTAGAAATGTATCAGTCAACAAAAAAGAGCATGGCCTTGTATTTGGTCCGATTGTGCTTCACTCTTTTTCATGCCCCGTGCTTTTTTTGTAGTTCCCGTTTTAGCCAAGACATTGTTTGAGGCCTGATCTAAGTCTTTAACATCCTTAATACCATACTAAACTTTAAAATAAGGTTCCATGTCATTGTTGAAATCCCATTGTAACAACAAGGTAAGCCGAGTTACAATTATTCAGCCAAATACTGAATCACCACAGTTTTCGACAATGAGACCAAGCCAAACATGATATGGGTTTGGGCATTTACAGGCAGCAGTATTAAATTTAATTCCGGCCTGTATTTTTACAAATCCAGACCTTGATAAAAATCCACTTGCAATTTCCCCTTCATTGGGAGAGGTGGTGTCCCCTCATTATCCTGATCTTTCCCAATCCCCTTCTACACATGCCCTTATTCAGATGTACTCATCAAACCCCCTGTTTGTTTATTTTTCCCAGAACTTGTTAATGTTCATAATTTGCATTTTGGGACCATATTCCCAAAAAATACAATATATGAAGATGTGGCAGTAACAATGGCATAATATTTTGGAAAAGTTATCCAGATAAATTAAAATTAGAACGCTATGGACAGGACCTGGTTCAATCTAATCATGGGCCAGTCTTCTAGGCAGTGACAGAGACAAAAGGTTGGTAGAGAATTTTGAGGGAAATGCAGAAAATTGAAATCAGATTTAGAAACATTTGTTAAATCAAAGTAATCTTTGGTTGATGGAGAGATAGGAAGGTGTAATTGAGAGAGCAGCAGAACACTGAAATAACATTTAGCTGAGGGAGAGGCTGAATATTAAAAAGGGACTTAATTGAATTTTGCATACATTGCTTATAGCCTCCCTATATAAAACCTGTCCTGGGGTGGATATTCTTGAGGGTTGTGAGGATGCAACTTTTGTTCAAGTCGTCTACTCCATTGAGCGTCTTTTTAAGTTTATTGTCATTGGACAATATGCTATTGTCACATGTTCATGTCCATGTTTTATTTGCAACTCCACCAATACTGTCAACAGCACAGGATAAATGGCTGTAAAAGTAATCTGAAAACCATGCATATTTGACATACTTTAGTAAATTTACATTAATTTCATTTCATTTAGTCATTTGTATAGTGCCTTTCTCCATGGGTATGGTCTCAACGAGGAGGTGATAGTATGTGCATGTGAATAATGGCCATTAAAGTTTATGATGGCTTTGCCGAGTTCCTGCTAGCCACCCATGTCTAATTGGCATATGTATGGGTGATGAGAGGTATGCTAGGAAATAAGCTGGAGGTGTGTTTGTGTAGGAGGATAGTCAGTTATGTTTCTTTGTCGTAAAAGGTAGTTACATTCTGTTGTTGTGCAAAGTGTCATTTGAGTTATATTTGAAAGCATATGTGTGCAGGAGTATCACTGTGCCTTTGGCTAATTTCAAAGCACAGAGTGCTAGAGGAAAAATGCATTGGCTATAATCAAGTGCAAGCCCAGAAATTGTACATTCGACAAATACTGAAAGGATGAAGGATAGCCCGGTGATTTCCGGACCCGGGCAGTACTCGAGAGATGGAGCTCTGGGAGAATAAGTAGCATTCACCTGTGCAGATTTGGCTGGCAGATATGTGCACAGCGACAAGTAACTGGTAGGGTATCGGAATCGAAGTGCAGCATTTTAACCCCACACCAAGACGTATGCGCCGTAGGCATGCAGATAGAGGATATTCGGTGAGATATTAGAAGAAAGGACCCAACAACATCACGTGTCGCAACGCCATTTTGTCTTCAGGCGAAGAGTCAGGCAATGATCCTCACAGTTGGGAGCTAATCAGGCTCCTCCTTGTCACAGTACAAGAAAGAAAAAAAAGTGTTTTTTCCTCTCTGATTTTGGGGAGGCAGCATTTATCACATAGGACAATTTCTCACAGAGCAGACACAGAGCAAGTTGGATTTGCCAAGAAAAGATACCATGCAAGGTATTACTGTACAACCACCTGCAAGCTTCCTGCCAAGCCCAGGTCAGCCAGCCATGGTATGGCCTGAATGGAAATAATTCTGGATCAATTATATAAAGACGGTAGAGCACAAAGGCATGACACCCCAGAAAAAGAAGTTACTGTTGCTACATATGCTGGGATTGGAGGGGCAAAGGAAATACAGAGAACTACCAGAACTATCAGGGGACGAGGCAGGAGATACTAACGAATGCTAGAAGGCCCTGACACAACTAGTAAAGTATTATACCCCTTAAGTAAACATGGTTATTAACAGATACGACTTTTATATTAGGACACAGAGAGAGGAAGAATCCATTGAGGAATATGTATCGGCCCTAAGGAAGTTGGCCCAGACATGTCGATTTGGTACAGGCATCACCCTGGACGAATTGATCAGGGACCAGATAATTATTCATACCAAATACTCTTTAATACAGGACAGACTTTGGATGGTAGGAAATCCCTCGCTGCCTGAAGCCATCGCCATAGCTAAAAGAGTGAAGCATACTTGATTATGCTCCAAGGAAATGAAGAATAAGAAGTTAGAAGCCGACCAAAGCGCTGCACAATGTAATATTAAACCAGCACAAGACCTGGAAGACCAAGTCTCTGTGAATGCAGTGCTCATCAAGAAGGACAGGGAGCATGCAGCCGACTCCAACAGTAGGAGTTACAAACCTAAAGGATTGGATTACAGAGAAGTGAAGAGCAATACCAGAAGACCTTGGGTAAGGAATGAAACAAAGGTGTATTCCCCACAACCCAGAGATGGGGACAAATGGTTTAACTGTGACAGATTTGGACACTATGCTTATTCAACAAATTGCCCCACACTAGGGCAAATGTGGTATTTGTGGAACAAGGGGACACTTTGCATTGGTGTGCAGGCACAAGCAGAGACTATCTGTGGTGCAAGAAGATGAAGACTGAGGTGAAGAGAGGGTAGTGGTAGTTCAAGAACCACCTGGAGAGGAATTGAAGTGCCTGCGATGTGAAATCATATAGGAAAACTGGAAGCTTCTGGTTGTGGTGGACAGCTGTTCGCCATATACCATCATCACACGTAAGACTTATGGAGAAGCTCACTCACGAAGGCCCTGAGTCGAATTTGTGACCACCGGACATCAAAATCCCTGGGGGGTTCAAAGGATCGTAGATCCACATTACAGGATGGTTCAACAGCGTTGTTCAATTTAAAGATATATATATATATATATATATATATATATATATATATATGATATATGTAGCGAAAAAAGTGGTAAATGTGCTTGGTTGGAGGGACCAGGGGGCATTTCGGATAAGGTTAGATATGTGTGGAAGTGAGCCTGTTCTGTTGGTAAAAAGCAGCAGTGAATGCACGAATAAGCCAGAAGGTGACCCCGAAGATGTATTTCTGTCACGTTTGGGCTTGTTAAAAAGCTTTGATAAAAATATAAGGATGGAGTGAGGAGCAATACCAGTAGCACACAACAGAGCTAGACCAATACCATTTGCTTTGGTGGATAAAGTGGAACAGGAGTTAAACAGACTCGAGGAGGAAGACGTGATCGAAAAAATTGAATCATCATTATGGATGAGTCCCATTGTCATTGATGTGAAGAAAAATGGCAAATTAAGAATCTGTGTAGACTTAAGAGACGTGAAAAAAAAACATTGTGGTAGATATGTACCCATTACCTATTATATCAGAAATGCTGAACTGTATTGAAGGGGCGGACACGTTCACCACTTTGGATTTATCCAGTGCATACCACCAGATACGTCTGACAGAAGATTGCAGAGATTTCACTGCATTTATCACACCTTTTGGCCTGTACCACTACAAGAGGATGCCTTTCGGTTGTGTTTCAAAGGGTCATGTCCCACGTGCTAAAAGGACTCAAAGGAACATTTGTCTATCAGGATGATATTATTTTCTTTGGGAAGGGTGCAAGTGAGCATGATAGGAAGATGCGAGAGGTGTTGTCCAGACTGAGTGAGAAGGGGCTGAAAGTGGAGCGAAGTAAATGTAAATTCAAGATGGAAGTTGAATATTTGGGTCACCGTTTTAATGGCAAGGGTTATAAACCGAAATTGGAGGCCATGAAAGCGATCAAGGAATCACCTGATCCCAAAACCAAGGATGAATTGAGGTCATTTCTAGGGCTATGCAAGTACTATAACAAGTTTGTAGAAAATGTTGCCAGCATGACTGAGCCTTTGAGGAGGTTGCTGAAAAAGGATGTCAAATTTATGTGGGATGATGAATGCAAGAATTCAGCAGGATCTATCAGGAAGGGCAAAGAGTTGGATGGTTTTATGTTTGGTTTTATGTTTGGGAGGCAAACAAAAGTAACTGTGGATGCCTGTGGCATCGGATTAGGGGCGGTTTTGAAACAATTGTCAGAAAAGGGTCAGGAGAAAATAATATGTCATGCATCTAGGGCGGTCACAGACATTGAAAGCAGATAATCAGTAATAGAGAGAGAGATGTTAGCTTGTGTTTGGATGATTAGCTATTTCAGGAAGTATCTGTGGGGGAACAATTTCATAGTACACATGGATCACAAACCTCTGGTAGAAGTACTTTCTGTACGTGGCATGTGCAGGGCATACCCTAGGTTAGCTCGTCTTAGTCTGAAGCTCCAAGATTATCATTATGAAGTAGAATACATTCTAGGCAAGAGAAACCAAGTTGCAGATTTTTTGTCGAGGTTACCACTGGATGAGTCCGATGCTATTCAAGTTCAAGATGTAGAAGGGGTTGCTGCAGTAATTGATGTGACATCAAGGGAAGAGTGGTTACAGGAGCTCATGAAGGATCAGACGCTGGTTAAGGTCATGGAGTACACTAGAAGTGGGTGGCTGGAAAGAATGACAGTTGAGGAGAATTGTGTGAAATTTTGGGAAGTAAAAGATTAATGTTCTCTAGAGGATGGTTTGTTGTTTTGAGGGGACAAGTTAATACCGCCTCAGAGCCTGCGAGAGGAATTAGTAGAAAAAGCTCATCAAGGCCATCCTGGTGCTTCAGGCACTAAGAACAATGTGCATGCAAAATATTGGTGGTCTGCGGTTGATATCATGGTGGAAAGTTTTTTAAGGAATTGTTGGCCTTGCCAGAACTGTGACAAAAATTGTAAGGTTTTTAAAAATGCACCAATAAGTATACGTAAGACTGAACAACCATGAGAGATGTTTGGAATTGATATTGTGGGACCATATGCAAATCTAGCAAATGAGAGGAGGTTTGTTGTGGTCATGGTAGATTATTGCTCCAAATGGATGGAGGTCAAGTTAGTGAACAAAATAAATACACGTGAGGTCATCAAGTTCATGTTGCAGGTTTTCACGAGAGGGGGTTACCCAAGCACAATGATAAGTGATAATGGTGTTCAATTCAAGAGCAAGGAGATGAGAGATTTTGTCAAGCGTATGGGGATTGTGTGGAGGATTGTGTGGAGGTTTTTGGCTAATTACCATCCCCAAACCAATGGCTTGGTGGAAAGGTGCAACAGGGTGATTGTGCAAGAACAAGTGGTAAGAAACAATATGCACGTCGAGGAAGCCCTTTGGGAAAAATTAGGGAGCAGTAGGATTGTGGTCAGAAGTGACACTGGCAAGTCAACGTTTGAGATGATTAGGGGCAGAGAGCCTAACACAATTTTGAATCCTGAGTCGGTTAATCTTAGGAAATGAAAGGGAACATCAAAGAGGGTGCAGATCATGACGGAATGGTTAGATTGTTAATCTTTCCGGGTGACTTTGTTAGGATAAAAAAGGGAAGGGTTGTTAGGAAAGGGTAGTCCAAATATTCAGACCCGGTGAAGGTGGTGGAAGTGTTTAAACGTGCAATCAGAGTTCAAGGTGGAACCACCTGGAATTTAGATTGCATTAGTAAGTGGAGGTGGCAAGGGGATGAGTCGGAGTTGTGCACAGAAAAAAAGGTTTAGTTAGGGGTGGGGAAAAATGCTGTTGAGTTGTTTGAGGAGGAAGTGCACATGGATGGAGGTTTGGAGAGTGGTCTAGGTATGAGGGGTGCAGTACTGAATGTGGTTGGTGTGGAGAGTGGTGGAGTCAAGCAGAGGATTGGAACCAGGAAACGTCCTGTATGGTCCATGGATTATATAATGGATTAGAGCATTTGTGGCCATATTTTCAGCCAAACTTCTGGGATAAGGGTTGTTGTGTTTTCTTATATTGCTTTGTTTTTCTCCAATTTTATTTGTACTCTCTTTGTTCTAAGGGGGAGGGATTGTGTTGTAAAGTATTAAATAAGTTTCCATGACACGTGCCTGCATCCGCCCGCTCAGAATGTTATGGTTAGAAGTGCCAGGGGGTTGTGGTGGAATGCGAAGGGAGCGGAGAGTCAGTTGAGAGCTACTGGGCAAGGGCGGCAGATGCAGATGGTGCGCCAGGCTATTCCTGAAATAGAGAAGCTTACCTTCATGCCACACAGTCCGCTTCCTTTTGTTACTAAATAAAGTTGTCAATTCTTATAGTAAAGTCTCAGTGTTTCTTATCACACAAAAGTAAATCACCAGCTATATGAAGCAGCCCAACAAGTGTCAGTGACCAGTTTCACTGCTTCTGCAAAACAGGTCTTTATGGTCTGCAAGCATTGTATTAAAAGGGTTAACGGGAACATTGTGTAGGTGGTTAGTCTTCTACACGCTCCATCATTATTTTTTCCTGCTATGATATTAGATTTGTTAAAAGGTTGATGAATAACTCATTGCTTAATACACTGTAATATAATTCCTCCGTTATTCAGATATACCAAATTATTATGGTGCCCAATAAAATATATAATCCAAAATGGTGGCAGTTTCTTCTAAATGAAGCTAGTGATCGGTTTTGAATCACACTTAGAGAACTACCGAGCGTAATGGTGACCTAGTGTGAAGTCAATTGTAGGAAACATTTCATAATCTCTCACTTGATTTACCCTCCACTCTGAAATGGATGTCAATTAAGGGTTGTAGAAGTAAAATCTGATACCCAATGACATCAAGAGAAGTGACATCTCAAGAACTCCCCCGATGACATCATACAAAGTGATGCAATATGACCTTTGTGACATCAATGGAAGTGGCATCACAAAAGATAATAAAAACACAACGGTGGCCATTTTCAAGAATGTGGATTGCAAAAGTAATGCATAACATCAAGGTGTTAACCATTTACAACTTTACTTTATACTGCAGTGTATTTTCGTGTCGTCATTGGCACAGAAGTGACACAAAGTGGATTTTGCATCTCTGCTTTATTTTCCTCCTTTGTGTTGGAAGAGACCCCAGTGTTATGCCTGCTTGAGATGTCCATGCAGTTGTTAACCCCAGTGCATTCCTTTGGGATACACCCAGCTTTATACCTGGTCAAGAGATGAATTCCATAGGAATCCATTATAAAATGCCTCGTCCAAAGCGGAATTTGCAGGACGTTTTTATTTTTTCAAAAAGAGTAAAGACAATTTTGCCTTGATTTACTCTTCGCAGTTACCCCCAGCTTTGGAGATGGTAAAATGTCATGCAGGGGACCCAACAGCACAATTGTTTTTTAGTCTGTCTGTGACATTGCAGAAGGGTACAAGCCATATGCAGATCAGACTTGGCGTTGCTATTAATGAGAGAAGTCCATACTCCCTCTGCGCAGGAACACAAACAACTCCAGTTATGTTTAAGCATTGTTGGGCCTCGTCAGTGAGATGCGGCTCGATTCCCTATAATGCACGGAGTAAGGGGCCCATGTCTCGGTAATCGCTCTTTCACTTAGGGAGACAAACTATGAAACAAACATGTGATGGGTGGAAATGTATGAATTTATGCTAACCACTGACATTGCCCTGAGCAACCGTGCACACCATCATTTTTATTCCATCTACACCATTGCAGAAAAGGACCAGCCATGTGCAAATCAGTCCTAGCTTTTTTTTACCACTGGGAGCAGTCCAGCCCCAACTGCTAGTCCACATCCCCTCTGCACAGAAACACAGGCATACCAAATCAGGTTTTGCCCTTTTTGGGCCTCATCAGTGAGGAACAGCTTGATTCACTATTGCTCCGCAATCAAGATAGCACAGCCTTTCTCATTTAGGGAGACAAACACTAACCCAACAATATGTTAGGTGGGAGCTTATGAATTATTCGTTCTCCTCCTCTTCAGGATGAACTGGTTGATTAATGATATTATTCAGAGGTTTTCTAAATCCCAAGTCTTCTGACCGCTATACAGTCCATAGGACATGCAGGCAGGTTAGCTGGAGGGAGCAGATGAAATACAGATGCCCCGTGACCTTTAAAAACCTTCTTGGGAGAGGATTATCCTGCCCTCTCCACTTCTAACATCCAATTCTTACCTCAGATTTCCAGACTCCTTCCACTAGAAAACTCTCAGGACAGATTTTTCTTTTAGGTTTCCTTTTGGGTTCCCATGGAAAGTGAAAAACGTATGTATTCATGTACAGGCAGTGCAATATGTGTCTGATAGGATTCAAGCCCATATGCCAATTTGTGCTCATCACTTGTGTTTATCAACACTCCATCTTCTTATGTGCACAGAGGAGACAGGCACTTCTCTGTCCTGGGCCCTCGTCTGTGGAACTCTCCTCCTAAAAAGGCTAATTTCCCTTACCTATAGAGTCCCCCAGCAGCTTTGCTGGATTTGAAGGGTTTATTTTTTTCTCCTGCTAAGAGTGAGACTCTTTTTCCCACTCTTAGACAGATGGCCGATGTGTGTTTTAGGCTATTTTTGTGCGTATGGTCTATGGGGTTTTTCTCACCCTCATAGGTATCATCTTTTTACATGTGTGTTATACTGTATCCTCAGTGCAGTAACACAGGGGTGTCATAGTGACCCCCAAACATAGACTCCATACCCTGGGACTGACTACTGTCTCCCAGGGCATGTAAAGTCCCCATTGATTGTACTAGTCAAAACCAGTACAACCCATCTTACAATGGAAGTACTGGAAAGGGTTAATAGTTTTTCCCTTGGTGTTCATTTTCGAGAGGGTACCGTCCACTCCCTCTCTCCAAAGTTTCTGGCTGGTGGCATTGGTCACTACCATTAATATTTGACCGCAAATATTTTCCTATGGGATTTTCCCATTGTTCGAGGCTACCACTTTTACTGACAGCCTCTAAAAAAACGCTTGTTTCTTTTTTTATTAACTTTACTCTGGTAAGGTTTTATTGCCAGATCTTTGATAATATTTCTTTCTCGTGTTTTTCTCTGAAATCCTAACCCAGGTCGGGGATCCTTTGTTCGTCCTTTTGGCGGGCTTCTGCAAAGAAGCCCTCCTTTCCGCACCACTCAATCCAGGGTAGACAGGATGTGTGGGAGGGGGAATAGGCACCCTGGACAGGGTTAGCTAGGCAACCCAAGTCACACTCTGCCCTGAGAGGCTGGGGGGTTATCCCGCCAGGATAACCACCCCGCTGTGTGAGTGACAGCTAGGCTGTATGAATGGGGTGTTTTCTGCAATGCCAATCACTCAGAGACCGGATAGCCAGGCACCCCTCCAACACAACAGCATTTAAAGGAGCATACCTTTTATTCCGTTTTGTCATCACCGCGGCTGGCTTCATCCCTGGGCAGTGCAGTTCCTCCATGACGAGAGCCTTCCTCCATGATGAGAGCCTCTCTTCCTCTGCTGGATCTCCCGAGCTGCAGGAACTGCCAGGAACTACCGCCACCGCAGGAGCCTCACCCACTTTTAAGGTACATTGTTCCGCCCGGCCTCCCGTTTCGTTGGGTACTGCTAAAGGTGTTTGAAATCCTTTACTTACCTTCTGGGTTGGCCGCCCCTTTCGTCTAACATTATCTTTGACTTTCTGCACCCTCCTTTCTGAATCGTTAAACAAAGACTTGACTGCATCTACTAGAACCGTTTGATCCTGGGCACTTTGCCCTGTACCACTGACTCTGGCACAGGCCTATTGACTCTGGTAAAATCGGTTACAACTGCCTTCTCTAGATTTATTTTCCTCAACAAATATGTTGGTGCACCTAAACTCTTATAACCTCCTTTTCCTTCCCCTTTTCATATTGTGAAGTGCCATTTTGTTCAGTTTTCACTTAAGTATTGCTTATGCTAAAGTACTGCCTTGCCTAACTTGTTCACAATCCAATTGGGAAGTGTTGCTGGTGTGTTTAGGAGTCTAACCCTGCATATCCTGACCTTTCCCTCCCTCTGAAGAAATTGTTAGAGTGCCATTTCTGCTTGGTTTTACACTGTGCCATTTTGCTCAGTTTTCACTCCTGCTCAAACTTGTCTACACTTTAATTAGGGAGTTGTGTATACTTTTCTTGATTGTTTTAACTTGCTTTAATGATAGTGATTTGTGTGTGTAATTAAGAGCGTGTAAAATAAATATATATATTCTTTTTGATACAAAGCTTTGGTCAGTGTTTTCTTGTTCCATAGTATTGTAGTCCTATTGTGTAAACCCTGAAAACTGCTCATCTTCCTCTTGAGATAAGTCTGACTGCTCAGCCACAGCTACCAACTAAATCTGTGTGGTGCGGACTGATGCCAAAGGGTATTTATTGCATATACTTGTAGTCCTAAGCTTCTGTAGTGCTCCCTAAGGGAACTGTATAGGATTCTGCCTAACACTGGTGTACAGCGGTGAGGATAAAGTATTGGATTTACATTTTAGAGTGCTGCTAGTACCTTGGTGCAACTAACCACAAGGCTGAACAATCACTAAAAGTTTATTTTAAACAAAAGTCAAATATGGAAAGCTATAGCCAGGAGATCCTCCTTGTAAATAATGCTGATTATTTAAGGGATCTGTGCAGATAGAAAACGTCTTTCTGCCAAAGGCAAGAAATCAGAGTTGATTCAAATATTGTTAGAGAAACAAAGTCTGGAGAGTGGGGCTGGCTCCTCCAGCAACTGTAGAAAATATTGAGGGTGATAATGTTGATGATGTTATTGTTGAAGCAGATGAGGAAGAGGAGGCTGACAATGTATCCCTCACTGACCCTCTGCCTGCTCAGAGGCCTCACGCCTTGTCTACTGGACCTACGCCAGGTCCCACATTAAGTCCTGAGTTTATCTCCCGAGAAAAAATGAGGCTTGCACTTGAAGTCAAAAGACTTAAGGCCCAATCTGAACAGAAATACCAAGAACTAAGGCTCAGAGAAATGGAGCTCAATCATGAGTTAGAGATGAAGAAATTGTCTTTGGAAACTTCTTCTCTCCCAGATCCTCTAGATCTTCCAGTCTAAAGAGACCCTGAATGCCTAAATAGATTGTGGGTATGTATGAACCTAAGTTGGATGTGTTAGATTGATTAGCTATGTTTGAGTACAATCATGGGCTCCAGGAAATCACAGGGAATCAGTTACTTCCCTGGTTATTCTCTAGCTTCCCCCCTGTTGCATCTGATGTGGTAATGGAATTGGGGGAGGTGGATATAATGGACTATGAAGGTGTGAAGCTAGCTTTGATAGCTCAATTTGGGAAGACCCCTTCCCAGTACCTTAAGAGGTTTCGGACCCTCATAAATCATTATGGTACTCCTTAGGCTACCTGGGTGAGTGAGTGTTTGAAAAACTTAGATGGATGGATTAAGGGTTACAGAGTGAACAATTATGAGGGAATGAGAAATCTTGTTATGTTGAAGTCTATTTATGATGCCTGCTCTCCCGAGCTCAGACAGCACTTGGTTGATTCTAAGGAAATGGATCCTAGAAAGTTAGGCAAGGCTGCTGACTTGTGGGTTGCCAACTGGGTTACTCACATGGAATCTGGGGAAACTCAGAAGAAGGATGAGAGGAAGCAGCCACCAAAAGAGAACCAAGAGAATTCAAATATCTCCCATCCCAAAGAGGGCCACAAACAACAAAATAGCCAGGGACAGCCAACTGGGAAACCAAATAGGGCCAATGAACCCTCTGGGCCCAACCAGAGGTAGGTCAGCAGAAACCCCCATTCCTGAGAGCATTTGAAAAATGCTATGTTTGTGGGTCTACTGACCATGTAAACCTGCAGGGATCAGCACAGCCTCCTTAGCCTTCTCCCCGCAGGAAGAAGAACAAATGGCTAGTGCCCATTACGAATTGTTTGCTGAAGCACCCTTGGGTCTTCAAGCAGCTGTATTCTTAGAGTCCATGGGTCTGGTTTGCAAACAGAATAGGGGTGTGTATGACTCCCTTCCAGAAAACTCTAAAGTATATTACATGGACAGTGTTCTTGTCAATGGCCAGGATACTCCTGCCAGGAGAGACACTCGGCCCAGCAGAACTGTAGTGGGTGAAAGTTTCTTTCAGCCTGAGGATGTTGCTAAGGCACCCAAAGGTCCCATTACATTTTCTGGAGGTCCTGTCCAGTTGATTCCTATTCTACCAGCCCTCATTCAGTGTAATAACATGACAGTGAGGATTCCTGTCAGTGTTCAGACTGAGGTGCCTGGAAGAGTCCTGTTGGGGAATGATCTAAAAACTCTAGGAGTAGTATCCAGTACCCCCAGGCCTCCCAGTGTGGAGAAGCAGAACCAAATCAAATTGGCTAGAGAGGCCACCTTAAGGGGCCACTCTAAGTCTGTGGGAATCTCTACCGAGAACCCCACTATAAACCCTGGTGTTAGTAAGTTGACCTCTATCCCAGGATAATTCCAGGCTAGTATATTAGGGAAATGGGAGCCCAAAGCTAGCTCCATCATTGTTCCCCCAGTTTTAAAGTCTCTGACTTCCCCCTGCTTCTGAGGAAGAGGTGGATAGACCAACTGGACCCCTCTCTAGGCCTAAGAGAACTGGTAATTCTCAGTGCTGGTGGAAAACCAGAAAAGACAAGTCGAAGGCCAAAAACCTTCAGACTGTTGGACCTTCTACTGAAGATTCCAAAAGAAAACCCAGTGTTAGGAAAGAAACTCCCCCACCAGGCAAAACCAGATCTCAGAAGAAGAGGAAGCCTGTACTTGGCTTGACCTCTGACCCTCCAACCGGGATGCCTGAGACCCAACATGCTCTTGAAAGAGAGGTGGTGAGGAACCATGGAGGCCCTTCTAGATCTAAGGGAATCCTTCTTCAGGACCCCTTGAGAAAACCTATCTTGGGTTCAGATGTTGTTGCAACTTCAGGGGGACTGTTAGATCAGCCTCCCTGTACCTTAAATAAAAAAGATGTACCAGGAAGGGTTTGCAGGTCCTATAGCTTACAAAGGAAAACCTTTGAACATAGATCAGGGAGTCTCCACCAAAATGCTTATGGTCAAGTATTGCTTATGTTAAAGCTCTGCCTTGCCTAACTTGTTCACAATCCAACTGGGAAGTGTTGCTGGTGTGTTTAGGAGTCTAACCTGTTATAACTTGACCTTTCCCTCCCTCTGAAGAAATTGTTAGAGTGCCATTTCTGCATGGTTTTACACTGTGCCATTTTGCTCAGTTTTCGCTCTTGCTCAAACTTGTCTACAATTTAATTAGGGAGTTGTGTATACTTTTCTTGACTGTTTTAACTTGCTTTAATGATAGTGATTTGTGTGTGGAATTAAGAGTGTGTAAATAAATATATATATATATTCTTTTTGATACAAAGGTTTGTTCAGTGTTTCCTTGTTCCATAGTATTGTAGTCCTATTGTGTAAACCCTAAATACTGTTCAACTCCCTCTTGAGATAAGTCTGACTGCTCAGCCTGTAGTGTTCCCTAAGGGAATTGCATATGATTCTGCCTAACAGTCACTGAGCCATCGCCGGGTTATGGCTGTGGTTCTGCTCTGTCTATGCTACTGTATGTCTGTGGCTCACCAGAAATAACACTGACAGATTCAAAAGAGCTTTTTAAAGATGGCAGTGCTGTGTGTTTCACATAGGGCCTAAGAAAGGAACTACAAAACATAATACTTCAAAGGGAAACATTTTTTTTTTTCTAGACCCTGTACCTTGCAACCAAAGGCTACCATCAGGAACGTCATTTCACAGAAATGCAAGGGGTAGCGGAAGTAACATCACACGACTATTGACATCTGATGACATCACAGAAAGTGGTGTAATTTGATACCACCCCATAGTGACATCACAGGAAGCGATGGAACACAATATTTCACGCCCTGACAGGAAGTGGCATCACATACCATTGTTCCTAAGTACACTACGAAAAATATGGTTACAATATCACTGTAATGTGCTATACATTTCATACAAGAATGGATCACCATATGCACTGTTAATATCAGTGTGTATAAGTGTTTCATGATTCTTGGTGGGCTAATTTCATCGCAATTGTTTAGCCCTGTTTTCATTATTTTGAGATTCCTACTGTCACTTTAAGAGCTCTTGGGCTCTGCTGATCTGAACTCTTTACGCCATCGGACCACACTGTGTGCCTCAACCCACTGTGTTCCACTACATCTGTAAGAATGCTCTCATTTGTGATAGAGTCCTTCCGACTGTTGTGCCAGTGAAGGAATATTGATTATATCCCCTTTCTTGCACTACGGTCTGGGCTTTGAAGCAAGCAGTGCTTTTTACAGAAACCACTGACAGAGTGACTGCATCCTGTGAGCGGAGAGATGCGACTACCTTGAACAAGGATCGAGTTTCCATTACAGAACAACGTTGGTTTACGAATGCCCCCAAGCAGAGGGTAAGTCGTTTTTTAACCCCCACTATTAGTACTTCAGGTTGCGAGTAAGGAGTCCTTTAGAAACACTGTTATTGGCGAGAGATATTGTGTAGGGGGTTGTAGCAACCTTACTTAACATGCGGGATATCAGTGACATCAGTCATATCCATAGTAACTTGCTCCCAAGTGAAATACAACTCTGTCAGTGCTAATGAGTCAGTGTGATAGGTTCTTGTTTCGTGAACCATAGAAAGAGCGAGTTGGTTAACGTAACACCCAAACTGGGACATTGTGATTTCTGCTGCTACCACCAGTGTTCGATTTTATTATAATATATCTTATTAGATATAATATCCAGGATGTGCACACACGCACAGGGCGCTAGAGGGCCAAACAAGATGTAGCGAGCTCCCGCACGGCCAGATATTAATCCTGAATAATCCTGCATAATTTTGGAATTCTACCGTCCTGACCTGAGTCTGCCTAAACCTCCAAGACTCGCTACACACACCAGCGAAATTTCTGCAATAATTGGTGCCCCGACGACCGCTAACGCGGTAGTCCGCACTCGCGGCCTGTGTCATCCGAGTGGGATCGTCCGTGGCCGGGCCGTGTGCAGTCATCAGCGACTGAGCATAGTCACAGATTGATGGGGGCTCCTCCTCCCCACTGCTCCCTCGAGAGAAGTGCTGTGCGGCGCACCCGCGAGCAGCAGACGAAGAGCAGAGCTGGACCCCACCCCCGCCGAGTTGACAATCCGTGACGCGCAGCTCGTGGTTGTGGACGGAGCAGGCATCCAGGGCATGCAGCGGCAGAGACGAGTCCCCAGCCGGAGGAGAAGAGGGTCGAGCACAGATCCACCTCTAACATCCGGACCTGGCACCGGGCGAGGCATACCCGGACGGACAGCCAGGAATGAAAAGATGACCAGAGAACCACAGCCCTCCCTGGAGGAAAAAGATCAGCACAACACACGAAGGACAGGCTGAGCCCAGTGGCGGGCACCGAGTAACAGACTGCTCGGCACAGGTACGGCATGGGCTGGGTGGTAACTCAGTCTCAACTGCCTCGCTGCGTTCCCATACTGCTCCAGCCCCGCGCCGCACAAATAAGCTGCATCTGCCGACACGACGGGGAAAACAGACCTGCAGCCCCATGGGGAGCAGCGGGTGCGGGCTGCCGCAGCATCTCCATAGGGTCTAAAGGGTCCAGGCCTACATCGCCAAGCAGCATCTCTCCTCCTGGTAAGCACACCAATGGGCTCCCGGAAGAGCGCATTATCAGCAACTTACACCAGAGCTGGGCTCGACTTTCAAGCTCCCTCTCATACCGTGATAACTAGCACCACAAATCCAAGCTATTCCACAAGGAGTAACGCATAGACGCCTGCATCAGTCTTGGTCCAATGTGGAAGACAGACAAATCCCAGAGAAAGCTAACCTTCGAAGCTGGAACTGCCCCCAAAACCCCTAAACTCCAAGAAGAACCGGAGTCCCCAACCGATGGTGAACACCAAATGGCAGAAGGGAACGCTGCAATCAACATCAAGGGTCTCTTGCTGGACCTAAAGGCGGGCATCGGGAGTCTAAATAATAAAACGGACGGCCCCTCCTCTAAAGTCGATCTCCTCCAACACAGAATGGACACCCACACCGAGCGCCTCAACGAGGTACAACAACGCGTCTCCAACCTCGATTATAACACAGTGACCCTAGAAGCCAGAATCTCTCAGCTCTAGACCCAAATGGAGGTCATCAGCTCCAAGTGCGAAGATTTGGAAGGTTATTCCCGATGGAATAACATCAGGATTATTGGGGTGATAGAACACCAGCTCGACACAAAAATGGAGGACTTTGTAGAATCACTATGCACTACCCTTTTCAGCCGAGATGACCTCTCACTCCTCTTTGTCGTGGAATGAGCACACAGAATCCCATCCGTCAAACCCATCCCAGGGACTCCCGCCAGGCCAATAATAGCAAAACTACTCAACTATAAAGACCGCAACGCCATCTTGCATCTGGCCACTGAGAAAGGAGAGCTCCTCCACGATGTGGACAGGTACACTTCTATCCGGACTTATCCCCAGCCGTTCAGTCCCAGAGAAGATCCTTTACTGCTACAAGACAAACACTAAAAGAGAATCAATTCTCTTACTCAATGCTCTTCCCGGCGCGCCTCAGGGTCCAGCATGGGGGAAAGTCCATTTCTTCCAAACACCGGAGGAGGCCAACGTTTTCCTGGATCGAGAAGGATGCCCCGGGCTGAGCACCAACCAAGCACAAATGCAAAGAGAAAGAAGCCGCAGAAACCCCTCTTGACAGCTTCTAGGTCATCGGCACTAAAACCAGAATACGAAAACACAGCAACTGGTCCAAATGTCACTGGGGTCTAGCACTCCGTGGCCGTGCAACTTGGGAAGCCCCTATCACCCCTTGCACAGCAAAGTTAGCTCAACCATTCATTGTTAATGGGTGGGAAAGTAAGGGATGGATCTGCACCATTGCGGATCCCACCCCGACCAAAAGCACCAACAGGCGAGTTGGGGGTTGCCTGTGTAAGGAAGGACGTTAGAGAACAAGGTTGGGAATGCGCCTCCAGACCACCGACCCCCGTCATCCCCTCAGCTCACCGTGCTCTGTCATTCCCCCTCCTCCGCTTGCTCTGGAGACCGGCAGGTGTCAGTCGCCGACGCTACCATCAACACCAGAAGATCCCTCATGTCAAGCCTAACAACAGCAGCACAAATATTCATAATAAGCGAATAATTCAAGGTCACCACTTGGAACATTAGAGGGGGCAATCGCCCCTCAAAAACAAGGAAGCTCCTGCAATACCTGAAGAGACATGACATAAACGTTGCCATGCTCCAAGAAACGCATCGCCTTCCTGAAAAAGAGCACCAATGGGACCACAGCTGGGGCTGTCATAGGTACTTCTCCTCGTACTCAGCCTACGCCAGAGGAGTGGCAATCCTGATCAACAGGCGATCCGGGTTTCAGCTAGTAAACTCCAATAGGGACACCGAAGGCAGATCCCTCTTAGTGAGAGGGATAGTGGAAGGAAAAGAGGTCACCTTAGTCAACTCATACAGACCCAATGTAGATGGAGCAAATAACTTTGACTGGGTGCTCACGCACCTCGCAACAAAGGCAGCGGGAATGATCATCTGGGGAGGCAACCTCAACACCGCCCTAAACCCAGCTAAGGACAGGTCGCACAACACAACACTGCGAATTTCCAAGGCCGCCCTCCAAATACAGGAAATCTGCAAGGCTTATAACTTAGTAGACGCATGGAGACATAATAATTGGGAACAGCGCGACTACACATTTCATTCAGCAGTGCACAATACCAGCTCCAGAATAGATTACCTTTTTGTCTCCACCGGAGGCTCGCTCCAGCCAGGGCTCTGCCAAATATTACCGAAAACCCTTTCCGATCATTCCCCGGTAACCCTCATCTGCAATGCAGCCACCTACAAGTCTCGCCTGCTACATTGGCGCTTCAAGCTGGGCTCACTGCAGGTCCAAGTGTTCGCCTCAGAATTACACAAAGAGATATCAACATTCTTGGAAAACAATGTGGGTTCAGTGACTTCGGCGAGCATGATCTGGGAGGCACTGAAGTGCTTCGTGAGAGGTGTCTGCTTGGCCAAAGAGAACATGCTCTAGTCACGGCACAATCGTGCACACAGATGAAGAAATAGCAGATTCATTTCAATCCTTCTACCAAGACCTCTACACCTCTAAATACACCACTGACACCGAAGCATTACACAGATATCTCGAAGACACTGAGCTATATTGGGTAGAAAGAGATCTACGTGAACCCCTTAACGAACTGATCACGTCAGACGAAATAGTCGAGGCCATCAAATCCATCCCCAACACCAAAGCCCCAGGGCCCGATGGTTTTACCGGGGAATTCTACAAAGCCTTCACAAATTCCCTAGCCCCCCTTCTCTCCGAGGTTTACCTTGAAGCGCTGGAATCAGGCTCCCTCCCACAAACCACCCGAGAGGCCAATATTATCCTCCTACATAAATCCGGCAAATCCCCAGAAGAATGTGCGTCATATAGACCCGTCTCCCTACTTAACTTAGATAACTTAGATAATAAAATACTGGTGAAAATACTTACCTGGAGGCTGCTGCCACTGATGCCGTGTCTCGTACTTGCGGACCAGGCCGGCTTTGTACCAGGCCGCAACACGACATTCAGCATCAGGAGGCTGTTCGGGGTCATGGAAGCTCTCAACCCCGATCAACAAGCCGTTGCTGTTTTACTTGATGCCGAGAAGGCTTTCGACTCGGTGGAATGGCCCTTCTTATTCGCAGTACTCTCTCGGATGGGCCTGGGAGCCTGTTTCATTAAACTTGTGTCCCTACTTTACAACAATCCCCAGGCGACAATAGAAGTAGGATCGGCGAGATCGACTCCCATCAAGTTACAACGGGGTACCAGGCAAGGCTGCCCTCTGTCAGCATTGATATTTGCATTAGTAATGGAACCCCCGGTGTCATCCCTTCGATCCAATCAGCTCCATCAGTTTGGGTCAATCTCTGGGTTAAAAAATAATCATAACAAATCAATAATATTCCCGCTGACCCCCGCCACTGCACCATTTGCTGACGACTTTCACTTTACATGGGAAACCTCACAGGTACGCTATCTAGGAATATTAATGTTGCTAGACTACCATGAAATCTTTCGGGACAACTACGAGTCAACATTAAAAATACTCCAAGAGAAGGTTAACTATTGGAAATCTCTCCCGCTACCCTGTGGGGCAGGGCCTCCTTAGTTAAAATGCAAATTCTTCTTTTTTCTAACATCCCCATTCTTTTCCCACAACCCTTTTTGAGGCAACTCAAGAGTCTTGTCCTTGAACTCCTATGGGCAGGCAAACCCGTCAGAGTGGCTCATTCAACCATGATACTCCCGGGATCTAGCAGGGAACTCACTCTCCCAGGACCTAGAGAGATACTATTGGGCGGCGCAGGTGCTGTTCCTCGGCTACTGGTACATTACTCACCTTGTCAGACCCCATGTACAAATAGAGTGGGCCCTGTCGACTCCTAACCTGCTGAGGGCGGTGGTCATTAGTCAGCTCCCAGTGCCCTATAACACTATGAATGTTGTCCTCACGACTTACGTGGTCTGGAAGAGACTTGCATTAAAATACAGAGTCTCAGTGAGATACTCACCCCTCCTCCTGATCAGATTCATCCCTGGGATCCTCTGACCTCTGAAAAAGTTTTCCATACCTGGGTTGCCAATTTACAGCTAAACACCTTAGGTGATCTGTTCACTGAAGGTATCTTTATGACTCCACAACAGGTAACAGAGAGAGGAGGCACTACCCCTCTAGATAGGTTTCTTTATTTTAGAACTAGATACACCCTCCAAGCACTCTTCCCCACCTTCCCACCTGAACCATCGACTTGTCAATTATGGAACAATGTGATTCAAACGCAGGGGCATGGAAGACTAGTTTCAGCCATCTATAAATCTATCCTAACTGTCCTAACTGACACAGCAACCATTTACCCCCGCACGAAAACTAGATGGGAAAAATTCATTCAAGCAGTGATCCCCGAGGAGGATTGGACATTTATACTAAGACAAACACAAAAAAATAGCACTAAACTCACGTCTCAAGCAAATTCATTTCAACTTTCTCCATCAGACATACTTCCACTAAAAAGAACAAACAACATCTAGACTCACCGGCAAAATGCGAGAGATGTGGAATCTTAAATGCAGACTTTGTAAACCTCGCATGGGACTGCCCCAAGTTATCACCCTTTTGGTCACAATTTCTTCAGACCATGTCAACAATTATAGGAGAAGACTCGCAACCTGTACCGACGGTGGCACTTCTCGGGATGACGCAACAACTTTCCCCGGCTGTGAGGAAGCTGACAGGTGTGCTACTGACCCTGGCCCGCAGAACAGTCGCCATGACCTGGGGACGGGGGCCAGTCCCATCGGTAGCAGACTGGTGGAAAGACATCCTTTACTGCCAAGGCGTCGAGTCTGACTTCATCAAAACACTGCCACAACACGCATGACCTCCCGACATCTAGGGCCCGTTCGTGGCATTCCTAATCAACGAAACAGCTGATGACGCATCGTCCTCGACAGGAGAACTCAGCACCTGATGCAGGGACACAAACCTTAGCTAAGCCAAAAAACCCCGGCATAAGTACCTATCCACATGGAAGAGGGGTTGAACTACGGCAAGGGTTGACAGACTGAGTGGGGGGTGCCGGAGGTCAGGGGGGAGGTAGGTCGGGCGCTTTGAGAACACACCCCGTTGAGGTGTGACTTTTAATGTAATAAGTTTGGAAAAATGCAAAAATAAAGGTTTTAAAAAAAAAAAGATATAACATCCAGAAAATAAGGGAAATGTTTAGTTTTTTGGATTGAAGCTTGAGTGGTACAGTCAATGCTGATTAGTGTGTTTGTGTCTACAAATTGCAAGTCTACTTGGAAGACATGTCTACACATCCGTTGAAGGTGTTAACAACAAATACCGTCACGGTGAGCCAACAGTAGGAGATTTATGGCTCCTTCATGTTTAGGTTTTTCAAATAGTGAGCAGCGTAACTGATTGCTGTTTTTTCATGCTGTTTCCCCCAAGGTTTATGAAGAACACTACGGAGAAGAGCGTGTAAGATTGTGAAGACCTGTTTGTCGAAAAATTGTTTTTTTCCCCTGAAGAATTTCTTAAATTTTTATTATACTGTTGAAAAAGAACGAAACATTTTGGGTGTTTTGAGGTGCTGTACAGTTGACAACAACTACTAATACATTTTTGAGTTAAATAGAACCTCGAGATTGTATTCACGGGGATTCGCTTATTGAAGAGAGAGTAACCTGTAAACTAGGGGCTGTCTTATTTTTTGCATTCGACAGAAGTGTTTGTTATCACACAGGGTCTTTTTTAGTTCTAGATAGAAAGTGGGTGAGTGAATTGTCAATTGTGGGGTTGTTTAATTGTATTTCGAGGGATAGAAAGATAGAATCTCTTTTTATAGATTCAACTGCATGTTTATGGCAGAAATTATTCTGCACTCTGTTTTAAAATTGGTACAAATGTATATGTTTTATATATTGATTTAATAAAGTTGTGTAATTAATTGATACAGTGTTTATGGTGAGATTGTCCTAAGTGCTGAAATTGCATAAATGGATGTGTTTTCGTTTCCTAGAGGGGCAACAGCGACAAGCATTAGACAATGAATTACTATCGCTTAGACAAGGAAGCCATGACTTATTGACTTACATTGCCACCTTCAACCGCCTCATAGCACAGACTAATTGGTCGCAGGAGAAAAGAACCACATTATTTTACCGAATGACTACCAGGTGAGTTAAAAGATGTACTAGCTCAAGTGGCCAATCCACCCGAGTGTAGTGCAGAATATATTAACCTAACTGTGCAACTGGACCATCGTCTACAAGACCGAAAAATGGATCACACAAAGGCAAAAAGGAGGTCAGTTTACCTGCGACCTCGGGACATTCAAACCAAGGCTCATGAAGCTACCGAACCTATGCAAAGTGGGGGATTGCGAGCTCCCATTTCCAAGGCTGAGAGAGAAAAGAGGAGAAAACAACAACTTTGTTTATATGGCAGTAAAGCTGGACATTTCTTGTGAGATTGCCCTGTTGAACCCCCCCCCAAGAAAATGGTAGAGGCCACGGACAATGAAACCGAAGCAAAGGAACAGAAGTCGGAAAACTTGGATGCCCGGCAAGTGTAGGGGTCCACTTATCGAGCGGAATTAAGAAAGTAGTACAGACCTCCCATATAGTTATCCCAGTACTAATAACTCACCACCAACAACTGCCACGAGTCCATGCCCTGGAAGCCTACATTGATAGTGGTGTGGTGGGGAATTACATCAATCAGGATTTGGCTGCACGGATAGGCCTTCCACTTCTGCAAAAACCACGCTCGGAAAACGTCACTGCCGGGATGGCTCACAGCTGTCTTCGGGGCCAGTAACTGAACACACCGACAAGGTAATGCTGACATGTCAGGATGGTCATCAGGAAAGCATTTTGTTTGATCTTATAGGGGCCCCCCAGTTCCAAATGATCCTTGGAATGCTGTGGCTTGAAACCCATAACCCAAGGATTGTCTGCCGCACCAGGAAGCTGACGTTCCCTCAGGAATGTACAAAAAGCTGTTACCACAGGGACAGGAGGAAACCACAACTCGAAGGGAAATCCATCCTAGAAATTGGTGGTTCATTACCTTCCGAATATCAAGATTTTCTGGAAGTGTTCCAAAAGGAGCAAACTAACACCCTGCCTCCCCATAGAATTTTTGACTGCCAAATCGATCTGGTCCCAGGAGCACAAATTCCCTGCAGCAGAATCTACGCTCTGACTGAGCAAGAAAATCAGCACCTAAGAACATACCTAGATTAGTACTTAGCTAATGGGTTCATTCGTCCGTCCAAGTCCCCGGCCTCTTCAGTGCTCTTCTTCATGCCAAAGAAGGAAGGGGACCTCAGAACTTGTATAGATTATAGGGCAATAAACCAGATTACCGTGAAGAATAGGTACCCTCTGCCGCTCATTCCCAAACTACTTGACCAAGTAAAGAATGCTCGAATCTATACAAGATTGGACCTACGGGGCACTTACAATTTGGTAAGAGTGAAAAAAGGCGACAAATAGAAAACAGCATTCAGAACAAAGTACAGACTTTTCGAGTACCAGGTCATGCCCTTTGGGTTATGCAACGCACCAGCAGCATTTTAGTTCTTTATGAATGATGTACTCCACGAATTGATGGACGTCTGTTTCCTAGTTTACATTGATGAATCCTCATCTATTCAGCATCCAAAGAAGACCACATGGGGCATGTACGAGCCGTTCTGGAAAAACTCAGCCAACATCGACTGTTTGCCAAATTGGAAAAATGCTCCTTTCATGTCACGGAAGTCGAGTTCTTGGGCTTCATGCTTACCCCATGAGGGGTGCACATGGACACTCATAAGGTAGAGGCTATTCTTCAGAGGCCATCCCCGACATCGGTCAAGGGAGTGCAAAGTGTACTCGGATTTGCTAATTTCTATAGGCGATTCATCCCAGGATTTTCCCAAATCGTTCATCCTATCACTTCCTTATTAAAAAAGAATACGAAGTTTTATTGGTTTTCTGATGCCAAAAAAGCCTTTATGGAATTGAAATCGGCTTTCACTTCAGCACCCATCCTTCGGCATCCCTGACTCGATCTGCCCTATATTGTTTAGCACGATGCCCTCAGTGTGGCGCTGGGGCAGTGTTACAGCAAAAGGATCCGGACACGGGGCAATTACACCCCATAGCATTTTGGTCTCGTAAGTTTACAGCACCAGAAAATAACTATCCATAAACGACAAAGAATTACTGGCGATTAAAGGAGCTCTTAAAACTTGGAGACACTATCTCCTAGGAGCTAGACATACTGTCACCGTTATCATGGATCACTGTAATCTGCAATATTTGAAAACTGCCAAGGCCCAACATTCTCGTCAGCTTCGCTGGGCTCTCTTCTTTGCAGAGTACGATTTTGTGATCATATATCGGCCAGGAGTGCGTAATGGAAAGGCTGATGCTCTGTCGCGAATGGGAGAGGCTAAAGACGCATTTGTACCATCAGAACCAGTATCTATCATTCCAGAAGAGCGAATCCTGTTCATCTTGATCTTCTACTTGAGTTACTTCCTCATAACTTTTCCCATCAAGCTCGAGCAGTATCTGTCCACCTATCCATTAGTTCTGTACGACAGTAACCTCGTCAGCTTTATCCTTTTCTCCTTTCCATCTCTTAATCACTTGTTCTATATCCAGGGTCAAATTTGGTTGTTCACTTTTCTCCTCTTTGTCTTGTAAGACCTTAAAGATCTCCTGTTTTCCTTCTGCTATTATCACTGCTGTAAGCAGGCGGTTCATGTATCAGATTGCTATATTCTTTTGCCGCCTTCAATTCCCTTAATGGATACAATAGTTCATCCTTGCACTATCGCCATTTACTTCCAGCAAGGTAAGGGGAGCAGAAGTCTCAGCACCTTCCTCCCTAAACTGATTAAGCATCCAGTTCTCAGGAGGCAGATCTTCCCGTTCCTCCTGGAACATTTTCCAGAGCTCTAAACTAGCTAGCCTTCTTTCCAGTTTCTTCCCTGTGTACGCAGCGTGCAAGTATGTGGTCATGTGTCACAAAACTGCTTTTGACAGCGATCCTCCTTGTGGCCATAGCAGGGACATTTTATCTGCTGTACACTTGACTCATTCTGCACTATAGTGTTTGAGCTTGGTTGCGTGTTTTGGCAGAGTTTTGCAAAGGTGTATCAGTGGAGTAACTTAGCCCATTGTGACGAGTTTCAATTGACTGTCGATGCTTACTGTTGATTTATATAAAATACTTTTCAGAAAAATAACAAATATGAGCACGCACAACCCTCGCTGCTCAAAGCCTCTATCTCTCAATTACTCCAATCTACCTGTTCAGTCGGCGCTGACAATGACTAAAAAGTTAGATAACAACTTTTTCCTCTTTAACCTCACAATTTTACTTTTGTCGTTCCTCGACACCTTTCTTCAACTTCAAAATACACAGACAGACTAGTCGACTTCACATACATCTAGTCATGACACTCCTTTTCTCTCAGCCCCTAAAATACTCCAACATGAGTTTGAATCATTTCCTCTCATAGACCTGTCTATGTGCCACCTAAATACCCACTTGGGTTGTGAAATGACTCCTTGTAAAAGCTCCTTGAGCTAGGACTCTGGGCTTGTTTTGACGCTCCTTGTTATATATCTCTGACGCTCCTTGTCACATACCAGAATCCCCATTGCCTTATTTTACCAGCCTCCTCAATCTACTCACCATTCGCCTTTCAGCTCCTGAACCTGGGGATCGTCTCCTCCTCCAATCAGCCACCATCGCCTTCAGTCCACTCAGCACCTGTGGAAACCAGGAGGCATTTCATGAATGAGGGACCCGTCCCACCTCTACCGTATTTTGTTGCAAGAGTTCTATATCGGCCACTCTCCACAGGAAGCCTCGTGATCCTGCAGCTAAATGGCAGAGGACACCAAATGTTCTTAACATTCTAAAAGCCTACTGGGTCGATGGGTCTTCAACCATCCTCTCCTGCTACCAAGTGAACCTGGAGGTCCTTTAAGACAAGGTAACAGTATCTGAGATGGATGGGGATGCAGATCTTACTCAATGATCGGACAGACTCAGGAAGATTGGCAAAAACGCGACTGTTTTAATTACACTTGTTAAAACAGGGAGTGCAACGCGCATCAACGCACGCCGCACAGCATTCTTTCTCAAGAATCTCTCTCTCTCTCTCTAAGCATTACATAAAAACAAAGCTTTGTACATAAAAATCATCATAACTGATGTCACACTACGTGGCAAAATAAGAAACCCTAATAGGGGATGTTATAGGTTTAAACGGAACATCTAAGTATACTTTCTTTAAGGGCAGAGATCGCGATTGGGTCTCTAAGGTCAGGTGGACAAATAAGCCCACCGCAAGTGCAAGTCATCTTCTTTGTGAGACTAATCCACAATGTTCTATTGGCTTCTTAAACTATAGGTCTCCCTGCTTCATGTCCCTATTTAATGGGTTGGCACACTTGTACCCTTCTGGGATATTCCACTCGCTAGCAGCACGCAAGCTGGTAACCCAGGTGCTAGGGGGATGGCCTGGTCATGCCTCGCCACCCGATTAGCCCAACATCCATCATCACTCCTGCTGTCTGCCAGTCAATTTGTCTTTGAACTTGGCCTTGCGAAGGCTCCCTGTGCCTGAGAATAAAAGGTAGTGAAGGCATGGCCTTATCTTCTGGTCTCGGTGTAGCTCACCCCAAAGTCTATTTTCATCTCACCATGTTACTCAAGACCACGTTTTGAGCTCCTTCATTGTATTTAATACTATTAAATGAAGAAAACCTGGCACTTCTAGTGTTTTCCCATTATACCTCAAATAGGAGCCCGGCTTGCTTCTCACGTTCATTGTATCTTCTCGAGTAGATAACCAGGCTCTTGGCGGCCTGACTCTTGACACTGGGTCAGGCAAGCCTTCTCGAATCTTCCTTTGCCTTCAGCTATTCCATTCTGCTACGCCACACTACCATCCCTTTCATTCACGGGGTCCAAGTTTACTAAACAGCATCATGGAAAATCCAGATTCTATACACACACACACACACACACACACACACACATATATATATATATATATATATATATATATATATATATATATATATATATATATGCGACACCGCCAGCTGTCAATTCACTACATATAGCCAGCCTTATGATTACTTCGTCTACTTGCATTCTTGCATCTGTACATTTGTGAAATGTCTTTGCATATTCTTCAGTGCTTCTCTGCATGTGCAATCTTCATTTTGCTCTCAAAGTTTTGCTTGATTCTCTACTTCGCCATCGGATTCCATACAGTCCATATACTTTCTTCATTGGCATCTCTCTGAGTTCGTCATTTCTCCTGCATGTGACGTCACCAGTCTTCTCTTTCATTCATCTTCACATTTTTTACGGAACTTCCTTCAGAAGAACATCATTTCTTCACGGATACATATAGCGTTTTCTCAATGGATACCTTGTTTCAAGGACTCTTCGCCGTATGGGTACCATTATTGGCTTTGCGCATGCCGCAATTTCCTGCTGCCAACATATAGGCAGAATGGGGGCGGGGCTTCCGGTAGAGGTACTTGGCTCCTCCTCTACAAGCCCCACCATAGTATAAGGTCACCAGTTCACTCTCAAACAATATGTACATAATTAAATAAATATTTTGTCAGAGATCTTCAGAATACATTATTCTAGAACTGTACTATGATGCACTTATTTGTAAAGGTCTCTCACTCTATCTTCCATCTTTCCCTATGATGATTAGTAGTGGAAAAAATTATTTTCTGAAACAGTTTTCCCATACACTCATCACGCACCCTTTTGCCTACCACATATTTTATATATTGAATGTATCACCCATGATGTCCCAGGAACACAATTGTGGATTGTTTAATTGAACAGCATGTTATCTGTAGCACCTGAATTGCCATGACAACATTGACCACTGGGGAGTATCTTCATATATTTGGGAAGCTTTAATTGAATTTGTGTTGACATACAGGGGTCAGATTACAGAAACTTGCAATGATGCAAGTGACATTTTGCACAGTATAAGCATTATGCCCAGAGGCATCACCTGGGAGGTGGATGAGGGAGCCTTAGCCCTGGGTCTTTGGTTGTAGCCCGGATAGAGGCTCAGAGGCTACAGCTAAAAGGTTAGCTTGCCCTGGGTACCGACAGCCCCGACATTTCCTTAGCCCCAGATCTTTTCCAGACCTAGCAACCCTTACTATGACAAAGTTGACCAAAGTGTAAAACACTGTGGGGCCACATTAGAAAACCTTTGCACCGTGGCAAGTACAATGTTGCATGGTATTAGCACTAGGGAAGAAACTGCCCTACTGCAAAAAATAAATGCTTTCAAATCATTTTTACACCATGGCCAAGTTTGCCCTAGTGCCAAAACAATTCGTATGAGCCCCAGGGCAAACTTTGCCATGGTGCAAAAATGCTTTAAAAGAAGAGGTTTTTGCAAAAAGGGCAAACGTTGCCTTAGTGCTTGGACCATGCACAATTGCACTTGTAATATTGCAAAGACTTTCCATTATGGCCCAAATGATGTTGCTTTTTTCTCTATGGCAAACTTTGCTCTAGTTCTAATACCATGCAAGATTGCACTTTCATCAGTGCAAAGTTTCTGTAATTTGGTCCCAGGTTTTAGCAATATTGATTTTCTTTTTAGATTTTGAAGAACGCCCTTGACCTTGTATAGATAAACACGTTTGCACCCGTTTTCTCATTTTTTGATTCGTACTTAACCAACTTAATCAAAGTAGGATCCAATTAATGGCTTAATTTTAGAGTTTCAATATTCTCCTCGAGACATAGCAGTAAATATACAATCTTCCTGCTGTGGCCTCCAAATTCAAAACCGAATCATTTCACAGTTGTGGGCTGTAATCATAAAGTGACATGGACAATAGTCTGGTATGGATGTACTGTTTTGAACTGTGATGCTCTCCAATAGACGCATATGTTAAAGAGCACGTAGAAGAGGATGTACCTCTGATACGATATGATTAGTTATTGGTTTCTAAGCGCGGACCCGGGGATCGAAACTGTGGTGCTCCGTGTCGTCTTGCTTCCAAGCGAAGCAAGTTGCCGCAGCGCTATGCTCACGAGACAACCTCTAGGTTGTTATTTACAGCTGAAGATGGCACTCATTCTGACAGAGTGAGTGGTATTAACAATACATTAGTTTGATGCCAAATTCATGATGAGGCCTAGAGTATGTGTCTTCTATTGCAGATCATTCTATTAGAAAAGTAGACAAGAAGCTCAACTGGCTTTGTACCTCACTGCAGGAAATAAATATGATTTATGAAGTAACATATTATTTTGCATGCATGGCTATATGGCTATAACAAGAACATTGATAACCACATTCCATAGATACCAGCCAAACTGTCTACGTGAAGAGAAAGTTGAAAACGTACTGTCCTTTCAAATAGTGCACACGAGTTTGTAAGGAAGAACATCCCTTAACCTACATATCAAAAATAAATATCTATGCTTGAAAACATTTATACTGAAATACCAGATACGCTTCCTCAGTATGAGTTTCAAAGCATTGTACAATTATTGTGGTAATTCTGTAACTGCATGTTTTAGGCAGGAACAGATTTAGTGCTCCTTTTACTGCAGCAAAAAACTCCACGTTTGGTGTTAAAGTGGAGGAGATACCTCCAGCCAAGTAATGGAAGTATATCCTACACATTAATTCCAAAAACTGGAAGAATTACCATGGACAGAACGTGGACCTAAAGTAAATCGCCCAATCCCATATGGAATGCGTATCCAGGAGTAACACTGCTGTAACAGTATCTATGTGTTTTGATGGTCTTCCTACCCTGCCTGTCAGCAAACTGTTATTCAATTTGAATAGAAATATAGTTGGGCATTTAGCACTGTACAGTTTATCCAGGAGGTTGAACATTGTAAAGTGATGTGAATCTCTATATATTTACAAATGTGTTTTTGCAAGCAGCTTCTAAGAAGCAGCCCAAGTCATCGCCACACAAGCCAGTATGGTTGGAATCAGCACATGAAATCATGTTTTGTAATGTGTTGATTTTTATTTTCTATTTTCCCTTTACAAATTGCTCCACTGACCGGTTCAGGGATTTCAAAGACTGTAACCTGTGTTATATCAAAATCAGGAGACAGAAAAGGCAACAATGTGGTTGAAATTTTCTATATGCTAAATCGCAAAAAGAAATACACTGCCCTTACTCTAACTCTATGATTTGTGTCCCTATTCTATAAAGGAAACTATGAAACGGTGCTAGTCAGAATGTCCATAACAAAGTAACGTCGAGAATCCTATGCTTACCTGAATTCTGTCCATATCACTATAAAAGATAAAGATAAATGTATATTTGTTCCTTGGCCCTGAGCAGATGACTGGTGGTTGGCTTCAGACCCCCATTCTCATGCATCTTCCTCAAATGGCGCTCCCTGCCCTAGTGTAAAGTCTAGAGCAGTAGGCAGAATTGCTCTTCAAGCTTCTCGTGTCTATACTGTTCAGTTCAGTCCACTAAAACGTCACTTGTCATTATTTTCAGGTGGGGACCTCTGGCCTGTGTTTGCCCACTCTGACTGTTATCCTGGTAGTCTTTCCTTCCCCCAAGAAAGAACCTGGCATTCTCCCCCACTAGGGAATTCATTTTCTTTGTCCAGCCAACTGTTGTGATTTCATTCAACCAGTCTTGGGGTTTTCTTTCCCTTACTTCGCCCTGGGGTCTTGAGTCTCTCCCGCTGCCTTTAGGTGTGGTTTCTTTCTCCCTGACCTGGGGTCTCTGGTCTCTTCTGCCTAGGGGGTTAATTTCCCTTACCCTATCTTGGGGTCTTGAGTCTCTCACTCTGCCTTGGGGTTTGTTTTTTCTCACCCTGCTATTCAGTCTCTGGATTCTCACCCAACCGTGTGGTTTTGCTTCCCTTACGCTACCTTGGGGTCTCCCGTATCTCATCATGCCTCAGGGTCTGGTTTTCCTCTCCCTGCCTTGTAGTCTTTTGGCTTTATACCCACCTTGGAGTTATCTGGTTTTCATCCTGTTTTGGGGTTTCATTGGCCATCTTCTGTCCCCTGACACAACAGCATACCTTTGTTCCTTGGGTGTACTCCTCAGGAAAATTGGGGAGTTTGGCCAGCATTACACCACTTTGTCTCTTCTCTTTCGGTGTCGCTTAACAGGTGGAGTTTGCCCTCTCCCCTGTTGGGCTTCCTGTGGGACCCTGGTCTAAGTGCCTCAGTATGTCGGTTCTCCGCTTAACCAATATGTGAGTGGGTACTTCTGGCTCATGGAGCATCAGGCTGTGAACATTCCGAGGACCCCATCATGCCAGGCGTATGCTCTTCCTCTTCCTGCCACACCTCCCAGGAGGAGGTGCCCATCTCTCTCTGGCTACCCACGTTTCTCATCTCCCTTTCTTCAATGTGGACTAGCTCTTTATCTGTCTCTCTGTAAGGGGGTGGGCTGGTCCAGTATGCCCTTGTTCTATGCTATGTGAGTCCTGTGCACACAGTGGGCCAGAAACCATGCCAGCCTGTCATACAGCAAGTTTACACAATGTGCGTCTCATAGAGCCATAATGAATATTGGGATATTGAGAATACAATAGTGGGCTGCCTCCCAACAGGGAGGCTACCACTTGGGGAGAGGGGAATGAATATCCTGGGTTTGTCACAAAGCACGTATTTTGCACATTGAGCTGCATATCCATCTGTACACTGTATCAGATGTCTGTTTAAATGGAGCATTGGGGTACAAGTCTATTAGATGCACCCTTGGAACGAGAGATCATGTTTCCATGATTGCACACTGACCTTCATTTCATAGTCTATGTCATCAACATCCATGGCCATGGCATAGTGGCATTGTTGTGGCATTGTTGCTTCCTGATTGAAGAACATTTTTGGGTAGTGCTAAACCAATTGTCCTCACAGAATTTGCACACATGTTCAACTTTAAGATGTTTCACATTTCTAAGTTTTTTTTTTTAGTTTAGTCATTAATTTTGTCAACGGATTTATTATGTCCAATGTGAGAATGAACAGTTTTTATTTTAGTGGACAGGTGCTGTCATTTACAGCTTCTAAACACATGTATGCTTACAGGTAACAAGTGTGTAACTTGACTTGTCGGCGTTTACTGCAGATTACTTAGGATCATTTGATAAAATACCTTCTGCAAAGGTTGCTTCTTGGAATGTTACATTGGTACCACAATGACATTGCTGCATATGCTATGCTCCTCTGTGCTTTGGGTTAGGTTTCCATCTGCTGATGGATACGTCGTAGAAGCCAATTGTTTGAATGTTTGTTTGGGTTTATGGGGAAAGTTAGGCACCTTTTAAATGACTTGTGAATTGTAGTCAGCAAGATGACCTCGTTGTACTCTCTTCCCTATTCATTTCCAATACAAATATTGTGTATGGTGTTCATAGTAATTATATCTGCACATTGTTGTCGCCTTTATTTTCTTCAGGTGCTGGTTCTGATAGACATGTCATTGGTTTGTTTGTGAAAGAGGACTAGTTATAAGATATATCTTTGGAAAATGAATGTAAATGAAATATATTATGCTCAATATACGGATAAAAATGCACAGATGTATAAAGGCTCTAAAACAAGCTGAAGGGCGTAGGTGGTGGTGGATATATGCATGGCTTTTGAGATTGCGCTCTAGCACCTTGAAGCTTATTCTATATGCTAGATGGGTTTACCAATAATTATGACAGACCAAATAATCGGACAGATCAACGGAAGATGGTAAAATAGTGCTTTAAGTATATGCTTGATTTTTCACACCAAAGTTTGCTTGCACAGAGTTTATATACCTTTACATAGGTCATTCAAGAGTTCGTCCTATGTGGAATTTCACAAAAACCTAATGCCGGAAAGGATTGGATTAGGGGAACATATCTACTTAAAGAATAATATGTATTAATATCTCATTGGCTGCCTCTTGTCTGTAGGACACCCCCTGAGCTACTTCTACTCAAGTCACATACTGATTATAGCACAGAATATGGAATCAGGTTAATAACTGCAACATTGTATATGAAAGTGCATGGCAAGCCCTTTGATTGGATGAAACCCTATCCAGCCTTGGACGTTATGGCTCGTTTTAGCAGTATGAAAACCTAGGTGTTCGAGTTATGTCAACTTGTTCTTTGTTTTCCCAATTAGTCCATTGCATGTTATCGACCCAATCCTTAGCCAAGGTCCATCATTTAGTTAACCCTGTAGTATGCTCACTGTTCTGGAACATTTGAGGGAGTGTGAGCACACCACTATCTTAACTCAAAGCTCTAATGCATAGCCTTTGTTTCGAGTTCTTAATCACGTGTTTGGAAACCAAGATTGTGTCCATTTCTGCCTCTCAATTTCTGCTATTTTATTTAATTAGCCAGGGTACCATTACCTTCTCTGGCCTTTAGAGACTTGCTCACTCCACCTCACAAAGGCTTTTGTCTTTGTGGTTGTTAAATTCTTGGCATCAGCAAATGTCCAGGACCTCCTAATCTCAGCAAAAATATGTCTCATGCACGTGGGCTATTCATTCCCACCTCTCTGTTCCTTGCGCCCATCTCTTCAAATATTCTCCTTCATTTCAGGCCAACATACATACACCCTTATTCTGCACATGAAAAGAGCTTCTTCATCAATTCTTCAAGTTGCGATGCTAGGCTTGTTTACAAGGTAGCTGGGTTTATTCTTTAAAACAAGCCATCATCCATTTTCTTCCAATGGCCATCCTAAAAGTTGTATACATACCTCTTGTTTGCAGGCTTCTATATGCTTCCTCTATCTTGTATACAGTGTATTTACTGTTATTGGTCAGCAGGTTACTTGATCTTTTTGTCCATATTTCTCTTAGTGCTTCTGTTACATCATCAGTCTTAAGTATTTTCATATTGTTTTGACTTAGGCTTTTATGTCTTCTTTATGACATCAAATCTCTGTCATCAGAATTTCCTTTAGTGTTCAATTATGATTCTCCGAGCTACTTTCTTGCATTTAGGCAATTGACATCCTTCTTGGTAACTTCCCTCCATTGTCACAACATGAGGATATCTTCTGAATGTCTGTCTGATTGCATCTCATATTTCGTATAATCAACGCGGTATGGGCATGTGACATAAACGTGTACATGAATTACCAATGGTAGCCCTTCATCTGCTACTCCAATAGGATGGTGGTGAAGGGGCGGGGACTAGAGAAGAGGCCTCCATCTGCCCCTCTACATGGTGAATGCTGGACAGTCTGTGAAGAGGATATGTGCAGTTCACAAACTTCTATGAATGGAAGTTTGCAATAGTGAATTTAGTTTTGTGTTAACCAGAGTATTTAGTAATGTGATATTGTAAGGGTGCAAATGACGTTTGTAGGCTTGTAGCACTGTGTGCTATTTTGTGGTAGCTGGGTCTTTACAGAAGGGGGGCTTTTAAATGGTTTACATATGTACCATAGTGCAAATCAGAACAAAATAGGTTTCAATGGGTGAGGGGGTTGTTGGCATTATCCTGGTCTGAGGGGTATGTATGGTGAAGAAGAAGATACATTCTGGGTTAGAAGCAATGTGTCATGTCAGAACATGCGTGAGTTTTGGTCTTGTGGAGGCCTATGTTTAAACCAACATTAAGTCTGTGTGTATAGTTTGTGATAGTCCATTAAAGACTTCTGAAATTATTTTCCTACAGCATTATTCTATTAAAATGTATTCAGGGTCACAGAAGGCCCCAAATGCTACATCAAAACCCTCTGCTGCATGCTCTTTCTCTATCACTGTGGATCTTTCACATCCTATTTTGGCGTGTAGGCTTTTTACTACAAGTTACTTCCCTTCAACAGGTCAAATTGTGTTATATGTTACTCTTTGAAGTGAGACACAGGATTAGTATCAGGTATTTGGTTGGTGCGAATCCCAGTGTTCATTACTTAAGAAAACCCTTCCTCTTATGAAATCTTGACTGGTGTGCTGAATTAGCAAATGCAGGTGGATAATTCTATGATGCTCTATTTTTTTCATGGTAACTATAAACAGGAGGAACCCACTGGACACCTGGTATCCAGGGTCAGTATCTAGTAACACAAAAGAGTGCTACTCTAGGTGAACCAAACAGTATATGAATGAAATAAAGTCAAAAGCTGTATATCTCGGATTGGACTGAATACATCAGCATATATTAATCAATGCCACTGTTCGGACACAAACTGTAGGACGCTAGACATAAGTACGAGTTGCTGTTAAATTGTAATACAACACAGAGGTGTTGCTAGCGGGGACTGAGGGGGCTATAGCCCCTGGTCTTTTGGTTGTAGCCCCGGATAGAAGCTCAGGGGTTACAACCAAAAAGGCTAGCTAGCCCCCAGTCCCGAAAGTCCCAAAATTAGCCTAGCCCCAGAACTTTTCCAGACCTAGCAACACCCCTGATACAAAACAACACAATCAAAACATATGTTTCATATCACCAATGTGTGATGAATCAAAAACCACCACCAAACACAAACTGGCACGTAGAAAAGCCTTAAAAACAATGCTGCAGTTCAAAACAAAATGATGAAGTGGTCCCTGAAAGTCAGTCCTGTACACATTCAGGCCTATAGGCATTGAAGCTTTGCAGCTCTGCAGAAATATTAAGGTCTATACAAAGGGGTCTATTAGGTGATAGATTATGAACAGAAAAGAACGATTTTTGAGGTGAAGGGGCTATTCCATAATCTGTGGACATGCTTTAATCATAAAGTAGTAACTGCTGGCAACAGGAACATCATGTTTTCGGGGAATTATTTGTTCTGTTGAGCTGGAATGAAGAAGAAAATGTGTATATTTTGTTCAGCTCTTGGTAGTGATTTTCTCAAGAAAGAAGTGGCATCTCTGGTCTGGAAAACAAATGAACTATGCATGGCATGCTTCCTCTATTACTCAACATTATAAAGCCAAAGGAATTCAACTTGGTCACAGAATTGACTTCCACCTCACATTTTGTTGTAAACATATTTCATTTGTTGAATGGTGGTTGAACATTTTGCAGAAGTGCTTTTTCTATTTCATTCTTCTCACTTGCTAAGAATCTGCCACTCATCGTACACAGCCGGTCTTCAGGATCACTATTGCTAGGCATAGTATTCAATAATTCTACAGCAAACCTTAACTGGAATTGTAATTAGAGGACATCAACAAAACTCACCACACCTAGAACAAAGCTCACAAAACCTAGAAACAGAACCCCAAAAGAAAAAAGGATTTAAAGGATTGACAGTGATACCTACACCTATTGCTGTGCCATTGTCTAAACTTGCCAAGAACAGATTGACCAGGAAAATCAACACATTAGATTGACCTGTCCATTTAAAAGCCCAATGACAATGACTACATTGGATTGTTTTCATTCTCAACCAAAAGCAACATCTTTGGGGTCAGCAATATATGACTGAGAACACGATTTTTGCACTACTGTCCATCTGGCTGACCTTTGGAGCATGGATCTCCATATGACTTGTTAATGTTGTATGCCAATCTCTACCAGGTATATCTTATCATGGCCTTTTCACTAATCCTCGTCCTAAGTCATTATCGGCAGCTGTACCTGTGTGTACCTTTGTGTCCCTCTTTTTTAGGGATCCACTCAGACCTACTCAATGCATAGGGCACCCACACACAAGCTTCCATAGGAGAAGAAGTATGAAGTATTCTAACAATGCTATGGACACTTAGTGTGCATGTGTCAAACGATTATCTGATTTCGATTTGGCTACTTTACAACTCGGTGTTTCTTCTGTTCTAACCTACAATGCATTTCACCTGTTTCATACATTTTAATTGCATCATCATTTTTTGGACCCTGACTCAACTCCCATGAATCCATCGGATTTGTGCAATTATCTTAAATTGAAACCTCACAGCACATCGTACCTTTCATCTCATGGCTACATTAAAATGTTTTCATATGAAAACTTTGAATGACTTTGCAAGGATGAATTACAGATATACCAATTACATGTTTGGTACATGTCAGGAGTCATTCACTGATCCTTAACATTTTTATATTATTTACATTCTTTACATGATAGTTAAGAATTCAGTTCGACGATATCCATGTCCCAGATCATAACTTTGTAGCTACTGATGGCAACTTTCAAACCTCAGCATTCTGTGAGCAGAGGTGTTAGAACAGTTTATGGAGCTACCAGAGTTTTCCTCCAAGATCTCTAATTAACAACTTCCCCTCTCAATTTGTACAGGTGGAAAGATGATGGTGGGTGCAATGATAGTGAATTGTGCAAATCTGAAAAACCTACAACTGATGTCGCTGAAAAATGTGTTTTTAGAAGTTACCAACGCTCTCTGCTTGATTTTCAATTGGCTGAATGCCTTTTTGCAGACACAACTTTTCACCACACATACTTCCAGAGGTTCTGCTCCATTGACCTTTATCACAACATTCTAAGTTATGATTCAACAGATAACATGCACTATTTGAGATAACATGCACTATTTGAAACAATTGTCTTCATCAAGAACGACATACTCCTGTGTTATTTTCAAAACCACCAACATGTGCATAAAGATGCAATAATACCACGTGCTCTTTCCTTATACATTCAATGTTGCTAGGAAATGTGTTATGTTTCCTCGTTTACTGTGACCAAACTGTCTGAATATTCTTAAGGATGACATATGCTTCCCCTCAATGGAAATTCCATCTAACTTCATCACTCTGCTATTTGCAACAGGCACATGTAGTCTATTCAGTAGGTTGCCTGTCTGCCTTACACTATGTAGCGAAGGCTAGTCAAGATGTCCAGACACATTAGAAGGATCATTGTCCTGGAATTCAGAGTAAACATTTGGAATTATCTTTGGTGCCCCATTTTCCAGTAATGTATCACTCCATTCCCCAAATTTGCCTTTGATTTTGAACATGGTGCTTCTGTTCTCAATTCCCCTTATTAACTTAGTTTTGCTTTATGTTATTGTTGAAATTGATGTAGTTCTATGTAACACATTTGATGTAGGAGACGTGTTGAATCTGGTTAAAACGAATAAAGATATAAAAAGGGAAGTATCAAAGAATCACCATTTTGGCGGTGACCTAGAATGAATAATTCTGCCAAAACAAGCATTCTGGATTGAAACTTTCTCGTCTTCATTCCCAATGGTCTTAATGAACAAAAGCATCTTGTTGCTTTCATTTGACTTTGTTATTCTATGTATGTCTCGTCTTTGTCTGCAGGATATTTAGAAACACGGCATGTTGATTCCTTTTCTACATTTTTTCTGATGTTGGTTACTTTCTTGCATATTCCAGTGAAGCTTGTTCTTGAAATGCAGGCATTGTCTCATATTTGAACATGTACATTATGTATTTTGCTTGTTGTACCTATGTTTGACTTTCATTGTTGTGTTGTCTTCAGCTTCATAAAGGAATCATTGATTTACTTTCACATTTTGACATGTGTATGCTTTCTGAAACTGTAGATCATTTTGATTTCTTTTTAAATTATTGCAAATGTTGGCTTCGTCTAATGATCAATGTTTTTCATTTTAGTATTCTCTTATGTTACATTCATATTCTTTTTTCCACTGAGGTATTATCTCTTCCTTTGTCGTTCTCGTTTTTCCTGTTTTCATGTTTCCAATTGGCTTTACCGAGGGTATTCCTTTTACCTCCTTCACTTATTTTCTTCGTTTATTGTTTTATTTCATTTACTTTCACTAGTAGTTTCAGATGCATTTCTGTATTTGTTATTTACTGGTGAGAGCTGTTGGATGTATGTTCTCTGGTTAGCCCCAGGTTGCAGTGTTGTCTTAGCACTAGATTGGGTTGTGATATCATCACACTCACCACAGGCCAGGACCCACACTTGGTATTATTGTTAGTTTGATGTTGGTAGCTCTGCCTACTTTTATGTTCCTCTTTCCTTCATGGACCTTGATGTACTGGTACATTGCCAATACATGGATTGGGTAAGATCTGCATTTCTCTATCTAATGTTGGTACAGAGCTGAGTCTTATATCCCATCTCGTTTACAGTGTGGTATGTGTTGGGGATGCATGCCTGGTTTGGTTTTGGATGTTCATTCTTTATTAATTTGTTTTTCTAGTTGTAATGTTAATGGTCTTGTGGCCTTTCTGCAACTCATTGATTTCACCGAAGGTGTTAGGTATTTCTTTCAGTAACATATAAATGTTCCTCTGAGTTGTTATGCGGCTGAACTGTGGTTGGTTTTTCCTTACAGTCACGATGTTTATTTATGTTTCATTTCGTCATTTGATAATCAGGATTATGTTAGGATAGATCTAACAGTAGGATCCTATGCGTGAATTCAGCACACATGTTTGGTTTAAGCAGTGATACAATTGCAAATAGATTATAAAGGAAATAAATAAACCATACAGTCATCTATTTATTTGTGAAAGAGAAAGTATACTACATTAGTGTTTGGAGCATATCTGGAGGAAACTAACCTTTCAAAATTGTTTTGATATTTAAAAATAATGTGTATTTCTTTCATATACTTTTGAGTAGCACGTGTTGGCGTTGCGGGTTGCAGCTGCTGTCAATCTGCACACGTTTTAATGCAACTGAAAGAGTACGCAAATAATGAAAGCAAAATTGGATCTCTCTGACGTGAAAGATGCACCGGAACTATTCACCTGAGGTGACTAGGTCAGGTAAAAGGCTTCTTCATTTCATCAGTGGATGCTTTAATTGAGCCGTTGAAAGGAAATTGGAGATATTTGAACAGAAAAAGAAGAATACATATCCGTGGCCGCCAGATTATCAAAGGTTTGCGTTTCCTTTTCTGTGTATACGTGAGCCTACTGCACTGCTCAGGGGCCAGATTACAGAAACTTTGCACTGGCGCAAGTGCAAAGTTTGCACGGTATTAGCACTAGGGCAACGTTTACCCTATTTTTAAAAACACTGGGACACATTTAAAAACCAATGCACCTTGACAAGTGCAGTTTGGCAAATTACAAGCACGGGTGCAAAAATTGTCCTTGTGCAAAAAAAATGAATTTTCACTACATTTTTGCATCTCGATAATGTTTGCCCTGGTGCTAATACGGAATGATATTAGCACTAGAGCAAACTTTACCATGATGCAAAAATGCATTAAAAATATATGTTTTTAGCACTGGGGCAATTTTAGCCCTGGTGCTTTTAATATGACAAACTGCAATTGTCGAAGTGCAATGGTTTTTTAATGTGTCCCTGTGTTTTAAAAAATAGGGCAAACTTTGCCCTAGTGCTAAAAGTGTGCAAACTTTGGACTTGCACTGGTGCAAAGTTTCTGTAATCGATGATCAGAAAATACCGCACAGTAGCAGCCGTATTTTATTTGCAATGAACATGGTATTGTTTGGCGTGCATTGCCATTGCATCCCATGTAGCTGTTTAGGCGCAAGCTAAGAGTGCGTTCTTTATTTACACGCTGAATGACATTTTACCCCTCTCCCCCATTATCGAGACAGTTTCTATGTAAACCTGCCCTCCGCCACCACCCCGCCCCGCCAACCCCGCCACCACCCTCACAAGAACAGAACGTGCTGGCGCTCTCAGCTTTCAACTGTCACAAGTCATCAGGCACATCCCTGGGGGACCGAAGTGTGATTGGGCCAACCAGCATTGGACAGTATGACAGCTGGGGGCCGACGCTGCCACCAGTTCTACATGTTGTGATGCAAGTTCTTTCAACACTACAAGCTCCAGAATGCATTGCACCAGTACCTGGCAATTCGGAACTGATTGTACCAGTGCCTCATTGTTGTGGCTCATCTTTGACAGGCGGGCAAAGGAGTGTAGCAGCTTAAAAACTACTGTCAAGGGTCATGTGTACATGTCCTTCCAATTTAAATGCTGGAGTCTCATTCATCTGGTCCCACTCATATGGGCATGTGAAATACACATTGCATGTCCTCGCCCCACAAGTGAGAATGCTAATGTAACATTGATGTGTTTTCTGTAACATGGCTACTGATAGCATTGTATGCAGTGGTGAGGGGTTGTGAGGGTGAGGGGAGGGCCAGTGGAGGCTCAGAGAAGGGAGTAATGATGTGTTATTTCTATAGCGCCTTTATCCAACGCGCTTTACAGAGCATATATTTATAATATCACCCAACCGAAATTGGTACTATTTATCTACCTAGGAAGGATGAAAGGCTGAGTTGGCCTTGCAGATCACGCTCAAATCACAGCAGCGAGTGCTCAACCGGCAAGAGTAGCAACCTCTGAAACCAGCAGTGACTGCTGCAAGTGTAATCGCATCTGTTAAAGAAACCTTGAGACCCCCCATCATGGGACAACACCAATAAGTGTGTCCCCAATCTCTGCGAAGACATCACGGTTGCGTGGATCGACCTCACAGGGGACACACACGACAGTGACACTTTAGATATCCCTACACATGAGTGCCTAGAACTGCGCATATACTGCCCATGCATCTGCACCCTTGAGTGCCTATGCAAACACATCTGTGACACCATGTAAGAACTGCGCATATACTGCATGTGCATCTGCACCCTTGAGTGCCTATGCAAACACATCTGTGACACCATGTAAGAACTGCGCATATACTGCCCGTGCATCTGCACCCTTGAGTGCCTATGCAAACACATCTGTGACACCGTGTAAGAACTGCGCATATAATGCCCGTGCATCTGCACCCTTGAGTGCCTATGCAAACACATCTGTGACACCGTGTAAGAACTGCGCATATACTGCCCGTGCATCTGCACCCTTGAGTGCCTATGCAAACACATCTGTGACACCGTGTAAGAACTGCGCATATACTGCCCGTGCATCTGCACCCTTGAGTGCCTATGCAAACACATCTGTGACACCGTGGAAGAACTGCGCATATACTGCCCGTGCATCTGCACCCTTGAGTGCCTATGCAAACACATCTGTGACACCGTGGAAGAACTGCGCATATACTGCCCGTGCATCTGCACCCTTGAGTGCCTATGCAAACACATCTGTGACACCATGGAAGAACTGCGCATATACTGCCCGTGCATCTGCACCCTTGAGTGCCTATGCAAACACATCTGTGACAACATGTAAGAACTGCGCATATACTGCCCGTGCATCTGCACCCTTGAGTGCCTATGCAAACACATCTGTGACACCATGGAAGAACTGCGCATATACTGCATGTGCATCTGCACCCTTGAGTGCCTATGCAAACACATCTGTGACACCATGTAAGAACTGCGCATATACTGCCCGTGCATCTGCACCCTTGAGTGCCTATGCAAACACATCTGTGACACCATGTAAGAACTGCGCATATACTGCCCGTGCATCTGCACCCTTGAGTGCCTATGCAAACACATCTGTGACACCATGTAAGAACTGCGCATATACTGCCCGTGCATCTGCACCCTTGAGTGCCTATGCAAACACATCTGTGACACCATGGAAGAACTGCGCATATACTGCCCGTGCATCTGCACCCTTGAGTGCCTATGCAAACACACCTGTGACACCATGGAAGAACTGCGCATATACTGCATGTGCATCTGCACCCTTGAGTGCCTATGCAAACACACCTGTGACACCATGGAAGAACTGCGCATATACTGCCCATGCATCTGCACCCTTGAGTGCCTATGCAAACACACCTGTGACACCATGGAAGAACTGCGCATATACTGCCCATGCATCTGCACCCTTGAGTGCCTATGCAAACACACCTGTGACACCATGGAAGAACTGCGCATATACTGCCCGTGCATCTGCACCCTTGAGTGCCTATGCAAACACACCTGTGACACCGTGTAAGAACTGCGCATATACTGCCCGTGCATCTGCACCCTTGAGTGCCTATGCAAACACATCTGTGACACCGTGGAAGAACTGCGCATATACTGCCCGTGCATCTGCACCCTTGAGTGCCTATGCAAACACATCTGTGACACCATGTAAGAACTGCGCATATACTGCCCGTGCATCTGCACCCTTGAGTGCCTATGCAAACACACCTGTGACACCATGGAAGAACTGCGCATATACTGCCCATGCATCTGCACCCTTGAGTGCCTATGCAAACACATCTGTGACACCATGGAAGAACTGCGCATATACTGCATGTGCATCCTTTATGGCCATGGTAAAATCATGATTTTTGCCTGCACACGATTTCTTATTGGGTGGGAGGATGAGTAAGCCGTGAACGGGGGTTTGAGCTTTCAGTGTGTAGATTTGGGTGCACGGGTTCTGGGCGCATGCAAACACATCTTTATTTGCTGCACTTGTAAATAAAATGGGGCGAAAATGAGTCGGGATGCACTCTCCAAAAACACCAAGAACGACTCATGCACTCAAGGTACAGGTCAGTATGCACCGCGGCTGCTAAGTTAGACTGGAGGAAAATGCCATCATACGCAACGCTGGGTTATCATGCCATCGCCACTGGGGAGGATTGAGGAATCACCCTGATCCGAACACAGCCCGAGCGCTCCCAGCTCAACACGCTCATCTAAGAGTGCATATTATTTCAAACAAGGGAACACTTGAGCCACAAAACCTGCTGAGCCACAATTGCTGAATATTTCTTTGTGCGCAGGATAATTCCGTGGAGTCAGAGAAACAAATAATTTAAGCATGAGGGGATGAGGGCAACGCGCAATTCATCGAAAGTGACCCTGCACATTTGCACAAAAGTAGCGGACGCAGGGTTTTAAATGACATGCTTTCTGAACCATCCGTCCTGTGTCCCTCTGCAGATTTCAGTAGGCACCGTTCGTTGTCTATGTTTTTAGCACAATGGAAACCTACAGGTGAGCCTCCAACGATTGTATTTTTATTACAGACGCCCACATTTGAGCGATTGTCAAAGAAGTGATAATCGCAAAAAAGTGACCGATCGGGATTCCACGCTAAACAGTACAATAGTAAAATACTTGCCAATGTTTAATTAGCTTGACCTCTAAAATGTGGAGGTTTCTTGCCATGGAGTTTGTATTAAGTGGAACCAGATGGTCTCAGTGAGCTCCGAGGTCAGCTATCACACAAGTACAGTTTTTTATACAATTATGCAAATTCAAAAGAGTAAATGGGCTAGCGTATTGTAGCCACAAATAGAAAAGGTGAGGTCATGTGAACATACCCATCTTAGCATTCCTATGTGACCTGTGTATGCCATATATTGCTAGATGCATTATATGCCATGATGGAATTAATCTTTTTGGAGCAGATGGTGTACTTTTCCCCTGATCATAGAAATCAGCTTTTCTGGTGAAATATCCAAGAAGATGTGAATCTCATGTTTAAACAAAATACACACGAAGTCATTTCTTGTAGTAGCCACCATGATTATTTTAAGAAATAATTTAAACATATATGGACATTCCATGTAGGGTTCATTTTATTGCATGTAGGGGGGCATCAGTGTCACCATGCATGCCTAAGCCATTACATGTAATGTCAAACATTTAGAAGCCAGAGTAAAAAGCGAAAGAGCAAACACAAGTGAAATTGCCTTTGCAATTATTATCTGTATTATTGAAAAGTAAATGCTACCTGCACATTACAGTTTGCAGACAGTATTTACTAATGCATTCCTAGAAAACATGTCTACTTTTAACATGTGCTCAAGGTAAGGGGTTCCATAGGAATCCATTCATTTTGAGCCTGCATGAAAATCAAATATAGTGCCAGCATAAATGGAAGTGTGCTTTAAAGATGGAGGATGAAAGCACAGCAGAGATGTAAACTAAGCATCAGGCACCTTCTCCACCTTGTAAGCCTTACATAATGGACTTGAGTGGAATATGATGGCTGAAATCATCACAACGTGCTTGTAAATCTTCATTTTCTGCACTACCCATTACAAAATGACCTCCATTCTGTATTTCATTTTCTGTGCCGATCTGTGCACCGAAGGGCAGGTGAAATGCATGATGGTAAAAGGAAAGGAGAAGGTGTATGTAAAACATGTGTAAGCATTTCTTATGATAATCAGCTCATCAAAGACACAATTATTGTAGCTGGTAGGGTGACTGTTTGAGTTTTCTAAACAAACAAAAACGAGGCAGCCTGGTTTGCACATGTTGATAGCTTTTAAAGGTATATCATGCCTGGAGGCCAGTTTATTAATTATTCACCTCAATACCAGAAAGGTGTTCTGAGAGAACATTAGAGAGCAACATGGTGAGTGACACATTACTGTCCAGACATTTAAGCAGTTGCTTACCGATAAACAGACATAAATACAGCCATTATGAAAGTTTACTGTAACAATAAGAACATGTTTAAAAAACAGAGCGGTTTAAGATGTTTTTGTAGACAGTCTGAAACGTACTGGTTAAAATGAAGTGATAAAATGAATAACAGAAAGATAATGGTGTAGTACTTGTGTAGTGCAAACAATATATATATACCGTATTTGGAAACATGTAATTGATTTGCATTATGTAGTAATGGGAGATGTATTGAAAATCAGTGATTTAAAAGTGTTAAGGATTTCAATCAGGCAATACATCCGGGTCTCAGCTTAGCATGCAATGCACAAATAAAATTCTTATTTATTGTGTCTATAGGTTCAATATTCTGAGTGATATACCACTCATATCACACCCCTGCTCAACATACCCCCCCCCCCCCCAGGTCACAATGGACCAGGAATCAGGCTGGTTGGTAAAGGTAATATTTGTTTATATTTTTAAATTCAAATCAATCACCAGTTTTATTTTTAATATATATGGGGCAGCAATCAGCAATGTGGTGAAAATACAAATCAGAAAGTAAGTAAGGTAATTAAATTCACGTATAGCAATACAGAAGATAAAACACAGGAAAAAGAACAGTTTTGGCTTGTTGAAAAGATAGTGCTTACATTAACATTACCCCCTGCAAAGTTCTTAATTCACAAATAATCAATTCTACACAGATGTAAGTAAGCAGCAGGTATTCAGGAATATAGAACAGTGTACAGCGTTTGAATGCAATCGTTGCTTGGAAATTTACACTTTTAAAATGACTTTTGAAAATGGCATACGAAAACAATGAAAAATGTGCAAAAATCCTTAAATTGATATACATTTCTATGGGAGCAACATTGAAAAGATCTTAACAAACATAAGCTATAATATGAGCAACAGTACACACTTTGAATCAGAATGGGAGTTTGGAAATACTTTGAATGAGAGAACACATGTGTAAAACATTTTCAAAATTGTGAATTCCCACCTAAATTTCACTATGCGATATTTAATAAAAATGGGTCAAATACACTCTTACGGGATGCGGTTATTAGGTGTGGATGTAGCTACAGGTCTTAGGTTTAACTCAGAGCTGAAATTAAGTTTCTAGCTATAAAATTGCAGAAGTTATGCAAGTTTGAATGAGAGGCGTTTTTGAGAAAAATGAACAGAGAAAAACAGAAAATCGGTTTTAAATTTGACAGGTTGGTTTTACTTAAACTATATTAATGCTAAGAAAAAGAAGAATGCCAGCCGTGAATATCCACAGTTCCGCTCGGCCGATAATAACCCTTCACGTGGCGGATACTCCGTTTTTCTTTCATGGGACTTACTTTATTTAATCCAAATCACTAATGGCTTATGGTCTAGTAAAACAAATGAGAGAACATCAGCGCTTACACTAGAGATTACAAACAGGGTTTCAAGAATGGTTCTGACAATATTAGAGGTTCTTAAGTTAAAGATGAGATAGGTTGAGAGATGGGGATGGGACAAGGTAAGACACAATATGCTATGGTTTACTATGATTCCTATTTATACTTACAGTCCACTTTAATTTAAGATTGGACCATCAGGGTTCTGGTCATCACGGATCGGGTCTGCAGACAGCAGGGCACTTCTAGTGGGATGGTCAGCTGGGCCTTTATGGTCAATTGGACTGGCACCTCAAACTGGATTGGATTGGAATGGATTGGCCCTTCAGGTACTGGACACTGTAGAGCCACGGGATGGCGAGTTTCAGCAGGCAAGCATGAATGGTAGCAAGCCAGTCTGGATCAGAATTATTTCCCTTAAGTTTTTGGGATGGTTCAGGATTTGGGCCTAGCTGAAAAAGAGTTCAGCAAATGCTGAGGCCTTTGCCTTTGCAAAGAAATCTGGAGTCAGGGACAAAATGAAGAAGTCAGGAACAAGATGAAGAAGTCAGGAACAGAGCGTCATGCGGAAATCAAGATGGAGTCAGGAATCAGTGTGTGTTGTGGGGTTCCCTTATTTATCCTGCCAAGTGACATCACTCAGTTTGTGGTAGCGGCAGACTTACTACCCACACCCACAAGGCTCTGATTGGTAAAAGGCACTTGCTTTTTTTCTGGTTGGAAGACAGAAAGGGCTGTCATTTTTATGATGTGACTTGGGAAACTCCCACAGTTCTTTGGACCAATATTTAACTTTTCCACAAATACACATTTCTATACTTATGCTAATAAAATCAGACACATACATTACATATTTTGTGGGTTGCCTTTCCATCCAACTCCCACATCAGTGAGACCTGGCTTTGTCTTTCTGTGGAATTTTGTCAATTTTAATCATAACGGTTTGGTCTAACAATTCCTAATTCGGTACATATCTGTGCAATCACCCCTAGAACACAGGTATACAATATTAGATATAAGAAAGAACATAAACGTAGATTTACAACTACCAACTTTTAGATTTATCCTCCTTCTTGTGGCAAAGTTAAAGGTCTTTAATTCTCAATTACAAATAGGCATTTAACCACCAAAAGTCCTTAGCCGTTTTTTTTAAACACTTTTTTCAACTGGCAGCAGCTGTCAAATTCCTTTGATCAGGGTGGGGGTCCTCTTCCTTGAGAGGGAAATTTCCTGCCCCTCCCCTGTAGGGATGAGTTTCAAGCCTGGCTGGGCCCAGATGAAAGTCTGATGAGTTCTTTGTCATGAGTATGCGAAAACCTATCAGCAGCAATTAGTCCTTTCCTGCCAGCAGTGGGTGTCAACCATTCCTAGGCTGAGGCTGTCAGATCTGAATTAAATAGTTAATTAACTCAAGACTGGGTTTTAACTTTAGGTCACCTACATATTTCATTAAAACATATAAAATGAACACAGTTTATCGGTGGATTTTGACATTCGCAATCCTTTGACATTTCTTACAGTATTAAGCCTTTCAACAAAAACATGCTTTAAAAACAGGCGATTTTGCAATTCCTTCCTGAAAAAGCACATTAAACTGAGTTCTTTAAATCAGACTTTCCTCTGCAGCGCACACAATTTATTCAGCACCAGTTCTTCCCTTGAGTCCTGGGATTTGTTTGCAGTCTGGATACATGTATCCAGCCTTTGTTTGGAGTTTTCTCTGCACAGATGAAATTGTTACATGTTGCCATTTTTTCCCTGTGGAACTGAAAACAAATGTTGCTGGGCTGGTTTTTAATGAGATACATTTCTTAGCTGCTGTCATCAGTGGGGCCCGGCTCCTCTGGATACTGGATGATCTGTAATGTCAATGATTCACTAGAAAATAAATGGATCTAGCGCCAAAACAGCACTTTGCAGGTTGCAAAGATACATTTTAAAAGGCATTTTCAAATTTTTAGCACAATGCTGTTGCCTTGCTCCATGTTGAATGTAACAGAACCCACTGGCATGCTCCTGCAGTGAGAATTCTGTTTTCAACCCCCCCTTGACTGTGCGTGGCAGGGTGTGCAGCCTTTTGTGGTTGTGACCCAAACACAGTTTTGCAGATTTCTGCATGCACAGGGGTTAGCGCAGTGTATGGTCTGGTCAGCATGTCCCCATTTGTAAAGTGATTGAGTTGGGCACACAAAAGAAAGGAGGAGAACATTAGTTTGGAGGTCCAGAAATAAGGGTGCTGATTGAAACGTACCAGCACACTTTCTGTACTGCAAAACTACAAGTTTGCAGGTAAGGGCACAGAACATCCGATAGGCCTGACCTTCCGGGAGTTCAAGACCATACCAGCAGTGTTTTCACTGAAGGACCAGCACCATTATCAAAGGTGCCGGTGCTTCAGTATGTGATTCAAGTCTAAAGTTGGAACTTTGAAATTTATTTTGAAAATTGGAAATGATTAGGGGTAAGAGAAAAATATTGAAAAACTACTAAAAACTATTTCAATCATGAATTACCACTATTAACTAAGTCATCATTATCCAGTAGCCATTGGTAACAATATAAAGCGTTTTAAGGAAACTACTATTTGATATCACTAGATCTGTCACTCTGAAGTCCCCAAGCATCTTCCAGAAGACATATGCAGACTTGAACTCTGCCAGTGCGCAAAGGAAAGAATGAGAAGACACATTGTCTTTGTCTATGCCCCAAGACTCTGGAACCTCCTCTTCATCAACATCAGATTTACCCCCACGATTAATTAACTCCTGCCCTGCAGGAGTGTAAGGATGAGTAGAGGCTAAAGTGCTCATGCAGCACTCAGACTTCTACAAACCAAGAGCCAACGCAATAATAAAGGTAAAACTGGCACAGTTAAGAGATGTACCTCCTTCACCTTTTTTAGTAACCTTGGCTGATGGAAGTCTATATCCTCAAGAGCGGGTTCAGTAGCAACCACAACAGCAAAGTACAATAGTCTAAAATAATGGAATGTGCAATAAAAGATCTATAAAAATATATACTTTAATCAAACAGACCATGTACAATAATAACTAACCAGAAAACACTGTAAAAACCCACTCGGTAGAAAGAACACAGAATATGTAAAGATAGAGAGGATGCAGCACTCTGGGTAATGAGGCAGAGGGAGAAAAGGCAATTAAAAGACCACAATGTTCAAAAGGGATGTTACTTGAGGTTGCAAACAAGATTAAAATTACTGATCCAGTCTCTACAGTCCAAAGATGGGCTAGGAGGCAAATATCAGTCAGCAATGCCATTTACAGATTGTTTTCGCTTTGAGGGTGGCTTTGAGGGTGCGGCAGGTTGAGGGTGCGGCAAGCTGGCGTTGAGCCAGGGTTGAACAGAAGGTAGCTGCTGTCTTGAAGCATCTACTTGATTTGTGTGGGTCGGGTGGTCACAAGGTTTGGTCAGCGGTGGAACTTTGATGGCAGTGAGCTGGTACCCGTATTGACAGGCAAGTTGATTCAATGTGGAGGCTCAGAAGTCGCTGTTCCAAAGACAACGCAGTCGGGTTGATCGACTTACACGAGCAGCGATGAAGAAGCTGGTGCTTCGAACAGTGACTAGAGCAATGCAAGGCAGCAGTACTTTGTTGGTTCATGCAGAGGCAACAACATGCTTAAGCTGGCACAGTGCAGCAGCAAAAAAGAGTTGAACACAAACGGCGGTTCAGAGATCAATGAACGGCAAACCAGCTTTGAAGGGTACTGCAGGTTCGCTTTCTCTCAAACATGCTCGAATCATGGCTAATAGAAGGTTGCATCAAACATACAGGTATCTTGGCTGTTCAGGCTTTCAAAAGTATCACTACTGGGTTTCTTGGGCCAATGTTAGTCCTTTTCTTGGGCTGCTAAACACATAAGAGGCTGGCACACACCTTCTGGGGTCCTACAACACGTTGAGGTCCCAGGCAACTGCGTGGCTGGCAAAGATGTAGATCTTGGTTCAGCAGCATAGTTCCCCCCAATGGACCCTGGGTATGGCTTGGGCAAAGAGCATGCCTCTGCCTTGGAACACCTGTCTTCTCCTCACAAACAGAGGACCTTACAAAAGACAGCTCTCTCAGCAGGATCCAGTGAAATCTTATGATTCCCAAGATGATACAAAGAAGTGGGGTGAGAACCTTTCTTTTTAAGGGAAAAGTCCACAGGTGATGGGTCAAAATCTAACCTGATTTAGTGGTCAAATTCCTGCTCTCGGAAAATGTGTAATGGTCCCTTCTGACATCACATTCAGAGTGCCCTGCTCTAGAGGAAGTGGAGAGACAGGAAAGATAGAGAGAAGCAGATGGAAACAAGATGGTGGAAGTTTTCTTTTTAAAAAACTTTTATTTATGAAGTACTTGACAACACAACAGAAATAAAAGTAGCAGCATTGATTAGCGTGACAATCTTATACCAGCAGTTGCACACAGTGACACAGTAATAACCATAACATTGTGTTTTGCAGGCTACAACATGGGATACAGTAACAAGGGGAAACACAAACAGTCTTGTAAGTCCTATTTATCTAACAGGTTCACTTGCAGTGATAGTAAATAAATGCAAAAAGGAGGCCATATGTACGCTGTTCTACAGCTCACAGGTTGCAATAAGGACAATCGCTCTTCACAATCAGATGCCTATGTCACAGCTCGCAGCCAGTGTGCTACCGTCGGGCTGGCAGGTCTTGACCACAATAATAATATACATCGGACCACAAGTAGCACACAGAGGCTCTCCAATCTGTGTAAACCTTGTTCCAATGACTCAAATTTATGAAACAAGCAGTCTATCATATTGGGCTCAATAGTGCAATCGAATATCATAGACATAGTATCACATGCCCCATCCCAGAAGTCTCTCAATTTCGGGCAATCCTATATCATATGGAGGTATCCCGCCTCTTCCGAGTGACATCTCAGGCAAAGGTCAGAGTGAGAGTGTGAAAAGAGACGTATCCTGGCTGGAGTGTAGTGAAACCTTCACAATAATTTAAATTAGACGAAATCTAGAATTAAAGATACAGTGCGAGTTTGCAGACACATAGCCTCCCAGAGCACATCAGCAATGTCAATATCTAAATCTCTAGCCCAGGTCTAACACAGTCTAACCAGGGGTTTATTGCCTCGGTCTTGCAGCACATTTTGTAATCTGACCGCTCTGCCACGGTTGGAATACCCTTCATCATGAAACCTAACAGCGGCTTGTCTGGCAGCAGTACAGGAAACCCTATCCAGGCATCCCTAACAGCACAACGGAGCCCAACATATTAAATCCATCGCATGGATTGTCTCTCTGAAGTCTCTGGTAAGTCCTGAGGTGTAATAAAGGATGCCATGCCATAAACGTTCTTTAAGTTAGTGTACCCATCTACCGCCCATTGACACTCAGTGATCTTGCTTATTTTCGGAAAAGAAGGCAGGAAGTTCCATAATGGAAGGAAGCAAGGGGTGCTTAACAATTTCCATATCTTGCCCCATGGTAAAGCTGTCACACTAATAGGATCATTAACTCCGGAATCTCTCCACGGCGGCGGCAGTACCAATGAATGAACATCCCGAGCAATGGTTGCATGCCACTCAATTTTAACATGTGGATAAAGAGTGCCCCTGTCAACCCAATAGGCTGCATACTGTGCCTGGTTCGAGATCCAGTATTTTTCAAAGTCTGGTGCTGCAAGGCCTCCATGAGTGTATGGTCTGGTCAGCATGTCCCATTTCGAACCAAACTGCCCCTCTATGCCACATGAAGTTATGAAGTTATTGATCACCACATTCAATGCACCAAAAAACCCAGCCCCTGGCCATAGTGGTATATTTAAAGAGGTGATATAGCATCTATGGGAGAGTCAACATTTTGAGTAGCTCTACCCGCCCCACTATAGTGAGTGAGAGTTTCGCCCAACCATGAGCTTGCACATTAATTGGGGTAGATATACACCATATTTGCGAGCGTGTAGCAGAGCCGGATGCCACATCACAACAATCCCCAAGTACTTAATTTCTAAGGGGACCAGGTGAATCCCATGAGCTCCTGTGGAACCACTGCAGCATCAGCAAGTGGAAATAGTTCTGATTTAGCCCAGTTGACAAGGATTCCATACAGGGCCCCAAAGGAAAGGACATCATGCACGATCAAGGCAAAGTGCGGTTCCGGAGTGCGCAACAAATAAGAGTGTGTCATCAGCATATAGTGAGATGATCTCCAGCTTGGTCTGGAGCCTGATCCCTCTATGTGCATGTCTATAACGGATCGAGTAAGCCAAGGGCTCCATCACAACGGCAAACAGCAGCGGTGAAAGTGGACAGCCCTGTCAGGTTCCCCTGTAAAATCAATGGGGCCCGAGATCAGCCCATTTGTACTGACTCTAGCAGAAGGCGACATATACAGCAGCCGCACCCATGATATGAACTTAGGCCTGAAGTTACATTTTCCCTTTACCACCCACATGAATTGCCAAGACACAGTCAAAGGCCTTCTGAATATCTAGCACTGCAGTGATGCCTGCGTATCTGGGTCAATATGAACAAGGATATTCAAGAGGTGCCTTAAATTGAGTGTCATGGAGCGGCCGGGAACGAACCCTGATTGATCGGAGTGTATGATGTACCCCATATAGGGTGCCAGTCTAAGAGCCAGTATCTTCGCAAATATTTTAATATCAGAATTAATGAGAGATGAGGGGCGGTAGGATCTGCACTGCTCCGCTGGCTTATCCGGCTTCAACAACACAGTAATCACAACTTCCCGCAATGTAGGGGGAGCACTCCTAGGGTACAAGATTATTCCCATAGGGCAACCAGTTTGGGAACCAGACAGGATTTGAAGTGTTTAAAAAATTCCATTGTCAGGCCGTCAGGACCTGGGGCCTTGCCCGAGGGGAGGGTCTCAATGGCATGAGATATCTCCTCTGATGATATGGAGCAGTCCAGGGTCTCCTAAACCTCGTTGGACACCACAGACAATGGTAGGTCATCTAACAATGCTTCTATGTCGGGGAGAGATGCCACATCCACATTTCCAGGAGAAAAACACCAATTAATATCAAAGACCGCCAACTAGATCTAATAGATGAACTGACGAGAAGTGAAGACATTACCATCAAACTAGCTGACAAAGGGGGAGCAATCGTGATCATGGATACATACGTCTATGTGAAAAGATGCATTGAACTTCTTGGCGATACAGACACCTATGCAATATTGGATAGGGACCCATTACCAGAAATCAGAGAACTGATTGACAATACTCTGCTAAAAGCCAAAGAGAACGATTGGATTAATGACAAAACACATGAATATCTCCCCAATTCCTATCCGATTACACCAGTCTTTTATGGGCTCCCTAAAATTCACAAAGATAAACAAAATCCACCCCTCAGACCGATTGTTGCTGGGACAGAGAGTGTCTTTGACCCACTGGCAGTCTATATTGTCAGATAACTACAGCCACTTATACAGGCATCATCCACTTACCTAAAGGGCACAACAGACTTTCTAAATGGAATTTAAGACTTTTCAGCTATCAGTGAAGACTGCATACTATTCAGCCTTGATGTATGTATTTTATATACCTCAATACCCCACAGTGAAGGTATAGATTCTGTTGAATGGTTGCTCTTTAATAATCCAGGTGTGAATGGTAATCCTCAGTTCATTCTGGAACTAATTATCTTGATTCTATACAATAGCTATTTCAGACATCAGGGCAAATACTTTTTACAAACCTCGGGTACCTCGATGGGATCATCGATGGCGCCCGTTTACGCCAATACTTTCATGTTTCAGTTTGAAAGTCAGCATGTATTGGAACACCCCATATGGGCATCATACATTTTAACCTGGAAGATGTTTATTGATGACATTTTCTGCATTTGGTGTGGCACACGAGATGACCTAGATCTTTTTTTTTGAATACCTTAATTCAGTGCACCCCAGGATCAAATTTACTATTGAGATTGGTAACCCTTACCTACATTTTCTTGATGTCAACTTGAGCATTGTTAACAATAAGATTGCTACGTCTGTATACCATAAACCGACTGATGTAAACAATTTACTTCATTATTCCAGCTTCCACCCGAGGGCGATGCTCAGAAGTCTACCATATAGTCAAATTTTACACCTTAAAAGGATAATCTCTGACCCAGAGGTTCTAGATAAGGAATGCACAACCCTTGTTGATAAATTTCAGAACAGAGGCTACCCTCTGGAAACTTTGGAAATTGCTAAAAACCGAGCTTCAGAGATCTCTCGTACAGATTTACTGAAACCTAAATCTGATGTTAAAGATACCCCACTTCCATACATATCAAAATTCTCAATACAGAGTTTTCAGATCACTAAAAGTATAAAGAAACATTGGAATATTCTTCATAATGATCAAACTTTATTGGAATTGATCCCCGCACCACCAATGATGTGTTTTAAAAGGGGCACAAATATAAGAGACAAGTTGGTGAAAGCTGAACGAGTACCAAAGGAGAAACAACTACTCCTAACTACCAAAAAACTAGTCACCTTCCCCTGTTTAGGGTGCGTACACTGTAATAACAGAATCAAAGGCAATGTAGTGACTCACCCCAGGAATGGTCACAAAATTAAACTAAGAGACTACTCCACGTGTCATACATCAGGACTCATATATATGTTGAAGTGCCCTTGTGGCAAAGTGCATGTAGGACAGACCAAAAGACCTATCAAATCAAGACTGTCTGAACACAAGTCAAACATAAGATGTAATAACCAATGCTCACCAGTAGCCCACCACTTCAACATGCAGAAACATTCAATTGCCCAACTTAAATACCAGGTGCTTGAAGTTGTCAAACAACCTACAAGAGGAGGTGACTATCAGTCACTCTTATTACAAAGAGAGGCTTACTGGATTGATAAATTAAGCTCTCTGCAACCCTGAGGTCTAAATGAAGATTTCACATTGAAATGTTTTCTATGATTTAAATTTGTTAATAAGGAATACTTCATCTTCAACAACATAAACTTGAAAGTTGCACTGGTATTCTGGTGTCTGTTTGCGATCTAAGGCACAGCTTTGTTGAGACCGATAGATAGTCCTCTAAAAAAATAATTGCCTGTAAATTCATTGTTAATTTATTTGTTCTTAACTTTCATTTTTTCACCCTGTTAAACTTATTATATTTAATTTTGATATTTTGTAAAAGAAAATGCATTTGCTCGATTGAGACTGTCATAGTGTAGTATTTAGTCCACGTGATAGGAGAGATCTGTGGTGATTTTCCCTCTTTCTGTACAATGTGAATCTATATTGTCCACCCATTTTGGACTGAGATGTTATACGCGGTCATTAAGAGACCTACCTATGACTAGGGTAGTCCTTACCCTGATGACTTGACAACTATAGTTCATTTTTTCGTGCTATTTTTACCACTCTACGACTCAAGTGTTTCGTCCAATATATGACCCTCTTTCATTGCTAATTTCAATTCTAATTCACATGGTTAATCATTTTGCACAGCTCTTTTTCTCTCCCTCCTACTCTGTGCGAATCAGTACTCATACTGCCCGATCTGCACTTTTATCCAATACACATGATGTCCGCACCGCATGTATTTCTCCTTTATTTACTCCCGATACGCACCGCTGCGTCTCTCGATTCATATAACTTATTTTCATTAAACTTCCAGAGGTCCACACTCTACTACAATATAACCTTGCTTTAAGATGGGCGATCTATTGGCCAGTCACTTCTGAGTCCTTCTTCTTCATCTATAACTTCAGTCCTCTATTTATTTCCATGGTTGCATGCCGTTTCCATGGTTCGTGAACAGCAAACCGCCCGGCTGAACAGTCCCTGTTCAGAACTGTCTCCCTATGCTCCAGGTAAGCGCAAATGCATTTGTATTTGTCAATTTAGGGACCAGGGATAAAGTTCCCTAGCCTTATCATTACTTTCTTTCTATTCCCTTTAGTTGGGGCTATACCTAATCTATCATGCCGGATTCTTCAGCGGTTGACCGGCCGTACAACTTTGACATCAGCTTCACATTGGCTTCTAGGATTGTGCCATGTGCACATTCTCACTACCGTAATTTTATACATATCAGTTGGCCTTAACTAAACACCACGTTATGTGTCTATGTATTCATATCAGCTTGCTGAGCACTTTATACTAATCTGGACTCCATCCGTGTTAGCTCTTTTCAGCTTGTTTATTCGTATAAAAGCTATTCCATATACTGAGGCTTTCCTGTAGAGACGACAGGAAACTGGAATTCTACACTTAATGGGGATCCCACTGTTGATTATTCACCGCCCTCCATACTCTGCTTAGGTAGGTTACTCGATTATCTACATTTCAAACTCATGTCCATTACGTTTGAACATTTAGCTTGATACTTATTGGACTCTGCTATCTTCAGATTTTTTAGTATCTTCTTTGGAATACACCTTATTTTAAGGAACAAACTGATGTACGAAGACAGATTGGGTATTTTGTCATACACCATCTGGTTCTCTTTTTCCCGAACTTTCTACTCACAGAGGTAACGACTTTCTCATTTCTTCCATAATAGATCGATACAGCTTAGCTACCATTGACTATTTTTTCCCTATATTTTCTTTACAGCCTATCTTTCGCCATCCAATGGAGAGGTCCTAATAGAGGGATAATTCTACTGTACTATAATATGATGTACTGTCGAGTTTACAGGATGGGGACTACCAATTGACCTTCGATTTCTCTCTCTAACATGGACAATATGATTCACCCTATAATGTTACATGGATTACAATGCATATTATGACATGTTATATTCTTTAAATTCCCTAATTTCTACGGACAGAGGAATGTTCTAAATACAACAAATGTCATTAATGATCTAATTGAAAACATTGAATTTGACATGAACAGTTTATGAATTGTGCCTACAAAACTTACTTTACTGAATTTGTGTTTTTCCTTTTACATTAAGAGTCCAAATTTGGCCTTATGAAGAAGAGGAGAACTTCCTCGAAACGCATCGCTAATTGATTTGGACTTCATTTTTCTTCAATTTGAGCTTCATCTATTGAGACCACTTTGTTTCTATGCACTGTAAATTATCTCTTTCTGAGCTATAATTCTTGTTGAAAATAACATAGCTTGGCCATAAATATATATTTTTTTATCTCACACTTCTGTGTCTGACCATATCTGTTAGAAACAAACAAATATCTTCGAAGGTTTCCAGGAGGATTAATTTGGTTAGGCAGGATATACAACTCATCAAGTAAGCTTGAATCCTTCGAGAAGCGATCTATATCAGGATTTGACATGTTAAAATCACCTAATAAATTTGCATAACCATTTGTTTTTTTTCCTGTAAAACAACAGATGTCACATGTTCCAATATCTCCATATTTTCATTCGTAGTTTAGAAGACCCCCATTATTCTCCAAATCCTGGTTATGTGTATAAAATGTCTGCACAGTATAAAATGATACTGAGACATCAGATCTGACGTATATGTAGGGCATTAACCTTTGGGCTGGGTGACCTTTAGAGGATTTTCAGGGTGGTGTAAAATACATGTGATAACCATCTTTCATTAGCATGTTGAGTGACAAGATCATCGTGAAACCGCAAATATGGCGATGGTGAATTAAGTCCAGCCATCGTAGTCACCCACTTTATCCTGTATTCCCGTATTCCTAAAATGTTCCAGCAAACACATAGTGGTGGGTCGATGGACTTGCAAAACCACCAGCAAATAACGAAGCATTCTTTCCACATGGCAAAGGTGGGCCTGGATTTAAAACACCAATCAGTGCGAAAGAATTCATAGTCAGATTTCGTGTGAGAATGTACTCCCTGAGGCCCGGACAGAGCATGTTTACCGTTCGTGGAATTCAGCAAAACACAGATCAGGTGACCATGAACAATACCTGCACTCTTTCGTTCTGTGGGGGCCTATACATTCTCAGATGATTTAGCCTGTCTAAACTCGGTAGATAATAGAGGTGACTTTCTTGTGTGCTTGGTAATAGGTTCTCAGGGTGCAAATGAATTTAATGAAATGGGGGTAACATGAGATAACGGATATCAAAGGATAATACGGTGAAGGGGAACGGGAATGCGGTGACTGGGTTCTCCCATTTACAAAAATTGAAAAGAAATAAAAGACACAACAATTGGGGAACTTGATCCTTTTCGGGAAGATCGTGAAAATGTTTCAGTGAAAAAAGTGACAAAAACCTGACATATATGTTAACGTCTGTTTAGCAGGACTTAAGAGACAATATGGCCAATCCACAACCATTCATCACTCACTTGTTGCTGATTCACACTCCACTAATTAATGAGCAAACTGACATTACCTGTGCACAGCAGAAAGCAAAGAGATGTGGCAAAAAACATAATTGCAAGGCCAGGGGTCTTGGTCTTGATAGAGGAAGTAAAAGAAGGGGCCTTAGGATAGCTTGTATCGCTGACCTCTCCACCATTGGTTACTGTGCCACGATTCAGCATGCCTCCGGCACTGAAGAGTGAAGGGGGGTGAAAATTAAGGATGTATTGTTCTTCCAGTTGGATGTAAGTGTGCCAGAAGTATAACATGCTATATTCTTCTCAGCGTAGTAATGTGTTGGAATTTAGAATTTAGTTGTGCTTCTTTGCAGAAGAAGCATCGCATAAGAATAACAGCCTTGTCTCCCAATATTTACTCTGTGACAACAAATGTCCTTTCACACTGCATGGACACACACACCATTCTCCCTTCCCCCCAGGATTTGGGAATTGTGTGTACTGGCCAGCAAAATTGTGAAAAGGAAAGAAAGAGTTACACAAAACGAGGACACTGAAGTAAATATAGGTAAAACACAGAACTGATAGAGTGCTGACACCACCCATGTATTTATTTATTTATTTATTTATTTATTTATTTATTTATTTATTTATTTATTTATTTATGTAATTTGATTATACAGCCAAACCCTTGGGTATCACATATAGTAAAATGTGATAAAAAGAAAATCTAGACACATAAAATGTCAGTGTGCTTCCATCCCTTTCCGAGAGGTTTGCTCAACTTCCATTCAGTCACATAGAAACCAATGAATGTATGGAAGGGATGCTGTCCCCTTTCATCAGGAGCTTGTGAAGTGGAGAAGGGGAGAACATGCCTTTATCTTAAGTTAGAGGCTGGCACTTGAAATAAAAGGAAGGTTGCTTTCCATGATCAAGTTTCAGACCTGGAGTCTAAATGACAATTACTTTTCTGAATGTCCCAGCAGATACTAGTGAGGACAGACATAGTCACAAAATCATAAGGTTACAAATCATCATTTTACAAAAGTACAGATCTTATTTATCAATGTTGCAGAGTTTCAAATTAGATTTTAGCACTTGGTGTCGAGAAAGCCGGGAAGATAGCTCAGAGGCAACACATTTGTCATGGAAGCAAGACAACGCATAGCAACACGGGTCCGAATCCCGGTTTCACCCTTAGAAACTGGTCTCCTGTATTACATATTTTAATGATAAAGTCACAGCCTTGCAGCGTCTGAGAATCCAGACATGAAAACAAAACGGGGATCAAAGTGTTACAAGATTTGGGAAGTGCAAGGACAATTCAGTTTCATATATCTGTGAAAAGAAGAGGCCCTCCAATTCAGAAGGATCAAAGATGGATATAATTTGTATCTGCATTTAAAAAATACATAGTTTATTCATTTACCTATTATCTTTTATCTATCTACCAGGCAGGATAATGTATTTTCATGACAGAATTGTATATGCTTGTTGACAAGTGAATAATAAGCACCTGGAGATCTCAGTGAGCAAGTACATAACACAATATTTCTTTGACACACTGTTATTGCTGCTCAAAAAACATTGATGTGCATTTTAATTGCTACTAATCATTATTAGTTATTGTCCCGTTGTATATCAAACCCTGGAAATAGCTATTTGCTATCCTACACAAAAATCTCTGAAGGCATGTCAACATGTGTTTACATAAATAATCCCTTGGAGGCTCCATACAGCACATTAAAAAAACCCAAGGAGATGACATTTTAAGAAATGCATTTCTGAATCACCCAGTGATTATCTGTAGGAGCATCTCACCACCCACTTGACAGAGTACTTACAAATTATGCCTCATATTTTGACAGTTCAAGAAAGTAAAATTCAACGTTTATTGGAGCAATACCTTTCAAAAGTATGACTCTTTATTTCTGCAATTGTGTAGATAATCAGGAAGTCCTAGATCTCCACTGAGTAGGGCCAGTTAATGATGCTCTGTTCAAGCGAAAATGGACTGAATAGCTGCACCTAAGGGCTAGCCAAGTAAGCAAATCTACTTGCCATTCAACATATGTTCAAACATCTGAAACTTTAATATATTAATTTGTTATAACGTGCCACTATTTCTATTTCAAGTTTTTGCAGTAAGAGATGTGGTGCTACTAAAAAATTGTAATTAGACCACAAATGTGTTTGGACTTCTTTCGACAAATAAAATTTGGCATTGAAGACAGCACATATTTTCAACTAAAGTGTAACATTACTTCAGCAGTAGGTATTTTAAACACCTTTATTTGTTGGTCTTTATCTGTGGCGCAACACTGTGCTTAATATTCAAACTTGTGAATAATTGCCAAGTATGTTTTGAATGTGGATGGCCCTCGTTCTAAGTGGGATGCAAGTCCAATGGAAAGTTGCTACGTATATAACTAGACTCAGGGCCTCATTACGAGTCCGGCGGTAAAACCGCCTGGTTACCGATGGACTCGTATTACCATTCCACCTCCGTGACTCCCAGAATTACCAGGGCATTACAACCCTGGTGTCCCGGGAATTCCGGAGGCGGAATGGTGTTAATCCCCATTCCCTTTGAGTCCCATAGGACTCAATGGGGATGGGGATCATGGAAACACGGGCACCATCTCGTGATGGTGCCGGTGTTTCCTCGTCCGCCTGCAGGCAGGCGGTGTTAAACCCGCCAGGTCAGACCTGGCAGGTTTGACGCCTCCGCCTACAGGAGTTGTGATCGCCCGGCATGGAAACAACGGTGGCGGCGGGTTTACCGCCACCGTTGTTTCCATACCGGGCGAGTTATAATGAGGCCCTCAGATTTAACTGCCTACTGTTAAATCACTGGTTTAGCAAAGGGTTTGTTGTTGAGATGAGTAATGCCTGATGCCCCATATGTGTAAATACACTGCAGACAGGACTGCATGGCCGGAATTTACAGAAAAAGCACTAACACCATGCAAAAGTGATAGCATGTGCACGAGGATAGCACAGTGCAAATGGATAGTGCAGTGAGACGATTCACAGGATGAAATGCGTGCAGAAACCTGCAGCTCAAAGATTTCTTTTTGCGCTCGGCACACCCACGACACCCCCCATTGCCCAAAGAAAATAGTGCCAGTGAAGTACTTTTCACCGCAATGTGAACAATAACTTTGGCCGGGCAAATGGGAAAGAAGTAATCCAGGATTACTAATCATTAGTACCTGGCACGCACAGCGCACCAGGAATACAACGGGTGGATTGGCTCTTTTGCGAGCCGTACCACATGGTATTCCCTTGTACGCCTGTGTGTCCTGCGCGTGCTGGGTACTCTGTTCCCAGCGAGGGGCGTGGCGGCCCCTCAGCCAATGAGGAGGCTCGAAACAGGACAATCCCCGCTCTGAGCCTCCCCATGGCTGGAGGCTGCCTTTGTCCCCCGGCGGGGACTCAGGTAAGACATTTTATTTCCCCTTTCCTCCCTCCTCCCATCTCCCTGCCCTCCTCACCCCACTAACCTTCTATCCCTTGGTCTCCGGCGGGGGACGATGGAAGCCTCCAGCCGTGTGGAGACTCGGAGTGGGGCCATCTCCGCTCCAAGCCTCCACACGGCTGGAGGCTTCCATCCTCCCCCGCCAGAGATGAGGTACGTTTCTTTTTTTTTTCCTTCCCCTCCCTTCCGCCCTCCGAACCCCACTCCTTCTTTTTTCTTCTTGTCTTGGGAGCGAACCTGCTGGAAACACTTCTGTTCCCAGCGCGTCTGCTCCCGATGGCCGCCAGGGAAAGGGAAAACAGACTACGTTTTCCCTTTCCTGACGGCCATTTTTTTCACATTTTATTTTTTTTCTGTTTCGAAACGCTCGGGCCTGTAATTACGGGCCCGGAGGCATTGCCTGGGGTGGTATTGGCCCGCCGCCTCGGGTCTTATTCCCACAGCAATCACTATTACCTTGCCCCAGTACCACAACCAATGTGAGCCCCCTGATTCTCCTTTGATCCTGCACCCACACCTCATCCCAATACCCTGACTAATCTCTGTCCCACAATTCTGCATTGAGCCTGCACCCACACCTCATTTCAGTACCTCAACCGATCTGCGTACCCCCATTCTACATTGAACCTGCACTCACACCTCGTCCCAATACCCTGACTGATCTGCGCCCCCAATTCTACATTGAGCCTGCACCCACACCTCGTCCCAGTACCATGATAAATCTACACCCCCTTATTCTACATTGAGCCTGCATCCATACCTCGTCCCAGTAATCAGAGCGAGCTGCGCACCCACATTTTACATTGAGCCTGTACCCACACCTCGTTCCAAAACTCCATCATATCTGTGCCTCGACAGATGTATGCCCCTTGTTCTGCATTCAGCCTGCACTCACACCTCGTTCCAGTACCACGACTGATCTGCACCCCCCAATTCTACATTAAGTTTGCACTCACACCTCGTCCCAGTACCCAGACTGATCTCTGCCCCCAATTCTACATTGAGCCTGCACCCACACTCCTTCCCAGTACCCTGACTGAACTGCACCCCACAATTCTGCATTTACTATGCACCCACATCTTGCCCCAGTAACCTGATCAATCTGTGGCCCTCATTTATACATCGAGCCTACACCAACACTTCGTCCCAGTAACCTGCTCAATCTGAGCACCCAATTCTACATTGAGCCTACACCCACATCTTGTCCCAGTACCCTGACCAATCTGCGCTCCCCAAATCGACATTGAGCCTACACCCACACCTCATTCCAGTACCCCGACTGATCTGTGTCCTACATGTCTGCATTGAGTCTGCACCCACACCTCCTTTCAGTACCCCGACTGATGTACTCCCCCCAATTCCACATTGAACCTACACCCATTCACATCACACAACAAGCACTGTACTTCCTCACAGTATGCAACCAAAATACACATACCCCAAATGCCCACACTAATGTAGCACAATACCGGCATATGCTGTTGGATTAAGCATGCATTGTTTGAGTAAAATCGATTAGGTGGTATGCCCACATATGCCACAATCAGCTGGATACTGGGTAGGCCAGTCCCAACCCAGGTAGGAGCAGATATATGTGTGAGTGCTCCCCCTCTGGTAAGATGTGGAGGAGGCTGCCACGAGGTGTATGGGGTATGAAGTGATACACGGTGCCCTAGGAGTAACGAGGGGGCCTTGATGAATTTTGAGTAAGGGCATGATGAGGACTGGGGAGAGAAACAGAGCATTGAAGAGGGTAAAATAGTGGAGATGGAGTAAGTAGATGTAAGTGGCAGGTGTCACAATGGGATTGGGGAAAGTGGGTAGAGGGAAACTAAGGTGAATCAGTACAATGGCTGGGCAGCTGCTGCTTTTTCACATTGCAGGTGCCCGTACATGGAGGAGGTGAGTGGAGGTTAGCTGGAACAGCAGAAATGGTGCAGAGGAGCCCAGCATCAAGATGGCACCAGGGTAACCGTGAAACTCATTGGTCAATTACATGGCTGATCAGGTGGAGTTTTGTGCAATAAGGATGTGTGAAGTAGGTTGTTGGCCACTGGGGTGCTGGAAGGCTGAAGACGGTGAGTGGTTCCATCAGCAGGGTCATCTGGTTTTTAGGGTGGTGGATTTGTGAGTGCAGGTTGTGGATGAGATTAAGGGGGTGGATGTTGTGTGGAAGACTGTGACAGGAGGGGGAAAGGTGAAGGACAGAGGTTCACATGGAGGGACAAGGCAAACATGGTGCATCAAGGGTGAAAGTGAGGGAATTGGAACAGGGACAGTGTCCAAGAAACTGTTCAGTGTAAATAGTTGAGCTGCATGGCCCTCACTGAGTCTTTCTGGTTGCACTTGATGCATGCAACTGAGGAGAACACATGGAATGGAGACAGTGTTGCAGGGGCTGGGTTTGCAATATTTGGATTATTGGGCCTGTGACATGGACATCTTTCTTTATACTTGACTTGAGTGTGGAAGTGGTTTGTGCACTTTATTGCAAGGATGTAAATGAGGTTTCAGTGTACTTTTAATGTTACGTGGCATACACAGTTTGCCAATCCAAGGCACACATTCTCAGGATGTAGTTATGGGCATGCTGGAGCTGCCGGATTTCACCATTGAAGGCTCATGGATGTGACTTTAGTGTGTTTGTTCCAGAGAGGTTATTTATTTGTTTGTTTGTTGTTTACATGTGTACAGGTCCAGTTCCATTTGGCCTGCTAAGGGACTGGGTGGTGCTTGTGGATGGGGGTGCAAGCCCTCCTGCACCTCTACTGATATAGCACGATGTGTGGCAATATTATGCAGGACACAACATGCCACAATGGTTTTGCATACTACAGGCAGTGCATATAAAAATGCACCACCTGAGTGGTCAAGGGAGGGGAAGTGGGACTTAAGCACTATGAATGAGTACTCCACTATGTCCCTAATGGCAATGTGTGCTGTGATGTAGCACACCTCACCAGGGGTGGCTGGATTCCTGATCAGTGTCAACAGGAATGGTGACAGCGGGTAGGCAGTGTCTCCTGCAAAAGAGTAAATGTGCCTGCTTGTGAGTGCATGGTGGTTGATACTCACCTTTCAGCCACGTGTTGCCAAAGTTTCCAGATGCCAGGACATTGGTGTATAGGGGAATGATGCAAGATGTACTTATTACATGTGCATTCTGTGTAATTCGCATTCACATGCATGATGTTTCCCTTGGCATTATAGATCACCTGCACATTTATGGATTGCCAATGTTTCCTGTTGCAATATATATGTTCAGTGTCACTGAGGGGCTCCCGAGCTGCATAGGTGCAGTTAATGGTCCCAGGACCAGGGAAAGTAGTCAACTGCATACTAGTTGTGACACACTCTTTGTCTTGTCTGGAGAGTGTGCGGCATGTCAATGTGCCTATGCAAAAGTGCAAGGATGCAACGCAAGACCTGGTGGAGGCACCTTTATCGTGTGAGCTGTGATATACTCCCAACAATGTCTGTAGTACACTGGAATGATCCAGTGGCTAGGAAGTGTCAGGCTGATAACACTTTGACCAGAGGTGTCACAGCCTGTGAGCACATGACGGGTGATGCCAGGTTATTCTACCACTCTCTGACCAGGTCTAGGATGACATGGGGGAAGCGGGATGTTCCATACACCTCATCTGTCGTGCCAAGTATTGGTGTTTGTGCATGACAGATTCTGACCCTTCTCCTACTTCCATGCAGCAATATTAGTGCTAGCAATGCAGGATCCTGCATGGTGGCCATCGGTTTTTCGCTGAAGTTGCATTGCACTTTTTGTACGTGGGGTTTCATCATGCATATGTTTTTTGCGACGACTGACAGGAGGTGTTAAGATCGTTCTTATTTGCTGTCAATGCGAAAGTACTATTGATGGTGTGAATTAGTTTTACTTAGCGCTTGATGGGAAGTGTTTCTAGTTTGCACAATGCCCCCCTCCCTAACGCTCATTTTATTCCTCATTTTACTCTTTTGAGGTGTTTTGCATGTTCCGCCTCTTTCACCTTCTTTGCACTGGCCTTTCCATGCATTGGTTTCAAGGCTGCACTAAGCGCTCATGCAGGGCACACAGTGGAATGGACCAGCGCAGCATCCGATCTGTGAATCAGAAAATGTTGTTTAGCGTGTCACAAAGTGCATTTGCACCTGGAGACTGGCATTACAATATATCTCTCTGTTTATAAGAAAGGTAATAAGATGGATCGCAGTAATTATAGACTACTATACATGCTGGATTCAACAAGCACATTTTTTGGCACAATTTTATTGAATGAATTGCAATCCTGGGTGGATAGGACTGGCATATTGTGTACATTTCAAAGTGGATTTAGACAGGGTTATTCCACATCCCAAAATTTGGCAATTATGGATTTACTACGCACAAGAGCGAGAACCAAAGATAACCCACCATTGTGTGCCCTCTACGCAGATTTCAAAACATTAGCACTGAGGGCAGGGGAAGGGGAGCAACCAATCAGGTTGCTCGGATTGGCTGCAAATGTAAATACACCTGGTGGCTGTTTCCCCCATCCTGTCATCTTGCCCCCATCCTCCCTTCCCCTTAATTTCCCATCCCTCCCACCCCCAATTACCTGATGGCTTCAGCAGTGGCAGTTATCTCCCACCCGCCCGCTGCTGATGCTCTGTCTTCCATCTGGCCTCCATGGACATGGAAGAGAGGCTCCGCTTGGAGCCCCGAGCTCCAGCTCTCTGGCAGCCATTCTGAAACAGTATTTTCAAGGAATGAACGGGAGGCCCGAGGCATCATCTAACACACATAGCTACCAGCACCCCGAGTTACCGGATTGGTGACCTGGGCTGCTAATAGCAATAATCAGCCGTCCCATGGGTTGGAACGTGTGGTAACTGCACTGGGGGCCCTCGTCAAAGGCCCTCGCTACACAAAGGAATTTAACTCAGGCCCCTGACCGTTACTACCAATTCCAGCCCATGGAACGGGTGACTATTGCAAAATTAAAATGTACTGCTTTCTCTGTTTGTTACAACTGGTGTCTACCCCATAGAGCTTCTTCTCAGACATCCACAGTGGATTTGGTAAGTTTAATACATGCACTTACCCATGCCTACCAGTCCCTTGACAAAATAACTAACACCTGCCTCATCATCCAAATATCTTGACTTAAAGGTCACTTGCACAAAACACTGCCATCATCATACACTTGCATGCACACCATCGTTAATGGATAATGCAACAACATCATGCAGGCGCATCCAAAGAATCCCAGCGCACTAAACCTGATGAAGGGGATTCTTTATAGCCATTCTCGTACACGCCTTCACAAAACACCCACATTTATCACTTAACTAATTTAGAAAACACTAAAATGCAGAAGACCATTGAAAAGCGAATCCTCAAGCCCAGCACTCATGCACACAACACACCCACACACATTATCATGTAATAATATTGGAGTTGTTTCAATTTAAACAACACATGTATTGTAAGGACATGTATTGTAATGAGGTCTTGGCTAGAGATGACACTCAGACTGGTACATGAACAGGAAACATCTTTACTGAAGTTCCAGTCTCAGGTACAGGTTACCAGGATACAAATAGGAAACATCAGGTAAGTAGCTAGGGGACAATATCTACCGGCACCCTCTCTCAGTCAACCCTTCCTTCAACTGACACTCTCAAAACCATTCAGAAAAGGACAATCTCTCACACAACAACACTCCATGCCAGTCACTCCTAGCCTTCCATGCATACAGGGCATGGTGCAGGGAAAGGCAAGTTACAACACATCTTCCCCCTTTAACAACACACGACAAAAACACCCCTAAGAAGAAAGAGATATACAAACACAACACATTTACACCCCTCAATTTCGCATAATAAATTCCTCCCAACAATGCACCCAACACAAACCCTATAACCGTGCTCGCCATTCGCAAACAGAGGGACAATCAGCTGAATCAATGCCCCTCCCCTGGCATTGATTGAGCAGTGGGGTGGGGTGTGTGGCTCTTTTGGTGGTTTGTTGAGAAAGTGTATGTGTGTGTAAAATACAAAGAGAGAGAAAGGAAAATGCCAAGAAAGACTAGGTATGTACTTATCCTTTCCTACAGTGCTGGTCTGCCAGCTTCCTTGTCTTCTGGCAGGGCCCCTTAACCATATTGGTGCGGTGATGCTGGTGCTAGAGGTGGTTGCTGCTCCTCTCTGCTTCTTTGCTGCCGGGTAAACTATTCCCTCTTCTTCCTCCTCCTGCTTGCTGTGGGTGAAGCAGACTCTGCTTACAGTTCTCTTGACTGGGAAAGGAAGGTCAAGCCCTGTGATGGATGTATCCTCCTCATCGTCCTCCAAGACGACGATGGTAGCTTCCTCAGAGTCTGATTTGGTGGTGTTGTCATCTGCTGGTGCAGTCGTTGCAGCTACTGGTGCAACGGTGTTGTGGTGACAATGATTGCTGGTGCAGTGATGGCTTCCCTCTTCCACTGGTGGTGGCTGCAGTGAGTCTTCCTCAGACCCGTTGACTATACATGCCTTGGCATCATCTGGCTCGTACTGGTCCTGAGGGTCCAGCAGTGGTGGTGATAGCTGGTGGTCCGTTGGCTGCTGGAACTGTGGGGGGTGGCAGCTGGTTTGCCAAATATCGGTACTGTGGTGCTGGTGCTAGTGGTGGTTTCTGCTCCTCTCCGATTCTTTACTAGTGGTGAAACTGTGCCCTCTTCTTCCTCCTCCTGCTCACTGTGGGTGAAGCAGACTCTGCTTACTGTGCCCTTGGCTGGCAAAGGAATGTGATGGATGTCTCCTCCTCATCGTCCTCCAAGACGATGATGGTGGCTTCATCAGAGTCTGATTTGGTGGTGTTGTCGTCTGCTGGTGCGGTCGTGGCCACTACTGGTCCAGCAGTGGTTGTGATAGCAATGGTTGCTGGTACGATACAAAGTGCATGCACTCGATCACAAATGGAAGTCCTGTGTAACCCGAAACCGAACCAGAACCCGAAATTTAAATGGGCATAGGGGTGCAAAAGCGAACTACGGAACAAACAAATTTGAGAAAGACTGGGTCCAAAACAAAAAAAACTAAATGTGTTGTGCATGTAGACAAAACCACCAGGTGAAGCTTGTGTTTTGCTTCAGCGGGCTTTGCTTAAGGGGAAGCGAAGTAGGTGCGTGATAGGAAAACTTCACATTTCACGGCCCGGTGGCCAGGTGTAAAAATGTAGGATGAATCTGCAGCTGTGGCAGAATGGCAGAGAGTGGGGAAATGGAACGAAATCTGACAGACTTCAATTTCGCGGCTGACGGAGTGGAATGTAGCAATTACATCCACCCCTAATTATACTAGTCTAGACCAGCCGTTCAGGTCGGGTCCCGCAAAGGGACCTCGTATTAAGGCGCTAAGTGTTTAACGGCGCCGCAACCTTTTACGGCGCCGTTAAACACTTAGCGCCAGGGTCCTAATGAGGGCCATAGTAGGTGCACGACACAAATATGACATTCATGCCATGAATTCCTCTTCCACCATCCTGAACTACATGGATAAATTGCAGCATGTTAATTCACGAAGGCATTTCACAGATGGATTCCTATAGGGTGTGGCCACTGACTACCAGCTGTTGGGATAAATAGAGTAAGTTACATATGACATTTGCATGGCCTCAATGTTCTGCATGCATTTATTATATGTACCCAGGTAGGGTGCTGGTTTGATGCACCATAACATCATGAGTTCACAAGGGAAATCTGGCACAGCAGTGGATCCTGGTGAGGTCGGCATAGCAGGCCATCAGTCAATTTATCAAATGATGTTGCTTTCTGTTATGGTTAGACTTCTGATGTGCATGATGGGCCAGCAAGTCTGCATGGATACTATACAATGCTGGGGTAGTCTGTCTTATGGGATTTGACTTTTGTGCCTTGCATATCATATGGTGTGGTGGTCAGGGAGATGGTTATGGCGTGCATGTGTCATGAGTGTGTAAAGCACCTGTCCGTACTTTTAATGTTGCCCGTCGCATGCCATGTAGCATGCTGAAAGTGGGCAGATGTGTGTCCGTTGCACAGAGGTGTACAACACACCCCAACTTCAGGAGATATGGGGCTGCTGTCCTGATGTGGATCCCACTTTGTATGTGTGCGTGTTTCAAGGCCTGTGGATCTGCTAATTAGTATCATGGTTTAGGTTATTTTAATGATTAATTCCACATCAATCAGTGCCGAAATTGCCAGGGCTTTCCCACCACATGGAATCCACCTTCTCTATGTCGCGTCAAAGTCCACATGTAGTGGCATAAGCATTTTGCTGAAATGTCTGTTAGAGGTGCCGTGTGTTTTACATACACATTTGGAAATAATTGGATGCATCTTTGTTGTATTTTTCTGCACCTAGTTGCATTAAGTATGGATGTAAATGCACTGGTTTTTGGGTGGTAAGTCTGTCTGATGTTCATGGTATTTCAATGGTATTTCAACATGTAATACTGTGGAAATGCTGTTCTTTTTAATTTATTTCAGAGAGAGAATGAAAGCCAGAGGAATTACTATTAATTTGGTCAGTATTTCCTCTGGCATAATTCCTTGCATGGAATTTGCACTGGGGGAAATACTGCCCATTTCTGGTGACCTTTAATTTCAAGGAGAGTTAAAAGGGTGGTAATTCTGTTTCTGACACTTTTTGCCCTCACCGCCAAACTCATAATGAGGCCCATGGCCCTCATTATAGGATTACTGGTATGTGGGATACCGGAACCCCTGCCTTACTGTCTCCGCTGCCTGATATCCTGATATTAACAGGATATTATAGGCTGCAGAGAGCCGGTAAATTCCCATTCCCATACTCAATGAGATGGAATTGCCAGTAGGGGCCTGAGCTCCCGGCAGCTCAGGCCTGCTTGGAGATTTGTGGCCCCCACCAGCAAACTTGAAGTGTGCCGGTCCCGAAATAATGCCACAGCGAGAATTACTGACATTTTTTCCAGCATTTTTATCCTGATCGGAACAGCACATTTATAATGAGGTCCGACATTGATGTTGCACATTGACAAACACATTTTTGGTAAATGTGTAAGATGGGGTACAATTGTGAAGCTTGTATTTGAAAGATGCACTTTAGCGAATTCAAATTGTCATGTTTGTCTTATATTCTGTACATTACACACATAGGCCCTCATTACGGGTTCGGTGGTAGCCATGCCGCTATTGGCGGCAGGGCTGCCGCCGAAATCGCCTCCGGGTCCTCAGAATGAGGAATAACTGGGCCATTCCTTTTTCCGATTTCGGAAGGTCTGGTAATTCCTCCCTCCAAGGACCCGGTTCTTCCCCATTCCCATTTCAGCCCCTATGGGGCTGAATGGGAATGGGAGCAAACAACGGGCCATTATGAGTTGGCCCGTTGTTTGCTCCCTCTTCTCCTCGCGGGACCCGGTAAGCATGCCTGGTTTGACCAGGCGTTGCTTCCTGGGTCCCGCGAGGGGACCTCGTAATGAGGCGGTACGGGGTAAACGGCGTCGGCACCTTTTACGGCGCCGTTTACCCCGTACCGCCAGGGTCGTAATGAGGCCCATAGTGTATTCTGCTAAATGAAAATGCCCCTGGTGTACAGATTAATAAAAACACACCAAACTGTGTCGTTTTGAAAAGCAGAAGTCACTGTTGAGCATCATGTCATAAAAACTAGACTGAGTAATAAAAAACCAATCAAATCACGTATTGTGGCATTTTAAAAGACAGTTGCCACACTTCAAGAGCACACAGAATGTTAAAACAACACACCAAAGCATCTAAAGCTACTTACAAAAAAGGCAATCCTCAGTCACACTCTAGTCATCACAAGCGAATGAACGATTAATTTCAAATGCTACTAAGACACAATGCCACACATGAACCCACAAGCACAACACCCTTAAATTAACCAATATTGTATTCTACACAACCCTAAACAATTGCAAAGTAAACAAAAAAGAAATACGCTAGAAAGTGTAGAATCGCTACAAGGGGTGGCTGATACAGTGCCCACACAGCCTCACACTTACACCTGCATGAAAGAGGAGGCGGAGACAGGAGGATGAATGAACAGCTTGTTAATCCTCTAACTGCCAACAGCAACTAACTTTCCCGCTTCCCGTCCCTCCCCTTCGCGCAACTCCCCGTCCCTTCCCATGTGATGAGGGCTTCCTCATGACGTGACAACGTTACACCCCCTGGTACTAAACATAACAATGTCTCTAGTTCATTTCCTCAATCAATTGTTGAGGCCGGTTGCAAGCTCTCTGAGGTCGGCCCGTGAGTGGCTCAGGCCTGGGGCCCCCAGTGTCCACTGAACATGGTGGGGCTCATTCATCACAGGAGTCCTCTCCTTCATCTTCGTAGGCTGGGTCCCACCCTGAGGTTGGGCATCTGGAGTGGGAGTGCTGTCCGGGATGATGCCTGACATTCACCCAAAGTGCAACGAATTTCGGGTGATGCTTCTTCTCTCACCTTCTGCTGTGATGAGAGACCCTTTCAGATGGGTGACCGTTAGGGGTTCTTGGTCAAACACCACCATAGCCTTTCGGTTTCTTGGTTGTTGCACTATGACGACATCTCCCGGTTCCATGTCATTGGGTCTCGCTCTCCTATCATCATCTGCTTGCTTCTTCATGCTCTCCTTGATCCTGGAGTCTTGTTCTCGCATTTCAGCATCTCCTTTGTATCTTTCGTCTGGGTAGATTGCATCAGGCACTCTTGTTCATATAGTTCTGCCGAACATGACCTTGGACAGTGTCTTTCCTGTAGTGCTGTGCAGGGTGTTTTGATAGTCTCATAATAGCTGGAACAACAATTTATCTACTGGTTTCCCTGGTAAGTCGAGCGATCTTTACGTTCCTCTTTACATTACTCATAAAACATTCTACTGTGCCGTTCGCTTGCAGCCACAGTGTTGTGATGCCTTTGTGTGCAAATCCCATGTATTCCGAGAATGCTTTGAAGTCTTGTCTGGTGAAAGGTGGTCCATTGTCTGACTTCAGGATTCTTGGAATGCCATATGTGGCAAACATCCTGTCAAGTGCGGGATGGTGTGATACGTGGAGGTTGATGGTACAAGTTGTAGATTCGGGAAGCAAGAGTATTCGTCCACCGCTACAAGGATGTGTTTGCCCCCTTCCAGCAGTCCCAAGAAATCCACAGCAATTTTGTCCCATGTTTTGTTTTCTGTATTTCTGTCACGCTTATGCTCCGGTCGTGTGAGTGGGTTGATGACCGCACATGTGGGGCAATGCTTGAAGCGGTCTTCCACTTGAGTGTCTAAATCGGGAAATCATAGTTTTTGTCTAAGCATCTTTTTTGTGGATACTATGCCGCTGTGGCCTTCGTGAACTACGTCTAGCACTCTGCGGCATAGTGTTCTGGGAATTACTAGCTTTGTTCCTCTTAGCAGGAGTCCTTAATTTGTCTTGGCCAGCTCATCCTTGACGGCCAGCAGGCAGGTGATGTCTTGTTTTGTCTCCTCGCAGGTACCCTCACCCACTAGGTTAGCCTATTTCCAGTGTCCTGTTTGATACAACAGAGGATGACTTGCAATCCTTGGTCATTCTCCGTTTCCTTTGCTATTTAATGAGGGACCAGCCCTTTTGGTGGATTTCCTTGAATGATGTAATGAATGTATTGATCTGCGATGGACTGGGCGGTTTAAGGCCCCTTTCAAGGGTGACTCACCAAAAAGTCTGCCAGGTTGTTCTCTTTCCAGGTCTGTGTACGATGTTGAAGCTGTAGTCCTGCAGTCGTAATGCCCATCTACCGATTATCAGTGGCATCTTGGCCTGTGGATTCCCATATATGAACAGTAGTGCCCGGTGGTCTGTGACTACTGTAAACGGTTTGGCATACAGGAAAAGGTGGAAGTGCTCACAGGCCTCCACACCACGGCTAGGCCCTCATTTTCAGTCTGTGAGTAGGCATGTTCCGTTTTGGAGAGGCTCCTGCTGGCATGTGACATGATGTGACTTGCTGTGCTGTCCTTGGTGTTGATTTGCGATCGGATGGCACCCAGACCAACATGCTAGTGTCCACCACCAATTCTGTGTCCCTTTTGGAGTTGAACTAGGCTATGTTCTTGGCGTCCGATATGCGTTGTTTGATGGACTCGAAAGCCTGTTGACACTCGCTTGTCGACGTGAACTATGTGTTCTGTTTTGTTAAAGCCCTGAGGGGTTCGCTGATGGAGGGGAAATCTTGTATGTAGCAGGTGCAGTAACTGGCAAGTCCAAGAAATGAGCAAATGTCTGATGTGTTTTTTGGTGGGTCTGCCTCATTCAGTGCATGGACTTTCTCAGGATCTGGGGACATGTCCTCTGATTAAAATATGTGTCCGAAGAATTGAAGGGTTTCTTTTCTGAATTCGCACTTGTTTTTGTTTAGAGTGCGTTGGGCTTCTTCTAGGGCCATGTAGTGATTCTACACTAGCGACGAGGTCCCAGAATCCACAGTCCTGGCGGTTCATCCTCGCAGTGGCGCAAGTGGAGGAAACAACAGCTAGGTGATTTCAGAGGTCTGAAGCGGTGGCCCATTTTCGTGCAGAGGCGTGTGAGGAGCCCGGGGAAGTGGAAGCCCGCAGAGTGTTTTCCTTCACCTATCGAAGGTCGTGCAGAGCAGCACCTGGGTGTGAAGCACAGACTCCACCCACAAGTGAGCGCACCTCACTGGAACATCTGTGAAGGTTACATATCACACTATGCAGCTGTGGCAGAGCCAAGGGAAGAAGGGAAGCAGTCCGGTCCAGAAACAACTACAACCCTCACATTACACTAAGCACGGCAGCGCATACGCAAAAGGGGGGTAGTCAGAACCAAGGCCACTGTGGAAACAATTGCATGGCACAAATGACACAAATGGTCATTGGGACACTGCACCACATGGACAAAAGGAAACGAGCAAAGCAGCTGAAACACTTATTGGAAAACATGCAACACCATCACAGCCACGTGTTTTTTCCCTCGCTCCCTAGTAAAACCCTGCAACTGCCACCAAGGTGCATCCCTCAGCAAGGGCAGCGGCACCACATGTCAAACAAACACAGAAAACACTCCACCAGACCATGGGTAGCCTCATCATTGGCTCAAGGCAAAAGAGGGGAAGAGCGCACACAGCCAATCACAAAAGAAATAGAAAATGTCAGGGGATGATTGTCCCCTCACGCCTGCAGCACCTTTACCCACCAGAATCCAGGATAGCCTCATCACTCAGCTACCCACACATTTCGACTTAACATAAACCTGCAGCCTAGGGCCTCGCTGGAAGAGATGGATCAGAGACTTTGAAGTGTGCATCAAGGCGATAGGGCCTGTAGATGAAGAAATGAAACACTGCCTCCTCACACTGTCAATTGGCCCCAATGTCTGAGACATCGTGGATGCGCTCCCAACTGACACCACGGACACCTACACAAGCCTAAAGACAACACTGACAGACTATTTCACTCCACACTCAAACGTGGACTATGAGAGGCATGTGTTCCACATGACTAAGCAAACAAAAAGGGAATCCATGGACGCTTTTGTCATGCGGCTAAGGCTGAAGATGAAACATTGCAATTTCAACAACTACTTAAATGATGAGGTGCTGAGGTCGCAAATCATAGTGGGCTGCGAATGCGCAGACTTTAGAAAAAGACTACTACAGAAACCACTCACACTAGAGGAAATCTTGCACCTCGCACTCTCAGACGCAGTCCTAGCCTCCCAAGTCGAAGGTCCAGGTGAAATCAAAATCACCCATGACAAGTGCAAAGTCATCAACAAGTTAGACACCGCCTCCAGAGGAAATAGTGAACCGTTTTGCTACAGATGCAGTTATGAATTTCCACATGAGGTCCCGTGCCCCGCCATCGGCCAACAGTGCTCCCCCTGTGGGGGAGACAACCACTTTAAAGCGGTGTGACGCATGTATAGGAGTCAGATGAGGGACGAATCGAAACAACCACAAGGGAGAGAGTGACCGATACAGAATACCCCTAGTACATCCTGCCAAAACTTCGAGCCTCCTTCCAGCAGACCTAGGGAAGAGAAATTGGAGAGAAGACCCCATGACAGGACATTGAGCAACTGGCGAGACAACAAACCAACACCATCAAGATCAAGGAGAAGACCCCATGTGATACGTACACTATTTAGTTGAACGCTCTGAATCTGACAGTAGGTCGAGTGGATCCTCTGAGGATGACACAAGGAAGAGCAAAAAGCACAGAGAGGAACCAAAAAATAAAGGCTACCTCTATACCTTAGGAAACCCGACGGCAAAGGAACACAGCCCAACCCTCATCATTCATGTGAACCAAATAGCTGATGAGTTCCTCTTAGATACAGGAGCAACCGTGAACGTGATCAGCGAAGCGGTCTATCATAGCATACCACAAGCCCTTCATCTTCAACCAGCCAAATTCCATTTCTACCCATACGGATCAAAGATACTGCTACCATGCAAGGGGTACTTTATGGTGTCATGCACGTAAAAGGGACAGTCAAGGAACTCCCCATGCACATGCTGGAGGACGCCACAGAGAGCAGTTGCATCCTAAGGTACAAGGCAGCCATTGACATGGGCCTCATCCCTGTGTTATAAAGACTGATGGTTCATAAATATCTCGACCCCACAGCAAAAATGTAACAACGTTTCCCTGCTCTGTTCAAAGCCCCTGGAAAGCTAAAGGGACGCCAGGTAGAACTACACATCGACCCAAGGATTTCTCTGGTAGCCCAGCATTATCGAGGAATCCGATAAATATACTGAGGCAAGTCGAGGAAGAACTCCTCAAACTCCTTGAGTCAGACATCATTGAAACTGCAGAAGGGCCCACCCCATGGGTGTCCCCCATAGTGCCTGTACCCAAGAGGGACTCAACTAACGTACGCAAATATGTAGACATGCACAGGCCCAATTAAGCCATTCTACGAAAACGCCACCAGGCCCCCTGCATCACCAATATGATCCCATCCAAATTGCCAGTGTAGAATCGCTACAAGGTGCTGCTGATACAGTGCCCACACAGCCTCACTCTTACAATCTGCATGAAGGAGGAGGCGGAGACAGGAGGATGAATGCACAGCTCTTTATTCCTCTAACTCCGAACAGTAACTAACTTTCCTGCTTCACGCCCCTCCCATTCCCACAACTCCCCATCCCTTCCCACATGATGAGGGCATCCTCATGACGTGACGACATCACACCAAGGTACCAAGTAGACATTTAATAACATGTATGTATTTACAGAAGCAATTTCTATCATATCTCTGGAAAAACAATCCTTCTCCAATCAAGAAGAACAAAGTGAGCAACCCCTGCACAACTACGTGCAACTTGTAAAGTTCCAACTCAAATATCACAATAAAACAATCATCAGTTAATGTGATGTTAAAAATATACATGTTCGTTGTATTACATAGAGAACAAACAAGAAAAGGAAGAAGGGCTTCAGACCACAAGAGAGGCCACACACATATGAAGAGGGTGCATAAGAATTGAGGCTGTGGATGCAGTCTGGTAAGCAGAAAAACAAAACAATACAAAATGTGAGAACGGTTCCCAACACATGATGTAAGTACTATTCTTTATCGGTGGTGTTCAAACTATGTGCCTTCCCCCTTTCATGGCACAGAAAATGTACAGTGGGTTGGTGCAAGTTTATGTTAAAAATGGAGATGGCTGACATCTTTTAATAAACCCTTGGTCTTCAAGCTGTGACTCATCCCCCGAAAGGAGTCCCAAAGGATGTTCAGTGGGTGGGCATGAGAATATTAAAAGGGGAGGGGAGCAAATGTTTTAATAGACAATCAGCTGGCCCAGTATTTGGTGGAACCCGACAACTTTATTTCTATTTTAGAAGGGACTTAATACAAAAGTTTCAAAACACTTTTACTAAGCAATGTTAATAAAATAAACACATAACTATGGTGTAGTATTTGCCTCTATTTCTGTATTGGTGTCAGCAGTACCTCCCACATTGCGGCGTCAGAAATGTAAGATTTTGGATCGTAAGTCATTATTTATGTCCTCCACTGGGATGACATATGTAATGTATTTATAAATACATTATGAGACAGTCTCATCAGTGTCATGGTCAAATGTGGAAGCATCTTTTAGACCAAATGTGAGTTGAATATGTGGAAATCTCCAAAATGTGGAGCTCTCCAAAATAAATGTTCTACATCTCCAAGCGGAAGGCAAGTATTGTTTGAGATGAAATTAAACATGGAAATAAAACTGTGGTGAAAGTAATGTGAACAATTACTGGATATGAGTTCTCCTGTACATTTATAAGTATTACTTCTTTATTTCACATTGTGTAGGAGGTCATGGAAATACTCCCATGCATATTCACCACAACTAAGTTAAATATGCCAAGTGACAGGACATAGGGTCCTTAGCATACAGAGAATGCCAGCATGATGGTAGAACCAGTATTGTGACAGACATATTTGCCAAGATATTAGTAATATTTGAACACATTTCATTTTTGTCTTTTATGTTTTGGGTTGTTCACTTTCTGACATTTTGGCAAAGTTATTGCCAGTTTTTAATGTATGATCAAAACCATACAATTGGGTTGCCAGTTTAAATTTTAAAACATAATGCACAAATATTCAGTGTTTCATGGCAGAACCCGACCTCTATGGATGGTATCAAACTGAAGCTGAGCAGCATTGTCTTGTTTCCAAGAGAAGCACACTGCCTGAGCTATCCTCTTTTTGAAACACAGCATGATAAATTAACTACATTTTTCATGGAATCTTGGATCTTCAGATTATATTCTGAGCCAATGATACTATGATGCAGTGATGTTCAAAGGTTTCATCAACTCTTCTTCCTTTTCGCTACCAATGAGTGGTGGAAAACACTGTGCTCCTAAAGCTTTTTCGCACACAGTCATGAGACAACCTTCTGCTTGGTGCATTTGCTATGTTTCTGAAACATCTTCCATCAAGTCTCTTGAATATATCGGGTGGATTGTATAGTAGTAGTCATACATGTTAACATGGTAATGGAATCACCATATTCAAATTGACCAGTTTGTGGAGTGGCTTCATATATTTTGGTAGCTTTGTATTTGCTGTTCTCTTTGAGATATACTAGAACCTGTTTTACTTCGTTTAAACCAACTATTTCCTGCCAGATTGTCAATACTCCATTGACTGACACAATTGTACCAACAATGCCTATGAATATTTCTTATATGTATAATGGCTTTTTAGACTGTGCTAAAATCTCTGAATCAATGTAAATGTTGTATTCCTCTGTGTGGTTTCTATGTATTGCTATGGTGATTGTATTGTTTTGTTTTTTTGGTTATTTCCTTTCTGTGTTACTTTCATAGTAATCTTTGCCAATGTTACTTACTACTATTGATTGAATATTTCTGGCGGAGACAAATTGGCAGTTTTGTGCAGTAAGCATAACATAGCCTGGAAGTGGTTTATTGATTGAATGTTAATACTCACAGATAGCTTCAGAAAGTGGAAACAATTATAAATTGTTATGGCTTGAGAGGTCAGTTGGTTGTCATTGAGCTTCAATATGTGCAAAATAATCATGTTTTAGTTAGATCATATGTATTTTCTGCTGTGAGGTACAGGGTCAATTTAAACCAGTCAAGGTATTCATTGCCCTCTGTTTTCAAACACATGTCTACTGTTGTAATTTCAGCAGAGGCATTTTAAAACCATAATATTCACTTATCATAAGTAATGGACCGGAACCTAATACTTACAAACTAATTTGTGGTCATTTGTGATTTGTTACTATTTTAATCATCTTCTTCAAAACCAAAGTAATTGCTTTGATTGCCATTATTTCGTCCATGCTCTTTTTGTGCTGTGCCTGTTAACCAAGTTTTGTATTTTATTTTAGTAATGCCAGTGTTGGGCTATTAGTTCCATACCGTTTATGGAAGATGCTTGTTGTACAGTGGTGTGTGGCCAGAATTGTTATATGATGAAAGGTGTTTTTGTAAGCTGCTTCTGAAATGCAGTCCAAGAAAATGACCACACATAGCAGTGTGGATGCAAAGAGTTCAGGAGTTTATGCTTTGAAGTCTATGTTCTAAAGTGTTTTGATTTTATTTTTTATTGTTTTCCCTTTATGCATTGTCGCAAAAATAGTTGTAAGGATTTGAATGACAGCTGTCACAAATTGAACATTGAGCTGTACTGTGTACTGGATGCCGTATGTGATAAGGAGGAGCACTGGGCTAAATGTTGGTTAGAGCATGCCTCAGGAGTAAAGTGTATTTTTTCATAATTATCTCCTTTGGCAAGCTTATAGCCTTTTGCCATCAACATCCATTGAGATTCGGGTTTTGTGGTCTGGGTAGTAAGCTTCTTGGTTATAGAAAGGTTATATGTTGCCAGTGTGAATTCAATTGATCTCACACACGTTGCAGTAGATATTGAGCAAGCCTGGTTCCAGTTCTTTTAACTAATGAAATTCATTGTTTTATTATTTTCAAGATTAGCATATACAGCTGTCTTTTTAAGATGAATGTTAATGGTTTCATTATTTTCAAGATAAAAAAATAGTATTATTATTATTATTATTTGTAGGACGAATGCACTCAATTTTTGCTCCTAAAACTCCTTTCATTTGAGTGCAGTGACATCAGATTTTCTTTATCAAATTAGTAAGGACTCTATGACAGATTAGTTTTTTTGTAAAAACAATTTTTTGGAATGGCTTAATGGTACCACATTGACACTGGAAGCTATTTTTCTAGCCTGTGGTGTGTGTTGGGATCTTGACTTCTGTTGGTACTGCTTTTGGGCCAATTGTTTGGATTCTATTTTGGTTTAAGTGGCCTAGTAACTATGTTGGTGTCTGGTGTATTAGTACTTTGAAAGGTGAGAGAGATCAATATCTTCTCTTGCTCTAAAGAAGTGAGTGGGGCTTTGATACTGTATTATTAGTACTGTCATATTGGTTTGATTAATTTTCTTCAGGTTTGTTTGCTTTGGTTAGCATTTTGTATCTGTTGGAAAACAAGCATGTCAAGCTAAAGTCTTAGTAAAGCATGTGTAAATGTGAGGGTTGGAAGCAATTGAATAAGTATTGCTTGATATATTGTAGCATATACATTTAGAGACATGGAAAGTGTTGAATGCATTTCTAAATATACAGAGACACATTCTCAAAAACTATGACAAATAAACAAGCACAAAAGATGCAATTTCATTTTTGCATTAGTATCAGAAATTAGCAGGTTACCTTATTCACAATGTTGGCCTGCATACTTCTATATGTTTGTTTTCCAGTGTTGGGACTGCTATTTGAAAAGCAATGTTTTACTGGTTCTTAGCATCCATGTGGGTGTTGAGAGAGCAAATGTCATAGTGGCATATCTTTAAAGGGCCTGTTAATGTATAATAGCAACACAAAAGGGAAAGCATTTCTATACTTATTTGAGGGGAAGGAATGCAAGTGGGATAAGAGCGATTTGTACTGCTTCTCTTTCCTTTAAAAACAAAACAAAACATCAGATGGGAAATTAATAAGGGGCGCGGACCAATATGGCTGTATAAGCTACAGCTTTTGCACCACCTGCCAAATCAAACGAGAAAAGCTGAACTGATCCCCTGATTCCTTGTGCAGAAATGATGAATTGTGGTCTGGAGTTGCCAGGGCTGGTGATCATGGCATTGAGGGGCTATAGCGACGGCATAGCCAGGCTCACCAACTGATGCTGAGGAGCAGTGTGGACACCCAGGGAGTGCTGCGTGGTGGACCATATCAGTAGCGCCTGGCAGCATCGATGATGGGGAGTCTTCTGCAATCCCCCAAAGGAGTGTGAAGGAGACGAGGAAGAGTGCCTGAGGGCTGGTATAGAGAGCCCAGTGGAATCAGCAGGAATGGATTGCTTTTGGCTACACCGGCTGTGGCGCCTCATCCCGCCTGAAGTTTCAGGAGCATAGAGTGGAGTGGGAAAGACCCATAGCTTCAGGCAAGGGCACTGCTATTAGAACAGAGTACTTCTTGCCAGTTGAGCCTGTGATGTGGAGCCGGATGGGAGCCAGAGAATTAAGGATCCAGGTAGCCTGGTGCTAGGGGTGGTCATGGCACTGAAGCGCACCAGTGGGCAGAGACAGAGGTTGTGTCGGGATTGCAGCCTGTGATCATCAAAGCTTTCCCAGGCAAGGGAGAGGGAAGGAGGGAAGCTGCATATGCCTATTGCAGAGCTGGACTCTATGACGTTGGAGGATTCGGCACACAGCAAGGTAGGGCCTAAGGGAAGTGCAGCCTGTAAAGAGCAGGACTGCAGAGTCTCGTAATGCGGCCCTCCAAACTGGAGCCGACTCGCCTGGGTGCCTCAAACAGGTGATTCAAACCCTGCAGAAATTCTGGAATATGAATAATATGGCATGTGGGAATGCAATCACTGTATTGAAAGGCACTGTTGGGGTGGACAAAGCCCACCTGGTCATGTAGGAAGATATTACAGACATATTGCAGGACATCAAAGTGCTCATACATCCAGAGAGTAAAATGAAGGGCCTTGGAAAATAAATTTAATGCAGATGTGATGGTGATGAGCTGCGATGCCCAGCCCCTGGTACTGGAAGTGAGGGAGGCAGATGTTCTTCTGAAAGTTGATGACTCAGAAAACAGTGAAAGAACAAATCAATTGAGGATCCTGGGCCTGAAGGAACAGAGGGGTGAAACATCAAAGGATGTGGAAAGAAAAGTTAAGCACATTGTGAATGCCCTATTTAAGGAAGAGAGTGGAAAGGCATTAAAGATAGATAGTGCCCACAGAATAGGCTCAGGAGGCAGCATAGGGCTGAGGTCAGTAATGGCTTGGTTTCATTAATGAGGTGAAAAGGCAGAAGTCTTGGCTAAAGTGAAGCTGCAGAACGACATATGCTATGAAGAAGAGCACATAAGGATGTACCAAGACTTATCCATCGTCACACTCTCCAGGAGACGGGATTGCCACCAGCTCATACTCTGGCTGACAGTCAGGGGGATCCATTATTGCTGGGCAGATGCCTTTGCATTTATATGTAAGGACAGAGTAGACGGCTTCAGGATAGCGACGGGTCAGAGGCAAACCACGCTCTGCAACTAATCTCTAGCAAAGAAGGGGGAATTGAGGGACAGTTTACGGACACCAGAAGGCTTGGACTCTGGACCCACTGAGAGGACGAACAGCATGGAAGAATGTGATGGGCGGCAGGAAGTTCATAAGATTGATAAGACCAGCTCCAATGCAGTGAATCTGGACCCAAGAAGTGGTTTTAAGAGTTGGAATTGACGCTGGGATATGAGAAATGGGGGGTCGTTCAGTTTGGCACCTAGATATAACACAGAAGAAGATGTAGAGAATGTTATAGAATTTGGCTGGGGAAGAAGGGTAGACTCTAGTGGCCCATTGTTTTGTGGATGTCTTGTTGTTGTTGGGTTTGCTGACACTTGTTGGGGTGAAAGGTTGGGAGGGGAATTGGGAATTGGTGCAGATACATGTGAGGATTCCTTATTTGAAGTGAGTATATGGGGATGGCATTTCATACACGAGATGTAATTGATAAGTGATTGGGCTGAGGCAGAGAATTTGGGGCTGATCTAGCTACGGGGGTGTGGTTCCTGAAGGTGGAAACTTTAAACATAAAGGGGCTAACCTCTCTGACCAAGAGAGCTTTGGTGGCAAGGGAATTATGGAGGATGTCTTGAGACATCCTAACATTGCAGAAAACTAGGCTGCGGGGGATTAGCAAAAGATCTGAAACGCACAGGTGGGGCAGACCTTCTGGGCTTCTGGAGAGGCCAAAGGAGGGGGGATTCTTTTCAACAAGAATTTGAAGCTAAAGCAGGTGCAGATAAGAAGAGCCGTGGAGGGCCATGTTCTCAGGGTTCAGGGTTTGCAAGAGGAGAGTAGAATTTCAGTGATGTCAAATTATTGCCCAAACCAAGGACAGGTTGCCTTTTGCAAACAGATTTTGGATTGCATGTTCAGCACTACTGGGGAATTGATTATAATAAAAGGAGACATACATTTATGGGCAGATTACTCAGTGGATAGTCTCTCCCTCTGGGAAGAGAGGCTAAACGTAATGATACATGATGGGTGAGGGATTGAAGCAGATGCTTGATGCTCAAGGCTTATTGGTTTTCTGGAGACAGTTGAAGGGGTTCCAATTCTTCTCCTCCCTACACAATACTATACACGGATTGATCACCTTTTCCTGGAAGAAGGGATTTGTCCAAAGAGCACAAAGCTGTGTGATACAACCTGTTGGCTGGTCAGATAACGACATGATGGTCATGAGTGAGGCTGTGTCGGGGCTTAACAAACATGATTCAATGTGGAGGTGTAATGATGCTCTTTGGAGGGATCAGGTATTTGCTGGGGAATTGGAGGAGGAAATAAGTGAATATTTTAAGCAAAACTATATGGGTAATGTGGATCTTTGTACGGTATGGGAGGCAGTGAAGGAAACCTTGGGGGGCCTGCTGATGAGAGAGAGACAAATAAGAAGAGAGAAAGGGGTGTACTGGAGGATATCCTGAGAGGGGAAATAAAAGGACTTCAGGTGAGAATACAGGATATGGGGAACTGCACAGGCAAGTCCTTCTGGAACTTTAGAAGAGAGGATAGAGGTGAAATCATTGGGAATAGGAGGTACGGTCAGGAAACTGCAGTTCCTTTAAAGAAATTTGAGCAAAAGGGGGACAAGGGATACTCTTTACTAGTAGCCAGACATAAAGCACAAAGGGAGGAATGCTGGATCGATGAGATCAGGGACACATCAGGGGAAGTCTTCTCTGCTTCAGGAGATATTGCAAGTAGATTTGCATAGTTCTGCAAATGATTATACAAAAGGGAAGAGAATATATCTGCTTTGGAGGCGAGGAAATATTGAGAAGATTGTACATTGCCAGCTCTGATGCATGATGAGACTATGGTGTTCCCATTATGGCTGAAGATGTTAAGAATAATTAAATAATAATAATAATAATAATAATAATAATAATAATAAATAATAATAATGGGAAAGCACCCGGTGAGGATGGGTTCATGATAGGGTTCTTTTCAAATATATGCATGGGTACTTCTGCCCGAGCCCCCCTCCTTCCGGCAGACATTGATATCAGTGATCCACAAGGAGGGAGGAGGCCCAGAAAACTGGGCTTCAAATAGGCCAATTTTGCTCTTGAACGTTGGAGCAAAACTATCAACTAAAACAATGCCCACTAGATTCGAGAGATTACTACTGAAACTGGTGCATTCTGATCAAGCCAGGGGGTAGACATATTAAGGAAAATGTTGAACCTAATGGGGCAAGTGAAAGGAAAGGGGGAGATCCAGTGCTTTTAGCACTTGATGCTGATAAAGCTTTCAACAGGGTTCTCAACAGGATACGATCACTGTGGATATAGGAGCAAGGGTGATGGTCAATGGAAGGGTGTCGGCCCAGTTCAGGCTTCAGAGGGGAACAAGGCAGGGATGCCCGCTTTCCCCTCTGCGTTTTGTACTGTCCCTAGAGCCCAAGGCAGAAAAGGTGAGGAAGACAGAACTGGTAATGGGTATAAAGGTGGGAAATAGGTAAAATAATAAGCTGAGTAGGAATGCAGATGATATTTTGTTACACATGACAAACTCTCACACATCTATCCTGGTGGTGTTTACCACTGTTGAGAAACATGGAGCCTTATCAAGGTAAATGTTAAGAAGTCAATCCTTTTTCCCTGTTGACAGAAACCCAGGGGATGACACAAGGGACTTGTAGTCCCTCTCGGTGGTGATCCAGAGAAGCAACATTCAATACGTGGGAGTAGTAGTAACCATCACACTGAAGGGTCTCTGTGTCGCAAATTACCACTCGCTGCTTTTTTGCATTATTCGGAAATATGGATGCCTGGGAGCAAATCACCTTGTCATGGTTAGGTAAAGTGAACGCACTGAAAAATAATCTCTTATGAAGAATTATATATCTGTTCCAAATACTGCTGATCAGAGTCCCAGAACAGATGCTGAAGGAGGTGATGCAATGGATGATGCACTTCTTATGGCAAGGGAAGAAATGGAGAATAGCATATTATACTCTCATCCAGCCAGAAGAGTTGGGAGTGGTCGGGCTCCCGGATTTGGAGAGCTACTACGGGGCAGCTCAAATGAGGGATTTGGTGCCACACCAGAGGAACGACAAAGATAAGTGTATTTCGCTGGAGAACTACTTGATGCTACTACTACAGTGATGGTCAGGAAGTGGCTTTGCGTTCTCCTGGGGAGCTATCCATAGAAGAATTATGAGCATGGATTTCTATGCTTTATCTGGGAGGTCTGGGGGAAACAGAGGGCAAAGAAGGGGATTACATTCTGGCCATCACCATTGAGTCACTTATTGGCCCTACCCATCAGGGATGACTTCCCATACCCAGCAAGGTTTCCGGGGTGGTTTGAGGATGGCCTGGAGAGAGCAGGTCAACTGTGGGAAGAAGGTATCTATACATGAGCTAGAAGCTCTCCGTAACATAGGTAATTTGTCAGTCTTCAGCAACCTGCAGCTGAAGGGAGTAGTCATGGCAAACAACTGGACAGCCGAAATTCAGAGCGAGCTAACACAAACCAACATGTTTTTAAATATGAACTCCAGCTCTCGAGGACTCATTTCAAGGCTTTTATGCTAATTTGGCTGGGGGGAAAGTCAGAGAGAAAAGAGGACTGAGAAATAGATGGATGAAAGATCTGGGAAGGAAACTTGGTGATAGTTGGATTAACATATATATAAGGGTGTATAAAACTTTGATAGTGTGTCAGTATACACCGCACAGCATCAAGTTGTTATGTTATATATATGGCAATACTACCCTTTCAAGCAACGTTTGAATATTCCATGGGGTGAGCCCCTTATGTTGGAGGAAATGTGGGGAGAGGGCCAGTTATTGGCATATGTAATGGTCGTGCAACTGAGTGCAAAAGTACTGGAAAGAAGTCATGGGTTGGATTGGAGACATGGACGGTATTCAGAGGGAGCTAGTTCCCATACTGTTGTTGTTTGGGCTGGGGAAAGGGGAGGTCAGATGGGATACCCTTCCCCCTATGGTGAATTCCACATTGCTTCCAACTAAGGTCTGCTTGGCAGTCACATGGAAAAGGGAACCCCTGCTGAGTGAAAGGGAATCAGTCATTAGGGCAGGAGAAATATATGAAATGGAAAATCTCACTGCCATGCTCCACGACACTCATGCCTCGAGAGAAATGGAATGGTTGCTGTTTATAAGGAAGTACTGTACCAGGACAGGACATAGCTCAGATGGGGGTACCAACCTCACCATGGACTGAGGCAATCTATGGGTGCTCTGACCACTTGTGTCCCATCAATCCCTTTAATACAATGGGATAGGAGCAGGACAAGGGTACTGGTGTCAGGGTTTTGGCCATGTGAGGGTTGTGCTCATTTGTTAATTCATGATTGCTCACTGGAGAGAGTTATCTGCTTCAGTGGAGGGAGGGGGGTTAACAAAGAAGCCACAATATCTGAAGTATATTGAAATTGTAGGATATGTTCTTTTTCTTAAGACAATTCAGTTTTCAAGTCGAGTTTTTTCAATAAAACATCACATGTTCAGGATTCATTCTGTTATCCTTTGTATATAACTTTGTGCCTGTTCAAAACAGGTGTAGGACATTTATTTTGTTTGCTTTCTTTTCACATATCCCTTTTGTGAATATGGGATTCATTTTAGAATTAACAAAAAGTGTGCCTAATTTGCACAAATTGGCAAAGAGGTGGGAAAGGACATGTCAAAGTGGGCATTATGATTCTCACATTGAAATGCACTTTGAGATTAGGGTACGCCTATGGTTGGTGCACATTATATATTCTGCTGCTTAATTTCATAATTAGTGTGCGGGAAGGAATGTTATGCCAAGATAATGAAATGTTCTCCAAGCAAGCTATATGCCCAACTAGCAGTGCAAGCAATACATTTGGAAGTTTCATTAGGGGCAGCGATAATGATTCTTTAAAACGTCTAAAAGGCTATTTGTATTGTTATAACCGTGACTGCATCTTGAAAAGTAAAGTAAAATAACCTAGTTAGAGGTGTTGAAAGCTTTGATTTTACATTGTATAATGTCAATAGACATAAAATAATATAGAAGGGAAGCTTTTACTATCTGTAAAATATGATTTTCACTGCTTGTTTTGTTTAATAAGTAAATTAGTAACCATGGATTACACTCAGGATGATTTTCTGGGTTCTCTTTATTAGGGTCTTTGAGAGGAAACATGTTGGGCATTTTTTGAATTGTTAGCTGAGGGATCCCTTTTTTTCTGATTAGCACAAGTGTTAATATCTGGTTTTGATGTTTCGATAGGTCTTCTCTGTCTGCACCCCAAGACTCTAGAACCTCCTCCCCATCACTATCTGACTCGCTCCCTCACTTCTACAGTTCCAGAAGCACCTCAAGACCATACTCTTCAAGGAATTGGTAGTCCCTAACACCTAGTTTCTTACACCATCCACCCCCCATACCTGAGACAGAGTGATGTGATCCCCACTGTTTCTTCCCCTGGTTACTTGTAGATCTCATTGCTGACAATTGCCATCCCTGCTATGTTGTTATATTCCCACTCCCTTGTTTCTCTGCTCCCTAAACGTGTTCTTTACCCTATTATTGTAAAGCATTATGTTGCTTCCCAAAGCTAGGTCCATGCTCAATAAATACACTAATAATAATAAGGTTAGATAATTAACAAGTGAAGGTACTTCATGTGAATAATATGGATTGTTGTTGTTGAAGTAGCTTCTGTGCCTGATTCGGGTTCCAAGTTCTGTGGAAATTATGAAGGATATATATTATTGTCATTATGGAATAAACTATTAACATATGTTATTCATATTTGTTTGATACATAACAATGACAAATAGCTATCAGTAGTTTTATTACAGGGGTTGCACTTTTGGTAAATGAGAGGAGTAGGTATTATATTGGTATTTTATGTGTATATTTACTTACTAGTTCCTGAGGATTGCACGGAATTCTTAGTGACGTTATTTCTAAATGTGTATAATATTTATAGATGATTGGTGCTTTTTAATAGCTGCAGAAAAGTACATGAATTTGTAATGTAATGTGAAAGAGCATTAAAAGGGTGTGCATTACTATGCTATGTGTATTTTGGCATTTTCATTGGTAGTGAGATAATATCTTTGCGGTGACAAGAGATGATATGTTCTTCTGTATGTAACAATTGTATTTCACAATTTGAAGCTAATCTCAATAAATGCAAACATTGAAAAGACCAAAATTCCTACAGGGACTATACTATTTTATAACATGAATTTCTAAAAATATTGTTCAAATTAACTGGTCATATGAGTTTGAACATTATCAATGCATGCATTGACATATCTTGTACGTCCCCTTTTGCATTTCAAAAATCCTCTACACTTCTGCAGATTTCAAAGTGGATCATGTGTTTAGAAATAAAATACATTTCAAAATATAGTTACACAATATTTATGTGCATTTCTTCAGGAGTAACTTAGAGCTGTACAGAATACATCTCAAGGCATGTTTTACACATTTCATTTCAACAGTGTATAGTAGCAATTGCATTAAATGGAAGTAGTTAAAATAGTGTATTTGGTCTATGTGAAAGAAGATTGCATCACTGTGATGCTGGAAATGCATCGGAGGGACAGGGCCTCCGTATCCTTGTCCTTTACTGCTTTTTATCGTGTGTTCTGCCGTGTTTTCCGCTCAGGAGTTCATGTGGGACTCTTGGCGGTGCAGCTCTCTTTCTTTTGGTTTGGTGACCGGACCCGTAAAATACCCTTATGGCACCCATGGGTGGGGGTACAACCCTGTGCCCCTAGTATATGTTTTTGGGCAGCTGTGGGTGGCCCACAGAGCAGGGTATGGGCTGGTGGCAGCTCCATGCTGAATTTGACAGGAACGCGGAGTATCCTCCATTTTGGGATACCCCAGCCCTGCCATTGGGATCAGTTGATTCCTGATGGAAAACAAGATGGCCCCGGTGGCCTCTTGCTTTCTATTACCCATTACCTTGTTTTCCCAAAGTCCTGGGAAGCCCTGACTCTGTCCCTTCTCCCTGACTGGCTGTTGGATGGAAGTGCCATATATGGTGTTGTTGTGAAGGCCCCGTCAGACTAGCTGGAGCCTTCCCAGTGATGTATGTTGTGGGTACCTCCTGTGGGTGGGACCTGGGTGAATAGAGTGTGTGACGAATATGCATTCTATGTTGTGGGTGTCTAGTATCTGGTGGTTGACACAATGACTGAGACAACCCTGCCCGAAACCGGTATGAATGCAGCTTGGAGTGTTGAATGGCTCGGTACTTGTCCCAATACACATAACTTGTTGTGAGTGTCTGGAGAGAAGTGAATGGCCTGAATACCTCGTGTGCCTGATTGGCTGCCTGCCTGCATGAATGCCCGTAGTTGTGATTGGATGCTTGAGTGTGACCCAGCGGAATGAAAGGGAGATCAACGGTATATCTGGGGACCTCTCACTGCTAGGAATCGTGTTCAGAAGCTGAAGTCCACTACGACGAGTAACTGGATTAACTGACGCTTGACCTTGAAGCCCTGCTGGACGAGAAGAATTGCTGTTGCTCTCCTTCACAATCTGAAAGCTGCTGTGCCTCCAAGGACTGATCCAGAGAGGACCTGGTAAGGCGCCCTCTTCCCGAGCTACGAGGGACCATCGTGCACAGCTGATCTTTGCCAACGCTCCCTGGTAGACAGACCTTCGACAGGCTGCCGACCCGATACGGGGACTGCTGCGGAACTCCAAGGAGAAGCACTAGGACTGTTGTCCGCCACTGTCGACGACCGCCGTCGCCGACCGGAGCCGCCGTGCTCCCGTTTGCCTAAGAACTTTCCTTGATCATCGGACGCTCTCGTCTGCATCGCCATCCGCTTGTCTCCCGCTGGAGAAGGCCCGACCGTCGATGCGCTGAGGAGTATCCACCGGTGGGTTTCCCGCCACCTACAGACCGCAGAGACGCGGACGACTCGACGCCCTTGCTGGGCCACAGTTCTTCATCATCTCTTTGCGGTCCAGAACTATTGTCACCGAGGTGCCCCGCACGCCTCCTCCTTGCAGGACGCCAATGCTCTGTCGTCGACAAGCACCGCTAGGAACGAAGCTGCCACTTCCCTGCCATAGTTCACCCTGTTCACCGTCGGACGTTCGACGACCCGTGACTCCTGCCTTAAAGGGAGGGCACTCAAGAAGGGCCGTCGATTCCCCGACACCGAACGCCAAGTTCCCAGACACCTCTAGACAATCCATGGCTCCCGCCTGAAAGGGAGGCACTCAAGAAGGATCGGTTGGCGCATCGTCAGAGAACTCTACTCCACCAGGTACATTGGGGGGGTAAAATCTTAACAGTAAGAAGTAAGACTATTGAACATTTGGACTGGGCTTGTGCTATATATCTTTATTTACAGGTTGCCCAGGTGGGGGGATCTCCACACAGAACTGTGTCCAGGGTACGGGGCCAGTATTCTGCCTAGCGTTTCAACCATCTTACGTTCCTTCCTATCTCTATTGCTGGTTTACTCGTTATTGATCTGTGTGACATTTTAACTGTACAGTTGATGCACTTTAATGAGATTTGATAACATTAGTGGTACCACTCTAGACGTGTATATATTTATCATTATTGACTTCCAAGTACAAAGTGCGTTATTGTGATCATGTACATACTTTTGAATATTAATTATATAAAGACTGTGTTTTCAGTAATACAGTGTGTGGACATTCCTTTGTGGTGGTTCGGGGACTACACTGTACTTAAGAACCAGCCTGAATCACCTCCTGAGAAGCTAGGCCTTGATTGCTCGTCCATTGCTACCACAATAGAGAATCTTGGCTGGGGTCCTCTGTGCCTCTCCTCTACCATATAGAGAGCAGAAGTACAGACACCCCCTACCGGTCTTTAAAATCACATGCCCTCTCATGGGTGTAGTCCTTGTCCAAATCTATGTATATGACAGAACAAGTACTGTTAAATGCAGTAATACATATTACATATCGTCCAACTCATTACCACATTAATTGTAAAGAGAATGTTAAGAGAAAAAGCAGTTTATTCTTTTGATGAGATTAAGTTTGCCTTTAATTAAAATAGACACTGCTTTTGTATTTTGAGGGATGACCCCTCTATTGTTTCAACATCCTTGATAGCATATATAACCACTTAAGTGTAGGAGTGGGCAGAGCCTGCAATGATTCCATATGGGAACTCAGGATGAACATAGATGCCCTTAAAGGTTTAGGGGTAGTTTCACTGCATTATGTTTATGATGTTATGACTTTATGATTGTATACTACATACCTTAATAAAAAAATTATTAAAATTAAAAAAAAAAAAAAAGTTTAGGGGTTAGCATGGTTCATTGTTCCACATACCTTCAGGATGTCTTCTTAAATGATGATAGTTATAGGTGCTGAAACAGTAAAGTGGTAAAGGTGTGGATAGACTGTGTGTGATAGTGCATGATCTGATTCACAGCACAAATGATCTCTCAGAGATGAGCGTTTGTTGATTTGATTAGTGGATTATCTTGTGACTGCTTACATTCAACCAATCTGCCTGAGTTAGATATATGTAGGTAGAAAGAAAATATGGAAACTGTGTTCCTAGTTTGATGTCTGTGGATACATGTGGTATTTCATGGACATCACATGACCCATCCAGGAACATTGTCATGCCCTTTTGGCACCCTCAAATGGAACAGTACTGCTGCAATGTCTGTGAACACTGACAGGTGTCCACAGACAGAGATGTATCAATCAATTGCTCTGTTTGAGGTATTGGCGAATTGATGATGCTGAACCAGAATTGATATGAAGTGTAGTCAGCTGTTAACAATCTGTTAGTTGATGGTGAATTGCAAACATTGACACAAGTGTGGTATTCATTGTTGAGGTAACAGCTTAGGATGAGTTGCTGGCATATGTTTGTAATTTGCCATGACAGATACAAGTGCAGATGAGATATCTCTTTTGATGCAAACCCTGTCCTCTGTCCTCAAACTGGAAAAGCCAGTTGTAATGTTTATAAAGCTCTCTTTGCATTTCCTTGCAACACATGTATTCCATCTGCTGAAAATGCCCGGACTGGCCTTGATGAAATTGTTTTTTTTTAAAGATGTATTACATGTCACTGATGATGGCAATGGAGTCTTTTTTGCAGTAGTCAGCAAACAGTATTTTTCTTTTTGCGAAATCATATGCCCAAAATGCACATTAAAAAGCATAATTTCTGGTTTAAGAATAGTGTTTGCATTTGTATTATTGGCCATTCTATTCCCTTTCATTTGATCATCTAGTCCACGAACTTCCACACAAGTTTGCAGATATCCATCACAGCAGATAAACTTTACTGTAATAAGTTGGGGACGGGATTTCATTTCCTTTAGTTTTTTGCTGGAAAAGGTTGTTCTAAAAAGACCATTTGTTGTTTTGTCTATTTCTGTTTATTGTTATTTTCTATGCACAACCAAGGAAGGATGCAACTTGAGGAGCAGAACCCAGAGACCACTAGGCAGTAATACAGGATGTCGGGTTAGGGAAGTTCTTCTCATGCTGTTTCATTTCAGCTTCAAAGGCATCTTGGAACTGCTCTTCCTGTCAGTGGAGTATATCACAGTACATAGAAAGGACTGCTGATCAGGCAAGTGACGGATCAGCAGCCTCTGTGATATTACTGGGCTGGGCAAAGGTAGAGTGAAGGGAGGGGATGGAGGCAGTGACTGGTGGCCCAGTGAAACAAACGTCCTCCTTACAGCACCTGCATGGAAGGTGCAGGTGTGGCAGTGCATGGAGTTTGTACCACAAGAGTACTGCCCTCATTTGCCACAACTGAGTGTTAGTAAGTGCAGTGCATTTGGGAAGTCCTTGATTTTGACACATTCCCCAATGTGCTGAAGAATTGCCATATCTAAAACAACTTCGTCAGACTGGAGGATCCAGACACTTGCTCCATCTCCTCTTCTTCCTCCTACTCCTCCACTGCACTGTCTATGTTCTGTCCCTTCATCTTCAACCTCCAAATGGGGGTATTGGTGGTGGCCCATGGGGGCAGAGCTGCTGCCACAATAATTGCCATCATGTATGCTGCATTGATTTGCTGTGACTTGCTATTCAACAGAGTTATGCAGAAATGAAAAGACAAAATGGGAGACTACCCTAGGTATGTGCTATCCACAGGTGCTATTTCCTATGACAGCTGCTGAAAAAGAGAATTGAAAGTTCAAATGATGGAGGGAACGGTAAGCAATATTTGGGTCACCTGTAGAGGAGATGTGATTCTTGAAGAAGGTTGGTGTGCCAATCATGGACAGCTCAGTCCGTCAGATCGGAGTGAAGCATGTCATGTCATCTGTGATCACAGCAGCCCATCGGCAGGCAAAAGAACACTCACAATGACATTTTTAGGACTGTGTCACTTGTCTGCGGAGCTACACTTTTGTCTATAAAAGAATTACAAATGCGTCACAGGCCACAGAAATTGGAGCGTGTTCGTGGACATGCCCAAATCTAATACAACACAGGTGTTGTCCTTGGACAGCAAAATACAAAATATAATTTTGGAACATTGTATTTTGCTAGTAAAATGTAAGAAAATAAAGGTTAAGTGTGGGTTTGTTTAGCAACGTGAATGTTGATAGAAGGCAAATTACATATACACATGTATATATATTCAATAGTAGATTTGAATTCAACATTACATTACATTGCCTAAGTTTAAAATGTAAATCAATTTCTTATTGATGGTACAAGGTGTAGCAGTGATTATAGAAAGAACCCTACTTGATATTTCATATTGAGGCCTGTAGCAACAGAATCCCTACAAAAGATATGTTTTGCTTCTGTTTGCCATTCAAATAGTTCACTGCCTCATCCTTGTTCATTTTCAGTAATTGTTTGAATCCCTAAAATGCATATGTCATGAGTTATGCATGTATCCACTGTGAAGCCAAAGGATATTGTGTGTCTCCCATTCCTATCATCCTCAAATCTTCACTGATTTGGAGTCTAAATTCCTGCTCAGAGCTCCCAATGCAGATTATGAGCAAACACTAATAGAACATACACTACAAATGTGCTTCTGTAGTTAATACACTCTCTCATAGGTTACGAATGACCAGTCTAACCTATCACAATAGAACTTTTGTCTTTGCTTATTTACACATAGAACATGTACCATGAAGGCGAAGTGTGTAAGCAAAGTGTTAGGTGGGAGCTGCACCTGTGTTTGTAAGTCGGAGCGTGGATAACAGACTTTGCTGATCATCAGTCTGCTGGAAATACGCCTCATTTTGCTTCACTGCTGTGTTAACCATGCTGCTGTTGGCCCTTTAGGAAGGAGGAGGGCCCTACTATGTGCATGGCGCCATGTGAAGCGCGTGCACGAAGTGTGTAAGAAAAGTGTTAGGTGTTTGGTACCAGGCATGTCACATGCAGTGGCAGATTTAGTTATAACGTAAACGTCCAGAATCAGAATGTCTTCAGCTCTCACTGTCAAACGCTGCATGAAAAGCTGTGAACTGCTTTCCATTGAAATTGTTAGTTCTAGAGCCAGCTGAACTGTTCTGTCAGTAGGAGGTTTGCGACTGGGGGCAAAAGGCCTTTGTGTCAACCTTCGGCTTCAGTTTATAATCGAACTGACACCATTTGGATCCGAACTGACACCATTTGGATCTATCTTCGATTGAACTTGCCTGAACTAGCATTTGTTTTACATTGCTGGAAACTGTACAGCTGGTGACTGTGGGCTAAAGGCCTTTGCGCTGACCTTCAGTTTCGGATTGCAATTGAACTGGTACTATTGGAATCATTTACAATTGAACTTGATTGAAACTCTGCTTGCAACTGCACCGCCTGCGGGCTAAAGGCCTTTGAGCCGACCGTTGCTTTTGAACTTGATCTGAAACTCCATCACGTGCGATTATTTTTGTTGGTCTTCTATTGAAAAAGTGTCCATCAGAGAGAAGTAGCTAAAGTGCTTCCAAACCAGGCGGCCGGTGACTGTGGGCGAAAGGCCTTTTGGGCCGACATTCTGATTTGGTTTGGACAGAATTCGCAACACTTAGGATTACTTCTGAACGATCCGATTTAAAGAGTGTCTGCTTGAAGTCAAAATACAGTGGGCAAACTTTGAGCCGACCTTGTGAACAGTGATTTTTTGACTCCGTAGTGCTATTGTGGAACAATGCAATTCATAAACGTTAATTCCCAAAATGTAAGTTATGGTTACGTTGGAGTTTTAGTTTTAGACAGCCAAGAGCCAGGTAGCATGTTATTTTCAAAAAAAAATGTTTGGTTCTCTTTTTCTCTTTCATTTGGCAGAGTTGTTTTTTAGGGCGACCCATGTCATGTCCTACTTACCTTTCAAAGCTCATATGTTAAACTGGATGGGGGTCGGGCGCAGCGAGTGTGCCCAGTACAGTACATAGCAATCATACTAATCTCTCTAGAATTGAGCTTCAGTCTGCGGGTGGCTCCTCAATTGGAATAAATACTGAGCAAACAAACCAAGTTTTACAAGAGATTATGGAATTAAACGGTGGCGCATAAGTGGGGGTAAACATGCCCCCCCCAAAAAAAAACAAGCACCTCCTCCCAAACCCTCTATAATGCAAACAGAGGATGAGTTGGTTCAGATCATATGCGATGATCTGAATATGACACCAGACCTGATGTTCGAGAAAGGATTGATTGCAGAAGAGGCAGTCGGAATGAAGGTGGTGGTCAAATCGAGGACAGGCAAATGTGTTTGCGCTACCCCTATCATGGAACAAAAAATCACAGACTTTTTCCCATGTGCAGGGTCAAGCAAGGAGGACAGGTGTCGAGCCCCCTTGAAAGTAAAAGTTAGAGAGTTTCTGGACAACCAGACAGATCATAGTTTGCATCCTTGTGTGGGAAAAGTTGGCTGCATAAATCATGCCGCAGCGGAGGCACCAGTTGAGGCTTCAATTGATCTTGCTTCACTAATCACCTGCTCGGATAATGCAACCTTGTTAGATCTGGGAGAGTGACTTTCTGCCCTTAATTTCGAGAGTGCTCCAGACTCGCCACCCTGATTAATGGAATTTATATCACTGAGTAACTTGGCACAGGGACTTGAGGGTACAGAGAACAATGTCATGCACCAGATCTTAAAAGAAGTGGATGACCAAATGAAACCATCTCTATGCTAAATTCCATTCTGAGTGCTTCGGTGGAATTATATGAACAATTTGTGATTAAGTAAAGGCGCACACACTCATCCTCAGCTAATTACATTTGAACATTGGTATCCTCAGTAATTCTGCCTTTCACACATCTGCAAAGATTGTAATGTTTGACAAACATATTGGGGGTGAAAAGGCTGATTGGGAAACAGGTTTGCATGGGATATCGGAAGTTGTATTAAATCAAACCATAAATGTTTTGAATGTTGAGGAAAGCCCCCAAATCAAGGTTCAACCAAAGAAAGCCTTGAGAAAATCAAAAAATGGAAGGAGAAACCAACAAAGAGCCAATTCCAGAAAATTCCTTCGGAATCTTCATTGTACGGAGATGGAGGTCAATTTGGCAAATGCTCCTAGTAATGATTACGATTAAGACAGTGAAACCGTTGGGGCATCCCAGCCACTAAAAGATCTTTTGGGGCCAAGTGTTGAGGGTCATGGTAATACAGAAGGAATGGAGCAACCCACACAAACAGCTGTGCCATTTGCAAAACATACTGGGCTTCATTCCGAGATTGGAGGAAGCCATGGCTATTTGTGCCATGGCTGCCTCCAATACCGGGTCCGGCACCGGTCTGGTTCAATGGGGACTTACCAGTGCATTCAGACCCTGGAGGGACCGGTAATTCCCCATTGAACCAACCATTCCCCATTTCCATTTGAGCACCCATATGGCTCAATGGGAATGAGGAGTGTGATAATAATGGGCTCGCTAATAGCAGGCCCGTTATTAGCACCCTGGTACCTTAGCGGGACCCGTAAAGGACGTGTGGTCAGACCACATGTCCTTTACGGTTCCCGCTAAGGGACCTCGGAATTGGGCGGTAAGTGATTACCGGCACCGGTCTCCTTACCGGTGCCCGGTATCCCTTACTGCCCAACTTGTAATGACCCCCAGTGACTCGACTGATGTCAATGTTGTCCCCCAAGGTATGTTAAATTGTGGTAAATACACTGCAACTCTTAGTGTCTGAGAATGTCCTATCAGATTGGTAAAACCTACTAGAGCAACTCAAATAGTGGGGACAGATGCACTAAACAATGATGCATTGGAGAGCACCACAATTGAAACGTCTACTACTCTTGATGATACTATGCAGCTGCTGCAAGCTTCTGTAAAGAAGCGCTGGGCGCAAATATTTAAATTACCAGTAAAGCCAGCAAAAGATTCTGTAAGAGTAGAAGAAGGAGGGGGTGGGACAATAAGAGAAAAAACAGGTGCATTTTAACACAAATATGCCAGAAGCCGCTAAACTAAGCACAATTCTTAAAACTGGAGGAACATTATTATCATAACTTCCCAATCGGGCATGGGCAGACAATCAAAGTGGGCACTCAAAGAATTTAGCCTTAGAAACAGGTGGAACTCTTGACACATACTGGATGCATTTACTGGGAAAACACTATAACCATTTATTTAAAATCTTTAAGGGCGTGGTAAAAAATCAACGTCGAGGTGGCACACACGAACCAACTGCTCATTGCTCAAAAACTGTTACAACAGCCTGGTCGGGTGGGGGTACGGAGGATTGCAGACAACCAGAAAAAGGTTTGACCGCAATTCGAAAATAGATAAGGACTGTGCAAATAAGAATTTATATTTTGAGTTAGATCGCCAATTGAACTAATCGATTTAACTGAATCTGTCAAATATTTTCAAACATTTGCACGAAGTTCCAACATTGGATGTAGTGATCACCTCTGACATTGCTCACATTAGTTTTGGAGATGAAACAAGAACAAACATGGTTGAAATCTGCTTAAAATCAATACTTAGAAGGCTATCTTGTCAGTAGGAGGTGAATTTGAAAAAACTGGGCTGCCAATCTACACAGCGAGAATAAATATGGATGTTACACTAAAGGGTCAGTGTAGTAGGCAGAATACTGATATAGGTACGCAACTAGATATTCAAACCTATTTAAATTAGTTTAAATCAGTGGGAAATTCTTTTGACATTATTAGTCACACAAAGAACACTGAAGAACAGGAATGTTAGGGTTGGCTGCTCCGCATTTTGCAACGAGAAGCAGCTAAGAACTGTGCCCCTGCATAAAGCAGGTAACAAAAAGGGAAATTTAAATAATAACGTGGAGGCCACATTAGTTTAATGTGTCACAAGCAAGAAAACTGAATTTTTGAAACAAACGAGTGATCCTATTTCAAGAAACCTGGACTAGGAAAATAAATAGTATGGACGGTGTCAATATTATGCAGCATGTGGCTACCAATCTTATGTCCGGCAGGCCTTGTAGTGGCCTCCTAATTGCAACAAGAAATTCCCTAGTCATGAATGCAATGGTAATCAGCAATGACGCTCCGGGCATATTAGCAGCACAAGCAGATATTATCCTACATGTGACCAATTTTAGGGTCCTCATCATTATGTTATAATGGAACCCGGTGGTGACCGCTAAAGAAATCTTCTTGGAAAAAACTATCCGTAATTATAGGTGAGTGGCTATCTTCTAACAATGCAAACATAATTCTAGATGGAGACAGTAACACACAATTGGTTAAAAACTCTTCCTCCGTAAATAAAGAGAAATGGAAGGCTTTGTTTCTTGAATGGGACCTGCTATACACAAATGAAATATTGTTGGTGACTTGGAATGAAATATCACATGGAAAAGCAGTGTCAAGTTATCTGTTATTTCCAGATCTCTGTTTGAAATTTTTACCAATCTGAGGGTGAAGGAAACCCTACTCAGTGATTACAACATGTTGATAGGAACGTTGCCAGTTCAGATCACAAAATAATTGGTAAACAATTGTAATAACCTGATTATTAAATCTAGTAAAAACTGCATAACACATTTTAGGAAAGGGGGCATCTCTTTGACGAGAAATGAAGCAAATTATGTTACAACCAACTCTACTGACCTACTGCAAGTAGGATGCACTAGTCAGATGTTTACAACGTTCTTAGGGGACACAGATGAACCCGTATGTTGGACTAATGTGATACGGTCATATGAGCAGAAGTTCGACAAAGTAATTTGTTTGGAAAAGAAAGTGTATCGTCGGCAATGAAGGCATTTTAGAGTGTTCACATTAGATATGAATCCTACAAATTGCAGAAGAAAATAGCCGACAGAAGGTTTAGAAATTGGCTCCATAATCACTGGCAGGAATTATTTCAAAAAGACAGAACACGAATGTTACGTATATTGATTGAAAAGGACACTCGCAGTTTCTGGAGTCTTATTGGGGAACAAACTCAATCACAAAGGGAATTACGAAGTTGTGCAGTAAGTGAATGTAGTTGGTGTACACATTCGAAGAACATGAATGGTCCATATATAAAAAGGATTGATCTGAGTGGGGAAAAACATGCAAATGTACTTTTGAAGTGGAAGACGTTGCACGTATGATAGCTCGAGCATCTCATTATTGAGCTCCAGGACCACATGGGCTTACTAATGCCATTCTTAAAGGGAATAAATAGGTGTGCACAGAGCTGGTGTTTATGTTATTTGAAGGATCTGATAGGATTCCGAATAAAAATATGGGGACTGCACTAAATGGTCTTGTTATGACTACACTGAGAGATACTATCAGGTCTAATAGGGAAGTATCCTTGTATGTAGCATTGATTGACTTTTCCAAGGCATTTGACACTACCAATTGGCAGATACTGTGGAAAAAATTGAGGCAATGGGATATGCCTTCTTCTCTGTTGTCCATTCTAGAGAATAGACATTCGGATAACCAGATCCAAATTAGATTGGATGCTGAAGGTCATCTTTGCAATCCAATACATATCACGAAGGGCCTCCAACAGGGATGCATACTAGTGTCATGCCTTTTTCATTTGTATTTAATTGACCGGCACAAGACCTTGGATGGGGCATCATTTGTGAGTCCTAAATTGGGAGTAGCGTGTATTAACTTGCTAGCATACGCGGACACGATGCATTGTTGGGCTGTATCGTGATTGGATTCCAAAGGCTGTTAACTGCTCTGACTAAATTTGCACATTGTAATGAGCTGGTAATTAACCAATTGAAATCATATTTCATTCATTTTGTACGGTTACCAAAGAAAATAGAAACATTTAAATGGCACATTGATAAACAAACAATTGAATCGACAAGAACGATTACCTATGTGGGCTTTTGTTTAACGGCACAGACCCATATCACTTACCAGACTAAACTTAAAATAAGGTGGATCAGCTAACTTACCAAATGATGAACATTCATTCAACATTCTGTAAGTTTAGTATAACACCTCTATAAGATTCTATGTTGGGAAAGTAATTCCGAAAGCACTCTATGTGTTAGAGGTAGAACCCTTTTTTTATGAGATGCCATGGGAAAGGATTCAAGGCGGAATTTGGAAAAAGGAATTTAATCTGCCGATCTCTCTGCCAATGGCATCTTGCATTTTGAACTTGGCCTGCAGTGCCTACATTCTTGGTTCAAATGGTGTATTATGTCAGAATACAGAAAAACAAAATTCCAATTAACGCTACTCTGTATGAAGATCTGCAAACTGTACACTGTGTGAATAAGTACAACTTTATGTCAATAACTGAACACCTTGCAAAGGTAATTCTCTGTGCCTGTGGGAATACATTTGAAGACTTAAAGGTAAATCCCCTATAAGTAAAACGTAGACTTTGTGAAAAAGATTGGATAGACACGATTGATAGTACCAGGAATTATCATTTACACTCCACCTTTCCTGAGCTGACAAAACCTTGGAAATGTTGGCAAAGTACCTTGAGCAATACCCTTCCCCCTTTTATCGAGAACAATTATTAAGATTGTGTTTAAATCTACTGCCAACTGAGGAAGTTTTATCAGTCAGATCTATTCATACTGTTCTAATTGAGAAGAAATGTGGTTTTTGGCAAGAAGTTTCTGTAAAGACTTTGCAGCACATTATGGTAAATTATATAGGTCTGGCAGAAATCAGAACTAAATATTTGGGACAGTTCTTTACGTAGTGTGCATTTATGGACAGGGAGGGCATGTGGGGGAAAATACATTTTGGCAACAAAGTGTTTTTAACCATAAAGATTGTTAGGATGCTGCTAGATATTGGACTTGCAGGCAAAGTGAACATGATATTTTAGTTTGTTTTAATGTCTATGTTTAATACGATGATGTAATGTAATATATTTGATTTTTTTAATACGGAGGTTGTTTTGTTAAATTGTATAAACTTGAATAATCTTGAATAATGTAATTTTGTGAAAGATCAATGTTTGATCATAACACAATAATAAACACATTAAAAAATCAAGTACCACAATTGAAAAATCAGTTACTTTGTTGTTGAGCCAATTTAAACGTTGATTAGTGTCTTTATATAAACCAATAAGATGGATTTGTCTTTGATGGTGGGGACTCTTGTGTACAAAGTTGTGTTGCTACATAATTGTAAATAACCTGATAGAATTACAAAATTGGCCAATACTTCAGAAGTAACTTTTGGATAGGATAAACTGTGGAAGAATGTTGCATGATGAATTTAACTCCTTCATTTCTTTCCTTTGATTTGAATCATGTATGCTTGATGGTATCTTTGTGTGATTTGCTCCACTCAGAATTGTGTTGTCAATAATATGTTGATATAACCTCTTGCCAAAAATCTATTTATGGTTAGTTATTTTTCTTGTACCTAGGCATCTGTGTTGCTGCAGTTTTCTTCAGCCATGATGATTTCTCGTGTGGGAATTTTATTGATAGTATTCTGTCTGTGGCAACATTTTGTCATACAGAATGAAATTAACTTCAGTGAGTTTTCCATATTTTATTGTACCAATTGTATTATCATGTATATTAATGTGTAAACACTATATTTTGTTTAATGTGCTGTGAAGTAAGATATTTACCAAACAAAATGTCATTTAGTTAATTGAAATAAATCAATAGAGCAACATCATTACGTTGCCAGACAACAGAAATCTCATTAATACATCTTCACCAACTTACTATATGTTTCACAAGTGGCTCTTTACTGACATTCAAAGCATCCAGAATCTTAGCAGCACCCATAAAGGGATTTGCCAGGCAAGGTGCCTATTGCTCTTCAATGTCAACTTCTTTTGTTTTTATCATATTATGCACCATCAAACAGAAAACAAAAATCATCAATGTCAATTATAACATTTCAATAATCATGTTACAATTCTTTAAATTGGCTACTGGTTTCATTCAGAAAGAACAATTCTAATGGCTGTATAGCCAATTGATGATCAATAGAGAAAGCAATAGGTTAAACAAAATGTTTCGGTTCTATTATTTTCTCCCATTACTGTTCTTATTTTTTATTTTTATTTAAATTGTATTTATTTTATTGAGGATTTGTAAGGCACTTTATACAGCAGAATTATTTTTCAAAGTGCCACAAGGCTAAATGAGAAGGGAACAGGGGAAATCTAAACAATGACAAAAACAGCCATAAACAGTCATGGTCCTCATAGGCCTTTTGGCATTCGGCTGTGCAAGTGCATTGGGCAAAGTGCTGAGGGGAGCCAGAAGGAGGACCTCAGGCTATGTGCTTTTACAGGAGACGCTCAAGGTGGAATGTGGCGCCACCAAGAAAGGGACAGCAGGACAGTGCAGTGGGGGAGAGATCTGGGAGGTAAGGTGAGTGATCCTGCGGGATTCATGAGAATCAGGCCACAGTAACAGTGGCAGGAGGGTGATTAGCAGGGAAGGGAAAGAGTGAAAGAGGTAGAGAAGAGCAGAGTTTTTAGCAGTTTCCAGAACTTAAGGAGGTCCGGCTCAAGTCTGACATGGGCAGGGAGGCTGTTCCAAAGGGAGGCACTAGCCAAGGAGATAGACCTAGCCCCCACTCTCTGTTTGGAAAAGAGTTTGACAGTAAGAGAGTTGAAATTATAGGAGTGTAGTGCTCTAACAGGGGAGCATTTGGGTAGGGAAAGTTGGCGGTAGCGTGGTCTCAAGCCCCAGAAGGCCATGTGGATGATGCAGAGGGTTTTGAATTGTATCCTTGCTGCCACTGGGAGCCAATGAAAAGATTTTAGGGATGGAGAGATACTGTCCCTGGGCTTGAGGCCAAGGATAAATCTTGCAGCCCTGTTCTGGATTAGCTGGAGGGATCGAAGAGAGGAAAGAGGGAGAGGGAGAAAAAAGCTGCTGCAGTAGTCGATCCTGGAGAGTACCAGAGCTCACGAGACGTTGAGCTGCTGGGGGAAGGTGAGGAAAGAAGAATGCCTCTGAGGCGGTGGAGCTGGAAGTGGGACTTCTTGGTAAGGTGTGTGATGTGAGGGGGGAGTGAGAGATTGAAGTCAGAAATGACCCTTAGGTTTTTGGCTTCACGGGATGGGGGGGTAGAAGGCCCAAAGATGATGGCCAGAGGATAGGAGGAATGGAGGGCACAGGTGTCCTGATGAGGAGGATCTCAGTCTTACTGGCATTGCAACACAGATAATTCGCTGCACAGCATGCCTGAATGGCAGACAGACAGTCAGGGATGAGAGAGGAGGAAGAGCGCGAAGTAGGGGGGAGTTTGAAGGAATGCTTTGAGTCATTGGCATAACACTGGAAGTGAGGAGAGAAGGAGATAAATGCACATAAGTGAGAGTCACTCTTCATTATTGTATGCCACATCAGTTCAGATGTATGTTTTAAATAAGATAAATGTCCAATAAGATCCATGCAACTTGCAGCAATTGTTTGAATGTAACATTACTTCATGAAAGGTGACAACATTGCATGCAACATTTGATTTTATCTTCTACCTGAAGACATTAAAAATGTGTTCTTTTTGGCATGGCATACTTCATGGCAAATAGCACAGACAATGGCCCTCATTCCGAGTTTGGAGGTAGTCATGGCGCTATTAGCGCCATGGCTGCCTCCAAAATCCGTCTGACTCCGGTCTGGTGAATGGAGTAATTACCGGTCCAGTCCGAGGTCAGCAGAACCAGTAATTCCCCATTCACCAGAGCCATTCCCCATTCCCATTTGAGCCCCTTAGGGCTCAAATGGGAATGGGGAAGGTTGAAATAACGGTACCGCAATTTGTGGTACCGTTATTTGCTCCCTGGTCCCTTTGCGACTCCCGCTAAGGCCGCCTGGTAAAACCAGACTGCCTTTACGGGACCCACAAAGGGACTTCATGGTAGGGCGCAAAGGGATTACCGGCACTGGTGTCATTACCGGTGCCCGGTATCCCTTTGCGCCCAGGTTGTAATGACCCCCAATGTTGCTTTTTCAAGATAATCCATTCACTTGCACTTTTGAGTGTTCAGCTCCGGATTATCATTTCTGGCTAGTGTGTTTACCGAGGATATGATACTTAATCTACTTACCTTACCAATATCATCCTAACATAAAAATAAGATGAAATTCTAACATGTTTTCTGCTCCAAATTAAGGTGCTTACATGTGCATGCAGTTTGAAGAATTCAATCCCAGAACTAACATTTCTAAGAAGAATTCGATGATAAGCATTTCTTTGCCAACCGTCTTCACTTACAGTACTCATTTGGTGAATTGTACATTTACACCTTTTCATTCCAAATGCAACATTCTGCTAAATCAATCATTCAGCTCAGCAGTGACCACTTTATTCCTCGTTTAGACAAATGAAAATTAATACTTTCATCCCTGAAGAGTTCCTTGGTTATTAACTTTTGGTGTCACATTCTTCCATGTCAACCTTTTACAAATCAATGCTTGGTTTCATCACATCAGATCTGCATTTAGATATATATGTGGCCAGTTTAGACCTTGAATACACACATACGTTTGGATGAATGGAGTTACTAGGCTTACTTTTAACAACATTTCAGTTGCATAAATTAACGTGCTTGCAGTTACCATCATTCTATTAACATCCAGTGGTTTATTTTATAATGTGTCCATTATGTTTCCAAAAGTTATTTGAATTATCAGATTTTGAATTTTTTTCATGTCATTATTGTTTTTCCTTTTCATTATCTACTTGTTTTCTTTCTCATACATGTTAACAAATCAAAATGATTTATTCATGTTTTTGATTTATTAACATTCAATTGATGCTGGTTTATGCCTATAATAACCCGGATTAAGCTTATATTGAGTGAAACATGTATACATTAGAGAAAGTTTGCCAATCTAACAATATTTGTGTCTGCTAATTTCTTTCAACCCCTTTTTAAAATGGGTGGTGGGTTAACAGGGGGTGTACAAGTAAGGTATATTGCTATGATGCCTCTGTTTAATGCTCCAGAGCCATTTCCAGCAGTGATGAGTCAGAGGAGATAGGATATCTGCTGTGCATTCATCCTTAGTCTTGTCAGTGTGTTTCATGTTTTGCCTGCTTGGGATTTTCATACAGGCGTACAACAAATGGATCCCTATGGAATTCACCTCAGTTTTGCGCTTAGGCAAAATCAGACAGCGGCCATATGAATCCATTAGAAAACACTGCCTGTAAAGAGTATTTGCAGTGACAATTACATTTCATGAGACAGCTTTTACTTTTTCCTTTTCCTTCCCATTCACACCACATGCAGGCGTGGTCCCATGCACACAATTACAGTGTTTTACAAAAAGAGACTGATCTTTTATAAATGTATCATCATGTATTATCAGCCAATTCATGAACAAATCTTGGTTGTTTCAAGAAATTCTCTTTATTCTTTCATCAATATCGTTTCTTTGATACATTATTTATACAGTGCAATTTCTACAAGAACACTAATCATTACTTGCCATAGCAGGTTCATTGATTGACCCGATTTTCAATGATATTGTGCATTTCATTTCTGGTCCTCATTATAAATTGGGTGGTGCGGTAATAACGTGCTGGTAATAAGATTTACCAGCACATTACTGCACCAGCCAAATGCAGGTCCGCAAGTGGACGACCTGATCTACCTCCAGCTAAGAGCTGGCGGTAAGTCAGGTGCCTTATCAGCAAATCTTGCTGGTATTACTGGCACCGGCATTAGAGGTGCCAGTAATACCTGCAAATCCCGCATCGAGTCCAATGGAACTCAATGGAATGGGGATTAATAACCATTGGCAGCACTTGTAAATCGGCGGTAATACCACCGGACTGAGCGCCAGCAACGTTAATACAGTTTGGTAGTATCCCACCAGATTTACCGGCGGGATAGCATCAAACTTGTAATGAGGCCCAATATTAATGTGCCTTATCTGGAGACCGTTCCTCCCAACTACACATCAAACTTTAAACCAGGTCCATGCACTGCAAATAACAATTACCCAATGTATGATTTGATTTTCATTAAATGAAATATCAAATTGTCTTTTCTAAACTAATAGGAGTGGTTCTAAAAGGAGTATTATGGGTTCTCTTTTCACAAAAGGAGACTTAATGCAAGCACAATATTATACAGGAATTTGCATTTTCAATTGATTGAATGCGGCGGTTGCCGAGGAATTCAGTGACGTTATTATTGAAGTTACACCTAGATTTATCAATTTGTGGACACAAATGTCTAGATCTTTTCCATGTTTCACTTGGAGCAAGTGTGGAAAAAAAAATCTGTTGTCTAAAAATAGACACATCTGAACATGAAATGTATCTTTCATGGAAGAATGCTAAGTTAGACAAATATATCCTAAACTATTACCTCCAAAATAAATAGCAAAGATTTGCCCCTTTGTCCACTTGATCCTGCCATGACCAGAAAATATGATATGATATGATATGATATGGCATTTGTAACGCGCCTATACACAAGTGATCTCATTTACCCTACAGTTGATTGTGAAACACACTACCATTGGGCAACAATTGAACTACTGCATCATCTGTGGTAGGGTAAAGTGGCCAGGCACTTTAAGGGTTCGGAAGGGGCTAAGATTTTTTGTGAATTTGCTTTGTTATTCAATAATATATAGTTGAAAGAAACACTACAGCTTGGGAGTGTGCCACCCTTGGGAGCATGCCACTCAGTGAGCCCCCCCCCCGACACACACACACCACACCCTAACACACTTGCAAAATCTGGTATACACCCCATTACGCACCAACAATTTTTGGTCCTCATTATCTGACAAACTAAAATAATTGGAACACAATCCTTGACATGTGCACTGACAAAGCCCCCAAAATTCTGGACACACTCACTAACACACCCTCAATTTGCATTGCACACCCACAATCAATCAATCAATTGCATTATTCCGAATACAAATAATGAAAACATCACAATATCACAATTGGTTTAAAAATTGTATACATTTCACTTAACATATTATATAACACATAGATCCCAAGAAAATTAATGTGGACGTTTCTGCTGCTCTGTACAAAAGTCATGAGGTACATATTAAGTAGTCATAGTAATGTCTTTAGCCCAAGTCTTCTTCTCCAGAACTTGCATGGAAAGTGGATATCATTAATATGACAACCAGGTGCAAAGTCGAACTGTATAGCGATAATGCAATGTGTATATCTCAAATGCCATACATTTTTGTGCGCATTCTCAGCCCATATCTCCATAATATCTGCATAAGTGGGACAGAGAAATAGAAAGCGTGGATGCATTTCCCTGGCTGCATGCCAGATATGCCTGTATTCCAGCTACTCCAGACTGTAACAACTGACACGAAGTCAGAATGAATTTTAATGCACACTACTCTGACTGAAAGATTTGTGATTGCATGTTATTACATTTCATAGTCAGGGTGAGTTTTTAATGTCAAATAACCTGTGTGCAGTTTGCTGCTGCATTTGGTGTCTAAAAGCATTTTGATCTGAAGCAGGGCAGATCTCTCGGCAAGAACCCTAATTGGGCATGTCTGTCTGCTCCCAATACTGTGATTGATCTATCTGCCTCATGCCATTCCTGACATGCTAAACCACTGAATCATGCACAGCCATACTTTGAAAAGAGTTCAAACACAGCCTTTTAATAAGTGATTAAATAGAGATTGTTCCAAAGCTTTAACCAATACCTAATTGGTTTCAGATGGGCTTCAAGTATGCAAGTTGGCCATCCCAGTTCTAAACACATAATCATATTGGAGGTAGAGCGAGGAATACCTAAAGTATTTTTGAGAAATGTATTTATTATGTAATTGTAATTGGTTATTTATAACGCGCTTAATACCCAGAGGTTTCTAAGCGCGGACCAGGGGATCAAACTTGTGTTGCCCCGCATCAACTTGCTACCAAGGCGAGCGCGTTGCCCCTGAGCTATCTTCCCAGCCCATGTCAACCTTTGGTTTGGCCCCACCAACCCAAACAACAGTGCCATAAATGGTGTACTGGCAGTCTTGCATCTTGTAAATGTTCAAGGAGGAGCTTTAGTTCCCATAAGAATGTGCAAACACCATCTCAGCATTGAGTTAGATGTTCCTGTGGTTTTTACTACATTTTGGGCACAGGTGCCTTTCTTAGAAAGCTGTATTCCTAAATGTTTAAAGTAGGAGACCTCTTCTAGAGGAATGCCATCTAGTTTGGAATTCATTGTTCTCCCAACACATAGCATGACCTTTGTTTTACCTGGTTCATGACAAGGTTTTTTTTCTGAGAACAAATGGGGTTGTGTCTTTCAACTACTATTGGCCATAGAAATAAGCTCTGCATCATCTTTTATCAACAATAGGTTTATGGGTGCACTGTTTACCTTAATACCATCTGAGATGAGAGCTATTATTCTTACCGCAAGGTCCCTGATGTAGTGGTAAAACAAGGCAGAGGCCAAGACACACTGTTGCCTAACCCCTCCTTTTTCATTGGAAAGGAATATGTAGATTCCCCCCATACAATATGTAACAATAGATGTGCTGTAGTTGTACAAACCTATTATCACCCTAAGGATAGACAATGACATTTTCAAATGTGCTAATCAAGCCAGACAGTATTTCTGGGTACAGCATTGAATAAAATACATAGATGTATAAATGGGAGCTATATATATATATTTTTTGTTTTTTGTTTTATTGGTTAAACATTAATCCCTTGTTAACCTTTAACAAATAGTCAAGTAGAGTTTCGACTCCTTATGTGTAGATTAATCTCACAGTTTGTTGGTATTCATTTGTCTAGATGTTCGTCATCTGTCCTTATTTTTTTGAAAATCCATTCTACTAATTTGAGCACATCCATGTCTGACTAATTTCATGAACTGTCATTAGTCTTTCCCACCATTCCTCCTCGGCGATATAGTCAACTTGTACGAACGATTTTCTCAGAAATCTATTTCTTACTGTTTGGAGTTCTGGGCAGGAGAGAGCTAAATGCCTCGTAGGTTCTTATTAGTTCCGGGTTCTTACTGAATCGACATTGGGCTGCCTGCTCAGGCATCTGCTTTCTCAGATATTGAACTTCTCGCAATGGTAATATGTTCAGTCTACATCGCATCAAGAGATCACGATAGATGGGTGATGGAAATCTCTTTATGTACGCTGGGAGATGATTTACTGCTTTTTTCCCCCAGATAATGTTCAAGCAATATCTGTTCTCTGATTTTAATGTATCAGTTTCGAGCCAGTCTTTTTCCTTTAGGCGTCTTTTAGCTTTATCCGGATTGCCTTTTAGGGTTTCTATTTCCATGAAATTGGATAGTAGTATATCTATACATTTTTGTTTTCATGCTCCCAAGATTTTTTCCTCTTTGGTATTTAGTGTAATTTTTAAAATTACAAAGGGAGTTGCCGGTTTCTCAATGATACATTTCCAATATAAAGAGTGCGATTTCCAGAGGGCTATGGAGGCCATAGATTGGAGCCTCAGTTCATGTCTAATCGTGGCAGTTTACAAGCAATTTGGAAGTCTAAATATCTTCCGCCAACAATATGCTTCCAATTTTCCTCAAGTTTCCCATGTTAAGTTTAGCAGTGACTCTGCCCCGTAAGTCAGTACTGGTATCACCTTTCGCTTGAAAAAGGTAATAATTGGAGTCATCGAATATGTTCCATATCTTCGGTGCAATACTTTGTCTTGGGCGGTTAGTTTTATAAGTCTTTCTTTTAAGAGATCAAGTTGGGCTTGCTCATTGGTGTTTTTATTTATCATAAATGGAAGCTAAAGCTTCTGTTTCCTTGTTTTCACACATTTCTCAATCAAGAGATGGAGTCCAAAAATGTGCTTGACTGTGCTCTGTCCATTTTTAAAAGCAGATTTAGAGGGTAGATTATACAAGTCTTGGTCATCTAATCATTTACATGGGCTAATAGAGCCTTGCTAAAGTTGTTGCCTGTTCAACAGGAGGAGAGAGAATGCCATATATTTTCCCTAACTATCACTTCCACGTGAAATTACGGCTTTCTACAAGGATCATGGGATTTACCCATGTTAACAACGACATTAAGAACTATTGTTAATTAAAATCAATACCCAGATGATTATTTCATCTTTAAAGATATCCAAAGTTACCCCATCTGGGCATAGAGCTTTTCCTGATTTTTGAGATTTAATCATAACCTCTTTTACTGAGAAACACAGAGCATCCTTTATTGGTTCAGGTGAAATGGCTACATGATCTGAGATTTTGAAAATTGGTGAGCCTGTTCTGTTTTCCTTGCACACGATGCTGAAATGATCAAGCCAATTATTAGCTTTCAAACAAGACTCGAGCATACCTTGAGTGCTCCTGGTCTCAAGGAAACAATTTTGCAAAAGTGCTTGGAAATGCTAGACTTTGGAATGTTAAATAAGGTTTTCTATTTACTTTCCATGCAGGCTTTATTTGTGTGCCTTATCACTTCCCAATGTTATGCCCTTTTCATCAGAATTGCTATCTGATAAGATCGTTGTTTAATTTTGATGGCTTCAATCCAACCTTTCTTTTGTGCCCAACATTCCTTGCTAATTCAATTCATGTTTTCCGTGAACTGCATACATTGCTGTGAATAGAGTCTGGTTACAAAGGGGTTGATGATGTTGACTATTGTTTTGCATGATTTTCAATTTTCTCTAGGGATACAAGATGCTAGCAGTGACATCTGCTCTAACACTCGAAATAGGATGAAGAAAATGGCTGGTAAGCTATCCTCTGAATCCCGATTTTCACATTTCATAGGTCTGTGGTTATTAGAATTAGAGGGATGATATGAGTCCCTGGTGGCACTTTAGTCAGATGATGTTATCAATATTAAATACATGAATAAAGTCAATGAATTGTGATTGCCTTCTGCTCTACTTGTGACCTTTAGCCATTTAGCATGTTTCCAGGTCTCTAGGTGGATCAAGATATAATCAATATGGGTAGGATTTTTGTGATCAATGAATGTTTGTTTTACTGGCAGATCACCACCATAGGCAGCCATTGCCATCTTTATAAGTGATTCTTTGCCACATGTGAGCTAGCTCCACTCTGTGGTGTGACTTGATTTTCAGAGTAGCAGTATTATGGTCAGTTCTTCTGTTGTGATTGATTAGGCGGTCAAAATCAGCTCAGGGAGTTCCTTTCCCCCCCAAGCAAGGTAGCTCGCACCCAAAGCGCTTATACAGATTCAGCTTTAGTGAGGCCTCCAACCCATCTTGCACCACCCTAACAAACACCCTCTACAGCCCAAATGAGCTAGGATCCAGGCCATTGTACAGTAGGAATATATTTTTATTTATTTAAGGTTTGGAAAAATGGAATATCCACCAACATCAACCACCAATGCTGTGACAACACCTAATGTCAAAACTCAAAATTACGTTCCGTCATTAAAACAACATAGGTAACATTTTGAAACATGCAATCACAACTTACATCAGATTTAATTGCAAATTAACTAATAGAAAACATTCACAATACAATCAAAAATCGTTTTGGCTTGATATGCAAAGGCAATGTTTGAGAAAGAAACTGAATGGGGAAGTCGTTTTTTAGGCTTTTTTTAATGGAACAGTTGGGAAAAGGAACTCAAATGGGAAATCATTTTTTCAACTTTTATTTAAAAGAAAATGGCCCTCATTACAACCCCGGCGCTAAACCATGGCGCTATTAGCACCATGGTTGGTGCCGGTGTTGTAACGAGTCCGCCATGGTGGAATGGGGAAATACCGCCCCATTCCAAGGTTGGTGGGGCGGTATTTCCCCATTTCACCATGGCCCTTCCCCATTCCCATTTGCGCCCCATAGTTCTCAATGGGACTGGGGAAGGCGCTAAGTACGGTACCGCAAATTGCGGTACCGTAATTAGTATGAGGTCCCTTTGCGGCACCCTACTTTAACGGCTGGTAAAACCAGCCGTTAAGGTCGGGTCCCGCAAAGAGACCTCGTAATGAGGCGTTAAGGGTTTAGCGGCGCCGTTAAACCCTTAACGCCAGGGTCGTAATGACCCCCCATGTTGGGAAAAGGAACTAAAATGGGGAAATCGCTTTTCATCACACATTCAAATTAGAAGCAATGCTTGTTAATTCTGGTTTGGGATGCAAGGGAATAAAGGGGGAATTTTGTTTTGCACCCTCTACATTCACTTCAATAGCAGTGTTTTAGGGCACTTATTTTGGGATTATGGGCACCCCTCTTGGGACAGGAGTCAGGGGTTTCAGAAGAGCAGTCACTCAACTCTTTATTGTCTATACCGGCTCTAACGCACTGGGCATAAACCGTGTCAGTTTCAAATTCTAACAACACTCATCCTGTGATTTTCTATATGGGAATTCATAGATTTAACTTCAATTCAATGCACTAAGGCTCTACACAGCTTCCCCATCCCCACATGTTAATGGAAAGGATTAAGGTGGGTTGTTCCCAAAACAATTCAATTTAAATGGATAGGGTGATTTTCTATAGTGGAATTTATTTGAATTGAATTTAATACAATGTGCCAAGGGCCTTCCCAGTACCACTCCCCTACACACTCTGCGAGATGGAGAATAAGGCTAGCAGTTCCCCCTCACACTTTTGATAGCATTTAGGAGATCTCTACTTACATGATAGGCCTTGATCAGGGAAAACAGCAGGGCTCCTCTCATGACAGCACAGATCTTGTCAAAGATTTTCTCCTGCACCCAGACTCCCTCTGGCTCCTCTGATTGGGTGCCAGCTAGCTTCTAGATTTCCCCGCCACTGCCTCCACTGCAAGGATTGAGGCCTCTCTGCTTTTTTATTTCCTTGCAAGAGTCTGGAAGCTGGCTACCTCTAGGATTCAAGTAGAAAAGGCCTGTTCTGATGTGAAATGGACCTCATATAGGGCTGATGACACTCCTACAATATCATAATTCTCATGGTAAGTATTGGCTAGCACTCTCCCTTCACCTCCCACCAAGACGCCCACTGGCTGCTGATAGGACCAGGAGTTGGAGGGTGTGTATGATGTAGGTTGAGGAAGGAGAAAGATGTGTCATCCCAAAATGACATGTGGGATTTACCCTTTTGGGTTTGGAAAATCTAACAACATGGCAGCTATACACATTTTTCTGATAACTACATAAATCTATATGTTTTTGGATTCTACATTTTAAAGCGAATCGTAAAATATAAATTATATTTTGCCACGCTCTTCCTGGGCAGAGCCACCATTTTTTGTGATTTTCTGTTGCACCAAAATAGTTACAACTCTGACAATGCATAATTCGAGCATTAGTTTCACCATCCATTAATCTATCAATATTTCCAATTCCGCAGATTTGGCAAAATGCCAGAATAAAAATGTTGATCATAACTTAAATTATGTACACCAGAAAAATGCCATTTTTACATGGTCCCAACTGGCATTTTATCCCCATTAAAATGAATCCAGGGTGGGCTCAATAGGACACCTGATGCACCTTTTATTCAAAATAATGTTTTCAATGTTTAATTAATGGCACTTCATCATAAAGGCTTCTAGTTTCATTCTTACAATGGCCCCCACCAATTCTTAGGTTTCTAATTCTCCTTAAACATGTGACCAGCCATCTGCTCAGGCCAATGTTTATTCTCCTCCCTTCTCCTGCGCGTCAAAGGGCTTTGCTCTGGGCTAATGCGCCATTAATGGGGAACCTGACCTTAAAAGTCATTTCTGTCGGTTGTGTTATCTGTAAATCCCATAATTTCAATCTATTTCTTTGTATATTTTAGCATTTAAATTGACAACCAGACCTTCTTCTCCTAGTGGTTCTCAGCCAAAGGTCTTGATTGCAAATGTCAGAGGCACAGACCTTTTAGCTTAGTGTAAAAAACACCAGCTGCACCTATCCTTCAGAAAATACAGCTTTAAATCGACAAGATGCGCTTACATGTAGCATTATAGCATTATATCTAGGCCTGCTGTTTATGAACACTATCTTTCTTTTATACTACATTAGAATAGAGGTAGAGTCACTATTAATCTAGTGCACACACATAAGCCACCATTACATAAGAACCAGTGTTCATTGCTACAAAAACGAAATAGGCCTTTCCCTATAAATGTTGTCATTTTATGTGCTGAGATTAAGTCTCTTTATTCCTGAAAACGCAGTCTGACATTCGACTTTATTTTTCAAATGTAAGGCATTATTCATCTTTTTTAGATTCCAAATGCCCAGTATGGAAAATTTATTGTTTCTGTCCATGTGCACTATTGCAGGTTTGAATCTGTCAAATTGGGCATTTACACAAAGTCAGTATCTACAATGCCACAATCCATTGGACAATGTTAACAATATTCTTAACCAAATGGATGGATGCAATTTCTCGCTCATTCTCTAGGCATTATGTTGAAATCACTGTTTTGTGTTGGCTTTTATATTTCAATGGAAATCCACACTTAGCCAGCTTCACAATCACAGTGGAATCTAGCATGGCCTCTCCATCTGTGTCACTCTGAGGCTGTCGTTTTATCCCACAATTCCCAACCACCCATCTTCTTCAGAAAATCAATAAGATTTTCTGCCAGCTCATATTGTAAATTCATATCGCCTTTTATAGCTTTGTCCAAAAACCCTTTCCCTTTGTAAATTTTTGGCCATGCTTGGAGCAGATGGTCTATTCTCAGAAGTATGTTCATACCAGATGGATTGTTAAGCCTATTGCAAACATTAATAATTAGCAGTTAGAGAGTGCTATGTAACTCTAAAAGTAATGCTTGAATGCCAGGAGAATTTATTGGCAAAATATGAGAGCTCAGGCATAAATCAGGTTTTAGACAATATATCCTCCGCTATCCCCTTAGCCACCCTGTAGTGCTCCTTACAGATGGTATGTGGAAACAAGAATACCTTGCGATATGTACAGCATCAGAAACTGAAGTCTCCTGGATTCTAATGATATCTGAATTAGTTATAAATTCCAGCCACTGCAGAACCTGAATCTTCCCAGAAAGGCATACGATATTTCATGGTGTAATTCTGATAGTGTAATGTGTAGGCACCCCTAAGGGGTAGAAAATCAGCACATGAGATGCCATGACATGCTAGAATTCCATGCATATTAATAACCTGCAAAGGGCCTGAGAAGACCTGTTAGTAGAATGTAGTGCCTAGAGAAGTGCAGCTCTACACATTTCGAGAGAAATCTACATTGCAATAAGCAGTATAGTGCCTTAAAACAGCAAATGGCACCTAAAGCGCTAAAGGCCTGCATTGGCCTATTTATGCCTCAGTTTGACCTTGGTGCATATAGACAATGCTGACTAATCCTGATGTGAAAATGTTATGTCACTGATGCGATTCTGTTTCCTATCTTCACTATCTCTTTATGAATATGTGCTTGCTAACATAATCGTGTTGCAGATTTAGTGAATGCTTAACAAGGTAACACCTTAACACAGAGTAAAAGTTCAAGTGTTGTATTTATTGTGATTGTGCACACGTGTTGGAGGGGGGCACATGCTCTGAGCTCCCACTAGATGAACAAACAAATTCAATACATCTATCCAGTGTAGCAAAGCCAATCTCAGTGTTGTAATCAGACGAGAAAAGACATCGGGGGTTATTATGAGTTGGACGGTAAGAGATACAGGGCACCGGTAATGAGACCGGTGCCAGTAATTCCTTACCGCCCAATTCCGAGGTCCCTTAGCGGGAACCATAAATGATGTGTGGTCTGACCAGACGTCTTACGGGTCCCGCTAATGGGCAGGGCGCTTATAACGGGCCTGCTATTCGCGGGCCCGTTATTAGCGCCTTCCCCATTCCCATTGAGCCCTATGGCCTGCTCCTTACATTGCTCACTTCCACCATAGCCTTCTGCACTTCTTTGTGCAAATAGACCTTCTGGCACACTGTTTGAGTACACACCTGACCCACCAACCTTATAAACTGAGTCTTTCGATCCACAGTTTCCTTTCCAAGGCTCCCATACAGAAAATGGCTGGATGTGGCACGTGGAAGCGTCAAAGTACACCATAAACCGCTGAGTTTTCGTGGTTGGGATGGAGGGCGGGTGCGGTGTGGGTTTGGGGGGTAAATGTAAAACAGGATAAGGAGTTGGGTCTGAAGTACTGTTTCAGAAAAGAAAAGTTTTTTTGGTTTTTTTTGTCGTGTTTTTTTTATGCTTACACATTTGTTTTTTATGTCTTTCGACGTGTTTCTCTTCCCTTCTCCTCACATTTGTATGGACTGAACGTCAATGCATCTCTTACAGTTCTACGGGATTGTATTCAATGCTGCGTGCAGAGTGGCAAACAAAACAGGGATCTATGTGATCCGACCGCGGCTGATTTTCCCGCGGCCGGAAAGTTTGCATGAGAAATGTGCGAACCACCGAAGGTTCACACTTTTACCATGCAAGCACACGTACCCAACCCCTACTTACCATACCCACCACCCACACCCACAACACACCCAAGACACACCCCCACCCACAGCATCAACACACACCCCCACACCCCCAACATAAACATACCCTACTTACCTTTTTCTTAATGCTGAGTCCCTTTGGCGCCAATTCCCTTTCACTTCTGTGATCGGGAACCAGTGCCGCAGGGTACTTTTCTTTTTTTTTTTTACGGGGGCTGCAGGGGTTTCACCCGCAACCCCCGTAAATTATAGTGAGCGTGGTGTTGCGGGGGCCACCCCCGCAGCCACCATTTCTTTTTCAGGTGTTCTGCAGGGGTGTCCCCCGCAACACCCCTCTCACTACACCACACAGTATAGTGAGCGGGTTGTTGCGGGGGACACCCCGCAGTTCCCACAGTCTTTTTTTATACTTACCTACAATGCTACCACCAAAGGTTCAAACATTTGGTGTTCGAACCTTTGGTGATAGCATTTTTAGATCTTTTTGTACATGCACACTTTTAGGTACGATAAAAACGTACAATACCACAAAACAGGATTGTCAATGGAGGTCAAACAAATTCCATTTCCTTGGACCAACTGCAAATCTTGCTCTTTAATGCTGTCATAGTTGGTGCTGAACATACCAGCACTGCAAATAAAGGCACACATGTTTCTGTTTATAAAACACCTACCGACCTCTGGCTGTGGGCAAATTACACCCTAATGTGCAACACGTGCAATTACCTACAACATGTGCTTGCGAATGCATAGCACCTCACTTTGGTTGTTCCACCAAGTGTAAAATGCTCTCTGCACCCATTATTCAAAGGTCACCATCCTCGGAGAGAAACAAAGGCAACTCTACATGGCTGCAGTATGGTGTGCTGGCTGTCGTCAAGGGTTAGGCTCTTGGGTGCAAAACCAATGGCCTACGACCCTTGGCCATGTACCCAATACTGTAGGACTAACCTACACCCAGCACAACATAATAGCCTCATGAAAGGGAACATTTCCCACATACCACAAACGTAACATTTGATGGGTGGTGCAAAGGGCAACTCACGGCAACCGCAAATAGCGCCATGTGGCTCCCCAATGTCCAAGGTGGTGGCATAATGGGCACCATATGTTACTGGACTCATATCAGGTCACTTGTGCTGTTCAACCACATCTACAAGGTCCTGCACAACCATTTTTTCAACGTCACCACCATCGGAGACATGTATACTTAATAGCGCATGGCTGCATTATGGTGGCGTGCGATGGTGCAGGCCTAGCCTCTTTGGTGACTGGCCTACAGGCTACAGGCTTTTGCCATACACCCAACAGTGTAGCCCTTGGCCACACCCAGCTCAACATAACAGACTTCTCGTGTGTGTCCAGAGGACACACTGGAGAAGTAGTCTCTCCATCAGGTCCAGGCATATACTACACAGTGTAAGAATTGTAACCAATCCACACAACCATAAAAGCAACATTTTAGCACACGCAACACACCATACTGAAGTGTATGTTGCAAGTTTCATGTGTTCTCCATTGTTCTCTCCTTCTGCCATTGCTCTACCATCACTGACCGCTGGGCCTCGACACACGCTGTACACCCTAGTACAACCTATGTTTTACTTCTCATGTCATATGTAATGCAGGCCCCATCTGTCTGCCAACTTTCACCCTGGCAACATCTTTACATACATGGCTCAATTAGATTGCATTGCCTGTGCAGAACGGTATGTGAGTGGCTGTGTACATTGTCCATATTGCAACTTTCTAATGCTGATGACTTCCTTTCATGGCACAATGTGGTAAAACACTTCCTCAAGCAAGGGTCTTAAAAGGGCCTACCCATAGCAAACGCACATGGTGACATGTGGCTCCCTATTGTGCAACAAGGGCAGTGATGTACACCATATGGTAATATACGCATAGCAGCTCATTTCTGCTGTTCCGCCAAGTGCACAATGTCCTCCGCAACCATTGTGTGCTATTCACTAACTACAAATGAATGCACAGTAACAACTGCATTGCTGCATTATATTGTGGAGGTTGTGATGAAGGCCTAGGCTGTTGGGTGCATGGCCTTCCGCCACGCACCGAACAGTCGAGGCATAGGCCACACACGCCACAACATAACAGAGCCATGCAGGCAACCAGGTATGCGTGTGCCAGAAATCACAAAGGCAACATACGCACCAGTGCTTCAAGTGTACGTTGCAAGTTTCATATGGTCTCCATTGTACTCCCCTTCTGCCATTGCTCTACCATCACTGGCCGCTGTGGCCTCACCACACACAGCACACCCTAGTAAAATCCATGTTTTACTTCTCATGTCATGCGTAATGCAGGCCCCATCAGCAAGTGTGCCTGCCAACTTTCACCCTGGCCACATCTTTGCAGCCAAAGCTCAACTATGTTGCGTTGCCTGTGTTGAACGGTATTTGAGTGGCTGTTTACATTGTCCATAATGTAACTTTCTGATGCTGATCACTTCCTTTCATGGCACAATATGTAAACACTTCCTCAAGCAAAGGTTGTATAAGGGCCAACCATAGCAAACGCACATGGTGACATGTGGCTTCCTATTGTGCAACAGGGGCAATTATGTGCACCATATGGTCATGAATGCATAGGAGCTCACTTCTGCTGTTCCACCAAGTGCACAAAGTATATTGTGGAGGCTATGATGAAGGCCATTAGGCCTTTAGCCATGCACCCAACAGTCTAGGCCTAGTCCACACTCACCACAACATAAGAGAGCATACAGACGGCCAGATATGCATGTGCCATGAATCACAAAGGCAAAATACGCACCAGCACTTCCACTCAACCGCCGCACCATAAAGCAGGGGCACAAGAACACATGTTCCACTTACCGTAATGCAGAAACATCTTGCTGTGTTTGGCACCGCTACCCACTTCCAATCACAAAGCATTATAAACATGCCAACCAAACAAGACAATCTTCACAGCATTGAGCCTGCTCCCACCACTCTAGTACATGCATGGAACCAATGGTGCGTACTGCACTGCAACACTTACTAATCTGCTCAATGGACACTACACAAGCACATAGAAGAAACATTTGCACCAGGACCTCTTCCATATGTACACTATTCCATTAATACACCCCTTGGACACACTGCACGACTGGTCACTGCACCATATCCACCCATATACCAACAACTGAAGGCTGTTCTACCAATAACCACACACATGCAACCACCATTGTGTGCACTGCATCCAAATCGTACACAATAAGCAACAATGTGGCACCTGCTTTCAACCAGTGGACATACATTTTCAACCAGTGCACATAATTATCTGTGCTAGGGCTGCAGCTTGCATCCAAGGGGCTACAGACATACCTCACACAGCACACCATAGTACACGCTACGTTAAATCCTCATGTGCCGTGGAATGCACTCCCCTTCTGCAAATGTGCCTTCCACCACTCATGACAGAAAGACATCGCCATGTTTGCTCGCATGCCATAATTCAGGCTGCCTACAATGACCACACAAGATAGTTGCCTGTTGAAGTATCTGCTCATTGGCGGAGCATGCACAGATAGCGCTGGCAGACCTCTGTCTTCTTGTATAATAATATATATCACGTGAAGTTCTTCTCCCTCCTGCACCTTTTCCATCCTTTCTTCACACCACCAGAAGTCATACACTATGTTTTTCAGACCTTTTCTCGACGCATTCCCTCGGATACAACATACTGCCATCATGGAACACTTTTCACACCTGGAAATGGGACGCCATAGCAGAGCCAGATATGACACATTTTAGTATGCACACTGCTACGTACAAGAGGCCCAGCCATGAAGACAATAGCTTAGGGCCTCGCCACACACACCGCAACACTATCCTCCGATACACCATGGCAGCATTTCCCAAAACCACGTCCACTGGTCGCCGACAGCACGGTGTACCGCAGGCCAAACAGACTTCGGTCCCCGGATCGAACAGGGAAATGGGTCCGGGAAGCGTTCGGGCTGTAGCCATGCGCAAAGTTTTTCCCCATTCAGTCCATGAAAAAAAAGTGTTTGACACCCCCCTATAACTTTGCCCCCCCTGCACGAAACCTCACCCAACTTGGCAAAAAAATTCAGAGCTGGCCATATACTTTGTTTGCAAAGTTTGGTGAGGATTCCTCCAGGGGGAGAAAAGTTATAAGCCGCTGAACAAGTGGTCTTCCTATGGGTTTAGCAACTTAACCATAACTACACAGCCTCTACCACGGGCCGTGTAATATTCAACTAAACCCACCTTAACTTTGCACCCCCTGTTGAGCATCCTATGACATAACAGATGACATCATGGATGACATCACTAATTACATGTTCTATCAGATCACTGTTCACATCATAGATCACATCACTCATGCCATCACTGGTGACAACAGTAATTATATTGTATGGAGCAGTTTTCCTTTTCCACTATATCTTGAGCGTGTTCATTTTCCTTTGATGGGACACTATAACAAATGACTATGGAAACGTACTTCAATTTACTTGACAGATCCTGTGAATCTGCCCACTAGAAACCAGTGGCATACCAATATACTAGCCGGTGAGACCTGTCTTATTCTCCATTATCCAGATACTCAATTCCCACCAAGGTGATATTCCTAACGATTAAGCTAAATGATGTTTGTGTCCTCGCTAGGATACATGATTGACTATGCAATATTTATACAGAATTACTAAGAACTGACACCAGTCTTTAATTTGTTTTGTAGATTAAATTGGGGAACGAAGATTGAACATAAGAATGAACTGTAATTGATTTGCTCCTGATGAAGGCAAAAGTATTCCCGAAACGCATTGAGCTCTTTTAAGTTTGTTTGTTAGACTTTTTCCTGTGGAACTTTTGTTGTTTAACATAACCACATTGTATACAACCTATGTTTTATTAAATTGCAATATATTGATTGCACGGAATGTACCTCTTTACTTAAGATATCTCCATCTTTTAGTTGACTGAACTGACACATATAATCACTTTCTTATCAGACAAATCTTGACTGGACTATCTGCCAGTTTATAGGGTGTGCAGGGGATGGGAGTTTCCATCAACTGAAGACACATTACATCTTGTGATTAGGTTGGCGACTTCTCCCCTGCACCCTTGACTCCATTAATAAGCACTCTTGAGTCTTTATTAATTTATTTAGTAATAAGGTGAGCGTTACCTGAATCTGTTCTAGTTTAATTTCTACAGTAATTTCTGCAGCTTCAACACTACCATGACCAATCAGGACACACCAGATGTCATATTCATAAGTTATCACCATAACCAATGCAAATAACTTTATATTGATCATTGTGATCAGTCCTTCTTATAAACCACCTGCTAAAGGGTCACAGGAACAGTGTACATGATGACTAATGAAAACAATATTTTTTGTGGCATTGTCTTTTTAGTCTTGCAATTTGTGTTGTTTTATATGTTCCTCCCTGTTGGACATTTAAACATGTCTGACAATCATAGCAGCATTGATGATGATGTTGTGTGGGTCCCCAATTCATCCCCACACCAGAAGAAAGCAACTGCAATTAAGTCCATCACAGATAGTTGGCGTTACTTCAAAGTAACAGAACCTTGTTAAAAAAAAAAAGCAGAGGATGTAGAATGTACATTGTGCAAGGAAACACTGAGATGTGCGCCTTCAAACGTTCTCTTTGAAAGCCTGGGAACATAAGTCCAAATAAACCATCTGGTGCAGATCCAGTGGGATGATGTGAACAATGTGGATGATGAGTACTGTAAATCATGTGAGCATCACAAAATAAAAACGCATGAGACTCATGCATTACGTTGCAAAGAATCAGCACCATCTCTAGCAACTGTATCCACCAGTGGTACACCACCAACAGACAGTCAACCCTTAATGTCTGCGACTGCTGCTTCAATTACACCTGTTGCTATATTACCAGCACCCAATGTATCTGTTATGAAGGTAATGTGCTGCATATGCCACAAGTGTGATGACTGTCATAGAAAGGAAGAACAGTTACTTCTCCCTTCTATGGAAGCCACTCGCTGAAGGAATACTGAGGCACATGGCAGCGAGCGGTGCCTTGTCTAGTTACTAAGGACCTGGCGAGGTCCAATCAGATCACTTGTAACAGTTTGATTGTACCTCGTCGGGTACTAATTGTACTTTAAAATGTCTTCTTGATTAACGTTAGCACCATGGCTGCCTCCAAACTCGTGTACGGGTCCGGGTTCTCTGAATGGGGACTTACCGGGTCATTCCAACCTTGGAGGACCTGGTAAATCCCCATTCAGAAAACCATTCCCCATTCCCATTTGAGCCCGCATAGGGCTCAATGGGAATGGGGAGGGAGCTAATAACGGGCCCGCAAATAGCAGGCCCGTTATTAGCTCCCTGGTCCCTTAGCGGCTCCCGCTAAGGACGGCTGATTTTGCCAGCCGGCATTAGTAGGACCTGCTAAGGGACCTCAGAATGGGGCGGTAAGGTTTAACGGCACCGGCATCTTTACCGGTGCCGTTAACCCCTTACCGCCGCACTCGTAATGAGGCCCTGAGTATCCCAGACCACATCCGCCAGAAAGAATTGCTGATACGCTTGACATCGACAAAAGAAAGCTCAACTGCATGGGCAAATATACTAAACAAATCAAGAAACAGTTTGATGGATCTTGGGACTCATGTCAAGATAAATTACTGAATGTGTTGGTACCAATTACAAATTTACTCCACCTGGCTGGTAAAGCAAAAGAGAAAGGGCAGAGCATAGACCGTATTGCTCTGATGAGATAGGCCCCGAAAAGCCATATGACTACTGCATATTGCCAAGAGTACAATCAAAACAGAAAATAAAAGGTAATTCCTAGTAATAAATTGATCTTAAAATGAGAAAGCTAGCAAAATCGCAGACAGCAGCAACAAAGGGAACATTGTTCATCAAGAAAAACCCTAAAATAAATGTTCATTTTTTTTTCTCTCAAACTTTCCCAATCCCCATTTTAAAAAACACCAATTTGATGTAAAATAAACATTTGTTAAGTGTTCTGTTTTTCTTACAATTTTTATATAAATCACTAGCTTCTACTACGTATCCTGCTGACATATTTGAACATATGATTAAAATAAACACCAAGGATATGTCTAAGTTTCTGAATACCTTTACCGCCCTACATAAGACTTACTCTTCACTGAAAAGAGTGTTCGCCCCTCAGGTATTTGCCAGGAATGGTTGAGGCAGAGGCTGCTCAGCCAGCCGCAGAGGAAAAGGCCCTAAATAGGAAACAGCTGACACCAAAAGGACAGCATGCTTGTTACTTCAATTCCACTTTTCCATACTTCGCTTCATATACGCTGCAATTTCTTCTGTCAAGTAGTAGTGATACCACCACGGGCCATAGCCTTCAGAAGTACCCACGATGTATTTTAGAACACTACCAAAATTGAATAGTCTCTGGCATAGTATCTTCCAAAACAGATTTCATTGGACATTTTCACTTTCTTCGGGAATTTGGAAATCACTTGTGCAGAGCTTAGAGGAAACTTGATGAGAAAAGGGAAGAAAAAGCAATGAAAGAAAGTTATGAAGATGTGCATGGGTATGCTAAATATTTGCCTTAACTCCATGGAAGAACCAGTGTGCACAGAAAACTGCAACTAACTGCGGGCAGTATTTCTGTATCAAGTAGAAAACGACTAAGAAGGATATTGAAGCAGCTCAGTGTGTTTCCGATTGTAAGCTGTTGCAGATGGAAGCCTCCAATAATCCATCACATACTTTTGCAACCTCTAATTTGATTCAGCACCTCATCCTGTTTCAATTCGACAATCTGTAGGAACCCTAGGAAGACTAATTTCCATTAAAATGTACAAACCCATGGCCTATAATCTGTGCACGTCCGTGTCACTCTCTTCAACTTCTTGTGCTTCCTCTGTTCCAGCCACCGCCAACCAACCTCCTCCCATCCTAACTATACCCAATCCTCACGACTGCAAAGTAATGTGTTTGAAATATGATAACTGCATCATGGTGGGATATTCCACTCTACATGGTTGCAGAAGAGTTATTTTAGAACACCAAAGCAATTGCTCCCACAAAAAATATATATACATTTTTTTAGTGACAATGGGGGTCATTACGACCCTGGAGGTAGCCATGCTGCTATTTGCGGCATGGCTACCCCCATTCCGGGTACCGGGTCCGGGTTCCCTGAATGGTGAATCACTGGGCCATTCCGACATTGGAGGGCCCGATATTTCCCCATTCAGGGAAGCCGACCCCTGTACATCCCCATTCCCATTCGAGCCCCCATAGGGCTCAATGGGAATGGGGAGCATGCTAACAACGGGTCCGTCAATGACAGGCCCGTTGTTAGCAGGCTGGGCCGCTCGCGGGACCCGCTAAGGACAACTGGTTTTACCAGGCGTCCTTACTGGGTCCCGCAAGCGGACCTCATAATGAGGCGGTAGGGGTTTAATGGGGCCGGCAGCTCTACCGGCCCCCTTAAACCCCTACCGCCAGGGTCGTAATGACCCCCAATGTATTTATCCCCTTATTTTACAAAAATAAAACCATACAAAAACAAATGAAAAGAGTAGGTACAACAAACTCATACTTCAAACATTAATTGTAGACTGAAATTGCAATGCTGAAGCCCATTCGGCACCTGTGTTTATTGGGGCCATTTGCACCGAAAAAAAATGTTATTTCTTTTTTTACATAATATAAATTTGCACAACTAAGACCATTCCTATATTCTTTATGAGTGTCTGATTAAAAATAGAACCAATCAAACATATTTTCATGGAATTAAACATTAGGTTTCATAAAACAACAAACAGAAAATGAAGACAATGGGCCTCATTCCGAGTCTGGCGGTAACCCTGCTGGTGCTAATGGCGGGTTGCCGCTGGACTCAGAATGAATTACCGGCACCTGACTTCCCAGTAACACCGGGCGATTACATCCCTGGCTGTTGGGAAGTCAGGCACTGCCAATTTTGTTAATCCCCATGGGAATGGGGACAAAGGAACACCGGCACCATTAGCAATGGTGCCGTTGCTCCCGTGACAAGTCAGCCTACCATGGCCACTGTGCCCAGCAGGGTCAGACCTGCCGGGCACAGTGGCTCCGGCAGGCAGACTTCTAGTCTGCCGGTCTGGAAACAGTGCTGGTAGGCTTACCAACACTGTTGTTCCCGGACCGGCAAACTTATAATGAGGCCCAATATATTTTCTCTTAAAGATAAACACACAGTAACACACTACAGCATAAATAATCATGTTAAAGCAGCCACATTTTTAGATCACCCCAAAAAGCACTGTAATTCATTATAAAGACATTGGCCCTCATTACGACCCTGGCGGAAAGTGACTGACCGGAGCGCCACAGCGTAAATAGCGTTTCCGCCATTGCACGAAGGAGAAAAGTGCGGCCCATTCCGACCCATCGGGCACGAGCACCACGCCACGGCGGAAGTGCAAAGTCCGCGATGGCGGAAATGACCCCAAAACGGCCCACACCGCCGCCGTACGGCGCCCTAGGTGCAATACCGCCACCCCTCTTAGCGGTCACCGCAGTGTGCGCCTACCGGAAAGTACGGTGACCGGAAATATACGGAAACGGAAGTAAAAACATGGGCCCGGAACGGGAAACATCCCGGCGTACACCTATAAAACCACTAAAACCACACAACCACTAAAATCACTACCCTGAAACACACCCCAACCCGTCACCCACCCTAGCGAAACCAAGACAAATGGGAAAAGTAGCGAAGAAAGCGTGCGACCGCAAGCGGCAGGTCCACTTCTCCCGCGAGGAACTCACCGTGCTAACCGAGACCCTCCAGGAGAATGCTGCCGTCGTCTTCTCCACGCAAATGACCAGAACGGCACTTGCAAACAAGAAGACCATATGGGCTCTGGTGGCACAGCGGGTAAGTGCGGTGGGGACCGCACCCCGCACCCCACAGCAATGCCGCAAGCGATGGGACGACCTGCGGATACGCGTCCGCAGCATACTCTCTGCCAACCGCAACATTGCCACAGCCACCGGGGGAGGTCCTGAATCACCCATCAAGTTGACCCCCTGGGAAGAAATCTGTGCCTCCACCATCGGAATGGAGAGCATAGAGGGAGTCGGAGGGATGGAGAAAGGAGTGCAGACATCCGAAGATTCAGGTAGGTGTACCAGATAAAACAATGCCAAATCCACACAGTCCATCCATGTGAAGTACCATGCGTCCACATAGTGCAACAGAAACACATGTCCAGGAGAACGGCCACACACATCGGCCTGATAGCGCACGTAAAAACCCACAATAAATACATAAATAATTAAAAACCCCTAATACACGCACTACACGTGCAGCAGGCACACCCTAACTGCAGGCTGCCAAACAACTGCACCCTCACTCCACACACAAATCAAAGCACCTCCAAGGACCCGACCCAAATCACCCTCAGGTACCACCCCAGAGCATGTGATACAATGCCATTCCAATTCCCACAGACCCATCATTAACCCTCGCCCTCCTTTACTCCACCACAGGGTCCGATCCAAACGACGAGCTACAGGACACCCCTACCAGCACACCTGCAAAGAGGGCCAAGACCAACGGCCAGAGACCCTCCACCTCAGCTGCACGCATCAAGACACGGCAGCAGCACAAATCAGGTGGCAGCACAGAGGAGGGAACATCAACAGGCACCCCAGCAGCCAGCATGCCCACAACACCACCACCACAGGTCCCCCCAATGGATGCCACAGAAGGCACTGCCTCTGGTGGCAGCAGCACCATAGGTGACACCCCATTGATGGCAGCATGCTCCGACACAGAAAACGGGGATGTCGAAGTCAGATCCATCCATGACCTGTCCCAATCCCCCTGTCTGTCCCATCCCGTACAACATGAGGATACCACGGAGGGGCACCCACAAGACAACGACTGGCCATCCCCCACAAGCCCTGTGGCAAGGCAACATGAGGACAACAGCCCCTCTGTGACACCCCCGCAAATGGGCATGGCCCAGCAGAGGCAACAGTCCCTCGACCAGTTAATCGTGCAACAGCAGCAAATGGCCACGCTCCTCAAGGACCATGCCGATGAATGTGGGGGCACTAAGGCAGACATAGAAACATCAACTGAGACACTTAGGGCAGAAATGGAGAGAGGCACAGAGACGCTAAGGGCACAAATGGGGAGTAGCACCGAGAGCCTGAGAGTCCAAATGGAGAGTAGCACCGAGAGCCTGAGAGTCCAAATGGAGAGAAGCACCGAGGGCCTGAGGGGGGAACTGCATGCGACGTCCAAAGACGTATGTGCCGAACTTGCCGCAGTGCGCCGTGTGCTCACTGAGCTCTCGCAAACCCTTAGGGACATGCATGGACGTGAGCAGGCAGACACATCATCCGTTGCAAGTTCCGTCCAGGGCAGCCCCCAACGTAGATCTGGAAGGAACCTGCGCTCCACAGGCAGGGGTGCCCCTGATACCCACAGAGGGGGCTTGCAATAGCGACAGCCCACTGACAATGAGCATCTTTGGACACTGGGGTTCGGGGGGAGGTAGGAGGGTGGAGGGGGTGTGTTGGGCTCACTTGGGTGGCGGGTCGATAGGGTGTTCAACATGACATCACATATGCCATAAAAAGTGCACGATCAACCAATGAGATGTGTGGACATTGATTTTTGTGTACTAGGCCATCATAGGCGTACAGTCCATATTGTGCATGTCCCAGACACGCACAGTGCCACGAGTCCCGTGTCCATGTATCAGCCACCAGGCGTGAGTGCTAGAAGCATACATCAATGAGATGCTGACGAATTTCACGGCCCTCCGGTGCCTCGCAGACTCCATGAGGTGCTGCCACATCCCCACCCTCATCATGACCATCATCAGGTGCTTGCAGTTCTGCGTCAGGGGGCATGGGCACATTTCTACGTACGCACATGTTGTGGAGCATGACACATGCCATCACCATCTTTGCAACCTTCTCATGGCGGTACAGGAGTGCCCCGCCAGACCTGCTGAGGCAGCGGAAACGAGTCTTCAGTAGGCCGAATGCCTGTTCAATGACTACACGGGTACGTGAGTGGGCATGGTTGTAGTCCTCCTCATGCTGGTCCCGTGGGTTCCGGACTGGTGTGAGGAGCCATCTCTTCAGTGGATATCCAGCATCACCTGTATGTGGACGAGAAACGTATGATGTGGAATGCCATTGCTACGTACGCACCCCCCCCCCTTCCTGCCAGGTCATTGCCAAATCACATTCCCCACATAATCATGCATGTAATGAGACTCACCGAGTAGCCAGGATCTGTTCCCTGCGTGTCGCTCCATGTAGCGTGGTATTGTAGAGTTCCTCAAGACCATAGAATCATGGGTTGATCCAGGGAATCGGGCACAACAATGTGTAATGATCCTGTTGGAGTCACACACCATTTGTACATTCAGGGAATGAAATTGTTTTCTGTTGCGGTACTGGGCCTCCATGGCATGTGGGACGACCAATTCCACATGGGTGTAGTCGATGGCACCAATGCAACCCGGTATGCCGGCAAGTGCATGGAATCCCACTTTTGTGTTGGTAATTTCCTGCTCCGAGCGTGGTAGAGAGATGTAGTCGTCTGCGTGCTGCAGGAGGGCATCGAGCACTTGCAATAGTGTCCGTGAGAACAGTGGCTGAGAAATGCCATGCAACTGTCCGACTGTGTGCTGGTAGGTGCCTGTGGCCAGGAAGTGGAGTACAGACACCACCTTCAGTAGGGGTGGGATGGCGGTTGGGCTATCTATCATGCTGACAAGGTCAGCCTGTGTCATGTCCACAATGGTGGCTATGGTGTCCCGGTCCAGACGGTAGAGGGTGTGGATCTGCTCATCAGTGAGGTTGAACGGATGTGCTCGGAGGCGTGGGATTGCGGGCTGCCTGCGTGGTGGTAGTGGCTGTGCTGGCGGCCCTTGCTGGCCCTGCCTTGGCCTCCTCCTCCTGCGTCTCCTTCGTGCGGCCGGTTGCAGTTGGTGTTCGTCTTCTTCTTGGAGTTGGAGTACTTGCAGTGCTATCAGGTCCCCCAGGGCCAACATCGCGAGTCCTGCCGGTAGCATTTCGGTGTGGTTGTGGGAGGAGACTGGCTGTGCAATTTATGTGTTTTCAGGCTGTATGGCCTCCACCTGTGGTGATTAATTCCACCTGTGCAAACTGCTCTCCCCTTTGGCCGAGCACGTCCCGCGCACAACGCTGCAAATCGGGGAATGGCATCTTGCTATTGCAATCATGTATTTGTACCCGATGGCCGTGTAACATTGGTTGACATGTTCATTCTGCTGTGGTCCCATTGTTGCACATACTATCTGTGCAGTCGCGAACAGACTTGTGAAGGGTCAGTGGAACGTAGTACTCGAGTAACGGTGGGCCCTCATGCATCACTGTACCGAGTTGCAATGACGGGTGGGGCGTCCCATTTGTGGGTGAAGGCAGTTGCCATTTTCACACACAGCCGCACTAGATGGATTAATTAGTGATTTCAAACGGCCACAGATGCCTCTTCGACGTGATGTTGCAAATGTGGAATGCGAAGGGCGGCGCTTTCGGTTTCCAGCTAGCGGCGAGGAGATGCCCACAGGTCTGACTGCAAATATAACGTTCTGTTGTTCAATGTCCTTGAGACAGGGCCCATGGCGAGGAAGCAATGATTGATATGAATAGTTTGGGATGCGCAATTGCTACGTGGGCGATGAGGCCGGCCGTTCCCAAATACATGTTACTTCACAACACTGGAATTACGGGCTGGGGCACTGTGGATTTTGCAGGCTGCATAACGCACAGACTCAATGGATGTTTCTAATGTTATGTGAGTAATTATTCAGGCGTTTTGATTCCGGGATGAGGGAATGATGCATGGATGCATGGGCAGGTGATTTGATACAGAGTTTGCCATGTACAGGGCTTCTTGGGATCTATCCGCCTCCCCTACGCTATGTGATGCAGGGCTGCCATGGTGGGACCATCGTCTATCTGGCCTTGTTGAGCCCTCCCTGTCTCGACACGCCCTCAGTCACTTGTGTCCATGCACATTAACATTCCCATCTGATGGATTCTGTTTTGACAGACGCATGCACAGGTACACTCGTTTGTGATGGTGTTTGCACCTCGATATAGATGGTTATGAGTCGCAAGTGGTTTTGGGGTGGTGATGATCCTTTGGAGTGGGCTAGCATGCATATGGCTGTGGATTTCGTGTGATCATTGAAGTGAGTTGTTGGAATGTAGTTCTGATGGCCATTCTGTTCTTTTTCTTTTCTTTTGGTTGACAGGTATCTCCTCCCCTTTTGCCACTGCCATCTGTATGCCACTCCTGCAGATGGGTTTTACTCCCGACACCTGCTGCTTCGTGTTAATCAGTGGAGCAGCATTACGATCTTATGGGACGATCGCCAATGGCCCACATGCCCTTACGCAGTACTGGTGGCTCGGAGCAACATTTCGGCCTTTCAGCTGGACTAGTGCCTCCCCATTGGGACGGCCCTGCGGTTCTGTGCGCTTCCATGTTGCCTTTTCGTACGTGAATGTGGCTCTGTGTACCATGAGGGAACAGGACGACACACAAGTAGTGGCTGGTCATTTCTTGCGGATGCAGCCCACAATGGTGATTGGTGTTTAGGAGTTCATGGCCTGATGGCTGTATGGGCTTGGTGACTTTGATGTGCATTAAATTTCTATTCTGATTTGGCCCGTGTAGCGTTTTTCTTTGCAAGTGATGTGGCATATGCCTATTTGGGGGGCGATGTATTGTGAGGAGATCTGCATTGGGTTCCAGCTTCGGAGTTTAGTTGCGTGGTACTGTACTGGGCGCGTTTGCCTACTAAGCCCGTGAGGTCAGGGATGGGGGCTGCCAATATGACAGTTTGAATGTTGTCATGCTCAGGGGCGGGGGATTGGGTTTTGTGTAACAGATGCCGGTCAGCCAGGTGGACTGGTGGAATGATGTGATTCTCGGAATATGGCTGGTCACAGGTGCCTGTGTTTGCGTGCGTTTCTTGGTGGGGGACTGTGGTCATGTCCATTGGGATGGCTTCTGTATTCGTGCCATCTGTGCCCTGCAGCTCCCATTGGCCCCTCTTGTGTTTCTTTTGTTCGTTGCCATGCATGGGTGACTTGTACATTTCAATGGTTGCATTGTGGCTTCATTGCACCTACGGGGAGTTGTACTTTGTGGGCAGGGAGCGGTGTACAGGCACTCAGTGGGGCCGTTTACGGTTGATTCGCGATGCCGTACTTCTCACCATGGCGGAATGGTACATTACGCCATGCCTGATGGCGTTAGGTACATGTCCGCTAGGGTCGGAATTGGCGTACCGTTGCGCCATGGTGGTGTTTGCGGTTTCGCATGGCGCGCGCGCGCGTGCTTGGTGCAGTTAGCGTTGGCGTTCACTACGGTGTCGCTAATGGCTTCGTACTTTGCGGTGACGGGTCATAGTCGCACCGAGCGCTATTCGATGGCGGTATTGCATTTCCGCCATCGTTTTCCGATTTCCGCAAGGGTCGTAATGAGGGCCATTGTAAATAAAATCACATTTCTACTGCTGTGTGATCATTCTTTTATTTTGAGTGCAAGAAGTCTATTTAGTGAGTATATATCATGCACCTTACTGAAATACGTTTACTTTCTTAATGAACAACTTCCAATAATTATTCCGACCCCTTTCTACATATACAACAGTACCACTTTCTCGTTAACACACACTGTATGATACAAACAAATCCTAAAGCCCCATTATCAACATAGTATCAAATACAACCTTCAACAAAACAGTGACAAACAACTGATGAATGCCAATAACAGTTTGTCGCAGGTAACATGAACTGCACCATGAGCACAGTGTGAATTCTGCAGGCAAAATGAGAAAAGTAGACAAAATGGTGGGTTTTATACTTTCCAAAATCAAGAGCAGAAAAACAGGACTATATTGTAAGGAAACTAATAAAATGGGCGACACATTTTCACTGCAACCTATCACAAAAAACTACACATTTACAACTTTAACACCAGCCAATTACAAACACTGAAACACATACAAAACATTTAACTTCATTGGTCTTCCATAGCCACGGATACTGAGCCTGTGGCTTCAAAGACTGTGTAGTCACTGTTGCACACACATTTTTTTGCTAACTAGATAAAAATCCTTGCCAAAGCTTAAATCTTCAAATTACACAAAAGTAGAGGTGAGCACTTGGAATCAGAAATAAAAGTAAAATTGGGGGCTCTAACACCCAAAAAGTAATATGATTATTGCAAAAAAATGTATGCCTGAATAGACACGGCTATATATAACTGCATCTATGACAGCATCCAATGAACTAACAAAATATGTTTACGTGCATATGCACGCCGGTGGATGGTGCATACCCACAAGTTTACCAACACCCAATGGCGTGCTAATTTTATAGCCACATTAATTCTGCAAAACGGCGAGAAAAAAAATATTTTTCCACACTGCCAAACCCTAACTAAGTGCCCCCGATATTTGTACCAACACTCCCACTCCCATTATTGCCTCCTCTATTGGCCTGCTCTCTACCATTCCCTCTATAAAACTCAATCTTACTGTGGCAGTTTCATTCAGTGTCAGGTAGCCCCAGCTATAACACACAAGCAAATTCACGACCTTCCATTGGACATCGTACAGCCGCATAAGCACAGGGTCCCCATATAGCCGCATATCGGTGCGCCACCTAATGACGGGTTCTCACATAGCGGTTATGCATCCAAGCCGTTGATGTAATTAGACGCGTGTAATGTTAGACCAATCACCTCACAATGTCTATAGCCGTGGCTATACAATTTTGGTGGAGAAAAAATAGAAATTAATATATTTGTGTATTTAATGCTGGATATATATATATATATATATTGTATAGAGATAAAATAGTATATCTAAGTGATGAATAAAATGCAGTGTTCCTTTATAACATCAAAGCAGTACTCCAGATGTACAAAAATACTACACTCAGTGTATCCCAAACAGTCCTTTTACTTATCACATATAAATACAATTAAATACTATCCCAATAGTTTTTTTTATAATAATTCATTGCTCAAGATTCTTTTTTTTACAATGTTCTTCTTTTTTTCTCCACAGTCTCACATGTATATAGTCTGGAAAAACAGAATCAAAATAGATAAGACTCTCAAATACCCACCGTGTAACTGACTAGTGATTTTTCAGCACCAACGTCATTATACCTATAAAATTAACATTTAAAAAGAAATAAAACACAAACAAATCAAAATCAATAGCCTTGGGCAGAGACCTACTGATACCCATGGCTATCTGTAGTACTCTATTACCACGGTTATCAGGAAGACCTATTGTGCGGAAAGAACATTCCTCCCTTGCCCTCAAACCCCCAATCCAAGTGTCCTCCTACTCACTACCAGAAGTAGTATTGTTATCAGTGAGTTAATGGTGGATGTGAGGACCAAAGGAGGGCAGTTTGATGTGTAAATGTGTTGCATTTGGACACACAGGGCCTCATTATGACTAGTGCAGAATGGGTTTAACGGCGCCGGTAATGGTGCCGGCGCCCTTAAACCAACTCCGCACTATTACGAGGTCGCCTCATGGGACCCGCTCTGAACATCTGGTTTTTCCAGACGTCCATAGCAGGTCCTGCGAGGGGACCAGGGAGCTACCAACGGGCCCGTAATTGACGGCCCCGTTGTTAGCTCCCTCCCCATTCACATTGAGCCCTATGGGGGCTCGAATGGGAATGGGGAAGGACCAGGACCGGGTTCACTGAAGGGGGAAATACCCAGCCTTCCAAAGTCAGAATGGCCTGGTATTTCCCTATTCAGGGAACCCGGCCCGGACACGATTTTGGAGGCAGCCATGGTGCCAATAGCACCATGGCTGCCTCCAAAGTCGTAATGAGGCCCACAGTGTAAAAGGAAAATCCCCTAAAAACACATGCAACATTCAAAGGGATGAAGCAACAAAGTACATCAATGATTAAAATGCAATCATTGCCCTCTTGTGGAATGCAAACATAGACATACAATGGGCCTCATTACGAGGTTGGAAATAGCCATGTCGCTATTAGCGCCATGGCTGCCTCCAAACTCGTTCCGACTCTGCCCTGGTGAATGGAGCAATTACCGGTCCATTCCAAGGTTGGCGGGACCGGTAATTCCCCATTCACCAGGGCCCTTCCCCATTCCCATCTGAGCCCCCATGGGGCTTAATGGGAATGGGGAAGGCGCTAATAACGGTACCGCAAATTGCGGTACCGTTATTAGCTCTGGAGTCTCTTTGCGGGTCCCGTCCTTAACGTCTGGAAAAACCAGGCGTTAAGGGAGGACCCACAAAGGGAACTCGTAGTAGGGCGGTAAGGGATTACCGGCACCATTGCCCTAACCGGTGCCGGTAATCCCTTACCGCCTGCCTCGTAATGAGGCCCAACACATTGTAGACAATGGGCCTCATTACGAGTAGGGCGGTTGTAACGCTCACCTGGTATCCACGGGGATGTCACTCAGCCTGTTCTGAACTCTTACGACCTCAAACCCTTCCCTGGAGTCTACTCAAAGGAGACTGTACCTGAAACACAGGCTTGGTAGAGTGTAACTCCCTATTGTCTCTGTGTGCTTGAACCCCTTCTTCCCCGGGGTCCAACCCTTCCCTTTGATCCACAGCTCACCTTGTTTTCTTGGAAAGTGTGCTCTCCATCCTGCTTTCAGCGCAGGGGCTCGTTGATTGATGCAGGCTCATTGATGTCTAGTTACTTCACTGGCAAGAGTCCGACAGGTAAGTATGAGTCTTTTGAACAGTTCTCTAACTTTGTTCCTTTCCTTCCTTAGATGATGGCCGGTGTCTGGGTATGGCGATGTCCTGCTGAGATGAGTAGCGCTGAAGATGAGTGAGAGCGTGATGTACGATGCAACCCTTTCGTATTTGTATTGAACTGAGTTCTTTTTCTGTGTCCTTTAGGTGCCACAAAGTTTTCAGCATGGATGCCGGTTATGAAGAAGAAATGTGGTGAGTACGCGCGGTATGCTGCGCCTCTAGATGTTTCCACGCTAACCTGGAGTGTCTTTTCCCTCTTGCTGTCACGATCCGCCCCTGGAAGCTATGGCACGATTGGAAAGCACTGCCACAAATAACCTGACAGTAACGGCCTAGCCCTCAACCAACATGGCGGCCACCGCTACTTAAACCAGCCCCGCCCACTTACCTGTGCGTTGTATCTGTGAATTTCTACGATATGCTCGCTCGGCTACTCCTCCGAGTAGCCTCCTCCCAGCCTTCTACCTGCGCTTCACTCTACTTGTCCAGCTTACGAATTTACCTTGCTTCCTTCTTTCTGCGGCGTCTGCCGCTCATCTTTCCACTCTGATTCCTTACCGTAGGTGCCTCGCCGTTCCGACTCGCGGTCTCCTCCGCCACACTCGCACCTCCTCGCGTTCTCCTCTATTAGCTTCGGAGTTCTGTCTATCCTTTGGGTTTGGGACTATACCTGGCTTCTAGTCTCTCCCTCTCTTTCTATTCTTTCTGCTGCCATTGCTCTCTTCTGATATTGTTACGGATCCTTCTGTGACAGCATACAGTACTCTTCTACTTCTCCCAATACCTCGTACTCTTTGCTAAGTATAATATTCCTGGAGCTTTGCCGGTTTGCTTCCTATGGGATCCTGAGAAGTGAAAGTCACCCCAGAACTTTACCGATCTGCCTCTTGCAACTATACTCGACTCGAGTATCCTTCCTGGAACGGTCTGCAGGGTTTTTTGTGCCATCCATCGGCTTTTTCCCTGTCTTTTTGGGGCTTGGCTCCTCGGGGCCCCCCTCAAGACAGGTCCCATTCCCCGTCGAGGTGGCCTCCGAGGGAGCCAGGCCTTACTTGCATGACAGGAAGTCAAAGGAGAAACCATCTAAGGAACATCCCAAGGTACTACGGAAGAAGCCATCCAGTGTCCAAGAATCTTCAGGTGAGGAGCAAGGGGCGGAAGGTGATCAACGTGACAGAATACAACGCCCGAACGTAACCATGGCTTCTCTGGAGCAGTACCAGGAGTTGGTTGCCGCCTTACAGGGTTTAACCATAGAAGTACAAGCCCTGAAGACTGAGAACGCCGCTTTACGCCAACAAGTGGTCTTCCGCAGAGATGACCATGGGGATTTGCCGCCTATGCCTCTTACATTTGGAAAGTATGATGGTTATCCCGGCGGTCTAAAGGAATTCTTAGACGCCTGCCAAGTTCACTTCGTCTTTCGACCTTATGCATTTGAAACTGCTAGAGCTAGGGTCGGTTTCCTTATCACCAACCTAACAGGGAATGCCTTGGCATGGGCCACCCCTTTGGTGACCAGAAACGATCCCGCTCTGTCCAACTATGATCAGTTTGTGGATCTCTTCAAAGAGAGATTTGATCGTCCTGAGGTCCTATACACCTCTCTTGAGGCAATACTCGATGTGAAACAGGGGAACACAGACGTGCAGACCTACATATCTCGATTTCTGAGACTAGCGGCGAAGACAAACTGGCCTGATTCGGCTAAGCAGACGATATTTAGGAGAGGTCTCCAGGACGAACTAAAGGACGAGTTGGCTAGGGTAGCTCGCCCACCGTCGTTCCAAGATCTCATGACACTGACCCTGCAATTGGAATACCGGCTATCTGAACGCTGACAGGAAAGAAGGAGACCTCGGCTCTATCTACCATCACCTAGCCCTGCTCCACATCCTCCCAAAGACATGCCGTCATCAGAAGAACCAATGCAGATAGGAACAGCCCGAGGTCCTTTGACGCCTGCAGAATGCAAAAGAAGGAGAGACGCTGGTCTCTGTTTATATTGCGGCTCCTCAAAGCATTTACTCAGGGACTGCCCGGAAGTACCTCCACGAAGAAAGGAAAACTCCAACCCTCGGTCCTTTGCAAGGGTGGTCTCGGGGGAACAAGAAGCAGCCCTTGCAACCTTACCCGACCCTCGGAACTAAGGGAAGACAACAGTCTGATGATCTTTCGGGTTCAACTATGGACTACAGAATCTTCCCCCATAGAAGTTCTAGCCATGCTGGACTGCGGAGCCGCAGGAAACTTTATGGATATCGAATGGGCTAAGGCACAACAAATCGCCATTAGACGCAAAGAGAGACCTATCCCTGTAGAAGGGGTAGACGGTGAACCCTTGTCCTCAGGCCCCATAGATTCCGAGACTTTACCCTTACACTTGGTCTTGGGAGAACACCATGAATCTATGACATTTGACCTGATTAGAGCAGCACATTTTCCTTTAGTGATAGGTATTCCATGGCTTAGACGTCACAACCCTCAGATCAATTGGACCACCAATGTTGTGCGTTTTGACTCTACTTACTGTAAGGACCACTGTACCATCAATCCCCCTACCCAGGGAGAGAACAAGGAGCACCGAGCACCCCAGCATAAGGTGGTAGCTGCCATTCCCCTACAATACCAGGATTATGCTGAGGTGTTTCAGGACACTGTACCCAAGCTATTACCTCCCAATCGACCAGAGGACTGTGCCTTAGATCTCCTTCCAGGGTCCGTGGTTCCCTTTGGTAGAATGTATCCTTTGTCTCCTTCCGAAAGACTAGCCTTACGGATCTACTTAGACGATAACCTTCAGAACGGACTCATTCAGGAATCCCGATCGTCCGGGGGAGCATCGTTATTCTTCATCCCCAAAAAAGATACCACCGAATTGCGGCCTTGTATTGATTACAGGGGACTCAACCAGATCACTGTTCGTGACCGCTATCCTATGCCTTTAATCAGAGACATTCTGGAAGCAGTCAAAGGGGCCTCTTATTTCACTAAACTAGACCTCAGGGGAGCCTATCATCTTCTCAGGATAAGGACAGGCGACGAATGGAAAACCGCATTTCGAACCCCATTCGGGTTATACGAATACCGTGTCATGCCCTTTGGTCTTGTGAATGCCCCAGCTGTTTTCCAAAGATTTATAGACAAGATCTTTTCTGACATGTCATTTGTTTCGGTTGTTATTTATCTGGATGGCATACTTATCTACTCTGAAAGGCTTCAAGAACACCAAGAACATGTGAGACAGGTGTTACACCGACTCCAGTCTAACCACCTTCTGGTAAAACCTGAGAAATGCCAGTTCGAAGTAACAACTGTTTCTTATCTCGGTTATATCCTATCCAAGGAAGGAATCCAGATGGAACCCAAGAAGATCAGAGCCATCATCGAATGGAAAGAACCTAGAGGAATAAAAGAGGTTCAAATATTCTTGGGTTTAGCCAATTTCTATCGCCAGTTCATCCCTAACTTTTCCGACCTGATGTTACCTATTACCGGTCTTCTCAAGAAAGGAGTTAAGTACGTTTTTGGTCCAGAACAGAAGAGGGCATTTTTGCGCCTTAAGGAGTTATTCACTTCGGCTCCCATACTTGTACAACCCGATCAAACAAGACCCTTTATCGTGGAAACGGACGCGTCTGGAGAGCACTGGGAGCCGTACTTCTACAAAGAACGGACGATGGCCTCAAACATCCAGTCGCTTATTACTCAAGGACTCTGACGAAAAGTGAACGTAATTACTCAGTTCTAGAAAGAGAATTACTTGCCATAAAATCAGCCTGTCAAGAGTGGAGGCACCTACTCTTGGGAGCAGCTTATCCTTTCCAAATACTTACAGATCATCGCAACCTCCGGGTATTGCAGCAGATGGAGTGCACCAATGCTCGACATGCCAGATGGGCCTATTACTTTTCCCAATTTGAGTTCACCATTTCATATGTACCGGGTACTGAAAACAAGATGGCAGATGCACTCTCCAGATGCCAAGGAGAGGAAGACAACCTACCGCAAGAGCATGACCTCTTGTTCCCAAATCTGAAGATTATGGCTAGGGTCGTGCCACTTCTACAAGATCTGGTAACCCAATACAGTCATCTACCGGCCATACCTACCTCCGTCACTCAGGCCAATGACGGTCTATACTACCATGGTACAGAGCTGTTTCTCCCTTCCAGAGGGCTTCAAGAACAGATACTATCATGGTGCCACGATACCCCCCTAGCGGGACACCCGGGTATCAAGAAAACACAGGAACTCATAAGCCGCAGATTCTGGTGGGCAGGACTACCCAAGGATGTCAAAAGATATGTAACCACCTGTCCTGTATGCGCCGCCAACAAATATCAAACAGGCAAACCATTGGGCCAGTTGCAACAGCCTATCCTACCCACTAGACCCTGGGAACTGATTTCCATGGATTTTATTGTTGACTTGCCGGAATCCGAGAATAAGACAGCAATTATGGTCACTGTAGACACCTGCAGCAAGATGGCTCATTTCTCTGCTCTTTCAAGTCTACCGTCAGCTCCAGAGACGGCTTCGATCTTTCTCAGAGATGTCATTCATCTCCATGGATTGCCTCGGGCCATCATTTCGAACCGCGGAACCCAATTCACCTCCAAATTCTGGACATTACTATGTCACCAATTGGGTATCAGCCGAGCACTTTCCTCTGGTTTTCACCCCGAAACTAACGGACAAACTGAGAGACTTAATGCTGGGTTGGAACAATATTTAAGGTGTTTCTGTAGTCACAAACAAGAAAGATGGTCAGCCTTTCTCTCTCAGGCCGAATTTGCCTATAATAACAATTACCATACGTCCATTCGCATGAGTCCATTCTACTGCACTTACGGGTATCATCCACAACAACTGCCCTGGACCGGAATGCAATCCACCCAATCTCCCGCCATAGACGACAGGTTGTCTGAACTCAAGGAAGTTCATAAAATGGCTAGAGAAGCACTGGAAGGAAGTCAGCTCACACAGAAAAGATGGGCGGATAGAAGTCGACGGTCCAACCCAGAATGGAAGCTAGGACAGAGAGTCTGGTTATCTACCAAACATCTTCCTAGATGGATACACACAGGCAAATTTGCACCTCGATACCTGGGTCCTTATCCCATCATCAGACAGATCAACCCCGTAGCTTATGAACTACGCTTACCTAAGGGTCTTCACAGGGTACATCCAGTCTTCCACACCTCATTACTCAAGGAGTACAAGGAGGATCCTTTTCACCGCAAAACTCAGAAGACAAAGACTCCGAAGGTAAAGGAATCCCAAGAATACGAGGTTGATTACTTAGTGGATTCACGTTACCACCGAGGGAGACTCCAATATCTGGTCCATTGGAAGGGATATTCCGAAGATGAAAGGACGTGGGAACCCAGGTACCATCTTCACGCACCCAGACTCGTAAGAAGGTTTCATCTGAGGTATCCAGGAAAACCAGGGGGGTTCCGGGGAAGGAGAGGCCATACTGTCACGATCCGCCCCTGGAAGCTATGGCACGATTGGAAAGCACTGCCACAAAGAACCTGACAGTAACGGCCTAGCCCTCAACCAACATGGCGGCCACCGCTACTTAAACCAGCACCGCCCACTTACCTGTGCGTTGTATCTGTGAATTTCTACGATATGCTCGCTCGGCTACTCCTCCGAGTAGCCTCATCCCAGCCTTCTACCTGCGCTTCACTCTACTAGTCCAGCTTACGAATTTACCTTGCTTCCTTCATTCTGCAGCGTCTGCCGCTCATCTTTCCACTCTGATTCCTTATCTTCGGCGCCTCGCCGTTCCGACTCGATGTCTCCTCCGCCACACTCGCACCTCCTCGCGTTCTCCTCTATTAGCTTCGGAGTTCTGTCTATCCTTTGGGTTTGGGACTATACCTGGCTTCTAGTCTCTCCCTCTCTTTCTATCCTTTCTGCTGCCATTGCTCTCTTCTGATATTGTTACAGATCCTTCTGTGACAGCATACAGTACTCTTCTACTTCTCCCAATACCTCGTACTCTTTGCTAAGTATAATATTCCTGGAGCTTTGCCGGTTTGCTTCCTATGGGATCCTGAGAAGTGAAAGTCACCCCAGAACTTTACCGATCTGCCTCTTGCAACTATACTCGACTCGAGTATCCTTCCTGGAACGGTCTGCAGGGTTTTTTGTGCCATCCATCGGCTTTTTCCCTGTCTTTTTGGGGCTTGGCTCCTCGGGGCCCCCCTCAAGACAGGTCCCATTCCCTGTCGAGGTGGCCTCCGAGGGAGCCAGGCCTTACTTGCATAACAGGAAGTCAAAGGAGAAACCATCTAAGGAACATCCCAAGGTACTACGGAAGAAGCCATCCAGTGTCCAAGAATCTTCAGGTGAGGAGCAAGGGGCGGAAGGTGATCAACGTGACACTTGCAGATGGATAAGAAGTTCAGGAGACAGAGTTCCCCCGGAGCAGCTGGGATTCAGGAAAGCGTTTGAAGCTTGTACAGTCTTTAAAAATAAGCAAAGATTTGCTGAATGCTTACTAATGCCTTTTTTCTGTTCTTTTCCCTTTTCCTTAGGATGCGGCGTGCCGGGATGGGAATGACACCGCCGAAGATGCCCGCAGAACAGAAGGAACGATGAATGATGGGCAGAAGCGCCGCAAGGTAAGGCTGTTCCTAACGGTGTTCTTGTTCTTGCAGGAGCTGAGCGCAGAAGAAAGATGCATGCCTACTGGAGACCGATCCGAACACGGTGAGTGTCACACTGAAGGTGCAGAAAACACAAAGCATGTTTCTCAGCCTGGGCGTGGCTTAAATAGTCTCTGGGTATCCCAGGTGTCTCTGGGCAGAACCACACCCAAAAGACTAGACTGCACATGCAGTTCTGGGAACCAAAATATGTGGGGGCATCCATCTTGTCCTCATCAATGCACTACAAGTCCAATCCCCAATGTTATCGTATGGGAGTGAGTGCGTCTGGTGCCACAAGTGCCAAGTCTGACTCCAAGTGGGTCTTTGGAGGGATGGAGAGGCCCTTGAGGGCCATGTAGGTGATCGTGGCCTGGCTCCAGCCTGACATATTGGAGGGCTGGGGACAAGAGGGGCAGGAATCATGACAGCGGTAAGGGATACTGGGCACTGGTAAGGAGACCGGTGCTGGTAATCCCTTGCCGCCCTACTACGAGTTCCCTTAGCGGATCCCTCCTTTAACGCCTGGTCTGACCAGGTGTTATGGACGGGACCTGTTAAGGGAAATCAGAGCCAATAACGGTACCGCAAAGTGCGGTACCGTTATTAGCTACTTCCCCATTCCCATTGAGCCCTATGGGAATGGGGAATGTTTTTTTCAGTGGGGACTTACCGGTCCCACAAGGGTCCCACAAAGGTTGGACTACACCGGTAAGTCCCCATTGAACGAGACAGGTGCCGGTACCTCCAATCTCGGAATGAGGCCCAATTTCACTGCAGTTGGAAGACATGTCAAAGCCTATCCTACCATATCTGAGAAAACAGAGCTAAAAGACCTCTGAATTGACATATCATCTGACAAAATACAGTCCCAAACATTGTACAGGTTTGGTATAAAAATTCAACCCCATGGAGAATGCGAGTGCTTATGAGTCTGCAGACCGCTTAACAGGTACAGGCTTGAATGGCAAATCTGAACACATTGGCCCTCGTTACAGGTTTGCTGGTGCAGAATTAACGGTGCCGGTAGAACCGTACCGTCACCGTTTTCCGGACCGGCAAACTATGAGTCCTGCGGGCGGAATGGCACCCGCCTGCAGAGATACACGGAAGCTCCCACACCATTACAACATGGTTCCGGTGTTTCCAGAATTGCCAGTCCCAGATTTACTGGACCACCATGGCTGTAATGCCCTGGTTATTCCAGCAAATCCGGCTCCGGTAATTCACTATGGATCGGGTGGCATCCTGCCAGTTTTACAGGCACGGCTACCGCTGGACTCGTAATGAGGCCCATTGTCTGGTTAAACCTTTGTCATCTTTATCCTGAAAAATAATACTAAAATCCTGTCAAGAGATAGAAACAATAGCTGCAAATGATCCCAAAAGCCAGGACATTTTCAAAACAATTTAATTGACACATACTACCCAGATAGAAGTACTGCTTTGGAAAATATATGCCTCTACGGCATAGCACAAAACTACTCTGACAAAAACAATGTCACACCACAACTGGCAAATATTCAGTCTCAACTGGTGAAAGAAGTCAAGTAAAACTGAAAAACCTAAGAAATTCCTCAGTTTTGGTAAGCTAAGCAACCATAACTCACGCCACCACTGTGCACTGCTAAGACTAGCACCCAGGACATCAAAGATGACATTACAAATGGTAGGTGAGTGTAATGAAGGCAATGAAGAGCTGTTTTTATTGGTGAAAAGGGGTTTGGAAACTCCACCAGGCCTGTGGTCAATCTCAGGGTACCAGACTTAATTTCGATTGCAGGGGGCTGGTGGTGAATTATATTGGTTGACCTTGTCTGATACGTTCTTATTATAGTTAATGTGTTGCGGCCATTCCCCCCAGAATATGAGTACTGGGTAAAATCACCTCAGTAGTCATATGTGTATTGTAATTATAGGTAATGCAGTAGGAGTGTGGCCAGAATACCCATAGAAGGAATACATGTGCAGTACTTGTACATAATGTAGTGGGAGTACAAAGTGTTTGTAATATGGAGGAATTATGTAATTGAATTGTATATGCTTCTTATGAGTGTAGTACAATTGAGGATAGTGCTCACAAAATATGCATTTTTTTAAGATTGCTGTGGCTACTTAGTGTTGTAGCGTCATGTGACTGCCTTCTGTGGTTTGTTTTCTGTGGGGAAAAAAGTACAGTTGGTTAAGCATGATAGTTTAAAAGCTGCACTGGTATTCATTTACATACCTGTTGGTGTGCTCTAACTAGATTGAGTTTGAAAAATGTTCTTACAGTATTATAGATGTAGTGAGGTACCTGCTTGTGTATTCTAACTGTTAATTGTGCTATAGTTTAGTGTCACAATGATGGTTGAAGGAATATTAAGTAGGCATTTGTTAAATTTGCTGGTAACATATGTTTTGGGGTAACATAGGTATTGTTACATTGAAACCAATTACTTTTTTTTCTCACATATGCAGTATAGTTCCCAGAAGTAGTTGTGGCACCAGCGCGGTATATTATACCTACTGTTGTGAAGGTTTTCTTTCCAAGAGATACTTGGCCGTGTGTGAAGCCTGTTATTTTTGGAACCATCTGCATTGTACCTTAGACGCATTAGTATGACATATTTGCTATGTGAATTTATTCGTATAGTGGAATGATTGTCTGAATTGCAAACAGTCTATAATATGCCATGATTTGCATTCTGAAGAAGCTGGTGAAATGGAATGGATTCACAATTTGGTATGGATACGTATAGACATCATTCATTAGGGATGTAGGCTTTTGAAACATGGTTGCATAGAGTGCATGTATGTTTCCACCTGTGTGAAATCTGGAAAATTCCATTTATAGGGATGTTTTTGGTTTCCAGTACTTGTAGTAAGTACGTTAGGAATTCTTGTGGATCTTCTTGTTTGTTTATGGTAAATTTTAACATTCCCGCACAGTAGTCCAAGTCTTGCCTTATACCTGAGACAATCTAAGTGTTGTCAGGATTATTTGTGGCATTCTTTGAAGGACAAGCAAATGTTCTGAACAATTGGTGGCAATTGAAGGAGAAGATTCATTGTCACATTAGCATAACAATTTACTCCTGTTGTGTTTGTGAATTTAAATGGACCAGAGAGTTCTGCTTATGTATCATTAAATGGGCCTGTACATCTTTGTGGTGAAGAGACATTTGGGTCTTCATTTTCTGATGGATGTGACCCTAACTTTGCGCTAGATAGTTTTGTGGTTGTATTGTTTGATGCAGGAGTTGGTTGTTGTTTTTTTAGTGGTATTGTTGGGAAATCTGCTATAGATTCTGTTTCTATTATATGTCTTTTAAAAGGTTTCTTTTTTTGAGGTACAGGGTACATATTTAAATGGGGGGTTTATAATGCCAGTAGCCAGTTCTATTCCAGGATGCAAGGAATGTCAACATTGTCTTTGCACCAATGTTAACTAGGAATAGACCATTGTGTGTACGCAGACGTGAAAGTGCTACGTAACTCATACCTTCTTTAAAGACTGTGCTGCCAATTTAAATTAATGCTTGATTTAGGGTTAGACCTTATTATATGTAACTTGTGACATCATATACATGTGACGGAGAACATTTCTCTCTGTGTACGTACATGTCTTTGAAAAGATGGAAGCATCCTCACATTCGGCCTATTTGTTTAACCTTTGCAAGTTTGTCAAAGTGGATATTGACATACTGAATGTTGTTGTCATGAGGATATGTCTGGAAGCCAACAACTGTACCAATTGATCCATTGGCTAAGCCCTGATCTATGTCAAGGTTATGTTTTAGAATTACTGTGCAGGTTAGACACAAGGATAATATTTTCTCCAACTCTGCTTTGTTGGAGATACATTTTTCAAAACTATTTAGTCGTAATGATGCTTGTTGACACATTGGAAGTGTTATGCCGTGCACTTCTAGTTTGTCTGTGGAGCTCATATGCTGTATAGGTTGCATTTCTTTTTTCAACATTGTTTCGTTGAATTGACTACAGCTTGCAATCGTTGGCATTAAGGACATACATATCAGATTGTGTTGTGTTAATTGCTGGATGCCATCAGGAGCAGATGTGTTTTACCCATACAGCTGATGGATTAGTCTACTATTTAAGATGGATTTTTCATCTTTGGCAAGCAGCCCAGTTCTAATGCTTTCCAAAATGTTAACATCTGTGAGGTCTGCAGACTGGCATATATTTTGAGGTAGTTCTTTAATTGAAACTGTTGCCAGAGATTTACATTTCCAATGCTGCAGAGTATTGCAACATTCTTTGTGTCCTAATTTTTTTTTAAATAGGTTACCATTGAGCTGGCATCAACAGTAGAAGGTCTCTGAAAACAATAACATGTTTTCCTCCAAACAGTGCCTCATAGTTGGTTTTTAAGTCTTCTTGCATTCTGAGATGAATTAAAGCCAACATGAGGTTGGACACCATGCTTACTTCATCTATCAAGAGCCATTTCATTTGTTTTAGAATTCTGCATACCTCAGTTGCAGCCACTGCTGACAATGTGTGGTATTCTAATTTGTTTTGTTGTTCTACGGGGAGGAGTAGTAGTGGGTGTAAAGTGACACCACCTATGTTTAGTTTATTTAGTTTTGTTTATTTACTTATGTAGCACACCTAACCCATGGGTATCTGCACGCTTTTACTTAAATACGTGGTATGTTACGTGGCACAATACAGATGAAAAATGTACAATGTGATTGAAGTTTTTACAAGGTTACAAGGTTACAATATCTGGTGGGTTCCATAGTTACAATAGGTATAAAGAATGCTTGAAAACAGAAATTACAGGTTACAATATCAGGTAGGTCCCATAATTACAGTGGGTTTAAAGTGCACTTGAAAACAGAATTTACAGGTTGCAATATCAGGCTGGAACCATGGTTATACAGAATGTACAGTTAAGAACATTAAGGTACGCCAAATCTTAGTGGTAAGCTGACCTAAGGCATGCCCTCAGGGAACAGCCAGTCTTTTGTCTTGGCTCTAAAGGTCCAGCAGGAGTATTCTGCTCTAATGGCTGGGGGCAGCGAATTCCAGCATTTGGCTGCAATCACTGGGAAGCTAAAGCCTCCTGCAGTTTTTAAGTTGTATTTTGAGATGGTGAGTCGGTTGAGATAACCAGATCTAGTGGGTCTGTCCGATTGTGTCATGATCATTGGGCCAATGACGCAGATCTTACAGGGTCACACACACAGGTGACCCGGACGGGCTCATAAAGCACAATAAACAAGACATTCATTTGGGTAAGAAATACTTTTATTATGAACATGGCACTTTCATTTCGGGTGCATAGTGTATTTAACATGGAACTTTCATCCTTAAAGCAGCCCCACGTGTATTCTTGGGGGGGGGGCTACTGCTATTGGATTGCCTGGCATGTGCTGACTCACTAGGAGTGGCAGGTTGTGGCAGGCAAGCCAAGCCTGGTGGGTGTTCCCACAAGCACAGCTATAAAAGCTTCTCCGATCCTTGAGGCAGACGCTTCGCGTTATTCTGCACTTCCATGCAGCGTAACGCTCACCACCATGTGGGATTCAACTTACCTTTTGAAATCTTGTTTCCTGCCTCCATACTTACCGCCTGGGCGATCCTGCGCTCACCTGTGTGCGTCTTCATCTTGGCATCGCGGCTCACCTCCAAATCTTTCTGAGCACAGACATCTTCATCTTGGCATCCCGGCTCATCACCAAATCACCCGGGACACTGAAATCTTCATCTGGACACCGCAGCACAACACGCTTCATCCGCGACCACAGAATCTGCAAATAAAAATGAAAGGCAAGGTTAGACACTAAACACATTAAGTTTAAGGTTGCGCTACCACCGAACCTCGCGCTTTCCCTTAAATCATTACTCACCTGTTGTTGGACATTGCAGTTTCAGTCAGCTTTCCCCCAGCCACATTCCACGCCTCCACAGCTGCTTTGGTCCGCATTCCCAGCTATTGGGAAGAAAACAGAAGAGAAAACGCTATTCAGGAATTAACAACAGCATTGAGAGCAATAATATCAAGACAGAAAAACAGAAAAGGGAAAAGGCAAGAGACATTGAGAGAAAACAGAAAGGGAAAAAGGCAAGAGACATTGATAGACACTTACCACCAACCAGGAGAAGCATAGTCGCAGCTGGACTGGACGATTACTTATCAAAGATCAGTGAAGGAACTAGATCCCATCAAGAAGCGCTCCTGCCAGAAGTAGCAGGACAGAGAGCTCATCATCCATACTTACCAGGTGAGCTTTATGGTCCATTACGTGCCCACAGAAATCACATCTTGGGTAGAAGGGTTTGAGACGTACAACAATCACCAATCAGTGCACTCACATTTTCTCATATCCACGCAGGAGCAAAGCCACCAATTGTCGTCGCCCCCAGCTTATCCACAGGAGGAGAGACCTGAAGGAGGACATCTAATTCCTGGGAGGGCTGCAACCGTGCCCAAATGCCTCCGCAGAGACCAGGTGAGTGTAACAGAACGCAAAGCCTCTACAACTCTCTACCTGGGCGTTATGGAAACTTCAGAGACAGATCTATTGGCTCAACTACTGGGGGAATTACGGGCTGGAGTACATGCTTCAAGGCAGGAGACCAGTGCATTAAGGAGGAATCTTATTGTAACTCGAGAAAGAACTGATGACTTGGCAAGACAGATGCTACAGGCACAAGCAGGACAGGTTCCCTTGCCTGGGGCAACCCACGCTTCTATGCCACAGCAATCAACACCAGTTCAGGTGGTTCTTCCAGGGGCAGTGCGCCTAGCCCCGCCCAAAAGCTTCAACAGTGATCCAAATATGTTTGCCATATTCTTGAACCAATGTCACCTACATTTCTTATGCAGACCAGGAGCCTTTCCTAATGATCAAGCCAAAGTTGCATTTGTACTCTCATACCTAGGAGACAACACAGCGGACTGGTCAATACCATTAGGAACTCAAGATGACCCTTTGCTTCGGAACTTTGGGGATTTCCAACACAAGATGGAGAAATCGTTTGCCCGACATACTCAAGGACAAGCTCTGGACAATGAGTTATTGTCACTCAGAGAGGGGAATCAAGACCTATTAACCTACATTGCAACCTTCAATCATCTTGTAGCCCAAACCAACTGGCCATAAGAGAACAGAACTACACTTTTTTTTTGTTGGTTACGTGGGGAACTCAAGGATGTGTTGGCTCAAGGTGGGAACCCACCTGAGGGGTGTGCGGACTACATAGACCTAATAGTGCAAGTCGATCATAGGTTGCATAATAGAAAAATGGACCGAGCCAGAACAGAAGGAAGGACAGTTTATGTGCGACCCGTGAGACCCAGGCCAAACCACATGAACAGTCAGAACCAATGCAAATAAGTGAGTTATGGAGTCATCTAACCAAGGCGGAAAGAGAGAAAATAAGACAGCAACAACTCTGCCAATATTGCAGTAAGGCAGGTCATTTCCTCCTTGAATTCCTGGTGAAACCCCCCAGGAAGATGGATGGGGCAACAGACAAAAATAACGAAGTACAGGACACGGGAAACTCTAATGCCCGGCAAGCCTATGGGTCCACTTGTTGAGCGAGAAAATGGAATGCGTACAAACCTCACATTTAGTCCTTCTGATGCTTTTGGTGAATAACAAGCAGCCATCAAATATACATGCTTTGGAGGCATACATTGACAGTGGAGCAGTAGGAAACTACATTGACCAAGATCTGGTGATACGGATAGGCCTTCCTCTTCAACAAAAGCAGAAATCGGAAAACGTCTTTGCAGTGGATAGATCTCAGCTATCATCCGGCCCTGTGAAACAATACACCAAAAAAGTCAAGATTCTGTTGCAGTAAAGGCATCACGAGGACATTACCTTAGATCTCATCTGCGCTCCTCAGTTCCAGATGATATTGGGAATGCCTTGGATTGAGACCCATTATCCTAGGATCGATTGGCAAAAATTAGTTCTGACCTTTCCACAAGATTGTGCTGACACCTGTTACAACAAAGACGTCATTAACCTGAAACCCAAGAAAGGTATTGTGCTGGACCTCACTGGCTCTCTACCACCTGAATATCTGGATTACCAAGATGTCTTCCAAAAAGAACAAGCCAATGTTTTGCCCCACAATAGACCCCACAATAGACCCTATGACCGCCAAATAGACCTCGTGCATGGAGCCCAAATTCCATGCAGCCGGATTTACACTCTAACAGAGTAAGAAAACCAACATCTTAAAACTTACCTGGATAAGTATTTGGCAAACGGTTTTATCCACCCATCCAAGTACCCTGATTTCTCACCCCTTTTCTTTGTGCCTAAAAAGGAGGGTGACGTAAGAACCTGCATTGACTACTGAGCAATGAATCAGAGCACAGTAAAAAACGATACCCCTTACCACTTATACCAGAGCTCCTGGATCAGGTGAAACACGCTCAGATTTACAGCAAGTTGGATTTGCGAGGGGCCTACCATCTTGTGAGAGTCAAAAAAGGAGACAAGTGGAAGACGGCATTTCGCATGAAGTATGGCCTCTTCGAATACCAGGTCATGCCTTTCGGGTTATTTAACGCCCATATGGCGTTCCAATTTTTTATGAATGATGTGCTCCGTGAGCTATCGGACGTCTGCGCTCTTGTCTACATAGATGACATTCTCATCTACTCGAATTCCAAGGAAGAACATGTCGGTCATGTCCAAGCAATCCTAGAGAAACTTTGACAACAACAGTTGTTTGACAAGCTGGAAAAATGTTTCTTCCATGTGACCAAAGTCAAATTTCTCGGTTTCATGCTCACACCACAGGGTGCACATATGGACACACGGAAGGTGGACGCAATACTCCAATGGCACTCACAAACATCCACGAAGGGAGTACAAAGTGTGCTCGGATTTGTTCATTTCTATCGTCGATTTATACCTGGGTTTTCACAAATTACTCACCCAATTACTTCCTTGCTGCGAAAGAACAAGAAATTCTATTGGTTCACAGAAGCTGAAGAAGCCTTTCGGAAGATGAAACTAGCATTTAGCACAGCACCACTTCTTTGACACCCTCGACCAGACCTGCCAGATGGGGTTTAACAGACGCTTCAAATGTAGCCATGGGACCTCTGTTGTCCCAACGGGATCCGGAAACTGGACAGTTACATCCTGTCGCATTCTGGTCCCGCAAATTTTCTGCCCCAGAATTAAATTAGACAATCACGGATAAAGAACTACTGGCGATTAAAACAGCATTCAAGGCATGGAGACACTATCTTCTTGGGGCAAGACACACAGTCACCATCATCACGGACCACCGTAACTTACACTATTTGAAAACTGCCAAAGCGCAATCCTCGCGCAAACTTCGTTGGGCGCTCTTTTTCACAGAATATGACATTATCATCACCTATAGACCTGGAGTCCAGAATGGGAGAACAGACGCACTTTTACGCATGAGTGAAAAAAAGGCTTTTACAACATCAAATCCCATGGCCATCATTTCCCGAAGAACAAATACAAACCATGATTGCTGCTACCATGTGTATAGATGACTTAACAACCTGTTTGTAGTCCCATATGAATCAAGCAACACAACAGGAATGGCTTCTAAAGAGAGACAGGTACACCATCGAAAACAATCTACCATATTTTCAAGGATGCTTATATATCCAAGACAAGAAACTGCAAACTCAAAGCATCATGAACTATCATGATTCATTAGTGGAAGGGCATCCTGGAATAGCCAAGACGCAGGCTAAGATAAAACAAAACTATTGGTGGCCCACTTGGAGAAGTAGACAATGGAAAATGCCAATATAATGTAAGTAACCCTTTAATTTATTTTATACCGGAATATAATGACAATAGCGTGGCATTAAAGCCCGGTTAAGTTGTACTTGTTCGTTCAAAATGGCATATTGTTTTGTGCCGCGCACTATCACCGCCGAAGTGGTCCGCTGGCGCTCAGACGGCTCTGAAAAAGGCACAGGAGAGAGGGTGGGTTAGTGGGAATAAGTTAACATACTCCGTTGCACTATCCTCGCTAGCAAATAGTTTCACGCCCTAATAAATAAAATGAAGATCTTTAATGAAGATCGGCTCGTGAGACTAAGTTATGTTTTTAAAACAGGTACATCCTTCGCTACTGTCAATGCCACGATTTTCAGACCCCGGCCGACGCATTTTTTAACTGCCAGGTGCAGCTCCTAGTAAACAACTTCATGACCTTCACCATTTTATGGGACAATCGCCAAGGACCAATATGCCCTTACGCGGTACTAGCGGCTAGAAGCAACATACCAACCGTTATGGTGGTCTAATGCCTCGTTGTTGGAGCAGCCTTCCGATTCTCAGTGCGACCACAGTCCTTCTTTTATTATAAACCAACACCCTGTGTAACGCAAAGGAACAGCACGTGTCTCAAGATGAACTTTTGCAGATCGACAGCAAAGACACATGCAAATCGCTGAATATTCTCTAAACATTTGATGTCAAATAAATGTACTTTACGAAATGTACAATCTTGCTGTTTGCTTTTAAATCACAGTTTCATATTCCGAATTGTGGCGCGCTGTGTTGTGAGATGATCTGTGTTGTTTTCCGGATTCTGTATGAAGTCGCATAGGAGCAGTGTTGGCAACTCCTTAGTAAGAAAAGTAGCTATTGGCCGTCATAAAAGTAGCTAGAAGTAGCTAAAGGATGTCATAACCTAATTTGCATAATTCACCAGGTGCATGATGGGTGATTGCCGAGGGCATGGTTGTTATAGCCTCTCATTGAGCTCACCCCTTTTTTGTAATGAAAGTCGTGAATGCACAGATGCAAACTCATTACATCCATATGCATACATTCACATGCAAATGCACTGGTATTTAAGTAAACCCCATTATGATTAGGTTGTTCTGTTGTCGCTTCTTAAACGTGTGCTGCCATTTTTAATATGCTAGTATTTTATAATCCGTAATGCCTCGTTGTTGGAACAGCCTTCCGATTATGAGTGCGACCATAGTGCTTCTTTTAGGTTGCCAGTCAATTCGTCGAAAAAAATTGGTCGACCAGACAAATGGTCGAATCAAATTGGTCGAAAACCATTTCGTCGAAATTTTTTTTTTTCTATTTTAACCCTTTTTTTTTTTTTTTTGGGGGGGGGTCCCCCCCCCAACCCCCTTTTTTTCTCTAAAAACCCATTTTTTAACAAAACGAAAACCCAAAAAATAAATATATAAATAAAAAAATGTTTTCGACGAAATGGTTTTCGACCAAATTGCGTCGACCAAATTGCAGTCGACCAGTTTTTTTTCGACGAGTTGACTGGACACCCTTCTTTTATCATAAACCAACACCCTGTGTAGCGCAAAGGAACAGCATGTGTCTCAAGATGAACTTTTGCAGATCGACAGCAAAGACACATGCAAATCGCTGAATATTCTCTAAACATTTGATGTCAAATAAATGTACTTTACGAAATGTACAATCTTGCTGTTTGCTTTTAAATCACAGTTTCATATTCCGAATTGCGGCGCGCTGTGTTGCGAGATGATCTGTGTTGTTTTCCGGATTCTGTATGAAGTCGCATAGGAGCAGTGTTGGCAACTCCTTAGTAAGAAAAGTAGCTATTGGCCGTCATAAAAGTAGCTAGAAGTAGCTAAATGATGTCATAACCTAATTTGCATAATTCACCAGGTGCATGATGGGTGATTGCCGAGGGCATGGTTGTTATAGCCTCCCATTGAGCTCACCCTTTTTTTGTAATGAAAGTCGTGAATGCACAGATGCAAACTCATTACATCCATATGCATACATTAACATGCAAATGCACTGGTATTTAAGTAAACCCCACAATGATTAGGTTGTTCTGTTGTCGCTTCTTAAACGTGTGCTGCCATTTTTAATATGCTAGTATTTTATAATCCATAATGCCTCGTTGTTGGAACAGCCTTCCGATTATGAGTGCGACCAAGGTGCTTCTTTTATCATAAACCAACACCCTGCGTAGCGCAAAGGAACAGCGCGTGAGTCAAGATGAACTTTTGCGGATCGACAGCAAAGACAAATGCAAATCGCTGAATATTCTCTAAACATTTGATGTCAAATAAATGTACTTTAAGAATTGTGGCGCGCTGTGTTGTGAGATGATGTGTGTTGTTTTCCGGGTTCTGTGTAAGGTCGCGTAGGACTGGAGACGACTGGGCGCTTTTGGCTACGCACCCTGTAACGTCACAGAGAGAGGCGGGGAATATGAATGCTTTGATAATGTCAGGCTAGGGGCGGGAGATATGATTTAGTGTCGCAAAAACAGGTCAGCCAGGTCGATGGGGCAAGTGATAGGATTATCACATAATGTTGGCGCACAGCAGCCTAATTTATAGTTTGTTTAGTGGACAAAAAGTCAGGTACGGCCCATAGGAAATTGTAATGTCAGGGGACATAAGGAGGGTTCTTAGAACACTTTCAACCTGACAACGAACAATACGAACAGCGTTCTCAGAACACCCCCATTTTGTTTAATTGCAAACATTTCAGCACCGCGAGTGTTCTTAGAACACTTTCAACTTGCCAGAGTACAATACGGACAGCGTCCTCAGGATACCCCCATTTTGTTTATGTACCAACATTTAAGGACACCGCAAGTGTTCTTAGCTCAATTTTAGCTTGCTTACGTACAAAACGGACACATACTCCGTCCTCGGAACACCCCGCCATTTAGTTTATATAGAAAATGTCAGAACAGCCGTGTTGTCCGCAGACAAATCGAACACAACAAAAGCGTATAGTACATAAAAAAAACAGAACATTGAACCTATCTCATACTCCCCCACCCTCCCCAAACACTCGTACACACCAACACACTCCACTAAATACAATTTTTAATCCAAGTACCACCGCGCTGTCCGCGGTCGTCGGCGAATGCAAGAGGGCGGGCGCCACAAAAAATCTGACGCGCTTCACGCACCACACCATCCAATCAGCAAACATGTTGCATGTCTGCGGACATCACGCAAGCCGCTTGGCCAATAGGGGTGCTGTCCGCAGAGCGAACAGGAAAGTCCGTCCGCGAAGCGAACGGAGATATCACTCATTTTTTTGCCTTACATTTTGGTCATTTTAAAAAAAACTACTGGACGGATGTACACCAAATTTGCAAAAGCACGCTTTCGGGAGCAAGCACCCACTCCTGCCACAAATTTGGTGTAAATACATCCAGCGGTTTGGGCTGTAGGCGTGTGCAAAGTTTTTTCCCATTATGTCTATGGGAAAAAACAAAAGTTTTGGGACCCACCCTATAACTTTGCCCCCCCTGGATCAAACCTCTCCAAACTTTGCGAAATAATTCAAAGTGGGCCATATACTTTTTCTGCAAAGTTTGGTGAGGATTCGTCCAGAGGGAGCGAATTTATAAGCCACCCATAAAATGCTCTTTCTATGGAAACACCAACTTAACCATAACTACATGGACGCTAGAGCAACCATGTAATATATATATATCCATAGAACAGGGCATTCATACAGTGATGCTGATAGGTCATGTAGACAAACGTACACATTTAGACAATCTCTGAGTACATATTGGTTTGTTTGTTTGTTTGTTTGTCTGTTTATTCATTTGTTAAGCGCACCAGACTCATAAGTAAAAGGGCGCAGCAGTATGGAGATGCAAAGCTTACAAAGGTTGCGAAATATGCACAGGATACAGTATTTAAATGATTACAGGATATACACAATGTACAAAATGGGGGCAAAGACTAAGAATGGCCAGTGTGGTTACAGAAGTAAACAATAAGGACTTTCCAAAAAATATGTATGACAAAAAATGAAGTCCTTCGTATAACACTTAGGCTCCCAGGTAGACTAGATTACACATAGTCTTCAAATGTTAACGCAGTAGTACACTATTAATTCAGGGTGAAAAGATCTCTTCAGATGTGGGCAGGTCCACAACGGGTAATGGGAGACTAGAGGTCAGTAGCGATGATGTGTTTTATTAAATTTTTTCTGAAATGTAGGTCGGGTTGGTCGGCTCTCAGATCATGAGGCAGTGAATTCCAAAATTTAGCTGCCTTTACAGTAAAGCTATTACCCCCAATAGTGGTGAGCTTATATTTAGGTATAGTCAGACAGTTAACATTCCCAGTCCTGGTAGGTCTGAGAGACGTTCTTCTCTGTAGTTTATCTATAAGGTAGCTGGGGGCTGCGTTATTGAGGGCTTTGTAGGTCAAGGAAAGCGTTTTTAGTTGTATTTTGTTGGATGTGGATACAAATTTGTGCTGGCGTCTCAAGGAGGAGATGTGAGTTTTCTTATTTATGCCTAGGGCTGCTCTTAGGGCATTGTTCTGTAGTGTTTGGAGCTTTTGGATGGTAGATTTATTGGCACCACTGTAAAGGGCATTACAGTAGTCAATTCTGGAGAGTGTTAGGGCTCTAGCCAGGATCAGGCAGCTATTGTCAGAGAGGAACGGTTTACCAGCTCTGAGTAACTTGCAGGTGTAAGCCGTGGGGTAGGTAAGGGATTTGACCTGATTATCAAGGGACAATGTGGAGTCAAAGTAGAATCCAAGGGTTTTTACCTCCTTGGAGACTTTGATGGTGTTCCTGTCAAAATTAAAAGAGGAGAATTCTTGGCCTAGTTTTTTTAATGTTGGCCTGTGAGCCCAGAATCATTAGTTTGGTTTTATCATCGTTCAAGCACAAGCCATGAGTGGCCATCCATGCTTGGATGACAAGGTAGACTTTGTTCACTAAACCCGTGTCTGTACTGTAATACCCAGAAAGCGGGAGGAGGATCTGAGTATCATCTGCGTAATTAGTGTAGGTGATACCAGGATGGTCCAGATCGTCACACAGTGGCTTAGTGAAGAGATTGTAGAGGGTTGGCGAGACGCAACACCCTTGGGGAACACCGCATAGGATGGGTGTTGCGTCAGCGGCTGCCAAGGGGGAGAAGACTCTCATAGTTCTCTCACTCAGGAAGGACTCAATCCATTTGATGGCTCCCATGGAGAAGTGGGCCGCAGAATCAAGGTGTCAGCATAGGACCTTGTGATTGACCAGAACAAATGCGGCAGAGAGATCAAGTAGGAGCAGGAGTACTGTCCTACCTTTGTCTCTCTGCTTGTCTATTTGGGACTTTAGGTCGATTAAGGCTGTCTCTGTTCCGTGTAGTGGACGGAAACCAGATTGTCTGTTACCTAGGAGTTTGTGCAGTTCGAGGTATTTTAAATTTGGATATAGGCTGCTTTATCCAATATTTTTAGTAGAAATGGGACCGTAGTAATGGACCAGTAATTAGTGGGAATAAGAGGATCTAATGTCTGTTTCTTGAGGAGGGGGAGCACCCAAGATTATTTGAGGTTAGCAGATATGGTACCTGTGGCAAGTGAGGCATTTATCAGTTTAGTGATGAATGGGGAAACTGTCCTGTTTATCAGTTTAGTGATGAACAGGACAATTTTTTCTACCTCCAAGATAGACATTTTTGAAAAATGGAAGGGAGTATTGTGTGCCGGTGGTGAAACATTAGGCAAGAGGGTGTTGGGCGAGTGCTGTAGGTTCAGTACTTCTTTTTTTGTTGAATTTTATTTTGGAGTGTATTAATTTTATTTACTAGGGCATGTTGGATGTCTGTATGTTAGGCAGAAACCTGTGCAGTTCCCTTTGGGAACACTGCAAAAGATTTAGGACTACAGGTGTTAGCAGTAAACCCACTTGGTAGCAGTCGGTACCACCCAGATTTACCTGGTAGCTGTGGCTGAGCAGTCAGACTTCGCTCAAGAAGAGTTAGGCAGTATGCAAAGTATACACAATAGGCACTCAGATACAATAATGCATGCAAACACTGAGCAGAGCTTTGGTATCAAAGTATATAATTATTTATTTAAAAACACACTGTTTGAAACACTCCAGCACTCTTATTGTAAAACACTCTAAACACAGTTACTATTATAATATATACAACCCTTATTCCTTATCAGATAAGTCTTAGTTAACACCACTTATTTACAGACAGAGGTGAGCGCTTAACTATAGATGGCACTCCAATAAGTTCATGAAGAAGGGAGGGGAAAAAGACAGAATATTGAAAGATACACCACTCTAAGATTTAGGAACACTATTAGCAAGGCAGAAGAGCAAAAGTCACTTGTGAGCCAAAGTCCATAGGCTGGGCCCACTCTTAGAGAGAGCAGAGCACAAATGCGCCCAAGATCACACAGTTACACTAGGCTTAGAAAGTCTTGCAGAGAGTTCGAAAAGAATTTAGAGAGGCTCAGAAAAGTTTAGCCAGGGTGTCCCAGGCTAACTCAGGTTCGAAAGCCGGGGGCTAAGTCTACCCCGTACAGTCGGTGGCAAGGGAAGCCAGGCGGAACACAGTACCTTAAGTGGGAAGGATACTCCAGCGGGGGCAGTTGTTCCTGGCAGCGGGTGCAAGTCTCAGCGTGGTCCAGGGAAGAGAAGATCTCGACTTGGAGGAAAGCTGAAGGTCGTTGCACTGCCAGGGAAGAAACCAGCCGCAGAGTTTTCCGGTTAAAGATATTACCCTTTATTTCGAGGTCGTGGTTAAACGTGGTATTCCTGTTGCCGGGATGCTTGTCACAGGCAAGGCGGCCATGAGATATGTCGGGAAGGCGAAAAGACAGTGAAACTGGTTATCCCCACCAGTCAAAGGAAGAAGACTCTCAGGCGAGAGATCTCCTCTGTCGTTGGGAAAAGTGGTGAGACGGTCCAGCAGGGCTCCACCGGTGGTGTCGTTGTGGCAGGTCGGCTCAGCTTCTCCCACGTCGGATTCTTAGGTCCTGTGGCGACTTCTGAAGTTCCAGTCCCCAAAGCCCTGCTTTTATGCAGAAAACCCCCATTCACTCAGCCTAGCTGTCACTCAAACATGTTAAGTGGTGAGCCGGCCGGCTCACCACTTGGGCCAATCAGGACGGAGTGCGACTTGAGTTGCCTAGGCAACTCAGTCCAGGGTGCCTAAATCCCCCTCCACCCCTCCTAAGTACCCCAAACATAGTGGCACCACTTTGGAGGGATTCTGTGGAGAAGCCCGCCAAAAAGTGGAACAAAGGGCTCGACTTGGGTTGGAGTCACAGAAGAGAACACAAACGCCATTTTAGAACTGAGTTTTGGCAAAAAATACCAACCGGAGAATTAATAATAATTAAATAAACCGGCGGTATGTTCGAGGCTATCATAATTAAATAAATAAAGATAGTAGCCTCGAACATTGGGAAAATCCCATAGAGAAATATTTGCGGTTGAATATAAAAAGTAGTATCCACTCCACCAGCCAAAACTCGATCAGGGGGGACGGAGACGTGCCCCCTCGACTAACAGACCCCGGGGCAATCGAATTGCCCCAGCCAGTATGTCCACAATATGATGGTTTGTACTGGTTCTGTTCAGAATTCAAGACTAGTAAAGTCAATGGTGACTTTACATGCCCTGGGAGACAGTAGTCAGTCCCAGGTTATGAAGTCTATACTGGGGTGTCACTATGACACCCCTGTGTTACTGCACTGAGAGTGCTGGGTAACACACATCACAAAAACACATGAAGCCCTATGGAGTAAAAGACCCCATAGCCCATTAAACACATCTAGAGGCAAAGGAATACACTCAAATCAGTCCAATAGTGAGGGTAAAATAGTCTCACTCTTGGCAGGAGAAAATAATAAACACCAAAAATCCAGCAAAGCTGCTGGGGGACTCACTAGGTTAGGAAATTCAGCCTAAACAGAGAATTCTCCCTAACACTGTACACCAGGAATTGTCCTTGGTGCAAACATCGGGTATAGCAATTTGGGACTCTAGTTCTTTCATACTAGAATTAGAATAGTAATCCGTTCATCATAGGAATTACGTTTTGCCCGGCAGATTTCCTTCTTGAAATGTGAGGAAAGTGAAGTTAATTTGTATTAAACATTGTTTTGTGTACTCTACAGCAACCAGTGCTATTCGATCAAAGGCAAGAGTCTTATCCATACACGTCAGGTCCTTTCTGTGTGCAGATCGGGGTCTCTCTGCTTTATTGTATGCACTCAATCTTGTGGTCGAGAACAACATGGGTGAATTTATAGCTCCTTCAGGCGAATTATCTGTAAAGGTCAACCGGGGAGGCACACAGGTTTTGCATCTGCGTCTGGCACTTCAAACATGAAACAGGGTTGGGAGTGTTATCTTCAATATATATCAACAAATGTGGGCTCTTCGAGGGGACAGAACAAGTTTTATGGAGATAGCTTGTTTTTCTAAAACCCCCGCTTCAGCCCGGTCATCTGCAGGTCAATGATGGACTGCGGAAGGTGAAAGATACAGTGTATATCATGTCGCTTGTTCGCGTCTCCCGTGAGAACAGCCCTGCAGCAGAGCCGCCAGGGGGAGGAGGGTGAGAGAAGCTCCGGGCTCATCGCTGTGTGCGGCCAACAGGGGAGAGCTGCAGCCCTGTTGACTGAGCAAGGCCTAAATTGTTGATGTTCAAAATGGAGTCTGGGTGTGTAACAAAATGGAGTCTGGTACCAGTATACTAGATGAGCATTGCAGCCACATGTGTCGGCCCGCAGTCATTCTGGCTATAGGTGCATGGGTGGCTGCTGGACAAGTCATAGTCTGAATGCTGGGCCGGAATGGAGGGGAGGTGGTTATGAAGACCTTTCCTCACATACATATGTAGGATCAAAAGCACATTCAAAGGCACATTCCAGGCACACAAGGTCCACCTAGAACTCGACACCCAAAAATGCAAAATGAGTTCCACCAACCTCAACTGTTTCAAAGAACCAAACCTGGTGATCGAAGGTGCGACATACACTAACAATAAGTGACATGAAACAACCCTCACACACAAAGCTGAAGGACTTTTAGAATTACCAAGTAAAATTGCAGCACTTGTGGAACAAACTTGCGCACAGGCATAGACACACACATCACAAAATTGACTCGGGTTGCAGCGATCGAAAAGCCGGTAAAAACGTACCAAGAAAAAGTTATGAACTATGTGTACAGTGTAGGAACTGTTTCTGTTGGTTCAAACGAACAGTATTATAGAACTATCCTAATTCCAGATCTCAGGAAAGGCACTGCAGCACTGATGGACTATTAGTAGGTCTGCGGAAAGTAGGAGTACTTGCACCTCCAGCCTTCTTGGAGAGGCTATTGCTTGCTAGCCACGCTGCTTTCAGCCCTGTTAGTAGTCCCAGAAGAACACCTAAAAGAGGAACCCCTGCCTGATGAAGCGGCCACATTGCCCCGGACAATCGAAGCACAACACACCATGCCACCACCAAAAATGTGCATCCTCCCTGAGAAAGAGCCCTATGATTAACAGCGAAGAAGGAAACATTGCTCAGATTATATATCCACAGACTCATCAGAACAGCTTGTGCAAATACATGATGAATACAAGCTCTATAATTCTGCAGAGAAATGTTTTGCATCCCTAATACCCAGCATTCAGATGCGAGACAATGCAAAATGGCTCCAGTTCTTTAGATGGGAACTGATCCAGTTGGCTAACAACACCGAAAAAAGGTTCAAAGTCATAAGAGTGGAGCTGAGGGCCCTTGGACTAATGACAATGGCAAATAGGTACGTGTTGGATCTACTAACAGCCATGGAAGGAGGTGTTTGCAAAAAGATCAGAAGTTCATGTTGCACATTTGTACCTTCCGCAGATGCTGAAATTGGGACATTGTCACACGTCATTGTGGCAGTGGATGAACTAGGGGTGACGATGAAAGAAGAAACAGGCATCCAAGAAGAAGATTGGTTTACAGTGATCTTCAGCTAGGCCCCGTCATGACTTAAAACATTGGTGAAAATTCAGGTGCCCATCATAATGTTTGTCTTGGTGATTCTCTGCACGTCCCATTGGGACTGCTGTGTTGTGCTAAAGCATTACCTAATAGCACAATGATGATGGCTTCTATTGGAAATACGAAGGTACCTTGTGATACACAAGAAATAGAAGTACAAACTGATCTCTCTGTTCACCACATGGTCCCCATGCTCATAGGAGAAATAGTTGAACTCTTATATCACACAACCATTGTCCCTCGCCTGACCTCGAAAATTACAAGGAAGTGTGGGTTGACTTGGCTGTGGATGGGGGATGCATTTACATGACATGTACTCCTGAGTAATATGTCCAAGCAGGGGGAGCTTAAGACTAGTGTGTAGGGTACAGATGCCAATAAAGGGAACGCCTGCATATGAAGAAGCAGTAAAATGAGCAAATGAGCATAAATATGGGGGAGGAGAATTTGTTACTGTAGAAGTAACAAAAGGGGGAATGTTGGGATGGAAATGAGTATATCCCACCCATCATAGGGTATTTCATAGTATTTCATAGTGTATTTGCTTTCAGGTGATGCAAATACCCTATGAAATAGTGTAGCGTATAAGGGGGGAGAAAACCACTCTATGAAACTTGGTGCAGAGGTAATAATGCGTGAACAGCAGATGCTTGATACTAGGAGACACCATTTTGTAGTTATGACCAAAAGCACAAGCATGCATGACCAGGCTGCACCAGCCAAGCTCCATGGAAAGATTTCACTAGGCCCAACATCATCAAGGAAGAATGAGCCCACAACGCCAGTACTCACAGAAGTTCGCTTCCACCATGTCCCTTCACTGTTGCAAACATTTAGTATCTCTTGGAGGACTGTGCCCTGCAAGAGTGTGAGACAACACCAGGCTCTGCGCAGTGCCCATTCATCGCACCTCAGCTGCCAGCAGGTCTATAACCACCACCCAACCTGCCCAGAGCCAGTTCCCACACCACTGACCCGACCCCCACATCCCTGCATTCCATGATAAGCGAGCAATCCCCCTGTCCCAGCACAAGTCAAGTGACCATAAAAGCTCCAAGCATGCATGACTGTTTCACCCCTCAGCATAAAATGCATCCTTTGTAAGATGAGGTAGAAGCAGGGATAATTTATAGATCAAAACCAACGTGGAGACCTTGGTTACAAGAGGAGCGGTATCAACACAGCCCAGAATGTGTGGGTCAGTGTGACTGTATTTCATCCTCCCTTCCCCCTGGCACCAATCCCCAAATTGCCTAGGTGCATGCCACAGTGATGTAGTAGTAGGCTTAGTGTGGTTGCTTAGATATAACACTGTATTTCATGAGCAACCTGACCTTCAACATATGACGAGATAAGCCCAGCTAACGCATGTGGAGCCTGACCAACGGCGGAAGAACCAACCAATTGTAGCCTGGTATCCCATTTGAACCAGCATTATGTATACTGTCCAACCAATGAAATGTACTAGTTTAGACCCTCTACGTGATGTCATCTATGACGATGTGGTCCCTCAAAAGCACTATCATGTATTCGGAGTCAGAATGTTCTTGAGCAGCAGAGTTCTTTGCTGCTATGTTGTATTATGTACAATTACAAGATATCTCCTGGCTTATTACCATAGAGGGTTGTATTTACTCTTCAGTGTGCATAAACAGGGACTTGCCTTCACACGTCATCGTGCCATGCATGTGCGTGGCCATGTAACACTGTCTGAAAAGTCAGCAACAACATCAGACGTTTGCGGACGTCAACGGATACAAAAGCAGTGGAAAAAGTTGCAAAAAGTGCATAGAAGTGTTAAAAATTATGTTAGATGGTAGGTAATGGCAGAGTTTTAAGGTGCAACTTTGTAAATTGGACAAAAATGTTGCTATATTGGGGTAAGTATGATATTAATATGTTGTAAGAAATTAGCATGCACTGGTAAAAACCCATGAAATTCAATGAAAATATTCTGTTAAAGGGACATTATGGTTAAGTTGCACTAATAAAAACCTATGAAATTCACTGAGAAAACATTGTTAAAGGGACGTTATGGTTAAGTTGCACTAATAAAAACCTATGAAATTCAATGACAACACTTTGTTAAAGGGATGTTGTGGTTACAAATAAAACTGAAAAACCTCATATATTCACTAGCATGGCGGCGTGCGGGAGGCGAAGAGAAGGAGCGAATGCGGCAGCGGTACACACCGCCACCGAAATAAGATAAGCAAGGGGGTGAGGAGTTAAAATAAAGAAGTGGCGCAGAGGGTGTCGGAAGAAGGCGGTGGGGAGAGCCAGCTGTCTCGGGGCTTGGAACAGGGTCTTGTACTGTCGGCTCAAGTTCCTAGCCACCTGAATGGCTGGCTCCCCCGCCCAGGGTGCTAACGGACAATTGTATACTAGAGAATGACAAAAACAATTTTCTGTCCCAAATACTTTTCTCTAGCATACAATATATAAATAATCGATGGACCTTTATAACTATCCATGGTCTCCATAGCCTGATTTCCAGGCCATGGATCATTAAAAGACCTAGATGGCAGGTTCACACAATCACACAGGGTAGCCCTAATACCCTTTTTAATGTTATGTTTGTAACACGCCCTCAATGCCTGTTTTCACACAGTTACATCCATGCACCATCACTTCCAAAAACTGTACATATAACCCTGTGACCACATAAAGCTTCCACACGCCAATTGCCACTTAACAATCTTCTACAAATCTTTTGTATCTGCATTTGCATGCCAAGGTGGGGCGCCACCGCCTATCTACTGAAGGAGAGGAGTCCTAAGGGTGGGTTGCATCTTAACTGTAACATCCCTTTAACAACGTTTTTTTTCTGTCATATTTAATAGTTTTTCATAAGTGGAAATGTATCATGGTGTAACATCGCTTTATATATGTTATTGATAATTCCTCTTTTCATATATATGAAAAAACTATAAACCTCCTTTAAGAAAAATATTTTTTGCAACACATACTTATGTCTGTCGTTATCAGCAACACATGCTGGGAATGTAATTTATCGTTCAATTGCCTATGTCTTAACGCTCCACCATGACCCCAGCCAAACCAAACCAGCCCTGTTATTCACTGCACCTACCCTTCATCCTAGCTCAGTGTCCACCATATCCTAATAATGTAACCAATGGCCAGTGCTCATGGCTTGCAGACATGGCCAGTCACCAAATCCATGGGGCATGGGCTTCAGCCATGCTGCATTCCCCAAATGTATACCACTAGTTTTTTTGCGTACATTCTTACACTTTGGAAAAATAAAACACAAGACATATTTAAAAAAACATGCTTTTAGGTCCTTGCTAATGCTCGTCGCGCAAGTTTGTTGTTTTTTGTTCTTGTCTAGTCCACCACTTGAGACTGTAAATGCAAACAGAATATTTGTTCCCATCCAAACCTACCGCTTTGCCCATGCTGCATGCTCCAACAAGCAAATTACAGTGCACTTTTCTCCTTGCTAATGGACAGGCCCATTGCACAGACACCAATATCATATCACTTTTTTGTGTGCTTACATTTTCACACTTTGCCCAAAAATTTAATACAGGACATATTTGCAAAACCATGCATTAGAGTTCCTGATGACCCTCCTCTTGCATATTTGCTGCAACCACCTCCAGCATTTCAACCTGTACCCACAAGCAGAATTTTGTTCCCATTCAAACCTATCCAATTTCGAAAAACCTTACCACATAGCCGGTCCCTGGTGGCCATGTGCACTTTAACCCGATTGCTAGACATTCATGATCATGGGCTATAGACAGATTGTCCGGGTCATCGCCTTAGGCCATGACCCGGACAATATGCCCACTGCCCATGGCCACAGGGTATACCTCAGTCACCAAAGGTAGATCACTTTATGTTGTACCTGCATTGTGACTGTTTTCGAAACATAAAACACGGACACATTTGCAAAACCATGTTTTCAGGTCCTTGCCAATACTCCTTGCACAAGTTTGCTGCAAACCCGCCCATGTTTTTTGAAAAGTGTCAAAATGTACATACATAAAATAGTCATATAACATAGCCCTCAATTGACAGAATCCATTCATACTTTTCACAAACGTTCAAGGTTGGGTCTATAATCTGTTTGAAAACCTTTCTGCAAATGTGTCAAACATCAACAAAGTTAAAAGTCATCTAAAAATGTTGAGACCCCCCTCAAATTTATACCCCTCCACCAATCATTCATATATACATCGAAAATAGTTTTGCAAACTTTTGTGCAGATGTGTCAAATGGCACCACATTAATAAGCCTTTACACTTTTTTGAGACCCCCCCTCCATTTTAGCCTCCTCTTGACAAAATCTAACCAAACTTTGGAAAAACATTTAAATCTAGATCTAAAATCTTTTTGCAAACTTCTGTGCAGATTCGTCTAATGGCAGCACATTTATAAACCTTTACAATATTTTGTGATGTCATCTTTAATGTCCTGGGTGTTAGTCTTAGCAGTGCACACTGGTGGCGCGAGTTATGGTTGCTTAACTTACCATAACTGGCGAATTTCAGGCGTTTTTCGGTTTTACTTGGAACCACACCGTCCTATTAGCAAAGTTTTATTACTGAATTTCATAGGTTTTTAGTAGCGCAACTTAACCATAACGTCCCTTTAACAAAGTTTTTTTTACTGAATTTCACAGGTTTTTGGTAGCGCAACTTAACCATAACGTCCCTTTAACAACGTTTTCTTACTGAATTTCATAGATTTTTAGTAGCATAACTTAACCATAATATCCCTGACTTTATATACATGTAACATAGAACATACTGAACCCCCAGTTAGTGATTTTGATGGCCACAGACTCTTCATATGTCTGCGGACAGACACGGACAACAGCAAATAAGAAGTGTAACCTATATATGTAACACATCAAGCATTCATTTAAATACCACATGTACTAAAATGTAATATACCAAAAGAAGAAAGATAGGCTTCCAACATAATAACCTCACATAAACTGCACAACTAGGAGCAACATCAGAGCTACAAACCAGTAAGAAAACAACTTACCAGAAGCTTACTTACTTATATATATACTTACCATATATATTTCTAAAATTTCTGTATTAGACACAATAAAAGTGATATCATTTTCTTTTCTCACAGATATGTCCAGTACTTTGGAGTGGCTCTAGTAGAATTTCCCACGTGAGGAAATGTATGAAGATAGTGAGCCTAATGCTAGACAATTCTCTATATAAGCCAATTAATAGGCATTACTTTATATACACTTAACATATATCTTTTTTTTTGTAAATACTATACAAACATTGAACATATTACACCAAAAGATATATTGGATAAGACTCTCCAGCGCATGGAAGAAAAAATTGACATGCTCATGGCAAATTTCAACAATTTGAAAAACTTTGTGGAGGATGACATAAAAGAAAAAATTTGATATCATTGTCCCACATGTACCTGTCCTCCCTCTCCATATCGCAGTCAATTATCCCTGAACCATCTACACGAAGAAAAACATTTTGATGAGACTTCCAACCCTTAATCTCATCCTATCAATCCTCTTGAAATGCCCGATTCTCCTGTGTTTGTCTCAGTTTCTGCTTCCCCTTCTCTTTCATAAATTTTACATCTATATATAATAAAGCAAAATTATTATATGTGTCCTAATTCAGTTCTTTTTTGTGTTTTAAAAAAAAAGGCAGTTGAGGTGTCCCTGGACAGCACGGGTGTCTGGGATATCCGTAATCAAACAAAAATGGGGGCATCCTAAGGACACTATACCTGTCCGTAATGTTCGCAAGCAAGTTGAAACTGTTCTAAGAACACACTCGGTGTCCGGGATATCCGCAAATAACCAAAATGGAGGTGTTCTAAGGACACTATACCTGTACCTATTGTTCGCACTCAAGTAGAAAATGTTCTAAGAACACATTCGGTGTCCGGGATGTCCGCAATTAACCAAAATGGAGGTCTCCTCAGAACTCTATACCTGTTCCTAATGTTCGCAAGCAAGTTGAAACTGTTCTAAGAACAAACTCAGGGTCCGGGATGTCCGCAATTAACCAAAATGGAGGTGTCCTAAGGACACTATGCCTGTCCGTATTGTTCGCATGCTAGCCAAAATTGTTCTAAGAATAAACTCGGTGTGCGGGATGTCCGCAATTAACCAAAATTGAGGTTTCCTAAGAACACTGTACCTGTCAGTACTGTTCGCAGGCAAGTTGAAACTGTTCTAAGAACACATCCGGTGTCCGGGATGTCCACAATTAACCAAAAACGAAGTGTCCTAAGGACACTATACATGTCTGTATTGTTCGCATGCAAGTTGAAATTGTTCTAAGAACACACTGTGTCCGAGAAGTCCAATTAACTAAAATGTAGGTGTTCTAAGGACAATATACCTGTCCGTACTGCCTAAAGAACATCTATGCAAATGGGCACCACACCCGTAAGTTCTCCGAACATCACACCTGTTCGTTACTGTTTGCGTCGCTTCTATGACACTTTTAATTAATTTCAGGACCCGAACACTGTACGTAGAACTCCTGCGCGCATGCGCACAACCGTTCCCGTGCATTTGATGTCCTGCGAACACCTCTTCCCTTCGCGGACATGTTTGCGACGCCATCATGTGACCGCACCCACGCTTAGCGTGTGTCCTGAATTGCGGACCATGTCCGGGTCTCCAAACTTTTTAAAAGTACCTTTTTTCGGGCAATCCACAGTATTTTATACTAAAAATGCACCGCAGCACATGTCACAGACAATAACCCTGACTTTCTACATACTTTTTAGAACTTTTAGAGCCCTTTTGGGGTGTTTGTTCTGTCCGCGGACAGCACGGGTGTCCGCAAACCGCGCACAAGCACCCCTATAAAAGGCCACACCCCAAAGCTCATCTTCATTGTGTTTCTGGCTATCTTACAGAACACGGTGTATTTTGCTGCCAATTTTCCAGATTTATTTCTGAAACCTGGTGGCATCCATGGCTCCTCTACTGCCACCTGGTGCTACATCTGCCTCAGCACCACCCCACCCCCTCCACCACCACCACCTCCCCAAGGGCCTGAAGAGGGGAACAGGCATGAGGATGTAGAGGAGGATGAATAGGATGACGAGGATGAGGTAGTGGAAGTCCCTACTACCAGCACTCGCCATGAGTCTTGGGTGTGGTGGTTATTTACCATTCATGGAAACGTATCCAAGATGCGTGCGAACAAAGTTACCTGCAATCAGTGAAAATGGTCCTGAGTCATGGGAAGCTTAGTTCGTACAGCTTTGTTACGACTACTATGAAGCGACACATAAAATCGTTCTACAGTGGGGCTGTTCGCAAGGTTCTATCTTGCGGGGAGTGTAGTAGGTTGAGTTTTTCTACTTCATCCTCTGTTTCCGCCCCTCTCACCACAAGAGACACTTCTGTGGGAGAGTGCATCCCCCCAGCTGCCTCACGGGCCATTCACAATGCTGATGACCCTTACCTTTCGAGGGTCACAGTTTTGTGTATGTACTGCGACGCAGTACTCTGCAGGGGGGAGAGACTTCGAAGTGCTTTTGAGACTCTGGCCTCAGAGCACAAGAAGACCTGCCCACTACCTAAGTAAGGCCCACCCTGCATCATCCTCTCTCCTAGTGTGTTGTGTGTAAAAAAAAAAAAAAATACAAAAGAACAAAAATCCAAAAAAAAGGCTCTTTTCAGAGCCACCTTTCAAAGTCTAAAAATAGAAGTGACAAATAAATGGTGCCGGGCCCTGTGCTTTTTTTTTTTTTGGGAAGCCCGCGGACAGTTCGTGAACATCTAAACATTTTTTGTTGTGCCCTATCAAAATCATTGCACTTTTAACTGGGAGGAGGAGGTGGGTCTGAAAAGAGCCTTTTGGTGATTTTTTTTGTATTTGAAAAACGTGAAATAGTGAACACCTACTGAAAAATGGGTAGCTATAATTCCACAAAAGGACACAATGCATTTTGTACATTTCTTAGAAAAAATCTGATTGCCATCATAAGTAGGATGGACTCCATCTCTACAAAAAATATATGTGCTACGAAACATAATATTTTCATTGAGAAAAGAGGACATGCCAACATCTCTTAGAAAGGCACAAACAGCCTTATTGATATTGCGCCTCGCTTTATCCATTTGTGGACCAAATGAAGACGAACGTAGCCACATTTGTCTCTGCACAATACGAGAAAATTACTTGGGAATTTGGAAACATGTCCATGACCTTCCCAAGTCCTTCTTTCATCGCAAATTGCAAAGAAATTCCTGACACATGTCCCAAACTGTTCCCTCCACAATGAATTATAATTATGTCTGGATGATGCTCTGTCTGCAAACTAGCACAGAGAGCTAGCAAGTCTAGCCACCTCATTCCGCGTACTCCATGCCAGTGCACTTCTCCATGAGAGAATCCAAGATCTGCAGCTACTCCATAGCGTTGTGCATGCACCTCCAACCAATGTATCCATGAGTCTCCCAAAATCCACACAATCTGTTTTCTGAAACACACAACCATAGCTAACTGTTCTTCTCTCAGGAAAAATACCTTCTGACAAACTGTCTCCTTACACAACACACCCACTAAACTTTACTGACCAATCAATTCCTCTGCTCATTCTCATTTGCATGCCTCTCCACCCCAAAATCCTTGTATGTAATATGCAGTGCCCGCGGACTTCCGTTATGTCCGCGGACATATCGTAACCTAGACAGCCCTTCTACCATTTCCACTTCACTCTCTGTGCCTTTCCCTCATTGGATACAGCTAAACAGTCACACAACCATCCACCAATTACATCCAAGACCTCTACATCTAACTGTATCATCAGAGTTCAGCACTTCAAATGTACTGTATATTACTCTGAGTACAAGTCGCATATCATTGGAAAGCACCTACTACAAAAACTACTGTACACATCTCCAAGATTTCTACTTGCAGATGTATGCATATCCACATGCATGAATACAAACTACAGGTATGCATATTATCTACACAGTACATATACAACTCTTGTAAAAGAATATAAACAGATTAAGTACCATGTAACCTGTACAGCCTATAAAATTAACTATTGTCATTTTTTCCATCTACTATAATAACTGTCACTTCCAAACCTATCTACTTTCTAAACATTTTTTTTATAAGCAACAGTATAATTGTAGAAAAACATTAAGTAGTGTATTATAAAATTACACTCAGCCAGGATAAGGTCATGCACCTTCATACACTCACACAGATAGACACTATCATTGTAAAACTCCAAACTGCAATAACACCACTACCTGTAAACCACATCCTTCTGATTTATTACCCACACCTTCACAAATGCATACATTCCATGCTTTTCTATACAGTATCTGCCATTTACCTTTTAAAAATTGCAAAATAAGTGTATCATTATTTCTTCTATCTCCTAATATTCAATAACACAGCCTTAAAAAACCAAACCAAAACATTCTATTCTACTCATTTGCAAAGCATGTTGAACTAACATATTTAAAATAAAATATAAAGACTGCACATAGTCAAAGGAAACTGCATACTATATACACACAAAATTACTAACTTTTTTCCTTTACAATTACAGTGAAGACCACTCTCCTTAAAAGAGCAGAATCCAAAGTACAAACAACAACTCAGAAGAAACCTAATCATTCCACACAAAAAAAGTAAGTACAATACTACCATAATATTCTTACTGTTACTCAAACACACTGTGCGGTTGATTCATGGTATTTGTGCACCAAAAAAAAAAAGATTAGTGCACCATTCTGCCCACAAATCCCCATTTGTTAAACAGGGATTTGCAGGCAGAATGCTGCACAAATCCCCGTTTTTCAGCCCACCAATGACATAACTCAGCGCTAGAATGTTAGTATTGCAGAATAAAGAACTGTTTTAATTCTATACCATTAGATTTAGTATTTGTGCTTCTCCTCACCACAAGCTTACTTTCTACCGTCATCTGAACCCAAGTATAGTAACACACAAATACAAGAATAGCCTTCCCAACTAGTTATAGCTGCCCAATGCACAATCACACACCATCACATACATCTCTACCATCATACTCAGACACTCATGCACACAGCACATATGCATTGCAGAACAACCTAACCCACACCTTCTTTTTCAGCAGACCCCAAAGAATGCCTACCAAAAAACAAGTCCATAGAAAAAAGCGTAGAAGTAGAGCAAATGAAAAAAGAAGTATCCAAAATAAGCATCCATCTCTAGCAGAATTTGTACAAAAGTTCAAACAAAACAGCTAATACAGTCATTTAGCAAAACAAAATATGCTTCAAGTACAGAAACTTTGCCTCTTCTATCAAAATGTAAAATGAAACAGAAAACGATTATCAAGAATTCAGCTACCACTACTGCTAAAACTGCTCCTATAAATTTTGATATAATGGCAAGTAAGCATACCAAAAAAAATATTTTAGCAAAAATGTTCCGCCACAGAGTCCTTCAGAATCTTATAAAAACAGGAGAGAAATCATACACAACCCTTAAAACCTACCGTAGAAAATTAATCTTAGAAGCTTTGATAGACAGTGCAATCCTTCTCAAAAGAAAATTATTTATTTTAGTGTTAAACAGAATGAAACCACTAAGAAAACTAATTACTAAATTACAAAAAAGACTTCTCAATTAACAAAATATCAACAAAAATAACTTCTTAAATATCTGTGGAGTTGAATGGAGTCACACCACAAACACAGAACCATATTTTAATGAAGAAGCATACAAACAAAAGCAAACACCTACAATTGCCGTGGACGAGGTTATGAAAAAATAAATAATACCATAATGGAACAAGAAATACTGCTTAAAAAAATATCCACAGAAAACTCAGAATTACCTCTCCATTCGACTGGACCAAAACATCCAGTATGCAAATGGCCATGCACGTCAATGTGTAACATTCCCAAAAAATCTTTCAAATCTTTACGCCAATTCCTCAATTACTATGTGAAAGGCAAAGACAAAATGAAAATGAAACTGCTGCAAAATATGGATACCTGTCCAGTGCGTAAATACAAAGGGCTACAAGGGCATTCATTAGCCTGCATTTCAGGACCTATTTGCAAAAGCACCTTCCATCATATCAAAATAATATCAACACATAGTCCTGCATTAGCACTAGCCAATTTAAATAACAATCTTCTACATGGTACAGCCAAAGAAATACTTGAAGAAATTGACCATATCCAGAAAAAATATTTTGGAAGTGAAAGCCACTTACAAAATGCAATACCTTTACAACAGACTTGCAACAATTGTACACATGGCAAACTTCTACTACACACATACAAAAAAGAAATACTAAAATGTAAAAGTACATCTGCTGAAATACCAAACCGTTTGTGTGTGTTGCCGCAGAACTTTTTATAAAACTAACACAAAAACTATAGACATAACTTACAAAATAGAGGACTATGAAGATTCTAAATGGTTTGAATTAGCTCTCTACCTTGTAGCAGAAAACAAATACAAAATAACTGACCCCTTAATACTTTGCAGTTACTGCACTACAAAACTTGACAACAACCAAATTCCTTCACGCGCTATCACAAATAATTTAGAATTATTCCCACTACCAAAACCCCTACAACAACTCAATGTATATGAGAGCATCATAATTCAAACAGTACACCCTTTTCAAGCAATAATACACCTTCAAACAAAAACAACAAAATGACCTCCCTCTGAATTGGTGAAAGGCATTCATGGCAAAGTAGTTTATTTACCATTAGATCTGACAGAAAATGTGCACACTCTAGGAGTGCAGCGTCCAATAGAACAATCTTTAATTATCTTAGTAAATGGTGTACCAACAAAAGACAAAAGAAATTGGCAACAACGTGTCGATTTACATAAAGTTAGACAAGCCATGCAATATCTAAAAGACAATAATTAGCACTACAAAGAAATAAATATTGAAGAAAACTTAAGGGGAACAACTAAAAAATTCACGAGTCACGAGAAACTGGTCAATTTGAACTTCTGGATCCAGCTGCAGTATCCAATATTTTAGACCATTATACAATTCATCCATTGCACTCTAAAGACAGCAAAGATGATGCACTAGAAACGTACCAAATGCGACAAACCAAAGGATCACCAATGAGCATATGGGAAAAAGGTATAAAAGCACATGCTTTTCCTCTACTATTTCCTACTGGCAAAGGAGGAAGATACAATGATAGACCCATTCAAATAACAGCATCAGAATACCGTTCATTACTAATGTATTCTGAAGATCCCAGATTTAGACAAAATGTAGAATATATATTCCACCTACTCTTTGAAAGTGAACTAGCAACTCTATGTTACGGAGTTGCACAAATATTGAAATCGGGAACACACTTTCAAAATATGTCAGCTATGCAATTAATACAAAAAGTGCAGGAAAAAGATGAGGTTTTACAATCAATATTACAAATCTGTTTGCAAACATGCGTGGTACGATCAGAACCTTGGACCACCCACTTGGTTTGTTACATTAAGTTGTGCAGAATATGCGTGGGAAGATTTACATGATTTCCTACGCATATCAAACAAAAACAAAACAAACATAGATATACTAACACCTGGAGAACTTTCCTCTCTAGATCCTGTTAATGTTTCAAGATATTTCCACCATCGTTTTATTGCTATGCTACACTTTATTTGTAATAAAACTGTTCCTCGACTCGGAGAATTGCAACACTTCTTTTGGAAAAAAGAATATCAAGCCAGAGGAGCACCACATATCCACATGCTTTTATGGATTAAAGATGTTCCTAAATTTGGCCAGGACAGTGATGCCACTGTTTTGCAGTTCATCCAAAAATATGAAGAAATCCCTTCACAAACGACAAATAGTGACCTTCATGCACAAATTGTACAATTTCAAAGACACAAATGTGGCCAATATTGTCGTCGCAAATACAAAAAGAAAGGGAAATACGACACCAAATGCCAGTTACAGAAACAGGTGAAGTAAATATAATTTCATGTCTTCAGTTAGACATAGTGTTAAAGTTAAATCACCTAAGAACACGTATTACATAAAAAGAACATAATAATCAAAATATATCAATGATTACAATCAAATCATTGCCCACTTATGGAATGAAAACACAGATGTGCAGTACATTGCAGACTAGTCCACTGCAGTTGCATGATATGTTACAGCATACTTAACAAAATCAGAAAAAACAGAGCTTCAAGACCTCTGGAATGACCTATCAAAACACTGTCTCAGATATTGTACAGCTTCAGCATAAAAATGCTATCTCATAGAGAATGTGGCGCCTACAAAGCTGTCGATCGTTTAACCGTTACTGCTTTGTATGGAAAATCTGAAAATATAGTAATGCTAAGTCTTGGTCCTGCTAAATCTAGAAAAAGAGTTCTCAAATCATTTGATGACATATAAACAATAGCCAAAAATGATCCCAACAGCCAAGACATTTTGAAAAACAATTTACTAACACATACTACCCAAACAGGAGTACCACTTTGGAAAACATGTGTCTGTACCACATAGCCCAAAACTTTGCATACAATAATAATATAAAACCCGATGAAAACAAAGGTAGATATAGAGTGACAGATTGTGAAGGCAGCTTAGTGAAGCTTACCAAACAAAGCTTAATTAATCATATCAAATTGTCATTAAAAACTCCTCAACAGAAAGAACTATATTACATGTCCCTGCTACAACTTTTTAAACCATGGAGAAAAGAAGAAGAGTTACTAGATAACTATGACTGCTATGAAGATGCTTTCAAAGCAAATGAAAGCACTATGACCGATGTGAACAAAACAATTTTGCAAAATGAACAGCAACATGAAGAAGAGCTCCAGGCCCAACTAGATACGGACACTCCCGACAGTAGTCAACCTTCTGTAACAGGAAGCCAAGAACCACTGGGACAGCCACTAATAGCAAATGAGGCAGAATTAGCTATGACAGAGTAGACAACACTATGGGCCTCATTCTGGGTTTGGAGCTACCAATGGAGTAATTAGCTCCATGGTTGCCTCCGAAACCGTCCCAAATCCGGCATGGTGAATGGAGTAATTACTGGTCCATTCCAGGGTTGGAGGGACCGGTAATTCCCCATTCACCTTTTGCCCTTCCCCATTCCCATTTCTGACCCATAGGGCTCAATGGGAATGGGGAAGGAGGTAGTTAAAGCACTGTAAATTACGGTACCGTAATTACCTCCGAGGTACCTTTGCGGGTCCCGCACTTAACTCCTGCTTAAAGCAGGATGTAAGGAAGGACCCGCAAAAGGAACTCGGAATACGGAGGTAAGGGATTACCGGCATCGGCACCCTTACCGGTGCCAGTAATCCCTTTCCTCCAACCTCGTAATGACCCCCTATGTGTCACTATGAAGAAGATTCAGAAGACTTAACTGCACTACAATCAAAACTAAACAAAGAGCAGCGTACCATTTTTGAAGAAGTAACAAAAGAAATTGCACATGATGTACAACATGAAAATAAAGAATGTAGCTGCCAAAATTACAAACCCATACTACTATACGTTAGTGGTGAAGCTGGTTCAGGCAAAACATTCTTAATCAAAATCATCAGCAAGTTCCTTCAACAATTAACAAACAACAAACTGTCAGCTGTTGCAACTGCCCCCACAGGTTTAGGTGCCTACAACATAGGCAGTGTCACTTTACACTGATTACTACTCCTTCCAGTAGAACACCAAAACAAATTAGATTATTACAAACTTTCTACAGAAGCTGCAATGGAACTATGCAGAGCTTTGAAACAAATGAAAATGCTAATAATAGATGAAGTGAGCACGATCTCCAACCTAATGTTGGCTTTGATTCATCTCAGATTGCAAGAAGTACTTAAAACAAACTACGAAGAACTCTTTGAAGAAAAACACATTATTGTTTTCGGAGATCTTCTTCAATTGACACCAGTGAAAGGTCAACCTATTTTCAAAACCTTAGGACACAAACTCTGCCGTAAAACTATTGGCAGCATAGGAAATGTCAACCTTTGGCAACATTTCCAATACAAAGAATTAACAGAAAACATGCGCCAATCTGCAGACCTCACCTACGCCAACATTTTAAAAAGTATTAGAGTTGGTGTACTATCTAAGAAGCAAAAAACAATATTAAAAACCTGGCACATCCATGCACTTTATGGCGATAACTCATGTGCTACTGATGTTATGAAACAATTAGCGCAGAAAAATTTCAATTGTATGGCCTTAATGCCACCTCTTGCAAGCTTTTCCAAATTCAATGAAACAATGTTAAAAAAAGAAATGCAACCAATAATTGAAATTTGTTCCACAGACAAACTGGACATACATGGTATTACACTACGAATGTGTCAAACAAGACTAAATACCTTAGAAAATTATATCTCCAACACAGCTGGCTTGGAGAAAATATTAAAATTATCATTACACTGTAGAGTAATGCTTAAACATAACTTTGACGTGGAGCAAGGAATAGTTAATGGGGCACTGGGTACAGTTGTTGGCTTTCAAACATACCCACGTGACAACAGCATTCAGTTTGTCAATATTCTCTTCGACAAACTTTGAGAAGTAAAAAGGATAGCGCTCAACAGCTCGATTCCTTCTCTTCAAAGACATGTATGTACGCAGAGAACAATTTTCTCTAACTCTAGCATATGCAGTCACCATTCACAAATCAAAAGATCTTACCCTAGATAAAGCATTGATAGATATTGGGAACCTAGTCTTTAAAGAAGGCATGAGCTACATAGCACTATCACGCTTACGTACACTTGACGGTCTATTTCTAATCACCTTTGATGCAAGTAAAGTCAACGCTGATTTTCCTTGCATTCTTGAATACAATAGACTACGTACACTATACACCCCCATCGAAAAGCATATCCTGTTCCACAAAAAGGAAAATATTGTAAAAGAAAATTAATTCAAACTGAAATGCAACAGAATCTGACTGCAAATCCTCCAAAGAGAGTAAAAGAAGCTAATACTTCAAAGTCAAAGTAACTCAGGTACTGCTTCAAAGAAGCAACAAAATGACTTAGACACAGAACTATCTGGTCCATTCAAATTTTCAAATGTAACTGCTGTAAATTGTTACGCAAATGTAACAATGAATATTCTATTTCAATTGCCACCAATTGTTGACAACATTTACTTACACACTACAGACCAATTGTGTTTTCAAATGTTAGTCCTTCATAGAAACGCAACAAACAATCCTGACAACACATATAGTGTTCACGGAATAAGACAAGAATTGGACTACTGTGCTGGAATGGTGAAATTCACTATAAACTCACAAGGAGATCCACAAGAATTTCTAATGTACTTATTACAAGTATTGGAAAACAAAATCATACCTATAAATGAAATCTTCCAGATTTCATACATGTGGAAACATACCTTCACTCTCTGCAACAATGTTACACAAGAAGAAATCCCTAAGGAGCGCTTTGTGTATGTAGCCATACCAAATTGTGAATCCATTCCATTTCAGCAACTTGTACAACATGCAAACCATGGCAGATTATGTACTACCTGCAATTCAGATAATCGCTCCACCTTACTAATACAAACACATAGTAAATACTTAATACTAATTCTTCTACGTTACAATACAGATGGTACCAAAAACAACCGCAAGCTGACTGGATTCACACATGGTCAAGTATCACTTGGTAAGAAAACCTTCACAACAATCGGTATAAACTACCATGCAGGAGCCACAACCAATGCAGGTCACTACACTGCATATATAAAAAAGAAATGTGGATGGTTCAAATGTAATGATAGTACCATTACTCTAAAGCAGAGATTACCAGCAAATCTTACAAATGCTTATTTAATCTTCTTAAAACCAAAATGTATTAACTAATCTGTACTTAAACTTTAACAAAACTTCAATTAAAAAACTATAAACTGTTAGAATACGCCACAGGTATCCTACTGGCCCAAAATTCTATAACAACCAACAGATAAATTAATACCACTAAATTATAACAAGAAATAAACAGTTAGAATACGCCAACTGCCCCAAGATTTTGCAACAACCAAACAGATAAATCAATACCACCAAATTATAACAAAAAATAGACAGTTAGAATACGCCAACAGGTATCTAACTGCTTCAAAAATCTGCAACACGATCTATGGATGTGATATGCAGCAGTGGTTGCGGCTAGGGCCTAGAGTCTTGGGTGCATGGCCTATAACAACCAAACAGATAATGAATATCACTAAATTAAAAAAATAATAATTACAGCTAGACCACGCCAACAGGTATCTAACTACTTCAGAAATCTGCAACAAAAATGTGGATGGTTCGAATGTAATGATAGTACCATTACTCTAAAGCAGAGGTTAGCAGTAAATCTTACAAAGACTCATTTAATCTTCTTAAAACCAAAATTTAATAACTAACATGTACTTCAACATTAACAAAAATTCAAATAAAAATCTATAAACAGTTAGATCACGCCAACAGGTATCCAACTGTCCAAGATTCTATAACAACCAAACAAATAAATGAATACCACTAAATTGTAACAAAAAATAGACAGTTAGAATACTCCAACAGGTATCTAACTGCTTCAAAGATCTACAACAAGATTACCAGCAAATCTTACAAACGCTTCATTAATCTTCTTAAAACCAAAATTTAATAATTAATCTGTACTTCAGCATTAACAAAAATTCAATGAAAAAACTCTAAACAGTTAGAATAAGTCAACAGGTATCTAACTAGCCCAAGATTCTATAGCAACCAAAGAGATAAATGAATACCACTAAATTGTAACAAAAAATAGACAGTTAGAATACACCAAAGGGTATCTAACTGCTTCAGAAATCTGCAACAATCCAACAGATAGAACATTAACCAGAAACAAGAAGTAAACACTGAAAAAAAAAACAAATATACTGTAGCATAACAAAAAAGGGTTTTTTAATCTGAAAAGGATTTTTTTTTCCCACAGTCCCAATGATTTTACAAACAAACACAGAAACAGAGCAAAATGCACAGTACACTGGTTTGTAAACCAAATATGAGGGTAAAAAAAGGCTGAAATATCTATTATGCAATGTATTAAGTCTTTATAAAATACATACACTAACATGCTCTTTTCTTTTACCACAGAAATTGAAAAAGAATACTTCCAACAGGTACCAAACTCATGTAAAAAATGTATTGAATGTCAACAAATCATGCAGTAAGTATAATTGAAACCATTTGATAGATATTCGAATCTATAGGTGTGATCTATGGCTGTGATATGGTGCAGTGCTTGTGATCAGGACCTAGAGACTTGGGTGAATAGCCTACAGCCTACGGTCTTCACCCATGCACCCTGCCACAACCACCACAACATATCACACCTACAGTAGTTTATAACTTCAATACTTATAGCTTTAGTCTTGGGAACACTCTGGCCACAACTCCGAAACATATCACACCCATACATCACAACCATGTTTGATTCTATGGGTGTGATATGCTGCGGTGGTGGCGGCCAGGGCCTAGAGTCTTCGGTTCATGGCCAAAGACTCTAGGCCCAGGCCACAACCACCACAGCATATCACACCCATAAATCACACCCATAGAATCAAACATTTTTAACTATGATCACACCCATAGAATCAAACATTTTTAACCAGGTCTCATGGCATTTTTTATGTCCGCGGACACCTCGGGTGTCCTTAGAACAGTTTCAGTTTCTACTTGCCTGCGAACAATCAGGACGCCTCCATTTTCATTTATTTGCGGACATCCCGGACACTGTGTGTGTTCTTAGAACAGTTTCAACTTGCCTGAGAACAATACGGACAGGTATAGTGTTCTAATGGACACCTCCATTTTCATTTATTTGCGGACATCCCGGACGCCATGTGTGTTCTTAGAACAGTTTCAACTTTCCTGCGAACAATACAGACAGGTATACTGTCCTTAGGACACCCCCATTTTCGTTTCATTGTGGAAATTCCAGACACCGTGTGTATTCTTACAACAGTTGAACTTGCCCACGAACAGTTCGGACAGTTATAGGGCCTCATTACAACCTTGGTGCTAAGTGCACCAACTTTACCACCATGGTGTAAACTCTGTTTACACCATGGTGGATGGTGGATTTACCGCCCCATTCCAAGGTGAGTGGGGCGGTAAATCCCCATTTCCCATTTTCCCTTCCCCATTCCCATTTTTGCCCCATAGGGCATAATGGGAGTGGGGAAGGCGCTAATTACGCCGCCGTAAATTACGGCGGCGTAATTAGCACCATGGCAGGTTAGCGCCATGGATTTTAACGCCTGCTAAAAGCAGGCGTTAAAATCAGAATCAGGCGTTAAGGGTTAACGGTGGCATTAACCCTTAACGCCTGAGTTGTAATGAGGCCCATAGTGTCCTTAGGACATCCCCACATGGGTCGATTACGGACATCGAGGACAGCGCAGCAATATTTGAACCATCTCTTACCCCCCCACCATCCCCCGGCGGTCTTACAGACCAACACACTTGCCAAAATTGTATTTTCACACCATTTGTCACCGCGCTGTCCACAGACGTCCACGGATACAAGATGGCGGGTGTTTCCAAAAATCTGACGTACGCCACACTCTCCACCATCCAATCGATGAACACGCTGCATGTCCGCGGACATGACGCAATTCAATTAGCCAATCAGGACACTGTCCGCAGAGCGGACAGGGAAGTGTGTCCGCGGACCGAACATAGATATCATTAAAAAAAATGTACCTACTTTTTGGTCATTTTAAAAAAACTAATGGTCAGATTTTCACCAAATTTACAAAAGCACGTTTTCGGGACCATGCCGCTGCTCCTGCCGCACATTTGGTGAAAATCTGTCCAGCGCTTTGGGCTGTAGGCGTGAGCAAAGTTTTTTCCCCATTCAATCTATGGGAAAAAAAGACATTTTGGGACCCCCCCTCTAACTTTGCCGCCCCTCAACCAAACCTCACCAAACTTTGCAAAAAAAATTCAGAGTGGGTCATATACGTTTTTTGCAAAGTTTGGATTCGTCCAGGGAGAGCGAAGCTATAAGCCGCCCAAAAAGTGCTCTTCCTATGGAAACAGCAACTTTACCATAACTACACGGCCACTACTGTGGCTGTGTACTATATATATATATATATATATATATATATATATATATATATATATATATATATATATATATATATAATTCAATGAAAAAACTTTGTTAAGGGGACGTTATGGTTAAGTTGCATTAATAAAAACCTATGAAATTCAATGAAAAAACATTGTTAAGGGTACGTTATGGTTAAGTTGTACTAATAAAAACCTATGAAATTCAATGAAAAAACTTTGTTAAGGGGACGTTATGGTTAAGTTGCATTAATAAAAACCTATGAAATTCAATGAAAAAACATTGTTAAGGGTACGTTATGGTTAAGTTGTACTAATAAAAACCTATGAAATTCAATGAAAAAACTTTGTTAAGGGGACGTTATGGTTAAGTTGCACTAATAAAAACCTATGAAATTCAATGAAAAAACTTTGTTAAAGGGACATTATAGTTAAGTTGCGCTACTAAAAACCTATGAAATTCAGTGAAAAAACTTTGGTAAAGGGATATTATGGTTCCAAGTAAAACTGAAAAACCCCTGAAATTCACCAGTTATGGTAAGCTAATCAACCATAACTCGCGCCACCACCGTGCACTGCTAAGACTAACACCCAGGGCATCAAAGATGACATCACAAATGTCATTGATGACACCCCCTTTCACAGTTAAAAAAACTTATAGACTCCAGCTACTTTATATTTCTCAGTAAAGTACATACACTCAATAAGATTTTCCAACATTTCTGTTTGCATTTTGTGTTATGCTAATGGCAATATTGTGGCGTTTATCCCCCATTCCAGGGATGGAACTGTGGATATCGGCCTGGGAACCCAAGTTATCAGCCCAAGTGAAGCAAGGGTGGATGACGGGGTCTCCGAACCATTATCCCCCCATTCCAGCCCCTCTAATGGGGGATGAAGGCCATTTGCACCGTAGGTTCCCAAAGTGGGAACCTGGGGTGCTAAAAAAGGATTTTTCTTCCTACCCCGGGTTGCGTCATAGGCAGAAAAATCCTTTTCCAAGATGGCCACCATGGAAAAGGAATGGGGGGTTCCGTACAGGGCACCTCTTCGCTTTCCATGGCAGCTTGCAGAAGGTGAAAAGAGAACCCTATGACCATATTAAAACAAGCACATTTTTCTTCCCTTTCAAACCTATCCCAATTTCGAATAACTTTACCACAAAGCCAGTCCCAGGTGGACATGGCCACTTTAACCCCATGTGTTGTCCCTCGTGGTCATGGCCAGCAGCCTGATTGTCCGGATCATGACCTTATTCCATGACCCGGACAATCTGACCACTGCGCATGGCCACAGGCTACACCTCAATCACCAAAGGTAAATCACTATTTTTTGTACCTACATTATAACACTTGTCAAAAAAACGAAATCCATTCAGCCTTTACGAAAACATTTATATCTAGATCTATAATCTTTTTGCTATGTTGTGTTTTTTGATATGTTGTTACTGCGATGTCCGCGAACACTGGCCGCTGTCCGCGGATCCAAGATGGAAAAATCTGACGCACTTTAAGCTTTTCACCATACAATCAGGGGGCGCGTCTGATGTCCGCGGACACCACGTTGGTAATTTAAAAAAAATGACGGGACAGACTTTCACCAAATTTACAAAAGCACGCTTTCATGACCAAGCCGCCGCTCCTGGCGCAAATCTGGTGAAAATACGTCCAGCGGTTAGGGCTGTAGCCATGAGCAAAGGTTTTTCTCCATTCAGTCTATGGGAAAACAAAAAATGTTGGGTCCCACCTAAAACTTTTCCGCCCTGTACCAAACCTCACCAAACTTTGCAAAAAGATTCGGATTGGGCCATATACTTTTTTTGCAGTTTGGTGAGGATTCGTTCAGGGGGAGCAAAGTTATAAGCCACCCAAAAAGTGCTCGTCCTATGGGTTTAGCAACTTAACCATAACTACATGGCCGCTACCGCAGACCATATATATATATATATATATATATATATATATATATATATATATATATATCAATGAAAAAACACGTTGAATGGAAATTATGGTTAAATTGCACTACTAAAACCCTATCACCTTCACTGAAAAAAACGATGATAAAGGAACATTCTGGTTGCAGTTCCCTACTAAAAACCTATGCAATTCACTGACAACAAAGGTTGTTAAAGGGACGTTATTGTTCAGTTTCCCTAATAAAAACCTATCAACTTCAGTGCAACAACTATTTCAAAGGGACACTATAGTTACTTTGTACTAATACCATCCTATCCATATTTTGGTTACAAGTAAGACCGAAAAACCCCAGAAATTCTCCAGTTATGGTAAACTAAGCTATCATAACTCGCACCACCACTGTGCACTGCTAAGACTAACACCCATGACATGAAAGATGACATCATAAATTATTTTTTCAGTGAAGGAGATAGGGTTATAGTAGTGCACTTTAACCAGAACATCCCTTTAACAACATTTTTGGCACTGAATTTCCTAGGTTTTTACCAGGATACTCTTAGTTTGTGTAGATGTACTGTACAGCATACTGAAACCGGTGGCTCCATACTAACAGACACAGTGGTTGCAAACAGTGCATATGTTCGTGGACATCGGTTGGGGTGAAACCTGCCAAGAAATGGATGGGTGGTCGTACATAGTGGTACAATGCAGCAAAGACAAGAAACATATTCAAACAACACCAAGTATGTGATTTGGAAGGGAAAATGCAGTAGGTGTACAATCTCTGTACTTTTGAAACAAACAGTGCAAAGGCATAGGGTATGCAGTATACTGGAATGCACAAACAAGAGAAGTGACGTCTGCCTTCAGTAATGTTACCGCACAGCTGCTTTACATAGGAACAAAGAACGAAGACGCAGAATTAGGCCCGCAAACTACTGAGAGCAGAACGTCACTGAAATGTGGTAAGTACACCAAAGTTTACCTTATAATTGCACAGGTCCTGCAGTTTACAATAGTAGGAAGGCGTGATGTTTTCTTTTTGTGTGCAGCAATGGCAACCACCCTGAATGGCTGGAAGATAATTAACGGCATGACAAAATGAGTGAGCATGATAAACCCATTGGTAGGCACCGCTGTGTGAAAAGTAAAAGAATTACTGCAATCGCAAGCACCCTAAAATGGCTGGAAGAGAATTTCCCCCATGACGAAATTAATTACCATAGTAACCCCGTAGGTAGGGAACTCAGCGTGAAAAGTAACACAATCACAATATATCACTTCAAGTTTTTCATTAACAGAACATACGGGAATAGAAAGGAGTACACTACAAGCGGCACCTCTTCCACAGCAACATACGGCCACAGGCACTGAAGGCAGCGCTGTAAATAGCAAACTAGACCACCTGGACATCAAAATGGATGAATTGCTGAACAATTTTGCCGCCTTGAAAGATTTCGTACAAGGACATAATATGGACAAAATAAAATATCACTGCCCCACCTGCACATGCCCCGCTTCCCCATTTTGCAGCCTGCCATCTCCGCTAATTCTGTGTCATGAGAGACGCTTCGATGAGACCTCAATCCCTTCCTACCCGCACAACCAACTTGTAGAAATGCCGACATCCCTGGTATATGTATCCATTTCTGGTCCCCCTTCCCTTTCGTAATAGTGCCTATGAATTTGTGAAAATAAAGGTGGATATGTAAATTGTTGCTGAATGTATATGTACATTCTCCTTTGTTTTAACCTGCCCATTATAACTCTGAGGGTCACAGTACTGGTGGGGATGATCGCAAGTGAGGAAAATGAAGGAGTCCTATGACCGCCGCACCTGGCTGGCCTATGCCCAATCACAATGGAAGTATCCGTAGGATGCCACAACAGGCAGCATGTCCGCATACACTGAACCGCCAGTAAGTAGTTGTAGGACCGTACGTTTGTCGTTCGCACATTTTCGCACATGCATATCTCTTCCTCTGATACCTGGTAACACCACCCCTGGCCAAGATATTCGAAGAAAGGTGTGATGTACTTTTAGTAGGTGGAATCGCCCACCCACGTTCTGCGAGTACCTTTGCATGTGAATATCCCACTTACTGTACTGTTCACACACCCAACTTGTTTAGAAATGGTCGGGGTACATGTGTCGTACTTTTAAGTAGTCCAGGGATCCCAAGGGTATCTGTAGGACATCTATGCACATGGGCACAAAAAATTCTGGCCAATATGCATCCAGCGGAGAGCCGTCCCAATGGAGGACAATCGCAACATCACCATGGGAACGGATCCAGGCTGAGCGTGAACTCTTATTTTGGCAGAAAAAAAATATTATTTTCTGCAATGTCCTACACACTCCCTTCTGCATCTCCTTATTTTTGGGAATGATTTAGTGCCACTTTCCAGTTGCACATGCTCCACAACAGTCCTATAAAAGGCCACACCCCACAGCTGCACTGCAATCCGTTTTTGGCTTTCCAGAAAAGAGCAGCGGTGCACATTGCTTCATGTAGAAATTGCTTTGTGACCAATTCTGTAGCTCGAAACTACCTTTCCAAGTAATGGCCACCAGAGCTGCTGTTATTGCCTCTGACTCAGCAGCACCCACACCCTCACCCTCACCAGCACCACAACTACCTCCTTCTGAAGTGCCTGAACAAGGGAACAGGTGTGATAATGTAGATGGAGATCAAGAAGGAAACCGGGATAAAGTAAAGCAATTGACCATTGCCTGCAGCCAGCGTGATTCATGGGTGTGGAAACTATTTACCACCACAGACGTGCCCAAATCTTGTGCTAACCAGGTGAAATACACTGAGTGCAACATAGTACTCAGTCGCGGAATCCTGGCTTGTACAGCTACGCACCACCCCCATGCGGCGGCACCTGGAATGGAATCACAAAGCAGCTGTTCGGAGGGTTGTCCCCTTGGAACAAGGCAGGAGGTAAATTTCCTCTGCAGCATCCTCCGCATCTGCTCCTGCCACCACTAGGGATACTCCAGTGGGCCAGCGCATTCCGAAACCAGCCTTGCAGGCCATACGCACCGCAGCAGACTGTAGCTTTCAAAGGTCACTGTATTGTGCATGTACTGTGACACGGTACTTTGCAGTGGGGCAAAACTTCAAAATGCTTTTGAGGCTTTGGTCCGGGAGCATGACAAAGAGTGCCCCCTACCCAAGTATGGTCCACCCAACAACATCTGCTCTGCAATTGCAGTTTCTTATCCCTGTGGTTGGTACCCTTTGCCAAACCTCCCTTCCATTCCTTTTCTTCTGTGGCGTATTTTAGAACAACAGGAAAAAATCAACACAACAAGAAAGGGTGGGGGGACAAAAAGGCTCTTTTCAGAGCCACCTTGCACTGTTTAAAATTAGAATTTCAATGAATGCATGCCAGTGGTCCCGCAGCCTATAAAAAAAAACAATGTACGCATTCCCAAAACAAAGTGGTGGCTCTGAAAAGAGCCTTTTGTACTGTTTGTGTTTGTAAGGTTGGAAGTGGTGAACACCCACTGGGGAAATGCTTGCTAAACTTGCAGGAAGCTCTGCACTGCATTTTGAATATTACACAATCTGTTATTACATACCACACCCAGGATATCTTATTGACAAACCCAACTCCTGCAAGGTCCAATTTCCATGACAACCACCCTGAAAAGACCCGGATGTAGCACATGCGCACCTCAAAATGCTGCAGCTTTTGCGAACATATTGTCCTGTGTGGGTGGGTGGGCAAACACATTTGAAGGAAGTTAGAGAATCTCCTCTTTGTTGGTAGGTGTGAAAAGTCTTTTGTTTTTTTTGTAAAGTGGCGTGTAAAGAAGCACCTTTTTTGATTGGTATTTGTTGGGGATTGCTCTCTGATTTTCTTCCTTACATTATTGCACAAGCTTCTGCAAACTACATTTTACATTGTGGAAGACTATTTTCAAAAGGAGAAAAAAAAATATCAGCTCCACTGACAAACGTCACATTAGAAGCACTAAGGTTCTCATGGGCCCAGAAGAACATCCCAGCATGGAACATAAAACAGACATACACCTGACGACAATCTGTAGTCCCATTTCCATGGCAAGCATATTAAGATGGACAGCATGTAGCACATGCGCTTTCCCAACTACTGCGAGGTCCACACCCAGAAAACAGGGGCAGTCCTTCTTCCCTTTCCAGTAGTCTTTTTCCAGCACTCTCTCATTGGCTACTGTTAAACGGTCACACACACATCCACCAATTACATCCAAGAATTCTGCATCTAACGCTATCATCTCTGTTGAACAGTCCATACTAACCTTTCAACACGCAGAGTTCAGTGTTCTGTGAAACAAAAGCACATGCACTGCAAAGTACAGTAAAACGATCTATGAGTTCTGCATCCAGATCCATCGGCATCGCCACCCATCACCATTCCCTGCAGGTAGCACTACTTTTTGTACAGTACATTTGCAACTGTGTTATAAGTCCGTTGCAACAGGATACCTGGCACTGAATCTCCATAACGTACTGAAAATGCATACTGTTATTTCTCCCATCACCTACCATGAAATGGCAAAGTTGGCATTTGGCCATAGCTGCCATTTTTATATGCAAATGGTTACTCTCTTAATTCATTCTGTCAATTTTACAATGCTTTCCCTCATTAACGCACCTATGAAATGTGTAAAAATCACACAGAAAAGGATCATTCAGCGCAGTCCATCAAACTATAGATTTCAACATTACTTAAAAAAAGAAAAAAACATTTATGTGTGCATTGACAACAGTACCATTCATAAATGCACATAAGGAAATTAAAGGACGCAAGCAATGGCTCCACTCATGTAGCAAGCATATATATGTAGAAAAGTACATGCAAATGCACACACAAAAACATTCTGCTTTGCAGTCTGTAGATGTTTCCAAACCTTTTTGTCATCCTTCCACAATTAGAAGTACTCCATTTCCAAAATGAATAATTCTACACTAATACACACACCTGCTAAATAGGACATCATACAATACACCCACCTAACCCCTTACCAAACATGCTTAAGCTCCCAAGTCCCCATTCATATAGTAAGCCATCCATTTATACACACACACTTTCTCTTCCTGCCAAGACATCCCCCTACACTTTTAAAGAATGTATTGTACAAATGCAATCACTATGCCATTAGCCAGCATATGTCCTTACCATCTTCTTATATAGGTGCAGTACCCACCTCTATCCTGAAAGCCACTGGCGTGTGCACTTCAAAATACAACCTGCAATAAACCTACTACCACCAAGCAACAAAGTTAGTTCAATACCATCGTAGTGTTTTACGTCTTACTGGGAGAGTGCACTATTCTTGCATTTTAGAATATAGATTTGCGTCAACCCACCAGTATGTACTTCATTGTTACTCATGACACCTCTACAGGTGCTCAGTGTTTATTATGTCACCACCATTAGACTAATTGTCACATAGTATGATGCTGTCCCCAACCGAAAGTTAGAGGCCATTACACAGTCACACACTTCCATTTATGTGCCTACCCTCTTATTCAACCACTCATGCACATTGCAATATACTTTTGAAATTCTGGACACCCACACTTCCCTTTCTTCTTCAACAGTTACTACACAATGCCTAATAAACTGCAACTCCATAGAAAGTAACGCAGAAATAGAGCCACTCAACCTAAAAGCATAGAAAGTAGCCATCCACTGCAAGCAGAACCTCTGCAGAAAGTTGAAAGAGAAGAGCTAATACAGTCATTAAGCAAAACGGATGCACCTACCAGTAAAGAAAGTGTAAACCATCTGTCAAAATGTGATAATGCAAAGAAAAGCACTAAAAAGAGTGCTACTCGCACTACTGCTAACAGAGTATGTACAAATGGTAATGTAACCACAAGCAAAGCATTCCAAAAAATGTATTCTACAAACTATGTTCCTCCACAGAGTCCTTCAGAACCTTATAAATAGAGGGGAGAAATCACTTTCAACCCTCAAAGCTTACCGCAGAAAAGTAATCCTGGAAGCTCTTGTGAACACTGCAATGATCATTAAACGGAAATTGTTTATAGTAATTTCAAACAAAATGAAACCACTAACATCATTAATTGGTAAACTACAAGCACTACATCGAAAAAAACACAATATCAGAATAGATACCTTTGGCCACATCTGTAAAGGTGAGTGGAGTCACACCACCAACACAGAGCCATACTTCAATGAAGAATTATAGAAACAAGAGCAAACAAACAAAATTGCCTTACATCGGAGTGGACAAGGTTATGAAGATACACAATACCATAATGGAAGAAGAAACACTGCTTTCAGAAATATCCCCATCAAACTTAGATGTCACTCTCCATTCCACCAAACCAACACGCCTCACCTACAAATGGCCTTGCACATCAATGTGTAACTTTCACCAATGCTTAATCAAATCTTTGCAGCAGTTCCTCAATCACTATGTGAAAGGCAACGAGAAAAGAAACATTAAAATACTACAAACTATGTACTCCTGTCCAGTGCGCAACTACACAGGAATACAAGGACATTTCTTAGCCTGTATTTCTAGACCTGCTTGCAAAAGCACCTTTCACCATATCAAAATGTTAGCAATCCACAATTCGACTGTCAGAAATCTAGTTTACAAACTGTACTATGCAAAAAGTCCAGCTTTAGCACTGCAACATTTAAATGATATTCTCGTACACGGTACAACCAATTAAGTGCTTGAAGAAATAGAGCACATCAAAGGAAATATTGTGGAACTGAAGAGCACTTACAAACTCCAGCATTTTCAGACAACAGTACTGACAACATTGCCGATGTCAACTTTTTATGTCACACATATACAAAGAAATACAAAAGTACAAAAGCACATCTCCTGCCAAACCAAGTATGTGTGTGTTGTCGTAGAGCTTTCTATTGAAAGAGCACCAACACTTTAGATATAATGCAGAAAATAGAAGACAATTAGAAATCCCAATGGTTTAAATTAGCTCTGTACCTTATAGCTGAAAACAAATACGAAATTACTAACACCTCCATACCGTGGACATACTGCACTGCAAAACTGGACAATAACCAAATGCCTTCACAGGCGATCAGTAATAATTTAAAAGTATTTCCACTGCCAAACGCACTGCAGCAGCTTAAATTGTATGAGAGCATTATAATCCGAACAGTGCACTCATTTCAAGCAATAATACGACTTCAACCAAAAACTGCAAAATTGCCTCCCACCAAATTGATGAGAGGCATTTGTGGGAAAGTAGTTTATTTACCATTAGATCTGAAAGAAAATGTAGACACTCTACAAGTGCAAATACCAATACAAGAATCTTTGATTATCTGGGTAAATGGTGTACCTACAAAAGACAAAACTATTTGGCAGCAACTAGTGGACTTAAACCAAGTTATGGAAGTCTTGCAATACCTTAAAAAAAACAATGAATAAAACAAGGAAATAAACGTTGAAGAAACCCTGAGAGAAACCACCAAAATAATTCAGGACTCCTCAACAGATGGCCAATTTCAACGTCTAGATCCTACTGCAGCCTCCAATATTTTAAATCACCATACAATTCACCCACTGCACTCCAAAGACACCATAGAGAATGCACTAGAAACATATCAAATGTAGCAAGCCAAAGGAGCGCCAATCAGTATATGGGAAAAAAAGTGTAGATGCACAACCCTTTCTTCTACTCTTCCGACTGGAAAAGGTGGATGATGTGATGAAAGATGCACACAAATAACAGCATCAGAATACCACTGTTTATGAATGTATTCTGAAGACCCTAGATTTAGACAGAACGTGGAGTACATATTCCACCTCCTCTTTCAAAGTGAACTGACAACACTATGTTATGGAGATGCACATACATTGAAAATAGGTTCCCATTTTCAAAATGTCTGCTACACAGCTTCTTCAAAGGGTCCAAGACATGGATGAAGTTTTACAGTCAAGTATTACAAATCTCTTGGCAAACATGCGTGGCACACAAAGTACTGGTTCTGACGGCACGCAGATGTACGGTGTATGCTGCGCAACCTTGGCCCACCCACATGGTTTGTCACTTTAAGTTGTGCAGAGTATGCATGAGAAGACTTGCACACTTTCCTACGCATAGCAAACAAAAACTTTGCTCTCTTGATCCTGTAAATGTTTCACAGTACTTCGATCATCGCTTCCTTGCCATGCTGCACTTCATTTGCAATAAAGCACTTCCTCCCCTTGGAGAGGTGGACCCCTTTTTTGGAGAAAAGAATATCAGGCCAGAGCAGCACCATACATCCACATGCTTTTGTGGATTAAAAATCTCCTAAATTTGGTTAGGAGAGTGATGAAACTGTTTTGCAGTTCATTCACAAATATGTCACTTGCAAAATCCCTTCAGAAAGTACACATAGTGACCGACAAGCACTCATTTTTCAATTCCAAAGACACAAGTGTGGTAAGTATTGTCGGCGCAAATATAAGAACAGAGGCAAATACTACACCTAGTGCCGCTTTTGTTTCCCTAGACCAGTTTCAGCAGCAGGGCAAGTAAACAGCTTCATGTCTTCGGGTCGACACATTCTGAAAGGGAAATCTCCTAAGAACCCATACTGCATAAAAAGGAGTGAAGCATCAAAGTACATCAATGATTACACTGCAATGATTGCCCTCCTATGGAATTATAATGTTGATGTAGAATACATTGCAGACAATTCCACTTCAGTTGCACGATATGTCACAGCCTACTTAACCAAAGCAGAGAAAACAGAGCTCATGGACATCTGGGATGATATGTGACATATCGTCCGACAAAACACTGGCACAAAAATTGTACAGCTTTGGCATAAAAATGCTGTCACATAGAGATTGTGGCTGCTACAAAGCTGCAGACTGTTTAACCGTCACCACCATATATGGGAAATCTGCAAACATAGTGTGGCTAAGCCTTGGTCCTGCTGCATCCAGAAAAAGAGTACAGAAATCTTTCGAAAACATACAAACAATAGCCAAAAACGATCCCAACAGCCAGGACATTTTGAAGAACAACTTGTTCGACACATACTACCCAAACAGGAGTATAACTTTAGAAGCCATGTGCCTGTACCAGATAGCCCAAAACTTCTCATACAAAAATAACAATAAACCAGATGAGAAAAAAGGTAGATACAGAGTGGAAAGTTGTGAAGGCAGCCTGGTGAAATTTACCAAATGCAGCGTAATTAATCATATGAAATTGTCATTAAAAACTCCTCAACACAAAGAACTGTACTACAAGGTTCTACTGCAACTTTTCAAACCAAGGAGAAAAGAAGAAGATTTATTAGCCACCCACAACTCCTATGAAGATGCTTTCAATGCAAGTGAAAGTACAATTACAGATGCAAACTTTACACGGTACAAAACCATATTGGACAATGAACACCAACAAGAAGAAGAACTTCAAGCACAACTAAATGTAGACACTTCTGAGAGCAGTGAACCTTCTCTAACAGGCAGCCAAGAACCACTTGGACAGCCAATCATAGCAAATGAGGCAGAATTAGCCATGACGGAAGTAACCACCACCATGTTTCAGTATGAGCAATCTGCAGAAGAGTTGGCTGTACTGAAATCCCAACTAAACAACGAGCAGCGTACCATTTTTCTAGAAGTAAGTGAAATAAACTGAACATGGTATACAGCACGAAAGTAAAACTTGTACCTGTGACAACTACAAACCTGTACTGCTGTATGTAAGTGGTGAATCTGGGTCAGGGAAAATATTCTTAATACAAATTATCAGTAAATACCTCCAACAATTGACAAACAACAGCCCCCCCCCTGTGGGGTTCTGTTGTAACTGCTCCCCACAGGATTAGCTGCCTACAACATAGGTGGAGTCTATGATTGCTACTCCTTCTAGTAGAAAACCAAAACAAATTAGAGTACTATAAACTTTCAGCGGAAACTGCTATCTAGCTGCACAGAGTTTTGAAACAAATGAAAATGCTCCTAATAGATTAGGTGAGCCTAGTTTCTAACCTAATGTTAGCTTTGATTCATCTCAGATTGCAAGAGGTCCTCAAAACAGACTACGAAGAACTGTTTGGAGTAAAACATGCATTGTTTTCGGAGATCTCCTTCAATTTACCCCAGTGAAAGGTGAACCTATCTTCAAAACCTTAGGACACAAAGTGTGCCGTAAAAGTCTTGGAAGCATCAGGAATGTAAATATCTGGCAACATTTCCAATACAGAGAACTAACTCAAAACATGTGTCAGTCTGCAGACCTCACTTACGCCAACATTTTAAAAAACATTGATTTGTGTACTATCAAAGGAGGTGCAATCTACCCTCAATAGTAGACACATCCATGAGCTGTATGGGCGTAACACATGTGCTACTGATGTCATGGAACAATTAACTTTCACCTATGTGTCCTTAATGCCAACTCTAGCAAGCTGTGCACAATTCAATGCAACAATGCTGAAAAAAGAAAATCAACCACCAGTGGAAATTCAAGCCACAGACAAATTGGAAGTACACGCTATGACAATACCTATCTGTCAACAAGCCATAGCATGACTAAATACTTTAGAAAACTCTATCTCCAACACAGCTGGTTTGGAGAACATTTTAACATTATGTGTGAACTGTAGAGTAATGCTCAAGCATAACCTTGACGTTGTGCAAGGTTTAGTTAATGGAGAGCTTGGTACAGTTGTTGGCTTCCAGACATACCCATGGGACAGCAGCATTCAGTTTGTCAACATCTAGTTTGACAAATTTTCATATGTTAAAAAGACAGGATGCACAACGGCTTGATTCTTTCTTTTCAAAGACATGTATGTGTACTTGAACAGTTTTCTCGGTCGCTAGTTTATTCAGTAACTATTCATAAATCGCAAGGTCTAACCTTAGATCAAGCATTGATTGATATTGGCAGCACAGTCTTTAATGAAGGCATGAGTTATGTAGCATTGTCATGGCTATGTAAACTGGAAGGTCTATATCTAGTGAATTTTGATTCAACTGCAGTCAGCGCAGACATTCCTTGCATCATAGAGTACAATAGACTACGTGCACTTTACACTCCATCTGAACATATACCCTGTTCCCCAGAAACCCAAAGGTCTCAAAAGAAAGCTCATTCAATCAAAAAATCTAAATGATTTGGCAACAGTAATACCAAAGAAATTGAAATCAGCTCATACTCCATCAACTACCGAAAGCACAGACAAAAGGAGTAAAAAAGACAAGACATACCCAACTCCATACGCAAAATTAGTTCCTCTTCAAACAAACCATGTGCCCTTCCATCAAAGTACTCAGACACAGAAGTACCTGTTCCATTCAAATTTTCTAATACAACAGGTGTTAATTGCTATGCAAATGTAACAGTGAATGTTCTATTCCAAATGCCAGCAATTGTTGAAAACATTTATTTAAATGTTGCAGACCTTGTTTTTACAAATGCTCGTCTTTCACAGAAATGCAGTAAGTAATCCTGACAACATGTACAGTGTCTCAGGAGTAAGGCAAGAATTAGACTACTGTGCTGGAATGGTGAAATTCATATTAAACAGACAAGAAGATCCACAGAAACTTCTAATTTACTTACTACAAATACTGGAAAGGGAAACATCTTTCATATTTCCTACATGTGGAAACCTACATGCAGTCTATGCAACCATGTAATTCAGGAAGAAGTCCCTAACAAATGCTTTTTGTATGTATCAATACCTAACTGTGACTCCATTCCATTTCAGCAACTGGTTCAAACTGCCAACCATAGCATGTTGTGTACGTTGTGCAATTCTGATAATCGTTTGATGCTACATATACACTGACATAGTCAATATGTAATTGTAAGGTATCACCCAAATTGACCTTTTACAATTGACCTTTAGCACAATTGACCTAATTATAGTGGTCCTAATTGACCTTCTGCACAATTGACCTTCATATTATTTTAGTTATTTTATATATGTATTGAGTTGGTTTTGATTTATAAATAATATAAGGGGATTGGGTGGGGAGATGCAGGGGGGTTTTGGATTGTGTGGGGGGTTGTGGGGGTTCCCCCGCATATATGTCATAATTGACCTTAAAAATTAGGTCAATTCTCCCAAGGTCAATTCTCCCGAGGTCAATTGTGAAAAGGTAAATTAAAATACAACCAATTGTAATGCCCTTAAGATACAATGCAGATGGAACCAAAACAAACTGCAAACTGACTGCCTTCACACATGGGCAGGTATCACTTGGCAAGAAAACCTTCACAACAGTAGCCATAATCTACCACACAGGTGACACAACCAGTGCAGGCCACTATACAGCATATATTAGAAAGCAATGGTCATGGTGGGAATGCAATGATACTTCCATCATTCCAAAGAAGAGATTACCTGCAAATCTTGCAAATACCTACTTAATATTCTTGAAGCCAAAATGTAGCCATTGATGTACAAACCTGCTATACCCTACTCCCCAGCACCTACAATTCGTAATTGCACAAAACAAGAATTACCTTCCACACTGTGGACCTAAAGCAAATTACCATACAACAAGTATTCAAGAAATGCATTAAAGTATGTGTTGGACAATTTTATACAGATGAACACAATAACAAACTCAGACAAACAATATATCTACAGAAATAACACTAGCAATATTTTGCACATGATATATAAAAGGGAAAGTACTAAGTATGAGGGTTCAAAACTATCCTCAGTAACCTCTGAAACCAGCAAGTACGCAAATGAGTCACCACCTGTCTAAGAATACTCATACAAATGCAATGCATATGCAACTACCACTACGTAAACCCAGAATGGTACACCACCACTTCAGAGTGTACAAAGATGTGAAAGTAGCAACAGAAATGCACAAGCTTGTAAAACGTACCCTATAGGAATGGGACACCGTAAACAGTTAGAAAACGCCACCTGGTATCTAACTGCAACCAGAATACTACAATCTTACTTGCAGCATTAAAAAAATCCAACTCAACCTTCAACAACCACTGTGCAACAAACATATCCCCAAAAACTTCCAAAGTATAAACAGTTACAGTACGCCAATAGGTATGTAACTACCCTCACAATTCTGCAGTAGCACAGTACAATGGCACAATACTTGCAGAACACCAGCAGCAACCAAATGCATTAAGAAACAGTGCTACAAAAGGGAAGCAGGTAAACATTTATATAACACCAACTGCTACACAACGCCACCCATACTACCAACATGTATAGACCAGACATCGTGTACCATTGCATTTCCTCCTACTTCAATAGCACACCTTAAAAATTGCTATAACCACTACAAATGTTACTGTAATTCATTCTGCATCATAGCAGCGAAGGAATTCTAAAGTGTATTTTCAAATCCAGCATGGATTCTTTTTCCCCACAGACCCAATGCAAAGAAACACAGCACTGCGCACATTGCACAGTACACTTGTCCAAAGCATAGTGCTTATGAAGTACTAGTTACAGTTCACATCCCATACACAAAAAAACAGCACAGGCCACCCACAATCCAAACAATAAGTATGAAATGATTGGTATCATACATCTCTGTAATCTCCACAGTGCAATGTGTGCACACATTTCTGCAATCCACATAGCAATGCCACAATTTACAATGTACATTTATATTACACTATGCAGCTAGTGTCTATGCCCTACATGCTTCACTACACCCCATACAGTGTAGGGGCTCCATCCATTCACTCAATATTGTAGACCTTGCCCACAACTACCGCAGCACATTACAACCATGCATACAAACATCTATCCACGTACCACAAACCCCACACATAACACAGCCACCTACCCGTTAGCCAGTGCAGTTCACATTGCATGACATTTCTTTCACACAATGGATAACCTCTTTACATACATACACTACATACAACCTACATACACTGTTCACCTAAGCCTATAATAAGTTGACACATTGAATGCACTATAGTACAGTAACCTACCCGATAATCTGCACAATGACAACAGTGCAAACTGAACAATGCCTCCATATGGCTTACGTAACTGTCATATGTTCTGCAACATTTTGCCTCCTCGCATGCCACTGGAACCGTTTAGGGCATTAGGTCATATTTATTGTTATGTACACCATTTCAAAAGAAGGTATACAAAACAGGAGCACATGGTACATAGCTTGGCAGCCATATTTGACACTCTTGTTACTCCTTAAACTTTCAAACCTCTGATTCCCTTTCTTAATGTGTAATGGAAACACCATTTCAAAGCCATACCCCCTTTACAGTGTTTGAAGGAGGTATGAAGTAATTTCTTTTCTTTGATCAATGAGAGCCCCCACCCATCTTCATGCTGCAAGACACCAAACTGCGTACCATGGCCCAGCCACCCATGTATGCTGACCCATCGCACACACAGTCTGCCATTGTACACCGTTACCTCGTAACACACTGCACATATAAATGTTCCTTAGGGCCTGTAAATGCACATTTAATGTATGTTGCCATCTGTGCATTCAGTGCAGCATGAGTATGGCACCATCATCTCTCCTTAAATGTCATACTAACTTCACCGTAACTACCTTACCAACATTCGGAAACACATTATAAAATCAAAAAATGTTGCAGCCTGGATCCTTTTTTTTTCTCAGCATAGTCTCCGGAAATCGAAACCTAACATACCTCTCCTTCAACAGGACAAATGCTCATTGTAAAACAGCCTTGAGTGGGAAGCATGATTAGCTCCAAGGGCAGACATTACATGGAATTGTAGAAAAAAAGGAAAGATAATTTATAGTGCAGTTGGTCTGCCCATGTACACCAAAGGTAGTCTGCAACGATTCAATACGCCGTACCCAGCAATTTTCAATCCACCCAATACAAGCATAGAAATTGCCGAAGTTATGTAAGTACAATTTTACATGACATGTGGACTAGGATTAACATTTATTAGGCTGCAGTTCTGTATGCATAATTATGAAGTTACTTTACCGCACACTTTCTCTGTGTACATTGTAACAAAAGTCACGTGCCGTTACAGTGCCATGTTTCCACCATTCAGTGTATATAGCATCTATGATTGTAGTTCGCTTTCTTGCCATGCTTCTCCAGCCCCTAAAAATCCAGACATAAAGGACAAGATGGAAAGGGAACACAACTCACGCAGTAAAACAGCACACCTTATGCTCAAGTGTGTTCTGCTACATTGCCTTTTTTGTCCTTACTAAGCCCTTTCAAACAGTTACCAGTTCTACGCACCCTCATTGTATTGAAAGTAATAACACCCAGAGGTGCAAGTAGCACTGGACCGTTACACAAACATCGACAGGTGATAATTTAGTGTTGCATTTATTAGCAAAACAGCTCCAGCATTCTCCTGCAATAGGAGGGGACCCCCATGAGTTTTTTAAAAAAAAATATTTTTTTGGACACACACACACAGATTGTGCTGTGGGTCCAGCGACACTCACTAGCACTGTCATTTTTTGTAAAAAGGAAACACACGGAAGGAGGGTCTGTTGCCAACGTTTGAAAGACATTTTGCATGTGTGAAGCCGTAGAAAGACAGTATCACCTACAAAGCAGAGAGCAAGTCAATGGGTGAACATATGACGCTACTCATTAACACACAGTAGATCACCAAAAGGTCCATGAGGCAGCCACCTAGAGCCTGTTTATGACATCCTTCCTGTAAACTGTTGTCCTGTACGCTGCCACTAATAACGGCTACTTACATGTATTCTTTTTCCTGTTTCTTTTCAGATACCTTGCACCTCACTGCGCATGTTACTTCTTCCACCGTCCAACAGACGGGTGGTGGACCAATCATTGCAAGATTACCATAAGCAATTTTTTTTCACTCATTGTCATCTGGACTGACCGGTATGGGTATGTCCATTTACGGCAATAAGAACCAACCTGCAAATCATTATGCTATAAGGCATCACAAAGGCAACAGCTGGTACCTTTTCTACCTTGCAAAGAAAATGTGTTTTTCCACATGGCCCACTTTGCCAGATAACAAAAATAAGTGCAGAAGTGCACAAACAGCATTGGACACTGGAATTTGTTTGCAAAATAAAAGCATGGTGGTTGTAGCCACCTTACATGTTCTCTTGAGCATTCTGCAGCAAATAAAGCACTTGCAACAATTCACAGTATTGTTTCGTAAAATATGGACATGTTCTGGAACCGTACGCTCTGTATGCGCATGTCTGCTTTTGCTTTTGTATATGTTGTTGGTTTACGGACATAGGTGCTCACATGACAGAGTGGGCTACGCTGGGCATGCACGTTAGGAAAGTACCCATAGTGCACGCCATGAGCAACGACTGTCCACAACTAATGTCCGCTATGCAAGTGAGTGTTGCTATGGTGTGTCGCCCCACACGTAAAGGTAATGCAAGCTATGCACACATAACAGTTGCACACAATAGGAATGCCAACCGCGTTTCTTGGCCGTCTCAAAAAGTACTCAAAAAATCCAACAGTGATATGGCCTGCCGTCCGGTATATGGCGAGACTTATCCACGTAGATGTTTTTGTCTGGTGCAAATGTATGTGGGTCTGTCTGTAAATTATCCTTATTTCAAATGTGTGATGCTATGTAACTTGTGTCATGTCGCAATGTCTTGATTTACTCTCAAAGCAAAGGGTATGCTTTGAGAGTAAAGCAAGACATTGCGACATGACATCATGGGCACATCCTACTAAACACAAATGGTGGCATGTTAGCACGTGAAAGGCAGCAAGTCCAATGACCTACACCATATGCAAGTCCAGGCACTTCACGGCACCTCTGGTGATGTACCAAGTCTAAAATATCCTCCACAACCATTCTGTAATCCTTACCACCCACAGGAGAGATGACTATTTCCAAGAGTATACGTTGGAGTTCCGTTTGAGTATAGGAACCGACCCAAAGAAGGCAACAATCTGAAACCTACTTCCAACCAGTGACTAGACTGTTAGGCCCAAAGGCCCTAGCCATGCACACAAGGGAGTAGGGGCCTGGCACTCACAACATGGTACACCGAATGGAAATATCCTGATATCATCTGTAATGAACTCCTCATACCCAATGGGCTCTGCCTGCACTCACCACAGAAGGTTGTTGCCTGTGCAGATACCCTCCAATGAAGTATATGTGAGTAGCTGCGTAAAGGGTCCATATCGCAAAAGTGTGATGGTAAAAAAATCCTTTCATGTCGCAATGTCTTACTGCACTCCCTGAAGTAAGGCTCTGTTCACAGCCACACCATTCCAAACGCAAATGGTGGCATGTCTCACCACTGCTGCTGTAGCAAGTATAACATGTCCTTCAAAATGATTCTGCAAAGGTGAATACTTTAGGACAGTTACATATTTAAAAGTGTGTGGGTTGCAACAAGGTATGGTTATAATAACTTACCCAAATGAGCAAAGGAAAAGGGAATGCACTCTGTATACATATGTATGCAATCCACATACCAATTTTCACAGTGATCACATGCATGGCTGCATTGCGTTGCGGGGCCTGTGCCCAAGGCCTAGGCTCTTGGGTACATGCGGAGGCCTACGGTCTCTGCCCATGCACCCGAGAGCCTAGTCCTTGGGCACACCCATTACAATGCAATGGAGTCATGCATGGGAACATGTGGCCATGTACCGTAACTGACTACAGTTACGAATGGGTATAGGACTGGTCCAAAACAAGGCAACAATCTGAAACCTACTTCCAACCAGTGGCCAGACTGTTGGGTCCTAGGGCCCTCACCATGCACACAAGTCAGTAGGAGCTTTGCAGTCACAACACATGTTAGGCCGAATGCACATATCCTCATATCATCTGCAATGCCAATGGAGTCTGTCTGCATTCACCACAGAAGGTAGTCGCCTGTGCAGCTACCCGACAATGAAGTATATGTGAGCAGCTCTGTAAATGGTCCATATAGCAAAAGCGTGCTGGTCAAAAAATACTTTCATGTTGCTATGTCTTACTGCACTCCCTGAAGCAAGGCTGTGTTCACGGCCATACGATTCCAAATGCAAATGTTGGCATATCTCACTGCTGCTGCTGTAAAAAATCTAACATTGGCTCCGCAAACAATCTGCAGAGCTGAGTACGATAGGAAACTTACATATTTAAAAGTGTGTGGGATGGAGCAATGTATGGTTATAATAACTTACCCAAATAAGCAAAGGAAAAGGTAATACACTCTGCATACATATGTGTACAATCCACATACCACTATCACACTGCTCCCATGCATGGCTGCATTGCATTGTGGGGCTTGTGCCCAAGGCCTAGGCTCTTGGGTACAAGCAGAAGCCTACAGCTGTCGCCCATGCTTCCAAATGCCTAGGCCTTGTCCACAACCAATACAAGGCAATGTAGGCAAGCATCGGACAATGGTGTTTGTTTGCAAAATAAGAGTGATGGTTGTAGCCACCTTACATGTTCTCTTAAAAATTCTGCAGCAAAATAAAGCACTTGCAACAATTCACAGTGTTGTTCGTAAACTATGAAAATATTCTGGAACCTTACGCTCTGTATGCGCATGTCTGCTTTTGTTTTTGTTTATGTTGTTGGTTTCTGGACCTAGGTGCTCACATGACAGAGTGGGCTACACTGAGCAAGCATGTTAGGAAAGTACTCAGAGTGCACGATGTGAGCAACGACTGTCCACAATTAATGTCCGCTATGCAAGTGAGTGTTTCGATGGTGTGTCGCCCCACACGTAAAGGTAATGCAATCGATGCACACATCACAATTGCACACAATAGGAATGCCAACCGCGTTTGTTGGTCATCTCAAAAAGTACTCAAAAGAAACCTAACAGTGATATGGCATGCCGTCCTGATTATGGCGAGACTTAACCGCGTAGATGATTTTGTCTGGTGCAAATGTATGTCAGTCGGTCTGTACATTATCCTTATTTCAAATGTGTGATGCCAAGTAACTCGTGTCATGTTGCAATGTCATCCTTCACTCACAAAGCAAAGGGTATGAACATGGGCACAACATACCAAACACAAATATTGGCATGTCAGTCCGTGAATGGCAGCAAGTCCAATGACATACACCATATGCAAGTCCAGGCACTTCACACCACCTCTGGTGGTGTACCAAGTCTAAAATATCCTCCAAAACCATTCTGTAATCGTGACCACCCATGCTGGAATTACATATGAGTATAGGAACAAACCCAAAGAAGGCAACAATCTGAAACCTACTTCCAACTAGTGACCAGACTGTTAGGTCCAAAGGCCTTAGCCATGCACACAAGGCAGTAGGGGCTTGACACTCACAACATGGTACACCGAATGGAAATATCGTGATATCATCTGTAATGCACTCCCCATCCCCAATGGGCTGCCTGCACTCACCGCAGAAGGTAGTCGCCTGTGCAGCCACCCGTCAATGAAGTATATGTGAGTAGCTGCGTAAATGGTCCGTATCGCAAAAGTGTGATAGTAAAAAAATCCTTTCATGTCGCAATGTCTTACTGCACTCCCTGAAGCAAGGCCCTGTTCACAGCCACACCATTCCAAACGCAAATGGTTGCATGTCTCACTGCTGCTGCATACAATCTGCATACACATGCCAGTATCACATACCAGTATCACACTGCTCCCATGTATGGCCGCATTGCATTGTGGGGCTTGTGCCCAAGTCCTAGGCTCTTGGGTACATGTGGAAGCCTAGAGCCTCCGCCCATGCTCCCAAAAGCCTAGGCCTTGCCCAAAACCACTACAAGGCAATGGAGGCATGCATGGGAACATGTGGCCACGTATCAAAACTGACAAACGTACCACAGCCACCAGCACCCCTACCTAATGCCACAACACAATGAGAACACACAAAGGCAAAATATCCACTGGCACCCCTAGCCAACAGCACAATGCATTGTCAATGGGCCTCATTCCGAGTACGGCGCTAACCAATGGCGCTATTAACGCCTTGGTTGACGCCGTACCCGGACCGGCAGCGCCTTGGTGGTTGGCGGAATTACTGCCCCATTCCAAGGTTGGCGGGGCGGTAATTCCCCAATCCCCATTTACCCTTCCCCATTCCCATTCTTGCCCCATAGGGCATAATGGGAGTGGGGAAGGCGTCAATTACGCCACCGTAAATTACGGTGGCGTAATTAACATCAAGGTCCCTTAGCGCCGGGTATTTAACGCCTGCTAAAAGCAGGTGTTAAAAGCACCATGGCGCTAAGGGAACTCGGAGTATGGCGGTAAGGGATTACCGCCACCGCTCTCGTTAGCGGTGGCCGCTATCCCTTACCGCCATACTCGGAATGAGGCCCAATATCTTTGTAGAATCTGCAATGCAGTCCCCATTCCCAATGCAGTGTCCATGTAGTCACCAGAGAAGGTAAGTCACCTGAGGATATACCTGCAAATGGCTGCAGTGATTGCAGACACCACTCACACACCACCGGCCTCCTCTTTGACATAAACAAATATATCATATGTTCTGCTTTTCACTCCCCCAAACTTTTCTTCCCCTCTTTCACCCCCCCCGATCCTGCAAACCATGTTGTGCAACCCCTTCCAGCGTCGCACTGTCCTCCGATACACCATGGTGGCGTTTCCCCAAAACTTTTACGCACAGCACGCTTCCCTCCAGCCAACCACCGGCCGTGTCCAATGTTTGCCGACATCACTGCGCACTGCAAGCCAAAGATACTTTTGTCCGTGGAGCGAAGAGGGAAATGGGTCCGCGGACGGGAGCCAGATATCACTAATTTTTTTAGATGTACATTTCAGTTCTTTGCAACGAAAGTACTGGTCGGATTTCCACAAAAAAGCACACTTTCGGAACCAAACGCCTGCCGCAATTTTGGCTAAAATCTGTCCAGCCATTTGGCCAGTAGGCGTGCGCCAAGTTTTTGCCCATTCAGTCTATGGAGAAAAAATAACTTTGCCCGCCCCCTCCACAAAACCTCACCCAACTTTCCCAAAGAATTCAACGGGCCCCATATAATTTTTTGGCAAAGTTTTATCCACATTCGTACACGGCGAGCAAAGTTATAAGCCACCCAAAAAGTGGTCTTCCTATGAGTTTAGCATCTTAACCACAACTACCATGGGCCGTGTAATATTTATATCTAGTAATCTCTCTTTATACCTCCATTCAAGTAGATTGCTCAATAATTATTTAACTCATGGACAGATGATTATCAAGATGTTAGACACGTGCCTTACCAATAATGTTTTCCTTTTTTGTAAATGATTATTATAATCAATTGACAGGAACTGTGATAGGCACAGGTTTCGATCCTACATATGCAAACCTAACATTGGGGTGGTGGGAGAAGTTTGTTGTGTTGACAGAAAGTAACAGCCAATATACAAATCAGGTCGTCCTATGGTTGAGGAGGTTTATTGATGATTTATTTGTTCTTTGGAATGGTAAAGCACAGGACTGGCTTAACTTTGTGAAAATATTGAACATCAACGACCTTAACCTAACGTTTACTGAAACTCACATTTGGGTACACATATTTTTTGTAGATGTCCAAGTAAAGACAGACAAAAAGGAAATCATTACTGAACTATATCGCAAGCCAACTAGCTCTAACATGCCACTTTTCGCTAGCAGTAATCACCCCACATCACTGAAGTGGAGTATACCATATGGAGAATTTGTAGAATACGACGTAACTGTAGCAAACTAGACTGTTTTGATCTAGAATGTAAATATACAGCTATGAAGTTCATCAAACAAAGCTGTTTTGGAGAGAGCGTATTTGAAAGCTTGTGATCTAAATCACACTACTCTGCTCTGAACCAATAGCATATCAAAGAAAGAAAGAGAAAATTACATCAGGCTTATTCTCACATATGGTACACATACTAATATTATAAGAAGAATACTTATGCTGCAGCATCATTGGCATGTATTAGAGTCGGATGAATACTTATTGCCATTCCTTGAAGAACATGTCAATCTAACTTTTAGGAAATCTGTTTCCCTTAAAGACTCATTGGTTAGCAGTTTTCTGCCCCCCCTACCCCCGCATTGAAAACCTTAAACAACATCTCTTGGCTTCATTGGAAATCTGGTGGTTTTGCCAAATGCACAAAATGAAAAGCATGCAAATATGCCTTGAATTGAACCAGCTATACACATCCTGTATTAGGCCACTCGGTAGAACTAAAAAGTCGAATTACATGCAATACTGAATTTGTAGTATTTGCTCTCTTCTGTTCCTGCAACCTCTGGTACATTGATAGCACCATAGCTTAAATTGAGAATTTTACAACACATGAAACCTATAAAAACTACAACCCGACTTATCCTATGGCGGTTCATTTTAAGGATGTACATCAGGGCAAACTTGAAAGCCCGAGCTTTTTCGGGTTAGACCACATTAAGGCCAATCGTTAAGGGGGTAATCGTGAACTTGAACTGCGTCAACTGGAGACAAAGTTTATTTTAGATTTTGAAACTAAAAAACCAAAGGGACATAACCATGATGAAGAGTTATATACATTCCTAGGGACCTGAGTAGTTTAGATTGATATTTTTTTTAACTTATCTGATTTCTCCTTTTCTGCTTTTTCTTTGCTTTTTCTTTAACTCTGTACGTTCGGAATCAACATATTAATATCCATTAAATCGTTGGTCTGACTTAAGACATCACGTTTGATTGCTAATGTGCAGTACTTGCTTCTCATCAGATTGTGTTTAAACTCACTATTTTAGAATTTTGTACAGTCTCTAATTTTTAATGTCCTGTTTAGGAAATTGTTTTACATCTTTTTTGAATCTAATGATTATTAATGTCATAAGTATGCCATGCAGTGTTGAAGTACCTTGTGCCCTAAAAATTAGGGGTCAACATGGACGCTAAACATTTAAGTTTCATAGCCAAGGATGTTTTAAATATAGTAGCTGCACTATGCACTTTACAAATAGGTCTTGTATGACCTTATTGTTTACAGATAGAAATATGCATTATGCACTTTATTGAATGTTTACTATAAGCATGTTGCACTTTAGGTATGGCTGTGAACTAGAAATGTCCTTTGTATTGAAATTAAACATCTATGCACTTAGCACTTTAGAGATCTTGCATGTTCGGATTGTTTACAATACAAAAGGATGCATTATGCACTTCACCATAATGTTGACAAATATATTTTTTATTTGACATAATGTATGGCTATAGACAAATGCAAAAATGTATGCTCTGTGCACTTTGGTCATGAAACAACTATTTACAGTAAGCAATGGGCACGTGCTGCGAGGTAGGTGTCGCAATTCACTGCTTCTGTATTACGCTACTTTGATTTCTGTAAAATTGTGCGATCAGCAGCGTAAATGCATACTCATAAGGCAGCATGAGGCAATCTTTACTATAAAATCTGCCAGGATGCGATTTGCTGCAATTTGCTAACCACAAGTAATTTTATATTTCACTTTTTGTGGTATTCAAACAAGAGGTTGCAATTTATGCTAAATTTATTTGCATTTTAAAGTATATCACTTTTGATGCAATCTTGTTTGCTGGAAAACAATACCCTTGATGTTTTTGTTAGCAATATTTGTGGTAATGGGGGTCATTAAGACCCGGGCGCAAAGGGATACCGAGCACCGGTAATGACACCGGTGCTGGTAATCCCTTTGTGCCCCATTCCGAGGTCCCTTTGAGGGTCCTTCCTTAATGCCTGGTTTTAGCAGGCGTTAAGGACGGGACCCGCAAAGGGACTTCAGAGCTAATAACGGTACCATCATTTACGGTACCGTTATTAGCACCGTCCCCATTCCCATTGAGCCATATTGGGGCTCAAATGGAAATGGGTATTGACATTTTCAATGGGGACTTACCGGTCCCGCAAAGGTCAGACTAGACCGGTAAGTCCCCATTGAACCAGGGCAGACACTGTACCGGTAATGGTGCTAGTCATGTCGCAAATAGCACCATGACTAGCACCAACCTTAATTTTTAAGCGTACTACAATCACGAAATAAGTTTAAGTTACAAAAATATGTTTTGGCTCAATTACACTCCAAATTGGCTACAGCCTCCAGTAAGCCTTTGAACTGATGCACTGTGAAACTAGTGACCAAAAGTGAAAAAGGACAATGGGCCTCATTACAACCCAGGCGGTAAGTTACCGCCTGGGCCGTGACTTTACCACCATGGCGTAAACTACGTTTACGCCATGGTGGTTGGCGGACTTACCGCCCCATTCCGACCTTGGCGGGGCGGTAAGTCCCCAATCCCCATTTACCCTTCCCCATTCCCATTTTTGCCCCATAGGGCATAATGGGAGTGGGGAAGGCGTTAATTACGCCACCGTAAAATACGGTGGCGTAATTAACTCCATGGTCCCTAGCGCCATGGATTTTAACACCTGCTAAAAGCAGGTGTTAAATCCGCCATGGCGCTTAGGGACCTCGTACTCAGGCGGTAAGGGTCGGCGCTGTTTACGCTGCCGTAAAACCCCTTACCGCCTGGGTCGTAATGAGGCCCAATATGTTGAAACACCCATAGAGACAGTGACTGTTTGTATATATGTCTGAATGTTCGAATGCACTTTTTTGTACGTGATCAAGCAGCAAGGGCATTGTGAAACGTGTTGTACCGTGTTTTATTTTATCATACTGAATAAACTGGATACTTAAAGGACTATTCGGCCATGCCTTTGGTAAATCATTAGAAAGGAGCTATCTGCTGGCGTTCGACTGTGTTCTACTGTGTGCCATCCCCTCCAGAAGAGAAAGAAATTACTTTCCGCTTTGTCTCATATATGTATATACGTATACCACATTTTTAAATGTCTGTGCATTCTACTTTAGACTATGCATTATACTATTTGAGAGACAATGCCTATGCGTTGGCTGTTTAGTGTCACTGTGAGGACCTGAATGCTTTATACAGTTTCAATTGGATTTAGCAGTCGGGGCAGGGGTTAGCTCTCAATAACTATCTTTTACAGGGGTTACAGAAAGAGGATCTGCTAGGTTTTTCTCCTTAATATGATTGCCACTCTTGGTGACAGCAAATGTCCCTGTTGTATCAACTGCTCTAGTATTAACTTGAATAACTGGTCAAGCAATGAGCAATGACCTGACTAATTTTCATGCACAGCTTGGTTACCCTCCTTTTTAGTTAGCTGTTTTTATATCTCACTGGTGACAGATTTTAAATTTGCACCATTGAAGGCATAATCATAATCATATCTATGACCCCAATAAATGACGTGTGTGGTGCCCTTTTACTGTATTTTTACAATTTGTGAATTGAAAGAGCTTAATTCGGTCTCACTACACAAGATCAGCTTTGGAGCGTGTTTTGTGGAGGCAAGTTCATAATGTGTGCTTGCAAAGGGCATTTTGGATTGAGAGTGAGGGTCTTTTGTAAGTCCCTGTTTGCTTTCAGCATTTAGGATAAGTTGACCTTCACAAACAAGAACGGAAAAACCAATTTCAGAGACGGATCAGCACATACAATGTAGAAGTTACGCTGAAATCAATGTTGAAGAACCGCTTCAGTGCTTCAAACTTGGACATTATGCAAAGCAATTATGTAACTTATGCAAACACCAGAAAATACCAGTATTCACAGGCACAGCTGCCAGATAAACAACAGTCAGTATCAAGCACACTACAACTCATTCACGTGCATCACAGCACAATAAATCAGACAATCAACATTATAGCCATCCATACAAATAAAACACCTCCAATCAATACCCACAAATCACTTGCACATTATGATGTTATCATCACAGGCCCGCCACGCAGCCACTTCTAAACAATCAAGGCCTCAAAAACATGTTGCTCACATTTCAGTGTTCCAAATGCATTAAGTCCAACATCCAATACCAGGAACATTGCTAACAAGGCAGAACGCCCCACCCATCACTATACACATCAAGCACTCTCACCTTGCTCAGCTCAACACTACACAAGCCACTACACTGGTGTGGCCTTTCACCTCTGAGTGCATGATGTCAAGCAAAATGCTCCACCTGAAGTTCTCCAGGAGGTAGTGGACCTGATGGTAGATGTCTGAGTAACTTTGTTAGCAGACATAAGGGCATGCTCCTTAATATAACAGGATGCTCTTTAGGCCCACAACTATTGGGCTTCACTGAGAGGTGGCAATGTAGCACATTGATTCCATAATGGTAGAGCAAAACACAGAAGAAGTATGGTGGTGAGAATCTGTGATTGATTAAAATCATTGACTATATTCCTGGTTTTAATACTTATAAAATCATCTGACCATAGTGCCACAAGTGGCTCACTTCATCCCTATAGTTCCACTAAACACCACCATGGACTGACATGGCCTGCACTCATGTGGCCCCAATTTATATTGTCTGTCTAAGCACATAAATAAAGCCCAATGAAGGCACAAGCAGGCACCCATGACTACAGGCAGTCCTGAAAGGAATGGAGGTCAACATTCAACAGACATGACCTAATGACGTGTTGAAATACAAGTGCAACGTCACAGGCATGCAAAGAGATTCAGACTGCACAAAATATATTAGTAGGCAGACTAGTGCTAGCAGTTCTTGTTGGATGCAGCAGAATGTGCATGTATCCATTTGTAGTTAGCTTTAACACACGTTAGAAAGACCACATAGCCACACAGAAAGAGCAACATTGTATTCACGTTTCGGATGCAGAGGTTAAAGATCGGGCGATGCATTTAGTAGTAGGTATATGGTGTTATGCTTTAAGGAATGCGTAAGTAGGTAATTGATATAGGTAGGCATTTGAGATGGAGTCCAAGAAATGCTGCAATAAAGCTGAGGTCCGCAGACTAAGGTAGCAGGAGTTCTACCATGTTGGATTTTAGGGCACGTTACAGGAATCAGTTTGTGAAAGTATGAGATACAAGCCTAACGTTGAGCTGCAGCTCTGATCAGTTGATCCAGAGATAAGTGCCCCTTCATTCCCCATGGAGAGATGTTATGTTGTCATGGTCATAGGCAGCCACGCTGTGCCAATGTCAGTTAAGTGTGTCCAGCTGCAAATCTTGGAGGAGCTGGGAAAGGAATAGTGGGTACATGGAGGGCGGGTGGGGATGCGCCTTTTGAAGTTTGAATTTATGTGTGAGCAGGGCATAGGTTTCTGTGATGCCAAGAGGCCTGGTGAAGATTTTGAGTACTACTGTCCTCACCCAAAGAGTGGTTATCCTATTTGCACCACACTCTAGGGATCAATAAATAAGTGAAATTCAAGCATAGGGGTGGTGCCTCGATTCCGTCATTCATGGGCACCTGGATTCCCAGAGAGATATGGGGGAGATGTGCTAGGGCTGTACCGTGATTTGGGATGGAAGGAGCAAAGGTGTTTGCCAATAAATTAATCTAAAAGTGCAGGGAGCTATTTGTATGTGCCACAGTGTCTGGTATAATGAGGAGACCCATTGTATTATCAAAGCAGAGTTGACCTCACTACTTACACTTTGATCAGGCTCAGGCGGAGGGGTGCACAACATGTGATGGTCAAGAATATTTATTTGTTAAAGAAATGTATTATGGTAACAATGTACCTGGTAGTCAATTGACTCCTATGTTTCACAATGGCTATGTAGCAGGTCATGTTTTTTGTGGGAATGTGTTATAGATAATGTGTGTCCAATAGGGTAATGGACTATAAGCGATCATTAGAATTGTATATAGGTGTTAGCCAATGGGGAGTGTTGGATCATGTTGTAATCTTTATTATGCCATTGTGATGTATCCACATACCTCCAGCCTGAAGCAGAAACATGACTGTGACTTCAGAACTAAATGGCACCTATAACAGACATTCCACTCCTTCACTGCACATAACAAACAAGATGTGCAATAATTCTACCAACATTGGAGTGGCCCATTAGTTCCATGTGTTCAAGCCCCAGATTTATTTGAAAGGTCACATATAAGGGCTTCCCCAAGTATGGCTGACCATGAAAGCATACTCTGATCGGAGGTCCTTTGGAACGTTACACAACACTGCATGCCACCCAACATGTGCCTGCATGCTGACATAATAAATACTCACTTCAGCCAGGACACATTTACCAAAGGTTGTATGCAGATGTTTGTCCTGCACAGACTAATGTGCAGGAAATACCAGAGAAACAGTGTAGTCAGTGGTTCAACACAGATCATGTGATCCACTGACAAGCACAGAATGTACATATATGCATGCAATGCCAAAAGTGTTAAACTATGTGACAGCCCCTTTTCCGCTGTGGCCCCTGAAGAAATCCAAGCCATGTCGGATTAGGGAGACAGCTCATCTGAGAAGGGTAGAGTGGGCAAAAGGGATGAGTCTGAAGAGGAGGACAAAGACCAAGACACTGTCCACCAGGAGCTGGATCACATGGATTATGAGGAGGACTTCTGGTGCTGGTGTGTCATTTAAGCTAATGCATGTGGACCTCCACCTTGCCCTATCAGAAGTGGAAGAGCAATAGATGTGCTGATGGGGGAACACTTCCCCCTGCCCCTGGAGCTGGCACCCGGGAATTCATTGAGTGAAGTCTCCACACACACCTCAAACATTCACGTCCCCACTATCCACCTAATCCCTCTCCATTATGTAAGGGGCGATCACATCTGAGGATGGTATGGTCTGGGAGAATAGCAATGGTAAGGGCTGGTCCTGCCATGGTGTGTAGCCATGTTTCAGTGACGGCTAAATGTCTAGATTGCAATTAGTGATGAGGTCCCTGAAATAAGATTGATTGTGCCTTGATCAGTGCACATTAGAGGGTTAGGAGGGGGGAGTGGGTGGGATACTATCTTGGAGGACATTGCAGATTCATTTAAAGATGGATGGATGGACAAGGTGCATGAGAAAAGTTGTGGAAGGTGGTAATAAGTATTAGGTGGTATTGTGAGAGAGAAAGTTGGTGCTATTGACGGGAGGTGATCCTTGAAGCTGTGCCTGTACATGGTACCTGGATGTGGTATTTGTGAGTAGTAGTGGTAGATGGCTTGGGCCTGGTTTGTATGTTGGTCATGGTGGAGATTTGTGGTCTGGTAGGTTGTGAGTTGAGGGGAGTCTCTGTGCGAATAGAGGAGGGTTGGGTGCAAGTTTGGTGCGAGACAGTGAGCGTGAGAGGGGGAGGACTGGTGTCAGTTGAAAGGGGCACTCTAAATGGTGCTTGTGGGGGCTAGCAGCCAGCGCAGAGTTGTTCAAGGAATTAACCAACACTGTCTTGCCTTGTGTGGCAAGGGAGGTGAGGAGAGCTTGAGGGTGCTATCCTTACAGAGTGCTGTTGGAGGGATGGGGATCAGAGTCGCAGACCTGGAGTTGAAGCAGCTGAGCTGTTGATTGTTAGGAGTGTTCAATATGTTTGTGAAAGCATGCTGTCTTGGTTGGTGATGTGAGTGGCTGCATACGTGAGTCCGAGTGGTGTAGGACTTGCTTGCAGTGATCGTGGTAGGCCAGGTGCAGGGTCTGGTTTTTGTGGAGGGCATGTAACAGGAAGGAGGGGCGAGGGCCTGGGAATTTATGTGAGATTACGTCATATGCATGGGGCAGAGAGAGCTCATCATGAAGAGGGCTGCATGGGTCAGCTAGCCCTAAGGGGTCACTCTACTCTTTGAGTAGCTCCACACAAAAAACACTACAAAACAAGGAAAAACGACAACAAACAAAAGAAAAAGAGTCTTTTTGTAGTTTCACTTGATAGGTTAATAAAGTCCATGTGACAAACCAATCCTGTTCCCTCTGAGGCTAGAGCCTCCCTGTTTGACTGAATCGCTTCCTCTTTCTTCTGCTGCTTCTGAACCATCTGGCGTCCCATCCAGTAAATGCTCTGTAACTTTGAATCTTATCCTGCTACTTCACAAAGGCCGTCGGATTGACCTCTGCACCTGCAAAGCAACCAGAATATGCCAATTCTGAATGCACGCCAACTACAGTGCGGGCAATCACGACACACGCATCTGATGCGCTGCACAACACATACTGCTCCCATGCTTACCTTTACATGATTGCTTGGGTCGGATAATCCTTTGCCTCTGTGTCTTGAACAGAATAATGGGCCTCATTACGAGTTTGGAGTTAGCCATGCCGTTTTTACCGGCATGGCTACCCCCAAACTCGGATCCGGGTCCCGAAAAATGGGAATTACCAATACATTCTGACCTTTGGGGGCCCGGTAATAACCATTCGTGGGACCCGGACCCGGTACTTCCCCATTTCCATTTGAGCCCCCATAGGGCACAATGGGAATGGGGAGCATGGTAGCAGCTGTACCGTTAGTAACGTTACTGCTGCTTCAATCCTGGTCTGCTCGCGGGTGCCGCTCTGGACATCTGGTCTGACCAGGCATCCAGAGCGACACCTGCGAGCAAACTCGTAATGTTGCGGTGAGGTAACAACGGTGCTGGTAGCACTACCAGCACCGTTGTTGCCTTACCGCAACCCTTGTAATGAGGCCCAATTACTTTCTATTACGATAGTAGGGAAAATCGGAATTCTATGTCAGGACCGGAGCCTCTGATTATGCTTGTTTAAAGCTTACTTACCACCAACGTCGACACTTGATCCATGGGCCTAAAATAGAAGGTCTTGAAGACTGATTCATTAGACCAGTCGGCCACTCATGATATCTTCCAAGCGGGCCTCTATGCTAAAATCCTTGGATGGCATTGCTCCTCAGTAGAGTGAGCTCTGTAAGCTTGTTCATTGATGCTTGCCTGCTACATGCACCAGCGCACCCATTTGGACAATGTAGCCACGGATACTGCCTTGATCGGCTTCCACATGGTAACAGCAGCTGGGAATCTAACATGCCATGAAATGAAGGGGGAGAGGAGGAGGAATCATGGAGAAGGGTTTGGTGGAGAGCATCATGCCGGTAGCAGGCTGTGTGAGCGTATACATGCGGAAAGGTTCCCACTACAGCACTCGGGTTTAGTGTCCTATGTCCTCTGGAACCCTGAAAGGCGGGGATTCAGACCTTTCTGATGTGTGAATATCATATACCAGGGCTTAAAAGACCAATTAGCAATGATTAATGAGGTGGCAAGATTTGATAGCTAAATACAAACCAATACTCTATCCAAGTGTCCAAATGCAGAGTTTGGAGAGCTCTGTGACATCGCCTTAATTTGTATTTGTAATGCGAACTGACGAGGTATAAAATCGATCATAATGGCCTGCAATTTTAAATATAATAACATGAATTAGATTGGGAGAATATCGATAAAATACAAGGTCAAGTTTTGTTTTTTTCCAGATGCGGTCGTACATGAAATTGTTTTCATCAAAAAGCCCATTTAATACACTCTCTTTCATTCCTACGGGGAAGTAAGGTACGGCAAAAAAGGATAACCAGACTCAAAATCGAACTCTAAAATATCTTACTGTTTTTGTAAGTTTCCTGTCCTCCTCATTAGCATCGGTTTGCGGCTTAGAGAGTGTTTTGCTCTTGAACATGACACGTTTTAGACATGACTACATTACGTGTTTAATTAGCATCTTTATGCTCAATTGCACCTCATCGCCATTCAACCGTGCATCATTGAAGGTACACAAAGTTCAAACGGAAGAAAATAGATGCATTTTTTAAATTATTTCTGTGACAAAATTATACCGTGAACGGAACTATCTGCTTCTGCTTGAATGCCCACTCTCGAACGGAGAAAGGTAGGTTTACTGAGACAAAACAGAGCATCAAACTTTGTTCTTCTTGCATCAATAATTGAGAGCACTTATGGCTGAATTGCGTTACTGGGCACATATGTTCAGCTGTCACATAACGCAGAATGGCAGCAGCTATTTGCTGAAAGTTGCCTGAGCTTAGAGCCCGCAAGACATCAGCTCTCCCTTCAGGAAATCTATATGTCTTCATGGGTTTCTGCCTAAATTGGACTAGACGTTAAATCATTACTCCAATAGATAAGCTATTTTCAGCATCAAGGTTCCCCTAAACAGCCAAAGCGAGTGGTAGGAGCTTCTACAATAAACATGCTGTTGAATGATGACAATCGAATGTTCTTATGCTGTTATTAAAAGCACATGAGAAAAGTCATCTTTTTTCAGATGCGTACGTTGGTTGGTCGTCAAAAGAAAATGCACTCATCTTTGCTGTGTATAATTGCCCCAAGAAAATTCAATTAAATAACCTCACGTTGTACGGACATTTCTTTCCGAAGAATACGCCATAGAAAGCAGACCTTAGCATTTCCAAGTCTTTATATTTTCTTTCAAGCCACGTTCCCCTGCTCTTTTTAGTCCTTGCCTGTGTTTTTGGGCATACATAAAGTACTGTTGGCAGCCACTTCATGCAGAATCGATGTTGTCTTCCTTTGCATTAACACAGCTGTATAACTAAATGTTTGGACACCCCTTCGTCAAAATGTAAAAATGTAGTGTTGGAGTAGTGTTGGAGATTGGCTATTCTGCCTGGAAGACATTAAGTACTCCTGTAGTGCAAGAGCGCATGCGTGAGTAAGTGCTTGGATAAGTGCACAGCAGTTGGCAGCAGTTGGGAGTTAGACGCTGTTTAGTGGATTTACTTTATGATTATCTACTTTCTGTTAGTTCTGTCTGTTGTGTTGGAGATCGGCTATACCACCTGGAAGACATATAGCACTCCTGCAGTGCATGAGCAGAGCAGTTGGCAGTTTGCAGTGCCGTGTGCAGCTAAGGTCGTGTTTTTTCATCATTTGAAGGTGCTGCCATTGCCCTGCAGGAGCGGTACCATTAGGGGCTGCCTTGTGGGTCAAGGCGGGGGCCCTCAGTGTTCACTGGGGCTTCTGGGGACAAAAAGGGGGCAGGGCATGGCAGCAGCAGTTGGGGGTAGCTTACCTGCATCGAGTCCGGCGTCAAGGTATATAACCAAGGCAAACCCAGGCATCCTCCTCTTTCTTTCCCGCCACCGGTCCGCGCCTTTCAGGAGAGAATTGGTGATAGTTCCCCCTCAGATGTAGATCGCTTTCTGTGGTGCTTAGATAACCAGCGTGTGCCGGGAGAGTCAGATTGATTGCCTTCTGTGGCAGAGATTGCAGTCAGCAGTCTTGTTTTCGCGCTGCCGTGAGAGTAGTGTTTACTCTGCTCCAAGCACTTTCCCCGTTAGAGTTGAGTGATCATTTCGTGCCTGGGGGTGTATCGCATGTTTTTGGTACACAACGTGCAGCGTGGACTGGGTTTGTAGGGAAGTAATTGTTAGGCCGTTCCCGGGGTAGGGACCGTCTATTCGGTTCAGTGTTACCCATCTTTCTTCTTTCTCTCTGCCAGAGATATTCTGGCAGTGTGTTTTTTGGCATGCCAAGGCTTTCGCTTTCTTACTCCAAGTGTCTTCTACTGCTGCTATATCAGGCCATGGGGGAATTTTCACATGGTCCCCTGAATTATGTCAATTCGCCGGAGGGAGGTGTAGGCAGTGGGTCGCAGACATGGGAATCCTGCATACGATTGTGTGGTGCAGTAGGTTGGGTCTCGGACTGCAGATCCAGCAGCCATCGGTTCATGTGTGGCCGTATATATGGCCTAGGAGTATTTCCCTCCCATTCTTAGTTTGGACTACTGGGTGGCACTGAATACGCTCCCTTTATAGCTGAAATTATTCTCATTAACATAAGAGCTTCAAATATGGGGTTTGAATGAGGGTCTGTAATGCTTTTCCAATGGAGATGATATTTGAAGAGGGATACACAGTTGTAATCCATCCCATTCCCTGCCCTAGCCAATGAAATCCCTATGGCTAATCCCACCCATTCCTGCCCATTTCTGAACTATTTGAGTTTTTGTGAGCTCTTGCATGGAGGTAGCAATCTTCAATGACTGTCTCTAAGGAAGCTCTCTGGAAAGAAGCCACAACTAGCGGCCATCTTTGAATGGGAAAGATAACATGCATTGGGCCTCATTCCGAGTATGGCGGTAAGGGATAGCGGCCACCGCTAACGAGAGCGGTGGCGGTAATCCCTTACCGCCATACTCCGAGTTCCCTTAGCGCCATGGTGGTTTTAACACCTGCTTTTAGCAGGCGTTAAAAACCATGGCGCTAAGGGACCTTGATGTTAATTACGCCACCGTAATTTACGGTGGCATAATTGACGCCTTCCCCACTCCCATTATGCCCTATGGGGCAAGAATGGGAATGGGGAAGGGTAAATGGGGATTGGGGAATTACCGCCCCGCCAACCTTGGAATGGGGCGGTAATTCCGCCAACCACCAAGGCGCTGCCGGTCCGGGTACGGCGTCAACCAAGGCGGTAATAGCGCCATTGGTTAGCGCCGTACTCGGAATGAGGCCCATTGTCCGAATAAAATGACATATTGAATCTGTGGGTATAATCTTTTTTTAAAATACCTAGTCATTTGCATTTTGGGAGCTTGTTTTATGGCACAAACTAAAAATGACTTTTTTGGTTTTGCACATTTCAGTACTTAGACAAATAATATTAAAAGCTACTGTTTCAGAACTTAATTGTTTAACACACTGTATGTGGAAGCTATCTGCATCACACACAATTGGGCAACATTTGAGCTTTTGTTCGGGCCAAGTTGGGCTATACCTGTGTCAACATTTCTCAAAATCCTGGATACAGTTAATGGCAGGGACAGAACAACATGCACACTCTTAGTAAGGGAGTGCATTTCTCCATTGCCTATTAGTTTCTGTGCAGTACGGGGGCAGCGCATGCAGTAGCCTCCGCCTGGTTTTGCAGCGCGCGCCCCCGTGTGTCTGGATTTTCTCAAGGAAACAAGGAATCTGCTGGTCATGGGGTTGAGCCAAAATAGGCAGCCACTGTAAACCTATGTGTGGGAACAGCAGGGAAGAATAAAAGGTGCAGTATGAAGAGGGGCAGCAGTGAGGGTGCATGAGTGGAGATGAGCTTACTACTTTTGTGGTATGCAGCACGTGCGGCTCATGAATACGAGCACCTGTGGATGGGCAGCCTACAGGAGATGGAACACACAGTAGCGCGTGCGGTTGAGGCTCTTATGGTGCACGTCCAACTGTCAACAGAGAGCTTTTAGCTGTTGGTACATGGTTTTCTGTCCTGTGCATTTTTTCCTCAGGGTCCTAGTTTGACGTGTCTTAGACTAATATTAATGTAACCATGCAAGAACTGCAGCCTCTCATCTCAAGCTGTCAAACCTGTTATACATACTGGTATACCTGCCTGCTGGTTGTTTCCTTTAACAAGGAGGCATACTGTATTACAACATTGCACATGCTTATCTGATGATACTGAACTATGAGTAACTGGCTGTAACAGCGCCTCAATACCTCCGGGCTGGTGCATGCTTTATAAGTGAAATGAATATATACCCAAGGTATCTTTTTTAAGGAGTATACACTTACACGTCGGCAGCCTGGGACAGGTGGTAGAAGACGCAGATTATAGAATTTGATTCTTACCCACGTTAGCAGTATCACACTTTTTTTAATTGAAACAATCGAGTTTCAGGAGTGAGAGAACCAAATTATGTCATGTGTTGCAAGATGGTGGCCTTCAATGGAGCATCACATCACCATGTACTGTCTGTCACACAGCACAAAACTGCTTTACCAAAGAGCTAGAAGTATCACTGGTTATTTTTATACGAGAAAGAAGGATCTGATCATTGTTATTGCTCAATTTCAGTTATACCAAAAGGCTACTTGAGCTACCACTTAATCATAATAATGTTCTTGTATAGTGCTTCATGCCTGATACCTCCCACATTCCATTTTTTATCACCACTAATTATGGGCAATATAATTTCTCTTATGCCTTATGTAAGTCTACCTGCCGGACCTTTGTGATTTTTATGAATGTTCAAGACCTTCTGATATATAAAGTGAGCCAAAGCAGTATCTCAGGAAATGTATTTGTATTAACCATCTAAGCCACTTTTAGTTTGGGCTATTAAGTGGCGCTGAAAGCTCTACCTTTAAAGCCAAAACTATTGTCATTAACATAAGAGCTTCAATTACAGGAGGTAAGCAAGAAACGTTTATGCCCCTACACAATCTCTTCTCTTGTATAGGAGGGCTTCTAAAGGATGGGAGCTCGCCACATATATGCACTCTATGTTCTTCGGGCTCTTCGCGTTTTCTTGTGTAATGTTGGTGGCAAAACAGGATGAAGTTGGCCTTGAACTCCATACATAAAGCGAAAAAGCTGTGCGGGCAAAAAGAAGAGGGGACTTCATTTGCGGGTAATGCAGCAGAGTGCTGTTCTTTTGCCTATAAGTAGTAATTGTCATGCATTTTAGTCTGAAGACGATACAGCCCACTGGGGAGAGTGTTAGACGGAATATCTAAAGGGTCCCTGGATCGCAGTAGCCTCACTTGCAAGAATTATTCAAACAGGGCTTTCTGGGAAAAAATAGAGCAGGCTGAAGGCGGGGGAGCGAGTAGAACTACAATGGCACAAGGGCCTGTTTTGTGCATGTAGTACAGGTGACCCGATTGGAAGGCCAGAGAGACAGAGAGACGCAAAGATCCCCCTGCCCTATCGTTTAATGTGGGCGGAATAGTAGACGCCCCATCATGCTGGTTCCCTGGAGGGCCTGTATAGTGGAGCTGTGCCATGGATAATTCCTTGCTCCCATTTATTAGCGAGGCAGCCTCTTCAGGTGAGGGGGTAAGGTATCCTCCCTTTAGTAAGTAGCGATTTCAATTCCTGCATCGGTGCTATGCTTTTTCCTGCGAAAGTACGTGGCGTTATCTGGCGCGCTCATGGTTTTGGCGAAAGATGAACGTAAAATTGGCCAATTGAGGCAAGGTCTTCCCCTTCCTTCCACTTCACACACACCTGCTGCAGACTCGGAGCAGTAATGGCACGGGCACTCGTGTTTTGGATCTCTTTTCGAGCAAGGAACTGTAATTGTGGAAAAGCCTGACCGTTGGTCATTTAACGGGGCCACACATGAATCTTATGTGGTTAAAATTAGTTAATATGAGATAGCAAGATGGCCGCCGGCAGGGGAGGCTGTGAATAGATCGCTCTCCCGCCGGGCCGCATACAAAGAAGCACCACAAGGAGAGAATTCCGAGCGATAAGGAACAAGATGCTCGGCGGAATCCTCCCCCCCATGTAGAGCGTGGCACTGAGTAAAATTCGGCCGCACAGACCCCCCCGGGGAGCCCGTCGCGGGGTAGAGACCCACCCCTCCCCCCATCTAAGGAAGGCCTGGCTGGACGGATTCGTCGGAGGAGCCGGGAGCTTGCAGGGAGCTCCGCCCCTGCCCGCCGCAGCAGGACGAGTGGGCAACCCCTTGCGGCGCGCAGGGGAGAGCGGATCGGCGGAGGGAGGAGCGGCGGAGAAGGCTCTGGAGCGTGGACCGCTGCCCCAATCACCCGCGGATGAGCATCGGAAGCTCCGCGGCACCGGATGAGGTGAGGGGAACCCAGGAGCGACAGGGGAGACAAAGAGGAGGAGCCGGGGTCCTCCCAGCCCCTCCGCCGAGCAAGCAGCGAGAGGCGGACCGCGCGGTCCTCGAAGGTGAGGGTGACTGTGTGGGGCCCCGTTGCCCATCAGGCAGAGGAATCCGGGTCTGCAGGGTGGGATACCAAAGATCCAGGTGTATCCCCCCCACCCAATGTATGCATAAGCCACAGTCAGAGGAGCTACAGCAGGGGGGGGCAGTGGAATGGCGGGGGAGACCCAGCATCATCTTTAATGCCCCTGCGGCAGACACACACCCCGGGATGAGTCGAGACCACCTACAGGTCTAAGGCAAAGACTCGCAACCCCAGCCTGAAGCAGCACAGTCAACAGGGACCCTAAAGGCAAAGGGGAGAGGGAGGGGTCCAGTATTTCCCGCGGCGGCCGACACAGGAGAGGCACCCAAAGTAAGTGCATACCTTCGGTAACCTGCAAAGATGTCACGGGCTAAGGGGAAGGGGGGAATCTCGCAATCTACACCCCAGACCCACAAACAGGATACAATTCTCCTCCAAATGTGGTCTTCGGATACACCGGCGCCCCCAAAAGACAGGTTAGGGGACGCCCCCACAATGGGCATAAGCACTACAGATCAGAGCTCCCTCCTTCCGCCGTCAAAGGACGATATGCGGGCCTGGTTCGCGGAACTCCAAGACAAATTTATGTCCACAGTCCAGGACCAATTTACCTCATTGAGGAATGAGATGAAGCAGGAGGTACAGGAGATGAAAGTGGACGTGGCAAAGCTGGAGGAAAGGACGGATACGGTGGAAAAGGTCGTACAAAATTTGGATGAGGAGGCGAAACAGAATAGCGAAACTCAAGAACATCTGGTGAGACTCACACATAACTTAGAAATACAATGTGAAGATCTGGAGAATCGCTCCCGCAGATCCAATATTCGCATTAAGTTTGTGCCAGAAACCGTCACGGATAAAGACCTCAAGAGTGCAATACAAGAAGTGTTCAGCGATATAACTGAAGTTCAAGACTCTTGTGGGATGTTTTTACCCATGCATCCGAGCCCTACCTCAAAAACTGTGCAGTACTGGCATTGAAAACATCATGATGGCCAGAGCTTCCCAGAAAATGCCCAGGGAAGTGCATGAAGAATAGGCTGCCACCCATTTTTGCCGATGTTATGGGCACAGAAGGACACTGCCTAAAACCACCAGTGGACTACCCACACAGTAGTCTGAAACCATTGGGAATGGCAATGCTGATTGCCAAAAGCAAACCCATAACTGTTGGGAATTCATTTTCTTAAATCCCAAAAAGGGGTGCAGTACCAGTACTCACCACTATCAGAAAGCCGGCGTTTTAAAACCACCAGATTTTGTAGAAAACTGAATAAATGAACCCAAAGCAAGCCAAAGAAAGACTTACTGAGAGGTGGATCCAATGTAAAGTTATATTCTGAAGTGACTTGAAGGTTTATAACAAGACTGGCTGAGCTGTGGATTTCAGCAGTTTAAGTAAATTTGGACTGAAAGACACTAAAAATCTAAATGTTTAAATTGACTGAGTGACCTACTTTTGAGTGTCACATAGGTTTCAATTGTTTAAATGTCATAGTTTTAAACTTAGAATCAGCATTCTAGCTGCATATGTAAAAATGTTTAGTTTTATTTGAATGCAGAAAACTGGGGAACAGAAATGACATGTAGCTAAAAACTGGCTTAAAGAGATTCCAATTTTGCCTGGCAACTACCCCCCATCAGGAGTGAAACTTGAGTCACAGCTGTGTTCCCAGGCCTATCTGCCTTTTGCTGGCCACACTAAGGATATGCCATCTCTCTGATAATTGAATTAAGGGGAGCCCCCACAGAATACAGGAGCTCTGAACAAAGCCCTGTCCTGACTCAGGCAAATGTTTTATTGGCGGGAGTCGTAAATGGAGCTTCCTCCTGGAAGGACAGGGGAGGGGCACTGCCTGTGAGAGCAAGCTGGCTTGGCAGAACTGGAAAAACCAGAAATTCAACCTTGTGCTGGGGGGAAACCACACCCCTTTGGGGCCAGAACATAACTCTAAAAAGATGAATAACTCATAGTACGGACTTGTGAAGATTATTTAAATGACACCATATTTCTTGTGATTTTTCTGCCCACATTTTAAGACGTGTTAGGACCCGGTGGTATGTTCAGGGGGGTTTTAGCGGAAAAGAGGATATTACTCAAAATGTGTGCAAGTGAAAAATCTGACACTTCATCAACTAATGTCCATACTCCTTGCACACATGTGTGTAAATTTGGGTTAATGTCCGAAATTGCAAAATCAGTTAAAAAGTGCAAATGTTGCCATTTCTGAATGCAAGCCCCCAGGAAGAGCAGATTTGGACAGGGTATACCTCCTGTGATATGTGATGGGTGCGTGTAATTTTAAACAAATGTGTACCTGTGCAAATATGTTTTTTTTATCAAATATAGATTGTGTGCAATTTGACAGGGGAGGATCCTCTGACCCATAAAACCTACAGCATCACTCTGACTCACAGTTCCTTCCCCAATCATGGGAGAGGGGAGAATTGGGCCAATGGCAAGTGGAGAGGGGTAGAGCCTAGTGATGCTGCACACACACACATTTTCAAAACACATAACCATTCTATTTCTAAATATATTGTGAGTACATAGCAGAACTGTGCAGAACCAATCTCTTAGTTAAAATAATATAATTCAATCTATTTTAATCTAAGTAGAACTGCCTCCTAACTGTCACCTGTCATTTGTAAAGCTGTCACCTGTCATTTTCTAGTTGCAAGCTGCACTTGTCTTTTTGAACTTTAAAATTTCAAATCTGAAAAACGACCTTCATTTAATCGCTCATATCTCCGTGACCGTTTGTCCTAGAGACTTGCAGTAACTTTCATCTGGAAGCTGAGATCCTAGGCTGTCCTAGGACTCCAAAACGATAGTGCTAGTCCCTATAGTTTTGCCGCAATCGCGAAAAACGCACTCGCGAATTTACCGCGATTTGCAAATTTCTCTACGTGTGAAAACAGCAGTTTGCTTGCTTTCAGTTGCCAAAAATTCGTTTAACCTGCTAGTTACTCCTAGATCCTTGCTAAAGTGAGCCTGAACTCATCCCAAGTATATTTCACTCACCCTGAACCTCCTAGAGGGAATTAAAAGCATTTTAGCATATTTTTCACTTCATTGCCAGCACATGTAAAAGCATTTTGGGCCTGTGTTTCCAACTTCTGTCGGATGAGCTTGCTGGGGTGAACTGAATTACATTTGACTGCATTTCTGAGAACTGTGTGCTTTCCTTCCATTTCCTTGCATTGCATAAAGGGGGGAGGGGATTGCCAGAGGAAAGTGATTACATTGTTTTGTTGAAATCATATTGAGTATTTTCTGTATTGCACTTTCATTCAACATTGCATCCATTTGAACTCTATAAAGCATTCTCTACCACATTATTCTTCTGTCCCTATTTACCAGTGTGCTACCTTATCCATTTCATGTCAACTCCTTAGTGATTATAAAGAAGTGTGCTAGTGCCAGATTCTCCGTTGTTAATCTTTATCATCTCAGATTAAGTGTGATATTCAATTATTAATTTATTATAAAGTGTGATATATATATATATATATATATTGTTTAAATTATCAAATAAACCTTTTAAACTTGCAAAACAGAACTACTTCTTGGCTCAGTGGGGTCAGGAGGATTCCAAGAGAGGGGTGTTATATAGGGGTAGTCATCCAGAACGCATGAACTGGACATAAAGATATATCAATAAGGGTTTTCATTCAGTATTCTAGACTAGGCGTTGACTTAGCTGTAGTGCTGAATTGAATCCTCTTACAAATTGGGGGCTCGTGCCGGACGTTTGGATTAGATCTATCACTTGTGCAGATTAATACAGCGTGCCAGCTGACCAGATACACATATCCGATCGGAGCACACGCTGTGTTACGCTGTAAAGCACTCCTCAAAGGAACGCTCTAAGAAAAAGGTCTGTTTTGAAAAAATAAAATACTAATTTCTGTAAGTCAGGACAGAGACCAATCTCTAGAATGACGACCTTAGTAGACATGAAAATAGCCAGAGAGCACTTCTTACATAAGTTATTTGTGAGAGGTGAGTGGATTCACCAGGACCGCATGGTCTGGTTGCAGGCCATCACTCAACAGGTCACTGAAACAGGGTCAGATATATGGGGAGATCAGGGTCCCCTACATGTGGCCCTGAGTGAACTATACATGGCTCCTAAAGCTAAGGATGAACAAGACAAGATGGTTAGGATAGCGGCATACCTGTACCTATATATGGGAGACATGCAGGATAAATGTACTGAAAGCCAAGATCTGGCGAATAAGCGACAGATGGCGTTAGAGAAGGTCCAATCTGACCTGGTCTCTTCTGAGCAGAGGCTGCGGGGGAGCCAGGAGTCAGAAAATGAGAGTAGACAGCACATCATTAAAATAAAGAAGGATATGGATATCCTGCAACAGGAAAAGGCAGACCAGGATACCAGAATTCTGGCTTTGCAGAAGGAACGCCAAGACAGTTTGGACTCCCTACTGCAGAGCCAGAAAAAGCTGGAGCAACAGATCAATTTCAACAGGGCATGCACAGAGCAGGAAGCCACCCTGCAAATCCAACTAGACAGGGAGAAGGCAGAGAGCAATAAACTGATTTTGAAAGACCTGGATACCCAGGCAGAATTTGCCCAGGAGCGCCAGAAAGCTGGTGCCTTCCAAAGGCAAAGGGACGACCTGGCGGCACAGATGCAGGCTCTTAGTCAGGAAAGGGATACCTTAGGCCAGGAAGTCTGCCACTTAAGGAGAGAAATGGAAGAAAATCACCTGGCCCTCCAGGGACTGGGTGACCTCCAAAAAGAACACCAGAACTTGTTAGAGCACACCAGGAAGGTGGAGGATGCTCTGGCAAGAAAGGAGCAGCCCAATAGGGACACAGCTCAGGAGGTAACCCTCCTGCAGCAAAGACTGGCCCAATGCTCCAGGACCAATCAGGAAACGCAGAGAGAGAATGAGGCTCTCTGCCAGCACAATGATAGGCTCCAACAACAGGTAGCGATGCAGGAGAGACTGATAGAGTCTAGTAAGGCCTTAACTGAGGAACTGAAGGCGCAGGCTCTTGCATTGCAACAGGGAGCAGGGGCGGATAGAGATGAGGTTCGCTGGGAAAGAGAAACTCCTGAACATAACCCCAGGTGCCCTAGTACCAGAGGCCTTTATTTCTCTCAGTCCCTGGACTCTGCCACCCCCATGTCACCTGGCGCACATGAGCACAGGGCCACAGGGATGGCAGATTACTATCCAGCCAGAAGCATGGGGCTCATAGGCCAGTACCACCCAGGAATGGAGGGGCGGGCATCCGGGTATGGGCACCCAAGCACAGTGCAATTTGATGGGGAACCCCAGGAGAGTAGGCCCATTAAGGGCATCCTGAAAACCTCTGCCCAGTTGGGTCAGTGGGGGGGGTACCCATCAAATCCTGGCAGCAAGGAGGGATCTGAAGACTCCTCTGAGCGGTACAGGACACAGGAGACCAGGTCCCCACATTCTGCCAGCCATTCCCAGGCTCGCAGAATCCGGGAAAACCTGGAAGAACAGACGGGAACCTCTAGGAGCAGTGCCTATGAGTCAGAAGATGAATGGACAAGGGTTACCCGAACCAAAAAGGCCAATAAGGCAAAAAGGGCCTTGATTAAGGACCCATTGAAACAGATTAAGGCAATCAGGAGTGTCATCACGCCTTATCATAAGAACCCCAAGTACTCTGTTTGGGAACACTTGGAGCTCTATGAGCAAATGATGGAGACTTTTCATTTGAAGGACAGCCAAAGCTGTATCCAATATGTAAAGTGGACATTCTCCCCAGAGTACTCCAGTTTCTTTGCAGGGCTGGAGGACCAAAATCATTCCAGGTGGTCCACCTATAGGGCGGCCATATTAAAACATTTTTCTGTTCACAGAAATCCCCAAGAGGCTCGCAAGGCAGCCTACAATTTACAATGTGGGGAGGACCAGGCCCCACAAGAATTTGTGCAGGAGTTAAAGCGTGCTTTTGCACAGACCACAAGAAGGGTGCGCACGGATAGCAGGGAATTTATTAATACGTTTTTCCATGCCTTGCCCAAATACATAATGACCCAGCTCGTGAGGGATTTTCACGAGAAAAGATCTTTAGACTGGGTCATTGAACAGGCGACCCGGATCTATGAGGTGCAGAAGCCCATAGAAAATAAAAGCAATACCCAGAAAAATCCCAAAACCAACAGCACCCCTGCTGCTGCCAAGGTGGCAGAGGTAAAGGTCACCCCCGTTTTAGATTTGGAGATGGGGGGGCCTAAAAACCTACCTGCACCTAATAATGCTAGGCCCAGAAGGTCCTCGGGCCAGTCACAGACAGGGAGCCAGGGAGGCAGCCCCACAAATGGGGTCCCTCGCTCTCCTGATTATGTAAGTCCCCGTTACAAGGGAAACAGACCCATCCTGGGTTATGTGTGGACTCCTCCAGCCCAAGGGGGGGATCCAGCCAAGCACCTAACCCAGGGAACTTCCCTCCCAACTTCCCACAGGAGGGCAGAAATTCTCCAAATCCTGGGCAGAACTTTTTCCCCAGGTATCCACCCAATTTCCAGCCCCAAAATCCTCCACCCTTCTTTCCCCAATTCCCTGAGCCCAGACAACCTAATCCGGGAGAGGGGAGGCCAAGGGTGGAGGAGTACCAAAATCTTCCCAACCAGGGGTACTACCAGAGAAGGGATAGCTACCCTTCCCGGGATCAGCCCAGGGGAGAAAACAGGGCCCCGTATCAGCCTGAGCGGGTTTCCCAGTTAGAGCGCCAGGTTCAAAACATGGTGCGGGATCTGGGTCACATACTGAGGGCTCAGCAGAACCCTCAGATTGGCATGCCGGCGCAGAACGCACCCAACTCTGGACCTGGTGCTCCAGAACAATGACGGGGGCAGCACCCCGATAACTCACCGGTTCCCAGGGAGGAGGCACAAAGGGAAGGGGGGTGTAAAGCCTTGGAGGAAGCTTCCTTTCTCACTTGTAAACAGCCCCTGGAAACCCAGGAACCGGAAACAAAATCTCTTGCCCCTGAAAGTCTGCCTCCTAAGGAGCAGAGGGGGGGTAGGAGAAACAAAAGACCCAAACAGACACAGTTTGAGGAGGAGGTACAGATCTTCCAATTTGAGGGAGAGGGATCCTCAGAGGATCCTGGGAAAAGGATCTTCTCCTTCAGAGAGGGGGGAACTCCTCCCAAAGAAAAATGGGTCCCTAGGGATGCAAATCCAGACTGGGGAGATGTGGAGACGGAGCTACCGCCGCCCACCATCTCCTCCCAGAACCAACCGCAAGAAAATCCCCTGGTTCATACCCATCCTGGTGACTGCCTCCAAAAAGGGGAGGGCGGCCCAGAACTGGAGCCAGGGGAACCCACAAAGGCTCTGATCTCTAGTTGCCAACTTTTTCTTTCAAATTCCCAAGGCTCTCCACAGAATTCTGCCCAAATCTCTTCGCTAGCGATGTCCAAAACCAGAAAATTAGCCCACCAGTTGTCCAAAAATGTGCCTTATCTGTGCCCCCTTGAGGAGAAGGAGGGAAGATACTATGCCCCGGTACAAGTACAGGGGCAGGGTACAATTTTGGCACTGGTGGACACTGGATCTCAAGCCACCCTTCTGTCCAGAAGGGCCTTTGATGAACTGAATGCAGGAAGGGGAGAGAATTACCAAATTCCTCTCACCTCTCTTCCTGGACAACTGCAGAACTTTGACGGGAAGGAAATTCCCGTTGAGGGGACTGCAGACTTGGACATTAAGATCGGGCGACACAAGGTGAAACACCCGGTCATAGTAGTGACTCCAGAGGGCACCCCTTGTTTACTGGGGAATGACCTCCTGAGGAGGTTGTCACCCTTAATAGATTGCGTAAACAAGGTCCTCTGGACCCAGACTAGCCGACCAATAAAATTAAAACAGAGTGTCAACCATGTTAGTTTAAACGGCACCTGCCACATGGTTGAACAAACATCTGACCAAGTAGAATTTCACTTCCAGAATAGCCAAATTCCAGACGTGACAGTAATAGCAGTAGGACAACAGACTGGTGATGGAGGGTCCTCTCTATTTCTGAAAATCAACCTTCCTTCCAGTCTAAAGTGGTACTCCACGCTGGAAGGAAACACTCTGAGATTCTATACTAATCCACAATCAGAAACTCCCACTCCTATAGTCCAGAAAGATGTGAAATCAACTCAGAGCCTGGCTGATATTCAGCAAATTGGAGAGCAGTTGTTCATCCCTGTTCAGTTAAATGACGGGAAGGACTCTGTTCTCGCTCGAGTGTGTGTGAACAACGGTAAGAGCTTCATCAGCGAAGCCATGTTTCGCCAACTCCCAAAAGATCCAGCCATTCCCACCTTCAAACTGATAGACAAATGGGAAATGGACCTGGAAGCACCCAATTCAAAACATCTCCTGCCAAGCAGGTGTATGCTCAAAATCTCCATTGGCAACAAGAGCATAGTCCATAATTGTTGGGTCGTGCGAGACGTCACGGCCGCCTTTTACTTAGGCAGTGACATTCTCAATCGCTTTGCCATTAGTTTGGACCTAATAAACTTCAAAGCTTGGTCCCGATTAGCGGATAATCCCATGGGCTTTGATGATCCAGAAAAAGCATTTAGGTCAGCTCAATTGCTACCTTATGCAGTTGAAATTCAGGTTAAAGAGGAAGTCACCATCCCAGAAAGGACCTGACAATTCTCCCTGGAAGTGAAAGTTAAAAGGGGACAAGAGTTGAAAAACCCTGATGCTTACATACATCTAAATACTTCTCTCCAACAGCAAGGGTTGGGGGTAAACCCAACTCCATTAGTCAACATAGAACATGACACCATTCTAATAGAGGTGGATAACAGCGACTTAAAGAGTAGTACTCTAGCCGCAGGCACCATTATTGGAATGGCGGTTGATGACCGACATTTTTCCATCGATTTAGGTAATGAACTGTTAGGGCCAATCCCCAAGGACTGCTTTGACAGTGACAGTGATGACAATACAACACCAGACAGGATTTTTACCCGGCATGGGGGGAACTTCCTGGTGTACACTTCCTGCCCCTATGGTAAGGAAGATGTGACTTGTGACTTCAGGAGGGATGAGGTGATTTTCCAGGTCCATGAGGGCTGCCTTTCCCACCTGAAGCCTCCGGTCCAAATCAGCACTCTGACCAGGGACTTCTCCACCCAGCTGGAGGAGGCCGCGGAGATAGCCAAACCAGAAGTCTTTCCAGGCTTCAGGCAGATGGTGGACGAGAGAGTCAACCTAGCTGATGCCTGTGTGACTCTGGAACAAAAGCAAAAGTTGAAACAAGTTTTCTTGGATTTCCAAGATCTCTTTGCTGTAGACTCATATGACTGTGGTCGCACTGACATCCACACAACAACAATCCCCACGGACCCTGGCATGACTCCTGTGTTTGTGAAGCAATATCGCTTGCCTCTCGCATCAATGGAGTCCCTTACTGAAATAATTAAGAACCTTGAGTCCCGGGGAATAATCCGTCCCATCCACAGCACCTTCAATAATCCGGTGCTGGGAATATTGAAGCCAAACGGCCAGTGGAGACTCTGCGCCGACCTCAGGGAGCTCAACAAACGGGTCCATACTTCCCGATGGCCTCTGCCCTACATTGACCAAGGGCTGGCCCAGATTCAGGGGTCACAGGTATTCACTGCAATAGACCTGACCAATGGATACTGGACCGTGCCTGTCAGTGGGGAGGACCAATACAAGCTGGCTTTTACCTTTGGGGGCCAGCAATACACATGGACCCGGACTCCCTTCGGATACCTCAACTCCGGCAATGAATTCAACATTTTCCTACATAAGGCCATGCCCGACCTGGGTGCGAGGGGTAACCTGGCTTATGTAGATGATGTCCTCATCAAAAGTTCATCTGTGGAGGAACACATAGCGGAGATCCGTTATGTTCTGACCCAGTTGAGGGCCGCCGGAGCAAAACTTTCCTTTCAGAAAGCACAGTGGGATAGAACCCGTGTTAATTTCTTGGGGCATGAGATTACTCCGCAGGGTCTCTGTCCCCAGGAAAAGAAAGTGGAAGCACTTCAGAAACTGAAAGACCCCACAACTCTGCGGGAACTAAGGAGCCTCCTTGGACTGACTAATTACAGCAGAAAGTTCATTGAGGGCTACGCAGAGTTCACCAGACCCCTGATTCATCTCCTGAAGGGGGGGGGGGGGGTCAAGTGGGAATGGGGTCCAGAACAAGCCGAGGCAGTAAGACAACTCAAAAGAAGCCTCTCACAAGCGCCTTGCCTAGCTTACCCTGTCAGAAACAAGGAGTTCTTCCTGGAGACGGGGTTCTCTAATACGTGCTTGACGGCAGTATTATACCAAAAGCATGACAAGGTCAATAAAGTAATCTCCTATGCGAGCAAAACTTTATCCTCTGTGGAGGAAAAATTCAACGATTGTGAGAAGGCACTCCTGGCAACGGTGTGGGCATTGAAGAATTACCGCCCGTTTATCCATGGGGAACACATCATAGTGGAGACTCCACACCAGCCTCTGCAATATCTCCAAAGTGACAGAATCCGGGCCGGAAATGTGAGTAATTCCCGAATTACTTCCTGGATTCTATCAATGCAAGGCTTTCCTGTGGAGGTCAGATATGGCCAAAACAAGAAGAGTCCCCTCGCGCAAGGTCTGGCTGACTTGCATGATTGTGCCAGAGAAAACTGTCTCGAGGACGAAAGTCTAAAAATCAAGGACAACACGGAGGCATACCTTAATTCCCCACACAAAGTCTTTGAAGAGGACAAGTGTGAGGGAATGCCCACTGTCTATGTGGATGGATGCTCTTACCATGTTGACAACAACGGGGAGAAAGAACTGGTGGCCGGCGTAGGGAATGCATGGGTGAATGAGTCCCCAGAACCCTCCGCTGGATACAAAATTGGTCCCCGAAGTAGTCAGGTGGCAGAATTGATGGCTGTGCATCAGGCCATCCTCACTGCTGTCCAGCATCAACTCCACGAACTGGTCATAATCACAGATTCGGATTATGTACGGAACGGGTTCGTGGAGCACCTGGTTAATTGGAAAACCAGAGGCATGTTATGTGCTAACAACAAACCCTTGAAACATGGGAAGTTGATCCAAAACATTGATGATCTGGTCACCTCGAATGAGATGACCATCTATTGGAAAAAGATCAAGGGTCATTCCAAAGTAGAGGGACCAGACAAAACTGGAAATGACTTAGCTGATCAGCTGGCCAAAACCGGGGCCATCCAAGGGGATCTAATTGAGATTGAGTCCCTGTTGGGGGAAATCCAGGTCACTGCTATCACTAGGTCCCAGACAAAAATGCTCACAACGACCTTTCAATTGCCCAATGGAGCAAGGAGACTCCTGATGCTGATTTGATTACCGCTCAGAAGGGGGATCCAATAATTGGTAAGTTTTACCAACACCTTGAGGACCCTGAGAACTTTCCCTTGACGGATACCGATTATATTGGGAAAGAGGACCTAAGAGTGCTGATGAAATGTCCAAAAATGTTCCGGATCCAAGACGGTTTGTTGGTAAGGAAATCCAAAGCTGGCCACGATCAGTGGGTGGTTCTTACCTCATTCCGAAGCCTGATGTTAAGTCACGCCCATGATGCGGCCACCGCCGGTCATAGGGGGTTTCACACGACATTGGAAATCTTAAGAGAGGTTGCATACTGGCCACACATGGGGCAGGACCTCGACCAATACTTGAAGGGGTGTCTTGTGTGTGCACAATTTCAGCCATCATCCCTCACGCACCGTGCACCCCTCCAAAAGAGGGGGATGACACTGCCATGGTCAGATTTACAAATCGACTTTGTAGGCCCCGTGATTCGGTCTGCAAGGGGGAATAAGTACATGTTGACTGTGACATGCTTGTTTACCAAGTGGGTGGAATGTCTCCCAGCCCCAAACTGCAAGGCAGAAACGGCAGCTGCCTTGATGATTAACCACATCTTTTCCCGTTTTGGTCTACCTCAAAGGATTGAGTCAGACAGGGGTAGCCACTTCACCAGTGAAGTAATGACAAAGATGTGGGAGATACTGGGGGTCAAAAGGAAGTTACATATTGCTTACAGGCCAGCTTCTTCTGGGGCAGTAGAGAGATATAACCGAACCATTGTGAGCATACTAAAAAAGTTTGTGGCAGATTCTGGGCCAAGTTGGGATATCCGATTACCTCTGGTCCTAATGGCCATCCGATCTACCCCTTCATCTGCAACCAAAATGTCACCATTCGAGTTGATGACTGGACGCAAGATGGTGCTTCCTCAGCATTTGCTCTACAGGACCCAAGAGCAGACACTGATAAATGCCTCCACAACTCATGAGTATGTGGAGAATTTAAGGAAACACCTTCAACATGCTTTTACTTATGCTCAGCGGAATCTAGAAAGATCAGCTGATAGCATGAAGACCCACTATGACCTGAAAACTTCCAGGAAGGAATATCAGGTGGGGGACCAGGTCTATCTATACAATTTCCAAAGGAACCAGGCCAAACAGCGAAAATTCTTGCCTACATGGAAGGGACCCGTTGAGATCATCGACAAGATCTCCCCTGTGGCCTACAAAATCCACATCCCCAAAGGTCCTTTGGCAGCGGGGGAAGACAAGTGGGTCCACATAAACCAGTTGAAATGTTGCCATCCCAGGCACACTCTGCAACAACTGGAGGAATCCTCTGGAATCCTAGCGGGTACTGTCTCAGACTAATTCAGTTCCAACCATAAAACATACCACATCTAGTCTCTAAAATAATGTGATTTGCATGAAACTGTCTCTTAGTTATACTGTTTTTTTTTCAAAATAAGAATGTAATGTTTCGTTATGATGAAATGCATATGCTGCCCCACTATCTCAACAGTGGTGGAAAAATGTCTATGAATAGGTATTGCCGCTCTTCCTTTGTCGTCCTAGGAGAAAGAAAACCGGGAGACGGGCCAAGGAGGACGATCCGGAGACCGGGAGCAGAGACGCAAGGGGCCCAGTGTACCGCCCAATATTCCCATCAGGACCGGCGAGGAGAACCGATCGATCAATACCGGATGGAGGAAAAGATGCTGGACTGTGCCATCTATTGGAAGAAAATGAGGAAACATCCCAGGTCTTGCGAGTCCCATCAGGAAACAGAATGGCCATCGCAAGAGGGGGGCTTGTGGGATGTTTTTACCCATGCATCCGAGCCCTACCTCAAAAACTGTGCAGTACTGGCATTGAAAACATCATGATGGCCAGAGCTTCCCAGAAAATGCCCAGGGAAGTGCATGAAGAATTTATGCCGATGTTATGGGCACAGAAGGACACTGCCTAAAACCACCAGTGGACTACCCACACAGTAGTCTGAAACCATTGGGAATGGCAATGCTGATTGCCAAAAGCAAACCCATAACTGTTGGGAATTCATTTTCTTAAATCCCAAAAAGGGGTGCAGTACCAGTACTCACCACTATCAGAAAGCCGGTGTTTTAAAACCACCAGATTTTGTAGAAAACTGAATAAATGAACCCAAAGCAAGCCAAAGAAAGACTTACTGAGAGGTGGATCCAATGTAAAGTTATATTCTGAAGTGACTTAAAGGTTTATAACAAGACTGGCTGAGCTGTGGATTTCAGCAGTTTAAGTAAATTTGGACTGAAAGACACTAAAAATCTAAATGTTTAAATTGACTGAGTGACCTACTTTTGAGTGTCACATAGGTTTCAATTGTTTAAATGTCATAGTTTTAAACTTAGAATCAGCATTCTAGCTGCATATGTAAAAGTGTTTAGTTTTATTTGAATGCAGAAAACTGGGGAACAGAAATGACATGTAGCTAAAAACTGGCTTAAAGAGATTCCAATTTTGCCTGGCAACTACCCCCCATCAGGAGTGAAACTTGAGTCACAGCTGTGTTCCCAGGCCTATCTGCCTTTTGCTGGCCACACTAAGGATATGCCATCTCTCTGATAATTGAATTAAGGGGAGCCCCCACAGAATACAGGAGCTCTGAACAAAGCCCTGTCCTGACTCAGGCAAATGTTTTATTGGCGGGAGTCATAAATGGAGCTTCCTCCTGGAAGGACAGGGGAGGGGCACTGCCTGTGAGAGCAAGCTGGCTTGGCAGAACTGGAAAAACCAGAAATTCAACCTTGTGCTGGGGGGAAACCACACCCCTTTGGGGCCAGAACATAACTCTAAAAAGATGAATAACTCATAGTACGGACTTGTGAAAATTATTTAAATGACACCATAATTCTTGTGATTTTTCTGCCCACATTTTAAGACATGTTAGGACCCGGAGGTATGTTCAGGGGGGTTTTAGCGGAAAAGAGGATATTACTCAAAATGTGTGCATGTGAAAAATCTGACACTTCATCAACTAAACTAATGTCCATACTCCTTGCGCACATGTGTGTAAATTTGGGTTAATGTCCGAAATTGCAAAATCAGTTAAAAAGTGCAAATGTTGCCATTTCTGAATGCAAGCCCCCAGGAAGAGCAGATTTGGACAGGGTATACCTCCTGTGATATGTGATGGGTGCGTGTAATTTTAAACAAATGTGTACATGTGCAAATATGTTTTTTTTATCAAATATAGATTGTGTGCAATTTGACAGGGGAGGATCCTCTGACCCATAAAACCTACAGCATCACTCTGACTCACAGTTCCTTCCCCAATCATGGGAGAGGGGAGAATTGGGCCAATGGCAAGTGGAGAGGGGTAGAGCCTAGTGATGCTGCACACACACCCATTTTCAAAACACATAAAAGCAGACAGACAGGACAGATAGGGACATTCATTTCCATCTGCTGCGGGACGCTCTGCCGGAAAATCCATACTTTACCTCCATCAACCTCCAGAGAGCTAACATAGAGACTTCAATCTATCCACCTTCAGAGACCCAGACCAGACCAGCAGAGTAGAGCTGACCCAGACCGCTGTTAGCAGAACCAGAGAGCTGAACCGGAGTCCAGTTCAAAACCTGACCAGATCCGTGGCGAGGCCCATTCTATTTCTAAATATATTGTGAGTACATAGCAGAACTGTGCAGAACCAATCTCTTAGTTAAAATAATATAATTCAATCTATTTTAATCTAAGTAGAACTGCCTCCTAACTGTCACCTGTCATTTGTAAAGCTGTCACCTGTCATTTTCTAGTTGCAAGCTGCACTTGTCTTTTTGAACTTTAAAATTTCAATTCTGAAAAACGACCTTCATTTAATCGCTCATATCTCCGTGACCGTTTGTCCTAGAGACTTGCAGTAACTTTCATCTGGAAGCTGAGATCCTAGGCTGTCCTAGGACCCCAAAACGATAGTGCTAGTCCCTATAGTTTTGCCGCAATCGCGAAAAGCGCACTCGCGAATTTACCGCGATTTGCACATTTCTCTACGTGTGAAAACAGCAGTTTGCTTGCTTTCAGTTGCCAAAAATTCGTTTAACCTGCTAGTTACTCCTAGATCCTTGCTAAAGTGAGTCTGAACTCATCCCAAGTATATTTCACTCACCCTGAACCTCCTAGAGGGAATTAAAAGCATTTTAGCATATTTTTCACTTCATTGCCAGCACATGTAAAAGCATTTTGGGCCTGTGTTTCCAACTTCTGTCGGATAAGCTTGCTGGGGTGAACTGAATTACATTTGACTGCATTTCTGAGAACTGTGTGCTTTCCTTCCATTTCCTTGCATTGCATAAAGGGGGGAGGGGATTGCCAGAGGAAAGTGATTACATTGTTTTGTTGAAATCATATTGAGTATTTTCTGTATTGCACTTTCATTCAACATTGCATCCATTTGAACTCTATAAAGCATTCTCTACCACATTATTCTTCTGTCCCTATTTACCAGTGTGCTACCTTATCCATTTCATGTCAACTCCTTAGTGATTATAAAGAAGTGTGCTAGTGCCAGATTCTCCGTTGTTAATCTTTATCATCTCAGATTAAGTGTGATATTCAATTATTAATTTATTATAAAGTGTGATATATATATATATTGTTTAAATTATCAAATAAACCTTTTAAACTTGCAAAACAGAACTACTTCTTGGCTCAGTGGGGTCAGGAGGATTCCAAGAGAGGGGTGTTATATAGGGGTAGTCATCCAGAACGCATGAACTGGACATAAAGATATATCAATAAGGGTTTTCATTCAGTATTCTAGACTAGGCGTTGACTTAGCTGTAGTGCTGAATTGAATCCTCTTACACTCTAAAGACATAGGGATAGACAGAATCCATAGGGTGGGCCCAAAAAGAACCGGCGCCCCAGGGGAGAGACCAAGAGACGTTTTGGCAGCACTCACATCATACCAGCAAAAGGAACAGATCTTGAGGAAGGCAAGGCAGCTGGACCACATAAGAATGAATGGGGTGGATATACAACTGTACCAAGACCTGACCTCCGTGACACTCTTGAAAAGAAGGGAAATGGGCCCACTGGTGAGGGAACTAGTGAAGAAAGAGATCAGAAATAAATGGACATTCCCTTTCGGCCTACTTTTTGAGTGGGAAGGCAAACAAAGAAGAGTGACCTCGTATAAGGAAGGCTTCCACATAATGGACATACAAACAGATGAAACGGAAGTGAGAGCGGCCAGATCAAAATGGGATCCGCAAAAAAGACCAAGAGGATGGGGGGAGGTTAGCCAAAGGAGGAGGAAGGGTGGAGGGGGGAGGGAGGGATCATTGTCATTAGGTGATAACCAAAGAGAAAAGTGAAGGCAGGTAGGCACTTCGCACTGTGGGGGAGGACAGCAGAGAAGCTGCAGTAAACCTCGGAACAATAAACTACTAAGCCCGGCGGGGACCAGGGATAGGAAGGGAATCGGCGGAGGTTGAAGGATGGACTGGGGTTTAGGAATCCCCGCACAGTTGATCATGAGCTATGTGAGGGCAGGGAGCGATGGGCGGAACGCCCAAGCAACCTTAGGGGCCCGGGCCCTCCTCGGGATCAAAGTTGTATTTGGGTTTAAAGTTAAGTGGGAGTTGGGGAGTTGGAGGGGGGGGGAACCGGGTGGGGAACTACGGAAGAAGGAAGAGGCATTGGTATGGGGGAACAAGGCAAGAAATCGTAGATCAGAAATGATGGGGAAGCTAAGAATTTTCTCTCAAAACATCAGGGGCCTGAATTCTCCGGTAAAAAGGAAAAAAGTGGAGACTATGGTGAGAAGGGAGAAAGCGGACATCCTGCTCCTCCAGGAGACACTCATAAAGACCCTAGATAAAAAAAAGTACACCTCAGAGGCTACAAGATCTGGGCGCAGGCAAATGCAGGAGGGAAAAGAGCGGGAGTGATGATAGCGGCAAGAGATGGTCTGATAGCAAATGTTGTGGATACCCGAGTTGACAGAGAAGGGAGATTCGCATTTGCCAATATATCATATGAGGATCACAGATTCACCCTAGCTACAATTTACTCGCCAAACACAGGGCAGGATGGTTTCCTTAGAAACACTCTGGGGAAACTGGAAGACTTTGCGAAAGGTGAGATAATAATGGGGGGAGATTTGAACCTGGCCTGGTGCCCCAGCCAAGACAGGAGCGCAGGGGGATCACAGGTAAATGGGGCCCCTTCAAAACAACTTCGACAAAGAATGGAACAGTTAGCATTGAGGGATGTCTGGAGAGAGATGAAGGGACAAGAATGTGGATTTACATACTACTCGCACGTGCATAACACGATGTCGAGGATAGACTATTTCTGGGTATCAGTAGGATTAGTTGGGAGGATCCAGGGGGTTGAAAAGGGTTCAATAGCAATGTCAGCTCACGCCCCACTGTGGATCGATCTTCAAACCCCCGGCAATGGGAGAGGCCTTTGGAGATGGAAACTGCCCCCTGACATATTAACAGATCTGATTAAGGGGGAGGAACTAAGAGACAAAATAAAAGAATACTTTGAACACAATGACAATGGAGAGGTCCCACTGGGAACAGTATGGGAAGCCTTTAAGGCGGTCACAAGGGGCCATATAATAGCGCTAAAGGTAGCCAAAGACAAACAGCACCAGGAATGGGAAAGAACACTCGAGAAGAAATTGGCTGAAATCCAAGGGGAACTTATAATCCATCCCACAAAAAGCCTCAAGAAAGCAATGAAGCACGTGCAGGGTCAAATAGAAATGCTCCGCAACAAAAAAGCAGAGAAATCCCTCCTCTACCTGAAACAGCGATACTAGGTCAAGGCCAATAAGGCTGATAGATATCTGGCGAGAATACTCAGAGATAAACAGAAAGCAACGACAATACTGAACATCACGGATGCACAAGGGGACCCACACACAAACACTAAGGATATTGGGGACACCTTTAAAACCTTCTATCAAGAACTGTATGAAAAAGAGCACCCAGATGAAGCGAAACAAGATAACTTCCTGCGATCCATCCCTATACCGACCATAACAGACGGGGAAAGGCAGGCTTTGGAAAAAAAGATCTCTGAAGAGGAGGTTAGGAGGGCAATCAAAAGTCTTCCTAGCTCAAAGGCCCCAGGACCGGATGGCTATACGGCCTCGTTCTATAAGAAATATGCAGATATATTAATCCCGATCCTTACCAGGCTACTAAATACTTTCAAGGACAGTGGAAATGTGACTCCATCCATGAATGAGGCGAAGGTCCTCGTGTTCCACAAGACAGGCAAGGACCCGTCCCTTCCGGGCTCATATCGCCCGATAGTCTTAATAAATCTGGACGCTAAAATATATACAAAAGTGCTAGCGGCCAGACTGTCACCCCTCCTTCCGACCTTAATTGACACAGACCAATCAGGCTTCATCCCGGGTAGGCAAACTCAGGACAATCTAAGAAGAGTAACCCACCTGATAGAAAAAATTGGTATTACCCACAAACCAGCAGCACTCCTCTCCTTAGACGCCGAAAAGGCATTTGACCGAGTGGAATGGTCCATCCTCTTTAAGACACTGGGCCACATGGGATTAGGGGAGCAGTTCATAAGGATGGTAAAAGCTAACTACAATTCCCCTGTGATAAGAATAGCAGTAAATGGAGAAGTCACGGACAGGGTGGAGATTAGAAGGGGCACGAAGCAGGGCTGCCGCCTCTCACCACTATTATACGCTATATTTCTGGAGCCCCTTCTAATTAAGATAAGGGAATCACAAGGGGTGAGGGGGATAGAGATGGCGGGCAGGCAGTACAAAGTCATGGCATATGCGGACGACATGCTGCTAGCCTTGGAGGTCCCAGAGCATTCCATGCAGAGCGCCATAGAAATACTTGAGGAATTTGGGGGGATCTCTGGCCTAACGATCAACAGGGGGAAATCAGAAATCATGCTTCTAGCAGGGAGCAAAGAAGCACTAAAAACAGCGGCGGGTAAGCTAAACTTGAAATTGGTAGAGGGAGACATAAAGTACCTAGGGGTGACACTTACGCAAAGGGTAGACATGATCTTTCAGAGTAATTACTCTCACCTTTTGAGTAGAATCAGGAAGGACCTGGAGAGGTGGAGTCCCCTAAGTATCTCATGGTGGGGGAGAATACAATCTATAAAAATGAAAATACTACCAAGGGTGCTCTACTATTTCCAGGCCCTGCCGGTGTCGGTCCCCGACTCTTTCTTCAGATCACTGTCAAGGGCCGTCTCACAGTTTGTGTGGAACAGGAGACCTCCGAGGTTAGCAAGAACCATCCTCACGGCACCAATAAAAGCTGGCGGAATGTCCCTACCCCACTTCAAGAAATACTTTCAGGCAGCCCAATTATGGGTTTTGAAGGAATGGCTGGGGGAGAACCATCAGACAATCTGGGCAACACAGGATAGGGTGGTCGCCAGAACCCCCCTGGAGGATCTGCTATGGAAGCAAACACAACACAGACACAAGAACCTTCGAATCAGTGAAATCTTGAAGACCACCTTGAAAGCCTGGGACGACCAAACCAGGAGAGGAACCATGACCACCACACTGGGTCCTTTCACTCCAATTTGCAGGAATCCACAATTCCCCCCCAGGACAGGAACCAAGCAGATTTGAGAGGTGGGAGGCAGCAGGATGCAGAAAGATCGGAGAAATGTTCATAGACAAAGAAATTAGATCCTTCACAGAGTGCAAATCTATGTGGAAACTAAAAGAAGCAGACAGATTCAAATATGAACAATTACAACACTGGTTGAGCACACCAGAGGTCTTCCAGGCGGCCACGAGGGACCTCACACCATTCGAGACGTATATAGTAACCAATCCAGGGGACAAAAAACTAGTATCCACACTATATAAATATATTAACACACCAGAGGAAGAAGTAAAATGGACATACATGAGGAGGTGGGAGGCCACACTGGGGGAAGAAGTGACCAGACAGCATTGGGAAGAACTGTGGGCAGGCATCCCCAAACTCACCAGGGCCGTCCAAACCAGGGAAATGTGGTGGAAAATAGTCACCCAATGGCACTATACCCCAGCGAGACTAAAGTCAATGTACGCGGACATCTCAGATAGCTGTTGGAGGGGGTGCTCGGATGTGGGCACCTGGAAGCATATATGGTGGGAATGCCAGGGAGTAAAAGACTTCTGGAGTGAAGTGCAAAAGGAAATTGTTAATGTAATCCCAGTGGCTGCCCAGATGCGGGAGATGGTGTGGCTATGCGGATTCAAAGACTCACAGGCCAAGAAACTAACCATATCCCAATGGAGAAGCTTTATGGGACTGGTAATCGCGGCCTGGGCAACAATAGCGCAAAATTGGAAGAAAAGAGACCCACCACTGGCATTCACCTGGCTGCAAAAAGTCTGGTCCCATATGACTATGGAAAAGATTACAAACCACCTACAGGACCAGAACAACACCTTTACGAGGGAGTGGGGACCGTTCTGGAATACCTGAACTCTGACTATCTGGCACAATGGTGCCCACATAACATCAGAACCTCGGACATATATAGCATGTAAAGTTCCCGGAAGAAAGACACAAGAGATCGGAACCTCTTCCGTGTGGGGGGGGGGAGAGGTGGGAGGGTGAGAGAAAGTTGGGGAAGTCACTGATGTTGATGTTATTCTTCATAACTGTGAAAATGAATAAAAACATGTTTAAAAAAAAAAATGAGTTAATATGAATAACGTTTCTCCGTGGCACAGCCAGTTAATGCATGTGGGCGGTACCTGAAACAACCAACCGGATAACAGCTTTCTGTTTAAAAGAATTCCTGCGCAGCTTCATCAGGTTGTCTGTGATCGCAGCAGAACGTTATGTTAGTAATTTGGGAGGCAGTTGTAAGGTTTTGATACAACATATTGTGTGCGCCATTATGATGGCAACGCAAGATTGTGGGGCAACATGCTGGACTTGAAAGCAAGACAATGCTGAGCAGTATGGGCTTGATATGCGGCCCTGCGCTTAGAGGCTGGACTCCATCATGAAGTGCGATATAAAAAAGCCCAATAGAATTTTTGGGGTGATCCCAATACCTCAACAGGTGGAGAATGGTCTACCAACAGCAAGGTGTTGGGTTCAAGAAACCCCTCAGGCATGTGAAAGTGATGCAGCAGAGTGAGCTACAAGGGTAATGACAGAGTTCTAAGTGCCTTTAGAGAGCCCGGATAGCGCAGTTGGTAGAGCATCAGACTGTGAGGCTGGTGACTGTGGTTCGGATCCCCAGATTGCATGTTCCATAGTAAATTATAAAAAGTCAGTTCAAGTGAGTTATTTAACATGTAATGGGCGGCCGCACCGAGATAACACAATGTCAAGTGTCACTGGTGTGCTAGCAGCACTGCACATGCTTGTCCCCAAACAAGGATTTCAAGTTTGGTTGGGCCTTGTCAGCAGAGCATTTCATGGAGAGCCTGCGATGAGTTAATGCACGGTTTTTAACACATGTCTTTAAAGCCCACACAAGGATGTTGCAGACTTTGTCGGCCAGTCCATCTATGCATTTTTGGGTTTTAAGTTACTTTGCCAAACAAATTCACTATTTATTTAATTTGCTGGTACAATCCTTTCCTCGGTCAAATCCAAAGGCCTAGATATAAGACTGTGACTTGCGGTTGTATAAACCGTTATTTTCATTATGCTTTTACTGTGTTCTAGTGGAGTGATTCTACTAATCTGGCTGCTGCTGATTCACTGAAACGGGGTTGCCCGTATTTCCCCTACTGTAAGTAATGGGACTCCGGTCAGCTCCATTAAACGTTTTCTCCTTTAAGGTGTGGCTTTAGTAGTAGCGGTGGCAACTCAGATTGCATTTACATAATTAAATCTTACAAGGTTAGGATGGGCGATGCTCCCATGTAGTTTCTCCTGTCTCAGTAATATTGAGTGCACTTTGATGGGGTAATTAACAGCGTGTCTCATACTGCACATGTGCGTTAAGGAGACACTGACCCCGGCTTTCGGGGTTCTTTGGGACAGCAATTGTCTGATGGACATCTTTGCCCCGGAAGTCACCAGCCTGGGTGTTTCGATCCCTCCGGAACTTCCGGGTCCCGGGTGAGCTGCTTTAGGTCTCTCTGACCCCCTCCCTGTCTCCTGCCACCATAAAGGGTTAAAATGCAGCGCAGCCGATGAAGGGGTGATTCGATCCTCAGTTACTGCAGATCCTTACGGCAGGTAATGATGGCTATTTCATGTCATGAAATTTGAGTGTCAACTGCATGGCAAGGGGACAGGCTTAAGCTGAATGGGAATGCTGTGTTGGCCATTCACCAGTGACTGAAAGGAAATTCTTGCCAGCACCACCACCTTACACAAAAAGAGATACATACATAGGAGTGATTACTGCAATACCTGGACTTACTTTGGGCAAGGAGAACGTTTTTCTCTTTGTGCTTTCCTGCATTGCGAGCCGTCACAAGGCTCTTGCAGGAGTCTGAATGCTGCCTAAGGAGGCGGGGCTAGCGCCAGACACGTGAACCATCACGTGACAATCTTCAACAATAAAGCACTGAGTGATCCACCCTTGCAGTGTTAAGCCCGGCGGGGTAAAGGGCGCCGACTGTTGTGAGGCTGTTTGGCGCTGGGGCGCTCTGTCCCCGGTCTGAGGAGGGTATGGAGGTAGATCCTGAACAACGCCGGCTCAGGAATCGCACAATAAAAAACCCTGTGATGCCTAAACAAGGATCTAATATGAGGGTACAAGGGATTACACATGTGAACAAGCCGGGAGCAAATACGACATCTGTTTCCTCGGTGCTCCCGGCCACAACACTATGCAGGCGAAAATCACAAGAAACAAAAGAAACGTCCTCATTACATCCACTTTCGATAAAACAGAACCCGCTTCACTTACCTGTGACAGGCTCTGACCCAAGCCCATGGCGCCCGGTGTCACCACTGTTGCGGTCGCCCTCGCAGTTTCATCGGGCGGGCCCAGCAGGAGAAGTGGGAGGGGTCTACATGACATCGGCTCCTGCTCTGGAGCAGCTTCCCCATGGTACTCCTGATACCTACGTTGGCGCTGAGCCCCCTTCTACCGCCTTGGCGAGTGGCCGTATGTTTGAGTGGGTCAGAGGACCCCTCGCAGAGGGCCTTGGAGGCGAGGCGCAGGCAGAGGAATGCGATGGGGTCCAGTCAGAGATGACAGACGCCGCCCGACACGGCACTATTTCAAACAGGCAACTTTTGATTCGGACGCTACCCGCTGTGGGAGAGGACCATCTGACGCAGCCTACGGCGGGGGTGAATAACCAGGAGACTCACCAACCGCAACCACAGGGGGGCACATCTCCGAAGCTCAGCATAAGACCTATTGTACATGTGCATGCAGTGGAGCCCCCCCCCTTTGAAATCGAAGAGACCCCAAAGGACCAACCTCCAGAGAAATCTCCAGAGATGCCAGGCTCTTCCAGCCGGCCCCGGCTGACATCAGGAGAGACTACGACCCAGCCTCAAAATCACCCGCAAAACTCACAGTTGGAAGAGAACCCTACTGACATCCAGGAGCTAACAATGGGGCAACCTAATCAGATTGCCCAGGACATAGCTGATCCAACTGTGGAATGTAATGACCTATCGATCCTGGCGGGCAAGGCCAAATCAAAGCCCAAATCTTCAGCAAATGGGATAAGAATTCTGTATAAAAAAAGAGGAAGGGCAAAGCCCAAACTTGCAACAACACAAGAAAACAACGCAAAGGCAAGTTCACAAAACAAAATCACAATGCCTGCAAAGGAGAATGGAGGAATAAAAAACACTGACGCACAACTAACTAGTAAAAAGCAGGCTGTGGCGAAAAAGTCTCTACCGACGCCCTTACTCTCAAATGCCCTGTGGAATTTCTTTAAAATACAAGGCAAAAGAAAACAATCTTCTGAAACTGAACCTTCGGACGGCGAAATTCTTAAAGCACTTGAAGAAATCCCTGAACAACCTAAACTCAGGAAAAAAATAACAAAGCAATCCGAGGAGGTGGCAATCGAAACAATCAGTCATCCAGAAGAACAGGGAAATACTAATGATACAAGGACTCCCTGTCCTGCTGCTGCACAAACAACAGAGAATTCAAATAAAACTCCGCTACGAGAATCGTATGCACAGCCCCAGGGGATTTCTGAGATACTTGATTTATTTCAACCAAAAATGTACCCACTACAAAGAGAAACGAGCCCTCAACCATGGGCTAAAACCTATCTGAGTACCCGAAATCCACAACTAGCATGCCTGCAAACTACAACAGAGGTACCCCCTCGTGGTCACACTGATACGGGTCCCTGGGGTTCCTCACCCAGGCCCTCGAAACCAGTGGATTTGGATCGGACCAGAAAAACACCTTTGAACTGACAATCTGTAGAGTTTATAGATACTCCAGTAAAAAACAGGAGGCTTGGTGAACTACCAACAGATATGCAAAAAGAGTCAACAAACAACAAAAGAGACATGACAACAATCATGTCTGCAATAGCAATTGCAATGGCACCCTTCTGCAAACTGTATGAGAGCATAAGTGATGCAGCAAAGGACAACTCAACTACCCTAGCGCTGATGCAGTCGAAATTAACATTTCTGGAAGGTTTTATCACTGCAATAGATCTAAAATATGACATATCTCAAAGGAAGCAAGACAGGATGGATGAGGAACCTGAGAATATTTCAGCATCTATCGGAGAAGAACCTGGAGCAAGTCGATTATGGGAACAAAAATCAACACAGACGATCTGGGATAAAGTCGAAGAAACGATTGTGCCGCTGTTCAGCAAAGCTAAACCAGTCACAAAGACAAATTCAACACTACCGAAGTATAATGCACGACCTTCGCAGGCTGCCGACCTGCCAATTGAAAACGGTACAGGAAAGAAAGCTTTAATATTAGCAGGTAAAGATCAAATAGGAAAAACAAGGCAGCCTAAGAGCCCGATACTTGACCGGAAAATTCTTGAGGGTCAATCAACCAAAAAGAGGAACGGTCTCTATTGCAACAGTGACCACTCCAGTGGTGCCAATTGACTTGACCAAGTCACCAAAACCAACGACGGAATCCACGGACCCTAGTGTTAAAAATGGGTCAGTACATAGGCAAAGAGATCAAGGTGCAGAGATCCAGATACAGCCTGAAGATGACAGTGCCACGAATAAGGAACTCCAGAGGGCAAGTATCCATAACCACAAGACAACAATCTCGTCCATGGATGCTGACCAGGATATAACTGAAACATGCCAGAATTCAAAACTTGATAACTCCAATAAGCCGAAAAAGCTGACGTTATTAACAGACTCAGAAACAGCGTTGGATTCCCGTCGAGAACCATCCATTAGGGAACACCGCTATTCAACCTCGACTAGCCACCACCAGCCGATTAACAGAGGCTCAAAAAAATCAGAGACAGATGCAAAAATCGGGAAAAGAATCCAACTCTTTTAGCTAGAACAAGCCTCAAGTAAAGACAACTATATGGTTCTGAATCGCAGAGCTGTGCTAAAAATAGCAGCAAGCACCACAGCTTTAAAAAGGGTTAAAAACCGAAGACTTTAAATTGATCGAGCCATATAACAGGGAAGGCGAGGCAAAAGCGTATTTGCACATCAGAGAAGCTGCAATTCAAGATTTAACATGGGATGCTGCAAAAGATCTAAAGCTAGCAGGTTTTACTCTATCGGAAATAAAAACGGCAAGTAAGCAACAAAAAAAAGACAGTCGAGATGAAAAGAGCATATATAAATCGACACGTGCCGCCAGCCCTACAGATCACCATAGTAAACGAAGAGCAGAGCTGAAGGCTCATTTCGAGGAATACACACACGAGTCAAAACGGAAATACTCAACAAACTCAAGGGAAGTATTCCATAATCAGGATTACAATGAAAGAAACAGAACAAGCTCAACCTACCCAAATTCCGGCAGGCAATATGGTTATCAAAGAAGACAGAGTGCAAGAGATTGATCCCCACGTCGTAGCAGAATCTATAGCCAGAGGAATTATAGACAGGAATCCCCCGTCAAGGAAAGTATGCACGACACCTGCCAACTCAAAGAAAGAAGCAGCGTTAGCTGGACCATGGCATTGGTTGAAAGGGGCTTTGACTTCGGGCCATAGGAAATAACAATCATCGAAGGAAGTTAGTAAAATCTACTTCCAAACGGCTAAGACTCTACCCTCATGGAATACGAGAGGCCATGCACATTTAACCAACCCCAACAGTGAGGACCTAGGATGTTTCGATATTTTATGTCTCCAAGAGACGTGGCTGCTTGAGGAACCGACAATGGACGGTTTTGAAATTGAAACCTCACCAGCAATGAAAGGCCTATTTGGACGGCCATCTTGAGGGTTACTCATTGCAGTGAGAATAGGACAAGACCAGAAGATCATCAAGACTATCACAAGATCCTACGGGGTCCTGTCCGTCATCATACAATGGAATCACTTCTCTAACACTGAAGGAGCATGGACTACGTCACGTCTTGCTTTGATCACCGCGTATTGGAATCCCCAAAGTACCTCAACTACAGACTTCTGCCAAACAATGGCCGATGTCATCGATGCAATTGTTATTGAGTGGAATATTGTGTCCATAATAATCTGTGGAGACTTCAATGCCAACTGTGTGCATCCGAAACAGCAATCTATACCTACGATCAATATGTCGCAAGCAGATGTTAGAGGCCGAGCATGGATGAACTTGATGACCTCAAGAAACTTTCATAATGCCGCTTGGACGAAGGATTGGAACATGCAAATCCCGACTTGGGAAAGGGGAACATCCATGGCCACCTTGGACTATATCTTCATTTCTAACGCTATGTTGTTAGAAATCAACAACTACCAGGTGGATAAAACACAGGCAAGTGATCACAACATACTGTCTATAGCATGGGCGGCCAATTTGCACCAAACCGAAGTATACTCAGCGCTGGTCGAGTCTAACAGCCAACAAACTCGTCTGCGTCTTTCAGCAGCAAAAGTCCGAATTATTACGCAAGAATATGCAACAACAGCTGTCGATCTTCAAACAACGGACGCTACATCCAGACCAAATTATATTCCAATCCTGAGCAAGTTTAAGGCTAAACAGTAAGATGCGACAGCTATTCCAGTCAACCATAGTCATGCATATGACAAAGTATTAGCAGGGAAAAAAACTGCATTGAGAAAATTAAAACGGAAGGCAAAAGCTGAAAACATCGAAGCAACGTGGGAGCAGTATGTAAAAGAACACAAACTATACAAGTCATGGTTGAGAACGCGCAGAGCCATCTTATATGAAAAGGACGCAGACACCATGTTAAGATCCCTCTCAACGAAAAGATCAGCAGACTTCTGGGCCCTAATTAATGCCACTAGAGGCAAACTCGGAGTCAACATGGCAAATTCAGTTACCGAATCTGCGTGGGATGATTTCTTCACAGAGCTCTTTGCAACACCATCGATTAACGATAATCAACATCTGGAGACTAGCCGCCATCCATGGATAGATTTGTCATCAAAACCTGATATAAGGCTAGTTATTCAAAACCTGAAAACTTCGAGAGCTCCGGGCCCAGATGGCCTGACCAATATCGATTTAAAAAACTACATCGATGAATGGACAGAGTTCATCAGTCTTCTATTCAATCAGGGCAGAATCAACAGACAGATCCCGGAGTCATGGACTAAAGCAACAATAGTCCCAATCTTTAAGAAAGGCTCCAGGGAAGACCCGGCGAATTACCGCCCTATAGCCCTTCTGGATATTCTAGGGAAACTGCAACTCTTCTCTTACAGCATTTCCGATTCTGGGTGAAAATGGCTCCCTGCAACGACCATCTGCAAACGGGTTTTAAGACAAATGGCAGTACATCAGTAAATATCTTCCTGCTGAACATCCTGAAGGCCAAAATAAAACAGGGCACTCCAACTGTCTACGCCGCATTTATAGACCTGTCTCAGGCATTTCATAAAGTCGATAGAGCCCTCCTATGGGGTAAACTAAAACTTTGGAAATGCCCAGAAGATATCTTAAATCCGATAATAGCATTGCATACAGAGACTTCTCTCCGTGTCCGCCTGAGCAGGCAATACACACTGTCCAGAAAAATTCAAGTAGAAAGAGGCGTGAAGCAAGTTTGTCTCCTGGCACCGGCCTTATTTGTGGCTTTCCTAGGAGACTTTAAAGAATCCAAAGAGGATGTCCGCTCCTTTCCACCAAAAGTAGGCAACATCAAGGTATCGCATGTTTTATATGCAGACGACATGATCCTCTTCGACCAGACACCAGTAGGTCTCCAACGACAGCTTGACAACCTTGCCAGATATATGGAAACCAATAATCTCTCAATCAACAATACTAAGACCAAAATCATGATTTTTGCCGAAAGCCAACAACTACACAAACCTTCTAAAACTTGGTCAGTCAACAGAATCAAAATTGAAGTAGTGGATCATTTCAAATACTTGGGAGTCATTATTGAGGGCTCGCCCAAAGAGACCAAAATGCAGCAATATCTCTGGGAGAAAACAAAAAGTCTGACCTCACAAATGAAGGTGATTGACCGAAAATTTGGAACATTTTTGTTGATACCAGCTATCAATTTTTACAAAGGTAAAATTGTTCCATCTCTCACGTACGGCATGTATGCAACCATTTCCATGCCGACCGCGATCTAGCAGAAACTGGAGGGCTACATTTGGAAAACAGCTTTGGGTTTGCATAACTCAATACCAATATCAGCATTAAGAAGAGACTTAGGACTTTTGTCTCTGGAAGCAACTGTAAGCATTGCATCTATCTCATTGTATAGGAAAACACTCCTACAAGATGACCTCCCTATCGTTAGCTTCATTGGGGACGAGCTAAAAGCTTCAAAATGCAAAGCTATCCATCTATGGACTGACCAGCAAAAAACAAATTACATACTGTAGCCTGCACAGAAGAAGATCTGTTGACAAATCCTCAAAGAGTTATCCAAAAGCTTAAAAACGAAGATTGGATAACCACAACGGAAAAAGCAGTGGCTATTAAATTCTTGAAAGACTTACCCCGAACTTACAATAAGCTAAAAATCCCTTTGGCATACTGTCAAAGGTTCCCTGAAAAAAACCTCAGCAAAACATTCTTAAGAGCGTGTCTCAATCTTTTGCATACAAGAGAAATCTTAGCGATAAGAAGCCAAGCGAAGATGACAACCTGCAGACTCTGTAAAATTTCATAAAATCAAGAAACGGTGCGCCACCTCTTGCTAAACTGTCCAGCCCTAAATAGAGACCATACAGCCTTTCTAGCCCCCCTGTGGGTCAACTCAATACTGGTAGAAGAAGACACATGGTGGTCACGGCTGATATCTGGCAAAAAAATAAGATGGGCGATGGCAACAGCTAAAGTGATGGAAGCCGCATTTGAAAAAATAAATTATTGTAAATTAGCTGAATAAACTCTTAGCTTGAAAACTCCCCAGCGATGTCAGAGCGATGCGATCGATGGACTGATTAGACCTAAGCAAAAGCCGATTGCGCGTGGCACTGGTTCGCTTTCATCAGAAGAAGATACCGTCGTCGATATTTACTTGATTTTAGCTATTGGACTTTTCCTCAGGAACATTTCGTCTGAGATCTGATCTTTTTGTAAAATCAATTTCTTTTTGATTACACACAAATAAAATAAAAAAAAAATAAAAAACAATTAACAGTAATAAGGTGCAACATTTAAAGATTGACGGGTTTACTGTTTGGGTCTAAGCAGAGGAGAAAGTAATTTTCCCAATCGCTAGATCCATTGAAGGCTAACATAGCATTGCAGTTCTCTTCTAGGTATGGGGTACACAGCCATGCATGCTGTCGCTACTGGACTAATGCACGGATCTCTGGCGGCTGGTCCCATAAACCAGAACTCGATGGATCGGGTCCCATTTGATAGCACAGCAGGATGAAGCACTCTGTCTTTGTCAGTTAATATATTGACTCATAAGAGGTATAGGTTACTGCAGTAGACTTATCAATAGTTTGCAGATCCCGGTACATGACTCTTTGCAGTTTTGGGTGTAGTGATAGTCTGAGTGGAAGATAATTAAAATATGTCCATATATTTGTTGTTGCCAGCTGTTAAGGGATACAGTGTTGGGTTGGATAGTTAGCTATCTCGGAGATACGCATTTGTTGGATGATTATACATTTCCAGAAGTCTTCCTTTGAAGGATGTGAGAGGCCCCTTGTTGGGGAATTTTAGCTTTTGCCAATTCAAACCAACATCTAGTGTTCTTTGTCATTTGAAAGGTAGCACCTTCTTGCAGCTGTCGGAATTATTATTTGTTAACCAAGAGTAAAGCATCCCCTGGGTATCAAGTTGTAGTTGCTTCCCAGCTAAACGGGCCTGCCTTGGCTAGGAGAACCAGGTTCAAACCTGCTTCTTATTGTGGTACATGGGTAATCAAGGACTTATTTGGGAGATCCATGTTCGTTAGGAATATGACATAGTACCTTGTCGTCGGGTGCTTAGGGGGACCTAGTTGGTCTCTTCATGGATTATTCATGAGGTACATTTTCGAATATAATTACTTTTCTCTTTTCTGTCTTGAATGTGGCTGAAGGTTTGGGTGTATAAAGTTGAGTGAACTTTCTGCACCATATTAGCAAGACAGGTGCTTTGCAGGCACGAAGGTTATAGTCAATATTCAGAACTGTGATTAGGTTCTCATCCTGGGCATTTCCGGCCCATTTGTGTGCAACCATGAGCCCACTGGGCAATTGAGGAGAGGATCATGAAGGCCTTGGGTATGAATCATTTGTCATTGAAACGTCATGCCAGAAAATGTCTCAGGGATCGCTTGCAGGGCCAAGTTGGGCAACCTGCTTGTCTTGGAAGAAGAGTACCAACAAGCATCTTGGTTTCGGATCCCAGTACCAATCCATGAGCAGTTTTCCAAGGTTAAGGCATTGCAGCAGGTTCGTTGTTAAAAATACTGAGTAAGAGGTAAGGCAGTTAATCAGTTGATAGCTTAAACAGTATTTTCAATCTGAGCTTAGGCAGTTCCCTAGATAGTGGGATGGCAAATGGTGCCATTGGGACCTTGTTCTCAGGACAGGGGAGGGTGACACACGTTTTCAGTGTGTGTATAGCTTTACACCCACCCCCATCAGACAAAGGGAGCAGTACATCAAATTAAACAATCCAGCCAGAGGAGAGGGGTGTAGAATTCAGTTTTGAGGTGGTCCGCAATGTAATTGTTTCACAATCAGACCTAAGGAAGGATGTTCCCAGTTCTTCTTAATTTTCTTTTGTTTAATGAAGGAAGTTTTAACAATCGTATGAGGACGCAAATATGAGTGGTGTTTTTGAGATGAGTTCCGAGATAATAGACTGATTTTAGGTGTGTGTCGCAACATTGTGTATTATGACCAATGCAAGTGTTGCTGAGTGGGTGTTAATGAGATGGGATATATTGGCAACTCCTGTTGTATTATCAGTGTGGCTGGCGAAGGTGGAACATACAGTGCGACTTAAGTTTTGTTTGTATATCTATTGCGGAATCTATCCCTGATGCATCCCACCCACTAAGGAGAGTTATACAGTAATCAAGTCATTGATTTTAAGTGGTGCTCTACACGGGTGACCACCCATGCAACTGTTGTCAAGTAGGTGTCAATGGGATGGAATTTATTTGGGCCTCTTATAATAGTATCAGAGTGCCCTGCATAAGCTGAACGTAAAGTGGAACTCCAGTTTGTCTGTTGTGGAGTGGTATACTGATGCATTCCCACCCAGTGTGGGTTTATATGGTAATCCTTGAGGTTTAAGACAATATTGGTTGTAGTGAAAAGAGCACATAGCTAGGGAATCATTTCACAGTCTCATTGATCAAATGTTTGCCACCAAGTTGAGGTGATAGCTCAAGAGTAAACACATTTGTCTTGCAAGCATAGCAACACAGGTTCAAATCCTGGTCTTGCTCTTAGAAACTGATCTCCGGTGTTAAGCGCGTTATAAAAGAATAATTATAATAATGATCAGGGTTTTCTATGTAATGCATTTTTGTGCCACGCCTATTTTCGTAGTATTTATAAATCCTGCCGACCTAATTTGATGGCATTTGTTCTTCTGCCTTTAGCAGTTCCTACCTGTACAAGGGCATGCTATGTGGCTTGTGACTGTACATCAAGGAATTCTAAGCGCTGTGGCAGATGATTTGTGGTCGGTGATTAATTTTGCTACCCGGGTTGTGGGTTGAGGGGTCCACTCTCATCCAATAGGCCAAGCTGATGGAGACAGTGGCCCGCTCGGGTTGCCCATTGTGTTGGACTGTACAGTTGGCAATTGATGATTTTGCTACTGGGGTTGTGGGTGGAGGAGTACACTCACGTCCAGCAGGTCAAGCTGGCATGGACCATGCCCTCTCGGGTTGCCCATTGGGTGAAATGTAGTTCAGGCTTGGGATTTTGAGTGTCCAGCTGGACATTGACATTTTGATTTTGATATTAACCCAGGAACATTTAAAATTGCCTATACACTAGCATTGGGGAGGGCTGTCGGACAGTAGCACAATCAGCCCTGTGGCGCAGTTGACGGGGACCTACACAATTAAATATGTATGAGGTTCGGAGCATGACCAAAATGTTGAACTAACAGGAACTATGAATTTGCTACCCGGGTTGTGGGTCGAGGGGTCCACTTGAGTCCAATAGGCCAAGCAGGTGAGGATGGCGGGGCATTGGACTTTCTGCAATTAACCCTGCAACAGTTCAGACAGCCCATAGACCGATCAGGCAGCTGGTGGGGCATCAGGGCTGCTAGGGTTAAAGTCATGGTAACCGACGATGCACAATGTCAAAAACCGGTTGGTTCCTGTCGGAATAATTGTGTGGAATTTTGTTTGCAATAAAATGTGGCCTGTTTACCTCCACAAATTGGTGTCCTATGGTTCCTATAAATACAATGCATGGTTTATGTTATGGAGTCATGGGCATCTACGAGTGGACCCTGTGCTGATGCGCTGATTTATTTGCCTGGAAGCTAGCGGTCAACATAATCTGGTGAGAATTTGTAAGTGCTGATCGAAGGCATATAGTATAACATTAATCAGCCGTTTTGTAGGGTATAAATGATGCAGGTGGTGTTTATTTAAAGAGAGGCCGGGTGACCATAGAAAGCAGAAGGGGAGATATAACTTACCTCCAACTGCTCGGCCCCCGGATCTTGAATGTGGCGAGTGGGGAGAATGGTCTGCGTACCGTAGAGAAATGGAGTAACTTCAGAGTGCGGCAAGTAAAACTAGCAAACTACTTTGGACCTGAGAAGGCTGCAGATTTCAGTAAAGTAGACGTACATGTGCAAGCAGAGGGAATTAGATGGTAGATGCTCATTTAAACGTGACAAAAGGTTGTATTACAACTGAATTACACAGCGTAACTGAGCATGTTTTTCTTTCAACTGATATCGCGAACATTGATGCTGTGATTTCTGCTCCTGAATGTAGAGTATGGAATACCCCTGAAATCAGCGGTCGAAGTGTATGGGAGCGGTTGGGAGCTGTACTTAACTTTTTTAAATTAGGTTTTACTGTTCCTATACTTTTATTTTAAAAAGAAACCATTCCGGAATGGCTTCGTTTTAAAATATAAGGGTAGGAAGAAGTTGAAACGTGTACTTCAGTGCATGCACTGAATGTTCACTTAAACAGCAGGCGAGTTTGTTTGGGAGTTTGGATTGCACTTGGAGGGGCGCAGGATGGGATTTGTGGGGAGGTGGGGCAGGCCATAAGGGAGCACAGTTCTACTACTTCTTTTCGTACACTTCAATCACTGCCTGAAATGTTTAGAGATAGCTCCAGTGATTAAACGGAAGATTAAAAGACAAATCCGTTATTGATGTTCCCTCCTTTAGTACCATGCAATTTGCATTAAAGTTCTTCTAAAATTATGAGGGAAAATGAAGAATTGTGTGCACAAGGGGTTACATTGCAAGTATCTTTGACATGCAAAAGACGTCCGAGTGGATACTATGCAACAGTACAATAATTGAGGGCTCTGACAATGATGGTATATATATTGAAAGGAAAGAGCGTCAGCGTTTGAAAAGGCGAACTGTTTTAAGGGAAAAATGGGTAAAAAGAAAGCTAATATTCAACCCACACGGGAAGAATCAGTATCGAATTCTACTCCTTCTGGTATGAACACTCGTAAAGAAAAGAAACAGGTAAACCGTAGGCTAAAAAAGGAAAGAGGCAAAGAAAAGAGGTCTATGCTATCCATTTGGGTCATTATAGCCCCACAGTCTACTGAGTCATTGGAAACCTCGATTAAAACAGAAGGGTAGGACACCGATGAAGAAAAGGTTGAAATTGCTTAAGAGTCAGTTTGCATTGAAGTGGATGGAGATGAAGATATGATGGAGCAAACTAGTAGTGGTCAGAATGAGGCATATACTGTAGGTATCAGAAATGCAGAGGACTGTGGACGAATGAAAGTTGGTCGGAATTTGTTTATTATCATCGATTTGTTTCCGAAAAGAGACATTTATTGTCTAAATTGGTCAAACATATTACATGTATTTAGCCTGATACCCGTGGATGTATTTCTCTCCCAGAGTGCACTGAAAATCATAAAACACCAATGCAATTACAGAGCCAATACTTTGAACGTAGAAAGACGCAATAACTTGCAACCACACACTCTTAGAGAATAATGAGCACTTATACGGCTATTTATTCAAAGCTTAGAAGCAACCAGTGATAACATAGAAATAAATCACAGAAGAAGCATAGACATAGATCACAGAAGAAGCAAAGAATTCAAAAGGAAATACATCACCGTGAGCATAACTGGATTCCTCATCTCGCCAGAAGCGGCTGGAAGACCCCGATGACAGCCAGGCCGAGAGCACAACAACCCACAGGCATGCCGGACGAAAGCGCCCCCCTCTGGCTGAAGTCTCACCTGACCACCACTGGGGTTCTGCATATATGCACAGTCCGAAAAGGGGTGGCGATTTCTCGAACCTTCTGGCAATGCACTTGCGCATTGATGAGCAGCCGTTGGTTGCCAGCTGGGTCAATCGACAGTACCCTCAAGGAGCAGAGTGCCTCCCTCCTCTAAAAACAAGCACCATGAAAAACAGTCCCACAGCTCATGACAAGACATAACAAAGTTAGCTTTCCCAGCAGAAATGTCCTTGACTGCATACCAGGTTTGGAAAGCATGTTTTCTTCAGCACCGTGAATCTAACTCTCAGCAAAATGCGTGCAGCTTTTCACTGCGGCATGAAGTAAATATCCATCATGGCTCCGAGCGCTCCCAGAATGCACTGCGCACCAGCGCCATTTTAGTTCAAGCATAACAATTCCACCCTTGGATATTTATCTTCCATAGCCCAGTGGCAGAGGAGCCGGTCTCTGAAACCGACGAAATATTAAAACTAAATTAGGAATGCATTGAATACAACAACAACAAGCTATTATGATAGCTAATATAATGCAAATGCAAGCAAAAGCGTAATGTAGCGTACCCCCAATATCAGGAATCCATGTAAATAACCAATCCCCCCAATTCCCAGTACGATCTTGGGACACTTGAGAAATGAGATCCCTCAAACCTCGAATATGACTTTCAATGGATCGTGAATGGTCACTAAGATTGAAACAACACCTACCTTCGACTGCGTTACACCCTAAATTATGCTTTGCAATAGATAATCAACAGCAGCTCTGTTTTGCAAAGTTGCTTTTCTAATAACTTGACTATCAAGGAGTAATTCTTCTAATGCCTGAGAAGTATGATTAAGGCCTTTGACTACTAAACATGCTAATTTCATCAAATATTTGTAACCCCCAGCAGCTAAACCCCAAACTCCCACTAATGAAAGGGTTAATGCTAGAACCTCAGCTTCTGATAACAAGTGTACATGTGAATCACAATCGGGAGATAGACCCACAGACTCGAAAGTTGACCTTTTGCCTCGAGTTATCGCTGGGTGTAAAGGAAACTTCATTAGTCCTAATCGAGTTAAGGCACATGGACCTCCGGAAATGTTAGCTGGAATATAAGTGTATGTGATGTTGCCACATGAAAAGAGCCATCCTGTTGGAAGTTTCACATGATTCAAATGACTGGCCGCTATCACTGTATGATTACAAGACATAGTATTATTTACACTGGTACATGTGTGTGGCACTCGCGAACACAATCGTTGCTCAAACATTGTATGATTTTGCTGTTTGGTTAAATCGAGCTGTTGGCATTTGCCAATTTCTTGTGCATTGCATGTCATAAAGTAGCACACATGCTCTTGGGTTATATTATAGGTTATAACACGTGTCAAATTTCTCCATTTGCGATCGGTTTCTTGGCAAAATCTGCAGTTCTCATAAACGGAAAAAGATTGCCTAATATCAGAATCTTGAACCAAAGAATCATTGTGTGTGATGCCGAAAATATGCTTTAGAACTGGAACTGGCGTCGCACTGCTACTAAGCACGTAGTCAGTAAGGCTTCAGCATTGGGCACATCAGTAAGGCAAAAGTGCGTTATGTTGAGCACCTACTGTGCCAGATATATCCACATATTCTCAGTTTGCGTAATCATGGGAGAATGTCTTCGCCGTTCTGAAGATGCCTCTCGCATGACTGGCATCAAGGTTGTTTTTACTTGCTCCTGACGTGTTTGCCGCATTTCACGAATCCATGTCTTCGGTCTGGCTGGCATCGGCATAAGGCTGCTTTTGGACAGCATTACTCATCACTATCAGTATCCCCTTGATCACTGGCACAGATGTGACATTTTTCGTTGGTAGCAGCATGTTGTTTAACTCTCCCAAATGGAGTCCATTTAGTACCACAATTACACCAGCCAGACACAGGATCTACAAAGCAAACCCAGAAAAGAGATATCAGTGTTGTACATCACTCTCTCAGGTAACATTTGTCTGCGGGCACATATTGCCACTTCTTTCTACCAGGCTCCATTACTAAAACCACTTGATCTTTGCCTGATGCAATGACATCTGCGGGCACTGGTGGGCCACCTGGCCTTTCCACCCACACCTTCGCACCCGGTACCATACTGTCTGAAGAGCCAAAACCACGATCCCCACGGGTAGTTAACACTGTAGGAGGCTCCCCCTTCTTAATCATAGACAACTTAACAGGAATAATAATCAATTGGGCCACCCAATCACCCTTGTGGATTGATAACAATTGGTCCCCACTATTCATCAGGATGACTTTGATCTCGCCTTGGTAATCAGCATCAATTACCCCTCCCAACACTTCAATGCTAGGCCAGATCTAGGGGCAATCCATCTCATATGCTCTGGGGGAATTTGTACTCCAATCCCTTTTTCAATTACAACGATCCCTCTTGGGTCTAATCTGATTTCTTCATGGGAATGCAAGTCTACTCCTGCTGACTCTGGAGTCGCTCGATAGGGAGCTAAAGAACATGGGGTAATTTCCCAGTACAATAGGGTTTCTCTGACTGAATTGGGTTGAACCGGTAAAGTAGGAGTCATTAGTCGCATCAAAGGAGTTTCATGCTCATTCACAGGCCTATTGTTTAATACTTGCACCGCATCAAACATACGATCACGCCAGCCTGCCAAATTGCCATCTCCAGATTTGTGCAGCTGATTTACGCAGCTGTTCTTTCAACATAATAAGGCACATGGTACAGCCACTCAATGTTCTTTTCCTGGCTGTACTCCTGTATTAGTTTGCCTTTGAAATGTGACCCATTGTCACTTTGAATCTGCAAAGGCACTGCATAGTGTAATATGATCTGATCTAACAACCTGATGGTGTTCAGCTGTGTTGCACACTTGCACGGCAAAACCATCAGATATCATGAGTATGTATCCACGATAGTTCATGCATACTGACAACCTTTACTGATTGGCATGGGACCGATATAATCAATCTGCCAAATTTGACCTGGTAATTTTCCTCTTCGCAATGTACCCCGAACAATCTGCGGGATAGGTCTATGCTGTTGGTGTTGGCATACTGGACATTGCAAAATGATCGTTTTCACTACCTCTAAAGGACGACTGATTCCACGAGCTTGTGCCCACCTGATAGTAGCCTTTTCTCCAAGGTGCCCACATTTCTGGTGAGCTCACTTGGCCAAACCCTCCAAATCGTCTTCCTGAGCCTCTGCATCCACAGATGAAATCTTGGAGTGTTCGTCTGCAACATAATTAAACCAACGTTCTAATGAGTCTGTGGCACAATGCGCATCCACGTGATACACAGTGACTTCACTTTGTAATAACATTTCTGCAATATCTTGCCACAGTTCTTTTCCCCACAACTCTTTTGAATGAATCTTCTACCCATTCTTTTGCCAGGTTGGCAACCACACTGCCAATCCATTTGCCACTTGCCATGAATCTGTGTACACATAACATTGACTGGGGTTTCTTGTTTCAATGCTTGGTAAACTGTGTAAAGCTCTGCAAACTGACTGCTCTTCCCTTTCCCTGACGTTGTCAACATCTTTTTTGTCTTGGGATTGTACGAAACTGCTTTCCAGTATCGCTCAGTTCCCACATATCGGGCTGAGCCATCCGTGAACCAAGCATGCTCTGTTTGTTCCACGGTCAAATCGCTGTAAGGTACTCCCCATGAGCAGCCGTTGGTTGCCAGCTGGATCAACCGACAGTACCCCCAAGGAGCAGAGTGCCTCCCTCCTCTAAAAACAAGCACCACGAAACACAGTCCCATAGCTCATAACAAGACATAACAAAGTTAGCTTTCCCAGCAGAAATGTCCTTGACTGCATACCAGGTTTGGAAAGCATGTTTTCTTCAGCACTGTGAATCTAACTCTCAGCAAAATGCGTGCAGCTTTTCACTGCGGCATGAAGTAAAAATCCATCATGGCTCCGAGCGCTCCCAGAATGCACTGCGCACCACCGCCATTTTAGTTCAAGCATAACAGTGGACTATATCACCATTTTGATGTTACGGAAAAACGTATGTCGAGAGTCTATTGTTATTCTAGCGATACGTTTGAACTAGTCATGAGTAATATGTTCAATTTGTTATGATTAGGTTATGATCTGACATATGATGCTTTTGTTCCTCATACTGCTCCAAAAGATATGGCTCACAATGGCATGATAAAGGTTACTCTAAACAATGAAGGAGGCAAGTGTTGGCCAGTAAAGATAACAGCAATGGGAAAATTAAATGACTGAGTAGAAATGGCTAGCAGCTTTCTTACCAGTTAATCTTGCCATGAGATCATGAGTAAAGTCGGTCATAGTCTGAAATATGAGGGGACATAGGCATTTCACTAGCAGTACAGGTGCTCATAAATGGTTGGACAGGATAAAGCACATACAAATATGTCTTTGCTGCATTGTGTAATGGGTGTGAAAAAGAAATATGGGAAGTATTGAAACAGATCAAAGGAATTAAGGGTATTTCAAAGATAAATCTGATAAACTGAGAAATCTAGGTCAAACTCTTCAGAGGTATATATAGTGATCATGATTACTCAGTGGATAGCCCTGGGTTACCCAGTATCGGGGACTATGAAAAGAAACAGTCCTTTGGGTACGAGAATGTGTTGTGTACGATCAAAAAACCTAAAATGTATAGGGCCCCCAGCCCAGAAGGGCTATTGGATGCTGTATTATTTAAGGATCCACCATTCTGGGTGGAGTTATTAACTGCATTAGACAATGAAATAACTAAAGAGGGTATCATTCCTGTTTCTTGGTGGAAAGCTATCTTTGTACCCATTCACAAAAAGAACGACAAAGTTGATAAAAAAAAAAAACGTGATAGACTATTGTCATTGCTTGATATTACAGAAAGGTTCATGCAAGATTCTTTTTAAGGATATTACAGAACTGGTTGGATAATAATGATATATTGTGTCCATTTCATACAGGGCTCTGTAAGGGAAGTGCAACAACATATAAAATCTTATTGTTAAATGCTCTAATTTAGGCTGCACTTGTTAAAGAGAGGACCCCCATCTTTTTAATGTTCGTGGACTTTAAGTCTACGTACAATATCATGAGATGGAGACTTTTGTGGCGCAAGTTGGAATTGTGGAATTTGGACAGGGAGTTGATACGACAATTCCAAGAAAAAGCTTGCATCAGGGTCATATTGAGCAGTATGGGACCAGCACTAGAGAAATACAAAATTAAAGGGCCTTAAGCAGGGGTGTGTGCTGGACCCCATCTGTTTAATCTGTACCTGGCAGACCTGCCTAGGCGACTGGAAAGAATATTGTGTTCCTCCAAGAACTGGCGGTCAATTGGTGAGGTGAGGTGTCTCTCTTACTCCGCCAATGTGGTTTTGATATATCACACCTACGCCAGGCTTAAAAGAGCTGCCAACGAATTGTGTCATTTTGCTAAAGAAAATGGTCTAGAATTAAATCTGTATAAGATAAAGTACATGGTGATTGGGATAGAAATAAATAAATATGGAAGTATAAATTTGAATGCTTGCACCTTTGAAAGAGTAACTAATTATAATTGCCTTGGACATCAAATTGAAGAAGCAAGTAAAATGAATTATACTCTTATTACCGGTAAGCTGAACATAGCTAGAACATTGATTATGATGGGCAAAAATGTGCTCATCAAACAGGAGAATATACATTAAAAGGAATTATCACTGTATACAAGTAGTAGCTCCTAGCATTTTTTATGGTCTTGAGGCCAGCTACATTCAGAACTTTAGAAGGCTTGACATCCTTAAGGCCAAATTGTGGATTCTGGGATTTGCCCAGAGTGTCCAAATCAAGGCCATGCACATCGAGGTGGGACTAAGGTCACTGTCGAGTATGCTCAAGCTAAAGAGGGGTTTGTTGTATATTAAGCTTAGGAAAAATCCTATATGTTATCTACTGCAATTAACATATAGCAACCTGCATAATCTTAAAATACATGAATGGTGTGATTTTGGGCAACTAAATATGGAGATTGTTGAGGAGATAGGATTGGTCATCGGATCTGCAAGAGCTGTGATCTGCCTACTAGTTTAAATTAAGCCTATGGGACTGGTGTAGGAATTGTACACAGCTGGAAATGCTAAAATGAAAAATGGGTTATGCAAGACACACATGTACTATTGATTGGTTTATGGGACAGTTTGTAAACCAAAGTGAAACTGTTTTTTTTCTGTTGCTGAGGATTGCCAGCCTGACTGGGAGTATTCATGAGCATGTAAATCTATGCCAGACTCATGCTGGAGAACAGTTAGAGGTAACTAACGTGTTCTTTACTCCTGCGGCTGACTTTCCCTCTGATGCAGCCCTCTCTAACCTGCATCTTTTTATCTCCAACAATCTGGAGGTCCTTGCCCCGGTCATCAGAATCTGTCTGAAGACTACCTCCAAGTGAAACTCTTGGTATATGACTGACCTTGCCACCCTGAAACGCAAGTGCAGGGCAGCTCAGGAAGTGCGGAGCATCAGGCACATCCTGACAAACTGGCCTGCCTCCTACTCTAAAGGCATTACAGACTGTCCTGTCCAAGAAGAGTCTACATCCAAGCCCATATCCCTGCGGTCTCGGCGGCCTCTTAACACAGCCAAACTCTGTACAATCTGCAAGAAGCTGGCCAATCCTTCTGCAGTCTCGACCTCTCCTGTTCTCTCCCAGTCCCTTTGTAGGGCACTGACCTTTCATACTCAGGACATTCTGACCTCTCTCCTCTTACTCTCCCAGACCCCCCTCTGGCTGCCTTTCCTATCTCAGATAGAAATAAGAATGTTAGCATGTGCCACACTTAAATGAAACTGTGAATGTTATGAAGTGCCACACTTAGATGGAATCGTGATCACTAGCCTGCCTCACATCTAGATAGGCTATTGAAGATTAGCAAGTGCCATACTCGGATGGAATAGTGAATGATAGCAAGCATCATACCTAGACATAATTGCCAGGACAGCAATGCCAATTAACCGATCCACTAACAATTTCACCCCTCTGCATACACCTCTCAAACTCTAACCAAACACAACCACAAGCCTACAACACAACAATTTGCACAAACTTTACTACACTGCAACAACAAAACAAACCACACATAGACTCGCACAACAGCACACAACAACTATCGACCGTAAAAATCACCCCAAGCCCAGTGAATGGACCCATCGGGCTGAGGCTGCCAACAGCACATCACTGCTCTCTTGCACTTTTCCAGCTTATTCCCACTAACTCACCTCCCCTTCCCTTTTTCAGAGCCGCCAGAGCGCCAGGTGACCACTCCAGTGGTGATAGTGCGCAGTGCAAATGTCCTTTAACATTAACATAACCTTACCCCAGAACTGTGGATGATAGCATGTTCCACACTTATTTAGAATTGTAAATGGTAGCATGTCCCATAAAATTCAATTTAGAAGGTATTCCCAACATCACTGAATGCCCCCTAATAGCGTCTCTGTGTTAAAGTTCAACCTAGAAAGTGTGCCAAATATCATCAGTGTGCTAAATTTGAATCTAGAAAGTGTGCCTAATTGCGTAACTGAGGCATAGTTAAATTTAGAAAATGTGCCTAATAGCGTAACTGAGGTATAGTTGAATTTAGAAAATGTGCCTAATAGCGTTACTGTAGTATAGTTGAATTTAGAAAGTGCCTACTAGCGTCACTGTGCTAAAGTTTGAACTTAGAAAGTATGCCTAATGGCGTAACTGTGGTATAGTTGAATCTAGAAAGTCTAATAGCGTCACTGTGCTAAAGTTGAATCTAAAAAATTTGACTAATAGCGTCACTATGCCAAAGTTTGAACTTAGAAAATATGCGTAATAGCGTAACTGTGGTATAGTTGTTTTTAGAAAATGTGCCTAATAGCGTCACTGTAGTATAGTGGAATTTACAAAGTGTGCCTAATAGCATCACTGTGCTAAAGCTGAATCTAAAAAATTTGACTAATAGCGTCACTATGCCAAAGTTTGAACTTAGAAAATATGCGTAATAGCGTAACTGTGGTATAGTTCAATTTAGAAAATGTGCCTAATAGCGTCTCTGTAGTATAGACACTGTGGTAAAGTTGAATCTAGAAAGTGTGCCTAATAGTGTCACTGTGCTAAAGCTGAATCTAGAAAATGTGCCTAATAGCGTAACTGTGGTATTGATGAACTTGTGCCTAAATGTACGCCCCCTGTCCTGCTCTTGTGCTTGATCACAGGCGCTTTACTGATAATCACCATATCAAACTAGTAGTATGCTTACTCTTCCCTATACACCATCATTCAACTAGAACACAGCTGTACTATGACAATTTCGATCTAGCTGTTCTCATAATTAACATAACCCCACAAACTCCACATCATCCTAATAAAACACAGCTAGATGAGCACTTTCCGGCTAGCTTAACCATCTCTTCAGGCCTAACGCAGCCAGAACTCAGTCTGGGTGTCCACCCTCCAGACTGAACACATCCAACTGATTTCCTCAGCATCACACCTACCACTAAGAAGCAGCTTTCATGCAACAACCACACCAGCTGTACACATATCCGGTGCGCCCACGCACCATACCACACACTCTCTCTACTCACTGAACTGCGGTTCCGAGGGCATTCAACCTATCAGCGCTTTGAAATCATACCAATGATACATAAGGCCCTATATAAATGCCAAGTAACATAACAGATGATTAACTACTGCTGTACCTTATAAAGAATTGGTCTGCCAAGCTTAGACGCTTTACCATGCTGGTCAGATTTAATCTATTACCTACTCTTTCTGTAATTGGTCCCAGATGTAACATCCAGAAATAGGAGATATTGTAGATTATGCAATTTGGAACATAAATTAGAAACCAATCGTCATATTTTAATTTGTTGTTGTATCTTAAGAAGTGGGTATGCACTGTACCTTGAGAAATGTGTGCATGCCATTGAATGTATAACAGCAACATTTTTCTGGACAGGTGTCTGGGACCTATGTCTATTTCATTGACTATCAAATTGTATAATATTTGGGAGAAGGTTGAGGCTCAGTTTGCAGCTTTTTTAGAATGAGCTATAAGTATTGTGTAGTCTTCCGTCTGTACGATACCTCATGAGGTGTGCATTTGATGCTTTGTACACTTGCGCAGGGACGGCTGTTTAAAAATAATATGAACAATTATTGTAATTTTTATCAAGTGTTGTATGGATGTGCTATAGGTGGTGACGTTTTAAGTCAAAGAAAGGGCAAGTGATAGTTTTAAATGTAATTTATAATTTCATATAGCTTTGATAGTGTAAACGTTGAAGACTAATGGTTATTAGATGCTATTAGATATTGTTTGTTGCTGATATATTAGATGCAATGTTTGGATAATGTTGAAGTTTTAGACATTTATGGAATTATATGATTATTGATTTGTATTTGTGCAAAGTTCAATATTGAACTTTATACATTAAATATAAAAATGTAGTGGGTATTTTTAAAGGAAATTATTATTTGAAGACTTTAAAATAAAGGGACACTTGATATCTTCAAAAAAAATATTTAAACCCGTAAGAATGATGTACACACAGAATTAATGTAACTACTACTGTATTTGTCAAGTATGCATAATAATATATTTCTCCCTTATGACTCCAAGCCCCTCACAAAATGAATATTCTATCTAGAGTGTGAATAACTAACCCCTCATTATGAAATGGGGAAATTAGTTATCACAAATATGTCCACCTGTTACACAATTTTTGTGTAGCTCCAAATGCGATAGAGAACCCTCACAATAAAGAGTAAGATTTACTTTAAATGTTTATTGGAATTGGAGCCCAGGCATCCCAAACAAGCATTGGAAAGACATTCAGTTTCCATAAAAGTATCAGTTTATAGCTTTGAAATTCACTTTATTAAGGTTGGATGCAATCGTGGATGCAATACAAAACATAGTTGTGAATTGGAAAACACTTATGCCAGGCGGGCGAGTGACAACAACTATTCTCCAGTGGTGGTATTACAGAAACTTTGCACTGGTGCATGTGCAATTAGCCCTTGTGCCTTCTTTCAATGCATTTCTGCAACAGGGCAATGCGTGCTTTAGTCTTAGGCATTTGCCCTGGTACAAAAATGCATTGCAAGAATAGGGCCTGATTTACACGAGGTGAAGCTCAAATGAATGAAAGTTATAATCAAAAATCGATCAAGATGCACAAAACTCCAGCTTCGATACTATCTAACACAGCAATTGGAAGAACTTACCAACTGAGAAGGATTGCCATCTGGCAAGGATGTAGACCCTCTGCGTTTTTTGATTTTTGCTAAATATAAAATGATGCAGGCAATTCCGTCTCAGGGATGGTGATCTGCTGACCAGACCCCCTTCTCCTCCAATGCCATGCCCAAAGCATTGTCTACTACCTGTGCAAGGATCCAGAGCCACTGTTGGGGAAGATATTTTAAGCCCCAACTCGGGAAAGTGATTTACATTGAGAAAAGTGTATTAGGCCCCAGTGCGGTAGAGTTGAAAGGCGATATAGCCACAAAAACATGAGATTCAGTGTAGTTATAGGATTGGAGTGTTACTTTGTATTCAAACAATACAGCTACAGCAGGAAGTAACATTATTAGTAGAATGGACAATGCATTGCGCAATGTACCATTTGTAGCCCTTCGAACAGCAGTATTTAAAGTGTGGGTTGCGCCCCCATGTGTGTTGCAGCTATATGCCAGGGGGGCGGGAGGGCACCAGGCATAGAAAAAAGAAAAAATGTTTTGTTTGTTTGTCGCACTGAGCATATGCGATGGAGAGCCACGTATTACCGTGGCCCCCCATCGCCCATGCTCAGTGCGACGCATGGGGACGTGACCACAGAACCAGGAAACACAACCTGGATGTGCACTTTCCACCATTTGGATCGCGCATCCAGGCTATGTTCTTTCTTTCTGCTGCCCCACAGACGACCCGGGCTGACAACAGCTTCACCCAGATGAGTGTCTGCATTTAGCCGATCACCTTGGAGGCCGCAGGGGGAGAGGTGAGAGGGACCCCACCATTTCTTTTTTATTTCTCTTTACTTTGTTTTTGGGTGCCCCTGCATCCCTCCTCTACCACATACCACCTTGGAGGCCTTGGACACCACAGCTTCCAATGTGTGTCCGTGGAGGGAGATTGGCAAAGGGGGACCAGCAAGGTTGTTCCCTGGGCCCCACCCCTAGGGCTGTGTGATCCATGGTGCCACTTTGCTGTTCTCCCTTGCTCCTCTGCCTCCACTGACCCATCTTAAAGGCTGCAGGGAGAGAGGAGGCGAGCAGGACCCCACAATTGATTTTTTTGTTTTTTTAAATGTGTGGGTGCCCCTACACCTTCCTCTTCCACAGAACACCTTGGGGGCTGTGGACACCACAGCTTCCAAGGTGGGTCCGTGGAGGGAGTGGGGCACAGGGGGACCAGCCAAATTGTGCCCTGGACCCCACCACGAGCTGAACAATGTAACTGAGGGCAACATAAGATAAAGAGGGGGTGTTATGTATGTGGCGTTGAATGAATGTGGCCTAGCAAGGTATGAACATGTTCGCAAACCTTTAGAAGTCATAGCAACACATGAAAACGATAAAAGAGCCTGGTGATCTCTCTGCATTCCTTTCACTGACTTCTTGCAGTCTGGTCCCAATTTACTTCCTCACTTTATCTCAGTTAAATCCTCTCCATATGGGGGGAGGAATGGAGGGCAGAGTTTTAACTGACATTTCCCTTATGGAGACTGATTTAATTTACGACTCATATATGCACACATTCTTCTTGCGGGATATTTTTCAGTGTAGTCAAGGGTCTGAACCAAACATTAGTAGAGTAGCAATCCCAACCTATACTTGGGCCATGAACCTGTGGATACCCTAAATGGCGTGGAGGTTCATCCCATAGTTGGTGCCGCTAATTAGGCCAGGAGCTACACTTGACTCTTATGGCAAATGGTGGCAAACACACATAGCTATTTGATATTAACTCTGTAGTTTTGGAAATATATTTACAGGAGAATAAAGGACCAGGAGGATAGCTCAGGGGCAACATGCTCACCTTGGAAGCAAAAAGACACAGAGCAACACAGCTTCGATCCCTGTGTCTGCGCTTAGAAACCCCTGGGTATTAAGCATGTTATAAATAACCAATTACAATTACATGCCTAAGGGACATTTAAGGCATATTGTGCCATATATAAATAGATAACAAGTTAAAGTTTGTATCCTCCGCCTGCGCTACATTTGTTGCATGCTATGGGCTGACTCCTGGAATGGACGTTAGTGATGAGATGCATTCCTCTCTTCATCATATCACTGCATATTTCACATGCTAACTATTCTGGCTGACTTCTTCCAGGCAAGTCAGCCCTCCTCCTTCTCCAAAATCAAGGCCTTTGTGGCCCATCCCACAAGCACCTGATCCCAATTTTGGGAGCGTTCACAGGGAGGTGTGAATGCAGAGGGCTCACAAGAGCAATATCTGTGAGTTTATTTTCTGTGATAAATCTTCTGACTTGTCCGTGTTACTTTCCAGGGCCACCGCTCAATACAAGAAAAGGCAGACCCTACCAATTCCTGAGTACGAAGCATCTAGTATCCTGTGCAGGTTTTACCAAAGCGAAGGCAGCTAAGGAGTTTGTCAGAACAATGTGGAACTTTGTGCGGAAGGTTTTTTAAGTGACCAGTAAGCATTTGAACTTCTTGCCTACCTTTGGTTTCTGGAAACTACCAAGATCGTCAAACAGGGATCCACAGGACATGTAGAACACTACAGCACTTTTGGAGCCCTATTAAAACACCATCAGGGTAATTCATAGAATTCAGCGCACAAGTAGCGCATGCGGCTGGCGCACAGCGTGCGCGTGCGATAGTCTGCGCCAGCCGCGTGCGCCAAAACCAAATCCGGCGCACAGCGTATTCATGGATTTTAGCTTCCCCAGGCAGCCGTGGCGCACAGTGGCGCAGCGACTCGCTGCAGCGCCAGTTACGCCCCCAGGAACGCCCCTTGCGCTGGGAAATCTCATAAAAATCACAAACCAGCGCAAGGGGCTACGCTAACCCTGGACCATCACGGCAAGCGGCCCATGCGATTTTCAAGGGTGCGCGGGAAGTGTCACACGTCAAATCCCAGGCTACGTCCATTTCAGGGGTGCGCGGGAAGTTTCACACGCGAAAAGCCAGGGTACGTCCATTATAGGGGTTCGCGGGAATTTTCACACGCGAAAAGCTAGGCTACGGGAATTCCAGGGGTGCGCGGGAAGTCCCACACGCGAAAAGCCAGGGTACGTCCATTTCAGGGGTGCGCGGGGAAGTTTCACACGCGAAATCCCAGGCTACTTCCATTTCAGGGGTGCGCGGGAACGTTTCACACGCGAAAAGCTAGGCTACGGGAATTGCAGGGGTGCGCGGGAAGTCCCACACGCGAAAAGCCAGGGTACGTCCATTACAGGGGTGCGCGTGAAGTTTCACACGCGAAAAGCTAGGCTACGGGAATTGCAGGGGTGCGCGGGAAGTCCCACACGCGAAAAGCCAGGGTACGTCCATTACAGGGGTGCGCGTGAAGTTTCACACGCGAAAAGCTAGGCTAGGGGAATACCAGGGGTGCGCGGGAAGTCCCACACGCGAAAAGCCAGGGTACGTCCATTACAGGGGTTCGCGGGAAGTTTCACACGCGAAAAGCCAGGGTACGTCCATTACAGGGGTGCGCGGGAAGTCCCACACGCGAAAAGCCAGGGTACGTCCATTACAGGGGTGCACGTGAAGTTTCACACGCGAAAAGCTAGGCTACGGGAATTGCAGGGGTGCGCGGGAAGTCCCACACGCGAAAAGCCAGGGTACGTCCATTACAGGGGTGCGCGGGAAGTTTCACACGCGAAAAGCTAGGCTAGGGGAATACCAGGGGTGCGCGGGAAGTCCCACACGCGAAAAGCTAGGGTACGTCCATTACAGGGGTTCGCGGGAAGTTTCACACGCGAAAAGCCAGGGTACGTGCATTACAGGGGTGCGCGGGAAGTCCCACACGCGAAAAGCCAGGGTACGTCCATTACAGGGGTGCGCGGGAAGTCCCACACGCGAAAAGCCAGGGTACGTCCATTACAGGGGTGCGCGGGAAGTTTCACACGCGAAAAGCTAGGCTAGGGGAATACCAGGGGTGCGCGGGAAGTCCCACATGCGAAAAGCCAGGGTACGTCCATTACAGGGGTTCGCGGGAAGTTTCACACGCGAAAAGCCAGGGTACGTCCATTACAGGGGTGCGCGGGAAGTTTCACACGCGAAAAGCTAGGCTACGTCCATTTCAGGGGGGCGTGGATAGTTGAACACGCTACTCCGATCGTTGGGTCTTCACAGGTCTTCCCTGTACAGCCTCCACGTCCCCTGCATGCAGTCCACACCACAGGGGATTACCCTGCACACCTGCTCATGACTCCCACCCCCCAGCAGTCATGGGGCACCCTCCACCAGGCCCCCACCCATGTCCCACTCATGCCTCCCACCACCCCCACCCCCCAACACTGTGGGGCACCTGCCAGCAGGCCCCCACTTATGTCCCACTCATGCCTCCCACCACACCCACCCCCCAGCACTGTGGGGCACCTGCCAGCAGGCCCCCACTTATGTCCCACTCATGCCTCCCACCACACCCACCCCCCAGCACTGTGGGGCACCTGCCAGCAGGCCCCCACTTATATCCCACTCATGCCTCCCACCACACCCACCCCCCAGCACTGTGGGGCACCTGCCAGCAGGCCCCCACTTATGTCCCACTCATGCCTCCCACCACACCCACCCCCCAGCACTGTGGGGCACCTGCCAGCAGGCCCCCACTCATGTCCCACTCATGCCTCCCACCACACCCACCCCCCAGCACTGTGGGGCACCTGCCAGCAGGCCCCCACTTATGTCCCACTCATGTCTCCCACCAACCCCACCCCCCAGCAGTCATGGGGCACCCTCCACCAGGCCCCCACCCATGTCCCACTCATGCCTCCCACCACACCCACCCCCCAGCACTGTGGGGCACCTGCCAGCAGGCCCCCACTTATGTCCCACTCATGCCTCCCACCACACCCACCCCCCAGCACTGTGGGGCACCTGCCAGCAGGCCCCCACTTATGTCCCACTCATGCCTCCCACCACACCCACCCCCCAGCACTGTGGGGCACCTGCCAGCAGGCCCCCACTTATGTCCCATTCATGTCTCCCACCAACCCCACCCCCCAGCAGTCATGGGGCACCCTCCACCAGGCCCACACAGATGTTCCCCTACCAATAGGAAATCACAATACAGATCCCAGGATCCCATGGGCAACCACATCCCACCCCATGTCACCCCAGTCCATACACACATCCAAGGTACACATCCATTCAAAAATCAAATACCCATTACATGATACATAACCAATGAGCAGTATGCGCATGAGTCCAAGTCAGTCAGACTCACACAATGGCAACACATGACTGTGAAAACCCAGATTGTGACAGTCAACAAACCAATGAGAGAAGTCCACACAATAGAATCAAAAGAACAATGTATTAAAATGGAAGAAGGAAAAAAAAATAAACACCTAAATGAATACACAAAGTAACAGATAAAAAAAAAAAAATCTAATGAAAGGTGAAATCCAAAAGAACGGGTGCAAAGTCAATCAAAATGGAAATCAAAAACAAACACATTGCCCCATGGTCCAAATAATAAAATCGAAAATATCCACAAACTATGTACAAAGATGATTGTCCGGGTCCAATATCCCTAAAAACCATAAAATGAAACCTACCCAAAACCTAACTAATGCTAACTATATACAAAAAACGTGGGCCATTGTCCAATCAACCCAAATAATAAATAAAAATAAAGGAAACCTACTATCTACATAACTATATACAAAGGCGGCGGGCCAGTCCTGCGGCTCACTGAGAGATGTTATGGGCCAGGGCATCATCGAACTCCCTTTCTATCTCCCCGAGGCGTTCCTCCTCAATGGCCCCGAGGGCCCGCAGGGCTGACGCAGTGTCCACCTCCAAGCCCCTGCGGATCTCCTCGAGGCACTCGGCACGCCTCAGGGCCCTCTGCATGGAGTCCACCGCCCTGACCATAGCGAGCCGCCCCTCTTCTGCCCGCCGCCTCTCCGCATCTATTGCGTGGCCTAACCGCTGCCACACGGAAGACACATTCTGTCCAGGGTCCTCCTGCCCTCCAGCCGATGGCTGTCCCTCCGATGTTGATGGCCCCGAGCCATGACGCCTCCCACGTCGCTGCCGCTGCCTCTGCAGCCACTGCCTCTGCCAGCACGACGGCATCCAGGCTGATGGTATCCACCGACGCCGTCGTGCACGTGCCCTGCCTGATGATGCCGGCACATCCTCCACCTGCAGGGGTCCAGTTGCCATGGTGTCCACACCAGCTGGACCACCGACTCCCGACTGTGGCAGGGATGGGATCCCCACTGAGCCGGCTGCATTGGTCGGGGCAGGTCCACAGGGGGCCCTGGCGTCAACTGGGCCGGAAGACGGCAAGGAGAACGACCGGCGCATACTTTCCACAGAGGAGGAGATGCCCGACACATTGGCCATCACCTGCAGAAAACCCGCGCCAATGGCAGATCCCAACTGGGCCACGTCGGCACGGTGCTCTTCGTGATGATGTGCGTGCTCCTCCCGGGAAGCACGCACGTCATCACGAATGACCCCCGTGCGCAACGCGACCCCAATCAGGACCTTTTCCATGCGCCCACGGGTCCCCTCGTCCGCAGGTGGAGGGGAGTCAGATGACATAGACACCCCCTCCACCTGCGGACGGGCCTGGGACGGGGCATCCATGCTGGTGCATGGTGGTGCACTCACAGGGTCAGGGACAGCGACATGCACAGGCACCTCCACGGCGACCTGTGCTGCCTCCTGCCCCTGGCCCTGGACTGCACCACTTGCACCAGCAGGGATGCCCCCACCAGGCCTCAGGTGTGCCTCAGTCTCGGCCGCCTCCTCCTCTGTAGAAACCACCAACCTGGATGGCTCCTTGCCCTCTTCCGCTGTAGCTGGCCCCTGTGGGGGCTCACCCACCCCCTCCGCCGCAGCCGTGGGGGCATCCCCGCCGTCTACCTCCACAGCGCCGTCTCCGCCCTCTCCATCACTAGCCGCTGCATAGAGGGAGACATAGAACACAAGCATCAGGGCACTGTACAATGGTCCCCTACACAGGAAGCAATATCAGATGACTGGCAATGGTAAAGTACACTTCTATCATGTCCCTCCACAACACATGGGTCAGGCAATACACACACGCAACACCCATGGTCCATGGCATGCACATCAACATACATGTCCACTGCACTCTTCTAAAGTACGATGTCATGGAACTCACATGCATCATTGGTCATGCAAATCACACGCACACACGTCACCTCTGTCACATCCATGTGGCCTCGTACATCACAAACACAGTGGATACAAGGATGATTAGGCAGCATCAGTGAATCTGTACAGTGTCACAGACATGTGTCATGCATCCATGCCATTCAAAAGTCACAGACATGCAGGTCAAGCACACCGACCTCGACACCATACATGTACCTGGCATCAGCATCCATCCCTCACCCACACCCATGTCCACGAACATACACTTGCATGCTCACATGTGTCCAATCTGCATAGGCCTCCTCAGGTTGCATAGCAACACATACAACAACCATGTGATCCACAAATTACTGGTCGCACATGCATCGCCATGACAACACTGCACACATACATGCCTACAAGGCCAATTCCACACATACAGCATCACACAACCAGCACACTGCAACATGCACTGTCTCACACAGCAATGCCTGCACACTTACCGCTCAACTCCAGACGGGTCTCCCTCTCAAGGACCTGGGAGTGGAGCGCTGGGTGTATGCGTGCCAGGACCCTCATTTGGATCGAACTCATGTGGCCCCGGCCCCCCTCCACGAGGCGCCGGGCCTTTGAGAGGGTCCTGGACCTGCAGTCCTCCCAACGCTTCCTGACATGTGGGTTGTCGCGGACTGCCACCCCCTCCGCGTTGATGGCAGTCACGATGTCGTCCCAGATCCGAGTCCGTCCTTCATAGTTGGCGCGGCTACTTCCGAAGAGGGCATCATACTGCCCCAGGACTCGCTCCACCAGGACCCCAACCTCGGTGACACTGAAGCTGGGGCCCCTCTGCCTCTCTGGCTGGGGGTTGCCAGTGGTGCCAGATGTTTCAGTGCCCGACATGGCAACCCCAGAGGCAGGAGTGGGTGGGCAACTTGGTCCTGGGGCTGGGCTGTGGAGTGGTGTTCTTCCAGTCGGGAGTCTTCAGTTCCAGCAGGGGTGGACACAGCAACTGTACGCCTGCAGATGGCTGATGTGCAGGCACCAAATGGCAGGGCACAGTGGCAGCAGGCAGGCAGGCAGGCAGCAGCAGATGGCACGTGGGAGGCTGCTCGGGGCACTGGGGGGCAGTAACTCGGCCTTCTGGGCAGGAGCGTGGTCTTCCGTGTGTGAACGCGTGGCCAGCTTGATACGGAGTGAATTGGCACGTGAAAATCATGCACGTCTGCGTGGAATCCGAGGAAAGGCCCTCAGCGCGTAAGCACGTCAGCACGCGTACGCGATTTCATTGGTCCAAAGGGCCAGGCGCGTAAGCGCGCCTATGACGCACGGGTGTTTCCCAACCCACGTGAAAAAAATACACGTGCCGCGCGAGCGCGTCAGCACGCGTACCCGATTTCATTGGTCCAAAGGGCCAGGCGCGTAAGCGCGCCTATGACGCACGGGTGTTTCCCAACCCACGTGAAAAAAATACACGTGCCGCGCGAGCGCGTCAGCACGCGTACCCGATTTCATTGGTCCAAAGGGCCAGGCGCGTAAGCGCGCCTATGACGCACGGGTGTTTCCCAACACGCGTGATTGGTCCAAAGGGCCAGGCGCGTAAGCGCGTCTATAACGCACGGCCGTTTCCCAACACGCGTGAAAGAAACACAAGCCAGTGTCAATGCGTGTGATTGGAGGCTGGCCCTTCAGCGCCTACACGCGGAAGTGACGCAGGACCTGTGGGCCTGCATAAAAGGTACATGTAGAACGCCATTTCCTTGTACGTGCTTTTCGTGGAGAGCGAGTTGGTGTATTCTGTACTTCTTGTCAGTTGACACGCGATTTACTTCACGGCGTTCAAAGGTCGTACTCCCTGTTACCTCTGACAGCTTTTTCTCTTTTGCTCTTTTTCCTGGGCCTGTTTCCTCACACAGCGTTCCCTTCTACTGTTGTCCTGTCTCCTCAGACAGCGTCCCATTCTTCTTTTGGCGGGGGTGTTGCCAACGCGCACACGCGCGTCTTTTTGACGCATTTCTCCCTGGCAGACGGTGAGTTGCGCACGCATCTATCATCTGTGCTTGCCCCGTGTGTCACGTACCTCTTCAGAGGTCAATCTAGGCTGCGTGTGACACGCATACGTTCATTCTTGTGTTACTGGATGCCACAGCGTAGTGCAGGGTTTTTCATACGCACACGTGGTCTAGGAGGGGTATCGTGCACGTTCCTTAACTTTTTTGGGGTGCCTGTGCGTTGCGTGACCCGTCATCTTTCCCCAGGGGTGTCATATAGCCTTGCCACTGCACTAGGGTACGAATACCATCTGGTACCCAACCCCTTTGACACCCAATTGCCCAGGACAATTGTGCACACCCACTCCCATACGCACAATAACATCAGTGCCATGGTTGGGAGGCGTGCAAGCCGTAAGGGTGGCAAAGGTGGCCGAGCCACACGTGGTGGCCGTGGAGGATCCACTAGGGGACGTGGTTGTGACTTGCAGGGTGCCCCTGTCCCCCCCAGTCTGGAGGACCAGTCAGGGACACCCATGCCCCCCCCTCCCCCCCCCAGGTTGAGGGTCATGTGGCTGATACCAACCCTGATCAGCCCTTGTTGGACCAGCCCATTGTGGCACCAGACCTGTCCGAGGGTGACTCCATCGCTGACATCCAGGTCAGCAGGTCCACTGCACGTGCACCGGTGCACATTGGTGTCATCAGGACACGCGCATCTATGCCAGATAGGTCATCTGCTGCCCCCCGTGGGCAGGGTGTGGCTCCATCCACCCCACCTCTCATACACCCTGCCAAGACTGTGTCGGTCCTAGTTCATGCACCTCAGATCAGGCCTGACCCTATCCCTCTACCCCCAATGCCTGCACCTACTCCCATGCTGAGTGTGCAATCCCACACACCCAGTACTGAGTCCACCACGGCTCCTGCCCCTAGTGTCCACAGCGGCATAGGACACTCTGGATCCCCACCCCCTTCCAAGCGGAAGAGGAAGAGTGCACGTCCGGCACAGGCTGATGCCCCAGGCACGGCTGCACAGTCCGGCCCATCAAGGAAGCCCAGCTTCACAGACGCCGAACTGAATGCACTTGTTCAGTATGTGTCAGACCATGATAGGGAAATGGTCATCGTTGCAGGGTCCAAGACCACACATGCCAGACGCCAGGCACACTGGCAGACCATTGCTGACAAAATAAGTGCCCTTGAAGTAGTGAGGCGCACAGCTAGTGATTGCCAGAAGCGCTGGAATGACCTTAAGCGCAGGGCAAAGGATAAGCTGGCCTCAAGTCATGCCGCAACCTTGGTGACTGGAGGTGGGTCCCCAGCACAGGAAATAGAACTCACACCACACGAGTCCGTAGCTGGATCCTACGTCACCGAGGGACAACTCCAAGGTGTGGGAGATCTCCCTGATTACGAGGCATCATCCGGTGAGTGCACATGCATGTGTGTTATATCCATGTGCATGGTGTGTGTGCGAAGCCTTCATGTTGGGTGCCTGTCAAGGGGGTGTGTGGCAGAGTTGATAGTGTCACCCATGTGCCTCATCCAGTATGTTCAGTGCAACACCATGTGCCCACACCACTATCCCTACTGCCAACAGTGCACATATGGCCCTACACCATGGAAGTTCCCCTTGAATTGTCATTTTGTCACGACATTGTTGCTCATTCTCCCCTGTCTATTCATCTTATGTCTTACATACCATTCCTACACTTTCCCCCAGCCATTCAAGTTCCATCGTCACATGCCTGACATGCAATGATACCACATGCTAATGCGTCCTCTGTATATACATGGCACTCAACATGCTGTCATACTCTGGAATTTGCCTTGACACCCACCTCCTACCTGTGTGCTCTTGTTCCGTCTGGTTTCAAGCCCCATTCCCTCACACTCCATGCTGCTCTTCATGGTCTATCTTCCCTGACTTCTACTGTTCAGACCATCGTGCCCTACTCACGACACCTGCTTGCAAACAGTCAAATGAGGGCACCGTGCCCTCCAATGCGACCCACCCTATTGCTGACAAGTACATCTGAGCCTACTCAAGGTTAACTCTCACTGACATCTGCTCATACATGCCTTTGCCTGTCCCATGGACCCTTCACATGGTCCCAGTCCTCTCTCCTTGCTCCTCTTCCACCATCAATGGTGTGACCCGTTGGGGTGTACTCTTGGCCTCCTTCCAATCCTCAGAGGCCACAATTGATGTGTATGGTAATGGGAGCATCTCAGTCCAAGGACCTCAGGCCAACCTTATTCTCCTTGACAAATGCTACCCACATCTCATCAACTTCCTTTCCTCTCCTGCTGTCCCCCCTCCTCTCTCCTCATCTATCCTGCACTGCCTCCCTGCACCCTCCCATGATCCTTCTCCGCCTCCCACTCCAACTCCTACACATGCTGCACCTCTGATCTGTAGCACTCCCTGTAAGTCCTACAAGGCTGTCAACCTCCTCCACATTTACACTCCTTACTCTGCCGCTGCATCAGGCATTCCTCCAATATATGTCACTTACATGAGGTAATGCACCTTGACATCCTTGGTCTCATGGAAACATGTCTGACGGCCAGCTCTGTCTGCATCTTTGACACACTCCTACCTGACGTTCAGGAGATCCTCTCCTTGGCCCGGCACTACTGTGCAGGGGGGGGTGTGCCCTTGCCTTCCCTGAGGGTATTCCTGCCACTGTCACTCCTACGTAGACCTACTCCCCTCTGGAATGGCTTGTGTGACGTCTCTCTCCATCTCACCTCGACATTCACAAACTGTGCGTACTGTGTATCGGAAAAATGGTCAAATGTACTACTTCCTTTCTGAGTGGCCTCACCTCTCCTCCTCACTCATGTCCCCAGACACTGAAATCCTCTTCCTTGGTGATGTACGCATCCACCTGCATGCTTGTTGTCCCCCCCACGTGACTTTTCCGTGACCTCAGCAACTCCCTATCACCCTCTAAACTCCTGTCTGTCCCTACTCATTCTGCAGGGCACACTCTTGATGCTCTGATCTCATCTGACCTTCCCCTCTCCATCCCTCTCTGCACTCCTCTCTCCTGGAGTGATCACTTTCTCCTCTCCTCCCACCTCACCCTCACCACCCCACAGGCAAAGCCACCCTCACCACTGTCACACACCTTCTTGGTATTCCAACCCATGAAGTGTGTGTCAGTCGAGGCTTATGCTGCCAAAATCTCCCCCCCATCCAGCTCCCCCTTAGGCTCACTCCCATCCTGACAGGGCCCACTCCATGCTCCACTCTATGTCAGGTACACTGGATGTCTTTGCCACGGTCATGACAATCCGCCTGAAGCCCCATGCCAATGCTGACTCCTGGCATGACTCGGATCTTGTGAACCCAAAACACAGGTGCCCGGTGGCAGAGAGGAAATGGCCTGCATCATGCTCATCCTCTGGCAAACTGGCCTGCCGCCTGCTCCAAAGGCAATAGCGTCTCACCCTTCTCACCAAGATGAGAGCCCCAATCCAAGGGCACATATCTGCGGAATCTGACAACTCTGCAGGACACATTGAAATCTGCAAGGACCTTGCCGAGCCAGATGCAGTGTGTACCTCCCCTGTCCCCTCCGAGCCCACAGCACTGCATGACTGTCTCTGTACCCCTATAGGCCACCCCCCCAGCACTTGTCTGCGCCTACCACCATCTGCCCTCGACGTTAAGTCCTACTTACCTTGTACAGCACTACCAGCCGCAACTTCCCCTTGCACTTCATTGTGCCACCCACCTCTGCACTTGCGTTACATGAATGACACCAGCACCAGTAGGATTGTTGAATGGCATCCCCTTCTGGCCCACCACCCCTCAGTGCTCCGCTGTACCTTCATACATTTCTGTACAGGTGCTTCACGAATGCTATATGATTCCATTACAGGTGATGGGGAGGTGGAATCTCATTGTTTACTGCATTTTGTTAATGTTGACAAGGCACTGTGCATCGTGGCCAATTGGGACTAGCAGATCCATGTCCAACATGTTAACTTCTTGATGTGATGAAGCAATGTCAGGACCAGAGTGGCCAAAATCCAAATTAGTTGCCCTCCTCTCCCTCTTCACTTGGTGGCTATGTCACATGCCATGTGTGTGATGGCATGTGCATTTGACATGGCAATCACCGGCCAATGTGTGATGCCAGTGCTAGGCAGCATGGGGAGCAGGCGTTGCTCTCCATTCTCTGTGTCATCATTGTGTGCCCTGAGCCTCCCCTCCAGACCCAGTGGAGGTTTCCCAGTCATGTGGGACATGTGTCATTGAACTACTGGCTCTGTTGTTCATCAGCCCTTGTTGTATGCCATGGTGCTAATGCCTGTTTCCATTTCTCTCTTTCATGTCTTTGCAGGGGACGACGCACTTGTTGATGCTGGGGATGTGGTGGTGGAGCCGTCCCAGGAGGGCAACCCGGGCCGACCTTCCACAAGTGAGGGACGTGGTGTGTTTGTGGGTGAAAACCCACAAGTGCTGCAGGTCGTGCTGTCGAGGGGTGTCTCTGGGGGTTCCTCCCCCGAGCAGTATTCAGGTGTAGACTCGGAGGATGACACCTATGTGCAGTCGCAGGTGAGTGTTCTTGGGAGAGAATCTCCTCTGTCCGACCCACCTGCAGCCGGGTTATTGCCCTCAATGGGGATGTCAGTGTCGGCAGCTCAGCCTCCGGTGGTTACGGATGCAGGGCCACACCACACAATCTCTGATCCTGTTCCTGGGGCTGCAGATCAGAGAGGGAATGCAGTCCTGCAGCCTGAGGCTTTGCCGGCACAGCAAGGCGCAGTCCGCCTTGCCCCAGGCAGGTGTGGTGCCCGCCAACGTGGTGGCCGTATGCCACCTGGCAATACCGCTTGGGAGCAATCCATCTACGGTATGGCCACCCAACAGGCAGCATCATCCGAGATGATTGCACAGGCCATGGATAGGGTGGCCACTTCCATTGTCCCCCCAGAAAGGCTGATGGAGCGACTGGAGCAGGCTACAGAGTCCATCTGCCAGGCACACAGGGAGGACATGTTGGCGTCCAACATGGACAGGCGGGCAGGACTGGCGACTCTGCGGGAATCACTTTCCATGGAGTCCCAGCGCCACAGGGAAGGCCTGAGGGAAGAATTCCATCACCTCAGGTCGACCCTGTCAGAGCTTGAGGCTTCATCCCATAGAAGGACAGAGGAGCAGCTGGAGCGTCTGACACGGACGCTCTCGGCCGAGATGCAGGCAACTCGTGCGGAGGTCAGGTCATCCCGGAAGTTACTGCATGGGGACCTCCGCATGATCATAATCCAGAACCAGACCTTCCAGACCCGCCTGCTTGCAGCCATGGAGGAGCAAACTCGGGCTTTGCGTGGGCTGCCTCCCATTGTCACACCATCTTCTGAGGCAGCTCCCCCACCTCCTGAGTCAGCTGCAGGGTCTGGCCAGAGCGATAGCGACTCATCTCCCACAACAGAGTAGCCGTGTGGGCCACGAGCCTATGGGGTGTTTTTACTTCCCATGATCCACACAGGTGGATTGTGGCGTGCATCCTGTCCTCAGACCTCATAGGTGGCCCCCCCTCCCCGCCGGCCCTTTCATGGCCATTTTTTCTTATCATATTTTTATTTTTCAAGTGTGTTGCCTTGTGTGGGTACCTGGGCATACACTGTATTGTGGCTGGGCACATGCAGGCTTGTCCTGAGTTTGGTTTCGATGCTTGGGTACCTGGCATCCACACCCCTCCTGCTTCCGTTTCCATGGGCTTGCAAAGGGTGTGCCCAAGTGACAGCAAATTACACGGTGACATTGGACTCCCATGAGCTGTTGGGCAGTCCATAGTCAATACTGTGTAGACATTCATGGTGTACATTGTTGTTGCACCTAACTATGCATGATGGTTTGATATGTGCCTCAACTTACATATGTTACTCATGTTTTGCAGGTATTTCACACAGTTCTTCACACGGGCATACTCTCTGGAGTCAGACTACATGTCGGTAGATGTGCAGTGACACTTTTGCGTGGCGCCATCACTGTACATCTGGACGGTGAGGACATACCAGCACAATCAGGTATTGAGACTACCATTGATTACATGCATTGTGTCTTGTTTTGGTGGGCTTCAGGGTGGGTTGGTGTGTAATTTGATTGAAATGACTCTTACACAGGTGTGTAGTAGTGCCTCCATCACGGTTAGCTGTTCAAGTGCGGCTATGTTCCATTTGGGGCACTGCAATTTGTGACACCGGTGTCATGTTGTGAGGGTCAGTTTGTTTGCTCTCACATACCATGACATGGTGTCCTCTGTGGCGGGACTGTGAAGGGATTGGGTGACATGGCAATGTTGTAATGTAGCAATTCGCCTGTGCCAATGCATTTTTGATGAATGGAGTTGTGTCTTTTCATAGTTATGCATTGCTGGTGTATGTGTAGGTAGGGGTGCACACATAGTGACACTTCCATGTTAACAATCTCAGGTTGATGTGTTTCTGACAGTTTATTGCCAAGAAATTTTGTGACATTGTCAGGTAGTGTCATCATTGATCGTCAGATGGTATGTGCCAGAGCAGTGTGCACTAGCCAGCACTGTGATTCCTAGGTGAAGAAGTTGGCCACCAGTTGCGTACTGGCTGCCTCCCCCCGTGCCCTTTCCCCTCCCATGCGCAGCGGGCGTGCATGTGGTTGTGGATGTGGGGGCACCACCATGTCCACGGGCAGGCCCCGGCGTGTTGCAACGTTGTGCAGGACACATGCTGCCACTATGATCCTGCACACTAGTGGGGGAGCATATAACAGCTGCCCGCCAGAACGGTCAAGGGAGCGAAAGCGTGACTTCAGCACTCCGAATGTGCGCTCCACTATGCCCTGTGTTGCAATGTGGGCTGTGTTGTACCTTACCTCGGGTGGCGTGGTGGGGTTCCGGATTGGGGTCATCATGTGGTGGCTGATAGGGTAGGCACTGTCCCCTGCGGAGGTGGTGATGGGTATCATTAGTGGTGTTGTGACATGACCCTGTATCTGACATGCATGCATGTGCAGTGGCATTCATGCTCACCAAGCAGCCATGTATCTCCATGCCGGCCAGCCTCTAGGTCCCGGCTTAGGGTAGACATTCTGTAGATGAAGCTGTCGTGGGTGGACCCGGGATAGTTGGCATATACTGATGTGATGATTCCCTTGGCATTGCATACAACTTGCACGTTGATGGAATGCCAGTGCTTGCGGTTTCTATAGATGTGCTCTGTTGCCCTGGGGGGACGTAGAGCCACATGGGTGCAGTCAATTGCACCAAGCACTTTGGGGAATTGAGCCACACCATAGAATTCCTGGATGCACGCCCGCCTTTCTGCAGGAGTCCTGGGGAGATATACGTGCCTGCGGACTGATGGCCGTGCAGTGATGATGTTCAAGACCTGGTGTAGACAGCGTGACTGCGTGGCCTGTGACACACCACCCACTATGGCACTTGTCCGCTGAAAAGATCCAGTGCCCAAGAAGTGCAGTACATTCAGGACCTTCTGCAGGGGGCTGAGTGCTTGGGAGCACAGGGTGGGTGATGTGAGGTCATCCTCCCACTCACTGACCAGGTCCAGTATGATGTGTGCTGGAAACCTGTACCTCCCATACACCTGGTCATCAGGCATCCCGAATAGGCTGGTTCTGGGTGAGAAAATTCTGGCCCTGACTCTCCTCCTCCTCCTCCTTTGGTAACCCACAGCCACTGCTTCTAGGAACGGTATGTTCATCTTTGCACTGAGCTTGTAGGATGTTTTCACGTGAATATTTAGACGTGCCGGGTCACGTACGCCTGCTTCCTGCAGGCGTACGTCTTTCCGTATTGCCTGTTGTAATTTTGCATGTGTCGTGGCCGAGCGTGTGTGACTACATGCTCGAGGTTTACCAGGTTAAATGTACGTTATTAATATTGTAATTGTATTCAGATGTAAATGGTAACCGGGCGTTTTTCACGCGCGCTGTTGAATATGCGATTACTCGCTGTGTGCCTTTGGACCACTGAAATCGGGTACGCGTGCTGACGCGCTCGCGCGGCACGTGTATTTTTTTCACGTGGGTTGGGAAACACCCGTGCGTCATAGGCGCGCTTACGCGCCTGGCCCTTTGGACCAATGAAATCGGGTACGCGTGCTGACGCGCTCGCGCGGCACGTGTATTTTTTTCACGTGGGTTGGGAAACACCCGTGCGTCATAGGCGCGCTTACGCGCCTGGCCCTTTGGACCAATGAAATCGGGTACGCGTGCTGACGCGCTCGCGCGGCACGTGTATTTTTTTCACGTGGGTTGGGAAACACCCGTGCGTCATAGGCGCGCTTACGCGCCTGGCCCTTTGGACCAATGAGATCGCGTACGCGTGCTGACGCGCTCGCGCGGGAGGTTTATTTTTTCACGCGGGTTGGGAAACGGCCGTGCGTTATAGACGCGCTTACGCGCCTGGCCCTTTGGACCAATCATGCGGGTTGGGAAACGGCCGTGCGTTATAGACGCGCTTACGCGCCTGGCCCTTTGGACCAATCACGCGGGTTGGGAAACGGCCGTGCGTTATAGACGCGCTTACGCGCCTGGCCCTTTGGACCAATGAAATCGCGTACGCGTGCTGACGTGCTTACGCGGCCTTTCCTCGGATTCCACGCAGACGTGCATGATTTTCACGTGCCAATTCACTCCGTATCAAGCTGGCCACGCGTTCACACACGGAAGACCACACTCCTGCCCCTAAGGCCGGAATCCTGCCCCCCAGAGCCCCGAGCACGCTCCCTCCCACCTGCCATCTGCTGCTGCCTGACTGCCTGCTGCCCACGTGCCCTGCTGTTTGCTGCCTGCACATCAGCCAGGGGTGCAGTTGCTGTGACCACCCCTGCTGGAACCGAAGACTCCCGACAGCCGTACCATCGCTCCACAGCCCAGCCCCAGGACCCAGTTGGCCACCCACTCCTGCCTCTGGGGTTGCCATGTCAGGGAGCACAACATCTGGCACGACTGGCAACCCCCGGCCAGGGAGGCAGAGGGGCACCAGCTTCAGTGCCACCGAAGTTGGTGTCCTGGTGGAGCGAGTCCTGGGGCAGTATGATGCCCTCTACGGACGGATGCGCCTCGACAAGGAAGGACGGACCAGGATCTGGACGGACATTGTGACTGCCATCAACGCAGAGGGGGTGGCAGTCCGAGAATTCCATCAAGTCAAGAAGCGCTGGGAGGACTACAGGTCCAGGACCCTGAACAAGGCCCGGCGCCTCGTGAAGGCAGTGGATGCCAAGGGGCGGCGGGGCCACTTGTCGCAAGATGAACTTCGGGTCCTGGAACGCATATCCCCAGCGCTCCATGTCCAGGTCCTTGGGAGGCAGACCCGTCTGGAGTCGAGCGGTGAGTGTACATGCATACTGATTGTAAGCTGTGTGTGTGGTGGTGTGCCAGGAGTGTGCATGTTGCACATGTCTTTGTGTGGCCATGTATAAATGTGTGTGTGCAGGGCTGTGAGACAAGCACATGTGTGCCTGTGATGTGTGAGACAAGGATGGTGCATGTGTGTGTGTGTGTGCTTGCAGTGCAAATGCTTGTGTGTGGGCACATGTGTTTGACTGTGCATGTGAGTTGGCATGCTTGTGGTGTGACACATGGATGTTGATTCCAGGTGCATTAGTCTGCAGCGTGTGCGTGTGTGTAGTTGTGAAGGGTGCAACAGTGTTGCTACATGGATGCAGGTGACACTGTCATGTTGGAGAGTGAATTGCAAATGTGACATGGATGTTCATCTCATGACTGACAGTTTGCGGAGTGGTACACATGCTTGGATGTGTGCTTTGCATGTGTGCATGTGTATTTGAGTCCGTGTGTATCATGTGATGTGTGGCTCACCTTTGTCTGCTCATGCTGCTGTATGTGAATGTATGTAGCGGGCTGTAGCAATATGGCTGTTGAATGACTCATGTGTGTGCGTTGAGGAGACAAGTGTGTTGGGGATTGTGATGCCAGGTCTGGAGTATGACAATGCCACTCTTGTACAACTGTTATGTGTGTGAGTCAATTGTACAGTGTCCTGATGCCTGTCTCCTGTCTCTCCCTGCCTGCAGCGTCATCTGATGTGGAGGGCGGAGAAGGTGCTGTGGAGCACAGCAGCAGGGATGCCACCGCCAGCCGGAGACGCAAGGCCCGGCTCCCCTCCCCTGTTGTCATCTCGTCGGGGAGTGAGGAGTCCGGTGCTGTGTCCCAGGTCGCAGCTGCCGAGGGGAGGTCCAGGAGGCGCAGGAGGAAGTTGGACTCCTCGGCAGCAGAAGGGGCAGCTGAGACCCCACAGGGTTCCGCGGCGGAAGATGGCAGGGAGTCATCCAGGTTGGTGGTGGGTTTGGTGGAGGAGGAGGCCGTGCAAGGGACTGAGATGGGGTCTGGAGGTGGGCATTCCACTGGTGCTAGTGGTGCAGCACAGGGGCAGGGACAGGAGGCAGCACAGGCCGCCGCGGAGGTGCCTGTGTGTAATCCTGTCCCCGGTCCTGTGTCTGCATCATCTTGCACCAGCAGGGTTGCCCACGTCCGGACCCATTCTCAGGGAGACCAGGCTGTGTTCCTCCATACACTGGGCCTTGTTCCGACCCCCTCCTCACCTGAACCCCCTATGCGCCAGTCGTCCTCTGTGCCATCTTCCTACCCACCTGTCACCTGGGTGCCCTGTGGAGCTGCTACTGACGATGGGGCCAAGCTGGTGGAGGACACATCCCTGCCCCAGTCGGGAGTCGTGAGTCCAGCAGGGGTGGCCACCGCAACAACAGCACCCCAAACAATGGAGGATGTGCAGGCAGCAGTTGTCAGGGCACCGGCACCAGCACGTCAGCAGCAGGAGGAAGAAGGTGGGAGCCTTGATGGCTCGGGGCCATCACCATCAGAGGGGCAGGCATCAGCCGGAGGGCAGGAGGACCCTGGACGTCAAGTGTCTTCCGTGTGGCAGCGGTTGGGCCATGCCATAGATGCGGAGCGGCGGCGGGCGGAAGAGGCGCGGCTCGCTATGGTCAGGGCGGAGAACTCCATGCGGAGGGCCCTGAGGCGGGCCGAGTGCCTCGAGGCCATCCGCAGGGAGTTGGAGGTGGGCACATCGGCGTCCCTGCGGACCCTCGGGGCTGTGGAACGGGGCCGCCTCCGGGACATCGAGCGGGAGTTCGATGATGCCCTGGCCCGGAACAACAATCAGTGAGCCGCAGGACTTGCCCGCCGCCTTTGTATATAGTTCTGTAGTTTAGTTGTAGTTAGGTTTCCTTTGTTTTAATGTTATTATTTGGTTGCCAAAGGACAATGCACCACATTTTTGTATATAGACATTTTCTTACTTAGTGTAAATAGTTAGGTTTCATTTATTAGGGCTCATGGACCCGGATCATCATGTTGATAGTTTGAGGGATGTTAATATTTGTTTGAATTTTTCACATGAGGCAATGTGTTTCTTCTTTCATTTGTACTTGGAATTGATTTTGGACTTTGACTTTGGACCCCTATTTTACTTAATTTTTGTTAATTAGTGTTCCTGATTTTTTTGGTTGTGCTTTTTTATTATTTAGTTTGCATTGCATGTTTATTGTTATTTTTTATTTTTACCATCCTTGTTTATTTTTAATACATTTTCATTTGATCCTTCAATGTGTTGTATCATCTCATTGCTTTCATGCATGACATGTGGGGTGTTTGGACATTCACTTGCAACATCTGTGTGTGACAGACATGTGTTCATTCATATGATTTACATTGGGTGTGTCACATGTCATTGTTTTTGATATGTGGGTGGATGGGATAGTTGTTTGGGAATTCTTGCAGGGCAGACTGTCCATTACGGTCATGATTGTGTGGGGTTGTGACCCAGGTGAAGGTGGACATGGATGGTACATGGGTGGGGGCCTTCTGGTAGGTGCCCCTGACTGCGGGGGGGGTGGTAGACATGGGTGGGGGCCTGCTGGAAGGTGCCCCTGACTGCGGGGGGGGGGTGGGGGTTGTGGTAGACATGGGTGGGGGCCTTCTGGCAGGTGCCCCTGACTGCTGGGGGGTGGGGGTGGTGGTAGACATGGGTGGGGGCCTGCTGGAAGGTGCCCCTGACTGCGGGGGGGGTGGGGGTGGTGGTAGGCATGGGTGGGGGCCTGCTGGAAGGTGCCCCTGACTGCGGGGGGGGTGGGGGTGGTGGTAGACATGGGTGGGGGCCTTCTGGCAGGTGCCCCTGACTGCGGGGGGGGTGGGGGTGGTGGTAGACATGGGTGGGGGCCTTCTGGCAGGTGCCCCTGACTGCGGGGGGATGGGGGTGGTGGTAGACATGGGTGGGGGCCTTCTGGCAGGTGCCCCTGACTGCTGGGGGGGTGGGGGTGGTGGTAGACATGGGTGGGGGCCTGCTGGAAGGTGCCCCTGACTGCGGGGGGGGTGGGGTTTGTGGTAGACATGGGTGGGGGCCTTCTGGCAGGTGCCCCTGACTGCTGGGGGGGTGGGGGTGGTGGTAGACATGGGTGGGGGCCTGCTGGAAGGTGCCCCTGACTGCGGGGGGGGTGGGGGTGGTGGTAGACATGGGTGGGGGCCTGCTGGAAGGTGCCCCTGACTGCGGGGGGGGTGGGGGTTGTGGTAGACATGGGTGGGGGCCTTCTGGCAGGTGCCCCTGACTGCTGGGGGGGTGGGGGTGGTGGTAGACATGGGTGGGGGCCTGCTGGAAGGTGCCCCTGACTGCGGGGCGGGTGGGGGTATTGGTAGACATGGGTGGGGGCCTGCTGGAAGGTGCCCCTGACTGCGGGGGGGCGTGGGGGTGGTGGTAGACATGGGTGGGGGCCTTCTGGCAGGTGCCCCTGACTGCTGGGGGGGTGGGGGTGGTGGTAGACATGGGTGGGGGCCTGCTGGCAGGTGCCCCTGACTGCTGGGGGGGTGGGGGTGGTGGTAGACATGGGTGGGGGCCTGCTGGAAGGTGCCCCTGACTGCGGGGGGATGGGGGTGGTGGTAGACATGGGTGGGGGCCTGGCAGGTGCCCCTGACTGCGGGGGGGTGGGGGTGGTGGGAGGCATGAGCAGGTGTGCAGGGTAGTCCCCTGTGGTGTGGGTTGCATGCAGGGGACGTGGAGGGTGTGAATGGAACACCTGTGAGGACCCACCCAGCAGAGCCGCGTGTGAAACTTCCCGCGCACCCCTGTAAATGACGTACCCTAGTTTTTCGCGTGTAGGATTTCACGCGCACCCCTGGAATTCCCGTAGCCTAGCTTTTCGCGTGTGAAACTTCCCGCGCACCCCTGTAAATGACGTACCCTGGCTTTTCGCGTGTGGAACTTCACACGCACCCCTGATATCGACGTGGCCAGGGCAATCGCGTGTGGGACTTCCCCGCACCCCGGGATACACGTACCCAGGGCAATCGCGCGAGTGACTTCTCGCGCAACCCGTTGTACACACACGCGCGAATTTCTGAACAGTGGGTGTCCGTGTAAATGGCGTACACCTTTGCACATCATTTGTCCTTTGGGGTCACGGTATGGCCCATTGCTGTATGTGGGTGGTATTTGTTGGCGCAGGTTTTGGCGCACTTTCGTTAAGTGCGTCGGGACGCTACCGCCTGCTTACTTGTGGCGTACGTTTTTGGGCCTGTGCGCTGGTTTGATCGAGCGCTGTTTTGCCCTGTTCGAATCCATGAATACGTGTTGCCGGAGAGCGTGTGGGCGTTCCGCGCACTTGCCTCCTGTACTTCCCCGTGCCGCCCACATTCTTCCCCATTCCGAGTGTTGTGCCCCATTTTATTCCCCATTCCGAGTGTCCCGCCCTGTGTTCCGCCTACTTTAGAGCTGTGCGCTGCGCTCGGAGTGATAGTGCAGTGGCCGTGGCGCACGCCGTTGGTTGACCTGTGCGCCGGCGTGCGCCGCGCACTTTTTCAGCGCACGTCCTATGCTTTTCTTACGCACGGACTTCCATGAATCGACGTGCGCTGGTTTCCCTGCGCTTTTCCCTATTTTTCGGCGCAGCGCACGTATAGGCCCCTCTGCGCCGGAATTTTCGGCGCACATTTATTCCATGAATCGGCCTGCATGTTTTTTCCAGCCGCTAAGTTTTGCTCAACAGCATTCTGGTACATGTGTGATTTTTGTCACAGCTACATTTCGCTAAAACAATTTTTGCATTTTATTTTTTTTTCAATTATCGTTTTCAAATCCTACTGTGCCTCATTAATTCCGTAAAATGCAAGTTATCAAGAAAGTGTATGAAAAGGCATTAATATGGGAGTTTGCATTTTTCCATAGGTAAGGAACCCATTTTGAAATGTAGCGCTTCTTTTTGCCCAAAAAAGTGTAGTGTCAAAAGGAAGGCAGATGCAGAAATTGACACAGAAAAAAGCATTGCTAAATCCAGGAAGTATGATGCTACATTTATGAACTTTGGATTTACTTCCATTCTGGTTGAAGGTGAAACGAGGCCTCAGTGTGTGGAGCTAATTCAGCCAATGAGAGCCTGAAACCAACCAAATTAAGATGCCACTTGGATACAAAACATGGGGATCTCATTGGCAAGAGCAGAGACTTCTTTGCTCGCAAGTTACACGCAATCAGTCAGCAAAAAAGTACAGTAAAGAATATTGCTTCTACTCCAGCATGTGCATTGAAATCATCCTATGACATTGCCTACTTGCTTGACAAAAATAAAAAAAACCTTTCACTGACACAGAGAAAGATGTTCTGGCTGCTGAAAGTGTAGCAGACAAGCAACAAATGATTCCTCTGTCAGACACCACCATCAGCCGCCGTGTGTCCGGGATGGCAGAAAATATCACTGCACAATTAATCACACAGCTGAAAACCAGTCTCTTTGCATTAGAGTTGGATGAGGCAACATATATATCCACAGAGGCTCATTTAATAGCCTATGTAAGGTATTGTTGGGCCACAACAATATTGGAGGATTTTATGGTCATAAATTCCATTGCAACAGCATCAGAACTGTTTGATATTTTACATGATTTAATGAACAGCCACAGTTTGAGATGGGAAACCTGTGTAGCAATCTGCACGGATAGTGGTCCTTCAATGTGTGGAGGTTAATCGGGTGTTGACGGCCAAAGCGTTAGCAGTCGCTCCACATGTTGCATGGACGCACTGCATAATTCACTGTGAAGTGCCTGCTGCTCGGAATATGGACAATGAACTTGCCTATGTACTCAGTTCAGCTGTAGAAATGGTTAATGCCATCAAAACACATCCGGCAAAAGAGAACATCTCTTTGCCATCCTGTGTGCAGAAATGGGGGCAGAATATTATGGTTTGCTCTTTCACACAGAAGTCAGATGGCTGTCTAGGGGAAGAGTGCTGCAAAGTGTTTTTGAACTCCAAAACAAAATGCAGCAATTCCTTTCAGATGTGAACACTGTCAAAGCAAACCATCTGTGTGAGGCCTGCTGGCTTGTGATCTTGGCGTATCTTGTTGATATTTTTGATAAGCTAAATAACCTCAATGTGTCTTTGCAAGAAGCCATTGCCAATTCATTTACATTGAATTAACAGTTAGTTGCCTTTAAGAGGGAGCTAGACCTCTGGAAACAAACAATTGGAGCTGAGGTAGCAGTTCAGTTCCCATTGCTTTTAGAAGCAATTGAAGAAATGGAGTACAACTTGCTGCATGTCCTAGCACCAATCACAAGTCACCTAACAACATTAAGGTCCAACTATGATAAATACTTTCCTGAAGAAAATGATAGCATCAATGACTGGGTGATGCAGCCTTTTCTGACCGAGTAGGTGGGGCACCATTCAGTTGATACACAGGAGGAGATAATGAGCTTCAGTCTGACACTACCCTGCAATCTGAATTTAAGAACATTGCAGTGGGTGACATCTGGCTGAAGGTAAGCCTGCATTACCCTACATTGACAAGATCTGCTATGTACAGTATCTCTTACTCGTTGATCCTTCCTACTTCCTACTTCGGATCTTCCGCATTGGCTGTACTGAAAGCTAAATATTGCACAAGGCTGTACATGTAGGAAAACCTGAGTGGCGGTCTCACAAATAAAGCCACAAATTGACTCACGTTCTGCAGAGAGACAGGCCCACCCTTCCCATTAGTACTGTTTGCTCTGTAAAATCAAATTGTCTTCTGCTGAATAGACTAATAGGAATGTATTTTGGGAAAATTAAAGCCTTACTGGAGAATCTTATGTTTACATGCACGGTTTCTGTGTTTGAATTGGAAGTAATTGTCCTACTGTCTTGGAATGACGCCCCAATAAAATATCCCTTCAATATTATGGCACCACGATTTCGCAGACATCTAAATAAAAAAACAAAAATAACAGCAATACAGAGGGATGGGTCCGTGGAGTTCCAGACATTTTTTTTGTTTCTCAGGGGGGCCTTGGCATGAAAAGATAGAAGACCACTGGCTTAGAGGCATGAAGCGGGAGCTCTGTGCACATGGGAAAAAGGATCCTGGCAAAAGGAATTTAACGTGGGGAGATGCAGAACATTGTACATGCAAAGGTTTGACAAAGGCTTAACATATAAAAATGTAAAAACGTTATAGTATATGAAGACATTGTGGAACGTGCAAGGGTTTTTCATTCATATAAGTTGCAGAATTTGTTGGTTTGCAAGGAAGCGGATTTCCGCTGGCTTAGAAGGCGGCGTAACTAAGGTCATGATAGGAGGATGGAAGCGAGCCACATATGGCTGGCTGTGATAATATCACAGATGGGAGCAGGATGCAAAGCCATTTTTGCTGAGTCTTTATGGTCTGATTGAATTGTAGATACAAGAGGCAATTTCCTTGGGCACCCTTAGATTCTTGCATGGCAGGGTGAAGAAAGGGTTAGTTAATAAACCAAATGCTGGCCCAGGGTTTTCATGGGCCTCAAAGGAGATAAGCAGAACCAAGTTTTTCTTTCAGAGAATGTGTGAAATTGGGCTATTTGGAGTCAGAAAGTTCATTTAAATTTGATAAAAGTGAATGAGTTGCTTTATGGGTGTGATGTTAGGGTGAATTGTTATATGTTGTCAGTCCTTCTTTCATTTGTTTTTCTTGGTTAGTCGAGGTTGTGAGAGGAGATCTGTGTGTAGACAGAAAATGACGGCAGGGTAGTTGAAGTTGTAATAGAGAGAAAATAGGAAGTGATGTGCATGAAAACACGCCCCTTCTTTACTGCTCTAGCGGAGGAGGTGTATTAATGAGGAACTATGGTATTGTGTTGTTATTATTGATAATATGTTGTCTTTTGTGTAAGACTGATTAATATATGTTTGTGGTGAGGTTTATTATAGTGTGATTAAGGAAGAGGTAAAAGCTTTTTTTAAGAGTTTTTTAAGAATTTTGAGGAAATGGGCTTGTGTTTGGGAACTTCTTGCATTTTATGGAATGCCAAAGGTCAGGCTTGTGTTTAGAGTTTTTAAAAAAAATGTTTTTATTAGCTGGCAGATTGAAAGGGGTATGAAGACTCTGCTTGATCATCTGTGTCAGTCGCTTCCAAGTTATAAGAAAACATTTTTTCAATATCATAGTTAATGTGTATCATATAGAATATGTAAAAGAAACTAAGGGCAGAATATTTTAGATCATGGCCCGAGAAAGGTACACAAGACATGGGTATGTTGGAGAATATGTATATCTTCTTATCAAAAAGTTATGATGGTAAGGCATTAGAGAAGGGGCTGATCATTTCAGAATTGTGGACAATGTTTGTGGAGACGGGAAAGAACTAGGAAGGTAAGATGGAAGAAGGGGAGCAAATGAAGGAGGGTGTAGAGACCCCAACAGCCCCACCACAATATGTGTGCTCTCCCTTATCACATGTTGCAGGATTTACTAATCCCCCAGTATGTGCCACTGGCATCGCAATCCTCCACTCCAGTAAATTTAAGGAGAAGGCAATCAATGCCTCTGGAGGTGAGAATAGAAGAAATATTAGGATGAGTGGTGGAGAAACAAGAGCACAGAAATTTGGAGGAAGCACATCAGCAGGCTGAGGGAGAGAGGGGAAAGCAGGAGAGCATGGAAAAGAGGAGCAGGAAGAAGGAGACAGGGAGACATCAGAAATATGAGTGGATCAGTGGAGGCCAGGGCAGTTCCTTTTTAAAGTTGACAGTGCTGCTCTAATATACCTCAAGGTGGCTTCTCTCATGGACATATGTCCTTAGAAGGAGAACTTGAGACATTAGTCCCAGAAACAGAGCACTGCGGTAGGGACGGGCCATGATTTGGAATGGACAGAGGAGGTAAGGAATGTAGAGAAGGTAGATGAAGAGGAATGGGAAGTGGAAGAAGAACAGGGAGAGCTGGGTGCTCCAGTACCTGAAGTAGCAGTTAGGGAAATTACACAATGGGGTCTTAGGAGACGCTGTGGTACTCTTATAGCAGTAGTGAAATATAAATGGGTAACATGTAAAGTTATGGGGAAGACAGTTTCCATTGCTACAGAAAGGGTTGGGTAGATCACAATATGTCCCGTGGCCGCATATAGACTGGAATAATCATATGAAGTCATCACCGCTCACGGGCAGGGAAGTGGATTTATGCAGTAGGAAAGCAAACAGATGGTATTATGTTGGCCTTGGGATATATAAAACATGTGTTTGCTGCCCTTATAGGAGAATAATCAGATGAAATTTGGAGGAGAGCCGGGTATCCATGGGTAAAGCTAGACACACATAACCACAATGGTTCACCCTTTAACAATTGCAGGGCAAATGTGTGGGCTGCTTTAAGAGCCATGCACCCTGACACACCAGATATCAATTCCATCACATATAATACCTTGAGAGGCGGATGATGACCTGCTGCATATATACAACAGATTCAGGAGATGTGGAGAGCAAAGACAGGGGAAATATGAGATACATATGTGGTTCTTTTCTTATTTATGTTAAAAAGAGGACTCCCCAAGGAGGTACAGCAAGATTTGGATAAAGTTGTAGGAATAGAAGCAAAGTGTTGGCCAGAAATTCAAGCACATATAAAGCACCATTGCAAAAGGAGGACATAGAAAGAAAAAGAAGTAGCAAAGCAGGTGCAGAAAGCAGATGCTAAATTGATTCAAAAGAAATTGGCTAAAATAATTTTAGAAGGAGCTATGATTACAAGCAACAACAAGGACAATTTGAATCAAATAGGGCACACGCGTGGATGGATGTATACGCTCCTAATTTCAGAGACATGGGATGGTGTTCAAGGGGCAGAGGAAATTCTTAAGATGGGAGGAGGGGATCATTTGGTGTATTTAGAGCAATGAGGCTTAGGCTTGGTGGACAAATGGGAGGCCAGTTTGGGTGACCATATGGAGTCCAGTGTTGGTCCTGTGGGGAATGGGACATTTATTACAGAATTGCCAGAGTAGGCCATCATAGTTTTGTGATCCACATGCCAACACCAATGGACCAGCAAGTAGGTTTGCAGGTTATCTCGCTCCCCAAATGCAGACCCCAAATATGTCCTGCCTCTCAGGCTCTGTGCAACTGCAGCAAGCCTGGGGAGGACAGAACCCGGAGTCTGAGGCTGCAGAGACCTATGTACCATAACCAGTTGTGTCAGCGTAGGCACCAGTACAGCCATGGGAGAGGTATCTCATTAAAAGAGAGCATGTGTTTTGGGGAAAGCCCTTCGCCGCACCCGAGTACAAATTCATGCCCAGATTAGGACAGCCCACAGAGAGCTCTGATGTGTTCAGTCCTGTTTATTACTGCTGATCCAGAAGAGGAACCCTAGGTAGCTGTAATGATAGGCGATCACATTTTTTCCTATGTGGTCGTTAGATGGGTCAACTAAATCATGCATTAAAGAAGGCAAGGTTCTCCTTATAGATAAAATAATGGACACTCAGGGATTCTCTGGGGCTATTCTGTTGGTTCCATACAAGGAGGATTTACCTATCAAAGTAGGTGCTCAATATTCACCAGCTCCTTTGTTGTACTGCACAGATACCCCAGTGAATCTCTTGGGCAGAGACTTGTTGAGTAAGCTGAATATGATGATCTTGTTTACCGAACCAGGTATAGTATGTGTGACCCAGGTTTGTATCATGTGGCGCTTTTTCAAGCATGTTATAGTGACCGTGCAAAAAGGGGGGGGGTTGCTTGTACATTCAGATATATTTTGTTATGGATCCATGTTTGTTTTGGGGTGGGTCCTTGGATTCAGGATGGAGCATTACGAATACCAGGGTTTAGCCCACAGTATCACCAGAGAAAGCATCAGGTACGGTTATTTAGATACTTCTAGATGATGTAACTGTTAGATAGGAAAATGTGGTTCTCTCAGACACTGATGAGGAAGGAGAGGAATGGTGTACAGTTCTGTGCATTGATCCGACACTATCATTGTGAGAGGTGTCTGACAAACAATTGTTCGAAGAAGCCTAGCAAACATGAGAAATTCTCTTTGAGGTGAGCATACTTTACAATATAAAGATAGAGCATAGAGAGATACCTTAGACTATGTCTACTGTTAGAACCCCATCCACATATTGGAAGGAAGATCTTGAGAAAGTGCCTAGTCATTTGAGAACTAGCAATCCTCATGATGTGGGGTTTACTCAAAAGCATAGGAGTGTTAAAGATAAAATTGAAGCCTAGTGCGATGTTGCCACATGTGAGACAGTAACCCATGTCTAAGGAGGTAGATGAAGGGATGTCTGACACAATTATGGCATTGTGGAAGCAAGGTATTATACAACCTTCTGTGTCCCAATATAACACGGCTGCGTATCCTGTAAAAAAGGCAAAGGGGTCCAGTTGGAGGATGGTACATGATTTGCATCCTCTGAATAATATTGTTGAAGCAGAGCCCCTGGTAATACCGATTCCTGCTGCTATTCTGCTATTCTTTGTAACATCCCTACTGGATCCACTCACTTTACTGTGATTGATCTGAAGAATGCATTGTTCTCAGTCCCTTTGCACCTGCACCTTGACTCTCAGTATCTTATTGTATTTACCTATAGATGCCAAATAGTTCAGTACATGATATTACCACAGGGCTATTGTGAGTCCCAGAGTATGTGTAATTGGGTGGTTCAAATGAGGTAGCTGGTACTGACATCTTGACCACAAGGTTCCTTAAATGCAATAAACATGAATGTCAAGACTACAAACTTATGTGTCAAAAATGTCTATATCAAACTCAATTTACTGGAGAAAAAGATGTTAATGTCTGTACAACCAAACTATGATACAAATGTATCTTTATTTTAACCAATTCATTAAAAAAAAAGTTCTCTTTGGGATATACTCACTCAGAAAGAGTAACTTAAAAAACTGCTATTTACCCAGGATCCATACTTGCCTAGACTGCAAAATATACTCATTATTGTTGCTTGCAATGTTCGGATACCCCTTTCATCACATCTACATATTTCGTGTTGGGGATCATATAATCAAAAAACCAACTGTCCTTCATTATGAATGTGTGAACAGCAGCCCATTAAGCTGCCATCATATTTCGATCATTTAAATAATCTAAAAAAACATTAGCCATTGGGAATTTCTTTTAGGGACACAGCGCAACATAATTCACAATGAGTTACGGCTAATATATCAAAAAAGAAAAATAATATAAAAAACCTCACCTCAATTATTAGTGTGATGAGAGATGTCTCACCAGGCCTGGAGTGGCTAAGGAAGAAGCCCGCCTTTGAGTGAAGAAAATTCTGGTATAGGCGCTGTGGGTTAAAATGGATGCAGTGGAACCCACCCAGAAATATCCCACAAGCGGGAAACCTTCTTGGATGCCTACAGGAAATAGAATTGCATCTACTACTCATCCATGTAACCGTTAAAGAGACTTGTCCCACAACTGGAGTGGTCATATTAAAGTCACTTCCTGCAACATGAAAAGGATTGCTTGCCTGTTTATATATTCCAAGGTATTAACACATTTGGATTATCTGAATAGTCATATGGTATTGATTTATGAATCAAACGCACATGTGATTGAGTCCTCTACATTGAAACAGGATTCAGGCTACTAATCCATACAAATCTGCAGGCCACAGAATTCAAATGCCCTTGTGAAAGTGAACGGTGGTTAAAACGCCTGCAGTTGGCCAATGAATAATGTAGTCAAGTTACTATTTCAGTCTTACATTACCAAATTGCTGTATAATAGCTTTATGGCTAACAGGATACTTGGAGGATATTTTAATCTACACATGTATCCACATTTTACAATGCAATTCCACTGTACAGGACCAGGGCTTACTAGATCCCTACTGCAAGCAGACATTGAAAAAAGGTGCATGTTTGTCTAAACTATTTGCAGACAAACCCTTCTAAAACTGAGGTTATCTTCTTCCCTCTTTCCTTCCCTTCCTCCTCAGTTACCCCCCATCGCCCAGGTCTTTACTTCCCTCCATTTTGTATACCTTTTTCAACCTCTGCTCAAAATCAATGCATTTCATCCTTCACTTTCCTTTGCCTCTCACATCACACAAAGTACTTGGATCTGTTGTTTACACCTTTATAGCAGTTTGCGTATGCACCCACGTTAGTCTTTTCAGACTGCAAAACTTCTCATCACGTGCTCTATTTGTTTTTTCTCGCCTTGATTACTGCTCTGCTTTCCCTCAAGGTTTACCCGCCTCTCACCTCACCCCATAATGCTCAGTATTTAACTCTGCTATGTGTTTGATTTTTCTACTAACCCCTCTCTTTGCTCTCTCTTTCTTCTCCCCAATGATTCCCCTTCCTCTGTATTGTTTTTAAATCGTGTCATGGTCTGGCTCCTCTTTATCTATCTGCTCTGATCTCCCCTTCTTGCCCCTCTCATCATCTCCTCTCACAACATCAGTTTCTATTAACTTCACAACAATCCCCCTACACAACCTCTCACTTATACACATGTTTTCGTCTAGTGCCCAAGCTATGGCCCTCTCTTCCTCGCAAAGTCTGTTTCTCTCTTTCCACATTGCCTGCTCTGTTTAAAAGGCCCTCTTCTTTCAATTCCATCCTAACCCATTTTGCATTCTCATTCCTCCTCTGATTATTGATGTGTCTCTACCAAATCATTAATGTGCACCATTTTTGTCTAAACTTTTACAGAACTTCGGCAAAAGCTTTATAAAAATATCGATACAATACAAAAATACAAATCTGGGTTGCTTTCCATCTCTTGGATTTTGGCGGTGTGCCCAGAATTGCAAATTTGATTACACCTTCTGAGAGACAATAATTAAATATATTTCGTCAAGTCTCACTTTTAATATTTCTTTACACAGCAAATCAAATGAGCCTTCTCCAGTTGAGGTAAGGGATGTGTACAAAGTCTCACAAAGAGATAATTTGATTTCTTGCTCAGCAATGATTTGAAGTAACTATACAGCACAAACCCAATGAATTACAGCTGATGGCGAGAGAACTAGAAGAACTCAGTACTGCATATGGAAAGACACACAAATTACAGTAATTGTGAACAGCAAAGTTAATTTAAATAGTATTTCCCCCGGGAAACCAGGGTCACCATGTGTAATTACTATGCCAAATACTAATTTTGATGCAATAGATGAAGAAACCTCTGTGCATTTATCTAAGTCAAGGCTAGAGATGGCAACATTTATGTAAATAAAGGACTCCAATAGCAATACACACAAACTCGAGTTGGCAAGATATTTGAGGGTTTTCCACATTGCTGCACTGAACATTACACCTCCAAAATGACCCCCACAAATTCTGATGATAAAAGATTTACTTTTTTCTTACAATAGAATTGAATAAACTATCAGAATTAGAGTTGTTTCATATGGAAGCTCCCATTTCCTTGGAGTAAGGTTGGTGTAGTGAAGCAAGCTTTGGCCAAGGGTAAAGTTCTGAGGCCTGAAGGCCTCACAGCCAAATTCTTTAAAACCTTTAAAGATATTGGCATAAGATTGCTGTAACACATCAATTTTCAGATCAATTCCCACACACAACAATTTTCAGATCAATCCCCACCGCCCCAGCGGGGCCTACTTACTTAAGACATCCATGTTTCTCCCCCTCAATTCCAGGCATAACCCAACTGTGGCCAAAAAGGACCACCCTATATTGTTAGTTAATGTTCAATGCAGAAAATATGCTGTAATCATTGTTGATAGGATTAATAATGTCTGATATAAAAGGGGTGCACCCAGCCAGGTGGGATTTCTCTAGAGTAGGATTGCTTCACACAATACACTCCTCGGAACAAAGATGAATAGCTATGATGGCTCAATGAATTGACAAACGCATTCTGTTTGTGAAGTAACTGTGGCAGAACAAATCTTCCAAGACTTTTAAGTGTAGTGGTCACATTTCATTTTATTAAATCACATTCGGACATTTAAAATGCATGGTTACTCTAAAGAAAGCATGTCTAAGCAGCAATACCCCTAAGAGTCAGGTTACAAATTCTTTTATTTGACATTTATCTTAAAATCAGCAGATAAATATGTATACAATTGATACAACTAACATAATTCATCATTCCCGATATATGGATAGTCAATAAAACATGTTCAGTATTAGTTCAACTCATTAATAAATTAAGTAAGTTAATTATCAATGTAGTACTACCTCAAATTTAGTTTCATGCAAAATCATGCTTTATATAAGTGATTGGCTATTGTAGAAGATCAAAATTAGGTACTTTGTAGATATTCAATTGTCTGAAAAGGTTTGAGGTATCTTGTCCAATGAAGTTAAAAATGCCTCCATGTTTATTAGACTATTAGAATTATTAAGAGGTGTTAATATTGCAAAGGATTTTAGGAGCATGCACTATTGATAAACTTGTTACCTTTACTTTTAGTCATGATCCAGAATAATTCTGCATACACTCTATCAAGCTTTAAAGAGATACAACTGCAACTAAACTGCAATAAAATGTGCAGTCTAACTAAATAGACAGGTCAAAAGTGCTCAGTTAAGAGATAATGCAATATCTCTTTTAATGGTTAAAGCACTAAGCGCTAATCAGAATCTGCAATAATGATTGATCAGAACCTACATTCTGATAATAAAATACCATAAAACATAGTCAGTGTCCAAAGTTATTTGAATAGTAACATTTTGAAATTTTGTAATACAAGAATAGAAAACAATAAATCAAAGTGTAGTCAAATAATGGAAGTAAGAACTATATAAGGTCACCACACCCTCCTACATTGTACAATGCATATGTGGCAGTGAATTCCTGACTGACTCAAGGGGCTGCCTTAGTTGCCCCTAACTACCAACAGTAGGGTTTTGCACATTCTGCCAAGACAGTATTATGTCAGGCATACAGTAAATCTGCTTTATCCATTCCAGTCAAATATGTAAATGTTTTCGACAAACTAAATGAGCAGAGGTTTAGGGTCAAGCTTGAGTATATTACGGTAATTCTGGCAATGCTAAAAAAGCTCTTGTTACCTGTTGGTTTGTTCCATGCCTTGGACTCCAATTATACACACAATACTAGTTCATCAAATGTGTTGCTTGAGCCTATATAATCTTGGGCAGAAAACAGTGAGCAAAGACTAAATATAAGCGAGAGAATATCACTATCAATTTGAGGAAGTGTAAACATGTTTATATTCACCCATACCTATCGAGTGATATTGAGTTTAGCGAGGTATTGAATTAGGAACTCAAAGAAATCCAGTTCACCACATTCCTACAAATGATCAGGTAAGCTACTTTTGTCACAAGAGAATATTAGCACATACTTGGTCATATGACACAAACCAACATGCAGTCTGCCATGGTCTACCTTTTCAAGCCTTTGTAAACTATGCGGGTAGGGGTATTTATGTGCATGCATTTACTATCTCCCTGGATGGAAGCTACTGGATCCTAATGTCTTTAATGTCTTTCCCGGATGTCCAGATCTACTGACAATATCATGAGTCTGCCACAGTCTACGCATTTTGAGTCTATGCTCAGTGGCACAGAATTGTGTAGATTTGTCTCCTTGGATGAAGTATTTAAAAAGAGCAGTTGCCATCTTGCAGACTGGAAGATTATCTCCCCTGGATGTCTGGAGCCTGCTGTTAGCTCCCCGGGTCTAGGTCTGCTTCTGAAAAGCATAATTTGTCTATAACTTCAAAGTAGGTGACTTCTGTAAACCAAAGGTGACTGCTAAAATTTACTCTTGAAAGCTGAGGAGGCTGAACAATCCCTTCTTCTATATGTGGCTGGGTGGGGAGGATCCCCTTTGGTTGAACTCTGGGGAATAGTTTTGTCCTTCCGAGTACAGCCTCTGTGCAGATCATATGACATCCACGTGGGGTAGTTTGGTTTCCTTAGCCAATGCCAATAACCATATGCTTCTAGCCCAGTCTGGATTTTCCTTGAGAAGTAAAGGAGAATTTAGAGGTACGTGTTCTTTCTCTTCCATGACTGTTGACAACATCCTGGTAGCTGAGTTAGGGAGGAGCTCTCTGAGATCCTTTTTGACCCTAGGAATCCATATAGGGATTTTCCAAGGTGCTCTCTCACACATAATAGTTGACTTTTCCAGATCTGGTTTTCATCCCAATCAGGTTGTGGATCCTGATAGCCGTGGCGTATGGAATCTGAACGTTGCAGACTAAGCTGGGTGACTGGGCCAAGGAATACCACTGGTCTTGAGGACATGGGGATGGCATTCCAGGTCATGTGATGATGAACATGACATCCCTTTGTCACATTGTTCAATTGTATTAGTTTAGACATAGACATTTAAAACAAAATGACACGATCACAGCATGTATGGAGGTGTGAATGACTCTAGGGGCTGGATAACACTACATGCTTCATGACACTGATATGGGTATCCCCCATAGCTAATTCTTCCATATTCGGCCTGCTCATGTGGCCCACATCTGTACACATAGAGATGTTAAATAAAGAAAGCACAGACCTTGCAATCCTACTGTTACAGGAATGGTCCATGAGTCAGGACTAGAAGTTTAGCAGGGATTTCCATAGAAATCAATCACAAGAGCGTGTGATTTTTAAGAGTGGCCACGGAAGTACTTGAAGACTCACAAATGTTAATGTGCATTGTAACAAGAGGAGAGAGCTACTCATGAATGGTGACACCTGGATGGACTCTGAGGCAGAGTTGGGGGACTGAAAGGTGAGCATGAAGTAATTGGGGAGCTGCCATTAAAGGGCAGTATGTCTCCAACAAGATGGTGACTCCTCTTCCTATGCTTCTTCTGCAAACAATCTGGACACTATCCTGAAGACAAGATGAGCAGGAAAATCATATATTTGTTAATCTACTTGCTCCTTTCACCTACTAGCCACAGGTGGCCCCGGAAAGCCCTCAACACACCAATTTCACCACATGCTCAAGTAAAAAAAGAAGTGGGATCAGGAACAAAGTGAGGGAGAATGGAAGGAGGTCATATACTCAGAGCTGTACAGACAGAATGCGCAATGGGAAAGGAGAAGGTAGGTGCATGAGGGAGACCAAGAGTTGGAGGAGAGGAAACATTTATGAAAAGGTAGTTAGAAAGGTAGGAAGGGAGGGGGGAGTAAGGAAGGAAGGAAGGGAGTGTGAGGGGGAGACAGAAGCTTTGGGAAGGACAGAACAAGCAGGAGGAGGACAGAAGCATACACACAAGGGTAAGCTTGGCACTCCATGAAGGAACAATCAAAGAGGAGCAGGAGGTAACAGACAGAGTTGTAAAGAGATGATTGAATTTAGAGGAGAATGAAAGGAGTAAAAGGATGAAAAGAGATACAATAGTACTGTGGTGAAGAGATAACTTGCTATATGTTACAATGAATACATGCCCTACTTTTCAGGTGCCAGTTTGACTGGGTACTTTTAAATTCCTCTCATCTCCATCAACCACTCCCCTCTCCCCTCATGTTTTAAATATTTTTCGATCCTCCTCGTTGCCCCACAATGTACAGACCCCTTTCACCACCCCTTATCTTTCTTCTGCTTCTATCACTTACAGCTTTATCCATGATCTTTTCTTTTGACTCCTTCCTACTTTCCATGCAACTATTCTCCACCTTCTTACTTATATATTTCTTTACATCACCACCACTCTCTTTCTGTCTTTTGCTTTTCCTACTCCTTGTTCTTTTTCAGCATCTCTTCTCCAACCTCTTCCTCTTTTTTGTTCATCCTCTTGCTTCCCCTGCTGTTCTTTGCTCTTCTCTAGCTCCTCCTTTCCAACCTCTTCTTTTCTTTCCATATGGATTTGCTTCCTAATACGATACGATAGGTTATTTATAATGCGCTTAATACCCAGAGGTTTCTAAGCGTGGACCTAGGGATCAAATCTGTGTTGCTCCGTGTAGTTTTGCTTCCAAGGCAAGCAAGTTGCCCCTGAGCTAACTTCCTCTTGCTCCTCTATTAGAGTCTGATCTTTCTAAGCTCCTCACTCCTCCTTTTCCATCTTTGTTCTTGTATTGTTCCACCTCCACTTCTTCTCTCCTCCTGCTAAACTTACTCACTGATCTGATCAGTCCTACTCTTCCTTTGAATGCCTCGTCTGCAGACTTGGCGTCTCTCCTATCCTCTCGCTAACTCTCACCATTATCTACAGGACCCCTGGCCCGGGGTCCCACTTCCTTTTGGAGTGGTCTGACCTCTTCTCTTGTCTCCTGGCCTCTACCTCCAAGCTTCTCCTCCTCTTAGACTTCAATAGTCACCTTGACTTTCCTGATGCAGCCACTGTAATATTCTGCAGCCTCTGTGACTCTTTCCCTCACCATTCTACCCTCTGCCCCAACCCACTCACACACCTTGGATGCTCTAATTTCTGCAGAAATCCCCATCTCCAACCCTTTCATTACATCTTTCTCCTGTTCTGACCATGCTCTTATGTCCTCTCATCTGGATCTCTTGGGTCCCCTGTCTAAGCCTCTGCCATCACTGCCAGTCTCCCTCTCTGTCATTCAACCAACAAAGCGAGTTTCAGTTGCTGCTTTTACTGCCACTTTCATTCCCCCTCCCACTCCAACCACTGACTCACACACTGACACAGCCCTTGCTAACCTTCACCTCTCCAACTCCAACACCCTGGACTTCTTTGCTCCTGTCAGCACAACCCCTGGTATGATTCCAACCTAGCCCACAACTGTGGGGCCACACAGAATCTGAAAAAAACTTTCCAATCCTACTGCAGTCTCCACGTTTGCACTGCCATCCCAGGCCCTCTGCTCTGCACTGGCCTCCCACTTCACAACCAAAACTCAGGACATCCTGTCCTCACTCTCCTCTACTCCCCCTCTCCTCTCTAACCCGCTCACAGGCCTCCCTTGGTCCCCCTCTCCCAATCCCTCCTAGTCTCCTCCTTCTTGGCCATACCACGGGATGAGGTCCTCTCTATGCAAGTCTCCTCCAAACAGGTTCCCCCCACTCCTCCAGAACTATCAAGGACAATGTTGAATCCCTTGCTCCAGTCTTGGCTGATTTCTGAAATAACTCCTTTGTCACTGGCTCTTTCCCGCTACCCCCAAGCACTCCTGTGTGCACCCTCTCCTTCAAAAGCCTTCTGCTGAACCTTCCTTCCTGGCAAACTACTGCCCTATCTCCATTACCCTATTCCTGGGCATACGTTTGGAGAAGTTGGTCATCTCCCAACTGATACACCACACTGAATCTGTTGGTTGTCTCCATGACCACCAGCTTGGCTTCAGAGCAGCCAGAGGCATGAAACCTGCTCTCCTGAACACCTGTGAAGGTTTTCTCTCAAATCTCAATTGCAACTCTCCCTCCATTCTCATCCTTATTGCTCTTTTCTCTGCCTTTGATACGGTCAGTCATGCCACCCTGATAAATCGGCTCTCAGATCTGGCACTGGACTGGTTGGCCTCCTCTTTATTTGACCAACCTTCCCAGGTTCAACTGGGTCCTTTCCTATCTTCCATGACACTCTCCACGTGCAGGGTCCCTCAGGGATCTATCCTCTCACCTTGGATCTTCAACATCTACATTGCCCCTCTTTGGTCACCTGATCTCAACCTTCTCTCCTCACTTCCAGTGATAAGAGAATGACACACAGCTCTCCTTCAAGCTTTCCTTCACTTCCTCCTCTTCTTCGTCTCTCATTCCTGACTGTCTGATTGCTATTCAGGCATGGTGCACTGCTAACAATCTCTTCCTTAATGCCAGTAAGACTGAGATCCTTCTCATTGGGACCCCTGCTCCCTATGTCACTCCTACTCTCTGCCCATCCTCCATAGGTCCCCTCCCCTGACCCTCTTGTGAGGCTAAAAACCTTGATGTCATCTTCAATGCTTCTCTCTCCCTCTCTCCTCAAATCACAGACCTTTCCAAGAAGGCCCACTTTCAGCGGCACATCCTCAGAGGCATTCTCCCTTTCCTCACCAGAAACTCAATGTCTCCAGAGCTCTCGTCCTCTCTAAGCTGGACCACTGCAACAGCCTCTTCCTCAATCTACCTTTATCCTCCCTTTGACCCCTTCAAACTAATACAGAATAGGACTGTAAGACTATACTTGGCCTCAAGCCCAGGGACTGCATCTCTCTAGCCCTAAAATCTCTCCATTGGCTCCCGGTGGCTGCAAGGATCACGTCCAAGACCCTGTGCATTATCCACAAGGCTTTCTGGTGCCTGGGACCCCGATACACCCATCTCTCTCCCCCTAATTACCGCCCTCCTAGAGCCTTTCTGTCTTCTAGATCCAACTCTCTGAAGATCAGACACTTTTCCTAGCAGAGAGTGCAGGGTAGATCTCACTCTACGCCCATCTCAGTCTTGAGCCAGATCTCCTTAAATTCAGGAAGCTTCTCAAGACCCTGGATTTCTCTTCTTGCTTCCCTCTACCCCTCCCATGCTAATACCCCCTTTTGCTGCATTGACTGGCTGCCTGGTCCTTTCGGAGTCCTACAGGGATCCGAGCCCTCTTCGCCCAGTAAACCCCAGCAAACCTGCCTCCCTAACCACCCAACTGGCACTTGCCATCCTGGGCCCCCTTACCCTGACTTGCCTGGTGGGGTTTGCATCCCTACCGAGCTTAGTCAGCCCCATCCTCACACTTAGCGTGTGGTCCTCAATCCCTGCACTCCCTGCATTCCCTGGCACCTGCCCTCCTGGCCTCCCTTTAGCACTTGCCTAGCCCCATGGGCCCTCTTCCTGCCCTCCCCTCCCCCCTGCACTGGATGCCACCACTCTACCCCATACTTCCCTCCCTCCCTAGCATTATCTGTTCCGCCCTGACTGGCACTCCCCTCTCTCCTGCACTTCTTGTTGCTACACTTGCACAATCTGAATGACACAAGACCTAGTAGGACCGTTATTGTTGTTTTCTTCCCTGTCCCCACTCCTTTTTTGTCTTGTGGCACCTTGAAACTCCATTTCCTGTGTTGGGGGTTGGGGGTGGTACTCAGTGGGAGGATCACATTGGAGGGATCTCCCCCATAGGATCAGGGACGATTATCCAGAGATAACACAGAATACCCAGCAGATAGCAATCCCTATCTAACCACTTACCTTATTCAGACTCCACCTACGCCACAGACTTCCATATGCCTCTGCAGGTTAGATGGTATCACTTCCTCTAGAAGTACTGAGATAAGGACGGGTATGGTTGAATTACAGAAAGCAAACTAAGAATCTGGGATGAAGTAGAACACTAACAACCCAGTAGAGAGTGAGAGCATCATCATTGAGATGAGGAGGAAACCTGGAGGAATGTGTAACCAACATGGACAGACTAGACATTCTAAAGTAATTGAACTACACTGTACGATAAAAAATGAAGAAGGACTTTCTTGGAAGAGAATAACACTGGAGAGAAACTGGGAGATTTGAAATCAAGACGGAAGGCCAGGAGAGCATGAACCAATATGCTTACCTGAAGGCAGAGGCATATCGGGAAGCTGTGAATGGAGTGGCAGATGAGCAGAAGCTCCAAGCATACAGGTGGTCGAGGATGCTAGTCTGCATGCTCGAAGGGAGATGTGCAACCTGAAGGAAGGGGGACTTCACGGAAGCAATGCAGCCCCTGCAGACGTCAGACAGAGTGGGAGGTCAGAGAGACCTAAGGACAACTGGAGAGAGCAGGTGAGCACCCCTTGATGCTCTGGGGAATGGTTGATGTGACCCCAAAGTGTGGATAACTAGCAGAAAACAAGCAGTCTCCTAAGCATTGATCATCACAGTAGTTGGTAAGATGCTTTCCAGATACTACAAGCCGAACGAACACAGAAATGAGGATCTAAGACTCACAGCTAAAGAGTGAATTACGGAGCAGATAGATAGCCCCTGGCAGGGTAGTGAACCAGGGCTGTCGACTAGAGTTGTGAAGCAGACATATAGTCCCTCACAGTTTAGGGAAACAGTGCTGTCCAGAAGAAAGAGAAGCCTGAGAAAGGCCAGCAGAAGTCAGACATTCCACCACCATTTGTGACACTTTCTGAGAAGCCTGAGAAAGGCTTGGGGAAGAAAGACATTCCCCCACAGAGACATGAGCTATCACAATCTGAGAAATGTTAGGGGAAGGGAGACATCCCCCTGACATAGTGAGTTGGTACCAGAGGGGAGGGAGTCATGCCCTTGGTCTGGAAGATTGAAACAAGCCAATTCCCACAGTAAAAACAACTATGACCAATAAGGGGCATTGCTTATGAACTATACCTCCAGAACCTGGTGAACCTGGAACTTTATATAGCTTCAGTACGGGAGGTAACCTGAGGAAGAGACACATGCCCTCAAAGTATAGTCTAATTGAAACTTCCTCAGTCATTTAGTTTCTTTTGTAGTGTAAGGGAAGGAAGGAGGATTGTGACACAGGATGGTGGACTCATTACTTTAGGCATCCCGACAGACTCTTTAGCCCTTTGACTTAAGGCAGGGAAACCCCTCTTAGAAATAGGGCAAGATAGGTTCTCTTTTCTTTTCCTTTTATTACAATAAAAGCTTTTGCCCATCACCATGCCACCATTCTGTCAGACTCATACTTCTGCACCCTTACAAAGGTAACACGTTCACCTTTAATACATGGGATGCCTGTTTATACAGAACGTGAAAGGGTCAAGCAAATAGGATAGAAAGGTGTTCATGTTATTTTTTATTAAGGTTAAATATATAAATAGGTTTAGGTTCAACTTCAACTTCAATTCAGGAGTCGTGACTGATGAAAAATATGCATAATGTACTGAATAAACACATTGCCAAGACCGGCACATTTTCAGGTTTAGTTCAATGCTCTCAAAAAAATGCATTTCAGCATGCTGTCATTTAGTATCTGTTAATAATGAAAAGAAAAGCACTGGCCAAGTGTACCAAATATGGCTCACAGAGAGCTTTCACTAGCAATCGCCTTGCTGCAAGGGAGGCCAGCTGACCTTCACATTATCAAAGAGATGCTAAGTTTGGCAATTATCAAATAGGCACTTAGCGCCTCTTTGATAATTGCATCTCCACGCTGAACTTCAAAACAGTGCTAAATATGACAATTGCAAAAAAGTTACCGCATGGAAATCAGTGGTAAAAAACACAGGCACTCAGCACTATGTGCAATGTCTTTGATAATCGTGACCCAGATAATGTAAACAACACTTGTGTTATTGCAATTCATAACCTTTCATTGTTGCCAAAGTTAGAGAAGACCCAAATAAAATTCAGTAGCTGTGGTAGTAAATGTACACATATGCTCAAGAGTGATATTTTTGGTGATATTAGATAGGTCTAAATATATGTCGACACATACCATGCAATCAATGGGAGACGTTGTTTGCTGTTTGTCAGGATGTGCTGCTCTGTTAATAGAGGCTCTCTTCAAAGACCTGTATACCAATTTCATTGTATACCTCTTGACCACACATGTTTTGGTAAGGATGCTCAATTCTCTCTCATAGTGTTCTCTGTCAGTACTATTTCTGCACAAGCAAAGAAACTGGACATAAGTTAGATTGTCTCTGATTGAGGGAGGGTGGAATCTATCATATCTGGAAGGAGAGTTGCTGGCAGTGGATTTCAGGAAGATGTGTATTTTTAATGTATCCATGTCAGAAAAAGGTGGTGGCTAGGAAGTTTATTTTTTCTATCTATGTGGCTTGTGAATCTCAATTGAGGATCCAGAGTATTAAGCCAGATGATAACAAATTGAGCAAACTCTTTTGTTCCTTCCCCAATGACGAAAACATCATGTACATATCAACACCATAGGACAATGTAATGAAAACTGGTCTTGCCTATATTGTACATAAATGATCCTCAAATAACTCCACATAGTCATAAGCTATTATAGCTCACATCTATGTCCCTTCTATTTGATGGTGCAAGTGATTCCTTAAGCAGAAGAGATTTTCTGTCAGTGTTAGTTCTGTATAGCAGGTGAACACAGCGGTCGCATCCTATGATTGTCCACTGTGAAAGAAATGGGGCGTTTTGCTCTCTTCATCAATCAATGGTCTCTGGGGGTATAGGAGAACAAAGAGATGCTATACCCTGCATAGAAAATTATTTGTTGTTGTTTCATGTATCTATTCCCCAACTATATTGATAGTAGGAGTCATATATTTCACACAGCTTTTCATAAAAGGAATATTAATAAAGGAGAGTATGGGCCGACCAGGTGGGTTAATAAGAACATGTATGTTTTCGGAGGGTATCAAATAGAGCTTCAACATGTTCCTCTGTGTGAGAAAATAAACCTTTGCTTGGGAAAGCCAACCTTTATCAAACTAGACTTCTAGTCATGTTCCAAGGATGTCTGTCAGGCCACTGGGAGATCCCCTTTAATTGGTTCCTAACTGCTCTGATCTTCTAGCTGTCTTAAACATTCTCTTTCATGTTTGGTATGGTGCATCAGTACGACCACTCACCATTTATCCACCTGCTTTATTATACACTCTGCATTGTTGGAGAGGGAGTCGAAGACTTCTATTTTGTGTCTATTGAGATTAGTATAGCTTAATTTCTTAGTATGCTCTAGAATTTGTACAAGACGCTGTGCTCAAACACTTCCAATTCCAGCAAAAAAAAAACAAACATAAGTAGAGGGCCTCAAATTAGAAGTTTTACTTAGGCCTGCTAAATTGATATAATTTGGTGTGGAGTGTTTAGAAAACCAACTTTTCAACTTTTTTTTGTTTAAGAATGTTTGAAAAATCACTCTAAAACATATATAAGGGCCATGATGATAAGTGGTCACAAACTCCAACCTTTTCTCGAAAATAATGCGCATCTTGCAAAATGGGCATGTATGGTGAGAAGTTATCAACCACCACTGATTGCTGTGAATTGTTCTGTTGTCTCCCCATTGTATCTCAGTTTCTCTGCCTCACCCTAAAAAAGACTGTTTTTCGGGGTGGAATGTTCAACTGCTCCATATGTTCTTCTCCCTTCTGTTGGTGTACTTTGGAGCGTGATGTTGGTCAGGGTTATTCAAACAAGTACAATGTACTCTATGTCTGCTAGAATTATACGAGGTGCAACCGAACCCCACGTCTCCCTGTTGATTTGTGGTATTTGGCATGTAGTCTTCAGTATATGCTTAACACACACATTACCTCCAAGTTACTCACAGTCTAATAATATACTAGTGGAGCAGAATGTAGTTTATTATACTTCATATTTGAGACTTGCTTTGTCATTCTCTGTATGCTTTTAGCAAGAAGGGCAATTCGGGCCTTCTCTATAATCTCTATGTAAAACACAAGTATGCTGCTAACAGTGTTCAGTCACTCATTTGCTGCCTAGGCGAGAGGATGGCTCAGGATCAGATCCACCAATTTCTAGCTCACAAGGTAACAACAGAGGAAGGACGTTCAGCAGCAAAACAGGCACTGATCCTTCTTCCTTCCCTTGTGATAATGATAGCCCTCTCTGGAGGTAGAAATGCTTTACTAATTGTCATGGGTGGATATGAATTGTAATGATCTCATATGGTAATCTTACAAGAAGGTCTAGCCTAGTTTTAAAAGAAAGGGAGAAATGTCTGGAAATAACATTTTGTAATCTTCCATAAAGGATACATTTGATAAGGTTTGACCTTCATGGGCTCTGAGAGCTATTTCACTCCAGGCCTGTTTCTCAACTATGATAGGTTATATTTTTGTCTACCTAATTCCCATAAAGAAGATACACATCAGATAAGAGAAGTACAAATCTTAAGGGAGAAACAGATTCATGCCATCATTTACCAAAGCCCAAAATACTGATTTATTTTTTCTTTAAACCCATTATGTAGGGGAGATGTATTATCATCCTGACCCACCCCCCGCACATTTATGCATGAAAATCCAGCTTTTTAAATGCAGCATTTTTGGCTTCGGTATTTTCATCCGCTCAGTAATGGGGTGATTCCAGGAGAAACAGTGCTTCTGCCTACACATGTGAGCATTTGCTGTGCAATTCATTATTATCATTGCAGTTACGTGGGAAGCAGCATGAAGCGTGCATTAAAAAAAAAAGTAAACTTCAAATGTAAAAAGGAAATTCTTTTGTATGCCCAAACACACCTGGTATCAAGACCTCTCTTCAAAGCAAAACAAGAACAATAAGGTGTCTGATATGTGCAAACAAGGTCTGTCTTTGACCTAGCAACTATAATGGCCATAGGCAATGCAGAATTAAGAAATAGTAAAATATGTTGACCATACTGCACAGTCTTAAAGCCAAGCAACCCTTTCTGAGTGGAATATTATTATAAAAAAAGTAATGGGAAAGCGACAGAAAATATACATTTCTTTCCTGAATGTTTCTATTTTCTTCCAGGCAGTCACCACAAGAGAATGAACAGGCTCGCATTGTTGTGGGAAGGTCCCTAAGCCAATTTAGAACATTTGACAGCCCCTCGCTGCTCACCACACGATAGTATGTGCCTTGTCACTGAATCAATCACACTGCTATGCCTCCCTTTTGTGGCTCAGCACAGTTGCAAGTCTGTGCTAAGGGGTGCCAGACAGTAGTGACAAGATGGCAGGTCTGGTGATTGGGTTGATATTATCAGAGTGACACATACACTAGCAAGAGTTTCAGTGTATTGAATCCAGTTACTATTGCCCCTTTGCCAGTGTTACCAATTCTTGCCGTAACAATAGTGAATTGTGGTCTTCTGGACTTTTCACAATGTAACTGCACTAGATAGAAACACATCGTACCTGTACCATATTGTTTATTGACCATTGCAAGCCATCGAGGCCCTCCTATGATTGAAGTGATTTGTGTTCTCATGATGCATTGACAATTCCTGGATCTATCAACAAATGCACACATGGAGACATTAAGATGGCAGTGACTTTAGTTGTCTGGAGCATTTACAATCTGAGAATGCTCTCATAACAGAACCTTAACTCTGTGGGTGTCCCTTGCTAGCGTTAGACTTGGGAGCCCATTACAATGCCAGGCTTGATTAAGAGGCAATCTAAAAAGGACCATTTTGTCAGGGAGGCATACGTCTGGTGGTACACCGGTAATGTGGAAAAAGCTGTGTGCCCACTCCAACATGGCCACTGTAGTCCTTTCATGCTCTAGATGCTCACTATCTGTGATCTAGATGCAAGGTGATGCAATCTTGTTCTCTTTGAAGCAAGCAGTCGGATCGTCACAACGCTGCAGATTGCCATTTCTCCCTCTGTGCTGCCGTGGACGTGCCCCTGTTATTTACTTTTTGTGTCTCCAGCTGTTTTACTTCTTTTTCTTATCCTGGTTTTACTGCTTTCCTTTCTTCTGGCTACCTTCCTGAAGTTCTTCCTTTTCAGTGCCTACATTTTTAGACTCCATACTGTTGTCTCCTGCTTCCTGGTTCCTCCCTGGGATTTCCTCGTAGTTGCATTACTACCTCGTTGGACTCCTGTCTACCGTCACTGGGAGGGTATTTACACTTACTTGGGGTTTTCCCTCATTTGAGGTTGACTCATGGGGGTCACTTTGGGATCTGGTTGCCTCCATTAATTAAAGAGCACAGTGGCTTCTGATAGGTGTTGATCTGAACACTGCTCGTAGCACTCAAAGAAGCAAGGTAAGGCTGACCTCTGATAATGTGCAACACCAGACCACTACCCAATCCAGGATGGATTTCCAACAAGTACATGCATTGGTGCAAGCAGTCCAGGCTCTAGCTGTAAAGGTGCAAACCCTGATAACTGAAAATGAAAAAGTACAAGTGTATAATAAGCACTGCGCCAACCTCTAAATTATTTCAACTATTTAATATAATCATAATCTGTTAACTGAACAATTTCTAGCTGCAGGTGCCTAACATAGGGGGTCAATCCGAGGTTGGAGGTAAGTAACTGTCCTTACCGGCATGGCACAAATAGCGTGTCCGTGTAGTCCCGAGCCCGCTAATAGAGGTCTATTACGACTTCACAGGCACAAGCTTTGCGTCATGCCGGTAAGTGCATTACCGCCATGCCATAAAAAGGCCGGAAAAAGGCCCTTAGCCGCATCATATATAGCGCAGATTGCACTACCGGCATGAACCAATGCGGCATTAGCGGTCACTGCTAATAACGGTCAACGTAAACAAGCGGAACCGGAAGTAGCATCACCGCGCAGGAATGGGAAGGAGCACGGCGGACATCTTTAAAAACACAATCCATTGCCATCCTCAGCAGCCAGGACCTGTTGATACTGTTGTTCGTGAAAACTCATCCTCCAATATACCACTATGCCTAATGCTGTAAAGAAGGGCTCCTCCCGCCAGCGCAAATAGTGCTTCAATGTAGATGAACTGGCCATGGTAGCTGAGATCCTGCAAGAGCATGCTGGCATCGTGTTTGCCCAGAGCATGAAGAGGGAGGCCATTATACGCAAAAAAGAGATCTGGGCACTTGTGGCACAGAAAGTAAGTTCAGTCAGGAACACCCCACACACTATAAAAGACTGCAGGAAGCGGTGAGACGACATGCGGCTGTGAGTACGCAACATATTCTCTGCCAACAGGAGCCAGGCAATGGCAACAGGCGGAGGAGCTAGCTCCCCCATAAAGCTGGCCCTATGGGAGGACATCTGTGCAAGCCTGATTGGCATGGAGGGCATAGAAGGTGTCGGTGACATGGAGTGTGGCGCCACAACATCGGCGGATGACTTATCTTCTTTGCTCGCCCGTCAATTCTGGGATTATGTGTTTCTAACCAAGGAATTCCAAGAATTACTTGAAATTGTGGGGCCTTCATCACATCAAACACGATTGCTTCCCGATGTCCATCCTGACCCACCAGTGTCACTTCAACAGTGGAATGCGTTACAGGCCCTGAGGCTATTTCGGTTCCATCTACTGTAGTAATGACATCTTGGGTTACTTTCGGGCGGAGAGGAAGCCCAATCCTGGAAACCAATTCACGGTCTATGTAATTTCCAATAGCTCCACTGTCGATGTATGCTTTTATAGCATGCAACTGCTGAGGCTGTTTTGGGTCCACGAGCACCATTGGCATGACAAAATGCGAGGTCAAAGAGTTAGTTTTCAAGCTCGGCAAGCGGACCCCTAGGGCTAGGTCGTTTCCCGAATCAGGTGTCAATAATTCGTTATCAGTAGCTCCAACCACCTTCTTAGGTGGTTTAACTGGACAATTTCGAAGAAAGTGACCGGAAGTCCCGCAATACAGACAAAGTTGCATTTGCCGCCTTCTCTCTCGTTCTTTCTGCGTTAATGGTCCTTTAACACCACCGTTTTGCATAGGTTCGGATACGTCGGTACTCTTGGAGTTAGCGTGGGTTTTGATCAGTATTCGGGTTTCGTACTTGAACCTATCTGCTTTTCTATTTTGAAGTCTATGATCAAGTTGAACCACCAAGTCTATGTAGTCTGCGCAGACCTGGGGTGGGTTTACTATCTGAGCTAGAACATCCTTAAGCTCTCCGCGCAGGCCTCGATGAAACAATGTGATCCTTTTGTTTTCTGGCCATCCAGTTTCCACAACCAGTCTGTTAAAGGTGGCAATGTAGGGCAGAAGATCCTGATTACCTTGTCGTAAGGATAGCAGTTCGTTATCAAGGGCCTGTCCTTGAGAGTGTCGAGCGAACAATCTTTCCATGCTGGCCTGGAAGCCCTGAAAATTCTGGAGAATGGGATCATCCTGATTTACCAATGGAATAGACCAATCGGCAGCACTTCCACTGAGGAAAGATAGTATAAAGGCTCCCTTGGTCTGGTCGTTAGGGAAGGCTCCGGGTCTGCATAGAAAGTGTAAACGACATTGGTTCATAAAGACGGCATATTTCTTGGGATCCCCCGCAAAACGTTCAGGCAGGGCCAAGGCCATGTGTCCAGGTAGATTGATTTGTACCGGGTTATTCAAACCCATTGATGTGGAAATGTCTCCGGAATTAGGTAAAGGAGTGTGCCCTGCCTGGGTTGTAATAACCTTTTGGCTAGGTCATCTGTTCTTTCCTTGGATAGGATCAGTTCTCTTTTGAGAGCGTTAGTCTCCTGGCGGGCTGAGTGCACCTCTGCCCGTAATTCCCCCAAAAGCTGGGCCAGCTGGTCAGTCTCGGAAGTCTCCATAGCGCCCGGGTGGGAAATTGTGGGTAGGCTTCGCGTTCTGTAACGCTCACCTGATTCCCACGGAGGCGCAGGTCTGGCTTCAAGTGCTGATGCTTCTTTAATGGTGAAGCGCAGGACTCTGAAGATGGACAGGAAGGGCCCCTCTACTCTGGCTTCTCTGGCTCGCAGGAATATTCCCCTGTGCGTGAAAAGGGAGTATTACCTACTGACTGAGTTATGCTCAAGCCTCCCACTCTCTTCCAACCCTCCATGATACCCTTCCACGATTCCCCGTGAAGTCTCACCTTAGGGTCAGGAAGGATGAGCTCTCCATCCTGCTTCTGATGCAGGGGCGCGTTGGAACCCAGTTACTTCACTGGATTGAGGATTGATGGGAGTTCAGGTAAGCTTAACTATTCAGGTAAGGTGCTGTAAAAGTTCTGCTGCAAGTTCAAAAGTCCAAGCTTAAAAATAATGTTCATTGTCGTGTTGCAGCAAGCGCTAATGCTTATGTCTTTTTCCCCTTAGGAGCCGGGGTTCGGAATGCCGGAGATATGGCGCCGACCCGAAGTGAAACGTGCAGTTCCAGTAAATGACAGGTAAGTTCTGGATGAGCGCTCGGGTAATGTCTTTGCATTCGCTCATTCAATGTCTTTGTCTTTTTCCCCATAGGGGCCGGGGTCCGGAATATGCCTGGAAGCGGCAAGACCCGAAATGAAATGGGAATGACCCAACAGGTAAGTCTTAGAAGGAAACTGAGCTTTTCCTATTCCTTTCCTTCTCTCACCTTGTTCTTGTCTTTTTCTCTCTAGGCTCTGGGAAGTGGCTGTGGATCCGGATGATCGCTGCTGAAGATGGAGGCGTCCAGGATAGGTGAGAGAAATGCAGCGCTGCAGCGATCGTAGTGAAATGCTTTTAAAAATGATGTCTTCCTTTTCAGGATCGTCGGTGTGATGTCTCTGTGGTGCTGATTTAGCAGGTAAGGTCTTTTGTCTCCCTTTGCAGGTGACCCAGGATACTGACAGGCGTGGCTGAGGTCCAGATGCAGTAGCTGACACGGTGAGCGTTCAGCTGCGAGGAGCAGAACAACGCGAAGCGTGAGTTGCTGATCGGGTGTGGTTTAAATAGCTCTGGGAGGAGTTCCAAGTGTGTATCCTTCCACCGATCAGGTATGTATCCTTCCCCGACCACACCCGGGTGGAAAGTAGTCCCACAGGTAAAGTAGTTCCATTCAGGCCTCAAGAGGGCCTGGATGTAGCAGCATGGTCTGCATCAGGTAAGTGCACATTAAAACACTTGAACACAAGTCTAGCTTTATGAGCCTGGCGCCAGGACAGGGGTCCAACATGAGCCTGGCGCCTAAGGCGCCAGGACTGCGTCCAAAGGGCCCCAGTTTGGGCCCGCTGGCACTCCCCTGGGGGAAATGATGCCTGCCTCTGGGGTTGCTGGGTCGTACCTGGCTCCTTGGAGGTAGGCATCATGACAGGGAGTGCCAGAAAATAGAGTGGCCAGCCTGATGAAGGCATTAGACACTTGTTGGGACCTTTATGGGGTGCTGTGGGGGGTGGAGGGGGGTGTGTGGGAGAGTTGTGGGGGGAGGGATTGAGGGTGTGTGGGGGAGTTGTGGGGGGAGGCGGAGGGGGGTAAGGGTGGTGGAGGGTTAGTTTTCATTGTTAATTTCAATACACCATTGTGTCAAAAGCAAGACCTGAGTGGACATTCATCATTGCGCATGTATCATTTATTCATATACAGTGCATCGTGTGCATGTATCCCCACACCCAGTGCCCTCTGTCCAACTATCATGTCACCCTTTGCAGCCATGTGTGTCAGTAATATTGTGCAATCACTGACTGACCCACAGCACGTCCCTCCTGTGCATTAGCACTTCAATGATGTGCAGTCACTTCTTCTTCATCCCCTTCATCATCACCAGGTGGTTGCATTTTAATGTCACGGGGAAGGGGCACGTTGCGTCGGATACACATGTCGTGCAACATGACACATGCCATGATCATTTTGGCCACTTTCTCATGCCTGTAGTGGAGTGCCCCACCCGACGGGCTAAGGCAGCAAAACCTTGCACTCAACAGGCCAAAGGTCTGCTCAATGACCACATGGGTATGGGTGTGGGATCAATAGTAGTCCTTCTCGTGCCTGTTCTGTGGGTTATTGGGTAGAGATGAGGAGCCACGTCATCAAGGGATATCCACTGTCACCTGCGTGGAAGTCGCATACTTGCTGACGTCGCATACCATCTGCACCTTGATGGAGTGGTATTGCTTGCGGTTGCGGTATACCACCGCCATGGCATGCAGGGCCACCAACTCCACATGGGTGCAGTCAAGGGCACCTATACAATTTGGCATGCCTACCAGTGCATGGAGGCCAACTTTTTGTTTCAAGAACCTCCTGGGGAGTCTGTGGTAGGGATATGTATTCTGTTGTGTGCTTGAGGAGGGCATCCAGCACTTGCTTCAGAGTGCGAGAAAATAAGGGTGGTGATATGCCATGCATGTGCCCCACTGTGTGCTGGTAGGTGCCTGTGGAAAGGAAGTGGAGCACAGCCACTGCCTTCAGTAGAGGGGGGATGGCGATGCGTATTTCAATGAGGCTGACAATGTCATCGCGTATCATGTCCACAATGGTGTTGATGGTGTCCCGGCTCAGACGGTACAGGGTGTAGTTCTGCTTCGGGGTTGGGTTGAAAGGACTGGCTCTGATGTTTGGGAATGGGGGCTGCCTGCGTGGTTACACCGACTGCACTGGTGGGGCATGCTGGGCCTGTCCACCCTCCTTCTCCTGCTGTGTCTCCTCTGTAGTGCCTGCTGTTGCGGTTGTTTTTGTTGCTGGTGTTGCAATGCAGGCACGCCCTCCAGCTCAAGTATTGGTACTACTATTGGAATAATATTGGTGTGGAAAGGGTTGTGGTGTGTGGGTGTGCTCCTTTTGTACAGGCCCAGACTCCATTCCCCCACAAGTGCTGATACTGTGCACCTGTGGCAGTTGGGAACACTGCACATAGCATTTTATGGTTGGTCCTCGATGCCGGTATTTACGGCATGCAGTATCCACTATTTGCACCTTCATGATGCCAGTATTTGCTTGTCTGCTTGACTTGTGATTTACTCCCTTTAGCGGCATGCCGATATTGCCGATTTGATGGGACGCGTGCCCGCGCCCATGCCACTATTAGAGGCACCATTATTTACGGTACCGCTAATAGCGGGTTGGCAGGTCAGAATAGCCAGAAGCGGTAAGCGATGCTGGTAATCCTTTACCGGCATCGTTTGTCCCTTACCTCCAACCTCGGAATGACCGAGGCCACGTTAGTGGCCATGTAGTTATGGTTAAGTTGGTGTTTCCATAGGAAGAGCACTTTTTGGGCGGCTTATAACATCGCTCCCCCTTGACGAATCCTCACCAAACTTTGCAAAATACGTATATGGCCCACTCTGAATTTCTTTGCAAAGTTTGGTGAGGATTCGTCCAGGGGGGGCAAAGTTATAGGGGGGTCCCAAAACTTTTTTTTTTCCCATAGACTGAATGGGAAACATTTTTTGGTCGCGCCTACAGCAAACCGCTGGATGGATTTTCCATTCAGTAGTTTTTTAAAAAAATGACCAAAAAAGTAGGTCAAATAAAATTAGTGATATCTGTGTTCGGTCCACGGACACACTTCCCTGTTCGCTCCGCGGACAGTGTCCTGATTGGCCGAGCAGCTTACGTCATGTCTGCGGACATGCGGCGTGTTCGCTGATTGGACGGTGTGAAGCGTGAAACATGTCAGATTTTCGGTAGCACCTGCCATCTTGGATTCGCGGACGTCTGCGGACAGCGCGGTGAACGTTTGTTCAAAATGTGTATTTAGTAGAGTGTGTTGGTGTGTAGGAGTGTTTGGGGAGGATGGCAGGGTATGAGATAGGTTAAATGTTGTGCTTTTTTATGTGGTAGACGTTCTTTTTGTGTTCGATTTGTCTGCGGACATCACAGGTGTTCTGAAATGTTCTAAGTAAACTGAATGGGGGGTGTTCTGAGGACTCAATATGTATCCGTTTTGTTCGCAAAAAAGCTGAAACTGTTCTAAGAACACTTGCGGTGTCCTGAAATGTTCGCAAATAAACAAAATGGGGGTGTTCTGAGGACGCTGTCCGTATTGTTCATTTTCAAGTTGATTGTGTTCTAAGAACACTCGTGGTGTCCTAAAATGTTTGTAAGGGGTGTCCTGAAGACGCTGTCCGTATTGTTCGTTGTCAAGTTGAAAATGTTCTAAGAACACTTGCGGTGTCCTGAAATGTTCGTAGGGGGTGTCCTGAAGACGCTGTCCGTATTGTTCTTTGTCAAGTTGATTGTGTTCTAAGAAAACTCGTGGTGTACTAAAATGTTTGTAGGGGGGGTCCTGAAGACGCTGTCCGTATTGTTCATTGTCAAGTTGAAAATGTTCTAAGAACACTCGCGGTGTCCTGAAATGTTCGTAGGGGGTGTCCTGAAGACGCTGTTCGTAGGCAAGTTGAATGTGTTCTCAGAACACTTGCGGTGTCCTGAAATGTTCACAAACAAACAAAATGGGGGTGTTCTAAGGACCCTGTCCTTATTGTTCGTTGTCAAGTTGATTGTGTTCTAAGAACACTCGTGGTGTCCTAAAATGTTTGTAGGGGGTGTCCTGAAGACGCTGTCCGTATTGTTCGTTGTCAAGTTGAAAATGTTCTAAGAACACTCGCGGTGTCCTGAAATGTTCGTAGGGGGTGTCCTGAAGACACTGTCCGTATTGTTCTTTGTCAAGTTGATTGTGTTCTAAGAACACTCGTGGTGTCCTAAAATGTTTGTAGGGGGTGTCCTGAAGACGCTGTCCGTATTGTTCGTTGTCAAGTTGAAAATGTTCTAAGAACACTTGCGGTGTCCTGAAATGTTTCGTAGGGGGTGTCCTGAAGACGCTGTTCTTAGGCAAGTTGAATGTGTTCTCAGAACACTTGCGGTGTCCTGAAATAATCGCAAACAAACAAAACAGGGGTGTTCTGAGGACTCTGTCCGTATTGTTCGTTGTCAAGTTGAAAGTGTTCTAAGAACACACGCGGTGTCCGTATTGTTCTTTGTCAAGTTGAATGTGTTCTAACAACACTCGCGGTGTCCTAAAATGTTCGTAAATTAACAAAATGGGGGTGTTCTGAGGACGCTGTCTGTATTGTTCTTTGTCAAGTTGAATGTGTTCTAAGAACACTCGTGGTGTCCTGAAACGTTCGCAAATAAACAAAATGGGGGTGTTATGAGGACGCTCTCCGTATTGTTCGATGGTAATTTGAATTTGTTCTAAGAACACTCGTGGTGTCCTGAAATGTTCGTGGGGGTGTCCTGAAGACGCTGTCCGTATTGTTCGTTGACAAGTTTAAAATGTTCTAAGAACTCTTGTGGTGTCCTGCAATGTTCGCAAATAAACAAAATGCGGGTGTGTTCTAAGAACTCACGCGTTGTCCTGAAATGTTCGTAGGGGGTGTCCTGAAGACGCTGTCCGTATTGTTCAATGGCATGTTGAATGTGTTCTAAGAACACTCGTGGTGTCCTGAAATGTTCGCAAATAAACAAAATGGGGGTGTTCTGAGGACGCTGTCCGTATTGTTCTGTGGCAAGCTGAATGGGTTCTAAGAACACTCGTGGTGTCCTGAAATGTTCGCAAATAAACAAAATGGGGGTGTTCTGAGGACGCTGTCCGTATTGTTCGTTGTCAAGTTGAAAGTGTTCTAAGAACTCTCGCTTTGTCCTGAAATGTTCGTAGGGGGTGTCCTGAAGACGCTGTCCGTATTGTTCTTTGTCAAGTTGATTGTGTTCTAACAAAACTCGTGGTGTCCTAAAATGTTCGTAGGGGGTGTTCTGAAGACGCAGTCCATATTGTTCGTTGTCAAGTTGAAAATGCTGTAAGAACTCTCGCGGTATCCTGAAATGTTCATAGGGGGTGTCCTGAAGACGCTGTTCGTATTCTTCGCTGGCAAGTTGAATGTGTTCTCAGAACACCTGCATTGTCCTGAAATGTTCGCAAATAAATCAAATGGGGGGTGTTCTGAGGACGCTGTCCGTATTGTTGGTTGTCAAGTTGGAAGTGTTCTAAGAACACACATGGTGTCCGTATTGTTCTTTGTCAAGTTGAATGTGTTCTAAGAACACTCGCGGTGTCCTAAAATGTTTGTAAATAAACAAAATGGGGGTGTTCTGAGGACGCTGTCCGTATTGTTTGTTGTCAAGTTGAATGTGTTCTAAGAACACTCGTGGTGTCCTGAAATGTTCGTAGGGTGTGTCCAGAAGACGCTGTCCATATTGTTCGATGGCAAGTTGAATGTGTTCTAAGAACACTTGCGGTGTCCTGAAATGTTTGCAAATAAATCAAATGGGGGTGTTCTGAGGACTGTGTCCGTATTGTTCGTTGTCAAGTTGAAAGTGTTCTAAGAACTCTCGCGGTGTCCTGAAATGTTCGTAGAGGGTGTCCTGAAGACGCTGTCCGTATTGTTCACTGGCAAGTTGAAAGTGTTCTAAGAACACTGGTAATGTCCGCGGACATTAAAAGTTTCCATAGGCCATAGTTGAAATGTTTGACTCTATGGGTGTGATATGCTGCGGTGGTTGTGGCCAGGGCATAGAGTGTTGGGTGCATGACCATTTTGTCATACACCCAACACTCTATGCCCTGGCCACAACCACCGCAGCATATCACACTTATAGTTGCTTATAACTTTGGGTCAAAAACAAATTTATAAGGAACAAAGTTATAAGATATTATGGGTGTGATATGCTGTGATGGTTGTGGCCATGGCATAGAGTGTATAATATTCTTACTGTTTGGTTTAGTAACTGAAGTACATGTATTTCTTGTTAATTTCTGTGATAAAAGAAAATAGCATGTTAGTATTAGTATTTTGTAATGACTTATTACATTGTATAATCAACATTTTTTTTTTGGACCTTCATATTTAGTAGATTACAAACCAGAGTACTGTGCAATTTGCTCAGTTTCTGTGTTTGTTGCTAAAATCATTGGGTCTGTGGGAGAATAAAAAATCCATGTTGGATTAAAAAAAAAACTTTTTTCTGTTATGCTACAGTTTATTTGTTTGTTTGTTTTCAGTGTTCACTTGTTGCTTCTGGCTAATGCTTTAAACATTGGGTTGTTGCATTTTTTTTGGGCACTAACATATTATTTATTTGGTTGGATATTATGAAATTTTGGAGCAGTTAGATACCAGTAGGCGTATTCTAACTGTCTATTTATTGAAATATATTAGTGGTATTGATTTATCTGTTTGGATATTGTTACATTTTCGGACAGTTAGATACCAACTGGCGTATTCTAACTGTCTATTTTTTATATATATTTTAGTGGTATTGATTTATCTGTTTCGATAGTGTTAAATTTTGGGACAGTTAGATACCAATTGGCGTATTCTAACTGTCTATTTTTCTGCTCTAATATAGTGGTGTTCATTTTAGTTGTTGTACAATCTTTGGGCAGTTAGATAGCTTTTGGAATATTGTAACAGTTTATATTTTTTACTACAAGTTTACACAAGGTTTAAGTACAGTTTAGTTATCAAATTTTGGTTTTAAGAACATTAAATAAGCGTTTGTAAGATTTGCTGGTAATCTCTGCTTTAGAGTAATGGTACTATCATTACATTCAAACCATCCACATTTCTTTTTTATATATGCAGTGTAGTGCCCTGAATTGGTTGTGGCTCCTGCGTGGTAGATTATACCTATTTTTGTGAAGGTTTTCTTACCAAGTGATATTTGACCATGTGTGAATCCAGTCAGCTTGCAGTTGTTTTTGGTACCATCTGCATTGTAAGGTAGAAGCATTAGTATTACGTATTTACTATGTGTTTATATTACTAACGTGGAGCGATTATCTGAATTTCATGTAGAACATAATCTACCATGGTTTACATTTTGTACAAGTTGCTAAAATGGAATGGATTCACAATAAGGTATTGATATATATATATGAAGCGTTCATTGGGGATTTCTTCTTGTGTCACATTGTTGCAGAGAGTGCATGTATGTTTCCACGTGTATGAAATCTGGAAGATTTCATTTATAGGTATGTTTTTGTTTTCCAGTACTTGTAGTAAGTACATTAGAAATTCTTGTGGATCTTCCTGTGAGTTTATAGTGAATTTCACCATTCCAGCACAGTAGTCCAATTGTTGTCTTATTACATAAACACTATACGTGTTGTCAGGATTGTTTGCTGCATTTCTGTGAAGTACTAACATTTGCATACACAATGGGTCTGTACTGTGTAAGTAAATGTTGTCAACAATTGGTGGTAATTGAAATAGAATATTCATTGCTACATTTGCGTAGCAACTTACACCAACTATATTTGAGAATTTAAATGGACCAGGTAGTTCTGTATCTGACTGCTTTTTTTGGAGTTTGTCTTCCTTCTTTGAAGAAGTACCTGGTTTACTTTCTCTAATTGATTCTTTTTTGCTTGTGGTACTTGATGAAGTATTACTTTCTTTTACTCTCTTTGGATGATTTGCAGTGACATCCTGTTGCATTTCAGTTTGATTTATTTTTCTTTTATAATGTTTTACTTTTTGTGGAACAGAATATGTGTTTAGATGGGGGGTGTATAGTGAGCGAAGTCTATTGTATTCTAAAATGCAAGGAATATCAGCGTTTATTTTACTTGCATCAAAGTTGATTAGAAATAGACTGTCAAGTGTACGTAAGTGTGATAGTGCTACGTAGCTCATGGCTTCTTTAAAGACTGTGTTACCAATATCTATCATTGCTTTGTCTAGGGAAAGACCTTGTGATTTATGAATCGTGACTGCGTATGCAAGAGTTAGCGAAATTTGTTCTCTGCGTACGTACATGTCTTTGAAGAGAAGGAATCGAGCTGTTGAGCGTCCTATCCTTTTTACTTCTGAAAGTTTGTCAAAGAGTATATTGACAAACTGAATTTTGTTGTCACGTGGGTATGTGTGAAAGCCAACAACTGTACCCAGTGCTCCATTAACTAGTCCTTGGTCCACGTCAAGGTTACGTTTAAGCACTACTCTGCAATTTAAGGATAATTTTAATATCTTTTCTAAGCCTGTTGTGTTTGAGATTGATTTTTCTAAACTATTTAGTCTTGTTGTGGCTTGGTCACACATGGGTAGTGTCATACTATGTACATCTAGTTTGTCTGTGGTGCTTATTTCCATTATTGGTTGCATTTCTTTACTTAACATTATTTAATTGAATTTGAAACAGCTTGCAAGAGTTGGCCTTAAGGCCATACAATTGACATTTTTGTGGGCTAATTGTTCCATAAAATCTGTGCACATGCATTATCGCCATAAAGTGAATTAATTTGCCAGGTTTTCAATATTGCTTCTGCTTCTTTAGAAAGTATACCAATTCTGAAACTTTTTAAGATGTTGGCATATGTGAGATCTGCAAATTGCTGCATGTTTTCTGTTAATTCTCTGTATTGGAAATGTTGCCAAAGGTTGACATTTCCAATTCTGCCAACAGTTTTACGGCAGAATTTGTGTCCTAATGTTCTAAAAATAGGCTCCCATTTTGCTGGTGTCAATTGAAGAAGATCCCCGAAAACAATAATGTGTTTTCCTGCAAAGAGCTCTTCATAGTTTGTTTTGAGTACTTCTTGTAATCTGAGGTGAATCAAAGCCAACATTAGGTTGGAGACCATGCTCACTTCATCTATTAGTAGTATTTTCATTTGTTTCAATACTCTGCGTAGTTCCATTGCAGCTTCTGCAGAAAGTTTGTAATAGTCTAATTTGTTTTGGCGTTCTATTGACAATAGTAGTAATCGGTGTAAAGTGACACCACCTATGTTGTAGGCAGCTAAACCTGTGGGGGCAGTGACAACAGCTGACCGTTTGTTGTTTGTCAATTGTTGAAGGAACTTACTGATGATTTTGATTAGGAATGTTTGGCCAGAACCAGCTTCACCAATGACGTACAGTAGTATAGGTTTATAATTAAAACGGGAACATTCTTTATTTTCATGTTGTACACCATGTGCAATTTGTTTTGTTACTTCTTGAGACATGCTACGTTGTTCATTGTTTAGTTTTGATTGTAGTATAGTTAAGTCTTCTTTATCTTCATACTGACACATGGTGTTTTCTACTTCTATCATAGCTAATTCTGCCTCATTTATTATTGATGGTTCTCCCAGTGGTTCTTGGCTTCCTGTTACAGAAGGTTGACTACTGTCAGGAGTGTCCTTATCTAGTTGGGCCTGGAGTTCTTCTTCGTTTTGCTGTTCATTGTGCAACATTGTTTTGTATTGTGTAAAGTTTACATCAGTTATAGTGCTTTCATTTGCTTTGAAAGCATCTTCATATGAGTCATAGTTATCTAGTATTTCTTCTTCTTTTCTCCATGGTTTAAAGAGTTGTAGCAGGGACATGTAATATACTTCTCTATGTTGAGGAGTCTTTAATGACAATTTGATATGATTAATTAAATTTAGTTTAGTGAGTTTAACTAAGCTGCCTTGACAGTTTGTCACTCTCTATTTACCTTTTGTTTCATCAGGTTTTATATTATTTTTGTATGTTTAGTTTTGGGCTATGTGGTATAGACACATTGTTTCCAAAGTATTACTTCTGTTTGGGTAGTATGTGTCCAATACATTGTTTTTAAAATGTCTTGGCTGTTGGGATCATGTTTGGCTATTGTTTCTATATCTTCGTATGATTTTAGAACTCTTTTTCTAGATTTAGCTGGACCAAGACTTAGCCATACTATATTTTCAGATTTACCATACAATGCAGTACCAGTTAAACGATCAGCTGCTTCATATGATCCACATTCTCTATGGGAGAACATTTTTATGCCCAAGCTGTATAATTTCTGAGACACTGTTTTATCTGATGACAGGTCATTCCAGAGGTCTTGGAGCTCTGTCTTTTCTGCTTTGGTTAAGTATGCTGTGACATATCGTGCAACTGCAGTAGAATGCAATGTACTGCACATCTATGTTTGCATCCCATAATTGGGCAATGATTGCATTATACTCATTGATATATTTTTCTTCTTTTCTTTTTATGTGATATGTATTTTTACGTGACTTACCTTTAACACTATGTCTAACTGAAGACATGAGGTTGTTCACTTGACCTGTATTTGTAACTGGTCTAGGGAAACAAAATCGGCATTTGGTGTAGTATTTCCCTTTGTTTTTGGAATTGCGACTACAATATTTTCCACATTTGTGTCTTTGAAATTGTAAAATTTGTACATGAAGATCACTATTTGTGGCTTCTGATGGAATTTCACAAGTGACATATTTTTCAATAAACTGTAAAACAGTGGCATCACTGTCTTGACCAAATTTAGGAGCATTTTCAATCCATAAAAGCATGTGGATATGTGGTGCTCCTCTGGCTTGGTATTCTTTTCTCCAAAAGAAGTGTTGCACTTCTCCAAGGGGAGAAACAGTTTTATTACAAATAAAATGTAGCATAGCAATGAAGCGATGGTGAAAATATCTTGAAACATTAACAGGATCCAAAGAACAAAGTTCTCCAGGTGTTAGTATATCTATGATTGTTTTGTTTTTGTTTGATATGCGTAGGAAATCATGTAAATCTTCCCATGCATTTTCTGCAAAACTTAATGTAACAAACTAAGTTGGTGGCCAAAGGTTTCTGATCATTCAACGTACATCTCCATGACGTTGAAACCAGTACTCTTTAGTACCACGCATATTTGCTAATAGATTTGTAATATTTGATTGTAAAACCTCATCCTTTTGTTGCACTTTCAGTAATAATTGTGTAGCTGTCATATTTTGAAAGTGTGATCCTGATTTTAATATGTGTGCAACTCCGTAACATAAAGGTGCTAGTTCACTTTCAAAGAGTAGGTGAAATATGTATTCCACATTTTGTCTAAATCTGGGATCTTTAGAATACATCCGTAATGAGCGGTATTCTGATGCTGATATTTGAATAGGTCTATCATCGTACCTTCCTCCTTTGCCAGTGGGAAAGAGTAGAGGAAAAGCACGTGCTTCTATACTTTTTTCCCATGTGCTGATTGGTGATCCTTTTGTTTGTTGCATTTGGTACGTTTCTAGTGCATCTTCTATGGTGTCATTAGAGTGCAAAGGATGAATTGTATAATGGTCTAAAGTATTTGATATTGTAGCAGGATCTAGGAACTCAAATCGACCAGTTTCTTGTGTTTCTTGAATTATTTCAGTTGTATCCTTCAAGTTTTCTTCAATATTAATTTCTTGGTAATATTCATTATTCTCTTTAAGATATTGCAAGGCTTGTCTAACTTCATGTAAATGTACCAGCTATTGCCATATTTTTTTATCTTTTGTAGGTACTCCATTTACTAAGATAATTAAAGATTGCTGCATTGGACGTTGCACTCCTAGAGTATGCACATGTTCTTTTAGATCTAATGGTAAATAAACTACTTTTCCACGAATGCCTTTTACCAATTCTAAGGGAGGTAATTTTGCTGTTTTTGGTTGAAGGCGTATTATTGCTTGAAATGGGTGCACTGTTTGAATTATGATGCTCTCATATAAATTAAGTTGTTGTAGGGGTTTTGGTAGTGAGTATAATTCCAAATTATTTGTGATAGCACGTGACAGAGTTTGGTTGTTGTCAAGTTTTGTAGTGCAGTAACTGCAAAGTATTAAGGGGTCAGTTATTTCATATTTGTTTTCTGCTACAAGGTAGAGAGCTAATTCAAACCATTTAGAATCTTCATTGTCTTCTATTTTGTATGATAGGTCTACAGTTTTTGTGTTTCTTTTATAAAAAGTTCTGCGGCAACATACACACACATGGTTTGGTACTTCAGCTGATGTACTTTTAAATTGTATTATTTCTTTTTTGTATCTGTTTAGTAAAAGGTTGCCATGCGTAGAATTGTTGATAATTTGGTTTAAAGCTATTTCATTCTGTAAGTGGCTTTCACTTCCAAAATATGTTTTCTGGATATAGTCAATTTCTTCAGGTAGGTCTTTTTCTGTACCATGTAGAAGAATGTTATTTAAATTTGCTAGTGCTAAAGCAGGACTTTTAGCATAGTACAGTTTATAGACTAGATTTCTTATAGTAGAAAGATGTGTTGATATCCTGTTGATATCATGGAAGGTGGTTTTACAAGTAGGTCCTGTAATGCAGGCCAATGAATGTCCTTGTAGTCCTGTGTCCTGTCCTTTTTGTGATGTCATCTTGGATGTCCTGGGTGTAGTCTTAGCATGCACGGTGGTGGCGCGAGTTATGGTTGCTTAGCTTACCATAATTGGCGAATTTCAAGTTTTTTTTGGTTTTACTTGGAACCATAACATCCCTTTAACAAAGTTTTTTTCACTGAATTTCATAGGTTTTAAGTAGCGCAACTTAACCATAACGTCCCTTTAACAAAGTTTTTTCATTGAATATATATATATATATATATATATATATATATATATATATATATATATATATATTATAGGGCGCCGACAGCCACCCTATAGTTAAGGTGAGCCGGTGTCCCATAGGAACCCCTTGATTAGAGTAACAGATTTGACCAACATTTTGAAAGTGATTAAAAACCTGAGGACCGTCACAGACTGCAAAGTTCTGTAAAGATTTGTTAAAAAATAAGAACGTTATTAAGCATCCCAAAACATTTTTTTTCCAAAAGTGCAACCTACTCCTTTCATTTTCCCATAGACAAACAAGGTACATTTTTGCCAAGGCGCAAGGCCCAAACTGCTGGACAGATTTGGGCCAGGTCCAAAACAACTTGTGCATGAAGCGTTGACTTGCAATCCATGTGTGGTTTGGGGTTATTCCTTGCAGTAGTTATTTAAATATTTGATGGAGCAGCGTGTGCCCCTGTCAAAAATAGACAGCTATATCTTGGGGATTTACCCAAACCGGTTGCTTTTAGAAATGAAACAACCGCCATCTTGTTTTTCTCTCAATGCAAGCGATATCCGCGGCTGTAGCCGAGGATATAGGAAAATGAAATGCAGGCAAAAAGCTATTTGCAGGTCAGAAAACATGAAACTGCCATCAGGCTAGAGGTGGGGGTGGTTAAAGGGCACTGAGTGAAAGTTGTTGAGGGTCTGGGGACAGGAAAGCATTTTTTCTTTCAGCTGTTTTGGCAATATTCGCGGCTATATCCAGGGCTACGAAGGACTACATATACCCACAGAATATCCACAGATAAGAGAATTTCTGTGCCCGCGGCTATACATTTTGAGGTGTCTGTGTTTTATTTCTTTCAGAAAGTTAATTTATTGATATAGTGATGTTGGGGGTGAAACATTACTGGTTGACATGGTCAGTGAAATGGTAGGTATGTGTCAGCCTTATCTATTGTGGCATTATGTTTTTATACTTTCGTACATGTCAGAGTGTGGAGAAAAACAGAAGAAAATAGTTTAAAAAAATAATACAAAAAGTAGCCACCGTACTGCAGTTTTAGATGCCCCATACACTGCAATTTAGTCTGTGTATTGCCACTCATGCTATTATATCTTGTGCCTATTTAATGATTCCCCTACCCAGTTTACTGTTATGCATTATTCTCTCCTTTGTTTGCCTTCACCTACTTTACATCACTAAATGAGCTGTGTTGCAGTGCTTTGATCTTTTAAATAATATTGTATTTTAAAATCTGAAGTGAGCCCCCATTTTAAATTACAATTTATAACCACAACCACAATAATAAAAGTTAAAGAACTGTAGCCACAGGTATACTTAAAAAAATGTGTTTCGTTATTTTTTTATTTTTTTATTGTATTTGTGTATGTATATGTGATAGGTAGTCCTTAAAAGGACTGTTTTGGGGTACACTGAGTATGGTCTTTTAGCACATTTCTAGTAGTATTTTGATGTTTTGAAGGAGCACTGCATTTCCTTCATTGGTTAGGTGTACTCCATTATGTCTATAGAAATTGGCAATGTAGAACTGGATGTTGTTGTTTGAAATCTATAATTGGTTGCGGTCTCTCATGAATGCTAAAACTACTTTATTAACATTTCTCCATGATTTTTCAATTTTACCATTAAATCTGGTGGTCCATTTCCATTTGTGCCTCTGAGTCAAATTGAAAAAGATAAAGATGGTGTCTGGAAATAGTTCCATTAGTTTTCCCATGTCTTGTTTCATCATTAAAGTAAGGGACACACCTCATACATTCCCCAAATCATTACCTCCACAATGAATTAGTATGACATCTGGCTTCCCTGTACCTCTCAGGCTGAACAATTTGGGAAAAACTTGGATCCAATGCACTCCGGGCAATCCTAACCATTTATTGTAAAACCTATGAAACCAAAATCCATGTTAATAGGTAGTTTCTCAGGAAAGGCCAGTAACCAAAACAGTTAAGTGTTTCCGATCAGCCACACATATTTCAAACCAGCCATGATAGCTGCAGTTTTTCTCTGTTTTCAGGAAAATGATTCCTAGATTGAATTTGTAGTAGTTTGTATGAGAAGGGTATGTATGATGTGTGTGTTTTAGAGTTTGCAATTGGTTGATGGTACTGTTGTTATTATCCGCTGCTTTCCAGCAGCGGCTCAGTGTGCAGTGTGCGATATCCGCGACTGTGGTTGTTGGTGGCATCACCTTTAATGTGTCTAGTTTGATTGCGCACATCCACTGCTCACACCTAGCTTTTTTATGTTTTTTTTTTAATCAAAGTTGGATTTTCTTTCCCAATGACCCAATGATTAATATGTGGAAAGAGAACAACAGTGCTGTATGCAAAAATGCTCCATCTTATATAGTGCACGTGATGCACTGCATACAAGATATGAGGGTCATAAAAACATGTGTATTAAAATGTTTTTCTTAATGTGTGTGTGTGTGTTGTTTAAATTATGATGTTCTCTTTTTTTGAGATAGAAGGATATTATTATTATTTTTTTCAACACAGATGTATAACCACGGCTATGGTGTGGCCCAATGGACTGTTGCATATTGGAGGTGTGGTTAATGGCAGCAATGACTGGGGACGGTGGTAGCTGCAGTTCGTTGGTCCATACCCACAGCTATATGATGCAATGTGGAAAAAAGTCTGCTGTTTGGACCAGAAAGAGTTCATTCTAGGACTGATTTATTTTGCATATATTTATTATAAAAACTATGTGACTAGCCCCCTAATGTTTAATATTGTAACTGCGGCTAGAAAAAAAGTCCAGGAACTCGAACTAGACGATGAGTGAGGAGTTATTATGTATTTTACATAAGTCTTTTTTTGTACTCTTTTTACTGTAGCCTTTGTTATTCATATTTTATCCTGAGTAACATAAACAAAACCTTCAATCCTATAGCTATGGCTACTGCAAATGGAGCAGCATTGGTATATGTATGAGCAGCGACTGGGGGATTTTGTTCGCAGCTAAATCAGACCCACCCGAATGTAGTTGCAGTTTGTAAACAGTTATTGGAAAATTTGAAAACATGTTTTATTCATTAATAATACATATAACTGTACATATTTTAAAAAGGTAAACAGATAGGTAAACAAAGTTTGTTGAAAACACGTTTATTCGGGGGGTGGTTGTGAGTTTTCTTTTTCTTTTATTTGAAACACATGATACATTTCTTCTTTTGCTCAGTTATCTGGGTTTTTACTGCCCATGATGTGTCTTAAATTTTCAATGTCCTTTTTGATTGATTGTAGTTGTTTTTGAACATTAATAAATAGTTTATTTAATTATTTTAATGACTCCATGATTAGTTTCATGGGTAGACTTCATCTGTTTAAAAATATTTGAAATATGTTTTATCATTTGAAGATATAATACAGTTTAACAATGTTTGCATTGGTCGTATAAACATTTGATAGTAAATATATGAAGTGTATGTCTTTGGTAACTGACGTGTTCCTTAAAATATTATTTTTAGTCTCATTTTACATAAATATAAAGAATGTGGTGTATTTTCTTCAGGTTCATGTTCTTCAGCATCTTCTTTTTTAATGTCTTCCTCTGTAGGATACTTGTCCTCCAGCCATTGCATGTAGTTTTCCATTTTAGTGTGGTAGAAGGAAATACTGTTTATCATTTCAGATATTAGAATTAGCAATGGAGGAAAAGTACATGAGGAGAGAAGGTTGAATGTTTGTATTCACTTTCTGATTGGTTGTTTATTGTCTGTGTGGTGGGTGGCTGCCAATCGGATGTCAACTAAAATGAGATTCTGTTGAATTGTTGAACCTATCAGAGAATGTCTTCTTGAGTGATGTTTTTATATGACAATAAAACTGTAGATTATATTGTATTATTGTAATATTGTATTAAGAGTTTTTCTGCATAGTTAATTTTTGGTGATTTAGAGTGAGGTGTAGTTGTAGGAGATTGTGCTATTGTTGGTGTTACATTTATTATACGACTGGATATTTCAAACATGCAGCCAATTTCAGAAGGAAAATATTTTGATTTGAATTTTGAGAATGGGGTTCATAGTGATGTTGAGGACATAGGCGATCTGTTGGCAAAGCATTGGCTTCCAACGTTTTTTGGTTCTATAATATTATTTTAGATGGAGTGTTTGAAATGAGAGGTTTCTGTTGCAATTGTGGAGACATTTTTTGACATGGAGCACAGGTTTCTTTCTCTTTGGGAAAAGAAAATGTATTAATCATCTAAAGAAAGAACACAGATAAATGTTCCAAGATTTGTTGATGTGCAGTAGAGGTAAAGGGTATTTCTCTTAATGAAACTATATTATTTGGATATGTATATTGGGAAAAGAACTTTTAAGAGCCACTCAGAGAACTTTTTAAGTATATTGGAAAAGAAAAATACCTTTGATGCCTTATTTTTTAAAATAGCTGTGGTTATAACAGCAGCCAATGAAACATTGTGCCCTATCAGATGGATTATTCCCACGGGTATCCGTAAACCAATGGGACTTTGTGTATTTTTGGGGGGTTTAGGCACACCTATGAGTATCTCCTTAGCCGCAGGAACAACGGTAGGTCATTCTTGTGTGATATTTCATGGATTTTACAGTATACAATTCTACATGTGTTCCTGATTCTATGCCCTCATGTGTACCTTTATGTTGTTTGAATTGTTACACCTTGTCAATATGTCTTTTTGAATCAGTAAACATTTTACGGGTAGCCATGGCTACTGGCGGTAGACTCGATCCGCAGCTATGAATGCTCCAATTGTACATTGTACATTCCGGCGGGCTTCGGTAGCTGCAGGAGAATTCACTGATTGTACCCACGGTTGTTGCTGTTTCTATTTTAGCGCAGTGATCATATTATTTTATGTATGTTTTAGCTCAGATTTGTACATGTGTTTCTGTTCTCATCTCAAGGCATGTCTGATTTAAATTTGTAACCTTTGCAACATGATTTCCTGCGCATTTGAAAAATCTACGTGTGCCCGTATCTGTAGCGGGGGTCCTCGCTATGTAAATTAAGAATGACTTTTTTTTAATTTAATTTATTTTGATGATGTTCTAGAAAGTATTCTTTGGATGGATTATGTTGTGGTTTATTGACTATTAGCGGCTGTAATAAAAATGTGTTGGGCATTTTACTTGTTTCCTTTCTACAGTCCTCTTTTTGTGCTATTGATATCTGAAAGTTATGACCTAGCTAAACTTAAACTTAAGCGTAGTGCGGATGAGAGGAAATGGAGAGCTTCTTGTTCATCCTCTGACAAACTGGCTGGTCACCTGTTCCAAACACAATACTGACTTTCTGTCCTCACCAAGAAGAGAGTCCACATTCAAGCTCATGTCTCTGCGGAGTCTAACAACTCGGCCAAACTCTTTAAAATCTGCAAGAAGCTGGTCAACCGTGCTGCAGTCTTTTCCCCTCCTGTTGCCTCCCAGGCTTTTTGCAATGCCCTTGACTCTCACTTTATCTCAAAAACCCAGGACATCATGTCCACCCTCTCCACACCTACCCCTCCTCTTCCCTCTCTGTCTGTGCTTGTCAGCTGACCCCCGACCCTCCTTCTCGTCCTTTCTTCTTTTCTCCCCTGATGATGTCGCTAGACAAGTCCGATCTATGAAAGCCTTGTCAAAACAGGTTCATCCCTGTTCCTCTAAAACCATTAAGGACCACGTTGACACCCTCACTCCCACCTTTTCTGATTTTTGCAACCGCTCCTTTGCACCAGGATTCTTCCCCTCCCCTCTGAAGCACTCCCTTGTGCATCCTCTGCTCAAGAAACCCACAGCTGATCCTTCTTGTCCGGCTAACTATTGCCAAATTTCCATTACTCCTTTCTGGGCAAACTCCTGGAAAAGCTGGACATATCTTAGCTTAACCTTCATTCCAATTCTATTGGCTGTCTCCATGACCACCAGTCTAGCTTCAGAGCTGCCAGAAGCACGGAAACTGCTCTCCTGAACATCCTTGAAGATCTGCTCTCCAACCATGACTCTAACATTCCCTCTGTCCTCATCCTACTCAATCTCTCTTCTGCCTTCGACACGGTCAACCATACCAACCTGCTCAACCGTCCCTCTGATAACCTGGGTATCACTGATCAGGCTCTGGCCTAGCTGACGTCTTTGCTTTCTGATTGACCCACCCAGGGCCAACTTGGGTCCTTCCTATCATCTGTCTTCCTCTCTACCTGTGATGTTCCCCAGGGGTCTAACCTCTTGCCCTGGCTTTTCAAACAATACCTGGCATTTCTCGTCCACTGACATGCCATTTTCTGCTAAAATTTCCTGTGCTACGCTAACAACACTCATTTTCAGGCTACCCTCAGCCTCTCTCATCTCTTATTGCCTAGCTGCCATTCAAGACTGGTGTGCCACCAATGATCTTTGCCTGAATGCCAGTAAGACAGAGATACTCCTCATTGGCACACCTTCACCATCCTTTCCCCTCACTCTCTGGCCGGTGTCCGTTGGCCCTCCTCCTACTCCCACCTGTGAGGCTAAGACCCTCAGGGTCATCTTTGACTCCACACTTTCCTTCTCCGCCCATATCTGTGATGTCGCTAAAAAGTCAAACTTCCTACTGCACCGCCTCAGAGGCACTCTGCCTTTCCTCTCCTTCCCCCAGAAGCTTACTGTCTCTCAAGCTCTGTTTATCTCTAGGTTGGACTATTGTAACAGCCTCTTCCTAAAGCTACCTGTCTCCACTCTCTGCCCTCTGCAACTAATCCAGAACAGGACTGCAAGATTTGTCCTTGGCCTCAAGCTCTGGGATTGTTTCTCTCCAGCTATGAAATCTCACCATTGGCTCCCAGTGGATGCAAGGATTACATTCAAAACCCTCTGTTTTGTCCACAAGGCTTTCTGGGTCCTGGATCCAAAATACCTGCACCTATCCCTCTGCAAATACCTCCCCTCTTGAGCCATTCGCTCCTCTACCTCTAACTCGAACTCGCTCAGGGTCAGTCGTTTTTCAAAGAAATGAACTGGGGGTAGATCTCTGTCATTGGCTCGGACCTCCCTCTGAAACAGCCTCCCTGCCACACTTGAGGAGAACCATCTCTGGTTCTGGAAGCACCTCAAGACCTTCCTCTTTCCTTCTGCCTTCGCTCCCTGTCTCCCCTGCTGATCTGTTCTCTCTTGGCACTGTGCACCTGGCCACCTTCTGTCCTATGGGCCAGGTACATGCTCACCCTGCCACCCTCCAGCACTGCCTCCGGGCCACCCATTGCACTGGGGTCTGTATCTGTATCCATACAGTCCCCCTCTTCTTATTCCTGCACTTGTCAACCCTACCATCTCTGCTGCCTTAAATCCAGCACTTGCCACTTGCTGGCTGCACTACCACTGTTTGTTGCCGTTATTATATATTTATTTATTATTATCTATCCGTTCATCGTTTGTTCCACACTTTCCACTTCTTCCCCTTCCATGCACTTTTCCCCTCCCCCTCTCCTATGCACTTGCGCGTTCTCAATTTCACTGGGCCTAGTAAGATTGTTGGTTTGTTCTCCCCTGTTCCGCTCCCTTGCCGTTTCACGCTCTGAAACAATTATGTACGAGCACGATAGAAATGCAATATCAATATCAATATCAAAGTTATGAAAATTACCTTTTTGTGAACTTCTGACATTCTGATTCCTGAACTCAGAGTGTGCACATGTTCTGTGTTTGGCTATTGTGAAGATCTATTCATTATTTGGAGCAGCTGAAGGTGAGTGATTGTGTGTTTTTCAAAATGTATGTATGTTATGAATTGTATTTCAAAGATAAATTAAGTATGGTTAGGTGTCTGATTTAGTCAAGTTTCTAAGTATTGTTTGGAAAGTAGGATTTTCTATATTTGAGTTCGGAGTTTTTAGGAGAGTGAAGAAGCAGTATCACATGTTGTGATATGGTTATATTTTCAATTAAATGTAATTCCTCACTGACATTGGACGATGAGATGTGAATGGGGATGCATAAGACATCTTAGTATCAAACAACCAGCATAACAGTATCCTTGACAAACATTGCAGCCGTGTATCTGCTTTTTAGTTGGATGTGTTTTCCGTAACCCTATATTGATGATTTACTACTGTGTTAGAAATGTAGAAGTGTTTGAATGTGCCCTTAAATTTGAGAAGTTTTAAGAGGCATTGCACCAGATAAATGCTAACTTGGTTATGATGTTTGACAATGTTGTTTTGCTTATTTGTGGACATTTGTGGATTCTGCTAGCTTACTGCAAAAGGTCTTTTGAACTGGTAAGTTTGGAGTGAACATTTGTTCTCTTTAGAAGTGGTTTGGGAATTGTACTGTGAAGTTATGGTTAGAGTATGCCAGGTATTATTATAGTCTTTTGGCATTTCAGGAAAAATACACCAGGCAAATGGTTTGTGAGAAATTATGAAGCTAAGGGAAGAAGGTGAATTCATAGTGGCTAAGTGAGTAGGGTCTTATAGTTTGCCTTTAAGCTTTTATCCAGTAATGTATAAAATGTGGTTTGGCAGTTTCTGTATAGGTATTGGCTTGCAAATGGCAAGGTTTATGCATATATGTCTCTTAATATGTCTATGCTTTATTGTGAATTGTTAGGTTATGAAAGAAATGGATACGTTGGCGTATAAGATTAGTTTGCTTTCCATTGAGACTTATTATTTAAAAAAAATTACTGTGGCAACCACAGATATATCACAACCCAACCCACTTATTGCCCACCTAGTCAAACTCTACTTTTCATATATTATTTAGGCATTATCAGTTGATAAATAGCATCCCACATTACTCAAGCACTTAGGTGAGAGGTCTCCATGGGGAATTATTTTATACTGCAGTGTTTCCACTCCAATTTAATTGTTCGTAGTAATTTAGCAATAGTAATTAGCAACCATGTTTGTCAGTCTCACGATTTTCTGGGAAATGGTGTGCTTTGGAAGGGCAGAACCTATTTGGGGTTCATACTATATAATCTCATATGTCGTTACAGAACACACTGACATAGGGAGATTTACAATGAATTGGGGTGATTAGTAATTTGTATCATTAAAGAAGCAGCATTTATTGAATTATTTTTTTTACATTTATAGAGCGCACTACAGCCCAAATGCATTGAGGCACTGTTACATGAAAATGTACGTAGGCATGATTCACGGTTACATAGGTGGTGGCAACACATAGGGTTTCCTGGTTACAAATAAGAGGTACTTGGTTACAGAAACAGTTGCAAGCAGTGATGAACTTACAACAGTGGTGAAAAAAAACATAGAATGCTTATTTAGTAGCAGATGATACTCTTTAGGAGGGATTCAGAGTCTACATTTAGGAAGGTATCAAAGTCAAATGTGCTGAGCATCCGGCCACAATACGGCGAGATGTGGGGAAGGCGCAGGAGCAGTCATGCACATCAGATAAATAGCCTTGTTTTAATGGCTTTATGGAGGCTAGGTTGGAGTCAATCCTCCTAAGGTGCGTAGGTAGAGCATTCCAGTGTGAGGCCGCCATAGCTGGGAAGCTTGTACCACCTGCACGCACTCTCCGGGTCTTAGGCGTGGAGATCGTGTTAGTGTAGGCCAATCTCGAGGGCCTAGACGACGTTAGCTTATCTCTTCTCTGTGCCAGGTAGGGGGGTGCCAAGTCATGGAGGCATTTATGCATGAGAAAGAGGATTTTACAGATAATTCTCTCTTTGACCGAAAGCCAATGGACCTGCCTTCTTACATTGTAGATGTGGTCCTTCTTGGAGATTCCTGTATCCGCCCTCAGGGTATTGTTTTGAATCAGTTGGAGTTTGGCAATGTTTTTGCCAGCGGTCCCACCAAGGAGGGTATTACAGTAATCCAATCTTGATCTGATCGTTGCCCTAGCAATCGTGAGGCAGTTCTGTAGGGATAAGAAGGGTCTTGCTGCATTAGCAATTTAGAGTAGTATGCCGAGTAGCATACCTCTACCTTTGAAAATATTGCTGCTGTGTTTGTGCTTTGAAGATGAATAGCAAGCTCTTCACTATGATCCCATATTTGTAAGTACTTTTGAGTTCGATTTGGGGAGAATTTGAAATGTGGACTTAAATATGACAAATCTTATGATGGAGTGTAGCTGAAAAATGCTAACTTGGTTTTGATGTTCGCAAATTTTACTTTTTTATTTGTGGTAATTCGTGCATTCTGCCATTTTACAGGGAAAGTTAATTTCAATTGGTAATTTTCCTGTGAACATTTCTTCTCTTTAGAAGTGGTTTGGGAATTGTACTCTGAAGTTATGGTTACAGTATGTAAGGTATTACTGAAGAAATGTTTAGCAGGATGGGGCAAGGGTATTATAGATGAGGTTTGCTAGGGTAGATTTCTGTGCCTGCCCAAGGCACTTGGTCATTCAAACCCTAGTGAGAGTGGGGATGGGTAGTGGAGGGAGGATATAGATGTTGATATCTGTTGTTGAGTAGCAGCAGTAGTGATTAGTTTGTAGGTGAAAAAAAGGATAGCGGGTCAGGTCATTGGCCTTATGATGCTTGAATAGGTGCAAACAGGTGAGGTGCTTGCCTTTGTATGTTCTTTGATGAGGATGCCTAATGAGGACTGATTAAATGGGTAGTGGGAGAAGAAAGGGTGTGACAGGGTCCAGCAGTATACTGAAGGTTGGCTGTCTGAAGTTCTCCAACAGTTGTTAAGTAGAGGCTTGTAAGGCATGAAAACTGGAGTTTACTGGAGTAACTAAGTGGCAGTGCATTATCTTGTAGCTCTCTTCTTTTATGACCTTCCCCATGAATTAAGGACACTGCAGAGATGCATGAATGGTAGGTTGGTACATCAAAGCAAAGATGTGTAACAGATTATCGTGCAACACTTTTAAGAATGTGATTTTATGAATGTGAATTAAGAAATTATGCTAATTTATGACATGTTTACTGTGCTTAGGCCTAAAATGCCAAATTTGCACCTTTAGTTTGTAGTGATCAGTTAATATAGAGAGAAGAGCATGTGCCCTTCTTTCAAATTTCTGTTGATGAAATGAATTTCGTTTAGTAGGCTGACATATTTTTGGGAGATTAGCTTCATATGATTGGAGAAATGTGAACGAGTGCATGTAGTGTAAATAAGATGAGCAAAGTAGAGTTTGTGATGCATTTGTGGTTGGAACAGTACATTTTCAAGATGGTAAGATTGCATGAAACCTGAGGTAATTGTATAAGTGATACTGACTATACGTTGAAGAGCTGTAGAAATCAAGATAAGGGATGCATAACTATAGCATAACATGTGCTACAGTTTGAACCCTCTTCATAAAACACAGAAATTAAATATGGAAAAACCTACTTTCCAAGTAATACCTATACAGTGTGATACATTACAAACCTAAATATACTGAATACATGTTATATCAAGAAGAATTAATGTTATGTATTGAAAACTTAAAGATAAAAACAATGATTGACCGTCACATCCCAATTTCCTTTTTTACAGCTTTTGTGAGATGCCCTCAACAAAGCCACAACAATGTACCAAAAGAAAGATTTGTGTGCAGGAAAGTGATGTTTTGAAGTATACTATTTTTTAAAGTAGTGTTCTTAAATCTGTAGATACAAATACTTTAGATAATACAACAATTCCTGTTTTTGATAATACTTCTAAACATCTCCAATTTCAAATTTAAGATGTACCAATTGAACAAATGTATGGAACCAAGAATGTTTTTAGTGAAAGTAAGAAAAGAAAACATTTATCAAATCTGTTAGTACCTATTAAAAAAATGAATATTTGTATAAGAAAATATAGCAAATGTTCTATTAATTTGAGAAATAGTAATAAAGATATAATAAATGCAGTAATAAAGATACATATAGGAACATGTACCACTATCGAGTTTTTACAAATCTTTGGCAAAGTGTGAAACCAAAATCTTGATATGCGGTAACGTTTTTTTTGCAAAAGAAAAAAGTTGAAGTGATAATTAAAAAAGGTTTTCATATGAAAAGAAAATTGTTCATTTTCAGATAGAATAAACTTAGGAAATCACTTAAGGTGACAACATCATTCTATACAAATATAGAAAGAGTTCATGTACTTTCACGTGACAACCTTTGTAACGTGTTTGGTGGAGAGTGGAAATACATGTCTCATACAGAAAGATTTTTTGATGAGGAGAGTTATATTCACGGAAAGAATGTTCCCCTATCTATTGATAAGAGTGGACATAGCTATGAAGTCCATAATTATGTGATTTCTGAAAAAGAAGAAAGCCTAAGGTCTGATAATACAGAAATTGAACGTTTAGGTCAGTCTGAAATAAAACCTTAAAACATTGTGATGTATGGATGTGCAATTATTTGTGCAATATTGATACATTTTATTGTAACGTTTTAAAGAAATGTTTGCAAGTTTTGCACAAAATAATGTTCAAAGACAGATCAAGATGCTACAGAGAATAGATGACTGTGATATCCCTGTTGTGCTTCAAAAATGTAACATGTTTGAAGGGGTTGTATTGCAAACTGTTCATCGTTTCCAAGTTATTGTTACATTTCATACAAAGATGTCAAAGCTGCCTAAAAAATCATTAGTGCATGGTGTGAGAGGCAAAGTTGTGCATTTTGGAAGAAAATGTGAGCACTCTAGGAGTGACGTGTGACATTACAAATTATTTGTTTGTTTTAGTAAATGGAGTTGCCACTAAACTTAAGAGCATTTGTCAACAGTTTATAGATATTGAACATGTGAAAAACACATTGGTATTTCTATTGGAGCACAATTATTTTTTCAAAGGCAGTCTGAGTGTAGCAGACTTGTATATGCTTGATGTTGATGTTGAGTCAACAAACAAAAGCAGTGATTTTGCAGAGTTGATTTGTGAAAGTAATCCAGAGAAAAAAAACATAGAACACATGACACCAGGAGAATTGTGTTCCATGGACCCTGTAAGTGCATGGCGGTTCTTTCATCACAGATTTTTAGCTATTTTACACTTTAAATGTAACAAACAAAATGGTCCAATAGTCACTGTGTAACATTTCTTTTGGAGGAAAGAGTAACAAGCATGTGGGGCTCCACACCTATGCTGGTGTGGATTAAAGATGCTTCTCAGTTTGGTAAAGAAAGTGATGGCTGTGTAATGTAGTTCAAAGAAAAATATGTCTCTTTTCCATTCCTGCACTGCATGTGAATGCTGATCTACGGAACAAAGTGGAAATGTTTCAAAGTCACTCATCTGGAAAGTTCTATCAGAGAAAATACAAACGTAAAGACAAGTACTACAGTCAGTGCAAATGTGGCTATCAATTGGTCATGCGAATAGTTTGATGTCATCTGTTCGACACCATGTTACGGGCAAGTCGAAAAGAAATACATATCATTTAAAAAGAAATAAGGAATGCCAATTTATTAATGATTACAATCCTGTCATTGCTCAGCTTTGGAATGCAAATACTGATGTACAGTATATTGTTGATGATAAAACAGCCGTTGCTCGTTATGTTACATCATACATTACAAAAGCTGAAAAGAGCAATGCAGCTGAGGTATGGGCAGATTCATCAGCAGATAAAAGTCTTAGTCAAATACTTAGTAATTAGCAACCATGTTTGTCAGTCTCACGATTTTCTGGGAAATGGTGTGCTTTGGAAGGGCAGAACCTATTTGGGGTTCATACTATATAATCTCATATGTCGTTACAGAACACACTGACATAGGGAGATTTACAATGAATTGGGGTGATTAGTAATTTGTATCATTAAAGAAGCAGCATTTATTGAATTAATTCTTTTACATTTATAGAGCGCACTACAGCCCAAACGCATTGAGGCACTGTTACATGAAAATGTATGTAGGCATGATTCACGGTTACATAGGTGGTGGCAACACATAGGGTTTCCTGGTTACAAATAAGAGGTACTTGGTTACAGAAACAGTTGCAAGCAGTGATGAACCTACAACAGTGGTGAAAAAAAACATAGAATGCTTATTTAGTAGCAGATGATACTCTTTAGGAGGGATTCAGAGTCTACATTTAGGAAGGTATCAAAGTCAAATGTGCTAAGCATCCGGCCACAATACGGCGAGATGTGGAGAAGGCGCAGGAGCAGTCATACACATCAGATAAATAGCCTTGTTTTAATGGCTTTATGGAGGCTAGGTTGGAGTCAATCCTCCTAAGGTGCGTAGGTAGAGCATTCCAGTGTGAGGCCGCCATAGCTGGGAAGCTTGTACCACCTGCACGCACTCTCCGGGTCTTAGGCGTGGAGATCGTGTTAGTGTAGGCCAATCTCGAGGGCCTAGACGACGTTAGCTTATCTCTTCTCTGTGCCAGGTAGGGGGGTGCCAAGTCATGGAGGCATTTATGCATGAGAAAGAGGATTTTACAGATAATTCTCTCTTTGAGCGAAAGCCAATGGACCTGCCTTCTTACATTGCAGATGTGGTCCTTCTTGGAGATTCCTGTAGCCGCCCTCAGGGTATTGTTTTGAACCAGTTGGAGTTTGGCAATGTTTTTGCCAGCGGTCCCACCAAGGAGGGCATTACAGTAATCCAATCTTGATCTGATCGTTGCCCTAGCAATCGTGAGGCAGTTCTATAGGGATAAGAAGGGTCTTGCTGCATTAAGCAATTTAGAGTAGTATGCCGAGTAGCATACCTCTACCTTTGAAAATATTGCTGCTGTGTTTGTGCTTTGAAGATGAATAGCAAGCTCTTCACTATGATCCCATATTTGTAAGTACTTTTGAGTTCGATTTGGGGAGAATTTGAAATGTGGACTTAAATATGACAAATCTTATGATGGAGTGTAGCTGATAAATGCTAACTTGGTTTTGATGTTCGCAAATTTTACTTTTTTATTTGTGGTAATTCGTGGATTGTGCCATGTTACAGGGAAAGTTAATTTCAATTGGTAATTTTCCAGTGAACATTTCTTCTCTTTAGAAGTGGTTTGGGAATTGTACTCTGAAGTTATGGTTACAGTATGTAAGGTATTACTGAAGAAATGTTTAGCAGGATGGGGCAAGGGTATTATAGATGAGGTTTGCTAGGGTAGATTTCTGTGGCTGCCCAAGGCACTTGGCCATTCAAACCCTAGTGAGAGTGGGGATGGGTAGTGGAGGGAGGATATAGATGTTGATATCTGTTGTTGAGTAGCAGCAGTAGTGATTAGTTTGTAGGTGAAAAAAAGGATAGCGGGTCAGGTCATTGGCCTTATGATGCTTCAATAGGTGCAAACAGGTGAGGTGCTTGCCTTTGTATTTTCTTTGATGAGGATGCCTAATGAGGACTGATTAAGTGGGTAGTGGGAGAAGAAAGGGTATGACAGGGGACAGCAGTATACTAAAGGTTGGCTGTCTGAAGTTCTCCAACAGTTGTTAAGTAGAGGCTTGTAAGGCATGAAAACTGGAGTTTACTGGAGTAACTAAGTGGCAGTGCATTATCTTGCAGCTCTCTTCTTTTATGACCTTCCCCATGAATTAAGGACACTGCAGAGATGCATGAATGGTAGGTTGGTACATCAAAGCAAAGATGTGTAACAGATTATCGTGCAACACTTTTAAGAATGTGATTTTATGAATGTGAATTAAGAAATTATGCTAATTTATGACATGTTTACTGTGCTTAGGCCTAAAATGCCAAATTTGCACCTTTAGTTTGTAGTGATCAGTTAATATAGAGAGAAGAGCATGTGCCCTTCTTTCAAATTTCTGTTGATGAAATGAATTTTGTTTAGTAGGCTGACATATTTTTGGGAGATTAGCTTCATATGATTGGAGAAATGTGAACGAGTGCATGTACTGTAAATAAGATGAGCAAAGTAGAGTTTGTGATGCATTTGTGGTTGGAACAGTACATTTTCAAGATGGTAAGATTGCATGAAACCTGAGGTAATTGTATAAGTGATACTGACTATCTGTTGAAGAGCTGTAGAAATTAAGATAAGGGATGCATAACTATAACATAACATGTGCTACAGTTTGAACCCTCTTCATAAAACACAGAAATTAAATATGGAAAAACCTACTTTCCAAGTAATACCTATACGGTGTGATACATTACAAACCTAAATATACTGAATACATGTTACATCAAGAAGAATTAATGTTATGTATTGAAAACTTAAAGAAAAAAACAATGATTGACCGTCACATCCCAATTTCTTTTTTTACAGCTTTTGTGAGATGCCCTCAACAAAGCAACAACAATGTACCAAAAGAAAGATTTGTGTGCAGGAAAGTGATGTTTTGAAGTATACTATTTTTTAAAGTAGTGTTCTTAAATCTGTAGATACAAATACTTTAGATAATACAACAATTCCTGTTATTGATAATACTTCTATACATCTGCAATTTCAAATTTAAGATGTACCAATTGAACAAATGTATGGAACCAAGAATGTTTTTAGTGAAAGTAAGAAAAGAAAACATTTATCAAATCTGTTAGTACCTATTAGAAAATGAATATTTGTATAAGAAAATATAGCAAATGTTCTATTAATTTGAGACATAGTAATAAAGATATAATAAATGCAGTAATAAAGATACATATAGGAACATGTACCACTATCGAGTTTTTACAAATCTTTGGCAAAGTTTGAAACCAAAATCTTGATATGCGGTAACGTTTTTTTTGCAAAAGAAAAAAGTTGAAGTGATAATTAAAAAAGGTTTTCATATGAAAAGAAAATTGTTTATTTTTGGATAGAATAAACTTACGAAATCACTTAAGGTGACAACACTATTCTATACAAATATAGAAAGAGTTCATGTACTTTCACGTGACAACCCTTGTAACGTGTTTGGTGGAGAGTGGAAATACATGTCTCATACAGAAAGATTTTTTAATGAGGAGGGTTATATTCACGGAAAGAATGTTCCCCTATCTATTGATAAGAGTGGACATAGTTATGAAGTCCGTAATTATGTGATTTCTGAAAAAGAAGAAAGCCTAAGGTCTGATAATACAGAAATTGAACGTTTAGGTCAGTCTGAAATAAAACCTTAAAAACATTGTGATGTATGGATGTGCAATTATTTGTGCAATATTGATACATTTTCTTGTAACATTTTAAAGAAATGTTTGCAAGTTTTGCACAAAATAATGTTCAAAGACAGATCAAGATGCTACAGAGAATAGATGACTGTGATATCCCTGTTGTGCTTCAAAAATGTAACATGTTTGAAGGGGATGCATTGCAAACTGTTCATCGTTTCCAAGTTATTGTTACATTTCATACAAAGATGTCAAAGCTGCCTAAAAATCATTAGTGCATGGTGTGAGAGGCAAAGTTGTGCATTTTGGAAGAAAATGTGAGCACTCTAGGAGTGACGTGTGACATTACAAATTATTTTATTTTTTTTAGTAAATGGAGTTGCCACTAAAGGTAAGAGCATTTGTCAACAGTTTATAGATATTGAACATGTGAAAAACACATTGGTATTTCTATTGGAGCACAATTATGTTTTCAAAGGCAGTCTGAGTGTAGCAGACTTGTATATGCTTGATGTTGATATTGAGTCAACAAACAAAAGCAGTGATTTTGCAAAGTGGATTTGTGAAAGTAATCCAGAGAAAAAAAACATAGAACACATGACACCAGGAGAATTGTGTTCCATGGACCCTGTAAGTGCATGGCGGTTCTTTCATCACAGATTTTTAGCTATTTTACACTTTAAATGTAACAAACAAAATGGTCCAATAGGCACTGTGTAACATTTCTTTTGGAGGAAAGAGTAACAAGCACGTGGGGATCCACACCTATGCTGGTGTGGATTAAAGATGCTTCTCAGTTTGGTAAAGAAAGTGATGGCTGTGTAATGTATTTCAAAGAAAAATATGTCTCTTTTCCATTCCTGCACTGCATGTGAATGCTGATCTACGGAACAAAGTGGAAATGTTTCAAAGTCACTCATCTGGAAAGTTGTATCAGAGAAAATACAAACGTAAAGACAAGTACTACAGTCAGTGCAAATGTGGCTATCAATTGGTCATGCAAATAGTTTGATGTCATCTGTTCGACACCATGTTATGGGCAAGTCGAAAAGAAATACATATCATTTAAAAAGAAATAAGGAATGCCAATTTATTAATGATTACAATCCTGTCATTGCTCAGCTTTGGAATGCAAATACTGATGTACAGTATATTGTTGATGATAAAACAGCTGTTGCGCGTTATGTTACATCATACATTAGAAAATCTGAATAGACCAATGCAGCTGAGGTATGGGCAGATTCATCAGCAGATAAAAGTCTTAGTCAAATACTTCTAAGCTTTGGTCTGAAGGTACTCTCACATAGAGCTTGCCTCTGTATGGACATAGCATTAGTGTACTTTGTTTAGGTCTCAGCTCAGCTAGTTCGAGAAATCGAATAATGAAGCTTTTGAGGGAAATTTAGAAGTTAGCTGAAGGAGTACCTGACAGTACAGAGATTGTGAAAACCAACTTGCTTGATATGTATTATCCAAATTGATTTGTAGCATTGTAGGATATTTGTTTATATTAAGTAACAGAACACTACTCATATCAAAATATTGAAGCAAACAGTGACAGAGGAAAGTCTAAAGTACGTGTATGTACCGGTTGCTAGTGAGACATAAGAAATCTTATCAACCACATCAAACTTTCTTGAAAGAAACAAATCCAAAGAAACCACTCTAATATCTGAGCTGAGGAGGACTATTCATATCCGTCAGCTATATTATAGAGTTAATAATATCTCTACTATAAAGGAAATTGAGGGGGACCCTGAGTCAGACCCAGATTTGGATTTTTCCAGGGATAACATTGAGAACATAATAACCAAATTGAACCGTCTAGAGTCACTACCCGTGACGGGATCCGAAATTTGAAATATAAGCGCAAACCCCAATTTCGGGCGGGAATATTTTCTCAATTGCATCGGCAGAGGCGATTGACTGTGAACTGGGTTTGACATCATTGAACAATGAAAATAAGCATCAGATTGTTTATACATGTATGCTGCTTAGATCGGATGAGAAGGAATCTCTGTTGTCTGACTTTTATAGCATGATGTGTGAGAATGGACCCGGACATTACTTGAAAGAATAGAAATAAGATGTCAAGATGTTCTTTAATGGTATTGGCTCTAGGTTTGAGAAAGATACTCCTCCCTGGGGATGAAAAAGAGAATATAAAATCTGGCAATGGTCTGGGACTGTGATTTGAATATCACTAAACGTGGTACACTGAACAGATATGATTTATATGTTAAACAGAGTTTCCTGGTTGAAATTCAATGTAACTATTTTAAAAATTATTATGATATAAAAGTCAGAAGGTTTATCATGATGCTCAGGCTGGAATTGCTCCCAACCTACTCAAAAACTAGTGCGTGGAGTTGCATTCCATATGCACAAAGGCTATGTAGACTCTGTAATATAGAGATTAAGACCTCGAGACACGTACTAACTAACTGCGTGAAGTTAGGAGATATATACAAAAAGGGACATTTAAATCTGAGACATGAATTGGTCAATTATGCCTTGGATCAATCTTGGGCTCTAATTTTATCAGGAACTCAACAGTACTGAATTTTATGACATACCAGTGTGGAAGAAAATACAAACACCTTGGTTGTGTGATGTATTGTAATATCTCACAATGTTAGGCCGAAGGACATACACAGATATAATATTGGAGCTGGTTGGCTTTTCTTATGATCTTTACATGATTTGATATGATGTGGTATTTATAACGCGCCTGTACACAAGTGTTTCTAAGCACGAGGCACATGAAATATGGATGTTAGAAAGTGTTTTATATAGACTATATGAAAAGGGAATTTATTTTATAATTGTATTTGTGTTTTTTTAAGAAGCTATAATGAATGTATTGTTGTTTTTATTGTTTGGTGTTAAAAGCTTTACTCAACCAAATAAACCTTGGTGTCTCTCAAAAATGACTGCACCACAGTCAGTTTCAAAACATTTTTTTTTCTTTTCTGAATCCACTTCTGTGGATAAGTGTAACGCTCACCTGATTCTCACAGAGGCGCCGGTCTTGACTGGGCGACTACCGTATCTTCAAAGGTGATGTGTAGCACCCGGTTGGCTCTTTGGGCTGGACCTCTGTGCACTGTATGCCTGACGTGTAGAGTAAGATGTCTGCAGATAGAAAATATGGGGTTAATGAACTGGGGTTATTGGGGTGTCCCTATCTCTTTCCTCTTCTCCTCTCCTGTAGACCCCCAAAGGTTAACGCTCTCACCTTAGGTAAGTGAATGCCGAGCTCTCCATCTGCCTCGGTGCAGGGTGCTGTAACCAGTTTCTTCACTGGATAGGTAGCGCAGGCCTCTTGACTTCAGGGGACTGCTGTCCGTCGTTTACTGCACGAACGGTAAGTTTCGAGTCATTCAAATGTCTTTAAAGTCTTTAGTAATGATGTCTCTTGTTTTGCAGGGTTCCGGCGATGGCGGATGACGGGCTGAAGTGAGTTGAAGATGGAGCCCGTGTGATGAATAGAAGCGCCTGGAAGCACGTAAGTAAGCGCTTTTTGCCTGCTTCACTATGCGCTCTAACTGTCTTTTTATTTTGCAGGTACGAGTTCGGAGCGGCTGCAGGGTGCTGGAATACCCACTGGATTAGATGTGGAAAGGCGTAATGGCACGTGAGTATTAAAGTTCCCCAATGTCTTTAAACACACCTTGTTTTGTCTTTCAGATGCGGGATGCAGCGCCGAAGGCCTCCGGAGCGTGCGAAGAGTTGGTAAACTTTTGTCTTTCAGATGCCGGAATGCAGTGTGAAGACCTCCGGAGCGCACGAAGAGTAGGTAAGCCTTTGCCTTTCAGATGCCGGAATGCTAACCTGTTCTTTCTTGTCTTTATAGGTGTTGCTGAAGACTGGATTCAGGATGGTAAGCCTTTGCCTTTCAGATGCCGGAATGCTAACCTATTCTTTCTTGTCTTTATAGGTGTTGCTGAAGACTGGATTCAGGATGGTAAGCCTTTTTCCTTAGGCCCAGGACCGGATGCAGAAGACACGATGAGCGTTCTGCTGCAGAGGTTGCAGAATAACGCAAAGCAAGATTCATCCACCGGGTGTGGTTTAAATAGCCTCCTGTAGTGCTTAGGTATCTCCTTCCACAGCCACGCCTAAGTAAGAAAAGAGTTCCTGGTAAGAAAAGAGTTCCTGCCTTCCAGAAGAGTTCCAGTGTTCTGAATCTAGGGAGTGGCTCCAGCCCCACCCAACAGGAAAAGTAGTTCCAAACAGAAGAGGATCAGAGGCTCAACTGGCAGGCAAGTAAGCAGCATGGTCTGCTGAAGGTAAGTCCACCCAAGCATTATGAGCCCGGCGCTTCTAGCGCTGGGACTGGGCATATTTATGAGCCTGGTGCCACTGGCGCCAGGACTGGGTCCAAAAGGTCCCAATTGGGACTGGTTGGCACTCGGAACCTGGGTTATGGATCTGCTTCCAAGGGAGTTGGGAAAACCCTGACCTTTTGGAAGCAGAGATCATGACAATAAGCCCATTCCGATTACATTACACGTGTTTCAGCATCTTGTGTATTTGTCAAACCTGGGCATTCGTTTTTTCAACAAAACATACATTGATTCTTTCATACAACATCTGTGTACATTTAAGTCATGACAGAGATGGTGAGGGTAGGATAATTGTAGGTTTGGTAGTAGATGAAAATAACAAATAAAGAAAAAAGACAAAGAAAAAGAAAGCCTTGTTAAAAATCAAACAATACTAATAATCATTATGTCATACTATGCCTTCCTTATATATGGTGTCAGGGGTGGGATGCGACTCAATTGAGACAAATTGGGGAATCTAAAATTCCAGAGACTTAGTCATAGAGCCACAGATGACTCTATCACCACAGAATAAACCATATGCTTTCATATCTGTAGCATCAGAGAAGCCACTATCCCTCCAGGGAAAAGAGGAATGATTTTGACAAACTTGGTCCTAATACACCTTCCTGGGTCTTATATAAGATTGTCTCCAAAATCTGCCCTGCTCTGGAAGTTCATTCTGGATTTCCGAGTGGTTGTCATAGATCCTGACTTCTGGGGAGACATGAAGGTTCTCTTAAAGAATCATCGCAAAAACTCCTTTTGAAATACATCATGGGGACAAAATTGCACAGGGAATTCTTGAAAGGGCTCTAATTCCCTGTTTTATAAAGAGTGAACCAGACAAACCTGAGAGCAATACCTTAGGCTTTGGATAAGCTGATGAAGCATCTACCACTGAGGCAAAAAGGGAAGAAGAACCAACCATCCTTCCAGATCTAGCCTTTGTGCAGCGAAAAGATCCAGCACTTGCAGAGGCTTTCTTGCAGGTGATTTCTGAAGGGAAGGGTTAGAGAAGCAAGGATTACTGTACAGAAAGGAAAACTCCAAAGAAGGCCTAGGTAAAACTCAGTTACTAATCCCCAAAACCCATCGGAAGATTGTGCTAGAGATCGCACATTCTTATTTGACAGGGGTACACTTAGGATAGTCTAAGATCCAGGCGCACATCAGTGGGAGGTTTTACTGGCCAGGTATCCATGCTGATATAAATAACTTAATTCAGACATGTAAAATATGTCAGGAAACCAGTACACATATTCCATTGTCTGCCCCTCTGAACCCTTTACCAATAATAGAAGTCCTTTTCTCACAAATTGGGATGATATCATTGGATCAATGGAAAAGTAGACTGGGTAAGAAATATGTCCTCGTAATTGTTGATTATGCTACCCGATACCCAAAGGCATTCCCCATGGAGAACAACACAACCCAACAAGCAAACGCATGGGTGAAGTCAAGGAATTGCTCCATATTTCAACCTTAAGAACCTCTATTTACCACCCCAAATGGACGGATTGGTAGAATGATTTAACAAGACACTCAAGATGATCCTAAGAAAGTTGGTGGACAAGGACGGGAAAGACTGGTACTGTATGATTCCCTGGACCCTATTTGCAGTAAGAAAGACTCCTCAGGTGTCCACCGGATTCTCTCCTTTCAAACTACTTTATGGTAGAAAACCAAGAGATGTCCTAGACATGCTCTGGAAAACTTAGGAAGAAAGAGAAGAGGGACCTATTCTTACCCTCTCACAAACAGATACCTGATTGCGAGAGCATATGAAACTTGTTCGAAATATAGTCTATTCTCACATGGAAAAAGCCCAAGCACAACAAAAGTCCACCTATGACAAGAAGGTAAACTTAAATATTTTTCAGTAGTCTAAAAGGTGTTATATAAACTTGTATCAATGTGGCATGGGCCATATGAAGTTTTAGAGCAAACAGAGACCTGTAGCTATAAAATTGCCTAAACTGACAGAAAGTAAATACCCACCTCTAAAACGTAAATCTCTTAAAAGAGTGAAAAGAAAATCTTTCCGCAGCCACTGCCTCAATACTGTCTTGTTTGTTTAGTACCAGAAGAAATTGATAATGTAAATGAATTCCCCAAGAGCTATCTAGTCAACAACAAGAAGACTTAAAAATATTTACTCACAACATTCCCTGGTGTATTCTGCGAGAAACTAGGGAGAGTGCACAGCACCTATCATTATATCCAAAGTTTGAAAACATATAAACTCCAGGAAGGCCACAGACAGATAGTGGTTGAGGAAGTGAACAAAATGCTACGGGCAAATATTATTCAACCCTCTTTGAGCTCATGGTCCTCCCCTAATGTGTTGGTCACAAAACCCAATAATTCCTAGAGGTTTTGCATAGACCTTCGACAAGTCAATGCCATATCCGACTTCGATGCCTTTCCTATGCCGCACAACAACAAATTGATTGATAAACTCGGAAATGCCACCTTCCTATCAACCCTAGACTTAACGAAAGGGTACTGGCAAGTCCCAGTACATGGACCCCATAAGGAAAAGACAGCTTTCTAGATACCGTTGGGACTATTCCAGTCGAAATTCCTCCCTTTTGGCCACATGGGGGTCACGCCACGTTTTAACGGCTTATGGACAGGATATTGCAGCCATACTCCAATTTCTGTGGGGCTTATATTGCCCAGTCGCTGATTCTTTTCTTTACCAGTTTTAAGTTACCCTTCATGAAACTGCTTGCCCTCCAACATTCTAACTATTCCCTGGTGTGATGACTTGCCCTAGATAACGCTGGAGCGACGCTTATCTAGGTGTAGGGGATAGAAAAAGAGACTTGCCCTATACCTATCTGGGCATAATCACTGTTATTTTTGATCACCACTAAAATGCACAACCTGTGGCATATTGCCTGAGTATGTGCATTGAACCTATCAGGGGAAGTAAACAAATGTATTATTTTTCCCTATTTAGGCTACTAAAATGAGGATTCAAAATGGAAAAATACCATTAATGTTCGAGTGCTCTTTCTTGATGTCCAAGTATGATTATTGAGACATTACCCAAACAACATATCTCTCTCACACAGTTGTTGTACTATTCACTGGTGACAACCTCTGGAAAGCATCAATTGTCCTTTGTTTTAAGAGGTGTGACAATGGCCTACTGGTTTCAGTGGTGTTTTAGATATACCACTTTCTTCAGCGACAACAGCACTAGCGTAGTGCTGTCACAATTGTGAGAGTGTTGACTGTCTACCGCACCTGTAAAAGAAAGTGGGGTTGGGAAAGGGTAGGGAATGAATGGAAAGGGAGGCAGAGAAACATAGCGATTGTTCACTATCTCTCACCCTGTGTATCTGCTTGTGAATTTAGTGTACATATTACACGTTGATGATTGGAATCCCCTTCTTAGCCTCCTTAGGTGTGCATCCAAGCAAAGAAGGACCAAAAATACATATTTTTTTCTGTTTTGAAAATGCGCAGTATAATCTTAGCATCCCGTTAGAACCTTTAAAAGATCACAACGTTTCTCTTTTAGGTTTGTTTATATGATGGAGAACTACTTGTCTACATTTTTATATTTTTATAGCAATGCATATCTACGAGAGCTCACACATTATAAAGCCTCTCCTGTCCAGATTTCCCTTTTTGTTCAGTTCAAGACTGTCATCGTTATCATCATCAATGCAGCCAGGGATTCACCTCTTTGCGTAATAATGCCCTCCTCCTGCTGTTGAGCGCAGTTTCGCTGGGTTACTGCTGCTAACGATTTCAGCACCTCTATTGTCGGATGCTTGTTTTTTACTATTTCTGCATTCACCACGGTGCGATACTGCGGATGTGCGGATCGCGTTCTGAAGATTAGTCAGACGTAATTGGAACCTCAGAACCACCATCATGGTATAACCAGTAATCTGTACTTGAAATTATGCCTGCATTGGAATGCAAATTGTTAGTGTTCTTACTCTATTCTGGTATCCCACCTGGTACCGCCTGATCAATCATATTATATTCAATATATTTAATATAATTAATAATTTAATCAATCACAGATGCTGGACCCTGCGCTCATGTGCTCATTGCTTTAGTGGTCCTAACTCTGAGTGAGTTCTCACACCCACATTCTTCCCAAAGCATTATACGAAATTGAATTAACTCTAAAGGTGAACCCAGGGATACTCTTATCATCAATCATCTTAGTGAATGGAACCTGGTTGTTTCCTGTTCAAGTGTATTGATAATGATGCTATTTATCATACAGATTCTGGCAGCAGATAGTTTGCGAAATATCATGTTTGTTTCCCAGCCAACCTCATGGTCTATATTCATGATGTCTCTGAAAGTGATCAGACATATTTTAGGACACCTGTCCTCTTATGGATAGAACCGAACTGGATGTAGTGTCCGCACCCAGGCTTCAAAGAGTGGCTAATGTCTGCCAGCTGGTGTGATCATTTAGGCCAATCTTATCTGTCTTCAGGCAGAAAATCAAAAGCTGTTCTCTCCTGAATAGGAGATTGTAAAAATTACCAGCTCTCTGTGGTGCCATGTTTTTTCCAGGATTGTCCACATGAAGTCTGATGGACCATGCTTTTTTTAACAAAATGTTCTACCATTGGAGCATTCCATTTATTTTTATCTAATGCAGGATCAGTGATTGCCCAAACTAATTTTTATTGGGCACACAGTCATTCCTAAATACCTCAATTTACAGGGACATGTAATGAGGTACATTACATTGCTGCTATTATAGTTTGTCAAGGTATTTTGTCTCCACGGGTCCACCCGATGTCTATTGATGTGGATCTCAACGTGTTGAGACAGACGCTGCATTGGCCACATGGAGTATGTCCTACCGGTGTTCATTGGTTCCATACAATATTCGGTACTTTTTCCTTAGGCTCCTTGTATGTCTGTATCAAGGATTGCATCTCCTTTTTTTGTTGCAAATCTGGGAATTTTCATTCTAGAATGTCCTATATTCAGGATAGGCCATAGCTTTAGTTCTCCCTTCTTGATTTTACTGACCAGAGGGGAGTCACTGAATACTGCTGTGATTTTGTCATTGTTCCCAGTTCTTCTGCCATGTTGCTCCAGCGTAATCTCTCTTGGAATGTTTTTCGCTCCCTTCTTGGCTTGTCTAATGACGCATTTCGGGTAGCCTCAGATCAATAGTTTGTTTGCCAAATTGCTTGATTGTTTTTCTTAGTCGCTCAAGTTTGAACAGTTTCTCAGATACCTGAGGAACTGTCCAAATGGAAGGTTGTTCCTCAAACTCAATGGATGATAGCGGTTAACCAGCAATAAAGAGTTACGGTCTATTGGTTCATTAAATACCATTCTCATTAGGTTGGCCTTCTTTTGCTTTTAAACTTAAGTCCAGAATATAGATCCCTTCTCTACTGTGGGTGTAACTTAGTGTCAGGAATCTGTTCTGTTCATTTAGCCATCTCATAAAATCACTGACGTCTTCCTTGTTTCCATTGAATATAATCAATATATCGTCAATGTACCTCGACCACAATTGAATCGTCTCAGTGAAAGGATTGTTATCACTGTAAATGGTCTGAGCTTCAAAATCTAACACGTACAAATTCATCAGATTAGGTGCAAATGTAGCCCCCATCTCAGTCCCAGATATTTGTTCATAGAACTCTTTTTCATAAATGAAATAGTTCTTTGTAACGGTGATTTCTGCTAATTGCATAATCAAGCGTATTGGTGTTGTTACAGGCGGGTCTCTGTTCTTTAGTACCTTCTCGATGACTTGGAGAGTTGCCATTTGGGGTATCTTGGGGTAAAGAGATTCAATGTCTAGGGTCAGGATTGTTAGCTAGAGTTTTTAAAGCCACCTGTTCTTTTTTTGACAAATGTGATTGATTCTGGAGTGATGCTGTTAAGCGGTGGGTAAAAAGTGGATTTATTCCTTAGATCATTATTGCCTAAATCCTTCATTGGCGTTGTAACGCTTACCTCTGGTGCCCTGCAGGAGTGCCTGGTCCGGACTGTTCCAAAGTGTTGCCCCCATTGGATTACCTTGCTATGGTGGATACCCAAGCCACTCCTTCCCCCACTGGTCTGCTGAAGAACTAAAGCCCCGGTGAACAGTGAGGTTGGGAGGGACCCAGTAGAACTCGGAGCCTCTGGTAAGATGTGTGAGTTAGTCTGAATGAAGACATAGGGGTAAGTAAGTGCAGGTATTTGATATGTGTTTCACAGATTTCCTCTACTTCCCCCTTATGTCTCCCTTAGGTATGCTTTCTGGTGTGAAGGCTGTTGTGCTTAAAGTATTTAGATGAAGAAGGAGGGCTGAAGGTGCCAAGTAAGCATCCAACTCCAGGTGCTTCATTGTGAGTAGTGGTCCAGGCCAGCTGTGATGCACTGGATGCTGAGAGTGTGGAGGTGAGTCTTTGTACAGCGCTGCCTTGTCTTCTTGGAGGTTTTAGCATCTTGCAGAACGGAGGGCAGCTTGCTTTGTATTGTACGTTCTTGTCTGGCGGCGCAAAGTGCTTTAACAAGTCTCTTTCTCTCTTCCTTTCTACAGGTGCTGGTCTCGCGAAACCCTGTTCTGGATTGGCCGCAGCGTGAAGCATGAGTGAAGCGGCTGATAGATTGTTCAAGAAAGTTTGTTCTAGATGGCATACTCAGGTGGGAAATGTCTGTAAACTTCAGACTCTTACTGTATTTTTCTCTGTTTCAGGAGCTGCGATGACTGTGGACCTCGATCGGCAACAATTCCAAGTCAGTATCAAGACAGACGCTGATGCAGAGCTTGGTCGATGAGAAGTCTTCAGTTAAGTATAGCTGCAGCTGGTTTTGGGCATGCACCAGTAAGCTACAGTCTCTGTGCATGTGAAAACAGGAGCGGTAAGCATTACACTGTTCTTGCAGGTAGCAGAAGAAATGCTAAGCACAGTGTGTGATCTGGGGCATGGTTTTATAGCCTCAGGCTGCACCCTGTTAACACTAGACCAACTGGGATGTCAGGCCTTCGGGTCTGCCAGAGGCCATCTTGAGTTCTGCAGCAGGTCCTGTCTCAGTAGCCATGTTGGTGTGGGTCAAAGCAGCTCCTAATAAATGTCTGTGCCAGCCATCCTGCATGTCAAGCCTCTTCCTATGCTGACATAGGAGGGTGTGCCTTGTGTCCTTATGCATTTTTTTGGTGTTCTAACTAGCATTGTGACAGGTGTCTTATCTTCAAAGAACTGTTTCAGACTTATTTTTCTTCATAAATGCTCTATTTCGATCCGTGTTTGAAACGGATAATGCACAGCCATTGGTATAAAGGAGAGGCCTTTTTCAAGGCTATGATGTTGCTCCTGGCTAAGTATGGTTTCTGATAAGTTTACCACAAGGGACACCGGGATTATGGCATATAACTCCTCTTGTTGTCTAGTTGGTACTATATTCAGGTCATTTCCATTTTCACTTCTAGACCATATTAGGTTGGTGGAGGGTTCCATCCTCATCCTCTGCTCGGTGTGATTCGGGGCGATTGGTTCTGCCACTGGTTCTGCCAATTGCCTCTGTTTTTATTTCTGGTTTTGCCTTGCCCCCTGTGAAAAGAATCTTGATTCCCATTGGTGCTGGTCCCATTTGGGGCTGTAAACCGAATATTCCTATTCGGTTGGTTGCTTGCAGATTAGTCTTTTACAGGCGCGGTGGACAGTCAACTCTCTCAAAATTGTCATTTTGTGACACAACTACGCTAGTGCTGTTGCCCCAGAAGAAAGTGGTATATCTAACACACCACTGAAACCAGTAGGCCAGTTTCAGACATCTTAAAAACAAAGCACAATTTGTGCTTTCCAGAGGTTGTCACCAGTGAATAGTACAACAACTGTGTGAGAGAGATATGTTGTTTGGGTAATGTCTCAATAATCAAACTTGGACATCACGCAACAGCATTCTAATATCAATGGAATTTTTTCAATTTTTTAGTAGCCTAATCAGGGAAAAAGAATACATTTGTTTACATCACCTGATAGGTTCAATGCACATGGTCAGGCGATATGCCAACGGTTGTGATTTTTAGTGGTGATCAAAAATAACAGTGATTATGCCCAGATAGGTATAGGGCAAGTGTCTTTTTCTATCCCCTAGCCCAAGATAAGCGGCTCACCAGTGATGTCTAGGGCGAGTCATCACACGAAGAAATAGTTAGAATGTTGGAGGGCAAGCAGTTACACGAAGGGTAACTTAAAACAGGTAAAGAAAATAATCAGTGACTTGACACTTTTTGTGGGAAAAATATTGGGTGGTGTCAGGGATAATATCCATCACTAATCCACATTTGTTGCTTCTGGGCTTATATTGACTACATAGTCATTTATAGTAAGACTTGAGAAGACCATCTTTTCCATCTCTTTACTATTATGAGAGCCCTCATAGAAGTCGGCTTAACTGCCAATCCATCCAAATGTAAGCTTTCTCAATCAGCTGTGAAATACCTTGACTTCTTTGAAGGGAATGGCAGTGTCCAGCCTCACCGAGAAAAAGTGAAAGCCGTCCTAGATACCCCCATGCCTAAGACCAAGACAGACCTCAGATAATTCTTAGGATTAATCAGTTATTACCATAGGTTTATCCCTAATTTCTCAGACAGAAAGGCTAGGTTGACAGACAAATTAAAGAATGCTGAACCCCAGAAAATGCATTGGACTCATGAGGACGATATAGGTTACAACAGCCTAAAACAAACCCTGTGCCAGAACCCGATTCTAAAGGTAGTAGATTTTTCAAAATAGTTTGTATTACAAACTGACGTATCTCTTACAGGGTTAGGAGCAGTTTTGCCACAACAAGTTTGTGATGGAATAGAACACCCTATCCTATTCACTAGTCGAAAACTCTTCCCACATGAAAAAAATGACTCAGGGCCTCATTATGACTTGTGCACAATTACGAGGTCGCCTCGCGGGACCCGCTCTGGACATCTGGTTTTTCCAGACGTACATAGCGGGTCCCGCGAGAGGACCGGGGAGCTAAAAACAGGCCAGTTCGTAATGGGCCCATTGTTAGCTCCCTCCCCATTCCCATTGAGCCCTATGAGGGCTGGAATAGGAATGAGGAAGGACCGGGCCTGGGTTCCCTGAAGAAGGAAATACCGGGCCCTCCATACTTGGAATGGCCCAGTATTTCCCCATTCAGGGAACCCGGACCCGGAAACGATTACCTCCAAAGTCATAATGAGGCCCTCTGTGTTAGAATAACAGGCCCTTTCCATCAAATGGGCCATCACCCATCTAAGATACTATCTCCAAGTAAGGAAGTTTACACTCGTCACAGATCATTCTCCATTAGTGTGGATAAGCGAACAAAAGGATTCTAACCCTTGAGTCATGCAATGGTTCCTAGACACAAAACCCTACTGTTTCACTGTGGAGCACCGAAAAGGTAATGACCTGGGGAATGTCGATTTCTTTTCTTGGTTTCTCTGTGAAATAGCTGTGGCTAAATCCATAGGGGAAGGGCATGTGAGAAACCAAAACGGTGTCTCATCCACTAGTCGCCAGGAATCTGTCATCCAGGTGGCGTGACACAGCCATTGCTTTTGGATACAGTTCTTGGGGGTGGACCAGTGTGGGAGGATCACCTGGGAGAGCAGTCTTCAGGGAGTGGGACATTGGATGGTGCGACACAGTATCCCCTTCCCTAGAACACCTTTACTCTATCCTACCAGGTATGATATTTAGGAACTCTCTCTCCCCCCCCCTTGTATAACCTAACCACTTTCTCATGGACAGCCTGCTATGAGGCAAAATAAACTAAAACCCGAGCTGCATACCTGATGTGTCCCAATACAATGGTCAGTCGTGGTCAGGCAATTACTGACCATAACACACACCTGACTTCCATTAAGCTTCCCACGTGGTTAAAAGGCAGAGCATGAAAGCATACTCTGAGCAAGGCAAAGCACATGAGGAAACCGCAGTTTTCAGAAGGCAGCTGAACGAGAAAGGAAGACAACAAAACCAAAGGGGATTGCAAGGAGGAAAGTTCCCTTGACCTTTTCAACAAGGAACCATTACTTTCCTGAAACCTCGAGAATGAAAAGGGTAAGACCAGGAAACCCGGCTGAAGAATCATGAGGCCCTCACACGTCAATAATGAAGGCAGGGAGAAGCACCAGCCGCCGTGGTACCAACCGCGGCTCTGAGAACAAAGAAGCATATGTGAAATCAACACAGCCAGTGAGTTGGGGAGACCGATACAAGTGTTGCAGCCAAGATTGCAAGCAGCAATGTTGTATGGTGAGCACTGGAACGGACATTGGTAAAATGTGAGTGATAAAAGAAGCAAGTAAAGTTGAACTGCTGATGAGTGATTGAACTTTCAAAGCAAGATATAATACCTTTGACAGAGTGGTCCCGCACTGTTCTGTTTCTCTCTTTGGTCTTCCTCACTCTCATCTTGCCCCATTGAAATCAATTTTCAATGCATCCATTTGTCTTCTCTATCTTCTTTCTCCACATGATTCTATTATTCCCTCACTTTCTGCTCTTGGTTGGCTTTCATTTCAATCTCGTCTTAAATGTAATTTCCTCTGCTTAAATCTCTTTATGGTCTTGCAACAGTCTGTCTTTTTTTTCTCTGGTTGTTTTTCATACTCCAACTGGTTCTCTCTGTTCCCAGACCCAATATCCTCTGGTAGTACCTAATTATCATTGTGCTAAATCCTGTTTCCGTTCTTTCTCTCTGTTTGCTCCCTCCATTGGAACTTACTTCCACTATCTGTCCACTCCATCTCTTCATATGCTCTTCTTCATTCTTCACTAAAGACTCATCTTCTCGAATCTGATTTACAAATGTGTTTCATTTTGTCATTTTCATTTTATTGTACTGTTTTATGAACTATATACACCACTTTGGCATAAAAGAGCTTTATAAAGTCCCAAATAAAATACAAAGAAATTACAATGGAAGGTCTCTGTAAGGTATTCAGCCGAGAAGTGTGTCAAAAGTCAAAGTGTGAAAGAGGGCATATCAAGGAGAGAGTAATTGTGAATTGAAGTGGTCCTACGACGGGTTGAGCAAAATCCCACACACAGTCGAAAGTCTTCAATTTTTGAAGTAAAGAAAAATTGGCAAAGTAGACAAAGTTGGTCCGCGCTCGGCAGAGGGAGATCAATTGAACGCTTTGTGTTAAAGTGGGTCTGAGCAGCAGAGGGGAGCACGGGGAAAGCGAGAATTCGTACATGGGAAATCGAAAGAAGAAAGGAATTGTGATGTTTGTCGTGTTGCATCAGCTCCTCTGAAATAAGAGACTTTGAATGGCAAAGAGACATTGGCACAGAAGGCCCTGATGTTGAAGTTTTGAGCTGAATCCTTGTGCTAAAGAAGCCAGAGACTGTGCTAAGCTTGAGATTGTCCCGCCTTGTCCCATGCTGAAAACATGGGGAAGGGAAGCCAATGGCTTGAATACCCTGACATATCATTTCTTGAACACTTTTCTTTTGCAAAACATTGTTTTCCCACACTATTTGTATTTAGAAGTAAGGATTGGCAATAGGTTTATTAGAATATGCCCTTTCATTATGACAGACTCGACTAGGGCTGAGTTATTATTATTTGATTCTCATAGCTTGCTCCCATCTTTAGATTTAGGATTAGATAGGTATTTTTCAAACCCAATTGAAGTTCAATAAACAACCTTGAACTGGGATCACTTGTGTCTGTTTTACTGCGTGATACCATGCCTTCCTTACAATAGATATCTAGGTATTAGTTACAAGTGGAATCATATGTGTCCACAATGTAAGAAAGATTACACTACTCAAGCTCTTTCTGAAAGATCTGTATATGTTCCTATCCCTGATCAGAAAAGTGTAAATTGGTCTGATCTTCTAACTAAAGGATTCCATGACATGCAATGCAGTGATTGTGGATGTAATTTACAATCAACACTGCACTATCTGGTTTTTAATAAGTATATATTGATTATGTTTTAAAGATACAATGTAGATGGTAGGAAAGTTAACACGTCAGCAATGAATTTTGTAAATAGTCAAGTTTCTCTTAGTATGAAAACTTCTAAGACGTGTGCAATTATTTTTCATAAGGGGACATTCATTCACTGATGATATTTCACAACATGGGTGCATACAGAAGTAGATTGGCTTTTTTGTAATAACTCTACAGTCACACACCAAGCTAGATTGCCAAAGGGTTTAAAGAATGCTTACTTAATATTGTTAGAACCAAAGTTTAAACATTTATGTTTTGTATTCTTCGTCAACATAAACATGCAAAATAAAAGTTTGAGTTGGAAGGATAGGATAATAAGTGTTCTATCTAAAGTAGAAGATGGACTGTTAATAGGATGCTTTTAAAAAACAGTACAAAATAAATGTAGAGGTAAGATTCTGAAGATTACATAACATTGAAGAGAGAACATCATTCTGTAAGTTTCTACTTCTGTTTTATTGTGTAAAACAGTGTATATTTTAATGTGGATAAGTGTTTCTTGTAAGTACTCTGGTTACATACATGGCTCTGTGTACATTATTTTGAGTGTTAGGGAGTGTAGAAGGTGATGACTGTTTACATATGAAAAAGTAAACAGTAGGTTGTAGATACAAAAACAATAAAGTAACATATTTGGAAAATAAATTAGATTTAACTACTAATGAGAAATTTAGGGAGGAATATAGATATACTGTGTTTAGTTGTGTGTAGGTGGCCAAAAAAGGATGCAAACCAAATAATAAAATAAGTATTGTAATGGCAATGTAGATATCATTTTTATATTGTAGAATTAATTATGATATCATCAAAAAAGCATTCCACACTGCACACAACTATCTGTGCCAATAGAAGTATCAATAACATTTCCTAGCTTTCAAAAATATTAAATATGATACGTACATTTTGAAATGTCATTATGAACTTCTCATGTGTGTAGGTGGCCAAACAAAGGACAAACACAAATTTTACACGAAGTTTGGAAATTATATTTGTTAGGTTATTAGTGTAGTTTTGCAAAGTGTTAATATGTTTGCACATACAAAAGTTTGTATTGACTACCTAATATTTGGAATATTTTTTTAACTATACTTTAAAAAGATTTATACTCAAAATAATGTTACACTGTTGGCATGTCTTCATTTATTTATCAAACTGAAGACATAATTAGGTTATATGTCTTGCTTTCTTGATTAAGGTAGTATAAATTAATCTGTGAATTTGTCATCATTAAATACCTTTGTAGGTGCACATACTATTGAGATTGTGGGCAATTCTCTTACAGTTTGCTGATGCAAAACCAGTTTCATAGTTACCTAAATGTTCAGTATAGTTGAGGCAATCATATTGCATTTTTTTCGATAATATACTGCTGTTGCAACCTTTTCTTTTTTTAAAGTGCAATTTTTTAAGGGTGTTATATGATACAATGTTATTTTATAAAATTGTTTATATTTTTATTTCACATGTTATATATATATATATATATATATATATATATATATATATATATATATATATATATATATATACATATATAGATATATATATATTTTCCGTGAAAAAACTTTGTTAAAGAGACGTTATGGTTAAGTTGCGCTACTAAAAACCTATGAAATTCAGTGAAAAAAACTTTGTTAAAGGGACGTTATGGTTAAGTTGCGCTACTAAAAACCTATGAAATTCAGTGAAAAAACTTTGTTAGAGGGACGTTATGGTTCCAAGTAAAACCGAAAAACCCCTGAAATTCGCCAGTTATGGTAAGCTAAGCAACCATAACTCGCACCACCATCCTGCACTGCTAAGACTAACACCCAGGACATCAAAGATGACAACACAAATGTCATTGATGACATCAGTTCTAAGAACACATGCAAATGGTTGTCCGTAACTGTTCGTTTGACGTGTGACACACTTTTAATTACTTCAGGACCCGAACCGTGTCTGTAGAACATCAATGCGCATGCACAAACCAATGTCCGTGCATTTGGTGTCCTGCGGACAGCCGCTTCCTTCGCGAACATGTTCGCGAAGCGATCATGTGACCGCGCTCACTCTGATCGCGTGTTCTGAATGCAGACACTGTTCGTGTCCCCGAACAATTTAAAAGTACATTTTCAAGTAATCAACAATACTTCTCAATAGAAACTCACCATAGCACAAGTCCCACATACTTATCCTGAGTTTCTACTTACTTTTTGAAACCTTCTTAACCTTTTTTTGGGTTCGATCTGTCCACGGACAGCGCGCATGTCCGCGAACCGCGTACAAGCACCCCTATAAAAGACCACGCCCTAGAGCTTATTCTCATTGTGTTTCTGGCTATTCTTCAGAACACAGCGATTTTTGCTGCCACCTGAAGATTACACCATCATCGAGATGGCATCCATGGCTGAACTACTGCCACCTGGTGCTGCACCTGCTTCAGCATCACCCCCACCCCCTCCACCACCACCACCTCCCCAAGGGCCTGAACAGGAGTGAGGATGCTGTGGAGGAAGAAGAGGATGATGAGAATGAGGTAGTGGAAATCCCTACTACCCGCACTAGGCGTGAGTCTTGGGTGTGGCAGTTATTTACCATTCATGGGAATGGTTCTAAGGCTTGTGCGAACCGAGTCACCTGCAATAAGTGCAAAATGGTACTCAGTCGCGGGAGGCATGGTTCGTACAGCTTTGGGATCACTACCATGAAGCGACACCTCAAGTCATTACAGTCTGGGGCCGTTTGCAAGGTTGTACCTTGCGAGGATCGTAGTAGGTTGATTTCCTCTACTTCATCCTGCGTTTCCGATCCTGTCACCACAAGAAACACCTCTGTGGGACAGCATCTTCCTCAAGCTGCCTCACAGGCCATACATAATGCTGATGACCCTTACCTTTCGAGGGTCACAGTTGTGTGTATGTACTGCGACACAGTACTCTGCAGGGGGGAGCGACTTTGTGGTGCTTTTGAGACTATCGTCTCAGAGCACGAGAAGACCTGCTCACTACCCAAATAAAACCCACTCTACATCTTCCTCTCTCAGCTCGCCCTTTCTTATCCCTGTGGTTGGTGTCCCCCCCTTTACCCTCCTTTCCCCTCCTCTACTAGTGTGTTGTGTATAAAAAACCAAAAAAAATATAAAATAACAAAAATAAACAAAAAATAAGGCTCTTTTCAGAGCCGCCTTTCACAGTTCAAAAATAGAAGTGAAAATAAATGAAGCAGGGCCCTTTGTATTTTTTAGAAGTCCGCGGACAGTCCGCGGACATCTAAAATTTTGGGGTGCTCCCCTATCATAACCAATCATAACCATTGCAATTTTCTCTGGGAGGAAGTGGTGGCTCTGAAAAGAGCCTTTGGGAGGTGTTTGTGTTTCAACAATTAAAAATACTCAACACCTACTTCAAAATGGATGCTGTAATTCTAAAAAAGGTTGCAATGCATTTTGTATGTTTCTTAGAAAATCTGATTGCCAGCATAAGTTAGATGTACTCCATCTCTGCGAAAAATGTATGTACTACGAAACATACAGGGTAATTCATAGAATTTCGCACAAAAGTGGTGCACGCGGATGGCGCACAGTGTCCACGTGCGATACACTGTGCCAGCCGCGTGCGATAAAATCCATTTCATCGCACAGCGTATTCATGGATTTTAGCCTCCAAAACCAGCCGTGGCGCAGAGTGGCGCAGCGACCCTGCAGCAGCGCCAGTTACGCCCCAAAGAACGCCCTCGCGCAAGGAAAAGCCATCAAAATCCCCAATTCATCGCAAATGTCTGCGCTAACCCTGGACCAGTTCACAGGGCTGCCAAACAGCAAACGCCAAGCGGGGCACGTGTATTTCAGTGGTTCGCGGGAAGTTTCACACGCAATTGTCCTGGGTACGTGTATTTCAGGGGTGCGCGTGAAGTTTCACATGCGATTCCATCAGGGCACGTGTATTCCAGGGGTGCGCGGGAAGTTTCATATGTGAATACAGCAGGGTATGTGTATTTCAGGGGTGCGCGGGCAGTTCCACATGCGATTGTCCTGGGTACGTGTATTCCAGGGGTGCGCGGGAAGTTTCTCACGCAAATTCATCAGGGTACGTGTATTTCAGGGGTGCGCGGGAAGTTCCACACGCGATTGTCCTGGGTACGTGTATTCCAGGGGTGCGCAGGAAGTTTCACACGCAAATTCAGCAGGGTACTTGTATTTCAGGGGTGCGCGTGAAGTTTCACACGCGATTCCATCAGGGCACGTGTATTTCAGGGGTGCGCGGGAAGTTTCACACGCAAATTCAGCAGGGTACGTGTATTTCAGGGTTGCGTGGGAAGTTCCACACGTGATTGTCCTGGGTACGTGTATTCCAGGGGTGCGCAAGAAGTTTCACACGCAAATTCATCAGGGTACGTGTATTTCAGGGGTGCGTGGGAAGTTCCACACTCGATTGTCTTGGGTACGTGTGTTCCAGGGGTGCGCGTGAAGTTTCACACACGAATTCAGCAGGGTACGTGTATTTCGGGGTTGCGCGTGAAGTTTCACACGCGATTCCATCAGGGCACGTGTATTTCAGGGGTGCGCGGGAAGTTTCACACGCGAATTCAGCAGGGTACGTGTATTTCAGGGGTGCGTGGGAAGTTCCACATGCGATTGTCTTGGGTACGTGTCTTCCAGGGGTGCGCGTGAAGTTTCACACGCGATTCCATCAGGGCATGTGTATTTCAGGGGTGCGCGGGTAGTTTCACACGCAAATTCAGCAGAGTACGTGTATTTCAGGGGTGCGTGGGAAGTTCCACACGCGATTGTCCTGGGTACGTGTATTCCAGGGGTGCGCGGGAAGTTTCACACGCAAATTCAGCAGGGTACGTGTATTTCAGGAGTGCGCGGGAAGTTTCACACGCGATTCCATCATGGCACGTGTATTTCAAGGGTGCACGTGAAGTTTCACACGCGAATCCAGCAGGGTACGTGTATTTCAGGGGTGTGCGGGGAGTACTACACGTGAATTGGCCGTGTGGATCGTCCCAGGTGTTCCCTCTACACCCTCCACGGCCCCTGCAGGCAGCCCACACCATAGGGGACTACCCTGCACCCCTGCTCATGTCCCGCAGGCAGCCCATCCACCATGGGCATGCCCCCCAGCCAAGCCACATGTCACCTTGCACTACTGATCAACAACGCATGTCTCCCAGCACCCCCACCCCCCAGCACTGTGGGGCACCTGCCAGCAGGCCCCCACTCATGTTCAACTCATGTCCCCCTGCACCCCCACCCCCCAGCATCCAGGGACACCCTCCACCAGGCCTCCACTCATGTCCAACTCATGTCCCCCTGCACCCCCACATCCCATCAGTGCAGGGAACCCTCCACCAGGCACCCACGCATGTCTCCCAGCACCCCACCCCCCAGCAGTGCAGGGCACCCTCCACCAAGCCCCCACACATGTCTCCCAGCACCCCCACCCCCCAGCACCCAAGGGCACACTCCACCAGGCCCCCACACATGTGCCCAGCACCCCCACCCCCAGCAGTGCAGGGCAGCATCCACCAGGCCCCCACACATGTCTCCCAGCACCCCCACCCCCCAGCATCAAGGGACACCCTCCACCAGGCCTCCACTCATGTCCAACTCATGTCCCCCTGCACCCCCACCCCCCAGCAGTGCAGGGAACCCTCCACCAGGCACCCACTCATGTCTCCCAGCACCCCCACCCCCCAGCAGTGCAGGGCACCCTCCACCATGCCCCCACACATGTCTCCCAGCACCCCCACCCCCCAGCATCCAAGGGCACACTCCACCAGGCCCCCACACATGTGCCCAGCACCCCCACCCCCCAGCAGTGCAGGGCACCATCCACCAGGCCCCCACACATGTCTCCCAGCACCCCCACCCCCCAGCATCCAGGGGCACCCTTCCCCAGGCCCCCACTCATGTCCAGCTCATGTCCTCCTGCACCCCCACCCCCCAGCACTGTGGGGCACCCTCCATCAGGCTCCCATTCATGTCTCCCAGCACCCCCACCCCCCCAGCAGACAGGGCAACCTCCACCATGCCCCCACACATGTCTCCTAGCACCCCCACCCCCCAGCCTCCGGGGCACACTCCACCAGGCCCCCACACATGTCTCCCAGCACCCCCAGCAGTGCAGGGCACCCTCCACCAGGCCCCCACACATGTCTCCCAGCACCCCCACCCCCCAGCATCCAGGGGCACCCTCCACCAGGCACCCACTCATGTCCAACTCATGTCCCCCTGCACCCCCACACCCCAGCAGTCAGGGGCACCCTCCACCAGGCCCCCACTCATGTCTCCCAGCACCCCCACCCACCAGCACTGTGGGACACCTGCCAGCAGGCCCCCACTCATGTCCCCCTGCACCCCCACCCCCCAGCACTGTGGGGCACCCTCCACCAGGCCCCCACTCATGTCCCCCTGCATCACCACCCCCCAGCATCCAGGGGCACCCTCCACCAGGCCCCCACTCATGTCTCCCAGCACCCCGACCCCCCAGCAGTGCAGGGCACCTGCCAGCAGGCCCCCATACTGTCATGATCACAGCAAAAGTTCCTACAATTGCGTCCAAAAAGAATTGGTCTTCAATCTACCATTCGTGGATGTTAAGAAAAAGCAACTCAGGGCAGTGTTAGGCATGGGCAGTACTTCCCAACACTCAACAGGGCTGCCTGGTTTATGCTGGTAGAGTGCGCAGGGTAGGTCTAGTTGTTTTCTCTCTCCTCCTATTTAAGCCCCTCCCCTCGAGCATTCCCTGCTTCGCGTTCGGAAAGAATCCAGTCAACGCTTGCCGCTGTCCAGCTTTAGGTCCTGTCACGTTCCAGCGCCACTAGTTACACTTCCCTTTCAGTCATTTTGGTTCCCTTTTCAGCCCGTTATTGTTTCCCTTAGTTCCCTGCAATTCCTATAATTTCCAGTCATAGTATCTTCCACAGTCGGTGTTTGGAACTCTCGTCACAGACTTCATTCCGGTCACTCCTTTAGCCCCGTCATATTCCAGTCACGGAACGACTTCCATAATTCAAGAGTTTCCTGTCAGAAATGTTTCGCAAGTATCTTTGCTCTTATCCTCTGAAGCAGCATAACTTTTCCTATGATATTGTGAAGTTCAGTGTTGCGTTGTAATCAGTTACTGAGCATTGTTGCGCGTAACGTATGGAGCTGGGTTTGCGCTTCATTAGCTACTGAGTGTTCCTTAGCTTTGGATCTTACATTGGCGTGTGTTCTTTACATATTGTGTGAGTGTGTTTCCTGAGGTAAATTCGTTTTCCGGTTGTGGTGCCCATTAATGCGTGGGTGTAGAAATTCCTCTCACACTTTAGGCACTCCTAAATTTCCCAGTCATAATTCCAGTCACTTCAGTCCGGCGCAGTTATCTTGGTTTCACACTCTTACCAGTTGTGTGATTATTTGTGCGCTGTACCTTTCCAGTTTATTGAACATTAGTGAAAATTTCCTTCCTAGCGACATTAGTTAGCACCATCTCCCCTCTTCAGAACTAGCGCCCCTGCACAGATGCAGGATGGAGAGCTAACAACATAAATTCCTAAGGTAATTAGAAAAGCTGAAGTATTATATGAGAGTGTAGAATTAGTTTAAACTCCATAGAAGTGCTAATCAAAATTCTTGTGTTTGTCCTAGGAACTCATATTCGTATGGTTGAAGGGAGGATTGGGAGCTACACCAATTGAGAAGAACTGTGTTACGTAGTTCCATCGTGAGTGTCCCCGCAGAGTCCAGGTAAGCGTTACAGAACGCGAAGCCGTTTGAAACATACTCTGCCTGGACATCATGGGAACTCCTGAGGTTGATCTGTTGGCCCAATTGTTGGGGGAATTGAGAGCGGAAGTGCATGCAGCACTTTCCGAAACTAATGCTCTGAGGAAAGAGTTAGTGGTAAACAGGGATAGAACTGAGGAGTTGGCCCGCCAATTATTGAAGTCACAAGCTGGTCAGGTTCCGTTGCCTTCTGGTAACCCCCAAGTTTCAGCCCCAATTGCACCATCAGTTCCTGTCCAAGTAATCGTACCAGGAAATATTCCCTTAGCCCCCCCAGAACGCTTTTTTGGAGACCCAAAAAGGTTTGCAGTGTTTCTAAATCAATGCAGGCTACATTTCTTATGCAGGCCGGGAACGTTTCCCACAGACCAATCTAAGGTGGCCTTTGTGTTGTCTTACCTGGGTGGGTATGCTGCTGACTGGGCAGTTCCTCTTGTCAATAGAGATGATCCTGTGTTGAGAAACTTTTAAAACTTCCAATGTGAACTAGAAAAACTTTTTGCCCGCCACACCCAAGGACAAGCATTAGATAATGAATTGTTGTCACTTCGACAGGGTAATCAAGATCTGCTAGCATATGTAGCCACTTTCAATAGACTTGTTGCAGAAACCAATTGGCCCTCAGAGAAAAGAACTACCTTGTTTTACCGTGGGTTGCGGGGTGAGCTGAAGGATGTCCTAGCACAAGTGGTGAACCCACCAGAAGGAATTGCCGAATTCATAGACTTAACCATCCAGTTGGATCACCGACTTCAAGATCGGAGAATGGATCGAGGTCGCCCAGAGAGTCGGGCATATTTTGTTCGCCCCAAGGAAACTTCTGGAAGGGTGTCAACAGAAAACCATGCCGAACCTATGCAACTGGGTGTCATTCGTGGTCCTATCTCCCAAGCTGAGAGAGAAAAAAGGCGGCAGCAACAGCTCTGTTTGTACTGTGGGAAGGCTGGTCATTTCCTGAAGGACTGTCCTGTGAAACCTTCACGAAAACCCCTGGGCGGTGTTAGTCAGGAAAAGAAGGAGCAAACTCCGGAAAACTTAAGTGCCCGACAAGCATAGAGGTCAGCTTGTCGAGCGTGAAGAAGGTTTCGGCGACCTCACACTTTGTGATTCCAGTTATCCTATTCAGTCAGGATTGTCCTACAAAAAAGTTCACGCTAAACGCTTACATTGATTGTGGGGCCATCGGCAACTATATGGATTTAAACCTGGTAAGCAGATTGGGCATCCCGTTAACTGATAAGTTGGAAGCAGAAAATGTTTCTGGAGTGGATGGCACTCCCCTTGTGTCAGGTCCAGTTACACAACGCACTAACGATATCATAATGCTCTGCCTGGGGGAACACAAGGAGGAGATTTCCTTTGACCTTATTCAGGCGCCACAATTCCAGATCATCCTAGGAATTCCTTGGCTAGAAAGACATAATCCTGTCATTGATTGGCGTGCAAGAACTGTGGTGTTTGGCTCAGAGTGTAAAGAAACTTGTAATGGGACAGAACATGTTCAGGAAAAGAAACTACCGCCGAACACTCCGGAAGTCATGTTGGGTCTCATCGGGTTGTTGCCCTATGAATATCAACGGTTCCAGGATGTTTTTCAGGAGGAGAAGCAAGCTGAAGTCCTGCCCCCTCATAGACCTTATGATTGCCAAATAGATCTGGTTCCAGGAGCCCAACTTCCGTGCCATCGAATTTATGCATTAACTGAAAAGGAAAACCTCCATTTGAAAACGTATCTGGATCAGTATTTGGCCAATGGATTTATTCGACCATCCAAGTACCCAGCAACATCGCCTTTGTTGTTTGTGCCCAAAAAGGAAGGAGACCTAAGAATCTGCATCGATTACAGGGCCCTAAATCAAATCACTATAAAGAACCGATACCCCTTGCCTCTGATTTCCACATTGCTGGACCAGGTGAAAGGAGCCAGGATCTTCACCAAACTAGACCTTCGTGGGGCATACCATCTCATTCGCATTAAACCTGGAGATGAATGGAAGACTGCCTTTCGCACACGTTATGGGCTCTTCGAGTATCAGGTTATGCCCTTTGGGTTATGTAACGCGCCAGCAGCCTTTCAGTCATTCATGAATGACATTTTTCGGGAGCTTCTGGATATCTGTGTTGTGATATATGTGGATGACATCCTGATTTTTTCTGCCGACCCCCGGGAACATGTCAAACATGTAACTTCTGTTCTTCAAATCCTCAAGGAAAACCTCTTGTATGTAAAATTGGAGAAATGTCACTTCCATGTTCCAGAGGTGGAATTTATGGGATTCATATTGTCTTCGGAAGGAGTGAAAATGGACAACAGAAAGGTTGACGCAATTCTATCCTGGTCAGCTCCAACATCAGTTAAAGGAGTCCAAAGTTTTTTGAGGTTCGCTAACTTTTATCGACGATTTGTGTCTGATTTTTCTCAGCTGGTTCATCCTATCAGGTCGTTGCTGCGAAAGAATAAGACCTTTGCTTGGACAAATGAGGCTGGTGAGGCCTTCCAGAAACTGAAAGAGAAATTCACTGCAGCTCCTGTCCTTCAACATCCTAAATTGGATCTTCCCTTTGTGGTAGAGACCGACGCATCCAACGTCGCCATGGGCGCAGTCTTGTCGCAGCGTGATCCTATCTCGCACGAATTACACCCAGTGGCCTTTTGGTCAAAAAAGTTCTCAGCAGCGGAATTGAATTATACAGTCACCGATAAGGAGTTGTTGGCGATCAAGTGTGCATTGAAGGAATGGAGACATTATCTGCTTGGGGCTAGGCACACAGTTACCATTTTCACAGATCATCGGAATCTGCAGTACTTGCGTTCGGCAAAGGCACAATCTTCGCGTCAGTTGAGATGGGCTCTTTTCTTTGTTGAGTACGACTTTGTTATCACATTTCGGCCTGGTATCCGTAATGGAAAGGCCGACGCTCTGTCCCGAATTGGTAAGGGAGAAGAAGCTTACAGTGCCACAACTCCGGTGGAGATAATTCCAGTTGAAAAGGTGCTTGGAGTCATGGATGTTACAGATTCCTTATTTGAAAAATTGAGAGTTGAAATCAAAGCCAATATCAGTACAGCAGAATTGCAAAAATGGGAATCCGAAAAGGAACATTGTTATGTACAGGACGATTTGCCCTTTTATAAGGGGCGACTATTTTTGCCAACTCAAAAGCTACGAGAGCAAGTGATTACAGACTACCATAGTGCACTAATGGAAGGACATCCGGGAGTCGCTAAAACCTTAGAAAGAGTCAAGAGATTGTATTGGTGGCCAACCTACGTAAGGATGTAATTCAATTCATCAAGACCTGTGGAGTTTGTGCTCAAAATAAATCGCAGAAAATGAAACCTGCCGGTCTTCTCAAACCATTGGAAGTTCCGCCTCTTCCTTGGCATACACTCTCCCTAGATTTTATTACAGACTTACCCAACTGTGAAGGATTTGACACCATCCTGGTGGTGGTGGATCTATTTTCTAAGATGGCACACTTTGTGGCATTGAAAGGATTGCCTACTGCGTCGGTCCTAGCCAAGGTATTTTTGGAAAACATTATAAGGCTGCATGGCTTTCCTTCCATTGTGGTGTCTGATCGGGGAAGTCAATTTGTCTCTGAATTCTGGAAAAGATGTTGCAAGATGGCTCAGATGGAGATACGTTTGTCCACTAGTTATCACCCACAAACCGATGGGCAAACAGAACACACAAATCAAACGTTGGAACAGTACCTCAGGTGCATGCTTCATCAAACTGACGACTCTTGGCAGAAAATATTGTGGATTGCAGAATATGCCTACAATAATTCCGTACACTCCTCGACTGGATTAAGTCCATTCTTCACTGTATATGGTCGGCATCCACCAACCTCGGTTCATGATCCACCTGAATCTCTGGAAATGCCTACTATAAAGACACTGCATGACAACATTATAACCGCTGTTCACCTAGCCAGAAAACAGTTGTACTTGGCGAAGACCGCTCAGAAGAAGTTTGCTGATCAAAAGCGAAGAGACTCCCCGGAATACAAGGTGGGAGACTCAGTGTGGTTGGCTACAAGGAATCTGAGGTTGAGAGGATCCAGGAAATTTCTTCCAAGATTCTTGGGTCCTTTTACCATTGAGAAGATCATTAACCCAGTGGCCATGAAATTAACACTCCCCAAAAACTTGAAAATTCATTCAGTGTTCCATGTGTCTTTATTGAAGGCTGTAAGTCCAAATACCCGAATCCAGGGTCCACCGGCTCCTGTAATTGTGGAGGGTGACCAACCAGAGTACGAGGTAAAGGCTATCTTGGACTCTAAGGTTGTTCGCAGAAAATTGCATTACTTGGTGGACTGGAAGGGTTATGGGCCGCAGGATAGAACTTGGGAACCCCTCGAAAACATTCACGCTCCCCGATTAATTAAATCCTTTCATCTGAATAATCCTAGCAAGCCAGGGGGAGAAGGTTTCACCGTAGGAGGGGCCTTGGGGGGGAATACTGTCATGATCACAGCAAAAGTTCCTACAATTGCGTCCAAAAAGAATTGGTCTTCAATCTACCATTCGTGGATGTTAAGAAAAAGCAACTCAGGGCAGTGTTAGGCATGGGCAGTACTTCCCAACACTCAACGGGGCTGCCTGGTTTATGCTGGTAGAGTGCGCAGGGTAGGTCTAGTTGTTTTCTCTCTCCTCCTATTTAAGCCCCTCCCCTCGAGCATTCCCTGCTTCGCGTTCGGAAAGAATCCAGTCAACGCTTGCCGCTGTCCAGCTTTAGGTCCTGTCACGTTCCAGCGCCACTAGTTACACTTCCCTTTCAGTCATTTTGGTTCCCTTTTCAGCCCGTTATTGTTTCCCTTAGTTCCCTGCAATTCCTATAATTTCCAGTCATAGTATCTTCCAGAGTCGGTGTTTGAAACTCTCGTCACAGACTTCATTCCGGTCACTCCTTTAGCCCTGTCATTTTCCAGTCACGGAACGACTTCCATAATTCAAGAGTTTCCTGTCAGAAATGTTTTGCAAGTATCTTTGCTCTTATCCTCTGAAGCAGCATAACTTTTCCTATGATATTGTGAAGTTCAGTGTTGCGTTGTAATCAGTTACTGAGCATTGTTGCGCGTAACGTATGGAGCTGGGTTTGCGCTTCATTAGCTACTGAGTGTTCCTTAGCTTTGGATCTTAGTTTGGCGTGTGTTCTTTACATATTGTGTGAGTGTGTTTCCTGAGGTAAATTCGTTTTCCGGTTGTGGTGCCCATTAATGCGTGGGTGTAGAAATTCCTCTCACACTTTAGGCACTCCTAAATTTCCCAGTCCTAATTCCAGTCACTTCAGTCCGGCGCAGTTATCTTGGTTTCACACTCTTACCTGTTGTGTGATTTTTTGTGCGCTGTACCTTTCCAGTTTATTGAACATTAGTGAAAATGTCCTTCCTAGCGACATTAGTTAGCACCATCTCCCCTCTTCAGAACTAGCGCCCCTGCACAGATGCAGGATGGAGAGCTCACAACATAAATTCCTAAGGTAATTAGAAAAGCTGAAGTATTATATGAGAGTGTAGAATTAGTTTAAACTCCATAGAAGTGCTAATCAAAATTCTTGTGTTTGTCCTAGGAACTCATATTCGTATGGTTGAAGGGAGGATTGGGAGCTACACCAATTGAGAAGAACTGTGTTACGTAGTTCGATCGTGAGTGTCCCCGCAGAGTCCAGGTAAGCGTTACACATACATGTCCCCCCAACACCGCATGACGATCCATAATCATGGCCCCCATGCCCCCTCAATACACTGCCTACGCCACCCCAGTCCGAACACACCACCAGGTATGACATCCACCCCACAAAGAAATCACCAGCACATGATGCATCCCAAATGGCTAGTCTGCACATCAACACATATCCGTCAAACCCACACAATGACAGCATGTGAATGATAGAACACACATTGTGACATGCATGAAACCAAAGAGAGAATACCACACATTGAAGTACCAAATGATAATGTATTAAACAGAAAATCAAGGCAATGAAATGGAACAGAAGAAAATAGAAATAATAAATGAAATCCAGCATGTCCAATAAATGAAAAAGATGAAATCCAAATGAAAAGCAATCCAAAAGCAAGTCTCCAAAGTGTCTGTCTGAGAAAATAGATCCAAGGTTCCAAAATAAGAAAAAACCATTGATCCATGGAAAAAAAAAATCAAAAGTACAAATCCATTGTCAAACTATGTACAAGGTGAACATCCAGGGTCCATGTGCCCAATCCTTTAAATGAAACCTATAAAATAAAATACTACCTAATGAAGAACTATATACAAGAGGTTGGGGCATTGTCCAAGCGCCCCAAAACAAAACAAAAACGAAAGTAAACTTAACACTAAAGAACTATTTACAAGACAGCGGGCTAGTACAACGGCTCACTTCTGGATGTTCCGGGCCAGGGCATCATCGAACTCCTGCTCAATGTCCCGGAGGCGGTCCTCCTCCATGGCCCCGAGGGTACGCAGGGCCGACGACATGTTCTCCTCCAACTCCCTGCGGATTGCCTCGAGGCACTCGGCCCGCCTCAGGGCCCTCCGCCTGGAGTTCTCCGCCCTGACCATCGTGAGCCGTGCCTCTTCCGCCCGCTGCAGCTCCACATCTATGGCATGGCCCAACCGCTGCCACATGGAAGACACTTCCCGTCCTGGGTCCTCCTGCCCTCCGGCCAATGCCTGCCCCTCCGATGTCGAAGGCCCCGAGCCATCATGGCTCCCACCTCGTTGCTGCTGCTGCTGTGCCTGTGCCCGTGCCCTGGCTCCTGCTGCCTACACATCCTCCACCGGCCGGGGTGCAGTCGTTGATGTGGCCACCGCTGCTGGACGTCCGACTCCCGACTGTGGCAGGGATGTGTCCTCCACCAGCCTGGCCGCACCGTCAGAGGCAGCTCCACAGGGCACCCAGGTGACAAATGGGTGGAAAGATGACACGGAGGACGACTGGCGCATAGGGTGTTCAGTTGAGGAGGGGGTCGGAACAAGCTCCAGCAAACGGAGGAATCTGGCCTGGGTGACCTGTCCCAGTAGGCCGACGCGGTCAACGAGCCTTTCGAGATGATGTGCAGTCTCCTCATGAAAACACTGCAGGTCACCTAGCATGGCCCGTTGACGCAACGCCACACCAGTCAGGACAGGCTCAACCCGTACCTGGATAGCCACGTCCGCAGGCAGAGGAAGGCCAGTTGTTGTAAGCTCATCCCCTGCCTGTGCAAGATGATGCAGTGACAGGATCAGGGACAGGATTGCACAAAGGCACCTCCGCGGCGCCCTGTGCTGCCGCACTGCACCACTAGCACCAGTGGAATCCCCACCTCCAGACCCCGTCTCTGTCGCTTGCACGGCCTCCTCCTCCACCAAACCCCCCACCAACCTGGATGACTCCGTGACATCTTCCCCTGTTGGGCCCGGTGGGGTCCCAGCTGCCCCTTCTGCTGCCGAGGAGTCCAACTCCAACCTCCGCCTCTTGGACCTCCCCCCGGCAGCTGCGGCCTGGGATGCGGCACCGGACTCCTCACTCCCCGACGAGATGACAACCTGGGAGGGGAGCCTTGCGTCTCCGGCTGGCAGTGCAATCCCTGCCGCTGTGCTCCACAGCACCTTCTCCGCCCTCTTCATCAGTTGACGCTGCAGACAGGGAGAAATAAAACACAGGCATCAGGGCACTGTACAATGGACACATACACACATGACAGTTGTACAAGAGTGGCATTGGGAAACCTCAGACATGGCATCACAATCGCCAACATACATGTCATTTCAACTCGCACACATGAGCCATACACAGCCATATCGCAACAGCCAGCACCATCCATACACATACAACAGCATGAGCAGGCAAAGGTGAGCCAGACATCACATGCAACACAGGGAGTGCACTACACATGCACACACACCACCACATGTGTACACCTCTGCCAACTGTCGCAGTGTTCAGATTGGCATCCATGTCACATCTGCCAATCAGGCTTCCACATCCCGGTGTCACATGCATCCATGTTGCATCACTGTTGCACCCTTGTCAAATACACACACATGCACATGTACACAGTGCTGATACATGCAGCTGAAACCAACATCCATGTGTGACATCACGAACATGCCTACTTACATACATATTCATCCAAACATGTGTGCCCACACATCTGCATTTGGCATGCAAGCCTACACACACAAGCACCATCCATGTCTCACACATGAGAGCCCTCGCATGTGTTAGCCTCATGGCCCTGTACACCCGCCCCCATGCTTGGCCCGATAAAAACACATGTGCAACCTGCACACTACTGGCACACCACCACACGCACAGCTTACAATCAGGATGCATGTACACTTATCGCTCGACTCCAGACGGGTCTGCCTCTCAAGGACCTGGACGTGGAGCGCTGGGGATATGCATTCCAGGACCCTCATCTGATCGTCCGACAAGTGGCCCCGGCGCCCCTTAGCATCTGCTGCCTTCAAGAGGCACCAGGCCTTGTTGAGGGTCCTGGACCTGAAGTCCTCCGAGCGCTTCTTGACATGATGGAATAGTCAGACTGCCACCCCCTCCGCGTTGATGCAGTCACGATGTCCGTCCAGATCCGAGTCTGTCCTTCCTTGGCGCGCAAACTTCCGAAGAGGGCATCATACTGCTCCAGGACTTGCTCCACCAGGACACCAACTTCGGTGGCAGTGAAGCTGGTGACCCTCTGCCTCTCTGGACGGGGGTTGCCAGTGGTGCCAGATGTTGCAGTGCCCGACATGACAACCCCAGAGGCAGGAGTGGGTGGGCAACTTGGTCCTGTTAGGGAGAATTCTCTGTTTAGGCTGAATTTCCTGACCTAGTGAATCCGCCAGCAGCTTTGCTGGATTTCTGGAGTTTGTTTTTTCCATCCTGCCAAGAGTGAGACTCTTTTTCTCCCACTCTTGGACATGAATGTGTGTAATTCCTTTGAATAGCCATGTGTTCTATGGGCTATTGGGTCTTTTACTCCATAGGGTCTCATATGTTTTACTATGTGTGTTACACCGCACCCTCCGTGCCGTAACACTGGGGCGTCCTAGAGGATCCCCACCATAGACTCCATACCCGGGGACTGACTACTGTCTCGCCGGGCATGTAAAGTCACCATTGGCTTTACTAGACCTAAATTTACTAACAGAACTAGTACAAACCATCCTATTGTGGACGTACTAGTAGGGGTAATTCGATTACTCCTGGGTCTGTTATTCGAGGGGGCACTGTTCCGTCCCCCCTCATCGAGTTTTGGCTGGTGGCAGTGGAAACTACTTGTTATATTCGACCTCGAATATAACCCTATGGGATTCTTCCCATTGTTGGAGGTTAATACTTTTTCTCGTTAATCTCTAACATACCACCGGTTTATCTATCTTAAATAGATCTATCGGTTGGTATTTTCTGCCAGAACTCGGTTTTTAAAATGGCGTCTGTGTTTGTCTCGTGACTCCTAAACCGAAGGTTGAGCCCTTTGTTCCACTTTTGGCGGGCTTCTGCACAGAGGCCCTCCAAAGTGGTGCCATTCTGTCTGGGTACCACCGGGGGTGTGGGAGGGGGTTTAGGCACCCTGGACTGAGTTGCCTTGCCAACTCAAGTCGCACTCTGGTGTGATTGGCCCAAGTGGTGAGCCACCCTGCTCACCACTTAGCGTGTTTTGATTGACAGCTAGGCTGAATGAATGGGGGTTTTCTGCATAAAAGCAGGGCTTTTGGGACTAGATCTTCAGAAGTCGCCACAGGACCTAGGAATCCAACGAGGGTAACGCTGAGCCGACCTGCAACGACAACACCTCCGGTGGAGCCCTGGTGAACCGACTCACCACTTCCCGACGACAGAGGAGATCTCCCCGCCGGAGAGTCTTCTTCCCCTGACTGGTGGGAACAACCAGTCCCCTTTGCTTTTTCTTAGTTCCAGGGCGTAGTGGTCGAATTGCCCGTGCTGAGCCCCCGGGCAACCGGATAGCCACTAACCCTGTACCGCGACCAAAAGGTGGTACCTTGTGATAGAGCACTCCGCAGCTGGTCTCTTCCCTGGTGGTGCAACGATCTTCAACTTTCCTTCGACGACGAGAGCATCTCTTCTCTTGGCAAAGCCCCGACGTGCATCCACCACCAGGAACAACTGCCCCCGCCGGAGATGTCTCTCCACAAACAAGGTACTGTGTCCGCCTGGCTTCCCTTTTTGCCGGTTAGCGTGAGGTGTCTTAATCCTCGCCTCTCCATTGGGTCGCCTCCAAGCCTTCTTAACTTTCTGTTCGGAACTGGTCCAATCTTTTTATAACAATTTGCGACAAAGACTCGAAGTGCATTTCCACTGTGATACTTTTTGGGACATATCACCTTGCCTCTCTCCGAGTGGGCCTGGCCGCTGGACTTTTCGATCTACAGTAGACCCTGCCTTACTTGCCTTGCATTTGTTTGTAAAAGTGTTGGTACCAAGTTGATTTAATACCCTGCCTTTTCTCTCCCGTCCTAACGAATACTAGAGTGCCATCTAGGTTAAAGCATTCACCTCTGTCTGCAAATAAGTGGTGCTGTTGAACCTAGACTTGTCAAACTATTGGTAGGGGGATTGATTTTCTGATAGTAATTGTGATTGGAGTTGTTTGCCGTAATAGTGCCAGTGTGTTTTCCATAGATGTGTTTTTATAAATAAAGAAATATATATCTTTACACTGAAGCTCTGTCCGTGTTTGCTTGTTCTACTGTGTAAATTGCCCTATTTTGTATACTCCACATACTGCCTAACTCTTCTTGAGGGAAGTCTGACTGCTCAGCCACAGCTACCAAGCGAATCTGTGTTGTACAGACTGCTACCAAGTGGGTTTACTGCCAAACACCTGTAGTTCTAAATCTTTTGCAGTGGTTCCAGAGGGAACTGCACAGGTTTCTGCCTAACACTGGTGGCAGAGGTGGGATTTGTATCGAGTATACAGTTTAGAGTGCTTTTCAACACTTTAGGATAACTAACCACAAAGCTTAGCACTAAAAGCAACTTTCAAAAACATGTCTACTATGTAAGTTTACAGTCAAGAATCCTTGTCAGGTGAAAATACTGATAGTTTACGAGCAATCTGTAGACAAGAGAATCTTTCTGTAAGAGGCAAGAAAGTAGAACTGATAGCTAGATTGCTGGCAAACCAAAGTCTGGGTACTGGTTCAGAGGAACCAACTTCTCCATCAAATGTAGATAACAGTAATGGAGTTGATCTAAATCTGTTCTGATGATAGTGATGAAGAGGCTGAAGAGGAAGGAGAGGCTAACAAAACTGTCTCCCCTGCTCCTCTGTCTGCCTTACCAGCTGTACCTACGGGGCCCATAGCAGGTCCCACATGTAACCCTGCTTATTTTGAACTTGAAAAAATGAAGCTCGAATTAGAATACAAACGGTTCTTGGCCCAGTCTGAAAGAAACCAAGAGCTTGAGTTCAGACGGATGAATGCCCAGGCTGAGCAGAAGCAAGCTGAGTTAAGGCTCAGCGAAATAGAACTTAATCACGAGTTAGAGATGAAAAAGTTGTCTATGGAAAATGCTTCTCTCTCCTCTGGTTCCTCTACAAGCTCCAGTCCCAAAAGACCCCGGATGCCGAAGGAATTAGTGGGTATCTATGAACCGAGATTGGATGTTTTAGATTGGTTAAAACTGTTTGAGTACAATCATGGGCTCCAGGACATCACCGGGAATGATTTACTTCCCTGGTTGTTCTCTAGGCTCCCCCCTGCTGCGACTGATGTGGTAATGGAGTTGGGGGCGGCGGATAAGAAGGATTACGAAAGTGTGAAACTAGCTTTGATAGCTAGATTCGGGAAGACCCCTTCCCAGTATCTTAAGAGGTTTAGAACCCTCAAAAAGCATGATGGTACCCCTTGGGCTACCTGGGTGAGTGAAGGGTTGGAAAACTTAGAGGGATGGATTAAGGGTTACAAAGTGAACACTTATGAGGGTATGAAGAATCTTTTTATGTTGGAGTCTATTTATGATGCCTGTTCTCCTGAGCTCAGACAGCACTTGGCTGATTCGAAGGAATTGGATTCCAGGAGGCTAGCTAAGGCTGCTGACTTGTGGGTCGCCAATAGGGCTACTCATAAGGATTCTGGGGCAACTCAGAAAAAGGATGAGGGAAAACAGCCTAAGAAAGACTCAAAAGAGAATTCTAATAACTCAAATTCCAAAGAGGGCCCCAAACAAAACCAGAAGGGTAAGCCACAAGGAAAACCGCAGCAGAATAGTGTGTCTTCTGGTGCCAAACCGGAAGGAGGCCAGAACAAGCCACCATTCCAGAAAGCATTCGGTAAATGCTTTGTTTGTGGCTCGACTGACCACGTGAAAGGAGATCCCAGATGTAAGGGTAAACCTTCAGGGGTCCAGCTTGTCTCCTTAGCCTTCGCTCCAGAGGAGGAAGTCCAAATGGCAAGTGGAAACTTTCTACTGCTGGCTGATGAACCCATTGGAGTCTCAGCCAGTGTTTCTTTAGTATCTCTGGGGTTGTGGGAACAACAGAATTTAGATGTCTATAATTCTATCCCCAATAATACTAAAGAGTATTATAAGGACAGTGTCCAGGTGAATGGTCAGGAGAATCCTGCCATTAGGGACACTGGGGCCAGCATAACTGTGGTGGATAAATCGTTTTTTCAGGCTGAGGATGTTGCTAAGGCACCCAAACGTCTCAGAAAGTTAGCTGGAGGGCCTGTGCAGATGCTTCCCCAATTACCAGTTCTCATCCAGTGTAACGACATGACTGTGAAGATACCTGTCAGAATACAGAGTGAGGTACCAGGACGCGTTCTGTTGGGTAACGATCTAAAAACTCTCGGAGTTGTATCGCATACCCCCAGACCTCCTAGTAAACGGTTACAGGAGCTAAACAGACCTGCAAGGGAGAGAACCATGCGCGGTACTCTCCAGGAGATGATGAAGAAATATATCACTCCTGCTCCACTGGAATTGTCAGCTGCTGTCTCCAAGAAATCAGAAGCGAAAGGGAAACCTCAGACTTCTATACCGAAACCATCAGCCCGCATTTCAGTGCAGCCCACAAGGACTTCCCCACGGTTGTCCAAAGTTACACCCGTAACTCCACCTCCAGCTGAGGCTGAGAGGAAGGTACAACCCTGTGTGGTAGAATTAGACTCTGAAGAGGAGCTAATGGAAGGCCAGGAACTCATTGGAGATCTGGATCCTGTTGACCATCCTGAGCTGCAGTCTTTACTGGCAGAAGGTGGACCCAGCAGGGCAGACTTCAGTAAGGGACAGAGAGAATGTCCAACTCTGGAAGGTCTTCGCCACCAGGCAGAAGCTCAGGCTTAAGGGCAAGAGCCTGGGATATACAGGTTTCACTGGGAAGATGGCCTCTTCTACAGTGAACCGACCGAGTCTGCACCTGGAGACTACAAACGACTTGTAGTACCCCAAGAGAACAGACCACAGTTCTTGCAGTTAGCCCACAATATTCCTTTTGCTGGTCACTTGAGTTTCAAGAAGACTAAGGAAAGGCTCTCTCTCTACTTCTATTGGCCAAAGATGGGGGCCGAAGTGGAAAAACACTGCAGGAGCAGCCACACCTGCCAGACCTCTGGTAAGGTTGGCTCCAAGAATGTGGCACCTTTAGTGCCTCTCCCAGTTGTGGGAGTCCCATTTGAGAGAGTAGGGATTGACATTGTTGGTCCCCTTGATCCTCCAACCTCCTCAGGCAACAGGTTTATACTTGTTGTAGTAGAGCATGCTACTAGGTATCCTGAGGCAATTCCTATGAGGGCTGTTACAGCTCCGGCTGTGGCTAAGGCCCTCCTTGGTATTTTTACCAGGGTCGGGTTTCCTAAGGAAGTAATCTCTGACAGGGGGTCAAACTTTATGTCCCACTACATGAAAGCCATGTGGAAAACCTGTGGAGTTACTTTCAAATTCTCAACGGCTTACCACCCACAAACCAATGGGTTGGTAGACGGTTCAACCGAACCATGAAGAGCATGATAGGTGCTTTAGAGGAACCCCTTAAGCGTAAGTGGGACCTTCTACTGCCATGCCTTCTCTTTGCTTATAGAGAAGTCCCTCAGGAGGGAGTAGGTTATTCTCCCTTTGAGCTTCTCTATGGTCATCCCGTCAGAGGTCCATTGGCCCTGATTAAGGAGGGGTTGGAGAGTGCTCCTTCCCCCAAGACAGTCAGAGTGACTGACTACGTGATAGGTCTCCGGAGGAGAATGTCGCACACGATGACAGAAGCAAGCGATAACTTGAAAGCTGGACAAGCATTGGTCAAGCACTGGCATGATCAGAAGGCTAACATGGTTGAGTTTGCTCAAGTCCAGCTCGTTCTCGTTATGATCCCAACAAGGCAGAGGGCCTTGCAAGATAAATGGATGGGACCCTTCAAGGTTGTGGGTAGACTCGGAGAGGTGAACTATCTGGTGGACTTGGGCAATCCCAAGGAGGCTCCCAGAGTCTTCCACAAAAACCGACTAAAGGCGTATGTCTCAAGACCTGATGTAGGAGCGTTGCTTCTAGCATCATCAGAGGAAGAAGAAGAGAGTGAAGCTCTTCCGGATCTCCTCAGAGGCTTACCTTTGGACGAAGAAATTGAAGGAGTAAATCTCTCTTCAAATCTGACACCCGAGCAACAAGAAGAGTGCAAATCTTTGTTGAATCATTTTGCCTCTCTGTTCTCGCTTTCACCAGGCTTGACCCCTTGGGGCCAGCATGACATACTCACTGGTGACTATCTGCCAGTCAAAAGCAGAGGATACCGAATGTCAGAATACGTACAAACCCACATCAAAGGTGAGCTCAGCAAGATGCTTGATCTCGGGGTAATAGAGCCCTCTACCAGTCCATAGTCCATGGTCTAGCCCAGTTGTGTTAGTACCAAAGGCCGGATCTAAAGAACTTAGATTCTGCGTGGATTATAGAGCTCTTGATGCAGTGACCAAGACTGATGCCCACCCTTTGCCAAGAACAGATGAGTTGGTGGATAAACTGGGCGCAGCCAAGTTCCTCAGCACATTTGACTTGACGTCAGGCTATTGGCAAATAGCCCTGACAGACCATGCCAAGGAGAAAACTGCATTTTCTACCCCCGTTGGCTTATACCAGCTAAGGTAATGCCTTTCGGACTGAAAAATGCACCTGCTACATTTCAACGGATGGTAAACCAGGTTCTGAATGGGATGGAGGACTTCTGCATGGCATACTTGGATGACATAGCAGTGTTCAGCAATTCCTGGGAAGAACATGTAACCCACCTAAGAGATGTTTTGCAGGCTCTTGGACGAGCCAATCTGACCATAAAGGCGAGTAAATGCCAAATTGGACAGAGTAAGGTAGTCTACCTTGGACATGAGGTAGAAGGTGGAGAAATAAGGCCTTTGCTAAGTAAGATTGAAGCTGTGCAAAATTGGACAACACCTTCTACTCAGACCCAAGTGAGAGCCTTCCTAGGCCTCACTGGGTATTCCAGGAATTTCATTGAGAACTATGGGACCATAGCTTCTCCACTGAATGTCATCTCCTCGCCCAAATTTCCTAAAAAGGTTAGATGGAACGAGGAGTGCAATCAGGCTTTTGAAAACCTGAAAAAGGCTCTTTGCCAAGCCCCAGTACTCAGAGCTCCTGATTACCGCCAAACTTTCATTGTGCAGACAGATGCTTCAAATGTATGAAGAGGTGCCGTACTCAGTCAACTGGATGGGAAAGGTAGGGAGCACCCCGTTTGCTTCATCAGCCGCAAGCTGAAGGATCCTGAAACAAGGAAGGCAACAATCGAAAGAGAGTGCTTTGCTATCGTGTGGGCTCTGAAGAAGTTTAGGCCATACTTGTATGGTTCTACTTTTGCCATTCAGACTGACCACCGACCCTTGAGATGGTTAATACAAATGAAAGGGGAAAACCCAAAACTACTGAGATGGTCGATCTGCCTGCAATGGTTTTATTTCACCATTGAGCACAGGTCAGGTTGTCACCACCAATATGCTGATGGTCTCTCTAGGATGTATGTCATCGACTAGAGGTATGAGATTCATCCAGGAGTTGATTAAATCCTCCTATCCCTTAGTCTGGGGGGAGGGGGCGAGTGTTAGGGAGAATTCTCTGTTTAGGCTGAATTCCCTAACCTAGTGAGTCCCCCAGCAGCTTTGCTGTATTTCTGGAGTTTGTTTTTTCCATCCTGCCAAGAGTGAGACTCTTTTTCTCCCACTCTTGGACATGAATGTGTGTAATTCCTTTGAATAGCCATGTGTTCTATGGGCTATTGGGTCTTTTACTCCATAGGGTCTCATGTGTTTTACTATGTGTGTTACACCGCACCCTCCATGCCGTAACACTGGGGCGTCCTAGAGGATCCCCACCATAGACTCCATACCCGGGGACTGACTACTGTCTCCCCGGGCATGTAAAGTCACCATTGGCTTTACTAGACCTAAATTTACTAACAGAACTAGTACAAACCATCCTATTGTGGACGTACTAGTAGGGGTAATTCGATTACTCCTGGGTCTGTTATTCGAGGGGGCACTGTCCCGTCCCCCCTTGTCGAGTTTTGGCTGGTGGGAGTGGAAACTACTTGTTATATTCGACCCCGAATATAACCCTATGGGATTCTTCCCATTGTTGGGGGTTAATACTTTTTCTCGTTAATCTCTAACTACCACCGGTTTATCTATCTTAAATAGATCTATCGGTTGGTATTTTCTGCCAGAACTCGGTTTTTAAAGTGGCGTCTGTGTTCGTCTCTGTGACTCCTAAACCAAAGGTTGAGCCCTTTGTTCCACTTTTGGCGGGCTTCTGCACAGAAGCCCTCCAAAGTGGTGCCATTCTGTCTGGGTACTACAGGGGGTGTGGGAGGGGGTTTAGGCACCCTGGACTGAGTTGCTTTGCCAACTCAAGTCGCACTCTGGTGTGATTGGCCCAAGTGGTGAGCCACCCCTCTCACCACTTAGCGTGTTTTGATTGACAGCTAGGCTGAATGAATGGGGGTTTTCTGCATAAAAGCTGGGCTTTTGGGACTGGATCTTCAGAAGTCGCCACAGGACCTAGGAATCCGACGAGGGTAACGCTGAGCCGACCTGCAACGACGACACCTCCAGTGGAGCCCTGCTGAACCGGCTCACTCCTTCCCGACGACAGAGGAGATCTCCCCGCCGAAGAGTCTTCTTCCCCTGACTGGTGGGAACAACCAGTCCCCTTTGCTTTTTCTTCATTCCAGGGCGTATTGGTCGAATTGCCCGTGCTGAGCACCCTGGCAACCGGATAGCCACTAACCCTGTACCGCGACCAAAAGGTGGTGCATTGTGATGGAGCCCTCCACGGCTGGTCTCTTCCCTGGTGGTGCAACGATCTTCAACTTTCCTTCGACGACGAGAGCATCTCTTCTCTTGGCAAAGCCCCGACGTGCATCCACCACCAGGAACAACTGTCCCCACCGGAGCTGTCTCTCCACAAACAAGGTACCGTGTCCGCCTGGCTTCCCTTTTTGCCGGTTAGCGTGAGGTGTCTTAATCCTCGCCTCTCCATTGGGTCGCCTCCAAGCCTTCTTAACTTTCTGTTCTGAACTGGTCCAATCTTTCTATAACAATTTGCGACAAAGACTCGAAGTGCATTTCCACTGTGATACTTTTTGGGACATATCGCCTTGCCTTTCTCCGAGTGGGCCTGGCCTCTGGACTTTTCGATGTACGGTAGACCCTACCTTACTTGCCTTGCATTTGTTCGTAAAAGTGTTGGTACCGAATTGATTTCATACCCTGCCTTTTCTCTCCCGTCCTAACGAATACTAGAGTGCCATCTAGGTTAAAGCATTCACCTCTGTCTGCAAATAAGTGGTGCCGTTGAACCTAGACTTGTCGAACTATTGGTAGGGGGATTGATTTCTGATAGAAATTGTGATTGGAGTTGTTTGCCGTAATAGTGCCAGTGTGTTTTCCATAGATGTGTTTTTATAAATAAATAACTATATATCTTTACACCGAAGCTCTGTCCGTGTTTGCTTGTTCTACTGTGTAAATTGCCCTATTTTGTATACTCCACATACTGCCTAACTCTTCTTGAGGAAAGTCTGACTGCTCAGCCACAGCTACCAAGTGAATCTGTGTGGTACAGACTGCTACCAAGTGGGTTTACTGCCAAACACCTGTAGTCCTAAATCTTTTGCAGTGGTCCCAGAGGGAACTGCACAGTTTTCTGCCTAACAGGTCCTGGGGCTGGTCTGTGGAGCGATGGAATCCGAGTCGGGAGTCTTCGGTTCCAGCAGGGGCGGTCACAGCAACAGCACCCCTGGCTGATGTGCAGGCAGCAAATGGCAGGGCACGTGGGAAGTAGGCAATCAGGCAGCAGAAGATGGCAGGTGGGAGCGTGCTCGGTGCTCTGGGGGGCAGTAATTCGGACTTCTGGGCAGGAGCGTGGTCTTCTGTGTGCTTACGCGTGGCCACCTTGATACGGAGTGATTTGGCACGTGAAAATCCAGCACGCCTGCGTGTAATTCAAGGAAAGGGCCTTAGCACGTAAGCGCGTCAGCACACGTACGCGAATTGATTGGCCCAAAGGCCCCCAGCGTGTAGGCGCGTCTATGACATTACGCACACGTGCGTTTTCCATGGCGCATAGAAAAAATAAGCACGTCAGTGTGTCATAGCGTGTAATTGGTAGAAAGGGCCTCAGCGCGTATGCGTGTCTGTGACGTGCATGCGCGGGCGTTTCCCTGTACATGGGTGCATGTTACACGTCCAATGACTGCACGTCAGAGTGTCAGCTCGTGTAATTGGAGGATAGGACCTTAGCGCGTACACGCGGAAGTGACGCTTGACGTGTGGGCATGTTTAAAAGATACGTGTAGAACGCCATTTCCTTGTACGTGCTTTTCGTGGAGAGCGAGTGGGTGAAATCTGTACTTCTTGTCGGTTCACACACAATTTACTTCACGGCGTTCCAAGTTCGTACTCCCTGTTACCTCTGACAGCTTTTTCTCTTTTTGTCTTTTTCCTGGGCCTGTTTCCTCAAACAGCGTTCACTTCTTCTGTTGTCCTGTTTCCTCAGACAGCGTACAATTCTTCTTTTGGCGGGGGTGTTGCCAACGCGCACACACGCGTATTTTTCACGCATTTTTTCCAGGCAGACGGTGAGTCGCGCACATATTTAACATCTGTGCTTGCCCCGTGTGTTGCGTACCCCTTCAGAGGTCATTCTAGGCTGCGTGTAACACGCATATGTTCATTTTTGTGTTTCTGGGTGTCACAGCATAGTGCAGGTTTATTTTTCCACGCACATGGTCTAGGAGGGGTTGCATGCACATTATCTCCCTTTTTTGGGGTGCCTGTGCGTTGCGTGACCTGTCATCTTCCCCCACGGGTCACATACAGCCTTGCTAGAACAGTAGGGTATGAATTCCATCTAGTACCCTACCCCTTTGACCCCCAATTGCCCAGGACAATAGTTTACTGCAACTCCCATACGCACAACAACATCAGTGCCATGGTTGGGAGGCGAGCACGTGGTAAGGGTGGCAAAGGTGGCCGAGCCTCAAGAGGTGGCTGTGGTGGATACGGTAGGGGACGTGGCCGGGACTTGCAGGGTGCCCCTAGCCCCCCATGTCTGGGTGACCAGTCAGGGACACCCATGCCCCCCCCTGGTTGAGGGTAACGTGGCAGACACCATCCCTGCTTAGCCCTTGTTGGACCAGCCCATTGTGGCACCAGACCTGGCACAGGGTGACTCCATGGCTGACTTCCAGGTCAGCAGGTCTAGGCCATGTGGGGCAGTGCACGTTGGTGTCACCAGGCCACGTGGATCAGGGGCAGCTATGTCATCTGCTGCCCCGAGTAGGCAGGGTGGGGAGGCTGCAGGGGCAGCTGCGGCTCCATCCACCCCAGCTCTGAGTCTCCCAGCCAGGACAGTGTCGGTCCCAGTCCATCCTGCTGACGTTCCCCCTGACTACATCACACTTCAGCTAATGCCTACACCAAGTCCCATGGTGAGTGTTCATTCCCACGCTCCTAGTCCACAGTCCACCGGGGCTCCTGCACCTAGTGTCCAGAGCGGCGTAGGACACTCAGGATCTCCACCACCTTCCAAGCGGAAGAGGAAGAGTGCTCGTCCAGTACAGGCTGATGCCCCAGACACGGCTACACAGTCCGGCCCACCAAGGAAGCCCAGCTTCAATCAGGCCGAACTTGATGCACTTGTGGAGTATGTGTCCGCAAATGACAGTGAAATGGTGATTACTGCAGGATGCAAGACCACACCTGCACAACGTCTGGCACACTGGCAGACCATCGCGGACATCATAAGTGCCCTTGGATTCGTGAGGCACACAGCTAATAATTGCTACAAGCGCTGGAATGACCTGAAGCGCAGGGCAAAGAAAAAGCTGGCCTCAAGTCATGCCGCTACTCTAGTGACTGGAGGTGGGTCTCCAGCAGAGGACATTGAACTAACTCCACATAAGTATGTTGCTGGGACCTACGTCGCGGAGGGACAGATCCAATGCGTGGGAGACCTGCCAGATTACGAGGCATTGTCCAGTGAGTGCACATGCATGTGTGTGTCATCCATGTGCATGGTGTGTGTGTGAAGTCTTCTGATTGAGTGCCAGGTGAGGGTGTGTGTGCCTGAGTGGTTTGGGTCACCCATGTGCTTCATCCAATACATTCTGTGCACCAGGATTTGGGTATTGCAGCATCCCTTCTGGCAACAGTAGACATATAGCCCAACCTCACGCCAGTTGCCCTTGAAGTGTCATCTTGCCACAACATAGTTGCGTATTATTCTGTGTTCATTCAGGCTGATTGTTTGCATTCCACCACTTTCACTAGGCATTTCTCAGTCCTATTGTCACATGTGTGACATGGCTATGGTACATGCCATCTGTGTGATGGCATGTGTCATGTATGTGTATTGGACATGCCAATCACAGGCCAATGTGTGATGACACTGCTAGCCAGCATGCAGCAAATGTGTTGGTCTTCCTTCTTGGTGTCATCAATGTGTGCCATTTGCCTCCCCTTCATACGCAGTGACGGTGCATGCATGGGAGGGTTATAGTCATGTGGGACATGTGTCGATGAAGTACTGTTTCTGTTGCTTCTCAGCCCTAATTATGTGCCATGGTGCTAATGCCTGTTCCCATTTATTTTCTTTCATGTCTTTGCAGGGGATGACACACTTGATACTGCTGGGGTTGTGGAGATGGTGCAGACACAGGAGGTGTCTCAGGCCCAACCGGGCACCAGTGAGGGACGTGGTGTGGTGGTGGGTGAGAACCCACACTTGCTGCAGACCATTATCTCAAGGGGTGCCTCTGGGTTAACCCTCCCTGAACTCTATTCAGGTGTCGATTCGGATGATGAGATCTATGTGCGGTCGCAGGTAAGTGTTTCTGGGAGGGATTCTGTACTGTCCAACCCACCTGCACCAGGGGTAGAACCCTCAATGGGGAGGTCAGTGTTGGTAGGTCCGCCTTTGGTGGTTACGGATGCAGGGTCACACACCGCAACATCTGATCCTGTTCCTGGGCCAGCAGATCAAAGGGGGAATGCAGTCCTGCAGCCTCAGGCAGTGCCAGCACAGCAAGGCGCAGTTCGCCTTGCCCCAGACAGGTGTGGTGCCCGCCGACGCGGTGGCCGTATGCCACCTGGCAATAACGCATGGGAGCAATCCATATACGGTATGGCAAACCAACAGGCAGCATCATCTGAGATGAAGGCTCAGGCCATAGATAGGGTGGCCACTTCCATTGTCCCCCAAGAAAGGCGGATGGAACAACTACAGCAGGCAACAGACTCCATTTGCCAGTCACACAGGGAGGACATGTTGGCGTCCAACAGGGACAGACGGGCAGCACTGGAGACTCTATGGGAAGCCATTTCTATTGAGTCCCAGGGCCACAGGGAAGCCCTAAGGGTGGAACTCTGTCAGCTCAGGGTGACTCTTGTTGAGCTTCAGGCTTCAACTGACACGAGGACAGAACAGCAGCTGGAGCGGCTCACAGGTACGCTCTCAGCTGAGATGCAGGCAACTAGGGAGGAGGTCCGGGCATCCCGTGAGTTGTTGCATGGGGACCTCCGCACGATTATCCTCCAGAACCAGACCTTCCACACCCGCATGCTTGCTGCCATGGAGGACCAGACTAGGGCTTTGCATGGGCTGCCTCCCATAGTGCCACCACCTCCTGATGCAGCTGCAGAGGGTGAGGAGAGCGACAGCAGCGAATCTCTCACAATAGGGTAGCCGTGCAGTCCATGAGCCCATGGAGGTGCTTTTTTTTCGCAAGATCCACACAGGTGGGTTTTGGTGTGCACCCTGTCCTCGGACCTCCTCGGTGGCCTTCCCCACCCACCCTGGCCCATTCATGGCCCTTTTTTATTTTTGATTTTTGATTTTTGATTTTTTTTACAGTGTGTTGCCTTGTGTGGCTCCCGTGTGCATACACTGTATTGTGGCTGGGCACATGCAGGCTTGTCCTGAATTTGGGTTAGATGCTTGGGTTTGTGTGACACACACCCTCCTGCTTCCCGTTTCCATGGGCTTGCAAAGGGTATGCCCAAGTGACATTGACTTACACAGTGATGTTGGACTCCCATTTGATGTGTGGGCAGTCTGTAGTCAATACTGTGTATACATTCCTAGTGCATATTGTTGTTGTATTGTACACTGCATGGTGTATTGATATGTGCCTATGCATCCATCTCATCCTTCTAATTTGCAGGTCCATTCCTCATGTCTTCAAAGGCGGTCTACTTTGGAAATGGAGTCCATGTTGTAAGCAGTGCACCTACACTTTTGCGTGGCGCTAACACTGTACAGTTGGAAGTGTTAGAAGTGCTGGCATTATCAGGTAGTGAGACTACCAATATTTTAAATCCGTACTGTCATGTTTATGGTAGGTTGGAGGTCGTGTAGGTGATTAGTATTATTGCTAAATATTTGGTAATATGTGTTGTTGGTCCTGCATTACTGTGAGCATTTCATGTGTGGCCAGTTTCCATTACGGACACTGTACTTTGTGACACTTGTGTCATGTTGTGGGGATTAATTTGTTTGCTCTCATATAGCATGACATGCCATGGTGTGTTGTGTGGCGGTGCCGGGGATGGGTTGGGTGACATGGTACTGTTCTCATGTTGTATTTTGCAAGTGGGTATTCATTTTTGCTGCATAGAAGTGTGTCTTTTGATGACACTGCATTGGTGGTGTTTGTGTAGGTAGGGATGCACACATTGTGATACTTCCAGGTGAACAATCTCAGGCTGCTATGGTTCTGACAGTTGAGTGTCCCTTAATTCATCAGAATTGTCAGATTGAGTCATCATTGATTGTCAGATGGTATGTGCCAGGCCTGTGTGCACTCCACAGGGGTGTGATTTCTATGTGAAGTAATTATCCACCAGCTGCGTACGGGCTTCCTCACCCCGTGCTCTTTCCCCTCCCATGCACAGCGGGCGTGCATGTGGTTTGGGATGTGGGGGCACCACCATGTCCACAGCCAGGCCCCGGCGTGTTGCAACATTGTGCAGGACACATGATGCTACTATGATCCTGCACACTACTGGGGGCGCATATAACAGCTGCCGCCAGAACGGTCAAGGGAGCGAAAGCGTGACTTGAGCACTCCGAATGTGCGCTGTGTTGTATCTTACCTCGGGAGGCGTGATCGGGTTCCGAATTGGTGTCATCATGTGGGTGCACAGAGGGTAGGCACTGTCCCCTGGGGAGGTGGTGATGGGGATCATTAGTGGGGTAGTGACATTACTCTGTATCTGTCATGCATGCATGTGCTGTGGCATTTATACTCACCAAGCAGCCATGCATCGCCATGCCGCCCAGCTTCCATGTCCCGGTTTAGGGTTGACATCCTGTAAATGAAGCTGTCGTGGGTGGACCCTGGATAGTTGTCATATACTGAGGTGATGATTCCCTTGGCATCACATACTACCTGGATGTTGATGGAATGTCAGTGCTTGCGGTTTCTATAGATGTGCTCAGATGTCCTGGGGGGAGGTAGAGCCACATGGGTGCAATCAATGGCACCTAGCACTTTGGGGAATTGTGCCACCCTGTAGAAATCCTGGCTGACAGCCTGACTTTCTGCAGGTGTTCTGGGCAGGTATATGTGCCTGCGGACTGATGGGCGTGCAGTGATGATGGCCAACACCTGGTGTAGGCACCGTGACTGCGTGGCCTGTGACAACCCCCCCCCACTATGGCACTTGTCCGCTGAAATGATCCGGTAGCCAAGAAGTGCAGTGGACCTTTTTTTTTGGCGCGTTGTAGGCGACCGTGTAAATCTTCCCGCCCACCCCAGGAATACACGTAACATGCTCTCCCAGGCCCAGTCGCGAGTGAATATTCCCGCCCACCCCAGGAATACACGTACCCCACTCTCCCAGGCCCAGTCGCGTGTGGAAGTTCAAGCGAACCCCGTAATACACGTACTCTGCTGATATCGCGTGTGGAAGTTCACACGGACCCGTAATACACGTACCCTGCTGATATCGCGTGTGGAAGTTCACGCGGACCCGTAATACACGTACCCCGCTGATATTGCGTGTGGAAGTTCACACGGACCCGTAATACACGTACCCTGCTGATATCGCCTGTGGAAGTTCACGTGGACCCGTAATACACGTACCCTGCTGATATCGCGTGTGGAAGTTCACGCGGACCCATAACACATGTACCCTGATGAAATTGCGTGTAAGACTACCCGCGCACCCCTGAAATACACGTACCCAGGCAAATCGCACTGCTGGGGGTGGGGGTGCAGGGAGACATGAGTGGGGGCCTGGTGGAGGGTGCCCCACAGTGCTGGGGGGTGGGGGTGCAGGGGGACATGAGTGGGGGCCTGGTGGAGGATGCCCCTGACTGCTGGGGGGTGGGGGGTGGGAGACATGAGTGGGGGCCTGCTGGCAGGTGCCCCACAGTGCTGGCGGGTGGGGGTGCTGGGAGACATGAGTGGGGGCCTGGTGGATGGTGCCCCTGGATGCTGGGGGGTGGGGGTGCAGTGAGACATGAGTGGGGGCCTGGTGGAGGGTGCCCCTGGATGCTGGGGCGTGGGGGTGTAGGGAGACATGAGTGGGGGACTGGTGGAGGGTGCCCCTGGATGCTGGGGGGTGGGGGTGCTGGGAGACATGAGTGGGGGCCTGGTGGAGGTTGCCCATGGATGCTGGGGGGCAGGGGTGCAGGGAGACATGAGTGGGGGCCTGGTGGAGGGTGCCCCTGACTGCTGGGGGTAGGGTGGGAGACATGAGTGGGGGCCTGGTGGAGGGCGCCCCTGGATGCTGGGGGATGGGGGTGCAAGGGAGACAGGAGTGGGGGCCTGGTGGAGGGTGCCCCTGGATGCTGGGGGGTGGGGATGTTGGGAGACATGAGTGGGGGCCTGGTGGAGGGTGCCCCTGGATGCTGGGTGGTGGGGGTGCAGGGGGACATGAGTGGGGGCCTGGTGGAGGGTGCCCCACAGTGCTGGGGGTGGGGTTGCAGGGAGACATGAGTGGGGGCCTGGTGGAGGGTGCCCCTGGATGCTGGGGGGTGGGGGTGCTGGGAGACATGCGTTGGTGGGCAGTAGTGCAAGGTGACATGTGGGTTGGCTGGGGGGCATGGCCATGGTGGATGGGCTGCCTGCAGGACATGTGCAAGGGTGCAGGGTAGTCCCCTGTGGTGTGGGCCCCCTGCAGGGGCCGTGGAGGGTGTAGAGGGAACAGCTGGGAGGACCCACATGGCCAATTCACGTGTAGTACTCCCCAGCACCTCCGAAATACACGTAGGCTGCTGGATTCGCGTGTGGATTTTCCCACGCACCCAGAGTATACGCACCCTGCGGAAATCGTGTGTGGAACTTCACGCGCACACTGAAATACACCTACCCTGCAAATTCGCGTGTGAAACTTCCCGCGTACCTTGGAATACACGTACCCTGCTGAAATTGCGTGTGAAACTTCACACGCACCCTGAAATACACGTACCACGGACAATCGCGTGTGGAACTTCCCGCGCACCCCGAAATACACGTACCCAGGCCTATCGAGTGTGGAACTTCCCACGCACCCTGAAATACACGCACATGCTATTTTTCACACAGCAGGTGTCCGTGTTTGTCGGTACCCCTTTGGACCTCATTTGTCCTAGAGGGCCACAGCTGTATATAGGTGCTTTTTGTTAGCGCACATTTTGGCGCACATTTATTTCAGGCGCAGGGATGCTACCGCCTGCTTTCTTGTGGTGGACTTATTTGGCCCTGTGCGCTTCTTTGACCGTGCGCTGGTTTGCCCTATTCGATTCCATGAATACGAGTTGTAGGCGAGCGTGTGGGCGTTCCGCGCACTTGCCTCCTGTACTTCCCCCGTGACGCTCATATTTTCACGCATTGTTCCCCATTCCGAGTGTTACGCCCCGTGTTCCGCCTACTTTTGTTATGTGCGCCGCACTATGTGCGATTTTGCTGTGGCCGTGGCGCACGGCATTGGATGACCTGTGCGCCGGCGTGCGCTGCGCTCTTTTTCAGCGTACATCCAATATTTTTCTCGCGCACAGACTTCCATGAATCCATGTGCGCTGGTTTACCTGCGATTTTCGCACTTGCACTGCGATTCACACGTTTTGGCACCTCTGCGCCGGAATTTTCGGCGCACATTAATTCCATGAATCGGCCTGTTAATATTTTCAATGTGAAAAGAGGATATGCCAAAATCTCTTAGAAAGGCACAAACAGCCTTATTGACATTGCGCCTTGCTTTCTCCATTTGTGGACCAAATGAAGAAGAACGAAGCCAAATTTGTCTCTATGCAATCCGTGAAAAAATTACTTGAGAATTTGGAAACATGTCCATGACCTTCCCAAGTCCTTCTTTCATTGCAAATTGCAAAGAAATTCCAGACACATGTCCTAAACTGTTCCCTCCACAATGAATTATAATTATATCTGGATGTTGCTCTGTCTCCAAAGTAGCACAGAGAGGTAACAAGTCCAACCACTTCATTCCACGTACTACATGCCAGTGTACTTCCACATGTAGGAATCCAAGATCTACAGCGACTCCACAGGTTTCTGCATGCACCTTCAACCAATGTATCCACGAGTCTCCCAAAATCCAAACAATCTGCTTTCTGAAACACACAGCCATAGCTAGCTGTTCTTCTCTCAGCAAAAAGAGTATCTGATAAACTCTCTCCTGGCACAACACACCCACTAAACTTTCCTGACCAATCCCTTTCAGTGCTCATTCTCATTTGCATGACTTCTGAACCCAAAAATCCCCGGATGTAACACCCGATGTCTTCGAACTACTGCCATGTCCGCGGACATATCGTAACATGAACAGCCCTTCTACCATTTCCACTTCACTCTCTGTGCCATTCCCTCATTGGATGTAGCTAAGAAGTCACATGACCATCCACCAATCACATTCAAGACATCTACATCTAACTGCATCATCATAGGTCAGCACTGCAAATGTACTGTGAATCTCTCTGAGTACAAGTGTCATATCATTGGCAAGCACCATCTACAAGAAATACTGTACAAGTCTCCAAGATTTCTACTTGCAGCTCCATGCATATCCATATGCATGAACACAAACTACAGGTATGCATATTTTCTGTACAGTACATGAACACATTTTCTAACTGACTTTTAGCTTGTATAATCTGTAAAATGAATCTACTATCTTTTTTTCAATCTCCTAAAATCAACTGTCACTTACAAACCTTTATACTATTTAATTTCTTTATACACACACACACACTCAAATCATGTTAAACTAACATTTATTAAATGAAATATATAGACTACATATAGTCAAACAAAATTGCATTCACACTCTATATTCAAATCTCAAATAAAACTTCTACAATTACATATATTTTTTAAAAATGTCTTTATTAATTTAATTACTTACATTTACATAGGACAAGCAGCCCATGACATTGAGGTACTATTACTTGGAATAGCTTAGTTACAGGAATAATGGTATTCAGTGCTACATTATGAATTTCACAAGACATAGTAAAGATATTTTGTTTGCTACATTTAGTAATTGCAATACAATTTGTTCATTAAGAACATATCATATGTATTCAACTGGTGCGATGTATTTTATGTAAATAAAATAGTTTTAATGGTTTTGAGGAAGGCGCTGAGGATGCCAATTAAAAATTAAAAACATTGCTATATACAAACAAAATTACTAATTTGTTTCGTTTACAATTGCAGTGAAGACCATTCTCCTGAAAAGAAGCAGCCGAATTTGAAGTACAAAGAACAACTAAGAAGTAACCTGCTCATTTTAGAAAAAAAGTAAGTAGAATATCACCATAATATTTGTATTATTACTCAAACACACTTTAAGGTTATTTCATGCTATTTCTGTGCCTAACAATGGAGATTCTGCAGCATTTTGTCCAAAAATCCCCATGTCTTAAACAGCGATTTACAGTCAGAATGGCCCACAAATTCCTATTTTTCGACACACAAATTACCCAACTCAACCGCTAGAATTTAGATGTTATAGAACAAACAACTGTTTTAATTGTATAGCATTAGATATATTATTTATACTTCTCCACACCACTAGCTTACTTTTTTCTGTCCTCTGAACTCCAGTTTAGTAACACATTTATTCAATAATACCCATCTCTACTAGTTGTAGTTCCCAATGCACAATCACACACCATTACATATATCTTTATCATCTTACTCAAACACTCATGCACACACCACACATACATTGCAGAACAACCCAACCATACCTTCTTTATTTTGTTCAACAGAACCTAAAGAATGCCTACCAAAAATCAAGTCTGTAGAAAGCAATGCAGAAGTAGAGCAAATGAAAATAAAAGTGTCCAACATAAGCATCCATCTCTAGCACAATTTGTAAAAAAAGTTGAAACAAAACAGCTCATACAGTCATTTAGTGAAACAAAAAGAAGTTTCAAGTACAAAAACCTTGCCTCCTCTATCAAAATGTAAAGCAAACCAAAAAACAATTAACAGAAAATCAGCTATCACTACAGATAAAACTGCTTCTTTAAATCTTGATATAGTTCAAAGTAAGCATACCAAGAAAAGTATTTTAGCCAAAATGTTCCATCATAAAGTCCTTCAAAATCTTATAAAAACCGGAAAGAAACCAGGTTCAATGCTTAAAACCTATCATAGGAAATGAATCTTAGAAGCGTTGATAGACAGTGCAATTCTTCTCAAAAGAAAGTTATTTATTTTAGTGTAAAACAAAATGAAACCACTAACAAAACGAATAACTAAATTACAAAAAAGACTTCTCAATAAACTAAATGTCAACCAAAAGAACTTCTTAAGTATCTGCGGAGGTGAACGGAGTCACACTACGAGCACAGAAGAAGCGTACAAACAAAAGCAAACAAAAAAATGTGCCATACATAGCAGTGGTCGAGGTTATGAAAAAGTTAATAATACCATAATGGAACAAGAAGTACTCCTTACAAAAATATGCCCTGAAAACTTAGAATTACCCCTCCATTCAACTGAATCAGAACATCTAGTGTACAAATGGCCATGCACGTCAATGTGTAACATTCCCAAACAATTTTTCAAGTCTTTACGCCAATTCCTTAATCAATATGTGAAAAGCAAAGACAAAATCAAAATTAAACTACTTCAAAATATGGATACCTGTCCAGTACGCAAGTACACAGGACTACAAGGACATTCATTGGCCTGCATTACAGGACCTACTTGCAAAACCACCTTCCATGATATCAAAAGGATATCAACACATCATTCAAGTATATGAAATCTAGTTTATAAACTGTACTATGCTAAAAGTCCTGCTTTAGCACTAGCCAATTTAAATAACATTCTCCTACATGGTACAGCAAAACACTTAATAGAAGAAATCGACTATATCCAGAAAAAATATTTTGGAAGTGAAACCCACTTACAGAATGAAATAGCTGTAAACCAAATTAGTAACAACTCTACACATGGCAACCTTTTACTACACACATACAAAAAAAATACTAAAATTCAAAAGTACATCAGCTGAAGTACCAACCCATGTGTGTGTATGTTGCCGCAGAACTTTTTATAAAAGTAACACAAAAACTGTAGACCTATAATACAAAATAGAAGACAATGAAGATTCTAAATGGTTTGAATTAGCTCTCGACCTTATAGCAGAAAACAAATATGAAATAACTGACCCTGTAATAATTTGTAGTTACTGCACTACAAAACTAGACAACAATCAAACTCCTTCACGTGTTATCACAACTAATTTGGAATTATATCCACTACCAAAACCCCTTCAACAACTTAATTTATATGAGAGCATCATAATTCAAACAGTGCACCCATTTCAAGCAATAATACGCCTTCAACCAAAAACTGCAAAATTAGCTCCCTCTGAATTAGTGAAAGGTATTCGTGGAAAAGTAGTGTATTTACCATTAGATCTAAAAGAAACTGTGCACACTCTAGGAGTGCAACGTCCAATGCAACAATCTTTCATTATCTTGGTAAATGGAGTACCTACAAAAGACAAAGAAATTTGGCAACAGCTGGTAGATTTACATAAAGTTAGAGAAACCTTGCAATATCTTAAAAGAGAATAATGAATATTACAAAGAAATTAATATTGAGGAAAACTTGAAGGATACAACTGAAATAATTCAAGAGACACAAGAAGCTGGTCAATTTGATCTACTATATCCTGCTACAATATCAAACACTTTAGACCATTATACAATTCATCCATTGCACTCTCAGCATCACCAATCCGCATATGGGAAAAAAGTATAGAAGCACTTGCTTTTCCTCTACTCTTTCCTACTGGCAAAGGAGGAAGGTACGATGATAGACCAATTCAAATATCAGCATCAGAATACCGCTCATTACGGATGTATTCTGAAGATCCCAGATTTAGACAAAATGTGGAATACATATTCCACCTACTCTTTGAAAGTGAACTAGCAACTTTATGTTACAGAGTTGCACACATATTAAAATCAGGATCACACTTTAAAAATATGACAGCTACACAATTATTACAAAAAGTGCAACAAAAAGATGAGGTTTTACAATCAAATATTACAAATCTATTAGCAAATATGCGTGGTACTAAAGAGTACTAGTTTCGACGTCATGGAGATGTACGTTGTATGATCAGAAACCTTGGGCCACCCACCTGGTTTGTTACATTAAGTTGTGCAGAATATGCATGGAAACATTTACATGATTTCCTACACATATCAAACAAAAACAAAACAAACATAGATATACTAACACCTGGAGAACTTTGGTCTCTGGATCCTGTTAATGTTTCAAGATGTTTTCACCATCGCTTCATTCCTATGCTACATTTTATTTGTAATAAAACTGTTCCTCCCCTTGGAGAAGTGCAACACTTCTTTTGGAGAAAAGAATACCAAGCCAGAGGAGCACCACATATCCACATGCTTTTATGGATTAAAGATGCTCCTAAATTTGGTCAAGACAGTGATGCCACTGTTTTACAGTTTATTGAAAAATATGTCACTTGTGAAATTCCATCGGAATCCAAAAATAGTGATCTTCATGCACACATTTTACAATTTCAAAGACACAAATGTGGCAAATATTGTTGTTGCAAATACAAAAACAAATGGAAATACTACACCAAATGCCGATTTGGTTTCCCTAGACCAGTTACAAATACAGGTCAAGTCAACAATCTCATGTCTTCAGTTAGACATAGGGCCTCATTATGAGTTCGGCGGTAGCCATGCTGCTATTGGCGGCATGGCTGCCGCCGAAATCGCGTCCGGGTCCGGGTCCTCAAAATGAGGACTTACCGGGCCATTCCAAGGTCGGAAGGCCCGGTAATGCCTCCCTCCGAGGACCCGGACACGGTCCTTGCCCATTCCCATTTCAGCCCCCATAGGGCTGAATGGGAATGGGAGAGGGAGAAAACAACGGGCCATTACGAGATGGCCCGTTGTTTGCTCCCCCTTCCCCTCACGGGACCCGCTCTGCACGTCTGGTAAAACCAGACGTGCAGAGCGGGTCCAGCGAGGGGAACTCGGAATCGGGCGGTACGGGGTTGACGGCACCGGCACCTTTACCGGTGCCGTTAACCCTGTACCGCCTGACTCGTAATGAGGCCCATAGTGTTAAAGGTAAGTCACCTAAAAATACATGTTACATAAAAAGAAAAAAAGAAGAAAAATACATCAATGATTACAATGCAATAATTGCCCACTTATGGAATGCAAACATAGATGTGCAGTACATTGCAGACAATTCTACTGCAGTTGCACGATATGTCACAGCATACTAAACCAAAGCAGAAAAGACAGAGCTGCAAGACCTCTGGAATGACATGTCATTAGATAAAACAGTATCTCAAAAATTATACAGCTTGGACATAAAAATGTTGTCCCATAGAGAATGTGGATCCTATGAAGCAGCTGATCGTTTAACTGGTACTGCACTGTATGGTAAATCTGAAAATATAGTATGGCTAAGTCTTGGTCCAGCTAAATCTAGAAAAAGAGTTCTAAAATCATACGAAGATATAGAAACAATAGCCAAACATGATCCCAACAGCCAAGACATTTTAAAAAACAATGTATTAGACACATACTACCCAAACAGGAGTACCACTTTGGAAGCCATGTGTCTATACCCCATAGCCCAAAACTACACATACAAAAATAATATAAAACCAGATGAAAATAATGGTAAATACAGAGTGACAAACTGTGAAGGCAGCTTAGTAAAACTCACCAAACCAAATTTAATTAATCATATCAAATTGTCATTAAAGACTCCTCAACATATATATTACATGTCCCTGCTACAACTCTTTAAACCATGGAGAAAAGAAGAAGAAATACTAGATAACTATGACTCATATGAAGACGCTTTCAAAGCAAATGAAAGCACTATAACTGATTTAAACTTTACACAGTACAAAACAATGTTGCACAATGAACAGCATCAGGAAGAAGAACTCCAGGCCCAATTAGATGAGGACACTCCTGACAGTAGTCAACCTTCTGTATCAGGAAGCCAAGAACCACTGGGAGAGCCACTAATAACAAATGAGGCAGAATTAGCTATGATAGAAGAAGAAAACACCATGTGTCAGTATGAAGATAAAGAAGACTTTACTATACTACAATCAAACCTAAACAATGAGCAACGTAGCATTTTTCAAGAAGTAACAAAAGAAATTGCACATGGTGTACAACATGAAAACAAAGAATGCACCTGCCAAAATTACAAACCTATACTAGTGTACATCAGTGGTGAAGCTGGTTCTGGCAAAACATTCCTAATCAAAATCATCAGTAAGTTCCTTCAACAATTGACAAACAACAAACTGTCAGCTGTTGTCACTGCCCCCACAGGTTTAACTGCCTACAACATAGGTGGTGTCACTTTACACCGATTGCTACTCCTGCCAGTAGAACACCAAAACAAATTAGACTATTACAAACTTTCTACAGAAGCTGCAATGGAACTACGCAGAGCATTGAAACAAATGAAAATGCTACTAATAGATGAAGTGAGCATGGTGCCCAACCTCATGTTGGCTTTGATTCGCCTCAGAATACAAGAAGTACTCAAAACAAACTATGAAGAGCTCTTTGCAGGAAAACACTATTTTTTTCGGAGATCTTCTTCAATTGACACCAGTAAAAGGTGAGCCTATTTTTAAAACATTAGGACACAAACCCTGCCGTAAAACTTTTGGCAGCATTGGAAATGTCAACCTTTGGCAACATTTCCAATACAGAGAATTAACAGAAAACATGTGGCAATCTGCAGATCTCACTTATGCCAGCATCTTAAAAAGTATCAGAGTTGGTATACTTTCTAAAGAAGCAGAAGCAATATTGAAAACCCTACACATTCATGCACTTTATGGTGATAATGCATGTGCTACAGATGTTATGGAACAATTAGCCCACAAACATGTCAATTGTATGGCCTTAATGCCAACTCTTGCAAGCTGTTTACAATTCAATGAAATAATGTTAAGTAAAGAAATGCAACCAATACTGGAAATTAGCACCACAGACAAACTAGACGTACATGGTATGACAGTACCCATGTGTGAGCAAGCCACAACAAGAGTAAATAGTTTAGAAAATTCAATCTCCAACAGAGCTGGGTTGGAAAACATATTGAAACTATCCTTAAATTGTAGAGTAATGCTTAAACTTAATCTTGACGTAGAGCAAGGGCTAGTTAATGGAGCACCGGGCACAGTTGTTGGCTTTCAATCATACCCACGTAATAGCAACATTCAGTTTGTCAATATTCGCTTTGATAAAGTTTCAGAAGTGAAAAGGATAGGGCGCTCAATTGCTCTATTCCTTCTCTTCAAAGACATGTATGTACGTAGAGAGCAATTTTCTCTAACTCTTGCATATGCAGTTACCATTCATAAATCCCAAGGTTTTACCCTAGACAAAGCATTGATAGATATAGGTAACACAGTCTTTAACAAAGGCATGAGCTACGTAGCATTATCACGCTTACGTACACTTGACGGTCTATTGCTAATGAACTTTGATGCAAGTAAAGTCAAAGCTGATATTCCTTGCATTCTACAATACAATAGATTGCGTTCACTGTACACCCCTTTTCTGAAACAATACCCTGTTCCAGATAAAGTAAAACATGGTAAAAGAAAACTAAATGAAACAGAAATGCAACAGAATCCAACAGCAAATTCCGGAAAGAAAAGAAAAGAAGCTAAAGTTTCATCAATTACCGCAAACATAGAAGAACCTATTAGGGAATGTAAACTAGGGACATCGGCAAAGAAGCAACAGAAATTCCGAAAAATGCACTCCAATACAGAACTTGCTGGACCATTCAAATTTGCAAATGAAAGTGGGGTAAATTGCTATATAAATGTAGCAATGAATATTCTATTTCAATTGCCACCAATTGTTAACAATATTTACCTGCACAGTGCAGACCAATTGTGTTTTCAAATGTTAGTGCTGCATAGAAATGCAACAAGCAATCCTGAAAACACATACAGTGTTCATGGAGTAAGGCAACAATTGGACGACTGTGCTGGAATGGTGAGATTCACTATGAACTCACAAGAAGATCCACAAGAATTTCTAATGTACATACTATAAGTATTGGAAAACAAAAGCATACCTTTAGATGAAATCTTCCAGATTTCGTACATGTGGAAACATACATGCACTCTCTGTAGCAGAGTTATACAAGAAGAAATCCCAAATGAGCGATTTGTGTATGTTTCCATACCAAATTGTGAGAGCATTCCATTTCAGCAACGTGTACAAAATGCAAACCATGGCAGATTATGTACTATTTGCAATTCAGACAATCACTCCACCTTACTGACACAATCACATAGTGCCCACATAATACTTATGCTTCTACGTTATAATGCAGATGGCACTAAAAACAACTGCAAACTGACTGGATTCACACACGGTCAAGTGTCACTTGGAAAGAGAACATTTACAACAGTAGGTATAATCTACCATGCAGGAGCTACAACCTTGCATGTCACTACACTGCATACATTAAAACAAATTGTGGATGGTTTGGCTGTAATGATAGCACCATTACTAAGCAGAGATTGCCAGCTAATCTTACAAATGAGTATTCAATGTTCTTTAAGCCAAAATGTACGCAATGATGTGTACTTCAAGATTTTAAAAAAGAATATGTGAAAGACTACAAACAGTTAGAAAGTTAGAATACGCAAACAGGTATCTAACTACCCAAGAGGATGTAAGAATGACACAAATAAATGAATATCACAGATCGTTGGGAACAAATGCACAGGTAGAATAGGCCTACAGGTATCTAACTGTTCTTAAAAATTGGCAGAAAGGCAACAAACATAACATTAATGGGAAAGATGAAGGAAACAGGATATAACAACGACACAAATTAATGAATATCACAAAGCTGTAGGAACAAATGCACAGGAAGAATAGGCCTACAGGTATCTAACTGTTCTTAAAAATTGGCAGAAAGGCAACAAACATAACATTAAAGAGAAAGATGAAGGAAACAGGATATAACAACGACACAAATGAATGAACATCACAAAGCTGGAGGAACAAATGCACAGTTAGAATACGCCTACAGGTATCTAACTGTTGTCAAAAATCGGCAGGAAGGTAACAAACATAACATTAATCAGAAAGATGAAGGAAACACTCAAAGGAAACAAGGAAGTAGTTAGTACCATAGTAAATGAATGGTTTTTTAATCCGACAAGGATTTTTTTCCCCCAGACCCAAGGATTAGAAATGCAAACACAGAAACTGAGCACAATGCACAGTACACTGGTTTGTAAACAAAATATGAGGGTAAAAAAAAAGTAAACTGTCTATTAAGCAATGTAGTCAATTTTCAAAAAATGCAAAGACTAATATACCTGTTTCTTTTATCACAGAAATGGAAAAAGGGATACTTCCGCCAAGTACGATAACCATTTACAAACTGTATGTGGATTCTGAACAAAGTAAGGAGTAAGTATATTGGCAGTCATTTTCTACACATGCATATCTACACGTCTAATCTATGGTACTAATATGCTGCAGTGCCTGTAGGCTGGCCCTTGCATCTTCAGAGTGTAACCTACCATCTACGCCTTACGACCAAGGTACAAGGAGTATAGGTCCTAGCCACAACCATCGCTGCATATGAAAACCATGGTCCTTGTGAATTAGCTACTTATAAATTTACTTTTCGGACCATCGTCTGCAGCCAAGCAGGCAAGACACTAGGGCGTCCACACAACTAGCGCATTACACCACACCCATATTCACTTGTAACTCCACTGCTTATGGCTTCAGTCTTGGGTGCATGGCCTTTGGGCATGCAGTCAAGAGTCTGGGTCCTGGCTAGAAACACCACAGCATATCGGAACCATTGTGCCTTGTCATTTTACTATGTACAAACTTGGTTTTGGGAGCATGGCCTTTGGCCATGCTCCCAAAACGCTACGCCCTCCCCACAACCATCTTAATGATGTACCAATAGCTGTGATATGGTGCAGTAGTGTGTAGCCACAGGCTACAGAGGTGAGTTTGAGGCCATAGCATTATGAATGTATGGGTATATAGTATTTAAAATGCATTGTTACTTACAACTGCAGTGCTTATTACTTTGTTCAAATACTCTGCATCCTGGCCACTACTACCACACAATATGACATCCATTGTGGCATATAAGTACACTACGAACAAATCTACTTTTAGTGGCATGGCCTTCGGACATGCTCCCATGATTGCAGCCCCTCCCCACAGCCACCAGAGTGATGCACTACCACACCATATCGTACCCATTGTGCCTTGTAAGTACACTACATATAACTGTGCTGTTGGGTGCATGGCCTGCGGCCATGCACTCATGACTGCAGACTCTCCCCACAGCCACCTGACTGATGTTCAATACTAGGGGTGTCTCTGTAGCTCTGAAATGCTGCACTGTTTGTGCGCAGGGCCTAAAATGTTAGGTGTATGGCCATACATTTCAATATATGGTTGTGAAGTGTCTTATAACTCCAGTGCTTACAAGTTTCCTGTTGGGTGCATGCTTGGGTGTATGGCATACAGCCTGCAACCATGCACCCAAAAGTACACATCTTGTCCACAACCACCGCACTACATGAAACCCATGTGGGCTTGTAAGTGAAGAGGTTATAGCTTTGTTGTTGGGGGCATGGCCTTCAGCCTTGCACCCAAGAGCACACACACTCCCCACAACCAGGCAATCGATACACATTAGTAAGGGGGTATCCATGGGTGTAAATAACACAGGGGGTCCTGGGAGACTCTCTGCCAGACATGAGTCCTGGTAACAAGAGCCTTACCCAGAGTCTTTAGCTGACTATCTTTTACATTGGAGAACTATCCTAAACATATCAGTCTTTGACCTGCCCTGGGGCAGTCCAGCACCGAAATGCTAGGCAATTCTCCTCTGAACAAGAGTACCAACAGCAAACCCAGACACGTGTTTCGGTCTGGTTGAACCTCATCAGTAGGGTGTAGCTGTGCCTCTCTAAGAATAGTGAGTAAGGGGTCCACGTCTGGATTCCCCTAGTAACTGAGGGTGAGACCCAAAGTTACTTGAAATATGCAAATAACAAGGGGGTCCTGGGAGACTCTCTGCCAGACATGAGTCCTGGTTACAGGAGCCTTACACAGAGTCTTTAGATCACTATCTTTCACAGAGGAGAAATATCCTAAACATATCAGTCTGTGTCCTGCCGTGGGGCAGTCCAGCACCGAAATGCTAGGCAATTCTCCTCTGAACAAGAGCACCAACAGCAACCCCAGACACGTGTTTCGGTCTGGTTCAACCTCTTCAGTAGGGTGTAGCTGTGCCTCTCTAAGAATAGTGAGCAAGGGGTCCACGTCTGGATTCCCCTAGTAACTGAGGGTGAGACCCAAAGTTACTTGAAATATGCAAATAACAAGGGGGGTCCTGGGAGACTCTCTGCCAGACATGAGTCCTGGTTACAAGAGCCCTACCTAGAGTCTTTAGCTCACTATCTTTCACAGAGGAGAAATATCCTAAACATATCAGTCTTTGTCCTGCCCTGGGGCAGTCCAGCACGAAATGCTAGGCAATTCTCCTCTGAACAAGAGTACCAACAGCAACCCCAGACACGTGTTTCGGTCTGGTTGAACCTCTTCAGTAGGGTGTAGCTGTGCCTCTCTAAGAATAGTGAGCAAGGGGTCCACGTCTGGATTCCCTTAGTAACTGAGGGTGAGACCCAAATTTACTTGAAATATGCAAATAACAAGGGGGGTCCTGGGAGACTCTCTGCCAGACATGAGTCCTGGTTACAAGAGCCTTACCCAGAGTCTTCAGCTCACTATCTTTCACAGAGGAGAAATATCCTAAACATATCAGTCTTTGTCCTGCCCTGGGGCAGTCCAGCACCGAAATGCTAGGCAATTCTCCTCTGAACAAGAGTACCAACAGCAACCCCAGACACGTGTTTCGGACTGGTTGACCCTCTTCAGTAGGGTGTAGCTGTGCCTCTCTAAGAATAGTGAGCAAGGGGTCCACGTCTGGATTCCCCTAGTAACTGAGGGTGAGACCCAAAGTTACTTGAAGTATGCAAATAACAAGAGTGTTCCTGGGAGACTCTCTGCCAGACATGAGTCCTGGTTACAAGAGCCTTAGCCAGAGTCTTTAGCTCACTATCTTTCACAGAGGAGAAATATCCTAAACATATCAGTCTTTGTCCTGCCCTGGGGCAGTCCAGCACCGAAATGCTAGGCAATTCTCCTCTGAACAAGAGTACCAACAGCAACCCCAGACACGTGTTTCGGACTGGTTGAACCTCTTCAGTAGGGTGTAGCTGTGCCTCTCTAAGAATAGTGAGCAAGGGGTCCATGTCTGGATTCCCCTAGTAACTGAGGGTGAGACCCAAAGTTACTTGAAGTATGCAGTTCCTGGGAGACTCTCTGCCAGACATGAGTCCTGGTTACAAGAGCCTTAGCCAGAGTCTTTAGCTCACTATCTTTCACAGAGGAGAAATATCCTAAACATATCAGTCTTTGTGACATGCTGAAGTGTTGGTGGCCAGGGCCTAGAGTTTTGGAAGTAAGGCCTTCGGCCTTTGGCCCTTGCCACAACCACTGTAGCATGTGCCACCCATGGTGGAGTACTGACGAATACAATAGCCATAGGAAAAAGTATTGCAATTACGGCATGGTGTCAATTTCAATGTTCCCTAACACCACAAGTGTCCTTACAACTGTTACAAGTTCCCCGTGCACTGCACGGACTGAAATACTGCCCTTATTGGACCCTCATTTTCTTTGCGTACAAGGAGGCCATAGAAAATACATCATGAAGAAGGTATAAGTGTGTTATTGGGCGCATGGCCTTCAGCAATGCACCCAAGACTACAGATTCTCCCCACAAACACCTCAGTGATGTGTGGTAGTGGGGTTTTTCTATAGGTGTAGTATCCTTCAGTGCTTCTTGCCAGAGGCTTCACTCCTAGCTGTATGTCCATAGATCTTACATGGGATGGGTGTGCAGTGGTGAGGATTCGTCCAGGGGGAGCAAAGTTATAAGCCGCCCAAAAAGTGCTCTTCCTATGGAAACAACAACGTAACCATAACTACACGGCCACTACCGGTAGCGGGTGTGTAGTTGTGGGCAAGTTGCTAAACCCATAGGAAGTGCACTTTTTGGGTGGCTTATAACTTCGCTCCCCGTGGACAAATCCTCACCAAACAGCATATGGCCTGCTCTGAATTCGTCAAGGGGGGGCAAAGTTATAGGGGGATCGTAAATTATTATCCAAACAGCTGGATGGATTTTCAACAAATTTGCGGCAGGAGCGCAGGCCTGGTCCCAAATGCATGCTTTTGTTCATTTTAAGGAAATCCATCCAGTATGTTTTTTTTTAAAACAACCAAAAAATAGGTCCAAAGAAATTAGTGATATCTGGGTCCGGTCTGTGGACTCACTTCCCTGTTCAGTCCGTGGACAGGACTCCAATTGGCTTAGAAGGCAACATGGTGTCCGCAGATATCGGACGCGCCCACTGATTGGATGGTGAAAAGCGTGAAGTGCGTCAGATCTTTGGAAACTCCCGCCATCTTGGATTCCCAGACAGCAGCCAGTGTCCACGGACATCGCTGTAAAAACATATTACAAAACACAACATTGCACTTGTCAAATCTATCAAATAATCTCTGGTGAGGTGAGGGGTGATGAGGATTGGATGGGATATGGCTGCAAGAAGCAGAAAAACAGGTGTTTTTCACCGTAAAAGTTTGCGAACACCAGCATTGGTGGGATTCAGTCAAGAAGGGGCACAATTAGAGGGGGGGTCCCAAAATAATGTAATGGCTTATACATGAGGTGTCATTTGACAAATCTATAGTTAATTTGGCAAACCTATAATAGATCTAGATATAAACGGTTTTGCGAAGTATGGTGGGATTTTGTCAAGAGGGGGCAGATTTAGAGGGGGGTGCCAAAATATTGCAAAGGCTTATACATGTGGTGCCATTTGACAAATCTACACAAAGGTTTGCAAAAAGATTATAGATCTAGATATAAATGTTTTTGTTAAGTCTAAATGGATTTTGTTAAGTGGGGGCTAGGTTATATGACTATTGTATGTGCATACATTTGACACTTTTGAAAAAATAAAACATGGGTGGATTTCCAGAAAACTTGTGAAAGGAGCATTGGCAAGGACCTGAAAGCATGGTTTTGCATGGATTTGCATAGTTTTGCAAATAGGCCTGTGTTTTACTTTTTGACAAGTCTCATAATGTAGGTACAAAAAATTGTGATATACCTCTGGTGACTGAGGTGTAGCCTTGTAATACAATGGTCTTTATACCAATGCATTTCTTAATGAACTATCTATGTCATGATAGTTCTCCCGATGACCTCTGATAGTTTTCTGCCAACATTATAATGACAATCCCTTGTGGAGTCTTTTCATGACAACTAACTGCTCATGTGATGTCATCAATGACATTTGTGATGTCATCTTTCATGCCATGGGTGTTAGTCTTAGCAGTGCACAGTGGTGGCAGAGTTATGGTTGCTTAGCTTACCATAACTAGTGAATTTTTGGGGGGTTTCGGTTTTACGTGTAGCCATAATATGGATAGGTTGGTATTACTACAGAGTAACTGCAATGCCCCTTTAAAAAACGTTATGCTCAAATTTGATAGGTTTTTCTTAGGGCAACTGTATCATAACATCCCTTTAACAACATTTTTTCACTGAATTTGATATGTTTTTACCAGGATACCCTTAGTTTGTATAGGTGTACCATACAGCATAACAAATGGATGTCTGCATGCCAATGGGCACACTAACCGCGGACTGAGTGTCTCTTCGTGAATAACGGCTAGCATTCAAATTGCTGAAAAAGGCAGGGGTTCTCGTACATAGTGGTAGCATCCAGCATAGAGAAGGCACATGTACAAAGAGCATCATGTATGGGCATTGCAAGTAAAAATGGAGTAGGTCTATTGTGAAACAAACAGAGCAAACGGATAGAGTGTACACCATAATAGAATGCACCAATAGATGAAGTGACGTCTGTGTCCAACAATATTACCACACTCCTGCTTTGCATAGAAACAAAGAAGGAAATGTCAGAGTAAGGACTACAAATTATTGAGAGCAGAACATCACTAGAACGTGGTAATTACACTGAAGATTTTCCTATCATTGCACAGCTTTTGCAGTGCACAGCAGTGAAAAAACATTATCTTTTTTTTGTGTTCAGAAATGCAAAGCACCCTTAAAAGGCTGGAAGAGAATTTCCCTCTTAACGAAATGAGTAATGATTGGTACGTAGCACAGTCTGAAAAGTAAGACAGTTAATATGTATTTCTTCATATACACCTAACAGATATTTTTGTCTTTAACAGGACATACTGGAAAGGAAAGCAATGCATCAGAAGCGGCACCTCTTGCACAACAGCATATGGCCACAGGAAATGAAGGAAACGCTTTAAAAGACAACCTATACAGCCTGGCTGTCAAATAGAACAATTGCTAAACAATTTAGCCCCTTAAAAGAAGCTTTTCAAGGAAATATTATTGGAGAAATTAAATACCACTGCCCTACCTTCACGTCTACCCCTTCCCATTTCCTAGCCCACCATCCCCAACAACATCCCTGTGGGCAGAGATGTTACTATGAGACTTCAATCCTTGGCTCCCCTCATGACAAACTTGTTAAAATCCTAAATTCCCCTGTTTATGTATCCATTTCTGCTACCCCTTCCCTTTCCTAATAGGGTCTATGTATCATACACATTAAACATGTACATGTAAAGTGTTGGTGAGTGTGTAAGTGGCTTTTCCTTTTGTGTTAAAATTGCATGGTGAGTCTGTGGCACACAATAGTGTCTGAGATGGCAGCAGGTAAGCAAAATGGAGGTTTCCTGGGGAGACTGAACCTGTTCAGCGTATGTGCAATCACAATGCAGGTATCCGTAGGACTCGAGCACTGGCTGCATGTCCGCATCTTCTAATGTACTTTTAATTAGTTGTGGGAGCGCACGTCTGTCCATTTCACAGCTATGCGCATACGTATTTCATCCTCTGTGTCCTGGTAACACTGCCCCTGTCACCAACCCTATCAATTCATGTGGTAGGCTACCGCATTTGAAGAAGTCGTACCAACTATGTATTTTGCTGTCCAAACCTACTGATTTATGGCTGCAGCAGGCCTGGCTGCTTGAGGCCTAGTGGGAGCAAGGAACAGCATCCTCCAGTGTACGGTGGGTGTGGCAAATGGCCCATTATTCTGATTAATGTGCTGCTTGCCCTTCCATGACCCGTGAAACAGACACAGCATCTCCCTACTGAGCACTGTGAGGTAAAGTGTCAAGTTCTCGTCTGCGGTTTGTACAGTTAGAGGACAGATTTCACAGCAAGTGTGACAATCTGTAGTCAGTCTGGAAAAGGGCATCGCTGTTGCTGCTTGGTTACTCCCATACAACTAAATGTAAGGACAACTAAGTAAACAGCAGAACCTTCGGATCTCAATGAATATCAGTGGTGGTGTCAAAGGTACTGTGGCCACGTGGGGCTGCCTGAATAATTATGTTCTTGCTCCACGTAATGAAGCTGCGTTTCACTGTGTTGAAAGCACTGTTGTATTTCACAATTGACTCATCTCCGTGAATGCTGGAGCTACGGCTAATGCCGTACCATCAAGTTACCATATTCCATGCAACAATACCTGAAATTGAAACACAAGGCAGTGCAGAGTGCAGGGTACTGCCCTTCCAACAATGCAGTAGGTTACTTTCCTCTACCCCATTCTCCACATCTGCTCCTGCCAACACCAGGTACACTCCTGTAGGGCAGCAGAGCCTTAAAGCACCCTTGCAAACTACATGCTGCGCAGCAGACCATTACCTGTCAAAGGTCATTGTATTGTGCAAGTACTGCGATGCGGTACAATGCAGGAGGGAGCAACTTCGAAGTGCTTGGGAATGTTCAGTCAGGGAGCATGACAATGATCGCCGCCTACTTAAGTGAAGGCCACCCAACATCTTCCTCTCTGTGCTCTTGCCCTTTCTTTTCCTTGTGGGTGGTGGCCCTTCCATACCCTCCCTTTCCTTCCTTTACTTCTGTGTCGTGTATTAGAAGACCAAGAAACATACAAAACAATATAAAAAGTAAAACAGTAAAAAAAAAACAGCTTTCAGAGGTGAAAATTGAATTGTCAAGGGTTGAAGTGTGCAAGACTTGCAGGGTAATTCATAGAATTCAGCACACAAGTGGCGCACGCAGCTGGCACACAGTGTTGGCGTGCGCTTTCTGCACCAGCCGCGTGTGCTAAAATTCATTTCCGCGCACAGCGTGTTCATGGATTTTAGCTACCAAAACCAGCCGTGGCGCACAGTGGGGCAGCGACCATGCAGCAGCACCAGTTACGCACCCAAGCATGCCCCTCGCGCAAGGAAAAGCCATCAAAATTCCCAATCCAGCGCAAAGGGCTGCGCTAATGCTGTAAAGTATACAGGGGCGCACACAGCACATGGGGAACGTGTATTTCGGGGGTGCGCAGGAAGTTACACACGTGATAGGCCCTGTGCGAGTGGGGTGCGTGTATTCCTGGGGTACGCGGGAGGTTTCACACGCGATCGGAGCGGGATACGCATAAATCGGGGGTGCACAGGAAGTTTCACATGCGATTGGCCCTGTGCGAGTGGGCTACATGTATACCTGGGGTGCGTGGGAAGTTACACACGCGATAGGCCCTGTGCGAGTGGTGTACGTGTATTCCAGGGGTGCGCGGGAAGTTTCACACGCGATTGGTCCTGTGTGAGTGGGGTACGTGTATTCCTGGGGTGCATGGGAAGTTTCCCACGTGATTGGCCCTGTGCGAGTGGGGTACGTGTATTCCTGGGGTACACAGGAAGTTTCACACGCGATAGACCCTGTGCGAGTGGGGTACGTGTATTCCTGGGGTGCGCGGGAGGTTTCACACGCGATCGGAGTGGGGTACGTGTATAATCGGGGGTGCGTGGGAAGTTCCACACACGATTGGCCCTGTGCGAGTGTGGTACGTGTATTCCTGGGGTGCGCGGGAAGTTTCACACGCGATTGGCCCTGTGCGAGTGGGGTACGTGAATTACTGGGGTTTGTGGGAAGTTACACACGCGATTGGCCCTGTGCGAGTGGGGTACGCGTATAACTGGGGTGTGCGGGAAGTTTCACACGTGATTGGCATTGTGTGAGTGGGGTATGTGTATTCCTGGGGTGCGCGGGAAGTTTCACATGCTATTGGCCCTGTGCGAATGGGGTACGTGTATTCCTGGGGTGCGTGGGAAGTTTCACACGCGATAGGCCCTGTGCGAGTGGGGTACGTGTATTCCTGGGGTGCGCGGGAGGTATCACACACGATCGGAGCGGGGTACGTGTAAATCGGAGGTGCGCGGGAAGTTCCACACACGATAGGTCCTGTGCGAGTGGGGTACGTGTATTCCTGGGGTGCGCGGGAAGTTTCACACGCGATCGGAGCTGGGTACGTGTAAATCGGGGGTGCACGGGAAGTTCCACACACGATTGGCCCTGTGCGAGTGGGGTACGTGTATTCCTGGGGTGCGCGGGAAGTTTCACACGCGATCGGAGAGGGGTACGTGTAAATCGAGGGTGCGCGGGAAGTTACACACGCAATTGGCCCTGTGCGAGTGGGGTACGTGTATTACTGGCGTGCGCGGGAAGTTTCACACGTGATCGGAGCGGGGTATGTGTAATTCGGGGGTGCGCGGTAAGTTTCACATGCAATTTTGTTGTCAGAGCGGGGTACGTGAATTTCGGGGGTGCGCGGGGAGTCCTAACCGTGAATTGGCAGTATGGGTCCTCCCAGGTGTTCCCTCTACACCCTCCATGGCCCCTGCAGACAGCCCACACCACAGGGGACTACCCTGCACCCCTGGTCATGTCCCGCAGGCAACCCATCCACCATCGGCATGCCCCCCAGCCAAGCCACATGTCACCTTGCACTACCGATTACCAAATCATGTCCCCCAGCACCCCCACCCCCCAGCAGTCAGGGGCACCTGCCAACAGGCCCCCACTCATGTCCCACTCATGTCCCCCTGCACCCGTTCCCCCCAGCAGTCAGGGGCACCTGCCAGCAGGCCCCCACTCATGTCCCCCAGCACCCCCACCCCCCAGCAGTCAGGGGCACCTGCCAGCAGGCCCCCACTCATGTCCCACTCATGTCCACCAGCACCACCACCCCCCAGCAGTCAGGGGCACCTGCCAGCAGGCCCCCACTCATGTCCACCAGCACCCCTACCCCCCAGCAGTCAGGGGCACCTGCCAGCAGGCCCCCACTCAGGTCCACCAGCACCCCTACCCCCCAGCAGTCAGGGACACCTGCCAGCAGGCCCCCACTCAGGTCCACCAGCACCCCCACCCCCCAGCAGTCTGGGGCACCTGCCAGCAGGCCCCCACTCATGTCCCCCAGCACCCCCACCCCCCAGCAGTCAGGGGCACCTGCCAGCAGGCCCCACTCATGTCCCCCAGCACCCCAACCCCCCAGCAGTCAGGGGCACCTGCCAGCAGGCCCCCACTCATGTCCCACTCATGTCCCCCAGCATCCCCATCCCCCAGCAGTCAGGGGAACCTGCCAGCAGGCCCCCACTCATGTTCCACAGCACCCCCACCCCCAGCAGTCAGCGGCACGTGCCAGCAGGCCCCCACTCATGTCCCCCAGCACCCCCACCCCCCAGCAGTCAGGGGCACCTGCCAGCAAGCCCCCACTCAGGTCCACCAGCACTCCCACCCCCCAGCAGTCTGGGGCACCTGCCAGCAGGCCCCCACTCATGTCCCCCAGCACCCCCAACCCCCAGCAGTCGGGGCACCTGCCAGCAGGCCCCACTCATGTCCCCCAGCACCCCAACCCCCCAGCAGTCAGGGGCACCTGCTAGCAGGCCCCCACTCATGTCCCACTCATGTCCTCCAGCATCCCCATCTCCCACCAGTCAGGGGCACCTGCCAGCAGGCCCCCACTCATGTTCCACAGCACCCCCATCCCCAGCAGTCAGGGGCACCTGCCAGCAGGCCCCCACTCATGTCCCCCTGCACCCCCACCCCCCAGCAGTCAGGGGCACCTGCCAGCAGGTCCCCACTCATGTCCCCCAGCACTCCCAACCCCCAGCAGTCAGGGGCACCTGCCAGCAGGCCCCCAATCATGTCCCACTCATGTCTACCGGCACCCCCACCCCCAGCAGTCAGGGGCACCTGCCAGCAGGCCCCCACTCATGTCCCACAGCACCCTCACCCCCCAGCAGTCAGGGGTACCTGCCAGCAGGCCCCCACTCATGTCCCCCTGCCCCCACATCATTACGATCCTCAATCATGGGCCTAATGGCCAGCCACATCACACCCCATGCCACCCCCGCCCAAAGACCCAACAAAGCATTGCATCCACCCTCATAGAAATGCCCATTACATGATACAACCCGAATGGCAAGTATGTAAATGAACACATGTCCGTCACAGACCTACAATGGGTGCAAGTGAATGTGAAAACCCACATCATGACATGCATGAAATCAATGAGAGAATACCACACACTGAAGTATGAAACAAAAATGTATTGATTCCAAAATGAATGTAATGAAAAGAAAACACACAATCATGTGAAGAAGAAATAAAACGCAGCATGTCCAGAAAAGAATGAAAAATATGAAATCAGAATCCAAAGAAATCCAAATGAAAATGTGTCCAAAGTCTCAGTCCAACAAAGCAAATCCAAGGGAAAAAAATAAGTGAAATCCATTGCTCCATGGTGAAATGAAAAGAAAAAAAAGAAAATCCACTGTTCAACTACATACAAATCACCAATCCAGGGTCCATGAGCCCAACAAATGAAATGAAACCTACAAAAAAGACTATCTAATAAATAACTGTATACAAAAACCTGGTGCATTGTCCAATCGCCCCAAAATAAAGAAAAACAGAAAGGAAACCTAACACTATCTAACTATTTACAATGGCAGCAGTCTAGTCCGACGGCTCACTTATTGATGTCCCGGGCCAGGGCATCATCGAACTCCCGCTCAATGTCCTGGAGGCGGTCCTCTTCCATGGCCCCGAGGGTTCGCAGGGACGATGACATGTTCACCTCCAACTCCCTCCGAATTGCCTCGAGGCACTCAGCCCGCCTCAGGGCCCTCCGCATGGAGTTCTCCGCCCTGACCATTGTGAACCGTGCCTCTTCTGCCCGCTGCCACTCCGCATCTATGGCGTGGCCCAACCACTGCCACACGGAAGACACTTTAAATCCGGGGGCCCCAAGCCATCATTGCTCCCACCATGTTGCTGCTGCTGTGCCTGTGCCTGCGCCCTGGCTCTTGCTGCCTGCATGTCCTCCTCCGGCTGGGATGCAGTTGTGGTGGTCATCCCTGCTGGACATCCAACTCCCGACTGTGGCAGGGATGTGTCCTCCACCAGCCTGGCCGCTGGGTCAGGGGCAGCTCCACAGGGTATCCAGGTGACACATGGGTGGGAAGATGGCATGGAGGACGACTGGCGCGAAGTGGGTTCAGGTGAGGAGGGGGTCGCAAGAAGGTCCAGCACACAGAGGAATCCAGCACCGGTGACCCGTTCCAATAGGTCAACGTCGTCAAAGAGGCATGCGAGACGACGTGCAGTCTCTCCACGAAAAGACTGCAGGTCACCTTGCATGCCCCGTTGACGCAACGCTGTCCCACTCAGGATAGGCTCAACACGGTCCCGGATAGCCACGTCTGTAGGGAGAGGAAGTTGTTGTGCGCTCATCCCCTCCCTGAAAATGGGTCTGGACGTAGGCATCCCTGCTGGTGCCAGATGATGCAGTGACAGGATCAGGGACAGGATTACACACAGGCACCTCCGCGGTGACCTGTGCTGCATCCTGTCCCTGCCCCTGCACTGCACCACTAGCACCAGTGGAACCCCCACCTCCAGACCCCGTGTGTGTCCCTTCCGCGGCCTCCTCCTCCAAACCCCCCCACCAACCTGGATGACTCTGTGCCATCTTCCTCCGTTGGTCTCAGCTGCCCCTTCTGCTGCTGAGGAGTCCACCTCCGACCTCTGCCTCTTGGACCTACCATCAGCAGCTGCGGCCTGGGACATGGCACCAGACTCCTCACTCCCCGACGAGATGACAATCTGGGAGGGGAGCCGGGCCTTGCGTCTCCGGCTGGTGGTGCGATCCCTGCCGCTGTGCTCCACAGCAACCTCTCGCCCTCTTCATCAGTTGACGCTGCAGACAGGGAGAGATAAAACACAGACATCAGGGCACTGTACAATGGACTGATACACACATGACAGTTGCACATGAGTGGAAGTGTTAAACTTCAGACATGGCATCACACTCCACGACACACATGTCATTTCAACTCACACACATGAGCATTTCCACAGCAATATTGCACCAGACAGCAACATCCATTCACATACAACAGCATGAACAGCCGAAGGTGAGCCTGACATCACATGAAACACAGGGAGTGCACTAGACACGCACACACGCCACCACACTTACATGCATGTCTACATCTCCTCCAACTGTTGCAGTGCTGCGATCGCCATACATGTCACATCTGGCATTCAGCATTCTACATATCAGTGTCACGTGCATCCATGTTGCATCACAGTTGCACACTTGTCAAATACACACACATGCACATGTACACAGTGCCGATACATGCAGCAGGAACCACCATCCATGTGTGACACCACAACCATGCCAACGTACATACACAGAAATTCAAACATGTGTGCTACCACACCTGCATTTGCACAGCATGCTTACCAACACATACACCATTGATGTATCTCACACCTAAGAGGAGTCACATGTGGCAGCCTCACGCCCCTGTTCATACACATCCCTACATGGCCCTACGAAAACACTTGTGCAACCTGCACACTACTGGCGCACCACCACACGCACAGCATCCAATCAGTATGCATGTACACTTACTGCTCGACTCCAGACGGGTCTGCCTCTCAAGGACCTGGATGTGGAGCACTGGGCATATGTGTTCCAGGACCCTCATCTGGTGGTCGGACAGGTGGCCCCAGCGCCCCTTGGCATCCACTGCCTTCAAGAGGCGCCGGGCCTTGTTGAGGGTCCTGGACCTGAAGTCCTCCCAGCGCTTCTTGACATGGTGTAAGTCGTGGACTGCCACCCCCTCTGCGTTGATGGCAGTCACGATGTCCATCCTGATCCTGGTCCGTCCTTCATTGTCGGTGTGCGAACTTCCAAAGAGGGCATCATACTGCCCCATGACTTGCTCCACCAGGACACCAACTTCCCTGGCACTGAAGCTGGTGGCCCTCTGCCTCTCTGGCTGGGGGTTGCCAGGGGTGCCAGATGGTGTTGTGCCCGACATGGCAACCCCAGAGGCAGGAGTGGGTGGGCGACTGGGTCCTGGGGCTGGGCTGTGGAGCGATGGTATCCCAGTCGGGAGTCTTCGGTTCCAGCAGGGGTGGTCACAGCAACTGCACCCCTGGCTGATGTGCAGGCAGCAAATAGCAGGGCACATGGGCAGCAGGCAGTCAGTCAGCAGCAGATGACAGGTGGGAGCGTGCTCAGGGCTCTGGGGGCAGTAATTCGACCTTCTGGGCAGGAGCATGGTCTACCGTGTGTTGTTGCGTGGCCAGCTTGATACGGAGTGATTTGGCACGTGAAAATCTTGCACATCAGCGTGTAATTCGAGGAAAGGCCCTTCGCATGTAAGCGCGTCAGCACACGTACGCGGTTTCATTGGACCAAAGGCCCTTAGTGCGTAAGGCGTTTCCCTCGTGACGTGGCAGCGCACGTGGAAAAACTGCACATCCGTGTGTGGATGCGTGTAATCTGAGGAAAGGGCCTACGTGCGTAAGTGATGTGACGCGCGCGGGCGTTTCCATCAACATGGGTGCATGTTCATCGTACACGTCCAAAAACTGAACGTCCGAGTGTCAGCTCGTGTAATTGGAGGAAAGGGCCTTAGCACGTAAACGCGTAAGGGACACTGTACGTGCGGGCCGCTTTAAAAGGTACGTGTAGGACCCCATTCCCTTGTACGTGCTTTTCGTGGAGAGTGAGTGTGTGAATTCTGTACTTCTTGTCGGTTCACACGCGATTACTTCACAGCGTTTCAAGTTCGTACTCCCTGTTACCTCTGACAGCGTTCTTTATTCTTTTTGGGCCTGTTTCCTCAAAAAGTGTTCACTTCTTCTTTTGTCCTGTCTCCTCAGACAGCGTACAATTCTTCTTTTGGTGGGGTGTTGCCAACACGCACACGCGCGTCTTTTTCACGTTCTTTTTCCAGGCAGATGGTGAGTCGCGCATGTATTTACCAACTGTGCTTGCCCCATGTGTTGCGTACCCCTTCAGAGGTCATTGTAGGCTGCGTGTATTACGCATACACTTATTTTTGTGTTTCTGGGTGCCACAGCATAGTGCGGGTTCATTTTTTCACGCACGTGGTCTACGAGGGGTTGCGTGCACGTTATTTTTTGATTTTGGGCTGCCTGTGCATTGCGTGACCCGTCATCTTCCCCCAGGGGTCACAGACAGCCTTGTTAGAGCACTAGGGTATGAATTCCATCTAGTACCCTTCCCCTTTCACCCCCAATTGCCCAGGACAATAGTTTACTGCTACTCCCATACGCACAACAACATCAGTGCCAGGGTTGGGAGGTGACCAAGCGGTAAGGGAGGCAAAGGTGGGCGTGGTGGGCGCGGTAGGGGACGTGGCCGGTGATTTGAAGGGTGCCCCTAGACCCCCATGTGTGGAGAACCAATCAGGGGCACCCATGCCCCCCCAGCCCCCATGGTTGACGCCATCCCAGCTCAGCCCTTGTTAGACCAGCCCATTGTGGCACCTGACCTGGCACAGGATGACTCCCAGGCTGACTTCCAGGTCAGCAAGTTTAGGCCACGTGTGGCGGTGCAAGTTGGTGTCACCAAGCCACTTGGATCTGGGGCAGCTATCTCATCTGCTGCCCCAAGTAGGCAGGGTGGGGAGGCTGCAGGGGCAGCTGTAGCTCCATCCACCACAGCTCTGAGTCTCCCAGCCAGGACAGTGTTGGTCCAGGTCCATCAAACTGACGTTCCCCCTGCCAATATCACACTTCTGCCAATGCCTTTAGCAAGGCCTATGGTGATTGTGCATTCGCACACTCCTACTACCCAGCCCCTACTGACCAGAGCGGTGTAAGCCACTCAGGCTCCGATCCACCTTTGAAAAAGATGAAGAAGGGTGCTCTGGCACAACAGGCTGAGACCCCAGACACGGCTACACACTCCGGCATGTCAAGGAAGCGTAAGTTTAATGACCCAGAACTTGATGCACTTGTGACCTATGTGTCGGCACATAGCCACGAAATGTTGGTGACTGCATGGTGCAAGACCACACCTGGTCAACGTTGGGCACACTGGCAGCCTATCGCGGACCGCATAAGTGCCCTTGGATTTGTGAGGCACACAGCTGATGATTGCTACAAGCGGTGGAATGACCTGAAACGCAGAGCAAAGAACAAGCTGGCCTCAAATCATGCCGCTACTCTGTTGACTGGCGGTGGGTCTCCACAAGAGGACAACAAACTCACTGAACATGAGTCTGTTGCTAGGACCTTCGTCACAGAGGAACAGATCCAAGGTGTGGGAGAACTACCTGATTACGAGGTATTGTCCGGTGAGTGCCCATGCGTGTGTGTGTAATCCATGTGAATGTTGTTTGTGTTGTTTGGGTGAAGGGTTCTGATTCAGTGCCAGGTGAGGGTGTGTACTCCTGTGTGTTATAGGTCACCCATTTGCTTCCTCCCATACATTCACGTGCCTTGGATTTGGGTATGACTGTATCCCTTCTGCCCACAGTTGCCAATTACGGCCAGATTAGTGCACTTTACCTTGAACTGTCATCTTGCAACTACATTGGTCAGATTGTGTAAGTGTTCATTCAGGCTGATTGTTTCCACTCTCCCATTTTTAGTACACATTATTCTGCCCTATTGCAACTTATGTGATATGCTTCGGTCATATTTCCCACGCCCACACTGGGCAACTACTTTTACCTAGTTATGTTAATGATTACACCATTCAGGCCGGTGGAGTATTGGGCTGCAGACATTTTTTATTACAGCCTGTTTGCATCTGGAAGATGACAGGTGTTTTCTGTAATGTTAAAGTGACCAACCATTGATCAGCCCACAATGACTGTGTTATTGGACCCTGATGTGTTTCAGTGTGTGGCACATGCATATTTTACAACACTATTCAGCATCATACTTCGCATCATGCCGATGTGACATGGATCTGTGACAGTACTCATTCACTGACATATTGCTGTCGTTTTGTAATTTACCGTGGCTATGCTACATGACATCTGTGTGGTGGAATGTGTCATGTATTTGTATTGGACATGCCACTCACAGCCTAATGTGTGATGCCGGTGCTACCAAACATGATGCAAATGTGTTGCATATCCATCTTGCTCTCCCCAGTGTCTACCTTTTTGACTCCACTTCCAACTCTTTGACAGTGCATGCATGGCAGGGTTATGGTCATGTGCGACATGTGTAATTCATGCACTGGATCTCTGACTTGTCACAGCCTATGTGTGTGCTATGGTGCTCATGCCTGTTTCCATTTGTTGTCTTTCATGTTTTTGCAGGTGAAGACGCACTTGGTGCTGTTGAGGCTGAGGAGATGGTGCAGACCCAGGAGGAATCTCAGGCACGACCGGGCACCAGTGGGGGATGTGGTGTGGTGGTGGGTGAAAACCCAATGTTACTGCAGACCATACTGTCCAGGGGTGCCTCTTTGTGCACCTCCCCAGACCTCTATTCAGGTGCTGAGTCGGATGATGAGACTTATGTGCAGTCGCAGGTAAGTGTTTCTGGCAGGGATTCTGTTCTGTCCAACCCACCTGGACCAGAGGTAGAACCCTCTATGGGAATGTCAGTGTTGGTAGGTCCGCCTTTGGTGGTTACGGGTGCAGGGTCACACTCCACAGCATCTGATCCTGTTCCTGGGCCAGCAGATCAGAGGGGGAATGCAGTCCTGCAGCCTCAGGCAGTGACAGCACAGCAAGGTGCAGATCACCTGGCCCCAAACAGGTGTGGTGCCCGTCGACGCGGTGGCCGTGCCCCACCAGGCAATACTGTATGGGAAAACTCCATGTACGGTATGGCAACCCAACAGGCACCATCAGTAGAAATGATGGCTCAGGCAATGGAGAGGGTGGCCATTTCCATTATCCCCCCTGAAAGGCAGATGGAGCAACAACAGCAGGCAACAGACTCCATTTGCCAATCACACAGGGAAGACATGTTGGTGTCCAAAAGGCACTGACAGGCGGCACTGGAGACTCTGCACAAATCGATATCAATAGAGTCCCAGGGCCACAGGGAAGCCCTGAGGGTAGACCTCTGTAACCTCAGGCAGAGTCTGCTTGAACTTGAGGCTTCCCGAAATGTTAGGGCAGAACAGCAGCTGGAGCAGCTCACACGTTCGCTCTCAGCTGAGCTGCATACAACACGTGAGGAGATCCGGGCATCAAGCGTGGCCAGGCGTGCAGAAATGCAGGCAACCCGTGATGTGCTGCATGGGGATCTCCGCACTTTAATCCTCCAGAATCAGACCTTCCAGACCTGCATGATTGCTGCCATGGAGGACCATACTAGGGCTTTGCGTGGGCTGCCTCCCATAGTGCCACCGCCTCCTGATGCAGCAGCAGAGGATGAGCAGAGCGACAGCAGTTCTCCCACAATGGCATAGCCGTGCAGGCCATGAGCCCAAGGAGTTTTTTTTTTTTGCAACATCCACGCAGGTGGGTGTTGGTGTGCGCCCTGTCCTCAAACCTCCTGGGTGGCCTCCCCCACGCCCTCTGGCCCCAACATGGACATTTTTGATTTTTTTTTTTACAGTGTGTTGCCTTGTGTGGCATCCGTGGGCATCCACTGTATTCTGGCTGGGCACATACAGGCTTGTCCTGAGTTTGGGTTAGATGCTTGGGTTTGTGAGACACACACCCCTCCTGCTTCCCGTTTCCATGGGCTTGCAAAGGGTGTGACCAAGTGACAGTGAATTACACAGTGACGTTGGGCTCCCATGAGCTGTGTGGGCAGTCTGTAGTCAATACTGTGTAGACATCCCTAGTGGAGATTGGTGTTGTATTGTACACTGCATGGTGTATTGATATGTGCTTGTGCATCCATGTCTTTCTCCTAATCTGCAGGTTCCTTCCTCATGTCTTCACAAGGCCGTCTCCTTTGCAGATGCAATTCATGTTGTATGCAGTACACTGAGACATTTGTGTGGCAGCAACACTCTACAGTTGTAAGGGGTCGGTGTGCTGGCGTATTCAGGTTGTAAAACTACCACTACTTGAACTTAGTACTGTCATGTTTTCGCATTTTTCCATGGTGTGTTGCAGCATTGTGTTGGTGGTAAGTATTTGGTAATGTGTGCTGTTAGTTATACATTACTGGGAGCATATTGTGTGTGGGCAGTTTCCATTAGGTACAGTGTAGTTTGTGACACTTGTGTCAGGTCTTGTGCATTGATTTTTTTGCTTTCACATTGCATGACATGCCATGGTGTGTTTGGTGGTGGAGCTGGGGAGGGGTTGGGTGACACGGTGCTGTTCTCATGTTGTATTTAGCAAGGGGGTAATGAATTTTGCAGCATAGATGTATGTCTTTTGATGACACAGCATTGGTGGTGTTTGGGTAGGTAGGGATGCACACAATGTAACACTTTCAGGTGATCAATCTCAGGATGGTATGGTTGTGACAGTTGAGTGTTCCATATGTCATCATCATTGATTGTCAGCTGGTATGTGCCAGGGCTGTGTGCACTCCACAGGGGTGTGAGTTTAGGTGAAGTAATTAGCCACCAGCTGCATACAGGCTGCCTCACCACGTGCCCTATCCCCTCCCATGTGCAGCGTGCGTGCGTGTGGTTGGGGATGTGGGGGCACCACCATGTCCACCGGCAGGCCCTGGCATGTTGCAACGTTGTGCAGGACACATGCTGCCACTATGATCCTGCACACTACTGGGGGAGCATATAACAGCTGCCCACCAGAGTGGTCAAGGGAGAGAAAGCGTGACTTGAGCACTCCGAATGTGCGCTCCACTATGCCCCGGGTTGCAATATGGGCTGTGTTGTATCTTACCTCAGGTGGCGTGGTGGGCTTTGAATTGGCGTCATCATTTGGGTGCTCAGAGGGTAGGCACTGTCCCCTGGGGAGGTGGTGATGGGTATCATAAGTGGGGTTGTAACATTACTCAGTATCTGACATGCATGCATGTGCAGTGGCATTTATACTCACCAAGCAGCCATGTATCGCCATGCCGCCCAGCTTCTAGGTTCTGGTTTAGGGTTGACATTTTGTAAATGAAACTGTCGTGGGTGGACCCTGGATAGTTGGCATATACTGAGGTGATGATTCCCTTGGCATCACATACTACCTGCATGTTGATGGAATGCCAGTGCTTGCGGTTTCTATAGATGTGCTCAGATGCCCTGGGGGGACGTAGAGCCACATGGGTGCAATCAAGGGCACCTAGCACTTTGGGGAATTGTGCCACCCCATAGAAATCCTGTACAGCAGCCTGCCTTTCTGCAGGTGTTCTGGGCAGGTATATGTGCCTGCGGACTGATAGGCATGCAGTCATGATGCCCAACACCTGGTGTAGGCAGTGTGACTGCATGGCCTGTGACACCCCCCCCCACTATAGCACTTGTCTGCTGAAATGATCCAGTGGCCAAGAAGTGCAGTACATTGAGGACCTTCTCCAGGGGGCTGAGTGCTTTGGAGCACAGGGTGGGTGAGGTGAGGTCATTCTCCCACTCACTCACCAGGTCGAGTATTATGTGAGGTGGAAACCTGTACCTCCCATACACCTGGTCATCATACATCCCATAAAGGCTTGTTCTGGGTGTATAAATTCTGGGCCTGACTATCCTCCTCCTCCTCCTCCTGCGGTATCCCACAACCACTGCTGCTAGGAACGGTATATTCATCTTGGCGTCTGGGCTTGTTTGTTGTTTGCGTGTACTTTTATGCTGCGTGGGTCCACGTACGCTTGCTTCCTGCTGGCGTACGTGTCTCCGGATTAGTGCGTCTTTTTTGGCGCACGCATTAGCCCCGTTCAATTCCATGAATACGTGTTGTAGACGCGCATGTGGGCGTTCCGCGCATTTGCCTCCTGTACTTCCCCCGTGACGCCCACATTTTCATGCATTTTTCCCCATTCCGCGTGTTACGCCCCCCTGTTCCGCCTACTTTTGTTGTGTGCGCTGCGCTATGTGTGCTTTCGCTGTACGCTTAGCGGACGCTGTTTGGAGACGTGTGCGCCAGCATGCGCCACGCAGAATTTTAGCACACATCCAGGGATTTACACGCGCACGGACTTCCATGAATCGCTGGGCATGGGTTTCGCTGCGATTTTCTGCACTTGCACTGCGATTCGCACGCTTTTGCACGCTTGCGCTAAAAATTTCAGCGCACATTAATTCCATGAATCGGCCTCCTAATAGAGAAATGCTTGCTGTACTTCCAAAAAGGGCAGCAATGCATTTTGGATAGGTCGCAGAAAAACCTGATTGCCAGGGTCAATTAGATGAACGCCATTGGTGTGAAACTTTTTCGTGCTATGAAATTTAATATTTCCATTGTGGAAGTAGGACATGGTCACATGTCGTAAAACGGCACAAATAGCCTTCTTGTGAATGTGCCTCACTTTCTCCATTTGCGGACCAAATTAAGAAGAACGCAGCTACATCCGTGTCTGCGTAATGCTACAATAAATTATGCAGCAGTTCAGAAACATACGCATAACCTGGCCAAGTGCGTCCTTCATCGCAAACTACAGAAAAATGTTGTAACACTGTAAAATAGTAAAGTCTGGTATTGTGCGTCACCAAAGTGCCACAAAGAGGAACCACACTCAGCCACTTTATTTCACGTACTCCATACCAGTGCACATCCACATGATAGAATCCAAAATGAACAGCCAGTGCATTCACTTTCAGCCAATGTATCTGGGACAACCCCAAAATCCATACAGTCTGACTCCTGAAACACACAGCCATAACCGTATGCTGCTGCATTCCTCTCTACATATACACATTTTACCACAGTCTGTGCATACACACCACACCCAGGAACCTTATTGATCAATTCCTGAGCCTCCACAGTCCCATTTCCATGCCCGCCATTCTCAAAAGCCCCAGATGTGGCATGTGTAATCCTGGACCAACTGCGATGTCCGCAGACTTTTCGTGCTGTATGCGGGAGTGGGTGAATACATTTCAACCAGGGGTGGGGATTTTGTTTTTACTGGTGGCTCTGAAAAGAGCCATTTTTTTAGGTGCTCACAAAGAAACACCTTTTTTCGGTTTTTATAAGGGTTTTACAATAACATCTTCAATGCAGCCTGTAGATTGTAAAACAAAGTACCATTGCCAATGGTGGACAAAGAAATGCCATTTCCACTGAAAAGGTGCACATTTCAAGAACCAATGATCTCATTGTCACAGGAGAACATCCCAGCAGCACTCAAATAATGACACATTCTTCTGTTCATAAGACACCTTCCGACCTAAAAAAAAAGGAATAGTCCCATACTTTTCTTGGTGGTATGCATGAGAAAAGCACCTTCTCAGTGGGAAAAATGTGATTCACTGCTTTCATCAACTTCTTCAGTTGATGGAACACATGTGAACAAGGCATGAGACCCAAATGCAAGGCTCCATGGTGCACCACCACTACATGAACAGAAGCGAAAGTGGCCACTTCTCTATAACGTGCAAGCACAATGCAGAAACTGCACACATCGACACCGCACCACAAAGCCTCCACTCCCTCCAAATCGAAATTACCTTGAAAGCCTCTTTCCATGGCATATCTCTGGAGATCTAGCACAAAGGCATCACCCACAATCAACACTGTGCATCTCTCCATTTCTGCTAGCCTCACTACGCAGAATAATACAACAATTTTTACCACCCCTTCCTGTGAAGCACACCATGAGCATCTGATTGGATAATCCCCCCAGTCCCATTCCCAGCATGTTGAGAAGGGCAGAATGTGGCATGTGCGTTCCCCAACTACCACAAGGTACACGCCCCAGTAAAGCAGGAGCAGTCCTTCTTCCATGTCAACTATTTTTTGTCCGGCACTACCTCATTGGGTACTGTTAAATAGTAACTCACGCATCCACCAATCACATCCAAGACGTCAGCATCTAACACTGTAATTTCTGTACAGCATTCCATATGTACCGTTAAACACTCCGTTAAAATGTTGCACACAAGCAGCACTGAATGTATCTTAGCAACCTAAACCAAGCACACACATTGCATGAATAAAAACAGGATGCCTGCCACTTACCTTGCACACTTCAAAGAATTCTTTCTGGATTTCTCTGTACAAATAGACCTTCTGCCACAGTTTTTGCATACACATCACAACCAGAAATCTTATTGAGCAATGCCTTAGCCTCCACAGTCCCATTTCCATGCCTGCCATCCTGAAAAGGCTCGGATGTGACACGTGTAATCGTGAAACTACCGCAGAGTTATCATGCTAGAAACGGGAGGGGGGAAGACATTTCAAACAGGGTAGGGGATTTCATCTTTAGTGGTGGCTCTAAAAAGAGTATTTTTTACGTGCTGGCAAAGACACTTTTTTTGTGTTTTCTCTTTATATGACTTTCGGTTTTCTTCTGCTCCTTACATTTTTAATGAATTCTGGTCAAAGCTTATTGCACAGTGTAAAAGAAAATAGGATTGCCAATGGCGGTCGAAGAAATGCCATTTGTACTCATGATCTCATAGTGGGTGGAGAACATCCCATCAGTGCACATAAATTCACACATGCTTCTGTTTATTAGAAACCTTCCAAGCTGGGGACAAATTATACTGGCATGGTCCCATACGCCTCTTGGTGGTATGCATGAGAAAACCACCTTGACAGTGGGAAAAATCTGAATCTCTGCATTTATCAACTTCTTCAGGTGACGGAACAAACGTCCACATGACATGTAACCCAAATGTAGAGCCCCATAATGCACCATGACAGCTTGAACAGTAGCGACAGAGGCCACATATCTTCAAAGGTGAGCCATACTACTGAAACTGTACTCATAGAGACTTTCCCACAAAGCCTCCACTCCTTCCAACATGAAATTAGCAGCAATGCCTCTTTGCATGGCATACCTGTGCAGATCTTGCACAAAGGTATCACCCACGATCAGCACTGTGCGTCTCTCCATCTCTGCCAACCATCTCTGCCAACCTCACTACACAGAGTACTGGGAAAAAATGGTACCTCGCCTTCCTGTGAACCACACCCTGAACACCTAATTGGATAATCCCCACGGTTCCATTTCCATGTCCACGATTCACAGAAGAGCATGATGTCACACGTGCACTTTCTCAGCTACAGGGAGGGCAGCACCCCAGTAAAACAGGCACAGTCCTCTTCCCTTTCCATTGTTCTTTTTGCAGCACTCCCTCATTGGGTACTGTGAAATAGTCACACACGCATGCACCAATCACATCCAAGACCTCTGCATCCAACACTATCATTTCTGTACAGCACTCCATATGTACCGTTAAACACTCCGAGTATATGTTGTGTGTGCTTCCAAAGCACCTCCAGTAGAAAGTTCTGCAAAATAATCCACGATATCAGCATCCAAAATCATCCAGAGCGGCACCTATCATGACTTTTGCCATGCAGCCAAGAGGCTAGGCCTTGCCCACACCCAGCACAACTTAATGAAGCCATACATGTGAACATGTGGCCAGGTGCCACAATTCACACACATAACATACCCTGTGGCACTTCTACCCAACCCCTGCACAAAAACAAAGCAATGCATGGAAACATGTAACAGTTAGCAGAATCAACAAACATACCACAGCTCCGGAACCCCTACCCACTTCCATTTACAAAGTATTGTATCACTGCCAACCAAACCACAAAATCTTCACAACATTGGGCCTACTCCCACCAATCTGCACAAAGGAGAGTACCCAAGCACATAGAAGATCCAGTTCAACCCTTCCCTCTTCTATACTAACAGTATTCTAACTATGTACCCAGATGGCACACTGCAGGACTTATCACTTTAGCATCTCGAGCCATACACCGAAAACTGTAGGATGTTCTAACAATCACCTCACCCATGGAACCAACTATATACGCATGTCAGCTCACTGCTGGTGCTCTACCGAGTCTAAAATGTGTTCCACAACCATTCTTTAAAGGTCACCACCCTCTGAGAGATGCATAGTGAAAACTGCATGGCTGCGGTGGGTTTGATCAAGGCCTAGGCTCTTGGGTGCATAGATATGCACCCAAGAGTCTAGGCCTTGGCCACACCCACTGCAATGTAATGCAGCCATGCATGTAAACATGTGAAACAATCCACAAATGTACCACAGCCAACGGCACTGCTATCCAACCTTCACACCGTAATACAGCTATGCATGGAAACAAGCAACAGGTAGCAGAATCTACAAACATAACACAGCCTCTGTCACCCCTACCCACTTTGATTCACATAGTATGGTGTTACTGGCAACCGGAGCACAAAATCTTCACAACAGTGGCCCTGGTGCCAGCACTCTATTAAGTGTACAAAACCAATACTTCATAGTGCAGTACAGTAGTCAGCACCCCGAGCAATAGACACTACCCAAGGCGATAAAATATGCAGTTGAACCCTATCCACTTCTATGCACACATATTTGAACATTGCACCCAGTTGACACACTGAAGGAGTGTTCACTCTATCAGCTCCAGCCATGGACTAAACACTGTAGGGTGTGCTAACAATCACCACACCCATGGAACCAACAATGTATGCAATGCTGAAAAACCACACACACAAGGCAACTATGTCAAACCTACTTGCAACCAGGGCACATAGGTGTCGGTGCAAGGCCTTCAGCCATGCATGGAAGGGGCTACAGGCTTACCACATGCAACGCACCATAGTATATGCTATGTTAAAATGTTCATGTCATGTCCAATGCAGTCCCCTTCTGCAATTGACCTGCCACCAGTCACCACGGAAAGAGGTCGCTGCATGAGCTATTGTGCCATAACGAAGGCTGCCTGCATTCACCACACAAGGTAGTCGCCTGTGTAGGTACCCGCGAATTTGTACAGTATGCATGGATACTGCAGGCACACCACCGTCTTCTTCCACCTAATGAGATATATCAGATGAATCACTTCTCACTCCCCCACCCTTTCCATCCTTTCTTCCCACCACCACATGGCATAAAGCATGTTTGCCAGGCCCTTTCGGTGCTGCACTGTCCTTGGATAGAACATGGTGGCGTAACCCAAAAATGTGATGCAAGCCACGCTTCCCTCCAGCCAACCACCGGCCGCATCCAATGTTCGCCGACATCACGGCATACTCAAAGCCAATGAGACTTTTGACAGCTGAGCGAACAGGGAAATGGGTCTGTATATTTCAGTTCTTTGCAACAAAAGTACTGGTTGTATTTCCACCAAACATATAAAAGCACACTTTTGGAACCAATAGAAAGAATACCCCGCTCCTGCTGCAATTTTGGTTAAAATTCTTCCAGCCGTTTGGACTGTAGGCGTCCCCAAACTTTTTGCCCATTCAGTATATGGAGTAAAAAAAATGTGGGACCCCCCTATAGCTTTGCCTCAACTCCACGTAACCTCACCAACTTTCCAAAAAGATTCACAGTGGGCCTTTATACTTTTCTTTTGCAAAGTTTTATGAGAATTCTTCTAGAGGGAGAAAAGTTATAAGCCTGCCAAAATGTGGTCTTCCTATGGGTTGAGCAACTTAACCATAACTACGCAGCCGTTACCGCGGGTTGTGTAATATATATACATATATGTCTATGGCATTGTAAGAGAAAGATGAGTTGCTATAAAACAGGCCATCGTATGTTTCACAGGTGAATGTCTTTTGGATAATTCCTGGCCTAGACTGTGTTATGATATTTTTTACTTGTTTTTCTCATACCTTGTGCATTCTTTCGTTGTGGCTCTTTTGGATTGAGTTCTATTACTTGGAGTGGGACTTGCCTTACATATTTTGGAGCCCACTACGAATAATCCAAGTTTTTCCGGACAGCTATGAGGTCCTCTGCTGCACTTTGGGGCAAGCAGGGTCCACTTGAAGAGATTATAAGACTGCACAAACCATGGGGAGGTATCAGGCACTGGGGTTACACAGAAGGCCTAGCTAATTGCTCTAGGCCCCAGCCCGCACCCTCGTGGGCAGGACATTGTGGGGACAGGCAGCCTGGAAGACTTTGGATGACCACAGAGAGCCAGTGCACCTGATCCGAGAACTACAATGGAGAAGTGAGTGTAAATGCGGAATTGCAGTGAATGATGCTGTGAGCCACGTGGTTTGTTTTGCTTTCCTTTGTTTCCTTTTAGTATACTTATTTTATTTTTTATTTTATTCATTATGATATAACTCATCAACTGAATTTTTCACATCAATGAATCTTACTTCTTTCCAACATACAAATCATTCTTAATATAATTTGAATGAGTATTTGCATAAAACTTAAGAACCTAATACTGTTTTAAAAAATCTAACATCCTTAGTAATAAAGAAAGTTCATTTGTGTTTAAAATCCTAATCAATAGGTCCTCATCAGTGGCACTAACAATGAGTATAATTTTCCTTTCTGCAGCGGACTCAATGCAGTGTAATCAATACATAGATGTTTTAGAGACTCGTCTTCTTGAGAACAATATCAACAGAATCTTTGGCCCCTTTGGATCTTCAACCTGCCCCTTGACCCCTCCCTTGTTGGCAACAAGTTCAACCATAACACTTTAAAGAGGAATTCTCTCGAAGGGTGTTTCCTTAGGTAAGGGGCTAAGACATTAAAGATTTCAACAGACCAGTTAAAATGGTTGTTATAACACTGATATCCCAAAAGATCAGATCTAGTCTGGATCCATGAGTGGCTGTATAATTTCAGTTTAGCCTTGTTTGGATTGGTACAGAGTTAATCACAAGAAGTTTTAATCCCTACCAACAAGTCTATAAAATGTTGATCCCATTTACTGAAGATTTTATAGCTACCCTTTCTAAGCATTTCATTTAGGCTTACATACAGAGAGGTCGGAGGGGGTAGAAGTTTTTGGTGTATAATTGCAAAATCCCCCATTCAATATACGCCTGTACTGGCAATTGGCCCATTTCGTACCTAATGCCTACCAGTGGATCTGATCGTGGAAGGTAGAAACACCTTTTTGCCTATTTAATTTCAGCACTGTTAAGGCAGAAAACTTGCAAAATGTAAAGTTGAACTGAACTAATTTAACTGCTGAAGCAAAACATATTGCTTCCAAATCTCTATAAGGGGTACACTTCCCCAAACTAGCATATACAAAGATTCTCAGATATTTATAATACTTCACAAGCTCAAGACATTTCCCGTTCAGTGCCCACTTACATTTTTTCCATTTGGACCGCTCTACATTCATGACCAAAATTATTAGACTTACTTATGTTAAGAGAAAGGTCCAACTTTTCCAAGTAAGCACTTATACAGTTCAAAGCTCTCTGGAGGCCTATGGGCGTAATATCGCGCAGCTCAAGTATTGCAGCTTTATTTGTCCCAAAACCAAGAGGATTTTTTACTCGCCTCATCCCAACAAGTAGCCATCTCTTTTATGTAACAATTAAATCAAAATAGCGCATGGACACATCCTTGGTGTAGCCACCGCTTAGTCTTTGTCCACAGTGTACATCCATACTGGTCCAGTCTGATCTTTATTTTAGTTCCCTTATGCAATGCTTCCAGGATGCTAATTAAGGGACAAGGGCACCCATTATCATCCAGTTTTTTTCCATAATAATGCCCTGTTAACATAGTCAAAGGCCTTACTTATATTTAGGAAGGGCAAATGTACCGGTCTCCCTTGTTCCTTTACATATTTGCCCAAGAAGGACAGTATGAAACTATCTAAGACAGTGCCTGCCCCTTTCTTAAATCCAGCCTGGAATACATCAAGGCAATTTGCCTTTGAGGCCCATTTTTGGAACTCTTTTAAAATAATATTTGCCAAGACTTTGTTTGCTACAATCAACCAGGAGATGGGCCTATACTGCCTGGGAGAAAATCTACCCCCCCCCCTTGAAAATCAAGACTATTACAGCTGTACTCCAAGACCCCGGAAACTTCCAGTTTAACTATATATTTGAAAACAATTGTGACATTATACAACACCATAACGGAATGTCTGATTTCAAGGTCAAATTAGTTAACACGTCAGGGTCCGTAGCATTAGATTTTTTACTGGTCTTAATTAGTAAAACTATGTCATCCCAATCCCAGGTCAGTGTATCTGTCCAGCTTTCACAAACATCTCATACCTCCAAGACTTACGTACAACTCCGTAAAATGTTTTACCCAAATCTCTTCAGCATTAGATTGCATCTCCAGAAACAGATCAGTACCTTTGGATTTTATTAACTGCCAGAACCTGTTAGAGTTATTGCTCATAACGCAACTTAAGATCTTTTGCGCATCGTTTAATCCCATCAGAAATGTATGACCTGGGGGCGCTGTTGCACGCATTGCTGGATGCAGTGACCTGCGTGAGCTTTGGTGGAGGCTGAGGCCAAAGATGCTCAAATTCCGCAAATATAGCCTGATTTGTCCTGAAATTACTACGAGAGATGTCTAAAAGGCTCACCGAAGTGTGAGCGAAAAACCTAAATGATCCGAGTGAGATATCCGGAGATACACCGTGCCGAAAGAGGAGCCCCCTGGGAAGCGCCACCTGGACTCTGGAAAGCGCGAGAAGCGAAGCCAGCGCTGGGCACAGAAACCCAACATCCTTCCTGTACCGGCACTCTCGAGTCCTCTGCCGGGGAGCTACATGGACACCAACAAGCGGCCGGGACCCAGAAGCAGCAAAACAACGCTCTCTAACCCCAAATGTTTAAATAATTAAAGTCGTCCTGCGACCCAGGTGGTTCAACCTCGACTCCTAGGGGCACTGTGGCCAAAGCAGGATGGGAAAGCCACTTGCCCCCCAAGAAGGAATCCCCCGTTGCAACCACACGGCAACACCCGGAAGGCCCCTCAGCATATATGGCTGTGTCGCTCCACGACAACAACAGCACGGCCCGGCAACAGAGGGGGGTGATTGACATTGTAACTGCAGGGATCGCTTGGGGTGCCTATGTCACCATACGGCCCCAGTACTTGGGCTACAACAGGGAGAATCACACGTGGTGATGCCACGCTACTAGACATGCTGCACTGTGCAGTCCTACAGCGAATTTCTGCAATGCTCTTGGGCAGTCTGCCTCATGCCCCCGCAATTGTGCAGAGATGTACTTTTTGGTCATTTTGAAAGTGTCAGTCACTACCATAAAACACAGATCACGATGCTTAGCATAGAGCGGTACCACGCCCAGTTTTCACAGCCCTAAATCACACGACTCTAGGCAGTGGACTAGAGGACTCACTCCATACAAATGATATTGGGCACGTGGGAGCACAATGATACGGTGGACTGAAACGGCACTGTCACATCCAGCAAACGAACGCCCTGGATTGCATAGAGTAGCTAATCCACAAACTACCATTAACAAGCTCACATAAAGAATCTCAATGCTGGTGGAATTATGAACTCACAATCTCACCACTGGAGTGGGAATTGATGCACTCATAAATGTACCACTGGTGACAACTCACTTGAAAAGGGGTGGCAGCAGTGCCAAGTGATCTGCCTCCTGTGCAAGGTAGGATCCCAAGAATAAAATCTGACCTATCTGGACATTCAAAGAGACATTAGTTACATTATTAGGGAAGGTCGCAGACATATGGCAAATGAAAGTAGCAACATCAGAGCAACGCTAACGGCATGCATGAATAAGGACCCCACACCATGTAACTAATGGTCTCCCCTGCACCTCTACACTTACCAGTGACCAAGCCTCACAGCACGGAAAACTACGGCAGAGAAGACTGCAGTGCACACAGCTCATAAATCAGCTATTTGAGGAGAAATAGGAACAGAGGAAGAGACTGGGACTGACCTTAAGACAATGCCCAAGGGGATAAACCCCAAAAAAGGGAAAAGATGCCATAGACAGCGGTTGTTAGAATAGACACCATGGCAGATGCAAATGCTGAGCAGACCCTGCAGCCTATGCCTACGCCACCAGCAGCTACCATGGACCCTCAGGCAGTATTTGCATCAATGCAGCAGGGATTTGCAGCCCTGAGCGATAAACTGGATGGGATCAACGCGAACGTGACAACAATCAGGAACCAACCTGAAAAGGCAACCGGCTGCATCACGGAAGCAGAGGTATGAATCAGCACAACGGAGGACACACTGGAGTCACTACGCAAACACAGTGATGGAGGTGGCAAAAGACCTGGGATCGGTGAAACTTAAATGTGAGGACTTGGAAGCCAGGTCGTGCCAAAATAATATACGCAAAGTGGGGGTCCCCGAAAGAAGCACTCAAGGGCCTGATGGAGCTCTCTGTGGAGGAATTACTCAAGGAATTACTTGGAGACCCGGGCTGGTCCTCCATGTTTGTGGTGGAAAGGGCACACAGATCTCAGACACCGTGCCCCAAACCTGGAGCCTATCCAAGGGCAATCATTGCAAGATTAATGAACTACAGAGATAGAGACTTGGTCCTACACACCACCAGAGATGAGCAGGAACTGTAATTGGGCTCAAATGTGATTAGAATATTCCCAGATTACACACTTGTGGTACAGCAAGAAAGGTGTTCTTTCACAAGTGTTTCAAGAGAATGCTCTGTGAACGCAAAGTTCCCTATGCGATGCTGTATCTGAGTAGGCTCTGCATGCAGCATAATAATAAGACATACTTCTTCACCTTTCCTGAAGAGGCCGCTAGCTTTGTGGAAGCAAATATCCCTGTGCAGGCAAAACAGACATCGACCAACGCACAAGACAACAGGAACAAATCACTAATGCACAGACAGGAATGACAATACAATAACACAGATTGACGTTGGAAAGTACAATAGATGAGAGGATACACCAGAAATCAAAAGATAGACTATAAGACACATGGAATCAAGGAAGCCTCTGTTTTTATCATGTCTTCAAGCAACAAACAAGTTTTGAAGTTTTGTGGGCAGACAAATGATGGTCTTTGGCCATGGCCACCACAGCAGCCTTTCTCTGATGCGTGGCAATGAACTATATGGACCACTCAGGACTGTGGGGGATGAGGGGAATGGCATAGTTGAAGTTCTGGGAACTATGAGGGTGGGGGAGGGGTGAAGGGTTGCATGGAGGGGTGTTAAAGTTAAAAATGCACAGATACAGATCAAAAGGACACACGAGAACTCTTTGGGGCATTTATACAATAAGTACCTAATAGTTGGCACTGTTACAAATGGCTAAGAAGGATACAAACTGGATCACATTATTAAGCTGGAATTTATGGAGTTGGGGATACCAGTAAAAAGGAGGAAAATAATGGAGTATAGTAACAGACTGGGGGCCCAAATTGTGTACCTTCAGGAGACCCATCTATTAGGATATGAAGCAGAAAAGATAGTGCCCGGGTGGGGCAAACATCGCTTCTACACAACGTTTTCTAGCAGCACGTGGTGTACTAACACTGATACACAGATCATAACCATTTATCCACTACAACACAGAAAGCAACCCTGAGGGACGCTACATACTGGTACACGGGAGGCTAGCGGAAGAAGACGTACTGCTTTTTAATCTATATGGTCCGAATATAGACTACCCAATGTTTTACTCCAAGCTGTTTAAGAAATGTGCCAAATACTCTACAGCCCAGATCATTTCCAGGGGCGACTTCAATACGATCCTGGACACTCACCTGGACCGTACATCTGGTACCACTAGGATGTTAACTAATGCAGCCTGCACGAAACACATTCACATAACAAACCTTGGTCTCTGCAATGTGTGGCGCTCTCTGAATGGCACACAATGTGCTTACACATTTTACTCATCGGTGTATGATATGCACTCGAGGATTGATATCTGGCACAGAGGGCTCTGGGATGGGTGATCAAAGCCACCATACTCTCTAGAACAATGTCAGACCCTTCACCAATCTTGATAAACATACAAATCCTTAAAGTCACACCACAAAGGTCCCCATGGAGGTTCAAGGCAACAGCAATATTAAACCATGTGTATAAGAGCAACCTGACCCAGAACACCACATCAATTAATACTTCGAACATAATGATGGCGAGTGCTCGAAGTGTACAAAAAGAAGTAGTAGAACTATGTTCCCTGCTGGCCTGCACCCACTCACCACTAACCCCATCACCAGGTCCACTTCCACACACAATACACCCTCCCAAACACAGGTCATGCCATTTGGGCTAAGCAACGCCCCAGCAGCGTTTAATTTATTATGAACGATGTGCTCCAGGAGTTGCTCGATGTCTGCGCTTTAGTATACATCAACGATATCCTGATCTACTCAACTTCAAGGCAATCATGTCACCCACGTCCGAGCAGTCCTCCAAAAACTCTGGCAGCACCATCTGTATGCCAAGCTAGAAAAATGCTCCTTCCACGTTACCGAAGTTGAGTTTTTGGGTTTCATCCTAACCCCGCGTGGCATTCAAATGTTCATCCGCAAAGTGGACGCCATTCTAAACTGGCCGTCACCAACATCTGTGAAAAGAGTTCAGAGCATCCTCGGTTTTGCAAACTTCTACCGCCGGTTTAATCCAGGATTCTCCCAGATTTTCCATCCGATAACCTTGCTACTTCGGAAGAGCAAACGTTTTAGTTGATCCACAGAAGCAGAAGAGGCCTTCCAGGAGTTGAAGCAGAAGTTTACCACAGCCCCGATCCTGCTACACCCTCTGCCTGATCTGCCGTATGTGGTAGAAACTGATGCCTCCAGTGTCGCCATGGGAGCAATCCTCTCCCAGAGAAACCCAGATACCGGCCAGTTACACCGGGTAGCATTCTGGTCACACAAGTTCTCAGCACCAGAACTAAACTATGCAATCGCCGACAAGGAGCTCCTGGCCATCAAAGCGGCGTTCAAGGTATGGGGACACTACCTTCTAGGGGCCAGGCACATGGTCACAGTGATTACAGACCATCACAATCTGCAATACTTGAAATCAGCCAAAGCACAGTCTTCTTATCAGCTCCGCTGGGCCCTCGTTTTAGCAAAATACGACTGTGTGATCACGTACCGGCCAGGGGTGCGCAATGGAAAAGCAGACGGGCTATCCCGCATGGTTGAGGTTGAAGATGCATATGCAATACCAGCCCCTGTAGTTATCATCCCGGAAGAAAGGATTCTGGGTGCTCTTGTCACTGCTTCACCTCTGGATGAATGGCAAGCCGAAGATCAACGTCTTATGAACTAGGAATCCCAACAAGCCTGGGTGACGAAAGGACAAAATAATATGGTCACGGAAGGGCTACCTTATTACCAGGGACGTCTCTACATCCCAGGAAAAAGGCTGCAACACCAAGTCATCGGCAACTACCATGACTCTCTAATAGAGGGACATCCGGGAATCACCAAGATGATGGCCAAAATCAAGAGGAACTACTGGTGGCCAACTAGGTGGAGGGATATGGCCCAATACGTGTTAACTTGCAGGATCTGTGCACAGAACAAATCCCAAAACAAAGACCTGGTAGTCTACTTCATCCCCTGGCTATACCTCCTACACCCTGGCACATGCTGTCGCTCGACTTTATCATGGACCTGCCTCCCCACAAGGGCTACAACACCATTCTAGTAGTGGTAGACCTGTTCTCAAAGATAGCCCACTTCATCCCACTGAAAGGCCTGCCGACTTCGTCCACCATGGCAAGGATGTTTCTGGAGCAAGTTGTTCGCTCACACGGATTCCCATCAATTCTGATATCAGACCGAGGCAGCCAGTTTGTTTCTAAGTTCTGGAGAAAGAGCTGTGAACTCACACAAATCGACATTCGCCTTTCTACAAGCCATCACCTCCAGACCAATGGCCAAACCGAATGGACAAACCAGACACTGCAGCAATACCTGAGGTGCATGCTGCACCAAATGGAAGACACATGGAAAGATGTGCTGTGGATAGCAGAATATGCATACAACAATTCCTACATACCAGCACCAAACAGACACCCTTCTACACTGTATACGGGCGACACCCATGGACATCTGATATACTGGAGATGCCAACAGTAACAACCTTGCACTCCATGATCACTTGTGTTTTCAAGGAAGCAACTGAACACCTCGTCAATGCCAAGGAAAGACAAAAGAAGTTTTCTGACCAACACTGAAAGGAAGCTCCAGCTTACCAGGTCAGGGATGCGGTATGGTTAGCATCTAAGCACGTACCCCTGAAGGGACCAGAAACATTTCATCCACGGTACATAGGTCCATATACCGTTGAGGCCATCATCAATCCTGTTGCTATGAAACTATCCCTATCCTCCAACATTCACATCCACACGGTGTTCCACGTTTCACTTCTAAAGCCAGTGCCACCAGGGACAAGGATTACACCATCACCAGCTCCGGTGGTTGTGGATGGCGAACCTGAATTCGAGGTCAAGGACATCCTGGATTCCAAGGTGACAAAGTCCACAATGTACTATCTTGTGGACTGGAAAGGATACAGACCCCAGGATAGAACATGGTAACCCAGCGACCAAGTCCATGCTCCACGGTTGGTGAAGCGCTTTCATCACAATCACCCAACCAAACCAGGACCAGGGACAAAACTGCCCTTGAGAGGGGCCTTGTGGGGGAGTACTGTCACGATGAGCAGACCAGATCGCCCCAGCCCAGCAGCAGTGGGAACATTGGGGCACATTAAAGGCCCTGACTGGATCAAGCCTCAAAGGAGGGCCACCTGGATCCAGTCCTGGCACCTCTGGCACCAGGCTCATGGAGCTAACCTCAAGGAAAACACAGGTATAGTTGGACTGCCACTGAGTGATTGACTTCTGTGCTAATTGCAGTTAAGGGTGTGGCTCTAAGCCATTAGCTTGTGCATTAGTCTGCAATCATGGGTGTGGCAGAGAGCTTTGAGAATTAATTGCACAATGGGAGTGGCAGGGCGTGTTTGGCTATATAAGCCCCACCCAAGCCCTAAGGCATGCTTCGCGTTATTCTGCAGTTAGCAGCGTAACGCTCTCTGAGGAACTCCTGCCAGCAATCATCTACAAACCTGCAAAGAAAAGCCAGAGACCATCGGGCCTCGCATACTCACCTGCTCTGATTTACCTGTGCCTCCAGCAATGACCCGGTTGTTCATCGAGGACTCCAGCTTTCATCGAGGACTCCAGCTTTCATCGAGGACTCCAGCTTTCATCGGTCGCTGGCACCTGCAGAAGCAAGAGACAGAATACAAGGTTAACCGCTGAGCTCATTCATTGCACCCTGTCACTGCTGCTCATTACTCACCGCTTCCGTCACCATCGACTGGATTCATTCATCACGCCGGCTCACAGGTACCTGGAAAAGAGAAAGAAAGAACAGGTTAGATCACGCAAAGCACACCTGAGCTCACGCTGGGCCCTAGACACAAGGCAGGCCACCCAGACCCACTGGGTCAGCCGCTCACATGCGTTGCACCAAACCAATGCACACTGAGGAGGGCTGAGTGACAACACAGCGACACGAGTCACAACAGTGAAACAAGCACGGACTGCGGCACGCAGCAAAGGCAACACAGATAACTGGACACGGACAATATACAATACAACAGATTACACAGACAATAACAAGCAGAGCAATATAAGCAACATGAGTTGCGACCACAGCAGTACTGAGTTGCCACTCGACTTCAAGGGTCAGTGAAGTAACTGGATCATACAGGACATTGTGCCCCTGCTCAGACTAAGCAGTAAGGAGAGCCCACCAACCAAATATACAAGGTGAGAGTGCCCTGGAGTGGGGAACACATGTGGAAGGAGCAGGGTGGGGGTCACAGGTGGCAGGCACATACAGTCTCACTCACCACCCTTTCCCCTGTCATAGGAGCTGACCCAAGGCCAGTCCAGGGAACAAAAGATGTGCAGCGTCTCCAACCAGGGAAGCAGACACTCCACGGATCAGCGCCCGACGTCCCTGCAGAGACAAGGTGAGCGTAACAATTATCAAGTTTAAGATAAACATTTACCAATACACACTTCCAAGCCACTGCAGACCCATGCACTTTACATTCCAAAAGGATTACACACATATCTCTTCTGTCGGAGTCAATGGGCTGCACTATGTAACCCTGGTTAAGTTTAATAGATGTCAAGAGCCCCACAAAGGGCGGCCCCTCGTACCTCGCTGAGCTCCAATATACATTACTTCAAAGACATCAAACATCAGGATATCCAACATCAAGGTCTCATGTAAACAGATGCTATCAAATGACTCAAAAAGACCCTGATTACCCAAGATGTTTGGGAGACCTGTAGAGTTCCTTACAACTATAGTGACATTTGACATTCAGATCTTCCCATTTGCTTGTTTCTAGACCACTATGAAGGGTCTCTACAGCTCGTGGCCAATCAAAACTAACATGACTTGTCCCTCTCGTTCCTCTGTGCCACTGATCTTTATACAGCTGAATTATCACGTTGCTATTTGCACCTTTGCTCCTATGACTGGCATTCACCTCTTTATCATTTATACTTATTTTTTCAAAGGTCAATTTTGCTAATACTTCAAACCCTAGGGGAAGCAAGACATCATTTTCTGCTTATATAGCTTTCCTAATAACATGAGAATGCAAGCAAACTTTGACGATATCTAGGCAATCTTTGAATACAAATTCCACAAATTTGATATCCCCGTGTTTACCAATGGTTTTGAAATATCAGATAGACACTTTGTAAGCCTTCAGGCACATCTCTTTCAACTGTAGCCGTTTCTTTTCTTCTCCTTTCAAAATTCCCAAATATTGTGAAGAGTTTCTGTGGCTTTTCATGTATGTCTCTGATGACTCTAGTCACTGCCAACTATGAACTTGTGATATTCCCCTTCAATACTCTCAAACTGTTATCCCTCAAAATACTAAACTTCCCTTGGGCCTGTAATTTTTTGCATATCCAAGTTGCTTTCTACAGCATTCGGCTGTGAGTGTGAACATTGGTCTAATAAATCACCCACACAAGGGTGAACTCAGATATTACTCTAGTCAAAGGGGGATCCTCACAAGAGCTTGTGTTCCTAGGCTGAGAGCTTACAGCCTGCCCATGAGCCAACCAACTATTGACCCTCCTAACATTACCTAACTGAGGTTCCCTGGGGACCTTACCTTTCCATGTCTTCGGGGTTGTTATTTTATCCACCTCATTGCCCACGGTTATATGTTTGTCTACCTGCAACTTTAGGTTTCGAAGATATTTCCTCGAACCGTTGTTTTTTTGATACCTGGGCTCTTACAATGTGTTGACTTCTTTTGATTGGCACCTTTCCCCGTTCTAGGTTTGGAACTTACCGCAGCGGGTAACTGCTCGATGAGACTACTCAAAATGTTTAACATACTCTCAGCCTCCTTGATGTTTTTTCCATTCAATACAGATACCGATGGTAAAGACTTTTCATCTCCTTTCCTGCCCAAAACCTTTTCCCCAATGTTGTCCTGCCCATAAATCTCTCCCTTCCTTCCCCCATTTTGGTTTGAAAACTAGACTCCCCCTGAATCACATGATAGCTATGATTCAAAATTGAAGCTGTGATGAACACTTCCAAGAAGTTCACTTTCCCACTCAGTTCCTTCAATATAAGACTCACCTCTCGCAATTCAAAATTTAAAGACTCATTTTGAATGAGTCTCTCCGGCGGACTATGAAGGTTAACGGGGAGTATCTTGTTCTGTTAAACCTTTACATCTTTAACCAAGGCAATGTTTTCCGAAAGATCCCCTGCATCATTTGTTCCCCCCGGTCCCATTTCAACAAACGTGTTTTGAATAAGTGAGCAAGATGCAACACTTTTTTTGTTATTCTGTATGTCAGGATGATGGAGCATTATTTCAGTCAGATCCTTCTAATTAATAGGAGACTCAGAGATTACCCATTGATTAGACTTGAAATCCAAGGACAATCTAACACATTTGCCCCACTCATGATAAATGACGGAGGCCAACATTGACACATCTAACATCAAGTCCACTTCCTGCGCATTGCCCCCAGAGACCATGTCCTGTATGTTTTCCTCTTTTCTCGACAGTGCCTTATCTAATTTTCCAGTGAACTCTGCAACTATATCCCCTGCTTCGGGCGTAGCAGCGTCTCTGGCTCAGGAGGAATTATTGTCCAAGTAAACCTGGTCATTTAACTGTGCCATTGTGCCTGTGGGCTGCAGATCCTTTTGAGGACTTTACAAGGTGATGTTGAAGCCAAAATACTGATGCTGAATGCTCAGGAGACCTTTATTTTCCCCTTGCTCATCCGGAACAGTGATTTCCAAGCATGCCATAGAGGTATTGACTATAGGTGGCCCAGACGGGGCATCATCAATAGTCAGTTTATTAGTCTCTGCCAATGCCACAGCTCCCATGCTTCTTATGGTGGCCACCATGATAACTCAAATGCCACATTTTACCTTTATGATCCGGGAAAAGACAAAACGTAGTTAATCCTACAATACAGGCAGGAGGCAAGATTGAATACTGTTACTCCTCCCGACTCTCTTTGCCCCACACCCGACCACATCAGACCACTTTCCAAGCCACTTCATGATACACGCCACACTATTTGACGGACACTTCATGCACTATTGTGCAAAGCTTCTAAACGGTCCAACTTGTACAATATTTAACCAAAAATTGTTCCTGTACCCTTTTCCAACAATGGGCCGTTATCTCATTATGTCCTAAGTTGCCAAACAACTTCCTTCCAGCTCTCACCAAAAATAAAAGCAAAATGTGTAGCAGTAGCAGCATGGGGTTCTAATTGCACTCGCCAGGCTCTCACCATACAACAGGATATGAGCTGGAAATTGGGAGCATTTGATACTAAATTCATTTTCTGCATACCCACCGCCTGTACGAGGGCCAACCAGCAAACTCGCCCATGAAGCTTGCAAAGCAAATTCAAGTCGGAATTGAACTCCAGCCCTGCAGGCTTAGGCAGCACAGCACAGAATGATACTTCTTCACAAGACTTCTTGAAGTCAATATTCATGCAGCCAGCGTGACACCAGCAAGGCTCACTTCTGGAAGCAGGTTTGCTTCAGGTTAGAGGAAAGAACCTAGGCACATGCCAAAGAATGTGTCAAGCTGCACTGTCCACTCACACAACAACTTCGGACACACCAGCCAATGTGTTTGCTTAGTAGAAATTGAAGAGGGCTCCTGTAGCAAGTAGCGGTGACATCACACAGTCTAAAAACTTTATAAGTGAAGTGTACACATCCCTCAGTAAAAGAGGACAACAGCGCAGCTTTAGAAATACAAGTGTGAGGTCCTGCACTAGTGAGGACTGTACCCCCTGCCCACAGTAAGGGGCGAGAGGTAGAGAACCAAAAAGTTGCGGAAGTGTGATTTATTTCTTTCATATGGTATTGAGTGATCAGAGGCAAATGCTGGATGTACATTTTTGAGTGTGGGAAAATGATTGTAGTCGAGATCGCTTGCAGGAGTTGTGATATTGTATTCAGGTGTTCTTTTGTGTTGACTTTAACCTTTTAGTGGTCTGAGGTATTTCAGGTGTGTGCCATAGGGGTACAGGCCCTACAAGGTGATATAGAAGGTATTGTGTTGATTTTGTTTTTTGTGCAAAGAGTAATACTGATCAGTTACATTCGTGGGTTATTGAGTAGAAGTAAAAATGAGTACTCCATTACAGTATATGTGTGAAGAGTTACCGACGTATATGGAGAAAATATTGAAATACAATCATGAGTGGGTGCTGGGAACAAAAGGAACAATAGTTACAGCTTGACCAGCTGATGGTACACATGACAAGAGTATTATTGAACACATGCAAACCCATTTATTGTCCACATACAAGGGTAAACAATTGAAGAAGAGACAGACAGAGTATATTAGAATTATAGAAATTATATGAGGAAGATTAGAGTGGCACTAAAGAAAAGGGGAATACTGAGGGTGTATCCGCCTTGCCGATGTCAGACAATGCAAATACGAAAAAGGTATTGACGTCTGCAGAGTCCGTACACCAGTCGAGTGTAGAGAAAAGCACCCAGTTGGCACTGACTCCAGCGCCCCACCTGTAGTGGGTCATTATCCCTTAAAACCGCCCACAGGATCTACAAACTCCCAGCATACTCAGAAATGAACACCATAAAAAGAGCAAGTGCATCTAGTGACAGACCCGACCCACCAATAGTACAGTTAGAAAATAAAGCGTGCAAAGATTTAGAAGCACCGACACGCAAGATAGAAGAGGAATTATGAAGGGAGACAAGGTGGAGGCACGGTATTGCCCTATGGTAGATGCAGAAATGTGGGAAGCAGGAGAAATATTATTGAAATTGCATAGAGCAGTGATAAAAGATGTACAAGTAGTAACTGAAGAACCAGAGCAGCAGGATGTAGACTATGTCCTCATTACAACTTGCCGGTCCAGAAAAAAGTGACCAGTAGGGGCTGAAAACTACTTGTAGGTCTGCCCTGCCAGTAGTTCTGTCCCCTACTGGAAGATTTTTCACTGAAGCACCAGCACCATTACTAACAATGTTGGTGCTTCAGTGTTCCAATTCCCATGGAATCCTATTGGACTCAGTGGGAATGGGATCTTACTGTTCCTCTGCTGCCCATAATATCCCAATAACACTGGGATTTCGGGTGGCGGAAACGGTAAGGGGTGTCTGCTGGTAACAATGAAGGTCTATGAATCTTATGTGATTGAAAGTGAAAGTGAGCAGGAAGAAAGTGTTGAGAAATGGAAAACTGAGGATGATTAGGAAGGGAGGACTCAATGGGAGAGGAGATTAAGACCTTGCCCCAGAACAATGACAGTGGTTAGAGGGAGGAAGAAGATTAGAACACATTGAAGGCCAAAAAGGGAGAGGCAGTTCACATTAATACAAAAGGAAGTGGGCAGATGGCAATATGCACCATGGCACCATGTGGATAAGAATGATTGTATTAAGATGCTGCCACCTCTTACAGCGAGGGTGGGTAAATGGATCAGTGCCGTACAAAAACATACGGCTGGGGCTACAGACCAGATCAGACCATCACAATTTGGAAACGGGCAGGGTGCCCCGGGGTCCAGTTAGAGAGTGATGCAAATGATGGGGCAGCATTTAATAACTGCAGAGCACATGTGTGGGATGCACTGAGAAGGACATACCGAGGTAGACCTGATGCAGGTGCCTTTAAGGCCCACACAATTAAACACGGTGAGGATCCTGCATTATATATTCAGTCCATCCAAGAAATGTGGTGAGAAGAGACAGGAGAAATGTTGATTGATTGATTGATATTTTATTTCTATCGCACTCGTACACAAGTGTTTCAGAGCGTGACAAGGCAAGGGAGGGGAACAGGGGAGAACAAAACAGCGATCTTACTAGGCCCAGTGACATTGAGAACTCGCAAGTGTATGGGAGAGGGGGGAGGGGAAAAGTGAGAAGGAGAAGAGAAACAGATAAATAACAATAAATAAATAATAAAGGCAACAAACAGTGGTAATGCAGCCAGCAATTTGCAAGTGCTAGGTTTAAGGCAGGATAGTCCGATAAGTGCAGGAAGAAAAAGGGGGGCTGTATGGGTACAGATACAGACCCCAGTGCAAGGGGTGGCCCGGAGGCAATGCGGGAGGGTGACAGGATGAGCAGGTACCTGGGCCCAAAAGACAGAGGGTGGCCAGGTGCACGGTGCCAAGAGAGAACAGATCAGCAGGGGAGAGGGGGAGCGAAGGCAGAAGAAAAGAACATATCCTTTTTTTATCATATTTCACAAAAAGGTATTCCCACTGAAGTGCAAGTACAAAAAGATAGAATAGTAGGTATGTAAGCAAAAGTATGCAGTGAGATACAGGCAAACAAAGTGCATTTTTGCAAACGCAAGCATGAGAATGAGAGGGCTGCAGAATGAATGGCGTAGTGCGCAGACATCAAGCTAGTGTAGAAGAAACTTGATAAAGTTATCATGGAGGGAGTAGTAGTAACCAACCCTACAGATGCGTAACAGCAATCAGGACCATCATATGAAACGACAAACTGTCACGGTTTATAACACTGCAAACGCCAGCTAGGGAACTCCTTCCCCTACAATGGATGTGGTGCACTATAAAGCGTTGTTTATTTTTTATATACTATGGATTCTGTTGAGTAGGCTTCCAACCCGTCTCGCACCCAACCTCCACAAACACCCTGTGTCACAATGGACTAGGAACCAGGCTGGTGTGTATCAATAAGATATGTATCAATTTATTATTTAAGGAAAATAATCAATGTACAGCGCCCACCATTGTTGTGGCAACACAAATGCAATGATCTTTACAGAACAATTAGGTTGAGATATCCTATTACAATTCACACGGTTCTTTAAGGGCAAAACAGAAAAAAAACAATGTTTACAAATTGATAGCACCAATGGTTTAGCACTCCCCCCTGCAACATTCACCCACCAACATAAGCTAAACTTGATTCCTTTGAAAGGAAGGCTATGGCGAGGAGTTGTACTAGAGAGAGAAAATCGGATTTGGTGAAAAGCCACCATCACAAGATGGGAAGCTAGAAAAGAAAGTGAAAACCCGTTTTTGTAGCAAAATGGCAGAGTGGAATTTTGATTATTATTCACAACTGCTAGGGGACAGAATGGAAGCAAATTCGTATTGCTTACACTTTAGGAAATTGGGAAAGTTTATAGAATACTAATCAGCACACAAGAGCAAAAATAGAAGTGAAGTGGTAAAATCGGTTTAATGAGAAAGCAAATGCAAAAGGGAAAAATACAGTGGAAAACGGAAATTCGTTTGCACATGGTTTTCAATGACAGGCAGTGCAGGAAAGGGGTTCAGCTTAAAATAGAAAAATCGGTTTTTAATGACAAGGCAGAGGCACATAACAAGATGACTTCTGGGCAAAAGGGATTGTTCATAATGGAACAACGTTTTGGGTCTTAATAGGACAGGTGTAAATGGGATATTGTTTGGTAATACACTCAATACACTGACAAATTTGGTTTTCAGTTACAAGGAGACTAATTCTTTTGAGGCAACACTTTAATGACACTTTAATGACTATAATAATTCGATACAACACCAGGGACAAGATGGTCGATTTCCAATTTCAACAATCTTGAACCGTGAATTTCAATGGGGAAATTAATTGATTTATTTTAAAAAATACTAAGGATTTACACAGACCACTGAGAGTTTTCTTTTTAAAGGAGATCTGCTAACGTACACAGGCTAATAATACATTATTCTATGGGAAGGTTACGGAATTATACTGGCAATTTGGGGTTTTCACTGGGGTTTTGAATGAGGCAAATATTGGATGCAATGCTACAAAAGTGAGGGGCTTATGTAATTTAGGGCTGGAGTTATTTGCTACTTAAACATAAGCCATGGTTTGGGATTCTGGAAAGCCAGCTGGATCTCAGGACACTCTGGACAGCTAGGGCAAGGGGTCTGGTCACTGCACTCTCAAAGATGCTAAGGTTCAGCTGCATTCTCTCCATCCTTCCCCTGTGTCCCCAGATTTTTTTTGTGTGTGTTCTCCTAGTACAGTTCCCCTTATATAGCAGAAATGACATCACTAACTTTACAATCTAGGAGGAGTACCCTGTAATTATCCCTGTCACTTGGATAGGACAGTTAGGGCATCCCTCTCCACACCCCTGGCAGGATTGGTTCTGGGGAGGAGAGCACCATCTGTGTGTTTGCATTTATGACCATACTTTGTTCTCATTACCACTTTTTGGTAAAAAATAGTTATGTCTCATAACTTCATAATTATACTAGACCCATCCATATGAAATAGATATGTGGTTTCAGTTGGTCATAGGGAATTAGGTAAGCCGGTTGCCAACTCCGAGGTAGCAGAGCCCTTTCGCACATTTTTGTCATTTTCATAAAAGGTACGACAATTATGACTCTGAAAATGATCAGGCATATTCCTAATTTAATTTTCCACCTTAACACCAACTGTCACATTTGCACATGCTCGGATCAACCAGAAACTAATCTTAACTGTCCATTTCAGTCCACAACGTCCTAGGTAAATGCAATCCATCGCTTTAAAACCGCCTGGAAATTACATGAAATAATAGCATAAAACTAAATTAATTCTCATTCTGATTGCTGCAAAAAATGCCTAAAATGAAATCAGTCTTTCAATGTCTATTGGGATTATCTGTCCCTCCTGGGGGAGGGCCGCTTCATCCCCCACAGCCATCTGTCTTCCTCCGAGCTCAGCCGGTGACCAGAGATTTTTATAAGTCCCTTGGAACTTTGCAGTTTGCTCTTTGACGTGGGTGCAGGAAGTGGTCACATCTCCCGGTCATGCGCCAGCCATTCTTCACTTTCTTTGAAATCTCTCAGCTCCTGCCTTCAAGTCTGCAGAACAGGGAATTCGCCCTCAGCAGCATCCCATTTTATTGCGGGATGGTTATAGGATATGTGTTATATCCCGCGGGAAGTGGGGATTTGTCATCATGAAGTTCCTACATTCAGCCCAAACTGGTTTTTCCTGCAGTAAGTGTCTCTTCAAAGGTGACTGGAGTTTTGTGGGATAAAAAATAATAAACCTTTGTTTTGGTCAACCCCCATATCATATTTCTTTGACATTTTCTGCGTGAGCAGTGCTGTCCTTCCACTGTGGATTTTTAAAACAGGTTTCCTTTTCACGCATGTACCACCATTTTGCTTCTAATGTTTAAAATCCTGTCTTGCAGGTCACAGGATTCTCTGATTTATCCTTCTTTACATTTGCTGTTGGTTCATTGATAATGAGTGGTAGGCTCCCTTCCACATGATTTTTGAATTGACGAGAACAAAAGAAAAAGCCAAGCCGTTTTTCGTTTGCAGTGTTTAACGGTTGCTGTTCAAGTCACAGGGAAAGCAAAAGCTGTTTCTCGTTGTGTTGTTGCAATTCTTGCCCCTCATGTGAATTAAAACTAAATCAAGGCCGTTGTTGGATGCAGTGTATAACTTCTTGTCATTCAGGTGAAATAAAAGCAACGCTTGTCAGTTTTTGCTTATATTGTTCCAATGCTTGTCACTCATGTGACAGAGAAAGCAAAGCATGGTCGTTTTTGCTTGCAGTGTTAAAATGTTTGTCACTCATGTGAAATAAAAGCAAAGCAGGCTGTTTTTGGTGCAGTGCTTGAATGCGGCTTTTCAGGTGAAAGAAATTTCTGTTTGGGACCTTTAAATGCACCCCACAAAACACTCCAGATAGCAACTGCCAAGATAGGGGACGAGTCCAAGGAACAAACAGTAGCTCACAAAAGGGACGAGGGGGAGAGTCCATATAAAATGTTATCAGTCTGCACCCTAATCCTCACTGTTTAATTAACTAAGGTCTGGAAGCTTGGCTGCAGGTTTGATCCTGATATTCATAGGTAATTAACTATGCAGCATTTAATTACATTTTGGAAACAGGTTCTTCCGAGGGGATTGACTCTGTATTTACGTATAAAGAGTTTTCTATTGGAGCTCCATCATTTGACCTACGGAAAGTAGCAAGGGGGGCTTCATCGATCTCCACAAGATTCTACTTTCTCAAAAACACCACCTGGAAGTGAAGTTCTTTAACATATGCCTTGACTGATATTAAGAGAAAACTGAATGCATATTTGTTTTGACATTTAATGGTTAGGAGAAATGGGTCTCCACTTGTGGCTAAGTGTAGATTCGAGACAGCATTGAGACAATATATAGCTGAAAAGTGGCATACATTATGATCCCAGACAAAGAGGGTGTATTTGAACTATTCCCTGCTTAGAAATTAGGAAATGGGGCCATATAGCCATGAACCAGAAGTAAATAAGACAGCACCTGTGCAGTGTAATCTAAAAGAAGAGGCTTAGCTAGCACGCATCACTTCAATAAGCAAGCCCTAAAACCATTTGTCATGTTTCAGTCACTGTTTAAGAAACAGCTCTAACATTCCTAATTGCATTTTTGGAGTCCCTACTCCTGATTTAATGCGTTGATATCCTGTGATTTGTGGCAAGCTGTATAGTGTATATGAAAACTTCAAAATATGCTCTCTTGCATGCTGGAATGTTTATAAACCATGTGTGGTTTATTTTGCCATGGCTGTTGTTTCTCTGGAGTTGCATTGTCTTTTCTGGTCTTTGAACTTACCAAAATGTGAAAGACTTCGTACCCTTACTCTACTGTTCTTCCCTGCACTAATTACCACACCTTTCCCCCAACCAAGATAGCCAGATAGTGGATTGCCCCCTCTATTTGTCCCTAATTGTACTGGATTAATCGGGCACACTGGACCACCGCAATGAACAATACCACTTCTATACTGTTAACTATCAGAAGAAGGCATTATTGAACTTTAATTCCAGTTGTTTTTTTAAAAGATGTTTTTTTTTAATGTGTGCAAGAAGCAGACAAGGCACAGTGCAAACGGTTTACTATTTGTTTTGTATTTATGTTACGTTGTACCAGTTCTTTCTCTGATGCTGTCAATGTTTTGTTGAAAGTACACAACGAAATGATGCAATGCATATTGATGAGGTAATTCAAGCAGATATGATATGTGTGGAATAATTTAGACCAGTGACATTTGCTTTCAGACACCCAATGTGCCAATAACAAACGTCTGCATTATTCAATGCAATTATGTATTACTAGCTAACTTCAAAAATGTTCGTCGTGTAAAGTAGCATTGCATTCTTGTTTATTAAGACTATATTTTAAATTTCGGCTGCCAACCGTATGATGTAAACAGAAGCAGGGCCGTTTTTACATTATTTTATTGTTCAGTGGGTAACAAAGAATGCGATTTCAGAGAGCTGCAGCAGACGGCCGTAACTCTTTCGCTGTAAGTGCGCTACAATGAGTTGGAAGCTCTGGCACTAAAAACGGTTTCATTACTTGATATTAAATAATTTCCAAACGACTTATTTGCAAGTCACTCTGACCTGACAAGTTTGACATTGTTCTGAATGTTCATACACATTGTTGATCCATGTCCGCAAAACAACACGTGCACCATTACCTTGCATGCTGCTGCAGAACTGACCCAACACTGCTGTAAATACGGCTGTGCAGCTCAGCTCAATGCCAGAAAAAGCATCGACCACCAGGTTAGCATCTTGTCAAACTGAGATATCGACTCATTTTTGTATGCCACACGGGAATGGCGATACAAACCCAAATGTTCTTTTGAAGAAAATTGAACTGTTTCATACAACCTCACTTGGATGGGAAATAAAGATTTTACAGAATAACTTATAAGAAAGTCTTAATTCTATTAAAGACGTGGAGGCAAGCATTATGCTTCTCTTTCTTTATTAACATAAAAGAGAAAAGGCTCAGCTATGCACCCAAACTGATGATATTGAATATACATGAAAAAGGGTGCAGAAAATAACTCATGAAAATAACTTTAAACATGTGAGGAAAGAAACCTCCAGGCCATAGCAAAAGGTCCCTGAAGCAAAGAACTCTGTTTCCCAGGGGGCTTAGTCCAAGTTCATAATAGGTCACAGCACATGTGACAAGAATCCTCTAATCAACAGTAAACAATCCCTCCAAATAGGAGCCAACAGTGCATCACTTCCTCTTTCGAGGCTGCAAACCATGGAAAAAACCAAGAAGAAGAACAGATATGGCTGAGTTTGTAAGGCTGCGGACGAAATGCAGAAACCCAGAGCAGGTCAAGCAGGCTTGTCCGAAGAAAATTGAGGGTTACTTGATGGACATAATAACCCTAGTCAGTGTGTATGGGTGCGAGACAAATTAGCAGATTATTATGCAACCTTACATAGCATGGACAACAAAATTCAGACGTTTGTAAATGATATTGAACAACTGTACGCTAGCACATTGTGTGCCGTTTATTTCTCTTGTCGGGTGGGATAATGCTCGCCTCCGCGTCTATTAAGTCTTTTTTTAAAGTTATTCTGGAAAATCTTTATTCTATTTCAAGACCAGTGGCTCACATTAGGCTTGTTTATAGCTTACTTACCACTACAGATGCGGGTTGCTCTACCAGTTTCAGGTAGAATTGTTTGAAAATTGATTCGCCTTCCCAGTGGGCCATCCTCATGATATCCTCTAAACGCACTCTGATCTGAAAGGCTATGGAGGCCATGGCGCCTCTCAATGAGTGAGCGTCGAAGAGATTAGTATTGATTCCTGCTTGTGAGTGAGTCCAGCGCACCCAGCGTGCCAGTGTTGGGGTAGAAACGGCCTTATGTGGCTTGTGCAGCACTATTAATAGCTGCACATAAGGGTTGATCCTGAGGGGCGCAGTCACTTCTTCGTAGATCTTTAAGCACTTAACTAGAGATAGCTTTGGCTGTTCTCTAACGGCAGGATATGATATCACTCTCAAGTTGCATTTGGATATATGGAAGGCTATGCCATCTGGAGAAAAAGTCCTACCTGCCAAGTCAAGATCTCTGTCATCAGAGACCAAGCATAGTAGAGTAGTGAGCTTGCCGGAAATGGCTGTGTGAGATAACTCCTCATTACAAGGCCAGGAAAGGAAAAGATTAAGAACTCTGTTAAAGTCCCATAGTTTGTTGTATCGGGACAGAGGCGGTACTGTTAGGCAAATATCCTTAAGTAGCCTGCATACTAGGTGATTGGGGTAGAAGGATTGGTGAATCCAAGGAAAGTTCGAGAAGAATTGGATATCAAAGTCTGAAATGTCCAGACCAGGGATATGAGGACAAGCTCTGTTCGTTCCTGACAGGCCTTCGCCCGGGTCCTTGCTATCATGGTTAATGGGGGAAAGGCGTAAAGAATTCCCCTGGTCCACTGCTGCAGAAATGCATCTGTCCCTGCGGCTGCTGGATCCGGTCTCCACTTGTAAAATTCTGGGAGTTGGGTGTTTAGGCGAGAGGCAAACAGATCCTTGGACGTGGGGCCCCATACCCGTTGAAGGCGGATGAAGATCGCTCTGTTGAGCCTCCAATCGATGTAGTCGGTGGAATGGCGGGAGTGCCAGTCCACGACTTTGGTCCTGAGCCCTGGGAGGTATTCCACCATGACAGAGATTTGGTGTTCCAGGCAGAAATGCCAAAACTTCTTGGCTAGTTCTGCTAGAGGTCTCGATCTGGTGCCACCGAGGTGATTGATGTATCTGACTGCTGAAATGTGAATTTTCAACAAAATACAACAACTCACTCTACCTCGGGCGAAAGACTGCACAACGAAAGAGTCAGCTAGAAGCTCCAGGCAGTTCATGTGCATTTCCAGTTCCTGAGGAGACCAAGTTCCACACGTGGTGAATGAGCCACATCTTGCTCCCCAACCTGTACGGCTGGCGTCCGACTCTATAACTATATCTGGAATGGACCGTATATAGCTCTGCCATTCCAGGCTTCCATATGCGTGAGCCACCAGTCGACCTCTGTCCTTGTGTGAGGGAAGCGAGTTAGACGTTGTGAGTATGAAAGGCTGTGCCTCAGGTGCTGGCCTTTTAGTCTTTGCAACTTACGGTAGTGAAGTGGACTGGGAAAAAATTGCTTGTATGGAAGAAGACAACAGATCTATTACTCTCGCTAAATCCAGGCGGGAGATGACATACCCCAGTAAAAGCATGAACATCTCCCGACATGTGGAGTGTATCTTGGGGGTTGGCAAGCGAGTTGTGAGGTCTGCATATCCACTATGAACCCTAGAAATTCTAGGTTCCTGGAGGGGGAGAGAACCGATTCCTCCCAGTTTATGAGGAAACTGAGGCTGTGTAACAGATCTATGGCGAGACAGGCTTGTTGCTCTACCAGGGTTTGGGATTGAGCCATGAGAATGATGTTGTACAAGTATGTAATGAGTCTGACACCTTTCTCTCTGAGTTGAGCCACGACTGGCCTTAGGAGCTTGGTAAATGCCCAAGGGGCAGAAGAGATCCCAAATGGCAAGATTGTGCACTCCCAATGCTGATTCTTCCAAGAGAGCCTCAGGTAGCCTACGTGTGCCTGATGAATAGGCACTGCCAGATAAGCGTCCTTGAGGTCCTTTCGAATGAGCCAGTCGCCTGGTCTGAAAATGTCTCTGAGCATGTGTAGCCCCTCCATCTTGAAATGGCAGTAAACAATGAAGTCATTGAAAGCTCTGAGATTTATTACTGGTCGTACTTTCTGTTTCCTGCAAACCAAAAATATAGGGCTGAAAAATCCACCCTGTCCCGGACAAAGGCATATGGCCTGTTTTTGGTGTAGATTGTACACCTCCCTGTCTAGCGCCGCTGCTTTCGCGGCAGACATTACTATCTCTGAAGGGCGATGCGCTTGAAAGGGTTGGGCAAAGAACTCTAGACGCAAGGCTCAAGCTGTGTCCGTGATCTAGGCATCTCCTGATAAGGAGTCCCAGGCTTGTGCAAAGAGAGCTATCCTTCCTCCTATGGTCGTCTACGGCGCTGGCGCCGCTATGCTTACACTGACCTTTTGGCTGTTGGGCTGGATATCTTGCTGTTCTTCTCCATCCGCGGCCCCTTCCTCGTCCTCTGGATGGAAGGTGTCTGATCGGTCTTGCCAGAAATTGTGTTGGTCCCTTGAATGCTGGGGCCTTCTGTCAAATGAGTAATGGCCGGTGAAACGACTCCTACCTCGTCCAGCCCAGGTGAAGGTGCCCACAAATTTGGACATCTCTTTCACAAAGGGATCAATGAATAGCAGACCCTGAGCAGCTGCTCCGGATTCCTTGTTAGCCAGTTCGATAAGTTTTGGGTCAATTTTTAAGAGAATGCCCTTCCTGCGTTCTGTCGAGATGGTACAGTTGGCATTCCTGAGCAAGCAGACTGTCTGGGACCATCCCAATAAGATAGTTGGGTCAATTGGCCAAGTCCATGATATTAGCCAGGGGTCCTGTGATATCCAGGACCTTATCTTGACAGGATCTCCAGGCACGATCAATGCCCTTCTTGGGGTCCTTGATGTTCTTCCCGAGGTAGGTAATCATTTTTGTATCAAGCTCATGTGTTAGAGCTACCTTCCACAGAATCTCTGGGTGAGGGTACTCCGTTTTAAGCTTGGCTCTGACTTCCTTTTCTAGGGGCCGACGTAGTCTGGCTTTAATATATTATATGGCTCTGAATGATGGTTCCCAGTTTGTTGACCTGATATGAATCAAATCCTCTGGCATAAACATTCCCTCGAGAGTAGAATGTTCTCTGGATGTTTTTCTGATGTTTTCCTGGGGAAGGGGACTGCCGCATTTCCTGAGGTAGAGGGTCTGGGCCCTAAAGTTTGTTTGTCCTCTTCTGAGGATAGGGGAGTCTGATCGTCATTATGGTACTCCCTGTTGTCATACTCGTCACCTGCAGCACTCCTCTGGGCTTGAAGGGCTGGCCCCCACATTGTCCTCCTCAAGGTGAGAGGGTTTAGTGTCGGAAGGGGTCTCCTTCCTGGTCAAGAAGGCTGTCTTAAGCCTGGAGAAGGCATCAGTGATGGCAGTCGTGGCTTGCTCTGGCTGGCTCGGGGGGTCCAAGAGTCCTTACTCTTGCGAGCTTATGTACTTCCAAATAAGAAAGGTGTTTCCTTTTCTGTGTTCTCTTTTTCCCCGGCGTGGGTGCTGATTGCAAGTGCTCCTCCATGCTATCTAAGCACTGTTGAACGGGCAATAGCATTTCTGAGACAGCTTTTTTAATGGTGGTTTCCACTGGGGATCCCAGCACCCTTTTAAAGCTGTCTGCCATGGCCATGTCGTCTACCTCATAGGTTTCCTCTTCATCCTCTGACTATTCTTGGTCAGCTTGAGGGGAGTATTGAGCTGCCATTGTTGATTGATTAAATGTATAAATTTTGATAATTTTAGATGTACATGTAAATAAAAATAAAAGGTGCAGGTGAGGAACAGTGATCCTGGCACAAAATTCATAGATCACGTAGCCCAGGTAGACTACTTCCTCTACTCTTGGTATAACTTGACCCTCCAGTATCCATTGGGAGTAGTGAACCCTCATTCTCTTATGTCTGAAAATGACTTTTTTTGATGTTTCCGGATTAATGGAGAGTCCATTTACCTTGGCATATTCCCCTAACTTCGTCAAGAGGCGCTGCAGACCCACTGCTGAGTTATCCAACAAGACAATATCATCGGCATAGGCCAGCCAGTAGATCTTACTGCCATTTTTTCTGGGCTGGCCAATGCTGACGATTCTAAAGATGTCCCCATGTCTGCTAAATACAGATTGAAGAATAGAGGGGCCCCAAGCAACCCTATCTTACTCCTCTCTCTGCCTTAATAAGTTCTGACAGACACCCCTGATCATCAAGTCTCACTCCTATAGTATTCCTATGCAGTTCTACTAGCATTGCCAAAATATGTTCAGGGATTCCCCAGCATCGTAGCTTGTTCCAAAGATGGTCCCTATTTACCTGGTCAAAAGCTTTTGAGAGGTCCACCCACGCCCCATACAATTGTAGATCTCCCTTTCCCCTGGCTTTATCACTGATAACACTCAGTGCTAGCTCATTCAGGGCAGTTGATAGACCTCTTCTGAAGCATGTCTGAAATTTAGACAAGATGTGCGTACCCTCCACCCAGCTTTCCAGATCTTTTAGTAATAGTTTCATGCACAGTTTACTCTCGATGTCAAGGAGGGTGATTGGACTATAGTTCTCTGGCTTTAACCAATCAGCCCTTTGAAAAACGGGATGACTATCGCAGTTTTCCACAATGGAGGGAACGTTTGCCTCCTGAGGATCTCTTTAAAGAGCCAGTTTAACAATCTGGACCCTAGAGCTATGTTGTGCTTGAGAACTTGATGTGTCAGCCCATTCGGTCCGGTGTCTCTACAGGATGATGATTTAATTATTAGATCCGCAATATCATGCTTGTCAAAGTCCAGTTGCCAAGGATCACCTGAGCAATCTCTTTGGTGTATGGGTTCTCAAAATGCTGTGTGAGATATTCAATCCACTTGGTCTCTGTCACTAAGTTACATTGGGCACTACAGGGCTGTGATTCCAGTTGGTTAATAAATGACCGAAAAAGAGTTGTTTTTAGTAACTATGCTCAACATCATCTCCCAATCTTGCTGGAGACGCATCATTTTACGGCCTCTTGACCAGTACTTGTATTCACAAGTTAGTTTCCTAGCCTCTCTTCTGTAACACTCAGATCTCAGATGTAATCTCCTCAACATTCGTAATTTTTGTCTTAAGATCTTTTTTTTCACCCATGTTTCCTCATAAAATGTATGACAGTGTGACAGACACTTCCCAGCTTTTACTAGGCTCGTAGAGTTATAGACCAAATACATTTTACAAATCTTTCCGAGTGACAATTTTCTGATTGAATGTTTTCAGAGATTCTTAATAGCCTATTGTTTAGTTCTTGGCCTTACAAATTTATATTCAGACAATCTTACTTTCCCATTATTTGAACTTATCTCCTATATCTGTCTGTCCATCATTATGATTGACATATCAGAAAACACCAGCTCTTTACTTGTTGAGTTCCTAAATGCCGTCAGAAATCCACCTGATGGCCTGCCTTTAGCTTTATGTAATGCAGGAAGATTAAATAATGTGACACCTTTAATTTGTAATGGGTTAACAAGCCAGGTTTCCTGAAAAGGAATAATGTCGCTATTGCTAAATAATTGTTCTCTCATCTGGTTAGATTTGATAGTACTGGAACCACATGTGTTCCAGCTTGTCAGCCTATATTCTTTTTGCCAAAAGGGATTGAACTCCCACTCCTATTTCTGGAGAACTTGACTCAAAATGTCTGGGAGAAGGGTCAAGACATTTTCTTGTTGATCTCCCTGATTGTCTTGTCTCTTTCTGTCCAAACCAGAATCCCTCCGATTTGACATTGTTTCGGAGATGTCCGGATTGGTGCGCCCCGATTCTGATTGCCCTCCATTTTTGATTTCCTTTAATAGCTTGAACAATACTTTCAAACTTTGTTTATCTAAGTCTCTTGATGCACCCAAAAATGGCCTTTAGTGCTTTTTTGGATGTGAAACCAACTTGCGCAAAGTAGATGTTTTGGTCACTAGGAAAGCCCACAGATTAGATGTCCTCTGTTGAGAAGAGATATAAGTTCGATACTTTTTTGAAGTGCAATAAAATCACACTTCTACTAAAGGACTTGTATTTTGAGTTCCTTGCTAAAATCTTAAACCAGACTCTCGGAACAGCAAAGACAGATGCTTCTTCTTCATTATTCTTCAAAGGGGCAGGATGACTGTCCATATCATGCTGTTCGACGCTATCCTTGCCTTTTGGAGTTAGGATCTCAGATGACTTTCCAGCCCCATTGCTCTTCCCAGGACTGATGAATTGCTTCCCTTGCCCTTGCCACATTTCCTGAATATTAGGAGTTTTGGCTTTCTCCTTATCTACCAACTTTACTTTTTTCACTTGTTTTAAAAAGATTGGTGCTAATTACATGTTTGCTCCATATGGTTGTATGTTTACTAATTCGGGGATCCTTCCATTTTCAAAAAATTACTTTGAAAAAAAACTGTTTAAAATGTATCTTTGTCCTGAATAATTCTTGCAATGCAACCTCTCTCAAGCAGTTGCCATAAGGACCCTTAGGATCCTCAGAATAATCATTGTTGAATGTAATTCAAGGAATACAAATCAAGCTACAGGAAATGATCTTCATAAGTGCTTGCAGATTTTTCAGGGATTGATTCTGAACATTAGATATTTTGAAGAACCATGAGGTTCTTCTTCCCCAATAAACTGAACCAATTGCAGTGATTCTAACTACTTCCTAAATCCTAAGTGTGGGAAACACATGTAGGATTTTATTTTATGATTTCATGTTATTAATTAAAACATTTAAATATTGTACTTTTGAAATATCGGCCAACATACATACGATGTACACTTTGGGAGAATATGGTGAGAACAAGTGATTTTTGGTTGATTTCTTTTTTTCCATTGCCCTTAGGCTTTAGAAACAAATGGTATCTATTCAGTTTCCCCAGGGTGTGGCACTATTTAGAAACTGTGCTGCCCATGTACAATGTTTTGGTTGAGCCAAGCGTATTGTGATGCATGAATATGTGTTAATGCCCAGTACAGCTTCTATGGGCTTCAGGTATATGATATTGCTATTATAATGGTTAACACAATGGCCTCTCAGTGAGAAGTTGTTTGGGTTTGATAACAACCTCCTCCAATGCCTTCATTTGTTGCTCCTGTTCACCTATTAGCAAATGGAACAATATGTAAATAATATACACAATATAGGCTGGAAGCTTATATACGTTTTGAGTAGGAATATCTTGCCTGGCTTGGTGGCTGTTGGAAGATAGCACAGCCTGTGCAATGACATCTGAGATGTGTAGGTAGACTGATGGATCAAAGTGCATGAGCTCAGAACTCCTTAACATGCAATCCCACTTTTTAGTTCCCCCTCCAGAAACAGTCAGACTTTTGAATGACTGCAGAATTAAAAATAGCGTGCTACTAGACTTTTATATGTTACTGTTTAGGTCAGCCTTTTTCATAAATGGTCTTGTGCTTTTCGTTTCAGTCTTTCGCTCTTGTTTACATATTGACAAGTGGAACAAAATACAGGTGGCAACATGCTATGCGATGTTATGCTATGGTGTGTTATGTTATGTTATTAATCTTCTGCACTGCACACATAACCAGCATAGTGGTCTTCAATGCCTAGCCTTTATCCATGGAGAGACAGATTGTGACCCCTGGCATGGGAGGCCGCTAGACTATGGTCTATGTGGTGAAAAGGAAGCAGGAACATGTAGAGAGTGACAGTGAGGAGTGGGACAGATCAGGGAGTTAAAAACATAAGATAAGTGTGAGCGATAGTGGTTATTGGGATGAAAGTAGAGTTTATAGTGTTTCTGACCAGAAGAAAATGTAATCAAAGGAAGGAATGGGGGTTCTGGTAAAGCAAAGCCTGCTGAATGAGGTCTCAGAGCCAGGAGTGAGCTGTGAACAGAATGAGTGCTGTGGGATTAAAACAGGAAGCTTGACAGAGGTTCTCGCCCACCGCAACTGTTCCAGATTGGCCTTGGGTGGAGAAGAATGAATCAGTTTCACTCTTCTATGAAGTGAATTAGTATTTGAGCCACTGCAATGCAGTAGGAGAGAGTGCAATAAGAGGTAAGGCTGAAACATAGCAAACAGCTCACTATTTCAAAGCATACATTTGAATGGAGGACAACATTTAAGGAGAACACATGGTCATTGTGAGGCCTGCAATCAGAGGCTATCAGGTACCTTAGGCACATGTTTGAGTACTTTTGGTACTGCCTAGGTGTGCCTAGGTGATGCCCAACAGCACAGGAGAGCATGGTCACATTTCTACTACCTAGGCCGCGACTGGCAGGTTTGATAGAGAGAAGAGCTGGGAGGTGCTATGGGCGTCTGAGGGTGGGCATTGTTCTATGGCTGCTCTGGGAGCAAGCCCCTGGACCAGAATGCCTGGAAGTTATGCAGTCCTGCTACGAACTCTACGGAAATGGTAGTGGTTATGTCAAAGTTTGAATTACTCTTGTGGAAGTTAATCTGCATATTTCATTATCTGCATATTCCAGCCTTGTCTACCCTTCTCACCCTGGGCTGGAATTACTATGTCCTGATAATAGAGGTCAGCAGGAACATCTTTGGTTCAGAAGGGTTGTAGAGTCTGCTTACCAGTTTATATTTAAGGTCCAAATTGTGTGCTGTGACAATTTTCCTCAAATGGAACAACTAACATGCAGTATTTAATTATGAGCCTTTGTGAAGCATTATATGGCACCTTCTTAGTGCTTCACAGCCCTTGTTTGCCTTGTACAAAGCAACATGTTATTGCAAATAAAACATGACAAAACATGGCATACTATAAAGTGACAGATCATTTGAACATTCAACACATCATTGTTACTGTGTCCAAACCACAATAATGTCTGAAAATTGAAGGGGTGGGGACAAACAAATGTACAGCTATGTAACATAAAAACGATCAAAATACTCACAAATTAAAAAAAGCAGCCTTGCGTAATCTAGTAACAAATACAGAATGTAGGCAAATACAAATAGAAAACTATGGAAAACTAGGGTTACAATTACAAAGCGCAGTAGCTCACCTAAACCAATGAATAGGGTATTTTTCTTTGCTTCACAAACTCATATTTTCTTGACCCTGGTGCCCACAACCTCCTCAGCATTCTGAGGTCTGTGCATGACTGGTGGGTAGTTTCTGAATTCTCAAACCTGGTTTTCAATGTTAGAGAAGATGGGCTTTTGCATTGCAAAGTCCCCCGCTTTCTATAGAACATGTTGCTCTTCATTTTGAGAGTGCTACAGTTGGGTCGGATCTGGAATTGGCAAATACTGTGTTACGAGGGGAACCAGATGCAAGGGTGTTCTTGACAATATCTCCCTCAGTTCTAAGTTCTATCATGAAAATAGCTTACTTTATTATTTTTGAAGTGCTGACATCCTGAGGCAGGTTTTCATATTCAGGGCATAGATTCACCTTCCCCCACAGTGCCAAGTCCACCTTATTGTCATAGACAGTCTGGGAACCATACTGTAGCACTCAGCAACCAGCACACTGTCAGGCGTGAACATGTGGGGAATCTGCCCCAGGGAGGGCTATATGATATGCCCGCATCCATTGGAGGTGGGAGGGAGAGGGCCACCCCCCTTTACACTAAAAACCTCCATGGTGGTTTAGTGCCCCAAATCAAGTTATATTTGTTTTTAATTTTTGTTTTAGTTTTTCCCCTTTCCTAGGGGCAGATGGGCACATTAATGTGCCCATCTGCCCCAGGGCGGGCAAAATATTCTGCCCCAGGCTTGGGGGGGCATGTGCCAATATTTCTGTTGGCCTCCCCCCCACCCCAAATGGATGGGGCATCTCATGTACCCCTTCCTAGGGGCAGAAAGGGTTTGGGGGAGAGGGCCACCCCCCTTTGAAGGCACAACAAATCCTGGTAGTCTAGTGGCCCGCTGCCCCCCACCACCACCCAAAAAAAGTTATACGTAATTGTTTGTTTTTGTTTGCCCCTTTCCTAGGGGCAGATGGGCATATGTGTAGACCCATCGCACAAAACAGAGTCCCAAAAAGGACAAGCTATCTCCTCCTTGGCACTGTGAATGTAGTGTAAAGGATGAGATACCTCGTCCTTGACACTTAAGGGGTTAATATTACTTTCACATTAAAAACATGTTAATGTTGTGTACACATTTGTTGAAGCTATGAGGTATAAGCAGTGTATTGACTTGCCCAACTGTTTAATGCACACACCTGCAGATTATAACATCAGATGCCACTGCTTAAATTTGCATGAATATTTTCTATGTAGTAATATTCATAGTACGCAGTGCCTACATTTGTATTGACATTTTGTATATTGTGCTATTTATACTACACTAGTACCTACATTTGTATTGTCATGTTGGATATCGTAATATGTACAATAAGCACGTGGCTATATTAGAATTAATGACGTTAGATGTTTACTGTATACACCTATATGATAGAATTGTAAGGACATTCACAGCTAAGAAATTCATTTGTATTTTCATTTTTCCCATCTAGTAATATTTTCAGTGTGGTGGTGCTTACATTCATATTGATATTTTATACATAGTACTATTAATACTATGCTAGTACCTACATTTGTTTTGATATTTTGTATATTGAGATATCATCATTATGCAACTTCATACATCATATTGATGAGATTAGATGCAACTGCTTACATTTATATTAACATTTTCTTTGTAGTACTATTTATAAAACTCAAGTGACTACATTTGTATTGATGACATTAAATGCTACTGCTTACATTTGTATTCACATTTTCTGTCTAGTACTATTTATAGAATGGTAGTGCCTATAGTTGTATAGTAATTTTGTAGATGGTGAAATTAATTCTATGCTAGTGCATTATTGATATATTGCTTCATGAAATGAGCAAGTACAAGTGTAGGTTTTATTATTGACAATGTTTACATTTAAACAATAGTTGCATTCAGTAGAGAGAGCTGAATTTATTAAAAAAATGTTTTAATAAGGCTCGAAAAGAGAGTGTTTGTTGGCATTTTTCAATTTGCTGCAATAAAATAGTTATACATCATTTTATTATTCAAATAGTAAAACAACAAGTTTAAAATTATTCTTAAAGTGTGTACGTTTGTAAAGGGTACATATTTAGCATCCGCACTGGTCACTCTTTTCAATTGAAGTGATTTATATTATTAAATATAAGTGTTTTTAGCATTACGCATGCATGCATATTTCTCGTGTTCGTTGTTCAAGTCATGTGTTTATAAGTATAGGTGCAGCGTTAGTACAGTGTGCATGTGCACGATGTTTGTAGCTGGAATTGTACATTTTCTATGTTATGCATGTGTACACGTATTTTGCTTTGTATGTAAGGAAAATTATTGCAGTGTATTTTGTTGCATGCCTGTATGTATATTTTTATGCACATGCTTATTAATGTATTGCGTATTTGCTTGTACATTTATTTTTAATGTGTGTGTAGTTATTTCAACTGTTTATGTTTAAATGTAGGGAATTACATTCGGCGAGTGCTGACTGTTTCAACATTTGGTGATGTGAAGGTGGAATGGCTTACCTTTGGAGGTGGTGGTATCGATCTTGGCTAAAAAAGAGGAGACAACATTTGTTTTAACATTAACATGGATCTGCTACAACTAGCAGGATTATTTCCAGCAATAAAGGCAACGTTTTCATGCTTGGCTGCACGCAAAGTGTGGATGCAGGGAAGCGTGAATCACCCACAAATTAATCATTCTTGCAAAGCTGAAAATAGTTGTATATATACATTTTCAGGTAAACACACACTACATTTTTTGGATGGATGGAGTACTTTTGATGGATGAGGTGAATCATTTTTTTAAGCCAATATTCTTGAAGGCCCACGGTATGTTTCCCAGTAATGTGTTGTTTATTATTTTTTTTGTCGCCTTTATGTTTTTGTTAATAAATTGTTATGTTTATTTCTTGGCTAAATGATGTATTTCCTTGCATATGCTGTGTGTTGTTATGCTAATGTTGGCAAAATATTGTTCCGGAACTGTGTGATTTCTTGCTTGAGTGTATGTTGCAATGTGCATGTTGTGGGGTTGAAGGAATGTTTGGAATGTGTATGCAGTGGGGGATCATGAATATGCTGTGCATGGATATGGTATTGTCTGTAAATTATTGTGTGAATTATGTATTTTCTTGCTCGAGTGTATGCTTGGAATATGTATGCAATAGGGGTAATTGCGTATGCTGTGAGTGGTTATACAAATATCTGAATATTGTTACTAGAATTGTGTGTTTTGTAGTTTCAGTGTATATTGAAATGTGTACACTTTGGGGGTAGAGTGTATGTTGTGTTGTGTGTGAGTGTGAGTGGGGCATATGTTGTGAGTCTGTGTGTTGTTCCATATGCTCTGTGGATGGGTGTGTATGTTGTGTGTGTATGTGAGTTCTGTATTTTCTGTATGTTGGGATGTATACGCAGTGGGTGTTGATGTGTATGTTTAGTGTGTTGTCTGTGAGTTTTGTATTTCCTTAATTGGGTGTATGTTGGTATTTGCCTGCAGTATGGGTGGGTGCAGATGTTGTTTGTGAATTCTGTATGACGTGCTTGAGTGTATGTTGGACTGTGTATGCAGTGTAGGTGAGTGAGTGTGTTGTGTCTGTGTGTATTATGTGTGAATTCTGCATTTCTTACTTGAGTGTATGTTGGACTGTGTATGTTGTGTTGTGTGTGAGTGTGGGTGGGTGCATATGCTGTGTGTGTGTGTTGTTTCATATTCTCTGTGGATGGGTGGATATATTGTGTGTTGTTTTTGAATTCTGTATTTCATTGCTTGGGTGTATGTTGGGATGTGAGTGTATATTGTGATGTGTATGCAGTGTGAGTGGGTGTGTATGTTGTGTGTTTGTTTTGTGTGAAATCTGCATTTTTTTACTTGGGTGTATTTTTTGCTACGAGTGGTGGGACATTTTAAATGCGGTAAATGTGTCGCTTGTACCTCTACCAACAACTTAAAAGAAATAGATCTAAACGGAAAAAAATGGGAGTTTCGCAGTTTTTCCAACTGGAGGTCCTTGTGGGTTATCTATGGAATTAAATGCCCATGCAACTTAATCTATATTGGGAAGACAAAAAGATGCATTAGACAACGCATCTCTGAACATAAGTCATGTTTGAAGAACAAAGTTCCCAATAAACCTTTAGTGGCTCATTATGAGGCTAAGAAACACAAACACACAGAGATGCTGTGGTTCGTGTTACAAACTATTCCAGCAAGTGTAAGAGGAGGCAACAGAGAAGATCTATTGAGCCTCAACGAACAAAAATGGATATATTCCTTGAATACAGCTAACTCCGGTTTAAATCTGGCAATAGAGTGGAATTCCATCATAAATCTTAGGTAAACCTACTTTCTCTTGCTTTGCCTCCCATCGAATTTGAGCCCTGTGGCCTGCAATAGCACCATAATAACATTGTTTTTTTGAAAATCCACAAAAAACTGTCTACTTTTTCAGGATAAAATGGTGGAGCATGAGCCTCTATAATATGTTCATGCCCCCCGTCAAGGTTCCCCTTGAACTTTCCTGTAAACAAGAAAGCTTTCTCTGTTGTCCACGCGAGCCGCGCTACCCCTTTAAGAGGAGTAGCTGCAGGTCTCACGTGATCAGGCGTAGCACGTATTTAAATGGAAACTACGCACCGGTACAATCGGACTTCTGCGGGAGCTTCGCGATTATACCGACACGTAAAGAGAGGATCACGTCCTAATGTGGTAAGTGCCGGGCTCTGTTTGATCTCTGTTAGGGGACGGCTTCTTTTGAATTTGTAAAGAGCCCCGGAGGGTTTTTCTCGCTTGCCCCCGTGGTTGATCTGGATTTCATGCAGCGCTCCCCTATGCGGACAGGTCGTTTGCACCTAATGCATCTCCATTCACAACTGTTCGGGTCAGTGGGAGGGAACAACTTAAGATAAATGCGATTCAGAACAATGCTTTATATTTTGTGTGTCGCTTCGATCTCTTTACAGATCTGATACATATGACACTGGGCTAAAACATACCGGGACGCCATTACCACGCGGCTTCGTCCAGTTTATAGTGCCTGTGTGCTGGAACGTACATAATCCATCCATGCTTTGGACAACGGACTAGGCGAGATCATGTAAGTGTAGCGCCTTTTTTTGAATAATATGCGTCGGTGTCAGCGAAAGTGCTCGGTGGACATTTCAGCACTTTATTGGACCTGATACACAATAAACGGCATATAAATAGTTATATGAATGAAATAGGACTTTGTAATGTTTCTTAGTCCTAGATGCAGAGGTCGAATAAGGTTGACCGAATTAAATAAATAATCTCCTTTTTAACCATAATGAAGGAGTTAAGATGTAATTGATTAACACAATGACCTCATATAGTATACTTTAAATATATGTTTGTACTCTTCTTTTTGCAGAGCCTTTCAAAACCCTGAACCGGTTTTGCTGAGTAGTTATTGTGCTAACACCTGGAAATAATGATCTGTCTTCACTTAGGGGGACCCAACTAAAAGCTCTAACTCTAGTGCTGCCAAGATGTAAGTAAAGGCCCGTGTAACCTACAGTATTGTGTAAATGATAATTTTGAGTAACCCAATGAATTATGAATACATCAAATTCATATGTTTGCTATGTTTAAAAATAGTAACAAGGAACCAGAGATGTTGTTGTTTTTTGAGAACGGAACCATTTTTTAATATGTAATAAATGACACTTGTTTGTTTTTTAGATTGTACTGGTCTGGCAAAGGGGATTTGGGAAAGAAGTTCATCTTCTGAAAAGAAATGTGTCTGTCCTGAAGAAGGCCCGTATTTGATAGTCTGTAGGGACACTAGAGATAGTGTCCCATATATATAGATGGCCGAAACATGTTGACACATGACAATAGGCTAACCCAAATAGATAATCTAATATCTGTTAATATCGACTAATATCTAATATCGTCGTGGCCACTCCAATTATTAGAGTGGTCACGACTAATTTGTTGAACCCCACATGAAATGGACCTTGTTTGTTCTTGTCTGTTTTATATAAGCGTTTTATATAAGTGTTAAGATTGTGCAATACAATTTGTAAATGGTGTATTTTTCTACTTGTTTTAATGATTGGTGACATTTTTGACTTTGAATAAATTAATACACAAGACAACATTTTGTGAATATATTTTAACTATGATATAAAATGGTTCCCTGTTCTCTGTCACTCTGTTTCTTTGTGCTTTGGGCACAAATTGTATTAATGGGGAAGTGATTTATCCTGCTCATTAAAATACTGTAGTTTACTTCGGCTATAGGTGACAACACAGAGAGGGGTAGCCGGTACTCACTTCTTTATAATACAAGTATGCCATGCAGAAGTCCTCCATCCCATTCAGAACCTGGTAACCATCCTTTGGAATGTTGCAGGTGCATTCTTTAATCCAAAAGGCATTACCTTAAACTGGTAGAGGGCTGCTGGGTTGAGAATGCAGTTTTCTCCATGGCATGGTCTATCTGTGCTATTTGCCAATAGCCTGACGTGAGAACAAATGTGCTGAGGTACTTGGCTGAACCAAGTTTGTCCACCAGCTCATCTGTCCTGGGTAAAGGGTGGGCATCAGTCTTAGTGACTGCATTAAGAGCTCTATAGTCCACACATAATCTCAACTCCTTGGATACTGCTTTTGGTACTATTACAACTGGACTAGACCATGGACTAGTAGAGGGCTCTATTACCCCGAGATGAAGCATCTTGTTGACCTGCTCCTTTATGTGGGTTATTACATGATCTGACATCCTGTAACCTCTGCTTTTAACAGGTAAGCAGTTACCAGTGAGAATATCAATGTGGCCCCAAGGGGTCAAGCCTGATGAAAGTGAAAACAGGGCAGGGAGGCACACTGATTTAGCAGAAACGTGCACTCCTCCTGTTGTGCAGGTGTCAAATTAGAAGATAGATTAACTCCTTCTATCTTCTCATCTAAAGGCTGTCCTCTGAGTAGGTCAGGTAGAGGGTCACTCTCCTCCTCCTCCTCTTGAGCTGAAGCTAGAAGCAAAGCTCCTACTTCTGGTCTTGAGACATATTCTTTTAGACAGTTGGTGTGAAAGACTCTAGGAGCCTCCTTAGGATTGCCTAAGTCCACCAGATAGTTGACCTCTCCAAGTTTGCCCAAAACCTTGAAGGGTCCTATCCACTTGTCCTGGAAGGCCCTCTGCCTTATAGGAACCATAATTAGAGCTTGCTGGTCTTGAGTAAACTCAACCATGTTGGCCTTCTGGTCATGCCAATGCTTTACCAGAGCCTGACCTGCTTTCAAGTTATCTGATGCTTCTGCCATCATGAGTGACATTCTCCTCCAGAGACCTATAACATAGTCAATGACTCTCACTGGCTTGGGGGAAGGAGCACTCTCCAACCCCTCCATTATCAGGGCCACGTGGCCTCTAACTAGATGGCCATAGAGAAGCTCAAAGGAACTAAATCCAACTCCCTCGTGAGGTACTTCTTTATAAGAAAATATAAGGCATGGCAGTAGAAGGTCCCACTTTCTTCTAAGGGGTTCGTCTAAAGCACCAATCATGCTCTTCATTGTATGATTACACCTCTCTACCAATCCATTTGTCTGTGGATGGTAGGCAGTTGACAACTTTTGAGTTACTCCACAGTTTGTCCACATGGCCTGCATGTAGTGGGACATAAAATTGGATCCCCTGTCAGAGATAACTTCCTTAGGAAAAGCCACCCTGGTAAAAATACCAAGTAGGGCCTTAGCAACAGCCTGAGTTGTAACAGTCCTCATAGGTATTGTTTCAGGATACCTAGTAGCATGGTCTACTACCACCAGGATAAACCTGTTTCCTGAGGAGGTTGGAGGGTCTAAGGGACCAACAATGTCAATTCCTACCCTCTCAAAAGAGACTCCCACCACTGGGACAGGCCCCAAAGGTGCCACATTCTTGAGTCCACTCTTGCCAAAGGTTTGGCAAGTGTGACAGCTCCTACAGAAAGTATCTAAATCAGACCGCAACTTAGGCCAGTAGAAATATTGAGAGAACCTTTCCTTGGTCTTCTTGAAGCTCAAGTGCCCAGCCAAAGGTATCTCATGGATTAACTGTAGGAACTTGAGTCTGCTTTCTAGAGGCATTGCAAGTCTTCTGTAGTCCCCTGGGAAAGACTCAGTCGGTTCACTGTAGAAGAGGCCATCTTCCCAGTACAACCTATGCTTCCCTGGCACTTGCCCGTCCAGCTGGGAAGCTGCCTGTTGGGGAAGACCTTCAAGAGTAGGACACTCTCTTTGACCACTGCTGAAGTCTACCCCACAGGGTCCACCTTCTGCCAGTCAAGACTGCAGCTCAGGATGGTCTGCAGGATCCAGATCTCCCACAGAAGCAAGGTCCTCTTCCAGCTCTGATTCCTCAGCAGCTGATTCAACCACACTAGGTTGTTCCACACACTCAACCTCAGCTGGTGGAGGAGTCACAGGTGTGACTTTGGAAAGTCCTCTCGGGGATGTCCTTGTTGGTAGCACAGGAGAGCTGGCTGATTTCTTCCTGGAGGATTTAGGTTTCCCCTTTTCCTCCTTTCTCTTAGAGATTGCAGTCAGTAGATCCTGAGGACTGGGGGTTAAAGTTTCCTCTATAGGTTCAACTGGAGAACCCCTTAAGGTACTCTCTCTGGCCTTCCTTGTCTGCTCCTGTTTCCTTTTGCTGGGAGGCCTGGGGGTGCTTGACAGGACTCTCCCAGGTACTTTGCTTTGCACACTTACAGGTATCTTGACAGTCATGTCATTGCACTGGATGAGAGCTGGTAACTGTGGAAGCATTAGGACAGGGCCTCCAGCAAGCTTAGTGAGGTATTTGGATGCCTTAGCAACATCTTCTACCTTGAAAAAAGATTAATCAACTACAGTAATACTGGCCCCAGTGTCTCTGATGGCAGGAGTCTCCTGACCATTCACAAGAACACTGTCTTTGTAATACTCTTTAGTATTGGCTGGAATTGAATTGTAGACATCTAAGTTCTGCTGTTCCCACAGACCCAGGGATACTAATGAAACACTGGCTGAGACTTTCATGGGTTCCTTCCACCAGTAAGTACAAGTTTCCACTCGGCATTGGTACTTCATCCTCTGGGGAGTAGGCTAAGGAGACAGTGTGGCCCCTTGAAGGTTGACCCTTACACCTGGGATCCTCTTTTACATGGTCAGTTGACCCACAAGCATAACATTTTCCAAATGTCTTTATGAATAGGGGTTTGTTCTGACCACCTTCTAGTTTAGCACCAGGAGGTACACTAGCCTGATTCTGTTTCCCTTCTGGCTTACAGTTTTTATGTTTGGGGCCCTCTTTTGGAATGGAGGTATTAGAATTCTCTTTGTTATTTTTTTGTGCTGCTTTCCCTCATGCTTCTTCTGAGTTGCCCCAGAATCCTTGTGAGTAGCCCTGTTGGCAACCCACAAGTCAGCTTTCCTTGGCAACTTTTTGGGATCAATTTCCTTAGAGTCAGCCAAGTGCTGTCTCAGCTCAGGAGAGCAGACATCATAAATAGATTCCAACATAAACATATTTCTCATACCTTCATAAGTGTTAACATTGTAACCCTTAACCCACCCACCTGAGTATTTCAAACTGTCACACAGCCAGGTAGCCCAAGGGGTACCATCATGCTTTTTGAGGGTTCTAAACCTCTTAAGATACTGGGAAGGGGTCTTCCCAAACCTAGCTATTAAAGCTAGTTTCACACTTTCATACTCCATTCTATCAACTTCTCCCATTTCCAGATGCAAGAGGGTGTAGCCTAGAAAAGAGCCAAGGAATCAACTGATTCCCTGTAATGTTCTGAATCCCATGGTTAAATTCAAATGTTGCCAGCCAATCCAAAATATCAAGCTTAACCTCATACATAATTACTGCATCTTTGGGCATGTGAGGCCTCTTAGGACTGGAAGACCTAGACAACTGGGAGAGAACCACTCAACAGAGACAACTTTTTTCATTTCAAGTGCATGATTCAACTCCATTTCTCTGAGTTTAAGTTCTTGATACTTACTTTCAGTTTGGGCTTGGATTCTTTTAAATTCTATCTCAAGTCTCATTCTTTCAAGAGAGACAAATTCAGGACTTAGTGTTGGACCTGATCGGGTCCCTGTGGTTAAAGGTTGAGGCCTATGAGCAGGTAGAGGTACAACAGGGACTACATTTCGAGACTCTTCTGCCTCATCTAACTCATCCATAACATTTGAGTTGGACTCTGAAACATTATCATCCTCATCATCTTTTTCCGCATTTGCTGTAGGTGTTTCTGACCCACTCATCAGACTTTGGTATTCCAACAACTTTTCTATCAATTCACCCTTTTTGCCTTTTACAGTGAGATTCCTAGCTTTACACATTTCTCTCAATTGAGCAACTGTTAAAGTGACTAGAGTCTCCTGTCTGTAGCTATCCATAACAGACATGATAAAACAATTGCTTCTCTAGTAGTGCTTAGCATTCGGAAGGTTATTTGAACAAAGGTAAGAGCAGCACTCTGAGTGTAACAACTATACTTTATCCTGACCCCTGTACACCAGGGTTAGGAAGAATCACATGCAGTACCCTTTGGGAACACGACACACAATTAAGACTACGAGTGTCAGTACAATTTCACCTTTGGTACAAGCCTGTACTACACAGTAATGTGGTAGCAGTGGCTGAGCAGCCAGACTTATCTCAAGAGTAAAGTGAGTAGTACAAGAGGTTACACAAAGGACTAGGAATCACAGTGATTCAAACACACACTTTCTCAAGGTTTCTTGGTAAAAGAATATACATTTATTTACACAGTCATTTGGAAACAATTCCACTAGCAAGAGCAGCTCAATTTCACAATCTAATGTACTACAGTACACAACCAATCAGTTTCTGAACAAGTTCAGCTCCCCTGAAGTGGGAGAAAAAAGTCCCTTCAGTTACTTTAAAAAGGGGTAATAAAACAAGGTTATAAGAATCAAAAGCACAAATACTTTCAGAAGTAGGGAAAATTGTTTCAGTTCACTACAACCAGCAATTCAATTCAATAGGCCTGGGCCAAAGTCAATGGTTCTGAGTCTTGTATAGGATAGCACAGTTCTGGTAGTAAACGGTTAAGTCTTTGCCACGGTTTTTAGGAGGAGTTGGTCAAATGAAAAGTTAGATGTTGGACAAGCCTTCAAAGTTGGGAAAGTTTCACAAACTTTCACCGCGGCCGAACAGAGTTCTGAACCGCACTTGCACAGTACCTTTTAACTGAAGAAGAGCTGTGGCTGAGGCAGTTGTTCCTGGCAGGTCCTGCAGATCTCGCTGTTCCAGAGCTTCAGTTGTGAGGACAAGAAGGAGGACATCGTGTGGTTCATGCACTGCCCAATGAAGAGGCCACAAGCCCGTCAAAATGTCGGTTTAAGGTGTGAGTGCCTTAAAGACCACAAACTGGTATCCTCCCCACTGGCTATCCTGTTTTCAACAGCACTCTGAAGAAAATTCGACAGTATAGGGATGGTGTCCAGGTGACTTGCGAGTTGGTTGTTCCCACCAAACTCAAAGGAAGAAGTCGGCCTTGAAGGGCTTCTCTGTTGAGGGAGTTTCAGGCAGTTTGGACCTGCAGCAGAGCTTCACCGGTGGACCAGGAGTTGCAGCATTCGTCTTCCTTCAGCTTGTCTTTGGTACTCTCGTTCCAGTGGTCGACTCTGCTTTCCAAGTCCCAGAGGCCTGCTTTTAAACAGTTTTCCCTCATTCATTCCAGCCTGGCAGTCACTCACACAGCAGGGCGGCTGTCCTTGCCGGACAGCCAGCCAGCCAATCACGCCAGAGGGCATTCAGGTCTCCTAGGAGACTAAGCACAGTGAGTTTCAGGCACCTCCCTCACATCCTGTCCACCCCAGACACTCAGGCACCAGAGGAGGACTTCAGCACTAAAGCCCGCCAAAGGCCAAGGAACAAATGGACCAAACCTGGTTTGGCGCTCAGAGTTAAATACATGAAGGACCTTTTCTAAAAGAAACAGTGAAAAAAGTCGACTAGAGTCTGTTTTTACACATAGGTCTTGGGTGCCATATTGGAAAACTGACCCGATTTTTAGCTACCGGTGTTTGCGGTTGGGAAAAATCATGGTAGTTTGTTTAAAACCACTGCCACCAGCTATTTCAAGTAGAAAAGGGTAACATTTGACTGTTACATGAGTGTTTAAACTCATGGGATGCTAGGCAACCCCTCCAGCACTCTATAGGAAGATAGTGTGTGCTGGGTCTGTAAATTTAAAAAGACTAGGAAAGTCAATGTAACCTTACATGCTCTGGGAGGCAGTAGCCAGTCCCAGAGGAGGTATTTGAACATTGGGGAGTCTGAAAGACACCCCTGTGCCACTGCACTGATGTTGCTGTGTGACACAAGAAAACAGATGATGCCTATGGAGTTGTTCTAAAACTCAATATCCAAAGAACACAAAAGTAAAACACACATCAAAATACATGAAAGAGTGCGAAAAAAAGGCTCACACTCTTTCCAGGTAAAAAATAAAATCCCAGAAATCGAGCAAAATTGCTGGGGGTCACAAAAGGTAAGGGAAATTAGCACATTCTTGAGAATTCTCCCTAACACCCTTCATATCATCTCATTCATATCATTTACTTTATTTCATTTTGGTACCACTGTCAGAATCCCTCTGTGTCCCATCTTCCCTTGGGTGGACTCATTGGGTTACTGTAGTGGGAATTGTCTCTCTCGCTGTGAACCTGCAGCGATCTATTGGTGTCACGATTGTTACTTTCAGGCTTCCTGGCTCTGCCCTAGTCTATACCCTTCCTTCCCAAGGCTTTCACTTGCCGGCTGCATGCTTCCCTGGACTCCAGTGGTGCAAAGGCTGCTTTCCAGTCTAAACGCATGCCAGGAAGCTATCCTTTCTGGTCTGGCATTCCCACAGTTTACCGGAATCTGCAGTCTGCCTCTGTCGGTTTCTCTCATGAGCCAGTTGGCTCCACAGAGCTCACTCACTCTTGGAAGTCCCTTGGTCAACTCTGAGCGGACAGGAGTTCTCCGGACTGGCTTCTCTCATCAGCTGATTTCCCCCTGCCAAAATGCGCTCCCACCACCTAGAGCACAGCATGTGTTCCCGGCCTTTCATGATCTTCAGTACTCAGCTACTCTTCCTCATTGGCAATACTTTAGGATTGAGAAAAAGGGAAGTCAGTTTGTAAGTAAGGTCTGAGGAAGTGTCTTTAGTAAGTTTTAAGCTGGAATGAGGGGAGTTAAACAGCATGCCATTAAGGCATGAGGAATGGAAGGAACATCCTTAAAAGGGAAATAAGAGTACCATGTGTCATCCGATGATGCCAGAAGACTTCCCTGTGAACTGCCTTCCCCCATATGATCTTCTCTCATAAAGCCACCCCCAGGGTCAGGATCAGGTCATGGCTGCCTTCCCCTGGTCACATGTGACAAAGCCACTCCCAGAAAAGCAGTGATGATACCATCAGATTCATCAGATAGTTTTGTTAAATACTAGATTGTACAGTGTTTATTGTTGTCAATTTATTTGTATATAAACGAGGGTAGAATAGGAAAAAACTTCATGTCCTATGTGTCTATATGTTGTACTAAGCTAGCCTTTCTACCCCTCTACCGTAGATAAATAACTGGGGAGAAATAAGAGAATGAGGAAGGGTACAAACACCCACCCCGAAGGAAAGGAAAGAGTTTTATGTGGGAACATACAAATGACCCAAAAATGAGAAGAAGAGAACAACTACAACTCCTGTCCAGCATGTCCTGCCTGTGGGGACATCAGTCAAAGGGGGAAGTATACAACGTAGACAGAACACTCATTTTCCAAAACATGAGGTGCTGGGATGGTGGATTATTCTACCCGTTTATATTGTTTTTTCCCAAATCTGTTTTACAATTGGTGCAGAACCTGTGAAGCATGTATTGACACGTCTTTATATAATATGTCATTCCATGCAAATGGTGCAAAACTACAACAAATATTTATTTAATATAAATAGATCACAGGTTTTATAAAAACAAGAAAATATACAAGGGCCTGTTGTTCTGTTTCTGCACATCAAAAAAGACATGGCATGTAGGATTTGTAAAGGGCATCTTTAAAGTCATGTTGCAACATATAATTAACTTTAAAAAATATTTTCATTTTATAAGCCAATATACACTATATCATTTTATATCATAGAAATGATAGTGATTCATCGATGAATGAAAGCATGAATGCTTTTGAATGTGCAGGGAATATACGATTGAACTTTAAAAGATTGTTACAGATAGTTAAATGCATAGGTACAATCTTCCCCGGGCTTGTTCAAAGGCAATTACAGCACAGGGAAACTGAGGTCAAACAACAAATTGCATGGGCGATCTGTTATACCGAGGCCTTTCATCCAACTGACAAACTCATTAAGAAGACTGCACTCAATGCAATAAAGTCTAACTCTGGAACAATAGAAAGAAATCCATTGAATTACACATTTCGAAATGCTCAGTCTAGCGGTGTGGCATAATGTAACATCGCCCCCACCCTTTTTTCAATGAAATTGGCAATTACATAATAATGTATCAAATACCTTTGGCCCATTTTTAAGTGGCCTTTGTGATTTCTAGCTCAGTCATAAAATCTACAAGTTAATGCATGAGTTGGGAAATAACCCAGACTTCAGCTAATAGTTTACTTAAATGGAAACCCCATGTACAGGATCAATAGAAACTAAATCATGTCAATTTGTCATTGTACTATAACACCAATCAGCCTTTTCGCTATCTCTTCGCAACATGTCAGTCTTCTGAGAAAGCAAAGACAGTTCTGAAATAGAGGGGTGTGCACCTCAGAATGATGCTAAATCAATATATATCAATGATTATTAAATGTGTAACATTCAGTAACTGTATCATCTTTATGCAATGGGCACATGCCTGAAACAAGGTGTGTTTAGGAATTCTGAAAATCCATGCACCAATAATAGATATGTTCCTATCAAATGGTATCTGACATATATAGATTTGACTCCAAAATTGGACAGAACAAACTTTTCTCGCATGTCTTCATATGATGGACCTATGAAATAAGGTGCTGTGGGAGTGCCAACTTCTTGAGGAAACTAGTGGGAAGATTCAACCAATAAAATATGATGTTGGGTAGCTGGAACAGTCCTGATCTGAATGGGTAATGCCAACAGATTACCTCAGAAGGCCAAGGCTAACCCCAGACTAGAGGTCAACAATTGAGTACATCAGAGGTCCGAGGTAAAACCCAGACGAGAGACACCAACCGTGAGCCGAGGAAAAGCGTGGTCGAGAGGCTACCTGACTGTCCCTATATTGAGCGAGCGAAGAAGAGGAACAACTGCAGGTCCAGTTTCCCAGTTGTGTAAGCGGCTATGTAGTGAGTGAAAGAGTGATCAGTCTGCAGATTCCTCCCGAGTAGCACAGCTCCCTACAAGCAGGTACATAGTGGCTGTAGAGTATCAAGTGGTGAACAGCAAAACAAGAGGAGAAGAGGAAAGCCCAGAGCATGAAAGGAAAAAGAAACCTGCAGAGTGGTGATCTGGAACAAGACAGACTCAGGAGTGGGGAGAGAATGAAGAAGCCCTAGAGTGGGGCCAGAGTGGGGAAAGGAGACAAAAAGGCTAACCTCCAGATGGCTTACAAAGGAGAAAACACCAGAGTGGGGAGATAACAGAGGAGCCCCAGAGAAAGGAGAGAAAAAAGACACAACCCCCCAAAGCAAGGAGAGAATGAAGAATCCAGGGGAGGGGAGGGAGAAAGAGAAAAGCTCAACAGTGGGGAGGAAAGGAAGAAATCACAGAGAGGGGTATGAGAAGAGAACCCAAAAGTTGTGAAAAATGAACCAACACCAGACTGAGGCGCGAGAAGTAGGAACACTCCATCGTGGGGAAAGCTGGAATGAACCTCAGAGTGGGGGTTAAGGAGGAGTGGAACCACAGATCGGGGATGAGACTGAGAGAACAGGAGAGACAAAAGTCTCCCCAAAATGAGAAGACTAAGAAAACCCATATTTGGCAGCAAAGTGACTTGGCTGGAGTCCTGGGGAATTACTCCAGGACAACACAAACTGTTTTTCCTGGAACTATACACAAAGGCAACGGCCTATGGTAAACAGTTATAAGGTTGGGAGTCAGAAATCAGCACACAGCCTTTTCCTGGAACAGCTATCAACTTATATCTTTATTTTGGTGTTTCCTTTTTAGAGGTAGGGAAAGAGACTAGTTTAGACCAGGATTCCAGACAGAGGACGTTATTTTTAGATATTTCGATGAGCCCCCTTTTAACTTTCTTTTTTAGAATATGGCTGCAGCTCATAGGTTTAGGGAAATAATAGTCCTTTTGGTTCTGAAACAAACAAACATAAAAACATACCTACGTGTTTGAGTCCTGCTTCTGACCTTGTCACATCCTTCAGAATAGTTTTTTTTTCCCTTCATATTTGTGCAAATTATAAATAGACCACTGTTTTGTATGCTCTAAAAATGAAAGCACAGCTTCTCTAAACCCAAGCCTGTAGATTCTTAAAGCAACCCATCTAGATTACATGGCCTGCGGTGGCGGGCATGTTTTTATTATTAAGTTGCTCAACCCAGAGGAAGAACAGTTTTTGGGTGACTTATAACTTTGGCGCCATTTGACAAATCTTCACCAAACTCTGTAAAAAAAAGTATGTGGCCACCTCTGATTTTGTAAAGTTTGGTGTGGTTTCATCAAGGGGGAGATTGCCCCAAAACTTTTGAAATCCTCATAGGCATAATGGAAAAAAAAGTTGCTCACGCATACAGCCCAAACCGCTGGATGGATTTGCACCAAACTTGTGCAAGGAGCGGAGGCTTGCTCCTGAAAGCTTGCTTTTTCAAATATGGTGTAAATCCATCCAGTATTTTTTTTTTTAAATGGCCAAACATTAGGTAAAAAGAATTAGTGACTGAGTCCAGTCAGCAGACTCATTTCTTGGTTCGGTGTCCGTAGACAACTCTGGACCAATCTAGGGGTGGCTTGGTGTTCGTGGACATCACACGCACACACTGATTGCTTGTTGAGAAACGCGAACTGTGAGTTTAGTGAGGTTGCTAGCTGTTCTGTTTGAATGTTTTCTATTAATTGTTTTAGTGCTGGAACGACTATATCGCTTGTTTAATTATTTTTATCTTCTTTATAGTTTCTTTGTTTTGTACAGCATTGGTTTTTAGTTGTTATTCTGTTGTGTCTGTTGGAAAAAAGATAGTGTGTGTTTGAAAGTTGTAGAATGTTTATGCATGTGATATTGTATAAAAATGATGGGTGTGTGCGTGTGATTGCAGAGGGATGAAAAAGAGTGATGTGTGATTGTGAAGGTGTGGTTGGGAAGGTTGTAAGAGTTAGAGAATCTATAAGTGTGGTGGGTTTGGCTAATATGGCATTGAAATTGGGTGGTGTTGTATAAACTAGTATATTCATGTGATGGGAATTGGTGATAAAGTATTGATAACAGAATGTGTTGAGCAGTATTGGTGTTAATGAGTAAGGGAGTGATGATGTGATTGAATAAGTAGGAATATTATACTGTGTTGAGGAAAACAGTGCTTGTGTACAGGTGTGAGGGTTGTGTGAGTGTAATTGTAAAGGGGTTAGGAAGAGTGTGAATGAGTGGTAATGTGTGTTAGTAATTTGGGATGCAATGATTGTGAACATTTTTTGGGTTGGACTTGAGGACTTGAGGTGGATAGAGGTATGAAAGAATAAAGAAAGGAAATTGTGGTATAGAAGTTCAAGAGAGACAGTTGTGGTGTGCAATAAGAATTGGTGGAGTATTCAATAAATAGCAATGTTGAGATAGGATTAGACATAGTGTGTATGCTGCAATGGAATGAATAAGAGTGAAATCCAATATTGTTGAGTAGAGAATAATTATTTAGGCTAATACATAGTGAACGTATGTTACTTGAATTAGAGAGATATACATGCTATATTATTATACTTACTTTGGGGGACATGAAGAGTTTCCTTTGTTCAGTAGCTCTGTTTGTCAATCTTCTTTTTTTCCTGTAATTGTAAAAGAAGGTTTGTTGGCAAATGTGGTCATGGTGAAGAAGTTTTGCAGCAAAGGTTGTTATTTATTGAGGTAAGAGCATTTATTGGAGAAAAAAAACGTGAAAAAAGTTGTGTTATGCGTGGAGCCCTAAAGTATGTTAACTATGATGTTACAATCTGGGGCAAGATTATATAAACTTTGCACTGGTTGAAGTGGAAAGGTGCGCGGTATTAGCAGTAGGGCAACGTGTGCATTATGTTTAAAAACAGTGGGATACATTAGAAAACGATTGAAAAATGCCAAGTGTAGTTTTTTTATTTTTTATAAGGAACAGGGTAAAAATAGACATAATGTTAAAAGGATGCATTTTTAGTGTGTTTTAGCAGCAGAGGACATTTTGCACTAGGGCTAATATTGAAGGGTATTATTAGCTATGTACCAAAGTTTGTCTTGATGCAAAAATACAGGAAACGTGTATTTATTTGTAGCAGAGCAATTTGTGTCCTTGTGCTTTTACTATAGAAACTGCACGTGTCATGTTGCAATGGATTTGACATGCGTAGCAGTGTTTTTAAAGTGTATTAAAGTGTGGCCTAGTGGCAATACCATGCAAAATTGTAGTTGTATCAGTGTATATTGTTCATACATTGGCCCTCATTACGAGGTATGCCGGTAAGGGAAAAAAGATGCCGGTATGTAAATACCGGCATCATTCACCGTCCCGTAGCATTCGGACCTGGAACCCCGGTATTAGCAGCATACCAAACAACGGTGCCGCTAATAGCGGCATAGGTGGTACACGCGCCTCTTCAGGTAGTAAATACTGGCATGCCGGTAATAGGGAGTAATTACAACCCACGCAAACATGCAAATACCGGCATCGCAAACCCGGTAATAACAGGCTGCATGATGCCGGCAAAATAGGCATCGCGGACCACCCGCAAACAGCAAGCAAGATACAAGGCAGCTGCCACAGGTGCATACAATCCCCACAGGTGGAGTCAAAGGAGACTGCACCAGTATGAACTGAGCACACCCACACACCACAACCCCCCCCAGTGTAGGCAATGCAGAGTTGCCCAGTACAAAAGGAGCACAACTAAACACCACACCCCTTCCTACACCAACATGCCACCACTAGCATTTGCAAACATGGCGCAGGAGGACCTGCCTATACTGATACAACTACAGCAACAACTGCAACAACAACAACAACAACAACAGCAGCAGCAAGAACAGGCAGTACAGAGGAGACACAGGAGGAAAAGAAGGTTGAGACAGGCCCATCCATTACCACCAGCGCAGCCACCAGAGCCTCGTAGGCAGCCAGCAAAACCTCGCACCTGACCCAGCCCATTCAACCTTACCCCTGAGAAGATCCACACCCTGTACCGGTTGTACCATGACACCATCACCACCATAGTGCACATGATACAGAACGACATTGCCAGCCACATACAAATATGCACTGCCATCCCCCACTACTAAAGGTGGTGTCTGTGCCACACTTCCTGGCCACAGGCACCTACCAACACACAGTGGGCTAGCTGCATGGCATTTCACAACCACTATTTTCACGCATGCTGAACCAAGTGCTGAATGCCTTCCTGAAGCACGCAAGCACCCACATATCCCTACCACGGACTGCCCAGGAGATAGCCGAAACCAAAGTAGGCTCCCAGGCACTGGCAGGCATGCCCAATTATGTCGGTGCCATCGACTGCACCCATGTGGAATTGTTAGTCCCCCAATCCATAGAGGCCGTGTACCGCAATCGCAAACAATACCACTCCATCAATGTGCAAATGGTATGTGTCTCCAGGAAGATCATCACCCATTGCTGCGCCCGATTTCCTGGATTAACACATGATGCCATGTTACTGGGTAAATCCACGGTACCCCATCAATTGGAGCGACATGCTGGACCACATGCCTGGCTGCTTGGTGAGTTGCACAACCGTCCCATGGCAGTGCTTTGGGGTACTGATGTGTGGGGATGCATGAGGGGGGGGCAATACTGCACCTGGGTGGGAATAGCCAGTGATTGGAGAATGCGTGCAGAGCCAAACACTCCTGACCTGAACCAGTCAAACGGTACATGACACTTCACTGGGCCACAGATCACAAATAATGCATATCAATGAAAACAAGTAAGAGGCACAACCAGGCCACCATGGTGATGGCGAGCAATGCATGAATGAACAGGACGGCAAGTGTGGCTATGTGGGCAGTGTTACCATGCATAGTAAATAATGAACAGCATGAATTGGAGTCAAAACATTGTTGCACTACCACAGCATATTTGCCTCAGCATGCATTACACCCTGCATCATCTATTGAATGCCAACCAGACTACCACACCTCATGACAGTACAGATTGCACCTAGATAACATTTTGTCATGCTTACAGGGACATGTGCATGGCCACACCAAATAGCTGGTGGCATGACTGTGCTCCCTGATTTACGGGAGTACAGAGTGACACACACCTATTTGAAGCTGCTTGCAGGTGATGGAGGATATCCCTTGAGGCCGTGGCTACACATCCCTGTGCCTAACCCACAGAATGGCCATGAGGAGGAGTACAATTGTGTGCACACCGGTACCTGTGTTGTCATTGAGTAGACCTTTGGCCTGTCGAAGGGGCGGTTCCGCTGCCTCAGCAGGTCTGGTGGGGCACTCCTATATAGGCCTGAGAAGGTGGCAAAGATCATCATGACCTGTGTCATGCTGCACGACATGTGCGTCCGGAGAAATGTACCATTGTCACCTGACATTGACATGCATGGGCCGGGTGAGGATGATGAGGATGGAGACGGAGGTGAAGTAGCCCCACTGCCAGTACATGATGCATGGGATGGCCATGCTGTGCGGCAAGCACGAATTCAAGTATACTTCTGAAACACAGGGACTATGAAAGACTTGTGTCAGTCAGACACTGGGCCAATGTGAACATGCACACAGGGAATGTTGGGAGTTGGGCACGCAACACGGTAACACATTAAATGGATGCACACGAAAAATAACAATGTCCAGCCATGGATTTTTCTTCTCACAACTTGTGTATTCTTTAAAACAGCAGAAATGTGCCCACTCCCCCCTCCCAGACCCACCAACAAACTCCTCACCCATCCCACAAACCCCCAGTAAATACCCCAACAAACTCCCTCACCCACCCCACAAACCCCAGTAAATACCCAAACAAACTCCCTCACCCACCCCACAAACCCCAGTCAATACCCCAACAAACTCCCTCACCCAGCCCACAGATCCAAAATGACCCCATGTGTGCAACAAACAGTGTTCCCTTCACCAATGTAGTTCTTCACATTGTCATTGCCCATACTGTTATTTCTTTGAGATTTTGTGTCTGGGGGTGCATGGCTGAGTGCCGTGCGCTCCTCCGCGTTAACCGCACAGGGCTCGATTGCACCGAGGTGGAACGGGTTGTTGTAGTGGAGGTGTCTATTGTCAGTCCCATGGCTGGGCCAAGGTGTGGCCGCTGCATTTGTGGGATGTTTGCAAGAAGGGCCTGTGTCAGTAACCCCATGCACTCCCTGAATGCACACAGTGATGCTTCCACAGCAGCTGTATTGTCTGCAATGGCCATGGCTATGGCCCTCATAGCCTCATTCCCAGCGTCGACCTGTTGACGCATGATTTGCAGCATTGACTCTTGGCGGGCCTCTACCCTTGCCAGGCGAGCCTCGAAGGAGGTGTCAGCCGCAGGTGTACTGGTGGCTGGCAGGGTGGTGGCTGGCAGGGTGGTGGACGGCAGGGTGGTGGCTGGCAGGGTGGTGGCTGGCAGGGTGGTGGAAGGCACCTGCGTGGGGTCCTCGTCCTGGGCACTGTCCTCCTCGAAGATCCCAATGTCTGATTCTCCAAGGTCAGAGTCACGGAGACACTGATCGTCCAGGCTCTCAGACTCCGCAGGTGGGGGGGGGCTGGCAATGGGCCTTGGGGTGGGTGTTCCAGACATGATTCCAGCCTCATCATCCACCTCTGTGGACACAACGTCCGTGGTGGCCGGCAGAATGGCTCCCACTGTTGTGGGTGCCTGCTGCTGTTCTGTCGCTGCAGGTGCCCCCTGCAGGGTTGATGCCTTGCGTGGCACACTGGGTGTTGCTGCAGGCATTTTCTTGGACGGGGGGGTGGCGGTGGTCCTGGTCCCTTTGCGTGCACTGGATGTACTCGCACCCCTGTCCTGTGTTCCACCTTCCTCATCGGTGCCTGGGAGATAGAAGAGATGCAGGTCATCAGTGATGTTGTCAAATGGCAGCTTTGATGTATTGTGGTGTGATATGTTCATACATTCAGGCATCATTTCATTTCTGGTGTGTGGCATTTGGTGTACTGAGGGGACATGTTGGCAATCAATGCATGGCTGGTGGCACAGCATTGGTTTGGTGTCTGTATGGTAGGTCCCATGGGCATGGTTGGGTCATGTTGCACCTCTGTTGGGATTGGGATTTTCACTCAGCATGCGTGTGGTGCAGGGTGTGGCACTCATTATTCTATGCATGTGTTGATGTAGACTTGGAGCATGCATTGCCTTGCCTACTCTAACTTCCACATCACTTGTGCCACATCATGTTTTGGTATACGTGGATGTGATGGTTCACTCACCTTCCTCTGTGGTAGTTGCAGCGCCGACCTCCTGGTCTCCTATTCCCTCTATGGATTCCGGGTCAATGAATGCACTTGCTGTCTCCTCCCGTGCGGTGAGCTTCACAGGGGAGTGTGTGCCACCGCCTGTTGCCATTGCGGCTCTCCTGTTCTCCGCCAGGATCTTCCTGACCCGGAGTCGGAGGTCGTCCCAGCGCTTTCGGCAGTCACATACACTCCTTGGGGTGCTCCCCACTGCCGACACCCTCTGAGCGACCTCCTGCCAGACCTCTTTTTTTCTGGTTTGGGCCGCATGCTTGAAGTCTGTGCTTCTGATTCTGTCTGCATGCTGTTCAAGGGTGTTAGCAAGCATTGTGAGTTCAGCATCAGAAAAACGCTGCTTCCTCTTCCTTTGGGAACATTTTCTGGTGGCCTTCGACATCCTGCTTCAGTTGTGGCACACAACAACACGAGTATAGTGGTGGTTATGGAGGATGGCAATGGATTGTGTTTTTAAAGATGGCCGCTGGCTCATTTCCCGTTCCTGCACGATGACGTAATTTCCGGGTCCTTTTTTGCGACCACGGTAATATTGTGCCGGTATTACCATGCTGGTGTTTAGTCGATGTTATGACGCGGTTACAGAATGGGCGGTACCCGTAATGCCGGTATAGGGGGGTTGGTGGCCCATTACCGGCATGGCGGATTTGCCACTACCAGCATGGGGTAACGCGCGTTCTCGCGCACTTGTAATCACCCGCTGTTAGCGGGTTCATACGGGCACAGACTCGCACGTTCCGGCATGCCAGTGATGGACACGCTGTTACCGGGATACTCGTAATGAGGGCCATTGTGTGTTATATTAGTGGTTGGAAAAGTCTTATCTTTTTTATTTAAGTAAATATGTTGCATTTAGGTTTGCTTGTTTTGGTAGGAATGTGTTGAAACGGGAACCAATGTATACATACATTGGCATGTTTACCATGTGTGTTTGTTTTTAAAGTAAGGAACATATATTTGCAAAATATTGTAGCCACTGTGTTAAGTGGCACTTGCAATGAGGTGTACTATTTTTCCACTGCATGGAATGTGGTAGTATTGGGTGTAAAGCACTGAATATTTAGATGTAAGTAAAGCTGACGTGTTTTAATAATGCATACATTCATTTGTATTTTAATAAGAAATGTACAGTGTGTAGGTACAATAGTAGTATGAACATTTTAATATTTTTGTATAGGACAGGAAATGTAGTTGGTAAACATTAGTATGGTACTACTAAGTGGTCATTAATGGGCACAGATGGAGAATGGTGGCACTACAAGGAATGTGGTAGCCAAAGTTGGACAATATGACTTTTACACATAAGGACAAATGCTGTTGTTTTAAGAATGTTTCTTTTTTGGAGCATTGTATTAAAAATAAAAAAATGCATATGTCCATTTAGAGCTGCACTATTTTTTACAAGTAAGGGAAGTGCAGTTACAAAAGATGTATAGAACATTGTATGGTGGCAGTTGGTGTGAGGAAGTGCAATATGTTTGCAGTATATAACCAAGCTCTTCAACTAGGCCATCATATGAAACATACTCATACATTGTCACTAGCAAGGTCCTGTGATCTCCCACGGCTCCCCTGTAACCCTGGAACCATTGGAAACTCATCTCCTTACCTAGCACTGTAACCTTGTTCCACAATGTCACTGTCAGTGTAACATCAACTGTCCTGTCTGTAACCAAGAACCTCAGACAGACTACCATGCTGTCTTCTGTAACCAAGTAGCATTTGTTGTAACAGCGCCACAATGCCCCAGAGATGCTTTGCACGTTTTATAAATGTAAAAATAAAATAAAATAAATAAAATAAAGTATATGTAAGTAACTAAAACTTAATGTGAGCTGGTGCAGAATGTGGCAAAGCATGGCATTTGATAGCAGTGTTTAAAAAAAGAGCATACGCTTATTTAGATGCTTATTAGAGCGTAAGCGTCAGCAACCCTGTAAATATATTTATAAAGGTTATGAAGAAAATAACTTTTAAAAATAGTAGCATACCTGTACTCTGTCTTGTTAGATGTAGATATTGATGAATCTTCAAATTGAAATGTGGTAGACTTTCACAGTAGATGCAGGGAGACGTGAATGCCTGCAGACTTGTACTCTGAGAGATGAAATGTATATATGAAGTGTTGAACTGAGGTGACAGGGTTTTGGATGTGATCGGTGGATGGATGTGTAACTGTTTGAAAGCACCCAATGAGGGAATGTTTCATTCTTACAAGTAACAAGAGTAGAAGGCTGCAATGCCACCTGGGTCTTTTAAGAATGCTCTGCATGGAAAGAGGACTGTAGAGATTGCAGACAGTCATGGACATCCTTGGACATCAGGGATGAGCCAATGAGGTTTTGTGCTTGTGGAGGAGGAGTTCAAGTGTACAGGAGAACAGGGTAGCAAGTGTTTTCTTTCTTGTGTGAACCGGTGGAAGGATGGCTATGGCAATGAAGAAACAGAGTGTTTGAGAAACTCATGGGTACATTGGTTGAAGGTTTACACAGAGAACTGTGGCATCGCTACTAACCTTGGATTAGAAGAAGTAGAGGTTTCCTGATCTGGAGTTCGAGGATAAACTGGGCAGCATTATTACTGCTCTGCGAGAATATGGTTCAGTTTAAACATCCCAACATCATTATAGTACATTGTGGAGGCAAGAGTTTTGGGTGTGTGACTGGAGTATCTTTGCAGTTTGCCATTAAGTATATGTTTGAAAGACTCATGGAACTGTTTTCTTCTTCGAAGATTATTTTTTCAAGTATAACTCAAAGACAAATGTGGAAAGGTTCAAACTTGTTTTGTCCACAAATTGAAAGAGCCAGGCGGAATATGACTAAGGCTAGATGCGTTTTTTTACAGGATGTATGAATGGCATCTTTCCACAATGAGAATATAAATTCTGATGGCGTGAACATTTTTCAAAGAGATGGAGAACAATTAACAGATGTTGGAAATTAGACTTTTCTTTCAAATGTTCAGAATGCCTTGAAACCGTTTTTGTGAAAAAAATGAAAACAGAAGATGAAATATGTAGTGAAGCATTTGATAGTAGGTTATTGCATAAAAAACAAAAACCCTCAAAACGTTTGATGCTGTTTAGTAAATTCTAAAATAAACAAATAAGTACAGTACAGTATTTGTTAGTATTGGAAAGAAAAAACAAAAAAAAACAAAAAGGACCCTTTAAAAAACATAAAATCTCTGGCATTGGAAATAAAAATTGGATAGGGGCCCACTCAAGGACATTAAATACCTTTTGGTTCTGGGTGTGACAGTTCAGACCAACTCCACTGAGAGAGGGGTCAAAGGCCTGGAGGGTCTACCAAGAGATGCGGGATGCACAAAAAGGTCAAACATCAACCAAAAGGAAAGTGGGGGCGCTGTAGACAGTGACTCCAATGAGGACTCAGAGAATAGTGGGATGAGGGATGTGCAAAAAAGGGGATCAGACAAAAAAACCTTGCACAACTTTCTTAGGAATATTAGGTTCAGTGTATCCAAGAAGGGTAAAACACCTCCTAGAAGGGGGAAAGCAGGAGGGGGTGACAAATCTGTAACCTCACTCTCAAAGGACCCAGGGCTGGCCAATATACAGAAGGAGGTGGTGGGGTGGGGTGTATGCCTTTTGAAACAAAAACAGGGTGCCCAAGTCACTGGGTTGACAATGAACCAACATGGAGGGGACCAGTTAAAAAGAAGGGGCTCAAGGGAGTATGCATATCCTTTATCGAAGCCTCAGTAATATCAGAGGAGTTGGGGGAGAATGCTAGCAGAAGGCTAGCACAGAGGCATGTTCCAAAAGAGCATGCTTTGGAATAGGCATCGGGGGGGGTACGAGACCCACAAAATATTTTCCAAAGGGGTCTCAGAATGGAGGGGCAGAGGGGAATGATGTATGAGAGCTGCGTAGAGAACAGGGTAGGAGAGCGGGATTCAGGGTAGTGTCAAGCAGAATGGCCAGCTCTTGACTGGAATTTGCCCTATTACCTTTGAATCTGTTTTTGATGAGGACAAGGACGTGCCGTTTAATAGGCATCGAGTATTGTCGTTGCTAGACTCTATTCCTGCCCTAAAATCTATTTCTACAAGGGACATCACATTTGTGCACTTATGTTACCGTACACCATTGGGGAAATGCAATGTCCACTTTTATTTAAAGGTTATTGAAAATATGGTAATCGAGTGTCAAGAAGAGATACTGTTGCATGGGTATGAGAGTTATCATACCAATGTCAGATGTAACAATAGGAAAGAGACAAAATATGACAATCTCGCTGTAAGATGTGTTTTTGAAAGTGAACATTGCAGGCAGGTTGGACAAGACTCAGATTCCTTGGGATGGGGTTGGCTCACCAGTTCCCTCCTAGTGGAGTCGAGGTTTCCGGATGGTCTTCCTAAAAGAGGGAGCTAAGGGTACTGAGCTGGAATTCCTGATGGCACAGGTCTTTTGTGAATGCTGACATTGAAGAAAGGCATTTGGGTGTTAACTTTATCTTTATTCAGGAAACATAGTTAAGAACCACTTCCATTTTCAATGGTTACACAATTCTTTGCAAAAATGCAGAGAAAGGACTTAAACGGCGTCCTATCGGGAAGGCTATTATTGGTTGCCAAAATTAAGAAACTCTGTGGTGTTCAGGAGTACAATTGTTGGTAGCAAAGATAACCATTATGGTGGAAGGTCAGAGAATCCTTGTTCTCCTAATCAGTATCTACTGTAACCCTCTAACAGGTGCTGTGGATAGATTATTAAATGAGGTTGACAACGTTCTGCTCGATTGGCACAATGAAAACCCAAGGAGTCTGATCATAGTGGGAGGAGACTTTAACTGTAAATGTGATGTGACTCATCTGAGTAGGAAGACAAGGATTCGCATGACCTCAGGGAAAATAGGGCATACATATACAAAGAGGCCAGTAATGGGAGTAAGTGGCCTACATTTCTGTCCAGATGGGGTTTTAACCAAAGCAATAGGATGGGAAATACTAAGCTAGAAACAGAGCCAACCTGGGTGAATGTGGTTTCATCCTCCACTATTAACTACATTTTTGTCAAATGTGTATACTTGGAGAAGGTGAAGACCCTAGAGATAGTGAAAAATAATCTCTGTGATCATGCTTTGCTGGTACTGTCTTTGGTATGGGAAGACTCTGCTTTGTATACAGAGTCTTTGAAAAGACGAAACCTGGTTGTAGCGAGCTCAAAGAACAGGCTGGCTCAGTTTAGTCGGAACACCTTCAAACTTAACATGCAGATGGCTGCTTGGTGGAATAGTCTGAAACTTCTAGAGAAGAGGAGTAATACGTCCCCTGACGGATTCACAACATATGTATCGAGGCTCGGGAGGGGCGGGGGAGCAGCATATCCAAGGAAGGGTAGAGATGGAAAATAAGAGTGTGTTTGGGCTGAATGAGGTTGTACTTAGAAGACATGTGTTGAGAAAATAGATCAGGGAGATTATCAAGTGCCAGTCCACAACATGGGTAGCCAAGCAAAAATAGAAAAAGTCTCTGACTCAGAAGTATAGAACCTGGTGCGTCTCTGACTCAGAAATATAGAACCTGGTGCAGGCAGCACAGACTTTGGAGCTATACACAGGCCAATCAAGAGTTACTAAGGAACATTGTTAAGGAAGATACAATGTCCATTTGGTGGATGCTAAATAATAGAAGTGTGAGACAAATACCAGAACAATCATGCAGCGTATCTGAAGAGCCTTAGTGGATATTTGTCCAGAATAAGTGATAAGTGACCTTAGCGCGATGGAGTGAGCTACCCGAGTGATATCCCAGGCATGAAAAAGAAGATATTGAAGCAGAGATTGGTGAATAAAAAATTTGTGGACCAGTGGCCCAGATGGGGTGATGAATATGATCTTGAAAAATAATCCGGTCAGACATATTGTGCCACCTGTTTAAACAGATGTCCTCTTTCTTGGTCTAAATCCATTCTAGTTCCAATACATAACGTGGGAGATTGGGGCTCACAGTTGAGCTACCGCCCTATCTCCCTTTTGAATACTTCTTCGAAGGTATTCGCCACCATGTTATTTCAAGAAGTAAGAAGTTGGGCCAAGGCTTCACATAGGCTTCACCCCCCTCAGACGGGTTTTCACAGGGGAATTGGCTCTGTACAGAGGGGCCTTGTGCTAAACGCATGTGCTTCTGAAGTGGGGTAGTGCCGATCTTGAACTTTGTATGTGGCGGCATTAGATCTATCGGCAGCCTTTGATAATGTGGACCGGTCCCTGCTATGGAAGAATCTGGCGGGGTGGGGGATGGACCTGGGTCTACTGATCCAGATGCTATATACAGGAAACTCCACAAAGGATACGCTAAACATCAAAGGCAAGCTCTCTAGGGACATCGAGGTAATGAAGGGGGTTCACCAAGGGTGTGTGTTCGCTCCCACACTTTTTAACCTGTACTTAGCGGACCTATGGGAAGAACTGAGGGCTTGGGATGGGTACACCCCTCATTGTCCAGATCTCATATTATGATGTATTGCATATGCTGATGACTTGATTACCATGGCTTATACTCCAGCAGGCCTGCAACAGATGCTTACAGGTGTTACTGACTACCTTACTTGAAACAAGCTTTCAACAAACCCTGCCAAATTATATGTTATGACTTGGAGCAGGGTGAAAAAACAGAAAAGCTAGTCAAGGTAGTCAATCAACAATATAGCTGTGGAGAAGGTATTCTGTATTTGGTACCTGGGTTTTCTTATCTCAGACATGCAAAAACAAGTAAGACAGGATCGGAAGCTAGAAGGGAAGGTGTGTGTTTCTCTGTTAAAAACTATTAAAAGAAGACTCTGTGCGTACTCACTCGTCCCTCTGATTGAGTTCTATAAATTAAAAAGTACTACAACCATTCTGTATGACTACGAATGAATGAACTTTAGGAATAGGCATTTCTTGGACATATTAGAGGGCAGGATTCCGGAGCAAACACTGGGGTTAACAATCTCAGTGCCGGTCAGTACAATCGAATTAGAGCTGAGGTTGGTTTCCTGGTGGGCACAGTACACGAAGTAGAGCTTGACCATGTTTTGCAAGATGACGAAAGCAGAGATAATGCACATTGACTTGTATTTGAATGCTCTAATGGGAAAGGGATCTAATTCCTTCCTGCATAAGTTTAAAAGAAACTGTGAGCGCTTTATGAGTCTTTTTGAAATCGATGGGGCTATATCTGATGCATGGCTGAAAGAGAAAATTAAAAGATTGGACAGAATAGCTGATATGCATGACTTGGAACGAATGAAGCTGTATGGAGAGAAGGAACTATTACATCACCCAACGATTGGGGTCAGGCCATATTTGGGAAAATTCCCCTTCCAAAAACTAAGAGACTGATACCTCGAGTTTAGGATAAAATGTTTGCCAACACTTGAGGTGATAGGTCCCAAGTTGTGAATCCCTCACAAACTACGTGCATGCAGATTGTGTGGGAATGAAATGGAGTCCATGGAGCATTTGGTTTTGGCCTGCCCGGTAATGGTGAATAGAAGGATCCTAAGTTTCAAACCTTATATCAGCTGAACTTCTATTGTTTTGGTAGACGAGCTTTGGCAGACACTCATGACGACAACCCATTTGGGGTATACGCTGGCTGGATTGCCAACAACCATAAGGGAAGGACAGGTGGATAAAGGAAGATATAGGGCTGCAAAAAAATTATGGTAGGGGGCAATTTTTCTCATGCTTCTTAACCTAAGCCTTGAAAGCACTCCAAAACTGCTCCCCGCTGCAGAGTGTTGTGTCGCAGTACATGCAGACAAATGTGACCCTCGAAAGGTAAGGATCAAAAGCCTCCTTTATGGCCTGTGAGACAGCTGGCGGGATCCTCTGCCCCACAGGAGCAGCTTGTGTGGTGGAAGGATTGGTTGAGGAAGATGGGATAGAGGACGTTAACCTGCTTCTCCCTGAGAAAGGAACAACCTTTATCAGATCACCCGGGTGGTTGGATCTGGTGTGGCGGTGCATAGAGGTGGTCATGAAGGAGTACTGGCTGTGTTGTCCATGACTGAGTATGAGCCAACACTCCGTTAATGATTTCAATCAGGCAATAGACCCGGGTCTCAGCCTAGCATGCAGTGCAAAAATTAAATATTTATATTATTATGTCTATAGGTTCAATATTCTGAGTGAAATACCACTCATATCACACCCCTTCTCAAAATACCCCCAAGTCACAATGGACCAGGAATCAGGCTGGTTGGTAAAGGTAATCATTATTTATTTATTTAAAATTCAAATCAAACATATGCTTTTTAATATATGGGGCAGCAATCACCAAGTGGTGACAATACAAATAAAAAGGTATGTAAGGCAGTTAAATTCACTTTTAGCAACACAGAAGGAAAATACAGAGAACAGAATAGTTTGGGCTTTTTTGGAAGATAGCACTTGAGTTAAGATTTCCCCCTGCAAATTTCTCAACTCACAAATAAGCAATTCTACACAGATGTAAGGGAGCAGCAGGTATTCAGGAATAAAGAACAGTGTACAAGATTTGAATACAACCTTCCCTCCCCAAACAAGAGAGATAAACGGGTTGGAAATCTTACAATTTTAAATGACATTCAAAAATGGCTGAGTAAAACCATGAAAAGTTGGCAAATGTCCTTAAATCAATATAAATCTCTATGGGAGCAACAAACATGAGCTAAAGGTTAAGCGAAAGTAAACACTTTGGGCCTCATTACACGGTAGGCGGTGAACCATGGTGCAATTAGTGCCATGGTTCATGCCGGTAAAATACCGGCACCGCCTTGGTGGAAAGGGGAATTACCGCCCCTTCCACCATTGCCCTTCCCCATTCCCATTTTTGCCCCATAGGGCATAATGGGAATGGGGAATTGCGGTACCGTAATTAGCTCCCTGGGTCCCTTTTCGGGTTGGTTTTTAACGCCTGCAAAAAGCCGACACATGTCCCCCAGCGAACACGTCATCACAATCCAGATCCCTGGCTCTTATGGCCACACAAATCCCACCCCACGCCACCCCAGTCCAAACACCCAACCAAGCTTTACATCCACTCTAAATTGAAATCCCCATTACATGATAGATCACAAATAAGCAGTATGCGCATGAGTACAAGTCTGTCAGACCCACACAATGGCAACACATGACTGAGAAAACCCACATTGTGACATGCATGAAACCAATGAGAGAAGACCACACATTGAAGTAAGAAACAAAAATGTATTCAAGTCAAAATGAAGGGAATGAAATAAAAACACACACTAATGCCAATAATAATCAAAATGCAGCATGTCCCAAAAAATTATAAATAAATAAAATGAGTCACCGTCCAACAAAGCAAATCCAAAGGGAAAGAAAAGTGTAATATCCATTGCTCCATGGTGAAGAAAAATAAAGATGAAGGAGAAAAATCCACTGTAAAACTATGTACAAATAGCAAATCCAGGGTCCATGAGCCGAACGACATAAATGAAACCTACAATGAAACCTACCTAATTACTTACTATATACAAAAATGTGGGGCATAGTCCATGCGCCCCAAATGAAAGAAAAAAGAAATGAAACTTAACACTAATGAACTATATACAATGGCGGTGGGCAAGTCCAACGGCTCACTTGTTGATGTCATGGGCCAGGGCATCATCAAACTCCTGTTCAATGTCTTGGAGGTGGGCCTGTTTCTCTGGCCCCGAGGTCTCGCAGGGATAATGCCATGTCCACCTCCAACTCACTGCGAATTCTCTCGAGGCACTCAGCCCGCCTCAGCGCCCTGCGCATGGAGTTCTCCGCCCTGACCATTGTGAGCCATGCCTCCTCCGCCCGCCGCCGCTCCGCACCTATCTGCTGGCCCAACCGCTGCCACACGGAAGACACTCCCATTCCAGGGTCCTCCTGCCCTCCGGCCGATGCCTGCCCCTCTGATGTAGATGGCCCCGAGTCATGATGCCTCCCATGTTGAGCCTGCCGCTGCCTCCGACGCAACTGCCTCTGCCAGCCTGATGGCATCCAGGCTGATGGAATCCACCGACGCCATCATGCACGTGCCCTGCTCGATGATGCCGGGACATCCTCCCTCTGCTGGGGTCCAATTGCTGTGGTGTCCACCCCTGCTGGACCTCCAACACCCAACTGTGGCAGGGATGGGATCCCCACCGAGCTGGCTGCATTGGTCAGGGCAGGTCCACAGGGGGCCCTGGTGGCATCTGGGCCAGAAGACGGCATGGAGAACGACTGGCGCATAGTCTCCACAGAGGAGGAGAGGGCCGCCAGAGTGGCTGACACATGTACAAAACCCCCGACCATGGACACTCCCAACTGGGCCACGTTGGCACGCTGCTCTTCGTGATGACGTGCGTGCTCCCCCCGGGAAGCACGCATGTCATCACGAATGTCACGCGTGCACAACGCGACACCAATCAGGACCTTCTCCATATGGCCAGGGGTCCCCTCGTCCGCAGGTAGAGGAGTGTCAGATGACATGGACATCCCCCCTACCTGCGGACGAGCCTGGGATGGGGCATCCCTGCTGGTGCATGGTGGTGCAGTCACAGGGTCAGGGACAGGGACATTCACAGGCCCCTCCGCAGTGACCTGTGCTGCCTCCTGCTCCTGGCCCTGGACTGCACCACTTGCACCAGTGGTACCACCCCCACCAGGCCCCATGTGCGGCTCAGTAGCGGCCTCCTCCTCCTCTGTGGAAACCACCAACCTAGATGTCTCCACACCGTCTTCCGCTGTTGCAAGCCGTTGTGGGGGCTCACCCACCCCTTCCACTGCAGCCGTAGTGGCAGTCGCAGCACCAGTCCCCTCACTCCCGGACGATGGTAAATTCTGGGAGGGTGACTAGGCCTTGCGTCGCCGGCCGGTGAGGGCACCCCCGCCGCTTTGTTCCACAGCGCCGTCTCCGCCCTCTTCATCGCTAGCCGCTGTGTAGAGGGAGACATAGAACACAAGCATCAGGGTACTGTACAATGGTCCCCTAGACAGGAAGCAATAGCACTGTCAAACATCACTTCCATCATGTCCCTCCACAACACATGGGTCAGTGCAGGCAAAACACAGGCAGTAACAGGTATGGCGCATGCTATGTACATTAGCATACTTGTACAATGCTGGTTTAAAACTCACTCGCATCATGGGTCATGCCTATCACATGCACGCACTTCACCGTAGTTTCATCCATCTGGCCTCGTACACCCCAGACACAGTGGATAGAAGGATGAGTAGGCTGCATCAGTGAATCTGAACATTGTCACAGACATGTGTCATGCATCCATGGCATTTACAAGTCACAGACACGCAAGTCAGACACACAGACATGGACACCATGCATGTCCATTACAGCAGCACCCATCTCTCACACCCCATCCATGTCCAATAACAGAGACAGGCATGCATTAATGTGTGCATTCTGCATGCTGCTCCGCATGTTGCATTGTAACACATGCACCAACCATGTGGTTCACATATTACTGGTCTCACATGCATGACCATGATGTCCCTGCAAACACACATACGTACATGGCCTATGTCACACATACAGGCAAGTATCAGACAACCAGCACCCTGCAACATGCCCTGTCTCACACAGCAATGCTTGGCAACTTACCGCTCAACTCTGGACGGTCTGCCTCCGAAGGATCTGGGCGTGGAGCGCTGGGCCTACGCGTTCCAGGACCCTCATCTGGATGGTACTCATGCTGCCCCGGCCCTACCCCACAAGGCGCCGAGCCTTTATGAGGGTCCTGGACCTCAAGTCCTCCCAGCACTTCTTGACTTGCTTGATGTTGCGGGTTGCCACCCCTTCCGCGTGGATGGCAACCACAAAGTCGCCCCAGATCCTATCCCGTCCTTCCTTGTTGGTGCGTGATGTTCCGAAGAGGGCATCATAATGCCCCAGGACATGCTCCACCAGGACACCAACTTCCTTCTGACTGAAGCTGGTGGCCCTCTGCCCCTCTGGCTGGGGGTCACCAGTGGTCTCAGATGGTGTTTGCCCTGACATGGCGACCCCCGAGGCAGGTGTGGGTGGGCAACTGGGTCCTGGGGCTGGGCTGTGGAGCAATGGTATCCCAGTTGGGAGTCTTCTGTTCCAGCAGGGGTGGACACAGCAACTGGACCCCTGCAGATGGCTGATGTGCAGGCACCAAATAGCAGGGCACGTGCGCAGCAGGCAGTCAGGCAGCAGCAGATGGCAGGTGGGAGCATGCTCGGGGCTCTGGGGGGCAGGAAAATGGCCTTCAGGACAGAAGCGTAGTCTTCTATGTGTTTTCGCGTGGGCAGCTTGATACGGAGTGATTTGGCACGTGAAAATCTTGAATGTCAGCGTGTAATTCGAGGAAAGGGCCTTAGCGCGTAAGCACATCAGGACACGCACGCGAATCCATTGGACCAAAGGCCCTTAGCGCGTATGCACGTAAGGTACATTATGCGCGGGGGTGTTTCCCTCATAGCACGTGATGACAGAGCACACATGGAAAAACTTCACGTCCGAGTGTCATCGCGTGTAATTGGATGAAAGCGCCCGCGTACACGCGTCTCTGACGTGTACGTGTGGGCCGGTTTAAAAGCTGCGTGTAGGACGCCATTTCCTTGTATGTGCTTTTCGTGGAGAGCGAGTGGGAGAAATCTGTACTTCTTGTCAGTTCACACACGATTACTTCACAGCATTTCTAGTTCGTACTCCCTGTTCCAGGCAGACGGTGAGTTTTGCACGTACTTAGCAACTGTGCTTGCCCCGTGTGTCGCGTTCCCCTTCAGAGGTCATTGTAGGCTGCGTGTATTACGCGTACGCTTATTTTTGTGTTTCTGGGTGCCACAGCATAGTGCGGGTTCATTTTTTCACGCACGTGGTCTACGAGGGGTTGCGTGCACGTTTATTTAGAGCATTAGGGTACGAATTCCATCTGGTATCCTACCCCTTTGACCCCCAATTGCCCAGGACAATAGTTTACTGCAACTCCCATACGCACAACAACATAAGTGCCATGGCTGGGAGGCGACCAAGGGGTAAGGGAGGCAAAGGTGGCCGACCCTCAAAGGGTGGGTGAGGTGGGCACGGTGGGGACGTGGCCGGGATTTGCAGGGTGCCCCTATGCCCCCATGTGTGGAGGAACAATCAGGGACACCCATGCCCCCCCATGGTTGAGGGAAACGTGGCTGACACCATCCAAGCTCAGCCCCTGTGGGATCAGCCCATTGTGGCACCTCCCTGGCTGACTTCCAGTTCAGCAAGTCTAAGCCACGTGTGGTGGTGCAAGTTGTTGTCACCAATCCACGTGGATCTGGGGCAGCTATGTCATCTGCTGCCCCAAGTATGCTGGGTGGGGAGGCTGCAGGGGCAGCTGCAGCTCCATCCTCCCTAGCTCTGACTCTCTCAGCCAGGACAGTGTCAGTCCCAGTCCATCAAACTGACATTCCCCCGGCCAACATTACCCTGCAACCAATGCCTGCATCAAGACCCATGGTCATTGTGCATTCCCACACTCCTACTACCCAGTCCACCGGTGATTCTGCCCCTACTGACCAGAGCGGCATAAGCCACTCTGGCTCTGCTCCACCTTTAAAGAAGAGGAAGAAGGGTGCTCTGGCACGACAGGCTGAGACCCCAGACACGGCTACACACTCCGGTCCCTCAAGGAAGCCTTGCTTCAATGATATGGAACTTGATGCACTTGTGGGCTATGTGTCGGCATATAGCCACGAAATGCTGGTGACTGCAGGGTGCAAGACCACACCTGGTCAACGTAAGGCACACTGGCAGACCATCGCTGACCGCATAAGTGCTCTTGGATTTGTGAGGCGCTCAGCTGATGATTGCTACAAGCGGTGGAATGACCTGAAACGCAGAGCAAAGAACAAGCTGGCCTCAAATCATGCCACTACTCTGGTGACTGGCGGTGGGTCTCCACAAGAGGACAACAAACTCACTGAACATGAGTCTGTTGCTGGGGCCTTCATCACAGAGGAACAGATCCAAGGTGTGGGAGGACTAGCTGATTATGAAGCATTGTCCGGTGAGTGCCCATGCATGTGTGTGTAATGCATGTGTATGTTGTTTGGGTGACGGGTTCTAATTGAGTGCCAGGTGAGAGTGTGTGTGCCTAGGTGGTATGGGTCACCCATGTGCTTCATCCAAAACATTCAGCGGCCTTGGATTTGGGTGTGACAGTATCCCTTCTGCCCACATTAGTAATTTGGCTCAACATTACGGAAGTTGCCTTTGAAGTGGCATCTTGCAACAACATTGTTTGTATTTTTCAGTGTTCGTTCAGGCTGATTGTTTCAATTCTCCCATTCCTCAGCCCTATTGTCACATTTGTGACATGCTTCTGTTATTGATGATCCCCACATTGGACCACATGTGTAACCTTGTTAGATGAATGATTTGACCATTCAGGCTAATTTAGTATTGGCCTGATCACAGTAGTTTTTGGGGCCTGTTTGAATGTGGAACATGATAGTTGTTTCCTGTCATGTTCAAGTGACTAACCATTGATGTGTACATCGGCCTGCAATCACTGTATTTTTGTACACTGGATGTGTTGCAGTGTGTGGCACATGCCTATTTTGTCACACTATGTAGCATTTTTCATCTCATCATGTCCATCTCACATGGATGGCTGACAGTATTCATTCAGTGACATATGGATGTACTTGTGGAATGTACCATGGCTATGGTACATGCAATCTGTGTGATGGCATGTGTCATGTATGTGTATTGGACATGCCACTCACAGCCCAATGTGTGATGGCAGTGCTACCCAGCATGTAGCAAATGTGTTGCTCATCCATGTAGGTGTCATCAGTGTCTGCCTTTTGGGTCCCCTTCAAACTCAGTGACAGTGCATGCATGGGAGCGTTAAAGTCATGTGGGACATGTGTAAATCATGTACGGGTTATGTAGCTTGTCAGGCCTATTTGTGTGCTATGGTGCTAATGCCTGTTTCCATTTTTTGTCTTTCATGTTTTTGCAGGGGATGACGCACTTGATGCTGTTGAGATTGAGGAGATGGTGTAGACCCAGGAGTAATCTCAGGCACGACTGGGCACCAGTGGGGGACGTGGTGTGGTGGTGGGTGAGAACCCAATCTTGCTGCAGAACATTCTGTCAAGGGGTGCCTCTCGGTGCACCTCCCCAGACCTCTATTCAGGTGCTGATTCGGATGATGAGACCTATGTGGCGTTGCAGGTAAGTGTTTTTGGCAGGGATTCAGTTCTGTCCAACCCACCTGTACCAGGGGTAGAACCCCCTAAGGGGATGTCAGTGTTGGTAAGTCCGCCTTTGGTGGTTATGGATGCAGGGTCAAACTCCACAACATCTGATCCTGTTCCCGGGCCAGCAGATCAGAGTGGGAATGCAGTCCTGCAGCCTCAGGCAGTGCCAGCACAGCAAGGCACAGATCGCCTTGCCCCAAACAGGTGTGGTGCCCGCCGATGCGGTGGCCGTACGCCACCAGGCAATACCGCATGGGAACAATCCATTTACGGTATGGCAACCCAACAGGCAGCATCAGTTGAGATGATGGCTCGAGCAATGAAGAGGTTGGCCACTTCCATTGTCCTCCCTGAAAGGCAGATGGAGCTACTACAGCAGGCAACAGACTCCATTTGCCAATCACACAGGGAGGACATGTTGGCGTCCAACAGGGACAGACGGACAGCACTGGAGATTCTACGCCAATTGATATCAATAAAGTCCCAGGGCCACAGGGAAGCCATGAGGGTAGAACTCCATCACCTCAGGGAGACTCTTGTTGACCTTGAGGCTTCCACTAACTTGAGGACAGAACAGCAGCTGGAGCGGCTCACACGTTCGCTCTCAGCTGAGATGCAGGCAACTCGGGAGGAGATCTGTGCATCACGTCAGGTGCTGCATAGGGATCTCCGCACTATAATCCTCCAGAACGAGACCTTCCACACCTGCATGCTTGCTGCCATGGAGGACCATACCAGGGCTTTGGTGGCTGCCTCCCATAGCACCACCACCTCCTGCACAAGCACCACCTCCTGTGGCAGCAGCAGAGGGTGATGATAGCGACAGCAGCAGTTCTCTCACATTGGCATAGCCGTGCAGGCCATGAGCCCATGGAGGTGTTTTTTTTTCCAACATCCACACAGGTGGGTGTTGGTGCGCACCCTGTCCTCGGACCTCCTGGGTGACCCCCACATGGCCATTTTTGATTTTTGATCTTTTTTTTCAGTGTGTTGCCTTGTGTGGCTCCCGTGGGCATCCACTGTATTCTGGCTGGGCACATGCAGGCTTGTCCTGAGTTTGGGTTAGATGCTTGGGTTCGTGAGACACACACCCCTCCTGCTTCCCATTTCCATGGGCTTGCAAAGGGTGTGCCCAAGTGACATTGACTTACACGGTGACGTAGGACTCCCATGAGCTGTGTGGGCAGTATGTAGTCAATACTGTGTATGCATTCCTAGTGGATATTGTTGTTGAATTGTACACTGCGTGGTGTATTGCTATGTGCTTGTGCATCCATGTCTTTCACCTAATTTGCAGGTTAATTCCTCATGTCTTCACAAGGGCGTCTACTTTGGAGATGGAGTTCATTTTGTAAGCAGTGCACTTGGACATTTGCACGGCAGCAGCACTGTACAGTTCGAAGTGGCCGATGTGCTGGCATGATCTGGTTGTAAGACTACCACTACTTTAACTTAGTACTGTCATATTTATGCTATGTTTGAGGTTGTGTAGCTGCATTGTATTGTTGGTAAGTATTTGGTCATGTGTGTTGTTAGTTCTACATTACTGGGAGCATATTGTGTGTGGCCAGTTTCCATTGAGGACACTGTACTTTGACTCTTGTGTGATGGTTTGGGGATTGCTTTGTTTGCTCTCACATAGCATGACATGCCATGGTGTGTTGGGTGGCGGTGCTGGGGAGGGGTTGGGTGACATGGCACTGTTGTCATGTTGTATTTTGCAAGGGGGTAATGATTATTGCAGCATAGAAGTGTGTCTTTTGATGACACAGCATTGGTGGTGTTTGTGTAGGTAGGGCACACAATGTAACACTTCCAGGTGACCAATCTCAGGCTGGTATGGTTGTGACAGTTGACTGTCCCTTATGTCATCATCATTGATTGTCAGCTGGTATGTGCCAGAGCTGTGTGCACTCCACAGGGGTGTGATTTTAGGTGAAGTAATTAGCCACCAGCTGCGTACGGGCTGCCTCACCCAGTGCCCTTTTCCCTCCCATGGGCAGCGGGCGTTCATGTAGTGGGATGTGGGGGAACCACCATGTCCACGGGCAGGCCCCGGCATGTTGCAACGGTGTGCAGGACACATGCTGCCACTATAATCCTGCACACTACTGGGGGAGCGTATAACAGCTGCCCGCCAGAACGGTTAAGGGAGCGAAAGCGTGACTTGAGCACTCCGAATGTGCGCTCCACTATGCCCCGGGTTGCAATGTGGGGTGTGTTGTATCTTACCTCGGGTGGCATGGTGGGGTTCCGAATTGGCGTCATCGTGTGGGTGCTCAGAGGGTAGGCACTGTCCCCTGGGGAGGTGGTGATGGGTATCATTAGTGGGGTTGTGACATTACTCAGTATCTGACATGCATACATGTGCTGTGTCATTTATACTCACCAAGCAGCCATGTATCGCCTTGCCGCCCAGCTTCTAGGTCCCGGTTTAGGGTTGACATTCTGTAAATAAAACTGTCGTGGGTGGACCCTGGATAGTTGGCATATACTGAGGTGATGATTCCCTTGGCATCACATACTACCTGGATGTTGATGGAATGCCAGTGCTTGCGGTTTCTGTAGATGTGCTCTGATGCCCTGGGGGGACGTAGAGCCACATGGGTGCAGTCAATGGCACCTAGCACTTTGGGGAAGTGTGCCCCCCGTAAAAATCCTGGACGACAGCCTGCCTTTCTACAGGTGTTCTGGGCAGGTATATGTGCCTGCGGACTGATGGGTGTGCAGTCATGATGGCCAAGACCTGGTGCAGGCAGCGTGACTGCGTGGCCTGTGACACCCCCCCACTATAGCAGTTGTCCGTTGAAATGATCCAGTGGCCAAGAAGTGCAGTACATTGAGGACCTTATGCAGGGGGCTGGGTGCTTGGGAGCACAGGGTGGGTGATGTGAGGTCATCCTCCCACTCACTGACCAGGTCGAGTATTATGTGAGGTGGAAATCTGTACCTCCCATACACCTGGTCATCAGGAATCCCAAAAAGGCTGGTTCTGGGTGTAAACATTCTGGGCCTGACTATCCTCCTCCTCCTCCTGTGGTATCCCACGACCACTGCTGCTAGGAACGCTATATTTATCCTGGCGTCTGTGCTTGTTTGTTGTTTGTGCACACTTTTATGCCGCGCGGGTCCACGTACGCCTGCTTCCTGCTGGCGTACGTGTTTCCGGATTAGCGCGTCTTTTTTGGCGCACATGTTAGCCTCGTTCGATTCCATGAATACGTGTTTTGAACGTGCGTGTGGGCATTCCACGCACTTGCCTCCTGTACTTCCCCCGTGACGCCCACATTTTTACGAGTTGTTACCCATTCCGCGTGTCACGCCCCCTGTTCCTCCTACTTTTGTTGTGTGCGCCGTGCTATGTGCGATTTCGCTGTGCGCTTAGCGCACGCTGTTTGGAGACGTGTGCGCCAGCGTGTGCCACGCAGAATTTTGGCGCATATCCTGGTATTTCCTCGTGCACGGACTTCCATGAATCGCTGTGCGCGGGTTTTGCTGCGATTTTCGCACTGGCACTGCGAATCGCATGCTTTCGCATGCTTGCGCTGAAAATTTCAGCGCACATTAATTCCATGAGTCGGCCTCTGAATTTCCCCAAACCTGTGTGTACATTATTTTCTTTAAATGTTTTTCAAATGTATTGAATAGTAAGATGCTTAAAAAATGAGTTAAAAATATAGATGTTCTTAAATCTGCAAATAGAAATCTGTAAGAGGGTGAACAATACTTTATCAAAAATCAAGCTCTAAATAACACAACAAATGTAGTCTCTCAGAGTTTCTGCTGCAAATAAAGCTGTACAAATGTACTAACACTTACTAACTGCTTATCCAAAAGATCCACAAATGTTTACATCTACAACACAGCAAGTATGTGTAAAGTGTGAATTCTGCAAACATACCTACATTATTATTAATACATTAAAAATGTGTAAAACCAAACATATAAATAACATTATATCTAATGCTATAAGTCTTTCATCTACGTACACATAATCGTTTAGTTTTTTTTAAAGAAGATGGGGAAAAAATGGCACTTTAAAAAAATGTTAAGTATAAAATAACACATATTGAGTTGAAACAGCTGCCAAAGTCGAGGGTTCATTAAGTGTTGGTGGCATTGCACTGGTGTAATAAGCTGTCGGACGTGGTGCCAATTTCCATGCATGTAATACATGATTTCCAAGCATGTTCATTTTGGGTGCTAGTGCAATTTCCAATATGCATCATCCACATGATCCTAAGAGACTTGCCCCAGATTTTTTATCATAATTGATGTTACTATGCTTTCTGAGGGAACATTAGAAGGGCTTTAGAAGAGCTTTGTCTTAGTGTTTTCTTGCACAATGTTAGACATATTCAAATGTACAAGTGGTGACAAAAATATAAAATAACAAAATGACAACTCTAAAAGGACAATACCACAAAAAATGAAGCTGCCTCTCTGAACCTCTCTTCAAATAGAGTGCTCCAATGAAGCAGGTGTTTGAAGACTGGTTGTTGATAGAAGCACCTTTAATGGGTGGACTTTGAGTCTGCACAACCACTGCTCACAGTTATACTGGAGATATAAGACCACATAAAAGCCAAAAAAGGCTGCTGCCCAGTATGGTCCAGACCATCTCATGCAATTTCCAATGCACATCATCCACATTCTCCCAGAAAACTTGCACCAAATGATATATCATAAAGATGTTCCCAAGTTTTGTAACGGAACAATAGAAGGGGAACGTCCTACTGTTTTCTTGCACAATGTGAAAGATATTCAAATGTTCAACTGGTGAGCAAAACATAAAATAACAAAAATGACAACTCTAATTATACAATGCCTACAACAAAATGAAACCTCCTCTCTGAACCTTTCTAGCATTTCTAATGACTATTCAAATAGAATGGGCCTCATTACAAATCAGGCGGTCCGGAAATAACGGTGGCGGTAAACCCGCCGCAACCGTTGTTTCCGGACCGCCTGATCCCGACTCCTGCAGGCGGGAGGTGATGTTCCCGCCAGGTTTGACCTGGCGTGTTTAACAGCGCCCGCCTGCAGGCGGAAGAGGAACCACTGGCAGCATTGCGAGATGCTGCCGGTGTTTCCATGATCCCCATTCCCATTGAGTCCCATAGGACTCAATGGGAATGGGGATTAACACCATTCCGCCTCCGCGATTCCCGGAAAACCGGGGTTGTAATGCCCCGATAATTCCTGGAATCACGGAGGCGGAATGGTAATAGGAGTCTGGCGGTAACCAGGCAGTTTTACCGCCTCGATTACCGCCGGACTCGTAATGAGGCCCAATGTCTCTGCTGCTGTTTCAGGACTTTCTAGAAGCACCTTTAATGGGAGAAGGTTGATTCTGCACAACCACTGCTCACAGATACAGTAAAGATATAACACCACAAAAGAGCCCAAAAAGGATGCTGCCCAGTATGGGCCAGACCCTCTAGTGCAATTTCCAATATGCATCATCCACATCATCCCAATAGACTTGCACCAAATGATTTTTTTAAATTGCTGTTCCAAAGCTTTCTGACAGAACATTACAAGGGCCATATCTTAGTGTTTTCTTGCACAATGTTGGACATATTTTAATGTCCAACTGGTAACAAAAATATAAAATAACAAAAATGACAACTCTAAAAAAGCAATGGGGGTCATTACGAGGTTGGAGGTAATGGAAAAACGATGCCGGTAAAGGATTACCAGCATTACATACTGCTCCAGGCTATTCCGACCTAAGAACCCTGTATTAGAGGCACCGCTAATAATGGTGCCTCTAATAGCGGCAAGGGCGCGGGCACACAGGCCTTCAGTCCGGCAATACCGGGATGCCGCTAACAGGAGGACATCACAAGTCGGGCGGACATGCAAATACCGGCATCATGAAGGGGCTAATAGGGGATACTGGCATGCTGGCAATACCGGCATCGCAAAGCACCCGTAAACTGCTATGTGCAGTGTTCCCAACTGCCACAGGTGCATACAATCAGCACAGGTGGAGGCAATGGAGTCTGGGCCAGCACAAAAGTAGCACACCCACACACCAGACCCCTTCCCACACCAAAATGATTCCACTAGTAGTAGCAAAACTGGGGATGGTGGACATGCTTGCATTGCTACACCAGCAACAACAACAACTACAACAACAGCAGGCACCACAGAAGAGACGCAGGAGGAGAAGGAGGGTGAGACAGGCCCAGCATGCCCCACCAGTGCACCAGTGGTACCACGCAGGCAGCCCTCAATCCCACGCATCAGAGCCAGTCCATTCAACCTAACCTCTGACCAGATCCACACCCTGTACCGTCTGGGCCAGGACACCATTACCACCATCGTGGACATGATACACAACGACATTGTCAGCCTCATAGAAATACGCACCCCCATCGCCCCTCTACTGAAGGTAGTGTTGATGCTCCACTCCCTTGCCACAGGCACCTACCAGCACACAGTGGGGCACATGCATGCCCTCCTGAAGCACACAAGTGACTACATATCCCTACCATGGACTCCCCAGGAGATATTTGATTCAAAAGTTGGCTTCCTTGCACTGGCAGGCATGCCAAATTGTTTTGGTGCCCTCGTCTGCACCCACATGGAGTTGGTGGTCCCACTTGACATGGAGGTGGTGTACTGCAATCGCAAGCAATACCACTCCATCAATGTGCAAATGGAATCTGACCCAACAAAATCATCACACATTGTTGTGCCCGATATCCCAGATAAACCCATGATTCAATGCTCCTGCGGAACTTCACGATACCACGCGAAATGGACCGACATGCTGGACGACGTGCCTGGCTGCTTGGTGAGTGGCATGGCAAGCACATGGCAGTGTAATGGGGGTAGAGATGCATACTCCACCTCGGTGCCATTGTGTGTGCGACTGGACAATGCTCATACTGCAATACACTGTGCCCCAAAGCATCCCAGACTGAACTTGACACCTGAAATCAATATCAAAGACGTAAGCTGCACAACATTGACAACATGCCAGTACTGCAACCATGCCCTATCCATCAACACGTACAATGCACATCATCAGACCGTACCCTCTGCAACACAATGCAGCAACATGCTGTGAGTATGCTCAATGCAAATGACCGCTGAACATGAGTCCATGAGTGTGCACAAATAAATCACATGAAGCCAATACACAGATTGTCACTGGCACACCACCACAGAAGTGCAGCATGCCAGCATAAGAACATCAAGTGTGGAATGGCAGATCATGATGAGACTGGTGGCAATGGTGCCAGGATGAATGTATATGATTAACTACACATCACATAGATCATAGAAACTACTGCCATGGGCAACCACAGTGCATGAACACTGGCAAGGAAGTGGACACCCTGCATCAACTTAATGATGCAACCACCACATGTGGACCATGTGACTTCACACATTGTGGATAGTTGGAATGTCTCCATTCATGCAGGGATATGTGGATTTGAACAAAAGAAAAACTGTAGGCATGTGAGTGATAAGTACAGGTGTAATTTCATGAAATCACTTACACATACCCAATGTTGCACCCATGCAGGTGATGCTGGCTATCCTTTGAAGAGGTGGCTCTTCACCCCTGTCCGGAACCCGCAGAACACTCATGAAGAGGACTACAATCGTGCCCATACCCGTACCCATGTGGTGCTCGAGCAGACCTTTGGCCTGTTTAAGGCACGGTGTTGCCGCCTCAGCAGGTTTGGTTGCATACTCACTTACAGTGGGAAGGTGGGAAAGATCACCATGGTCTGTACCATGCTGCACAACATTTGCATCCAGAGAAACGTACCACTGCCACCAGACATTGACCAGCATGCACCGGTTGAGGATGAGGAAGAGGAAAAAGATGGGGTTGCACGTCAGGCAGGTGGAGATGCACCAGAATGTGATAGACCAATATTTCTAACACACATGGATGTGGAGGGTGCCATGGAGGTGGGACTCAGGGCACTGGGTGTGGGGGGACATCGACACTGTGCACTGTTAACCAATAAAGCACACATACACAATAACCAATGTCCAGTCGTGTGATTTTTCTTGACACAACGGGTGTATTAAACATGGAGTATATACAAAGTGATCTAACCCTCCACCCCACATACCCTCTCGACCCTCCACCTCCCCCCAGAACTACCCCACACATGGTGTGCATTTCAATGCAGCATGAGTCTGCAACAGTTGCCATTGCCAGGCTGCCCCTACTTTCCATGTCCTCTACCAGCCTCGGGTGGCGGCATGTCTGACCGGCGCAAGGTCCGCGTGGGCCTGCGCAGGGGGTTGGTCTGCGTGGAGCTGGCAAAGGAACACATGCTTGCTTGTTCCAGTCCCTGTGCGGGACCCTGGGCCTCCATGGCATCTGCAATGTGGCTGAGGACCTGCCTCACAGCAGACAACTCATCGCAGATGCGAGTCGTACTCTCCTCTATCGCAACTTTAATGGCTGCAGTGTGTTCGCGGCACTCCTGCCTTGCCAGGGCACCTTCGGTCACGTGCTGTTCGACCAGGGCTGTGAGCTCCTACTGGCGCTGTTCCATGAGTGCCATTCTCAGCTCTCCGTCCCTGACACCAGTGGAGGTGGATGCAGCATGCGGCAAGGGTCCCACATCAGGTGTGCTCTCTGTGGGGTTCAAGCTCCCTGGCCATGACTCCCCTCCAGACTGCTCATGGCTGCTGGTGTTGGGCGTGCTGTGTGGGGTGAGGTGGGGTGACAGCTACGGCCTGCGTGTGCCATGTGGTCCCGATGTTTGGCTGTGTACCTCATCGTCTGTCAGGGGTGCTGTGGCAGCTGCTTCACCAACAGAACTGTTGGCAGCGGACAGTGACCCATCTGCCATTGGCTCCTGTGCAGTGGTAGCAGCTGGTGTGGGCACTTTTGCATTTTCAGTGGCCCTTTGCCGCCCCAATGCCAGTGCATCCTGTGATGCTTTGGCCTTCAGTGGCAGTAAAGGTTTGGCTGTGCCTCTTGATGTAGAAGGCCTGTTGCCTCAAACCGTGCCCCTGGACTTCTTACTGGGCGTCGTGGCCTGTGCTGCAGAGTCCTGGCCCTCGCTGTCAGATTGTGAGCCTGTGGCGGACAGAGAGAGGGACAGCATCAGTGATGGTTCTACATGCATCATGCATATTTTGGTATTGATGCAGTTCTACACATTTGAGGGGATTTGGTTTTGGAGTTGTGACATACAGGTTGCTTGCCCTATGGGTGGGTCATGCAGGCATACGTCTGGGTCACACATGTATGAGGTGGTGTATGCTGTGTGATGTGCCTTCCAGTTGTGCAATGCATGCAGTGTGACACATGACGTTTACATGCTTGTGGGGTGTGTGTCAGGTATGGCTCTGAGGTGCTCGAAGCATGTGGATGTGATGGTGCTGGGGACAGCCTAAAGACAGGGTCTGTACATGTGTGTGTAAAATGGCCCATACATTGGCTCATTTCACTGTCACATTTGTGGGACATCATCATGTTTTGCATTACAATGGTTTGTGTGGACACTCACCTCCATCTATCGATGAAGGTGCTCCCCGCTCCTTTTCTCCCACTCTCTCAATTGACTCCATCCCAATTGTCCTGGCACATATTTCCTCCCAGCGAGTCGTCTTGATTGGTGAGCTTTCTCCACCACTTGTTGCCATGCCCTGGCTCCTGTTAGCTGCCAGATTGTTCCTGACGCATAGTCGCAGGTCGTCCCAGCGCTTACGCACATCTTTCACGGTGTGGGGGGTGGTACCGACCGCACTGACTTTATGTGCCACCTCCTCACAGATCTCCTTCTTCCTCATATTGGCAGGTTGACTTATATCTGCCGCAAACACGACATCCCCATTTTCTGCAAGGGTGTCCGCAAGCATGTTTTGCTCATCCTCCGAAAAACGAACCTTGCGCAGCACCTTTCTTCAGGGCCTTGCCCATGGTGATGTAGTGGTATATGAAGTTGGGGCTGCTGTCAAGATGATGCAGGTCCTGTGTATGGAGGATTGCAATGGTTTGTATTTTTCAAGATTGCCGCCATGCTCTTTCCCGTTCCTGTGCGATGACGCTACTTCCGGTTCCACTTATTTACGGGCACTGCTAATAGCGGTCACAGGTATTAGCGGTCACTGCTGATAGCAGTGCCTGCTAATGCCGTTACCATTGATGCTGGTAGTGCTGTCTGCGCTTTCCATGATGCCGATTTTTTGGACTTTAGCGGCATGCCGGTAATGTCATTACCGGCATGGCGCAAAGCTCGTGCCACATAAAAACACATAAAAGCTTAAAAAGGCTGCTGCCCACTATGGTTCAGCCCATCTCATGCAATTTTCAATGCATATCATCCCTATTATCCCAGGAAACTCATACCAATAGATTTATAATGAATGATGTTCCCACGTTTTCTGATGCAACATTAGAAGGGGAACGTCTTACTGTTTCCTTGCTCAACGCGACACATGTCCAACTGTTGAGCAAAACATAAAATAACAAAAATGACAACTCTAATAATACTATGCCACAACAAATGAAGCCTCCTCTCTAAACCGCTCTAGCATTCCTAATGACTTTTCAAATAGAATGTTCCACTGTTGCAGGTGTTTCAAGACTCTGTCTGTTGCTGGCAGTACCTTTAAAGGGAGGAGGTTGATTCTGCACAACCACTGCTCACAGATACACTAAAGAAATAACACCAAATATGAGCCAACAAAGGTTGCTGCCCGTATGGGCCAGACCATAATAATAATAATAATAATAATAATAATAATAATAATAATAATAATAATAATAATAATTTATAGTGCAGAAGCACACGGTTGTGTAAACTAAATGTCATGCTTTCCCCCTCTTCATCTTGGGTAGCTGGTATATACAATTCACATATTGTACATTGTGTTGTACAATTGTAATGGTATGCACTACCTGTTCTATGGCAGTTGTGACATAGATGTGATAGGTAGGTAATGGACTTCTGTTATTGCTAGTATTGTTAGGTCAACAATTATGCCCACTGAGCTAAAAAGTTCCAAATCCAAGCCTCAGGGCCAACAATTCTCTCAAAGGAGCCGCTGGATTAGGGAGGTGCTCTACTTAGTAATGGTCTCTTTCAAGCCAACTAGATATTCATTAGTTTTATATTTCAAATGGAGAGAAAACAGTAACAAATATATCTATCAATCAGCCTTATTGCGACATGTGGTGACCATGACCATCTCATCATGGTAACATTGCTGATGTCTGCCAGACTATCGATTCATTGAGACCTTTTATATCAGTATGCAATTGAAAAATCCAGTTTTGTTCTTGTTTTAATACCAGTGCCTGTATGCCCCCCCTCTCCAAGTGCATTACATTTTTTCAATAACCGTCCATTGCACATATGTCGGGGCATTTTGTTGCTGCTGGAAATGTAGCACCATGGGTGCATTCTCTCTTTTTGTCTAATGTAGGATGTGTGTTCCTGTATTCATTTCTTTGTGGGTCTACTAGTTATCCGAATATATCTCAGTTGGCACAAAAAGGTAATCAAATATATTACTTTGGGGGTATTGTAATTAGTAAATTGCTTTTGTCTACAAGATGTATGGAGATCGAGGTCCAGTTCCTTGGTGTGTTTTGTCAAATTACACAAATTGCACTGACCGCACAGGGATTGTCCAGACAAAGCTTCAATGCCCCACATGTGCCCCTGTCATTCGACCATGTCAGGAGGCTCATAGGAATGTACCAATATACCCCATAGATGTTTTCTTTTTTTCATTGCAAATCTAGGTTTGGCAGGACTGTAGTCCCAACATTCAGGATTGGCCACAATTTGAGGATCTCTTTTTTGATCCTATCGGTGTTGTCTGAGTAGCTGAACACAGCTGTGATGTTGTTTCCCCTTTGTTTTTCTTGTTCTGTTGTAACGTTACCTCTCGGGGGATGTTCCGTGCTCGTTTCCTTGCTTGTCTGATCGTCTTTTTGGGATACCCCCTCATTATGAGCCGGTCACTAAGGACGGCTGCTTGCATGTCATACTCGTTTAGCGTGGAGAAATTCCTCCTGCATTGCAAAAATGTCCTGAAGGGTAAGTTGTCTTACAACCTCTTGTGGTCGAAATGTGAATATTCCAAGAGGGAGTTACGATCTGTCGGTTTTTTGAAGATGGTCATCATGAGTGTTCCATTGTTGTCTCGAATCTCTACATCTAAGAAGTGTATAACCTCCTTGTTGAGAGTGTGAGTGAATTTAAGGTAATTACTTCTCGAATTGAGCCATTCCATAAAGTTAAGGAATGCTTGCTCTCCTCCTGTGAACACCAATAGTATATCGTCTCTGTATCACATGTACACTGTCATTACGTTTTTGTATGGGTTGCCATCACTGTAAATATGTTTCTTTTTGAAGTCAACCACATACAAGTTATCCAGCGAAGGTGCAAAGGTGGCAATCATTGCTGTGCCCGAGCATTGTGGAAAAAGGCATCTTTATACATAAAGAAATTCCTTGTCAGGGCTATTTCTGCTAGTTGCAACACAAACAATCTTGAGATGGCCAGGGGTGGTGTTACTTCCTGCAATACCTGATCGTTTATTAGTAAATTCTCCATATGTGGAATATTGGTATAAAGTGCTTCAATAATAATAAGGCATTTATATAGCGCTTCGAACCCTCAGGTATCTGAAAGCTGCTTATTATTAGCCACAGTGTGTGGTGCTCATTTATCGACCTCGGAAGGATGAAAGGCTGAGTTTGGCCCCACTGGGATTCAAACCTGCGTTAACAGGATTCTGCACGGATGTCAAAGCGAGCACTCTACTCGCTGTGCCACTTGACCGGCTAAGTGTTACCATAAACCAATGTCAAGTGTTACCATGAACTGTGTTTCTGGATTCAACTGTAGGCCTTTCAAGATGTTAAGTACACCTGTGGTGTCTTTCAGGTATGAGCGCATTTTCGGTATTTCCGGTTTTAGAAAGAAATCCACAAACTGTGACAGCGGCTCTCAAATAGAGTTTATTCCTGCCAGGAGGGGGTGAAATGCCTTTGTGCACCTTCGGTAATGCATAAAATGCCAGTATTTTAGGTTGTTTTGGACATAGAAATTCTGCCTCTTTTGAACTGATATGTCCTTCGCATAATGCGTCTTCCACAATGCCTGTGATCAATATTCAAAGGGTGCTTGTCGGATCTCCTGGTAATCGCTGGTAATTTTCCTGGGTGTCCAATAGACTAGTTACCATATTATCATAGTCCGTAATGTTCATTACTACAATGGCCCTGCCTTTAATCGGCCTGTTTGATGATAATATCCTTGTCATTACTTAGGCTCTTAAGTGCATCATGCTCCCTATGTGCAATGTTCTGGAACATGTGTATAGTTGCCTTTTTGATTTCTTCGAGTTTCTTCATCAGTGCCTTCTCAAAGGTGATAGATTCTGCAGAGAATGTAGATAGATAGGTAGGTAATAGAAGGTGGTAGACTTAGGGTGTAATCCTGTGTTGTCTTGTGATCTATTCTCCTGTTCTACTTCAATTTGATCTCCAAAGAATTGTTTGAACCGTATTTTGCACAATAAATGTGCTACTTTGATTCTGGTTTCAAATGGATTGTGTTGTGCTGTCAACTCTGCAGCCATCAGTGAGTATGTTGACACGTTCATCACTAATAATGTGATTGCTGGAACAGGCCTCTCCCTCTGCTCCTGGTTATTCTCGGGGAGTTCTGATCTTGCCCTCCCCCTCTTCCTTTCCCTTTGCCTTAGGAATATAAAAAATATTTTTTTCCTTGATCTCGTCCTCCCGAATTGGACCCTTTTTGGAATTTAACACGCCTATCTCTAGACTAAACTCTGTTCTGTGATTGGTAACGGTCATTCCCTCTTGGGGTACTTGGTCTGGCATCATCATTGTCACTCCCACTTGAGAAGCTCTATGTTGCTGGTGTGTTCCTCTTCATGTTTTTTTCTCGGAACACACCACCTTCTTGATTGGTTAGATCCCGTTTAGTTTTGCACATTCTCATAATAGCTATCTAGTATGTAAGGGTAAGTCCTCTCATGTGTGAAGGCCTTGATGTCTTTTTGTAATTTGGCAATCTTTTTGTTCAAATTGGACTCTTTAAAATCTTTCATCATGTTATCTAGGTCATCAATTTTTTTCTTGAAATCGTCCAGAATAGATTTTGTTTTGTTTTCAACAGGTCCATTTTTTGTACTATTTCCGCCATGGGTTTCATAGATACGGTTTTAGCTGTATTAATTATCAAAATCAACTAATCACATGTGCATTTGTTTGCTATAAAGCTCCAATCTTTTCTGAATTGGAGCTGATCTAAGAAGATATGGGGTTCGATTTGAATAATGAGTCCATCAGGTGCAGTTTGTGCCCATAGATATTTGGTCGTGAGTATCCCATGGAGTTCTGTTCGTTTCAGTTTTTTTCTCAGTCCTTCTAATTCATTCCAGTCATCTCCACCTAAAGGTATTCCAGCCGTGGGCGCAATTCCAATTAAGGATGGAGCTGCCAAGATGGTTTCAACTCATTCCTCAGCGAAGGCTAAATAGTTTGATTCAGACATAATATTAGGATTAAGTTCAGTCATTATTGAAGAGTGAATATGTAGTCAATTATCTGATTAAGTGTGTTAGGATATTGCTATATGAGTCAATATCTTACGGGACACCAGATCATTTTGGAAAACCCACGGCTGTTGCTGTCAGAAGGGCAAAATGTCACAGGGGGGTGCTTTCAGGCTAAATGTGCAGGATTGATCCCGAGTAATAGTACGTTTTCACAATAAGGGAACAATACACCAATAATTAACACTTGCAACACTTTTCAGACCAATTCAAAAATTGAAAGAACAAAAGCTGCACAATAGAGGGCACAAGGATAGTGTGAGCTTCTGTCTATACCTGCCTGCATCCCACTAGTGCTCTGTGTCGCTGGTGTACCGCTTAACTAATAGCAGACATGACAAGAATGGAAAAAAAGTAATCTTAATAATGAGTACCCTGTTGAGCTGCACATTATTAAGATGAACTTTTATCCATTCTTATCCTCTCTCTCAGGTAGGGGCAGTGTGGCGACTATTAGGAGCAAGGAGGCCCAGCGCTGGAGCTTGAGGGGTAGGGCATAGAGGGCAGCGCCAGGGCCTGGGGCCAGCAGACCTGCCAGCTGGAAGGCAGGCAAGACATAGCGATACCAAGAAACTGTGTAGTAAAGTGGACTTTAGCGGGGCTTGGGTCCCATTGACGCAGATTTAGGAGGGGCTTGGGGCCCATTGCTGTTTTGCCAGGTAAGAGGCGCTACAGGAGAGCACTGAAGCACTTTGGGGGCTATTACCCCGAACTGAGCATTGGAAGGGCCTGGGAGCCATGGTCCACAAAGCATTGGTGAGGGTGAGCGTAAAATCTTACATGTAGTGGCACATGTATTTTTCTGAGATCTGAAAGACTGCCGGACATTGTGCAAGGCACGCTGGAGAAGATTTCGATCAGCCGGAAGTAGTAGTGACTTTTGGTTTCAGGTGATCTGCGGCCAATCATTTGGGTGTGGGACAAGAGGAGGAGGCTGGAGGCAACCTGTTTGGCCAAGCAACGTGTGATCAAGGCCATCGGAGTCCGCTAATACAGTGCAAGTGCAGAGGTAGGGCCCTGCTGAATGGTGACCATTGGTGAGCAGAGATCTGTCCTCTCTGGCAGCTCACAGCTAATGGTGATGTCACCCGAGATGCCTAGGGGAATGGTGATTGACTGGGCATTCTGAAGACATCAGGTAAAAGTTTCGTAGTTGCGACGAGGCAGAAAACTGAGTGTTGGTTCAGGCAGTTTAAAGGAAGGGACACCCAGTGTTGGGCAACATGATCACGTTGTGTTATTTCGTGACAGGAAGTGGGATCCGGATTGGTTGCAAACAGGTGACGTGACTATCAGCGTGTATGAGGCAATGAATGCAGCGGTTTCATTACGCGCTGACAAAGGAGGATGGTGGAACATGGAAATCAATAAAGATGTATGTGTACACAACCATAAAATGCTGCAATCCAGAGATGAGTGGAAGTTTTGTTGGCGGCGGCATTGTGGGGCACGCGTAGAAGAGCATTGCCGCATGTCAGAAGAGGTCCCGGTGGCTATATGGTGTGTGACGCGGCTGGGAGTATGGGCAATGCTAAAATCAAAGACAATGCGGGGAAAACAATACAGGGGGATGCTGTGATCTAAGCAGTGTGGGCAGCTGATGGCTGCGTGATGGCTCTCGTCAACGGAAGGAGATGGGGCCGTGTCCCCAAAGGTACTTTTTGTTTAAAAGATGCTGGCATGAGGAGCAGCAAACAAAACAAATTGATTCTCTTTGGTTATGGTGGCTTGTTTATATTAGTCGTGACCAAGTAATATTGTTTTAGGAACAGATGTCATGTGAGGCTTGTTTAGGATAGAGACATCCTTGAGGTGACCGAGATGGTATCAACGGAGTGAGTGTGGATGGATGTCATAGCCTCTATTAGGTAAATACATGGTAGTGATTTTAGTACATATTTGATATAATGATAGTTTTAGTGTTAGTAGCATGTTTAACAATGTTTCACACAGATGGACTCTAAAAGTAATGTACAGTGCAGACTTGCCAGGGTTGCGGTAATTGGATTCTTGAAAAGTTGATTTTCAACACTAATGATTTTCTTCCACAGGTGGGACTTTTGCTGATCTTAGAGTATTTAGAAGTTTTAAAAGAAAGAGTAGACTGTTAGTTCAAGTTCGTAGTGTTAATAACCTTAAGACAATGTGAAGATAAGATGAGGATTTTAAGCTGAACATGTTTACGCTTGTGGAATGAATGTGTAATGTGGATCTCCCTAAGTCGAGAGCTGTCATATGAAGGATTTCGTTCAAAACAGGCACACGTGGGGTAGTGCCACTGAGCTCTGGTGGTGTGGCTATCAAAGTATTGGGAATACTCAGCCTGGTTGGAAGTAATATGGCAATGCACGACCCGTGTGTTGTTTGAATGGAGGGGTGTGAGGGAGTTGAGTGTTTGCTTGTGTCGTGGTGCACTGTGAGATCGGAAATGTGTGAGGGGCCGGTATGCCTTATTTGTGCGAGTAGTCGGAATGGTATATTTGTGACATTGGTGGTGTCTCTTCTCCACGAAGTAGAAAAGGGAAGTGGCATTGTTGGTAGAGTTATTTGTCCCACTATGGTGAGGACGTTCATGGGTTGGTGTGTTGAGTGGTGTGGAGTTTTGGTTAAGTGATATAGATGCACGCGCAGATTGATGAGGGTTTTTGCGTGTGTGCATGTTGTGTTTAGTTGAGTGTTATTTGGTTATCACTAAAGGGAGGGGATATGTAGTGACTTGCCTTCTCCTGTATTCTGGTAGAATGAATAGAATGTGGGTTTGGCTGACACAGAATGTTACCAGGTAGAATGTTGTGGTATGACTGGTGTTCTGAGAGAGTCAGCTGATATGTGAGCCCTGAGAGAGAGGATGCCGGTGCTTGTCATTGTACCATGGAAGTTACCACCTTATGAACATGACTCAAAGAACTGGATGTAATGTACTGGAACCTAATAAGGAAGTCACTGGTACACCCGATGATGTCAGAGTAATCTTTGCTGAACCCAGATATCGGCATTGTAATAATAAAAACCTAGGAAATTCAGTGAAAACACTTTGTTAAAGGAGTTCAAAGTAAAACTGAAAAAAACTGGAATTCACCAGTTATGGTAAGCTAAGCAACCATAACTTGCGCCACCACCGTGCACTGATAAGACTGACACCCAGAACATCAATGATGACATCACAAATGTCATTGATGACATCACTGATGACATCACATATCTGCGACACTTATGTTTGTTCACTGACATATCTAGACTAGTTGCTTTTGTTCACTAACAGTCACAATTTCAAAAATTGAAAAGGTGCTATACATCTAGGTATTTAGCTTCTCACACTTAAAGTAATTTCCTTACAGTCGGATCTGAGGTCACAGTGTACATACAATTTTTTGCATTCTGACTTTTGTGTTGTTTTTTAAAACTTTTAGCATGCTGTTTTCCGAGTGTTTTGTTTTACTTGATTCCTTAACTTTGTTCGCCAGCACTGCAGAACCACAACTCCCTTTGGGTTTGTAGTCTGGGTGAATATTTAGAGGCCGAGCAGGAAGCAGGCGTAGGTGGACCCGCGCAGCATAAAAGTGTGCGCAAACAACCAACAAGCTCAGACACCAGGATGAATATAGCGTTCCTAGCAGCAGTGGTCGTGGGATACCGCAGGAGGAGGATGAGGATAGTCAGGCCCAGAATTTTCACACCCAGAAACAGCCTTTTTGGGATGCCTGATGACCAGGTGTATGGGAGGTACAGGTTTCCACCTCACCTAATACTCGACCTGGTCAGTGAATGGGAGGATGACCTCCCAAGCACTCAGCCCCCTGGAGAAAGTCCTCAATGTACTGCACTTCTTGGCCACTGTATCATTTCAGCGGACACGTGCTATAGTGGGGGGGTGTCACAGCCACGCAGTCACGCTGCCTACACCAGGTCTTGGCCATCATGACTGCACGCCCATCAGTCCGCAGGCACATATACCTGCCCAGAACACCTGCAGAAAGGCAGGCTGCCATCCAGGATTTCTACGGGGTGGCACAATTCCCCAAAGTCTAGGTGCCATTGATTGCACCCATGTGGCTCTACGTCCCTCCAGGGCATCAGAGCACATATATAGAAACCGCAAGCACTGGCATTCCATCAACGTCCAGGTAGTATGTGATGCCAAGGGAATCATCACCTCAGTATATGCCAACTATCCAGGGTCCACCCGCGACAGTTTTATTTACAGAATGTCAACCCTAAACCGGGACCTAGAAGCTGGGCGGCATGGCGATACATGGCTGCTCGGTGAGTATAAATGCCACAGCACATGCATGCATGTCAGATACTGAGTAATGTCACAAGCCCACAAATGATACCCATCACCATCTCCCCAGGGGACAGTGCCTACCCTCTGAGCACCCACATGACGACCCCAATTCGGAACCCCACCACGCCACCCGAGGTAAGATACAACACAGCCCACATTGCAACCCGGGGCATAGTGGAACGCACATTCAGAGTGCTCAAGTCACGCTTTCGCTCCCATGACCGTTCTGGCATGCAGCTGTTATACGCTCCCCCAGTAGTGTGCAGGATCATAGTGGCAGCATGTGTCCTGCACAACGTTGCAACACACCGGGGCCTGCCCGTGGACATGGTGGTGCCCCCACATCCCCAACCACATGCACGGCCGCTGCGCATGGGAGGGGAAAGGGCACGGGGTGAGGCAGCCCGTACAGCTGGTGGCTAATTACTTCACCTAAAATCACACCCCTGTGGAGTACACACAGCCCTGGCACATACCATTTGACAATCAATGATGATGACATAAGGGACAGTCAACTGTCACAACCATACGAGCCTGAGATTGGTCACCTGGAAGTGTTATGTTGTGTGCATCCCTACCTACACAACACCACCAATGCTGTGTCATCAAAAGACACACTTCTATGCTGCTAAATTCATTACCCCCTTGCAAAATACAACATGACAACAGTGCCATGTCACCCAACCCCTTCCCAGCACCGCCACCCAACACACCATGGCATGTCATGCTATGTGAGAGCAAACAAAGCAATCCCCAAAACCTGACACAAGTGTCACAAAGTACAGTGTCCCTAATGGAAACTGGCCACACACAATATGCTCCCAGTAATGTAGAACTAACAACACACATGACCAAATACTTACCAACAATACAATGAAGCTACACAACCTCAAACACATGTCCTCCCTGTGTGATTGGCAAATGGAGTCTGGTGCCTGCTGTAGTTGCTCCATCTGCCTTTCAGGGGGGCCAATGGAAGTAGCCACCCTCTCCATTTCTTGAGCCATCATCTCAACTGATGCTGCCTGTTGGGTTGCCATACCGTACATGGATTGTTTCCATGCGGTATTGCCTGGTGGCGTACGGCCACCGCGTCGGCGGGCACCACACCTGTTTGGGCAAGGCGATCTGCGCCTTGCTGTGTCGGCACTGCCTGAGGCTGCTGGACTGCATTCCCCCTCTGATCTGCTGTCCCAGGAACAAGATCAGATGTTGTGGAGTGTGACCCTGCATCCGTAACCGCCAAAGGCGGACTTACCAACACTGACATCCCCATAGAGGGTTCTACCCCTGGTGCAGGTGGGTTGGACAGAACTGAATCCCTGCCAGAAACACTTACCTGCGACGGCACATAGGTCTCATCATCCGAATCAGCACCTGAATAGAGGTCTGGGGAGGTGCACCCAGAGACACCCCTGGACAGAATGGTCTGCAGCAAGATTGGGTTCTCACCCACCACCACACCACGTCCCCCACTGGTGCCCGGTCGTGCCTGAGATTGCTCCTGGGTCTGCACCATCTCCTCAACCTCAACAGCATCAAGTGCGTCATCTCCTGCAAAACATGAAAGACAAAAAATGGAAACAGGCATTAGCACCATAGCACACAAATAGGCCTGACAAGCTACAGAACCAGTACATGATTTACACATGTCCCACATGACTATAACCCTCCCATGCATGCACTGTCACTGAGTTGGAAGGGGAGGCAAAAGGCAGACACTGATTACACCAAGATGGAAGAGCAACACATTTGCTGCATGCTGGGTAGCACTGCCATCACACATTGGCCTGTGAATGGTATGTCCAATACACATACATGACACATGCCATCACACAGATGGCATGTACCATAGCCATGGTACATTCCACAAGTACATCCATATGTCAGTGAATGAGTCCTATCAGCCATCCATGTGAGATGGACATGATGAGATGAAAAATGCTACATAGTGTGACAAAATACGCATGTGCCACACACTGCAACACATCCAGTGTACAAAATACAGTGATTGCAGGCCGATGTAGACATCAATGGTTGTGCACTTCAACATGACAGGAAACAACTATCATGTTCCACATTCAAACAGGCCCGAAAAATGTATGTGATCAGGCCAATACTCAATCAGCCTGAATGGTCAAATCATTCACCTAACAAGGTAACACATGTGGGCCAATGTGGGGCTCATCAATGACAGAAGCATGTCACAAATGTGACAATAGGGCTGAGGAATGCGTAGCAAAAGTGGGAGAATTGAAACAATCAGCCTGAACGAACACTGAAAAATACAAACAATGTTGTTGCAAGATGCCACTTCAAAGTCAACTGCTGTAATGTTGTGCTAAATTACTACTGTGGGCAGAAGGGATACTGTCACACCCAAATCCAAGGCCGCTGAATGTTTTGGATGAAGCACATGGGTGACCCATACCACCCAGGCACACACACCCTCACCTGGCACTCAATCAGAACCTGTCACCCAAACAACATACACATGCTTACACACACATGCATGGGCACTCACCGGACAATGCATCATAATCAGGTAGTTCTCCCACACATTGGATCTGTTCCTCTGTGACGAAGGACCCAGCAACAGACTCATGTTCAGTGAGTTTGTTGTCCTCTTGTGGAGACCCACCGCCAGTCACCAGAGTAGCGGCATGATTTGAGGCCAGCTTGTTCTTTGCTCTGCGTTTCAGGTCATTCCACCGCTTGTAGAAATCATCAGCTGTGCGCCTCACAAATCCAAGGGCACTTATGCGGTCCGCGATGGACTGCCAGTGTGCCCTACGTTGACCAGGTGTGGTCTTGCACCCTGCAGTCACCAACATTTCGCTGATATGCGCCAACACATAGGACACAAGTGCATCAAGTTCTGCGTCATTAAAGCAAGGCTTCCTTGACGTGCCGGAGTGTGTAGCCGTGTCTGGGGTCTCAGCCTGTTGTGCCAGAGCACCCTTCTTCCTCTTCTTTAAAGGTGGAGCGGAGCCAGAGTGGCTTACGCCTCTCTGGTCAGTAGGGGCAGGATCACCGGTGGACTGGGTAGTAGGAGTGTGGGAATGCACGATGACCATAGGTCTTGATGCAGGCATTGGTTGCAGGGTAATGTTGGCAGGGGGAACGTCAGATTCATGGACCTGGACTGACACTGTCCTGGCTGGGAGAGTCAGAGCTGGGGCGGATGGAGCTGCAGCTGCCCCTGCAGCCTCCCCACCCTGCATACCTGGAGCAGCAGATGACATAGCTGCCCCAGATCCACGTGGCTTGGTGACAACAACTTGCACCACCACACGTGGCCTAGACTTGCTGACCTGGAAGTCAGCCTGGGAGTCATCCTGTGCCAGGTCAGGTGCCACAATGGGCTGGTCCAACAGGGGCTGAGCTGCGATGGTGTCAGCCACGTTTCCCTCAACCATGGGGGGGGCATGGGTGTCCCCGATTGTTCCTCCACACATGGGGGTATAGGGGCACCCTGCAAATCCCAGCCATGTCCCCTACCGCGCCCACCACACTCACCTTTTGAAGGTCAGCCACCTTTGCCTCCCTTACCGCTTGGTCGCCTCCCAACCATGGCACTGATGTTGTTGTGCGTATGGGAGTTGCAGTAAACTATTGTCCTGGGCAATTGGCGGTCAAAGGGGTAGGTCACTAGATGGAATTCGTATCCTAGTGCTCTAACAAGGCTGTCTGTGACCCCTGGGGGAAGATGACAGGTCACGCAATGCACAGGCAGCCCAAAATCAAAAATAAACGTGCACACAACCCCTCGTAGACCACGTGCGTGAAAAAATGAACCTGCACTACGCTGTGGCACCCAGAAACACAAAAATAAGCATACGCATAATACATGCAGCCTACAATGACCTCTGAAGGGGAACGTGACACATGGGGCAAGCACAGTTGCTAAGTACGTGCGGAACTCACCGTCTGCCTGGAAAAAGAATGTGAAAAATCTGCAGGTGTGCGCGTTGGCAACACCCCCGCCAAATGAAGAATTGTACGCTGTCTGAGGAGACAGGACAAAAGGAGAAGTGAACTCTGTTTGAGGAAACAGGCCTAACAAAAAATCAGAAAAGAGCTGTCAGAGGTAACAGGGAGCATGAACTAGAAACGCTGTGAAGTAATCGCGTGTGAACCGAGAAGAAGTACAGATTTCACCCACTCGTTCTCCATGAAAATTACGTACAAGGAAATGGCGTCCTACACGTAGCTTTTAAACCGGCCCACACATACACGTCAGATATGCGTGTACGCAAGCCCTTTCCTCCACACGCGATGACACTCGGACGTGCAGTTTTTCCACGTGTGCTCTGTCATCACGTGCTATGAGGGAAACGCCCGCGCGCGTAATGTAACTTACACGCTTACGCGCTAAGGCGATGACACTCGGATGTGCAGTTTTTCCACGTGTGCTCTGTCATCACGTGCTATGAGGGAAACGCCCGCGCGCGTAATCTAACTTATGCGCTTATGCGGTAAGGGCCTTTGGTCCAATGAAATCGCGTGCATGTGCTGACGCGCTTACGCACTAAGGCTCTTTCCTCGAATTACCCGCTGACCTGCAATTTTTTCACGTGCCAAATCACTCCATATCAAGCTGGCCACGCGAAAACACATGGAAGACCACGCTCCTGCCCATAAGGCCGAATTACTGCCCCCCAGAGGCCCGAGCACGCTCCCACCTGCCATCTGCTGCTGCCTGACTGCCTGCTGCCCACGTGCCCTGCCATTTGCTGCCTGCACGGGGTGTAGTTGCTGTGACCACCTCTGCTGGAACCGAAGAATCCCGACTGGGATTCCATCGCTCCACAGCCCAGCCCCAGGACCCATTGCCCACCCACTCCTGCCTCTGGGGTTGCCATGTCCAGCACAACACCATCTGGCAGCACTGGCAACCCCCAGCCAGAGAGGCAGAGGGCCACCAGCTTCACTGCCACCGAAGTTGGTGTCCTGGTGGAGCAAGTCCTGGGGCAGTATGATGCTCTCTTTGGAATTTCGCGCGCCGACAATGAAGGACGGACCAGCATCTGGATGGACATCGTGACTGCCATCAACGCAGGGGGGGTGGCAGTCCGCGACTTACATCATGTCAAGAAGCGCTGGGAGGACTTCAGGTCCAGGACCCTCAACAAGGCCCGGTGCCTCACTAAGGCAGCGGATGCCAAGGGGCGCCGGGGCCAGCTGTCAAACCATCAAATGAGGGTCCTGGAACGCATATGCCCAGCACTCTAGGTCCAGATCCTTGAGAGGCAGACCCGTCTGGAGTCGAGCGGTAAGTGTACATGCATGTTGATAGTACGCTGTGCGTGTCGTGGTGTGCCAGTAGTGTTCAGGTTGCACATGTGTTTATGTAGGGCCATGTAGGGATGTGTAGGAACATGGGTGTGAGGCTGCCACATGTGAGTCCTCTCAGTTGTGAGACACATTGATGGTGTATGTGTTGGTAAGCATGCTGGGCAAATGCTGGTGTGGGAGCACACATGTTTGAATTTCTGTGTATGTACATTGGCATGGTTGTGGCATGGATTGTGGTTCATAATGCATGTATCTGCACTGTGTACATGTGCATGTATGTGTATCTAACAAGTGTGCAACTGTGATGCAACATGGATGCACGTGACACTGATATGTAGAAGGATGAATGGCAGATGTGACATGTATGTCGATCTCATCACTGCAACATTTGGAGTAGATGTAGACATGCATGTAAGTGTGGTGGCGTGTATGCATGTCTAGTGCACTCCTTGTGTTTCATGTGATGTCAGGCTCACCTTTGGCTGTTCATGCTGTTGTATGTGTATGGATGGTGCTGCCTAGTGCAATATTGCTGTTGAAATGTTCATGTGTGTGAGTTAAAATGACATGTGTGGCGTGGAGTGTGATGCCGTGTCTGTAGTTAAACAATGCCACTCATGTGCAACTGTCATGTGTGCATCAGTCCATTGTACAGTGCCCTGATGCCTGTGTTTTATCTCTCCCTGTCTGCAGCGTCAACTGAAGAAGAGGGCAGAGAGGGTGCTGTGGAGCACAGCGGCAGGGATCATCCCGCCAGCCGGAGACGCAAGGCCCGGCTCCCCTCCCAGGTTGTCATCTTGTCAGGGAGTGAGGAGTCCGGTGCCACGTCCCAGGCCGCAGCTGCTGAGGGAAGGTCCAAGAGGCAGAGGTCGGAATTGGACTCCTCGGCAGCAGACGGGGCAGCTGAGACCCCACAGGGTCCGATGGAGGAAGATGGCACAGAGTCATCCAGGTTGGTGGGGGGTTTGGTGGAGGCGGAGGCCGTGCAAGGTACAGACACGGGGTCTGGAGGTGGGGATTCCACTGGTGCTAGTGGTGCAGGGGCAGGGACAGGAGGCAGCACAGGCCACCGCGGAGGTGCCTGTGTGTAATCCTGTCCCTGATCCTGTGACTGCATCATCCCGCACCAGCAGGGATGCCTACGTCCAGACCCGTTTTCACAGAGGGGATCCGCTGACAACAACTGGCCTTCCTCTCCCTGTGGACGTGGCTATCCGGGACTGGGTTGAGCCTGTCCTGGGTGGGGTGGCGTTGCGTCAACGGGCCATGCGAGGTGACCTGCAGTCTTTTTATGAGGAGACTGCACGTCATCTCGAATGGCTCGTTGACCGCGTTGACATATTGGGACAGCTCACCAGGGCCGGATTCCTCTGTTTGATGGACCTTGTTCCGACCCTCTCCTCAACTGAACCCCCTATGCGCCAGTGGTACTCCATGCCATCTTCCCATCCATGTATCACCTGGGTACCCTGTGGAGCTGCCTCTGATCCTGCGGCCAGGCTGGTGGAGGACACATCCCTGCCACAGTTGGGAGTCGGACGTCCAGCTGGGGTGGCCACATCAACAACTGCACCCCAGCCGGAGGAGGATGTGCAGGCAGCAAGAGCCAGGGCACAGGTAGAGGCAGAGCAGCAGCAGCAGCAACAAGGTGGGAGCCATGATGGCTCGGGGCCTTCGTCATCGGAGGGGCAGGCATCGGCCAGAGGGCAGGAGGACCCAGGACTGGAAGTGTCTTCCATGTGGCAGCGGTTAGGCCATGCTATAGATGCGGAGCGGCAGCGGGCAGAAGAGGCACGGCTCACGATGGTCAGGGTGGAGAACTCCATGCGGAGGGCCCTGAGGTGGGCTGAGTGCCTCGAGGCAATTCGCAGGGAGTTGGAGGAGAACATGTCGTCATCCCTGCAAACCCTCGGGGCCATGGAAGAGGACCGCCACCAGGACATTGAGCAGGAGTTCGATGATGCCCTGGCCCGGGACATCCAAAAGTGAGCTGTCGGACTAGCCCGCTGCCATTGTAAATAGTTTTTAGAGTTAGGTTTCCTTTTCGTTTTCCTTTTATTTGTGGTCAATGGACAATACCACACACATTTGTATATAGCTATATTTTTAGGTAATTTCTTAGGTAGGTTTCATTTGTTTAGTTGGGCTCATGGACCCTTTACATCGTTGGACAATGGATTGATTTATTTTTGGGATTTTTGCACATGGATTAATGGATTTTTATTTTGGACAATAGATTGTATATAGTTACATCTTGGATTCATTAGGGTTGTTTTTTCATTATGGACATGGAGTAATGTTTTTTTTTTCAGGACAATGTATTGCAAATAGTTGGACTATGGATTGATTTCGCATTTTTATTTATCATTATGAACATGAAACAATGAATATCTTTTTTTAACCTTTTTTTGGATTTGCGTTGGTGGAGGGAGAGTTTGGACTGTTTTTCTTTCAAATTTTTTTGCATTGCTTATCATTTTCATTCTTTCATCTTTTTCACATGCTTTTCATGTCATGTTTGATATTTTGGTATGCTTTCATTTCATTTATTTATTTATGTACATAATACATTTTCATATTTTAGTTCCATGTGTGGGATTTACTCATTGGGTTGATGCATGTGAAATTGTGGGTTTACACAGGCAATGCCAACCAGTGTATGTGTGTGATGGACATGTTTTGATGTACATAGTTGAGTTTTGGTTTGTGTCTTGAGATAGGCATGTCAGTGTGGAGTGGATTGGGAAATCATTGCGTCTCAAGAATGGGGTGGCGTGATGTGGTATTTTTTGGCATAGAAGTGGGCCATGACTGTGCATCTTTATTTTGTGTAGGGGGGGACATGAGTGGGGGCCTGCTGGCAGGTGCCCCTGACTGCTGGGGGGTGGGGGTGCAGGGGGACATGAGTGGGACATTAGTGGGGGCCTGCTGGCAGGTGCCCTGCACTGCTGGGGGGTGGGGTTGCAGGGGGACATGAGTGGGGGCCTGCTGGCAGGTGCCCTGCAATGCTGGGGGGTGGGGGTGCAGGGGGACATGAGTATAACATGAGTGGGGGCCTACTGGCACTGCTGGGGGTGGGGTTGCAGGGGGACATGAGTGGGGCCTGCTGGCAGGTGCCCTGCACTGTTGGGGGTTGGGGTGCAGGGGGGTATGAGTGGGACATGAGTGGGGGCCTGCTAGCAGGTGTCCTGTACTGCTGGGGGGTGGGGGTGCAGGGGGACATGAGTGGGACATGAGTGGGGGCCTGCTGGCAGGTGCCCTGCACTGCTGGGGGGTGGGGGGTGCAGGGGGACATGAGTGGGACATGAGCGGGGGCCTTCTGGGAGGTGCCCTGCACTGCTGGGGGGTGGGGGTGCAGTGGGACATGACTGGGACATGAGTGGGGGCCTGCTGGCAGGTGCCCTGCACTGCTGTGGGGCGGGGGTGCAAGGGGACATTAGTGGGGGCCTGCTGGCAGGTGCCCTGCACTGCTGGGGGGTGGGGGTGCAGGGTGATATGAGTGGGGGCCTGCTGGCAGGTACCCTGCACTGCTGGGGGTTGGGTGCAGGGGGACATGAGTGGGGACCTGATGGCAGGTGCCCTGCACTGCTGGTGGGTGGGGGTGCAGGGGGACATGAGTGGGGGCCTGCTGTCAGGTGCCCTGCACTGCTGGGGGTTGGGGGTGCAGGGGGACATGAGTGGGACATGAGTGGGGGCCTGCTGGCAGGTGCCCTGTACTGCTGGGGGGTGGGGGTGCAAGGGGACATGAGTGGGGGCCTGCTGGCAGGTGCCCTGCACTGCTGGGGGGTGGGCGTGTAGGGGGACATGCGTTGGTGATCAGTAGTGCAAGCTGACATGTGTGGCTTGGCTGGGGGGCATGCCCATGGTGGATGGGCTGCCTGCGGGACATGACCAGGGGTGCAGGGTAGTCCCGTGTGGTGTGGGCTGCCTGCAGGGGCCGCAGACGGTGTAGAGGGAACACCTGGGAGGACCCACACTGCCAATTCACGTGTAGGACTTCCCGCACACCCCCAAAATACACGTACCCTGCTGAAATCGCGTGTGAGACTTCTGGCGAACCCCAGTTATACACGTACCCCCCTCGCACAGGCCCTTTCGCGTGTGAAACTTCCCGCGCACCCCTGAAATACACGTACCCTGCTGAAATTGCGTGTGAAACTTCCCGCGAACCCCAGTAATACACGTACCTCGCTCGCACAGGGCCTATCGCGTGTGAAACTTCCCGCAAACCCCAGTAATACACGTACCCCGCTCACAAAGGGCCTATCGCTTGTGAAACTTCCCGCGCACCCCCGAAATACACGTACCCGGATCCAATCGCGTGTGAGACTTCCCGTGAACCCCCGTAATACACGTACCCTGCTCCAATCGCGTGTGAAACTTCCCGCGAACCCCAGTTATACACGTACCCCTTCTCGCACAGGCCCTTTCGCGTTTGAAACTTCCCGCGAACCCCCATAATACGCGTACCATGCTCCAATCGTGTGTGAAACTTCCTGCGAACCCCAGTTATACAAGTACCCCACTCGCACAGGGCCTTTCGCGTGTGAAACTTCACACAAACCCCAGTAATACACGTTCCCCGCTTGCCGTTTGCTGTTTGGCAGCCCTGTAAACTAGTCCAGGGTTAGCGCAGCCCTTTGCGCTGGATTGGGGATTTTGATGGCTTTTCCTTGCGCGAGAGCATTCTTGGGTGCGTAACTGGCGCTGTTGCAGGGTCGCTGCGCCACTCTGCGCCACGGCTGGGTTTGGAGGCTAAAATCCATGAACACACTGTGCGCGGAAATTGATTTTAGCGCACGCGGCTGGCGCAGACATTCGCACGCGCACATGCGCCATTTGTGCGCGAAATTCTATGAATTACCCCCTTAATTTCCGGTCAGCCTCTCAGTGCTGGCGCATCTGGAGCAAGCAGGTCTGCACAAGTCTGTACATGGGTGTTTGCCAGACCCTTTTCTGGTGGCTCCTGTGATTCTGCAGCTTGTGTCCCCAAGCCTGGTATGGTGTTTACTCCACTTTTGCCTCGTCTATGTCACCGCTTTAAGATATGGCATCTACTCTGAAGGATCTGAGTCCAGTTAGGCAAGCCATTATCAATAAATACTTGAACATGTACATTGGTGATCTGTCAGAGAATACTATACACAATCTACCTAATACTGTTACCGGGGAGAAAGCCTGGATAGCAGTTCTTGGTTGGGCATTGTCTCGTAACACAAACCTCTCCTAACGTAAAAAGTCAAACCCATACCCAGAATTCTTCTCCAGCTATATTATTGGCACAAGAAGAAGACTTATTGAAGCCTTTTTCTCGTCCAAAAGCACTCACAGAAATGGGGATTACCTCCCACACGAATATATATAAGAAAGAAACAAGCATTAACCCCTTAATGCCACACTTGAATGGTCCTACATTAAAAATGTCAATTTTAAATGCCCAATCTTTGGGAAAGCCCTCTATTGATGTCCCTGACTATACACTAGACAAATATATTGTCATCATGTGATCACTAAGACAGGGCTCAAAGATTTGAGCGGACAAATCATTGATCTATCCACTTCAAAAGAATATACGTTTATTTGAGCAAATAGAGTATGGGGTGGGGGTGGGGTTGCACCTATTACCTGAGAGGATCTTAAACTCTTCAGATTTCCTGCAAATTGTGAGGGCTTTGAGATGTTACATCTTAAAAGCATGTCCTCACCAGTACATTGCACTAATGTTATCCTGATATATCTCCCCCCAATGAGATGCCCAATATTAATGAGGATCTCATGAGCATCTTCACAGGTCTTAAAAAACCGAATACAGCTACCTTATTGATGGGGGATTTTAACAGGTGGAGAGGCAATGAGATTGGTAAAGAAGCTCTTCTTTTGGAACAAACCCTAAAAAATAATGATATTATAGTCCAAAATAAGGTGCATACACATGTCAAAGGTAATGTCTTGGATTGGGTAGCCTCATGGAGGCTACAGATCAGCCTCATCATCGCTGAGCCCTGTATCTGGTCTGACCACTTTCTTTTCCATTTTCCGTTTACCTTGCAATAAAAACAGGCCCTACAGTGTAAAGCACTTATAAGCAATTAAGATTTGGATAAATGCTTTCCGGACATTATATCTAAAACCTCTGATTTGGATTCTCCTCAGCTCTTGGCAGCAACTTATATTGAGGATCTAGAGGCCATACTGAATATTGTTGCCCCAATTAAGTAAGTCAGGGATAAGCCCAACCACCATACGTGGTTTTCACACAAACTTACTAAGCTTAAACAGGAAAAGCAGAAGGCAGAACGCTGCTGGATTAAAAACAAAACAGAAATACATGAGTCTACCTGGAAAGCCATTGAGAAGCAATACAAGAAGGCAATATATGAAGCCAAGAAAAACTATTTCAATGGTGAAATTCAAAATTCAGGTAATAAAACAAAAAAACATTTTGAAATCCTGAGAAGTGTAGAAAAACCTCATTTGAAATCTGATATACTCTCCCCTACTAAAGAGGACAGTGTACAGAGGCATCAAGCATTTACCAGCATAATTGCCAAATCTCATGAAGAAATTGCTTCTGGTATACCGGCTTGTCACATTTATTTAAACTGCGACTGTTGACGGTATCTTGAATCCTTTTTTGCCTATCCTCATTTCAAATATGGAAAATATTTTCAAGTAAATGCATCCTGCATCATGCCCCGGGGACATCATCGCATCTAAAGTCATTTTTGAGAATTTTACACTTTTTGCACCGTTTTAACATGTTTTACAAATGCTACTTTCTATCAAAAGTCAATTCCAGATTGTGTGAAAAATGTACTTGTTACTCCTCTTCTGAAAAAAGCAGGATTAAATCCAAAAGATACAAATAATCTTAGGCCCATTACTAACGTTCAATTCCTTTTAAAGATTATCGACACAATAGCTACGGTACAGCTACAGGATTGTTTGGATCAAGTCAACATACTACATCCCAGACAGTCCAGTTGTATATCTAATCATGGTACCGAAAGTGTGCTGTTGCATATCCAGACACAGGTGATGGATATTGTAGAGGAGAGTAGAGCAGGGCTGCTGATGTTGAATCTTTCAGTGGCCTTTGACCACTTGGATCACCCTAAACTCTTGGTTTCACTATGCTCAGTGGGATAATGCTCTCCAGAAACCATCAAATGGAACAATGGCTTTCTTTCCAACAGAAAATCCAGAATTTTTTTGGAACAAGCTCCCTCGAACTATGAAATGTCCACTTGTGGGGTAATCCAGGGTGCCAGTTTGTCACCAGCACTTTATAACGTTTTTGTGCACCCTTTATGCAATGTTTTTGACATAAAAGGGGTCAAATGTACAAACTACACTACTGACAAGCAGCTGATGTTTGAGCTGAGTGGTGACCATGTGAAAGATTCTGAAGAAATTCCAAGATACTTATAACTGAATGAAAACTAACACACACTGCCTCAATGATGCAAAAACAGAGATATTAATTTTTGGATCACCTCAGACATTAAGGAAATTGGATCCCCATTTTGGCGATTTCTTTAATTGATGGACATTGTGTTGTGATATTCGAAAGTTCACTTTGGGTGGTTGCCCAGGTAAATAGCATTCGTAATAAATCGCAATAGCATCTTAAACTGTAAAGACTTGTGAAGCTATTTTGGACGAATAGAAATTGCTAAACATTAGTTCGGGCAGCTATAATGCCTAGATTGGACTATTGCAGCGCACTCTTGGGTGCGGCCAAGACAAATAATATTCAAAAGCTTCAGGTGCTTGAAAACAATTCCATACGTATCCCTAAGAGTGTTCAGAGATGGTAGCACATTACCTAAGCCAGGAGGGAGCTTCATTTGCTGCCAGTACTTTCACAAATCCTCTTTAAGATTAGTATCATAACTCATAGATGCCTCCACGATACTGCCCTTATCTACCTTAAGGCCAGCCTTAATCTCCAAAGTCTGAGAATAATGACTAGATCTACTGACACCTTTTGACTTTTGTGCCCTACTGTGAAGAGAGCAAGAGTGAAAGGATGGTCCTTTCCTTTGCAGGCAGCTCAGGCCTGGAATGGACTACCAGCGGACTAGGGCAAGGAGAAATGCCTCCTCAACTTTCAGAAGTGACTGACGACTTTTTTATTCAATTCAATTCTTCTCAGTAAAAGTTTCATCTGTCATTGTTTGTCTGCTCTTGTCCTTGTCTCAATGTGTGCCCTGATGTCCTCAGGCTGCGTCGTGTGATAAATATATACATACAAAATAAAATACAAACATTGTAAGTACAACCCCTTGTAGGGACTTTTCATCAACATGAATGTCATTTGTGATGTCATCAGTGATGTCATCAATGACATTTGTGATGTCATCTTTGATGTCCTGGGTGTTATTCTTAGCAGTGCACAGTGGTGGCGCAAGTTATGGTTGCTTAGTTTACCATAGCTGGCGAATGTTTTCTTTTTCAGTTTTACTTTGAACCATAACGTCCCTTTAACAAAGTTTTTTCTCTGAATTTCATGGGTTTCTATTAGTGCAAAATAACCACAAAGTCCCTTAAACAATGTTTTTTCACTGAATTTCATAGGTGTTTATTAATGCAATTTAACAATAATGTCCCTTCAACAGAGGTTTTTCACTGAATTTCAAGGTTTCTACCAGTGCACCCTTAATTTGCTCCAAGTTCCTTATATTATACTCACCCCCAATGTAGCAGCTCTAGAGTTCGTGGACAGTACGAAAATCTGCAGATAGCAGGTAGCATTCACAAAGCCGAGAAGCACAGGTGACAACAGAAATGTTGTACCCTTCAACCAACAAACACATATACATAAAACAGCATTATTTATATTTACTACATCCAAATATTCCTTTTTGTGCAAATCAAAATTTCAAAATGTACACATTTTTTATATAGCACACAATATAATGGAATGCACCAAGCACAAACCACAAATGTACACCTCATATTATCACTTCATACATACTCACATTGACCAGGCACTCATTCAAAAACAACCTCTTACCATATAGTAAGTACACTTTTATTTCTCTATTATAACCATTCATTATGTAAACATTTCCTATAAGCGAAAAGCACTATTTTTTTTTTATTTTAACCGAAATGGCAAACACGCCAGTGGTTTGAAGAAAACTTTCCAAAAGAAGAAATGAGTGATGAAGACTCTCTAATGGTAAGCAATACATCTTTCAATGTAAACAAATAATTTAATTTATACAGAGCTCATTGAAATAGCAATATCTTCTTTTCTTAAAGCAATACTTTACATGAAGAAACAACAGCCCAATTTAATTCTGGAGAATCTTAAGAATCGGAAAAACAATCTCTATCCCCAATTGGACATAATCAAATCATTACCTGTCTGCAAAATTGCTTGAACTTAGTAATCAGTTTAAGGAATTTTAAAATGGTTTATTAGAAATGTTGATTACTACTGTCCTTCATGTACGTGTCCCCCTTGCCACCAGCAATCACCTCCATCAAATTCCCAAATTACAAATGAAAAACCTTTTGATGAAACTACTGTCTCCCTCCCCAAATGATCATTGTATAGAAATTTCAAATTTCCCTATTTATGTTTTCCATCCCGATACCCCATCCCTTTCATAAATACATGCATTTTCATTCTATAAATATGTTGTATATTGTTGTGTCATAAATACGTACAATGATTTTCGTGCCTATAGGCTATGAATTCCCCCTTATAATTTGTGAACCACAACTCCCACTACCCCTGGTGTGTCATGTGATCTTTTCATGTGACACACGGCTGCAAGCCAGTGTGGAATACAACGTCATATACGTTTTTCCCCCCTGAAGGTTAGACATTAGACGTAGACGTTATGTGGGGAGGAGTCAGTAAACATAAATAGAGTCACGTGCGCCCTCACATGACCCGTGATCCCGCAGTCTGTGACAACTACTTGGAAGTATTATCTACTGCCTCCCCGACACGTCGCCTCGTGGGTAAGTTACCTTTGGATAGTATAGGGTGGTGGTCAGACATTGGGCTGTATCTGTATCCCCATAGAGATATTGAATCTTAAAGGATGCTTGACAATCGAGTTAGTTTAGCATAACAGAGTAGAGAGGTTTAACTCGAGCTAGAAGATGGAGTATATGGTTATCTGCACATTCATCATAATTGCGTGAGATGGACCGTAATCTAATTATGTCTTTAATAGAGCAGTGACGTTTAGTGACCCACATTTTGAACCGCTGGCGAGATGAACCTCTTTCCCATGTCTGGACAACAATCTTACACTTTTTCCCCATACTAATAGCCATAGGTGAGTGCCCTGATACCCATTACCTAAACTTTCATGTAGATCTAGTATTTGCATTCCTAATATTGGATTTTGTATTGTCTATACTCCTCTGACAGCTGACTCTATGGGACCACATGCTAACAAAAATCTACGCTGGAACTGATGCCAGAATCATCTTTACAATTAGCCCTTTAATACTGTTTAGAACCTAGAAAGTCAGTTTTGAGTGGTCAAAAACTACACACTTCATTGTGGCACAGACATTTGGTTGAGCATGAATAGAGGAATCTAAGCCATGATCACTAGTTTCTCACTCAAAATCATGCCAGATGGATTCGGAATCTTAAGGTAACAGAGTCATTAATGTTAGCATCAATTTACATCCAGACAAGGATTGTTTACATATGTACATGGTGGAAAACACGTTTGTTTAATTGAGTGATGTCTACATAAATGCAATCTTGATTTATTTGGGAACTGTAACAACTATTTCTCTTTGCACAAACAGTTGTCAATATGAGTCTGTGTTGTGTATGTGTACACTAATGTGACCTTGTTGTCGAATTATGGTGAGCTTGTAATGAATTGATTATGCTTTTGTATATATTTTTTCAGAATTGTCTGCTCCTGAAGAAGGGGTCTACACCCCGAAATGCATTGAGCTCAAGACATATGCACCACTAGCCTGTACCCTGATGGTTGCAGGGGCTACGTTATATAACTTATCAGTCTATATTTTGCTTATATTTTGTTGAACATGTATTGCATTAGCAGTGCCTCGGATAGCAGGCTCAATTGTTAAAATCATTAGTAAGGAATACTATTTTTCATAAAATCTTTAACTGTGTTATTCAGTTTATGTGGTGTGCAGGGGACGGGAGTACCTCAAGTTCTAGAAACTTATCTCTTTACTGTATGTCTATCAGACCCCATGTCACAGTCTGTATTCCTCCCCCTGCACCCTAAATTGTACATTTATCTTTTGAAGATAGTAATTAACATACTCTACACTGGTGTGCACATATAGACATATCTAGTTCAGCAGTATAAAGTGTGCAGGGGACTGGAGGGTCCTTACATTGGACCGTCTTTTCTTCCAACTTTTTCCAACTGTCCAAGGCCCTTTTTTCAACTTGGTAGTCCGTGGACAGACGCACAGTCCACAGATAGTTCCTTTGAAGGGACCCAACAATTGCTTTTCCTTATTCTCAATCTGGCAGACCAATACAGAGCACTTCAAAAAGACCTGCTTTGCAGAACATTCAATCCAATGGCATCTGTCATTGCCATTCCTCCTCCCCAGCATCCACCACCACCACCACAACAACAACCATCTGGAGGGCCTGGACAGAGAAACAGGGGCAGAGATGGAGATTATGATGAAGAGGAAGAGCAAGATGAGGTAGAGGAAGTTCCTTACTCCAGCGTCCAAAGTGAGTCAGTCCCATGTGTGTCAGTTTTTCACCACCATTGGGGTGTACCGAAGGATCGGGCAGCCAAGGTGAGATGCACTGAGTGCAAGGACATACTCAGTCATGGAAAACTGGGCTGTCCTCCAACAGGAACACCTCCATGCATTGCCACAGCAGATCCAACCACTTTGGTACTTAAAGAAAGCATGTTCCTTTCTCAGGGAGAATCAGGTTGATGGCCTCTACCCAAACTTCCTTGACCACTCCTGTCACCACACTGGATACTCCTGAAGGGGAGAGGATCCCGGAGGCCACCTCACAGGCCTTATAGAATGCTGTTGTTCCTTACATTTTGAGGTTCACCCTAGTATTTTTTTACTGCGATGCATCGATCTGCAGGGGCGAGCAGTTTTGCAGTGCTTTTGATGCTGCAGTCTAGGAGCTTGAGAAACACTGCCACCTACTTAAATGTAAGGCCCACCCAAAATCTTCCCCTGTCTACCTACCTCTCTGTCTCTGTTGTTCGTGCCTCTTCCCTCCCCACCTTACCTTAACTCGCCTGTAAAAAACAAAAAAGCCCCAAAAAATACAAAATCAGAAAATAAAAAAATAAAAAAATTGTTCCTTTAGAAAACCTTTCACAGTTAAAAAATATCACAGGCAGCTTCTCAGCTTGCATAGTCCTCAGACAGTGCGGAAGTCTGTGGACCCTTAGGAAATTCTAGGCGTGTGTGGGGGGAATGAAAATCATTTTACTTGTTTATCGTGCAAAAATGGTGGGTCTTAAAATAACCTTTTTTTCTCTTCATAAGGCCCTCGTAGGGCCCCAGGGCTTTACCTGTCTCGGTAATGCCCTCGCATCGGGGGACTTATTGCGTAAGTATTTTTGTCAAATCTTTTACAAACATATCTATACAGGGTTCCTGACACTTACCTAGTAATACGCTTCTCAATAAGCATATTCTCTTCTTTAACCACTCCTGCAAATGCCATGTATTGAAGCATTCAACACCTGCTCACATCTGACATTCGCCACCTCCTGGAAGAACTTGACCTCGATACCCTAGGTCTCACCGAGACATGCTTTACGGCCAGCTAGGTCACAAGCTTTGACACTCTCCTCCCGATGGCTACAAGATCCTCTCCAGACCCAGACCCAACTGTTCCAGTGGTGGTGTAGCCTTGATCTGTCCGGAGTGGATTCCTACCTCTGTCATTCCCATGCAGGCCTACTCCTCTTTTAAATGCCTTCTCTGTAGGCCCTCTCTCTCTCTCCGAACTACCCTCTCACTGTGGCCACTATCTATCAGCCGCCTGGTCAGTTCTCCTCTTTCCTCTCTGAGGGGGCAGATCTCTCCTCCTCCCTCCTGGCCTCGACCACTCAGCTCCTCCTTCTTGGAGACTTCAACATACATCTTGATACTTCCTGTCCCTCTTTGTTGACCTCTGCAACTCTATTTCTCTTTCTGTGCTACCCTCTGGCCTGACTCACTCTGCTGGACACATCTGATGCTCTGATCTCTTCAAACCTCCCCTCGCTATCCCTCTGACCACTCCTCTCTCTTGGAGTGTTCACTCTCTCCTTTACATCCATCTCTCCCTTGCTACCTCTCAGGCCAACCCAACTCCAATACTTCCATCTACCTTCTCAGTCATCAGACCCATGAAGCGTGTGTCAGGTGAAGCAATTGCTACCACTTTCTCTCCCCCTCCTCTACCTCAGGCTGACTCACATCCTGGTACAGCCCTCTCCTTGTTCTACTCCACTATTTCTGATACTCTTGATGTCCTTGCCCCTGTCTTGAGGATCCGCCTGAAGCCCAAAGCCAAGTACAACTCTTGGTACAACTCTGACCTAGTTATCATTAAACGTAAGTGTAGGGTGGTTGAGACGAAATGGCGGGCTTCTTGTGCATCCTCTGACAAACTGGCCTGCCGCCGTCTCCAAAGAAAATACCGACTCCTTGCCTGCACTAAGAAGCAAACCCAAATCCAAGCTGTTTCTGTGGCATCTAACAACTCGGCTGAACCCTGCTACAATTTCTACCTCTACTGTCACCCCCCAGGCCCTTTGCACAGCCCTGGCCTCCCGTTTCATCTCAAAAACCCAGGACATCCTGTTCATCCCCCCCCTTTCTCTCTGATTCCTCTGGCCCCCTGCAGCCTACTGTTCTCCCTCCATCTCATCTTTTCCTCTGTTCTCCCCTGACGAGATTTTCAGACAGGTCTGATCTATGAAAGTCTTGTCAAAACAGGTTGTTCCCTGTTCGTTCAAAACCATCCAGGACCCAGTGGTCAAAGTTGCTGGGAGCGGTTTGGAGCAGTGCTCCTCTACTCTTTTAAATTATGTTTTACTGTTCCTATACTTTTATTTTGAAAGGAAACTGTTCCAGAATGGCTTCGTTTTAAAATCAAAGTGTAGGAAGACGTTCAAATGTGCACTTCAGTGCACTGCACTGAATGTTCCCTTAAACAGCAGGCCCATATTCTTGCAGGTTTGTATTGTGCGCGGGAGGGGCGTGGTCATGGTGTTTGTGAGGATCAGGAACTGGCCAGCAGAGAAAATAGTTCCACTACTTCTTCTCATACACTTCGCTCACTGCCAGGACCACATTGACCCCCTTGCCCTGTCTCTGGCCGACTTCTGTAACCATTCCTTTGCCTCTGGAGTCTTCTCTTCCCCTCTGAAGCACTCTCTTGTGCACTCTATTCTCAGAAAACCCACAGCCATCCCCTCTTGCCAGGCTAACTATCGCCCGATGTCTATCACTCCTTTCCTGGGAAAAGTCTTGGAAAAGCTGGCCATCGCCAAGCTTACTCTTCACACCGACTCTGTTGGTGGTCTCCATGACTATCAATATGTCTTCAGAGCTGCAAGCAGTATGGAAACTGCTCTCCTGAACATCTGTGAAAACCTGCTCTCCACCCTCACTCTCACATTCCCTCTGTACTCGTCCTACTTGATCTCTCTTCTGCCTTTGACATGGTTAACCATGCCATCCTGCTCAACCATCTCTGTGATAACCTGGGTATCACTGATCAGGTCATGGCCCTTAACTGGCTGACCTCTTTCCTCTCTGATCGACCCTCCCAGGTCCAACTTGGGTCCTTCCTTTCCTCCATCTCACGCTCACTCTCTACCTGTAGAGTTCCCGAGGGGTCTAACCTCTCTCCCTGTCTGTTTAATTAATACATGGCACCCCTTGCCCACCGCATTGCTGCTCGCTATCGCAACTTTCAGTGCTATGCTTATGGCACTCAGCTCGTTTTCAGGCTTCCCTCTGCCACCTCTTCTCCCTTGCTCATCTCTGACTGTCTGTCTGCCATGCAGGAGTGGTGTGCCGCCAATGATCTATGCCTTATTGTCAGTAAGACAGTGATTCTCCTCATCGGCTCACCTGCACCCTCCTTTCCTGTCACTCTCTGGCCCACCTCCTTTGCTGTTACCACCTTTAAGTCTACAAACCTCACGGTAATCTTCGACTCCACACTCTCCTTCTCTCGTCACATCTCTGATGTCTCTAAGACGTCTAAATATCAACTGCACCTCCTCAGAGGTATTCTTCCTTCCCTCTCCTTCCCCCAGAAGCTTACTGTCTCTAGAGCTCTGGTTCTTTCTAGGCTGGACTACTGCAACAGTCTCTTTCTAAATCTGCCTGCTTCTATTCTCAGCCCTCTGCAACTCATCCAGAACAGGACTGTGAGGCTTGCCCTTGGCGTCAAGCCCTGGGATCGTATCTCTCCAGCCCTGAAATCTCTTCATTGGCTCCTAGTGGCTGCAAGGGTTAAATTGAATAACCTCTGCATTATCCACAATGCCTTCTGGGGCCTGGGTCTAAAATACCTTCAACTCTCTCTCTGTAAATACCTTCCCACTCGAGCTCTTCGCTCCTCCACCTCCAACTCCCTCAGGGTCAGGTGCTTCTCCAAGCAACAAGTTGGATGTAGATCTCTTTCCTCTGCTGGGGCTTGCCTCTGGAACAGCGTCCCTGCCGCTCTGAAAGTTGAGGAGAACCATCTCCGGTTCCGGAAGCACCTCAAGGCCTTCCTCTTTGCTTCTGCCTTTGCTCTTCTTCTCCCATGCTGGTCTGTCTGCTTCAGTTCTGTGCACCTGGTTAACCCTCTGATTTGGGCCCAGGTCACTGCTCACCCAGCCACACACCCGCACTACCTCTTGGCAACCCTTGCACTTGGGTCTGTATCTGTAACCCTGCAGTCTCCTTGCATGCACTTATCAGACAGCCCTTGTCTGCGCTTTAAACCTTGCACTTGCCACCCGCTGGCTGCACTACCAGTTGTTGTTTGTATCCCTTGCTCAGAACCAACATTTCTTAGTGCCACTTAGTGTGTGGAAGTTTAATATCTTGGCAGTACATGCATTCCTGTTAACATTGCCTGTTCCAATCTATAGGTTTTGCATCCATTCCTAGATTATTCTCTGCATTCTGGAATTTGTAGTCCCAGTTTCCTATTGAAAAAAATGCAACTACAACTCCTATAATGCAAAGAAAAAAAACAACACTTGATAAGCACCTACATATTGGATTGGATCACGTTGGCAAGTATGGATGTATTGCCAACATATTAAACTTCCACACACCAAGTGCTACTTAAAAAATGTTCTACAAATCTTTTCCATCTTTTTTTCTTTTCTTTTACAAAAAAGTTACACACAATGCTGCTATAAATGCACATTTGCAATGTTTAACTTTCATGTAAATGTTCCTAAAAACATTTTTTTAAATACTCAGCGTTTTCCCTTTTTCATTCCATATATATGGCACACTTTCAAACCTCACTCATTACATCCCTTACACTGCCACCATTTCCACCTGCTCATACATATTTGTATACCGCCAAAGTATCTATATACAGCACTTCACCATACATATAAAGTACTCTTCTTTCCCAACCTGTACTATAAGTCACCAAGCACTGCTGCAACAAAAATCAACCATTGCATTACCACCAGGCCACAATTTCCCTATTCTTTAAAAACATTACAACACATTACAAATGCATTGCACCACAAAGAGAGCACTTTGTTTGTTAAAATAATCAGTTAAAAAATAACCTAGACATGCACCTTTTTCTCACACCCATTTTTGCCCTGTTCCTTCGAATGTCCCAAACAGCACTACCCCTACTCCAATTGATCTAAAAACAGAGTTAACATACTTTAGAACACCACTTAGAAAAACAATTTCATTAACTTTTATCTCATCAGCTCCTCTTACTCCTCCTGTCCTAGTGACAAGCCCCTGTGAAAAAAGGGTGAAACAAGCTTCCTCAGGCCATGCCGTCTGTTGGACCAAGTGTTTGAATATAGTGACATAGGTACGTATATTTGAACTTCCTTGTACCAGATCCAAACACCCCAGAAAAGAGCAAAACAAATCCTCTGTAATCATCCAGAATGAGATTATTGACTACCACCAATGGAGTAGCCCAAAAAAGAGCACCGCCAGCCAAATGGGTAATCATGAAACCCACCTTGGCTCTGTCTGCTGAAAACAAAGCCTGACAAAATGCAAAGGCTAAACTGCAGGCATCCACAAATTCTCGGTATCTTTTAGGGTATTCATGGTACTTCTCACCCGAAAAACCCCATATCGAGAAGATTTGTTTGTTTGTTAATTCATTTCTAATGCGCACCAGACCCAAGGGTGCAACAGTTACAGGATATACAAAGCTTAGGTTCACCAATTACACAATAAAGTATATTACAGGACATAGACAAATCAAATATATACGTTGTTATACAGTGGGAATATTTATATATTTACAGGGCAGAGAAATCTAATATATACAATTGGAGAAAACATTGTTACCATGCAGGGTGCTCACAAAGAAGGGCTAAAGATCAGAGGACTTGAACCAGTTTATGTAGGTGAATCAGAATTTCGGGTAAGGTTGATCTTCTCTGATGGTATGTGGTAGGGAGTTCCATAGTTCGGCAGCTTTGATGGGGAAGCTACAACCGCCAACCTTAGAACGCTTAAATCTGGGGATAGTGAGACAGTTGAAATTATAAAGTCTCATGGGTCTAGTAGAGGTTCTCCTATGGAATCTGTCCATGAGATAGGTGAGGGCTGCGTTATTCAGTGCTTTGTGGATGAGGGATGCCGTTTTAAGCTGAATTTTGTTGAGGGTCGAGAGCCAGTCATTTTGGTGTCTAATTATAGTTATATGTGATTTTCTGGTCACTCCGAGAGCCGCTCTTAATGCGTTGTTTTGGAGGATTTGTATCCTCTGGATAATCAATTTGTTAGCCCTGATATATAGGGCATTACAATAATCAAGCTACGAGAGTATAAGGGATCTGTCCAGTATAATGCATTTTCATTAGAGAGAAAGGGTTTGACAGTTATAATGATCTTGCAAGTGTAGGCTGTGGCAGATGCCATGGCGTTCAGTTGTTTGGAAAAGGAGAGGGTAGAATCGATGTAGAAGCCAAGGGTCTTGACCTCCTTTGCAACCTTAATGAGGTTGCCATGAATTAAGAAGAAGAAGAAGAAGGAATAGACCTGGTCTAATTTTTTAAGATTAGCGTGGGTGCCCAGGATGATAAGCTCTGTTTTATCATCATTCAGGCATAGACCATGGGTAGCCATCCATGCCTGGATGATGAGATACACCCTATTCAACAAGGCCAAATCCTTAAAGAATCCCCTGAAAGTGGGAGGTGAATCTGAGTATCATCTGCGTAGTAAGTATAGGTGATACCAAGATGGTCCAGATCATCGAAAATGGGCTTGGTGAATATATTGTACAGAGTGGGGGAGACACAAGATCCCTGGGGCACACCACACATGATAGGGATGGGGTCTGCCACTGGTGAAGGGGAGAAGACCCTCATGGTTCTATTACTTAGGAATGACTCAATCCAAGTTATAGAGTTTTTGGAAAAGTGGGCAGCTGAATCCAGGTGGCTGCATAAGACCTTGTGGTCAATAAGGTCAAATCCCGCTGATAGGTCAAGCTGCAGAAGGAGGGCAGTTTTCCCTTTATCTCTTAGTTCATCAACTTGGGACTTAAGGTCGATACCGGCAGTCTCGGTTCCATGTAATGGGCGGAATGCGGATTGTCATGCTCCTAACAGTTTGTGGTTTTCCAAATATTTTTGAATTTGGAGGTAGGCAATCTTGTCAAGGATGTTTAAGAAAAAGGGCACTGTCATGATGGGACGGTAATTGGTAGATATACGTGGGTCAAGGATTTGCTTTTTTAACAGCAGGAGCATCCATGATTCTTTGAGATTTGTGGGCATTGTACCGGATGCAAAGGAGGCATTGATGAGTTTGGAAACTCTCGCTGCATCCTTTATTAACTGGACTGGGCAGAGGTCACCTTGGCAGTTGCACGACTTAAGGGAGAGTATAACTTTTTTACCTCCAATATGGAAGTTTTGGTAAAGTTAAATCGGGCAGAGGAGTAGGCTGCTGGTTCTTTGGGGTGTTGGTACGAGGCAGTTTTGAGCCCGTGGGATATGGAGTTTATCGAGGCCTTTTTTAAAGCTATTTTGTTTTGGATGTTGGATACTTTGTTAGAGAGTGCCTGTTGAATGTCTGAGCACCAGGATGTATCCTTGATGCAAATGTCAGGAATAGGGATGGGTGTTTCAAGTTCCGTGAGGACAGTAAATCATTCTTTCATACTAGAATTGGCATTTGAGATGCGTTTGTTGTAGGAGTTGTATTTAGCTACGCAGATTTCTTTTTTGTATTGGGAAGAGACAGCGGTTAGTTTGGCTTTGTTCATTTCTGACAGGGATGATCTCCAGGTGGTTTTGCAAGACCTCTTTATTTGTCATAACTCCTTTAGTTGTGGGGTAAACCACTTGTTTAGGTGGGATTTGGGCTTGTTGGGTCTACGTTTAAGTGGGGCGATGTTGTCTAGTGAGGTTAGCGTGATTTTTTTGTATTCGTTGACAAGAGTTTCTGGGTCTAGGTTGTCTGCAAGTGCATTAAGGGAAGCGAGGATGGCAGGGATCACCTTGTCGACATTAATGTTCTTTTTATTCCTTGTTAAACAAGGTGGGGCAACAGGTGTAGCTAAAGGAAGTGGTCTTGCAGTTCAGAGGGTAAATGACAGAAGGAAGTGATCAGTCCAAGGTTGAGGTGTGTTGAAGGTGATATTGGCAGTGCAATTATAGTCAGCCACCCAGTCGAGTGTTCTCCCTTTGTTGTGGGTAAGTTCACTGATTTTTTGGGAAATGCCAAGTTCCGACAGGATGTTGGCAGTGGCTCTGGCATGTTTGTCTAATGGGTCATTAAAGCCAGGTTAAGGTCACCTAAGAGAAGAAGTTGGGATGATGTTTTAAGATTGTTAGAAAGTATGTTATAGATGTCCTCCTCAACTGTTCCAGTGGGGCCAGGAGGTTTGTAGATGAGGTGAATCTGGGAATTAACCAGAGGGAGTTTGGCAGTGAGGACTTCACAGGAATGGGTGAGTTGTGTTGAACTAGTCTCATGGAGAGGCTGGATTTGGCGATGATGGCGATGCCTCCACCTCAAGCTTTATCTCTATCCTGTCTAATGATGGTGTAGCCATCAGGGATGGCTAGTGCAAGAATAGGTCCTGCCGCTTCATGCAGCCATGATTCAGTAATGGCCAGAAAGTCCACATTGTCAGCCCGAATCAGGTCAGACACATCTGTGGCATGAGCATCTAGTGACCTGGCATTTATTAAGGCTCCTTTGAGCGGGAGGGCAGAGGTAGTAGCTGTGGCATAAGTTTTGGTAGTAGGTGAGCTTCTATTATTGGATTTGGGACCAATATGGTGCTTAGAGGTGGCGTAGGGACATGGCTTAATGATGGTGTGGCTTAATGGTGGTGTGGTTAGGTTAGCAGTGGTGCTGTTCTGGTCATTGTGAAGATTAGTTCTCTTGTTTATCGAGGGTAGAGATCTGGTACTTGGTTCAAAGATTTTGGATATTCTGGCGTGCAGTCTAGCGTTTCTGAAGCTTAAGGTGCAGGGATTGCTTGTGATGTGGCAGACTAGTCCTGCTATGGGTTGGACGTCAGTCAACATTTTTGTTTAGCTAGTGGTAACTTGTGTATTAAGGAGAGAGAGCCTAAAGCACAGTAGTAGATTAATAGTAACAATGGAACTAAGGGTACAGGCATTACCGGTTATGGTGATCATATTGTGATAGGCTATTAGTTATGGCTAAGTGTAAGGTCAACAGTAGAGGCTGGATCAGTTAATATACTGAGTTAATCTAGCAATGCAGGCATCAGCAATTACATTTAGTAAGACAGACTAGCTCGAATTTGGCATTAGGTTGGTAATTACTAGGCAAGTCAAAGTTGACAATACAGGCAAGATCTGTTAATATGCTAAATTAATCTAACAATGCAGGCAGCAGTAGTAAGTATGTAGCAAAGGAGCCATTATGGTAATGGCATAGTTGGATTACCTTCTATTGATCTGTACTGTAACTGTGTATGCAAGAATATGCGCCTGGATGCCTTCGGCTTGGTTGCGCTTTACAAATAAACTAAATACAAATACAAATACAAATATGCTTAGGCTTGTACTGTGTGGCTAGACGTATGGGTGCCATGCCGCAGTACCATGTATGTGTGGTATTTTGTAAGAAAACTAGGCAAAAAGGTTCAACTGTGGCATGACAGACAGAAGTACAAATCATTGTAATAGGTCATCTAATTACCATGGGCATATTACCATGGGCATACTAGGTGCCTTAACGCAAACCTTTCATGTGAACACATAATAGTTATAACTAGGAGGCCTATGATTAGGGCGAATAGCTCAGCGCGCTGTTAAGTATTTCAATCAGGCGATGTACCATGGTCTCAGCCTAGTATGCAGCACATAACCAACATGCTCATTTTAATATATATATAGGTTCAATATTTTCGGTGATACACCACTCATATCAGACCCCTTTTCAAATACCCCAGGTCACGATGGACCAGGAATCAGGTTGGTTGGTAAAGGTAATATTTATTTATTTATTTAAAATTCAAATCAAACATATGCTTTTTAATATATGGGGCAGCAATCACCAATGTGGTGACAATAACAGATAAGAAGGTATGTAACTTAAATTCACTCTTTAGCAACAAAGATGGAAAACACCAGAGAAAAGAACACATTTGGCTTGTTTGGAGAGCTATCACTTAAGTTAGGATTTCCCCCTGCAATATTCCTCAACCCACAAATAAGCAATTCTAAATAGATATAAGGAAGCAGCAGGTAATCCGGAATAAGGAATAGAAAACAGAATTCAAATCCAACCTTCCCTCCCCAAACAAGAGAGAAAAACGGATTTGAAACCCTACTATTTAAAATGACATTTCGGAAATGGCTGAATAAAACACTGAATATGTTCAAAAATCCTTAAATAAGTAAAACATTTCTATGGGAGCAACATTGGAAAGATACTAGCAATCATAAGCAGTAGTTTGAGCAAAAGTAAACAATTTGAATTTGAATGGAAGGTTGAAAATAATTTAGAACAGAAATAACACATGAAAAACTTTGCAAAAATATTGATTCCTGCCTAAAATTAACCAAACAGTTTTAATTAAAATGGGTTGGGATGTAGCTATTGGTCTTAGGTACACTCTGGCATTCAAATTAAGTCTCTAGCTATTAAACTGAGGGAGATATGCAATGTAGAATAAGAGGCGGTTTCAGAAAAATCGGGTAGTGAAAACAGAAAAGAAATACAGTTTGGACAAGAAAATAAGTAGAATACTAAAGAGGGACACAGTAAGCTCTGGAGTTGACTCATTACTTCAAGCCCAGATCCCCAGCACCCGCTCTGGCGGAACTAGACCGACTACTCGAAATAGAATTGATAGTTTAGGATTTACACAAGATAAAAATGACTAAAGAAATGGTGATTAGCAAGATAAACCAAGAACAGGATTGCAATAAGGATTCTGACAATGTTACAAGTTATTAAGGTAAGGATAGTATGGTTTAGAGATTGGGATAGGACAAGGTAAGGTATGCAATGGTTTTTCTAGGATTCCTATTAATACTTACAGTCCACCTTTAATTTAGGATTTTGGATCATTAAGGGTTCTGGTCATCACACAGATCGGGTCTAACCAAGGACAGCTGGGCACATATGGCGGAAGAGGATCTGCTGGGCTGTTCTGGTGACCGGACTGCACTGGGCTGGCACTTCCGGTTACTGGATACTACAGATTAGAGGGGTGCTGAGTTTCAGCAGCCATGAATTTAGTATTAGCAAGCCAAGCAGAATCAGGATGCTTCCCTTGTTTTTTTTATTTTTAGAATTTGAGGCCTAGCTGAAAAGGGGTCAGAAATGCATACGCCTTGGCTTTGCAATGAAAATCTGGAATCAGGATCAAGCAGGATGAAGAAATCAGGATCAGGACACCATGTAGGAAGTCAGGAAGAAATTCAGGAATCAGCTGTGTGCTGTCAGGTGCCCTTATTTATCCTGTCAGATGACATTGCTACAGTATATGGTAGGGGCAGGCTTATTACCCACACCCATAGTGCTAGGATTGGGCAAGGTAGAAGTCTCCTCCTAGCTCACAGCTGATTGAATCACAGAAAATGGTGTCATGTTTATGGGGTGATATTTACAATATCTATTTCCACAATTACATATGTATGCAGTTATAACCTCTGAGAAAATCAGTTACACAGGTTACATATTTTGTGTGTCATATTTCAATCCAAACCCCAAGTGTGTGGGACCTGGCTTTGCATTTCTGCTGCATTTTGGCAATTTTAACCATGAAAGATTTGGCCTAAAATTCCCCAATTCTGTACACAGATGTGCATTTACCCCTGGAATGTGTGTACAAAATGGTATGTTCGCAACATAAATACTTTCCCCACTATCTGTCATTTTTTACAACTTCTGTTCCTTGTGCAGTAATGAATTCTACCAAGTTTTCAAATAAATAGCATACAATTAGATTTAGAACTACCAACTTTTCATATTTTTCCTAATTCTTGCTGCAAAGTTAAATGTCTTTAAAATTCAGTTACAAAATAACCTTTTAAACCAATGTCACTTGATCCGTTTTTTTTATCTTCCTTTCCCCCAACTGCAAGCAGCTGTCAATTCCTTTGAAACAGGATCAGGGGCCTCTTGATTGAAGGTTTTTATTGCCCCTCACACTTGACAGGTGAGAGTGTCAGCCTGCTATTGACCCTGCCTGGAGCAAATACGAATGTCTGATGAGCTTGGGAAGTACCTTTATCCTGGTGCATTCAAAGTCCTCCAAGCTAGCAATTAGAGCTTTCCTGTTCCAGAAGTTTATGAGGTGTCGCCCTTTCTCAGGGCTAGCAACTGGCAGAGCAAGTTTTTTTTTATATAGATTGCCAATTTAGCCTGAATTTTAGCTTTTATTTTCTCATTTTACATCTTGACTTAAACTTATGGAATCAAAACAGTTTATAGATGTACTTTTACCAGCAATAAATCCTTTTACATTTCTAAATAAGCAGGCATTTGTACAACAATGTATTTTTAAATAGGCGATTTTCTCTCTTCAGTCAGAAAAAACACATTTGACTATTTCTTTAAATTCGGTTTTCATCTCCAGCAAATGCAAACTTTCTGCTGCTATAGTTGTTTTCTTGAGTGTGGGAGTTGTTTTGCAGAATGGATACATTTAAGAGGCATCTATTTAGAGTCTTTCTCTGAACAGCTGATTCTTGATACTTTTGCAAAGAAAATAGACATGTTTCCCCTGTAAAATGAAACCATAGCCCATGGTTGATTCTTTAAAGATACCTTTGACAGGAGCTGTCATTCAAATGAGGCCCGGTTCCTCTGAGACACAATGGATGATCCTGGGCATTGCAGGACCTTTTCAATCACAGTGATTCACGATAAATTGATAAACTTCGTGCCAAGCAACACTTTTAAGGTTGAAAAAGGTGTCATTATAATAGGCATTTTGGGTTTACAGCAAAGTAAGGCTGCCTTTTTCACTTCACTCCATGTTAAATGTTGCAGAGCACACTGGCACATTCCTGCAGTGAGTATTCGGTTCCACCCCACCTGTGTGGCAGGGTGGTGCAGCCATTTCCACGCAGTTTAGAGATCTTGGAGCGCACAAGAGTCAGCGCGGCCATTTTGCTGTTTCTTGCCCCAATGCAGCAAGGTGATGTAGCATAGCACGGTTGAGTGGGTCAGTATATTCCACAGCGGCAATTCAGGTAATGGCAGCAATGAGACCAGATAACCTGAGAGGCCACGAACTGTATGTGACATGATAGACTAACAATAGCGCAGATTTAGTTTTGGGCCATTGGCCTCAGATGCGATATGGGCACCAGAAGAATAGATCAAACGGGAGAGGTAATAATCCGGCAATGTGGCACAATCGTTTCTGGATGTATCGGGCAAGATGTAAATGGTCTAAAACAGGGTACAATAGCATGCAAACAATAGTGCTATGTGCGGAATGTGTAACAATCTAGTGATCTTGTATGGCCGAGGTACCTTGATAGCCAATACGAGAATGTTATGTTATGCAATTGTAGCATAAGGTTTTTGGTAGAAGTGCAGATGATTGGTCGGAGGATGCTGTCCAGATGAGTGAAACGCCCTGCTGAGCCATTGCCTGTGAGTACAGCATTCTCAGCTTTTAAGTTTTGTAGTTCCACAGTAAGTCCCTGGAAGGCAGCTACAAATTCCTGTATCTGCTCCATTTCTTTTGTTGGTTTTTGGCATTGCAATTACCTTAGAAGCCTTGTGGGATTTCGGATTGAAGAGGTAAGGTCTGGCTCCCTAGGTAGGCACACCAATGTCTGTAGATGTAACAGAACAGCCAGATGGCTACCCTGAGAGGGTAAGTCTCAATAGTGGAGGAAAAACACTGGTACGGCAAAAACCTCCAAGGTGAAGCAGTCAGCAAACAGGAAGGTCTTATATGTATTCCCAGCAGCTGAGAAATATGGAGAACCCAAGTGGAATACATGAGTAGATAATACTGCCAAGCAGAGTAACATAACTTGAGCCAGAACTAAATATTGAGAAGCGCAGAAGAAAGGAAGAACGTAGAGCGAGGAAATAGGAAGCAAATGCAAAGTAAGGAGGCAGAAATAAGGACAGAGATGAGCGCTCTAGCAATCTAAGAAATGACGGGATTGTGACACTCTGCTTACTGTCTTCTTTTCCTTTTTGTAAGTGATCCCAAATGTACAGTGCCATCTTGATGCTGTGACATCATGGCATGAAGATGTAGGGACATGGTGCCATTTTGGAATTTGCCAACGTCCTGTATTCCACCTCTATAGAGACGTGCATGTTTGCATTTGCCATTCCCCGTAGCAGCAGTTAAGACTCTTAACATGTGGTCGCTGGCCAGGGCCGAAGGCCCTCACTAGTGGACCCAGGAGAGTAGGAAAATGTGCAGCGGCCACGATTAGTGGCCCGGTAGTGTTTTCAAATTTAGTGCCAGGCTGTGGCTAGTGGGCCTGAAATCTTGGGGGAGCATATACAGTGGACACGACCGAAGGCCATGGCCAGTGGCCTGGCACTGCTTTAAAATATAGAGTGGGCACACCCATAGGCCCTTGTTACTGGGCCTGAAATATTGGGAAATATATACAGTGGACAGAGTCAAAGGCCAATGGCTAGTGGCCTGGTAATGCCTCGGAATATAGAGTGGACACTTGCGAAGGCTGTGCCCCCGAGTAAGGGCCTAAGGGGGGGAATATATACAGCCATGGCCAGTGGCGTGGAAAAACTACGGTATAACAAAACCCTTGAAATTCACTGAAACATCTTTTGTTAAAGTTCAGTTGAGTTGACCAGATTTACTGCAACAAAACCCCTGAAATTCAGCACATTTGGGAAGTCATGGTCAGCTTAATGTGGCATATAATGTGTTAAAATATGCAACTGGCATGACCAAAAGCAGTGGCCACTGACCATTGCCAAAGACCATGGCTAGTGGCCCCTTAATGTGTTAAACTACATTATCGGGCTATCGGAAGCGACCGCAGTACAATCACTCGTACTCGTATTCTAGCGGTGCCGGCTTGATAGTCACGTGTCACGCTGTGCGCGAGGTCCTTTACTCTAATTCCTTCGCCGGGGAGGCGAGAGGCGGTGAAGGCAACACCGGCGACGTGCGGCGTGCGGTTAGCGGGAGCTGCGAGCTGTGACCCGCCGGACCGCGGGATCCGCTGCCGGACTGGGACCCTGGCGTTGGGCGCCGAGGGACAGTTGGAATTAGCCACGGGGACCAGTGCCACAGTCTCCCTGCCCCTGCTGCCTGTCGCGCCGACGCCGTCTCCTGCGCATTCTGCGCATTAAGGTGAGCTGACGAGCCCAGTGAACTGGGGGCGGATGAGTGAACCCGCCGGCGCACACACTGAACAGGTGGCGCTTCGGCGGATTGCACGATTACGTGTGCCATATTGTTGTGATTTCCTGGCCTGCCTGCGAATGAGACCTGGTAGCCCCCAGGTTAGTTAACTAGGGGAGAGCATACCCTAAGTACCATACTGAGGGAATCTGTGAAACCCACACGGAGACTGCGGGCCTTGGCCTTTGATCCGGCTTGGGTAGCCCCCTGACCAATTAACTAGGGGGAGTACAAAATAAGGGCAGGAAGACAACATTGCCTGTGGGTGTGGAGCTAGAGGAATTTACCCAGCCACACAACTACTTGTACCATATACCCCATAAATTGGGAGTAACAGATATCTGTTGGGTTTAGAAAACATTGTGATTAATACCACAGACATGCAGCGGGGACGAAGAGCCCTCCACTCGATATATAACTTGAGGAAACCCAAGTGCCTACCGACTAAGGAGGCTAAAGAGTGTTTAAAGAAAGTGGGCAAAGCCAAAAAGAATGCTAAACACACTCAACCAGTGACTCAAGGAGCTATAACTGAATTTTTCCCGGTGAATCCGCCCCCTGCCATTAACTCAACAGCAATTGAGGAAACAATTGCCCCTAAAGATAAGGACGACCATCCCCCTGATGCTACTAACTTTGAAGACATTGACAATAATTCCTTGTTGGAGCTCTGCCTGTCTATACAGAGAGGGATGCTGGTACCAACCTCGCCGAGACCAACAAGCGCCATAACGATCCCTAAAGACAATAGTATGAACAGCACCACAGGGGTGTATCAGGTGGGTGGAAGGAGTGAACGTCTGTCTGTTTCACCTAATTTAGTAATGGCATCGATGGAGGATGACCCTGATAATGGGACGGACGATAACATTGAGGTCCACTCTAGTGTAAATAAGATAATCGAACTGCAATCGTCGGTGGCGGCACTACAATTTGCCCTTAAGATACTGCTGCAGATGTCGGGGCGCATTCTGGCTAACACGAATGCCATTACAATGTACTTGGATACTAAAGATCTTCCCCGAGAAGATGCAGATAGTAATCTATCAGCAGCGCTATGCGCAGGTGATGAGATCAACGAACAAGAAGTGGAGAGGGAGGAGATAGATGACCTGGAGGCTCCTAATAACATCAGCACACTGGAGATATCCTTGGAGGAGGCGGATGAACAGGAGCAGGAACCTAGCCCTAGGTCTCCTCTCACACGTAAACAACGTAGACGTGCAAAAAAGGCACAGAAGAATAAGTTGGCGGCCTTAGATGCTCAACATCCTACGCCAGGGATTAAACCAGTACTGGAGACACGGTCGAAAAAGGCCAGGAAAAGAATGATGAGAGCAGCCCAACGGGCAGCTAGGGCCAAGGGCCCCTTGTTAGATTGGCTGATACTTGAAAAGAAGGCTGACAAAGTGGATGATAATGAAGCATCTGTGATGTGTGAGGAATCAGATCTGGAGTCCAGTATACAACCACAGTTGGAATGCGTACCCGAGACATCGGTATTGGCAAACCCCGAGGAGATAGTATCAATGGACCAGAAAAAAATAGAGAATGATGTAACTACCAATCGCATAATCTTCATTAAGAATCTATATCCTAGTGGTAAAAATCCCTGGTTAGCACGCTCGGAACTGTTTACAAGACTATATCATATACCGCAATTGCGTGTTCTGAAAACAGAGGATTTTATGTTCATCGAACCACTGGGATGTCCTAATCCGAATGTATCAGCCATACATTGCATGTTTCCGACCACAGCCCAATTGAATAAGAAATATAAAACAGAGCTAATAGCAGTGGACATTGAAATTGATGTGGACCCTTTGGAGAAGCAATTAGCCCATGAAGTAGAAGAAGTTAATCCAACATCCGAGGTGGAGATGGCAACTAAATCTATGGGAGATGGAAACCCTGCTCTCATCGAAATACAACAAGCTCTAAAAACATTGCTAGAAGCCATCCCGTGACTGATAAAGAAGCATTGATGCCTAACAATACTTTCCTGGAATTGCAGAGGATTTTCTCATCTTCTAAGACCAAAGGGGTCTGCAGAATTATTGGCACAATACAGTTGCATCTGTCTTCAGGAGACATGGTTGCTTGATCCGTTGCTACTTGACGGCTATACCATATATCAAGCAGATGCCAAGCGGGGTAGCAGTGGACGTCCTTTTGGGGGTTTATTAATTGGGATTGTGAACTCGATTGTGTCACATAAGATTAAGTGCAAAGCAGAGGAGCAGCTACTGGCGGTGGAAGTCGAACTCCATGACGACAGAGGCCCGGGACGGTACTTATTAATAAATCTCTATAACCCCCCAGGAGCATTGGCTCGGGATCTGCTACAGGAAGCGATACAGGATCTGTTGTCATCTTGGTGGCTAAAAACAGGAAATGTTGCTGTAATGATCATGGGGGACTTTAACTGCCATATGATTGATGAAACACGCTTACCCCCTAATCCGGACCTTAACAGTAGGTGCGTTATGACCCATGAGAAAAGAGACGCTGAGGGGCAGGGCTGGCTACAATTGCTTGGAGCTTGGGACATGGCCATGATAAATGGCCGAACTTTGGGAGACCGGCCGGGGAAACCCACTTGGACAAATGGAAAGTCGGTCAGCACATTGGACTATATATTTATGTGCCCGGAGCTGCAGACAAGAGTAGTGGATATGACCGTCGGGTGTAATGAATGGAGCGACCATGCATCACCGCAGTGTACTTTAAATATCCCATTATACCCGCAGATGTTCTCGAACATGGGCACTATCCAAACTAATGTGACAGGATCCAGAATTGTATGGTCAGAAAGAAATGTCACCATGGCCAAAGAATCACTTGAAACTATTGCAACCATGGGTATCCACGATTTTAAATGTATGTCGATCAATGAGATTGAGGATTGGATATCCAGATTCTCATGTAAACACACATTGGCAAATAAGCGATCAATGCTAAAAACAGGGGGAGTAACACCTCCATTTAACAGGGAAATTAGGGATGCCAAGAGAGGACTAAGAGCAGCTACTCGCAGATTGAAATTGATGAATCTATCTGGACCTATGTATCGCGAGAAAATAAGGAAAATCAAAAATCGATATAGAGCAGAGATTAAAAATATCAAGACCAGCGAGAAAAATAATAGGTATCAAAAACTAGTGCAAACCATCTGCACTAGAAATTCCCGTGGTATCTGGTCACTCCTCAATGAGAATAGGGAGAAGACTAAAGGTCCCTTAATTAATCCAATAAGCAGGGTGGTGTGGGAAAAATTCCTATTGGAAAGGAATAGTGGAGGGTCAGAAACCCCAAAGAACCTTGGGGTAATAGTACCCCCATGTCCGCCTTTTTCTGTCACTCCTGAGGCAATATTGGAGAAGATAGCAGCCCTCAAGGCATCTAGAGCACCTGGCCCTAACGGTCTGGCTAACATAGTGATCAAGAGCCATCCTCTATTTTGGGCTGATCTGTTATCCCTGCTCTTTAAGAAAATCCTAGAGCAGGGGACAATACCTTGCTCCTGGCAAACTGCCATTTTGATACCTGTATTTAAAAAAGGTAACCGTATGGAGCCTAATAACTACAGATTACTATCTATGTTAGATGTCTCGGGCAAGCTTTTTTCCTCATTAGTTCTCAGTGAGTTACAGAGATGGGCGGATAAGTGTAACATTCTTAGTAGATTCCAATGCGGGTTCAGGCGAGATTTCTCCACTTCCCACAATCTTCTGGTTATGGACATACTTCGCTCACGGGCGCTTAGTAAGGGACAGCCTCCGCTGTATGCTCTATATATCGATTTCCAGGCAGCTTTCGATACCATCCCCCGAATGAGGCTATGGGCGAAACTAGAGAAATTGGGATGCCTGCCCGGCTTGCTCTACTACCTAAAATTACTACATCACAATACTTCGGCTTGCCTTAGACTTGATCAGGAAGGCAATCTAACACGTAAGGTAAATCAAGATAGTGGGGTAAAGCAGGGATGTGTTACTGCACCCCTAGTTTATAACCTCTATGTATACGACATCCCTGTAGCTCTGAGTGAGGTTAACAACTGTCCCCCCAAAGTTGGTAAGATACCTTGCATAGTGTTAGCTCATGCAGATGACCTGGTGATCTTCGACACTACCATAGGCGGTTTGAGACGCTCTGCTTCCGCCCTGTGGGACTATGCGAAATTAAATGGCCTGAAGATTAATTTAGATAAAACAAAGGTCCTAAGATTCACTAGGAAAAAAACAACACGGGTAAATCTGATAGTACATGGAAGCATCATACCCTATGCTCCATCGTATCGTTACCTGGGCATTGACATTGAGCCCCTCAGTGATTACTCACTCTGTAGACAAGGGCGGAGTATAAGAGCTTTGCAAGTTACCTTGCTTATCGCCTCGTTTACTAAAAAACAGGGCGGCTTTACTCTCTGGGGAACGCGGCAGCTCTATATTCAAGTAATGGCACCCATGATTATATATGGCCTTGATGCTCTGCATACTATGGATCTTGGATGGTTACAAATACTGGAGGGCAAGTTCTGGAGGCGGATTCTGGGTTTATCCCCAGGGGTGCCGATGGCCCTGATTAGATTAGAATTGGGCCTATTGTCTCTCAAAGCCATGGTATTGAAGAAAAGAGCTGGCTTCCATCTCAAGATGACAAATGGCCCTGCTAATCCCCTACTCTTTGTAATCCACCAGGAGGTGACCAAAAAATATTCTACGTCACCCTTACATAAAGACATGTCTACATTTCTCACTGATATTGGATGGACCCAAAGAGGGAATATGGTCTCCAGGGAAACCCTTCATGCACTTGGTAAAAAAGTGGATCTATGGGATTGGCTTGAGAACTTTGCTCATCTAAGTACTCTTAGGTCCTACCAATTTATTAAATATCGCCTGTTTAGTTACATGAAGCCTCAAGCTTACTTATCCCTGTCTCCCTCCAGTAGACTCAGATGTTTTATCATCCTATTTAGATGTGAGCAACTACCGACCTTGTATAAGCGAGGCGCTTGGGAAAAAATCCCGGTTGATAAACGTATATGTCGCCTCTGTAAAATCACAGAATGTTTGGAGACAGCTAGACATGTACTCACTGGATGCTTGGTACTGAGAGCCACGATTGTACGTCATTTGGGGGACTTTGTGCATGATCATGCGACCATACCTGAAATGCCCTTTTGGCTGTACTGTACCAATACCAGTAATATGCACCTATTCGTCGCATTATATAACATCTGGCAACAAGTTGAATTGGAACTAAAATGTGAACTGGAATTATCACAGGATGGATGAAGCCTAAGGGAGTGCATAGAGAATCCCTGTGGCAACAGTAATTAAGTGGGCAAATAGAACTATATAAAGGTTGCATGTATTGCAAGTATGATTTTATTAGTACATATGTGTATACGGTTCGAATTGAATATAATGTAATGTTTGTATTATATGTAATTGTAATATGTAAATTATATGTGTAAAGTTTGAATTTATTTCATACTGTATCACATTAAATAATTTGATTTGATTTGGTTAAACTACATGGTGGGCATGGCCAAAGGTAGTGGGCACTGGCTATAGCCAGTTAGTGCTGTAATCTAATGATAGAATCCATCAGTGATGTCATAGATTACATAATTAGTAATGTCACCAGTGATGTCATCAGTGATGTCATCAAGGAGGTCATCTGTGGTGTCATCATGGTGGTCATAGGCTGCACAACAGGGGGCATGTATTTAAGGTGGCTTTAGCGGAATTCTAGGGGTTTTGTTGCATTAAGTTCTTACCTTAGTGTCCCTGGAGCTAAAACAAATTCCTGGACTTACAGGGCCTGTGGTAGCGGCCCTGTAGTTATGGTTAAGCTGCTCAATCCATAGGAAGAGCACTTTTTGGGCAGCTTACAAATTCGCCCCCTCAGACGAATCCTCACAAAACTTTGCAGTAAAAGTATATGGCCCGGTCAGATTGGTCCTGCAAAGGTTGGTGAGGTTTCCTGCAGGGGGAGCTATAGGAGGGTCCAAAAATGTGTGGTTTTTCTCATAGATGCAATGCAAAAGAAATGTGCATATGCCTACAGTCCAAACCGTTGGATGGATTTTCAAAAAAATTGCTTTTTGTAAATTTGGTGTAAATCCGTCAATAAGTTTTTTTTTTAAACGGCCAAAAAGTAGGTAAAAACAATAAGTGATATCTGGGTTCGGTCCAAGGACCCACTTCCCTATTCGATACGCGGACGGGCCTCCGATTGGCCCAGAGGACAGCGTGACATTCAAGGACATCAGACGTGCCCGCTGATTGGATGCTTAAAAGCGTGAGATGCATCATATTTTTGTGAAACTCCTGCCCGCTGTCTGTGAACATTGCAGTAAAAACATATTATAAAACACAACATTTCACTTGTCAAGCGAATGAAACAATCTCTGCGGAGGGGAGGGCTGATGAGGATGGGATGGGATATTTTCTTCTCTGATGTCCGCAAACAATCTGGGGCACTCCTGTGGTGTTCGCTAACATTTATGCTTATTTCTGCTTCGCAGGGTTGGTGAAAAGCAGTTTTTGGATCGCGTTGGTGCCACTTTATGAAACTGCATGAAATTTTGCAATTTAATTCTAGACCTGATTCTGAATGGTTTTGCCAAGTGTGGTGCTGTTTTGTCAAGATGGGACTAAATTAGAGGGGGTCCCAAAATATTGTAAATGCTTATAAATGCGGTGCCAGTTGACGAATCTCCACAAATGTTTGCAAAAAGGTTTTGGATCTAGATATGAACGGTTTTGCAAAGTTTGGTAGGATTTTGTCAAAACGGGGCAAAATTAATGCGGGGGTCTCAACATCTGTATATGGTTTATAACTTTGTTGCCGTTTGATGATTGTGGGCAAATGTTTTCAGAAGGATTATAGAACCAACCTTGAATGTTTGTGCAAGGTCCGAATGGATTGTGTCATGTCAAGTGGGGGCTAAGTTATATGAGTATTGTATGTACGTACATTTTGAAACTTTTGAAAAAATAAAAAGTTGGTGGATTTGCAGCAAGCACGTGTATAGAGCATTGTTAAGGACCTGAAAGCTTGGTTCTGCAAATGTGTCCGTGTTTCATTTTTTTGCAAAGTGTCATATTTTAGGTACAAAAAATAGTGATATAACTTTGTTGACTGACTTCTGGCCTGTGGTCATGAATAGTGGCCAGATTGACTAAGGCCTAAGGCCATGGCCTGGACAAACAGGCTACTGGCCATGATGATGGTAGACCAGGAATGGGGTTAAGGTGACCACCAGGGACTGGCTATGTGATAAAGTATTTTTAAAATTGGGATAGATTTGAAATGGAAAAAAATGTGCTTGTGGGTACAGGTTGAAGTGCTGGATGGGATTCCTCAAATATTCATGAGGAGAGTGAGCAAGTACTGGAAAGTTTGGTTTTTCGAATATGTCCTGTGTTTTTCTTTTTTAAGGTGTAAAATTGTATTACACAACACAGTGATTTAACATTGGCATCTGGGCAATGGGGCTGGCCATCAGCAAGGAAAAATGTGTCCTGTAATTTGCTTATTGGGGCATGTGGCATGGCCGAAGCGTTAGGTTTGAATGAGAACAAATATTGTGCTTGCGGTTACAGTCTGAAGTGGTGGCCTAGACTACAAAAATCCTGTGAGATGAGTATTAGCAAGGAGCTGGAAGCATGTTTTTGGAAATATGTCTTATGTTTTATTTTTTGAAACTGAAAAAAATTTAAGTAAAAAACTAGTGATATACATTTGGTTCCTGTGTAGTGGGCCTGGTCCTCGGCAAACACAAATGTGTACTCTAGTTTGCTCATTTGGGAATGCGGCATGGCCGAAGCCCATGCCCTATGGATTTAGAGACTGGTCATGGTTGTAAGCCATGAGCACTGGCCATTGGTTCCATGATTAGGGTATACTGGAAACTGAGCTAGGATGCAGGGTAGGTGCAGTGAATAATAGGGGTGGTTTGGTTTGGCTGGGTCTTAGTGGAGCATTATGCTGTAGACAATTGAACAATGATTTACATCCCCAGCATGCCATGCTGATAACGACAGACATAAGTATGTGTTGCAAAAAATATGTTTCTTAAAGGAGGTTTATAGTTCGTTCATATATATGAAAAGAGGAATTATGAATAACTTATATGTTGTGCTGTAACACCATAAAACATTTTCACTTATACAAACCGATTAAATTGATAGAAGAAAACTGTGTTACAGGTATGCTATGGTTAATATGCATCCCACCCTTGGGACTCCTCTGCTCCAGTAGTTACCCAGTGGTGTCTCAGCTTGGCATACCTTGGCATTTCCCTTCTGGGTTCTCATGGGCATTTGCCCATCTATACTGCCCGGTCTATTTATGCACTACTCTCACTGCATAATGTATATGTGCATTTATAGGATTATTGTGTAAAACATGTTTTGTATAGGGGAAATGTGGAAGCAAAAGATTTGTAAACGATTGTTAAGTGGCAGTTTGTGTGTGGAAGCTTAATATGGTCATTCGGTTATAGGGTTATATGTACAGTTTTTGGAAGTGATTGGTGGATGGACGTGTGACTGTTTGAAAGGAGGCATTGAGGGAGTGTTACAAATATAAAATTAAAAAGGGTAGAAGGCTGCCCTATGCGATGATGTGCACGTGCCGTCTGCGTCTTTTCATGATCCATGGCATTGAAAGAGGACTGTGAAAACCTTAGATAGTTCATTGATTATGGTCCTTATTGAAAGCTAGAGAAAGGTATTCGGGATAGAAAATTGTTTCTGTCGTTTTATGTTTTTCTCTTATATACAATTGGACGTTAGCACTCTGGGCTGGTGGGGCATCCTATCAGGTGGGTAGACATGCAGGCTTGAACCACTGGTACAAGCCCTCATTCCAAGTTGCCTGACGGCCGGCTAACCCTGCCGCCATCTTCCTTCCCACCCTCCATCCCATTTTTTTTTCTTTTTGACCCCCTACTTACTTTATTTCGGCAGCGGCGGGTGTCGCTGCTGCATTCACTCCTTTTCCTTGCCTCCCGTACGGCACCATGAAAGGGGGAAAGGGGCTCCATACAGAGCCCCACCTTCCCTTTCTATGGTGGCCATCTGGGAAAAAGGATTTTCCTTCCTACAGTGGGATGCTGCGTGTGTCCCACTGTAGGAAGGAAATTCCTTTTTTAGCACCCCGTGTTACCGGTTTGGCAACCCAGGGTGTTAAAGGCCTTCATCCCCTGTTGCAGGGGCTGGAATCGGGGATAACGTTCTGGAGCCCTCGTTACGTTGGAAAATCTTATTGCGTTTATTTACTTTTGTGAGAAATGTAAAGTAGAGTCTATAAGATTATTCTTTTTAGTTCTGTATTTTAACTGTGAAAGGTGGTTCCTAAAGGAACCTTTTTTGTTGTTTTTGTTGTTTTTTTTACAGAAGAGGTCAGAAAGTAAGGTGGGGAGGGAAATGAGAAAAGAAGCACCAATTATTAATATGGAGGTGCAGATGGACAGGAGAAGATGTTCCACATTTGTTACATCTAAAATAGGGGCAGTGTTTCTCATGCTCTTTGAATACAGCTTCAAAAGCACTTCGAAATTACTCCCACCTGCAGAGTGGTGTGTTGCTGTTTATACAGAGTACGGTGGTCTTCGAAAGATATGGATCAACAGCCTCTTTTATGGCTTGCAAAGAAGCTGGTGGGATTTTGTGTCCCACAGAAGTAGGCTGTATGGTTACAGTATTGGTTGCGGAAGATGAGATGGAGGAAGACAGCCTAGTACTTGCTAAGAAAGGAACAACCTTTCAGAGAGAATTGCAGTGTCTGAATTTGGTGTGGCAGCACATGGCGGTGGTCCCGTAGGAGCACTGTCCAGGTAGTCTGCGTCTGAGGACAATGTTGCACTTAGTGCATTTCACTTTGGCAGCTTTAGCCTTTGGTACATTTCCAACAGTGGTAAAGGACTGCCAAGTTTCAAAAAGTGTATAGATGTGTTAAAAGTGATTCTAGAAGGTGTGAAATGGCAGTGTTTTAAGGTGAAACTTTGTAAATTGGACAATAACTTTGCTATATTGGGGTAAGTATGATATAAGTAAGTTGAAATTAACTGAAAAAACTTTGTTGAAGGGACAATATGGTTGTTACACTAATAAAAACCTATACAATTCACTGAGAAAACCTCCAGAAATTCTCCAGTTGTGGTAGGCTAGCAACCATAACTCGTGCCACCACCGTGCACTGCTAAGACTAATACCTAGGATATGAAAGATGTCACTGATAACATCACTGATGACATCATATATTAAATGAATGTTAATAAATCATCTGTAGACATATAGCACCTTTTACAAAAACAAGCCTAATCATGCCAGTAAACAAAAAGAAGTGGTCCAGAAATGTGATGTCATCAGTGATGTAATCTTTCATGTCCTGGGTGTTGGTCTTAAGAGTGCATAGTGGTGGCACGAGTTGTGGTTGCTTAGCTTACCATAACTGGTGAATTTTGGGGGGGTGGTTCGGTTTTACTTGTAGCCATATTGTCCCTTTAACAAAGTGTTTTTCATTGAATTTCATATGTTTTTATTAGTGCAACTTAACCATAACATGCAATTTTATTAAATGGTGCCAACGTTATAAGCCATCCAAGAACTGCTTTTCACCAACCATGTAATGCAGAGATGTCCACGAACTTCAAAGGACTGTTTGCGAACATCTGGACTTTTCGCTGACTTTTACGGTGAAAAAAACACCTGTTTTTTCACTTCTTGCAGCCATATTCCATCCCATCCTCATCACACCTCACCTCCCCAGAGATTATTTGATAAGTTTGACAAGTGCAATGTTGTGTTTTTTAATATGTTTTTACCACAATGTCAGCGGATACCGGTCGCTGTCCGTGAATCCAAGATGGTGGGCATTTCCCAAAAATCTGGCGCACTTCACGCTTTCTACCATCCAATCAGTGGGCGCGTCTGATGTCCGTGGACATCACATCGCCTTCTAAGCCAATCGGAGGCCTGTCCGCGGACCAAACAGGGAAATGAGTTCACGGACCGGACCCAGATATCACAAATTCTTTTGACTTACTTTCAATCCATCATTACTTCAGTGGTCTAATATCAATTAGGCTTTGAAGCTTGGCCTTGGGAGTGTTCTTAGCTTCTGTGAAATTTAGGGAGTGAGAGCACACTCTGCCCTCATGCGTAGGTCTGACCATCTTGTTCGTCCAAATTCATACTCCCATGTGACTGGAGACCTTGGAATTGAGCTTCCAACGCCTTTTAATACTATTTTTTAATGAGCCTCTGTCTTCTTCCTTGTTTTGTTCATGCCTTCTGGACAAGAGTTTTGTACTTTCACGATTTATATTCAATGTCAGTTTGCTCCAGTTTGATAAGACCTTGGCTTCTTTGGCTCATGCAGCCTCGCCTGCTGAGATTAATTTTGTAATCGAATTTGCTTTTTAACTGCAACACTCTTGAAATGAGGCTTTCTCTGCTTTCTTGCTAAAGTCCAGTACTGCTATAATGCGTAGTAGAAACATCCAACCTTTAGTTATCAATATATATATATATATATATATATATATATATATATATATATATATATGGTGCTTGCCGCAATCTATTCGCTATAAAGCTACCCTCAAGATTACTTTGTCTGCTTGCATTTCTTTTGGATCTGTACACATGTAACATAGCTTGATGTCTTCATCTGTTCTGTGGCTTAAGCTTCTTCACCTTGATGCCAAGATGTCACTTATCCTTGATACTTTCTTGATGCCTAATAGCATATCTGCATTCTCTGGGCTCTGCATCTCTTCTAGGTACGTCAGTTCAGCTCTGTGTGACGCCACCATTAGTCTTGGTCATTCATTTGCTCTGCTTCTTCCGGGGTTTCATTCAAACGGTCATCATACCTTGTCGTATGCAGGTATGATTTTCTCAAAGGTAACCTTGCCTCTAGGATTCCTTTTGGCCTTTATCGTTTCAACTGCTCCGTGTAGTTTACATACTCTGGTTTCCAAAGTACAGGTCATAGGGGTGAATCAGTTGAGGTGGGGGTACTTGGCTCCTTCTCTCCAATCCCCCCTCTGGGAGATTCATCAACCACTCTCACATCATCCTTCACATCCAGGCATTTTGGTTTGAAGAAAAGCTTCTTTGAGACCCATATCTTTATGACACCCTTCAGGCATCCTGCTGTTTTCACGTGCTCATCTTTAGTCCATGTCATAAGGCTGCATTGTCCATTTTGGCTGCAATAAATACATTTTCCCACATACTTCTTATGGTTCATTGGATACAGGAACTTCGTTCCCTCAGGTGCATGAATACTGGCCTTCACAAAGTCTCTGATTTCTTCATCTGTCAAGACTGTCTTCTTGCATTGCGAAATTATCAACTTGATCACACAGAATCCAAGTAATATCATCAGTATCAGCACCAAGGAACTTGAACATGTCTGTCATCCATTCTGGTAACCAAGAGAAGAGTGATTCAAACAACTGTCATCATCAATTTCAACTTCGTCTATCATCTGACCATGTTGCTTCGTTAGAATGTATGTGGCCTCTTTCAAGGTCCCATTCTCATTGTCATGAGAAGATATAAATGTGCAACATGATTCTCCAATTTTGGCACAAACACCTCCATCCATACCTGTGTTCATGTCCAATACATATCTGTTTGGACGAGTCATCAATCGTATAGCTCTTAACTCTTCTCTAATTGCATTGAATCCCTTTATAGTTGTGTTGATCTTCTGTAGCAATTCCCATCTGGTAATCTGTAGCCATTTGGTATTTGCTCCAACGTGGATTCTTGGCATGAAAATCGCTGTGAACACTGATGCGGTCTGGCTGAATAGCCTGTGTTCATATGGAAGAGCATCAAAAGCTTCTATGGATTTTGCTGAAAAATAATTCTCTCTCTTCATACTCTTCATCAGCTCCACAGATATTCTCTTCCTCAGGTGAGCATCTGCTTTTGGAAAACTGTCAATGTTCAAATCATTTTTCAGAATCAATGCTGGGACATGAACATTCACTAATGAACATCATTCTCCCCAATCCTTGGGTAGCCTGCATCCACAAGCTCTATTGTGATCCATGATTACTGCTGTTCCAAGTTTCATTCCTGGTACATGAAAGATTTTGACCACACTGATTTTCTCCAACTTTTCTTGTGCCATTATTTCTAAAGCACAGCTTTGTACTTTTCAAAGGCACTATCTGCAAGGGTACTCCTTTTTCATCGACCCAAGTCACTAGTTTAGTAAGTATTGGCCATAGTGGTTTTCAACCATCTGCACTATGTCTATGGTTGGTTTATAACAACCAATGTCTACCCAGCCTCTGCAAACAACCAATCCATCTTCCCAGCCATCTGGTGATATGCTGATCCCGAGATATGCATCTGTCCTCTGTTCTTCCATGTTCAAATGTCCTCTGCATATTTTCCTGGACTCTCCATTTTCTTGTTTACTTCCCATCTGATTCCAGCTCTTTTCACTCCAGGCTTCTCGTAACTGATCAGATGATTCTTAGTATGGTCTCTGTTTCTTGTCTTTGTGTCTTGGATGTAGTCATCTTCATCAGGATCTGTCCATTCAGTTGACATCTCAGCCCATGAACTGGCCTTGTGTTGTGCAAAGTGCTATGTGCAAAAGACAATGAGCTGCCTGGACATCTATTTAGATAGCTACGATGATCTTGGTTTTCCCATACTGTAGGGTAGGAGTGCACACACAAAGCATTCCTCCTTCGAACTCCTTCTTCCCATTTCCTTCATATGTACCATATGTTATTTCCCAAGTGAGCTGTACTGTCCAGGTAATCATTTAGACGAGAATCATCCTCTTTTGCGCTTCTTTTAGGCCTCATTCTTCTCATGTGAAATTCTATAATCATGTCATGTAGTGTATTAGCATAACTTCTTCCAACTGGATCAATCATAGGCACATTTATCAGTGGGATTGATACATCTACATGTGCCTTTTGAGTAGGAGAACATTCAGAAAGTTTAATTCTCTCAACATACCTTTTAGGCATACAAATGTCTTGTTGAATTTCCATTTGTGACTTTCTTTTAGGAATCATCCTTGGGTCATTTATTACTGGACCAGGTGTAATTGCATGCACTACTTGTGTAGGTTCATCTTCTATCAATCTTTTTCCCTGCCTGGCTTGCTGTGCCTGTTTCTTGAGTCCTAAAAGAGTTTCTATGACACTTCCTGCATGTGACACTTATCTCAATTTCAGGAAATTTGTCATCTTTCTTTGGATCTGGGATAACTACATAGGGTCTTGGTTGCCTAGTAGCCATGATTGTACCTTACTTCTGCTCAGGAAGATAAATGCAGTCTTAGCTCCATGTACATCTATGTAGTACGATGTGCGTACTGTGAGTGAAAGCAGTATAATTATGAACAAAATGCAAACGTAAATTATGCACAAGTATGATATTTTACAGCATCAACTTTGTGGACAACGTTGTGGACGTCTCTCTGCATCCGGCATGATAATATTGCTACTAACACTTCCCATCTTTATTGCCTAAGGAAGGAAAAAGTAACTTTATTACAGCGGCATTATGCACTTTTTTCAGGAAACTGCTTTCTTGGCTTGACAACATATCCTCGATCAGCTGTCCCTTTACCGGATACTAAAAACAAGCTTTCAATGCATCCCTGCAACCTGTCCTTCACTGGATGAAATGTGGATACCTCTCCAACAAGAAGAAAAACAACTTCAGTAGATCTAGATAAATTCAATGACATACACCAGTTCCCAGTTGATTCCTCGAATCTGCCTTAGACCAGATAACATGATGAATTCCTTTCAGCATGAAACAAAAGTTATGTCTGACCAGCAACCTCTCGATCTGTCCCTCGAAGGAAAGTGTTATCTTGGTTGGCATTCTTGCAGAGTAAGCATTCACTTGCAGTATTTAGTGCTGCAGTGTTTCCTGGATCACTTAAGAATGTGCGGACGTTAGTGTGTCTTCCAAAAAGATGCAGGTATTATTCAATTAGACAATACAAGACCACACTGACCAGTCTGTTTGCATCATCAGCTGCTAGGGGCATTTGTCCTTTCCCCACTATACGCAGGTAACTGTGAAACATGCTCTATAATTTCTGTGTGCAACCTTCTTACTATTGGGCCATTTTTAGGATCTTGCAGAAAAACATGTATGCTATTAGTTGCAAAATGAAGAGAAAAACTTCAAAGATGATCCTTGAAATGTTGTCATTGGGAATCAACATGGGCAAATCCAAACAGGAACTCAGTGTGAAACGAATCAGGGTACTGTTCCCTCTTCCAATTGTCAAAAATGACCTCAAGATTTGGCATATTTATCTTCTTGTCAAGGCTTAAACTATGCCTCATATCAAAGCCAATAGACTCCTGTGGCTTTAAGAACAAAATATCTTCCCTTAACCCTGACATGACTGCACAGAGTGTTCGAATCAGCTTCCCTTTAACTCTTTTTTAAGTGATCAAAAGAGTGTCCCGAACCAAGCCACAGTCCAACAAAATCTTTTCTTTTACTCGACAGCTTCTGCGTCCTTCTTCCTTGTCATAGATCTTGTCAGCTTTTGCTGAGGGTCTTCCCTGATACTTGATTCCGAAGGGTGCGGGGGTCAGGGTGTCTTCTCTCCAGAATAGATTTTGACATCACCAAGAAAATTCCAAGCACGTCTGCTTTGCACTCTGACTGCAGACAGCGCAATGTCTTCCACAATGAAAGGGCCGTTAAACCTGGGAGTGTGCCACTTCCTTGTGAAGTTGTGGATGAAGACTGCATCTCCGGGGAATAGTTTGGGAATACAAAGTTCTTGAACGCTACTTGTTGAAGCATCTCCTTCTGTGTTCTGTACTTCCCAACACCCTTTTTGCCGTAGCTGACCTGAAATGACAGAGATACTTGAAGTCATATACATAAGATAATCACGTAGTTCCATTCCTAATAGTTCAGATGTAGGCTGAGCATCACTTCTAACTCTGCATGGAGGCGTGAGGGGTGTCCTCATCCATCTCCCTGTCACTATCTCATGGGGGTGAGATGGTGGCCAAACCTGGTTAGTTCTCCAATGCATATAATGCCGGTGGTAGGCAATGCAACCACCCTATCTTCAAGGTAAGCTTCTACTTGGTTATCCTTTCTGTAACCAAGCGGTTGAGCTGTTCACAAATCCAATTTCCTTGTGGATGATAGGCCGAAGAAAACGTGTGCTTTATATCACCTCATTAATTTACATACTCCCTACCTAGGAAATACTTCTCCCACTAATAATTTAGCTGCACAGGTGGAGTCTGGGTGTGTACACCGTCCAGCCTCAATCCATCGTGAAAAGGGACAAATGACTACAATCAGGTATCTATATCCATTAGATACTTGCAGCATATCGACATAGTCGATATGCAAATGCTGAAAGGGGCCAGTGGGTCTCAGGATAACTCCCCTAACTGTGCGCAGTGTATGCCCAGCTGTGAATTTTTGACACATGAAGCAGTTCACTACATATAACGCAAAATGCTCTAACAAATTTGGTACAAACCAATACTCTGCAATAGCTGCTGCAAGGTTCTCTCTAGATATGTGCGCAGGTTGTGTAGCTGTTCCAGTGCCATGCTCAATAAGGCTACAGGCATCACCGGTTTACCAGTGCTGTCTTGTCACCACAATGCTTCAGAGGGGTTTAAAGAACACCCTATTCGCATCCACAGGTCCTTCTCATCTTGAGGTGCTTCCCCCTGGACCTCTATTAATTGCATCTTGGACAAGTGATTATATCCTTCAGACACGTTCATCATTATAACATTTTTTTCATTTACATCAGGTGTATCAAATGTCATAACATTTGCAGAACATGCAGCAAGTTTGTCGTCATGTCTGCTACTTGGATTCAGCGTGAGATAAAGGGCCTCATTACACGTTGTGCGGTAAATGAAGGCATTTACCGGCATGGCGTTATTTGCGTCTCCGCCCTCGCAAGAGGCCGCTAATTGCCGACCATTACGAGTACGCGGACACGAACATAGCGCCATGCCGGTAATCTCCCTACCACCATGCCATAAAAGTCCCCAAAAAGTCCATTACCGGCTTCGACTAAAGTGCTAATAGCACCTCCGCCTTCACGCTGCATGCAAATTGCGGTCACTGCTATTAGCGGTCACCGTAAAAAAGCAGAACCGGAAATAGCGTCATCGCACAGGAGAGGGAAAGTGCACGGCGGCCATCTTTAAAAACACAATCCATTGCCATCCTCTGCATCCAGGACCCCTTTCCAGGAAACTTGGACACAAATCCATCCAGGACAGCCCAAAGATGCCCAAGGCGGTAAAAAGAACTGCTGAGTGCCAACGTAAGGAGAAATTCAGCAATGAGGAGCTGATGATGCTGACTGAGAAACTAGCGGCAAATGCAAATGTGGTCTTCAGCAATGACATGTGGCGGGAGACCATCCTCAAGAAGAAGGCCATCTGGGCAGAGGTTGCCAACAAAGTCAGTGCGGTGGGGACCACCACCCGCACAGTCAAGGACTGTCGTAAGAGGTGGGACGATCTCCGGCTCCGTGTCAGGAACATACTGACAGTCAACCGCAACCTGGCAATGGGCACAGGAGGAGGCGGCGAATCACCTCTGAAACTCTGTGAGTGGGAGGAGATCTGTGCATCAACAATTGGAGTGGAATCCATAGAGGGTGTTGGAGAAATGGAGCATGGTGTGGCCACTTCATCTGATGGAGGTGAGTGTATATATCAAAAAATGCACAGTGAAGTGTGAGGTGCCCCCCAAATATGTGTCCGTATGAAGGCCATGGATCCAGCCACAAACATACATGCATGCATCACCACATACACGTGCAACACAGACCCATTCATGCATGACCCACCCGACATCCCCCTTACCGCAATCCAGAATAATTAGGCCCCATTGCATAGAGTAGCATGATGTAAGCATTCAGCATAAGGCATGTTGAACCATAAACAATGAAAATCCCCATTTCTCACCCCTACAGGATCACAGACAGAAACTTAGGACACACGCGCTGCGACACCTGCTCCCCCATCTACCAAAAAGCCCAGGAGAGATGCCACAGGGGACACCAGCACCACCTCAAGGGGAACCGGGAGGAGTGTCCATCAGCAGAGGGACAAAGGCAGCAGGAGCACAAGTTCCACACAACCTGAGGCCATGCCTGCTGCCATCGTAGCACCCACGGCAGTGTGTCCCTCTGCATGTGAAATTAGCATGGAGGGCTCGCACTCTGCTGCCACCAGTTCAACTGGTGAGGCAGCAGCCACTGCACCACCTTCAGACGAGGATGAAGCACTCGACATTGTGGAACGAAGCCACACCCCCAGCCCAACACGCTCCATTGAGGCAAGCCCAAGGTTGTCATCAGGGTCGGGTAGCCATGGAGCATCTGCCACCCACACCCTGGAAGGGGCATGGAGCTCCCAGGTGTCCTCACCTGATGCCAGTGGCATGGATCAAGGCGCTGCAGTCATCCCACCAGCCCGTAGCACGCAGCATGACCTTGCTTCCATCAGCCAGAGGCAGTCAGAGATCACTGGGCTGGTAGGGCAGCATGTGGCTGAGTTAGCCCATCTGAGGGAGGACCTCAGTATGTTTGCAAGGCAGACAAGGGAGGGCATGGAGGCATGCACGAACAGGATTTGCAATGAGATGGCCCAACTCAGGCAGGCCATGATCTGTATAGCGGACGCGATTGAGCGCCGATGCCCACCCACAACACAGGATGAACCTGGAACCTCCTCCTCTGGGAGTTCACGGCAAACAAGCCCCCTGCGCTGCTCTCTGCGCAACCTGAGGCGCACCACATTTGAACCAGCCAATGGAGGAGGAGGCACTGCGAATCAGGGCCAGGAAGGACTAGGTGGCACATGTGGAGAAGGACACGGACACACCATGAGGCTCACGTGGGGGTGTTGTGGGGGGAGGGTGGTAAGGGTGTTTTTGGGAGTGTTGTGGGGGGAGGGGGTAAGGGTGTTTTTGGGAGTGTTGTGGGGGAGGGGGGTAAGGGTGTTTTTGGGAGTGTTGTGGGGGAGGGGGGTAAGGGTGTTTTTGGGAGTGTTGTGGGGGAGGGGGTAAGGGTGTTTTTGGGAATGTTGTGGGGGGAGGGGGGTAAGGGCGTTTTTGGGAATGTTGTGGGGGGAGGGGGGTAAGGGTGTTTTTGGGAGTGTTGTGTGGGAGGTCATTTGCACAGTTGGGGCCATTCACTTTTTGTTTGATTTTTGTTCACAATACACTGTTGAAAAGTTGAAACACAGGCTTGCTCTTCATCTTTGTGTATGTGTACTGTATTGGGGAGATGGTTCTTTGTGGGACTCACCACATGCATCAGGGCAAAAATACCCATCTGCATCCATAAAAGCTTTACCTTGGATCTCATGGAATCTGATACATCAGATGCTGACGCACATTGTGTCCCTCCTGGACATTGCCTCTTGCATGTCCTGGCGGGACATTTCAACCATCCTCATCACCATCCACATCATCCTCATCTGGCTCTTGCATGTCAGGTGGCATAGGCACATTCCGTCTAATGCACTTTTTGTGCTGCATCACACATGCCATGGTTATCTTCAGCGCTTTGTCATGGCCGCACAGGAGAGCCTCACCCGGCAGGCTTAGGCACCAGAGCTGTGTGTTGGAGAGGCCGAATGCCTGCTCCGTCACAAGGCAGGTACGGGTATGTGCAATATTGTTGTCCTCTTCCTGCTGTTTCTGTGGGTTCCATACAGGGGTTAGGTGGTACCTCTTCAGGGGATGGCCGGCTTTGCCTGCATGGAGTGAAGAATGGGTACCTGTTACCGGCCACATCTGCTGTGGCCTGTACATGTCACACATATCTTCTTTGCATTGTGATTGGAAGTCACAAACTGACAGCATGCATGCAGACGATTCTCATGACTGCAATGTACAAGGCTGAGCTAGACCATGCAAGTCGACATGGCTGTATGACCGTCCTGACGGCATGTTGATGATTTATGTATTATGTGGTGTGGCATGATGTGAAATGTGGGTGTGGATGGATGTGTAATGTTTCAAATGTTGGATTGTATTCAATGTTGTACAGCTTCACATTTCATGTGGTGTCTTCTCAAGTACATTGTGGCGTCCCCCAATGTACATTGACGTACATCTGTATGACCATTTGTCCCACGCACGACAGCTAACTCACACTTGGTGTATCGTTCTCCCCCCCCCAATCACACCGCCCTGTGCATGCCCTGTACTCACCTAGTTCCCACGATCGTTTGCCAGCTTGTCGCTCCATGTTGCTTGGTATTGTGGAGTTCTGCAGGACCATTGAATCATGGGTTAATCCGGGATGTCTGGCGCAACAATGTGTGATTCTCTTATTTGCATCACATGCCATTCGGACAATGATTGAGTGAAATTATTTTCTGTTTTGGTGGACTACTTCATTGTGATTTGGGACCACCAATTACACATGGGTACAGTTGATGGCCCTGATGCTACTTGGGATGGTTGCAAGTGAATAGATGCCAAATTTGGTGTTTGCAATCTCCTTGGCAGTCCGTGGCAGGAATATGTGTTCATGTCCAAGCTTCAGGAGAGCATTGTGTACTTGGTTCGGCGTGCATGGGAAGACTGGTTGTGAGATGCCATGCATCTGCCACACAGTATGCTGCTACGAGCCTGTGGCCAGGAAGTGGAGTACAGTCACCACCTTCACTGGAGGGGGGATTGCAGTTCTGATGTCCATGAGGCTCACGCTGTCGTCATGTATCTTATCCACAATGCTGGTGATGGTATCCCACTGCAGACGGTATGAGGTATGTATGTGCTCAGGTGTTTGGTTAAATGGACTGGCTTGGATCCTGGAAAATGGTGGCTGGCTCTGTGGTATTACTGGGTGCCCTGGTGGTGCTTGCTGCGCCTGTCTTACCCTCCTCCTACTCCTACTCCTACTCCTCCACCTCCTGCGTCTCCTCTGTGCTGCCTGTTGTTGGTGCTGCCGCACTGCAATCATGTCCTCCAGCCCATGTAATGCTGGCAGTATTGGAAACATTTTTGTGTGGGAAGGGGTGTGGTGTGCTCTTTTGTGCTGTAAGTCTCCATTGCCTCCACTTGTGCTGGATGTGTCCACCTGTGGCAGGTGGGAACACTGCTGAGGTCTCTTAACGTGTGGTTCGTGATGCCGATATTAGCGACATGCCGGTAAGGGGTTTTTGGGTCTTTCCCATGCCGCTATTGCCATGTCCGCATGGCTTGTGATGGCATGCTATTAGCGCCATGCCGCTGATTCCCACCTGGGGGTCGCGCGCACACGGACTTGCCGCTATTAGTGGCACCGTACTTACCGGTTGCGATAATAGCGGCAAGTCTGGGTCGTAATTAGGTATGGGATTTAGCGGTACCGCTAATCGCTTACCGGTAACTTTATTCCCTTACAGCACAACGTGTAATGAGGCCCAAAGTCTGCCCTTTTAATATGTGCTGTAGATTTAACAACCGAGATGGCCACTGGGAGATGCAGTGCCGTGATAAGCCTGTCCAATAAGGCAATATGCTGCACTGGCGTGCCATCACTTGTAGGTAGCCCCTCCTTTTCCAAAGTGCTAACCCTGCATGCACCGTTGACGTCACATGAGTCGCTGTACACTGTTACTTCCTGGTCTGCATGATTCTCGAGCGCAAAAATCAGCGCCACTAACTTTGCAGCCTGTGCTGAATAATGAGGTGGTAGTCGAGCACTTTCCATCTTCTGTAACTCCCCATTGGCCATGTGCTTTACCACAGCAGCACCTGTGTATCTCTGTCTATCGTTCTGATCGATTCTTTAAGAACAGTCAATAAAAACAAGTTCTCCTCCTGCTAAAGTATTTTCTTTTATCCTAGGCATTTCATCATAGAACTCTTCATAGTTCAAACAGTCATGCAAAGGTCCGTCCTATGCCAATGTTTCAGCTACATACATGGCAGGAATCATTATTCTGCATCAAACTATTTTGATCACTGGATTCGATATGACTACTTCATAGGTAGAAGCCCTTTCAGAAATCAATGTGCCTTTAGGTTTCTCCAAAATGGCAAAAAGTGCATGTTCAACAAATAGCGTCATGGAACATTCCATCACTCTGCTTGCAGCTTTCTCTATGGTGAATGCGGCGACAGCCAAAGACTGTTCGCACAGGAAATGACTTCTCATCACTTGGTCTAAAATCCCACTGTAATATCCAAGTTGCTTGCACCCCAATGTGGTTTTCTGAGTAAGGACTGCTGTCATAACAGTACCGTCCGTGTGTGAAAACAAAAATAATTCCTCAGCATAATTAGGAATCTAATTAATTTAATTAATTAAATCTGGAGCTGTGCTAATTGCTTTTATCAAATCATCAAATACTTGCATTTCCTCAGTCCACACTGTTTTCTCTTGTGTTGCCAGTGCCCTCTTTAAAGCCTGCAATAAAGGCCTTATATATGAACTGTAGTCAAAGACCCATGCTCTGACATAATTACATAGACACAAAAATCTCTGCATGTGTTTTATCGTGTGCGGTATTGAGGTTTTCAAAATAGCCTCAGCTCTCTCAGGAGTAACCTTCTTTCCTTCATGTGAAATCAATTGGCCTATCTAAAACACCTCCTGTTGACAATACTGTAACTTCACTTTGTCAAACTTATATCCTTTGTCAGCAAACATAATCATCAGTTGAACAGAATCGCAACTGCACTCTTTCTCTGAAGTGCTGCAAACTAAAATGCCATCTACGTATTGCAACACAACACTTTCTAAATCAATATTGCTTAAGTCCATCTGGAGGACTCTATTGAAAATCGATAGAGACTCACAATACCCTTGAGGTAATCTTGTGCTTTTTAACTTAGTCTGCCTGAACATGAATGATGTCAAATCCTGTGAGTCTTTGTGCAATGGGATTGAGAAAAACACATTTTTCAAATCAATCACAGTGAAATATCGTGCTTCAAAAGGTATATTACATAAGATTGTAGCTGGATTAGGAACTAAAGGGAACTCAGCCTCTGCAATCTGGTTTATTGGTCTCAAATCTTGAATTAGTCTCCAAGACCCCCCTTTCCCTTTTGTCACAGGATAAATCACTGCATTACAGGTTGACTCTGACGTCAATACGATTCTCTGATCCATCATGGCAGAAATTGTCTTAAAAATACCTTCATCTGCCCCTCGAGACATGGGCTACTGTCGTGCTCGAGGTAAAATTGCTCCAGGTTTCAATTTAATCTGTACTTCTCCAACCCCCTTCAACAGGCTTATGTCATAGGGCGCTGTGGTCCACAATGAGACCAGTACTTTCATCATTTCCTCATCAAAATACTCAGGGCATTTTTGTGCCAACAGCATTTTCTGAGGCACTTCTCGTTTGATTGCTATTGGGCAAGATTGTATGCAGTACACCTTGGGTGCACTACAGCAATCCTGACCTCCTGTCAATAGCAACCCAACCTTTGGTATAAATCTGTATTACACAGGTTGGTAGTGTGGAAGAGGAGCCAGGCTTATCTCAAGAGGGGTCAATGTGAGCTGTAGGGGAGTTACACAGAGATTCACAGTGACAAGTATTCAAGCAAACACTTACATCCAGGGTTTCTTGATAAAACAAATATTAATTTATTTACCAGTCAGTTAATATAAGCCTTCTTCAGAAGGCAGCACTGTAAAACACCACACAAATATACTTCAAAACAATACACTCTCTTAGTTTCTAAATGAGCAAATACCCATTTGGGATGGTGTACAGCATGACCTACACCCACAGGTGACTTCAATAGCTAGGGTGTTGTTGACATTAATATATCACTGTTAGCATTTAGAATCATTTAAGAGTAAGTCAAAGGAAAAGGTTACTGGAACATAAAAGAGACCACGCATATTCTTGAACAGGCAGATACTTTCATATCCCTCAATAAGAGTCATTCAGTAGAACAGGTTAAACCAAAGTCAATGGGCAAAAGTCTATATGAGCTGAAATACTTCTTTGCAGGTAAGTAAGAAAAGTCTTTGCACACTGTTTTAGAAGTATTTGAAGAAAAATAATAATCAATGTAGGGCCATAGGCTGTTCGACTTGTGAAGAGTAGAAGATGCAAGCAACTCTACAGCAAGTGGTAAGTTCTCTCAGACTTTGGCAGTACCTTTGGATTGAAGAAAAAGTGCAGCAGATTACTTCTGTTCCTGAGCACCTCTGCAGATCTCACTGTTCCTGGGCCTCAGTCGTGGGGATAAGAGGGAGGACATTGGGGGACTCCTGCAATGTAATGGGATGGTCAACGGTTGCAGCTGGCAATCTTCAGAACAAGTGGCTGTTCAGTGTTTCAGCTCCTCGCGTCTGCCGCAAATAGCACCATCGTGGTTCCTGGCTGTTGAGATGGACTTTCCTTGCTTCTGGTGTCCCGCGTTCTGTTGAGGGGGCACAGGCTCGGTCAGTCCTGCTTCCTGGGAGTCCAGAGGATCTTCCTGGAGCTCTTGGCCAACTTAAAAGCAACAAACACAATCTGGTGTTCCTATCTCTGGCGTTACGGTTTCCAGCAGCAACTATGTGGAAATCCAACCGGCTCCAAGAGAATGTCTAGGTGGCTTACTTTGGAGTTGATTTGTCCCACCAACTCAAGGGGAGAAGTCATACTTGCATGAGTTTCGCATTCTATGAGAGCTTGGAGTTTCAGCACAGCAGCAGGGCTTCCCCGGACAAACCAACAGTCCAGGAGTTGCAGCAGATGCCTTCTTCGAGTTCATCTTCGGTTCCTTCGTACAGTGGTCGACTCTGCTTTCCAAGCCAAAAGCCTCACCTTTTATTCAGTTCTCTCCCATTCAGTCCAGCATAGCTGTCAGTCACCCAGCAGGGTGGCTGTCCTTGCTGGACAGTCAGCCAGCCAATCACTACAGAGTGCATTTGGGTCTCCTAGGAGAGTAAGAACAGGGAGTTTTGGGAACCTCCCTCACTTCCTGACCACCCCAGACACCCTGTAGCCAGAGGCGGGCTTCACTCGTAAATCCCACCAAAGACAAAACGAACAAAGGGACCAAACCTGGTTTGGCGCACTGAGTAAATCTCAAGAAGGACCTTTCCACAAAGAAATGGCAAAAAAAGAAGACTGGGCCATTTTGACAGAAATGGCACCCATTGGAGCTTTACCGTGGCTGTGAACGCAGCCCACTGTAAAATCCCATAATGGTATTAAAAAGTAAACCACTGCCAGTAGCCATTCAGTGAGGAAAGGGTAATATAACATTGTTACATGAGAAGCTAGAGGGAGGGGTTACTGAGTAATCCCTCCAGTACCCTATAGTAAGATAGTGTGTGCTGGGTCTAGAAAGTTAAAAGGTAAGTAATGTAAATTTCACTTTACTGCTCTGGGAAACAGTAGTTTATCCAAGAGAAGGTATTTAAACATTGGGGAAATCTGTGAGACTTCCCTGTGCCACTGCACTGATGGTGCTGTATGACACACTGTAAAATATGATGCCTATGGAGTTTGTCAGACTCCACAATCAAAAGAAACAAAGAGTAAAAACCACCATAGAATACATGAAAGAGTGGGAAAAAGGGGCTCACTCTCTCCAGGTAAAACAAAATCAAGTCCTCAATATCCAGCAAAGTTGCTGGGGTTCTGTTAGGTAGACGGAATTGGCACATTTCTAAGAATTCTCCCTAACACTCATCTCCCCCCCCCAGACTAAGGGACAGGAGGATTTACTCAACCCCTGGAAGAATCTCCTTACTCCAGTCAGTCATACTTTCTGGAGAGACCATCAGCATTTTGGTGATTACACCCTGACCTGTGTTCTATGGTAAAATCAAACCCCTGTAGGCTGATTGACTATCGTAACAATTTAGGATTCTCTCCCTTTCACCTGAATTAACCATCTCATGGGTTGGTGGGCGGAATTACAAAAGTAGATCCATACAAATATGGTCTAAACTTCTTCAAAGACCACACAATGGCAAAACACTAACGTTCTATGGCTGCCCACCTTGTTTCAGGGTCCTTCAGTTTTCAACTGATGAAGCAGATTGGGTGTTCCCTGCCTTTCTCATCCAGCTGACTCAGAACTGCATCTATACCTGTATTGGAAGCATCAGTTTGAACAATAAAGGATTGGTTGTAGTCAGGAGCTCTCAAGACTGGAGCTTGACAAAGGGCTTTCTTAAGTCCTACAAATGCCTTAGTGCACTTCTCATTGCACCTGACCTTCTTGTGGAATTTGGGCGAGGAGATCACATTCAACGGAGAAGGTATGGTCCCATAGTTCTCAATGAAGTTCCTATAGTAACCTGTGAGACCTAAAAAGGCTCACACTTGGGTTTGAGTAGTAGGGGTGGCCCAGTCTTGTACAGCTGGTATACACGCATTTCGCCGACCTATTTTTGGTCGTAGTACTTTTCATCGCCAGAAATCCCGTTTTCTTATTTTTTTATTTTAGGGGGTGTTTTGTTGCAGTTGGCGTATTATTATAATAGTAAGGGTGGGGCCTGGGGTTACGACCCCCCCCAGAATAATTAAAAAAAAAACAAAAACAGGGTTTCTGGCGATGTAAAATCCGGTGATGAAAAGTACCACGACCAAAAATAGGTTGGCAAAATCACATAGAACCGTACAGCTTGTACCTTGCTAGGCAATGGCCTTATTTAACCTCCTCCTACCTCATGTCCAAGGTAGACCAATTTACTGTGACCAATTTGACATTTACTTGCCTTTAGGGTCAGATTGGCATGCTCGAGAGCCTGCAATACATATCCTAAGTGATCAATATGTTCCTACCAAGTAGGGCTGAACACTGCAATGTCATCCAAGTAAGCCATGCAGAGGTCCTCTATCCCATTCAGAACATGGTTGACCATCCTTTGGAATGTAGCAGGTTCATTCTTTAGTCCAAAAGGCATAACCCTAAACTGGTAGAGGCCTCCTGGGGTTGGAAATGCAGTTTTCTCCTTCGCATGGTGTGTCAGGGCTATTTGCCAATAGCTTGAGGTTAGGTCAAATGTACTGATGTACTTGGCTGAATTAGGTTTGTCCACCAGCTCATCTCTCCTAGGAAAAGGATGGGTATCAGTCGTGTTGGCTGCATTAAGAGCTCTATAGTCCACACATAATCTCAATTCCTTGGATCCTGCCTTTGGCACTAGTACAACTGGACTAGCCAATGGACTGGTAGAGGGTTCTATTAACCCAAGATCAAGCATTTTCTTGAGATCTTCCTTTATGTGGGCTCTTACATGGTCTGACATTCTGTAACCTCTGCTTTTAACAGGTAAACAATCACCAGTGAGAATCTAATGCTGGCCTCAAGGGGTCAAGCCTGGTGTTAGTGAAAACAGGGCGGCAAACTGATTACCAAAGATATGCACTCCTCCTGTTGTTACAGTGTCAGATCAGAAGAGAGATTAACTCATTCTATTTTCTCATCTAAAGGTTGCCCCCTCAGGAGATCAGGTAGAGGCTCACTCTCCTCTTCCTCCTGAGCAGATTCTTAGAGCAAACCTCCCAATTCTGGTCTACAGATATAGGCCATAAGGCGGTTGGTGTGAAAGACCCTGTGGGCCTCCTTAGGGTTGCCTAAATCCACCAATTAATTGATCTCTCCAAGTTTTCCCACAACCCTGAAGGGTACAATCCATGTGTCCTGTAAGGCCCTCTGCCTTGTAGGCACCATAACTAGAACTAGCTGGTCTTGAGTAAACTCACCCATGTTGGCCTTCTGGCCATGCCAATGCTTCACCAGAGCCTGACTTGCTTTCAAGTTATCAGAAGCTTCTGTAATCATGTGTGTCATTCCACTTCGGAGACCTAACACATAGTCATTGACTCTCACTGGCTTGTGGGAAGGAGCACTCTCCAACCCCTCCTTGATTAGGGCCAATGGACCTCTAACCAGATGGCCATAGATGAGATCAAAGGGGGTGAAAAGAACCCCTTCTTGAGGGACTTCTCTTTAAGCAAAAAGGAGGCATGGCAGTACAAGGTCCCACTTTCTTCTAAGGGGTTCTTCTAAAGCACCTATCATGCTCTTCATAGTTCTGGTAAACCTCTCTACTAACCCATTGGTTTGGCGATGATAGGCTGTTGAGAACTTGTAGGTTACTCCACAGTTTTTCCACATGGTTTGCATGTAGTGGGACATAAAATCAGTCCCCCTGTCTGAGATCACCTCCTTACGAAAACCTACTTTGCTAAAAATACCAATTATGGCCTTAGCCACTCCCTGAGCAGTAACAGTCCTCATAGGTATTGCTTCAAGATATCTGGTAGCATGGTCTACCAGAACCTATATAAATCAGTTGCCTGAACATGTGGGAGGGTGCAAGGGACCAACAATGTCAATTGCTACCCTCTCAAAATTGACTCCCACCACTGGGAGAGGCACCAAAGGTGCCACATTCTTAGTTCCACGCTTGCCAGATGTCTGACAAGTGTGACAGCTTCTACAGCATTTATCTACATCCGACCCTATCCTGGGCCAGTAGAAATAAAGATAAATCATTTCCTTGTTCTTCTTAAAGCTTATGTGACCAGCTAAAGGAATCTCATGGGCTAACTTTAGAAACTAAGGTCTCACCTTCTGAGGCACTACAGGTCTTCTGTAGTCCCCTGGGGTAGACTCAATAGGTTTACTGTCGAGGAGGCCATCCTCCCAGTATAACCTGCGCTTCCCTGGCTCTTGCTCTCCCAGCTGGGAATCTGCCTGTTGGTGAAGGCCTTCAAGAGTAGGACACTCTCTTTGACCTGTGCTGAAGTCTGCCCTACAGGGGCCACCTTCTGCAAGCAAAGTCTGCAGCTCAGGGTGGTCTTTAAGATCCAGATCTGCAACAGGAGGAAGGTCTTTTTCCAGCTCTGTATGATCAGTAGTTAATTCACCATCCTCTGGTGGTTTCTCACACCGAGCCTCAACTGGTGGAGGAGTCACATGTGTGACTTGGGACTGCCCTCTCAGGGATGTCCTGGTTGTGTGCACAGGAGGGCTATTCTTCTGGTTCCCTGAGACCTCGGGTTTCCCCTTTGTCTCTTTCTTCCTGGAAGTAGAAGTTGGTCCTTCCTGTGGACTGTGTGTTATAGGTTCCTCAGTAACAACCCACTGAGAGTCATCCAAGGTGAGCTCTCTGGCCTTCTTAGTTTGTTCCTGCTTCCTTTTACTGGGAGGCCTGGGGGTGCTTGATACAAGTCCAAGAGTCTTTAAGTCATTCCCCAACATGACTCTCCCAGGTACCTCACTCTGAACACTGACAAGTATTCTTACAGTCATATTGTTGCACTAGATGAGAGATGGTATAATTGAACCATTGGGAGAGGACCTCCAGCAAGATTAGTGGGGCTTTTGGGTGCCTTAGCAACATCCTCAGGTTTCAGAAAGTTTTCCTCCACCACTGTGATGCTGGTCCCAATGTCTCTAATGGCAGGGGTCTTCTGACCATTTCCAAGTACACTGCCCTTGTAGTATTCTTTTGTGTTATCTGGAATAGAGTAATACACATCTAAATTCTGTTGTTCCCACAGACCCAGGGACACTAAAGAAACACTGGCTGAGATCCAAATGGGTTCTTCATCCAATAGTTTCCACTTGCCATATGTAATTCTCCCTCAAGGCTAAGGAGGCAGTGTGGAACCCTGAACGTTTACCCTTGAATTTGGGATCCCCTTTCACATGGTCCGTTGACCCACAAGCATAACATTTACCAAATGTTTTCTGGAATATGGGTTTCTGCTGACCTCCCTCTGGTTTGGCACTATAGGTATCACTAGACTGACTTGGTTTCCCATGGTATTTACAGTTGTTATGTTTGTGGCCCTGTTTTGTAGGAGAGGTTTTAGAATTTCTCTTTGTCATTTTTCTTGTGCTGTTTCCCATCATGCTTTTTGTGAGTGGCCCCAGAATCCTCGTGAGCAGTGCTTTTGGCAACCCACAAGTCAGCAGCTTTTGCTAGCTTCTTGGGATCAATCTCTCTAGAGTCAGCCAAGTGCTGTCTCAGCTCAGGAAAGCAGGCATCAAAAATAGATTCCAACAAAAATAGACTTTTCATACCTTCCAAAGTAGTTACTTTGTAACCCTTAACACAACAGTCCAAGTTTTTCAAACATTCACACACCCAGGTAGCCCAAGGGGTACCATCAGTCTTTTTAAGGGTCCTAAACCTCTTCAGGTACTGGGAAGGAGTGTTTCCAAAATCTAGCTATTAAAGCTAGCTTCACATGTTCATACTCTAATCTTTCAAGTTCCCCCACCTCCATTACAGCATCAGTTGTAACCTGGGGTAGCCTAGACAGAAGCCAAGGAATCAACTAATTCCCTGTGTAACCCTGAATCCCATTGTTATATTCAAAAGCACCCAACCAATGCAAAATATCAAGCTTTCCATCATACATACTCACTGCTTCTTTAGGCATGTAAGATCTCTTTGGACTGGAAGACCTAGAAGACTCTGGGATAGAAACATTTTCAACAGACAATTTCTTCATCTCAAGTGCAGGCTCCATTTCTATTTCCCTTAACCTGATGTCCTGATGTTTGCTTTCATCTTGGATTTGTAACTTTTTGAATTCCAACTCAAGTCTGATTTTCTCAAGAGACAGACATTCTGGACTCAGTATTGGACCTTGTGGGGTTCCAGTGACTAAAGGTTGAGGCAAAAGGGCTAGTTGAAGTAAAGAGGTGCTCTCTCCCTGAGACTCTTCGTCCTCTTCTGACTCTTCTAAGATATTACAGTTAGACTCTGAATTATCATCCTCAATATCGTTATCCACATTTCCTCGGTTGGTAGGTGCGACAGGCCTACTACCCGGACGTTGATGATTCAACAATCTTGCAATTAGTTAATTATTCTTTCCTTTAACAGGGAGACTCCTGGCTTTACACATTTCTTTCATTTCTTCTACTGTCAAAATGACCAGGGCTTCCTGACTGAAGTTATCCATATTTGGCATGTTTATACAATTGCTATTCTAGTGGAGATTAGGTTTGTGAAGGATTTAGTTGAACAAAAGGAAAGTCAATTATATATCCTCACTCCCTGGCACCAGTGATAGGCAAGATTGTATGCAACACCCTCTGGGTGCACTACAACAACCCTGACCTCCTGGCAATAGCAACCCAACCTTTAGTATATGTCTGTACTACACAGGTTGGTAGTGTGGACGAGTAGCCAGGCTTATCTCAAGAGAGGTCAATGTTGTAAGGGAGTTACACAGAGGTTCACAGTGACAAGTATTCAAGTAAACACTCACACACAGGGTTTCTAGATAAAACAATTATTAATGTATTTACCAGTCAGTTAATATAAGCCTTCTTCAGAAGGGAGCACTATAAAACACCCTGAACAAATTCCCATTTGGGATGTCATACAGCAGGACCTACACTCATAGGTGACTTCCGTAGCTAGGGTGCTGTTGACATTTATATATCACTTTTAGCATTTAGAATCATTTATGAGTAAGTGAAAGGAAAAGGTTATTGGAACATACAAGAGACCACAAATATTCTTGAACAGGCAAATACTTCCAGATTCCTCAATAAGACTCATTCAGTTGAACAGGATAAGCTAAATTCAATGGGCAAAAATCTATGGGCCTCATTACACGGTAGGCGGTAAGGGTTTACCGGTACCGGTAAGGGTACCGGTAAACCCTTACCGCCTTACTACGAGGTCCCTTTGCGGGACCCGACCTTAACGGCTGGTGTAGACCAGCCGTTAAAGTTGGGACCCGCAAAGATATCTTGGTGCTAATTACGGTACCGCAATGGAGAAAGGGGGAATTACCGCCCGCCAACCTTGGAATAGGGTGGTAATTCCCCTTTTCTCCCTGGTGGTACCGGTATGGTACCGGCGGCAACCATGGTGCTAATAGCACCATGGTTTACCGCCTACCGTGTAATGAGGCCCTATATGAGATGAAATACTTCTTTGCAGGTAGGTAAGAAAAGTCTTTGCAGAATATTTTAGAAGTCTTTGAAGAAAAATAATAATCAATGTAGGGCCACAAGCTGTTAGACTTGTGAATATTAGAAGATGCAAACAACTCTACATCAAGAGGTAATTTCTCTCAGACTTTTACTGTACCTTTGGATTGAAGAAAAAGTGCAGCAGATGACGTCTGTTCCCGAGCAGCTATGCAGATCTTACTGTTCCCGGACTCAGTCATGGGGACAAGAGGGAGGACGTCGGGGGCTCCTGCACTGCAATGGGACGGTCAATGCATGCAACCGTCAATCTTCAGAACAAGTAGCTGTTCCCTGTTTCAGCTCCTCGTGTCTACCGCAAATAGCCCGACCGCGGTTCCTGGCTGTCGAGATGGGCTTTCCTTGCTTCTGGGTTCCCACACTCTGTTGAGGAGGCTCAGGCTCAGTCAGTCTTGCTTCTTTGGAGTCCGGAGGATCTTCCTGGAGCTCTTGGCCAACTTAAAAGCAACGGACACAATCTGGTGTTCCTCTCCCTGGCATTTCGGTTTCCAGCAGCAACTCTGTGGAAAGTCAACCAGCTCTGAGAGAATGTCCAAGTGGCTTACTTTGGAGTTGATTGGTCCCACGAACTTAAGGGGAGAAGTCATACTTGCAGGGACTTCTCTGTCGATGCGAGCTGGGAGTTTCAGCACAGCATCAGGGCTTCACTGGGCAAACCAGCAGTCCAGGAGTTGCAGCAGGCGTCCTCTCCAAGTTCTTCTTTGGTTCCTTCGTCCAGTGGTCGACTCTGCCTTCCAAGCCAAAAGCCTTGCCTTTTATTCAGTTCTCTCCCATTCAGTCCAGCCTAGCTGTCAGTCACCCAGCAGGGTGGCTGTCCTTGCTGGACAGTCAGCCAGCCAATCACTACAGAGTGCATTTGGGTCTCCTAGGAGACTAAGCACAAGGAGTTTCGGGAACCTCCCTTACTTCCTGCCCACCCCAGACACGCTAGAGCCAGAGTCAGCTTTACTTACAAAACAAGCAAAGGGACCAAACCTGGTTTGGCGCGCAGAGTAAATGTCAAGAAGGACCTTTCCGCAAAGAATTCGACAGAAATGGCACCCATGGGTGCTTTACCGTGGCTGCGAACGCAGCCCGCGGTAAAATTCCATAATGGTAGTAAAAAGTAAAGCACGGCCACCAGCCATTCAGTGAGAAAAGGGTAACATAAAATTGGTACATGAGATGCTAGACAGAGGGGATCCTAAGTAACCCCTCCAGCACCCTATAGTAAGATAGTGCGTGCTGGGTCTAGAAAGTTAAAAGGTAAGTAAAGACAATGTCACTTTACTGCTCTGGGAAACAGTAGTTTATCCCACAGGAGGTATTTAAACCTTGGGGAAATCTGACAGACTTCCCTGTGCCACTGCACTGAAGGTGCTTTGTGACACAATGTAAAATATGATGCCTATGGAGTTTGTCAGACTCCACAACCAAAAGAAACCAAAGTAAAATACATGAGAGAGTGGGAAAAAAGGGTCTCACTCTCTCCAGGTTAAAAAAATTCAAGTCCTCAAAATCCAGCAAAGTTGCTGGGGGTCTCTAATGTAAAGGGAATTGGCACATTTCTGAGAATTCTCCCTAACAATTGCTCTCACCCAGTAAGTAATGCGCATGTCAAATATTATTTCATCATCAAATGGGTGATGTTCAAATAGATCCTCATCAGTGATGGCAATCAATCTGTAACCTTCCCTGATGGCAATCACTCCATACCATTTTCTGCCCTCATCATCATTCCCATCAAGCAAAGCCAGTTCACCTCACACTATGGCTGCTTGTAGCTCTAAATCGAAAAACGTGGCCCTCTTCTTTAAGCATAAGTATCTTTGGTCTAAACAAGAATTCATCATTCATATTTTTGCCTACTAAGCCTAGTAGCCATGTCAATAGAATACATACTCCATAATGAAAGACCTATGATTCTAAAGACACTGGCCGCATGGCCATCTGTCCTGCAAACACCATAATAAATTTACTCATGTTTAAATAATGTATTGCTGGTGTTGAACACGCTATGCCTTCATCAAGAAACAAAATTGTCATGTTCAACTTTGTCATTAGATCTCGACCCAATATATTAGCAGGTGGCTGCCTTGAATATAGCAATGGGACCGACATATCACACTCTCAAATAGAGACTGGTAATTCTTCTGTAAAAGGAACTCTACTTGTAGCTCCTGTAAAACCTTGAGTATTCATGGCATTTCCAGACATCGAAAATTTCCCCTCTCCTATACAGGAGCACGTTGCACCCGTGTCTACTAAAAAATGAAAATATTTGCCTCCTATACGGACGTCTACCTTTGGCTACTCATGATGGTTTGGCTTAACGGATAGTATTTAACAAATCAGGTCTCCCAGTGAGCTGTCCTATTGCGGGTAGAGCCTCATTTCATTACCTGTAAAATTTTAATGATCTCATAAATTGTTCAAATGATGAATTGTTTTGCATTTGTTTGTACAATCAGGTTTATTCAAATGATGAACTGCTCATGATTACTTGAACAGTGCAACTACATCAAGAGATTTGAAACCATGTTATTGTTTTCTTACACTATCTTATTGATTGTTCAAATGATGAATTGTCTTCCATTTGTTCGTATAATCAGGTTCATTTAAATGATGAACTACGCATGATTTATTTTATTTATTTATTTATTTATTTATTTGTATAGCACTGGTAGCTCGCAAGCTTCGGGCGCAGGGACAGGAACAAGAACGACAGAGAAAATAGGTGGAACAAATTACACAGGATATTCAAATAATAAAAGCGCTAAAGGAATTGGAATATTGGTTATATTGGGATTACTTGAACAGTGTAATTACATCAAGAGATCAGTTCAATCTTTTGACAATAATGTTAAGATTGTACTGTATTATATTGATCTGAGCACTTCTTTTGACTATGATGTTTTAAAACATGTTTTAGATGATTATGCAAGCAAGTGTATTGCAACTGTAAGATCTTAGTAAGGATTGGCAATAGTTTTCTTTAGTATAGGCTGTTTTATTTTGACCAGGCACCACCAGGATGGTGTTATTATTATTTAATGGTCGTTGCTTGCTCCCATCTTAATTTTAGGTTTAGTTAGGCATTCATCACACCCTTGTTAAATGTTCAATAAACATCCTTGAACTGTGGTCACTTTTGTCTGTCTTACTTCCAATTCCATCCCTTCCTTACACTATTTATTGGTTGCTCTGAGGTGATGTTATTTCCGGCCTGTTTTTGCATGTATTTCCTGCAATTATCAGCCGGTATTACCAGCAAATCCATTGTTAGTTGAGAAGGGATAATGGTATAATGCGCCAACCAGCATTTTGAAAGTAAGTGCCAGTGATGATCTAGTAGTTTGTGATGATTTTTTGTAATTAGTGTGTTTGTATTTAAATAACAATCTTACAATGCAATGTTCTGATTCCGAAAAGAAAGTTTTTATGTCCTTATGTTCTAGTCTCTCAACACATGTTTCACCATTTTCAACTCAATGGTTCATCAGCAGAGATTTCCTAGGTTTTCTAGATTTGACAAAAACAAATTAAGCAATGTGTTGCATGGTTCCATAAATTACCAACTCAAAAAACAAGTGATTTCCTTAAAGAAAGAAGGGGGGGGGGGATAACTCACCCAATAGTTTTGTATTCCTGAAATTATATTTCCTAATATGAAATTTTGGTCACAGTTGTACCATTACTTTTCAGTTTGCACGATCTTCAAGCTGACAGTATAAAGGTTGCCCCAAAGAAAAACAAGAGAAAGGAAAGAAAAAGTAGAGTGAAAAAAAGTAGAGTGAACAGAGGATCCAACAAAAATCCTTAGCGGGAGGCATTTAAGTAATAAAGGCATGGTGTTGCTTAACTAAATTCTGTATTATTTAGAGGAAAAAATTAGATACGCCCATCAACATCCTGATGCTTCCTGTTGGAGGCAAAAGATCTGAATTAAAATGCGCACATTTTATGGCTGAAAACTAACACTGCGCATGATGATGTCACGCGCCACAGCGCATGATCATGCGGCAGCGTTATGACATCAGCACATCGCATAATCATGACCATGTTGGCTGTATTTTATATTTCTATATTATATTTGCAGTGCGCTAGGCTTTTGTCTATATAAGCGTACTAAGCCTTGTTCATCATTCATGAACAATCAAGCTGGTTCTGTTTTAATGAGATATCATATAATGTTTTGGTTTTGCTTGCAGTATTTACGGGTAAGAATATATATGTAAAAGATTACCCTAAAGTTTGGAGGAGGATGTTTCAACTAATGTTCATATTATACAGTATGGCGAATCTCACCAGGAGAGGATTCTTAATAACTATCTAAAGGTATACATCTTCAAATATATCCGCAATATTGATAATTCTCTAAAGGTGATAATAGTAAAAGAGAAGGCAAAAAAGTCAAAGAAGAAAGGGAAGTGAATAAAGAAGAATGAAAAGGAAAATCAAAGATGCTGAGGTCAAAGGAACATTACAGGTGGCCTATGGCAATATGGATATAACGTTATATGGAGCCATTATACATTTCTGTGTCACAATTGAAACCATTTGTACATGTATCCATAACGCACATCCATTTGACTTCTTTTTGGCGCAGTAGGATTTCCTTATTTCCTCCTCTTTTGGCTGTCTTATGTTTTCTAGTCCAAAAATGTGAAGGTTTTCAATAGTGACGTTTTTGTGTTCGGTGTTCACATGTACAGCAAGAGGATATCTAAGATCTTTATTCCGTATTGGCCTAGGATGCTCAAAAACCCTGTATTTGAGTGCCCTAATAGCACTCCCAAAGCATGATTTAGTACATGTGCATCTGATCCCATAGCTAACATATTTTGTATTACAATTGATGAATTGTCTGATAGTCTTATGTTGTCCATTTGGAAGTAGGATATCCTTCATGCCGTGATTCATTAGTGGACAAAGTTTACAATTTCCACATTTATAGTTTCCCCTTATTGGATTTTTGTTAAACATTCCATATGGAGATGATCTTGAAATCGGGCTAAGGAAGCTATGGCTGGTTTTGTTTCCGATAGTTGGTGCCCGGAGATAACAGATACTTGAATAGTCTTCCAGATGCATTTTTACTGGTATTGTAAAATATTACCCTAAAGTTTCGAGGAGGATGTTTCAACTAATGTTCATATTACACATGATGGCGAATATCACCAGGCGAATATTGAAACATGCGTCGAGAGAGTAGAAATTAAAAGGAAAAAAAACTTTCTTTTCGGAATCAGAACATTGTAATATTGTCATTTAAATACAGACAAACTAATTAAAAAAAATCATCTCAAACTTCTAGATCATCACTGGCACTTTCTAGATGCTGGTTGGCGCATTAGACCATTATCCCTTCTCAACTAACCGTGTTGTTTGCTATGTGGCAGTCAGACAAGCGAGATAAACTTTTGCTAGACAACCAGAGAGACTAAATATAAGAAGTGTGGAATCGCAGTGGGAAAGCTTTGTTAGACTGCAACCCCTTTTTAAATTATCAGCAAATCCAGTCTGGTAATACCATTGGGCCAGTATTATCAGCACAACATTCCTACATTGACAGGTTTTACTTTGACAGAATTACCTGTGCTGTTGATTCTCTCTGGGTGAATGCTGAAGGCGTCTGTGAATACCAACAAACAAATATTTTGCTGGACTAGTAAAAGTGCTGGTATACGGTTTTACAAGCACTTTTGCAATGTTTCCGGCAAAGTTGCAATGAGGGCCATACTATCATCTGTGGTCTAAGTGCGATCGTGTGGAGATGCATGCAAAGTCGTGAGGGGGCCAACTCCTCTGCATTTCATGATGGGACACATGCTGTTTGGTAGATATACATTTGGTTGAATATACTGCTGGCTAGCCCTCTGCCCCATTACCTGTAACAAGTACATGCGTTGGGGTGACATACCTGGCACAGATGCTGCTCTATCAGGTCCCCCTAAACCCTTCAGAACAATCGTCTGCAGCATGCCAGTAATTTACTTCTCTGCCGGGGTCAGGTTGTCTTCCACTGGTGGCTCTTCCCCTGTGACATAAAGGTCTGCTTTGTTGTCCCTTGCCACCTCCTGATGTTACTTTACAAATTCGTGATCTCCTTGGTGGTGAACCTTGCATTCATGTTGGTGGTCAGATTTGCCCAAAGCGCATTCGTCATGGCAATACTGGGACACTGACCATGCAAATTGTGCAGGATGTTCTCATGCTTGGTCATATAATTCATGATTGCTTTCCCCTCTTCTCCATATCGTTCGAAATATGCACCATTTGTCGGGATCCTGTACATTCTGGTTGTGCTTAGATGGCATCCCAGTGAAGTGGATGTGTTTGGATTGGCTTTGTGCAGTCGCTATGCTCTTCAAGTGTGTGCAGATTGACTTCCTGGATTGGGTCAGATTGTAGTTCGATTGTGCACGTTCGCCACATTTGGCACAATGCAAACCTTTTTGATGCTTCGTCACACACATTTCTGAATTTCTGCATTTGTGCTTATGGACATGGTTCTTGCATTTGTACATGCGGCATGCACGTTGTTTGAGATGCAGCATTATATGCACCTTTTTATGTGTTTTATTGGTACTTGCATTGTCGTGCTATGTTGCACATTTATGTGTTGTTTTAGCGAATGCATGGAGGGCATTACAATACACACACAAGCATATCTTTGCACTGTCGCATATCTCATTGGTTTGCACATGTTTTTTTTTTAAAATCTGCCCATTAAGGTGCTGTCCCCTTGAGTTTTCTCTCACACAATAGAAAAGTTTGTCTGAAGGTAAGTTTCATCTTCACAATGTGCCTGCCACCAGTCCTGACATCTTGCAGTTTGGTGGCTGAGTTCCTAGCAAATTCTCATAGGTACCAGATTGGATCAAAAGAGTAGCAGCCAGTACCCGAGGCTAAAAAACAATATGGCCAGTGTATTTATTTGTTTATTTATTTTGAATGTTTTAATGATCTGCTGTGCAATTTGAGACTGCTTCAAAGTGAAAAGTGTGCAAGAGTTAAACCTAAACCATCAGGCTGCTTTAGGCGTCCTGTCATTCCAAAGGAAAGTTAAGGATGGAAGCACAATGAGGAAAGAGAAGATGCTATGGGACAGGGTACATAAAGGGTTACTGGTACTTACCAACGCCAATGTCCCATCATCCTGAATAAACCATCATGGTTGGTGAAAATGCAGTAAGAGCATGTCACAGAGTTGGGAAGATGAAACATACGCAACCTACATTATCGTTTCTTATTACAGGTACAGGCCTTATAGGAAGCTAATCAACAGTGCAGATCAAACCAGAGCCGACGTTGTTATGAAATAATGGATCAAACAGGCTGCAACTCTCTACCTTTAGGTGGATGTCATTTAAGTGCAGGTTTGAGTATGTTATTCCTAATCTTTTGACTGAAACCCTGACTCCTAATGTAATTTTTTCTTGGCATTGTTTGTTCTTGGAATTGGTGAGGTTTATTGTAATCTGTATTGCCTGTGCTGTTCCAGTACCTGTTGTGACTCATCCTTCCGCCTTTTGTGGGTGTTTTAGCATAACCTATGCCTCAGTATTGACCGTGGCACATTCAGCGCCATCTTACGGAATTTTGGGGCCCAGGGAACCGATAACTCCAGGCTGCTCAAATAAAAAAAATAAAGAATCCGCAATCTCTGATCACTTAATAAGCAAGAGCACTCCGTCCAAGTCTCTTTGCCCTCATTGGAATCAGAATAATAAACAAGTCTTAATTCAAATGCAATATTAATGGTTCACGAGCATGGTACTTGTGTTCTAGTATAGTTACAGGACCCTTTTTTAATAATAGAGGCCACAAGGAAGGAATACCGCCCATATTACAAATCCAGGATACAAATCAGTGGCTGTATAGAATGGGCACACATACACCTACATAGACCCAGAACTTGGATTATCAGTTTCACAGGGTATAAAACTGTTCCAACATGGATATAGGATACATATCAGAAGCATTGAGAAAAGTACATATACCATTTCAGAGATAGAGGGTACCGACTGTAAGCTACCAGGTAGGTACAAAAAGATGCACTTATCAGGGTTTAGACTAACATTGGACAAGAGCCATCATTTTCGAAAAAGTGTATTGATGTTAGTGAACAAAGAAACACATTACTTTGTGCTGTGCAATATACCAATTGTTTCTATTATTATATATGAAGCAACACTATAGCCAGTTAAACCATGAATGTGATTGTTTGAAGGGTACCCAGAGAACTAAGCCACTCTTAAGGGCTGACAATTTGGGAATATGTATGGACTGACAAATGTTACAGGTAAATTGAGTTCCCCAGGATCACACGCTAAAGCTGGAGGTGAAGCTGGGGTTTGAGCCCAGTGTGCATTTGTCATTTAGTAAGGTGCAAATTGCTCTAGCTGACTTCTGCAACCTCTCCTTCAGCTCTGGAGCCTCCCCCTCCCCTCTGAAGCACTCTCTTGTGCACCCTCTTCTCAAGAAACCAACAGCCGATCCCTCATGCCCGGCTAACTATTGCCCGATCTCCATCACTCTTTTCCTGGGCAAACTCCTGGAAAAGCTTACCATCTCCCAGCCTAATCTTCACTCCGATTCTGTTGGTTCTTTCCATGAGTCTGGCTTTAGAGTTGCCAGAAGCACAGAAACTGCCCTCCTGAACATCCGTGAAGACCTGCTCTCGAACCTTGACTCTAACATCCCCTCTGTCCTCATCCTACTCAATCTCTCTTCTGCCAATCACACGGTCAACCATGCCATCTTGCTCAACCATCTCTTTGATAACCTGGGTATCACTGATCAGGCGCTGGCCTGGCTGACCTCTTTCCTCTGCAATCAACTCTCCCAGGTCCAACTTGGGTCCTTCCTTTCATCTATCTCATTCTCTACCTGTAGTGTTCCCCAGGGGTCTAACTTCTCTCCCTAGCTTTTCAACCAATACCGGGCACCCCTTGCCCACCTTATTGCTGCTCTGTGCTCCAACTTCCAGTGCTATGTGGATGATACTCAGCACATTTTCAGGCTTCACTATGCCACCTCTTCTCCTTCTCTCATCTCCGATTGTCTGCCTGATATCCAGGAGTGGTGTGGAACCAATGATCTCGGCCTTAATGCCAGTAAGATGGAGATTCTCCTCATTGGCACACTTGCACCCTCCTTTCCTGTTACTCTCTGGCCGGCCTCCCTTGGTCCTCTTCCTGTTCCCACCTGTGAGTCTAAGAACCTCGCGGGCATCTTCGACTCCACACTCTCTTTCTCTCCACACATCTCTGATGTCTCTAAGAAGTCAAACTACCAATGCACCTTCTCAGAGGTATTCTTCCCTTCCTCTCCTTTTCCCAGAAGTTTTCAGTCTCTAGAGCTCTGGTTCTCTCTAGGGTGGACTACTGCAACAGCCTCTTTTTAAATCTGCCTGCTTCTACTCTCCGCTCTCTGCAACTCATCCAGAACAGGACTGCGAGACTTGTCCTTTTCCTCAAGCCCTTGGATCGTATCTCTCCAGCCCTGAAATCTCTTCATTGGCTTCTAGTTGCTGCAAGGATTACATTCAAGACCATTTGCATTGTCGACAAGGCTTTCTGTGGCCTGGGTCCAAAATACCTTCAACTATCCCTCAGTAAATACCTTCCGATTCAAGCTCTTCACTCCTTCACCTCCAACTCCCTCAGGGTCAGTCTCTTCTCCAAGCAACGAGTTGGGGGTAGATCATTTTCCTCGGCTGGGGCCTCCCTCTGGGACAGACTCCCTGCCACTCTGGAACTTGTGGAGAACCATCTCTGGTTCCGGAAGCACCTCAAGACCTTCCTCTTTGCTTCTGCCTTCTCTTTTCATCTCCCCTGCTGATCTGTCTGCTTTGGTCTGTGCACCTGGTTAAGCCTCTGATCTCAGGCCCTTGTTCCTGCCCACCCAGCCACACACCCGCATCCTTTGCACTTGGGTCTGTATCTGTAACCCTACAGTACCCTTACCTGAATTTACCAGACACCCGTTGTCTGCGCCTTAAACCTTGCACTTGCCAGCTTGCTGGCTGCACTATAATATGTTGTTGTTATCCCTTGCGCAGCACTTTCCACTTCTCCCCTCTCCCTTGCACTTTCTCCTGTCCCCTGCACTTGTTCTCAATGCCACTGGGCCTAGTAAGAACGTTGTTAAGTCCTCCTGTATTCTCCTCCTTTGCCTTGTCACGCTCTGAAACACTTGGGTATGAGTGTGATACAAATAAAATATCATATCATATCAAATGTTTGTGAATGCTTGACTTTCATGAACTAAAATAATAACTCGTTTTTTAGACCTGAGTTGGAAAATACACAAATCACTGAATAACTCAACATTAAAAATTGTATAGAATCATGTTATGCTAAAGGTGAATGAATTGAGCTTCCCCACACCCCCAGGTATATAAGTACCAAGATAGTAAATGAAGATAGCCTAAACATTTGCATCTGGGTTTATCCATCAAATTGTATTTTAAAGCTTTAAACATACTCAAAACACAGACTTTTGGGTTGTTATTTGTGATCTGCAGAAGAAAATGTGAAATTGTAAAATAAAGCAAACGATTTTTTGGGGACAAATAGGCAGGCCTGCAATTAAGCTTGCCACATGTCTAGAAACCTGGGTTTGCTTTCTCCTATCTAGGACTCCACCCAATCATACACCTACATATATGGATAAAGCAGGCAATCTCCCAAATTAAAACCCTGGGCGGCTCAATAACCCTTCTACCTAGGTCAATTTGCCGGCTATATGAGACAGTATGGGCTCTGAATTTGTAGCCCACATGTGACATTTGCTTTCTATTTCCCGATCGGAAAGCCATGCACTAACAGTGCATCACCCCCTCTAGTGCCCTCATTTAAAATGACATTTTCAAACAAATACTGTCCTTTTTCGTTTGTTACTTTAAATTAGTGAAGACGGGGCCAGACGGTATCACCGACTCCATGAATAAGGAAGCCCCTGAAGTGTGGTCAACATTAATTTTCATGCTATTTAACCAGATCATGAAAACCGGCGTGATTCCAGAGTCTTGGCTTTCGGCAAAAGTGGTCCCCATCTTTAAGCATTGGAATAGGACAGAACCCTTTAATTATCAGCCCATTGCTCTCCTAGATGTTCCGGGCAAGTTGTTTGCAGCCTTCCTCCTGAGACAGCTGCAGAATTGGATCAGAAGGGAAAAAAGAGCAGATTTGAGGCAGGCATGTTTTGTTAAAGGGGTGGGGACTGACCTGAACCATTTCTTACTAAACATCTTGATACGGCCCTTAATAGTGGTGTGAACATTTACCTTGCTTTCGTGGACTTGAAAAAGCCTTCGACAGTGTGGACAGACACCTGTTGTGGGTGAAAAAGATTGGAATTGCCTCTCACTCTGCTGGTGGCCATTATGTCCTTATACAAGTCAACCAGTGTCTAAATTAACTCAACACTCAAGGGATGTTGTCCAGATGAGACTAAACCCATGGATGGTTAAAACAGGGCTGCCCCTTAGTGCCAACCCTATTCAACCTATTTCTTTCGAATGTGGGTGAGTCCTTGGACCAGGTCAAAATGTTCCCGCCTAATATAGGCGATCAAAGGTTGTCAAGGATCCTTTATGCAGACAATCTGGTGTTGATTGATATGACCCTGATCGGTCTGCAGCAGAGTCTGGATGGCCTTCAGGGATATATGACCAATAATGGGTTGTCCATGAATTCCTCAAAAACCAACATCTTGTTTCTTGGGGCAAAAAGAGGGTGGACGAAGACCACTTTCAAATGGTATGTAGAGCAGGCAATGCTGGCCCAGATTTCTTCAGTGATATACTTGCGTGTGTTGATAAATATCAGTAAAAATGATCTATCCTGACAATTAGCTTTAACATCTAAATTGAAAACTTTAATAGCCCAAGCGATGCTGATTCAGAAAAAGTACGGAAAATGTTCGATGCTCCCAGTGCTGACCTTCTATAAACTAAAGGTAACACCTGTCCTCATCTATGGAGCTGAGGTTTATTTATTTACCCAATGGAGATTCTGGGCCACGCTAGAAGGATGTTTTTGGAGGAAAGTATTGAGGCTCCCTAATATAATCCCTACACCAATGATTAGGTATGAGTTGGGCCTCATAACGCTATATGCAAGAACTGTTTGGAAAACGCTGGCCCTGAACCACAAATGTATGATGCCCTTGCCAGCGGGCCCTTTTCAAATTTTGGGAAGGGAAATGCGGGGAAAATGGGGGGGACTTACTAAATCAATGGAGCAAAGGCTGCCGATTAATCTTAAAACAACTGGAAATTGATCCGGAAATATTGATCAGCAATTCAGGGTAGGTGAAGCGAAAACTGTGGCAGGATGATTGGATTATCGTCTGCTCTCATCGCTGAAAAATGAGACCAAAGCCGTTGATACTGTTCTGAAATATTTATTCAAATTCCCTAACTCGTTGTGCAGAAGTCAGTTCATGCGATTTAGACTAAATGTATATCCTGCCAAGGAAATTCTACACATTTACAACTATGTGATACAGATGGGTTCTAGGTTCTTTTTTTGTTGCTGTTACCAGCAATAATATGGCACACACATATAGTTATTTACTGTTGCCAGTATAACATGTGAATATGTTGCTGGTGGCATGCAAGGTACAGAATTCATAAAACAGCAAAAGCTCAATGTGAAACTGCAGAGAATAAAGTGCACCGTTTTTTTATACCTCATACATAGAAGACTACATTATTTATATAACTGACTGACTCAATTGACAGTTACTAATCACTCATTTTAACTCCTTAACATTATAATGTAGTCTCATGTTCAAAATGAGGTGAAAATACATATTTTGTATTTCTTTTTTAAATGTGCACTGGCATTTTATTTTTTTATTTTCTCTTTCTGTGTTAGTGCAGAAAGCAGAGAGGAAGGCAACAGGAAACCAAAGAGATACAGTTTTTATGCTCTGAAGTTCTCATTGCTTAGAACATGAGTGTGGTAACAGAACACATTTTCTGCTAATATGATTGGAAGAAAGTGTCTGCAGATATGCACGTCAAATGTGGGAAGGCTCTGAGTTTTTGTAATGGGAAAAGGCAGTTCGTGTTGACTGGGCTCTGAAGACAGAAGTGCATGGTGTCACTGAGTGCTGGCTTGAGAATTTCTCACCACGCATTTCAGACACCCAAGATTACAGAAGTAGTTTGTGCCAACTGGGCCTGTCTTTCTGAGACGAGCGATGCAAGGTCGTGTGGGAGAACTTCAAAAAAATATTTCTGGTAAGCAGATAAGTTAAGTGAGGTCACTGTGTGCGGTCATATGGATGACTGAATCATAATGCAATAGGCAGGGTAGCAAAGGAAATCCCTTGCATTTTAATTTGTCATTTTCAGAATGTTAAAATTCATGTTTTAAAAGGCTTGCTTGCTCTGTTTTTTTTCTCTTGTATTTCAGATGATGGTGAAATGTTTATGGTAAGAACTGTTAATTGTGAATTGTATTTATGTATAATATAATAAGAATATAAAAAAAAGTTTTAGTATCAATTTTTGCATCTGTGAGTGCATTGGTCAATTTGCTCATGCAGATAGAATAACAACCCAGAATAAGCTGATCATACTCAGTGATAAAACAGGTGTGTGTGAGCCTTCCTTGCATGTTGTTTGGAGGGAATCTGATATAATATATAGATTGCTGGAGGTCCATGAGCCAGTAATGCCTACGGGCGCATAGCTCACTGGTGTAGATCAGACAGGGATACCGGGCACAAGCTGTAGGTGGCACTCTATATAAAATGGTTGGGTTTCTCTCATATGTATAGGTCCAGGGCTCTCTATAGAACACTCGAAGGTATTCTAATAGAAAGGACGGTTTTGTTTTATGATGGGGTCATAATATTGGGAAGAAAACTATGCTCTCCACTAAATACCGCAAACAATATACCACCAAGCTACCACTCATATTCTGACGGTAAGATAATACCACCAAACCCCAAATTTACACAAAACATCCTACAGATATGGTGCATTGGCCGGGAAAGTGGCTGGAGAGCAGCTACTGGGCGTGGCAAGTGTGTCTCACGCTACCATACGTGCATTAGAGGGAACCCACTTTATGAGAGCAGTGTAACATTAGAAGTGAATTTCAGAATGTTTGAAATGGAAGCCACAATCCCAGAGCTAGAGCAATATCTGGAGGCAAAGCTATATGCACATGGGACATGGTCATCAAATAATGACACAGAATGGCATGACCGCATCCATGGTGAAGTAAAGAAAGAACCATTAGACAGCATCTTTGCAGAAGGCAGCATAATTCAGGTCTGTCTTTTGAGACAATTAAATGCAGTTGATAAACATGCAGAGAAAGATTGTCTGATATGGCTTTGTGCCAAAACATGGTTTATACTAAATAGGTCTCTGCGAATGCAAGAAAATTGTACCAAGCTGATAAGCAAATTAAGAGTTGAAATGGATGGAGCAAGTGAAAAAGAGGAAAAGTTAAGAGCAGAATTGGAGGTATGTCAAAAGGACACACGGTAAAAATATAAAGATCTCGACATTGAATTGTCTCAAAGCAAGAAACAGTTTGGGGATAGTGAGCAAGAATTAAAACACTTAAAAGCGTTGGTAGATCATATTAGACAAGATAAAGATGAAGTTGTTTTGGAAATGCAGTTTTTGCAAAAAGAACATTTTGAGAAAGAAAGCGATCTCCAAAATGCTGAACAGGATATGGTTAAAATGTTTCAAGAAAGAGACAAGAGAAACAAAGAATTCAATGAATGCCAAATGCAAATGGGTGATATGCAAGAAGTAATTAATAAGATGAGTGATGAAAACACCTATTTGCGTAAGGAGGCAGATAGGATTCCTTAAAAAGTGAAAGGATTTGAAACAGCAGATATGCATTTCCAGGTCCCAGGATAGACGACACGGCACCACATTCAATGGAGTTGAGGTGAATTCTATTCTTACACAGAGAACTAGTGCCCCAGTGACTGGGCCGGTGACTGAACTTGGTTGTAGTGCTCTTGCGGGATTTGATACACCCATTGGGGGCCATCACCAATCCCATACACCTGACACCAGGGTTGAATCAAAAAGTAGTGCAATTCCATGCATAGCAAAGAGTAGCCCCATAAAAGTAATGAAATCAATCAAGGCTCTGATCAAACCATTTAAAAAAGAAGGGGAGTGCTGTATAGAGGACCACTTAGAAGTGGTGCACGATATATTTAAAACCCTCCAGATACCTAAGGAACAATACAGGCAACACTTTCACTTAATTTTGGATGCTCCCACTGCCAGTATCATTAGAGGGTTAAATGAACAGCAGAACATGACATGGGCAGAGTTTGAAAATGAGATTAGACATAATTTCTCTCCTTTCCAATCATTACAAGAGGCAAAAAGGTTGCATACATGATTACGGCTGGGCCTAACACATCACCTCGCCAATTTTTGCAAGACTTAAAAAGAGCTTTTTCTCGCTTTGATGTATCTTTTGACCCCAATTCCAATGAGTTTAAAACTGCCTACTTCTATGGGCTACAGAAAGACATAATATCACAGTTAGTCTGTGAATTTAACCATGACAAGTCTCTTGAATGGATTGTACACCAAAGTACAAAACTATATGAAGTACTCTATTGTCAGGGTAGAGAGAGTGATAAAATGAAAGAGACTAGACCAAAATCTAAAGAACCTTCAGCAACAGTGATGGAGATCAGGTCAGCCAAAATGTCCCTTGAGTCTGCTCAAAGTCCAGGTAAAAAGAATGTGGCACCTGAACAATGGGGTAATCAACAGAGGTTGTCACTCCTTGCAACAATGCCTCAATCACGTGATCCTGGTAATAGGGAGAGCTACATTAGCCCTAGGTACTTAGGAGACAGACCCCAAGCAGGATATTGGCCTAATGTGTCAGGTATGAACAATATTCAGAGACAAAGTCAGGATCAGAGGAATAATGGCCCCTACCAGGCATTGGGGACACAGAGCAGATTTGACCCTAACACCATGAAATATGGTAATCAGGATAGACCCTGATATGTGGATCGATTTACTGAAAATGGGAATCAACATAGGGGACAATACTCACAAAATGAGAGACAGGACATGAGGCAGAGTATGAATTATGCCCCACTTCAATACAACAAATCACTACCACCAGGGGACTACAACCAAAGGATGGATGCACCCCGCTCTCCTCCACATACGAATCAAGAGTTCAGGAACAATCCCAATAGAAATCACTCTCCAGAGAGATATCAGAATAGATTCAATCAGGGGGAAAACATCCAATATCGATCTAGGCCTCAGAGAGAAGATTCTAGAGAAATGGAAAGATTTGAGTGTCTCGAGGCCCAAGTGAAAATGTGGGCTGAGCAAATAGGAAAACTATGTATGGTTCAAAAACAGTCATCAAATGAGGGGGCAGAAGGCCATAGCAATGACCGGATGGTTTCCAATAATAAGTGACTAAAAATGTATGATACCTGCAATGCTAAAAAGACAGATTGCCCTGATTTAGTTTTGCATAATGACTATGAGGTGCTTAATGATTTAAAAAGGAAAATGCCGACAAATGAACATGTGACAGAACAGCAAATACACCTAAAAAAGAAGGTCGGTTTAACCTAGAGTTAAATCAAATGTTAGAGATGTGTAAAAATGGAAAAGGAAAACCTAAAATTCCAAAAGAACAAAGGGACAGATTTAAGAAACATAACTCATACATGGGTAATACAACTGAACAGGGAATAAGTGGGGATGCTAGAACGCTTTCCCTAGACAATCAAAACACTAACCAAATACAGGCAGAAAGCATAAATACTCAGAAGGAGGGTACTGATCAATCACCTGAAGAGTTCTTTGAGCCACAGATTTTTGAGGAATTTCAGAAGATTGGTATTATTCCAAATATCCACAAATGCCCAGAATTAGAAAATGACAAATCACCAAGTAATGTTTCTACGCATATTCAGTTGGAGGATTGTAGTGTGAACTCTGATGTACGCCGGATGGAAGGGCGAACAGTGGCCACACTCCAAAGGACATCTGAATATGGGGAAATGAGTAAGATTTCTCACACAGAAATGGACAGCAAGGAGGGAAAAATGTCTTTCCATTTACCAATGTGCTTAGCCAAAAGTGAAAAAGGTCTGAGAAAGGTGAATCCTGAAATCAGTAAGAATTCACACTTTTTGTGTGTATTAGGGGAAGTTGAAGACAGATACTATGCTCCCATCACTGTGGAAGAGAAAAGCAATACGTTTGCAATGATTGACACAGGCACACAGGCCACAATTATGTCCAAAGAGTTGGTAAAAAGTATCAATGAAGGGAGATCTCCACAGAACCAGATCACGTGAGGCAGAGTGAAGGCCCAGTACATAATTCTAACGGTGAGGAGGTACCTATTGTGGGTGTCACTGAGGTTGACATTAAAATAGCAAACCATAGGTTGAAACAGGAAGTATTGATCACATCCATTTGTGAAATTCCATTCCTAATGGGAACAGATTGCTTGAAAAGATTGTCTCCGCTCATAGATGGGGCGAATGGAGTACACAAAACAGCAGTATAAATGAATGCCACAACGTTGCCAAAACGAAGGATGCAGTGGATGTTTACATCCAGAATAGCTGTGTACCTAGCGTTACTGTCATTTTGATGTGTCAGGATAAAATGCAAAGTGAACAAGGAAAACAATTTGTGCAGATTTATTTGGATCCTAGGAAGACAAGGCAAACTGAAATATATGAGCACACATTGTGCTTCTATTTAAAAGAGAAGAAATGCAAACTGAATACTACTCCTAAAACAGACACAGAAAAACACATTACCACTCTTGCTGAAATACACATGGAAGATGAGCAACCATGGGTTCACATTGGTATTAATGACCATTCTAGTGTGATAAAAGCTACCTTAGCACTTGAACAGAAAAGGAGCTTTATTAATGAGAAATGACTGCAGAAAATAATAGGGAGGGAGGAGATCCCAAAATTTAGAATTAAAAACCAATCTGTCTCTGGTTTGGATAATCCAGACTTTGAAAATCGAATTACAGGAAGATGCATGCTGAAGATTAATATTGGGCAGAAAACCATCTACCATAATATGTGGATAGTGAGTGGAACACAACATGATTTTTACACGGGCAATGATATCATGCACAGAATGTGTATGGTGTTAGATTTCCTTAATCAAAAAATATGGTCCCAGCTAGGGGGGCCTGCACCTGAATTGGAAGACAAAAGAAAGGCTTATCATTGTGAACAACTGGTCCCATATGCAAATGAATTACAGGTGAGGAAGGATACTACTATTCCTGCATTCACCAAGCAGGTTGCTATAACGCTAAAGTGCAAGAATGGACAGCAAATGAAAGATTCGGATGCATTTGTGTGCTTAAATGAGTCTATGAAGCAACACGGCCTGGATTATGAATACACCCCATTGATAGATGTTGGAGAAGGATCTGTCAAAATTATGGTGAATAATAAAGGTCATCAGGATATTCATTTAGAGGAAAATTCTTCATTAGGAATGGCCATACAAAAATCCCATTATACTGCAGATTTCAATAACATGGTAATTGGAAATATCCCTAAGAGATATGTAGATGCACAGTGAATGTTGCCAGAATATCTGGATTCTCAGCCCAAAGGGATCTTTAAAATTCAATCTGTGTACCCTTGTGATTCAAATGAGTGCGTTGTCACCAAGAGAATTCTATAGTATTTGACTTAAATGAAAATGAAATAGAAAATCAGCACATTCAAATGGAGACTGATATGCCAAAATATTTAAAAGTAGCAGCTTTACAGAGAGACACAGCCACACAGTTGGAAGAAAGCACAGAGATTCCTTTACTGGAGGATTTCCCAGAATTCTCAAAAATGGTAGAGGAGCATATTTTATTGGCAGGTGCATGTGATAGCAACGAGGATAAAAATGAATTGAGGAAAATATTTATGGAATTTAAAGATGTTTTTGCTAAAGATGCATATGATTGCAGCCTAACTAATTTACATGTTGCCACATTACCGGAGGGGTGTGGTAGAAATCCAGTATTTGTGCACCAATATAGATTACCACTGGCATGTTTAGAGTCATTGGCAGAAATAATTAAAAACATGGAGTCTCGGGGAATTATCAGGCCCGTTCATAGTACATCCAACACTCCTATTTTGGGTGTGTTAAAGCCAAATGGTCAATGGTGTCTGTGTGCAGACTTGAGCGAGTTAAATAAAATAGTGCCAGTGTCCAAATGGCTACTGCCATTCATTGATCAAGGCCTTGCTCAGGTGCATGGCTCAAAGGTGTTTACTGCATTAGATCTCACATCTGGATATTGGTGTGTGCCACTGGCAGAGGATATTCAGAATTTGTTTTCATTTTCATTTGTTAAGACGCAATACGCATGGGCTCGAACACCATTCGGGTACGTCAATAGTGGGAGTGAATTTGGCATATTTTTGAGAAAGGCTATGCCTGATGCAGCGGAAAGAGGAACTATAGTTTATGTGGATGATGCCCTGATAAAAAACAAAAACTTAAAAAGCCATTTTGATGAAATTAGACATGTTCTTGGCCAATTGCAAAAGGTGGGTGCCAAAGTATCTTTACAGAAAGCAAAATGGTGCAAGAAAAAGGTGAATTTTCTAGGCCATGAAGTGACTGAACATGGACTAAACCCACAAAAGAAAAAAAGTGGGAGCCATACAGAAATTAAAAGCCCCTAGAAATGTGAAAGGTTTAAAAAATCTATTAGGAATGACAGGATATAACAGGAAATTTATTGAAAATGATGCTGAAATTACTCAACCCTTAACTAAACTACTGAAGCTGAAAACGCCCTGGAAATGTGAAAAAGAGCAATCTGAGGCAGTGACTAGATTAAAGGAATGTCTCATAAAGACACCATGTTTAGCATACCCCATAAAAAAAACAGGGATTTCTTTATAGAAATAGGTTTCACTGAACAATGTATGTCAGCAGTATTATCTCAAGAACATGATTTGAATCACAAAACCATTGCTTATACAAGTAAGGCATTATCTCAAGTTGAAATTAAATTCAGTGAATGTGAAAAGGCCCTTTTGACCACTGTGTGGGCACTACAGCATTTCTGCCCCATTGTTCAGGGAGAAAAGGTAATCATTGAGACAAATCATCAACCATTGCAGTTTTTAGAGAGTAAAAGGATTAAGTCAGGCAACCTAGCACAGCCAGAATTACTTCATGGACACTGGCATTGCAAGGCTTTCCTGTAGAAGTGAGGTATGGCCAAAATAAAAAGAGGCCAATTGCTCAAGGATTGGCAGATCTACATGACTGTGCAGCTGAATCTGTATCAAACGAAGTAGAGGTGGAACCTAGCTTGCAGGAGTTTGAACAATCACCACACAAAGCTTTTGATGAAAAGACATGCAAGAATTTGCCAACTGTATATGTTGATGGTTGAGCCTTTCACATTGAAAATGACAGTAATAAACAATTGGTATCAGGAATAGGAAATGTCTGGAATTGGGGCCAGGAGTAGTCAGGTAGCAAAATTGGCAGCCACTTATAAAGCAATTACTACTTCAGTTGATAACAAATTCAGTGAAATTGTCCTGGTGACTAATTTTGATTATGCACAAAATAGCTTTGTGGAATATCTGCCTAGCTGGAAAGCAAGAGGCATGATTACGTACGATAAAAAGCCCCTCAAACATGGGAAAATGATACAGGCCATAGACAAATTAGTGTCAGAGAATGATTTAACAATATATTGGAGGAAAATTTGTGGACATTTAAAAACTCCAGGAGAAGATAAGGAGGGAAATGATAAAGCAGATCATTTAGCCAAAATTGGGGCTGTGATGGGAGAGTTGGATCCTATTGAATACTTAATTGGTGAAATACAGATTGATGCATTTACATGCTCTAAGGCTCCAAAAGAGGTAGAACAACCAGTAGTGCAATGGAGTTATGATACACCAGATCAAGACCAGATTAAGGCACAAAAAGATGATCCAATTTTGTGAATCTATTATAATCATTTGATAGACCCCGACCAAAATCCTTTAACTGAAAATGATTGTATGGGAAAAGAAGAGTTGAGGGTGCTATTAAAGAATAAAAAATGAATCAGACTACAGGATGGACTCATGATTAGAGAATCCATAACAGGACAAATACAGTGGTGCCCCTTTCATTCAGAGGGCTAATGCTACACCATACACATGATGCAATAATGACTGGACACAGAGGTTCACAAAAAACATTAGAGATACTGAAAGATTATGCTTACTGGCCGCTTATGTTCCAAGATGTGGAATTATATACTAGGGGATATCTAGTATGTGCACAATTTAAACCTGCTTCACCACTGCATAGAGCTGCACTGATGAAAAGAGGATTAACCCTTCCATGGTCAGATTTGCAAATAGAAAATGTAGGACCTGTAAAAAGGTTGAGAAGAAGGAACCATTATATTTTGAGCGTGGTTTGTTTGATGTCAAAATGGATAGAGTGTATTCATGCACCAGATTGTAGTGCGCAAACAGCAGCTACATTACTGGTAAATCATATATTTTCAAGATTTGGGTTACCACAAAGAATAGAATCAGATAGAGGAAGTCATTTTACAAGCGCTTTAATGAGTAAGGTGTGGCAGAAACTGGAGTGAAAAGAAAACTGCATATTGCATACAGGCCCACCTCTTCTGGGAATATTGAACGTTGCAACAGGTCTGTCGTGGAGGTATTAAAGAAGTTTGTAGCAGAGGCAGGTTCCAGATGGGATTTACGTTTACCCCTGGTTTTGATGGCAATCAGATCAACTCCTGCCAAAGCAACAGGTATCAGTCCTCATGAGGTGTTAACAGAAAGGAAAATGGTACTACCACAACATTTATCATACAGGACGCATGAACAGTCACTTGTAAGTGCATCTACAGTTCACGGGTATGTGGAAGAACTGAGGAAGCATTTACAGCATGCATTTGCTTTTGTGCAGCGTAATTTGGAAAGGACTGCTGACAGTGCAAAATCATATTATGATAGAAAGAAATCTGCGAAAGAGTATAATGTAGGGGATCAGGTATGTAAATTTCATTTTGGAAAAGGTAAACAGAAAAATTCTAAATTTCTGGCGGCCTGGCAAGGGCCTTTTCAAATTGTAGATAAGGTGTCTCCAGTGGTGTACAAAATATTGAAAACAGAGGGTGAAACGGTAATAGAGTAGTTTGTTCATGTTAACCAAATTAAGGCCTTTCATCGCTAACATGAAGTCAGGAGACTTGAGCAAGTAGAAAAACTTAAGTACCCTGAAGACATGGAAGGGAAGACACGGTGACTGTGTTCATAATATCCCACATCATAAAAAGTAAATAGTTATGGTCATTATTAGAGAGATAAAGTTAGATGTTTACCATATATTGTAAACATTGACAAAAGGGGCTGAAGCAGATAGAATTATTATAATACAATGTTGAAATATATTTAATGTGTAATGATGTTTTGTGCATATGTTTGTTTTCTCTCCAACATATGCTTAGTTTCAGAAACCAGAAGAAAAAGGGTGAAATGTTTTGGACTATTATTTTTTTGGGTAAAAAGGGTGAAGTTGGTATTGTGCTATGTACTTAATATGTCTCTTTTCTATTTGATTTAGAACGACTAATATACATTTTGGGTTGGAGGTCGCATGACTGGAGGACACGAGAGATGATGGAGTCATGGAGTCCATGGGATGAACCAAGTAATGCCTCCAGACCGAAATATGGAGGTGATGATAAAGTAATGGGGACGCCAAAAGAGATGACTTCGCTGGAAAACCATCCAAGAGTGCCAGAATGAAAGAATTGCACCAAATGAACCAGATGATAAAAGCCAATGATCAGGACATCTTGACTCTGCAGTGTTCTGAGTGGAGAAGATTATCCCCTATGTGACTGGAAGGATGGGCGATGGAGTACCACAACTTTATTATTTTATTTCATTATTTTAATTAATTTTGTTCGTTTTTTGTTTTAATTATTTGTTTTATTTTATTATTTTATTATTGACTTCAAATATTGATTTCACAATTGAACAAAGACAATTGAATATATGGACACTTCAGCTGGAAAGAAATGTGTACAATATGTTATAAGAACTTATGGACTCATTTGAGATGAATTTTGATTTTATGGTGATTGAGCAGTGATTTATTATGAAAAATGTAAATGATCATTTTATTGAGTTGCTATGATGAAATGAAAATGAGGAGCACATTTTGAATTTCCTCCAATTGTGGATTTGAGTATTGCCAAATTGTCAGAAAAGGAGGGGATATGTAGTAATATATATAGCGCTTTATAAGAATGTATAGCACTTTACTAAATGTGATGCCATTTTTTTTGTTCTTACCAGCAATAATATGGCACACACATATAGTTATTTTATGTTGGCAGTATAACATGTGAATATGTTGCTGGTGGCATGCAAGGTACAGAATTCATAACGCAGCAAAAGCTCAATGTGAAACTGCAGAGAATAAAGTGCACCATTTTTTTGAATACCTCATACATAGAAGACTAAATTATTTATATAAATGACTGACTCAATTAACAGTTACTCATCACTAATTCTAACTCCTTAACATTATAATGTAGTCTCATGTTTTTAAATGTGCACTGGCATTTTCTTTTCTCTTTCTGTGTTAGTGCAGAAAGCAGAGAGGAAGGCAACAGGAAACCAAAAAGATACAGTTATTATGCTCTGAAGCTCTCATTGTTTGGAACATAAGGGTGGTAACAGAATGTATTTTCTGTTAATATGATTGGAAGAAAGTGTCTGCAGATATGCCACGTCAAATGTGGGAATGCTCTGAGTTTTTGTAAGGGGAAAATTTACAGAGAGAAGGCAGTTCGTGTTGACTGGGCTCTAAAGACAGACGTGCATGGTGTCACTGAGCGCTGGCTTGAGAATTTCTCGCTGCACATTCCAGACACCCAAGATTACAGAAGTAGTTTGTGCCGACTGGGCCTGTCTTTCTGAGACGAGCGATGCAAGGTCATGTGGGAGAACTTCAAACAAATATTTATGGTAAGCAGATAAGTTAAGTGAGGTCACTGTGTGCAGTCGTATGGATGACTGAATCATAATACCATGTAGGCAGGATAGCAAAGGACATCCCTTGCACTTTAATTTGTCATTTTCAGAATGTTAAAACTCATGTTTTAAAAGGATTGCTTGCTCTGTTTCTTTTTCTCTTGTATTACAGATGATGGTGAAATGTTTATGGTAAGAACTGTTAATTGTGAATTGTATTAATGTATAATATAATGAGAATTTAAAAACAAAAGTTTTAGTGTACATTTTTGCATCTGTGAGTGCATTGGTCAATTTGTCCATGCAGAGAGAATAACAACCCAAAATAAGCTGGTCATACTCAGTGATAAAACAGGCGTGCGTGTGTGTGCCTTCCTGGCATGTTGTTTGGAGGGAATATAATATAGTATATAGATTGCTGGAGGTCTATGAGCCAGTAATGCTTACGGGGGCATAGATTGCTGGTGTAGATAAGCCACTGATAACGGCCACAAGCTGTAGGTGGCGCTCTATAAAAAATGGTTGGGTTTCTATCATATGTATAGGTCTAAGGCTCTCTATAGAACACTGGGAGGTACTCTAATAGAAAGGAATGTTTTGTTTTATGATGGGGTCATAATATAGGGAATAAAACTATGTTCACCACCAAATACCGCAATAAATATACCACCAAGCTACCGCTCATATTCTGAAGGTAAGAAAATACTGCCAAACCCCAAATTTACACAAAATATCCTACAGGAGGAAACTTTTACGGCAACATTCTGTCTCATCAAATTTTTAAAGGATGTCTTTTGTGATAAAGCTGAGTTGTATTTCAGTTAGTATTGAAAGGGATTCATTTGTGGAGGAATGAAATGCATGATTTTTGATAATTGTTTTACGATGCGAAACAGCTTATTTTTTATGATAAAGGTTTGTAATATACCATAAATCAATAATAACATAAAAAACATATTTTAAAAAGTGAAAAGATTCTACTGTAAATAAGCATGATATATTTTTGTTATGTTACTTTTCATGTTTTTTGAAAACTTAAATATTCCACATGAAATATTTCAGTTCCCCAAAATGCTTTATTTAAAAACATATATTTTTACATACACTTTTTTGCGTCTGTCTTGCTCTCTTGCAATCTGTTGTTTAGCTTGTACTCTTGCAATCGGGCCGTACTGTCGTGATGAACACTCACACCTTTAATTTGGTCTTCAAGGCCTATAACACCTGGTACGGCCCTCGTGCAATGTCTATAAAGCTATAATATTTCACCAGATTGCTAGAGAGTAAGCCATTTCGCAGAAGACAGCACCGTACTGGCATGTGTTTTTCTGATTATGAAAAAATGGGAAAAGACATCTTTGCAGCAGGCATACATGTGGGGCCACTTTCCCCCCATAAATATGTCTGTAGGTCCATTCTTTAAATGCGTTGATGTTTTGCTTTGCTCATTTACTCTCCCATTACTGTATGGGAACTATTTCTTGTACCCTCCCACCTGTCTAACAGGGTTCTGTAAGTCATATATTTAAACATTTTAGAAAAGTTAACCCTTATCACATGCGCTGGGTAACTGAATAAACGTGACCGGATTGTCGAGAAATTGATCATTGACAGACACTATTTAAGCAATAGAAAATGTATATATGTGTAATAAGGGGTAGGGGCTAGAGGGGCTCTGGGAAGGGTGGTAGGCGGTGGTGTGAGAGGAGCAAGGGAGCAGTCAGGGCCCATTACAAAAAAACGGAAATAAATGCAAAGATAAAAGTTTGTTAAATACAATTACCACAATGTGATTTGCTTTGATAAAACAACCCAGAACTTGGTAGAGTTGTAGGGAATTTACAAAATAGCAGCAGAGTTAGGGGAGATAAGAAGCACTGGTTAGGACTGCCCCCAGCAATACTTAGAAAAGGTAATTTAAGTATTAAGCAATGTAATTATACAATGCACGCTCCGAATGACGTTTATAAACTGGAACAGCGTTATTTTGAATGTTTCATGACACCTCTCTTTTGTCTGATAATGTTTTAAGACAGAACAAAAGAGATTGCAGGAATGCAGACTTTCAACTATTTAACACATATTTTACTGAGGAAACAAATGGAAAAAAGCAAGTCATTTTATAGCACATTGCCACAATCACAATTAAACTATCATTAGAAAAGTGTGGAAATAAATCAAACCTAGTGCATACACCAAAATCAATTTCCATTTATGTTCTGCTCGAGGATGAATATTGTATTAAAAAAACGTAACTGGGTCAATTAAATAATTGGAAAACAGCAAGCATCCAGAAACTTTTAGTATGAAATTAGAAGGTGGTGAAGAAGGATTCATTATCGTTAATGAAAAAGTGAAACAGATGCTGACACTGATTCAAGTGTGCTAACTCGTTCTTCAGGGAGATGAATGGGAAATGAATCGCACAGGATGGGAGCGGCAGAAAGCAAGCCAAATGCACGAGGAGCGTCATCATTATTGAAGGCACGCGCATGGCTTTCAGGCTGCTTAGGCTCACAGAAACGTCGTTTTGGGGAAATTATTCAGCTGAAGTAAACGCAACTGTTCTTAAACCACATCGCAAACGGCACTGAAGGCTTTCAAATTACTTGGCGCATATTTATTCTAATTCTTTGAATAGCACAAAACAAATTCCCAGTGTTGTTTGAAATGACATTGCAAGTGTAAAATAGCGACACGTTCTGATTAGATTTTGTGACTGTACAAATGTAGGTGTATTTGAAAAGTAAATATGAGAAGTTCCTGGAACCCCTTTAAAAACTGTGGGGCAGTGGATAGACTCCGCAAAGCCATCTGCATCTGGCCCTATTACCCCCTTCATCCCCCCACTAGGACGAGACTGTTTGGTCGGTGCGGGACCACACCCAACACCTACTTTACCCCCACAATGTCATTTAGGGGAAGGTGATAAAGAACCATGTAGGGGACTCACGAGTGAGGGGGTGGAAAATAGTAGCCAAAAACTCTGGATGCTCACCAGAGGAAGGCTTAAAGCATGGCCTGCACAGCCCAGAAAGCAATCGGCTTTCCCATATCATTACCCTGAGATGAATATTTGGAAGCCCAGGGGTTTATCCCGGCTCGACCCTGGTCAAGATCTGTGTTTTTCCTATCGGGGCACATTACGACTGTGTGACGGCAACATGACATTTAGCGGTAATCAAGGAGCTGAAATTCCGGACCAGTTACTGTTAGAAAGTGCCTCATTAGCAGAGAAAGAAGGAGAACACTCACCATCAAGCATCAGGTCCCACCTGGTTCCACATAGGGTGGGGGCAAACGACGGTAGTGCAACCAATTCTCAAATACATAATTCTAGTCTGCAAGCGCCTAACGAAGGTTGGCCAACAACTGCCCCATCCCCAACCACTCAAGGATTGGGGGAAGGGTCCTCTCAGAATAAACAGAATAGTCCCCCAGAAAGCCCGTAACACGTGGCGAGAACACTCCACTCAAACTCAGCAGGAAGAAGGAACAGATATCCGAACGGAATGTCGTACTGGGTTACAGACGGACTTCACAATCATCACCACAATGACATCCATATTAGCTCTGTTTATGAAGCTATATGAACAAGTAGGTGAGCAGTTAAAGGACCAAACCACAATGTTGGCCATGTTAAACTCAAAAATGATTTTTGTCGAAGCCTTTGTTACTGCAATCCAAAAAGACATGGACACAAACACTGCAAAAGTGGCAGCACTTCCGTACACAATTCTGGACCGATTAATTAAAGAAAAGCAATTTGATAAATGTCAAGACTTTTCGATCTACCAGACCTTCACACTGCCAAGAATTTATTAAAGGGCAAATCTGATCGAATTACAGAAAAGGCCCAGGGACGTTTGTGTGAACCCTCAGAGTTGGGAGGGAAGATTATTGGAGGCACAGATCAAACTATTAAGGGCTGCATGGAAGGCCAGTGTGAGGTGGACTTCTCATTAAGATCACCCACAAAAAATAAATCAGAGCCAATTAGGAAGATAGACCAATCAGCAGATGAACAACTAGGTACCAAATAACCTGCACTTCATCCAAGGTCATAAGAAATCAGACCTTCTGAATCTATTGAGGAGTCAGGAGAGGGACCAGAAAATGCTCTGAAACATTCAAAACAACTTTGCCCAATCTTCTCTAAATTGAAAACAGGACAAAGAGCAGATACCATCATGGTAGCCGATAAACATAAAATCGACCAAAGAAAAAAAGGGGTAACAAAAATAGCTGAAGGATAAAAGATTCAGTTGACGCAGAAGACCAACAATCTGAAACTTCTCCCAAAACAGCGAGTAAATGTAACCCGAAAATTCATCAATAACATCACGATACCTAATAAAAACACTCTCAATTCAGATTGGACCATTAAATCAGCATTGCAAATAATCCATAAAACAAAACATCTACAGACTGAATCAGCAGCAGTCCAGGAACTTGAAATGGAAGTTAACAAGGAAGTATATCGTGCATCAATAGATCTGATGGACTTATCTACGTACTCAATCTCAGACCACATAACGGACAATCAAAGTGCTGTAGAGGCTGGACACCAGGTTAGCAAGGATGACCACAAGGATTATGTGGGCAAAACCCAAAGACCAGAATGGTTTAAAAGACCAATAGGTCAGACTCGATTGGAAATTGAGAAACGTAGAGTCTCAAAAATAACTAGAAAAGATGCGGACACCAGACACATTCTGAAAAACCCTTGTGTAATACGGCAAGTGGACGAGATTACACCTACAGTCAACAATCAAGGCTCCAGTTCTAACTTCAAGCTGGCTGACAAAACTGAGTGAAACAAAATGAAGGAAAGAGGTGTACAAGGCTGCGCCCCAAAAATAATTCCAACAAAGCCCACAACCCCTGTGATCTTGTGTGAAATTGGACCCAAAACATCAAAGGATGGGGGAAAAAACATACCTAATATCACCATTTAAATTGCCACAATACCCGTTTAGGACAGATCGGAGAAGAGATACGCTAATCAAACCCTATGACAGAACATTTTGGGATCAAAAACACAGCACATATATGACATAAACTCATAATAACCATCAGGATGGCCTTTTGCTGGATTGTGTGATTAAAACTACCCAAGTTCCAATCTGATTCCAATATTAACAGTCACAGCAGAATTAATATACTGTATACACCAACCCACTCTCCTACCTGATCTTTAGGGAAGACTCTATCGGAGTGGTAATACGGTAAATGCAGATGTCAAGAATCCCCCTGAGACAACCGTCGCAACCCAGCACTGTAAGGCTTTATCACGATGGCAATCCTAGGGAAACCCTCATGGGGGAGAAAACCCTGTGATGAGCTGCTAGGGAGCACAGGTCCTGCGTTCTCCAAAGCCGCGTGTTGAGATGTATCAGCCTTCATCTGAAGTCCCCGGGATGGATGATATAGATTCCACCGTTCCACTCAGCTGGATACAAAAGTGAAAAGTATTACTTGGGGGCTGAAGTTAAAGAAGGATAGAATATAGACCCAGAAAACCTAAATGACCTTACCCTAGATTGATGGGATAGAAGACGTATTTATATTGCTGCGATGAAAGACGTGTCGGCGAGAATCCGCCCTCTTGTAATTCTGATATCAGAAAATAGAAGGAATTCCAAATAAGAAGGGAATCCAACAAGACCAGATATAAACAGCCAACTGAGAGAGGGCTCACTAACCTGGGAGTCTAAGATGATACAATTAAGCTATTGGTGAAGGACTGTGGGATTTGTAGTTCCTCCAATCCGATGCCTCCGTTCTCCAACCTAAATAACAATAAATTGTGCATGCAGATGAATACACACCAGTAAAGGTCATGCCCTCCTAATAACTGTCGGTTAGATCCAGCTAAACATACCCGTGTTACCAGACAAAAGACCTGGATCACGCGGGGGAAAAGACCGCCGGTAGAAAGGGAGATCTGAAATCGAGCAGTCCTTGAATCAGGTTGCCGTTAGGTAAATATTCCCTGAGGATCCAGAAAGAGTTAGATAATAAGAGTAGATAGGCAGAAAATGAGAACAAGGTAATATAAATTCCCTGAAACGAACTCACGGAGCGTTGTGCAGTCTCTAGGAGAATAGGTACGCGCTGTGTTGTCCATCGGCCTTCTACATATACTGTTTGCTTCCTCAATAGTGGGCGTGGCTTCACCCAGAAGTCCCATTCCGTCTGCCACTGTATACACTAGCCTGCTGCTGTAAGCTACTTGGGAAGCCATGTTGGCAGATGATAATCTAGTGCCAGTGCCCCTGTGGTGTTCCATAGCTGACGAAAACATGACAGAGTGAAAGACAATGGAACCTGATGGGCTAATCTTAAATAGTACTAACATCATTAGACTACTCCATCATTTACCTATTTTAAGATCCTTGACTTTGGACGATTTGGCAATAGTTGAATTCCCTGACGACTATTGAACAGACAGAGTGATTATTTATCCAACTACCCCTTTGATAACCCAATTGTTAAAACAGGAAGTCACTTCTCTAAGACCACTGGGATTTGATTTAATTGAACATAACACGATCCCCAAAGACATTCCAATCGCATCAAAGAGAAGACCAGAAACCTACGCGATCTTCAAAGTCAGATAACCGCCATGAGTGGCCAAGCAAAAGAGACAATGGACAAAGATCGAACAGCAGTAGAAGTGACCGAAAAACAGTGACCAATCGAAATGAAGAGCACAGGCTGGTGCAAAAGGAACATAAGAAAACTGGAAATGACTGATTGGATTGGTGGCGGAAAAAATCGAAATCCATAGATTCCACGACCCATTGACCTTTGACCCCTCACTGTGGCAAGTTGAACACAATGGGTTTTTAACACCTGTTCTCTAAAGGGGTTGATAACATTAAAGTACATGACATAATATGCCTGCAGGAGACCTGGCTGAGAACCTCCCCTCTTATAGATGTGTTTTCAGCTTACTTGAATCCGGCTACTAAAGGCTCTACGGGCAGGCCGATGTCTGGGCTTTTGATCCTAATTAAAGATCAACTAAAATGTACAACAACGGAAACATTGACCCCGAGCCCATTAATCCAAATACTGGTTGAAAAAATAGGGATGGAGCATGTCTATAAGGACAAAACACTGATCATTATGAACATATATTGGAATCCGGCAAGCATGGCCAGCAATAATTTCCCAGCTCAGGTGGCGGACTGGATTGACAGGTGCAGGATGAAATGGCCAGATACCTGTCACTTAAATGCTGTTTGTATAGACAACAATGGTGAAATTGTTAGCAACAACCTGATCAAATCGACGCCAGCAGAAAGAAGAGGACTACTTTGGAAAAATACTGTATATTCCAGTGGGGCCCTATTGCCCTATGGGGCAAAAATGGGAATGGGGAAGTGCCATGGAGGAAGGGGGAATTACTGCCCCGCCGAACTTGTAATGGGGTGGTAATTCCCCCTTTCTCCATGGCGGAGTCGGTAATTTACCGGCATGGACCATGGTGCTAATAGCACTATGGTCTTCTGCCAGGGTCGTAATGAGGCCCATGGTCTCTGACAATCTTGCCACTAAGCTGTGGCCATTCCCTGATGCTCAGAGGAAATGGATCGCTGGAGGGCACCTTTCACACCTTGTCTATAGAGAAGCAGTCAGGCTCTCTGGAGAGAGTACACATTCTGCAAAATTCTAGTACGAGTTTGAAGACGACTTCAGGTGTCCCCTGACATTGAAATAGCATAACACTGTGGTGCTGAAGTGCTGTGATGCACTTACATGCTATCACTAGCTTGTTAAGTACTGTTCTTGAGAGGTACATTTGGACATTTTTTTTTTCTCATACAAAAATGGCCATATAATCAACACATAGGGCCTCATTACAACTAGTGTGGTAGAGTGATAACGGCGCCGGTAGAGCTGCCGGCGCCATTATCACTCTACCGTCTCATTACAAGGTCTGCTCGCGGGTGCCGCTATGGATGTCCGGTCAGACCTGACGTCCTTAGCGGGACCCGCTAGCAGACCAGGATGCTAACAACGGGCCCGTCATTAACGGGCCCTTTGTTAGCATCCTCCCCAGTCCCATTGTGCCCTATGGGGGCTCAAATGGGAATGGCGATATACCGGGTCTGGGTCCCGAGAATGGGAATTATGGGTCCGCCAAAGTCGGCATGGCCCAGTAATTCGCTATTTCTGGAACCCTGACCCGGTACCCGGTTTGGGGGTAACCATGACGCTAAAAACGGCATGGCTACCTCCAAACACGTAATGGGGCCCATAGATTTGCGGTTTTGGCTTCCAAATCTTCCCGTTGAATGGCTCATGCTGCAACATGAGACACTTCCTATCATTTAGCCATTGGATGTCTTTTTGCCATTGCACAGTGATCCTCGTGCCTGCACATGCATACTCTATGCCCTATTTCTGGCTTTTAGGTACTCAGGCATGCATCATTTCTAGAGCCTTAGCGAGATACAGGTTGCACCAACCCTTTCCTAGGGGAACACGGAACCCTACACGTTGCGATCCAGCCTCATCACTGATGTTTTACTTTAACTTTATTGTACTAAGCGAATGTAGTGGCACATTCAGTAGCTAATTTAATGGAACTGAATTGCATAGTGTGTCATTGCCATCATTCCAGCTTCTGCTTCCCCGCCTGCCACCCCCGGGTGGGTGGCACCGTCTGATTTGCCCCATCGTAGGTCTCTTCCAATGGAACAAATGCCACAAGGGAGGTATGATCATATTTTACAAGCATGGATACAGGTAGAAGGTAACAATCTAGCAATAGGTTCAAGGTAGACGAGTGAGCAAGGACACCTGCAAAGATTCATATCTAGTATCTGGTGGGCGACTGATGTTCTTCCTCCATGACACATTGAGAGACATGATGGTGACACAGACCCCCAAACAGAAGAAAGGTCCATGCACAGAAGGAAAAGACAGGTTAAGTATGTCTATAAGAGGATGGAACAACAGAGCCAAGGGCTAATTCAATTCATAGCTGCACAAGTGGTTTTCAAGAGGTGCAGCGCCATCTCTGACACAACGTGTCTTAGTCTAATTAGGCACTATCTGTCTCCTTGTCTTAGAAGTGGGAACAACGGAAACAACCCCAAAAGCGAGAAAAGAAAGGTCACACAGACTTGGCAATGGCAGAGTTCTCCATTGAGGGTTGGTCACGTCAAGGTGACAGCTTTGGAAAGTCAACTCTGCGAGGATGACACTCTGCAAATGCTGACCACTGTGATGGTGGCTCTGGTCAGGCTGCGCTGATTGCTCCTCGGTGCAGTTTGCATTGTTGTTGTGCCCTGCCCATCGCTCTAGCACGAAACGGGATAGATGAGCAGTGCTCCGCCATGCTGCAGCCCCAGCACTGCTACAGGTAAATGCAATATACATGCTTACTAGCACTCAGCACGGTATCTGTACTGTCACTACCTTTCTCGCACAGACTGACTCTACAGTTTAATTATTGTTTCTTGTTTATTCCAGCCATTACAATGGATTTACGGTGTCCAGCTCAGAAAACGAATTACCTGCTGGAAGTAAAGTGCAGTATTTCAGAATCTGAGCTCTCACTGAAGCTTCCTAAAACATGAGACACATATTTTGTTAGAGCTTTTTGGGTTGCTGCAGCGGTCAGCAGAAAACACAATTTCTCCATGGGGAGTCCATGCACTCTAACTACTTTAATACAACTGTCTTTATTTAAACAGAGTATTTACTTAAACTGTTATGCCCTCATTGTATGGTCCACTCATCTAATGGTATATTGTTGTTAAAAAAAATCCTGTGGAAATTCTGTCACTTTAATCCTGGGTCTTAACCTAAAGTACTGCAAACTCCAGATGTGTATTTTACTCCCAGTACCACACTGCATGTGGTGGCGACAACGTGTAACCGATGCCATCGTCTGTGTGAATATGCCCTGTGGGGATACATGCTCTTTCTACTTTAATGAACCCCCCACACCCCCACACCAAAACCGTGCCATCATCTGTCATCCGCAGTGGCTCAAGTGTGGCTAACAGTGTGCTTCCGTCCACTCCCCTGCACAGAAAGCTATGTCAGAAGCAAGTTCACGTGCCACAGACCTGCTGTGAGTACTGGCAACGGGGATCAGGGTTTGCATAATCACACACCTTTACTGGGTGCTTTTGCCTTACAAGTACACGAGAATGGCTTCTATGGGAGGTGTCACTCCATGCCTTGCAGCTCTGACAGCACAATATCTGAAGAAAGCATGGTTTAAAGTCAAGTATATTTTGCAGCTCTCATTCAGACAAACTCAATGCACATTATCATGTTAGAAATAGCCTTCATGTGAAAGGGTAGCAGGTACCATAGTACAAGAGAGTGAGTTCAGTTTGTGACCAGTGTTGTAGGCAAAGCCTGAATCACAATCTTTGCCAGTATCCAAGTTGGGGTATACATTTAGCACTCAAGGGAAGCAAGGGACAGCTATATTATGAACAACATGCCTCACAAAGAGCTTAAAGTCTCCCCTATGTATAGAAGAGTATAAGGCCATCAGTCAACTTACATCAAAGGAAATGGAATTTAGAAAGAGGAGGTTAACCCAGTGCTCCGGATAAGATGTTGAAGTCGCAGTTTTTTGCTCCCTATTCAGTAAAGTTGGGACTAAAATGATTTTTTATTTAAGTCTAATTCCCAATTGGAGTATTTTATAAGCGATTAAAACTATGGGACACGGAAATGTTTTTGTAATAAATATTTCTTTGTACCTAGCTATTCGTACACATTAACAGAAACATGTTTACGTCTTCTGAACAGGCAGTAGTAATAGTAATTTATTCCTGTGATACCACGACTGCTGGTCTAAACATACCCATGGAGCAGAAGGTCATATGTGTCTGATTCCCATTTTTTGTTGGGAGTATTTTTGCTCCCTACTTTCAATTTTTGGTAATATTTGCCTATTTATAGGGTGTAAAAGTGGCCAATACTCCCCTTGTCTGTAGGGCTGTGTTCAACCAAAGGCCAAGAAAATATCCTGCTCCTCAGTCAAAACGAAGTCCTTGCCATCAACCATGGTACGTTTAATGCACACTCACTATGTACAACACAATAGAGTAAAACTAAGTGTAATGTAGTGTTAAGACTTGTCTTCTGAGTTCGGGCCTGGGCAGTAACATTCCACTAGCCCAGGCTAAGGCCTGTTACTGCAAATGTTTACCACAGAACACAGCGCTTAACGCTATTGCAATAAAGGCTGATCCCTTTCATCAATGGACACCTGCAGTCCGGCGCACATTCATATAAGGGGAGAACAGGCTGCTTAAAGATTGCCACCATGGATATTCAAGAGGGGTACAGACCAATATTCCATGGCTGCTTTGTGTATCTGAGAAAGGTGCCAGATGTTCCAAGGGATATGGGCCATGCAGCTAAGTTGTGAGGGGGCATTAAGGGGTGGTTGGCTGAGCATGACAGGGAGAATGGGAGTGGCAGAACTCTGCAGTGTGGCACTTGGGGTAGCAGCGATTACTGCCCCCAATTGTAGGCTCATATTGGGGGATTCAGCCTCCAATTCCAGGTGGTGAATGGCTGTCACCCTGGCACTGGGTGCTAATATACATTACAGACATATTCTCAGACACTGCTACTCTGTCTCTCCTTACCATTCGTAAAATGTAGTGAATTACATCACAATATTGCAGCCTCCTTCCCCTTATCTCTCTCTCAATTATTCTAACCCCCTGGTGCTGTATGTTTCTCTTGCACTGTATACTGTACAATAGTCTACATTATGCTGGTGAGGCAATCCAGCAACCTACTTGAAATGTCTTCTTTACTTTTCGCCCCTAGCAGGGCCCTCGCCTCAGCTAACCTGTGTGACGAAGGATCAACAGAAGACATAAATCAATATAAGGTTTAAAATCTTTTTTCACACCAGCAGCAAGTTAGGTTGGGGTGCGGCCTATATGCCTAGCGGTTTCAACTTAAAACACAAAAGGAAGAACTGATAATATTTACAAAAATGGTATTCACTCAAATAGTGGGAAGCCCTTTCCACAGGATGAGCTGTTTATTTTTTATAACCTTCCCTAGTCTAACACACAGTCATCAGGGTGAATCAATTATTGATTAAAACTCACCATCTCAGGGTTGTAGCACTCAGGTTACTTCTTGATTTCTCATTTTCAGGGTTGAAGCCCCCACACCCTTCTCGGACACCTCCTACCAACTATTTCCTCCATCCTTCCATTACCCCTTATTTAAGGTTATACATTAGCAGACTCTTATCAGCAAGTATTACTTGCATAATGACTAGGGTTTTGGTTAGGGTGTGGAAGTCTCACCCACCAGCCACAGGTCACCATCCTGGGCTCAAGCTTTCAGAACTCAAAAGGCGGCTCCCTCGACTTCATCACAGCTAGCTACTGCCAAGGTCTGAGATATAACGAGATTTCAGCTATATGTTCCCCCTTTGCTACTGGTCTGAGCCTTCGGAAGGTATCATCTTTGCCTATTCCTTTAGATTTGCCAGTGTCTGAGATAGACCCCAGAGCAGGAGTTCAGTTTTGTTTTTCCCTCCTAGCTCCTTTGTTGCACCTCTGACCACCAGGTTTGAAACCCGGACCGTCTCTCTGCCTCAAGCAGGACATTTATATAGTACGCTTAATCATCCTCTTGATCCAGTAAGATTCCGGATTGACCCCCTTCTAGCATCTCTGTCCTCTGGAACAAAATCTTCATTCATGATCTCTTTTATGTCACAGCTGATGGTTTAAAACCCCAGCTTCCAATTTGAGGTCTGCACACCAATCTCTAGCACCAGCAATGTATCTTCCTGTTGCCATGCAGATACCCAGGCTGGGTAAGGAACAAAGGTCTGTCTGTCTCACACCAGAGATTGGTGCCCCTTAGTGACCTGGCGAATTCTGCCTGTTTGCTGGTTTCTTGGCTCTCTCTTCTGTGGTACTTTCCAACTGCAGAGGGAGGGTGATGTGTTCTGCCTGAGGCTGAGATAGAGGAGTGGACTATGGAATGGATCACAATATAGCTGTTACTCTACCCCCTTGGCCTACAGTAATTAAATGCTGGGCAACATTTCCTCTGGGAGAGAAAACGGTACATTCTGTTTGATCTCTGCTCCTGATTTGCGCCATCCTCAAGGGTAGTAAAATGTCTTCAACTGTGGCACCACTTTCTCACATTTCACTCCCTAAGGAAGGCATGGTGCATTATTAATTTGAAGATTTCTTGTAGAATTGATCCATATTTGGAGAGTGTCGCCCAGGTGTGCACTTTCAGTAGATGTTTCACCCAAGGCTTATTAAACAGAAAACCTTTTAAAAAGGACATTATTTTGAAACATTAAAAAAAATGTAATCTTTAAACATTATATATGTGATTTATTTTCATTTGTCCAACTGATATTTGTCATGTACTACACAAAAGTGCCTATTAACTATGAAAACTGGAGATATGGTGATACATGTAGAAATAAATATAATGGGCCTCATTATAAGTATGGCGGTAAGGTAACAACGGTGCCGGTAGCGCTACCGGCACCATTGCTACCGTGCCGCCATAATACGAGCTATGCTCGCAGGTGCCGCTGACAGGCACCCACGAGTACAGCAAGTCGCATGCTGAATGTACCGGGCCCGGCACCCGCAAAAGGGCAATTACCGGGTCTGGGTAGTTCAGAAAAGCCTGGTAATTGCCCCTTCGCGGGTGCCGGGCTCGGGTGCGGGTTTAGAGGTATCCTTGCCAGTTTTACCAGCAAGGCTACCTCCAACCTCGTAATGAGGCCCATTGTCTCGTAACTAAAGTGAGCCACAGCTTCAATACAACAGAGGAACAGAAGGGAAGCAATAGATGCTTTAGAGTGTTGTTACAAATAATGCAGTGTTTATCCCCAAAATTTCACTAGCAACAATATTCCGCCCACCCGAGCACTTCAGTGGTTAAAGGTGCAGCCTTCTACCTGTTTCTCTTTGGTAACCCTTGGCTGTTAGAGGGACGAACAGGGCTAATCCACACTAGGGGAGAATGGGAGCGCTTTTGTTTTAGATGTTAGGTACGTTTATCTAAAGCCCAACTGTTGTAGGACTTCATAAGACTTATATCTTGGTATTAGGGACCCAACTCTTAATATAGGCCTGTACTACACAAGTCTTAGGAGGGAATTATGTGAGTTGTAGAGCAGTACCTTGAAATCAGTAAACATAGGGATCCAAGTAAACTCTTACAAACTTAAAGTTATATAAAATATATGTATTTATATATTCACAACGCGCTTTAGTTAATCTAAGAACACAGCAACTAACAATAACTTTCAATAGAAACTGGAATAAAATGATATCAGAAACAATAATGCAGGTAATTAACTTTTCTATTATTTATATGTCCAGCACACAGAGTGACATCAATTAAAGTCAGTATAAGCACTTACATAGATCACCTTTACACAATTGAGTTTGGGGGGAGGGGGGTTTCAGGGTTAGATAGAACACTTTAGCAACTCGTTTTTTCTCCCAGAGGGATGTGTTTCGTCTGTTTCCGAGTGTTATACAATGTAAAACCTATGGAGGAACCAGCACTGCCAAAGCCAATGAGGATGAGAAGAGGAGCCTTTAGGAAACCAGGACAACCAAAGTCAAGTGGATAGTTCTAGTTCTGATGCAGTTCTTCAGAGTAAATGTTAATCAAACCGTCAATAGTTCTTCAACAAACACAGGAGCTCAAGGGGAGCCTACCTGCTAGTGCACAATCTGTAAGGCCTGCACAAGGGAGTTGAGGTCAACTTGAAATTGAAGATTGTAGCACTTCCCAAGCAGGAAGCACCAAAAGTGGCAAAAGGCATGTATACCTTAAGCCCCACAGTACCTTAAAAATGAAGCAGAATTTGTAGCTGGCTTCCGTCCTGATGCAGCAATGCAGACCCTGATTCCTGCTCCTTGGTCGTGGTGTCGAAAGGGGGGACCTTCAGTAGGCTTTTGTAGCAGCACTCTGGATAGGTACTAGTCGGGAATGGATTCAAATTGCTTCAGCGGCTCTTTGTGGTTTTGGCAACTTTTTCTCAGCACCAGGAAGGAACAAATACCTCTGGTTGAATTTTCCTCTGTCACTCAGTCCTGACCTCAGCTTAGGGGACTTTTGATGAAGAATCCCTGCTTCTGTAGGTCCACACAGATGCCTGCAAAGTTTCAGCTGGATTCATTCTTCAGAAGATGATGCACGCAATGATGGTCCATATATCCCAAATATTGGACTATTGCAGCCCAGGAAAGTCACAACAAGTCAGTAGATGGCCCAAAACGAAGCCGGTCTTAAGGCTGTTTGATTCATCATCCTAACAGAGTAGGTAATCCTTGGCGGGTCTTCCCTGTTGATGTGAAAACAAGCTCAGCACAGCTGGTGCTTTCGCGGTCCTGAAAGGTGCTGCCGGCATCTCTGCTCATCACCTTCTTTGAATTCCGTGTTTCAGTGGTCGACTCTGTCTGTATTCCCAAAATCCTCACCTTTTATGCGTGATCCCATTCATTTATAGTCAAGCAGCGGTCACTCACCTGGGGGTTGGCTGTCCTAGAGGAGAGCCAGCAACCCAGTTAGAACTGGTTTCAGTCAGGCATTCCTACAGACAGAGGACAGCAAAGTTTTGGGCTCCTCCCTCACTTCCTGCCTTTTGAGGCACACTGTAGCCTGGGTGGGCTTCAAGGCTGAAGCACACCAAAGGCAAAACACACAAAGGACGCAAACCTATTCTAAAGGATGGAGTAAAAGCCCAGAATGAACTGGCAAATAGAAAATGGGAAAAAAGAAGACAGGGCCAAAATTCACCCCTGGGTGCTATACTGCAGCTGAGAAATCAGCTTGATAATAACCTGTACAAAATGTAGTAAAAAGTAACCACTGCCACCCACAAAAGAAAAGGTTAGTAAGATAAAAGTTACCCTATTATTCTTGGGAACTGTAGTTCTCACAAGAAAATGTATTTAAACACTGAGAAGAGTCCAAGAGACTCCTCAGAGACACTGCACAGAGGGTGTTGTGATTTGCTACGCAAAAAGCAGATGCCTATTGAGTTTACCAGACTCTATTGAACAGTAAGAATACAAAATTCCAGACAGAAATAATGCATGAGTGAGTGGCAAAAGGTTTCACTCACTCAAGAGGGTAAAATTAAAAAGCATCAAGAGTCCAGCAAAAATTCCGGTGGTCTCTGGGGTTGAAGGTAATTAGCACAGAACTGAACATTCTCCCTAACACTCGTCCTCCCAGACTAAGGGACAGGAGGATTTATCCACTCCTGGATGAATCTCTTGTTACAGTGCTTCATACTTCCTGGGGAGACAATCTGCATTTTGATGATTGCATCCTGGCCTATGTTCAATGGTAAAGTCAAACACTTGGAGGCTGATAGACCATCTGCGCAGTTTAGAATGTTCCCCCTTCATTTGCATTAACCATCTCAAGGGTTGGTGGTATGTCTCAATAAGTAAAGTAGAACCATAGAAATACGGCCTAAACTTCTTCAGTGACCACACAATGGCAAAACACTCACATTCTATGGTTGCCCACCTTGTTTCCCGGGTATTCAATTTTCTGGGTGTTCCCTGCCTTGCTCATCCAGTTGACTCATGACTGCCCCTATTCCTGTATTAGATGCATCTGTCTGTACAATAAAGAATTGGGTGTAATCAGGAGCTATTAGAACTGGAGCTTTGTGGAGGGCCATTTTCAGCCCTTCAAATGCCTTGGCACACTCTTCATTCCATCAGACTTTTTATGGAGGTTTTGGGGAAGAAAGTACATTCAGGGAAGAAGCTATTGTTCCATAGTTTCCCTTTAAAGTTTAGGTAGTACCTTGTGAGACCTAGGAAGGTTCTCACTTGGGTTTGAGTAGTGAGGGTGGGCCAGTCCTGTACAGCTTGTACTTTACTAGGCAAGGGCCTAATCTCACCTCCTCCTACTTCATGTCCAAGGTAGACCACCTTACTCTGATCAATTTGATATTTGATATTTGCATGCCTTTATGATCATATGGGCCTGTTCTAGAGCCTGTAACACATATACAGGTGATGAAGATGTTCTTCCCAGTGTGTCTGAACATTGTAATGTCATCCAAGTGAACCTGTAGGCCCTTTAAGTGAGGTAACACTATTTGGGATGGATGGCGATGCAGAGGTTACTCTTACACCAATAATAAGGCTGACTCAGGAAGTTGGCAAAATGTACCTGTTTTATTTGCATTTATCTAAAACAGGGAGTACAACAGACATCAACAGACCTCTTACAATATTTCTCGCAACATGTTACTTGAAAAAACACACATTCATAGTAAAAACTCGTCATCATTGACGTCATACTATGTGGCAAAAGAAGAAAACTCAAGTTGGATTGTGGTTGGTCTACGGGGAACATCTTGGTATACTTTCTATGGGGAATAGGATTGTGATTGGATCTCTAGAGTCAGGTGGACAACTGTGCCCACCCATAGTGCAAGTTATCTTCATTGTCATAAAATACATAATGTTTCATTGGATTTCAAACTATAGGGCTCTTTGCTACGTGGCCCTCTATAATTGGTTAGCATGCTTGAATATTCCACTTGCTAGCAGCACGCAAGCTGATACCCCTGGTGTTTGTGGGTGGATTTGACCATGCCTTCCCACCTAATTAGCCCATCATCCATCATCACTCCTGCTGTCTGCCATTCGAATTGTGTATCACTGCGCCTGAGAACAGAAGGTAGTCTGAGCACATTCCTATCTCCAGTCTCGATGTAGATTGCCCAAAGTCTATTTTTATCGACCCCATGTGACAGGGTTTTTAGCTCCTTTTTCGCATTTAGTAGTATTAAATGAGTAAAACTTGCCACTAATAGTGTTTTTACATTGAACCTCAACAGGAGTCTGCCTCGCTTCTAATGTTCATTGTATGTTCTCAAATAGATAAACAGTTTCTTGGCTGCCCCAACCCTTGACACTAGGCCAGAAAAGCCTTCTCAAGTCCTTCATTGTCAACTGTCTTTTTCTACTGCTCCACACTTTCAGCCTTTTTGCAACTGGGGTCCTAGTTTCCTAAAATGCGATGTGGAACATCCACATTCTATATACATATATTTATAATGACGGTACCGCCTGCAGTCTATTCACTACATATAGTCAGCTTCCATGGTTACCTAGTCTACTTGCGTTTCCGCATCTCTACAGTTATAAAGCTATTTCACATTTTCTTCAGTGCTCTTCACATGTGCAATCTTCATTTTGCACATAAAATGTTACTCAATTCTTGACTTTGTCATCAGATTCTATAAGGTTTACATACTTTCTTCTTTGGCATCTCTTCTTGGAGTATCACCTCTGCTTCATGCGACGTCACCAGTCTCTTGCCTTCACCACTTCACCACTTCACAATTCTTCAGGAACCTCTTTTCAGAGACTGTAATTTCTCTGCTGGTACATCATATAGGGCTTTCCCAATGGATACCTTGTTTCGAGAATTCTTTGTGGGATGGGTACCATTATTGGCGTTGTGCATGTCGCAATTTCCGGCTTCCAACATATAGGCAAAATAAGGGCGGGACATCCGGTAGAGGCATTTGGCTCCTCCTCTACACTCCCCCCTCTGGTTGATTCATCAACCACTCTCCAATCAGTCTTCACATCTAGACATCCTCGACTGAAAATGTGCTTCTTTGGAGTCCATGTCTTGATTTCTCCTTTCAGAGATCCTGCTTATTTTACATCTTCATCAACGCTCCAAGTCATGTGACTACTTTATCCATTTGGACTACATTAGATCATTCTTTCCACATACTTCTTGTAATTTCTTGGATACAGCAACTTCATTCCGTGAGGTGCTATAATACTCACTTCTATACATTTTCTGATTTCTTTATCAGTCAACTCTTTGGGTCCAAACCCAGACTCAACATTGATCATGATATTCATTCCTACTGCTTTCTTTGTTTTATTCTTGCACTGTGTGATTATTATTCTGATATTGGGGGTGCGTCGTTCTCACCAGCATACGGATTTACATTACTCAAATGGATCCAGGCGGGTTTCTATTGGACTTTTACTGCTGAGGGAGTAACATTTTCTACAATGTAGAGACCACTAATGCGTGAGTCGTGTCACTTCCTAGTGAAGTTAAACACTAGAACTGAATCTCTAATAGAAAATCTGGGTACAGGAAGTAGTTCTTGAATTCTGGTTGCTGAATGGTCTTCATCTGTGTCCTTGGACCAAACCCCCTTGCGCTTGAGCTGATCTGAAATGACAGAGATACTAGCGGTCATACATGTCAAGTAAGCATGTAACTCATTTTCTAACATTGCTTCAGTCTTCTCAGCATCACTTCTGCTCCTCGATGGAGGAGACAAAGGCATTCTCATTCACCTCCCTGTTACTAGCTCATGGGGTGTGAGGTGGTGATCTGAGCCAGGCCGATTCCTTAATGCATATTATGCAAGGCCCAGGCAGTACAGCCATCCCTCCTTCAGTGTCAATTTTATTATCGCAATTTTTTCTCTAAGGAGACCATTGAGTCTCTCACATATCTCATTCATTTGCAGGTGATAAGCAGAAGAAAACATATGTTTTATACTGAGTAATAGACCAATCTGTTCAAATACTTCATTAACAAAATGTGGTCCATTGTCGGATCTCAACACCTCACACACTCCCCATCTGTGAAAGACTTCTCAGACTAAATATTTTGCTGCACAAGTGGCATCAGGGTGTATGCAAGGACCTGCTTCGATCCACCTAGAAAAGGGACACCCCCCCACTATCATATACCTGTATCCACTACATACTTGCAGCATATCAACATAATCAATATGTAAATGCTGAAAATGACAGTTTGGTTGAGGAATCACTCCTCTGTTCATTCACAGTGTATGCCTGGCAGTAAACCTTTGACATACGATGCAATTTACTGCATGAAATGCAAGATGTTCTAACAGGTTTGGTACAAACCAGTCCTCGGCAAAAGCTGAAGCTGTTCAAACACTACCCTTAGCAATGCTACTGGCATCACTGGCTTTCCAGTGCTGTCCTGTCACCATAATGCTTCAGAGGGGATAACAAAAAACCCCTTCATTTCCACAATTCCTGCCTCTTCCTTCCAGTGGTGCACTGCCTTAAACCTCCATCAACCGTGTTCTTGATAAATGATTAAACCCTTAATTTACTGTCAAAATCCTGACTACTTTTTCCTTTACGTCTGGAGAATCAAAACTTGAAATGTCTGGTGAATATGCAACCCTTTTGGCCTCTTCATCTGCAATTTCATTCCCGCAAGAGATACAGTCAGTTTGTTTAGTATGTGCTGCGTATTTAACTATTGCAATGGCTACTGGGAATGGTAGTGCCTTAATAAGCCTGTCCAATAATGCTGCGTGTTGCACTGGAGTGCCATCAGCTTGGAGGCAGCCCCTCCTTTTCCAATGTGCTAGCCCTGCATGCACGGATGACGTCACATAGGCGGAATCACTGTTCACTGTTACTTCCTGTCCTGCATGATTTCCGAGCGCAACAATAAGCACCACTAATTCTGCTGCTTGCACTGAAAAGTGAGACGTAGCTACTACCTCAAATTTACCATTTGCTCTGTTTCTCACCACAACTGAACCTTAATGCCTTTCCCGACTAGTTTGAGTGATTTTCCAAGAACCATCAATGAAGAGAATCTTCCCCCCTGCTAACACATTTTCCTTTACGAGCGGGCTATCATCATAGAATTCCTCGTAGTTAGTGCAATCATGCACATGAACACCCTCTACTACAGGCTCAGCTACAAATGTGGCATGGTTCGCTATTTTATACCTGACTATTTTGAATTATGGATTCGATATAACCACCTAATATGCAGAAGCTCTCTGAGATGTTAGTGTACCCTTAGGTTTTTTCCAAAATTGCAAACAAGCATGCTCAACAAACAATGTCATAGAACGCCCCATCACAATACTGGTAGACTTCTCGATTGCAAATGCGGCTGCTGCCAGCGACTGTTCACAAGGAAAGTGCCTTTTCATAACTAGATCCAGAATCCCACTATAATATGCCAGAGGTTTATACCTTAACGTAGTCCTCTTTTTGAGCACATCTGACATGACTGTCCCATTCGTATGTAAAAATAAAAATAACTCCTCGTCAAAATTGGGAATTCCTAAAACTGGAGCTGAACAAATTGCTTTTTTCAGTTCTTCAAATCCTCCCTCCATTTACTCAGTCCATTATATTTTTTTCCACATTCAATTGTGCTTTCTTCAGAGCCTGCAAAAGGGGTCTGGTGTCTGAACTATAATCAAACTCCCACACTCTAACATAGTTGCATAATCCCAAAAACTGTTGCATGTGCTATACCGTGTACGGTTTTGCTGTTTTCATAATCGCCTCAGCTCTTTCAGGTGTGACCCTCTTTCAGTCATGTGAAATCAACTGGCCTATATATAAAACATTTTCTTGATAATATTGCAACTTCTCTTTGTCTACCTTATATCCTTTATCTGCTAGGATAGTCATTAACTGAATCGAGTCTTGTCTACGCTCATCTTCTCTTGTGCTACAAACTAAAATATCATCTACGTACTCTATCTCAACGCTTTTCAAATCAATATTGCCTAAGTTCATCTGGAGGGCCCTATTAAAGATCGATGGAGACTCACAGTATCCTTGGGGCAAACAAGTGCTTTTCAATTTAGTTTGACAAAACGTAAATGATGTAAGGTCTTGGGAGTCCTTATGCAACAGGATTGAGAAAATCACATTTTTCAAGTCAATCATTGTAAAATATTGTGCTTCTGCTGGGACACTACACAGTATTGTTGCTGGATTTGGAACTAAAGGAGTCTCTGCCTCTACAATCTGGTTAATGAGACCCATATCTTGAATACATCCCCATGACTCGCCTTTCAATTTTTTTTAATCTGATGCACCGCGGTATTACATGGTGACTCTGACGGCACTAAAATACCTTGTTCCATCAGGGCTGAAATAGTCTTAAAAATACCCTCATCCACCGCTAGGGACATGGGGTACTATCTTGCTCGAGGTAAAATTGGTCCTGGATACTGCTTAATCTTAACCTCCCCAAACCACTTCAATAGTCCTGTGTTGTAGGGGCCTGCACTCCATAAAGAGGTTGGTACCTCTTCCAAGTCTTCATTGAAAAATGTTGGATGCTGTCGTACTATCACCATTCGCTGTGGGATCTCTCTTTTTTCTATTCTGATCCAATATCTAATACTCAACTCGAATATTACTTCATCATCTGATGGATCATCTCTCAACATATCCTCGTGCTGATCACTTCTGTCATTAAATTTGTTCTCTGATGCTCAACTGCTGGACAGTCCATTGCAAGATGCTTTAAAGTTCTTCAGAATTCCTCCGCCTACAAGTTTTCTTAGTGGGGAATAGGTTTAGATGAAATTTAAAAAAAATGTATCTCTGCAATACCAGTTTGGAAAAGATTGCTGGTATTTCGGGGTGGTATTTAAACTTTGGCTTTCTTCAAGCGGTCTCCTGTAGGATTTGCATTTCTGTCTTCTTGTGTGCAAATCCAATCCCAGATATACAGATTTCTTTTTATCTTGTCAGGGTTACTGATAAGGGTTTGCTCACATTCCCCCAACTTACATAATAGTTGTTTACAGTTTGTTTTCGATTCTATCAGAGTGGGATTCATTTGTTCAAATAAAGCTTTATTCAAACAAACAAAACCACCTTTCGGGGCCTCTTCAATGCATTTCCTCAGAATGTTAATGTTAATGTTAAAGGACATTTGTACTGCGCACTATAACCACCGGAGTGGTCCCTTGGCGCTCTGGCGGCTCTGAAACGGGAGGGGAGGTTGAGTTAGTGGGAGGAAGCAGGAAAAGTGCACAAGGGCAGTGATGTGCTGTTGGCGGCCTCAACCCGGTGGGTCTGTTGGCTGGGCCTGGGGTGTTTGCGGCCGATAGTCGTCGTGTCCTGTTGTGCAAGGCTATGTGTGTTTTTGTTTTGTTGTTGCAGTGTTGTGAAGTTTGTGCGGTTTTTTGTGATGTAGGTTTTGGTTGTGTTTGGTTTGGAGTTTGAGAGGTGTATGCAGAAAGGGTAATAGCTAGTAGGGGTTGGTTAGTTTGCGTCTCTATCCTGAATTGATGCGCTCTGTTTGCGTAGTCTCCCCTGTTGTGGCTCTGTCCTGAACTGGGTGTGACTGGCCTACAGGTTCCTTAATCCTCTTGCCCCTGCCTCTGACATGCTCTCTCATAGCTCCCCTTATCTTCCATTCATCCTCCTGTGGCCATTGCACCTTCCAATGACAACCTCTCAGGTAGTGGGCGATTGCCAATATCTCGATAATTCCACACCCATATGGTACCTGGCAGTAGTTAATTAAGCGGGCAGGCGAAAGTGTTGGTGGGATTGTCTGGGGCAGTTGACTCAGTCTCCGTGCGTATCGCCTGTGTTCCAGTCTAGCCGGTGTCACCCGTCCAGGTGCCATGGGCGTTACTCTCTCAGGTCCAGGATGTCCGTGTATTTTGGTTTAGTCATCCTTTTCCAGTTTTGGTTTCCTGGTTTAATCTGTGGTGTTGTAGAGCCAGGTTTTTAGCGATTTCCTGAATTTTAGGTGATCTTCAGTGTTTCTTATTTCTTATGGGATGTTGTTCCAGGTTTTTGCAGCTTAGTGGTAGAAGAAGGTGCCTCCAAGTTTTTTCTTATGGTATGGTTTGAGTTTCAGGCGGATTTCCTTGCTTGATCGGAGGGGTCTTGTTGGTTTGTAGACTGTTATTTTCTTTTGTAGGAATTCTGCTCCTTGTCCGCTGATTGGATTGCCCTGTGCGTTATGCACATTGTTTTGAAGGTGATGCGATGTTTTACTGGGAGCCAGTGTAATGTTTTTACGGCTGTAGTGATGTGGTCTCTTCTGGATAGTGTGAGGAGTAGAAGCGACAAGGACTTCCACATGGCTATTGCCTGAAGGGAGGTGAGGCCTAGTTCCATGCGGACTGCTTGTACTAGTGTACTTTTCGGGATCCCCAGTACCTTCTTCCAAAACACTCCATCAATTCTTGACCAATTTCCAATTTTGACATTGAGGGAGGTTTCAGAAACATACGTCAGAATTGGTGTGACTTTAGATCAATAGTATGCAAATAATGGGATCATAGAGAAGCCGAAATACCCCTTAAGAAGTACCCTCCCTTGACCAGCCAGATTCCGTGCTTCCCTGATCAGCGACTCATATCTGGGAGTATCAGTAGAGCTGGTGTTCAAACAAACTTCCAGATAAGTTAAGGACTTCATGATTGGTATTTTTACACCCATAACGTGCCATTTGATCATTTGTTTTCCTTGTGGACCTTTCTGTTTACATAGAGGCAGTATGCTTGATTTTGTTGGGTTTCTCAAGAGCCCATTTGCCTCGATGTAAGAGTATACAGCTTCCAATTGCCTCAGCAGACCCACTGGGTTCTGAACCATTAGGACCATGTCCTAAGCATAGAGAAGTTGCTGATCTTGATATTAGCTATGAGCGGCAGAAAACATCTGATGTCTGTCAAGGCTTGATCCACATCAGAAATGAAGAGATTGAAAGGTTCTGGAGCCAACGGGCAACCTTGTTTTAGGCCCTTGTTTGTATACACAGCTTTGCTTAGGAGGCCCTTAATGATGTGTCCGAACATAGGTCTTTAATTGGAGCCAACAAGTTATTTGGGCAACCTCACTGATGTAGCTTCTTCCATAGCATTGGACGGGTAATTGTATCAAACGCTTGCATGAAATCAATGAACAAAATATAAATCTTATTATCTTTGTTTCTTTCCATTCTTGCTTTTAGAAGATTTATAATAAAGATGTTTTAGCGTCATACCCAGCACCTTGATGAATCCTGACTGCCAGATGTCCCTGTATCCTGATGTTGTGGAACAATTGAGTAGTGACTTCAAAATTAGAGAAGGAAAAATATTCCCAGGGACATCTAACAGGGCGATGGGATGATAATTAATGGGGTCAGAACGAATTCCCTTTTAAAAAACCAGAGTAATGATTGAAGTTTTCCAGGAACTTGGCATCTTCTGGAATTTGGCAATGTAAGTAAATATAGTTGATAGAAATGTAGCCCATTGTAATGTGTCCTGCTTTAAGATTAAATTACTTAAGCCATCAGCCCTGGGGCTCGTGAGGTAGTAGATCTATGGATAATCTCCACAATCGTGTCTGGATTAGTATCAATTGAACCCCAATTTGTTTCTTCTGAAGATGAAGTTGATACTCCCTCATGGTCTGGATTATGAACATTCGCTAAGTGGGTTATCTACAAAGCTGCCGGTATATAGTTCAAAGTTAAGGCCTCTTGTGGAGTGACTGATTGATTAATTATATCCCGCTTCTCTGCTGTATTGTTGTTTTTAAGTTTGCTTAACATGTCCTCAGCATCTTTCCTCAAGAGATCTTTTGTGTACAATTGCAACCAATTATGATATTGTTGACAGAGTTTGTGTCTTGTAACCACTGAAAAATTAGAGTGACCTTTTTTTGAGGTTGCAATCTTTTGTCTCAAGATTTTCTTTTTTTGTGCCACCGTATGATCATAGATGTGCTGGTGGGTAAATTGTGGTTTATTTTTTCCCCCATTCTTTACCTCGAACATGTTAAATAGGCCTAAGTAATCCAATCTTTGAGGTTCTTCCTTTGATTCCAAGTGTGTGATGGTTGTTTTTAGTCGATCTGACAGAGTTTATGTGGAGCAATTTTCACTCTATTTCTCCCCTAGGTGACATCCAGATTGAAGGGGTAATATTGCTCATTATGTTGTGCAACTGGAAAAAGTGTCAAGCTTAGTAGATTATGGTCATTGGCTCCCATGGGAATGACTGTCATGGTGTTTGTTGTTGATGTCATTGACCTAGAGATACAGATATAATCCAACACCTGTCCACCAGCCTTTCCTTTCCTGGTAATACTAGCCGGAATATCTCCTGGGATATTCCTGTTTAGTAACACCGTAATTAGCGGCACCGTAATTAGCACCAAGGTCCCTTTGCCGGTCCCTACTTTAACGGCTGGTCTACACCAGCTGTTAAGGTCAGGTCCCGCAAAGGGACCTCGTAATTAGGCGCTAATGGGTTAATGGCGCCGCAGCCTTTTACGGCACCGTTAACCCATTAGCGCCTGGGTCGTAATGAGGCCCCATGTGTAATTTGGGTACCTGGTGGAAAATATATGGATTATACCACCATTATTAGTGAAATGGCAGATCATCCAATTGAGAGAGAGAGAAAATCAATTTTTATTTGGCTTTCACCAATAACAAAAACTTATGTAATATAATTAATAACCAGAGAATACAATAAATATAACCCTATACAGAATACCTATGTATAGCCTCTATAAATACATTCTAAAATGGAATTAAAATTGTCTGGCAAGTCTTTTAAGAGCAGCTTTAACATATTCACAGATATCTATTATAATACTAATATCTTTACAGCACATTAAGAACAACATTGCCTTCATTGGAGTTTTAACATTGTAAATAATAAAATGAGCCCTGAGCCACTGTCTGCTAAAAATCAATCAGGAGGCTGCAGATCAGCATAGTCTTCAGTGGCCCCAATCCACAAGGGCACAGCCTAGAATTGGATAACTAACCTGTGTGGCCTATTAAGGGTAGAATGCCACGTCTCACCATTAAAATAATTGTCATATGTTCTGGGGACCTCAGTTGGTTAATATTATTATCTGCCGTGGGCACATGGCAAGAAACCATTTCAACATATGGACTCTGCATTTCAATATATGGACTTTGCATTTCAACATATGGGGCCTCATTACAACCCAGGTGTTAAAGGTTTAACGGCACCGTCGGCACCGTTAACCCTTAACGCCTGATTACCATTTTAACGCCTGCTTTTAGCAGCCGTTAAAATGCAAGGCGCTAACCCGCCTTGGTGCTAATTATGGCACCGTAATTTACGGTGCCGTAATTAGCGCCTTCCCCACTCCCATTATGCCCTATGGGGCAAAAATGGGAATGGGAAAGGGTAAATGGGGAATGGGGATTTACCGCCCCACTCACCTTGGAATGGGGCGGTAAATCCGCCATCCACCATGGTGTAAACAGAGTTTACAACATGGTGGTAAAGTAGGGAACTTACTGCCTGGGTTGTAATGAGGCCCTCGGACTCTATATTTCAGTATTCACATTTTAGCAAGGGTTTGAACTTCAACTATGGCAAAGGGTGTGAGACTCATTGCTACGACTCAAGAGTATGAGTATCAGGATTAATTAAATAGCTGCCAATAGACAGAGCACATGCAGGAAAATTATCACTTTGCTCTATGATGCTATTTTAATGAACTGAGCTGCACTGTATACAATACTAACATGAATCTAACATACTAATTAACCCAACCCCATCTAACATGTAACAGATTCCCATAATAACATTTAATGCAAATTAGTCCATGAAATAAACTGGATGCAGTTTGAGCCGATGCATGATGCTCTGAAAATAGGAAGAAAAATGATTTAAACTTGCAGGCTGGATCTGAATGTGAAGATTTGGTCCTAAAGACATGGCTTTGTCTTGGAGCAGGAACAGCAAGAGTGATGTATCTTTTTTGCTCTTCAGAAATGCAGTTTGTAAAATGAGAAAGGCACAGATGAAATCACGTGCTATTTCAATGGAATGATCTGATCAAGGGGAGGTGTTTTTCTGGAGTGACAGGGGGTTGAATAAAAAGGGTTTTGAGGCAGAGTAGAAAGGCATTCCTCTTCTGGCACTGACTGATGAAGGAGGCATAGGACTGGTGCTGGGCTGATTGCAAGCTGACTAAGGCTGAATCTCTTTCTTTCCTGGGGTGGCGATCTTTAGCAGAGCTGCGAAGTCTCCAGCGACCTTAGCTGTGAATGACCCTCGGTTACTGCCAAGCTGAGTGGGGGAATATCGCCAGCTTAATCTAGATAATTGTAAATTAATTGAGGGAGTGAGTGAGTGATAATATATAGCATAGCTTAAAGAGTTCAGTTCATATTAGGTGCTGCATTAGGTATTTAAATTTAAATGTGCATGCAAAACTGTGTTCATACTTCTCAAAATCTTGCTGTTTTTCAAAGTATATCTCTCATGCCAATTTTGTTACGAACCCAAGGTTTATTTGGCAGAGCTGGCCCAGATAGAGCGTTGAAATCCACTGCAGAAAAATGTACTCACATTGTGAAATATAATGTGGGTGTACATCTCATTCTGTGTAACTTGCATAATTCTAGTTTATGATAAATTACAAGTTCGGAAAGGTAATTTAGTTTTAGTATATTTCATCTGCATTCAGTCTCATTGATTTGACATGCATAGTGAGATAAATGTGCTGTAAGAAATATCTCAAAGAAAAGTAGCCGCAGTGAATTGTTTTACCCAGAGAGGCTGAATTAAGTTGTTGTATTTCAATTGAATGCCTTACATTGGTGGAAACACAGCCAGAAGGGCATAACCGTGATGTTATGAGTAGATCTTCACAGGAGAGCATGAGCCATTTATTCAGAGTGTATTATGTCCAGTATATCTTTGTTGTTAGTGACCCTGGTGAAATAATTATTAGGAAGTATACAGAAATTAGTATCACCACTATCAAAATACCACAAATATGACCATAGCAAAGTACAGCAAAAAAACACAAATACCCATAACAAAATACCACAATAAAATACCATGAAGTACTAGGTATAACCCCAAAATATATCTTACAGAGCACAGGTTCAGAAGATGCATTATCGTGCAGTCGTGGTCTAATTTCCTGGCTCTGTTCTTTAGGTCCATAATACTTTTTTTGCTATTACCAACCTTTGTAAAATCCAAACCCCACCTCTTACGCGAGGCAGTACACTTTTTAAATCATGGCTACATCACAAGCAGATGCTGCGTCATCATTTTCCCCATTGCATTTGTGATATTTGGATTTCCTGAAGGTGAATAGCTTTAAGGCAAATTCTAGGAATGTTCACTCCATTAAGAACCAAATACTAGGTACTCCCAGCTCCAGCTGCAGTGCCTGCCCATGGCAAGTATCTTCCTTAGGAAACCATTTTTTATACGATACAATACAGCACAGTCCGCATGGCCCCATATTTTACAGCCATAAAGAACCGCTGCATATTTACTTCGGCATCCATGACCTTAAGACATTTGTCTACCCGACAACACTCAACCTATATTAGAATCTGCCCAAACCCCACAAACCTACACTTAGTTTATTTTCCAAAATTCCAAGATGGGGCCTGAGCTACAGTTTTTCAAGAACAAAGTCCCCAAATAATTATAAGAATCCATGACCTCAATGCTTACATTATCATTCACCCATACATGTTTAGTAACATTTTTACCAAAGAAAACAATTTTGGATTTTGACAGATTTCAGGCCATGAGTCTCCAAATAGCTATCCGCTTAACCCAAACTGCAGCTCAGGACCTTAGGTGTCAAATCTAAACTAATTGTGTCATCAGCGCATAGAAGAGCTGGGTAGCAATAGCAATTTAAAACAGGGGAACATTTTATTCCCTGCTGACTCAGAGGATTAAAATCCAACAGAAAGAAAATTAATAGCAGTGGGGCTATCAGACATCCCTGACTGACACCCATATTCGTGCCAAACTCCACGTGTAGTCTATCACTTCCATAGTTTAAGAAAGCAGCAGCGGTCTTGGTGTAAAGGCAAATAATAAACTGCAATAACCCCAGAGGGACTTCCAGTTAAAGTAATTTGCTCCAAAGGATTGCTAGATCATGGGAGTCAAGAGCTGCCTATACCAGAACATGACAAATTCTAACATACTTCTTGAGTAATGTATTGAGGACAAAACAGTGATCTGTATTCCTAAAAGCGTTCCTGAGACCAGCTTGATAGATTGGCAATATATCATTCTCCTTAGCCCAATTCTGCAGTCGGTATCTTGTGCTATTAACGGCAACAATCACTTTAAAGTAATTACTTCAAATTGACTTTGATTTAAATGGATAGTTGTGGGTTAAGTAGTTAAAAGGTGGCGGGGAGGGGATTGGGGTAGGCGTAGCAGTGATGGGGAAGCAGTGGGCATGTGGGGGACCCCCAATAAACACATCAAAGTAATTTGCTTTTCCAAAACAACATGGAAACCTCTAGTCTTAGGGCAAGGCAACTTGAACAAATCTTACCAGCCATATCAGCCATATCAGCCATACCAGCCATATCAAGAATGGATATCGGATGATAACATTGTGGATCACTAGGTGACCTTTTCTTGTGAGAAGCGGGATAAACTTGGTCCTCTGCAATCGCATTAAATACACCCACTAAGATGGGAAATTCTGCCAAGTGCAGTTGTGTGCTCTGTGCCCCAACCGAAGTACAGCTGCTGTTAAGCCCCAGCACTGTGTGTGGAGTTGGGAGTTTGACTCACCCCGTTCTAGGCAGGCCTGGCTTATGGGAGAAGCAGAGCCTCTGGAAGAACGCTGATAATAACTGAATCATGCGCAAAGTGCTGCCGAGTGCAGTTGTGCAAAGTTGGAGGCAGATGAGCAGGCTGCCTTTGGATGTGTCTTTACAGCCAGTGAGTCTCCCTATCTGTGGACGGTAAGGACTGGAGATATATATTCTGCATCTCCGACAATGTACTTCCTACATAACAAACAAGAGGAATGCTTGGATGAGCCAAACAAGCTGGTCCTCCATAAGGTCTGCTCCCTGAGGTCGGGATGGTTACACCTCTGAGTCACCATCAGGTAGTCAGTGTGCCCCTTTCCGTAACACTGGGTATTTCCCTGTTGAGAAACAAGACAGCCTTTTCTAGTTTGGACTTTACGTTAACCTCGACCAATATTAAGAAAAAAATAACAGTCTTTTTTAAGCCTAGAAGCGTGAGGGATCTACCGTCCTCACTTTTTTAGCTTGAACTTAGTATACCTTAAAATCAGAGCAACAACGTGGCAAATCCTCAGACTAAAATGATCACAAATTACTTTTTGCACGAGGTATGCTAGATGTTTCCTGTCCTCTTTTGGACACTCAGGCATAAAAGCCTCTAGAATCCTCTTTTGATGCCACTGCTTTGACTACCACCTCTCATTTGTCTTACAATCTCCTGCATACTGAAGGTGGTAAGGAGATGAGTGTGCCGTCTTTGGTGGATTTAAATTTAATTGTAAATTCTCTGGCTAAAATAGATGATCTTAAACAGCAGGTAAAGACTCATACCTCTCTGCTTTCTGTTATTCAATGCTGGAAAAATATCTGTCTCGTGTTGAGAAAAGTACTAAACTGAGCATAAAAAAAGGGAATCCCGCTGAAGAAGAACAAAAGCAGTGGCAAACTTCATACTCGCAGCAGGCAGTTCAGCGCATAGAAATAGATACTCCTCTGTCATTGGCTTTTATGTCTGGGTTTGCCCGCCTGAGGGACCCTCCATGTAATGAGGACCGAAATACTTATTTGTTAACTTCTGTCATTTGTATGGAGGCAGAAACCTCCTTGAAGGAGAGAAGTAATAACCCTCCAAAGCGAAACAATCAATTTAAGAAAATAAAAATAAACAACATTAAAAAAGAATAAATACAATTCTGTCTCATAAATTCACACAGTCGCTCGTTTCACAGGACAAGGACTTATTTTTTTTTATCAGAGACAGACCCTGTAAAAGTTAGAAATGAGGGCTAGCTCCAAGAGCATACTAAGATTAAAGCAGGCACCATGGGAAACAACCCCAAGAAGAAAAAGAAACAAATTAACACTGAGACAGTAGATGATAATCATTTTGTTTGGCAACCCAGAGTGGATTATACTGTCCAAACTGAAGACACAGCAAGTGATAATGGGCTGCGATTTACAAAGGTCCTTAGCACTAAGAAATTTAGCAAGAAGTTCCCTAACAACACCAGTGTCAGATATTTTGTTTGAATCTAGCTAACAAAGACTTGGTTGGGGAGTGCAACAGGCCCTGATCGACCCTAAAAGGTTCAAGGCCAATTAAAGCCATAATCCGTGATTTACTATTGAAGCAATTTTCCCAGCAGAAGATAATGAAATATTAAATCGTCATAACGTTTTGACTCTCTTACATAAGATCTCCGCTCTGTGGCTAATTACTTCAAAAGATATAGGTAAGGGTTTACCGGTACCGGTAAGGGCACCAGTACCGGTAAACCCTTACCGCCTTACTACGAGACGTTAAGGACGGGCCCCGCAAAGGGACCTCGGAGCTAATTACGGTACCGCAGTTTGCGGTAACGTAATTAGCACCTTCCCCATTCCCATTATGCCCTATGGGGGCAAAATGGGAATGGGGAAGGGCCTTGGTGAATGGGGAATTACCGCCCCCGCTCACCTTGGAGTAGGGCAGTAATTCCGCCATCCACCAAGGCAGACTCGGTACGGTACCGGCGGCAACCATGGCGCTAATAGCGCCATGGTTACCGCCTACCGTGTAATGAGGCCATAGACTTAGTAACATTCTTGGATGTTAACAGATTAGATATAGTTGAAATTCTCGTTCCGTCTGCTGATTGTTTGTAATATTTTATTGGAAGCAGCTGACAAACTCTGACAATGAGGTTATGATCTGAAGAAAACTAGGATCACAAGACCCAGTAAGTAGTCTATCTAACCTGAATTTGGAGCAATTGACAAAGCAACATACCCTTTCAGATGTCAAAATAGCTTGTGAACTGCGTACAAAGTTCGGTTGGAAAGTAACCCTTTTGAATGAGAACTCTAATTGAGATAGTTGTGGTAATGATTGGGCATGGCTACCTCAAATGATTAATTCTTGCTACTCTTGGGTGTGGGCCAGGCTTCTAGTATTCACTCTACTTTTAGAATTGTTTATCGGAACTCGCAAGGGCTTTTCCACCTGTTAAATAACAGTAGTGTCTATGAGAAACAAATGGCATTTGTTGTTATTTTCTAACAAGAATCTTTTATGTGTCATAATATTACTTTGGATGGTTATTTTGTTACCCAAATAGCCATTAGTAGGAAGTCAGGTAGACCTCAGGGGGGATTACTAGTTGTGACAAACTCAATCAGGGCTTTTAGAGCTCACATCATAAAATATTCATCACAGGGTTTTCTTGTCAATCCATGTAATTACTAAGGAACAAAGAGTAATTGTATATTGGAATGCAATGACTTCTATACTAAGCTAATTTATTGAGAATTTGGGAAATATATTATGTAAGGGGCGGGAGTCTTTTTAAAATTAATATATCATCATAGCTGGGGATTTTAATTCAAACTGTTCATTGGATTATGGTGAGACTTTAGGCATAGACATCTCTGACAAATGGTCACTTGAGGGAGCCCTTGCCCGCTACAGCATTAAAATGCATTGCCCACACTGTTGGGAAGATCTTATCACACTCTTCTCTTTTGCTATTCTCAAAACCCTTGACCACAAGGCCCCAGAACCCTTGTGTGCTTTTCTCCCTAACCATTTTGTCCAACAGGTCTCATTGTAACTCAATGTAGACCCTTTTCATTTTTTTTAATAGTTTTTTAAAGGCTTGTTTTAGATTGAATAATGTACCTGAGGTTATATTTTTACTCCTTGACAAATAAAATAATTGCTGTTTTGCCCTCAAACAATCCCTGCCATGTCAAGGTGCATCTTTCTGCAATTAAGCTACAGGTTTGGTTGAAAGGCTTGCTGTCTTGCAGAACCACAGACAAATAGACATAATAGCTTCTTGGATGCAAGGATTATTGATCCTGAAGAACTGGGCAAAAAACTGATAAGTGACACCCATTAACACACATCTTTGTTTCTGAAAATTCCTGGCAGCTTATCTTTAGACAATCTTAAGTAGTGAGCATGTTTATGATCTACTGCCATCCGATGTTACAATTATTAGGTACCTCAAATTTCAAGATCAAGGCAATGGTATTATGATCTTTTTCAGGTCTAGTAAGGAAGGCAAAGTCACACACGTGTGAATAAGAAAAGCAATCAATCATGCAGTAGTCTATTAAAGATGCTCTAGCCCCAGATCTAAATGTTAAGCTTGGGGGGATTGTAGCCCCTACATCTTCCATTTAGCTCTACTAAGGAGAATTGTAGCAAAGAGGAGTCAAGCAAACGCGCCTACATGAGTGAACTACCATCAGGCATGGAATCCGCTCTGGGATACCACAAACTATTGCTGCTGTTTCTTTCCATCCCATATCTGGTCACTTACATTGTCCCAGTTTAAGGTTGAAGTCCCCCATAATAATGATACTTTCATTATGACTCGAAAAAAATCAATTTTGCTAACCAACTATTGGTTCCAAAGAAGTTGGTAACATTATGTTTTGGATCTAGATACGTTAACCATAATAAACCTGTCATGGGAGCTGTTATCCAAGCCGAAGGAGATTGCTTATTGCCAGGTCATTAACACTTGCATTGTGATCAACTCAGGATTTTGTATTGTTTTGTTTTTATTGTGAATTAGTTTATCATATTAAGCGTTACATATAGAAAATCAATTAGCATTCATATTAGAAAAAAGTATCAACATGTAATGACAAAGATCGATTTTAAAAAAAATATGAGATCAGGGTTTGTTAATTATCATTAAAACATGATGGCTTATCGGACCATGCTGACCTGCCCCTCCAAACATAAACAACTAGGTCTTCCATGGCATCACAACATGATGTTCAACCTCCTCTTTGGCACTTGTCAAATTCTGTCTGCTGTCAGTTTCGAGGGAAATAATTAAAATATTAGAAAGAACCTTATACCAAAGTAAACATATAACTTGTTAGAAAGAAAGACTGTTTGCATAGGAATTAAAGGTTGCAGGATCCCAGCAGATTCACAATATTTAGTGTGTGGCTGAAGACTGACTGTAATCAAACCTTAACCTAAAAGAAGATTTTTAGAGTCTAGTTGCCGGTGTACACACGTTAAATGTGAACAAAATCAGAATAAGTATACTCTGCTAAAATGGAAGCGTGTGTGCCAGTTTAAGAAAACATACATTCATTTCAGTGAATGTCATGTTCACTCTGGCATATAATACACCACGGGAGGCTTTAATGATTACACCAGTGTAAAAGGGGGCTGGGGGGGCGCATACATCACATTTTATGCAATTTGCAACATATGCAGGTTCCAAAGTAGAAGGGTGGCACCGTCTTGGTAGACTGCTTAAGGCATAAATGTGCAGCATACATTCATAGCGCTGCCGAGAACGGAGCCCCTACATCATCCTAAAGCATTAAGCCCAGTTAGGGGCAAATCACTGTGGGGGCCACATTAAAAATAGTTTTCTTTTTGAAAACACATCCCCCTGCCCACAGATGCCACCTGTTCCCCTGAGACAGGATGCCCCCTTGTCCCCTGTTCCCAAATGCCCCTAACCCCTGTTCCTCCAGCTTTCTTCTGCCCCATCAATCCAGCTGCCCCTGGGCAGATAACACCTTGTGCTATACCCCTTACACCTTCCTGATGGGTGACACCCTCTGCTTTGCCCCTGATGCCACATGGACAAGTGACACCCCCTGCTTTGCTCCAGAAACCATATGGACAGATGACACCCTCTCATTTGTCCCTGAGCCCCTGTGAAACCCTGACTGCTGTACCCCCAAATCCCTTTACACACCCACATCCCTCTGCTCCTGGAACCCTCATCCATCTACTGCCACCTCCACCAACCCCTGGTTTTCCCAGAGCCATCATATCCACATCCCCTGTATCCCCAAAATGTACAGCCCATTGCCCAATTCCCTATTCCTGTGGCCCCACCATTGGTCAGTTCCCTGTTTGACCTCCATGCCTCCTTCCTTGCCCAACAACACTATGGACACACCAGGACCAAAAAATGTGTCATGGGCGCCCCTCTATGAGAACGAACACAACAAAAATGGCCTGTTCTGTGGCATGGTACGCACTCTAGAGTCTGCAGCTACATTTTAGCTCATTGTACCTTTCACAGATGGGAAATATCCATTTGCATATCAGTCTTTGTCCTGCCCACATGGGCAGTCCAGCACCGAAATGCTATGGTGATTCCCTTCTGAACAACAGTACCAACAGCAACCCCATACACGTGTGTCAGCCTTGTTGGGCATCATCAATTAGGTGGAGCTGTGCCTCTCTGAGCACAGTGAGCAAGGGGTCCACGTCTGGATGACCCTAGGACACTTAGGGTGACTACACCTAAGGCCCTTGAAAAAATCAACACATTAGTCATGGGGGCCCCTCTATGAGAATGAACGCAGACAAATTGCCTGTTCTATAGGATGGTACCCACTCTAGAGTCTGCAGCCACATTTTAGCTCACTGTACCTTTCACAGATGGGATATATCCATTTGCATATCAGTCCTTGTCCCGCCCACATGGGCAGTCCAGCACCGAAATGCTATGGCAATTCCATTCTGAACAAGGGTACCCACAGTAACACCGTACACGTGTTTCAGCCTTGTTGCGCATCATCATTGAGGTGGAGCTGTGCCTCTGTGAGCACAGTGAGCAAGGGGTACACTTCTGGATGACACTAGGACACTTAGGATGACCATGCTGCAGGAATGCTGCACCAAGTTCACAGAAGACGAGGTGAAGGTTCTGGTGGAGCGCGTGATGAAGGATAATGAGCACTTGTTAATGCTGTAGCGACAATGACTTGCTGGGTGGCACAGACCAAGAGAGTTGTCAGGACCTAGAGAGGTGTGTCTGGAAGTTCATCATAAAACAGTGAATGTAGTGCCTACCTACAGAAAGTGGATCACCACCACCACCAGTGAACCTATGCCAATCTGAGGAGCAGCTACTAGCCATCATCGATGTCAACGTCCTTAAGGTAATTGGAGGATTCGAGACTGGAAATGAAGGTTAGTCCACTGCATGCATGGAACATAGTCATCCAACACCACTTGGAGAAAGTGTGTGAGTACCCAGGACCAACAAATAACATCACAAATTGCCACAGGATCTGTCCACATACCACTACTTCCTGTTTGCATTTGGGAAGATGATGACCGCATGAGATGATACATGTGCATGTGCACACCTGGGCACACTCATCAATCAAAAGCATGTTAGGCAGGATCATTGAACAAAAGTGTTGCTACATAATATGCCAGAAAGGTGGTGAGCAGCAGAGCACACACATCAGGCACCCACACCCCTTTATGATCCCACCAGGGACACAGAGTCACCACTGAACTGCATTCCCAATGTGCATTTCAACTTGTACATGTACTTCCAGTGATTCTCATGTTCATGGAGAGTGAGCAGAAACATTGTGTCGACAAGTGTGAACCCGGCTGAGGGATGTCCACAATGACCGGTTGTTTAGAAAACATTGAGACTCTTGAATGCTAAAGGCTGTAGTGAACCCGATTGAGCAAGGCCAACGTTGCAAAAGGGATCGGAGCCCGCTTGACGGGGATCCACAGCTGAAAGGAACTTTTTTGTTTGTTATTTATAGTACATCAGGCCCTCTGATGCAAGAGACTTGGTGTACAAGAGATGTGGCCACAGAAGGCCCTGATAATTTGGAACGAACTGTAATCTCGGCAAAGGTATGGGGAAATGTGCCTCTCCTCCTCTCATATAAAATATATGACAGGAGATACCGTGAATGCCCATATTTGTTTGGACCAATCCCTAGTGCTCCAATGATAGGTAAGAATGTGGTAATGTTTTTCAAAATTGGAATAGGTTTGAATGGGAAAACAAATCTGCTTTTGGATACAGGTTGAAGCGTTGGATAGGATTGCAGCAAATATGCACGAAGAGTGTCAGCAAAAACTTCACAGTATGGTTTTGCAAGTATGTCCTGGGATTTATTTTTTTGAAAGTGCAAAATTGTTAGTACACAACACAGTGATATAACATTGGTGTATGGGCAATGGACCTGCCGTCAGCAAGGTGAAATGTGTACTGTAATTTCCGTATTGGGGCATGTGGCTTGGCTGAAGCGGTAGGTTTGAATGGGAAACAATATTCTGCTTGTGCTTACAGCCTGAAGTGGTGGACTAGCAAGGACCTGAAAGCATGTTTTTGGAAATATGTTTGATTTTCTAAAGTGTAAGAATGTACATAGAAAACCCAGCGATATATATTTGGTGTCTGAGTAGTGGGCCTGGCCCTCGGAAAACGCAAATGTGTACTGTGGTTTGCCCTTTGGGGAATGTGGCATGGCTCAAGCCCATGCCCCATGGATTTGGAGACTGGCCATGGCTGCAAGCAATGAGCACTGACCATTGCTTACATTATTAGGGTATAGTGGACACTGAGCTAGGATGCAGAGTAGGTGCAGTGAATAATAGGGGTGGTTTGGTTGGGTTGGGGTCATGGTTGAGCCCTATGCCTTAGGCAATTGAATGATGATTTGCATCCCCAGCATGTGCTGCTGATAACGACAGACATAAGTGTATGTTGCAAAAAATATTGTTTCTTAAAGGAGGTTTATAGTTCTTTCATATATACGAAAAGAGGAATTATGAATAACTTATATACAGTGAAGTAACACCATGAAACATTTTCACTTATAAAAACCTATTAAATTGACAGAAAAAACGTTGCCAAAGGAATGTTACGGTTAAGATGCATCCCACCCTTGGGGCTCCTCTGCTCTAGTAGTTAGCCAGTCGCGTCCCCCCTTGGCATCTCTTGGCATTTCCCTCCTTGGTTGTCATGAGCACTTGCCCATATATGCTGCCCTTTGTATTTATCCACTACTCTGACTGCACAATACATGGGCACATTTCTAGGAGCACTGTGTACAATTGTTTTGTATAAGTAAGGTACATGCATTTGCAAAAGATGTGTAGAAGATTGTTTAGTGTCAGTTGGTGTGTGGAAACCTAATATGGTCATAGGGTTATATATACAGTTTTTGGAAGTGATTGGTGGATGGATGTGTGACTGTTTGAAAGCAGGCATTGAGGGAGTGTTACAAAGATCTGCCCTGTGTAATGGTGTGCACATGCCATCTGGATCTTTATATGATGCAGGGCCTGGAAGGGAGACTTTGGAGACAGCAGATAGTTACAAAGGTCCATCGATTATGTTCCATATTGTAGGCTAGAGAAAAGTATATTTTACAATTGTCCATTATTCCCATCAGCACAACACAAAATGCTAATGGGAATGTTGGAGAATCTTAAGTCTATGTACTTTAATGAGAAATGTAAAGTAGATGGAGTCTAGAAGATTATTATTTTTAGTTCTATTTTTTAACTGTGAAAGGTGGTTCCTAAAGGAACCCTTTTTTTGGTGTTTACTTTTTTGTAGGAGAGGTCAGCAAGTAAGTTGGGGAGGGAAATGAGAGAAGAGGCGCCACCCACAAATATAGAGGGGTCAGGTGGACAGGGGAAGACATCTTCTGCGTGTGTTACATCTAAGGTAGGGGGTAGTGTTTCTCATGCTCCTTGATTACAGCTTCAAAAGCACTTTGAAATTGCTCCCCCCTGAAGAGGGGTGTGTTGCAGTATATACAGAGTACTGTTGTCTTTGAAAGATATGGATCAACAGCCTCTTTTCACGCTTGCAAGGTAGCTGGTAGGATTGTGTGACCCATAGAAGTAGTACCAGAACAGCCCCTACCAGACCAAAGGGACTGTAATCTTGGTACAGGTATTTGGCCACATTGTGCAGGAGGAGAATTCTTCCTAATAATGTATCCCTCTACTGACCTAAGTAAGAAACAGCAGAGAAATCTATTAATGCAAAGACGTGGAGGACACAACTCGAGGCACCGCTGGCTGTAAGGAAAAAACAATAATTCAATGCAACATCAATAGGGCAATTAGCAGTGAGAGTTGAGTACCAATCAGTGTTTCTCACCTAGCATTGCATGAATATCAGAGAGTGGCAGTGCAGTGATCCTTAGAGGATATAGTATGCCCCCCTAAAGTCAACAAAACCCATGTAAGTATAATATTAGGGAAATCAGAACAGGTCAAAATAAACACTGGAGAGGGTTTAGTCTTACCACTGAAGGAACTGGAATGGAGGATGTGGGTTCTTCTAGAGCTAGTAGATATCCAGGAAGAAACCCGCTGGCACGAGGACACCTGATATGCACATGAGGTTTCTTGAAAGTCCACCTATTCCTGACGGCATGAGCATGTCTATCCAGGTAGGTCTGCACCAATAGACAGTCTCTAGTCTGTGCAGCGTTCATGAAGAAAAGGAAGTTGGACGAGGACAGTAGGACCACCTGAAGCAGTCCGGGAGGTAGCCCTTACTCCGGCGAGTATGCAGAACATCAAAACAAAGACAATCCAGGAAAGCGTCCAAGTCGATAACTAAATGGCAACGCGGTACAAAACAGAAGGCAAGGAATCTGTGAAGTGAAAGCAGAGTCGAAAACGAGGAGTTCAGAGTAATTCAGGGATCAAACAAGGCGGAATCTGTAGACAAGGCAAGGTCAGTAAACAAGAAATGCACGGTAAATGGACAAGATACAAAGTAGCTACTTGATAATAATCAGAAGCAGTGAAGTTCTGAGGGAGGCGGTACTTAAAGTGTTCAAGTCAGCTGACGATAATGCATATGGCTCCTTCAAGACAGCGCACGCCGCGCTCTGCATCCCGCGTACTAGCGTTTCCATGGTAACCCCCAACTGGAACACAATGCTACCTTCCGAGCAAATTACATGTTCGGATACCAGGAAGCAGATCTTGAATAAGACGACACAGCGCGTTTTATACAGCTAGTGGCTCGCGAGGCAGTTGATTCATCCCCAGGAGCCGGTGTGTGGACAATGGGAAGCAGAGAGCTGTGAGGTTTCCTAACAGCAATCTCCCCTAAAGAGACTCTCACCTCCTGGGTAGCCAAAAAACGAGATAACAAGACAGGGGCATAGACATTCCTTGCAGGTTCCCAAGTGTGATCTTGTTCCGAGACTGGGCATGGACAAGAAGGAAGTCTAGTGTCAGGATCACAAGTCTTTATCAGTGAAACATGAAATGCTGAAATACTGAACGGACACTCCAATGTGCAGGAATATCCAGGCATACAGCTGAAGGACCAATGACTTCAGTAATAGAATAAGGACCAACAAACTTGGGCAATGACCTGATATACAGAGGTTCTTAGATGAAAGCCACACCTTCATGCAAGTCCGGAATGCTTGCGCCGGGTTTCTGTGTTTGTCTGCAAAAGACTTGGCAAAATCCTAGGCCTCATTTAAAAGTTGTTTTAGCAACTGGTGCAGGCCAACCAAGTCACGTATGCAGGCCTGTGCTGCAGGACTACTAGAAGAGGCCACTGGTTCCAATGGGAGTGTGCAAGGATGTTGGCCATAAAGAGCATGAACAGAGTCGAATTGGTGGAGGTATGTACAGAATTGTTGTATGCGAATACCGCCATAACCAAGACAGAGAACCATGATTCCTGTTGTTGGAGAGTTAGGCAGCAAAGGTATTGTTCCAACATAGTGTTCAAATGCTCTATCTGACCAATTGTTTGTGGATGATAGGCGCTGGAATACCTTTCATCTATGCCGAGGGCTGAAGTGAGTGCTCTCCAGAATTCTGATATAAATTGCGGCCCCCGGTCTGTTATGATGATGTCTGGTAGTCCAAAGAATCTGAACACATTCCGTAAAAACAGGTCTGCCAGTTGAAGAGCTGAAGGCGATCCTTGACAATGGGCAAATAGGGCCAATTTAGCAAAGTAGTCAATGACTACCCATATGGTATCGAAATCATTTACTGCTGGCACTTCAACTATGAAGTTCATGGAAAGCATGGCCCAGGGGCATTTAGGAATGGGTAAAGGTTTAAGAAGACCCATTGGCTTTGCAGTAGTGGTCTTACTCTGGGCACAGATGGCACACATGGACAGATATTCCTCTACGTATTTGTGCATCATCGGCCACCAACACCATCGACGAAGGAGATCAAGGGTCTTTCTTCGACCAGGATGGGCAGCTACGATGGAGTCATGACACCACTGTAGAGCAATCCTACGAGTAGTCACATCTGGAATATAAACTCTTCCTTGCATATATGGCAGAGTCTGGATTACGTCCATAATGTATTCCATTAATTCAGGTGGTTTGGTAAGCACCCATTCCTGAATCAGAGTCTTCAAAGATGGTTGTAAGGTGCAAGCACAAACAACCTGATGAGGTAGTAACAAGGTTCCATCTAGATTCCAATAGATTTGAAGATCACATACAGAATACATAAATCAGAAGTATTCGTCCTGAAGAAAGCAGCTATTAAAGGATCCCACTGAAACCTGTTGACCATTATTTTAGTAGTTCTGGCTTGATAATCCAGACTCCGAAACCCTACATACACAGATGAAAGGGCTCACGTAAAAGAAATGATTATCATTGCTACCTACCTCTATCTCCTCATTAGGTGAAGAGAGAACTAGCCTTTTTTTTAACTATACTTTTGGACCTAAGGTCTTTTGAATTGTGATAAGACACGCAGATTGGAGGCAACAACATTAAAAAGATATATACCGACCCCCAACGAGTGTGCACTTACTTTTAGAAATTAGGAAAGTAATGAGAGAGGAAAGGGTCAGGACCGCCATACACCATTTGTAGTCGGTACACCAGCACAAACTAGGGCTGGTATCGTAACTGCAGGAGATTCTAGAAACACAGGGCCAACAAGATTATCGCTAGGGACCCAGCATTAGGAATAACTTGTAAATAATCATCCTCCTGTTATTTGTGTGATAAAACGATTTGGGTAAAGAACAGGAGGCGCCCACTCATCGACTCCTCTTTGTAGTTAGTCAATAAATAATCATCAGGAAATCCTCAAATTTGACATTATAAAATCGGCTCACTATCCTTTGGTTTTGGGCATGCCGTGGTTACAAAAGCACAATCCCTACATCAATTGGACAGTAGGGTCCTTGTTTCTCGGTTCAGAACATTGTATGTCTCAATGTTTGTCCCTTACCACCTTGTCACATCCTTCAGAAGATTTCCAGTAACCTCAGCAATCCTCAGTAACAGTCTCCAACATCATCCAGATTCCCTGAACTTATCAATCATACTCAGATGTATTTTCAACTGCCATTGTTCAATCACTCCCACCTCACAGACCTGAGGCTTGTGCTCTTGATACTGAGCCTTCAGCAGTAATTCCTTTTGGAAGAATGTTCATTTTGTCTGAACCGAAAAAGAGGGCCCTCTGAGAATATTTTGACACTAATCTAACAAATGGAACGATTTGACCATCCAAGTCCCCAGCTGGTGCTTCTCTCTTCTTCGTTCAAAAAAAAGATTCCAAGGAATTTAGACCCTGTCTGGATTACCGTGGCCTCAACCAGTGCACTCTCAAGGATCGCTACCCACTTCCCCTTATCTCAGATAACTTGGAGGCTGTGAGGGGAGCTGTCATCTTCACTAAGCTTGATCTCAGGGCCGCCTACCATCTCATTTGTATAAAAGAAGGCGATGAGTGGAAAACAGCATTCAGAACTCCCTTTGGCCACTTTGAGTACGTAGTAATGCCCTTTGGTCTTGCTAATGCTCCCGCTGTGTTTCAGCGTTTCATGGATCAGGTTTTTCTGATATGTTGTTCCTTTTCGTCATAGTGTACCTAGACGACATATTGATTTACTCCAAGGATCCTGGAAAACATCAAGAACATGTGAAGGCAGTTCTACAGCGTTTACGTGAACATAAGCTCCTAGCCAAACCTGAAAAATGCCTATTCCATGTATCAATTGTTCACTACCTTGGGTTTGTTCTTAGCTCCAAGGGCATCGGAATGGATACTTCCAAAGTCGAGTCCATCCTGTCTTGGCCTGTTCCTACTACTGTGAAACACATCCAATCCTTCCTGGGGCTTGCTAACTTTTACAGGAAATTCATACCTACATTTTCTGAAATTGTACACCCCATTGTAACACTTCTGAAGAAAGACACTCCATTTCAGTCGACCTCAGCTCAGGATTTGGCGTTTCAACAATTAAAATCGGAATTCACTCGGGCTCCCATCCTAGCCCAACTGGATACAGACCGACCCTTCCTAGTTGAGACTGATGCATCGGATTACGCCATCGGAGCAGTCGTGAAACAGGAACTTGATGACAAGAAGTAACATCCCATTGCCTATCTATCCCGTACTCTAACTCCCAGTGAAACTCACTATTCTGTCCTGGAAAAGGAGTTGCTAGCCATCCGACAAGCCTTCACTGACGGGCGTCATCTCCTTCTGGGAGCCAAACACCAGTACAAGTTCGTATGTACCATCGGAATTTGCAAATCCTACAGTCCCTGGAGTGCAGAAACAGCCGACAGGCCCGTTGGGCTTTCTTTTTCACTCAATACCAGTTCCAAATACTTCATCTTCCTGGAACACATAATGTAATTGCTGAGGCCCTGTCCAGACATCCTGACTATGAGCCTCTCAAAGCACGCTCCTTTCCCAAGATGTTTCCAAACACAGTGTTCGTGGCCCAAGCTGACTCCCTGCTGGAAAAGTTCAGAGCTGCAATCCAATCCTCTGAGTTGTGGAAGGATTACATTGGGAAGAACCAACGGTCTTTGGACACAAAGGATGGTTACCTCTTCAAAGACAACAAGCTGGCTGTGCCCACAGACAACTTGAGAACCAAGATTATCCATCTTTGTCATGACACCCTCCATTCCAGACATCGAGGCATCACTTCCACCCTTCATCATATTCAGAGACAATTCTGGTGGCCACGGATGAAAGATGATGTAAGAATCTACGTTCAGTCCTGTGCAGTCTGTAACCAGAACAAACATGATAACAGAAGACCAGCAGGTCTCTTAAACCAACCAGCAATGCCAACAGGGCCTTGGGAAATCATCGCCACAGACTTCATCGTAGAGTTACCCCCATCCAGAGGATACACAACCATAATGGTTACAATTGATCTGTTTACTCACATGGCTCATTTTACACCCCTGCCCAAGCTACCATCTTCATCAGAACTGGCTGGAATCTCCCTGGAACACATACTCAGACTTCATGGACTGCCTTCCAGAATCATCTCAGACAGAGAGCCTCAATACATATCCCAATTTTGGAAACACCTATGTCAAATATTGGGAATTCCGCGTGCATTGTCATTCGTTTATTACCCGCAAACCAACGGAGCTACGGAACGATTCAATCAGACTTTAGAGCAGTATCTTTGCTGTTTTTCTACCAAAGTGCAGGATGATTGGTCGCTTCTGATTCCTGTGGCCGAGTTTGCTTACAACAACTCGGACCACTCTGCCATCAAGACCAGTCCCTTCTACTGTAGTCAGGGGTGTCATCCTACTCCACTCCCTACATTCAACTCCTGGATCGAAACCTTAATCAATATCCACAAATACACTAAGGAATGATTGGAAAAGGCCAGGAAGGATGTCAAACGTTACGCAGACACCAAAAGGAGACCAAGTCCTCCTTATACAGTTGGAGATAAGGTCTGGTTGTCCTCGAAGCTTCTTCCACGGTATCTACGGACAAACAAATTGGCTCCTAAATAATATGGACCCTTTTCTATAAAGGAAATCGTCAATCCAGTAGCCTACCGACTCCAGCTTCCAGATTCCTGGAAAAGGATTCATCCAGTCCTCCACACTTCTTTGTTGAAACCATTTATACATTCTACCCGAACTGCTCCTAGACCCCCTCCAGTACTCTTAAATAAACAACTTGAGTTCAAGGTCTCCAGGATATGTGATTCCAGATACAGACACGGCCAACTCCAGTACCTGGTTGAATGGAAGGGGTACCCTCCCAGTGAGCGTACCTGGGAACCGGTCTCAAACATGAATGCCCCTCGCCTGTTAAGAAGATATCATCGGATCCACCCAGGCAAACCCGGAGGAGCCGGATTTAGGAGGAGGCATGCTGTCATGAACAACCGTGCTCGCTCCTTTTGGACTTCGTTGTCCATGGTGCGCCGCGGTGTCTACTGCACAGTCCTATCAACATGGCTGACGCTTCCGAAGCACACCGCACCATTCCTCTCTTACTTCTTTCAGCTTCCTAGAAAAAGTCCACGCCTACACGGTGCCGCGCGTCTCAACACTACTGCTTGGTGTAGCTAGACGTGCGTTCCGAAGTTCGCTTCGCTCTTCCAGTTATTCCTTTTTCCTCCTCCTTTCCTGGTATATATTTCACCCTGCCCTCATTCAATTTCATGGACTATTCCTGGAATTTACCCGTTCCTTCTGGTCCTTTCGTCTGCATCCAGGTTCCTCGTTCGGAGGATGTACTCTTCTGACGGAAGGCTGCAACTTCACGCTGGACTTCGAAGACACGCGTCCAGGCTTATACAAGTCCTGGACAGTAAGGAAGAAAGATCCTACCTCCAAGAGCGTCACAAGAAAGGAAAGACAGGTGTGGCATTAAACCTCTCTGGTGCAGCTAAAGCGAATTGAGCAGCCATGTAAACCGGCACGGTTTCCTGCCGGGGCACAGCGGAACTTGGTCCAGAGTCAAGCACCTGGGGAAAAGCTTCAGCCCCTGAGTGCCAAAGAACTGCCTGGAGCTTGTTAATACAACGCTGTGTGGCTGCCATGTCAGTACGAAGATCAGCCACTAACTGAGCCAATGCTGCCCGGGGGTCGGTGGTGTCCATCTTATGAGAAGGCTTCTGATTTTGTCAGAACAGCCCCTTCCAGACCACAGGGACTGTAATCTTGGAACAGGTATTTGACCACATTGTGTAGGAGGAGAACTCTTCCTAATAATGTATCCTTCTACTGACTTAAGTAAGAAAAAGCAGAGAAATCTATTAATGGAAATACGTGGAGGACACAACTCGAGGCACCGCTGGATGTAAGGAATAAACAATAATTCAATGTAACATCAAATAGGGCAATTAGCAGTGGGAATTGAGTACCCGTCAGTGTTTCTCACCTAGCATTGCATGAAGATCAGAGTGTGGCAGTGCAGTGATCCTTAGAGGATATAGTATGCCCCCCTTAAATAAACAAAAGCCATGTAAGTATAATATTAGGGAAATCAGAACAGGTCAAAATAAACACTGGAGAGGGATTCAGTCTTACCACTGAAGGAACTAGAATGGAGGATGTAGGTTCTTGTAGAGTTAGTAGATATCCAGGAAGACTGAAACCCACCGGCACGAGTATGCTTGATATGTCCGTGAGGTTTCTTGAAAGCCCACCTATTCCCGATGGCACGAGTACATCTATCCAGGTAGGTCTGCACCAAGTGACAGTCTCTAGTCTGTGCAGCATTCGTGAAGAAAAGGAAGTTGGACAAGGACAGCCTGAAGCACCCCGGGAGGTAGCCTTTATTCTGGCAAGCATGCAGAACAGCAAAACAAAGACACTCCAGGAAACAGTCAGAGTCGTTAACAAACTGGAAACGCAGTACAAAACAAAAGGCAAGGAATCTTGAGGCAAAAGCAGAGTGGAAAACCAGGAGTTGCGAGTAATTCAGGGATCAAATGAGGTGGAATCCAAAGACAAGGCAAGGTCGGTAAACAAGAAATGCAAGATAAACGCACAAGATACAAAGTAGCTACTTGATAATAATCAGAGGCAGCAAAGTTCTGAGGGAGGCTTTACTTAAAGTGTTCGAGTCAGCTGATGATAATGCGTACAGCTCCTGCAAGGCAGCGCACTTCGCACTCTGCATCCCGTGTACGCTCGTTTCCCCTAATTGGAACGCAAGGCTACCTTTTGAGCAAATTACATGTTTGGATACCAGGAAGCAGATCTTGAATAAAACGAGACAGGGCATCTGTACAGCTAGTGGTTCGTGAGGCAGTTGTTCACCCCCAGGAGCCGGTGTGTGGACAATGGGAACTGGAGAACGGCAAGGTTTCCTGACAAGTAGGCTGTGTGGTTACAGTATTGGTTGAGGAAGATGAAGTGGAGGAAGATAGCCTACTACTTGCTAAGAAAGCAACCTTTCTGAGAGCATTGAGGTTGTTGGATTTGGTGTGGCAGCATGAGGTGGTCCTGTAGGAGAACTGTCCAGTTAGTCCACGACTAAGTGCATTTCACTTTGGTACCTTTAGCCTTTGGTACATTCCCAACAGTGGTATAGAACTGCCACACCCATGATTCTCTCTGGGTGCTAGAGGTATGCACTTCATCTACCTCATCTTCTTGGTCTTCGTGATTGTCTTTTATAGTACTGTGCTTTTTTTTGTTGTGTAGGTTCTCCAGCTGGTGGTGCTGGCTCTTGGGGAGGAGGGATGGCAATAGCTGATGCCATTTTTTAGATAAATTGCAGTTTTGCTAATATTCTTCCAAGTATGTTCTCTGTGCTAGACTGTTAAGGGATAATGAGTAAGAATAGGTGTAGGAGCTTTGTAAGGGTAGGTTTTGAGCTTGGAAGTTCCTAGATCAACATAAAATGCAGTTCCGAACTGTTCATAAAGCACAGACCCTTTCGCCAGTTGTGAACACGTTTGTGGACATGTCATCAGGCAGCGCACAACCACGTGGTCACGTGACACCATCCGAAAAGTCTGCGATGACGTCAGGCATTCGCAAACATCGACAAATACAAAAACGGTGGGAAAACTTGCAAAAAGTGTATAGAAGTGGTAAAAATTATGCTAGAAGATGGTGTGAGAAACTTAAGGGCTTTCTCACTTATGCACCGCAGGGATTCTTTGTTCAGGTGGCCAGGGCACAGCCATCGCCTTTGAAACCACACCGTGAGGGTGGACAAGTGCGGCAGGATCACCTGAGCAGGGTGTCCATGGAGACAGTTGGAGGAATGCCATCAGGAGAAATGCAGTATTCCCTCCTTTCTTTCAAACCCCTACCCAACACTTCCTCCACCCTTATAGGTTGTTATGAATCCTGTCCCGTGCCCCCTCCCCAATTCCAACAGGTACTAACATTAAATGGAGTCGAACGAGAAGAAATGTATCCCTATCCGACGTCCCCACAGTCACAATGGGACATTATCCTCTAAAATTCATTCACCTACAACCACACATCTGCCACCGTCACCCTGACAAACATTAACAGAAGTGTCCCTCCATCACTCAGGAAAACTACTTACTTCCTCCCCATTGCCTTCTTTCAAAACCTCTGGGATAAAGAAGAAGAGGAACAGAGCTGTGAATATTGCCCATAGGAACCAATGTACTATGGATTCCTATGGGCAGTCTCCATCATGTCCATTTAACGAGGACAGGAAGAGTCAGACCTCCCTTTTCAACCACCCACACCTGACTCCAATTAACACTACCTGTCAGTATAAAAGGTGGAGCACTGAGACACACTTTGAGCAAGCTGGGGATTCAGTGTGGATCAGGGGAGCTGAAGACCAGAGGAGAGTCTAGAAGGGAGCTGAGGGTCAATACACTGATCCTGTCTTGTTGAAGGGCTTCAGCAGGTCTGAGGAGCTGTGCCTTCCAGAGCCAGAGAGGGCAGATCATATCCTGCTGACTCGGTCCACAGTAGTACTAGTTTCCCCTGGGCATGTGAAGGGAAGCGCAAGTGCCTGAGGGGCAGGTGGGAAAACCCTGACCTCGACCCAGAAAGCTCCAAATAAGCTGCTCGCCAGCACCGCGCTAACTGGGTGAGTCTCATGGCAAGAGAGCGGAAATCCTGGTGAGTGGGTGTGGCTGGAGCAGGAACCTGCAAATTGAATTTGAGAAAGAAAGCAGGAAATGAAAGACCCATGAAAGACATCATGGAACATGCAGTTCTATTTGTGAATGAAGTGAATCAAAGTGGTCTTGTGATGGGTTAAGGAAAACCCATTGCACAGTCAAAAGTCTTTGAATTTGGATATCAAAAAGAAAGCAAGATTAAACTGGTCTAAGCCCGACTGAGGAAGACCAATTGCTCTGAAGTGAAAGAACTGCAAAATAAAGTAACAGAGTGGTCTGGCGGAAAACAAAAGTATGCCCATTTGAAATACTCTGTACACTGCGTTTAAACCCAAGCCCGAATGAGGGAAGCCTAAAGAAAGTGAACTGTGATAACTTTTTGCGAACCCAAGGGGTCCGAGCCTGAACGAGGAAAATCCAGAAATTGTGTTTGAAACTTGTCTGAGTCTTAACGAGGGAGAACCAGAAATTCTGAACAATAAGGTCGGAGTCCAACTGAGGGAGACCATAGTGCAATCCCGAATGAGGGAGTCCAATTGTGAACATTGTGCTAAGGGGTTTGAGGCCGAACGAAGGAGATCTGTGGTCTGAGCCCGAATGAGGGAGACCAATCGTGAACTTGTGAATGTGAAAATCATGATAAAGAAGGAACTTTTGTGTTTCTTCGATTGTCATTGGGAGAGAGACTTTGGCAGAAGGCCCTGCCTCCTATGCTTTGAACTGTTTCCTCATGGCCAAGAAGCCAGAGTGTGTGCAAAGCTCAAACATGCTAAGAAGCCAGAGTGTGTGCAAAGCTCAAACATGCTGCCTTGTCCCTTGCTGAAAACGTGGGGTAGGGAGGCCAACTGCTCAAGCATCCAGAAATATCATTTCTTGAACACTTTTCTTTTGCCTACATTGTAGTCCCACATCATTTGTGTTTAAAAGTAAGGATTGGCAATAGGTTTATTAGTATAGGCCCTTTTAATTTTGACAGAGATTCCACTAGGAATGCATTATTACTATTTGATGGTCGTAGCTTGCCCCCATCTTTAAATTAGATAAGCGTTCGTCCAACCCTTTGAATTTTAATTAAGGCCCCTGAACAGTGATCACTTGTGTCTCTCTTCACTGTTTGATACCATGCCTTCCTTACAGTGGTGAATGGCAGGGTTTTAAGGTGAAACTTTGTAAATTGGTCATCTTGCATGACCTGGGTGTTAGTACTAGTAGTGCACAGTGGTGGTGTGAGTTATGGTTGCTTAGCTGACCATTACTGGCACATTTCTGAGGTTTTTCCATTTTAATTGTAAAAACAACATCTCTTTGTTTTGTCATTGAATTGCATAGGTTTTTATTAGTGCAACTTAACCATAACATCCGTTTAACAAAGTTTTTAGTTTTTTCAGTGAATATATATATATATATATATATATATATATATATATATATATATATATATATATATATATATATATTCACTGAAAAAACTTTGTTAAACGGACGTTATATATATATATATATATATATATATATATATATATATATATATATATATATATATATATATATACACAGAAAAGAGAACTAGGTTCTGTAAAAACAGAGACCGTATTTATAAAATATTTATATTCTGACAAGACCCTCCCCCCAATCTCATCCAGACCATGGCCTAGAGGATCACGGCCCAGACACCCCCCACGAGACGAGTTTGTCTATTTACCAGATGATAAAATACCCTGGTTCAGAAAGTTACACATAAGAGGAGCATGCCCACAGCACGCCAAGCTCAAGCCGACGCCTGCGACAGGGATGAGCTCGAGTAAGAACAACAGCCACAAGTATCCACATCGTTAGAGATGCCATAACAACATAGCCAACAGTTGAGAACACATGTGCCACCATGCACACTGGTCACTCACACACCAACCTACATGAAGAACATACTCAGTCCTATGATGTAGGTGACTGACACACCCACTGACGTGCAACGTTGTTATTTATTTTTTACATAGGCCTTGTTACAGCACCGCAGAAGCGCAAGACGCCTCATGTACATGCTTAATGGCGCTTCTTCCGCCACCCATGCCTATGACATCACCACCATGTATATCTAATGCTGCGTGTGACACTCTGTTGCCCCGCGATCTCCATGCTATGGATTATGTACCGCCACCCATGAACTATGTCCGAGTAGGCCGCAAGCAAGAGTCCCCAGGCAGGAGCCTCGCAATGAAAATCCTCTTAGAACAAAAGTACAAGTGCTGATCATGCAGACGAGCCCCCAGCGAGAGCTCACAGCCAAGGCCACAATGTTGCAACTCGCATGCCGCAAGCCCAGCCCAAGGTTACACCTGTAAGTGCCAAGCCCTCAGAGATGAAATACAAATCTAATGCTCATAATTCTGCTCCAGCTACGGTCTCTCCACACGTGACCAAGCCGAACTGACAAGGTGCCAAGCTCACGAGACAGGAAGTCGCAAGGGTCCCACGTCTGGGACACAGGTTGCAACAACGAAGCGGCAAGATGGACACCTACAGCGATGGGAAAGACATGAGCGGACTTGTCCATTGTCTGCACAAACACATAGTTGCACATTGTTGCTAAGACAGGTACACCGCGAGCTGCGAACGGCAACGGTCCCAGGCTTGTGGGCTCGCGGGAGAACCAATCAGAATACAGGGGGCTTATTACTGATGCCATTACTCTTAGAAAATCACCAAGGGTCCCTCTGTAACAATTCTAAAGTAACAACTACAAGGGACAACCCAAGCGTACTACCAGACCCATCCTCATCCACTAATATTTCTTTCCATATGTTACCTATACTAACCCTACCAACCGGGGAACCAATCCAGAGTGGCAATAGGTTTTGTGCTAAATTTCCCAGGTGACGCGAGTAGCGCGTCATACTGCCGTAAAAAGGGCCTGCAAGCCCCACTACGAGTGAGAGTCCCGTCGGATGCATACGAACTGAGACTCATCCCTGCCGTTATTATAATAAACTGCAGTACCGCCTTGCTTCTTGTGTGTGTCTCATACTCCCTTTGGGGACACAGGAGGAGTTGGGGCCTTCCCAGGCTGAAGGTCCACGGACAGCTCTGCCGGCCCCGGGAGAATCACCCTGACAGCATAAACAAATGTTTAGTCATAAGTAGATTTGTGTATTTATGTTACAATATTTCATTCATATTGTCACAAGTGCATATCACAATTCAAAGTGCAGAAGCTTATTTAGAAAAATCCAAATATAAAATATTAACAGTACTGAGCTCACTGCGTTTCGGGATTGAAATCCCTTCTTCAGGAGCAAAATAGTTCATATAGTAATCCTTTCCATTCTCATAATTCTGTCTGTAGTGTGGGTTGTGAGAAGATAACAAACATAGGGTTCATTAGCTACTATCTGTATTAAGATATTACTCATTTTCATATTGTGATCTCTATATTTATATGATCCTACCTCTCGTAGGTACCGTCACAAACACAGCATACACACCACAGCCCTGTGCAAAGCACCCCTGCACATGGCACACCCTCAGTGACAAATGACTCTATTCCAGGGGTCAAGTCCTAAAAACTAAAGTGGGGGGACTCATCAACAAACATAATCGGATGTGACGTCATCAGAAATTAGCATGTCAAGGTGAAATATGCACATTTCATTAAACTGGCTTTGCATAACCACCCAAATTGAACAGGACGAATGGCATTTGCCTTTCATAAAATCAACACACACACAAAACCAAGACAGGATATTTTCTTCTAATTGTGATTTTGAAAACGTTAAAATGTGTGCATGTTTTAAGCTCCAAGAAACAATACAAATGTTTTCCCTGGGACTTGCAGTACCGAAATGGGATACTTCACCTTTAGTTGTTTGTTATTTTTGATCAGGTTATATAGTGCAGTGGTGAAGTGCCCGGCTTACAAATCTGGCGACTGCGGTTTGATCCCCGAGGTCTTCATAAATTCATAGAGGACTTCCATGTTTCTCTTTTAGCAGGGGTGGGACTGATTCCACCCTCTGAATAAAGTGGGGGACTCCGTCCCCCCACGTGTACCCTCGACTTGAGCCCTGTTCTGTCGAAACAGACACGCATACTGACCTCATGGTGCTTACATTCTGCAAGCATCAATGCAATAGCAACACTACATCTCTCCCCCCTACGTAACCAACACCCCTCTCTTTCAAATCTGTCACAGTGCCAGCAGAACATACAAATAGTAGCAGAGCACACACTACATCCCTTTAACATAACATTGCATATAAAAGTGTCTTTGATTGACAAAAATGAACACTACGGATTTAGGATTAAACCTCTGAGATTATGTCATGCAGGATGTTAATGTACATTGGGTTCAAACACGCTAATACGAACTAATCTAGACTTTGGGTAATCAAATGTGTTTCCAAAAGCCTGGCTACTAATTTTGCTTTGGTGCCATCATCTAGGGAGCTGTACAATAAATGCAAGTCCCTGTAATGGAACTGACAATTGTGGACAGAAGAATTTCAGAATTAAAAGGGTTCATATGTATAATGAGTTTGAGATTTTAGGTTGTGAATTCACAATGTAGGTAATGTGAGCAGACCTCTCTAGCCTGCACTCAAAGAAGGCCCCTGCAGCTTTTATTTTGCAAATAATTGTGAGGGAAACAGAATCATTAGAAAAGGAAGGAAGGTGCAGGGTGTTCCTGTGATCATCGGTTGCTGTGTTCATGATTCCATGCTCTGTCTTTGCACTCCTTAGACTACGCAGCATGGACTCAATTCAGGACTCAATATGGGACAAGGAAGATACATGATTGCATTGTTCTGGAGTCCATTATTACTATGCTTTAAAATGACCTGATAATCCCCAGCATAGCAGTGATGGTCTATGTCAGGTTGTTGTAACAGGTGATGCAGAGGCTTAGTGTTAAAAGGCAAGGGGCGATGCACAAATAAAGTGTAAAGTGGAGTTCTAATCCACCAATGTGACAGATGGATATGAAAGAATCAATTGAGTTTAAAGCATCAATGGATCCCCTGGCCACCAAAGTCAATGTCAATCTCTATAAGAAGTGAGATGGACCCTGTGATAAAAAGCTGCAGAAATGCCCAACATAATTTGAAGAGAGTCACAGTGGTTGTACATTCTCCAAAGGAGCACGTGCGTCAAATCTCTGAGCACCATGTTTGTGCCCTACCCTGGATGAAACACAGATTGTCTTTCTCTGAGGCATGGTGTTCAAAGCAGTCCTGGAGTTCAATGTTCAATCGTCTCAGGTTGACACAGTGCATTAGCAATGGGCCTGTCGTTTGTTGGTATGAATAGGTCAAGGGAACCGTTTTTAACAATGGCATTATCCATTTCAGTTTGGTTTCATCGGAGATATAGGCCCTCATTACGACTCTGGCGTTAACCAATGGCACTAATAGCACCATGGTCAATGCCAGTAATTTACTGATTCCGCCAATCGTAAATGGGGAATTACCACCCCATTCCAATGTTGGCGGGGCGGTAATTCCCCATTTACCATTGGCCCTTCCCCATTCCCATTTTTGCCCCATAGGGCTCAATGGGACTGGGGAAGGCGGTAATTACGGTACCGCAAATTGTGGTACCGTAATTACCTCGAAAGTCCCTTTGCGGGGTCCCTACTTTAACTCTGGTCCAGACCAGCCGTTAAGGTCGGGAGCTGCAAAGGGACCTCGTAATCAGGCATTAAGGGTTTAACGGAGCCGACACCTTTTACGGCGCTGTTAACCCCTTAACCCCAGGGTCGTAATGAGCTCCATAGCTTATTTTAGAGACATATTGGGCCTCATTGCACGGTAGGCGGTAAGGGATTACCGGCACCGGTAAGGGCACTGGTGCCGGTAATCCCTTAGCCCCCTACTACAAGGTCCCTTAGCGAGTCCCTCCCCTAACGCCTCATCTGACCAGGCGTTATGGAAGGGACCTGCTAAGGGACTTCAGAGCTAATAACGGTACTGCAAATTGCGGTACCGTTATTAGCTCCTTCCACATTCCCATTGAGCCCTATGGGGGCTCAATGGGAATGGGGAATGGTTCCCGGAATGGGGATTTACCAGTCTCGCTAAGGTCATAATGATCTGGTATGTCCCCATTTCGGGAACACGGACCCGGAATGCAGTAAGGGGGTAGCCATGGCACTGATAGCAAAATGGCTACCGCCTACCGTGTAATGAGGCCCACTGATATACTTTGGGATGAATGCCAATAAAAGAAAATCTAGTAAAATGAACAAAGGAATAGGATTTGCTGGGCAAGAAATTCAGTTTATTTTAGCAATAGCACAACAAATATCTTCCATGGAAAATTCTGAAAAGTTGAAGATAAAAGTGAAAGTCAGAGTGAAGTGTTGCAGAGTTTGCACATGGAGAATAATTCAATTATTTGTTCGACTCTCACCCACCATTAAGCTTTGACTGGCAATGTCAGATTGTCAAGAAATGTAGCAATCATCCTGTTGTCTATGTTTATGTTTATGTTTATTATTTGATAATGCACTCACAAACCCAGAGGTAGCAGATACAAGATTATTTAGGCTTGAGTTACAATATGCCAAGGACATAATATACACATCAGTACAATCAGTACATGGGAATACAATATAATATATATATATAACCTGCGAGCTGCATCAAAAGAAGACTGGCTCTAATACTCCTTTACACGCACATAGTGGACACCCTAAACATGTGATCTGGAGTGTGCCCTATGGAGAATTTGTGAGACTCAGAAGAAACAACACCACTTTGGAGTCTTACGATAGAGAAAGCAAATTGACTGCAGCAGGTTTTAAAAGGCAGATGTACCCCAAAAAAGTCATCGAGAGAGCCTTCCTGAAAGCCAGAACAATTGAAAGACACACCTTATTAGCTGGAAATAAGAACAAAGATCGATTAGAAGGAGAAAAGAGCACCCGATGCATTCTTACTTATGACAACCAGTCAAAAAATATTAAACACATTCTGCAGAAACATTGGAGCATTTTGCTAACTGACCCTGATCTGGCCAAAAGCCTCAAACCCCATCCCGAAGTCACTTTCAGAAGAAATAGGTCCTTCAAAGATATGCTGGTTCCCAGTTTTATGGCCAAGGAAGAAGAAAAGATAGAAGGAAACTGGCTAACAGTGAAAAGGAAAGGCTTTCATAAATGCACACGCTGTAATATATGTAAATTTGCAATTGACGGCGACACTTTTAAACATCCAGTGACAGGACACAAAACAGAGATCAAACAACGGATCACCTGTGAAACAGACTATGTCGTCTATGCCCTCACCTGTGCATGCCATAAATACTACATTGGCAGCACAAAATGCAAGTTAAAGATTCGAATACAACAACATGTGCGAGCCATCACACATAACGATGTGAACTACCCCATGGCTAAACATTTCTATGAATGTCACAACAAAGAAATAGACAGTTTTAAATTCTTTGGGGTATACAAAATAGAATTGGGCCCCCGGGGAGGTGACAGGGAGAAGCAACTGAGACAAAAAGAAACAAGGTGTATACTAGATTTTGAAAGTAAACATCCCAACGGGCATAACATTGATGAAGAGTTATACACCTTTTTGGGCAGCTAAAGGAATATTCTTGTCCCTTTCTTTCCTCCTAGTGCTCTGTAACGATATAAGAGATCAAATAGTTGGTTTTAAAGTTTCTGTGTTTTTAACAATTTTTTTATGATGTTGGTAATGGTGTGTTTGTTTCGGAGCACATTTGTTGCTTTGCACTATTCTTTCTATACATATGGTAATGGGGGAGTAGAGAAGGGGAGAAGAAGAGCAAGGAGAGGCTAACTGGGAAGTAGATTTAACTAGAAAAACATAGTCTGCAAACTGGATATCGATTTATTAGTGCTGTTATGCATCTGGGGATAATCTTCCATTTATGGTTGGATATATCTAGAATATTATCTCAATTTCGATTATTATGCTGGAATTGGGATTTCCCTTGCACTAAGTACTTCATTAAACAAATAGATAAACAAGTGACCTAGCAGAGATCTAATAATATAAACAATTATACCTGGGACACCAATATTACAGTGACTAAAAGACCTAACAGATTAAGGGTATGCTACAGAGATCCATATTTTGGGGTTTTAGATACTCATTTATATTCTATTAAGGCAGGTATAGATGTTTTTAATTATGCACTAGTCACTTTAAAATCGGAAGAAATAAAGTTAAAAACTTGGGTGGTGAATATTCCACACCCCCCCCAGCTGCTAATGCACAATGCACTTTAAAATTACCTCTAAGAAAAAAATGATCATGCGTATGATTGTATGTCTGTTAGGCAAACTCACTAGGTAAAGATGTCTGCCATGGTTTTGCACTAAGTACAGATAAACAAGTGACCAAGCAGAGATCTAATACTATAAATGATTATACCTTGGACACTAATATTATAGTGACTAAAAGACCTAACAGATTAAGGGTGAGCTACAGAGATCCATGTTTTGGGGTTTTAGATACTTATTTATACCCCAGCAAGGTAGTTATAGACGTTTTTAATTATGCACTAGTCACTTTAAAATCGGAAGAAATAAAGTAAAAAACTTGGGTGGTGAATATTTCATACCCCCCCCCCAGCTGCTAATGCACAACGCACTTTAAATTTACCTCTAGAATCAAAATGCTCATTCGCATGAATGTATGTCTGTCAGGCAAACTTACTAGGCAAAGATGTCTGCCATGGTTTAGGCACGTAATGCAGATCACTAAATGAGGCCTTCTTTGATTTCTATGTTGCCTGCCGTTCTACCCCCTCCTTTCCCTCTCTACTCCTCCTAGCTTCATGTTTTAAAGTGGTGTATGGTGGAGAGGTTGTTTGTTGTGAAAAAGCGGCGAGTTGGCCGCGAAACGCGTCACGCCTCGAGTGCTGCACTTGGGAGGACCCACATTGGGGTCATACTTTCTACTTTTTGAAATGGATTTCCATGATTTTTAAATATTTTTTCCCGTGTGGATCAATAAAAGAAGAAAATTAACAAAACGGAAAGCGGTTGGTGTGGAGTTTTACTTCCCCCCCCCCCTCCTTTGTTTGCTGTTTGGTGGAAATTGGGCAAGCATGGCTTTATGGAGAGTGCAGCTCGACTTGGCTACCCTAAGGTAGAATTGACAATATATATATATATATATATTACATGGCCACGCTAGTGGCCATGTAGTTATGGTTAACTTGCTGTTTCCATAGGAAGAGCACTTTTTGGGCGGCTTATAACTTCGCTCTCCCTGGACGGATCCTCACCAAACTTTGCAAATAGACTGAATGGGAAAAAACTTTGCGCACGGCTACAGCCCGAACCGCTGGACGGATTTACACCAAATTTGCGGCAGGAGCGGCGGCCTGGTCCCAAAAGCGTGCTTTTGTAAATTTGGTGTAAATCTGTCCAGTAGTTTTTTAAAAATGACCAAAATGTAAGGCAAAAAAATTAGTGATATCTGCGTTCGCTTCGCGGATGGACTTCCCTGTTCGCTCCGCGGACACCACCCCGATTGGCCAATGAGCTTGCGTCATGTCCGCGGACATGCGACGTGTTCGCTGATTGGACGGCGAGGGGCGTGGAGCGCGTCAGATTTTCTGTGGTGCCCGCCATCTTGTATTCGCAGTCGACCGATTACAGCGCAGTGAAACGTGGATAAAAAATTGTATTTAGTGCCGTGTGTTGGTGTGTAAGAGTGTTTGGGGAGGTTGGGGGAGTATGAGATAGGTTCAATGTTTTGTTTTTTTATGTGCTAGACCTTTTTGTTGCGTTCGATTTGTCCGCGGAGAACACGGCTGTTCTGACATTTTGTAAATAAACTAAATGGTGGGGTGTTTAGAGGACGGAGAATGTGTCATTCTTGTTCGCAAGGAAGGTAAAAATGAGCTATGAACACTCGCGGTGTACTTAATTGTTCGTAAATACACAAACTGGCGGTGTCCTGAGGACGCTGTCTGTATTGTAATCTGTCTAGTTGAATGTGTTCTAAGAACACTCGCAGTGTCCCAAAATGGTTGCAATTACACAAAATGGGGGTGTTCTGAGAACGTTGTTTGTATTGTTCGTTGTCAGGGTGAAAGTGTTTTAAGAGCACTCCTTTTGTTCGCTAATAGTACAATTTCCTAGGGGCGTCAACCGACTTTTTGTCCACTAAAGAAACGATAAATCTGGCTGGTGTGCGCCGACATTATGTGATAATCCTATGACTGGCGCTATTGACCTGGCTGACTTGCTTTTGCGACACTAAATCATATCTCCCGCCCCTAAGCCTGATATTATCAAAGCATTCATATTCCCCGCCTTTCTCCGTGACGTTACAGGGTGCATAATGAAACGCGCCCAGTCGTCTCCAGTACTACACGACTTTACACAGAACCCGGAAGACAACACACATTATGTCACAACACAGCGCGCCACAATTCGGAATATGAAACTGTGATTTAAAAGCAAAGAGCAAGATTGTAAATGTTGTAAAGTACATTTATTTGACATCAAGGGGGTCATTCATAGAATTCAGCGCACAAGTGGTGCACGCGGCTGGCGCACAGTGTGCGCGTGTGAATCCCTGCGCCAGCCGCGTGCGCAAGAATCCATTTCCACGCACAGCGTATTCATGGATTCCAGCCACCAAAACCAGCTGTGGCATACAGTGGCACAGCGACCCTGCAGCAGCGCCAGTTACGCCCCCAAGAACGCCTCTCGCGCAGGGAAAAGCCATCAATATACCCAATCCAGCGCAAAGGGCTGCGCAAACCCTGTACCAGCACAGCAAGCGGGCTACGTGTATCACTGGGGTGCGCGGGAAGTACCTCACGCGATTCGCCCCCTGCGAGCAGGGTACGCGTATTTCAGGGGTGCGCGGGAAGTTCCACACGCGATTTCATCATGGTATGTGTATTTCGGGGTGCGGGGGAAGTTCCACATGCGAATGGCCTGGGCGTGTGTATTTCAGGGGTGCGCGGGAAGTTCCACACGCGATTGGCCTGGGTGCGTGTATTTCAGGGGTGCGCGGGAAGTTCCACACGCAAATGGCCTGGGCGCGTGTATTTCAGGGGTGCGCGGGAAGTTCCACACGCGATTGGCCTGGGCGCGTGTATTTCAGGGGTGCGCGGGAAGTTCCACACGCGAATGGCCTGGGCGAGTGTATTTCAGGGGTGCGCGGGAAGTTCCACACGCGAATGGCCTGGGCGCGTGTATTTCAGGAGTGCGCGGGAAGTTCCACACGCGATTGGCCTGGGCGCGTGTATTTCAGGGGTGCGCGGGAAGTTCCACACGCGATTGGCCTGGGCGCGTGTATTTCAGGGGTGCGCGGGAGGTTCCACACGCGAATGGCCTGGGCGCGTGTATTTCAGGGGTGCGCGGAAAGTTCTACACGCGATTTCAGCAGGGCACGTGTATTTCAGGGGTTCCGGGGAGTCCTACATGTGATTTGACAGTGTGGGTCCTCCCAGGTGTTCCCTGTACACCCTCCACGGGCCCTGCAGGCAGCCCTCACCACAGGGGACTACCCTGCATCCCTGGTCATGTCCCGCAGGCAGCCCACCCAACATGGGCATGCTCCCCAGCAAAGGCACATGTCTCCTTGAACTAATGAACACCAACTCATGTCCCCTTGCACCCCCCCCCCCAGCACTGTGGGGCACCTGCCAGCAGGCCCCCACCCATGTCCAACTCATGTCCCCTTGCACCCCCACCCCCCAGCACTGTGGGGCACCTGCCAGCAGGCCCCCACCCATGTCCAACTCATGTTCCCCTGCACCCCCACCCCCAGCACTGTGGGGCACCTGCCAGCAGGCCCCCACCCATGTCCAACTCATGTCCCCCACCACCCCCACCCCCCAGCACTGTGGGGCACCTGCCAGCAGGCCCCCACCCATGTCCAACTCATGTCCCCTTGCACCCCCACCCCCCAGCACTGTGGGGCACCCTCCACCAGGCCCTCGCCCATGTCCCATCCATGCCCCCCTGCACCTGGGTCCCAACAATCCCCAATCATGTCCGTAATGGCCATCCTCCCCTGCCAAAAGGCCCAACCAAGTATCACATCCACCCACATATCAAAGGCAATTACATGTTACACACCCAATGTAAATAATGCAAATGAACACATGTCTGTCACACACAATGGCTGCAAGTGAATGTTAAAACACCCAACATGACATGCATGAAAGTAATGAGAAGATACGACACATTGAAGGATGAAAATAAAAATGTATTGAAAATCAAGTAGAATGGAAATGAAATGAGAAAAACCACAAAGCAAAACAACAAAAAGAAGATGAATGTCCATTAAAAAAATCCAAAAAATCAAAAAATCCATAGAAGAACTATTTACAAGACAATCCCGGGTCCATGAGCCCAACCAAATGAAACCTAACTATGTCAACTAACTAAAAACTGAACTATATACAAAAAAGTGGCGCATTGTCCAATCGCAACCAAATAAAAAAAAATTAATTTAAAGGAAACCTACCACTAACTATATAACTATATACAAAGGCAGCGGGCTAGTCCGACGGCTCACTGGTTGTTGTTATGGGCCAGGGCATCATCGAACTCCCGTTCAATGGCTTGGAGGCGGGCATGTTCCCTGGCCCCGAGGTCCCGCAGGGATAATGCAGTGTCCAGCTCCAACTCCCTGCGAAGACCCTCGAGGCACTCAGCCCGCCTCAGCGCCCTCCGCATGGAGTCCTCCGCCCTGACCATTGTGAGCCGTTCCTCCTCTGCCCGCTGCCGCTCCGCACCTATCTGCTGGCACAAACGCTCCCACAGGAAGCCACTCCCATTCCAGGGTTCTCCTGCCCTCCGGCCGATGCCTGCACCCCTGATGTTGATGGCCCCGAGCCATGATGCCTCCCACGTTGAGCCTGCTGCTGCCTCCGACGCAACTGCCTGTGCCAGCACGACGGCATCCAGGCTGATGGAAACCACTGACGCCGCCGTGCCCTGCCCGATGATGCCGTCACATCGCCCATCTGCTGGGGTCCAGTTGCTGGTGTGTCCACCCCTGCTGGACCTCTGACTCCCGACTGTGGCAGGGATGGGATCCCCACCGAGCTGGCTGCATTGGTCAGGGCAGGTCCACAGGGGGCCCTGGTGGCATCTGGGCCGGAAGACGGCAAGGAGAACGACTGGCGTATAGTCTCCACAGAGGAGGAGAGGGCTGCCAGATTGGCCGACACATGCAGGAAACCCCCCAACATGGACGATCCCAATTGGGCCACGTCGGCACGGTGCTCTTCGTGATGACGTGCGTGCTCCTCCTGGGAAGCATGCACGGATTCACGAATCACAGCCGTGCGCATCGCGACCCCAATCAGGACCTTCTCCATACGGCCAGGGGTCCCCTCGTCCGCAGGTGGAGGGGAGTCAGATGACATGGACATCCCCTCTACCTGCGGACGGGCCTGGGACGGGGCATCCCTGCTGGTGCATGGTGGTGCACCCACAGGGTCAGGGACAGCGACATGCACAGGCCCCTCCACGGTAACCTGTGCTGCCTCCTGCCCCTGCCCCTGGACTGCACCACTTGCACCAGCAGGGATGCCCCCACCAGGCCCCATGTGCGCCTCAGTGGCGGCCTCCTCCTCCTCTGTGGAAACCACCAACCTGGATGGCTCCTCACCTTCTTCCGCCATAGCAGGCCCCTGTGGGGGCTCACCCACCCCTTCCGCTGCAGCCGTGGGGGCATCCCGCCGCCTTGCTCCACAGCGCCGTCTCCGCCCTCTTCTTCACTAGCCGCTGCGTAGAGGGAGATATAGAACACAAGCATCAGGGTACTGTACAATGGTCCCCTAGACAGGAAGCAATAGCAGATGAGTGCCACTGTCAAAGTACACTCCCATCATGTCCCTCCACAACACATGTGTCAGTCCAGGCAAAACACACACAGTGACAGTCATGGTGCATGCCATGGACATTTCCATACATGTCCAATGGACTCTCAAAACATACAATGTAATGGTACTCACATGCATCATGGGTCATGCCTATTACATGCACACACTTCACCTCAGTCACATCCATCTAGCCCCGTACACCCCAATCACAGTGGATACAAGGATGACTAGGCTGCATCAGTTATTCTGTACATTGTCACAGACATGTGTCATGCATCCATGGCATTCACAAGTCACAGACACGCAGGTCAGGCACACAGACATGGATACCATATATGTACCTGGCATCAGCACCCATCCCTCACCCCCACCCATGTCCAGGAACAGAGACTGCCATGCTCTCATGTGTACAACCTGCATAGGGCTCCCATGTCGCATTTAAACACATGCAACGACCGTGCGGTTCACACATTGCTGATCGCACATGCATTACCATGATGTCCCTGCACACATACATGCGTACATGGCCTATGTCACACATACAGGCAAGTATCAGACAACCAGCACACTGCAACATGCCCTGTCTCACACAGCAATGCTTGGCCACTTACCGCTCAACTCCAGACGGGTCTCCCTCCCCAGGACCTGGGCGTGGAGCGCTGGGTGTACGCGTTCCAGGACCCTCATCTGGATGGAACTCATGCGGCCCCGGCCCCCCTCCACGAGGCGCCGGGCCTTTATGAGGGTCCTGGACCTCAAGTCTTCCCAGCGCTTCTTGACCTTCTGGATGGTGCAGGTTGCCACCCCCTCCGCTTTGATGGCAACCACACAGTCGGCCCAGATCCTCTCCCGTCCTTCCTTGTTGGCGCGGGACGATCCGAAGAGGGCATCATACTGCCCCAGGACTTGCTCCACCAGGACACCAACTTCGGTGGCAGTGAAGCTGGTGCCCCTCTGCCCCTCTGGCCAGGGGTTGCCACTGGTGCCAGATGTTGATGTGCCCGACATGGCAACCCCAGGGGCAGGAGTGGGTGGGCAACTGGGTCCTGGGGCTGGGCTGTGGAGCGATGTTATCCGAGTCGGGAGTCTTCTGTTCCAGCAGGGGTGGACACAGCAACTGGACACCTGCAGATGGCTGATGTGCAGGCACCAAATGGCAGGGCACGGTGGCAGCAGGCAGGCAGGCAGCAGCAGATGGCACGTGGGAGGCTGCTCGGGGCACTGGGGGGCAGTAATTCGGCCTTCTGGGCAGGAGCGTGGTCTTCCGTGTGTTTTTGCGTGGCCAGCTTGATACGGAGTGATTTGGCACGTGAAAATCCTGCACGTCAGCGTGAAAATCGAGGAAAGGCCCTTAGCGCGTAAGCGCGTCAGCACGCGTACGCGATTTCATTGGACCAAAGGCCCTCACAGCGTAAGCGCGTCTGTGACGTTTTACGCACGGGCGTTGCCCTGGCAGGGCTTGGAGATCCCGTGTGCCTTTATTTTCTGTACGTGCTTTTCGTGCGGTGCGTGTGTTTTCCATCCGTTGGGGTTCACACGCTATTACTTCACAGCGGGTGTTGGCTACGCGTTCTTCTACACGCAAGGCAGAAGATGAGTGGTACCCCGCTCCCCCAGGCCCGATCGCGTGAGAAACTTCACGCGAACCCCTGAAATACACATAGCCCGCTCCCCCAGGCCCGATCGCGTGAGAAACTTCACGCGAACCCCTGAAATACACGTAGCCCGCTCCCCCAGGCCCGATCGCGTGAGAAACTTCACGCGAACCCCTGAAATACACGTAGCCCGCTCCCCCAGGCCCGATCGCGTGAGAAACTTCACGCGAACCCCTGAAATACACGTAGCCTGCTCCCCCAGGCCCGATCGCGTGAAAAAGTTCACGCGAACCCCTGAAATACACGTAGCACGCTCCCCCAGGCCCGATCCCGTGAGAAACTTCACGCGAACCCCTGAAATACACGTAGCCCGCTCCCCCAGGCCCGATCGCGTGAGAAACTTCACGCGAACCCCTGAAATACATGTAGCACGCTCCCCCAGGGCCGATCGCGTGAGAAACTTCACGCGAACCCCCGATATACACGTGCCCCGCTCGCACAGGCCCAATTGCTGTATGTTGCCACTTTTGTAATGCGCAGGGACGCTACCGCCTGCCTTCGTGTGGCGGACGTGTTTCGACTTGTGCGTGTCTTTCGCTGTGCGTGGCTTTGCCCTATTCGATTCCATGAATACGTGTGGTTCGGGTGCGTGTGGGCGTTCCGTCTGCTTCCCTGCAGTACATCCCCAGTTACGCCCTTGTTTTCACGAGTTGTTCACCATTCCGCGCGTTACGCCCCGTGTTCCGCCCACTTTCTAGTGTATGCGCCGAGGTTGTGCGCTTTCACTGTGCGCGTCGCGCACGTCTTTCGGAATGTTGCAGTGACGTGTGCGCCATGCACGGGGTAAACACGCGCAGGGACTTCCATGAATCGCCTGTTTTTTTCCGCTTGCGCCTGCTTGCGCCTGCTTGCGCGAAGATTTTCGGCGCACGTTTGTTCCATGAATCGGCCCCCAAATGTTTAGAGAATATTCAGCAATTTGCATTTGTCTTTGTTGTCGATCCGCAAAAGTTCATGTTGAGACACGCGATGTTCCTTTGCGGTACAGAAAGTGTTAGATCAGCTTACAACTCAGTGCGCCACAATTCGGAATATGAAACTGTGGTTTAAAAGTAAACAGCAGGATTGTACATTTGGTAAAGTACATTTATTTCACATGAAATGTTTAGTGAAAATTCAGCGATTTGCTATTGTCTCTGCTGTCGATCAGCAAAAGTTTATTTGGAGCCACACGTTGTTCCTTTGCGGTAGATAGGCTGTTGGTTTATGATAAAAGCAGTAAATGGTCGCTCTGATAATCGGAAGGTTGGTCCAACAACGAGCCATTAGACCACCCTATTGGTTGGTATGTTGTTTGTAGCCGCTAGTACTGCGTAAGGGCATATTGGTCCTTGGCGATTGTCCCATAAAATGGTGAGGGTCATGAAGTTGCATATTTGGACTTGCACCTGGCAGTTGAATACCCCATCCGCTGGAGTCTGTAAATCGTGACATAGACAAAATGGGGCCACGTACCTGTTTTAAAAAACATAAATTAGTCTCACCAGCCGATCTTCATTAAAAATCATCATTTTATTTATTAGGGCGTGAAACTGTTTGCTATCGAAGATAGTGCAACAGAGTATGTTAATAATAAAATAATAATATTTTCCCATTCATATAGCGCTAAGAACCGTGAGGTATGTAAGCAGTGCTTATTATTAACCACAGTGTGTGGTGCTCATTTATCGACCACGGAAGGATGAAAGGCTGAGTTTCGCCTTGCCGGGATTCAAACTTGCGTTAGCAAGCTGGGCACGGATGTCAAAGCGAGCGCTGTACTCGCTGTGCCACTTGACAGGCTACAGTGAAGTGGCACAGCGAGTAGAGCACTTTACCGCCTATAGACCGGTTAAATTATTTCTATTAACCCACCCTGTGTCGTCTGCCTTTTTCAGAGCCCTCTAAACGACAGGGGATCAATTCGGCGGTGATAGTGCGCAGTAGAAAACATTATGCCACTTTCAACGAACGAGTTCAACTTGAGCGGTCTTTAATGCTACGCTATTGTAATTATATTTGGTATAAAGTAATCTAAAGGGTTACTTACAGTACAATTGCAATTTCCATTGTCTACGAGTGGTGCAGTCCCAAAATACGACTCTGCGTGTGCCAACGATCTTTCGTATAGTGATATAATATATAAAAGTGGTTTCGTTTCAGAAATTTCATCTTTATCTTCTCTTACGTTTTAGCAACACTCCTTCAAGAGAAGTCTTTCATCACAATCTCTGTCTGTCAAGGTCAAAACACAATACAACCTTAAAGTCCACTTCGTGAGCCTCTCCGGGGCCCGAGAAAAAAATGGAAGCAGCTGACCTTCACTGTGAACGAGCATAAATTCTTACTTTGCAACATTCTGTGTAAAGCCATCTGTAGAAGTTGTGGAAGCAGCTGGCCTTCACTGTGAACGAGCATAAATTCTTACTTTGCAACATTCTGTGTAAAGCCATCTGTAGAAGTTGGTTTTTGCACGCCATGTTTGTATATTGTTTGCGTGATATTAAAAAAGCTTTGTTAAAGGGATGTTATGGTTAAGTTGCGCTATTAAAAACCTATGAAATTCAGTGAAAAAACTTTGTTAAAGGGACGTTATGGCTCAAAGTAAAACCGAAAAACTCCTGAAATTCGCCAGTTATGGTAACATAAGCAACCATAACTCGCGCCACCGTGCACTGCTAACACTAACACCCAGGACATCAAAGATGACATCACAAATGTCATTGATGACATAACTGATGACATCACATGGCTGGCTCTCCCTTTTTATCCTTTACTGACATATCGAAGCCACATAGTTTTCTTCAGTAACAGTCAGGAAATAAAAATTGAAAAGGTACTATATTTGTAGACTTAGGGTCCTGTCACATCATATGAAACATGTACATAGCGGAAGATACAGGCTTGAAAGAGAGCAATCCTTTCTGTGCATGAAGATAATCATTATGGTTATCAGCACTTTCTCATAGTTTTATTTGTATTACTCTACCTTCCCTCTATATGCTCATATTTGTATACATTATACTCACTCTCCATAGAGTGAATGGGAAAAAAATTTTGCTCGCGCATACAGCCCAAACCGCTGGACGGATTTCCACCAAATTTGGACCAGGAGCAGCGGCTTGGTCCCGAAAGCGTGCTTTTGCAAATTTGGTGAAAATCTGTCCAGTAGTTTTTTTTAAAATGACCAAAAAGTAGGTAAAAAAAAATTAGTGATATCTGTGTTCGGTTTGCGGATACACTTCCCTGTTCGCTCCGCGGAAAGTGTCCTGATTGGCTAATCGTCTTGCGTGATGTTCCCGGACATGCAGAGTGTTCGCTGATTGGATGGCGTGGAGCGTGAAGCGTGTCAGATTTTTCGGTAGCGCCCGCCATATTGGATTTGCGGACATCCCCGGACAGCGCGGTGAAACTTTGTTCAAAATGTGTATTTTGTAGAGTGTGTTGGTGTGTAGGAGTGTTTGGGGAGGGTGGGAGTGTATGAGATAGGATGAAAGTTGTGTTTTTTATGTGTTAGACGTTCTTTTTGTGTTCGATTTGTTTGCGCCCATCACAGGTGTTCTGAAATGTTCTAAATAAACTGACTAGGGGGTGTTCTAAGGAGTCAATATGTGTCCGTTTTGTTCGCAAGCAAAGTGAAACTGTTCTAAGAACACTTGCGGTGTCCGGGGAGTGTTCGTAGGTGGTGTCCTGAGGACGCTGTCCGTATTGTTCTCTGTCAAGTTGAATGTGTTCTAAGAACACGCGCGGTGTCCTGAAATGTTCGCAAATAAACAAAATGGGGGTGTTCTGAAGACGCTTCTAAGAACACTCGCGGTGTCCGGGGAGTGTTCGTAGGGGGTGTCATGAGGACGCTGTCCGTATTGTTCTCTGTCAAGTTGAATGTGTCCTAAGAACACTCGCGGTGTCCTGAAATGTTCGCAAATAAACAAAATGGGGGTGTTCTGAAGATGCTTCTAAGAACACTTGCGGTGTCTGGGGAGTGTTTGTAGGGGGTGTCCTGAGGACGCTGTCCGTATTGTTCTCTGTCAAGTTGAATGTGTCCTAAGAACACTCGCGGTGTACTGAAATGTTCGCAAATAAACAAGATGGTGGTGTTCTGAAGAGGCTTCTAAGAACACTCGCGGTGTCCGAGGAGTGTTCGTAGGGGGTGTCATGAGGACGCTGTTCGTATTGTTCTCTGTCAAGTTGAATGTGTCCTAAGAACACTCGCGGTGTCCTGAAATGTTCGCAAATAAACAAAATGGGGGTGTTCTGAAGACGCTTCTAAGAACACTTGCGGTGTCCGGGGAGTGTTCGTAGGGGGTGTCCTGAGGACGCTGTCCGTATTGTTCTTTGTCAAATTGAATGTGTCCTAAGAACACTCGCGGTGTCCTGAAATGTTCGCAAATAAACAAGATGGTGGTGTTCTGAAGACGCTTCTAAGAACACTCCCGGTGTCCAGGGAGTGTTCGTAGGGGGTGTCCTGAGGACGCTGTCCGTATTGTGCTTTGTCAAGTTGAATGTGTCCTAAGAACATTCGCGGTGTCCTGAAATGTTCGCAAATAACAAGATGGTGGTGTTCTGAAGACGCTTCTAAGAACACTCCCGGTGTCCTGGAATGTTCGTAGGGGGTGTCCTTAGGACGCTGTCTGTATTGTTCGTTGTTAAGTTGAAAGTGTTGTAAGAACTATGGCGTTGTTCTGAAATGTTCGTAGGGGGTGTCCTGAAAACGGTGTCCGTATTGTTCGCTGGCAAGTTCAAAGTGTTCTAAGAACACTCACATTGTTCGCGGACATTAAAAGTTTCCCATAGATCTTAGTTGAAATGTTTGACTCTATGGATGTGATATGCTGCGGTGTTTGTTGCCAGGGCATAGAGTCTTGGGTGCATGGCCATTTGACCTTGAAGGAGAGCAATCCTTTCTGTGCATGAAGTAATCATTATGGTTATCAGCACTTTCTCATAGTTTTATTTTTATTACTCTACCTTCCCACTATATGCTCAAATTTGTATACATTATACTCACTCTCCATAGAGTGAATGGGAAAAAAAATTTGCTCGCGCATGCAGCCCAAACCACTGGACGGATTTCCACCAAATTTGGACCAGGAGCAGCGGCTTGGTCCTGAAAGCGTGCTTTTGCAAATTTGGTGAAAATACGTCCAGTAGTTTTTTTTAAAAGGACCAAAAAGTAGGTCAAAAAAAAATAGTGATATCTGTGTTCGGTTTGCGGATACACTTCCCTGTTCACTCTGCGGAAAGTGTCCGGATTGGCCAATCGTCTTGCGTGATGTTCGTGTACATGCAAAGTGTTCGCTTATTGGACGGCGTGGAGCGTGAAGCGCGTCAGATTTTTCGGTAGCGCCCGCCATATTGGATTCGGGGACGTCCCCGGACAGCGCGGTGAAACTTTGTTCAAAATGTGTATTTTGTAGAGTGTGTTGGTGTGTAGGAGTGTTTGGGGAGGGTGGGAGTGTATGAGATAGGATGAAAGTTGTGTTTTTTATGTGTTAGACGTTCTTTTTGGCCATGCACCCAAGATTGTATGCCCTGGCAACAACCACCACAGCATATCACATTCATATTTGCTTATAATTTTGGGTGAAAAACAAATGTATAAGGAACAAAGGTATTAGATACTATGGATGTGATATGCTGCTATGGTTGTCCTTATTATTGTATACTTACTGTTTGGTCTAGTAATGGGAGTCCATGTTTTTCTTCTTCATTTCTGTGATAAAAGAAAATAGCATGTTAGTATTAGTAATTTGTAATGACTTATTACATTGTATAAGCAATATACTTTTATTTTTTTTCGACCCTCATATTTAGTAGAGTACAAATCAGAGTACTGTGCAATTTGCTCAGTTTCTGTATTTCTTGCTGAAATCATTGGGTCTGTGGGAGAAAAAAAAATCCATGTTGGATTAAAAAAAAAAACCCTTTTTCTGTTATGCTACAGTTTATTTGTTTGTTTGTTTTCAGTGTTCACTTGTTGTTTCTGGCTAATGCTTTATACTTTGCTTTGTTGTATTTTTTTGGAGCAGTAACAGATTCTTCATTTGTTTTGATATTATAAAATTTTGGAGCAGTTAGATACCAATTGGCATATTCTAACTGTCTATTTTTTTAATATATTTTAGTGGTTTTGATTTATCTATTTGGATATTGTTAAATTTTGGGACAGTTAGATACCAATTGGCGTATTCTAACTGTGTATTTTTTGGCCTAATTTAGTGGTATTCATTTATCTGATTAGTTGTTGTAGAATCTTTGAGCTGTTAGATAGCTTTTGGAGTATTCTAACAGTTTATATTATTTTAACACAAATTTATAATTTTGGGACAGTTAGATACCAATTGGCGTATTCTAACTGTGTATTTTCTGGTCTAATTTAGTGGTATTCATTATCTGATTAGTTGTTGTAGAAACTTTGAGCAGTTAGATAGCTTTTGGAGTATTCTAACAGTTTATATTTTTGTAACACAAATTTACTTAAAGGTTTAAATACAGTTTATTTATCAAATTTTGGTTTTAAGAACATCAAATAAGCGTTTGTAAGATTTGCTGGTAATCTCTGCTTTAGAGTAATGGTACTATCATTACATTCAAACCATCCACATTTCTTTTTTATGTATGCAGTATAGTGCCCTGAATTGGTTGTGGCTCCTGCATGGTAGATTATACCTATTGTTGTGAAGGTTTTCTTACCAAGTGATATTTGACCATGTGTGAATCCAGTCAGCTTGCAGTTGTTTTTGGTACCTTCTGCATTGTAACATAGAAGCATTAGTATTACGTATTTACTATGTGTTTGTATTACTAACGTGGAGTGATTATCTGAATTGCAGGTAGAGCATAATCTACCATGGTTTGCATTTTGTACAAGTTGCTGAAATGGAATGGATTCACAATTTGGTATTGATATATATATATATATATGAAGCGTTCATTGGGGATTTCTTCTTGTGTCACATTGTTGATGAGAGTGCATGTATGTTTCCACATGTATGAAATCTGAAAGATTTCATTTATATGTATGTTTTTGTTTTCCAGTACTTGTAGTAAGTACATTAGAAATTCTTGTGGATCTTCCTGTGAGTTTATAGTGAATTTCACCATTCCAGCACAGTAGTCCAATTGTCGTCTTATTCCAAAAACACTATATGTGTTGTCAGGATTGTTTGCTGCATTTCTGTGAAGTACTAACATTTGCAAACACAATGGGTCTGTACTGTGTGAGTAAATGTTGTCAACAATTGGTGGTAATTGAAATAGAATAATCATTGCTACATTTGCATAGCAACCTACACCAACTATATTTGAGAATTTAAATGGTCCAGGTAGTTCTGTATCTAACTGATTTTTTGGAGTTTGTCTTCCTTCTTTAAAGAAGTACCTGGTTTACTTTCTCTAATTGATTCTTTTTTGTTTGTGGTACTTGATGAAGTATTAGTTTCTTTTACTCTCTTTGGAGGATTTGCAGTGACGTCCTGTTGCATTTCTGTTTGATTTAGTTTTCTTTTACAACATTTTAGTTTTTGTGGAACAGAATATGTGTTTAGATGGGGAGTGTATAGTGAGCGAAGTCTATTATATTGTAAAATGCAAGGAATATCAGCGTTTACTTTACTTGCATCAAAGTTGATTAGAAATCAAAGTTGATTAGAAATAGACCGTCAAGTGTACGTAAGCGTGATAGTGCTACGTAGCTCATGCCTTCTTTAAAGACTGTGTTACCAATATCTATCATTGCTTTGTCTAGGGTAAGACCTTGTGATTTATGAATTGTGACTGCATATGCAAGAGTTAGAGAAAATTGTTCTCTGCGTACATACATATCTTTGAAGAGAAGGAATCTAGCTGTTGAGCGTCCTATCCGTTTTACTTCTGAAAGTTTGTCAAAGAGGATATTGACAAACTGAATTTTGTTGTCACGTGGGTATGTTTGAAAGCCAACAACTGTACCCAGTGCTCCATTAACTAGTGCTTGGTCCACGTCAAGGTTACGTTTAACCATTACTCTGCAATTTAAGGATAATTTTAACATCTTTTCTAAGCCTGCTGTGTTTGAGATTGATTTTTCTAAATTAGTCTTGTTGTGGCTTGGTCACACATGGGTAGTGTCATACCATGTACATCTAGTTTGTCTGTGGCGCTAATTTCCATTATTGGTTGCATTTCTTTACTTAGCATGATTTCATTGAATTTGAAACAGCTTGCAAGAGTTGGCATTAAGGCCATACAATTGACATTTTTGTGGGCTAATTGTTCCATAACATCTGTAGCACATGCATTATCACCATAAAGTGCATTAATGTGCCGGGTTTTCAATGTTGCTTCTGCTTCTTTAGAAAGTATACCAACTCTCAAATTTTTTAAAATGTTGGCATAAGCTAGATCTGCAGATTGGCACATGTTTTCTGTTAATTCTCTGTATTGGAAATGTTGCCAAAGGTTGACATTTCCAATGCTGCCAACAGTTTTAAGGCAGAGTTTGTGCACTAATGTTTTAAAAATAAGTTCACCTTTTACTGGTGTTAATTGAAGCAGATCTCCAAGAACAATAATGTGTTTTCCTGCAAAGAGCTCTTCATAGTCTGTTTTGAGTACTTCTTGTAATCTGAGGTGAATCAAAGCTAACATCAGGTTGGAGACCATGCTCACTTCATCTATTAGTAGCATTTTCATTTGTTTCAATACTCTGTGTAATTCCATTGCAGCTTCTGCAGAAAGTTTGTAATAGTCTAATTTGTTCTGGTGTTCTAATGGTAATAGTAGTAATCGGTGTAATGTAACACCACCTATGTTGTAGACAGCTAAACCTGTGGGGGCAGTGACAACAGCTGACAGTTTGTTGTTTGTCAATTGTTGAAGGAACTTACTAATGATTTTGATTAGGAATGCTTTGCCAGAACCAGCTTCACCACTGACGTACAGTAGTATAGGTTTATAATTATGGCAGGAACATTCTTTATTTTCATGTTTTACACCATGTGCAATTTGTTTTGTTACTTCTTGAAAAATGCTACTTTGCTCATTGTTTAGTTTTGATTGTAGTATAGTTAAGTCTTCCTTATCTTCATACTGACACATGGTGTTTTCTACTTCTATCATAGCTAATTCTGCCTCATTTGTTATTAGTGGTTCTCCCAGTGGTTCTTGGCTTCCTGTTACAGAAGGTTGACTACTGTCAGGAGTATCCTTATCTAGTTGGGCTTGGAGTTCTTCTTCATGTTGCTGTTCATTGTGCAACATTGTTTTGTACTGTGTAAAGTTTACATCAGTTATAGTGCTTTCATTTGCTTTGAAAGCATCCTCATATGAGTCATAGTTATCTAGTAATTGTTCTTCTTTTCTCCATGGTTTGAAGAGTTGTAGCAGGGACATGTAATATACTTCTTTATGTTGAGGAGTCTTCAATGACAATTTGATATGATTAATTACATTTGGTTTAGTGAGTTTAACTAAGCTGCCTTCACAGTCTGTCACTCTATATTTACCTTTTTTTTCATCTGGTTTCATATTATTTTTGTATGTGTAGTTTTGGGCTATTTGGTATAGACACATGTTTTCCAAAGTATTACTTCTGTTTGGGTAGTATGTGTCCAATAAATTGTTTTTCAAAATGTCTTGGCTGTTGGGATCATGTTTGGCTATTGTTTCTATATCTTCATATGATTTTAGAACTCTTTTTCTAGATTTAGCTGGACCAAGACTTAGCCATACTATATTTTCAGATTTACCATACAATGAAGTACCAGTTAAACGATCAGCTGCTTCATAAGATCCACATTCTCTATTGGTGAGAATTTTTATGCCTAAGCTGTATAATTTCTGAGATACTGTTTTATCTGATGACAGGTCATTCCAGAGGTCTTGGAGCTCTGTCTGTTCTGCTTTAGTTAAGTATGCTGTGACATATAGTGCAACTGCAGTAGAATTGTCTGCAATGTACTGCACATCTATGTTTGCATTCCATAAGTGGGCAATGATTGCATTATAATCATTGATATATTTTTCTTCTTCTTTTCTTTTTATGTAATATGTATTTTTAGGTGACTTTCCTTTAACAGTATGTCTAACTGAAGACATCAGGTTGTTTACTTGACCTGTATTTGTAACTGGTCTAGGGAAACCAAATCGGCATTTGGTGTAGTATTTGCCTTTGTTTTTGTATTTGCGACGACAATATTTTCCACATTTGTGGCTTTGAAATTGTAAAATTTGTGCACGAAGATCACTATTTGTGGCTTCTGATGGAATTTCACAAGTGACATATTTTTCAATAAACTGTAAAACAGTGGCATCACTGTCTTGACCAAATTCAGGAGCATCTTTAATCCATAAAAGCATGTGGATATGTGGTGCTCCTCTGGCTTGGTATTCTTTTCTCCAAAAGAAGTGTTGCACTTCTCCAAGGGGAGGAACAGTTTTATTACAAATAAAATGTAGCATAGCAATGAAGCGATGGTGAAAATATCTTGAAACATTAACAGGATCCAAAGAACAAAGTTCTCCAGGTGTTAGAATATCTATGTTTGTTTTGTTTTTATTTGATATGCGTAGGAAATCATGTAAATCTTCCCATGCATATTCTGCACAACTTAATGTAACAAACCAAGTGGGTGGGCCAAGGTTTCTGATCATACAACGCACATCTCCATGACGTTGAAACCAGTACTCTTTAGTACCACGCATATTTGCTAATAGATTTGTAATATTTGATTGTAAAACCTCATCCTTTTGCTGCACTTTCTCTAAAAATTGTGTAGCTGTCATATTTTGAAAGTGTGATCCTGATTTTAATATGTGTACAACTCCATTACATAAAGTTGCTAGTTCACTTTGAAAGAGTAGGTGGAATATGTATTCCACATTTTGTCTAAATCTGGGATCTTCAGAATACATCCGTAATGAGCGATATTCTGAAGCTGATATTTGAATAGGTCTATCATCATACCTTCCTCCTTTGCCAGTAGGAAAGAGTAGAGGAAAAGCACTTGCTTCTATACTTTTTTCCCATATACTGATTGGCGATCCTTTTGTTTGATGCATTTGTTAAGTTTCTAGTACATCTTGTACGGTGTCATTACAGTGCAAAGGATGAATTGTATAAAGTATTTGATATTGTAGCAGGATCTTGTAGCTCAAATTGACCAGCTTCTTGTGTTTCTTGAATTATTTCAGTTGTATCTTTCAAGTTTTCTTCAATATTAATTTCTTTGTAATATTCATTATTCTCTTTAAGATATTGGAAGGCTTGTCTAACTTTATATAAATCTACCAGCTGTTGCCATATTTTTTTGTCTTTTGTAGGTACTCCATTTACTAATATAATTAAAGATTGCTGCATTGGACTTTGCACTCCTAGAGTATGCACATTTTCTTTTAGATTTAATGGTAAATAAACTACTTTTCCATGAATGCCTTTTACCAATTCAGAGGGAGGTAATTTTGCTGTTTTTGGTTGAAGGCATATTATTGCTTGAAATGGGTGTACTGTTTGAATTATGATGCTCTCATATAAATTAAGTTGTTGTAGAGGTTTTGGTACTGGGTATAATTCCAAATTATTTGTGATAGAACGTGAAGGAGTTTGGTTGTTGTCAAGTTTTGTAGTGCAATAACTGCAAAGTATTAAGGGCTCAGTTATTTCATATTTGTTTTCTGCTAGAAGGTAGAGAGCTAATTCAAACCATTTAGAATCTTCATTGTCTTCTATTTTGTATGATAGGTCCACAGTTTTTGTGTTACTTTTATACAAATATTCTACGGCAACATACACATACATGGTTTGGTACTTCAGCTGATGTACTTTTACATTTTAGTATTTCTTTTTTGTATTTGTTTAGCAAAAGGTTGCCATATGTAGAATTGTTGCTTAATTGGTTTAAAGCTATTTCATTCTGTAAATGGCTTTCACTTCCAAAATATTTTTTCTGGATATAGTGAATTTCTTCAAGTAGGTCTTTTGCTGTACCATGTAGAAGGATGTTATTTAACTTTGCTAGTGCTAAAGCAGGACTTTTAGCATAGTACAGTTTATAGACTAGATTTCTTATAGTTGGATGATGTGTTGATATCCTTTTGATATCATGGAAAGTGGTTTTACAAGTAGGTCCTGTAATGCAGGACAATGAATGTCCTTGTAGTCCTGTGTACTTGCACACTGGACAGGTATCTATATTTTGCAGTAATTTAATTTTGATTTTGTCTTTGCTTTTTACATATTTATTGAGGAATTGGTGTAAAGATTTGAAACATTGTTTGGGAATGTTACACATTGACGTGCATGGCCATTTGTACATTAGACGTTCTGATTCAGTTGAATGGAGGGGTAATTCTAAGTTTTCAGGGCATATTTTTGTAAGGAGTACTTCTTGTTCCATTATGGTATTATTCACTTTTTCATAACCTCGACCACTGCTATTTATGGCAATTGTATTTGTTTGCTTTTGTTTGTACGCTTCTTCATTAAAATATGGTTCTCTGCTCATAGTGTGATTCCATTCACCTCCGCAGATACTTAAGAAGTTCTTTCTGTTGACATTTTGCATATTGAGAAGTATTTTTTGTAATTTAGTTATTAGTTTTGTTAGTGGTTTAATTTTGTTTAACAGTAAAATAAATACATTTCTTTTGAGAAGAATTGCACTGTCCATCAATGCTTCTAAGATTAATTTCCTACGATAGGTTTTAAGCTTTGAACCTCATTTCTCTCCTGTTTTTATAAGATTTTGAAGGACTTTGTGACGGTATATTTTGGCTAAAATACTTTTCTTGGTATGCTTACTTTGCACTATATTAAAATTTGAAGAAGTAGTTTTATCTGTACTGATAGCTGATTTTCTGTTAATTGTTTTTTGGTTTGTTTTACATTTTGATAGAGGAAGCAAAGTTGTTGTACTTGAAACGTCTTGTGTTTCACTAAATGATTGTATTAGCTGTTTTGTTTCAACTTTTTTTACAAATTCTGCTAGAGATGGATGCTTATGTTGGACACCTTTATTTTCATTTGCTCTAATTTTGCGTTGCTTTCTACGGAGTTGTCTTTTGGTAGGCATTCTTTAGGGTCTGTTGAAAAAAATAAAGAAGATATGGGTTGGGGTGTTCTGGAATGTATGTGTGCAGTGTGCATGAGTGTTTGAGTAAGATGATAAAGATGTATGTAATGGTGTGTGATTGTGCATTGGGAACTAAAACTAGTAGGGATAGGTATTCTTGAATTTATGTGTCACTAAACTGGGGTTCAGAGGACAAAAAAAAGTAAGCTAGTGGTGTGGAAAAGTACAAATAGTAAATCTAATGTATACAATTAAAACAGTTGTTTGTTCTATAATATGAAAATTGTAGTGGTTCAGTTGGCTAATTTGTGTGTCCAAAAATAGAAATTTGTGGGCCATTCTGGTTGTAAATCACTGTTTACGACATGGACATTTTTGGACAAAATGGTACAAAATCTCTATTTTAAGAAACCAAAATAGCTGGTATTAATGTTATAGTATATTTGATTAATAATATAAATATTATGGTGATATTTTACTTACTTTTTTTATAAAATTAACAGGTAACTTTTTAGTTTTTCTTTCTTCTTCGAATTCGGCTGCTTCTTTTCAGGAAACTGGTCTTCACTGCAACTGTAAAAGCTTCAAATTAGTAACTTTGTTTGTATATAGCACTGTTTTTAATTTAGATATTGATTTTTTTAATTGAAATCCTCAGTGCCTTCTGTAAAACCATTAAACTAATTTATTTACATAAGATACATTGCATCAGTTCAGTACATATGATATGTTCTTAATGAACAAATTGTATTGAATGACTAACTGTAGCAAAAATAAAATATCTTTACTATGTCTTGTGAAATTTATAATATATTAGTGAATACCACTATTTCTGTAAGTAAACTGTTCTAGGTAATAGTGCCTCAATGTTATGTCTAATTTAAAGTAATTAAGTAAATAAATAAATAAAAACAAAAAATATGAAATTGTATAAGTATTTTTATAAAGGTTTAAACATAGATTGTGTTTGCATGCAATTTTGTTTGAATATATGTAGTCTATATATTTCATTTAAAAAATGTTAGTTTAACATGATTTGAGTGTGTGTGTATAAAGAAAGTAAAAAGTATAAAGGTGTATAAGTGATAGTTGATTTTAGGAAATTGAAAAAAGTACAGTAAATTCATTTTACAGATTTTAAAACGTAAAAGTCTGTTTGAAAATGTGTTCATCTACCATAGCTCTCAACTCACAAGCTTTTGGCGGGTGTCACACGCCTTGTAAAGGGCAGACTCAGCCGCCAAGCCTCCTGCAAGCCCATTCATTCCAATGGGTCTCTCACCCGCCAAAAACAAAATCGGGTGATTTCACCCACCTGTAAAACAAAAATGGTTGAGAGCTATGTCATCTACTATACAGTAAATATGCATACCTGAAGTTTGTGTTCATGTATATGGATATGCATGGAGCTGCAAGTAGAAATCTTGAAGACTTGTACAGTATTTGTGGTAGTTGCTGCTTGCCAATGATATGACACTTGACACTTGTCAGAGAGATTCAGAGTACATTTGCAGTGCTATGATGATGCAGTTAGATGTAGAGGTCTTGAATGTGATTGGTGCATGGTCATGTGATTTTTGAGGTACATCCAATGAGGGAATGGCAGAGAGAGTGTAGTGGAAATGGTAGAAGGGCTGTTCATGTTACGATATGTCCGCGGACATGGCGGTAGTTCCCGGACATCGGGAGTTACATCCGGGGATTTTTGGGTTCAGAAGTCATGCAAATGAGAATAAGCACTGAAAGGGATTGGTCAGGAAAGTTTGGTGGGTGTGTTGTGCCAGGAGAGATTTTCTGATATACTCTTTTTGCTGAGAGAACAAAAGATAGCTATGGCTGTGTGTTTCAGAAAACAGATTGTTTGGATTTTAGGAGATTTGTGGATACATTAGTTGAAGGTGCATGCAGAAAGCTGTGGAGTAGCTGTAGATCTTGGATTCCCACATGTGGAAGTACACTGGCATGGAGTACGTGGAATGAGGTGGTTGGATTTGCTACCTCTCTTTGCTACTTTGGTGACAGAGCAACATCCAGACATAATTGTAATTCATTGTGGAGGGAACAGTTTAGGGCATGTGACTGGAATTGTTTTGCAATTTGCTATGAAAGAAGGACTGAGGAAGGTTATGGACATGTTTCCTAATTCTCAAGTGATATTTTCACAGATTGTGCAGAGACAAATGTGGCTTCGTTCTTCTTCATTTGGTCCACAAATGGAAAAAGCAAGGCGCAATGTTAATAAGGCTGTTTGTGGCTTTCTAAGAGATTTTGGCATGTCTTCTTTTCACAATGAAAATATTATGTTTTGTAGTACATACATTTTTCGCAGAGATGGAGTCCATCTTACTTATGCTGGCAATCAGATTTTTCTGAGAAATGTACAAAATGCATTGCGACCTTTTTTGGAATTACAACAACGATTTTGAAGTAGATGTTAAGCATTTACAATTTTTGACTTACAAACACCACCCAAAGGCTCTTTTCAGAGCCACCACTTCTTTCCAGAGAAAATTACAATGTTTGTGATGGAGTAGTAACCCAATTTTTTTAATGTTCGCGAACTGTCCGCGGACTTCTAAAAAATACAAAGAGTGCTGCTTCATTTATTTTCACTTCTATTTTTTAACTGGGAAAGGCGGCTCTGAAAAGAGCCTTATTTTTTTTTTATTTTTGTAATTTTGTATTTTTTTTGGTTTTTCAGACACGACACACTAGGAGAGGAGGGTAAAGGAGGGTAAAGGGGCGGGACACCAACCACAGGGATAAGAAAGGGCGAGCTGAGAGGGGAAGATGTAGAGTGGGTTTTATTTGGGTTGTGAGCAGGTCTTCTCGTGCTCTGAGACGATAGTCTCAAAAGCACTCCGAAGTCGCTCCCCCCTGCAGAGTACTGTGTCACAGTACATACATACAACTGTGACCCTCGAAAGGTAAGGGTCATCAGCATTCTGTATGGCCTGTGAGGCAGCTTGAGAAAGACGCTGTCCCACAGAGGTGGTCCTTGTGGTGACAGGATCAGAAACAGAGGATGAAGTAGAGGAAATCAACCTGCTACGTTCTTCGCAAGGTACAACCCTGCAAATAGCCCCAGAGTGAAATGACCTCAGGTGTCGCTTCATAGTAGTGGTCCCAAAGCTGTAGTTACCGTGCTTCCCGTGACTGAGTATCATTTTGCACTCATTGCAGGTAACATGGTTCGCACGAGCCTTAGGACCATTCCCATGAATGGTAAATAACTGCCACACCCAAGACTCACGCCTAGTGCGGGTAGTAGGGATTTCCTCTACCTCATTCTCATCATCCTCTTCTTCCTCCTCCGCATCCTCAGTCCTGTTCCCCTCTTCAGGCCTTTGGGGAGGTGGTGGTGGTGGAGGGGGTGGTGGTGGTGCTGAAGCAGGTGCAGCACCAAGTGGCAGTTCAGCAGCCAAGGATGCCATGTCGATGATGGTGTAGTCTGCAGGTGGCAGCAAAAATCACTGTGTTCTGAAGAATAGCCAGAAACACAATGGGAATAATCTCTTGGGCGTGGTCTTTTATAGGGGTGCTTGTGCGCGGTCCGCGGACATGCGCACTGTGCGTGGACAGATCGAACACAAAAAAGTATCGGAAAGTTTCAAAAGGTATATAGAAACTCAAGATTGCTATGTGGGACTTGTGGCATGGTGAGATTTTATTGAAAAATATTATGGATTAACTGAAAATGTACTTTTAAATTGTTTGGGGACACAAACAGTGTCTGCATTTCAGGACACACGATGAGCGTGGGCACGGTCATATGATCTGTTTGCGAACTAGTCTGCGAAGGAAGCGCCTGTCCGCAGGACACCAAGTGCACGGAGATTGGTTAGCGCATGTGCATTGATGTCCTACGGACACTGTTCGGGTTCTGAAGTAATTAAAAGTGCGTCACACGTGAAACGAACATTTCAGGACACCGCGTGTGTTCTTAGAACAGTTTAAACTTGGTAGCGAACAGTAAGGACAGATATAGTGTTCTTCAGGACACGTGTAATTTAGTTTATGTACGAACATTTCAGGACACCAATTGTGTTCTTAGAACACTTTCAATTGGGTAGCGAACACTACGAACAGTTGTACTGTTGTTCAGGACACATCATTTTCATTTATTTACAAACATTTCAGGACACCAATTGTGTTCTTAGGACAGTTTTAAGTTGATAGCGAACATTAGGGACAGATATAGTGTTCTTTAGAACACTTTAATTTTTGTTTCTTTACGAACATTTCAGGACACTACGAGTGTTCTTAGAACATTTTGAACTTGCATGAGAACATCACGGACAGATGTCGTGTCCTCAGGACAGTTACATTTTCGTTTCTTTATGAACATTTCCGAACAACTGCGGTGTCCGTGGACACCTAAATTGGTTTTATTACAAGGAACTGAAAGTAATTACAACACAATATAAGAAAAGTAACTTTATTTCATATATATATACAATTATGACTGGGAAGGTGGGGCAGAAACGGAAACAAAAACAGGAGAATTAGGGATTTCTAGATAACTAGGATCAGGTGAAGAAGGGAAGGAAATCTCATCGAAACGCTTTGGTCCATAGACAGGGTTTGGGATAGGGTGAGGGGGGACAAGTGCAGGTTAGACAATGGTGTGGTGTTGGGGGTTTCACATAATTTTCCACAAAGTTTTTCAAATCCATAAAATTTTGCATAAGGTCGTCCATATTTTGATGAATCTGCTGTAGTGATATCCTCTGATTGTTGTTGTGAGATGCTTGGAATTTCTGTATGGTCTGTAATAAAAAAAAATGTATATGTTAACTGTATACAAAATAATATTTATTAATTGGTTTATATTGTAAAGTGTGTACCATTAGGTGGACTATTTTCTAACATTTCCTCTCGTGGGAAATGCTCCTCTAGCCAGTCGAGAGTAATGCACATTTATGTGAGAAAACAAAAAAGTAATATGTTTTTTTTTCTAATATAGAAAGTTTATAAATATATGAGTAAAAAGAAGTGCACTTACTATGTCTGGTGAGATATGTAATCAGTAGTGTATACGTCTGGTCTTGCTGTTGGTTGTGGAGCGTCTGTGAGGTAATTATGGTGGAAGCCACTTTATCTTCTTTTGGTATATTCCATTTTAAAACATATTGTATTTACATGAATGGTTAGTGTGTTACATATATGGGTAACATTTATTAAGTATTACTACATATACTTTGTATGTGTGCTGCTTTGTGAATTTGTTAAATGTTCCTATGTTATGATATAACTATTACACATCATACCTCCCCAGAGTTTTTAGGTGGTGGTACTGTTCTCCGAACATGTCCACGAACATTAAATAAGTTCGCGGACATCAAGTTCATAAGAAGAGATCTAGTCAGTTCCATATGACATGTATATAAAGTCACAGTCATTATTGTTAAGTTGTGCTACTAAAAAACTATGAAATTCAGTGAAAAAACTTTGTTAAAGGGACGTTATGGTTAAGTTGCGCTACTAAAAACCTATGAAATTCAGTGAAAAAAACTTTGTTAAAGGGACGTTATGGTTCAGTTGCGCTACTAAAAACCTATGAAATTCAGTGAAAATACTTTGTTAAAGGGACGTTATGGTTCCAAGTAAAACCGAAAAACCCTTGAAATTCGCCAGTTATGGTAAGCTACATACATATATATATATATATATGTAGAATAGCCTTGTACCACAGTATAAGGCTGTCGGAGTGCACTCCAGCAAAACTCTGGGTCCAGTGTGGAATCACCCACGTGGTGATTCCACACTGGACCCAGAGTAGCAAAGAGACCAGCAGTCATCCAAACGTCCAAAATGTTCTTTAAAGGATAGTTCCGGGACTTTTTTTTTATTGTCCCTACGGTTCGGCCATGTGTTTTTAAGCATAAATCGGTAGATCGTAGAAAACTTTCCTATGGACCTTACCCGACTTTTCGTCCATTAACGCACTCGAAATCAGCCGCCATTTTGTGATAATCCTATCATTTCCCCCCATCGACCTGGCTCACCTGCGTTTGCGGCACTAAATCATATCCCCCGCCCCTGAAACAGACTTTATCAAAACATTCATATTCCCCGCCTCTATCCGTGACGTGACTGTGCTGCGTAGGCAAACGCGCCCAGGCGTCTTCTACGCGACTCCACACAGAACCCGGAAACCAACACAGATCAGCTCACAACACAGCGCGCCACAATTCGGAATATGAAACTGTACTTTTAAATCAAACCGCAAGATTGTAAATTTGGTAAAGTACATTTATTTGACATCAAATGTTTAGAGAATATTCAGCGATTTGCATTTTTCTTTGCTCTCGATCCAAAATAGTTTGTCTTGAGGCAACCGATGTTCGTGTGCAGTACACAGGGTGTTGGTTTACGATAAAATAAGCTCTTCGGTCGCACTGATAATCGCATGGCTGTTCCAACAACGAGGCAGTAGGCCACCACAACGGTATGTATGTTGCATCTAGCCATTAGTACCGCGTAAGGGCATACTTGTACTTGGCGATCGTCCCATAAAAGGGTCAGGGTGGTAAGGTTATTCACGCGGAGAAGCAACTGGCGGTTGTAAAAGCCATCCGCCGGTGTCTGGTACTCGTGACACATACAATAATGAAAGATGTACCTGTTTTAAAAACATAAAAAATGAAATTAGTCTCACCATCAGATCTTTATTAAAATTATTCATTTTATATATTAGGTCGGGAAATTATTTCATAGCTAGGACAGTGCAACTGGGTATTATACGTCATTTCCAGTAACCCACCCCCTCTCCTCTGCCTTTTTCAGAGCCGCCTGAGCGCCAGTGGACCACTTCGTCACTGATATGATATAATATGGCATTTGCAACGCGCCTATACACAAGTGTTTCAAGGCGTGGCGAGGCAGGGAGGGGGGGGAACAAGGAGAAGACAGACAATGATCCTACTAGGTCAGATGTCATTCCGATCGCGCAAGTGCAGGGGTAGGGGGAAGGTAAAAGTGCAAGGGGAAGGGGAGGGGGGAAGTGGAGTACAAGGTAAGTAGCATAAAATAATAAATACATAGGGCCAGCTGGTGGCGAGTGCAAGGTAAGTGCAGAACAAGTGCTGGGAAGGGGGGGCTGTAGGATACTGAGACAGTCCCCCAGTGCAGGGGTTGACAGGGAGGCAGTGCAGGTGGAGAGTGGAAGGGCCCAGGACCGAGGTCGCAGACAGTGGACCAGTGGTAGCAGGGGAGAGGGAGAGAGAAAGCAGAAGCAAAGAGGAAGGTTTTGAGGTGCTTCCGTAAAAGGAGATGGTTCTCCTCAAGATAGTGCGCGGTACAAAACAATATGCCACATAGAACGAACAAGTACAACTTAACCTGTCTTTAAAGCTACTGTATAGTAATTAAATTGCGGTATAAACTCATCTAAAGAGTTACTTACATTATATTTGCATTTTCCATTGTGTCTGTGCGTAGGGCAGCCCCGAAATACCACTCCTTCTATGCCGACGTTATTTCTTCTAATGAACGAACATTAAATACCTTTCGTTTCTGAAATTATATTCATTATCGTTTACGTTATTGCACCACACCCCCAAAAAGAAGTCTTTCGGGATGGTCCCGGCCTGTCAAGGTCAAATAACAATAGAACCTTATACTGAGTCGTGGGCCATTCCGGCACCCGAGCAAAAAATCAAAGCAGCTGACCTTCACTTTGAACGAGCACACATTCCTAGTTAGCTACATTCAGCGTAAGGCCATCTCACAGGACTTGAAATTTACACTCCATCTTTGCATTTTGTCTGCGTGCATTTGCAGCCCCAGAGAACCATAAATACAGAGACATTCTATATTTTTTGAAAAATGATTTATATTACTGTTTGGTTTAATTTAATGCGCAAATGAACAAGGTTGGATAGACACATTGCATGTACACTGAGCAATCACTTTTATTTACACAATACATAGCTACTCATATTCAATGGGCCTGCGACATGAGGAGACTCCAGAGCAAAGTCACAGGTGACACCCGGGTGGTTCGCACAACTGCACGGTGAAGGGAGGGGCAAGGGTGGAGAGACACATTACATGTACACTGAGCAATCACTTTTATTTACACATTACATAGATACACATATTCAATGGGCCTGCAACATGAGGAGACTCGAGAGAACAGACAATCAAATTACAATCATTTAAACCGTGATGTGTATTTCTCAATGAGCTCTGCTTTAGGTGGACATGGAACAGAGGCAATGTTGGGTGGCAATGCAGTTGCCCCTGCACAGGTTCGTTCACAACTCCATGTATGTGCCTATCTAGGACATCAACAATAAGTCTCTCAATAAACTCATATTGCATATCCTCAAACACTGGTTTGATCGCCCATTGTTTACTTCTTTTAGTGAAGGCCTTATTGTAGCGAAGCGTCCCTAAAGTTCCGGTCGTCCTACTTTGTTGACGGCCAACATTATGGTTATGTGCCAAGACCGCTAGAAGAGTCCGATTTATCATGCCCTCCAAGCCAAAATGCAATCGTTTTGGCCTGTACTTTAGGCACATATTGTGGAACACCTCCAAATCTCCTGGTGGCAGAATTCCGTGAGTCCCCTCAAATCTCTTGTTATAGTTTTATCAAATACAATCTTTTCAATGGCGTTGTGAGTGGGTGATGAAGGAATCAACCACTTCTTCTTCCGTGCCTCCTCTGTGGACAAATGGCCATGTTCACAATTGTGGAAATGTTGGTTTTTGGTCCAGCGGTGAACGTTGCTACAGTGTAGCATTACTGACCGCCATTTTTCCAGTAGAATTTCCAACGACCCTCTACATGTTTTTGAGCTCCACCAAAGATGGTTGCTGATTGACTTTTTTATTGATTGTTTTTGCAAGATGCCATACGTCAAATTGGTGATTTATATTTTTGTACTCTTCTCTCATTGTCTTTGCAATTGAAACGTGTCTGTCCGTGGCTATCAGGTCGATCACCATTCCCCGCGATTGTAGTTCTTGCAATGATGCTACAAAGCCAACTTTCTGCATGGCCACTGAGGATGTACTTTGTGACACCTGCACAACCACCGAACTCACAATTTTCTTACTTTCCATGTCCTGAAAGTGGCAGGTGCAGTACTTGGCTGAAAATCCTGGGCTGTCGCACTGTCCATCACCGGCTAGCCTGAACCGTTTGCCCACGAATGTACTATCAATAGACATTTTTTCCATTCTCCAAGCTTCGCTAATGGCTGGAAATAGATAATCGATTTGGTATTTGTAGAACTGAGTTTTCGCAATGAAATGGATTCCCACAAACTGAAAGAAATACTCTAACTTTTTAAAACTTGAACCACTAAAAAGTGCGGCCGCTGCACAAAGTAGATTGCCTGCTGGCAGTTGCCCCAGCATGGGTTGTGCAGACCATGAGAAAGGATGATATTTTGTACAGGTGGCATGTATTTTAAGGTTAGTGCCTCAAATTGCACGAGTCACATTAATCAATGGCTCCCCACATACTTCCCCACCAACCGAATGCCCACATTTCATCCTAATAATAATATCAATCAAACAACTATCGAATACAATGAATTTGGCCTCTTTCCTTATACTGTCACTCTGCATCCCAGCTGGTTCGGCCTGTAACGTTGAGGACATGTCACTCACATGAAAGGTAGAATCTCTGATATCGTCTTCCGCTATGTTCAGTTATATTGATGGTGTTTCATTGTCGTCCCCTTCATTCTCTTCCATTGCAACATCTGTTCCTTCTACGGCGATGGGTGAATAAAACAATTTCTTCAACTTTCTCGCGGTCTTAGTTTTTGCGGGTGTGGATTCTCTGAATTGATCTCCGACTGCATCCGAACTACCAGGAGGACATTCACTATCAATGGCTGGTGGTGGTATAGCTCCGTTGTCAATCACTTCATATTCTTCCCATTGGCACGATGCATCTCCAGTCTCAAGTCCCTGCCAAAAGGTTTGACAAGTAACATCTCTCGTTCGCTTCACTGTCTGTGTAGATCTAGTTCGTACACCCACTCGCAACTAGAGGAAAGATTGGAAAAGGGATGTTCATTTTAAACACAACTTACAGTATTGAACTATTAACAGTGAAAAACAACATAATATAGTGACCAGGACACTAACCTTCTTTTGCTTTCTTTTCTTTGAAACTTTCTTGCCTCGAACTACAACATCAGGAGCTGTTGCTCCGACTCGTGTGTGCATGTCTCCACTTCCTCTTGCGCTGCAACGACTATATTTTCATGATAAGCACATCCATCACGCACTGACGCTCCATCGACTCCCTGAAACATAGAACTTTCATTAGTATGTATAATAATATTGAAAACACAAAATGTACTTGGGGACCAATACCCACGTACATCTCAATAGCAAAACACGAATTAACGCATTGTGTAGAACATTCAAACGACAATTATTCACGCATTGTTAATCTAGTTAGATGGAACTGTCAAGATCCATACCTCGGGCTCCGCATCGACTTCCATTGATGATATTATTGAAGATGATGCTTCAGCAACTCCCTGAAACACAGTAATTGCATTAGTATGGATTTCTATTTTGTTAAAAAGAACATAAACTTTGTGCAGGCATCAACGGCTCATCTAAATAGACCTGCACAAATGATCAGTTGTCTAAAATAAGTAATGGATATCTAAATATGATTCGATTTGCTCGATCGTTGGAAGTGTCACCACCCAGAGATCTGCATCAACTACTAGGGGTGATGTTCTTGTAGAAGAAGCTCCGTCATCTCCCTGAAACATAGTACTTGCGTTAATAAAGAAGGAAGTATAGCGGATGTAATCACGTCATATGATCTCGCTTGATCGAACTGTCAGTATCCATACCTCGAAATGCATAAGAACATCAAGGGACGCTGTAACTGCGGTGCACACTTCTGCAAGCTGTTGCGCCGACCCGTAACTGCATGCTCCCCCTTCTTCTTGGACTAATGCTCCATCGACTCCCTGAAACATAGGACTTTCATTAGTAATGAACACAATATTGAAAAAAGAAGACACATAGGAGGGCGACGACAGAAGGATATATCAATGGCTAAAAACGAAAGAAACATTGTGTGTAACAATCACGCTACAAGAATGCAAGATCTGATGATCTCCATCGATGGAACTGTCCGGAAACGTACCTCGAGCATCTGAGTGACATCAACGGTTGTCGTCAATGCGTTGGACTCCTCAGCATCTCCCTGAAAGACAGTACTTGCATTATTTTGGATAACAATAATTATAACTGAAAACAAAGACTAGAGGACGAGTACTAGGGTGTACCATTAGGTAAAATAATTACACGATAAATTAAAACTATTGATTTACATGCCTAAAACAAGTCAGTGGCAGAATAGCTAAGTAAGATTACCCGATAGGCACTTGAAGTGGCTGATGACTGCAATAACGACACGGATGGAGAATCTTCCGCCTTCATATTGAGTGGATACATAAATGGGGAAATTATTGTTAGCTAATGCTACACACTACCGCAAGGCCGAGAGCTAAATCCGTAAACTTGACTCACCAGTGGAGGGATGTGGACGAATAGAGTGGGAATAGCGGTTGAGAGCAATTTTCGCTTCGCTCGCGGTGTGTTCTTCTTTATTAGCAATGATGTGGAGTACATGTCTGAGCTAAAGTGCCTGCTGCAGATGCGGTATCGATCACCCCTCTTGTCCGCAAAGACTTCTAGGACTCTACTTTCAAGCTCAGACGGTGGATATCCGCAATATCGGACCCATTCTCTTATACGAAGAGCAGATAACCAGCACCTTCACGGGTTGACTAGCAAAGCGCAAAGAAGAAATATGAAGTGGGTTATAAAGAATTCGAAACAGGGGTGTGTTTGTGAATGAATGACGTGAATATGTCGTGGCATTATGCGGTTTGCAGGGGGACGTCCAGCGTGAGGGGGGATGCTTGGCAGGAGACACGGGGTCTGGAGGTAGACATGGGAACAACAACCCATGCTCTATAGACCACTTTGAAGTGTACATGGTCTTTGGCACCTCTTGGCCTTTATCGCTCCCTGACAGCTCCACTTGCCAGCGCAAGTACCCCGGTGCAAACTGCCTTTGATAGGGCGGGGGGTGGATTGGGGCGGTGGTCGTGCAGGCAAGACACAGGAAGACTTGTGAATGGAGACACACTTATGTGGAGTGCAGGGGGGCGTCCAGCGTGAGGGGGGATGCTTGGCAGGAGACACAGGGTCTGGAGGTAGACATGGGAACAACAACCCATGCTCTATAGACCACTTTGAAGTGTACATGGTGTTTGGCACCTCTTGGCCTTTATCGCTCCCTGACAGCTCCACTTGCCAGCGCAAGTACCCCGGTGCGAACTGCCTTTGATAGGGCGGGGGGTGGATTGGGGCGGTGGTCGTGCAGACATAACAGGAAGACACGTGAATGGAGACACACTTATGTGGATTGCAGGGGGGCGTCCAGCGTGAGGGGGGATGCTTGGCAGGAGACACAGGGTCTGGAGGTAGACATGGGAACAACAACCCATGCTCTATAGACCACTTTGAAGTGTACATGGTCTTTGGCACCTCTTGGCCTTTATCGCTCCCTGACAGCGCCACTTGCCAGCGCAAGTACCCCGGTGCGAACTGCCTTTGATAGGGCGGGGGTGGATTGGGGCGGTGGTCGTGCAGACAAGACTTGTTTGCCGCAGGGCCTCACCAAGGAGAGGCCATCTAACTGCATGTAAGAGGCAGGCTGCAGGATCTAGTACATGGAAGGCAGAGGGGTGAGTTTATAAATACCTCACCCTCCCAGGAGAATATATGGGTGCAGTTCACCCTGGAGACCCTGGATGCCTAGGCAGTTAGTCAGCAGCAGGCTGGCCTGTGGTGGCAAGGCGGCACGGGCCAGAGGGTGTCATCTCTGTACCCGGTACCCAAAAGGATGATTTATTATGATCAACCATATTGATTATTTACCTATAACCATGTTTTGTATCAATAAAATCCAACGGCCTTTTATTGCCAACGCTTGAACAAAGTGGTGTGGTAAGTATTTTTGGGGGAGGAGGCAAGGCCGGGAGGCTTGATGCCAACCCGCAAAATAACATATGTATGTCTGCTACATATGGGTTCAACGGTTACGTGGATTGAAGGTGGGCGGCCAGCGTGAGGGAGGATGCTGGCCAGAGACATGTGGTGTGACAAGACAAGGCACAGGAAGACTATTCAATGGAGACACACTAGATTCATTTAAAAAATCAAAAAAAACATTGTTAAAATATATGTTGGGTTTTATTTTAGATCTTAATTTCAATTGAACATAAATAATAAACATTACACATTGTAAAGTTCCGGTTGCAGCACATCCAGGGAAAATCTGCGGTATTGTCCACTGTCGCTGGGGAAATGTTGTCTAATGGCTAGTACCGCACAGGCAGGTATTACTCTCCGAACGCGGTGTCCGAGCCTCCCGTGAAGCCACCAAGTGAAGCAACGGTAGGCCACCAGCCTGTACCACCTGTGAAAAAGAAAGATGCAAACTGTATTAAAATGACAAAACTTTCTTATCCATGTCGATTCAGGTAAAAAATGTCATTCTGCTTTGAAAAAAATTCTATCTAGAAAATGCACAATATGGAACCAATTTACATGCGTTCGAATGATATGTAGATGTAATTTTATATGTGGGAGACGACCATGAAATAGTAGTGGCATCACTGACATCACAACCAGAGTATACTTACTCGTTACTCGGATTACGCGGACGAGCAGTGCCGCGAAGTTCGTGCATAAGCACCATCATCATCCTCAACACGGTCCGTGAGAGGCAGGCTTCCCTGAACTCTGGCAGCTCGGTGATGCATTGCGGACTTGGCTCGCCTTCCGAAAGGTAGGCCAAGCACCCGGAATTTTCACGGCAGCAGCAGTTCTCCTCCTCAGTTGGCATTAGCTCGCACCGATTGCACGTGCACCAGGTGGAGACGCAGTCCATGCGACATGGTCCAGGCTCTTCATCCGTCGACTGGTCCTCCCAACTGCCGTCCGAATCCCCATCGTTTTCGCGTGCTTGCCTTTCCAGTAGTTCCTCCTCGGTGTACTCGGGCTCGTACATATACGGTATTATTGTAGCCATTGTGTGGTAAAGAAAGTAAAATAATTTACAGAGATGGTACAGGTGTTCACAAGGCCTAGAAGCGGCAAAGGTAGCTGACCAGAGCACAGAAACGAGTCACAGAATACTCAAAGTAACACAGAGAGAGTAATGGAATCGAAAATCTGCTGCTGTGTGTTGTGAAACGGTGTGTTTATACTTATTGAGGAAAGAGGCGTCCTGCCATTTCCATGGCGACACTTCATTAGCTGAGGCGCAGCGATTGTTGACACGAAACGTGCTTTGGCGTTGGGAAATGGGCGGTACGCGTCTGCTGATGTCAGGCTCAGGGGCGGGGGATTTGATTTAGTGCCGCAAACGCAGGTGAGCCAGGTCGATGGGGGGAAATGTAAATGATAGGATTATCACAAAATGGCGGCTGATTTCGAGTGTGTTAATGGACGAAAAGTCGGGTAAGGTCCATAGGAAAGTTTTCTACGTTCTACCGATTTATGCTTAAAAACACATGGCCGAACCGTAGGGACAATAAAAAAAAGTCCCGGAACTATCCTTTAATGAAATGCCATGGACATGAGAAAAATGCGGACAACGATGCGTTTTGCGGCAAAGCTAGCCGTTTGATCACGATGAGGGTGCAGAAACAAAAGAAGTCCATTTAAACCCGTATATTCTCTATGGAATACATGGATAGATTGTCCAGAACAATGGTAGCCATTTTTTCTACAAAATCCGCCATGTTTGAAGGTGTTTAAACCCACAGTGGGTTACCTTAGAAAACATTGAATTGCATGCAATACATGTGTTAGGCAGATCCAATTGGCTGGCGATGTATCGCTTTTCTCAACATGTAAACCACACATTTTAAACTTCAGTAAGTGTCCTCCTATTGCACATGGTACGTTTATAAATGTATTATTAATTTTTTTTTAAGGAATGTGTGATTTAAAGTGTGTATTAAGTCAGGTCTATATGTATGTGTAGTGCTGCGTGTGTCGTGTTTATTTATTAGTCTAAAACACGTTTGTCTAATGTCAAAAAACACGCTGACAAAATACCAATGTATTCCATACTGATCACTAGTCGCAATCCTGGATAATTTGCAAAATATTATTCCTGCAATTCATAAATGAATTGCGAAAAGCTATGTGTCAATGTAGCTAGTGACATATATTCGAAATTATCATACATCATATTGTTGATAGGCTATGTGATGAAAGTGCAAGTGCCATAATGCATCACGGGCATCTTTTTGCATAAACCACATATAGAGATGCATAAAGTGCAAGTGCATGTGCAAAATCACAATAACTAACCAAAACGGGTAATGTGCAAATAGCAATATAGCAGCATAGAAATCCTATACAAGGATATATAAAGTGCTTAGTGCATTCATAGCCTTGATGTAGGAACAAGAAATTATATTCACACAACTATACAAATGATAATACAATTGAAATACAAGACTGCGACAAAGGATAAAACCCTAATTATAAAATCAATCATACCTGAGCAATAATCGTAACTAGTCTAATGTGCATTATAAAAGGAGGAACACTTGAAAAATCACTAAGATAGAATATCACTGCGGGTTTAAAATGAAGTTCCTAGATAACATAGCAATAAAATTGCTCACCCTACATATAAAACTAAGAATGAAAACATTAAAATTAGATAGCTGAAAGTAAGAGGAGATCTAAAATTCATTCAATTACTGTCTTTGGAATATTGAATTGATAGACTCTAAAACCTACAAGCTAATGTGAGAAATGACAAGTGGTGTCAACAAACCGTGTAGCATAAAGATCAGTGTGCAATTATGATAAATAACACCATGATCCCATATATGTCAGTCCAGCTGATGGAACTGCAAATTATGTCAAGCGTGTCCCAGAGAGTTACAGAAAAATGCAAAGAGTTGACAAAGGGGGGGTCTCAAAGTAAAAACTCAGAACAGATACAATTCAAGATGTATGAGACAAATAAAGATAGTAAATTTAAGTCCAAGAAAAGTATAAAGATCCTCATCCAGATTGTGTCCCTTAGGTTTCTTAGTTTCTAGATCCAGTATATATTTCGTCTCAGTTTGTCTAAGGAGCAATTCACGGTTTCCTCCTCTAGGTGCCTTTGGAATAGCATGTATCCCAAAGTAGGCAAAACCTTGTAGGTTGCCTCCATGTTTTTCCTGAAAATGAAGAGCCATCGGATACGTAGAATCTATATATAGTACAATACAATGCATGACATTAATCATGAAATCAGAAGTATCAGAGTGGTACTATACACTGATTCAAGGGCCTGGTACAGAGCTTGGGTTAGTTGTCGTTGGTCCAAAGCCAACTTTTCACCTTGCATCTAAATCTTGAACAGGGTAGATTGGCTCTTGGTGCAATAGGCAATGTATTCCAGGCTTAGGCAGCTCTAACAGGAAAGCTTGCTCCACCCGCTTTTGTAAGCCTACATCTGGGTGTTTCGAGAAGGAAACAGTTAGCAGCTCTGGTATGGTAACTAGAAGACTTTCTGGTAAGTCTGGCGGAGATTTAAGGGGGAGCTGTATTGTTCAGTCCTTTGTGGGTGAGGGATAGTGTTTTGAGGAGAACTCTGTCACTGATTTTTAGCCAGTGATGGTCTTTCCTTATATTAGAGAAGTGCGCTCTGCGGGGTATGTCCAGGGCAGCCCTAGGAGCATTATTTTACAATATTTGCATTTTATTTAAGACATTTTTGTTGATGCCTGCATAAAGGGCATTACAGTAGTCCAACTTCGACATTGCTAATGCGTTAGCTAGTGTGATGCAGTTAGTTTTGGATAGGTACGGTCTGTAGGTCCTAATTCATTTGCAGGTGTACGCTGTGGACGAGGCCAGGGTGTTCATTTGTTTTTTAAGGGGGAGGGTGGCATCTAGGTAGAAACCTAGTGTTTTTACCTCAGTTGCCACCTTGATTATGTTGCCATCTATGTTGAAGGCAAGATAGTTGGGGCTACGTTTTTTGAGGTTGGAGTCGGAGCCCAAAATCAGAATATAAGTTTTGTCGTCATTTAGGCAGAGGCCGTGGGAGGCCATCCATGCCTGAATGAGGGAGTAAATCTTGTTTACTAAGGCTGTATCTTCGACAAAGTTGCCCGATAGTGGTATGAGGATCTGCGTATTGTCTGCGTAATTGCTATAGGAGCTATCTTTCAAATTGAATACAGTGAGCTATACAATTTGCAAAAATCTTCACCCATACTTGTTTGTTGGCTTTTCGTGCTCCATTGTTAACTTGTGAGATGAAGATGTTCACATTTTCTATCATATTCTATTATATTTAATCATTCGGCAAGCAGCTTACCATGATTATTCCCAGCACCTACGAATTTTAGTTCTGTCCTGTATATGGCATGGTCTGTTTTGTGTGAATGATGTTTATTTATGTCATATTCAAGCATTCAGCTGTGACAATTGTGATCTCACCGTTCACTTCTTAGTCCACTTTTCTCTTGCCCGCTAAAGTAAATTTTCAGAGGTATAGCAATGTCCTTTTTAATCTAATTTAAAAATGAAAAGAGACCATTTGGGAGTTTTCTATGTCACAATTGTGTGAGTGAACAGGGCTTGAGGAAAACATAGAGGTGCAAGATGTGTCACACAAACAGACTAGAAGTGTGTTAGGGAACATGGCCCAAGAGAGACACAAAGGAATTTGTGAACTAGAAGTTACCAATTGTCAGATATAAAAGAACAGAGTCTGTATAGTACCTGTAAGACACACAGGGCCTCATTACGACCCAGGCGGTAAGTTACCGCCTGGGCCGTGACTTTACCACCATGGCGTAAACTACGTTTACGCCATGGTGGTTGGCGGATTTACCGCCCCATTCCGACCTTGGCGGGGTGGTAAGTCCCCAATCCCCATTTACCCTTCCCCATTCCCATTTTTGCCCCATAGGGCATAATGGGAGAGGGGAAGGCGTTAATTACGCCACCGTAAATTACGGTGGCGTAATTAACTCCATGGTCCCTTAGCGCCATGGATTTTAACACCTGCTAAAAGCAGGTGTTAAATCCGCCATGGCGCTAAGGGACCTCGTACTCAGGCGGTAAGGGTCGGCGCTGTTTACGCTGCCGTAAACCCCTTACCGCCTGGGTCGTAATGAGGCCCACAGAAGCAGTTGTGTAATAAAATGTGCAAAATATTAGTCTGGATTGTCCTGTAAAATAGACAAGGTAATGAGAGAGAGAAATGTACATTTTTCAGATAAGCAAAGAGGCATATTGGAACACCATCTTGACATAATGTGCAAATCAGAAAGATACATGTTCTGCATAAGCAGGCAAGGGTTATGGCAGGGAACAAATACCTGTGGATAAATGCATTTATCACACCAATTTGAAAAAAAAGTGGCATTTGACAGAAATGCACGAGTGGGCTGTGTGAGCGGTAACATGACTCAGAGACAAATTATAATTGAAGTATCTATTGAATTTAATTACAGATGGTTGCCATTCGTGCAAGCCTGGCTTGAGGGAAGGAGCCTGATTCAAGAGAGGTTGATTAATGCCACATATGGAATTTTATTTGCAAAAGAAATTGTGACATTTTCTGAGAGGGATACCCATATTGTGAAAGCCAAATGCCTTCAGGAGACATTCAGACATATTCCTGATATGAACGTGAACATGTACAGTTAAGCAGTCCAATTCTGTGTGAGGGAGCATGATTAGGGTGTGTTTTGGTGTGAGAGAGAGCGAAAGAGACAGAGAGAGAGAGAGAGAGAGAGAGAGAGAGACCGAGAGAGAGACAGAAGAGAGGAGGGTGAGAGAATACGAGAGAGAGAGAAACATAGAGGCACATTGAAGTTGACTTGCTAGATCTAATGAGAATATTTTTGTTTTTTGCTTTATTTAAGTGCATACATTTGAATAACAACTTTTTACACTAACAATCCAACATAATAAAATACCAAGCATCACATCATCCATACAAACACAGAAACATAACCTTTCATATGGTTCAAATTAGAAATTAAATTTAAAACATCATAACAGATTATAATTTAATAAAAACGAGAAAATATCTCACTAGAAGACATCCAGTACAAAGCTCTAAAATACTATGGGTCTCATCACGAGTTGGGCGGTAGCCCTTAAATGCAGCAGTGACGGTATTACTGCTGCATTTAAGGGCTGGCCCGATCACGAGTTGGGCGCTAAATGGGCTGTTTTACCTCCAGCTTTTAGCTTGAGGTGAAAATCCCACTTGGCACCCTGTTTTCGGCCTAATTACCGCTGACTGTATTAGCGCACAGTATTTGCGCTGAAAATGCCCCATTAGGTCCAATAGGGAATGGGGATTTACAGTTAACGCCCAACCCGTGATCCCGCGAAAAGGTATTAAAGCCAGGATACAGCCCAACTCTTGATCGGGCCCTATGTCCCAGTTCATTATAACTCATCCGTTTATGTTTGTAGCCATAAGGCACCCAGGAATGACAGGAGAAAATCAACAACAATCTTTACAGTCCAGTAACATGGTGGTGGCCTTAAGCCAAATGTAATATGCAGCAGAGGCCACCACATACGTTTCAGCCGCAAAAAGCCTGCTCTAAAATTGATCAGTTTCATGTGTAGCCAAAATGTGCACGTGCTTTGTCATAACAGTCTCCTAAAATAGGACAGTGCATCAATATGTGACGGGCAGTTTCAATTTGTTGCCCACATAACCGGCAGAGGTGCTCCTCAACGGGATACCCTGCCAGGCTCCCCTAATGGCATGCACAGGTAAAATGCTGAGGTGCAAATACATAATAAAACGGATCACTGTGGGCAAAGACCATTTTATTAAATATTGCCTTGGACCCTGAATAAAACCCCCCTGTTGGGTGTACTGAACGTATCTGCGCCTTTCCTCCTGGGAGGCCAAAGTAAGTACACGATCATGGTCCCGACTCCTAAGGGTAAGTTTAGCCATGAGCACCAGGACCTCTTGTTCCGTGCAACATTTTATAGAGATATCTCCAGTTCTCTGAACTATGTGCTACGAGAATACCGTTTGGCATGAGTCATAGAACAATGAAATAAAAATGTGTAACTGCCCCTCCCAAACTTTATGGTAACTAGTCTAACCTACATCATACAAAGCACAGTGGTCCACAAGGACAGAAGTGATTGACGGCCTAATTTCAATCGTCATATTTCCACTGCTACTGAACCTGGCAGGCCCTGCAAAGACTGTAGGCTTTTTGCCTCCAATTTTGGGAGCATCAAATTGCCTTCTTTGGAAAGACCTCTAGGTCGTATAAGATCCCAGGGACAATTGCTGTCTTGTAAACCAAGAGCATCGCCTCCAATGAGCGACGCCAATACATCGATCACCTTCCTAATAGCCAACCATTTAGCCCTGACTTTAGACATTATGGTGTCATATAAATACAGAAATGAGGGAGACGCTTTTACCTGAATGCCCATGTACCTATATTTATCTATCTGGGCAAGTTTAGAGGCTCTCAGATACCAGTTAAACTTATCTCCCCAATATGCCTTCTTACCAATGGCCATGACCTTTGTTTTTTTTCATGTTTATCCTTAAGCCATTCTCCATAGAATATGTATGTAATGCATTCAAAGAATGTTACATTCCTGTTGCTGTTCTAATATCACAATTTCACCAACATAGGTGAGGCTATTTACTGCCTCATAACCGTAATGTGAGGGGTGGTTATGTGCTATCATCAGAGCAATGTCCAAGTCAGCTATGTATAAATAAATAATATTGGTGCCAGTACGCACCCTTGCTTTAAATTGACATTTGTTGCAATAGATTGGGATAAAATGCCATCCTGCGATAGCCGAACTTGCACATGAGTGTTATCTTAAAAGTTAAAGGTATTTATATTGTCCAATGCAGTTGGACCCCAGGCACTCAGGAGCATCTGTAAAACAAGAAGTGGGGCGGGCTTTGTTGGTCGAGTGAAAAGGGAGTAGAAGAGTGAGAAAGAAGTGGTGTGCTGTTGGCGGCTTCAGTTCAGTATCCACCGTGCGCTGAGCTTTGATGTGAGTATTGGACCAGGGCGAGACCTCATGTGCTGTTGGTGCTGTTTATGTAATGTTTATGTGTTGTTGTTGCAGTGTGGTGAAGTGCGTGCGGTTTGCTGGGCGAGAGATGGTTGTGTGGATTTTTGGGTGAATTAGGCATGCAGAGATTTGAAGTTGGGTTAGCGCGTTGTATGTCCTGGTTATAGCAGGTCTTGTTTGTTAAACTAGCATTCCTGGGGTAGGCTTAGTTGCTGCTTCCTTTCTTGACCATCTAACTGTTGTGAGGGATGGTGCAGTGCATTCCCAGCTCTATTGTAGTGAACTTATTATGGTGGGTTTGGGTATGTCTAGTCCCCCCCTCTGGTGTCGGTGCTGTGGATTGGCCACCCTCTATTCCCTTGCTATCTATTGTGACATAGGTCTTTTGGAGCTTGGTGTAATTTGGGTTCAGGGTTCTATTGATGAATCATCCTTGTCCTTCCGTCTTGGTCTGTCTGTGTATTCAGTCTTTAGTATCATCCTATCATCGCTATCTCTCAGTTTGTAGTATGGTAGGTCGTAGAATGTCTTCCTTAGATTCTGTTTGTAGTACATCGCATGGTCGGATCCGGGATCAGAATCTTCATTCATCATTGTTTTAGCTATGTGTGTGCCCCTGTGAGCCCCTGTTGGTGGACTTCTAGTTAGGCAGTGAAGAGCCAGGATTTGAGCAGTTTCCTGAATAGCAGGTGGTTTCTTGTGTTACGTATGTTCTTTGGTAAGTCGTTCCAAGTTTTCGGTGCCTGGTGAGAGAAAGAAGATCTGCTGAGTTTTCTTTTGTTGTAGGGTTTCAGTTCCAGGCGGATGTCGTTGCTCGATCTGAACGTTCTTGTTGTTTGATGTAGGGGTAGTTTGTCTCTCAGGAACTCTGCACCTTGGTTGTGGATTGCTCTGTGCGTGATGCACATAGATTTGAATTTGATTTGTTGTTTTATGGTAGCCAATGTAGTGTTTTTAGCACCGGTGTGATGTGTTCTCTTCGGGGTAGTTTGGGAAGCAATCTGGCAGCCGCATTTTGTATGCGTTGTAGTTTTTTTAGAAGTCTTCAGGCATACCAAGGTTTAGGCTATTGGTGTAATCTACTCTGGACATGACGAGAGCTATGATGGTAAGTGTTTTGTTGGCGAATGACAGGAACGGTAGGATCATTTTTGCAGGAGAAAAAAGCATTTCTTGAGTAGAGCGTTTACTTGTGGCACTAGCACAAGTTTGTTGTCCATCAAGACCCCCAGGTTTTTCACAATCGATAATGGGGCTGGGGTTGTACCGAGTTCCCTTGACCAAGGGATGTAGTGGTTGTCTTCTCTGTTTCTGTTATGATCATTATTTCTGTTTTGACTGGGTTGATTTTGAGGTAGTTCATCCTCACGGAGGCAGTTCTCTAGAGTTGAAGACTGTGTCGTTGGAGTAGTTGTAGCAAGAGAGGCTGTGTCTTTTGATGATTTTGGTTAGTAGAGATATGTAGAAGTTGAATAATAATGGAGAAAAGGATGATCATTGTGGTACCTCTTGGTTTGGATTTGTAAGGTTTCTGTCATGATCACCTGGTCTCCACGGGGGCGTAGCAGGTAGCCGCACTAATGATGTCTGCACTGGCGTTACACAGCTTGAGTGGTGATGCGTGCCGCAACTTCTCCCTCGATATCACCCCAGGAGGCATTTGCCTGCAATGTCGAAACAAGATATTAGCTAACTGAGTGGAGCCAGATTGGTTCAACCTCCTTTAACCTTCTGATGCCCCTTCTCCTCTTCTGTCTCACCTTGGAGTTCTTAATCGTAGGCTCTGCACCCTGCAGTCTGTAGCAGGGGCGCGGTATGCACAGTCTTTCCCAGGACCAAGTTACTTCACTGATGCTGCGGGGCTGTTGCAGAGTTTTTGAATAGCTGGGTTAAGCAGGTAAGTCTCTATGCCAATGGATGCTTGGTATAGGTGCTTAATGTCCTTATTGCCTGCGTTTTAACCTGTGTTTCGCTTTTCTTTCAGACACGGTTTTCGGATGAAAATTAGACTCTTCCTAAGATGCTGAGAAGATTTCCTGCAGGTGAGTATTAGCGCGGGTGAGTGGTGCTGAATGTCTGTATAGCGGTTTCTTTTCCGTGCGCGACTAACCTGCTGTTTAATTTCCTTTTCTGCAGGCACAGCGCGGCTCCAGGACGCGATGGGAAGAACCGGTTCAACGAAATTCCTGAAGAATGCAGACCCCAGGTGAGTATTGGGTGTCCCTGCAGAAACCTTCTTCTCTGCAGGTGTGGCGGCCCGGAGAGCAGCTGAAGGCGCGGGCCGATTGGATGGAATACCGCCGGTAAGGCCTTCGTTGCTGTACTAACTCCTGTTCTCTTCATTTCCTTCTCTCAGGTGCCGCTGGATCGGGATCTCAGGACGGGCGTGGCTGTAGAAGTTTGAGTACTGAGCAGACACGGTGAGCGTTACGCTGCAGGAGTGCAGAATAACGCAAATCGTGTTCTGCCTATAGGGTGTGGCTTAAATAGCCTTGTAAGTAGTTACAGGTAAAATAGTCCCTCAGAAACACACAGTGTATACAGACAGGCTCAGCCCTATTAGGCTGTGAATGTAGTCCCTTGCAATTAGCACATCTTATGAGCCTGGCGCCAACGGCGCCAGGACTGAGTCCAGGAAATCCTAGTACACCCTTTTGGGGCTTGATAAGCCCCTAAGGGTGCCAGTGACTGGGGTAGGCCCATAAACTCCAGAGGTTTGGGAGTTTGTACCATGACAGTTTCATCCATATGGTTTCTGTTCTGTTTGTTAGGAAGGAATATGATCCACAGTAGGTCTGTTAATCCCAGTCCTTCTAATCTTGTGATGAGGATGTTGTGGTTAACTGTGTCGAATGCTGCAGAGAGGTCTAGGAGTATCAAGGCAGTACTGTTGTCTGAGTCTGCGTTTTCTTTTAGGTCGTCCCATATTGAGAGGAGAGCTGATTCCGTTCCTCTCATTGGTCTGAAGCCAACTTCTGTCTGGTCTAGTAGGCAGTGATCCTCTATTAATTCTTGGGTTGTTTTGTATATGTACGTTTTGAGCAGTTTGGCTGTGTACAGGATGTTGGAGATGGGTCTTTAGTTGGAGAGGTCCTCTATGTTTCCTGCTTTATCTAGCCGAGTAGTGGCCTGATGTACGCTGATTTGAAGGAATGTGGCACTTTCCCTGTTCAGATTGAAAGGTTGATAACATTCCTGTGGTCTTCCATGGGAGGTACATGTTTGGGGATTGATTTGTATATGTCCGGGGCCAGGGATCCTCAGGAGAACCTGTTTTGTTGCTTTGATTTACCAGTTTGACGTGAGTCTCCACTGATATTTCAGGGAAGCTTCGTAGTTTGTTCGGATGTTCCTTGTGAGGCTAGGTGGGTTCCGTGGTACGATCGCATTGTCTGTTTTGTTTGGTTTGTTGGGTGGTAATGATTTGGTTTTTGACCTGCTAGGTCATTGCATAGCTTTATCGATGGTATTGGCGTGTTGTTGCAGCCAAGTGGGTTTTTTATTTCATTTATGATTTTGAAGAGTTCTTTTTGGGTGTTTGGTCCTTTGAAGATTCGTTTGTCGTAGTATTTACTCTTTGCTTTTTGTATTTCTTTTTTTTATGAGTGGATATGTTGTTGCAATTTCAGTTTATTTCCAGTGTCATTTTTGAGTCTTCATTCTAGTTCTATTTTTTCTTTTTTTCTTTTCATTGCGCTGAATATTGGGGTGAACCGTTTTGCCATTCTTTGGCAATTTCGTTGATCGTTGTTTTGATCCAGGTCAGCTTCTTCCATAGTTGTTGGTTATGGTTTGCTGAGTTCCAGAAGTTCAGTTAGGTTGCAGTTTTTGATGGTTCTACAGTTTTTTTCATGGATATCGGTGGTTTGTCTTGTTGCTTGTCTATTGGAGTGGTCATTGTGATTACGAAGAGAATGATGAGGTGGTCGCTCCAGAGTATTTGAATTGGTGATGCTGTGGTAATAAGTTCTTTATTGGTGAAGATTGCGTCAGGTGTATGCCCTGCTGAGTGGGTTGCTCCTTCGACAAGTTGTTGAAGATTCATTGCTGCTAGTTGGCCGGTTAGAGGTTTTTGTGTGGTTGTGGTTTCCTCATCGAACCAGATGTTAAAGTCTCTGAGGATGAAGATGATTACGCTTGATGGCTAGGATGGTGATTGCTTCCGTGAAGGTGTCTATGAAGGTTGCATCGTAGGTTGGTGGTCTACATATCAGTATGAATTTCAGGTTTGTTTTACGGTTATTGATAGGCGACGATAAAGGATTCACATTTATTGATATTTATTGGGTCTTCCAATTTGGTAGCCAGGTGTTCCTTGTGGATGATGGCTAGTCCCCCCCTTCTTTTGGTTTTTCTGTTTCCTTGAATGTATTTGATGTTTTCAGGAAGGCAGTTGTTGAGGGTGATCTTGTAATTGTCATCTAGAAATGTGTCAATTACAAATAGGATGTCTATACCTCCGTCACATAGAAGGTCGTATATTTCGGTGTCATGTTTGGACATTGACATTGCATTGATTAAGTTGCAGTGGATCTTTTTGGTGTGGTTTTGTTTATTAGTTGATCCTTGTTTTGGTTTGTAGTTGTTCAATCGGGGTGTTTCTGTATTAACGTTGATTGGACAAAGATCAGCAAAGGCTGCTTCTTCATTGAAGCGTTCCGCTAGATTAATAGCTTGGCTGTTCAACCGCTGTGCTTCTCTACTGATGCCAATTGGTTGAAGATCAGCAAAGGCTTCTTCTTCATTAAATCGGTCTGTTAGGTTGATGGTTGGGTTGTTGGTTACTAGGGCTTTGTCATCTTGTCTGGTATGTTGTGGGTATCAATGTTGCCCTTCTGTTCTTGTGATGTATGGGGTAAGGGGATTGGCATCTTCCCACACTCTTCTTGGGTGCTACCATCTTTTTTCTGGCTGCTTGGGGGCGGGGGTTCTTCGCTTTTTTTAAGATGTCAATGTCGTTGATGTATCGAGGCTCTGTGGTTGTTGCGAGGAATGGTGTAAAATATAAGGATTTTTCTCTTACATAGTTTGTTCTGATGATAGCCGTGTTAGGCGGGGTGTTTTCTGTATTTGAGGCCGCTTCCACTGGGGGCAGCTGGATTTTTGGATCTGTGTCCATTGTTTCATGATCTTGCTCTCTTTCTCGGAGTCCATTTCCACGTTGGGGCATTTTGGTTCTTGGTGCAGAGATCACAGTGCAGGTGGTCGTCTGTAATGTCTTGTGCTAGGACAGTGTTGGTGTTTCCTCCAATCTTGATATGCTTGGGTGCTTTTGGGTGCCGTCTGTCTTTCAGTCGGTAGGTTAGGTGAGTGTCCTGCAGGTGCACTGTGCGGGTGGTGTTGGGGGAGTACTGGGCATTTGGTTGTCGGGTAGTCTAGGGCTCAATTAAGGTAGGTATTGAAGGGGTTCTGAGGGGTGTTGGTGGCAGGATGATGGGACCTATGTTTCACTGATGTTATGATAGAGTGGCATGCAGTACTTCACATCTCAACTGAGGACCTGAACTGTGAAGGAGAGACCCTTTTTTTCAAACGGTCTCAGGTAGTAGTTTGAATAGCTAGATTTGAGACTCCTTTATAAGTGGATGAAGGTCTAGGTTTCAGAGAGTGGGAGGCAGCAATCTAATACCCAGATCTGAGGCAACCAGACAGCGCGAGGAGGTCTAGTTTAGTTTAGTTTAGTTTATTATTTGTAACGTGCTCCTAATCCTGAGGTAACTGGGCGCTTGAACTTGTGACATAGTTACAGAAGCATACTATAGTACAATGGACATCAGTGCTTGTCAACCATTGATTACAGGTTGGTTGTCTTACGAATTAATACAGAAAAGTGCATGGGAATGTCATCGGTGGTTACATTTTGGTTGACCGAGCAAAAAAAGTTTAAACAGTGTGAGTTTGTATTAAGGTACATAGAAAAATAGGTACACAGACTACACCAGCGGAAGATCGTGGTTGAAACCTGGGGCCTGTTAGTGTTGCTTGTCTGAGAGCCAGCTCTTCAATTTGGCTCTGATGGGCCAGAAGGAGGGTTCAGCTCTGATCGTGAGAGGGAGAGAATTTCAGCATTTGGCGGCCAGTACTGGGAAGCTGGCTCCACCTGCCGTTTTTAGATTGTACCTCGGGATGTTGAGGCAATGCAAGTAGAAAGATCTAGTCAGTCTGGCTGGTTGGTGCCTGGAGAATTTGTCAGACAGGTATTTTAGGGCAGAGTTTGAAAAACATTTATGCACAATCACTAAAGTGCGCAGCAAAATTCTATCGTGCACCAGGAGCCAGTGGGTATCCATCTGTGGCTAGATATGTGGTAGACCTCGGGATGTTTAACGCTGACCTCAAGGCATTATTCTGAAGGACCAGTAGTCTATTGAGGTTCCATTCGGACGAGCATAGGAAGAGAGTGTTACAATAGTCTATCTTTGATAAGACTAGAGCTCTAGCTAGAGTGATGCAGCTGTTAGGGGACAGGTAGGATTGATCAGCATATTGGTATACGCAGATGTTGAAGCGGTGGAGCTTACTTGTTTCTTGAGAGAAAGAGTGGAGTCCAGATAAACTCAAAGGGTCTTGAACTCCTTTGATCCTTGATGGTGTTATTGTCAATGTTGAAGGATGTGTAGCGAGGTTCAAGTTTGATTAGACGAGCTTGGGAGCCAATAATCAGGAGCTCCATCTTATCATCGTTGAGGCACAGGCTATGAGCTGCCATCCACACCTTATTTTCCAGATAGATATTGTTTATCAGTTTGGAATCATCTTCATAGCAACCAGTCAGCGTAATGAGAACCTGGGTGTCATCTGCGTAATTTGTATAGGTGACCCCCATGTTATCAAGACCTTCAAAGAGCAGCTTAGTGAAGATGTTAGAAAACATTGGTGGGATGCAGGAGCCCTGAGGAACTCCGCAGTGAATGGGAACTGGATCAGCTGACGCAGAGGGAGCAAAGACCCTGGTGCTTCGATTAGAGAGGAAAGATTGGACCCAGTTTAAGGCGTTTGTGGAGAAGGCAGTGGCTGTAGTTAGGTATTCTGTAAGGATCTAGTGATCGACCAGATCGAATGCTGCAGAGAGATCCAATAGAAGGAGGATGGCAAGGTTGCCTTCATCTTTGGCTTCGTCCATTTGGATTTTTAAGTCCAGGAGGGCTGTTTCTGTACCGTGCCTCGGTCTGAAGCCAGATTGGCAGAGGACTAACAGATTATTATCTTCCAAATGTTTTTGGATTTGGAGATAGGCCACTCTATCCAGTATTTTTAAGAGGAACGGGACAGAGGTAATGGGCCTAAAGTTACTTGGAATGTTGGGGTCTAGGTTAGTTTTTTTTAGGAGAGGCATGGCCCAGGCCTCTTTGAGGTTGGTGGGGTCTGTACTGGTATTGAATGAGCAATTGATCACAGCTGCAATTAATGGGGCCAGATCTTTGGCACCTTCCCTAATGACTGGGGCAGGGCAAATATCTCCCTGGCACCTTGATGGTTTTAGGCCTAATATCATATTTTCCACTTCCTTCGGTGTGACTGAGGAGAAGAAGAAGGGAAGGCAAGCGCAGGGATGTGGGGGTCCAGCGAGGAGTTTGTGTTGGAGCTATTGGCCAGATTGTTTTTTTTGTTTCTATTTTTGTTTGAAGCATTGTAATTTTGTTAGAGAGAGCCTTCTGAATATTGGCAAACCAAGCTGCATCCTTGACGCAGGCTTCTGTTGGTGGAGCTGGGGACTCTAGTTCCCTTAAAATACTGAAAAGATCCTTAGTGCCGGATTTGGCATTTAGGATTCTGTTGTTGTACGTTTCTTTTTTGGTGTTGAGGATAGCTGATTTATAGGTGGTAGCCATGGAGGTGAACGCTGCCTTGTTAGGAGTAGTGAGTGATTTTCTCCACAGGCCTTCGGCAGCTCTTTTGGCATTGCGGATGGTTTTTAGTTCTGTTGTGAACCCCTTATTGAGGTGGGCTACTGATTTGGCTTTTTTTAGTTTGATTGGAGCAATGTTGTTTATGGCTAGTTCTAGGGTGTCATTATATAGGTCAACCAGTTTATCTGAGTCTAGGTCTTTGTAGTTTGAGGGGATGTAGGATTGCATGGATCAGAGGGTGCAGGTTTTGAAGCGTAATGTTCTGGTTAGGATTTGGGTGGCAAGGGTGGAACTAGGATTGGTCGGTGCATTCTCCTGGATGGAGAAAGAGATACAGTGATGGTCTGACCATGTGGTGGGTTCATTCTGGAGCATTGTGGTGGAGCAATTGAGATCTGCCAGCCAGTCCAGAGTTCTGCCCTTGTTATGAGTAGGCCCCAGGATGCGGTCTTTGAGGCCCAGATGGGATAATGAGTTTTCCTTCAGCGTGGCGTTAGTGTCGTTCGTTGGGGTTGTGCAGGCCTACATTGAAATCTCCATGCAAGATAATTTGAGAGCCTGGCTTTGTATTATGAGTTAGAAGATCTGTAATGTCTTCCACAAAAGAAGAGGTGGTATCTGGAGGTCGGTAGATTAGATGCAATAGGATTGTTCGGGTTGCTGATATAGGGAGTTTAGCAGAAAGGAGTTCCACCAAAGGGAGGCGTGCATGGGAAACATCTCTAAGGCCAATGCGGATTTTAGCTTTAAAGGCTACTCTGCCTCCTTTGCCAGAGTCTCTGTCCGATCTGATGATGATGTAACCCTCTGGGAACGTTGGGGATAGGGCCGGGCCTGCTGCCTGGTGCAACCAGGCTTCCAAGATGGCAAGCAAGTCTAGACTGTTGGTGAAGATTAGATCGGCAATATCGAGTGCATGTGCAACCAATGACCGTGCATTGATGAGGGCTCCTTTAATAGAAGGAGAGGCTGACTGAGGAGCTTCCAGATGCTTGGGTGGAGATAAAGATAGGCTGGATTTTTTATTGAGCTCGGTAGACATAGTATCAACCGGAGAAGTCGTGGGTATAGTTGAGGTAATTTTGGTTGTCGGGGGCCTACCAATAGCCCTGATGGGGGTCTTGAGGTTGAGGAAGCGAGACCCTGGTCTCTCGTTCCTGAGGCTTACCGGGCAGGATTGGAGAGGTGTAGGTGGCAAAGCGAATTGTTGGATCCATTCTGCAGGGCTGAGAGGGTTTCTAGGGGTGAGTGGTATATGGGAGGAAGGGGGGTAGAAAGTTGGTGGGTGCAATGGATTGGAACAAGGGGAGGATGGAGGACATAGTGAGCATGGTCCTTCGTAAGGAGTCCATGAGTGCGAGGAATGAGCAAACCTGTTAGCACAGCACAGGTAGGTGGCGCAGCTGTTAAGGATCTCAGCTAAATAATGCTGCTAAATATCAAGATTTCACAAATTGAGAATACTGCTAAATATCAAAATTTCCCAAATTAAGAATGTTGGTAATATATCAAGATTTCACAAATTGAGAAGGCTGCTAATATCAACATTTGTAAAATGAGTGTCACGGCTGATAGCACTGCTGAATTTCCCAACTAGAGGTTGCAAAAAGATCACTAAATATCAAAGTTTCATAGATTGAGTGTCACAACTAAGTGGCACTGCTAAATAACGCATCAGGGTATCAGAGTTCAGTTACACTGCTGGATATTACAGTATACTGAGTTCCAAGTTTCAAGATTGCACAGGCTTCAGATAATGGCAAGCGGGATTTGGGACGTAAAGGATTAAGGTTAATATGAGCAAATTCCTAGGGTTTGATGCACATTAACATTCAAAGCACTATCACAGTGTGGACCTTTCTGGATGTGAGTCAAGTGAATCTCAATAAATTCATTAGTGTGCAATGCAGGCTAGCAATCACAGTGCTGTCTCCGTGTGGAGCAGGCTAACGATTACAATAAAATCACAATGTGGAGTAGGTTAGCAATCAGAGTACTGTCACAGTGTGGAGCAGGCTAGCAATCAGAGTACTGTCACAGTGTGGAGCAGGTTAGCAATTACAATACCATTGCGGTGTGTGGCAGACTAGCAATTACATTACTATAGCATTGTGTAGCAGTCTAGCAATCACACTGCTGTCACTGTGTGGAACAGGCTGGTAATTACAATACTATCACAGTGTGGAGTAGGCTAGCAATTGCTATACTATCACAGTGTGGAGCACACCAGCAATCACAGTGTGGAGCAGGTTAGCAATTACAATACTATCACAGTAGGGAGCAGGCTAGCAATCACAGTACCATCACGGTGTGGAGCAGACTAGCAATTACAATACGATCACTGAGGGGCAGGCTAACAATCACAGTACTATCACAGTGTTGACCCTTCTAGATGTGAGTCTAGTTAATCTCAACAAAATCACTAGAGTGCAACGCAGGCAAGCAGTTACAATACTAACACAGTATGGACCCTTATAGATGTGAGTCTAGTTGATCTCAACAAATTAATTAATGTGCGACGCAGGCTAGCAATTACAATAATAACACAGTGTGGACCCTTCTAGGTGTGAATCAAGTTCATCTCAACAAATTCACTAGTGTGTGACGCAGGCCAGCAGTTACAATACCAACACAGTATGAACCCTTCTAGATGCGATTCTAGTTAATCTCAACAAAATTCACTAGTGCGCGATGCTGGCTAGCAGTTACAATGAAACAAAATGAAATTAAATGAAATTATATTTTATTTCTATTGCGCTCTTACACAAGAACAAAAACAACCATCTTACCAGGCCCAGTAACATTGAGAATGCGCAAGTGCAGGGGAGAGGCAAAAGGGGGGAAGTGCATGGAAGGGGAAGAAATAGAGTGTGCGGAACAGCGCAGAGACAGAATAAATAATAAGTAAAATAAATAAATAAATAAATAAGGCAATACAGTGGTAGTGCAGCCAGCAAGTGGCAAGTGCTAGGTTAAGCAGATAGGGTATATCTGATACGTGCAGGAAAAAGTGGGTGGGGGGGCTGTATAGGTACAGATACAGACATCAGTGCAAGGGGTGGCCCGGGGGCAGTACAGGAGGGTGGCAGGTGAGCAGGTACCTGGCCCCAAAAAACAGAGGGTGGCCAAGTGCACAGTGCTGAGAGAGAAAACAGATCAACAGGGGAGAAGAGGGGAAAAGGCAGAAGCGAAGAGGAAGGTCTTAAGGTGCTTCCGGAACCAGAGGTGGTTCTACTCAAGTTTCAAGGTAGCAGGGAGGCTCTCCCAAAGGGAGGCCCCAGCCGAAGACTGAGATCTACCCACCAGCTTGTTTCTTTGAAAAACGACTAACCCGGAGGGAGCTAGAAGTAGAGGAGCATAGGGCTTAAGAGCTTGAGAGGGGAGGTATTTACGGAGGGATAGTTGAAGGTATTTTGGACTCAGGACCCAGAAAGCCTTGTGAACAATGCAGAGGGTTCTGAATTTAATTCTTGAGCCAAAGAAGGGATTTCAGAGCTGGAGAGATACGATCCCAGGGCTTGAGCCAAGGACAAGTCTTGCAGTCCTGTACTGGATTAGTTGCAAAGGCCAGTGAGTGCAGGCAGGTAGATTTAGAAAGTGGCTGTTACAGTAGTCCAGCATAGAGAGAACCAGAGGTTGGGAGATAGTGAGCTTCTGAGGGAAGGAGAGGAAAGGCAGAGTACCATCTCTCGAGGTGCAGTAAGAAGTTTGACTTTTTAGAGACGTCAGAGTTGTGTGTGGAGAATGAAAGTGAGGAGTCAAAGATGACCCTGAGATTGTAGGAGTAGGAGGAGGGCCAAGGGACGCCAGCCAGAGAGTGAGGGGAAAGTATGGTGAAGGTGTACCAATGAGGAGGATCTCAGTCGTGTTGGCATTTAGACAAAGATCGTTGGCCGCATACCAATTTTGAATGGCGATTAGGCAATCAGAGATGAGGAAAGGAGAGGAGTTGGTTGAAGGAAGCCTAAAAATTAGTCAGGTATCATCAGAATAGCACTGGTAATTTGAACAGAAAATAGAAATGCAGTAGGCAAGGGTTGCCAGGTATTGGCTGAAAAGCCAGCGCGAAAGATTAGACCCCTGGGAAACACCGCAGGTAGAGAGGGAAATATAAGATAGGAAGGACCCAAGTTATACCTAGGAGGGTCCATCTGAGAGGAAAGAGGTCAGCCAAGCCGCAGCCTGATCGGTGCTACCCAGGTTGTTACGGAGATGGTTGAGCATGATGGTGTGGTTGACTGTGTCGAAAGCAGAGGAGTGATCAAATAAGATGAGGACAGAGGGAATGTTAGAGTCAAGATTGGAGAGCAGATCTTCACAGATGTTCAGGAGAGCAGTTTCTGTGCTTCTGGCCACTCTGAAGCCAGAATGGTGGTCATGGAGAGAGCCAACAGAATCGTAATGAAGGTTAAGCTGAGAGATGGCCAGCTTTTCCAGGAGGTTATTACCCAATTTCCTTTACTCTCTTTTTGGGTAGTTAGCCGGACAAGAAGGATCAGCTGTGGGTTTCTTGAGGAGAGGGTGCACAAGGGAATGCTTCAGAGGGGAGGGGAAAGATCCAGAGGCAAAGGAGAGGTTGCATAAATCAGCAAGGGCCAGAGCGATTGTATCAATGTGGTGCTTAATGGTTTTAGAGGAACAGGGATGGACCTGTTTTGATGAAGCTTTCATAGATCGGACTTGTCTAGCAACCTCATCAGGGGAGAAAAGAGGAAAGGAGGAGAAAGAGGATGGGGAGGTAGCTGAAGGAGGGACAGCAAGCAGAGACGGAGAGGGGAGAGGAGGGGGAGTGCAGGAGAGGGACGACAAGATGTCCTGGGTTTTAGAGATAAAGTGAGAGGCAAGGGTATTGCAAAGAGCCTGGGAGGCGAGAGGAGGGGTGGAGATTGCAGCAGGGTTCGCCAGCTCCTTGCAGATTTTAAAGAGTTTGGCCGAGTTATTAGATGCTGCAGAGACATGGGCTTGAATGTGGACTCTCTTCTTGGTGCAGACAGAGAGTCGGTATTGCCTTTGGAGCAGGCGGCAGGCCAGCTTGTCAGAGGATGAACAAGAAGCCCCCCATTTCCTCTCAGCTGCCCAACACTTATGTTTAAGTGTAGCTAGGTTAGAGTCATACCAAGAGTTGCACTTGGCTTTGGACTTCAAACGGATCCTCATGACAGGGGCAAGAGTATCAAGAGTAGCAGAAATAGACGAATAGAGTAGGGACAGGGCTGTGTCAGGGTGTGAGTCAGCCCGGGGTGGAGGGGTGGGGGGAGAAGGTGGCAGCGAAAGCCACGACTGATACACGCTTCATGGGCCGGATGTCCGAGAAGGTAGGTGGCAATCTTGGGGTAGGCTTTGCTTTAGGGGATTAGATGGAGAGATGAGAGGAGAGGAGGCAGTGATCACTCCAGGAGAGAGTAGTGGTGAGGGGAATAGAGAGGGGGAGGCCAGAGGAGATCAAGAAATCAAGTGTATGACCAGCCGAGTGAGTCGGGCCAAAGGGGAAGATAGAGAGGGAGAGTGAATCGCAGAGTTCAAGAAAGAGTGCAGATGTGGAACAGGGAGAATCAAGATGGATGTTGAGGTCACCAAGGAGGAGGAGTTGAGTGGTTGAGGCCAGGAGGGAGGTGATGAGGTCAGCCCACTCAGAGAAAAAAGAGGTGATTTGACCAGGGGGCCAGTAGAGAGTAGCTAGGGGAGAGAGAGAGCCTGCAGAAAAGGCATTCGAAAGAGGACTAAGTCTGAGTGGGATGATAGAAGAAGGAACCCATTCAGGGAAGATCAGGGCTACACCCCCTCCTGGCCAGGTGGATCTGGGGGCAGAGAGGATCATGTAGCCATCATGGAGGAGATGGTCAAAGCTTGTGACAGAGCTGGCCGTGAACCATGTTTCGGTAAGACCAAGGTCATCAAGGTCAAGTTCTTCTAGGATGTGGCAGATGTCAGAGAAGTGTTTGACAGCAGAGTGAGAGTTGAGAGTGGCAAGATGAAGAAGGTGGCCAGCCTTAAAGACATTCCGGGGAGGGGTACAAATCAGAGGAATGGCCTGCAGAGGTGTGGAAGGAGCTAGAAGTGGGGCAGAGAGGGAAAGAAAAGAGGGCAAGGTACACAAGGGAGGAGATTAGGGGACAGCTGTGGAAGGAAATAACTTGATGAGGCGAGGGAACAGCCTATCAAAGAGGAGGAGATTGGCCTGAGGGCCTTGCAACATGACAGTGCCATTTAGGTAGACATTAATGATGACTCTGGAGGAGTCAAAGAAATCCATGAGGACTTCCCAGCGGATGCTACCATTAATGGAAGAAAAGGAGACAGGACAGAGCTCAGAGATCATATGAGGGGTCCAGAGATCTGAGAAAAGGAACGACAAAGGGGATGTCAGTGTGGGTTTGTCTGGCAGAGATGCTGGAACAGGTATCAGCAATGGGGAGACCTGGGTTGGAGGCCAAGATATCCTTTTTAAATTTCTTCTTACCAGACTTAGTGAGAAGGGAAGGATAGTTGATAGAGAAATAGTTGGAGTGGATAGGAGAAACAGATAATGCCATGGGCAGGTAGAGAGAGGTGACAGTGGGAGAAATAGGCAAGGACAGCAGTATAGAACAGTCACTGTGTTTGCCGGTTACAATTTAGGACCAAAGTTAAAACAATAACACACCCACATTTGACTTTCAAAACACCCCAAATATGACTTTCAATAACACACTGAAATGTGACTTTCAAAAACACACCCAGACTTGACTAGCAAAGTTAAAAACAATAACACTCCTAAATTTGACTTTCAATAACACCCCTAAATTTGACTTTCAAAACACACCCACATTTGACTTTCAATAACACAACCAAATTTGACTTCTAGACAGACCCTCCAGGATTTTGCAGCATGAAATGGCAAATTTTGCGGCATGAAATGGCAAATTTTGCAGCACACACCTTTATTTATGGCAGCATTTTTCCAGCACAATTCTTATTGACTGGACGGTGCAAGATTGGTACATTACAGGAAAGAGGCTGTGTGCAAGGCTATAAGAGAGCCAGGGTGTCAATATATGTATCTTTTATATCAAATAGAAAGAGTCCTAGATGTCTCTGGCTTGGCAGAACAGTGTTTGTTTTGGCTAGGTTTTTTGATTTAATGTGCATGCTTATTTAATATTATTAACGCTATTAATCATTATCAGTTGTAATGCTGAAAATATTCCCCTTCTATGTTGCCCAATCCTGCAAACACCCACACACCTCTGTCACCCAACACACCTCACACGTCTCACCAATTCCCCATCACAACTTGTATTTTTGAAACTCACGCTCAGTCATACACATACTCACATGTTCTGTCACACTGCCTACTCACAATTTGCACTCTCTAGTTCCTGCCAAACTCCAAATCATACTCCCAACTCACACCCTACGCTCCCCAATTCGTCCCGCAGTATACAGTCCTTCATTCTTGCATGCTACTTCTGCATCTTTCATCCTTTCTCCCATTCTATCACACTCTTCCCTCATCCTTTCTCTCAATATACAGCCCACTACTACCCCTGCGTCCACGTTCCTTCCGCATTCTGTACCTCTGCTCTCTCTAATTTCTGGCCCACCGCCCCACTGCATCCGCTCTGCTCTCTTGTCCACTGCTTCCCCCTCTGACCCACTGCTTTCCCTCTGATCTCCCATTGCTTTCTTGCCTACCACGCCACAGCTCACCCATCACTCCCCTCTCACTCCTTTCTTTCGCATGTTGTGACCATTTTTCAATTTTTGAAGAAAACTGTAGATTTTGTCCTCAAAACATGGGGCATCTAAAAATAGAGCAGAAGCTGTGCTGTTTTTAGATAAGCCATTTTTGGAAATGAGCAGGCCACCTTAATCTCAAAGGTGACCTGCGCATTTTCACGAGGCAGAGCTGTAAATGATGCGCTGGCCAGCCACCTTCAATACGTTTGTGTTGGAAACGCTCTCCCGACAATGGTCTATAGGCTCCCCATGCATTTCACCGTGACTGGCCCTTGAGTGTCCTGCCACTGTAAAATGCAACCCAAAAAACACATTTCTATCCCATTTGGGGAACAGAAATGCAAGTGAGACAGCAGCTGTTACACTTAAAAATGTTTTTTTTTAAAGTATTGCATGAGTCGGTAGGGTCAGTAAAGACCCTGTAAAGCAGTGGCACCCCTTGTGCATGTATTTAAAGTGGGTGCATAGAGTCTCCTACAATTTCCCCACATTTAAAAGCGCATCTTGCTTGTCATTTTGGGATGCACTTTTAAATGCACTGAAATACCCCCTGATTTGCGCAAAGGGATGTAAAAGGACATCTGAATGGGTGCATGTAAGAAGCGTCCATTCAGATGTCCTTTGTGGATCGGACTGCTTTTTTTTTTCTCAAGTGATGAAATGTGCTTGAGCTTTTCACTTCTTAAGTCCAAAAACAAACTACAGTTTTTCGCGGCATTTTGTGGGATCGCAAAATCGCTATTAGCTGGAGGGCCTGCCTAGAGGCAAATGCTAAGGCAGCATAGGTAAACGAAATGAGGTATGAGTTAGAGGTGGGTGCTGAAATGAGAGCATTAGAGAGTGTAACAGGGAGACCAGTTGAAACAGGTTACGGGGAGAGTGAAGGTCGAAGGTCCATACAGGGAAAAGAAAGGGTAAACAGAATGAGAGAACTAACACATGGTGAGGGAAGTAAGAGAGTCTTGGTAGTCCAGTTTCATAGTTGAGTGTGCTGGTAGCCCCAGGTAGGCTCAGGTTGTGGTAGTGGAATCATATTGCATCACAGTAGTGGACAGGGAGCAGACAGGGTCCCGCTGATTGGCTGATAAGTAAAGGGTAGACAATGGTGGATGGACCATGCAAGGCTGTGTCAGCAGGATCATTTGCAGGTGGCCATCTTAGAAGGGTTGTGGGTTACCTCAATGTGCAAGCAGTCACTTTAAGGTCTTCAACAATACGGCCCATGTGCAGCATTACAGTGACAGAACACGTGATTCAGGGCACGTATTTCCAATGATGAATAAGGCAGAGCAAGAAATATTTATGCCCAATTTGGGAAGAACCAAAATAGAAAGTTGCAAGACTTGTTAAGCTTGTTGTAATAAGGCCAGTGGTAAAGCTGGGGTCACAAGGCTTACCCTCAGAGATAGAACGCAGCTGCAGATGATTGCCGCGTGTTCGGGAAACCAGCTGATGAGGAGTTGATGAAAACGCAGAGAGTGCGAGGTTCAGACGATGCACGCCTGTTCAGAGAATAGCTGATTTCCAAATGGATGGTGCGTGCGGAGAGCACAATGTGCAGGCGATGCATGCCTTTTCAGAGAACAGCTGATTTCCAAATGGATGGTGTGCACTGAGAGCACGAGGTGCAGGCACTGCACGCCTGATTCAGGAAACAGCTGATATAGCCATGAATGTTATGCACATAGAGTGCAAGGAGAATTGCAAGCTGAAAGAGAAGCCAAGAAGTGAATGATCATGGGGCCAGAAGTGGGCCTTTGTCCAGTGGGCCGGCTCCCACCACCCGGTCCCACCGATCGGCTGACAAGTAAAGGGTAGCCAATGGTGGATAGACCGTGCAAGGCTGTTTCGACAGGATCATTAGCAGGCGGCCATCTTAGAAGGGGGTGAGGGTTACCTCAATGTGCAAGCAGTCACTTTAAGTTCTTCAACAATACGGCCCATGTGCAGCACTACAGTGACCAGAACACGCGATTCAGGGCATGTATTTCCCATGAGGAATAAGGCTGCGATTAAGACAGAGCAAGACATATTTATGCCCAATTTGGGAAGAACCAAAATAGGAAGTTGCAAGCCTCATTAAGCTTGTTGTAATAAGGTCAGTGTTAATGCTGGGGCCACGAGGCTTACCTTCAGAGATGGAACACAACTGCAGATGATTGCTGCATGTTCGGGAAACCAGCTGATGAGCAGTTGATGAACGTGCAGAGAGCGCAAGGTTCAGGTGATGCACACCTGTTCAGAGAACAGCTGATTTCCAAATGGATGGTGCGCGTGGAGAATGCAAGGTGCAGGTGATGCACGCCTGTTCAGAGAACAGCTGATTTACAAATGGATAGTTCGCGTGGAGAGCGCGAGGTGCAGGCGATGTCTAGACACAATACTAACACAGTGTGGACCTTTCTAGGTGTGAATCAAGTTCATTTCAACAAATTCACTAGTGTGCGACACAGATCTGCATGATTTTACTGAACCCAAAGGTTCGACTCCCAAAAGAGACCCCCCACATCTCCCACCTTACCCCTATACATTTGTTATACACTTTACGCCCTCCCACACATATATATGTGTGGAAAATTGGGGTCAGACTTTTGGGAGTCAAAAATTAGGTATTCTGTCCTTCTGTACAATACCGTGCAACGCAGGCTAGCAGTTGTAATACTAACACAGCATGGACCCTTCTAGATGTGAGTCTAGTTAATCTTAGCAAATTCACTAGTGTGCAACGCAGGCTAGCAGTTGTAATACTAACACAGTATGAACCCTTCTAGATGTGAGTCTAGTTAATTCAGCAAATTCACTAGTGTGCGACGCAGGGTAGCAATTACAGTACTATCACAGTGAATATCAGGCTAGCAATTACAATACTATGGCAATGTAGAGCACGCTAGCAATTACAATACTATCACAGTGTAGAGCAGGCTAGCAATTACAATACTGTCACAGTGTAGAGCAGGCTAGCAATTACAATACTATCACAGTTTAGAGCAGGCTAGCAATTACAATACTATCACAGTGTTGAGCAGGCTAGCAATTACAATACAACGGCAGTGTGGAGCAGGCTATCAATTAAAATACTATTGCAGTGTGGAGCAGGCTAGCAATTACAATACTGTCAAAGTGTGGAGCAGGCTAGTAATTACAGTATTATCACAATGTAGATTATTTTGTTAAGTGGTAGGGATTCCAGGGTAAAGAAATTGCTCTATCCTTCACCCTGGCCACTCCTACTTTGGTGGTTGGTGCTGGTTGACGGCTGCCAATGGCTTCCCCTGCTGACACCTGCAGACACGATATGGATCCGCCTCTGTTGGAGCCGCCCTTTGCCTTGGGGCCCTTAGCCGCTGGGGCTACATGGGCAGAGGGCTGCCGTGGCAGAGTCACTGAGGACTGTCTAACACTCCAATCAGGGACGGTGGGCGGGCTGGGAAGTGGGAGGTGGAAGGCAACAGGAAAGCAGGAGTGGGCTGGGGAACAGAAGTGGAGAGGCTGCACAGAGGGGCTGGGGGTCGCTAACAAAGCAAAGAAATACTGTGGAATAGGCACGGGAGGGTCTTTTCCAACATGCACACCTGATCTAAGGATCTGCAAAGAGGTGAGAGCAGGGCAGTGAGGGCCGGTAGGCCCTAGTGAGCATGAACAGAGTGGCAATCAGGGATGGTGGGTGGTCTGGGATGGTGGGAGGTGGAAGGCAACATAGAAGTGGGAGCAGGCTGGGGAACGGAAGTGGAGAGACTGCAGAGAGGGGCTGGGGGTCGCTAACAAAGCAAAAAATACTTTGGAAGAGCAGGAGGGTCTTTTCCAATATGCACTCACCTGATATAACAATTTGCAAAGAGGTGAGAGTAGAGCACTGCAGGCAGGTATGCCTTAGTGAGCACGAACCGAGCACCAATCGGGGACAGTGGGCGGGCTGGGAGGCGGGAGGTGGAAGGCAACAGGGAAGTGGGAGCGTGTGGGGGAACGGAAGTGGAGAGGCTGCACAGAGGAGCTGGCGGTCATTAACAAAGCAAACGAATACTGTGGAAGAGGCCCAGGAGGGTCTTTTTCAATAAGCACTCACCTGATCTAAGGATCTGCAAAGAGATGAGAGCAGGGCACTGCGGGCCGTTAGGCCTTAGTGAGCATGAATGGAGCATCAATCAGGGATGGTGGGCCGGCTGGGGGGCGGGAGGTGGAAGGCAGCAGGGAAGTGGGAGTGGGCTGGGGAACAGAAGTGGAGAGGCTGCCCATAGGGGCTGCGGGTCGCAAACAAAGCAAAAAAATACTGTGGAAGAGGCCCAGGAGGGTCTTTTCCAATATGCACTCTCCTGATGTAAGGATCTGCAAAGAGATGAGAGCAGGGCCATGCGGGCCGTTAGGCATTAGTGAGCATCAACGTACCGCGAATCAGGAACAGGTTATGGTACAGCTGTTTGATTAAATAAAGGAGTGATGGATCAAATGCCCCATTTGACCAGTTTTTCCAACAATTTTGAACAAATATTTGAGACCAAAGCTGAGCTAAAGTCAATGAAACAGACATATAACGATGTTCCAGGATACCTATACACATCTGAAATTAAATTTGTAAGCACCCATAGCGGATGCTTGGTGCCAAAGCCCTTTATGAAGCCAAAGTGATGCTTACTTAGCAGGTGGTTAATATGGGACCAAGATGAAAGCATGTCAAGCAAGACAGTAGAAAAGATTGTTTAACTATAATCTAGCTTTGCTAGAAGTCTGTAACAACATGTCTCTGTCCTATGTCCCTGTTTATACACTGGGATAAAGATTGAGTTTCGCCATGAATTTGGACATGACTCGTTGCACAGATATGGAGGAAAAGAGTTTTCAAGAGATCAGCCCACAAAAGGGGCTCTTTCTTTAATACCATGTTACATAGACCATCAGGAACAATAGCCCGCAAGGGATACGCTTTCTTAATTAACTCCTCCAGATCTGAGTCCTTTCTATAATACCACACAGCAGAGCCTTTTCATTGAGCTAACCATAGGGCTGGCCATGATTTCTTTACTGACCCCAAAACAGTTTTTTATATAGCCAGCCTATACCACATCCACGATGGGGCTCACCTCCAGAGCCATTGGGCCCCCTCTAATGGAACGAATAATGTGCCAAAACATTTTTGAATCATGCGTACGAATAATCTTATTCATAAGCTTCCATTAAGTGGTGGTGTCCCTACAACGATAATCCTTTAACCACCGTTTAAACACAGTTTTAATCTTAACCAACCCGCTCTTTCTTTGCAAGCACGACAACAGTCTGCATCTCTTTAGCCTATGAACCTCTATTTTCACCTTGCGTTTCTTTTCTGCAATACCTGTATTAAAGGGAACCCAGAGCTTAGTTTCTTTCACTCTGGCATTCCCATGACCCTTATCGTGATTCATTATTATAGCAACCATATGTTTTAGGTGCCATGAACATTTCCTAAGAATAGCTTCACCATGACACCCATATTCTTGAATTACTATCGCCCGATCTCCATCACTCCTTTCCTGGGCAAACTCCTGGAAAAGCTGGCCATCTCCCAGCTTAATCTTCGCACTGAATCTGTTGGTTGTCTCCATGACCATCAGTCTGGCTTCAGAGCAGCCAGAAGCACAGAAACTGCTCTCCTGAACATCTGTGAAGATCTGCTCTCCAACCTCGATTCTAATACCCCCTCTGTCCTCATCTTACTTGATCTCTCATCTGCCTTTCACAGGATATGATATGGCATTTGTAACGCACCTATACACAAGTGTTTCAAGGCGCGACGAGGCGGGCGGGAACAAGGGGAGACAGACAACGATCCTACTAGGCCAGGTGTCATTCAGATCGACCATGCCATCTTGCTCAACCGTCTCCGTAATAACCTGGGTATCACCAATCATGCACTGGAATGGCTGACCTGTCTCCTCTCTGATCGACCCTCCCAGGTCCAACTAGGGTCCTCTGTCTCCCCTACCTCTCTCTCTCTCTCTACCTGTGGTGTTCCACAAGGGTCTAACCTCTCTCCCTGGCTGTTCAACCAATAGCTGGCACTTCTTGCCCACCGCATTGCCCCTCTCTGCCCCAACTGTCAGTGCAATGTGGATGATACTCAGCTCGTTTTCAGGCTCCCTTCCGCCACCTCTTCTCCTTCTCTCATCTCTGACTGTCTGTCTGCTATCCAGGAGTGGTGTGTCGCCAACGATCTCTGCCTTAATGCCAGTAAGACAGAGATTCTCCTCATCAGCAAACCTGCTCCCTCCTTTCCTGTCACTCTCTGGCCGGCCTCTCTTGGCCCTCTTCCTGCTCTGACCTGTGGGGCTAAAAACCTTGGAGTCATCTTCGACTCTACACTCTCTTTTACGCTCACCTGGTATCCACAGGGGCGCCACACGATACTGGATGGAGATTTAAGCGCTATCCCAGACCGCTCTCTGCTTGGTTATGTGCCAGACGTTGTGTAGTGCCTTTAACAGGAGAATGGAGGGTTAAGATACAGGTTCTGTGATGGGTGTACTCCCACCTCCCTCTGGTCCAAACCCCCTCCCTTGGGGTTATTGCTCAACTTAGGTTTTTGTGCATTGAACTCTCCGTCCTGCGTATCTGTGCTTGGGGCGCGTGTTTGGTGCAGGCGTTCCATGGACCTAGTTTCTTCACTGGTCCGTGTGCCATTATGTCGGATCCAGACTGGCTGTGACTCCGACTCTTTCTTTCCCTCCGTTTTCTCTGTCTTCTTGGCGTCTTGCTCCACTGCGCTGTTCCCTAACAATATCTCTTTTTGTTTTTACAGGGATGGTTGCGATCTCAGAGTTGACGCGCCAATGGCGAAGACAATGGTGAGTTATTGATGCGCGGAGCACTGCGCTGTTTATTGGTGTTTATTGCTAACCTGTGTTCTCTTCCCTTCTTTGTACAGGTTGCTGTGATGTTCCGGAGTGATGAGCGATCAAAGCGCTGCTTGCCCAGGTAAGTGCTTTGTTATTGCTGACCTTGTTCTTTCTCCCTTGCAGGTTGCGGTGAAATCCAGAGATGGGCGAGGTAAGAGAAGCGCAGGGTGCTGTCAGGACTCGCTGCTTGCCCAGGTAAGAATTATTATTGATGCTGTCCTTGTTTCTATACCTTTGCAGGTTGCGGCGAACTCCGGAGGTGGGCGAGGTAAGCAAAGCGCAGGATGGATTCAGACCGGTTACTTCACAGGTAAGTGTTCTTGCTCGCTAATGCTGTTCTTGTTCTTCCAGGTTATTATTGGAATCCAGACCTAGGCCTACAGGATCGGGCTGCCGGAGAAGCAGATGAGCAGGAGCTGGACACAGCGAGCGCTACGCTTCAGGAGTGCAGAATAACGCATTGCGTGTTCTGCTGTTTGGGTGTGGTTCAAATAGCCCAGGTAAAGTAGTTCCAGGCCAAGTAGTTCCAGGCCCATCCACACCCAAAATACTAGACTGCGTCTACCCTCCAGCCTCTGAAACTCATCCAAAACAGGACTACAAGACTTGTCCATGGCCTGAAGCCCAGGGATCGTATCTCTCCAGCACTGAAATCTCTGCACTGGCTCCCAATGGCTGCGAGGGATAAGATCAAAACCCTCTGCATTTTCCACAAGGCCTTTTGAGGCCTGGGGCCTCAATACCTTCAACTCTCTCTTTGTAAATATCTTCCTTCTCGAGCTCTTCGCCCATCCACCACCAACTGTCTCAGGGTCAGTCGCTTCTCCAAGCAACGAGTTAGTGGTAGATCTCTTTCTTCGACTTGGGCCTCCCTCTGGAACTGCCTCCCTGCTTCTCTGAAACTTGAGGAGAACCATCTCTGGTTCCAGAAGCACCTAAAGACCTTCCTCTCTGCTTTCTCTCTTCCTCTCCCCTGCTGAACTCCTGACTGAAACTGAAACTGCACTGGTCACCTGGCTACCTTCTGATCTCGGGCCCTCGTCCAATTCCTGCCAGTTGCACACCTGCAGTCCCCCACGTGGCAACCCTTGCACTTGGGGTCTGTTTCTGTATCCCTACAGTTTCCCTACCAGCACTTGGACACTTGATGTCTGCACTTACCCTTGCACTTGCCACCAGCTGGCTGTACTTTTTTAATGTTTTACTGTTTGATCCCATGTACTGCACTGCCCCTCCCCGTTCCCCTCACACTTTTCCCCTGCCCCCTCCCCTGCACTTTTGTGATCTCAATGTCACCTGGCCTAGTAAGATTCGTGTCTCTGTCTTCCCTTTTGTTCACCCTCCCTTTCCTCACCACGCCTTGAAACACTTGTGTATAGGTGCGTTATGAAAACTATATCATATCATATCTTACAATGTTTAGATTATTTGCAGCATTGATAGATGACCACCAAAGTTGATTGGCTTGCAAATTCATCGGTAGGGGTGTACTTCAATTTTATACTGGGTTTAATCTTAGGTACTTGACAGGTCATTCTTAGTGTAACATGGTCACTCAAGGCCACCTCTTTAATTTGTAGATCAGGCATTAAATCAAGAATCACCTGGTTTACAAAAATATAATCAATCAGGAAAGAATCATTTCCATTAGACCAAGTGCAGTGTGTTCCAGGTGTATTTATGGGACAAGATCGAATTCAGCTAATGATACTAACCACTCCATACCACAAAATGCCCACCTGTTTCACAAGAAAGCAGGTCAGAAGAGAAGTCTGTGTTAAAGTCTCCTGCCAAAATAGTGTCACTTTTTTTATTTTAGTCCAACCAAAGGTGAAGGGTATTCAGGACAACCTCCATGAGGACACCTGTATGTTTACCCGCAGGTGGATCATAGGGCCTCATTACAACTCTGGCTGTAGTCGTGCCGGTAAAAACAGCAGGCTGCAGTCGGAGTAGTGTTTTTTTTTCCAGCGTCTGGCTTTAGGGAATTACCGGGGCATTACAGCCCCGGCGATTCGTGAAGCCAGGCGCCGGGAAATGTAACTCCCCATTCCCATTGAGTCCGCTAGGAACTGGGAATGGGGTGGACAGAAGCACCGGCACCATGTGCAACAGTCCCGGTGCTTCAATCAAAGTCTTTGAGCAGTTGCCGTCCCGCCCGCCAGGTCTGACCTTGTGGGCGGAGGGCAGCTGCTCACAGAACTCGGAGTGTGCCGGTCCGGTAACAACGGTGCTGATATGCTTACCGGCACCGTTGTTACCTGACCGGCACACTCATAATGAGGCCTATAGTATGTTGGCACTAAAGTGCCCCCGACCCACAGGGGAAACCAACTAGTACCAATGCAAGAAAGTTATCATGTTCCCTAGTGCCTTGAAGCTGAATGAGTGAATCCATCCATGTAAATTGATTGAAAAGTTCTTGGCCACCTAAAGGGTTGACCAAAATGAACGATGACCACGTGTTCCAGGATAGCACTGATAACGAGCCAACATGATGTACTTAAGGTAATTTGCGGCAATCATACGCCCTTACCCAATTTCCCTGGATTCTAATATGATTTAAATAATCCTCCTGCCCATGGAAAGTCCGAGTACTTGAAACCAGATTATTTGCATATTTGGTTACAGTCTCTTGTGTACACCTGTGCTATGTGATGCAAATTGCTCACTCTGCACCATGGTAGAATAAAACATAGATACTTCAAAGCAAGATTTTTGCATTCATGCACACATAGTCCGCAACCGATGGAGAGACAAATGTTGCCAACACCCATTTTGTCTGTCTGTAATATTTAGGCAGCTCTATACATTTGATGTACTCAGAGGAAATCATTTTTAGATCTGACGTTAAATGCAATAAATCCTGCATCCTAGATCAGTTTAAAAAAGGACTAGAAGCAGAAGGGCCAATTTCCACTATTTGTATGTGTTTAGAGAATGCCTGTTCAGGGTCTCTGGCCAGAGCAGGTGGATAAACCATAGCTACTTGTGCAAATCATGGTAAAGCAACTGAGCTGACTGACTTAGGGGCAGCCCCATAAATGAGAGTGATTATTTCCCCAAGAGTGAGTAACAGTAGCCATGTTAGCATTTACCCCATCAGGGCACCCTATGCATTGGAGGGAGTATGTTGGGCAGAATCCTATGCGGTTGCCTTAGGGAGCACTACAGAAGATTAGGACTACAGGTATATGCAATAAATCCCCTTTGGTATCAGTCTGTATCACACAGATTTAGTTGGTAGCTGTGGCTGAGCAGCCAGACGTATCTCAAGAGGGAGATGAGCAGTATTCAGGGTTTACACAATAGGACTACAGTACTTTAGAACAAGGAAACACTGACCAAAGCTTTGTATCAAAATAATATATGTTTTTTTACACACTCTTAACTGTGCACACCAATCACTATTATTAAAAAGTAAGTTAAAACAGTCAAGAAAAGTATACACAACTCCATAATTAAATTGTAGACAAGTTTGAGCAAGAGTGAAAACTGAGCAAAATGGCACAGTGTAAACCAAGCAGAAATGGCACTCTAACAATTTCTTCAGAGGGAGGGAAAGACTCCTAAATACAGCAGCAACACTTCCCAATTGGATTGTTAACAATTTAAGCAAGGTAGCACTTTAGCATAAGCAATACTAGGTGAAAATCGAGCAAAGTGGCACTCCAACAATATGTAAAGGGGAAGGAAAGGTGCTTATACGAGATTAGGTGCACCACCACATTTCTTGATGAGAAGCAATCTAGAGAAGGCAGTTGTAACTGAAATAGCCAGAGTCAAAGGGCCTGTGCCAGAGTCAATGGTACAAGGCAAAGTGCCCAGGTTCAAACGATTCTAGTAGCTGCAGTCAAATCTTTGTTTAACGGTTGAAAAGGAGGGTGCAGAAGGTAAAAAGACATTGTTAGAAGATAGGTATGGCCAGCCCAGAAGGTAAGTAAAGGATTTAAAACACCTTTAGCAGTACCCAACGAAACGGGAGGCCTGGCGGAACAACGTAGCTTAAAAATGGAAGAGGCTTGTGCGGTGGCGGTAGTTCCTGGCAGTTCCTGCAGTTCGGGAGATCCAGCAGAGGAAGAGAGGCTCTCGTCGTGGAGGAAGGTTCGAGTTACTACACTGCCCAGGGATGAAGCCAGCCGCGGTGCTGCCAAAACGGAATAAAATGTACGCTCCTTTAAATCGCGGTCGTGGTGGACGGGTGCCTAGCTAGCCGGTCTCCTAGTGCTGGGCACTGGCAATTCGACCAAGGCAGGTCCTGGAAGGCGATTGGCGAACTGGTTGGTCCCACCAGCTCAAGGAAAGAAGGCTCTTGCAGGTGAAGATCTTCTCTTGTCGTTGGAGAAAAGTGGTGAGGATCTGCAGCAGGGCTTCACCGGTGGTTCAGTGATTGCACATGTCTTTGGCTTCTCTCCTCCTCGGATTTCTCAAGTCCAGTGGCGATGTCTATCTTCCATTCCGCGGGTCCCTGCTTTAATGCAGAAAAACCCCCATTCATACAGCCTAGCTGTCACGCACACAGTGGGGTGGCTATCCTGGCGGGTTAACCCCCCAGCCTATCAGGGCAGAGTGCGTCTTAGGTTGCTTAGTAAACCCTGTCCAGGGTGCCTATTCCCCCTCCCACACATCCTGTCTACTCCAGACTCACTGGCACCTAAATGAGGGCTTCTGTCCAGAAGCCCGCCAAAAAGATGAAAAAAGGGCCCCGACCTCGGTTTGGCTTACATACAGCGACACGAGAAAGAAATATTATTAAAGATCTGGCAAAAAAAACCACAGGATTAAAGTTAATATTAAAATAACCGGCGGTATGTTAGAGGCTGTCAGTAAAAGTAGTAGCCTCGAACAATGGGAAAATCCCATAGGAAAATATTTGCGGTCGAATATTTATGGTAGTAACCATTGCCACCAGCCAGAAACTTTGGAGGTAGGGACTGGACAGTACCCTCTCGAAAATGAACACCAGGGAAAAACTATTAACCCTTCCCAGTACCTCCATAGTAAGATGGGGTGTACTGGTTTTGTTCATAACTATTGAGTAGCAAAGTCAGTGGTACATTTGCAGGCCCTGGGAGACAGTAGTCAGTCTCAGGGTATGGAGTCTATGTTTGGGGGTCACTGTGACACCCCTGTATTACTGCACTGAGGGTGCTGTGTAACACACATGTAAAAAGATGATACCTATGGAGTGAGAAAACTCCATAGCCCATAAGCACAAAAAAATTGCCTGAAACACGCATCATACATATTCCTAAGAGTGGGAAAAAAAGAGTTTCACTCTTAGCAGGAGTAAAAAATAAACCCTTGAAATCCAGCAAAGCTGCTGGGGGACTCTATAGGTAAGGGAAATTAGCCTTTTAAGAGAATTCTCACTAACAGGGTCCAAGGACCTGGAGCCATAGTTGAGTTAAACGCTGCAGTTTGTTGACCTTGTGACTGCCCAGAATTACTTATTGGAATCTGAATTGATGGTGCAAGATGGGAGTTGATGATTTAGTACCCCTGTTCAGCAAGCACTTGAGACTCCAAAACAGTAGGGGCAGTATAATTAGAAAACACCATAGGGACCTCAGGACCATGCAATATAATTCCATTACTAGCAATCTTTGGGCAGGAGGAGAGGACCCAGTTGTCAAGCAGGCCCTGCAATGCAACTTCTCTTAGGATACCATCCGCTAAATCAATATTGATGATGTATTTACCATCATGAAGAGCCTTCAATCTAAGTGCCACTTTTGTACATTCCTGCTATTCCCTGTAACTGCGTTGGTCTGTGCATCTTTGACCCCCCAAAGCAATTGTGATTGCATTTTTCATTTGCCTCGCTTGGCTCTAACAATCGTGTTGGGGACGTTAGGCAGAGATTGCTCAGCAGACATAGCCTTCAAAGCTTGCTCCCTGGTAGACGCTGTGACACTCAGTCTCCCGTGTTGCTGTCTGGGTTACTAAATCTACTAGTTCTAAGTCATCTGGCACCGAGAGTACCTCTTTGTGAAGTGGAACATCCTCAAGGCTTGTATGTGTTTGATTTTTTGCTTTAATGCTATTTACACTAGCCTCATCCTGATTGACCGCATTCAGACAATTTGGACTAGAGGCAATAATAATATTCACTAAAAGTCCCAGTATACAATTTGTTTCACATTGTTCTTCTGCCATTTTTGTGCATAATAAAAAAAGAGCCATCAAGTTTGTTAACAGGATAGTTCGATTCCAAAGCTCGACGACCATCACTCTCGAGAACAATTTGCTGAGAGTCTACAAAATATACTGAAACATCCAACTAACTATCGCTGTCTCCCGAGAAGAAGTCTGATGATGAAACCAATTTTTCCAAGTCCGGACTTGCAGATAAATACATTATTCTGAATCAGCAAAAATCAAATCAAATTCTGTGGCCAAAATCAGCACAGGTGGAGGCAATGGAGACTGTGGCTGCTCAAAAGAAGCACACCACACCCCTTCCCACACCCCTTCCCACACCCCTTCCCACACCAAGATGGTTCCAATACTGGCAGCATTACATGGCCTGGAGGACCTGATTGCAGCGCTGCTGCTACAACAACAGGCTGCACAGAGGAGAGGCAGGAGGAGGAGGAGAGCAAGACAGGCACAGCAAGCACCACCACGCCACCTAATCATACCACAGAGGCATCGACCAATTCCCCGGATCAGAGCCAGTCCATTTAACCTAACACCTGAGCAGATACACACCCTGTACCGTCTGGACCGGGACACCATCACCAGCATCGTGGACATGGTACACAACGACATTGTGAGCCTCATAGATATCCGAACTGCCATCCCCCCTCTACTCAAGATGGTGACAGTGCTCCACTTCCTGGCCACAGGAACCTACCAGCATACAGTGGGGCAGATGCATGGCATCTCCCAACCAGTATTCTCACGCATACTGAACCAGGTACTCGATGCCCTCCTGAAGCATGCACCCGAACACATATCCATGCCACGGACTGCCCAGGAGATTGCAAACACCAAAGTTGGCTTCTATTCACTGGCAGGCATCCCAAGTTGCATTGGGGCCATCGACTGTACACATGTGGAATTGGTCGTCCCACATCACAATGAAGTAGTCTACCAAAACAGGAAGCAATTCCACTCCATCAATGTCCAAATGGTATGTGACGCAAACAAGATAATCACACATTGCTGTGCCCGATTTCCAGGATCTACCCATGATTCCATGGTCCTGCGGAACCCAACTATCCCCCTCTACATGGAGTGACAAATGGTACAACGTTCGTGGCTACTTGGTGAGTTCCAGGCCAAGCACATGGCAGTGTGATTGGGGGGGGATAGATAGATATTCCAACTGGGTGTGCATTGGGGGGGTAGATAGATACTCCAACTGGGTGTGCATTGGGGGTAGATAGATACTCCAACTGGGAGTGCATGGGGGGGTAGATAGATATTCCAACTGGGTGTGCATTGGGGGGGTTAGATAGATACTTCAACTGGGTGTGCATTGTGGGGGTAGATAGATACTCCAACTGGGTGTGCATTGGGGGGGTAGATAGATACTCCAACTGGGTGTAGCCTGTAGTCCGTCGCCCAAATGCACATACAGATGTACGCTAATGGGCATCTGTGAGGGCAGCAACGTACTTGGGATGAACGGACATGCAAGTATATGCCACACGACACAGCTGACAATCCAAATCTAGTGACATCAAACATCAATCCTCATTCACATTGCACGACACTCCACGCCACGAAATACACGAATGTCATCCATGCCGTCAACATAGTCATGCAGCATTCCCACAGCACAACATCAACAATGCATTGTGCCTTTGGATGCATGCAAAGGGATACCCCCTAGCTATGGCAATGCACCACAAACCCATGGCACCACTGAAGTGTTGCCTCTCAGCATGGCAACACCAATGTCGGAAGGACAGTACACCACCAGTGTGGTACCAAATGTGCCTGCCCACAGGGACACCAATGACCTGGCTTCACCCAGGACATGGCAGTCACTGTTGGAGGCATCAATGGGGCATATCTACTTGCATGCTTGGGCTCACCTTTGCACAAAGCAGTCACACAGACCATATTCATTGATGCAGTTGAATGTGTACATGAATTACAATGATAGGCCAAAGTATGTGACATGAACAGGCCACATATGTGTCAAAAAGTAACAGGAACCCATTCCACCCCCCATGTAGGTGATGCCGGCTATCCCCTGAAGAGGTGGCTCCTCACACCTGTACGGAACCCACAGAACAGGCACGAAGAAGAATACAATCATGCACATACCCGTACCCGCCTCGTCATCGAGCAGACTTTTGGACTTCTGAAGTCACGGTTTAGGTGCATTAGCAGGTCTGGTGGCGCCCTCCTGTATGCCCATGAGAATGTGGCAAAGATCACCACGGCATGTGTCATGCTGCATAATATGTGTATGAGACGGAATGTGCCACTGCCCCCTGACGTTGAAATGGAGGCACCTGATGAGGATGATGATGGGGATGAGGATGGAGGTGAAGGGGATGCAGGTCATGCAAGAGGAGATGGCCAGGAGGGACATGCTGTGAGACAGCATTTGATCAACCAAATATTCTGAGTAACATGTAGTCATACTGTCACCTGTATATCGCTGGTGATGCACTGGTGTCTGTTTGTTAGCTCATAATGGACCTTGGCGTCAATAAATTGATCATACACAATGAAGGAGTCAAGGCCTGTGTTTTGCTCAAACAACAGTGTATTAATGAACAGAAACAGAAAAATGTCCCCAACCATCCCGCCACCCTTCCCCCCACAACTGTCCCATCACACCCTTCCCCCCACCCCCACAACTGTCCCATCACACCCTTCCCCCACCCCCACAACTGTCCCATCACACCCTTCCCCCCACCCCCCACAACTGTCCCATCACACCCTTCCCCCCACCCCCCACAACTGTCCCTCATGAGTCTCCAACAATGTATGTGTCCAGGCATGCACAGAGGTCAATGGACATTCACGCCCTATTGTTCATTGCCAGGGCCAGCATTTGGGGGCTGGCTGGAGGTGCGCCTGGTGGTGCGTGAAGAGCGTCTGATTGGGCTTGTCTGCCGCGAACTGGTGGTCGAAGAGGTGGCAGACTGTCCTGGTGGAAATTGGCGCTCCATTGCATCTGCGATGCGTGTTAGCAACTCCCGGACGCGTTTCAGCTCCCCACACAGCCTGTCTGTGCACGACTCCATTCCCTCCCTAGAGTGCCTGGATGTCTCCCCGAGGTCAGCCCTGAGACGGGCAACCTCCTCCACATGTTGACCTACGAGGTCTGTGAGAGCCTGCTGGCGCTGGATGACGCTGGCCAGGTCAAGGGCAGTGGCGGCCTGTGGCGGTGTGTCTGCTGCACATCCTGACGCTGGCTGGTGTGCAGATGCCGCCGCTGGGGGGCTACTGAACACCTCTATGGACTCGTGAACGGTGATGTGCGAGCCAGGTGTGTGTAGGGGTGATTGCTCGGGGGTTATAGCAGGGCTTGGGGTGTGCATAGGCAGATCGAGTTCTGTGGGCTCATCCATGTCGGACAATGGGGCAATGGCTGCCGCCTCCCCTGCCAAACTGGCAGCAGCTGAGGGTGGACCCTCGGTGGCGGTGATTTGGGGGGGAGTGGACCCAAAGAGGGGGGGGGCAGTAGGGTTTTGCGTGGCACTGGCAGTGGCACGCAGGTGTTGTGTTGGACGCTGCAATGGGGGCCTTGGCCTTTTTCCACTTGATGTTGTTGGTGCGTCCTTGCTGGGCTGTGGCCTTTTCTTCTTTCGCACAGGGTGTGCCTGGGATGCTCCCTCGCTGTCTGTATGCGACCCTGTCAGGGACAAGAAGGGGGATGTCATTGGTTATGGTCGCATGTACTCAATGCAGGCTACATCATGAATTCATTTGGGACCGTTTGAACTTCATTGTGGAGGTAGCAGGTGAGGTGTCATTTCAGTGCCTCATCCATTCAGTGTTGTGTGTGGCACTTGGCTCTGTTGATGTATGCATGTGTGTGTGTTGGGGTCTGACGCTGACATGTGCAAGGTGGGATGCATGTGTGGATGCCGGGCCATCCATGCAATGATCCAGGGCTGCCATTTGTGGGGACTTGTACATTCACATTGCATGCTTGCATCAGTGCACTTACCTCCATCAGAAGTGTCTGGCACACCGTGCTCCATCCTCCCGACTCCCTCAATACATTGTACCCCGATGAGGTTTGTGCATGTCTCCTCCCACTCCTTCAACTTGATCGGTGACCCTGATCCTCCAGCGGTGTCAGTCTTTTGGTTCTCGGCCAGGATCATCCTGACCCGGAGTCTCGGGTCGTCCCATTGTTTTCTGCACTCGTGTACAGTGCGCGTGCTGGTGCCTACAGCACTCACTTTTGTTGCCACTTCAGCCCAGATTGCTTTCTTCTTTAGGAGGGTCTCCCGCCGCATGTCATTTGGGAAGACCACTTTTGCATTGTCCGCTAAGGTCTGAGTCAGCATCACTAACTCCTCAGTGGAGAACTTCTCCTTTCGCTGGCGGTCTGTGGTTTTTTTTAGTGCCTTGGGCATGGTAACAGTGTAGCAATGGATCTCAGGCAGCAAGGTAATACAAACAGGTCCGGCGGGCAGAGGATGGCAATGGATTGAGTTTTTAAAGATGGCCGCCATGCTCTTTCCCGTTCCTGTGCGATGATGCTATTTCCGGTTCCGGTATTTAACGGTCACCGCTATTAGCGGTGGCCGCTATTTGCACGATGCGTCAAGGCAGAGTTGCTATCTGCACTGTCGTGGAAGGCGGTAAGTGACTTTTGGGGGAGATTAGCGGCAAGGCTGGAGGGGCATTACCGGCATGGCGCAAAGCTCGTGTCTGCGTACTCGTAATGGTATGCTATTAGCGCCCTCCTACGAGGGTGGACACATTAAGGGCGCCATGCTGGTAATTTGCGGATTTTACCGCACAACGTGTAATGAGGCCCTAAATGTTATCAAATTCTTTCGATGACTCATGTTCAGACTAATTTCCGACCGTTTGCAATGACATGGCCTTATTCTAAAAAAATACCAGTGATCGCCCACTGGGTCATCACCGTGCAGCGGTTGGGGTCTTTATTTCCCTTTTTTGTATGAGGCAGGAGAAGAGTGCCAGTTTTATCAGCAGCTGGTCTCCATGCACCTTTACCAGCACTTATGCCTGCACTGCGCAGACCAGTACTCAGAGATTTACCCTTCTTCATTTTGCAACGATATAATTAACCTGATAATGTACAAGTTGGGGATGGATGTCACTGACCCACGTGAAAATCTATAATTCTAATATGTGTCAGATCTCAGTCACATGCACATTACCAGCCAACACTCATGCTAACAGCAACGGGTATAGCTAGATGCCTGTTGTTTGTATATGAGTGTCAGAACCCAACAATCAGTAAGTCTGTCTGTTCCCCTGTCTGTTGCCTGGATGGGTCTGTGGGCCCTCTCCCCCCACACAACATGCCTATGGATGCTGATGAAACCTCCATGCTCCTTGGTCACACCACACAGAAACAAAGGGCCACCTACCAATTCCCAGAAGTCCAGTTCCCCATCTATCCTCTTGATCCCTTCCTCACACTTTGAACTTTTCGACCCTCATTTCACCTCATCTGGACTGACACTTAACTCAGCCCGCCAGTTACTGCATGTATTCTACTGTCCTGCTAAAAAAAATATTATTTTTAGCCTGCCCATTTGCTACATGCATTTCTCCTGTCCTACTGAAAAATCGAATTTAGCCTGCCAGTTACTGCATGTATTCTCCAGTCCTACTAAAAATCTTGTTTTTTAGACTGCCCAGTTGTTACATGTATTTCTCCAGTCCTACTAAAATCATCGGATTTAGTGGGGCCTTGTGGTGCTGAGTTCCTCATAGATGGCACACATCCCTCTATGTCCCCCCTCCTCCCTTGTGTCCTCCACCTCTCCCTACCTACAAGTACATCTGTGCTCTGACTGGTAAGTGTCTCCCCCCCCTTCACTGTAGCCAACCATGGCACTATCCATATCTCCCATTCACTCCAACTGCTTCACTATCTCCTATACTTCTCCTATCACTAAATCTGGATGGAAGAAACTTAAGATGGACACTCTGGCCTCCAACCCAGGCCTTCCTATTGCAGTCACCTATCTCACAGCTTCCGCCAGAGAGACTATCACTGACATCCTCTTTTTGGTTAACTCACCTGACCTATGGACTCATGGTCGGCTTTCTCTCTCCTATTGCCTCTTCTACCATTAATGGTGGCACTGAGTGGGAGGTTCTCAATCTCTTCACCATTTCCAGAGTCATCATTAATGTTTATCTCAACTGAACCATCATGGTTCAGGGTCCTCAACCCAACCTTCTTCTCTTCGATAGGCTTCTACCTCGCCTCTCTAACCTCACCTCTCCCTCCGTTCAGGCTCCCTTGCCTTCTGTGCCTTCCTCCTCCTCTCCACATGTTACCTTGCCTTCTGTGCCTTCTGTCACGATCCATGCCTCTGACCCCCTCAGGTATAACAGCCCCCTGGCAGCAGTGGGGCTAAAGCCCTTCACACTGGTCCCAAGGGCCTTAAAACTCCATCAGAAACATACATGGAGTCAGTCGTGGTGCCTTTGGCACCAGGCCCATTATCAGGAATAAAGCAATACCAGTTTTGGAACTTAATCCAACATGGAGGCCTATTACACAGCTCAGTTCTTTAGAACCAAGCCATGCAGTCTAGTGTTTTGGGCGTGGCTGGGCCTGGAACTACTTGGCCTGGAACTACTTTACCTAGGCTATTTAAACCACACCCAAACAGCAGAACACGCTTCATGTTATTCTGCACTACTGCAGCATAACGCTCACTGTGTCCAGCTCCTGCTCATCTGCTTCTCCGGTGGCCCGATCCTGAAGCCCTAGATCTGGATTCCATTAATAACCTGGAAGAACAAGTACAGCATTAGCGAGCAAAAACACTTGCCTGTGAAGTAACCGGCCTTGAATCCATCCTGCGCTTCGCTTACCTCACCCATCTCCGGAGTTGACCGCAACCTGCAAAGGTAAAGAAACAAGACCAGCATTAATAACAATTCTTACCTGGGCAAGCAGTGAGTCCTGGCAGTACCCTGCGCTTCTCTTACCTCGCCCATCTCCGGGTTTCACCGCAACCTGCAAGGGAGAAGGAACAAGGTCAGCATTAACTAAGCACTTACCTGGGCAAGAAGCTTCAATCGCTCATCACTCCGGAACATCACTGCAACCTGTACAAAGAAGAGAAGAGAACACAGGTTAGCAATTAACACCAATAAACAGCGCAGCGCTCCGCGCATCAATAACTCACAGCGTGCTTCACCATAGGCGCGGCAACTCCAAGATCGCAACCATCCCTGTGAAAACAAAGAGACATTGTTAGGGAACAGCGTAGTGGAGCAAGACACTGAGAAGACAGAGAAAACGGAGGGAAATAAAGAGAAAGAATAAATATGGAAAAGACATTATAACTCACCTGGAAGACAGCAAGCAGAGTCATAGTCACAGCCGGTCTGGACCCGACATTAGGGCACACAGACCAGTGAAGCAACTAGGTCCACAGAATGCCTGCGCCAACCACGCTCCCCTGCACAGAGATTCAGGACGGTGTTACGCTCACCTGGTAGCCATTTGGACACCACTCAGCCCTGGTTGGATGATATGTGCCTCGAACCATCTTCCCGATCCCGGGTTGTGCCTCCGATGAAAGGTGAGCCTAAAATACAGGAGGGCTGTGTTCAAGACTGGCTGTCTCTGGTAGGGTCTCTCCCCACCTACCTTGGATTCAAACCTTCCCTTGGCCCTCTCCTCACCTTGTTTCTGTGTACGGCGTGCTCTCCGTCCTGCTCTCTTGGACAGGGGTGCGTAGTCTCAAGTGGGCGTGGGCGACCAAGTTACTTCACTGGTGCGAGTCCTTTTAAGTGTATTTAAGGCAGGTCTTGCTGCCTTGCAGTCTTTGTATTCAATACTGTTCGTGGTTAATGGGCCTCATGACACGGAATGCGGTAAACCGGTAACCATGCCGGTACCACCATTGAGGAAAGGGGAATTACCACCCCATTCCAAGGTTGGCGGGGCGGTAAATCCCCCTTTCTCCATGGCCCTTACCCATTCCCATTTTTACCCCATAGGGCTCAATGGGAATGGGGAAGGAGCTAATTACCAGTGGGCGTGATGTTCCGGGACGATGCTGACCAAAAGGCGACTCACCAGGTGAGATTCTTGTGATGTCCTTTGTTTGTGTGAAGCCCTTAGTATGCATTCACTAATACTGTCCTTCTCTCTCTCCTTTTCAGGTTTCTTCATTCCGGAAAGCATGCGGTGCCCAGAAGATGTAGTTCGCTGGATCGACTGTCCACAGGTAAGCAGAATCATGAGTTAAAGGCATGGTCTAGTAAACATTTTTATTGTCCCTACGGGTCGGCCATGTTTTTTTTAGCCTAAGTGGCTCGATTTTAGAAAACTTTCCTATGGACCTTACCCGAGTTTTCGTCCATTGAACGCACGCGAAAACAAGCACCAGGGAGCCGCCATTTTCGGATAATCCTATCTTTTCCCCGATCGCCCTGGCTGACCTGCTTTTGCGGCACTAAATCAATTCCCCCGCCCCTGAGCCTGTCATCAGCAGACTCGTACCGCCCATTTCCCAACGCCAAAGGACGTCTCGTGTCAACATTCGCTGCGCTTCAGCTAATGACGTGTCTCCATGGAAATGGCAGGACGCCTCTCTCCTCAATAAGTATAAACAGACCGTTTCACAACACACAGCAGCCGATTTTCGATTCCATTCCTCTCCCTGTGTTACTTTGAGTATTCTGTGACTCGTTTCAGTGCTCTGGTCAGCTACCTTTGCCGCTTGTAGCCCGTGCGAACAGATACCAGTACCACCGCTATAAATTATTTTAGTTTGTTTAACACACAATGGCTACAATAATGCCCTACATGTACGAGCCCGAGTATACCGAGGAGGAACTACTGGAAAAGGAAGCACACGAAAACGATGGGGATTCGGACGGCAGTTGGCAGGACGAATCAACAGATGAAGAGCCTGGGCCTAGTCGAATGGACGGCGTCTCCACCTGGTGCACATGCAATCGGTGCGAGCTAATGCCAACTGAGGACGAGAACTGCTGCTGCCGAGAAAACTCGGGATGCCTGGCCTACATTTCGGAAGGCGAGCCACGACCGCAATGCATCACCGAGCTGCCAGACTTCAGGGCAGCCTGCCTCACACGGGCCGTGTTGAGAATAATGATGGTGCTTATGCACGAACTTCGAGCAACTGTTCGTCCTCGTAATCCGAGTAACGAGTAAGTATACTCTGCTTGTCATGCCACTCTTATTTCACGGTCTTCTACTATTTCCATAATTACATCTACATATCATTGTAACGCATGTAAGTCGTTGAATAGTGTGCATTGTCTAGATAGCATTTGTCCGTGTAAAATGCCATTAGTTACAAGAATTGTCATTGACAACAAACGTTTATTAAACTTATCTTGGTAGTTTAAAAGCAGTTTGTTTCATTCCTTTTCACAGGTGGTACAGGCTGGTGGCCTATCGTTCCTTTACATGGTGGCTTCACGGGAGGCTTGGACACCGCGTTGGAAGAGTGATACCCGCCTGTGCCGTTCGTGCCATTAGAGAAACGTTCCCGAGTGACAGCAGTCAGTACAGGGGATTTTCTCTCGCTGTGCTGCAACCTGACCTGTATAATCTTTAAAGTCTTGTATTTTTGTGTCATGAAAATAAGATACAAAATAAAACACCACATATATTTTAACAACGGTTGTCTCGATTTTTTAAATGAATCAAGTGTGTCTCCATTCAAGGATGGACGTCAGACATCTGTGCTCCGAATGGGTGAAGGTCTGGTTGCTGTGAAACAGGGTGGTCACTATCTATCTAAGCTAACATAACATATTCTCGATAATGCATGCACTAAAACACACTTGTTCAAAGTCTTTCAGTAGGTTATGTCTCTATAAAAGTCACACATATATCTATACTAACATTTACCATTGGATTATACAGTCTTGACCACTATAATACACTGGATGAAGTGTGGGTCTGTACTCACAAGAATCTCTGGTATGTGGCATTTGTTATTGATAAGCAACGATATACTATCATTGATATAAAGGCGATATACTGTATATTGATATAAAGGCGGTTCGCGCCGGTGGATGCGCGTTGGCATGGGGGGCTGTCAGGGGCGCGAAAGGCCAAGGTGCGAAACTACATGTACACTTCAAAAGGTGTCCCACGCCAAGGGGCCATTGTTCACATGGTCTCCTCAGACTCCGTGTCTCCAGGCAGGCCTCCCCTGAGGCAGGCTGCCCCCTGCAATCCACATAAGTGTGTCTCCATTCAGCAGTCTTCCTGTGCCTTATCTGCACGCCCCAGGGCCATCCATCCCACCCCCCTGTATCAAAGGCGGTTCGCGCCGGTGGATGCGCGCTGGCATGGGGGGCTGTGACGGGCGGAAACGGCCAAGGTGCCAAACTACATGTACACTTCAAAAGGTGTCCCACGCCAAGGGGCCATTGTTCACATGGTCTCCTCAGACCCCGTGTCTCCAGGCAGGCCTCCGCTGAGGCAGGCCGCCCCCCTGCAATACACATAAGTGTGTCTCCATTCAGCAGTCTTCCTGTGCCTTATCTGCACACCCCAGGCCCATCCATCCCACCCCCCTCTATCAAAGGCGGTTCACACCCGGGGATGAGCGCTGGCATGGGGGGCTGTCAGGGGCGCGAAAGGCCAAGGTGCCAAACTCCATGTACACTTCAAAAGTTGTTCCACGCCAAGGGGCCATCGGTCACATGGCCTCCTCAGACCCCTTGTCTCCAGGCAGGCCTCCCCTTCAAGCAGGCCGCCCCCCTAATACCACGACATACATACGTCATTCATTCACAAACACACCCTAGTTTCTAATACTTTAAAAACCACTCGATATGTCTCATGAGAACATCTTTGTGCTTTGCAAGTCAACTCCTGAACGTGCTAACCGGGAACCACTGAGATCTATGCTAATCTGCTCGTCGTCGTGCTATCCGTGAACTTCTGTGACCGCTTCGAGCATACCCATCAGTGCGCTACCTGTGGCCAGCCACCTATTCTCCCGCAACATACTGCTCTGCTTGCTGAATCCAACTGTTTGTTGGTCAAGGTAAGGCCATGTATCCTGGTCATATTTCGCAGATTTTTAAATTTCTATCTATTTTCGAGTAGAGTACACAATAGTGCTATGTTCATTGGTCTCATTGCTATTGACTTGAGTTTCCATTGCTATGCTATCAATAGATCTATTTATTTTCATCTGTGTCTATTGTCATTGAATTGCATCCTTCGGGGGTCCAGTCTATAATGTAAGCATGTTTCCTTCTCGTGCAAGACAGAACATCCGAGGGACGAGTCACATGTTCAGATTTCAGTCACATCAATTATACATTTGTGCAACTTATGCAAATACTAAGCAGCACATAATGAACTGGCATGGTTCTCTTGAAGATTGTATAATAATGTCGATATTTACTTTTCAGATTTATCAACAATGCCTGCCTGTTCGATTAGCGGTTGCCCTTCGAAGACCCATGCGAAATCTGAAGGAACTACAATGCATGTATTTCCGAAAACTGTTGATCGAATAAGAGAATGGGTCAGACATTGCGGATATCCACTGGATGAGCTGGAAAGTAGAGTCCAACAAGTCTTAGAGGACAAGAGGGGTGATCGATACCGCATCTGCAGCCGGCACTTTTCCTTGGACATGTACACAACTTCTTGGGTAACAAAGAAGAATAAACGGCAAATGACACGGATATTGCGCTAAAAACGCTATTCCCACTCTATTCGTCCACATTCCGCCACCGGTGAGTCAAGTGTCCGGATTTAGCTTTCGGCCTTGCGGTAGTGTGTAGCCGAATGAATTAATTGATATTGTAGGTGTTCTATCCCTTGTAATAATTTCGATATTGATATGAGTGTATAGTTTTTTGAATAATGACATTTATCAATATATTCTTTTTCGATTTCATAACTCACAAACGCAATGTATATATATATGGGGACAGGGAACTGTGCTGTACTGAGCATTTTTCAAGTATTCTGTCGGCTTACATGGCTATTTTTAATATTGGCATTTCATTATCAATCATTAATTGACCTTTACAACTTCTTGACTATCCCCTGAATCTGAAGCAAGAACATTCTACATCCTTGACGTGGTCGCAGTTATCAACCACTTCTAGCGCGTATCAGGTAATCTTACTAGGCTAATCCGCTACATACTTGTTTTATGCATGTCAAGTAATAGTTTTATTCTATTGTGTAATTATTTTACCGAATGTTTGGTTACTGCTTTCCAATTGATATACACCTTAGTTATCGTCCACTGGTGTTTGTTTTCAGTTATAATTAGTGTTATCCATACTAATGCAAGTACTGTCTTTCAGGGAGATGCTGAAGCGTCCGCCACATCTACAACATTTCTAGATGTTTTTCAACATCAGGAGGTATGGATACTGACAGCTCCATCGAGCATCATCATCAGAGCTGGAATTCTTGTTGTTTGATTGTTCTACACAATGTTTAATTTGTGGTTAGCCGTTGATATGTACCTGTGCTGCCGACCCCAGGTGTGTGTTATGTTTTCACAATTGTAATCCTCACTAATGCAAGTACTATGTTTCAGGCAGTTGATGGAGCGTCAACCCCTGCACTTGATGCAGAGCCTGACATTCAAGTATACGAATCGGCGCAACAGCTTTCGAAAGTGCGCACTACATTTGCAACATCCATAGATATTCTTCAGCAGCACGAGGTATGGATAATGACAGCTCCATCATGCGTGATCATATAACGTGATTCCATTTGCTATACTTTCTTCCCTATTAACGCAAGTGCTGTGTTTCAGGGAGACGACGAAGCTTCCACCACAATCACAACATCTCATTTAGATGATGCAGATTTAAAGGAATCGTTGAAATAAATCGATGAAATGTGATCATATTTGAATTTTCCTTGATTCTTTTGGACAATGCATCTTTCGCGGTTATCTCTTTATATGTACCTGTGCGTTCGACCCCAAGTGTGTGTTATGTTTCTAATATTGAAAACCATACTAATCCAAGTACTGTGTTTCAGGGAGACGACAGAGCTTCCACCACAATCACAACATCTCATTTAGATGATGCAGATGTAAAGGAATCGTTGAAATAAATCGATGAAATGTGATCATATTTGGATTTTCCTTGATTCTTTTGCACAATGCATCATTTGCGGTTATTTCTTTATCTGTACCTGTGCCGTCGACCCCAAGTGTGTGTTGTGTTTCCAATATTGAAAAGCATACTAATGCAAGTACTGTGTTTCAGGGAGATGCGGATGTCTCCTCTCCAATACAACCATTCATGGCAGTCCATGCAGAGCCAGAGGTATGGATACTGACAGTTCCATCGAAATAGATCATCACTGGTCGAATACTTGTCGTTTGATTGTTGCACACAATGTTTAAATCGTATTTGGCTATTGAGATGTACCTGTGTGTTCGTCCTCACGTGTGTTTTATGCTAACAATATTTTGATACATAGTAATGAAAGTACTATGTTTCAGGGAGACAATGGAGCCTCATTCCGTGCTGTCTATGCGGATACAGAAAATATAGTCGTTGCAGCGCAAGAGGAAGGGAGGACATGCGGAAACGAATCGGAGCTACAGCGTGCAGATGTTGAAGGTCGAGTCAAAAAAGTTGCAAAGAAAAATAAAACAAAAAAAGGTTAGTTACAAACAGTTCATAACTTTAAAAAAATGTTTGTGCTGGGGACTATTTTATGTTTTTTTCCAGTCAATTCTACTACACTCCATCTTGTGTTTAAACTAAACATCCCTTTTCCAATCTCTCCTCCAGTTACCCGTGGGTGTCAGAACTATACACACACAGACAGTGAAGCGAATGAGAGATGTGGCTTGCCAGACCGTGTACACTATGGAGGAACTATTAATTGAGGCGAGGCGTGTTCAGGCTCGAGATGCTCATGTCCAATGGCCAGAACATGAATTAATTGTGTTTGGAGACTACAGCAAAGTTGCATTCGACCATAGCTACAGTGCGACCGCACCACCACAAGAAGATGTTATTGAATGTATTGAAGATAGCTCTGAAGTAGTTGCAGATCAATTTACACAATCTACACCCGCAAAAAATTTGCCACCAAAAAACCTGTCGACATTGTTGTGTTCTCCCATCAATGTTGAAGTAATAGATGTTGAAATGACAGAGAATGAACCAGCCGCAGCATCCATAGACGCATCAGAACTTGATATCAGCGATATTACTTTCCAATGTGTTGAAATCTCCACAACGTCAAAGGCCGAAACAACGTTGACGCAGGATGACAGTCTAATGAAAGAGAGCAAATACATTGTATTCGACAGTTGTTTGATGGAAATTATACGTATGCTGAAATGTGTGCATTCCATTAGAGAGAAAGTATGTGGGAAGCCATTGATTAATGTGACTCGTCAAATAAAAGGCAGTAACGTCAAAATAAATGCCGCCTGTAGATTAAATCATAGGTTCTCATGGTCTGCACAACCGATGCTGGGGAAACTGCCAGCAGGCAATCTACTGTGTGCAGCTGAATCACTTTTTAGTGGCTCCAGTTTTAGAAAGTTAGAGGCTTTCTTTCAGTTTGTGGGACTCCATTTCATTTCTAAAGCGCTGTACTACACATACCAACGTGATTATCTGTTTCCGGCCATTAGTGATGCTTGGAAAATTGAACAATTGTCTCTAGCAAGTACATTCCAAGGCAAACGATTCAGGCTAGCCGGCGATGGACAGTGAGACAGCCCTGGATTTTCTGCCAAGTACTGCACCTACCACTTTCAGGACATGGATAGTAAGAAAATTGTGAGTTTGGTGGTCGTGCAGGTAACACAATGTACATCCTCAGTGGCCATGGAGAAACTAGGTTTTATAAAATCAGTGGAATATCTACAATCGAGGGGAATGCACATTGACCTCATAGCCACGGATAGACACGTTTCAATTGCCAAGACAATGAGAGAGCAGTTCCCACATATTAAACATCAATTTGACGTATGGCATCTTGCTAAATCAATCAATAAGAAAATCTCGGCTGCAGGGAAAAAAAAAGGTTTTGAAAGTATTTTGCAGTGGCCACATTCTATCACCAACCATCTTTGGTGGAGCTCAAAAACTTGTGAGGGGTCAGTGGAAATACTATTTGAAAAATGGCGGTCACTGATGCACCACTGTACCAACTTTCACCGCTGGACAGCAAATGAACATTTCCACCAATGTGAACATGGCCCTTTGTCCGCAGAGGAGGCACGGAAGAAGAAGTGGTTGATTCCATCTTCACCGACACACAAAACCATTGAGAAGATTGTTTTCGACAAAACTCTATCAAGAGATTTGAGAGGACTGACAGAATTCTGTCACACAGGAGATTTGGAGGTGTTCCACAATATGTACCTAAAGTACAGGCCAAAGCGCTTGCATTTTAGCTTTCGGGGCATGAAACATCGCACTCTACTAGCGGTCTTGGCCCATAACAGCAATGTCGGACGTGAACAATCTAGGACAAGGGGTAAAGTAAGGATGCCTCGCTACACTAAGGTGTTTTCAAAACGAAGTAAGCAATGGGTGATCAAACCAGTCTATGATGAAATGCAGTTCGACTTTGTGAAAGGCCTTATTGTTGCTGTGTTAGAGAAGCACAGATATGGAATTTTGGACGTTTCTGTGCAGAGCAGTGATCCATTGCCACCGAACATTGCGACTGTGCCATGCCCACCCGAAGCACAGCTGATTGTGAAGTACAAATCCCGGTTTAAGTAATTGCAATACGATTGTCTTTTTGTAAATAAATGTTATTGTACAGTGTACCTGTAAACCTAACCCCTACCTTCACCATCATGGGTGGCGAACAAGCTGGGTGTCATCTTTGAATTCTTTCTATTCACCTCACATATGTGTATGTATATATTTTTCTCATGTCTCATCTCATGTAAATGTAAATGCTGCGCACTGTTAACGGAGGGGAGGCTTGCGTATTGCAAAAAATAAAACAAACAAACAAACAATAAATCTCACTTTTAACTCAACTCCTGTGGTACTTTATACTTTCCCTGACCTTCCGCCAAAAATTAAATGTCTCAATTTGGGCTGCAAAGCTCGCAGACAACGGGGACAAAATTGGGGCACTTAGAACGCGCCAGCCAAGCGGGCCGTGGCATTTGGGAGAGAAGCCAGTTTGCATTTGCACATTGAGGCGCACTACATAGACGGATTCTAAACTTCAAGTTCTCACAGATGCCTATACTACGTGATGTTGCAAATAAAGAATGCGAAGGACAGCGCCCAGATGAGGCCCACAAGTCGCACTGGAAGTATAAGGGTCTATTGTTTTTTGACCTTGAGACAGGGACCATGCCGAAAGAACTACATTTGAAGGGAGTGCGTAATAACGTAAGAGACGATAAGGCAGAAAATTCAGAAACTAGACCGAGTTTCAGTTTTAGGTCAGTATACGAAAAATCATTGTCAAGAGCACCGTCCGTTTTACAGACTGCATTACGAAGAGACACAATGGAAATTTCAAATATAATGTAAGTAAATCTTTATACGCTTTTATACCGGAATGAAGATTTAATGAATGGATGCATGAATAAATGAATGAATGAAGAGCTAGGAAAAGCAAGTAAAACTGTTCGTAGTGGGCACATGGGCATGCAGGTCCACTGGTCTCACCGATCTCGGTCCTTGGCCCAGCCACTTTTCCCTGCACTACGGGACTGTCTCTGTATCCTTCAGCCCCTTCTCCCGGCATTTACCTTGCACTTGCCACTAGCTGGCCCTATTGTTTAATTTGTATTCAACTAACCATGTACAGCCCTTCCCCATGCGCGATCAGAAAGACACCTGGCCTAGTAGGATCGTTGTCTGTCTGCCCTTGTTCCCCACCTGCCTCGTCACGCCTAGAAACACTTGAGTATAGGCGCGTTACAAATGCCATATCATATATCATATCATTGATTTAGTGCCGCAAAAGCAGGTCAGCCAGGGCGATCGGGGAAAAGATAGGATTATCAGAAAATGGCGGCTCCCTGGTTCTTGTTTTCGCGTGCGTTCAATGGACGAAAACTCGGGTAAGGTCCATAGGAAAGTTTTCTAAAATCGAGCCACTTAGGCTTAAAAAAACATGGCCGACCCGTAGGGACAATAAACATTTTTACTAGACCATGTCTTTAACGACGGGCTGAAGACAGGGTGGTGTTCACAGGTAAGATTCTTATAATGATGTTCTTTTTCACCTCTGCAGGTTGGCTGTTCCAAGGGTTGCTGGTATTAAGGACACTGGAGACCGGACTGGACACAGTGACCGTTATGCTGCAAACTGCAGAATAACGCGAAGCGTGTTCTGCTGCTTGGGTGTGGTTTAAATAGCCTTCCAGTAAAGTAGTCCAGGTAAAGTAGTCCGAGGCCACCACACCCAAAACACTATAACGTATAGCTCAGTTCTTGGGAACTGGGCTATGTGAGTGCCTCCATGTTGACTCCAGGCCCAAATCAAGTAGTCCCAAGTAAATAGTCCCGATTTAAAGATGTTCTCCATAATGAATATGAGCCTGGCACCAAAGATGCCAGGACTGACTCCAAGAGAGTCTTGGATGAGGTTGTAAGGCCTCTGAGGCCATAATAGAACCCCGAAACCTGGCCCTACCTGGCAGGTTGACTTGCCAGTGGGGGTCTGGGATAAGGGTCATGACAGACGGAGAGTTCAACGCACAAAAACCTAGGGTGAGCAATAACCCCAAGGGAGGGGATTTGGACCAGAGGGAGGTGGGAGTCCACCCATCACAGAACCAGTATCTTAACCCTCCATTCTCCTGTTATAGGTGCTACCCAACGTCTGGCACATAACCAAGCAGAGAGGGGTCCGGGACAGCGCTTAGACCTCAATCCAGTATCGTGTGGCGCCCCCGTGGATACCAGGTGAGCGTAACAGAACGTGAAGCCTCAATTAAAACATCCACCTGGGCATCATGGAAACATCAGAGACTGACCAACTAGTCCAGTTGGGAGAATTACGGGTCGAGGTGCTCTCCGTCCGGCAAGAAACCAACGCCCTTAGGAGGGAGTTGATTGTCACCAAGAACCGCACTGATGAATTAGCCAGACAATTGCTCCAAACACAGGCAGGGCAGGCTCCGTTGCCAGGAAGTATTCCGTCGGTTCCAGCCACATCCGTCAATCCAGTGCAGGTTGTCCTCCCTGGGGCAGTACCTTTGGCCCCACCAGAACGTTTTACGGGGGACCCAAGAAAACATGCAGCATTCATGAACCAGTCTCAACTGTAACGGTTACCTCTGGGGCCCTACAGGAATGCCTGGTCCGGTCTGTCAGCAAGTTGATGTCCGGTCTGTAAGCGCCTTCTGATGTTCCCCAAAACACTCCCTCCACTCTGCTCACTGCAGGTGTATTCACCCAGCAATCAGAGGGGCAGGAGTGGCCTGGAGGAATCGGATCTGGATCACTCTTATGTTCCGCCACCAAGGTGTACTGCATCAATGTCACTCTTAGTCTCTATATTGATTCGTTAATGCTTCTGCCCAGTTTCCTCACTGAGATTTGGTTATTTTCCCTCCGGTTCACTCACCCCCAGTTACTTCACTGAGGTAAGGCGGTTTTCCAGTTGCTCCACTAGTTAATGGGTGCCCAAGCCTGCTGTGACCGCCAATCCGCCTTCGGTTTTATTGGTTATAGGCATCTCTCCACTAGACAGTGGGTAATATGTTCTTGTGCCTGCTAATGCACTGTCTTAACTCTGTCCTCTGTTTTCTCCCCAGGATTGGTATGCTGATGAAGGAGGTCGTTGTGGATGACCGTGGACACTGCTGCGATGAACTGTCCAGGTAAAATAATGCGAGGGTGGAGGGCGGGGTTATTACAGTATGACGAGTCCGCCGCTTACCATGTGTCTCTTGTCTTTTTTTAGATGCAGTGGATGCGGGACACCGTTGCGCGAATAGACTCCAGTAGGAGTTGCAGATGAAGTCAGAAGAGTTCCACGGTCAGCCTTCAGGTAAGTAACAGATCTTGACTCGCGTTGTGACGTCTCAGGCTTCCCACTTAATGCAGATCTGGAGTCACAAAGTCTTGACACAGCACGGTGATCAGGAGTCTCAATATTGACCTGTAGTGCAGAACGAAGCGGGACTGTGGCAGGCAAGTGGCACGCTGGCAGCCGGAGAAAACGCTAATCACTGGGTGTGGCACAGGGTGGGGTTTATATAGCCCTGGGCCCACCCAGAACCACTAGACCACCAATGGCCCTCTAGATGCCATGTTGAATTTCACTGTTCGATCTAATCTGGGGGCCATATTGGAAGGGGCTAAATGCATGCATCAGCCTGTGTCTGCGCCAGGCAGCCAGTTTCTCGGTCCAGGTGCCTCCCTGAGCCTTGGGGGTCCCTGGAATCATGACATTGCCTCCATTTTCTTTGTAGACCCGGAGCCTTTCCTAACAATCAGTCGTGGATTGCCTTCATTCTGTCATATTTGAGTGGTAGTGCCGCGGATTTGTCCATACCGTTAGTAAGCCAGGATGACCCACTCTTGTGGATTTCAGGGGATTTCAACAGGAGATGGAGAAGCTGTTTGCCCGGCATACCCAGGGCCAAGCTCTGGATAACGAACTTCTGTCCCTCCGCCAAGGCAGCCAAAATTTGTTAACATATATCGCCACTTTTAACAGACTTGTCGTTGAAACTGGGTGGCCTGAGGAGAAACAAACAATGTTATTCCATCGAGGATTACGGGGGGAATTGAAAGACGTCCTAGCTCAGGTGGTAAACCTGCCAAAAGACTGTGCAGAGTTCATCAACCTAGTGATGCAGCTAGACCACAGGCTGCAAGATCAAAGGACAGATCGAGCCAGAACAGAGAATCGGACTGTGTATGTACGCTCAAAGGAGAACAGTCCGCGTTCATCAGAAAACACTTCGGAACCCATGCAAATTTGTGGGGTATGGAGCCCATCAACCAAGGCCGAAAGAGACAAAAGGAGACAACAGCAATTATGCCTGTACTGTGGGAAATCAGGTCACTTCCTCAGAGAATGTCCCGTAAAACCCCCTAGTAGAATAGTTGAAGCTACAGAGAAAGAAGGAGGAGAACAAGAGTCGGAAAACTTCCAGGCCCAGCAAGCGCAGTGGTCCGTTTGCCGAGTGAAGGAAAAGAGCCACAGACCTCACACCTTGCCCTGCCTGTTATTTCGATCAGTCACCAACAACCGTCTCGGATGCATGCTGTGGAGGCATACATAGACAGCAGAGCCGTTGGTAGCTACATAGACCAAGACCTGGCAAAAAGGATGGGGCTTCCCCTCTGTCAGAAAACGACAACTGAGAAGGTCACCACTGTCGACGGCACAGAGATAGCTTCTGGTCATGTAATTCAATTCACAGCAGAATTGACCCTTCAGTGCCAAGACGGACATTGGGAGGCCATTGCCTTTGACCTTATCAAGGCCCCTCAGTTCCGGGTGATTCTAGGGATGCCGTGGTTTGTGGCTCACAATCCTAACATTGATTGGCGAGCCAAGAAATTAGCCTTCTCCAATGAGTGTGCTCATGCATGCTACCAAGTGGAAATGCCATCGTCTGACCCAGAGACACCTGTCCAAGATAAAGAGGCGTTGGTACTAGGTGTAACAAGTACACTACCAAGCGGATACCATGATTTCAAGACATTTTACAAAAAGAACAGGCTAATACCTTACCCCCTCACAGACCATATGACTGTCAGATCGACCTCGTACCTGGTGCACAAATCCCATGTAGTCGAATTTATGCACTCACCAAACCTGAAAATCTCCACTTGAAATCATATCTGGACCAATACCTGGAAAACAGTTTTATCCGCCCGTCCAAATCCCTGACAGCCTTGCTCCTAATCTTTGTACCCAAACAGAAGGGGGACTTGAGAATGTGCATCGACTACCGCACACTAAACCAGGTAACAGTTAAAAACTGTTATCCTCTACCCCTTATCCCAGAACTGCTGGACCAAGTCAAGGATGCCTAATTTTACACCAAATTGGACCTCAGGGTGGCATACCATCTCGTGCGACAAAAGAAACGAGACGAATGGAAGACCACCTTTCGTACAAAGTATGGGCTGTACGAATATCAGGTGATGCCATTTGGGCTTTGCAACGCTCCCGCCCCAATCAAGTACTTCATAAACAATGTACTACGGGAATTGATTGACGTATGTGCCCTAGTTTACATCGACGACATCTTGGGGTCCTTCTCTTCTAAACAGGACCATGTCAGGCACGTTCGCTCCGTCCTTGCAAAACTCCGACAGCACCAGCTATATGCCAAACTTGAAAAATGCTCCTTCCATGTCACCAAAGTCGAGTTCTTTGGTTTCGTCCCAGAGGCGTCCGGATGGATATGCACAAAGTAGACGCCATCCTTAGCTGGCCATCACCGTCTTCAGTGAAAGGTGTCTAAAGTATGCTCGACTTTGCAAACTTTTATTGCCGATTCATCCCGGGTTTCTCCCAGAGTATGCACCCGATCACTCCTTTATTATGAAAAAACAACAAACTGTTCAAATGGACAGACGAGGCGGAGAAGGCCTTCCAGGAACTCAAGAAAAGATTTACCTCAGCCCCGGTGCAATAACACCCCCACCCAGATCTCCCATATGTAGTGGAAACAGATGCCTCCAGCATGGCAATGGGGGCTGTTCTTTCCCAAAAGGATCTCGAAACAGGCCAGTTACATCCAGTGGCCTTTCGGTCGCGAAAATTTACTACACCTGAACTTAACTATGGAATAACAGACAAGGAACTCCTAGCGATCAAGGCAGCCTTTAAGGCTAGGCGGCATTACCTCCTAGGCGCCAGACATACCATCACAGTAATCACCGACCATCGCAACCTACAATACCTCAAGACGGCAAAGGCTCAATCATCCCGTCAACTCCGATGGGCTTTATTCTTCACAGAATATGATTACATAATCACGTACCGACCTGGAGTCCAGAACAGAAAAGCCGACGCCATATTCCGCATGGGTATTGATGAGAACGCATATTCAACCCCAGACCCAGTGGCCATTATTCCAGGTGACAAACTACCAGGACTTACAACAACGTTATCTCTGGACGAACTCCAAAAGGAAATTCGGCTTCTAATGAACAGCAAGGCTCTACAAGACTAGACCACTCAAGGTGAACATTACACAACAAAGAACCAACTCCTGTATTTTTGAGGCCGTTTATATCTACCGAATAAGGCACTACAAGAACAAGTCATTTCTGGTTATCACGACCCCCTGATAGAAGGACATCCAGGAATTGCCAAGACCCTAGCCAAGGTGAAAAGAAACTATTGGTGGTCGACCTGGCAAAAGGACATTACGCAATTTATTCTGCCATGTCACATTTGTGCACAGAATAAATCTCAGAAACAAAGATCTGCGGGCCTTCCTCAACCCCTGGAAATTCCACCTGCACCTTGGCACGCACTCTCCCTCGATTTCATCACAGATCTGCCTCCCTATCAAGGGTTCAACACTATGCTAGTGGTTGTTGACCTATTCTCTAAAATGGCCCATTTCATTCCACTTAAGGGTCTACCAAACGCATCCAGTCTGGCAAAGGTGTTTTTAGAGCAAATCATACGATTACATGTTTTCTCCTCCATCCTGATTTCTGACCGAGGGAGTCTGTTTGTGTATAACTTCTGGATGAAGAGTTGTGCAATTGCCCAAATCGATATTCATGATGGCCAAATGGAACGGATGAATCAGACACTAGAGCAATACCTACAGTGCATGTTACATCAAGTGGAAGAAAGCTGGAAGGATGTGCTGTGGATAGCCGAATATGCCTACAACAACCCGCTACACACCAGTACCGGACAGAGTCCATTTTATACCGTATATGGAAGGCCCCACGCACTTCTGAATTAGATACTCCCATGGCCTTGGAAATGCCTGCGATGAAGACTTTACATACAACCATCACTCAAGCCTTGAAAAAGGCAGCAGAACACTTGATCCGAGCCAAAGAAAGACAGAAAAGATTCTCTGATCAACACTGAAGAAAAGCCCCAGACTACCAAGTCGTAGATGAAGTCTGGTTGGCGTCTCGGCACATGCCCAAAAGAGGAACTCGAACATTTTGTCCCAGATTTCTAGGGCCCTATACCATCAAGGCTATTATAAATCCTGCAGCAGTAAAACTAGCTTTACCACCAAATATGCAGATCCATCCCGTATTCCACGTGTCGCTCTTAAAACCTGTTCAACCTGGAACTTGGGTCGAAACACCACCAAATCCGGTACTGGTTAACGAAGAACCTGCATTTGAAGTCAAGAACATCCTAGATTCTAATCACACCAGGTCCAAGTTATATTACTTAGTGGACTGTAAGGAATATGGCCCTCAGGACAGGACATGTGAGCCTAGCGAGCACGTCCATGCACCACGCTTGGTAAGACGATTTCATCGGAACCATCTGACCAAACCAGGGCCAAACGGAGTAAAAACTTTGAGAGGGGCCTTAGGGGGGAGTGCTGTCATGATCCATGCCCCTGAACCCCTTAGGTATACCAGCCCCCTGGCAGCAGTTGAGCTAAAGTCCTTCACACGGCCCCAAGGCCCTGACAACTCCATCAGAAACATACATGGAGTCAGTCCTGGCGCCTTTGGCGCCAAGCTCATTATCAGGAATAAAGCAATACCAGTTTGGGACCTTAATCCAACATGGAGGCCTATTACACAGCTCAGTTCTTCAGAACCAAGCCATGCGGTCTAGTGTTTTGGGTGTGGCTGGGCCTGGAACTACTTGACCTGGAACTACTTTCCCTAGGCTATTTAAACCACACCCAAACTGCAGAACACGCTCCGCGTTATTCTGCACTCGTGCAGCGTAACGCTCACCGTGTCCAGCTCCTGCTCATCTGCTTCTCCGGCCGCCCGATCCTGAAGCCCTAGATCTGGATTCCATTAATAACCTGGAAGAACAAGAACAGCATTAGTGAGCAAGAACACTTACCTGTGAAGTAACCAGCCTTGAATCCATATTGCGCTTCGCTTACCTCGCCCATCTCCGGAGTTCACCGCAACCTGCAAATGTAAAGAAACAAGGACAGCATTAATAACAATTCTTACCTGGGCAAGCAGTGAGTCCTGGCAGCACCCTGTGCTTCTCTTACCTCGCCCACCTTTGGGTTTCACCGCAACCTGCAATGGAGAAGGAACAAGGTCAGCATTAACAAAGAACTTACCTGGGCAAGCAGCGCTTCGATCGCTCATCACTCCGAAACATCACCGCAACCTGTAAAAAGAAGAGAAGAGAACACAGGTTAGCAATTAACAACAATAAAGAGCACAGCGCTCCGCGCATCAATAACTCACCATGGTCTTTGCCATCAGAGCGGCAACTTCGAGATCGCAACCATCCCTGTGAAAACAAAGAGACATTGTTAGGGAACAGCGTAGTGGAGCAAGACGCTGAGAAGACAGAGAAAATGGAGGGAAAGAAAGAGACAGAATAAAGACGGAAAAGACATTATAACTCACCTGGAAGACAGCAAGCAGAGTCGGAGTCATAGCCGGTCTGGACCTGACATAAGGGCACACGGACCAGTGAAGCAACTAGGTCCACAGAACGCCTGCACCAACAACGCGCCCCTGCAGAGAGACGAAGGACAGATAGTTCAATGCACAAAAACCTAAGGTGAGCAGTAACCCCAAGGGAGGGGATTTGGACCAGAGGGAGGAGGGAGTCCACCCAATCCAGAACCAGTATCTTAACCCTCCATTCTCCAGTTATAGGCGCTACCCAACGTCTGGCACATAACCAAGCAGAGAGGGGTCCGGGATAGTGCTTAGACCTCCATCCAGTATCGTCTGGCGCCCGCGTGGATACCAGTTGAGCGGAACACCTTCTTCCTCCTCTGTACAGGTCGGCCCTACCTTGCCGTACTGCCCTGGCTCACTCTACAGCCTTAGTTCCTTTGCCACCCTCCACTATCCCCCTGGCCCTCTTGCCACCCTCTCGGCAGACCACCATCCCCTGTGCCCCGCTGAGAAAGACCCTTAAGAATGGAAAGATGCTCCACATTGCCACTCCACATTGCCACTCTCAACACTCGCTCTGCCATCAAAGACTCTTCTGACATCTGAAAGCTCCTCAAACTCCTCGAACTCATGGATCTTGATGTGCTCGCCATCACTGAAACTTGGTTCAAGGAGAGCTCCATCACAAGCGTTGACACACTCCCCCCAGAAGGCTACAACATCCTCTCTGCACCCAGGCGTAACAAGACAGGTGGGGAAGTGATGCTAATCTTCCCAGAATGGATACCTGTGATCATCATCGCAACTCAGGCCTACCCTCTTTGAGTGCCTAGTTTGCAGACTCTCACTATCCCCAAAATCTTCTCTCATTTGGCCTCCAGGTGAGTCCACTCTCTTCCTCTCAAAACGGGCTGACCTGCTCTCCTCTCTACTCTCCTCCTCCTCTAAACTCCTCCTGATGGGTGATCTGAACATCCATCTCGACTCACCTGACTCCTCTGGCCCTTTCTGTAACTTTTGCAACTCATTCGCCTTTTCTATCCTTCCATCTGGCCCAACACACACTGCAAGCCACACCTGCTCTCATCTCTACTGGCATCCCTCTCGCTATCCCTCTCACCACCTCCCTTTCCTGGACTGACCACTCTCTTCTCTCTACACACTTTAAGCTCTCCTCTTTCAGCAATACATCCGGCACAGCCACTGGTCTTCAAAGTTGCCAGGCCCATGAAAAAGTGACAGTTGCTGCTTTTGCCTCCTCCTACTCTCCTCCACCTACTCCCTCAGCTGAATCACACCTTGACACACCCCTCGCTAATCTCAATTGCTTTATCTCCAACACCCTTGACACTCTTGCCCCTATCATGAGGGTCGACTGAAGCCTTCCATAAAGTGCAACTCTTGGTACCACTTCAACCTGGCTGCCCTTAAATGCGAATGCAGGGCAGCTGAGCAGAAATGGAATGCATTAGGCAAACCATCTGACAAACTGGCCAGCCGCCTCCTTCAAAGGCATTTTTGACTATGCATCTGCACCAAGAAAAGAGTATTTATTCAAGCCTGCATCTCTGTGGCATCGAACAACACGGCCTAAATCCTCATAGTCTGCAAGGAGCTGGCCAATCCTGCTGCAGCTGCATCCTCATCTATCACACCGACCAGAAACTTTCTTTGGCCCCGGCTGCACACTTCACTACAAAAACCCTAGACATCCTTTCAACCATCTCTTCCACACCACAGCATACACCAAAACCGGAGCCTCCCTTGGCCCCCCTCCACTTACCCTCTCTTCTCTCTCATCTGTCACAGCGGATGAAGTTACCAGACAGGTCCAATCTATGAAGGCTTCATCCAAACAGGTGGACCCCTGCCTTCTAAAACCATTAAAGAAAATATTGACTCTCTCACCTTAGCCTTGGCTGATCTCTGCAATCTCTCCTCCACTGGAGTTTTCCCAACTGCACTGAAGCCATCCATGTGCACCCTCTGCTCAAAAAATCCTCTGCTGACCCCTCAATTCCGGCAAACTACCACCCTATCCCCATCACTCCCTTCCAGTGCAAACTCCTGGAGCAACTGGCTATCACTCAGCTGACCCTACACACTGAATCTTTTGGTTGCTTCCATGACTATCAATCTGGCTTTAGAGCCTCCAAAGGAACGGAAACTGCTCTTCTGAACACCAGTGAAGACCTGCTCCCAAATCTTGACACAAACACTGCATCTATCCTCATTCTCCTTGGCCTCTCTTCTGACTTCCACACGGTTAACCACAACATCCTGATCACACGTCTCTGTGACACCCTGGGGATCACAGGTCAGCCTCTGCCGTGGTTAACCTCCTTCCTCTCTGACCGACCAGCCCAGGAGGAACTCAGAGCCTTTAACTCGACTATCACTCTCTCAACCTGTGGTGTTCCCCACGAAACTAACTTATCCCCAGGTTCTTCTTCAACGTCTATATGGCTGCCCTGGCACAGGTGATAGACATCTTTACCTCTAACTTCCACTGCTAGGCGGATGACACGCAGCTATCTTTCAGGCATCTCTCAGCCACCTCTTCATCCTCGCTCATATCTAACTTGCTGTCCACTATTCAGTCATGGTGTGCTGCAAATGACCTCTGCCTCAGAGCCATTAAAACAGAGATCATGCACATCGGGAGCCCTGCTCCCGCTTTCTCACTTTTACTCTGGCCGGCCTCCCTTGGCCCTGCACCCACCTGCGAAGCAAGAAACCTTGGGGTCATCTTTGATTCCACTCTCTCCTTCTCCTCTCCTCTCATATTTAGGACATCACTGAAAAATCTATCAACTACACCTCCTCAGAGGTATTCTGCCCTTTCTCACTTTCCCCCAGAGGCACACTGTGTTAAGGATTTCAATCAGCCGACACACACCTTGGTCTCAGCCTAGGATGTAGCGCTCAATTGATATGCCTTTCTCTTTATTTTATGCAAATTCAACTTGTATCAAAACCCCTTTTTCAAATACCCATGGTCACAATGGACCATGAACCCCGGGGTTGGTGAAATTACAATATTTTCTTTATTTTTAAAATTCAAAGAAATCATACCATTTTTAATGTGGGGCAGCAATCACCAATGGGGTGATAGTTACAATGAAAATGGAATCAATGCACTTGTTTAACCTTCCCCTGGAACATATACAAAGCACACGTGAATAGGCACACTTTTGGGATTAGGTTAGATAGCATCCAAGTTAAGGTTTCCCCCTGCAATGTTCCCTCAATCCAAAAATAATCAAATTCTGAGTGGATAGAAAGAAGCAGCAGATAGTCAGGGACAGACTTTAAACCTGTAGCAATGGCCTAAAATAACACTCTCCTTTTACAAATAATGAATTAATGTGTGGTTAAAATATAACATACATATGTTTTATCACAATAACATGTATGTTATATCACTGACAATCACAAAGCAAAGGATCAGCAAAAGGCATACAATTTGAAAATGAGTGGAAGATTAGAGTATGCTGCAGCCAAATGACCTGTTGGAAAACTTTCAATTTTCTCAATTCCTGTTTTAAATTCCCCAAACTATTTTTAATAAAAACAGGTGAAATACTCTGATTTGGAGGGCTTAGGATTGACACAAGACAAAATTAATAAAGAGATGGCGCTAGCACTTTAGAAAGTCAAGGCCAGGTAGACGGATAATTCTAACAGTTTCAACAAGTTACCAGGGTATACATATGACTGCTTAGAGAGTTGGGTAAGGACAAAAGCAAGGCAAGGTAAGCTATGTGTTTCTGTGGGGTGGGGATTATACTGACAGTCCACTTTTGAGTTTTTGGGATTTTTGGACAGTCAACAGGTTCTGGTCTCCAGAGCTCGGGTTAGCAGGTAGTGGACTCTCCTGACCAAAGACAGCTGGGCAAGGTCTGGTCACTGGATGCTATGGACAGCTGGATGGCAGGATTGCAGAGGGCATGCAGTTAGTGGGCCGCAAGCTGGACTGATTTCCAGATGTAAAATGTACCACCGCTTTCCCCTTTTTGTTAATGGGATATTAGTGGTTTTTTCTGGAGCACTGGTTTTGCTGGAGTAGGAATCAGCTATGATTGGGTTCTGTAGTTGGCTCGGGAGTAGGGTCAGCAATGCTTTGGCCTTGTAGGAAAAATATGGAATCAGCAAGATAAATGGAGATCAGGAACGCTGGCGCAGGAGTTTCAGGAGAGCGTCTGTGTGGGGCTCTGTCATGGACTCTTATTTATAATGCATAGTGACATCACAAAAGTATATGCTGGGCAGGCTTAGCGAAACACACCTCTAAACCACTGGATTGGTCAGGGGTGCTATTCCCTGCCTCGCTCTCAGCTGGTCAGATTTCAAGGGCAGGATGCCTAATTTATAATGTGAGTTTTAAAATGTTCAAAACCTCCCACAGTTACTTTAGCTAAAATCCGATTTTGCCCCAAATGGTACATTTATACAGTTGAAGTCTCTTAGCAAATTACATAAACAGGTTACATATTTTATGTAGACCATTCCAGTCCAACTCAGCCATCTGTGAGACATTGTTTCACCCTTCTACTGGTTTCTCACGCTTTTCAGTGTGAATTATATTACTTAAAATTCTATAACTTTATCCATGTGTGTGGCTTATCAGGCATGTAAGTATTACACCTCGCAATGGCATAATGGATACTTTCCTTATAATACCCAATTATCTGCCATTTCTATTCCCAAGGTGTCAGGGGAAGCTACAATGTCTTTAATTAAAGTCCACAAAATCACATTTAAACTGCTACATTTTCACATTTTTGCAAAGTCCTGTGGCAAACATAAAAGTCTCAACATTTTTATTAATAACATAGTCCTGGGAGGCAAATGTCAGTATTGTTCTCCAAATATGGGCATGACTTTCCAATGCTACCCCCTGACCCCAGGGTTGTCACAGAGATTTCCTTTGAAGCTTCTGGTGGAATTCACAAATAGGTGTGATATTTCACTTCACACTTTGGCGTCCTAGAATGTCCATTGTCAGAGGGCTCAGCCCAGACCAAAGTCCGGCCCAAGTAGCAATTATCACTTGTGTGCCAGTATCTACTGTGAGGGGCCTTTTGTTTCTGGTATCCTCTCAGCAATCCTCTTTTTGGGCTGGCATCCCCCCATGTAGCCACTGCAGTTTCATTTAATTTTATTTATTTTTGCTCTGAATTGGAAGAGAACCTGCTGAACAGAACCATTTCATACATGTATTTTCACTGCACAATCCCATTTCACATTGCTAGGCTGGGAGAAGTTTCTGTTCACCATAGTACCTTCCAACAGGCTTTTTATTCTTTAGTTTGCAAAGGCCCATTTTGACACATGTGGTGAAGGCAGGCATATTCCTTTCAAATTTGGTTTTTGCATCTGCCTTTCCAATATGATTCCGTAGCTGTAGCCAGCTAGTTTTACATAACAGTCTGTACCACGCAAAGGTCCCCATGAAATTGACCTGTGCACAGAAAGCTGTGATTTTCTTGTCAAGCAGTGATTTTTGACATTTTGTAGCACAATTTAAGCATTTCCCGTGTAGCTGAAGGAAAGCTTTTGTTGATTTTCTCAGGTTTGGCTGGCACAGCCTGGCATTCAGGATTAAGGCTCTTTTCTGATGGAGCACAATGTGAATATGGCTGGGCGTGACAGGGTCTTTCTGATAAAAGCAGTTTGGTGAAAACAGGGAAAAATAGCATCAGAGTAGCATCATTTCAGAGGCAACATATTCCCTTTTTCAATGGGAATTTTGGGCTTGCAGCAAAGCAGCGCTACCTTTTCACCCCATTTCTTTAAGACAAACAGGAACACAATCTAGTAGCCTTTCTCAGGGTGCTTCCTGTTCCATCTTGCCCAATGGCGCTTGGCAAAACAGTGCAGCCATCTTTTTGTTGCTGCAAAATGCAGTTTTGATGCAATGGTTCTCCCTGGAGCCAGCACAGCCATTTTGCTGTTTCTGCTGAAGCGCAGCTTGGTTATGGAGAAATTCTGTTCAGTGGGTCAATGTAGCCCACAACTGTCTCCAGTGCCCTGGTTCTCTCCAGGCTGGACTATTGCAATAGACTCTTCCTCAATCTCCCTTCTTTTGCCCTGCACACTCTGCAACTCACCCAGAACAGAACTGCAAGACTTACTCTTGGCCTCAAGCCAAGGGACCGCATCTCTCCGGTGCCGAATTTCCTCCACTGGTTCCCTGTGGCTGCAAGGATCAGATTCAAGACCCTTTGCATTGTCCACTAGGACATTTATAGCCTTGGACCTACCTACCTGCAACGATGCCTACCTAAATACTGTCCCTCACGAGCCCTCTGCTCATCTACCTCCAACCTTCTGCGAGTGATCCGGTTCTCCAAGCAGAGATTTGGTGGAAGATACTTATCCTCAGCAGGTGCCTCCCTTTGGAATAGCCTCCCTGTTGCCCTACACCTTGAGCTGGACCTCCTGTAATTCTGGAATCTCCTCAAGACCTTCCTCTTCTCCTCTTGCTTCTCTCTCATTTTACCCTGCTAACCTAGTTCTCTCTCCTTTCCCTCCCTCACTCCTATTCCTTACAGCATGCTGACTGGCTGCCGGGTGTACCTCAGAGTCTCACTTGTCTCCCGCACCCTCACCAGTCCTCTCGCTCTTGCCTCAGAGCCCTACACACCACCCTCACTAAACGCACTGTGACATTACCCTAAGAGAGTGGCTCTCTCTGCACTACCCCAGTCTCAACTGACAGATGCCCTTGACCCGCACCTCCCTGTGACCATCCATGCATTTCTCAATCCATACGCACCACGCCTGAAGATCGTCTTGTCTGCTTCTCCCTGGCTTCATTCCTAATTGTACTGTTAAAATTGCAGAATCGCCGTCAGGCCTATTTGCTTTATCCCACACTGTTAAATGTATTGCATGCACTTACTCTGCCTGTGCAGACTAATATCGTCTCAGAGTTTTAAGGGCTCTAAGCGACTGTTGTTTTTTCCCACGTTCCTACCATCTTTGAGAACTTTGAAACTTGTCTGTGTATAGGAGCTATATAAATAAACAATACAATACAATAAAATACAAAACCAAAGTGAGACATTATCCAGTAGGTAGACACCTTTGTGAGTTGAGCTAAATTAATGAAGGGTTATTTGGAAATTTGAAAATAAATGTGGTACATTGAGAGTCCTGGTTTGCGTGAACCCGCTCCCGCAATCGTGACCCAAGTCTCAGACAAAGGGAGATTTCACCGGTTTCAAATCTGCAGATCAGAGGGAACATAAAGGTTCATATGGAATACAGTAGTAATTGAGAAAAGGGGGCATGCGTCTGGCAAAGGATTGGGAGACTTTGATGAAAGCTCTTACTGCCAACAGCATTGTCTTTAGGCTCTTCAGGCACTGGAACTTCTTAACGAGGTAGATTGGCAATCCCATTGATACACTATTGGTGTCGTCCAACCTGGACTGTGCCAGGGTGATATTTGTCTTGTCTCTGTGAAACCAAATGAAATAAGGAAATAGATGTTTGACCATTTTCAGGTGGTAAGATCCAGACTTTACAACCAGATCCAAACTAACATGACTGAGAGGAAAGAATGATTTAGTGCACACTAGGTGATTGATTATAGATACACAGCATTCCCTTTTTCAAAGACTCAACATTAAACAGTGTTTCCATATCCATCCGTTAAAGGATAGTAGCCACTTTACAAATGTGTTCCGTCTGGGATGAGAGCAAAGTTACTATTTCAACCAATTTGGATAACACATGCATAATTGTAGACTCAGAACCCAAAGGGGCATATAAGTCCTGTAAATCGACTGAGATACATATTATATATGGTTGGTGATAATTCCAAAGTTATATGGAACCATATTTTTTATTTGTATTTACTTAATAAAAATGTAAAGTATTCACCAAGAATCAAAGTAAAAGTGAGAAATTAAAGGATAGGGAGTTGCCATTGCTGGTGGCTTGAGAAATCATAAAATAATAGTTAATGTATTACAGCAAACAGTGGCGGGTGAGAGTGCTGAAAATAGTTAATGGAGAAAGTATACGACAGTTATGAAATATGTATTCAGTAATTTGAGTATTTACATATATATATGATCCAGCAGTTAGAGCAGTTGTGGATCAGGAAGTGGTTTATGATAGCACCATAAAACTCTGAGGCTCATTTGTGGGAGGCTAGATGGTCCTTGATGGCAATCTTAAAACCAGCCACTGTTGGATTTAACTTCAGTTTTGGGTAGCCACTCAAAATAGGAGCACCTCTCTTTTGTATTTACCTTGCCATTCTGGTTTGTGGTCAAACCACAACACAAGCTTCTCACCCTTTGCCATTATCCTTCACACAGAGCTAAGCAAACTCTAAATGTTCTACAATGAAAAGTAAATGAGCAGGCACAAGAAGTCTAGATGGGTTATTTCATATGTCTGTCAACTGGATGAAAAATAGGGTACACATGTAAAAAAGATGAGCATAAGCAGAGTATAAATAACTATATCAAATTTGATTGAGGAACCACAAAACATAATACATAGTAGCAATACAAGTATTTACAGTGTGATACAATAATGTAATGGCAGAAAATCACCTTTCAAAACATTGATGGAAACTACCTCCTTGCAATTGTGGTGTCTCATGTCAAATATTATCCTTAAGGGTAAATAGCTTTAAGCCATTATCATCATGTGACCTAACTAGAGACTAATTCACAGAAGTGTTTTATAATTGCAAAACTCCATTGAAAAACACTTTGTAAATCAGGGCCTATGTTTTTATCTCCCACCAATTCTGCTACACCATCACAGACTGGATGGTTAGGCTTTAGGCTTTCCCTTTTGCTATTTTAATACCTTTAAAGCAAATTTATTACAAATCTTGAATTCATCCCAGCACAAACAATCAAAAGCGGAATTAGATCATACTGATTGTATTCATCCTATGGTGATCACGTACCTATAAAAAATAACATCATTTCTTCATGACATCAAACGTCTCATCCAGTGCTCCAGATAAGATTTTGAAGTGGGAGTAATGTACACCCTATTTTTTAAAGTTGGGAATTAAAGAATTTTTGGGGGGTTAAAAATGTAAGTCCATTTCCCAATGGGAGTATTTTATAAGCGAGTAAAAATGTTTTATCTGGAAAACAGGAAAAAAATTTGTAATAATGATTACTATGCACCTAGTTATTCATGAACATTAAAATATATTTGTTTACTTCTTCCAATCACACCGTAATAATAGCAGTTTCCTCCTCTGGTTCTACATGTATTACTTGTCCAAACAAATACATGGAGTCGTTTTTTTTTATTATTATTTTTTTATTTATATAGCGCTAAAGCCCACACGCATCGGAGCACATTACAAAAAGACGGAACATATAGATGCAGAGTGACAGGACAGCGTGAAGATACATATAGTAATCATCTCATGGGTGCTAAGGGTTGACTTGGATCAATGGTTATTTGAATAAAAATGTTTTTAGATTCTTTCTGAATTGGGTATAGTTGGATTCAGGCTTCAGGGACAGAGGTAGTTCATTCCATTTGTGGATGCTTCTGGTAGGGAATGCCTTACCAAGGCCATTTAGCTTTTTTGTTGAGATGGTTTGTAGAAGGCCTTTGTTTGATGATCTTAGGCATCTAGTTGGTACGTGCCACTTAAACTGTTTCTTTAAGTAAGCTGGGGCTTTACCATATAGGCATCGATATACCATGGTGAGGGACTTAAAGGTGATTCTCTCTTCCATGGCCAGCCAGTGCAGATCTTTCCTATCGCCTGTGATGCGTTCTCGTCTTGATCTGCCTGTGATTGTCCTAACCGTGTTGTTTTGAGTAACCTGGCATTGCTTCAGACATTTACTGTTTGCTCCAAGGAGCAAGGAGTTGCCATAATCGAGTCTTGAGAGTATTGTTGCTCTGGCTATTGTGGTGCTATTCTTCTGATCAAGTAGGGGTCTGATTTTTTTCAAGAGTTTTTGATGGTACTGGCAGTTTCTTTTTAAATAAGCTGTATGAGCCTCGGCTCCTAGAGAGACTTGTAAGTAAACTCCTAGCGTCTTCACTTTCTCAGATACTGGTATTAGAGTGTTTTTGATATTGAATGAGGAATAAAATGAGTTCAGTTGTTTTCTGGGATGTGGGGATCCAAAAATCATTAGCTCAATCTTGGTGCTATTTTAGCACATCCAGTTGTCCCTCATCCAGCTTTCGACAATGTTATATATGGTGGTTAGTTTATCGCTGTCTTGTTTGTAATCTCCGCAGAGCTCGAAGACCAGCTGGGTATCATCGCTGAAGTTGGTAAAAAATATTCCCATTTGGGACAGCATGGTGCATAAGCATCGCATGTACAGGTTGAATAGCAGTGGAGAGAAGCTAGTCACTGGTTTTGTGTTGGAGGCCTTATTTCCCCAGACAATCCTAGATTGCCTGTCTTGTAGAAAAGAGGCTAGCCAATCAGTTGCCTCTGGTGAGCAATTTCCTGAAAGTTCAATGGCTTCTCAGAGCCTTGTGTGGTCAAGCAGATCAACGGCTGCTGAGAGGTCTAATAAGATCAGTAAGCCTGATTTGCCCTTGTCTAAAATGCCTAGCATCTCGGTCTGGAGGTCTAAAAGAGCCGATTCGATACTATGACCAGTCCTAAAGCTGGACTGTTAGGGGTGTAGAAGGTTATTTTCATCCACGTAGCTTTGGAGCTGTTCGGTGGCTACTCTGTCTAGTATTTTCAACAGAAAATTACAGTTTGTTATGGGTCTAAGGTTTGCAGGATCCTGTTGGTCAAGTTCTGTTTTTTTAGGCAGGGGAGTGACTGTGACTATTTTGATTATGGGGGGTACAGTTTGATCCCTGAATGATGTGTTTACCATTCTTCTAAAGAATGGAGCAAAGATGTCTGGGTTTTCTAAAATTAGTTTAGGTGACAATACATTTTCTGAGCATGAGGTGCATCTTATGTTTCAGAGTGATTTCTTCATTTCATCAAGTGTTATGGGCCTGAATTGAAATTTGGGATTTTTCAATTCAGTTTCCTTTTCAATGGGTTTGTTCTTAGTCAATGGGCTATTAGTCTGGCAATTCAGAATAGTCTCTCTGGCTTTAATGATTTTGTTTTGGAAGGCCATTTGGACTTTCTCACAGTCTGATTCTGTAGGCTGGAAAGGTGGGGTAAGTGCCTTAGGTTTATCTATAGATGTGAGAATCTGGAAGAGCTTTCCGGTGGAGTTGGCAGCAGTGTTAATAAGCTCATTGTAATGGTTTTTCTTGAGATCGATGAGTTTGGATTTATACTTGCAGTTGGCGTTCTTCCAATTTGTTTTATTTGTTCGTTTGTTCATTTATTTGTTTGTGCGTATCATATCAATCAATACGTTTTCACATATAAAACATCCATAAAAACGTACACAATTAAATAAATATGGCACATGTTCAGATAAACAACACTCTTAAAAGCCCATAAAATAGTTTATAGAAAATATGTTACAAGAGATTGCTTAAACCAGAACTGTTTCTTATAGTTTGTTTCAGAACTTCATTCACCCCATATTGTCACAGTCTTCTTACCCCACAGTACATATATAAAAGCCGGGCGACTCTGATGGATGTTTTGGTGCCTCAGTATGGGTGCAGGGTACGGCTACTCCCAAGTGCATATTGCTTACAGAAAAATAAAACATGGGGAGCAGATTCCGGTATAGTCAGGCAAAAAGGACACACTTATGTTAGATTCCTATCCTGATTTCTTTGGCATAATAAACATCTAACATTTAAATTAAGGCATTATAATCGTAATCTAGTAATACGACAATGGGCTTTTAAGAATACCCTATTCATCAAATACGGTTGGGCCTCAGAAGAGCATGATATTGCTAAAGTGCTAGATTGAAAATAGTGATTTAGTTAATTATTTTTCTTCTCTAGCATGTACACGTACTTTCGATGTTGCTCGCTATCTTAAAGATACCTGACTTTTTGGGCTGTGGGCGGTAAACGTTAGAGGGAGCGACCAGTACCGTATGTATATATAGCACCCTGTCAACATAATGTAACTACGGTATTTTCAAACCTTTGTCTGATTTCATAAGGTTGCACAAAAACAAGTTGGTAAGCTTCCCTTTATTACTTGTTGCAGTTCTCAAAACAAGGGGCAGTGTGCTGATCTTTGAGGTAACAGAGATCTGCCTCCCTGTTTATTGGATACAACGGAGTCGAATTTGGGAATGCCAATAGCCTCCTGCAGAATTTCCTCTGGAATAATTCTAATCTAGCTCCATTTTCATGGCCCCAAATGCCTATTCAGTATAATGCAACATATTTGGCCTGAGCTTCATGTGCACGCACCATCATTTCATAGGGTGGGCCTTCAGGTTTTTAGCTAAAGAGAACGTACCCCAACAGCCTGGGACATTCCTATTGTTTTTTCTCTATGTTCAATGTATTGCTCAAGTTAGGAGAGAAAAGGACTCCCAGCTATTCATCGGGTTGCACCTCCTTAATGTAATGCCTGGAGACCTATTGAGGATTTCTTGCCAAAATCCAAGGCCACAGAGTTACATGCATTTACTGACAGACCACCCTTGCTTATATAAACTGTGTATGGATTAATATGAGTTTGAAGGGAATTTGTTGTCCTTTCAAGAAGCATAATGTTGGCAGTGTACGAAAGAATAGGTATCATTTTGGCCATTAACTTGTGGGACATTGGCAAATGTGTGTAAGAAATTAGTAAATAAATTAAACAAGAGGGGTGCCAAAACACAGCCTTGCTGAACCCCCTTCCCTAATTCAACCGAAAGCTGTCACTCGGCAGTCACTAGAGGACCTAACAACTGCACAATGATCCATTTGCAAATAAGAGATAGCTTGTAAGAGATCATGGTATTAACCAACTTTTGTGTATTTACAAAGTTAGATTTTGCACTTTCTAGGGAACAAAAATGTGTTCCTTTTTTTCTTCATCTGAAATGGTTTACAATATGATGAGTAAAAACCTGACTGGTTTAAACCGTGGATCTTTTTTTCTATTGCTTTCTTCATGAAGACCTTGGGCTCATTGATGAAAAACACAATATTACATGGGGGATTCTGCTCACTGCTAAGACAGTTATTCACTTCTGTTCAATGTGAAAAAAGTGTTACTAGTTTCTCAATATTAGTATGTGTACGCAAAGTACAAAATTAAGAACACAAACATAAACAATGAGAAAGAAAGAGAAGAAAACAGCCAATCCCTATGCTGTTAACATTCTCCTTTCAATTTCAAAGATCATGACAACATATGAATAAGTTTAAAAGCACACATATCATATCAGTTGTCAATCTTTGCATGATAAATTGGGAACAGGAAGAGTTTGAAGCCAACCTCGTAAGGATATGTGCATGTCTTTTATATTCACACTCTGATCAAAAACAATACCTTGGTATCTTCTGTCATACCCAATCTGTCATCTGAGAAAACCCAATTACCTTTCAATAATATTCTTAGGGGGCCCATTACATTTTCATCTTTTGTTTTGTATCTCAGTCGTGATTATCCTCTAAGTTAATTGATTACCCTTTTCCTCAGTCACTAGCAAAAGAAAAGAAATGACAATTTAAAACACTTTTTGCCAATTTTTATTTGGCTAAGTGTATTTATCAAAATATATGTATGGAAACGAGTGTCCTGTGATTAACTGTGTTTACATCTTGACCCTGGGAGTGGGTGGTATTCTGAGGGTGGATCACATCGGAGCAGAAGGCTGTCGGGGAGATGTGGTTATTCCAAAATTACTGGGGCTGTATTCTTCTCTGTGAAGAAGACCCTCTCATTCCAGAGTTCCTGACGGCATATTGTCATTATTCAGAAACCTTTAGTGGTAAAACCCTGAAACATCCTTTTGTCAAACATTCCAGATAGAATAATATTAACTTTTCATGTGTACATAACACGCCTAAAACACATTTAACATCTACTGTTTATGATGGTTGTTCTATAAACAAAGATGTCCAGCAATACAACGTAAAACGGTATAAAGTTCCTTTGACTCCAAGTCCCAGAAAGCCTCAAGTACTGAAAAGAAGAAGAGGAGTAAGTTGGCAATGCAGAATGAAAGTAACATCAAGTTCAACGTGCAGTCTAGTTGTCAGGCTCACAATTAGCTGCTTGGGACATTTAAATCTGAAGATCACTGGCAAACAGAGAGAGGAGAGCTGCAGAGAAAGCGAAGCGGCAAGCGGACCCAAAGGAGGAGGCAGAACCATGTAGAAGAGCCAAACACTTACAGCTACCTGCCTGGAGGGGTACCTCACCAGAGGAGAAGAAGTCTGGTAAACCCACAACGAGTGCCCTGGGAACATGTGATGACTCCTGCAGAGTCATCATAAAATCCCAGCCTAAAGTCTCATCCCATGTGGCCAGGGAAAGATTGGGATTCCTGCTACATGCAGAGGACACTCAGCCGGAAGAGGAATTGAGGCCAGCCACCCCGAGGGAGAGATAAACTCTATGCATCCTTTAATCCGTTCCTTCGTAAACTTTTCACTGGTGAGCGTACGTGGCTCTAAGCTCCATTGACTGCCATCGCAAGCAGTGGCAGGCTGCCAGGAGCTGTCACATGCTGCAGGAGTACTTACGAACGAAGAAGCAGAACCGCTGAGTCAGAAGGCGAGGCCAGGTCATACCGGTGAGTTGGCCTGATGCAGTTGACCCTGTTGGAGACCGCTGTGTAATTATGAGTACCTAACATTTGAATCTAAGAAAAAAGGGTGCAACTCTCCTATTAAGAGATGTAGAATAGGGGAATATTGTAACCCATATTGCCAAAGCCAAAATGGGGAATATCCAATAAAATATTGAAATCTGCATTGCCATAGCCAAAGAGGGGTAGTAGTAAAGAAAAGGGAACATAACTTTCCTGAAGAGGGATATCTTATAAGCAGACATTATTACCTGCATTGCCAAAGCCAAAGAAGCTAAGAGAAACACCAATGCAATTTGAATGTAACAGTCTCAGACCGAGATACCTTGAGGGAGGAAGTTGTAAACCTCATTAGCAACAGCCAAAAGGGTGTAAAAGTAGAAATCATATTGCAGGAGAAAAGCTCTCCTTGTGAAGAGGATAAAGGGGAGAGAAATGTAACCTGCATTGCCTATGGCAAACAGATCAATGTGAGAATAATTGTCCTGTTGTGCAGTATACTTGTGGAAGAAGCTGTACGCCAATTGTTTTGAAAGTTAAAAGATTAAACCAAGAAGCAGTTGTTGATTCAACTTTCCTCATTAAGGATTTAACTGTGGAAAGTTTTGGAACAAGCCTTAGCACAGAGTACAAGTTGTATTAGTAGGAGTGCCATCCTTGTAGGTGAGAAAACCGGGAAAGGGACAAATAGCGGTTAGTCCTGGCAGGCCAGTGGATCAGAAAGAAGATAACTTGATGTACTGTGAATGTGGTACAAGGTTGTGGTGGAAAAGAAGTGGCAATTCCACTACCCTGTTTTGATAAACTGTTGTATAATCATCCTGACTAAGGTATTGTTAAAAAAGGAGAAATGCGACGTGATTGGTTTTCAGAGAAAAGTTTGCCGTAGTGCTAATCAGGAATGGTATTAGTACTAGGGCAAACTTTGCCCTGATGTAAAAATGCATCAAAAATATATCTTTTTAACACTAGTGCAATTTTAGCCCGGGTGCTTTTAATATGCCAAACTGCACTTGTCGAGGTGCAATGGTTTTTTAATGTGTCCCAGTGTTTTTAAAAATAGGGCAAACTTTGCCCCAGTGCCAATACCGTGCAAACTTTGCACTTGCACCGGTGCAAAGTTTCTGTAATCTGGCCCCAGGTCTCTGCGCCCTATGCCACAGACAGCCCTAACTGCTCCATTTGGGATGGTTTGCAGTTTCCTTAAATTTGTGTTTGTGGTATCTGCCAATAAAACATTGCAATAATCCAGCTTTGAGTTGATAGTCGCGGTAACTGTTAAGGCTTGGTTTGCTTCTGAGGGATAGGGTCTAATCTGCCATATCAGATGAATTCTATAGGTGCAGCCCTTATCTTTTAATACAATGGTGACTTGTGAGAAACTGTCCCTAAGTGTACACCTCGCAATTCTGACCCCCCACAGTCCACTGGAAGAAAGACAGCCGCAACGAGACCGAATAAAGATGTGTTCCTGTGGGGTTGCCTTGGTTCTATCGACGACTAGGTGGAAAGCCGATGTGGAAACCGATCGAGAGTCTGCCTGACAGAGGACACCTGCCCAACAGTAAACTAAAGTACACCTGTGAGTTGACCCAGAGAAGTTGGGAACCCCAGGATGTACCAACAAACTTATGAACATTTAGTAAATATTTTGAATACTGACATAGTAGAATTGAAGGGCAAAAGTGGTAGACATCTCCTTACATAAGATGTGAATTTGGGCAAACTTTGAGCATCCATTGCCATATGCCAAGAGACACTATTGAAGAATTTGAAGCACAAAAGTTGTCCAAATATCCTTATATAAGATGTCAATTTGGGGAAACATGGAACAAGTGTTGCCATAAGCCAAGAAGCACTTTTGAAAATATTGAAAGTCTAAAGCTGTACAAATCTCTTCATGTGAAACGTCGGTTTGGGGAAAATTGAAACACACATTGTCAAAAGCCAAGAGCTACTAAGAAAGAAGTTGACAGCCAGAACTTGAACAAACCCCCATATATGGGATTTCAATACGGGGGAAGTTGGAACAAGTAATATCTGAAGTCAATGAGGTGAAGAATTGCAACTGTGATATGTAAGAGAAGGTGAACATTGTAGGAAGACCTGGTGAAATATACACATCAGGAAGTGAACCGTTTTTGCAAAGAGATACCTGGCAGGAGAGTACACCAGCAGATCTGCAAGAACCAAAAAGTTGGCGGGGATACATAGCAGGAGAGTAAACCAGGATATCTAAAGATTCAGTTGAGAAATTCCTGGCAGCAGAGTGTTGTGAGTCAATTAAAATGGTGTGGCTCCTTTAAGAGAGGAGTACGCACCGTGGCGGGAAGGGGAACGGAAGGGGAGGGACTAGAGGGAGGAAAGGGGCAGTCATGTTAAGGACTTGAATAAAGAAGGTTGTCCGAGACCCCGCTCTCTGTCTCAGTCATTGAGAGAATGCGTGATGGTGTGTGAGTTACCCGTCAACAACTGGCGACGAAAGGCAGAAGAGAACCCATGCGCCACACCTGATGACTAGTGCCTAACTAAGGAGGCGGGCCGTGTGCCTGGCAGTTGTGGAGGGGCCCGTGTGCCCTGCAGCGGGCTGGTGTGCCCAACGCCCCGGAGGGCCTGCGTGCCCAGCAGTTGGCACAACGCCTCGGAGGGCCTGTGTGCCCAGCAGATGTGAAGGGGGCCCGTATGCCCCGCGACGGACCAGTAAGCCCAACATCCCGGAGGGCCCGTGTGCCCAGCAGTTGTGAAGGGGGCCCGTGTGCCCTACAGCGGATTAGTGAGCAGGGCTCGTGCGCCCAGCAGTTGCAGAAGGCCAGGACGCCCTGCGGTGGAAGAAAAGGGGCGCGTACGCCCAGCAGCAGCCAAAGAACGCGGAGTTCGGAAGACCCGCGCTCCGGAAAAGTAGGTCGAACTATGAGGCCCTGGATTGGGTCTACGCATCATACGCACCCAACTACCAAAGAAGGCCCGTGCGCCCGACCACATCAACAGGCCCAGACGACCGATCCTGCACACACAGCAGCCGTTGCGTGCGAGAGTGCCGGAAGTGGGCCCGTGTGCCCGACCACATCAGCGGGCCCGTGTGCCCGACGGCGGTAGGCAAGAGCGCCTGCGACAGGGCCGAGCGCCCATAAAGACACTCGCCCGGAGCAAAAGAAAAGAAGAAGGGAACAAAGCAACAGCACGACGACAGACCACAAGGCGAACTCCGCCACGTGACGGCCCGACACCGCGGTGCCGCAAATATCCAACGGGGGAGACCCGAAACCTTCACAGTGAGTAGGAGCGGATAGGAACACTGTGTGACACGCAGACTCGCACACACGAAAACAGTACTACCTGAACTACCTCAACCAAAACCTGTGCAACAAACTCCAACGCTGAACTACATTCATCCTGCCCTCACCCACGAAAGAACAGCCATGACTGACCAGGCACAAGCTACCGCAGCGGCAGGGCCACCACCAACAGCCCTCTCCTCACATGCTAGTCTCATGAGGAGACCTAGCCCATTTACGCTCAACCCACACCACGACCAAGGCCAGCGCTGGGAGGAATGGGTCGAAGAATTCGAGGACTTTGTAGGTGCCATTGGCACACAAGACCCTGCGAACAAAATCAGTATCTTCACCAACGTTGCCGGCGGTGAAATAAAAAACATCATACGAACAATTCCGCCACAAGATCGGACAACATACCAACGTCTCCTCGCAGCCATCAATGAAAAACTAGTAATTACTCCCAACAGGGATTACGAAAGGTATACCTTCAACCGATGCACTCAACTAGCCCATGAATCCATCGGTGAATTTGTCATACGCCTCCAGAGGAAAATATCTAAATGTGACTTTGCCAATTTCAACGACGACGAAGCCATTCGACTACAAATAATAGAGGGCTGCATAACCTCCATGTTCAGAAAACACCTCCTAAAGAAACCTCTGACTCTGAGAGAAATACTGGACCTCGCACGTGTATATGAAAGAATAGATATCCAAGCGGCTGCTATTGAGAACCCAAAAAAGGGAGACACCATCGCCGCCATGTCACCACACATGAGATTACAAAGCCCACAGAACAGATCGTACCCCAGATATCCACTAGTGAGACCCCAGGGAGATCGGCAATGTTATCGATGTGGATTTGAATTCCCACACAGAGGACCTTGTCCCGCAATTGGACAAAAATGCCTAAGGTGTGGCATGGAAAACCACTTCCAAGTCATGTGCAAAGAACAGCTTCCGGAGACAGGACCCACTCGCTCGATGGGCGTTCACAATCCCATTACCCAACCAGAATCACTGAGAGAACAACAGGACCGAAGACCATCCGACAGGAGTATGCCACACGCCACAATGGCTTACCAGCGCCCGAACACCAACAGAGCCCTCCAGGACCTACAGGTAGAGCACGACAGGCAGGTTCACGAACTATATGACCATCCATCATACGACCTACCGAGAGTATATGCCCTAGGAGAGCACATAACAGAACCATTACAAGGAAGGATGACCACTCCAAGGATGTTAGAAAGCGACCTCTACAATAACCCACGACCCAGAACACCACCGGCCGACGATCAACAGCCTACATACCTCCAAGACGGGTATGACAGGGAATACATCAGGCTCCTTGACACCACCACGGAGGACGCGTCGGCTCCCAAGGTGACAGTACAGCTGGGCAATGCTCGAAACCTATTCATCGTTGACACAGGCGCCACCGTCAACGTCATGAATGAGGAACTATATCACCTGCTAGCTGCAGAGTACCCCCTGTACCAAACGAAAACCCACATCTTCCAATGGGGCGCTACTCTGCCACTGATATCGAAAGGACAGTTCCACTGCGACTTAACCCACAGAGGCCTCACAGTGCCGACAATAATACACGTCATACAGAGTCCCTCCGTGGGTCGATGCCTCCTCAGTTATAGGATGGCTAGAGCAATGGCGCTCATAGACCTACAGTATGAACGCGACGAGATCATCCAAGGACGCCCATCGGACAGACAGGTAATTAGAACCATGACCTGCAAACCCATTGGCAAAGACACTCTGATGAACAAATTTCCCAAGCTATTTGAAGGAGTAGGAATGCTTAAACATTCCGTCATCCACCTACACATCGACCCTACAGTCGCACCAGTCCCGCAACATCCCCGCAAAATAGGATTCCACCTTCAGGCACAGGTGTCCAAAAAGATACAACTTCTCCTACAAAATGACATCATCGAGAGGGCCACCGGACCAACACCATGGGTGTCGCCCATTGTGATAGTACCTAAGGACAATGGGCGCCTACGCATATGTGTCGACATGCGCATACCTAACAGGGCCATACAACGTGAAAGACACCCAGGCCCGAGTCTGGAAGACATGCTGGTTAGATTGAACCAGGCCACCCACTTCTCAAAACTGGACCTTAACCAAGGGTACCATCAGCTAGTGATTGACCCCGCTTCTCGTCCAATAACCACATTCGCCACACACGAAGGATTGTTCAGATACAAACGCCTGAACTTCGGCATATCCTCTGCAGCCGAAATTTTCCAAGAAGCAATCCAACAACTCATATCCACAGAAGTGAATGCGCTAAATTATAGCGATGATATCCTCATCTTCGGAACCACCCAAGAAACACATGACAAAGCCCTTCTGTCCGTATGCGAGATCTTACATGAGGCAGGCCTCACCCTGAACGGCCCTAAGTGTGACATTAATAAGACTAGCCTCAAATTCTTTGGTCACATATTTTCCAACAAAGGCATCACGGCTGACCCGGAGAAGATAAAGCCCATCAATGACCTTCGGCCCCCAGAATCGACAGAGGATCTAAGGTCCTTCTTAGGAATGGTGGGATACTGCGCTCGATACCTGCACAACTATGCCACCATCACAGACCCCCTACGAGCGCTCCTCAAGAAAGATGTCCCGTTTTCCTGGAACACACAATGCCAAGCAGCCTTCCGGATCATAAAAGAGAACCTGGCAAACCATCACCAGTTAGCATACTTCCACCCAGAATGGAATACCATTATCACAGTGGACGCCAGCCCGGTGGGCCTCGGGGCCATCCTGGCGCAAACAAACCCCTGTGACCATAAACAACATGCAGTGATAGCATATGCTAGCAGGGCCCTGTCCCCTACCGAGAGAGCATATTCCCAGGCAGAGCGGGAAAGCCTGGCAGCAGTCTGGGCCACAGAAAAGTCCCATCACTTCATAATAGGACAACGATTTACCCTTGTGACAGACCACCAAGCACTGCTATCACTATTTGGAAACCCAAAGACAAAAATGCCCCCACGGATCGAACGGTGGGGCCTCAGGCTTCAAGAATACAATTTCATCATCGTCCACAAGCCGGGAGGGGATGCCCACCCCGTTGACTATCTGTCAAGGCACCCGACGGAAGGAAAGGACAGTTCACTGGCTCATGAAGCTGAGAGCTACATCGCATACCTTTCCACCAATGCCATGCCGCCCACGATCTCCCTGGAAACATCCGCAACCAGAAGCAAGGCTGATCCCACCATTAGAGCGGCCCTACACCTCACCCGCACCAACAGCTGGAGGAATGCCCAACACACAAGTCAGAGTGAGGAAGGGGCTGATAAGAGAGACCTAGATCGCATAGCAAAGATACACCCCGAACTAGTGGCAACAGACCAAGGGATACTGCTGCAAGGAAACCAACTGGTGACGCCAAAAGACCTGAGGAAAACACTGGTAACCATAGCCCACGAAGGGCACAGGGGAATAGAGAACACCAAGAAAATCCTAAGAAGCTATGCGTGGTTCCCATACATGGACATAATCGTAGAGGACGTCCTAGCGCACTGCAGATCCTGCCAGCAAGCGGCGAGAGGGACAGACCCAACCCCGCTACGGTCGATACCACTCCCTGAGAAACCATGGCAAAGAGTCGCCATCGACTTCTATGGCCCGCTAGAAGAAGGAGGGTACCTACTCGTAATGATTGATGAGTATTCCCGATTCCCAGTCGTCAAACAAACAAACTCCACGTCGTTTTAGGAAACGGCGCCAATCATCGACGAAACATTCAGCGAGTGGGGCATCCCGCTAATAGTGAAAACGGACAATGGATCCCCCTTTCAAGGACGAGACTTTGCGAGACTAGCTGACCACCTTGGGTTCCGCCACCAGAAGGTCACGCCCCTCTGGCCCCAAGCCAATGGGATGGTCGAACGCTTCATGGCAACCATTAAAGCGACACGATAAAAGGCCCTAGTCGACCAAATACCACACAACCAAGCAATGTGCCAGATGCTCCGGAGCTACCGGAACACGACCCACAATGCAACAGGACACACACCTGCTGAACTTATGATAAACTATAAGCCTCGAACTCGCATTCCCCAATGGGATGACTATACCCCAGAACAGGATGCTGTGATACGAGAACGAGATGCACAAAAGAAGGCACAAGCCAAGGAATGGGCTGATAAGAAAAGGAGAGCCAAAGAGTCACAACTCGAGGTGGGACAAACAGTCCTGGTCTGCCAAAGACAGCTCAGGAAGACGGATACACGATATGGCGCGGAACCTCGAGTGATAACGGCCATAAAAGGGCCAATGGTGACCGCAGTGGGAGAACCTGGTGAGATCACGAGAAACGCATCATTCTTCAAGAGACTATATCTCGAGGAGACAGAAGATCCAAGAGCAATAGAGACTGATCAAGACCCAGAGGAGGAAAACGAACCAGATCCGCCAACATCGCCAGCAGGCGAGACGAGAGAATCTCCGGGCAGGCCGCAGAGAACTGTGGGAAGACCCGCTAGACTCATTGAACAAATATAGGCCCCGGCTTTAATGTTAAGCGCGGGGAAGATGCTGTGAGTCGATTAAAATGGTGTGGCTCCTTTAAGAGAGGAGTACGCACCGTGGCGGGAAGGGGAACGGAAGGGGAGGGACTAGGGGGAGGAAAGGGGCAGTCATGTTAAGGACTTGAATAAAGAAGGTTGTCCGAGACCCCGCTCTCTGTCTCAGTCATTGAGAGAATGCGTGATGGTGTGTGAGTTACCCGTCAACACAGAGTACACCCGGATATTATTTTTGGAGCAGTTGTGTGAAAGAAAACTTTGACATTTCAAGCATTTGTTGAAATTAAACATTTTGTCATCCTGAAGGTAGAAAAGGCTTCCTTTTTGTTATGCTCCAAACAGTGTTGTGGAAAAGACATTTGCTTTGCCATCTTGAGGAAAGTATTACGTGAAAGAGACATTTTCATTAACTTTTACAGAACATTGTTGGAACAGAATATTTTCATCGGTTTTCCTGGAACAGTTCAGGGGAAGGGAACCAACCCCTGGACACAAGGATTGTTTTGTTGGAATTACACATTTGGATTTTGACACACTTTCGTTGAATTGGAAACAGAGACATTTAACTTGTAGCTTTTGATTTTGTGTGTTAGTGTGAGGGTCAGATATATTTTGAACAGACGGTTAGCTTACTTTAATTTTAGTTTGATAGGCAGGGATACTCTCATTAGGATAGGGGCCGAGAGGCCTTTATCCAAACCCTTTTTCTTTCATTGAAAATGACCAATGTTGAAAACATTACAACTTTGTGTCCACCTCTCATCCGGTCTTACCGCTCACACAGGACATTTCCATTTTGATTGTCAAGTCACTTGAGATGCAATTTCAGCAGAGAAAATGTCTAACTATTAAGTGTAAACTCCAAATCTGTTTGGTCGTCTGAGCCTGTATTGTTTTTGTATGGAGAAAATGTACTAAATGGTCCCATGGGTTTCTACTTCATTCTAAGGCAAATGTTTTTTTTCATGTTGTCACGTATGTAGTTTCAATAAAATGACACTTTCTGGAAACCAAATGTAGTATCTTTATTAATAATGATGAATAATATGGTTATATATATTGTTTTCTTCTGTTGCCTATCTAGGAGCACAGGTCAGGTAGACTACCATACAAGTTTTCTTTCTTGTTGTGTCTATATCAATAAACCCATTCCATTAGGCATGCACGCATGTCATTGGCCTTTGTGAAATAATCATCTTCTTTATGCGCCTGTGCCATAGATGTAACAACTGCCTATTTGGAAAAATGTCATTCTGCATACATAGGACTTGGTTCGTGTAATGAAGTATTGTGTCTTTGAGAAACTGTGTGGTAGCAGATTTTCCAGCCTTTTCCAAAATCACCAAGGTTAAGAAATCAGAGCTCAGAATGATTTATTGCAGTTTGGAATTTGTGATGAATATCTAGAGACTGTTCATCCAGTTTAAGAAATTAGTAAAGCCATCTTTCTCTCCTTGACAGATCTTCAAAGGAATTGTGCACTATTATCCCTTATACATATGGAAATTCATCTCAAATGGTTTCCATTTGAAAAACAGCCATGTACAGGTTCACAACAGAATGTGCAAACACTAGACCAATTGGCATTCTGATTCTCTATAGGTGAAACATTGCAGTATACATAGAACCATTTTATCACCTGCTATAGTTCATAAATCTACAAGGAAATAAACTTCAATCTGTAGATTTACTCAATTCCTATGGGCCTCTTCTGCAACTCTCACCACTTGTGTTTGGGTAATTTTTCTGCATAGTGCAATAATATGTAAGGTAATTTGTTGTTCCTTTTGTATCACAATGTATGCCTTCTATCAATGTAATAACAGTGAATGTATCGTCTCAAATTGATGTGTTTCCTGTGCCATTGGTTGGAGGAAGATGTGAAAATATTTGCAAATGGATTCTGATATGGAACCCAGTTAGGTAATATTTGGTGAACTTGTTTTGTTGTGGATTTTTGGGAGTACATAGATGCAAGGATGTCAAGCCTCTATTCTTTTTAAATAATGCATTTTCTGTTCAATGATGGTGTGATTCTGTTTGGCCTTCCCTATAGTATTTTGAAGCAAAGAGCTTGTCCCTATTTAGGGCTCTGAACTTAAAGGGCCATATAAAAAACAATAAAAAATGTTGTTCATAATGGTTACAGTCTCATCTTCTAACTATTTTCCAGCAAAATATAATTCCCGTCTATCATATTTTAAGACTTTTTGGAACTATTCTCTTGTTACGGTCATCCTCTATGTTGTGACATGCTTTCAAGCCCAAAGAGTAAGTGAACATCAGAGGAGGGAAAGTGCAGGCTGCAGATGCATTATAGCAGCAAATGAGGAAAGTAAAATGTGGCCTTTTTGTTCACACTATACTAAGTTTAATCATGCCCTACCAATAATAGTTGTTCCTGAAGTAGTAGTGCTACCTTCAAAAATAGAAATAATACTTCTACATCAGTTGTCCCAAAGATACTAGCAGCAGTAGAACTATTTCTATTACCTGATGAAGCAGTGACAACATTATCACTACCAGTGATAGCAGTAGTTATTCTACAGCACTAACACTTCTGGCAATATTAGCGCTCCTCCTAATATTAGTAGTACCCCATCTCTAACAGATGTATTACTACTACCCAGTACTACTAATACTGCAGTGTTACTGGAAGTGGTAACAGTACTGATACTACTGATAATCATAATAGCACTAGCAATATTACCAGTGCTACCTCTGTAAGTAGCATCACAATTTCTGCTGCTACTTCGACTACTGCTATTAATATTACTTCTACCTATTTTAGTAATAGTCTTACTAACGGTAGTGATAGTAACCATACTACTGTCACTACTACTAGAAATATAGGCATAGTATATTAGTGGTAACCCTACTACTGTGTCTCTTTGTATTACAACCAGTATTGCTGATAGTAGCAGTGGTAGTACTAGTAGGACATTTATAATTACAATCGCTATACAACATACACTAGCAGCAGCAATATAATAGCAGTACTACTACTGGAAACACAAGCAGCCGTGCCAGTGTTGGTAGTACTGATTTCGCTATTATTTGCATTATTTGTAGTTTTATTATTATTATTATTATTACTACTACTGTCTGTAGTACTACTGGAAGTAATAAACTAGTAGTGTCATATGTATGCCCTATTTATTACAACCTAAAATGGAAAAGTTTAATATATTTTACAGTTACAAATAGACTGTTTAATGCAAATGCTGATACAGTGTTTTTTAAAGTGTCTATTATTCCTGAGATTTGTGCTATTTTGCTGTTTTTGCCATTTTAAAGTTTGCTTGGCAAAGAAGGAGCGCTAACAGGATTAAATCGGTAAATTAATTGTGAGGGGTTTGAAATGTTAACTTATTTGTATTTGTGTCAATGTATTGTTTTATAATGATGATGATGGTGATGTTTTGCTGCATAGAACTGCATAGAATCATCTCTGAATTCAAATCAGCAGGTTGCACAACTCCCTCCACACAACTCCCAATCCCTACACGATGTATTTTTGGAACAATTTCAAAACATTGCTATTGACAGACATTCTGCCATCATCTCTAAAATAGAAATAATGCCCCTGCCTATTCCCTTCCCACTGCCCTTTACCTGGCCAAGCTCCCTCCCGATGCAAACTTTTGCCTCTTTCTGTTCAATCTCATATCAGGAGTTCCTCTCGGTCCTAGCACAAAGCAGCCCATTAGGATCCCCTGAGGACCCTTGCCTGCCTGCCCTCTTCAAAATCATCCTAACCTCAACTTGTGCAGGCAGTATCACCTGGTCAATCCTGAACCACTCTGTAACATTGGAAATCTTCCCGGAATCCTTGAAAACCTGCTACATCAAAACCCTCCTCAAAAAACCCATACATGACCCTCTCTTCCCCAGACCTACCGGCCCATTTCCAAAACCCGCTTCATTGCCAAACTCATGGACCGTTCAGCATACAAGCAACTCAACCTCTTCAGTGAAGCCAACAACCTCCTTGACCCTGGGCAATCTGGCTTCAAACCCCTCCAAGGAAAGTGTCTGTTTGGGAAGACCAAAAAAGAACTGTGGATGTTGAAGGATGAACTATACCCATTCTTCCTTGACCTCTCTGCCACCTTAGATACCATTGACCAAACCATTCTCCTAGACAAGCTACACTCTTTAGGAATCAAAGATACTGTGCTTACTTGGATCTCCTCCTTCATCTATAATCACTCACAAATCATGCTTCTCCATCCTTTCACCTCTGTATCCGGCACAGTACCGAAAGGTGTCCCACGGGGAGCATCCCTATCTCCTCTCCTCTTCAATATCTATCTGAACCCATTCCCTGTACTCATCCACTCCTACAATCTCACCTGCTAAAACTAGACAGATGATACTCAGAACATCTTTAAAATATCAAAATCACTGGGCCCCACCTGCCCAGATCTGCCATCCAGCCTCTCGGATATTGACTATTTGATGACGACCAACCACCTCATCCTCAACCCTGGGAAAACAGAAATCCTAGTCTGTGGGGAAACTGTGCTCCTTCACCAACCTATCCCCTGGACTCACTCTCTAGACCCCCACACCGGGAACCTCCACCTCAGTTAAAAACCTTTGATGCAGGCTGTACACAGATGTATCCCTCTCCCAACACATCAACTCTTTAACCAGAGGTGTTTCTTTCACCCACGCATCCTCAGGCGTATCTTCCCATACCTCAACTACCCTCACTGATTCGCTACCATGATCTCCATCAGCCTCTCTCGCTAAGACTATGCAAACTGATTTATCTAGGCGCACCACCATTCCAGCTAAGGAAACTGAAAGAATCCAAAATGCTGTGGCCCCCCTCATTGGCCTCCCTCCCAGAGAACACATCAGCCCTATAGTAAAAGTCCTCTGCTGGCTCCCTATTAGTCGACAAACTACCTTTAAAGCCATGTGCATCACGGACCATGCCATCCAAAACACCGGCTGGGAATTCCTCCTGGACACACTAACTTGCTAACACCCCCAGGACACTTAAATCCGGCACAGCATCCCTCCTAGTTGTCCCCCATTACAACTGCACCAGACTGGTAGATCATCCTTCTCTGTCCAAGCTCCAACCATTTAGAACTCTTTGCTCCACCACACATGCAACATTGGTAATCACCTGGCATTCTGAAAGGCCCTCAAAACCTGGCACTTTCCTTCCTCCTCTTGATATCTTCTCACAATCTATGCTATAATTGACCTGCGCAGAGAAGCACTGGCCCAAACCCGACAACACACCTATCCCCCCACTCCACCGCAGATGCCATCAGCGTTTGCAGTGGCACAAATTATAAACTCAGCCCCTCAACTCTAGACAATCATACATCACTCCTCCATCCCTATGATTCCCCACCCACTGTTCAGGCAATCAATCTAGGGAGTCCTCAGCTGGCGAGACCATCCAATTGTGTTGGACCTAGGAAAGTGACATTGAACATTAACTCCATCTGAGTTTAAGACATGTATAACATGTACCACGTCGGTGGACGCATGCCGCAGGCACAGCCACCCATCTATGCACTATAGAATGCAGTTATGGCTATGCAAATTCAGTCTAGAAGCTTGCATAGCCATCCACACTGATACCCATGAAGTGCCTCAACACCTCTTCCATTGGTGTACAGCGATAAACTATGAAAAATGTCAGCACTGCTGTACATACATTGAGTTTCCTGCACTAGCACTGTATCTTAAACCACCATCAACACCCAACCATGTGCCTGACCTCCAGGCTGTTTACTGGAGCCTAGCCAGCCGTCCTATGTTCTAACCTGGCAAAATGCACACACGCATCTTAAAGGTAACTCTCATATATAAACTTCAGTCTCAGAGAACATTCCAACTACAAAATGCAAAGTGGCCATACAAATTGGGAATGGGCGCTATTTTCTGCATTTTAAATCATAAAGCACAACATCTTGCAGTGTATTCTATTTTTCAGTGATGTGGCTCCCAAAAATACTTTCCAAAGCTATCTGTGAATTAATTAATTTTCTGTAAAAATGTTGTCATAATCCTGGGGATTAGGTACCCAATTTTGGTCTATCTTTCAAAAGCCCTGTTTAGATAATGACACCAATTGGCAATTCTGTCAGGTAAGAACTCCCTACAGTGTGTGGACCTGCACCAAATTCCCTCTCAGGTAATCTGTTGTCACTTTGGGAAAGGCCTCTGCATTCAGTTCAGTCTAGTCTGTATAAGGCCCTTTTAAAGAGATTTACCCATCAACTCCATCCAGTTGGAATCTAATCTGCTTCTCTACTTTCTGTCGGGCTGTCATGCTTATCTGTTTTTTTCAAAACCTATCTTCATTTTATGTGTTTAAGCTTAAATAAACAGCAAACACTCCCTATACAGGTAAGATTAGTAGAACCAATTTCTTTTAGTCTGAGTATTTGATTGGTCTATAGATCCATCGTTAAAGACACATCTCACATACCTCCTTTCTTATTGCCTCTTTCACATACGAAAGCTGGATACAGGAGAGTCTGTCTTCAATTTTAGCTTTATTTCCCAATTAGCATGCCCCACCCAAAGCATCTGACATCACAGAATTACATAGGTTACGTCAAATAATTCCACATATTGACAAACATAAGTTCTCAGAGTCTTTCACTGGTGAAAAGCATCATGTTCTATAGGATCAATTGGTATGTCATCTTGCAGTCTTACCCAAGGAACCAAGATTTGTTTACTGCGGACTGTTCAATTTTCTTTTTCATAGTCACTGCAGTAAAAGACCATGGCGATAATATACTCTTGGTATTGATGATAGGCCTATTTGTGTAAAAAAGATTTCTGTTTTAGTAGTGCGGAACAGCACTCTTTTGAAGAATGCACAACATGATGCTGGATAAACATTTTGATTTCCTCTATTGTTTCTATTTTACTACTTTGCTTGGAGGTTTAATTTTTCAACAGGTAGAATACAAAGTTTTCTTTTGAGCTATAGCATACTATCTATTACTGCCTTAGTTAATATGTTCCTTTGTTGAAACACAACTTTTTAACAGAACTGTGATTGTCATTTTAAGTAGAACAATTTTTTTGTAATGTTTTGCTACATCATCAGTAGCGGAAATCAATGACCTACAGAAATTCTGCTTTCAGAAGTAGAAATATGTTTTAAAGTTGTCAGATATTACTCAATTTAAATTATTTCAAGAGTTGCTTATGCACTACTATGTTTCTTTTATGCTGAATGGCTAACATCAACTGTGCATTTTTAAAATTAACATGTGCATATTTTTTCCTTTTAAATATTTACTTGTATATATTTCATTATGCAACACACTTTTCTGTTGCACTTTGGTTAACATGTTTTACTATCTCTTTAGACACAGATTGTTTTCTCCTAGTAGCATATGTAGACATTTTGAAAATTACACTCGCCACAAATGGTTTTCTACCGCCTTAGCGGAACTTCGAACTAATAAAAGGCCGGCGGAACGTAAGTGGCATGAAGATAATTCTGAAAAGAACTTGCAGGCTTGGAAACTGTTAGAGAGGACGTATAAAAACAAGATCACTGAAATTAAAAAGACCTTTTACAATGGCCAGTTAACTCAGCCGGAGACCAGACAAAATAACTTTTTAGAACTTGGGAAAAACCTGTAGTTTCCATTCCACTCATTAAACCCACCAGTGATGACTGCAATAAAGTGCAGAAATCCTTTGCGGATAAAAGGCAGAAAGCGCAACATAAAATAACGGAGGAACTTCTAACTTCCACTCCAAAGACCACCTCCTCTTATAATCAGAGCACTTTCAGGGAAACTAGTACAAACTCTTGCTCGGGTTTGTCTACTCCAGTATCTGAAATCCATCCCAGCAAGATCAAGGTATCAGTTTTAGGTTCAAAGAACTGAATATGGCATAGATGCATGATGTACTTAAAACCATGCATACTACCAACTGTCCTAGAGAATTGATCTCATCCAAAATCATGCTGGAACATGAAGAACTTTTTGTTCCTTTCCTGTGTAGGTATGTGAACTCCTCCTTCCGAACAGGTCTTATCCCTCAATCCATTAAGAGTGTAGCAGTGACACCACTGGTAAAAAAAAAAAGCAGGATTGGACCCTTCAGACGTCGCCAATCTCAGACCCATTACTAACACCTTATTTTTTCTTAAACTCATTGATAAGGTGGCCATGGTGCAGCTCCAATCCTATGTTTATACTGCAGGTATTCTACATGAAAAACAGTCCAGGTTTAGGAGCTTCCATGGCACGGAGAGTGCCTTCCTTGATCTCCAGACACACATGCTCTGAAAACAGGAACAAACATGGTGGCTACGGTTAGAGGACTCTCGTTACAGGCAACTACATGGCTTAAATCCTTTTGGGAGGGCCGCCTCTCGCGAGTTTACTGGGGTGACAGTGCCACCGAGGTTGAAACCATCATATGTGGAGTACCACAGGGGGCCCGCCTCTCCCCTCTATTATTCAACATTTACATCTTACCATTGTGTAATGACCTGGAATACATGGATATCTTTTTCTTCAATTATGTGGACGATTTCCAACTGGTCCTGGAAGTCACTGGGGATTACGGAAAAAGACCAGCTGTTGTTGGACACAACTTATTTGCTGATAAAAAGATGGATGTCAACAAACTGGCTGTGTCTGAACGCAGCCAAGTCAGAGCTTATGCTGTTTGGCCCAAGACTCTCTAGAATCGGTCTTAGTCAGAGGTATTCCAACTTTATTATTTATGGCAGTCAAATAAAGATTGTGCCTAAAGTCAAGACTCTTGGCACTTATAAAGCCTAGACTGTAATGCCCACGTAGCTGCCATAAAAAAAATACAAACTATTATCTAAAGGTGCCCTGACATGTCGCGCCCCTGATTTTGATAGAAAATCGAACCAAACTGGTGAGGGCAGTGATCCTCCCGCGTGTGGACTATTGTAACGCCTTATTGGCAGGTGCTAACAGGTCAGATATCCAAGAGCTGCAAACAATTCAGAACTCGTATCACGTAAACGTATCATCTTTCAGATGAAACGGTCTGAACCTACTACTGCAGCAAGGAAACGCCTATATTGGCTACCCAGGGAAGCTCGTGTTCAATTTAAGCTGCTAACGATTTACCATAAATGGATCTTTGGGAATGCTCCAGCGTACCTGAAAACTCGAGTAAGTGCGTATCATCCTCAAAGAAACTTGAGATCTGCTGAGAGCCTTTTCCTGAAACAGCACCATGTTAAACATGCCAGGGGCTTCAGGCGGGCCTTTCACGTTCAGGGGGCAAGAGCCTGGAATGCTTTGCCATCATGTGTAAGAAAAACTAAAAATCTTCTCGAATTTAGAAAGCAGTTAAAAACAGTGCTATTCAACCAGTACGATTGACTCCTAATAGCTTGAGCCTCATACTCCTGTTTCTCGGCGCCTGGATGCCTTTGGGGTTTGGCGCGATACAAACAAAGTAACATAACATAACATAACACTGTGCTATCAAATTAATGTCCCTGCTGATTCTCCTAAAATTCAACTTCACTACCAAAGATAAGTAATTGACAAAAGCATTGGCAAAGGTGGTGATAGTAAATGTTAGTGTATTTATTAATTTAATTACTGAGAGAAATATAAATGTCTAGTTTTAAAATTGTAAATGTACTTTTCTATACTGACATCAGTTGCAACCGTACTATTGCATTTTACTTTATGATCTTTCCTTTTATGAAACGTTTAATGAAATAATTAATGGATGACCAAACTTTTTTTTCTGTATTTCTTTCTGTATCCTCTCTTTACATTCGTATTTTTTATACTGTTGTAATAGTGTTCTGTGTTCTTAACTCACTGCATATTTTCTTTTTGTGTATTTTGTGTTTGTTTGATTATTTTAACCAATTCACAATTTTAAAAAAATACCATGCTGAATGTGTGTTTTTAAAAATGTGTTTAGAATCAAAAGATACTGTTGTATACACTATAGGGTATCATGAGTGGGGAAACTGTGAATTACCTAAACCAGCATTGTCCAACTTCAGGCCTCGAGAGCCAGAAACATGCCAGATTTTCAGGGTGTCCCTCATTAACATTCTTGAGATACCTTTACATACAATGATTCTAGATGTATGCACATTTATTCTCATGAATATTATTGAGGGATATACTGAAAACCCATCAGAATTTGTCTCTCAAGACCTGGAGTTGGACAACCCTGACCTAGACCATGTGTGAGCAATTCCACAAATCCACAAATAACTGCAGGTCTTCACACAATCAAAAATAACATAGAATTTACCTTTTACTATGAATCGTTCTTTTTTGTTTTCTATACACATTCTGATATTGGAAGCTTTCCTGAAAATAGGTGTCTCATGTTTCAAAACACATGTAGAATCTTTCCCTTATTGCATACTATGGCATATAGAGACTCTCCGCAACCAATACAATTCATTCTATGTTGACCTGACCAATATACTGCAGATCAAAAGTTCATAAACTGTTCAATATCTGTGGAGAGTGCACATTTCTGAAGAAAAGGAAAAGTGTTTGGTTTCACAGACAGCATTTCAGACACTTAACCAAAATTCAATTAAGAAAGGATTGTTTTATTTCTGCTTATACATTAAACACATGTTATTATTTTCTTGAAGAAACTTCACTTTTGAAGGTGGTGGTGGTGTGTGTGCTTTGCAGTCATTATTGTGGCAAAGATAAGGTGTGATATATATATGCGATATATATGTGAAGGAAGATATATTAAAAAAGGTGAGCCTTGTGTTCTATTTAGTAAAATAGATGTTTGCACATTTGAGATTACTATCTTCAGTCGAATATTAGTATTCCAATATGAAGCAGGATATATAGTAAAGAAAAAAAGGTATTGTGTTTTCAATGTTCTAAATGGTGTGTTTTAATTGCTTATTTCTTGTATCCAGAATAAACCGGTGAATCCTGAGAAGGCATCAGCATATATTACTTCTGCATATAACAGAAGACTGTATACAATGTCTTTTATATACTGCACACAGTTTAAAAACATTTCCAATTGTCCATCATGGTTGCATCTTAGCTAGGCTCACCCTATACAAATCACATACATAAATACATAAATACATATGGTGACTTTTGAAAGTGTCCTCTTATTTTATTTTCTTTCATAGGTCATTAAGTGTGCATAGAAGTGCAAATAGCTGCACTTTACTGGTGAGTCTGAATAATGTTGTAGGTTGAATGTTTAATTGAAACCAGCATTTATTCCTTGTGTTCACAATAAACTGATTGCTGATGTAATCCTTTGTGCAGTAAGGTACATCTGGTAGTAAATGCATATTTTGTGTATTTTCCTTTTTTTTTTAAAGAATAATTTGCAAAATGGCTGGTCCGATAGCATAGCGAGTAGAGCGCTCGCTTTGACATCTGTGCATCTGTGCAGAGCCTGCTGAAGCAGGTTCAAATCCCAGCAGAGCCAAACAGCCTTTACTCCTTCCGAGATCGATAAATGAGCACCACACACCATGGGTAATAATAAGCAGCGCTCAGATACCTGAGGATTTGAATAGCTATATAAATGCTAATGTATTATTATTATAAATGCTAAATTATTATTAGTGCTTTGCTTTGCTTGGCTTTGCTTGGTACCTGTGTGTGGGAATTGTATTACTACCCAAAGTGAAGGTTGTTTCTGCTCGATAATGTATCCTAGAACTTGATTAAGGCTTTCTGTCCTATAACTTGATTAGGAGGGCTAGTCTTTTTTGTGATGCATATTAACTTGGGTGACAAATGCTCATTTCCACCCATTGGAGGAACACCTAGAAATCACTAACTTGTAAGGTGTAGTTAATTCCACCAAACAAGTTCTGGCATCATCAACAAAACAAAATAAACTTGTTCAATGTCCTTAGAGCTCAACAGGTGTAAACAAGGCATCTCCTGAAACAGTCTCAGGGCATTTGCTCAATTTAGAACAACTTCACTTTCCACCTGGACAATTAATTCCAGTAATAACTCAGTCATATTTACTGCCTTATCTTCAGTTGTGTATTTGTTAGCATCAGCCGTCCCACAGATCATGGACAGTTCAGCTAAGCTGACAAGAGCCAGAAGGGAAGCCATGAGCATGGGAGAAGGCAAACCCAAACATGGACCAGGGCAGAAGAACTTCTTGGACTGCTGTTGAGTCAAACCTTTGGGCTTCCCAGGCCCTGGCAAATCACCCACAAGAGATGTTGTGCATCCAGCAAGAACAAGACGTCCACAGAGCTTGCCGGTTCCCCGAACGCTACCAGATCAGGAGAGTAATCCAAACCATTTTGAATATTGCAAGTCCTGGACCCACCCCCAAAAGGAGAGAGAGAAGAATAATTAATCAAAAGGAATTCTACGCTTGGTAAAGTGAGCATGACAAGTTGTTGGGATAAATCAGTTTGAATTAAAGAAACATATTATTGTCAATTACCCAGTGACATTGGCCTAGGAAAATACAGGCCTGAGAGGCCCAAAAAGAAAGCAGAACAAGAAGGACTCTAGGGGAAAGGATCACAACCCTAGAATTAGATGCCTTCAGTTGTGAACATTTCTTTATTTCATCAGTTTCGATTGCAGAGCGACTGGGAACTTTTCTCTTGGTTGGAACTACTATGAACACTTTACTTTGAGAAGAGATCATCCTTTCACAGTTAGTATAAGGTATTAGTGTTAGGCACAAGAGGCAGGCTTTTGAGGCACAACAGTGATTGACCTTTTAGTTTTGGACATTCTGACAATTTCCTTAGTTTTCTTTCAGGTAGGGAAACCTTTCTTAGGTTTAGGGATAGAGGGGTATTTTTCCAACCCTTTCTTGAATCATAAAGGTTTCTTCGCAAAAAATATGCCACTATTGTTACTTCTGCACCCTTACATACCACAGCTCCTCCCCCTTCCTTAGCCATAGGTATACTTGCTGCCTCATTGGTCATACCTACATTTCTCCGAAAATTGTGAGAATTATGGTTCTGAGAGGTACCTTTTCTGCCATGTTTCATTCTTTCTCTAGCCTTCCTCGGTGGAGAAATAGCCTGTGCCATAGAGAGAACAGGGTTTTTAACCATCTTGTCCTTACAATTGCCACCATACATTAAAGAATTAGGTGGTATTTGCCATTTACATTGCAGAAGCATGATGGAGCCTTATCCATAAGAGATTGAAGATGCACTTTAATGTCACTTAACTGCAATGTATGAGCAGTTAGCTCTAATTTGGTATTGTCATATAGTTACACAAAAGTATTTGAAACCACATTGAGAGCAGAAATGGAGGGAGTGGTAAGCTTTACAAGTATTGTCCATATCTTGCAGTGTGATGTAAATTCAGACGCGGGTGGAGCTCGGGGGAGAAACCCTATTCATTTCATGGGATATTTGATGCTCGCTCATAAAATATGGTAACTCACCCAAATTACCTATGCTGGATTCCGACTGACCCGGTCACTCCAACATCTGGCAATGTGACTCCCAAATCTGCATCATGTGCACCAATCACCTCTAGAAGGATTCCTTCTACAATAAAATTACTTTTTCTCTGAGAGTCAAGCCAATTCCTTACATCTGGCCGAACATCAGTTCTATATCCAGCCATGGGAAAAACATCAGCAATCTTTTTTTGTACACCGGGGGATTTGTGAGTGCTTTTTATGACTGGACTAGGTAAGTCATCACAAAAAATTCCCAATCAGTCCGCTGCACAATTGGCTTCATCAACTCCAGTAATGAGGACGGATGAGTGTGTTGCAGTATTATTAGCAGTGTTTGAAATGTTTACAATCACCTCCATATTACATTATTACATATAGCAGTGCCATGACCTGAAGGCGAGCCTTTTATTTCACACTCCTGCCTCTTATCTTCAAAATCCTCAAGGGTTATGTCTTGATGCACTCACACCATTGAGCAAGTTACTAGCTTGACAGGGAGTTCCACAGGAGCAGATTTGCTCCTCAGCTTGTACCTATCGGCAGAGATTAGACAGTGGCTATTATATTCCCCACTGGGCGGTAATATATATGTATGTAAGTATGTTACTCACAGAGCTCTGAATGAGACATGAAGGACACACTTTGAATATGCTTTGCGCTAAATTCAGGGATATCCAGAAAACCTGACATGTTTCAGGCCCTCGAGACCTGAATTTGGACAACCCTGGTCTAGGTGATTTGTGGTTACGCCACTCATGATACCCAATCGTGTATGCAACTATATCTTTTTACCCAGATTCTAAATAAATATTTTTACACACATTTAACAGCTTAGTTATTCCAATTAAATGCTCATCGGTATCCTCGTAATCAATTCAACAGGCTTCTCCCTGAAACCTGAGAGGTTGAACGTCTATACTAGCAGATAGATTCCTGAGTGCACTGGTTGCAGGCATATTCCAAAAACTGTGATATGGACAAAAACAGTTTTTTCAATATTTGGAAATCTCAAGTTGTGGTATTAGAGAGATGACATTGGACCACATTGCGAGTACCCCTTTATTTCCAGACTGGGTCACTCTGAGTCTGCTGGTAGGGGCACTGACCAACTGGTAGGCCTGACCTGCCAGTAGGTCAGGCCTGAAGCACCAGCACCATTAGAAACCGTGCTTCAGTGTTCCCATTCTAATGGAGTCTCCATGGGAATTGGAACTTACAGTATCGCCGGCCTCGTGTGATATCCCAGTAACACCAGGATGCCAGGTGGCAGAAACGGTAATGCGAGGTTGCTGGTAACCCGCTGGTAGAACCACTTGGCTACTGGACGCCTTGTAATGAGGCCCATAGCTTGAATTCTTTGCAGTGTCTGAAAACATGGCTTACACAGTGCACCCACACATGAATAGTGCACATTGTGGAGGTAAGCCTAGGTTATGTCACTGGATTATTTTACCAACATTCCAAAAGAAAATGCATTCGAGTCTCTCTTATACCTGTATCCTAACAGCAACATTGAGTTTTACAACATATCATAACCAAAATCTTCGAAAAGAAGTAGATATTTTGGTTTACAAATGTAGAATGAAATGTGCAATGTCATGAAGGTTTACCTTATCTTTATGACCAAAGTCTGCCATCAATCTGAAGCACCAACATCTGGCATATTTTCAGCCTGCATGTTCAGGCATGTTCAGGCATGTTCAGGCATGAGGGAGCCCTTACAAAGCTCACTAACTGACTCTGTTAGTGAGCTCTGTAAGGGTACAGATGAATCTGCCAGTACCAGCCTGTGCCCCCAGTACTTACCAGTACCAAGCAGGTGAAACAGATACAAGCTGAGAAGCCTTACTCCATTTTATTCCATTCTTAAAATATAAAAATGACACATGCGCACATGCGCTGAAAGCAGAACCCACAAACCTACATTTAAACAGGCAATGCATATGTTAACTGATATAAAGAAATAGTTAGTTTCAAATGGTATTAGTGTAGACAACTAAAATAGATAATAACAGAAGCACACAGCGTGCTCAACATTTACAGAGAAACTAGTGTCGACATACATTAGAACAGGGTCTCACTACATTGGTAAAGGGAAAGTTTTGAAAAAGGCATGCAGGGTCAGAGGCTGAATATACCTACAAGGAATCCACATATGACAGGAAATGCATTTATTCCCAGTAAAATACAGCAGTGAAATGCTAGAATAAAAAGTAGATGTGAGACAGCCATTGCTATCTTTAAAGCAACATGAAAAGCAGGCTTTACAAATCTACTTAGGCCATAAAACTCAAATGGTCAAGGGAAACAAAATAAAGTAGTAGCCATTAGACGCTGCACAGTGCAGCAGGAAGGAATGTGAAATCCACTATCTAAGATAAGCAATGCAAGACACATAAGATTGCAGGCTGGCAGCCATCAAAATTAATCAGCTTCAAGGCAAAGCAGACATCCTTTCATGTCCAGGTGCATGGATGAGCAAAGGAAAATAAACAGCTCAGCTGACACAATGATGGATGCAGTCAGACGAGCTGTGCGTTCAGCGATAACTACATTCTGAATAAAATGTATATATTTTGAGCTGAAACATGGTTGAGGAACACGTAATTCAGCAGGTAGTTAGTCAAAGTGTCAACATTAAGATAAGCACATGTGCCATACAAGACAGAGGCAGGAAATGACTCATAGAATAGCCCTGGACATTCACAGACACAGCACTAAGATAATGAAGAGCTGTTATTTAATTGCAATTATACGTAGTACACTGACCATCTCTAACCTCATTATACAACTCCATATTTCATCACACCTGGTCAGTACAAGGTTGAGCATATCCTAGGCCAAGCAATGAGAATACACATTACCTCAGTATCGTGCTAGCCTATCAACTGTAAGCTAAGTGATGTAACCTTAAAGTGGGTTGACCAGAAGTTAAGGATTCTCCAATATTGATTGCTGCATCCATAGGAAGTATATCTAAGGAAGTATGCCTGTGGGCTGCCGGAGCATTATAAAAACACAAATAAAAATGAATAAATAAATAAAAGGATATCTACCCTAGGGGGACAAACCAATGAATGTTAGAGATAGGTTTTTTAGCTTGCTTGTCATCATGACATCATCAGTGACACATTTTTGTCTTTAAATATAATTGTCCAACGATGGAGCACTGAGAGATAATTTGGGGGATGGCACACCTGTGGGTCTTGTAGCCCCCTCCGTCTTTTTGTGCATTTTGAATACATTTGGAATAAAAAGCTGGGAGTACCTAACACTTAACATATTCCATACGTACTTCAAACATACAAGAAGCACACACTGTAACGCTCACCTGATTCTCGCAGAGGCGCCGGTCTTGACTGGGCGACTACCGTATCTTCAAAGGTGATGTGTAGCACCCGGTTGGCTCTTTGGGTTGGACCTCTGTGCACTGTATGCCTGACGTGTAGAGTAAGATGTCTGCAGATAGAAAATAAGGGGTTAATGAACTGGGGTTATTGGGGTGTCCCTATCTCTTTCCTCTTCTCCTCTCCTGTAGACCCCCAAAGGTTAACGCTCTCACCTTAGGTAAGTGAATGCCGAGCTCTCCATCTGCCTCGGGGCAGGGTGCTGTAACCAGTTTCTTCACTGGATAGGTAGCGCAGGCCTCTTGACTTCAGAGGACTGCTGTCCGTCGTTTACTGCACGAACGGTAAGTTTCGAGTCATTCAAATGTCTGTAAAGTCTTTAGTAATGATGTCTCTTGTTTTGCAGGGTTCCGGCGATGGCGGATGACGGGCTGAAGTGAGTTGAAGATGGAGCCCGTGTGATGAATAGAAGCGCCTGGAAGCACGTAAGTAAGCGCTTGTTGCCTGCTTCACGATGCGCTCTAACTGTCTTTTTATTTTGCAGGTACGAGTTCGGAGCGGCTGCAGGGTGCCGGAATACCCACTGGATTAGATGTGGAAAGGAGTAATGGCACGTGAGTATTAAAGTTCCCCAATGTCTTAAACGCACCTTGTTTTGTCTTTCAGATGCGGGATGCAGCGCCGAAGGCCTCCGGAGCGTGCGAAGAGTTGGTAAGCTTTTGTCTTTCAGATGCCGGAATGCAGTGTGAAGACCTCCGGAGCGCACAAAGAGTAGGTAAGCCTTTGCCTTTCAGATGCCGGAATGCTAACCTGTTCTTCCTTGTCTTTATAGGTGTTGCTGAAGACTGGATTCAGGATGGTAAGCCTTTGCCTTTCAGATGCCGGAATGCTAACCTGTTCTTTCTTGTCTTTATAGGTGTTGCTGAAGACTGGATTCAGGATGGTAAGCCTTTTTCCTTAGGCCCAGGATCAGATGCAGAAGACACGATGAGCGTTCTGCTGCAGAGGTTGCAGAATAACGCAAAGCAAGATTCATCCACCGGGTGTGGTTTAAATAGCCTCCTGTAGTGCTTCGGTGTCTCCTTCCACAGCCACGCCTAGCTAAGAAAAGAGTTCCTGCTTTCCAGAAGAGTTCCAGTGTTCTGAATCTAGGGAGTGGCTCCAGCCCCACCCAACAGGAAAAGTAGTTCCAAACAGAAGGGGATCAGAGGCTCAACTGGCAGGCAAGTAAGCAGCATGGTCTGCTGCAGGTAAGTCCACCCAAGCATTATGAGCCCGGCGCTTCCAGCGCTGGGACTGGGCATATTTATGAGCCTGGTGCCACTGGCGCCAGGACTGGGTCCAAAAGGTCCCAATTGGGACTGGTTGGCACTCGGAACCTGGGTTATGGATCTGCTTCCAAGGGAGTTGGGAAAACCCTGACCTTTTGGAAGCAGAGATCATGACAGTACCCCCCCTCAAGGCCCCTCCCAAACCGGGCTTCTCCGGGGGTTTTGGCTTGTCAGGAAATGTTCGGTGAAATCTTTTGATTAGGCGAGGAGCGTGGACATATTCAGCAGGTTCCCAGGATCTCTCTTGGGGGCCGTAGCCTTTCCAGTCAATTAGGTAGAATATTTTAGATTTGGAGATCTTGGAGTCCAGAATGCTTTTGACTTCAAACTCGAGTTCTCCATCAACTAGGATAGGTTTTGGAGATTTGGTTAGTCGGGTTTGAGGTTGCACGGGTTTTAATAGAGAGACGTGGAAGACCGAATGTATCTTCATGTGCGGGGGCAAGTCCAACTTGACCGCTACTGGGTTTACTATGGTAGTGATGGAATAGGGACCAAGGTATCTTGGGTTGAATGTGCGTGGCCCTTTTAGAGATAGATATTTGGTGGATAACCAGACTTGATCCCCTACTTGATAGTGAGGGGCTTCCTTCCAATGTTGATCTGCTCCTTTCTTGTATTGTTCTTTAGCCCTTTGAAGGTGAGAAACAGCTTCCTTAAAGGCTTGGGTGATTGTAGAATGCAGGTAGTCTACTGCTGGTGTTTCAAGATCTTGGAGGGGATCCAACTCCGAGGTTCGAGGGTGACTGCCGTACAAAAGAAAAAACAGGGTTTTCCCAGTTCCCGAATGGACAGAGTTATTGTAGGCATATTCGGCTATCCAAAGGATATCTTTCCAAGTTTTTTCAGTTTGTTGCAGCATGCAGCATAAATACTGTTCCAGAGTTTGATTGGTCCTCTCGGTTTGTCCGTCGGTCTGAGGGTGGTGACTGGTCGATAGTCTCACATCAATTTGAGCCGACCGACAGCAACTTCGCCAAAAATGAGAAATAAATTGACTACCTCGATCCGAAATTAGAACCGAAGGAAAACCGTGCAATCGGACAAATTTTTCGAGAAATTCTCGGGCCAGAGTTGCTGCTGTTGGCAAGCCTTTGAGCGGAAAGAAATGCGCCATCTTGGAGAATAAGTCCACGATTACTAGAATCGTATTGTATCCGGAGCATGGAGGTAGATCGGTGATGAAGTCCATAGAAAGCGTATGCCAAGGGCGAGGTGGGATGTCAATAGGGCGTAAGAGGCCTGCTGGTCTTTCCTTTTGACTCTTGTTTTGGGCGCATACTCCACAGGACATTATAAAGTCTCTGATATCTTTCTTCCAAGACGGCCACCAGAAGTAGCGCTTGATGTTTTCTGAGGTCTTGGCCATACCGGGATGACCTTCCATTAAAGAGTCGTGATAACAAGAGATTACTTTTTTCTGTAAATCTGTGCTGGGTAGGTATAATCGTTCTTGGAAATACAATAAGTTGTCCTTTACTGCAAAGTCCTTTCCCTGCAGATGCCAATTCTGTATGTCTGCTGGAGTTACAAGTTGCCTGGCTTTATCCTTAACTTCCTCTATGGATTCGGTGGCGATTACACCCAGAATTCTTTGTTCGGGAATGATTGGTACAGGTTTAGGGTTGATCAAGTGTTCTTCCACTCCCATCCGAGAAAGGGCATCAGCTTTACCGTTCTTTGTACCAGGTCGATAGGTAATTATGAAGTCAAACTCGGCAAAGAATAATGCCCAACGGAGTTGTCTAGAGGATTGGGCTTTTGCGGTTTTCAAATATTGCAGGTTTCGGTGATCCGTAATCACAGTAACGGTGTGTCGGGCCCCCAGCAGATAATGCTGCCAAGCCTTAAAGGCAGACTTGATAGCCAGAAGTTCCTTGGCAGTAATCGTGTAATTGATTTCAGGAGGCGAGAATTTGCGGGACCAAAATGCCACGTGATGCAACTGATTGGTTACCGGGTCCTTTTGTGATAGAACTGCCCCCATGGCAAGGCTTGAAGCATCAGTTTCCACGATGTAGGGGAGTTCGGGGCGAGGGTGTTTTAAGATTGGTGCAGAGATAAATTTAGTCTTCAAATCCTGGAAAGCTTGTTCCGCCTCGGTAGACCATTCAAAACGTTTGTTTTTCTTTAACAAGGCAGTGATGGGCTGGACTATTCGAGAGAATTCGGGGATAAACCTGCTGCGGTAAAAGTTAGCGAAGCCTAACATGCTTTGCACACCTTTTACGGAGGATGGTGATGGCCATTTGAGAACTGCATCGACCTTCTTTGAATCCATACGCACTCCGCCAGGTGATAATATGAATCCCAAGAATTCAACTTCAGTCACGTTGAAAACACATTTTTCCAACTTAGCGAAAAGTTTGTGTTGACGCAATCATTCGAGGACCATTTTCACGTGTTTCCGATGTTCAGATTCCGATGAAGAATAAACGAGGATGTCGTCAATGTAAACAACAACACATACATCTATGAGCTCTCTGAGGACATCGTTCATAAAATATTGAAAGGCGGCCGGGGCATTGCAAAGTCCGAAGGGCATGACCTGATATTCAAATAGCCCATACTTGGTGCGGAAGGCCGTTTTCCATTCATCGCCCTCTTTTACTCGTACCAAGTGGTAAGCTCCTCTAAGATCCAGCTTTGTATATATGCATGCTTTTCTGACTTGGTCCAGGAGTTCAGGGATCAAAGGTAACGGATATCTATTCTTAACGGTGATCTGGTTCAGGGAGCGATAATCGATACAAGTTCTAAGGTCTCCTTCCTTTTTTGGAACGAAGAACAAAGCTGAAGAAGCAGGGGACTTGGAAGGACGAATAAACCCATTTGCCAGGTATTGATCCAGGTATTGTCGAAGGTGAAGGTTCTCAGGCTCGGTGAGGGCATAAATTCTACTACAAGGAGGAGTAGATCCAGGTATCAGGTCTATCTGGCAGTCATAAGACCTATGAGGAGGTAGGGAGTTAGCCTGATCCTTCCGGAAAACATCTTGGTATTCTAGGTAGTCGGGAGGTAACTGGGGAGTCTCTGAAGAAATTGCGGCCAGTGCAACACCAGGTGGAGGGTGACAAGTAGAGACACATTCTGGAAACTGGACCGTTCTTGCTCGCCAATCGATCAGAGGATTGTGTTTCTCTAACCAAGGTATTCCTAGAATAATCTGAAACTGAGGGGCCTTGATCACATCGAACACGATCTTCTTATGGTGTCCATCTTGACTTACTAGCGTCACCTCTTGAGTGGTATGCGTTACTGGCCCGGAGGCTATCTCCGTACCATCCACCGTAGTAATGACGTCCTTTACAGCCTTGGGACAAAGAGTTAGATTCATCCTCAAAACCATTTCATGATCCACATAATTGCCGATGGCACCGCTGTCGACGTAAGCTTCAATTGCATGTAATCGATCCGGATTATCAGGGCTAATGAGGACCATCGGTATCACGAAATGCGAGGTCACGGAACTGGTTTTCACGTTCGGCAAGAGGACCTCTATTCTTGTCGGGCGAGGTCGTTTCCCTGCTCAGAGTTTGTAACTTTGGTAACTGCAGCTCCTACTGCCTTCTTGGCAGGTTTCACCGGACAGTCTCGAAGAAAGTGTCCTGAGTTTCCGCAATATAGGCATAATTGCAACTGTTTCCTCCTTTCCCGCTCCCTTTGTGTTAGAGGACCTTTCAGACCCCCTATTTGCATGGGTTCCCCGGAGTCTACTCCTTTGGAAGGAGTTGGCGGTTTGGAAAATACTCAAGCATCAAACTTGGAACGATCGGCCTTCCTGTTCTGCAGCCTGTGATCTATTTGAACGACCAAGTCTATATAATCCGAACAGTCTTGTGGGGGATTCACTACTTGGGCTAAAACGTCTTTGAGCTCTCCACGTAGACCTCTATAAAACAGCGTAATCCTTTTGTCCTCAGGCCATTGAGTTTCCACTATTAGTCTATTGAAAGATGCAATATAAGCCAAAAGGTCTTGATTACCCTGTCGCAACAAAAGAAGCTCATTGTCCAAGGCCTGCCCCTGTGAATGTCTTGCGAACAGTTTTTCCATACTAAGCTGAAAGGCTTGAAAATCATGGAGAACCGGATCATCTTGATTAACTAGAGGGATCGACCAGTCTGCCGCATTGCCACTAAGGTACGAAAGTACAAAAGCTACTTTTGCTTGATCAGTTGGAAAGGCTGCTGGCCGGCATAAGAAGTGCAACTGGCACTGATTGATAAATACTGCAAACCTCTTTGGGTCACCAGAAAATCGTTCGGGCGGAGCCAGAGGTACATTCCCAGGTAGGTTGATCTGCACTGGATTCATAGAGGAGGTTGAAGGAAGATTTGCCCCTGATGCGGGTAACGGGGTCTGTCCGGCTTGTGACTGTAGCACTTGTCTAGCAAGATTCTCTGTTCTCTCCTTGGAAATAATTAGTTCCCTTCTTAGAGCATTCGTTTCCTGACGAGCTGCATGCACTTCTGCCCTTAGTTCCCCAAGTAACCAGGCTAGGGGGTCAGTATCCGAGGTTTCCATAGCGCCTGGGCGAGAGTTTTGCGGTAGGCTTTGCGTTCTGTAACGCTCACCTGATTCTCGCAGAGGCGCAGGTCTTGACTGGGCGACTACCGTATCTTCAAAGGTGATGTGTAGCACCCAGTTGGCTCTTTGGGCTGGACCTCTGTGCACTGTATGCCTGACGTGTAGAGTAAGATGTCTGCAGATAGAAAATAAGGGATTAATGAACTGGGGTTATTGGGGTGTCCCTATCTCTTTCCTCTTCTCCTCTCCTGTAGACCCTTAAAGGTTAACGCTCTCACCTTAGGTAAGTGAATGCCGAGCTCTCCATCTGCCTCGGGGCAGGGTGCTGTAACCAGTTTCTTCACTGGATAGGTAGCGCAGGCCTCTTGACTTCAGAGGACTGCTGTCCGTCGTTTACTGCACGAACGGTAAGTTTCGAGTCATTCAAATGTCTGTAAAGTCTTTAGTAATGATGTCTCTTGTTTTGCAGGGTTCCGGCGATGGCAGATGACGGGCTGAAGTGAGTTGAAGATGGAGCCCGTGTGATGAATAGAAGCGCCTGGAAGCACGTAAGTAAGCGCTTGTTGCCTGCTTCACGATGCGCTCTAACTGTCTTTTTATTTTGCAGGTACGAGTTCGGAGCGGCTGCAGGGTGCCGGAATACCCACTGGATTAGATGTGGAAAGGAGTAATGGCACGTGAGTATTAAAGTTCCCCAATGTCTTAAACGCACCTTGTTTTGTCTTTCAGATGCGGGATGCAGCGCCGAAGGCCTCCGGAGCGTGCGAAGAGTTGGTAAGCTTTTGTCTTTCAGATGCCGGAATGCAGTGTGAAGACCTCCGGAGCGCACAAAGAGTAGGTAAGCCTTTGCCTTTCAGATGCCGGAATGCTAACCTGTTCTTCCTTGTCTTTATAGGTGTTGCTGAAGACTGGATTCAGGATGGTAAGCCTTTGCCTTTCAGATGCCGGAATGCTAACCTGTTCTTTCTTGTCTTTATAGGTATTGCTGAAGACTGGATTCAGGATGGTAAGCCTTTTTCCTTAGGCCCAGGACCGGATGCAGAAGACACGATGAGCGTTCTGCTGCAGAGGTTGCAGAATAACGCAAAGCAAGATTCATCCACCGGGTGTGGTTTAAATAGCCTCCTGTAGTGCTTTGTGTCTCCTTCCACAGCCACGCCTAGGTAAGAAAAGAGTTCCTGCTTTCCAGAAGAGTTCCAGTGTTCTGAATCTAGGGAGTGGCTCCAGCCCCACCCAACAGGAAAAGTAGTTCCAAACAGAAGGGGATCAGAGGCTCAACTGGCAGGCAAGTAAGCAGCATGGTCTGCTGCAGTTAAGTCCACCCAAGCATTATGAGCCCGGCGCTTCCAGCGCTGGGACTGGGCATATTTATGAGCCTGGTGCCACTGGCGCCAGGACTGGGTCCAAAAGGTCCCAATTGGGACTGGTTGGCACTCGGAACCTGGGTTATGGATCTGCTTCCAAGGGAGTTGGGAAAACCCTGACCTTTTGGAAGCAGAGATCATGACACACACCCACTACTCATCATAAATGATTCCAACTAATACACAACCACTATTTTCATAGCCATCTTTAAGTATTAGAAAAAGAGAAAAGAGAATGTTTAAAAATGACACTTCTTTAATGTCAATGATTTTGGAGGATTCACAGATAACTTTGGCTCACTGGAGATTTGACTGCAAACCATGGATCTTGCAATTTGCGTGGAAGAATATTTTTAATGTTCATATAGTAGATACTCTTCTTTTGTGAATAATAGTGTGGGTGGATTGTAAAATAGAAATACATGCCGCATAAATAATGACCTACTTTCTCTAAGACATCACCTTTTAACTCCCATTTATTATCGATATATGGAACATGCTACTAAAGAAATCAAAAAGAGAAGTTGTCCTTCTACAGCTCTCCCTAAACACAAAAAACAGGATAGAAATATCTAAATATGTTTTACTTATAAGTTTTCTTTTTCAGTCGAAATGCTCTTAAAAGTATGCTTACTAGAGGACAGGGACTTTTACGGACAGCAAACAGGTCATCCAACATGCTTTCCTAGAAAACTACAATCATTTGTATTTATTGAATACATTGATTACTAATAATGTAACTTCAATGCTTAAAGAAGATTATCTTTCATCACAGAATTTCAGGGACAGCCCCATACTGCAGAATGTTGTCATCACCTTACCAATGTCCTTTAAAACATCTCAAATCTAATATAGACATTCATTCAGGTAAAGGTTTGAAGAGTACATCCAAAATTACTTTTACATGTTCCCGGCATTAAAGCTCCACATTAGCAATTTCCAAACAACATGTCATGAGAGGACAAAGGCAGTGAAAAAGGTGCGCAAGATCACACAGTGAGTAGCTTTGAGTCAACCTACATGCACTCAGGAACCAAGACACATGTGCACTAAAACCCAGGATGTGCAAGTAGAGCGTAATAAGAAAAAAATATATACTAAAAGGGATATGGGGTAAGCCCTAAGAAGCTCCTTATGATTACAAAATAATTGGCAAGCTCCTTACCCACAATTGCTGTTAGAGGTTCTCTCAGTGCTAAGCACACATATAGGGCAATCAACAGCAGGATCTGTGAGCTAACACCCTTGATGGCATTGTGTAAGGTAACAAAGGGCCTCATTCCGAGGTGGGCGGTAAGGGATACCGGGCACCAGTAAGGAGACCACTGCCGGTAATCCCTTACTGCCCAATTCCGAGGTCCCTCAGTGGGAACCGTGAAGGACGTGTGGTCTGACCACATGTCCTTTACGGGTCCCTTTAAGGGACCAGGGCGCTAATAACAGGCCTACTATTCGCGGGCCCGTTATTAGTGCCTTCCTCATTCCCATTGAGTCCTATGAGGGCTCAAATGGGAATGGGGAATGGTTTGGTGAATGGGGACTTTCCGGGTCCTCCAGGGTCGGAATGACCCAGTAAATCCCCATTCAACCAGACTGGTGCCGGACCTGGTATATGAGGCCCAAAGACAATACTCAGGTTGACAAGGAACACCACCTGAATTGTCAGCGAAGCCCACAAACCCTGTTGATCAAACAGGGACCCAGAAAGGCTATAACAGCAAAGGGGGGATAACTTAATACATCAGACTCCTGACAAGGGACAAGTAGGATTAGTGATTACAGAATTGTGAGGAAAGCATAGACATTCACACAGAAGCTGGCTACAACAACACACCACACCTAACACTCAATAGGGAACAAAGAGAGAAGTGCAAGGGGAAATCTGGAACAGACTCCAAGAGAAATTAAAGGAACAGGAGCAGGGAAAACACAATTACAAGGTCAAAAACTCCCCCCTTTCCACCCAGGGAACGAAGGGCTTACTGGGACAAAATACTAAATCTATAGATGAGGAGTGACTAAAGGATCAAGATTTCACTGCTGAATAGGGCAAAGTCAAAGAAATAAAGAACACAGACAAACTGGGCTGCACAGAAAAAAGGAAAACATTGGGAAGTGCTGACTGCAAAACAGAGGAAGACAGAAAGGGAATCCAGGAAGCAGAAATTACTAATAAGCACTCTAAATTCACAATCCAGGGAAAAGGGAACAAGAAAATAGAAACTAGACACTTAACTAAGCTAATAACCAGGAACAAGGAGGGACCAGTCACAAACAGCAACACTGCATCAATGACCAGTGCTGTACTGTCCACCCAAACTTGTCCTGAAATGGTGGAGATGAATCAGTGGGGCCAGGCATTCTGGGAATCATAGTATTTGATTAAAGCATACAGGCTGCCAAAACCCTGGCATGGATCCAGAAGGGAAGCAGCAAAATAAGAATTTAGCGCTCCCAATTCATCACAGCACTGTTGCATGGGTTTTGGAAGGAGAGTCCAGTAGGGAATAAAATCCAAATCAGGCCCCTAAGTGCCATGAACGTAAGCGAAGGGAGCCAATCGTGACACAGCCGCTTTCCCAGTTCTTTGACCTCACCAATGGCCTCATTCATTATCCTACTTCTCCTATTAAAAGAGATGCAGGATTAGATGTCTAAACTTAGCAGTAAAATCTATCATTGCCTACTTGACAATCAAGACAGGTAAACAGGCTACCTTTTACCTAAGACACATAGGGCCTCATTTTGAGTTTGGAGGTGTAAATCGGCAGTAATTCTCCCGGACCAAGTGGCGATAACGGTAAATCCATTTGGTGGTAGCTATGCGGATTTATAACAAAGATACCGCAAAACTCATAATGAGGCCCATATTTAGGTCCCTGTACTCCGAGAATGTAATTTATCGATGAGCCCCTCTTTTAGAACTGCATTATTATAATTCCCTTTTCATAATAAGCTATCTCTATTAAGCATATATCATCACATGAATTTGAATTGTACAAGTGGAAAACACACAAACATAGTGGATATATGTTGAAAAACAGTCAAATACTAATTTGGGCAGTCTGAAAAATAAATTAACTGCTCATCACACATAAGTAGCTCATCCAGTCTTGTTATTTGCTTTCTATTTTAGGACTAAGTGTCAGAAGTGGCCCCACCTGGGCGTAGTACGGTTTGACACTTTGAGTTATTATTTGATACGTTCAAAGGTCCTTTCCTTATTGTTCCATCCTATGACGAGTGAGACATGTAGATCAAATATGAGCCGAGGCTCAGTCATTCTGCCGCTTCAGACCTCAGTGTGCCAGGCTTGGGCATCTGAGACGGGCAGCTTCTGCCAGTATGGCTTCCATGCAGTGTGGTACACCAATGGATGAGGTGTGCAAGTTACTTGCCACGTCCAGGTGCCGATCTCATACTCATGGCAAAGTGAAGAATTGAGAGTGGACTAGCGGATGACTTGGATCCTCAGCTGCCTCGTGTTGGGCTCATCCTCACCCCGCCTCTGTTTTCCCAGCTGCACTTTGACATGCCTGCTTTGCACACCCTCTCCCCTTTTTCCTACGCTAGTACATCCTGAAGCCCAGGGCTCCTCCACACATTGAAGGTGCCCTGATCTGCTACACCAATGCAGATATCTAATTCAGCATACAATCTCAGGAACAAAAAGGGATGTAACGCCATTGGTTTGAAGCCTCAGAAGGGAAAGACTGGTGACAAACCCAAGTAGTGGCACACTTACCTCCGGGGGTAGACACTCAATCTTTGCCAAACAAGGCATACAATTGTATAGCCACACATTACAAGCAAATAGAGTGGAAACTGAAGATGGAAGTGATTACCAGCTACCTGAGACACTCCATGGTGTTGTGGATGACACCTTGAAGTCAAATGTAGCAGAGGTTTCAGTCAACTTGTCACTCATGGAAATGTGTTTATGTCTGTTAGGGAGAATTCTCCAGAATGGCTAATTTCCCTTACCTACTGGGTCCCTCAGCAGCTTTGCCGGATTTCTGGGGTTTATTTCTTTCACCTGGTGAGAGTGTGAGCCTTTTTTCCCACTCTTACATGTTTTGATGTGTGTTTTACATTTTCTTGTGTTCATAGACTGTGGAGCCTCACCCACTCCATATTCATAATCTTTTTACTGTGTGTTACACAGTGCCTTCAGTTCAGTGACACAGGGTTGTCTTTTTGACTTCCCAACGCAGACTCCATTTTCTGGGACTGACTAAAGTCTCCCAGAACATGGAAAGTTGCCATTGACTTTATTAGTCTCTTTTAAAACTCACAGACCCTGTACAAACTATCTTAAATAGAGTTCTGGAAAGAGTTACTACTTAACCCTTTTTGTCTGTTTCTCTTGGAGCATTGTTTCACTCCCTTTTCATTAAGACTTGGCTGGTGGCAATGGTAACTACCCTATTTTTCCTATCGCGGTTAGCTTAAATAGCCCTGGTTTTGTTTTAGGGTATCTTGGTAGCCTCAAACTTAAACCCACTCGATCAAAAACGTTTTTGTAGGGATCCGGCTGGGTTTAGTCACCATTTCGTTTTGTAAAAGTCTTTCTCGTGTTTTACTCTGCACGCCAAACCAGGTTTGGTTCCTTTGTTCACCGTCCTTTTGCAGGCTTCTGCACAGAAGCTCTCCTCAGGTGCCTGTATGTCTGGGGGGGACAGGATGTGAGGGAGGGGATTAGGAGTCCCTGCACAGGGTCTCCTTGGAGACCCATGTCGCACCCTGATATGATTGGCTATGGTGACTGTCCCGGTGGGACAGCCACCCTGCTGTGTGATTGACAGCCACGCTGTGTGAATGGGGGAAAACTGCATGAAAAGCAGGTCTCTGGGGCTGGAAAGGCAGAGTCCCCACTGGAACGAGAGAACCGAAGAAGAGCTGACAGAAGAGGACCCCTACCATGACTGAACCTCCCTGTGAAGCCCTGCTGCAGGTCTGTATCTTCATACTCCAATGACAGGGAAGATCTGCAAGGAATCTTCTCCCCTTGAGCTGGTGGGAGCAACCAGTTCACCAAACTGCTCGACAGGAATCCCTTCTCTGGTCGAATTTACTGTACAGAGCTACAGTGAACCATATAGCCAGGAGAAACAGACTCTGCTTGTGTTTTAAGGAGCGCACCTTTTATTTGTTGCTTTGCTCTGCTGCTGGTTTCTTACCTGGGCAGTGCAGGACCCTCCAGTCTTCCTACTTCGTGTCAGTCTGAATGTCGCTTCAGGAACTGTGAGCCTGCAGGACCTGCCAGGAACGACCGCCTCAGCTACAGCCTACTTCTCCATTTAAGGTACTGTTCAAATCCGGTTGTTCATGTCGTCCAGCCGTGGTGAAAGTGTGTGAAACCTTTCACCAATCTGAGGGCCTGTCCTTCTTCATTCTTTAAGCTAACCTTTCTGCCAACCAACTTCGTCCTGAACTCTTGGCAAAGACTTAACCGCGAGCCAACCTGAACTGTGTGATCTTGAGCAAAGACTTTGGTCCATTGACTTTGGGCCAGGCCCCTTCAATTTGATTTCCTCACCGTAGTTCCTTTTTCTAGATTGCCCTGCTTACTTACTTGTTGGTGCTGCTCAATTCTTATCTAACTTTGTCTTTCCCTCCCTTTTAAATTGCTGGACTGCCATTTTGCTCACACTTCATTTTGAGCCTAACTTGTCCAGAATCTATTGGGTGTAGTAGTGTATTAAGAGCGTGATTTTTCAACTGCTTTACTTTAGTGAAATGTTTTACAACTGATGTGTAAATAAATGTATATTCTTTTACTCTGAAACCTTGAGTCAGTGTTTGTTTGAATCATAGTAATTGCTGTCCTTTGTGTAACTTCTGATACTGGTCACTTACGCTTGAGATAAGTCTGGCTGCTCAGCCATCGCTACCACTTTACTGTGTAGTACAGGCTTGTACCAGAGGTGCATTTGTACTGTCACTGGTAGTCTTAATTGTGTGTGGTGTTCCCAAAGGGTACGTCATATAATTCTGCCTAACAATATCTGGTAAAGGAAATTGTGGTTTCGAGTGCAAACATGGATAGACTCAATGCCTCTCCGTGCCTGGTCATGGAATAAAATTCATATCTAAGTGAGGGACATTCTGCAGATATTGGGTACAGGTTGAATAATGAAGAGAGCTCCTTGCACCAGAAACAAAGTAAACACATGGAACAGTGTAGGTTTCCCTCAGGCAACAAGGTTGACAGACTAGGATCATCCTCGTTGGCAGCTCTGAATGTGGTCCTTGAGGCAAGTGTGCAGCTTTACAAAGTGGAAGTAAGATCCAATTCAATCAAGTTAAAATACATGCTTTTAGCCTTGAGGCTATGTAGTGCCAAACAACACCAAGACAGGGCTGGGAGTAGATTTAACATACTTAGTGAACTGCCAATTAGGATAGACAATTTCCCCCCTTGAATGCAATATGACCCCCAGATACCCGGAATCATCATAGTGGAAGAAGAATTTTGTAGGATAGACACAGAGGATGCAATTGAAGCCAAATAAGCAAAGAAGTCTAATACTATTAAGAATGCAAAGAGAAGCCAGAAAGGTCATGGAAAAGGGTCTCAAAATTTCCTGCGCTCTCGAGTCCAAAGGGCCTCTTTACTGGCTACCCCTTTAACATTGGTATCTACGACATCAGAGGTGAGGCAAATAAAACAATTTATATGGCAAAAACTGAATAAAGGAGTAAAACAAGGTGTCACAGATGTTATACCATACTTTACACACAAAAAGAGTGTGAGACGGTTGCTACCCCATAGGTCTCTACTGTAGTGCAAAACACCAGTGAGGAACCTCTAGAAATAGTTAAAGTGATTAGAACAAAGAGTGAAGCACACCCACAAATAGCACAGGCTTCTCTTGATGACAATGTGATTGCTGTATTAGAGGAAAACACAGGTGTGGTACCATGGAATGATAGAGTGACAGTTGACAATACCCACAAAAGAGAAACAGACTCTCCTTGTGGTTTACAAGTTGTGATGGAGGCCCTCTTAAGGTAAGATGCAGAGATCTTATTAAACAGGTGTAGAATCCGGGCCCTGCTCTGGATCATCCCGAGTTGAGTAGTCTCTCCTCAGGAGAAATGAAACAAGTGGAGCTTGGTACGGGTGGTAGAATAAATAGGGTCAATGTTCATTTTTATTCAGACGGTAAGATAGCTCAGCGGGTTGAGCGCTCGCTGCTGCGATCTGAGTGTGAACTGCAGGTAGCAGGTTCGAATCCTGGCAAGGCCAACTCAGCCTTTCATCCTTCCGATGTCGATAAATGAGTATCAATTTCGGTTGGGTGATATTGTATGTAAATATGTGCTCTGTAAAGCTCTTTGGATTAAGGCGCTATGGAAATAACACATCATTATCATTTTGATCATTATTCACAAATGGTTTTTCAATTAGTTTGGGGGGGGCAGAAAACAGCTATTAAAGAGGGCAATAGAGATGTCTGCTAGGGTCGGTAAACCCAAAAATTGCTTGATGCAAAAAAACAGAGTCATAACCGAAGATTAAATATCCCCCCGACATGAACATAACCAGGGTCGTGGGGTGGGCGAGAGAGGGTGGAGATGGTAGCCTTCAGATCATTAAAAATCGTTTGCCAACAAGAAAAATCCAGGCCAGAGGCAGGTCATCAGCAATTATGAAGCAGATGGTGAAATAAAGGTGGAGCTGGAGCCCTGGGCATAGCTGCCCTCAATCCTCCAAACCTACACAAGAAAACGACCCTGCTTTTGATCTTCAGATAAGGAAAGTGATGTGCTGAAATATGAAAGTCTATAACAGTTTTTAACCCCTGTTAGATCACAACAGTTGGAAGTTTGTTACTGGAAAAACCTCTGATTTGCTGTGCTGTTAAAAAGGCAATAAAGAGAGAATTAGGGCATCGTAAGGGTGGCCTGTTGATTGCATCCAGTATGATCCTAAAAGTATCCCATTAGGAGTGTCTTACAATGTCGAATTCAATTCTTGATATTGTGCTAGTAATACAAGGGATACGCAGGGAAATTATTTATTATTAACTCATCTTTATTGTAACCCATTGACTAGACCAGATGAGCCAATGAGGGGGAAGCTGGTCGAGATATTGCACAGGTGGGTGGAGCGGCGGTGGGGTGATCCTATGCGGTGGGGATTTAAAATTGTACATGCTCTGATGTACTTTCTGATGAATGGATAGATTTCACCATCATAACCTCTAAGCCACTGGAAATTAGCAAAAATAAGCTTGATGCAAGGGGTAAAAGATGGGTGGAATTCTTTAACTGTTACAATATGCAGAAAATAATTGGGAACCCACACTGAGATATCCCAAGGGGGAACACATGGTTTTGTGGTGCCTCTGCGTCCATGTTAGATTTCTTGTTTGCATCCCCTCCCATGTTCGATCAATATATATGTATTTGCGTAGAGAAAACCACACTTAGTGATCATGCCAAACTAGTGCTGACCTTTTGGGACACCAGACTCAGCCCTTTTCCGGAAAATCTTAATCATGTATGTAACCTAATGGTTGATACCCAAGGGTAATGTCTGATTTGTAATTTTAGGAGCGTAGACCTCCTGAATAGAGTGGTAAAGTGTAGCTGCGATGGAACGACCCCTATGGTGCCGAACGAGGTATGCTCACCATACAATTCAACAATACGCTACAAAATTGACTAGATGAAATTATGGCTAAATCAATTCACAGGCAAGATGTTTTTAGGAGAAATCATAAGCAACAGTTTCATATTGCTATAAAAAATAAGAAAACTGAATTGAGCATGGCGATCTGAGAGGTCAGCAGGGAGTACAGTCCTTTGAATGAGGTTGGTGTTTATTGATTTATTTTTTATTTAGTGCTTATAACACGCCGCAGCCTACAGGCATCAGGGCGCACATGTAATGAAAGTACAAGCAACTAACAATACTAAGGACATGTATAGAGGAAGAGACTAAAGAACAGTAAGGGGGCTGAGCAAAGGTTTGCCATTGTATATGGAGAGGTCTACTATTGAAATAGAAGTGTCTTGAGCCTTTTGTGGAAAATTTGGAGCCTCTTCTCTGAATGTATTTCCACAGGGAGGTTGTTCCAGGCTAGAGTAGCTAAAACCAGAAAATGAACGACCTCTGATTAAACTTCTTTTAATCCTATGGCAGATAAGGCGATAGGTGTTATTAGATCTGGCTGATATGATATGATATTTTATTTGTATTGCGCTCGTACACAGGTGTTTCAGAGCGCGACTAGGCAAGGGAGGGAAACCTGGCAGAACAACAAAAACGATCTTACTAGGCCCAGTGACATTGAGAACGCGCAAGTGCATGGGAAAGGAAAAAAGGGAAAAGTGCATTGAAGGGGGAGAGTGGAAAGTGCAGAGCAGAGGAGAGCAGATGAATAATAAAGAAAAAAGAAAAAGAAAATGGAGGCACTAAACAGTGGTAGTGCAGCCAAGCAAGTGGCAAGTGCTGTGTTTAAGGCAGCAGACTGAGTAAGTCTGATAAGTGCAGAAAAAGGAGAAAATGGGGGTGGGGGCTGTATGGGTACAGATACAGTCCCCAGTGCAAAGGGTGGCCAGGAGGCAGTACAGGAGGGTGGCAGGGTGAGCAGGTACCTGGGCCCAGGGGACAGAGGGTGGCCAGGTGCACAGTGCCAAGAGAGAGCAGATCAGCAGGGGAGAGGGGGAGCGAAGGCAGAAGCAAAGAGGAAGGTCTTGAGGTGCTTCCGGAACCAGAGATGGTTCTCCTCAAGTATTAGAGTGGCAGGGAGGCTGTTCCAGAGGGAGGCCCAAGCCGAAGATAGAGATCTACCCCCAGCTCGTTTCTTTGAAAAACGATTGACCCAGAGGGGGTTAGAGGTAGAGGAGCGAAGTGCTCAAAGGGGGGAGGTATTTGTGGAGGGATAGCTGAAGGTATTTTGGACCCAGGCCCCAGAAAGCCTTTTGGACAATGCAGATTATTTTGAATTTAATCCTTGCATCCACTGGGAGCCAATGGAGAGATTTCAGAGCTGAAGAGATACGATCCCAAGGCTTGAGGCCAAGGACAAGTCTTGCAGTCCTGTTCTGGACAAGTTGCAGAGGTCGGAGTGTAGAGGCAGGTAGATTTAGAAAGAGGGTGTTACAATAGCCCAACTTAGAGAGAACCAGAGCTTGGGAGACAGTGAGCTTCTGAGGGAAGGAGAGGAAAGGCAGAGTACCTCTGAGGAGGTGCAGTAGGATGTTTGACTTTTTAGAGACCTCAAAGATATGGGCGGAGAAGGAACGTGTGGAATCAAAGATGACCCCGAGGTTCTTAGCCTCGCAGGTAGGGGTGGGAGGAGGGCCAAGGGAGGCCGGCCAGAGAGTAAGGGAAAAGGATGGAGATGGTGTGCCGATGAGGAGGATCTCAGTCTTGCTGGCATTCAGACAAAGATCATTGGCGGCACACCAATCTTGAATGGCAGTTAGACAGTCAGAGATGAGAGAGGGAAAGGAGGTGGCCGAGGGCAGCCAGAAAATGAGTTGAGTGTGATCAGCGTAGCACTGGAAATTTGAGCAGAAAATGGCAATGCTGTGGGCGAGAGTTGCCAGGTATTGGTTGAAGAGCCAGGGTGAGAGGTTAGACGCCTGGGGAACCCCACAGGTAGAGAGGAAGATAGATGATAGGAAGGACCCCAGTTGGACCTGGGAGGGTCGATCAGAGAGGAAAGTGGTCAGCAAAGGCCAGAGCCTGATCAGTGATACCCAGGTTATCACGGAGACGGTTGAGCAGGATGGTGTGGTTGACCGTGTCGAAGGCAGAAGAGAAATCAAGAAGGATGAGGACAGAGGGAACGTTAGAGTCCAGGTTGGAGAGCAGATCTTCACAGATGTTCAGGAGAGCAGTTTCCTTACTTGTGGCCACTCTGAAGCCAGACTGATGGTCATGGAGACAGCCAACGGAATCTGAATGAAGGTTAAGCTGAGAGATTGCCAGCTTTTCAAGGAGTTTGCCCAGAAAGGGGGTAATGGAAATTGGGCGATAGTTAGACAGACAGAAGGATCAGCTGTGGGTTTCCTGAGAAGAGGATGCACAAGGGAGTGCTTCAGAGGGGAGGGGATGGATCCTGAGGCAAAGAGAGGTTGCAAAAATCGGTCAGGGCCAGAGCGAGGGTGTCAATGTGGTCCTTGATGGTTTTAGAGGAGCAGGGATGAACCTCTTTTGACAAGGCTTTCAAAGATCGGACTTGTCTAGTAACCTCGTCAGGGGAGAAAATAGGAAAGGAAGAGAAGGACGGTGGGGGGTGGTTAAAGGGGGGTCTACAAGCACAGACTGAGAGGGAATATGGGGGCAGGGGAGGAGAGGGTGGACAGGATGTCCTAGGTTTTTGAGATAAAGTGCGAGGCAAGGGCATTGCAGAGAGCCTGGGAGGCAAGAGGAGTGGTGGAGACTGCTACAGGGTTGGCAAGCTCCTTGCCGATCTTAAAGAGTTCTGCAGAGTTGTTAGATGCCGCAGAGACACAGGCTTGAATGTGTGCTCTCTTCTTAGTGCGGACAGAGAGTCGGTATTGCCTTTGGAGCAGACGACAGGCCAGTTTGTCAGAGGATGAGCAGGAAGGCCTCCATTTCCTCTCTGCCACCCTACACTTACGTTTAAGTGTAGCTAGGTCGGAGTCATACCAGGAATTGCACTTGGCTTTAGACTTCAAGCGGATCCTCATGACAGGGGCAAGAGCATCAAGAGTGTCAGAGATAGAAGAGTAGAGAAGGGACAGGGTTGGGTCGGGATGTGAGTCAGCCAGAGGAGGAGGAGGAGGAGAGAAGGTGGCAGCGAAAGCTTCAGCAGACACACGCTTCATAGGTCCGATATCCGAATAAGTGGCAGTGTTCGGGTGGGGTTGGCTTGAGGGGAAGAGAGTGAGAGATGGCATGAGAGAAGGCAGTGGTCACTCCAGGAGAGAGGAGTGGTCAGAGGGATAGAGAGGGGGAGGCAGGGGAGATCAAGACATCAAGTGCGTGACCTGCACAGTGCGTCGGGCCGGAGGGGAGGATAGAGAGGGAGAGGGAGTCACAGAGGTTGCGAAAGAGCAGGGATGAGGGACACAGAGAATCGAGGTGGATGTTGAGGTCACCAAGGAGGAGGAGTTGAGTGGTTTAGGCCAGGAGGGATGAGGAGAGGTCAGCCTACTCAGAAAGAAAAGAGGTGATATTACCGGGCGGCCAGTAGAGAGTAGCAACAGTAAGAGAGTGGCTAGGAGAGATTGAGAGCCTGCAGACAAGGCTTTCAAAAGAGGAGTAAAGCTGAGTGGGAATGATAGTGGCAGGAATCCATCCAGGAAAGATCAGGGCTATGCCCCCTCCAGGTCGAGATGATCTGGGTGCAGAGAGGATCTTGTAGCCATCAGGGAGTAGAGTGTCAAAGCTTGTGACAGAGTTGGCCGTGAACCATATCTCTGTAAGACCAAGGACATCAAGGTCTAGTTCTTCAAGGAGATGGCAGATGTCAGAGGAGTGTTTGACAGCAGAGCGAGAGTTGAGAGTGGCAAGATGAATAAGGTTGCTGGCCTTAAAGATCTTCCGGGGAGGGGTACAAATCAGAGGTATGCCCTGCAGAGTTGTGGAGGTAGCCTGAAGAGTGGCAGAGGAGGAGGAAGAAGTGGTCAAGGTGCGCAAGGAGTGAGAGGAGGGGACAGCTGGAGATGAGAGGAAGTTGATGAGGCGAGGGAAACGCCTATCGAAGAGGAGGAGATTGGCCTGAGGACCTTGTACCATGGCAGTGCCATTTAGGTAGACATTAAGGATGACTCTGGAGGAGTCTAAAGAAGCCATGAGGACATCCCAGCGAGTGCCACCAGTAATGGGAGAGGTGGAGACAGGACAAAGCACAGAGATCATATGGGGAGTCCATAGATCCGGCGAAGGAACAACAAAGAGGATGTCAGTGAGGGTCTGTCTGGAAGAGGCGCTGGTATAGGTATCAGCAATACACGGTCAGGATCTTAAAATTAATCCTGGAATTGACAGGGAGCCAGTGGCGTTCCTTTCTGGCCGTAGTTATGTGTTCCCGTCTTGAAACACCTTTTATAATTCAGTTGGGAATTAATTAGACAACTAAAGCAAAAAAACAGGAATTGGATTAAGAGATATAGGGCACAGTTAAACATCAGTGAGGGGCAGCGATCCATACCATGAATAGTGAAGAAAGACACAATGGCAAGTTAATTATATATAAGCTAATATATGCATGGAACATTTTAGAATTATTTACATTACTAGCGATCTGGCCCAGATGGTAATCCCGTTGTTTTGTGAAATACCATGGCAAATTAGTTTTGACATAGAGGACTTAGAAATCATGCTTGCAGGGCTTAATAAATAGAGGGCCTGTGGCCCAGATGGGCTCACTAAACGCTGCAACAGTTCTCTGGGATATGATCTGGGCCGAAGCCAATTCACCCAAGACCGAAGTTATAAGCACTGAAGTTATAAGCCACAATGGGTTTCATATACTGCGGTGGTTGTGTCCAGGACCTAGAGTCTTGGGTGCATGGCCGAAGACCATGCACACAAGACCAAAATTCTAAGTACTAAAGTTATAAGCCACAATGGGTGTGATATGTTGCGGTGGTTTTGGCCAGGTCCTACAGTCTTAAATGCATGGCCGAAAAGACCAAAGTTAAAAGCCCTGAAGTTATAAGCTACCATGGATTTTATATACTGCACTGGTTGTGTCCATTAACTAGTCTTGGGTGCATCGAAGGCCATGCACCCAAGACTGAGGTTATAAGCACTGAAGTTATAAGCCAGCATGGGTTTTATATAATGTGGTGGTTGTGGGCAGGATGTAGAGTCTTGGGTGCATGGCTGAAGTCCATGCACCCAAGACCAAAGTTGTAAGCCTTGAAGGTATAAACCAGAATGGGTGTGATATGCTGCAGTGGTTGTGGCCAGGACCTAGATATTGGGTGCATGGCCAAAGGCCAAAGGCCATGCACCCAAGACTGAAGTTATAAGCACTGAAGGTATAAGTCAGCATGGGTGTGATGTGGTGCGGTGGTTGTGTGCACGACCTAGAGTCTTGGGTGCATGGCCGCACCCAAGACCAAATTTATAAGCAGTGAAGTTATAAGCCAACATGGGTTTGATATGCTACAGTGGTTGTGGGTAGGACCTACAGTCTTGGTTGCATGGCCGCAGGCCATAGGTTATACATCCAAGACTCTAGGCCCTGGCCGCAGCCACTGCGCCATATTACAGCTATAGATCACATGTATATATTGAATATGTATGAAATGTGTGAAATTATACTTACTGTTTCATTTGTTGAGATTCAATATATTTTTTACATGACTTTAATACTTGGAGGAAATATTCTTTTTCAATTTCTGTGATAAAAGAAAAGAGCATGTTAGTGTTTGTATTTTATGAAGACTTATTACATTGCATAATAGACATTTCAGCCTTTTTTTTACCCTCATATTTAGTTTACAAATCAGTGTACTGTGTATTTTGCTCAGTTTCTGTGTTTGTTGTTCAAATCATTAGGTCTGGGGGAAAAAATCCTTGTCAGATTAAAAAAAACTTTCTTTGCTATGCTACAAACTATTTCTGTGTTTCCTTTACGTGTTCACTTGTTGTTTCTGGTTAATGTTCTATATGTTGGCTTGTTGCAGATTTTTTAAACTGTTAGATACCAGTTGGCGAATTCTAACTGTGTATTTTTTGTTACAATTCAGTGGTATTAATTTATCTGTGTGGTTGTTATTTATTTTTTTTATTTGATATGGATAAAACAATCATCCTTTCAAATGTATAAAAAGAATATAAACAGGTATAAAAATATTTAACAAAATGTCAGCAATAACTTTAACAATGAAACAGCAAAAGGGAAAAAAAAGAAAAAGCAAAAATGGATAAAGCCGGACACAATTATTTGATTAAACATCGAATTGCACAGGATCAACATCAACACAAGATTTGGGAAAGATGGCATCAAGAAAGTGAATAATCGCCACGCGCATAGCCAAATTAGGAAAGTTGGTTATATTTCACCAAATGTCATCCATGGACATAAAGGTGTATTTGGCCAAGTCACATTTTTTAAAGTAATTCGTTCTTTGGTCAGCTAGCATCGGACAATATAAGATGCAATGTTCTAAAGTTTCCCGTTGAGATTTATTTAAACAGAAGCGACAGTAATTTAAGTCTTTAGAAATGAAATTTCGTCTGGCCAATACTTCTGTTGTCGGCCAAAGCTTTAAGCAAAACCTTAGAAATTGATGTCGTATATAAGGACTCGGACATCTTATTAAATAAGACTCTGTTGCATACAGGGCTTTGATGCCGAAAACACAAGTGTCAAAATCCCTATACTTTTGACATAAGATACGATTTTGAATCCATTCATGGAAAAACAGCTTTTGCTTTGCGCGGACTGGATTTATCAATAATAGGTCAAGTGTGATGCTTGCATCTGATAATGAATCCAGAACTATGTTACACCAAGTTTTAGTGAAGGCATGATCCTGTGCTAACCAGTCTTGAGCCAAAATGGCCAACAGACCTCCGGAAGTCAAACCCAACATAGATTTTCTAAATAAAGCACACATCCTCCATTTGATCTGGGATTCTAAAGATGTAATTCCTAGTTCGTGTCGAATTAACGGGAGGGGCGAACTCTTGGGCAGTTGCAATAATTGTTTCCAAAATCTTGCTTCTATGGTTTGCCACCAATGAGATTTTTTTGGTAGCATAGTTTCAAGGCCATAGCTTATAGTGGGAATCACTTTCTGTTGATAAAAAAGTAAAACATGTTTCAAAGTGAATTTCCCAAATTTCTTTTTAAGACCCTTGGCCTGTGAAATTAGCATACAGAGTTTGGAATGTATCTCAACTTCCTGCTCCTCAGTGGAAGAGGAGGCCTGGATGATTATGCCCAGATATTAATAAAGGTGGACTTGAATTAATGAGTCATTGTGCAAGCGCCAGCTGTAGTGCTTTACATTTTGTTTTGCAATGTGGTTTGCAAATCATAATTTGGGTTTTTTGGGTATTAATAATGAGATTGTTGGCGATTACATACGTGGCCAAATTGTTCAAAAGTTTTTGTAGTCCCGAAGGGGTCTGGGAATTAAGAATTAAATCATCCGCGTAAGCAAGGTAGCTTATGACATGAGTACCAAGTTTCGGAGAGTCACTCAAGGTAGCTCGTAAGGAGATGCCAAGGTCAAATACAACCTTGCTTAAGGCCCCGGCCCGTTTTGATGAACAATGATAGTAGACCAGTCATAGAGAGACAGGCTTGAATGGTTGTGTGAGTATGAAGTAACATAATTAAAGACAGGAGAGAGGTGGGACATTTATAGTGCTTTCGTTTTTGAAAAAGAATGGACCGATCAATAGAGTCGAATGCAGCTTTAAAATCAATGTAAGCCAAATACAAAACTTGATTTTTGTCTGCATATTTAGACTTTAACATTTTTAGTGTCATAAGATTTGGGGAAGTACCGAGGCCCGCAACAAATCCCGTTTGAAAGGCGTCTCTCAAGTTGTTCTGCTTGGTCCAAAGGTTAAAGTCCCTTAGGATGATCCTCGCAAATATTTTGGCTGGAGCGTCTAATAGCGCTATAGGCCTACAACTGGCCGGTAAAGATCGATCACCCTTTTTGTAGATCAGGACTATTATTCAATGGGTCTAAGTTGCAGGCAAACACTGAGTCTCATTTATGGTAGTAAAAATCTTGTTTAGAATGGCTGCCAAAGATTAGGATGTTCTTTAAGCATTCGATTTGACAGTCCATCCGGACCGTAGGCACCAGAATTACTAATCTTGTTAATGTAAAATTTGATATCATCCATATCAAAAGATAGATGAAAAAAATGATGAGTATCATAACCTATTGTAGAATGATGTTGAGAGGGGCAAGCATAGAGGCATAAGAAATGGTCTGTCCACTTCAACTCTGAAATGCAGTTACCTTGTGAGACTAGTTGAGGACGATTGGAAGTTTTATTCATAAGTGTCCACAACCTAGCTGCATTTTTAGAGCGGACTGATTGTAACATAAGTTCCCCATCATGTTGATACATTTGGACTTGGCGGGATTTAAGAACATACTTATGTCTAGTTTTGATGATCTTCAAAAGTGCGGCTCTAAAATCCGTCAGGGAACGCATGGCCTGACGTTTTAGAGCCCGAGTGTGAGCTTTCAGCTGCTGGACTTTCGGATTAAAGACATGAAGCTTGGGACCAGTCACCCTATTTCCAATGCAAAAATGAGATGCTTTAGAAGGTTGAAAGTGTTGCATCAAGCTAGGGTATTGGGTGATTTGGTTGGTGGAAAAGTAACCCAAGGCTCCATTCAGCTCACATAAAGTTTGAGCAGACCATCAAAGTCGATTTCCCCCGTTGTTCAATGTTAGATTTTCATAGTAATGGGATATGACAGGCTTTATGCTCTGATCAGGATTTATCCACTGAGCAATTAATTGATTATGGTCACTGTTGGTGTTTGTGATTACCTGGAAATTGTCAATACTTTGGAACAATTCCGCATTTACAAAAATATAGTCAATTATAGATGAGCTGGGTCCTCTCACCCAAGTGGATTTAGGTGGCGAGTCTGACAGAAAAGCTGCATTAAGCATAATGAGATCGTAATTTGTGGTTAAAGCTAACCATTTAGTTATTCTGAGTTGGTTAGCAGTTTGCGGGGAAAAACAATTTAGGTTTAAATCACCCGCGATTATAACATTAGAGACTGAGGGGTCAAGTGCGACCAAATTCAGTAAATTTGTAAAGGCCTTAAGGAAGCATCCATCAGATATGCCAACCGCATTCCAATAAACATTGATTAATGCATAATTTATGTTATGAATGGATAATCTGATCATTTGAAGAAACTGAATTGGAGAATACCAGTCTTGTGCAACCATGCCTAAACCCATCTTAATAGCTATTAATAGGCCAGAGGTCGGTCTGACAGAGGTGCCACGCTGAGCCGGGTTGAGAAAAACCTCATAATTGTCCCATAAAGGAACTGTCATCATCCAAGTTTCCTGAAACAAAAGTATGTTATAACATGCAAGAAGGTTATTATCATTATTGATCAAATGGGAAAAGCCTCTAGTATTCCAGATAATAAGGGAAATGGGTTGAGCCATAATTGCAGGAGCTAGTTAATTCGACTGCAATGTTGTCTGCGAGTAAAGACCAACTGGGAGGGTGGTTTTTGAAGTATAATGACTTTTATGAATATCTCCACTGTTTTCTGTGGATAAAGCATTTTGACTGAGCGCAAGAGTGTTTAAGGAATCAATTGAGAATATAAACCCATGAGAATGGAGCTCTGTTCTGGCCAACGATATAAGATTTTCAATAACTCTTGATCGAAGCCAAATTCTAATGGAATTAGTTTCTTGTGGGATTAGAAACTCAATCAGTGTTATATCTGCCGAACCAATATCTTCTAAAGAACGAATGTCTGAGAAGATGGCCAGGAGGGAGCTTCTATTCAGATTGTATTGAACAGATGGACTGGGTTTACATGCTAACAAAAGCAAAAAATTCGCTGGGGGTTTGCCAAGAGTTTTAGACACCATTTTGTTTGATTGAATACGAGGAGCATTCAACACATTTGAAGTGGGGATGGGTAATGATGTTCTGGAGATTGTAACAGACTGTACCATTTCCACCATTTCAGGGGTGATTTGCGCAAGAATTGCATAAGGATCATTCACAGGAGCCATTATGGGGTTTAAAGGAGGTTTGATCAAGGGCATGGCCACCAAATGATTTGGCTGAACTTGAGGGTGCCTAGTGTGAGGAAATCACAAGTTGAGGCAGAAATCAATGTGGTAGATGATGGTAGTTTGTGAGGCAGGCTAAGACTTGAAAAACGTAAATGCGAATCTGCTTGGCGACTAACCCCAACAGAGACAAATAAAATTACACTCATCAATGCCTCCAAGATTTACAAAAATGAAATAAAGAAAGCAAAAAGAGATAATTTCAACAACAGAATACTGCAGGCCAAATCTGGAACGAAAGAACTATTCCTTATACTAAAGGAACTAGAAAACCCTATTCCTGTCCAAGATAACTGTGACAAAAATAAAATATGGTGCTCAAACATCCAAAAAGCACTAAATGACAAAATTGCCACACTCCAAACAAAAATTGAGACAAAGAAACAGAATATTCCACCCTCAACTAACCCAAGAGGCAAACCACCAATCAGCACTAAACTAGACCATAAATTTAACTTCTCGAAAGTAACTATACTCGAAACTGAAAAGATAATACTTTCACTCAAGCCATCCAATTGCTGAGGCGACCTATGCCCAGCCCAACTAATAAAGGACGCGGCCAGAGACCTCTCCCCATTCATCTCTAAGCTTATTAATGCCTCCTTTGCTTCAGGCACTATACCAGATAACCTCAAGCAATCCTGGGTCCTCCCCCTCCTAAAAAAACAAACACTGGACCCGTCCATCCCGACTAACTACAGGCCTATCACAACGGTACCCTTCCTGTTAAAAATCCTTGACAGGGTAGCCTACCTGCAGATCCAAAAACATCTGGAGCTGCACCACCTTTTAGGCACAAGACAATCAGGCTTCAGACCTCAGCACGGAACTGAAACCGCGCTCATCGATCTTAAAACTCAGGTTGATGAGCTGAGAGACTCGGGAAAGATGGCCCTACTCCTCTTACTGGACCTCTCTGCAGCCTTCGACCTAGTGGATCATGATGTGCTCTGCACCCACCTAGAAACAGCTGCCCATTTCTCCACACATGCCATCGCATGGATCAAATCATTCCTAACCGGTAGAACTATGAGAGTCTTCTCTACTTCTGCTGCTGCTGACCCTGTATCCATCACATGTGGAGTCCCACAAGGTTCTTGTGTCTCCCCCACTATGTACAACATCTTCACGAAGCCCTTGTTCGATGATCTAGACGATCTGGGTGTTACCTACACTAACTATGCGGATGACACTCAGATTCTCATACCACTTTCAGGGGATTATGAACAAGATTTGGCATTGGTGAACAAGACCTATCTCATCATTCAGGCATGGATGGCCACCCACGGGCTATGCCTGAATGATGACAAAACGGAACTTATCATACTGGGGAACAAACAAAACATCAACAGACTAAAAGAAGAATACTCCTCCTTCGTCATAGACGGCAACACTATCAAGGTGGAAAAAGAGGTAAAAACATTAGGGTTTTACCTTGATTCCCACCTCTCCCTAACCAAACAGGTGAGCGCAATGGCATCCAGCACCGCATATACCTGCAAGCTGATTAGAGCCGCAAAACCATACCTATCCACTGCCAATTGCCTAACCCTTGCTTGAGCATTAGTGCTGTCAAAATTGGACTATTGCAACGCACTATACTTAGGGGCCAATAAACATACGTTGCAAAAGATTCAAACACTACAGAACAATGCTCTTAGAGCTGCCTTAGGAATTCCAAGAAGGGAGCATATCTCTGAGGCTAGAAGACAATCCAACTGGCTCTCCACAGCGGACAAAATCAAACTCAAGACAGCTTCTCTAACTTTCAAAAGTATCAACCATCTAGCACCCAAATACCTAACTGCTAAATTCAACAGAAAAATCTCCACTAGACCCACCAGAGAAGTATACTCCAACCAGTTAGTGATACCCCCATTTAAACTAAGTACGGCCGGAGGAAACAGCTTCCCGGTCGAAGCGGCCCAGCTTTGGAACTCCCTCCCGCCCGGCCTGAGATCTACCCAATCCTACGCTCTCTTCAGATCTAACTGTATCAACTGGATCAAAGAAAATGACCGATAGTCCCGCCCTACACTAACATAACTACTGTCCTACAGACGTACTATGCACATAATTATATACTCTCTATCTTCCTACTGCATATTTCCTGTACATATTATGTTATATGTTTATTTTTTGCACAATGTATATTCTCCCTACTGTCCTGCATTATGTAATTTCTACGATGTATAACCAACACTTGTAAGCATGCGTAACCTGTAAAGTTTAAAGTATCCTTGAACAACGCGCCCGGTTACCCTCGGGTTTGGTGCGCGCTATAAATAATAAACAAACAAACAAACAAACAAACATATAGGCATCAACGGCCTGCCTGATCTCCTGCCGATGTAATTCATCAAACCTGGTTTCAGGAGTCAAAGAGGCTTTTCAGACCGAAGCCTTCACTAAGGAAGCATTTGGATCAGATGTTTTGTCAGATTCAGTTTGAGGTTTATCAGATTCAAATTGAGATTGTAGAGTTATCGCCTCCACTAATTGATCCAAAGGTGCATGCTCCTATAAGACAGGGTATCGGATCACATCAACCTTGTCATTTTGTGTTTTGAATGTTTCTGTAATAGATTTTTTGTAACTGAACGTGCAGCAGCAAGCAAGTTCTTTTTTGCTAGGTTTAGATCCTTAATAAACAGTTTCGTTTTGGCGGCAGTACTCTTGTTATTTCCTGGCATATTTTTAGTCAATTTAGGAAATGAAAAGAGTCCTGTGTTCTTTTGGCTTTTAGAGAAGATGGTATAAGTCTCAATATTAGAAGAACTCGGTTGAGCTTGAGGAGGGGGCAAACCAGTAGTATTCTGGGGCCCCTTCGTCAAGATTTCAGCTGGAGGAACAACTATAGAAGGCGTTAGAGTGGTCCTTTTTACTTTTTTACGGTTGACAGGACTCTCATCAACAGAGTGCTGTGGTGGCTCATTTTTCTCACGATTAGGAACCTCATTGCAATCACTATTCAGGCCCGTTTCAGGACACACAAATTCCACATTGTCTTCGATTGGGCGAATGGTTTGATCAAAATGAGGCAGGCACTGTGGAGTGGAGTCCCAAATCAAAGTCTGCGTAGCAATAACAGAAGAGATTGGCACAACTGTGATGGCGGGAAAAGGGGTCTGAGAATCGGGTGCTGAACTAGGCGCCACCGGTACGAAACTGATATTACGACCAGATGCAGTAGACTTAATTGCATCATTTAGTTGAGTAGCTGAAATTTTCTCCAATAACGCCATTTGGAGTTGCAACTTTGCATCTAAGGAGTCATACAATTTATAGTTATTGCTGTTAAGGACACATGAAGAGCATTAAAAGCAAATTGGGTTATTGCTTGATTATTTTCAACAGTCCACGCCTGATTCGCAACTGGATGGATTTGTTGGTTTTTGCATGGACATTCTTGGAAAGGCCCTGGTTCTTGGCTAATAACCGTGGAGGTAATTGAGATGGCATTTGCACTGTGATGTGGCAATGCTGGTCTACGTGGAGTGGGGGCACAGAAAGAAATATTAGAAATAGAAGAACAACAACTTGAAAACATAATGGGAGATTTCGATAAATTATCTGACATTAACTGTGGAGAAAAAGAAGAGTTAGACAAATTTAGATCAATAACAGCAACATCTGAGATTTGTGTCACCACAGAAACATGATTGCACTCAAGTTCTGCAGTAGGCGGTACATTTTCAAGAATGCTGTTGTCAGTAATTGCATTTAGCTCGCCAGGACATCTGGTAACAGAAACACAAGGCAAAGCAGGCACGTTATTGCAGCTCGAAACATGTGGCTGATCATTAGTTATCACTGAAACATTCCTGGGAAAAATGGAAGTTTGACGTGGCTGTATTCCCATTTTTTGTAATAGCACTTCAGAAGGAATGGTGCAGGGAGCAGCCAGGTGATTGTGAGCTTAACAGGTTCAGGAGGCTGAGCAATGGCTTCCTTACAGAATTTACAGATGTCCGGAGAGCTCGGCTTCCTAAGAGTAAGATTCACCCCTCTTTTAAAACGCAATGTTTTTGGAGTGGAGGCAGAGATGGCAGGTTTCACTTTTGTATTCATTGGAGTCACGGCCTCGGAACCAATTTGAAGGGTCTTTGGCATACCAGATTTTAAAGTATGCATCATTAGGCAGAGGGGCAAAGATCAGGCAAGTGTACAAAATTTTTTTTTTTAAAAAAAAACAGAAACACACGCCCACAGCCCCACGACGCCGCGGTAAACCGGGACTTGTGGACACTTTCTTGGGTGGCACTTTCTTGGGTGCGCACGCGCGGTGCACGCGCACAGCAAGTTTTATAGCTCCGCCTCTGTTTTGAGTGCAAATGCCTACAGAATAAACAAAATAAAGGATTTAGAAAGTCTGTTTAGCACGAGTAGTAAAGATTAAATAAGCGTTTGTAAGATTTGCTTGTAATCTCTGCTTTAGAGTAATGGTACTATCATTACATTCGAACCATCCACATTTCTTTTTAATGTATGCAGTGTTATTACCTGCATTGGTTGTGTCTCCTGCGTGGTCGATTATACCTATTGTTGTGAAGGTTTTCTTACCAAGTGACACTTGAACGTGTGTGAATCCAGTCAGCTTGCAGTTGTTTTTGGTACCATCTGCATTGTAATGTAGAAGCATTAGTATTACGTAGTTACTATGTGTTTGTATTAGTAAGGTGGAGTGATTATCTGAATTGCAGATAGTAAACAATCTGCCATGGTTTGCATTTTGTACAAGTTGTTGAAATGAAATAGATTCACAATTAAGTATGGATACATACACAAAGCGTTCATTAGGGGTTTGTTCCTGTGTCACATTGTTGCAGAGAGTGCATGTATGTTTCCACATGTATAAAATCTGGAAGATTTCATTTATAGGTGTGTTTTTGTTTTCCAGTACTTGTAGTAAGTACATTAGAAATTCTTGTGGATCTTCTTGTGAGTTTATAGTGAACCTCACCATTCCAGCACAGTAGTCCAATTCTTTTCTTATTCCGTGAACACTATACGTGTTGTCAGGATTGTTTGTTGGGTTTCTATGAAGGACTAACATTTGCAAACAGAATTGGTCTGTACTGTGTAAGTAAATGTTGTTAACAATTGGTGGCAATTGAAATAGAATATTCATTGCTACATTTGCGTAGCAACTTACACCAGTTACATTTGAAAATCTGAATGGACCAGATAGTTCTATGTCCGAGTCATTTTTTCTGAGTTTGTGTTGCTTCTTTGAAGAAGTACCTGATTTACTTTCAATAATAGGTTCTTCTTTGGTTGTGGTAATAGATGAAGTGTTAGCTTCTTTTACTCTCCATGAAGGATTTGCAGTCAGATCCTGTTGCATTTCTGTTTGAATTAGTTTTCTTTTACAATGTTTTCCTTTTTGCGGAACAGGATATGATTTGAGATGGGGTGTACAGTGAACGTAGTCTATTGTATTCTAAAATGCAAGGAATATCAGCATTTACTTTACTTGCATCAAAGTTGACTAGAATGCCTTCTTTAAAGACAGTGTTCCCAATATCTATCAATGCTTTGTCTAGGGTAAGATTTATGAATGGTGACTGCATATGCAAGATTTAGAGAAAATTGTTCTCTACGTACATACATGTCTTTGAAGAGAAGGAATCGAGCTGCTGAGCGCCCTATCCTTTTTACTTCTGAAAGTTTGTCAAAGAGAATATTGACAAACTGAATGTTGTTGTCCCTTGGGTATGTTTGAAAGCCAACAAATGTACCCAGTGCTCCATTAACTAGTCCTTGCTCCATGTCAAAGTTACGTTTAAGCATTACTCTACAATTTAAGGATAATTTTAATATTTTTTCCAACCCTGCTGTGTTGGAGATTGAATTTTCTAAGGTATTTAGTCTTGTTGTGGCTTGTGTCATTCCATGTACGTCCAGTTTGTCTGTGGAGAAAATTTGAATTATTGGTTGCATTTCTTTTTTTAACATTGTTTCATTGAATTTGGAACAGCTTGCAAGAGTTGCCAGTAAGGCCATTCAATTGACATTTTTGTGCGCTAATTGCTCCATAACATCAGTAGCACATGCGTTATCGCCATAAAGTGAATGGATATGCCGGGTTTTCAAAATTGCTTGTGCTTCCTGAGATAGTAAACCAACTCTAATACTTTTTAAAATGTTGGCGTGAGTGAGGTCTGCAGATTGACGCATGTTTTCTGTTAATTCTCTGTATTGGAAATGTTGCCAAAGGTTGACATTTCCTATGCTGCCAACAGTTTTACGGCACAGTTTGTGTCCTAAGGTTTTAAAAATAGGTTCAACTTTCACTGGTGTCAATTGCAGAAGATCTCCGAAAACAATAATGTGTTTTCCTCCAAACAGTTCTCTGTAGTTTCTTTTGAGTACTTCTTGCAATCTGAGGTGAATCAAAGCCAACATTAGGTTGGAGACCATGCTCACTTCATCTATTAGTAGCATTTTCATTTGTTTTAATACTCTGCGTAGTTCCATTGCAGCTTCTGTAGAAAGCTTGTAATAGTCTAATTTGTTTTGGTGTTCTACTGGAAGGAGTAGTAATCGGTGCAAAGTGACACCGTCTATTTTGTAGGCAGCTAAACCTGTGGGGGCAGTTACAACAGCTGACAGTTTGTGGTTTGTCAATTGTTGAAGGAACTTGCTGATGATTTTGATTAAGAATGTTTTGCCTGAACCAGCTTCACCACTGACCTATAGCAATATAGGTTTGTAATTTTGGCAGGTACATTCTTTATTTTCGTGTTGTACACCATGTGCAATTTCTCTTATTACTTCTTCAAAAATGGTGTGCTGGTCTTTGTTAAGTTTTGATTCTAGTACAGTTAAGTCTTCTGTATCTTCTTCATAGTGACACATGGTGTTTTCTACTTCTGTCATAGCTAATTCTGCCTCATGTGCTATTAGTGGCAGTCCTAGTGGTTCTTGGCTTCCTGTTATAGAAGGTTGACTACTGTCGGAAGTGTCCTTATCTAGTTGGGCCTGGAGTTCTTCTTCGTGTTGCTGTTCATTGTGCAACATTGTTTTGTACTGCGTAAAGTTCACATCGGTGGTAGTGCTTTCATTAGCTTTGAAAGCGTCTTCATAGCAGTCATAGTTATCTAGTATCTCTTCTTCTTTTCTCCATGGTATAAAAAGTTGTAGCAGGGACATTTAATATAGTTCTCTCTGTTGAGGAGTTTTTAATGACAATTTGACATGATTAATTAAGCTTTGTTTGGTAAATTTCACCAAGCTCACTTCACAATCTGTCACTCTATATCTACCTTTGTTTTCATCGATTTTCATATTATTTTTGTATGCAAAGTTTTGGGCTATGTGGTATAGATACATGATTTCCAAAGTGGTATTCCTGTTTGGGTAGTATGTGTCTAGTAAAAAAATGTTCAAAATGTCTTGGCTGTTGGGATAATTTCTTGCTATTGTTTCTATGTACTCATATGATTTGAGAACTCTTTTTCTAGATTTAGAAGGACCAAGACTTAGCCATACTATATTTTCAGATTTTCCATACAAAGCAGTACCGGTTAAATGATCTGCAGCTTCATAGGCGCCACATTCTCTATGAGAGAGCATTTTTATGCCTAGGCTGTACAATTTCTGAGATAGAGTTTTGTCTGATGATAGGTCATTCCAGAGGTCTTGAAGCTCTGTTTTTTCGTCTTTTGTTAAGTAGGCTGTAACATATCGTATTCCATACAAAGCAGTACCGGTTAAATGATCTGCAGCTTCATAGGCGCCACATTCTCTACGAGCGGCATTTGGTGTAGTATTCCCCTTTGTTTTTGTATTTGCAATGACAATATTTGCCACATTTGTGTCTTTGAAATTGTACAATTTGTCCATGAAGGTCACTATGTGTCATTTGTGAAGGGATTTCACAAGTGACATATTTTTGGATGAACTGCAAAACAGTGGTATCACTGTCTTGACCAAATTTAGGAGCATCTTTAATCCATAAAAGCATGTGGATATGTGGTGCTCCTCTGGCTTGGTATTCTTTTCTCCAAAAGAAATGTTGCAATTCTCCGAGGGGAGGAACAGTTTTATTACAAATAAAAACTAGCATAGCAATGAAATGATGGTGGACATATCTTGAAAGATTAAAAGGATCTAGAGAGCAAAGTTCTCTAGGTGTTAGTATATCTATATTGGTTTTGTTTTTGTTTGATATGCATAGGAAATTATCCAAATCTTCCCATGCATATTCTGCACAACTTAATGTAACAAACCAAGTGGGTGGTCCAAGGTTTCTGATCATACAACGTACATCTCCGTGACGTCGGAACCGGTATTCTTTCGTACCATGCATGTTTGCAAACAGATTTGTTATGCTTGATTGTAAAACGTCATCTTTTTCTTGCACTTTGGTATTAATTGCGCAGCTGACATATTTTGAAAGTGAGTTCCCGATTTCAATATGTGTGCAACTCCTTAAGATAGGGTTGCTAGTTCAATTTCAAAGAGTAGGTGGTATATTTATTCCACATTATGTCTAAATCTGGGATCTTCAGAATATATTCGTAATGAGCGGTATTCTGATGCTGTTATCTGAGTTTGTCTATCATTGTACCTTCTTCCTTTGCCAGTAGGAAATAGTACAGGAACAGCTTGTGCTTCTATACTTATTTCCCATATGCTCATTGGTGAACCGTTGGTTTGTCGCATTTGGTAAGTTTCTAGTGCATCATTTATGCTGTCATTAGAGTGCAATGGATGAATTGTATAATGGTCCAAAAGAGTGGATACTGCAGCAGGATCGAGTAGTTTGACCAGTTTCTGATGACTCTTGAATTATTTCAGTTGGTTCCCTTAAGCTTTCGTCAATATTTATGTCTTTGTAGTATTCATTATTGTCTTTCAGATATTGCAAGGCTTGTCTAACTTTATGTAAGTCCACAAGTTGTTGCCAATTTTTTTTGTCTTTTGTTGGTACACCATTTACTAAGACAATTAAAGATTGCTCTATTGGACATTACAATCCTAGAGTGTGCACATTTTCTGTCAGATCTAAATGTAAATAAACTACTTTGCCACAAATGCCTTTCACCAATTCAAAGAGAGGTAATTTTGCTGTTTTTGGTTGAAGGCGTATTATTGCTTGAAATGGGTGTACTGTTTGAATTATGATGCTCTCATACAAATTGAGTTGTTGTACGGATTTTGGTAGTGGGAATAATTCCAAGTTATTTGTGATAGCATGTGAAGGAGTTTGGTTGTTGTCAAGTTTTGTAGTGCAGTAACTGCAACATATTGAGCGTTCACTTATTTCATATTTGTTTTCTGCTAAAAGGTAGAGAGCTAGTTCAAACCATTTGGATTCTTCGTTGTCTTCTATTTTGTATGTTACGTCTATTGTTTTTGTGTTACTTTTGTAAAATGTTCTGCGGCAAAACACACAAACATGGTTTGGTACTTCAGCGGATGTACTTTTTAATTTTAGTATTTATTTTTTGTATGTGTGTAATAGAAGGTTTCCATGTGCAGAATTGTTGCTAGTCTGTTCTAAAACTATTGCATTTTGTAAGTGGCTTTCACTTCCAAAACATTTTCTCTGGATACGGTCATTTTCTTCTTGTAGGTATTTGGGTGTACCATGCAGAGTGTTATTTAAATTGGCTAGTTCTAAAGATAGACTTTTAGCTTAGTACAGTTTATACACTAGATTTCTTACATTTGAATGATGTGTTGATATCATTTTGATATTATGAGAGGTGCTTTTGCAAATAGGTCCTGAAATGCAGGCTAATGAATGTCCTTGTAGTCTTGTGTATTTGCGCACTGGAGAGGTATCCATATTTTGCACCACTTTCATTTTGATTTTGTCTTTACCTTTCACATACTGATTGAGGAACTGGCGTAAAGATTTGAAAGATTTGTTGGGAATGTTACACATTGACGTGCAGGGCCATTTGTATACTGGACGTTCTGGTTCAGTCAAATGGAGAGGTAATTCTGAGTTTTCTGAGGATACTTTTGTAAGCAGTGTTTCTTGTTCCATGATGGTATTATTGATTTTTTCATATCCTCGTCCACTGCTATGGATGGCAATTGTGTTTGTTTGGTTTTGTTTGTATGCTTCTTCATTAAAATATGGTTCTGTGGTCGTCGTGTGACTCCATTCACCTCCACAGATATTAAAGAAGATATTTATGTTGATATTCCGTTTATTGAGAAGTTTCTTTTGTAGTTTAGTACTTAGTTTTGTTAGTGGTTTCATCCTGTTTAAAACTAAAATAAATAACTTCCTTTTGAGAAGGATTGCACTGTCTACGAGAGCTTCTAGGATTACTTTTCTACGGTCGGGTTTAAGGGTTGTAGGTGATTTCGCTCCTCTTCTCATTAGATTCTGAAGGGCTCTGTGGTGGAACATTTTCGCTAAAATACTTTTTTTACTATTGTTTCTTGCTAGTATATGAGGATTTATAGGAGCAGCGTTAGCAGTAGTGGCAGCCGAAATCTTGTTAAGCATTTTCTGTTTCGTGCCACATTTTGATAGAGGAGGCAAAGTGTCTGTAGTTGAAGCTTCTTTTGTTTCGCTAAATGACTACATTACTTGTTTTGTTTGAATGTTTTGTACAAACTCTGTTAGAGATGGATGCTTACTTTGGACACTTTTATTTTCATTTGCTCTATTTCTGCGTTGCTTCCTATGGACTTGCTTTTTGGTAAGCATTCTTGCTTCCTACGGACTTGCTTTTTGGTAGGCATTCTTTGGGGTCTGTTGAAAAAAAAAGTAGGTATGGGTTGGTCTGTTTTACAATGTATGTGTGCTGTGTGCATGCATGTATGAGTTTGATAGGGAAGATGTTTGTAGTGGTGTATGAATGTGCATTGGGCAGTTACAATGAGTTGGGAAGGCTATTTTCATGTTTGTATATTACTACATTGTGCTTCAGATGAGAGTAGAAAGTGAGCTAGTGGCGAGGAGAAGCATTAATAGTAAACCTAATGGTATAAAATTAAAACAGTTATTTGTTTTGTAATAATATCATTCTAAGGCTTGAGTATGTTATTTGTGTTCCAAAAAAACGGGGATTTGTGTGCCATTCTGCCTGTTAATCTTTGTTAAATAAATGGGGATTTGTGGGCAGAATGATTCAGAAATCAATGTTTTTTTTGGTGCGCAAATTATATGAATGAACCACACGGTCTCTTTGAGGAACACTAAGAATATAAAAGTAGTAATGTACTTACTTTTTTTGTGGAATGGGCAGGTTTCTTCGGATATGTTGTTTGCATTTTAGATGCTGTTGATTTTCAGGAGAGTGGTCTTCACTGCAATTGTAAAAGGAAGAAGTTAGTCATTTTGTTTGTTTATAGCACTGATGTTAATGTACACGTTGATTTTTATGCCTTCATGGTAGTATTCTCGTTTCATAACTGAACATAGTGTATGCATGAATTTCATTTGACTATGTGCAGCCTTTATATGTTATTTGCAGTATGTTAGTTCAACCTGCTTCACAAATGAGTAGAATTTTAAGTTCATGCAATTCCCTTGGTGTTTTGCAGCTGTGTTGTAGATAGCAGAGAGGTTTGGAAGTGATAGTTCATAATAGTAGATGGGAAAAATTTGAATCATTTCATAATATAACTAGACATGCGAACAATCGGGAGATTTCACCACAGCAATTGGGAATGTTTATTTTTCTCATACGCTCGCATTGGGATTAGCATTAATTTAGGCGGGTGACAGTAAAAATTGTGACATTTTGAATGAAAAATTTAGTTTTGCGCGTAAATTGGGAGGTTTGGCATGTATGTATAGGTTATGGGGGAGATAGTAAAAAATAGTGTGATTTTTAACTGAAAAATCGGGAGTCTCGCGCTTAAAGCGGGAGCGTTGGCATGTATGTATTGGCTATGCAGATTTAGTGGCATTACTTTGTTTATATGGAATCATAAGAATTGTACTTGTACTCTGAATAAAATATGCATACCTGTACTTTGTAATCATGCATGTGGATATGCATGGAGCTGTAAGTAGAAATCTTCGAGACTTGCACAGTAGTTTTTGTAGTAGGTGCTTTCCAATGATATGACACTTGTATTCAGAGTGATCAACAGTACATTTGAAGTGCGGAACTCTGATGATGGAGTTAGATGTAGAGGTCTTGGCTGTGATTGGTGGATGGTTGTGTGACTGCTTAGCTGTGTCCAAAGAGGGAATGGATTTGTGAGTGATGTGGAAAGGGTAGAAGGGCTGGCTAAGAGTTACGTGCCGCGCGGACACCGCGCCTGTCCGTGGGTAGGACGTGCCACATACAGGGTTTTACAGCAAATCCAGCATGGAAAGGGGATTGTAGGGATCAGCCAATCAGATGTTGATGTTGTTGATTTGTATAGAAAGAGAGTGTGTGTAGTGAAGATGGCAGAGGTGGAGACAGTCAGGGTGTTGGTGCTCGGCGATATGTTTGTCCATTGTTTACAGCACTATTCTCAATGCAGGCATGTGGCAAACCATTTCGATGTTAGAGGAGTGGAGGTGGGGTGGAATGCTGCGATTGACTGCAATGTAGAGGCAATTCTGCAAGTTTGCAGAGATATGCGTTGGATGAACAGTCCCCATGTGGTTGTTTTGCACTATGGTGCTTTGCATTTGGGCTACGTGAGTTCCCCTACTTTGTTGGGAGATTTGGAACAGTTACTTCAAGCAGTAATCAACATCTTTCCAACTGCGAAAGTAATTTTTCTGCATTACTACCTAGAGCAAAATGGTACAACTAGAGCAAAATGGGACAACAGTTCTGTTTTCTGTCCTGATCAAAGCATTGCTAGGTGTGCAATCAATCGTGGCATGCGTGTTTTCATGCTAAGAGCTGGTATGTTTTTCTGTAGCCACGAGAACATTGTTTCGAGTAATGCAGCTTATTTTGAAGCAGATGGTGTTTCTTTATCTTTTTTGGGAAATGCCATTTTTTTTGGAATGTAAGGGTTGCTTTGGAACAGGTTATGTGAAGATTTTAGGAGTAAACTAAGAAGAAACCCCCCCCCCAAAAAATACAAAATAACAGGTGTCTGTCAGGCATCTGCAAAAAAAAAAAAAAACGTCTCTTTTCAGAGCCCACCTTAAAGGGGAAATGTGGATGTGCACTGGCATGGAGTGCCTGGAATGAAGTGACTGGACTTTGTACCTCTCTGTGCTACTTTACAGACAGAGAGTCATCCTGACATAATTATAATTCATTGTGGAGGGAACAGTTTAGGACATGTGTCCGGAATTTCTTTGAAATTTGCAATGAAGGAAGGATTTGAGAAGGTCATGGACATGTTTCCAAATTGCCAAGTAATTTTTTCACGTATTGCGCAAAGACAAATGTGGCTGCGTTCTTCTTCATTTGGTCCACAAATGGAGAAAGCGAGGTGAAATATCAATAAGGCTGTTTGTGCCTTTGTAAGAGATGTTGGCATGTCGTCTTTCCACAATGAAAATATTATGTTTCGCTGCCCATCCATTTTTCGCAGAGATGGAGTCCATCTTACATATGCTGGCAATCAGATTTTTATTTGAAATGTCCAAAATGCATTGTGACCTTTTTTGGAATTATAGTCATCTATTTTGCATTACATGTTGACGTGTCCAAGTTTTTGACACACACAAAACACCACCAAAAGGCTCTTTTGAGAGCCAACACTTACTCCCAGAGAAAAGTGCATTGATTTTGCTAGGGTTGCCCCCAAAATTTTATCTGTCCTAGGACTGTCCGCAGACTTTTAAAAAATGTGCGGGGGCCTGCACCGTTTACTTGATAGTTCTATTTTTAAACTGAGAAAGGCAGCTCTGAAAAGAGCCTTTTTTAAAAACTTTTTGTTGTTTTACATATTTTTTATGGTTTTTCTGCACCCGGCACACTAGGAGAGGGGGGAAAGGAGGGTAAGGAAGGGACACCAACCACGGGGATAAGAAAGGGCAGGTGGAGAGAGGAAGATGTAGGGTGGGCCTTATTTAGGTAGGTAGCAGCTTTTCTGGTGCTCCTTGACCGTAGTCTCGAAAGCACTTCGAAGACTCTCCCCCCTGCAGAGTACTGCGTCCCAGTACATACACAATATTGTGACCCTCGAAAGGTAAGGGTCAACAGCATCGCGAATGGCCTGTGAAGTGGCAGGAGGGATGCGCTCTCCCACAGGAGTGTCTCTTGTGGTGAGAGGATCGGAAATGGAGGATTCTGCGGTGGAACTCAACCTACTACGTTCTTTACATGGTACAACCTTGCAAATGTCCGCACCGTGGAACAAAGTTAGGTGTCGCTTCATGGACATCGTACCAAAGCTGTATGAACCACGTCTCCCACAACTCAGTACCAAATTGCACTTGTTGCAGGTGACCGTGTCCGCACGTGCTTTCGGTACGTTACCATGAACGGTGAACAACTGCCACACCCACGACTCCCGGCGAGTGTTGGTAGTATGGTGTTCCTTGACCTCATTCTCTTCATCCTCTTCATCCTCGTTCTCTACATCCTCACGCGTATTCCTCTCTGCAGGCCCTTGGGGAGGTGGTGGTGGTGGAGGGTTTGGGGGTGATGCTGAGGCTGATGTAGCAACAGCAGCCATGGATGCCATTAGGGTTGGTGAGGTAATCTCCGCTAGAGCACTAAAGGCAGCAAAAATCAATCTCCAATAGCCAGAAGTACAATGAAGATGAGCTCTAGGGTGTGGCCTTTTATAGGGGAGGAGGTGTGCGCCTCGTGACCATATCGATCACTCAAAAGCAACGAAAAAGTTCCAAAAAACAGTGGAAAGCTGGGCCATTGTCTGGGACATGTGAAATTGTGATTTTTTTACTGTACAATAATTTGGATTGTCTGCATAAGTTCTTTTAAAATGTTGGGGAAGCGGACAAAGTGCGCAAATTGGGACACACGCTCAGCGTGGGTGCGGTCACATGATGACATTGTGAACACGCCCGCAAAGGGAAAGGGTGTCCGCAGGACACCAAATGCACAGGAACGGTCGTGCACATGTGCGTGGGTGTTCTACGGACAATGTTAGGGTCCTGAAACTAATTAAAAGTAATAGACAGGCGCAATGTTTGCAGGACTTACGGGTATGGTGTGCATGTGCGTAGCTGTTCTGCGGACTGTACGGCCAGGTATAGTGTTCTTAGGACACCTCCATTTTGTTTCATACCAGTGATGTCATCAATTATATTTGTGATGTCATCTTTAATGTCCTGGGTGTTAGTCTTAGCAGTGGACGGTGGTGGCGGGAGTTATGGTTGCTTAGCTCACCATAACTGGCGAATTTCAAGGGTTTTTCGGTTTTACTTGGAACCATAACGTCCCATTAACAAAGTTTTTTTTTTGTGAATTTCATAGGTTTTTAGTAGCGCAATTTAACCATAATGTTCCTTTAACAAAGTTTTTTTACTGAATATATATATATATATATATATATATATATATATATATATATATATATATATATATATATATATAAAAAGGTAAATACTCTATTTTGTATATATATATATATATATATATATATACAAAATAGAGTATTTACCTTTTTGAAACCAAGACAGAACATGTTAATCTCAATCATATTAGTAACATTAAGCCAATTCAGTGACTTATTGGCTTCAGGCGCATGCATTTGACTGGTTATGCTGCACAAAAGGTGCACTTCAGCATAATATACTCTCTCTGCCTTTCACAGGTGTTAGGGAGAATTCTCTGTTTAGGCTGAATTTCCTAACCTAGTGAGTCCCCCAGCAGCTTTGCTGGATTTCTGGAGTTTGTTTTTTTCCATCCTGCCAAGAGTGAGACTCTTTTTCCCACTCTTGGACATGAATGTGTGTAATTCCTTTGAATATCAATGTGTTCTAGGGGATATGGGGTCTTTTACTCCATAGGGTCTCATATGTTTTGCTATGTGTGTTACACCGCACCCTCCGTGCCGTAGCACTGGGGCGTCCTAGCGGACCTCCACCATAGACTCCATACCCGGGGACTGACTACTGTCTCCCCAGGCATGTAAAGTCACCATTGACTTTACTAGACCTAAATTTACTAACAGAACTAGTACAAACCATCCTATTGTGGACTTACTAGTAGGGGTACTTCGATTACTCCTGGGTCTGTTATTCGAGGGGGCACTGTCCCGTCCCCCCTCGTCGGGTTTTGGCTGGTGACAGTGGAAACTACTTGTTATATTCGACCCCGAATGTAACCCTATGGGATACGTCCCATTGTTGGAGATTGATACTTTTTATCGTTAATCTCTAACATACCACCGGTCTACTTATCTTAAATAAGTCTATCGGATGGTATTTTCTGCCAGAACTCGGCTTTTTAAAAATGGCGTCTGTGTTCGTCTCTGTGACTCCTAAACCAAAGGTTGAGCCCTTTGTTCTACTTTTGGCGGGCTTCTGTACAGAGACCCTCCAAAGTGGTGCCATTCTGTCTGGGTTACCACAGGGGTGTGGGAGGGGGTTTAGGCACCCTGGACCGAGTTGCCTTGCCAACTCCGGTCGCACTCTGGTGTGATTGGCCCAAGTGGTGAGCCTCCCCGCTCACCACTTAGCGTGTTATGAGTGACAGCTAGGCTGAATGAATGGGGGTTTTCTGCATAAAAGCAGGGCTTTTGGGACTGGATCTTCAGAAGTCGCCACAGGACCTAAGAATCCGACGAGGGTAAAGCTGAGCCGACCTGCAACGACGACACCTCCGGTGGAGCCCTGCTGAACCGACTCACCACTTCCCTACGACAGAGGAGATCCCCCTGCCGGAGAGTCTCTTCCCCTGACTGGTGGGAACAACCAGTCCCCTTTGCTTTTTCTTCGCCTCAGGACGCAGTAGTCGAATTGCCCGTGCAGAGCACCTCGGCAACTGGATAGCCACTACCCCTGTACCGCGACCAAAAGGTGGTGCCTTGTGACAGAGCACTCCGCGGTTGGTCTCTTCCCTGGTGGTGCAACGATCTTCAACTTTCCTTCGACGACGAGATCATCTCTTCTCTTGGAAAAGACCGGACGTGCATCCACCACCAGGAACAACTGCCCCCGCCGGAGCTGTCTCTCCACAATCAAGGTACTGTGTCTGCCTGGCTTCCCTTGTTGCCGGATAGAGTGAGGTGTCTTAATCCTCGCCTCTCCATAGGGACACCTCCAAGCTTTCTCTAGCGTGTTGTTCTGAACTGGTCCAATCTGCCGATAACAATTTGCTACAAAGACTCGAACGCATTTCCACTAAGATACTTTTTGGGACATATCGCCTTGCCTCTCTCCGAGTGGGCCTGGCCTCTGAACTTTGGAATCTACAGTGGTTCTTGTCTTCTTGCCTTGCATTTGTCCGTAAAGTATTGGTACCGTGTTGATTTCATAACCTGCCTTCTTTTTCTCTCCCGTCCTAACGAATACTAGAGTGCCATCTAGAGTAACGCATACACCTCTGTCTGCAAATAAGTGATGCTGGTAAAACCTAGACTTGTCGAACTATTGTTAGGGGGATTGATCTTTTTCTTCGTATAGTAATTGTAATTGAAGTTGTTTGCCGTATTAGTGCCAGAGTGTTTTATATAGATGTGTCGTTAGAAATAAATACCTTTATATCTTTACACCGAAGCCTTGTTCCGTGTTTGCTTGTTCTACTGTGTAGATTGCCCTATTTTGTATACTCCACATACTGCCTAACTCTTCTTGAGGGAAGTCTGACTGCTCAGCCACAGCTACCAAGTGAATCTGTGTGGTAGAGACTGCTACCAAGTGGGTTTACTGCCTAACACCTGTAGTCCTAAATCTTTTGCAGTGGTCCCAGAGGGAACTGCACAGGTTTCTGCCTAACACTGGTGTACAGCGGTGGGATTTGTATCGAGTATACAGGTCAGAGTGCTTTTCGACACTTTAGGATAACTAACCACAAAGCTTAGCACTAAAAAGCAACTTTCAAAAACATGTCTACTATGGAAGCTTACAGTCAAGAATCCTTGTCAGGTGAAAATACTGAGAGTTTACGAGCTCTCTGTAGGCAAGAGAATCTTCCTGTAAGGGGCAAGAAGTAAGAACTAATAGAGAGATTGCTGGCAAACCAAAGTCTGGGTACTGGTTCAGAGGAACCAATTTCTCCAGCAAATGTAGATAACAGTGATGGTATTGATCTAAATCATAATTCTGATGATAGTGATGAAGAGGCTGAAGAGGAAGGAGAGGCTAACAAACCTGTCTCCCCTGCTCCTCTACCTGCCTTACCAGCTGTACCTACGGGGCCCATACCAGGTCCCACATGTAACCCTGCTTATTTTGAACTTGAAAAAATGAAGCTCGAATTAGAATACAAATGGTTCTTGGCTCAATCTGAATGAAACCAAGAGCTTGAGTTCAGACGGATGAATGCCCAGGCTGAGCAGAGCAAGCTGAGTTAAGACTCAGGGAAATAGAACTTAATCACGAGTTAGAGATGAAAAAGTTGTCTGTGGAAAATGCTTCTCTCTCCTCTGGTTCCTCTAGGAGCTCCAGTCCCAAAAGATGCCGAAGGAATTAGTGGGTATGTATGAACCGAGATTGGATGTGTTGGATTGGTTAAAACTGTTTGAGTACAATCACGGGCTCCAGGACATCACCGGGAATGACTTACTTCCCTGGTTGTTCTCTAGGCTCCCCCCTGTTGCAACTGATGTGGTAATGGAGTTGGGGGAGGCGGATAAGACGGATTACGAAAGTGTGAAACTAGCTTTGATAGCTAGGTTCGGGAAGACCCCTTCCCAGTATCTTAAGAGGTTTAGAACCCTCAAAAAGCATGATGGTACCCCTTGGGCTACCTGGGTGAGTGAAGGGTTGAAAAACTTAGAGGGATGGATTAAGGGTTACAAAGTGAACACTTATGAGGGTATGAAGAATCTTTTTATGTTGGAGTCTATTTATGATGCCTGTTCTCCTGAGCTCAGACAGCACATGGCTGATTCGAAGGAATTGGATTCCCGGAAGCTGGCTAAGGCTGCTGATTTATGGGTTGCCAACCGGGCTACTCATAAGGATTCTGGGGCAACTCAGAAAAAGGATGAGGGAAAACAGCCTAAAAAAGACTCAAAAGAGAATTTGAATAACTAAAATTCCAAAGAGGGCCCCAAACAAAATCAGAAGGGTAAGCCACAAGGAAAACCGCAGCAGAATAGTGTTTCTTCTGGTGCCAAACCGGAAGGAGGCCAGAACAAGCCGCCATTCCAGAAAGCATTCGGTAAATGCTTTGTTTGTGGCTCGACTGAGACACGTGAAAGGAGATCCCAGATGTAAGGGTAAACCTTCAGGGGTCCAGCTTGTCTCCTTAGCCTTCGCTCCAGAGGAGGAAGTCCAAATGGCAAGTGGAAACTTTCTACTGCTAGCTGATGAACCCATCGGAGTCTCAGCCAGCGTTTCTTTAGTATCTCTGGGGTTGTGGGAACAACAGAATTTAGATGTCTATAATTCTATCCCCGATAATACTAAAGAGTATTATAAGGACAGTGTCCAGGTGAATGGTCAGGAGACTCCTGCCATTAGGGACACTGGGGCCAGTATAACTGTGGTGGACAAATCGTTTTTTCAGGCTGAGGATGTTGCTAAGGCACCCAAACGCCTCACCAAGTTAGCTGGAGGGCCTGTGCAGATGCTTCCCCAATTACCAGTTCTCATCCAGTGTAACAACATGACTGTGAAGATACCTGTCAGCGTACAGAGTGAGGTACCAGGACGCGTACTGTTGGGTAACGATTTGAAAACTCTCGGAGTTGTATCGCATACTCCCAGACCTCCTAGTAAACGGTTACAGGAGCTAACCAGACCCGCAAGAGAGAGGACCATGCGCGGTACTCTCCAGGAGATGATGAAGAAAGAAATCACTCCTGCTCCGCTAGAATTGTCGGCAGCTGTCTCGAAGAAACCGAAAGCGAAAGGGAAACCTAAAACTTCTACCCCGAAACCAGCTGCCAGCACTTCAGTGCAGCCAACGAGGACTTCCCCGCGGTTGTCCAACGTTACACCCGTAACTCCACCTCCAGCTGAGGCTGAGAGGGAGGTACAACCATGTGTGGTAGAGTTAGACTCTGAGGAAGAGCTAATGGAAGGCCAGGAACTCATTGGAGATCTGGATCCTGTTGACCATCCTGAGCTGCAGTCTTTACTGGCAGAAGGTGGACCCAGCAGGGCAGCCTTCAGTAAGGGACAGAAAGAATGTCCAACTCTGGAAGTTCTTCGCCACCAGGCAGAAGCTCAGGCTGAAGGGCAAGAGCCTGGGAAATACAGGTTGCACTGGGAAGATGGACTCTTCTACAGTGAACCGACCGAGTCTGCACCTGGAGACTACAAACGACTTGTAGTACCCCAAGAGAAAAGACCACAGTTCTTGCAGTTAGCCCACGAGATTCCTTTGGCTGGTCACTTGAGCTTCAAGAAGACTAAGGAAAGGCTCTCTCTCTACTTCTATTGGTCGAAGATGGGGGCCGAAGTGGAAAAACACTGCAGGAGCTGCCACACCTGCCAGACCTCTGGTAAGGTTGGCTCCAAGAATGTGGCACCTTTAGTGCCTCTCCCAGTTGTGGGAGTCCCATTTGAGAGAGTAGGGATTGACATTGTTGGTCCCCTTGATCCTCCAACCTCCTCAGGCAACAGGTTTATACTTGTTGTAGTAGACCATGCAACTAGGTATCCTGAGGCAATTCCTATGAGGACTGTTACAGCTCCGGCTGTGGCTAAGGCCCTCCTTGGTATTTTTACTAGGGTCGGGTTTCCTAAGGAAGTAATCTCTGACAGGGGGTCAAACTTTATGTCCCACTACATGAAAGCCATGTGGAAAACCTGTGGAGTTACTTACAAGTTCTCAACAGCTTACCACCCACAAACCAATGGGTTGGTAGAACGGTTCAACCGAACCATGAAGAGCATGATAGGTGCTCTAGAGGAACCCCTTAAGCGTAAGTGGGACCTTCTACTGTCATGCCTTCTATTTGCTTATAGACAAGTCCCTCAGGAGGGAGTAGGTTACGCTCCCTTCGAGCTTCTCTATGGTCATCCCGTCAGAGGTCCATTGGCCGTGATTAAGGAGGGGTTGGAGAGTGCTCCTTTCCCCAAGCCAGTCAGAGTGACTGACTACGTGATAGGTCTCCGGAGGAGAATGTCGCACATGATGACGGAAGCAAGCCATAACTTGAAAGCTGGACAAGCATTGGTCAAGCACTGGCACGATCAAAAGGCTATTCTTCTCAAACGGCAAAAACCATGTTCTAATGGATCAAAACACACTCCTTACCACATGGATAAGACTGGTAGTATATATAAAAGAAGGTGTAAACACCACACAATATATCCACAGAAATGACAAACACACGAAAATCCGTATATTGCCAACTTTACTTCTTAAAACATATATTTATTTAATTATAACACTCTTAGAATGATCATGTTACATAAAATTCACAATCCAACACACAAGATATAAAACATATAAAAAGACTATACTTCACAAAACACATGACAATCCCAAAAATCGGGTTGATTCTACTAATTTTTACATTAGCTCCGTGTGGAGCTCCACACTGGAGGAATTTTTTTTTTATATAGGTATTATTGGTACTTTCTCAATAACCCAACTTGTACAAGTTTCTGTCCTAAAGGCACATATTAATGTGGGACATTCATCGGGGGTAAAATGATATGTGTTTGTATCTCAAAGGTGATGGTATTTCCTTCCTATCACTTTCTTGTAGCCATGGAATTTCTAAAAATTGACACCTGTGGAATAAAAACAACGTATATTACTAGATTGTATGGATGTTTTGTGTCTTGTTAAATAGACTACAAACATAATCACCCTGATCCAAAAAGGGTGTTTGGTATATATCTTTATTTACATACCTTCTAGACTGTGGTAATAACTTCCACAACACATCACCAAATCTTTGATTTTGGTAACAAGTGACTTCCAAAAGATTACAGAAGGTCGCTCACAAACTTCCTCTCGAGTTCTATAAAAAGAAACACATAAATAGAATACATGATCTCATTTTCAACTAGAGTGAGGCCCTTACATGGTCCTATATCTTTCAGCACCCAAACCTTACTTACAGAACTTCCATATAAGCCAGGGCTCCGGGTTAGGATATGCCTCCAACTTGATAGATGATAGATTGAAGCGGCGAGGACAAATCTCCCTATGGAATCAAAAAAATGGGTTTTCGGTCTTAAAATCAATGGACTCCACTTTCTACCCAATGCCGCAACCACTTGTTTCTGAAAACTTTTTTCAAAATCCCACTATATAAGGGTACTTCATTAGGGAGTAGAATTTCACCCAGACCCTCAAAACTCTAGGGTTGCGGCAAATAATTAGAATACAGATTTTCTTACAGAGAGAGTACTAACAAAGTTAATTGTATATCTATGCTGCAAGCAAATATATATACTCCCTCTTACCTTAAGAAAGAGACCGGATATGGCCACTAAACAGGTTCCAGGTATGTGTGTGCCAATTGCACAAGCAGCAAAGGCGCTTTTTAAATCATTCATGTGACCCGGTCACATTACATGGGACGTAATGACGTCACACGTCAAGAAATCGCGTGATGACGTCATCACGTGTCGCGCGGCATCGGAACAGCGTCCGACATCGTATATGAAACAAAAAACAAAAAGCCAGAGGCATTGGAGGGGGGCGGGGTGAAACTCACCCTCTACTACCCAAGCCTACTTGGATATGTAGTCTGGATGAGACGGGTCGTACGGCAAACGGGAAAGTCTCACTAACAATGACCCGTGGAAGCCAAGAAAAATGATAAAGTATTGTCACGGTACGCTATGATCAAGTTTGTAAAAAATAGCAAAATAGCCATGACTTTTTCAAAGGTGCAGCCTAAACATCTCTTCAACCCCTTGTTTCAGCATCTAATGATGATGTACAGCAAACGGGAAAGTCTCACTAACAATGACCCGTGGAAGCCAAGAACAATGACAAAGTATTATCACGGTACGCTATGATCAAGTTTGTAAAAAATAGCAAAATAGCCATGACTTTTTCAAAGGTGCAGCCTAAACATCTCTTCAACCCCTTGTTTCAGCATCTAATAATGATGGAAAACATACATTGTTTTACACAGTGGTGAAGTTACTGTAATATTAAATCGAATCTTGTATCATCAATGTGAGAATCAGGAAACATAGATCATACACCCTTAGGGATTAGAGGACTTCCTTCCACCAATACATCTATATGTACAATTTTAAATAAAAACTAATAACAAGAATGACTGTAAGAAGACAATATCCCTTATGCATTATGCCACTCTATGTTTTTGTTTAGACCCCGAATATGGCTCTTAGTTTGGAAAATTAATTTTTGCTCCAGACTTAAAAGCTTCTTGTTGATCAAATCTTGTGTTTTGCCTTTTATATGTTTCAAATTTGTCCAATTAAAGTCTGTACTTTTATGATTTTTTTCCAAAAAATGCTTGACGAGTGGTGCTTGTTCTACCTTGTTCTTAATGCAACTCTTATGCTCAGTCATTCTTATTTTACATTTCCGACTAGTTTTACCAATGTAGATGTATTGGCACGGGCATTTAATAACATATGCAACATTCTCTGTATTACAGTTTGTATGCTCAGTAATATTCCATTCTTTTTTGAGACCTAAATCTACTTGGACTGTTTTTGTAGTCTGTGCACACATGCTGCATTTGCCGCATGGATGGTGTCCTACTACTGGAGGTAAATTCCACAGTCTTGTCTGTTGGGTTTCTCTGTTTCCATTGTTTCCAATGTCGTTCCTCATCACTAAATTGCATATCGTAGTGCTTTTCTTGAACGCCACTAGTGGTTTCATACTCTCCCTTGACATCACCTTCTTCCAATTTTTATTAATGATGCCTTTGATCTTATAGGATAAATTACTGAAAGTATTTACGAACACTAAGGGACTCTCCTTACGTGTCCTATTCTGGTGTAGTTGGTGATCAAATAGGGCTTCTCTGTTGTTATTGAATGCCCTCTTAGCTGCGTCTTTAACTAGACGTTTAGGGTATCCTCGATTTGTCAGCTTCGTAATCAATTTGTTGGCACCTTCCTCATATGACTCTCTTGTACTACTGTTTCTCTTGATACGAAGAAATTGACCAAAAGGTAAATTATTCTTCACATGTTGGGCATGGTGACTAGAAAAATAAAGGAGTGCATTTCTATCTGTTTCTTTGTTATAAGGTTTTATCAATAGGATACCCTGATGATGGTAGATCGAAATGTCTAGAAAATTAATCATGTCGTTACTCATATTCATTGTAAATTTAAGGTACCTATTTTGTGTGTTGAGCCATTTGTTGAATTCATTGGCCTCTTCTACACTGTGTTATGGAGAATTCTCTGTTTAGGCTGAATTTCCTAACCTAGTGAGTCCCCCAGCAGCTTTTCTGGATTTCGGGTTTTTGTTTTTTTCCATCCTGCCAAGAGTGAGACTCTTTTCCTCCCACTCTTGGACATGTATGTGTGTAATTCCTTTATATGTCAATGTGTTCTATGGGCTATGGGGTCTTTTACTCCATAGGGTCTCATATGTTTTTCTATGCGTGTTACACCGCACCCTACGTGCTGTAACACTGGGGCGTCCTAGCGGACCTCCACCATAGACTCCATACCCGGGGACTGACTACTGTCTCCCCGGGCATGTAAAGTCACTATTGGCTTTACTAGACCTAAATTTACTAACGGAACTAGTACAAACCCTCTTATTGTGGACGTACTAGTAGGGGTAATTCGATTACTCCTGGATCTGTTACTCGAGGGGGCACTGTCCCGTCCCCCCTCGTCGAGTTTTGGCTGGTGGCAGTGGAAACTACGTGTTATGTTCGACCCCGAACATAACCCTATGGGATTCGTCCCATTGTTGGAGATTGATACTTTTCCTCGTTAATCTCTAACGTACCACCGGTCTACTTATCTTAAATGAGTTTATCGGATGGTATTTTCTGCCAGAACTCGGTTTTTACAATGGCGTCTGTGTTCGTCTCTGTGACTCCTAAACCAAAGGTCGAGCCCTTTGTTCCACTTTTGGCGGGCTCTGTACAGAGACCCTCCAAAGTGGTGCCATTCTGTCTGCGTTACCACAGGGGTGTGGGAGGGGGTTTAGGCACCCTGGACCGAGTTGCCTTGCCAACTCCGGTCGCACTCTGGAGTGATTGGCCCAAGTGGTGAGCCTTCCCGCTCACCACTTAGCATGTGTTGATTGACAGCTAGGCTGAATGAATGGGGGTTTTCTGCATAAAAGCAGGGCTTTTGGGACTGGATCTTCAGAAGTCGCCACAGGACCTAAGAATCTGACGAGGGTAACGCTGAGCCGACCTGCACGACGACACCTCCGGTGGAGCCCTGCGGAACTGACTCACCACTTCCTGACGACAGAGGAGATCTCCCTGCCGGAGAGTCTCTTCCCCTGACTGGTGGGAACAACCAGTCCCCTTTGCTTTTTATTCGCCTCAGGACGCAGTGGTCGAATTGCCCGTGCAGAGCACCTCGGCAACCGGATAGCCACTACCCCTGTACCGCGACCAAAAGGTGGTGCCTTGTGACGGAGCACTCCGCGGCTGGTCTCTTCACTGGTGGTGCACCGGACTTCACTTTTCTTCGACGACGAGATCATCTCTACTCTTGGCAAAGACCTGACGTGCATCCACCACCAGGAACAACTGCCCCCGCCGTAGCTGCCCTCCACAACAAGGTACCGTGTCCGCCTGGCTTCCCTGTCGATCGGTTCGAGTGAGGTGTCTTAATCCTCTCCGTTCCGTTGGGTCGCCTCCAAGCTTTTCTCATTCCTTGTTCTGAACTGGTTCAATCTGCCGATAACAATTTGCTACAAAGACTTGAAGGCATCTCCACTAGAGACTTTTTTGGGACATCGCGCCTTGCCTCTATCCGAGTGGGCCTGGCCTCTGAACTTTACTATCTATTGTGATTCTTGCTTCCCTGCCTTGCATTTTATCCGCGTAGGATTGAACTGAGTTGATTTCATAACCTGCCTATCTTTTTCTCTTCCGTCCTAACAAATATTAGAGTGTCATCTAGGTTGAGGTGTACACCTCTGTCTGAAAATAAGTGGTACCGGTAGAACCTAGACTTGTCGAAATATTGCTAGGGGGATTGATCGTTTCTTCTTCGTAGAGTAATTGTGTTTGATTTGTTTGCCGTGAACTTGCCATAGTGTTTTCCATAGATGTTTCGTTATAAATAAATGCCTTAATATCTTTACACTAAGCCTCATTGCTTGTTTGCTTGTTTTACGGGGAAGAATTGTCCTATCTTGTATACTCCACATACTGCTCAACTCTTCTTGAGGGAAGTCTGACTGCTCAGCCACAGCTACCAAGTGAATCTGTGTGGTACAGACTGCTACCAAGTGGGTTCACCGCCAAACGCCTGTAGTCCTAAATCTTTTGCAGTGGTCCCAGAGGGAACTGCACAGGTTTCCGCCTAACACTGGTGGCAGCGGTGGGATTTGTATTGAGTATACAGTTTAGAGTGCTTTTCGACGCTGTAGGATAACTAACCACAAAACTTTGCACAAAAAGCAACTTTCAAAAAACATGTCTACGATGGAAACTTACAGTCAAGAGTCTTTGTCAGGTGAAAATACTGAGAGTCTGCGAGCTCTCTGTAGGCAAGAGAATCTTTCTGTAAGAGACAAGAAGTTAGAACTAATAGAGAGATTGCTGGCGAACCAAAGTCTGGGTACTGGTTCAGAGGAACCAATCTCTCCAGCAAATGTAGACGACAGTAATGGTGTTGATCTGAATCGTAATTCTGATTATATCGATGAAGAGGCTGACGAGGACGGCGAGGCTAACGAAACTGTCTCCCCTGTTCCTCTACCCGCCTTACCAGCTGTGCCTATGGGGCCCATACCAGGTCCCACAAGTAACCCTGCTTATTTTGAACTTGAAAAAATGAAGCTCGAACTGGAATACAAACGGTTCTTGGCTCAATCCGAACGAAACCAAGAGCTCGAGTTCAGACGGATGAATGCCCAGGCTGAGCAGAAGCAAGCTGAGTTAAGACTCAGAGAAATAGAACTTAATCACGAGTTAGAGATGGAAAAGTTGTCTATGGAAAATGCTTCTCTCTCCTCTGGTTCCTCTAGGAGCTCCAGTCCCAAAAGACCCCGGATGCCGAAGGAATTAGTGGGTATGTATGAACCGAGATTGGATGTGTTGGATTGGTTAAAACTGTTTGAGTACAATCATGGGCTCCAGGACATCACCGGGAATGCTTTACTTCCCTGGTTGTTCTCTAGGCTCCCTCCAGTTGCGACTGATGTGGTAATGGAGTTGGGGGAGGCGGATAAGACGGATTACGAAAGTGTGAAACTAGCTTTGATAGCTAGATTCGGGAAGACCCCTTCCCAGTATCTTAAGAGGTTTAGAACCCTCAAAAAGCATGATGGTACCCCTTGGGCTACCTGGGTGAGTGAAGGGTTGAAAAACTTAGAGGGATGGATTAAGGGTTACAAAGTGAACACTTATGAGGGTATGAGGAATCTTTTTATGTTGGAGTCTATTTATGATGCCTGTTCTCCTGAGCTCAGACAGCACTTGGCTGATTCGAAGGAATTGGATTCCAGGGAGCTAGCTAAGGCTGCTGACTTGTGGGTTGCCAACAGGGCTACTCATAAGGATTCTGGGGCAACTCAGAAAAAGGAAGAGGGAAAACAGCCTAAAAAAGACTCAAAAGAGAATTCTAATAACTCAAATTCCCCAGAGGGCCCCAAAGAAAATAACCAGGGTAAACCCCAGGGAAAACCACAACCGAATAGTGTACCTTCTGGCCACAAACCAGAAGGAGGTCAGAACAAGCCACCATTCCAGAGAGCATTTGGAACATGCTATCTCTGTGGAGCAACTGACCATATCAAAGGAGATCCAAAATGTAAGGGTAAACCTACTGGGATCAGCACAGTCTCCTTAGCCTTCACTCCTGAGGAGGAAGTCCAAATGACTAGTGCTCACTTTGAAGTCTTTGCTGAAGAACCTTGGGTTCTTCAAGCAAGTGTATCAGTAGAGTCAATGGATCTGGTGAGCAATCAGAATAGGAGTGTGTATGACTCTATACCAGAAAACTCTAAATGTTATTATGTGGACAGTGTTCTTGTCAACGGCCAGGATACTCCTGCCAGGCGAGACTCTGGGGCCAGCAGAACAGTAGTGGACGAAAGCTTTTTCAGGCCTGAGGATGTTGCTAAGGCACCCAAAGGTCCCGCTAAGATGTCTGGAGGCCCTGTCCAAATGGTTCCAATTCTACCAGCCCTCATACAGTGTAATGACATGACAGTGTTGATTCCTGTCAGTGTTCAGACTGAGGTGCCTGGGAGAGTCCTGTTGGGGAATGATCTAAAAACTCTAGGAGTAGTATCCAGTACCCCCAGACCTCCCAGTATGGAGACCCAGAACCAAACCAAATTGGCTAGAGAGGCCACCTTAAGGAACCACTCTAAGCCTGTGGGAACCTCTACTGAGAACCCCACTACAAGCCCTGGTGTTGGTAAGTTGACCTCTAACCCAGGCAAATGTCAGGCTAACATGTTAGGGAAATGGGAGCCCCAACCAAGCTCCATCATTGTTCCCCCAGTTATAGAGTCTGTGACTCCCCCTGCTTTTGAGGAAGAGGTGGATAGACCTAGTGGAGCCCTAACTAGACCTAAGAGAACTGGTAATTCTCGGTGCTGGTGGAAAACCAGAAAAGAAAAGTCTAAGGCCAAAAACATTCAGACTGTTGGACCTTCCACAGAAGACTCCAACACAATTCCTAGACTTAAGGGGGAAACTCCTAAAGTAGGTAAGGTAAGATCTCAGAGGAAGGAGAAGCATGTACCTTGCTTATCTCCATCCCCTCCAACCAAGAGGCCTAAAACTCAACCTTCTCTCAACAGAGAGGTAGGGAAGACCTCTGGAGGCCCCTGTAGATCTAAGGGAATCATTTATAAGGACCCCCTGAAAAATCCTAACACAGGTTCAGAAGTTGTAACAACTTCTGAGGGACTGGTCAACCAGATCCCCTACAAACTTGAAAAGACTGATGTTCCTAGGAAGGTTTGTAGGTCATATAGCTTACAAAGGAAAACCTGGAAACCCATTGACCATAGGTCAAGGTGTCACAACCAAAATGCTGATGGTCTCTCTAGGATGTATGTCATCGACTAGAGTTATGAGATTCATCCAGGAGTGGATTAAATTCTCCTGTCCCTTAGTCTGGGGGGGGGGGGGCGAGTGTTAGGGAGAATTCTCTGTTTAGGCTGAATTTCCTAACCTAGTGAGTCCCCCAGTAGCTTTGCTGGATTTCGGGAGTTTGTTTTTTTCCATCCTGCCAAGAGTCAGACTCTTTTCCTCCCACTCTTGGACATGTATGTGTGTAATTCCTTTATATGTCAATGTGTTCTATGGGCTATGGGGTCTTTTACTCCGTAGGGTCTCATATGTTTTTCTATGTGTGTTACACCGCACCCTATGTGCCGTAACACTGGGGCGTTCTAGCGGACCTCCACCATAGACTCCATACCCAGGGACTGACTACTGTCTCCCCGGGCATGTAAAGTCACCATTGGCTTTACTAGACCTAAATTTACTAACAAAACTAGTACAAACCCTCTTATTGTGGACGTACTAGTAGGGGTAATTCGATTACTCCTGGATCTGTTACTCGAGGGGGCACTGTCCCGTCCCCCCTCGTCGAGTTTTGGCTGGTGGCAGTGGAAACTACTTGTTATGTTCGACCCCGAACATAACCCTACGGGATTCGTACCATTGTTGGAGATTGATACTTTTCCTCGTTAATCTCTAATGTACCACCGGTCTACTTATCTTAAATGAGTTTATCGGATGGTATTTTCTGCCAGAACTCTGTTTTTACAATGGCGTCTGTGTTCGTCTCTGTGACTCCTAAACCAAAGGTCGAGCCCTTTGTTCCACTTTTGGCGGGCTCTGTACAGAGACCCTCCAAAGTGGTGCCATTCTGTCTGGGTTACCACAGGGGTGTTGGAGGGGGTTTAGGCACCCTGGACCGAGTTGCCTTGCCAACTCCGGTCGCACTCTGGAGTGATTGGCCCAAGTGGTGAGCCTTCCCGCTCACCACTTAGCATGTGTTGATTGACAGCTAGGCTGAATGAATGGGGGTTTTCTGCATAAAAGCAGGGCTTTTGGGACTGGATCTTCAGAAGTCGCCACAGGACCTAAGAATCCAACGAGGGTAACGCTGAGCCAACCTGCACGACGACACCTCCGGTGGAGCCCTGCGGAACCGACTCACCACTTCCCGACGACAGAGGAGATTTCCCTGCCGGAGAGTCTCTTCCCCTGACTGGTGGGAACAACCAGTCCCCTTTGCTTTTTATTCGCCTCAGGACGCAGTGGTCGAATTGCCCGTGCAGAGCACCTCGGCAACCGGATAGCCACTACCCCTGTACCGCGACCAAAAGGTGGTGCCTTGTGATGGAGCACTCCGCGGCTGGTCTCTTCCCTGGTGGTGCACCAGACTTCACTTTTCTTCGACGACGAGATCATTTCTACTCTTGGCAAAGACCCGACGTGCATCCACCACCAGGAACAACTGCCCCCGCCGGAGCTGCCCTCCACAACAAGGTACCGTGTCCGCCTGGCTTCCCTGTCGATCGGTTCGAGTGAGGTGTCTTAATCCTCTCCGTTCCGTTGGGTCGCCTCCAAGCTTTTCTCATTCCTTGTTCTGAACTGGTTCAATCTGCCGATAACAATTTGTATTAAAGACTTGAAGGCATCTCCACTAGAGACATTTTTGGGACATCGCGCCTTGCCTCTCTCCGAGTGGGCCTGGCCTCTGAACTTTACGATCTATTGTGATTCTTGCCTCCCTGCCTTGCATTTTATCCGCGTAGGATTGAACTGAGTTGATTTCATAACCTGCCTATCTTTTTCTCTTCCGTCCTAACAAATATTAGAGTGTCATCTAGGTTGAGGTATACACCTCTGTCTGAAAATAAGTGGTACCGGTAGAACCTAGACTTGTCGAAATATTGCTAGGGGGATTGATCGTTTCTTCTTCGTAGAGTAATTGTTTTTGATTTGTTTGCCGTTAACTTGCCATAGTGTTTTCCATAGATGTTTCGTTATAAATAAATGCCTTAATATATTTACACTAAGCCTCGTTGCGTGTTTGCTTGTCTTACGGGGAAGAATTGTCCTATCTTGTATACTCCACATACTGCTCAACTCTTCTTGAGGGAAGTCTGACTGCTCAGCCACAGCTACCAAGTGATTCTGTGTGGTACAGACTGCTACCAAGTGGGTTCACCGCCAAACGCCTGTAGTCCTAAATCTTTTGCAGTGGTCCCAGAGGGAACTGCACAGGTTTCCGCCTAACACACTGCCCTTCCAAATGACGAAGATGTCATCTATATACCGCAGCCAACACACTATGTTGTCTTGAAACGGGTTAAGACTGCGATATATGATAGTTTCTTCGAACATATTGACGTATAAATTTGCTAAGTTAGGTGCCATGGCTGCACCCATGGCCCTCCCTTCAATTTGGACATAAAACTGTCCCATAAATTGAAAAAAATTGTTCATCAGAGCCATCTCCGTACACCATTTTATAAAAGAATTGGAGACTGGGTAGTCATCTTCTCTTTTGAGGAGGGTTTCTTCTACAACCTCAAGGGTTGCCCGTTGGGGTATGTTGGTATATAGAGCCTGTATGTCCAGACATAATAATAGATTAATATCTGGATCAAACTGGCTACCCTCAATTCTCATTATGGCGTCAGTGGTATCTTTCACATAGCTTTTCATGCTGGGTATGAACGGGCGGAGATAGCAATCTACGTATTTGGACAACGGTTCCAACACCGAATCGATTCCAGAGACTATTGGTCTTCCGGGGGGGGGTTCCTTAAGTTTTTATGGATCTTGGGGAGTATATAGAAGATCGGAATTCTACCATTCTCTCTCACAAGATATTCTCCTTCTTGTTTGCTAATGAAAACGAAACGAAAACATAGAGTGGCATAATGCATAAGGGATATTGTCTTCATACAGTCATTCTTGTTATTAGTTTTTATTTACAATTGTACATATAGATGTATTGGTGGAAGGAAGTCCTCTAATCCCTAAGGGTGTATGATCTATGTTTCCTGATTCTCACATTGATGATACAAGATTCGATTTAATATTGCAGTAACTTCACCACTGTGTAAAACAATGTATGTTTTCCATCATTATTAGATTCTGAAACAAGGGGTTAAAGAGATGTTTAGGCTGCACCTTTGAAAAAGTCATGGCTATTTTGCTATTTTTTACAAACTTGATCATAGCGTACCGTGACAATACTTTGTAATTTTTCTTGGCTTCCACGGGCCATTGTTAGTGAGACTTTCCCGTTTGCCGTACGACCCGTCTCATCCAGACTACATATCCCAGTAGGCTTGGGTAGTAGAGGGTGAGTTTCACCCTGCCCCCCTCCAATGCCTATGGCTTTTTGTTTTTTGTTTCATATACGATGTCGGACGCGGTTCCGACGCCGTGCGACACGTGATGACGTCATCACACGATTTCTTGACGCGTGACGTCATTACGTCCCGTGTAATGTGACCGGGTCACAGGAATGATTTAAAAAGCGCTTCTGCTGCTTGTGCAATTGGCACACACGTACCTGGAACCTGTTTAGTGGCCATATCCGGTCTCTTTCTTAAGGTAAGAGGGAGTATATATATTTGCTTGCAGCATAGATATACAATTAACTTTTTTAGCACTCTCTCTGTAAGAAAATTATTGTATTCTAATTATTTGCCGCAACCCTAGAGTTTTGAGGGTCTGGGTGAAATTCTACTCCCTAATGAAGTACCCTTATATAGAGGGATTTTGAAAAAAAGTTTTCAGAAACAAGTGGTTGTGGCATTGGGTAGAAAGTGGAGTCCATTGATTTTCAGACCGAAAACCCATTGTTTTGACTCCATAGGGAGATTTGTCCTCGGCGCTTCAATCTATCATCTATCAAGTTGGAGGCATATCCTAACCCGGAGCCCTGGCTTATATGAAAGTTCTGTAAGTAAGGTTTGGGTGCTGAAAGATATAGGACCATGGAAGGGCCTCACTCTAGTTGAAAATGAGATCATGTATTCTATTTATGTGTTTCTTTTTATAGAACTCGAGAGGAAGTTTGTGAGCGACCTTCTGTAATCATTTGGAAGTCGCTTGTTACCAAAATCAAAGATTTGGTGATGTGTTGTGGAAGTTATTACCACAATCTAGAAGCTATGAAAATAAAGATATGTACCAAACACCCTTTTTGGATCAGGGTGATTATGTTTGTAGTCTATTTAACAAGACACAAAACCTAGTAATATACGTTGTTTTTATTCCACAGGTGTCAATTTTTAGAAATTCCATGGCTACAAGAAAGTGATAGGAAGGAAATACCATCACCTTTGAGATACAAACACATATCATTTTACCCCTGATGAATGTCCCACATTAATATGTGCCTTTAGGACAGAAACTTGTACAAGTTGGGTTATTGAGAAAGTACCAATAACACCTATATAAAAAAGAAATTCCTCCAGTGTAGAGCTCCACACGGAGCTAATGTAAAAATTAGTAGAATCAACCCGATTTTTGGGATTGTCATGTGTTTTGTGAAGTATAGTCTTTTTATATGTTTTATATCGTGTGTGTTGGATTATGAATTTTATGTAACATGATCATTCTAAGAGTGTTATAATTAAATAAATATATGTTTTAAGAAGTAAAGTTGGCAATATACGGATTTTCGTGTGTTTGTCATTTCTGTGGATATATTGTGTGGTGTTTACACCTTCTTTTATATATACTACCAGTCTTATCCATGTGGTAAGGAGTCTGTTTTGATCCATTAGAACATGGTTTTTGCCGTTTGAGAAGAATATATTTAGAGACCAATTGGTCTTGGTGGCTTGTTTAGCCATAACATTCCTCTCAGAGAGTTTTTTTAAGAATCATATAGTGAATACTTTAACCGTGGAATACGGTATTAAACAATGGCGTCTCAATCAGAAAAATGTCTGGCATATAATGATGAATATGTACGTAAATTGATAGAATCCCTACCAATAATGGGTTTGGACAAAGACGTAGACATCCTTACTAAAGATGACCAATTGGATGAACTTGCACAATTAAGAAAAAGACTCATAAGAACTGAGTTACATGCCATCATTATGCTAGAATACGTCAAGAATCAGGCGTTACCACAAGGATTGATTGTTAAGAATGAACCTAGATTATTCTTGGATAATCAAGATTTCAAATTGAAATGGAGTTACATTTCTAATAAATGTGGCCGAGATTGGCTCATTTTAATAATAGAAACAGCTCAGGAAACTGCTAAAAAAATAGAAGTGGATTTAAAATCATTGGAAGAAGAGATTAAGAAGAAATTTGAAGTTGAGGCTTTCAAGACTAGTCTAGAAAAACACCTGAAAGAAATGCAGGATTTTAAAACGGAAACAATCACAGAACGAGTGAAACGTATGAAGAAAGATGTACAGAATTTCTCTCATGAGAAAGCCTTCATTTACACCAATAAAGATTATAAGTTTGGAGACCCAAAACCAGGGCAAAATGCCAATCAACAGCAAAATCGTAGAGTGCATTTTAGAAATACTTCATATAGCTCGAGTGCAGGATCTGATGATAATGATGAGTATAGCAGAACCGGATCGAGTGGTAATAGCAAGGAAAGCGAGAATAGATCTAACAGAGGAAGAGGTGCAAGGGGAAACAATCAAGGTAGAAATGGTCAACGGCAGCCTTTTTTAGAAAGAGGCAACGGACAAAGACAATGGGCCCCAGACCGGATGCAGACCCGGAGTCACAGGGGTTGGTAGTTAATCTCTCTGCTGCCATTTTAACTGAACACGAAAAATTTGTGTTGAATAAAGGTTTAAATTATGTGATATCTAAACATCACAATCCTTTTGAGTTTAGAGTGGAGTTTCAACAATTTATGAGAAAAGTCCACCTCAAAGAATTTTTTGAAAATAACTCTTTTAATGGTTCAAAGAATTGTAGTGGCCTTAGAAACACTTCTATTTTCTGTGCCCCTCCCTCTTCTTATTCCCCTGAATCTATTGAATTTGAAAAGAAGGTATTGGAAGATTTAAGAGCACTTGAATCCATGGGCATTCCCAGCCATTCCAACCTTAGTAAAAATGAACAGAGTACTTTAAAATCTTTAGGGTCCAATCCTAATATCATCATTCGACAAGCTGACAAAGGTGGTGCAATAGTAGTTTTGGATAGAACCCAATATGTGGAAGAATGTTTGAATCTACTATCCAATACCAATCACTACAAGAAAATAGATAAGGATCCAAGCAATGAGTTAATTATGAACATTAGAGATAAAGTGACCAAAGCAGTGGACTTAAAACTCATTAGCAAACAAGAAGGAGAATATCTTGTGAGAGAGAATGGTAGAATTCCGATCTTCTATATACTCCCCAAGATCCATAAAAACTTAAGGAACCCCCCCGGAAGACCAATAGTCTCTGGAATCGATTCGCTGTTGGAACCGTTGTCCAAATACGTAGATTGCTATCTCCGCCCGTTCATACCCAGCATGAAAAGCTATGTGAAAGATACCACTGACGCCATAATGAGAATTGAGGGTAGCCAGTTTGATCCAGATATTAATCTATTATTATGTCTGGACATACAGGCTCTATATACCAACAAACCCCAACGGGCAACCCTTGAGGTTGTAGAAGAAACCCTCCTCAAAAGAGAAGATGACCACCCAGTCTCCAATTCTTTTATAAAATGGTGTACGGAGATGGCTCTGACGAACAATTTTTTTCAATTTATGGGACAGTTTTATGTCCAAATTGAAGGGACGGCCATGAGTGCAGCCATGGCACCTAACTTAGCAAATTTATACGTCAATATGTTCGAAGAAACTATCATATATCGCAGTCTTAACCCGTTTCAAGACAACATAGTGTGTTGGCTGCGGTATATAGATGACATCTTCGTCATTTGGAAGGGCAGTGTAGAAGAGGCCAATGAATTCAACAAATGGCTCAACACACAAAATAGGTACCTTAAATTTACAATGAATATGAGTAACGACATGATTAATTTTCTAGACATTTCGATATACCATCATCAGGGTACCCTATTGATAAAACCTTATAACAAAGTAACAGATAGAAATGCACTCCTTCATTTTTCTAGTCACCGTGCCCAACATTTGAAGAATAATTTACCTTTTGGTCAATTTCTTCGTATCAAGAGAAACAGTAGTACAAGAGAGTCATATGAGGAAGGTGCCAACAAATTGATTACGAAGCTGACAAATCGAGGATACCCTAAACGTCTAGTTAAAGACGCAGCTAAGAGGGCATTCAATAACAACAGAGAAGCCCTATTTGAGCACCAACTACACCAGAATAGGACACGTAAGGAGAGTCCCTTAGTGTTCGTAAATACTTTCAGTAATTTATCCTATAAGATCAAAGGCATCATTAACAAAAATTGGAAGAAGGTGATGTCAAAGGAGAGTGTGAAACCACTAGTGGCGTTTAAGAAAAGCACTACGATACGCAATTTAGTGATGAGGAACGACATTGGAAACAATGGAAACAGAGAAACCCAACAGACAAGACTGTGGAATTTACCTCCAGTAGTAGGACACCATCTATGCGGCAAATGCAGCATGTGTGCACAGACTACAAAAACAGTCCAAGTAGATTTAGGTCTCAAAAAAGAATGGAATATTACTGAGCATACAAACTGTAATACAGAGAATGTTGTATATGTTGTTAAATGCCCATGCCAATACATCTATATTGGTAAAACTAGTCGGAAATGTAAAATAAGAATGACTGAGCATAAGAGTTGCATTAAGAACAAGGTAGAACAAGCACCACTCGTCAACCATTTTTTGGGAAAAAATCATAAAAGTACAGACTTTAATTGGACAATTTTGAAACATATAAAAGGCAAAACACAAGATTTGATCAACAAGAAGCTTTTAAGTCTGGAGCAAAAATTAATTTTCCAAACTAAGAGCCATATTCGGGGTCTAAACGAAAACATAGAGTGGCATAATGCATAAGGGATATTGTCTTCATACAGTCATTCTTGTTATTAGTTTTTATTTACAATTGTACATATAGATGTATTGGTGGAAGGAAGTCCTCTAATCCCTAAGGGTGTATGATCTATGTTTCCTGATTCTCACATTGATGATACAAGATTCGATTTAATATTGCAGTAACTTCACCACTGTGTAAAACAATGTATGTTTTCCATCATTATTAGATGCTGAAACAAGGGGTTGAAGAGATGTTTAGGCTGCACCTTTGAAAAAGTCATGGCTGTTTTGCTATTTTTTACAAACTTGATCATAGCGTACTGTGATAATACTTTGTCATTGTTCTTGGCTTCCACGGGTCATTGTTAGTGAGACTTTCCCGTTTGCTGTACATCATCATTAGATGCTGAAACAAGGGGTTCAAGAGATGTTTAGGCTGCACCTTTGAAAAAGTCATGGCTATTTTGCTATTTTTTACAAACTTGATCATAGCGTACCGTGACAATACTTTGTCATTTTTCTTGGCTTCCACGGGTCATTGTTAGTGAGACTTTCCCGTTTGCCATACGACCCGTCTCATCCAGACTACATATCCCAGTAGGCTTGGGTAGTAGAGGGTGAGTTTCACCCCGCCCCCCTCCAATGCCTCTGGCTTTTTGTTTTTTGTTTCATATACGATGTCGGACGCGGTTCCGACACCGCGCGACACGTGATGACGTCATCACGCGATTTCTTGACGCGTGACGTCATTACGTCCCGTGTAATGTGACCGGGTCACATGAATGATATAAAAAGCGCCTTTGCTGCTTGTGCAATTGGCACACACGTACCTGGAACCTGTTTAGTGGCCATATCCGGTCTCTTTCTTAAGGTAAGAGGGAGTATATATATTTGCTTGCAGCATAGATATACAATTAACTTTTTTTAGTACCCTCTCTGTAAGAAAATCTGTATTCTAATTATTTGCCGCAACCCTAGAGTTTTGAGGGTCTGGGTGAAATTCTACTCCCTAATGAAGTACCCTTATATAGTGGGATTTTGAAAAAAAGTTTTCAGAAACAAGTGGTTGTGGCATTGGGTAGAAAGTGGAGTCCATTGATTTTAAGACCGAAAACCCATTTTTTTGACTCCATAGGGAGATTTGTCCTCGCTGCTTCAATCTATCATCTATCAAGTTGGAGGCATATCCTAACCCGGAGCCCTGGCTTATATGAAAGTTCTGTAAGTAAGGTTTGGGTGCTGAAAGATATAGGACCATGTAAGGGCCTCACTCTAGTTGAAAATTAGATCATGTATTCTATTTATGTGTTTCTTTTTATAGAACTCGAGAGGAAGTTTGTGAGCGACCTTCTGTAATCATTTGGAAGTCGCTTGTTACCAAAATCAAAGATTTGGTGATGTGTTGTGGAAGTTATTACCACAGTCTAGAAGGTATGTAAATAAAGATATATACCAAACACCCTTTTTGGATCAGGGTGATTATGTTTGTAGTCTATTTAACAAGACACAAAACATCCATACAATCTAGTAATATACATTGTTTTTATTCCACAGGTGTCAATTTTTAGAAATTCCATGGCTACAAGAAAGTGATAGGAAGGAAATACCATCACCTTTGAGATACAAACACATATCATTTTACCCCTGATGAATGTCCCACAATAATATGTGCCTTTAGGACAGAAACTTGTACAAGTTTGTTTATTGAGAAAGTACCAATAATACCTATATAAAAAAGAAATTCCTCCAGTGTGGAGCTCCACACGGAGCTAATGTAAAAATTAGTAGAATCAACCCGATTTTTGGGATTGTCATGTGTTTTGTGAAGTATAGTCTTTATATATGTTTTATATCTTGTGTGTTGGATTATGAATTTTATGTAACATGATCATTCTAAGAGTGTTATAATTAAATAAATATATGTTTTAAGAAGTAAAGTTGGCAATATACAGATTTTCGTGTGTTTGTCATTTCTGTGGATATATAGTGTGGCGTTTACACCTTCTTTTATATATACTACCACACGATCAAAAGGCTAACATGGTTGAGTTCGCTCAAGACCAGCTCATTCTCGTTATGATCCCAACAAGGCAGAGGGCCTTGCAAGACAAATGGGTGGGACCCTTCAGAGTTGTGGGTAAACACGGAGAGGTCAACTATCTGGTGGACTTGGGCAATCCCAAGGAGGCTCCGACAGTCTTCCACACCAACCGACTCAAAGCGTATGTCTCAAGACCTGATGTAGGAGCATTGCTTCTAGCATCATCCGAGGAAGAAGAAGAGAGTGAAGCTCTTCCGGATCTCCTCAGAGGCTTACCTTTGGACGGAAAAGTTGAAGGAGTAAATCTCTCTTCAAATCTGACACCCGAGCAACAAGAAGAGTGCAAATCTATGTTGAATCAGTTTGCTTCTCTGTTCTCGCTCTCACCAGGCTTGACCCCTTGGGGCCAGCATGACATACTCACTGGTGACTGTCTGCCAGTCAAAATCAGAGGATACCGAATGTTAGAGAACGTACGAACCCACATCAAAGGTGAGGTCAGCAAGATGCTTGATCTCGGGGTAACAGAGCCCTCTACTAGTCCATGGTCTAGCCCAGTTGTGTTAGTACCAAAGGCCGGATCTAAAGAGCTTAGATTCTGCGTGGATTATAGAGCTCTCAATGCAGTCACCAAGACTGATGCCCAACCTTTGCCAAGAACAGATGAGTTGGTGGATAAAGCACATTTGACTTGACGTCAGGCTATTGGCAAATAGCCCTGACAGACCATGCCAAGGAGAAAACTGCATTTTCTACCCCCGTTGCCTTATACCAGTTTAAGGTAATGCCTTTGGGATTGAAGAGTGCACCTGCTACGTTTCAACGGATGGTAAACCAGGTTCTGAATGGGATGGAGGACTTCTGCATGGCATACTTGGATGACATCGCAGTATTCAGCAATTCCTGGGAAGAACATGTAACCCACCTGAGAGATGTTTTGCAGGCTCTTGGACGAGCCAATCTGACCATAAAGGCGAGTAAATGCCAAATTGGACAGAATAAGGTAGTCTATCTTGGACATGAGGTAGGAGGTGGAGAAATAAGGTCTTGCTCAGTAAGATTGAAGCTGTGCAAAATTGGACAACACCTACTACTCAAACCCAAGTGAGAGCCTTCCTAGGTCTCACTGGGTATTACAGGAATTTCATAGAGAGCTATGGGACCATAGCTTCTCCACTGAATGTCATCTCCTCGCCCAAATTTCCTAAAAAGGTTAGATGGAACGAGGAGTGCAATCAAGCTTTTGAAAACCTGAAAAAGGCTCTTTGCCAAGCCCCAGTACTCAGAGCTCCTGATTACCGCCAACACTTGGTGCCGTACTCAGTCAACTGGATGGGAAAGGTAGGGAGCATCCCGTTTGCTTCATCAGCCGCAAGCTGAAGGATCCTGAAACAAGGTGGGCAACAATCGAAAGAGAGTGCTTTGCTATCGTGTGGGCTCTGAAGAAGTTTAGGCCGTACTTGTATGGTTCTACTTTTGTCATTCAGACTGACCATCAACCCTTGAGATGGTTAATGCAAATGAAAGGGGAAAACCCAAAACTATTGAGATGGTCGATCTGCCTGCAAGGGTTTGATTTCACCATTGAGCACAGGTCAGGGTGTCACCACCAAAATGCTGATGGTCTCTCTAGGATGTATGTCATCGACTAGAGGTATGAGATTCATCCAGGAGTGGATTAAATCCTCCTGTCCCTTAGTCTGGGGGGGGCGAGTGTTAGGGAGAATTCTCTGTTTAGGCTAAATTTCCTAACCTAGTGAGTCCCCCAGCAGCTTTGCTGGATTTCTGGAGTTTGTTTTATTCCATCCTGCCAAGAGTGAGACTCTTTTTCCCACTCTTGGACATGAATGTGTGTAATTCCTTTGAATGTCAATGTGTTCTAGGGGCTATGTGGTGTTTTACTCCATAGGGTCTCATATGTTTTGCTATGTGTGTTACACCGCACCCTCCGTGCCATAGCACTGGGGCGTCCTAGCGGACCTCCACCATAGACTCCATACCCGGGGACTGACTACTGTCTCCCCGGGCATGTAAAGTCACCATTGGCTTTACTAGACCTAAATTTACTAACAGAACTAGTACAAACCATCCTATTGTGGACGTACTAGTAGGGGTACTTCGATTACTCCTGGGTCTGTTATTCGAGGGGGCACTGTCCCGTCCCCCCTCGTTGGGTTTTGGCTGGTGGCAGTGGAAACTACTTGTTATATTCGACCCCGAATGTAACCCTATGGGATTCGTCTCATTGTTGGAGATTGATACTTTTTATCGTTAATCTCTAACATTCCACCGGTCTACTTATCTTAAATAAGTCTATCGGATGGTATTTTCTGCCAGAACTCGGCTTTTTAAAAATGGCATCTGTGTTCATCTCTGTGACTCCTAAACCAAAGGTTGAGCCCTTTGTTCCACTTTTGGCGGGCTTCTGTACAGAGACCCTCCAAAGTGGTGCCATTCTATCTGGGTTACCAAAGGGGTGTGGGAGGGGGTTTAGGCACCCTGGACCGAGTTGCCTTGCCAACTCCGGTCGCACTCTGGTGTGATTGGCCCAAGTGGTGAGCCTCCCCGCTCACCACTTAGCGTGTTATGAGTGACAGCTAGGCTGAATGAATGGGGGCTTTCTGCATAAAAGCAGGGCTTTTGGGACTGGATCTTCAGAAGTCGCCACAGGACTTAAGAATCCGACGAGGGTAAAGCTGAGCCGACCTGCAACGACGACACCTCCGGTGGAGCCCTGCTGAACCGACTCACCACTTCCCGACGACAGAGGAGATCTCCCTGCCGGAGAGTCTCTTCCCCTGACTGGTGGGAACAACCAGTCCCCTTTGCTTTTTCTTCGCCTCAGGACGCAGTGGTCGAATTGCCCGTGCAGAGCACCTCGGCAACCGGATAGCCACTACCCCTGTACCGCGACCAAAAGGTGGTGCCTTGTGACGGAGCACTCCGCGGCTGGTCTCTTCCCTGGTAGTGCAACGATCTTCAACTTTCCTTCGACGACGAGATCATCTCTTCTCTTGGCAAAGACCGGACGTGCATCCACCACCAGGAACAACTGCCCCCGCCGGAGCTGTCTCTCCACAATCAAGGTACTGTGTCCGCCTGGCTTCCCTTGTTGCCCGATAGAGTGAGGTGTCTTAATCCTCGCCTTTCCATAGGGTCGCCTCCAAGCTTTCTCTAGCGTGTTGTTCTGAACTGGTCCAATCTGCCGATAACAATTTGCTACAAAGACTCGAACGCATTTCCACTAAGATACTTTTTGGGACATATCGCCTTGCCTCTCTCCGAGTGGGCCTGGCCTCTGAACTTTGAAATCTACAGTGGTTCTTGTCTTCTTGCCTTGCATTTGTCCGTAAAGTATTGGTACCGTGTTGATTTCATAACCTGCCTTCTTTTTCTCTCCCGTCCTAACGAATACTAGAGTGCCATCTAGGGTAACGCATACACCTCTGTCTGCAAATAAGTGATGCTGGTAAACCTACACTTGTCGAACTATTGTTAGGGGGATTGATCTTTTTCTTCGTATAGTAATTGTAATTGAAGTTGTTTGCCGTATTAGTGCCAGAGTGTTTTATATAGATGTGTCGTTAGAAATAAATACCTTTATATCTTTACACTGAAGCCTTGTTCCGCATTTGCTTGTTCTACTGTGTAGATTGCCCTATTTTGTATAGTCCACATACTGCCTAACTCTTCTTGAGGGAAGTCTGACTGCTCAGCCACAGCTACCAAGTGAATCTTTGTGGTACAGACTGCTACCAAGTGGGTTTACTGCCAAACACCTGTAGTCCTAAATCTTTTGCAGTGGTCCCAGAGGGAACTGCACAGGTTTCCGCCTAACAACAGGAACCCCAGAGAAAGTCAATCAAACAGTGTATTGGTATAGTCCAGCTTGAAGTTAATGGCTATACTACCAGAGCTATATCTGTACAAGCAAGATAGGGAGTGCACAGATAGATCCTGTTCGAGAGGTAATACCCAGGCGAGCCCCTGTGTATCCATCCCCTTCAAATAAAAAGGATCACTTATAACCCCATCTGCCTTGATGACAATTAAATTCAGGATGTCCCAGAGTGGCCTGTAAAATGTACTAAACATGTGCCTAAAAACGTAATTCCAAAACCACACAACTTTTCTTTGCATCCACATTGACATCTTATTTGATTAATTGAATTCAAGACGTTCTACTAAATAGCTGAATCACTGAAAGATACAAGTCCTCTTTCATACAAATAATTATACAATGTACCCACAAAAAGATGTATTATGATTTCTGATATAAATGGTTTCTAGAATCGTATCGTAAATGACTACTCTTAATAGACGACTACAATTGACATAGTCAATAAAAACAGTACAATTGCTGGAGCAAAACTTGAATAACACCCAATAGGTGCTTCTTAGACAATGAATGTATACAGGCTCAAAGCCCCCTATAAAATGTGCATATTGGTAGATCCTCTGAAGGCTGGAACTTGTGCACTCCTGCATCTTCCACCACTCACTTCCTTCTGATTGCTAAGCTTGACCAAAATAAGATCTCACCCAGCCTTCTGAATTATGTCTTTTTACCTTAAAAGTCTTGCAAGTCCAGCGGGCCGGTGAACCCAACGGGGGCAGGATACGTACATCTCCCCCACAAGTTGCGAATTTGGAAGATGCCAATTCTGTTGCACAAGTAAGCACACTTGGAGCAGTGCCCCTATCTGGTTCCAGTCATGTGAATGTGCTTAATTCACAAATTACACACTTAAAATGCAAGCGCTTGACTTCCTCCTGACTTCGCTAGTTAACGACTGTGATAGCATTTACAGGGAAGTTACTACACTATAGGCAATCACGCATCACCTAGAAATGAAATCACCAATCTCTAATGTCCCTTGTCACATTCCAGAAACCATTGAAGCAGACGGGAGAGTGCACATCAAGAGGCTGTTGGACCAACTTTGACTGACAAGTCACGTTCACTTTCTGTTCATAATGTACTTGAAATCACTCCCATACTTGTACAAGTTACAGTTGAGGAGCAATTGTATGTAGGAGAAGCACAATCTAAATCCACATTACTTTCAGGTGTACACAAAACTACACAGAAGGTGTGATTAAAGAACTACTCACCCACTGGGAGAAAAGGTAAAATCACTGACAATCCAGTAATCAACAAGCTCAGTTGCAAGGGTGCCACAGAAAGGAACATAATGAAACATTCAGTCACTCATGTCCAACTAATAGGGCTGGTAAAGGGCAAGAGTTGCATCGAAGGAGAAGGGAATGACTCTCCTATAAACAATAAAACAAATAATCCCTACCTGACCAAGGAATGAAAAAGAAATGCACTTAAAATAGGAATATCGATGAGATAATCTCCATAATGTCCCCAAACAACTCAAAGCTATACAATAGAAGCCAATGCCTAAGAGACGAGATGCTCCAAAAAAGTAAGCAAGGGAAAAGCGATATGAGAGAATACTTTGCCACCGTGAATGTTGGAGCCTTCAATATATCATCATCTACTAGCAACAGCGTGCAAGTGGCTGAAAGCCAGGGAACGATCATGGCGACGGCCTGAGCATTCTGAAAGGAATGAGCAGATCATTTGCTGACCAGCACACACGGCTTCACCTCTAGTGGCAGCAGAATCTGAGGGCAGAGTTGAACGGATTACCCAGGAGTTTGTCACTTAGCCACCCTGATCCATTCTAGAACGACATGGCAGGACATTATCAACTAACTAAAAACATCCCCCAAAGAAGGACAGTCACCACAACAACCAGAAAAACAGGCGACAACGAGAAAGGCAGGGAGACCATTCCAGCGGGAGGCTCCTGCGGAGGAGAGAGATCTACCCCACACTCTCTGCTTAGAAAAGCATCTGATCTGCAGAGGCTGGGGGTCTGCAGTCTGTAGCTAGAAGACTGAGGTATTTAGCGAGAGAGAGATTGATGTATCGGGGTCCTGGGCCCCAGATAGCCTTGTGGATGATGCTGAGGGTCTTGAACTTGATTCTAGTGGCAACCGGAAGCCAGTGCAGAGATTTTAGGGCTGTAGAGATGATATCCATGGGCTTCAGGCTAAGGATAAGTCTCATAGTCCTTTTCTGGATTAGTTGAAGGGGGCGAAAGAAGGATAGAGAAAGATTGATGAAGAGAATGTTGCAATAGTTCAGCCTAAAGAGGACCAGAGCTCTGGCTATATTGAGTTTCTGGGGTAAGGTGAGGAGAGGGAGAATTCTCCTGAAGGAGGTGCAGCTGGCAGTGGGCCTTCTTGGCAAGGTCCACAATGTGGGTGAGGGGACATAGGTCTGCTAGAGGGTAGGAGAGAAGGAGGGAGCTGGAGTCCCAATGAGAAGGATCTCAGTCTTACTTGCATTAAGGCAGAGATCGTTAGCAGCACACCATGCCTGAATAGCAGTCAGACAGTCAGGGTGAGAGAGGAGGAAGAGGAGGCATTGGATGGAAACTTGAAGACAACCTGCTGTTGTCTGCTTAACACTGGAAGTGAGGAGAGAAGGAGGAGATCAGGTGGGCCAGAAGGGCAATGTAGATGTTGAAGAGCCACAGCGAGAGGATAGAGCCTCGAGCGACGCTGCAGGGAGAGAGTGTGACAGGGGAGAGAAAAGGGCCCAGTTGAACCTGGGAGGGTCGGACAGAGAGGAAGGAGGTCATCCAGTCCAGTACCAGGTCAGTGATGCCAAGGGTGTCACAGAGCTCATTTGTAATTGTGGCATCATTGACTGTATCTAAGGCAGAAGAAAGATCCAGAAGGATAAGAACGGATGGAGAGTTGGAATCAAGATTTGAGTGCAATGCTTCACAGGTGCTAAAGAGAGCAGTTTCCGTGACACTGGCTGCTCTGAAGCCAAACTGGTGGTAGTGGAGACAACCAACAGATTTTGTGTGTTGGATCAGTTGGGAGAGGACCAGCTTCTCCAAGAATTTGCTCAGGAAGAGGGTAATGGAGATAGGGCAGTAGTTAGCCAGGCAGAAGGGGTCTTCAGTGGGCATTTTGAGGAGAGGATGCCTCAGGGAGTGATTGAGGGGTAGCAGGAAGGATCCAGTGGCAAAGGAGTGATTACAGAAATCGGCCAAAGCTGGAGCAAGGGAGGTAATGTTGTCTGTTTGGAGGAGACTTTCATAGAGAGGACTTGTCTAAAGACCTCATCCGGTGCTATGGGCGAGAAAGAGGAGAGTAGGAGGGAAAGGGGGAGGGGAGCCAAGGGAGGCCTGAGAGCTGGTAAGGGAGCAGTGTATAGGAGAGTGAGGACAGGATGTCCTGAATTTTGGTTTAGAAGTGAGAGGCCAAGGAAGGGCAGAGGGCCAGGGGTGGAGACTTCAGTATACTTGGCGAGTTATTTGCAGATTTTAAACAGTTCACCCGTGTTGTTAGTGGCCTTGGCAATGCGACTTGGATATGGGCGATCTTCTTCGAACGGATGGACAATCTTTATTACCTTTGGAGCAGATGGCAGGCCAGTCTGTCAGAGGATGTGCCTGAAACCAGCCACTTCCCCTCAGAAAATCTGCACTGGCTTTTCAGAGAGGCTAGGTCAGAGTCATACCAAGTGTTGCGGTTGAAGGCAGGCTTCATGCGGATCCTCCTGACAGGGGCATGGATGTCCAGGGTGTTGGTGATGGAGAGTGAAGATTAGCAAGGGCTGTGTCAGAGTGTATGTCTGTGGTGGGAGTGGGAGGGGGGAATGAAAGTGGTGGCAAAAGCAACAACTGACACTTTCTTCATTGGTCGAATGACAGAGAAGGAGACTGGCAGTGCAAGCGGACCTAAGGGATCCAGGTGAAAGGACAAGATAGCATGGTCAGGCCGGGAGAGAGGTGTAGTGAGAGATTTGGAGATGGGGATGTCTGCTGAGATGAGAGCATCCATGGTGTTTCCAGCTGAGTGCGTCCTTCTCCCGGAGGTCATGCCACCATTACTTTGCCTCCAACTGACCAGCAGGCCTGCTCTTGTAAGGCCTGTCGAGGACTTCTGGAGTTCCTCACTAGCATTCTTCATAACGCCGAACTGTTCTGCAACAACACTGCAGTTTTCTTCACCGGTTTCAATCTCCCCGAATTGACATGCTGCAAACCTGCTGTACTCTCCAGGGTCTCTCTTTCTTTGTCCTTCTTCACTTTCCACTTTATATTGTTGATTCAGCCCTCGTGGAACGTCAACTCCATTTTGCAATGTTTCTGTATCAATCTTCATGTTTCTCAGTGGCCTCCTCTTCCCAGTACTTAGCAGGTGATCCTTCTGCATCACTGCTTTGTTATTCTTCTTCCCAGTACTTGGCAGGTGATCCTCCTACATCACTCCTTTTTTCTTCTTCTTCTTCCCACTACTTGGCAAGTGATACTTCTGCATCACTCCTTTCTTCTTCTTCTTCTTCCCAATACGTTGAGACAATGGAATGTCAGATTTGCCAGGAAGAGGCGAAGGGACACTACAGTAGCATATAGTGGTGTTATCATATGGATATTCAAGGGTAAGTGGGTTAGAGAGTTTTGCCATGGAATGGGAGTGCTTGACCCCATTAGGGGAGTCTCTCACTGTGAGGTCCTACTACTTTTTACCACCTCTAGGGGGAATATCGGGAAGTGGTCTCACCTTCCAAGACTTACAGGGAAGGCCTACCCCATGGGGAGAAGTGATGTCCTCCCATGAATCATCACCCATCCTTCCCCTTGGGATTTTACCTTTTCCTTCTAAGATTAGCGTTTGGTTAGGGGGAAAAATCCTTTTCACTGGAGTTTTATTAACCCGCCCCTAGTCCCAAATTGTTGTTTTCTTTTCTGGATTGCTAATGTGTCCCTATGTGTAGAATGAAGGTTATAACAACCTGGAGATTTTACGGGGCATCATCAGTGAGGTGAAACTGTTGCCTCTCTAAGAACAGTGCTGGTAGAGAGTTTCCCAGACCCCCCTCTGTTTTGCATACTAAGTAACTTTGGGTTTCACCCTAAGTTACCAGGGGAATCCAGACGTGGACCCCTTGCTCACTGTTCTTAGAGGGGCGCAGCTTCACCTCACTGATGATGCCCAACAAGGTTGAAACACGTGTATGGGGTTTCTGTGGTACTCTTGTTCAGAGGAGAATTGCCTAGCATTTCGGTGCTGGACTGCCCCTGGGCAGGGCAAAGACTGATATGTGGGGAAATTTCTTCTCTGTGAAAAGAACAGTGAGCTAAAGACTTGGTTGAGACTCTCCCAGGGGCCATCCACCCAAGAACAAGTCAATGGGCTGTGTTCGTGCTGGTAGAGAGTTTCCCAGACCCCCCTCTGTTTTGCATACTAAGTAACTTTGGGTTTCACCCTAAGTTACCAGGGGAATCCAGACGTGGACCCCTTGCTCACTGTTCTTAGAGGGGCGCAGCTTCACCTCACTGATGATGCCCAACAAGGTCGAAACAAGTGTATGGGGTTGCTGTGGTACTCTTGTTCAGAGGAGAATTGCCTAGCATTTCGGTGATGGACTGCCCCTGGGCAGGACAAAGACTGATATGTGGGGAAATTTCTTCTCTGTGAAAAGAACAGTGAGCTAAAGACTTGGTTGAGACTCTCCCAGGGTCCATCCACCCAAGAACAAGTCAATGGGCTGTGTTCGTGCTGGTAGAAAGTTTCCCAGACCCCCCTCTGTTTTGCATACTAAGTAACTTTGGGTTTCACGCTAAGTTACCAGGGGAATCCAGACGTCGACCCCTTGCTCACTGTTCATAGAGGGGCGCAGCGTCACCTCACTGATGATGCCCAACAAGGTCGAAACACGTGTATGGGGTTGTTGTGGTACTCTTGTTCAGAGGAGAATTGCCTAGCATTTCGGTGCTGGACTGCCCCTGGGCAGGACAAAGACTGATATGTGGGGAAATTTCTTCTCTGTGAAAAGAACAGTGAGCTAAAGACTTGGTTGAGACTCTCCCAGGGGCCATCCACCCAAGAACAAGTCAATGGGCTGTGTTCGTGCTGGCAGAGAGTTTCCCAGACCCCCCTCTGTTTTGCAGACTAAGTAACTTTGGGTTTCACCCTAAGTTACCAGGGGAATCCAGACGTGGACCCCTTGCTCACTGTTCTTAGAGGGGCGCAGCTTCACCTCACTGATGATGCCCAACAAGGTCGAAACACGTGTATGGGGTTGCTGTGGTACTCTTGTTCAGAGGAGAATTGCCTAGCATTTCAGTGCTGGACTGCCCCTGAGAAGGACAAAGACTGATATGTGGGGACATTTCTTCTCTGTGAAAAGAACAGTGAGCTAAAGACTTGGTTGAGACTCTCCCAGGGGCCATCCACCCAAGAACAAGTCAATGGGCTGTGTTCGTGCTGGTAGAGAGTTTCCCAGACCCCCCTCTGTTTTGCATACTAAGTAACTTTGGGTTTCACCCTAAGTTACCAGGGGAATCCAGACGTGGACCCCTTGCTCACTGTTCTTAGAGGGGTGCAGCTTCATTTCACTGATGATGCCCAACAAGGTCGAAACACGTGTATTGGGTTGCTGTGGTACTCTTGTTCAGAGGAGAATTGCCTAGCATTTCGGTGCTGGACTGCCCCTGGGCAGGACAAAGACTGATATGTGGGGAAATGTCTTCTCTGTGAAAAGAACAGTGAGCTAAAGACTTGGTTGAGACTCTCCCAGGGGCCATCCACCCAAGAACAAGTCAATGGGCTGTGTTCGTACTGGTAGAGAGTTTCCCAGACCCCCCTCTGTTTTGCATACTTAGTAACTTTGGGTTTCACCCTAAGTTACCAGGGGAATCCAGACGTCGACCCCTTGCTCACTGTTCTTAGAGGGGTGCAGCTTCACCTCACTGATGATACCCAACAAGGTCGAAACACGTGTATGGGGTTGCTGTGGTACTCTTGTTCAGAGGAGAATTGCCTAGCATTTCGGTGCTGGACTGCCCCTGGGCAGGACAAAGACTGATATGTGGGGAAATGTCTTCTCTGTGAAAAGAACAGTGAGCTAAAGACTTGTTTGAGACTCTCCCATGGGCCATCCACCCAAGAACAAGTCAATGGGCTGTGTTTGTGCTGGTAGAGAGTTTCCCAGACTCCCCTCTGTTTTGCATACTAAGTAACTTTGGGTTTCACCCTAAGTTACCAGGGGAATCCAGACGTGGACCCCTTGCTCACTGTTTATAGAGGGGCGCAGCTTCACCTCACTGATGATGCCCAACAAGGTTGAAACACGTATATGGGGTTGCTGTGGTACTCTTGTTCAGAGGAGAATTGCCTAGCATTTCGGTGCTGGACTGCCCCTGGGCAGGACAAAGACTGATATGTGGGGAAATGTCTTCTCTGTGAAAAGAACAGTGAGCTAAAGACTTGGTTGAGACTCTCCCAGGGGCCATCCACCCATGAACAAGTCAATGGGCTGTGTTCGTGCTGGTAGAGAGTTTCCCAGACCCCCCCTCTGTTTGTATCTATTGTATCTGCGTCTACTATTGATACCATCCCTTTCTCACACGTTCTACTTCCTCTTTATCTCTCATGACAAAGCTAGATCGAGGAGCAGACAAAGGGGTGTCTCCTCAAGGTTCTTAAGGCCTCCTTTCTCCTTGGAGTGAAAAACTCCATCAGATTCTTGAGTAATACAGGATTCTATATCAGGTAAGGAGGTGATGGGCTTCCTTTAAGTTTTACTTGCACATAATCCCACTTACAAATCATTGGGGGGAAAACACATTTTGGGATCCTTATCCCTCTTATGCCTCTTCCCTAGGTGTTACAGATCTCTTGTTTCCCATAGGGGAACTTGATGCAGAAGATGGGCCAGCAAGTGCCCCCCTTTGGATTTCAATAGGTTCGGAGGAAAAATGTAAGAGAATGAGTTTGAACTCTTCTTCTTAGTGTAAAAGGGAAAGGAACATTATTTGGGTTTTCCGCCACAGTCTGGCAGGTGAAATTACATAAACTGTGAAACCAGGGGTATATCTACCTGGAACTGTAGACCAATAACTACCTTGTCTCTCCCCGGTATCTATTGTGCCCTTGGACTAAATATGTTATAGTCATTACCCTCCACTCTCTTCCAACTTGGTAGAATGGTCCTGTGAGCCACCATCTGAAAATCGATGCCCAATTAATTAATGCTGAGCTTGGGGTATGTGGAGGTTACGCCGTCGGCCAACTTTGCATGAAGCTGTCTAAATCCCACTTCTTACCCCATATCTTTTGAGGCAGAGTATGGAGTCTGACTAGGAGGTGTCTTGATTGGGGCTGTAGACTTTATTACACAAAAGTAACAAACCAATTCTTCCCTACTTCTAGAGGGGCTTTCCTGCCTCAACCTAAGAAAACTTGGATGCACTTCAGGATGTCAGACAAAACTAAAATACATACTGTCCTCTGTCTCAAATCCACTACTCTGTCCCTGCCACTAATTACATTAAACAATGTTTTGAGCAAATGCTTCAAAAAGCACCAGGATAATTACTCCCGTCTTCAGGTAATGTATTCCACTTCTGAGTAGATTCCACAGTTGTCTCTTGTGTTAGGGTTTGATTTAACAATCTCTTAAGACCAGGAGAAGGACTCCCTTCTCCTGGTAAACTTGGAAAGCTTCTTCAACTTGACTTTTAATGGTTCATTCCACAAACCTCACTAAGGGGTTCATTATAAGTTGGTCAGTGCGGTAATAATGTGCTAGTATTTATGTATACCGGCACATTACCACATTGGCCAAATATGAGTTTGCCGGTGAGATGGCGGAATGACCTCTAGCTTGTAGGTAATTCCACCACCTTACCAGCAAAAATGTATGGTATTACAGGCCCGGTAATACCAGTGCCTGTAATACCAGCAAAATCCCCCATGAGTGCAATGGGACTCAGATGTGGACTTACACAGGCTACGGCCACTTGTAGTCTGGTGGTGATACCACCAGACCAAGTGGCACAGATGGTAATATAGTTTGGTCGCATCTGGGCAGATTTGCCAGTCAGATAACATCAAACTCGTAATGAGCCCTTTCTTTTCTGTTCTTTCCACAAACTTCTGAATGTTAATGTCACTGTTTCCCCCCCTTCTATGGTAGTCTTTAATACTTCTTTAGGCAATTTGTCTTCAGCCACTTTTCTGTGAGTTTCTGCACTGTAACAAGGGAGATGGCTCCTGAGTCTTCATGCCATCTTTGACAGCACTGTGATGAGGGAGATGTCTCCCGCTGCACTCAAGCTTGATCTTGCTTTCTTTGGGCCTCATTACGACCCTGGCGGAGTGGGTTTACGCCAGCGGTATTCGCGGCGGACCCTTCCGCCCTACTACGAGTTCCCGTAGCGCCATGGAGCGGTTTCCGCCTGGTTTTTCCGGGCGGAGAAATCCATGGCGCTACGGGACCTTGTTGTTAATTACGCCACCGTATTTTACGGTGGCGTAATTAACGCCTTCCCCACTCCCATTATACCCTATGGGGCAAAAATGGGAATGGGGAAGGGTAAAATGGGGAATGGGGATTTACCGCCTCGCCAAGGTCGGAATGGGGCGGTAAATCCGCCAACCCCCATGGCGGTATCGGCAGCTTTCCGCCGTGCTCCATGGTGCATATTGCACCACGATCTCCGCCAGGGTCGTAATGAGGGCCTTTGTCACCACTGTGATGAATGAGACTACTCCTGATGCACTCTTGCTTGATATGACTTTCTGGGTCAACACTGTGATGAAGGTGATTGCTCCTGATGTACGTTTGCTTAATATGACTTTTGTTGTCACCACTGTGATGAAGGGGATTACTCCTGATGCACTCTTGCTTAATATGACTTTCGTTGCCAGCACTTTGACAAAGGAGATTACTAGTGATGCACTCTTGCTTAATATGACTTTCTCTGTCACCCCCTAATGTTTCTCCTGTATCTCCCATTACCTGCTTGTCAGGGATGACACATCAGCAGTTTTTCCTGGAGCATTGACACGCTGCGACCGCTTCCTTGTCTTCTCTTCTCCTCTTCTGGCATCCCGCTATGGTTCCATGGCCACTCCGCCTCCAAGTTGTCGGCATAGTTGGTAGACCAAACAGTCCACCTCCCTGTGTTCATGCCACCATTACTTCATCTTCAACTGACCTCCAGGCACACTCTGGTAAGGCCTGTCAATGACTTCCATTGTCCTCCACTGGCATTCTTTGTAATGCTGAACTGCTCAGCAACAACACTGCAGTTTTCTTTTCAGGTTTGAATCTACTGGGCTTCATAGGCTCCACATCTGCTCCTCTCTCCAGGGTCTCTCTTACTTTGTCCTTCTTCACTTTACATTTTATATAGTTGACTCCGCCCTCATCTAACGTCCACTCCATGTTGCAATGTTTCTGTATTAATCTTCATGCCTCCTAGTGGCCACCTCGTCCCAGTACTTGGTAGTTGATACTTCTGCATCACTCCTTCTTTATTCTTCTTCTTCCCAGTAATTGGTGATGATGGAATGTCAGATATGACAGGAAGAGGGGAAGGAACATTACAGTAGCATATAGTGGTGTTATGATATGGATCTTCAAGGGTTAGCGGGTTTGATCATGTAATGGGGGTCTTTGTCCCTATGAGGGGATTCTCTCCCTGTGAGGTCCTCTGACACTTTACCAACCCTAGCGGAAATTTCAGGTAGCAGCCTCACGTCCCTAGCCATACAGGAAGGGCTCCTGCATGGGGAGAAGTGATGCCCATCCCTTGATTCGTAATAGTCCTTGCACCGCTTCTCTTCATCCTCTATATGGCGGATCACTTTCTGACTTTGTCGACCAAAACAATGTATCCCCCCAAGCTGGAAACAAGAGATATAGGGCCTCATCACGAGTCTTGCAGTAACCCTTAAATGCGGCAGTAGCGCTATTACCGCCACATTTAAGGGTCCGCCAGATCATGGCTTTGGTGGATTTCCCTCCAGCTCTGAGCTGGGGGGAAATCAGCAGCAAATTTGCCGATTTTCGGCACGATTACGGTCGGCGGGAAATCTGCCAGCGGTAATAGCGCAAACTTTCCCCAATGGGCCCAATGGGGAATGAGGAATTCCCGAATGGGCCCAATGGGGAATGGGCAATAACCCTTCCGCCAAACCCATGATCCGGCGCTAATAGCGCCGGGGGGTTTGGCAGTAGGGCTATTAGTGCCGGCGTTTAGCCCAACTCGGATGAGGCCCATAGTATTGCTAGGTTGTGCTGATGACCTTGTGCTACTCAACTTTACCCCCAAAGACCTACAGCAACTATTTGCTTATTGATTTTATTTGCCAAAATCATGATTTAAGAAGTACTATTGGTCGCTACAGGGTACCCGATAGAACATTTTGAAGAATATAAATACTTGGGAGTAATCTTTGACAGACGTTTAAACTGCAGAGCACATATAAGATATATTGAGCAAGAACTAAAGCAACAGCTATGTGCAATAAAAACATGTGTTGCACAACATTCAGGATATTCTTTAGCAGCCCTGATCACAGTATATACAATTAAAATAATACCCAAGATAACACACAGGTGTATGGTGTGGAGTTGGAAGAAAGACAAAGAGTTAAAGAGACTGGAGAGCCTCTGCAAACTGTAAACCTGTGGAATTCCCTTTGTATGAACTCAACAATTGCACCGCGAACATGGCATTAATGAAAAAAGGTCATGTACTATAACTTAACATTCCAAAATAACTGCCACTTGCATAAGGCCTTAATAGCAGCAACAAAGACATTAATGAAATTGAACAACAAGGCCACCTGCACAATATTTTGGAAGACTGGTGCCTGGTGGGACACATAACTGTGCCTAACCTTTCCCTACTCCTTGTGATTTAAATATATACTTGCTAATAGGGCCTACTTACTGAACATAATTACTAACAGACATGGACTTATTTAGCTGCAAACCAGCAAAGATGACATCAATGGACAGCAAATGGCAACAGTTTCGGGGCTGAATCATAGAGAATGTCTTAAAGCCTATATCGTGTGGATTATTAGAGACTAAAGTTCCATTTTGTGGATACTGTAGGTAAAAGTGGTCCCAAAGCGAATCGAACTTGTAGACTCTGTGGGACCGATTTGATTGAAACTGTCAAATATCTGCTTTGCTTATGTCTGGCCACCACGCAAAGAAGACATAGGCCCTCATTCTGAGTATGGTGGTAGTCATGGCGCAAACTGCCTCCCATACCAGTACCGACTCCGGTTTGGTACAATGGGGATTTACCGGTCCATGCCGACCTTGGAGGGACCGGTAAGTCCCCATTTACCAAACCAATCCCCATTCCCATTTGAGCCCCAATAGGGCTCAATGGGAATGGGGAGGGCACAAATAACGGGCCGGCATATGCCAAGCCCGTTATTTGCGCCTAGTTCCCTTAACGGGTCTCATCCTTAACACCTGGGCAGACCAGGCGTTGAGGAAGGGACCCACTAAGGGACCTCATAGTAGGGCAGTAAGCTATTACCGGCACCTGTCTCCTTGCCGGTGCCCGGTATCCCTTACCGCCCTACTCGGAATGAGGCCCATAGAGCCTTATTGGCAGCTGGCAAAACAGACTCTTTTTATCAGGACTCACAGTGGCAGTGACTTTTGGAGAGTATTGATATCCCTTTTATTTATCACCTGACAGAACACTGGAGAAATATCAAAAAGACACTCAGTGCCATTAGGACATTGTCTGAGAGTAATCATTCAGCATGCATTGGCATACAACAGAGGAGAACCTGAAATGAATATCTCAGAACTAGCTTGGGGCACCATGGCTAAACCTTGTGAACTGGTTCTTTTACTTCTTTCTCTTTTATAAACAACATTTCATTGGCTGTACTATTATACATTTAAAACATTTTTTTTTACAAATTAGGCACTTTTGGAGTGTCCCTCTCTCATTCCCTGCCAGCTTCCCAACACACTAGGCAAGGATTCCGTATCCCTTTTTTGTCAGCTAGAGATTAGTAAACCCTACTGTCTTGAATACTAACAGCAGTGATTGCAAAATGGCTTCATGTTTCTCTCTGTCTGTCACTGAGTTTGTTTTAGGTGGAACCTAGCATAATGTGGATTTCACAATAGGATGGGTTGCCTTTCACAAGCACTCTGTTATACTTGGTATTTCCCTTTTACACACGTATGTTCCTCTACCTGATGTTTTCTCCTTGTATTCCCTCCTTCTCTTACTTCACTCCATCCTTCACCCACTCTCTACTTTGTCTCCCTTTCTCCCACTCTTTCTGTCTCTCTGATGTTCACACAACTCCTTCCTTCTCTCTTTCTGTCATCTGTCTCTCTCTCTTCCTACTGTTGTCTCTGGTTAACCATCTCAGCTCTCCCCTACTTCTCTACCCTCCCCACTACACTCTATTTTCCACTACTCTGTACTCTCCGTCCTTCCTATCTTCCCAGTTGCATTCAGCCCTTTTTCACTTTCTCACTCACAGTTCTCACCCTCACTCATGTTTTCTGCACTCTCACACACAAGTACCACTTTCTCTCAAAAGCAATATCTCCCCTTTAACATACTCTCTCTGTTTTCTCTGTGATCTACTTCACTCGATTTCCTCTGCCTAGTCTCTTAGTCTGACTCCACTCTCATGTATCCCCCCAAACAGCCTACACTTCCCCTTTCCACTTGTTCCCTGTTATACTGTCTCTTGTGTTGTTTTTCATCCTCCACCCCTTGCATTTGCCCTCCGGCTCATCTGATTCCCTGTGGTAATTTCTATCTGGCTTTCCCACAGGAAAGATGTGAGATTACAAAATTCCCTTCAGCCCTGCTCCCTTTCTTAATATGGCTCTGCCGACATTCCCTAATGGTGGCTCAGCGTAACATTTGAAACATTTGTAGATTTGAAAGATTGTTTCCTTTGATTTCAAAGTGTCTTTGCAGCATGGTGTAAGAATGACACTGGGTGATTAATAGTGGTGCTGCCTTCTGTTACAGGCACAAGTTAAATATGCTTTAGTGATTAAACATTGAGACATTGTTAAGGGATATGTCCAACCAATATGTGTTGAAATAAATGACTGTGCATCTGTTAGTTGGTGGTGTAGGTGAGATTTTGAGATGATGTTCAAAGGTTTTGTTTTGACCTACTGTATAGATTGAATTGATGATATGATGAATGTAGTTGTGTCTGGTGTAAAGTGTTTTGTATGTGTATATAGAATACATGACCTTTTGCTTTTGGCACAGGTGCTTTGGCATACATGGTGTCTCTAAAATTTATGAGGATTGCTTGTTTGTGAGCGGTTCGACATGTGGCTCAAATGACTGCTAGAGCTGGTTTTATATTTTGGAAGTGTGGAAATATTGTCAGAACCATGAGCACACGTTTCCCATAGGTATGGACTGGGTGACACTTGTAAGCATACATGTTGTGTGTCTACTGTTGTTTTATCTAAGCGAAGTACTAGGTGCTAATTCACTTTGACAAAATAACACAGTGGGGAAGTAATAACATAAATATGCATTAAGGTGTAAAGGGCTTTGGGGGTGGGCACGGTCGTGGAAGGAGTGGGAGGGTAGAGGGTAGGGTATGGGGGAAACAGCCATTAACAAAAGTAAAATGAAAAACGCAAGTTATTTTGTCAAAGTGAATTACCATGAAGAGATTCACTTCGATAAAACAACATAAAACCCTTGTTTTGAAGATAGATGTTATCAGCTGTAACAATGTGTGTTGTGGGGGACCAACAAGGATGAAGTTGATTTGTAATTTTGGAGTGAAAGTGAGCTTGTGGCACTGTTTTAATGTGATTTGGTGCAGGTAATAATGGGTGTAGTGGTGGTGGTGATTGTCGGTAGGATGTTATGTGTGTCAGTTGTGTGTGGTGTAGTGTCTGTGTTTTTAACAAATGTGGGGGGGCTGGGAGTGTGTCTGTGAGTGTCCACATTGTTAATGGCACTTCCAGGTAGAGGACTACCTGAAAGCAAAAGGTTGAGTTTGTAGTTTTAAAATAGTTTTTTGGAATAAAATAATTATTAAACCTTTTCAGATTAAAAGTGCACCACTTCAGCAAGCTGGCTTAATGCAACCTCAGGTCTTAGGTATTTAGAGAGCTGCAAGCACTCTGAGGTACACATTAATGCTGATCTGGAAGAACATATTTACATGTTTTGTTATTGTTTATTTTTTTCTTATGTGTATACTAATAGTTTATTCAATTTGTATTAAGTGGAGATGCATAAACTATTTTATTTACTAACACAGTTAACATTTTCTACCAACACACTTGTGGTTTTATACAAACATGTCAGCATTGCAAATTGTACTCTTTTTTGTTGTTGTTAGCTTTCATCTTGTCGTGCTTTGTGTTGACATGATATTTGGAAATGGACACATTACAGGCTGTAATATGTACATGGACCTGGGCTCCTGGTGCAACTATGGTGCAACCTGTGGTCGGTACTTCGTTTCTCTGTTTCTCTGTAGGTTTGATTTCCCATAACATTTGCTATTGGTGAGGCTGTAAATCCACAAATGTTACATGTTCTGCTTGTTTTCTTTGTTGGTGGTTATGTCTATGGGTGAATAGTGATGTAATTATGTTCTGTACTTTGAAGCTGTGACATAGGACTATTTGGCTAGTCTGCAGAATGTTTAGAGCCCTTTATTTACCTGTATTGGCAAACCTTGCAAATGAAATTTGAATTAATGTAATCTTTTATGTTTTCTGTTTGGTATCATGCATCAGTGGCATTGCTGACAAAGGTTTATTCTGCTGGCAGTTTTGTATGGTTGTTTTTGTAGTGTAATGCATCAGTGTTGTGTTTTTTGCATATTGTGGTTTATTGTGGATGTTTGATCTATATGTAGCTGTGGGTCTATTACCCCACATATTGATATCCTTTGCTGAATAAATGTTGAAATATGTGCTGATGGGCAGATATGGTATTATGCATCATTAAAGGCCCTTCTTAAACAAGGGCATTTTCAAAGCCCAGCCCAGTCAGTAAATGAACACACTGCTGATAACCACTACTTCTTGAAGATCAGAACAATGCTTTCTTGGGGGGTAACAGAAATGTTCTTCCCCAAAACCACAACTCACATCTCAGTTGACACTCTGCCTTTAGATACAAAAGCTGCATGGATAACAGATGAAATAAAGGTGAATGAGGGGCGCCCTTCAGCTACCCAGTATATGTCTCCCACACCATGTTACCCACCCTAGTGATCATCTCATTTGGTTTATTGGACTGTGAATGCTTACTTGACCTATATCACAATAGTCATCATTCATAGGACCCAGGTGGTAACTTCCTTGTGTTCAACGAATAGTCTATCTTTATTGCTAAATTTCAGACAGAATCTAATGAAATGTTATCATACAGTGTTTTAACATCCAGCTAGATTGACACAAAATCACCTTTATCACTCTCTTCATCCACCTCTGTGAGGACCTAATCTCTTCCATATGGCCCTCTGCTCAATCGCATTTTGGAGATATAATATAGTATTCTTGACTTACTTGGGAGTCTCTACCACTGGCTAACATCAGCATTACCACATTGCCATGAACAGACGTCATACCACTACTATCAGGAATGTTATATTTTTGAATGTTATATTTTTTTTAAACCTTGTACCAACCAAAGACAGATGTCCTCTTGCAAGACAGACCCATAAAGGTTGTTTCCACTAACAGTTTTTCTGAAACCTTTGAGGGCTCAACCATCTCCCTAGGCAGCTGAGATGATTTTTTACTCCAACACTCACAAGGAGATAACCAGATTGCTTGTCCTCTTGGCTCCCATGGTAACAAATAGTTCAGAAAAACCCAAACATGTCATGGATCTGGCCCACTTGATAAGAGAAAAGCCTCTTGAACTCTCATGATGGGAGACTCACTTGCATGATGACAACCTGATTAATTTGAGACTTGCAAAAGGATACGATCAACTATAAACTAAAAAAAAAGTATGCCTGCTTACTTGCATCATGCAAGTTCTGAATATATCAATTTAAAATATGTAAAAGACGATCTCCCCCACAGGAAAGCACTTTGTCTTCTTTTGCTTCCCACCATGACAATATGTCATCCTTTGCCCAGGCAAAGTAAAGTTACTACAAACCAACAATGCCCTTCCCTCACTCCCAAAAGTGCCTCCTCAACCCATTGCTACTCCTAAATCATCCTTTGCCTTTTTTGACCTAGTGATCACCTGAAATACTATCAAAACTGTCTATAAAATGAGGGCTTCATCTGGACAGCTTCCACCTTGCCCAGCTTTAATGATCAAGGGCAATATTGCATCTCTGGCACATCGTCTGGCAGTAATCTTAGATCCTCTATGTATCCCATCAGAAAACATAGCTTTTTGCATTATGACATGGGGCAAAGATGTAAAGGATGAAGATGCTTCTGGCAACTAGCAATACCAGTTGGTATCAATACACTTTCTGGTGCCTCTCTCCCTGATCCATTTTGATGGAAATAAATATAGAAAAATATTTGTATTATATTATAAATTAGATGTTTTACCTATTTTCTCCAAACACAAGTCAAACTACCAGTGTTTGCATTTGCATGCAAATATTGGCATTTGATCCTGCAATCTTGTCTTTGTTTAACTGATGCTCTAACAATAGAGACACTGGATCTCACTTCAGCAACCATAGCTTTTTGCATTATGGCATGTTGGTCAAAGGTGTAATGAATGAAGATGCCTGGTGAAACTAGCAATGATGGTTGGGATAGACACATTTGCTGGTCTCTCTCTCTGAGCCATTTGTAATGGAAATAAAGATAAAACAATACATTTACAACTATAACAAAACTTACAATTGTATATAATTCCTCCAAATGCACAGCTCCACCTGCCATTGTTGAGTATTTTGATGCCAATGCGAGTACTTGAATCTACAACGTGCCAAACCCATTCTCCTACCTCTCAGCAGCTAGGTCTCACTGCAATGAGTATAGCTTATGGCATTATGACATCATGTTCAGAGGTGTAATGAATGAAGGTACATCTGGGAACTCGGAATGCGAATTTGATAAACATAGGTGCAGGTTTGTCGCTTTGAGCCATCGATAGTGGAAATAGAGATAATATAATATTTTTTATAAATGTATAAAATGTTTAGTAAAACAAGTTAACAATTAGAAATGTACATTTTTCTCCAAACTTGCAGGTCCCCATACAACGTTTTGTATTTTCATATGAATGGGTGGATGAGAACCTGCAACCTGGCCTTGAGCAAACCTTTCCTGTGTCCTCTGAGCCGCTGGGCCTACCTTCAGAAAGCATATCGTATTACATTATGACATGACAGCCAAATGTGTGATAGATAAAGATGCATCTGGGACTTATCAACGCCAGCTGGGATAAGCAAAGGAGCTGGACTCTCTATCATAGCCCTTTATAATGAAAATAAAGAGAGGCAATATTTTCATAATAGTAGAAAACTATAAACCATTTGAGAGAAATTGATGATTTCCTGCCACTGCACAGCTCGAACTAACAGTTTGAGTATTCTCATGCCAACAAGGGAACTTGCACCTGTAATATTGTCGTATTTAAACCCATGCCCTAATCTCTGTGCCAGTGTGCCTTCCTGCAGTGAGCATAGCTTTTTACATTATTACATGGGTGTCTGAGGTGTGATGGCTGAAGATGCATCTGGGAACTAGCAATATTGAGTTGGATAAAGAAATCTGCTGATCTATTTATCTGAGCCATTTGTAATGGAAATAAACATAAAACAATCATGTTTAGAGCAGTAAAAAAAAGTAAAAAATAAATGGTTTACTATTTCCTCTGAATGCATAGCTTAGCCTGCTGGTTTGAATATGTTTATGTCAACAAGCAGAGTTGAACATGAAACCTGGCTATTGATAAACCCATGCTCTAACCTTAGAGTCACTCGGTCTCTGTTAAGAAAGCCTCGGTTTTTTCATTATATCGCGGTCAAAGTTGTAAATTATGAAGATACATCTGGGAACTAGCATTGCGGTTGTGATACAAACATTTGCTGGTTTCTCTCTCCGAGCCATTTCTAATGGAAATAAAGATAGAACAATATTATTATAATAGTTAAAAAAAACAATAATTAAAAGCTGTAACTATTTCTTGCCAACACACAGCTCAATCTGCAGGTTGGGCATATTTTCATGCAAACAATGCTACTTCAACCATCTTGTCATTGTTTAACCCATGCTTTAATCTTAGATCCACTGGGTCTCGCTTCTAAAAACATAGCTTTTTGCATTATGACATTGAAGTCAACGGTGTCATACATGAAGACGCACCTGGGACTTAGCAATGCTGATTGGGATAAAGAAAGTCCTACTCTCTCTGAGCCATTTCTAATAAAATAATAAAGCTAAAACAATATTTGTATAACAGTAAAAAAGATGCAAAATTAAAACTTTACTCATTTTCTCCAAACACACAAGTCAATCTTTCAGTTTGAATATTTTCATGCCAATTAACAGACTTGAACCTGCAACCTTGCCACTTTTAAATCAATATTCCAAGCTCTGAGCTACCAGCTGTATCCTCAGAAACGAAACAGCGTGCTTTTCATTATAACTGAGCTGTCAAAGGTGTAATCAATTAAGATGATCTGGGATCTAGCCAGGGTTAGACTGGGGTATAAAATCCATCCAGGTACTAATATAAAAGTGGTCCACAATCGCACATCACAATAAATTACTATGCAGAAAAGACTTTTTGAGTACTATTCAGTGGGTTGTTTTTGGTCAAATATGTTGCAAGTAATGGTTTTTAAAACATATTTGAACATCACTAGTGTAGTGTCCTATTATGAAAGTGGTCCTCACTGGCAGAAAACTGGCCCATTCTGTCAAAGAAAAACCTGTGTATCCTATAATAACGGGATGGCACTTCAAGCATTGCTTAATAGCCTATAGTCCAGTCCGAGCCTGTGTCTGGGCATACCCACCCCATTCAGAGTGACTTAAGCTCAACAAAAGATGGTTGGCTGGAATGTTTTAAATTAATCATAACCATGGGCATTGCATTGAGAAACTCTACAGACAATCGTTTTTCAATGTGTAGATTATTGGGTTCAATGGAGACTTGGCAGGATCGGCGCCGTTGATAAGGGTGGCGGTCCTTTCATGACAACTCTGATTTCCAGGGCTATTGCGCCTGGCAGGTCAAGGAAATCCGAGTTGTAGTCTGACGGTCCCAAAAGGGTGCCACTAGGCCTCATTACGTGCCTGTCGGTACGGAAATAAGGGTGTCGGCAGCAACGTGACAAAGAGACAGAGGTGGGGACCAGCTCTCTACATTTCCCCTGTGACTCCTTTCAAATGAAAGTATGCCTTTATAGAACCAAGGCACTCTTAGCAATCCATGAGCTCCTCAGACATAACCATCCTGAATTCCCAAGGCATTATTTAATCTTCTGTAATCTTTACTCATTCCCCCACCATCTGCCAACCCAATTCTACACAACTCATTACCTTGCAATAAGATGAATCAATGTGCCATGCCATATCCCACTCTTCCTTATCCATTCCTCCTTCTATAAAAAACAAATCCTGCACAGCACCTTCCACTGGTTCCATATCTTCTACTTCTATCGTGACCAATGCGTTTGTTGATAACCCATCAGCCACCACATTGACTTCCCTGCTACGTGCTGTGAATCTCTACCCTTTTACACTTGTAATCCACTTTGCTACTTTGTGCACAATTCCATTGTGGTGAACCAGAAGAAGGACTTGGACTAGAGTGGGTCATGATGTCGTGTTATGTTTGTTATTTTATGTTATTGAATTTGTTTAGAGCACGTTTGCCAGAGGCATCTTGGCACTGAAAATCCAACTAGAGAGGTAATACAGCCAGAGCATTACAAGAGAAAGGTTTTGAAAAAAACTGGGGATGAGTTTCTATGACTCTGACATCACGTGGCAGTGCATTCCACAACTTGGCTGCTGCTACTGAGAACGCATTGGCCACCACTTCTAACTAGCTTGTGGCGTGGAACGACAAGAAGACAACTATCCTGAGAGAAAAGTGTCTTAGTGGGTACCTAGATCTGAAATTTGGCTCAAACATATTCTGCTTTCCTCACTGGAAGCCAATTCTGTAGGGAATGATATGCGTACCATAAGTGGACAGAGTAGCCACTCAAGCAGCCAGATTTTGAAGTTGCTGCAGGCTCTGAATGAAATGCAAGGGCTGTGCCAGATACGAGTTACAATAGTCCAGCCGACTAAGAACCAGAGAAGTCACTAACGGAGAATGAAAGGGCTTAGGTAGAAAGGGCAGGACTTTTCTGTAAGATTTTCAGCTGGATATAGCGTCCCCGAGAAGTGCCCCCAATATGGACCTCCATAGAGAGTGAGGATGACAGCTTTACCCCCAGGTCCCTGACAAAAGACACTGGCATGGGGAAAGATCCAGGCATAGCAGGCCACAAAGCTGTGGTCCACAGGGTGGATGCCGATGGAGTACCAGCCATAGGAAAAAGAGTGCGTATTTGTTCCATATCAGAAAAGAAAGAGGAGAGCCAGGCCAACACCGGGCCAGAGATACCAGCTTGGGTGAGTCGATCCAACAGGTGGAGTGGTCAACTGTATTGAACGCTGCCGATAGATCTAATAAGACTAGTGCTCCATCTCCACCGGGATCGAACATCCACACCAGATCATCCAGAGCTGCAACTAGAACTTTATCCATGCCCTGGCCGGGACGGAAGCCAAACTGAAAGGGACTGAAATGAGCAGTCTTCCTGAAACTGGCTAAGTAGAAGGCAGATTAGAGATTAAAGGAGTTTCATAAAGAAGGGGAGAAGGGATATAGGATGGAAATTAGCAGGGAGTGAGGAGTCCAAGGAAGCGTTTTTAGCAGAGTGAACACCAGCACTTTTTCAGTTCCGTACAGGATCCATTAACCGCCTTAGTAACCCATGCCACAATCAAAAGCATGATTTCCTTCGAGACATTCAGAGCGGCATGGTACTGGGGAGTTGCCGATTTGTGCTTCCTGGCAGCTCCTAGAATATCTACATCTGAGTAAACATACAAGAGCGACCAAGAGTGGGCAGACATTTCCTGAATAGAAGCATTTCTTTCAGGAGCTATTGCAGATATGCTAGCCCGAATGTCAATAATTTTCTGTACAAAAAAAGGAGGAGAGGGAGTCACAGAGAGCCTGTGAGGGGACCACAGTAAAGGAAGAATTAGCAGAGGATGAGTGGGAACGGACCAGAGAGAACAGTTTGTTTGGCTGATCCTGAAAGAAGGCGCATTTGGCTTGGCGAATTAGGCTATGATAAGCCAAAGAGACAGCACAAAGAATCTGCCAATCATCAGGAAGATAGCCCAGGCACCACTTACGTTCAGCCTGTCTAGACTTCAACCGCAAGGCTCTAAGCTCATCAGAGAGCCAGGGTTGTGTCTGACGTTTGCTGGTTTTTACCATACGGATGAGAGAGAACTCCTCAGCACATAGACTAGCTGCTCGTACAAGATAGGTCAGTTGTCTGAGCAATAGCACATTTTGCTATGAGCCGTGAAGCCATAACCTCCTTACTTACCAGGCACTAATTAAATCTAATGAGGTGGACACAGGGTGGATCATCTGAGTTTTAATAGTAAAAGGAACTACCAAGTCGTCTGACCATGTAATGGGAAATTCAAGATAGATTGCAACTAGCAAGGGGGTTGTAATGACAGGGTCAAGAATATTGCCCAGTCGATGAGTTCCCCCATACTCTCATGAAAATTAGCTAGAAATGAATCGTCTGATGGTTAAAAGGTAGATTGAAATCACAAACAATGAGCAGGCTAGGAAATGTATGATGTAAATCGGCCACCAGCTCCAAAAATAGAGAACAAAAAAAAGGGAATCATAACGTGGCGGGCGATAAACTACTAGCATACACAGCACATTTTTTATTGACATAGAGCAACAAACTAATAAAGCTTACATTGTTATCATGTGTGTCAATGTAAGAATGGTCAGTTGTAGCTGAGTTTTATAAACAATTTCAATACCCTGACCTGGATGGGAGGAAGGCTGATACAGGTATGATATGATATGATATGGTATTTGTAACGCGCCTATACACAAGTGTTTCAAGGCGCGACGAGGCAGGGAGGGAGGGAAACAAGGGGAAGACAGACAAACGATCCTACTAGGCCAGGCGTCATTCAGATCGGGCAAGTGCAGAGGTAAGGGGAAAAGGAGAAAGTGCAGGTGATCAATCTGATCATAATCAGGGATAAGGCACACTATGTCAGGACCTGAGGAGTACGCAAATTATGTTCCTTTACACATAGAAAATATGTCCGGGACTGGCCACCAGGGGGCGCACGGATGGTATCACTCTCCGTGTAGGCTCCGCGCAAGGGTCCTGAAAAGTGGGTTGAGCCCCACCACGAGACCCCCATCTGCTACTTCACCGACGAAAACCAGCATCGGAAGTGTCCAGGTACCACCTGGAGAAAACCCGAAGCAAAACAGACCCTTTTTCACAGAGAAAACTCCCCCTGCGCCGCACGCAGCACGAAGGCTGGAGGGGCCTGCATGCCTCCTCCACACGTGGAGCCGTGATACGCGCGGCACCGGGGAGAGCGCTCCAACCCACATCGCTGCTGGGGCCCACTGTAAAGTACACGCATATCTCCTCCCGCAGGCCCATCGAGCTGTCCCGCGGCCTCCATGTTCGTGAATTTGAGGCCCGGACGAGGACCGTCTGGTCGCCGGATCCCGTGCGGCATTGGATCAGGCCCGTGAAACACCCCTGTCCTACGGTGACACGGTATCACCTCTCTTCACCCCGCTTGCTTGAGCTGCTCCTGTTGCTCGCGGTGTGCGCCGAACCCCCTTTTGGATTCCAACTCGGCTGATGAATCGATTGGTGAGTGAGTCCTGGGGCTGTTGAGGTGCCCGTTGTGATCCGCCCTCCCCCCAGTGGCATAGTTGGAAAGAACCGCAGTGCTCTGAGTACCGGAGATACGGGAGGAAGCCCTGGGCAGGTTTCTCCAGGCAGCAGAGGGCCGAGGGTTGGGCCCCTGTTTCTCTGGGCATGTGCCCTCCTCGGCCCCCCACTCGAACCCTGAGGCTTACCGAAACAAACTACACTGAGCATTGGGCCTGGGCTAGGCCGCACGCATGAGGGTGGCCTGAAGAGGCTGTGCGTGGACTCCTTTCCTTGGGGACCGCCCGAGACCCGAATTGAAGGTCAATACACCGAGCGAACGAGAGCATTGGATATTGGATTTTCACACGGCATCCTGCTTTCGCACATAAGCTCATACCTTTCAAGCGCCCACTCTGGCGGGGCTGACCTCTGGCACATTGTTGAGACCTACCCACTTCATCGACGGGGTCCCGCCGCCCATGAACCATAAGGACAGATTGGCAAAATACAAGTTCACACCAACCTACGAAACTCTGAAGTCCCCCATTGACCTTAAGATGTTGACTGTTGGGTCTGAGGCCGCAGCAATCAAGGCGGATGTCGCTGATCTACTTGCGGAGATGCGAAGCATGAGGGCAGACATAGGCAGAAAAATCGACAAAATTACACAGAGAATGGACAAAATGGAGGACAGGCAGGAGCAGGTCGAACACAATCAAACCTCCTTGAATACGTTGAAAGCCCAAATGGACCTCTGCATTGCGGAAGTAGAACACGAGGAAGAGGCATTACGCCTAAAGGTTGACGATCTTGAAAACAGGGAACGCCGTAATAACATACGTGTCTTCGGCATCCCCGAAAAGGAAGGAGAATCTGATTCAGACCTGAAACAGACCCTGCACGTCCATCCTGAAGCTCCTTTTTAAGGATGAGACAGTGGATGAACCCAAACTTGATCGCATCCACAGAGCCGGAGGTCCGCGTTCGGTCCTGGCTAGGTTTCACAACTATGCGGACAGAGCCAGGATTTTAGATAAAGCCAGACACGCTTTGTTGCTTACTCTCGGCGATGCTACCATCTCGCTTTACCAAGACCTATCATCGCTCACGATCGCAATGAGGAAGAAATTCTCCCCGATTCCGAAAATGCTGAAGGATAAAGGCACCAGGTATCGGTGTAGTTATCCATTCTGACTCACCTTTGAGTGGGAGAGTTCAACAGTGAAACTGGTTTCGGAAAAGGACATTGCAGACTGCATATCTGACATGTTAGGTACCCAGGAGGAGGGCCCCTCCCATGGAGAGTCAAGTAGGGAGGAAGGTGAATGGCACACTAAGGGCCCGTGATGCAGACGGATCCAAGGCTCCAGGAAATTTCGGAGAATGAACAATTCACAGGACATGGAACATATACTAGGCCGCTGGGGGCAAACGAATTCTGTGGTGAGTGACCCGGTTGAAGCTGGTCGATTGGGCGCTGCCCGAGGCAGAGAGAAGCGATGAGGGTGCGTCAGACTGAAGGGTTCTTGTATAACACACCAATGATGTGCCCGATTCTCTGGTCGCACCTTTAGACTCTAATGTGTTACTCATTTTGTGCGAATGGTGAACTTGACCATGTATGTTTAGGATGCCCAGAAAGAGATACGAGGTAACACTTATGATGGAACGATGCCTTTGGGGGGTCGGAGTTTTTGTTTTTGGTTTGTTGATAAGTTACAAGCACATAGTTGGGGGCTCACTGTTATTGATATCTGTATTAATATAGGACCGCTTGTTTCGCGGTCTCCACTGGTGGTCCGAGACCGACTGGGTGATGTTAACCCAGACGGGTCGGGCGCCGAACGTAGGGGGGAAAGGGGAGAGGTGAGGGTGGGGCAGGTGGGAAACACATACTTTGTCACCACACAGACCTGAGGGACATGAAAACACAATCTGGATACATAAAGGGACATTATACGTACTGGACGGGTCAGTTTTTGTCCTCCGAAGGACTAACTGAGACCCATTCCGAAGAACATGAACCACACACTGCAACATCAAACATGACACGGGCCATGAAGCAGACGAACTGGCTGCATATACACTTACCCAAAGCTCAAGATGGCACCTACACTCTATAAGGACACGTTACGCATTTGCACACTCAATGTCAAGGGTTTGAACTCCCCCACAAAGAGATCCATGGTTGCCAAGGAATTTAGGAGATAAAATATAGATATTCTATTCCTCCAAGAAACACGATATCGAAAGGGTGAGGAGAGAGTGATCCCAGCACGGGAGATCGGACCCTCCTTCTGGAGCTCAGGTATCTCGAAAAAAGCGGGAGTGGGGATCCTAATCCGCAAAGGCCTCCGGATGACAATTCTTGAGACATGGATGGACAGGGAGGGGAGGGCTCTCATAGTCGTGGGAAGCATACGGGGCACAACAGTTACCCTTGCTACGATTTAAGCACCTAACCAAGGGCAAAATAGGTTCCTCCACAAAATCAGTGAGAAGGTTTTCGGCATGGCCAGGGGACACATAGTTCTCGGTGGGGATTTTAACACGTGGATGGACAGTTCAAAGGATAGACAAACTAAAGCTGACGTGGCAGATCCACCCAACACACGGAACGAGGCAGACATTAAACTAACCCTTAATCTTTATGGTCCCGTGGACAGTTGGCACCACTTGCACCCGACGGACAGAGGCTTCACCTTCCACTCCCTCCCCTACGACACGCTCACGCGTATCGATTACATCTTCCTCTCAGATGGCCTCTTGCACACATTGCAAGCGGCAACTATATACCCCTCTGCTTGGACGGATCATGATATGGTTATGGTGGATATACCTTGGAACGACCTGGCCCCCCGAAATACCAAATGGAGATGTAATTACTCCTTATGGGCTGACTCGGTCTTCAAGGAAGCTTTGGAAACCGAGATCGAACAGTTCTTCGCTTCTAATGACACAGGGGAGGTAGGGAAGACATTCGTATGGGAGGCAGCCAAGGCAACTTGGAGGGGGGTGCTTATAAGGGAAGGGGCCCAAAAAAAACGAGAACGTGCCTTGATAGAGAAGGGCATTAGGAAAAGGCTCTGTAAGGCCCAGAGCCTGGCACAGTCCTCCCCATCTGAAAGACCCAAGTATATTGCAGAAGCTAAACTACTCAGAGAGGAGTTGAAAATACTTATCGTGGGAAAAACTGCCCAGACCCTACAATACCTCAAACAAAAATATTATGAGAAGGGCGACAAGGCGGATGCCCTCTTGGCGGCTCGTCTCCGTGCACAGAAGGCAGAGAGATGGGTTGAACTTATCGAAAGGACGGCTGGCACCCTCATGGACACGACAGTGACTTCCCCCCAGGACGTACAAGAAGCATTTGCCTTCTTCTATGAAGATCTATATGTAAGTGACCCCCCCTCCTGTGGGAAGCATAGACACGTACCTCAAGGAGGTGCGGATCCCCTCACTCACACTCACGGAGGCCGATTCCCTAGACATGCCAGTCACAGAGGAGGAAGTTGTAGAAGCCATAAAGCGCTTGAAGACAGGTAAAGCCCCAGGAGATCATGTATTCACGCCCGGTTTCTACAAGACATTCTCCACTCTCATCGCCCCTTTCTTGCATCTCTGTTCAACCACATCTTCGACACAGGTCACGCTCCTCCATCCTTCTCTCAGGCCCTCCTTGCAGTCATTCTGAAGGAGGGTAGAGATCCTAAATACTGCAGCTCCTATCGTCCCATTTCTCTAGTATCGACGCTAAGATTTATGCCAGGGTCATTGTGGCCCGGCTTGAAACGCACCTCCCTAGGTTAATACACTCTGACCAAGTTGGTTTCGTTCTTGGGAGACAGGGCGCGGACACTATGAGAAAAACACTTCACTTATTCCACGAGGCACATGGTATGGGAGGGGACCCATCACTTTTGTCGTTAGATGCCGAGAAGGCCTTTGACAGGGTGTCATGGGAATTTCTGGAACAGGTATTGGTCTTGAACGGGTTAGGGCCAAAACTCTGCCGCGCCATCAAAGCGCTGTACACCTCCCCCATAACTTCAGTAGTGGTGAATGGAGGTTACTCATGATGGTTTCCACTGGAAAGGGGTACGAGGCAGGGCTGCCCACTGTCAGCGATATTTGTAATGTCCCTTGAACCGTTAGCTCAAAAATGGAGACACGATAGTAGAGTCAAAGGTATCACAGTAGGTGATCCAGAATACAAACTGGGCCTATATGCCGGTGATATCTTATTACACTTAACTGATCCCTTAGATTCGGTCCCGGCCGCGCTTAAAATAATTGAAGAATATGGTCAGTTGGCAGGCTTGAAAATTAACACTGCGAAATCTGTCCTCCTCCCAATTGACAAAAATAGAGACTCTGAGGTCAAACGCTTTGCCCCCCTAGGAGTAAAAGTCAGTCTCACCACGCTCCAATACTTAGGTATTAATGTTACTCGGGACCTAGGATCCCTATATGAAGCCAATTTCCCACCATTGTCACTTGCCCTTCAAAAAGATATTCAAAGATGGTCCAAGCTCACCATCTCTTGGCTGGGCCGTTTAAATGCCATAAAAATTGTGATCCTCCCTAAGATATTATATTTGTTCCAAATTCTTCCCATTAGAATGCCCCCAGAATACTTCCCGAACACAATAAAATTGCTACTAGCCTTCTTGTGGCACGGCCAAAAGCTTAGAATTCCGAGATCCTTGCTCTAGCTTCGAAAAGATAATGCAGGGGTAGGCCTACCGGACATCGAAACATACTATAGGGCGGCCCAACTCCGGGTCCTCCTTCCACATGTCAGGCAGCAGTCAGAGCCATAGTGGATAGCCCTGGATAACTATCACCTCCGTCCCTTTCTTTTGGGTGAATGGCTATGGGTGCCTGGGTACCAATTACGTAATAGCATCAAATCTCATCCCATTATAGGTACAATATGGGCAATATGGAAACCAGGCAAGAAAATGGTTGGAGTTACGATATGGCCCTCTCCTCTGGGCCACTTATGGTCCCCGGGGATCCGAGATGCAATCCCGGAACCAGGAAGCTTTGAGACCTGGTACCAGGCTGGTCTAGAAAGGGCAGGTCAACTATGGAGAAATGGCTCTTTTATAACCATTCAGGAACTTCAGGAGGCGCTTGGCATAGGCTCGCTCTCGGTTTTCCTGTACACGAGGCTCAAGGGGGTATTGACAAGGTCGATATGGAAAGAACAATTCCAGAGGGACCTTACCCCATTTGAGAGAATTCTTGACACATGCACGGGCTCCAGAGGTCTGATAAGTGCAATGTACCTGGCATTGATTGAGGTCGATATTACACCCTCCCTGACACTCAAAGGCAGATGGGAATCGGATATGGGTAGGCAAATTTCACAGAAGTTATGGCTTCAAATATGCAGACGGACAGCGAAATCATCTATATTTTGTCAGTATAAACTACATGCTATCAAGTTAATGTATAGATGGCAATACGACCCAACCCAGCTTGCCAAAAAGTATCAAGGTGTAAGCCCATACTGCTGGAGGGGCTGCGGGAAGCGGGCTGAATATTGGAATATGTGGTGGGGATGTGCAGTGGTCCAAGCCTATTGATCAGAGGTTCTTAGCTGGATTAGGGACCTAGATGATGTCGAAAGAGAGAAACAACCACTGCTAATCTTGTTCGGCTTGATTGAAATGGAGGACACGACCATGAAAGCACCCAAAATGGTGTTAGGTCTGTTGATGGCCCCACGAGCCTGTCTAACCATGGAATGGAAAAGAGCCACACTCCCTAGCAAGACTGAGTGGCTGGGTGTTGCTCTGAGTATTTACAGAATGGAAAACTTGACTGCAGCCTTACATGGAGATCGTAACAATGTTGAGAACGCATGGTCAGAATTTCGTGCTACATATGTTACGTGAAAAGAATGTGTGCAAAACAATGCCGAATTTTGTGTCATTTTAGTCAATTGCTGTTGGAGCCTGTCTTGCCAGGGTCTTGCGTTATGCTGTGCACACTTGCCTTACGTCATGTGCATATTAGTGGTTCTTTGGTAATGTTTAAATTTGTTTTCAATCCCCAGACGGTGACATGTGAAGGGGGGAGGTGGGCGGGGTAAAGAAAGTGGGTTTTGTTGACGTTATTGGTTAATTATTTGATTCCAAGAGACTTTATACGCTCGATATGAAAATGTTACTTGCTGTGAACAATCTTTTTCTTTCGACTCAGTATTCGAATTTGAATGTAATTGTCTGTCAAACTTGCACAAAACCAATAAAATTGAAATTAAAATATATATATATATATATATACATATATATATATATATATATGTCCGGTAAGTGATCACTAAACAAATCATGGCACAGATCTGCATAGGTCACCAGGGAGCACGCATTCAATAACATACAGTGTAAATAATCACCCATTGGAAAAGAAATGGGTGATTTAAGAGTGGAAGGCCGGGATATACCCAGTGGGAGTGCTATAGCAGTGGAAGCGAGGCAGAGTAGCATATCACGTGGATGGAAACCTACCACATGTTTTGCAGAAGTATCCAACCTCGCAGCAGCCCATGGTCTATCCAGAGCCCGGACAAGCTCAGAAGGTCTTGCCTTTTACGTGCTTGCCAGAACATTTATGCTGGTGGGTGAAATTATGTGACCACGCAGGCACGGATCAGCCAGCGAGGAAAGACTTCCTCTTCAACACTTCTCAGACTGGGTATTTGGCAGCAGAACGCTGCTAAACAATTAAAACCTTAAAACTGTAACATATTTAGGGAAAGGGAGTGCAGTTCAATAAAATTAAAAGAAAGGGTATCTGTATTATTTTTTTAAAACAAAGTGGTGAGCAGCACAGCCCTGCATCCCCTTCAGAGGTCAGCTGTGAGTTCCTCCCGCTTGGCACTTTTATGCCAGAAGATGAAGTCAGATGACCACGCAGGCACGAAAGACTTCCTCATCAACACTTCTCTGAAAGGGTAAGTATCGTAGCAGAATGTTGCTACACAATTAAAACCAAAAACCTGTAGCATATTTAGGGAAAGGAAGTGCAGTTCAATAAAATAAAAAGAAACAGAATCTGTATATTTTTTTTTTTTAAAGCAGCAGGCAGCGCAGCCCTGCATCACCTTCAGAAGTCAGCTCTGAGGTCCTCCTGCCCGGCATCTTTATGCCAGCAGGTCAAGTCAAGTGACCACTCAGGCACGATGCAACACGTAAAGAAAGACTTCCTTTTCAAAACTTCTCAGAGCTAGTAAGTATCGCAGGAGAACACTGCTAAACAAACCCTAAAACTAAGATTTTTAGGAAAATGGAGTGCAGTTCAATAAAATTAAAAGAAACAGAATCTGTATTTTTTTTTATAAACAAAGCGGCGAGCAGCGCGGCCCTGAATCACCTTCAGTAGTCCGCCATGTGGTCAAGTGTGTTTATTTAAAATAAAAGAAAATGCACTATTGCTGTGAGGGGTTACCTACCTTCTAAAACAAAACCAACGGTAGGGTGCCCATCGAAGTCCAAAATGAAAAAGTCCTTACTCCAAATCCCAGCAAACTAACTGGCTCTTCCACTTTAAAAAATGTAACTGAAAGGAAACGGGTGGCTTGATCAATAGCCTCAGTGTATGCTTCTGCCACGCCCAACTAGTAGATTACCTATCCTCAGTCTCAAAATTCCTTTGAATATAATGATACAGTTAACAGTGTTCTTATAGAGTCTTGTAATTTAAAAATGCAAATCCTCTGTATTGTTCTTAGAATACTTTTCTCAGATTTGTGCAAGTGTTACAATCCCTCCAGAATTACTTTCTAGATAGTAATTAGATTTAGTTGTTCTCTGACTCATCAAAGCCCCTTGGTCCAGGCTTATCTGCACACGGTCAAGGTTGGGACTCAGCCCGTTTGGGTTTACTCAGTTCCTGCAACTGTGCTGGCTCTCCAAGCCTCAAATGTTACAGTCTATTTGTTTTTCAGGGCTCTCCAAACTCCTCTGGCCTTCTACTAGCCTTGCTGCAATCTGGTTTACATATGGTTTTTGCCACTCTGTTTTATCAGGCTCCTGTAACCTTGCTGGCTTCCCCAGCCTTGACAGTTTTAGTTTCTCAGGGCTCTCTGAAGCCCAATGGCCCTCTCATAGGCTGGTTTTCTATCTGCTTGGGCTTGTCGGGTTCCTGTAACCTCGTTGGCTGCCCCAGCCTTGATTCCGAAAGTTCATACCTCTTAATTGTATTTTCTCCTCAGGATCGTTCGCTTCCCTGCTGTTGCTCGTCTCAGTGGCAAATGCACTTCTAGTGTGGAGCTAGAGAATCATGGCTCCATTTGGTGGTCTGGTCTCGGGTCATTTAGCAGGCCCCAGGTCCACCACTCCTTCCTTGTGGTCGCGCAACCAGATGAGACAATTGTTTTCCCATTCCCATCTCTTTCCCGACCTTGGCTTCGAGGTCGGTTAGGACGCCAGCCTTCTGGCATCTGGCTAGCAATTCGCTCACTCTCCATGTCACTGCTGGCTCTCTGGTCTAGCGTAGCACTGCCCCTCCAAGGCGTCTTGTCGCCAGAGGCTACCCTCTGCATAGAATTTACTCTCCTCCCTGCATAGGAGTTTTTCTTGGTTTTATGCTCATCATCCAAAACAAATGCAGTGTGTCCTTTTTCTTTGACTGGCGCTCAGACAAGACCAGCATTACCTCTTTCCAATGAGTTGAAAGAAATGTCACTATTCAGTGAGTCCAAAATAGTGTCACAAATAAAAGGTGTGTGTTTCTGTTCTGTGACTGTGGAGTTCAGTGAGATCCAAATATGCTTTAGACTTACTAATTGCCCAAACACCTGCCAACACTTCTTCTTCTACCACTGAATAGGTTGTCTCCAAATCTTTACGAGTCCTAGATGCAAATGCATTGGCACGTTCCTCTCTTCCATCTCTTTTCACTAACACCGCTCCTACTCTGGATTCACAAGCGTCAGTATACACTTTGCTTTCCAGATCTTCACTAACCCTCTTACCACTGTTGGTTCAATTGTGTGCATTTAATATCCTTAAATTCTCTTTCATACTCAACTGACCATGAGAACACGCCACCCTTCCTGGTCAACTTCCTCACATTCTTTTTATTTGCAGCCATCTATTTAACAGATTTTGCTTAATACTCAATCAAACCAAGAAATATTGCTACCTCAGATCTAAAACCTGGATTGAGCATTTCAACTATCACCTTGACCATGTCTAATTTGGGCCTCATGCTTTCCTCTGATAATTCTTGCCCAAATAATGTACCTTATCCTGCCTAAAATTACAATTCTCCAATGTCAAAATGAGTTTGGCTTTGCTCAAAATTTTAAGTACCGCTCTAAATCTTTTATCATGTTCATCTTTATCACACTCCCCCACTAAAATGTTATCTTGGTAGTACCTTACACCTGACATTCCATGTAACAGCCTATTAATTATTTTCTGAGATACACTGGCAGCTGACACCAGTCCAAAACACATGCACACACCTCTAAACAGACCTACCGGGATTATAAAAATGGTGAGTTCAACAGATTCCGGGTGCAACCTTACCTGATGATATGTTGACCTCAAATCCATTATGGTGAACACTTTTTCTCCCACTAACTACCACAATGGGCCTCACCCACTCAGTCTCTTCAGCTGCTTTAATTGTGCCCTCATTTTGCAACTTGGTGCGTTTCTCTTTAACCTCCTTTCTCAGGGAAAATGGTACAGACCTGAGCATTAATACCTCTGGCACTGCATGTCTCCTTATTTTATGCACAAACTCCTTCAAGGTTTTGATGAACACCCAATTTTCCCTAACCTAATAGAGAGGTGCCTCCGTAGCAAACTAAAGCTAAAGAAAAACTACCTAATGTCCAAAATATCTCTGGCCCTCACACTAATACCTACAATAAAAGTATAAAAGGAAAATATGGCTAAAGTTCAGTTCAACTAAACAGCCTTGTAATTCAAACTCAAATGTTCTTGAAAGCACCCATTGTGACCAGGGCTGAATTCCCTTCCCCTGGATCAATTAAGAACTCTCATATTACAGTTCTGTTTCAACAAAGTCCAGTCCAAGGAAATAGAAAAGTATTTTTCAACTGCAGTCTCTTTCTTGGAGAAAAAAATGTCCTTTCTCCACAGCTGGTTGACAATTCAAACAAAGAAATGTATTGCACCATATCCCTCTTGCACAAACCAAATACAAGGGTTCTGTTATCATATAACACTTTCTTCAAAAGAAACATCTTCTTATCAAGTTAGCACGTCCATCCTTCTCAATACTTCTTCTTGAAATTAAACTCTTTTCTCGGTATAGCAAAAACCAACTTGTCTCAGTGATGTTACTGCTTGTCAACAATTGATAAAGTACATACATTTGCTTTATTCAACAAAAATTCTTTCCGCGAATATTTCTGCCACAAAGATATCCAACCATCATCTCCTTTCCTGGTCCATTCATCTACCAGGACTAACCACTATAAGCCCTTTGCCAGTATACTCGCCTGCCAGAAAGAAAACTCCAACCACTAACTTCGAACTTGATGGCTTGATTCCAGTATTCTCCACACCAGTCTTTCGGTATAGTTTCACAATCTCTTGGCTTTTGGCAATGTGAGATATAAGCTTTCTCAAAATGAAATCTCTTAAAAAGGGACTCATGCTTTGGCTGCTTTTTTAAGGGTTTTTAACAAGTTCTTGGTTGATGGTAATGATTGTTCGCAGTGGTTGTCTTTATCTGGTCTATGTGTAGTCTCTTGACTGTATGTAGATTAGGCTAGAGGTTTTCCCCAGTGGTAGTTCATCCAAAGACTTTTGACAGCCCCTTGGCTGTGGGTAGTACTGGTTATAAATGTTCCCCTTATAGACCCTTATGAAGGAACTTTCTACTTTGCCACTTGGCTTCATTTTCTTTAATTATTTGGTATGCATTAAATACATTCTGCTTTGAGTTGTCAATTGTTCGGTATTGAAAATGATTGGTTTTTGACAGATTTTGTCTATGGATCACCCAGCGGTCAGCCTTTAATCTCTGTCAACTCACCAGTTCCCTGCCTCAGCTCTCTCTGGCTGTCATTCTTCGCAGTGCTGCTTCTGCATTCATTCTGCTTTCTCTCCCACTTCTGCAAGCCTCAGATAAATTGTGTTGTGGTCTGTAGGAGCGATGACAGCTCTGTTGATCTCCCACTACTTCACTGGTCTGCCACACACTGCTTCGGAAGCGCATCTCCTTCTCAGCCGGGCTTCGGCTTAGTATACCGTCTTCCACTGTGCATACTCTGCAGTTCTGCTTTAGGGCTTCTCTCTTTTGCTGCTCCTGTACCTCAGATGGCTTCAGTTTCCTCTGCTACACCTCCTGCATGGCATGAACTCCTTTTTCCTCTGCTTCATTCGCACAACAGAGCTGGGTCTTTTCCTGTGTTTTAAATATCCCACTCAGGTATTTAATTGGCAATGACAAGACCACACCTTTGAATATTCAGCATTCTGAGTCCCAATTGCCTCTGAGCGCCTCTTCTTCATCCCAGTAATTATAGCATTATGGGAACCGAAGTCCATAGAAGAGTTTGTAACATTAAGTTGTTCCATTTTACAATAAGCCATTGTCATTTTAGGAATTATAGATTGATTGTGAGATAAGATGATCCCCACTGTCCCACGGCATAAGTACCCTCCCCTGTAATCCTGCCAAGTGAAACCACCCCCAGTGTCAGGATCAGGTAGCGGCTGCCTTTACCTGACCACAAGAGAGGAGGCCCATACTGGGTTTCTAGTGATGATCTCCCTGGAATCATCACATACCCTTCCCCTATTGTCCCTGTTTTTTACAGCCTCTATTAGAAATCTAGAAAGGAAATCTACATGGCTTTGTTCTTTTTCTTTTCTATGTGTGACAGAAAAACGATTGAGCTGTAAATCCAAAAACCAGCCACATGATTCTGGCATTGGTATCTTTCCGAGGGATTAACCAATTTAGGGGGGCATGACCTTTAACAAGTTGGAATTTACTACCTGTTGGATCATATTTCAAGTGGGCTATGGCCCCCTTAATGACCAAAGATTCAATTTCATGTGTTGCATAGATTTTCTCCCGAGGAAATAGTTTCCGACTGATATATTCAATGGGATTTTCTATACCTTCATGACAATGGGAGAGTACTGCCCCAAAACCACTATGTCAAGCATCAGTCTGTAGAACAAACTCTCTGTGGATGTCTGCCACCTTCAGAACAGGTTTGCTACATAGAATACACTTTAATGTATCAAAACATACTTGATCTTCCTAGTACCATTTGAGTTTTTGGGGTTCTGCAGTTTTAAACTTATCCGTTAAACGGGAAGTAATAGATGCAAAGTTTGGGATGAAACATCTGTAGTAACCGACCAAACATAAAAAGACCCTTAGTTCTTTCTTGGTTTTAGGAGCCTGAGTTTCTTCAACGTCTCTAACGTTCTCAGTTTGGGGCTGTGCCAATCCATTTCTCACACAGAAGCCTAGCTATTTCTCTGTGGATTTAGCTACATGACATTTCTTTGGATTGGCAGTGAGTAACATTTTTCTCAGAGCCCTAGTTACCATATACAAATGGGACATATGTTCTTTCCATGATTTCCTTTGATGATAATATCCTAAATATACGCTATGAAAAAAGAGGCATATAGTCTAAGAACATGGTCCATCAATCTCTGGAACATGGCAGGGACTCCATGTAACCCAAAGGGCAGCTCTTTGAATTGCAATAAACCCATTGGGGTGGAAAAGGCTGTCTTTAGTTTATCAGCATCATTCACTGGTACTTGCCAATATCCTTTGGTCAAATCTATGGTAGAGAGGCATTCAGCATCCTGTAGCATTTCAATAATTTCATCTATCCTACACATTGGGTAGCTATCCAATTGTGATACCTCATTAACCTTTCTAAACAAATCTTTCTGCCACAAAGATATCAATCCATCATTGTCTTTCCTGTTCCACTCTCCTGCCAGGACTAACCACCATAAGCCCTTTCCTGGTATACTCGCCTGCCAGGAAGAAAACTCATACCACTAATTTCAAACTTAATGGCTAGATTCCAGTAGTCTCCACACCTGTTTTCTCCAAATTATATCTCTTAAAAGGGGACGTAGACTTTGGTGCTTTATTAAGGGTTTCTCACAACTTCTTGGCTGATGGTAATTCAGGCTATGAGCTTTTCCTAGTGTTTGTCTTGATCTGGTATGGCTGTATCTTCATGGCTGTAAGTAGTGTTGTTTAAAGGCTTTCCCACTGGTAGTTCCCCCCAAAGTCTTTTGACAGCCTCTTGTCTGTGGATTGTACTGGTTATAAATGTTCTCTACTTGTAGTCCCTTAAGGAGGAACTTTCTTCTTTGCCACTTAGCTTCCTATTCTTCCATTATTTGGTATTCTTGTATTTGTCCATTGTTTGGTATTCAAAATTGTTGGTTTTTGAAAGCTTTTGTGTACAGGGCGCCATGGGTTCAGTATTCACTCTCTGACAACTCACAGGTTCTCTGCAGTGTCTCCCTCTGGCAGAGCTTCTGCATTCATTCTGCTTTCTCTTCCACTTCTGTGAGCCTTGGGTAAGTTGCACAGTGGTCTCCAGGAGCGATGATAGATCTGTTGATCTCCCATGGCTTCACTAGTCTGCCACATGTTGATTCCGAAACGCATCTCCTTCTCAGCTGGGGTTCTGCTTAGTATGCCGTCTTCCGCTGCACATAATCTGCAGTTCTTCTAGTTCACACCTGTCAGGGTGACTTCTGCTGACAGGCTTCTCTCAGTGGCTGCTCCTGCACCCAGGATGGCTTGATCTTTCACCACTACCCCTTGCACACGGCCATTAACTGCTTCCTCCTCTGCTTTATCGTCACATCACAGCTGGGTCTCATCTTGGGATTTAAATATCCTGCTCAGGTGCTTTAATGGGCAATGACTAGACCCCACCTTTGAATATTCACCATTCTGAGTCCCTGTTGCCTCTGAGCTCCTCTTCTTCACCCCAGTACTTTTAGCATTATGGCAACCAAAGTCAGGAATTATAGGGGGATTGTGAGATCTCCACTGTCCCCCGGCATGAGTCGTCAGCCCCATGATCCTCCCACATGAAATCACTCCTAGGGCAAGGATCAGATAGTGGCTGCCTTCCCCGGGCCAGAGGAGAGAAGGCCCAAAACGGGTTTCTAGTGATAATCTCACAGGATTCATCGCAGTACCCATTCAGGTATCTTGTTTTCCAATCCTTCCACTTCCATCAGAATCTTTTGATCTGTTGTAAACACTTGATGTCTGTTTGGATCTAACTCAATGTCTAAGCCTACTTGATGATCCAAGGAAAATAAGATTCCTCTTTGGCTTCTAGTTCTCAATAATGGTTGTCAGGGCTTTGCCATATGCACTGACTCTGACCTTCGATTCATTCAGGATACAACATTTCAATGCCCCCTTCCATGTGACACAGCTTACCAGGGTATATTCTGCAACACCACGAACAAGCATGTCAATGTCTGCAACATTTATCTTTATCTGTGCATGTGTTTTTTCTTTATACCCGTTAATTGCATTTACCAAATTGACTTCTTCATCTTCTTAATGCAGTTCCTTGTTTCACTATTCCCAAATTCATTATTAACCTTCCTGCAACCAAGCAGCTCAACCTCTTTCCACACTCCCTGCATTCCATATGCACCACAAAACGTTCCTTGTCCAAGGATGATTTTTAGCAATTTTGCACCTATAACTCCTTTTAACATTGTATCCTTGACCCTCCTCTCTGTTAATAGGCATGTTATGACATGTGCCCTTGTTGCCTTTACTCTTCCTACTCCAATCTGCTTACTCCACATTATGTCACATTGTTGCCCCATGGCATTGTCCCTAGCCGTTCTTCTTCTTTCGACCCCACTATAGTATTGGTATCACTGTGTTCCTCAGATTCTCCCCAGCCAAGCTCTTTGATGCTCATTTTAGTGTGCTCAATATGCTTTGCTATCTCAATAGCTCTGTCCAACATAGGTTCATTATCCTTTCATAGTTCCTCCGTCACTTTGTTGTTCATGCACTTAATCATCAATTGGTCAAGGAGATGCTCCTCATGGAAAGGACTAAAGTCACTTTTCAGAGCCATACCATGAAGGCAGTTACAAACGTATACATTGTCTTGCCTTTCTTCTGTTCCCTCATGGGTACGTGATAACAAGCAAGGATTTTATTTTCCTTCACTTCAAAATGCCTGTTGAGCTTGGCCACACTATGTTCAAATGCATTCATGCATTCATGCCTTGATCCTCTGGACCAATCTGCAGATCAGACAGTCTCGAAATATCTTGCCCAGCATGCCCACAGGTCACATGCATCCAGGGGTTCCCGCTCCTCAGCCGGACACCTAGGGCATCTCGCTGTAATCGACCCCATCAGGATCTACCTCCTGGAAGAAAGGAGAGTAGCCTTAGAGGAAAAGAAGCAGAGGGGCTTTATGATGCTGCACAAATGGAGCTTGAGGCTCGGAAGGATGCCACAAAAACCTACAATGAAGGAGGATTGTTCTTCAGAGGTGGCTCCCAAGGAAATCCTAGATGCCAACTCCCCAAGGACTTAGTCCAACCGTATGTGGAGGGGAAGGATATTTTTGATTAGTTCAAAAAGTTGGAGTTAACTTTCCACCTGCAGAAGGTGGAAGAGAAGTTGTGGGGTGCAGCCCTTATGAGCCATCTATCTACGGTCAGAACTGATGCAATAAAGTTGACTACTGAAGAGAGGCTGGTCTATTTCAAGAATAAGACCGCTGTCCTGGGGTAGGACAAACCCCCTAACAATATCTCAAGAAATTTAGAGAGCTCAACAAGAAGAGTCAAAACTTTGAGGCATTTATGCATCAATGCTGAAATACCTGAGTGGTTGGGTCACAGGCAACAAAGTTGACACATTTGTGGGCATGTTTCATCTGATTGCATGTGAGAGTATGCATAAGCAATGCGAGATGGAGTTACACCAGCATCTAGCGGACAAGACTATTACAGACCCTCAAGAGCTTGAAAACACGGCCAATCAGTTCATGGATACTCATGACCAGAAAAAGGCTGTGATTAGAGCATCCAAACAAGATGACAAGGGGGTTAAGAAACATAAATCGAAAGAGGGAAAGGAAAATGTTTGCACCCTCTTGCCAAGAAAGGGCCTCAAAAGTCAGAGAGGAGAATCCCATCACCTGCATCGCCCAGGGGAAGTGAGGGAATTCCTAACAGTGGGGTGTGCTCACTTTCAGCCCCTCGAAGCTGCTTTACTGTCGAAACCAGCAGCATAGCAAGGGAGCTCCCACCTTCCAGGGTAGACCCAAGCCTCCCGTGGTCAGCGCTACAAACATGGAGGAGGAGCAAAAAGAGTAAACAGTCAACATTGGCATCCTAGATGATGAATTCCTACCCAGCCTGGGGTTGGACAAAAGCACCCTTGTATTGCTGAGTGGGAAAGTACTGGGTCTCCTGTGAGGCCCTGGTTCCTGCTAACACATGTCTGTTTGGACCATGTGTTCATTAACAGGAGCAAAGCCCCAACACTTTGTGATCCTGCTGTGAGTATCACCGCTGACTGACGACAGTGGGTGAGTGAGGATCAGATCATCATTGGTCCACCCAGATTATACAGGAGATTTAATGGCCCCACACAATGCCTACTGGCTATCGTGGAGTTCAGTTGGAGGGGGAACCCTCTCAGCTCTACATCTCTGTAAAAAATGCCATTCTGGAAGATTGTCAGTTAGGGACTGATAGACCTGACACCGAAATGATTGCCGCTGTCATCCAATCGAGGGCCAAAGAGGCAGCTTGGGTAGCCTGAACCAGCCTCAATTCCAGGGGCTCTTCTGGCTGATGATGGCATAAGACCGACCTGCCTGTACCACCCTGTCCAGATACAGATTCCACAAGACACCTGCTCCTGCTAGAGAGGGACTAGGGGCCACTGAAGGGCCTGCCATGCCGGTACCCATCTCACTGACCTCAGGGTTGCCTACAGGTTTATAAACTGAAGCTGAGGTGGAGGACATGGTACCTTCAGACCTCGCGGGTCTCCCTGGGCTACGTGAATTGTCCTTAGCTGTGGGCCCGAGCCAGGATGACTTTTGCCAAGTGCAGTGTGACTGGCCATCTTTGACATATCTGCATAAGCAGGCAGAGAAGCAAACCCAAGATGAAGCGCCTGCGACAAAAGGTTCCTTTAATACCTGGCTCATGACATTCCAAAGGCAGGTGTGAAAAACCTAACGTTGATTTCCTACCTACTCCCTGAGGATTCTCTTCTCAGGTGACAATGGGAGGGTCATTGCTTATAGATCCAGACGCTGGGGGTGGACTAGAGAGGGATCATAACCAGGATAGAGGGTCCTCTAGGATTGGGGAGGAACTACTCAAGAGCGAGACGTGGTATCCCCCTTTCTCTGACATTGACCTACTCAACCCCCCTCAACCTTCATGGGATATATTAAGGCACAGATTCTTTGTTTCCCAAAATACCACTTAAGTACTGGGACGAAGAAGATGCAAACAGAGGCACACCAGCATATTTAATGGAGATGTCCCAATAACAAAGCCAGGCAAGGTCATGTAATTGAAACTAAGTATACCTACCTACAACCAATTAACCAGTCAGAGGTGTGTAAATAGGAGGAAGGAAGCAGCAACAGCAGTAGCAGTCCTGGGAGTGACAGAAGAAGACGTGGTTGTGAAGCCAGAAGAGAAGCTGAAAGGAGGTGAGACTCTGAGGGGAGCAGTTATGTGCAGTGATGCTGCCTGGCAAGCACCCACACCCTGGGGACTAGGAAGGCTGTCGGTCCTGGCAGGTGTGGTTTAGGAGCTGGAGCTCCTTGGAATACAGGCGAGGCAGAGGAAAAGGTCAACTGAGGGGCCATTCTCCCACTCACCAAGAGGAGTGCTCGCCCTCTGGGAGCACTGTGATAGTGCTGGAGTGCCTGATGAGTAGAGGAAGAACCCCTAGAGGCATTTCACGAAGTTTGTGGGAAGCACAATAGAAAGGACATTCTTCAAAGGGGAGCTGGTGAGTGTGAGAGGCTAAAATACCCTGTGTGACTTTGATTGTGGTGCTAGAGGAAGAACTTCTAGGCTATCCAGTTTTTAAGCAATATACATTGTATCTGAATGGTTGCATTCCTTCAAAGAAGGGAAGGGACATTTTCAAAAGTGTCCATGTGAAATGCACTTTAAAGTAAACAGCCTCTGTGTGTAAAAAAATACCTTTACAAAAGGGGAGCTGTGTGAAGCCGTGAAATGTGAGCAGAAAAGCATTGAGAGAAAAGGGGAGCTAGGGGACCTATGCAAAGAGATGAAGTGTGAGCAAAATACCCAAGAAAAACTATAAAGAGTAATTAAGCATTGGGGTGGCCACCAGGTGGGAGATTGATCCAGGAAAGCCCCAGAGCCCTTTGTGAAAGAGAGGTTTGCATTATCCACCCCACATGGGCATTACCAGTTCATTGTTAGGCCATTCAGAGTAAAGAATGCCCCTGCCACCTTCCAGAGAATGGTAAACCAGGTCCTAACAGGACTGGAAAATTTCAGCATCACCTACCTAGACGACGTTGCGATCTACAGTAATATCTGGAAACACAGTCTATCCCACCTGGAGCAGGCATTCCAAGCTATGCGGAAGGCTGGCTTGACTATCAAGGCATCCAAAGGCCAGATAGCACAGCGTACCATAACTTACCTACAATACCAAGTTGGCAGCGGATTGGAACAGCCTCTTCAGGCCAAAGTCCAGGCAGTGAAGGATTGGGACATCCCCACCACCCAGATGCAAGTGAGGGCCTTCCTCTGCCTCACGAGTTATTACCGGACTTTTATTAATTGGTATTAGACCCTTGCCCTTCCCTTAACTGATGTTACATTGAGGAAAGTGCCAAAAAAGGTCACTTAGACTCCTGCCTGTCAGTCATCCTTCCGGATCTTGAAGGATGGCGTGTGCCAGGCGCCTGTTCTGAAGATCCTGGATTTTGGGCAAGAGTTTATCATCCAGACAGACACTTGTGAATTGGGCATCGGTGTAGTGTTAGCACAACTGAACTCAGAAGCTGTAGAACATTTTTTTGCATAACTATGTGAGTACTTGACCAAGGCATTTGTGGTAGTTTGGGCAGTACAGAGGCTGAAGCTCTACATTTTTGGGACTCACTTCACTATCAAAATGAACCACAGACCTGAGGTGGCTCATGGCCATGCAGGTAGAGGACCCCAAATGAGTGTGTTGAACCATATCACTACAGGGATTGGACATCCAACAAAACCAGGGGTGCAGCACTCCAATGCAGATTGCATCAGTAGGTAGTTTTGCTAGGAGGATGAGTCAGATCCTTAGAAGTGTGAGTCTCAACTTTTTCGGCTAGGAGGCATGTGAGGAATGGTCACCTGGTAAGGATGGAAAGCCATGGCTTTTTTGATTTTACTAGTACATAAAATGATGTGGGTAAACTGAAACCCAGACCTCCCTTTGTTGCTACCTCTATGCCAAAAGCATAGTGTACCTGTGCCCTGCTGCATCAGTAGGCTGATCCACAGCTCCTGCTCTGCTCATGTTGTAGAACAGGTTCAAAGGTCACAAGATGCCTACTCAACCACTGCAGAGACAGCAAAGTCACTGTGGCACAGGGGTGGCATTTAAAATATGCCCCTTGTACCAAAACTAAATGATCAAGAGTAACCCATGTTTGTGGCTAGTTTAGACATAGTGCATGGTACTACTTATTATCATGGCTGCCACATGCTAATTGATATCATCTCTACAGTGGAAGGGAACATGTATTCGGGTCAGAGGGACCAATAATGCCCAATGGTGGGAAAGAAACAGTGAGGCCCTAGCGTCTCTTTGATCCCATTTCTGAGGGATAGTAACACCATCCCCCAGAGACAGCCACACACCAGGCAGCTGTCCTGGCCCTAGGTATCAAAGGAACACACCCATTCAGGGGGAGTAGCCTCACACAAGAGTTCTACGTGTCCAAAGGCCTTTTTTGTCAGAATGGAGGGAATGTTGACAGGAGTACAATAGGCAGGAGTCACATGGGCACTGGAAGAAGTCTTCCACCATCTAGTTTGTTGCTGTCTCTATTTCCCTTTCTTGTCCCCTCTACTTCCTCTGGACAAAGCACTTGGGTGTGACATTAACAGGGCAAAGTCTACCTCAGCCGGAGAGTAGGGATTGATCCTCTAAAGCAGGCTAGCTTTAGACCAATCGTCTGGGTGCTTGTGCCTTTAAAAGAGATGTACTTGCACCCTTTCAGCAGATTCCCTCCATTTCTCAAGGATCCCTTAAAGCCAAAGAGACGTTCTGAAACTTCTCACTGGACTTCCTATAGGACGGTAGTACTGTCCAAAGCCCTCAGTCTGAGATGAAGAAGGAGCAGCCCAAGACAGAAGGAAGATCTGTCCCCTAACCACTATCATGGCACATCAGGACTGACCAGTGCTGTGGACAACCAGGACCAACCACTCTGAAAGGAATCTCCTAAGCTGGGAGAGCAGACCCTGAAGGGAATCACCCAGTCCTCGAGCTCTTTGCAAATATCTAAGAGCAACCGGAGGGTCGGACCAGCAGAAGCTCCCTGCTCTCTGCCATCTTGAATCATAGGAAAGGCACTGGCCCAGGTGGCTGTGTTCCTCCAATCAGCCAAATTATTTGATTGCATCGAAACCACCTCAACACTGTATTGTGTCCTAGCGAAGCACATCACCTGTTAGGCGCAAAGCGACTGCTCAACGTGGGATTCCGAACCAAACCTTTGGAGAGTGACCACCAACTCTAACCAGCGTTTACAACTACGCTCTGCTCAGCTAGTCCATGAACCAACACCTTGTCAATCGCACTTTGACGCAACCTCAATCACCACTTTGATGACAGTCAGCCACCAACTCGAACTTCTGGAGCATCACTTTCCGAAAACACCCAGCGACTAACAACCGACACAGTCTGGCCAACTGTGAAGCGTTCCTGGGACCGCCTTGACTTTAAAGAACTGCAGAGGACACCGACGTTGACCCCTACATGATGCCCACTTGCGGCTGGGGTCTCCATGAACCTACCGGCCCGAAATTAGCCTGATCAGCTCATATCAACGTTTGGACCTGGGTCTGACTGTGTCAATGCACCAAGCACTGAATCCAGGTACTGATGATTCTGAACTGCTCCCATGGTCCTCCTGGACCCTAGACACTGGTTAGGTCATGTTTGCTACTGTTTTCTATGAGATATCCTTTTTATGTCAGTACCTTAGCTACCACTCCTGGAAGTATGGTCAGAGTGCTACTTTCTCCATTTTGTTGCATCTTCTCTAGTCTTCATTTGTGGTGGAATGTTGTGCAGTAGCTTCTTTTTGTTCTACATGTAGATGGTGTGTTTGTGTAAAGTCTTTATATTTGTAGAGGCCCTTGATTGGACAGTCCCTGCATTTTCGAGTGTGAAACTGGGTTGTTGGAGTCACTACTGGTTTACCTTCACAACCCTCTTGAGAGTATAGCCTTCCCTTTGCCTACATTACCCCAAAAGATGAAGGAGGTATATCCTTTCATTGTTCCTGTTTTACCTTTATGAGTGCATTGTATTTTCATTTGTAGAAGTGGGAGGGGTGAGTGGGCCATTTTATCCTTACTCATCAGTTTAATCCAGTCAAGCGGAATCCAATTTGTCACAGTGCGTGCTCCCAATAATTGGATCCATCCACATGGACCCACTCCCTTCACCAGATGCCACTGTTGGTAGTGTGTCCTCAGATTAACCAGCAGTCGCTTTGTCCGAATGTGTAAACTTGCTGCAAATGTTGCTGTGCTCAGGCAACTCTCTGAGACGCAAGCCGGCGTGATGACGTCTGCCTCCTGACGGTTCCTTCCCGACAGTGATGGCTACCTGCCAGTATTGCTGGGTGCTCATCCTCCCATCTCCCGCGTTGCTCTTCCCTTCCTCCCCTCCGTTCCTTACTGGACACACGTTGGCTGGCCCATGCTGTGGCAACGTCGACGAAGTGGGCACGGCAACAACTTTCAGGCTCGTGTGATTTTGCTGTTCTGCATTGTAGGTTCTCTTCTATTTGGAACACAGCACTATTGTGACTCATCACCATTTTGTTCTGTATTCAATAAGCGGACCTCTTCACACAGTGAGTTCAGATTAAAGCTTCTTCATTAATGACTTCTTAAAAGCTCTTCAGTTACTGCAGTCCCTGCTTACTAACACTCCTTTCCAATTCTCCCTCCCTCTCTCTCTCTCTCTCTCTCTCTCTCTCTCTTTCTTCAACTCTCACCTTCCCTCTCATTCTCTGCATCTGAGATTGGGGTTGAACATTCTAGTCGGTAAGTTTATATGATGAAGTGCTTAGCTCAGGCAAATATATCTACTGGAAACCTATGTACATAATCTGAAATCCTATAATGCAAAGCATTACACTGTGCTTGGGTTTAGACTCCTTTAAGCAGCTGATGAATATAATAGCAAAGATTTTTTTTAAAAAGAAATTCTAATTGTGTGCAGGGGACCACCACTTTTAGCATTGACTTGATGTTGGGTCTCCTGCTTGCAATTTTCAAAATGTGCAAGCCAGAGTCTTAAGGTGAAGAGGAATACACCCTCACTGTTGCTCTCCATCTAGTATAAAAGTAAATGCTGTTATAACATATTGACTTCTGCTCTGGAGGAATACGATGATGAGTAGATACTAAAGCACCGACTCAGCCCTCACACTTCAACAAATAAAGAGCCAACACAATCATAAAGGTAAAACAGGCAGAGTAAACACATGTATCTCATTTGCCTTTTTATGGTAACGTGGGCAGAGAGACGTCTATGCTCTTGGAGGGGTGTGAATGTGGTTCAGTAGCAACCCAAACAGGGAAATATAGCAGTCCAAAATAAAGGAATGTCCAATCAAGGGTCTATAAAAATATATACCATTTAATCGAAAAGGGTGCCAAAACCACAAAGCCACATACAGCCAACTACAAACACTTGCCTGGAGCCTTCTCTGTTGATCCCTTCTGCAAAATCTCTTCCAGTGTCTTGTCTTAAGTCTTCATGATAAGGAATTCATCGACCAGGTTTTTGGCTGCAGATCCTGAATTCTCCTCTGCTGCAAACTCTTCTTTTGTGCTACGGTGTTGTGTTGGTTGGGGTATTTACTAGCCTGTGTGATTTCTGTATAGCTTTGGGGCATTTCTTGTGTTTGGGAGTCCTCTCATCCAGTTGAACCAGGCCCACTGCTGGAATCCTGAATTCGGCCAAAATGACCAAATCCAATGTACCTACCCCACCAAAAGACCTCAAATAAATACCATCAAAAGTTTTAACTACAAAAAGTTCCAACCTTTTGTGGTATGTATGTTTTGGTGGGGTAGGTAAAACAAAAAAACAAAAAACAAAGGCTATGGGGGCTGCGGGGGAGTCCCCTGCAATCCCTGCTCACTACACTATACACTATACAGAATACCCGAAAAAAAGAAAAAAAAGGCTGCAGGGGCATCCCCCGCATCACCCCGCTCACCATACCTTATAGTATAGTGGGCAGGGGTTGCGGGGGACACAACCTCAGCTGATCCGGAAAAAAAAGCATACTTTACAGTATAGTGAGCAACGTTTCAGGGGACACCTCTGCAGATGCCTGGAAAAAAAAAAAAGGCCCCTGCGGCGCCAGTATCCGATCACGGAAGTGAAAGGGAACCATCGTCACAGGTATACTGTGCTTTGAGGTGGAAGGTAAGTAGGGGTTTGGGGGTATGTTGGGGTGTGTTAGGGGTGTGGGCAAAGGTTAGGTTTTGGGGTTGTTTTAAATAAATGTCTGCATGAGAAATGTACGAACATTTATTTATATCGTACATTTCCCATGTGGTCATTTCCGTCGTGGACCTTTCCGCCACGGTAAAACAACCCCAATTCAAATCCTCTCAGGGTGTCTTCACAGAAGCCCCCAGACCCTAACTAACTCTAAATTGAAATATTTACTTGTTTGAAGAGACTTACTCAGGAACTTTGACTTTCCATGCAACTGAACCCTATCTCACCCTGCCTACATCTGGCACCTAGTCCACTAGGTTCCCTCTTCTGCCTCTGAGTGAACTCATGCAATAGACTAAGGAAGGACTGGATAAGAAAATGATTCTGCCTCGAGAAGCATGACAAGTGTTTAAAAGTTACTTATTTGTAAAAGAGTTGGTTGGTAGCTGTCACTCTGAGAGTGAGCAGTTACAACAATTCTTACTTACCTTAAATGTGTTCTCCCATTCTGATAAGTGTATGCAAGGTTATTTTACTTACCTGTGAATTGGTTCTGCCTCTTTCCCAAAAGTAATGATGTTGGCTTCACTTAACTGTTTCTTTCAGAATATTAGTGTATACATTTAGCAACTGGGTCTGGCATTTTTTTATAATTGTATTCTAGGTGTCACTTACGTTGGTTTGCCTTGTGTCATCCTGAACTAAGTTAGAGAGTTACTGCATACCTTAGCCTGTGTTCCACTGAACTGAAAAGCAACTGTAATAGTATATTACACCCTTAGGTATTACCTACCTAGAATAGCTGTGTGCCATTCTTAAAAAAGTGTCCTCTAGGTGTAGCTGACCTTGGTCTGCCTGTTGCAATCCTAAATTAGTGTAGACCGTTATTTCTTACCTTAGTCTGTGTTCCACTGATCTGAAAAGCAACTGTAATTGTATATTACACCAAAAGGTCTTACTAACCTGGCATAACTGTCTGTTATCCGGAATGTAGTTATAGGTGTATACTGTCCCTTAAATCTGTGTTCCACTATTCAGAAAAGTATCCTGGTAACAGGGTTGGTTTACTAAGTGATTCCTTAACTGAGTGTCACTGCATGACTGGCAGAGTCTACTACCCCTGACTTATGGTAAAGTAATCTAAAAGTAACGTGTGATTTTATTCCCCATGAATAGGTGTGTCCTATACTAACAGTGTTTGATACGGTCTGGCTTTCTTAGAAATATTGCTAGCTTTCTTAACAGTGTCTATGCTTTTGTCTGTGTACTTTAAAGCACTGTGCTGTGTTTTTATAACCGTGGTTATTTATACTGTGATAGTACTTATTTTCCCAAGATTCCTCTTGTATTTAAATAAACCCTTTATTTTTACTATACATAGTGTTTCAGTGTTTCTTTGGACCATACGTATGCTACAATATCTTGGTACCAAGCTACAGTCCTCACTCCATCCTCAGATACGCCTGTCTGCTCTGTCTATGCTACCAAATAATCAGGTGGTAAAGCCTTATACTAAGAGTGGTGTCTTGTTCTGTCTCAGTAGTATGGTTTTACTAAGCCCTTAGTTGGACTTCAGAAAAACTGTCCTAACACCATTTGCAGTGGAATTCATATCAAACCTTTGGTTTTACACCTGCATGAAAATCTCACACAGGCATGAAACAGAATGATTTTACAGACGGAGTGGGAAGTATGAAGGGGAAAGGTATTTCTCTTCTGTCCCCCACTCTCCCTGTAAAACCTTACCAAAATCTCCCAGAGGGCTATAGCAAGGAATAAATGAGCCTCATTATGAGTCCGGCGGTAGCCGTGCCGGTAAAAACAGAGTCATTTTTTTTCTAGTGCCCGGCAATGGGGATTTAAGGGGGCTTTATATTGCTGGCCCCTGGAAAATATTACTCCCTATTCCCATTGAGTCAGATTGGACTCAATGGGAATGGGGAGGACAGATACACCAGCACCATTCATGAATGGTGCCGGTGCATCTGTCAAGGTCTGTGAGCAGGTGCCTTTCTGCCCACCAGGTCAGACCTGTCCGGCAAAAAGGCACCCGCTCGCAGAACTCGTAGTTTGACGATCTGGAAACAACAGTACCGGCAAGCTTACCGGTACCGCTGTTTCCGGACCAGCAACCTCGTAATGACCCCGTCTTTAAACCTTGTTTTTACACATTGCTATGTTACACCACAAGGTTTAAAATGACCCCCTTTGCATATTCATGGGTTCTGCCCTGTTGCAGTATTATGTCTTTATTTGTGTTTGTTTGGTCCATGCTGATTCTTCTGGTTTTGTTATTTCTTACATGGGAACCATTTTGACGACGAAGTAGATCTTGGGGTCTAATACCTAGATTAACCCCTGCCCAGTTCTACCTGGTCACCATCCTTACAACCCATGTAAGGGTTTGTGGCTTCACTCCAGAAAGGACTGTGTTGGGAAATACTCAGGATGTGTTTGGCAAATCCAGCCCCTTTTATAATTCTTGAGTGTTTGTGTGTGTGCAGGTTTGCGGGAGGGGGAGTTGAGTGGGCAAAGGTGATGTCGACCTCATAAGGTGTGCTGGCAGGAAAGGGGGAATGGCAATCACATATACCCAGCTACAGTGTGGCGCTTTTTGCCCAGCCTATCAAGAGCACGATACAGCAAGAGCATGTCGAGTGTATAGGTTTTGAATGGCTTGCCACCGTAAAACAGAAAGCAAGCAAATTGTTACGCAGTTGATGCCAAGAGGTCCTAGTCTGCTTTTTCTCTTCGAGTAAAAAGAGTGTACCTGCCCCCTTCACTGCTGAAGGCGGGTCACAGCAAACTCCGGCGATGCTCTAGTTAATAGAAAAACGCTAGTTAGGCAAACATGTCTCCATTCACATTGTTCATGGCACGTGGACAGAGTCAATACCCACCAGAGCAGAAGAAAAAGGAGTGACACATTACTTAAAAATGCGACATTAGGGTGAAAACAGCTGTGTTATCACTGTCAGGTGGGATTGTTCTGTCATTTGTCGCTCTTGACGCAGCTCTTTACTCAGCCAAGTGCAAATAATGCATGATTCATTTTTTTTTTCTTCCGGCTGCAGGATGTTTCTACAATTTAAATGAATTTCCATTTCAGTTTAAAGAAGAATACATCATATCAGCACACACACATTGGAGTTTAATATTTCGCAGAACATTTGGCTTGCACGTGATGCAGCCTAAGTGGTGAATACAGAAGCGCTTCCATCCGACCTGCATAATGCATTGATGATGTGCATTGATACTGACGCAAAACACGCGGATAATTGACATGAGAGCAGTTGATAATCAACACGCGCCGGTAGCAACAGCTGCGCTATCTTTAGCAAACAGCACAAAGTGCAGATGGAAGCGTGATCTGTCTGGGTGTATAATGCAAAGTGCAAGAGAATCGGTATTTTACAAGTGTGAATGCTAGAATGTTCAGACGGCCAGCTATGCAAACAGATCCAATAACATGACTTTCTGTTTCACTAGTTAATTCGAATATTTGGGTCAACGCGTAATTACGTGTTTCCCCTCTTTCTATGTTGTAAATCTAAAAGGAGTTTTATTTGGGACTATGTTAACTGCGCTTCAACAACTGTGTACATTGCTAAGAATGGTCTAATTGTAAGCTTATTTTCCGCTTGCAGCTCTGGGTTGGTACAGATAGAGAGAGGTGTTGGTCAGAATCCGAGTGACCTCCGTAGCCTGCACACAGACGACAACATGTAAATGTGGATTTCTCCATCTAATGGGCTGCCCCCTTCCAACATATTCTCACCTGTGCCTAACGCGGCGTGACGTCATCTCAACTGACCACTGCTCTTCAAACAGCTGAGGAAGGGAACAGCAGCAGCACGTGCGTGATCTCTGCTACTGATTGGAGGAAGCAGGCGAAGGCGAGTTGCCTAGTGGCAGCCCTCTACACTCGAATGCCTCCTATCCCCAGGGAAAGTGAACTAACAGATTTCTCATGGTAGCGATCCACCCGCAGGTCCACTAGAAAGATGAACTTCACTAGAGCAGCAGGCATTTAGCTTCTCCCAAAACCTGTGCTGGTGAAGAGAGAATGTGGGAGTTGCTGCATGCTGGTGTGTTCCAATGGGAGTGGGTGAACTTCAGGTGGGGGAAAGGGAAAGGAGACGGCTTTGTTAAACATTAGGCCAATAATTCCACTCTTGTATTGGGCTGGGCGGGTGTAGGAAGGTTGCTATATCAGTGTGGAGAGTGGCTAGTGAGGCAGTAGCTTGCAGGGTTTTGGGGGAGGTCAGGGGCTCCAGGTTTCAGAGTTTATGATTACTGTGATGCTTGGGTTGGGGAAATCAACGTAAAATCCAGTTTAGAGGAAGATTTGTGGAAGGCAGAATGAGCATTCCAAAGGCCAAGGGTGAGGGGGAAGAGGGCTGGGAGTGATGATGATAATTCCACTGGAAAGTTGAGCTGGATGTCTCTTGCAGGTGGACTGTATGTGTGCAATGGAGTGAAGAGGGAGAAGAGGCAGGATGGAGAATTAATGTTCGGAGAGTGTTAAGCAGAAACCTGTGCAGTTCCCTCTGGGACCACTGCAAAAGATTTAGGCCTACAGGTGTTTGGCAGTAAACCCACTTGGTAGTAGTCTGTACCACACAGATTCACTTGGTGGCTGAGCAGTCAGACTTCCCTCAAGAAAAGTTAGGCAGTATGTGGAGTATACAAGATAGGGCAATTTACACAGTAGAACAAGCAGACACGGAACAGAGCGTGGGTGTAAAGATATAGAATTATTTATTTTAAAAACACATCTATGAAAAACACTCTGGCACTAATACGGCAAACAACTTCAATCACAATTACTATAAGTAGATCAATCCCCTAACAATAGTTCGACAAGTCAAGGTTCAACGGCACCACTTATTTGCAGACAGAGGTGAATGCTTTAACCTAGATGGCACTCTAATATTCGTTAGAACGGGAGAGAAAAGGCAGGGTATGAAACAAACTCGGTACCAACACTTTTACGAAGCAAATGCAAGGCAAGCAAGGCAGGGTCTACTGTTGATCACAAAGTCAGAGGCCAGGCCCACTCGGAGAGAGGCAAGGCGATATGTCCCAAAAAGTATCACAGTGGAAATGCACTTCGAGTCTTTGTAGCAAATTGACACAAAAAGGTTGGACCAGTTTAGAACGAAAGTTAAGAAGGTCTGGAGGCGACCCAATGGGAAGGTAAGGATTTAAGACACCTCACGCTAACCGTCACAAGGGAAGCCAGGCGGACACAGTACCTTGTAAGTGAAGAGACAGCTCCGGCGGGGGCAGTTGCTCCTGGTGGTGGATGCAAGTCGGGGCTTTGCCAAGAAATGAGATGGTCTCATCGTCGAAGGAAAGTTGAAGATCGTTGCACCACCAGGGAAGAGACCAGCCGCGGAGTGCTGCGTCACAAGGCACCACCTTTTGGTCGCGGTACGGGCTAGTGGCTATCCGGTTGCCGGGGTGCTCAGCACGGGCAATTCGACCACTACGCCCTGGAAGCGAAGAAAAAGCAAAGGGACTGGTTGTTCCCACCAGTCAGGGGAAGAAGACTCTCCGGCAGGGAGATCTCCTCCGTCATTGGGAAGTGGTGAGTCAGTTTAGCAGGGCTCCACCGGAGGTCTCGTCATTGCAGGCCGGCTCAGCTTTACCCTCGTCGGATTCTTAGGTCCTGTAGCGACTTCTGAAGATCCAGTCCCAAAAGCCCTGCTTTTATGGAGGAAACCCCCATTCATTCAGCCTAGCTGTCAATCAAAACACGCTAAGTGGTGAGCGGGGCGGCTCACCACTTGGGCCAATCACACCAGAGTGCGACTTGAGTTGGCAAGGCAACTCAGTCCAGGGTGCCTAAACCCCCTCCCACACCCCCTGTGGTACCCAGACAGAATGGCACCACTTTGGAGGGCTTCAGTGCCGAAGCCCGCCAAAAGTGGAACAAAGGGCTCAACCTTTGGTTCGGAGTTACAGAGGTGAACACAGACGCCATTTTAAAAACCGAGTTCTGGCAGAAAATACCAACCGGTAGATTTATTTAAGACAAACCGGCGGTACGTTAGAGACTAACGTGAAAAAGTATCAGCCTCCAACAATGGGAAGAATCCCATAGGAATATATTCTGGGTCGAATATACAAAGTAGTTTCCACTGCCACCAGCCAAAACTCGACGAGGGGGGACGGGACAGTGCCCCCTCGAACAATAGACCCAGGGGTAATCGAATTACACCTACCAGTGCGTCCACAATAGGGTGGTTTGTACTAGTTCTGTTAGTAAATTTAGGTCTAGTAAAGCCAATGGTGACTTTACATGCCCTGGGAGACAGGAGTCAGTCCCAGGGTATGGAGTCTATGGTGGGGATCCTCTAGGACACCCCAGTGTTACGGCACGGAGGGTGCGGTGTAACACACATAGTAAAACACATGAGACCCTATGGAGTAAAAGAACCCATAGCCCATAGAACACATTGACATTCCGAGGAATTAACCACATTCATGTCCAAGAGTGGGAGAAAAGAGTCTCACTCTTGGCAGAATGGAAAAAAACAAACTCCAGAAATCCAGCAAAGCTGCTGGGGGACTCACTAGGTTAGGAAATTCAGCCTGAACAGAGAATTCTCCCTAACACTCGCCCCCCCCCCCAGACTAAGGGACAGGAGGATTTAATCCACTCCTGGATGAACCTCATACCTCTAGTCGATGACATACATCCTAGAGAGTCCATCAGCATTTTGGTGGTGACACCCTGACCTGTGCTCAATGGTGAAATCAAACCCTTGCAGGCAGATTGACCATCTCAGTAGTTTTGGGTTTTCCCCTTTCATTTGCATTAACCATCTCAAGGGTTGGTGGTCAGTCTGAAAGACAAAAGTAGAACCATACAAATATGGCCTAAACTTCTTCAGAGCCCACACGATAGCAAAGCACTCTCTTTCGATTGTTGCCCACCTTGTTTCAGGATCCTTCAGCTTGCGGCTGATGAAGCAAACGGGGTGCTCCCTACCTTTCCCATCAAGTTGACTGAGTACTGCACCTATTCCTACATTAGAAGCATCTGTCTGCACAATGAAAGTTTGGTGGTAATCAGGAGCTCTGAGTACTGGGGCTTGGCAAAGAGCCTTTTTCAGGTTTTCAAAGGCCTGATTGCACTCCTCATTCCATCTAACCTTTTTAGGGAATTTTGGAGAGGAGATGACATTCAGAGGAGAAGCTATGGTCCCATAGTTCTCAATGAAATTCCTGTAATACCCAGTGAGGCCTAAGAAGGCTCTCACCTGGGTCTGAATAGTAGGTGTTGTCCACTTTTGCACAGCTTCAATCTTACTGAGCAAAGGCCTTATTTCTCCACCTCCTACCTCGTTTCCAAGATAGACTACCTTACTCTGTCCAATTTGGCATTTACTCGCCTTTATGGTCAGATTGGCTCGTCCAAGAGCCTGCAAAACATCTCTTAGGTGGGTTACATGTTCTTCCCAGGAATTGCTGAACACTGCTATGTCATCCAAGTATGCCATGCAGAAGTCCTCCATCCCATTCAGAACCTGGTTTCCCATCCGTTGAAATGTAGCAGGTGCATTTTCTAATCCAAAAGGCATTACCTTAAACTGGTATAAGCCAACTGGGGTAGAAAATGCAGTTTTCTCCTTGGCATGGTCTGTCAGGGTTATTTGCCAATAACCTGAAATCAAGTCAAATGTGCTGAGGAACTTGGCTGAACCAAGTCTATCCACCAACTCATCTGTCCTTGGCAAAGGGTGGGCATCAGTCTTGGTGACTGCATTAAGAGCTCTATAATCCACGCAGAATCTAAGTTCTTTAGAACCTGCCTTTGTTACTAACACAACTGGGCTAGACCATGGACTAGTAGAGGGCTCTATTACCCCGAGATCAAGAATCTTGCTGACCTCATCTTTGATGTGGGTTCGTACATTTTCTGACATTCTGTATCCTCTGCTTTTGACTGGCAGACAGTCACCAGTGAGTATGTCATGCTGGCCCCAAGGGGTCAAGCCTGGTGAAAGTGAGAACAGAGAGGCAAACTGATTCAACATAGATTTGCACTCTTCTTGTTGCTCAGGTGTCAGATTTGAAGAGAGATTTACTCCTTCAATTTTTGCGTCTAAAGGTAAGCCTCTGAGGAGATCAGGAAGAACTTCACTCTCTTCTTCTTCCTCTGATGATGCTAGAAGCAACGCTCCTACATCAGGTCTCGAGACATACGCTTTGAGTCTGTTGGTGTGGAAGACTGTCGGAGCCTCCTTGGGATTGCCCAAGTCCACCAGATAGTTGACCTCTCCGAGTTTACCCAGAACCCTGAAGGGTCCCATCCATTTGTCTTGCAAGGCCCTCTGTCTTGTGGGGTCATAACGAGAACTAGCTGGTCTTGAGTGAACTCAACCATGTTAGCCTTTTGATCATGCCAGTGCTTGACCAATGCTTGTCCAGCTTTCAAGTTATCACTTGCTTCTGTCATCTTGTGCGACATTCTCCTCCGGAGACCTATCACGTAGTCAGTCACTCTGACTGGCTTGGGGGAAGGAGCACTCTCCAACCCCTCCTTAATCAGGGCCTCTGACGGGATGACCATAGAGAAGCTCAAAGGGAGAATAACCTACTCCCTCCTGAGGGACTTCTCTATAAGCAAAGAGAAGGCATGGCAGTAGAAGGTCCCACTTCCGTTTAAGGGGTTCTTCTAAAGCACCTATCATGCTCTTCATGGTTTGGTTGAACCTTTCTACCAACCCATTCGTGTGTGGGTGATAGGCTGTTCAGAACTTTTATGTAACTCCACAGGTTTTCCACATAGCTTTCATGTAGTGGCACATAAAGTTTGACCCCCTGTCAGAGATTACTTCCTTAGGAAACCCGACCCTTGTAAAAATACCAAGGAGGGCCTTAGCCACAGCCAGAGCTGTAACAGTCCTCATAGGAATTGCCTCAGGATACCTAGTAGCATGGTCTACTACAACAAGTATAAACCTGTTGCCTGAGGAGGTTGGAGGATGAAGGGGACCAACAATGTCAATCCCTACTCTCTCAAATGGGACTCCCACAACTGGGAGAGGCACTAAAGGTGCCACATTCTTGGAGCCAACCTTACCAGAGGTCTGGCAGGTGTGGCAGCTCCTGCAGTGTTTTTCTACTTCGGCCCCCATCTTCGGCCAATAAAAGTAGAGAGAGAGTCTTTCCTTAGTCTTCTTGAAACTCAAGTGACCAGCCAAAGGAATCTCGTGGGCTAACTGCAAGAACTGTTGTCTGTTCTCTTGGGGTACTACAAGTCGTTTGTAGTCTCCATGTGCAGACTTGGTCGGTTGACTGTAGAAGAGGCCATCTTCCCAGTGCAGCCTATATTTCCCAGGCTCTTGCCCATCAGCCTGAGCTTCTGCCTGGTGGCGAAAACCTTCCAGAGTTGGACATTTTCTCTGTCCCTTACTTAAGTCTGCCCTGCTGGGTCCACCTTCTGCCAGTAAAGACTGCAGCTCAGGATGGTCAACAGGATCCAGATCTCCAATGAGTTCTTGGCCTTCCATTAGCTCTTCTTCGGAGTCTAATTCTACCACAAAGGGTTGTACTACCCTCCCAGCCTCAGCTGGAGGGGGAGTTACTGGTGTAACTTTGGACAACCGAGGGGAAGTCCTTGTTGGCTGCACTGAAGTGCTGGCTGCTGGTTTCGGTTTAGAAGTTTTAGGTTTCCCTTTCGCTTTCGATTTCTTTGAGACAGCAGCTGACAATTCCAGTGGAGCAGGAGTGATATCTTTCTTCATCATCTCCTGGGGAGTACCTCTCATGGTTCTCTCCCTTGCAGGTCTGGTTAGCTCCTGTAGCCGTTTACTAGGAGGTCTGGGGGTATGAGACACAACTCGGAGAGTTTTTAAATCGTTACCCAACAGAACTCGTCCTGGTACCTCACTCTGTATGCTGACAGGTATGATCACAGTCATGTCGTTACACTGGATGAGAACTGGTAATTGGGGAAGCATCTGCACAGGCCCTCCAGCTAACTTGGTGAGGCATTTGGGTGCCTTAGCAACATCCTCAGCCTGAAAAAAAGATTTATCCACCACAGTTATGCTGGCCCCAGTGTCCCTAATGGCAGGAGTCGCCTGACCATTCACCTGGACACTGTCCTTATAATACTCTTTAGTATTATTTGGGATAGAATTATAGACATCTAAATTCTGTTGTTCCCACAAACCCAGAGACACTAAAGAAACACTGGCTGAGACTCCAATGGGTTCATCAGCCAGCAGGAGAAAGTTTCCACTTGCCATTTGGACTTCCTCCTCTGGAGCGAAGGCTAAGGAGACAAGCTGGACCCCTGAAGGTTTACCCTTGCATCTGGGATCTCCTTTCACATGGTCGGTAGAGCCACAAACAAAGCATTTACCGAATGCTTTCTTAAATGGTGGCTTGTTCTGGCCTCCCTCTGGTTTGGCACCAGAAGGTACACTATTCTGCTGCGGTTTTCCTTGTGGCTTACCCTTATGGTTTTGTTTGGGGCTCTCTTTGGAATGTGAGTTATTAGAATTCTCTTTTGAATCTTTTTTTGGCTGTTTTCCCTCATCCTTTTTCTGAGTTGCCCCAGAATCCTTATGAGTAGCCCTGTTGGCAACCCATAAGTCAGCAGCCTTAGCTAGCTCCCTGGAATCCAATTCCTTCGAATCAGCCAAGTGCTGTCTGAGCTCCGGAGAACAGGCATCATAAATAGACTCCAACATAAAAAAAATTCTTCATACCCTCATAAGTGTTCACTTTGTAACCCTTAATCCATCCCTCTAAGTTTTTCAACCCTTCACTCACCCAGGTAGCCCAAGGGGTACCATCATGCTTTTTGAGGGTTCTAAACCTCTTAAGATACTGGGAAGGGGTCTTCCCGAATCTAGCTATCAAAGCTAGTTTCACACTTTCGTAATCCTTCTTATCCACCTCCCCCAACTCCATTACCACATCAGTCGCAACAGGGGGAAGCCTAGAGAACAACCAGGGAAGTAATTAATTCCCTGTGATATCCTGGAGCCCATGATCATATTCAAATATTTTCAACCGATCCAACACATCCAATCTAGGTTCATACATACCCACTAATTCCTTAGGCATCCAGGGTCTTTTGGGACTGGAACTTCTAGAGGAACCAGAGGAGAGAGCAGCATTTTCCACAGACAACTTTTTCATTTCCAACTCATGATTAAGTTCCATTTCTCTGAGTCTTAACTCAGCTTGCTTCTGCTCAGCTTGAGCATTAATTAGTCTGAACTCTAGCTCTTGGTTTCGTTCAGATTGGGCTAAAAAACATTTGTACTCTAATTCGAGCTTCATTTTTCAAGTTCAAAATAAGAGGGTTACATGTGGGACCTGGTATGGGCCTCGTAGGTACAGTAGGTAAGGCAGACAGAGGCTCAGAGTAGCTAACTTCATTAGGTTCACTTTCCTCTTCTGACTCATTATCAAGACTTTGATTCAGATCAATACCATTACTGTTTTCTACATTTGCTGGAGAAGTTGGTTCCTCTGAACCAATACCCAGACTTTGGTTTTCCAGCAATCTCGCTATCAGTTCTACTTTCTTGCCTTTTACAGAAAGATTCTCTCGTCTACAGAGAGCTCTCAAACTCTCAGTATTTTCACCTGACAAGGACTCTTGGCTGTAAACTTCCATAGTAGACATGTTTTTGAAAGTTGCTTTTTAGTGCTAAGCTTTGTGGTTAGTTATCCTAAAGTGTTGAAAAGCACTCTAAACTGTATACTCGATACAAATCCCACCGCTGCCAACAGTGTTAAGCAGAAACCTGTGCAGTTCCCTCTGGGACCACTGTAAAAGATTTAGGCCTACAGGTGTTTGGCAGTAAACCCACTTGGTAGCAGTCTGCACCACACAGATTCACTTGGTAGCTGTGGCTGAGCAGTCAGACTTCCCTCAAGAAAAGTTAGGCAGTATGTGGAGTATACAAGATAGGGCAATTTACACAGTAGAACAAGCAGACACGGAAAAGAGCTTGGGTGTAAAGATATAGAATTATTTATTTTAAAAACACATCTATGAAAAACACTCTGGCACTAATACGGCAAACAACTTCAATCACAATTACTATAAGTAGATCAATCCCCTAACAATAGTTCGACAAGTCTAGGTTCAATGGCACCACTTATTTGCAGACAGAGGTGAATGCTTTAACCTAGATGGCACTTTAATATTCGCTAGAACGGGAGAGAAAAGGCAGGGTATGAAACAAACTCAGTACCAACACTTTTACGAAGCAAATGCAAGGCAAGCAAGGCAGGGTCTACTGTTGATCACAAAGTCAGAGGCCAGGCCCACTCGGAGAGAGGCAAGGCGATATGTCCCAAAAAGTATCACAGTGGAAATGCACTTCGAGTCTTTGTAGCAAATTGACACAGAAAGGTTGGACCAGTTTAGAACGAAAGTTAAGAAGGTCTGGAGGCGACCCAATGGGAAGGTAAGGATTTAAGACACCTCACGCTAACCGTCACAAGGGAAGCCAGGCGGACACAGTACATTGTAAGTGAAGAGACAGCTCCGGCGGGGGCAGTTGTTCCTGGTGGTGGATGCAAGTCGGGGCTTTGCCAAGAGATGAGATGGTCTCGTCGTCGAAGGAAAGTTGAAGATCATTGCACCACCAGGAAAGGGACCAGCCGCGGAGTGCTCCGTCACAAGCCACCACCTTTTGGTCGCGGTACGGGCTAGTGGCTATCCGGTTGCCGGGGTGCTCAGCACGGGCAATTCGACCAATACGCCCTGGAAGTGAAGAAAAAGCAAAGGGACTGGTTGTTCCCACCAGTCAGGGGAAGAAGACTCTCCGGCAGGTAGATCTCCTCTGTCGTTGGGAAGTGGTGAGTCGGTTCAGCAGGGCTCCACCGGAGGTGTCGTCGTTGCAGGTCAGCTCAGCTTTACCCTCGTCGGATTCTTAGGTCCTGTGGCAACTTCTGAAGATCCAGTCCCAAAAGCCCTGCTTTTATGGAGGAAACCCCCATTCATTCAGCCTAGCTGTCAATCAAAACACGCTAAGTGGTGAGCGGGGCGGCTCACCACTTGGGCCAATCACACCAGAGTGCGACTTGAGTTGGCAAGGCAACTCAGTCCAGGGTGCCTAAACCCCCTCCCACACCCCCTGTGGTACCCAGACAGAATGGCACCACTTTGGAGGGCTTCAGTGCCGAAGCCCGCCAAAAGTGGAACAAAGGGCTCAACCTTTGGTTCGGAGTTACAGAGGTGAACACAGATGCCATTTTAAAAACCGAGTTCTGGCAGAATATACCAACCGGTAGATTTATTTAAGACAAATAAACCAGCGGTACGTTAGAGACCAACGCGAAAAAGTACCAGCCTCCAACAATGGGAAGAATCCCATAGGAATATATTTGGGGTCGACTATACAAAGTAGTTTCCACTGCCACCAGCCAAAACTCGACGAGGGGGGGCGGGGCAGTGCCCCCTCGAACAACAGACCCAGGGGTAATCGAATTACCTCTACCAGTGCGTCCACAATAGGCTGGTTTGTACTAGTTCTGTTAGTAAATTTAGGTCTAGTAAAGCCAATGGTGACTTTACATGCCCTGGGAGACAGGAGTCAGTCCTAGGGTATGGAGTCTATGGTGGGGATCCTCTAGGACACCCCAGTGTTATGGCACGGAGGGTGCGGTGTAACACACATAGTAAAACACATGAGACCCTATGGAGTAAAAGACCCCATAGCCCATAGAACACATTGACATTCCAAGGAATTAACCACATTCATGTCCAAGAGTGGGAGAAAAGAGTCTCACTCTTGGCAGGATGGAAAATATCAAACTCCAGAAATCCAGCAAAGCTGCTGGGGGACTCACTAGGTTAGGAAATTCTGCCTGAACAGAGAATTCGCCCTAACAGAGAGTCAGACGAAAAGGAAGGATGTGTGGCCAGGAGAGCCGACTTATGAATTTCCCAGGGGGTTGGGGGGGGGGCAAATACAGGAAGTGACATCACTGCCAGTTATAGGACTGCAAATCTGCATGTAGTCGCCAACTTGGTGCACCGGCGTGTGGGGGGGTGGAGGCGCGCGCAGCGCAGAACAGTGGAAGCATTGGCTAGCATGTACTGCATATACTAAAGTCAAGTAAGAAGGAGATTTAATCCTTTGAGTTGCATTCCAGTAGGCCATCAGTGCCCCTACTCCACCCCTCTATAATCATCCAGGTTGTAGTAGCCCTCAAAAGGCAGAGCAATACAACTAGGATGGGAGAACGAAATGCCGTCCCATCCTGTGGATGTGTCAAACGTCAGAGCAAAGACTGTGTGTGTGCCTCCTACCTTGGAGCACAATCTCACTAATTTGGTGCAAATCTCGCAAGTGGGAGCATGGGAATCTCCTGTGTGTTGTGGGCTACGGACCCCGGATCACATGCTCACTTCTTCATTGTGAAACTCTAGCCAAGGCTCTTTGGACAAGCATTCAGGATGGGTGTTCCACCTATAAACAGTGTGATATATTGAGTGGGCACCTCACTCCTTGGAGCATAGTATCAACCGTTGCTGGTAATCTCACAACTGAATGTACAGTTTCACTCTTGGTCATCTCAGTGACCCCATGTATATTAATGGCGTCAGTCTCCCATCTGGGAAGACAATTATATTTCTGTTAAAACTCTCTGAATTGTCACTCCAGTTTTCTCGATCTATAGATCCATACCATATTCATTCAATGTGTGTGCAGGGGTGGTAACTTGTGTCTGAGAGAGCTCATTCTTTCAATCAGGAGAGATAAAGGGGTAACAACCCCCTGTATGTGGGATCAGGCTCATTTTGCCCCATGGCCCCTCTAGAAGGAGTGTGCAGGTTTTAGGACCCTGCTGATTCTGCTATCGGACAGGCCTGAGCCTTCTATCCCTTGCCCCATCATAGCTCCCAACATCCTGAGTGGCAGCTTATGGACAGCAGGCAGCTCTGGACATGCCTGTTGCCAATTGAATGCAGACAGATGTACTATTTAGACACTGGGAGAGAGCCATGAATCCACATTGGTGGTGAAGTAGCGCACAACATACAGAACACAATGGTATAGTGTTGCAGTCCTGCTGAGAAATGACAATTCTGAGCATGTGAGCAGTAGGCTGGATCAGTGCTGCCCCATAAAAGGTGTAGAAGCCTCTGTGAGAAGTGGCAGTACTGTCCCAACAGTGAGAAGTGTAGTATTTTCACATTAACTATGTTTAAGAACTTTGGGTTATTGAATAGTGCTGCTACATTCTGAGCAATTCCATCCCTTTAAATATATGGGCTCTTGTATAACCACGACAGTGTTGAGTTATTGATGACAGACTTGCTCAATAGTTCTGGTTCTGTATCATTAAATGTACTTCAGATCTTTAGAGTATCGGAAGGATATCTCAGGGGCAACGTGCTCGCCTTGGAAGCAAGACGACACAGAGTAACACAGGTTCAATCCCTCGGTCCGAGCAACACAGGTTCGCTCCCTCGGTCCGCGCAACACAGGTTTGCTCCCTCGGTCCCCGCAACACAGGTTCACTCCCTCGGTCTGCGCAACACAGGTTCGCTCCCTCAGTCCACGCAACACAGGTTCACTCCCTCAGTCCGCGCTTAGAAACCTCCGGGTAGTACACGCATTATAAATAACCAATTAAAATAAAAAGAAATACATCTGTTGAGAAGTGCTGGGGCCTTGTCAATAAGAGTGTAACAGCTCCACTAGAAAGTGCTTGCTCATACGCCTCCGCTCCCCGCCCATAGCATTCACCCTCACCACGTGCACTCTCAGAGACATGCAAACAGTCTCCTTTGCCCTCTCCCTGCCCCTGCTCCCTGACCCCTCCCTCGCTTTGCATCTGTACCTCCATTTCTAAAAATCCTTCTGGGTTTGGGGGGTAACTCTATATCTTGTTACCCCTCTTGCCAAGAGGGGTGCACAGATGTACAAATACACCCAGCCCAAAACGATTTTTAGAAATTGAGAGACAGACTTGTTTTGCATCTGTGCCTCCATTTCTAAAAATCTTTTAGAAATTGAGGGACAGATGCAAAGCAAGAGCCTCTTGCTTTGCTTCTGTCCCACAATTTCTAAACATCGTTTTTCCCCGGCTTTTATCCGGGCCGCCAGAGAGAGACAGTATGGATGGAACAAAGGACCATCCATACTGCGTCTCTTCTCTCCGGCCCGGGTGGGGCTCAGCCCCAACTTCATTCTGCAGGTGGGGGGCCCGGGCCCCACAGCCCCCCGTACTCGGCGCCCCTGTATGTGGCAGGTTTACGTGTCTGGAGTCTAACAGTGGCAACATGTGTGACCCGTGTACTGTGTTGCCCTTATGCTCATATACCATTCCTCTGTACGCAGAATAGCAGATGCAGCAACTGTGTACACCAACCTGCTCCAAAAAATCACAAGCAACAGCAAGCATGATTCTCAGATTTAGTAACATTTTTGGAGCAAGCAGACTCGAATATTTGGATTAGATCTGTCAATCAAAAATTGGCTCCATGGTGACTTGTTTTAAATTGTGGGGCCTGGCAGCTGCACTCTGTGTTATTACAGAAACTTTGAACTGCTGCAGGTGCAATTAGCACTAAGGAAACGCTGGTATATAGCAAACACATATTATTTCAAAGCATTTCTGCACATGGGCAATGCTTGCCCTAGTCAGAGTGATTTGACCTGGTGCAAACAAGCATTTAAAGAATATATTCTTTTGAACTAGGCCAAGTTTTGCCTTCTGACGAATTCCACTTGCACCGTTTCAATGTTTGTAACAATTCAGGGTGAAATCATGATTGCACATAGTTATCATGTTTCATTTCTTTTGAAGAAACTAGACTACATGCCCTTATTAAACAGTAATGCCTCATCAAAAAAAGAAAGGCCCCATAGCAAACTCAACAACAGCAAATTACAACAGCATATGAGGATTTTCTTCAATTTCCCTTAAGGCCCAGTTATTGAACATTCAATCCAACTACTGGAGTAAACTATTCAAATGTAAGCAAAGTTAAATACATTATGATAAGCAAAAAGTCAATTATAGAAAAGGTCTGGCATAAAGAGGCAGAAAGGTTAACACATCTATGAAGGAAACATTTATATGCTAAAATGGCTTAACCTACCATCAAGTGCTCTGTCCATCTCTTTCTGATTGCTTCCCCGTCTAATGCACAATTTCATGGTGACTCTGCCAGATCAAAACCTTGCAATATTGTCGGAAGATACACAGTGACTGATTTGCTTTCAAATGACCTTTACAATCCAGTCGCTCACTGTCAGCCTGTGTTGGAGCAGCCACCCACAGTGCATCAGCAGTGTCCTACTGATAAGTTGAAATGTACTTAACTTGACACTGGTCCGTTCATTTGTATTAATGTTGTTTCAGGCATTTGCAATTTGTCCTGAGGAATTGAATTTTTGTTCAAACATGCCCAACGTCACTTAAAATGAAAAGCTTGTCAAGAAAGAGAAGAGAGAGAAAGAGAGAGAACAGGTATTTCCTTCATTTTCTTGCAATTGGAATATAAAGATTTGGATTTGAAAATGCTATACTTCAGACTGCATAAGGGAGCTTGTATCTGTACATGCATTAAGACCTGAATGGTTTACATCTGAGCAAACTGTCTACAGTCTGATCCTTGAAGGTTTGTGAGTTCCCACTCATTTTCCTTGCAACCGACTCTACCAACATCTCCTTTGGAAGCCATCAATGTCCAGGAGAGCTTAGCAAGTTTGAGGGATGCTCAGTCCTTTTTCATTAATTGTACGGAAAACACTGGAAGAATTGCTTCAAATAATAAGTGAGGTAAATGAAGGCCTGTGGGATGAGTCTGGATATACTGTTAAGCAAGGTAAAATACATTCCTGAGCTGCTGTGAATGTTACCCGTAGGAAGCAGCATATCAAATCTTGTCTATATCATGCAGTTTATATATTTTAATCTCAATAGAAGCAACTAAGCTACTCATCCTGAAGTAGCTGTCATGAGCACAGGTGAAGTGGGTAACTCTGAGATTTCATTGACTGCACTGAAGAGGCTGCTGGTGGTGTGACCAGGCCCCATTCAGTAATCCACCATACTTAAGCACTCCAGGCCAGCTCCAGGCAGATAGCCTTTAAGGCTTGAGAGAGCCATGGGCCAGATCTGCCATGCTGCATTTTACCACAAAGTAGTCGCTACTAATAATACTCACCCTCATCATCATGGAAACATGGTTTACCCCATCCTCCCCACATATGTTCAATGTCACCAATTTCGACACAGGGTTTGAGTGGCATCCTTTTTATCACCCATGAGGAAAATGAGATGTGTGTAAACTCAACAGTCTAAGTCAGATGATTGATATCAGGACTTGACAAACCATGTAAACAAAACTTGTTCACTAATTGTACCACAGGCCATGTGATCTAGTTTATAACATGCCCCTGGGGATTAAAATATATAGGGAAAACTAATCACAAGGTGAAAACCTGTATGTTTGAGCATGTCAGTTGTCTCAAAAGTAAAATTGAAAATGCCCCGCTGGTGAAACATTTTATAGAGAAACAGCACGATTGAGAAGATTTTCATTGGATTATAATCCAAAGAATTCAAGGACATGATTGCGAGGCAAGGGAAGAAAAGCTCTTTAAAAGAGAACAAGAGCTTATCTTTCTTGCCAAGAGTGACTCAATAAGTCTCAATGAGGCTGTGGAATGGCATAAACTTAAATATTTTCTAATACACAGCTTCAGTGTCACCCTTCAGGAGGTAAGTGGGGCATTTGGTAGTACTGCTTGGTGTTCCTATGTAAATTATCAACTGGGTCTACACAGTCAGGGAATACATATGCAAGGTATATATATACCCTTGTGTCTCCATTTTACCAGGTTACAAAACTAGAGCTACCTCGTCCTCTTTTTTAGGGGTTTGTGTGGAAGAGGACAGGTAATACCAATGTCGGGGGGAAATTCTGCTGGGGTCGGCCGGGCCGTCCGTAGACCTCCGGGCAGGGAGGCCCCAACTCCTCCCGTATATCCCAAAACAGATAGAGTATGAGACACACGCAAGAAGCAAGGTGACTCTGCTGTTTGTTATACAAAACTGCAGGGATGGGTCAAGGACCGTACGCGTCCGTCCTGACACACACACAATCGTGGGGCTCGCAGGCCCTTTTTACCTTAGTATGACGCGCTACTTGCGTCACCTTAGAAAGTTTAGCAAAAAACCTATTTCCACTCTGGATTGGTTACTCGAGTGGTAGGGTTAGTATAGCATACATATAGAGAACGGTGTTAGTGGTTGAGGGTTAGTCAGGTGATATACTTGGGCTGTCCCTTCAATTTGATACATGAAATTTGTTACATGAAGACCTCTGAGGATTGGTCAATGTTAATGGCGTCAGTGATAAGAACCCCATGTTCTGATTGGTCCGCTCGCGAGCCTCCCAGTCTGGGACTATCGCTGTTCCCAGCTCGCGGTGCACCTGTCATTTGCAACAATGTTTTACTATGGGTAGGTGTAAACAATGTGAGGATTTATTCATATGATGGGAGGTCGACTACTCCCACTGCTGCAGATGTCCAATGAGTCTTTTAATTGTATCTGCCTGTGTCTTGAAACGTGGGATTCAGGCGTCTCCTTCCTCATGGGCTTGGCATCCTGTCAGGTTTGGCTTTGTCACGTGAGGTGGGACCGTGTTTGAGGCAAAATTCAGCGCAATTAATATTGTTTTTCCCACTGTGTGCCTGGTTCATCTTGCAGGTGCGACCTTGGCGTCGGCTTGCGGCATGCGAGATTGTAACATCGTGCCCTTGGCTGTGTGCTTTTGCCGGGCTCATTCTGCAGGGTCAGCAACCGAGCTCTTGCTCATTCAATGTTCATGGAAGCTTTTGCTTGCGGCCTACTTGGGCCTGGTGCATAGGTGGAACCGTTTGATGCAGAGCGCTTTAGGTTACGGTATCATATTGGTCTATCCTCAGTATCGTGTCTCTGTTATATTCTTCATTATGGTACATGGTTCTTAGAAGAAGCGTGAGCAAGCCTTTTTAGATAAGTTCATTATGCGTCTTGCGTTTCTGCATTTTGAGAGCCTATGTGGAAAATAATAAAGATGCACGTCCGTGGGTATGTCTGTCGTCTACATCATAGCACTGAGTATGTTCTTCGTGTGGATTGGTATGGGAGTGTCCGGTGTGCATGTTTGCACAGGTGTGCTGACCGTTGGCTAGGTCGTCATGGCATCTCTAACGACGTGTAGGTTTAGTCGAGTTGATCCATGCCGCAGGTGTCGGCATGGGCAGGGCGGGCTGCTGGGCAGGTAGGTGGGCACATCCGTATGTTCCTGTACCAGGGTATTTGGTCGTCTGGTAGATAGGCAAACTCCTCTCGTGGCGGGTGTCTAGGCCGTGATCCTCTAGGCCAAGCGCGAGAGGGGAAGGGCGGGAGTCTATTCTTCCATTCCCCCACTTCAATCCCCCCTCTGGTCGACTTGTCGACCACAAACATATCCTTTTCTTTATCTCCTCTTACTCTCCATATTTTAGTTATTCCTCCCAAATGTCCATAGTGGTTAACATGGTCTTCAAATGACCAATACATATATGCACAGGTTCCTCCAGGAGTGCAGTATACCCATTTCCCTATGTAGCTCCTTCGGTTTCTTGGGTTTTCGAGCTTCACAGATGGTGGGTCCAGGTGGTTGGTGATGATCTGGTTGCGCAACTTCTCTCTCTCCTTTATGATTGTGCCTGTGTGTTGGCCGTAATCTGTTGGCATCAAGAGGTGCATACCAACCATTTCGATCATCTCGTCTGTGGTGCGTGCCTTCCGGGTCTTTCAAAATCTTATTATGATCAGTGTAGCCCCAGCCAAAATAGTACATCCAACTATAATCTTCAGTCCATCTGACAGCCAAGATGGCATCCATGACCATAATATTGAAAACCAGCTCTCATCCTTTTTCACACCTTTACTTTCATCCATCATTTTTGAGTGCATCTGGGCCAATTGTAAAACTGCTTCTGTCAGTGTACCATTGTCAGCATCGTTGGCAGGGATGAATGTGCAGCATGATTGTGCTATCTTAGCCCAAACTCCTCCTTCCATTGCTGTGAGGAGGTCCAGTACATATCTGTTCTGAAGTGCTACCATCCTCACAGCTCGCAGTTCCTCTTTTATTGCGTTGAATCCATTTACCGTAGAATTAATAGTCATCATTAGTTCCCATCGAGTTATCTGGAGCCATTTTGCGTTTGCGTAAGCCTGTAGTCCTGGATGTATTATTGAGGAGAAGAACATTGCTGTTCTGCTGAATAGTCTGTGTTCTGGTGGAATTGAAGTTAGTGCTGTTTCCGACCTTCCCCATAAGTAATTTCCTGTCAGAGGTTCTCCTTGTCTTTTCTTTCTCTTCAGGACAGTATTATTGCCGTCGGTTTTGCTCTCTGGCCTCTTCTGAGGTTGTGCATATCTCTTCTTCCTCTTGTTCCCTTCATCCATTTTTGGGAAGTTCGCCACATTGACATGTTTCTGGGGTACCACTAGTGATGGTACATTAACGTGCACCATTGTGCATATACCATTCCACAGAGGGGGCAGTGTGTGGTATGCCTTTTCCCACAGGCCCAGTAATGGTCCATTACTACTGCTGTTCCTGCACCCCCTCAGGTAACTCCATCACACTTTCACAGTTGGTGTTGTATCCTACGTCCACCTCCCCTTTATGTTGGTAGCATACCTTAGGCGCAGTTAGCGGCAGTATTGTTATTGGGTCTTCATCCTTCTACATCCACGTGAGCATGGGTACGTACATGACCCAGGTCATCCAACATCTATGGTTGTGTCCATCAATAGTTGAAATATTTTCTCTTGTTACCATGTTGCTGCCAACCACTCCTATGCCCCATTTGTTGTTCATGTACACCTTCCCTGTTATTATCACCAGTGGTCTTTCCCAACATCCGTTTTTACCAGGGACTTCAGTGGCGTACCAATCACATGGTAGGTACTGTAGTGTTACTTTCTTTGTTTCTCCTTTTTCAGGACCACTTGTTATGTATCTGAATCCTTCATCATGTAAACTGCTCTTGTGGTAACTCAAATAAGTCTTGAGGAAGTTCTTTTCATATGGATATGTATCTCGTGTTTTCCACACCAGTTGCACCACTGTCCCTTGAAATCTTCCTTTCATCTGGAACAGTGCCAGGTATATTATACATCGTGCTATTTTTTCATCTATCTCCGTGGCAACAAATGTTCGAGAAGCGCTCATGGCGTATGGGATTAATGAGCAAACGTAGCAGCTGTCTTCTGTTGTCTGCTTGCCTATGCGGGTCATGTGTTGGTACCATATGTTGTTTGAGATGTGTGCTGAATCTTGTATGTAGTTGTCAATACCTTTATTATCTGAGTATGTGCTGCGTTTAACTCTATTTTCCTTGTGTGGGATTTTACTAGTACCACCTGACATAACACCTGTTGCAGCTGGGGGTGGGGGTGTATTAGGTTTGGGTACAGCAATAATATTGATAGCATAGCTGTACTGCCATACAGAGGCAGCCAAGAATCCGGTGATCATTAAAATCCCTATCAATTTTATTACAAATGCTAATTTCACCGGCATTTTGCTCTTACCTTGCTGCAGTCCGGCAGCTTATTCTTGCGACGTTACAGTTGCCCGCCTGAAAATTCTTAATATGCTTGTTATTAGTGTTAGTTTAAGCTCTCCCTATCAAATAGTCATTCAGTGCCCAGGCGAAGAGCTGTTCCCACGCCAATCTAAGCGATCTATCTCTTAGGGCTGGAAAGTATGGTTGGAGGTGGGGCATTGAATGTTCTATGGCCAAGAGGAATGCTATGTAGTAGACACGTACCCTCCTTCTTTTCAGGTACGTTGGCCTTTTTATTTCATATACAAATTGGTGTGACAATTCTTCCGGGTAATTATCGTCTGAGAGTACCATCTACTCCTGGGCAGTGAATTTGTTAGTTATTTACTTTCTTAGTAGTACAATAATACGCTGTACCTGCATGTGTGAGAGAAAAGAAAGAGAACATTCATGTGTTTACATGTGTATATGTGCAAGACAATGTCCTTCAGTTCAGTTATTACTGCAGTGGGTAGGGGGTCAATGGGCAGAGGGTTTGGGGCTCAACTGGCGGAAGTCTCTTTACTCTTTAATCGTGTAACCATGGGGTGGGCGGTATGGGGATCACCCCTTTCTTTTCTGGTAGTTGTCTCTGGGGAATCTGAGGGGTGGCAGGGTATGGGGACACTTAGGCCGTTAGTTGTGGTAGAAGTCTCTTCCTCCGTTGGTGACGCTGTTGTTGTTCTTCCAGTGGCCCTGTCGGTGGCGCTGCGGCGGGTCTGGAGTTTGTAGATCTTTACGTCGTGTAGGTGGTTCCAGGCACGTTTGTCCTGTAGCTTTACTGCTCTCGTTGATACCTCCTCTACCAGATGGGGGCCAGTGAAGCGTGGGCTGTTCCACTTCCTGTTGAAATTGCGAAGTAGTACGTGGTCACCTTTAGCAATTTTGCACAGTCTTTCCTTTTCCAATTCTTTGTCCGTGTCTTCTTGTTGATCGCTGTTAGACCCGCCCCGCGTGCGCTCGAGCTGTTGAGACACAAACACTACACTAGTAATCAAAGAAGACAAATATTGGTACATTTCATCACCAAGGACATTTGCAGTACTCTCGTGATCGGTAAATGCTCTTGATGTTGGCGTTAGGGGAAGGCGCATTTGACGTCCGGTAACCACCTCGTGAGGGGTGAGGTGGTGGTCGGAACCTGGTCTATTCCTTAGCTCAAATAGGGCTAGTGGAAGGCAATACAACCAACTCTTCTTTGTTGTTTGCTGTATTTTTGCAATTGCCTCCTTTAATAGGCCATTCAGGCGTTCACATATACCGTTAGCCTGTGGGTGGTATGTAAATGCAAATTTATGCTTGATGTTCAGTAAGGATGTGATGTGCTGGAACATTTCGTTTGCGAAATGTGGGCCATTATCTGACCGCAGTACCTCGCACACTCCCCACCTGGGGAAGACCTCCCTCACTAGGAATTTAGCTGCTCTGAATGCATCTGGGTGTGAACAGGGCCCTGCTTCAATCCACCTCGAGAATGGGCATACTACTACAATCATATACCTATTTCCTTGACATACGTTGATCATATCAACATAGTCAATATGGAGATGTTGGAAGGGTCCCTCTGGCCGGGGTATAGTACCTCTTATCACCTTCAGAGTGTGACCGGCCGTAAAATGTTGACATGTGAGACAATTGCTGATAAAATTTGACACATGAGAATTTAACTCGGGGCAGAACCAGTCTTCTCTAATTCGTGCTGCAATTACTTCCTTGCCTGTGTGGGCTGGGTGGTGTAGTTGGCTCAGGGCGGTGTTCAATAGTGCCAGTGGCATTACAATCTTTCCAGTGTCACCCTGGCGCCATAGTGCGTCAGTTGGTGACATTGTGCATCCTCTTTTTACCCATATTTCTTTTTCTGCCATTGGTGCAGCCGCTTGTAGCTCCATTATCTGTGTGGCTGGGAGATGGGTGTACCCTTCTCTTATCAACATCTCCTTAGCCATTCCCCTCCCTTTCCCTCTCTTTGACTCTGGGGGGTTCCATATCTCAATAAAATATGCAGCATACTTCGCATGTGCGTCTGCTGCTGCATTCCCTTTTGAAATGTGGTCTTCACCATTGGTGTGTGCGGTACATTTGACCAAAGCTAATTCTTGGGGGTCATTTATTGCTTCAATTAGTTCAGCCAATAGGAGGGCATGTTGCACTGGAGTGCCATCAGCTCTCCTAAACCCTCTTCTTCCCCATTTCGACAGCCCTGAGTGGACGTAACATATGCGCTGTCGGAATATATGGTCACTCGTTTGTCAAAGCTTTCCTTCAACGCCAAGATTAGTGCAATTAATTCTGCTGCTTGAGCGGAATAATGCTGTGGTAGTTGTACACACTTCATTACACACACCGGTACCTCCATCATTTTTACCACTGCTGCCCCAGTCCTCCTTATACCATCCCTTTGGTCGATAGTTGATGACCCATCAATGAACAGGAGCTCACCTCCCTCTAGTGCGTTCTCTTCAATCTTTCTAGTACATGAGTACATTTCAGTGATTTGCGTACAATCGTGTGCATAATCTCCTTCCTCAATTACTTCTGCTAGGAACCTCGCAGGGTTGACCGTGCTACATCTAACAATTGATAGTTCAGCTCTGGATAAGATGATCTCATAACCTGATGCCCTTTGCGTGGTTAGGGTGGACTTAGGTTTATTCAATATTGCAAATAGTGCATGTTCCACAAACAGTGTAGTTGGGCACCCCATAGTGATTGCTGATGCTTTCTCTACCGCAAAAGCAGCTGTGGCGAGACCTTGTTCACAAGAGAAATGACCTAACATCACAGGATCTAAGTGGCCGCTGTAAAATGCTACTGGTTTGTAGCCCATGCTTGTTTTTTTAGCCAACACTGCTTTCATTACTGCTGAGTCGCAATGTGAAAATATAAAGAATTGTCGCTCTTAGTCTGGGGTTGCCAGTACCGGAGCAGTTGATATCGCATCTTTTAGTTCATCAAAAGCCACTTTCATTTCCATTGTCCACCCCAACTTTTTCTCCCCTTTATTAGCTTCCTTTAACGCCTCAAGCAGGGGTCCTATGTATGAGCTGTAATCAAATACCCATGCTCTACAGTAGTTGCACAGACCCAGGAACTGCTGCAGTTCCCTCACTGTTTGTGGCACTGGCGTTTTTGAAATGGCCTGTGCTCTTTGTGGTGCAATCTTTCTTCCATGTTGGGATATGAGCTGACCAATGTAAAGTACCTGTTCTTGACAGTACTGTAACTTTTCCATGTCTACCTTGTAACCTTTTTCAGCCAATATTGTCAGCATCTTTAATGAGTCCTCTCTGCATATTCTTTCGTTTGTACTGCAAATTATTATGTCGTCGACATACTGCAACACTGTGCTTTCCACTTCAATGTTACCCAAATCCATCTGTATTATTCTGTTGAAAATTGAGGGTGACTCGCAGTACCCTTGTGGCAATCTGGTGTGTTTCCACTTTGTGTTTCTGTAAGTGAAGCTTGTCAGATCTTGTGAGTCTGGGTGCAATGGTATTGAGAAAAAAGCATTTTTAAGGTCGATCACTGTAAATCGTGATGCTTCTGCTGGAATGCCACACAATATTGTGGCCGGGTTTGCGGCTATGGGGTATTCTGCTTCTACTATGTTGTTCAAGGGCCTGAGATCCTGTATGAAGCACCAAGACCCCCCTCTAGCCTTGCGCACTGGGTATACAGCCGTGTTACATGGTGATTCTGAGGGGACCAATATGCCATTATCTATAAGGGCCGTTATGGTTTCATATATGCCCCCATCTGCCTCTTTTGATAGTGGGTACTGTTTTACTCTGGGGAGTATTGCACCTTTTTTCAATTTTATCCTTACTCCCCTATGTTTTTTATGCACCCCACGTCATAGGGGCCAGTAGTCCATAATGACGTGGGTACTTTTGTCATATCCTCCTCAAAGAAGGGAACTGGGGTGGATGTGGGTGCCTCAAGTGCCATTGCAATTTTCTGCGCCACTTGTTTGTACGCCACTCTTAGCCATATTTCCACACTCATCATAAACACCATTTCACCTTCCTCCTTTTCTTCTGAGAACAGCTCCTCATCTGACACCTGGGTGAGTCTACATCCTTCTGCTAGTGCTATTACTGCCCTCCATGCTCTTCCTTTTCTGTCTTGGGCATGTACCGCAATGTAATCAGCTGTTGCTATAATGCTCTCAATGTCCACTGGAGCCACCTTTCCTTCTGGTTCATTGGCTGGTGTTTCTGGTCTGAACAAATAGGCTGCCGGCCTCCTCCAGATCTTTCCCTCTATCCCTGGCATCCATGCAAATGCCATGTCTGTCCCGTACTGGAATAGTTCGCCATCTACTGGCTCAGCCCTAATCGCTGTCTGTCCGCAGTATGCTTGCATAATCTGTCGTGCTGTGAGCATGTTAATTCCTGGAGTAGAGCAAATGATGCCGTCCTCCGTAAAGGAGATCGTCATATTCAACCTGTTCATGATGTCTCTCCCCAGTATATTTACTGGTGAGGCACTATAATATAAAAGTGGGACTGACATGTCATAATCTCCTATAGATAAGGGAATGTTATCAGTAAAGGGAACCAACCCTCTAGCCCCAGAGAATCCTTGGGTGTTCATGGCTTCGCCCGACATCTTAAATTTACCTTCCCTTATGCAAGACCGGGTCGCCCCGGTGTCAACAAGGAATGATAATTTTTTGTCACCTATCATTACCTCTATGCGTGGTTCCTCCGCACTATTAGGTGTTACTGACAGGATGGGACACACCAAGGCCGTCTGTGGGCTGTCCTATTGAGGGTACAACGATTGACCATTTCCTGTGTAAGGGTTGTGTCCCACGACCGTCACCCTACCCAGTTGTGTTTGTTGTACTTGGGGTTGTTGTGTTATCGCTACCTGTTGTTGTGGCAGTGAATACGTCTGTGGCTGTTGTTGTGTTATTAGTTGTTGCTGTTCATTTCTCTGTTGCAACGTCTGCTGTTGCTGTATGCCCTGCTGTTCCTGTGTGGGCCTTGGTTGTCCCTGTTCGCTCCATGATGGTGTTCCTGGTCTTACTCTACACGTGCGTGACATGTGCCCTACTAATCCACAACTCCAACACACCGGTGGTTCCCTACTCTGCCATGGAAAGCTTCCTGTGTTGTCCTGGTATACTGGTTGCCCGGTGGGGTAGGAATTTCTAAGTCCTCCCACCTGCTGTTGTGTGTTATATCCGTACCCTCTCCCTCTCATAATTCCTCCTCTTCCCCTGTTATAATTATAATACCCAGCTCCTGGCATTGAGTATCCTCCTCCCATGTTAGTCGTGTATGGTTGGAGTGGCGGCACCTGTTGTGTTATAGTCTGTGAGGGTGGTATTTGGGAGGGACTTTGTGCAGCCACTACTTGTGTGGGGCTTTGGGTTATTGTTGTAGGTGTAGTTATTAGTGCCCCTTCCATTGTGTATTTAGTACGTTTTTTCTGTACTAGTTTAGCCTCTTCCGTTTTCCTGTCCTCTTCCTTTTGTTTCATTTTTCCTTGCCATGTCCTGCAATGATGCACTATTGTCAATTGTATTTCTAGCCATGCTTTTTCTTCCATTCCCACTACTTTCTTCAGTAGTTTCTGAACTCCCTCTGGGAGCCCTTGTACTAGTATATGATAAAATATTGCTGGTGTTTTGTCCCATTGTTCTCTAGTTTCCATGTGCCACTTCTCTTGTATTTCCTGGATATAATCAACAGGATCTTCGTCCTCACGCATCTTGCGTGAGGTAATTGCTCCTATGTCTGATGTGTCTGGGTACTGTACCCTCAGTGCCTGCCATAGTGCATGTCTGCAGTTTGCGAATGGTGCCCGATCGTGCAATGTGTTTGCTATTGTTACCCCAGTGAATCCCGCTCTCTTCCAAATGTCATCCGCTGCATCCCCTAATATTGATATTAGAAGGCCCTTTACATCTCCTACTGCCAGTTTCTGTCCTGCGGTGTGTTTTTCCATTTCATATATCCATTTACCCGCACCTCCACTTAATGATGGGAGCCTGCACTTTATATTTTCTTTGTCTGTATGCTTCCAAGGGACGTATTGTGGTCTAACCCCTCCCCTCTCCAGAAGTGGCATTAAGTTGTGTCTCGTTTTACCCCTTGGGTTCCATAAAATCGAGTCCTCACACCCCTCCTCTTCTTCCCTCTCTCCTACATCGTCAATTTCGTCCGTATTTCCCCTGCTCGTAACTCTATCTTCTCCATCTTTTCCCCTTCTTCCATCATTTCCTGTATTTAATGTGGGCGTGTGTATTCGTCCTTCCAGCCTGCGTCTAGGGAGGTCTCTAAGCCTACCTGCATAGGGTGTCAGTTCATTTGTGAAGGGCGCGAGTTTGATTGTACTTAATGAGCGTGAGGTGGTTGAGCATGTAGGGTGGGATGGGGGAGGGTGTGATGGTGGCGGTGTGGCTTCATGTGTCTGTCTTTCTGCTATTCCTTGCTCTTCCTCCTCACTTCTCTCCAGTTCATCCTTTCTCCTATAGATCCATGGTGAGTCTGTATTGGTCCGGGTGGTGTATAGTTTATCTAGGCTTTCCCTTTCACTGTTTCTTCCTTCCTTCTCCGTTCCTTCTTCTTCCTCACTACAAAAGTCATTCGTAAATGGCAGCCCCCACTCTGTCTTTTTCCCCTTGATTGTTACTGTTTTTAAGTCTATTAGGTCCGGTTCTCCCTTTTCTCCTTTACCAAACGCTCCCCTTTGCGCTGATGTTGTTGCTACCTCTGTGTCTCTATATACATACCCCCTTACTTCACTCTCCCCTCTCCTACCTTCTCTTTCCCCTTCATTTCTCTCCTCCATCTCTCTACCAATTTCCTCCCTTTTTCTTTTTAATTCCTCCATTACTTCACTACTCATCTTTTCCAATATCCTTTCATCCTCTTTCTTCCTTTCCCATCTCACCCTCTCCCTTTCTAATATACTCTTTATCACCCTCCCTTCTACGTATTTCTTAGTCGTTTCTAATAGTAATCTCTTCTTCCATATTGCCATTTCTTTTTTTTCTCTTCCTCTTCCTTTTTCCTCTCTCGTAGTACCGCTCTTGATACCCTTTCTGCTGCTGCTTTTACCCTTTCAGCTTCTCTCCTTTGCTCCTCAGTTCGTTCCCTTATTTTTTCCAATTCGTTCTTACCTTCTTTCCTTTCCCTCGCTCTCTCTCTTTCCTCCCTCTCGAGCTGTTTGATCAGTTCATTCTGCTCATCCCTTAACTCTGCTAGTCGTTCCTCCAAAATCTCTTCCTTTTGTCGTAACAGCTCTTCCCCTCTCATTCCACTCTCCCTGGTATTATCCTCGTCTATTTTCCTCACTACCTCCTTCTCTTCTCCTGTTAATGAACCTCGTAATTTTAATAGTATCTGCGCAGCCACCCACTCATCATGTCCTATTTCCACAGTTTGTTCTTCTCCAGTCCTCCCCTCCCCTGCTGGCATCTTCCTGTGGGCCACATATGGTGGCGGGCTGTATGCCGGGTTCGAGTACCCCTCAGCCGTCCTTAACTGTCCTCTTTCTATTTCTCCTAATTCTCTTAAAGGGTACAACCCCCCTCCCTCTGTTTTCACTACCTTTGCTAGGGGTATATCGTTGCTCTGTTCCTTTTTTATTTCATTTTCTTTTGGGTTATTATTCTTTTCTCCTCCCTCTTGTCCGTTCCCCGTGTTCTTTGGGTCTTCACTCCCCTTTTCCCCATTCTCTCCTTCCTCCTTAATCTCTTTTTCTTCCGGTATTTCCCCCACAGTGAACATTCCATTTGGTCCTGGTCGGGACCCTTGGAACATCCTCCATAAGTTAAACACCTCCACGTGGTGTGTCAACGTCTTCGCTTTGTATGTATTATGCAGATGGTTTAATAGTGAATGTTGGGTATATGGATCGAAGCTACCATTAGGCGCCATGGTGTTATCATTTTGTTGTCCGTCCCCTGTGTCCATTCTATACTATACTTGATCAGTTTCTCCCTATGGGGTGACAGTGTTGTACATATGTGTTGCAGTGGGGTAGTGAGGGTGTTCCCCAACCCTCCCGATCCTGTCCCGTATGACATAGTAGCGCTTCACTTGTTATCCTTCCCCTATTTGGTAGCTATTATCTCACTAACACTTACAATACACAGCCTTATACCTTTACCTGGCCCCGTAAATTTGGGGACTTGTGATAGTCCGCTAACGAAAATGATTAAAATATAGTATTTACATTTGTATATTTTCTTCTTTCCTTCTTCCTTTACACAACACCCTTATGGCCCCCTGCGGCCGAGGCGCATGTAGCCCCCTGCGGCTGCGTACCCCTTGTGACGTTCTTATACAGCCGTCCTATTTTCACTTGCTCCTCCTCCCTCTTCTACACGTGCCGTGGCCGGCGTTCTGCGTGCGCAGCCACGTCCCCCGTTTTGCCTTTCCCCGATCAACTCATTACCGTTTATCTCCGTTTCCACTCCCTTACCACAGTTCTCTTCCCCACCACTCTCAGAAAGAAAGATGCCTTGTACTCGGGATATCCTATGAAAGCCCTACTGGTGACGTCACCAATCTCTTCGAACTACTGGTAAGTTCTTCTTATATTTTTTAAGTCCAAAATACACTTGTAATCTACCCCCGTTAACCTCACAGCTGTCTTCCTGTCACTCCTGGAACAAGGTAATCAATAATATAATCGGACTGCGCACGCTGCGTCGCCTCGCGTGTGATACGCCCCTCGACAGGAGGGCTTAACCAGCCAATTATCTTCCGTATTGAGCAACTAACTAGCTACCGCCTACAGGGAAACGTCATCTACCTATCGAGTTTCTTGCTCGAACAATAGGGATCCTCATCTACTCATTGATCAATAAATGCCATTTTGTAGGAAACCACACACACACACCCTTACGCATAGTCGCGACCTAGGCCAATCAGTGTCTACGAGCGGCCGCACGTGATGTTTTCGTGCTCCACCCCCTCTATCGCGTAACGTAGCCGACTGCTCTCGCACTCGTTCGGCTACCATTCATTTCATTGCCAACACTAAATTGTCAAACCTTCGCCGCGCACCTGTGCAACACCTCCCACCTCCCGTATTTAATTCCTTCCCCCTCCCTCACAATTTCACATTGCTTGTTGTGCGTGGCATGCTCACCAAGTTCTCTTGATGCGGGGCCGCTCGACTGCGTGCACCCCTCCAAGCGGCTCGCCACCTCCCCTCGTCTGGACCACGTCTGGACACTCGCCAACCGCGGGCGGGATACTTCTCAACCGGCTGCCGAAGGCCAATATCCGGATTGCGCCGTCCGGTCTTCTCGCAGTTCCGCGATGGTCCTGTAGTCCTCAGAAGGGGGCAACGGCAGAGGGGGCCGCGCCACCGGACCTCCTCGCAACGGGAGTACCTGGAAAAATAAAAAAAAATAAAAAGCAGATCTTAAACAGATCTCAACAGTGCCTCCAACTTGTCGGAGGGAAATTCTGCCGGGGTCGGCCGGGCCGTCCGTAGACCTCCGGGCAGGGAGGCCCCAACTCCTCCCGTATATCCCAAAACAGATAGAGTATGAGACACACGCAAGAAGCAAGGTGACTCTGCTGTTTATTATACAAAACGGCAGGGATGGGTCAAGGACCGTACGCGTCCGTCCTGACACACACACAATCGTGGGGCTCGCAGGCCCTTTTTACCTTAGTATGACGCGCTACTTGCGTCACCTTAGAAAGTTTAGCAAAAAACCTATTTCCACTCTGGATTGGTTACTCGAGTGGTAGGGTTAGTATAGCATACATATAGTGAACGGTGTTAGTGGTTGAGGGTTAGTCAGGTGATATACTTGGGCTGTCCCTTCAATTTGATACATGAAAATTGTTACATGAAGACCTCTGAGGATTGGTCAATGTTAATGGCGTCAGTGATAAGAACCCCATGTTCTGATTGGTCCGCTCGCGAGCCTCCCAGTCTGGGACTATCGCTGTTCCCAGCTCGCGGTGCACCTGTCATTTGCAACAATGTTTTACTATGGGTAGGTGTAAACAATGTGAGGATTTATTCATATGATGGGAGGTCGACTACTCCCACTGCTGCAGATGTCCAATGAGTCTTTTAATTGTATCTGCCTGTGTCTTGAAACGTGGGATTCAGGCGTCTCCTTCCTCCTGGGCTTGGCATCCTGTCAGGTTTGGCTTTGTCACGTGAGGTGGGACCGTGTTTGAGGCAAAATTCAGCGCAATTAATATTGTTTTTCCCACTGTGTACCTGGTTTATCTTGCAGGTGCGACCTTGGCGTCGGCTTGCGGCATACGAGATTGTAACATCGTGCCCTTGGCTGTGTGCTTTCGCCGGGCTCATTCTGCAGGGTCAGCAACCGAGCTCTTGCTCATTCAATGTTCATGTAAGCTTTTGCTTGCGGCCTACTTGGGCCTGGTGCATAGGTGGAACCGTTTGATGCAGAGCGCTTTAGGTTACGGTATCATATTGCTCTATCCTCAGTATCGTGTCTCCGTTATATTCTTCATTATGGTACATGGTTCTTAGAAGAAGCGTGAGCAAGCCTTTTTAGATAAGTTCATTATGCGTCTTGCGTTTCTGCATTTTGAGAGCCTATGTGGAAAATAATAAAGATGCACGTCCGTGGGTATGTCTGTCGCCTACGTCATAGCACTGAGTATGTTCTTCGTGTGGATTGGTATGGGAGTGTCCGGTGTGCATGTTTGCACAGGTGTGCTGACCGTTGGCTAGGTCGTCATGGCATCTCTAACGACGTGTAGGTTTAGTCGAGTTGATCCATGCCGCAGGTGTCGGCATGGGCAGGGCAGGCTGCTGGGCAGGTAGGTGGGCACAGCCGTATGTTCCTGTACCAGGGTATTTGGTCGTCTGGTAGATAGGCAAACTCCTCTCGTGGCGGGTGTCTAGGCCGTGATCCTCTAGGCCAAGCGCGAGAGGGGAAGGGCGGGAGTCTGTTCTTCCATTCTCCCACTTCACCAATGTATATAGAGGGGTGTCCACAACAACTTCCCACCTTTACACGTACCAGGGGTGTCTTATTACAATATGGCAAATGAAGCTATGTTGTAAAATATTTTTAGACAGAGTAATAGAGATTCTTACATATTTTAATTAATATATATATATACATACATGCAAAAGAATATTTGTTAAAAAGAACATCACATAAAATAACATCACATAAAAAACATTGTGAAGACACCCAAATATAACTAACATCGATAAACCCCCGATAGGGTTAAGGAAGGTCTCCCTATCACAAGAATAGTGGTGTTAGTAGGGACGTGAGGAAAACATTTAAAAAATGTCTTGGATCCTCATTTAATTGTATAATTGTCCTTGGCTATGTCAACACTCAACAATGTGTTTCTGGGTCCTTTTCACAACAATGTTTGACAGTCTGAGGCCAATTTAATACGCTTTTAAACATCTACTGGACCCGTCTTCAGGACATTTTGTGGTAGCACAAGATGATTAAAGTTGGCCCATGAGTTGGGACACTTTACATACGCCAATCTAAAAAAACAAAACAAAAAAGCTGCATTGGTAACAATATAAATACTTTTAATGTATTGTATCTCTATCATTTGGCAAATGCAAATCACGACACTAACCTTCTAATTTCTTTAAAGGCGCATAAGGATTCATCTGCATTCAAGTTGCAAATGTTGCTTATTCAGCAAGTGTTTCAGTCCTCAACAGCACATAGCTATGAAATTAAACATAGGCACTCGTGTCTGTTGTTTCTTAAAATGGCATCTCTTATATTACCACCTAAGTGTGAATTTTATGTGACACATATCACATAGGCATGCAACTAAATTGCACTAAAGAATGGTGAACATATATATGCTGTGTCTATAAATCACACCTCCATTTAAATTATTCTCTCATTAGTATAGAACAGTAATCTGAGTTGACAACAACAATTAGCAATTAATTTCACTGGACTTCAGTGGGCCTCATTGCTGTTGAAGACTGAAACACTTCCTGAATAAGCAACATTTGCAACTTGAAAGCAGATGAAGCCTTACACCCTTTAAATAAATTAGAAGGTGAGTGTTGTGATTTGCATTTGCCAAAAGATAGAGATACAATACGTTAATTGTTTTTATATTGTTACCAATGCAGCTTTTTCATTTTGGTGTTTTAGATTGGTGTATGTGAAGTGTTTCAATTTCAAACATCTTGTGCTGCAACACAATGGGCCTCATTCCGAGTTTGGAGCTAACCATGGCGCTATTTGCGCCATGGCTGCCTCCAAAACCGGTTCCGACTCCGACATTGTTGAATGTGGACTTACCGGTCTAGTCCGACCTTTGCGGGACCGGTAAGTCCCCATTGAAAAAGGCAATCCCCATTCCCATTTGAGCCCCCATAGGGCTCAATGGGAATGGGGAGGGAGCTAATATCGGTACCGCAATTTGCGGTACCGTTATTAGCTCTGAAGTCCCTTAATGGGCCCCATCCATAACACCTGGTAAAACCAGGCGTTAAGGAAGGGACCCACTAAGGGACCTCGTAATAGGGCGCAAAGGGATTACCGGCACTGATGTTCTTAACGGTGCCCGGTATCCCTTTGCGCCCACCTCGTAATGAGGCCCAATGTCCTGAAGACGGGTCCAGAAGACGTCTAAAAGCGTATTAAATTGGCCTCAGACTGTCAAACATTGTTGTGACTAGGACCCATAAACACATTGTTGAGTATCGACAGAGCCTTGGACAATTATACAATTAAATGAGGATACAAGAAATGTTTGAAATGTTTTCCTCACATCCCTACTAACACCACTATTCTTGTGATAGGGAGACCTTCCTTAACCCTATCGGGAGTTTATCGATGTTAGTTACATTTGGTTGACTTCACAATGTTTTTTATGTGATATTATTTTATGTGATGTTCTTTTTAACAAATATTCTTTTGCATTTATGTATATATATTAATTAAAATATGTAAGAATCTCTATTACTCTGTCTAAATATATTTTACGGCGTAGCTTCATTTGGCGTATTGCAATTAGACACCCCTGGTACGTGTAAAGGCAGGAAGTTGTTGTGGACACCCTTCTACATACATTCATCTTAACAGGAGCATTTATTTCATATTGGAATGGTACTATACCTGCCCATATAATTTGAACAGCATTAGGGGGACCGTTATGAAGGCCGTGGGGTGTCTATGTTTCGAATTAGTGGATGAGCCTTCCACATGGTGACTGACATATTTATGCAGGGTATGGGTTTCCCATTGTCTTCCACCTGAATTAGAGAGTGTGACCTAAATAATGTGTCTTTTAAAAAAAAGTTCTGGACATCTCTGGGAATTTTATTTTATTCCTCTAACCCATATCCAGAAAGTACTGCAATCCAAAATGTTTGACAGGTTTTTCATAAGCAAAAGAGAAAATTGACTCTGCCTATGTAGGCATGAGCGAGATGCACTTATTTAAACAATGTTCTGAGAGAATCGCGCATGCGTATACGGTAGTTCAAGTGGTAGTGGTTGTCGGATATGCTCCAAAGGTAGGGGCTATACATTATACTTTTTATGTACCGTTACCATTCTCTATGGGCTCAAGTCCCTAACACTACTGCTCTACTAGAATTATTCATTGACACTTTGTTTGTCCCTGCAAGCATCTCCATGGCCGGAGGATAGCTCAGGAGCATTGTGTTTGCCTTGAAAGCAAGACAACAAATAGCAACGCAGGGTCGAATCCCAGCCTCTTGCTTAGAAACTCATCTCTGGTTTTAAGTGCGTTATCTAAGAACAATTATAATTTTAATAATTATAATTTAGAAGTTTCTGTGTTACTAACAGAAAGATACAGACGAGCCGCAAACTCTGCAAGACGGAACTTACAATTTATATCTCGACCATAGTGGGGTCCTTTCAGAAATCGCAGATTGAATGCAATTTAACACTATCCCGAGAACCTCTGGACCTTAAAGTCAGGGACGTCATTTGGGGGTCGCCAGAGGTCGCAACTGCGACCTCTGAGGTCTCCCTTGCGACCTCTGTGGTCACCCTTGCGACCTCTGGTTAAAAAATGTTTTTTTTTGTTGTTGTTGTAATGCAGACTACTGGGCTATGGCCAGCACCATGTAACTCTTTACTTCTGGAGTGGCTGGCTTTTTCAGGCCGCTTAAAAAGGTCTAACACTTTCAGCACTGGCCCTAAATAATAAATAAGAAAGAAAAGGAATACAAAATAATGTGTTTTTCTGGAATTCTATACAATAATTGCTAGACTCATTAAAAATCACTGATTTAGTCTGTTCTTAAACGCCTCTACTCAGCCTTTCAGCCTTCTGAGGTTGATAAATGAGTACAAACACAGGTTGGGTGAAATTGGGTGCATATTTTTTCTATATAAAGCGCTTAAGCGTAAGTGCTATATGATAATACATCATTGGGCCTCATTCCGAGTCCGGCACTAACCAATGGCGGTAGTAGCGCCTTGGTCGGCACCGGACCCGTACCGGCACCGCCCTGGTGGAATGGGAAATTACTGCCCTATTCCGAGTTGACCAGGGCGGTAATTTCCCATTCCCCAGGGCTCTTCCCCATTCCGAAATGAGCCCCCATAGGACTCAATGGGAATGGGGAAATTGCAAATAACGGTGACCTTACTTTACGGTCACCGTTATTGGCTAAAAAGCCCATTTTTCGCCCTCGTCCCTAACGCCTGCTAAAAGCAGGCGTTAAGGACGAGGGCGCAAAGGGAACTCGGAATGTGGCGGTAAGGGATTATCGGCACCGGTCTCGTTAACGGTGGCGGGTATCCCTTACCGCCATACTCAGAATGAGGCCCATTATCATTTGTTCACGGACGTCGGCTTGCATTCACAGTAATTTGGTAATATTGGCCTATCTATACACACTGATCTTAACAATACATATGGCGATCCATTCTTGTATGAAATGTACATCACATCATAGTGATATCGTAACCATATTTTTCGTAGTGTACAATGTTATGTGATGCCACTCCCTGTTTTGTCAATGGGTGAAAGGTTGTGTTCCATAGCTTCCCGCGATATCACTTCGGGGTGGGTCAAATGACATCACTTCCTGTGATGTCATCAGGGGTCAAGGGTCGTGTGATGTCACTTCCGCTACCCCTGGCATTTTGGTGAAATGACGTCCCTGCTTAAAGTCCCATTTTGTTATATAGGTTTATTTAGAAACTATTTTGGCTTCCTTTCTACATTTGAACATACCATAATCCATTGGCTACTGTGTTTGATTTACAGGACATTTTGAAGTTTATTCCTGGATAGGATTACTACTAATAAGATTGAAACCAGTGAGCTAATGAACCTAGTAATGGTTAGAACCCGGTCATGGGCTAGGTGGTTGCGAATTGGTGTTAATAGGTACAGCTCCTCATTGTACTTCATTGTGTATCTGCAGACAGTGACTCGAGAAATAGCACCATCAGTCCTCATATGAGATTCCTGCACTACAACTACAAACCCTGGGAGGTAATTTCTTATTCTGACTTTATGGCTTAAAAAAGGAATATGAACCCCTTTAGTTATTAACATAACACTAATGGCTATTTTTGCATTGCTGTTTTGCAATGTGTGTTTTTGGAGCGGCTTGAGAGACAGAAAAATAGCCACAGTGTATTGGTATAAAATTCTGGGTACAAATAAAAGAGTAACTTAATTCAAGAGTGACTACCTGTGAAGCTCCTGAGGAATGTTCACCAATAAAAGGATTTAAGACCAGAAACACGTTTAGCATAGGGCACTAATACCACACAGTGCCATGTCAAAAAATGTATTCGTATGTGATTTGTCATTGGTTCACACTAAGAATTGTATCTTTGGTTGTGCATTGTTTTGTCTTTGCATATGTATCTTTTTACAAATGACAGTCCCGTGTTGGGTATTCATAAGCACATCAGCAATTCATTGTCTGCTATAAATTTGCACTTTATGTGTCTTACATATGATTCATAAAATTGATGTGATGTATTGTGTTTTTAGAGTGTATTTACTATTTTTAAAGGTTTCATATTTATTATTTTGTTTTTGTGTATTTTTAGATCTAGTTAGATCAGGCTACTCAGTTCTTCACACTGCCACACTCTTTATACGACCTTACCGTATCATTATTGTTTTGCAATTTCTAGGTTCTGGGTTAGGGTCAGAGCTGCACGTAGCAGTGTATTTGTGCATCCCAGAGTTTCCCCTTATTTGTTTGGTAGTCCCCTAATGCCCCATCCTCTCACCAATCCTTTATAACCTTTACATGGACCCTCTGGCCATACTCCTCAAAGAGCTTAGCCCCCCACCAACACGCAGCCCATACTCAGCTGTCCATGAGAGTAAAAAGCCCAAAGGACATCAGTCATCTCCGCTATTACCTAGCCTTCCTCCACTCTTGGATGTCGACTGCCTACGTCAAAATGAACCACTCCAAGACCGAATTCACCCTCATCAGTCCCCACCCTCACTGAACAACAACTTATCCAACAATCGGGGTCATTATGGCCTGGGCTCAAAGGGATACCGGGCACCGGTAATGACACCGGTGCCAGTAATCCCTTTGCACCCTATTCCGAGGTCCCTTTGCGGGTCCCTCCCTTAATGCCTGGTTTTACCAGGCGTTAAAGACGGAACCCGCAAAGGGATACCGGGGTCAATAACAGTACCGCAATTTGAGGTACCGTTATTGATGGCTTCCCATTGAGCCCTATGGGGGCTCAAATGGGAATGGGGAATGGCTTTTCAAATGGGGATTTAGCGGTCCGCCAAGGTCGGACTGGACCGGTAAGTCCCCATACCACCAAGTCAGTGGCGGTACCGGTATTGGTGCTAGTCATGGTGCTAATAGCGCCATGACTAGCACCAACCTCGGAATGAGGGCCAATGGCCCAATGATATGCACCTAGAAGGATTTGATATGAAGCTGTGACACTCAGTAAAAACCCTTAGGCTTCAGCACTGACACACATAACCATGAAAGCCAAAAATAGCAAGGCTCCGAATCACCATCGTTTGCAAAAAATCAAACCCTTCATCCCACCGCAGGACTTCTGAACCTAAGTGCAGGCCCTTGTGGTCTTGCAAATAGATGGGGAAATGCCCTACTGAAGGGGCACCCAGCTGTACAATTGTCTCTAGAAAGTCCATCCACGATGCTGCAGCACATCTTGTTAAGGGTGCAGGAAAATTTGACAGATTCACCCCAATCCTACGCAAACTACGGGCCAGTATTTTGTTCAAGACTGCATGTATCATCTATAAAACAGTCACGAGAAGCACACCAGTGTATGTTGTGGCTAAGCTCCACATATCTGGTGGCACACTCTGTGATTAATTGGATTATGGTCTACAGGAGCACAGGGATGAGTAGGGGTAACATGGCCCACTCAGGCCTCACACTTCTACAAATGAAAACACAATGCAATCATAAAGGTAAAACAGGGACAGTTAAGAGATATACCTCCATCGTCTTTAGTGGCAATGTGGGCTAATGGAAGGGTATGCTTTTAAGAGGGGTGTGATGGTGAACCAGTAGTGACCCAAGCAACACAGATCACAGTCCAAAAGAAAGGGATTGCCGAACCAAGGTTCTGTAAAAATATAAACACTTTAATTAATTAGAATACAGGAGCGATCATGACCTAACCAGTCTCTAGGGTCCAAGTGGATTGAGAGGGCAGTTCAGAGTCAACAGTACCTGGATTTAATTCTTGGTGGGCTGACACAGTCAGGCCCGAAGGTTGAACAACGAAGTGAGCTGATCAGGCTCAGTTAGGGCATGTAGGATTGCGGAGGCCCTGGCAGCAAGCGGGCATCCAGTAGGGGTGAATGTGGTTGCTCTGTGCTGTAGAATGCTGGCTCTTCAAAGTTGCAGGTCACATCGGTCCCATGAACGCTTCACAGTTTTCCAGGATGCGTCAGGACGTAGCTGCTGAGAAGGTCGACGAGTGATACTCCAGTGGTACAAGTTGGCAGGCGACATTCGTTGAAGTGGAGGTCTTGGGTGCCTCGATGTGCAATCTATGAGATGGCAGTTCAGGAACTAGCTAGGTCGAGGCATGGTTGTAACCCCCAGTTAGAGTTTATGTGTGAATTTCCAGCGATTCAGTTTGGGTCCTGGCATTGAGCAGTCACTTCAAACCTAGCAGGTGACGTGCTTAGCAAGAACACAATGCAGTGCCAGGTTGGTCAAAGTGCAAGCACTAGTTCGGTTTGGTGGAGGGGCACAAAAGCCAGCTTTGGCTCCTTGCCTCTGGTTCAAGGTGCAGTGACCATGGAGCGACCAGTTTGGTGCTTTAGAACAGGGAGCTTTGGTTGGTATTGCCCTCCAGTTCCTGTGATGCCTCAGCAGAAGACACAAGGATAGGATGCTTCCATCACGGTCATCACTCCCAGTTTAGGAGTTTTGTTGCAGAGTGGTTGGTCCTGGTCCACAGCACTGTTCACTCCTGATGCACCCTGGGAGTGAGTAGGGGACAGATCTTCCTTCTATCTTGGACTGCTCCTGCTACACCTCAGGCTGAGGGCTTTGGAAAGTACAACTTTCCCAAAGGAAGTCCAATGATATCTTCATAGTGAATCTGTTGCCTTAAAGGACCTGAGGGATTTGAGAGGAATTTGCTTAATGGGTGAGAGAACCCTTTTTTAAAGGCACACGTCTCCAGGTGATTGCACTAAAGCTAGCCTGCTTTAGTGGCCCAATCCCTGGTCCTGGCTGGATGGGACTTTGTCCTGCTGATGTCACAACCAAAGTGCTTTGAAGGGGTCAGGAAAGTGTGAAATGTGAGGTGGACATCTTTGTGAAGGTTTTTCAAAAGATGATATTTTATTAACTCAAAATGTTGGATAAACACCTCACTATCCCTACCTTAATGAGGATTTCCCTACCTAGAAAAATAAACTAAAGGAAACACTCTAACAAAAGGTTTCTGTCCTTCACACGTGTACATGTAACAAACTTAACAAGGCAATATATGTCAGTTCCAACATAACAGATATAACAGCTATGATCACAACCTATTAACTGTTTCTCCGTATAACCTGAGTGAGTCCCACTTCCCCCGATTCAAACAGGATCTTACTCAATAGTTCCAAAAGAATAAGAACATCCTGTCTTGCAACAAAGTTCCAATAACGTTCTTTTAGTTTCCAACTCGGACTCCACCAACAGTTCACATTACTCAACACGTTTTCATCTTTCCACTTGTGATAAAGGATTCAATACAACTTCTTCTTATGAAACAGGAATATTTCCAAAGTTCTTTGGGGTAAAATAAATGTCTTAGTCAGGATGATTCTGCAGTGGTTAACAAAACAGTAATAGTGGTACTACCACTTCGCATTCTCCAATTCTTTGCATCACACCACGGCACTTTAATGACTTCAACCTGGTCCAATCACCTGCCAGGCCTACCACTACAAAACCCTTTGCTCTCGTCTGCTTTTCTGCAAGGATAAATGCAACTACTAACTACTACAGGTACTTTTGTGGTAAAGGTGAACTTCAAACAATCAATTTAGCAATGTCTTTAGCTTCACAACATCAAGTTTGACTACTTCTTTTGGGGAGACAAGAAACACATTGGTGCTCTTCGTTACACACTTATGATTGATTGCCACACGCAGTGCAGGTTATGCTCCACTCCCCCTGAATATATTCTGTCAGGAGAGCAGCCTTTTTGCAACTCTCGTTTCCTCACTTCCACATTAACCAGATACTGACAGTAGTTTTCTCTCACTCGTTCACTTCTTTGGCTTTAGTAGTGTGGGTGTAAGACAATTCTTCTTATAGCTTCTTTACACACTGGCAATAACAGTTACACACACTTGGATTCTGAATTTCACTCTCTTGGCTTTGGCAATGTTAGTTTTTTTTACCTTGCCTTTGTGTTATTCCTTTTGGCTTTGGCAATAGTGGTTTGAATTGGTTTCTCATAATATTGCCCTCTCTTGTTGCTGGCAATTATTCTGACCCACACAATCACACTCTACTGGTCTGCTTGTCAGGTTCCTATTCGCCACATCCTTCTCTTTGCGTCTGCATGGTTTTCAAAAGTAGTTCTAGGCTGCTTGACTTCAGTTTGGTATTCATAATAATGTATATTTTTCCACCTTACTCTTTTTATATTAGTTTTGTACTTAATGTACCTAGACGTGGCCAGCGGGCGATCAAGCAGCACTCTGATGTCACAATGCACTACTGAACTCCATGGGTCTGGCGTACATGTCCATTCACTCCACTGCCTCCAGGTCTTCTGCTGCTCTGAGCAGCCGAGCATTCTGCTTCTTTCGGTTTTCCGCGGCTCACGCCAGTCAGAAAAGGAGGTCCACTTGCTCCAAAGCCTCCTTTCTCCTTTTATCCTTGCTCCAAAGGCTCTCTGGTGCTCACCTGTCATCGGAGCTCAACTTAATAGGGGGAAAGCTTTCAAACGACCTCTGTAGCTACGGTCTCCAGAAGTAAAGCCGTCAATCCCAACACTTCCCACTGCGCAACCTTTGTAATAAAGGTTTTGGAAAGAGAAGACTGGCCTCCGTCCGATACACAACGTTGGTCCCAGCACCTCTGCTATCCAGCTTCCACTTCCACTGCAACATGGAGGTGCCACAGCTACTGCAGCTCCGGCTACTGCTCTCCTTCTCCATGGCCTACACCTGAGAGGCTTTTTATGCCTCCAAGTTTCCCTCAGGTGTGTGTCATTAACACTATTATGCTGCAACTTGCAGTCTCATGCCTCTGCAGCCCTGTTCTTCATCCCAGTACATTGGGCATTGTGAGACGTGTAGTCACCAATATTTAAATTATCTTTTCTCACAGCTTCAATTTTGAAATAAGCCTTAGGATGGTGGGTTCTCAGGGTGAAGTTATAAAAGGAGTTTTCCCATGTCTCCTGCCCTGCCTTCTCCCTCATGTGAACCTGCAGCAGAACACCACCCCCAGGGTCAGGATCAGAAAGCATCTGCCTCCCTGGCCACATGAGAAGGGTCCCAGGCCATGTTTTCTGGGGGAATCATCTCTGATTCATCACAAAAGGGAATGAGAAACTTTGAGAAACAAGATGGTGTAAGGGTTCTTACAGTGATCATAGCCCTCCTGCATATCCTACTCCCTCTCACTTCCCTCCTTACTGACAACAAAGGCCTTGAGACATGCAGAACCCTGGTGTGCGGGTAGTCCTACTGAATGTGTGTGCTCCTTGATACCAGACCCAGGACTGCTGCCTGCTGTATGGCTGTCTCTGGGGGCGGGTGTTACCAGCCCTCACAAAGGGATCCTCTGGTTGTCTCTCCTGATGGTTAGCAGTTTCAACACGTCCGACCTGAATAAACATTCTCTTTCACAGCATAGCTGACTCACAGGAGCTGGCACATGTGTGATTTAAATTTGGATGTGGCAGACATGATCATAACTAGTGCCATGCCCACTGCCTAAACTCAGGCAGAGTTTATTTTGAGAGATGATCCTGCCACCACTTGGGGTGCTCATGATCATCGTAGTTTTGGTACAGGGGCCATATCTTAAATGCTGCCCCTGTGCTACAGTGCATTGGCTGCTGCTGCAGTGGTTGAGTGGGCTTCTTGTGACCTTCGAAATGGCTCTGCACCATGAGCAGAGCAGTAGCTGTAGATCATGCTACTGATGCAGCACACAAGTACACTATGCTTTTGGAATGGAGTAGGTGACACATGGGTATCTGGTTAGCAGAAGAAATCCACGTATCATTTTCTGTGCTAAAACAAAGTCGTAAAAGCCAGGTCTTTGCTCTTTTGCCAGATGACAATTCCTCACACACGCTCCTCACTCAGCAAATCCACCAACCGACTCACATCACAACTCGTGCGCAAAGAGAGGACCCGCAAACAATCTTTCTCTTGTCATGCACCCCACACTGGAAGTCGATCCCTGTACCGGCCCCGAATACCTTTGCAATTCTCCAATTTCTCAAATCTCTCAAAAAGGGCCTTTTTCGACAACACCTGGCCAAGGACTAATCCCAATTAATGCACGGACCACAACTCACAGTATTGCACTACTAAAGAGGACAGCCCAAAAGCTGGCAGACCACACGTTGTACAGCACTGCATTACGTTTGAGCTAGGTCCATGTTCTAAACAATGAAATAAATAAAATTGAATCCTTGCAGAATTAGACATATGACATGCATCACCCCGGTCTTCTTTTGATCCTTTCGACAATAGTAAATTATTATAATTGAAGTATATGACATTACAATATAGGTCCTGATTTACATGAAAAGTCCCATTGTAGAACACTTTTTTATTAAGACGCCTTACTGTATTCTTGTCAGGAACCTACGTCTGAAAAGCCTATGCAAATAGAGTTGTGTGTGCATGACATGTTGTTTTATCATGCACAATTATTGTGATTGGAGGGTCAGCCAAATTGATGTACCCATGCCTACTGCTATGGTGTGCCCCTCTTCCCAAATTAGGCACAAAAATGTCGGATATTTGCCTGAGAAATAGTCGATAGTATGGGGGCTAGTGAGAATTCAGAGAGACATACTAGTTTGGTGCTACAAGTTCTGTGTGAATGTCTGCATTGTAGGCCCTCATTTTGTTTCCAAGTGCATGTTTGTACTGTTACCTGCCACTAATGTAGGTTGTTTCACAGGTGTAATGTGAATCTGCACTTTCGACAGTTATTTTGCAATTTTTATGGCAGCTACAACAATTTTGCAGTTTGAAGGTGATTTCTCATTTCCGAGTCGTACAATGGCATGTATAATATACACTGTGTCCTGGATATGTTGCATGAACAGCCTTGCGCATTGTGATGTTGGACACCAGGATCATCATCAAATAACTATGTTTCGGCAGGTGCCATCAAAGCACACATGAAATAAATAAATATAACACGAACAATACGAACTGATATTCATGAGTTCAATTCCATAAAACATAAACTACACCTAGATAGAACTATGGCAAAGAAGAGTACATGCTTTACTCGTATACAATTACAGAATCAAAAAGCAGTGTAGTCCGAACTGCTGCTCATCCCTACACCATGACCAAGATTCAATGTACATGCTAATAAAGCTGTAGCCTATGAGGAATCTGCCTTATAGATCGGCATTCAAGAGATTTAGATTTAACTTATGGTACACCAAAGAAATTCTGTAAAGGAGCAACATTCAGTCTCTTTTATGATAACAAATGTCACTACTGTCACTTACACTGCGAGACAATAAAGCACCTCATGGTTGAATGCTCTGAGCTTGTTGATCTGCCAACAAGATACTTTAAGAAATATTTTATATATTGTCATATTATGACTCTGTATGATTTATGGATAAATTTGTATCATACAGAATCACAATCAATTAGATTTTCAATTGTGAACTGGTTGCAATATTTAAAGCTAGATGTACCTTTTTGTCTAAGTGATTTATTGTTATAGTTTTTTGTTCATCTGGAATATGTGAAAATAAATTTGGATACTGTTCACTTGTTATATTATTATTATCTTATTTTATTTTATTGTACTTAAATGCCCATAAGTTCATGAACTATTTTATGGCAAACTGAATAATGCATACCTGCATTTACATGTGAAAGTATTAATTATTACTCTATTTTAAATTGTAAACATGTTCTAATTTTGAAAGGTTGATTGAAATATATCAGCCAATTTAAATAAAAAATAAAAAAATAAAAAGCTGTAACCTATTCATGATTCAATTATCAGAATACACAAAGAACAAATGCAATTGATGCTGATCAAATCATGCAATCACTCATAGGCACAAATATGTATACCACCATTCAATTTCTCATGTTACTACTGAATTTAGATGGTTCATTCTAGTCTACGCCACATTATAAATTGTGAGATTGTGCCCCAGCACACAATCAAAGCACATCTAATATTGTGTATGCACTGTGCACTTAGATGTGGCCTTATCAGTTCTCTGCTAAGTGTAATATGCACAGGACAATAGACTAGAACATGATTTGCACAATAATGACATGGATGTATAGCATCTTTACTCCAGTGTGTGTTTGTTGAAGCCATGGCAAAGTTCCTAATCTATGTTTTATATGTATAGTGTTTTGACAAAAAGACAGTACTATAGTATTCAAGCATGGTTTAAACCCAAAGGCTAATTTCTGCACCACATATTCAGAGTTGTCTGGAAAAAAAACAACAGTCATAGTTTTCCTTAGAGAATTGTAAGTGGATCATTGTCCCATAAATGACCCATAAAACATGATTTTCACAAAATTCCGTCATGGCAGCTGTACTGCACCAGGGGATTTACTGCACCAGAGGACACAATGATATCACTTAAAGGCTCGCTATAAACATATGGCTACAGGGCTTGATCAAATACAGTTGTGGGTTGAGTTTAATAATATAAGCAATACCCGTTGTGTCGAATTCTAACAAAGTTGAAAACTCAGGCACTTATTGGATGAGCAAGTGGCCTCTTGCATATGATATCTCCTTAGGTTTCTAATCAATTTATTTTGGAAACACCCCAAATCTGGGGACCATATACTGCAGACTATATGGCCTGTACAAAGCTGATGAGGGTGCCCTACCGCCAACATGCTTAGTAAAATGTACAACCACTTCTCCTCTTTTGGCTATGGCTGTTGTGCTTTATTCTCTTTGAGGATTCCACTAATAATGTTTATGCAAAAAGACACCAAAATAGCCAATGCTATCAGACTTTCAACCTTTTAATATTTGGGAATTGATTGTAAGTTTGGGGCCCCCTTGGTGCAACATATTATGGTTTGAATTTTGCTGATATTGGTGGATAAACCCTTGGAAGAACATAATCATGCAAAATGTTGAGCTGCTTTTGTGAACTTGACAGCACTTTAGAACTCAATAATACATTTCCCAAGAAAAGGAGAGACCCTAGTATCTTCTTGGCAAGAATGGACCCATGATCTTCTATGTTTGACAAATCAGACACTGAATATTTGATGAATACGGAAAATAAATGCCTTGCATTGCTAGGAGCAGGGTACATTTTTGAAAAGTGCAAAAACCAAGCAGATTGTCTGATTTTTCAAGAAGCCAATTTTTAAAAATCATTTAGAGCAACCACTTTGTTTCCAAGGTCAGTTAGCCAGAGAACACAAAAAAAACAAGATAGTATTTTCCCTTTTACGGTCCTTTTCTAATCCATAATGTGTAACATACCTACATGCATCTTCTTCTAAGACAATTAATGATGTTAATAGTTTCTCTCCAAATTGTGGGCATTGAAGTGAAAATTTAAATTAAGGCAATGCAGACATTGCCCTTCTTTGGAGGAGTCTGCCCAAGTTGTTGCAGAGTTTTCATTCCAGCTATTTCTGACTAAGACTTTTTCTCCTCTTCTGCATGATATGAAACCTTCTTGTTGTTAGGCAGATGATTTGCCTGTATGGGTAGCCTGTTTACATGCTAGCTACTGATATTGCCATTGCTATTTAGTACGTTTTTTCTTTAAACCCGAGGGTGGTCCTACTATGGTGAAATGGCCCTGTTACTTCACTTTAAAAAACGCCTTCCTTGGACCCAGGGATGTTGAACAATGCCTGTCCCATTGCTAGAGTCTTTTGGCTAGCCATGGTTTTCAAAATAGTAGTCAATACCAGTTGTAGAATTACCTGGATCATTTTAACATCTTGAACACTTTGCAATCTGAGTTTCACTCTAAACAGGGACAAAGGGCATTTTAATGTTTGTATCATAGCAACGAGGTGCACATGTCATGTTTAGTAATGTTGGACCTCTTTGGAGGATTTGATACGGTCAGCCAATATGCCTTGCTCTCTGGACTTAATTGCACTCTCAGTTTATCTGATGTGGCCTTACGTTGGTGTTGCTCTTTCCTAGCTGACCAGGCCCAGGCTATTAAGTTTGGGTATTTTCTGACTAAATGTATAACTGTATTTGTAGTGTGCCAAAGGGGTCATCTCTGTTCTTGCTCATATTTAATGTTTACATTTAACCTCTATTAAACCATCTTTACAATATCATTCTTATACTGATGATACATAAGTGTACCTGAACCTTTCTGATCCTTGAGATAACTTTCAGGAGCTATTTTCTTATCTGAAATAATTGAAAGAATAGATGCTTAATAATGGGTGAAATTTCAACCTATCTAAACCAGAAATAGACCTTTGGGGCCTTTTCCACTTAATTAAGGACCCATCACACTATCACTGAAGTCCTCTTTATACTTTATACTTTATATTTTATATTTCTTATGCTAGGAAAGCCATGAATCTCGGTTTTGTACTGAAACCTGAATTAGAAAGCAATATCCATGTGGGAGAGGTGGTTTAAACTTCATTTTTCAGACTTCAATTGCTCCGCCGGACCCACCCGTATCATGTAGTGGAAGATCAGGCAGCGATTGTTGGAGCCTAAATTAATACCAGGTGAAAGTGAGCAGTCCCCCAAAATGCAATTCAAACTCCCCAATGAGTGTCAATAATGGACACACCCCAGGAGCGAATGAAACCAAGACCAAGTGCGGGTGAAAGTAAAAGTAAAGTTTGTCTAAAACCAAAATAGGGCAAGCAGAGAACTCTGCAAACTCAGAGAACGCTCTGTCCAACATTATTCTGACATTACTTTAAAAAGGGTTACAGCATCATAGATGACGACATTCCATAAGGTACAAAAGTTACATTTCATTGGAAGAGTCACAGATCCAGTATAGCTGTGTAGGCGCCGCCTCCAGATGATTGGATAGTTGCGTAACGGAGGACATCACCTGCATCAGCCGTGCTGGTCAGTGTGAGGTGAAGGTGAAGGTTAAATGGCTCGGGATAAGGTAATTGATATTAAAACTCTAATCTAAACACCACTTCAAAGTATGAAATAAAAGACACTAACAACAAATAACCATTGACATTGTGACAGTTTGGGGGAGAATCAAATATTTCACACGTTATGTATACATAAATTTGTCTTGGGTCCCTGAGAGGGGGAAAGGTATGGGGGTCATCTTGTGTCAGGCGGTAGGGGGGTGACATTCTGTGCGGGCCTAGTGAGAGTAGGAGAAGATACATTTGTTACATTAAGGCTTCAGTGAGATATGGGCCTTTGGCCGCAGCACTATCATAAAGAGGGGAAAAGTTGGGGGCTGTGTGCTCGTCGTGCGTGGCGCTGCTGGAGAGGGGAAAGAAGGCCCTTTGGTTCTTCAAGTTTTGCCCAGTTCGATTAGTGAAATTATAAGTATCCATTGGAATGGGATTCGAACATGTTTACTGTCACTTCACTTGCAACAGGTAGAAAGCAGGTTCTGACAATATACATATTCCATGGTTACCATGCTACAGAATTGCTCTTATTTACATTAGTCCCGTGGCCGCACCTTTTATTTTGTACACATGAACCTTCTAACATCTCAATACATTTGCAAGTATACACCGTACTGGAAAACAATTGAGCATGTGGACCATACATTTTATATCATAATGTATGAGTCACCTAGCATCTAATGCATTTGCAAGAGCATCTGGTACGGAAATACATGTCACCCGTATCGTAGAAAATCAACATGAGGATCATGATATCGCATTTGTTGCAATCAATTTAAATGGATTAATTGTTGATCGTTCTGTTACATCTCATAGGGACAGCTCCCTTACACGTTAACACAGGAAAAAATGTATAGCCTCAGATGGGATTAGCGTTGTGGGTGAAAAAGGGTGGCACACAGTCGTGGGGCATGCATCTGCCACATCGAAAAGGAGTGTGAGGTTGGTGGTTATACACATTACATAGCTTAAGAGTAGCGCCTGCAAATGTTTGTGGAGATGAATGTTTTTTTTCCAGGCCCTTGCCCGGTCATTCACAGGGCAATGATGTAAGGAGGAAGGTGAGAGATAGTGTTCAACTTGTAGCTGTTTGCGCCCAGTCTTCTGTGAGAACAGGGCAGATGCAGGGACACCAGAGGGGAGGAGGTGGGTGAGTAGATGGCTAACTGTGCGCGGCACCAGGGGAGAGCTGCAGGCCTGCAGGCTGGCTTTGTTGTGAGGCCTGCTTTGGCATGGACAAAATGGAGTCGGGGTTCAGTACAAAATGGAGTCAGTAACAAGCCCTCTTCAGCCTTCTTATGGACGTTGAACCTATTTGTGTTTTCCCTCTGGCCACAGGTGCATGGGCAGCCGTGGGATGAGCATAGTGTGTGTGCGTGAGAGGGAATGGAGGGGAGCGGGCCTGAATGACCTTTCCTCCCATACATTCCCACCTTTCCTTACTTAAGTAATGAATATTGTAAATCACCTAACCTTTTACACTCTTCTTCTTCTACTTCTTCTGCCACTAAAGGGAACATCTTCTGGATATTCCTTTTCGTGGCATCCAGGCTCTGCATACTGCCCTCAGGCTCTCTCCTTCCTGGGCATACTCGTCCGGGGTGCAGGTCATATAAATGCAACCCTCATCCCCTTCCATGTCAACCCACACTTCATCGTACCATGCCAACTCACGGGGCTCTTTAATTGTGTGATATAACCTGTCTAAAATATACCCTTAAAATATATGGCCGTCATTCTATATTTTGGCTCTGAGTCATCTCCTGTTTGTACTTGCAACTTGTGTGTCATCTGTACCAATCCTTTTGCACTGCCCATTGTCACCATCATCATTGTACTGTTAGGTACTACATTTGCGCAGCACCTAAGGCTTAATTGGCACACACAAAAAATCAAAAGAAGAAAAACGATGGTGGGTATTAATAGTTTGACAGTCATTCCGAGCCAGGACGGTACCCACAAAAACATTTCGTTAAACCAAGTGCTGGGCTGTAACCCTCCTTTTTTCATATGCTCGTCAAGGTTATGCACAGATGCTATGACATGCAATAAAGTTCCATTGTCCGCTTCTGCAAAAGGTGCGAAAGTGCAACATGCGCTCCTGATTTTTCAGCAGACACCTCCATCCATAGCCGTCAACAGGTCCAGGACATGCCTGTTCTGCATCATCATCAACCGCAGGGCCCTTAGCTCCACCTTTATCACGTTGAACCCCTCTTCTGTCTCATTGGCCAATTTGATCAGTTCCCAGTACGTTATTTGGAGCCATTTTGCATTGGCTCATGCCTGGATGCTTGGAACGAGGGAAGCAAAAATCGTCTCAGCAGAGTTGAACAGTCGGAACCGACCTAGAATCTGTGCCAAAAGTTCAGAGGATGCCTTGGAGACATAGTTTGACAATCTTCTTTTTCGCAAGTCTGTGCTCTGCAGCTTCTCCTCGGACAGGGGTATCTTCAGTTGTTTTTGCAGGGGCTCCGGATCTTTGATTGTAGATGGCCCCTTCTCCCCTTGGATATGGCTTTCGGGTATCACCATCAAAGCAGAATGCAGCGTTGCCAGGGAGCATGTGCCCCTCCATGACTGTGGAAGGTGCAGGTATGCCTGTTTGCTGCAAACCTAGTAAGTGTCCATTAATGCGGCCATTCCTTTTTTCATGTCTGGGATGATGAGGGTTTTGCTACAGTTCTTGTTTGCACCCAGATTTACTTGTCCCTCTCTGTGGAAGCACAGCTCATAGGATATCTCCTTCTGCAGTTTGAATTGTTTTCCGAGGGCCGTTACCCACGTGAGCTTCATGATGTGTTGGGTCCATATCGGGGCGCATGTTCTCTGGATCCATTGCAATTTCTCATCTGACAGTCTTCACAGTGCCTCTGCTTTGCATGTTATTTGCTCTTCTTGCCACTTATTGTCTGAATATAATGTTATTTTGATCACCAAAAAAGGTTCTTTCAGGCAGATTATTCCTTGTGGTTTTGCGTAGCATGTCTTCTCATTCTGCAGTATTTCAAATGAAACAGTGTGTGCTTGAAAAGTATTTTTTACTCTGCATAGTGCAAGATGAAGGAGACACTGTGCCTCTTCAACAGGTGACTCTTGTGATAACAGCACTTTAGGAGTACCCGAGGGATGGGGTATTAGAGAGCACACAAAGCAGCTCTCACTGGTTGTCTGTTTTGTGGTGGTGCTCATGTCTGCGTACCATTTGTTAGACTGGTGTGGGTGTTGTGGGTCTTCTATCGTATCCAGTCCCAGTCCATGATACTCATCACATCTCTTTTGTCCTGCCCCCCTTTTCCTCCTTCTATTCCTTCCTGGAAGTCCCAGTGCTTTTCTTTCTTCCTCATGTTGGATTGGAAATATGCCGTCTGCCCCTCCCCCCTTTTCCCATTCATTATATAGTGCAACGTACCTCTTGACAGTATTTTCATCCATATTTTTGACACTATTTTTGTTTGATGTGTGTTGTTCAACTGTTTCCGGTGTAAATAATGCAGTTGGATAAGGGTCATCATGCAACCAGGATAATTCAGAAGGGTCTTTATTATTCATCTCATAAATACTGAACTCAGATTCATTATAACGAGTAGCGGGATTTATAGGTGCGGTAGTGCTGGTTGTATGATTGTCATCGTGCTAGTTGTTTCTATGGGTCCAAATCAATTTAAATCCATCCCATATTAGGTGGGTGCCCTGTTTCAGATCGATAGATATGAATGCTATGGCCCAATACACTACTAGGCCAAACAACATTGAAAAGAAAGTTACTGCACAGAAAAACAAACCACATTCATATGAGTATTGTCTGAAGTAAAATTCTATATTCCTGTTACTATCTAATCTGGTGTAGTTCACATTGGGGGCCCCCTCCTTTGCCATGGATACTCCTAAAGAATGAGTTATAAAAGGGTGTTAAGCATACATTCATCTGACTACTTTTTATTCATCATTATCACTTTTACCTAGAGCTCTTTATGCCTTATACCCATTTTCTCTCAATTAATATCCTTTTCACCATACATAAAACCATTATTAAATCTAGAGAAACAGTAAGAGAGAGAGAGAAAGTGAGAGAGGAAAGAGTGACTCTCTACCAACATTATCATTTAAATGTGTCCTTTTCTTTTTCACATTTATTATTTATATTACATTATTTACACATTGTTTTATCATTGTCATTTATCATTCGCCTTCCTTTGTTTGTTTCAGATATCTGTCGATTCTACCTGTTTTCTCTTATTACATTTGTGTTTCTTCTTCTGGCCTGTTTCCTTCTTCATTTTTCCCTACACTGTCATAAGCTTTGCGTACATCAGACAAATTAATCCAATATCTCAGGCTCTTCACTGCAGTAGGCTTGCAAGACACTACCTCCTATGGGCCATGGAATCTTGTTGCATTCCACTGATGTACAAAGTTTCTCACATATACCATCTCCCCTGCCATCAGCTGGCAGCTTGGGCTATCTGTGAATGGGGTTACTGTGCCACTCGCTGTTACATATGTGAAGGGAGGTGCTATTTGCTTTGTGATCATGCGTGCTGCTTTTATAAGTTGTTTCAAATACTCTTGGAATTCTTCCCCTAACACTGTTGCACCTCTTTGTGCATCTGACTGTCTTCGTAATGGGGAGTGTGCCGTGTGCATGCCTCTACCTGTTACTATCTCGTCGGGGGACAAGTGGTGGTCCTTGCTGGGTTGGTTTCTCAAGTCAAATAGTTTTTGGATGATCTCCAGCATCGTTGTTACTGCTTTGAACAGGTAATTGATGAAGTGTGTTCTATTGTTGGAACATATGACATCACACATTCCCCAGCAGGAGAAGACCTCCCTCACTAGGAATTTTGCTGCCCATTTCATGTTTGCGTGGGTGCAGGGCCCTGCTTCCACCCACCTCGAAAAGGGGCAGATCACCACTATTAAGTACTGTGATCCATTACACCTTTCTCCCATGTCTGCATAGTCTATGTGCAGTTCTCGAAAGGGTCCAATTGGCTTAGGAAATGTTCCTCGTAATGTTCTCAATGTCATTCCTGAATTATATGTTTGATGTGTGGTACACTCTATCACCATTTTAGATATCTGCTCTTGCAGTCCTGGCACAAACCAATTTTCCTAAATGTCTGCTGCAATATGTTTTTTAGCATTGTGGGCTGGGAAGTAAAGCTGCTAGTTTCTTTGTCATGACTACTTTACCTATATTGTTCTGTTTCCAGAGAAGGTCAGTGGATGACTGACTACACCCTCTCTTTTCCCATAGTTCCTTTTCCTCCTCTGGTGCATCCTGCTGCCACTGTAGTATCTGAGAGACTGGAATAGAGTTGTATCCCTCCCCTTGTTCTTCCTCCACATGTCTTTGCAATATGTACTCACCTGTTATTTCTTTTGTTAGGTAAGACACTTCTTTTTCCTAATGAGATGACGTCATTCTTGTTTGTGTGGGCCGGGCATTTTACTAATGCTACAACTGTTGGCTCCTTTAATGCTTCTTTTAATTCTGGAAGCAGTTCTGCGTGTTGCACAGGGGACCCATCTGCCCTTCTGAATCCCATCCTTCCCCACCGTGCTAGTCCCCCATGTACTGTTGTGGTCATGTATGCAGAGTCGGTGTATATTGTTACTGCGCTTCCTTTGGCTGTATGAAGTGCTTTAATTAGCACCATTAGTTCAGCTGCTTGTGCAGAGAAGTGGGCGGGCAACCTTTTTTGTACAATCACTTCATACTCTCCTTCCTCCAATCGTACCACTGCCGCCCCTACATGTTTTTCTCCTGTTTCACAATTTATTGATGCTGATCCATCTACAAAATACACTTCTCCTTCTGTCAGTGCATCTTCATTGGCTGTGGGTGTACCATCATCCTCCCCCCTGTATATGGCACAATCATGACCTTGCATATCTTCCACTGTGCGTGCTGCTCTGAGAAATGTGTCCGGGTTCACTGTTTTACAATGCACTATGTGTATATTAGCACTTGATAGAATTATTTTGTAGGCTGTGGCTCTCTGTTGTTAATGTACTTTTTGATCTTTCAAGTATGGCAAACAATGAATGTTCTACGTATAACGTCACTGAGCATCCCATCACAATTGTTGCACTTTTTTCAATGGCGATCGATGCGGCTGCAAGGGCTTGTTCGCAAGCGAAATGTCCCTGCTCCACTGTGTCTAGCGTGCCACTGTAATACACTAAAGGCTTGTGGCCCAATGATGTTTTTTGTGTCAGTACTGCTGTCATGAGTGTCTCATCACATTGCGAGAATAAATAAAATTTGCGCTCATAATCTGGTGTCGCTAGGACGGTTGCTGTCGATATCAGTTCTTTCAATGCGTTGAAGGCATTGTGCTTTTCCTGTATCCATTGTGCTATTGTGTTTTTCCTTTGTGCTTCTTTTAGTGCATGCAGAAGAGGTTTTGTGTGTGCTGGATATTCTGATATCCAGGCACGGCAATAGTTGCAAATCCCGAGAAATTTCTGCATCTCTTTCACTGTTCTGGGCTCACTTACATCTGGCACAGCTGCTGCTCTGTCGGGTATTATTTGTTTGCCTTCTTTTGATATCAGTTGGCCCAAATACAATTCTTCTGTCTAACAATACTGCAACTTTTGTTTGTCCACCTTGTAGCCCTTGTGTGCCAGTAATGTCAATAGTGTTACAGAATCCTGTCTGCATTCATCTTAATTTTTTCCACAAATCAAGAGATCATCTACGTACTGAATGATTGCACTCTTTGTGTCAATATTTCCAAGATCTTCATGCAATATTCTGTTAAATATATGTGGACTTTCACAGTATCCCTGGGGCAACCTGCAATTCTCATATCCCCCCCCCCAGGATGAAAGCGGTCAGGTAGTGTGCACTGTGCGTCGGGATCCAGTGGTACCGAAATCCACCACTTTAAAACATGATGCGTCTTTGGGTATGCTACATAAGATTGATGCAGGGTTTGGGACGAGTGGGAATTATTTTTGTATGACATCATTGAGGGGGCGTAGATCCTTTATCATCCTCCAAGCCCCTCCCTTTGCCTTTTTGATCAGATAGATGCAAGCATTACAGGGAGAATTTGACCGTACTATAATCCCCTGTTGCAGTAGGGCGTGTATTGTTTCTTTTATCCCTTCTTCTGCCTCTTGTGACAGGGGGTTCTGTTTTACCTGGGGCAACAATGCCCCTGACATGAGTTTGATTTTTACAGGTGCTGCTCGCGCAACAACCCCACGTCATGTGGGCCAGTTTCCAAAAGTCTGGTGACACATGTTGCATGTCTTCATTGAAAAATGCTAGTGGCGCGCTCACTATGGCCATGAGGGGGAGTGGCACTTGTCTGTTCTGAATCATTATGTCACAGGGAATTGCTATCTCCATTATTATTTCCCCATCACTGTCTGAGTCATTGAAAAGGTCCTCATGAGATAGGTCTCACAGGGCTGTGTTGGCATTTATACACAGCACTGTTCGCCATTCACAACCATGTATGTCTAGTCCAATCACTGCTATCCTTTCTGATGACACCTGTACCCCATGTAAGTCTAGAGACAGCACTGACCCTGCAACTATTTCGGGGCCTGCTATGGGGCGAAACACACATTTGGATGGCACTCTCTATTCTAGGCATTTTAACACAGGCACAACTCATGCCCAAGGCCTTTAACCCTTGGATGTACATGTCCGGATCTACAGGTATTCCATGCACCTGCTGTGCCATGGCTTGTGTGTGTATTACTAGCACAGCGTGCATTACACATATCCCAGGAGTTGAGCACACTATACCTCTATCTGTGAATGAGATAGTCAGTCATGTTAAGCTTTCTAAGGAGATCCCTCCCCAGTAAATTTATGGGCGAGTCTTCATAATACAGTAGAGGTGCTGAAACTGTTTTTTCTCCCACGGTTACCTCCAATTCTTTTGTGTATGGAACCTCGGCCACTGCCCCAGAAAACCGCTGCATCTCCATTTTATGATTGAACAAGGGAAACCTGCCTTCTCTTAGGCATGATTTTTCTGCTCCTGAGTCTACCATAAAAATGAACTGTTTGTTCCCTATCTCAGCCACCACGAGTGGTTCCTCGGCTGCATTGAGGTTCATTGATAGTACTGGACACGCAAGTGCTCTCTGTGGGCTGTCCTATGCTGAATATCTTGTGTCCTCCCCATTGTCAAAAACATTACTCGATACTACTGCTGTTTCTCTGAAAGGTGCGGGGGCACCATTTGCTGTGGTGACAAAGGGATTTCCGCGAACCTGGGCCATGTGTTCTCAGGACTGTGTGTGTTGTGCGTTCTGTGGAGGTGCCCTGTGTTTGTCTATGTACCTGGTATCAGGTTGCTCTTCCCTTCTACCACCACCCATGGGCAACCCATTTGGGCTTCCTGGGTGGGGGTGGCCATACTGTTGTTCGTTTCGGTAGGGGTTCATGGGGCAGTTTCGACACTCTCTTGAAAAATGCCCCCCCCCCAGAGTTCCAGCATGTCCCTGGTCCTCATCCTCTGGAGCCTTGTCCTCCATACCCTCCATACAGTACCCGTCCCCTCTGGACCCCTGTACCACCTCTTCCTCCACAGGCGCTCTTGTTTGCCATTGCGGCCCTCCATATTGTTTCTCACCATTCCACTGTTCCTGTCTGTTTCCTTCCCAATTTGGGGCCATCCTTGCTGGTATTGCCATCAGCACTTCCTCCTCCTCTCGTTCTCTTTCTGCTGGGAGGGCATATACTGCTGCTGTGACCTTCACTAGTTTCATCTGAATTAATTTAGCCTCGTCCGCCAGTCTCTTTTGGGCTATCTACCTTTCTCTTTCTTTGATTGTTTTGCAATGGTGCACTATAATGCACTGTATCTCTGGCCAGCCCTTGGCTTCTATCCCAGCTATTTTATCAAGAGCCTTCTGCATTTCTTTTGGAAACCCTTTTTTGATTATGAAATAGAACAGGGAAGTTGATTGATCCCAAGCTGTGTCTGTCTCCGCTCTTCACATCTCCTGCACCCGAAGAATATAAGCCATTGCATACTGCTCCTCCCCCTTTGTGCATTGCATCACAGACTGTACATCTGGTGTATCCGGGAAAGTCTCCCTTAGTGCGTCCCATACTCTTGTTCTTACTGTGTTAAAAGAAGCCCATCATTGCAATCACAGTTTAGTGTTATTCCGGGCAACCCTGCCTTTGATACACCTTTGAAACACTTGTGTATAGGTGCGTTATAAATGCCATATCTTATCATATCATACCCTGTTAGCTTGGTCACCTACTGCGGATGCTAATAGGCTTTTAACATCACCTACTGCTAAAGGAACCCCGGCAGTGTTTTTCTCAAATGTGTAGATCCATTTACGTGCCCTCCCAAGAGCGGGGGTAAAGTTTTTAGCAAGTTTGCTTCATTCATCTGGACCCAAGGTATATAATTGGGTCTTCCTCCCCCTCTGTGTATCAATGGTAGTTGTAATTTGTTTCTTGTTGATTTCCCTGTACTTACCTTTGCTCCCTTTTTCCCCAATACTTGCATTAGTCCCATCCTGTTCCTTAACCTTCCATGGCATTCTTCATCCATCACCCTCCCCAGGGGAGACTGTTCTGGTCCTGCTGACCCTCCAGCTGTTGCACACCCCAACCTCCTCTCTTCTTCTTCTTGATCTTCTATATCACACCAATATTCTTCTTCCCTGTCTGATGCCATGTCCCCTTCTTCCGCACCCATCTCGCTCACTGTTTGATCTATTTCTATTATTCTTGTGGTTGTATCATTAATTCGGAACAATATTTCTCCCTTTTTCCACCCCTCCTCTGTTGACCTCTCAAGTGGTTGTGGCATCTGCATCTGTTCTGCTCTGGGCGTAGGGGAGCCCCCTTGCTCACATATATCTCTTAACCGTGATAATTCTGTCTGGGCCATTGTTAATCGTGAGTCTAAATCTTGGGGGAACTTTTCGATATCTATTGCAGGGGTACTCACCTGTCCACTTTCTCCTCGACACTCATATGGGGGTGGTGCTGGTGCTGTTGGTTAGGGTGGAGAGGGTGACGTGGGCTTTGACACATACACTGGGTCACTATACCCTTCTGCTGGTACCGGCTTTGGCAGGAGGGGATATCATTCTGTGACCTCTACCTTACCCTCCTTCTCTTCCCCCTCCCTTTCACTGGTACTTTCTGCCAGGGGAGATGCACCCTGTTCTTTTGTCTTGTTTGGAGGTACTTCCTCGAAAAGTCTCCATAAATTTAATATTTCTCATCTGTTCTGGAGTTTTTTTATTTTACAAACAAACAGGTTGCTACCATGTCTAGAACACTTTTATCAAATGACCCCCCTTTGGGCCAAACCTCGGGTAAATCTTCCCCTTTCAATTCTGTAATTCACTGATCATGATACTTGGTGATCCTGTGTGCATACCCTGGCAAACTTTGGCAAATATGTGACAGTGGTGTCTCTGCACCCATCCTGTTGCAGCAATACCTTCTCACCCTTGTGAGTCAATATAACAATTCAATTCACTGTAGCTCAATAAATCGCCCCTTCGTGTGTCACCTCTGTGACACTGTATTTGCCAGACCACAACCTCTCACATTTATGACAGTGTGTTATTAAAACAATCATATAATAAACAATAAATGTACACAACAATGAACTTGAAACGTACTACATTTAATACTTAACATAAATCCTCCCTACCTGTCCCCCTTTATCCTTACAATATTCTCCCTTGATGTTCCAGCCCATTCCCTATCTTAGTCCCTTATGCACTCCCCGTCTATGAGTGTACCCTTACTAACAAGAAAAGAAAAAGATGAAGCGTTTCTAAATTCTATTCCGAGTCTTCTCCTTATATAAGGCTCCTACTGTTTCCACTTATTTTCCTTGTTATATCCTGTTTTAGTTGGAATAGCACTATGCAGTGCCGCCTTCCACACCCTTGCAGAGCTAGGTTCCCGTATCCCTTTTCACCTCGTAATCTCCTTAACTGTTCTAATGGCCATATGCAGAAAGAAAACAATACACTTAAGCCCATAAATTCTCCCTCTATCATCTGAACTTTCTCCACTCTAGTTTTCCCTTTGTCCAATCCCCAATATCTCTTTGTCTGACTCCTTACACTACTTTTCCATTCCCACCAATCACCTTTTAATGTCACTCACACTTGGTACTGACTTATCCGTCTTGATCCGAGACCCTCCGGACCCGGTCTGTCAAGGTACCGCCCCACACTCAATGGCCGCGCCCAGCTCTGGTGAGCGGTACAGTGGGTTTTTGCAAAGCCGAGACTGCGTGTGCACGTCTAGGTGTACCAGTTACCGTAGGTGGGCAGCTCTTGAGATGGCGTGCCCTGGGTCTCCGGTGTAGCTGGGGACATCTCATGACAGAAGGAATGGAAGGACAAAATCACGTCCAGGGGTCACCAAATGAAAGTTAGCAGTCCTCCAAAATGCAAGTCAAACTCCCCAATGAGAGTCAATAACGGACACACCCCAGGAGGGAATGAGACCAAGACTAAGTGCGGGTGAAAGTAAAGTTTATCTAAAACCAAAATAGGGCAAGCAGAGAACTCTGCAAGCTCTGAGAGCGCTCTGCCCAACATTATTATGAAATTACTTTAAAAAGGGTTACAGCATCATAGATGACAACATTCCATAAGGTACAAAAGTTGCATTTCATTGGAAGAGTCACAGATCCAGTATAGCTGTGTAGGTGCCGCCTCCAGGTGATTGGATAGTTGCTTGGTGGGAAAGCGAACATCACGTGCATCATCCAGGCAGGTCAGTGTGAGCTGACGGTTATGTGGCTCTGTATAAGGTGATTGATACTAACTCTCTAATCTAAACACCACTTCAAAGTATGCAATAAAAGACACTCATAAAAAATAACCATTGACATTGTGACGTTTGGGGGGAGAATCATATATTTCACACGTTATGTATATGTACATTAGTCTTGGGTCCCGGAGAGGGGGAAAGATATTTGGGTCATCTTGTGTCAGGAGACAGGGGGCTGACATTCTGTGTGGGCATAGTAGAAGTAGGAGAAGATACATATGTTGCAGTAAGGTTTCAGTGAGACATGGGCCTTTGGCCACAGCACTATCATAAGGAGGGAAAAAGGTGGGGGCTGTGTGCTTGTTGTGCTCGGCGCTGCTGGAGAAGGGAGAGAAGGCCCTTTGGTTCTTCAGGATTGGCCCAGTTCGATTAGTGGAATTATAAGTAAACCATTGGAATGGGGTTCGAACATGTTTACTGTCACTTCACTTGCAACAGGTAGAAAGCAGGTTCTGACTATATTCATATTCCATGGTCACCATGCTACAGAATTGCTCTTAATTACATTAGTCTTGTGGCCGCACCTTTTATATTGTACACGTGAACCTTCTAACATCTCAATACATTTGTGAGTATACACAGTACTGGAAAACAATTGAACATGTGGACCATACATATTATATCATAACATATGAGTCACCTAGCATCTAATGCATTTGCAAGAGCATCTGGTACAGAAATACATGTAACCCGTATCGTAGAACATCAACATGAGGATCATGATATCGCATTCGTTGTAATCAATTTAGATGGATTAATTGTTGATCGTTCTGTTACATCTCATAGGGACAGCTCCCTCACACGTTAACACAGGAAAAAATGTATAGCCTCAGATGGGATTAGCGTTGTGTGTGAAACAGGATGGCATGCAGTCGTGGGGCATGCATCTGCCACATCAAAAGGGGTGTGAGGTTGGGGGTTATACACGTCATATTTTCAGGGTAGAATCTGCAAATAATGAGGCATGCTTGTGGAGATGAATGTTTTTTCCAGGCCCAGGCTCTTGCCTGGTCATTCACAGGGCAGTAATGTAAGGAGGAAGGCGAGCAATACAGTGTTCAACTTGTAGCTGTTTGCGCCCAGTCTTCCTTGAGAACAGGGCAGCTGCAGGGACACCAGAGGGGAGGAGTGGGGGGAGTAGCTGGCTATCTGTGCGCGGCGCCAGAGAGGAGCTGCAGGCCTGCAGACTGGCTTTTCTGTGAGGCCTGCTTTGGCATATACAAAATGGAGTCAGGGTTCAGTACAAAATGGAGTCAGTAATCAGCCCTCCTCAGCCCTCTTATGGACGTTGTACCTGTATGTGTCGTCCCAAGGCTGTTCGGCACCTCTGGCCACAGGCGCATGGGCAGCTGTGGGATGAGCATAGTGTGCGTGCGTGAGAGGGAATGAAGGGGAGGGGGCCCGAATGACCTTTCCTCTCATACACAGGCTTGACGATCCATATACATTTTATTTAGCAATTGCAGAGCTTTGACTTCATCATTTGTAAGGCATTCATAATTTAGCCATGCAGCTTAGTTTCAGACTCCTGATACAATGGTTACTGGTGATTTAATTGAAGCCAAAATAACTAATCCAATTATAACTAATTCCAAAATAACCAATTCCTTGTTCATTGTCTTTGGGGGGTTCCCCCCAAAGTCCCACTTTCTTGTTGTTCTTAATACTTTCCCCCACCCCCAAAACCACTACTCCCACTCTCAACCCCTTTTTTAGTTTTTTTCCAAATGTGGTATTTTGTAATTAGTTATTTTGGATGCGTTGTAATTGGATTAGTTATTTTTTAATTCAACATAATCACTGCATACTGATACAACATCTGTTGCTCATTATATTACAGCATTCATGGCAAAAGCTGAAAAGAACAATGCAGCTAAAGCATAGGCAGACTTATCAGCATATAAAAGTGTTAGTCAGAAACTTCTAAGCTTTGGTATGAAGATGCTCTCACATAGAGGGTGTGGAACATACGAAGCTGCAGATCGGCTCACTAGTTTGCCTCCTAATGGACGTAGCATTAATGTACTTTGGTTAATTCTTGGCACAGCAACTACTAGAAATTGGGTACTGCAGCCTTTGAGTGAAATTCAGCAGTTAGCTGCAACGGTACCTGACAGTACAGAGATTCTGAAAACCAACTTGATTGATACATATTATCCAAATCGATCTGTAGAGTTGGGGGATCTTTGTTTATATGAAGTAACAGAATGCTACACATATGGAAATATTGAAGGAAACAGTGACAAAGGACAGTTTAAAGTACATGGATGGAATGGTTGTCTAATGAGACATGCAAAGGCTAGTCTTATTAACCACATGAAAATGCCTTCCAAACTGCAGAGAAAAAGGAATATTTCAGTTTTGTCTTTTGCAGTTGATTTTCCCAGGGTGTGCAGAGCGAGATTCACTTGGGAGTTTTTAAACTTTTCAACAATCATTTTTTGCTTAACAAAAGCTTAATTAGATATCCAAAATTTGAGCACTACTTGAATTTACTGGAAATAGAACTACGTCAAGAAGAATTTTTGGCAGCTGAATTGGCAAGCGAGATTCCTGTGTGCAGTCAGGATTCTGCACCAGGAAGTCAAAAAAGTGCCTACTGAGACAATTATTCAAACTGATGTTGAGCTCGCCATGGAAGAAGTCGAAAGTTCAATGCAACAAACTAAAGTTGCAGGTGCAACATATGATAAAATAGTCAACTTAATATAGAGCAAGAAGAAGTTTATTATAAAATTGAAGATAGGTTTACAACATGACAAGCATGAATGTTCTTGTGTCCAATACAAACCTATATTGATGTATGTTAGGGGACAAGCAGCAACAGGTCAACCTTTTGTAATTCATGCATTAAGAACTATAATAAAACATGTAACTGATTGCTCTCTGACCTGTAGTGTAACTGCTCCAACAGGTTTGGCAGCTTTCAATGCAGGAGGTGTTATTTTACATTGACTGTTGATGCTACCAGTGGAGCATGATAATAAACTAGAATATTGAAAACTTGTATCAAGTGCAGCACAAGAAGTAGGAAAGGGTCTAAGAAAATGAAATATCTTGATTGTAGATGAAGTAAGCATAGTTTCAAACTTGATGCTAGCTTTAATGGTTCTGAAGACTGACTACGATGTTTTGTTTGGAGGTAAACATGTACTTGATTTTGGAGACTTGTTATTTATTTAAATATTGATTGCTAGTGAGGCGCTTATACAGCAAGTAAAATACTGTTTCAAAGTGCCCACAGGGTGAGGGGAGCGAAAGGAGGTATTATGAACCTACTATGCCTTGTGATTATTCAGAACGTGCAAGTGCAGCAAGGAAAGGTCAGAGGGCGTAGGTGCTGGGAAGTCTGGGCCCATGGGTGAGCCACAGATGAAATGTTTGGACATATGAGTGCTACATGGCCAGTGGCCATGTTACGAGTAAGTGGGAACGTCTGAGGTGGAGGGTGTGCCAAGGCAAGTGCTGAAGGAAGACAGGAGCAGGGCAGATTGGGTGTGAGAGGACAGGGCCCCTGGGGATGCTTAAGGGCCCCAGACACCAATCATAGCAACTGTGGGATTAGCAGAGAGGAGAAGAAGGGAAGGAGGAAGTGAAGAGGTAGGTCATGCTCCTGTGAAAGGTCAACCAGTTTTCAAGATACTGCAATATAAGGATACTCAAAAAACTATAGGGAGTATTGGCGATGTTAACCTTTTGGAATTGTTTTGAATTTGTTTTCATTTTCCACCTGGGCTATCATCTTTGTGCTCTTCCTCCGCCCGAGACCCCATGGAGGGGCTGGGCTAATCCACTCACCATGCCCTGTCCAGCATAGCCAGTAAATATTCCATTCAGGCTGCAAGCTCCTTCGGTGCCCATAAGAATCACCTGATTTGCCAGAAAGCAGTTCATATTGCAGCTGGGCCCAGGCACAATGCCGGCCCCCTTCTAAGGGCCACTTCTAAGGGTCGAGTTTGACCCCATCTGACCTCTTTTTCATTTTCCACCTGACTAGCATATTTGTGCTCTTCCTCCGCCCGAGACCGCATGGAGCTGCTGGGCTAATCCACTTGGTGTGGCCTGTCCAGCATGGCCACCGAGTATTCCATTCAGGCTGCAAGCACCTTCATTGCCCGGAAGAATCGCCTGATTGGCCAGAAAGCAGTTCATATTGCAGCTCGGCCTGGATGCCGGCAGGCGACGCTGGCCCCCCTTCTAAGAGCCCTTTATAGGGTCTGGGTTTAACCCTGTATGGCCCTGTTTGGGCTTAGTAGGGCCCACTTACCTTCTCATTAATCTGGTGTTTTATGAGAGCCCTGCACCCTGCGGATTTCCAGTAAGCCACTGAACTCCTACTCACCTCTCTTCATGGTGCCTGAGTGCACCTGTATGAAGGGCCCCATCGACTCTTGCCATGTCTCTTCTGCAAAGCTCTCCCCTCCTTGAGGCGCCTCAGCCCATCTTGTAGTCCCAGGCATTGCCGCGTCGTATCTTTTTCTACCTGTCTCAGCGCCGCCACATTGCACACAGACCCTCCTGCCTCACTCCCTTCTTCACCCAACTGAGCTACAGCACTCCAGCAGCCTTGTGCCTCACTTCCCCACCACCTTCTCAGTGGAATGCACAATCAATGTTTCTGTCCTGCACTGTACCATCTACATACTACCCTTCTCTCCCTGCCCCTCACTTTCTATCCTAGCCATATCTGTGACTGTACTGCCGACTCTGAATTGCCTCCTACCTACTTTACTATGCTGGTATCTCGCTACTGATACTGAGGCCAGCATCAATGTCAAATGTTTTGTGCCTGTGCTGTTGACATCCACCTGCTCTGTGCAACTGTTAGGCATTTTCCTCCTTTTTGTAAAGTCTATTCTAGGTGTCCTAAAACATACTAGTGTATTTGAATGTTTTCCTTACACCCTTATTCTTGAAAGTCAAATCTAGGTGATCTTTGTTTAAATGTCATGTTCTTCACTCTTATTCTTGAAAGTCAATTATGGGTGATCTGTTTTTTAAATGTTTTTCACCCTTATTCATGAAAGTCAAATCTAGGCTGTGTTTTATATTATATGTTTTTCAGCCTTATTCCAGAAAATCAAATCTGGGTGATCTGTGCTTGAATGTTATGTTTCTCACCCTTGTTCCTGAAAGTCAAGTCTGGGAGATCTGTGCTCAATTGTTTTGCCTTTCTCCCTTTTTAAAAGCCATATCTTGGTGATCTGCAACTCCTTAATTGCTTAAATGTTACCATATCTTAGGAAACCAAATCTGCTGCCTCTTTAAATTGCTGCTGTTCTTATTAGCTAGTCCTTGCACCCCTACTCCCAATGCCTAATCATATTTGCTGTCACCCTTGCTTGGAAACTCATATCTGGTATGTGCATGCAAAAACTGGTCACTTCCAGGTTTTTCCCTCTGTGTTCTTATCTCGCTTCCTAGTATTGTGGTTTCTGTTGTTTTGTAACCTAGGCCCTACCCCTCCTGACACTTGTTTAGTGTTACTTTGATTTGTCATTGCCTGTCCTGCTAGGCCACCTGATGTGTTCCTGTCATGTGCGCCCCTCGGCATATATTTGATCATTGGTGTGCCCACCGCCATTGATTTTCCCACTACATTCTGCTGCAGCGCTGCTCGCGCTGTCTAGTGTTTCTCAAGATGGCCACCGCCGGGAGGTACTTTCTTCCAGTCCTCCCGCAGGTACTTCCTTCCAGTCCTCCCGGTGGTCAGCGCGTTTCAACTCTTACGTCTCGCTTTGGGTCCACACGCATAGTTCTTTCCTTTGGCTCCACTGAACCCAGTCACTTGTCTCACCTTGCCGCGGCTCTGTCTCTCTCTCTCTTTTGCTGCTAAGCTCTCTTTTTCCATGCTTCTGCTCGGCTATCCCTCTCTTTTCTCCCCGGCGCCTTGCGCACTGCCAGTCCCTCTCCTCTCTCCAGCTCTTCCGCCTCTCCTGCTCTTTCCCCCCTGGTTCCTCCCATCGGCTGTCTCTCTCATTGGGGTTTAAATACTCCAGTTGGTTCCACTTACTTCCGGCTGGCCTCCCAGTCTACAGCTCCTCACTCCTCTACCGGATCAGTAGTCCATTCTCATCTGCTGGGATTCACGTTGTGGAAGACGCTCTCTGGAACCTGCGGTACTCACCTATTGGATCTAGCTTGGAACATTTCCCCTGGGATTTCCAGTGACTTTCTGTTGCCTTCCACCTGCCTTCTCCATAAAGGAAAGGACTCCACACTACAGTCTCAAGTTTTTTTTTGTACCTAGTTTTTACCCAACTTGGTTATCTTGGGAGCGGGGTCACTGGCCTGCTTGTGTTTCAAGCAACCATTGTGACAACTTCGCGAGGTAGGCCATACTTCCATGAACAAAATGGCTACAGAAGGATGAAGACACCAACAATCAGCTCCAGCAGCTCAGGCGAGGAGCTTGGCGGGTGCTCAGAGTCAGACAGCGAGTTTGACAGTTCCTTGTGCAATGTGCAATCCCTCTGGCTGCTCTCTCCTCACTCCTGCCACCATGGTACTTTCCATCTCCCCTATATACTTCTATTGCTTTTGCTATCACCTATCTTACTGTTCTCTCGAAACCTGGAAGCAAAATGTTTAGGAAAGCATTCCTGGTCTCCAACCTAGGCCTGCCCATCGCTGACACCTACGTCAATGCTTCCTCCAGGCAGTCTATCACTGATCTCTTTTCACCTCCTCTCCCGACCTATAGACTCCCCATATGGTCTCAACCCTTTCCCCGTTCTCTTATTTGCCCATTACTGGAGACACCAGATGGGAAGTACTCTTTGCAGGCTTCTCATCCTCTTGGTGCATAATTAATGTCTATCAAAATGGCACTTTTCATGGCCCAGTGTGCTCAGCACAACCTCCAACATTTTGATAGGCATCTTCCATCCCTCATCAGCTTCTTCCTTCTCCTGCCTTTCCCCCTTCTGCCACCCCCCTGGACCGTTTGCCATTTCCAATGAGTGTACCATCTCCCTGTATCCCTCCTCTGAAAACCTTCAAAGGGGGCAACCAGCTTAACTGATCCTCTCTCAACACTTCTTCCGTCATTGAACACTCTTCTGACATTTATCTCCTGCTTCAAGACTTTGACCTTGACATTCTCACCCTCAGTGAAACATGGTTCAATGGCAGCTCTGTCACTGCTCTTGACACTCTCCTTCCCGAGGGCTACAAAATCCTCTCCAAGCCCAGGCCCAAATGGCCTGGAGATGTAGTGGTCCTCATCGTCTCTGAATGGTCCTGCTACCATCATACCCACTCAACCCAGTTCCTCCTTTGAATGCCTCACCTGCAGACTTGGTGTTTCACCTACCCTTTTGATTACTCTCGGTACCATCTACAGGCCCACTGGCCCAGTCTCCCTCTTCCTTTCTGAGTGTGCCAACCTCACCTCCTCTCTCCTGACCTCAACCTCCAAGCTTCTCCTCAGAGATTTCAATATTCATCTTGACACTTCTGATGTGGCCACTGTATTCTTCCGTGAACTCTGTGGCTCGCTTTCTCTCACCATTCTTCATTCTTGTCTGACCCACTCAGCCGGGCATACCTTGGATGCACTCATCTCATCAGACATCCCCATCTCTAACCCTCTCACCACTTCTCTCTCCTGATCTGACCATGATCTTTCCTCCCACCTAGAGTTCTTGGGCTCTTAGGATAGGCCTCTGCCAGCACTGCCAATCTCCTTCATCATTCGACCGGTGAAGTGAGTGTCAGTTGCTGCTTTTGCTGCCACTTCACCCCCCCTGCCATTGACTCTCCCATCGAAACATCCCTCGCTATCCTTCAACTCTCCATCTGCAACACCCCTGACATCCTTGCCACTGTCATAAGAATCTGTATGAAGCCTACCTCCAAATGCAACAGTTGGTATGATAATGACCTTGCATCTCTGAAACGCAAATGCAGAGTGGCTGAACGAAAGTGGCACATGTCAAACACATCCACTGACAAACTGACCCGTCGCCTGCTCCGAAGGCAATCTCATCTCTCCATCCCCTCCAAGAAGAGGGCCCATATCCAAGCTCACATCACTGGATCCACCAATAATACAGCTTACCTTTTCAAAATCTGTAAGGAACTCGCCAATCCAATTGCAGTTTCCAACTCTCCTCTTCCATCACAAACCCTCTGTACTGCATTGGCCTCCCACTTCATAATCAAAACCCAGGACATCCTGGCATCTCTCTCCTTCACCCCCCTCTCTACTGCTCCTCCTGCTCTCACGCCTCCGTTGGAGCCCCTCTCCCACTCCGCCATACTTTACTCCTTCCCCCCATAGCACCGAATGAGATCTCTAAAGCTGTCCGCTCTATGAATGTCTCCTCCAAACAGGTGTTCCCCATCACCTCCAGAACTATCAAGAAAAACATTTCCTCTCTAGCACCGGTCTTGGATGATTTCTGTCATCATTCCTTTGCCACTGGCTCCTTCCCACTTTCCCTCAAGCACTCCCTTCCACACCCTCTCCTAAATAAAACATCAGTCGACCCCTCTTGCCCGGCTAACTACCACCCTATCTCCATTACACCCTTCCTGGACAAACCTTTGGAGCGGTTTGTCATCCCCCAACTGACCCACCACACTGAATCGGCTTGCGGTCTTTTTGACCACCAGTCTGGCTTCAGAGCATCTAGAGGCATAAACACTGATCTCCTGAAAACCCTTGAAGATCTGCTCTCTAACCCTGATTCCAATCTCCCTCTGGTCTCATCCTCCTTGGCTTGTCCTCTGCCTTTGACATGGGCAATCATGCCACCCTCATAAAACAACTCCATGATACAGTTGGTGTCATGGATCTGGCACTGGACTGGCTGGCCTCCTTCCTTTCCAATCCTTCCTCCCAGGTGCAACTGGATACTTTCCTCTCCACCACCTCAATCTCCACCAACGGTGTCCCCCAGGGTTCTATACTATCGCTGTGGGTTTTCAACATCTACCTTGCCCCTCTGGCCCACCTCATTTTCTCCGCTCTGCATTGCCAGTGTTATGCTGATGACACTCAGCTCTCCTTGAAGCTCCCCTCCACAATCTCATCTACCTGCTCTCTCATTCCTGACTGTCTGACTGTAATTCAGGCATGGTGCATGGCTAATGATCTCTGTCTTAATGTCATTAAGACTGATATCCTTCTAATTTTGACCCCTGCTCCCTTTTTCCCTCCATCACTTTGGACGCCCTCCCTGGCCCCCACCATCCTTTGGGGCTAAAATATTGGTGTCATCTTTGACTCCGCTCTCTCCTTCTCTCCTTCTCTCCTCACATCACAGACCTTGCCAAGAAGGCCCACTTTCAACCACATTCTCCCCTTCCTTAACTTCCCCCATAAACTCAATGTCTCTCTCTTGGATGGCCTACTGCAACAGCCTCTTCCTCAATCTGCCTCTCTCCTCTCTACACCCCCTTCAACTAATGAAGCCCAAGGACTGCATCTCTCCTGCTTAAACATCTCTACACTGGATCCTGGTGGGTGCACATTCAAGACACTCTGCATCATTCACAAGGCTTTCTGGGGCCTGGGACCCCGCTACATCCAACTCTCTCTCCCGACATACCTCCCTGCTAGAGCCCTTTGGTCCTCTAGCTCCAACACTCTGCAGATCAGACATTTTTTCAAGCAGAGAGTGGGGTCAGACCTGTCTTCGGCAGGTGCCTCCCTCTGGAATCACCTCCCTGCCCCTCTTAGACGTGAGCCTGACCTCCTTATGTTCCAGAAGCTTCTCAAAACCATTCTCTTTTCTACTTCCTTCCCTCTTGCCCTCCCTTGCTAACAGCCCCCCCTCTGCCGCTGCGACTGGTGGCCTGGTCCCATATGAGTCTTAAATGGCACCAGGCCCTCCTTGACCAGTCCTTACCAGCACCCTCCCCCCTCCAGTACTACCCTTTGGGTCCCTCTTTCCTAACTAGCCTGGTGGGTTGGGCGGGCCTTCCACATTGGTCCACCCTTCATCCTTGCACTTAGCAGGGTGTCCTCCTCTAGCACCCCCCCAGCACTTGCCAGGGCCATCTCCTTGCACTTGCCTAGCTCTTGGGCCTATACTGACTCTCACCCTTCTCCCACCCTTCGCCTGTTCTTTCACGCCCTGTACTGCACTTGCATGATCTGTAGCACTGTTATTGTTGTTTATCTCCCACTTTCCCCTCCCTTTTGCCTTGTGTCACATGGAAACACCTTTTGCTGTATATTACACCTTATAAATAAACAGTAAATAAATAAATAAATACCTTCCAGGAACTTACCAATAATTTGAGGCACTATGCAGACTTAGGGGCTCATTATAATACTGGTGGTTGCCGCCGGTATAATATTTTTCGGTGCCCGCGAATGGGCAATTACCGGGTCATTACGGCCTTGCTGGACCCGGTATTTGATCATTCGCGGGCGCCAGAAAATATTCTTCCCCATTCCCATTTGAGCCCCATATGGCTCAATGGGTATGGGGTGGTTGGATGCACCGGCACCATTCATGAATGGTGCCGGTGCATCCAACGAGTTGTGTTCGCGGGTGCCGCACTGCCCGCCAGGTCAGACCTGGCGGCCAGAAAGGCACCTGCAAGCACAAACAAGAAAAAAGTGTATATTTCTAACGACACTCCCATCCCCTGCACACCTTTAAAGCTGATAAAGAATCAGTCAAGACAATATCTCAATTTTTTTACAGTCATGTATTAAAATTGTACACAAAGAAAGGTAAACAAAACTCACTACATCCAGACACTTCTGACTAACATGTCCATGTAAATAAACAGAAAAAGATCTTAACGGCCATCATAAAACAAAGGAATACACAAAATTCTTGTGATGAAATGAAAATTCAGGCTCTATGCGTTTCTGGGAACATCCCCTTCCTCAGGAGCGAAGTGATCTGTAATCATACATATATATGGAGAATCCATCAGTTGAATATTTAAATGTTATTTTCCAAAGAACACAGAAATCACTAAACATATTTTGCAAAAGTAAATATTAAGAGAACATGCCGGAACTGTCAACGCATACTAGCATAGCTCTAATACATATTGTGATAAAACAACATCTCAATGTAAGGTGTGCCCAAACATACATTAGGTGTGACTCCAAAAAAGGAAACTAAAGGGAAACATGTAAATAAACTGAAGGAAATATGGAAGTTCAAAAAAACAGAATAAAAGATGTACCTTGTATGCTAAAATCGAAGATCAGATAGCAACGGTTTATCAAATGATGCTGACTTCTCAAATTTGGTTTAGATGGGGTATACTATGAAACCCAAAAAAGGTAAATTCCAGGTGTTATGTCAAATCTGAGGTAACCTGAACCCAGGGATGATCTGTATGGAGCTGTGCAAAAAATACACACACGGCAATTGATTAACCCCAAATAAAAGCAAAAGTAGACAAAATAAAACATTCTAATCTAGATTGAGTGCTTACCTAAGCAGCATCAATCTGTAGATACTAGACAAGGGTCCACAAAAGATGTCCTTAGAGGGGACGCTAGCACCCTGAAATATTGCATCAGCCAATTGGCAAACCTATATCGATATATGCATGCCTTAGCTGTGCAGAGTACAGCAAAAAACTTTGCACAGCTGTTATGGAATGCTGGTAGAGAATAGAAAACAAAAGTGCCATCAATGTAAGAGTTCTTCATTTACCTTAATACTGTACACATGCGTATTAAATTCACTCTAGGAATAGGTGAACCAACACTACATTTCCTTGACATTCAGTTGGAGATCATCGACAACCAAATTACTACATCATTGTACCACAGATGTGAACAGTTTACTCCATTGTGCAAGCTTTCACCCTAAATCAATGATTTCTATTCTCCAATACAGTCAAATTTTACATCTAAAGAGAATAATCACAGATACTGAAGTTTTACAGGATGAATTTATGGCATTGACAAAGAAATTCACCTCCAGGGGCTATCCAGGGGGTACCCAAAGGAAATTGTTGAGGAGGCTCATGTGAAGTCACTTCCTATCACGAGAGAGCAATTACTAACACCAAAATTAAAAAAAGAAAATGCTTCACTTTTACATATCTCCAAGTACTCCAGACAGAGTCTTCACATCAAACGAATTGTGCAAAAGCACTGGTCCATCCTACATCATGATCCAACTTTGCTAGAACTGTTCCTAAATCTGAGGTATGGGTTACCTCAGATTTGACATAACACCTGGAATTTACCTTTTTTGGGTTTCATTGTATACCCCATCTAGACCAGATTTGAGAAGTCAGCATCATTTGAAAAACCTTTGCTATATGATCTTCGATTTTAGCATACAAGGTACATCTCTTTATTCTGTTTTTTTTTTACACATCCATATTTCCTTCAGTTTATTTACATGTTTCCCTTTTAGTTTCATTTTTTTGAGTCACACCTAATGTATGTTTGGGCACACCTTACATTGAAATGTTGTTTTATCACACTATGTATTAGACCCATGCTAGTATGCGTTGACAGTTCCGGCATGTTCTCTTAATATTTACTTTTGCAAAATATGTTTAGTGATTTCTGTGTTCTTTGGAAAATAACATTTAAATATTCAACTGATGGATTCTCCATATATATGTATGATTACAGATCACTTCCCTCCCGAGGAAGGGGATGTTCCCCGAAAAATCTAGAGTATGAATTTTCATTTCATCACAAGAATTTTGTGTATTCCTTTCTTTTATGATGGCCATTAAGATCTTTTTCTGTTTATTTACATGGAAATGTTAACCAGAAGTGTCTGGATGTAATGAGTTTTGTTTACCTTTCTTTGTGTACAATTTTAATACATGACTGTAAAAAAATTCAGATATTGTCTTGACTGATTCTTTATCAGCTTTAAAGGTGTGCAGGGGACGGAAGTGTCTTTAGAAATAGACACTTTTTTCTTGTTTATGTTTTGCACGAGCCCCGTGTCAGGGCTTGTATTCCTCCCCAGCACCCGGAACAATTTATGTTGATATCAAGTATTGAGTATATGTTCTCTAATTTGGAGTGCACCTATTGAACTCTACTGTGTTTATGTCTTGGACCCACGAGCAAAACTCATAGTTTGCCAGTCCGGTATTAACGGCGCCGGTAGCTTACCGGCGCCATAACTACCGGACCGGCAAACTTATAATGAGGTCCTTAGGCTATGCAGAAATACTTAATAAGATTTGTATAGGTATTTTTGAGGAGAATGTGAAAGCACTCTTAAAGGGAAGACCGAGTTCTAACATGTTTCATGAAGATTGCACTGTGTCTGATGTCATATTGACTCTTCAAGAAAGACATGTTTCTTGTGTTGCTTTGATATGTACACTTGCAGAGTGCAACAAGTTCACTTCTACAATGCTGCTCTCTGAAAAGCAAAATATTGTGTTGATAAAACCATGAGTTGTTTTAAATGGCCATGTTATGCCATTAGAGTTAGATGAAAGAGCAAAAGCTTGATTAGTTCAAATAGAGAATTCAATTTCTAAAACAGCAGGTCTGGAGCAGTTTTAAATCTGTGCATCAATGCATGAGTAATGGTAAAGAGGAACTTGAATGTAGAAATGTCTAGTCAATGGAGCAATGGGAAGAGTATTGCAGTTCATACTTCTCCCCACAGTATAAATATTGAACATGTTGCAGTAAAGTTTAATCGTGTAGAAGTAACTCATTTGCTTTCTCAGACCTGTGCACGTTGCATGCTTTTTAAGGATGCCTTTGTGAAAAGAGCACAATTTCCATTGTGCTCTGCATATGCAATCGCTATTCATAAAGCACAAAGGTTAACTTTAGAAGCAGCACTTATTGACATTGGTCATGTAGTGTTCAAAGAAGGAATGTCACGTGTGAAAAATATTGAAGGTGTATTTTTAATAAACGTTGATGAAAGAAAAGTGACAGCTGACATTTCTTGCATTAAAAAACTTAATAGGTTATGTGTAATGTGTGCTCTGCACCTTAACCTTATTTATACCTGTATCTGCTAAGCACTTAGCAAGGAAACATAAGGAACCATTGAAACTACATTCAAGTAAAATACTAACTCTTAAGATTAAAAAGCCAGAGAATCTACCAGAGCTGGAAAATCATTCAAATATGACATACTCTGAGTGCAGATTTAGTAATGAAAAAGGAGTTGAAGGCTATTCTAATACAGCTTTGTGTACGTTGTTTCAAATGACACCACTGATAGATGAAATAGTTTCAACAGCAGACAAGCAGCTAGGTGTGGAACTTTTATTTCTTAAAATATCTGTAGATGTAAGACCACACAGTACACATTCGGCAATGTCAATCTGAAGTATATGCAGATGTTGCAAGTAGAAATCAACAATTTTCAAAAAATACTCAGAAAGATAGCCCAGAATTTTAAGTTATTGTCTTCTATTTATTACTGTGGGATATTGTTGGTGTAGATGTAGTAATTAGTTACTAGTGGAACCATATGTGCCCTCAATGCAAGAAAGATTGCACTACTCAGGACATTTCTGAAAGAGTTTATCATGTTCCTATCCCTGATCAGAAAAGGGGGCATTTTTCGGATCTAACTAAAGCTTTCCATGACATGCATTGCAGTGCTGTTGCTATAATTCACGGTCTACACTGCATGATCTAGTTTTTAATAAGTATCTATTGATAATGTTTCAAAAATACAGTGTAGATACTAGGAAAATTAACACTCCAGTAATCGATTTTCTATTGGAAAAAAAACGTTTAAGATGTGTGCAATTATTTTTCATGATGGAGCATCCATTCACTGTGGACATTTCACAACATGGGTGCAAACATAAGTAGATTGACCTTTTTGCAATGACTCTGTGGTCACACATCAAGCTAGATTGCCAAAGGGTTTAAAGAATGCTTACTTAATGATGTTAGAACCAACATTTAAAATATGTTTTATATTCTTGGTTGTTATAACATGCATATTGAAATATTTAAATGGAAGAATAGGCTAAAAAGTGTTTTATATAAAGTAGAAGATAGATTGTTACTAGGATGTAAAATAAATGCACTATGCAATACATGTATAGAAAAGGTTCTCAAGATGGTATAAAGTAGATGAACAAACAGCATTCTGCAATCTTCTATTTCTGTTTTATTGTGTAAAGCAGTGCATATTTTAATTTATACAAATGTTCCCTATAAGTACTAGGCTACATAAGTGGTTGCATGCACATTATTTTGAGTGTTGGACAGTGTAGATGTTCATAACTGTTCAGATCTGAAACAAGTAAACAGTAGGAAGTAGAGGCAAAAAAAGTAAAGTACAATGTTTCTAAAATAAATGACATCTAACTACTAATAAGAGTTTTAGGGAAGCATTAAGATATATTGGGCCTCATCACAAGTCTGGCAGTAATCTGGCGCAATTCCCGCCGAGCGGAAATAGCGTTACCGCCAGTTTGGGCAGTGAAATTAGCGCTGCATCATAACTGGCGTGAATGTGCACCTGACTCCGGTGGTTACGCTATTGACTGGTGAAAATTGTGCCGAAATAAGGGCTACTGCTGGAACTTCAGTGATAATAGTGCTACCGCCGGCGATCACTATGCTATTAGCCCTGACGCTATTAGCGCTGGGGGAAATTCTGTCAGCTCCGGAATGGGAAGCATTGTGGTGGCCATTTTGAAAAACACAACCCATCAAATATCTCCACTTCATGCAGCCATCTGGATCTGGAAACACTCCTGAATGTCTCAGGAGAGGATCAGAGGCAAGGTGGATGACAATTGACTCAGAAAACCAAAGTTAGTAAGGGGGAGCTGGTGATCCTGACTCATGAGGTTGTTGCTCACACTGATGAGCCATATGGCCTTCACCAAAGGAAACCATCAGCACAGAGCAGGACAGCCAACTGGCATGCCATCAGCCAGACAGTGACAGCTGTGGCCGGCATCCCCCGTGATGGGGAGGACTGTCACAAATGCTGGAGTTACCTCAAAGTCAGCGTGCATTTGGCTGCTGTCACAACACCGCCGGGAGTAACCCAACCACAGATAGTGGATTTAAGGTAGCCCAGTGTACCTTTCTTGTCCTATGCAAGACTGGACAGAGCGCACAGTTTCCCAAAAATAGCCTGCCTGTGCAGACAACCTGGTGGTAGGTCCTGCTTTCGCGGGACTGAAGTCCAAGGTATGCAAAATTTGCCAAAGGAGTTTAGAATTGTGTGTGTATTTTAACCAATATGAAGGTAGAGCGGGTGGCCAAGTCCCTGTTAGCTATCCATGTCAAAATGACATGTGGATGGGTGCTGTGAGGTAGTCTGGAGAGTATTCCAGAATAGGAGACTCTTTATGTTTCCAGCTAAACCTAATTTCTGTCATGGTCGAAAGCTGCTTTCATATGACAAAGATATTGTGCAACGTGTCTTAACATGGTGTATGATAGCACATGTATGTGGATGGGTGGGTGGCCATGCCTTTGGCTATCTTCCATACACATGGAGTGTGATCCTGGATGTGTTCTTGGTTTGTAGCTGAGTTCAACACAGTGGCTATACTCAACATGCATCTAAACTTAAAGTGTGGGTGAGTTCAAAGCGCAGGTAAATTCAACTCATTGGCTATACGTGAATACAGTTAAATGCGATTGTGGAGAGCATAATGATTTGCAACGTAACACGGTTCAATAAAAGAAATGTGCATGCAAGAGTCTGCGAATTAGCAGCCCCAATGTTTAAACTAGCTAGTTTATTTAACAATAGAGCTGCTTCCCTTCTACTGACTTGCATATCACCACTTAGAATAGCACAAACAAGATGCACTGTTGTCCCACATGTGGGAACTTCACAGTTATACTATGTTATGATACATTATAATATGTTTGTTTTTGTATCAATAGTGCTAAGATCTAGTGCAGAAAAATAAGAAAGTTGTGTAGCATTGTAAAGACATTGGATGTATCAGTAGCAACTGAAACAGACAAAATAGAAACATTTGAGGTGTTGCTTAAATTAAACAAGGTCTCCATTCGAACTGAGATAATTTAGGAGACTATTCAAGAGCCATGACAGATGCACTTAATTAAGAAGAAACACAATTAAACAGACATGTTTGAGCCAGAACAGCAATCTTTGATAACATTCTTTCTTGGACTGCTAATCGGTGCAGGTTCTGTAGATGAAGAAATGTATGAGTGAAATTATGAGAATTAAATTTGCTAAGATTGAAGTTTATTGATATGCTTTTTCCAACAGCCCACCAATAAAGAATCACACTAGTGAAGTCTGGCTACCAATAAGACACCAGCAATGTGGCTAAAGTGAACTTGAGATAGAAATTGACATGATTTTTCTAAGAAGATGGAGATAGTATGTGATAGAGTTGACAACAAAATGAATCTGTTTTATCATGTCCATCACAGGGTCAAAAGGACATCTACAGTTTTAATTTTACCATTAATCAGAACCTCATTATTGTCGATGGAAAAAGACATATGTTTTTCCAAATTGTTCAGATTTGTGTTGGTTCCACTAATGGCACATTCTATTTTTGGAGTATTGAGACCTAGCCAGTTTGAGACTCCACAATGCTTGTCAGAGAAAAGTACAAAGTTAAGTTTGGTGTTATCAATTGTAGAATCGAGAGAGAGAGAGAGAGGTAGAGAGAGAGAGCGAGAGAGAGTCTAAAGTAGAGCTGCGTTTTGTCTTCCTAATATTTGAATATTAGGTCTAGTGTGAATAAGAAATCAAGCAGATGCTTAAAATATATATTACATAAAATTGCGGAGAAGTGTGAGCTTTATAACCACAAAATACTAGAGTTCTTGTAAATGAACAATTGTTCAATCTGACATGGAAGGTCCTTATGGAAAGGAATGACACAAAACAATTTGAGACTGCGTTCAACACTCTAGTCACCAAAAACAAGCATTCCAGAATGATTTGTGATACCAGGTATCGAGTAGCGCTGATTCATTAAGCATTATCAAGAGAATGCCTTTCTTGATGGTTATCATTGCTAAATGAGAGGTTCTCGTGATTTTCAAGTAGGGATGTCAAAGTGCCTCGTTAAGGTTGAAAAACATATTTTCCTGGAACAAATCAAGGTGTGCTTGAAGCTGAAGGGTACTCACCTTTTCAAGAATATTATCCGGAAAATATGTTTTGGCAGTTGGTCAATGCTTAGAGAAACTTTCACAATCAAGGAAAGTCGTTTTCAAATGTAGTGCAATCTCCAATATTTTAATGTATTAGGACCAAGGCCTTAATAGAGTGAATTGTTAACAGAAGATGTAAGGAAAGATAATAAATAGATCATCCATACAACCCAGTGTAAGAAATGTGTGACAAGGGGTAACTAGGCTGGATGGCAGTTTCATGGTAGAGATAATGGCCTCATTACAGGTTTGGAGGTAGTCATGGTGCTATTAGCACCATGGCTGCCTCCAAACCGGGCTCCATTCCCGGGTTCCTTCAATGAGGAATAACCAGGTCATTCCAACATTGGTGGACCCGGTAATTCCTCCTTGAAGGAACCATTCCCCATTCCCTTTCTAGCCCCCATAGGGCTCAATAGGCATGGGGAGGGAGGTAATATCGGGCACATTACGAATGGCCCGTTATTACCTCCCTCTTCCCCTCGCGGGACCCTGGTCTGGGTCCCGCAAAGGGAACCTCGAAATCGGCGCTCCCGTAATGAAGAGTGCCGGTCCTGTACCGGCACCCTTCATTACGGGAGCGCCACCCTTGTAATGAAGCCCAATATCATAAAGTTCCACTGAAGAAAATGGTTTAAAACAAAAACAATGGAATTGGGGCAGTATCACATTGAAACTGAGAGTGAGTAAATGTCAAAGGGGAAAATTATCCCTGCAATGTAATGTTAATTTTAAATTGTGAGTGGGTATTTACAATTTTGTATCCAAAGCAAGTCTGCGAGGAACTGTGTGCGGAAAACACAAGACATGCTCTGCTTTCTAAATATGTGGTTTTGAACATTCCATTAGGGGATTAATGGTTCCCATTTTAAGACTTTTCCTACGTTTGAGAACATACTATATTTAAGGGTTATATCATGTGAATAAGGACTCTTTTCTTAAAATGCAAATATAAACTCGAAACGTGGAGTTCTTTCAATGAAAACTGGTGTGTGTCCCCTGCTTCCATCAGTTTTATGGTGCTTTAGAGAAGGCATCCAATCTAGACCTGCATTCCATGCAAACTATTCCTTCACCCAATAGTTGTAAAGTAAAAAGGCTCCTTTTTCTTCTTTAAGAATGAACTGACCAATGGGGACTTCTTTTCCAATCCTTTCACTCTGCACCATCTGAAGAAGTCTATGGTCCTTCGAAAGCTAATGTACTGCTTCATCTCTGCGTAGTAATTCCAGTAGGTATCAAAACCTCAATTTTATATGATTTTAAAAGTGGACAAACATGGTCGCCAAATCTTTTTGTTGTGCTAATTGTTCCATAAAAGCAGCATATAAAAAGGAAAAATGAGAGATCCTTGTGCTTATTTAAATAGTAAGACCCTATAACAGATCATTCACTCTTCAATTCTGGGGTAAATGTTGCCATGGGCAATGTACCTAGTCAGAGGTTCAGATAAACCGATCTCCACTAAAAGGCCTGAGTATGAATCCAGTCCAAATTCGGTTTTGCTTGATAAATAACGTTATGTCATCTGGATTTCTCAAGACCAATACATCTATAAAATCACCCAAAACATTGTGGCTAATTTTCCTGAGCATTCTAGATATGCTCAGGAAATGAACTCGGCATTCCCTTCAGGCATCATTAGGAGTTTAAGCAGGATTTCCATATGTATCATTGCCAAGCACACAGTGTAGGTAAATTATACACAGAAAGACTGCATACTATCATTTCCAATTCAGTTCTGTGGCAGCAGAAAATGCAAGCCAGAGTAGAAGGACACATATGCCATTTGTTAACAGCAATTGGCGTATGATTGTACCATAAGGCTCCCAAATTAGCATTGCTCACCCCATCCACCAACATCAGCCCAAGCACCTGCCCCCTTCAACTAAATATGTTTTTTCATGGCCCATTCTCCATGCTAATGTGCCACCTTAACTGCTTCTGCTGCTGCTACCACGACTGCTGTTGTTTGTTCTTTCCCCACTGAATGATGCATAGCCCTAATTTCGTCAACTCTAATCCTGATACTGCTGTACCGACTTCTTCAACAGCCCTACCCACCTCTCCAACTGTTCCCCCACATACCTACCCCCAATCCAGGCACCACTATCTGGCCCCTGCTGCCCCCAACATCCCTGGCCTGCCCACAAATCACCTTCACATCATCCCCAGTCACCTTCAGAGAAACCCTATTGTGCCTGCTAATTCTCTGCTCTGGTAGCCAGATCCTGCAGCCTCCTCCCTGTCTAACCACCTTCCCTCCTTCTTTTCCCCACAACACCGGGCACCCTCCAGGTTGTGGGAGAGATAAGGGTCCTGTTGGCGGTTGTTGGGAATGAGGCAACATGCCCCATACTTGTGGAGGACCAGAAGACCACAGTACACCCGCACAACATAGTATGGAAGGCCATCAGACAGAAAGTAAATGCAATGGGGACCGCTCCCTGAAGGGTGGACTAAATCCAGAGGTGATGCAGGACCTAAAGATGCATGCCTAGAAGCTGGTCTCCAACCACAGCATGGGGTGCTTTGTCATAGCAAAAAGGGGGAGCATGCACTGACCATCATCAAAATTGTCAGTCTCAAGGGATTTGAAGTAAAGACTGGTTTTGAAGGAGTACACCACATGCATGCAGGACAAAAAATAATTGTGTAATTTTCCAAGCATGGGAATGGGAAAGACCTTTTGTCTGGGATCAGGGGCGTTGCTATGTTTGTAAAAGATCCGGGGCTACGCTAATGAATAGGGACCCTCATTCCCCCCTGCACTCCCAGCAATGCCTCTGCCTGTGACACAAATTACCACAAACACACACACCAACACCTTTTCTAAGAGCTCTCGACATGTGACATCACCAATTCATTTCCCTCTCAAAGACATGCTCCTCCTTACAATCTGCACCTATTTGGGTATGTGTTGCCATTGAGTGTATATGATGGTTCGATATCTTTTAACAGGTCAATGGGCACATCCTACCCCATGCGTATGTATGGAAAAATTGCCTGTTGCATCACAGTTTTTGTTGGCAACAGGGACCACTGGGAAAGACCCTTTTACACAATGTTTCAAGGCACCCACAACCATGTTCCAGCACTCACCCTCTGCTTCTTTGCACCCCACACTACATTCACACCCACAATCGCCTCCCACCCCATCACGTGTCAATACACTCACCTCTCAGACAAAACACTTTTCCTTGAATCACAAACCATGCTGTCTATCACCTGCCACGCCAGTCGCTACATGCGTGACTGTAATGTACAATGTAGAGGAACCAACCATCACACATGCACAAAAACCATGAAGATGGCCATATATCCACATGCCCCATTTCCCTTTTTGCAAGTCAGAACTCTACACCACTTACAAATTTCCAACTGGAGCAATGAGAATGCATGAATCTTTTGACAGTGCATGCACTGGATTTAGAAGTCATTCCAAAGAGAGGTTCCTGCAGTGTCACACATGCACATTTGAAAATCCATGGACAGGGCCATTAGGTGGGCAGTATTCATCCAATAATGGTTTTCTCACACATCACATGCAGGGAGCACTTCCCTTGCATTCATGCAGCATTAACATGGCATCATACAAAATCAAGTGGGAGCACATCAAAGTGCCCACTCGCAGATGTGCATCTGCTATAGTGCATTTTGATGTGCATTTGCCAGAGTTATGTTGATCTCACCACCCTCTCAGCCATATCATATAGAGGCAGATGCACGATTCCACATTTAACAATGATGCCACTGCAGCGAGCTATTTTGTGTGCCTGCTTCTAGGAATGACAAGTCAGACTACAGGACAGTGTGCATGGAAACAGAAGGAGGCGGGGGAGTGGTGACTGTGTTGGCACCGAGTGACATATGTGAATCCATGTGTAGTTGCATCTTCATCATATAGTGCTTTAGGAAACCAGAGTGTAAAGGCTCTGTCCCATAGCCTACCTATGCTTCGAATGTCATCCATATTTAAACACTGATGGGCTGTTGCATGCACGACCCCTGATATACATTAGCTCTCTGTCAGCGATATGATATCAAAGGTTTCTTTGGTGTGCAGACTGCTCACAATGTCAAATATGGAATGCAGTTAGTCACATGCCATGTTGCACGTTATTCGCCCATAATCATAAGCACAAAACTGCCAGATGTCACTGCAGCACACACAAACCTGGCATGATCAAGTCAATTAGCTGTTCAACAGCTTTTCCATCATTGTCATATCATTGATCCTCATTCAGAGTTTGGTGTTCATTTGCCAGTAAATCTGACAAATCACTGCCAAACTCAATTACCGTTACCACCACTTGGTCCCATGGGGTTACCATGGGATTGCAAGTGGTGGTAATTCACCATTATGCGAGTTCATGGGACACAATAGAGATTGTTGGCGGATTTACTGCTGGAAATATTACAGTGCAGTAAATCTACCAATTTATGGAGCGAACCCCTCCAAAAATAAGCAGATGTATTGCACAGTAATTCTGCTGGTGGTACATCAGACACATTAATATAATTTGGTGGTGTGGAAAAAACTGTGGAAATTCCCTTACCATCAAAAAAGTGGTGGTATGGAATTACAGCAACTTATTTCCTGCACCGCCAAACTTGGAATGAGAACCTTGTGCCCGGCTGGCTGTGGTGGTTGTCATGGTATTGGTGACTGTGTCTGGAAATCATGAACTGTGTAGATATGTAAGCCCTTGTTCACCTAGATGTTGTGCAATGATGTCTTACACAAATGCAGGGCTTTACAGGAGTGCACCTCCGGATAGGTGAAGACATCGGAAGCATGATTTCAGAATAACAAAATGCCACTCGATGAAGATTATGTTGATGCTGGTGGCCCTAGGCATGGAGTTGTACGTCTGCTGTGTCATAGTGTTATGGATCAACATTTTGGTCAAGAGATATGCATGTGGTTGCAGGAAACATTACCTAGTTAGAGAAAGAGAGCTTGAGTGTGGCTGCATGTATTTAAGGCATGTCTGATGTCAAAGCAGACATGTACCACATGTTTCTCAAGTTTGCCCTGTCTATGTGAATCTGAGTGAGATGGTATGACTTTCCCATTGGCAGGTGTTTTACATGGTGGTGTGTATGCATGCACCTTTATGTTGGGTAAGCAAGGTGTTATGATTTTGCACACATGATCTCCAGCACACAACTGCACTTGAAACAGCAAACTATTAAAGATCCAGCTGGACAACAAATTACTTTAAAGCCTACGGAAATTAATAACGTTTTCAATCCATTTTACACCGACCTATATAAAAATGAATCTCTTATAAATGCAACTGATGGTGGGTTTCTGGAAGGATTACAACTTTCAAAGATTTCTCAGGAAGAATAAAAAAATCTGGAAAAGAATATACCATTAGATGAGGTAAAGGAAGCAATTGGTAAAATTAATACTGGTAAGACACCTGAACCAGATGGGCTACCGGTAGAATTCTACAAATGGTTACCAAATTCAGCATTGACTCTCTTGTTGAATATGTATATATCTTCCCATTCTAGGGGTTGGCTCCCACCAACCACTAGGCACGCTATGATCTTGGTGTTTTTTTTAAAAAAAAGGCAAGGACGAGACACTAGCTTCAAGCTACAGACCAATTAGCCTAATAAATGTGGACAACATTTTGGCTAAAATACTAGCGATGAGATTGGAAGATCTGCTGCTGAAATTAATACATCAAGATCAATCTGGTTTTGTTAAAGAAAGAAGAACCTCCAGTAATATCAGGAAGCTGTTCCATACCATATCTATGGCAACTGAGTAAACAGAGGATTCTGCGAACTTATCATAAAATGCAGAAAAGGCCTTTTACAGAGTAAATTGGCAATTTATGTTTACGGTTCTAGAGAAAATGGGGTTTGGCACTCAATATCTTTCTTGGGTTAAATTGCTCTGTTCCAAACCAATGGCTGATGTAAACATCAATGGGCAAAGATCAGAATCATTTGAACTTGAAAGGGGAACAAGACAGGGATGCCCCTTGTCCCCTTGTTGTTTGTAATTGTAATAGACCTATTAGCTGTAGCATTGAAGACAGAGGAAGGTCTTCAAGGTATCAGCTGCTGGGGCACGCAACAGAAAATATGGTTATACGCCAACGATTTGTTATTAGTTCTTAAGAATCTGAGACATTCATTACCCTTACTGATGGATATTTTGACAACCTTTAATTTATACTCTGGTTATAAGATAAATTGGGCTAAATCCAAGGTCTTGCCCTTGGTGCTGTTCTGTGATAAGACTTATATAACGCAGCAGGTCTTTAAGTGGTGTGCAGAGAAATTGTCATACTTAGGAGTATGGATTTTGCCAGGTATCACTGACTTTATTACAGATAATATGAATATGGTCTGCAACACATACAAAATAGACATAGAGTGATAGAACATGCTAAACTTATCCCTATGGGGAAAGGTTAATGCATTGAAAATGGTGTCTACACCGAGAATAAATCATGCGCTGAGTATGATCCTGCTAGACATTAAAAGGAAATATTGGCTGGAATTGGATAGACTGACTCAGAATTATTTATGGGATCAAAAATCACCACGTCTAAAATTAAGTAAACTACAGCTGCCCTTGGAAAAGGGAGGTTTGGGGGTGCCTAATTATAAAGCTTATCATTTTGCCCTTATGTCACAAACCCTGATTGAGTTTACAAAACCGAATCTGAATGAATGAGTCTGTGCTGAATCTAGTCATGCTGGACCTCTGCTACCTAGAGCTCTGTTGACGACTTTACCGAGAAAGTGTGGGATGACTCATCCCTTGACAAGAAGTCTACATTATTCCTGGAAAAGTTTGAATAATCACCTACTACTGATCCTTGTTCTCCCACACATTCACCTGCTACTGTCCCCCGTTCCTACATGCACTCCCAACGGCAGCGACAGAGGCAGCAGCACAGTCAGAGGGGTTTCCCGGCTGGTGGACCAGTGTCTTTGCGCCCCTTTCCACGGTGGCGGTTGCCATGGCGACTCCTTCACGCTCTGTGGCGAAACAAGGGCGTATGGAAACCCACGGTTCACATGCCCGGAAGACGCCTGCAACACCAATCCCTGTCTGCGTTGCGTTTCACGTGACACGCAGCTGCGGTCACGTGACCGTGTCACATGACCACGCTCGTATTTGAAAAAGGGCGAGCAAACGCGGAAACATTGCTTCACAGCTTCCTCAGAACTGCTTGGCGTTTTGGTTACTCTTGTTATTCTCGTACTACCTTGATCACGGAGCGTTTGCTTGGACTGTCTTTTTGATTTTCCTCACTTGGATTTTGGCGCGCTCTCTGATTACCTGGATTTTTTTACCACTGGCTTGGATACTGGATTTGGTACTTGGATTTCCCTGTCTCCAGTTCTGACTGTTTGGCTCCTGACCTCCGATTGTGTTTTGGTTTGATCACGGATTACGTTCTTATTCCCTACCGAACTCAGGTGTCTCCCGGAGTGCCTTCAGAACACCTCAGCCTTCTTCTGCTGTCAGCGATACTACCTGCCTACGCCTACAGCTTCCCATCTGCCCACTATAGGTAAGCTGCTGCTGCATTGTCACTACCGTCCCTACCATTGTTGCCAATTATCACTGCTTAACATAACCCTTCATTGCCTTACAGTGGTTAGGGGGTTCTTCCGGCTTCCCGGTTGCAGGCTGACGACACTCTACACCTGTGGCCTCAAAGATTGCTGGAGTAGTATTTTTGCTCTTACTCGTGTGGTACTTGGGGACAGAGGTATAATTTATCTACACGACCATCAAGTCAGGACACTCATTAAGAGACCCTAATGCCTCTATATGGTCAATCTAAATATCAAGGGGGTAAGTCATAGAATTCAGCGCACAAGTGGCGCATGCGGCTGGCGCACAGTGTGCGCGTGCGAATCCCTGTGCCAGCCGTGTGCGCTAAAATCCATTTCTGCGCACAGCGTATTCATGGATTCCAGCCACCAAAACCAGCCATGCGCACAGTGGCGCAGTGACCCTGCAGCAGCGCCAGTTACGCCCTCAAGAACGCCTCTCGCGCAGGGAAAAGCCATCAATATACCCAATCCAGCGCAAAGGGCTGCGCTAACCCTGTACCAGCACGGTAACGGGCTACGTGTATCACCGGGGTGCGCGGGAAGTACCTCACGCAATTGGCCCCGTGCGAGCAGGGTACGCGTATTTCAGGGGTGCGCGGGAAGTTCCACACGCGATTTCCGCAGGGTACGTGTATCTCAGGGGTGTGCGGGAAGTGCCACACGCGATTTCAGCAGGGTACGTGTATTTCAGGGGTGCTCGGGAATTTCCACACGCGATTGGGTCCGTGCGAGCAGGGTACACGTATCTCAGGGGTGCGCGGGAAGTGCCACACGCGATTTCAGCAGGGTACGTGTATTTGAGGGGTACGCGGGAATTTCCACACGTGATTGGGGTACGCGTATCTCAGCGGTGCGCGGGAAGTGCCACACACGATTTCAGCAGGGTACGTGTACTTTTCAGGGGTGCGCAGGAAATTCCACACGCAATTTCATCATGGTATGTGTATTTTGGGGTGCGGGGGAAGTTTCACACGTGACATCAGCAGGGCACGTGTATTTCAGGGGTGCGCGGGAAGTTCCACACGCGATCTCATGAGGGTACGTGTATCCCGTGGTGCGGGGGAAAATTCACATGCGACATCAGCAGGGTACGTGTATTCCAGGGGTGCGCGGGAAGTTCCACACGCGATTCCATAACGGTACGTGTATTCCAGGGGTGCGCGGGAAGTTCCACACGCGATTGGGCCCGTGCGAGCAGGGAAAGCGCATTTCAGGGGTGCGCAGGAAGTTCCACACGCGATTCCATCAGGGTACATGTATTACAGGGGTGCCCGGGGAGCACCACACGTGAATTGCACGTGTGGGTCCTCCCAGGTGTTCCCTCTACACCCTCCACGGCCCCTGCAGGTGGCTCACACCACAGGGGCCTACCCTGCACATGTCCTGCAGGCACACCATCCACCATGGCCATGACCCCCAGCCAACCCACATGTCAACTTGCACTACTGCCCACCAACGCATGTCCCCCTGCACCCCCAGTCACCAGGGGCACCCTCCAACAGGCCCCCACCCATGTCTCCCAGCACCCCCACCCCCCAGCAGTGCAGGGGCACCCACCACCAGGCCCCCACCCATGTCTACCACCACCCCCACCCCCCAGCCACCAGGGGCACCCACCACCAGGCCCCCAGCCATGTCTCACAGCACCCCCACCCCCCAGCAGTGCAGGGGCAGCCTCCACCAGGCCCCCACCCATGTCCAACTCATGTCTCCCACCACACCTACCCCCCAGCACTGTGGGGCACCTGCCACCAGGCCCCCACCCATGTCCAACTCATGTTCCCCACCACCCCCACCCCCCAGCACTGTGGGGCACCTGCCAGCAGGCCCCCACCCATGTCCAACTCATGTTCCCCACCACCCCCACCCCCCAGCACTGTGGGGCACCTGCCAGCAGGCCCCCACCCATGTCCAACTCATGTTCCCCACCACCCCCACGCCCCAGCACTGTGGGGCACCTGCCAGCAGGCCCCCACCCATGTCCAACGCATGTTCCCCACCACCCCCACCCCCCAGCAGTGCAGGGGCACCCACCACCAGGCCCCCACCCATGTCTCCCAGCACCCCCACCCCCCAGCCACCAGGGGCACCAACCACCAGGCCCCCACCCATGTCTCCCACCACCCCCACCCCCCCAGTCACCAGGGGCAGCCTCCACCAGGCCCCCACCCATGTCCAACTCATGTCTCCCACCACCCCCACACCCCAGCACTGTGGAGCACCTGCCAGCAGGCCCCCACCCATGTCCAACTCATGTTCCCCACTACCCCCACCCCCCAGCACTGTGGGGCAACTGCCAGCAGGCCCCCACCCATGTCCAACTCATGTTCTTCACCACCCCCACTACCCCAGCACTGTGGGGCACCTGCCAGCAGGCCCCCACCCATGTCCAACTCATGTTCCCCACCACCCCCACCCCCCAGCACTGTGGGGCACCTGCCAGCAGGCCCCCACCCATGTCCAAATCATGTTCCCCACCACCCCCACCCCCCAGCAGTGCAGGGGCACCCACCACCAGGCCCCCACCCATGTCTCCCAGCACCCCCACACCCCAGCCACCAGGGGCACCCACCACCAGGCCCCCACCCATGTCTCCCACCACCCCCACCCCCCCAGTCACCAGGGGCAGCCTCCACCAGGCCCCCACCCATGTCTCCCAGCACCCCCACCCCCCAGCCACCCGGGGCAGCCTCCACCAGGCCCCCACCCATGTCTCCCAGCACCCACACCCCCCAGCCACCAGGGGCAGCCTCCACCAGGCCCCGACCCATGTCACCCACCACCCCCATCCCCCAGTCACCAGGGGCAGCCTCCACCAGGCCCCCACCCATGTCTCCCAGCACCCCCACCCCCCAGCACTGTGGGGCACCCTCCACCAGGCCCCCACCCATGTATCCCACCACCTCCACCCCCCAGAAGTGCAGGGGCACCCACCACCAGGCCCCCACCCATGTCTCCCACCACCCCCACCCCCCAGCAGGGCAGGGGCAGCCTCCACCAGGCCCCCACCCATGTCTCCCACCACCCCTACCCCCCAGCCAACAGGGGCAGCCTCCACCAGGCCCCCACCCATGTCTCCCACCACCCCCCCAGTCCCCAGGGGCAGCCTCCACCAGGCCCCCACCATGTCTCCCAGCACCCCCACCCCCCAGCCACCATGGGCAGCCTCCACCAGACCCCCACCCATGTCTCCCACCACCCCCAACCCCCAGCACTGTGGAGCACCCACCACCAGGCCCCCACCCATGTCTCCCAGCACCCCCACCCCCCAGCAGTGCAGGGGCAGCCTCCACCAGGCCCCCACCCATGTCCAACTCATGTCTCCCACCACCCCCACCCCCCAGCACTGTGGGGCACCTGCCAGCAGGCCCCCACCCATGTCCAACTCATGTTCCCCACCACCCCCACCCCCAGCACTGTGGGGCACCCTCCACCAGGCCCCCACCCATGCCTTCCACCACCCCCACCCCCCAGCAGTGCAGGGGCACCCACCACCAGGCCCCCACCCATGTCTCCCACCACCCCCACCCCCCAGCAGTTCAGGGGCAGCCTCCACCAGGCCCCCAACCATGTCTCCCACCACCCCCACCCCCCAGCCACCAAGGGCAGCCTCCACCAGGCCCCCACCCATGTCTCCCAGCACCCCCACCCCCCCAGTCACCAGGGGCAGCCTCCACCAGGCCCCCACCCATGTCTCCCAGCACCCCCACCCCCCAGCCACCAGGGGCAGCCTCCACCAGGCCCCCACCCATGTCTCCCACCACCACCACCCCCCCAGCACTGTGGGGCACCCACCACCAGGCCCCCACCCGTGTCTCCCAACACCCCCACCCCCCAGCAGTGCAGGGGCAGCCTCCACCAGGCCCCCACCCATGTCCAACTCATGTCTCCTACCACCCCCACCCCCCAGCACTGTGGGGCACCTGCCAGCAGGCCCCCACCCCTGTCCAACTCATGTTCCCCAGCACCCCCACCCCCAGCACTGTGGGGCACCTGCCAGCAGGCCCCCACCCATATCCAACTCATGTTCCCCAGCACCCCCAACCCCCAGCACTGTGGGACACCTGCCAGCAGGCCCCCACCCATGTACAACTCATGTTCCCCACCACCCCCACCCCAGCACTGTGGGGCACCTGCCAGCAGGCCCCCACCCATGTCCAACTAATGTTCCCCACCACCCCCACCCCCCAGCACTGTTGGGCACCTGCCAGCAGGCCCCCACCCATGTCCAACTCATTTTCCCCACCACCCCCACCCCCCAGCAGTGCAGGGGCACACACCACCAGGCCCCCACCCATGTCTCCCACCACCCCCACCCCCCCAGTCACCAGGGGCAGCCTCCACCAGGCCCCCACCCATGTCTCCCACCACCCACACCCCCCGGCAGTGCAGGGGCAGCCTCCACCAGGCCCCCACCCATGTCTCCCACCACCCACACACCCCAGCCACCAAGCGCAGCCTCCACCAGGCCCCCACCCATGTCTCCCACCACCCCCACCCCCCCAGTCACCAGGGGCAGCCTCCACCAGGCCCCCACCCATGTCTCCCAACACCCCCACCCCCAGCCACCAGGGGCAGCCTCCACCAGGCCCCCACCCATGTCTCCCACCACCACCACCCCCCAGCACTGTGGGGCACCCACCACCATGCCCCCACCCATGTCTCCCAGCACCCCCACCCCCTAGCAGTGCAGGGGCAGCCTCCACCAGGCCCCCACCCATGTCCAACTCATGTCTCCCACCACCCCCACCCCCCAGCACTGTGGGGCACCTGCCAGCAGGCCCCCACCCATGTCCAACTCATGTTCCCCAGCACCCCCACCCCCCAGCACTGTGGGGCACCTGCCAGCAGGCCCCCACCCATGTCCAACTCATGTTCCCCAGCCAACATGTCATCACAATCTAGATCCCTGGTCCCTATGGTCAGCCTCCAAATGCAAAACACCCACCCAAGTATTGCATCCACCCACTCATAATTTGCAATTACATCACAGAACACCAATTGCAAGTTCCGAAACAAACACATTTCCCTCACATACACCCAATGGGTGTCAGTGAATCTCAAAACACATATCATGAAATGCATGAAACCAATGAGATACCACACATTGAAGTTCACCAAATAAAATATGTATTAAAGGAAACATAAATAGAATAAAAAATGAAGAAACAGAAATGTGAATGTACAAAAATTAAAAGAAGCATTCCGTGAAAAAAAGCAAAACCAAAAATAAAATTCCAAATTAATGTTGTCCAAAGTCAATGTCCACAAAACAAAATCCAATGGGAAATAAAAAAGAAAGCCATTGCTCCATGGTTAAAAAGTGAAAAAAATACAATCCAACAGTGAACTATGTACATGGGAACAAGCCAGGGTCCATTATCCCAACAAAAGAAAGGAAACCTATCTAACTACACTAACTAATAAAATAAACTATATACACTGTGGAGCACCCACCACCAGGCCCCCACCCATGTCTCCCAGCACCCCCACCCCCCAGCAGTGCAGGGGCAGCCTCCACCAGGCCCCCACCCATGTCCAACTCATGTCTCCCACCACCCCCACCCCCCAGCACTGTGGGGCACCTGCCAGCAGGCCCCCACCCATGTCCAACTCATGTTCCCCACCACCCCACCCCCAGCACTGTGGGGCACCCTCCACCAGGCCCCCACCCATGCCTTCCACCACCCCCGCCCCCCAGCAGTGCAGGGGCACCCACCACCAGGCCCCCACCCATGTCTCCCACCACCCCCACCCCCCAGCACTTCAGGGGCAGCCTCCACCAGGCCCCCAACCATGTCTCCCACCACCCCCACCCTCCAGCCACCAAGGGCAGCCCCCACCAGGCCCCCACCCATGTCTCCCAGCACCCCCACCCCCCAGTCACCAGGGGCAGCCTCCACCAGGCCCCCACCCATGTCTCCCAGCACCCCCACCCCCCAGCCACCAGGGACAGCTCCCACCACCCCCACCCCCCAGCCACCAGGGGCAGCCTCCACCAGGCCCCCACCCATGTCTCCCACCACCACCACCCCCCCAGCACTGTGGGGCACCCACCACCATGCCCCCACCCATGTCTCCCAGCACCCCCACCCCCTAGCAGTGCAGGGGCAGCCTCCACCAGGCCCCCACCCATGTCCAACTCATGTCTCCCACCACCCCCACCCCCCAGCACTGTGGGGCACCTGCCAGCAGGCCCCCACCCATGTCCAATTCATGTTCCCCAGCACCCCCACCCCCCAGCACTGTGGGGCACCTGCCAGCAGGCCCCCACCCATATCCAACTCATGTTCCCCAGCACCCCCACCCCCCCAGCACTGTGGGACACCTGCCAGCAGGCCCCCACCCATGTACAACTCATGTTCCCCACCACCCCCACCCCCCAGCACTGTGGGGCACCTGCCAACAGGCCCCCACCCATGTCCAAGTCATGTTCCTCAGCACCCCCACCCCCCAGCACTGTGGGGCACCTGCCAACAGGCCCCCACCCATGTCCAACTCATGTTCCCCAGCACCCCCACCCCCCAGCACTGTGGGGCCCTGTCAGCAGGCCCCCACCCATGTCCAACTCATGTTCCCCACCACCCCCATCCCCCAGCACTGTGGGGCACCTGCCAGCAGGCGCCCACCCATGTCCAACTCATGTTCCCCACCACCCCCACCCCCCAGCAGTGCAGGGGCACCCACCACCAGGCCCCCACCCATGTCTCCCAGCACCCCCACCCCCCAGCCAAAGGGGCACCCACCACCAGGCCCCCACCCATGTCTCCCACCACCCCCACCCCCCAGTCACCAGGGGCAGCCTCCACCAGGCCCCCACCCATGTCTCCCACCACCCCCACCCCCCAGCAGTGCAGTGGCAGCCTCCACCAGGCCCCCACCCATGTCTCCCACCACCCCCACACCCCAGCCACCAGGGGCAGCCTCCACCAGGCCCCCACCCATGTCTCCCACCACCCCCACCCCCCCAGTCACCAGGGGCAGCCTCCACCAGGCCCCCACCCATGTCTCCCACCACCCCCACCCCCCAGCCACCAGGGGCAGCCTCCACCAGGCCCCAACCCATGTCTCCCACCACCACCACCCCCCCAGCACTGTGGGGCACCCACCACCATGCCCCCACCCATGTCTCCCAGCACCCCCACCCCCTAGCAGTGCAGGGGCAGCCTCCACCAGGCCCCCACCCATGTCCAACTCATGTCTCCCACCACCCCCACCCCCCAGCACTGTGGGGCACCTGCCAGCAGGCCCCCACCCATGTCCAGCTCATGTTCCCCAGCACCCCCACACCCCAGCACTGTGGGGCACCTGCCAGCAGGCCCCCACCCATGTCCAACTCATGTTCCCCACCACCCCCACCCCCCAGCACTGTGGGGCACCTGCCAGCAGGCCCCCACCCATGTGCAACTCATGTTCCCCAGCCAACATGTCATCACAATCTAGATCCCTGGTCCCTATGGTCAGCCTCCAAATGCAAAACACCCACCCGATATTGCATCCACCCACTCATAATTTGCAATTACATCACAGAACACCAATTGCAAGTTCCGAAACAAACACATTTCCCTCACATACACCCAATGGGTGTCAGTGAATCTCAAAACACATATCATGAAATGCATGAAACCAATGAGATACCACACATTGAAGTTCACCAAAAAAATATGTATTAAAGGAAACATAAATAGAATAAAAAATGAAGAAACAGAAATGTGAATGTACAAAAATTAAAAGAAGCATGTCCGTGAAAAAAAGCAAAACCAAAAATAAAATTCCAAAGTAATGTTGTCCAAAGTCAATGTCCACAAAACAAAATCCAATGGGAAATAAAAAAGAAAGCCATTGCTCCATGGTTAAAAAGTGAAAAAAAATACAATCCAACAGTGAACTATGTACATGGGAACAAGCCAGGGTCCATTATCCCAACAAAAGAAAGGAAACCTATCTAACTACACTAACTAATAAAATAAACTATATCGAAAAATGTGGCCAATGTCCGAAAGGTCCAAATAAAATCAAAACAAAAATGAAACCTAACACTACCTACATAACTATGTACAAGGGCAGCGGGCTAGTTTCACGGCTCACTTGTGGATGTCCCGGGCCAGGGCATCATCGAACTCCTCCTCAATGTCCCGGAGGTGGTCCTCCTCCATGGCCCCGAGGGTCTGCAGGGCAGTCGACGTCTCCACCTCCAAACCCCTGCGGATTGCCTTGAGGCGCTCGGCCCGCCTCAGGGCCCTCCGCATGGAGTTCTCCGCCCTGACCATTGTGAGCCATGCCTCTTCCGCCCGCTGCCGCTCTGCATCTATGGCCTGGCCCAACCCCTGCCACACGGAAGACACTCTCTGTCCTGGGTCCTCCTGCCCTCCGGCCGATGCCTGCCCCTCCAATGTTGAAGGCCCCGAGCCTTCATGGCTCCCACTACGTTGCTGCTGCTGCTGTGCCTCTGCCCGTGCACTGCCTCCTGCTGCCTGCACATCCTCCGCCGGCTGGGGTGCAGTCGTAGATGTGGCCACCCCTGCTGGACGTCCGACTCCCGACTGTGGCAGGGATGCCTCCTCCACCAGCCTGGCAGCGCCGTCAGAGGCAGCTCCACAGGGCACCCAGGTGACTGATGGGTGGGAAGATGGCACAGAGGACGACTGGCGCGTAGGGGGTCCAGTTGAGGAGGGGGTCGTAGCAAGCCCCATCAGACTGAGGAATCCGGCCTGGGTGACCTGTCCCAGCAGGCTGACGTGGTCAACGAGCCATTCGAGATGACGTGCAGTCTCTTCATGAAAAGACTGCAGGTCACCTCGCATGGCCCGTTGACGCAACGCCACACCAGCCAGGACAGGCTCAACCAGGACCTGGATAGCCACGTCTATAGGCAGAGGAAAGCCAGTTGACGTGAGCTCATCCCCTGCCTGAAAACGGGTCTGGACGTAGGCATCCCTGCTGGTGCAAGATGATGCAGGGACAGGATCAGGGACAGGATTGCACACAGGCACCTCCGCGGCGGCCTCTGCTGCCTCCTGTCCCTGGTCCTGCACTGCACCACTAGCACCAGTGGGATCCCCACCTCCAGACCCCGTCTCTGGTGCTTGCACGGCCTCCTCCTCCACCAAACCCCCCACCAACCTGGATGACTCTGTGCCATCTTCCCCTGTTGGGCCCTGTGGGGTCCCAGCTGCCCCTTCTGCTGCCGAGGAGTCCAACTCCAACCTCCGCCTCTTGGACATCCCCCCGGCAGCTGCGGCCTGGGATGCGGCACAGGACTCCTCACTCCCCGACGAGATCACAACATGGGAGGGGAGCCGGGCCTTGAGCCTCCGGCTGGCGGTGGGATCCCCGCCGCTGTGCTCCACAGCACATTTTCCGCCCTCTTCATCAGTTGACGCTGCAGACAGGGAGAAACAAAACACAGGCATCAGGGCACTGTACAATGGACACATACACACATGACAGTTGTACATGAGTGGCCATGTCATCACAATCCCCAACACACATGTCATTACAACTCGCACACATGAGCCATACCACAGCCATATCGCAACTGCCACCACCATCCATACACATACAACAGGATGAGCAGCCAAAGGTGAGCCAGACATCACATGCAACACAGGAAGTGCACCACACATGTACACACACCACCACACTTGCATGCATGTGTACACCTCTGCCAAGTGTCGCAGTGTTCAGACGGGCATCCATGTCACATCTGCCAATCAGGCTTCCACATACCGCTGTCACATGCATCCATGTTTCATCACTGTTGCACCCTTGTCAAATACACACACATGCAAGTGTACACAGTGCTGATACATGCAGCCAAAAACAACATACATGCGTGACATCACGGACATGTCTACTTACATACACATTCATCCAAACATGTGTGCCCACACAACTGCATTTTGCATGCAAGCCTACACACACAAGAACCATCCATGTCTCACACATTCCAGCCCTCGCATGTCTCAGCCCCACGGCCCTGTACACCCCCACCCATACTCGACCCCATACAAACAGATGTGCAACCTGCACACTACTGAATAATCAACACACGCACTGCTCACAATCAGGATGCATGTACACTCACCGCTCGACTCCAGACGGGTCTCCCTCTCAAGGACCTGTACGTGGAGCTCTGGGGATATGCGTTCCAGGACCCTCATCTGTTCTTCCGACAAGTGGCCCCGGCGCCCCTTGGCATCCGCTGCCTTCAAGAGGCGCCGGGCCTTGTTCAGGGTCCTGGACCTGAAGTCCTCCCAGCGCTTCTTGACATGTTGTAAATCGCGGACTGCCACCCCCTCTGCGTTGATGGCAGTCACGATGTCAGTCCAGATCCGAGTCCGTCCTTCCTTGTCGGCGCGGGAACTTCCGAAGAGGGCATCATACTGCCCCAGGACTTGCTCCACCAGGACACCAACTTCGGTGGCACTGAAGCTGGTGCCCCTCTGCCTCTGGCTGGGGGTTGTCAGTGGTCCCAGATGGTGCTTGCCCCGACATGACAACCCCAGAGGCAGGAGTGGGTGGGCAACTGGGTCCTGGGGCTGGGCTGTGGAGCGATGGAATCCCAGTCGGGAGTCTTCGGTTCCAGCAGAGGTGGTCACAGCAACAGCACCCCTGGCTGATGTGCAGGCAGCAAATGGCAGGGCACGTGGGCAGCAGGCAGTCAGGCAGCAGCAGATGGCAGGTGGGAGCGTGCTCGGGGCTCTGGGGGGCAGTAGTTCGGCCTTCTGGGCAGGAGCGTGGTCTTCCGTGTGCTTACGTGTGGCCAGCTTGATACGGAGTGATTTGGCACGTGAAAAATCTGCACGTCAGCGTTTAATTCGAGGAAAGGCCCTAAGCACGTAAGCGCGTCTGCACGCATACGCATTTTCATTGGACAGAAGGCCCCTCAAGCGCAAGCGCCCCTGTGACGTGACGCGTACAGACGTGCATGGGCATTTCAGCGGGCGTGAAAAACTGCACGTCCGTGTGTAATATGAGGAAAGGGCCCATGCGCGTAAGCGCGCGTGGAAAACTGCACGTCCGCGTACAATACGAGGAAAGGGCCCATGCGCGTAAGCGCGCGTGTAAAACTGCACGTCCGCGTGCAATACGAGGAAAGGGCCCATGCGCGCAAGCGCGCATGAAAAACTGCACGTCCGCATGTAATACGAGGAAAGGGCCCATGCGCGTAAGCGCGCGTGGAAAACTGCATGTCCGCGTGCAATACGAGGAAAGGGCCCATGCGCATAAGCGCGCGTGAAAAACTGCACGTCCACGTGCAATACGAGGAAAGGGCCCATGCGCGTAAGTGACGTGACGCGCGCGTGCGTTTCCCTCAGCACGGGTTAAAGGTGAGCGGGCCCAGCACTTCGCTGTACGTGCCTTTCGTGGAGACCGACGTGTGTTGCTGCTTCCTGTTGTTTCGCGCGCCATCACAACTTCACAGCTATCAAGGACGTATCTCTTCTTTTGGCGGGGGTATTGGCTACGCGTGTTTTTCTGCATCGCGCTAGTCAGACGGTGAGTCGCACACGCTCTTTTTCCCACTGCGGGTGCCCCTGTGTATCGCACCCATTTTCGATGCCATAGTAGCCTGCGTGTCCCATGCGTACGCGTTATTCGTGTTACTGGGTGCTACCGCGTACTGCGGGAGGTTGAATCCACTCACGTAGGCTGCAGGGTTGCGTGCACGGTTTTACTGCAGTTTTGGGGTGCCTGAGCATTGCGTGACCCGTCACCACATCACCGGGGTCACATACAGGCTTGCAGGTGCAGGGGGGCTATTAACATCTTGCTTCCCAACCCCTTCACCCCAATTGCCCAGGTCAATTGTGGTGTACACCTCCCATTGGCACCACTCCATCTGTGCCAGCACTACTACATCTGTGCCATGGTTGGGAGGCCAGCAAAGGTGAGGGGCGCCTCAGCTGGGCGTACTCCTCGTGGCGGGCGTGGTCGGGGACGTGGCCGTGGTGACCAGGGAGTAGGGGGACTCCAGGGTGTCCAGGGCAGCCACATAGGGGGAAGAGGCAGGGGTGCGCCACTTGAGCATAATGTTGTGCCATGTGTCGGTGCAGCCATGCCACCACCCCCTTTGGTTCCGGGGGATGCAGCTCCTGCATCTAGCACTGGCACCCATATGACCCGGCAGTCCGTTCCATCGACTGCCACGGGGCCAAGGGTAGTGGTAGCTGCAGGTGCAGCTGTGGACACCGCCACCCAGGCTCAGGGTCTGCCAGCGCAGGCTGCGTTGGCACTTGAAGAGCCCTTGGTAGATCTCCAACAGGCCAGGGGGGAAACCATAGGGGCAGGCCGGGCTGCTCAGACCAAGACACGTGTCCCTGGGGCAGTCATGTCATCTGCTGCCCCGAACAGCCGGGTGTTGGCAAGTGCAGGGGCAGATGCACCCAACAGCACCCCGGTTGTGAGTCTGCCAACCAGGACCGTTGCGGTCAATGACCCTGCCACAGCTGATGTTGCTGCGCAGGGTCCATTAGTGGGCACCCAGCTGCCACTGACACAAGTCAGGCCTTTGGTCATCCCTCCACCTGCCACTCCCTTGGCTCAATCCACCGAACCCACTGGCCATACTGGTCAGGGTGGCATTAGCCAGCCAGGGTCTGTGCCACAGTCCAAGAGGAGGAAGGTTGCACCTGCAGCACAGGCTGGGACCCCACACACAGCCACGACCTCCTGCACGTCGAGGAAGAAGCCTTTCTGTAAGCAGGAACTGGACTTCCTCGTGGACTACGTGCGGGGCCACAGCCGTGACATGCTAGTGGGTGCCAATAGTCAGACTACGGCTGCCCAACGTGACACCCACTGGAAGCATGTTGCGGAACATGTCAGTTCATTCGGCCATGAGCAGGAGTGCAAAAAGTGTTGGAATGACATCAAGCGCAGCACTAAGGCCAAGCGTGCCTCAAATTACAACTTGACTCTGGTGACTGGCGGTGGGCCTGCACCAGAGGAGGAAGAACTCACTCCGCATGAGGCTCTCGTTGCGGAGTTCATACCACCTGAATTGGTCGAAGGAGTGGGAGAGATGCTGGACTTTGATGCCCAGTCCAGTGAGTGTTGATGCGTGTTTGTTGAGGACGTGTGTGTTTCACTTGTGGGATGTGTTGTGCATGATTGCTGCTACATGTGACGTGTACATGGTTCTGATGTGTAAGTAATGCAATGCTACCATCATGCATGTCTCCTCTGCCTGCATGCGGGACTCCATGTGGGCATGCTCCCTTGCCCCTCCTCCGCCACTCTGCACTCCAGTTCCACCTTTGCACTGGTCTGCTCCAATCTTGCCAATGTGTAGTTTCTTGTTCATGTGTCCTGTGTAGATGCTAACTTCCAGCGTAGAACCTGACAGACATATGCTGTGTGGTACAGCCTTAGTACTCGATTCAGGGTATCTCACTTGTACTGTGCATGGGTCAGATGTCCCGCAGGGACATGAGTGCCCATTCATGCTCCATGTGCATGGCACGCATGCCCCTATGTGTCCTTGACTGGATGATCACTGTAATATGAGTCCTTGTTTACATACATTGCCTGCCATCTCATCGGCCTCCCCATGTCAACTGTGGCTCAGTCCTGCGTTGCACACATGTTTAGGCCCTGACAATCTGTGTGGCTCACAGGCCTCAGCCTGTTCAATGGCCAGTGACTCTGTCCAACTCTTGTGTCTTCTTCACACGTGGGCGGCCTCCGGAGTTTTCATCATGTGTCCTGCCCACTTTCCCAGCATCATTTGCAGTGTTGTAATGTGAATCAGATTAAGCTGTTGATGCCAGTCAACACTGCCTGTCAATACACAGGTGTATGGTCAGCCTTTTGATACCATGCTAGACATCCCTGCTTTGGTACTGGGGTGGAGGGGTGCTTGGCTTCTAGACATGGTACACATTGAATGCACAATGCACGTGATGTCTAAATTGGACATTGCACTGCCTTCACATTTCCTGGCACACACCATGTAGAGCTTGTACATGTAGGTGGTGAGTGGCGTACACATTTTCTGCACTGCATAGACCCACTTCCATGGAAACTGCCACCTTTCAACAGGTCTGATCACAGAAGCTATTCAAAGTATACCCAGCATGCATGCCAGGTCATATGTTGTGTGTCACATGTCTGCCGGATGCCTTTGCTGTCGGTGTGTGTGTATGTCGTGTGCTTCTTACATGTGTATTGACCTTTTTCTCTCTATTTTTCAGGTGATGACGCAATGGAGGCGGAGGATGGTGTTGTCATGCCAGACACAGGGTTGGTAACACCACATCAACCCGGCACTAGTGGGGGTCGTGGGATGGTAGGCCACGAAAACCCCCAAGTGCTGCAGTCCATCTTGTCTCTGGCTGCCTATGAGTCCAGCCTTGATGACGACTCTGACGTCCATGTTGAGTTGGATGAGCATCAAGTCCATGTGTCAGGGTTGAGTGATTCTGATGTGGATACTCCTCTGTCTTTTACACCTGCACTGAGGGATCAGACAGTCTTGGTTCCTCCGCCCGTGGTGGATCGGGACGCAGGGTCACCCTCCACACCAGTCACTGATGTGCCTGGGACATCACGTCAACGGGGGCATGTAGTCGTGCAGCCGCAGGCGGTGCCAACATAGCGAGGACCCCCGGTCCTTGGGTCCTGCAGGGGTCAAGCCCGGCAACGCGGTCGCCGTGCGCAACCGCTGTATACTGAGTGGGAGCAAGACATGACTGCCAATTCCGAACGGCAGGGGGCAGCAATGGAGAACATCGCTGAGAGCATGGAGCGTGTGGCCCGATCTGTGCTCCCCCCTGCTAGGTAGGTGCTTCTCCAGCAGCAGGCGGCACGGTCCACGGCCCGCTCGCTCAGGCTGGGCATGGCGGCCTCAGACTGGGCACGCCAGGTTGAAATGTCGTCTCTGCATCAAGCAATTGCTGCTCACGCAGAGGCGCACATGGATGCCCTGAGGGAGGAGTATGCTTCCCTCAGATCCACTCTGGGTGTCCTTATGATGTCCCAGAGGCAGCAGGCAGAGGAGAGGTTTGCACAGCTTGAGCGTACCATCTCGGCTGAGCTACAGGCTTGCCGGGAGGTGCAGCGGTTGTCCAGCCAGGCCTTGCAGGAGGAACTCTGTGTTACACGTGCTACCTTGCAAGAGGAAGCACGTGTATCACGTGAGGTTCTGCATGCAGACCTACGTCACATCGCCACACAGAACCAGGCTCACCCGTCCGGCAGACTTGCTGCCGATGAGGGGCAAGCTGCGGCTAGGCGTGGCCAGGCTACTGTGCCACGTCCTCCTTTCCAGGATGAGCCAGACTTGGACGACCATCTATCTCCCACATAGGTCGTGCTGTGCAGGCGTTGAGCCCATGGAGGATTTTTTTTTTTGGCTCAGCATCATCGCATGTGGATGTTGAGCAGCACCCTGTACCTCCCGCCTCCTGGGTGCCTCCCCTCCCCCCGGTCGTATGTGGCCATTTTTGATTTTTCTTTTAGTTTAGTTAGTTACGTTTCTGTTTGATAGTTAGTTTAAATAGGTAATGTAGGTTTTCAATAGTTAGTGTAATTAGTTAATAGTTGAGTTAGTTTAAAATTGCTAGTCTATTGTGCTTTCATGTGACGGTGCGGTGCTTTGTGGTTTTTGAAGGCATCCACTGTCTGTTCCAGCTGGGCCCTTCATGGTTGTCTTGTGTATGTGTTTGCTGTTTGGGGTCCTTGACTCACATATGCCACTCCTGCCTCCCTTATCCATGGGCTCGCAAGGATGGTTCGGTGTTACAGCATTTACACAAGGGCTTTGGACTGTCATATCTGTGGCATGTCTGGTGCTGTGTGACTTGTGTTGACACCCCTAGTGGGGATGATTTAGGTGTCATTGTCCACTGTTCAGCTTTTGCTAGATGGGGTGTGTCATGATTAATGTGGACATTGATTGCTATGCATTGTGTAGTATGTTTCATATCTTTCCTGTACACATGCTTGTTGCAATTCATGCTGTAGATAGTGTTCCACACTTTGGAGGTGAAAGACGGACTGATGGTGTGATTCGTGATGTGACTCTCTGATATGGTCAAGTAATGAGATGCCTGATGAGACACACACAGATGACTTTGAAGAATTAATCATGTGTTACATGCCCTTTCTGCAGGGGGATGAGCCTCCAGAGCACCTTTGCCAGCAGACATGGCCCATTGGACGACAGAATTCTGGACCTGTTTGTTGGTGCCCACATGCACATGTGTGCACAAGCAGAGGCACAGTGATTGCAGACCCACATCCTAGAACTGCTGACATGTTCTAAGGAACTCCAGGCAAGGTGAGCATCACAGGGGTCCACGACACAGCAAAGCTTGCACCAGGCGAGTTGCACATGCAGGCTTAGTCACAGCACTGAGGGTGAGCTTAGACGAATATTGGTGTTGAAGCACACAATGCAGCTCAGATGTGTTTGTGGACTGATGGCTGTTGATAGTAGGGTTGTCTGGGACACATGCAGGGGCAGTGGCACATACCCTCCGGTACACCAAGGTCCATTGAGGCACTTGTATCAACCATGTAGCCTTCCGAGACATGGAAAGGGGCAGCTCACAGGGACATACAGCAAGGGACATACTCGGGTGCAGTGCATGTCTTTTCCACGTACTTCATGATAAATGCACTGCCAACTTTGTTTCGGTCATGGTGGTACGCAACTTGCTCTGTAGTCATGGCTTGCTATATGGGTCTGTCTGCTTACCCAGGGAACATTGCATGTTGTGTGAATTGTGACACATTGGTGTTCCATTTGCCACGCACCCACCAACGGCTGACTTACTGCATTGACTGTGTATGACCCGTCACAGGGGTGATGTTATATATGGGTACGAAGCATCGAGCACAGATTGTCTGTTTGTAGAGTAGTTTGTTGCTATGGGGCATGTTTGGTGTTGTGTTTTTGTGTAATTGGCACGCACAGGTTGTTGACTGTGGCTCTCTTTGCAGCATTGCAGTGGTCCTGTAACCAGACCTGAGAGTGCGCAGGCAGGAGGCCAGCACTCAAAACCAGAGCTAAGTGTCTTGTTGTTTTTCTTCGAACTGCTCTGCATAGGCTTGCTGGGGAGTGTACTGATGCATGGATGTATGTGTGGTTCAATTTGGTATGTTTTTTCTCCCTAATCACCCATGATCCTATGCAATTTTGAAACCTGTACCCTCTACCCGGTGTTCCTGCTTCCCGTGCCTATCCAAGCAACGTTCCCTGACCCTCTTTCCCCATTGGGGTTGCGGATGCCCGTGTAAGCCCCGAACTTGCAGGCGCCAAAACCCTAGAGGGGGTGGTTGGTTCGTACCACTCCTGAGCCTGGACTACAGAAGGCCATGACAATGATGTCCAAGTTTGTTTGGATTGTGTATGTGTTCATGCAGGTTGTACATTTTTGTGCATTCCCTAGTTTCATGTGTCATTCCTCCTCCCCTCTCCTGCCACTCATTCCAGTCATCCAGTGTGTCAACACCTGTCCCGACTGCATATCCCTGAACCTCATTCCCCACCAGGGTCTCAGGGGCCTGTGTGAGTTTGACCTTGCAGGCACCCGGGACATGGTGGGGGTGGTTGTTTCGTGACACTCCCGCGCCTGTACAGGGGACCTGTGACAGTACACATCCATTCACGGTGCATCATCCTATGTCATGTACCACACATGTCTCACATCCTGTCGTGACATTGTTTTGCTGTGCTACCTTGGTTGTTGCATCATTGTGGTAGTACTTGGCCTTTGTGAGGTACTGCTACGTCAAGTCATCTACTGGAGGATGTTCGGGTTCGTTTTTATGCCTTGGATTTTGTGATTTTGGAAATGAGTGTGGATTCTGAGGGTTCAGGCATCTTTTTACACACAAGGTGGGAGATGGTAACGAAGGGTAAAGGTGATCCTGTGGCCAGGTGGAATTGAAGTTTGGAGGCTCCATGACCCAGGTGCAGTTGTTCAGTGGGTCATGGTCATTTGTGAGGGAGGGGGGGGGTTGTTGTTGATAGTTGCCTTGCCCTGCAGTGTGATGGGAACTCTGACATAGTAATGGTGGTGTCCTATGTACATGTTGTGTTCTGCTGATAAATGCCTGTTCATGTGTTGTGTTTTCCTTTCAGGTGCGAGGGGATAGTTGTGGTTTGACATGCTGGGGTGTACACATGGTGGATGTTCACATGTGATGTGTAGGGAACACTGATGGTCACTTGAGTGCACATGCATATGTGGAGTGCATGTCCTTGCAGAACCACACACTTGCACTCTGATGCACTACATGTACTCTCATCTTTGCATATCCACGTGTACACTGTTTGCCTTCTGGTGCCCACTGTGTCCCGGCAGCACATGTTCTGTGACCGATTATGGATCCAGTTTATGCCTAATTTGATGTTTGATGTGGTCTGTCACTTAGATGTGATGCTCAGGGTGTGCATCACACACAATGGCTGTTCACTGTGCTGTGCACTGAGCAGTGTGATGCAGGAGTAGGACACTGCACACATGAGCTGTAGTGTTGATTTTGCAATGCATAATGTGCATGTAGACAGGCATTCATTGTGATGTTACGTCTACGACTGTTGTAATGCATTTGGAAATGACTTATTTTGGGTGGGAGATTTTGTTGGTCTGTCATTTCATCTGATTCCGGGTCAGGCAGCAGTGTCCGATGCCACTGTACATTTAGGACATGGCAATGTGTACCTTATCGTTACTGCGTTGGTGTATGGGTATTGCTTGCCATGTCATGTTGATGTTTGGGAGGGTTTGAGTGACATGACAGTGATGGCCATGGCCTGTTTTGCAGGTGTGTCTGATGCACACCTTGCATGTCCGGGTCATCCGCTTCTCAGAGCAACTAGCTGGGGGTAGATTTCTCTCCGCAACAGGGCCCTCCCCCTGGAACAGACTTCCGGCCTGACTTGAACTTGAGGGGAACCATCTCCAGTTCTGGAAGCACCTCAAGACCTTCCTGTTTGCTTCTGCTTACTCTCTGCCTCTCCCTTGCAGAATTCTTCACTGGAACTGCACAGGAGCTGCAACTGGGCCACTCTCACCGACCTTGGTCCCTGGCCCAGCCACTCTCCACTTGCTCTGCCTCCCTGGCAACCCCTGCACTGCAGTACTGTCTCTCTATCCCTACAGCCCTCCCTTCCCAGCACTTGTCTGCACTTACCTTTGTAGTTGTCACCAGGCGACCTATGTATTATTTTTTTGGGCTACTTCTCCTGTACTGGACTCCCTCCCACCCTTCCCCTTGCACTTTTCCCATTCCCCCTACCCCTGCACTTGCACAATCTCAATGACACCTGGCCTAGTAGTACCGTTCTCTGTGTACCCTTGTTCCCCCCTCCCTGCCTCATTTCGCCTTGGAATACTTGTGTATGGCCATATCATGTCAAATGTCATATGTGTGCCTTTTGGTCACACATGATAGCTTGTGTTTAAGTAGCTAGGGATGCAGACGATGTGACACTTCCATGGCAACTATCTCAGGGTGGTAGGGTTGTGACAGTTGACTGTCTCTTTGTCATCATCGATTGTCATCTGGTATGTGCCAGGCCTGTGTGCACTCCGCAGGGGTGGGAGTTTAGGTGAAAAATGTGGCCACAAGCTGGGTCCGGGCTTCCTTGCCACATGCCCTGGCTCCTCCCATGGGCAGCGCCTGTGCCTGTGGTTGGGGATGTGGGGGCACCACCATGTCCACCGGGGCGCCCTGCCGTGTTGCAACATTGTGCAGGACACATGCTGCCACAATGATCCTGCACACTACTGGTGGTAGTTGCCCACCAGAGCGGTCAAGGGAGCGGAAACGTGACTTGAGCACTCCGAATGTGCGCTCCACTATGCCCCTGGTTGCAATATGGGCGGCGTTGTATCTTACCTGGGGTGGTGTGGTGGGGTTCCGGATTGGCGTCATCATGTGGTTGCTCAGAGGGTAGGCACTGTCCCCTGGGGAGGTGATAATAGTTGAGATTATTAGGGTTTGGATATTTGTCTGTGTGTGACTTGCATGCATGTGCAAGGGCATTTGTACTGACCTAGGAGCCATGTGTCGCCATGCTGCCCAGCTTCCAGGGCCCGGCTCAGGGCGGGCATTCTGTATATGAAACTGTCATGGGTGGAGCCAGGGTAGTTTGCATAGACAGAGGTGATTATTCCCTTTGCATCACATACCACCTGTACATTGATGGAATGCCAGTGCTTGCGGTTTCGGTAGATGTGCTCAATGACCCTAGGTGGACGTAGGGCCACATGGGTGCAATCTATGGCACCAAGCACTTTGGGGAAGTGTGCCACCCTGAAAAAATCCAGGACAACGGCCTGCCTTTCTGCGGGTGTTCTGGGCATGTATATGTGCCTGCGGACTGAGGGGCGCGCTGTCATGATTGCCAGTACCTGGTGAAGGCAGCGTGACTGCGTGGCCTGTGAGACCCCCCCCCCCACTATGGCAGTGGTCTGCTGAAATGACCCAGTGGCCAAAAAATGCAGATATTGAGCAGCTTCTCCAAGGGGCTCAATGCTTGGGAGCAAAGGGTGGGGGATGTGAGGTCATCTTCCCACTCCCTGACCAGGTCTAGGATGATATAGGGTGGAAATCTATACCTGCCGTAGACCTGGTCGTCAGGCATCCCAAAAAGGCTTGTCCGTGGTGCGAAAATGCGTGCCCTGGCTATTCTCCTCCTCCTGCGGTGTCCCACGTTCAGTGCAGCGACAAATGGGGCATTCATCGTAGCTGTATATACGCGTTTGTTGTTTGCGCGCACTTTTATGCTGTGCGCGGGGACGCCTCCGCCTGCCTTCGTGTGGGCGGATGCTTTGACGCCTGTGCACGTCTTTTGCCGTGCGCGGGTTTCCCGTATTCGGATACGTGGTAAGACTGTAGGTCCGAGGGTCATCGCGTGTGATCGGAGGGGAGTGAGCGTACACGCGATTGGCCTGGGTACGTGTGTTTCGGGGTGCGCGGGAAGTTACACACGCGATTAGCCTGGGTACGTGTGTTCCGGGGTGCCGGGAACATTCACACGCGATTGGTGGAAATCCACATGTGTTCTGTCATCACGTGCAATGAGGGAAACACCCGCGCGCGTCACGTCACAGACGCGCTCATGCGCTAAGGGCCTTTGGTCCAATGAAATCACATATGCGTGCTGCCATGCATACGTGCTAAGGGCCTTTCCTCGTAGTACACGCGGACGTGCAGTTTTCCACGCGCGCTTATGCGCATGGGCCCTTTCCTCGTATTACACACGGACGTGCAGTTTTTCACGCGCGCTGAAATGCCCATGCACGTCTGTACGCGTCACGTCACAGGGGCGCTTGCGCTTGAGGGGCGTTCTGTCCAATGAAAATGCGTATGCGTGCAGACGCGCTTACGCGCTAAGGGCCTTTCCTCGAATTACACGCTGACGTGCAGATTTTTCACGTGCCAAATCACTCCGTATCAAGCTGGCCACGCGTAAGCACACGGAAGACCACGCTCCTGCCCAGAAGGCCGAACTACTGCCCCCCAGAGTCCCGAGCATGCTCCCACCTGCCATCTGCTGCTGCCTGACTGCCTGCTGCCCACGTGCCCTGCCATTTGCTGCCTGCACATCGGCCAGGGGTGCTGTTGCTGTGACCACCCCTGCTGGAACCGAAGACTCCCGACTGGGATTCCATCGCTCCACAGCCCAGCCCCAGGACCCAGTTGCCCACCGACTCCTGCCTCTGGGGTTGTCATGTCGGGGCAAACACCATCTGGGATCACTGACAGCCCCCGGCCAGAGAGGCAGAGGGGCACCAGCTTCAGTGCCACCGAAGTTGGTGTCCTGGTGGAGCAAGTCCTGGGGCAGTATGATGCCCTCTTCGGAAGTTCCCGCGCCGACAAGGAAGGACGGACTCGGATCTGGACTGACATCGTGACTGCCATCAACGCAGAGGGGGTGGCAGTCCGCGACTTACAACATGTCAAGAAGCGCTGGGAGGACTTCAGGTCCAGGACCCTAAACAAGGCCCGGCGCCTCTTGAAGGCAGCGGATGCCAAGGGCCGCCGGGGCCACTTGTCGGAAGAACAGATGAGGGTCCTGGAACGCATATCCCCAGAGCTCCATGTCCAGGTCCTTGAGAGGCAGACCCGTCTGGAGTCGAGCGGTGAGTGTACATGCATCCTGATTGTGAGCAGTGCGTGTGTTGATTATTCAGTAGTGTGCAGGTTGCACATCTGTTTGTATGGGGTCGAGTATGGGTGGGGGTGTACAGGGGCGTGGGGCTGACACATGCGAGGGCTGGAATGTGTGAGACATGGATGGTGCTTGTGTGTATAGGCTTGCATGCCAAATGCAGTTGTGTGGGCACACATGTTTGGATGAATGTGTATGTAAGTAGACATGTCCGTGATGTCACTCATGTATGTTGTTTTTGGCTGCATGTATCAGCACTGTGTACATGTGCATGTGTGTGTATTTGACAAGGGTGCAACAGTGATGCAACATGGATGCATGTGACAGCGGTATGTGGAAGCCTGATTGGCAGATGTGACATGGATGCCCGTCTGAACACTGCGACACTTGGCAGAGGTGTACACATGCATGCAAGTGTGGTGGTGTGTGTACATGTGTGGTGCACTTCCTGTGTTGCATGTGATGTCTGGCTCACCTTTGGCTGCTCATGCTGTTGTATGTGTATGGATGGTGGTGGCAGTTGCGATATGGCTGTGGTATGGCTCATGTGTGCGAGTTGTAATGACATGTGTGTTGGGGATTGTGATGACATGTCTGAGATTTGCCAATGCCACTCATGTACAACTGTCATGTGTGTATGTGTCCATTGTACAGTGCCCTGATCCCTGTGTTTTGTTTCTCCCTGTCTGCAGCGTCAACTGATGAAGAGGGCGGAGAAGGTGCTGTGGAGCACAGCGGCGGGGATCCCACCACCAACCGGAGACGCAAGGCCCGGCTCCCCTCCCACGTTGTGATCTCGTCGGGGAGTGAGGAGTCCGGTGCCGCATCCCAGGCCGCAGGTGCCGGGGGGAGGTCCAAGAGGCGGAGGTTGGAGTTGGACTCCTCGGCAGCAGAAGGGGCAGCTGGGACCCCACAGGGCCCAACAGGGGAAGATGGGACGGAGTCATCCAGGTTGGTGGGGGGTTTGGTGGAGGAGGAGGCCGCGCAAGCACCAGAGATGGGGTCTGGAGGTGGGGATCCCACTGGTGCTAGTGGTGCAGTGCAGGACCAGGGACAAGAGGCAGCACAGGCCGCCGCGGAGGTGCCTGTGTGCAATCCTGTCCCTGATCCTGTCCCTGCATCATCTTGCACCAGCAGGGATGCCTACGTCCAGAACCGTTTTCAGGCAGGGGATGAGCTCACGTCAACTGGCCTTCCTCTGCCTGCGGACGTGGCTATCGAGGTCCGGGTTGAACCTGTCCTGGCTGGTGTGGCGTTGCGTCAACGAGCCATGCGAGGTGACCTGCAGTCTTTTCATGAAGAGACTGCACGTCATCTCAAATGGCTCATTGACCACGTCAGCCTGCTGGGACAGGTCACCCAGGCCGGATTCCTCCGTCTGATGGGGCTTGCTACGACCCCCACCTCAACTGGACCCCCTACGCGCCAGTCGTTCTCTGTGCCATCTTCCCACCCATCAGTCACCTGGGTGACCTGTGGAGCTGCCATGACGGTGCGGCCAGGCTGGTGGAGGAGGCATCCCTGCCACAGTCGGGGGTCGGACGTCTAGCAGGGGTGGCCACATCTACGACTGCACCCCAGCCAGCGGAGGATGTGCAGGCAGCAGGAGGCAGTGCACGGGCAGAGGCACAGCAGCAGCAGCAACGTGGTGGGAGCCATGAAGGCTCGGGACCTTCAACATCGGAGGGGCAGGCATCGGTTGGAGGGCATGAGGACCCAGGACAGAGAGTGTCTTCCGTGTGGCAGCGGTTGGGCCACGCCATAGATGCGGAGCGGAAGCGGGCGGAAGAGGCACGGCTCACAATGGTCAGGGAGGAGAACTCCATGCGGAGGGCCCTGAGGCGGGCCGACTGCCTCGAGGCAATCCGCAGGGGTTTGGAGGTGGAGACGTCGACAGCCCTGCGGACCCTCGGGCCATGGAGGAGGACCGCCTCCGGGACATTGAGGAGGAGTTCGATGATGCCCTGGCCCGGGACACCCACAAGTGAGCTGTGAAACTAGCCCGCTGCCCTTGTACATAGTTATGTAGGTAGTGTTAGGTTTCATTTTTGTTTTGATTTTATTTGGACCTTTCGGACATTGGCCACATTTTTGTATATAGTTTATTTTATTAGTTAGTGTAGTTAGATAGGTTTCCTTTCTTTTGTTGGGATAATGGACCCTGGCTTGTTCCCATGTACATAGTTCACTGTTGGATTATATTTTTTTTTCACTTTTTAACCATGGAGCAATGGCTTTCTTTTTTATTTCCCATTGGATTTTGTTTTGTGGACATTGACTTTGGACAACATTACTTTGGAATTTTATTTTTGGTTTTGCTTTTTTTCACGGACATGCTTCTTTTAATTTTTGTACATTCACATTTCTGTTTCTTCATGTTTTATTCTATTTATGTTTCCTTTAATACATATTTTTTTTTGTGAACTTCAATGTGTGGTATCTCATTGGTTTCATGCATTTCATGATATGTGTTTTGAGATTCACTGACACCCATTGAGTGTATGTGAGGGAAATGTGTTTGTTTCGGAACTTGCAATTGGTGTTCTGTGATGTAATTGCAAATTATGAGTGGGTGGATGCAATACTCGGGTGGGTGTTTTGCATTTGGAGGCTGACCATAGGGACAAGGGATCTAGATTGTGATGACATGTTGGCTGGGGAACATGAGTTGCACATGGTTGGGGGCCTGCTGGCAGGTGCCCCACAGTGCTGGGGAGTGGGGGTGGTGGGGAACATGACTTGGACATGGGTGGGGGCCTGCTGGCAGGTGCCCCACAGTGCTGGGGGGAGGGGGTGCTGGGGAACATGAGTTGGACATGGGCGGGGGCCTGCTGGCAGGTGCCCCACAGTGCTGGGGGGTGGGGGTGGTGGGAGACATGAGTTGGACATGGGTGGGGGCCTGGTGGAGGCTGCCCCTGGTGACTGGGGGGGTGGGGGTGGTGGGAGACATGGGTGGGGGCCCGGTGGAGGCTGCCCCTGGTGGCTGGGGTGTGGCGGTGGTGGGAGACATGGGTGGGGGCCTGGTGGAGGCTGCCCCTGCACTGCTGGGGGGTGGGGGTTGTGGGAGACATGGGTGGGGGCCTGGTGGAGGCTGCCCCTGCACTGCTGGGGGGTGGGGTGGTGGGAGACATGGGTGGGGGCCTGGTGGTGGGTGCCCCTGCACTGCTGGGGGGTGGGGGTGGTGGGGAACATGAGTTGGACATGGGTGGGGGCCTGCTGGCAGGTGCCCCACAGTGCTGGGGGTGGGGGTGGTGGGGAACATGAGTTGGACATGGGTGGGGCCTGCTGGCAGGTGCCCCACAGTGCTGGGGGTGTGGGTGCTGGGGAACATGAGTTGGACATGGGTGGGGCCCTGGTGGTGGGTGCCCCACAGTGCTGGGGGGTGGGGGTTGTGGGAGACATGGGTGGGGGCCTGGTGGAGGCTGCCCCTGGTGGCTGGGGGGTGGGGGTGCTGGGAGACATGGGTGGGGGCCTGGTGGAGACTGCCCCTGCACTGCTGGGGGGTGGGGGTGCTGGGAGACATGGGTGGGGGCCTGGTGAAGGCTGCCCCTGCACTGCTGGGGGATGGGGGTGGTGGGAGACATGGGTGGGGGCCTGGTGGAGGCTGCCCCTGGTGGCTGGGGGGTGGGGGTGCTGGGAGACATGGGTGGGGGCCTGCTGGCAGGTGCCCCACAGTGCTGGGCGGTGGGGGTGGTGGGGAACATGACTTGGACATGGGTGGGGGCCTGCTGGCAGGTGCCCCACAGTGCTGGGGGGTGGGGGTGCTGGGGAACATGAGTTGGACATGGGTGGGGGCCTGGTGGTGGGTGCCCCACAGTGCTGGGGGGTGGGGGTGGTGGGAGACATGGGTGGGGGCCTGGTGGAGGCTGCCCCTGGTGACTGGGGGGTGGGGGTGGTGAGAGACATGGGTGAGGGCCTGGTGGAGGCTGCCCCTGGTGGCTGGGGGGTGGGGGTGCTGGGAGACATGGGTGGGGGCCTGCTGGCAGGTGCCCCACAGTGCTGGGCGGTGGGGGTGGTGGGGAACATGACTTGGACATGGGTGGGGGCCTGCTGGCAGGTGCCCCACAGTGCTGGGGGGTGGGGGTGCTGGGGAACATGAGTTGGACATGGGTGGGGGCCTGGTGGTGGGTGCCCCACAGTGCTGGGGGGTGGGGGTGGTGGGAGACATGGGTGGGGGCCTGGTGGAGGCTGCCCCTGGTGACTGGGGGGTGGGGGTGCTGGGGAGACATGGGTGGGGGCCTGGTGGAGGCTGCCCCTGGTGACTGGGGGGTAGGGGTGCTGGGAGACATGGGTGGGGGCCTGGTGGTGGGTGCCCTTGCACTGCTGGGGGGTGGGGGTGGTGGGGAACATGAGTTGGACATGGGTGGGGGCCTGCTGGCAGGTGCCCCACAGTGCTGGGGGGTGGGAGTGCTGGGGAACATGAGTTGGACATGGGTGGGGGCCTGCTGGCAGGTGCCCCACTGTGCTGGGGGTGGGGGTGGTGGGGAACATGAGTTGGACATGGTGGGGGCCTGCTGGCAGGTGCCCCACAGTGCTGGGGGTGGGGGTGCTGGGGAACATGAGTTGGACATGGGTGCGGCCCTGGTGGTGGGTGCCCCACAGTGCTCGGGGGTGGGGGTGCTGGGAGACATGGGTGGGGGCCTGGTGGAGGCTGCCCCTGCACTGCTGGGGGGTGGGGGTGCTGGGAGACATGGGTGGGGGCCTGGTGAAGGCTGCTCCTGCACTGCTGGGGGGTGGGGGTGGTGGGAGACATGGGTGGGAGCCTGCTGGCAGGTGCCCCACAGTGCTGGGGGGAGGGGTGGGGGGGAACATAACTTGGACATGGGTGGGGGCCTGCTGGCAGGTGCCCCACAGTGCTGGGGGGTGGGGGTGCTGGGGAACATGAGTTGGACATGGGTGGGGGCCTGGTGGTGGGTGCCCCACAGTGCTGGGGGGTGGGGGTGGTGGGAGACATGGGTGGGGGCCTGGTGGAGGCTGCCCCTGGTGACTGGGGGGGTGGGGGTGGTGGGAGACATGGGTGGGGGCCTGGTGGAGGCTGCCCCTGGTGGCTGGGGGGTGAGGGTGCTGGGAGACATGGGTGGGGGCCTGGTGGAGGCTGCCCCTGGTGATTGGGGGGGTGGGGGTGCTGGGAGGCATGGGTGGGGGCCTGGTGGTGGGTGCCCCTGCACTGCTGGGGCGGTGGGGGTGGTGGGGAACATGAGTTGGACATGGGTGGGGGCCTGCTGGCAGGTGCCCCACAGTGCTGGGGGGTGGGGGTGGTGGGGAACATGAGTTGGACATGGGTGGGGGCCTGCTGGCAGGTGCCCCACAGTGCTGGGGGGTGGGGGTGCTGGGGAACATGAGTTGGACATGGGTGGGGGCCTGCTGGCAGGTGCCCCACAGTGCTGGGGGGGTGGGGGTGATGGGGAACATGAGTTGGACATGGGTGGGTCCCTGCTGGCAGGTGCCCCACAGTGCTGGGGGGTGGGGGTGCTGGGGAACATGAGTTGGACATGGGTGGGTGCCTGCTGGCAGGTGCCCCACAGTGCTGGGGGGTGGGGGTGCTGGGGAACATGAGTTGGACATGGGTGGGGACTGCTGGCAGGTGCCCCACAGTGCTGGGGGGTGGGGGTGCTGGGGAACATGAGTTGGACATGGGTGGGGCCCTGGTGGTGGGTGCCCCACAGTGCTCGGGGGTGGGGGTGCTGGGAGACATGGGTGGGGGCCTGGTGGAGGCTGCCCCTGCACTGCTGGGGGGTGGGGGCGCTGGGAGACATGGGTGGGGGCCTGGTGAAGGCTGCTCCTGCACTGCTGGGGGGTGGGGGTGGTGGGAGACATGGGTGGGGGCCTGCTGGCAGGTGCCCCACAGTGCTGGGGGGGGTGGGGGGGAACATGACTTGGACATGGGTGGGGGCCTGCTGGCAGGTGCCCCACAGTGCTGGGGGGTGGGGGTGCTGGGGAACATGAGTTGGACATGGGTGGGGGCCTGGTGGTGGGTGCCCCACAGTGCTGGGGGGTGGGGGTGGTGGGAGACATGGGTGGGGGCCTGGTGGAGGCTGCCCCTGGTGACTGGGGGGGTGGGGGTGGTGGGAGACATGGGTGGGGGCCTGGTGGAGGCTGCCCCTGGTGGCTGGGGGGTGGGGGTGCTGGGAGACATGGGTGGGGGCCTGGTGGAGGCTGCCCCTGGTGATTGGGGGGGTGGGGGTGCTGGGAGACATGGGTGGGGGCCTGGTGGTGGGTGCCCCTGCACTGCTGGAGGGGTGGGGGTGGTGGGGAACATGAGTTGGACATGGGTGGGGGCCTGCTGGCAGGTGCCCCACAGTGCTGGGGGGTGGGGGTGGTGGGGAACATGAGTTGGACATGGGTGGGGGCCTGCTGGCAGGTGCCCCACAGTGCTGGGGGGTGGGGGTGCTGGGGAACATGAGTTGGACATGGGTGGGGGCCTGCTGGCAGGTGCCCCACAGTGCTGGGGGGGTGGGGGTGATGGGGAACATGAGTTGGACATGGGTGGGTCCCTGCTGGCAGGTGCCCCACAGTGCTGGGGGGTGGGGGTGCTGGGGAACATGAGTTGGACATGGGTGGGTGCCTGCTGGCAGGTGCCCCACAGTGCTGGGGGGTGGGGGTGCTGGGGAACATGAGTTGGACATGGGTGGGGCCTGCTGGCAGGTGCCCCACAGTGCTGGGGGGTGGGGGTAGTGGGGAACATGAGTTGGACATGGGTGGGGGCGTGCTGGCGGGTGCACCACAGTGCTGGGGGGTGGGGGTGGTGGGGAACATGAGTTGGACATGGGTGGGGGCCTGCTGGCAGGTGCCCCACAGTGCTGGGGGGTTGGGCTGCTGGGGAACATGGGTTCGACATGGGTGGGGGCCTGGTGGTGGGTGCCCCACAGTGCTGGGGGGTGGGGGTGCTGGGAGACATGGGTGGAGGCCTGGTGGAGGCTGCCCCTGCACTGCTGGGGTGTGGGGGTGCTGGGAGACATGGGTGGGGGCCTGGTGGAGGCTGCACCTGGTGGCTGGGGGGTGGGGGTGGTGAGAGACATGGGTGAGGGCCTGGTGGAGGCTGCCCCTGGTGGCTGGGGTGTGGGGGTGCTGGGAGACATGGGTGGGGGCCTGGTGGAGGCTGCCCCTGGTGACGGGGGGGGTGGGGGTGGTGGGAGACATGGGTGGGGGCCTGGTGGAGGCTGCCCCTGGTGACTGGGGGGGTGGGGGTGGTGGGAGACATGGGTGGGGGCCTGGTGGAGGCTGCCCCTGGTGGCTGGGGGGTGGGGGTGCTGGGAGACATGGGTGGGGGCCTGGTGGAGGCTGCCCCTGGTGATTGGGGGGGTGGGGGTGCTGGGAGACATGGGTGGGGGCCTGGTGGTGGGTGTCCCTGCACTGCTGGGGGGGTGGGGGTGGTGGGGAACATGAGTTGGACATGGGTGGGGGCCTGCTGGCAGGTGCCCCACAGTGCTGGGGGGTGGGGGTGGTGGGGAACATGAGTTGGACATGGGTGGGGGCCTGCTGGCAGGTGCCCCACAGTGCTGGGGGGTGGGGGTGCTGGGGAACATGAGTTGGACATGGGTGGGGGCCTGCTGGCAGGTGCCCCACAGTGCTGGGGGGTGGGGGTGATGGGGAACATGAGTTGGACATGGGTGGGTCCCTGCTGGCAGGTGCCCCACAGTGCTGGGGGGTGGGGGTGCTGGGGAACATGAGTTGGACATGGGTGGGTGCCTGCTGGCAGGTGCCCCACAGTGCTGGGGGGTGGGGGTGCTGGGGAACATGAGTTGGACATGGGTGGGGCCTGCTGGCAGGTGCCCCACAGTGCTGGGGGGTGGGGGTAGTGGGGAACATGAGTTGGACATGGGTGGGGGCCTGCTGGCGGGTGCACCACAGTGCTGGGGGTGGGGGTGGTGGGGAACATGAGTTGGACATGGGTGGGGGCCTGCTGGCAGGTGCCCCACAGTACTGGGGGATTGGGCTGCTGGGGAACATGGGTTCGACATGGGTGGGGGCCTGGTGGTGGGTGCCCCACAGTGCTGGGGGGTCAGGGTGGTGGGAGACATGGGTGGAGGCCTGGTGGAGGCTGCCCCTGCACTGCTGGGGTGTGGGGGTGCTGGGAGACATGGGTGGGGGCCTGGTGGAGGCTGCCCCTGGTGGCTGGGGGGTGGGGGTGGTGAGAGACATGGGTGGGGGCCTGGTGGAGGCTGCCCCTGCACTGCTGGGGGGTGGGGTGGTGGGAGACATGGGTGAGGGCCTGGTGGAGGCTGCCCCTGGTGGCTGGGGGGTGGGGGTGCTGGGAGACATGGGTGGGGGCCTGGTGGAGGCTGCCCCTGGTGACGGGGGGTGGGAGTGGTGGGAGACATGGGTGGGGGCCTGGTGGAGGCTGCCCCTGGTGGCTGGGGGGTGGGGGTGCTGGGAGACATGGGTGGGGGCCTGGTGGAGGCTGCCCCTGCACTGCTGGGGGGTGGGGGTGGTGGGAGACATGGGTGGGGGCCTAGTGGAGGCTGCCCCTGGTCGCTGGGGGGTGGGGGTGCTGGGAGACATGGGTGGGGGCCTGGTGGAGGCTACCCCTGCACTGCTGGGGGGTGGGGGTGGTGGGAGACATGGGTGGGGGCCCGGTGGAGGCTGCCCCTGGTGGCTGAGGGGTGGGGGTGCTGGGAGACATGGGTGGGGGCCTGATGGTGGGTGCCCATGCACTGCTGGGGGGTGGGGGTGGTGGGGAACATGAGTTGGACATGGGTGGGGGCCTGCTGGCAGGTGCCCCACAGTGCTGGGGGGTGGGGGTGATGGGGAACATGAGTTGGACATGGGTGGGGGCCTGCTGGCAGGTGCCCCACAGTGCTGGGGGGTGGGGGTGGTTGGGAACATGAGTTGGACATGGGTATGGGCCTGCTGGCAGGTGCCCCACAGTGCTGGGGGGTGGGGGTGGTGGGAGACATGGGTGGGGGCCTGGTGGAGGCTGCCCCTGGTGACTGGGGGGGTGGGGGTGGTGGGAGCCATGGGTGGGGGCCTGGTGGAGGCTGCCCCTGGTGACTGGGGGGGGTGGGGGTGCTGGGAGACATGGGTGGGGGCCTGGTGGAGGCTGCCCCTGCACTGCTGGGGGGTGGGGGTGGTGGGAGACATGGGTGGGGGCCTGGTGGAGGCTGCCCCTGGTGGCTGGGGGGTGGGGGTGCTGGGAGACATGGGTGGGGGCCTGCTGGCAGGTGCCCCACAGTGCTGGGGGGTTCGGGTGGTGGGGAACATGACTTGGACATGGGTGGGGGCCTGCTGGCAGGTGCCCCACAGTGCTGGGTGGTGGGGGTGCTGGGGAACATGAGTTGGACATGGGTGGGGGCCTGGTGGTGGGTGCCCCACAGTGCTGGGGGGTGGGGGTGGTGGGTGACATGGGTGGGGACCTGGTGGAGGCTGCCCCTGGTGACTGGGGGGTTGGGGGTGGTGGGAGACATGGGTGGGGGCCTGGTGGAGGCTGCCCCTGCACTGCTGGGGTGTGGGGGTGCTGGGAGACATGGGTGGGGGCCTGGTGAAGGCTGCCCCTGCACTGCTGGGGGGTGGGGGTGGTGGGAGACATGGGTGGGGGCCTGGTGGAGGCTGCCCCTGGTGGCTGGGGGGTGGAGGTGCTGGGAGACATGGGTGGGGGCCTGCTGGCAGGTGACCCACAGTGCTGGGGGGTGGGGGTGGTGGGGAACATGACTTGGACATGGGTGGGGGCCTGCTGGCAGGTGCCCCACAGTGCTGGGGGGTGGGGGTGCTGGGGAACATGAGTTGGACATGGGTGGGGGCCTGGTGGTGGGTGCCCCACAGTGCTGGAGGGTGGGGGTGGTGGGAGACATGGGTGGGGGCCTGGTGGAGGCTGCCCCTGGTGACTGGGGGGTGGGGGTGGTGGGAGACATGGGTGGGGGCCTGGTGGAGGCTGGCCCTGGTGGCTGGGGGGTGGGGGTGCTGGGAGACATGGGTGGGGGCCTGGTGGAGGCTGCCCCTGGTGACTGGGGGGTGGGGGTGCTGGGAGACATGGGTGAGGGCCTGGTGGTGGGTGCCCCTGCACTGCTGGGGGATGGGGGTGGTGGGGAACATGAGTTGGACATGGGTGGGGGCCTGCTGGCAGGGCCCCACAGTGCTGGGGGGTGGGGGTGCTGGGGAACATGAGTTGGACATGGGTGGGGGCCTGTTGGCAGGTGCCCCACAGTGCTGGCGGGTGGGGGTGCTGGGGAACATGAGTTGGACATGGGAGGGGGCCTGCTGGCAGGTGCCCCACAGTGCTGGGGGGAGGGGGTGGTGGGGAACATGAGTTGGACATGGGTGGGGGCCTGCTGGCAGGTACCCCACAGTGCTGGGGGGTGGGGGTGCTGGGGAACATGATTTGGACATGGGTGGGGCCTGCTGGCAGGTGCCCCACAGTGCTGGGGGGTGGGGGTGGTGGGGAACATGAGTTGGACATGGGTGGGGGCCTGCTGGCGGGTGCCCCACAGCGCTGGGGGCGGGGGGTGGTGGGGAACATGAGTTGGACATGGGTGGGGGCCTGCTGGCAGGTGCCCCACAGTGCTGGGGGGTTGGGGTGCTGGGGAACATGAGTTCGACATGGGTGGGGGCCTGGTGGTGGGTGCCCCACAGTGCTGGGGGGTGGGGGTGGTGGGAGACATGGGTGGAGGCCTGGTGGAGGCTGCCCCTGCACTGCTGGGGGGTGGGGGTGCTGGGAGACATGGGTGGGGGCCTGGTGGAGGCTGCCCCTGGTGGCTGGGGGGTGGGGGTGGTGGGAGACATGGGTGGGGGCCTGGTGGAGGCTGCCCCTGCACTGCTGGGAGGTGGGGGTGGTGGGAGACATGGGTGGGGGCCTGGTGGAGGCTGCCCCTGGTGGCTGGGGGGTGGGGGTGCTGGGAGACATGGGTGGGGGCCTGGTGGAGGCTGCCCCTGGTGACGGGGGGGTGGGGGTTGTGGGAGACATGGGTGGGGGCCTGGTGGAGGCTGCCCCTGGTGGCTGTGGGGTGGGGGTGCTGGGAGACATGGGTGGGGGCCTGGTGGAGGCTGCCCCTGCACTGCTGGGGGGGTGGGGGTGGTGGGAGACATGGGTGGGGGCCTGGTGGAGGCTGCCCCTGGTCGCTGGGGGGTGGGGGTGCTGGGAGACATGGGTGGGGGCCTGGTGGAGGCTGCCCCTGGTGGCTGAGGGGTGGGGGTGCTGGGAGACATGGGTGGGGGCCTGGTGGTGGGTGCCCATGCACTGCTGGGGGGTGGGGGTGGTGGGGAACATGAGTTAGACATGGGTGGGGGCCTGCTGGCAGGTGCCCCACAGTGCTGGGGGGTGGGGGTGATGGGGAACATGAGTTGGACATGGGTGGGGGCCTGCTGGCAGGTGCCCCACAGTGCTGGGGGGTGAGGGTGGTGGGGAACATGAGTTGGACATGGGTGGGGGCCTGCTGGCAGGTGCCCCACAGTGCTGGGGGGTGGGGCTGGTGGGAGACATGGGTGGGGGCCTATTGGAGGCTGCCCCTGGTGACTGGGGGGTGGGGGTGGTGGGAGACATGGGTGGGGGCCTGGTGGAGGCTGCCCCTGGTGACTGGGGGGTGGGGGTGCTGGGAGACATGGTTGGGGGCCTGGTGGAGGCTGCCCCTGCACTGCTGGGGGGTGGGGGTGGTGGGAGACATGGGTGGGGGCCTGGTTGTGGGTGCCCCTGCACTGCTGGGGGGTGGGGGTGGTGGGAGACATGGGTGGGGGCCTGGTGGTGGGTGCCCCTGCACTGCTGGGGGGTGGGGGTGGTTGGAGACATGGGTGGGGGCCTGCTGGAGGGTGCCCCACAGTGCTCGGGGGTGGGGGTGCTGGGAGACATGGGTGGGGGCTAGGTGGAGGCTGCCCCTGGTGGCTGGGGGTGGTGGGAGACATGGGTGGGGGCCTGGTGGAGGGTGCCCCTGGTTGTTGGGGGGGTGGGGGTGCTGGGAGACATGGGTGGGGGCCTGGTGGTGGGTGTCCCTGCACTGCTGGGGGGGTGGGGGTGGTGGGGAACATGAGTTGGACATGGGTGGGGGCCTGCTGGCAGGTGCCCCACAGTGCTGGGGGGTGGGGGTGGTGGGGAACATGAGTTGGACATGGGTGGGGGCCTGCTGGCAGGTGCCCCACAGTGCTGGGGGGTGGGGGTGCTGGGGAACATGAGTTGGACATGGGTGGGGGCCTGCTGGCAGGTGCCCCACAGTGCTGGGGGGTGGGGGTGATGGGGAACATGAGTTGGACATGGGTGGGGGCCTGCTGGCAGGTGCCCCACAGTGCTGGGGGATTGGGCTGCTGGGGAACATGGGTTCGACATGGGTGGGGGCCTGGTGGTGGGTGCCCCACAGTGCTGGGGGGTCAGGGTGGTGGGAGACATGGGTGGAGGCCTGGTGGAGGCTGCCCCTGCACTGCTGGGGTGTGGGGGTGCTGGGAGACATGGGTGGGGGCCTGGTGGAGGCTGCCCCTGGTGGCTGGGGGGTGGGGGTGGTGAGAGATATGGGTGGGGGCCTGGTGGAGGCTGCCCCTGCACTGCTGGGGGGTGGGGGTGGTGGGAGACATGGGTGAGGGCCTGTTGGAGGGTGCCCCTGGTGACTGGGGGTACAGGGGGACATGCGTTGGTGGGCAGTAGTGCAAGTTGACATGTGGGTTGGCTGGTGGGCATGGCCATGGTGGATGGGGTGCCTGCAGGACATGTGCTGGGTAGGCCCCTGTGGTGTGAGCCACCTGCAGGGGCCGTGGAGGTTGTAGAGGGAACACCTGGGAGGACCCACACGTGCAATTCACGTGTGCTGCTCCCCGCGCACCCCTGTAATACACGTACCCTGATGAGATCGCGTGTGGAACTTCCCGCACACCCCTGGAATACACGTACCCTGCTGATGTTGCGTGGGATACTTCCCCCGCACCCCGAAATACACGTACCCTGATGAGATCGCCTGTGTGACTTCCCGCGCACCCCTGAAATACACGTACCCCGCTCAATCGCGTGTGTAACTTCCTGCGCACCCCCGAAATACACGTACCCCGCTCAATCGCGTGTGTAACTTCCCGCGTGCCTCCAAAATACACATACCCTGCTCAATCGCGTGTGTAACTTCCCGCGCGCCCCCGAAATACACGTACCCCGCTCAATCGCGTGTGTAACTTCACGCGCGCCCCCGAAATACACGTACCCTGCTCGCACAGGCCCAATTGCTGTATGATGCCACTTTTGTGATGCACTGGGACTCTACCGCCTGCCTTCGTGTGGCGGACGTGTTTCAGCTTGTGCGTGTCTTTGGCTGTGCGTGGATTTGCCCTATTCGATTCCATGAATATGTGTGGTTCGAGTGCGTGTAGGCGTTCCGTCTGCTTCCCTGCAGTACATCCCCAGTTACGCCCTTATTTTCGCGCGTTGTTCCCCATTCCGCGCGTTACGCCCCATGTCCCGCCCACTTTCTGGTGTATGCGCCGAGGTTGTGCGCTTTCACTGTGCGCGTCGCGCACGCCTTTCGGGATGTTGCAGTGACTTGTGCGCCATGCACGGGTTTGGCGCACATCCCAAGGTGTACACGTGCAGGGACTTCCATGAATCGCACGCGTGCGCGTCGGCCTGTTTTTTTCCGCTTGCGCCTGCTTGCACCTGATTGCGCCTGCTTGCGCGAAGATTTTCGGCGCACGTTTGTTCCATGAATCGGCCCCTAAATTGGGGGGAAAGACTTTGTTTTGGCCTGAGTGGTTCCAAGCCGGTGTGCAATGGTTAGAGAATCTTTTTGAAAATGGAAGATGGATGAATGCCAGCGACTTACAATCAAAATGTAATATTCCAAATTTCTGAATGACTGATTATCATAAAATCAAGAATGCAGTTGGTGAGATTGACTTGGAAATGCAACTTAATGTGGAGGCAAAAACCAAAAGTGGGACAGTGTGGACTGGTAAGACGTGTATATGGCTTGATTGTGGGAGAGTATTAAAGCAACAATTTGTTGAGAGAGTAATGGAGTTGGAGGATTGGGAGCGACATTAATGAGGATCCTTGGTCACGTATGTGTGCAAACATTAGACTTTGTTCTTTGAGGTCGACTGAGAGGTCACGTCAAATTAAGGTCATGAACAGGGTCTATTGGACACCAGAAAGGTTAGAAAAAAGAGGAATGGCAGACAACTCTGATTGCTGGGCTTGCGTACATGATACTGGCACATTGGAGCATAGCTATGGAACTGCGCCAGAGCAAGAGCATTTTGGTTTGAATATGGCAGAATTTGCGACAATATCCTTAATGAAAAGGTTCCTTTTGATTTTAACACCTTAATACTGGGAAGTGATATGTTGCTGGAGGATATGTCTACATGCAAAAAAAAAATGATTTTTAGAGGAGAAATGGTGGGCAAAAAATAATACTTAGAGGTTGGAAGACGGTGAATCCTGTTACCATACATATATGGATTGAAGAAATGCATGGTTTGGCAGACATGGAAAGAGTTATATTTCGGAAAGATAAAAGACTTGCTTTATTTGAAAAAATCTGGGGGAATTTCCTTGCATTGTAATGATTAAATACATATGATGTGAATCCTGGGGTGGGTGAGTTGGGGGAATTTTATTAATGTACATATGATTGTTTTCTGCTAAATTGTGTATAACATGCGATTAGAGGTTTATGTTTTAATTGTAAATGCTGTAAATTAATATAAAATTTCAACAAAAAAAAAATCAAGCTTTCTGTCTCAAGGGTGAATAATCATTGATGGAATGCCAATTGTGGTGGTTGCAGTACACAAACGTGATGCACTGTGAAGGCTGAAAGGCTATTTGTGTGCAGTGCAATAACCCAGCACCCAGGGATATCAACATTTGGAAGTTAAATGTCAAATTTCATTAGGGATTGTAGAATGTTCATTTTAATGTTCACTAAGTTAGGGGATGCATCGCGAGACCTGGTGTACACAATTTGAGAGACTGGACTGTGAAATACCATTGGTTCTCTGGAAGGAACCTGTGGCGTGGAAATGCAGGGCAGTCATCAACTGCACAGGTGCCCTGATTACATTATCCAGATCTGTCCACCACTCCTGTGGCATGTCTAATATGGTGGCTAGTGTTAGGCAATTCGTTTGTTGATGCACCACCTTGTCTAGCATCTCAGAAACTGTGACTCTGGCCCTGAATCCCTGCTCTCAGTGTCTACAGGCGCAGCTGCTGCAGTAGCTGACATTACTTCCTGATTTTGCTGGGGTAACAGATCTTGCACTACTACACAGAGGTATATTTGATCAAACATGTGAGTATTGTTGACCTGCTTTCCTTTAATGTGTTTGTGTTACTGATGCCAGGTGCAATGAGGGCATTTCAAGTGCTGACTCCTGGCAGTTACTGTTGCACTATACCTGTACATGTTACTCTTTAGTTTTGGAACAATGTACTCAGGTGAGTTTGTTTATACTTGTGAGTATGGGTTGGAGAAATTACCACTGGTGCAACAAAATTGGTGAAATTCACGTCCAATACAAGTACAATTAGAAATGTGAAAAGCAGCAAGATGTGACAAAAGAAAATATTTATTGAGTTGTCGAGTGCCAATAACAATTGGAATGTAAACTGAAAATAAGTGTTTTGTTATTTTATCAGAGGAAAATATCTATAGATACAGAAAAAATAATGTTGAGCATGAGATTATATTTGTGAATATCACATTACATCATGAATTTCAATTTGTGGTAGTGTTGGCTGATAGAAAGCCAAAGCATTAATTGTTTTTTTGTTTTTTTTATTTGGTTAGCTGATAAAATCAACTTTTCAAATATAAATACAATCAAATCAACATAATTAAATATACATATAAACTAAATACATACAACAACATATAATTTTCCAATCTTACAGAGGTTTCATTTAGAACTTAAAACTTTCATTAATTTAGAACCAAATTCGATCAAAAATTAAGACATAATTACTTCCTCAACAAAACCATTTACAGAAAACTATTTAAATAATATCCATGTATTATTTATGTTCAAAGGGAAACAATGATTCTAAAAATTGCACTATTGCAATACGAACAGCTAATTTCCTATTTATGAAGAGACAATACCAAATTTCATCTGGATCCCTGAAGCAATAAGACATAATTACATTCTTAAAGTATCTTTCTCTCCTTTCCCTTAACGCAGGACATATAACAATGCAATGTTGGAGTGTTTCTCTCACAAGACTGTTCTTACAGAATCGACAGAAATTTTGTTCAGGTAATATCATTCTTCTCCTGGCTAGCACATCGTGCCTAGGCCAGAGGTTTAACCTGAATTGAAGATACTGACTTCGTATTTGAGGAGATGGACACCTAGCCAAATAATCAGCCATGACATACATTATTTTATGACCAAACAATGATGTATTAAGATCCCTGTATGACAAACATTTAGAGCGATTCACAATCCAATCGTGCTGATAGACTTTAATCTTGGCACAATCAGGATCGTATAGTAATACATTCAGATCAACAGATGCATCAGCCAAGGCATTTAAAACATACTTTAGCCAAATTTTCAGTAGCATATGCTGCGATGACAATAAGTAGTGGGCTACAACGCTCAAAATATTCTGAGCATTAAGGTTCAACAAACACTTCCTTAGGAAAGCCGACATTTTCCATAAAACAAAAGCATGTATTGATATCAAACCAACTTCAAATCGAATTAATGGGAGTGGCGTGCAGTTGGGTAAAGATAAAATTTGTTTCCAAAAGCGAGACTCAATTTTGTCCCACCAACATTGATTTTTAGGGGTATTTGCTTCCACTCCATACAGTAAGATGGGAATCACTTTTTGTTGATAATATAACAAAGTCTGTTTGAGAGAAAATTTACCATATTTCCTTGTTAATATTTTGGCTTGAGCAGTTAAAGTTTGCAATTTACTTTTAGGTTCTCTGTTATTAGTCTCACAGTTCATTAGCTCAGTCATAGTGATGCCCAGATACTTTTATTGCGAGACAGTCGTCAGTGCCACCTTATTCAAATGCCATATGTACGGCCTCCGCGTAATTCTACCGTTTGGTCTAGAGACCATACCTTGCGTCTTGTCTGTATTTATTACAAGATTGTTTTGCTCTTCATAGGAATCAAGAGCCTTTAGCATGTTTTGAAGGCCTACCGGTGTTTGGGATAATAACACAAGATCGTTGCCATACAACAGATAGCATATTTTGAATTGCCCTATTCTTGGAGGATCACTTACCACATTGAGAAAGGAAATACCCATATCCAATATAAACAGATTAAAAACTGTTGAGGCCAGAATACAAACCTGCTTAAGGCTGCAATAGGTTGTGAATTGCGGTGTTAATAGTCCATCTAGGGTCATTCTGACCTGCATAGTATTGCTGGTATGTAGCAACATGATAAGTGTACACAAGGAAAGAGGGCAGTTATATGCAACCAGTTTTTGATATAACAGATGTTGATCAATTGAGTCAAAGTCGACTCGAAAATCAACAAACGCTAAATAGAGCAATTTATTTCTAGACACCATCTCAGATTTGATCACATTCAGAGCCATGATATTCGGAATTGTGCCCAAACCCCCAACAAATCCAGATTGATAGGTGTCTCTTAATTTAAAGCTTTGCGTCCATTCATTAAGGTCCCTTAATATTAATTGTGAAAATATTTTACCCGGAGCATCCAGAAGAGCTACCGGTCTGTAGCTCATTGGAAGTTGGCGATCACCCTTTTTATAAATGTGAACAATGATAGAGTGTTTCCAAGAGGGAGGTAGGACCTGTGTTTTGTTTATGGCAGTGAATATGCAAAGTAAGCACAAAAGTGATGGGTGGAAGGTTTCGATGAATCTGTACCACTGGCGTTGCTCTGGGCAAACTTCCACAAGACCATGTTTTAGCCCGTCTGCGCAATTGCAAAAGGGGTCCAGCCATATGCAAATCAGTCAGGTACTGCCACCAATGGTAGCATCCCAGACCGAACTGCTAGGCCAGGTCCCCTCTGCACGGAAACACAAGCAACCCCAGACATGTTTCAGCCTTATTGGGCCTCCTCAGATAGGTGCAGCTTGGTTCTCTATGGCACAGCGAGCAAGGGACCCACGTCTGGGCATACCCTCTCTCACATAGTGAGACAAACCGTAAGCACAAAAGTGATGGGTGCAAGGTTTCGAATGAATCTGTACCACTGGCGTTGCTCTGGGCAACCTTCCACACAACTGTTTTTTAGCCCGTCTGCGTCATTGCAAAAGGGGTCCAGCCATATGCAAATCAGTCAGGTATTGCCACCAATGGTAGTAGCCCAGCCCGAACTGCTAGGCCAGGTCCCCTCTGCAACCCCAGAGATGTTTCGGCCAGTGGTTAAGATTCATTCTAAACCTTCCAGCCATCACCTCTTTGTTTTTGCTGTGTCACCCCGAGTGGGACGGGTATGCCCAGACGTGGATCCCCTTTTGGGGTGGGGCCAAGCCTGATTTGCATATGGTCTTTTCCCTTCTGTAATGGCTTGGCAGGTGAAGAACAGTGGTCTGGAGGGTTGCCCAGAACAACGCCAGTGGTTAAGATTCATTCTAAACCTTCCAGCCATCACCTCTTTGTTTTTGCTGTGTCATCCCGAGTGGGATGGGTATGCCCAGATGTGGGTCCCGTGCCTGCTGGGCCTAGAGACCCAATCTACTCCTCACTGATGAGCCCCAACAAGGGCAAAACATGTTTGGAGATGCTTGTGGTCTCGTGCAGAAGGGATGTGACCTAGCAGTTCGGGCTGGACTGCCCCTTTTGGGGTGGGGACAAACCTGATTTGCATATGGTCTTTTCCCTTCTGTAATGGCTTGGCAAGTGAAGAACGGTGGTCTGGGGGGTTGCCCAGAGCAATGCCAGTGGTTAAGATTCATTCTAAACCTTCCAGCCATCACCTCTTTGTTTTTGCAGTGAATATGCAAAACAATATTTTGGCCCAAGTTTCTGGATTCTGTTTCAAGACTTGACTTGATAGTCCATCCGGACCACAAGCTCTAGAATTACTTTCCTTTTTGATGTGAAATTCAATGTCGGCCAAATCAAACTTGAGAAAGAAGGTCTTCAATTTACAGGAGCCCACTCCCACACCACCTACTGGGACTGAATAGAGCCCAGAAAAGTGCTCAATCCAGAGCTGCTCGGTAACACCATTTGCTTGTATTATGCATTGTGATCCTTGAGAGACTTGGTTTAATAGCGCCCACATTTTTGCTGTGCTTTTGGTTTGAAGCATTCTCAGCATTTTAGCTCCATCTTCTTGATATATCTTTGCCCGATTACATGGGAGCCAGTTCTTATACCTAGTTTGGAGGCATCTTAGTAGAGCTGATCTAATCTCTATGGGCTGTTTTAGGGCTTCTCGCTTATGAGCTCTCAACAACATTTTTTGTTTCCTCACCTCATGATTATATACATGCAGGTTTGGAGCTTGGTTTTTGCATCTAATTGACTTCACCAATATAGGTTGGAAAAGATGCATCATATCACAGTACATAACACTTTGCATATTGTCACCTACATTCTTTGTGTTCAATTCCAACAATATTAGTGCCTCCTTCGACCATCATAGTCTATTTTGCCCCAGATTTATCAAAAGGAAACCTTGTTGATGATGATTCCTATCAACTTGATAAGTGCTAGATATAACCCAGTTAGTTGTTAGTTGGTCATGATCACTCATATTAGATTTCACAATACGAAAATCCAGAATCAGGGAGAATAAATTCGGGTTCACAGAGATGTAATCAATCGTAGAGTAACTCGCACCTCTGCGCCATGTCAGAAAAGGGGGAATATCTGACTTGAAACCTCCATTTGATCTGTGCAAATTTTGAGATTTTATAAAATGATTCTATTTTAGAAGTCTGCTTTTATTGACTGAAAATTTTTCAGAAATACAATTAAGATTCAGAACACCTCCAAGCAATATAAAAGATACTGTTGAGTGTAAGGCAATCAGCAGAAATTGTTCAGTCAGGTCTTTGAAGAAGCAAGTGTCAGACATTCCCACTGGATTCCAGTTTAGAATAACAACCGCACACCTGAAAGAATTCATATATGCCTTTATCAATTGCATATACTTATTAGGAGACGCCCATTGCTCAGATTGCAACGAGAGTCTTGCTTGACTGCAATAAGTAGGCCAGAAGTTGGTCTCCCTCGATTTGTTTTATTAGCCGCATTTCGGTAAATATCATGATTATCCCATATTGGAACCTCTGTGAGCCACGTCTCTTGCAAAAGTAAGATATTGAATCCATTCAAAGAGTTTTCATTTTGTTGTTTAACAAATGCTTGAATCCTCTTGTATTCCAACTAAGCAATGCGATCTCCAAATCGGGAGTAGTTATGTCTAGTTAATTAGAGGCTTCAAGACATTTGCAATCACACCCATTTTGACTGCCCGGTATTGATTTTCTGTAAGCAGAAGGCCACATATCTTGAACTTTATTTACCACGACAGGTTTTGTACTACTTATACTGTTAGTTACTGGGACCTCTGTTGAAATTTCAAAGCCCAGAGCAAATAGCTGGTTTTTGGCCAACCATATTGTATTTTGTATAACTCGGGAATTCATCCAGATTCTGACATTACTTAACCTGGGAGCATTTGGAAATTCCACTAGTGCAATGTCAGTTGATATGATGTCTTCGATTTGGGGGATGTCTGAAAATATGGCTAAAAGAGATCGCTGGTTTAGATCAAACTGAGTGCCTGGGTTCGGTCTGCATTGCAGATTTAAATCAAATGCAGCTGGACGTTTGGTGAAGTGTGCTGTCTTTTGGTCATTTTTTGCTTTCATTTTCTCTGTTGCATTACGAGCGCCCTCCCTTACCAAACTTGTTTCCCTAGTATTGACCAGCACAGATTGGCTAAGCAGCATTATTTCTGGTGCTAGATCAGTTTATAGGGCGCTTTTTTCTCTTGCGCTAGGGACACTTTAGAACTTGATAACACTCCTTCCGACTCCAAGGAGACAGTACTTTTACTTTGCTGAGTGGTCTTTACAATTTCATTACCAACACCTACCATCCTCATGTCAGAGCTCAACGATGAAGGATCTTTGCTCACTAGAGTATGCCTATACCATTGTATACGTGCCTCCTCACCATTCATGTGCAAGTTTTCAGATATAATTGGTCTTTCCACTATGGAGAGCAAAGGATGACCGGCCATATAGGCATCCACCACTCGTCTGATCTCCCGTCAGTGAAGCTCAATGGGATCTGAAGGGGGCGGTGTGCAATATTACTCTTACTGGCTACGACCGTTCTCGGCTGTGAAATTTCATCTGAGGGAATTTCCAATGGACCATGGTTAGAGGGTTCCATGTAATAATGTCGGCACAAAAATCTCGCCATGCAAAAATATTTTTGCGGCGATATTATTTACGGCGACCATATATATGGCGATATTATTACCCGATACCGATTAGAGGCAGCTTCAACTAGCTCATCCAATGGGCATAAAATGTGATGTCCTTTGATGCAGTAGCCAATTGATGGGTGGCTTTCGCCTGTGCATGTAATTGGTATGTTTTCGCAACCGCACTAGATGCAATTGCAGAGCTTTTTGTTGGAAGTTTAAAAGCTTTAAAACATTGTTTTGTGTTTGTTAAGGAGTTTTTCTTCAAATCTGTTAGATTTTTAGTCAACTTAGTCTGTGCAAATACTCAAGTTTTTTTTTCATAGGGTTAGCAAAAATTGTGTATTAATTTTTAGGTGCAACTGGGCTCGTATGTTGCAACAGGGTTTGCTCATTTGCCTCGCCCCGAGATTGCACAGGTATGTCAGAGGTACTACCCACAGGCACTGGGATTTCACAGTCTGTTTCACAGACCCCAATGTTGGTAAATCATCATTTACATTTACAAAATGTTCTACCCGTACTAAAGTTTTACATGCAACAGACACACATGCAATACTCACAGGTGGATCAACCCGGGCTTCTTTCAACTTTCGGCTCAGCCAAAACCCTGTTTCTTCCGGCCATGTCAAAATGTTTTCAATTTGAGCAGATTGCAGTGTTAATTTTTTATCAAATGAGTCGTATAATTTGCTTAAAGTCAGCATTGTTAATAAATGCATGGCATTCAGCACTATTTCTATTATTTTAGATGCCGAATCCACCTGAGGCAGCACTATCAAATCCAGTGATGGGGCAATTGTTCTCCTCGGGGTGGGCGCATAAAAGGAGTCCACTGACTCAGCTGAGGGCTTTTCATTTTCATCAAACAATATAGGGGAGCCTGATAGATTTTGTGAGTAGTCATTGTGATGCTGGAAATGCATCTGAGGGACAGGGCCTCTGAATCCTTGTCCTTTTTCTGTTTTTACCGTGTGTTCTGTTATGTTTTCTGCCCCGGAGTCCATGTGGGACTCCTGGCAGTGCAGCTCTCTCTTTTGGTTTGGTGAACAGACCCATGGGATACCCTAATGGCACCCTTGGGTAGGGGTACAACCCTGTGCCCCTAGTGTATGTTTTTGGGCACCTGTGGGTGGCCCCAGAGCAGGGTATGGGCTGGTGGCAGCTCCGCGCTGAATATGACAGGTGCTCCGGGTGTCCTCCATTTTGGGAAACCCAGGCCCTGCCATTGGGATCTGTTGATTCCTGATAGGAAACAAGATGGCCCCTGTGGCCTCTTGCTTTCTATAGCCTGTTATCTTGTTTTCCCAAAGTCCTGGGAAGCCCTGTCTCTGTCCCTTCCCCCTGACTGGCTGTTGGGTGGAAGTTCCATGTATGGTATTGTTGTGAAGGCCCAGCTAGACTGGCTGGAGCCTTCTCAGTGACCGTATGTTGTGGGTACCTCCTGTGGGTGGGACCTGGGTGAATGGAGTGTGTGACCAATATACACTTCTTGTTGTGGTTGTCTGGTTTCTGGCATGAGAGACAAAGACCGAGACAACCCTGCCCGAAACTGGCCTGAATGCAGTGTGTAGTGTTGAATGGCTGGGTACTTGTCCCAATCCACATTTCTTGTTGTGAGTGTCTGGAAGGGAGGAGTGTGGCCTGAATGCACTGTGTACCTGATTGGCTGACTGACTGCATGAATGCCCTGCAGTATGATTGGCTGGTGAGTGTGTGCCAGCAGCGTGGATGAGAGAGAGGATAGTATATCTGGGGACCTCTCACCACTGGAAAAGTGTTCAGAAGGGACCTTTGGTTGAGAAGCGACCATTGTGCTCCTACAGCAGCCAGGGAGCTGAGTCTCCACTCTACGAGTAACTGGAACTGCTGATCCTCGACGTCCAGCTGGAAGAAGAAGAGTTGCTGTGGCATTTGCTTTGACTGATCTGAAGGCTGACGAGATCGTTGAGGGCTGACCCGAGAGAGGACCTGGTAAGGCGCCCTCTTCCCGTGCTCCGAGGGACCATCGAGCACCGCTCCATCTTCGCCGAAGCGCCCTGGAAGACAGACCCTCGAAAGGCTGTCGACCCGAGACGGGACCGCTGAGGAGATCGAAGTGAAGCACCCGGACATCGACGCCGTCGAAGTCCATTGCCGTCGACCAGGGTTCGCAGGTTTGTGTAACCGCTGGAGGCCCGTCGAAGTTGTGTTGCCCAGCCGTGGGAACCACTTGACGCCGTGCCGCCGACTACCGGAGCCGTCCGCTCCTTTGCCTAAGAACATTCAATCGAAGGACTCTCTCGACCGCATCGTCGACCGCTTATCCTGCCGGAAAAAGTCGAGGCCGACCAACGCGCCGAGGAGAAACCTGCCGGTGGGTTTCCTGCCACCCAACGACCTCAAAGACTTGGACGATTCAACGCCCTTGCTGGGTTTCCATCTCTACAATCTTTGCGGTCCAGAACTATTGTCATCGAGGTGCCCCGCACACCTCCGCCTTGCAGGACGCCGACGTCTCGACGCCGACGAGCACCGCTCGTACGAAGCTGCCGCCTCTTCGACATCGTTCTACCTCGTTTGTCGACGGACGTTCGACGCCCCGTGCCTCCCGCCTGAAAGGGAAGGCATTCAAGAAGGGCCGTCGATTCCCCGTCGCCGAACAGCGAGTCCCTCGACTTTTGTCGACGCCTTCGAGGAGCTCGACTCCACCAGGTACATTGGGGGGGTAAAAACATTATAGGAGAGAATAAGACTTGCAGAGCAATATATGGACTGGGCTTGCGCTATATCTTTCTTTACAGGTTGCCCAGGTGGGGGGATCTCCACACAGAACTGTGCCCAGTGGTAGGGGCCAGTATCCTGCCTATTGCTCAACCATCTTATTTTCTCTCCTCTCTCTATTGTTGGATTCACTCTATTGGTCTGTGTGACATTGTACAGTATTGTTCATGCACTTCAATGAGATCTAGGGAGGTACCACTTTAGGATTGTAAATATTTGTCATTGTAGATTTTGCCGGAGTACAAAGTGAGTTATCATGATGAATGTACATAACCTTAACTATTGATTATATAAAGACTGTGTTCTAACCAATACAGAGTGTGGATATTCCTTTGTGGGGGCTTGGGGATACACTGTACTTAAGAACCAGCCTGCATCACCTCCTGAGAAGCTAGGCCTTGATTGCTCGACCATTGCTACCGAATAGAGAATCTTGGCTGGGGTCTCCTGTGCCTCTCCTCCACCATATAGGGAGCGGAAGTACAGACACCCCCCACCGGTCGTAGAGGCCCGTCTCTCACACTGGTGGCAAGCGGTGGGATGCTTATGGTTTTAAGAATCAGTGTATAACCGTGCCACTTACAAAGGATATTTGCCCTTTATTGAATTAAGGTTTAGTTGTGTACAAGGTAACTGCATTACAAACAATGAAGTCTATTGCGAATGGCAAATTAACTCGGATGAGCTTGGAGGCTCTCCAGAGTGCTTGTGAAGCTAGGGAGTTAGACTTTGTGGATAAGTCTAGGGCTGAGCTGATAGCTGCCCTGGTGGACTACCAGACTGATAGTGAAACTCTTGATGAGGGGGGGAATGCAACCAATGAGGACTCTGCCCCTGGGGTTTCAGCTGAATCTGTTTCTGGGAATGCCGCCATTCCTGCTGCCTCTGTTCCAAACTCCAGCAATTCCTTAGAACTTGAGTTATTAAGGATGAAATTGGCCTTTGAATACCGCAAGTTGGAAATAGATGCTGAGCTTAAGAAAGAGGAGTTGGCTCAACAAGTGGAGCTCAAGAATAGGGATCTTGAACTCAAAAATAAGGACCTTGAACTCAAGAGCCAGGACACTGAATGTCAGAGGATCCAGCTAGAGAAAGCTAGAGTGGAGACTTCAGCTAGATCCAGTGAGAGTGTCAGGTCCCCAGCCACCAAGTTTATGAGAGATTTGGTTGGTGTATTTGTGGAGGGTTCGGATATCCTCCAATGGATTGAAGCGTTTGAAATGGCTTGTGAGATTCATGATGTGGATAAAAGAGATTGGGCGAAGTGTTTGTTAAGCAGAGTGCCTCAAACCCGGTATGACTGCATTCTGAAGCTGAGTGTGGAAGAAAGGGGTCAGTACGAGTGGATGAAGTCTGCTTTGATTGCCATGTTCGGCAAGACACCTACCCAATACCATAGAAGGTTCAGGGATTTTAAGAAAAAGGAGAATATGTCTTGGGTTGACTGGGTGAGTGCTGCGCACATGAACATGATGGGGTGGATCGATGGATACAAGGTTAAGACTTTTGTTGAATTGTCCCACCTCTTGTTTTTTGAGCATTTCTCTGAAGCCTGTTCACCAGAGCTGCGTCAGTATGTGGCTGACCAGAACATTTTGGACCCCTTTAAGCTGGCTAGGTTGGCTGACAGGTGGGTCTCCCACCGGGTGTCCCCTAAGGACTCCAGTGGGAAGGACAAGGATAAGAAGAAGGGGGCCTCTCAGAAAGCTGAGGAGTCCCCCAAGCAGTCACAGTCGGGTAAACCAAAACCTTCCTCTCCTAAGACCCAAAAATCTAGTGGGGATAAGTCATCTGGGGGTGGGAATAAGAGTAGTGGTCCACCTGCTGCAAAGCAGGCTCCCAGTGTTTCCAGTACCGTACCCCGCACTCCTGGCGCTTGTTGGGACTGCGGGGCTCTGGATCACAAAAGGGGTGACCCCAAGTGTAAAGGTAAGGCACTTGGAGTACAGGCTGTCAGCCTGACCTACCCTTACCCCGTGTCTGAGGTGGAGGCCACTGTCCTCCCCTCCTCTGCCGGTATCACATTTGGTGCTCCGGTGGAGATTTCCTTAGTGTCCCTTGGGGCCTGGGACCAGTATGCGGAAGTACTGGCGACTATCCCACAGAACACCCGTAGATTTTTGAGAAGTGTCCTCTTGAATGGCCAGCCTTCTACTGGTTTGAGAGACACTGGGGCAAGCATGACAGTGGTGGACAGGACCCTGCTCAGGCCAGAGGACTATGAAGGTGCTCCTCTGCAAACCACCAGGTTAGCTGGTGGGCCTCCCAAATTATCACCTGTAGCCTTAGTCACACTCATGATTGGCGACAAGACAGCGAAGCTTCCTGTCCTGGTTTAGGAAAATGTCCCTGCTAACATTTTGTTAGGGAATGATCTAGTAGAGTTGGGGTTGATCTCGGATGGTCTTCCCATGACTGCTGCTGCCGTCACTAGATCACAGGTGACACCGGGTCTGGCTGTGGGTCAGATACCCGAGCCAAAGGCGAGGCCTAAGGCAAGAAGGAGGAAGACCAAGAAGGCCACCCCTGTGGAGGGAGCACCTTCTCTTCCTGCCGCACCCATTGGGATCCATGCTCCGGACGGGCTGGGTCCAGTAGAAAACCCCAACTCAACTCCTTTGGGAGAAGAGGCAGAAGACTCTCCTGTGGGAGAGGTTCTTAACCCAGAGGATCATCCCGACCTTCAATGCTTGTTAGCTGAAGGGGGACCCTCCCGGGCGGACTTCTGTAAGGGACAGAGAGAGTGCCACTCTCTCGAGGGACTGAGGAAACAGGCCCTGGCCCAGGCACAAGGAGAGGTGCCTAGGAATTTCCGGATTTATTGGGAGGGTGAGCTCCTTGTTAGTGAGCCCACTAAGCCTGAACCTGGTGCCCGCAAGAGGTTGGTGGTACCCCAGGTTTACAGGCCCTTCCTACTGCAGTTGGCGCATGAGGTGCCCTTGGCTGGTCATCTTGGGACCAAGAAGACTAAGCAGAGGCTCTCTGCCCATTTCTACTGGCCACGGATGGGAGTAGAGGTGGAGTCCCACTGCAGGACCTGCCCAACTTGTCAGTTGTCTGGCAAGACTGGAGGCAGTGTCATTGCCCCACTGCAGCCGTTGCCAGTGGTTGGCACACCATTTGAGAGGGTGGGCATCGACATCGTCGGTCCCCTTGACCCTCCCACTTCAGGTGGACATCGGTTCATCCTGGTCTTGGTAGATCATGCCACCAGGTACCCTGAGACGATACCCCTTCGGACTGTTACGGCCAAGGTGGTTGCCCGGGCGCTCCTGGGCATTTTCACCCATGTTGGATTCCCCAAGGAGGTTGTCTCTGACAGAGGATCCAACTTCATGTCGAGTTACATGAAAACCATGTGGAAAGAGTGCGGGGTAACCTACAAGTTCTCCACTTCTTACCACCCCCAGACTAATGGTCTGGTTGAGAGATTTAATAAAACTCTCAAGGGCATGCTAGGGGCTTTGGAAGAACCCCTAAGGAGGAAATGGGATCTCCTCCTGCCATGCCTGCTGTTTGCTTACAGGGAGGTACCTCAAGAGGGTGTTGGTTTCAGCCCCTTTGAGTTACTCTTTGGACATCCCGTGAGGGGGCCCCTCGCCTTGATCAGGGAAGGCTTGGAAGCCACCCCTCCGGGTCCCGCCAAGCAAGTGGGGGACTATGTGTTAGGCCTCAGACGGAGGATGACACAGATGATGGGTCAGGCAACAGCAAATCTCAAGGCCAGCCAGGAATTGAATAAGTACTGGCATGACCTTAAAGCCTCGCAAGTGGATTGGACTCCGGGACAGGAAATCCTTGTGATGGAGCCTACCAAGCCTAGGGCTTTGGCAGACAAGTGGACTGGACCCTTCAGGATCATCTCCAAGATGGGCGAAGTCAATTATCTGGTTGACATGGGAGCCCCTGGGGTAGCCCCTCAGCTATTCCATGTCAACAGGCTCAAGCCTTTCCACAGGCGAGCGGAAGTCGCATGTCTCTTGCTAGCTTCTGGGCAAGAAGAGGATGAGAGTGAGCCCCTTCCTGATTTGCTGCATAGCAACCCTCAGGATCGCTCAGTGGAGGGAGTACATCTCTCTCCAGATTTGACAACAGAGCAACAGAGGGCCTGTAGGGCTTTGCTCCAACAGTACGCCTCTCTGTTTTCACTGAAGCCAGGCCTTACACCGTGGTGTAAGCATGAAATTGACACTGGTGACAGTGTGCCTGTCAAAAGCAGGTGCTACCGTATGTCAGATACCATCAAGAACCACATCCAGGCTGAGGTCGCCAAGATGTTGGATCTGGGTGTTATTGAACCCTCAACCAGTCCCTGGTCCAGTCCAGTGGTCCTTGTCCCCAAGGCAAGTTCACAGGCGGGTACCAAGGATTGGAGGTTCTGTGTGGACTACCGAGGAGTCAATGCCGTCACCAAGACTGACGCGCACCCATTGCCCAGGGCTGATGAGCTCGTGGACACCATCGGTGCTGCCAAGTTTGTGAGCACCTTTGACCTTACTTCAGGCTATTGGCAAATAGCTCTGACGGACCATGCCAAGGAAAAGACGGCCTTCTCAACACCTGAGGGACTCTACCAGTTTAGGGTCATGCTTTTGGGTTGAAGAATGCCCCTGCCACCTTCCAGAGATTGGTCAACCATGCGCTCAGTGGGCTGGAAGCCTTTTGTGTGGCTTACTTAGACGACATTGCCGTCTACAGTTCCACCTGGGAAGAGCATTTGACACATCTGGATAGGGTGTTGCAGGCCTTGAAAAGGGCTAACCTCACTATCAAGGCTACCAAGTGCCAGATAGCTCAGGGGAAAGTTACCTATCTTGGTCATGAGGTAGGAGGGGGTCAAATCCAACCTCTCGCCAGTAAAGTACAGGATGTACAGAACTGGGAGACTCCCACTACTCAAACCCAGGTGAGGGCCTTTTTGGGCCCACTGGGTACTATCGCAATTTCATGGCAGACTATGGGACCATAGCTGCACCTCTGACAGCTCTAACGTCACCCAAGCAGCCTAGGAGGGTTAATTTGACCGAAGACTGTCAGAGGGCCTTTGATGGCTTGAAAGAAAGTCTGTGTAGGGCACCTGTGTTGAGTGCGCCTGACTACAGCCGACCCTTTATCGTCCAGACGGATGCCTGCGACACCGGAATTGGAGCTGTCTTGTCCCAGTTAGATGACAAAGGGAGAGAACACCCTATCATATTCATCAGTAGACAACTCAAGGGTAGAGAACTTAGGTGGGCTACTGTTGAAAAGGAGTGTTTTAGTATAGTTTGGAGCCTTAGGCGTTTTAGGCCCTACCTGACCGTCTGGATGAGGGTGTCTATCCCGTGGGAGATTAGACACCCTCCACCTCAGTCTGGGGGGGGGCGACTGTGATGCTGGAAATGCATCTGAGGGACAGGGCCTCTGAATCCTTGTCCTTTTTCTGTTTTTACCGTGTGTTCTGTTATGTTTTCTGCCCTGGAGTCCATGTGGGACTCCTGGCAGTGCAGCTCTCTCTTTTGGTTTGGTGAACAGACCCATGGGATACCCTTATGGCACCCATGGGTAGGGGTACAACCCTGTGCCCCTAGTGTATGTTTTTGGGCACCTGTGGGTGGCCTCAGAGCAGGGTATGGGCTGGTGGCAGCTCCGCGCTGAATATGACAGGTGCTCCGGGTGTCCTCCATTTTGGGATACCCAGGCCCTGCCATTGGGATCTGTTGATTCCTGATAGGAAACAAGATGGCCCCTGTGGCCTCTTGCTTTCTATAGCCTGTTATCTTGTTTTCCCAAAGTCCTGGGAAGCCCTGTCTCTGTCCCTTCCCCCTGACTGGCTGTTGGGTGGAAGTTCCATGTATGGTATTGTTGTGAAGGCCCAGCTAGACTGGCTGGAGCCTTCTCAGTGACCGTATGTTGTGGGTACCTCCTGTGGGTGGGACCTGGGTGAATGGAGTGTGTGACCAATACACACTTCTTGTTGTGGTTGTCTGGTTTCTGGCATGAGAGACAAAGACCGAGACAACCCTGCCCGAAACTGGCCTGAATGCAGTGTGTAGTGTTGAATGGCTGGGTACTTGTCCCAATCCACATTTCTTGTTGTGAGTGTCTGGAAGGGAGGAGTGTGGCCTGAATGCACTGTGTACCTGATTGGCTGACTGACTGCATGAATGCCCTGCAGTATGATTGGCTGGTGAGTGTGTGCCAGCAGCGTGGATGAGAGAGAGGATAGTATATCTGGGGACCTCTCACCACTGGAAAAGTGTTCAGAAGGGACCTTTGGTTGAGAAGCGACCATTGTGCTCCTACAGCAGGTTGCCCAGGTGGGGGGATCTCCACACAGAACTGTGCCCAGTGGTAGGGGCCAGTATCCTGCCTATTGCTCAACCATCTTATTTTCTCTCCTCTCTCTATTGTTGGATTCACTCTATTGGTCTGTGTGACATTGTACAGTATTGTTCATGCACTTCAATGAGATCTAGGGTGGTACCACTTTAGGATTGTAAATATTTGTCATTGTAGATTTTGCCGGAGTACAAAGTGAGTTATCATGATGAATGTACATAACCTTAACTATTGATTATATAAAGACTGTGTTCTAACCAATACAGAGTGTGGATATTCCTTTGTGGGGGATTGGGGATACACTGTACTTAAGAACCAGCCTGCATCACCTCCTGAGAAGCTAGGCCTTGATTGCTCGACCATTGCTACCGAATAGAGAATCTTGGCTGGGGTCTCCTGTGCCTCTCCTCCACCATATAGGGAGCGGAAGTACAGACACCCCCCACCGGTCATAGAGGCCCGTCTCTCACAGTCATGTACCGAAAAATAGGAGACAGCCGTGTCTATACCAATAATGGCCACATCAGGTCCAACATTTTCAGGCAACACATCTTTTAAACCCTCTGACGCTGTGGCTGCATTTTCCAATATAACAGTGTCCGTTAATGAGGGTTTTGGGATCTCACCTATACCAGCAATCCCCTCTATTTGACCAGATACGTTAACTACAGGAACATCTTCTAACAGAGTTTGTGGCAACTCCTTGGTCTACGCAGCCTAACTCTGTTTAGGAGATTGGCTTTTATCTAGAGTTATCGGTGCCAAAATTTGCAGTAATACGCTGAAAGTTGACAATCCTACTTTAGTTGCTCTCTGTGGCATTGCAAGCTGAACGTCCTTACAGAATTTTCGAATGTCATGAGACAGAGCCTGCATAGGGCCAAGCTTTGCTACTTTGCAGGAGCGTTTATCCATTGGCGTGGAGTTTGAGAAATTCAAAAGCCGTTTACGTGAGGTAAGCGACTGTGATCTTTGTTTGGAGCTTGTTCCACAGGATTAATTATGACAGGCATACCTGTCTTCAAGGTGGGCACTTTGTAATGTGATATTTTAGATATAACTAAAACAGGGAAGGATACCAGAGAGATAGACACTTAACTAGTATCTCTCCACTGCTCCGCCACTACTCTGCGGCGAAGAGGCAAAGAGGTACTTCCAGGTACAGCATTAATTGGCCGCACTGGATTCCTGAAATTATTACAGAATAGAGATATTTAGACTATTAGTATACCAGTATTGGGATTTTAATTATATCAAAATAATTTCCAAATTGATGAATCACATTTAGGGAATCAAATAAATATGATTTTCTTTTGGCTGAATGTTTGTGAAGGCACTTGTGGCTGAAAGATTCTTCTACTCTGGGATATCTGGATGTGTTTAAGGACCCATACGTATTTTGGCTGGCAGTTGTCTTCCTATGAGGCATTCATCCAATCATGAAGCATCTGATCCTGATGTGGCAACAACAGAAATATTCTGACTAGATAATTGCTCATGTCACTCCACCCCTGCCTCCACCATTGGTTACTCCTCCCCCTCTGCCCTAATGATTGAAATTCTAAATTCCTAGAAAGCAATCTCCTTCGTTTCTCTTATCCTACCTTCCTAATTTGTCACCATTCTCATCCTCCCCTTGTCCCTTTCTCTCTCTCTCTCTTCTTCCCTCTGCCTCCCTCCTTCAGACAGATTAACATATGGGGTTACATTCTGAGACAAAATGACTTCTACCCTGCAGGAGTACAAGCATGGGTAGAGGTTAAAGTGCTTATTTTGCTTGCACAATTTTACAAACAAGAAGCAGCACCATGTTAAGGGTAAAACAGACACAGTTAAGAGATATACCTCCTTTGCCTTTTTTGGTAACGTGGGCCGAAGGGACTTTACTCTTACGAGGAACGTGAATGTGGTTCAGTAGCAACCCAAGCAGGGAAATATAAAACTCCAAAATGAAGAAATGTCCAATCAAGGTGCTATCAAAATATATATTCTTAATTAAACACACCATGTACAACAATAATTAAGTAGAAAAATACTACACAAAACTCACCCCTGAGGAAAGAACACAGATTTGTATTGTATTGTTTATTTATATAGCGCACCTAACAATCTGGTAACTAGGCGCTTTGCGTAGGTTACATTGCTGGTTACAATAAAGTTACAGTGATAGTACAAAATGTTTAAATAGATAAACAGGAGCAGAGGCAAATATGTTGTGAACAGCAAATGGGTAGATACTTTGTAAAAGTAGGCATATTATGGCAAGATACATGTATTAAGAAACATTAATGTAGGTAGGAGATAACTGTCAGGTGAGTCTTGCAGGGAGAAGGTATTCTTAAGTCGTCTGAGTAGCAAACCAATTTTTTACATTAGTTCTAAATTGGGAGAATGAGGGCTCAACTCTTAGAATTAGGGGTAGATCGTTCCATAGTTTGGATGCTTGGAAATCTCTGGATTCTGAGACAGTGTAGTTGAGCAGCTCTGGTAGGTTGGATAGATTGGGTTTTGGTAAATTTACAGGTCAGATATTTGGGCGCTGAGTTAGACAGGCACTTGTGAGTGAGCGTGAGAATTTCGAAGGAGATTCGGTTTTTGACCGAGAGCCAGTGGGCATTACGTCTAGTTTCGGAAATGTGATGAGGCTTTGAATATTGTAGGCTGATCTGAGCACATTATTTTGCAGTACTTGTAGTGTGTTTAAATTTTGCGTATTAGTTCCTCAGTACAGAGCGTTACGGTACTCCAATTTTGATAAAATTAGCACTCTGCTAAGGGTCAAGCAACTTGTTGTTGAGAGGAAAGGTCTACACGCTTTTAGGTATAGGCTGTTGCAGAGACTGTCACATTCACTTGTTTGGTCAAGGTTAAGGATGAGTCGAGGTACAATCCTAGTGTTTTGACTTCCTTGGAAACTGTGATGTTAATGCTGTCTATGTTGAAGGAGTTGTATCTCCTGTCAAGTTGGTTTAGTTTGGCTTGGGGGCCAGTGAGAAGTAGTTTAGTCTTCTCATCATTCAGTCAAAGGCCATGTGTGGCCATCCAGGTCTGAACGATGACGTACATTTTATTTAGTCGTTTTAAATCCAGGTTGTAGTTCCCGGAGATGGGTATGAGGACTTGGGTGTCATCTACATAGTTAGTTTAGGTGACACCCAAAAGGTCAAGATTGTCAAACAAAGGCGTAGTGAAAATATTTTACAGTGCTGGTGAAATGCAGGATCCCTGTGGTACTCCACAGGTTACTGGTGCTTTATCAGCCGATGCTGTGGGTGAGACGATTCTCAGTGATCTATTGTCTAGAAAGGATTGTATCCAGGCAGTGGCCTTGTCAGCGAATTAGCAAAGATAACCAGATGCAGTACTCTGAGGAATGAATCAGGGGTGTAAGGCAAGTAATAACCACAATGTTCTATAAAAGGATTTTTTTCTCGTGTCGAAAGGGATAAAAGTGACCCAACTAGTCTCCTGGGCTCAAATATGGACCAGGTGGAGCAGTTAGCAGTCAATTTGACTTTTTATGGCTCTCAGTGGTTCAACAGCAACGGATCAGAATGTTTGAGAAATTCTAAGATTAGGAGCCTGCAAAAGGCAGCATCCAAATCTCCTAGGCATTCAAATATGTCAAACAGTTCTGTAAACATGGCTCCAAGCAGTTCAACAGCAAAATCATTACGTTCCTGGCTATCTTGGCACTCAGGGTGCTGTGAGTCCCTATCCAGTTGGTCAAGTACACCATGAATCTTTTACTTGTGCTCTCAAACACATGAGAGCATGGCACACAACTTCAGGGGTCCTTCGAAATGGTAAAGTCCTTGTTACTGCTGTGCCTGGCAGAGAGGCAGGTCTTGCCTGAGCAGCAGATTACTTCTCAGGTTGCTCTGAGCCCCATACAGGGACTCAGAGACAAGATAGGTCCTTGTTCTGAGGTTCCCAAACATGTGGGAGGCTGGCACACAACTCCAGAGGTCCCTCAACACAGTGAGGTCCAGGGTGCCACTGTGGCTGGTAGAGTGGCAGGTCTTGTTTGAGCAGCAGGTTTGCACCAATGGTCCCTGGGGATGCTTGGGGCACAGAGTTTGCCTTTGCCTTGGAACACCTGCTTCACCTCACAACTGGAGAACTCTGGAAAGGACTGATTTCCCTGCAGGGTCCAATGTAAACTTATTTCAGGATTAGGGTTCAAAGGATGATTCAAATAAGTGGTGTAAGAACCCTTTGTTTGCTGTCAAACCCTCACAGGTGATTGGACTAATGCTAGCCTGCCTTAGTGGTCCAATTCCTGTTCTTGAAATGAGTGAACATTGCCCTTCTGGCATCTCACCCAAAGACCTTTGCTCTAGAGAAAGTGGAGAGGACAGCATGGTGAGAGAGAGAGAGAGACAGAGAGTCTTCCACCAATGTACAGAGATCTCCTATCTAAACTAATCAAAACCATGTCCTTCTCATTAAGATCAAATCCCTTTAGAAATGCAGCACCCTGGTGTGAGGCTACTCCCTTCAAATGGGTTGCTCCTTTGATGGCTGGGCCCAGGACAGCTGCCTGTTGTGCTGCTGTCTCTAGAGGAGGGTGTCACCTACCCTCACAAAGAGATCAAAGAAGAGACATGGACATTTAGGTTCCTGTCCTGTCATTTGGCAGGATCAGTCTGTCTAAGCAGAATAGACAACCCCTTTCTTCAGTTTAGTTGGGTGCCTTTTGCAGCTCAGCTGGGTCACATGAGCTGACAAATGTGTGATATCAAATTGGATGTGGATGCAAATATCATGTGTAGTGTCATGGCCCATGTCTTAACCCAGGCATAGTGTATTTTTGGAGTTTACTCTACGAATTGCGTGGGCTACATATGATCATCATAGTTTTGGTAGAGGGGTGCACATCTTAAATGTAGCCCCTGTTAGGCAGAATCATATGCAGTGCCCTTTGGGAACACCACACACAATTAAGACTACAAGTGACAGTACAAATTAACCTTTGGTACAAGCATGTACTACACAGTAAAGTGGTAGCGATGGCTGAGCAGCCAGACTTATCTCAAGCGTAAAGTGAGCAGTATCAATAGTTACATAAAGGACAGCAATTACTATGATTCAAACAAACACTGACACAAGGTTTCTGAGTAAAAGAATATACATTTATTTACACATCAGTTATAAAACATTTTACTACTATCAAGCAGTTGAAAAAATCAGAATCTTAATACACTACACCGGGCCCGATAGATTCTGGACCAGTTAAGTTGAAAATGAAGTGAGAGCAAAATGGCACTCCAGTAATTTAAAAGGGAGGGAGAGACAAAGTTAGACAAAAGTTGTGCAGCACCAACAAGTAAGTAAGCAGGGCAATCTAGAAAAAAGTAACTACAGTGAGGAAATCAAATCAAGAGGCATGGGCCAAAGTCAAAGGACCAAAGTCTTTGCAGAGGATCACACAGTTCAGAGTAGTTTGTGGTTAAGTCTTTGCCAAGAGCTCAGAACGAAGTTGGTTGGACGAAAAGTTACGTTAAAGAATAGCAAAGGACAAGCCCTTGGATTGGCAAAAGATTTCAAGCACTTTTACTGCGGCTGGACGGAACGAACGACTGGATTTGAACAGTACCTTAAATGAAGAAGAAGGCTGTAGATGAGGCAGACATTCCTGGCAGGTCCTGCAGGCTCATGGTTCCTGAAGCGACTGTCGGACTGGCATGAAGTAGGAGGACTGGAGGGTCCTGCACTGCCCAGGGAAGAAACCAGCAGCAGAGCAAAGCAATGAATAAAAGGTGCACTCCTTAAAACCCAAGCAGGTTCCGGTCCTCCTGGCTATTTCGTTCACTGTAGCTGTGCACAGCAAATTCGACCAGAGGAGTGAGGCCTGGCTTGCAGTTTGGCAAACTGGTTGTTCCAACCAGCTCAAGGGGAGAAGATTCCTTGCCGATCTTCCGTGTCGTCGAAGTTTGGAAATTCGGACCCGCAGCAGGGCTTCACCGGGAGGTTCAGTTGTGGTAGAGGTCCTCTTCTGTCAGCTTCTCTTCGGTTCTCTCAATCCAGTGGCGACTCTGCCTTCTCAGACCCAGAGACCTGCTTTTTATGCAGTTTTCCCCCTTTCACACAGCCTGGCTGTCAATCACACAGCAGGGTGGCTGTCCTGGCAGGACAGTAACCTAGCCAATCAAACAGGAGTGTGACTTGGGTTACCAAGGGAACCCATGGCAGGGGTCCTAAAACCCCTCCCTCACATCCTGCCTACCCAGACTGTCAGACGCCTAAGGAGGGCTTCTGTGCAGAAGCCCGTCAAAGGACGGCAAACAAAGGAACCAAACCTGATTTGGCGCGCAGAGTAAAACACGAGAAAGACCTTTACAAAAAGAAATGGCAAATAAACCCAGCCTGAACCAAATAAAAGTAAATATGGTCCCGCGGATTTAAGTACCAGGCTGCTAAGGTGGCCTAAAACAATACCAAATAAAATAATCTTGGTAGGAAAAATAGGGTAGATACCACTGCCACCAGCCACATCTTAATGAAAAGGGAACGAAACCATGTTCCATGAGAGATAGACAAAAAGGGATAACTATTAACCCTTTCCAGTACTCTATGTAAGATAGTTTGTCTTGGGTCTGTGGTTTTAAAAAGACTAATAAAGTCAATGGCAACTTTACATGTTCTGGGAGACAGTAGTCAGTCCCAGAATATGGATTTTGAAGTGGGAAGTCTGAAAAAGACAACCCTCTGTCACTGCACTAAAGGTGCTGCGTAACACACAGTAAAAAGATGATGCCTATTGAAGTAGGTGAGCCTCCACAGTCTATTAACACAAACATGTTAAACACACACATCAAAACACATGCAAGAGAGGGAAAAAAGGCTCACACTCTTACCAGGTGAAAATGATAAATCCTAGAAATCCAGCAAACCTGCTGAGGGACTCAGTAGGTAAGGGAAATTAGCCATTCTGGAGAATTCTCCCTAAGACCCCTGTGCTGCAGAGACTTGGCTGTCAATGCAGCTGTCAAATGGTCACCTCTAGCCTCTGAACCTGCTCTGTGAGCCACAGGTAGAGCAGGGACTGCAGATAAGGATACTAGCATGGCACAAGTACACACTGTGTTTGTCATGGAGCTTATGAAAGGGTAATTGATCGTCAGATTACTCTTTCAGAAATGGAATTACCCTCATCATTGTATTATTAAATACAAATAAAAAATTCAGGGCTTTCACACACTTGCCAGATGGCAATTTATCACTCATTCTATTTAAGTGTCCCTTTCCTCTGCCAACTCCAGTCAGAGCTGGAAGCCTCGTGAGAGCGATGGAGGTGTCTGCACTGTGCAGGATCCTGATGTTGGTTTCTAATTAACCAACTTCTTTGAATGGAAACGTACTGTAAGAATGGGAGTAAAACAGCTGCTAGGCATCATAGTAGGGCATGATAGAAGGTAGATTTTACTTTGAGCTAATTCATTTCAATGAGAATGAATTGTAGAATTGAAAGGAGCACATTAGAGTACAATTACTGCATACACTGGGTATGCTTTCAGATGCAAAGCACACCCTCCTCACAGTTTTGCTTTGCTTATAAAAGGGCGTGATGCAGGGATTTATTCCGTGTTCTTCTACAAAGGGAATGTCCTCCATGCTCTCTCATGGATCTAAAGGACAGGAAGTGCACTAGTTCACTGGGATATAAGGAAAACAAAAGATAGATTTGTTGCTGTGTTGATGCATGCTGACCACAAATACCCTGCGCCCTGCTTGCATGTCGGTTTCTGGCTGTTCAGTGGTGGACGCAGCATGTGTATAGAGGGTGGTTGTAGAGGTGCAGAGTTTTGTTGTTTGATATTTGTTGGGAGGGTTAGTATATTGTTGTATGTGAGTGGCAGAGTTGGTCTTCAAATAGTGTGCTTAAGTGTGAAAGTTGGGAAGTTTAGTGTTGAGAGTATAATAGGGGTACCCTATGGCACACAATTAACCTGCAAACGAGTGTCTGTTTTATTGATGTAGGAGGTCAGGCATTCAAACGCTAGATGTGTGCTGTTATATCAGAGGCTGCATTGATCATTTCAACTCTAACTACAGACCAGCTTTTGTGTTGTGCTTATATTTGTCAAATGGTCTCATGTGATGCCTTCTGACGTTGTGTGTACATTGCATGCTGGGACTTGAGGTTTCATTTTTCCCCTTTGCAAATTTAGGACTACATGTGCCAGCACTGAATTTGCAAAACCAGAACATTCTGAAGGCATCACGCATGACATGGGGCCGCTTGGAATCTATGTCTGCTATCATCCCTAAAGATACCCAACCTTGGACTCCCTTATTTTGTTTAAGAACTGCTTTATCCACTGTTTGTGAATAATCTTACACATTTGTAGGAGGTGTATATGCACTTCCCTTTCTTTTACTCTCGGTTTCTCTGCAACCTCCTTCTGCACGCTTCATTTCTCCATTTTCTGCATTTTCTTTCTCATCCACGTTTTTAATGTAACATAATCAATGTGACATGAATAATGATATCTACATACACCCTTATTATTGATTATGTGTTTTATTGGTGTGGAGAGTGTCAATGATCGTGTCAATGATCTTGTCTTGTGTGGTAGATGAGTTTGAACATGGGGAGGTTTCCTTGGATGATTGAAGCAACCAACAACATTTGCAATGTTGGAATACAGTTTTTGTTTGCAAGTACCCTCAACATATCTCTTATTCGGAATTACTTCCTGTAGTAATGATCCTCCCTGCTGGTGTCTATGTATGGCCTAATATGTGCAAACAAACTTCCCCAGGTATCGCTCTCCTTTTGTAACTCCTCAGTTTCTTATGCTTGCATATTTACCTTAGCCAATATGAAATTATGTGTAAATTGGACCCAATACAGTGGCAGAGCTGTGCGCACCCTGAACAAAGCTTTCTGGCTCGGCTGTCTTAACAATGAAGTATGGAATCTAAAGGGCCGATTCATGGAACAAACGTGCGCCGAAAAAAGTGGCGCAAGCTGGCGCAAGCGTGAAAAAGGAAGTCCCTGCGCGTGTTTTTCCCGAAATGTGCGCCAAACCCACACAGGCGCACATGTCATTGCAACATCCTGAACTCTGTGCACGACGCGCACAGGGAAAGCACACAATGTCAGCGCACACACCAAAAAGGGGGCGGGACACAGGGCGTAACACGCAGAATGGGGAACAACGCGTGAAAAAGAAGGCGTAACTGGGGAAGTACTGCAGGGAAATACACAGAACGCCCACAAGCACGCGAACAACTCGTATTCATGGATTTGAATACAGGAAACCCGAAACGGCAAAAGACACGCATAGGCGTCAACGCGTCCGCCACACGAAGGCAGGCGGAAGCGTCCCCGCGCACAGTATAAAAGCGCGCACAAACAACAAACACATACATACTGCTACGATGGAGGCCCCATTTGTCGCAGCACTGATCGTGGGACACCGCAGGAGGAGAATAGCCAGGGCCCGCATTTTTTCCCCCCGGACAAGCCTTTTTGGGATGCCTGATGACCAGGTCTACTGCAGGCATAGGTTTCCACCTCGTATCATCCTAGACCTGGTCAGGGAGTGGGAAGATTACCTTACATCCCCCACCCTCTGCTCCCAAGTATTGAGCCCCTTGGAGAAGGTGCTCAATGTCCTGCATTTTTTGGCCACTGGGTAATTTCAGCGGACTACTGCCATAGTGGGGGGGTCTCACAGGCCATGCAGTCATGCTGCCTACACCAGGTCTTGCCAATCATGACTGCGTGCCCCTTAGTCCGCAGGCACATATACATGCCCAGAACACCTGCAGAAAGGCAGGACGTCGTCCAGGACTTTTACAGGGTGGCACACTTCCCCAAAGTGCTTGGTGCCATATATTGCACCCATGTGGCCCTACGTCCACTTACGGCCACTGAGCACATCTACCGAAACCGCTAGCACTGGCATTCCATCAATGTACAGGTGGTATGCGATGCCAAGGGAATCATCACCTCTGTCTATGCAAACTACCCTGGAAGCTGGGCAGCATGGTGACACATGGCTCCTAGGTGAGTACAAATGTCCGTGCACATGCATGCATGTCACACACAAATACACAAACCCCAATAATCACAACAATTAGCACCTCTCCAGGGGACAGTGCCTACCCTCTGAGCAACCACATGATGACGCCAATCCGGAACCCCACCTCACCACCCCAGATTAGATACAACGCGGCCCATATTGCAACCAGGGGCATAGTGGAGCGCACATTCGGAGTGCTCAAGTCACGCTTCCGCTCCCTTGACCGCTCTGGCGGGCAGCTACTCTATGCACCGCCAGTAGTGTGCACGATCATTGTGGCAGCATGTGTCCTGCACAATGTTGCAACACGGCAGGGTGTACCGGTGGACATGGTGGTGCCCCCACATCCCCAACCACAGGCACAGGCGCTGCCCATGGGAGGGGATAGGGCACGTGGCGAGGCAGCCCGGACCCAGCTTGTGGCCACATTTTTCACCTAAACTCCCACCTCTGCGGAGTGCACACAGGCCTGGCACATACCAGGTGACAATCAATGATTACAAAGAGACAGTCAACTGTCTCAACCTTACCACCCTGAGAATGTTGCCATGGAAGTGCCACATTGTGTGCATCACTAGCTACTCAAACCAACCAATCCTGTGTGACCAAAAGGTACACATGCAAGGTGTGAATCACGCAGACCTGCAAAACAGGCCATGACTATCAATGGTATGTCACCCAAACCCTCCCAAACCACAACATGACATGGCAAGCAATAGCAAAACACCAACACAGTACCAATAATGTACACATTGACATGTGAAAAATGTAAAGTGGCATCAAACAATGATGCCTGACATGGAATCAGATGAAATGACTGACCAACAACCTCCCACCCAAAATCAGTCATACCCAAATGCATCCTAACAGTTGTAGTTGGAACATAACAATGAATGCCTGTTTACATGCACATTGTGCATTGCAAAATCAACACTGCAGAATCCGTGTGCTGTGTCCATCTCCTGCAACACACTGCTCAGCACACAGCATAGTGACCAGCCATTGTGTGTGACGCACACCTTGAGCATCACATCAAAATGACAAACTAAATCAAAAAGCAAATTACACATGTACAGGATCCACAAATGGTCATAGATCATGTGCTGCAGGGACACAGTGGGCCCCAGAAGGCTAACTGCGTGCACATGTGGACATGGAAGGGTGATTGTACATGTTGTGGATCATAGTGCGAGTGTGTGTGTCAGTAGGGACATGCACTCAATACATGCATGTGCAATCAAGTGACCATCAGTGTCCTCATCACATGTGAACATTGCCCATGTGTACACCCCAGCATGTCAAACCACAACTATACCCTCACACCTGAAAGGTAAACACAACACATGAACAGCCATTGAGCAGCAGAATACATCATGTACATAGGATACCACAATTACAATGTCAGGGTGCCCATCACACTGTGGGGCAAGGCAACTGTCCAACAACAAAATACCCCCCCTCCCTCACATATCACCATGACCCACTAAACAACTGAGCATGGGGTATGTATCCTTCATCCTTGAAGCTCACCTGGCCACAGGATCACCCTTCCCCTTTGTCACCATCTTCCACCTTGTGTGTAAAAAGTGTCCAGCACCCTCAGAGGCCACCTTGACACCAAATCAAAGAGAACTCAAAGCATGCCAACACAGAAGTCAAGCAAAAAGACTGCAGGCAGCAAAACAAACCAGAAGAGCTTCCAGTAGATGACTTGAAGTAGCAGTACGTCACAAAGCCCAAGTACTAGCACAATGATGGAACAACCAAGGTAGCACAGTAAAACAATGCCACAACAGGATGTGTACCATGTGTGGTACATAACATAGATTGATGCACCACAAACTGATGTGTACTGTCACAGCTCCCGTGTACAGGCGCAAGAGTGGCACGAACCAACCGCCCCCACCGTGGTCTGGGTGCCTGCAAGGTCAAACTCACACAGGCCTCTGAGACCCTGGTGGGGAAGGAGGGTCATGGATATGCAGTCGGTACAGGCATTGGTATACTGGATAACCGGAATGAGGGGCAGGAGAGGGGAGTAGGATTGACAAGAGAAAGTAGGGAATGTACAAAAACATAAAAATCACATCAACACATACACAATCAGACCAAACGTGTACATCATGCACATAGTACCAAATTACTCAAATTGAAGTCAAAGAGGAACTTATCTCTGGGGTGAGTGCTGGCCTCCTGCCTGCGCACTCTCAGGTCCGGTAACATGAGCAGTTCAAGAGAGCCAGAGTCACTAATCTGTGCGTGCCCATAACACACACACCACCATGCATGCCTCCAAAGTAACAAGATACTCTACAAACTATATGGTGTGGTGCTTCGTACCCATTTGTAAGATTCCCTCCGTGATGGTTCATACACAGTCAATGCAGTAAGTAATGCGCCGGTGGGTGCGTGGCAAATGGAAGACCAATGTGTCAAGATTCACACAACATTCAATGTTCCCTGAGTAAGCATCCAGACGCATTTAGCAAGGTACGACTTCAGTACAAGTTGTGTTCCAGCACAACCTAAATAAAGTAGGCAGTGCATGTGGCAATTTAAACCTGTAAATGAAATGCACTGCACACAAGTCTGTCCCTCGCTGTCTGTCCCTGTGAGCTGCTTCTTTCCCTGTCTTGGAACGCTACATGGCTAATACAACTGCCTCAATGGACCATGTTGGACTGGAGGATATGTGCCACTGCCCCTGCATGTGCCCCTGACAACTTTCCCATCAACTACCCATTACTCCACCAACGCATCTTAGCTGTACTGTGCACTTCAACACCAATATCTGTCCAAGCTCACCGTGGTGCTACTTAGCATGCATGTGCAACTGTCCTGGTGGACGGTTGGCTGCGGTGATGCCCCCTTGTGCTGCTCACCTTCCCTGGAGTTCCTTGAAACACGTCAGCTTCTGTATGATGTATGAGCGCAATCCCTGCCTGCGCACACATGTGCATATCTGCCCCACCGAACGTGGCCAGCTTCCAGACATCCAATGGGCCATGTCTGCTGGGAAAGGTGGTCTGGAGACTCATCCCCCTGCAGAAAGGGCAGAAAACACATGATTAATGCATGACATTTCCCTGTGTGTGTCTCCTCAGGCATGTCATGAGTGGACCATGTCAGAGACTTACATCAGAAATCACTCCATCAGTGCGACTTTCCCAGCCAAAGTGTGTCAGCCACTCTCTACAGCATGAATTGCATCAAGCACATGTACAGCAAAGATAAGAAACACACTACACAATGTATAGCAATTAATACACACATGAAAAATGAAACCACCCATCTAGCAAAGGAAGAACTGTGGTCAAAATCATCCCTATCATCCCCACTAGGGGTATCAACACAAGTAGTACAGCAGCAGACATGCCAAAGATATGACAGTCCAAAGCCCTTGTGTAATAGGCTGTAACACCAAATCATCCTTGCGAGCCCATGGATAAGGGAAGCAGGAGTGGCATATGTGAGTCAGGACCCCAAGCTGCAAACACATACATGAGACAAGCTTGAAGGGACCAGCTGGAACAGACAGTGGATGCTTTCAAAACTCACAAAGCACCACACCATCACATGAAAGCACAACAGACAAGCAATTTTAAACTATATTAACTAATTACACTAACTATGAAAAACCTACATTACCTAATTAAACTAACTATCAAATTGAAACTTAACTAACTAAACTACAAGAAAAATAAAAAATTGCCACATACGACCCTGGGCGGTGGGGCACCTAGGAGGGGGGAGGTACAGGGTGCTGCTCAACACCCACATGCGATGATGTTGAGGAAAAAATATCCTCCATGGGCTCAACGCCTGCACAGCCCGACCTATGTGGGAGATACCTCGTCGTCCGAGTCTGGCTCTTCCTGGAAAGGAGGACGTGGCACAGGAGCCTGACCACGCCTAGCTGCAGCTTGCCCCTCATCGCCAGCAAGTCTGCCGGACGGGTGAGCTTGGTTCTGTGCGGCGATGACACGTAGGTCTGCATGCAGAACCTCCCGTGATACACGTGCTACCTCGTGCAAGGTAGCACGTGTAACACAAAATTCCTCCTGCAAGGCCTGGCTGGACAACTGATGCACCTCACGGCAAGCATGTAGCTCAGCTGAGATGGTACGCTCAAGCTGCGCAAACCTCTCCTCTGACCGCTCCCTCTGGGACAGCAGAAGGACACCCAGAGTGGATCTGAGGGAAGCATACTCCTGCCTCAGGGCCTCCATGTGTGCCTCTGTGTGAGCAGAAATTGCTTTACGCAGAGACAACATTTCAGCCTGGCGTGCCCTGTCTGAGGCCGCCATGTCCAGCCTGAGCGAGCGGGCAGTGGACCGTGCCGCCTGCTGCTGGAGAAGCACCTGCCTAGCAGGGGGGAGCACGGATTGGGCCACACGCTCCATGCTCACAGCGATGTTCTCCATTGCTGCCCCCTGGCATTCAGAATTGACAGTCATGTCTTGCTCCCACTCAGTATACTGCTGTTGCACGCGGCGACCGCGTTGCTGGGCTTGACACCTGCGGGACCCAAGGGCCGGGTGTCCTTGTTGTGTTGGCACTGCCCGCGGCTGCACGACTACATGCCCCCGTCGACGTGATGGACCAGGCACATCAGTGACTGGTATGGAGGGTGACCCTGCGTCCCGATCCAACACAGGCGGAGATTCCAACACTGTCTGACCCCTCATTGCAGGTGTCGCGGACAGAGGAGTGCCCACATCAGAATCACTCACCCCTGACATATGGACCTGATGCACATCCAACTCGACATGGACGTCAGTGTGGTCATCAGGGCTGGACTCATTGCCAGCCAGAGACAAGATGGACTGTAGCACATGTGGGTTTTCGTGGCCTACCACCCCACGACCCCCACTTGTGCTGGGTTGCTGTAGTCATAACAACCCTGTGCCTGGCATGACAACACCATCCTCTGGCTCCATTGCGTCCTCTTCTGAAAAGTAGAGAGAAAAAGGTCACTAGACATGTTAGAAGCACACAACACACACACACATGGACATCACACAGACACCAAACACATCAAGCAGATATGTCACACACAAAAGATAACCTGCCATGCATGCTGGGTCAACTTGACATTGCTTCTGTGATTAGGCATGTAGAATGGTGTTATATCGCTCAGAAGTGGGTCGATGCAATGCAGCAAATTTGTACGTTACTCACTATCCACATGTACAAGTACTTTATGATGTGTATCTGAAAATGTGAAGGCAGTACAAGGTCAACTTCAGGCATCACATGCAATGTGCATTCAATGGGTAGCATGGCTACAAGCAAACCACCCCTCCCCCCAAGTGCAAATGCAGGGATGCCTTGCATGGTATCAAAAGGATGACCATAGACCTGTGTATTGACAGACAGTGTTGACTAGCATCAATTACATCATGTGAGTCAAGTGACAATACAGCAGATGATGATGGGACAGTAAGCAGGACACATGATGAAACCTCCGAAGTACACCCACGTGTGAAGAAGACACTACACCAGTTGGACAGAGTCATTGGCCATGAAACAGGATGAGGCCTGTGACACACACAGACTGTCAAACCCTAAACATGTGTGCGATCACGGACTGAGCCACAGTGGCCATGGGAAGGCTGATGAAATGCCATGCAATGTAGGTCACCCTGGACATATACTACAATGATAATCCAGTCAGGGACACATAGGGGCATGCACGGAATCCACATGGAGCATGAATGGGCACTCATGCCCCTGCGGGGCATCTGACCTCTGCACAGTCCAAGTGAGACACCCTGCATCAAGTACAAAGGATGTACCCCACAACATATGTCTGGCAGATTGGCTGGTGGAAGTTAGCATGTACACAGGACACATGAAAAGGCAAGTACTCAATGGCAAAATTGAAGCAGACCAGTGCAAAGGTGGAATTGGGGTGCAGAGGGGGGGTGGAGGGGCAAGGGAGCATGCCTACATGGAGTACCCGCATGCAGGCAGAGGACACGTGCACGTCAGTCATGCTATGACATAGTCCCAGAGCTGAGAGGAAGGTCACCCCAGGCTACATGCAGAAGGGCCAGTGAGCTGGAACATGGACCGGAGGGGCATCCTGGTGACCAGCATGTGAGTAGGGTGCAATAGTGGTGATGCCGACAGTCCCCGTCCGCTCCACATGTCCACCATCCTGCAGAACAGCCATGCATCAGTGAAGCATTGCATTACTTGCACATCAGAACCATGTACGCATGACATTTAGTGGCAGTCATGCACAACACATCACACAAGTAAAACACACATGTCCTCAACAAACACACAGCAACACTCACTGGACTGGGCATCAAAATCCGGCATCTCTCCCACTCCTTCGACCGATTCAGGTGGTATGAACTCTGCAACGAGTGACTCGTGCTGAGTGTGGTCTTCCTCCTCAGGTGCAGGCCCACTGCCAGTCACCAGAGTCAAGTTGTAATTTGAGGCACGCTTAGCCTTAGCGCTGCGTTTGGGGTCATTCCAACGCTTTTTGCACTCTTGCGCCGTGCGCACCTCATGGCCGAATGCACTCACATGTTCCGCAACTTGCTTCCAGTGGGTATCAGGGTGGGCAGCCGTAGTCTGACAATTAGACCCCACTAGCATGTCACGGCTGTGGTCCCGCATGTAGTCCACGAGGAAGTCCAGTTCCTGTTCCTGGTTGCAGAAAGGCTTATTCCTCGACATGCAGGAGGTCGTGGCTGGTGGATTGAGCCAAGGGAGTGGCAGGTGGAGGGACGACCAAAGGCCTGACTTGCGTCAGTGGCATCTGGGTGCCCTCTAATGGACCCTGCAGAGCAACATCCGCTGTGCCAGGGTCATTGACCGCGACTGTCCGGTTGTAAGACTCACAACCGAGGTGTTGTTGGCTGCATCTGCCCCTGCACTTGCCAACACCCGGCTGGTCGGGGCAGCAGATGGCGTTACTGCCCCAGGGACACTTGTCTCGGTCAGGGCAGCCCTGCGTGCACCTACGGTTTCCCTCCTGCCCTGTTGGAAATCTTCCAAGGACTCTTTAAGTGCCAACGCAGCCTGCGCTGGCAAACCATGAGGCTGGGTGGTGGTGTCCACAGCTTAACCTGCAGCTACCACTACCCTTGGGCCCGTGGCGGACGATGAAACGGGTCACACGGGCGCCAGTGCCAGATGCAGAAGCTGCATCGCCCGGAACCACAGGGGGTGGTGGAATGACTGCACCGACACATGGCACAACATCGTGCACAAGTGGCGCACCCCTGCCTCTTCCCCCTCTGCAGCCACCCTGGACACCATGGAGTCCCCCTACTCCCTGGTCACCTCGACCACGTCCCTGACCATGCCCGCCACGAGGAGGACGTCCAGCTGAGGCGCACCTCACCTTTGGTGGCCTCCCAACCATGGCACAGATGGAGTAGTGCCGGCACAGATGGAGGAGTGCCAATGGGAGGTGTACACCACAATTGTCCTGGGCAATTGGGGTGAAGGGGGTGGGATGCAAGATGTTAACAGCACCCCTGCACCTGCAAGGCAGTATGTTACCCCGGTGATGTAGTGGCTGGTCACGCAACGCTCAGGCACCCCAAAACTGCAGTAAAACCATGCACGCAACCCCTGCAGCCTACGTGCATGGAATTAACCTCCGCGGTGGCACCCAGTAACATGAAAAACGCATACACGTGGGACACGCAGGCTACTATGATCTCAAAAACAGGTGCGAAACACAGGGGCACCCGCAGTGGGAAAAATAGCGTGCACGACTCACCATCAGACTAGCCCGATGATCAAAAACACGCGTAGCCAATACCCCCGTCAAAAGAAGAGATACGTCCTTGATCCGCTGTGAAGTAGTGATGGCGCGTGAAACAACACGAAGTAGCAACACACATGTCGGTCTCCATGAAAGGCACGTACAGTGAACTGCTGGCCTCGCTCACCTTTAACCCATGCTGAGGGAAACGCCCGTGCGCTTCACGTCACTTAGGCCCTTTCCTCGAATTACACGCATTCCCATACGGACGTGTGGTTTTTTCACGTGCTGATCCACTATGCACCCATGTTGTTGGAAACGCCCGCACGCGTAACGTCACAGATGCGCTTACGCGCTTAGGGCCTTTCCTCGAATTTCACACTGACGTGCAATTTTTTCACGTGCCAAATCACTCCATATCAAGCTGGCCACGCAACAACACACGGAAGACCACGCTCCTGCCCAGAAGGCCATATTCCTGCCCCCCAGACCCCCGAGCACGCTCCGACCTGCCATCTGCTGCTGCCTGCCTGCCTGCTGCCCACGTGCCCTGCTATTTGGTGCCTGCACGTCAGCCAGGGGTGCAGTTGCTGTGACCACCCCTGCTGGAACTGAAGACTCCCGACTGGGATACCATCGCTCCACAGTTGCCCACCCACACCTGCCTCTGGGGTTGCCATGTCTACAACATCTGGCATCACTGACAACCCCCAGCCAGAGAGGCATAGGGCCACCAGCTTCAGTGCCAGTGAAGTTGGTGTCCTGGTGGAGCATGTCCTGGGGCAGCATGATGCCCTCTTTGGAAGTTTGCGCGCCAACAATGAAGGACGGAAGAGGATCTGGATGGACATCGTGACTGCCATCAACGCGGAGGAGGTGGCAGTCCGCGACATTCAACACATTCGGAAGTGCTGGGAGGACTTCAGGTCCAGGACCCTCATCAAGGCCCGGCGCCTCTTGAAGCCAGTGGATGGCAAGGGGTGCCGGGTCCGCCTTACCAGCATCCAAATGAGGGTCCTGGAAAGTATACACCCAGCGCTCCACGTCCAGGTCCTTGAGAGGCAGCCCCGTCTGGAGTCGAGCGGTAAGTGTACATGCCTACTGATTGTACGCTGTGCGTGTTGTGGTGTGCCAGGAATGTGCAGGTTCAACATATGTCTTTGTAGGGCCATGTATGGATGCGTATGTACAGGGACGTGAACCAGCCACATGTGATTCCTCTCATGTGTGAGACACAACGATGGTGTATGTGTTGGCAAGCATGCTGGGCAAATGCATGTTTGGGTGCGCACATGGGAAAATTATGTGTATGTACTGCGGCATGGTTGTGGTGTCACACATGGATGTAGGTTCCTGATGTATCTGCACTGTGTACATGTGCATGTGTGTGTACATGACAAGGGTGCAACTGTGATGCAACATGGATGCATGTGACACTGACATGTAGGAGGCTGATTGCCAGATGTGACATGGATGGTGACATTGTCACTGCAGTGGTGGAGATGTACAGATGCATGTCAGTCTGGTGGTGTGTGTGCATGTGTTATGCACTCCCCGTGTTGCATGTGACGTCAGGCTCACCTTCGGCTGTTCGTGCTGTTGTATGTGTATGGATGGTGCTGCCTGGTGCGATATTCCTGTTGATTTGCTCATGTGTGTGAGTTGAAATGACATGTGTGTTGGGGAGTGTGATGCCTTGTCTGAAGTTTGACACTGCCACTCATGTACAACTGTCATGTGTGTATCAGTCCATATTACAGTGCCCTGATGCCTGTGTCCTATCTCTCCCTGTCTGCAGTGTCAACTTATGAAGAGGGCGGAGAGGGTGCTGTGGAGCAAGGCGGCAGGGATCGCACCGCCAGCCGGAGACGCAAGACCTGGCTCCCCTCCCAGGTTGTCATCTCGTCGGGGAGTGAGGAGTCTGGTGCCGCGTCTCAGGCTGCAGATGCTGAAGGTAGGTGCAAGAGGCGGAGGTCGGAGGTGGACTCCTCGGCAGCAGAAGGGGCAGCTGAGATCCCACAGGGTCCGACGGAGGAAGATGGCACGGAGTCATCCAGGTTGGTGGGGGGTTTGGTGGAGGAGGAGGCCGTGGAAGGAACACACACTGGGTCTGGAGGTGGGGATTCCACTGGTGCTAGTGGTGCAGTGCAGGGGCAGGGACAAGAGGCAGCACAGGCTGCAGCGGAGGTGCGTGCCTGTGTGTAATCATGTCCCCGATCCTGTGACTGCATCATCTCGCACCAGCAGGGATGCCTACGACCAGACCCGTTTTCAAGGAGGGGATGAGAGCACAACAACTGCCCTTCCTCTTCCTGCGGACGTGGCAATCCGGGCCCGGGTTGAGCCTGTCCTGGCTGGGATAGCATTGCGTCAATGGGGCATGCAAGGTGACCTGCAGTGTTTTCGTGAAGACACTGCAGGTCATCTCGGATGCATCGTTGACCGCGTTTACCTACTGGGACTGGTCACCAGGGCTGGATTCCTCAACTGAACCCCCTATGCGCCAGTCGTCCTCCATGCCATCTTCCCACCCATGTATCACCTGGGTACCCTGTGGAACTGCCTCTGACCCAACGGCCAGGGTGGTGGAGGACACATCCCTGCCACAGTCGGGAGTCGGACGTGCAGCAGGGGTGGCCACCACAACAACTGTACCCCAGCTGGAGGACGTGCAGGAAGCAAGAGCCAGGGCACAGGCACAGCAGCAGCAGCAACAAGGTGGGAGCCATAAAGGCTCGGGGCCTTCAACATCCGAGGGGCAGGCATCGGCCAGAGGGCAGGAGGACCCAGGATTGGAAGTGTCTTTCATGTGGCAGCATTGGGCCAGGCCATAGATGCAGAGCGGCGGCGGGCAGAAGAGGCACGTCAGGGTGGAGAACTCCATGCAGAGGGCACTGAGGCGGGCAGAGTGCCTCGAGGCAATTCGCAGGGAGTTGGTCAACATGGCATCGTCCCTGCAAACCCTCGGGGCCATGGAAGAGGACCGCCTCCAGGACATTGAGCAGGAGTTCGATGATGCCCTGGCCCGGGAAATCAGAAAGCCTGCCGCCATTGTATATAGTTTTTAGTGTTAGGTTTCATTTTCGTTTTCCTTTGATTTGGGGTGTTTGGACTATGCCCCACAAATTTGTATATAGTTCGTTTCTTAGGTAGTTTTTTGGATAGGTTTCATTTTTTTCATTGGGCTCATGGACCCTGGATGAACTCGGTGTACATAGTTGAACAGTGGATAATGTGAGGATTTTATTTTATTTATCACCATGGATCAATGGATTTTTCAATTTACGTTTCCTTTGGATTTCATTTGGTGGACCGTGAGATTGGACACATGCTTTTTTTTAATCTCCTTTGGATTGGTTCTTCATATGTTTTTTTATTCTGTTTCGGACATACATTTCATCGTTTGAAATATGTTATATGCTTTCATTTCATTTCATTCATTTTGTTCATAATACATTTTTGTTTCTTACTTCCATGTGTGGTATTCGCTCATTGGGTTACTGCATGTGAAAAAGTGGATATAGACAATCACTTGCACCCAGTGTGTGTGTGTGAGGGACATGTTTTGATGTACATAGTTGACTTTCGGTTTGTGTCATGGAGTAGCCATTTCAGTGTGGGGTGGATTGGGGACTTGATTGCCTCTCAAGACTGGGTGGCGTGCTGTGGGATTTTGGTGCACATGAGGCCCATGATTGTGCATCTTTATGACGTGTTGGGGGGGACATGAGTCGGGGCCTGCTGGCAGGTGCCCCTCAATGCTGGGTGGGTGGGGGTGCTGAGGGACATGAGTCGGGCCTGCTGGCAGGTGCCCCTCAATGCTGGGTGGGTGGGGGTGCTGAGGGACATGAGTCGGGGCCTGCTGGCAGGTGCCCCTCAATGCTCGGTGGGTGGGGGTGCTGAGGGACATGAGTCAGGGCCTGCTGGCAGGTGCCCCTCAATGTTGGGTGGTTGCGGGTGCTGAGGGACATGAGTCGGGGGCTGCTGGCAGGTGCCCCTCAATGCTGGGTGGGTGGGGGTGCTGAGGGACATGAGTTGGGGCCTACTGGCAGGTGCCCCTCAATGCTGGGTGTGTGGGGGTGCTGAGGGACATGAGTCGGTGATCACTAGTGCAAGGTGACATGTGGGCTGGCTGGTGGGCATTCCCATGGTGCATGGGCTGCCTGCGGGACATGACCAGGGGTGCAGGGTAGTCCCCTGTGATGTGGGCTGCCTGCACGGGCTGGGGAGGGGGTCGAGGGCACACCTGGGAGGACCCACACTGGCAATTTACGTGTGCAATACCCCACGCACCCCACTGGATACACGTACCCCGCTCTGCAAGCGAATTCACGTGTGAAAGTTCCCGCGCACCCCAGGAATACACGTACCCCGCTCACCAAAGGCCTATCGCGTGTGAAACTCCCCGCGCACCACCGAAATGCACGTACCCACAGGGCCAATCGTGTGTAGAACTTCCCACGCACCCCAGTAATACACGTACCCCGCTCGCCCAAGGCCAATCGCATGTAGAACCTCCTGCACACCCCCGAAATACACGTACCCCGCTCGCATAGGGCCAATCGCGTGTAAAACTTCCTGCGCACCCCCAAAATACACGTACCCAGCTCTCACAGGGCCAATCGCGTGTGAAACTTCCCGCGCATCCATGAAATACATGTACCCCGCTCGCAAACTTCCCGTGCACCCCCGAAATACACGTACCCCGCTCGCAAACTTCCCACGCACCCCCGAAATACACGTACCCCACTCGCACAGGGCCAATCGCGTGTAACACTTCCCGCGCACCCCCGAAATACACGTACCCCGCTCGCAAACTTCCCGCGCACCCCAGAAATACACATACCGCGCTCGCCCAAGGCTAATCACGTGTAAAACTTCCCACGCACCCCCGAAATACACGTACCCCGCTCACATAGGGCCAATCGTATGTGAAACTTCCCGCGCACCCCCGAAATACACGTACCCCACTCGCAAACTTCCCACGCACCCCCGAAATACACGTACCCCGCTCGCACCGGGCCAATCGCGTGTAACACTTCCCATGCAGCAGGGTACGTGTATTCGGAGGGGTGCGCAGGGATTTTCGTGGTTGGGGGGCTGTATGCTGGCCCACTGGCCTGTGCGCCATGTACGAGATTTGTGCGCTGTTCATGGCGCACGGGGAGGGGTTGGGGGCGTAACTGGCGCTGCTGCAGGGTCGCTGCACCACTCTGCGCCACGGCTAGTTATGGATGTTAAAATCCATGAATATGCTGTGAGCGGAAATGGATTTTGGTGCACGCGGCTCGCGCAGACTGCCGCACGCGTACACTGTGCGCCAGCCGCGTGCACCACTTGTGCGCTAAATTCTATGAATTACCCCCTAAGTATTTTGTGCTACCTTTGTATAATGGTATGTGTTTCTGCTGTAGCATCTTGGCATGCAGAAACCTGGGTTTGCTATGCTTAGCTGGCATAATGGAATGTTTCCTTTCTTTGCTAAGTGCTCAGTATGGTATTTCGTTATAATAACTTGGAATAATAGTATCTGATCTTAATGTGGTAACTGGGCATGAAGGCATCTGGTTTTCCTGTAGTAACTGTGCATAATGTAATGTGTTCATACTGTGCTAACTGGAAATAATCTGATTTATTTCTTCCTTTGCTATGTGGATAGCATGGCATCTGGAATGTATGCCTTTAAGGAAAAAATTGTGTGCAGTAGCACCTAGAGCACTCCAAGTGCCGAATAGGATTACCAAATAAATGATCTCAGGTCCAACTAACCAGACAGACTCAAAGAATATGGCAAAATACTACTTTATCATCAGTTCAATAAAGTAGGGAAACCTGGCGAACAAACATATTGTAGCTCACACACTCTCATCACATTTTAATTATGCAAAAAGCTTTATACCTCAACATATGTCAGCTATGACGTCATCCTACGTGGCAAACAGTAAAAACCTGTTGGGCGTAGGGATTGGTTAAGGAAACATATGTACCAAGAGTATATATAAGTGTTAGTATCATCATTGGTTGCTCCTTATCTGGTAGGCATGCCTTGATTAACCTCTCACTCTGTAAAATACTGATAATAGCATAACAACAGCAGCAGATAGGCTTCTGCAACAATGTGTAGTCCACAACTACCTAGGCCCTCATGATTGGCTGGCACTCTCCTTCAACCTTGGACATTCAGTTTGTTAGCAGCACATAAGCAACAAAACCCAGGTGCAAGGGAACAACATCACACAACTGCCCTCCTTAGCTATTTAGCCTACCATCTCTCATCAGTTAGGCCCTAATCCAAGTCTTCTTCTCTGTAGTTCACCTTGCTGACTGTTCTCTTCCTCTGAACTTTACGATACATTGCTGTCTTCGTCTGGAGTTTTTATGAATAGGCCTTGTCTCCTGGTCTTGTACCACTTGTGCGGAGACCACGATTTTGCCCATTCTGTCCATTTATTCTGTGCTGTTTGATTGAATTATCTTGGGTGATATTACTCTCCTCGGCCTCTGGAGACTTGATTGCTCCATCTTGCATATGCCTTCTGCATATTTGATTGTTCAATACTTGGCACTCACAATTATTCACTCCCTCTTGACTCCTTTTGTGCATTGAAGTTGCTTCTTGCTGTGGCATCCTTGATTCTGAGCCAAACAAATATGCTTTTTTCTTGCACAAATCTGTATTCTAGCACCTGTCAGCTCTGCAGCCTTAGTCTTTCTCCTCCAGGCTTCTCACTTACTATTATACTATGCTGACGTCCATTTTCTCAACATGGCCGCTTTACTTTCGTTGTAATTCAAGCTTTAGCAAGATTCTACATTGCCTTATCTATCTTGCGTTTCTGCGTATGTACATCTAATGCATCTCTTATTAGTTCTTCATATTCGCATATTATATGTTTACTTCATCACTTTAGACACATTTTCATTCTCTATATATCAATACATCAGGTTTAGTGTGCTTGCATATCTTCTCTTCTTTATGATGTCACTTCACAGCTGTCAGACGTTACTTATAGTTCTTCTATGTCCAGGGGTGTCTGCAGACTCATGTCTACCACATCAGTTTGGGGAAACATTCTGTAAGTTTGTCTCAGTGCATAATGTCTTTCATACCTTCGAGGTGGTATTGGGATGATAAAAGATGTCATGCTCAGTGTTCTCTTGCTGTTCTTTAAATATGACAGAGGGGAGGGGGTGGGCTCTATAGATAACATGTACATCTGCCTCTCTACAATAGTATCTTTGTGGCTTTGTTGGCTAAATGGGCACAACGAGGCTTGATGGTGCTGTTTAAACCGTGCACCGTAGAATTTGGCACCTCTACACTAACTTGGCATAGTAGACTATGACACTACTACACTAAGTGGGCATAGTCAGTTCTGGCTTACTGTTTTGAATGTGCACAACTGAAACTGATAATGCTGTCCTATCTGTACATAATGCAATACAACATCCCTATGCTAGATTGTGAGACAAGTTGGACAAAGGTGCAGGGACCTTTGTTTTTGACAACAAATATTCCACAAATTGACTGAATATGTTGTTCTCCGTCTATGGAGATAAATAGGTAATTTCATATTAATTCAAGATATATCTGTTTCCATTTTCATTGGCACCTCATGCATATCCAAGTGTGCATGTATTTTTTTTAATTGTTTTTCATGACAACACCTAGAAATGTTGTGGGTATTTGGGCATGCCACACACATAGTTTGCTGATACATCTTCCAAAACAAGGGCTTTGTCAATGCTTGTTTATGTTTGTAAGGAGGTCATACAATAGGCACTTGACTATGCTATAGTAGGCAGTTTAAGTGTTGTGTAGACACTTCTATAAATGTTATTTGAATCTAAATAGGTTTGAAAGAAATGTAACTTTTCCTATTTGCCATACACAGGGGCAAATAGGAAAAGTAAAAACATTTCAAACATATATATATATTCAATGAAAAAACTTTGTTGAAGGGACGTTATGGTTAAGTTGCACTACTAAAAATCTTTGAAATGCACTGAAAAAACTTTGTTAAAGGGACATTATGGTTCCAAGTAAAACTGAAAAAGCCCTGAAATTCACCAGTTATGGTAAGCTAAGCAACCATAACTCGCACCACCACCATGCACTGCTAAGACTAACACCCAGGACATCAAAGATGACAACAAATGTCATTGATGACATCCCTGATGATATCACACGTGAAATATATTTTGATGAAAAGTCTCTACAAGGAGTTGTGTTTATATTGTTGATAACAAGATGTCAGGGGTGATCGGAAGACCAATAATGAACTACTTAATCTATTAAAGAATGTACTCATCTAATATCATTGTATTGGAGTGTTGTTGTTAATACAGAAACCTAATCAGATATAAACATAGGCAATGATTGCAGCATGCACCATAGAAGTACATTATTTATAATAACGCCTCTGGCGTCCCAGTGTAGGAAGGAAAATCCTTTTCCAGGATGGCCACCATGGAAAGGGAAGGTGAGGGTTCCATACAGGGCCTCTCTTTGCTTTCCATAGCAGCCTGCAGAAGGCAAAAAGAGAACCCTATGACCATATTACCACGAGCACATTTTTCTTCCCTTTCAAATCTATCCTAATTTCGAATAACTTTACCACAAAGCCAGTCCCAGGTGGACATGGCCACTTTAATCCTATGTTTTGTCCCTTGTGGTCGTGGCCAGTAGCCAGATTGTCCAGATCAGGACCTTATTCCATGACCCGGATAATCTGGCCACTGCCCATGGCCACAGGCTGCCCCTCAGTCACTAAAGGTATACCGCTATTTTTTGTAGCTACATTATGACACTTGTCAAATAATAAAACACTGGCACATTTGCAAAACCATGCTTGTAGGTCCTTGCCAATGCTCCTTACGCAAATCTGCTGGAAATCCACCCATGTTTTAATTTTTTCAAAAGTGTCCAATGTATGCACATACAATCGTCATATAACCTAGCCCCCACTTGACAAAATCCATTCAGACTTTACGAAAACATCTAAATCTAGATCTATAATCTTTTTGCAAATCTTTGTGTAGATTTGTAAAATGGCACCACATTTATAAGCCTTTACAATATTTTGGGACCCCCACTCTAATTTTGCTCCCTCTCCAAACTTCGCAAAAACATGTATATCTTGATCTATTATCTGTTTGCCAAATGAAGTGTAGATTCTTCCGTTTTTACCGCGATGACTGCGGACACCGGTAGATGTCAGCGTATCCAAGATGGCGGGTGTTTCCAAACATCTGACGCACTTCATGCTCCTCACCATCCAATCAGCGAACATGTTGCATGTCTGCGAACATGACGGAAGCTGATTAGCCAATCATGACACAGTCCACGGACCGAACAGGGAAGTGTGTCCATGGACCGGACATAGCTATCACTAATTATTTGTGACCTACTTTTTGGTCATTTTAAAAAAAACTACTGGATGGATTTTCACCAAATTTACAAAAGCACGCTTTCAGGACCAAGCCACTGGTCCTGCCGCAAATTTGGTGAAAATTCGTCCAGCGGTTTGGGCTGTAGGCGTGAGCAAAGATTTTTCCCCATTCAGTCTATGGGAAAAAACGAAATTTTGGGACCCCCCTATAACTTTGCCCCCCCCCTGGACCAAACCTCACCAAACTTTGCAGAGTGGGCCATATACTTCTTTTTTTTTGCAAAGATTGGTGTGGATTCGTCCAGGGGGAGCAAAGTTATAAGCTGCCCAAAAAGTGCTCTTCAGGTGGGAATAGCAACTTAACCATAACCGTGGCCGTGTAATATATATATATCACATATACATATACATATATATATTACATGGCCACGGTAGTGGCCATGTAGTTATGGTTAAGTTGCTGTTTCCATAGGAAGAGCTCTTTTTGGGCGGCTTATAACTCCGCTCCACCTGGACGAATCCTCACCAAACTTTGCAAAAAAAGTATCTGGGCCACTCTGAATTTGTAAAGTTTGGTGAGGGTTCATCCAGGGGGAGCGGAGTTATGGGGGGGTCCCAAAACGTCTTTTTTTCCCATAGACTGAATGGGGGGAAAGGTTTGCGCATGGCTACAGGCCAAACCGCTGCACGGATTGTCATCATTTTTGCAGCAGGGGCTTGTTCCCCAAGGTGTGCTTTTGTAAATTGTGTGAGAAATCCTACTGTAGTTTCCTTTAAAACAATCAAAAAGTAGCACTCTAAGAATTAGTGATATCTATGTCCGCTCCGCGGACCCACTTCCCTGTTCGCTCAGTGGAGCATATTTCTATTGGCTAATCGATGCCATGCTGTACGGCAAGATGTTGCGCTTTCACCGATTGGTTCTGCCGCAGTGTGAAGTGCGTAGCGTTCTTTTGATACGGCCGCCATTGTCATTTAGTTTTTGTGCTGTACACCGAAATCCCCGCAAACAAACCCTATGGGACACTGTGTGGAAAGATAAGCATTACTTATATGTGGCAGTAGAAAGTGAAACAGTGCTTTATTCTTGTTACCACTATCGTACCGTGCAGTGAAACTTGGTAGGCAATGTACAACAAGTCCTTACTGCGTCTATGTAAGAAGCCACCAACAAAAGTACTGGGTTGCACTGGCGTCCTATATTTTGGAATCTGAGGCAGCCACCTGCACGGTTTCATAAACACAGCGCATCTGCACGTGGCAGGGAGTAACGATTCTCATGATTGACTGCTGCTATGTTGTTGCAAAATGAGAATGTATTTGCATTCGGAGTGAAGGTCAGTTCATTTTATTTCATTTTTGCAGTAGGCGCTCAGTATGGTCACACATGTACCAGACCTCATGAGGGTCAATTGTTTTTCGACCTTGACGTACAGGGAACGGAGACAGAAAGAATGTAGGGAGTCACAGTTTATGAAACATTCCCTTTGATAAGTTATGCTTCAAAAAGATTTGTGTAGCACATGAAATATCAGTTCCCGAGGACGTCTTCTTGCAACCAACAACTGTGTGACTGCGGAGGCCAAAATGGAGGCAGTGCATATCATGTAAGCTTATTTTTCAGGACTGTACACCAAACTGCCATTATTTACTTAGTGTGCAAAACAAAACAAAATTATTACTAGCAATGCATTTGGAAGTTTGTGTGCCTTTGAAATTTGTGATTTCCATGTCCTATAATGCAGGGTCCTTCATCATCCATTAACAAGCTCTCATCTGCTATGCCACCATATTAGTAATATGATTGCTAGCACTGCCAGTCAACTTTCAAGGTGGGTATATCATGTCTCATTGAACTCAATCTGCACAAACTTAGTGGCAGCGATTGTTTCCACTCAACTATGTTTTGATTTGGTTTTCTCAAGCTACATGTTTACTGATTTACGAAAAAGGAACTGCACAGTTATCAGCCTATCATGCTGCCAGTAAAGTGTAGTGGGGAATGGAAAAAGAGAACATTTAAACTGGCAGATTGTCCCCAATGGAAGCTGCTGAGTGCTTTGAAGTGTTGCCACTGTGGAAAGGCAGCCAAAGTAAGTACAGTCAAACTACTAAACTACTTAAATATATTTCCAATATTCCTAATTTACATCTGCTTAACAGTATTGGCAGGAAAATAAATAAAAATATGAATAGGAGTAAGGATTGCATGTCTTTACAAAAGAAGTAGAACTGTTGGTGTGCAAATAACACACGGTTGTTATAAATTTGACAACACTGGCATTAATGGCAGTATTGGCATCAAGATAGAGATATGGGAAAACATATTATGTGATGGATCGTGGGATTCTGTCACTCCTCCATAGAGGGAGCCTTTACCTGTCAGGCTAGGGAGGTCAGCTTGCTATGCAATACCCTCCCTATAGGTAGAGGCCAACGGGACTTCATAGGGAGACAGTCTCTCCCTAAGGAACTCCCTAATCAATGTATCAGTAACCCTCCTTCAAGAACATCTAGTGAAGGAAGATATGAAGAACAAACGAGGATCTGTTATTGTCAGCAAAACACCATTGTTGTGCCTATCAAGGAACACTTATATGCTACTGAAATGAAGAAAACCACTGGAAGCGAGAAGAAAGTCTTTGACACTATGCCAGGGAAGTCCCACGGCAGCACCATAAAACTTGGAGATGGATAACTTGTAAGATGGAGAACCTGCACATTTCAAATCAGCTGGGAGAGGAACGCCAAAGAAAACATGGATGCTTGGTGTCCAATGAGTGAGAGAAGCCTAAAGGCAATTCCAACATGTGGCGTTGGAAGGGAGAGGATAAGAGAGATCGAGGTGGATGCAGGGCATCGTGAGCCTGAGCAAGTGACAAGTAGGCGCGTGACTGCAAGCTAGTCGTGGTGGACTAGGAGGTCCATGAACAATGCTGATACAAGTTCCATTAAGGTATCGCAGAGCGAGCTGACCAGAAAGGAATGAAGAATGAGAAACCAAATTGACAAGCAAAAGAGAACGTCCCAGCCTGTTTGAAACCCCAGTTACATTATCCCTGAACAATCCAGCTAACAGGGAAAGTGGAAGACCCTGGAGTGAGGGCGAAGATAATAACTGGAACGATCATACTCGTCCCGTTCAAGATAAACTGTGAAGAGTACATAAGAAGGGTGAGAATCATGACTGGAACGCTCATACTCATCCCATTCGAGACCAAGTGTCAAGAGTGCATTTAAAGGTTAAAAACAATCACTAGAATGCTCATGTTCATCCCCATCAAGACAAAATACTAAGAAAATCTGAGGAGAGTGAGAATTATTACTGGAACACTCATACTCATCCCAGTTGAGTCACAGTGTTAAAAATATCTGAAGAGTGTAAAAATCAGTAATGGAACAATCAAACTCACCCAAGTCAAGACAAACTGGGATGAGTTTGATTATTATTATTATTATTATTATTATTATTATTATTATTAAACCAATAAGAGTGCTTAAGGAGAGTGAACATTATTACTGGAACGCTCATACTTGTCCCAGTCTAAACAAACCATCAAGAGTACATGAATCATTATTGGGATGCTCATACTCGTTCCAGTTAAGACAAAGTGTTACGGACAAATGAGGAGAATGAAAATCATTATTAGAATGCTCATATTTGTCCCAGTTGAGATGAAATGTTAAGAGTACATGAGAAGAGTGAGTATAATTACTGGAACATTCAAACTCGTCATAGTCCAGATAAAGTGTCAAGAGGAAACGAAAGTCAAGATAATCCAATGATAGAGCTCTCAAACTCATCCTAGTCAAGATAAAGAGTGGACATTGTGAAAGGGACAATCTTAAATCTGAGTGAAAACAAAGTAATGCACTTGTCCCATAGACAGAGCAGGGCAATCCTCAATAGATTAGGACAAGAATAGAATAAGAAGGAAAGGAAGAATAATCCAGTGAAAGAGACGGTTGAGACCTTGACGAACCCAGTATCTGAAACATATAAGTTGATAAAAGTAGTTACTAAGAACTACCTGAGGATACTTGATTGAACTGAATTTGATGAAAAACCACCACACAGGAGAAGGGAGTCATTCTTCTGTGACTTTGTTGTTGTAATAGTTGTAGGGGTGGGTTAGCTTAATTTTGGACAGTGGACTGAACCTGATTTGGACTCACTGACAAATGACGAACATAGCTTTGTTAGGTACCGAACACCCTTAGAATAGGAGTTTACATATTTCATTTAAAAAACATTGGCAGTGAGATGGAAAATCAGAGTCTGTGTTCTTCTTCTGACCCACCACATATGGTGTCATGTGTGGGATGCTTGTCTCCCAATATAGAGGACACCCACAATTTTCTTTTCTTTTTTTCCACTATTCCCCTTTTCCTTCCTAATTCCAACCCTTGAGAATTATATGGCCCCATCCAGTGACAGATTACCACCTATAGGCCTGTTGGATGTAAAACCTAGCTTAAAAAGGAGACCGCCACCACTATTAGTAAAGCCATTAACTTCCAAGTTGCCCAAAGATTTGGAAATTGTAAAAGAGCTAGAGGAGAGACTAAAAAGTAGTGATTAGTCAGACAAGTGGGAAGAAACTGAAGGTGAAGACTCCCAAAATTCTATGTCTGACAAAGTGGTAGATTCCAAAACAAATTCCTTGGAAAATCTCTTGCATCGCTTCGTAGATCATCAGATACAGGCCGACTGATGCTTCCAGGTAGGGTTAGATCAAATAAGAACAGGGTCCAAAGGCTGCATAGCGCAGCATGGGATATTACAACCTTACCATGAGGGCGAGGATCTTTGAGCCTTCTTTGTACATTTCGAGAAGCTTGCTATCTAGTTCCGTTGGGATGAGGGGTGAAATCCTGCTGTTTGACCCAGTTACTGAAAGGAGAATTTAAATAATCATATCAAACAATAAACCCAAAGGAACCAACCCATTCTCTGAGATTAAAAGAGTACTGTTAGAGAGGATAGGTCAGACGGAGACAGCCTATAGACACAAGTTCAGGGAAATACACCTACTAAGTAATGGAACTCCATTAAAGTTAGTGGCTCAGGTCCAGAATACCCTGTCACAATGTTTGGGGACGAAACCTCTAACCAAGATACTGGAAGCCCTAATCAAAGAGCAGTTTGTTAATTGCCTCCCTCCATCCTTACAACGTGGAGTCCTACAGCAACCCAAACCAATGGCTATTCAAGTGGCCCAAGCTCAAGGGGAAGCTGCCAAATACTTGAGGTTAATAAACAAACCTGGAGAAGGAAGGAAGGATAGCAAGAACCCAACTAAAAATATTACCCTGGAAAAGTGTGTAAGGTGGGATATATTTCATCCAGGAGAACCTGGTAATAGAGAAGATTTCAAGAAAATGTTTCCTTAAAGTGTGATATCCAAAGTACCTTTGATAGCTAACTGGATGTCTGCCCATACCTCCCCAGGCTATTTGCACATTGGTACACAACAATCAAACTCCCACAAATGCACTAATCTTGTTACCTGCTGAACAGATAGAACAGTATGCTGACAAACATCCATGATCTGTTGGAAAAAGGGCGCTGTCACATACACAACAGCAATGGATAGCCACAACCAAACACTGTCCCTACATGGTGACAAACAGGCTTGCGGGGCGTGTTCAGTACGATGGTGTGTACGGTAGGCCCAAAAAACAAATGATAAAAAACAGTCCAAGGAATCAATAAGGAGTAGACAATTTCAAGAAAAGCAGATTTTCCTACATGCAAATATGTCTGTGAGGGTCAGTGAGCTCCATAGAACTGAAAATCTGAAAACAGTCTTGGTCCACCCACATTTGAGATGAGTATTTAAAGCCAAGAACAAAAAGGTAACAGTTGCTACAAATATCAAGTACATGCTAATTCCTCACACGCTATTGGCTGGCCTGTATACAAACATTCTAAACACCCCATACAGACAAAATCCATTGGTTAGTAAACTACTCATAAACATCTAAGTGCAGCCCCCTAGGAAATTACCTAATTATACAGTCAGCAGACAATAAGGCTACATCATTCCCTCCATTTCACCAGTGGACTTTCCTCAGTTTCTTTCCATGAAAGAAGGAGGGAACTCTCCATCCCTGCATAAACTACCACCTATTAAATGACATCAACTGCAAGGATTGATACGCATTGCTCCTAATTCGAGACATTTTGGAATCACTACATTCTTTGAAGCAATTTACCAAGCTGGACCTGAAAGAGGCCTACCACCTGTTCCGAATCAAAGCAGCCAATAAATAGAAGACGGCCATCAAGACACCTATCAGACATTTCAAACATCGAGTGATGCCAATCAGCATTTGCAATGCCCCCACCATCTTCCAATGCTTAATGGACACCATCTTTTCCGATTTGTTCCGAATTACTATGTGGAGATAGCCTCATATTTTCTACCACTAAAGAGGATCATATACAGCAAGTTCAGGAAGTATTGCATTTGTGATTTAATAATTATCTGTACGCTAAAGCCGAGAAGTGCCTGTTTCACCAAGGCAGCATAGAGATTTTGGGTTATGTGCTCATTGGTTCAGGCATTCAGTTTTATCCAGCCAAGGGGAAGGTGCGGGATATTTTGACCCATTCCAATGTGCCTCACTGCATCACTTTACAAATGGTGAAAGAAACAGCCCAAAAATGGATGTGCTGACTTCTGTGTGAGCCAAAACCTTCAAAACTGCATTTGGGTCACAGCCAGAAAAAGCTGCACACCCTGCCACACACAGTCAGGGGGGGTAAAAACATTAATTTCCATTGAATCATTGAGATTAAAATTGTACTGCAATGCCCAAGATCATCCAGTGTGTCTCAGAGGAACTGGGCCTCATTGACTGACAGCTCTATAAAATGTATCTAAGGAAAAAGCAACCCAGGAACCTTTGTTTTCATTTCCACTGGGAACAACGTGGCTAAAATTGCAACAAGTAACAGAATTAGCACTGAAGAGAGAAACTCTAAACAAAGGCAGGAAACATGTATCCAGACTGCAAACTATCCCAGCACTCAAGGGAAGAAAGAATGCTGAATACGATGTGTATGTGTTGCATAGGAAAATCGGATTTAAGAGAACTCAGTTTAATGTGCTTTTCCATGATGAAAGTGCAAAATCGCCTGTTGTGAAAGCATGTTTTGGTTTAAAGGCTTAATTCTTTAAGAAATGTCAAAGGATTGATAATGTAAAAATCTACCTATAAACTGTGTTCATTTTATATGTTTAAATGAATGATTTAGGTGAAACTTAAGGTTAAAACCCAGCATCGAGTTAATTAACTATTTTAAAAAACAATTCTGCTCTGACAGTCCTTAGCCTGGGAAATGTTGACACTTCACTGCTGTCATGAAGGACTAATTGCTGATGGGAGGCCTTGCATACTCATGATAAAGGACTTCATTAGGCATTTGTCTGGGCCCCAGGCAAAGACAACAGCAGGCTTGAACACTCATCCTTCCAGGGGAGGGGCAGGATGCTCCATTCTCCTGGGAGAGGCTTCTCATTGAACTTCAAAGGACTTGCCATTTGATCCCACTTGGGAAGGAAGAAGAAAAAACTGACATGTGATTTTTGGATTTAAAATGCTTATTTGCCACTGAACTTCAAGACATTTAACTTGGCAGCAAAAATAAGTAAACGAGTGAAAAATACATACATATAAATCTGAACTGATGCTAGACATTTGAAGACTTGGTAGGATGTCTTACTGCGTAAGGAACTGAAGTTATGAAAAATTACTAATTACGCAGAAACTATTAATGCTGCAAATCTAATATTGTTTATCCATGTCTAGGGGTGATTATACATAAATATACCGAATTAGGAATTGTTAGGCCAAACATTTTTGATTAAAATTGCCTAAATTCCACAGAAAGACAAAGCAAGTCCCATCGACTTGGGAGTTGGATGTAAATGTGACCCACAAAATATGTAATTTATGTATCTAAATTTCTTAGCGGGCATAATTATATAAATATGTATTTGTGGGAAAGTTACATTTTAGACCCAATAACTATGGGAGGTTTCCAAGTCACATCATAAAACATGACAACTGCTTCTGTCATTCAACAAGCAAAAAGCAAGGTGGGAACTGTGCTTTTGGCCAATCATAGCCTTGTGGGTGTGGGTTGTAAATCTGCCCCTACCATAAACTTAGTGATGTAATTTGGCAGGATAAATAAGGGAACCTCACAACACACAGGACACACTGATTCCTGGCTCCATCCTGATTTCTGTGTGGCTCCCTGTTTCTGAATACTCCATCTTGTTCCTGATTCCAGATTACTTTACAAAGCCAAGACCTCAGCATTGATTAACTCTTTTTTCAGCTAGGCCCAAAATCCTGAATCCATCCCAAAACAAATGGGAAACAATTTTCATCCAGTCTGGCTTTCTACCATTAATGCTTGCTTGCTGAAACTCGACATCCCACTGATCTACAGTGTCCAGCAAACAGAAAGGCCAATCCAATCCAGTCCAGTCCAGTCTGTGGTGCCAGTCTAGTTGACCAGAACCACCCAGCTGACCTATCCCGCCAGAAGTGCCCTGCTGTCCGTAGACCCGATCCGTGATGACCAGAAACTGGCGGTCCAAAATCTTAATTTAAAATGGACTGTAAGTATCAATAGGAATCATAAGAAACCATAGCATATATTGCCTTACATTGTTTTATCCCAATCTATAACCCATCCTATCTTTAACTTAAGAACTTGTAATATTGTCACCCCGGTCTTCAATCCTTGCCTTTGATTCCTTGTGCTAGTGATAACTTATTTAAAATCCTGAAATCCCAAACCCTTAATCTTCCTTCGGGTAATCAGACTGAGTCCTCAGGGCGGACACGGAGGTGCTAGGGTTGGTTCCGCGGATCAACTCTAGAGCTTACTGTGTTTCAAACTGATAACCAGTCTGAATGCCCTAGTGTAGAGCCTAACCTGTCATTTAGAAAACCGATTTCTGTTTCGCGCCTTGATTTTCCTAAAAACACCTCTCATTCAAACTTACATAACTTCCTCAATTTAATAGCTAGAAACTTAATTTCAACTCTTTAACTACATGCCAATCTAAAAACCGGATCCAAAAACCGTTTAGTGAAAATAAGGCTGGAATTTGCATTTCTGCAAAGTTTTACATGTGTAAATTTCAATTCAAGGTATTTCCAAACTTCCATTCTGATTCAAAGTGTATACTGTTGCTCATATTATAACTTCTGTCTTTTCAGTGTTGCTCCCATAGGAATTTATATAAATTTAAGGATTTTTGCACAATTTTCCTAAGGCATTTTTGAGTGTCATTTTAAAAAGTGTAAAATCTCCTAAATGTTTTTCTCTCTTGTTTGGGGAGGTAAGATTGCATTTAAACCCTAAACACTGTTCCTTATTCCTAAATGCCTGCTGCTTCCTTACATCTGTGTAGAATTGTGTGTTTGTGAGTTGAGAAATTTGCAGGGGGAAATCTTAACTTAAATGCTATCTTTTCAAACAAGTCAAAACTGTTCTTTTCTCTGATATTTTATATTCTGTGTTACTATAAGGGAATTCAACTGCATTACCTACTTTCTTATTTGTATTGTCGCCACATTGGTGATTGCTGCCCCATATATCAAAACATCTGTTTGATTTGAATTTTAAATAAATAAATAAATAAATATTACCTTTACCAACCAGCCTGATTCGTGGTCCATTGTGACCTAGGGGTATTTTGAGAAGGGGTGTGATATGAGTGGTATATCACTCAAAATATTGAACCTATAGTCACAATAAATAAGTATTTAATTTGTGCATTGCATGCTAGGCTGAGTCCCAGGTGTATTGCCCGATTGAACTCCTTAACAAAGGCAAATTTGCAGTGAAAACATCCTAAGAACCTCAAGCCACTGTAGCGATTTTTGAGATTTACCCATTTTTACTGGCACTTTATTACTGGTTTTGCCAGGCTTACTACCACCTTAACATGACTCACCAGCCCTAAAGTGCCATACATCTGGGATCCTTGTATTGAAAAGGCATTCAAGCAACTAATTAATTAGTCTCAGCTCCCACCCTGCAATATCCCTCTGAAGATCTTCCCTTTATCGTTGAAGCTGATGCCATCAGGTGATCTTATTGAAGATGGATTCAGGAGCTAGGATCGAGCATTGTGTTGCCTACGTTCCCAGAAATGAATCCTGAGCAAATGCAACTACACGGTAATAGAGAAAGAGGTGTTGGCATCAAAGCAGCCTTTGAAGGATGGAGGCATAACCTCTCTTTGCACGCCTTTCAGTGTTGTAACACCAGACAGGCACAATGGGTCTTTTTCTTTTCTCATTTCGATTTCACCATTACTTACATACCATACACCTAGAACCTGAGAGCTGACGCATTATCACAATCTTTAGAGAATGAGAGGGTGCCCAACACCTTAGACACACCCGTGATCGCTCAGAAACATTTCCTGTTTGAGCTACATCCCCAATTGGGTACCCTTCTTCGTGACACTCTAATTGATCCAGCTAGGATAGACCTGTTTGCAGGGATGATATTAGTGAATGGGATGGTCTCCTGTTCTGGAATGTCTGTATGTAACCACTTCAGTTCTATGCGAACTGATCCTACATGGGTTCCGTGTCTCTCATATTGGAGGACATCAAGGATTAAAGGCAACCTAGGAATTAATTGCACAACAATTCTGGTGGCCCTCCAGAATATGCTGGCAAAGTACAGGACTATGTGACTATGTACAGGACTATGTGACTTCATGTCCTGTCTGTGCCCCAACCAGGTTTGCATGCAAGAAACCCTTGGGCTTGTTGCAACCAACTGAAATACCACCTTTTCCTTGGTACACCATCACCACAGACTTTATATTTGAGTTACCACCATCTGAAGGTTATACATGCATCATGGTTGTGTTCGACTGCTTCTCTAAAAGGGTGCACGTTTTACCTTTCCCTGAGATACCCACAGCAGTCCAAATGACACATGTCTTTCTTCATGAAATATATTGCGTGTATGGTCTTCCTGAAAAAATACTATCGGACCGAGGGTCTCAGCTTATTTCCTTCTTCTGGACCCAAGTGTGCAAACATCTGGGCGTGCATCAAGCTTTAACTTACAATACCATCCTCAGACTAACGGTCCAACGGAATGGACCCATTAGACCCTCAAACAGTATTTGCTCTGTCATAACAACGCTTCTCAAGGCAATTGGTATTCCCATGTGGATTTTGCAGAGGTGGCCTGCAATAACTCCTTGCATACAAACATTGGCCGGAGTCCATTCTATTGTACTTACGGTATACATCCCAAGGGAGTTCTGTTTCACCCGATTCTGCATAGTTCTGTAACTTCTGCAGATGACCTGGTGGCCCATATTCAAACCGAACATCATCTGGCCATGGAGACCCAGGAAGAGGGAAAGAGGTGCATGAAGGACCAGGTTGACAACAGCTGTACCTGTGAACCAACTCTCCTTGTCGAAGACATGGTATGGTTGTCCTCAAATAACTTGCCTGTCCGCAATCTGCCCACCAAGTTGGTCCCCACTACTTTTGTCCATTTAAGATCATCAGAAGGTTGTCCTCTATGCCATTCCAGTTACAGCTACCCCCTTCCTGGCACAGTCATCCTGTGTTTCATATCTCTCTTTTGAAGCACTATGTTTCCGACTCCTATGGTCACTCTTGTCCTCGCCCTGCTTCTCTTTTATACTGTGGTACCCCATAACATAAGGTGCAGGAGATTTATGACTTTCGGATCAGGCATTGGGTTCTTTTCTGATTGACTGCAAGGGTTACCCGGCTAGTGACCACACTTGGGAACCTCTTTTGCATGTTTGTGGTCCACGTCTGGTGCGTGAGTTCTTTCTTCAACATACTTGGAAACCTGGGGTTCCAGGCCTTCCTGAAAGCATTGTGTCATAGGACTCACCTTATGGGGGCCTTCTTGCCGGTACCCAATGTGGTGGCTGTACCCTTGTTGGCACTCTCTGTGGATACGACCTGTGCGTGCTCTGCTTCCGACAGGCACAGCCATCTTTCCAGTTCTGTGCATGTGCGGATGGCTGTGTCCATCATTCCACACATGTGTGGTGTACCAGGCCTTACGGCAACAATGGCTTGCTGTTAAAGCCTTGGTGTCATTCTCAGACCCATATTAGGTGCCAGCATTTGCTGGTTCTCTGCGTCTTTGTCCCTGAACCATGCTCTGGTCCAACTTTTCCAGTATTCTGTTTACTATCAGTTCCTGCTTTGCTCTTACTGTTCCTTGCATTCTGCTGTATCCTTCTAGTCTGCTTGGTTTCTGGCTTTCTCACTCTGTGCCTCTTCCAGCTGGCCCCTTTGCTGTGCCTTTCAGTCCTTCACCTGCCTTCCTCACTCTGTGCCTCCTCCAGTTGTTCCCCTTCTGCTGCCTACTGGCCGTGCAGAATCTCCAGTTGGTCCAATTGGTCCACCCTGTGATATCCAGTTGTCCTCCTGCTAGACTCCGTCCTGTGGTCACCTCCTAGAAACCATTGAACGTATCCAGCTCGGCCTTCCCTATCAGTGCGTGCACTGTTCCTGCACCACAAAAATATGGGACGAACCGTCTCGTAGGGAGCTGATTCAGGGCTTCCCAGTTAGATCCTGGGCAGTTTTGGGTTAGTTTCACCAACTATGCTGTCCTGCGTGCTCCCATACTCAACAGTCAGACTTCATCACCACAACAACTGACAGGACGAACAGGTAAGCAGCACCAGCAAGACGCATTGCTTAACAGTTGTGCTAGAGTGAATGCACACACTATATGCACCACACTGTACACAGTATGCATTAGGGCATTAACAAATCATTGGCACCAATCTTCTTTCATCAGGGATCCATCATGCCACCAGTACTATTCACCAAATTGAAGACTGGAGGGGCGCGGTTATGGGCCAAGCATACATGCCATCTGACCACTGCAGTAACAGGGGCCCCCGCAGGCCTTGCAGTGCGGGGGCCCCGCCAGCAGATGTGGGGGCCCCTCCTAGGATTTGAAGAAAAAAACATTTTTTTTTTTGCAAAAAAAAAAAATCTTTGTTTTTTCTTTTTAAATTCACTCTGCAATTATAAAGAAACTATTTCTGTAACAGAAATAATTTCTTTATGAAGTCAGAGTGACTTCAAAAAGAAACGATAGCTTCATTGCGGGTTTGGCGGCAACCATGCCATTCCTACCTGCTGGTTGCCGCCGGACCCATAATGATTTACCGGCGCCCGACTTCCCGGTAACACCGGGGGATTACAACCCTGGCGGTCTGGGAAGTCAGGCTCCGGCAAATGGTAAATCCCCATTTCCATAAAGTCCTTTCGGACTCTATGGGAATGGGGACCACAGAAGTACCGGCACCGTTAATAACGGTGCCGGTGCTTCCGTGAAAACTATGCGGGTGGGTGCCGTTCTGACCGGCAGGTCTGACCTGCCGGGCAGGACGGAAACCGCCCGCAGAGCTGTAATATGCCGGCCCGGAAACAACAGTGCCGGTAAGCTTACCAGCACCGTTCTTTACAGTCCGGCATAGTTGTAATGAGGCCCAATTTCTTTTTTAAGTGTTAGGGCTCTCCTCAACCCCATGATGTGTGCGTGTGTGAGTTTATGTTGAAAGGGTGCACACTTTAATATATGGGTGGCTGCCTGTGTGTGCCTGTATGATGAAAGGGTGCACACATAAATGTATCAGTGGCTGCCTGTGCGAGTGTATAGTGAAAGGATGCACACTTTAATATATGGGTGGCTGCCTGGGTGTGCCTGTATGGTGAAAGGGTGCACACGTAAATGTATGGGTGTCTGCCTGGGTGTGCCTGTATGGTGAAAGGGTGCACACTTAAATGTATGGATGGCTACCTGGGTGTGCCAGTATGGTGAAATAATTCACACTTAAATGTATGGATGGCTGGGTGTGCGTGTCTGTATATGGTGAATGGTGTGTGTGCTTGCGTTCAGGGGCGCAACAAAACCTACATTTCAGGGGCTAACCCTTCAAATGTTGGGAGGGGAGCCAACTTCATGGGCGGTGGAGGAGGGGCAAACTTATTTGTTTGGGTCATCTCATTTCTTTATGCATTTTTTATGAGACTATTCTAGTGCAGCTTCAATGTTACAAGCAGTTAACTCTCTCCTTTAAGGTTTAAAGCACCCACTTATGGACTGCCGTGAGAATGAGTGGTCTCCTGTTCCCTCTCTACCCTTCCAATCACTCCCCTGGCATGCAAGTATTAAACCCACATCACGATTTCAATTGCCTAAAAAAAAATGGCATTTGAATGCAGGTACTAACAGTGAATTGCTTTATGTTAGTAATTTGTGGGTTCTTATTAACAGAAACCCATGTGCTGTTTAACATATGTGTCCTTTTCTGTCTGGCAACTGCTCTGAAGGTCAGCCAGTTCTAGTCAACATAGCCCAACATTTCAGGGGGAGTGGGGGGATTGCTGAATCCCAGTCAACTCAATGGTGTTGCACCAATACTTGTGTTCAATGCCTGGATTACTTATTGGTAATCTTCATTACTCCTAGCCCTATTCTTCCTCGGCCCAGTGTGTATGAGACAGTACTTGTGTATAAGGCACTCTGCCTCATACACAAGTACTGGGATGAGGAAGAGGTACATGGAGGTAATGCTTGATTTAGCTACCTGTAATCTTCATTGCTCCTAGTCCCTCTCTTCCTCATACCAGTACTTACCTATGAGGCAAGGAGCCTCAACCGTAAGCTCTGGGCCAAGGAAGAGGGACATGGAGGTAATTCTGGGGCAAGGAGCTGATTTTGGAGGTTGGGGTGGGAGGGAGAGGGGATGTGTGGGGGGACAGGATTGTATGACAAATTATAATGGCTGTCCATGTCCAGGCTAAGCAGGCATGATATGTGGTATTAGTGGCTATAGAGGCATTTTGGTGCAGCCAGGCTAGTCATTCCTCAGTTTGGTATGATTTTTTTTTAATGGGACATTTATGATAAAGCAGTCCTGCTAAGTGAATTACCTGGCTAGACTGCCATTTGTGTGCTGCCAGTCTAGTCGTTTCTTACTGCAGCATTGTATATTTTTCTGGGCATCTGTGCTCAAATGATATGATATAAGTCATTTATAACGCACCTGCACACAAGTGTTTCTAGGCGTGACAAGACAAGGGATGGAAGTTAGAGGGAGGACAAGACAAACAATCTTACTAGGCCTTGTGTCATTCAGATCGTGGAAGTGCGATAACGAGAAGCGGAAGGGGAAGGGGACGGGGGAAGTGCAAGGGAGAGGGGAGGGGAAAAACAGGGCAGCAAGGCTGAGTAAGTGCTGTCAGGGCAGCACAGCTCTGGGTAGTGCAAGGAGAACAAGGGACTGTAGGGTTACAGTTATAGCCCTTAAGTGCATGGTAGGACCAGAGGCAGTGCAAGGGAGACTGATCAAGAAAGAGTCTCGACTCAGTGAGACTCTGAGGGTAGCCAAGCAACCAGTCGGTAAAGCAAACAGGAAGGTCAGGTAGGCCAGCAGGGGAGGGAGAGAGAGAAAGCAGAGGAGAAGAGGAAAGTTTTGAGCTGCTTCCAGAACTTCAGGTGGTCCGCTAAAGCTTGAGAGGGGAAGGGAGGCTATTACAGAGGGAGGCACCTGCAGAGGAGAGAGATCTACCCCCCACTCTCTTCCTGGAGAAACGTCTAACCTTTAGAGAGTTGTAGGTAGCTGAGCGAAGGGCTCGAGAAGGAAGATATTTTGGAAGAGAGCGTTGGATGTAGTGCGGGCCCCGGGCCCAGAAAGCCTTGTGGACAATGCAAAGGGTCTTGAACTTGATACTTCCAGCAACTGGGAACCAGTGGAAAGATTTCAGGGCTGGAGAGATACGATCCCTGTGCTTGAGGCCAAGGATACATCTCGCAGTCCTGTTCTGGATTAGTTGCAGGGGCTGGATAGTAGAGGAAGGCAGATTGAGAAAGGGGCTGCAGACAGTGCGCTTCTGGGGGAAAGTGAGAAAGGGAAGAGTCCCTTTGAGGAGGAGCAGCTGGTAGTGGGACTTCTTGGCGACGTCCGAGATGTGAGGAGAGAAAGAGAGAGTGGAGTCAAAGATGACACCAGTGTTGTTTGCCTCACAGGAAGGCGAAGGAAGAGGGCCCAATGCGGGTGGCCAAAGTTAGAGAGGGAAAGCAGGGGCAGGAGTCCAAATGAGAAGGATCTCCATCTTACTGACATTAAGGCAGAGATCGTTGGAGACACACCAATCCTGAATCGCGGATAGACAGTCGCGAATGAGCAAGAGATGAGAGGACTATGAGGGGAGCCTGAAGGAAAGTGGAGTGTCACCCGCATAACACTGAAAGTTAGAGGAGAATGTAGGGATCAGGTAGGTCAAAGGGGCCACATAGAGGTTGAAAAACCAGAGTGAGAGAATGGAGCAGAGAGATAGGGACCACGTTGGACCTGGGCGGGGCAGTCCAAGAAGAAGGAGGTCAGCCACTCAAGGGCCTGATCCGTGATGCCCAGGTTCTCATGGAGTCGATTGATCAGGATTGATCAGGATGGCAGGGTTGACCGTGTCGAAAGCACAGGAAAGATCAAAGAGGATGAGGACAAAAGGAATGCTGCAATCAAGGTAAGAGATGCTGGAATCAATGCTGGAATCACGGGTGTTCAGGACAGCAGTTTCCGCGTCTCTGGCAGCTCTGAAGCCAGACTGATGGTCACGGAGACAACCAACAGATTCCGTGTGGAGAGTAAGCTGGGAGATTCCCAGCTTTTCCAACAGTTTGCCCAGGAAAGGGGTGATGGAGATTGGGCGATAGCTTGCCGGGAAGGCAGGATCGGCAGAAAGCTTCTTGAGGAGTGGGTGCATAAGGGAGTTCTTAACGGGAGAGGGGAAAGAGTGATTACAGAAATCGATCAAGGCTGGAGCGAGGGTGTCAATATGGTTCTTGATGGTTCAGGAGAGCACCTGTTTGGATGACACTTTCATAGATCGGACTTGTCTAGAAACCTCGTCAGGTGTTGTCAGAGAGAAAGAAGAGAAAGGAGGGAGAGAGGTAGAGATGGCCAAAGGGGGGCCGAGAGAGGAAGAGGGAGAGGAAGAGGAGATCGAGGACAGGATGTCCTGAGTTTTAGCGTAGAAGTGAGATGACAGAGCCATACAGAGGGCCTGGGAGGGAACAGGAGACGTAAAGACTACAACAGGATTGACCAGTTCTTTTCAGATTTTAAAGAGTTTGGCCGTGTTGTTAGAGGTCACAGAGACACAGGCATGAATTTGTGTTGTATTCTTGATGAGTGTTATTGATTCGACTGCCATTTTGGTGCAACCAGTCTAGATATGTCTAAATGTGGCCTGGCAAGCTTCACTATATTGTTATTACATGTCTACATTGGTCTACATTGTGCAGCCAGTTGGACATGTTTTCATTATGGCGTGGAATTTTTAATAGCAAAGAAGTAATGTTCCTGTGCACTGTTTGTGACCTGCATCTATTGGATTGGTGTTACCCTACAAAACAATTGCAAACACTCTGGCTTTTTAGCCAATTTTTCTCTGACAGTGTGCTGTATTTTATATTAAAATACATATTTATATCTTTCTCCTAGTGCAGTGTGCGGCATATCCGTTCAGCAGCATGTTTGTACGTATTGTGCAAGTGTGGTAATCTAGGCCGGGCCAGAGTGTGGCGCGACCCTTGATTTGTTGCTTAGTTGGGGGGCCCCCTCAGCATGGCTCGCAGGGGGGCCCCCCACATCTTGTGTTACGCCACTGCATCTGACCTGGCGATTTGGTGCCCCATCCTTTCCGATGCAGCCACTTAAGTCCCAGTACACCCAGTGACGTGCAAACTGCACTTTTCCAAAAATGAAAAGCTCCCCGGTGTTACCAGGGTGGCGCCCTACATTATTGTTGTTCATTGGGCCACTAGTCAGGTCGCTGTGCCTAAGTACGGTTCTGATTTGCGTAGTTTCTTTCACAGGGGGTGAATGCACAAACATAAGCGATCATCTGCCCCCCGCCCTTTCTGCCTAATATGACAAGCATTTCCAGTTCGACCACCCCACCCATATGGCTTTCGACCTTTTCCAAATGCCAAAATAACTTCTGTGGCATATACATATCTTCCTTAGAGTCATCCATTTTCCCAATTCCATGAATGCTTTACTCCCAGCGTGTCGGCATTCAAATGTAACTCTCTGTCACAATTTCTAGTAGGAGACATGAGATGAATTCATACTCAGCTCAAAAGAGTATGAGTTGCCTATTCAGTGAACATCCCCACATTTTACTTTGTGTTTCTTTAATGACCTCATGTACATTAGGTGTACTTCTAATATTTTGCCTACTACTAGACACAATATTTATTCTGACAAAACCGTGTTACTCAAAGCACCAGATGCCTCCATTTTTGAGACACGCAGGCATTGTTCTACAAAAGGTGAAACAAACATGGAATGTTAGTCCACTGTTTCATTTGTAGCCATTATTTAAAAAGTGTGCTTGAGGTATGAAATGCTTCTTCAGCAATACTGCTTGGACTGCACATTGAGGAGTTGGGGGGTTTATCACGAACCCAGGAGTACTTTTCCATGGGAAGCTTCACGTTCCTTCCTTCTCTTTTCAGCAGAGGTCTGGAGATCACCAATCCCGGTTTACAGGACCTCTATTGAATTCAGGTTAGTTAAAAAAAATTGACCGGCACTAGGCACAACAAAAGCAGTTCCTTTGCAAATCGGCTATACATTTCTTTACGGTTTCTGGGAAATGTAGTCACCTGTAATTTATGTAAATTCATGAGTACTAGATTCACATGGACTACAAAGCACCCTCTGGTCTTGTGGGATGTGTAGTTCCCCTTAAAATGTAAATTTTACATTTAAAAGGGGGTGTAAAGCTCGACGGATACTGCATGCATTTGGTACTCCTCTCTTTCTATGCGAGATGATGTCTAGATTATTTTTACAAACATTACTTTATTAAAGAAAAATTGTCTTGCAGGGAATGCTACAATCGCGGCAATAGTAAATTAGAACATATGATACAAAAGACAATATTTAGCTATCTACCAATAAATTAATCTTTTTGTGCTCACTTTTAACAAAACCTAAATACCAGCCTACTCAAGACCGTGAAGCTGGGCGCTGTAGTGAAGCTGGGCGCTGTATACGCTTATCTATGCCGATCATAGTGGTATTTGAAATCCTGCGATTTGGTTACACAGTTGTAATTCAAAATTGTTCTCTTGCTACTAAGGACTGCGTCTGCACTTCCTCTCTGTTTTGATTACTTTCTTAAGTACTAGTTATCATAAGTCCTGATCAGTATGCCCTCTTTCCAAGAAATGGCTGATGAGTTTGGTTAGAATGTTTCCCGTTCATACTATCGACCTTCTGTTTAGTCATTCCAACATTGATTAGGCTACAGAGGCACAGTATTGTGTACACCACAGTGTTACCGTTACAGTTTGTGTGGCTGTGGAGGGTCCACCTTCAGATGCTGAAGGAAAATTCCTTACTTTCTCAATAGAAGTTGTACGAGAACCACATTTACTGTGGCCAATTACATCTGGTAACCCCACAGTTTGGTGGCACTTCCTGTTATTCTCAATATGCGTGAACTAGGGATTTGTTTTATATTGTTTCTTTCCTTGAATGCAAACAGGTACTTACCTATTCCTTAATGAGAGTTTCAATCACATGTTTTCAAGCATTAATTTCTGAAGATAACTACTTGATAATTTAAAGTTTTAAAAAACAGAATACTGACCAATATCCTTGCCCTGTCATTGAACATGGGTGTACCATACGCTCTCTAATGGTAAAGCTTGTGTACTGCCTTGCAAGATGCATGCATCTTTTCAAATGTCCTCTTTCCCGTGAAGAGGTTTCGTTATACGCCTGTTTTTCACATGACACTGCGCGAACCTATCACAAATCGAAAAAAGACCCTTGCAAAGTTTCTCGCCACGCTACAAAAAACTGACATGGGACATAAACTGCACAAAACCCGGCAAAGTTTTGCTGGTGGCGGAACCGTAATGGCAATTTAACGGAATTGTCGGAAACAGATTCCAGATTCACTTTGCAGGGGCGAGACTTTGGCTTACCCCTACTTGCAAGGGTTCATAAACTTAAACCATTACTATAATTTTTTTAGGACTTTTTATGACCTATCTCAAATCTTTTCCTACTTCGTAATGTTCATGGAAGCAGGTTCCACCTAAAATCATTTTCTGGCACTATCTTTCAAGAAGATTGTTGATGTACAGAGCACATTAGTCTCAAAATGTTTGGGATGTCTTTTAGGATATTTGAATAAACACTGAACCTATTGCAAAAGGTCAGGCTAGTGTAACACGATATTCAAAGCACAGGACACCTTTAGCCCTGAATTGCATGGGTATCTCAGGCTGTTTAAATGTTTTCAATGCATACCATGAGCAACATTTGTTCAAAGTTGTTTAGAACCGTGAATGTGTTGGACCTTCCCAGTCATGCCATGTTAGGACAGTTTCAGAAAGGGAATGATGGAGAGGTATTGCAGTAATCGAGTGTGGGATTACTGATGATCAGTGAGTAAGGTGGTCATTCCGACTATGCTCCTTCCCTATCGCCACTGTGGTTCCATTGTGCGCATGCATTGCAGAAGTGTTGGAGTTTTCCTTCTGCTTCATGCAGTGGTCCAAGTGTCTGAAAAGAAGTAGTGGAACTATGTCCCCTGCTCGCCTGCCCCAGCTTCCCAGAAGCCCCATTGCCACGCCCACTCCCATGCACAATACAAACCCCAAAACACCTAGACCTGCTGTTTAAGTAAGGCCCAGTGTAGCCCACTGAAAGTGCAAGTTTCAATTTCTTCCTACACTTTTATTTTAAAACGAAACCGTTCCAGAACGGTTTCTTTTTAAAATAAAAGTATAGGAATGGTAAAACTTAATTAGAAGAAGTAGAGGAGCACCGCTCCCGACCGCTCCGGCCCACTTCGACCACTGAGTGGAACTATGTCCCCTGCTGGCCTGCCCCAGCTTCCCACAAGCCCCATTGCCACGCCCACGCCCATGTGCAATCCAAACCCCCAAACAAACACACCCGATTTTTAGGGTAATGTTCAGTACAGTGCACTGAAGTGCGAGCTTCAACTTCTTCCTGCACATTTATTTTAAAACTAAACCATTTCAGAATGTTTTCTTTTCAAAGTATAAGGCAATAACACTTTTTTTTTCTTTTAAATAAAGGTTAAGGAGAACCGCCGCCCACTTCAACCACTGCCTCCAAGAGACAGAAATTATCCCACTAAAGCAAGGCAGTCATGCGAGAAGTGGCATGCGTGGGGGGGGAGGGGGATGTGCTGCATGACCCACTGTAAAAGTGTTCTACCATCACAATATACTTGGTCACGTATGTCATGAAAAAGGGGTTTATAGGGCTATGCTGGTGTTTATTTGGGGCACCATCATAGTTTTGTCTTATAGTGGAATGCTATATACTGTAGCAAAGTGCTTTAAAGTGGCCATGCTGGAACATATTGTGGGCACTACCATCACGAAAGCGTTTCACAGTGGGATTGGCCATGCTGGAACATATTGTGGGCACTACCATCACGAAAGCGTTTCACAGTGGGATTGGCCATGCTGGAACATATTGTGGGCACTACCATCACGAAAGCGTTTCACAGTGGGATTGGCCATGCTGGAACATATTGTGGGCACTACCATCACGAAAGCGTTTCACAGTGGGAATGTTGCTATATTTGGTTGAAGGCTTCGTGGCTGCACGAAGATTGTTTTACAGGTTCATGCCGTCATATATTGTGGGAGTAATTATGAAAGTGCTTTACAGGGGAATACTGGCACATATTTGGGGACAGCAAGCATGACAATTGTTTTAGATGTCCGTGCTGGTATATATTGTGGACACAAACTAAACATCATGAACATTTGCTTTACAGCGGGTATGCTGGCGTATATTGTGGGCGCCATCAAGAAAGTGTTTTAGAGTCAGAATACAGGCATTTATTTGGGGTGCACATCAGAAGGGTGCAACATCACAAGGGTGAAACATCACGAAAGTGTTTTACAGTGGGAATGCGCACAGATGTTGTGAATGCAACATTCTGAAAGTGTTGCAAAAGGCTCTTGTCATTTTAAGAATCTACATTGCATGAGATGGTGAACAGTTAACCAATTTTTAGAGGTGTGTGCATGAGCCCCACATCAAGGATTGTGGAGCAGGAGCATATTCGCAAGAGGAGAACTGCAGATCATCAGAAGATAGCGGGAGCAGTTCCTCATGTATAACAATGTTGTGCCGAAGACCTCATTACATCCAATGGGTTAATTAAAGTCATTATTTGAAGGATCTGCTACAAAGTGAAATGTACTTCGTGAGAGCTGTGGGTGAGAAACAGTGGGTGTATGGAAGAGGCAGGAGTGTGGTAGTGTTCAGTACTCCCGCAGAGGAGTTATTTTTTGACAATTATTTTTTGACTGTCGTTATTTACCAGAGGTTCAGGGTTTACAGGACTGGACCCCACTCATTATTTTGAGTCTTGTTATTGGTGTCATGGCATCTGTTGTATTTTTTCGTGTGTCACCCTACACAACCAATTGGACATGGTATCCCTTTTTACCCCATGCTCTCACTAATTGTGGTATAAAATGCACTTTTGCAACCCATTATTAATAAAAATGGTGTATAGGGTCTCTCTGAAGCCCTTATTGATACTTAGGGCCTCATCACGAGTTCGGCGATAGCCCTTATATGCGTCGGTAACAGTGTTACCGCTGGATTTACAGCTCCGCCCAATCTCGAGTCTGGCGTGTTTACCCCCAGCTTACCGCTGGGGGTAAACACGGCGGGAAAATGCCAATTTATGTTGCAATTACCACCAATGGTATTACTTCACGGTAATTGTGCCAAAACTTCCCCATTGGGGTCAATGTTTAGCGCCCAACCCGTGATCCGGCAGTAATACCGCTGGACAGGTTTGTTGCTAATACAAATAAAGCTGGGCGGTATCCCAGTTGGGATACCACCCAACTCGTGATGAGGCCCTTAGTCTCTCCCTTGCTATGCTCGGTTGCACGCACCAAATCGATGGGAATGTTAACCAAAGGAACACCCACTGCTGCGGACCTTGAATCGTTTACAATAGAAGTGCCCCCTCAGGAGTCAAATGCCGCCGGCCCCAAACGCTGCCTCTGCTACTGCTTATACAAGTTTTTTTTGGTAATGATGAGTTGCATAGTGAAGAGCCTGGCACAGTATTTATACATCGACTTGGTGTTTGATTTGATAAGTTTTGTTCCTGCACAAGACCTCACACTACAGGGACACACAAATACTTTAGATTATTTGTGGGGCACCAGCATGCAACAGGATGCTAGAGAAAAGGGGAGCACATTACACAAGAAAATTCAAAATGTCTTTGAGTTCAGATTAATAAAATATGTGGGAGTTCATATTACAGAAGAAATTGCAACATATTTTAGATTTCAGTTTAGCAATAATTTAACAAGCATTTTTAAAGGTATTATTTCCCTTTATTGTGGCTTTTTTCTTGTTGATTTTGGAAGAAGTTAATACTAGGCTATTCTTCTAGACACAGTTTATTCACTCTGCCATATAAGCAGCCTTCCTATATTTAATTCACTGTGCATTTGAAGTTAAAAGGACACCTAGGGAAAGCTACAGTACTTAATTCCAGCAGGAAAGGAAACCCTTTGTAGATTACCTCGGGGGCATTCAAATGGAATGCAACATCCTTTCACTTTAGAAAGAGTTCCCACTGAGGCTATACATTGCGAATTGCTTCAGTGCTACAGTGTCTTCTGTCGAGAGTTTTTTTTCCCTCCAATGCTTTCATTGAAAATATAATTATAATTCATGCTGCTAAATGCATATATATATATATATATATATATATATATATATATATATATATATATATATATATATATATATATATATATATATATTCTCTTTTTTTTTTAACTGCTGCTGCCTTCGTTTGTCCATGTACTTTTTAACCAATAAAGGACGCTTTTGGCTGCACTAAGAAAACACTGATTGCGTGTGGATTTGTGAAGAAGATTGATGTTTTTCCTCACGAGCGCAGCCTGAATGCCGTTGCGCCCAGGATTGGATTCCAGTCCCTTTCTTTTCTTAAATATATATATATATATAATCACAGAGTGAAGCAGATCAACTATTCAGTAATATATTTCCCGAAATGAGCTCCTGCTGCAACGCCTGCCCACCAACAGCCTACTGGACGATGAACACAAACACAAAGATATTCAAACAATTCATCTCATTGCAATTAAAATAGCACAGCCAAGTGTGTCACTGCAGCATTTACTAGCATTTACTGTATTTATAAGTAGCATTCGAAAGAAAAGAACAGTATATACAAAACGATATATGACTAGCTACTCAGTACCATAAATGAAAAAAGGAAACATACACAGGAATTTGCAATGCAATTTGCAACAATAGAATAACTTCACTATGTTTTGTTGAGTTGTTGTCATCGGCCTGATGGAATGGCGACTTGGCATTCCCTTGCCCCCCTCGGCACCCTGAAATGAAAGGCCTGTTCATTGTGGTTCACCATTTCACCATTCTTCATTTTTCCTACAATGTATTGAGTATCACACTTCTGAGAGAAATGCTGGTGCAAATGTTAGATAATCTGGTGTGGGCGCACGTTGTCGGTCTGTGGCAGTGTCATGACAAACAAAAAGGGGACGGTGCATACTGTATCAGATCCTCTGCCCAATGGCAAGATGTCTTTATGTGATGATGTCATCGTTGTGCTCGTGCCATGAAAGCCCTAAAGAGGAGTTCATTTGAATGCTTCACCGTTAAAGATAGCAGAAGGTAAAGTGCTCCACCTGTCAGACAGTGGCATTCCTACAGTGAGGGAGGGGGATACTCTTAGAGTGAATACAATTAGAGCAAATGTATGTTTTAGTTTACAGTTCAATTTCACATATTTCATTTTTGTAGGAGAAAGTGCATCTATTGTATTGCCAGTGTGTACATGTGTTGTGGGATATATACAACACATTATTAATGTTCTCATCACACCTCTGGCATTCTTTTAGAGGTTCGCTCATGCTAGTCAAAAAAGAACAATGTTTCTGCTGTGTCCTTATACATTATTTATATGGCTCCAAAAGAGTGTTGTGGAGAAGAAATGCCTTCGCCTCTGCCCTCAGGGCCATTGGGCATGGTTAGCCAGGAATGATACCAGTTCCGACATCCCAGACCAATGATAAGAAGTTCGGGGGTCATGTCACCAGGCTCTGTGGAGATAAATGATACAGATACCGTTTATCAGAGCTGCATAGGTTGGCAGCCATCGGCCTGCAGGTTATGGGGTTCAAATCTGCTGGAGAACCCATTGTATGCAATGTGTGAGGCAGTCCAGGAAGCACCCAGGCTAATAAGAGCAACAGGAACCAGTGATCCTTTGTTGCCTGTTTCAAGCACAAAACGGGTAGCAGACGGCGGTGAGCGGAAATTGGAAGATGTGAGCGGACCTAGGACATAAACGTATGTATCAGAGGACCACAAGGTAGGATGCATGTATGGTTGTGTCTAGAGCTGTTTTTTCATGCAGCTGCCAAAAAAGGAAGGGGAGAGGAACAAAAGAGAGCAGGACCCTGGAGCCATTGAGTGATAGACACCACTCCGCTTGAGGGAAATCCCAGAAGGAGTGTTGGATAGGGCCCAGGTAAAGCCAGTCACAATGGTGCTCCTTACTGCAGGGGCAGAGCAGAATGCCCTTCTTTGAGCCACAACAAAGCCAGTGATACCTTCCTACTCCGGAGCAGAGGAAGAGTGCTGAAGGTTTCTAGTGCTGTGATGGGTGTAACACAGCACTACTGTGCCCGGTAAGAAAAATAACTGGGCAGGAGAAATTCTAGCTGACAATAGGAGGAAAGGTAGCACTGAATAACTGTAATGCTGTATGATTAAACAATAGAATAAGAGTGGTTTGGTGGGTAGCTAGTTGGCTGGTGAATAGCTACTTGCCAGGGTGGGATAGTTTGGAAGAAGGAGACATCGAGTGACAATAATTGAGGGGCAGAGAGAGAGTATTGGGATAGGATGAATGCCCATGAAACCAGAGTTGGGCAAGAGGTAAGTTTACACTCGTTACTGTACAGGGAGTCATGGAGTAGACTAATGTGGAGAAACTCTGAATTAATGTTGGCATGACCATAGGAAAAAAAGGGCTGATTGTGGTGAGGGGTGTCCAAGTAGTGTTGATAGGAACGGATGATGCATCGGCCTAAACAGTACACCACTGGGTTTCTAAGAAAGGAGCACCATGTAGGCGGGAAAGCAGCACTATGGCATGGGCATAGATATTGTCTGTGCAGGACATATGGTGAGTTTGACTGCCCATTGTGTGCGACATTGAACAAGTTAGGACACTTAAATATGTGAAGCATTTGGAAAGACAATTGTTTGGGACAATTTAAATGAGGTTGTAGAGGTTAACAGGTGCTTGGACAAAGGATGGGGGTATGGTGCAGACTGGATTACATGTTATGGGGCCTTGTACATGGGCAGAACACTTAGATTGACCAATAGGGTTATCCAAGAGTTTGGCTGGGAATGGGTTTGAGAGCCATCAGAGAGTCAGGATAAGAGTGCAACAGCCAATGGAGTCTGGGAATTATTAATTGGGGAAGGTTAGTCAATGCATAGGGGCTTTTCAGTGTGAGCCAATGAGGAGAGTATTGTCTCATGAGGGCCTTTCTCAGCTGTCTACGGAAAATATAGTCAGGTATGTATGAACTATCAACTGCTTTTTATGTGTGTGGATCAGGTTACTCATCGAAATTCCCTTCAATTAAAGTTCACAGACTTGTATCAATGCTTTTTTAGTAAGAAAATGGTGGACCTACACACCACTAAGCCGTGATGTGTCCATGTAAAACCAAAATCTGGTAACTGTCCTGCAAACGAGATAAGACCTACAGACACAGAGATTAGTATAAACAACAGAGTTTATTTGCTTCAAGCGGACCTAGGTTCTACCCAGCAATGGCTGTGCAGAAGTGAACAATTTACAGCAAGGAAATCAGGTCCGTTTATGCACCCCAGTTTACATGAGTTCTGCTGTGAAATGCCATGTCATAGATAGTTTACAGCTCCATGCTACGTATAGGGTTTTCTGTGAAAACATACATACATTTTGTCAGTGATTTCATGCTTGTACATTCTAACTTTCTGACCTTAGATGACAACAGACTGTTCTCACTGTAAGAAAACATTCCTGTCAACATTATCTTTTGTTTTCATGACCGAGGGTTACTGTGCAGTGCCAAGTTTTTACAGTTTGTTTAGAATATCCCTTTCCTGGTACAAACAGAACAGAACATCTCCTGTGCCATAAACTATTATTATTATTAGTATGTGCATATGTGAGACCCAAGCAATTAACAGCTGCAGACGGGAATATTTGATTGCACTTGGTCCTGCCTGTGCAAGAGCCAAGGCTGTAATAACAATGAGCTAATTTCTTTCCAACAACATTCTCACTACTCGTATGCAGTGATTCCTTGCAGCTCCAAAGAGGAGATTTTGCAATATGGAGTGAGTGCATGAAACAAAATGGGGAAGCTTAAGGCTAACCTGAATAAATGCGTTTTTCAAACCCTACTTTTAGGCTAAGCTAAGCCATTTTTGTATACATCATCAAATGCCTGTATACCAATATTCATAAATCTCTGAATTTCCATTTCCTGCGTAATTAGTGCATTTGTCTCATTCCCAGGCGAGAGGTATTCAGGTTGTAAGTATTCCAGAGCTCTTGAACAACACTGGCCTAGCATAGATCCTAAAGTAGGTAAGCATTGTTTACAGCAGCAACAGTGATCATAGCAAGGTCTCGGGAGGATAGCTCAGCGGCAACGTGCGCGCCTTGGAAACACAATGACACGGAGCAACACATATTCGATCCCCGGGTCATGTCATATCATATCAAGGGCAGAAAGTATTTTCCAACACCATGTGATAAACAAATTCCAAGCTGAAGTACCGATGTCCCAGGTATATTTGTTAACATGAATTTCGGACCCCAATGTGTGTAAACTCTTAATAGCCTGAAACACAGTAGAGGGGGAATCTGCTCTGAAAATTCTGCAAGATGACCCGACCATTTTGCACGCCCCTCCTCTTTCAGCTAACATTGTGTCCAATATCACCCTATTCTGAAGTGCAACCAGCCTAATACCTCTCTGTTCTAATATCATATTGAATAGTATATAGGTGCCAACCTTCTGATGTCTCTGGAGTTTATCGCCGGACCGCAAAAGGGAACTATCGCTTTTGACACATCCCTTAATATTTTACCAGTTGTATCGTCATCGATATCCCTCCTTGGACAGTGTTTCAATATTTCTAAAGTTGATGTCAAGTAAACACCTAGTAACAGTATCCCTAAGCAACATGTTTCTTTCCAATATTTGGGTAACCATAGATATGCTTGCTTCCCACAGACAAAGTAAATTGATCCCCAATGTTCAAGGGCCTTGTTTTGTTCACCAAAACTGCATTATTCATACATTTTCCATATGTACCCATATACCTAGAACCTTCCATACTCAGACAAGAGAGTACCGTGGCAGGATTATTGTTAATTGTGTATTCTGGAGGAGTTGCTTCCAAATTCCCTACTGGGGACACTCAAAACGATATCATTGATTGGTATGGCCTAGAATTCCTGTCTGAGCTTTTGGTAGAGGCAGTGTTGGTACTGCTCCTGTTAGCAAACAAAGAGCATCCCAAAGGTAGTAGCACCTGCTGATCAAAAGTATTTATATTTGTTCCATCAAAGTTACCCGTGGTACTATCATTCCATCTACCAAAAAATATGGCCATAAAGAAAGCATACCAAGCAGTGGACAATGGCAGAGGATATATGTACCATCCTAATGCTTTCTCACCGTGTTGTGGACGGTGGGAACATAACCACCAATTAGTTGTGTTCAGTGTTGCATGAGTATCATTCAATATTCTTATGATGGGGTTATTGAGATCTCTCTCTCTCTGTGTTCAAGATCAAGGGGACGGAGTGTGTATGTGTGTAGATAAAGGAGACATAGGGATCATTACGAGGTTGCTGGTCCTGTAACAATGGTGCTGGTATGCTTGCCGGTACCATTGTTACCGGACCAGCAAACTCTGAGATGTGCCGTGGGTGCCTTTTATTCCGCCAGAATGAAAGGCACCTGCGAGCACAGCATGCCTGAAGCACCGGCACCGTTATGAACGGTGCCGGTGCTACAGGCATTCCCATTTCCATTGAGCCCTATGGGGCTCAAATGGGGATAGGGATCTACCGGTACTGGCACCCGCCAAAGGGCAATTAACGGGTCTGGCGGGGTCAGAATACCCTGGTAATTGCCCATTCGCGGGTGCCGGACTTTCATGCCGTTATGGAGGTAGCCTTGCCGCTCTTACCGGCAAGGCTACCTCCAACCTCATAATGAGGCCCATAGTAGTGTAGCTAACCATAGGAAATAGTGAGCTAAGGGGGTGTGAGCTCTCCACAAACCATAAAACAGGTATTGATATAAGTATGATACATGCCACAATGGCTATAATCACACATGTATCCCTAGTTGCCCACAGTCATTTGGACCTGGTAATTCCAGTGGCAAAACTCTCCATTTAATCGCTTCTGCGTACCCCAAACAGAGGCATAGGGCCTCATTACGAGTTTGGAGTTAGCCATGGTGCTATTTGCCCATGGCTGCCTCCAAACCGGGTTCCATTACCGGGTTCCTGCAATGGGGACTTACTGGGTCATTCCGACATAGGAGGACCCAGTAATTCCTCCTTGCAGGAACCATTCCCCATTCCCATTTGAGCCCCCAGAGGGCTCAATGGGAATGGGGAGGGAGGTAACAACGGGCACATTACAAATGTCCCGTTGTTACCTCCCTCTTCCCCTCGCGGGACCCAGAAAAGACATCTGGTTTTACCAGACGTCTAATCCGGGTCCCGCAAAGGGAACCTTGTAATCGGCACTGACAGAATGAAGGGGGCTGGTCCTGACCGGCCCCCTTCATTTGGTGAGCGCCAGGGTCGTAATGAGGAGCAGTCTTTCAGTGTCCATTAAGAAGCATCACTGATATAGGCTTCAAAAGTTCATTCGTGGGTGGCACCTGACTATGTGGCCTAACTTGCTTGCATGCTTTTTTTCCTGCCCCACTCAACTTCCAGGCATCTTTGAGGGGTATGGAGGGAATATTGTTGGTTTTTTGGGGTTGCAGTACTAAAGAAATACCACATTTTCCTTCTTTCAAGAAGTCCCTAACTATTTCTGTGGTCAAAGATTGTATCTGGTCACACCGGACATGGAGTGATCCTCGAACAATGTGTCAGTGGTTGGCAAAGATTAAACATGTGGCTGCTTAAAATGTGAGTTATTGTATTCTCCGTCACTGAAAGGTACATGCTGAGGAACGTATTTATGTTCCGAATCAGCTACCGCCTCCTTTACCCATCTGTCATACGGCAAAGGCAAAGGTACTCATTTCAGATGTGCTGCATGTATCCATTTCTTCTTCCCCTTCACACGGACAGCAGTCCGGGTGGCCAATAGGACCTGCAGTGGCCCCTTCCAGCGTGGTTCAATGCTTCATTTCCGCTGGAAGTCTTTCACCAGAACTTAGTCACCAGGCCGAATGGCGTGGCTAGGAACCACGTATCGATCAGGCAACGCTTCTCGCACCTGTTGGTGAATCAAATGCAAGTTTTGAGTCAACTGGTTACAATAGTCTGCCAATAATGGATACTCAATCTCTGGCAATTTTTACAGCCTGGGTACATTCCACACTTTAGCAGTTATCCCCATCACAATCTCATATGGGGACAGACCTGTTTTTGCTTGCGCTGTCATTTTCATTGACATTAAGGCTAATGGTAGGGCTTTGGGCCATTTTACCTGGATGCGTGCATATATCTTAGCTAACTTGTTCTTTAGGATACAGTTTTGTCTCTCAACTAACCCTGCTTATTGGGGAAGGTTTGCGGAATGATATTTATTTCTTATCTGTAAACCCTCACACACATGCTTGGTGACTGATGCTATAAAGTGCGAATCATTGTCCGACCAGATCACCCTTGGTCGACCAAAATGGGGGAAGTACTCTTTTAGCATTACTTTTGCTGTTGACATTGCAGTGTTATCTTTCAGATATGATATGAAATGGCATTTGTAACGCGCCTATACACAAGTGAAAGGGAAAGGGAAAGCTTCAACCCATTTGCTAAGTGCACAAATTACCACTAAAAAGTATTTAACATTCTGACATCTTTCCATCTCAATTAAATCAAAGTTTATTACCTCGAAGGGCATGGAATGTGGACCAAAGCTGTTCTTAGGTAATGGTGTTCCTTTCTCAATGTTATGCTGTAAACAGATCATGCAGTTCTTGACCAGGCAGTCTGCTATTTTGGTTATGTTGGAGTTCCTCCATACCAGGTCTAGGTGTTCACAAATACCTTTTGTGCTTATGTTGGCTGGGCCATGGGCCATGATCGCTATACTTTGTAAATATACATTAGGTAACATCCATCTCTGTTTGTCAGGGTCAACCCAACAACCTTCCTCATCTATGCGTGCTGGTCTCGATCCCCACTCTTTGATTTCTTCGGCGGTGGCCTCGGCCTGAATCTCTTTTACACTGCTAATTCCCTCTTCCATCATCCCACTCTCAGCGTTCCATCTAGCAGGAACCAATACATACATGCCAGACTGTAAGCCTGTGACTGTTTTTTTGGCAATTCAGTCTGCGAAAGGATTGCCTTTCCCAATACTGTCAGTGATTTTCTTGTGGGCTGTGCATTTCATTATTGCTAGCTGTACAGGTAATGCTATTGCTGATAAAAGCTGCACTATCAAGGCACCATGCTGAATCTTGGTGCCATGGGATATCAGAAATCCCTGTTCGGCCCACAGTTTCCCAAAATTGTGAGCTACACCAAAGGCGTACTGCTTGACAGTATAAATATTTACTTTCAACCCTTCAGATATCTCACCAGCTCGAGTCAGGGCAATTATTTCTGCTGCTTGGGTGGAGTTGTAAGGAATCCTCCTAGTTTCTAGGACTGTATCTAATGTGGTGATTGCATAGGCAGCAGTAGAAGTGCCGTTGTCCGGAAGTTTAAAGAAAGAAGCATCACAAAATATTTCTCCATCTGAGGATGGCAGAGGTGTGTCAGTCAAGTCAATTCTTCCTTTTGTTTCATTTTCGGTGATAAAAATGCATTCATAATTGGTATCATGAATGCTACTCTCCTCTAGGGGAGGTAACAGCTCATCTGGGTTTAACGTGTTACCCGTTTAATTTTGATGTGAGGTGCAAACAAAATGAGCTCATATCTAGTGAAGCAGGCAGAAAGGAGATGCGGTTTTTGCATTCTGTTCGATAGTACGTCTACTGATTGAGGCACCATGAAGGTTAAGGAGTGACCCAAAACCATGCCTTTGCTCTTTTTTACTCATGCAGTGGCAGCAGCCACAGCTTTAATACATTTTGGCCAAGCGCTTGAAACAGGCTCCAACGTGGAGGAAAAATAGCCGCACAGTCTGTTCTTTCCCCGTGTTCCTAGTTAAAACAGCCAAAGCACAACGATCTCTTTCATGCACAAATAACACAAACCCCTTAGTGTAATTTGCCATGCCCAATACTGGCGGACTTGGTTTATATTTCCAAGCTTTTTCATTTTTATTCAAAAAAGTTTCATGTATCTAAAATATCATTAAACAGCACAATATTACCATGTAGCTCACTCTCTTTATCTCACCCACACTCATGTTTTCCTCATCACCCAGTCCAAATTGGTTTAACACATAATGTGACAGTAACACATCTGCCACTTTTCTGTTCTTAAAGGTTATTTGCTAATATGGTCCCTTCATTAATTCTAGATGACAATATCTGTATGCTGTTGTTCCCACAGATCTTCACGTCGACACGTGTTTCAGTTGGTTTGATTGAGCATCAACAATAGTGCTCTCATACTAGCGCAACCTTCTTCAGGACAAAACAAACAATTATGATTTCTTGCACGTATGCCAGATTGAGCCACACCATCTACAATAATAAAATACATAAAACATGTGTCAGTGTTTAACACTTCTTTCATCCTCCTTTATATTAACAACATACATATAAATGTTACACAGTGAGCAATCCCATAGGAAGTGCTGTGTCTGACTCACCTCCATATTTACTTATGGGGAAGGTCAAGATGTATTGGTTAGATCCCAATTCGTCTTCTTTAAACTCTTCCAAATTAATTGAGTCTTACATAATGGGTAGAGAATGCTCATTTAGCTATTACCCTCTATTATTGCTATAATCAATCTTGATTGCAAAATGTCCAAACACCAACAGTAAACATATCACTTACTCGAACGGGGGTAGACAACTTCACACGTTCAATGTTTCCTCGTCAGATTACTCTGATATCTGTACTTTGTTAAATTTAGAGAGAGAGAACAGCCACGACTAACTACCATGGTAAGCTCTGGCACACCGCTCGTCTTTTTCATATCTCACAATTTCTCCATAGCCAGTTTTAAATTTCATGAGTCTCCCAATATGCGTCAGTCCTCCCTGTTTGCATCAACAGTGGATCTACGCTTGTCAAATAATTGATGTTTATCTGTAACATGGGGGCAAAAAGAGGGCTACATCAGTCCTAGTCTTCTTTAATCTTATTTTCTTTTTCTCTTTATTTATTTACATCATCTGCCTAAATTATGCTTATTTAGAAGTAATATCTATTTTGCTAGTTTGGCTTCCCAGAGGTTAAATTATGATACACAAGCATCACCTGTATCAAAAAAAGAAGGTTTTACGGGCCTCATGTAACACACGTTAAACATAAAATCATCTCATTGCAACTAAATGTGAAATACACATACATGCCATGTGTGGAGATCGAGTGACAGACTGTGGTTTGTGACCGCATTAAAATCAAACAACACACAGACAGGGAGGTATTGATAATAAATACATTGTATGTGATCAATCAAATATGAAGCCTTGAAATATACATGTTACCCATTCGGCTGAAGTAGAATTAGCATGCAAAATTGGTGGAGATAACATCGTACTGATGACTGAGGATAATGAATGTTGTAAGGTGTGGAATCTATGCATTAAAATACACGCAACATCTATATTTGGTAGTAAACAACAAATAATATAAGAGGAAGATTGAGCGGAATACAGTTATAATATAAACCGCCGACCCGGAGTTAAGATATAAGAGAACTGAGTCCACTTTCTATACAGATGAATACGGGAGGAAGCGTCTCTTTATATACGACTTGAATGTTGCGCGACTTGGGTCAGACGTAACGCAGATGGCTCGAGATTAGACCGATACAGGAAAGACAAAGGTAAGGCAAAAAACGCTCCCGATTGAACAGTTTGATTTAATAAATGCAGTAATATGAAGTGAGAGGCTCTTTGAGAGATACGTGGTACAGACCATAATATACAGGGTGTTTGAAACATAGGTCGACAAACCTAGCGTATAGCAAGATGAGGCTAAACAACGCCTGTATGCAGTTCAGAGTAACGTGACCCAGCATAGTTGTGATGAGAACCGCAATGTGTGCTGAATGGGCACAGCCTAACAGAGACAAGACAGCATACACGGAGATAATATAAGGGGCATGTTGGCCCTGTTTCTAGTGTGTGCATTATAGCGCAGGGAAGCCAAACTAGCAAAATAGATATTCCTTCTAAATAAGCATAATTTAAGCAAATGATGTAAAGAAATAAAGCAAAAAAGAAAATAAGAAAATAAGATTAAAGAAGACTAGGACTGTTAGGGCCCTCTTTTTGCCCCATATTACAGATAAACATCAATTATTTGACAAGCGTGGATCCACTGTTGATGCAAATAGGGAGGACTGACGCATATTGGGAGACTCAGGTAAATCTAGTAAATACCCAGATTGAAATTTAAAACTGGCTATGGAGAAATTGTGAGATATGAAAAAGACCAGAGGTGTGCCAGAGCTTACCCTGGTAGTTAGTCGTGCCTGTTCTCTCTCTTTAGATGTAACAAAGTACAGATATGAGAGTACTCTGAAGAGGACACATTGAACGTGGGAAGTTGTCTACCCACGTTGTAAGTGATTTCAACCCGGCACTCCACCCAAGTCAATGCATAGCATGTGATGCACAGCTGGAACCCTTAATTATATATTTTTGTCTGTAAATTCTTTTATTTCTGAATGATGTACCCTTATATCACGCCCCTCTCTTTGAATACCCCCCCGGTCTCACTTAACCAGGAAGCAGGCTGTTTTGCAAAGTTAAAAAGATTTATTTTATGGATTTGCACAATATATATATCACACTGTTTAATATGTATACAATGATCACCAATGCGGTGATGTTACAATCAACAATCTCTTTAATCAGAAGGAGTATGGACAAGAAAAATAATGCAGCATAGAATAATACTTTGTGTGGGTTCAGTCAAATGCAATGTCGCTCTTTCCCCCGGCACACTACTCAATAGCGCCAATATGCAAGATAAAGAGATGGAAGGAGAGAAAACAGGTTTCAGGAATACAAACTCAACAAATACAGTTCAATCCCATTTTTCCCCAGCAAACTCAGAGAAAACAGGAATGATTGCAAACGGGTCAAATGCTTTTGAATGTGGCTTTGAATGAATGGTTAAAAATACAGAAAAATGGATTTAGTTCACTAAATGGGATTCCAAACTAGTGGGAGCCACTTTTTATGGTATCAGATAAACACTAGCAATGATTATTGAGTCACTAGCAGATTGAACACTTCATTCTGAGGTCGGATGCAAAGAACAGCTGTTCTACACGTGATGAAATTGAGCCAAACGCAAAATTTGTGTCAAACTTTTCCACGCGCGAGAAAAACTAGAAGGAGTTGGAATACACGGTACGGAAGTTACAGAGGTTTTAGTAGAGGTCGGTTTTTCTCAGAAAGAGTCAAGATTTTCAAAAGAAAGATGCGCTTTTGAACATTACAAACAGGATTTATTTTCTTTACACTAGGGAGTCTATGAAGCCACAAACTACACGACAGCACAGCCACCAGTCCAGCGACACCTCTGGATGGTTTCTACCTGCCGAGACACTTGTCTGTCTTCAGCAAATATATTAGCGCAAAGATGATTTTAACACTACTATTAACAAAGGACTACAGGGATGAGAGAAAGATTCAGGTAAGACAAAAGATTTTCTACAATGCAGTTCTGGATATAAGAGAGTGGGTTTGGATAGGATTACTTATCGATAAGATATTTGCTAGCGACAATCCTATGCTAAGGATACTCACTACCACTGTTTGGAATGGACCCGTCAGGGATCTGGTCAAAGATTTCTGGACTGGAATTCTGCTAGCCCACCGGACGGCATTCAGGGTGCTCGGGTTCTGCACTCAGCACAGCACTCTGGACACGGCACGGCACTCTGGACTGGATCTGACGGGTTGGTTCTGGTTCGCAGCTATCTGGTCACAGCTCTGCTCTACTGGTTTGGATCTCTGGATTCTAGCAAGAATCCTTAGCAAGAAAGCAGAAACAGCACAGCCAGGCTGTTCTTTTTGGTTTGTTTCCCCTTGGAGGTCTGGGGTAAAATCTGGTTTCAGGATTTTAAAAGGCCAAGCTGAGAAGGGTTCAGCTTTGGAAATGGGCCTTTCTGCTTTCAAAGTTCTGGAGTCTTGGATATGGATTTCTCTTGCAAAGTGCTCCGCCAGAAATCAGTTGATGGGTGAATGTGTGTGTGTGTGTGTGTGTGTTTGTGTCCTAAGTGGTCTCTATTTATGTATTTCCCAAAGGGGTGGGTAGGCTGAATTATACTAGGCACACCCTCTAGGAATCCTATAGGTTAGGGTCTGTCCTCTCCTCTGATTTGAGAAGAAAATCTGGTGTCATGATGATGCTGTATTTTACAATCCAGGGAGAACCTCCCCTTTGTTTCTGCACAGTAAATCTATTTTTCATATAAAGCATATTTACAATATTACCAATTTGCTAGCAATAACATATTTACATCACAGATTTAGTAGAGCAAGTATTCATCCGAGTCCCATCTCAGTGAGAGCTTTAGTTCAGATTTGACTGTTTTTCGCACTTTTGGCCGGGTACCCAATGTCAGATTTGTCCACATCTTTATACATAAATGCGCTTGACATCAGGGCATAATCCTGTGAAGTTTCATATTTCTAGCATCATCACAATTGCTACAAAACCACAATTTCTGTAGTCCTGTCCCTGAACATATTTATTTATTTATTTATATTTATATAGCGCGCAAACAGCCCAAGGGCACTGAGGTGCTGTTACGTACAAGAGCTTAGTTACAAGGGCACAGGAATAGTAACATTCAATGGCACATTCTGAATACTACAAGGCCTAATACTGATATTGGGACTGGTACAATTGGTCATAACATTCTGTGTATGCATTGGGTCAAGTGAGAGGTATTCAAACTGGTGCGACGCACATTATGTAAAGAGGGTGGTTTTTATGGCTTTGCGGAAGGAGCTGAGGGAGGCCTCACCTCGGATAGTGGGAGGTAGGGCGTTCCAGTGAGTAGGTGCGAGGTATGGGAAGCTGGATTCGCCAGCTCTGGCTCTTTTTACTAGTGGCACAGAGAGCATGTTGGTATATGGTGATCTGGTTGGCCTTGTAGAGGAGACAGGGTGGATCCTTTGAGAGAGGTAAGCAGGAGCAGTGAGGTGAATGCACTTGTGGGTAAGTGTCAGAGCTTTGAAGACGATCCTTGCCTTTTTTTGGGAGCAAGTGGGCTATTTTTCTTGCCTCCAAAATGTGTTGCCTTTTGGCAATGCCTTGGGCAGCCCGGAGAGCACTATTCTGTATGACTTGTAGCCTCTCTAGGTTTTTATTGTAGGTGCCTAGAAAGAGTACATTGCAGTAGTCAAGCCTGGAACCAGTGATTGCTCTGGCTATGTTTGTACAGTTCTCTTTGGAGAGGAAGGGCCTGACTGCATTGATTAGTTTAGCAAGATATGCAGCTGCGGAGGCTATTGTGTTGACTTGTCTATCCATCGATAGGTTGGAATCCAGGTAGACTCCGAGAGTTTTGAATGATTCTGAGACAGGTATTTTGATGGAGTCGATGGTGAAATGACTGAATTGGGAGTCTAGATTTTTTAGCGTGTCGGGGGAGCCTACCAGGAGGAGTTCAGTCTTGTCAGAGTTGAGGCATAGTCCATTGTCTGCCATCCAGGCTTGGATGGTGTTGTAGAGGTTGTTGAGGTCATGGAGTCAGTGTCATAGTTACCAGTGAGGGTGAGGAGGATGTGCGTGTCATTGGCATAGTTAGTGTAGGAAATGCCCATAGCATTGAGGATGAGGAAAAGGGGTCGTGTGAAGATGTTGTAGAGGGTGGGTGAGAGGCAAGAGCCTTGGGGCACACCACAGAGTATGATGGTTGGCCAGGCAGAGGCTAGGTCAGAGAATACTTGCATGGTTCTGTCCTGTAGGAAGGAAGTGACCTGTGCTGTGGCATCAGGGAAGAATTTGGCAGTTGAGGAGAGGTGGTGCCATAGGACGTCGTGATCCACGAGGTCGAAAGCCGCGGATAGGTCAAGAAGTAGGAGGAGTGCTGGTTTTCCCATGTCTCTGGCATCGTCCATCTGGTTTTTCAGGTCAAGTAGGGTGGTTTCAGTCCAGTGTCTGGGGCGGAAGCCAGATTGGAAGAGTCCTAGAACATTGTTCTCTTCAATGAAGTGTTGGACCAGCAGGTAGGCTGCTTTGTCCAATATTTTGAGGAGGAATTCCATAGCACAGAGTTCTGAGTAGTTTCAAAATGTGACCAGAACTTTCATGTTAACAACACTATATTTTGCAGAGTTTTACAATCTTGCACAGTCCTCTGTGAGTCTTTTTCAAAAAGATACTTTCTTGTGGTTTAAGGATACACATATCTGTCTGTCCCACCCCCAGGGTTTTGCTGGGCCAAGAACAATCCAGACCTCTATTCCTGCTGGCAGTAGTTTCTGTTGACACTTGAATTTGCATACACTTTCAGTCCAGGAAGTCTATTGCCTCTCCCCAGAACAGCAGAGCAGAATCTCCTCCCCTTCATTAACATCTGACTGAGAGTTCCTGGGGTAGAGAGCAGAAGGAAGGCACCTTTTGTTTGGGGCATGCTGTGGAATTTACCTTTGAAGTTCTGTGGCTGGCATCAGAGGTTACTTTAACACACTTTGGGCCTCATTACAAGGTTGGAGGGAGCCATGGCGCTATTAGCGCCATGGCTGCCTCCAAACTCGTTCCGACTCTGCCATGGTGAATGGAGCAATTACCGGTCCATTCCAAGGTTGGCAGGACCGGTAATTCCCCATTCACCAGGGCCATTCCCCATTCCCATTTGAGCCCCCATAGGGCTCAATGGGAATGGGGAAGGCGCTAATAACGGTACCGCAAATTGCGATACCGTTATTAGCTCCAGAGTCCCTTTGCGGGTCCCGTCCTTAACGCCTGGAAAGACCAGGCGTTAAGGGAGGACCTGCAAAGGTAACTCATAGTAGGGCGGTAAGGGATTACCGGCACCGGTCCCTTACCGGCCACCTTGTAACGAGGCCCATGGTTTAAAATTGTCTTTGCTAAAATAAACTTTATATTTCCAAAATAGACACACAGATCTCTAAATCCAGTTGTTTTAAAACATAGAAATTAAATAGCGGCAACCAATATTGCTTTTGATGGCAAGTCACTTCTTTTCAACAATTTGATTTTAATGCACAAGTTTAACTTCTAATGCACTTGACTGACAGCTGTCATGCAGGCAGGTGGCGGTACTGTGCCCATATTGTGACAGATTTCCACAAGCAAGCCCTTTTTTAATGTGGATATTCTTGTGATGAAATCTGCTTCTCCTGACATTGTGAGCTTATGGGGATTCCTTAAATAAGGTGATGGTTAACTCTCAGCAAGGATGTTGGATCATTTCTGATGTTTGGGAACCATTATTTTGCAATTTCAACAGCCAAGGAAAAACCGATTTTAGAGCACTTCTGGTTGTCCTGGCAATGAAGCACTGCCTTTTCAGGTATTTTCCATTTTACTCTGTGAGCAGCCCAATGACAGGTTTAGGCAGTGTGGTCTCCTGTTCCCCACTGACACAGGCAAAGTAGATTGGCAGCCAACTTTTTCCGATTTTCCTGCGCACTTCTCAGAGGTTCTAGCATGCATAGGGCTTTTTGCGGAAATTTTATTGGTTCTGGTGAAAGAAGAACACAGTGATGTCGCAGGGCAGAGCCTAGTGGGTGTAACGCTCACCTGATTCTCGCAGAGGCGCCGGTCTTGACTGGGCGACTACCGTATCTTCAAAGGTGATGTGTAGCACCTCGTTGGCTCTTTGGGCTGGACCTCTGTGCACTGTATGCCTGACGTGTAGAGTAAGATGTCTTAGGTAAGTGAATGCCGAGCTCTCCATCTGCCTCAGGGCAGGGTGCTGTAACCAGTTTCTTCACTGGATAGGTAGCGCAGGTCTCTTGACTTCAGAGGACTGCTGTCCGTCGTTTACTGCACGAACAGTAAGTTTCGAGTCATTCAAATGTCTTTAAAGTCTTTAGTAATGATGTCTCTTGTTTTGCAGGGTTCCGGCAATGGCGGATGACGGGCTGAAGTGAGTTGAAGATGGAGCCCGTGTGATGAATAGAAGCGCCTGGAAGCACGTAAGTAAGCGCTTGTTGCCTGCTTCACTATGCGCTCTAGCTGTCTTTTTATTTTGCAGGTACGAGTTCGGAGCGGCTGCAGGGTGCCGGAATACCCACTGGATTAGATGTGGAAAGGAGTAATGGCACGTGAGTATTAAAGTTCCCCAATGTCTTTAAACGCACCTTGTTTTGCCTTTCAGATGCGGGATGCAGCGCCGAAGGCCTCCGGAGCGTGCGAAGAGTTGGTAAACTTTTGTCTTTCAGATGCCGGAATGCAGTGTGAAGACCTCCGGAGCGCACGAAGAGTAGGTAAGCCTTTGCCTTTCAGATGCCGGAATGCTAACCTGTTCTTTCTTGTCTTTATAGGTGTTGCTGAAGACTGGATTCAGGATGGTAAGCCTTTGCCTTTCAGATGCCGGAATGCTAACCTGTTCTTTCTTGTCTTTATAGGTGTTGCTGAAGACTGGATTCAGGATGGTAAGCCTTTTTCCTTAGGCCCAGGACCGGATGCAGAAGACACGATGAGCGTTCTGCTGCAGAGGTTGCAGAATAACGCAAAGCAAGATTCATCCACCGGGTGTGGTTTAAATAGCCTCCTGTAGTGCTTAGGTGTCTCCTTCCACAGCCACGCCCAAGTAAGAAAAGAGTTCCTGGTAAGAAAAGAGTTCCTGCCTTCCAGAAGAGTTCCAGTGTTCTGAATCTAGGGAGTGGCTCCAGCCCCACCCAACAGGAAAAGTAGTTCCAAACAGAAGAGGATCAGAGGCTCAACTGGCAGGCAAGTAAGCAGCATGGTCTGCTGAAGGTAAGTCCACCCAAGCATTATGAGCCCGGCGCTTCCAGCGCTGGGACTGGGCATATTTATGAGCCTGGTGCCACTGGCGCCAGGACTGGGTCCAAAAGGTCCCAATTGGGACTGGTTGGCACTCGGAACCTGGGTTATGGATCTGCTTCCAAGGGAGTTGGGAAAACCCTGACCTTTTGGAAGCAGAGATCATGACAGTACCCCCCCTCAAGGCCCCTCCCAAACCGGGCTTCTCCGGGGGTTTTGGCTTGTCAGGAAATGTTTGGTGAAATCTTTTGATTAGGCGAGGAGCGTGGACATATTCAGCAGGTTCCCAGGATCTCTCTTGGGGGCCGTAGCCTTTCCAGTCAATTAGGTAGAATAGTTTAGATTTGGAGATCTTGGAGTCCAGAATGCTTTTGACTTCAAACTCGAGTTCTCCATCCACTAGGATAGGTTTTGGAGATTTGGTTAGTCGGGTTTGAGGTTGCACGGGTTTTAATAGAGAGACGTGGAAGACCGGATGTATCTTCATGTGCGGGGGCAAGTCCAACTTGACCGCTACTGGGTTTACTATGGTAGTGATGGAATAGGGACCAAGGTATCTTGGGTTGAATGTGCGTGGCCCTTTTAGAGATAGATATTTGGTGGATAACCAGACTTGATCCCCTACTTGATAGTGAGGGGCTTCCTTCCGATGTTGATCTGCTCCTTTCTTGTATTGTTCTTTAGCCCTTTGAAGGTGAGAAACAGCTTCCTTAAAGGCTTGGGTGATTGTAGAATGCAGGTAGTCTACTGCTGGTGTTTCAAGATCTTGGAGGGGATCCAACTCCGAGGTTCGAGGGTGACTGCCGTACAAAAGAAAAAATGGGGTTTTCCCAGTTCCCGAATGGACAGAGTTATTGTAGGCATACTCGGCTATCCAAAGGATATCTTTCCAAGTTTTTTCAGTTTGTTGCAGCATGCAGCGTAAATACTGTTCCAGAGTTTGATTGGTCCTCTCAGTTTGTCCGTCGGTCTGAGGGTGGTGACTGGTCGATAGTCTCACATCAATTTGAGCCGACCGACAGCAACTTCGCCAAAAATGAGAAATAAATTGACTACCTCGATCCGAAATTAGAACCGAAGGAAAACCGTGCAGTCGGACGATGTTTTCGAGAAATTCTCGGGCCAGAGTTGCTGCTGTTGGCAAGCCTTTGAGCGGAATGAAATGCGCCATCTTGGAGAATAAGTCCACGATTACTAGAATCGTATTGTATCCGGAGCATGGAGGTAGATCGGTGATGAAGTCCATAGAAAGCGTATGCCAAGGGCGAGGTGGGATGTCAATAGGGCGTAAGAGGCCTGCTGGTCTTTCCTTTTGACTCTTGTTTTGGGCGCATACTCCACAGGACATTATAAAGTCTCTGATATCTTTTTTCCAAGATGGCCACCAGAAGTAGCGCTTGATCTTTTCTGAGGTCTTGGCTATACCGGGATGACCTTCCATTAAAGAGTCGTGATAACAAGAGATTACTTTTTTCTGTAAATCTGTGCTGGGTAGGTATAATCGTTCTTGGAAATACAATAAGTTGTCCTTTACTGCAAAGTCCTTTCCCTGCAGATGCCAATTCTGTATGTCTGCTGGAGTTACAAGTTGCCTGGCTTTATCCTTAACTTCCTCTATGGATTCTGTGGCGATTACACCCAGAATTCTTTGTTCGGGAATGATTGGTACAGGTTTAGGGTTGACCAAGTGTTCTTCCACTCCCATCCGAGAAAGGGCTTCGGCTTTACCGTTCTTTGTACCAGGTCGATAGGTAATTATGAAGTCAAACTCGGCAAAGAATAATGCCCAACGGAGTTGTCTAGAGGATTGGGCTTTTGCGGTCTTCAAATATTGCAGGTTTCGGTGATCCGTAATCACAGTAATGGTGTGTCGGGCCCCCAGCAGATAATGCCGCCAAGCCTTAAAGGCAGACTTGATAGCCAGAAGTTCCTTGTCAGTAATCGTGTAATTGATTTCAGGAGGCGAGAATTTGCGGGACCAAAATGCCACGGGATGCAACTGATTGGTTACCGGGTCCTTTTGTGATAGAACTGCCCCCATGGCAAGGCTTGAAGCATCAGTTTCCACGATGTAGGGGAGTTCGGGGCGAGGGTGTTTTAAGATTGGTGCAGAGATAAATTTAGTCTTCAAATCCTGGAAAGCTTGTTCCGCCTCGGTAGACCATTCAAAACGTTTGTTTTTCTTTAACAAGGCAGTGATGGGCTGGACTATTCGAGAGAATTCGGGGATAAACCTGCGGTAAAAGTTAGCGAAGCCTAACATGCTTTGCACACCTTTTACGGAGGATGGTGATGGCCATTTGAGAACTGCATCGACCTTCTTTGAATCCATACGCACTCCGCCAGGTGATAATATGAATCCCAAGAATTCAACTTCAGTCACGTTGAAAACACATTTTTCCAACTTAGCGAAAAGTTTGTGTTGACGCAATCTTTCGAGGACCATTTTCACGTGTTTCCGATGTTCAGATTCCGATGAAGAATAAACGAGGATGTCGTCAATGTAAACAACAACACATACATCTATGAGCTCTCTGAGGACATCGTTCATAAAATATTGAAAGGCGGCCGGGGCATTGCAAAGTCCGAAGGGCATGACCTGATATTCAAATAGCCCATACTTGGTGCGGAAGGCCGTCTTCCATTCATCGCCCTCTTTTACTCGTACCAAGTGGTAAGCTCCTCTAAGATCCAGCTTTGTATATATGCATGCTTTTCTGACTTGGTCCAGGAGTTCAGGGATCAAAGGTAACGGATATCTATTCTTAACGGTGATCTGGTTCAGGGAGCGATAATCGATACAAGTTCTAAGGTCTCCTTCCTTTTTTGGAACGAAGAACAAAGCTGAAGTAGCAGGGGACTTGGAAGGACGAATAAACCCATTTGCCAGGTATTGATCCAGGTATTGTCGAAGGTGAAGGTTCTCAGGCTCGGTGAGGGCATCAATTCTACTACAAGGAGGAGTAGATCCAGGTATCAGGTCTATCTGGCAGTCATAAGACCTATGAGGAGGTAGAGAGTTAGCCTGATCCTTCCGGAAAACATCTTGGTATTCTAGGTATTCGGGAGGTAACTGGGGAGTCTCTGAAGAAAATGCGGCCAGTGCAACACCAGGTGGAGGGTGACAAGTAGAGACACATTCTGGAAACTGGACCGTTCTTGCTCGCCAATCGATCAGAGGATTGTGTTTCTCTAACCAAGGTATTCCTAGAATAATCTGAAACTGAGGGGCCTTGATCACATCGAACACGATCTTCTCATGGTGTCCATCTTGACTTACTAGCGTCACCTCTTGAGTGGTATGCGTTACTGGCCCGGAGGCTATCTCCGTACCATCCACCGTAGTAATGACGTCCTTTACAGCCTTGGGACAAAGAGTTAGATTCATCCTCAAAACCATTTCATGATCCACATAATTGCCGATGGCACCGCTGTCGACGTAAGCTTCAATTGCATGTAATCAATCCGGATTATCAGGGCTTATGAGGACCATAGGTATCACGAAATGCGAGGTCACGGAACTGGTTTTCACGCTCGGCAAGAGGACCTCTATTCTTGTCGGGCGAGGTCGTTTCCCTGCTCAGAGTTTGTAACTTTGGTAACTGCAGCTCCTACTGCCTTCTTGGCAGGTTTCACCGGACAGTCTCGAAGAAAGTGCCCTGAGTTTCCGCAATATAGGCATAATTGCAACTGTTTCCTCCTTTCCCGCTCCCTTTGTGTTAGAGGACCTTTCAGACCCCCTATTTGCATGGGTTCCCCGGAGTCTACTCCTTTGGAAGGAGTTGGCGGTTTGGAAAATACTCGAGCATCAAACTTGGAACGATCGGCCTTCCTGTTCTGCAGCCTGTGATCTATTTGAACGACCAAGTCTATATAATCCGAACAGTCTTGTGGGGGATTCACTACTTGGGCTAAAACGTCTTTGAGCTCTCCACGTAGACCTCTATAAAACAGCGTAATCCTTTTGTCCTCAGGCCATTGAGTTTCCACTATTAGCCTATTGAAAGATGCAATATAAGCCAAAAGGTCTTGATTACCCTGTCGCAACGAAAGAAGCTCATTGTCCAAGGCCTGCCCCTGTGAATGTCTTGCGAACAGTTTTTTCATACTAAGCTGAAAGGCTTGAAAATCATGGAGAACCGGATCATCTTGATTAACTAGAGGGATCGACCAGTCTGCCGCATTGCCACTAAGGTACGAAAGTACAAAAGCTACTTTTGCTTGATCAGTTGGAAAGGCTGCTGGCCGGCATAAGAAGTGCAACCGGCACTGATTGATAAATACTGCAAACCTCTTTGGGTCACCAGAAAATCGTTTGGGCGGAGCCAGAGGTACATTCCCAGGTAGGTTGATCTGCACTGGATTCATAGAGGATGTTGAAGGAAGATTTGCCCCTGATGCGGGTAACGGGGTCTGTCCGGCTTGTGACTGTAACACTTGTCTAGCAAGATTGTCTGTTCTCTCCTTGGAAATAATTAGTTCCCTTCTTAGAGCATTCGTTTCCTGACGAGCTGCATGCACTTCTGCCCTTAGTTCCCCAAGTAACCGGGCTAGGGGGTCAGTATCCGAGGTTTCCATAGCGCCTGGGCGAGAGTTTTGCGGTAGTCTTTGCGTTCTGTAACGCTCACCTGATTCTCGCAGAGGCGCCGGTCTTGACTGGGCGACTACCGTATCTTCAAAGGTGATGTGTAGCACCTCGTTGGCTCTTTGGGCTGGACCTCTGTGCACTGTATGCCTGACGTGTAGAGTAAGATGTCTTAGGTAAGTGAATGCCGAGCTCTCCATCTGCCTCAGGGCAGGGTGCTGTAACCAGTTTCTTCACTGGATAGGTAGCGCAGGTCTCTTGACTTCAGAGGACTGCTGTCCGTCGTTTACTGCACGAACTGTAAGTTTCGAGTCATTCAAATGTCTTTAAAGTCTTTAGTAATGATGTCTCTTGTTTTGCAGGGTTCCGGCAATGGCGGATGACGGGCTGAAGTGAGTTGAAGATGGAGCCCGTGTGATGAATAGAAGCGCCTGGAAGCACGTAAGTAAGCGCTTGTTGCCTGCTTCACTATGCGCTCTAACTGTCTTTTTATTTTGCAGGTACGAGTTCGGAGCGGCTGCAGGGTGCCGGAATACCCACTGGATTAGATGTGGAAAGGAGTAATGGCACGTGAGTATTAAAGTTCCCCAATGTCTTTAAACGCACCTTGTTTTGTCTTTCAGATGCGGGATGCAGCGCCGAAGGCCTCCGGAGCGTGCGAAGAGTTGGTAAACTTTTGTCTTTCAGATGCCGGAATGCAGTGTGAAGACCTTCGGAGCGCACGAAGAGTAGGTAAGCCTTTGCCTTTCAGATGCCGGAATGCTAACCTGTTATTTCTTGTCTTTATAGGTGTTGCTGAAGACTGGATTCAGGATGGTAAGCCTTTGCCTTTCAGATGCCGGAATGCTAACCTGTTCTTTCTTGTCTTTATAGGTGTTGCTGAAGACTGGATTCAGGATGGTAAGCCTTTTTCCTTAGGCCCAGGACCGGATGCAGAAGACACGATGAGCGTTCTGCTGCAGAGGTTGCAGAATAACGCAAAGCAAGATTCATCCACCGGGTGTGGTTTAAATGGCCTCCTGTAGTGCTTAGGTGTCTCCTTCCACAGCCACGCCCAAGTAAGAAAAGAGTTCCTGGTAAGAAAAGAGTTCCTGCCTTCCAGAAGAGTTCCAGTGTTCTGAATCTAGGGAGTGGCTCCAGCCCACCCAACAGGAAAAGTAGTTCCAAACAGAAGAGGATCAGAGGCTCAACTGGCAGGCAAGTAAGCAGCATGGTCTGCTGAAGGTAAGTCCACCCAAGCATTATGAGCCCGGCGCTTCCAGCGCTGGGACTGGGCATATTTATGAGCCTGGTGCCACTGGCGCCAGGACTGGGTCCAAAAGGTCCCAATTGGGACTGGTTGGCACTCGGAACCTGGGTTATGGATCTGCTTCCAAGGGAGTTGGGAAAACCCTGACCTTTTGGAAGCAGAGATCATGACAGTGGGTCAATACATTCCACAAGCCCCTCCTCGCGATTTGGCATTGACCATCCATCAATGGGAAGTAGCGAGATTGGGATGATCAGTTTCTTTTCTTTCTGGTTCAAGTGGCAAAATTCATCAGCTTCTCCAATCGGTGGTGGATCGATCGGTTCTCCTCGCCAATTCCTGCTGTGAGTATTGAGCGATACCCCGGGCCCCTTGGATCTTTCCTTCCAATACCTGGGTGGTCCTCCTTGGTTTTAGTCTCCATGATTTCCAATTCTAGGATGACAAAGCAAAAGCATATATGTAGACATTATCCCACCACTATTTTTGTAGTGGGGCGGATCCATACATTTTGACAAATCAGGACACATTTTTCTATTTGCAATTTATTGACTATATAGATGGAATATTTTATAGTTGGAATTCTAGGGAGCTGGAGTAACCCCCTCTGGGGTTCCAGGAGAATCCTCCAGTTGCTGCAGAGTGTGCCTAGGATGGCAACACTTCAGTTGGTTAATATGGACCCACGTATCTTCCCCCTCTGCCAAACTGCCTTTGGGGATGCAGATTTTGTAGGCGACTGGTGAGATTTTGTCTACAATTTCAAAAGGGCCCCTCCAGCTAGGCAAAAAGTTGCGCTGTTTGGCTTGGTTCCTTTGGAAATTGTATAAGTAGACCCGGTCTCCTACATGGTATTCTTTTCTAGTAGATTTTAAGTCATAGTGGGTCTTCATGCTGTCTGCAGATCTCTCTAGATTTCGCTGAGCATAGGCAAAAGCATGTTGAAGGTGTTTTCTCAGATTTTCAACATACTCATGAGTTGTGGAGGCATTTATCAATGTCTGCTCTTGGGTTCGGTAGAGCAGATGCTGGGGAAGCACCATCCTGCGTCCAGTAATCAGCTCAAACAGTGACATTTTAGTTGCAGATGAAGGGGTAGATCTGATGGCCATCAGGACAAGAGGTAATCAAATATCCCAACTTGGCCCAGAATCTGCCACAAACTATTTTAATATGCTCACAATTGTCTTGTATCTCTCTGCTGCACCACTAGTGGCTAGCCGTTAGGCAATGTGTAATTTGCTTTTGACCCCAAGAATCTCCCACATCTTTGTCATTACTTTGCTAGTAAAGTGGCTACCTCGGTCAAACTCGATCGTTTGGGGTAGTCCCAAACGCGAGAAGATGTGGTTGATCATCAGGGCAGCTGCTTTTTCTGCCTTGCAATTTGGGGCCGGGAGACATTACACCCATTTAGTAAACAAGCATGTCACGGTCAACATGTACTTGTTTCCCCTAGAGGAGCAAATCACGGGCCCGATAAAAACGGCTTGCAAATCTGACCATGGCAGTGTCATCCCCCTCTTTTGGAGAGGCGCACGGTGTGTGAGGGATGTTGGCTGAAATTGTGCACACACAAGACACCCATTCAAGTATTGTTCGAGGTCCTGCCCCATGTGTGGCCAGTATGCAACCTCTCATAAGACTTCAAGCATTGTGTGAAACCCCCTATGACCGGCTGTGGCCGCATCATGGGCATGACTTAACATCAGGCTTCGGAATGAGGTAGGGACCATCCACTGATCATGGCCAGCTAGGGATTTCCTCACCAACAAACCGTCTTGGATTCGGAACATTTTTGGACATTTCATCAACAATCTGAGGTCCTCTTTCCCTATGTAATCGGTATCCGTCAGGGGACAGGTATCAGGGTGCTCAATGTGTTGATAAAACTTACCAATTATTGGATCCCCTTTTTGAGCTGTAATCAAATCAGCATCTGGGGTCTCCTTACTCCATTGTGCAGTTGAGAGTTCATTGTGAGCATTTGTCTGGGACCTAGTGATAGCAGTGACCTGGATTTCCCCCAACAGGGATTCGATCTCAAGTAGATCACCCAGGACCGCGCTGGTTTTGGCCACCTGATCAGCTAGGTCATTTCAAGTTTTGTCTGGTCCCTCTACTTTGGATTGACCCTTGATCTTTTTCCAGTCGATGGTCATCCCATTCGAGGAACCAGATCATCAATATTTTGAATTAATTTTCCATGTTTCAATGGTTTATTATTAGCACATAGCATGCCTCTGGTTTTCCAGTTAACCAGGTGCTCCACAAACCTGTTCCGTACATAATCTGAATCTGTGATTATGACCAGTTCGTGGAGTTTATGTTGGACAGCAGTGAGAATGGCTTGATGCACAGCCATCAACTCTGCCACTTGACTACTTCGAGGACCAATCTTGTGCCCAGCGGAAGGTTCTGGGGCGTCATTCACCCAGGCATTCCCTACGCCGACCACAAGTTCTTTTTCCCCGTTGTTGTCAACATGGTAAGAACATCCATCCACATAGACAGTGGGCATTCCCTCACACTTGTCTTCTTCAAAGACTTTGTGTGGGGAATTAAGGTATGCCTCCATGTTGTCCTTGATTTTTTGACTCTTGTCCTCGAGACAGTTTTTTCTGGCACAATCATGCAAGTCAGCCAGACCTTGCGTCAGGAGCCTCTTCTTGTTTTGGCCATATCTGACCTCCACAGGAAAGCCTTGCATTGACAAAATCCAGGAAGTAATTCAGGAATTACTCACATTTCTGGCCCGGATTCTGTCACTTTGGAGATATTGCAGAGGCTGGTGTGTAGTCTCCACTATGATGTGTTTCCCCTGGATAAACGGGCAGTAATTCTTCAATGCCCACACCTTTACCAGGAGTGCCTTCTCACAATCGTTGAATTTTTCCTCCACAGAGGATCAAGTTTTACTCGCATAGGAGATTACTTTATTGACCTTGTCATGCTTTTGGTATAATGCTGCAGTCAAGCATGTATTTGAGAACCCTTTCTCCAAGAAGAACTCCTTGTTTTTGATAAGGTAAGCTAGGCAAGGCACTTGTAAGAGGCTTCTTTTGAGTTGTCTTACTGCCTCGGTTTGTTCTGGACCCCACTCCCACTTGACCCCCACTTCAAACGATGGATCAGGGGTCTTGTGATCTCTGCATAATCCTCAATGAACTTTCTGCTGTAATTAGTCAGTGCAAGGAGGCTCCTTATTTCCCGGAGAGTTGTGGGGTCTTTCAATTTCTGGAGTGCTTCAACTTTCTTCTCCTGGGGACAGAGACCCTGAGGAGTAATCTCATGCCCCAAGAAATTGACATGGGTTCTACACCACTGTGCCTTTTGAAAGGAGAGTTTTTCTCCGGCAGCCCTCAACTGTGTCAGAACATAACAGATTTCCGCTATATGTTCCTCCACAGTTGAGCTTTTGACTAAAACATCATCTACATAGGCCAGGTTACCCCTTTTACCTAGGTCGGGCATGGCCTTATGTAGAAAAATGTTGAATTAATTGCCAGAGTTGATGTATCCAAAGGGAGTCCGGGTCCATGTGTAGTGATGCACCCGAAGGTAAAGGCCAGCTTGTATTGGTCCTCCCTACTGACAGGTACATTCCAGTACCCTTTGGTCAGGTCTATTGCAGTGAATATCTGTGACCCCTGGATCTGGGCCAGCCTTTGGTCTATTTAGGGAAGAGGCCATCGGGAAGTATGGACCCATTTGTTGAGCTCCCTAAGGTCGGCGCAGAGTCTCCACTGGCCGTTTGGTTTCAAAATCCCCACCACCGGATTATTGAAGGTGCTGTGGAAAGGACGGATTATGCCACGGGACTCGAGGTTCGTAATTATTTAAGTAAGGGACTCCACTGATGCGAGAAGCAAGCGATATTGCTTCACAAACACTGGAGTCATGCCAGGGTCCGTGGGAATTGTTGGAGTGTGGATGTCGGTGCAACCACAGTCATATGAGTCCACCGCAAAGAGATCCTAAAAATCCAATTCAATTTTTGCTTCTGCTCCAGAGTCTTACAGGCATCAGCTAGGTTCACTCTCTCTTCAACGATCTGCATGAAGCCTGGGAAGACTTCTGGTTTTGCTATCTGAGCGGCCTCCTCCAGCTAGGTGGAGAAGTCCCTGGCCAAAGTGCTGATTTGGACTGGTGGCTTCAGGTGGGGAAGGCAGTCCTCGCGGACCTGGAAAATCACCTCATCCCTCCTGAAGTCACAAGTCAAATCTTCCTTACCATAAGGGCAGGAAGTGTACACCAGGAAGTTCCCCCCATGCCGGGTGAAGATCTTTTCTGGTGTTGTGTTGTCATTACTATCACTATCAAAACAGTCCTTGGGGATTGGTCCTAGCAGTTCAATGCCTAAATCTATGGAAAAATGTCGGTCATCAACCGCCATTACAATAATGATGCCTGCGGCTAGAGTGATACTCTGTAAGTCGCTGTTATCCACCTCTACTGGAATGGTGTCATGTTCTATATTGACTGGTGGTGTTGGGTTCACCCCCAAGCCTTGCTGTTGGAAATAAGCATTTAGATGAATATTGGCATCAGGGTTTTTCAATTTATGTCCTCTTTTAATTTCACTTCCAGTGAGAATTGTCGGGTCCTTTCTAGGATGGTGACTTCCTCTCCAATCTGAATTTCAACTGCATAAGGCAACAGTTGAGCTGACCTAAATGCTTTCTCTGGGTCATCAAAGCCCATGGGATTATCCGCTAATCGGGACCAAGCTTTGAAGTTTATTAGGTCCAAACTAATAGCAAAGCGATTGAGAATGTCACTGCCTAAGTAAAAGGCGGCAGTGACGTTTTGCACGACCCAACAATTATGGACTATGCTCTTGTTGCCTATGGAGATTTTGAGCATACACCTGCTTGGCAGGAGATGTTTGGAATTGGGTGTTTTCAGATCCATTTCCCATTTGTCTATCAGTTTAAATGTGGGAATGGCTGGATCTTTTGGGAGTTTGCAGAACATGGCTTCGCTGATTAAGCTTTTACCGTTGTTCACACACACTCGGGCGAGAACAGAGTCCATCCCTTCATTTAACTGAATAGGGATGAACAACTGCTCTCCAATCTGCTCATTGTCAGCCACGCTCTGAGCTGATTTCTCATCTTTCTGGACAATAGGAGTGGGAATGTCTGATTGTGAATTGGTAAAGAATTAAACTGGAAGGAAGGTTGATTTTCAGAAATAGAAAGGACCCCCCATCACCAGTTTGTTGTCCTACTGCTATTACTGTCAAGTCTGGGATTTGGTTGTTCTGGAAGTGAAATTCTACTTGGTCAGATTTTTGCTCAACCATGTGCCGTTTAAATTAACATGGTTGACACTCTGTTTTAATTTTATTGGTCGGCTAGTCTGGGTCCAGAGGACCTTGTTTACACAATCTATTGGGGGTGACAACCTTCGCAGGAGGTCATTCCCTAGTAAGCAAGGGGTGCCCTCTGGAGTGACAACTATGACCGGGTGCCCAATTTTAATATCTAAATCTGCAGTCCCCTCGCTGGGAATTTCCTTCCTGTCGAAGTTCTGAAGTTGTCCAGGAGGACGGGTGAGAGGAATTTGGTAACTCTCCCCCTTTACCCAATTCAGGTTGTCAAAGGCCCTTTTTGACAGAAGAGTAGCTTGAGATCCAGTGTCCACCAGTGTCAAAATTGTACACTGCCCCTGTATTTGGACCGGGGCATAGAATCTTCCCTCCTTCTCCTCAAGGGGACACAGATAATGTACATTTTTGGACAACCGGTGGGTTAGTTTTCTAGTTTTGGACACTGATAGAGAAGAGATTTGGGCAGAATTCTATTTGGAGTCTAGGGAATCTGAAAAGAAAAGGTGACAGCTAGATATGGGAGAAGTTTTGGGCTCCCCTGGTTCTGGTGCTGGGCTGCCCTCCCCTTTTTGGAGGCAGTCACCAGGCTGGGTTTGAACCAGGGGATTTTCATGCTGTTGGTTCCGGGGTTGGATGATGGGCGGCGCTAGCTCAGTCCCCATATCTACCCAGTCTGGATTTGGGTCCTTCGGGACCCATTTTTCTTTGGACGGAGTTCCCCCATTTCTGAAGGAGAAGATCCTTTTCCCAGAATCCTCTGAGGAACCCTCTCCTTCAAATTGGAAGATTTGTACATCCTCCTCAAAATGGGTCTGTTTGGGTTCTTTGTTTCTCCTACCCCCCCTCTGCTCCTTGGGTGGGAGACTTTCAGGGGCAGGAGATTTCAGTTCTGGTTCCTGGGTTTTCAGGGGATTTTTACAAGTGGGGAAGGAAGCTTCCTCCAAGGCTTTACACCTCCCTTCCCCTTGTGCCTCCTCCCAGGTAATCGGTGGGTTGTCAGGGTTCTTCCCCCGTCATTGCTCTGGAGCACCAGGTCCGGAGTTTGAGGCATTCTGCGCCGGCATGCTCATCTGAGGGTTCTGTTGAGCCCTCAGCATGCGACCCAGATCCTGTGCCATCTCTTGGACCTGGCGCTCTAGTTTTGACACACGCTCAGGCTGATACGGGGTTCTGTTGTCTCCCCTGGGCTGATCCCGGGAAGGGTAGCTATCCCTTCTCTGAAAATACCCCGGGTTTGGAAAGTTTGGGTACCCCTCCACCCTTGGCCTTGCCTCTCCCGGATTAGGTTGTCTGGGCTCAGGAAATTGGGGAAAGAAGGATGGATTGTTCTGGGGTTGAAAGTTCTGCGGGTACCTGGGGAAGAAGTTCAGTCCAGGATTTGGGGATTTTCTGCCCTCCTGGGGGAAGTGAGGAGGGAAGTTCCCTGGGTTAGCTGCTGTTTGGTTGGATTCCCCCCCTTGGGCTGGAGGAGTCCACACATAACCCAGGATGGGTCTATTCCCCTTGTAGCGGGGGCTTATGTAGTCAGGCGAGTTAGGGGTCCCATTTTTGGGATTTCCTCCCTGGCTCCCTGACTGTGATTGGCCCAAGGGCCTTCTGGGCTTGGGATTGCTCTGATTCTGTGCAGGCAGGTTTTTAGGCCCCCCATCTCCAAATCTAAATTGGGGGCAACCTTCACCTCTGCCACTTTATCAGCAGCAAGGGTGTTGGTTGGTTTGGGGCTTTTTGGGATATTTTTGGTTTCTCTGAGCTTTTGTACCTCATAAATTCGCGTGGCCTGTTCAATGACCCAGTCTAGTGATCTTTTCTCGTGAAAATCTCTCACTAGCTGGGTCATGATGTACTTGGGGAGAGCGTGGAAAAAAGTATTCACAAACTCTCTGCTGTCAGTGCGCACCCTTCTGGTGGTCTGCGCAAAGGCACGCTTTAATTCCTGAAAAAATTCTTGTGGGGCCTGATCTTCCCTACATTCCAAGTTGTAGACTGCCTTTTGAGCCTCCTGAGGATTTCTGTGCACAGAAAAATGTTTCAAGATGGCCGCCCTATAGGTGGATCATCTAGAATGATTTTGTTCCTCCAGCCCCGCAAAGAAGTTGGAGTATTCTGGAGAGAAGGTCCATTTCACATATTGAATACAGATTTTGCTGTCCTTCAAATGGAAAGTTTCCATCATCTGTTCAAAGAGCTTTAAGTGATCCAAAACTGAATACGTCGCGTTCTTATTATAGGGCGTGATGACGCTCCTTATCACTTTGATTTGCTTTAGGGGACTTTGAGCAAGGCCCTTCAGACCTTGTTTGCTGTTTTGGTTCGGGTAACCCTGGTCCACTCCTCCTCTGACTCAGAGACACTGCTCCCAGAGGTGCCCATCTGGTCTTCTAGGCTCTCCCGGATTCTGCGAGCATGGGAATGGCTGACAGAATGTGGGGGCCTAGTTTCCTGAGTCCTGGGCGCTCAGAGGAGTCTTCTGATTCCCCTTACTCCCAGGATTTGATGAGTACCCCCAGCCACTGCCCTAGCTGGGCAGAGGTTTTCAGGATTCCCTTAGTGGGCCTACTCTCATGGAGTTCCCCCACTAAATTTGACAGTACTTGGGAACCCATACCCAGATGCCCGCCCATCCATTCCTGGGAGGTGTTGGTCAATCAGCTCCATATTCCTGATTGGATTGAAATCTGCCATCCCCGTGGCCCTTGGCTCATGTGCGCCAGTGGACATGGGGGTGGCACAGTCCAGGGATTGGAAGAGGTGAAGGCCTATGGTGCTAGGGTTCCTGAGGTTATGCTCAGGTGTTTCCCTTTCCCAGCGAACCTCATCTCTCTCAGACCCTGCTCCCTGTTGCCATGCAAGAATCTGAGCTTTCTGTTCCTCTATCAAGGCTTTGCTAGTTTCTATCATTTTCTTTTGCATGGCTACCTGTCTGTGGAGCCTGTCATTAATCTCACAGAGAGCCTCATTTTCTCTCTGTGCTTCCTGTGTTGTTTAAGAGAACTAGGCCAGTCTTTGCTGCAGGAGGGTTACCACCTGAGTCCTGTCCATACTGGTCTGGTCCTTCCTTGCTAGAGCATCTTCCACCCTCCTGATGTGCTCTAACAATTTTTCATGGTCTTTTTGGAGGTCACCCAGTCCCTGAAGGGCCAGGTGATTTTCTTCTATCTTCTCTTTTAGATAACAGACTTCCTGGCCTAAGGTGTCCCTTTCCTGAGCAAGAGTATGCCTCTGTGCAGCCAGGTCGTCCCTCTGTCTTTGGAGCGCACCAGCTTTCTGGCGCTCTTCATCAAATTCTGCCTGGGTGTCCAGGTCTTTCAGGATTCATTTATTACTCTCTTCTTTCTCTCTGTCTAGGTGGCTTTGCAGGGTGACTACGTGCTCTGCGCATGCCCTGTTGAAAGGTATTTGTTGTTCCAGCTTTTTCTGGCTCTGCAGTAGAGAGTCCAAACGTTCTTGGTACTCCTTCTGCAAGGCCAGCATTCTGGTATCCTGTTCTACCTTTTCCTGCCGCAGGATACCCATGTCTTCTTTTATTTTGGTCAGGTACTGCCTACTTTCATTTTCTGATTCCTGGCTCCTCTGTAGGCTTTGCTCTACAGAGTCCAGATCAGTTTGGGCCTTTTCTAATGCGTGCAGTTGCTTGTTTGCCATATCTTGGCCCTCGGCATATTTGTCCTGTATTGCTCCAATATGTAGGTACATATATACCGCTATTTTGGCAATCTTGCTTTGCTCTTCCTTTGCCTTAGGGGCCATATATAGTTCACTCAGGGCCACATGTAATGGACCCTGGTCCTTCCATAAGTCTAACCCTGTTGCAGTGATCTGTTCTATGATTGCCTGCAACCACACGTTCTGATCCTGCTCTGTCCATTCACCTCTTACAAATAATTTATGCAATAGGTGTTCTTTAGCCATATTCATTTCTACCAAAGTCGCCATTCTGGAAATATTGATTTCCTTCCTGATTTACAGAAGTTTATTTTATTTTTGCAAAACAGGCCAATTCCTTAGAGTGTTCCTATTGAGAGGTGCTTTTCACAGTGTAACACGGTGTGGTAGACCAACCGGGTTTATGTACCCCGTTAGTTAGCCCCCAATCATGTAAGTGATTTCTACCCGGCACTCCACCTAAGTCAATGCCTAGCATGTGATGCACAGCTGGAACCCTTAATTATATATTTTTGTCTATAGGTTATTTCATTTCTGAATGATGTACCCTTATATCACTCCCCTCTCTTTGAATCCCCCCCCCCGGTCTCACTGAACCAGGAAGCAGGCTGTTTTGCAAAGTTAAAAAGATTTATTTTATGGATTTGCACAATATATATCACACTTTTTAATATTTATACAATGATCAACAATGGGGTGATGTAACAATCAACAATCTCTTTAATCAGAAGGAGTATGGACAAGAAAAATAATGCAGGATAGAATAATAGTTTGTGTGGGTTCAGTCAAATGCAATGTCACTCATTCCCCCTGCACACTACTCAATCCCCCCAATATGCAAGATAAAGAGATGGAAGGAGAGACAACAGGTTTCAGGAATACACACTCAACAAATAAAGTGTCAATCCCAATTTCCCCCAGCAAACTCAGAGAAAACAGGAATGATTGCAAACGGGTCAAATGCTTTTGAATGTGGCTTTGAATAAATGGTTAAAAACACTGAAAAATGGATTTAATTCACTAAATGGGATTCACAACTAGTGGGAGCCACTTTGTATGGTATCAGATAAACACTACAATGATTATTGAGTCACTATTGAGTCACTAGCAGATTGAACACTTAATTCTGAGGTCAGATGCAGCTGTTTTACACTTGATGAAATTGAGCCAAACGAATAATTTGCGGCAAACTTTTCTGTGCAAGAGAAGCGCGAATGCGGTTTTGGATTTGTTGGAAAGCTGAGGATGTTAGCTTCAATTTGACACTTAAATTCTGTTTCTAGCATACACGGATTGGACCATACGGAGGTTTTAGTAGAGGTCGGTTTTCTCAGAAAGAGTCAATATTTTCAAATGAAAGATGCGCTTTTGAACATTACAAACATGATTTTCTTTACACTAGGGAGTCTATGAAGCCACAAACTACACGACAGCACAGCCACCAGTCCAGCAACGCCTCTGGATGGTTTCTACCTGCCGAGACGCTTGTATTTCTTCAGCAAATATATTAGCGCAAAGATGATTTTAACACTACTATTATCAAAGGACTATAGGGATGACAGAAAGATTCAGCTAAGACAAAAGATTTTCTACAATGCAGTTCTGGATATAACAAAGTGAGTTTGGATAGGATTACTTATTGATAAGATATTTGCTAGCGACAATCCTATGCTAAGGATACTCACTACCACTGTTTGGAATGGACCCATCAGGGATCTGGTCAAAGATTTCTGGACTGGAATTCTGCTAGCCCACCGGACGGAATTCAGGGAGCTCGGGTTCTGCACTGAGCACGGCACTCTGGACACTGCGCGGCACTCTGGACTGGATCTGATGGGTTGGTTCTGGTTCGCAGCTATCTGGTCACAGCTCTGCTCTACTGGTTTGGATATCTGGATTCTAGCAAGAATTCTTAGCAAGAAAGCAGAAACAGCACAGCCAGGCTGTTCTTTTTGGTTTGTTTCCCCTTGGAGGTCTGGGGTAAAATCTGGTTTCAGGATTTCAAAAGGCCAAGCTGAGAAGGATTCAGCTTTGGAAATGGGCCTTTCTGCTTTCAAAGTTCTGGATTCTTGGATATGGATTTCTCTCGCAAAGTGCTCCGCCAGCAATCAGTTGATGGGTGAATGTGTGTGTGTGTGTGTCCTAAGCGGGCTCTATTTATGTATTTCCCAAAGGGGTGGGTGGGCTGAATTATACTAGGCACACCTGCTAGGAATCCTATTGGTTAGGGTCTGTCCTCTCCTCTGATTTGAGAAGAAAGTCTGGTGTCATGATGATGCTGTATTTTACAATCCAGGAAGAACCTCTCCTTTGTTTCTGCACAGTAAATCTATTTTGCATATAAAGCATATTTACAATATTACTAACTTGCTAGCAATAACATATTTACATCACAGATTTAGTAGAGCAAGTATTCATCCGAGTCCCATCTCAGTGAGAGCTTTAGTTCAGATTTGACAGTTTCTCACGCTTTTGGTCGGGTACCCAATGTCAGATTTGTCCACATCTTTATACATATATGCGCATGACATCTGGCCATAATCCTGTGAAGTTTGATATTTCTAGCACCATCACAATTGCTACAAAAACACAATTTCTGAAGTCCCTGAACATAGCACAGAGTTCTGAGTAGTTTCAAAATGTGACCAGAATTTTCATGTTAACAACACTATATTTTACAGATTTTTACAATCTTGCACAGTCCTCTGTGAGTCTTTTTCAAAAAGATACTTTCTTGTGGTTTAAGGATACACATATATGTCTGTCCCGCCCCCAAAGTTTTGCTCGGCCAAGAGCAATCCAGGCCTCTCTTCCTGCTGGCAGTAGTTTCTGTTGACACTTGAATTTGCATACCCTTTCAGTCCAGGAAGTCTATTGTCTCTCCCCAGAACAGCAGAGCAACATCTCCTCCACTTCATTAACATCTGACTGAGAGTTCCTGGGGCAGAGAGCAGAAGGAAGGCACCTTTTGTTTGGGGCACGCTGTGGAATATGCCTTTGAAGTTCTTTGGCTGGCGTCAGAGGTTACTTTAACACTTTGTTTAAAATTGTCTTTGCTAAACTTTATATTTTCAAAAATAGACACACAGATCTCTAATTCCAGTCTTTTTAAAACATAGAAATTAAATAGTGGCAACTTATATTGCTTTTGATGGCAAGTCACTTCTTTTCAACAAATCGATTTTAATGCACAAGTTTAACTTCTAATGCACTTGACTGACAGCTGTCATGCAGGCAGGCGGCGGTACTGTGCCCATATTCTGACAGATTTTCACAAGCAAGCCCTTTTTTAATGTGGATATTCTTGTGATGAAATCTGCTTCTCCTGACATTGTGGGCTTATGGGGATTACTTAAATAAGGTGATGGTTAACACCCAGCAAGGATGTTGGATCTTTTCTGATGTTTGGGAACCATTATTTTGCAATTTCAACAGCCAAGGAAAAACGGATTTTAGAGCACTTCTGGTTTTCCTGGCAATGAAGCACTGCCTTTTCAGGTATTTTACATTTTACTCTGTGAGCAGCCCAATGACAGGTTTTGACAGTGTGGTCTCCAGTTCCCCACTGACACAGGCAAAGTAGATTGGCAACCAACTTTTTCCAGTTTCCCTGCACACTTCTCAGAGGTTCTAGCGTGCATAGGGATTTTTGCGGACATTTTATTAGTTCTGGTGAAAGCAGCACACAGTGATGTTGCAGGGCAGAGCCTAGTAGGTCAATACATCCCACACCGTTCAAGTAAGTGATATGTTTACTGTTGGTGTTTTGGACATTTTGCGATCAAGATTTATAATAGCAATAATAGAGGGTAATAGCTAAATGAGCGTTCTGTACCCATGAGGTAAGACTCAATTAATTTAGAAGAGTCTAAAGAAGATCAGTTGCGATCTAACCAATACATCTTGACCTCCCCCATAAGTAAATTTGGAGGTGAGTCAGATGCAGCGCTTCCTATAGGATTGCTCACTGTGTAACATTTATATGTATGTTGTTAATATAAAGGAGGATGACAGAAGTGTTAAAGACTGACACATGTTTTATATATTTTATTATTGTAGATGGTGTGGCTCAATCTGGCATACCTGCAAGAAATTATAATTATTTGTTTTGTTCTGAAGAAGGTTGCACTTGTATGAGAGCACTATTGTTGATGCATGATCATAGCAACTGAAACATGTGTTGACGTGAAGATCTGTGGGAACAACAGCATACAGATATTGTCATCTAGAATTAATGAAGGGACCGTATTAGCATATAACCTTTAAGATCAGAAAAGTGACAGATGTGTTACTGTCACTGTATGTGTTAAACCAATTTGGACTGTGTGATGAGGAAAACATGAGTGTGAGTGAGAGAAAGAGAGGGAGCTACATGGTATTGTTGTGCTGTTTAATGATGTTTTAGATATATGAAACTTTTTTTAATAAAAATAAAAAAAAGCTTGGAAATATAAACCAAGCCTGGAAAGTATAGTGTGCTGTCATCTCCTATCTACTAGTCCATGTGCTTTATATTCCCTCTGTATCATTACCTGGAGGACTAGGGATTTATTACAGGTACCCCTTTTTGTTTTTGCAATACTGGCACGGAACACAGAGCAGTTTTGGGCATGTCAAAAGCATCTTTTCACCATGTATCCCAAGGTAGATGTAGAGCTACATCTTTTTTTGTTAGTGCTTATAATGGCTTAATAAAAAGGGAGACATTCAGAATCCATTGCCTGCAATAGGAAGTCATCCCGATAAAAGGTCTTACCACAGTTTGTGTGTTTGGAACTGCCATGTCAGAGATAGCCTGTATTCTTTCTGGTGAAAGACGCCTACCCTCCTTTGACAGGAGTTATCCTAAATAGGCAATCTCCTGTCAAAGGAGGGTAGGCGTCTTGCACCAGAAAGAAGGCAGGCCATCTCTGACATGGCAGTTCCAAACACACAAACTGAGGTTAGAACATTTATCGGGATGCCCACGTTGGGTGCCAATTGTAAAACCAAAATCTTGTAACTGTACTGCAAACAAGATAAGACCAACAGACACGGAGATGAGTATAAACAACAGAGTTTATTTGCTTCAAGCAGACCCAGGTTCTACCCAGTGATAGCTCTGCAGAAGTGAGCAATTTACAGCAAGGAAAGCACGTTTTTTATACACTCCAGTTTACATGAGTTCTGCTGCAAAATGCCATGTCATAGATCATTTATAGCTCCATGCTACCTATAGGGTTTTCTCTGAAAAGACATACATTTCGCCAGTGATTTCATGCTTGTACATTCTAACTTTCTGACCTTAAAAGACAACAGACTGTTTTCACTGTTTTCACTGTTCTCACTGTTCTCAGTGTTCCCACTGATAGGAAACATTCCTACCAACATTATCTTTTGTTTTCATGACCGAGGTTTACTGTGCAGCAGTATGTTTTTACAGTTTGTTTAGGATAACCCTTTCCTGGTACAAACAGAAAAGAACAGAACATCTCCTGTGTCAATACCTATCATTAATATTAGTACGTGCATTTGTGAGACCTGCACAATTAATAGCGTCAGATGACAATATTAGATCGTGCCTGGTCCGGCCTGTGCAAGATCCAAGGCTATAATAACAATGAGCTAATTTCTCTGTAACAACATTCTCAGCACTCTTTGCGCGGTGATTCCTTGCATCTCCAAATAGGAGATTTTGCAAGATGGAGTGATTGCATGAAACAGAAGCCTAACCTGAATAAATGCATTCTCATAGCCAGCCTAGGCTAATTCACTTTCAGCCGGGCTCTCTGGTGTCCTATGGGCATGGTGAGAGTGCAGTATGTGCAAAATCGCTAGTATGGAGGTAATTGGCAAGGCTGGAGCTGAAGCCAATTGAATAGCAAAGCTTCCCGGATTTGGTGTCTGCTGCACCTAAATCAATCCTGGACTTAGAAAGCTTTATGTGGTTGTGTGCGATGGGATTATGTATTTTGTTTGTTGGAAGGGTACGGTCAGGTTGCTTGTGGGGCTCCAGCAGGAGGTGTCCTTTGTTTTCCTGCATTGTTGGGGTTAGGTAGCTGTGATACTTAGTCATTCTACTTTTGACGGGTGAGAGCCCAATGGAGTCGATGGAGGTTTGTGGGAACTGATGGAGAGTGAATGAGGTGAAAAGCGGAAGACAACCAGCAAGTGTGTGACAGTTAGGAAAGGGGGATAAGAACAGCAGATGGGTAGGAGGGAGGCTTGGTGGGTGCAACAGTAAGTGAATGGGTGAAGCTCATCACATCAGATCGATTGGGCAGACAGGGCAGGTGCTTACCAAGATATCTCTCGTTGGATGGACAGTACATGTTTTAAAGGAACCTGAGAGTTTGGGAGAGGTAGAGTAGAATATAGATCTGTTCAAGGCATGAGTGGCCTTCACTGGAACTGCATCATATGTGCACACAAGCAATTTGGCACAGGGAGTCAGCTTTGAAGAATGTGAGGACTGGATTTCAGAGGGGTAGGATGGGCAACAGGGATGCACTAGGAGTGACTATGGAGCCAAATAACTGCTGTACAGAATTCAAGCGAACCAGTTGGGTCAGGCAAATCGTGTGTGAAATGAAATATTGAGGAGTGTGGGACTTCAATGGAACATCTCGGTGCTCTTCTGTTTGGTATCATTAAGGTAGTAGCTTTTCAGTCCTTGAGTCAGTCCTGATTGAGCGGTCCATCTATTTTGGAATGCTCATACTTGGTGTGGGGTCTGTCATCAGTGGCCGAAGCAGAGGGATTAGATAGGAAGTAGGAATCCGTTATTTCTGAGAGGATTAGATGCAGTGGTGCATTCCGGCAGATTTGTGCATGGGGACAGTGTGGACTGCGTGGGTGGTGATCATTGGGAGACATCTCATGTAGATCTCTCTCTGAGTTCAGAGACATCATGTTTGGATGTATTTCCTTGGTTTGAGCTTGGACATGGAGAGGGTGCCAGGAGAACAACTGATGTTGTGAGCAGGGTCAAAGCCCCCCTTAGTAGTCTTGCTACTAAGCAGTTACATCAGAAACCCCCCATGTGTAGGTTCAGGGAGTGACTTGAGCCATCGATGTGGGTCCACAGTACAGGTGAAGGCTAGGTTGTGCATGAGTATGTTGGCCCCTGGGACAGCCTGAACATTCTCCACACAATAGGCACTCTTTGTAAGGACCATCTACTTTAGTGCATTTATGGAATTTGGGAGGGCCTTAGAGGGGGACTCTCTTTTGACAGGGGTTATCTACATGTTCTAGAGTAGATGTTCCCTGGCTGTTTGTGTCTCTTTGGATGATAAAAAATGTGGCTTCCTCCCAGAGACAGGGATTTCAGCATGTGTTTGCTTACTATAGATATTACTAAGATTGAATAGCCTACACCCCACTACAGCACCTCATGTTATTCACAGAATCTAAAATTGATCACACAACCCCATGTCTCACCAAGTGGCTATGCTGGTATAGCTTTTGGAGGACTGAAATGACCCCTACCCATTTTCCCTCTCTGCCTTCTCTTTCAGTTGGCTTGAGTGCCCCATATAATACTGCTAGATTAATGGGGTTGGAAATTATAAATATTATCTAGCAAAAACGCTCCCCTACACTTCATGGCTCTGGGTCACATCTTAAGTCCCTCACACAATCATGAGTTAACTAATCTGAGTACCACACAAACAATGTACTAGAAAAGGCTTCAACAGAAAACTGCCTGCATCATGGGCAGGTTCTACTCTTTGTTTCTTGATCATCATGTATTTGACATCTACCTCAGATCACATACACACACACGTACGTACACAGTCATATTGGCTCCACTGTGACTCCCATTCACTTCTCCAATGTTTTGTCCATTTTGTTATACTCTGCTTCTTTTATCCTCGCACTATTTTCCATTTTCCTTTCACCCACCCACCACAGTCTGGGGGCACGATACACCACTGTCTATATAAGTCTCAGCACCATAGGAATACTATACCTATGATGAAAGCAGTACAAATGGTTCTTGATAAAATGTAAAATAGCATTTTTAGAATGCAACTTCCAACAGAAACAAGTGATGGACCACCAGAGAACTTGCTATTTATGTGAATGGTAAGCATGCATGTACATTTGCAAAATGTACTTCCCGTATTTCGGGAGGTGGCAATGGAAGTTGGGCGCCAATAGGTCTGCAAATGATATAGCTTTATTAGCTGAGAGAGGGGTCCTTATCATGGGATAATGACCTGCCACCAGGTGTTGGCATGAGACAAAGTTGAGGGTCATAGTTAGGGGAAGATTCACTATCCAAAGCAATAATGACCCCACCCGAGGTCTATAAGGCTATTAGCACACAGTGGTGATACCAATACATGTTTTTGGGATGATGTAAAAACCTTACTTTAATAGCAGGTAAAGTAAATAGAAAAACAAATGTGTTGTTATTTTGGAGTATTTAAATGAAATTGTCTTAATAAATTAAGCCTTTAAATTGCAAGTGTCATTATAGTGGACCAGGTTTAACATGTCCATGCATTCTGTATCATGTGAAAGTAAACAATTTCTCTATAAGAAAGTGAACACATTTTCCTATGTTTTATCTTTCTTTTTGTTGTGCTTAATAGGTTGTTGCAGCAACAAATAAAGATCCTTCCAGACAGGAAGTGCCTTGTTGGGAAAATGGTTGCCTGGAATTGGCATTGTTGTTTCCCTATTTGATTTTGAATACAGGGGGCCTAATTTTCAAAAGGTGTAGCATGGCGCAAAGTGACTGCAATGTGCTAAATGGCTTTTTCCGATACACATATCGGACTCTGCGCTGGCCCTTCCAACTTAGCGAACTGCATGAGCGCTTTGCACAGGATAGAAAGCAGCACACAGAAAGTCCAGCGCAAAGAAGAAAAATGGGGTGGAACATGCAAAATCCTCAATAATGGAGGAAAATGAGGAATAGCATGGCTGTGGGGAGGGAGGCACTGCTATGTTAAGCTGACTTGGTTCGCACACCGTTACCATTTGCATTGTCTCCAGGTAAGTGATAAGTCATTTATAACAAACCTGTACACAAGTGTTTCAAGGCACTACAAGACATGGCGGGGGAAGAAAGAAGGAGGACAAGACAAACAATCTTACTAGGCCCTGTGTCATTCAGATCGTGCTAGTGCGGCAACACAAAGTGCAGGGGGATGGGAAGGGGGAAGTGCCAGGGAGAGGGAAGGGGAAAGTGCAATCATGGCAGAATTGCTCTGAGTAAGTGCAGTCAGAGCAGCGCGGCTCTGGGTAAGTCCAGGGAGGTAGGGGACCGTAAGGTTACAGTTATAGCCCCTAAGTGCATGGCAAGCCCAGAGGCAGTGCAGTGGAGACTGATCATGGAGGACACTGGTACCCCCTGAGACTCTGAGGGTAGCCAAACGACCATTCGGTGCAGCAGACAAGTAGGTCAGAAGGGGAGAGAGAGAGAGAGAAAGCAAAGGAGAAAAGGAATGTCTTGAGCTGTTCCTGGAACTTCAGGTAGTCCGGCTTAAGTTTGAGATGGGCAGGAAGGCCATTCCAGACAGAGGCACCTGCAGAGTAGAGAGGTCTATCCCCCACTCTCTGCCTGGAGAATCGTCTGACCTTCAGAGAGTTTGAGGTAGTTGAGCAAAGGGCTTGAGAAGGAAAGTATTTTGGAAGAGAGAGTTGGATGTAGTGCAGGCCCGGCCCCAGAAATACTTGTGGAAGATGTAGAGAGTTTTGAACTTGATCCTTTGAGCCACCGGGAGCCAGTGAGAAATATCAGGGCTGGAGAGATACGGCCCCTGTGCTTGAGGCCAAGGACAAGTCTTGCAGTCCTGTTCTGGATTAGTTGCAGAGGAAGGCAGATTAAGAAAGAGGCTGTGGCAGTAGTCCAGTCTAGAGACAACCAGGGCTCTGGAGACAGTGTGCTTCTGGGGGAATGTGAGAAAAGGAAGAATACCTCTGAGGGGGTGCAGATGGTAGTGGGCCTTCTTGGCAAGGTCTGTGATATGAGGAAAGAAGGAGAGAGTGGAGTCGAAGATGACACCAAGGTGTTCTGCCTGAGAGGAAGGTGAAGGAAGAGGGCCCAAGGAGGACGGCAAGATTGAGAGAGGAAAACCAGGAGCAGGGGCCACAATGAGAAGAATCTAGGTCTTACTGGCATTAAAGCAGAGATCGTTGGAGGTGCACCAATCCTGGATCTCAGATAGACAGTTAGAAATGAGTAAGAATGGAGAGAAGGCTGAGGGGAGCCTGAACAAGTCCTGAGTGCCATCCGCATAACACTGAACGTTAGAGGAGATGGTAGAGATCAGGTGGGCCAAATTAGAGCCCTGGGGAATGCCACATGTGGAGAGAGAGGTGCTGGAGAGAAAGGACCCAAGTTTGACCTGGGAGGTTCATTCCAGGAGGAAGAAGGTCAACCAATCCATGGCCTGAACCGTGATGCCCAGGTTGTCACAGAGTCGATTGATCAGGACGGCGTGGTTGATCATGTCAAAAGCAAAGGAAAGGTCAAGGAGGATGAGGACAGAAGGAAGGCTAGCATCAAGATTAGTGAGTACATAGGATAGAGTTTGTGCTCTTCTCTTGATGCTCCATAATCAGGAGGAACTGGCATCTGTGCTTGTCAGCGATCTAAGTGTGCTTTGATTGTGTGCAATGACCTGTTGTGTCTGAAGGTTAAGGGCCATTTTCTGGGATTATTTGTTGTTTGCGGATGTATGTTGTGGTGGATGTGTGGTTTGTCTGTTTCATTCGTAGTGTGGCTGGACCTTTAGGGCATATGTGACACTTGGGGGGTATGCAGGAGAGGAGCAGGAGCAGGGTTGGTTAGTAAAGTGGAAAGCATCAGAGTGTAGTGCGCTTTCAATACAGAGGCAGGATTCAGATTGCAAGCAACTAACACGCCCCACCAAGTGCTAATTAAACCCTGTTTACAGAAACCATTGCACTATTTATTTGGCTCCAAAAGACAAAGTTCTCACGGCCATCCGTCACCCATCGCAAAGCACAAAGTGAAATGAGAGACCACTCATAAAAAGCGCAATGCAATTCCAACTAACATTCAATTGCCACAATGCAGGATCCTACATTGCTAGCCCTGATAATACTACATGGAAGGAGGAGGAGGAGGATGAGGATGGCCAGAATCTTACCTCCACGAACAACAATATTTGGGATCCCAGATGAAGAGGCGCATAGAAGATACTGCTTCCCTCCCCATGTCATCCTAGACCTGTTCAGGGAGTGCGGGAATGACCCACCATGTGCTCACAGGCTGTGAAACCACTGGTCAAAGTGCTATTAGCCTTATACCTCCTGCGTAACACAGCCATTGTTGGGGGTATATTGCAGCCAACACAATCCAGGTGCCTTCCCCAGGTCTTGTGCTGTATCTTAGCATATGTGCATAGGCACATTCACATGCCACGCACACTGCAGGCAAGGCAAAGAGGGTGCCAGTAATTCCATGCATTTGCACACATTCCCCGGTTCCTGGGAACCATCAACTGCACCCATTTAGAGCTGCAAACCCCCCTCTCCTGAGAGAATGAGCACATATTTGCAACAGGAAGCATTGGCATACATCTGCAGGTGATCTGTGATGCCAGTGGAGACATCATGCATGTGAATGGCAATTACCCAGGTTGCACGCATGATTGCTACATCTTGCAGCATTATCCTATACACCAGAACCACAGTCAACACCTGGCTTCTCTGTGAGTATCAATCATCACGCATACACAATCAGTCACATGATACACAGGAACAAAAGAAATGACAATACATGTAATCAATCAACATTATGATAATAATTGTCATAAGGGCATTAATTGAGCATGGACGTAGGTTCGGGAAGCAACTGAGTGCATCACAATAACAGGTGGGAAAAACACAGTGAGGGAATCAGAGAAAAGGGGAGCGGGAAGCAAACACATGATTGCTAGGGTAGGAAATTGGCAGTGAGGGATCAACAAGCAACTAGAAGAACAGGCAGTGAGCAACAGATCCAAGAGTCTCAGGTAGGGCAGGCAGGGAATGGTGTGTGGACCCATATGTTCGGTAGCAGCCATTTCTTGAAGAAGTTTGTTAGCACTATCTTGAACTCTCGAAGTGATGGGGCAGGTCTGATGTCGATGGGGAGGAGGCTCCAGAATCTTGGATTGTAGACAGGGAATGCCTCGGCACTGGTTCTTTCCTTCCTTCACCATCAGGGTTCTAATTGGCACATAACCTTACTCCTGGTGTATCACAAGCCTCTGGAAATGCAGAGTTTCTCAGTGAGGTAGCTTGGGGACTTCAGGGTGACAGCCTTGTAGATGATGCAACAGTATGTGTATGGGAGCCACTGCAACTCGATGAGTGTTGGGGTGATGCGGATGAATTTGCAGAAACTTTGATGAGCCTTGCTGCAGCATGCAGGACACATCTCATGTGTGCCAGCATAGTTACTGGAAGCCCTTCCAAAAGAGCATTGCCTTCAATCAGGTGGGAGAGGGTCAAGGCTTGGACAGCAGATCCAAAGTTGTATTGTGGAGCCTCATTTTACACATCAGAGACAGTAGCTAACAATACGTAAGTGTTTTACTTGCTATGCTATGTTTGAACGTGAGTTGTCTGTTGATGTTTCACCCAAAATACTTGCCATGGGTGGCTAGGTGTGCTGTGAAGCCCTCGAGGTGCATAGCAGAGAGTCAGGTCTGGATGTCAGGGTGTTTGGTGTTGTTAAGCAGCATTAGGAATTCAGTCTTTGAGGCGTGGAGCATCAGTCATTGATCAGGACTGGATCAATGTGAGGCAGGCCTTGGGTCTGTGGATATCTTCGACGGCAGATACCCTCAGGTATATCTGTGTGTCATCTGCATATTGGTGGATGTGGATGTTGTGTGGATCAAGGAGGGTTCAGGGCGGTTCCATGTAAAGATTGAAGATCACAGGGTACAGGATGGATACTTGTGGGACTCCACAGTTGATGGGTAGAGTTGGTGATGTTGAACAATCCATTTGTAAGAACTGTTTCAGATTCGCAATGAAGGACTGTAAGCAGCTGAGGACGATCTCGCTGAATCCTCATGTGGCTATCTAGTTTGTGAGTGAGTGTCTGGTGATCTATAGTGGCAAATGCTGCTCAGAGGTCAAGGAGAGCTAGGAGGAAAGGATAGCCATCATTGAGGATTTTAAGGGCATCGTCGATCACCTTCATGGTAGCCATTTCTGTGCTGCATCTGAATCTGAAGCCAAATTGGTAGGACTGAAGGAGGTTATTGGCTTCGGTGTGTTGGAGGAGTTGCATGGTTACTGCTTTCTCAAGGATCTTACCTAAGATGGGGCGGTAGTTGCTGAGATTGTCAGGGTCCACAGTTGTGTTGTCAAGATGTGGAAGGATTTGTTGGGCCATGAGGGGTTGAGAGGAAGGTGCCCTGAGTTAGGGAAAAGTTGATGATTGCCAGGTAAGGGTTGAGTGCTTCAGTCGGAAGGCTCTTGAGTACGAAGGCAGAGAGGATGTTGTCTGCATATGATGTGGCATTGAGGGATTCAAAGGTGTCAGGGAGGTCTTCCATAGTTAGTGTCTTCAAGATTGTCCAGGTAGTTGTGGTTTTGTAAGATGGGATTTGTAGTGTGCTGTCCTTTGTGGTGTTGGTGTCTATGTGTTGGCAGATCATGTTGATATTTTTAACGAAGAAAGAGTTGATGGTGGTGGCTAAGTTTAATGTAGCGTGCTATGGGCGGGTCAGGCACAGTGTTGATGCAGTGTCTGATGGCTTTGAAGAGGCCTCTGCTTACATTGTGTGTTGGCCTTGGCTATTGTGTTTTGGTACTAGTCATCCTTAGCAGAGTTCATCAACTGTCTGTGAACAGCATGGAGTTCCTTGAGCAGGGCAAGGTCGGATGTGCTGCTGGATAATTTGCCTACCCGATTATTGTTCACTGATTGTTTGTTTGTTGATGTTGAGTACTTGAGTGTACCAGGAAGCACAAGATTGAGCCCTCAGGGTGTGCAGGTGCACTGGGGCATGGTGGTTGATGTTGTTTGTGAGGGTGGTATTGAGCCCTTGGAGAAGCGAGTTGCATTCCTGGTTTGTCAGAGGTAGATCAGCCCATGTGAGGTGAAGTTTGCTGAAATCTTCTGTGAGAGGCCCCACTGGGGGGTTCGTGAAGGATCATAAGACTTTTTTTCAGGGTATTCAGTGGGTTTGGCTGACGGGTGTGGTGTGACTAATCTCAAAGAGGATTGCTCGACTGGAATAGGAGATGTAGGGTGTGCATGGCAGTGATGCTGGGGTTGACAATATTACCCTTCCTGTGATTTTGGACTAACTTGTACTGTTTGAGGTTCAGTGTGTTGACCTTCCTTTATTGACATTGTTGCTGTTTGCCAGTGATGTTTAAGTGCTGAGTGAGATGTTGTTGTCATGCATGAAAGATATGGCGGTGACCAATGCTTGAAGTATTCAATGAAGGTGGCTTTGGACTTGGGTGATCTGTAGATGAGGTGAAAAGTGAACATGTCCGCTGGTGAGAGCAGAAAGTGGCATGATTGGTTTCCAAAAGAGCCAATGGTGGTGACGTCCTGTTGGGTGCAGGGCCATGCTGACTGGTTAATGATGGCCAGCCTCTGGTAACATTGTTTGAATGGTCTTGTTGTAGAAATCTGTAGCCATTTTGTGTGAGGACATCTAGGATGTTAGTGGAGGTGGATGTCATCCATGTCTCAGTAAAAGGTATGTAATCCTAGTCATGTGTGTTTATGGGGTCAGTGAGTCAGCTTAATGGTCGATTGCCGAGCGGACATTGGCAGGCATCAGTTTTTGTGTAGTGGTGGAAGCGGAAGCCATGATGTGGAGTACATTAACGTGGTTGATGTTGCTGTGATGTGGTATCCATGATGTTGCTGGTTAGCAGTGTGGTTGACAAAGAGTGGTGATGGTAGTGATGGGCTGTTGGGAGAGAGGTGTAAAACATATATTCCATAATAAGCCTATCAATAATCATTTATTTATCCGCCTTTGCAGATGGTGTGCAGGGGGCAAGTGGATCATGGTCAACTGGCCTAAGCCCCACCTACCTGATGCCTTCCTGGTTGCCGCTCTTTTTCCCTACTTGAGGAGCCCTCCAGCCTCTTTTCCTTTGCAGATGGGGAGCAGGTGCAAGTGGATCTTGGTCACCTGGCCTAAGCCCTGCCCACCTTCTTAGCCCTGCCTCTTCCTTCCTGCTCTTAACTCTTAGATACAAGGGCATCTCTCGCCCGGGCATCAGAAGTGAGGGGCAGAGAAAGAAAAGGGCAATTCCTGTTTGGACCTGTTCGGACCAGGAGAACCCAGGGCCCGAACACCTTTCTAGACTGCAGGTAAGCATGCACCAACATGTGTTTACTCCCTCTGTCCCCACAGGCCAACCCCACCCTCTTTTCCCCCTGTGATGTTCCCTTGTGCCCCCCTTTCTTGCACACAGGTGTTGCCTGTTTTGCTTGACTGCTCTACCTTTCTTTCCCTCCCCCCTCCAGCCTACTTCTGTAGGAGTCTGTCCTGATACATTCTGGTTTCACTATCCCCGTCTTGTGACCAGTGCTAGATTTGACTTTTATTGATTCACAGTGCGTCACCCTTTCTGATGGTGGCCCTGAATCATGCTGTTCGTATCTTCATCTTGTATCCAGGCTAGCAATATTATGTGTTACTACTGACCTCTGCAATTGTATTCGCTCTCCCCTCTTGCTTCTCCACTTTTTGACTGCTTACTCCCTTTCTCCCTTTTCCTATCTCCTCCCCTTACTTTCTTCTATGCACTTACTCTATCAGAATTGTCCCTGGACCTAGTATGATAGCAACCTCATCTGTCTCCTCCCCTCTCCCCTTACTTGTCTCCCCCCCACACCTAAAGCACTATCTGAAATGTTGTCAGGCCTAGTACAACTGTTGCTTGTTTTGTTCGTCCCCTCTGTTTCTGCACCCCTCTCCCTCACCTTTTGTTTTCTCTGGCTCTACCAGAAATGTCATCAGGCCTAGTACGGTAGTCGCCTGTCTGTTTCCATTGCCTTCCCACTCTCCCCCTCCCTTCCTTATCTATGTCTTATCTGAAATGTCGTCAGGTGGAGTACGATAGTTCATTTCATATACTTACTGTTCATGGCCTGTAAGAATGTCATAGTATTTTCCCTTGTTCCCTCCCTTGCCTTGAAGCGCTTTGAAACACATTGTGTATAGGCGCTATATAAATAAACTATCATATATAATTTACAGTGCTTACCCACTGTCACCATTCCGTTGAACAGGAATCTAGCTACTCCAGTTGAGGTGCTCTAAAAAGCAGCAGGCATAGCCACCAGGGGCCTAGTGGAGAGCACATTCAGAGTACTTAAGTCACGATTCCGCTCCCTTGACCACTCAAGTGGCTTTTTATATATGCACTCCCTCTAGTAAGCAAAATCATTGTGGCATGTTGCGTCCTGTATAATATTGCCACATGTCATGGCATAGTATTAGAGGTGCAGGAGGGCTTACACCCTCATCCACATGCACAACCCATTCCCTTAGCAGGCCAAAGGGCACAGGAGCTGGACACATGCAAGCAGTTAGTACAAACCTACTTTGCCTGAACTACAACCATGGTGGAACACAGACAGTAAAGCCACATCCCTAATGGCCTTCAATGCTGCAACCGAGCTGATCCAGCTCGCCCATAACAACACCCTGAGAATGTGTCTGTTGGATTGGCGAACACGGTGTGCCCCATAACATCAATGCAGAAACCATGTTCACACTCATGTCAAGTTGGAAGAACAGTGTCCATGTCATATGCCCAAAATCCCATATTTTGCCAAGTCAGCTCTTGGCATGATGTCTTTATCATATATGCTCCCCTAAATCGCATTGATTAAGTGCAACAATATATGTCTTGCCTGGTTGATGCTGGGTGCTGGTCCTGCTCACCTCCACTCACCACTGCCATGTACGTGCTCCTGCAGTGGGGAAGATCAACAGCTGCCCACCAACCCTCTACTCATGCATGTCCCTGACACCCTCAACATGCTCCTTGCCGTATCATGAAGATGTCCTCCAGATCTCAGATCTGCCAGAAAGCTATGTAGCCACTCACAGAATACACAAACATAAAGAAATAGTGTAAGGTTGCACACTCCTGACCATCAACGGTTCTTGATCACATTCATGAAAGCACAGCATCACCATTGCTCATGACACATGAGAAAGACAGGCCTCTGGCATCTCCACTTCAACAGCAATGCACATCATACTTTATACATCATTTAGAGGCATGCTTGTTATTTGGATCATCCTTTTACGTGGATTGTGAGAGTCAGACGTGTTGCATGTTCATGCACATTGGACAGGGGTAGACTGGGAACTAAAGAAGGCCCTGGAAAAAATGTACAAAGTTTCCCCATATTACACATTTTCACCAAGTCAACTCTTTCACTTTGGAAAATGTGGAAATACCACACAAAAGAGGGCCAGGGTACAGAGGCCTACCGGTAAATGTCCTGCGTTTCATATAGACCAGTTCACCCCTAATCAGGGGGTGGCAACGTGCATTACATATGCCAGGAGATGGCATGGTACTCTTGATGAATTTTCATATGTACACATCAAGTATAGTATTTCAGCGTCCAATGTACTGGGCGTACCATCACAACAAGACAGATGCATGATTTTTCAATCTCACAGTGCTCTGGCTGTTGCTATATTATGCAGTTATTTCTTGTGCACATAACACCTACCTGTGGCTATAAACAACACAGGCATTCTAGATGCCATCTAGATGCCATGATACAGTATTCCTGTTCCATTACTCTGCCCAACACTGTTACTGTGCTGCCAATAACAATGACATGAAGACGTATCCTTCCGACTCATTTAGTTTCACCATCCAGGATATTCTAGCTTTTCAAGGACATAGCCTTTCATCTGTGGCTACAACATAGAAAGGGTTTTAATTTGTATTTATTTTGTCATTATCAGAAATATTCAATAAAAAACAGCAGTATAGGAACCTACTCTTATGTTGTTTGGTCCGTATGCAGAGCTCTAAACCTGTGTGAAGACAGCATTGCATTCTGATGTCTTCACACTGTGAGGAAGCCTGTGAGGACACGGACAGGGACTGTAGCTTCAGGTCTATGCAGAGCCGTGGTAGCAGCACAGGGACCAAGGAGCTGTATGGGAGGCATGGTATCACAAGTATGACACTGACACAATAGGTGCCATTTTTAAAACCGTTATTGAAGTTTCTGGGGTTGGAAAAACTCCTATTGTGTCCTATAACTAAGATGGCAGTAGTCTCAACCATCAAACGATAAGCAAAACAGTCCTAGTGGAGTCCGTCAAATCAAAATGTGCCTATGCTAAAAAAAAGAATGCCTGCGCAATCTCTTGTACAAAAAGCGTTTAAAGGAGAAATGTATGTAAAGGAAAAATCAGTGGTCAAAATACTAAATGTGGCTGAATAAGCTTTCCTCCCCACGTTAGACCAAATGGAGTAAGGCAGTCCCTGTAGGCAGAATGATATACTCTGGCTAGGGGTTTCAACATAATAAACAGTTCCAAAATGTGAATTGAGGCTGGCCTGAAAGTTTCTCTTTCCAGACTTCCAAATAATGTTTCAACAAAAAGTTAATGTAGTCCCCCCTCTGTCGAGCTCAGACCTTTCACAACAAAGTTCACACATGTCCCCCTCTGTCGGGCTCAGACCTCTTCAGAACTAAGTCCAACAAGACTTGCAAAGGGGCTCCCTTCCCCAAGCTTATTACACTTCGGATCTCGCTTAGTCGGGCTCAGACCGCTCTTGGATGCCGAAGACTTTCGAATGTGTGTGGCTTTCTTTACAGACCTCCGCAGGACCAATTTGACTAAATGTTCAAGGTTCAACTTTCACTCTCCCCTTCTCTAGAATTCATTTTGCTTACTTCACTTTTGCAGTTCATTTGCTTTATCGTTACAAATAATGCACCTTTCACAGAAACTTCTGAGTCGGCTACTTCCTTTCACCGGACCACTCCGTTATTCAGTATCAGTGATTTCACAGCTGTCCTTACTTCAAAGTTCTATCACAGATCTGCCTTTCTTTGCGTCTCAACCACACGCATGCAGCCTTCACTTGCAATATAATGTGGCCACTTCCAACTTTCTTTAACACACCAGTCTCTCAGGTCACTTGCCAACTCACCGGCTGTGTTTGTTTCTTTCTTGGTTTTACGATTTCCAATTCATGAGTCAAGGTTAGTACCACAGGCTTGGCCTTTTCTCCACAACTCTGCTGTTCACCCTGGAGGGCAATTAGCATCCTTAAAACACAATGCAGCAAAGACCTCCAGTAGGGAACTCTTGGGGTTGTCAACCTACTGCTCTCATCCCTTGGTTCCTCGATCTGCTCCAGTAGGTTTGGCTGTGCCCCGGACATTCTGCTCGTACTCATGTTCCGCCCTGCTCAGAGTGTGTCTCTAGGTTCTGCTTTTTTTCCATGTGAGGAGAGTTAATTGGTATCAGGTGTATGCATTTAAAGTCAATTGCCTTACTTTGCCTGACCCGATTAATGGGACATGTCCAGTAAGATGTATGAGAGGGTTCATAGTGATAATTTCGACAACAAAAATGTCGAAAGTCAAAATTTCGAAAAAAAAATGTCGAAAAAAAAATGTCGACTTTTTTTTTCAATGCATTTTTTTTTCGAAATGGGGGGGTTCCCTCCCCCCCAACCCCCCTTTTTTTTATTTTTCCCTTTTTTTTAACTCCCGAAACCCTAAAATAAATATATAATTAAAAAAACGAAAGTCGACATTTTTTTTTCGACATTTTTTTGTCGACATTTTTGTCTGTCGCCATTTTTTTTTCGAAATTATGACTGCCCACCGTATGAGAGTTAGACTCTTACTTTCAGTCAGCCTCTTCCTTGGCCCAGTGTTTGTATAAAAAGGGCGCGGGGGCAGTTGGTACCTCAGAGAATAGTAAAAAATCTGATGAGTTAGATCAACAAAAAAGGGGGGAATATTGCATCCCACCATCGGCTGCCTCACTCCACTCCCTGAAGACCCCTCACTCAGGTGATCCTCCCGCACTGGTCCACCCCCCGGAACTGGATCCAAGAGTGATGGCTGTGTCCTGGCCACCTGGATGACAAGTCCCGGAGGACTAGTGGGTGAGACACTTTTTGGTTTCTCACAGAGCACAGTGATGAGAAGGCTGGGCATTGGTGAATGGGAGGGGGTGAACTGAATAGGCGGTTGCAGCGGGCTGCAGCAATAGTTAATTGATGACAGATGGGGAACAGATTTGAAGAGCTTAATGAGTCGTGTGGTTTACTTTTCTTTTTTTTCTTTCTCGTTTCTCTGTTGGTCGCTGGTGGTCAGCAGTGTGTGTGTGAACACAGGGGAAGACCGACGCAGGAACAGGGGAGGAGGCCACGGGGGCTGCTGGTGAGAAGGAGAGATTTGTTTGGGCTTATTAGGCCAGAGAGAGGGAGGAGCAGAAAAGGAGAAATCCAACCCGGCAAGGGGAAACTGACATCAACAAAGCACCAGGAGCAACAGGGGCACAGAAGCTTGACAGGCGGAACCCCCCCACCCTACACTGGACACTGTGGTAGCAGCAGGGGAACCAATTTATTTCTTCATAAGCAACGTGGTAAGGGAAGAGTTCTTGGAACTGTGTTCATGCTTAGGGGAAGTAGGTTTGGACAGCACAAGTGGAACGCTGCCAACGAGGGACCAGTTGCTTAGCCTTAGAGGAGAGGATAATCCTAAACTGAAGGGACTCAGGAGAGACTGCTTTGTTTGTCCATGTAGGGGGTCGCAACCCACAGGGAGCACCAGCCTAGGCCTTTGGCAGAAGGCCACTGAACTGGGAACCAGGAAGAAGAGTGTTACATGGGAAACCACACTTACTGGAGACCAGAGAGTTTGTTTTGTTTTGATTGGTGAAAGAAGTGTTATTTTCATTAAAAAACCCTGTGTCCCCAGTTTTATTTGCATATAAAAAAACAAGTCTTGACACACGCCTAGTCTGTTTTTTTACGAGTTATTTGCTTCACTTATTATTTGCTTCACTTAATTCACTACAATCGCATGCGCAAGCTTCTGTTGATTTGGTGGTGTAAATCGGGGGGTCCCATCGTCCCCACACTGGGCATTGGCATCTCTGGGCAAGGAAGGCACACTGGAGCAAATCAGGACACTCAGACTGGTTTCCGAAAGAAATCAGTAAAATGTTCTTCCAGGCAGGACACACCATACCGCTTCCACGACATCTCTGGGACTCTGCTAAAATCTCTGAGTAAGACCTTGCCTTTTATACACTTCTTGGTTGGCTCAGCTCCCTGTTTATGATGCAGAACACTCTCATTGGTTCAGACACTCCAAGACAAGCCCCTTCCATCTCTAGGGTTGGCTGACAGGGCTGCCAATTCACAAAAGCTCCCATGTCATACCTACATCTTTAACTTATTAAAATTGTGTGTGCTGTAGCTGACCTTTAAAATGGGAATATTACTGACGTCAGTCCTGAGACAGTTTTAGCAACAGCATCATGGTTTCCTGTTCCTGAAGCCCAAATATGGGCATCAGTTGTGCCCTCTCTGTTAATTAAAACAGCTACATGCAACACTCACTATCTTCCCTTGAATGATAACTCGCTCCCCCGGCTCATCACTGTCAAGATTAGAAATAGGAAGCCCAGACACCATGTCCTTGACTACTGAACTCTCACTGAACTACCATGTGGTAATTCTTTCATTATTTCTTCATGGTTTTACAGAAATTCACTTATTCGTATGCCCAGCATCCATCTTAGAGTACCTGACCTTGTCCCAAACGCCAAAATGGCTGACCAATTACAAAATGCCTGACCAACCTATTTTCACCCATAACTTCAGGCCTGCTTAGTTTTAAACCTAGATTCTTTGATAATGTATCATAACATGTACACCTGGCACATTGTCTACTGCACATGACATTCTGACCCCACAATAGATTGTCCTTTAAAGCGCTTTCCTGTAAGGCACTATATTTCTGATTTCTACAACATTTAGAGTAATTGATCACCTCAACAAGTTTTCTACGTTCAGTCTGAGGGGCACTGGGTCTATCTTCATTACATTCAGTTTGAGGGGTAGGGGGTGCATGTCCCTATACACTGGAAAGGATAACTTTCTGAAAGGTTAGGTAAGCCGATCACTACATTATCTATACACTATTTCTTGAATGTCCAAAACGAGGTTTCAAGTGGATGACTTTAATTCCAAGCCACAACTTAGGCAATAACCGCAGTCCTCATTTCTTATTACAGACCTTCTCAGCTGCAAGTACTCAATTTTGGCAGAGCAGGTACTTTTTATTTTTATTTTTATTCCTAGTTCTGTTTGAACCTGACCTCTGATTGTGATATAACAGCACCTAACATCCACGGAATACCATGTAATTACATGACACGCTGATTAGTTTATTCACTTATTTTTTTTTTAATTTTGTATTCACAATTCATAAAAGTTACAATACAGTTGACAAAATCACCCACCCAACCCACTTCCCCAGTTCCGTATACACTAATACAATTCTAGAAATCTACCCCAATTGTCCTCAAATAACTTTTATTTCTTTTGATGCCTGTAAATAGCTCTCTCCATTTGTGCAGGTTTGTCCTTCTCATTAAGCTAGGAGGTGCTCTCCATGGGGAGAACTGTAGTCTTCCAATTTTGCAGGATTTGTTTCTTGGCCACCAGAGATCCTCTAAACAACAATTTTTGTATGTGCACAAGCAAAACCTTCAACAATCAAATCATCTTTTAGTATCAGAGTATTAAAGTCGAAACCAAGACGTCCTCAGCACCTGGTTGAATACCAAAGACAATTGACCCCAGGAGCATCTCACTCTGTTACCGTCCCACAGCATGTGTTCCAAAGTTCCAGCCCTATGAGAACATCCCCAGCACACATCCGTGTCAGACATCCCATGCTTAAATAAATGTTCCAATATCCAATACAGCCTGTTCAAAATCTTAATCTGCCTCAACCTTTCCCCAAGACAGAGCCACATTCCCACAGATAGTCGGGCAGCGCACCTCAGTCATCTCCTCAGGCAACCCCGCAGACCACCCCTGCAGCATAGCAGAATTGTGCTTTGCTCTCCCGATAGCCCTCAGATTCAGTCTGCGCAATCACCTCGCCGAAATCAATCTCGTCCTTCTCAGAGACTTCAGAAATACACCTCTTCAGAGTACAGAACTCCTGTATTGTGCAATCAGCAATACTAATGGTAGCCTGCAATGGGAAAAGGTGAGCCATTTCCCATATATTCTAAGATCACAAATCCACTGAACTTCACCAAGGAACCAATCTAGCCAGAACAACCCTTTCCTCCCATCCTTGACCTATGGATTACACCACAACGAAGAATCCAGCCATCGGAATGGCTGCCCACCCAGAGGTAGCACAAGCTTCATCTGCCTCAAGAACTCCATTAACAATGAAGCCACAAAAGGGGACATACATTTCAACGTCAGTAGGGCCTGAGGTGCAATGTACCACGCACGCTAGCCTCTACCCTAGCCCAATCATCCTGCACAGAATGCAAAAAAAGCTCCACGTGCCTCACATTGACAGCCATATGATAAGTCTGGAGGTTTGGGAATCCCAAGCTGCCTCTTTCAGCTGGTAGTTGAAGTTTCCAGAGTTTCATTCTCAGAGGTTTGTCGCCCCATAGAAAACCCTGTAGCAGAGTATTGATATTGAACCACACATTCCTGCCTACAGGTAAAGGCAGGATACTCAGAAAATATGTGATTTTAGGTGCAGAGATCATCTTCAGTACTTTTGCTATCCCCACGAGGTACAGATTCAACAACTCAAAACTCTCCAAATCTGCTTTCAGATCCGACACCAGCCGCCCCATACTCTCCATCATAATCATATCCAATCTGCAGGTCAACCATAGTCCAGATACTTAATCTTCTCTCTGCACCACTTGAAACCAAAGCCCTCTATTGCTCCTTTTCAACAACAAGTTGAGACAGGCAATGCCTCTGACTTAGACCAATTAATTTTGTGCCATAGAACTTGCATTTAACTCAGTAATCTGATCCATTACGGCTGGTAGCGAGTGGTCGAGGTAACTCAGCAGCAATAGCATGTTGTCTGCATATAACCAAAGCTTCTGCATAACCCCTCCATAGCTAACCCCAATTATCCTACCATCCTGCCTGATGCTGGAGTCCAGGGGCTCAATCGTAATCATGAATAACAAAGGAGACAATTGGCAACCTTCACTACTTCTACGTTCCAGACTAAAGTGGTCAGAGCGCACTCCATGAGTTGACACCTCCACAGTTGGATGTATGTATAACAATCTGACCCATCTTATAAAGGCCACCTCAAAACCCATCCCCCTTAACACAGCATACAAGTAACTCCAGTTGACCCGTTCAAATGACTTCTCCATACCCGATGAGAATACTGCTGCCTCTCCATCCATTTCATTAACATGTGATACAGTCTGAAGCAACCTCTGCATATTAGATGCTGCATGCCATCCTTTCACAAAGCTAGTCTGATTGGAGTTAACCAGCTTTGGTAAAACCGTCTCCAGCCTTCTAACAATTGATTTTACCAGGATCTTATTATCAGTATTTATTATGTTTATTGGTCAGTAGTTTGAAGGTGATGTCTGTAATTTATCCTTCTTTAGAATCAGGGAGATCGACGCAAGTCACGTCGTCTTTGCAGGAATTCCAAGAGTGTCCGAGGCTTTGCACATATCCCTCAACAGCTCAAAAAAATGAGTTTGGCATTATCCTCCAAACCATAATGGGCAAACCATTCGGTAACCGATTAGGTGAACTACAGAGTGCTGACTGTCGACGGCTCATGGGCAGGTGAACCAATCCGACAGATCAACATGTATGCCCCCCTGACCAAGAATGAACGGTTGGAATTGTTTGAGAACCTGAGGCTGCTGCTCTCCACATCCAGGACCGTCCTGATGGGGAGTGACTTTAACTGTACCTTACAGGAAGATGGACGCATGGGCTCAGGCTCTGCAGGAATGGATGTGACATCCAGGCTGCTTCGGGAGATTGCTGGAGAGTCTTCCCTGAGAGATGTCATTGGGGGCATAAGGGCAAATGCCGGCAATTTCTCCTGGAGTCGCCCTGATGGCTCTGTGCGCTCCAGGATTTACTTCATCTTCACCTCCCAGATGGTAAAGCCAGTTCAAAGCTCCATGGTTGCTGTCCACTTCACATACCACAGAGAAATCAGCTACAGGGGGAGCTTTCAGGAAAGTTCCCAGGTGGTCCAGGTTCCTGGAAACTGAATTGCACGCTGTTGTAAAGTGAAGAGACGAAGGCAAACATTAGAGAGGCATATGCAGGGTGGAGGAGCATGAGGGACTGCTTTCAATCCACAGGGGAGTGGTGGGAGTGGGAGGTGGGTCAAGACCCAGATCCAGAGCATCCAGAGCATCTTCTAGCATGCAAGCAGAGCTGCTGCACAGGAAAAGAAGAGGACATTCAAGGAACTGCAAAGCAGACTGCAGGGACTGTTCGAAGTAGAGCTACGAGGCTGGGACATGAAGGGTGACCTGGGGGAAAGCAGGAAAGGGTTGGCAGACCATTCCAGATGAAATCAAGGACTGTGACACACCCCTAAAGATGGAGCCATTGTCTACAATGGGGGCATATATATTGCACAAAGTGAACACCACTGCCTGTAGGCACACTGAGACACTGAACATTCTACCCTTCTTATACTTCTGCTCAGAGAGCGCTTAGATCGCCAGTTTCCTGCAAATAAATATGGCCACATCCCTGGCACGGAAATTGAACGATGAACCATATTCCTGTCTCACCCACCCATGTTGCAGTTTCAAAGTCTCTGATGTGTTTTCCTGCAAAAACGTTATGTCGCGCTTCAGGCTTTGTAGATGATTCAAGATTTTCTTCCTCTTAAGGGTATTGTTAACCCCATTGACATTCCAAGAAACCACCCGCAGATCATCTCCTGAGGCAAACATCTTAACAGACTCACAAATTAACCTATTAACAGGCACCACCTCCAAAAAACATACACTGAGAACAAGAACCACAGCTCTGATCACACTCTGCAGCACACAATCAAAGAATCAACACTTCCCTCACCCATACAGCCTGGCCAAGGGGCAGGAAGGATCTCAAGCAATGCACAATCTGTGCACCAGCATGGAAAATGAGGGTGAGGTGCAAAACAGTGACTGGATCACATTGATTTTTGATGGGTGCCCTCATGGATGAGTAGACTCCTCAAAGTGTTGTTTCCTGTCGGTGTGTTGCTACTTGTTCTTTATTGCAGTTGCCAAAGGGTTCTGGGGTGTTACAAAAGACTGATCGTTGAAGTAGCACCTATGATGTCACTCACTATACAATCTGTTGGTGCTACCCCTCCTGTGAAACACACCCACACCCAAACTGAATAAATGGACAAGCCTCACACCCAATGGAGGGAACATTTTTTGAATGCCCTAATTATCCTGAAAAATTATTTCAAAACATATGGCGAGAGACCAGCATGAAAAGTTAAAAAAAGAACTATTTTTTTTTTTATATTGAGGATATGGGGAGGGGCGGCTTACATGGTCGGACTGGACCATAAACCTGTTTTAGGCACCAATGAAAAAGTGGCCCGCAGTTGCAAATGGATATTCATTCCTTTAAGCACAGACTGTTTGAATAGTATCCAGGGGGGTGCTTTTTTTAAATGTAAGCAAATTGTGATATTTAAAGACTGTTTATTTAGAAACAATGGTCAAAACTACTAGCTGCATAGTGAAGTAACTCATCAAACTGACCCACGTTGGCCAAAATTAATGCCCCATTTTGACTGGCCTACACTAGCATTTTGCATTTTTGGTACAGACATTGCCCTATTGCCCTATAGGCCAGTCTGAGCCTGGCAGCTCATCCATAATGGGTGAGGGGGTGTCCACCCAGTAGCCCCTTCAACCATTATGGAGGAGCCAATGGGCCAACCCAGTGAAACACTGAGCACTCCCTCAGCTGCTTTTTCCTGCTGAGGGAGCGCTCCTGGGCTGGCCGAACTGTCAAAGGGAAACACTGATTCCCTTTGACAGTTCAGTTCCCCAGCTGCTCATACTCACTGAGCGATGCAAGGCTGGGGGCGTTTTGCTTCACCAGCCTTGCATAGCTCATTGGAAATGCTGGCTGGGGCACTCACTGCATGTCTGTGCGAGGGGGAGCTCCTGCGCCTCTTTGCACATACGGACAGAGCAACCTGGAGCATGGCATTTCAGCACCCATGTGCAGGTCCCTGCAGAAGGTATGTTTATGTTCATTTATTTTTTATTTAAATATGTGTATGGATGCGTGTATGCTTTGATTGCTGTGTGAAGGTATGTGTGTGTGTGTATGTGTGTGTGTGTGTGTGTTTGTTTTGTCCATTGAGCTGATTTTGGCGAGTGGTAGGTACGGGGGGCAAGGAGGTTGTACAACAAAGGCACTTTAAAAATGACAGCCTCTATCTTAATCTGCCTGCCTCCACTCTCCGCCCTCTGCAACTTATCCAGAACAGAACTGCGAGACTTGTCCTTGGCCTCAAGCCCAGGGACCGTATCTCTCCAGGACTGAAATCCCTTCACTGGCTCCCAGTGGCTGCGAGGATTAAGTTCAAAACCCTCTGCATTGTCCACAAGGCCTTCTGGGGCCAGGGACCTAAATACCTTCAACTCTCTCTTCCTAAATATCTTCCTTCACGAGCCCTTCGCTCATCCGTCTCCAACTCCCTCATGGTCAGCCGCTTCTCGAAGCAACGAGCTGGGGGTAGATCTCTCTCCGCAGCAGGGGCCTCCCTCTGGAACAGCCTTCCTGCCTCCCTGAAACTTGAGGAGAACCATCTCCGGTTCCGGAAGCACCTCAAAACCTTCCTCTTCGCTTCTGCCTTCTCTCTCCCTCTCCCCTGCTAAACCTGCTTAACCCCCCACTGAATTCAGCACTAAACCTGCATCTGGGCCACTCTCAGCAACCTCGGTCCAGGGCCCAGCCACTCTCCACTTGCACTGCCTCCCTGGCTCCCCGTGCACTGTGGGACTGTCACTGTACCCTACAGCCCCCTTCCCAGCACTTGCTCTGCACTTACCTCGCACTTGCCACCAGCTGGCCCTTTTTATTTATTATTTATTAATTATTATTTCTTACGCTACTTACCTTGTACTGCACTTTCCCCCCCACCTCCTCCCCCTGCACTTCCTCCTTTTCCCCTTACCTCTGCACTTGCGCGATCTGAATGACACCTGGCCTAGTAGGATCGTTTGTCTGTCTTCCCCTTGTTTCCCTCCCTCCCTGCCTCGTCGCGCCTTGAAACACTTGTGTATAGGCGCGTTACAAATACCATATCATATCATATCATATCATATCATATCACAATCCCCGTGCCCACCTGCCAAAATCAGCTCTCCTTCTGAGGTGCTGTGGAGTCCAGGGGACAGGGATGGTATTTTTTTTAGCTATCATAGAAGTCCAGTCAAAAATACCATGCTTTCCCCCTTGGCCCCCAGCGCCAATTGCAAACTGTTTGGTTTTTTACCCATATTTTTTTTTAAGTATGCTCTAAAATGCTACATTTTAACCCATTATTTAAAAAATAATAAAAGGGGGGAAAACCCCCTGAACCTCCCTTGATTGGTTCGGGCTCCCTCGCTGCGATCGGTCGTTATGGCATTTTTATGGCCAATATGTATGCCCCTCCACTTAAAAAATTCAGCAGCTTCCATTGGCCCTTAGACTGTGTTGGGAACTGGGTGGGAGAGCCCAGATATTGTGATGGGAGCAGGATGGGTGGGAGCACTAAACAGTGGTGGGAGAAGGGTGGGGAGAGCCCAGGTCTGTGATGGGGTGTGGAGAGCCAAGGGACTGGGTAGGAGTGGGATGAGGGAGCCCAGAGACTATATTGGTGGGGAGCCCAGGGACTATACAGGGAGTAGGGTGCGCTGACGACGCACAATAGTTCATAGCCATTTGTACATACTGTCCATTTGGTATTTTTTTGGGGGGCCCGGCCTGCCCAAAATCTGCTCGGGCGGGGGGGCAAAAAAGTTTGAAGACCACTGCTCTAGAGAGTCACCAAGACTGCCAAGTATGCAAATTAGTAGCACAAAATATTAAAACCTTGCCCCAAGGGTTAGGCCTCTGTTGTATTCTCCCAGAGAAACATTTCACAGAGACGAGAATGTTCCAAAAACGGTTTGTGTCTTTGACACAGGCAGACAAGTATGCAATAGTTACAAGGACGGGATCCATTGTGGAGGAGCGGCATGTCTTGGGAATAGCATATTGTGCCAAAATGGCTGGTTGTAAGGTAGGCAATATTATTGTATCTAGCTGTTGCTACTCGAGGTACATTTTGCTCCTCATATTAACTGCATGGTAAGCCTCTGCGGTGAGATGCACACAACATATTATTGTATTCGGCAATCAAGGTAGGCCAATTTATGTGCTATTATATTTGTATATGTTATGTCATGTTGATTTATACTGCACACCAAAACCACTCAGGGGTGGTCTCCAGACGTCCTAGGTAGGAAAATAGTAGGGGGTGACATTTCCATACACCCGTTGTCTGGAATGTATTCTAATTAGGTGGTTTTCGCCTTCAAATACTGCAACCCAATGTGTGTGGGTTGAGAGTTCCGCTTTCAACCTCCTCACTTTTATTGCATTGCATTAAAACAGTGATTTTACAACTTGTGCCTTTCTTCATTATACTGCAGGCTGTTTAATTTGGGAAAGTTTGTTTGTATGTTCAGGGTTGGCTCCAGTCCCATAACAGTTGGTGAGCTAAAATGTTGGCCCAAGGTTGGCATACCATGCTGGGGTGTACGGGCAATAGTGAAATTTGACCAACTCCACCCATTTGCCCTGCACAGGGTAGGGTCCGGGCCTGTGCTATCAGTATGGCCGATTTCGGGAGATTGCTGATTTTGCGATTGTTGGCTCCGGCCCCACAACAGTTGATGGGCTGAAGTTTTGGCCCGAGGTCAGCATACCAGTCTGGGGTGTACTGGCAATAGAGAAATCGGACCAGCCCCACCCATTTCAATTGCACAGGGTGGGGTCCGGCCCTCTGCTATCAGTATAGGCGATTTCAGGAGATTGACAAAATATACCATGCACACAACTATAGCAGACCCCCACCTGCATGTCAGCTACAGACCCGGCCAAGCCGGGTGCTACCACTACTATATATATAAAAGGGACATTTGTGGACATGCATGTGTCTGTTCGTAACGTTCAGCATACTTTCCACCATGTTACAAACCGGAAATCTGGCATGTGGGTAGGTTCTATGATGCAGACAATGTAAAAAGGATAACATATAAATATACATTTGTCTAATTTAATTTTTGGGGGGAATTTGTGGATATGTGTGTGTGGCTTATCGAAATGTTCAGCATACTTCCCAACAGGCTACAAACCTGGAATTTGGCATGCAGGTAAGTTCTAGGGTGTAGACATTGTAACAAGTATAAAATATAAATATACATTTGTCTAATGTATTCTTTGTGGGATATGTCTGTGTGTCTGTTTTTTCGAAATGTTCAGCATACTTCCCAACATACTACAAACCTGAAATTTAGCATGTGGGTAGGTTCCATGGTGTTGACAATGTAAACAGTATAAAATATAAATATACCTTTGTGTAGTTTATTTTTTTTTTGTAGGAATTACCGTGTGAATCACGAGTACAACTGCTAGTAAATATTTAGGTGAAAAAGGTTGATGTAACGAAATTGAAAAAAAGTCATGCATAAAAATAAGTCATTCAAAATAAATGAAGCAAAGCATGATTAAAACTGACAATCAACCACATGCAGTAAAACAAAACAGACGAAAACAAAAATCAAGTTAGCCTAAATTGAAATGAAATATTAAACACATAGTTTGTCTAAGAAATCTATTAAAACGTGAACATTTCTTCTTTTTCAGGTCTCATAATTTATATTTAATGTTCCAAAGCAATATTATCTATGTTGATGAGGTAGAACTCCAATATGGATGTACATTATCATAGGATGTTACATATTTAATGGAAAAGGTCTAAATCAATAAGAGGCAAGGAACTCACCAAGTTAATGATCCTCATCTCGTAGGAGAGGTGCAGTGTGATAAGCACCATGAATATTTCAATCTGATGGTGTGTCAATTTGGTATGCTGAACTTGATTCCAACATTCACAGAGAGACCGTGGCAACGTGTCATCAGAGGCATATGCCAGTGTGAATAACAATGTCATTTTGATTCAATTAATGTGGCTGAATTGGCAAATGCAGACTGCGCCCACATCATATTTCGCCTACCCTGACGATATAATTCATCCCTAAATCATGGAATGTAAGAAGGGCCTTTTCTCTTACCCTTTTCCTATACAGTATTTGGTGACCCTGATATTGAAGGATACTGTTCTTGCTTATTGTACTATGTTTACTTTTACAATACATCTCTAAACAATTCCAAGAAGCATACACCCAGCTAAGGCAATAGATCTGGGGGCACCCAGCTTTTACCTAATGTGCAAAGCAAGTAGCTAATGCAATGCATGGGCCATGACAGTATTTCTGTCTGTCAACCTAAAACCTTTCACTTGAACAATGTTTCCAAATTCTAATTCTCAAAACATTTTGAAGCCAAATTAAATTAGAGAGCTGAACTGCTTTGTTAAAAAGAAGCAAGCCACTTTCAAATGCCCTTTCCACACGTCTAGGCCTGCTATATGTGTCAACCATGGCAGCAACTGTAAAACAGAGGTCAATGGTCAGAAAACAAAATCAACGGTCTACCTCGCTACTCAAGATTATATTGAAATCCTTAGCCTACTCTCTAGTGGAACTGCTAGCCAGCTTGAAAAATAACTCCCTCATATGTCATGCAGCACAATCAGCTATGTCACACTTTTTTTGAATATTGGACCAATAATTCCATGACTCGAAGAGACACCTAAATAATTGCTTTAATTACCTGAATGCCACCAAACCAACTCCCAAAGGATACAATTATTTCAGATGTTATATTGTCCATGCCACTAGCCTTCTCTTTTTTTAGGACCCTGCTACTAGCCAATATTTCTAGGTATGTTGAATAGTGGCCCACAATAGGCTCAGGAAACCACAGTCCATTTCTAAACTCATTCTCAAAATGAAGCCCTGAGAAATTATCTAAGCATTTCTCCAAATGGGTTGGCTTATCTATTCTTTATGTGGGGTGCATTTAAAGGCCCCAAACCAAAGTCCCTTCCACATGAATGGCAGGCATTTAAACCCTGCAACAAAAACGGCCTGGCTTTTGCTTTTAACATGAATGGCAGGCATTTAAACACTGCAACAAAAACGGCCTGATTTTTGCTCTTGTTTCATGTAAAGTTAAAGAGCCATGTAGAAAGGGGCCTACCTATAATTATCAATGGACAATCAGCAGTTTAGTTCACAAAAGAAGGAGGAATCAAAGAATCCTGTAAGCTGGAATATAGGATTTTTCAAAATTGAAAGCAATAACATCCTGCATGTGTTTGCGAATAAAACGGCTTTCAAATGCCACAATGGAAAAAGATATCCCTGCTCAAAGAAACATGTTGGAAAAGCAAAACATGATGTGTGGGCTGACCAAAGCAATGTATATTATGTTTCAGCCCCAAAACTCCAGTGACATTGGAAGAGGCACTTACTTCAGGAACAACCTGTTTCTGGCTGAGGGGAAAAACTTCACAAAGGAAAGCTCCACTTCGAGCTGGATGTCACATCTCACATATAATAACCTGCAATAGAATTTGGTCCTGCTAAAGGCATCAACATTCAGTATCCTTCAGACATACAGACTAAGAAAGCAAGGACTTCAAAAGAAAGCCATCCTTGGCTGGAGCATGACTAAAAGGTGTGAATCCTTGTTGCACCCACTTCAAAGAGCACACACTAACTTCAAAGAGACTCATAAAAACCTCTTGTCACAGGCTTGCCCAGGGGGACAAATGGCTGTGTGGGATGGAGCAGCCCTCTCATTTGCTGCACAGGAAATCTCACAATTAATTTAAAAGACTATTTTTATTTTAGGCATTTTGCGCAGCAACAATACTGTGGATTGATTTCATTTTTATACCATTTTTCACGTAATTTCCAGGCGGTTTTGGGGATATAAAATGCATCTACCTGTGACTAGGGGTACTGTAATGGCCCGTTAGACTAGATTACTGGCTGATCTGAACATGTTACAAATGTGAAAGTTGGTGAAAAGGTGGAAAATGACATTAGGAATATGCTTGATAACTTACATATTCATAACTGTTGTACATTTTATGAATATGACAGAAATGTGACACATGGCCATGCTACATCGTATGGATTTGGCGGTCAGCTTATCTAATTCCCCTTTATCAGCTAAAACATAAAATATGTTTAGTATGGCAGTTGCTAGTACAATTATTAAGTTGTGATGCATATCTAGTGTTTGCCAAAAAGGAGAACAAAGGATGATGATAAATGGGAAGAGACAGATGTTGCTCCAAATCCCTAAACCAATCCTGACTGGGGCGGAGAGAGAGAGGGTAACTGTCCAATCCTAGCAGCAGGGATTATTGCAGGGTCCTTCCCCTAGACTGTAAAATGGGTGATGTCATTTCTGCTATGCAAGGTGGACTGCACTAGGACTCAAGGACCCACAAAAACCAGGGAGCCAGAAAAAGGAGGACGGAGAGAAGGCTGATGAAAATGACCATCTTTGAGAGTGGAGTTACTAGACCCCTGCCTTATCTTTCCAGAGTGTCCTGAGATGCAGGTGGCTTTCCTGAACCTTAACCAAAGGCTCTCTATGTAAGTAGCAATAACCCTGACCCTAAATTTCATAAGCCCTTTATTCTTGCAGCAGTGCATCCAATATTTCCCCATTGAAAATTACCAATTGAAACCCCAAATTGAGAGTGCATCTTAGTCATCTCCCCATAGAAGAATCTCTTGTTTGTCTGTGAATATTAGCATATCCCCATTGAAAAGCCCATCGTTTGTCGGTGTAAACCCTTAGTATTTTGGCAAGTAAATCAATTGTTTCACCCATTGAATTTCATGGGATTGGTGGAATTCAAAACCAGCAATCTTCTTCCCAGTGTTTTTGTTAATTGTTATAGTTATAAAGTGTTGCCCAAAATAATTAATCCCATGGTGACCTGAGTAACAAAGGTTGTCCCTGTGTTTATATTGTGCCCTGATAAACGAATTTCCATTTGCCACTGTCATTTCTCATGCATCTGTCATCCCGAACCAAAACCGATTATCCTTATGTGAGATAACCCCTTTCCCTGAGCCTGCATGTCCTTTGCAGCCTCAGTAAAACACGAATTCCACTAGCATTTTCTTTTCCATTGAAATTAAGCTTAAGATCCCAAAAAACGATTTTACTCTTCTGTTCCTCTTTCACTATTGTGTGGTCAAAACGATTTTTCATTTGCATTCCCTTTCCATTGCACATTTGTGGCATATTCTAAAAATCGCTTTTCTCCTTGTTTGCTGATTAGTATTCCCTAAAAGCTCTGCCTGTCTTTCTAAACATAAGCTAGCAAATTCCCTGTTTTCCATCTCTTTCGTATAGCAGTTGTGACGGGAAAAATAACATTCTTCTATTTTGCTCTAAAAACAAATTGTCCCATTCTTTGCTGGCTCCCCATCTTGTTTCTGTGGTCACCACACCAAAACCGATTTTTCCCTTGTATTCTTACTCCGTGCCACTGCCTTCCATTCAAAGGAATCAAGTCTAATTGATGTTTCGGGGGTAGAGTGTTGCAAGGGGAGCGCTTAGCGCTAGTGCTATCATTGTGTGGTAAATGTTTCTTTTTCTGTTCTGCCATTTAAAAAAAGGGAAATAACTGTGACAGTTTATCTTAACCTGCCTGTTTTGTAGAGATTATTGCATTTTGTATTGCCACAACATTGGTGGCTGTTGTAATTGGTTGATTTTCCTTCAACATCAAATAATACATTTATAAATATCTTAACGATACACACCGGCCTGGTTGCTAGTCCATTGTGATACGGGCTGTTTGTCGAGGTTGGGTGCGAGGCGGGTTGGAGGCATACTCAAAAAGAATCTGTAGTTTACTAAAACAATAAACATTGTTTTATCGTGCAACACATTCATTACAGGGGATGGAATTCCGTCGCATGTGTGTGCCATGTAATAAACCATGACATTTATGGGCACAGTTAGTGCTCCCACCTACCAGTTTCCAACATGTCTGTATATGTCTTGTTTTCAACTACATTTAGGAGATTATTCCATTATTTTGTAGGTGCTTTAAATAGCCAATACATTGGTGTTGAAAAGAGTTCTATGAAGATCACATTTCACTCTTCTTCATTCACCATGGTGCCATGGCACCATGTCCTGCGCGCTTAACTGGAGTAGTTTATTATAGTTCACCCGTTTTATGTAACACCCAGGAACCAATTGCCTGGAGAGTTAATCAAATGCCCCTATCAGCTCCCCATTTTCTGGGGCCACATTACAATGTTATTTAAAATACAAGACTGATCGTAAGAATGTGTCTATCTGCTAGGATGCTAGCAGATACTTTGGGGAGCAACTGAGCTCATTTTCCAGATTTTTTAGGTCAGGCTGGCCAACATTCTTATAGCCTCATTCACTTTCCTGCTTAAAATGCAGTTATGCCGTGCACGTGGGTTATGCCCACTTTCTGGGCTGTCAATACTTTTTGTCTATCAAATGCGTCAGACCGTAAATATTCAAATGAAGTGTTTTCTGCACTGATTCCTGTGTGCAGCTCCATCCTTAATGGTTATTCCTAATGTATCCTGTAGAGCGGTCTGATGCGTGTGTGCTGGAACCATATTTTTTGCTGTTGTTCTCCAGTGGGTGAGACCCCAGCTTTTGTAGAGCAACCTCTTCTCATTCAATGTCTAGAAATGTAAAAGGGTTGTGTAGTAGGAGGCTGATTAATCAAGTGTTAACTGCAATATCTACCTGGTTGTCTCCACATGGCAATTATCTGGTTCGTCTTGCTCTGTTTCCTTTCCTCATTACCTTCTTCATCTTCACCAGCGTTGGTATAGTCAGAAGCACCAATTCAAGGATATGTGTTGATGCTGCCCTGTAACTTCTTGAATCATTCCATTATGTCTTACCCTTAAGTTGACAGGTCTTGTTCGCTATCAAAGGGCACTCTGTTGTCTTTCATAGGGCTTTATTGAGAGAGTGAAAGAGAGAGAGAGAGAGAGAGACTGAGCAAGAGAGAGCTAGTGAGAGCAAAAGAGAGAGAGGGTGTGTCTAATTCGTGCATCGTGTTTTATGTGGCTGTAAAAATGTGTTGATTTTTTGCTAAGAAGTAAATTGATTGACAACTCTCCGTAAGCCAATAAATAGAGCTGTATTTAAATTGCGTGTACGTTCTTGTTATTTGGTAGTATGTGTAGCTGCATTCATTGTGCAACGTTATTGCACATATATCAGCACATGTCTAATTTGCCCTTTTCGTAGTTCTAACCATAAATGTGTTTGAACCATATATGTACGTTAATTTAGTCAAATATTAAATGAGCCTAATCATTTTGGGTAATGTCTCCTTAAATATTTATGACAGGGTCTTAAACTGAACCCTGAAATGCAATGTTACAGCACATTTGCAGGATCAAGTAACTGTGTAAAAGTACAGTGACCATTTGCAAAGTTTCTGCAATTGGAACACATGAGTGGCATTTAATGACTTTTAGAGTCAAAGATTAGGTTCCAGATTAGGTTACTCGAGCATTATGGGTTCTTAGCCAAATGCCACTATTCAGAGCTAAATGCTTTTGTTGTTTTTTTAATGTTTGATAGCTTTCATTATTTCAATGTGCGAAGAATTATACGAGGTTTGCTAATCAATAGTCATATTGATTGCAGACAAGAGGCATTAAGTAAACTTTAGTTTTGTATTTTATTTTGGAAAAACTAATGTTAATGTTAAGTTTGAATATTCGTTTTTTTAAATTACTTGCGCTCAGATGATACATGAATGAATTGATTCCGGCTGAAATTCGATCGAAATGTTCTATTTGGAAACTCTCGCCAATTTCTATGCACGCGAAAATGAACAGGTTCAGTACTCTAATCAATATCTTACTTACTTCTAAAGTCAATGAGACTGATTCATGGAATTATTTGCGCCAAAAACGGATTTGTGCGCCATTCTGCCCCCATTTGTCAAAGAGGGATTTGCGGGCAGAATGGCGCACAAATCTCTGTTTCGGCGCAAATAATTCCATGAATCAGGCAGAATATGTTTTGGAATGCAAAGGAACTCAGAGAATTGTAGTTGTTATTTTGAATACTTTCAACACTTGTTCTTAAAATATCAACAGAACAATACAAACACAGTACCAGAAATGTGCAGCACTAATTGATAAAAAAATATATATATGGAACAATATTCAAACTACAGTCTAGCCTACCTATACTCTGCTGCTAAAACCAGAAGAAACATAATACGGTCAATTGTTGATTTTGCAATCGAAATAGGTCTAGTGTGTCACGGTTTTATTTACACGCAAGCCAGGGATCTCTTTCCCCTGCATTGAATGTGGCGCACAATAAAAAGCCTCCAACCTGTCTCACACCCAACCTTCACATATACCCTGTGCCACAAAGGACTAGGAACCAGGCCAGTGTGCATCAATAAGATATTTATTAATGTATTTTTTAATGACCAATGAGAATCAACAAATTACAACAGCCACCAATATTGTGGTGACACAAAGATGCAATAACCTCTATGAAGCGACCAGATTAAGATACACTGGGCCTCATTACACGGACGGCGGTAACCATGGTGCTATTAACGCCATGGTTGCCGCCGGTATTTTACCGATTCCGCCTTGGTGAATGGCGGAATTACCGCCCCATTCCAAGGTTGGCGGGGCGGTAATTCCCCATTCACCCAGGCCCTTCCCCATTCCCATTTGAGCCCCCATAGGGCTCAATGGGAGTGGGGAAGGAGCAAATAACGGTACCGCTATTAGCGGTACCATTATTTGCCCTGAAGTCACTCAGCGGGTCCCTTCCTTAACGTGTGGTCTGGCCACACGTTAAGGACGGGACCCGCTGAGGGACCTCGTAGTATGGCACTAAGGGATTACCGGCACAGGTGCCCTTACCGGTGCCGGTTATCCCTTAGCGCCATCCGTGTAATGAGGCCCACTGTCACAATTGCTTCTATTTAAATGGCAAAACAGAAAAAGAACAATTCCACACAATCATAGCACTTATGATTAAGTGACACTCAACCCCCAAACATCAATTGGACTTGATTCCTTTGAATGGAAGGCAGTGTCAGGAAGTAAGAATAAAGGGGGGAATCAGTTTTGGTGTGGTGCCCACAAAAACAATATGGGGAGCAAGCTAAGAATGGCACAATTCGTTTTAGAGCACAATGAAATAATGGGTTTTTAATCACTTAAGCACAAATGCTATGGAAAAAACAGAAGTGAATTTGGACTGTTACACTTAAAAAAAAACGGGCAAGGCTTCAGAGAATACTATTCAGCACACAAGGCAAAATCAGTTTTTGGATATTTTAACACATAGGCAATGTGAAAGAAAAATGCAAAGGGAAATCCGTTTTTATCTCACTATAGGGAAAAAAGGAGCAGAAGGGGAAAATTGATTTTTGGGATGTGAAGCTCAATTTCAATGGGAAAGAAAATGCAAATGGGAATTTGTTTTCACTGATGCTTACAATGACAGGTAGGCTCTGGGAAAGGGGGTAGCTCACAAGAGGAAAATCGGTTTTGGTTCAGGATGACAACTGCAAGGGGAAAATACAGTTGCAGGTGGAAATTCGTTTAGCAGGGTACAATTTAAACAAAGTTGTTTCTCATATCACAATGGAACTCATTCTTTTGGGCAACACTTTATAACTATAACAATTCACAATGCATTAGGAAGAGATGGTTGGTTCCTAATTCCAACCATACCAATCCCGTAAAATCAATGGGGAAATGAATTGATTTACTTGGAAAAATACACTAAGGATTTACACAGTCCAATGGGGAATCTTAAATGGGAAACTGCTAACATGCACAGGCAAATAAGGATTCATCAATGAGAAAATGACTGAAATACACAGGCAAATAAGGATTCTTCAATAGGAAAAGGACTGAAATGCACAGGCAAAGAAGAGAGGGGATTTTTCCATGGAGGAATCTCTATGGCAATGCTGAAAGAATATAGGGCTTATGTAATCTATGGCTTGTGGTGTCTATACTTACAGGTGAGTTGAACATTGGGGAGCAATGCTGCTGCTACAGCCACTGGAGTCAGTCAAGGATTTTCGCTTTCCTCCAAGGGGTTCCAAGACTGCTACTAAAACTCCTGGCTCCACTGCAAGTGGGCCTCACTGTGATGGGATGAAGTGTGCTGGGATGGATCAGACTATGGCAGCAGGCTATCTCAGATGTTAATGGCCAGAAAAGGTCCTGATTTGAGGAGCGGTTACCCAGTTATAGGGTAGATGACATCACAAATGTATCCTGGTTCCAGCGGAAAGGATTGGTTAATAACCAATCCTCCACACCCACCTGTGGGCTGATAAGGCCAGCAAATGTGGGAGCGCTTTGGACTGGCTAGGGGAGGAGACCTATCCATCATCTTCCTTCGAATGGGGGCTTGGACTGATTCAGGGACATTGAAATCTCACTTCATGACAAGTGCCCTTAATCTTCACATTCTAACACATATGGCAGCATTTTTTAACCCTATATTTTACTGCGAGTCAAATGGCGCAACTCAGCAATTTATATGTCATTCCTGTGCGGAGCTACAGTTTTTTCCCATTTACTTCAGAATTAGATCTGTGCAAAATGTGTCCCTTGGTGGGCGGCATATGAAACATGTGTTACACGTTTTATCAAATTATTATGGTTCTCACATTCACACAGATTCCAGATTAAGTGTTTTATTAATAACTTTTGATATGTTGGGCCCACAAAAATAATTTCGGGGTGACCAGAAGTGGCTCGCTGACAGCTTTTCAGAAATCCTACCATGAATAGTGTGTGGTAAATAATATTGATTTTACATGATGAAAACTATTTATCCCCATTTACACAATGGGAAATCAACTCCTTCCTTGACTCCTGGCCCCCACCCTTGCCATGTGCCTGTTCCTGGCTATCACCTCAAGAGGGGTCCTGTGTTGAGATTAGCTGGCACATTCCAAGAGCTAATTGCCAGCAAAGGCAAGGTTTATTGCGGCCTAAGTGACCTGAGTCATACCATTTGTGGAACAGGGCTACCTTTATCTTGCCCACACCACACATTAGATCTCTACAAGTATATAGGCTGTATGAAACCATCCTGTTTGAAGCTTATAGGCCCCTTTTGGTCTCTTTGAGAACCTAAAGGAAGGAATTCAGTTTCACATCTGAGGAAATTGAAAGCAGGCCAAAGCCTTTCCCCCTCGACTGAATTTGACTTTTTAGCTTGCATTTTTTTTTTATTGACATATACTCTTGAAAGACGCACTAGTCATATGTTGAATATCACTGCATATGGTGGTTAAGGAGGGCAACATAATGACACTTTTAAGGGCTTTAATGCACATCTGGCTGTGCAGAGCTTTACTTTAGAGCCAAAATCGAAATGGTCTTCCGTTAGTCTCAGCTGTGGAAAAGGCCTTCATTTTACTGCTGCAGTTTAATCCAGTTCAGCCTCTCAGCATGACAGAAACCAAGTTCATATTTTACAAATCTTTAACACATTTTGGTGAACATTACTTTAGTTTAAATGGAATAACGAATATTCATGCATTTGTTTCTTTCACAATAAAATGCTTCATTCTACTGCGCAGGCTTGAGAGATCTCTTTGACATTTTCATTTAATAATCTGGGAACTGCTGTTTCTGAGAACGTTACTTCAATTCTCCAGTAATTTGGAAAATCTAGCCATGTGCCTTTCCCTTATGTCAGGCATTTAGCCTCTTTAAATATCTTTACATCTTTGGGCCCAATTTCACTCCTTTTCGCTTTGATTTCATAGTCCTTATGTTTCACATTAGGTCAGGGCAGGCCTTTAATTTTTGGGGAGACCTCATAACTGACTCCAGCCTTTAATTATGGCATCCGGGGCTATTTCACCCCACAGAATCCCCCGTCCTAGCTCTTTGATGAGTTTATGCAGAGAGAAGAGCGAGGAGAGGGTGAGGTGTCCATTTTACATGGCATGGGTTTGTCCCAGGGATCTCTTTGGGAGCCCGGCTGCTCCTGGGTATCATCATGGGTTAACGATACATAGCCTCCTTCCATGTCATCCATCCAAAGTCCATGTTTGCCAGTGTTGCAAACAGGAACCCCACTGCACCCTGTCGTACGCCTTCTCCTATTCCAAAAACAGAAGCATTGGTTTATCTTATTTGCTGTGTAGAGTTGCCATCATTTCTAGGTTCTTTCTAATGTTATCCACTCCTTGTCTTTCACAAATAAACCCCACCTGGTCTGTATGGGCCAGCCTGGGCAAGATGACATTCAGCCGTTTCGCTAGGATGCTAGTGAAGGCCTTTGTGTCAAAATTTAGCAGAGATATGGGCCAGTACAAGCCACAGTCATCCCTAGTCTGACCTTCCTTATAGAGCACAATCATCCTTGCATGCAGAAACGATTCAAGGGTGTTTGCACTTCCAATATAGAATAAAACAGTGTCTGTAAAAAGGGAGCTACAATGCCTGCACATATGTTATAAAAGCTGGAGGGGAATACATTTTTCCCAGAGACTTTGCCACTTAAGACATTATAGCACTAACCACCTCAGATGGCTCAATTGGGCTTTCCAGTACGGCTCGGTCTTCACCTGTGGCCGCAATCTCCTGTGTGTCCAACCCATCTGTGGTATGAAAAAAGGTCCCAGTAGTACCACCCATATCTGTGTGCTGTAGCCACAGGGTTTTTCCGCAGTTCTCTCCATTCATCCACCATCCCATACACTGCTCTATCTACCTGTGCTTTTTAAAATTCTTTTAATTAATACAATGTTGTGAATAATTTGATCCCTGAAAGGACAATCTGCTGGGCAGATTCCCCTTTCATAAGCTCCATGCCAAAGCCACAGTGTGTACCTGTGCCCTGCTGCATCAGTATTGTGATCTGAAATGCCTGCTCTACTAATGGCACAGAGCGGGTTCAGGGTTCACAGGGGCCCATTTGACAGTTGCAGTGACAGCCAAGTTTCTGCAGCACAGGGGAAACATTTAAGATATGCACCCCTATGCCAAAACTGATCATAAGTAGCCCATGGCTACTTATGGCCGGGTAAACTCTAAATAGAAGTCATGCCTGAGTTAGGGCATGGTGCATGGCACTGCTCATAACCATAGCACACACATCCAGTTTAATATCACACATGTGTTAGTACCTGTGAGCCCGCTCACCTGTTTAAGGTGTTATGTATTCTGCCAAAGGGCAGGATAGGAACCTGAATGACCATGCCTCGTCTTTGATCTCTTTATGTAGGTAGGTTACACAGCCACACAACAGGCATCTGCCTGGGCCTAGGCATCAAAGGAGCACACACATTCAAGTGAGTAGCCTCAAACTAGGGTGCTACATTTCTAAAGGCCCTGGATTCTATTGCGATGGGGAGGGAGCCAGGTTATTGTAGACAGGGAGACCTCTGTATAGTTGGGGAAGGATTCTACAACCCTTTTTCTCTCTGTCTCCTTCTCTCCTCCCTGTCCCCTCCACTACCTCTAGAGCAAAGCAGTTTGGGTGGGATGTTAGAAGGCCAAAGTCCATTTCTTTCAAGAACATGGATAGGACAACTAATGCAGGCTAGTTTTAGCCCAATCACCTGTGGGCTTTTGGCATTAAATGAACACTTCTTAGTTCCTCTTTTAGTCTCCAACACTTGAATAAAATTTCATAGGACCTCTGTTGGATTTGAGAAGCCTCCATCAGTGGGGTGAAGGCTGTGAGTCCAAGGCAGAAGCAATATATGTTCTCTACCCATCCCCAGGGCACAATGAAAGGGAACCTGCTACTTGAACAAGACCGGCCTCTCTGTTAGCTATACTTCTGCCTGGTCCTGGACCTCGACTTGGTGGATGACCCATCAAGGTGTGCACAAGTCTCCCTTGCTGGGACCCAGAGAACACAGACTGAACTTGTTCCTGAGACTCCTGAGTGGAACTCAAAGCATCCAGAGAGAAATGACAGACAAGAGTCCTGTGTTTCCTCTCATCAAACTGGTCAAATAATTGTTGAACTGGGTTCACTGCATCTCAAACCAGCAAGACCATCCGGCGCTGCCTTTGGCATCACTAAGCTTTTCAAACACAAACTGCTCATTCAAACCTGTACGCTGCTGCACTGCATTAGCTGATCACGTTATTGCCTCGCCTCACACTACAAGCTCTTTTGTTGCATCTGCTGCAGTTGAACTGCTGCTCTTTTCACCAGCATCTTCACTGCTCATCATCATCACCAGTTGAACCAACCCTGGTGGATCCTCAAGCCACGACCATTGGATGCCACATTGAACCACACAAACCAAACCTGCACCTCCAGTCACAAGCATCTTTGACATCTGCTCGACCATCGAACCGACTCTGTCTTCCTGCATCGACTTCGATACACAATGAACTCTGTTCAACCCTTGGTCAACACTGTTCTCCAAATAGGACACTGTGGCCCCCACAGTTGAACTGCCTCAAACTGCCAGAACATCATTGAACAGCAACATCTATGTTTGCTGAGGTCAAACAGCAAAGATGCTACTATTGACCCGTAACTACCACCTTGTTCTGTTCAGGGGCTGAGTGGCTGGGTAGGTCACCTGCACACTTTTTCCAAAATCGTATCCTTTTACAAAGAACATTGTGGTAATTGAAATTGCATTTGCATCCATGTATTCTCACTCAGAGTGTTGAATGTTTCCTTTTCTGCATATTCCCTGTTCTTTCCATCGGGGTGGGATTTTGTACAGTTTTTCAATTACATTTTTTGTATATTTCCTTTATTTTGAGTTGTGATACTTTCCTGTTTGGGTCATTACTGAGTCACATTAAAACCCCTGTTAAGAGTATATCCTTCCCTCCTCCAAAAGGCAAAGTAGTTATAACTCTTGATTGTGCTTGTTTTACCTTTATTAATCGGGTCACTGTTGGTTTGTAGATGTGTGAAGGCTGAGTAGGTGGTATTTTCATTACTCACCCTTATACTCCTGCACAGTAGAAGTCATTTTGTCACAAGCACTCCTCCCGAGTGGTCCATGTGTGGCATTGTAACTCTTCTGGGCTTAAGCCACAGGTTTTCTGTTCAGAGTCTCAAGGTATGTTCTCAGTGGATAGCCTCTTTCACCTATAGATGATGAAGCATCATTTGGTGTGCTGGAGCATGGTGTGAATGGATATGTATTGTGTGTGGTGTGTCTGTACTTACCCGACAAACTGGTCTCCCGTATTCTCGCTGGTAAATAAAGCTACCAAAGGTTGATCCTGGATAGATAGAATTCACATTTACAATGATGTTTGCTGCATCACACACCATCTGTACATTAATGGAATTCCAGTTTTTCCCATTCCTGTATAAATGTTCTGTGTCTGCTTAGAGTATGAAGGACGCATGAGTAAAGTCAACAACATCACACACCACTGGTAGACCCGCTATGTCCTAAAATGACCTCACTATGCCTGCACTCAGGCATCATGGCACATTGTAATATGTCATTTTGCTGATGAAAGGATCAATTGGGGGACCTGGTGTATTGGCCTTGACTGTGATGACTGGGAGATCCCAGGGGTGACGATGCAGATCCTCTGAAAGAAACCTGTGTCAGCGAAATGCCAGGCTGAAGTACCTTGACTAGTGGTGGTATCCAATGAGCTTACATTGTGGGTGTGGTAAGGGTACCCGCCACTGACTCACCATCTCTGCTGTGATATGTGGTGGTAGTAGTACCCCTGAGTAATTGTTCTTCAGCCAGTCAACTCACCTTTTCCACCTGCTATAGATTCTTTCCCCTCTCAACTTTCTCTTTGTCAACAGTCTGCGCAGCAGCATGATGCCTACTGGAATGGCCATTTAGGGAGTTGTCCCTGTTTTCGGGTGTTGGGCCTTTATACAATGTTGTTGGTTGTGATTGGAGTGCATTGTGTGACTTTTTAGTCTGGCAAATCAGTTGCAGTCTTTTCTGGGCCTCTTGCTCCACATTGTGATATAAACAAATATTGAAATACTTTTTTGGGAACAAATTCAATGGTCAGGATTTTTGGATCAGGATTACGTTTCAGACAGGCTTCAGGAAAAGATATAATACAACAACCAACATAGCAACACTGCAATTTTTGAGAGCATTGCGATCAAAAGTGGAGAACATGCTCTACTGTTGCTGCGTGGACTCTTGGAACGCATTCAATTTGGTTTCCAGAAGTAGACTGTGGGCAAAACTAAAAGGCTGGGGCATTGATCCTGCTTTGCTATACTTTATACAAATGCTATACAGGAACACAACTGTTGCTGTTCGTCTCAACCAGGAGGGGTCCCTGACAAAATATATTGCCACCTGTGAGGATCTTAAACAGGGTTGTGTACCGGGTCCCATCCTTTATAATCTCTATACTGCTGACATGGACCAATCCTTAAGGACCACTAGAAATTTCCCCCCCAACAATAAATGGCATAAAAATCGTTATTATGGCTTACGCAGATCATATAATAATTTTAGACCAAACATAGATTGGCCTCCAGCACACCCTAAATGCTCTAAACATCTATGCCAAAGAGAACTTCATATTCATAAATAAAGCTAAAACAAGAATAATGTGCTTGAAAGACTCTCACATGAAGTTAAAGAAAACAAAGTGGTACCTGGATAGTACAATATTGGATAGGGCTACTGAAGTGCTATACCTGGGCTTCCCTATATGGGCAACTCCATCGGCCTCGCAACATGAAGATCACATTGGTACCAGGATATGGAGGAGGTGGCCAGCAATGAAGTCATATGTGGAACACAGGGGTGGCAGTAACATATAAGGGTACATTTAAATATACAAGACTAGTATATGCACTGCCATCCTATATGCTCTCGAGACATTTCCACTAAAGGACGTAGCGTGGCTTCAGAAACTGGAAGACAATCTACTTCGCTCTATAATGAATATGACCAGAGGGGTTCCAGTGGAGGCCTTGCACCTGGAGTATGGATTATAGCCATTGCTCACTTGCTGGTCAGTTAGAAAAATTATGTTTTATCTCTTAAAATTGACAAAATGGTAGTAGGAACAAACTACCTTCTACAGTTACTGGGTAAAGAGACAAAGGGAAGTTGTCCTAACTATTTTGTTAAGGATCTGCGTAACTATACTGAAGATTACCTGCTTACATTAGATCTCAACATGGATTTAATATGTGAACGCCCGGACTGTGTGTCATTAATTAAAAAGAAATCACTGGAGACAGTGATAGACACATTAAGTAATCTTTGGCGGTACAGAGAATACTCAAATCAGGGCTTCAAGATCGGTAAACCTAAAAGTTACCTATTAAAATGGTCCAATTCAGCACGCAGGCGATTCACAATGCAACTTAGATATAATATCCTGGGGACAAAAGAATATACGAATAAGTGGAATAGAGCAGAACAAGATGAAATGTTCAGGCATGGGTCTATAGAAGCCGAAACAAGCAGACATCTACTGACAGCATGTTCCGCTCTGAAGCCACTGTATATTAAAGGTTATGGGGGACTCACAAAATCAATTGAGCACATAAGTAGGGACCAATTTTGGACAGCTTTGATAGGGGCAGAATCAGTAGGAGTTCATGTAGCAACATTTTACATATCGAAACTGGTGATTCTTTAGATAATCATCTGGTTTTCGGTTTTAATAACCATAAGACATGAACATATTGAATGGTTAATTAGGATTTGAATTAGGAATGTTCTTTTTCTTTTGTGTTTTGTATTGTTTACAAGAAATATCATCTTTTATTGTTTTTAAATGTGCAAAGGTTTGTTCTTGATTGAATATAAACTAAATGCATAAATACAAAATTTTAAAAAAGAATCAGGATTTTGGTGCATTTGTACTCACTTTCTCTGGTCATTCCCCTTTACATGTTTAATTTCATTTAGTTGCATGCTTTCCACCTGCTCTGCACATCTTTTGCATACAAATGTGTGTTCCTTATATAAACTGGTGAAGCTCTGAGATGCACACTTCTGTGAATCAGGCACATGTACTTGTGGCACATTTGTGGCACATCTCAGATTAGTGCTCTTTTTTATTTTTGAGAATGTGGCTCATTGTGTTCCTCCCTACATAAATATGTAAGACTTTTTCTCTGTAACTGTTATTTAGACTGGTCACACACAGATGACACACTCAGTTGCAGAATCCAAATGTCGAAAAACAATTTGAAGATGTGTTAATTGCAACTTCCCAAGCAACATGCAGTTGGTCTTGCCTCTAACATATGGCACACTAATTTAGAGTCATTGAATGAAATCTAATATCCATTCTGTTTCAAACAATTCTCTGATGTTCTCTTCACACTGACAGAAAATGTCACATCCATTCATGTCATGTGTTATGCAGCTTGGTCACTGCAATGTCATAGATTTGGTGGCATTAAAAACGATGGCTTGTGCCGATTTAAGTTTCCGACCTCTAACAAATCCAATGTATTCTGTCCCTCAACTAGCTATTATAATGTTTTATATGTACTTCAACCGAAACCTATTTTAATTCTCTACCTCTCCCACAACTCAATCCTATTTATTTTCATCCTTACCTGGAACTAAGGCCTATTTGCTTAGCTCTGCAGGCAACCTCCTGCCACTTCCAAACAAGAATATTTTTGACATGAACCACACATGTCATATGTATACTATTTTAGCCTGATACAACAAAAACACTTTGGACAAACCACTGATAAGTTTTGCAACATCTCGATCTGCCAAAGTTTTACTTTACTGCAGAATATGTCTTCAAGTCTTTAACAAAGGAAATAAAGTGACAAAATAATGTATGTGAAGTGCCTGTAATACAGACACGGCTGCTGCCGGTGTCATTTTATTTCCGGCGCCCGCGAATGGGCAATCACTGGGTCATTACGGCCCTGCCGGACCCGGTAATTTCCCATTTGCGGGCGCTGGAAAAAAGATGCTCCCCATTCCCATTCGGCCCCATAGGGCCGAATGGGAATGGGGAGGTTGGATGCAATGGTACCGTTTATAACAGTGCGGGTGCATACGACATGCTGTGCTCTCGGGTGCCTTTCTGCCCGCCAGGTCAGACCTGGCGGGCAGAAAGGCACCCGCAAGCACAACTCGTAGTTTGCTGGTCCGGTACCTACGGTACTGGCAAGATTACTGGTACCATAGTTCCCGGACCAGCAAATTTATAATGAGGCCCACTTGACTCCTTTTGAGCAAAGTTAATTGCAGGTGCAGAGCTAAATTGACATGAAAGATGTGCATTAACATTAAATATGTAGTCCTGATCGCTTATCTAGAGGGATGGTTACATGGACACGTGGACATAATGGTAGAGTCTTGCAGGTAGACCAATAGCTCACCAGCCAGTTTAAAACTGAAAGAAAATCCTCCAAACAAGTACAACGTCTTGTCGTGAGAAATACAGACAAATAGGCACCTGGATGAGTCTCAAGACCAATAGAGATCAGACTAACTGAAAGATAGACATGTAGTCAGATAGACTTTCAGGAGCCAGATTATCTTTTCAGGTGCGCGTGCGCATCTGTCTGTGACTGCTGGGGTATTATCTTGTGTTTGCCCATGCAAACACAAGATAATACCCCAGCAGTCACAGACAGACTAGTGTGTGCTGGTGTGTGCTTGTACACTGCACTGCACTACCACTTAGTATGAGTGTGATGCATTAGCAGGGCTATATGCAGGATTCCTAAACAGTGCTGATAATCAATTAAGCAATGTTCGCAATGTACGCATGGACGGTGACTTGGTGGGATTGTGAATGTGCTGAGCAAATCAGGTTTGTGCTGTGAAGCAATATCAGTGTATGCACTTTAAGCTGCCATATTGGATTGGGTTTTCTTTTCCTGCGGGAAGAATTTAAATGCGTGCTTACTTGGTATGGTGTTGCTCCTGAGGCATCAGCATTGAGGACTTGCAGTCTGTCTTCTATGGCTATATCATCCACAGAAAGACAACAACCCAACAAGTCACTTGGTCATTCGTACACAAGACCCATTGCATTCTGTCAGCAATCACCATGAGCAACAGCTAAAGGTGGATTTGTCTGATGGGTTGAAGAACCCTTAATGGGCAACTTGCTTCCAACATGCCATTGATGTATGGAGTTCTGACACTCTTCTGGCACACGCACCTTACGGTCTGTGTACAAATCTGATGCCATTACAACCCACAACAATGATTAACCTGTGCCGCAACTATAACCAAAGCAAACACATGTATCATGATGAATCCAGTACTGGTTGGTGATTACTGTCCACGAATGTGATTTATGAACCTTCTTACCACTGAATAAACCTAATACAATGTATCCACACTTTGTGAACACCTGAGCAAGAAGATCTGTCCTTGAATGACTCCCATTCATTAGCTCATGCATGGTGTTGACTGGGTACATAACTCATATAGGCCCTCATTACGACCCTGGCGGAAATCGAAAAACGATGGCGGAAATGCAATACCGCCATCGAATAGCGCTCGGTGCGATTATGACCCGTCACCGTAAAGTACGATGCCATTAGCGACACCGTAGTGAACGCCAACGCTAACTGCACCAAGTACGCGCACGCGCGCCATGCGAAACCGTAATTACCACCATGGCGCAACGGTACGCGAATTCTGACCCTAGCGGACATTTACCTAACGCCATCAAGCATGGCGGAAAGTACCATTCCGCCATGGTGAGAAGAACGGCAACGCGAACCAACCGTAAATGGCCCTACTGAGTGCCTGTACACCACTCCCTGGCCACATTGCACAACTCCCCGTAGGTGCAATGAAGTCACACAATGCAACCAGTGAAATGTACAAGTCACCCATGCATGCCAACGAACAAATGAATGTAGGGGCTCCAAGTGCCTTGTGAGTGGCCATCCATATTTGCCATGTCACCATTGCCGTACTGATGCAGCACAGGCATGTGAAGGTTCAAGTACAGCAATATGAACTGAAATATGAGACAAAACAACAACAGGCCCCCATCGCTTGACACCAGTGTATGGCAACATTCAAAGCAGTAACCTGAGGGAGACTGCACCAGCCCTGTACTCTTGCCAGTAAACAAACCAACCATCAGCATAAGCATGTACCACACAAGTTGGCAGAGTGACTGAGCAGCCAGGCCCATCTCAAGAGGGGCCAATGGGAGCTGCAGGGCACAGATGGCACGAATACAGAAGCTATTCCAATGGACATGACCTCAGTCTCCCTCCAAGAAACGCACGCAAACACAGGGACCTGTGACCAGCCATTTTCTGATAATCACATCATTCCACCAATCCACCTGGCTGACCGGCATCTGTTACACAAAAGCTAATCCCCCGCCCCTGAGCATGACATCATTAAAACAGTCATAATGGCAGCCCCTATCCCTGACCTCACTGGGCTACGTAGGCAAACGCGCCAAGTACAGTACCACGCAACTATAACCAGAAGCCGGAACCCAATGCAGATCTACTCACAATACATCGCTCCACAAATAGGAATATGCTACATTACTTGCAAAGAATAACGCTACACGGTTAATATCATAATAGAAATTTAATGCACTACAAAATCACCAAGCCCATACAGCCATTAGGTCATGAACTCCAAAATACATTTCAGTATTGTGGGCTGCATCCGCAATAAATGACCAGCTTCTGCTTGTGTGACGCCCTGTTCCTTCATGGTACACAGGGGCTACATACACGTTCAAAAAGGCAACATGGAAGCGCCTACAACCGCAGGGCCGTCCCATTAGGTAGGCACTAGTCCAGCTGAAAGGTCGATATGTTGCTCCTAGCCACTAGTACTGCGTAAGGGCATGTGGCCCATTGGCGATCGTCCCATAAGATCGTAATGGTGCTCCACTGATTAACACGAAGAAGCAGGTGTCGGGAGTAAAAGCCATCTGCAGGAGTGGCATACAGATGGCAGCGGCAAAAGGGGAGGAGATACCTGTCACCCAAATGAAATGTAAAAAAATTGGTATGGGCATCAGTACTTAATTTGAATTACTCACTTCAATGATCACACTAAATCTACATCCATATGCATGTTAGCCCACTCAAAAGGATTATTCCCACCCAAAAATCACTTGCGAATCATAACTATATAAATCGAGGTGAATACACTATTACAAACGAGTGTTTGTGTGCATGCGTCTGTTAAAACAGAATCCATTAGATGGGATTAGTAACGTGCATAGACACAAGTGTTTGAAGGCGCGTCGAGACAGGGAGGGTTCAACAAGGGCAGATAGACGATGGTCCCACTATGGCAGCTCTGCATCACATAGCGCAGGGGAAGTGGATAGATTCCAAAAAGCCATGTACATGGTAAACTCTCATTTTAAATCATCTGTACATGCATCCATACATCATACCCTCATCCCGGTATGAAAACGCCTGATTATTTACTCACATAACATGTGAAATTTCCATTGAGTCTGTGCGTAATGCAGTCTGCAAAATCCACTGTGCTCCAGCCCGGAATTCTAGTGTTGTGAAGTAACATGTATTTGGGAACGTCCTGCCTTATCGTCCACTACGCTATTGCGCATCCCATACTATTCATATCAATCATTGCATTCTCGCCATGGCCCCTGTCCCAAGGACATTAAACAATAGAACTTAATATCTGCAGTCAGACCTGTGGGCGTCTCCTCGCCGCTAGCTGAAAACCGAAAGCGCTGTCCTTCGAATTCCACATTTGCAACATCACGTCGAAAAGGCATCTTTGACCGCTTGAAATCACAAATTCATCCATGTAGTGCGGCAGTGGTGAAAATGGCAACTGGCTTCACTCACAAATGGGACGCCCCGCCCGTCGGTGAACCTCGGTACAGTGCTGCATGAGGGTCCAGCGTTAATCGAGTACTACATTCCACTGACCCTTCACAAGTTTGTTCGCGACTGTAAAGATAGTATGTGAAACAATGGGACCATAGCAGAATGAACATATGAACCAATATTCCACTGCCATCGGGATTAAATACATGATTGTAATAGCAAGATGCCATGCGTCGAATTGCAGCGTTGTGTGCGGGACGTGCTCGCCCAAAGGGGATTGCAGCTTGCACAGGTGGAATGAATCACCACAGGTGGAGGCTATACAGCCTGAAAACACATAAATTGCACACCCAACCCCCTCCCACAACCACACCCACTCCAAAATGCTACCGGCAGGACTAGCGATGTTGGCCCTGGGGGACCTGATAGCACTGCAAGTACTCCAACTTCAAGAAAAAGACGAACACCAACTACTACAACAACCGGCCGCACAGAGGAGACGGAGGAGGAGGAGGAGGAGGGCAAGGCAGGGCCAGCAAGGCCCACCAGCACAGCCACTACCACCACGCAGGCAGCCCGCAATCCCACGCCTCCGAGCTCATCCGTTCAACCTCACTGATGAGCAGATCCACACCCTCTACCATTTGGACCGGGACACCATAACCGCCATTGTGGACATGACACACGCTGACCTTGCCAGCATGATAGATAGCCCAACCGCCATCCCACCCCTACTGAAGGTGGTGTCTGTACTACACTTCCTGGCCACAGGTACCTACCAGCACACAGTCGGACAGTTGCATGGCATTTCACAGCCACTGTTGTCACGGACACTATCGCAAGTGCTCGATGCCCTCCTGAAGCACGCAGACGACTACATCTCTCTACCACGCTCGGAGCAGGAAATTACGAACACAAAAGTGGGATTCCATGCACTTGCCGGCATACCGGGTTGCATTGGTGCCATCGACTGCACCCATGTGGAATTGGTTGTGCCACATGCCATGGAGGCCCAGTACCGCAACCGAAAACAATATCATTCTCTTAATGTACAAATGGTGTGTGACTCCAACAGGATCATTACACATTGTTGTGCCCGATTTCCTGGATCAACCCATGATTCTATGGTCTTGAGGAACTCTACAATACCACGCTACATGGAGCGACACGCAGGGAACAGATCCTGGCTACTTGGTGAGTCTCATTTCATGCATGATAATGTGGGGTATGTGATGCGCCAATGACCTGGCAGGAAGGGGGGGGGATGCGTACGTAGCAATGTCATTCCACAAACATCCTTTATTGTCCACATACAGGTGATGCCGGGTATCCACTGAAGAGATGGCTCCTTACACCACTCCGGAACCCACAGAACCAGCATGAGGAGGACTACAACCATGCCCACTCACGTACCCGTGTAGTCATAGAACAGGCATTCGGCCTACTGAAGACTCGTTTCCGCTGCCTCAGCAGGTCTGGCGGGGCACTCCTGTACCGCCATGAGAAGGTTGCAAAGATGGTCATGGCATGTGTCATGCTACACAACATGTGCGTACGTAGAAATGTGCCCATGCCCCCTGACGCAGGACTGCAAGCACCTGAAGATGGTCATGATGAGGGTGGGGATGTGGCAGCACCTCAAGGAGTCCGCGAGGCACAGGAGGGCCATGAAATTTGTCAGATTCTCATAGATTCATGCTTCTAGCACTCACGCCTGGTGGCTGATACATGGACACGGGACTTGTGGCACTGTGTGTGTCTGGAACATGCACAATATGGACTGTACGTCTATAAAGGCCTCGTACACAAAGATCAATGTCCACACATCTCATTGGATGATTGTGAAATGTTTATAGCATATGTGAAATTATGTTACACACCCCATCGACCCGCCACCCAAGAAAGCTCAACACACCCCCTCCACCCTCCTACCTCCCCCCCGAACACCAGTGTCCAAAGATGCTCATTGTCAGTGGGGTCAGTGGGCAGACGCTATTGCAAGCCCCCTCTCCGGGTATCAGGGGCACCCCTGCCTGTGTAGCGCAGGTTCCTCCCAGATCTACGTTGGGGGCTGCCCTGGACGGAACTTGCAACGGATGATGTCTCTGCCTGCTCACGTCCATGCATGTCCCTAAGGGTTTGTGAGAGCTCAGTGAGCACACGGCGCACAGCGGCAAGTTCACCACATACGTCTTTGGACGTCGCATGCAGTTCCCCCCCCAGGCTCTCGGTGCTTCTCTCCATTTCTACCCTCAGGCTCTCGGTGCTTCTCTCCATTTGTGCCCTTAGTGTCTCTGTGCTTCTCTCCATTTGTGCCCTTAGTGTCTCTGTGCTTCTCTCTATTTCTGACCTAAGTGTCTCAGTTGATGTTTCTATGGCTGCCTTAGTACCCCCACATTCATCAGCATGCTCCTTGAGGAGCGTGGCCAGTTGCTGCTGTTGCACGATCACCTGGTCGAGGGACTGTTGCCTCTGCTGGGCCATGGCCATTTGCGGTGGTGTCACAGAGGGTCTGATCACCTCATGTTGCCTTGCCACAGGGCTTGTGGGGGATGGCCAGTCGTCGTCTTGTGGGTGCCCCTGTGTGGTATCCTCATGGTGTACGGGATGAAACAAACAGGGGGATTGAGACAGGTCATGGATGGATCCTACATCGACAGCACCGTTTTCTGTGTCGGAGCATGCTGCCATTAATGCAGTGTCACCTATGGTGCTGCTGCCACCAGAAGCAGTGCCTTCTGTGGCATCCATTGGGGGGACCTGTGGTGCTGCTGTTGTGGGCATGCTGGCTGCTGGGGTGCCTGTTGAAGTCCCCTCCTGTGTGCTGCCACTTGATTTGTGCTGCTGCCGTGTCTTGATCCGTGCAGCTGAGGTGGAGGGTCTTTGGCCGTTGGTCTTGGCCCTCTTTGCAGTTGTGCTGGTAGGGGTGTCCTGAAGCTCGTCGTTTGAATCGGACCCTGTGGTGGAGTAAAGGAGGGCGAGCGTTATTTATGGGTCTGTGGAAATTTGAATGGCAATGTATCACATGCATTGGGGTGGTACCTGAGGGTGATTTGGGTCAGGGCCTTGGAGGTGGTTTCATTTTTGTGTGGATTGAGGATGCAGTTGTTTTGCAGCCTGCAGTTAGGGTGTGCATGCTGCACGTGTAGAGGGTGTTTTTAGGATTTTTAATTATTTATGTATTTAATGTGAGTTTTAAAGTGCGCTATCAGGCCAATGTATGTGGACGTTCTCCTGGACATGTGTTTCTGTTGCACTATGTGGACACATGGTACTTCACATGATTGGACATTGTGGATTTAGCATTGTTTTATTTGGCCCACCTACCTGATTCTTCGGATGTCTGCACTCCTTTCTCCATCCCTCCGACTCCCTCTATACTCTCCATTCCAATGGTGGAGGCACAGATTTCTTCCCAGGGGGTCAACTTGATGGGTGATTCTGATCCTCCCCCGGTAGCTGTGGCAATGTTACGGTTGACTGAGAGTATGCTCCGTACGCGTATCCGCAAGTCGTCCCATCGCTTTCTGCATTGCTGTGGGTTGCGGGGTGCGGTCCCCACCGCACTTACCCGCTGTGCCACCAGGGCCCATATGGCCTTCTTGTTCGCAAGTGCCGTCCTGGTCATTTGCGTCGAGAAGACGACGGCAGCATTCTCCTGGAGGGTCTCTGTGAGCACGGTGAGTTCCTCATGGGAGAAGTGGACCTGCCGCTTGCGGTCGCACGCTTTTTTCGCAACTTTTCCCATTTTTATTGTTTTCACTAGGGTGGCTAACGGGTTGGGATGTGTCTCAGGGTAGGATTTTTGATGCTTGTGTTGGGATTCTGATTTTATAGGTGTACGGCGTGCTGTTTCCCGTTCCGGGACCATGTTTTTACTTCCGTTTCCGTATATTTACGGTCACCGTATTTTGCGATTACCGCTCATTACGGTGACCGCTATGATGGGTGGCGGAATTGCACCTAGGGTGCCGTACGGCGGCGGTGAGGGGCGTTTTGGGGACATTTCCGCCATCGCGGACTTTGCACTTCCGCCATGGCGTAGTGCTCGTGCCCGATGGGTCAGAATTAGCCGCACTTTACTCCGTCGTGCAATGGCGGAAACGCTATTTACGCTATGGCGGTCAGGTCAGTTACTTTCCGCCAGGGTCGTAATGAGGGCCATAGTGATTTACTGTCCTGTACCTCTATCCTCCTCCCTCCTGTTGCCCGCCACCAATGGGTTAACTTGCTTAGCCCCCGCCGTTGGAGAGGCGGAGTTTATAACGGGGAGTTGGGGAACGAGGGGAGTTCTGGGTAAGGCGCGAGAGGCACCAGTTAACGTCTGTGAAAAGGGTAATAAAGAGATGTTGAGAAATCCCTGCGTGGGCGCGTCCTCCTTTCAGGCCTAGTTAGAGGCAACACTGGCGACGAAGGCTGTCTGTGCGCACAACGGAGTCCTCCTTTGGCAATCCGCCTTATCCTCCCTCGGATATCTGCCGAGTCTCCTCCTACTCCTCCTCCTCCTCCAGTACAAGTAACGTGCGCGTGGGCGTTTTCGCCAAACTCCTCTCCTCCTCCTTCATCGCGCCTGGGACGGCGTTCCAGACAGCTGCACAAGCACTGGGAAGTGCGAATCTGGTCCTGGCAGTCCACCGGGTCCGCTCCAACGACGCATGCCGGTGATCCCACCCGCGCCCTTCGGCTGCACCTCCGGCCTCTTTCTCCGAAGGGCCCATCCTTGTCGCCCGACCCTCAACTGCGCCCGACCCTCAAGTGAGTGCAAGTCCACGCTCGCTTGCGTGTTAGGCCTACACCAGCGTACGCCACCGAGGCAGCATTTTGGACTGACTGCACGCCCGCTGGCGTCCACCGCCCAGCAACATGAGCAACCCCGCGTCCAATCCGGGATCCCCCCAACTGGCCCGCGAGACGAAACCCATACAGCTGCGATTACCTCCGCCAATCACCATGGTGCCCAAGCCACCAAGGGGCCGAGATGGACTCACTGGATGGAAGACTTTCAGCACTACGTGCGAGGATCTGGCGATGGCGACTCCCCCAATATCAGGGACATCTTCCTGAATCTGGTGGGGGGGAAATAAAGACAGTTGTGAAAACGATCCCCGCAGCCCAACAAACCACATTCCCGAATTTGATTGGGGCCCTTGACAAACTCCTAATTATCGAAGTCAACCGCGACTATGAGCAGTATCTATTCAACAAATGCACCCAATTGCCACATGAGACAGTCGATGAATTCATAACCCGCCTGAGGGTGAAGGGAGCAAACTGTCAGTTCGACGCATTTTCCCTAGAAGAAGCGATAAGGCTGAGGGTCATAGAAGGGTGCCTGTCCCCCACACTCAAGAAACAGCTGCTGAAAAAAAACCCTCACCATCCCAGAAGTCAGCGAGCTTGCTCGCATACATGAGAGGGTTGATGCCCAAGCGTCATCCATGAGCAACACAGGCAACCCTAAACAGGACACCAATGAACTCGTCACAGCCATACAGCCCCCTCCTCAAGGCGACAGAGGGTCGCAACCATACAGAGCACCAGCTATGCAGGTTCCGCGCCAACAGAGAGAATGCTACCGCTGTGGGATGGCCTTCCCACACTCTCCGGGTCATGCCCAGCTCTATCCCAACGATGCACAAACTGCGGAAGAGAAGGGCATTTCCACTCTGTATATAGAGAGGGCATACCATTTCCTCCAATGCGCCCCCCAAGCACCCGCTAGGACGCCTCCCCGCTCGCCGCCCCCACAATACAATCAACCCAGATTCTACCAGCAAGGGCACGGACAGAGGCGATACGCCAGGGCCATCGACGAGTACCAGGCCCAAGGGTACCCACCACAGGTAGACCAGGCAGACCAAGCCAGATATTTCACGGATGAGTACGACTACCCGCCAACGGAATATAGGCCTGAACCATTCTACCACGAGGAGCCGGAAGCAGCATACAACACGCCATATGATCAATTCGACCAGGACAAATACGTCAATCTCATACTGGACAACGAAGAGGCCAGGGAAGACCCCAAAATCCCGATCAAAATGGGGAACTGCCAATTCCAATTCATGGTCCACTCAGGCGCTACTGTCAATATCATGGGTGAACAAGGCTACGCCAAAATACCAAACCCGCCAATGCTCGAACCATCACACTTGAGAATTTTTCAATGGGGAGCTGCCACCCCCTGCAGACAGTGGGGCGTTTCACGCAACGGCTCTTTTTGAATGGGCGGCAAGTGGACACAACCATTCACATCATCCGCTCACTTGCCAGAAGCCGATGCCTTCTCAGCTATCACACGGCATCCCGCCTGGGACTGATTGAGATACACGTGAAGGCGGGAGACACCATTACTGCCACCTCGAACAGACTGAACCCGAGAGACTCTGTCGGCACCATGGCGTGTTACCAATCCCAGGACCTTATCACACAAGGCGACATCACGAGAACGTTCCCCAACCTATGCACAGGGCTGGGTAAACTCAAGGCCCCTCCCATCAAACTCCATATCGACCCCTCGGTAAGACCAGTGCCTCAACACCCTAGAAGAGTTGGGTTCCACATGCAGGAGGCAGTGTCAGCGGCCCTCCAACAACTGCTTTCCGATGGGATCATCGAACCGGCAACGGGGCCAACGCCGTGGGTATCTCCCCTGGTGGTCGTACCCAAGGAAGGAGGAAAGATCCGGTTGTGCGTGGACATGAGGGTTGCGAACACCGCCATTCAACAGGAGAGGCATCCGGGCCCGTGCATTGAGGACATGATTGTGCAACTTAACAATGCCCGGATGTTCTCCAAGCTCGATCTCATCCAAGGCTACCACCAGCTGGAGCTACATCCTGATTCCAGGCCCATCACAACGTTCGCGACGCACGACGGTCTTTTCAGATACCGGAGACTGAATTTTGGCATCTCGTCCGCCGCAGAGATTTTCCAGGAAGCCATACGCCAGGTCATCAGGCCCATAAGAGGCACGTTGAATTACAGTGACAACATCCTCGTCTTTGGGTCTTCGAAAGAGTCCCACGACAAAGCACTACACGCCACGTGCGCAGCACTTCAGGAGGCGGGCCTCACACTCAACATCGCCAAATGCCGATTCAGCAAGACAAAACTAAAATTCTTCGGACACATCTTCTCCAGGTGAGGGATGATGCCGGACCCCGATGAAGTGGGAAAAGCGACCAAAAGGCTCCCACCAATCCCCTCTCAATCATGGCCTAGAGGATCACGGCCCAGGCACCCACCGCGAGAGGAGTTTGCCCATCTCCCAGACGACCAAATACCCTGGTACAAGAACATACGAATGTGCCCACTCGCATGCCCACCCGCATGCCCACCAGCCTGCCCTGCACATGCCGACACCTGCGGCATGGATGAACTCGACTAAACCATCTAGCACCAAATCAACACATTGTTAGAGATGCCATGACGACCTAGCTAACGGTCTGCACAGTCGTGCAACATACACACTGGACACTCCCACATCAATTCACACGAAGAACATGCTCAGTGCTATGACGTAGGCGACGGACATACTCACGGACGTGCATCTTTATTATTTTCAACATAGGCCTCTCAAATGCAGAAACGCAAGACGCATAATGAACTTATCTAAAAAGGCTTGCTCACGCTTCGTCTAAAACCATGTACCATAATGAGGAATATAACGAAGACACGATACTTAGGATAGAACAACACGACACCATAACCTACAGCGCCCTACATTAAATGGTTTCTCCTATGCACCAGGCCCAAGTAGGCCGCAAGCAAAAGCTTTCATGAACATTGAATGAGCAAGGGTTCGGTTGCTGACCCTGCAGAATGAGCCCAGCGAAAGCAGACAGTCAAGGGCACAATGTTGCAAACTTGCATACCGCAAGCCGACGCCAAGGTCGCACCTGCAAGATAAGCCCGGCACACAGTGAAAAATATAATATTAATTGTGCAGAATTCTGCCTCAACCACGGTCCCTACCTCACGTGACCGAGCCGAACTTGATAAGGTGCCATGCCCAGGAGGAAGAAGGCGTCTGGATCCCCCGTATCAAGACACAGGCAGATACAATTAAGCGACTCAACAGACATCTGTGACGGTGGGAGTAGTCGGCCTTCCTGCTCATGAATAAGTCCTCACATTGTCTGCACACACCCATAGTGAAACATTGTTGCAAGTGACAGGTGCACCGGGAGCTGGGAAGAGCGATGGTCCCAGACTGGGGGGCTCGCGGGTGAACCAATCAGAACATGGGACCCTTATCACTGACGCCATTCACATTGACCAATCCTCAGGGGTCTTCATGTAACAATTTTTATGTATCAAACTGAAGGGACAACCCAAGTATACCACCTGACTGACCCTTAACCAATAACCAAGTCTTCTATATGTATGCTATACTAACCCTACCACTCGGGCAACCAATCCAGAGTGGCGATAGGTTTTTGCTAATTTTGCTAAGGTGACGCAAGTAGCGCGTCACGCTAAGGTAAAAAGGGCCTGCGAGCCCCACGCTGAGGAGAGAGTGTCAGGACGGACGCATACGATCCTTGGCCATCCCTGCCGTTTTGTTTAATAAACAGCAGAATCACCTTGCTTCTTGCGTGTGTCTCATACTCTATCTTTTGGGATATACGGGAGGAGTTGGGGCCTCCCTGCCCGGAGGTCCGCGGACGGCCCAGCCGGCCCCGGGAGAATTTCCCCCCGACAAGTTGGAGGCACTGCTGAGATCTGTTTAAGGTCCGCTTTTATTTTTATTTTTCCAGGTACTCCCGTTGCGAGGAGGCCCGGCGGCGCGGCCCCCTCTGCCGCTGCCCCCTTTTGAGGACTACAGGACCATCGCGGAACTGCGAGGAGACTGGACGGCGCAATCCGGATAGTGGCCCTCGGGAGCCGGTTGAGAAGTATCCCGCCCGCGGTTGGTGAGTGTCCAGACGTAGTCCAGACGAGGGGAGGTGGTGAGCCGCTTGGAGGGGTGCACGCAGTCGAGCAGCCCCGCATCAAGAGAACTTGGTGAGTATGCCACGCCCAACAAGCAATGTGAAATTGTGAGGGAGGGGGGAGGAATTGAATACGGGAGGCGGGAGGTGTTGCACAGGTGCGCGGCGAAGGTTTGATAATTTAGTGTTGGCAATGAAATTAATGGTAGCCGGACGAGTGCGAGAGCAGTCCGCTACGTTACGGGAGAGAAGGGGGCGGAGCACGAAAACATCACGTGCGGCCGCTCGTAGAAACTGATTGGCCTAGGTAGCGACCACGTTTAAGGGTGTGTGTGTGTGGTTTCCTACGATTTGGCAATTATTGATCAATGAGTAGATGAGGTTCCCTATTGTTCCAGCAGCAAACTCGATAGATAGATGACGTTTCCCTGTAGGTGGTAGCTAGCTGGTTGCCTAATACGGAAGATAATTGGCTGGTTAAGCCCTCCTGTCGAGGGGCGTATCACACGCGAGGCGACGCAGCGTGCGCAGTCCGATTATATTATTGATGACCTTGTTCCAGGAGAGACAGGAAGACAGCTGTGGGGTTAACTGGGGTAGATTGCAAATGTATTTTGGACTTAAAGAGTATATGAAGAACTTACCAGTATTCTGAAGAGATCGGTGACGTCACCAGCAGGGCTTACATAGGACATCTCGAGAACCAGGCATCTTTTCATTTTTGAGTGGCGGGGAGGAGAGTTGTGTTAAGGGCGTGGAAAGGGAGGTATACGGTAATGAGCTGATAGGGGGAAGGCGAAAGGAGGTACGTGGCTGCGCACGGAGAATGCCGGCCACGGCAAGTGCAGAGGAGGGAGGAGGAGCAAGTGAAAATAGGACGGCGGTATAAGATCGTCACAAGGGGCACTCAGCCGCAGGGGGCTGCGTGCGCTCCGGCCGCAGGGGGCCGTAAGGACGTTGTATAAAGGAAGAAACTAAAGAAAGAATATACAAATGTAAATACTATATTTTACTAATTTTTCCTTAGCGGACTATCGCAAGTCCCCAAACTTACGGGGCCAGGTAAAGGTACAAGGTTGTATATTGTAAACTACTAGTGAGATAACCACTACCAAATAGGGGAAGGGTAACAAGTGGAGCGCTACTATGTCATACGGGACAGGATCGGGAGGGGTGGGGGAGCACCCTCACAATCCCGCTGCAACACATTTGTAAAACACTACCACCCCATAGAGAGAAGTTGATCAAGTACAGCATAGAATGGACACAGGGGACGGACAACAAAATGACGACACCATGGCCGCCTAATGGTAGCTTCGATCCATATACCCAACACTCACTATTAAACTATCTGCACAATACATACAAGGGGAAGAAGTTAACGCACCACGTGGAGGTGTTCAACTTGTGGGGGATGTTCCAGGTGTCCCGACCAGGACCAAACGGAATGTTCATTGTAGGGGAAACAACGGGAGAGAAGGAGATTAAGGAGGAGAGAGAGAGCGGGGAGAAGGGAAGTGAAGGAACACAGAACACGGGGAGAGGACAAAAGGGAGGAGAAAAGAGTGACGACTCAACCGAAAATGAAATAAAAAAGGAACAGAGCGACAATATACCTCTAGCGAAGGTAGTGAAAACAGAGGGAGGGGGGTTGTACCCTTTAAGAGAACTAGGAGAAATAGCAAGAGAACCATTAAGGGCAGCTGAGGGGTACTCGAACCCGGCATACAGCCCGCCTCCATATACAGCTACAGGTGGCCACACGGGAGGGGAGCGGACCAGTACAACGGGGTCAGCTCATGGGAAGATGATAGCAGGGGAGGGGAGGACCGAAGTAGAGCAGACTACGGACATAGGAAATGACGAGTGGGTGGCTGCACAGATACTATTAAAATTACGCGGTTCATTAACAGGAGAAGAGAAGGAGGTGGTGAGGAAAATGGACGAGGATAATGACAGGGAGAGTGAAATGGAAGGGGAAGAGGGGAAAAGAGAGGGGGAAGAGCAGTTAAGGAAAAAGGAAGAGATTTTGGAGGAACGATTAGCAGAATTAAGGGATGAACAGAATGAACTAATTAAGCAGTTCGAGAAGGGGGAAAGAGAGAGAGCACGGGAAAGGAAAGAAGGTAAGAATGAGTTGGGAAAAATGAAAGAACGAACGGAGGAGAAAAGGAGAGAAGCCGAAAGGCTAAAGACAGCGGCAGAAAGGGTATCGAGAGCAGCACTGCGCGAAAGGAAAAAAGAGCAAGAGCGGAAAGAAAAAGAAATGGCAATATGGAAGAAGAGATTAATGTCAGAAACGACAAGGAAATACGAAGAAGGGAGGATGATAGAGAGTATAATAGAAAGGGAGAGGGAGAGATGAGAAAGGAAGAAATAAGATGAAAAGATATTAGAAAAAATGAGTTGTGAAGTAATGGAAGAATTAAAAAAGAAAAGAGAGGAAATTGGTAGGGGAATAGCAGGGAGAGAAGAAGGGGAAAGAGAAGATAGGAGGGGGGAGAGTGAAGTAAGGAGGGAGGTATACAGAGGAGAAGAAGTAGCAACAACGTCCACACAAAGAGGAGCGAGTAGTAAAGAAGAAAAGGGAGGAACGGACCTAATAGACTTAAAAACAGTAACGATTGGGGGGAAAAAGACAGTTTGGGGGTTGCAATTTATGAATGACTTTTGTAGTGAGGAAGAGGAAGGAATGGGGAAGGAAGGAAGACACAGTGAAAGGGAAAGCCTAGACAAACTATACACCACCCGGACAAATAAAGACTCACCATGGATCTGCAGGAGAAAGGAAGAACTGCAGAGAAGTGAGGAGGGGGAGCATGGAATGGCAGAGGGGCAGACACGTGAAGCCACGCCGTCACCGTCCCGTCATGCATGCTCCACCACCCCACGCTCATTACGTGCAACATGCCCATTTAAACTAGCGCCCTTCACAAGAGAACTGACACCCTATGCAGGAAGGCTTAGAGACCTCCCTGGATGTAGACTGGGAGAACGAATACACACGCCCACCACAAATAAAGGAAATGATGAAAGAAGGTGAAGTGGTGGAGGAGAAAGAGTGGAATGCAGGAGAAATATGGACGAAGTTGACGATATAGAAGAGAGGGATGGAGATGAGGGGTGTGAGGACTCGATTTTGTGGAACCCAGGGAGTAAAACGGGACACAACTTAATGCCTCTTCTAGAGAGGGGAGGGGTTAGACCACAATATGTTCCTTGGAAGCATGCAGACAAGGAAAATATAAAATGTAGACTCCCATCATTAAGTGGAGGTGCGGGTAAATGGATATATGAAATGGAAAAACACACCGCAGGACAGAAGTTGGCAGTGGGAGATGTAAAGGGCCTCCTCATATCAATATTAGGTGATGCCGCGGATGACATCTGGAAGAGAGCAGGCTTCCCCGGGGTAACAATAACAAACACATCTCACGATGGGGCACCATTGGCAAACTGCAGACATGCATTATGGCAGGCACTGAGGGTACAGTATCCAGACACATCAGACATAGGAGCTATTACCTCGCGCAAGATGCGTGAGAACGAAGATCTTGTTGATTATATCCAGGAAATTCAAGAGAAGTGGCGTATGGAAACTAGAGAACAATGGGACAAAACACCAGCAATATTCTATCATATACTAGTACAGGGGCTCCCAGAAGAAGTCCAGAAACAATTGAAGAAAGTAGTGGGGATGGAAGCAAAAGCATGGCCAGAAATACAACTGACTATAGTGCATCATTGCAGGACATGGCAAGGAAAAATGAAAAAAAAGGAAGAGGATAGGAAAACGGAGGAGGCTAAACTAGTACAGAAGAAACTCACTAAATACACGATGGAAGGCGCACTAATAACTACACCTGCCACAATAACTCAAAGCCCCACACAGGTAGTGGCTGCACAGGACCCCTCCCAAATACAATCATCGCCACCCCAGCCATACACGACTAACATGGGAGGAGGATACACGACGCCAGGAGCTGGGTATTATAATTACAACCGGGGAAGGGGAGGAGTAATGAGAGGGAGAGGATACGGATTTAACACACAACAACAGGTGGGGGGCCTTAGGACATCCTACCCCACCGGGTACCCGACATATCAGGACAACACAGGAAGCTTTCCATGGCAGAACAGGGAACCACCGGTGTGTTGGATTTGTGGATTAGTGGGCCACATGTCGCGTACGTGTAGAGTGAGACCAGGCACACCATTGTGGAATGAACAGGGACAACAAGAGCTCCCGCAAGAACAGTAGGGCATACAGCAACAGCAGACATTGCAACAGACAAATGGACAGCAACAACTAGTAACACAACAACAGCCACGGACATACCTACCGCCTCAACAGCAGGTAGCGATTTCACAACAACCCCTAACACAGCAAGTACAGCCACCTACACAAGTTCAAGACCATAACATAACCTCGACCAATACCCAACTACAGCAAACACAACTGGGTAGGGTGACAGTGCTGGGACACAACCCTTACACAGGAAGTGGTCAATCAGTGTACCCCCAATAGGACAGCCCACAGACGACCTTGGTGTGTCCCATCCTGTCGATAACACCTAATAGTGCGGAGGAACCACGCATAGAGGTAACGATGTCAGGTGAAGCCATGAACACCCAAGGATTCTCTGGGGCTAGGGGGTTGGTTCCCTTTACTGATAACATTCTCTTATCAATAGGGGATTATGACATGTCAGTTCCACTTTTATATTCCAAGGCCTCACCTGCAAATATAATAGGGAGAGACATCATGAGCAGGTTGAATATGACGATCTCCTTTATGGAGGACGGCATAATTTGCTCCACTCCAGGAATTAATATGCTCACGGCGCGACAGATTATGCAGGCATACTGTGGAAAGACAGTGATTAGGGCTGAGCCAGTAGATGGTGAACTGTTCCAGTACGGGACAGACATGGCATTTGCATGGATGCCAGGGATAGAGGGAAAGATCTGGAGGAGGCCAGCAGCCTACTTGTTTAGACCAGAAACGTCAGCTAACGAACCAAAAGGACAGGTGATTTCGGTGGACATAGAGAGCATCATAGCAACCGCTGATTACATTGCACTGCATGCCCAAGACAGAGAAGGAAGAGCGTGGAGGGCAGTGATAGCACTAGCAGAAGGATGTACACTTACCCAGGTGTCAGATGAGGAGCTCTTCTCAGGTGAAAAGGAAGAAGGTGAAATGGTATTTATGATGAGTGTGGAAATATGGTTAAGGGTGACATACAAACAAGTGGCACAGAAAATTGCAATGGCGCTTGAGGCACCCACGTCCACCCCGGTTCCCTTTTTTGAAGAAGACATGGCAAAAGTACCCACATCACTATGGACTACTAGCCCCTATGACGTGGGGTGCATAAAAAGCATAGGGGGGTAAGAATAAAACTGAAAAAAGGTGCAATACTCCCCAGAGTCAAACAGTACCCACTATCAAAAGAGGCAGATGAGGGCATATGTGAAACAATAACGGCCCTTATAAATAATGGCATATTGGTCCTATCAGAATCCCCATGCAACACAGCTGTATACCCAGTACACAAGGCTAAAGGTGGATCTTGGCGCTTCATACAGGACCTTAGGCCCTTGAACAATATAGTGGAAGCAGAATACCCAATAGCAGCAAACCCGGCCACAATATTGTGTGGCATTCCGACAGAGGCGTCACGGTTCACAGTGCTCGACCTTAAAAATGCCTTTTTCTCAATACCACTGCACCCAGACTCACAAGATCTGACAAGCTTCACTTACAGAAACGCAAAGTGGAAACACACCAGATTGCCACAAGGGTACTGCGAGTCACCCTCAATTTTTAACAGAGTAATACAGATGGACTTGGGTAACATTGAAGTGGAAAGCACAGTGTTGCAGTATGTAGATGACATAATAATTTGCAGCACAAGCGAAAAAAGATGCAGAGAGGACTCATTAAAGATGCTGACAATACTAGCTGAAAAAGGTTACAAGGTAGACAAGGAAAAGCTACAATACTGCCAGGAACAAGTACTTTACATTGGACAGCTCATATCCCAATATGGGAGACAGATTGCACCACAAAGAGCACAGGCAATTTTAAAAACACCATTGCCACAAACAGTGAGAGAACTACAGCAGTTCCTTGGCCTGTGCAACTACTGCAGAGCATGGGTGTTTGATTACAGCTCATACATAGGACCTCTACTTGAGGGGTTAAAAGAAGCTACCAAAGGGGAGAAAAAGCTGGGGTGGACAATGGAAATGAAAGAGGCTTTTGTTGAACTTAAAGATGCAATATCAACCGCTCCAGTACTGGCCACCCCAGACTATGAACGACAATTTTTCATATTTTCACATTGCGACTCAACAGTGATGAAAGCAGTGTTGGCTCAAAAAACAAGCATGGGCTACAAACCCGTAGCGTTTTACAGCGGTCACTTAGATCCTGTGATGCTAGGTCATTTCCCTTGCGAACAAGGTCTCGCCGCAGCTGCCTTTGCGGTAGAGAAAGCATCAGCAATCACCATGGGGTGCCCAACCACATTGTTTGTGGAACATGCGCTATTTGCAATATTGAACAAGCCTAAGTCCACGTTAACAACGCAAAGGGCGTCAGGTTATGAGATTATATTATCTAGAGCTGAATTGTCAATTGTTAGATGTATCACAGTCAACCCTGCAAGGTTTATAGCAGAGGCAATTGAGGAAGGAGACTATGCACACGATTGTACAAAGATTACTGAAATATATTCATGCACCAGAAGGGTTGAAGAGAATGCACTAGAGGGAGGTGATCTCTTGTTTATTGATGGGTCATCAACGATTGACCAAAGTGACGGGATTAGGAGAACTGGGGCTGCAGTGGTGAAAATGACAGAGGCGCCGGTGTGTGTGGCGATGAAGTGCGTACAATTACCACAGCATTACTCCGCCCAAGCAGCGGAATTAGTCGCACTGATCTTGGCGTTGAAGGAAAGTTTTGACAAGCGATTTACCATATATTCCGACAGTGCATATGTCACATCTACTGTCCATTCCGGGTTGTCCAAGTGGAGGAGAAGAGGGTTTAGGAGAGCTGACGGCACCCCAGTGCAACATGCCCTCTTATTAGCTGAACTAATTGAAGTAATAAATGACCCCCAAGAATTAGCCTTGGAAAAATGCACCGCACACACTAATGGAGAAGATCATATTTCAAAAGGGAATGCAGCAGCAGACGCACACGCGAAGTATGCTGCATATTTTGGCGAGGTATGGAACCCCCCAGAGTCAGAGAGAGGGAGAGGGAGGGGAATAGCTAAGGAGCTATTAGTAAGAGAAGGGTACACCCATCTCCCAGCCACACAGATAATGGAGCTACAAGCAGCTAGACCCATGGCAGAAAAAGAAATATGGGTAAAAAGAGGATGTACAATGTCACCAACTGACGCACTATGGCGCCAGGGTAGCACTGGAAAAATGGTAATGCCACTGGCACTATTGAACATCGCCCTGAGCCAACTACACCACCCAGCCCACACAGGCAAGGAAGTAATCGCAGCACGAATTAGGGAAGATTGGTTCTGCCCCGAGTTAAATTCCCATGTGTCAAATTTTGTCAGCAATTGTCTCACATGTCAACAGTTCACGGCCGGTCACACGCTGAGGGTGATAAAAGGTACTATACCCCGGCCAGAGGGACCCTTCCGACACATCCATATTGACTATGTTGATATGATCAACGTATGTCAAGGAAATAGGTATATGATTGTAGTTGTGTGCCCATTCTCTAGGTGGATCGAGGCAGGGCCCTGTTCACACCCAGATGCATTCCGAGCAGCTAAATTCCTAGTAAGGGAGGTCTTTCCCAGGTGGGGAGTGTGCGAAATATTGCAGTCAGACAATGGGCCGCATTTCGCCTATCACGTCCTTACTGAACATCAAGCATAAATTTGCATGTGCATATCACCCGCAGGCCAACGGTGTATGCGAACCCCTGAATGGCCTATTAAAAGAGACAATTGCAAAAATACAGCAAACAACAAAGAAGAGTTGGCTGTATTGCCTTCCGCTAGCCCTATTTGAGTTAAGGAATAGACCAGGCTCCGACCACCACCTCACTCCTCACGAGGTGGTGACCGGACGCCAAATGCGCCTTCCTCTGACGCCAACATCAAGAGCATTTACCGACCATGAGAGCACTGCAAATGTCCTCGGTGATGAAATGTACCAATATGTGTCTTTTTTGATTACTAGTGTGGTGTTTGTGTCTCAACAGCTCGAGCGCACGCGGGGCGGGTCTAAGAGTGATCAACAAGAAGACGCGGATGAAGAATTGGAAAAGGGAAAACTGTGCAAAATTGCCAAAGGCGACCACGTACTACTCCGCAATTTCAATAGAAAGTGGAACAGCCCACGCTTCACTGGCCCCCACTTGGTAGAGGAGGTATCAACGAGAGCAGTAAAGCTACAGAACAAACGTGCCTGGAATCACCTGCACGACGTAAAGACCTGCAAAATCCAGACCCGCCCTAGCATCACCGACAGGGCCATTGGAAGAGCAGCAACAGCTTTGCCAACGGAGGAAGAGACTTGTACCGCAACTAACGGCCAAAGGGTCCCCATACGCTGCCACCCCTCTGATTCCCCAAAGACAACCACCGCTCACCCCATGGTCACACGTTCAAAGAGTAAAGAAACCTCTACCAGTTGAACCTGAAACACAAGCCCTCTGCCCATTGACCCCTACCCACTGCAATAATAACCCAATTGAAGGACATTGTTTTACACATACACATGTAAACACGTGAATGTTCTCTTTTTTTTTCTTTCTTTCGCACATGCAGGTACGGCGTATTACTGTACTATTAAGAAAGCAGATAATTAACAAAGTTCACTGCCCAGGAGGAGTAGATGATACCCTCAGACAATAACTGCCCTGAAGAATTATCGCACCAATTTGTCTATTACATACAAAGGCCACAGCACCTGAAAAGAAGGAGGATACGTGTCTACTACACAGCACTCCTCTTGACCATAGAGCAATCAATGCCCCACATCCAACCATACTTGCCTGTCCTAAGAGATAGATCGCTTAGATTGGCGTGGGAACAGCTCTTCGCCTGGGCACTGAACGACTACTTGATAGGGAGAGCTTGATAGCAACAACTAACACTAATAACAAGCATATTGAGAATTTTCAGGCGGGCAACTTTAACGTCGCAAGAATTAGCGGCCGGACTGCAGCAAGGTAAGAGCAAAATGCCGGTGAAACTAGCCTCTGTAATAAAGATGATAGGGATTTTGATGATCACCGGGTTTGTGGCTGCCTCTGTATGGCGGTACAACTATGCTATCAATATTTTTGCTGTTCCCAACCCTAATATACCCCCACCCCTGGCTGCAACAGGTGTTACGTCAGGTGGTACTAGCGAAATTACACACAAGGGTAATAGGGTTAAACGCAGCACATACTCTGAGAATAAAGATATTGACAACTACATACAAAATTCAGCACACGTCTCTAACAACATGTGGTACCAACACATGACCAAAATAGGTAAACAATCAACAGAAGAAGGCTGCTACGTCTGCTCATTGATCCCATACGCCATGAGTGCATCCCGAACTTTTGTTGCCACGGAAATAGATGAAAAAACAGCACGATGTATAATATACCTGGCACTGTTCCAAACAAAAGGGAGATTTCAAGGGAACACGGTACACCTGGTATGGAAATCACGTGACACATATCCGTACGAAAATAACTTCCTTAAGAGTTATTTGAGCTACCACAAGACCAGCCTACATGCCGAAGCATTCAGATACATAACAAGCGGCCCTGAGAAAGGAGAAACGAAGAAAGTTACATTACAGTACCTACCATGTGATTGGTACCCCACTGAAGCTCCTGGTAAACAAGGATGTTGGGAAAGACCACTGATAATAATAACAGGAAAGGTGTACCTGGGTGACAAATGGGACATAGGAGTGGTTGGCAGCAACATGGTAACGAGAGAAGATACTACAACTATTGCAGAGCACAACAACAGATGTTGGATGACTTGGGTCAAGTACGTACCCATGCTAACATGGATAGAGAAGGATGAGGACCCAATAACGATACTGCCGATGACTGCACCTAAAATATGCTACCAGCACAAAGGAGAAGTAGATGTAGGATACAACACCAACTGTGCAAGTGTGACAGAGCTACCTGAGGGGGGAGCAGGAACAGCAGTAGTAATGGACCATTACTGGGCCTGTGGAGACAAGGCGTACCACACACTGCCCCCTTTGTGGAATGGTGTATGCACAATAGCACACGTTAATGTACCATCACTAGTGGTGCCCCAGAAACATGTGAATATGGCGAATTTCCCCAAAATGGATGAAGGGAACAAAAGGAAGAAGAGATCTGCACAGCCTCGGAAAGGGCTAGAGAACCGACGCAACGGCAACAACACTGTCCTCAACAGTAGGAAAAGACAAGGAGAACCTCTGACAGGAAATTACCTGTGGGGAAGGTCGGAAACAGCACTCACCTCAATTCCGCCGGAACACAGACTATTCAGCAGAGCAGCTATGTTCTTCTCCTCCATTATACATCCTGGACTGCAGGCCTACGCAAACGCAAAATGGCTCCAGATAACTAGGTGGGAACTAATGATGACAATTAACTCTACAGTAAATGGATTCAACGCAATAAAAGAGGAATTGCGAGCAGTGAGAATGGTTGCACTACAGAACAGATATGTACTGGACCTCCTCACAGCAATGGAAGGAGGAGTTTGCGCAAAAATAGGAAAATCATGCTGCACATTCATTCCTGCTAACGATGCTGACAATGGTACACTCACGGAAGCAGTATCACAATTGGCCCAGATGCACTCCAAAATGATGGACGAAAGTAAAGGTGTAAAAAAGGACGAAAGCTGGTTTTCAACGCTATGGTCATGGATGCCATCTTGGCTGTCGGACGGACTGAAGATCATAGTTGGATGCATTATTTTGGCTGGAGCTGCACTTATCTTAATAAGGTTTTGGAAGGCCCGGAAGGCACGCACCACAGATGAGATGATCGAAATGGTCGGTATGCACCCCTTGATGCCAGCAGATGACGGGCAACACGCAGGCACCATAATAAAAGAGAGAGAGAGGTTGCGCAACCAGATCATCACTAGTCACCTGGATCCACCATCTGTGAAGCTCGAGAACCCAAGAAACCCGAGGAGCTACATAGGGAAATGGGTATATTGCACACCTGGAGGAACCTGTGTATATATGTACTGGTCATTTGAAGACCATGTAAACCACTATGGACATTTGGGAGGAGTGACTAAAATATGGAGAGTAAGAGGAGATAAGGAAAAGGATATGTTTGTGGTCGACAAGTCGACCAGAGGGGGGACTGAAGTGGGAAAAGCGACCAAAAGGCTCCCACCAATCCCCTCTCAATCATGGCCTAGAGGATCACGGCCCAGGCACCCGCCGCGAGAGGAGTTTGCCCATCTCCCAGACGACCAAATACCCTGGTACAAGAATATACGAATGTGCCCACTCGCATGCCCACCCGCATGCCCACCAGCCTGCCCTGCACATGCCGACACCTGCGGCATGGATGAACTCGACTAAACCATCTAGCACCAAATCAACACATCGTTAGAGATGCCATGACGACCTAGCTAACCGTCTGCACAGTCGTGCAACATACACACTGGACACTCCCACATCAATTCACACGAAGAACATGCTCAGTGCTATGACGTAGGCGACGGACATACTCACGGACGTGCATCTTTATTATTTTCAACATAGGCCTCTCAAATGCAGAAACGCAAGACGCATAATGAACTTATCTAAAAAGGCTTGCTCACGCTTCGTCTAAAACCATGTACCATAATGAGGAATATAACGAAGACACAATACTGAGGATAGAACAACACGACACCATAACCTACAGCGCCCTACATTAAATGGTTTCTCCTATGCACCAGGCCCAAGTAGGCCGCAAGCAAAAGCTTTCATGAACATTGAATGAGCAAGGGTTCGGTTGCTGACCCTGCAGAATGAGCCCAGCGAAAGCAGACAGTCAAGGGCACAATGTTGCAAACTTGCATACCGCAAGCCGACGCCAAGGTCGCACCTGCAAGATAAGCCCGGCACACAGTGAGAAATATAATATTAATTGTGCAGAATTCTGCCTCAACCACGGTCCCTACCTCACGTGACCGAGCCGAACTTGATAGGGTGCCAAGCCCAGGAGGAAGAAGGCGTCTGGATCCCCCGTCTCAAGACACAGGCAGATACAATTAAGCGACTCAACAGACATCTGCGACGGTGGGAGTAGTCGGCCTTCCTGCTCATGAATAAGTCCTCACATTGTCTGCACACACCCATAGTGAAACATTGTTGCAAATGACAGGTGCACCGCGAGCTGGGAACAGCGATGGTCCCAGACTGGGGGGCTCGCGGGTGAACCAATCAGAACATGGGACCCTTATCACTGACGCCATTCACATTGACCAATCCTCAGGGGTCTTCATGTAACAATTTTTATGTATCAAACTGAAGGGACAACCCAAGTATACCACCTGACTGACCCTTAACCAATAACCAAGTCTTCTATATGTATGCTATACTAACCCTACCACTCGGGGAACCAATCCAGAGTGGCGATAGGTTTTTGCTAATTTTGCTAAGGTGACGCAAGTAGCGCGTCACGCTAAGGTAAAAAGGGCCTGCGAGCCCCACGCTGAGGAGAGAGTGTCAGGACGGACGCGTACGATCCTTGGCCATCCCTGCCGTTTTGTTTAATAAACAGCAGAATCACCTTGCTTCTTGCGTGTGTCTCATACTCTATCTTTTGGGATATACGGGAGGAGTTGGGGCCTCCCTGCCCGGAGGTCCGCGGACGGCCCAGCCGGCCCCGGGAGAATTTCCCCCCGACACCGACAAGGTCGACACAATCACCAACCTCGGCGAACCACAGCAGGTTGCGGATGTCCGCTCTTTCCTCGGCATGGCGGGATACTGCGCGAGGTACATACCCCATTATACCTCTCTCACTGACCCGTTGAGGAAGCTACTGCAAAAAGACTCAACCTTTGAGTGGACCCCCGCCTGCCACCAGGCCTTTACCAGCATCAAACCCACCCTAACAGAAGCCCACCGCCTTGCCTACTTCAATCCCTCATGGCACACGGAAGTGGTTGTTGACGCGAGCCCGGTTGGCCTCGGCGCCATCTTGGCTCAAACCAGCGGCGAAGACATCAACCCCAGGCACGTGGTTGCTTATGCAAGCAGGGCGTTGTCAACCCCAGAACTGGCCTATTCCCAGGCGGAGAAGGAGAGTTTGGCAGCGGTCTGGGCATGTGAGCATTTTCACAATTTCCTCATTGGGAAATGGTTCACGCTGATCACCGACCACCAGGCGTTGTTGTCGTTGTTCGGGAACCCGCACACCAAAATGCCCCTGAGTATTGAGCGGTGGGGCATCCGTCTACAGGAATACGATTATGACATTATACATCGCCCCGGGGGTGAACTTAACCCTGCTGACTACCTGTCGTGACATCCAGTCGGGTCCCCATTAACCCGGAAAGGCGATGTCGCCTATGTGCAGTACGTAGCATCCAACTCGCTACCTCCGGCTCTGTCCCTTGAGGTGGTCGCCAACGCGTCGGCTGCTGACCCTACAACAGCCCTCGCTATCAGCCTCACACTGACCAACAAGTGGAAAGACCATCACAGAGCAATGCTGGCACACCCGGGAGTGAGCAGGCAGGAGATCGAAAGACTGGCTAGGGTGCACAGGGAACTGGCCGTCAAGGACAACAACATCCTTCTCAGAGGGTGCAGGATTGTCATCCCTGCCACGCTAAGGAGTGAGGTTGTCCGAACGGCCCATGAGGGGCACAGAGGGGCCGAGAACACCAAAAAATAGCTCAGGTGCCACGTCTGGTTCCCTTTCCTAGATGCAGCAGTAGAGGAATGGGTGAAGAACTGCCATGCCTGCCAGTGCACAGCCCTGGCTGAGAAACCACCACCACTACAGCACACGCAGATACCAGATCGCCCGTGGGAGCGAGTAGCCATGGACTTTTATGGGCCCACGGAAGCGGGTGACTACCTCCTGTTGCTAATAGATGAATATTCCAGATTCCCGATCGTCAAACTGGTTACCACCACAGCGTTTCCCCAAGAGGCAGCGTCGCTGGAGGAAGTATTCAGCGAGTGGGAAATCCCTAAAACAGTCAAGTCCGACAATGGACTGCCGTTCTGTGGCCACGAATTCGGGGCATTGGCGAAGTATCTGGGTTTCACACACATGAAGATAACCCCCCGCCACCCGCAAGCGAACGGAATGGCAGAACGTTTCATGGCATCGATTAAAAAGAGGATACAAAGGGCCAGGGTCGAAGCAGTCAATCCCCACCAGGCACTGTGTCGACTCCTACGAGACTATAGAAACGCTCCCCACGAAGCCACGAACAAGACACCAGCCGAGCTAATGCTCCGCTACGAAGTGCGAACCCGCATACCACGCAACCCATCAAGCAATGAACCGCCTGACATGGACCTACTCCAAAGGGATGCAGAAGCCAAAGACAGAGCAAGACAAGATACCGACACTCGCCGCCACGCAGTGACAAAAGATTTCCACATAGGGGATGAAGTTCTCGTCCAACAGCCAATGCCCAGAAAGACAGATCCGCGGTTTGCCCCAAGTCCCATGAGGGTAACCGCAGTGAAAGGTACAATGGTGACAGCCGAAGATCAAAACAGAGCTGTCACCAGGAACTGTCAGCAATTTAGACACTATGTCAGACGACAGGGAACGGAGCTACCTCAGAGACTGTGTTCCCCAGAACCGCGAGAGCCGCGGGACGACCTGAGGACCCCTCCGGTAGGAGATCCTGGAGGGACAAGCCAAGAAGAAGGAACTCAGGAAATGTCAGGGCCAGTTGCCCAAGATGAGAGACCACGACGTACCATCAAGAGACCTATGAGGCTTGTTGAAGAATGTTGAGTTGATGTTTGGACATATCGTTCGGGGGTGGTGTTGCCCGCCACCAATGGGTTAACTTGCTTAGCCCCTACCGTTGGAGAGGCGGAGTTTATAACGGGGAGTTGGGATCGAGGGGAGTTCTGGGTAAGGCGCGAGAGGCGCCAGTTAACATCTGTGAAAAGGGTAATAAAGAGGTGTTGAGAAATCCTTCCGTGTGCGCGTCTGCCTTTCAGGCCTAGTTAGAGGCACACCTCCTTCCCTCCCCCAAAGCACTTAACTTGTCCGTAATGTTCCAGGGCTTTGAAAAGCACCCCCCTCCATTCCCTCCACTTCCACCTTTTCCGCTCGGGGCGCTTTAGGTGGAATCTGCGTTTGCAGATAGTACCTTACACATTGTCATTAAATACATACATAAGTAAATAAAGCTGCACAGTCCGTCTATATCAGCCTCGGTACCATAATGCCAGCCAGTATGATATGATAGGTTTTTTATTACGTGCTAAATACCCAGAGGTTACTAAGCACAGACCAGGGAATCGAACCTGTGTTGCTCTATGTCATCTGGCTCCCAAGGCCAGCACCTTGCCCCTGAGCTATTCTCCCAAATAGCACACGCACAACCCACACAACCTACTAGAAGAACGATAAAATGCCAGTCCTTGGCGGTCCCAGATGCTACTATTCAGCCACACACATAAATCGTGGTTCATCGTGCGTAAACCTGAAGCAGCTGTGGCCCCTTGTGGACAGAAACCCAAGCAGACATTTAGACAGTCAGAGACACAGATGCTTGCAAATACAGACAGACAGGGGCGCCTCCAAGGGGTGGCCAGGGTGGGCCATGGCCACCCTTATAAAAATGCTGGCCCCCCCATCGGCCACCCCATGAAAAAGCAAAAAAATACACTTTTTTTTCTTCCCCTCTGAACTGTGCATGGACAATAATCACATGTGCAGTTCAGTGTGAACACATTTTTTTTGTTTGTTGCCGCAGCTCACCACCCGCGATGGACTGGATCAAGCCACGTATGATGGTGGCCCTACCCCCATTGATCGCACAATAAACACAGCCTGAGTGCACGCATTTCTGTTTTGGCTTGCACTTGCAGGCTTTGTTCACTTCCAGGCACTGAAAAGGAGACCTGGGCTGCGGCACTGAGGGATCGAGTGGTTGTCCTAGGCAAGCACTTCAGAGTTGAGGTATGTGGCACCAGGGGTGGTGCCAGGCATGGGCGTGGGAGGGCTAAAGTCCCCCGCCCTTCTGCAGCTGCCTATTTGCCATGCACAGGCCTGCTCGCTTGACCTCAAGCCGGCGCTCTCCACACCGCTTTATTTTCTCCTCACAAAACTGATTGTGGGGGAGGGAGGAGGCGTTAAAATGTAACAAGCCCATTATTATTAAATAGAACAATTGTGGAGGTGAGACGCCCCTGGAAGAAGAGAGTACCTGCTGGCTGAGAGATGAATGCTGGCCACATTAGCAGGATAATCGGTGTCTCTTTCAGTGAGGCCATTCTCCTTGTACCCATCGTGAAGAGTACACCCTTTGTCAAAAACGTGTTGCTGCGGTGCCTGCCAATTGAAAGAGCAGCTCGGCAAAGAGCAGTGCTGCCATCATTGCTGCCTATCCAAAAACAGGGCCCCTCCTGTCACAGCCGTCCCCTGGACTAGAGGCCCATGTTCGGTGACCTTTACTTTCTACCCCCAAATACCTTTGCCCTTCTACCTGCCCATTCGACAGGTGGGAGGCATTTCACTGCCCTACTCTCCACACAAGACACATGATTGCTGCCCACCTTCACCCCACCCTTGACCAAGGCCAGCACTGCACTGCCCTGATCTCCCTACACAATTCTGCTCTCCTCACACACACAATTTCTTTATACTTACACCTCCTTACGCAATCCCGACCATTCTGTCACCACCCAGAACAAATGAGCTCCTAGGCCTGTTGTGCACAGCTAGATTTGGTCCCTCTATATAGGACTTCTAGAAACATTTAAATTAAATAACTATCAACTTTCCCACTAACAGATGTGACTCCCCTCATTCTTGTGTGCACTTCAGAATGCTGCATTAAAATAGAAACGAGCACCCCTCTCTAATGCTTCAGAGGATGACAGTGTCCATATTACTTGCCAATATGCTTCAATACACCAAGTCCTTCCCTTCCTTGACATAGTCCTTACAACTTGCGGCACTTTCACCTCTCGAGTCACCTTATGTAAGCAAATAGCTTCAAATAATACTTTAGTTTAATTCAAATGCGGACTCCAAATAGCACTCCTCCCACTCCCAGAATGCTCTCTTTGGCTAGAAAGCTCCTAAGCATGTGCACAGGCTGGCAGCATTACTTGGCAGGGTAGCAGGAGGATTGAGAGTGACAAGAAAGAGTAGGATTTGGAGTAACGCGAATCCCCTGTGGACACTATAGCACCTTCCTCGCCCCAGTTGTAGATATATGAGGCTATAGCAAGCACCATTAAACACACACACTGGAAATGCTGCAACACATTTGCTGAAGACCAGATCCTTAATGAGCAATGCTTTCTGAGCTAAAATGAAGTCCAACAAAGTCTACAACATGAAATGTGTAATGCTTAATGAATGTTAAGGGACACATGCTTACATTGTGGTCCTGCAGATTTTGGGCACTGATACACACCTCCTTTCTGCCCATAATGCTGCAATGCCACCCGAGTAATGAAATTGGATCACATTAAGTAGTAGAACTTTCTGGTGTCCTTAGTCCAACACAATCTTTTGCTTTGCCCATCTGCCTTTGATAGTAGTTGCATGTTTCCAGCTCCATTTCCCTGGAACAAAATCTACTAACAGTGTGCCAACAGAGCGAAAAGGAGCAACCCTGTGTAAATAGATGGCCCTCCCTAGGTACAACATATGAGGCAGCCCATCAGGGCTGTTTTACAGACTGAAAGTAGGGAGAATACGCTTCAGTGATATATGAAAGGGCATTTACTTACGAACAAACCCAGAGTAGAAGTCATTTCAGATGAGGCTCAGAGGAAAGAAGTGCCCCCCAATTTCCCTAAGCAGTGAGTTGAAGTAATAGCCACTAAATAAATAGTGCCATAAATGACAAAAGCTGCAGGTGCACCTTTTGCAGAAGGGTCTAGTCGGGAGACTCACACTCTAAGTGCATGGCATGCTTTACTGCCATTTTTGGGCAATGGAAAGCCTACTTGAGTGTTTGTATGTGATGGTGGGGTTGGAGTGGGAATGGGTGGGGGAGAATACTACAGTGGGGCTGGCCTGGCAGGGTCTTACTGTGGCATGGAATGTTGTACTCGCATTAAGGTCAAAGGCAACATGAGTGTTCTTACATTGGGAGCACATGCTTCCTTATCTTGACTTGGGTCTTTATTATTTTACTGGTGTTTAAGGTCAAAGGCAACATACATATTGTTACATGGGGGAATATAACATGATGTGTGCAACATAAATGTTCTTATATGGGGGATTTGTGTGATGATATGCTATTTATATAGCGCTTTCACCAAAGCGATTTTCAGAGAACATATTTACATCAAATGTATCACCCAGCCGAAGTTTGCACTCAGTTAATGAGCTTTATTTATTTATTGCATTTATTGACATTGCGCAAACCCATACGTATCACGGCGGTGGCACAACTTGGTGAGCAGGGAAAACAGTACAGTACAGAGTAAGAGAGGTAACAAGTTGCAAAAGCAACATAATAGTACGAGGTCCATATAGGAGGGTAGAGATCACAGAGATCACATTGAAGTATGAAAGACAGAGTTGGCCTTGCCTGGAATTGAACCTGCGAATCACACTCGGATTACAAAAGCATGCGCTCAGCCCGGTGAGCTATTTTACCGGCTTGCCAGCAAGAGCATGTTTTCTTTCTGTGGCATTGCAGTGTATTACTGGTGTTAAGGCCAAAGGCAACATACGTATTCTAACATTGGGGTGGGGGCATTCGTGCTGCCTGCAAGGCTATATGTTTTTTTACTGTGGCATGACATTTTTTATTGCCGTTAGGGAGCAAATACAACATGATGAGTGTTATTATATGTGGAGCGGGGGATTTTTGTAGCCAGCAAGGATATATTTTCTTAATTTGGCATGGCTCTTTTTTCACTGGCATTAAGGCAAAGCCAACAGGAGTATGTTCTTACATGGGGATTCTGGCGCGTATTGGGAGAGCTAGCATAAACATGCTTTGTTATAGTATCGTTACTGGCATTATAGACAAAGCAAACATGATTATTGTCATATATGGAAATATTGGCATATATAGGTGCACCAGAAAGGACATGTGTGAGCACAATCAATATGAAAATGCTTTTTTACACTTGCAGAGTACTGGCATATAGCGGACAAAGGCATTATGAAAATGTGTTTGAAAATGCTCCGGTGCATTGTTGGTGGCTTGGAATCTAACATACTTTTCATGTCTTACCCTACAAAATCGATTGTAAACTGGGTGGTTTTTACCTAATTTATCACAAAGTGTATTGTAAAATGCACTAAATTTTAACACATTATTTAAAACCTTTTCTCAAGGGGACAAACCCCCTTTGATTGGTTCGACCTCCCTCAATACTCTGTCACTCCTATGTATTGGCTGGGGGCAGAACAGGTGCCCTTCCTTCTGCAGGCTCTTCTTAATGTGGGCCCTACTACATTAGCTCCAGGCCCCACTTGTTACAGAATAACGGCTACGCCTCTGGTGAGTTGGGGTGAAAGATGGATCTAATGGGCCAAAGGGCCAAAATGACATATCATATCATATCATATCATATCAAAGGAAGGCGTGATATCTACTCAGCCTACTGGGCTTGCAAAGTGGATGTCAGGACGAGGGTGGTTCAGTAGCCCAATAGGTTTAATGCCCGGGCTCACTAACAGTTTTCAAAACTGCCATCCAGCCCCGCCAAAATGTTGAGGCTGCATCCGCCCCTGTTTGGCACCCTGTGTGCCACCCCAAGATTTCCTGTGGCCTCATCAGGCCACCCCTATGAAAAATTTCTGGAGGCGCCACTGCAGACAGAGTCGATCATACGAACTAAACGCATCATACATATAGAGATAGGTGAATAGATGCATAGATAGGTACATAGACAGGTAGGTAGGTACACAGATAGACACACATACAGACACTTGGATATGGACTGCACATACACAGGCTGCCTATGAGTGGCTCAAATCCAAGGCAATGCGCGGATCGGAAAATGTATTTAACCGTTTACAAAAATGATGTGAAAGTTCATATTCAGCAATAGTTCCAATCAAGGGTGCTTTCAAATATTCTTCATACAAACTATGCATGGCAAAGACCACAGATATGCTCCCGATGTGGTATGGATTCGACAGTTATATCAGATTTGTAAACATCCATTTAAAAAAAAATGGAGTATGAGATTCACTCGAGTGGAATGCAATTGCAAAACCAAATGAACGATGCATGTGCGGCTGAAAAGGAAAGGTTGATGGTGAAGCAGCCGCGCCCGCAGAGGCATAGCCTCCCACACAGTCCATTAGCAACCTAACCATATGACCGACACATCGCAGCACCAAGCTGTCAACAAACCTGTCAGCGAAAGAGAAGGCTGCCCGCCAAAGGGCCAGATGTCACCACTTTCCCCAGCTCTCAGCACCTGCGCAGTACTTCCACTGTCCAGGAACCGAAGCACAGGGGCGTGTGCGTGAAACAAACTGCACCGAAGCCAGCAGGAACTATCTAAAAATCATACCAATGCTGGACCATTCTTTAAACAATGCTCTGTTTACTATGGACTCCGTTAACGTTGAAACTTCTGGTCCGTAGTTGAAACGAGACTCTCCAAAGAGGTCGCCTCAGACACGAGTTGAAACTGCTGTGTGAAATTCATTCTGATTAAGCTGCCGTTTTGAATTCGCCTCTTTATAATTTTTCTTTGAAAGTGCCAGGGTAGATAACAACAATGCATTAAAAAATAGGTGTTATCAAGCACACCTACAACGTGTCTAAGTAACGAACATCCATCCCCTCGTTGTTGCAAAGTTGTAGAATAATTATTTCCTGACTAAAAACAAGAAAGAGGAGCTGGAAAGCTAGACTACCCTCTAGTCATACTTAACTCTCTCCCACCAATGCTTTAAACGGCGCCAAAGAGTTACAAACGTTACAATAGTTCTCAAAACACAACAAGACATGAGCAAACTAAGTATTACTTTTCAATCCTTATTGTTGATTATCAATGATTTTTGAACTAAAAAACTATTGCAAATGTTATTTTCAATCAAAAGCCTACAATGTAATCTCAAATTATTCAGCAATTGCTTGGCGTCAGATAGGGGGGGCTCCACCTCATGCATACCTCCGTGGGGTCAGATGCCCCTTCCTAGGAACAGATATCTGCCCCCAGGGAGGGTTGCATGAGGTGGGGCCCTCCATTTGGGGTGGGGGGGTGAGTGCCACCCCCGTTGCAGTATAACATTCGCTGCTAATTTAGGGTAGCTCTCAGCCCCCCTAAAAATCAGCCTACGATTGTGCATTATTTTTTTTGTTTACCCAACTTCGCTTGGTGCAGATGGGCACATTAGTGTGCCATTCTGCCCTAGGGTGCCCAAACCCTACTGCCCCATGCATTGGGGGGCCTGTCCCACCATTTTTGGGAGCACTCTCCCCCCCACCCCAAATGGAGGGGGGGTGTACCTCACACAGCCGTTTGTAGGAGGCCCAGGGAGGCCTGCATGAGGTGCCCCTGCCACCCATTTGGAGTGAGGGAGGAGAGGGCCCCCAAAAATGGTGGGACAGGCCCCCCAGCGGGTAGGGCTGTAAGGTTTGGGCACCCCGGGGCCAGATTGGCAAACCAATGTGCCCCTCTGCACCAAGGCAAGTTTCGTAAACAAAGAAAAAAATGGAAAATGGTGGAACGCTTTTTAGGGGGGGCTGTGGGGCACCCCAAAGGATCTGGGAAGTTTCTAATGGGATGGGGCATTGACCCCCCGCCCCCAAGCCACAATGGAGTGGGTGCCATGTCATGCAGCCCTCCCTGGGACCAGATATCTGCTCCTAGGAACGGACGCCTGAGCCCAGGGATGAGTGCAGGACAGCCCCTCCCCATTATCTGCCCCTGGGGAGGGCTACATGAGATGGGCCGCCCCTCCAATTTGGCCATGTGTGGGTTCCCAGGGGTGTCCTCTTTTATAAAATGTGTGGGGTTCCCTGTTTTCCTTGCTGGCTTCGAAACCCTAGGCCCAAATCTGTAGGTGCTCACATGAACAAAATGGGCAGTGGCGCAGTGGGTTACCCTTTTCCTTTTGCGCCCCCGGTAGGTGTACCCACACATGTGAGGTACTGTTTTCATTGGGACACATGTGGGGACGCGAGAAGGTAGGCCACGTGTTGTTGGCGGTGTGTTTCGGCGGGTGGCCAGAGCGAAATGTCTGAGAATTTGTCTGCATTTCCAGCCAATTTCAGAGACATTTCCCTGTGTCCACTCACGGAAACACGTCACCAACAACAGATATCATACCTTCTTGCGTTCCCACAGGTGTCCCGATGAAAAAGGTACCTCACATATGTGGGTGCACCTACCGGGGGGGGCAAAAGGAAAAGGGTTACCCGCTGGTAACCCCAAGCCTTTCGCCACAGCACAATTTGTTCATGTGGACAACCTACAGATTTGGGCCTAGGGTGTCGAAGCCAGCAAGGAAAACAGGGAACCCCATGCATTTTCCAAAAGAGGACACCCGTGCGAATGCACAGAGGTCTGACTTGGGCGAAGCGGCCCAGACTTTATTACCCAGATCCCCAGACAAAGTGAACATTGTGTTTTTTCCCCACCAAATATCACACTTTGTCGGGGATTGTGGCTAATAAAAACTGGGGCAATTTGCGCAAGGCAGACCACTGTGGATTCCCACGGGTGTCCTCCTTTGGGAAATGCATGGGGTTCCCTATTTCCCTTGGTGGCTTGGACACCCGAGGCCCATATCTGTATGTTGTGCCGGTCGGCAGGGAGTCTGAAATTCCGGTCTGAAAACAGACTTGGGGTTACTTGTGTTTTAGGCTTTCCCCTTGGCGGCCAGGTAGGTGCACCCACACATGTGAGGTACTGTTTTCATTGGGACACCTGTGGGAACGCAGTATGGTAGGCCATGTGTTGTTGGGGGCGTGTTTCGATGGGTGAGCAGAGCGAAATGTGCGGAAAATGCGTTTTTTTCCTGACATTTCGGACTTTGCGGGGGTGTATGGGTAATACATTCTGGGGCGATTTGCGCAAATCATGCCTCTGCGGATTCGCACAGGTGTCCTCTTTTCGAAAATGCATGGGGTTCCCTGTTTTCCTTGGTGGCTTGGACACCCGAGGCCCATATTTGTATGTTGTGCCGGTCGGTAGAGCTTCTGAAAATCCGGTCTGAAAATAGACTTGGGGTTACTTGTGTTTTAGGCTTTCCCCTTGGTGGCCAGGTAGGTGCACCCACACATGTGAGGTACCGTTTTCATCGGAACACCTGTGGGAACGTGGGACAGTAGGCCATGTGTTGTTGGGGGCGTGTTTCCATGGGTGAGCCGAGCGAAATGTGCGGAAAATGCGTTTCTTTTCCCACATTTCGGACTTTGCGGGGGTGTCTGGGTAATAAATTCTAGGGCGATGTGCGCAAATCATACCTCTGCCGATTCCCACGGGTGTCCTCTTTTCGGAAATGCATGGGGTTCCCAGTTTTCCTTGGTGGCTTGGACACCCGAGGCCCATATCTGTATGTTGTGCCGGTCGGCAGAGAGTCTGAAATTCCGGTCTGAAAACAGACTTGGGGTTACTTGTGTTTTAGGCTTTCCCCTTGGCGCCCAGGTAGATGCACTCAAACATGTGAGGTACCTTTTTCATCGGGACACCTGTGAGAACGCGGGACGGTAGGCCATGTGTTGTTGGGGGCGTGTTTCGATGGGTGAGCTGAGCGAAATGTGCGGAAAATGCATTTTTATTCCCACATTTTGGACTTTGCGGGGGTGTCTGGGTAATAAATTCTGGGGCGATGTGCGCAAATCATACCTCTGCGGATTCCCACGGGTGTCCTCTTTTCGGAAATGCATGGGGTTCCCTGTTTTCCTTGGTGGCTTGGACAGCTGTGAAGATACTGGTGGGGGTGCCTGTACTTCCGCTCTCAATATGGTAGAGGAGAGGCACAGAGGACCCCAGCCAAGATTCTCAAGCGGCAGCAACGGACGAGCAATCAAGGCCTAGCTTCTCAGGAGGTGATGCAGGCTGGTTCTTAAGTACAGTGTAGTTCCCGAACCCCCACAAAGGAATGTCTACACCCTGTATTACTAAAAACACAGTCTTTATATATTTAATATTCCAAGGTATGTACACGATCACAATAACGCACTTTGTACTCGGAAATCAACAATGATAAATATATACAATTCTAAAGTGGTACCACCAATGTTATCCAATCTCATTAAAGTGCATCAACTGTACGGTTAAAATGTCACACAGATCAATAACGAGGAAACCAGGAATAGAGATAGGAAGGAACGTAAGATGGTTGAAACAATAGGCAGAATGCTGGCCTATACCGATAGACACAGTTCTGTGTGGAGGTCCCCCTACCTGGGCAATCTGTAAAATAAAGATATATAGCACAAGCCCAGTCCATATATTGTTCAATAGCCTTATTCCCTCCTATTAAGGTTTTACCCCCCCCCAATGTACCTGGTGGAGTAGAGTTCTTCGAAGATGCGTTGAAGGATCCGTTTTCAGTGACTCCCTTTAAAGCAGGAGCCACGGATCGTCGAGAGGCGTCGAAGATGGTGAACTTGTCGTCGACGGCGGCGATGAGAAGTTCAAGGGTGCTGAGACCCCGATGTCGATCCAGGCAGTGCTCGTCAGCGACGTCCTGCGAGGATGAGGTGTGCGGGGCACCTCGGCGATAGATTGTTCAGGACCGCAAAGAGTTTCAAAAGAGCTGTGGCCCAACGAGGGCGTCGAGTCGTCGAAGTCTTTGTGGCCTTCAGGTGGCGGGAAACCCATCTGCGGATTTTCCTCGGCTCGTTGGTTGTCCTCGACTTTCTCCGGCGGGACAAAGCGGTCGACGATGCGGACAAGGGAGTCCTTGGATTCAAATGTTCTTAGGCAAAGGAGCGGGCGGCTCCGGTCGTCGCCGGCACGGCCTCAAGTGGTCCCCACAGCTGGGCAACACAACTTCGACGGGCCTCCAGCGGTTACACAAACCTGCAAACCCTGGTCGACGGCAATGGACTTCGACAGCGGCAAAGTCTGGGTGCTTTGCTTCGTTCTCCTCAGCGGTCCCGTCTCGGGTCGGCAGCCTTTCGAGGGTCTGACTTCCAGGGAGCTTCGGCGAAGGTTAGCGGTGCTCGATGGTCCCTCGGAGCACGGGAAGAGGGCGCCTTACCAGGTCCTCTCTCGGATCAGTCCTTGACGAATTCAGAAGCTTTCACATCAGGTCGAAACAAATGCAACAGCAAGTCTTCGTCTACCAGCTGGGCGTCGAGGATCAGCAGTTCCAGTTACTCTTAAAGTGTAGACAGAGCTTCTGAACGCTTCTGAACAATTTCCAGTGGTGAGAGGTCCCCAGATATACTATCTTGTCTCTCATCCACACTGCTGGGTCACTCTCAGCAGCCAATCATACATAAGGGCATTCATGCAGTCAGTCAGCCAATCAGGCACACAGGGCATTCAGGCCATCCTCCTCCCTATCAGACACTCACAACAAGGAATGTGGATTGGGACAAGTACTCAGCCATTCAACACTACACACTGCATTCAGGCCAGTTTCGGGCAGGGCTGTCTCAGTCTTTGTCTCTCATACCAGAAACCAGACAGCCACAACAAGAAGTGCATGTTGGTCACACACTCCATTCACCCAGGTCCCACCCTCAGGAGGTACCCACAACATACAGTCACTGGGAAGGCTCCAGTCAGTCTGGACTGGACTTCACAACAACGCCATATATGGAACTTCCACCCAACAGCCAGTCATGGGGAAGGGACAGAGTCAAGGCTTCCCAGGACTTTGGGAAAACAAGGTAATAGGAAATAGAAAGCAAGAGGCCACAGGGGCCATCTTGTTTTCCATCAGGAATCAACTGATTCCAATGGCAGGGCCTGGGGATCCCCAAAATGGAGGATACTCAGCGCATCTGTCAAAGTCAGCATGGAGCTGCCACCAGCCTATACCCTGCTCGGCGGGCCACCCACAGGTGCCCAAAAACATACACTAGGGGCACAGGGTTGTACCCCCAACCACAGGTGAAGTAAGGGTATCCCACGGGTCTGTTAACCAAACCAAAAGAGAGAGAGCTGCACCGCCACGAGTCCCACATGAACTCCTGCGTGGAAAATATGACAGAACACCCGATAAAAAGGCAGTAAAGGACAACGATACGGAGGCCCTGTCCCTCCGATGCATTTCCAGCATCACAGTCACCCCCCCAGACTGAGGTGGAGGGTGCCTAATCTCCCACGGGATAGACACCCTCATCCAGACGATCAACATACCTTCTGGAAAGGCCATCTGCATTATCGTGACTCTTCCCTGGTCTGTGCTCTATGGTGAAGTCTAGCCCTTGCAGGGTAATGGACCACCTGAGCAGTTTCGGATTTTCACCCTTCATCTGCATAAGCCACTTCAGAGGCTTATGATCTGTTTGGACCTTGAAGGTAGACCCCGTAAGGTAGGGCCTAAAACGCCTAAGGCTCCAAACTATACTGAAACACTCCTTCTCAACAGTAGCCCACCTAAGTTCTCTACCCTTAAGTTGTCTACTGATGAAGATGATAGGATGTTCCCTCCCTTTGTCATCTAATTGGGACAAGACAGCTCCAATTCCGGTGTCGCAGGCATCCGTCTGGACGATAAAGGGTCGGCTCTAGTCAGGCGCACACAACAGAGGTGCCCTACACAGACTTTCTTTCAAGCCTTCAAAGGCCCTCTGACAGTCTTCCATCCAATTAACCTTCCTAGGTTGTTTGGGGGAAGTCAGAGCTGTCAGTGGTGCAGCTATGGTTCCATAGTCCTCCATGAAATTGCGATAATACCCCTTGAGGCCCAAAAAGGCTCTCACCTGGGTTTGAGTAGTGGGGGTCTCCCATTCCTGTATATCCTGTACCTTACTGGGAAGAGGTTGGATTTGACCCCCTCCTACCTCATGACAAGATATGTGACTTTCCCGTGAGCTATCTGGCACTTGGTGGCCTTGATAGTGAGGTTAGCCCTTTTCAAGGCCTGCAACACCTTACCCAGATGTGTAAAATGCTCTTCCCAAGGACTGTAGATGGCAATGTCGTCTAAATAAGCCACACAAAAGGCTTCCAGCCCACTGAGAGCATGATTGACCAATCTCTGGAAGGTGGCAGGGGCATTCTTCAACCCAAAAGGCATGACCTTAAACTGGTAGAGTCCCTCTGGTATTGAGAACTCCGTCTTTTCCTTGGCATGGTCCGTCAGAGCTATTTGCCAATAGCCGAAGGTGAGGTCAAAGGTGCTCACAAATTTGGCAGCACCTATGGTGTCCACGAACTCATCAGCACTGGGCAATGGGTGTGCATCAGTTTTGGTGACGGCATTGACTCCTCGGTAGTCCACACAGAACCTCCAATCCTTGGTACCTGCCTGGGAGCTTGCCTTGGGGACAAGGACCACGGGACTGGACCAGGGAGTGGTTGAGGGTTCAATAACACCCAGATCCAACATCTTGGCGACCTCATCCTGGATGTGGTTCTTAACAGTGTCTGACATACGATAGCTCCTGCTTTTGACAGGCACACTGTCACCAGTGTCAATCTCGTGCTTACACCACGGTGTAAGGCCTAGAATCAGCAAAAACAGAGAGGCATACTGCTGGAGCAAAGTACACCCGTAGATTTTTGAGAAGTGTCCTCCTGAATTACCAGCCTTCTAATGGTTTGAGAGACACTGGGGCAAGCATGACAGTGGTGGACAGGACCCTGCTCAAGGCAGACGACTACGTAGATACTCCTCTGAGAACCACCAGGTTAGCTGGTGGGCCTCCCAAATTATTGCCTGTAGCCCGAGTCACACTCGTAATTGGAGACAAGACAGCAAAGCTTCCTGTCCTGGTTCAGGACAATGTCCCTGCTAACATTCTGTTAGGTAACGATCTAGTCGAGTTGGGATTGATCGCGGATGGTCTTCCCATGACTGCTGCTGCGGTCACTAGATCACAGGTGACACCTGGTCTGGCTGTGAGTCAGGTACCCAAGCCGAAGGCGCGGCCTAAGGCACGACGAAGGAAGAGCAAGAAGGCCACCTCTGTGGAGGGAGCTCCTTCTCTTCCTGCTGTTCCTACAGCACCCATTGGGATCCATGCTCCGGACGGGCTGGGTCCTGTGGTAAACCCTGTCTCAACTCCTGTGGGAGAAGAGCCAGAAGACTCTCCTGTGGGAGAGGTTCTCAACCCGGAGGATCATCCCGATCTTCAATGCTTGTTAGCTGAAGGGGGACCCTCGTGGACAGACTTCTGTAAAGGACAGAGAGAGTGTCCCTCTCCCGAGGGTCTGAGGAAACAGGCCCTGTCCCAGGCACAAGGAGAAGTGCCTAGGACTTTCTGGATCTATTGGGAGGGTGAGCTCCTTGTTAGTGAGCCCACTAAGCCTGAGCCTGGTGCCCTCAAGAGGTTGGTGGTACCCCAGGTTTACAGGCCCTTCCCACTGCAGTTGGCGCATGAGGTGCCCTTGGCTGGTCATCTTGGTACCAAGAAGACTAAGCAGAGGCTCTGTGCCCATTTCTACTGGCCTTGGATGGGAGTAGAAGTGGAGTCCCACTGCAGGACCTGCCCAACTTGTCAGTTGTCTGGCAAGACTGGAGGCAGTGTCATTGCCCCACTGCAACCCTTGCCAGTGGTTGGCACACCGTTTGAGAGGGTGGGCATCGACATCGTCGGTCCCCTTGACCCTCCCACCTCAGGTGGACATCGGTTCATCCTGGTTTTGGTAGATCATGCTACCAGGTACCCTGAGGTTATATCCCTTCGGACTGTTACGGCCAAGGTGGTTGCCCAGGCTCTCCTGGACATTTTCACCCGTGTTGGATTCCCCAAGGAGGTTGTCTCTGACCGAGGATCCAACTTCATGTCTAGTTACATGAAAACCATGTGGAAAGAGTGCGGGGTAACCTACAAGTTCTCCACTTCTTACCATCTCCAGACCAATGGTCTGGTTGAGAGATTTAAAAAAACTCTCAAGGGCATGCTAGGTGCTTTGGCAGAGCCTCTAAGGTGGAAATGGGATCTCCTCCTGCAATGCCTGCTGTTTGCTGACCACAAAAGTGATGGGTGGAAGGTTTCGAATGAATCTAAACCACTGGCAATTGCTCTGGGCAACTTTCCACACCACCATTTTTTAGCCCGTCTGTGCCATTGCAAAAGGGGACCAGCCATGTGCAAATCAGTCAGCAGCTGCCGCCACTGAAGGTAGCAGCCCAGCCCGAACTGCTAGGCCAGGTCCCCTCTGCACAGAAAACCAAGCAACCCCAGACATGTTTCGGCCTTGTTGGACCTCCTCAGTGAGGTGCAGCCTGGTTCCCTGTGGTGCAGCGAGCAAGGGACCCACGTCTGGGCATACCCTCTCTCACAAGGAGGAACAAACTGACCACAAAAGTGATGGGTGGAAGGTTTCGAATGAATCTAAACCACTGGCAATTGCTCTGGGCAACCTTCCACACCACCGTTTTTTAGCCCGTCTGCGCCATTGCAAAAGGGGACCAGCCATGTGCAAATCAGTCAGCAGCTGCCGCCACCGAAGGTAGCAGCCCAGCCCGAACTGCTAGGCCAGGTCCCCTCTGCACAGAAAACCAAGCAACCCCAGACATGTTTCGGCCTTGTTGGACCTCCTCAGTGAGGTGCAGCCTGGTTCCCTGTGGCGCAGCGAGCAAGGGACCCACGTCTGGGCATACCCTCTCTCACAAGGAGAAACAAACTGACCACAAAAGTGATGGGTGGAAGGTTTCGAATGAATCTAAACCACTGGCAATTGCTCTGGGCAACCTTCCACACCACCGTTTTTTAGCCCGTCTGCGCCATTGCAAAAGGGGACCAGCCATGTGCAAATCAGTCAGCAGCTGCCGACACCGAAGGTAGCAGCCCAGCCCGAACTGCTAGGCCAGGTCCCCTCTGCACAGAAAACCAAGCAACCCCAGACATGTTTCGGCCTTGTTGGACCTCCTCAGTGAGGTGCAGCCTGGTTCCCTGTGGCGCAGCGAGCAAGGGACCCACGTCTGGGCATACCCTCTCTCACAAGGAGAAACAAACTGACCACAAAAGTGATGGGTGGAAGGTTTCGAATGAATCTAAACCACTGGCAATTGCTCTGGGCAACCTTCCATACCACCGTTTTTTAGCCCGTCTGCGCCATTGCAAAAGGGGACCAGCCATGTGCAAATCAGTCAGCAGCTGCCGCCACCGAAGGTAGCAGCCCAGCCCGAACTGCTAGGCCAGGTCCCCTCTGCACAGAAAACCAAGCAACCCCAGACATGTTTCGGCCTTGTTGGACCTCCTCAGTGAGGTGCAGCCTGGTTCCTTGTGGCGCAGCGAGCAAGGGACCCACGTCTGGGCATACCCTCTCTCACAAGGAGAAACAAACTGACCACAAAAGTGATGGGTGGAAGGTTTCAAATGAATCTAAACCACTGGCAATTGCTCTGGGCAACCTTCCACACCACCGTTTTTTAGCCCGTCTGCGCCATTGCAAAAGGGGACCAGCCATGTGCAAATCAGTCAGCAGCTGCCGCCACCGAAGGTAGCTGCCCAGCCCGAACTGCTAGGCCAGGTCCCCTCTGCACAGAAAACCAAGCAACCCCAGACATGTTTCGGCCTTGTTGGACCTCCTCAGTGAGGTGCAGCCTGGTTCCCTGTGGCGCAGCGAGCAAGGGACCCACGTCTGGGCATACCCTCTCTCACAAGGAGAAACAAACTGACCACAAAAGTGATGGGTGGAAGGTTTCGAATGAATCTAAACCACTGGCAATTGCTCTGGGCAACCTTCCACACCACCGTTTTTTAGCCCGTCTGCGCCATTGCAAAAGGTGACCAGCCATGTGCAAAGCAGTCAGCAGCTGCCGCCACCGAAGGTAGCAGCCCAGCCCGAACTGCTAGGCCAGGTCCCCTCTGCACAGAAAACCAAGCAACCCCAGACATGTTTCGGCCTTGTTGGACCTCCTCAGTGAGGTGCAGCCTGGTTCCCTGTGGCGCAGCGAGCAAGGGACCAACGTCTGGGCATACCCTCTCTCACAAGGAGAAACAAACTGACCACAAAAGTGATGGGTGGAAGTTTTCGAATGAATCTAAACCACTGGCAATTGTTCTGGGCAACCTTCCACACCAGCGTTTTTTAGCCCGTCTGCGCCATTGCAAAAGGGGACCAGCCATGTGCAAATCAGTCAACAGCTGCCGCCACCGAAGGTAGCAGCCCAGCCCGAACTGCTAGGCCAGGTCCCCTCTGCACAGAAAACCAAGCAACCCCAGACATGTTTCAGCCTTGTTGGACCTCCTCAGTGAGGTGCAGCCTGGTTCCCTGTGGCGCAGCGAGCAAGGGACCCACGTCTGGGCATACCCTCTCTCACAAGGAGAAACAAACTGACCACAAAAGTGATGGGTGGAAGGTTTCGAATGAATCTAAACCACTGGCAATTGCTCTGGGAAACCTTCCACACCACCGTTTTTTATCCCGTCTGCGCCATTGCAAAAGGGGACCAGCCATGTGCAAATCAGTCAGCAGCTGCCGCCACCGATAGTAGCAGCCCAGCCCGAACTGCTAGGCCAGGTCCCCTCTGCACAGAAAACCAAGCAACCCCAGACATGTTTCGGCCTTGTTGGACCTCCTCAGTGAGGTGCAGCCTGGTTCCCTGTGGCGGAGCGAGCAAGGGACCACGTCTGGGCATACCCTCTCTCACAAGGAGAAACAAACTGACCACAAAAGTGATGCGTGGAAGGTTTTGAATGAATCTAAACCACTGGCAATTGCTCTGGGCAACCTTCCACACCACCGTTTTTTAGCCCGTCTGCGCCATTGCAAAAGGGGACCAGCCATGTGCAAATCAGTCAGCAGCTGCCGCCACCGAAGGTAGCAGCCAGCCCGAACTGCTAGGCCCTGTCCCCTCTGCACAGAAAACCAAGCAACCCCAGACATGTTTCGGCCTTGTTGGACCTCCTCAGTGAGGTGCAGCCTGGTTCCTTGTGGCGCAGCGAGCAAGGGACCCACGTCTGGGCATACCCTCTCTCACAAGGAGAAACAAACTGACCACAAAAGTGATGGGTGGAAGGTTTCGAATGAATCTAAACCACTGGCAATTGCTCTGGGCAACCTTCCACACCACCGTTTTTTAGCCCGTCTGCGCCATTGCAAAAGGGGACCAGCCATGTGCAAATCAGTCAGCTGCTGCCGCCACCGAAGGTAGCAGCCCAGCCCGAACTGCTAGGCCAGGTCCCCTCTGCACAGAAAACCAAGCAACCCCAGACATGTTTCGGCCTTGTTGGACCTCCTCAGTGAGGTGCAGCCTGGTTCCCTGTGGCGCAGCGAGCAAGGGACCCACGTCTGGGCATACCCTCTCTCACAAGGAGAAACAAACTGACCACAAAAGTGATGGGTGAAAGGTTTCGAATGAATCTAAACCACTGGCAATTGCTCTGGGCAACCTTCCACACCACCATTTTTTAGCCCGTCTGCGCCATTGCAAAAGGGGACCAGCCATGTGCAAATCAGTCAGCAGCTGCCGCCACCGAAGGTAGCAGCCCAGCCCGAACTGCTAGGCCAGGTCCCCTCTGCACAGAAAACCAAGCAACCCCAGACATGTTTCGGCCTTGTTGGACCTCCTCAGTGAGGTGCAGCCTGGTTCCCTGTGGCGCAGCGAGCAAGGGACCCACGTCTGGGCATACCCTCTCTCACAAGGAGAAACAAACTGACCACAAAAGTGATGGGTGGAAGGTTTCGAATGAATCTAAACCACTGGCAATTGCTCTGGGCAACCTTCCACACCACCGTTTTTTAGCCCGTCTGCGCCATTGCAAAAGGGGACCAGCCATGTGCAAATCAGTCAGCAGCTGCCGCCACCGAAGGTAGCAGCCCAGCCCGAACTGCTAGGCCAGGTCCCCTCTGCACAGAAAACCAAGCAACCCCAGACATGTTTCGGCCTTGTTGGACCTCCTCAGTGAGGTGCAGCCTGGTTCCCTGTGGCGCAGCGAGCAAGGGACCCACGTCTGGGCATACCCTCTCTCACAAGGAGAAACAAACTGACCACAAAAGTGATGGGTGAAAGGTTTCGAATTAATCTAAACCACTGGCAATTGCTCTGGGCAACCTTCCACACCACCATTTTTTAGCCCGTCTGCGCCATTGCAAAAGGGGACCAGCCATGTGCAAATCAGTCAGCAGCTGCCGCCACCGAAGGTAGCAGCCCAGCCCGAACTGCTAGGCCAGGTCCCCTCTGCACAGAAAACCAAGCAACCCAGACATGTTTCGGCCTTGTTGGACCTCCTCAGTGAGGTGCAGCCTGGTTCCCTGTGGCGCAGCGAGCAAGGGACCCACGTCTGGGCAGACCCTCTCTCACAAGGAGAAACAAACTGACCACAAAAGTGATGGGTGGAAGGTTTCGAATGAATCTAAACCACTGGCAATTGCTCTTTGCAACCTTCCACACCACCGTTTTTTAGCCCGTCTGCGCCATTGCAAAAGGGGACCAGCCATGTGCAAATCAGTCAGCAGCTGCCGCCACCGAAGGTAGCAGCCCAGCCTGAACTGCTAGGCCAGGTCCCCTCTGCACAGAAAACCAAGCAACCCCAGACATGTTTCGGCCTTGTTGGACCTCCTCAGTGAGGTGCAGCCTGGTTCCCTGTGGCGCAGCGAGCAAGGGACCCATGTCTGGGCATACCCTCTCTCACAAGGAGAAACAAACTGACCACAAAAGTGATGGGTGGAAGGTTTCGAATGAATCTAAACCACTGGCAATTGCTCTGGGCAACCTTCCACACCACCGTTTTTTAGCCCGTCTGCGCCATTGCAAAAGGGGACCAGCCATGTGCAAATCAGTCAGCAGCTGCCGCCACCGAAGGTAGCTGCCCAGCCCGAACTGCTAGGCCAGGTCCCCTCTGCACAGAAAACCTAGCAACCCCAGACATGTTTCGGCCTTGTTGGACCTCCTCAGTGAGGTGCAGCCTGGTTCCCTGTGGCGCAGCGAGCAAGGGACCCACGTCTGGGCATACCCTCTCTCACAAGGAGAAACAAACTGACCACAAAAGTGATGGGTGGAAGGTTTCGAATGAATCTAAACCACTGGCAATTGCTCTGGGCAACCTTCCACACCACCGTTTTTTAGCCCGTCTGCGCCATTGCAAAAGGGGACCAGCCATGTGCAAAGCAGTCAGCAGCTGCCGCCACCGAAGGTAGCAGCCCAGCCCGAACTGCTAGGCCAGATCCCCTCTGCACAGAAAACCAAGCAACCCCAGACATGTTTCGGCCTTGATGGACCTCCTCAGTGAGGTGCAGCCTGGTTCCCTGTGGCGCAGCGACCAAGGGACCAACGTCTGGGCATACCCTCTCTCACAAGGAGAAACAAACTGACCACAAAAGTGATGGGTGGAAGTTTTCGAATGAATCTAAACCACTGGCAATTGTTCTGGGCAACCTTCCACACCACCGTTTTTTAGCCCGTCTGCGCCATTGCAAAAGGGTACCAGCCATGTGCAAATCAGTCAACAGCTGCCGCCACCGAAGGTAGCAGCCCAGCCCGAACTGCTAGGCCAGGTCCCCTCTGCACAGAAAACCAAGCAACCCCAGACATGTTTCAGCCTTGTTGGACCTCCTCAGTGAGGTGCAGCCTGGTTCCCTGTGGCGCAGCGAGCAAGGGACCCACGTCTGGGCATACCCTCTCTCACAAGGAGAAACAAACTGACCACAAAAGTGATGGGTGGAAGGTTTCGAATGAATCTAAACCACTGGCAATTGCTCTGGGCAACCTTCCACACCACCGTTTTTTATCCCGTCTGCGCCATTGCAAAAGGGGACCAGCCATGTGCAAATCAGTCAGCAGCTGCCGCCACCGATAGTAGCAGCCCAGCCCGAACTGCTAGGCCAGGTCCCCTCTGCACAGAAAACCAAGCAACCCCAGACATGTTTCGGCCTTGTTGGACCTCCTCAGTGAGGTGCAGCCTGGTTCCCTGTGGCGCAGCGAGCAAGGGACCCACGTCTGGGCATACCCTCTCTCACAAGGAGAAACAAACTGACCACAAAAGTGATGGGTGGAAGGTTTCGAATGAATCTAAACCACTGGCAATTGCTCTGGGCAACCTTCCACACCACCGTTTTTTAGCCCGTCTGCGCCATTGCAAAAGGGGACCAGCCATGTGCAAATCAGTCAGCAGCTGCCGCCACCGAAGGTAGCAGCCAGCCCGAACTGCTAGGCCCTGTCCCCTCTGCACAGAAAACCAAGCAACCCCAGACATGTTTCGGCCTTGTTGGACCTCCTCAGTGAGGTGCAGCCTGGTTCCTTGTGGCGCAGCGAGCAAGGGACCCACGTCTGGGCATACCCTATCTCACAAGGAGAAACAAACTGACCACAAAAGTGATGGGTGGAAGGTTTCGAATGAATCTAAACCACTGGCAATTGCTCTGGGCAACCTTCCACACCACCGTTTTTTAGCCCGTCTGTGCCATTGCAAAAGGGGACCAGCCATGTGCAAATCAGTCAGCAGCTGCCGCCACCGAAGGTAGCAGCCCAGCCCGAACTGCTAGGCCAGGTCCCCTCTGCACAGAAAACCAAGCAACCCCAGACATGTTTCGGCCTTGTTGGACCTCCTCAGTGAGGTGCAGCCTGGTTCCCTGTGGCGCAGCGAGCAAGGGACCCACGTCTGGGCATACCCTCTCTCACAAGGAGAAACAAACTGACCACAAAAGTGATGGGTGAAAGGTTTCGAATGAATCTAAACCACTGGCAATTGCTCTGGGCAACCTTCCACACCACCGTTTTTTAGCCCGTCTGCGCCATTGCAAAAGGGGACCAGCCATGTGCAAATCAGTCAGCAGCTGCCGCCACCGAAGGTAGCAGCCCAGCCCGAACTGCTAGGCCAGGTCCCCTCTGCACAGAAAACCAAGCAACCCCAGACATGTTTCGGCCTTGTTGGACCTCCTCAGTGAGGTGCAGCCTGGTTCCCTGTGGCGCAGCGAGCAAGGGACCCACGTCTGGGCATACCCTCTCTCACAAGGAGAAACAAACTGACCACAAAAGTGATGGGTGGAAGGTTTCGAATGAATCTAAACCACTGGCAATTGCTCTGGGCAACCTTCCACACCACCGTTTTTTAGCCCGTCTGCGCCATTGCAAAAGGGGACCAGCCATGTGCAAATCAGTCAGCAGCTGCCGCCACCGAAGGTAGCAGCCAGCCCGAACTGCTAGGCCCTGTCCCCTCTGCACAGAAAACCAAGCAACCCCAGACATGTTTCGGCCTTGTTGGACCTCCTCAGTGAGGTGCAGCCTGGTTCCTTGTGGCGCAGCGAGCAAGGGACCCACGTCTGGGCATACCCTCTCTCACAAGGAGAAACAAACTGACCACAAAAGTGATGGGTGAAAGGTTTCGAATGAATCTAAACCACTGGCAATTGCTCTGGGCAACCTTCCACACCACCATTTTTTAGCCCGTCTGCGCCATTGCAAAAGGGGACCAGCCATGTGCAAATCAGTCAGCAGCTGCCGCCACCGAAGGTAGCAGCCCAGCCCGAACTGCTAGGCCAGGTCCCCTCTGCACAGAAAACCAAGCAACCCCAGACATGTTTCGGCCTTGTTGGACCTCCTCAGTGAGGTGCAGCCTGGTTCCCTGTGGCGGAGCGAGCAAGGGACCACGTCTGGGCATACCCTCTCTCACAAGGAGAAACAAACTGACCACAAAAGTGATGCGTGGAAGGTTTTGAATGAATCTAAACCACTGGCAATTGCTCTGGGCAACCTTCCACACCACCGTTTTTTAGCCCGTCTGCGCCATTGCAAAAGGGGACCAGCCATGTGCAAATCAGTCAGCAGCTGCCGCCACCGAAGGTAGCAGCCAGCCCGAACTGCTAGGCCCTGTCCCCTCTGCACAGAAAACCAAGCAACCCCAGACATGTTTCGGCCTTGTTGGACCTCCTCAGTGAGGTGCAGCCTGGTTCCTTGTGGCGCAGCGAGCAAGGGACCCACGTCTGGGCATACCCTCTCTCACAAGGAGAAACAAACTGACCACAAAAGTGATGGGTGGAAGGTTTCGAATGAATCTAAACCACTGGCAATTGCTCTGGGCAACCTTCCACACCACCGTTTTTTAGCCCGTCTGCGCCATTGCAAAAGGGGACCAGCCATGTGCAAATCAGTCAGCTGCTGCCGCCACCGAAGGTAGCAGCCCAGCCCGAACTGCTAGGCCAGGTCCCCTCTGCACAGAAAACCAAGCAACCCCAGACATGTTTCGGCCTTGTTGGACCTCCTCAGTGAGGTGCAGCCTGGTTCCCTGTGGCGCAGCGAGCAAGGGACCCACGTCTGGGCATACCCTCTCTCACAAGGAGAAACAAACTGACCACAAAAGTGATGGGTGAAAGGTTTCGAATGAATCTAAACCACTGGCAATTGCTCTGGGCAACCTTCCACACCACCATTTTTTAGCCCGTCTGCGCCATTGCAAAAGGGGACCAGCCATGTGCAAATCAGTCAGCAGCTGCCGCCACCGAAGGTAGCAGCCCAGCCCGAACTGCTAGGCCAGGTCCCCTCTGCACAGAAAACCAAGCAACCCCAGACATGTTTCGGCCTTGTTGGACCTCCTCAGTGAGGTGCAGCCTGGTTCCCTGTGGCGCAGCGAGCAAGGGACCCACGTCTGGGCATACCCTCTCTCACAAGGAGAAACAAACTGACCACAAAAGTGATGGGTGGAAGGTTTCGAATGAATCTAAACCACTGGCAATTGCTCTGGGCAACCTTCCACACCACCGTTTTTTAGCCCGTCTGCGCCATTGCAAAAGGGGACCAGCCATGTGCAAATCAGTCAGCAGCTGCCGCCACCGAAGGTAGCAGCCCAGCCCAAACTGCTAGGCCAGGTCCCCTCTGCACAGAAAAGCAACCCCAGACATGTTTCGGCCTTGTTGGACCTCCTCAGTGAGGTGCAGCCTGGTTCCCTGTGGCGCAGCGAGCAAGGGACCCACGTCTGGGCATACCCTCTCTCACAAGGAGAAACAAACTGACCACAAAAGTGATGGGTGAAAGGTTTCGAATTAATCTAAACCACTGGCAATTGCTCTGGGCAACCTTCCACACCACCATTTTTTAGCCCGTCTGCGCCATTGCAAAAGGGGACCAGCCATGTGCAAATCAGTCAGCAGCTGCCGCCACCGAAGGTAGCAGCCCAGCCCGAACTGCTAGGCCAGGTCCCCTCTGCACAGAAAACCAAGCAACCCAGACATGTTTCGGCCTTGTTGGACCTCCTCAGTGAGGTGCAGCCTGGTTCCCTGTGGCGCAGCGAGCAAGGGACCCACGTCTGGGCAGACCCTCTTTCACAAGGAGAAACAAACTGACCACAAAAGTGATGGGTGGAAGGTTTCGAATGAATCTAAACCACTGGCAATTGCTCTTTGCAACCTTCCACACCACCGTTTTTTAGCCCGTCTGCGCCATTGCAAAAGGGGACCAGCCATGTGCAAATCAGTCAGCAGCTGCCGCCACCGAAGGTAGCAGCCCAGCCTGAACTGCTAGGCCAGGTCCCCTCTGCACAGAAAACCAAGCAACCCCAGACATGTTTCGGCCTTGTTGGACCTCCTCAGTGAGGTGCAGCCTGGTTCCCTGTGGCGCAGCGAGCAAGGGACCCATGTCTGGGCATACCCTCTCTCACAAGGAGAAACAAACTGACCACAAAAGTGATGGGTGGAAGGTTTCGAATGAATCTAAACCACTGGCAATTGCTCTGGGCAACCTTCCACACCACCGTTTTTTAGCCCGTCTGCGCCATTGCAAAAGGGGACCAGCCATGTGCAAATCAGTCAGCAGCTGCCGCCACCGAAGGTAGCTGCCCAGCCCGAACTGCTAGGCCAGGTCCCCTCTGCACAGAAAACCAAGCAACCCCAGACATGTTTCGGCCTTGTTGGACCTCCTCAGTGAGGTGCAGCCTGGTTCCCTGTGGCGCAGCGAGCAAGGGACCCACGTCTGGGCATACCCTCTCTCACAAGGAGAAACAAACTGACCACAAAAGTGATGGGTGGAAGGTTTCGAATGAATCTAAACCACTGGCAATTGCTCTGGGCAACCTTCCACACCACCGTTTTTTAGCCCGTCTGCGCCATTGCAAAAGGGGACCAGCCATGTGCAAAGCAGTCAGCAGCTGCCGCCACCGAAGGTAGCAGCCCAGCCCGAACTGCTAGGCCAGATCCCCTCTGCACAGAAAACCAAGCAACCCCAGACATGTTTCGGCCTTGATGGACCTCCTCAGTGAGGTGCAGCCTGGTTCCCTGTGGCGCAGCGACCAAGGGACCAACGTCTGGGCATACCCTCTCTCACAAGGAGAAACAAACTGACCACAAAAGTGATGGGTGGAAGTTTTCGAATGAATCTAAACCACTGGCAATTGTTCTGGGCAACCTTCCACACCACCGTTTTTTAGCCCGTCTGCGCCATTGCAAAAGGGTACCAGCCATGTGCAAATCAGTCAACAGCTGCCGCCACCGAAGGTAGCAGCCCAGCCCGAACTGCTAGGCCAGGTCCCCTCTGCACAGAAAACCAAGCAACCCCAGACATGTTTCAGCCTTGTTGGACCTCCTCAGTGAGGTGCAGCCTGGTTCCCTGTGGCGCAGCGAGCAAGGGACCCACGTCTGGGCATACCCTCTCTCACAAGGAGAAACAAACTGACCACAAAAGTGATGGGTGGAAGGTTTCGAATGAATCTAAACCACTGGCAATTGCTCTGGGCAACCTTCCACACCACCGTTTTTTATCCCGTCTGCGCCATTGCAAAAGGGGACCAGCCATGTGCAAATCAGTCAGCAGCTGCCGCCACCGATAGTAGCAGCCCAGCCCGAACTGCTAGGCCAGGTCCCCTCTGCACAGAAAACCAAGCAACCCCAGACATGTTTCGGCCTTGTTGGACCTCCTCAGTGAGGTGCAGCCTGGTTCCCTGTGGCGCAGCGAGCAAGGGACCCACGTCTGGGCATACCCTTCTCACAAGGAGAAACAAACTGACCACAAAAGTGATGGGTGGAAGGTTTCGAATGAATCTAAACCACTGGCAATTGCTCTGGGCAACCTTCCACACCACCGTTTTTTAGCCCGTCTGCGCCATTGCAAAAGGGGACCAGCCATGTGCAAATCAGTCAGCAGCTGCCGCCACCGAAGGTAGCAGCCAGCCCGAACTGCTAGGCCCTGTCCCCTCTGCACAGAAAACCAAGCAACCCCAGACATGTTTCGGCCTTGTTGGACCTCCTCAGTGAGGTGCAGCCTGGTTCCTTGTGGCGCAGCGAGCAAGGGACCCACGTCTGGGCATACCCTATCTCACAAGGAGAAACAAACTGACCACAAAAGTGATGGGTGGAAGGTTTCGAATGAATCTAAACCACTGGCAATTGCTCTGGGCAACCTTCCACACCACCGTTTTTTAGCCCGTCTGTGCCATTGCAAAAGGGGACCAGCCATGTGCAAATCAGTCAGCAGCTGCCTCCACCGAAGGTAGCAGCCCAGCCCGAACTGCTAGGCCAGGTCCCCTCTGCACAGAAAACCAAGCAACCCCAGACATGTTTCGGCCTTGTTGGACCTCCTCAGTGAGGTGCAGCCTGGTTCCCTGTGGCGCAGCGAGCAAGGGACCCACGTCTGGGCATACCCTCTCTCACAAGGAGAAACAAACTGACCACAAAAGTGATGGGTGAAAGGTTTCGAATGAATCTAAACCACTGGCAATTGCTCTGGGCAACCTTCCACACCACCGTTTTTTAGCCCGTCTGCGCCATTGCAAAAGGGGACCAGCCATGTGCAAATCAGTCAGCAGCTGCCGCCACCGAAGGTAGCAGCCCAGCCCGAACTGCTAGGCCAGGTCCCCTCTGCACAGAAAACCAAGCAACCCCAGACATGTTTCGGCCTTGTTGGACCTCCTCAGTGAGGTGCAGCCTGGTTCCCTGTGGCGCAGCGAGCAAGGGACCCACGTCTGGGCATACCCTCTCTCACAAGGAGAAACAAACTGACCACAAAAGTGATGGGTGGAAGGTTTCGAATGAATCTAAACCACTGGCAATTGCTCTGGGCAACCTTCCACACCACCGTTTTTTAGCCCGTCTGCGCCATTGCAAAAGGGGACCAGCCATGTGCAAATCAGTCAGCAGCTGCCGCCACCGAAGGTAGCAGCCAGCCCGAACTGCTAGGCCCTGTCCCCTCTGCACAGAAAACCAAGCAACCCCAGACATGTTTCGGCCTTGTTGGACCTCCTCAGTGAGGTGCAGCCTGGTTCCTTGTGGCGCAGCGAGCAAGGGACCCACGTCTGGGCATACCCTCTCTCACAAGGAGAAACAAACTGACCACAAAAGTGATGGGTGAAAGGTTTCGAATGAATCTAAACCACTGGCAATTGCTCTGGGCAACCTTCCACACCACCATTTTTTAGCCCGTCTGCGCCATTGCAAAAGGGGACCAGCCATGTGCAAATCAGTCAACAGCTGCCGCCACCGAAGGTAGCAGCCCAGCCCGAACTGCTAGGCCAGGTCCCCTCTGCACAGAAAACCAAGCAACCCCAGACATGTTTCGGCCTTGTTGGACCTCCTCAGTGAGGTGCAGCCTGGTTCCCTGTGGCGCAGCGAGCAAGGGACCCACGTCTGGGCATACCCTCTCTCACAAGGAGAAACAAACTGACCACAAAAGTGATGGGTGGAAGGTTTCGAATGAATCTAAACCACTGGCAATTGCTCTGGGCAACCTTCCACACCACCGTTTTTTAGCCCGTCTGCGCCATTGCAAAAGGGGACCAGCCATGTGCAAATCAGTCAGCAGCTGCCGCCACCGAAGGTAGCAGCCCAGCCCGAACTGCTAGGCCAGGTCCCCTCTGCACAGAAAACCAAGCAACCCCAGACATGTTTCGGCCTTGTTGGACCTCCTCAGTGAGGTGCAGCCTGGTTCCCTGTGGCGCAGCGTGCAAGGGACCCACGTCTGGTCATACCCTCTCTCACAAGGAGAAACAAACTGACCACAAAAGTGATGGGTGGAAGGTTTCGAATGAATCTAAACCACTGGCAATTGCTCTGGGCAACCTTCCACACCACCGTTTTTTAGCCCGTCTGCGCCATTGCAAAAGGGGACCAGCCATGTGCAAATCAGTCAGCAGCTGCCGCCACCGAAGGTAGCAGCCCAGCCCGAACTGCTAGGCCAGGTCCCCTCTGCACAGAAAACCAAGCAACCCCAGACATGTTTCGGCCTTGTTGGATCTCCTCAGTGAGGTGCAGCCTGGTTCCCTGTGGCGCAGCGAGCAAGGGACCCACGTCTGGGCATACCCTCTCTCACAAGGAGAAACAAACTGACCACAAAAGTGATGGGTGGAAGGTTTCGAATGAATCTAAACCACTGGCAATTGCTCTGGGCAACCTTCCACACCACCGTTTTTTAGCCCGTCTGCGCCATTGCAAAAGGGGACCAGCCATGTGCAAATCAGTCAGCAGCTGCCGCCACCGAAGGTAGCAGCCCAGCCCGAACTGCTAGGCCAGGTCCCCTCTGCACAGAAAACCAAGCAACCCCAGACATGTTTCGGCCTTGTTGGACCTCCTCAGTGAGGTGCAGCCTGGTTCCCTGTGGCGCAGCGAGCAAGGGACCCACGTCTGGGCATACCCTCTCTCACAAGGAGAAACAAACTGACCACAAAAGTGATGGGTGGAAGGTTTCGAATGAATCTAAACCACTGGCAATTGCTCTGGGCAACCTTCCACACCACCGTTTTTTAGCCCGTCTGCGCCATTGCAAAAGGGGACCAGCCATGTGCAAATCAGTCAGCAGCTGCCGACACCGAAGGTAGCAGCCAGCCGAACTGCTAGGCCCTGTCCCCTCTGCACAGAAAACCAAGCAACCCCAGACATGTTTCGGCCTTGTTGGACCTCCTCAGTGAGGTGCAGCCTGGTTCCTTGTGGCGCAGCGAGCAAGGGACCCACGTCTGGGCATACCCTCTCTCACAAGGAGAAACAAACTGACCACAAAAGTGATGGGTGGAAGGTTTCGAATGAATCTAAACCACTGGCAATTGCTCTGGGCAACCTTCCACACCACCGTTTTTTAGCCCGTCTGCGCCATTGCAAAAGGGGACCAGCCATGTGCAAATCAGTCAGCAGCTGCCGACACCGAAGGTAGCAGCCAGCCGAACTGCTAGGCCCTGTCCCCTCTGCACAGAAAACCAAGCAACCCCAGACATGTTTCGGCCTTGTTGGACCTCCTCAGTGAGGTGCAGCCTGGTTCCTTGTGGCGCAGCGAGCAAGGGACCCACGTCTGGGCATACCCTCTCTCACAAGGAGAAACAAACTGACCACAAAAGTGATGGGTGGAAGGTTTCGAATGAATCTAAACCACTGGCAATTGCTCTGGGCAACCTTCCACACCACCGTTTTTTAGCCCGTCTGCGCCATTGCAAAAGGGGACCAGCCATGTGCAAATCAGTCAGCAGCTGCCGACACCGAAGGTAGCAGCCAGCCCGAACTGCGAGGCCCTGTCCCCTCTGCACAGAAAACCAAGCAACCCCAGACATGTTTCGGCCTTGTTGGACCTCCTCAGTGAGGTGCAGCCTGGTTCCCTGTGGCGCAGCGAGCAAGGGACCCACGTCTGGGCATACCCTCTCTCACAAGGAGAAACAAACTGACCACAAAAGTGATGGGTGAAAGGTTTCGAATGAATCTAAACCACTGGCAATTGCTCTGGGCAACCTTCCACACCACCATTTTTTAGCCCGTCTGCGCCATTGCAAAAGGGGACCAGCCATGTGCAAATCAGTCAGCAGCTGCCGCCACCGAAGGTAGCAGCCCTGCCCGAACTGCTAGGCCAGGTCCCCTCTGCACAGAAAACCAAGCAACCCCAGACATGTTTCGGCCTTGTTGGACCTCCTCAGTGAGGTGCAGCCTGGTTCCCTGTGGCGCAGCGAGCAAGGGACCCACGTCTGGGCATACCCTCTCTCACAAGGAGAAACAAACTGACCACAAAAGTGATGGGTGGAAGGTTTCGAATGAATCTAAACCACTGGCAATTGCTCTGGGCAACCTTCCACACCACCGTTTTTTAGCCCGTCTGCGCCATTGCAAAAGGGGACCAGCCATGTGCAAATCAGTCAGCAGCTGCCGCCACCGAAGGTAGCAGCCCAGCCCGAACTGCTAGGCCAGGTCCCCTCTGCACAGAAAACCAAGCAACCCCAGACATGTTTCGGCCTTGTTGGATCTCCTCAGTGAGGTGCAGCCTGGTTCCCTGTGGCGCAGCGAGCAAGGGACCCACGTCTGGGCATACCCTCTCTCACAAGGAGAAACAAACTGACCACAAAAGTGATGGGTGGAAGGTTTCGAATGAATCTAAACCACTGGCAATTGCTCTGGGCAACCTTCCACACCACCGTTTTTTAGCCCGTCTACGCCATTGCAAAAGGGGACCAGCCATGTGCAAATCAGTCAGCAGCTGCCGCCACCGAAGGTAGCAGCCCAGCCCGAACTGCTAGGCCAGGTCCCCTCTGCACAGAAAACCAAGCAACCCCAGACATGTTTCGGCCTTGTTGGACCTCCTCAGTGAGGAGCAGCCTGGTTCCCTGTGGCGCAGCGAGCAAGGGACCCACGTCTGGTCATACCCTCTCTCACAAGGAGAAACAAACTGACCACAAAAGTGATGGGTGGAAGATTTCGAATGAATCTAAACCACTGGCAATTGCTCTGGGCAACCTTCCACACCACCGTTTTTTAGCCCGTCTGCGCCATTGCAAAAGGGGACCAGCCATGTGCAAATCAGTCAGCAGCTGCCGCCACCGAAGGTAGCAGCCCAGCCCGAACTGCTAGGCCAGGTCCCCTCTGCACAGAAAACCAAGCAACCCCAGACATGTTTCGGCCTTGTTGGATCTCCTCAGTGAGGTGCAGCCTGGTTCCCTGTGGCGCAGCGAGCAAGGGACCCACGTCTGGGCATACCCTCTCTCACAAGGAGAAACAAACTGACCACAAAAGTGATGGGTGGAAGGTTTCGAATGAATCTAAACCACTGGCAATTGCTCTGGGCAACCTTCCACACCACCGTTTTTTAGCCCGTCTGCGCCATTGCAAAAGGGGACCAGCCATGTGCAAATCAGTCAGCAGCTGCCGCCACCGAAGGTAGCAGCCCAGCCCGAACTGCTAGGCCAGGTCCCCTCTGCACAGAAAACCAAGCAACCCCAGACATGTTTCGGCCTTGTTGGACCTCCTCAGTGAGGTGCAGCCTGGTTCCCTGTGGCGCAGCGAGCAAGGGACCCACGTCTGGGCATACCCTCTCTCACAAGGAGAAACAAACTGACCACAAAAGTGATGGGTGGAAGGTTTCGAATGAATCTAAACCACTGGCAATTGCTCTGGGCAACCTTCCACACCACCGTTTTTTAGCCCGTCTGCGCCATTGCAAAAGGGGACCAGCCATGTGCAAATCAGTCAGCAGCTGCCGACACCGAAGGTAGCAGCCCAGCCCGAACTGCTAGGCCAGGTCCCCTCTGCACAGAAAACCAAGCAACCCCAGACATGTTTCGGCCTTGTTGGACCTCCTCAGTGAGGTGCAGCCTGGTTCCCTGTGGCGCAGCGAGCAAGGGACCCACGTCTGGGCATACCCTCTCTCACAAGGAGAAACAAACTGACCACAAAAGTGATGGGTGGAAGGTTTCGAATAAATCTAAACCACTGGCAATTGCTCTGGGCAACCTTCCATACCACCGTTTTTTAGCCCGTCTGCGCCATTGCAAAAGGGGACCAGCCATGTGCAAATCAGTCAGCAGCTGCCGCCACCGAAGGTAGCAGCCCAGCCCGAACTGCTAGGCCAGGTCCCCTCTGCACAGAAAACCAAGCAACCCCAGACATGTTTCGGCCTTGTTGGACCTCCTCAGTGAGGTGCAGCCTGGTTCCCTGTGGCGCAGCGAGCAAGGGACCCACGTCTGGGCATACCCTCTCTCTCAAGGAGAAACAAATTGACCACAAAAGTGATGGGTGGAAGGTTTCGAATGAATCTAAACCACTGGCAATTGCTCTGGGCAACCTTCCACACCACGTTTTTTAGCCCGTCTGCGCCATTGCAAAAGGGGACCAGCCATGTGCAAATCAGTCATCAGCTGCCGCCACCAAAGGTAGCAGCCCAGCCCGAACTGCTAGGCCAGGTCCCCTCTGCACAGAAAACCAAGCAACCCCAGACATGTTTCGGCCTTGTTGGACCTCCTCAGTGAGGTGCAGCCTGGTTCCCTGTGGCGCAGCGAGCAAGGGACCCACGTCTGGGCATACCCTCTCTCACAAGGAGAAACAAACTGACCACAAAAGTGATGGGTGGAAGGTTTCGAATGAATCTAAACCACTGGCAATTGCTCTGGGCAACCTTCCACACCACCGTTTTTTATCCCGTCTGCGCCATTGCAAAAGAGGACCAGCCATGTGCAAATCAGTCAGCAGCTGCCGCCACCGATGGTAGCAGCCCAGCCCGAACTGCTAGGCCAGGTCCCCTCTGCACAGAAAACCAAGCACCCCCAGACATGTTTCGGCCTTGTTGGACCTCCTCAGTGAGGTGCAGGCTGGTTCCCTGTGGCGCAGCGAGCAAGGGACCCACGTCTGGGCATACCCTCTCTCACAAGGAGAAACAAACTGACCACAAAAGTGATGGGTGGAAGGTTTCGAATGAATCTAAACCACTGGCAATTGCTCTGGGCAACCTTCCACACCACCGTTTTTTAGCCCGTCTGCGCCATTGCAAAAGGGGACCAGCCATGTGCAAATCAGTCAGCAGCTGCCGCCACCGAAGGTAGCAGCCCAGCCCGTACTAATAGGCCAGGTCCCCTCTGCACAGAAAACCAAGCAACCCCAGACATGTTTCGGCCTTGTTGGACCTCCTCAGTGAGGTGCAGCCTGGTTCCCTGTGGCGCAGCGAGCAAGGGACCCACGTCTGGGCATACCCTCTCTCACAAGGAGAAACAAACTGACCACAAAAGTGATGGGTGGAAGGTTTCGAATGAATCTAAACCACTGGCAATTGCTCTGGGCAACCTTCCACACCACCGTTTTTTAGCCCGTCTGCGCCATTGCAAAAGGGGACCAGCCATGTGCAAATCAGTCAGCAGCTGCCGCCACCGAAGGTAGCAGCCCAGCCCGAACTGCTAGGCCAGGTCCCCTCTGCACAGAAAACCAAGCAACCCCAGACATGTTTCGGCCTTGTTGGACCTCCTCAGTGAGGTGCAGCCTGGTTCCCTGTGGCGCAGCGAGCAAGGGACCCACGTCTGGTCATACCCTCTCTCACAAGGAGAAACAAACTGACCACAAAAGTGATGGGTGGAAGGTTTCGAATGAATCTAAACCACTGGCAATTGCTCTGGGCAACCTTCCACACCACCGATTTTTAGCCCGTCTGCGCCATTGCAAAAGGGGACCAGCCATGTGCAAATCAGTCAGCAGCTGCCGCCACCGAAGGTAGCAGCCCAGCCCGAACTGCTAGGCCAGGTCCCCTCTGCACAGAAAACCAAGCAACCCCAGACATGTTTCGGCCTTGTTGGATCTCCTCAGTGAGGTGCAGCCTGGTTCCCTGTGGCGCAGCGAGCAAGGGACCCACGTCTGGGCATACCCTCTCTCACAAGGAGAAACAAACTGACCACAAAAGTGATGGGTGGAAGGTTTCGAATGAATCTAAACCACTGGCAATTGCTCTGGGCAACCTTCCACACCACCGTTTTTTAGCCCGTCTGCGCCATTGCAAAAGGGGACCAGCCATGTGCAAATCAGTCAGCAGCTGCCGCCACCGAAGGTAGCAGCCCAGCCCGAACTGCTAGGCCAGGTCCCCTCTGCACAGAAAACCAAGCAACCCCAGACATGTTTCGGCCTTGTTGGACCTCCTCAGTGAGGTGCAGCCTGGTTCCCTGTGGCGCAGCGAGCAAGGGACCCACGTCTGGGCATACCCTCTCTCACAAGGAGAAACAAACTGACCACAAAAGTGATGGGTGGAAGGTTTCGAATGAATCTAAACCACTGGCAATTGCTCTGGGCAACCTTCCACACCACCGTTTTTTAGCCCGTCTGCGCCATTGCAAAAGGGGACCAGCCATGTGCAAATCAGTCAGCAGCTGCCGACACCGAAGGTAGCAGCCCAGCCCGAACTGCTAGGCCAGGTCCCCTCTGCACAGAAAACCAAGCAACCCCAGACATGTTTCGGCCTTGTTGGACCTCCTCAGTGAGGTGCAGCCTGGTTCCCTGTGGCGCAGCGAGCAAGGGACCCACGTCTGGGCATACCCTCTCTCACAAGGAGAAACAAACTGACCACAAAAGTGATGGGTGGAAGGTTTCGAATGAATCTAAACCACTGGCAATTGCTCTGGGCAACCTTCCATACCACCGTTTTTTAGCCCGTCTGCGCCATTGCAAAAGGGGACCAGCCATGTGCAAATCAGTCAGCAGCTGCCGCCACCGAAGGTAGGAGCCCAGCCCGAACTGCTAGGCCAGGTCCCCTCTGCACAGAAAACCAAGCAACCCCAGACATGTTTCGGCCTTGTTGGACCTCCTCAGTGAGGTGCAGCCTGGTTCCCTGTGGCGCAGCGAGCAAGGGACCCACGTCTGGGCATACCCTCTCTCTCAAGGAGAAACAAATTGACCACAAAAGTGATGGGTGGAAGGTTTCGAATGAATCTAAACCACTGGCAATTGCTCTGGGCAACCTTCCACACCACCGTTTTTTAGCCCGTCTGCGCCATTGCAAAAGGGGACCAGCCATGTGCAAATCAGTCATCAGCTGCCGCCACCAAAGGTAGCAGCCCAGCCCGAACTGCTAGGCCAGGTTCCCTCTGCACAGAAAACCAAGCAACCCCAGACATGTTTCGGCCTTGTTGGACCTCCTCAGTGAGGTGCAGCCTGGTTCCCTGTGGCGCAGCGAGCAAGGGACCCACGTCTGGGCATACCCTCTCTCACAAGGAGAAACAAACTGACCACAAAAGTGATGGGTGGAAGGTTTCGAATGAATCTAAACCACTGGCAATTGCTCTGGGCAACCTTCCACACCACCGTTTTTTATCCCATCTGCGCCATTGCAAAAGAGGACCAGCCATGTGCAAATCAGTCAGCAGCTGCCGCCACCGATGGTAGCAGCCCAGCCCGAACTGCTAGGCCAGGTCCCCTCTGCACAGAAAACCAAGCAACCCCAGACATGTTTCGGCCTTGTTGGACCTCCTCAGTGAGGTGCAGGCTGGTTCCCTGTGGCGCAGCGAGCAAGGGACCCACGTCTGGGCATACCCTCTCTCACAAGGAGAAACAAACTGACCACAAAAGTGATGGGTGGAAGGTTTCGAATGAATCTAAACCACTGGCAATTGCTCTGGGCAACCTTCCACACCACCGTTTTTTAGCCCGTCTGCGCCATTGCAAAAGGGGACCAGCCATGTGCAAATCAGTCAGCAGCTGCCGCCACCGAAGGTAGCAGCCCAGCCCGTACTAATAGGCCAGGTCCCCTCTGCACAGAAAACCAAGCAACCCCAGACATGTTTCGGCCTTGTTGGACCTCCTCCGTGAGGTGCAGCCTGGTTCCCTGTGGCGCAGCGAGCAAGTGACCCACGTCTGGGCATACCCTCTCTCACAAGGAGAAACAAACTGACCACAAAAGTGATGGGTGGAAGGTTTCGAATGAATCTAAACCACTGGCAATTGCTCTGGGCAACCTTCCACACCACCGTTTTTTAGCCCGTCTGCGCCATTGCAAAAGGGGACCAGCCATGTGCAAATCAGTCAGCAGCTGCCGCCACCGAAGGTAGCAGCCCAGCCCGAACTGCTAGGCCAGGTCCCCTCTGCACAGAAAACCAAGCAACCCCAGACATGTTTCGGCCTTGTTGGACCTCCTCAGTGAGGTGCAGCCTGGTTCCCTGTGGCGCAGCGAGCAAGGGACCCACGGCTGGGCATACCCTCTCTCACAAGGAGAAACAAACTGACCACAAAAGTGATGGGTGGAAGGTTTCGAATGAATCTAAACCACTGGCAATTGCTCTGGGCAACCTTCCACACCACCGTTTTTTAGCCCGTCTGCGCCATTGCAAAAGTGGACCAGCCATGTGCAAATCAGTCAGCAGCTGCCGCCACCGAAGGTAGCAGCCCAGCCCGAACTGCTAGGCCAGGTCCCCTCTGCACAGAAAACCAAGCAACCCCAGACATGTTTCGGCCTTGTTGGACCTCCTCAGTGAGGTGCAGCCTGGTTCCCTGTGGCGCAGCGAGCAAGGGACCCACGTCTGGGCATACCCTCACTCACAAGGAGAAACAAACTGACCACAAAAGTGATGGGTGGAAGGTTTTGAATGAATCTAAACCACTGGCAATTGCTCTGGGCAACCTTCCACACCACCGTTTTTTAGCCCGTCTGCGCCATTGCAAAAGGGGACCAGCCATGTGCAAATCAGTCAGCAGCTGCCGCCACCGAAGGTAGCAGCCCAGCCTGAACTGCTAGGCCAGGTCCCCTCTGCACAGAAAACCAAGCAACCCCAGACATGTTTCGGCCTTGTTGGACCTCCTCAGTGAGGTGCAGCCTGGTTCCCTGTGGCGCAGCGAGCAAGGGACCCATGTCTGGGCATACCCTCTCTCACAAGGAGAAACAAACTGACCACAAAAGTGATGGGTGGAAGGTTTCGAATGAATCTAAACCACTGGCAATTGCTCTGGGCAACCTTCCACACCACCGTTTTTTAGCCCGTCTGCGCCATTGCAAAAGGGGACCAGCCATGTGCAAATCAGTCAGCAGCTGCCGCCACCGAAGGTAGCAGCCCAGCCCGAACTGCTAGGCCAGGTCCCCTCTGCACAGAAAACCAAGCAACCCCAGACATGTTTCGGCCTTGTTGGACCTCCTCAGTGAGGTGCAGCCTGGTTCCCTGTGGTGCAGCGAGCAAGGGACCCACGTCTGGGCATACCCTCTCTCACAAGGAGAAACAAACTGACCACAAAAGTGATGAGTGGAAGGTTTCGAATAAATCTAAACCACTGGCAATTGCTCTGGGCAACCTTCCACACCACCGTTTTTTAGCCCGTCTGCGCCATTGCAAAAGGGGACCAGCCATGTGCAAAGCAGTCAGCAGCTGCCGCCACCGAAGGTAGCAGCCCAGCCCGAACTGCTAGGCCAGGTCCCCTCTGCACAGAAAACCAAGCAACCCCAGACATGTTTCGGCCTTGATCGACCTCCTCAGTGAGGTGCAGCCTGGTTCCCTGTGGCGCAGCGAGCAAGGGACCAACGTCTGGGCATACCCTCTCTCACAAGGAGAAACAAACTGACCACAAAAGTGATGGGTGGAAGTTTTTGAATGAATCTAAACCACTGGCAATTGTTCTGGGCAACCTTCCACACCACCGTTTTTTAGCCCATCTGCGCCATTGCAAAAGGGTACCAGCCATGTGCAAATCAGTCAACAGCTGCCGCCACCGAAGGTAGCAGCCCAGCCCGAACTGCTAGGCCAGGTCCCCTCTGCACAGAAAACCAAGCAACCCCAGACATGTTTCAGCCTTGTTGGACCTCCTCAGTGAGGTGCAGCCTGGTTCCCTGTGGCGCAGCGAGCAAGGGACCCACGTCTGGGCATACCCTCTCTCACAAGGAGAAACAAACTGACCACAAAAGTGATGGGTGGAAGGTTTCGAATGAATCTAAACCACTGGCAATTGCTCTGGGCAACCTTCCACACCACCGTTTTTTATCCCGTCTGCGTCATTGCAAAAGGGGACCAGCCATGTGCAAATCAGTCAGCAGCTGCCGCCACCGATAGTAGCAGCCCAGCCCGAACTGCTAGGCCAGGTCCCCTCTGCACAGAAAACCAAGCAACCCCAGACATGTTTCGGCCTTGTTGGACCTCCTCAGTGAGGTGCAGCCTGGTTCCCTGTGGCGCAGCGAGCAAGGGACCCACGTCTGGGCATACCCTCTCTCACAAGGAGAAACAAACTGACCACAAAAGTGATGGGTGGAAGGTTTCGAATGAATCTAAACCACTGGCAATTGCTCTGGGCAACCTTCCACACCACCGTTTTTTAGCCCATCTGCGCCATTGCAAAAGGGGACCAGCCATGTGCAAATCAGTCAGCAGCTGCCGCCACCGAAGGTAGCAGCCAGCCCGAACTGCTAGGCCCTGTCCCCTCTGCACAGAAAACCAAGCAACCCCAGACATGTTTCGGCCTTGTTGGACCTCCTCAGTGAGGTGCAGCCTGGTTCCTTGTGGCGCAGCGAGCAAGGGACCCACGTCTGGGCATACCCTCTCTCACAAGGAGAAACAAACTGACCACAAAAGTGATGGGTGGAAGGTTTCGAATGAATCTAAACCACTGGCAATTGCTCTGGGCAACCTTCCACACCACCGTTTTTTAGCCCATCTGCGCCATTGCAAAAGGGGACCAGCCATGTGCAAATCAGTCAGCAGCTGCCGCCACCAAAGGTAGCAACCCAGCCCGAACTGCTAGGCCAGGTCCCCTCTGCACAGAAAACCAAGCAACCCCAGACATGTTTCGGCCTTGTTGGACCTCCTCAGTGAGGTGCAGCCTGGTTCCCTGTGGCGCAGCGAGCAAGGGACCCACGTCTGGGCATACCCTCTCTCACAAGGAGAAACAAACTGACCACAAAAGTGATGGGTGAAAGGTTTCGAATGAATCTAAACCACTGGCAATTGCTCTGGGCAACCTTCCACACCACCGTTTTTTAGCCCGTCTGCGCCATTGCAAAAGGGGACCAGCCATGTGCAAATCAGTCAGCAGCTGCCGCCACCGAAGGTAGCAGCCCAGCCCGAACTGCTAGGCCAGGTCCCCTCTGCACAGAAAACCAAGCAACCCCAGACATGTTTCGGCCTTGTTGGACCTCCTCAGTGAGGTGCAGCCTGGTTCCCTGTGGCGCAGCGAGCAAGGGACCCACGTCTGGGCATACCCTCTCTCACAAGGAGAAACAAACTGACCACAAAAGTGATGGGTGGAAGGTTTCGAATGAATCTAAACCACTGGCAATTGCTCTGGGCAACCTTCCACACCACCGTTTTTTAGCCCGTCTGCGCCATTGCAAAAGGGGACCAGCCATGTGCAAATCAGTCAGCAGCTGCCGCCACCGAAGGTAGCAGCCCAGCCCGAACTGCTAGGCCAGGTCCCCTCTGCACAGAAAACCAAGCAACCCCAGACATGTTTCGGCCTTGTTGGACCTCCTCAGTGAGGTGCAGCCTGGTTCCCTGTGGCGCAGCGAGCAAGGGACCCACGTCTGGTCATACCCTCTCTCACAAGGAGAAACAAACTGACCACAAAAGTGATGGGTGGAAGGTTTCGAATGAATCTAAACCACTGGCAACTGCTCTGGGCAACCTTCCACACCACCGTTTTTTAGCCCGTCTGCGCCATTGCAAAAGGGGACCAGCCATGTGCAAATCAGTCAGCAGCTGCCGCCACCGAAGGTAGCAGCCCAGCCCGAACTGCTAGGCCAGGTCCCCTCTGCACAGAAAACCAAGCAACCCCAGACATGTTTCGGCCTTGTTGGATCTCCTCAGTGAGATGCAGCCTGGTTCCCTGTGGCGCAGCGAGCAAGGGACCCACGTCTGGGCATACCCTCTCTCACAAGGAGAAACAAACTGACCACAAAAGTGATGGGTGGAAGGTTTCAAATGAATCTAAACCACTGGCAATTGCTCTAGGCAGAGGTACCTCAAGAAGGCGTTGGTTTCTGCCCCTTTGAGTTACTCTTTGGACATCCCGTGAGGGGGCCCCTTGCCTTGATCAGAGAAGGTTTGGAAGCCACCTCTCCCGGTCCCGCCAAGCAAGTGGGGGACTATGTGTTAGGCCTCAGATGGAGGATGACACAGATGATGGGTCAAGCAACGGCGAATCTCAAGGCCAGCCAAGAATTGAACAAATACTGTCATGACCTTAAATCGTCGCAAGTGGATTGGACTCTGGGACAGGATGTCCTCATGATGGAGCCTACCAAGCCTCGGGCATTGGAAGATAAATGGACTGGACCCTTCCGGATAATCTCCAAGATGGGCGAGGTCAACTATCTGGTTGACATGGGAGTCCCAGGGGTAGCCCCTCAGGTATTCCATGTCAATAGGCTCAAGCCTTTCCACCGGCGAGCAGAAGTCTCATGTCTCCTGCTAGCTTCAGAGCAAGAAGAGAATGAGAGTGAGCCCCTTCCTGATTTGCTGCATAGCAACCCTCAGGATGGCTGAGTGGAGGGAGTGCAGCTCTCTCCAGATTTGACAACCGAGCAGTAGAGGGCCTGCAGGGCTTTGCTCCAGCAGTATGCCTCTCTGTTTTTGCTGACGCCAAGCCTTACACCGTGGTGTAAGCACGAGATTGACACTGGTGACAGCGTGCCTGTCAAGAGCAGGAGCTACCGAATGTCAGATACGGTTAAGAACCACATCCAGGCTGAGGTCGCCAAGATGTTGATCTGGGTGTTATTGAACCCTCAACCAGTCCCTGGTCCAGTCCTGTGGTCCTTGTCCCCAAGGCAAGTTCCCAGGCAGGTACCAAGGATTGGAGGTTCTGTGTGGACTACCGAGGAGTCAATGCCGTCACCAAAACTGACGCGCACCCATTGCCCAGGGCTGATGAGCTCGTGGACACCATAGGTGCTGCCAAATTTGTGAGCACCTTTGACCTCACCTCAGGCTATTGGCAAATAGCTCTGACGGACCATGCCAAGGAAAAGACGGCGTTCTCAACACCAGAGGGACTCTACCAGTTTAGGGTCATGTATTTTTTGTTGAAGAATGCCCCTGCCACCTTCCAGAGATTGGTCAATCATGCTCTCCGTGGGCTGGAAGCCTTTTGTGTGGCTTATCTAGACGACATTGCGGTCTGCAGTTCCACTTGGGAAGAGCACTTGACACATCTGGGTAGGGTGTTGCAGGCCTTAAAGAGGGCTAACCTCACTATCAAGGCCACCAAGAGCCAGATAGCTCAAGGGAAAGTCACGAATCTTGGTCATGAGGTAGGAGTTGGTCAAATCCAGCCAATCCCCAGTTAGGTACAGGATGTACAGGACTGGGAGACTCCCACTACTCAAACCCAGGTGAGAGCCTTTTTGGGCCTCACCGGGTATTATCGCAATTTCATGGCAGACTATGGAACCATAGCTGCACCACTGGCAGCTCTGACTTCACCCAAGCAGCCGAGGAAGGTCAATTGGACTGAAGACTGTCAGAGGGCCTTTGATGGCTTGAAAGAAAGTCTGTGTCGGGCACCCGTGTTCTGTGCGCCTGGCTACAGCCGACCCTTTATCGTCCAGACGGATGCCTGTGACACCGGAATTGGAGCTGTCTTGTCCCAGTTAGATGACAAAGGGAGAGAACATCCTATCATATTCATCAGTAGACAACTCAAGGGTAGAGAACGTAGGTGGGCTACTGTTGAAAAGGAATGTTTTAGTATAGTTTGGAGCCTTAGGTGTTTTAGGCCCTACCTTACGGGGTCTACCTTCAAGGTCCAAACAGATCATAAGCCCCTGAAGTGGCTTATGCAGATGAAGGGTGAAAACCCGAAACTGGTCAGGTGGTCAATTAGCCTGCAAGGGCTAGACTTCACCATAGAGCACAGACCAGGGAAGAGTCACGATAATGCAGATGGCCTTTCCAGAAGGTATGTTGACCGTCTGGATGAGGGTGTCTATCCCGTGGGAGATTAGGCACCCTTCACCTCAGTCTGGGGGCGGCGACTATGATGCTGGAAATGCATCGGAGGGACAGGGCCTCCGTATCCTTGTCCTTTACTGCTTTTTATAGTGTGTTCTGTCTTGTTTTCTGCACAGGAGTTCATTTGGGACTCCTGGCGGTGCAGCTCTCTTTTGGTTAGGTGAACAGACACATGGGATACCCGTATGGCACCCATGGGTGGGGGTACAACCCTGTGCCCCTAGTGTATGTTTTTGGGCACCTGTGGGTGGCCCGCAGAGCACGGTTTGGGCTGGTGGCAGCTCCATGCTGAATTTGACAGGTGCGCAGAGTATCCTCCATTTTGGGATACCCCGGCCCTGCCATTGGGATCAGTTGATTCCTGATGGAAAACAAGATGGCCCCTGTGGCCTCTTGCTTTATATTACCCATTACCTTGTTTTCCCAAAGTTCTGGGAAGCCCTGACTCTGTCCCTACCCCCTGACTGGCTGTTGGGTGGAAATGCCATATATGGTATTGTTGTGAAGGCCCGGCCAGACTAGCTGGAGCCTTCCTGGTGATGTATGTTGTGGGTACCTCTTGTGGGTGGGACCTGGGTGAATAGAGTGTGTGACAAATATGCATTCTGTGTTGTGGGTGTCTAGTATCTGGTGGTTGACACAATGACTGAGACACCCCTGCCCGAAACCGGTATGAATGCAGCTTGGAGTGCTGAATGGCTCGGTACTTGTCCCAATACACATAACTTGTTGTGAGTGTCTGGAGAGAAGTGAATGGCCTGAATACCTCGTGTGCCTGATTGGCTGCCTGCTGTAACGCTCACCTGGCTCCCACGGAGGCGCTGGTCTGGTCTGGGTTGCTGTGGCCTCTTCAAGCGTGATGTGCAGAATTCGGACCACCGATTGAACAGGACCCCCAAATCTTGCTTGTCGGGCCCGTAGGATTATCCTTCTGCAGATGAGAAAGGGGATTAACTGTCTGCCGAATAGTGTGCTTGCTCCCCCCTTACCCCCTTCGTTCTTCTCTGATTCCTCCAAAACCCCGGGTTTAAGCTCACTTTATGGTTTGGAAGGATGAACTCTCCATCCTGCTTCTGGTGCAGGGGCGCGCGTTCGTCCAGTTACTTCACTGGTTTTCAGAATGGCGCTGGCACATCCACTTGACTTTTCTGAGCAATACGCCGTAAGTATGAAGATGCAAAAGTTCAAGTGTGAGCCTCCTTTTATGTTGTCTTTTCTGTCCTTTATTTCAGGTGCAGAACAAAGGCGATGCGTTGAGGGGTTAAAATGCCGGTGGTAAAATCAGGTGAGTTAGTGATGAGGGCGACCCCTCTAAATATCTTTATAATTCCCCAGTAATGTCTTTTGTCCTTTCCCCATAGCGGCCGGGGTGCGGTACCTGCCAAAGATGCGGCGCCGACCCGAGATGTGGAATGATTCACCAAGAAAAGCCGGTAAGTAATATGGCTGAAAATGTCCTTTCCCCATAGGGGCCGGGGTACGGTACCTGCCAAAGATGCGGCGCCGACCCGAGATGTGGAATAGTTCACCAAGAAAAGCCGGTAAGTAATATGGCTGAAAATTCGGCTTTCCTCTTGTGTTCCCATGCTCACCTTTTGTCTCTTCTTCTCTCCCCTAGGTGCAGTGATGTGACGACCGGTGCTGAGAGCCGCGATGGAGCCGGGCGGCGTCTCGGGAACAGGTGAGTGAAGCGCGGCACTGCAGCGAGCAACGCAGTGCTTTTAAATGGAAGTCTTCCTTCAGGAATGCTGGCGTGAAGATTCCGGATGCAGGTAAGAAGGTTGAATAAGTTCTTGGTTTTCACCTTTCTCTTCTCTTATTCCCTTACAGGTGTTCCAGGTTCGAGACGGGCATGGCTGGAGTCCAGGTGCAGGAGCAGACACGGTGAGCGTTCAACTGCTGGGATGCAGAACAACGCGAAGCACGTGTGGCTGTCCGGGCGTGGCTTAAATAGCTTTGGAAGAAGTTCCAGGTGAGTACTCTTAAACAGCCCCACCCAAGTAACAAAATAGTTCCATCAGAAAAATAGTTCCTCCTAAGCCTCATTTGGCTTGGTTCTTCATTCAGCATGGTCTGCATCAGGTGAGTGTGCAGCATGGTCTGCTTCAGGTAAGTGCACCAAACACTTCCCCTTATGAGCCTGGCGCTTATGGCGCCAGGACTGATGTCCAACATGAGCCTGGCACCAACGGCGCCAGGACAGAGTCCAAAGAGCCCCTATAAATGGCCGCTGGGCTTTTACCCGGGGGCGTGATGCCTGCTCCCAAGGGTGCTGGGCCTGGCCTGGTGCTCCGGGGGTAGGCATCATGACACCTGCCTGCATGAATGCTCGTAGTCGTGATTGGATGCTTGAGTGTGACCCAGCGGAATGAATGGGAGATCAACATTATATCTGGGGACCTCTCACTGCTAGGAATCGTGTTCAGAAGCTGAAGTCTACTACGACGAGTAACTGGATTAACTGACGCTTGACCTTGAAGCCCTGCTGGACGAGAAGAATTGCTGTTGTTCTCCTTCACAATCTGAAAGCTGCTGTGCCTCCAAGGACTGACCCAGAGAGGACCTGGTAAGGCGCCCTCTTCCCGAGCTACAAGTGACCATCGTGCACAGCTGATCTTTGCCAACGCTCCCTGGTAGAAAGACCTTCGACAGGCTGCCGACCCGATACAGGGACTGCTGCGGAACTCCAAGGAGAAGCACTCGGACTGTTGTCCGCCACTGTCGACGACCGCCATCGCCGACCGGAGCCGCCGTGCTCCCGTTTGCCTAAGAACTTCCATTGATCATCGGACGCTCTCGTCTGCATCGTCACCCGCTTGCCTCCTGCTGGAGAAGGCCTGACCGTCGACGCGCCAAGGAGCATCCACCGGTGGTTTTCCAGCCACCTAAGGACCAAAGAGACGCAGACGACTCGACGCCCTTGCTGGGCCACATTTCTTCATCATCTCTTTACGGTCCAGAACTATCGTCACCGAGGTGCCCCGCACGCCTCTTCTTTGCAGGACGCCAATGCTCTGTCGTCGATGAGCACCGCTAGGAATGAGGCTGCCACTTCCCTGCCATAGTTCACCCTGTTCACCGTCGGACGTTCGATGAGCCGTGACTCCCGCCTTAAAGGGAGGGCACTCAAGAAGGATTGGTCGATGTATCGTCGGAGAACTCTACTCCACCAGGTACATTGGGGGGGTAAAACCTTAATAGGAGGAAGTAAGACTATTGAACATTTGGACTGGGATTGTGCTATTTATATCTTTATTTACAGGTTGCCCAGGTGGGGGGATCTCCACACAGAACTGTGCCTCATGGTAGGTGTCAGTATTCTACCTACTGTTTCAACCATCTTACGTTCCTGCCTATATCTAATGCTGGTTTCCTCGTTATTAATCTGTGTGACATTTTAACCATACAGTTGATGCACTTTAATGAGATTCAATAAAATTAGTGGTAACACTTTAGAATTGTATATATTTATCTTTATGTTGTGCCGGTCGGCAGAGCATCTGAAATTCCGGTCTGAAAACAGACTTGGGGTTACTTGTGTTTTAGGGTTTCCCCTTGGCAGCCAGGTAGGTGCACCCACACATGTGAGGTACCGTTTTCATCGGGACACGTGTGGGAACGCGGGCCGGTAGGCCATGTGTTGTTGGGGGCGTGTTTCGATGGGTGAGCTGAGCGAAATGTGCGGAAAATGCGTTTATTTCCCCACATTTCAGATCTTGCGGGGGTGTCTGGGTAATAAATTCTGGGGCGATGTGTGCAAATCATACCTCTGCGGATTCCCAAGGGTGTCCTCTTTTCGGAAATGCATGGGGTTTCCTGTTTTCCTTGGTGGCTTGGACACCCGAGGCCCATATCTGTATGTTGTGCCGGTTGGCAGAGCGTCTGAAATTCCGGTCTGAAAACAGACTTGGGGTTACTTGTGTTTTAGACTTTCCCCTTGGCGGCCAGGTAGGTGCACCCGCACATGCGAGGTACCGTTTTCATCGGGACACCTGTGGGAACACGGGACGGTAGGCCATGTGTTGTTGGGGGCGTGTTTCGATGGGTGAGCAGAGCAAAATGTGCGGAAAATGCTTTTTTTCCCCACATTTTGGACTTTGCGGGGGTGTCTGGGTAATAAATTCTGGGGCGATGTGCACAAATCATACCTCTGTGGATTCCCACGGGTCTCCTCTTTTCGGAAATGCATGGGCTTCCCTGTTTTCCTTGGTGGCTTGGACACCCGAGGCCCATATCTGTATGTTCTGCCGGTCGGCAGAGAGTCTGAAATTCCGGTCTGAAAACAGACTTGGGGTTACTTGTGTTTTAGGCTTTCCCCTTGGCGCCCAGGTAGGTGCACCCACACATGTGAGGTACCCTTTTCATCGGGACATCTGTGGGAACACGGGACGGTAGGCCATGTGTTATTGGGGCGTGTTTCGATGGTTGAGCCGAGCGAAATGTGTGGAAAATGCATTTTTTCCCACATTTCAGAATTTGCGGGGGTGTCTGGGTAATAAATTCTGGGGCGATGTGCGCAAATCATACCTCTGCAGATTCCCACGGGTGTCATCTTTTCGGAAATGCATGGGGTTCCCTGTTTTCCTTGGTGGCTTGGACACCCGAGGCCCATATCTGTATGTTGTGCCGGTCGGCAGAGCGTCTGAAATTCCGGTCTGAAAACAGACTTGGGGTTACTTGTGTTTTAGGCTTTCCCCTTGGCGGCCAGGTAGGTGCACCCACACATGCGAGGCACTGTTTTCATCGGGATACCTGTGGGAATGCGGGACGGTAGGCCATGTGTTGTTGAGGGCGTGTTTCGATGGGTGAGCCGAGCGAAATTTGCAGAAAATGCGTTTTTTTCCCCACATTTCAGACTTTGCGGAGGTGTCTGGGTAATAAATTCTGGGGCGATGTGCACAAATCATACCTCTGCGGATTCCCACGGGTGTCCTCTTTTCAGAAATGCATGGGCTTCCCTGTTTTCCTTGGTGGCTTGGACACCCGAGGCCCATATCTGTATGTTGTGCCGTTCGGCAGAGCATCTGAAATTCCAGTCTGAAAACAGACTTGGCGTTACTTGTGTTTTAGGCTTTCCCCTTGGCGGCCAGGTAGGTGCACCCACACATGTGAGGTACCGTTTTCATCGGGACACCTGTGGGAACGTGGGACGGTAGGCCATGTGTTGTTGGGGTGTGTTTCGATGGGTGAGCCCAGAGAAATGTGCGGAAAATGCGTTTTTTCCCCACATTTTGGACTTTGTGGGGGTGTCTGGGTAATAAATTCTGGGGCGATGTGCGCAAATCATACCTCTGCGGATTCCCACAGGTCTCTTCTTTTCGGAAATGCATGGAGGTCCCTGTTTTTCTTGGTGGCTGCAACACCACAGGCCTAAATCTGTAGGTTGGCTCCCCAAACCCTTTGGGGGGGATAGCAGTGGTTTAGCCTTATTCCTTCACGCCCAGGTACGTGCACCCACACATGTTAGGTACTGTTTTCATCGGGACACCAGTGGGAACGCGGGACGGTAGACCATCTGTTGTTGGGGTTGTGTTTCGATGGGTGAGCCGAGCGAAATATGCAGAAAAAGTGTTTATTTTCCCACATTTCAGAATTTGCAGGGGTGTTTGAGTAATACATTCTGGGGTGATTCGCACAAATCATCCCTCTGCGGATTCCCACGTGTATCCTCTTTTCGGAAATGCATGGGGTTCCCTGTTTTCCTTGGTGGCTTGGACACCCGAGTCCCATATCTGTATGGTGTGCCGGTCGGCAGAGAGTCTGAAATTCCGATCTGAAAACAGACTTGGGGTTACTTGTGTTTTAGGTTTTCCCCTTGGCGGCCAGGTAGGTACACCCACACATGTGAGGTACCGTTTTCATCCGGACACTTGTGGGAACGTGGGCCAGTGGGCCATGTGTTGTTGGGGTCATGTTTCGATGGGTGAACCGAGCGAAATGTGCGGAAAATGCAATTTTTTTCCCCACATTTCGGAATTTGCAGGGGTGTCTGGATAATAAATTCTGGGGCGATGTGCGCAAATCATACCTCTGCGGATTCCCACGGCTGTCCTCTTTTTGGAAAAGGAATGGGGTTCCCTGTTTTCCTTGGTGACTTGGACACTCGAGGCCCATATCTGTATGTTGTGCCGGTCGGCAGAGCATCTGAAATTCCGGTCTGAAAACAGACTTGGGGTTACTTGTGTTGTAGGCTTTCCCCTTGGCGGCCAGGTAGGTGCACCCACACATGTGAGGTACCGTTTTCATCGGGACACCTGTGGGAACGCGGGACGGTAGGCCATGTGTTGTTGGGGGCGTGTTTCGATGGGTGAACCGAGCGAAATGTGCAGAAAATGCATTTTTTACCCCACATTTCGGACTTTGCAGGGGTGTCTGGGTAATAAATTCTGGGGCGATGTGCGCAAATCATACCTCTGCGGATTCCCACCGGTGTCCTCTTTTCGGAAAAGGAATGGGGTTCCCTGTTTTCCTTGGTGACCTGGACACTCGAGGCCCATATCTGTATGTTGTGCCGGTCGGCAGAGCGTCTGAAATTCCGGTCTGAAAACAGACTTGGGGTTACTTGTGTTTTAGGTTTTCCCCTTGGCGGCCAGGTAGGTGCACCCACACATGTGAGGTACCGTTTTCATCGGGACACTTGTGGGAACGTGGGCCAGTGGGCCATGTGTTGTTGGGGGCATGTTTTGATGGGTGAACCGAGCGAAATGTGCGGAAAATGCATTTTTTCCCCCACATTTCGGACTTTGCAGGGGTGTCTGGGTAATAAATTCTGGGGCGATGTGTGAAAATCATACCTCTGCGGATTCCCACAGGTGTCTTCTTTTTGGAAATGCATGGGGTTCCCTGTTTTCCTTGGTGGCTTGGACACCCGAGGCTCATATCTGTATGTTGTGCCGGTCGGCAGAGCGTCTGAAATTCCTTTCTGAAAACAGACTTGGGGTTACTTGTGTTTTAGGTTTTCCCCTTGGCGGCCAGGTAGGTGCACCCACACATGTGAAGTACCATTTTCATTGGGACACCTGTGGGAACGCGGGACGGTAGGCCATGTGTTGTTGGGGTTGTGTTTCGATGGGTGAGCCGAGCGAAATATGCGGAAAATGCGTTTTTTTCCTGACATTTCGGACTTTGCAGGGGTGTCTGAGTAATAAATTCTGGGCGATTTGCGCAACTCATACCTCGGCGGATTCCCACGGGTGTCCACTTTTCGGAAATGCATGGGGTTCCCTGTTTTTCATGGTGGCCTGGACACCCAAGGTCCATATCTATATGTTGTACCGGTCGGCAGAGCATCTGAAATTCCGGTCTGAAAACAGATTTGGGGTTACTTGTGTTTTAGGCTTTCCCCTTGGCGGCCAGGTAGGTGCATCCACACATGTGAGGTACCGTTTTCATCGGGACACCTGTGGGACCACGGGACGGTAGGCCATGTGTTGTTGGGGTCGTGTTTCGATGGGTGAACCGAGCGAAAAGTGCGGAAAATGCATTTTTTCCCCACATTTCGGACTTTGCAGGGGTGTCTGGGTAATAAATTCTGGGGCGATGTGCGCAAATCATACCTCTGCGGATTCCCACGAGTGTCCTCTTTTCGGAAAAGGAATGGGGTTCCCTGTTTTCCTTGCTGACCTGGACACTCAAGGCCCATATCTGTATGTTGTGCCGGCCGGCAGAGCGTCTGAAATTCCCGTCTGAAAACAGACTTGTGGTTACTTGTGTTTTAGGTTTTCCCCTTGGCGGCCAGGTAGGTGCACCCACACATGTGAGGTACCGTTTTCATCGCGACACTTGTGGGAACGTGGGCCAGTGGGCCATGTGTTGTTGGGGTCATGTTTCGATTGGTGAACCGAGCGAAATGTGCGGAAAATGCAATTTCTTTCCCCACATTTCGGATTTTGCAGGGGTGTCTGGGTAATAAATTCTGGGGCGATGTGCGCAAATCATACCTCTGCGGATTCCAACAGGTGTCTTCTTTTCGGAAATGCATGGGGTTCCCTGTTTTTCTTGGTGGCTTGGACACCCGAGGCTCATATCTGTATGTTGTGCCGGTCGGCAGAGCGTCTGAAATTCCTTTCTGAAAACAAACTTGGGGTTACTTGTGTTTTAGGTTTTCCCCTTGGCGGCCAGGTAGGTGCACCCACACATGTGAAGTACCGTTTTCATTGGGACACCTGTGGCAACGCGGGACGGTAGGCCATGTGTTGTTGGGGTCGTGTTTCGATGGGTGAGCCGAGCGAAATGTGCGGAAAATGTTTTTTTTTCCTGACATTTCGGACTTTGCAGGGGTGTTTGGGTAATAAATTCTGGGCGATTTGCACAAATCATACCTCGGTGGATTCCCACGGGTGTCCACTTTTCGGAAATGCATGGGGTTCCCTGTTTTCCATGGTGGCCTGGACACCCGAGGTCCATATCTATATGTTGCACCGGTCGGCAGTGCATCTGAAATTCCGGTCTGAAAACAGATTTGGGGTTACTTGTGTTTTAGGCTTTCCCCTTGGCGGCCAGGTAGGTGCATCCACACATGTGAGGTACTGTTTTCATCGGGACACCTGTGGAAACGCGGGACGGTAGGCCATGTGCTGTTGGGGGCGTGTTTCGATGGGTGAGCCGAGCGAAATGTGCAGAAAATGCGTTTTTTTGTCCGCATTTCGGACTTTACGGGGGTGTCTGGGTAATAAATTCTGGGTAGATGTGTGCAAACCATACCTCTGCGGATTCCCACTTGTCTCCTCTTCTCGGAAATGCATGGGGTTCCCTGTTTTCCTTGGTGGCTTGGACACCCGAGGCCCATATCTGTATGTTGTGCCGGTCGGCAGAGCGTCTGAAATTCCGGTCTGAAAACAGACTTGGGGTTACTTGTGTTGTATGCTTTCCCCTTGGCGGCCAGGTAGGTGCACCCACACATGTGAGGTACTGTTTTCATCGGGACACCTGTGGGAACGCGGGGCAGTAGGCCATGTTTTGTTGGGGGCATGTTTTGATGGGTGAGCCGAGCGAAATGTGCGGAAAATGCGTTTTTTTCCCACTTTTCGGACTTTGCGGGGGTGTCTGGGTAATAAATTCTGGGGCGATGTATGAAAATCATACCTCTGCGGATTCCCACAGCTGTCTTCTTTTTGGAAATGAATGGGGTTCCCTGTTTTCCTTGGTGGCTTGGACACCCAAGGCTCATATCTGTATGTTGTGCCGGTCGGCAGAGCGTCTGAAATTCCTTTCTGAAAACAGACTTGGGGTTACTTGTGTTTTAGGTTTTCCCTTTGGCGGCCAGGTAGGTGCATCCACACATGTGAGGTACCGTTTTCATTGGGACACCTGTGGGAACGCGGGACCGTAGGCCATGTGCTGTTGGGGTCGTGTTTCGATGGGTGAGCCGAGCGAAATGTGCGGAAAATGCGTTTTTTTCCTGACATTTTGGACTTTGCAGGGGTGTCTGGGTAATAAATTCTGGGGCGATGTGCACAACTCATACCTCTGCGGATTCCCACGCGTGTCCTCTTTTCGGAAATGCATGGGGTTCCCTGTTTTCCTTGGTGGCTTGGACACCCGAGGCCCGTATCTGTGGTTGTGCCGGTCGGCAGAGCGTCTGAAATTCCGGTCTGAAAACAGACTTGGGGTTACTTGTGTTTTTGGCTTTCCCTTTGGCGACCAGTTAGATGCACCCACACATGTGAGGTACCGTTTTCATTGGGACACCTCTGGGAACGCGGGATGGTAGGCCATGTGTTGTTGGGGGCGTGTTTCGATGGGTCAACTGAGCGAAGTGTGTGGAAAATGCATTTTTTCCCCCATTTTCGACTTTGCGGGGTGTCTGGGTAATAAATTCTGTGGCAATTTGCCGAAATCATACCTCTGCGGATTCCCACGGGTGTCTTCTTTTCAGAAATGCATGTGGGTCCCTGTTTTTCTTGGTGGCTACAACACCCCAGGCCTAAATCTGTAGGTTGGCTCCCCAAACCCTTCGTGGGGATAGCAGTGGTTTAGCCTTATTCCTTCACGCCCAGGTACGTGCACCCACACATGTGAGGTACTGTTTTCATCGGGACACCTGTGGGAACACGGGACGGTAGGCCATGTGTTGTTGTGGGCATGTTTCAAGGGGTTAGCCGAGCGAAATGTGCGGAAAATATGTTTTTTTCCCCACATTTCAGACTTTGCGGGGGTGTGTGGGTAATAAATTCTGTGGCGATTTGCCCAAATCATACCTCTGTGGATTCCCACGGGTGTCCTCTTTTTGTAAATGCATGGGCTTCCCTGTTTTCCTTGGTGGCTTGGACACCCGAGGCCCATATCTGTATGTTGTGCCTGTCGTCAGAGCGTCTGAAATTCCGGTCTGAAAACAGACTTGGGGTTACTTGTGTTTTAGGCTTTCCCCTTGGCGGCCAGGTAGGTGCACCCACACATGTGAGGTACCGTTTTCATCGGGACACCTGTGGAAACGCGGGACGGTAGGCCATGTGTTGTTGGGGGCGTGTTTCGATGGGTGAGCTGAGCGAAATGTGTGGAAAATGCATTTTTTCCCCACATCAAGGACTTTGCGGGGTGTCTGGGTAATACATTCTGGGGCGATTTGCCCAAATCATACCTCTGCGGATTCCCACGGGTGTCCTCTTTTCGGAAATGCATGGGGTTCCCTGTTTTCCTTGGGGGCTTGGACACCCGAGGCCCATATCTGTATGCTGTGCCGGTCGGAAGAGCGTCTGAAATTCCGGTCTGAAAACAGATTTGGGGTTACTTGTGTTTTAGGCTTTCCCCTTGGCGGCCAGGTAGGTGCACCCACACATGTGAGGTACCGTTTTCATCGGGACACCTGTGGGAATGCGGGACGGTAGGCCACGTTTTGTTGGGGTGTGTTTCGATGGGTGAGCTGAGCGAAATGTGCGGAAAATGCATTTTTTTCCCACATTTCGGACTTTGCGGGGGTGTCTGGGTAATAAATTATGGGGCGATTTGCCCAAATCATACCTCTGCGGATTCCCACGGGTGTCCTCTTTTCAAAAATGCATGGGGTTCCCTATTTTCCATGGTGGCTTGGAATTTTGTCTACTTTTCAGAAATATATGCCTTTCCGTCCTCCAATTCGGCTTTCCTACCCTTTTCTCCCATTCCGTCCATGCCTGTCCAATTGGCAAAAATGGCCAAAATCGCCTGCCTCTCACAAAACAGTTGATAACCACATCAAAATATTTTTTTTTCCGTTTCCACTCAAACTGTTCTTGAAAGCCAGGAAATTGGGGAATTCAGCACAGCAAACCATTTGTTCCTAGCTCTTACAAGGAAAAAAACACAGTTTTCTTTGTACATCATTTTATTGGCGTTTTTTGAAAAAACCCAACATTTTGGCCCTTTTTGCTTATTTTCTCTCACCCCCCTACAGCAACCTAGGATTCCTGGGTGGCGTTATGACCGCCTACATGTGGGAAAAAAAGGAGCCAAATTTGGCCGAGATATCTCATGTAACAAAAAAGTTACAAGCCATTGAATGGCCACATACCGAAATCACCAAAAAAGGCACTGGCACTGGGGAGAAATACCCATGGCACTTAAAGGGTTAATTTGGTAACATTTTTTGCCAGCTTCTTGGGCAGGATTTGTATGGTGGCTGAAGAAGCCACAGTCAGAGACTCAGTTGATATGAAGTTGGACACAGGCTTAAGAAAATCCTACTCCTGGTCCCATCCAGCCCTGCGAGCAAACATCTATGAATACTACATCACATAAACTGGCTTGGAAGGCTTTAAGAAACTGAAGAAAACCCTGAGGTGGTTTGGATTGAGCTCAATACATGGATTAAGCTGCAAAAACAGCTTGAATTCATATATGAAGCTTTCTATGATAGGGTCAGAGGAGCAGCCATGGCAATTGAAGCCATGATTTTTAGTAAACATCACATCGACATCAGAGACAGGAGACCGGAAGATTTGCAGACATCTGCAGTCCTACACCTTTTGAGGGTCAGAAATTCTTTGGAGAAGCCTTGGAAGCTAAAGTCTACAAAGTCTTCAAGGCTGATAAACATGCAGTGCGAAAGAAGAGCGCCATTAAAGCCAGATCTTCTGGGGTCAAGCATCGGGGAGGCCTCTGTTCTCCAGATCCAGTGGCGAGAATAATAAGACTACAGATGAAACTTTAGAATGGCCTGGTCTGTTCCTAAAAATCATAAGGCCTCACAATCACAGTTAGCCAGTGTCGACAGACTGGTGCAGGTTTTCAGGGTTTTGGGAAGATGTCTGGGCCAAAGCACAGTGTGCATGGGCTACATTTCAGCTATCTACCCATGGACTCCTGCACAGTACAAACCAAGATCCCAATAGGCAAGGCAAAGAGGGCAGCAATGAGGAAGGTCATATAGTAACATATGTGGAAGAAGGGGATTGCTAGAGTCCCAACAGAGTAAAGGGAGAGGAGTACTATTCAAGAATAGTCCTAGTACCCAAGCTGAACAACATGTTCAGGCTGATCATAGACCATTAGGCCCTGAATATGTTTTTAACTACTTCCTGTGCCCATCCTCAGGAAACATCAGTCATTCCTGAGGTTTTCTGGGGAATTAGAGGGGAAACCATTTTAAATTCAGACTCCTTCAGCTTGGTTGAAATCAGCTAACAATTAATTCACCAAACTCCTAACCCCTCTAGTGGTGGTGCTCAATTAGGAGGGACTTCATGTTCAATTAAGCTGGGAGGATAGACAACGCATAGAAACACAGGTTCAAATCCCGGCCTTGCGCTTAGAAACTGGTGCACGATATTGAGCATGTTATAAAAGAACAATTATAATTATAATGTGGATGATTGGCTGATCAGAACAGCAAACAGGGTGCAAGCTCTGAAACATATTAACAGCCATTTCCAGTCTATGATCCAGTGGGGATTTGCTTTCAATATACCCAATTCTCATCTGATACCTTCGTGGTCACTCCAGTTCATAGGGGTGCAATTTTGCCAAAGGGAAGGTACATCTTTCTCTAGAAAGGGGCCTTCAACTTTGAGACCTGTATTTCAAGATGCTCCTTAAAAATGTGGTGACAGCCAGGAATATGTTTACACTTCAGAGACACATGGCCTCATGTGTATCTATGGTCTGTATGGCGAGGCTCCACTTAAAGCCATTATTAGCTGCCCTTCACAGTTTTGGTCTCTGTGTCCCAGCTTTATGAACACAAGATCCTGATACAATCTCAAATGGTGGAGCTCTCTGTCCTGCTTCTGGAATGGAAAGAATTGGAGTCTATGTAAACAGATCATCCTTTCTAAGGACACTGCAGGCTATGGGTGGGAGGCAGCAATGTTGGATACAGGAACAGCGACCATGTATCTCATTCAGTCCTACAGAAGGAGCTATCTGCAAATGGCAGTGCTCTAGAGTACTTCAAAGAAGAAGACAAATAATCAATCAGTAGTCGTGAGGACAGACAACTTCACGGCCCTCCCCAATTTCACCCAACAGGGAGGTGGTGACGAAATAACAGACCCTGGGGGCTCTAGCCATGATGATTTGGCTCTGGGAGGTATGTAGCCAATCTCCACTGGAAGTGGTGCACATCAGGGTATAGACAATGGGATAACAGATTGGCTCAGCAGAGTATTTCTGGTTTAAGGGAAAATATCATTATGGGGCCAGGTCTTTGGGGACACTTTCTGGAAGTTTGGGACGCCTTAAGTGCATTAGTTTGCCTCCCCTCAGAATGTGCAGGTCCAGAAAATCTCTTTCAGATTCCGTACCCCGCGGGTCTGAAGGGTAGATGCTATGCTATTACATTGGCCACAAACATTGATATATGCAGTTCCTCCAAATACTCTGATTTCAAATGATGATACAAAAAATCATGAAAAGCCTTGTCAGGGCTAGTCTGGTAGTCCCTTTCTGGCCAAGAAGAGGTGGTTCCCTGCACTATTAGAACTTCATATAGAGCCTGACTGGCTGATACCCAAATGGCCATCTACTTTGAGGGAAAGACAGACCCTCATTCCAGCTAATTGGATGGGTGGCATGGAAATTGAGACGAGGGGATGGCAGGCATTAAGTCTGTCAGACTAAGTTTTAGAAATGCTGCAGACGTCCAGGAGATCATCTACTATAAAGTCACATGACCTCCCCTGGGCGAACTATGTCACTTGATGTGGCAGGAATAAACCCCCTACACTGGAGGCTGGTACCCCTGATAAACTCCCATTTCTCCATGAGGGGGACCTTGATGGGGTTGGCTGTTTATTCTTTAAGGGCACAATGGGTGGGCATAAAGGCAATTAGGGAACATTGGGCCTCTACCTCAAAAGGCGATATATTAGTAGCAAAACTGCTTAAGAGTATAGCTATTTCAAAACCAGTCAAGCAGTTACATGACACTCCCTGGGACCCTCTTATCATCTTGGAAATGTTGCAGGAGGCCCCCATTGAGCCTCTGGATGCAATTAACTTGGGCTTACTGACCCTTAACCATCTTTGTAATTGTAATTAGAGCAGCTAGAAGACTGGGTGATATTGGTGCGCTGTTATGTAGGCACCCATTCTTCTACATATGTGAGAAGTGTGCTTCATGTTTTTAGAGAAGTAAATTACTCTGTAGTAATTACTTAGACAAAATCACTTTAAATATTTTCTTTTTTAAAATGGGGGGTCCCTCCAATTCCCGCATCTATCCACAAGTAATCCAGTCATTTTACCCTCCAGTTCAGCTCTCATTGGTGCAAATGATCAGATCCAATGGACACCCAATGACATTCCATTCTGTTGCTGAGATTCTCTGACCATGTGCAGGGCAAGACCAAGCCTTGTCTCTTGTATCTGCAGAGTATACACGCCCTGTAGATGAGACTAAGCAAATCCATGAGTTCTCCTTTGGTAAAGGACCCATGTCTCACCTGTTTTTGGGAGCTTCTAGTCATAGTAACCTTGTTTAGAAATTGTTCATGTTGCTTGAATGGCGGCAGCACTCAATGGTGCAGTTGGGAATGGGCTCACTGAGATTCCATGATTCCTACCTCCCACCAAGGTGTTTTTCTAATTAGGAATTAACTTGGTACTGTAGATGGAGTCACAGTTCATGGTGATGATTCCAGTGCACTGCCGTAAGGCTGCATGCTGGGAGTCCAGGCTAGGATCTTTTGTCCTCTTTGACTTCAACTTTCCTTGGTGAGTTTATGGCATGAGATATGATAGTGTTATAAGAGGTGTTTCCAGGAGTGCACTCCCTGTGTTAACATGTGTTACCTATTGTGGACATTGGGCAAGACACATGACTAAATCTCAGCATGCCTTACTTGGACTTTCATTGTTTTGAGGTTGATACATTTATAGACAATTCTCTAATGGGCAATGTAATCTGTACTTGAATACAACTGGGAATCTAAATCTGTCACAAAAAATTATATTAGACCAAATTTTGGGTTCATCCTCCTCGAGAGCTGCGGGTCCAAATGGCCTGACTAACCAAATATTGAAGGGAAATCGAGACCTTTGGACTCAAAATCTGCTAACACTATTCAGTAGGTTTTGTGGAGTAGGTGTGTCCCAGCATCCTGGAAACTACCTATAAATATTCCTATCTTCAAGAAGGGTGATTGGGCTGATCCAGCAAACTACCACCTGATCGCCTTTTCCGATGTTGATAGTAAAATGTCTGCAGGAACTGTCCTAAGGGATTTGGAATCCTGGGCTATAGATACAAATATCCTGTCAAAACATCAGACATGTTTCAGGAGGGGTTTCTCAACCCCCCTGTATGTATTGATTATGAGTTTGGTTAGTGAAAAATCTTGGTTAAAGGGTTGCCAAGCTTTACATGGGACATGGATAAATTTGTCCAAGGCCTTTGATTTGATCAACAGAGAGTGGTTTTTGGCAAGGTTGGCTGTGTGGGTGCTTCTGATATCCTTGTTAGTGACAATAGTACACATGCACATGGATAACAGAGTGCAGGTTAGACTGAATGTGCAGGGTCATTTGTCTGCTCCTATCCCCGGTGGAGAGGGAGGTGTATAATTGCCCCCCTTCTTTTCAATTTATATCTGGTGGATTTTGGGGAGACATTGGTCCAGCACGCAGTGGGAAGCCCCCTGATTGGCTCTCGGCCAATGATGCCGCTTGTATATGCAGATGACATAATCCTTTTGGATTATACTGCAGTCGGACTCAAATGCCTCCTCAGAGCTATGGGAGATTATGCAAAGGCAAACGAGCTGGAACTCAATCCAGTAAAGTATAAAATTGTGAGCTTTAGAAGGCCCAGTAAATCTGTAGTTAAATTGTAAGTGGTCGTTGGGAGAGCCACTGATTACAGTGGAGAAGGAAGTAGTCTATTTGGGATTTAAATTGTATTCCTTCCCTACACTGGATCAGCTTTATGAAGATCTAAATAATAAAATGCTCCAACTGTCTTGGCAGATGAAAAGACTGCTGGCAACATACTGTACATTCTCGATCATACCTCTAATAAGATTCATGTTGCAAAAGTGTTGGTTTACTTGCATTATGGAATGGATATCAGGCCCCTAGCCAGGAAAATTAATTGGACCAAGGTAGAGGGATTGATTTGGAGGAGAGTACTGATGTTTCCACAGAGTCTCCCAATGGTTAACCAGAGATATGAGTTGGGTATCCAGTCCATGCTGAATCATGTGGAGTGGAGGCTCATCTCACTCTACAGGCTAATAATGGTTCCTCAAGATAATTCCCTGTACAAGGATATAGGTTTTATGTTGGAAGAAGGAAAATAGTCAATTCCTGAATTGAAAGAACAATGTGCTTAAAGTCCTGATTGACTACAGTCGATCGGAGGGTGATCTAATTGTTAACCCGATGGGCATTAAGAAGGCACTTAACAGAATGGACTGGGATCGCACCATAGATGGTATGCAAGGGCTAGTGCTCGCAAAATCTCTCTCCCCATATGATAAACCAAGAGGTCTTCTCCTTAGGTATCTCAGGCACTTTCCAAATTCAAAATAAGGAAGGTATTCTTGAGATTATGCTGAAAATCAAACCATATGGGTGAGATTCAGTCCTATCGGAATAAGAACTTGGAGAAGGCACACATTTGCTCTCTCTGCAATGAGGTAGGAAGGCAGTCATTAACGCGTGCAATGATTAGCCCAAGTAATCTGAGTCCAATTACTTGCACAATTTGTGGAAAGAACAGATAGTCTATCCACTAAAATGTTTTGGAATGGGTTCATAGCAGGCCATGAAACCCGCCTCTATGTGCATGTATTATAAGGGCTACAAGTTTTGGGTTTTATAAAAGCATACTGGTGAGAAAGTGAAATTTTGTTGCGATAAAGAAAAGAGAGTTGTGTTGTGTCATTTTAAATTTTTGAATATTATTAAGACTTATGTGTATTATATGTACTGGTTTTTTTATGAAAAGTCAATTATTCAGCTACAAAACAATAAAACTATTTATTTTAAATGTGGGTACTAAGATGACCTCCTATTTGCAGTGCTATGAAACAGCAGAAATCATGGCACAATTGTTATATGAGAAATATGTTATTATCACTGATTGTGCTGGAACAGTGCAGATACATTTGCCAGTACCAACTTCTGACCCCCCTTGTAGTTACTCTACAAATGCGAAAGAGTATAAACAGGCCCGCCGCCCCATGACCCTAGGGGTGAAAAGCAATATAAGTTGAGGCAGAGTCTATAAAACGGTCAAATCATTAATGCACAAAGATATGTCAAAAAGGATTAGTTAAAGTTGAATGACACTACATAGGGAATTAATATAGGCTGAAGACTGTACAAGTAGAGTACTGAAAATAACATAGGTTCCTGCATATCGAAAGAGGGACTTACTACAATGGAAGGACAGATAAAATTATAGGTAGAGAAGGGTGCAGCATACAGAAGCAGGCAAACCAACATATGACAGATGTACAAGGGGGATTTCTTTTGTCCTAAACAAATGGGTATTTTCATTTTCGTACAGTGTTGGATGTCTTCGTTCCCCAATGAGAATGCTCTGGAGGATGGTGGATGTCCTTTGTTTAGTGATGCCATCACTTTTTTAAACATTGTGGCAATGCATTTTTTCTTGCCAATATTCAGAATGCACTTATGAAGTTCTAGTAAAATCATGTAAAGTGCATCTGAGTAGGTATAGCTAAAGAAATCTGAAAAGCCCCCAAAATAATCTCCCCCAAAAATTGTTATTTTCAGAGCAACCACTAAAGAGTCAATAACTTGCATTGCGTTTAATTTCTCTCCCGAGCCACTTCAGTTGGAAGATCTGTCCATGGGCACCACAGTAGTCTGTGGATGGCACGTTCCATATTCAGGTCTTTTGAGGATAATAGGCATGGAAATGGGACTGTGCAGCCCAAGGGATTGTCTAATAAGATTTCCTGGGTGTGGTATGCAAGGAGAGAGTTTGGCAGAAGGTATGTTTGCTAAGAGGAGTGCAGATGGCTATGGCTATGTCTTTCAGGAGGCAAAGTGTGTGGAATTTGGGGGACTCGTGTGTCCATTGGTTAAAGGTGTATGCAGAGCAGTGTGGACTGGATGAAAATCTTGGATTTCATGACGTTCATGTTGAATGATAGGGAGTGCGCGCCATGAAGTGGGTGGACTTGCTCCCATTTTGCATCAATTTGGTCATGTTCCAACATCTGGATATTATCATTGCTCATTGTGGAAGGAACTGTTCAGGTTATGTGACTGGAATTTCATTGCAGTTTGCAATGAAGGAGAAGTTGAGGAAATGAATGAAATGTTCCCGAACTCTCAACTAATTTCTTCTCGCATTGCACAGAGACAGATGTGGATGCGCTCGAGTTCATTTGGTCTGAAAATGGAGGAAGCAAGTCGCAATGTCAACAAAGCTGTGTGTTCATTTTTGGGAGATGTTGGAATGACGTCTTTCCATAGTGAAAATATTAAATTTGACACTGTGAACATTTTCCGCAAAGATGGAGTACATCTTACTGATGCTGGTAATCAGCTTTTTTGGCAAAATATTCAAAATGCTTTGAAGCACTTTTTGTAAAAATAGAATGCATTTTGCAGTAGGTGTTACTTAGTTTACTTTAAAACTTGAAAAAAACGTTTAAAAACAAAAAGTACCAAAAAGGGCTCTTTTCAGAGCCACCACTTTCCTATGCAAAACAGTGCAATGTTTTTGATGCCACCACTGGCCTCATTTTGTAGAAATCCGTGGCCCACCGCGCTGTCTGCGGACTTTGTAGGCTGCGTAGAGGCCTGTAATTTTGTTAGTACTTCTATTTTTGAACTGCGAAAGGTGGCTCTAAAAAGAAAATGTTCTTTTTGTATTTTTTGTGTTTTATATTTTTTGTGGCTCTTTTCACACAAGACACAGGGGAGGGCTGGGAAGAGAGGGGCGAGAAGGGGATCCAACCTCAGGTATGAAGGGGCAGATGAAGAGAGGAAGATGTTGGGTGGGCCTTAATTAGGTAGTGGACAGTTTTTCTCATGCTTCCTGACCGTAGGCTCGAAAGCACTTCGAAAGGGATCCCCACTACAGAGCATTGTGTCACAGTACATACAAAGCACTGTCACCCTCAAAAGGTTAGTCATGTCTGGCCTACGAGGCAGGGATCCTCTGTCCCACAGGAGTGTCTCTTGTGGTGGCAGGAGCGGATGATGAGGTAGTGGATGTCAACCTACTAGCCCCTTCAAAAGGTACAACCTTTCGCACTGCTCCCTTGTGATTTGATCTGAGGTGGCGCCGCATGGAGGTGGTCCTGTAATTATACAGACCAGGTTTTCTGTGACTACAACCTTGCATCTAACCTTGTCGGCATGAGCCTTAGGTACCCCCTCCCCCCAATGGTCCTAAAAACCTTCCACACCCAAGATTCATGTTGGGAGCTGGTGAGAGGGATTTCCACTACCTCATCCTCATTCTCCTCTTGATCCACCTCTGTATCTCCACACCTGTTCTCCTTTTCAGTCCCTCCAGATGGTGGTGGTGGTGGGGCAGCTGCAGCAGCCATGGAAGGCATTCGCAAGAAGTACAAAGCAGAGATAGGCAATATCCCAATCAGCAGCAGGTGCTCACTCCTGGACAGCCAGCAACACAATGAGGAGCAGTAGTGGGTGGGTCCCATTAGAGGGGCTGTCTGCGGACGGCATGACTGTCTGTGGACACTTCGATCCACAGATAGGGTTCCAGAAGTTACAAAACAATGCTAAATCAAGTAAGACCTGGTCTAGGACCTTAGCAGTGCACAGTGGTGGTGCGAGTTAAGTTTGTTTACCTTACCATAACTGGCACATTTCTGGGAGGTTTTGATTTTACTTGTAAACATAATAACCCTTTAAGAAAGTTTTTCCACTGATTTTGTTAGGTTTTTACTAGTGGAACTTAACCATAAAGTCATTTTAACAAAGTTTTTTCACTGAATATAGAGACACAGATATATATATAGAGAGAGAGAGAGAGAGAGAGAGAGAGAAAGAGAGAGAGAAAGAGAAAGAGAGAGAGAAAGAAACAGCCATAGGGCCTTTTGAAAGTTCAATAAACAACACCCTGGAACTGTCTCTAAAAGTTGGTACATTTTTTGAGCCATTTGTGACAGTGGGTGATCCTCTCCTCCCTTTGTCCTTACCTGGTTGCATGTAGATCCCTTGATGCCAAATAGACTACCCTCTCCCTTTCTTCTTGTTTGCTCCCCCCTGTACCTCTATTTCACTAAGTACTTCCCCCTATGACTTTTAAAGAACTCCATAGCTTCCCGTAACTAAGTCCACACTAAATAAATGCAATAACAATAATAATAGAAAGACATAGGAGGGACAGAGGAGAGGAGATAGTAAAGGGGGTGAGCAGTGAGGGAGTATAGAGAAGAAAACACAAGGAGAGTGAGTGTGAAAGGAAACACTGAATATTACAAGGTGTCTGAAAGACAACATTCCCAAAACCTTTAAAACAGTAACACTTGGATAGAGTAAAGACAGTAAGTCAGTTTTAGACACCCAGGAGGGTCATAAGAAGACAAGGGAGAGAGATATAGAGAGAGAGAAAGACAGACAGACAGACAAAGAGACAGCAAAACAGCCATAGGGCCTTTTGAAAGTTCAATAAACACCCTTGAAATGCCGCTGAGATTTGGTACATTCTTCAAGCCATCTGTGACAGTGGGTGATCCTCTCCTCCCTGTGTACTTGCCTGGTTGCCTGTATACCCCTTGATGCCAAAGAGACCACCCTCTCCCTTCCTTCTAGTTTGCTCTCCCTCTCCCTTTTACCCCTACTTCACTCACCAGGTCTTTCCCCCTATGACTTTTAATTAACTGCATAGCTTCTTGAAACTAGGTCTGTACTCAATAAATGTAATAATAATATTAATAATAATAATAATAATAATAATAATAACAATAATAATAATAATACATAGACATTACTGAATGATTAAATTCATCAAACTATTGGCCTCTTATTCTGGCATTGCTCATTTGGTTTTCCTTTGGAAAGGCCCAACCGCATACTATTTTTGGACAATATATGTGATAATCCTTATTCTAATCTCTCAAATTTTCAGAAGTTTGACTATGCAAAACTTTTGAGACATGTGATTTTTAGGTGACGGAGAACAGCAAACCACGTAGAGGCACACACGAGTTGTAGGTGGGGGAGAACTAAAAACCACTGAGAGAGACACATTATGTTTTAGGAAGGGATTTACCAATTAACATGTTAGACTCAACAGCACTAAAATGTGTAAGGAATAGTGACCAGGGAAGAGCATATACATTGACCATTCATGACCAGCTACATCAGCAACATTATCCATTGGAGACGGTCATGTTGTATACAAGGCCCCGTACTGTTAGTAGCACACCATTAAGTGGTATTTCTGCCCATTACTTGCACCTCTCTCACCAAGCGCAGCAACTTCATTACTCCAATAAGTGAGCTCAAAAAGTTAAGGTCTGCCTCAGTATTTTTACTGCATCCCCAAGCAGAGAAAATCCAGTGCCTTTATTTACATATAAAAAACTGGGTGCTCTTCAATGAGTCAATCTACTCCCATACATCTAGTAGCATACTCACAAACTGTGGGTATGCCTAAATGTTTTGTCTCTCTCACCAGGCTAAGCTATTTTAATAATCTTAGCAGTATACCCACACATTGCAGGTCCTGCTTTAATTGTTTGGTTCTCTCACTCAGTAGAGCTACTGCAATACTTTTATTACTTTACTTACAAATTATAGGTTATGCCTCTGTTTCTTTGGCCTACACTGTCATGCTGGGGGAGTTACCAGGTAGTCCTTGCCCTGGAGGCCCCGCATTCCTTACACAAAGGGACAGCAGGGCAAGGCCCAGAGACCCCGGTCATTGTGCTGGGAAGGACTATGGGCCTTGTCTTGGAGCCCCTTCCCATCTAAAAAGAAATGCAGCAGGACAGGAGCGCTGACCGCCCACTTGTTCCTGGGGGTTACCTGGTCTTGTCCTGACAGACTCCACTCATTTAAAAAAGAATGAGCAGCGGGGCTGCCAGTGTGGGGGTCACTGGGACTTTCAGGGGCAAGTCCTAATGTTCCCCTGGTCCAGATATTGCTGGAAACTTCACCAGGACTTGGCCCTGGCAGCCTCCCAGATAATTTAAAACAAATGCAGTATCAGGGATAGCTGGGGCAAGGTCTGGTGAGCCCTGTTGCACAAGTGAACCCCCCGCAAGAAATGGGGGAGATGCAGTGGTTACTGGGCCTTGCCCTTGTAAACCACGTATTGTTTTGTCTTTTAAAACTAAACAGCTCACTATTTGCCTGCAGCCAAATACTTGGAGCATCTTTTTGGTTTTCAGATGAAAAGTAAATTCACTATTCGGTAAAGCCCTTCTGATTACACATGGACCACCAAATACTTGGGCAACAGGACACTATGGGCCTCATTACAAATATGGCAGTAAGGCAACAACAGCGCTGGTATCGAAACCGGCACCGTTGCTACCGTACCGCCATACTATGAGTTCTGCTCGCGGGTGCCCTTGCAGCCATACCGGCACCAGCGAACAGAACATGATGGTAGCACCGATACTTTTATTTACTGTACCGGTGCTACCACCCTCCCCATTCCCATTGAGCCCTATGGGGATCAAATTGGAATGGGGATATACCGGGCCCGGCACCAGCGAAAGGGCAATTACCGGGTCTGGCTGGGCTGGAATAGCCCGCTATTTGCCCATTTGCGGGTGCCGGACCGGGATACGAGTTTGCGGGTAGCCTTCCCGGTTTTACCGGGAAGGCTACCTCCAACCTCGGAATGAGACCCTATGTCACTAAAACACCAATGTAGGCAGAAGCACACTCACTAGGAGTGTTGTTCCTGGCCAGGGTGTATAGACTGGAATGCCAGTTACACCCTAACACAGGCTGCCGCTCCACTTAGGCAAGCAGCAAGTGAACAAAGCCATTTCATATGAATAAATAAATATGGTTCTGTCACTATACAGAACTACAATAATCCACTGAGCAAGCCCCTACCGTGGGAGTAAGGATGCACAAGACCCCGGTTAATTCTGAGGGAAGAAACATATAAAGTAATGGTTGGGGGCCGTGAGGTGTGCTGAACTACAGGAACCTGGTGTGAGCTATCCCGACCACATATAGCTCATGTGTGTTGCAACACAAGGGGCAGAGGCTCCTTATAAAAATAGAAAAGGCACAGTGTCAAATGGCATTCTTCCACTGAAGTTGGAGTTCGATCAATGCTGCCCGTGCTTTATGGGCATCATCATGTTGGAGTTGGTCTCTGCCAGTACTACTGACCTCCAGGGTCCCGGGTCCTTGAGGCCACCCAGCGTGAACACATTCGCTGAATTCATCAGGTCTGCTGACCCACAAAACCACCTAAAGATGCCGAGTGCCTATCCAGGCACCTAGCCTGCTGCCTCACCTTTGGCCAGCAGCTGACTCTTTGCATGCCTACCAAACAAACCGTGAGGAGCAGCTAGCCATCACTAGGTGATGGCCAGCAAATAATGCCGTTGGACTTGGTCTCTGCCGGTCTCCACCAGACAAGCATACAGGCTGCTCCTCAAAACTTGCCCTGCCCAGACACACGCCCTGCTTACCCTCACTGTCACCTGCTGTTATGGGTTAAGTCTGTGCATTTGTCTTTAACCAGCACAGTATCTAAGAATTGCAGCATTTGTCATTTCTGCATCACTAACTTCGTAGGGGATGCACACCCATCCATTCCCAAACCACCCTCCTTCGTCCACCTGCTCCGTCGTCTGTAGGCCACGATCTCCCCTCTACCAACCTCTGGTAGCCTCCTGGCACTATGCAAAACCTTAAATGCCAGCCCATTCTGCGCTATCCCCATTTGAGCCCCTCCAACTCCGTTCCTGCCACCACTGCGACCCTCGTAAACAACTACATCCACTCAGTTTCCCATTGCTGGTTTCGTGGCATCCGATGCATGTCCCACATCCTGCCGGCCATCTAGGCTGCACTCCTCCATCCAGTAGCACATTATGCCCCTGCCCCCCCTTGCCCTATGCTACTTCGAGATCTCTCACTTTTGCACACGGTGTAGACTGCACCCTGGAGCTAGGAGCGTGCAATGCTACAAACAACCAGGTTCCAAACCGCACCTGTGCTACAAATTAAGTTGGTTGTTAATGCCCAGAAGGGCTGATTCCATTCCATGTTTGGGGCAGAAGCCAGATTGCCATGGACTCAAGGAAGTCTTGAATTTGGAGGTAGGCGACACTGTTGAGAATTGTCAAGAGGAAAGGGATGGTGGTTACAGGCCGGTAGTTGGTGGGGGATGCTGGATCTAGGTCACGTTTTTTGAGCAAATGTGAGCAACAGGACTCTTTGAGGGTGTTGGGGGACAGAGCAGGAGGCAAAGGAGGAGTTGACAATGGCAGTGATGAGGGGAAGTAGAGCACATTCTTTAACAAGGGAGGCTGGGCAGATGTCACCTTTGCATTTAGAGGGCTTAAGACCTTTGATTATGACAGTCAGGTCAGTAACCAAGGAAGGTTGGAACTTGAAAGCGGGGACATGTGTTGTCTGCCGCTGCCCCAGCCAACCTATTTCCTGCCACAGAGCCAACCCTGGCCCACAAACATCTGCCTGCGCCAAATAATTACTGGCCACCTGACGTGCTCCACATCCAGCCCTAAGCTGTCAATGTGTCCAGCACGCTCTCCTACATCCACCCATAAACTGCCCAGGAGCCCAGCAGGCCCACCTACAACCAGCCCTAATCTGCCCAGGTACCGAACATACTCTCCTACATCCAGCCCTAAGCTGCCCAGGAGACCAGCACGCTCACCTACATCCAGCTCTAACCTGCCCAGTTGCCCAGCACGCTCTCCTTCATCCAGCCCTAAACTGCCCAGGAGCCCAGTACACCTGCCACACCCAGCTAAATACAATGGCTCCCTTTGCCCCCACCTTCCCAGCACCACTCCTAGACCACAGATACTGGCAAACTACAGGATCAATACTCTGTGGCAACCTGCATCAGAACGTGCCCATCACCTGCTAGTGTGCACACACTGATCACCCCTCACACAGTTTTACCATCCATAACCTTACTGTGCAATACTCTCATCAGTCACAGCACTGCCTCTGACTGTAGCCGATCTCCTGCTCTGGCTCCTCTGCAACCTGTAACATCTCGCAGTATCACCCTTGACCTCCACAGTACCATAGAAAGCCCACCCAAATGGTGTGCCCTGATCAATGCCAGATCTGTGGTGGCCCATGCTCCAGACATTCTGTACCTGATTGCCACCAACAACATTGATATCTTGGCCATCACAGAAAACTGTTCCTCCCCATCTGCTGACCTCTCCCTCTTCATCACCGTCCCCACAGGCTATGCCCTACTTCGTTGGGACAGACCACTCAATACAGGTGGTTTGTTTGCCTTCATTCACAAGGACACCCTCCCATTGCGATCCATTACATCCACCCAACTCTGCCACTGCTCGCCCAACTCTAGTATTTCCCTCCATCTCATCTACCAACCTGCGAGCCCAGGCACAACATTCAGATGCAACATAACCCTTTATATCTCTATCAATCTCAAACAGACTACCCAATTTATCACCTTGGGGGACTTTAATCTAGGCTTCAATGACACCACTGGCACAGATGCATTAGCGTTTGCGAAATCTACCACCACCCTGGGCTGCATTCAACAGATCCATAACCCTACACATGCAAAAGGATGCAGACTAACCACAAAAGTGATGGTTGGAAGGTTTCGAATGAATCTAAACCACTGGCAATTGCTCTGGGCAACCTTCCACACCACCGTTTTTTAGCCTGTCTGCGCCATTGCAAAAAGGGACCAGCCATGTGCAAATCAGTCAGCAGGTGCCGCCACCGAAGGTAGCAGCCCAGCTCGAACTGCTAGGCCAGGTCCCCTCTGCACAGAAAACCAAGCAACCCCAGACATGTTTCAGCCTTGTTGGACCTCCTCAGTGAGGCGCAGCCTGGTTGCTGTGGCTCAGCGAGCAAGGGACCCACGTCTGGGTATACCCTCTCTGACAAGGAGAAACAAACTGACCACAAAAGTGATGGGTGGAAGGTTTTGAATGAATCTAAACCACTGGCAATTGATCTGGGCAACCTTCCACACCACCGTTTTTTAGCCCGTCTGCGCCATTGCAAAAAGGGACCAGCCATGTGCAAATCAGCAGCTGCCGCCACCGAAGGTAGCAGCCCAGCCCGAACTGCTAGGCCAGGTCCCCTCTGCACAGAAAACCAAGCAACCCCAGAAATGTTTCGGCCTTGTTGGATCTCCTCAGTGAGGTGCAGCCTGGTTCCCTGTGGCGCAGCGAGCAAGGGACCCACGTCTGGGCATACCCTCTCTCACAAGGAGAAACATACTGACCACAAAAGTGATGGGTGGAATGTTTCGAATGAATCTAAACCACTGGCAATTGCTCTGGGCAACCTTCCACACCACCTTTTTGGTGTGGAAGATTGCCCGGAGCAATTGCCAGTGGTTTAGATTCATTCGAAACCTTCCACCCATCACTTTTGTGGTTAGTCTGCATCCTTTTGCATGTGTAGGGTTATTGATCTTTTGAATGCAGCCCAGGGTGGTGGTAGATTTTGCAAATCAGTCAGCAGCTGCCGCCACCGAAGGTAGCAGCCCAGCCCGAACTGCTAGGCCAGGTCCCCTCTGCACAGAAAACCAAGCAACCCCAGACATGTTTCGGCCTTGTTGGACCTCCTCAGTGAGGTGCAGCCGGTTCCCTGTGGCGCAGCGAGCAAGGGTCCCACGTCTGGGCATACCCTCTCTCACAAGGAGAAACAAACTGACCACAAAAGTGATGGGTGGAAGGTTTTTGAATGAATCTAAACCACTGGCAATTGCTCTGGGCAACCTTCCACACCACCGTTTTTTAGCCCAACTGCGCCATTGCAAAAGGGGACCAGCCATGTGCAAATCAGTCAGCAGCTGCCGCCACCGAAGGTAGCAGCCCAGCCTGAACTGCTAGGCTAGGTCCCCTCTGCACAGAAAACCAAGCATCCCCAGACATGTTTCGGCCTTGTTGGACCTCCTCAGAGAGTTGCAGCCTGGTTGCCTGTGGCGCAGCAAGCAAGGGACCCACGTCTGGGCATACTTTCTCTCACAAGGAGAAACAAACTGACCACAAAAGTGATGGGTGGAAGGTTTCGAATGAGTCTAAACCACTGGCAATTGCTCTGGGCAACCTTCCACACCACAGTTTTTTAGCCTGTCTGCGCCATTGCAAAAGGGGACCAGGCATGTGCAAATCAGTCAGCAGCTGCCACCACCGAAGGTAGCAGCCCAGCCCGAACTGCTAGTCCAGGTCCCCTCTGCACAGAAAACCAAGCAACCCCAGACATGTTTCGGCCTTGTTGGACCGCCTCAGTGAGATGCAGCCTGGTTCCCTGTGGCACAGCGAGCAAGGGACCCACGTCTGGGCATACCATCTCTCACAAGGAGAAACAAACTGACCACAAAAGTGATGGGTGGAAGGTTTTCGAATGAATCTAAACCACTGGGAATAGCTCTGGGCAACCTTCCACACGACCGTTTTTTAGCCCGTCTGCGCCATTGCAAAAGGGGACCAGCCATGTGCAAATCAGTCAGCAGCTGCCGCCACCGAAGGTAGCAGCCCAGGCGAACTGCTAGGCCAGGTTCCCTCTGCACAGGACACCAAGCAACCCCAGACATGTTTCGGCCTTGTTGGACCTCCTCAGTGAGGAGCAGCCTGGTTCCCTGTGGCGCAGCGAGCAAGGGACCCACGTCTGGGCATACCCTCTCTCACAAGGAAAAACAAACTGACCACAAAAGTGATAGGTGGAAGGTTTCGAATGAATCTAAACCACTGGCAATTGCTCTGGGCAACCTGCCACACCACCATTTTTTAGCCCGTCTGCGCCATTGCAAAAGGGGACCAGCCATCTGCAAATCAGTCAGCAGCTGCCGCCACCGAAGGTAGCAGCCCAGCCCGAACTGTTAGGCCAGGTCCCCTCTGCACAGAAAACCAAGCAACCCCAGACATGTTTCGGCCTTGTTGGACCTCCTCAGTGAGGTGCAGCCTGGTTCCCTGTGGCGCAGCGAGCAACGGACCCACGTCTGGGCATACCCTCTATGACAAGGAGAAACAAACTGACCACAAAAGTGATGGGTGGAAGGTTTCGAATGAATCTAAACCACTGGCAATTGCTCTGGGCAACCTTCCACACCACTGTTTTTTAGCCCATCTGCGCCATTGCAAAAGGGGACCAGCCATGTGCAGATCATTCAGGAGCTGCCGCCACCGAAGGTAGCAGCCCAGCCCGAACTGCTAGGCCAGGTCCCCTCTGCACAGAAAACCAAGCAACCCCAGACATGTTTCGGCCTTGCTGGACCTCCTCAGTGAGGTGCAGCCTGGTTTCCTGTGGCGTAGCGAGCAAGGGACCCAACAGACTACCCTATTTATCACCTTGGGGGACTTTAATCTAGGCTTCAATGACACCACTGGCACAGATGCATTAGGGTTTGCGAAATCTACTACCACCCTGGGCTGCATTCAACAGATCCACAACCCTACACATGCTAAAGGATGCAGACTAGACTGGCTTCTGGATCACAATTGTAACATGTCTATCTCCTCGATTCTACCTAGCCCATGATCAGACTACGACGTAATTTCCTTCACCTTCCCGATACTAAATAAAAGGACCAAAACTAGCACCCCCCTTCCACCCACCCTTGGACACAGCACTCGCAACCTCACTAGTGCTGGCCTCTGCCCAAAACTCAGCCATCCCCTTCCACCTCTCTATGATACCACCGCCCACATGAACCACTACAACTCAGTGTTAGAAAACTCAATTGACTTCTTAGCCCCTCTTAAAGTTTGTAAAGCAAAAAACACCAGCCACCGTAACACTTGTTTTACTGCACCGACCTTCACGCAATCCGTGCTAACAAGAGAGCAGCTGAGGCCACCTAGTAGAAACACCCCACTACAGCTTATAAAGCCCACTTCTCAGGCATACCTCTCCACTGCAAGCACACCATTCAAACCACCAAAGCTTCCATCTATAACAAGAGAATAGCCAGAGCCTCGTCTAGTTCCCGAGAGCTGTTTGTTATCCTCCATGAGCTAGAAGACCCACAACCATGGCACACCAACTTCCTTGATGCCCTCATTGGGAAAATCACACAACTGCAAACCAAGATCATTATTAAACTCTCCACCATTTCTAAAACCGTGCCACATAACATCCAGAATGTCTCACAACCCATGTCCCCGCTTTCAAGTTCCAACCTTCCTTGGCTACTTCCCTGACGACTGTCATAATCAAAGGTTTTAAGCCCTCTAAATGCAAAGGTGACATCTGCCCAGCCTTCCTTGTAAAACAATGTGCTCTACTTCCCCTCATCACTGCCATTGTCAACTCCTCCTTTGCCTCCTGATCTGTCCCCCACCACCCTCAAAGAGTTGTGTTGCTCGCCTTTGCTCAAAAAACGTGACCTAGATCCAGCACCCCCACCAACTACAGGCCTGTAACCACCATCCTTTTCCTCTTGACAATTCTCAACAGAGTCGCCTACCTCCAAATTCAAGACCTGCTTGAGTCCACGGCAATCTGGCTTCTGCCCCAAACATGGAACGGAATCAGCCCTCCTGGGCCTTAACAACAAACTTGATGTGGCCATGGACGCTGCCAATCGTTCTCTCCTTTTCGGAGACCATCAGACACTCTACCACCACCACACTTCTTCTACCCACTTCTCCCCTGGCGCAGCCAAATGGATATCGGCCTTCCTGGTCACCAGCAATCCCGCAGCCTCACCCACTCCAATCTCCTGCGGTGTCACACAAGGCTCCTGAGTCTCACCTACCCTCTATAATATTTACATAAAGCCTCTATTTGACCGCCTTGACTCTCTGGGCATCACCTATACAAACTATGCCAACAACACCCAAATCCTCACCCCCCTCTCTGCCTATTACACATAGGACACTTTCAAGGTTATTACCATCTTTGAAACTTTCCAATCTTGGATGTCCTAACAAAGCCTCTGTCTAAATGAAGAGAACACTGAACTACTTCCCATTGGATCCCCTGCCCATCTCGCCAAACTTGACAGTTTTCAGTCACTTCAGCATTGATGGCCACACTATCCCTGGTGACACGTGTGAAAAAACCACTGGTGTCTACCTTGACGCATCTCTCAACATGACATGCGAAGTTAATCACATTGCCTTCACCACAGCCTATGCTATGAAACTCATTACTGCAAGAAAACCTTTCCTCTCCATCCAAATATCGTCTCTCGATCACGCAGGCCTTCATCCTGTCAAAGCTGGACTACTGCAATGCACTGCTTTGCGGCACCTCTGTGATGAATCTAAACAAACTACAAGTAGTACAAAACAATGTGCTAAGTGCCGCGCTCGACTTGAATAAGTACGACCATATCTCGGATGCCAGAAGATCCGCTCACTGGCTCCCTGTCCGAGAAAGCATAATTTTCAATATAATTTCTATCACCCACCGCTGCCTGTCCAACAATGCACCATCGATCCTGACTCTGCAGCTTAACAGACGTGTGCCCACCAGATCCCTTAGATCCACGCACAACCACAGCCTTAGCATACCAAGATTTAAGCGCTAAAGAGATGGCTGCTCTTTTTTCCTGGTTCGCTCAGCCACCCTCTAGAATAACCTCCCTGTTCCTTTGAGTGGGGAGCCCTCCTTCCACCTGCTCAGGAAAAAACTCAGAACTCACTTGTTTGCCTAATTATACCTACCCTACTGACCAACACTGCTGCAACAGCTTGCGTACCAAGCACAACATAGCTATCTTGACTTCCCTCCGTGTACTAGCGCCTAGACGCCCATGGGCTTTGTGCGCTATTATACATGCAATAATAATAATGCATATAATCACAGTGCAGTCTGCCACAGTAGACAGCGAGGCCCATTCATGGACGTGCTTAGCGGGGTACGCATCATAGTTTGCAGTACCCCGAGATCTGTGAGCAGCAGTTACATTCACTGCAGTGCTTTGTATGAAGTTGGCAGCTACAGGAAAGTGCACAGACCTGTGCAATGGCAGATTAAACATTGTTAATAAACGAACGAATTCCCAATCAAAAGACCGCAGTTCAAGGAGCACTTGTGGTGTACGCGTAACATGTGTTACTTCCATGAGACTATGCGTCCATGCACAGTGTGTATGCCTCCTGTAAACGAGACACTACACACCGGGCGTATTCAGATACATGGTGATCCTTTCCGGCATAATTCTGAACAAACAGTCGCCTTTCCATTCTGCCGGATGACCCCAGATTTATTTATCACTTGCTCTGCGCAGATTGCATTCATCAGGTGGCGGAAAACCTGCTTACGCCATTTTGCCTCAAGCAGTTTTTATTCAAAATTACCATGTGAACATCCCATCCAAAAAAACACATCCAATCTGCACCGTCAGCCGGTGCCTCCAACTGCTTGTGGGGACCTGGCTGTGCACGGAGAACGCGCCCATCTGACCTGCAGGAAAGAGAAGGCCTTTATTGGCTTTTAGAGAAGTGTCAGGATTCCAAATAACAAACACCCCACTGTAATTCAGCCCTCCTGTCCAAATGAAATTGAAAACGACTATTATCTAACAGATCACTGCAGTAGGCCAAGGAGGATTGGATTCAGATTGAAGACGTCTCCACTGGGAAATACCACAGCCCCCGTGATGCAGGACTGAACTCCGTTTTATTTACAGAAAGGATACACTGTGTTAAGTGCGCCATCGTGGTTGATTTAATGGCGGCTGTTCTGTAGTCCTGGCAACCGTGTTTTATGCACCATTCTTTTCTTTAATAAAATAGCCTTTGTTTTCTCATGAAGACCAGATAAACAAAACATCTGCAGGTTAACAGACACATACACAACACAAATCAAAATGAAAGGAGCTAAGCGGCCTTTCCACAAGATTAAGTGCCGTTGCTCTTGGATTTAGACAGCCTATTGCTAACCCAGCACTGCTGACCAAGGTTGTTTGGCCTTTTTGCCTCATTACTTTCTTTCTCAATGATGTGCAACTTTCCACGGCTGATGTGTTTTGCTTGATTACAGTATAGAGCATCAGAGATACTGGTGAGCGTCCAAATGTATTGACAGAAAGGAACATTTTCTCGGCAGAATATCAGAAGGAGCACGTGACCAATGACTCGTGTTGCTTTACGTTCCCTTATCTCACGGTGGGCCGGCATGGACGTAGAGCAGCTACATGTATGCTCTCGTATGAATTCCCTTCCAGAGATTTGGGAAATCTAGTCACCAGTAATATGGACGTCAAATAAAAGAACATTTGACCTTTTTCCCCATGCAATCACAATTAAACATTGACAATATGCGACATATGAAGTTGTGCAAAGTGCGGGACACTGATAAAAAAAATGAAAAAAGAATGTCACAATTGTCACGTGCAGGGGGGACACATGATATGTTGTTGGATGAAGATCTGCTACCTGTTAAATCCAAGCCAACAATGTGTCTGTCTGAAGATAAATGTCTGAAGATAAATGTACCTTTGTGGAGGATGCCAGCAGAGGAAAAACAAAGAGGTTGTGCTATATTTCTCTTCTTCAGGAGCTATTAGTGGGCACTTCATCAACTACCAATTCATTCCTGATTTCACTTTGATTGATATGGAAGATTCCAAAATGGTTTTGATCCATTGGCTTTCTTAAATTGTTAGTTTTGGATCCTTTGGGTCAAAATTTAGAGACAGAGGAGCAGGGACGACATTTCACCAAAAGGCCAGGGGTAGCGGAAGTGACATCACATGACCCTTGACCTCTGATTACATCACAGGAAGGGGTGTCATTTGACCCCACCCCGAAGTGACATCACGGGAAGCGATGGAACATGGACTTTCACCCCTTGACAAAACAGGACCTGGCATCACATAGCATTGTTTCTAAGTACACTATGAAACATATGGTTATGATATCACTATAATGTGACATACATTTCATACAAGAATGTATCACCATATGTATCGTTAATGTCAGTGTGTATTGGTCCATATTACCAAATTAATGTGACAAACCTTCCGAGAGGCGAAAGATTTCAAGCACTTTCACCGCGGTCGGATGGGACGAACGACCGGATTTGCACAGTACCTTAAATGAAGAACAATGCTGTAGCTGAGGCGGTTGTTCCTGGCAGTTCCTGCAGACTCACGGTTCCTGAAGTGACTGTCATGGTGACAAGAAGGAGGAAGACTGGAGGGTCCTGCACTGCCCAGGGAAGAAGCCAGCAGCAGAGCAAAGCTTCGAATAAAAGCTGTGCGCCTCAAAACCCAAACAGGTTCCATTCCTCCTGGCTATCCGGTTCACTGCAGCAATGCACAGCAAATTTGACCAGGAGAGGGAGGCCGGCGTTTGCTGTTTGGCGAGCTCGTTGGTCCCACCAAGCTCAAGGGTAGAAGATTCCTTTCAGAGCTTCTAGGTCATCTGAGTTTTGGCAGATTTGGACCTGCAGCAGGTCTTCACCAGGAAGTCCAGTAGTTGCAGCAATCGTCTTCCTTCAGCTCCTCGTTGGTTCTCTCATTCCAGTGGCGACTCTACCTTCCAAGTCCCAGAGACCTGCTTTTAAGCAGTTTTCCCCCATTCACACAGCCTGGCTGTCAATCACACAGCAGGGTGGCTGTCCTGGTAGGACAACCACCTAGCCAATCAAGCTACAGTCTGACTGGGTCTCCAAGGAGACCCTGTGAAGGGGGCCTCAAACCCCTCCCTCACTTCCTGTCAACCCAGACACTCAGGCGCCTAAGGAGGGCTTCTGTGCAGAAGCCCACCAAAGGACGGAGAACAAAGGAACCAACCCTAGTTTGGCGCGCAGAGTAAAACATGAGAAAGACCTTTACAAAAAGAAATGGTGAATAAACCCGACCGGAACCAAATAAAAATAAATGGGGTCCAGCAGGTTAGAGTATGAGGCTACCACCATAGCCTCTAACGTTACTGAGGCTATGTTCATAGCTCGCGGTAGAATAAAAATGGTAGATACCACTGCCACCAGCCAACTCTTAGAGAAAAGGGAACATAAAAATGTCCCATGAGAGTTAGACAAAATGGGATAGCTATTAACCCTTCCAGTACTCTATTGGAAGATAGGGTGTACTGGGTCTATAACTTTAAAAAGACTAGTAAAGTCAATGGCAACTTTACAGGTTCTGGGAGACATTAGTCAGTCCCTGAAAATGGAGTTTAAAGTGGGAAGTCTGAAAAGACAACCCTGTGACACTGCACTAAAGGTGCTGTGTGACACACAGTAAAAAGATGATGCCTATGGAGTGGGTGAGACTCCATAGTCCATGAGCAAAAAAATGTACAACACACAGCAAAAACACATGCAAGAGTGGGAAAAAAAGGCTCCCACTCTTACCAGGTGAAAAAATTAATCGTAGGAATCCAGCAAAGATGCTGAGGACTCAACAGATAAGGGAAATTAGCCATTCTGGAGAATTCTCCCTAACAACCACACATCAATGCATCGTGTCCTTATCTATAGAGACATAATACTGACTTTTTCCATAACATTATGGAAAGCAAGGACAGACTAAATGTTGCCCGGCATAGAAGCAGTGAACGCTAAATCTAAATGCTGTCTAATGTTTCTGCTTGTTCAATGTTGTATCCTTCTATGACACGCCACACCAGACTACGGTTTACCATAGCAATCTTCTAGCATTAGAGTGATGAGCAGGGCTTCTATCCCCATTGCATCTCTTTCCTGGATACCACACATTCTAGGTGGTCCCGCACCAACAGTGAGGAGTGGAAAAGAACAAAAAAGTGATTGATATTACCCTGCCCGCCAAACTGCATCCTCTGTCTTTGTTTGTAGAGGAATGGTGCATTGTAGGGCAGGCTAAGAGCAAGTATTCTATCCTTCTTTTTGATTCTCGAAGAGTCAAGCTAGACATCAGGGCAGAATCACAACATGCCTGCGTTCCCCTTGTCCATCCCTTGCACACACTGGGGAATTTGATGTCATTAAAATATATAACATCGACATCTACCTTACAGTTCCCAGTTATGCTACACCAAAGAAAAAGCATGTTGTTAATAAGTGCTCTTAACTAAACGATTCACAATTCTTTTAAAAAACTGTATTGCCCTATATCTAAATCACCACACCCAGTGAAAAACATATCAAATAATTCCTAGGTTTAACAGGTCAGTATCGCACATACAATTCAATTTGCTAAATGAAAGGTTCAGGCAAAAACGTTGCTGTGGGTGTAGCAAGAAAAAAATGGGAAACTTTGTAACTTTACATCGTTGCCAAGTCAGAAAGTTTCCAAAGTCATTTCAGAGGGAAAACAACTTTGCAGGCACCTGCCCTTGCTGCCTCTGATTTCAACGTTGCTGTCTCCTGTTTTATGCAGAGGGCATGAACATGCAGCAGCACCTTCATGGAAATCTGAGCTTGGCATCCTCCTGCCTGCATCAGATTTACAAGCCAGTAGGAGGTAAATGCAGAGAAGACAGAGCTGGAGCTATGGAGAGTAAGAGACAGCATCTACAATCGGAGACCCAAGTCTAGATTGCACAAGACTTGCCCTGATGCAGCTTGTATGGTCAGAGAGCTATATTTCCTTCCTGATCCCTTTGTATAATTGATCCAATTGCTAAATGCAATGCACTTAAGTTTAAGTTTAACACCTCAAGGAATTCTGTAAAGTTATGTTTTTCCTCCTATCATTTTTGCAGGTCATACCAATAAAAATGAATATCCAAGCACTTCTTTGTATTTGTATTTATTTTATTACATAGGCCCCAGGGCATCCGGGTGCGTCACTTAGTTACAGGCATGAAACAGAACAGTAAAGTGTACAGTACAGACAGTGCATTAGGAGAGAATATGCAAGTTATACAGGAAGTACGGTATATGTACAAATTTACAGTATAGGTTATAAAATGACTCGGGGGCCAAAGAGCACAGTCAAGGCAGGTCTTGGCAGACAACTAGATTTTGACTTTGCGCTTGAAGGCTGGGAAGGTGGATTTAGCTCTAAGAGGATTAGGTAGTGTGTTCCATAGCTTCGAAGCTAGGACCGGGAAGCTACGACCACCAGATCTCTGGAGGTTGAAGCGCGGGATAGCAAGGCAGTTCGTTTGGGTGCTTCTGAGTGGTCTCACAGAGGTGTGTAGTGTAAATCTACTGGCTAGGTAGCTAGGTGCTTGGTTGGCGAGTCTTTTGTGTGTAAGCACAAGTGCTTTAAAAGAGACTCTATGGGAGACTGAGAGCCAGCGAAGACTCCGTCTAGTGTGAGAGATGTGGAGGTTCCTGGGTAAGTTAAGAACGGCTCTGATGGCATTATTTTGGATGATTTGTAGCTTTTTAATGTTACATTGGTTGGTGCTCAGGTAGAGTGCATTGCAGTAATCAATTTTAGATAGGACCAAGGTCTTAGCTAGTGTAGTGCAGTTGGCTGGAGATAGGAAGGGGCGGAATACTGTGATAAGCTTGCATGTGTAAGAGGCAGCCGATGAAACTGCATTAGTTTGCCAAGCTAGTGAGAGAGTGGAATCGATGTAGACTCCAAGCGTTTTTGTATCTTTACCATCAATGGTGAAAGATTTATACGATGTGTCTAGTTTACTGATTCTTTGATGGGAGCCAAGGATGAGAAGCTCGGTTTTTTCATCATTTAAGCACAGTTCATGCTGGGCCATCCAGGTCTTGATGACTTGGTAAATGACCTAGAATGTGGTCATATCTGGGTGGACTTTAGTGACATGAAAATATTTGCACTGCTCCTAGCAGCCCTTAAATATTTGTAGGGTGAATCTTTTATTCATTTATTTGTTTTATTTTTTTTAATTTGTAAAGCAATTAAGCCCTTGGGCATCAGGGCGCTGTTGCAGACCAGTTACATTCATGCAGAGCTTAGACATTTCAGACAAATGACAGCAGAAGTCAATGATGAACCACTGTCCGGGTTTAGATGAAAAGACAGGTTTTCAGGGCTTTTTGGAAGGCCCAGTATGATTCTACTGCTCTGAGTTCTGTGGGGAAGGAGTTCCACTGGATTAGCCACGACAGCGGGGAAGCTAATGACTTGTCAAATCGCACCACAAACCTCTGGTGGTATTTAGGATCCAAACCTTTGCGTGGCTGGACTTTGCTATGAGCAGGCAAAATGATATTTATATCCTTATTATTTTTAATTTTTAAAAAAAACTCTTTATTTTTTTCTTTTGTTATTATCGAGCTTGAGACACTGATAGCCAGCCATCCACCTCTGGCCACATGGCAAAACTTTGTATCAGTCACCTGCAAAGATGTAGATTTACTTTCCGGGTTCACGTTAGCATGTGTCTGCAAGAGCATTAGGTTAATACTTTATTCATGTTATGTCCAAGTCTGGTGGCTTGGAATAGCTTAGGTCAATGTTGGACTGCAACAAGAAAAGAGGGACAAAGATATAACATATAGATTACTTGCAGGCCATCTTCATTACTGTGAGTCCTACTCTTCTTCATTCCAATCTTCAAATCTCTCGCCCCTCACTGGTACATAGCCAGATGTTGATATGTCGACTTAGGACGAGCCATGGGGCCAGGAATTGGGTGAAAAAACAATTATTACCAAAATAGTGACTGCCCTGTGCAAATTGAGGAATATAATGATTAAGAGTATAAATCAGAGTACAGGGCACTAGAGCGCCTGTATTAAAGTCAAACTGGATACATCTACAACAGTTTATTTCTCTTTTTATTATTCGTGATTTTACAAAGCCATAAATACATCTAACGCATCTTGCAGGTAAACAGAATTCCCTGAATGTGCCCCTATAGGAAGTAAATGTTTTATTAATGGACATTCTATCAAGAAAACTCGTTGAATGGCATCTATTATTGTCATTAATAGGTGCATTCTGGTTGTTAAATTCCAAATATCAAAGTGTAAATGTCAGCATAACAGGGCTTTTCAGACGGTCGTGTGCATAAATAGAACAGGATGGTCTGATGTCTGGACCTTTTGCTGTATTTCCAAGCCCTCTCCTATCTTCCGTTATCCAAAAACGTCGAGGTTCCAAAAACAAAACGTTTGATTTAGTACACAATTGACGCAAACAGTGCCAATCTGGCACCTTTCAACCCAAAACAATCACAATCCCACAACGTCTTGCAAATCTCATTATTTACAAATCACACTACCCTTCAAGACGTTAAGAATTAACTGCCAACAAGTCCAACACAGCAATACAAATATGGTTGGCATATTCTTGCAAGCAGATTTTCATGTTCACGCCCACACTTATTCCAATTGCTTTCTTGCCAAGGGACTGGAGCAAACTTGCTCCTTCTTTATTGGTACAATCACACCTTGAGATTTTCAATTTCAATATTATATAATGTTCGTTCTTGATGGGACCTTGAAATCCCGTTCTAGGCCGATGGACTTCCAGGGTCATATGTGTCTCACTTGCTCAGTAGGGAAAATCTGTGAGATATGATTGGTTGAGTGCTCACAGCCGTTCAAGCACTTTAAAATGCTTACCTTACAGTTGTTTGCTCTTTTAGGGCCTTATTTACAAATGTTTGTCCAATGGGATTGCGCCATTGTAAAACGATGTTGTAAATCAGGCTCTTAGTGTTCAAATTTGCTGACCAAATCAAGCATAATATCTGCCCTCCTAACATGGCTTTCAAGATTTTAAATGAAGGGAAGGCAGAAAAAACATCCTAATTGTATGATGTTATAGAACAGCTTTGCAAATCATAACATTCCTTCTGCCGAAACATGATCACCCCTCCCAACCGTTTCAGTATGGGGTTACCCCTCCCAGATCAGATGCTGTCACATCACACAACACGGATGTTAAGGCATAACATTCTGCTGAAGGTAAAGCAGGGGCTGACCAGGTTAGTTGCATAGGGTACACCAAAATGCAATTTCCATGATCTTCTCCATACCTTCGTCTAAATGATAGCTACACTGATTGACGTTTCTGGTACCCAGACCTACGCATGAGTGAATTTTGCTTTTTAGGCCCAAATCAATAGAAGTTCAGAGAGAGAATGAATTGAGATCAAGACAACCGTCATGTTAGCGACTCTCATTTTACCATTGTGCCCTCAAGAACTTCAATGGGTTTCCCTGCCATGTGTCGTTGCACAGCAGCATGACTCTTTTTGAGAGGCTACTCATATTTCCTCACATTGACAATAATGTCATTTCTACTACCATAATTATGTAAAGTCTTCAGAAGGTATTGGGAATCCACAAGGAACGTGCCATTGTCTGCATTGCTGTATGACTGCATATTCACCTTTGCCAAATTAATAGGGAAAGTGCTCACTTCCCTAAAGACAAAAGTAAACCTGCTGACGTTGAATAAAAATGGGGACAGCATGTGCCCATGCTAATGGCTTCCTGGTGCATCCGCCTTGATGATGGTTGTTTTGAAAAAATACACGAGTGTGGATCTTTTAAGGGCTCAAGTATACCCATGCTCGGACTGGCCTATAGGGCAATAGGCCCATGGCCGAACCAAAAATGCAAAATGCTGGTGTGGGCCCGTTTTTTGGGTCAAAGTGGGCCACTTTTTTGGCCAATGTGGGCCAGTTTGATGAGTTACTTCACTTTGTGGCTAATGGTGTTGACCATTGTTGCTGAATAAATGTTCTTTAAAAGGCACAAATGCATCACATTTTATCAAACAAGTCGCCGTTGGGTACTTTTCAAACAGGGTCACAAAAGGAATGGATTGCCATTTGCAACTGTGGGTCACTTTTTCATTGGTGCCCGAGACAATTTCATGGCCCAGTCCCATCCTGAGTATATCCCACTCTGGCTTGACATGCAAGTCATATCAATGAACATAACATGAGTAGCTCCACTGATAGATTTTCCTAAAAAAATAAAAAATGATGACCTTAGCCAGCTTCAGTAAATTCCACAAATATTACACTGTTACGACAATCTATTGGAGTAAATACAAATTTGCCGGCTGCGTCTTTCCGGTAAGCATGGGACATGTAAGATTTAAAAACATGAAGAATCAATGTATGCTCTCAGAATGGTGTCCATGCAGCCCTAAATGGCTGAGAAGCAGCATTGAGGTACGCTGCCAACACAATATATATTATTTTGAAGTGTCTTTGGAAAAGGAATCTTATTTTGCAGTGATTTAATGTCTGACTGTCCTCTAAGGTAAAACTGCTCTAATGCTAATTGTGTTGAGAGATACAGAAGTGAGAAGTGAGATCACCAACATAGGGTGCTGTCGTGTGGTTCAGTAGGAGAATCTTTAATGAATTAAGATATCTTGTTCCCACCAATTGGGTTCAAGAAGTTCTCTTTTAAAGCCGATTTAAAGCAGTAGGGGTAGCTTCTAGGGACCTTAAAGGACTATAATGTCAATAATAATAATAATAATAGCAATAATAATAATGATCATTATTATAATAACAACTTTTGTCTATAGAGTGTTTCATTCTAATTGTAAGTACTCCCAAGTCTAAATCAAGGGAGGGCTCTTCATTGCAGGACAATGATCCACGCAAACGTTATGACCCCAGACTAAGCTGAAAGTTTGGAGATGCAGTGGTGAATTATAAACATTTTCGTTTTTTATTCATATCTATAGGCTAATGATCGTCCCCCGAGTAATGATCATTGCCGAGGTCTACAAGGCTGTTAGCACATACTGCTAATGGCAATATAGGTTTTGGAATTGTAGCGAAGTAAAACATTGTATTTTAATAGTAATTCATGTTAATGTTAAAGGTTTTTATACCACGCACCAATGCCACTTGTGTGGTCCCCAGGCACTCAGGCAGATCTATAATGCTTTGGTTAGTGGAGTTCAGCGGGAGAAGAGCAAGATAGCTGTGATGTGCTGTTGGCAGCTTCAGTTCAAAAACACTGTTCGCTAAGCATAAATGTGATTTTTGGAAGTTGGCCACCGTGTGCTGTTGTGCAAGGTTATGTGTGGTTTGTTGGGATGCTGTGAAGTACTTGTGGGTTGTAGCGCTGTAGAGGTCTGGTTGTGCTAAGTCCAGAGCTTGAGAGGTGTATGCAGAGGGTGAGTGTATTAGTATTGGTTGCTGATGAGAGTCCTGGTAATTCATCCAGGTGTTCCACAAGTCCCACCCCCGAAATCCACCCAAGTGAACCACAGCTCCCATTCTGGGAATCCATCCAACTGCGCCCCTCCCCCTTGGTAAAATCATCCAAGTGCACCGCTCTGCCCACCCCAAGGATAGATCCAGGTGACTCATAACTCCCCCGCCCCTGAAAAATCTATCCAAGTTCATCATAGCTCTCATCCTCAAAGTTAAACCAGTTGCGCCACAATTCCCACCCCTGAAATCCATCCAAGTGTGTCATAACTCCCACCCCAGCAGTCAATCCAAATGTGCCACACCTTCCCTCCTCCCTGAAAATCCATCCGAGGGCATCACATTTTTACCCCCCAAAGCCGCCTAAGCGCGTCAGATTTCCCAGCCCTGACATCCATCCAAGTGCATCACAATTCTCACTCCAGAAATCTGTCTAAGTGCGTAACATTTCCTACCAGTGAAATTCATCTAACTGCGTCACTTGTGGCAGCCGTGATATTTGGCTCCCTTCTAGTTACTCTATCTTGATTGTCACCTCAGTGGTTCTAATTCCTAAATTTACATGGGATTCGTTATGCTGTCTGTTTTTTTTCTGTTTTTATTTAGTACAGGCCCTATTTCTGGTTAGGCGATATTTTTACTGGTCTTGGGGGGATTCACAGGTAACGGTTAGTAATTTTCTTTGATACCCTATGGCGCATTATCTATTCTCTATTGGGGACAGTCTGGTGCATTACTCCTGTTCACTTGTTAGTCCTCATTGGGTGTACACCTAGACTGAGAGAGTCCCTTCCGTGATTTTCCCTCCCCCGGTTTCCCTTGAGCCTTCTTTCCTGGCCTAATCAGATCAGGCCTGCCAGCTTCTCCTGTTTTTTGTTAATCCCTCTTTAGTGGGCGGGGGAGGGATTGTTTCTGGTTAAGGTCTCTTTTCCCAGTCCTATCCCTCATTCCTCTATTGTTTTTGTGTTCCTTTTCTGTTTTCAGAGCTTGTCCGGTTACGAGGTGTGTGTACGCTGTTCAGTCGTTATTATTGTGTTCTGAGCTGAAGAGCCAGGTTTTAAGGAGTTTTCTGAATGTTGTATGGTCCTCCACATTTCACATTTCCCTGGAAGGGAGTTCCAAAGTTTCACGGCTAAGCAGGAGAATGCTGATCCACCACATTTTTTCTTTGTGTATTATTTGGGTTCTAGATAGATGTTGTTGCAGGATCTCAGGGTTGTGGTTAGTTTGTAGATGGAGAGAGAGTTTCTTTTGAATGAATTCCGCTGCCTGGATGTGAATTTCTCTGTGCGTCATGCACATTGTTTTGAAAGTGATTCTTTTTTCACTGGGAGCCAGTGTAACATCCTAATTGCTGGTGTGATGTGGTCTCTTCTGTTCAGCTAGAGGAGAAGTCTGGCTGGCGTGTTTTGTATTAATTGCCATTTCCTCAGTAGGTTGTCTGGCATTCCAAGGTATATGCTGTTAGAATAATCTCTCCTGAACATGATGAGGGATATGATGGCCAATCATATGTATGTGAAAGAAGCACTTCTGGATTATCGTATTAACTTGTGGTTCCAGTGTTAAATCTCTGTCCATGAAGTTTTTTACAGCTGCAGATGGTGTTGGTGGGTTTCCCAGTTCTATGGACCATGCCATACGCTGATTGTTTCCTCTATCTTCAGGTGTAATCATGCTTTCATTTTTGTCTGGAGTAATTTTGAGTTTCTTGATGTTCACCCATTGCTAGAGCTCCTTGAGGCACTATTAGGGGGACGTTCTCTTCTTGCATGTTGCTGTATTTGAAGATGATGTGTGTGTCATCTGCATAGTTGTAGCACGTAAATCCATGTTTTTTGTTGAGGTTGATTAGCGATGTCATGTAAATGTTGAAGAGGGGCAGTGATAGGTTATAGTGATGAGCCTTGGGGCACTCAGCAGGTGGTGTCCTGTGGTGTGGATTTGAAAGGTTTTAACCAAACTGTTTCTGTTCTTTCCAAGAGGAGAGATTTGATCCAGAGAAGCGCTGTGTCAGTGACCCCTATTTCTTCCAGTATTTTTAATAGGATATGATGGTTGACTGTGTCAAAGGCAGCTGAGAGATGCAGTAATATCAGTGCTGATTTGGTGCTGGAGTTTGGGTTCATCTTTAGATTGTCCCATACTGAGACTAGTGCTGTTCCTAGTTCCTCTCATTGGTCTCAAGCCTACGTGTGCCTGGTCCAGTAGATGGTTAATTTCAACGTGCTCCAGTAGTTGTTCGAAGATGTAGGTTTCTAATAGTGTAGCCTGTTATGGGATGTTAGAGATCGGTCTATAGTTTGAAAGGTCTTCCACATCGCCCGTAGTGTCCGTGAGCAGAGATTTGAAGTAGGTTGTTTTGAATGTTCTTGGTGCTCTCCCTGTTGTAAGTGATTGATAGAAGAGGTTTAGGCATTATTCCGATGGTGTGTCCTGTGCCAGGATGGATTTATAGATGTCTGGAGGGCAGGGGTCCATTGGGGAACCTGCCGTGTTGCTCTTTTTAACCAAGCTTTGTAATTCTTTCTCTTGACATCTGTTTGAAGCAGCACATTTTGTTTTGTGGTCCAGTAATGAAAGTTATTAAAGTACACAACATATGTTAGTAAATGAATATGGCTTTATAAAGGAAAATAACTAGGTTGCCTTTATAAGGTAAGCCTTTCAATTGTAGAATAGGCTAAACTGGAACAGTTTTAGCATCAGCTGGAATTAGATGCAATGTTAAAGGGAAAATGCTCTCCTTACACAAGTGAATGCATTGTTTCATATTTCACTTACACTTTGGTGTGTTAAATTAGGTTGGCGTGAGCTTTGCTGCAAAATGTCGCTGCTTTTTCTTGAATGCAGAGCAATGGTTTCTCTTGTTTCTCTGGCTGCTTCTACATTCAAAATGTCTGGACTGCTGTCAATACCATTGGTACTTGTCTGCATTTTGAATATTCTGATTGGCTAGTAGGAGGTCAGGAAATACTTCAATTTGTTAATACTGAATTAAGTAAATGGACAACACGTTTTAATAAATTAATTGTGGTTTCATTTTTTAGTATTTAAATAACATGCTTGTCCTTAAAAGCGAAACCTTTTAATTAAAAGCTTGGTTGAGGAGTCAAGGTTTTAACATGATCATGCAATGGGTGCAAAAGAAAATGATTTTGCCATAAAAAAGTAAAAGCCTTTTTACTTTTTAGCTTCCCCTTTAGTGCATTTCAATGGATGCTGCCTGTCGCGTAGAAGGTGCGATATGAAACAGTGGGCCTCATTACAAGTTTAGCGGTAGCCTTGCCAGTAAAACTGGCAGGCTGCCGCCAAACTTGCAATATTTTCCGGCGCCGGCAAATGGGCAATTACCGGGTCATTTCAGCCCTGCCAGACCCGGTAATTGCCCATTTGCGGGGTCGGAAAAAAGATACTCCCCATTCCTATTCGGCCCCATATGGCTGAATGGGAATGGGGAGGTTGGATGCACAGCCACCGTTTTTAACGGTGCCTGTGCATCCGACATGCTGTGCTAGCGGGAGCCTTTCTGCTCGCCAGGTCCGACCTGGCGGGCAGAAAGGCACCGGCAAACACAACTTGTAGTTTGCAAGTCCGGGAACTACGGTACCGGCAAGCTTACCGATAACGTAGATCCCGGACCGGCAAACTCATAATGAGGCCCAGTGTCTTGTTGATAGAAATCTTGCTTGGAAATTGCATTGCTGATTCCTAAAGGCGGAGAAATCGTTCAGGAGCTTCCATGTCTGCTTTTGAAGTCTAGAATGTTACTGACTGCATTCTGCACATTCAAATAGGTAGAGAGGAGGTCAACAATGAATTTGATGTGCTAATATGAAGACATGACTACCTGCAATATCCATTTCCTTGTAATTACTTTCCTTACAGTTTATTAGTGACATCACTACTCACCTGTAATAATGTGCAACTAAAACAACTCATTACAATTGAGTTGCTATATAACAATGCATGTTTTTTGAGTTTGCACAGGGTAGACTGGAGTACATTTGAATTTCCTTCTTCTGAAATATGTTTCTTAGGCACTTTACAGATAAGTAACCGTTTATGCTAGCATGTTCATTCTTTGCAGATCTGGAGTTTACACAGTAGACCAAGAACCTTCCCTTGATATCACTGCATTTAATGGACATTTAAATGTACCTAAAATGCATTGGGCCTGATTCACAAAGTGTTAGCACCACAGGTAAGAATGTGTTGCGCAATACTATTGTGCAGAGACCTGATTCACAAAGAAAAGTAGGTGCTAGATCCTACAGTGCAAAGTAAAGAGAATGGCGCCATGCAGGCCAACAACACTCCCACAGCCCAGCAACTCACTGCACCATAGAAACACTGTTTAGTGCACTGTTTCACGCTAAAGAGGCCAAACCTGCAAGTGAGTGGCACTATCACAGATGGAGCTAAACACCCAAATCATGGGACTGAGTTGTGCTATCAAAGACAGTGCTAAATAGGCAAAGGCAGCAACGGACTGGCCACCATAGTCAACGCATCACTAAACAACCTGCTCCCGCCAGACCAATACTGCCTGTCAGGGACTCCCTCCCAAAAAAGCCACGCCCACCAGACCAACTCTACCAGTTAGTGGCCCCCTCAACAAACACCCACCCTCACCAGGACAATGCTGCCAGTAAGTGCTGCCCTGACCTAAATTCCTGCTTCCACCAAGCCAACTCTGCCAGTCAGTGCCCCCCTTGACAGAAGCAACCCCCACACAGCCAATGCTGACATTCAGTGTTGCAATGTGCAATGGCTCACAAACAAAAATGAAGCAGGTCTTAACGTGTTGGCCGTTTTCGTTTTACAAAAGTAATACAGGGAAAACTGTAAAATCATGGTTCTACAACCTTAGAAAATATAAGAAAAACCTATCTATTCTTTCTTATTGTATCCACTAATATACAGGCAGCGCACCAGCATACTGTGAAAAACCTGACAGTGTGTCACGAACCAGTCCCTGGGGATCCCTTATTCAGGTGGCCAGGGAAGGGCCATCGCTATTGGATCCCGATCCTGGGGTTGGACAAGCGAGGGAGGAACAAGCTGCAAGTATAACAATGGGGTGTTCAGTAACATTATTTGTTGAGCATGCATTATTTGCGATTTTAGAGAAACCCAATAGTACATTGATCACACAGAGGGCATCAGGATATGAGGTAATAATATCAAATCCTGCAATAAAAATTGTCTGAAGTAAAACAGTGAACCCAGAAATGTTCATAGCTTAACCAGTAGGAGAGGATCATTATGTACATGATTGCACAACATATACAGAGAACTATAATGAAATTCCCCAAGCTAGAGAAAATGCCCTTGGGAGGGGAGGAAGTTGTATTATTGATGGTTCTTCAAAAATTGATCAAGAGATTGGTGAAAGGCATTCTGGATCAGTAGTAGTAAAGCTGAACTGAGACAGTGAATTTGAAGTAGTGACAAGCACAACATTGCCTTTGCATTGTTCAGCACAGGCTGCAGAATTAGTGGCACTTATCGGTGCACTTCACAGATTTGAAGATGCAGAAGTGATGGTGTGCTCTCACTCTGCCTATGTGATGTCAACTATACACGCAGCTCTGTCACGTTGGAAAAGTAGGGGCTTCCTCTATGCAGATGCACTCCAATGCAACATGCAGCCCTATTGGATAAACCTATTGAAGTATTAGCACTCCCATTGACTATAGGAGTCGAAAAAATGTGCAGCACATTCTTAAAGGACAAATTGACTTTCTTGTTTACAAACCGTGGACCTAGAAGCCAAAAAGGCAGTCTATTTGCCAACCATTTCTCATTTTAAAATAGAAAGTAGTAAATAAATGGCAGGATGATGCATGTTGGTAAAGTAGGGCTTTAATATGCTGTCTACAAGGTTGAGCACCACAGGAATAGAAGGAATTATGGAAGAAGGAGAGTTGCTCTTTATGCCCCACTGAGGCAATTTGGAGAAAGGATAGCATTGGAAAGCAGGTTATACCGCTATCATTATTGAGGGCAGCGCTGTAGCAGCAGCACTACCCTGCACATGTGACTCGAAAGACAGCTACTACAATAGCAGAAGAGTGGTTTTCAACAAACATGTTACAACATATGGCACAGTTTATTGTAAATTGCATTGTGTGCCAGAAATGTACTGCAGGGCACACTTTGTGGACCATTAGAGGGGCAATTCCTAGACACAATGGCCCATTTCTGCATCTACATATAGACTTTGTAGATATCCTGCAGACATGCAACCGTTACAGATATATGCTGGTCGTGGTATGTCCTTTTTCGAGATGGATCGAGGCAGGTCCATGCACACACCATGATGCCATGTGCACTGCCAATTTCCTTGTGCATGAAGTGTTCCCAAGATGAGGGGGTGTGTGAGGTTTTGTGGTCTAATAATGGCCCACATTTTGTGAATGAGTTGTTTGAGCAAATAGTTCTTCTATTATTCATTAAGCATATGTTTTCTTCCACTTATCTCCCACAGGCAAATGGTATTTGTAAACAGTTAAATGGATTTTTGAAGGAAAGGATTGCAAAGATCAAGGTGACTCTAAAGATGGGATAGATACATTGCCTATCCGTTGCCCCATATGCTCTAAGGAACTAGTATGTCTAAAATCACCATCTAACTCTTCATTAATTGATGACTGGATGACCCCCATGTGCCTCCAATTAGGTTTAAAACTGATGCCCATAGTGTAGACATTAGGTGATGAGATGCATGATTATCTAACAACAATGACTGCAAGTGTTTCTTTTATGACTCAACAGGTCAGAAATCGAAGGGAGGGTTCAAAGAGAAGCAGCAAAGACAACCAATCAATTGAAGCAGAGGATTTGTTAAAACAAATCCAGTCAATACCCAGGAGACCAGGTGCTGGTAGGAAAGTTTGAACACACTTGGAGCACACCCCGCTTTAAAGGTCCATATGAGGTGGAATAAGTCACACCCACAGCAGCCAAGCTAAAAGGACAAAGACCCTGACTTCATTTACATGACATCAAACCATATAAAGGAGAAATACCGACCCCTCCTGCCACTACCCACAGTAAAGCAAAAGAAGACATTCTGTGTATGCAGACTCATTCTATGGCCAAGAGTAAATATAGGGAATGTGTAAAACACAGCAGAACCCTAGACTAAGGGCCAATATCTTTTAAAGTTTTACAAGGACTACACAGATTTGCAGTTATCTCGGAACTTTTTAGATGAGCCCAAGAGACAATGCATTGAATACCAGAGCTGAAAGAAGAAAAGCACACTTCGCCTTTATGTTACTTACTGCAATAACATTACACACATTCTTGTATGCTGCGTTTACCTACATATTACAAGTCTTATGCAGCTATAATAAGAAGATACATCAATGTCATAATGTTTTTGAGAAATCCTCAGAACAATCATATTATTTTTAGGATAAGTGTTGATATCATCTTGCAGTTCTTGATATAAAAGTGTGATTCATAGAGACTTGTAGAGTTACTTATTAAAGGTTTGAGTAGAAATGAGGAGGTTTCAACGTATAAAAGGCTCATTGCAATCCAGGAAATCGAGTTTCCATAGAATAATAATTGTGGTGTAATTCTGCATTATGATTTGTGTTTTCCTCCTGATTATTATGACATTTAGACAAGGTGTAAGAAACAATACAGATATGGTGGATGACAATGAAACCTTTACTGTTGCCCCTGATGAAATCCTGAACAGTATCTTTTATAATCTTTCTTGTCATTTATTTAGATTTAAACGGGATGTTAGGGAAAACCAAGAAGGTATAAATATGTATTTTGATGATCCGGGCCATTTAAAGAATAACCTACGTTATCAGCACATGAAAAAAGTGGGGAGGAGCACATGAGATGAAAGTTCCTATGTGTGATCCTTATATCTTATGCTTTGGGATCCTCTAAAATATTCATATCAACAGAAGTATTAGTGAAGAAAGCACATTGCTTGACACACCTTGCACTTTGCCTACCCAGAGGACAGTTCCAAGCCAGAAGAGCATCCCTATTGTGGGTGAATAAAGCGACAGCTCAGAGAGAAGACAACTATGTACAAGATATAAAGTCAAGAGAGAAGCCAGAAACAATGCAACAAATACAATATAAACAGCCTGGAATAATTGGAGGAGGAATCAAGATTGAAGAAAACATGATGTTACAATGCATGGATAAGAATGAAAATGAAATACAAGAATGCTGTAAAAGTGGTCAACTACAAATTAAAGGAACAGTGCTTACTCCCAAAGGATGGGCTGAAGCACTGGTTGTGTGCAAAGCATTAGCAGTAACGGGACAATGGGAAGTAGTTGTGGTAATTGCTGAAAAGGAATGCAAAAACCAATGGCTTAAGATTACAAGATTGTTGACATGGGTTGATGATGAGTGATGACCACTGCCGATACTACCCCTGAAAAATGTGGCTTCAGAAATAATGGCACAGTGAAAGTTGGAGAGAACCGCAAGTGTGGGCGAGTTTTTGATTTACCAGACATGAAGGATAGAACAGCAGTCCTGATGGACCATTATTGCACCTGTGGATCAAGAGCATATTTGAAGTTGCCACCAACATGGGGAGGCATTTGTTCATTAGTGCTGATAAGCATACCAGCCTTATTGGTACTGCAAAGTGACATGCAGATTGCAGACTTCCCAAAAAAGGACACACACCTGAGGAAGAAAAGATTGTTTTATCGAAGCAGAGAGAGATAATTAATTCCCAGTAAAATCAATAGAGGCCTATTATGACATTCTAGATGAGCATAAGTTGTTCGGTGGAACAGCAGTGTTATTTACAGCTATATTCCTGCCTGGAATTTAGAATTCAGTGAACGCCAAGTGGCTTCAAATGACCAGATAGGAGCTGCTACAAATGATCAACACGACAATAAAAGGATTTAATGCGATCAAAGAAGAGTTGAGGGTAATCAGGCTTATGGCCCTATAGAAAGAGTAGGTCCTGGACTTAATTACAGCAATGGAAGGGGGTGTGTGCACCAGGATCCGGCTTTCTTGCTGTACATTTTTATACCTGCTCATGATGAAGACAATGGGACTTTGACAGAAGCAATAATGATGCTGTCAACCATGCATACAAATATGGAGTATAAAGTTAACAAGACCAAAGAGGACGTCTGGTTTTCGTTTCTGTTTTCATGGTTTCCAACTTGATTGGAAAATGCCTTCAGATAACTTGGAGCAGTACTAGTTTTAGACTTTGGGGGTCATTCCGAGGTTGGAGGTAAGGGAAAAAAAATGCTTACCGCTCCGGGCCATTCTGACCTGCCAACCCACTATTAGCGGCATGGGCGCGGGCATGCGTCCCATCAAACCGGTAATAGTGGCATGCCGCTAAAGGGAGTAAATCACAAGTTAGGCAGACAAGCAAATACCGGCATCATGAAGGCGCAAATAGTGGATACCGGCATGCCGTAAATACCAGCATCGCGGACCAACCGTAAAATGCTATGTGCAGTGTTCCCAACTGCCACAGGTGCACACTATCAGCACAGGTGGAGGCAATGGAGTCTGGGCCTGTACAAAAGGAGCACACCCACACACCACACCCCTTTCCACACCGAGATAATTTTAATAGTAGTGTCAATACTTGAGCTGGAGGACATGCTTGAATTGCAACACCAGCAACAACACCAACAGCAACAGTAGGCACCACAGAGGAGATGCAGCAGGAGATGGAGGGTGAGACAGGCCCAGCATGCCCCACCAGTGCAGCCAGCGTAACCACGCAGGCAGCCCCCAATCCCAAACATCAGAGCCAGTCCTTTCAACCCAACCCCGGAGCAGAACCACACCCTGTACCGTCTGGACCGGGGCACCATCAACACCATTGTGGACATGATACACAACTACATTGTCAGCCTCTTTGGAATACGCACCGCCATCCCCCCTCTACTGAAGGCAGTGTCTGTGCTTCACTTCCTTTCCACAGGCACCTACCAGCACACAGTGGGGCACATGCATGGCATATCACCACCCTTATTTTCTCGCATTCTGAAGCAAGTGCTGGATGCCCTCCTCAAGCACACAACGGAATACATATCCCTACCACGAACTCCCCAGGAGATTCTTGAAACAAAAGTTGGCCTCCATGCACTGGCAGGCATGCCAGATTGTATAGGTGCCCTTGACTGCACCCACGTGGAGTTGGTGGCCCAGCATGCCATGGAGGTGGTGTACCGCAACCGCAAGCAATACCACTCCATCAAGGTGCAAATGGTATACGATGCCAGCAAGATCATCACACATTGTTGTGCCCGATATCCCGGATCAACCACAGGAATACTGCATGTCACCATGGGAAACATCAGTGCTGACTGCCTAACATTGCAGAGCTTACTGCCAACTACTCCTACTCCCCATCAGAAAATCCTACAGAACACTACACAACACTAAATGGACACGGACACAGCTGTATGCCTACACAATGCATGAGCAACAAGACGGCAGAGAACACTGTGTATCATCTTGAAGATGCAACCCACACCATTATTCTATGGCACAGGACACATTGAGGGCCTATAAATGGCGTGCATACGACCAGGGACATGTGCATGTGACCAACGATAATAACATGTGTGACTAGTACAGCTGTCCATCATGAATCGACTGTCATATACCTTTATTTATGCCTCCCATGCAGGTGACAGTGGCTATCCCTTGATGACGTGGCTCCTCACCCCTACCCGATAACCCACAGAACAGGCACAAAGAGGACTACTATCGATCCCACACCCGTACCTGTGTGGTCATTGAGCAGACATTTGGCCTGTTGAGTGCATGGTTTCGCTGCCTTAGCCCGTCGGGTGGGGCACTCCTCTACAGGCATGAGAAGGTGTCCAAAAATGATCATGGCATGTGTCATGCTGCACGACATGTGTATCTGATGCAATGTGCCCCTGCCCCCTGACATTGAACTGCAACCACCTGGTGATGATGAAGGGGATGAAGAAGAAGTGGCTGCACATCATTGCAGTTCCGATTCACAGTAGGGACGTGCTGTGGGTCAGTCAGTGATTGCACAATATTACTGACACACATGGCTGCAGAGGGTGACATGATAGTTGGACAGAGGGCACGGGGTGTGGGGGTACATGCACACTATGCACTGTATATGAATAAATGACACATGCGCAATGATGAATGTCCACTCAGGTCTTGCTTTTGACACAACGGGTGTATTGCAATTAACAATGCATTAATCCTCCACCACCCTCGCCCCTCCCCTCCCCCGACAACTCCCCCCCAACGTTCTGATTGGCGATGCGGCTGAGTACCTGCCGCAGGGCGGATACGTCCTCACACAGCCGCCTAGTATTGTTTGCAAATATCTTGCCCATGGAGTCGGTGTTGTCAGTAATTGTCTTGCCTAGACAGGTGATGTTTTCCCGCCACTCCTGTCTTGCCTGTGCATTGTCATCCACAAACTGCCACACTAGGGCAGTCAGCTCCTCACAATGCTGCGGCCCTGCCGGTGCACCTGTGGAGGTGAACGGTGCTTGGGTCTCATGTTCGGCCTCACTGCTCTCCACTATGGGACTCATGGCCCCTTGATTTAACTCCTCCCCTAGAATATTTCGGGGTGGTGCCGTGGTCTGACTCAAAAGATGTGATTTGGGGGGATGGCAGTGGACTTGGTGTGCTGGGCAGTTCGGAGGAATCGTCCTCCACGGGCACCCACACCTCTTCCTGTGCCTCCTCCTCAGCCTGTGGTGCTGTGGCTGCCACCTCCCCAACCGAACTGGACTCTGCCGAGTGTGGAGCCTCAGCTGTTTCCTGTGGCAGTGCGACAGGTGTTGGTGCTTCCGCCTCAACGGCCCTTGGCAGCACCGGTGCCCTGGCAACTTGAGGTGGTTTCAATGGTGGTGCACGGCGGGCCTTGGGTTGGCCCTTTGAGGTGGAAGTCCTGTTGGCCTCATCCCAGGCCCTCTTCCGGGGTGTGGTTTGCTGTGGGGGTGAGTCCTGCACATCGCTGTCATGGTCTGAGCCTGTGGGGGTCGAAGAGAGGGACGGCATGAGTGATGGTTTGATAGGCATCATACATACATTTGTACAATTGATCATCTACACAATCGAGGGTAATAGGCATTTGAGTTTGGATGATCACGTTGTTTTCTACATGGGTGGGTGATGCAGGCATATGTTGGGGTCACTCATTTTGGGGAAGACGTATGGTATGTGACATGCATATTTGTTGGGGCCTGCATGCAGTGTGACTTATGCCATTTACATATTTGTCTGGTATGTGTCAGGTACGGCATCACCTTGCTGCAGGCAACTGCAAGTGTCTGTGATGCGTCCGACAACTTTGCTGGGAATGTGTATGTGTTGGGCCATGGCTTGCCTCTTTGGACAGATATATTGGTGGACTTTCATCAGACTCTGCATTACAGTTTTTTCTTAGGACACTCACCTCCATCCGCCGATGTTGTGGCACCACACTCCATGTCTCTGACACCTTCTATGCCCTCCATGCCAATCAGGCTAGCATAGATGTTCTCCCATCGGGCCAGCTTTATGGGGGAGCTAGCTCCTCCGCCTGTTGCCATTGCCTGGCTCCTGTTGGCAGAGAGTATGTTGCGTACTCGCAGCCGCAAGTCGTCCCACCGCTTCCTGCAGTCTTTTATAGTGCGTGGGGTGTTCCCGACTGTGCTTACTTTCTGCGCCACAAGTGACCAGATCTCTTTCTTGCGTATAATGGCATCCCTCTTCGTGCTCTGGGCAAACACAATGTCAGCATTTTCCTGCAGGGTCTCAGCTAGCATGGCCAGCTCATCTTCATTGAAGCGCTCTTTGCGCTTGCGGGAGGCGCCCTTCTTAACAGCCTTAGGCATTGTGGTATGGTAGAGTATGATATTTCACCAACAGCAGTATCATACCGGTCTTGGCTGCTGAGAATAGCAATGGATTGTGTTTTTAAAGATGGCCACCGTGCTCCTTCCCGTTCCTGTGCGATGACGCTACTTTCGGTTCAGCTTATGTACGGTGACTGCTATTAGCGGTGGCCACTAACGCCTCGGTTCATGCCAGTAGTGCAATCTACGCTATACATGACGCTGTTAAGGGCCTTTTTCGGGCCTTTTACGGCATGGCGGTAATCCCCTTACCGGCATGGCGCAAAGCTCATGCCCGCAAAGTCGTAATAGCCCTCTATTAGCGGGCTCGTAACTACACGGACACGCTATTTTCGCCATGCCGGTAAGGACAGCTACTTACCTCCAACCTCGGAATGACCCCCTTTGTTTCAGAGAGATCATCTTGGGACAATGTCAGAATACAGCTAAGAAAGCTACTGGAATGAAGATCATGATTGATATAGATGCTGGAACTGGTGAGCAGATGCAAAATGAAGGAAGTACCCGTGAGAACATAAAGAAAAGCACCCGTGCACCTCCAGGAACAAAGTTCTACTATCCCAAGGAGCAGGAAAAATATGTAGGATGGTGGATATTTTGTCCACCATCAGGAGATTTCTGCCACATGAACTGGAGTGTGTATGAACATATGAAGAATGCAGGTCACCAGAGGGGGTGATAACGATATGGGTCCCAAAGATCGAAAGTATGAAGAGATAATAAAGGAGAATGAAGAAAGGAATGTGGCTGAAGACTCGACCAGAGGGTGGAATGGAGATGAGCAGGTGGACCCATTTTCCCTAACTCCCACCCCCTCACCACCATCATATTGGAACAGCAAGAGAAGGGCCAGTGTGAGACTCCATGTGTTATGCCTATACCGCATCAAGTCTATGAGAGACAATATGCACTTAGACAACCAAATCAAATCCCTCATACTGATAGCGTGGAAGGATGCCATATGGAAGGATGTCAGCACACACCATTGGACATCATTGAGTGCAAAATGACTAGGGACAGCTAATTCAAGGGACAGAGAGATTCTCTTTATAGGGTTATTTAAGTAGCTTTAGGGACTCAAGGTGAAGGTATAATTTTGTTAAATATATTGATTCTGCTCATGATGTGGTATAAAGAGGGCAGCGTGATGTCATAAAGAAGCTATACGAGGACATACTGAAACAATATGAAAATACTTCTAACGATGTAACTGAAGCATTAAGAGAAACATGTAAGAAATGATAAAGCAATCATGCATGCAAAAGAAGACACAGTAACTTGCTGACCAATAAGTGTAAATATGCAGTAACGCAAGGTAGAAAAGATGCATAGAAGCTTCCTGTAGGGGAATATATAACGTGGCTAGGACAGCAATAGTTGGAAAACAGATGCCGGCTCATGTAAATATTCCATTCCACTACCTCTGCAGCCGATCAGGATTGCAGATCAGGTGATGCTAGAAGAACAGCTTCCTGTGCAAAACAAAGAGGAGTTGATGTTGGTTTCGGATCATGGAGGCTATGTTTAAGGAATAACTGCAGAGTACAAAGGGAGGCAGACGTATAAGCCACGGATGAGACATATTTCTCTTAGATTAAAGAAGAAAACATCTGCAAGAGCCAAGTATTGGATAATTAAAAGTATATTAAGTCTATACAAAGTAGAGTGAGCAAGTCTCAAGAGGCCAAGAGGAGCAATGGCACCCAGTATAATTAAATCAAATAGCAATAAATAAGAGGCTTAAATGGACATACTTGTGTTCTCTTCACATGTGACTCAAATGTCAAAAACAAGTGCTATTCATTAAGCCTTGGATGAAGATAGTGATGTGCGTTCACCCCCTTGAATGACCTAGAACTGAGAACAGACTACAAGGTCAACTACAGATGGGGAACTTTGGCTCATGGCCAGACTGATGAGAAATTATGGACTAATTGAGAAAGTAGGGAGTACTTTCATGTCTGGATGCTCATGTCGTCTCAGCACTTTTTGATATTCTCTACAATCTGGACGCCAACCTCCCCCCAACATTGATGGCTGCCATATTGTGCTCCCAGTTCCTTAGGCAGGCTTTTGTACAAAGCTGCTACTCAATGCTGAAGATCTCGCCACCCAATATGCCAATTATGTGCCTGTGAAGTTGATAACCCACGTGTTCACCTTGGCAGGCTTGGACGATGCGGTAGACATTTCACCGGGCAGGCTGGTAGGCTCAAACAGTGGGTCCTGAGTCTTTGGAAGCAGAGTAGCTGCGAAGGAGTGACAGAGGTGGTGTACAGATGAGGTAGATGTGTTTTTCTGGGTGCTTGATGGTATACAGGTGCAGAGTGGACAGCAAGGCAGCAAATCTGGAAAAGAGAATGGCCAGAGGCTACAGCTGTATCAGAGGATGAGGACAGATGAAACACAGCTGGCATAAAAGGCAGGAGGTGAAGAAAGGACCTCTGCATACATGTTTTGCAGTGTGCATTTTGCCCAAATACGTATGCACGATTTACACACAGCGTTTTATATGAAAAGGAGGAACCTGCGTGGATTGCATTTCCATCATACTATCACAGTGAAACATTGTGAAACTCAGACCGCGTGAAGCACTAAGAGTGAGAGCAGAGAGAAATTGAAATAAAGGGGAATATCAAGCAAAAAAGGTTCACAGATGAGAAGCTGGTTATCCTCACAGACTTTGTGGTGAAGAATTACATGGACCTATATACTTTGGCTGGCAGTACATTTTTAGTTACAGAATTTGCCCATCTATGGCAGCAGGTGACTGATATGGTGAATGTATGTAGGGTGGAACATTGCACCTTAAAGGAGGTATATAAATGTGTGGGAGATGTCAGTAGAAGAACCAAGAAAATGTTCGGCTGGAAGGTGCGTTCCTCCCAATCCATTGGAGTACCATTTCAGATAGATGTGCTGGCCCACAGTGAAGAGGTTGTCAGTGGTCCCATTTCCAGCCAGTGAGCAGATCATCAGTGTGGGAGTCCTAGATGCATGTGTGGCCACACCTAGTGAGTGATATGTATGTCTGCATGATGACTTGATTGTACATCATTTATCACAGCTGTTCTACAATGGCCTGCTAGATAGTGGTGGATGAATGTGATGTGATTCTTCAAGTTCGTTTGCCAGGGGATGGATTATTCCTCCTTGTATGTAAGGGAGAATTGTGCAATGTTTAATTGTTTCAGGCAAACATGTCCTTTCCTTGCCCTATGGTACATACTTGTGTCCCACAATGTCCATGCTTGGGTATTGGCCATGTCACTGAGGGCTTTCATCTCTAAAGTGTCTGATTACCTATTATTTAGCCCATTATTTTGAGTCCTCTGATTCCACTCCCCATGCCCTGTCTTATGCAATGTGATCTGGCACACGTTATTGAAGCCATTATCCCAGGGACAGTGTTACATAAGTCTCCTTTCATCCTGACATCTACCATAGCCTTAAGAGACATGTGACATACGCTGCTCTGGGAAAGCATCACTTAGGTTACAGCAGCCAATACCATTGTCCATGAAGTAGGACTATGAATACCTCGATATGAGATACACTTTAATGTTGTATATGTTGCTGTCATGTCTTCACTGTCTATGCCCATCACTGGCACCAGCAGGCCCTGAGGAGGCATGAAGATGTCACCACTGAACCAGAAGGACCATTACAGTGTTCCACGGGGGCGGTCACAACAAAGGAAGATAAAAAGCAAAGAAACACTCATCACAAAGTCAAAATGGCCAATCCTGGCCCAGAGCAACAGAAGAGGTGGAAGCTATCAAAGTTGGGAAGCTATAAGCCCGAGGATGCGCACAACCTCCACAGAGGCAAATGTGAAAGCTCAGACACCAGGGAGCCCGGGATAGACCGACACCCATCCCAGGAAGAACAGGAGTGCTGCCCAAGCATGCTCAGAGGTACACGGGAGCATGGGCAGACCTGTAGGGTAAAGGGGTGGTCGGGAGAAATCATAGGAGGTCTATACTTTATCCTGGGATTAAGGTGTGCATCTGAGGAGACCTTCCTCATCGCAGTGGCGGTCACAAGACCACTGACCCAGGTAAAATGTGTTTGTGCATCAGAAGAGAACTTCCTAGTCACAGTGGCAGTCACAAGACCACTGATCAAAGTAAAGAGTGTTTGTGCATCAGAAGAGAGCCTCCTCCTCACAGTGTCAATAACAAGTCCTCTGACCCAAATAAAGAGGGTTTGCACATCGGAAGAGAACCTCCTTGTCACAGTGGTGACAATAAGCCCACTGAGCACCAGAGATGGGTCAGAGACCCAGCTAGTATAAACCAAGCATCCGAGGAGAGCTTCCTCATTGCAGTGGTGATAATAAGCCCACTGTCCACTAGAGATGCGTTGCAGACTATAACCAGAAAAAAAACAAGCATTAGAGGAGAGATTCCTCTTTGCAAAAATAAGTCCACTGATCACGAGTGATGGGTCCGGTATCCCAACAAGTGTAAAACAACCATCTGAAGACAGATTTCTCATCGAAGTGACACCAATAAGCCCACTAACCACCAGAGACAGTTTGGATACCTTAACTATTGTAAACCAAGCATCTGTGGAGAAGTTCATCATCGCAGTGGCAGTAAGAAGCCCACTGCCCATCAGAGAAGGCTCTGGGATGCTAACAAAAGTGAACTTAGTAAACAAGGAGAATGTCTTGTCGCAGTGGAGGCACTAAGCCCAGTGGCCCACAAAAAAGAAAGTGTGACTTTGATAACACCAAAACAAAATGGCAAAGTGTTCATCAAGCTGAATATTGTGAGAAAGACATTTCTAAACACCACAGAAGGGAGTCATTCTCCTTGAGAAGGGACTAAAGCTCTTGGAACATGCTCCAAGTATGCCCGGGGAAGGGACTCATTACCCCTGCCTTTGTTGTGAACGGTTTATAGTGATATTTTTGAATAACATTTTGTCGAAAGTCAAAATGTCGAAAACATAATGTCAAAAAAAAAATGTCTAATGTCTTTTTTTGTTTGTTTTTTGTTCGAAATGGGGGGGTTGCCCCCAACCTCCCCTTTTTTTCTGTTTTAACCCTTTTTTTTACTTGCAGAACCCAAAAAAAACATGTAAATAAAAAAAGAAAGCATTCGGAAAAATACATTTCGATAGAGTTTTTTCGACATTTTTGTAATTCGACCAAATGTTTTTGACATTTTATCCTGACACCGTTGTGAACTATGTCAAGTAATACCAGGAGAAGGGAGTCATCCTGCCGGTCCCAAACTGGGATTTGTGATAATGAGCCCAGGGGAAGGAAGTCATTCCTCCTGGCTTTGTTGTTAACTGTGCCAAGTAATACCAGGAGAAGGGAGTCATCCTGCCGGTCCCAAACTGGGAGTTGTGCTAGAGACGCCATGGGAATGGAGTCATTCCCCCTGGTTTTACTGGAAACTGCATAGATCTACACCAGAAGAAGGGAGCCATTCTACTGGACATGGGATTGTATAAAGACAGTGTGGATCCCGCAACCCAGGTGAAGCGAGTATTTCCCCCCCAATCCCTCCGGCATTGTTGTGGCAATAATACATGCTTTTAAACATTATCTGAGCATCAGAAGAAGGGAGACATTCTCCTGGAGAAGGAACTTTCTGTTAGATTATCCTTTAGTAGTAGTGTGAGGGATAAAAGTTGGTTGTGAGACAGGACAGTGGAGTTTGATTTGACAGACATTCTGACTGACCCTTTAGTATTAGTTTTGAGGCACGGAAACCCTTCTTATAAGGAATAGTGAGGTCCTTTGCATGCACAACTAAAAGTCTATAACCACCACCATGCCACTTCAGCTTCCTTCTTCTACACCCTTACATCATCTGGTTGCTGTTGTGTACCACCACTGGTCCAATCAGGTAGGAGTATAGGCCATGGTGCCCCATATAAGCAGCCACTAATTCACTGCCAATATATATATGTCTCCCTGTGACATTGGAGGAATGGCCACCAGCACATGCTCTTCACCGGACGCTCTCTGACATTCTTTAATTCCTGCTCTTTGGACATACATTGGACATGGCTCAGTAGAGGCACAGGAAAGATTGGGTCCTGAAAGCAGCCCATCAGACATGGTCGTGCTGAGATCATACGCCCTGCCCCCTGAGTAAGCCTGGGTAATTGGAGGAAGTAGGCCTCACAGGCAAATCTGCAATCACTGAATTTGCCAATTCTTTCATCTATAGGGGGCGCCAGGGGCTGATTAGGAAAATGCTGTAGATTGATTACAGTGACTATTATATCCTCTGCTTCCGGGAGCTTATTACGGTTTGCCGTTTTTAAGGGGACTGACATACTGGGCAGTAAAATGGGGAGCTGTGTGTCTTTTGAGGCATGAGCAGGTGATGGGTTGTAGATAAGGACTGCATACTCTACTCTGACATGGTGGAAATGAGGGTTACTGTATGTAGTGACAGAGATCATTGCCAGTGTCATTGACATGTGTGATGTAGGTGTGCTGCTGGGATATCTTTGGCCACCCACAACATTTCCACTATATTTAGCAGGCATGGCTCTATACAATCAGCTGTGCATTGTATGCACAGTCAAGGTATGTTTACTGGGTTTGTAGTAATAGTATGCATTTTTGTGTGGTGAGTGTGCTATGGTCATAGCAGTCATTACCATGTCACAAAACCATATATGATTGTATGATAATGATTTGCGCGGAGGATGCCTGTAGCCTGTTTGGTTCTTTTTGTGGCATGTGTTATGCTCTATTAGTAGGTCAGATGGGATGGGAATAGGTATACATGGGCCTTTGTGGAAATGCTGAGTTCTTGAAGTACATTATAGATACAGTGAACCCTATGTTCCCACATGGATAGTTTAATGAAATTAGTTGTCTGCTTTTTTAGAGGTGAGGATTCCCAGGAGGAAGAGCAGGCTATTCCACCTTCCGGTGCAGGCTGGCAAGCACTGTACAGCTAATGTTTACACGCAATAATTAGCCGACCGGCTGGCTCTTTCTCCTCAGATGTATTTGCTACTGATGTGAATGACATATTTGGGGAACTCCTGCATGGGTCCAAACTCACCATTCAGGAGGAGGAGGAGTTCATCTAAATCATATTTGAGGCTGAGTCAGAGGGACAGACCCTGGGCAGCTTGCCCTCAGCTATGGTTCCATGCCACAACAAGGTGCATAGGTTGGGGGTACCTGAAACACTGGGAGGCATGTGTGGCAAGTCAGACATTTGCCTTGCTCTGGTGTTTTCACACCTGCAGGGGCAGTATAACAGTCAGCATCATTGACACCTACATCACTGGAGTCATCAGTGTTGGGAGGCACAACTAGATAAGGTACAGTGTTGGCTCAGTACAACAGTGCAGGTCATTGTCATCCCACCTGAATAGGCCACACACATGTTGGGGTGGCTTGGCTGGTAACCAATCCGAATAGGAGAAGGAGTTGCTGCATGCAAGTGGCATATAAGAACAGATCCTGGAGGAGTTGTCTTGGATTAACACTCAGATGGGTCCACTGACGGTACATGCCATTGGGGAGCTTCACCAGGAGATGCATGCATTCAGGATGGGCATGCATTAGGACATGATTCACTGGATACAGGATGGCTCTCCTTAACTTCCTTCAATGGAGAATTGATGCAGTCTTTTGGCCGTGCCCTGCTGTTGTGTTGGTCTTGATTGTGGGGGTTCGGTTCTATGGTGCTGTTAATTTTTCTTTGGTGTGCCATGTCTCTTTGTGTTATTTTCACCATACTTCTTGACATTTGTCAGTGTGTTTGTGATGTGATCTGTGTTGCTTCCATTTACATATATCAGTCATGCACTTATGAGCTTATTGGAAGTGGTATGTTCCATGGCATAGGCTTTACTCCAATCCAGCACCTGCAGACATATGTGCTCATATTCAGTCACAGAGTGTACTGCAATGCCACCCTTAAGGGTGTAGATGTCCTCATATTGCAAACTATGTCTGTGTTACAGGTTTCTCTCATTGCAGAGTAAACAGTTGTGTGAGTGTGATGTGTGGATAAGTAATATATGTTCCTTCTATGCAGCTAGAGTGACCTGGACATTTGGTGACAGATTCCTTCAACTGTTAATTATAGTCTACAGTCTTTTTATATATGAATGCTTCTAGGTGTGTCCATGCAGGTTGTTCTCGCAGTGTTTTCATGTGAACTTGGTTGATGAGATGATTGCTGTACATGCATCCTCTGTGTTGTGCATTGGAAGGCATGAATCTGCCATGGGGTCTGTGTGTCCTGTTTGTTTGGGTATGTTTGTGGCCATGGGCATAATTTTAGGGAGGGGCAGGAGTGTTTGTCCTCCCCAAATTTCATGGCACACCATTTTCTCCCCTTTCATTTGGCAGGGCACCTTTTCTTCAGATGTCATGCCCTCCCCCCAACATTTTCAGCAAAGTTACTCCACTGTTTGTGGCATGTAGAAGCAGATGACCTTGCAGTTTGTTTTAAGTCATTGTGCACACACTCATTGTCCCTCTCGAAGGAGTTTACTCAGGGTGCTAAATTAGGCAGACATGCCCTTTGCATTCACTGAAAGCCATGATTGATGGGGCAGGAGTTAGGCGTGTGTTCACAACAAAGGTGTGGGTGAAGCACACAGATTTGGGCACAATCTGTCCTGCATCTCCACAGGTAGCCCGCACTGTTCTTGCATACCACTGGTATTTTGAATTGCAAGGGGCCATGAGTGATCTAGACAGTGGAACCATGATTTGAGCACACCAAAGGTGCACTCAATTACACCTATTGTTGCAATGTGTGCTAAATTGTACGTTTTCTCACCTGTGGTATGGATTCCTGAAGGCTGTTCGAAAGAATGGTCCTTATGATGAATGTGGTATGCTGGAAATACCCAGTGGCAAGGACGTGAAGGGCTTTTATCACCTTATTGTGTTCGAGGACAGCATGCAAGTGGAAGGTGCATGGTCTTAAATCATTCTCCCACTCCCTCACCATGTCCTGGATGACATTTTGCGGGGGATCTGTAGGTGCCATAGATGCCCTCATCTGCCATTCAAAAGACGTTGGTGCAGTTGTGGAAGACCCTAAGCTGCCTCCTCCTCGTCACATTGTGACCTCACACAAGTGTGAGCAATGGGTGATCAGTCATTGCGGGGATGTTTGATTTTGCTTGCATGGTCCATTTGTGCTTTGCCCCTGCTCCTGATAGGTGGTCACTTTCTCCCTTGCAATGCCCATGAGAGTCCCCTTTCTGCTGATATGATCAGGCTTCATGAATAGTCCTCTCCATTCTCAGTCCTTGCATTGGCACTTTGAGAGCAATTGTTATCTGCCAAGGGTGTAGAAGCCCTGGCTTTTTTAAATTTGTTTTTTTAATAAAATGATGCATGTAATTCCGTTTCCCTTTCATAAGGTCCATGCCAAAAGCATAAAGTACACTTGTGCCCTGCTGCATCAGTAGCCTGATCTGTAGTGCCTGATCTCCAGTTGCACATAGCAGGTTCACAGGTCACAGATGCCAATTTGATAGCTGCAGTGGCATCCAAGTCTCTACAGTGCAGAGGCTGCACTTAGGATATGCACCCATGTTCCAAAAACAACATGACTATGAGGATGCTGTCCTGGTGTCATGCCTGAGTTTAAGATAATATGGCCAGCATCTCTCATATTAATCCAAACCACAGCAATTTGATATCACACATCTGGGAGCCCTGCAAGCCCAGCTCAGCTGTGAAAGGATTATGTATATTCCCCTAGCCAGGCTGTCCAGTAGGACTGTTGTCTTGGGGGTTGCTTCTCTTTGTTCCTTTGAGAGGGCAGGGAACAGCATCCCTACTGAGACAGCCACTCCACAGGAGGCTATCCTGGGAACAGGAATCAAAGGGCACACCCATTTGCAAAAGTCATAGCCTCACACTAGGGTGTTGCATACCAAAATGCCTTTCATTATATTGAAAAGGGAAGAGGTGGGGTAAGTGTAGACAGATGTAGACCTTTACAGCTGGATGAAGTTTCCACCATGCTGTTCATCTCTTCCTCTATCTTTCCTTCCAGTTCCCTCCGCTTACTGAATCCCAAAGCACTTTCTGTGTGATGTCAGAAAGCAAAGTCCACTCATTCCAAGGACAGGGATTGGACCTCTAAAGCAGGTTTTCTTCAGTCCAATCACCTGTGGACTTCTTATTTTAAAAGAAGGCATCTATCATTCCATCCTTGAATCATCTCTGGAGTTCAAACCAGTTGTGAGGTGATATCAGGTGTTCCAAGGCAGAGGCAAGCTCTGCCCCTAACCTTCACAGGGACCATTGGTAGGTGAACCGTTGCTGGAACAAGACCTGCATCTCTGCCAGCCACACTTCTGCTTAGGACGACACCCCAATGAAGGATCCATGAAGGGGTGTGCCATCCTTCCACTTGTTTGGGAGCCTGAGAAGAGAACTCATCTTTTTCTTGAGACTTTGGAGTGGAACTCACAGCTCCTGGGAGCCAAGATATCCAGGATTCCTGCCATTCAACCATCAAACCACTGCAAGCCATGATTGAGCATGTTTAATCAAGTTTGAACCAACAGAACTGCCTTTGGCTGTCTACGTCATTCGAACCACAGATCCTTAATTTCGAAGCAGTTTGCCGCTGCCCCATGCCAGCTGAAGCACCTTGTTGCCTCAGTTCAAAAAAAGAAACATTGCTGTACTTGCATCGCTAGAACTGCTGTTCAAACCACCCATCTCTTTATTGCCAATCCTGTCGAAGGGCAGAACCGCATCCTTTAAGCCCTTGGATTGAACCAAATCGCCTGCTCAACCCGTCTCTAGTTCGACCACCGTCAAATCTCAACCGCAAAATGAACCTTGTGAACTCCACAATTTGCATTGCTAGAGTACCACTTAGAACCAAAGCCTTCTTCAGAACAACCCCTCCTCGACATCTGCTTGTCGCTGGACCACCACAACTGCTGCATTTTCACACCGAACACACCACTAAACAATGCTGAGAAGCCTGGTTCGCCATTGACATACCTCCAAGATACTAAAAAGAGGTATGATTGTCTGGAAACTGCCATTTGCTCCATCTTGGGCTATAGAGACTGACTAGGCCACATTAATGCCTTTTTGCAACTGAATAACATATCCTATTTGAGCATTGTGTTTTTAGTGCCTTTTCCCGGTCTCATTAAATAGAGTGCTGCATCTTCCTATCTTGCAAATTCTGTGGTGTTTCTACAGGGGTGGGGTTTTGTATTGTCTTCTATCTATTATTGCATATGGTGTGTTTAATTAAAGTATACATTCATCCCCTATTGCGGGGACAGCCTTATATATCTTAACTGTGCCTGTTTTACCTTTCATTGTGTTTGCTCATGATTTGTAGACGTGTGAGTGCTGAGTATGCGGTATAACCTCTGCTCACCCATGTATTCCTGCAGGACAGAAGTAAATTCAGCACATGCTTCCTTTGCATTAATGTGCAGCAAACGCGGTAGGTGCACAGTGTGCTTGACAAGGTACTTGCTCAGTGCAAAGTGACTTTTGTGAATTGCGCTCGGACTCAGATCCCTAGATATAACACAGATGCGGGATTCCATAAGAAATGCAAAAACTAGATCTAAGGATCTAGGGATCTATCTCTGTTAAATGTGAATAACAAGCATGGTATGCAAAGCTATGAAGCATGAGACTGTCAACTTATAAGATGCAGCCCAGCTTTGAAAAAGGGCCAGGTGCCGAAAAACACGTGCTAGCAAATATGGGCGAATTATGCAATTACATATCAGTTCTTTCAAGATTACATTGGTTTTTTGAAATTATTTGAATTTCTGGTGCAATTTCAGAGCACAAACTAGCCGCCAGAAACATCCAGCCCAATTTTCATCACATTAAATGATAAATGGGAGCAATTAGCACGAGGCCACTGTTGGGTGTCCTGACCCACGTTTGAGCTATCATGCTGCAACATTTGGTGCTGTGGGCTTAGAAAATCCAAGATGGCCAAAAAGCCCACATGTGCGCCAGAATCCAGGAGAACCACGCAGTTTGTGCTCACACCAAAATGGTTACATAACTTGCCACCCAGCAGTGTAAAGAAAGATCTTTGTTAACAAAATCCACTGTTACTGATGTCAAAAAGTTGCTGAAATCGTGGCTCATCGTACCACTTTAAAGATTCAACCCTTTTGTGGGGTTCCACATAACCATTTTACTGTAAGGAGCCCCATCAAAACAATGTTAAGCAAGGATTATTTACTACCATGTAAGAACCATTCCTGTTTGGAATGCATTAATCCAAGAAAGATCCCAACAATGCATGCAATACCCGCTTTTGACTGAGGGCGGCGCTAGTGGTCTAAACTCTGACGGGGAAACTGCATGTCAGGAGTTGCAGGAGAGGCCTTTACATCAAAGGCTGGGAGTTAATTAAAATCTTAACCACATGCTGTTCCCAGAAGACAATCTGATTTAATTAACAAGCCAAAGGCTGGGAAACCTCTCACCTCCAGAGATTCACACCAGGAGTTAGAATATCACATGACCTCTTGATTGATAGAAGGCAGACTGGCTGAGAGCCTCCTGGAGACCACACAATAGGCTCTTGCAATTGAATAGAATATGTTGATTTTGACTGTTTCCTGTCAACAAAGGCCTGCCTGCCAGAAGACACATGTGATCACTGACCCACCCAAGTCTTGGAGGCGGACTCCAACACTCTGAGAACTGAATTGAAAGCAAAATATATATTTTACAGAAACACTGATATCTCTTTGTAATCAAATGACAGGAATGTATAACTTTGAGAGCCTTCATTTAAAAAATGTACCTTTGATTCAAGCCCAAACTCCAATTTGTGTGATGTTCTGGGGCAAAACCCTGCTATTTATGTATACTACAGACTCTGTGTTTAAGCTAGAGACATGGGAATTTACTGGAGTATGTATGGACAGGCCGTGTATATGTGTATAACGTTTAATGAAGAACCAAGGTTGCATAACCCACTAAAATCGAAAATAAGTTGCCATTTTTGAATGCAAGCCCTTAGGAAGAGCAGAGTTTGAACAGAGTATACCTCATGCGATAGGTAATATGTACATGCAATGACAAACCACTATGTATTTGAGAAATGTGTATTTTGGGTCAAATATAAATTTGTGTGCAATTTGACAGAGGAGTATCCTTTCTGCAAGCCATTAAATGACATCATTCTGACACGCAATCCTGCTCTCCAGTGAGAACGCAAAGAATTCTCCAACCTATCAGAACTCTGAAGGGGTTGGGCCTAGAAAGCTAGCCTCTCCACCCACTTTCAAAACACATAAAAAGAGACTGCTGGGACAGGTAGAGACATTCAAATCCATTTGCTGCAAAGCGCTCTGCCGGACCACACAACATCCAGAAGATACTAGATCCAACACTTAGACTTTAAAACTCCAAAGAACTTGATTCAGAACTCAAAGCAAGGACCTACACCCAGAAACTGAGAACTCTTCTCAGTAGGCCTCAGCATCCAGCAAACCTAACAGCGGTGGCAGCATCCAGGAGCAGTGCAGATCAGTGCTGGGTCCAGAGAAAGCTGTGCAGAAAGATCCAGAAGCAGTGCTGTACCCAGAGAAAGCAGAGCAGCATCCAGAACCAGAGGCCAGAGATCCAGAGTGAACCAGACCGCTGTTAGCAGAACCAGAGAGCTGACCCAGATCACTGTGAAGTGCCGAGACCAGAACCGGAGTCCAGTCCAAAACCTGACCAGATCCGTGGCGAGGCCTAATTCAAAAATATATTGTGAGTACCTAGCAGAACGGTGCAGAACCAATCTCTTAGTTAAAATAATATAATTCAATCTATTTTAAATCTAACCAGAACTGCCTCCTAACTGTCACTTGTCATTTTCTAGCTGCAAGCTGTAACCTGTCGCTTTGAACTTTTAAAATTTCAAATCCGAACAATTACCTTTATTTAATCGTCCATATCTCTGGAACCGTTTGGGCTAGGAACTTGGTTTAACTTTCCTCTGAAAGCTTAGACTTGCTACTCCTTATACTATTTCCGTAATCGTGATTCACGCATTCACAAATTTTGCCGCGATTCGCGATTTGGTTAAAAATCCAGCCACGTGTGAAAACAGCAGCTTCCTTGCTTTCCTTTGCCAAAAATTCGTTTAACCTGCTAGTTACTCCTAGATCCTTGCTAAAGTGAGCCTGAACTCATCCCAAGTATATTTCTCTCACCCTGAACCTCCTAAAGGGAATTAAAACCATTTTCAGCATATTCCTCACTTCATTACCAGCACATATAAAAGCATTTTGGGCCTGTGTTTCAAACTTCTGTAGTCTAAGCGTGCTGGGGTGAACTGAATTACATTTGATTGCATTTCTGAGAACTGTGTGCTCTCCCCTTCATTTACTTACATTGCATAAGGGGGGAGTGGATTGCCAGAGAAAAGTGATTACATTGTTTTGTTGAAATCATATTGAGTATTTTCTGTATTGCATTTTCATTCCACCTTGCATCCTTTGAAACCATAAAGTATTGTTGCTATCTTATCCATCCTATCACCACTCATCATTGATTATGAAGAAGTGTGCTAGTGCCAGACTATCCATTATTGATTACTGCTCAGATTAAGTGTGATATTCAATTATTAATTTATTATAAAGTGTGATATATATATATATTGTTTAAATTCTCAAATAAACCTTTTAAACTTGCAAAACAGAACTACTTCTTGGCTCAGTGGGGTCAGGGGGATTCCAAGAGAGGGGTGTTATATAGGGGTAGTCATCCAGAACTCATGAACTGGACATAAAGATATATCAATAAGGGTTTCCATTCAGTATCCCAGACTAGGCATTGACTTAGCTGTAGTGCTGGATTGAATCCTCTTACAAAGTGGGGGCTTGAGCCGGACGTCTGGGTTAGATTTATCATTTGTGCAGATTAATACAGTGTGCCAGCTGACCAGATACACATATCCGGTCGGATCACCACGCTGTGTTACGCTGTAAAGGACTCCTCAAAGGAACGCTCTAAGGAAATGTCTGTTTTGCAAAAATAAAATACAAACTTCTTTAAGTCAGGAAGGAACTCAAATTCCAGAATGACGACCTTGGTAGATATGAAAATAGCCAGAGAACACTTCTTGCATAAGCTATTTGTGAGAGGTGAGTGGACTCATCAGGACCAAACGGTCTGGTTGCAGGCAATCGCGCAACAGGTCACTGAAACAGGGTCAGATATATGGGGAGATCAGGGTCCCCTGCATGTGGCCCTGAGTGAATATATATGGCCCCTAAGGCCAAGGATGAGCACCACAAGATTGCCATGGTAGCGGCATATTTATATTTACATATGGGAGCCATGCAGGACAAATGTTGCGAGTAGGCAACTGGTGGCACTACAGAAGGCCCAATCTGATCTGGACTCTTCTGAGCAGAGGCTGCTCAGGAGCCAGGAGTCAGAAAATGACAGCAGACAGTACATCACTAAAATAAAGGAGGATATGGATGTGCTGCAACAGGAAAAGGCGGACCAGGATACCAGATTTCTGGCCTTGCAGAAGGAGTACCAAGAAGGTTTGGACTCCCTACTGCAGAGCCAGAAAAAGCTGGAGCAACAGTTAGACTTCAATAGGGCATGTGCTGAGCAGGTAGTCACCCTGCAAAGCCACCTAGATAGGGAGAAGGCAGAGAGCAATAAACTGATTTTGAAAGACTGGTGCCTTCCAAAGGCAAAGGGACGACCTGGCGGCACAGATGCAGGCTCTTAGTCAGGAAAGGGATACCTTAGGCCAGGAAGTCTGCCACTTAAAAAGGAAAATGGAAGAAAATCACCTGGCCCTCCAGGGACTGGGTGACCTTCAAAAAGAACACCAGAACTTGTTAGAGCACACCAGGAGGGTGGAGGATGCTCTGGCAAGAAAGGAGCAGGCCAATAGGGACACAGCTCAGGAGGTAACCCTCCTGCAGCAGAGACTGGCCCAGTACTCCAGGACCAATCAGGAGGCACAGAGAGAAAATGAGGCTCTCTGTCAGCACAATGATACGCTCCAACAACAGGTAGTGATGCAGGAGCGACTAATAGAGTCTAGTAAGGCCTTAACTGAGGAACTGAAAGCGCAGGCTCTTGCATTGCAACAGGGAGCAGGGGCGGATAGAGACCAGGTTCGCTGGGAAAGGGAAACTCCTGAGCATAACCTCAGGAGCCCTAGTACCAGAGGCCTTTATCTCTCTCAGTCCCTGGACTCTTCCACCCCCATGTCCCCTGGCGCACATGAGCACAGGGCCACAGGGATGGCAGATTACTATCCAGCCAGAAGCATGGGGCTCATAGGCCAGTACCTCCCAGAAATGGATGGGCGGGCATCCGGGTATGGGCACCCAAGCACAGTGCAATTTAGTGGGGAACCCCAGGAGAATAGGCCCATTAAGGGAATCCTGAAAACTTCTGCCCTGTTAGGTCAGTGGGGGGGTACCCATCAAATCCTGGCAGCAAGGAGGAATCTGAAGACTCCTCTGAACGGCGCAGGACACAGGAGACCAGGTCCCCACATTCTGCCAGCCAATCCCAGGCTCGCAGAATCCGGGAAAACCTGGAAGATCAGACAGGAACCTCTGGGAGCAGTGCCTCTGAGTCAGAGGATGAATGGACAGGGTTACCCGAACCAAAAGGGCCAATAAGGCAAAAAGGGCCTTGCTTAAGGACCCATTGAAGCAAATAAAGGCAATAAGGAGTGTCATCACCCCTTATCACAAGAACGCCAAGTATTCTGTTTGGGAACACTTGGAGCTTTACGAGCAAATGATGAATACTTTCCATTTGAAGGACAGCCAAAGCTGTATTCAATATGTAAAGTGGACCTTCTCACCAGAATACTCCAGTTTCTTTGCGGGGCTGGAGGACCAAAATCATTTAAGATGGTCCACCTATAAGGCGGCCATCTTGAAACATTTTTCTGTTCACAGAAATCCTCAAGAGGCTCGCAAGGCAGCCTACAATTTGCAATGTGGGGAGGATCAGGCCCCACAAGAATTCGTGCAAGAACTGAAACGTGCCTTTGTGCAGACCACCAGAAGGGTGCGCACAGACAGCAGAGAATTTGTCAATACATTCTTCCATGCCTTGCTCAAATATATAATGACCCAGCTCGTGAGAGATTTTCATGAGAAAAGATCTTTAGACTGGGTCATTGAACAGGCTACCCGGATCTATGAGGTCCAGAAGCCCATAGAAAATAAAAGCAATACCCAGAAGAATCCCAAAACCAACAGCACCCCTGCTGCTGCCAAGGTGGCAGAGGTAAAGGTCACCCCCGTTTTGGATTTGGAGATGGGGGGGCCTAAAAACCTACCTGCACCTAATAATTCACAGCCCAGAAGGCCCTCGGGCCAGTCACAGACAGGGAGTCGAGGAGGTAGTCCCACAAATGGGGTCCCCCTCTCCCCTGACTATGTAAGTCCCCGCTATAAGGGAAACCGACCAATACTGGGTTATGTGTGGACTCCTCCAGCCCAAGGGGGGGGATCCAGCCAAGCACCTGACCCGGGGAACTTCCCTCCTAACTTTCCCCAGGAGGGCAGAAATTCTCCAATTCCTGGGCAGAACTTTTTCCCCAGGTATCCACCCAATTTGCAACCCCAAAATCATGCATCCTTCTTTCCCCAATTCCCTGAGCCCAGACAACCTAATCCGGGAGAGGGGAGGCCAAGGGTGGAGGGGTACCCGAATTTTCCCAACCAGGGGTACTACCAGAGAAGGGATAGCTACCCTTCCTGGGATCAGCCCAGGGGAGAAAACAGAACCCCGTACCAGCCTGAGCGGGTTTCACAACTTGAGCGCCAGGTTCAGAACATGGCACGGGATCTGGGTCACATGCTAAGGGCTCAGCAGAACCATCAGATGGGCATGCCGGCACAGAATGCACCAAACTCTGGGCCTGGTGCTCCAGAGCAACGACGGGGCAGCACCCCGATAACCCACCGGTTCCCAGGGAGGATGCACAAGGGGAAGGGGGGTGTAAAGCCTTGGAGGAAGCTTCCTTCCCCGCTTGTAAACAGCCCCTGGAAACCCAGGAACCGGAAAATAAATCCCCTGCCCCTGAAAGTCTGCCTCCAAAGGAGCAGGGGGGGGGTAGGAGAAACAAAGTACCCAAACAGACCCGTTTTGTGGAAGAAATACAGGTCTTCCAATTTGAGGGAGAAGGATCCTCAGAGGATCCTGGGAAAAGGATCTTCTCCTTCAGAGATGGGGGAACTCCTCCCAAAGAAAAATGGGTCCCAAAGGATTCCAATCCAGACTGGGGAGATATGGAGACTGAGCTACCGCCGCCCATCATCTCATCCCAGAACCAACAGAAAGAAAATCCCCTGGTTCAAACCCATCCTGGTGACTGCCTCCAAAAAGGCGGGGGGGGGCAGAACTGGAACCAGGGGAACCCACAATGGCTCTGATCTCCAGTTGCCAAATTTTTCTTTCAGATTCCCAAGGCTCTCCACAGAATTCTGCCCAAATTTCTTCTCTTGCAATGTCCAAAACCAGAAAGTTAGCCCACCAGTTGTCCAAAAATGTGCATTATCTGTGCCCCCTTGAGGAGAAGGAGGGAAGATATTATGCCCCGGTACAAGTACAGGGGCAGGGTACGATTTCAGCGCTGTTGGACACGGGATCTCAAGCTACCCTTCTGTCCAGAAGGGCCTTTGATGAACTGAATGCAGGAAGGGGAGGGAATTACCAAATTCCTCTCACCTCTCTTCCTGGACAACTGCAGAACTTTGACAGGAAGGAAATTCCCGTTGAGGGGACTGCAGACTTGGACATTAAAATTGGGCGACACAAGGTGAGACACCGGGTCATAGTAGTGATTCCAGAGCGCACCCCTTGTTTACTAGGGAATGACCTCCTGAGAAGGTTGTCACCCCTAATAGATTGTGTAAAGAAGGTCCTATGGACCCCGACTAGCCGAACGATAAAATTAAAACAGAGTGTCAACCATGTTAGTTTAAACGGCACCTGCCACATGGTTGAACAAAAATCTGACCAAGTACAATTTCACTTCCAGAACAACCAAATTCCAGACGTGACAGTAATAGCAGTAGGACAACAGACTGGTGATGGGGGGGTCCTCTCTATTTCTGAAAATCAACCTTCCTTCCAGTTTAAAGTGGTATTCCACACTGGAAGGAAACACCCTGAAATTCTTTACTAATCCACAATCAGAAACTCCTACTCCTAAAGTCCAGAAAGATGTGAAATCAGCTCAGAGCCTGGCTGATATTCAGCAAATTGGAGAGCAGTTGTTCATCCCTGTTCAGTTAAATGATGGGAAGGACTCTGTTCTCGCTCGAGTGTGCGTGAACAACGGTAAGAGCTTCATCAGCGAAGCCATGTTCCGCCAACTCCCAAAAGATCCAGCCATTCCCACATTCAAACTGATAGACAAATGGGAAATGGACCTGGAAACACCTAATTCCAAACAGCTCCTGCCAAGCAGGTGTATGCTCAAAATCTCCATTGGCAACCAGAGCATAGTCCATAATTGTTGGGTCGTGCGAGACATCACTGCCGCCTTTTACTTAGGCAGTGACATTCTCAATCGCTTTGCCATTAGTTTGGACCTAATAAACTTCAAAGCTTGGTCCCGATTAGTGGATAATCCCATGGGCTTTGATGATCCAGAAAAAGCATTTAGGTCAGCTGAATTGCTACCTTATGCAGTTGAAATTCAGATTAAAGAGGAAGTCACCATCTCAGAAAGGACCCGACAATTCTCCCTGGAAGTGAAAGTTAAAAGAGGACAACATTTGAAAAACCCTGATGCTTACATACATCTAAACGCTTCTCTCCAACAGAAAGGGTTGGGGGTAAACCCAACTCCATTAGTCAACATAGAACATGACACCATTCTAATAGAGGTGGATAACAGCGACCTAAAGAGTATTACTCTAGCCGCAGGCACCATTATTGGAATGGCGGTTGATGACCGACATTTTTCCATCGATTTAGGAAATGAACTGTTAGGACCAATCCCCAAGGACTGTTTTGACAGTGACAGTGAGGACAATACAACACCAGACAGGATGTTTATCCGGCATGGGGGGAACTTCCTGGTGTACACTTCCTGCCCTTATGGTAAGGAGGATGTGACTTGTGACTTCAGAAGGGATGAGGTGATTTTCCAGGTTCATGAAGGCTGCCTTTCCCACCTGGGGGCTCCAGTCCAAATCAGCGCTCTGACCAGGGACTCTCCACCCAGCTGGAGGAGGCCGCTGAGATAGCCAAACCAGAAGTCTTTGCAGGCTTCAGGCAGATGGTGGAAGAGAGAGTTAACCTAGCTGATGCCTGAGTGACTCTGGAACAAAAGCAAAAGTTGAAACAAGTTTTCTTGGATTTCCAAGATCTCTTTGCAGTAGACTCATATGACTGTGGCTGCACCGACATCCACACAACAACAATCCCCACGGACCCTGGAATGACTCCAGTGTTTGTGAAGCAATAGCGCTTGCCTCTTGCATCCATGGAGTCCCTTACTGAAATAATTAAGAACCTAGAGTCCCGGGGAATAATCCGTCCAGTCCACAGCACTTTCAATAATCCGGTGCTGGGAATATTGAAGCCAAACGGCCAGTGGAGACTCTGCGCCGACCTTAGGGAGCTCAACAAATGGGTCCATACTTCCCGATGGCCTCTGTCCTACATTGACCAAGGGCTGGCCCATATTCAGGGGTCACAGGTATTCATTGCAATAGACCTGAGCAATGGATACTGGACTGTGCCTGTCAGTAGGGAGGACCAATACAAGCTGGCTTTTACCTTTGGGGGCCAGCAGTACACATGGACCCGGACTCCCTTCGGATACCTCAACTCCGGCAATGAATTCAACATTTTCCTACACAAGGCCATGCCCGACCTGGGTGCAAGGGGTAACCTGGCTTATGTAGATGATGTCCTCATCAAAAGTTCATCTGTGGAGGAACACATAGCGGAGATCTGTTATGTTCTGACCCAGTTGAGGGCCGCCGGAGCAAAACTTTCCTTTCAGAAAGTACAGTGGTGTAGAACACGTGTTAATTTCTTGGGGCATGAGATTACTCCTCAGGGCCTCTGTCCCCAGGAAAAGAAAGTGGAAGCACTTCAGAAACTGAAAGACCCCACAACTCTGCGGGAACTAAGGAGCCTCCTTGGACTGACTAATTACAGCAGAAAGTTCATTGAGGGCTACGCAGAGATCACCAGACCCCGGATTCATCTCCTGAAGGGGGGGTCAAGTGGGAATGGGGTCCTGAACAAGCCGAGGCGGTAAAACAACTCAAAAGAAGCCTCTCACAAGCGCCTTGCCTAGCTTACCCTGTCAGAAAGAAGGAGTTCTTCCTGGAGACGGGGTTCACTAATACGTGCTTGACAGCAGTATTATATCAAAAGCATGACAAGGTCAATAAAGTAATCTCCTATGCGAGCAAAACTTTATCCTCTGTGGAGGAAAAATTCAACGAGTGTGAGAAGGCACTCCTGGCAACGGTGTGGGCATTGAAGAATTACCACCCGTTCATCCAGGGGGAACACATCATCGTGGAGACTCCACACCAGCCTCTTCAATATCTCCAAAGTGGTAGAATCCGGGCCGGAAATGTGAGTAATTCCCGAATTACTTCCTGGATTCTGTCAATGCAAGGCTTTCCTGTGGAGGTCAGATATGGCCAAAACAATAAGAGTCCCCTCGCGCAAGGTCTGGCTGACTTGCATGATTGTGCCAGAGAAAACTGTCTCGAGGACGAAAGTCTAAAAATCAAGGACAACATGGAGGCATACCTTAATTCCCCACACAAAGTCTTTGAAGAGGACAAGTGTGAGGGAATGCCCACTGTCTATGTGGATGGATGCTCTTACCATGTTGACAACAACGGGGAGAAAGAACTGGTGGCCGGCGTAGGGAATGCATGGGTGAATGAGTCCCCAGAACCCTCCGCTGGATACAAAATTGGTCCCCGAAGTAGTCAGGTGGCAGAATTGATGGCTGTGCATCAGGCCATCCTCACTGCTGTCGAGCATCAACTCCACGAACTGGTCATAATCACAGATTCTGATTATGTACGGAACGGGTTCGTGGAGCACCTGGTTAATTGGAAAACCAGAGGCATGTTATGTGCTAACAACAAACCCTTGAAACATGGGAAGTTGATCCAAAACATTGATGATCTGGTCACATCGAATGGGATGAACATCTACTGGAAAAAGATCAAGGGTCATTCCAAAGTAGAGGGACCAGGCAAAACTGGAAATGACTTAGCTGATCAGCTGGCCAAAACCGGGGCCATCCAAGGGGATCTAATTGAGATTGAGTCCCTGTTGGGGGAAATCCAGGTCACTGCTATCACTAGGTCCCAGACAAATGCTCACAATGATCTTTCAACTGCCCAATGGAGCCAGGAGACCCCTGATGCTGATTTGATTACAGCTCAGAAGGGGGATCCAATTATTGGTAAGTTTTACCAACACCTTGAGGACCCTGAGAACCTTCCCCTGACGGATACCGATTACATTGGGAAAGAGGACCTAAGAGTGTTAATGAAATGTCCAAAAATGTTCCGAATCCAAGACGGTTTGCTGGTAAGGAAATCCTAAGCCGGCCACGATCAGTGGGTGGTTCCTACCTCATTCCGAAGTCTGATGTTAAGTCACGCCCATGATGCGGCCATCGCCGGTCATAGGGGGTTTCACACAACACTGGAAATCTTAAGAGAGGTTGCATACTGGCCACACATGGGGCAGGACCTTGACCAATACTTGAAGGGGTGTCTTGTGTGTGCACAATTTCAGCCATCATCCCTCATGCACCGTGCACCCCTCCAAAAGAGGGGGATGACACTGCCATGGTCAGATTTGCAAATCGACTTTGTAGGTCCTGTGAATCGCTCGTCTAGAGGAAACAAGTACATGTTGACTGTTACATGCTTGTTTACCAAGTGGGTGGAAAGTCTCCCAGCCCCAAATTGCAAGGCAGAAACAGCAGCTGCCCTGATGATTAACCACATCTTTTCCCGTTTTGGTCTACCTCAAAGGATTGAGTCAGACAGGGGTAGCCACTTCACCAGTGAAGTAATGACAAAGATGTGGGAGATACTGGGGGTCAAGAGAAAGCTACACATTGCTTACAGGCCAGCTTCTTCTGGGGCAGTAGAGAGATATAACCGAACCATTGTGAGCATATTAAAGAAGTTTGTGGCAGATTCTGGGCCAAGTTGGGATATCCGATTACCTCTGATCCTAATGGCCATCAGATCTACCCCTTCATCTGCAACCAAAATGTCACCATTCGAGTTGATTACTGGATGCAAGATGGTGCTTCCGCAGCATTTGCTCTACAGGACCCAAGAGCAGACACTAATAAATGCCTCCACAACTCATGAGTATGTGGAGAATTTAAGGAAACACCTTCAACATGCTTTTGCCTAGGCTCAGCGGAATCTAGAAAGATCAGCTGAGAGTATGAAGACCCACTATGACCTGAAAACTTCCCGGAAGGAATATCAGGTGGGGGACCGGGTCTATTTATACAATTTCCAAAGGAACCAGGCCAAACAGCGAACATTTTTGCCTACATGGAAGGGACCATTTGAGATTATAGACAAGATCTCCCCTGTGGCCTACAAGATCCACATCCCCAAAGGCAGTTTGGCAGAGGGGGAAGACAAGTGGGTCCACATCAACCAGTTGAAGTGTTGCCATCCCAGGCACACTCTGCAACAACTGGAGGAGTCCTCTGCAATCCCAGAGGGTACCGCTCCAGAGTAATTCAATTCCAACCCTAATAGATCCTACATATAGCCTATAAAATTCTGTGTTTCTCAAGTTTATGTGTTCCTGTCTCTTAATTTAAAAAAAATGTGCATGTTCATATCTGTTGAGTTCTAAAATATATATGCCACCCCAATATATCAATGGTGGGGGAGAAATGTCCATGAATAGGTATTGCCGCTCTTCCTTTGTCGTCCTAGGAGAAAGAAAACGTGGAGACTGCCCAACGAGGACGATCCGGAGACCGGGAGCAGAGACACAAGGGGACCAGGGTACCGCCCAATATTCCCATGAGGACCGGCGAGGAGAACCGATCGATCAATACCGGATGGAGGAAAAGATGCTGAACTGTGCCATTTGCAGAATTGGAAGAAGACTATGCGGACATACCAGTGCGTGGGTCATCACCTTTTGTGCACCCGAATCCCCATCGACTCAAATTAAAGTGCAGTCGGGTGGGGGGCTTTGTTGGGTGTCCTGACCCACGTTTGAGCTATCATGCTGCAACATTTGGTGCTGTGGGCTTAGAAAATCCAAGATGGCCAAAAAGCCCACATGTGCGCCAGAATCCAGGAGAACCACGCAGTTTGTGCGCACACCAAAATGGTTACCTAACTTGCCACCCACCAGTGTAAAGAAAGATCTTTGTTAACAAAATCCACTGTTACGGATGTCAAAAAGTTGCTGAAATCGTGGCTCATCAGACCACTTTAAAGATTCAACCCTTTTGTGGGGTTCCACATAACCATTTTACTGTAAGGAGCCCCATCAAAACAATGTTAAGCAAGGATTATTTACTACCATGTAAGAACCATTCCTGTTTGGAATGCATGAATCCAAGAAAGATCCCAAAAATGCATGCAGTACCCGCTTTTGACTGTGGGCGGCGCTAGCGGTCTAAACTCTGACAGGGAAACTGCATGTCAGGAGTTGAAGGAGAAGCCTTTACATCAAAGGCTGGGAGTTAATTAAAATCTTAACCACATGCTGTTCCCAGAAGAAAATCTGATTTAATTAACAGGCCAAAGGCTGGGAAACCTCTCACCTCCAGAGATTCACACCAGGAGTTAGAATCTCACAAGACCTCTTGATTGATAGAAGGCAGACTGGCTGGGAGCCTCCTGGAGACCACACAATAGGCTCTTGCAATTGAATAGAATATGTTGATTTTGACTGTTTCCTGTCAACAAAGGCTTGCCTGCCAGAGGACACATGTGATCACTGACCCACCCAAGTCCTGGAGGCGGACTCCAACACTCTGAGAACTGAATTGAAAGCAAAATATATATTTTACAGAAACACTGATAACTCTTTGTAATCAAATGACAGGAATGTATAACTTTGAGAGCCTTCATTTAAAAAATGTACCTTTGATTCAAGCCCGAACTCCAATTTGTGTGATGTTCTGGGGCAAAACCCTGCTATTTATGTATACTACAGACTCTGTGTTTAAGCTAGAGACATGGGAATTTACTGGAGTATGTATGGACAGGCCGTGTATATGTGTATAACTTTTAATGAAGAACCAAGGTTGCATAACCCACTAAAATCGAAAATAAGTTGCCATTTTTGAATGCAAGCCCTTAGGAAGAGCAGAGTTTGAACAGAGTATACCTCATGTGATAGGTAATATGTACATGCAATGACAAACCACTATGTATTTGAGAAATGTGTATTTTGGGTCAAATATAAATTTGTGTGCAATTTGACAGGGGAGTATCCTTTCTGCAAGCCATTAAATGACATCATTCTGACACACAATCCTGCTCTCCAGTGAGAACGCAAAGAATTCTCCAACCTATCAGAACTCTGAAGGGGTTGGGCCTAGAAAGCTAGCCTCTCCACCCACTTTCAAAACACATAAAAAGAGACTGCTGGGACAGGTAGAGACATTCAAATCCATTTGCTGCAACGCGCTCTGCCGGACCACACAACATCCAGAAGATACTAGATCCAACACTTAGACTTTAAAATTCCAAAGAACTTGATTCAGAACTCAAAGCAAGGGCCTAAACCCACAAACTGAGAACTCTTCTCAGTAGGCCTCAGCATCCAGCAAACCTAACAGCGGTGGCAGCATCCAGGAGCCTTTCAGATCAGCGCTGGGCCCAGAGAAAGCTGTGCAGAAAGATCCAGAAGCAGTGCTGTACCCAGGGAAAGCAGAGCAGCATCCAGAACCAGAGGCCAGAGATCCAGAGTGACCCAGACCGCTGTTAGCAGAACCAGAGAGCTGACCCAGATCACTGTGAAGTGCCGAGACCAGAACCGGAGTCCAGTCCAAAACCTGACCAGATCCGTGGCGAGGCCTAATTCAAAAATATATTGTGAGTACCTAGCAGAACTGTGCAGAACCAATCTCTTAGTTAAAATAATATAATTCAATCTATTTTAAATCTAACCAGAACTGCCTCCTAACTGTCACCTGTCATTTTCTAGCTGCAAGCTGTAACCTGTCGCTTTGAACTTTTAAAATTTCAAATCCGAAAAAACTACCTTTATGTAATCGTCCGTATCTCTGGAACCGTTTGGGCTAGGAACTTGGTTTAACTTTCCTCTGAAAGCTTAGACTTGCTACTCCTTCTACTTTTGCCGTAATCGTGATTCACGCATTCGCAAATTTTGCCGCGATTCGCGATTTGGTTAAAAATCCAGCCACGTATGAAAACAGCAGCTTCCTTGCTTTCCTTTGCCAAAAATTTGTTTAACCTGCTAGTTACTCCTAGATCCTTGATAAAGTGAGCCTGAACTCATCCCAAGTATATTTCACTCACCCTGAACCTCCTAAAGGGAATTAAAACCATTTTCAGCATATTCCTCACTTCATTACCAGCACATATAAAAGCATTTTGGGCCTGTGTTTCAAACTTCTGTAGTCTAAGCTTGCTGGGGTGAACTGAACTACATTTGATTGCATTTCTGAGAACTGTGTGCTCTCCCCTTGAAATCATATTGAGTATTTTCTGTATTGCCTTTTCATTCCACCTTGCATCCATTTGAAACCATAAAAGTATTGTTGCTATCTTATCCATCCTATAACCACTCATCATTGATTATAAAGAAGTGTGCTAGTGCCAGGCTATCCATTATTGATTACTGCTCAGATTAAGTGTGATATTCAATTATTAATTTATTATAAAGTGTGATATATACATATTGTTTAAATTCTCAAATAAACCTTTTAAACCTGCAAAACAGAACTACTTCTTGGCTCAGTGGGGTCAGGGGGATTCCAAGAGAGGGGTGTTATATAGGGGTAGTCATCCAGAACTCATGAACTGGACATAAAGATATATCAATAAGGGTTTCCATTCAGTATCCCAGACTAGGCATTGACTTAGCTGTAGTGCTGGATTGAATCCTCTTACACCACCAGAATATGGACACAAATAAGAGTGGCAAAGAACTTGCAACCTCACAACTCAATATAAAAACAGTGAAAGAAGGAAATTTTGATTTCACTCACAAACCGTTGGGTGAGCCTCAGATTCACGCGAATAACTACAACAGTGCTCAAAACGTTGTGGGACACGTTGCACAAAGGCACGGCCACATGCAAAACAACAAATATGAAAAGAGGAGTAGCAACAAACAACAAGCACCTTACAGGCTTAGCCTGAAACACGTGGATAGCAGCAACAATCTTATCCTGAATTGGAACAACATGCTGCGGCTGTTTCATCTTGTACCAAGTCTCAAGACCATTGTATCTGATGATTTGAAAACTGTAGAGTTTGTGGAAGAAGACAAGAATGATAAAGTGGTCTTGCACTTACAGTCCAAAATTTTATTTGACATTATGTTGGAAGCAGCCCCAGTGCTTATGTCACTCGGCTTCGAGATTTTTAAGGCAATAGATAAATCTCTTTGCCTTACTAAAGTTGTGAGAATTGAGCCGACAATAGAGAAGGCCCCAACACAAACACAGAAGCCGGAGAGCACAAACAATGTAAGGAATTGTGACAGTCAAAGAAATGTTGTGCAAGAGGTGAACATCAAAAGAACTGTCTACCACTCAGATACGGAAGAAGAAACAGCACAAAAGGTTCAGCAAAGAGAGCAAATTGAAATAACTATAGAAGGCGCAAATAGTGACACAGCAAACATTACTGACGGTTTAGAAGCACACGAAAATGTGGGAAAGATGAATGAGTGGTACTGATTGGCTGAGGCCTTAAACATAAAATCTCGAAATTAAAGCCAGAAACATGAGGTCCAAACCATGCATACCTTTGGTTCCTGGAATACCTGAGGCGTTTGCATCTTTTTCTGAACAATTGGTTAGACGGGTTAGACTTAGCCTGTCTACAGGAAACCTGTTTGATGGAGTGCCCTATTGCGGACAAATTTGAAATTGTAATAAATCCGGCCATAAAAAACCTAAAAGCAGACCCATGGCCGGTTAACTAACTTTAGTTAAGAAAAAAAAAACAGTATAATATCGATAAAACTAAGAATATATCTCCTTATATTCAGGTAACAACAGTCAAGACTCTGAGTAAAGACAACATGTAAAGTGGGCTAATACATATCAACAATCTATACTGGCATCACTCAGCAGCAGGAACAACAACCTTCATAGATCAAGTAATCTCAGTGTTGGATGAGATATTTGAAGAAGCCAGCTCGCCTGATATAGTAGTCTGTGGAGATCTAAATATTTACTGTGCAAGTAAACAGCACAGGAGAAAGAATGAAATGCGTACCAATGACCAAGTAATGACACAGTGGTGACTAGAGATGGATTTAAGAAACGTATTCATGCTAAATGGAAACACGATCTGAGACATACCAGCTGTCCCGTCGTGGAGAAGATCTGAGCAAAAATCCAAGATTGACTATATTTTTGTGTCAGAAGGTATACACACACAGGTAGAATGCTTACAGGTGTCACCTATAGCTCACAGCAACCATGACATGGTGAAGATGAAGCTAATTATGCCTGGGGAGAAAAATCATACACAATGGAATTATGCAATCACAGTAGAACCAAACAGAGTTAGATTAAAACTCAATGATGAAGGGGGGCGCTGTTGAGCAGCCTGCAAGATGGCCGCTTGATGCTCGAGCTCCACGCCTAGCCGCCTTCTATCCGGCTACATCTGCGGTTCCCTGCCTGATCCTGGTACCCCGCCTCGCACAAACGACGGCTGCTGGTGGGGGCTCTTCCCACACCAACTCCTGAAGGAAATCGGTCTACGGGTGCCCGTAATCCGCCCGCGTACGGCCCGAGTTGGCGCTTGCCGCCGCCCCCATTGCAGCCGGATCGTGCCTGCATCTCTGGCGCGGCTCCTCCACGCCGCTGCGCCGGGGCTCCGGCTGTCCCCGCTTGCCCGCCCCTCCGGGAGGAGGAACATTACTGCGCCGGCCGCCGGGCCGTGGCTGGGGGCGTGGGCTGAGCGGGCCCGCGGGTGACCATTGCCCGCCCGGCGGCGGACTCAGGGTGCCCACAGCGGCCCTGTCCCATCGTACGCCTCCCGTCCTGCGGATTGGGCGCGACTCCTCCACGACTCCTCCACGCCGCTGGGCCGTGGTTCCAGCCATCTCCGCCTGCCCGCCCCTCCAGGAGGAGGAACATTGCCGCGGCTGTGTGTGTGGGCTGTGCGGGCCTGCCGGTGATCGCCGCCCGCCCGGCTGCGGACCTCCCCCTCCGCCCCGGGGGGTTGCTGGAGATCCGACGCGCTGCAGCGGCCCCGCCTGGACCTGATCGGCATACTACGAGGTGAGAGCCGGGGGTGGCTGTGATTTGCGTCGTCCCGGCCTGCTGTGACCTGGACGTATGGATTGCGGCCCTTCCTGTTGGGTCTGCATGGGGGCCTCTCCCCGCTCCTGAGTCTACGCTACACCTTACCTCCTCCGGGGCGGGTGACCTGCTCCACACCTAATGGACTCCCACCTCTCTGGTCCGGCTTGATCCTCGCCACATTAACCGGGCCCGCCACTGGCAGCGAACCTCCCCGCACCGTTCCCTCTGGCTCTGGGGCATCTCCTCTGCGCACCTCGCCTCCTCAGCGCTCCAACTTCATGTGGACTGCGCGCGGCCCGCCTTGGTGGGGTCCGCCGCTGGGTCTGTGCTGGGGGGGCAGCCGGTCCCTCTGCTGAGCCCTGCATTGGCTTAATATTTTCAACTCCCACGCATATGGTATTCTTCCCTCTCGGCTCGGGGACTTCACCGACCTAGGCCTACTAGGCCGCTTCCTGCGTGCCCGTAGCAGCACGTGCCACTGGATTTGGCTACCCTTCGCTCGGCATCTCTCTCTCATTCTCTACCATCGACCATGTCGAATCGCTCCAAGAGCGGCGCTAGAGGGGGTGCCATGGACAAATTTACTAAGGCGGTCCCTCGATCCGAGGGGGGCCACACATCGACTACGCCGGAGGAACCTGATGCCGAGCAGACCCCCGCGGCTCCATCCCCTGATCTTACGGCCATGATGGAATCGATGGCAAAAAACTTCGCCTCCTTTCATGAGAAGCTTGACGACATCAATGCTAATGTGGCTTCGCTCAAAACACGTGTCGATCAGGCTGGCTCCAGAATTACAGAGGCCGAGAATCGGATTTCGACCAACGAGGACGTTATACACACGCTACAGGACACAGTGGCTGCCTTGTCGCGCGACATGAAGAATGTAAGGGCCAAATGTGATGACTTGGAATCCCGCTCCCGTAGGAACAACCTACGCATCATTGGGGTCCCTGAGGCCGCCCTGAAGGGTCGAATGGAGGAGGCAGTCGAGCGCCTGCTTAAGGACTTGCTTGGCGACCCGGACCTCTCCCCTTATTTCACTGTTGAGCGAGCTCACCGGGCCTTGTCCCCGCGACCCAAGCCTGGTGATATCCCCAGGCCCATTATAGCCAGGATCCTCAATTACCGGGACAGAGACCACATTCTCCGCCTGGCGCGCGAGAAGGGTGAGCTGCGCTTGGAGTCTAACACTATTCGAATTTTCCCAGACTTCTCAGTTGCGGTGCAGCACGAAAGGCGACAGTTCCTTGGCGTCAAGAAGATGCTCCGGGAGCGCAAAGTCCCATATGCCATTTTATTTCCTGCCAGACTCAAAATCACCCACAGGGGCAAACTTTTTTTCTTTACCATCCCTGAAGAGGCGGCGAAGTTTATTGAAATGGAGATACCGCTCCAGGACCTTGCTGATGAGAATTGAAGGAATGTTGGGGAGAGGGTTTATTCGCTACATTTGCTGTCTTTGTAATTACGATACCTCATTGTGATGGTCCATGCTTCCGTTATTGCCCGGGTTGTGATGCCCGAGCCCTGCTCCTCCTCGGGTCTGGGTTGCCACTTTGCATAAGGCCAACATTGCAATGTTTTGCTGCCCAACTGTCATGTGTTCCTCCCTAAACGGCACCATTGCGAGACCCCCACTTCATTAAGACCGCTCCAGTTTCCCACTCATTGGACACATGGGGTAGATGCTATTCGTTTGTTGACACTGGTCTGAGGGCTGCGGAGCCGCAGGGGCTTGCGCGCGGTCCCCGCATTTCCGCTTGCGGGCGGGGACTTGCGTTGGGAGCCTGCTGATATTGTTTGTTTGGTAACAGAGCCGCTGGCTCTAGGCGTGCTAGTGCGTGGCAACGGCGCACCCCACTGCGATTGCACTGTTTTTCTCTGTTCTGTTGGTATGGATTGGCCCCTGTTGGGCCCTTGGGTGGTTTAGGCCAGGTTGGGGTTGGCCTATTTTTGGGCGGCTTAGGGTGGGTGATGGGTACACTGCTGATTCACGGTTAGCGGTGCGGGTGGGGGGTGGGAAGGGGGTTGTTTTTTCAAAAGGCACACGAGGTTCCACTGGGCGCAGGCTGAAGGGGCACAAGCGCGCATGCTGTTTTGACTACGGGGGCCCACACTGCCACTTGGGTTGGGATGTTCACTGAGGATGAATATTGCGGTTGAATATGGCTACAATTGAAATGTCTACTGTCATAATGTCCTGGAATGTTAGAGGATTGAGCAACCATACTAAAGCGCGCAAGATCATGGCGTATGCCAACAGGCATAACTCTAGGATCCTGCTACTTCAGGAGACACACTCCAATGGTCTGATACCAAGGGCACTCGCCCCATCCTGGGGTCCCGCCAGATTTTTCACTTCCTACTCCACGCAGTCCAGGGGGGTCCTCACGCTTATCCATAAATCAATTAAGTTTGGACTACATAAAAGTTACATCGACTCCGAGGGTCGCTACGTTATATTACACTGCACGTTGGTCAATAGGGAATACCTGCTTATCAACACCTACTGCCCCAATGTTGACTCACCGGAATTCTTTGACGCAATAGCCACCATACTTCTAGGTTATGTGGGAGTGCACATTATATGGGGAGGAGACCTAAACCTTATATTGGACACTGTCTTGGACAGAACATCCACGACTCCTAGGGCAGTCTCTCGCGCTGCGCGCAGGCTACGGGGCCACATGACATCCCTCAACATTTGCGATGCCTGGAGGACTCTCCACCCGCAGAAACGGGAATACACCTATTACTCGTCTGTGCACGACAGCTCGTCCAGGATAGATCTGTTTCTTGTTTCCGGTGGGGTAATGGGCGGGGTGGAGGGCGCGGGCATCCTTGCCCGTACGATCTCGGACCACGCCCCTATTACACTGTCCCTGAAATTGGGCACTCCTGCTCCTACGGTCAGCACTTGGCGTTTTAAGTCTGAGGCCCTAAAGGACATCGTGTTTAAGGCCGAAATACTAGCGGATATCGAGTCATTCTTTGAACTTAACTCTCTCCAGGACACGACCGCAGCGGTTAGGTGGGAGGCCTTCAAGGTATATATAAGGGGCATGTCCATTTCCCGGGAGGCCGGGGTGCTGAAGGCCATTAGAACTGCCCTGGGGCAATCTGAGGCCAAATTGAAACAACTTGAGCAACGCGCCACTACCGGCTCTGACCCCTCCATTCTTGCCCAGATATCTGACGAACTTCAAGTATATAATACACTGGCCACCTCCGAAGTCCGTTATTTCAGTCGCCCACAGGCCGCCAGGAGATATGGGGAGGGCGATAGACCTGGGAAAACGCTTGCAACCCTGGTTAGAGGGGAATTGGGCCGTACACAGATCTCCTCCATCAAAGATCGTAATGGGGACGCACAATGGGCGGACTCGAAAATACTGGAGACATTCACTGAGTTTTATAGCTCCCTCTATTCCCAGCCCGCAGAACACACCGAGCAGCATATGCGTGAACTCCTCGGGCAAATCCCCACTACGGAGATTTCCCAACTGACTAGGGACCAGTTAGACTCCCCGATTACATTAGACGAGATAGTGTCGTCCATCTCCAACTTGCCCAAAGGCAAGGCGCCTGGCCCTGACGGCCTCACCGCCGACTTTTATCAGGAACACATTGCTGTCCTGGCCCCTCGTCTGTTCGAGGTATGGAACGAGGCGCTACAAACCTCCATCCTTCCCCCCTCCATGCGGGAAGCGGTAATCACGGTGTTGCTCAAACCGGGTAAGCCGGAAGACGAATGTGGGTCATACAGACCCCTCTCCCTCATGAACCTGGACACAAAGATCTTCGCTAAAATTATTGCCAACCGTTTCTTGCCAATAATGACGCACCTCGTTCATGAGGACCAGGCGGGCTTCGTTCCGGGCAGGTCCACCTCCCACAATATCAGGAGACTGTTTAATGTCATGTCCCGCATAGACCAGGACGCCCATGCTGTAGCGGTTACGCTAGACGCCCAGAAGGCCTTTGACATGGTCTCTTGGAAATATATATGGCTGGTCCTCGAGACAATGGGTGTTGGCCCCAACATGATAGGATTCATCAGACTTTTGTACACATCCCCCGTGGCGCGGGTTCGCGTTAACTCTCTTACATCTGAGAGCTTCACGCTTTTCAGAGGCACCCGGCAGGGCTGCCCCTTCTCTCCGATTCTCTTCGCACTAGCGATTGAACCGATGGCGGACTATGTGCGTTCGAGACACTCCCGCAAGGGTATAAGATTAATAGAGGAGCCTGAAATCATATCTCTATATGCAGATGATGTCCTACTTTACATCAGGGATCCCGCTACCCACCTCAACCCCATACTGAGAGACATCACTCGCATTGGTACACATTCTGGCTTCACGATTAATTACTCCAAGTCGGAGATCTTCCCGCTTACGAAAATTACCACACACCCCGCTTCTGAATATCCTCTGCGCTGGGCCCCTAACGGTATTAAATACCTGGGAGTACATGTATCCCTCACTAAACCCACCCTACTTACCGATAATTACTCCGCTGTGGCGCGAACTGTTGAGACAAAAATTTCACGCTGGCGCACTCTCCCGTTGTCCTTTGCGGGTCGACTGTCCTTGATCAAAATGATCCTCCTCCCCAAGCTCCTGTACACCTTTAGCAACGTGCCCCTGTGGCCTGGGAAGGCATACTTCACTAATCTTCACACGCTCTGCGCACAGTTCCTCTGGCATTCTGGTGCGGTGCGCAAAAAGTGGACTGACATGGCACTCTCGTACAGACGGGGGGGTATGGCTGCCCCTGACCTGGCTACATACTGGTTCGCGGCCCAAGCCCAGTATGCCACCCACTGGTACCCTGGCGCCCCGGGTCGCCCTCACGTCAAGCTGGAACGGCTGGCATCCTCGGGTATTAATCTGATGACCTTAGTTCTGCACCGACATTACGCACCGGACTCCCCCATTGACCCCTTAGCCGCGACATTATTCGCCTGGTCACACATACTAAACCCATCGCCTGGGACTTCTCCGTATTACAAGTGGCTGCCTGTCTGGGCCTTCCCGGGCCTGGAACCCACGCACGATGCGGCCTTGACCCGCCACTGGGAGGCGTTGGGATATAGGGCACTGTCTGACTTCTACCCAGAGGGCAAATTTATAGATCCCCAGACGTGGAGGCCGGGCCACACCAGATCTCCCTTAGAGACCCTTCAATACTTCAGGCTCCGCGCTTCGTTCCGTACTATGTGGCCCTCCTTCCCGAACGAACCCCCAGACGATCCTGCTTTAGCGTACATTGCCAATTCGGGCGGGGCACGGGGGGTTGTCTCATCACTTTATCACATCCTGCAGGATGCCTCCCCTGCCCCGATCCTTGGGGCGCGCAACAAATGGGCTGGTGAGTTGGGTCTAGAGATACCGGATGGGTTGTGGGAAGGCATGTGCCTACACACCAAAAGAGTTTCCTTCAACTTTCGCTTCCGGGCCATGCAGTATAAACTCCTCAACAGGCTATACTACACACCTCACAGGACTTCTGGGTTTGCTCGCTCCGAGGTGCGCCTCTGCCCGCGCTGCAGGGCCACAGAGGCTGATCACCTCCATATGTTCTGGTCCTGCCACAAGCTGTCCGATTTTTGGAGTGGGGTCATGAACACACTTAGTGCTGTAACTGGAACCACTGTCGATCCCGACCCTCTAGCAGTCCTATTTGGGGTTTGGGGCACCGAGGAAACTAAACGCCAAAAAAAGTTTCTAGACATAAGTTGCATGGTTGCCAAGAAATGTATACTTCAGGCCTGGCGGTGTTCCTCTCCCCCGACCCCTCAGAGATGGTTGGGCATGCTCACATGGTCACGGAACTGCGAGGAAGACTATCTGGCTACACTGCCTGCTCGTTCTCGTCCTAAGAACATTTGGAGTGAATTCACCTCATATCTCAATGACCTGTCTGATGCCACTTCGGAGTCTTCCCCATCCCCGGCACCCACCCATGCATTGTGATGTTACTCAGCCTCCTCTGTTGTTTGTAAAATATTGCAGTCATTATTGTAAAGATGCTATTGTGGCCCGTTGACAGCTCTGCGAGCCACTCGATTCATATGCTTGTTGTCCTGTCGTTTGTACCCTGTGAACCTCTGCCAACAAAAATAAAAGTTTAAAAAAAAAAAATAAAAAAAAACTCAATGATGAAGGTGTGAACCAAATTTCAACAAAATACAGAAAAGAACAAGAGGAGGTTGTGGCAAAGCAGGAGGAGAAGAGCCAGATCAGAGCATTATTCAGAGCCAGTTAGACAATTGTTCAGCAAGCCACGAAGGCTGAGATGATTATGATGTCAGCATGGATAATGAGGGGAGGATCTCTGTAAGAAAGGCATGTCTTTGACCCAATGGTAAATGAAAGAATGAGTTAAAAGGTGCTTTTCTTTAATACTGGTTTGTTATGATTTCGTTTTTTATGAACAGCTGTAGAGAGAGGAGGAGGAAGCGGTTCCCCACGAAGAAGACGCTTTTGAATGGGCCTATTAACCTCTGAGTACAGCAAAGTTAAGCCAGAGTGCTCCTATTGAGCAGCGTTTGAAGAGTTAAAGTAGTTAAGTAAACCCCAAAGATTCAGAGACTTTCGTTGAGTGAAATGCTACCGAGGAAGTCTGAACGCCGAATATAAATAGCGTTCATGTAGCCGCATAGTAGGTGAAGCTCCAGCTGTGAAAGGTGGCCTGACAGCATGCGAGAAATAGCTGTGAAAGGCTGGCATCCTCGCTCCGGACCCCCACTGTCGTGAGGAAGGAGCTAAACTGTGAGCCAGGCAGAGACTGGGTTACCAGTTGACGTGAAGCGCTGTGGCTCCTGGAAGCGGTGAAGCCGTGGGTTGTCAGCCGTCAGCTGCTCCACACCCCAAAGGAAAGCCGGGGAGGCCACAGTACCTCTCTTTAAACAGCTGATCGGAGCTGCGGCACCAGAGAGTGACGGCCGGGCCCTCGAGAAGTGTTGCCCTGAGGAGGGAGCATCGTGAATGAGGTGAGAGGGGAAAGACTTTCTGTACGCCAGCCCACATGAGGAAATAGACCCTATAATCTATGGCCTTTGAAACTAACTGGAACATTTAAAAGGGAAACAGAGAGATGGAGTGGGAGGATCTTAACTATCTCCCGCGAACAAGTATAAAGTTAAACCAACGGAGTAATGAACCTGCCTGTGATAAATATTCTCATTATCAGCCCTTGAAGACCTGATCCTGAACTTATGGGCAACAACTGCTAGCCAGAGTGATATATGAGATGAGCCTGTAATCTAGAGACCACTGACCAAAAAGGGTCTGTTAACCAAAAGACTGGTATCTGAAAGGAAAGGCCAGAATCTGTCCTATCTATAGAAAAACAGACTGTTATAGACTTAAACCTAATAAAATTAATCCCAGTTCAATCTAGACTGTGTCCAGAGTGGTCATTTCCCACCCACTTTATTACAGAGGTAGAATACCAACGTCTGCTAACTCAATTTGTGGAAAAAAATCAAGGTCTAAAACTTCGAGCATTTGCCCCAAAACATAAATTTGATTATGAAATCTCAAAGAGAAAACGGCTGATGCATAGTGAAATTAGAAATTCATCACAAGCAGACAATACATCTTTTCTACTTACAAAAAGAGCTGTAAAAAAAAGTACAAAAACTGGATTAAAGCACACAAAGCACTAATGCTGCAAAACGATGCAGAACTGATAATGTCAAAATCATCAATAGCGAATGTGCACCACAGACTGCTTTACAGACCAACATGGTCTCCGAGGAGGCATGGTTATCATGTTACAGTGAATTGAATCTACCCAATCTTACTCAGTGGGACATCAAGTTCGAAAAAGATGACATTTTGCATACCATCAAAAAAGTAAGCGCATCGAGGGCCCCTGGCCCCGATGGCTTGACAAACTTTACAATCAAGAGAAATCCTGAGAGATGGGATATTTGTAACATTCTATTCAAGAGAATCACTACCAAATGTCTCACCCCAAAATCTTGGAAAAGTGCGGTCATTGTACCGATTGTTTAAAAAGATTACAGAGATAATCGAAAGGACTATTGTCCAATAGCTCTGTTAGACGTTTTGAGGAAAGCCTATGCAACACTCTTAAAACAAAAGCTATTGGAATGGATTGTGGAAAGTAATCACGTCGACATGAGACAATCAGGCTTTGTGAATGGTGTTGGCTGCTGCTTGAACCTCCTAATTTTAAACTTACTGAAAATGGAGGCGTTAAGAACTGAGAATAAAGTTTATCTAGCGTTCATAGACTTTTCCCATGCGTTTGATAGTATCGATCGAGAAAAACTTTGGATCATGGTGAAAAATTGGGACTGTCCCCCCAACTTGTTAGCTGACATCAGAGAACTTCATACGAATACTAACACCAAAATTCGATTGGAGCAAAATGGCACACTATCAGCTGTGATTAACACCTTTCGGGGTGTGAAACAAGGATGCCGTTCGGCATCAATTATATTCAATTTGTTTCTCTTTGATATTGATGATGCAATTGATGGAGTTCCTTCCTTTCCACCAATAATTCACAGGTCGCATGTGAGTTGGCTGTTGGATTACAACGGAAATTAGATGCATTTAAAGCTTACACATCAATAAAAAGAAGTGTGAGGTACTGTCCCTTCAATAACTCAAGATGACGAAAAAGACCAATGGTAAAAATTATGTATGCTTTTTGGAAAAAGAAACTCTGAACACGGTAACCAACACCAGATATTTAGGCATGCGGTTAAGTGCGAACATCAATGATGGTCCTTGGGTTGAAACACCAGAAAGTAAATGTCGGCAGCTCGCATGTCAAGCTGTCATCCTGAATAAAAAATATGGGAAGTTCTCTCTAAGACCTGTGATCAACTTCTATCAGCAAAAAGGAGTACCATTGCTAATTTCCGGAGCAGAAAATGCCTTTGGCTGTTCAAATGAGCTTTGGTTGGCACTTGAAAACATATTTTGGGTAAAGGTTAGCCAGTTACCCCAAGGAACTTCAACGGCGTGCTTACGTTATGAACTAAATTTAATATTGATCAATGCACGAATATATTGGAGTGTTTTGACGCTCTTCCAAAAAAAAAACAACAATGAAAGAGATCATTCCACAGTTTCAAATCTTGCACAATCCTGGCATTGGCAATTCGAACAATTTGTTATCACTGTGGAATAATCAATGTGAAGAAGTCCTGAAGGAGTACGAAATCGACATAAATACGTTGCATGAAAATCCGAACTTGGCAAAAACAAAATTATGGAGAGCTGATTGGATCACAACGGGTGAACAAAGGAGGAGGTGCAGTCTTATGAAAGAGGTGCCCAGCGAAGCAAGGGACATAAAAAAACTGCAGGCCTATGTGACACTTTTTCCTGATCAGTGCCAAACATCTCTGTATATTAACTTTCGGCTTAACGTATTCAAAACAAAAGACAGAATAAGCACCTGGCTAAAATACGCTGAGCTAAAGCAAACATGCCAATTTTGTGCCTTGCAAGAAGAAATGTTAAAACATCTCACGCTGTTTTGCAGTAAGTTACGAACCATAAGGACAAGACATTTGGGCCCACTACTTACAAAACTGTGAATGCTATGTGCCGAGAATTGGTGGCAGTTAATGTTTGATGGGACTGATCGGAAACTCACATTTGCGTTGACATTCTTCCTGCAAGACATAAGAGACCTGTTGGCTGAGAATAGTTGTGATCTGGAAGTGCAGGGGTACAACACTTGCATAGTCAATAATGACCAATAAGATGAAACAGAAAAATGTGTGAACTTTTTTACATGAATTGTGGTTGGAAATACGGAATGTAATAATTTGTTCTTGTTTTAAGGGTTTGAAAACCAATAAAAAAAATAATATTATAATAAACAAAGGCAGAGCAAGTCACCTTGGAGTTCTTTGACTTTATTAAGGAGCAGTCTTTCGCTTTGTTCGATTTCTTCATCACGGAACTCTAACGTGACTTTGCCATAACATTATAAGCTACAGTAGTGGGTAATTTTTTCTTATTTCAGATGCCAGTTTAGAGCCACTGGTGTGATCCACCTCAGAAGAAGGAAGGGCTGAGTTGGCTCTGCTGGAATTTGATCTTGCCAATTGGGGACTTGTCAATGGTGAGTGCTTAACTCGGGAGCTGGACACCTAGCACAGAGAACAGCAAACTATGTCAAAGTAGCAGAGTTTGTTTATAAGTCATTAGATGACATACCAATGTCTATCTTAACAACACAAGCCTAAAGCTGAGTCAGAGTGACAAAAAATACCTGGTCATTTTTCAAGCCAGGATGCATTCATTTGGATTTTAGGGTAAGCACTAAGAGACATATAACCCACTAACCCAATGCTGAAATCTCTACATACCTAACTCACACGAAAATCCACACAACCATCTTCTCGCTCAGCAAACCGCAAGCACTTCACCACGCCGCAAACAACAACAGCCCACGAGGTCTCGCATCGGTCCGATATTCACACCAAAGGTCAGCGCACAGTGAAAACCGAACTGAAGCTGCCAACAGCACACCACTTTCTCACTTTCCTACTCCCTCTTCACCCAACTAACCCATTCCCGCCTTCTTGTTTGCAGATCCGCCTGAGCACATGGGGACCAATTCCGTTGGTGACGGTGCTCGGCACAAATACCTTTAACATTGAACCATTAAAGGACATCTTTTTATGTATAACTGATATATATTTTGCATCAATTTGAAACGAAGTCAGCCGAATATATAAGCAAGCATAATGTGCTGCTACATCTCATCTTGGCCAGCTGGACAAAGAACATGCAACGGTTGTTGCATCGCATTTGTGTGATGATGGAAGCAAAACACGTTCTTTTTCCTGGCATTTTGCCATCAAGCACCTCTTCAATAGAAAAACATCTTGGTTTGAGGTGTAAAACGTGCCGTCCTGCAGATGCAGTGGCATGGAACAGCTTAGCTGAAGGGGCAGGTGTATGTGCATTCTTCTCAGACTCCATTCACATGACACAAATGCTTTGCTAATCTGGCTGTCTTAACGCTAAACACGTACAACATAGTAATATGATGCGAACAACTGTTAGCGCATCAGAGATGTGATGTCTCATTGTCCCATATGCACATCTACCTGACACGCCATGCTCACTTGCTTTGCTGCAAATTGAAGCGTGGCACAGAGTGAGTTACTTATGCCTTGCACACAGGCCCAGCATCGCTGGTACGAAAGATGAGATCACCCTCTAGTGGCAGGAAACGAAAGTCATTTCCAGTTATTTCTACCTGCAGGTTTTAGTGTGGAGCCCATGCACTCGTGGTGCAAAGCTGTGCATTGTGCGTTTGACCACTTTCTTACACAGAGCGAAGCCACTGCCAGTGCTAGCTGGCAGGGCAAAGGGAATGAGGAACGCATATCCGCGCCCTAAAGCGCCTGCGTGAAGAATGAACAAACTCAGCTTGAGTTTAAACTTGAACGATACAAGCATACAATAGTGATCATGTGATTTTAAATTGTATAATGCAGTCAAATAAAACTTTTTACACATATAAAGCAAGTCAGAAAAAGATAATAAAACGAAGGAAGTACATTGTAATACCCCCAAGTTCAAAATGCACATGAATAAAATAGATTAAAAAAGACATTGTGCAAACACTATGGAGTTTCGAGCGTATATCTTTTCTTCAAATACGTCTCTAATACATAGTCAAAGCTCAGTTAAATGAGGAATTACGTTGGGCTCTGTAAAAGCCTTGGCGCGCAGCAGGTCTGCGATGTCGCAGGAATAAAGGGGCCGACACAGAGCTCGTCATACACGTCTCCTTTAATTCCCTATCCATACATGAACTCCCGGATCCCGCCCCCCGTGCGTCACTTCCCTTTCCTTCCCTCAGCCCGCCCCCCAAGGTCCTAGAGACGTCAACGTGACATCTCCCCCCTTTTTAAACAGTTACCAGGCTCTTCGCAACAGGCGGTGGCCTGGTGGGCTTCTAGTCCATTTCCTCTATCCATCTTCGAGGTTTGTTCCGAGCCCTCTGCGGTCGTGCTTGTTCTTGCATTGGTGAAGGTCCACACTCTTCCATTTCATTCCCTTCTTCCTGTTCACACTCAGTCGAGTCCCACTGGTCAGCCTGATACGGATCATCCGATTCATACAGGAGGGGGGCTGAACTCGGCCACTCAGGCGCCGAGCTCCCGTCGGTGGGAGTTCTTTGAAATGAGAGGAATTCCTTGTGATTGTTCCCTCTGCGCCTCGAGCCGTCACCATAGAGCCTTTCTTCTGGGTGACTAATAACGGTTCATCGCGAAATGCCGATGTGTACTTGTGTGTTGACGGTTGGCGTACTGCCACGACATCACCCACCTCTAGGTGTGAGGACCGCGCCTTCCGGCGGGTGTCAGCATATTCTTTCATGCAGGCTTTTGCTGCTCCATCTTGTTCTCGTACCACCTGATCCAGCATCGGTGGCGGAGAGATGTCGTTGGTCTGGGGAATGCGTGTTTGTGTATTTCGGCCGAACATCAGTTCTGCTGGGGTCTTCCCTGTGGTGCTATGAGGAGTCCCTCTGTAATCTCTCATTAGTTGGTTCAGGACTTGTTCGTACGGCTGGCCGGTTAGCCTTGCTATCTGTAGGGCTCGCTTCAGGTTGGCCATAAATCGTTCGATCATTCCATTTGCTTGGGGCCACAAAGGGGTAACCTTTCTATGATGGAATCCCAGATAGTCAGCAAATTGTGCAAATTGATGTCCGCAAAACGGAGCCCCATTGTCTGTCTTTACCACCTTCGGCACCCCATAGGCTGAGAACATCTGGTCTAATGCGGGGATGACATGGTGAGCAGCCATTGACGATACCAGCCTCACGTCGGGGTATCATGAGTACTCGTCCATTACGGCTAGGACATATTTTCCCCCTTCGATGGGCCCGAAGAAATCAGCCGCCACCGCTTCCCATATTCTCTGTGGTAGTTCCGACATGAGTAGTGGCTCTGGGTGGCGGTTTGGTGTGATTACGCAGCACATGGGGCACGCTTTCAGTGCAGCTTCAACTATGTTGTCCATGTGGGGAAACCACACCTTTTGGCGCAGCATACGTTTCGTTGATACTATCCCTCGGTGAGTCTCGTGAGCTAATTCTATGATCTTGGCTCTCATGGATTGGGGAATGACTAGCTTGCAGTCCTTGACAAGCAGGTGATCATCTGACACTGCAAGTTCCTCTTTTACCTGCAGTAGTCTCTCCACTTCCACTTGCACCGTGCCCCCTACGGCCCTTCCCCTTTCCTTTGCCCTTCGCCACAGCCCTGACTCCAGTCCCTCACGAATGATGCTGCAGCTGCATCTTTCTCTGTTTCTGTGGCAAGCGCCTCCATGTTGATTCCTTCTGGCGCGGACTGGTGGATAAGGTACCTTAAGTATCTGTCGGCTACCGATGGTTCCGGAGCGCACTCATCCCGGGGTCTCCTGGACAGGAAATCAGCCGGATTTTCGCCCTTTCCAGGCCTGTGAATGATCTCGAAGGCATAGTCTTGAAGCCTCAGGCCCCATCTTGCAATGCGCGGGGGCATTTTGGCCTGAGGATTGCCGTACAGGAATAAGAGGGCCTGATGGTCCGTAACGACCTGGAATGGTTTGCCATACAGAACCAGGTGGAAGTGCTCGCACGCCCATACCACCGCAAGCCCTTCCTTTTCTGCTTGCGAGTATGCTTGTTCTGTGGTGGACAGGCTGTGACTGGTGTACGCCACAATGTGTTTCTGTGACGGATCTTTCGGATCGAGTTGCGCCAGGATGGCACCTAGGCCCACCGGACTGGCGTCCACAGTAAGCTCAGTCTTCCTATTGGGGTCATAATACGACATGTTTTCTGCCTTTGCAACACGCTCCCTGATCACTTCGAACGATTTCTGGCAGTCACTGGTCCATTCAAACTTTGCATCTTGATGGGTCAGTTTTCGTAACGGTTCGCTGACTGATGCGAAGTCCTGTATGTATCGGTTACAGTAGCTCGCCAGGCCTAGGAAAGACCGGAGTTCCGACACATTGGATGGGGCAGCAGTGTCATTCAGCTCGGCCACTTTATCCGGGTCCGGTGTCATGCCAGATTCAGAGAAGACATGGCTGAAGAATTTCAGTGTCGATTTTCGAAATTCGCACTTGTCGCTGTTCAGGGTAAGGTTGGCATCATGAAGGGCCTTGCATACTTTCATAAGGGTTTCATCGTGCTTATTGACATCAGTCCCGAACACTAGTATGTCGTCCGAGTAGTTGAGGCAGTTTGGAATGTGCTTTATGATGTTATGCACTTCAGCTTGGAATGTTTCCGCTGCCGAGGCTACCCCAAAGCTTAACCTTTTGTACCGGAAAAGACCGACGTGTGTCACGAATGTCGTGATATTTCTGCTTTCTGGGTGTAGAACTAGCTGGTGGTAGCCTTTTTGCAAGTCGAGCTTCGGGAAGACTTTTGCTCCGTTCAGTAGATGTATCATGTCGGCTATGCGTGGTGCAGGGTACCTCTCTCTTCTGATGACCTGATTCGGGCGTCGCATGTCAACACAAAGTCTAATTGCCTCAGAACCCTTTTTGGGGACCGGGACGATCGGGGACACCCACGTGGTGGGGCCGGTGGCCTTCTCGATGATGTCCTGCTCCAACAGTTTTTGAAGCTCATCTTCGACCTTCTTTTGGATGTTTACCGGGATCCCGCGGTATGGCTGTGCCACTAGCCGGATCGAGTTGTCCACATGGAGTTTTATTTGTCTATCCTGAAGTCTTCCAATGCCTCTGAAGATCTTGGGATACAGATTGTTGATCATTTCCACAGGATCAATGTACTTGTGGACCATTATGTTGTACAAGATATGTATCAGTCCCATGTCAGCAGCCACTTTGAAACTGAGGACACAGCCACTGTCCGTCTCTGTGGCCAGAACATGTATGGGTATTCTCATTTCATGCCCTTTGTAGCGGCACAACCCACTGAATTGTCCCAGACACTTGAGCGGTGTTTTGGCTCCATATGCATATATGTCCACCGTCGCCAGGATCAGCTTAGGTTTTGTAGGAGGTCAGTGTAGACTTTTTCACTCACCACGTTGACCGTGGCTCCTGTGTCAATGAGAAACTCCGTCAGTCTTTCTAGCAACTTGATTATTAGTGTTGGGCTATGCGCTACCGCTGTGGGGTTGCCCAGAGCATATACGTAGGCCTTATTCTTTTGGTCACTCCCGGATGAGCTCGGGTCGGAGTCTGTGGGAGATTGTTCCACTAGGTATCGTACATGGCGTCGGGACTTGCGCTCTGGTTTTGCACACATTACAAACCTTCTTCTGTCCTTCCTCCTCTGCCGATCTTCTCCCGAGTCGCGCTCTCGCTGATCCCCTGTGGGTTGAATCGGGGTGGCTGACGTGGTGGGGGTTGGGTTGTTGCTGGATGTTCCCCCATATCGGCTTCTCGGGCGAGCTGTGCTGTCCCTGGGTCGGTCTCTCCCCCGGTCACGGAACAGCCTGCATACTGCTTTGAAGTGTCCTTCTTCACCGCAGGATGTACATCGTTGTCCTATTGCAGGGCAGGTTCCTTCATGTGGGTATTCAAATCCACATTTATAGCAGAAAAGTTCTTCTGACCTTTTCTCTAGCTGTAGTCTGTTTACACTTTCCCTCGCATTTGTGCTTCCAAAGCTCTACCTGGGAGTCTATGGCTCTCTCGACTCTGGCCAGCGCTAGGATTTCCGCCAGCGTGCGCGATTTTTTTGAAGCTTCCGGCGGAAAGCCTGGGATTCGCATCCAGAGATGATTTGTGACCTTAATGCCTCCGTGTTTGAATAGTTTGCAAAATCACAATGTTTCAATTTGGTGCGCAGGCGCATCACATAGGCGTCCATGGTTTCCCCATTGGCCTGCTTGCTGCTATGGAATAGATGCCTTTCGTAGTCTACATTGGTGTGTGGTGCAAAGTACGCAGCGAGCGCATCTTTAAGGTCTTGAATTGTGTCAATCGAGTCTTGGGGCATTTCATCAATTATGTCTCGTGTATCAGATCCCACAGCTAGTTTGAGTAGGCATACCTGTCTTGCATCGGCAATGGGTCCGGTGGCTCCCATGTATAGGTCAAAGTCTCTGATCCATTTAGTCCATCTCGGACCCATGTTGCTGGTGTCCATCACGTCAAATGCCCCCGGCATCTGGGCGGCCAGCGTATCCGGTAGCTGGTAGGGTACGTGGTCCGTCGCGGGTATGCCTGGAACCGGCGGTGCATTTGCCTGCGGTCATCCTCCTTGCCCATCATCTTGGCCTAACATGGCGCTGAATGTATTGGGTGCTGATGATATTTCCTTGCTGGTCTCAGGTGGCAGTTACCCGCCTCCTCCTAGGATTGGTCTCTTCCTTGGTCCGTGGGGGATGGCCGCCAATTTGGCACAAGCACCATCCATTGATCCTACCCCTCCCCGGGGTTCCAGTGCCCCTTGCCGTTGGGGTCTTGGTGAGCTCTTTGATCGCGGTGTTCCCTGGTCCTGCAGGGCACGTGTGACAAGTGTGATGTGAGGGCTTCTGAGGCACCCAGGCGAGTTTGGGCCACAGCTGCATGCACAGCGCACGTGCGTTCATGCCGCCGGTGCCCGTTGCTGTGATTGGGAAAGCACTTGTCCTGTGTGCTTACCTGTCCGCCGTTCTGCGGAGTCTTCTCGCTCCCCACGTGTTTGACCGCCGCGGCCCGAGCCGCGTAGTAATCCGGCGTTCCTGGGCCTCTTTGCGCTGCGCGCGCTCTGCTTGTGGGAGTCCGTGGGTGGGCTACAACGGCTTCGTTGTGCGCTGCCGTGCCCCCGATCCCACCTTCGTCGCCAGTGTAAAAGCCTTGGTGCGCAGCAGGCCTGCGATGTCGCAGGAATAAAGGGGCCGACACAGAGCTCGTCATACACGTCTGCTTTAATCCCCTATCCATACATGAACTCCCGGATCCCGCACCCAAGGTCCTAGAGACGTCAATGTGACAGGTTCAATGCTCGTCCATGAACAAACCCCACATATTTTCTTTACTGGGGAACGGTGCTTCTGCGTTACTGTATCTAGACTCACACATTCCACTAGCAGAAGTCTAGAGGTTTCACATGTATTGTTTCCACATACTGCAAGTTCTGGCCGGTCTAGGAACCTTGTTTTGCTTCCTGTAATTTCAAAACGTTCCACCAAATTGAATAAGATTTTCATATACTCTCAAAAGTTGATTTTTAATAAAAAAAATGTCTAGATACAGTGGCCTATTAGTCCGCTTGCAGACTTGTTCTACGCAGTTTCCAATGTTAACCTTGTTGGTCAAGTTAACCAGGGTTTGCTCTTAATTAAAGTCAGTAATCCTTCTGTTGACCAAAGTTAAAAAATGTATGTGATTAGAGCTAGACCCGACAACCTCCAGTCGTGTCCGACAGGTGTTTACTTTATGGAATGTGTGCCAATGACACTAATTTTCAGAACATGGGTTCGTGTAATATACCCAGATACCACTTTGTTTAACAGTGTGGTTTCCAGGGAGTTGATTCGCTTGCAGTGATAGTTCAGGCTGCGTAACTACTATATGACTAAGCCTGCAGATGTCAACTTCCGTGTACATTTATTACATTGGTGTATTAAAAGGCAATCTACAGATGTTTTTTAGACATGTACTTTCCATGATCTCTGAGAACCTGGGGAGAGTGTGGACCCATATGTCAGCACTGCATGTCATTGGAGAAAGTATTTCTGCCTCATCAACCTTAACGGTTGCGTTCCCGGTGTAGCCACCATGTTTGGGAGCAAAGGTTCTAAATGTACTTAGTTGCTGATTAACCAATAATTGTTTTCTTATTTAAATGGGGCGTCCAATCCAGTTTACTGTCAATGGAAATGCCAGGGTACTGGATCTGGTGTACTGTCTTGCTAGTTTGTCCGTTTAATGGCCAGCGGTACTCCTTACCCTCATGCAGCTTATGCTGGTACAAGATCACAGTCTTGGGTTTATTTATGTTTATCCTAGGACTGCTCTGATCCAAATAGAAGTTAAGGAGGGCGAGCTGCTCTTGTACTCTCCTTGGTGTATAGTCCATCATGGCGAGGTCGTTGGTGTAACCCAGAAATTGTATGGTGGTCTCCCCTAACCTGGGTGGGTAGGCTTTTGCAGTTGTTATAGCCTCAGGTAAGTCTGCAATGTAAAAATGTAATATAGTCAGCGCCAATCTGCACCCTTATTTGAGACAGATGTGTGTGTAAATACAGTCAGTCCCTAAACCCAGTAGCTTTAACCTCACTCGTACTCTGGTGTTATCATGCAGTGCCTTTATCATCTGCAGAAGACCTAGGAGATTTTTCCACATGAGAAGTGTGGCCCAGAGAAATTCCCTGCTCACTGTTTCGAAAGCAGAGCTGTAATCAACAAAGGAGCCATACACTGGTTGGTTTTGTGTTCCCAGGCACTTTATATAATTGTAACAAGTGATCCACTCTGATAGAGGTTTTTTTAAAAACCTCGTTTGATTCAGTGGGATGATGTGAGTGTTGGTGGCCCAGGTATTGAGCTCATCCAGCTAAACACCTATGAAAATGTTTGCTGGGGCATCTTGTAAAGCTAGGATCATATCATTTTTTTTTGATCAGCACGCTGTCTCTTATTGTACACTGGAACAATTATGCAATCAGTCCAGAAAGTAGGTAACATTCCAGTTTTTCAGATCTCAATGAACATTATGTGTAGATCATTAGCCCACCACATATATATATTTTTAATGTCATATATTACAGAGGCCAGTCGGGCCAGGGGCACATGATTGCTTGATGGTAGTACTGTGTTGGAAGCGGCTAGAGTTGTTGAGTGAGAGAGAGAGAGAGAGACTAGTGCTGCTTGACACAGACACGGACTACGAATTACGTTTGCTGAGGTCCTTTTCTCTGATCTGATCAGGCTTACTCTTGGAGCTACTGGAGCTCGTTTGGCTCATTCTGTTCGGGCACAGGGTAGATGTCAGTGTATGTGGTGTACACAGTGTTTGCGGTGGCTGAGGGGAGTAGTAAGCCGCAAGCCATTGGCCAAAGAGTTGAACAGAGCTGAGCAGTAAAGAGCAGTAAGGAGTTTCCGAGCTGCAGATAACGTTGTTGAAGTTACTCAACCGAGCTGCTCTGGAGTCAGAGCCGCGCAGTGCAGTGTCAGAGTCAGTGATGCGCTGAGCCGAGTGGGTGCGGTGCTCGGAGTTCGGTGCTGGGTGATTGGAGTTTTTTTTTCTCGTGACCCAGCTTTTCATTGGAAGAGTTCGCAGTGGATGTTCATTTGTATACACTGCATTTCGTCCCGTCATCCGTGTCCTGCTTTGCCTGGTGGTTGGGCCTGGCAGGCCAGAGTTTTGGTGGGAGTATGCTGCATAAATTGCTTTCCATAAAATCTGTTCAGTCTTTGGGCGGGTTTAAGGATTTTAACTCCTGGGAGGTGTATGGAGATATTGTCCCATTCATACAATCTCCGGAGTGCTGCCCTCATGGATGATCTTTATTTCCCGGAAATTGACATTGTTGCAGGGGGTGGCCTAGTCTGAAAATAGAAGAAAGATCAATTTTCAAGCCCTACCCGGCAAGGGGGGGCATTTTTGTCCACCAGAGAATGCCTATGTGCAAGACTCTCAAATGCCCTCGGGATCAAGAGCAAGTGAACCTGCTAATATAGAGTTAAGGGTGTCAGCTTCCTCTACACCCTCCCACCCTCTAATGAAGGGGGTCTTGGCTGCTAATATGGAATACACCTTTACAGCTATTGCCCTGAAAGACACCATTGCGGAATTCTTTCCGGAAAGTGGTGCAGGAATTTCTTTTCAGACCTCACCACCTTTGAAAGGAAATCCTATAAGGACAAAACACGAGATGTATTCCTCTACTGCACATGATCTTAATGTGGATGTGGTGGAGGTTGGTGGACCCCAGTTATCCCGGGAATCATCCTACAAAATAAATGCGATCTCAGCCATGCTTGAGATATCAAACATGGTTACGGAATGACATAGTGGCTGTACCTCTCAAACATATCAGACCACACAGACCACTGAGTCAATACGAGAATCAACACCAACACTGACAGCTTTAAACTTTGTCTTAAGTTTGCTGGTAAAAGTGTTTGAAGCTTTGAAATCTGAAGTTTACCAGCACTCGGGGCTACGGATGGGAATTACTAAGGACTTAGAAACTAGTGAATCCTCTTTGATGGATCTGAGTTCAGAAATCAATGGTTCGGTGGGCGAAGCCTTGAAAGAGATTCGCTTAGACTCAAAAAAGCAAACCGAAAAATTGGACCACCTGGAAGGGCATTGTGAGGGGCTGAAGGAGGATTTGGGCGGGCTAAATGAGATTTTGGCTGAGGAAAGGAGGATCAAAGATGCTGCACCTAATATGCCCTGCTTAAGTGGGCAAGTCAATGTGTCACAAGATCAGCATTTTAATATGTTGGATGATACTCCTTTATCTATGTATGCTATGGAAACATTTGTGCACTTAGCACAGATGGCTGATGATTTGCAGTCTAGCTCCCCAAAAACAAACTCAAGCGCCCCAAAAGTAGCTGTAGAGGAGAAGGTACGAGTTACTAAATCAACCAAGGCCAACGGTGAAACTAAGAAAAAAAAAGGAAAAAATATCTTTTGGAGTCTTATGTGGAGCATTAAGATCTCCCGGGGGAATCTAAGAAAACAAAACATCAGAAATCTAAAAAGAATAGAAATGCAGCTACTAATCACTTGGTTAAGAAGCTGAAGCTAGCAGAGTCGTCATCTGTGGGGAATCCAAAGTTGAAGTCGCTGACAACCCTTAGCATTGTGGGGGAAAAAAAGCATAAGACGGCCGCAGCTGAAATCTGCATTTCTAATCTTTCTAATAAAATAACAGTTGGGAGTCAGACTGAGATGCCATGTGAGCCTTTGAAAATTTCTCCAATCTTCTTAATAGGCAAAAACAAGAAGGTGAATGCAAAAGCACCTGGAAGTGTAGCATCGGCTCCACCTAATGTGGAAAACTGAACAACTCTACCTAAGGACCATATACAATCTTCCCCAACTACACAGTCCACATTGTTTGTGTTGCCCATAGAGGTAATGCAATCTTCAGCAGCTCAATGTGATAGTGTACATCAACAGCTAACTGGTGGTGGGTTTAAGCCTGCTTTTGCTGAGGTCGGTGCGCATGCGCCCTGTACCCGTGGGCAGGTTTCCTCAGACCGCCCACTTCTGGTGCTTTCTAAAAGACCTCAGGGACCGATTTACAAGAACTCATTGAAGCTTTATATCTCCAGAACAGATGTCTCTAACTCAAGGCACAGCCATTTGAACAAATCCACAATCCTATCAATAATGAGTGAAATCCCAGACCTGTGTTTCTTTACCACTGCTGCTATTGAATGCATCAGATTTCCTGATATACCCTCGTCTGATGTGGTGGAGTTGGGCTTAAAGATTGGGATTTGATGCAATATGGAGAGCCGGCCTGGAATGGAGAAAGAGGGGGTTTTAAGTGTACATGGATTAGCCTGCCAGTGTTATAACTGTGCCAGATGTGGCTCCAAAGTGTGAGGATGGTCCATCTAAGCGCATGATCCCACAAAGTAAAGTGGAACTAACTAATTGTCATGATTACTAACCTCAGGCTCCCATATAAACCTTTCCCATCTTCAGTACAGGCAAGAGGAGGCAGGTGGGGAAATCAGGTAGGGGCCAGGTGGGTGAAAGCCTGGCAGTTAAGACACTCACATCAGTTTCTCAGAACTGACACTTCCATCACATAGGAAGTTGCACACTTGTTTCCTGTTCAACCATGGTTTTACTTCACTTCCTGCCACTCCAATATGGACATTGTGTGAAATCCTGAAGTTACTGTGCATTCATGTCTTTGGGCGTGGCTGCCTTTAAAAGCCACGCCCGGAGATGAGCCCGTGCTTCGTGTACTTCCTGCAAGCTTAAGAGTACACGCTTACCGCTGCTCGGTCTTCAGCCTTCAGTTTCCCGATCCAGCTTCTTTTTTGCGGCCGGAGTCAGCGCTCGCATCATCAGATCCAATCCTGAAACGAGAAGAAGAAGGAGAAAGCAGTTAGTTTTGCAGTGAATTTTGCACGCATGCAAGTCCCTGCTCAATGCGCTTTAAGGCAGAACTGTAAACTTACCTTGTGCATCGCTCGGAGCAGGAACCAGCTTTTACATCATTTCTCGCATCACTCACCCGACTTCGGGAACCCTGCAAGGAAAGAGAAAAGCAATTAGTACTCTTCCGCCATTTCCGCTCACCGCTATTGCTGCAGTCCAGTGCTGCATGCAAGCGCTACCAGAGATCTGAAATACTGCATAGAATAAGCCCAGTGAGGTAACTGGGTAGTCACGGACTTGGTGACTCTACGAATCCAGCACTAGTGGTGTTACAAGGCCACTTACTTGAACTTACCTGAATTTACCTGAACGGACAATCCCAGTGCACCAACTGGGTAACCACAAACTCTTGGATGGAAAGCAGCGACCTGCAGGAGGCAGTTCTCAAGAACAGCAACATCCGAGACATCACCCAGAAAATAGGATGGAGTGCACACCAAAATAAACACACAGGTGAAACACGCACTGTAGTAAATTAGATATCTAAGTGGGTTGGGGGGAAAAGGAGGGTCAGGCAACCCCTTTAAATCAATCCTAACCATTCACTCTTTTGGCAGGCCTGACTTCCCACTAACTGAGGGGTGGTGTAGAACCAGAGAAGGAATCGGAGGACTCGATTTCTCCTGCAGAGAATCAGGTAAGCTTGACACTAATGATGCTTGGTCTTTGGTTACAGAAATGTTTTCACAGGTTTTCCTTAAGATGGGCCTACCTGGGAAGCAGCTCTAGTTAAGGATTCCACAGACTTATTGATCTGGAACACAAGGGGTCATAAATCCTTCAAAGCAGAAAGTAGAGGTGCCTATATTTTTAAGTCTTTTGATTCGTGGTTTTGCAGGAAACGTGGCTTCAAGCTACGTTTGGGGTGGATGGCTATACCCTCTTACAACAATTTGCAATGGGGGTGGGCATTGGCCGTCCATCCAGGGGTTTGTGTATTGACTGCAAGAATTAAATGTTCTCTCAATCTGGTCTTCTGTCGAATGATATTGGGGGCATTTTGGCTATGAGGGTGGTTTCGAATATGGAAAAGGGCAGTTTAAAATGGATTATTGTAAACATCTATTGGAACCACATGACAGAGGATCTCTCATGCTTCCATTGATCTCTGTCAGACCTCTTTCTTCTTTGGTCGGAGCAATTCCAAGATTATAAATTACTGGTAATGGCCAACTTTAATATCCAGTGTATAAAGACTCGAGCACCAGGGTCCTGGAATCTGAAAGTACCATCTAATAAAGGGGTTTTATGGAAGAATTTCCTTTCGGGTTGGGACCTTTGGCTGGCCAATGACTCAATTGAGGGGGGTATCCCTCCAGCACCTACTTGGCGTAGAGAGTCTAGCTTCTCAACCATTGATTATTTGTTTCTGTCTAGGACCTTATTTAGGAGTTGTTCCCACTTTATCATTATAGATGGATCTCCCAGTGACCATGCTATTCTGGAAGCAGTTTTCAGGATAAAACCTCAAGGGGTAGCCCATCGTTATGTTGAAAATTTGGTTGTGAATAAGGGGGAAAATAGAGTGTCGAGATTTAAAAACAATGGTCGGGTCCTGATAGATCGGTTGGGTCGGGTGATTGACTTTATGTCAGAAGGAGAACTGATGAGGAGGTGTCATCCGCATGCATTTGTGGATTTCCTATAGAATATCTATCCCTTGGATAAATCGTCTTTGGCTTTGCAGATTAAACATCCTCATCAATTTGACACTCAAACCTTGGGAAAAAAAAGACATGAGATGAGCAATAAGAAAGTCCATGAATAGGAAAGGGGCCCCGAGCAGAGTAAACAGTCAGATCAAAGCCATAAAAAATAGCTTTAGGAACTGGTCCAGATCTTATCAGATCCAACGTTCTCAACTAGATGGGGAAATTATGCTTAGGGCTATTGGGCATTGAGTTCCCAAAATTTCTGGTTGATAGTGGGATCCAAACGCATTTGTGGATCGAACATTTTAGTGGACTTTATGGTTCTGTCCAAGTAGCGAGTATCCAGATCATTAAGGATAGTGTTTGGTCTTTGCCCTTTACGGAAGAACATATTAAAGGTTTAATAACTAAATTGTCTTTCTCTAAAGCCCCGGGACCAAATGGCCTGAGCAATATGGTACTGAAGTCAGACACTTGGTCCCGGGTGTTGGCGGCCCTATTTAAAGGCATCATAGACACCAAGCAATTTCCGAGTTCTTGGAGGACGCAAAGTTACTAGAGTGGTGTCTCAGATGAAAATAATCTTAAGTAGGTGCTGTACATTTTCTTTGAATCCCTTGATTAAGTATTATAATGGTACGATTGTTCTGATATATGGCTTAGTACCTAATCCCCAATCATATGACATCAATTTTAAGAGGCTGGAGGGTATTCCACGGAGATGGGTTTTGAGTATACCCAACTGTGTGTCCATAGCAGGCCTGAGGTATGAGTTGGGTTTGAAATCACTGAGGGCTTGCATTGAATGGAGTTGAATTTCTCATTATAGGCTGCTCTTGACTCCTCTCCTAGCTCCCTATATGAAGATATTCTAGTAACTTTAAGGGGCTCAACCAACCAATATGTCATGATGCCTCCCTCCAAGGAGCCAGGTCCGACCCAGCAACCCCAGAGGCAGGCATCATTTCCCCCAGAACTCTTACAGCGCCTTACCAGAATAGTCAAGCTTATTTGAACTCCCATCAAACCTCAATCCAGTGAAGTAACTGGGTTTCAACGCGCCCCTGCATCAGAAGCAGGATGGAGAACTCATCCTTCCAGACCCTAAGGTGAGACTTCACGGGGAATCGAGGAAGGGTATCATGGAGGGTTGGAAGGGAGTGGGAGGCTTGAGCATTATTCCGTCAGTAGGTAATACTCCCTTTTCACGCACAGGGGAATATTCCTGCGAGCCAGTGAGTCCATCTTCAGGGTCCTGCGCTTCACCATAGAAGAAGCATCAGCACTCGAAGCCAGACCTGCGCCTCCGTGGGAATCAGGTGAGCGTGACAGAACGCGAAGCCTACCCACAATTTCCCACCCGGGTGCTATGGAGACTTCCGAGACAAATCAGCTGGCCCAGCTTTTGGGGGAATTACGGGCAGAAGTGCACTCAGCCCGCCAGGAGACTAACGCTCTCAAAAGAGAACTGATCCTATCCAAGGAAAGAACAGATGACCTGGCCAAAAGGTTATTGCAGGCCCAGGCAGGGCACACTCCTTTACCTAATTCCGGAGATACTTCTACATCAATGGGTTTGAATAACCCGGTACAAATCAATCTACCTGGACACATGCCTTTGGCCCCGCCTGAACGTTTTGCGGGGATCCCAAGAAATATGCCATCTTTATGAACCAATGTCGTTTACACTTTCTATGCAGACCCGGGGCCTTCCCTAACGACCAGACCAAGGTAGCCTTTATACTATCTTACCTCAGTGGCAGTGCTGCCGATTGGTCTATTCCATTGGTAAATCAGGATGATCCCATTCTCCAGAATTTTCAGGGTTTCCAGGCCAGCATGGAAAGATTGTTTGCTCGACACTCTCAAGGACAGGCCCTTGATAACGAACTGCTATCCTTACGACAAGGTAATCAGGATCTTCTGTCCTACGTTGCCACCTTTAACAGACTGGTTGTGGAAACTGGATGGCCAGAAAACAAAAGGATCACATTGTTTCATCGAGGCCTGCGCGGAGAGCTTAAGGATGTTCCAGCTCAGATAGTAGATCCACCCCAGGTCTGCGCAGACTACATAGACTTGGTGGTTCAACTTGATCACAGACTTCAAAATAGAAAAGCAGATCGGTTCAAGTACGAAACCCGAGTACCGATCAAAACCCACGCTAACTCCAAGAGTACCGACGTATCCGAACCTATGCAAATCGGCGGTGTTAAAGGACCATTAACACAGAAGGAACGAGAGAGAGGGCGGCAAATGCAACTTTGCCTGTATTGCGGGACTTCCGGTCACTTTCTTCGAAATTGTCCGGTTAAACCACCTAAGAAGGTGGTTGGAGCCACTGATAACGATTTATTGACACCTGATTCGGGAAACGACCTAGCCCAACAAGTGTAGGGGTCCGCTTGCCGAGCTTGAAAACAAACTCTTTGACCTCGCATTTTGTCATGCCAATGGTGCTCGTGGACCCAAAACAGCCTCAGCTGTTGCATGCTATAAAAGCATACATCGACAGTGGAGCTATTGGAAATTACATAGACCGTAAATTGGCTTCCAGGATTAAGCTCCCTCTCCGCCCGAAAGTAACCCAAGATGTCATTACTACAGTAGATGGAACCGAAATAGCCTCAGGGCCTGTAACGCATTCCACTGTTGAAATGACACTGGTGGGTCAGGATGGACATCGGGAAGCAATCGTGTTTGATGTGATCAAGGCCCCACAATTTCAAGTAATTCTTGGAATTCCTTGGTTAGAAACACATAATCCCAGAATTGACTGGCGAGCAAAGAAGATACGTTTTCCTGATTGTGAACCAACTTGTTACCCAAGAAATCCAGTTATGGGTCTAGCCTCAGCAACTTCCACCCCTGTACAGCTACCGTCAGAATACCAAGAATTCCAAGATGTTTTTCAGAAGGAACAGGCTAACACGTTACCTCCCCATCGGTCTTATGATTGCCAAATCGATCTGGTACCCAATGCTCAACTACCTTGTAGTAGGATTTATGCTCTTACGGAACCTGAGAACCTACATTTGCGTCAGTATTTAGATCAGTACCTAGCCAATGGTTTTATTCGCCCGTCCAAGTCTCCTGTCTCCTCAACTCTGTTCTTCGTGCCGAAAAAAGAGGGCGACCATTGAACATGTATAGACTATCGTGCCCTTATCCTCTGCCCCTGATCCCTGAGCTTATCGACCAGGTGAAAGACGCTTGTGTGTACACCAAGTTAGATCTCCGAGGAGCTTATCACCTGGTGCGTATAAAAGAAGGCGACAAATGGAAGACTGCATTCCGCACTAAATCTGGGCTCTTCGAATATCAGGTGATGCCCTTCGGTTTGTGCAATGCACCTGCCGCCTTTCAGTACTTTATGAATGATGTTCTTCGGGAACTTATCGACGTCTGTGTCATTGTTTATATTGACGACATCCTGGTGTACTCCTCTTCAGAATCCGATCACAGAAAACATGTTAGGGCAGTTCTTGAGAAATTGCGCCAGCACAGACTATTTGCAAAGCTCGAAAAATGCGTTTTTCATACCACAGAAGTGGAGTTTCTCGGATTCATCCTGACACCTCAAGGAGTCCGAATGGAGTCGCGAAAGGTGGACGCCATCCTCAAATGGCCATCTCCTAGCTCGGTGAAGGGAGTTCAGAGCATGCTCGGCTTCGCCAATTTCTATCGAAGATTCATCCCGGAATTTTCCCGAACAGTCCAACCCATCACAGCTCTACTAAAGAAAAACAAACGCTTTGAATGGACTCTTGAGGCCGAACAAGCCTTTCAGGACCTGAAAACCAAATTCACCTCTGCACCTATATTGAAGCACCCGCACCCAGATCTCCCTTACATTGTGGAAACCGACGCATCCAGTTCGGCCATGGGAGCTGTCCTGTCGCAAAGAGACCCAGAAACTAACCAACTACACCCTGTGGCCTTTTGGTCCAGGAAATTTTCTCCTCCTGAAATCAACTACGCAATACCCGACAAAGAGTTACTGGCTATTAAATCTGCTTTCAAGGCTTGGCGTCACTACCTTCTCGGGGCAACACGCCATCACCGTAATTACGGACCACAGAAATGTACAGTATTTAAAGACGGCCAAGGCTCAATCTTCACGACAACTCCGATGGGCTCTATTCTTTGCGGAATTTGATTTTGTAATTACCTATCGCCCTGGCTGCAAGAATGGTAAAGCGGACGCCTTATCCCGGATTGGCATGGAAGAACCCAATTCGAGTTTAGAACCTGTGCCAATCATACCTGAACAAAGAATCTTAGGCCTAACTTCATTGCAAACTATTGAGGACATCCAAACGCAAGTAAAACAACTTCTAGACTCTTCAGCCTTACTGGAATGGAGTCAAAAGGGTCCTAATTACACCGTTAAGGATGACTTACCCTACTTCCAGGAGCGGTTGTTTCTGCCTAGTAAAGAATTGCAAGAACTTGTTATTGCCCATCATCATGAATCATTAATGGAAGGACACCCTGGTATTGCTAAAACCGAGGAAAAAATCAAGCGCCACTTCTGGTGGCCTTCTTGGAGAAAAGACATAAAGGGCCTCATTACAACTCAGGCGTTAAGGGTTAACGCCACCGTTAACCCTTAACGCCTGATTCTGATTTTAACGCCTGCTTTTAGCAGGCGTTAAAATCCATGGCGCTAACCTGCCATGGTGCTAATTACGCCGCCGTAATTTACGGCGGCGTAATTAGCGCCTTCCCCACTCCCATTATGCCCTATGGGGCAAAAATGGGAATGGGGAAGGGAAAATGGGAAATGGGGATTTACCGCCCCACTCACCTTGGAATGGGGCGGTAAATCCGCCATCCACCATGGTGTAAACGGAGTTTACACCATGGTGGTAAAGTTGGTGCACTTAGCACCAAGGTTGTAATGAGGCCCAAAGTCTTTTGTATTGTCTTGCGGAATTTGCGCCCAAAACAAGGGTCAAAAGAAAAGGCCAGCCGGCCTACTTCAACCCTTGGATATTCCACCGGCACCATGGCACACCTTGTCAATGGACTTTATAACTGACCTGCCTCCTTGTGCTGGTTACAACACTATCCTTGTAATTGTGGATCTATTCTCCAAAATGGCCCACTTTATCCCTTTAAAAGGTTTGCCTTCAGCTTCCACCTTGGCCAAGGAATTTCTGGAGAATATAGTTCGCATACATGGTTTCCCTTCCATATTAGTCTCGGATCGTGGAAGTCAATTTATCTCCCATTTTTGGAAGAAGTGTTGCCAACTAGCACAAATAGATGTGCGGCTATCCACCAGCCACCACCCCCAGACCGACGGAGACCGAGAGAACCAATCAGACTCTCGAGCAATATCTTCGGTGCATGTTACACCAATCCGAGTTAAATTGGAAAGACATCCTTTGGATCGCTGAATATGCATACAACAATTCAGTGCATTCTGGAACCGGACAAACTCCTTTTTATACTTTGTATGGTCACCATCCTCGGACCTCTGATCTAGATCCACCTCTGACCCTGGAAATGCCCGCAGTAAATCATCTGCATTCCACAATAACCCGAGCCTTCAAAGAAGCTGCAACTCATTTACAGCAAGCCAAGAAAAAGTATAAAGAAAACGCTGATTTGCACCGAAGTAAAACTCCTCCTTACCAAGTAGGAGATCAGGTATGGCTAGCAACGAAACATTTACCCCTCAAGGGCCCGCGAACCTTCAATCCCAGATTCATTTGACCTTATCCCATCAAGGCTATAATCAGTGGCCTTTAAACTGGATTTACCGTCTAACATGCGGATTCATCCAGTTTTTCATGCATCACTTTTGAAGCCAGTACAACCAGGGACCCGACTGTCCAAGCCTCCAGACCCAGTTCAAATTGAGGGGGAATTAGAATTCGAAGTTAAAGACATTTTAGACTCCAAGGTGTTAAAGTCCAAACTCTTCTATCTTGTTGACTGGAAGGGATATGGACCTCAGGAGAGATCGTGGGAGCCTAGTAACCATGTTCACGCACCTCGATTAATACAAAGGTTCCACCGGAGATTTCCGAACAAGCCAAAACCCCCAGAGGGAACAACCTTGGGAGGGGCCTTGAGGGGGGGTACTGTCATGATGCCTCCCTCCAAGGAGCCAGGTCCGACCCAGCAACCCCAGAGGCAGGCATCATTTCCCCAAGGGAAGTGCCAGCGGGCCCAAGCTGGGGCTCTTTGGACACAGTCCTGGCGCCTTAGGCGCCAGGCTCATAAAGCTAGACATGTGTTCAAGTGTTTTAAGGTGCACTTACCTGATGCAGACCATGCTGCTACATCCAGGCCCTCTTGAGGCCTGAATGGAACTACTTTACCTGTGGAACTACTTTCCCCTGGGTGTGGTCGGGGAAGGATACATACCTGATCGGTGGAAGGATACATACCTGGAACTTCTTCCAAAGCTATTTAAACCACGCCCGATCAGCAACTCACGCTTCGCGTTGTTCTGCTCCTCGCAGCTGGACGCTCACCGTGTCAGCTCCTGCATCTGGACTTAAGCCACGCCTGCCAGCATCCTGGGTCACCTGCTAAGAGAGAATTGGAGAGAAAGAAGACCTTACCTGCTAAAGCTGCATCACGGAGACTTCACACCGACGATCCTGAAAGGGAAGACATCATTTTAAAAGCTTTTCGCTTCGATCGCTGCAGCGCTGCATTTCACTCACCTTTCCTGGGCACCTCCATCTTCAGCAGCGATCATCCGGATCCGCAGCCTCTTCCCAGAGCCTAGAGAGAAAAAGACAAGAACACAAGGTGAGAGAAGGAAGGGAATAGGAAAAGCTCAGTTTCCTTCTAAGACTTACCTGTTGGGTCATTCCCATTTCATTTCGGGTCCTGCCGCTTCCTGGCATTCCGGACCCCGGCCCCTCTGGGGAAAAAAGACAAAGACATTGAATGAGCGAATGCAAAGACATTACCCGAACGCTCATCCAGAACTTACCTGTCATTTACTGGAACTGCACGTTTCACTTCGGGTCGGCGCCATATCTCCGGCATTCCGAACCCCGGCCCCTAAGGGGAAAAAGACATAAGCGTTAGCGCTTGCTGCAATAAGACGATGAACATTATTATTAAGCTTGAACTTTTGAACTTGCTACAGAACTCTTACAGCGCCTTACCTGAATAGTCAAGCTTATTTGAACTCCCATCAAACCTCAATCCAGTGAAGTAACTGGGTTTCAACGCGCCCCTGCATCAGAAGCAGAATGGAGAACTCATCCTTCCAGACCCTAAGGTGAGACTTCACGGGGAATCGAGGAAGGGTATCGTGGAGGGTTGGAAGGGAGTGGGAGGCTTGAGCATTATTCCGTCAGTAGGTAATACTCCCTTTTCACGCACAGAGGAATATTCCTGCAAGCCAGTGAGTCCATCTTCAGAGTCCTGCGCTTCACCATAGAAGAAGCATCAGCACTCGAAGCCAGACCTGCGCCTCCGTGGGAATCAGGTGAGCGTGACACAATACCTGAACAATCGGGAAAACATCTGCATTAAAATTCTAGCTGAAGCAGATTGTGATGAATCCACTTTGACTCAAAACCCAGACAAGGCCAAAGAGCTTTCAAAACGAATGGACTGGATTAGAACAATTGCACGTATGAGATCTTCCAGGTTGTTTGCTTCATTCACTTTAAATAGGTCTACGATGACAACTTATTTGACCAAATTTCCGGACCCAGGCATTGGAGTAGATTTCCTGAGATTTAGGCTTTATCTTCTCCCAACTGTGGATGTTAAGCATATTAGAGACTCTGTAGGTACGCCTAATTCAGGCTGTTGATGGGGGGTTAGTTACCCAGTCTCTGAAGCATTTTCGGATTGATTTCCCTGGAACATTAGAGTTGAGGATTATAGGGCTGACAAGATGTTCTCCTCAAAATTGGTGGTTGATTATGGATTGCTTCTGGCATAGATTGGCCTCGGGTAACAAAGTCTGTTTAACGTTTGATGTAGTACAACTTCTGAGAGATTGAAATTTACTAACACTCCCAAAATAATAGAGATATGCAAGAGTTCTGTTTCATTTAAATTCTAATCTCTAAGTGGAGTTGTTTTGCTTCTCTGGTTTTTATGTACTTTTATTTTACGTGTTCTCTTTTGGTTTTCTTTGTGGTTCAGTAACTTTTCTTTTAAAAGGAAAATAATGTTTTATAATAAGAAAGTGTTTAAATGATGTAAAGTTTGAATAGTTGCTTTTGGAATATGTCTGTTGGTTTGGATTTTTGTCGCTGTGTGTAATTGTTTATGATGTTTTGTGAAAAGTCAAATTGTATTTGACTACATCACAATAAAAAAATAAAAATACACAGTAATAATTTTAACAATGTCAGAAACCTGGAGTGAATATGCCATCTCGGGTTGCTGATATTGATGTTACTGTGGCCAGATGGTAACATCCCAATAGAACTCCCTATGAATGTGGCCTACTCTTCAGTGGAAGTCCAGTTTAATAAGGGGTTAGTGAGTTTAGTGTAATTTACACTACTCCAAAATATCCAAAAATCCTGAGCGCTATAATATGTGGCTAAGAGCTGCCACTATTCTGTAGTTAATTTCCTCCTATGCCTTCTAAGCAATCTTTAATATTCAGCCTCCCTTTTATGCACTGCTGGCTTTAACTCACTTACAGCTAGTTTTTTGCTGTTGTAAAGAATAAAGGTCTAGTCTAGCAGATTTCTTTGCAGTTGGCATCTCCTTATGTCTATGCTGATTATTTATTTTCAGGTTGACGGAAGATCTATGTGGGTCGTATTTTCTTTCACAAGCTAAATTATTGACTATGTGAGAGATAGTCTCTTCATAGTTTAGAGAGATGGACCTATGTTCACTTTTTGCATGTTATCGTTCCTGTGGGTGATTAAGGTCATGCAGTCAATCCATACTATAGCTACATTAGTTGTACTCCAGATTATTCTGTTCATACTGGCATTAATAGAGGTGTTGCCAGTCATTAAGAATTATTACCTGGCCCCTCTAAATTCAAATATGTAAGTAGATTGAAATGATCACTCTCTTCATGTGTAATACTTTTCATGTCCATTATGTTAGGTGCAAATGACCGGTGAACGAATATGTAGTCAATAGTGGTTGCACAGTTTGTAGAAATCCTTGTATAATGGGCTGGTTTGTCACTTTGGCAGTAGCCGTTTAGCATTATAAAGCCATGAGAATAGATAAGGTTAGCCCAGTTATGGCCTTCCTTATATTTACGTTTCTGTTTAGGATTGTGCATCAGTGCTTGTGTCCCGTACAATTTACTCGCTGTGTATACAAGATGGGATGGGATATTAGAGTTAAAGTCTCCCATGATTGTGTGTGAAATTTCAGAAGCCACAAGTTTTCATAGCCTTTCAATCGATTTCATGACGGACATGTGGACTTTGTTGGCAGGGGCCTCATAGATGTTAGTAATTAGCAGAGTAAGTACCTAATGGGCATCTACAATGTTGTCTGCCAATAAGAACAGAAGTGGAAGTACTTTCAGTTTTGGTGGGATTAAAAATGTTTTCAACAATAAGTAATATTCCTTAGTGGCCAAAGTCTGGATGGTTTGGAGACCATCAATGCCCATAGAATTAACCATACCTGTTTCTTGCAGGGTCACCAAGCTAAAGTTTGTTATATTATTCAGAAGACCATTTTCTCCAGCGTAGTGGGCATGTACTTGTGTGTTCTACGGAAGTAGCAAAAACAGAGAGTCAAGGCCACTGCAAGTTCCTTGGTTAAAGGATTGATAGCAACCATTGCCCGCCTGAATCCATGGGGTCATCCTTTTCTACGTTCAGGCGGGTTTTGCTGTGAGTGCCATCAATCGAGGAGTGGCTATTGTTGTTACTAGTTCTACTTGTTATGCTCCATTTAGTGACATGGCTCCCAGTGGGGTTGCTGTTATAACGGTAAGTCGTGTATGAGTAATGGCCCATGGATTGAGCCAGTTCAGTTCTTCTCATAACAGGATTTGAGTGCTCAATTTGTATTTAATAGCTCGGAGATCTAGATCATAATAGAATGACATTACAGATTCCAGGAATGTGGGGGGAGTGAAATAGACTATATCAGTTGAAAATAGAGAGTCTTCTAACTGGTCAACTAGTAAGAGGTCATCAGGGTTAATCCCCTGAACTAGGAAAATTTGGTGCAACAATTGTAAAAGAGTTGACACGTTAAGCTGATAGTTGTTACTATGGCAAAATAGGCTCCTCACTTTAAGCACTTGGACAGCTATATCTAAGGGCATACTCCTCTGCCCACTGTCTCTCTTCATGCCACCTAATGTCACTTCAGAGGTTTTACTGTTCAAGCGTATGAAGAACTTTTCTCTAGACCTCTTGGCAGCCTTGGTTATAGGTGCTGAGGTTGGGCTAGGTTCAACATTTCCCAGAGTGAATAGCTTCTCCATTTCTTCTAGGATACCCATTTTGTCATGTGTGGAAGTTTCATTGTTCTGTCAAGTATGAGTATCAAGCTTATGATGACCCCCAGTCAAATAGTTGTGTATGTCTTTTGTGCCTGCTGCCACATCATTGTCATTTCCTGTTGGGTTTACTGTAATAGATTTCTGAGTCAGGTATGTTTCTTGTTTTATTCCTTATGGTACTCTTATCATGTGGAGGGTTTTGACCCATGTGGAATCATTAGACGGGGTAAATATGGGGATTAAGCTGTCGCTGCCCATCATTTTACCCCAGAACAAAAATAAATCATTGGAGTGCGTAAAGATGGGGATGCGCTGTCGCCGCCCATCATTTCATCCCAGAATCCAGGAGAGCCTCGCAGTTGTGCGCACACCAAAATGGTTACCTAACTTGCCACCCACCAGTGTAAAGAAAGGTCTTTGTTAACAAAATCCACTGTTACTGATGTCAAAAAGTTGCTGAAATCGTGACTCATTGGACCACTTTAAAGATTCAACCCTTTTGTGGGGTTCCACATAACCATTTTACTGTAAGGAGCCCCATCAAAACAATGTTAAGCAAGGATTTACTACCATGTAAGAACCATTCCTGTTTAGAATGCATTAATCCAAGAAAATCCCAAAATTGCATGCAGTACCAACAAAATCCTCAAGGGGGAGCTAGCAGTCTAAACTCTGACAGGAGAATTGAGTGCAGTTGCTGACAAAGGGATTTGACTCAGGTGACTTCAAAGGCTGCATTTTAATTAAAAATTAGCCACATGCTGTTCCCAGAGGCCTGAAGCCTGGGAAACCCTATCACCTCAAGAGCTTCACACCAGGAGTTAGAATCTCACATGACCTCTTGATTGATAGAAGGCAGACTGGCTGGGAGCTTCCCAGAGACCACACAATGGCCCCTTTCCTCTGAAAGGAATATGTTGATTTTGACTGTGTAATGTCAACAAAGCCCTGCCTGCCCAGAGGACTGACCCACCCAAGTCTTGGAGGCGGACCTCAACACTCTGAGGACTGAATTGGAAGTAAAATATATATTTTACAAAAACACTGATAACTCTTTGTAATCAAATGACAGAAATGTATAACTTTGAGAGCTTTAATTTAAAAAATGTACCTTTAATTCAAGACTAAACTCGAATTTGTGTGATGTTCTGGGGCAAAACCCCATTGTTTATTAATATTACAGACTCCCTGTTTCAGCTAGACAAACGAAAATGCATTGGTATGTGGGTAGATATGTGAGGAACAGTTGTATAAAATTTAATGAAGATCCAATGTTGTTTAGCACATTAAAAAGTGCTAGAAGTTGCCATTTATGAATGCAAGCTCCCAGGAAGAGCAGAGTTTGAACAGGGGATACCTCCTGTAATGCATGATGGGTGCATATGATTTTAAAACAATATGTACCTCTGCAAATATGTATTTGTTTCAAATCTAGATTTGTGTGTAAGTTGACAGGAGGAGTGGACTTTCTGCAGGCTGTAAAATGACATCCCTCTGACTCACAGTTCATTCTCCAATCAAATGAGAAATGGAAGTTTGACCAATTAGAAGCTGAGAGAGAGGTAGGGTCAGTGATGCTAGAACACACCCACATTCTAAAACACATAAAAGCAGACAGACAGGACAGATAGAGACCTTCAACTCCATTTGCTGCAACGCACTCTGCCGGACCATACAACATCCAGAGATCCATACTTTACCTCCATCAAACCTCCAAAGAGACCAGACCAGAGAGAAAGCAGTGCTTTACTAAGAGACCAGACCAGAGAGACCCAGACCAGCAGAGAGAGTGACCAGAGCCCAGTCTAAAACCCTGACCAGATCCGTGATGAGGCCCATTTAATTCAAGAATATAGTGTGAGTACCCAGCAGAACTGTGTAGAACCAATCTCTTAGTTTAAATTCATCTAATTCAATCTATTTAACCTAAGTAGAACTGCCTCCTAGCTGTCACCTGTCATTTCTAGTTGCAAGCTGCACTTGTCATTTTGAGCTTTTGAAATTTGCAAACCCAAAAACGACCTTTATTAAATCGCTCATATCTCCGCGACCGTTTGGGCTTAGAATAGTAGCTTTGAATCGTACCAAGAACCGCATTCCTACCCCTTATAGTTTTACCGCAATCGCGGAACACGCATCCGCGAATTTTACCGCGATTTGCAATTTCTTCACATGTAAAAACTGATGCTGCTTGCCTTCCATTTGCCAGAAATTCGTTTAACCTGCTAACTATCCCTGCCTCATTGCTAGTGTGAGCCTGGACTGATATTAACTAGATACCACTCACCCTGAACCTCTGAAAGGGAATTAAAAAGCATTTCCAGCATATTTCTCATCCATTGCTAGCACCTATCAAAGCAATTTGGGCCTGTGATTTCAAAACTCCTATCTGTTTTCTGTTGTCTAAGCTTGCTGGATTGAACTGATTACATTGATTGCATTTCTGAGAACTGTGTGTTTTCCTCCCATTTCCTTGCATTGCATAAAGAGGGGGGGGAGTGAATAGCCAGAGAAGAGTGATTACATTGTTTGGTTGAAATCATATTGAGTATTTTCTGTACTGCATTCATTGAATATTGCATCCACCTGAGCTTACATAAAGCATCCTCTACCACATTGTACTTTTGTTCCTAATTACCAGTGTGCTACCTTATCCATTTCATCTCAACTCCTTAGTAATTATAAAGAAGTGTGCTAGTGCCAGATTCTCTGTTGTCAATCTTTATCATATCAGATTAAGTGTGCTATTCAATTATTAATTTATTATAAAGTGTCATATATATATCTATTGTTTAAATCATCAAATAAACCCTTTTAACTTGCAAAACAGAACTACTTCTTGGCTCAGTGGGGTCAGGGGGATTCCAAGAGAGGGGTGTTATATAGGGGTAGTCATCCAGAACGCATGAACTGGACCTAAAGATATATCAATAAGGGTTTTCATTCAGTATTATAGACTAGGCGTTGACTTAGCTGTAGTGTTGAATTGCATCCTCTTACAAAGTGGGGGCTCGAGCCGAGACGTTGGGTTAGATTTACCACTTGTGCAGCTTAATACAGTGTGCTAACTGACGGGATACATACATCCGGTCGGATCACCACGCTGCATTACGCTGTGAAGCATTCCTCAAAAGGGACACTCCAAGAAAAGTTCTGTTCTGCAAAACTAAAATACTAACTTCTGTAAGTCAGGACAGAGACCAATCTCTAGAATGACGACCTTGGTAGATATGAAAATAGCCAGAGAGCACTTCTTACACAAACTATTTGTGAGAGGTGAATGGACTCACCAGGACCAAACAGTCTGGTTGCAGGCCATCACGCAACAGGTCACTGAAACAGGGTCAGATATATATAGAGATCAGGGTCCATTACACGTGGCCCTGAGTGAACTATATATGGCTCCTAAAGCCAAAGATGAACACAATAAGATTGCCAGGGTAGCGGCGTATTTATATTTACATATGGGAGCCGTGCAGGACAAATGTGCTGAAGGCCAAGATCTGGCGAGTAGGCAACTGCTGGCATTACAGAAGGTCCAATCTGACCTGGTCTCTTCTGAGCAGAGGCTGCAGAGGAGCCAGGAGTCAGAAAATGACAGCAGACTGTACATCACTAAAATGAGGGAGGATATGGATGTGCTGCAAAAGGAAAAGTCAGAACAGGATACCAGATTTCTGGCCCTGCAGAAGGAGCACCAAGATAGTTTGGACTCCTTACTGCAGAGCCAGAAAAAGCTGGAGCAACAATTAGACTTTAACAGGGCATGCACGGAGCAGGTAGCCACCCTGCAAAGTCATCTAGATAGAGTGAAGGTAGAGAGCAACAAGCTGATCTTGAAAGACCTGGATACCCAGGCAGAGTTTGATGAGGAGCGCCAAAAAGCTGGTGCCCTTCAACGGCAAAGGGACGACCTGGCGGCACAAATGCAGGCTCTTAGTCAGGAAAGAGACGCCTTAGGCCAGGAAGTCTGCCATTTAAAAAGAAAAATGGAAGAAAATCACCTGGCCCACCAGGGACTGGGTGATCTCCAAAAAGAACACCAGAACTTGTTAGAGCACACCAGGAGGGTGGAGGATGCTCTAGCAAGAAAGGAGCAGGCCAATAGGGACACAGCTCAGGAGGTAACCCTCCTGCAGCAAAGACTGGCCCAGTTCTCCAGGACCAACCAGGAAGCACAGAGGGAAAACGAGGCCCTCTGTGAACACAATGATAGGCTCCAACAACAGGTAGCGATGCAGGAGAGACTGATAGAGTCCAGTAAGGCCTTAACTGAAGAACTGAAGGCACAAATGCAGGCTCTTGCATTGCAACAGGGAGCAGGGGCGGATAGAGATGAGGTTCGCTGGGAAAGGGAAACTCCGGAGCATAACCTCAGGAGCCCTAGTACCAGAGGCCCTCATACCTCTCAGTCCCTGGACTCTGCCACCCCCATGTTCCCTGGCGCACATGAGCACAGGGCCACAGAGATGGCAGATTACTATCCAGCTAAGAGTATGGGGCTCATAGGCCAGAACCACTCAGGAATGGAGGGGTGGGCATCCGGGTATGGGCACCCAAGTACAGTACAGTTCAATGGGGAACCCCAGGAGAGTAGGCCCATTAAGGGCATCCTGAAAACCTCTGCCCAGTTAGGTCAGTGGAGGGGGTACCCATCAAATCCTGGCAGCAAGGAGGAATCTGAAGACCCCTCTGAACTGCGCAGGACACAGGAGACCAGGTCCCCACATTCTGCCAGCCATTCCCAGGCTCGCAGAATCCGGGAAAACCTGGAAGAACAGACGGGAACCTCTGGGAGCAGTGCCTCTGAGTCCGAGGAAGAATGGACAAGGGTTACCCGAACCAAAAAGGCCAATAAGGCAAAAAGGGCCTTGCTTAAGGACCCTTTAAAGCAGATTAAGGCGATCAGGAGCGTCATCACGCCTTACCATAAGAACGCTAAGTATTCTGTTTGGGAGCACTTAGAGTTGTTTGAACAAATGATGGAGACTTTCCATTTGAAGGACAGCCAAAGCTGTATTCAATATGTAAAGTGGACATTCTCCCCGGAATACTCCAGTTTCTTTGCGGGGCTGGAGGACCAAAATCATTTAAGATGGTCCACATATAAGGCGGCCATCCTGAAACATTTTTCTGTTCACAGAAATCCTCAAGAGGCTCGCAAGGCGGCCTACAATTTGCAATGTGGGGAGGATCAGGCCCCACGAGAATTTGTGCAGGAGTTAAAGCGTGCTTTTGCGCAAACCACCAGAAGGGTGCGCACAGATAGTAGAGAGTTTGTCAATACATTTTTCCATGCCTTGCCCAAATATATCATGACCCAGCTCGTGAGGGATTTTCACGAGAAAAGATCTTTAGACTGGGTCATTGAACAGGCTACCCGGATCTATGAGGTGCAGAAGCCCATAGAAAATAAAAGTAATGCCCAGAAAAACCCCAAAGCCAACAGCACCCCTGCTGCTGCCAAGGTGGCAGAGGTAAAGGTTACCCCCGTTTTGGATTTGGAGATGGGGGGGCCTAAAAACCTGCCTGCACCTAATAATGCTAGGCCCAGGAGGTCCTCGGGTCAGTCACAGACAGGGAGCCAAGGAGGCAGCCCCACAAATGGGGTCCCTCGCTCTCCTGATTATGTAAGTCCCCGTTACAAGGGAAATCGACCCATCCTGGGTTATGTGTGGACTCCTCCAGCCCAAGGGGGGGGATCCAGACAAGCACCTAACCCAGGGAACTTCCCTCCAAACTTCCCACAGGAGGGCAGAAATTTACCAAACCCTGGGCAGGACTTTTTCCCCAGATATCCACCCGACTTCCAGCCCCAAAACCATCCATCCTTCTTTCCCCAATTCCCTGAGCCCAGACCACTGAATCCGGGAGAGGGGAGGCCAAGGGTGGAGGGGTACCCAAATCTTCCCAACCCGGGGTATTACCAGAGGAGGGACAGCTACCCTTCCCGGGATCAGCCCAGGGGAGAAAACAGGGCCCCGTATCAGCCTGAGCGGGTTTCCCAGTTAGAGCGCCAGGTTCAAAACATGGCGCGGGACCTGGGTCACATACTGAGGGCTCAGCAGAACCCTCAGATGGGCGTGCCGGCGCAGAACGCACCCAACTCTGGACCTGGTGCTCCAGAACAATGACGGGGGCAGCACCCCGATAACTCACCGGTTCCCAGGGAGGAGGCACAAAGGGAAGGGGGGTGTAAAGCCTTGGAGGAAGCTTCCTTCCTCACTTGTAAACAGCCCCTGGAAACCCAGGAACCGGAAACGAAATCTCTTGCCCCTGAAAGTCTGCCACCTAAGGAGCAGAGGGGGGGTAGGAGAAACAAAAGACCCAAACAGACTCAGTTTGAGGAGGAGGTACAGATCTTCCAATTTGAGGGAGAGGGATCCTCAGAGGATCCTGGGAAAAGGATCTTCTCCTTCAGAGAGGGGGGAACTCCTCCCAAAGAAAAATGGGTCCCTAGGGATGCAAATCCAGACTGGGGAGATGTGGAGACTGAGCTACCGCCGCCCACCATCTCATCCCAGAACCAACAGCAAGAAAATGCCCTGGTTCAAACCCATCCTGGGGACTGCCTCCAAAAACGGGGGGGCAGCCCAGAACCGGAACCAGGGGAACCCACAATGGCTCTGATCTCCAGTTGCCAACTTTTTCTTTCAGATTCCCAAGACTCTCCACAGAATTCTGCCCAAATCTCTTCGCTAGCGATGTCCAAAACCAGAAAGTTAGCCCACCAGTTGTCCAAAAATGTACATTATCTGTGCCCCCTTGAGGAGAAGGAGGGAAGATATTATGCACCGGTACAAGTACAGGGGCAGGGTACAATCTCGGCACTGGTGGACACTGGATCTCAAGCTACCCTTCTGTCCAGAAGGGCCTTTGACGAACTGAATGCAGGAAGGGGAGAGAATTACCAAATTCCTCTCACCTCTCTTCCTGGACAACTGCAGAACTTTGACGGGAAGGAAATTCCCGTTGAGGGGACTGCAGACTTGGACATTAAGATCGGGCGACACAAGTTGAAACACCCGGTCATAGTTGTGACCCCGGAGGGCACCCCTTGTTTACTAGGGAATGACCTCCTGAGAAGGTTGTCACCCCTAATAGATTGTGTAAACAAGGTCCTCTGGACCCAGACTAGCCGACCAATAAAATTGAAACAGAGTGTCAACCATGTTAGTTTAAACGGCACATGCCACATGGTTGAACAAAAATCTGACCAAGTAGAATTTCACTTCCAGAACAACCAGATTCCAGACGTGACAGTAATAGCAGTAGGACAACAGACTGGTGATGGGGGGTCCTCTCTATTTCTGAAAATCAACCTTCCTTCCAGTTTAAGGTGGTATTCCACGCTGGAAGGAAATACTCTGAAATTCTATACCAATCCACAATCTGAAACTCCCACTCCTATAGTCCAGAAAGATGTGAAATCAGCTCAAAGCCTGGCTGATATTCAGCAAATTGGAGAGCAGTTGTTCATCCCTGTTCAGTTAAATGATGGGAAGGACTCTGTTCTCGCTCGAGTGTGTGTGAACAACGGTAAGAGCTTCATCAGCGAAGCCATGTTCCGCCAACTCCCAAAAGATCCAGCCATTCCCACCTTCAAACTGATAGACAAATGGGAAATGGACCTGGAAGCACCTAATTCCAAACATCTCCTGCCAAGCAGGTGTATGCTCAAAATCTCCATTGGCAACAAGAGCATAGTCCACAATTGTTGGGTCGTGCGAGACGTCCCTGCCGCCTTTTACTTAGGCAGTGACATTCTCAATCGCTTTGCCATTAGTTTGGACCTAATAAACTTCAAAGCTTGGTCCCGATTAGCGGATAATCCCATGGGCTTTGATGATCCAGAAAAAGCATTTAGGTCAGCTCAATTGCTACCTTATGCAGTTGAAATTCAGGTTAAAGAGGAAGTCACCATCCCAGAAAGGACCCGACAATTCTCCCTGGAAGTGAAAGTTAAAAGGGGACAAGAGTTGAAAAACCCTGATGCTTACATACATCTAAATGCTTCTCTCCAACAGCAAGGGTTGGGGGTAAACCCAACACCATTAGTCAACATAGGACATGACACCATTCCAATAGAGGTGGATAACAGCGACTTAAAGAGTATTACTCTAGCCGCAGGCACCATTATTGGAATGGCGGTTGATGACCGACATTTCTCCATTGATCTTAGAAATGAACTGTTAGGACCAATCCCCAAGGACTGTTTTGACAGTGACAGTGATGACAATACAACACCAGACAGGATTTTTACCCGGCATGGGGGGAACTTCCTGGTGTACACTTCCTGCCCCTATGGTAAGGAAGATGTGACGTGTGACTTCAGGAGGGATGAGGTGATTTTCCAGGTACATGAGGGCTGCCTTTCCCACCTGAAGCCTCCAGTCCAAATCAGCACTCTGACCAGGGACTTCTCCACCCAGCTGGAGGAGGCCGCGGAGATAGCCAAACCAGAAGTCTTTCCAGGCTTCAGGCAGATGGTGGAAGAGAGAGTCAACCTAGCTGATGCCTGTGTGACTCTGGAACAAAAGCAAAAGTTGAAACAAGTTTTCTTGGATTTCCAAGATCTCTTTGCGGTAGACTCATATGACTGTGGTCGCACTGACATCCACACAACAACAATCCCCACGGACCCTGGCATGACTCCTGTGTTTGTGAAGCAATATCGCTTGCCTCTCGCATCAATGGAGTCCCTTACTGAAATAATTAAGAACCTTGAGTCCCGGGGAATAATCCGTCAAGTCCACAGCACCTTCAATAATCCGGTGCTGGGGATATTGAAGCCAAACGGCCAGTGGAGACTCTGTGCCGACCTCAGGGAGCTCAACAAACGGGTCCATACTTCCCGATGGCCTCTGCCCTACATTGACCAAGGGCTGGCCCAGATCCAGGGGTCACAGGTATTCACTGCAATAGACCTGACCAATGGATACTGGACTGTGCCTGTCAGTAGGGAGGACCAATACAAGCTGGCTTTTACCTTTGGGGGCCAGCAGTACACCTGGACCCAGACTCCCTTCGGATACCTCAACTCCGGCAATGAATTCAACATTTTTCTACACAAGGCCATGCCTGACTTGGGTGCAAGGGGTAACCTGGCTTATGTAGATGATGTCCTCATCAAAAGTTCATCTGTGGAGGAACACATAGCGGAGATCCGTTATGTTCTGACACAGTTGAGGGCCGCCGGAGCAAAACTTTCCTTTCAGAAAGCACAGTGGTGTAGAACCCGTGTTAATTTCTTGGGGCATGAGATTACTCCTCAGGGCCTCTGTCCCCAGGAAAAGAAAGTGGAAGCACTTCAGAAACTGAAAGACCCCACAACTCTGCGGGAACTAAGGAGCCTCCTTGGACTGACTAATTACAGCAGAAAGTTCATTGAGGGCTACGCAGAGATCACTAGACCCCTGATTCATCTCCTGAAGGGGGGGGTCAAGTGGGAATGGGGCCCAGAACAATCCGAGGCAGTAAGACAACTCAAGAGAAGCCTCTCACAAGCGCCTTGCCTAGCTTACCCTGTCAGAAACAAGGAGTTCTTCCTGGAGACAGGGTTCTCTAATACGTGCTTGACGGCAGTATTATACCAGAAGCATGACAAGGTCAATAAAGTAATCTCCTATGCGAGCAAAACTTTATCCTCTGTGGAGGAAAAATTCAACGATTGTGAGAAGGCACTCCTGGCAACGGTGTGGGCATTGAAGAATTACCGCCCGTTTATCCAGGGGGAACACATCATAGTGGAGACTCCACACCAGCCTCTGCAATATCTCCAAAGTGACAGAATCCGGGCCGGAAATGTGAGTAATTCCCGAATTACTTCCTGGATTCTGTCAATGCAAGGCTTTCCTGTGGAGGTCAGATATGGCCAAAACAAGAAGAGTCCCCTCGCGCAAGGTCTGGCTGACTTGCATGATTGTGCCAGAGAAAACTGTCTCGAGGACGAAAGTCTGAAAATCAAGGACAACATGGAGGCATACCTTAATTCCCCCCACAAAGTCTTTGAAGAAGACAAGTGTGAGGGAATGCCCACTGTCTATGTGGATGGATGCTCTTACCATGTTGACAACAACGGGGAGAAAGAACTGGTGGCCGGCGTAGGGAATGCATGGGTGAATGAGTCCCCAGAACCCTCCGCTGGATACAAAATTGGTCCCCGAAGTAGTCAGGTGGCAGAATTGATGGCTGTGCATCAAGCCATCCTCACTGCTGTCCAGCATCAACTCCACGAACTGGTCATAATCACAGATTCGGATTATGTATGGAACGGGTTCGTGGAGCACCTGGTTAATTGGAAAACCAGAGGCATGTTATGTGCTAACAACAAACCCTTGAAACATGGGAAGTTGATCCAAAACATTGATGATCTGGTCACATCGAATGGGATGACCATTTACTGGAAAAAGATTAAGGGTCATTCCAAAGTAGAGGGACCAGACAAAACTGGAAATGACTTAGCTGATCAGCTGGCCAAAACTGGGGCCATCCAAGGGGATCTAATTGAGATTGAGTCCCTGTTGGGGGAAATCCAGGTCACTGCTATCACTAGGTCCCAGACAAATGCTCACAACGACCTTTCAATTGCACAATGGAGTAAGGAGACCCCTGATGCTGATTTGATTACCGCTCAGAAGGGGGATCCAATTATTGGTAAATTTTACCAGCACCTTGAGGACCCTGAGAACTTTCCCCTGACGGATACCGATTACATTGGGAAAGAGGACCTAAGAGTGTTGATGAAATGTCCAAAAATGTTCCGGATCCAAGACGGTTTGTTGCTAAGGAAATCCAAAGCTGGCCACGACCAGTGGGTGGTTCCTACCTCATTCCGAAGCCTGATGTTAAGTCACGCCCATGATGCGGCCACCGCCGGTCATAGGGGGTTTCACACAACATTGGAAATCTTAAGAGAGGTTGCATACTGGCCACACATGGGCCAGGACCTCAACCAATATTTGAAGGGTTGTCTTGTGTGTGCACAATTTCAGCCGACATCCCTCACACACCGGGCGCCTTTACAAAAGAGGGGAATGACACTGCCATGGTCAGATTTACAAATCGACTTTGTAGGCCCTGTGATTCGCTCGGCTAGGGGGAATAAGTACATGTTGACTGTGACATGCTTGTTTACCAAGTGGGTGGAATGTCTCCCAGCCCCAAATTGCAAGGCAGAAACTGCAGCTGCCTTGATGATTAACCACATCTTTTCCCGTTTTGGTCTACCTCAAAGGATTGAGTCAGACAGAGGTAGCCACTTCACCAGTGAGGTAATGACAAAGATGTGGGAGATACTGGGGGTCAAGAGAAAGCTGCATATTGCTTATCGACCAGCTTCTTCTGGGGCAGTAGAGAGATATAACCGAACCATTGTGAGCATATTAAAGAAGTTTGTGGCAGATTCTGGGCCAAGTTGGGATATCCGATTACCTCTGGTCCTAATGGCCATCAGATCTACCCCTTCATCTGCAACCAAAATGTCACCATTTGAGTTGATGACTGGGCGCAAGATGGTGCTTCCTCAGCATTTGCTCTACAGGACCCAAGAGCAGACACTGATAAATGCCTCCACTACTCATGAGTATGTAGAGAATTTAAGGAAACACCTCCAACATGCTTTTGCTTATGCTCAGCGGAATCTAGAAAGATCAGCTGATAGCATGAAGACCCATTATGACCTGAAAACTTCCAGGAAGGAATATCAGGTGGGAGACCGGGTCTATCTATACAACTTCCAAAGGAACCAGGCCAAGCAGCGAAAATTTTTGCCTACATGGAAGGGACCCTTTGAGATCGTCGATAAGATCTCCCCTGTGGCCTACAAGATCCGCATCCCCAAAGGCGGTTCGGCAGAGGGGGAAGACAAGTGGGTCCACATTAACCAGCTAAAGTGTTGCCATCCCAGGCACACTCTGCAACAACTGGAGGAATCCTCTGGAATCCTAGCAGGCACTGTCTCAGACTAATTCAGTTCCAATCATAAAACATACCACATCTAGTCTCTAAAATATTGTGATTGCATGAAACTGTCTCTTAGTTATACTGTTTTTTATCAAAATAAGAATGTAATGTTTCGTTATGATGAAATGCATATGCCGCCCCACTATCTCAACAGTGGTGGAAAGACGTCTATGAGTAGGTATTGCCGCTCTTCCTTTGTCGTCCTAGGAGAAAGAAAACCGGGAGACGGGCCAAGGAGGACGATCCGGAGACCGGGAGCAGAGACGCAATGGGCTCGGGGTACCGCCCAATATTCCCATCAGGACCGGCGAGGAGAACTGATCGATCTGACCGGATGGAGAGGAAGATGCTGAACTGTGCCATCTACAGAATTGGAAGAAGATAATGTGGACATACCAGCGCCAGGGTTCAAAACCTCCCTTGCAACCGACTCCCCCTCTACTCAAGTCAAAGCGCAGTCGGGCGGGGGGGTTTGTGGAGGGTTTTGACCCATGTGGAATCATTAGACGGGGTAAATATGGGGATTAAGCTGTCGCTGCCCATCATTTTACCCCAGAACAAAAATAAATCATTGGAGTGCGTAAAGATGGGGATGCGCTGTCGCCGCCCATCATTTCATCCCAGAATCCAGGAGAGCTGCGCAGTTGTGCGCACACCAAAATGGTTACCTAACTTGCCACCCACCAGTGTAAAGAAAGGTCTTTGTTAACAAAATCCACTGTTACTGATGTCAAAAAGTTGCTGAAATCGTGACTCATTGGACCACTTTAAAGATTCAACCCTTTTGTGGGGTTCCACATAACCATTTTACTGTAAGGAGCCCCATCAAAACAATGTTAAGCAAGGATTTACTACCATGTAAGAACCATTCCTGTTTAGAATGCATTAATCCAAGAAAATCCCAAAATTGCATGCAGTACCAACAAAATCCTCAAGGGGGAGCTGGCGGTCTAAACTCTGACAGGAGAATTGAGTGCAGTTGCTGACAAAGGGATTTGACTCAGGTGACTTCAAAGGCTGCATTTTAATTAAAAATTAGCCACATGCTGTTCCCAGAGGCCTGAAGCCTGGGAAACCCTATCACCTCAAGAGCTTCACACCAGGAGTTAGAATCTCACATGACCTCTTGATTGATAGAAGGCAGACTGGCTGGGAGCTTCCCAGAGACCACACAATGGCCCCTTTCCTCTGAAAGGAATATGTTGATTTTGACTGTGTAATGTCAACAAAGCCCTGCCTGCCCAGAGGACTGACCCACCCAAGTCTTGGAGGCGGACCTCAACACTCTGAGGACTGAATTGGAAGTAAAATATATATTTTACAAAAACACTGATAACTCTTTGTAATCAAATGACAGAAATGTATAACTTTGAGAGCTTTAATTTAAAAAATGTACCTTTAATTCAAGACTAAACTCGAATTTGTGTGATGTTCTGGGGCAAAACCCCATTGTTTATTAATATTACAGACTCCCTGTTTCAGCTAGACAAACGAAAATGCATTGGTATGTGGGTAGATATGTGAGGAACAGTTGTATAAAATTTAATGAAGATCCAATGTTGTTTAGCACATTAAAAAGTGCTAGAAGTTGCCATTTATGAATGCAAGCTCCCAGGAAGAGCAGAGTTTGAACAGGGGATACCTCCTGTAATGCATGATGGGTGCATATGATTTTAAAACAATATGTACCTCTGCAAATATGTATTTGTTTCAAATCTAGATTTGTGTGTAAGTTGACAGGAGGAGTGGACTTTCTGCAGGCTGTAAAATGACATCCCTCTGACTCACAGTTAATTCTCCAATCAAATGAGAAATGGAAGTTTGACCAATTAGAAGCTGAGAGAGAGGTAGGGTCAGTGATGCTAGAACACACCCACATTCTAAAACACATAAAAGCAGACAGACAGGACAGATAGAGACCTTCAACTCCATTTGCTGCAACGCACTCTGCCGGACCATACAACATCCAGAGATCCATACTTTACCTCCATCAAACCTCCAAAGAGACCAGACCAGAGAGAAAGCAGTGCTGTACTAAGAGACCAGACCAGAGAGACCCAGACCAGCAGAGAGAGTGACCAGAGCCCAGTCTAAAACCCTGACCAGATCCGTGATGAGGCCCATTTAATTCAAGAATATAGTGTGAGTACCCAGCAGAACTGTGTAGAACCAATCTCTTAGTTTAAATTCATCTAATTCAATCTATTTAACCTAAGTAGAACTGCCTCCTAGCTGTCACCTGTCATTTCTAGTTGCAAGCTGCACTTGTCATTTTGAGCTTTTGAAATTTGCAAACCCAAAAACGACCTTTATTAAATCGCTCATATCTCCGCGACCGTTTGGGCTAGAGACTTGCAGTAACTTTCCTCTGATAGCTTAGAATAGTAGCTTTGAATCGTACCAAGAACCGCATTCCTACCCCTTATAGTTTTACCGCAATCGCGGAACACGCATCCGCGAATTTTACCGCGATTTGCAATTTCTTCACATGTAAAAACTGATGCTGCTTGCCTTCCATTTGCCAGAAATTAGTTTAACCTGCTAACTATCCCTGCCTCATTGCTAGTGTGAGCCTGGACTGATATTAACTAGATACCACTCACCCTGAACCTCTGAAAGGGAATTAAAAAGCATTTCCAGCATATTTCTCATCCATTGCTAGCACCTATCAAAGCAATTTGGGCCTGTGATTTCAAAACTCCTATCTGTTTTCTGTTGTCTAAGCTTGCTGGATTGAACTGATTACATTGATTGCATTTCTGAGAACTGTGTGTTTTCCTCCCATTTCCTTGCATTGCATAAAGAGGGGGGGGAGTGAATAGCCAGAGAAGAGTGATTACATTGTTTGGTTGAAATCATATTGAGTATTTTCTGTACTGCATTCATTGAATATTGCATCCACCTGAGCTTACATAAAGCATCCTCTACCACATTGTACTTTTGTTCCTAATTACCAGTGTGCTACCTTATCCATTTCATCTCAACTCCTTAGTAATTATAAAGAAGTGTGCTAGTGCCAGATTCTCTGTTGTCAATCTTTATCATATCAGATTAAGTGTGCTATTCAATTATTAATTTATTATAAAGTGTCATATATATATCTATTGTTTAAATCATCAAATAAACCCTTTTAACTTGCAAAACAGAACTACTTCTTGGCTCAGTGGGGTCAGGGGGATTCCAAGAGAGGGGTGTTATATAGGGGTAGTCATCCAGAACGCATGAACTGGACCTAAAGATATATCAATAAGGGTTTTCATTCAGTATTATAGACTAGGCGTTGACTTAGCTGTAGTGTTGAATTGCATCCTCTTACAATCATTGGAAAAGGCCAGATGGTAGAGGCCTTTGTCATCAACATTTGGTGTGACATGTGTAGTTCTGGAGTCAATCAAGGACAATTAGTTGCTATGTTTCTGTGTTTTTTGTTTAATTATTTTCCTCAGGTCTTTTTGGATTGTTTTCTGTTCTTATTTACCATTGTGTTTGCATAAGCTTCAGGATATGAAGTGTTTTGGTTGGCACAGTTAGTAGTGACATTGTTTAAGGCAGGGTCACTAGGGGCTGTCTTCCCAGAGACTAAGCCCACAGTGATATAAGGACGACCATCCTCTTCAACATCCCCCTCTTACCAGGCCACCAAATCTATCAGACCTACGTTGGAACAGTCTATAACTTCAATGATGGAATTGTTGTCTCTACAAGCTACCTTGATGAGCCGTCTTTCTGAAGTAAGTTGCAAAATAGTGCTATTTAGAAGTGTAGTGTGGATCTCAGATGTCTGCTGGATGTTTCCACACTGTTTGACTAAAGAGGTCAATAGGCATTCGAAGGCCTGAAGTTGAGCAAATGAGGGGTTCTCATTGGTGGTATGATTAACTGGATTTAATACATGTGAATACTGTAAGGATATTTGGCATGTTACAGCACAGAGTACAGCACTACTGCACAAGTAGCACATTTTTTTTTGCAGCACCACCACAAGGGTGCGGTGCATTGCTATATGGGTTACCAGATTAACAAGGAAAGACAGGCTATTCAGTCAAAAACGATTTTAACATATAAGATGCAAATCTATTTTTACAGTTAAAAGCACACGTGCTCATTTAAAAATGCACACTATTTTTCACCTGAAATGCCTATGGTGCGAGAGACACATTTGAAAATTAACAGCTAACCTATTAACCATTAACCTGACTAATAAAACCTTATTTAACATAACCCACTAATAAAATGTGTTCTCCACTGCAGAATTAGGCATACTCTGAAAACCATTTAAATGTGTGTGCAGATTTTTTTTTCTTCTCTTCTCTGCCTGATTCTCCGTGTTTTTGTGCACAGTAACTGCAGGAAGAAGGAAGTCAGATTTGCAACAATTGCAAATGTATAAGCGAAGCTATTGTTGAAGAGTAGGAGGATGAGAGATGATGGATTTCATTGGGACACGTCATACAGAGGGCTGAGAGGAAAGTTTTAGTGGGCAGTAACGGGGAAAAAGACAAGAGACATTTTTCTGCACTACTGGGGAGAAGAAGCTGGCTGTGGGGCTCCTGACTGAATGCAGATTCCTGTGTCCTGCTGCAGTCGAGATTGGGGAGAGCTGAAAGAAGGACCTTTCCACTGGCTGAGGCATTCCTATCTGCAAAAGCTGAGAATTCCAGGCAATGACCCCGGTTTGAGAAGGCAAGCGTTCCTTTTTGCTGGAGTTAATCCAAGGGAGCCACATTCACAAAGAGAACAGCCAAAGAGAACAACTAAAAAGATAAGGTAATGAGAAGTGTGGGAGCTGAGTGTGTACGGTAATATGCAGTCAGTGTAGGATTCCTGTGCGTGTCTTAATCAAGTGCTAATGTTGCAATTTGAGTTCTGTTCTCCGCCACTCTCTTTGCAGTGTGTCACAGACAATGCTTTGACTGTACCATTTTATTTCTGTAAAGAATGAGATCGTGTTTAAATACAACTTTTATAATACAGAAAAATATTTGAAAACAGACGGGTGATGTTTATTGTTTACCATTACAATGCTGATGATGTGGGGAGATTTTTAAACAGTGCAATGGTCATTTTAAGACAGATGTGTGCATGTCAGAATCAGTATGAATAATTGTGAGTGACTGTAGCATAGCTCGTTGGAGGTACATGAGCCAACGGGAAGAGAGACTCTCTGAACATAGCTCCCTACCGTATATAAGGTAGTGGAAATTACCACAAGACTACCACATATAGCTCTCTGTCGTAAATAAGTCAGTGAGTTCGCCCATGGTGGCACACCAACACTATCACTGGAAAATGTGGTATTCCTAGAATGCAGGTCTGAGGTCTCTCTAGTGATCACACGAAAAATCTAAGCAAAGATAAGGGATTCTGGACATTGGGGCCACAAATAAAACAAGGGAATTATGCTCACCAAAATACCACCAACCACGCCTACCAACCGCGCATACCAAATATGTATGCTTGGGTGCTGAAATAATGCATGTTCATTGTATTATTGTTGTACATGGCCCAATATGAATACAAGGAGTGATTGTTGCTAAGTTATATTTCGGCGGTAAGAAAATACCGTCAGGCCCCAAATATCCACAAAAATACCCTACATATTTATGGTGCATTGGCCGGGAAAGTGATCATAGAGTACCTACTGGGCGTGGCAAGCGTGTCTCACACTGCCATTTGCACATTAAAGGGAACCCATTTTATAATAGCAGTGTGCCACTAAAAACGAATTTCAGAATGTCACAAAGGGAAACCACATTCTCAGATCTAGTGCAATATTTAGAACCAAAGTTATTTGCACATGGGAATTGGTCTTCGAATAGAACGTTAGAATGGAGTAACCGCATTCAGGGTGAGGTGCAGAAAGAAAAACTAGACAGTATTTTTGCAGAAGGCAGCATAATTCAGGTCTGCCTTACAAGATTATTGAATGCAGCCGATAAAAGTGCAGAGAAAGACTGTTTAATACGGCTATGCGGCAAAATATGGTTTATTTTAAACAAGTCCCTGCGAATGCAAGAGAATGATACTCAGCTAATTAACAGGTTAAAGACTGAATTAGAGGGGGCAAGTAAAAATCAGGAAATGTTGAGAGCAGAATTGGATGTATGCCAAAAAGACATGCAATTAAAATGCAGAGACTTTGATACTCAGTTATCCAAAAGCAAGAAACAATTTGAAGATAGTGAGCAAGAATTGGCACACTTAAAAGCCTTAGTGGATCACATTAGGCAGGATAAAGATGAGGTTGTTTCAGAAATGCAGATTTTACAAAAAGAACATTGTGAAAAAGAAGGTGATCTCCAGAGTGCAGAACAAGAAATGATTAAAATGATTCAAGAAATAGACAAAAGAAATAAAGAGTTCAATGAATGCCAAATGCAAATGTGCGACATGCAGGAGGCGATTAATAAAATGAGCGATGAAAATAATTATTTGCAGAATGAAGCAACCAGACTCCTTAAAAAGTGTAAGGACTTAGAACAGCAAATGTGCATTCCCAGGTCCCAAGAGAGGCGGCAGGGTACCACATTCAATGGAGTGGAGGTGAATTCTAGCTCTGCCCAAAGAGCTAGTGCCCCAGTGACTGGGCCGGTGACTGAACTTGGTTGCAGCGCCCTTGGGGGATTTGATACTCCCATTGGGGGCAGTCACCAATCTCATACACCTGAAAACAGGATTGACTCACAAAATAGTGCAATTCCATGTATTGCAACAAGTAGCCCCATAAAAATAATGAAATCCATTAAAGCCCTGATCAAACCATTTAAAAAGGGAGGTGAATGCTGCATTGAGGATCACTTAGAAGCGGTGCATGACATTTTTAAAGCACTCCAGATACCTAGGGAACAGTACAGACAATATTTTCATTTAACTTTAGATGCCCCGACGGCCAGCATCATAAGGGGATTAAATGAACAGCAGAATATGACATGGCTGGAGTTTGAAAAAGAAATTAGGCGTCATTTTTCTCCTTTTCAGTCATTGCAGGAGGCAAAGAAAGTCGCGTACACAATTACTGCTGGACCTAATACATCCCCTCGCCAATTTTTACAAGACTTAAGAAGAGCATTCTCTCGCTTTGATGTATCTTTTGACTCAAATTCCAATGAGTTTAAAACTGCATACTTCTATGGGCTACAGAAAGACATCATATCCCAATTGGTCCGTGAATTTGACCGTGACAAGTCCCTTGAATGGATTGTACATCAAAGCACAAAGCTATATGAGGTACTCTATTGTCAGGGTAGAGAAAGTGATAAAATGAAAGATACTAGGCCTAAATCTAAAGAACCCTCAGCCACAGTAATGGAAATCAGGTCAGCCAAAATGTCCCTTGAGTCTGCTCAAAGTCAAGGTAAAAATAATGTGACACCTGAACAAAGGGGTAATCAACAAAGATCGCCATTTCCTGTACCAATGTTCCAAACACATGATCCTAGTAATAGAGAGAGCTACATCAGCCCTAGATATTTAGGGGATAGACCCCGGGTAGGGTATCAGCCTGATATGGCAGGTATGAACAATAACCAGAGACAAAATCAAGATCAAAGAAATGATGGTCCCTACCAGTCATTGGGGACACAGAGTAGGTTTGATCCCAACACCATGATATATGGTAATCAGGATAGGCCCCGATATGTGGATCGATTTACTGATAATGGAAATCAACATAGGGGCCAGTACCCACAATCTGAGAGACAGGACATGAGGCAAAACGTGAACTACAGTCCACGCCAGTACAATGATTCCCCACCAGGGGACTATAATCAAAGGATGGGTGCAACCCGCTCCCCTCCACAAATGAATCAAGAGTTCAGAAACCATCCCAACCGGTATCAATCACCTGAGAGGTATCAGAATAGATCCAATCAGGGGGAAAACAACCAATATCGACCTAGGCCACAGAAAGAGGATCCTAGAGAGATGGAAAGGTTCCAGTGCCTTGAGGCCCAAGTGAAAATGTTAGCTGAGCAAATAGGAAAGCTCTATACAGCGCAAAAACAACCTTCCAAAGAGGGGGCTGATGGCCATAGCAATGACCGGGGGGCTTCCGAAAAGTGACTAAGTACTCATGATTACTGGAGTGCCAAAATGACAGATTGCTCTGATATAATTTTGCATAACGACTCTGAGATGCCTAATGGATTAAAAATGAAAGTACCAGTAAATGAAATTGTGATAGAAAGTGCAAATACTTCTAAAAAAGAGGTACGGTTTAACTTAGAGCTAAATAAAACAGTAAAGATTTGCACAAATGAAAAAGAAACATTAGGAATTCCAAAAGAACAAAGGGACAGATTTAAGAAAAATGACTCATGCATGGGGAATACCAGTGAACAGGGAGTAAGTGGGGATGCCATAGCTCCTTCCCTGGGCAAGCAAAACAATGACCAAACACAGACAGAAAAAGGAAATACTCACAAGGAGGGTACAAGTCAATCACCTGAAGAATTCTTTGAGCCACATATTCTTGAAGAGGCTGCAAGGGCTGATATGACACTAAATGATCACAAATGCACAGAATTAAAAAATGACAAATTGCTGAATGATGTTGTTACACATGTTCAGTTGGAAGGTTGTAATGTGGTCTCTGATGTTACCCAGATGGATGGGCGAACAGTGGCCACACTCCAAAAAACCTCTGAACATGGAGAAATGAATAAAATATCTCGCACAGAAATGGGTAAAAAGGAGGAAAAAATGTCTTTTCATTTACCAATGTGCTTAGCCAAAAGTGAAAAAGACCTGAGAAAGGTGAGCCCTGAAATCAGTAAGAATTCACATTTCTTATGTGTATTAGAGGAAGTTGAGGACAGATATTATGCACCCATCACTGTAGAAGAAAAATGCCACACCTTCGCTATGATTGACACTGGCGCACAGGCCACAATTATGTCCAAGGAGCTGGTAAAGAGTATCAATGAAGGGAGGCCTCCACAGAGTCAGATCACAGTGAAGGCAAATCAAGGCCCAGTGCATAACTTTAATGGGGAGGAGGTGCCCATCATAGGTGTAACTGAGGTTGACATAAAAATAGGAAAGCACAGAATGAAACAAGAGGTATTGATCACATCTATTTGTGAAATTCCATTTCTGATGGGGACAGATTGCCTGAAAAGATTGTCTCCTCTCATAGATGGGGTGAATGGAGTGCTGTGGTCCTTAACCAAAAAACCATTGAGGCCTAAGAAACTAAAATCACAAAACAGCAATATAAAAGAATGTCACACCGTTGCCAAAACAAATGATGCTGTGGAGGTATATCTCCAGAATAGCTGCATACCTAGTGTCACTGTTATATTAATGTGTCAAGACAAAGATCAGAGCGACAATGAAAAACTACCTGTACAAATATACTTGGACCCAAGGAAAGATTGGCAGACTGCCATAGATGAGCACACATTACGTTTCTATTTAAAAGAGAAAACATGCAAACAGAATATTGTTCCTAAAACAGATTCAGAAAAACACATTACCACTCTGGCAGAAATACACATGGAAGATGAGCAACCATGGGTTCATGTTGGTATAAATGATTATCTTAAAACAATAAAAGCCTCTTTAGCGCTTGGACATGAAAGGAGTTTCATTAATGAGAAATTGTTGCAAAAAATTATGGAGAGGGAAGAAATCCCGAAATTTAGGATTAAAAACCAATATGTTTCTGGGTTGGACAATCCAGACTTTGAAAACCGAATTGCAGGCAGATGCATGCTTAAAATTAGCATTGGGCAGAAAACAATTTACCATAATGTATGGATAGTGAATGGAGCACAAAATGAATTTTACATGGGCAATGACATCATGCACAGAATGTGTATGGTGTTAGATTTCCTTAATCAAAAAATATGGTCACGCCTAGGTGGGCCGGCACCTGAATTTGAAGACAAAAGAAGGGCTTATCATTGTGCACAACTGGTTCCTTATGCAGTCGAATTACAAATAAGGAAAGATACTATTATTCCTGCATTTACAAAACAGTTTGCAGTAACACTGAAATGCAAAAATGGGCAGCAGATGAAAGGCTCTGATGCATTTGTATGCCTGAATGAATCCATAAAACAGCAAGGCCTGGATTATGAATACATTCCATTGGTAGACATTGGTGAGGGATCTGTAAAAATCATGGTAAATAATAAAGGTTGCCAGGATATTCATTTAGAGGAAAACTCCCCATTAGGAATGGCCATACAAAAATCACATTATACGGCAGATTTAAATAACATGGTGATTGGGAATATTCCTGAAAAATATGTAGATGCCAAGGGCGAGTTGCCAGAACACCTGGACTCTCAGCCCAAAGGAATATTTAAAATTCATTCTGTGTATCCTTATGATTCAAATGAGACAGTGTGCTGCCATCAAGAGGATTGCATAATATTTAATTTAAATGAAAATGAAACAGGAAATCAGCCCATTGAAGTGGAAGCTGATATGCCAAAATATTTAAAAGTGGCAGCTCTACAAAAAGACACAGCCACACAGTTAGAGGAAAGCGCTGAGATTCCTTTACCAGAAGAGTTTCCAGAATTTTCCAGAATGGTAGAAGAGCAGATCTCCTTCGCGGATGCATGTGGCAGCGATGAGGATCGACGCAATCTGAGGGAAATATTTATGGAGTTAAAGGATGTATTTGCAAAAGATGCTTATGATTGTGGTTTAACTGATTTACATGTGGCCACACTACCAGAAGGTTGTAGTAGAAATCCAGTGTTTGTACGCCAGTATAGACTACCGCTGGCATGTTTAGAATCATTGGCAGAGATTATTAAAAATTTGGAATCACGGGGAATAATCAGGCCCATTCATAGCACATCCAATACGCCTATTTTAGGTGTGTTAAAGCCAAATGGTCAATGGCGGCTGTGTGCAGACTTAAGAGAGTTAAATAAAAGAGTACCAGTATCTAGATGGCCACTACCATTCATTGATCAGGGCCTAGCTCAGATACATGGTTCAAATGTATTTACCACATTAGATCTCACATCTGGATATTGGTGTGTGCCATTGGCAGAGGAGATACAACACTTATTTTCCTTTACATTTGACAGGACTCAATATGCCTGGCTTAGAGCTCCGTTCGGGTACATCAATAGTGGGAGTGAATTTGGCATATTTTTGAGAAAGGCCATGCCGGATGCAGCGGAAAGAGGAACAATAGTTTATGTGGATGATGTCCTGATAAAAAATGAAAGCCTAAAAAGCCATTTTGATGAAATAAGACATATACTTGGCCAATTGCAGAAAGCAGGCGCCAAAGTATCTTTGCAAAAAGCACAATGGTGCAAGAAAAAAGTGAACTTTCTAGGGCATGAAGTGACTGAACATGGGCTAAATCCACAAAGGAAGAAAATAGAGGCCATACAAAGATTAAAAGATCCTAAAAATGTGAAAGGAGTAAAAAGTTTATTAGGGATGACAGGCTATAACAGAAAGTTCATTGAGAATTATGCAGAAATCACTCAACCATTGACTAAACTGCTTAAACTAAATACTCCCTGGAGATGGGAAAGAGAGCAGTCTGATGCAGTGGCTAGATTGAAGGAATGTCTTGTAAAGGCACCATGTTTAGCATACCCCATAAAGGACAGGGATTTCTTTATAGAAATAGGTTTTTCTGAACATTGTATGTCAGCAGTGTTATCACAAAAACACGATTTGAATCACAAAACCATTGCATATGCAAGTAAGGCATTTTCCCAAGTTGAAATGAAATTTAATGAATGTGAAAAGGCCCTATTAACCACTGTGTGGGCGCTACAACATTTCCGCCCCATTGTTCAGGGAGAAAAGGTGATTATTGAAACAAATCATCAACCTTTGCAATTTTTAGAGAGTAAAAGAATTAGATCAGGCAATCTAGCGCAATCCAGAATCACTTCATGGACGCTGGCATTACAAGGTTTTCCCGTAGAAGTGAGATATGGACAAAATAAAAAGAGCCCAATTGCTCAAGGGTTAGCTGACTTACATGACTGTGCAGCTGAACAAATACCAAATGAAATGGAAGTGGAAACTAGTTTACAGGAATTTGAACAATCACCACACAAAGCTTTTGATGAAAAAACATGCAAGGATTTGCCAACTGTATATGTGGATGGTTGTGCTTTTCACATTGAAAATGACAGTAATAAACAGTTAGTGGCAGGAATAGGAAATGTCTGGTTGAAATGTGAAGGCGTCCCCAGTATAGGGATGAGGATTGGAGATAGGAGCAGTCAGGTGGCGGAATTGGCAGCCATTTATAAAGCAATTGCTACTGCAGTTGATAAAAAGTTCAGTGAAATTGTCCTGGTGACTGATTCTGACTATGCACGGAATAGCTTTGTGGAGTATTTGCCTGGTTGGAAAGCGAGAGGCATGGTTACATACAACAAAAAGCCACTTAAACATGGAAAAATGATACAAGCCATAGACAAATTGGTGTCAGAAAATAATTTAACAATATACTGGAGAAAAATTCGTGGGCATTTAAAAACACCAGGAGAGGATAAGGAGGGAAATGATAAGGCAGACCATCTGGCTAAGATTGGGGCTGTGATGGGAGAATTGCTACCTATTGATTATTTAATGGGTGAAATACAAATTGATGCAGTCACACGTTCTAAAGCACCAAAGGAGGTAGATCAACCGGTGGTGCAGTGGAGTCATGACACGCCAGACCAAGATTTGATTGAGGCACAAAAGAATGATCAAATTTTGGGAATCTATTATAATCATTTGATAGATCCTGAACAAAATCCTGTAACAGAAAAAGATTGTATGGGAAAAGAAGAGTTGAGGGTGTTATTAAAGAACAAAACACGAATTAGATTACAGGATGGGCTCATGATTAGAGAGTCCATAACAGGGCAAATACAGTGGGTAGTACCCCTTTCATTCAGAGGACTAATGCTACACCATGCACATGATGCCATAACTGCAGGCCATAGAGGTTCACAAAAGACATTAGAAATACTAAAAGATTATGCTTACTGGCCTCATATGTCCCAAGATGTGGAATTATATACTAGAGGATGTCTAGTATGCGCCCAATTTAAACCTGCTTCACCAATGCATAGAGCACCATTGATGAAAAGAGGCCTAACTCTCCCATGGTCAGATTTGCAAATCGACTATGTAGGTCCTTTAAAAAGGTCGAGCAGGGGACACCGTTATATTTTGAGTGTGGTATGTTTGATGTCAAAGTGGATTGAATGCATTCCTGCACCAGATTGTAGTGCGCAAACAGCAGCCACATTGCTGGTGAACCATGTGTTCTCAAGGTTTGGGTTGCCACAAAGAATTGAGTCAGACAGAGGAAGTCATTTCACAAGTACTCTAATGAGTAAGGTATGGCAAATACTAGGTGTAAAAAGGAAACTACATATCACATATCGGGCGGAGTCTTCAGGTACAGTTGAAAGAAGCAATAGGTCTGTTGTGGATATTTTAAAGAAATTTGTGGCAGAAGCAGGTTCCAGCTGGGATTTACGTTTACCGTTGGTTCTGATGGCAATCAGGTCGACTCCTGCCAAAGCAACAGGTGTTAGCCCCCATGAGGTCTTGACAGGTAGGAAAATGGTGTTACCACAACACCTACTATACAGAACACATGAGCAAACTCTAGTGAGTGCATCCACAGTTCATGAATATATTGATGAACTGAGGAGGCATTTGCAACATGCATTTGCTTTTGTGCAGAGAAATCTGGAAAGAGCTGCTGACAGTGCAAAGTCATATTATGATAAAAAGACATCAGCAAAGGAATACAGTGTAGGGGATCAGGTGTACAAGTTTCATTTTGGAAAAAGTAAACAGAAAAATTCTAAATTTCTAGCAGCCTGGCAGGGGCCATTTCGAATTATAGATAAGGTCTCTCCTGTAGTGTATAAAATTTTGAAAAATGAAGGTGAAACAGCAATAGAGCAGTTTGTCCATGTAAATCAAATCAAACCATGCCATCCCAGGCATGAGATCAGGCAGCTTGAGCATGTAGAAACAGATAGAGTCCCTTGAGAAAATAAATGGGTGTAATCAGGAGGCAGTGACAAAGAAGTTAAAAAAAAGTTGATTGTTATGATGGCACATAAACACTGTAATATATGTAAAAATATATAATATAAATAAATAAATAAATAAATAAATAAATGCACATATAACGGAAGCTCGTGGTTGGTGTGCAGAGAGAAAGTGTATTAAATATTGAATGCTGTTTTATATATGCTTGTTTTCTTTTAACTTGTATTTGATTTCAGAAAAAAAAACAGAAAAAATATAAACGAAATATTTTTACCAAGCATGTTTTATTTTTGGCAAAAGGATGAAGTTAGTATTATGCTATGTACTTAATTTGTTTATTTTCTATTTTGATTTAGACAATTAACATTATTTGATCGGAGGTTCCGAGATCAGAGCCCACGGGAGAGACGATGGAGTCCTGGAGTCCCCTGGATGAAGACCAAAAGATGCCTGCCTCCAGGTGGAGGTGAAGACAAAATAACCGGAATGCCAAAAGAGATGACTGCTGTGGATTCAAGATTGCCAAGATGAAAGAATACTCGAATGAACCGAATAACATCGCTGGTCGGGACATACCAAAAGAGACAAAACAGAAGTTCCGGCATATGAAGTTTCACGTATTTATTATTTTAATTATTTATTTTAATTTGTTATATTAATTATTTGTTTTAGTTAGTTGTTTTATTTCGTTGTTTTTAATTGACTTGGAAAATTTAAACTTAAAGTAATGCCACTTCCACTGAGAAGACAAATGTGGAACATTTTATGAACTGATGAACTCAGATGAAATGTTGATTGCAAATTTTCATTGATGCACATGAATATTCATTTTGTTGGATTGCTATATTGTAAAAAAAAAAAAAGAACAAGTTGTTTTTAGGAATTGGCTTGGATTATAGCCAAGTTCTAAAAACAAAAGGAGGGTATATGTAAGGATATTTGGCATGTTACAGCACAGAGTACAGCACTACTGCACAAGTAGCACATTTTTTTTTGCAGCACCACCACAAGGGTGCGGTGCATTGCTATATGGGTTACCAGATTAACAAGGAAAGACAGGCTATTCAGTCAAAAACGATTTTAACATATAAGATGCAAATCTATTTTTACAGTTAAAAGCACACGTGCTCATTTAAAAATGCACACTATTTTTCACCTGAAATGCCTATGGTGCGAGAGACACATTTGAAAATTAACAGCTAACCTATTAACCATTAACCTGACTAATAAAACCTTATTTAACATAACCCACTAATAAAATGTGTTCTCCACTGCAGAATTAGGCATACTCTGAAAACCATTTAAATGTGTGTGCAGATTTTTTTTTCTTCTCTTCTCTGCCTGATTCTCCGTGTTTTTGTGCACAGTAACTGCAGGAAGAAGGAAGTCAGATTTGCAACAATTGCAAATGTATAAGCGAAGCTATTGTTGAAGAGTAGGAGGATGAGAGATGATGGATTTCATTGGGACACGTCATACAGAGGGCTGAGAGGAAAGTTTTAGTGGGCAGTAACGGGGAAAAAGACAAGAGACATTTTTCTGCACTACTGGGGAGAAGAAGCTGGCTGTGGGGCTCCTGACTGAATGCAGATTCCTGTGTCCTGCTGCAGTCGAGATTGGGGAGAGCTGAAAGAAGGACCTTTCCACTGGCTGAGGCATTCCTATCTGCAAAAGCTGAGAATTCCAGGCAATGACCCCGGTTTGAGAAGGCAAGCGTTCCTTTTTGCTGGAGTTAATCCAAGGGAGCCACATTCACAAAGAGAACAGCCAAAGAGAACAACTAAAAAGATAAGGTAATGAGAAGTGTGGGAGCTGAGTGTGTACGGAAATATGCAGTCAGTGTAGGATTCCTGTGCGTGTCTTAATCAAGTGCTAATGTTGCAATTTGAGTTCTGTTCTCCGCCACTCTCTTTGCAGTGTGTCACAGACAATGCTTTGACTGTACCATTTTATTTCTGTAAAGAATGAGATCGTGTTTAAATACAACTTTTATAATACAGAAAAATATTTGAAAACAGACGGGTGATGTTTATTGTTTACCATTACAATGCTGATGATGTGGGGAGATTTTTAAACAGTGCAATGGTCATTTTAAGACAGATGTGTGCATGTCAGAATCAGTATGAATAATTGTGAGTGACTGTAGCATAGCTCGTTGGAGGTACATGAGCCAACGGGAAGAGAGACTCTCTGAACATAGCTCCCTACCGTATATAAGGTAGTGGAAATTACCACAAGACTACCACATATAGCTCTCTGTCGTAAATAAGTCAGTGAGTTCGCCCATGGTGGCACACCAACACTATCACTGGAAAATGTGGTATTCCTAGAATGCAGGTCTGAGGTCTCTCTAGTGATCACACGAAAAATCTAAGCAAAGATAAGGGATTCTGGACATTGGGGCCACAAATAAAACAAGGGAATTATGCTCACCAAAATACCACCAACCACGCCTACCAACCGCGCATACCAAATATGTATGCTTGGGTGCTGAAATAATGCATGTTCATTGTATTATTGTTGTACATGGCCCAATATGAATACAAGGAGTGATTGTTGCTAAGTTATATTTCGGCGGTAAGAAAATACCGTCAGGCCCCAAATATCCACAAAAATACCCTACAATACCCATCTAGGTCACATGGCGCTACAGTGCATACCAACCCCTTACTAGACATGGACGAGTTGTGAATGGGTAACTGAGGAGTGAGAAGCATTATTGCTGGTGTGATGTAACTCCTTAGTGCTTAGTTATGTGTATGGTAGATCATTCAACTATGGATTGCATTTTTTTCTTCAATATAACCTCTTGTAAAGGATTCCTAACATGATACTACTGTGATGGAAACCAAAAACAATTAGCAAGACGTTCAGAGATCAAGTTAATGGAATCCAAAATGTATATGGCCCGCATTGAATACAATTGAACAAAGTCAGCACAATAAATCAAAATACAATGCAGGCCCAACAAGATTGGGGGGGGCTGGTTCGAGATACCAACATGTATACAAAGACACATTCACAAATCTAATAAACATTTGTGTATTTGCAGTTCTATTTGGGCTTTATATAGAGCAAACCTGGATAGAAAACAAGTGAGAACTGTACATGTTGGGGGTAACATGAGATAAGGGAAGGGTCTGAATATGCGTCACAGAATGCTATGGTGATTTGGGTAGCATGTCAAGTGGGAACACAAAGGTACTGACTGAAGAGTAAGTTATTGAGTTTCTTCTTGAAATACAAGAGTGCTGGCACACTACGGGTTGTCAGTGAGACAGTGTTTCAGTAGGCATAGGCACAGCAAGAGTGGGCCTGTTTCCTGTTTTTTATCTTGGTTTCTGGTTCTCCTTAGTCCAGCAATATCCTGGCTCCTAGAGGATTTTGACCCACCTGAGTTACCGAATTCTCCAGCAAGGTAGGTAGGTGTGGGGGCGGTGGTTGCATTATAGGTAAATGCAAGACACCTTAAAGAGTATTCTGGCTTGGATGGAATGCTGTTGCAATTCCCTTAACATGGGAGAAATTTGGTAAAATGCCTTGTTTCCTGTTATGATTAATGGTGTGACATGTTGGGTGGCCCTAAGTGGGGCCAGGTGTTTTGCCGGAACACCAGAGAGGAGGGAGTTTCTGCTATTGATAAGGATGGTTTCCAGGTCCTGGACTGTGGAACTGAAGTACTCAGGTGGAAAGAAGGATTTATCTTGTGGAGGAAAGTTAGCAGGTACCAGGCTTTTTGAGCCGTTTTATTGATCTGTTGCTGGAAGGCGAGAGTGTTGTCTATAGTGAAGTGGAGTAGTTAGGCAGTTTGTGCCAGGTGAGGTGTGTATGTTCCCAAACACCTCTTGAATGGTATCCTCCTTAAATGGGTGCCATATTCCGTGTTTGTGGGATTTAACTTCTGGTTTATGCTTGTGCTTGAATGGGAAGGGGCAATGTTTGAGTCGTGAGATTTCCTATGTGTCACTGAGTTATAGGTGTCATTGGGTATTGTTTGTATATTCATGTAGTGAGATGTCGGTGTCATTTAGAAGTAAGCCCAATGGCACCATGTATACATTAAAGATCAGCTGGGAATGTATTGAGCCCTGTGGACCTCCAGAGGGGACCACAAGGCGGTCCAACCTGAAGTTGAAGCTCTGGATGGATTAGTGTCTGTCTGAGAGCTAAGATGTGAATCAGTAGAGAACTGTCCTTGAAAAGCCCCTTCTTTTTGTGAGAAGGCTGGTCAGTGTGAGGTGGTCAACCATGTCAAATGCAGATAATATTAAGAGGACCAGGTGGCATGAGTCTCCTTTGTCAACTATTTAAAGAGCAGCATCTATGACCTGTGAGACGGCTGCTTCAGTGCAACATTTTGCTCTGAAAACAGATTGGAAATTCTGGATTAGGCAGTCTTTGTTCATCCAATCATGGAGATTGTTGGAAACAGCCTTCTCAATAACCTTTCCAATGAATGGATGGGAGTGATCAGTCAGTATTTTTCAAGATCATCTGGGGCCAAGATGGGTTTCTTCAGGGGAGGGCAGATTAGTTGTGTTTTGTGGGTGTTTCGGAGGCTGCCTTTCATGAGTGAAGCATTTACTACTTAGGTGGCAGCGGTAAGCCATAATGGTGTATCCCCAAACAGCTGGTTTAAGAGATGCAAGGGTGTTAGCAAGATCCTTGAGAGTGAGGGAAGTGAAGCCGGTCCAGTTCTAATTTGTGATTGATGCCGATGAGATGAGGTTGGAAATGTCACAGATGAATGACCCACAATTGGGAGGTGGACTGTAGATCCGGGGGAACATAGTGATCTATTCATACTGTAGAGGAAGGGGGCATGAGAGAAGCTCTAAGCAGTTCTTGTCTATTTGGTGCAGGTTCTGGCGAAGATGTTATGGAGACTATAGTCGGCAGGGAACAAAGGATATCCCAAAGTTCCTTCACACACCCCATGGGAGAAACAGAAAGTAGGATAAACCTCCCTCCACATCTCCAATATCTGACCAAGAATAGGGATGAGTAATATTTTGTAGGAAATTCCCTCACTTGGGTGAATTTCACCTCACCAAAAATGTTACCATGACAAACATGTACCCTTTCCATGTGAAATGTTCAACATTTTTCAAAAATCATGAAACCATGAATAATTTGCAGGAAAAATATGAATCTTTTGGCTTCTGAATGCTGGCGAATCCGTTTTTCAGAATGGGTAAAGGTGAGATTTGCCATTTCATTTTGCCCACAGTAATTTTGTCCACCACTAACATCGAATATCATTTCTGGTGAACAAAGGGCAAGGTACACTCTGACCTGGGGTCTGGAGTAAGGACATTGCCAAACAGAATGTGACAATGCCCCATTTATGAACATCCTGAGCATATTGATTTTATCACATTACAACAATTTTGGAACACTTTGTACTCGACGGAATATTCACTTATTACGGCTATTAAGCTAATTGGTTGACCTTTTGAAGATGTGAGCATTATGGTACAATTTGTGTGCGTTTTATCCTTTTTGTATTGAAATTGGGTTGATTTTGTGATATGATGTATGAAGTGAATGAAAGTGCCATTTTTATTGTCTTCTTTTGTATGTGCAAAAGGTTATGACCAAGCGCACAGTAAATACAAAATAAATAAAAAAGAATTGCAATTTGGACAGCAGCATTACATACCACAGAATTATTAAGAGACTCAACATATCTGGCAAAAAATGTGTCACCGAAAACCACTCATGTTATTCTGCCCCGGTTTTGCAAGGGGTCTGCAGGGTGCAAAAAGAAGAAGACGTCATAAGGAAGGAGAATCAGGTGTTTGGAAACAGCCAGATTGCTGAGGGAGAGAAGAGTTTTACAGTCTACATGTCAGGGCAGGTTCACCTACCTGCATGTTCTTAGTAATGGAGAATATTGTAAAGTTTCCAGGTCCTCCAATTGATTGCAAGACCTCTTGTCTGTAATTGCATTCCTTACTTACAGAACCCACATCTGTCTGATCCATATTTACCTCCTGGTGATTGTAGCAATGATCTGTCACTGGCAGTCTGTTTCCAAGTTTTACCAAAGGCTTGGTTCCGAGAGATCAGCCAGCTTTGAGTGGAGACCCAGGTGTGAACAATCTCAGGATCACATAGTAATGATAGCTGAAAAGGATATCCAGGAGAAGGGCCTTGAATATGTTACAAATAAAAAAACAATATCAATTCTTATTCAGAGGCAAATTCAACATCCTGATTCGAAAGATACCAGTATAAGAATACTTTGTCAACGGACAGCTGTTCATTACAGACAGCAGTACTGGACAACAAATCCATCTCCCTCCGGGCACTATATGAAAGTGTGGCAGAAGCATACCGATTGTTTGAGAATGGAGTTTTCAATTAACTCATAAGAATAAAACTGGAGATAAAGTCACCTTAGCAGAACACCAGTAAAAGGGACATAATGCCATTGTAACTCTGCCAATGAAGACGACCCTTACCAACAAGGTGGTAGATGCACACCCTGCATGTCCTCTGTCCTGACATGCTAATGGACACAGTCTGATTCTGTTAACTGTGTCATCATGATCTCCTCCGGCCAAGGTAAATAGAGTTATTGTTTGAATAACAATGCAATCCAATCCTGTCGGTTGGTGCCTATCCACACTGTTTTGGCATTGTACTCAGAAACTCAGAAGAAGCTCTACCCAATCTCCTTCAGTAGAGGGTAGAATGCCTGTGTGCTTTGTGATGAAGTCACAGTGGACAGAGAAATTGAGTTGAACAGGAGAATCTTGGAGCCACGAAATGTCACCCGTATGTGATGCAATCCTGGAGGAGGTACAACAAGAATATGCCAAAAATATGCCACACTCCTCATGGTAGAAACAGAAAGTAGGAGAAACCTTTCTCCACCTCTCCAATGTCTGATCAAGAATAGGGGTGGCCAATATTTTGTATGAAATACCCCCACTTGATGAAATTCCACCCCACCAAAAGTGTTACCACGACAAACATGCACCCTTTCCATGAAATCATGAAACCATGAATAGTTTGCAGGACGAATATGATTCTTTTGGCTTTTGCATGCTGGTGAAGCCTTTTTTTCAGAATGGGCGAAGGAGACATTTGCCAATTTGTAGCCCATCCCTATCATCCAATTTTGTTTCTAGTAAACAGAGGGCAGGGTACACTCTGACTTTGGGTCTGCAATGAGGACATTGCCAAACAGAATGTCCCAAAGCCCCATTTGATGGCAGGCGACACAACTCGTCCTCATACCTATGAAATCCAGTAGAGAGCCGTTCTGTCAATTTACATGTAATGTCCAGCAACGCTCCCCATTCGGGGTGCATAAATCACCAGGCTCGGACCCATCCTGACCCTGTTTTCATGCACCTAAAATACCTCTCCCTGACTTTCACAGACCAGCACAGTGATAGACCTCCCCATCACCATTCGGCAGCAACCCTGCGCTGTAACACATCTTAGTGGTAAGTACTCCGGTGCTTCAATTTGAATTATTGGCAACTTGATTGACTGAATTTCAAACTTCAGCCCACCTCGGTGCTACTCTGCCTCAAGCCTGCTCTTGGGCCTGCAGCCCTTCCTGATTCCCCATGTCCGCCCCTGGTCTCCTCCCTCCTCCTATCCCATTGGCCCTGAGGCCTGCTTTGTGTTCCAGAGGGTCTAGCCATTGCCGACACCTTCGCAGTCACTGCGCTGCATCACATCTTAGGGGTAAGCACTCTGGGGCTTTATATTGAATTATTGGGAACTTGATTTACTGATTTGAAAACTTCAGCACAACTCAGCGCTTCTCCTCCTCAAGCCCGCTCTTCGGCCTGCAGCCCTTCCTTATTCCCTGTGCCTACCCCTGGTCTCCTCCCTCGTCCCCTCCCATTGGCTCTATGGCACCTATAAAGGCACTCAACCTAGGGCATTCCTTCTGCCCATGCAGCCCCTCTGCCTGTGCAGCCCCTTTCGGCGAATGTCCCTAAGGCAAAGGCAGTGCCCACAGTAGTCGCTCCAGAGTGTGTTTGATGGTGTTCGCATTGGGTGCATGCAGCACAGCCGTCAAACAGCAACGGCTGACAAGGTAATAAAGGTGCAGGCAGGGGGAACAGCCAATACTTCTCCCTATTTAACTGTCCCTCTCTCATAACTCCTATAAGCTAAGTTTGCACTCTGCTGCATGTCACAGTTTATGTTATCCATATCTAGCACTAGCTGAATTGTGTTAGTTAGCCATTTGGGGCTTTCTTTCTTCTAGGAAAGTCAAATCTGTGTTTTTACATTTGCTGTAGTATCTAATAATTATGTCTGCTCACCTCTTTCTAGAAAAAATCAAATCTGTGTGTCTCTACATTTACTGTTGTGCTTAAAATTAGGCATTTTCCCCTCTTCCTTGGAAAGTCAAATCTGTGTGTGTGTTTACATTTGCTGTTGTGTTAAAAATGTGGCTTTTCCCTCTATACCTCTATCTAGGATTTCCCTCTATCCTGACAACTTGCTTCTAGGTGTCTTGCATTTCTGTCGTATGATGTAACCTAGGCAAGTTTTCCCTTTCCTGGACACTTTGATTCTAGATTCCTGCTGTATTGTGTGATGTAGTTTGGTGTTGTGCACTGCAGTTTCTCCTTTTCTCCCTCTCTCCCCCTTCCTTTTCTCCAAGCTCTCCCTCAATGGTGCTCTCTATCTTCCCTAACTGCTCTTCTATCATCTATCCTATCCCTCTGTCAAAGTCTGGAAGGGAAAAGTTCAAGACAGATCTCCTGGTCTCCAATCCAGGCCTGCCCTTTGCTGGAAACTATGTCAACGCTTCTTCTGGGCAGACTTTCACCAACATCCTCTTTGTTGTTCCCTTGCGGGACCTTTGGACTCCCCATATGTTCACAGTGCTCTCTCCTTTCTCTTCCTCTCTCAATAATAGTAGCACCTGTTGGGAAGTGCTCTTGGCATCCTTCCTGTCCTCTAGGGCCATCATTAATGTCTACCTAATGGCACTGTCATTGTCCAGGGCTCTCAGCCCAACCTCCTCCTTCTTGATAGGCATCTAATGTCTCTCATCAACTTCCTCTGTCTTCCTGAGACTCCTCCTTCTGCCACACCTCTGAACCCTCTGCCACATCCAGCGGGTGTGCCACGCTACTGTTCCCCTCCCCAGAAGACCTTCAAAAATGGCAACCTGCTCCACTTAGCTACCCTCAACTTTAACTCTGCTGTCAAACACTCCTCTGACATCTGCCACCTCCTTGAAGACCTCAACGTCCTCACTCTCACTGAGACGTGGTTCACTGCCAGCTCTGTTATGAGTTTTGACACCCTCCTCCGAGAGGGTTACACAATCCTCTCTAAGCCCAGGACTAACCAATTATCATACCCACTCAGGCCTAATCCTCTTTTGAATACCTAGTATGCAGGCTTGGTGGCTCTCCTGTCCTCTCTATGATTCTAGCCACCATCTACAGGCCCCCTGGTCAGGTCATCCTCATTCTCTCATTGTGGGCTGTCCTCACTTCTCTCCTGACCTCCACCTCCAAGCTTCTCTTCCTCAGAGACTTCAATATTCACCTCGACTGGCTCCTGGTTGCTGCAAGCATCTAGTTCAAAACCCTCTGCATCATCCACAAGGTTTTCTGGGGCCGCAGACCATGCTACATCCAACTCTCTACCTCCCTAAATACCACCCTGCTAGAACCCTTCTAGCTCCAACTTCGAGCTTCAACTCTCTGCAGATCAGATGCCTCTCAAAGCAGAGAGTGGCGGGTAGATCACTCCCCTCCACAGGTGCCTCCCTCTGGAATGGCCCCCCTGCCCCTCTCTTGAGCCAGATCTCCTTAAGTTCCAGAAGCTTCTCAAGACCCGCCTTTTCTCTTCCTCCTTTCCTCTCCCCCTCCACTGCTAATGTTTCCCCTCTGCCTGGTTCCTCAAGATTTGTAGATGGCACCAGGCCCTCCCCGCCTGGTCTACCCCTGCACTTGGTCTCCTTTGCCCCCACCCCCATACCCACCAACCTACTCCTGCTCATCTGGGCTCTGTCTCCCTGCATTAGCCTGGCTGGGCCTGCTCCCCAGAGCCCTTCCAGCCCCATTCCTCGCACTTAGCATGTGTACTACCTGCCTCTGCACTCTCGTCTCCCGAGGTTATGTGGACCTGACCTCTGCCAGCACTCGCTTACCTCTCCGGCCCTCCCGCGCCCCTCCTGCTTCACTGCACTTATGTTTCTGCACTTGCACGACTGAATGTCACAAGGCCTAGTAGGACAGTTTTTGTTTTGTCATCCTTGTCCGCCCCTTAGTCTTGTTGCGCCTTGAAACACATTGTGAATAGGCGCATTATAAAAACTCAATACATGAAATAGAATACGAAATAAATTATGTTTTCCTTTAGAACCTCACTGTTAACACCAACTAGATATTCCTAATGAAAGGGGAAATAAGGGAAATAAGGAAACCCCAGGGTTTTGACATTCCAAATGCTTAAACCCTTTTACTTAGGTGAAAGGCAGCAAACTGGGGAGAGATGTAGATCCCTTTCTCACCCAGTAAACCTTCAATCCACTTTGCATCAAAATCGTCAACAGACTTTCTAAACCCCTCCGCTTGAGTTCTGTTCTGCAAGGCCTATAGAGTACTAGTACTAAAAAGCCTCACTGTCATTGAGATCACTGATTGGCAAACAACTGACCATTCCAGCCAATCAGGGAACAGACTGCTAAGCCAGGCAACATAAAAGAGACTGTGTCATCAGTCTCTTTGAGCAGAAGATGGAGTGCAGATGTGCTTTCCAAAGTAGTTCCAGTGGAAGGAAAACGGGTGAATGGAGGGATGACATCGGGAGAGTAAAGGTGAGAGAGAGAGAGAACGACAGAGAGAGAATGAGAGAGATAGATATGGAGAGATAGGAAGGAGGAGAAGATTATTTGACTTGAGAGGCATAGGTTGGTGTTGGAGGATGAAGAAAGGAAAGAGAGACAAAGGAGAGACAAAGGAAGGAGGAGGAAAGAAACGGTTTTGTGAGGGAGAGGTTGCATTGGGGAGGTGGAGGAGGTAGGATTGTCAAAACAGGATGCAGCTGTAGGAGAGGATTGGAGAGAGGTAGTTGGAAGCCATCAAAGGCAGGAAGAGGCTGCAGAGAGAGAGTAATTCCTTCTCTCTGGCCCATTCTGTTTTCATCCGTTAACTGCCACTCAATTGCTTTGATTGATCTCAGAGTCATTTACAGAACACAATCCTACCACAAGAAGCCCAGCCATATGCTGCGTACGTGCATAAACCCCCATCCACAGAAATATTCTCCTATTGGCTCGTTTTTGTCTTGAACACCTACAAACATATGAAGAGCTGTGAAAGTCAGTGTGGGCGCTGCCCAGGGCACTCCCCTACAAAACCAATGTGATTAATGTGAGTAGGGCCGAACACAAAATCATGAATTACACAAACCCCCTCTCAGGAAGCCCTCATATGGCTTGAAACCTACATTTGCTGTAACAAAAACAGGTGCTAGTTGCGTTGGTGCAAGTGTGTAATCTGTATGTTAGTGCAAGGTCTAAGGAAAACAGAATGCATTGAGAGAATTAGTCAAACCATAGTCTAAGGTAGGAATGTGGTCCTGAGACCAGGTTTCCTAGGCTGCAACAGCTTGTATTCAGGGCTGCATACTCCTAACAACTCCTCTCATATTGTATGTATGGGGGAAATACATTTTCTTACGCCAAGGCTTGTACAAGGTTTAGTGGGCCCAGAATGGCAATTTCCAAACAATACCACCATCCTATTACGGACATGTCAGGGCAAGCAACGCTCAGATTCCATCGTCTCAAGCCATTTGGTCTGGAATTATTTGATGTTCACTTGCAATGTCTCAACAATGCTAAGACAGCAGAAGTCTCTGCTTGAGAGTTTTCTCTTTCCCCTTGTCGAGGGCCTCACCTGCGGTATTTGGAGTCAGCAGACTGGCCGGATTCTGGCAAGGATAATAGCTGTACCACTAGTTAACATCCTGGTAGTCTTTCAAGACTGGGTTGGGTGTGAGGTTCCATGTAAGGAATAGCTATATTTATGTGTTTCTCAAACAAATAAATGCACACCAGGATAGCTGCAAAAGTGAACACTTCACCCTCAGCATATAAACACAATTTCAAACATAATTAACCTGAATTATTTCATTGAAAAAGGTCAGACCTTAAAATGTTACTGTATGATGGCTTTCTACCCAGAACATAGTTAACATAGTTAACAATTCAATTAATATTTAATCAGAGGTTTATCTGACACATAGCACGTATGCCCTATGTTATGGCCTGTTAATCATAGTACTTTGAGAGAAATAGATATGCTTTAAGTGCCCTTTCATTAAAAATGATATTCCCATGCACACCTGTAATCCCTACCTACTGTTATAACTGTGCAGTGAAACCTTCTGGCAATTCAACATAAACACATGGAGCTGAGGTAAACTACATGCACCAGCCCGCAATAGAGATTATAATTCGCTGCAATAATTGTTTACATGGTTGCATTGAGGCAGATGGCATCCTTAAACATGTCTTGGAAATAACATTTTAATCATTGGACTCGCTGGTTGTGCACTTCAAATGCACTATACAATAATTGTCTTGCTTGGAAAGTGTTTTTTAAATCCCAGAGATCCATTAAGCTGAATTCGTATTTAAGCATTTTTTTATGGCTACCTTCCTGGTATAAGAGTTTAAAGGTCAAACTTTGTTTTAAGTTTTTGCTATTAGGTGGAGCTGAAAGCGGTACCTGTAAAGCCCCAAACTTCATTAAAATAAGAGCGTTAGCATAAGAGCTTGAAATAGGGTCTTTGAATGTAGGTTGACATAGGAGGGTGGATTTATGCAGTTTGGCTATGTGTCCCACCCATTTAACGCCCATTGCTAAGGGAAATTTATAGGAATTTACTCCCATTGCCACCCATTTTACCTCCAAAGAGACCTCTTTTTGCACTCTGGCTGAATTTCTACTGTGTGGTGAATTTCTCAGACATTTTTACTTCCAAAATGGCGGCTGCCATCTGTTAATGTTATTTTAAAGTTATTTGACTTGATTGATGCTTTAAAATATATTTATTGCAGCTTTCAAGTTATTTGTATTTTGTATTTTATTAGGTTTACATAGCGCTATATGCCAAAACGCTTATGTTATGTCAAGTTATGTTACATATTTTACAGAAATGTTTATTAAAAATAAACAATGTAGTGTCATTGTATATTTGGTTTAAAATGGCACTGAAAATGTACATCTATTGACTTGTGGGGGATTGGTCAAGTGTTTTTGATGGAAGGAGCACCTGATTGGCTGTGCAGTTAATCATGTGATTGGATGTGCAGTCTGTGTTTGTTTCTAGAAAGAAGCCATTTTGTTTCCCGATCAGGGCTCTAGTGAGTAAACCCGATCTCCTATGTGGTAGGCTAAAGGTCCTCACTTAGAGGCTTCCTTGGAATTTTATGAGTAGGCATTTGCTGGCTCTCATTCATTGCCCTCTTTTCTTTTGTGAGAACGTAACGCCTGGAGCAGCTGTGATAATGTTTAGTGTCCCATAGAAGGATACTTCTCCATTTGCGCATGGTGATAGCCCATTTTGAATGCCACACTGCAGGAAACCTCTGTGGGCTTGCAATACCCGACCCAGCGAGTTCCTCCACCCTGCTCTGGTTTAAATATTGTCACCACATGCCCAGGCACACTCACACAATTTGCCACACATTATGAAGCTGTGCTGGAAGAAAAATATAGCATCAGTCCACACTTTACAGTGCAAAGGCACATTCTGCTCTTCCCAAGCACTTGACAGCACAATGTTTCATGTGTATCTGTTTGCAATACATTACGTCACATGCAGAAGCATGCACACAGCAGAGAATATTTTTCAGTTCAGTCGATCTCTGCATGACAGTAGCTGGCCATTGGAGAGCCTGCCATCAAAATGATAAAGCTAAAGAAAAAACACTTTCGCTCAAAAACACTGGCAGCGACCCAAGGACGAATCTCGAGGGCTGGACGGTGTGTACTTTTAACATTAATCCGTTTTCCCCTCTTAAATATCTCTTCAAAAAAATACCAGACCACGATTAAATGAGATTTCGAGACAATCTAGAATGCATGCCAACTTCCTTGGAATGCAACCCATATGGTAAAAGCCCCTTCACAGGACGTTCACGTGTTAATTTTGGCTGCCTGTGAAGTATATATTTGTGCGCCTAAACAACCCAAAGCACAAACCTCTGCATTGCCGGATGCGGTGACGTGTGCTTGTAATCCCAGCTCGACACAGGGAGGCTGAGGTTGTGGATGGGGGTTCACAGTTGCTGTTTGCTGTCCACTGGTGATCTGCACTAGAGCTGTCCTGAGTACATTCTGTGTAACCCCAAGTGAAAGCTCTGCATTAAATAGCTGCTTTCTGGAAAAAGGACATTTTAACGGACCTATTGAATGTTATTTGAATGCAGACGTTGGAAGTAGATTAGAACGATCACATACCTGGAGAGGTTCTATGAAAAAGGACTTCTCCTACAGAGGGCCTCCGCTGCTGCTGGCCTTTAAACACCCACACTGTACAACTCAAACCCCAAAAAACACGGCATGTCTCAGGAACATGCAGGCCTATTTGGCACCAATCGTAGAGGACAAAAAACGAAAAGCCATACATTAAACAGGGGAAAGGAACTTCGGACTAGTGTGGATAACAGGGCCCCACACACAGCAGTATCATTATAGAGCAATAACAGACATTCCACAATGCCAAGCCTGCACCAGCATCATTCCTTATTGGTGAGCTCATGATATGAAAAGCAAAGTATCCAATCGTGAAATCGGACACAATTTCACATTTCCTCCTCTTCCTGGTCTTTACAAAAACCGGCACAGTTCCCAGGAAGGCAGAATCTGTTTTTGTATATAAAAATAAGCATTAGCATTGCCAACAGTTTGTATTTTTGTGTAGGCACGGGACAGGCACTGATCTAGTGGTATTAACTGCTCATTGGAGGTAGCCGGTGAGAAAATGGTGTGTGACTAGTACCTGGTAAATAGTTGCTTTTGGGAGAAAACAAATGTAAACCCCCTCAGGGCATTTTATTCTTGTCTGTGCCATCCCTGGTCCTTCAAAACTCCACAAAAATGCCCGCACCATCACTAATCCACACGGATGTTAAACACTCAGCCGTACAATGGGTGGCTCTGGAAAGTAAACTGAGAAGGGAGCAGCAGAGTGACTTTTCTGTCCATGAAAGCTAGAGGGAAGAGTCGTGCTGAGGGGGTATCAAAGCCAATCCTCTCCACCAGTTCTTTTGTGCAGGAGCTGTAGAGCCCCCTCCACCTCCTACCACCCCCAAAACTTCCTTTGGTAGTTTTAGATTGCCATTTGGAACAGGTGAATAACGTTTTATTTCAGGAAGTTTAAGAAAACGCTGACATTCAAGAGGTTGCTATCTCATGCAGTGTCCTGTAGATGAGGAGTGGACGTTGTTAATGCTTTTTGAGTTCCCCTGGCATCATTCATGTGGGCAGAAGCCAAATGGCTGCAACACAAATAGGACGAGTGAGTTAAATGTCCTGGTGATGAAGGAGAGGTGATGCTCAGGCTGTTGGAACAATTGGTTTAGTTTCAGTTCTTTTGGCAAGGTCCCTGCACTCATTTCTTTCTCCGTTACCAATCACAAGTTCTTAATTCTGCCCAATGTATAAACAGTTGTTGCAAACAGTGTGCTATAAAACACATGTATCAAAGCACTCTTCACTAATCTATTTGCAAATCATTACAATGAACACGTTATTTAGGTTTCTTTTCTATCAGAGCATCTTTCTGGTAAACATGTTCCCACTGCTGTTATAGTTCGACAGTGGTGGAAATGGAAACTAATAACTGTGGGATCCCAGGAGATGGCTGAATGGGGAGGGGTGGGGAAGTTGGCGAACACAGAAGATTTTGCTAAGCTTCCCCATGAAAAAACATTTTCATTTAGGAGCTTAATTATTTATGAATACCTGGAAATTAGCCCAAGGGAGCAGGAGGGTTTCCTATGATGTTACATAAAAGGTGCACACATTTTAAACTCACAAAGCTTGCCTAAATATGTCTGGAGAGTGTAATCCTACGAAGCATATGTCTTGACCAGAAATTCAAGTGATCTAGTGGGTAGGTCTCTCAACTTTTGTCCGGATACCGGATTGAACAACAAAAATTAAAAACATAAAAACCCTTGAAGGGTGTATACATGGTTTTCCAGGATCCAAGATCTGTGGAGACATATTTTGCCGGATCTCAGATCCAGGAAAATTCGATCCAATTACCAGCACTGCTGTTCAGTTTATTTTCTGATTATTTTGTTATTGGAGCTCCATAACTATACATTTGTATAGTTCCCAGTGTCTATCTTTTAATTATCATTGTCTATTGAGCTTGCATTTTTGTAGAGTCGCTGTCTCCCAATATATGACCTTGCAGACATTCTAATATATTCTGTTGCAGGTACTTGGTGGGAGCTTGAGGGTCAGATACACTTTTAAATGTTGACAGATAGATTAGGATGTTTTTACTAACAGAAATGTATAAAGCATTAGGAGGGAGACGTGATTTAAGGAAGGATACACAGCATCTCTTTGTTCAGCTTTTTACCAACCCACTGACCGCCCCTTGCTAGTCTAATCACTATGGCCACTCCCAGCCACTATGCGCTCCTCCCCACCCAAAGCACACCATCCTGTAACATCCATAGGACACCCTCCTCTGATCTATGTGAACCCTCTGCAGCATGCAGTGACACACTTGGTGCTGTGTAGAGACTGTCGGTGTTCATTCTAACCAGTGATACAGAGTCTTAATGGCTTAATTGCATCTTAAGCGAGCTCCAGTTGTAATTTAAATGTCTCAACCAAGTTTGCATTCAACCACTTAATTTCTTGCACCAAAGTCCTGTTAGAACACATGTTGGCACAGCTATCAGTTTTGGCCTAGTGTAGGTATTAGTGATAAACCAGACACCATTTTCCAACTCGTGCCATCTTATGCCCAAGTGGTACCATTATAGTAGTGGCTAGAAATGCATATCCAAAAGTTAAACTGTTGGCTTTGCCAATACTTGTTTCTGAAGCTGTGAAGATACTGGAAGAGGGATGTCTTGTTTCTATGCTTGAGCATCATTGTTGGGTCATTTGATAACTATGCTTGAAGATACAGAACTTATTATTTTTTTATTTATTTACATTTTTAGTGTACATCAGCCCTAGTGCATCATGGAGCTTTTAGAGATATGCATTGCTGGTTGCAGAGGAAGCCTCAGCAATTACATTGACAATTTGTATTTACAGATAATCTTAGCGTTACATAGACATTGTAGATTGCGGTGTAACTTAGGGTTAAGCAGTGCTGTGAGTGAGGAGAGGCTGAGGGAGTAGTGTGAGGTTATGTGAATTGTGTGGTTTTGAGGGATTTGTGAAAGGAATAAAGAGAGGGTTCTGCTCTGAGTGCATTGGGGAGGGCATTCCAGAGTTTAGGTGCTATATAAGGGAAGCTGATACCTCCGGCTCTTTTTATGGAGGGTACGCAGAGTTGGTTTGCATGGTGGCTCCTTTTGGGGCGGGTGGAGATATTCTTGGTTATTGTCTCAGATGGCACGGTGAAATTGATGCATTTATGTGTAAGGGTGAGGATTTTGAAGTTGATCCTTTCCTTGACTGGGAGCCAGTGGGCCTCCCGTCTGGCCTGGGGTATATGGTCATTTTTGGGAATGTACAGGGCGGCTCGGAGCGTGTTATTTTGTACTATTTGGAGCCTGTTTATGTTTTTAGTTGAGGTGCCTGCCAGGAGGACACTGTAGTAATCAAGTCTGGCTCCTATTGTGGCTCTGGTGATGGTTAAGTAGTTTTGAGTGGCCAAAAGGGTTTGATGGCAAGTATAAGTTTGGTGGTGAGAGAAGAGGCGGACGAGGTGGCGCTGGTCTGCCTTGTCGTAGAGAGTGCTGAGTCTAAGTAGACTCCAAGGGTTTTAACTGATGTGGAGACTGGAATATTAGTGTTGTCGATGGTGAAATGAGTATATTTGGGGTCAAGTTTGGCGAGTATTTATTTGGGACCTAGAATGATAGTCTCGGTTTTGTTCCCATTTAGACAGAGACCATTGATTGCCATCCTGGCTTGTATGGTGGCATATATCTGGAGGAAGGCTTCTACATCATGGTCGTAATCCCCAGTAAGGGGGAGGGGGACATGGGTGTCGTCGGCATAGTTCATGTTTGCTATGCCGAACCCATCCACCAAGTCAAAGAGAGGTTTGATGAACAGATTATAGAGGGTGGGTGCAGCACATGAGCCCTGCGGGACTCCATAGTTGATGGTGGTGGGAGCTGCATTGGCCAGGTCAGAATATACTTTCATAGCCTTACTTTCTAGGAAAGAGGTTATCCAGGAGGTGGCTTTGTGAGAGAAATGGGCTGCGTTGGACGGGTGGGAGGTGAGGATGTCATGGTCAACAAGATCAAACGCGGTAGAGAGACCGAGGACGAGCAGGAGGGCAGGCTTGCCTTTAGCCATTATTTTCGTGATTTGGTTCTTTAAGTCTAAGAGGGCGGTTTCTGTGCTATGGCCTTTGCGGAAGCCTGTTTGTCTTCTGCCTAGGATAGCATTGGATTCCAGATATTGCTGGATTTGGTAGTGGGCAGCGTTGTCAAGGATTTTGAGGTGGAAGGGGATGGTTGTGATGGGTTGGTAGTTGTTAGGGCAGGCGGGTCTAGTATGTTTTTTTTTTATGAGTGGGCGAACCCAGGCTTCTCTTAGGCTTTGGGGTATGATTCCAGTAGAGAATGATGCATTAATAAATGCTGTGATGATAAGGATCAGTCAATCTGCGCATTCTTTGATGATGGTAGGGGGGAAGATGGCCCCTTTGCATGTGGAAGGTTTAATGTGTTTGAGGAGGTCAGTGACCTCTGTTTCTGAGACACCTCTGAAGAGGAATAGAGGTATTTGAGACTGTGGGACATTTTCTACTTAGATGTGAGAGACATGTTGCAGAGAGAGAATTGATGAGGGTTCGGTTGTCTGCGCTGGGTGTGGCTGAGTTGAGTGGGAAGGCTTTGTTGGGAGGTGACGGGGTGAGTGGCAGGAAGAAGAGCAGTGTGTTGTTGGATTTTGTGAGACAGACAGGGAGGTGGGAGGAACTGTGAGTTTATGTGAGCTAAATAATGATTGGGGGGTTAGGTGTGCATCATCCTTTAGGATGGGGAAACGCCTGCATGGGTCCGCCCACGCTTTCGATAATTTAGAAGAAGAAGAAGAAGGATTAAGTGGGGGGTGGATGTGAACTGTCCTGTTTCGGAAGAGCTTTGTGTTGAGCTGTTTTTTTTATCTTGGAGCATTGTAACTTTGTTGATAAGAGCGAATGCCAATGCGCACCTTCAATTCCAGTACACCAATCAGCATCTCCTGGCACACTGATCTAAATAAAGCGGCTTGAACAAATGTTACAAGATTGACTTTTGTCTGGATCAAATTACTTTTATGAACATTATCTTCGAAGAAACACAAGAGAGTTAAGAGTTCACATCAGAGTTGTAGAGAAGTACTGTGGGATTTTAGCGAGTTCTCCCCTCCTGTTATGTTGATTTATACCACGCATAACTACCACCCAAGAGCAGTCTACAGGTGCTCGCGTGATTCTGCAAGAGAGGGGTGTGAGGAGGTTAGTGAGGATAGGATGAGAGGATGGGTTCAGAACCAGGAGGAACTGGCATCTGTGAGTGTTGTTATGCATGTGGGAGATGATGTGGGAGTCTCTGTGTGTTGGAACCATAAGGGTAAGGCTCAGTACCTCAGGTGTGTGCTAGTGTTTGTGTTGGTGTTGTTGGGGTAGATTAGGTTGTGTGCACTGGTTAGATAGAGTCCATAAGGGACCCAGAGTCATGGATGGCCGTAGCTGTAAGACTATCTGGTGTCTTGGTGTGTACTTTCATTGCTGATGGTTTTATGGACTATGTGGGTGGTTCACTCCAGGTGTGCTTCTAGTATCTCGGAGATGGTGGGTGTGAACATAGAATTGATTCTTGGTGTGTATGTGTAGTGTGGCTAGTCCTGGGTCTGGTGTAGTGGCATTGGTTATATTGGAGGAGCAGGAAGGGGAGGTGGGGTAGTAGGTTGGTTGGTTTGTTGGAGTCTCTGGTGTGACTCCATGGTTGCTGCTTGATGATATCTATCCTGGTTCTTGTTGTGGTTCGTCAGCGCATATCGCCTCCTCTCTATTTATTTGTCTGTAATGTTATTGCTGCCTTTGTCCATTCACGGTTGTCATTGTCTGTTGAATAACCATGTTTTGAGTTGTTTCCTGAAGGTGATGTGGTCTTCTGTGGTTCTAGTTTCTTTGTGTTCCAGAGGTTAGCAATTAGACGTGAGAACACTGTTCTGCCAGATTTTCTTCCTCATAATGTTGTGCCTCTATTTGTAGGTCATTACTGGATCTTAGGTCCTTTCTTGGGCGGTACCGGCTAATCTTTTCTTGGAGGAATTCAGCTACATGTCTGTGCAAGGCTTTGTGGGTGATGCAGAGTGCTTTGAATATGATGTGTTTTTTCACTGGTAACCAGTGTTGGCTTTTCAGTGGTAGAGTGATGTGGTCTATTCTGTTTAGTCTTAATAGGGTCCTGGCTGCTGTATATTGCACCCTTTGGAGTTTCATAGTAAGTCTTTCCAGCATTCTTAGTTAGAGGTTGTTTGTGAAGTCAATTCTTTTGTGTATCAAGGATATAACTATGAGGGTTATGTGAGGGAAGGAGAGGTAAGGCAGTAATCCTCTGAGTACTCTTAGGAGGAAGAAGCATTTTTTGGTGATTGCGTTGACTTGTGGGTCACAGGATAGTCCATTGTCCATGAGTATTTCTAGGTTATTTACTACATTGGTAGTCTCCGGTTGCAATCTCATGCCGGCCATCCAGTCCATTTGTGGGTTCCCTAAATTGAATCCTCCGGGTGAGAACATTATTTCTGTTTTTACCAAGTTCAGTTTAAGGTTCTTTGTTGACATCTAAATGTAGATGTCTGTGAGGCAGTTGTTGAGGCAGTTATTTTGTTTGTGGGTTTCTGTTTGTTTTCACAATCAATCAATGTGGTCTGCATAGTTGTAGGCAGTAAGTTTGTGGGTTTGAATGATTTTCCTCAGTGGGCACATGTAGATGTTGAAAAGCAGACGAAAGAGGCTGGATCCCTGTGGAACTCCACATGATATGTTTTTGGAGTTTGAGGTGAACGGTGGTACATAGTTTTTCGTTTCAGTGTGTTAGGGATGTGGCAAACCACGTTAGAGTACATTCATGTATACTGCATTCCATCAATCATTTTATTAGAACTGTGTAGCTAATTGTGGCATATGCCTCTGATATGTCCAGTAGTATGAGGGCCATTTGGGCGGCGTCGTCTGTGTTTATTTTCAGGTTGTCCCATATCGATATGAGTGCTGATTCTCTTCCTCTCATTGGTCTGAAGCCAACTTATGACCAGTCAAGTATTTCGTTTGTTTTAACTTAGTTAAGTAGGATCTTGTATGCATGGTTCTTCAGGATCTTTGCTGGGTAGGGCAATTTGGATATCGGTCTGTAGTTGCTCGGGTCTTCTGCGCTTTCTGATTCAATTTTTATCACTAGTTTGATGTATGCTGATTTGAAGGAGGGCGGGACTATTGCTCTATTGTTTGTGTGTGTTTTTCCCTTGACAGGAACACCCGGATGTCCCTGCCCAGGCTCCAGCGTGTCTGGGCATGGAGGTAATGGTTATCAAATTGTATGCTTGACCAGACAGCTTATCCTTACAAAAAGTGAGACATCTGAATGTGCTGTTTGATAAGTATCTGATACTTCTCCTGCATAGTAACTTTGTGTAAATACACACCAGCTTGCATCACAGTAGTCAATGTAGTAGTAGCTTCTTTATAAAGCTGCTCATGAAAGCTTACATTTTTCATGGAACTAAGACATGCTTGAGTTTCTAAAGCAAATTGGGTGGTAATCATTTTAAAGTACCCAGATAGGAAACACAACTGAATCACTATTAATTAATTCACTGACCTCCACATTGAACCCATCATCTTACATAATGTGTGCTCGGTAGCTGAAAGATTAGCTACTGCTTCCATTCATAAGAGCTCCCTGACAAGCTCGGTTTGCCGCTGTGGTTCCTGTGAAGTGGTATTACACGATGGTTTATGGAGGATGACTAGCTCAAGGACTGTGTGTTCCGTTAGTACCTAAAGTTGTCAAACCCACTGTTGTTGAATATAACTGTTTATTGTTACGTCATTCACTGTTGAGTAGTTTAATTATCTATTTGTGTAATGAAGGAATCTGCAACTTGATGCTATCCAGATATGTTGGACTACAACTCCCAGAAACCCTCACCATTGATTATGCTGGCATGGGTTGATGGTAGTTGTATTCTCAACCATCCATAGAGCCAAATAATCCCTTCTGATATAGTGAAATAAAAACAGGATTTTAAATCTCACCCGTCTCCTACACAGGTAGTGTTTCAAACTTCAAAACTATGTGCTGGTCCCATAGCACAGTGCTAGAGCGCTTGCTTTGACGTCTGTGCAGACCCTGCTGATGCTGGTTCAAATCCTGGCAGGGCCAAACTCAGCCTTTCATCCTTCCAAATGAGCACCACACACCTGGGTAATAATAAGCAGCTTAGATGCCTGAGGGCTCGTAGTGCTATATAAATGCTTAATTATTCATTAATTATTGATTATAACTACTTGGTCCAGAGAGAGGTATTCCATTGTGATAAAGAATGCAGTGTATTTACAAACGCTTTCTATTTTTTTACACTGGAATAGGAAGCCCCATAATCAGCAAAGGGGAACCACTGCACAACATGCTTTCTGGAATTCCCGTACAAAAACAGGGAGTGCGGCGCCCAGGCTGCCAGTTTACGGTCGTATGCATCTATGTAGATTGTAAAATGATTAAGAAGAGCACCAATACATGGGGATTTTTTTTAAATCTGTTCATGAAATGTTGTACTGTTTTATGCCAGCATACAGAGCACACGTGACACTTTCTGCCGTTGAAGACATTTTTATTTCATGGGAAAAAAGATTATCAATAAGAGAAACACCAAGATAAGTGGCACCACTGTTTGAATGCAATGTGCATAAAAATAGATAACAATTCGAACATGGCCATAACAGTGGTCAGATGACATTTTGAAAAGGGATTTTTGGGATTTGATTGTGTTTGAAGCAGTGCACGACTAGACATAAAGTCAGCACATGGACATTGCTGATTGCATTTCATATTGTCTCTAAACAACAAAAAGGAGGCCAAGCAATAAAATACAGAAATGATGAACCAGAGAAAACAAAACAGAAGGGACTAAAGTCATCACTGTAAATCAATTCAAATAGCCAATGTGGACAATTAAGTTATCTGGGTTATAAAGATTGCAGCAATAAATGACAGACAAATGGAGGAATCGGATACTACCTATTTAGAAAGAAATGCTGTGAGCCTGGAGGGGCAAGTAGTAGGGAACAGAAGCAGGAACAATGTGAGTAACTGTTTCATGATTCCTTGGTATGTGGTGGAAGAAATGAGTTTCTAAGAACGGATCTGCGTGATTTTTCCGTCACGGAAAAGTCTGTGATGGAAAAGTTTGCAAGGGTAATTTACACACCACCAAAGGTTTGTATATTTCCCATGCAAACAAACACTGCAAATCACTACATACCCACCCCCACCCACACCCACAACACACCTACGATACCCCCACCCACACCCTCAACACACCTCCACCCACATCCCCAACATAAACAAACCCTACTTACCTTTTCTTCACGCCGTGTCCCTACGGCGCCAGTTCCCTTTCACTTCCGAGACTGGAAACTAGCGGCGCAGGGTGCTTTTCTTTTTTTTACGGGCAGCTGTAGGGGTTTCCCCTGCAACCCCTGCTCACTATACTATAAAGTAGTATTTGGTGTTCAGACCTTTGGTGGTATGCATTTTTGGACTTTTTGTACAGTCAGACCTATTTTTTTGGTCCGATAGTACGATTCCGAATAAAACACCCAACTAGCCTCCGAAACATATATTTCTTTTGACCTATTGCTGATAGTCCTAAAGAATAACTGACTGCATCCACACTCTCTCTATGCTCTAGTGCTAGATGCAAACCGCAGTGCCCATGTACACGTGTGTGTGTACTATCCAATGTGCAATTGTATCTGCTGCCTTTTGGAGTAGGCACTGCATGCCATCCTACGATGGTGTCTACTGCTTGGTGATGTACCATGCTGGTCTTAAGTTTACGTTCACTGGCATAGACTTAATGAGAAAACTACAGCAGAGTAGAGTTTGATCACACGACCTGGAAGAGGAAGCAGCTTGTGAGCTGGGTTCAAACTTGCACTTTAATGGATTTTTTTAAATGAACTGTTATGGTCTGTAATTATCAATAACGGGCCAGAGTTAGAACAAAATACTAACAGCAATCAGATCAGTATTTACAAAGTATAATTTGTAATGCTAAATAAAGTAGAGCCCATCTTGAGACGACCAGTACAGCAAAGCACCCCAGAGAAGAGCAGCATGTGAAAGCTCTACTGTATTTGTGTATTTCATTGATATTTATAAAGCATTATCACCCAAAGGCTGCACAGCAGAGGAGTTAATTAACAGAAAGACAGGAGAGAACATGTGTTTTTAACCTGTTACTACAATATGAAGTGAAAGAGAAGAATGAATGTCTCGTTGAAGGGAGTTCCAGCATTTAGGTGCAAGAAGAGAAAAGGTGCAGAAGCAAGAAGGGGCCCAATAGGGCGGTATAAGAGAGCACGGGTAAGGGGGCCGGGGGGCTCGACCATGGTTGCATTTGATGACAATTACAAGAAATGGTGAAGAAGAGAAGATTCAAAGGGAAGGAAGGAAATGGACTGGAGAGAGATATCTGGGAGGTAAAACAAATAAAAGAGAGGATGGGGGAGGTAAAACAAATAGAACACGAATTGTGAAATTAAACACAACATGTAGTGTAGTAGGATAAGAAGAAGGAAGACCCACTCTGTGGGCAGAGCAACAATGAAGACAGAATAGAAGAGTAGATGAGGAGTGTGGCTGTATGAAAAGATAGTAAGGCTGGTATGCAAAGTTAATTTATTTATTTTATTGTTCATTGATAACGCGCTTAATTCCAGAGAGTGATTTCTAAGCCTTGCTTCCAAGACAAACGCTTTGCCCCTACGCTATCCTAAGTAGATTATACAGTTGAGAGTGACAGATACGTGGTAGAAATATGATGGGAGAATAATGCAGAGGGATCAAAGGTGACCCTGAGATTGCAAGCAAGTCGGGAAAAAGGTGAAAGGTTGGAAGGCAGAAAAGACCAGAGGATGATGGAGACCGGGAGGAAGCAAGGCACGGACGTCATTTGGGGGTTACTAGGGGTCACATATGTGACCCCCTGGTGACTCCCCTGCGACGCCTGTCACTGCCTCTGCGACCCCGGCTGAAGGAGTGCAGAGACACGGCGCCTGAAGGGCAATTGCAGAAAAACCAGGAAGCGCTCTGTGCTTCCTAGTTTCTGTTCTTAAGCACGGGAGCAGAGAGGACCTCAGAAGCAGCACCCGGACTGGCGCACATCAGAGGTAAGTGAAATGGAAATGTAATTGTGTATGTGTATGTTGTATGTGTGAATGCATGTGTGAAAGAGCGAGTGTGTGCTGTGAAAATGCTGTTTGAATGTGTGAATATGTGTTTGAATGAACGAGTATGTGCTGTGAAAATGCTGTTTGATGCGTGAATGTCTCTTTAAATGAGCAAATAAATGCTGCTTGAATGCGTGAATGTGTGTTTCGATGAGCGAGTATGTGCTGTTTGAATGCATGAATGTGTCTTTGAATGAGCAAATAAATGCTGCGTGAATAAGAGTTTAAATTAGCTATTATGTGCTGTGAGAATGCTGTTTGAATGCATGATTGTGTGTTTGAAGGAGCAAATACATTCTGCTTGAATGCGTGTTTGAATGACCTATTGTGGACTGTGTAAATGCTATTTGAGGGGCTAAATATGTGTTTGAATGAGGAAGTATAGGCTGCATAAATGCTGTTTGAGTATGTGTTTCAATAAGTGAGTAGTGTAAATGCTTTTTAATTGTGTCAATGTATGTTTGAATGATCAAGTAAATGCTGTTTGAATGCTGTTTGACTGCCTAAATATGTTTTTGAATGAGAAGGTAAATGCTGTGTGAATGATTTTTGAGATGAATGATGTGTGAATACTGCATGGATGTGTGTTTGAATAATACATGAATGTGGGTGAGCTTGTGTTGGGTTTTTGTCAGCCTGGGATGCTGATTTGGGCAGGGTGTGGTATAGCGAGGAGGGAAGGACGGGGAGGAGGAGAGAGATTTTCTTCTGGGCATTCATGATACTGTATCATAGATGCCCAGTAAAAATGTCATACCACATTAAGAAATGGCTAGACTGATTGCATAAAAATGCATTCTAGCCATGCAATAATGCTTATCGTGCTTGCTTTAAAAGCATGATAAAGCAAGCATGATGAGTGTTATGATGTGGCTAAACTGGTATTGTGATGGAATTCTTCCAGCCATTTCTTACTGTCCAGTGACATTTTTTACTGCCCATCTATGGTAGAGTATCTTAGACGGCCAGTAAAAAATGTCAAGCTACTGTCAGAAAGGGCTAGACTTAGTACACCAACATGCCACTCTAGCCACATAATAACACTTATCGTGCTTTCTTTAAAAGGATGATAAAGCAAGCAAGACAAATGTTGTTCTGTTGCTACACTGGCATTTTGATGCAATCAGTCATGTAATTTCTTATTGTGGCATGACATTTTTTACTGGGTATCTATGATACAGCAGAACCCATCCCCTCCCATGCCCAACACCCTTCCTCCGCAAATTGTCCCCATTCCCTGCCCCAGCTTAACAGCCTCACACTGCCACACCAGCTACTACACAATCCATAGAGATTACACATACTACTCTTATACGCCAAGCCAGCCCCCCTCCACCTAGAATAGTATTAACACTGACATAGTCACCACTACCACATGCCCTTGCCTACAGAACTCACACCTTAGCTCCAGAACACCAGCTACACTACCACCCTCCACCTGCCCCATCTTGGGGTCTAAAAGGAGATCTAGACTCGCTTCAAGGACCAGCCCATACCACCCCTGAGGATCCATTAGGGCACCATCTCCTACATCCTCCTCCCCTATTCTGCAGAGACCACAGCAATCGTTAACACCTAACTCACAACCCACGGCGACAAAATCACTGCAACAAGCCCACTTACCACCCATAAGGCCTATCCAACCTATGGTAGCAGACGAACCGTCACATGCAAAAGACATGCAAAAAAGTCTGAAAACCTTTAACTCTAACATTAAGGACATGGACCACATCAATACTACTATACTCTTGAAAGGAGCTCTCATCAATGCTCGATTACTCACAGCCCATGCCCTTGATATTGCAGTTCTTATTAAAGCAAACAACTTGGACATTCATGCTATCACAGAAACCTAGTTCCATGCACCCTCTCCTACCCTCTCCTTAGACATCCTAGAAGGCTACACGATTTATAGGAAAGACAGAATAGTCACCAAAAGAGGAGGAGTAGCTCTCCTTGCTAAAAACACCTACGATCTGAGAGTATCAGTAGAACACCCCTTCACCTCAGGCAAAGAAATTACCTTGAAAACCGTCCTCACGCACACCTGCACCCTCATCCTCCACATTATCTACAGACCCCAGGCCCATTATCTTCCTATGAAGATGACATCACCTCTCTTTTAGCCTCCACATGAAACCCCTCTCTGAAATAATCATCCTAGGTGACTTTATTCTTGGTCTGCACGATCCTCTCGACACCCAGGCACACCTTGTGGCCAACTTAATGAAAGCCCAAGGGTTTAATCATTGTATCTCCCTCCCTCCTCATGAAAAAGGACGTACCGTAGATTAGCTTGCTGACAATAATTGTGTCACAGACATTCTAGCCAACACCCCTTGTCCCTGGTCGGACCAAAACAACATCCTCTTCTCCACCACGATAATTACAAAACATGTCAAACCTACCTCTCTTACATCAACCTTACCATCAAGAAGTCAAATAAACATTAACCGAGACAAAATGCTACCCCTCCTGCTGCCATTAACTACCACCACTGATCTTCACACTGATCCCACACTACTAGTCACCCTCTACAATAACACCATGCTAGCAGCCATTGACAAAGTAACTCAACTGAAATCCAAAAAAGCCAAGCCAATAACGCATGCCAATTCCTGGTTCACAACAGACCTGCAAACCCTATGCGCGGCCAAACTGTTAGCCGAAAGTTACTGGATAAAACACCTTCACCTGTAAATAAGGCCTACTTACATGCTTTAGCCAATTAATACAAGGATGCAATTATGAAAGTTAAAGGTGACTCCTACAACCAGGGAGTCGAGAATGCCCAATCAAGTTCCAGAGAACTATTCGCCATATTACGTGGGCTAGAATCACCAGCCTCCACCCCTAACCATTCCATTAAATATCAGCAATGGTGCTCTAACGTTCAAAATGCCCTAGCTGACAAAATCACACTCCTACAGAACAAAATTGAAATCAAGAAAACAAAACACAACCACAACTCCCCCTAGCAAATGCCCCTACCACAAGGACACAAGTCACTCACAAATTTGCATGCACACCCTTGGCTACTCCTGAAACTATCAAAATCATCAAAGGCTTAACACCTTCAAGATGCAAAGATGACATCTGCCCATCTACCTTTATTAAAGAATGTTCCAATGAGTTGGTACCCTTCATCACCACACTCATCAATAGCTCATTTGCCACCAGCAAAGTACCAGACGACTTAAAATAAGCCTGGGTACTACTAAAATAAAAACACGTTGGACCCTAATATTCCAACCAACGCCTCACCCATCACCAAAGTGCCATTCTTACTAAAAGCCCTCGACTGTGTAGCTTATCTACAGATCCAAACATTCTTGGAATCTAACAAACTCCTAGGACTGAGACAGTCCAGCTTCCATCCTGGCCATGGAACAGGAACCACACGCTTGGATCTAAAGACACAAATGGACCAGTTCATGGATAAAGGTGACCTCTGCATTATTCTCCTTATTGACCTATCACCAGCATTTGATTTGGTCAATCACAAAATCCTTTGCCACCATCTAGCAACAACTGCCCATTTCTCCCCTGAAGCAATGAAATGGGTTGAATTGTTTCTCTCTAATCGTACTATGAGGGTCTTCTCTGCATCGTCAGCTGCCCCCCAGCCCCAGTATCCTGTGTAATACCCCAAGGCTCCTGTGTATCGCCCACATTATTCAATGCATTCGCAAAGCTTCTCTTTGAAAAGTTAGACAAATTGGGTGTCACATATACCAATGAGGCAGAAGATACCCAAACACTCTTACCCATCCCAGGATGCTATGACACTGACTCAAATATTCTCAATAAAATATTCCTCACTATCCAGGCTTGGATGGCACAAAACGAGTAATGCCTCAATGATGAGAAAATGTAGTTAATTATCATTGGGAGCAAATCCAAACTAAATAATTTACCACAACTCTACAAATCCTTTAATATCATTGGCAATACCATCAATGTTGCCAAGGAGATAAAAACTCTTGGGGTCTTCATCGACTCTACACTCACTTTAACTAGACAGGTCAATGTCATTGTCTCGTCTGCAGCATATATGTCCAAACTAATCAGAGCCAGTAGACCTTTCCTCTCCACAGACAACTGCATCACATTGTCTAGAGCATTGATCCTCTCTAGGATTGATTACTGCTATTCACTTTTCACAGGATCTAAACTAGAAATATCAGCAAACTCCAAGTTGTGCAAAACAATGCAATCCAGGCAGCACTGAATATACCTAGACATGAACACATCTCGTCAACTAGAAGACGCATTCACTGGCTTCCTGCTCAATACAGAATTAAATTCAAAATCCTCTCAATCACTCACAAATGGCTCTCAAACAATGCACCCGCTTACCTTCAAAAACCACATTTCTAAAATCCAATCTAACAAACTTACACAAAACTCCGATTCCCACCTAAACGCTACACCGAGATTCAGGAGACAGAAAGCCAGAGGATCCAGTTTTCCAGTGGTCGCGGCTAAATTGTTGAATACCCTGCCTTTATCATTGAGTAATGACACATCCCTCTGGTCATTCCGCAGAGACCTAAAAACCTTGCTTTTCAAGCACGACTCTCCTTATTGACCACTGAGCCAAATAAATATAACCTATAGCTAATATAGGTGCCAACCTGCAGACATAAGCTTCTCCTCGGTTCGGACAACACATTAGAGCCTGGAAAATGTATGCAAATCTATGTGATCTATGTTCTTCAGTAATCACTATAACTTGTGTACCTTGTGCTTTACTGGTATAAGAGGAATCATATGTCTGTAACCAAATTCTTAAGTCCAAGCACCTAGATACCTCTGGGTTATGTGCGCTTTATAAATGTTCAAATAAACAAATAAATAAATAAATGACAAGAGTAATTACATGACTAGACGGGCATTTTTGTGCATCCAGTCTAGCTATAATATCTTACTACGACATGTCATTTTTACTGATCATCTATGATGAAGCAAACGTGATAAGTGTTCTGGACTGGCATGCATTGGATCAGCCAGTTGAATCATGTTTTCTTATTGTGGCATGGCATTTTTAATGGCAAAGCTAATAGGAGTATGTTCTTATGTGTAGGTACTAGCATATATTGGCAGAGCCAGCCTAGAAATGTTTTCTTATGGTATTATTACTTCCATTATGCGCGCAACATGAGTATGTTCTTATATGGGAATACAGTCATATATAGGTGCAGTCAGCTAGGAAATGTATGGGCACAGGCAATGTGAAAATGTTTCTTTACTGGCATATATTGTGGGGAAACACATCATAAAAATGTACTAGGAAATGCTCCTGTGCACTGTGCAACTATTGGATTTCTTTCATGAATGATCCTAAATAACTGATTGCAAACTGTCTGGCTTTTTTAACAATTTGGCACATACTGTGTGCTGTTTAATGCACCATTTTAACCTATTATTAAAAACATTTATTTGGGGGGGAGAACCCCCAAGACTAGATTGGTGCAAGCTCCCTCACTATGCTTGGTCACTTTTGCAAATTTGTGGCAAATATTTACACCGCACCAATTAAGAAATTCACCAGCCACAACTGGCATTGTGAAAACAACCATAACACAGGTTCTTAAAACTCGCTTTATTTTTGGAAATCACACTGTGAAGTTTGGGTTTCTCTAATGAGCCATATTCACTAAGGCAAGATTGAAAAGTAGTATTTGTCTGTATAAGCTTGACAGGGTGGATGCTCCAGATCAGCTATTTATCTAGAGTTAACTCGATTGTTTTATATTTATGAGGTCTATCATTTTGTGCAAAAATACTCACTGTTCTCAAGTTACTGTGGCATAGATTTTCACATATCCAAGTTAGTATTGTATCATATTTGTATGTATACCACTTCATGTCTAACTCTTGATATCTCCTTCTTTTAAGTACTGTACAGAAAGGTGTTACTAGTGCAAAATGTAATCGTACTTAGTGTATCAACGTTTGAAGGATGAAGGACTCGTTCAGCCGTGCAGAAATTTAAACATGGAATGTGCAGACTGGCACGTGTCAGAGATGAGCGTTTAATTCACTGAGCTATCCGATTATGGCACATAATGTTGTTTAATCATTTGTGCAGTTAAAAACATGTATCTACCATCAACGTCTCCTGTTCCCACCAAGACTTTTTAAAAGACAATATAGCACTTCTATTATCAGGTTCACTATTGGGCCATGACATTGCAGTATTTGGTATTTTATGAAATGCAAGCTTTCTTTTGTTTTACACCTGTCATTCACTTCAGCTTATGACATCAAGTTTAAATGTCATTTCATGAGATGTCACCAAGGTCAATGGTCATATTGCATTGATTTCTGTGATGTCATTGGGTGTATGATTGCACTTCTGCTACCCCTGGTATTCTGGTGATTTGACGTCCCTGAAGCAATGACGTTATTTTCATTTTTGACCGATTGCGATGAAAAATGTGAAAAGACATTAAAGACTGACAGGTGTAAAGACATGCTGATAAAGTAGAGTAGAGAGTCAGAGAGGTAGGAGAACGTGACAAAGATCAGACAAATGTCTGCATGTAAGTGGCATGAGAGGTTGAAAGACTAAAGGAGTGCAGAGAACGTAATAATGTAGTACTAGAATAAAATTGGCTCAAGAAGAGAACTTTTTACAACCCCATAGAGAAGGGGATGAGGTGAAGAAGTAAGACCAGCCCAGGATACCAACCAGGTGCACAAAGAAAGGTAAGTTCAGAACTATTGAAGAATACAATCGGGGAAGCCAAGCGAGGTGAGGACCGAAAGTAATGTGCGTTGATCGACAGTGTGAAAGGCAGCCAAAAGATAAAGGGCCTCATTACATGTATAGCAGTAAGTGGTACAATTGGTAGCAAATCCATTACCGCCAACTTTACCACTGTGCCAACTTCTGACTCACAGAAAATTGGCATTAATTCCGCCACCAGAATTACCTCCAGTGGAATTACTTCCAGCGGCAGGTAATTCCTCAGAGAATTGGCGGAATTAACACCATGGCTAATTCTGTTGGTGGAATTACAGCTAAAACAAAAAAACTATTTCCGCCAACATACAGGATGAAAATCAGCAGAATTACCTACAGGAATTAATGTTAATTCAGCAAAAAAGAAAACAGTTACCACCCCCAAAAAGGTGGAGGTAAATGCATACAGGTGATAGAAATCAAGGAACAGGTGCACCGGAACCACTCAGGAGGATTATAAAAGTGCCACACCCTCCCCAACACACATCCAAGCAACATGAAGCCACAAGCAGATGTCGTTCATGGGATCCACAACCTCCTACTATGCATTCAACATCAACATCATGCAAGACCCCAGCAGGGAAGGAGACACATGTCCTCCTATCCCCATGGCCACTGACAGACAGCTAATTAGTGACCCTCTATTGTTTGTGCCATCGCAATCAGAATTGCCATCATCCCACTGAAGCTTGTGTTAGTCCTATACTTCTGTGCCACGGGCAGATTCCAGCACACTGTTGGGGCACTGCATGCAATGTCCCAGCCCACTTTCTCAAAGGTGCAGGACTAAGTCCAGGATGCACCCATGAGGCATGCCCATCAGCACATCTCCATGCCCATCACCCAGGCGCAGATGCACACAGCAAAGGCATGTTCCTACCCCTTTTCCCATTTCCCCAACAACATAACTGCATCGGATTGCACACATGTGGCATTGGTGCCCCGCCAGGCAATGGAGCAGGCATACCAGAACAGGAAACAGTACCATTCCATGAATGTCCAAATGACATGTGACACAGACCTCAAAATCAGACACCGCTGCACCCGATAACCTGGGGCCCCACATGATGCCATGCTACTGAGGAACAGCACCCTACCAGTGTAGGTGGACACACACAGAGGACAGCTTACCTGGCTTGTGGGTAAGTAGTAGCCAATCCTAATCAGACATATCACTGTGACTCGCATGGAGAACAGAATGAGTAGCAATGTAATACAACTAGAAGTCCCATGATGCATCATCAACAAAGCACAGAGCAGACAATGAACCATGACTGACTCAAGGCAGCATAACACCTTCAGGGCACCCGTCAAACCCATTCCCTGACCATGCATTGTCATGGGCTATACATGGCCCACAGCTACATCAATAGCAACAACTGCATTGGTGATAGCATCACATAGACAAATACACGATGAATGACGTCTCATACACTGTGTAGGAATGCAGGTGTACCATGTAGGCTAATTCACATCCACTGAAAGGTAATGAGTGTGCTCCATCCACATGCACTGAGGTGCGCTCATTGGCCAACATCACATCAGGACCATATACTTGTTCCCTGACCCACACACCTCCATCTCTCACACAGTAAATTCATTTTTTGCAGGTGGCACAAGCTAGCCGCAGTTACCATGGCAGATGACACCTGTGAAGAACCCTGATACACCACAGGAGATGGCCTATATTGAGGCTCGAAGGAGGACCATGTCATGCACTGAGCACGAATTTGGATTGCTGAAAGCCAGATTCAGGTGCCTCCACCACACAGGTAGTGCCCCCATGTATGGTCCTGAGAAAGTTATCAAAATAGTTATTATAGGCATAATGTTGCTCAACTTGTGCATACAAAGGAACATAGAAATGCCTCCAGATTCGAACCATTACCCCCCACTCTCAGAAGAGGAAGAGATTGCAGGTGAATACAGGACACCACAGGACATGCGTGGGGATTTGAGGGAAGGACAAATGGGCCACCAGGACCTCATGACAATTTCATTTGACTTGTCACACACCCCATACATCAATGTACATGCACAGAATGTATATGTATCGACACCATGGAATAAACACTCTACAAATATTCATGATTTAACTGTGTTTAATTATCAGATCAACTAATCCTCGGCTCCAACACCATCACCCCCCCACAGCCCTAATGCCATCTCCTGCCCCACACCCTCAGCACCAACTCCATAACCCACCCCACACCCTCAGCACCAATACCACCACCCACCCCACACCCTCAGCCCCAACACCATAACCCACCCCACACCCGCAGCCCCAACACCATCACCCTCCTCACACACTCAGCACCAACACCATCACCCACCCCACACCCTGAACCCCAACACTTTTGCCCACCACACACAATGACACTGTCCCATGAGCAGTACACTGGGGCTTCCTTTTGTACCCTTTGTCCGCAGGCAGTGGAGTATAGGACATGCAATGCTGTGAGCGCCTGGGCAGAGTGCTGGCCAATGACCCCTCAGTTGGGGTAGCAGACAGCGGATTGCCTTGCGCACTGCCCCAGAGTTGTTCCATTATATGATTAATGCCCTTGGGGATGGTCTCATATGAGGCCAATATCTGTTCTGCCATCTCCCTCACTCTCTGGCTGATGAGGCTGTTGCTGGCATTACTATGAATAGTGCTCCTGCACAGATGATTTACTGATCCGGACACCTGCCTTTCTGGCACCTGGATAACATTGCACATGGCCTGGGAATGTCCCAATTGCGTGCATTTCGGCCTGTCGTTGTTCCATCCAATTAAGAAAAGCCAGGGTGGCCTGCAACGCTGGGGCACAGCAGTGGCTGCAGGGATTGTTGTCCTAGACTCACATTGTCGGAAGCAAGGCGAGGAGGCTCTGCCACAGAACGTCTGCCATGGCTGCTGTGGCCAGCTCACATGACAGGCTTCCGTCCACACTCTGTCTCGGCAGTGTCCCCAGCAGTGGTGGTGCGTGACCCTGTAGCAGGTGGAGTTGCTTGCTCAATGTTGTCCTGAATGGCCTTGTGGTTGTATCCTTTGCACCAGTGGACATGGCTGTTGACAGCACTGTTTTTGGAGGCTTTTTCTTTGGTGGCATGCTCCCATTCCTAGACCTGCCATGGCCTGTGGCCTTTGCGGCGCCTGTTGGTTCTGGTGTCATGGTGGTACCTGTTCCATCGGATGGTTCCTGGGTGTCCTGTGTGCCAGTTGGGAGACATGAATATGTGCATAAATACATTGATAGTCATGTGCTTGGTGAGTCAAAATGTACAGTCACTTGTCCTATGGGGCACAATGTGTTAGGCCTCCAGGAGCACATGCCTCAAGTGACCATATGGTCATTATGGGGAGCCTGGCTTTCTTCGGGCATCCAGTCCTATGCATTAATGACATACAGGGTAAAGCATGCACATGTCCATCAGGATGGGTGTTGCTTGGTTTACATGTAGTGCCATCGGCTGATGGGTGATCTGCTAGTTATGGTACGCTCATTTGGACATCTTTGTATCCATGTGGGCCTTTGTGATACTTTTCAGTTGCTGTTGTTGTTAGTGTGACACACATGTCCAATGATGTTCTTTGATGGACATGTGCTTGGTGTTTGGTGCCATGCTTGCTGTGGGGACTGTTGATGGGTGTCCGGTATGCGAGCAAGGGGTGGTTAAGATGTGCACTGCAGATGTGTATTAGTACTTCTAACTGTAGTCCAATGGTGGGTTTGACTACGTCATGCTCTCATCATCATGTTTGGTTGTCATGTAAGGGGTTTCACTGCTTCAATGACTCATGTTGTTATGGCCTGCAATGTCACCTGGATTGGTCATGTATTGTCAGGGGTGACGTTGCGTGGATGCATGGCAGTATGTGTATGTGCACATGTCATCATGGTTGTTCTGCAATGGGCCCACCATACACTCAGGTACTCACCAGATTCCCCCTAGCTGCTAGCTCCAATTTCAGCAGAGCCCATGCCCTCTTTTCCCACCATGTGGAGGATGCTGCTGACCATCTCCTCCCATGAGGTCAGCTGTAGTGGTTCAACACTTCCTCCTCCGGTGGCAGCAGTCTCCCTGCAGTGGTTCGCCACCAGGCTTCGGACTCTGGATTTCAAATCTTTGCAGCATTTTTTCATATCCTCTGAGTCATGTTAGACATGTCCTACAGCCACCACTTTGTCACAGATTTTTGGCCAGATTGTATTTTTCTCTGCTGGCTGGTCTTCCTGTGTTGGACACCATATAGTTCTTCCGAGTGTGCGACAATCTGCTCAGCAAGAACAGTGAGCTCCTTCTCTGAAAATGTTGGGCTCTGCATGCACTTATCCAGCACCCTGGATTTGCCCTTTCCTGCTGACAGGTCTGGATGGCACTCCTATGGCCTGATTTTTGAAGGATTGCATTTTTCAAAATGGCCACTGCAGTGATTCCTTTTCATGCAATGACGAAATTCCGCCGATGGAAATTCTGCTGCTTTGCCCGGCGTTAACAGTAATTCTGCCGATTATTGGAGGAATTATAGATGCAAGCTCATTTTTGGGCCGTAATTCCACTGTGCAGAATTACTGGTACCGCCAATGCTGGGTACACGCGCCCGCCATGTTGTGATGCAGCGGTAATTCCACATCACACCACAGCGCTAACTGATTCTGTGCCAGACTCGTAATGAGGGCCAAAGGATTTTAAGTATAGATGAAAGCTTGTTGTGGCAGACAGAATGTAGAGTTTGAGAAGAGCAACACAGCAGTTTCGGTACAGTGTGCTGAATAAATGACATATTTAACTGATTGCAGAAATTAGTGGGATTTGAAGTGAAATGAAACTTCCGAATACACTGACCCTTCCTAAAAGTTTAGAGAGAAAGGTGAGAAGTGAAATAGGGTGAAATTTAGAAGCAGAAGAAGGATCCTCCCTCCACAGCCAATACCTACCCTCACTAGGGATCAAATGGCCAAGCTCCCTGGGGAGTGCCGACAAGATACCCTACGAACCTTATCACTATCACCTTTACCCCCATCCAGCAACCACAGACCACATGCACATGCTCCCTCATGCTGATCAGTGCTCGCTCATCAATTGCTCAGGCCGCAGAGATTGCCAACCTCATCTCATACAACTTTGATGCTCTCTTCATCACCAAAAACACGTTAACCCCATCTTCCCCCTATGTTTTGGACATCCTCCTACCACCAGGCTACTGCATACAATATGCCAACCGGCCAGGAATTGCAGGCGGTGAAGAGGCAATCATCTACATGGGCGATTGGCCATGCTCCATCATCCTCTCTTCTATTACAAGCTCATTCAAATCACTCACCTGCAGGTTCCCTTTATCTCACAAGGAATCCATCACTTTCCCCCTCATTTAGAGACTACCACACAAAGTGACTCTTTCATTACCAATATCTCCACCATACTCTCCTCTGTCGAATTAGCGCACATTAATAATGTATTTCTGAGAGATTTTAATGTCCTAGAGTCTCACACTGGCACCCACACTTGAATCATGCTTTTTGCACTGACTGAATTGATAGACATTAAGCACATTGTGACCTCCAGCACCAACAACAAAGGGAACACCCTAGATTTAGTCTTTACAGCAACCTTACAGACCCTATCCCACTCAACTGGTCTGACCACATCACCATCCTACTGTTGATCACCACTTGACCACGGGCCACAAAGGCCAGGCTGAATGCCCCCTCGTTCATCGCTGCTCCTTCAAAACCTTTACAGTCAATGAGGAAGAAGCAAACTTCACAGATTTCCCCAACAGAGTGAATGCCTCGGTAGGCCTAGAATTATTCAACAAATTTGCTATGAAACAAGTGGACACTCCTGCTCCCCTAAAAACCAGCTATTCTAAGACCAAACAGCTACCCCTTGATACACCAGCTCACTTTCAATAAATGCTCACTCAAAGCCTTAGAGATATGGTGGCACAATAAACGTGAGCATGGAGATCTCACAAACCTCAGATCTCTCAGCGCCAACTGTAGGATTCTGATTACTGTGGCCAAAGCTACTTATTACTCCAGCATCATTGTGGCAGGATCTTAATAGGAGCAAATCCCTCTTTGAAGTAGTAAACATTGTACCAAACCCTCAACCTACCCCGCGGTGGCACTAACTCAGTAAAAAGGCGAAGGAATCACCAAACTTTTTTATTGAAAAAATAGACAAAATCTGACAAATCATTGAATCAACTACCCAATGCATTAGCCCCCAATGCACCCCAGCATACACATTGCCCCTCCTCTTTCTCCCTCAGACCTCCTAAAAACAATCAGCTCCCTCAAGCGTACTTCCTACTCTGACAATATCATACCAGCCACCATTATTAAACAACTGATGGGCCTGGTGCTCAATGCACTCCTGAGCATCTTTAACTCCTCCCTCAGAGAAGGTCACTTCGTGGACACCCTCAAGACTGATGGGACACAGCAGGAGAGGCAAATATGGCTGGCCACTGCAACAGCTGACGCAGCCTCATATGTCCATTTGCTGCCATAATTTACCAAGCCTGTCCTCAAATGCCCCAAAAATGCAATTTTATGATAAAATAATGGAGGGCGAGGTAGAGAGGAAAGGAAAGATGATAAAAAATAGGTGTACAGTGCTGGGGTACCACAGAGAGACAGATTATATGCGGCAAGAAGAAAGATGAGAAATGGACTGATGTGATGTGCGAAGATTGAAGGTGTGAGAAGTAAAGGGGGATAGAGACACAGTAAAGGGGAGACAAAGGTGAGAGGGAGGAAGCAAATGTTTGCATAAAAAGAAAGAGAATGAGAAAGAGAGGGAGAGAGAGAGAGAACCAAAAGGGGCAGCTGAGAGAGGGTTGTAGAGACTACTAAGGGCTGATCAGGATGACAGGGCAAAAGAAAACATGGGGGAAGGGAGTGTCCTCATTCCTTTCAAGTAAGCTGCATTTCACTCTTTGACTCACTCCCTAAACCCCCTGAACAAACAGGCACAAACCGTAAACCTTGCAGAGACATGTTGATATAAATTGTTGTGCTTTCACAAGTCCTATTTTCTCAGAGACTACCACACTGACATATTAAATGTGCAAATTAACTTTGATTATATAAAAGTGAAGCCCTTGCCTACACCCTCTATGTTCATTTCTGCCATATATTTATTTAATTGGTGTACAGCCAATTAAGGCTTTACATATAAAAGAACATTGCACAATTGCAATTCATAAAAACATCATAAACACACCAACAAAAAATACATCAATTAGTAATAAAACGTATAAAAGAAATTAAAGCCAGATACCATCAGACAATTCTGTTAAAATAGATAGGATAAATTCATAAAAATTCATCATGTGAAATATTAAATTCTGATAATTTCCAAGCAATAAAAGTCTCAACATATCAATCATATTTAAGTCATCACCGCTATTTTTGTAAGCCCTAAGATATTTACCTCTTAAAAAACTTAAAACATTGACATCTAATGTGTTCTGCAGTTTCTAGAGTTAATGGGTTACCAGACATTTGGTCGAAAAAAATTGGTCGACCAGACAAATGGTCGAACCAATTTGGTCAAAAACCAAATGGTCGAATTTTTTATTTTTTTATTTTCACCCCTTTTTTTGGGCCCCCCCCCAACCCCCTTTTTTTTCCTAAAAACCCCTTTTTTTTAAACGAAAACCCGAAAAATATATATAAATATATAAATTAAAAAAAAATTGTTTTCGACCAAATTGCGTCGACCAAATGTCTTTCGACCAGTTTTCATTCGACCAAATGTCTGGACACCGAGTTAATGGCCTGCATAATCTACAATTTCTCAAATGCCTGTCAATTCTTAGCTTGGCTCCAATGATCTCAAATGTGTTTTGCATATTAAATTTGAATAACAAATGCCTGTCAATTCTTAGTTGGCTCCAATGATCTCAAATGTGTTTTGCATATTAAATTTGAATAATAAGTAGTGTGTAACAGCTCTCCCATCAGGATAGGCAGCTTGGTACAAAGGCTTCCCCAAGTCTATAGACCAAAATTGTAAAAACAGCCTGCTATGAGATTTAGTCACAATACTGGTCATATTCTTTGCCATAATTCAATATGGTAGTTTTTAGTAGCCGTTTAGTCTTTGCGTGAGCATATTGTAACCACACATATGCAGTCTCCTTAGCCCATCTAGAGTAAACTCTACTCATCACTGATATAGGGCTAGTATCAAACACAATCATATCCGTCTCAATCCTTCTCATAAGCTCCACAATAAAGGTGTCATTATTGAGAGTACACAGTTTCACATACAGCATTGCTATTTTAAAATCTAAAACATTGCTGGCACTCAGAAATTGGAACTCTAGTAAAAGATATTCTCTGGGTAGGGATGTAGGCATTCTAAATAAAATGTTCAATAATTTCGATTCAAACTGATTGATTTCTTTACTAAATCTTGCACCCCATATTTCTGCAGCATAGAGTAGACATGGAATCACTTTGGATGACTACAGCAGCATAATAGTTTTGACTGAAAAGCCACCCTGTTGACCAATAAAGTTACACCTGAGTATTTGTAGCATTCTACGATCTCAATTTGTTGGTTCATAATAATCCACTTAAAATTAAGAGAACAAGGACATTTAAATTTACCTTTGAATGCAATTATTTTAGTTTTACTGATGTTAATTTTTAAACCATTCATCATTGCAGAATTTTCATCATTGCAGAATTTAGTTTGTAGACCCTTGGGAGTATAATCAAGGAGCAACATATCTTCAGCGTAACCCAGATATCCCAATCTCAGGGTGCCAATTTTGATATCGTAGGATCATTTTGAATAAAGGTCTACCATGAGACCGGCCAAATACAGATTAAAAAGCGTTGCTGCGAGTATACATCCTTGTTTAACTCCTCGCAGGGTTACTATAGTAACAGACAATTTCCCTTCATTATAGAGGCGAATTCGCACTGAAGTTCCTGTGTAGAGTAGTTGGATCATACTCAGTAATCCAGCTGGAATGCCCCAAGCTTTGAGTTTGGCCCAGGATCGTTTGTGTATGATAGTGTTGAATGCTGCTGTGAGGTCTATAAAAGCAGCAAATACTGGGAGATTACGGTTTCTGCAGGAGCATTCAATAGCTCTTACTAAATTCACTATATTATGAGTAGTGGAAGATTGTGCCCTAAAGCCAGACTGATTGGAAGGAAGAATATTAAATTCTTCTATCCATAAATTCAATTCGATCAATAGGGTTTTTGCGAACATCTTCGCAGGGATGTCTAGCATCGCTAGCATCCTATAATTTCCATGCTCTTTGCAAGTTCCTTTTTTATATACTGGGAGAATAATACCTTCCCTCCAAGATGCCAGTATTACACCATATTCCCCAATCCATTGAAACAACATAAAGAGGGTAGATGCTCATTTTTCAGGAGACATCCGAATGAGAGCATTGCATGTGCGATCTGGGCCGACTGCCGGCGAGATCCGCAGATTCTTAATCATTTTAATCACAGTTCTATTGTATATTTGCCAACCCATGTTGATACTTAACAAGATGTATTAACCTCAGTAGACAGAGAAGCACCCAGTGTTTTTTCAACATGACTAATCCAGTCTTTTTCAGAGACATTGTTTATTGGTTGATTTCTTTTTTTGGAGCTATTAATAATGGCCCAACTTCCTTCATTGTTGTTGTTACTTGCACACAATGCTATAGTGCGCCATGTTTCATTCTCTTTATATTTACGATAATGGCGCAACCAGGTGCGGTGCAGTTTTTTGCTAATCTGATTTTCTCAGTGGCATCGTTACTAGCGCTATTCTTAATCTAAGTTGGTGTTTTTCCTTATGAATCACAGCATCATATGTCTTCTTCATATCATGAGTTAAGTTCCATCTCTGATAGTTGCTTAAGTATTTGCATTTCTGAGATGTAGCAGTTTTTATGGTTGATACTACTTGTTCAAAATCCTGGATCATGTTATTATGTTCCTCAGCATATTTCACTGACTTACATTCTATGAACCTTTCTAGCTCCTGTTCTGACAATAGTGTTCCCTTTTCTAATTTTTGAGGGTTCCAGGATATCAGGTTCCCTGTATTGTTCACACCTATACTGCCATTCAATTGATATTCATTGTCTATAGGGATAATAGGTAGCAAGAGAAATAAAGGGAGACAGCCACAAATGATTTGTTAGGATGAGCATGAGAGAGTAGACAGCCATATTTATGTGCATTAATATCATTGGACTCTGCATAGGATGTTCTCTAATTAGAACAGAGCATTAATCATGTTTATTCAAACGGAGCAGTAATTCTGCCATGTAACCACAACAGCACTGTCATGGAGACTTCGCCCTGCCCTCCCGTTGCCATGGGAGGGTGGGACGTGAGACGTACATGCACCAGCACTTCAGAGCTGGAGCATAACGCCTCGCCCAGTCTCCATGACAACGGATAAATATCATGGATGGCCGGGTGTCCACGCGGCTTTCCTTGGTGTGTAACAAGAAGTCTGACACTGCAGTTAAGAAGACCCAGACGATCGCATATGAACAGATTATGCAACTGTATTGGACACTTAACAAAGATGTGCATTTATAGGTCACCGCTTTCTTCATATTATACGAGATATGGGGTACAAACACGTGGCAAGAAACTATGGTGAAATAGACCGCGAGATTAAGGTATGAGCATTTAACTTTAACTCAACTTGCTACAATTGAATTTGTGTTTGTTGGATGTCAATAGGAGACAGTTGCTGATTAAGATTTTTGTCTTTTTTTTGCTGTGACATATTTGAACACTACTGGCTCAACATGGTATGTGCAAATGTTTTTTGAATGAAATGTTTTCCTCAAAAAAAATATCTATTTAAGTATGCATAGCCCTGAAGATGGTGTCGCACACCGAAATGCATGGGCTTAATGCACTTGTTTGACCATTGGATCTTATTTCTGCCTAAACACCGTATTGTAACCAAATTGTAGGAATGTGAATTAAACATAACCTACACATTTTTACAGCGATTCTGTTATTTAAAGAAAGCACTTTATATATTTTCTCCTGAGGAGAAAAAAAGAAAACGGAAAGTTACATTAAAGAGACTTTACCAAAATTATGATTTTTGTGCTCATGTTTTGAGCTAACTAAGAGTGTCAACTTCTATGAGGTGCTTCCACCAAGTTTTCTTTTTTTGCGCATACTTCTAATCCTTGTGTCATGGGATTCGTTTATTTTGACAGCTCCAGGCTAAAATTAAGTTAAATATAAATGGAATTTGAAAATTTGGAACTATAGAGAAAACTCGAAATTTACAAGTGTTGCCCACTTCTACTCCACTCAAATACATATTTACTTGACTCCTCACACACTTTAAAAATGTTTGGGCCTATGAAATTACAGCAAGACAATCTAGTTGTGATCCAGGCAGCTCCCAATAGGTCTCATTTAGCTTTATCTGGATCTGAAACTAGAATATCTCTTGATACTTCACAATTCAGAAGAATGTGCTCAGCCTTTCTTTGTAACTTGGGACAAGTATTGACTTTTGTCAGAAAGTATATGATCATTTATATTTTCATATAAAGAGTATTTGCCTGGGTTTGTGATGGATCTAAAAATCTGTAGTATTCTCCAATCAAGCTAGGATTGAAGCTAATGCAAGTCCAATTCATACAATAGGCATGCCATTGAAAGCGACTTAGGGAGTGAGAGAGTGTGTTTCCATATGCGCCTTCCAAGACATTCCAGTTAACTTTCAGGGCACTTGGATTTACTTCCATCCCATACAATAAAGCTGGAATCACTTTCCCTTTTTAGAATTTTAACAATGGCAAAATTGAAAATCTACATAGGGTGGCCAATAGTTTTTTCAGTTGACTTGTGTATTGTGAAGCTTTGAGTTCTAATTTGTCAGTCAGATCTTTCAGTGACTGATTTGTTCTAAGTGTGAAACCCAGGTATTTTATTTGTTTTACAATCAGCAGTGTGTGGTTATTCATATGCCATGTCAGAGTTTTTTTTTCCGGTTGTTGGTTTGCCAAAGATCATTATGTTTGATTTTGAGGGATTGATGATCAACTCATTCACAGGTGCGTACTGTTGCATAGCCTTCATCAGATGTTTCAGTCTAACTGGTGTGTGGTCGATCAAGGCTATGTCATCAGCATGTGCTAGAAAATTAATTGGACTTTCCCCTATCTTTGGACATACTATTATGTGTGTGAGCAAAAAGTCACCCAGATCTGCTAAATAAAGATTAAAAAGAAATGCAAACAAAATCCACCCCTGTCTTAAGCCATTAGTAGTGGCCATGTCAGGGGACAGTTTTCCTTTTAGATTTAGTCTGACTTGTAGAGTGGTGTTTTGATGAAGGGCCATGATAATAGCTAATAAGTCTTCTGGAATACCCCTTTCACAGAGTTTAGTCCACGGTTTTGCTCCATTCACCAAATCAAAGGCCTTTGTAAGATCAATTAGGGCTATGTATGTAGGTTTTAATTTGTTACATGCACTAAGATCTTTTACTGTGTAGAAAATCAAGCCGTTGGGTGTGGTGGAGAGACCCTTTCAAAAACCTGCCTGTTGTCTGGCAAAGATCTTGTTATAGTCAGCCCACGTCTCTCGGTCTTGCACCAGGCCTGAGAAGATCTTGCTTTCACAGTCAAGAAGGGCTATTAGCCGATAGTTTACAGGGTCCTTTCTATCCCCTTTTTTATAGATAGATATAACGATAAAAGGCTTACTTGGATGTAATTATATAATGATATAAGGCTTACTTAGATGTAATTATGCCAGTTTACGAAAGTTCGCTGTTCGCAAGATTTAGACTAGGAATTTTGCCCAGCACTGCTTTTATGCACACATAGAAGGGCTCTGACTCTGATAAATGCCCATTGTGTGGTGCTTGCAAGGAGACAGTTTCACATTTTCTTCTCCTCTGCAAGTCGGATGCATTTGAGACCTATTCTGCTGGAGGCTGGTAGCTACTTGGCCCCTCACAGCTATTTCTAAGTCAATGTTTTATTCCTTTAGTAATGTGTGCTGTTGCCCATTATTTGCATAGAGCATGGCTGCAAAGGAGGAAGATACTGACAATGTGAAGTTTCCATATGCCAACTCTGTACTAGTTTTGCAAAACCAATAAGTGTTCTAGGCTGCGAGCATAGCTCTCCTACTATCTGTTTCTATATGATTCTCAAGCTCTGCTAACACTGATGTTGATGTATTCGTGTGAGATATGGAAAAACTCTCATTTTTCAATGCCTTTTTTTTAATGCAGTATTATTTATTTTATGATGTTTGAACCTGATGACTTTTTTCAAATAAAGATTTTTCAACAAAAAGTATTTGTAATATGGTGGAGTGATATAATGGAAGTGTATATGGTATTTATGATAGTAGGACAATTGAGGATAGTGCTCTTTGATGTCTCCTCCACCTTTCACACGATCAACCAGTCTATCCTCATTAAACGCTTACATGATACCTTTAGCATCATGGACCAGGCACTGGACTGGCTGACCTGTTTTCCTCACTAACCACCCTTTCCTGCTACAACTGGGCTTTTTCTACTCCACCACCTCACTGTGTAGCCACAGAGTACCACAGAGTTCTATACCATTATTGTGGCTCTTCAATATCTATTTCGTCCCTCTGGCTCACCTGATGTCCTTCTTCTTTTCTAATTTCTAGTGTTATGTTAATGATGCATAGATTTCCTTAAACTTCCCTCTATTAATTTCTTCTCCTAGTTTTTTATCCCTGATTGTCTGAATGCCATCCAGGCATTGTGTGCGGCTAACAATCTCTGTCTCAATGCTAGTAAGCCAGAGATCTTTCTTTTTGTGACACCTGTGCCCTGTCTTTCTCCTACCGCCTGGCCACCCTCTTTGGGCCCTCTTCTGTTACCATCCTGTAAGGACAAAAATCTTGGGGTTATGTTTAAGTCCTCTCTCTCCTTTACTCCTTACATTTTTGAGCTTGTAAAGAAAGCCCACTTTCAGCTTCACATTCTTACAAGCATTCTACCATTCCTCACCTTCCCTCAGAAACTCAACGTCTCTAGAGCCCTGGTCCTCTCTTGGCTGGACTACTGCAACAGACTCTTCCCTAGCCTCCCTCTTTGTTTTTTATGCACCCTTTGGCTAATATAGAATAGGGCTGCAAGACTTATCCTTGTCTTTAAGCCCAGGGATCATATCAATGCAGCCCTAAAATATGTACATTTGCTCCTGGTGGTTGCAAGGATGAAATTCAAGATCCTTTGTATTAGTGGCAACGCTTTCTGGGGCCTGAAACTACAATATCTCCAATTTTGTCTCCATAAATCCGCCCCTGCTAGAGCCCTCCACTCCTCTGACTCCAATTATCTGCTTGTCAAACTCGATTTGGAACAGAGAGCGGGAGGCTTGTCTCTCTCTTTGGCCAGTGCCTCTCTTTGGAACAGCCTTCCTGCTCCTCTTATTCTTAAGCTGGGCTTCCTTAAGTTCTGGAAACTTCTGAAAACTCTGTTTTCTTCTTCCTGTTTTACTTAATCCCTTACCTGCTAACTCATACCACTGCCACTAAGACTGGTGGCCTGGGTCCTCATGAACCTCACATGTTCCAGGGCCTATATCTAGACACCAGTACACCCCCCTCCCCTTCAGCACTGCCCTTGCGGTCTACCACCTGGTGGCTGTGTACCCCACCATTGGGACTTCTCTGCCACAGCAGCTAGCCAGTGGTCTCCCACCTTGGCATCTCTTGTCACTTTCCTTGTGGGCTCCTATCAGCACTTGGCAATTCCTACTCCCCTTTCCATTCATGCAGTTCTCTTACTGCACAATGCATATGTACATTTATAGCAGCATTGTGTACATTTTTGGGGGATAAGCAAGGGAGATGCAAAAGGTTTCTAGAACATTCTTAAGTGGCAGTTGGTGTGTGGAAGTTTAATATGTTGATAGACTAATATGTAACAGTCAAAAGGGTAGTAGGGCTATTTTGTGTTATGGCTTGCATGTGCACAGCAGGTTTTTGAATGATGCATGGCCTGGAGAGGGCACTGCAGAGACCGCAGATACTCATGAAGGTTCATGGATTATGGTCCTTATTGTATGCTAGAGAAAGGTATTTGGGACTGAAAATTGTTTTTGTGCTTTTTTCTTTTTCTCTATTATAAAATTGTCCATTATTTCCGTTAGCATAGCAGAACATGCAAATGGAAATGTTGGTGAATCTTATTGAGTCTAACTACTTTACTGTAAAATGTAAAGTAGATGAAGTCTATGGGCCTCATTAGGACCCTGGTGGAAGACCATGGTGCTATTAGCACCATGGTCCGTCCATGCCGGTAAGTTACCAACTCCGTCATGGAGAAAGGAGTAATTACCACCCCATTACAAGGTTGGCGGGGCAGTAATTCCCCCTTCCTCCATGGCCCTTCCCCATTCCCATTTTTGCCTCATAGGGCTCAATGGGAATGGGGAAGGCGCTAAGTACGGTGCTGCAAATTGCGGCACCGTAATTAGCACCAAGGTCCCTTTGCAGGTCCCTACTTTAAGGGCCGGTCTACACCAGCCGTTAAGGTCGGGGCCTGCAAAGGGACCTCGTAATTAGGTGCTAATAGGTTAACGGCGCCGCAGCCTTTTACGGCACCGTTAACCCATTAGCGCCTGGGTCGTAATGAGGCCCTATAAGTTTATTTTATTTTAGTTCTATTTTTTAACTATGAAAGGTGGTTCCTAAAGGAACCTTTTTTTGGTGTTTTTTGATTCTGAGTTTCTTTTATTGTGTTGCAGGAGAGGCCCAGAAATAAGGTGGGGAGGGAAATGAGGGAAGGGCACCAATCACACATATGGGGGGGCAGGTGGCAGAGGAAGATGTTGGGTGTGCTTTAAATCTAAGATAGGGGGCAGTGTTTCTCATGCACCTTGATTACAGCTGAAGGTATCATGTAGCCATTTAATGAGGATAGAATGGTTGACTGTGTCAAAGCCAGTGGAGAGATCGATATAATAACTATACACATATGGCCACCACCCCCAAGAATCTGGCCACTGGCCACAACCAGCATAATATAATTAAACCATATAATAAGTATGTACAATACACATTCAAATAATAAGAATCACCCAGACCTCCCACCAACCCCCCAATCCCAATAATGTCCACAGACAGAATAATTAACAGCAGACATGGCAGCACCTACACAGATTTTTTGTTCACCTATGAAAATAGCTCTATGTAAACTTTTGTCCACTCTGCCCCCTTTTCCAGGCCCTCTTTCAGCCACAAAATAACCCCAAATGTATTTTCCAGACTACTTTTCCTCACCGTGCTGTCTGCAGACAAAGGCAGTGATCCTCCCATCCAAAATGGTAACTGTTTATAAAATTAGGACACACCTCACTTTTTCAGACATCAAATCAGCATGTGCCTCTCTGCATCGTCTGGTGCCCATTCGTCGAACGGCACCACAGTTATAATTTGTCCAAAAAGTACTCTTTCTATAAGTTAAGCAACTTAACCAATGATATTCTTACAATTCATTATATAAACATATTTCATAATATCACTATTTCTTATTTTGACATAAATCGCAAACACACTTGAGTAGCTAGAAGAAAACTTTCCCTGAGAAGAAATGAGTGAAGATGAAATCTCTAATGGTAAACAATACATCCTTTAATATAAACAAATAATGTAATTCAGCTCATTGAAATAATGCCTTCTTTTCTTATAGTACATAGTTAACATGAAGAAACTACACCACAGATTAATTATGCAGAACTCCAACAATCAGAAATGCAATCCCAAACTCCAACTGTACAGAAAGAAGTAATTATCTTGTCTTCAAAATTGGATGAACTTAGCAATTACTTTAAAGAACTTTTAAATTATGTTAAAAATCATGTTATTAGAAATGTTAATTATCACTGTCCTAATTGCACCTCCCTCAGCAATCGCCCCAATCAAATTCACAAAACATAAATCAAAGACAATTTGATTAAACTTTTCTCCCTCTGTACCCAGATGCTGACTTTATTGAAATTCCAAACTCTCACATTTATGTTTCAAATTCTAATACCCCATCCCTTTTATAAATACATTTATTTTTCTACAATAAATGTCTTGTATATTAGTATATTTTGTTCTTTAAAACCCCAATTAATAGTCTGCAGACATCATGGGCCTCATTACGACCCTGGTGGTAGCCGTATCCTTATTAAGGGCACGGCTGCCACTGGTAATGACTTTTTACCGGAACCCAGAAAAGGCCAATAACCGGGTCATGCCAACCTTGGCAGACCCGGTAATTGCCCTTTTCTGGGCTCCGGTAAAAATGTATCCCTATTCCCATTTGAGCCCCATAGGGTTCAATGGCAATGGGGAGGATGCTAACAATGGGCCCGTTAACGACAGGCCCGTTGTTAGCATCCTGTTCTGCTAGCAGGTCCCGCTAAGGGTGCCTGGTCTCGCCAGTCATCCTGAGCGGGACCCGCAGCAGACCTCGTAATTAGGCGCCCCGGAATGAAAGGTGCCGGTCCCTTAGCGGCACCGTTCATTATGCAGCTACCAGGGTCCTAATGAGGCCCCATGTCTTTTCAGAGGGTCTGTTTATGCAATGGGGTGTCGGCAGACATCGCGCGCTGTCCAGACATTTCCGGTCTTGCATGACGCACTTTTAATTACTCTGCAGACAATGTGCCTATTTGCAGACATCAGTGCGCATGCGTCCTGTGTATCCCACTTCATGGGGTCCACTGACACCCCCCGTGGAAGTCCCTGGACGTCATCATTAGACCACGCAGTGCAGCCTGACAGCGTGTCTGTGGACAGTGTTCATCACCGCGTACAGTTTGAAACTGAATTATTGGGCAATCTAGGGTGTTTCAGGTTGAAAGTTTACCCTTCCAGAGCTCCTAGACCCATTCTTTGTTGATCTGTCAACTTTTTACAACTTTACAAGGCCTATTTTCATCACGTTAGTCCACAGACCCACCCATTACTTTTAGTCATTCTCAATGTTGCACACCAGGAGAGAGCATCTTTTGACAGCTACTTCCAGGAAACTTCCAGGAGTTTAAGAATGGCATCTGTCATGGCCATCCCAACTTCCCAGGGGCCACCACCAACACCAGCACCACGTGGAGGGCCTGGATAGGGGAATTGGCGTGATTATGCGGAGGAGGATGACAAGGAACAGAAAGATGAGGTACAGGAAATTCCTACCTCCAGCAACCAGAAAGAGTCATGGGTGTGGCGGTTCTTTACACCATTTGTGGTGTATCAAAAGCTCAGGCTGCAAAGGCTGTATGCATTGAGTGTGGGGTCATACTCAGTCGCGGACAACCTGGGCAGTATTCTTTTGGTACCACCTCCATGTAACTCCACACTCGATCAACCACCCGGGTGCTCTGAGAAAGGCGGTTCCTTTCTCGACACGCTGCTCTGCAGGGGGGAGCAGTTTCAGAGTGCTTTCATGGCCGTGGTCAACCAGCACGAGAAACACTGCCACCAACCTTAGATTTAAGGCATGCCTAACATATTCTGTTGTCCACCTGCCCCCCGTATACCTCCCCCACCTTACCTCCTCGCCTCTCCTACAAATAAACAAACTCAAAAACAAATATAAAAGCCAGAAAGACAAAAAAAAGGATCATTTAGGACCTACCTTTCACAGTTAAAAATCAGAACTAAAAATAAAAAACATAGCACCTTTTGCAGTCAGCATAGTCCGCGTACAGTACGAAAGTCCACAGACATCTGGAAAATTCCAGGCATGGGGTGGGGTAATTAAAATCAATTAACTTGTTTATCATTCAAAAATGGAGGGTCTTAAAAGAACCCTTTTTAAAAAAAGGAGGGTTTTATGTACTGAACTCACACATGTTCAGCTATTTTATTTTTTCTAACTTTCACAAAAACTGCATCTAATTTTCTTTCTGTTTTTGTATTTTATTTACTACAACTACTAAAAACATATTTCACAATATATTTCACAAGTTTACAAAAATTGTGCCAGTGCATTTTGGATATTCTAAAGAAAAATCAGATTTCCGATATCAGTCAAATGCTCTCCTTCCCCTTGAAAAATATTAATGCCATCCAAATTAAAGCTTTCGTTGTCAAAAGATGCCATTCCTAAAGCCTAGAAAAAAGCACATACACCTTTGTTCACATTCTGTCTAGCTTCTTCCCTTTGAGGACAAAAAATGTGTGGGCGTCTCCATATTTGTCTTTGATTTCAGAAGAAAATATCTTTGCAGCTAGAAAGAGTTCCATTAGGCTTCTGAACACATATTCCATGACAAACTGCAAAGATCCTGCAGTCACATAGCCCAAACTGTTGCCTCCACAATGAACAATAATAATATCTGGACTTTTAAATTGAGCCATACTCTCACAGAATGGTCCTAAAGTTACCTATTTTAAGCCACAATCTGCGTACCAGGAAACTTCGACTTCGCCCAAATACGATAGTAGAAAAGATGCCACGAGATTCAGTATAAACCTTTAATGAATGGATCCAAGAATCTTCCACTATCCACATTCTGCTTCTTCATAGATATAGCCATCTTTACTACACACAACAATGAAAACACCTCCTACCCTGTATGCCTGTACACTTCAAATCCTCCTCCAGACCCACAAAACATGATTCGTGGCTAATCCTCCAATGTCCTCTTTTGCATGGCAGATATCCTTAAAAGACCCGGATGGCACTTGCAGGTCCATGGACGAACGTGGTGTCTGTCGCACAGGGCAGCCCTTCTACCTATATTAGCTACAACCACCCCAACACAATCAAACCATGTAACAAATTTGTAAAATACATCTTCAAATAACAACTCACCCTGAACCGCCCACACCCAATGACGCCCGGAGAAAGTAAATATGAACACGGACTAGGTGGCACCTGCAATACTTTTATTCGCCTATAACAAAAAAAGCTCAACTTTTTTTGACTCCTCCACCCTTTCCAGACCCTCTTTCGGCCACAAACAAACACAATGCCCCTGATTCATGGAATTATTAGCTCATAAAACGCAGATTTGCTTGCCCTTCTGCCCGAAAATCCCTATACCTCAAACAGGGATTTTGGGGCAGAATGGCATGCAAATCTGCCTTTTACATGCAGATAATTCCATGTTTTCCAGAATTTGTGTTCACTGCGCTGTCCGCGGACAACGGCGGCTGTCCACGGATGCAACATGGCAACGGTTTAAAAAATTTGGACGCAGCTTACCTTTTCGAACAACCAATCAGATACATCTTTGATGTCCGTGGACACCAATCCACTCTCTGATTGGCCAAGAGGTGTCTGTTGACTCTGAATCAAGAAATGAGTCTGCGGACTGGACCCAGATATCACTAATTTAATTTGTTACCTCCTTTTTGGCCTTTTTAAAAAAAACTACTGGACGGATTGACATCAAATTTGCAAAAGCACGCTTTAGGGACCAAGCCGTGGCACCTGGCGCAAGTTTGGTGAAAATACGTCCAGCGGTTTGGGATGTAGCCACAAGCAAAATTGTTTACATTGTGTCTGAGGATTACATACATGTTGGGACCTCCCCTATAACTTTGCCCCACTGAACAAAACCACATCAAACTTAAGAAAATGATTCCAAGGGGGCCATTTACTTTTTTTGCAAAGTTTGGTGAGGATTCATCTTTGGGGGCAAAGTTATAAGCCACCCAAAAAGTGCTTTTTTTAAATCAGTTGACCAACTTAACCATAATACAGGGCAGCTACAGTAGGCCCTTTTATATAATAGGGTGGCAATAGCCACTCTCTAGTTAAAGTGAAACCTATCATCGGTAGGAAAAACAAAAATTATATGGTTAATAACTTTTGAGCCATATGACGGATTAACACAGTGTTTGAAATTTCTATTTTAGGGCACTGCCCTGTAGGACTGGAAAGTTTCGTGCAAATCTGTGTTATGGTTCAAAAGATATCAATGGTCAAAAAAGGGTGTATTTTACAGGTTTCAGTTCATTTTCACATCATTCTGATTTTTTTTCATCCACGCAGCCCAAACCAGTTGACAGATTTGCACAAATAAGGATAAGTCGGGTACAAGGCGCTCAAAGGAAATCCTTTTTTGATTTGATGGAAATCCATCCAGTAGTTCTTTTTATTTGGTGCCGAGCAGGGTGCCCCTGTAGCCAAAAAATGAATTGTATCTCCAATGATGCATTGCTGGTGGAAATTTATTTGGGCTCGGAAAGTCCACCATTACACAAGTCGAGTAGTTTTGAGGACCAGGAGCAAGTGGGCAGGGTAAGGAAGGATGATTTGTGAAGTTCTGAGGCTTGGGAATAGCAAAGTATTATTATTTTCTTTCGAGTGTCGGGCCGCAATCAAGAAGTGGCACCAAAGGCAAAAAAACAAAGAGTAAATACTCGAAAACTATGATGCATTGAGATGTGCCAATCACTGTGGTTGCTAGTTAGGGGAGTATGAGCATTTTTAAGTTAATTTAGGCAGCATTTAAAAAAAATATATATAAATACATGCTTTCTAAATTAATTTAAAATGTTTATAGGGTATTAAAGTAATATTCTGTTTGTGTATTTAGATAGAGATTTGTTTTATTTACCTATGTTCTGTGAAAATAAAGTGTGTCAGTCAGGTGCACTCACGGACAAACAGTGGTTACATTGAGGTTTGTTTTTATTCGATGAAGTTATCTCATGATTTGATGGAGCGCTTCTCGATTCAGTGTTTTCTTCCGAGAGCTTCTCAAAGTCAGGCTTTATACAGAAGTTAAAAACATTGATTTTAGGATTCTTTAATATTTGTTTTGTTTGAAGGGAGCATGTGAGTTTTATAAAAGAGGTAGATTAGTGTTGTCGGTATTGGGAAAGAGCCAGTGATAATTCTGTACTTTTTCACATGATTTCTCGGTTTGGAGGGCGTGACTATTAAGGATTCCAATCGGGCTTCACACAATGGACCAGGACACGTGTTCCTAGCCTGGAATGTGGTGTTCAATAGGAATGCTTTTTCTTTAATATGAACACATTCAAATTGAGCCGGTACCTGACCCGTCTCACACCCACTTTTACAAATACCCCGGGTCACAATGGACCATAAACCAGGCCGGTTGGTGAAAATACAATATTTTATTTTTTTTAAAATCACAAAAATCACACACATTTTAATATTGGGCAGCAATCACCAATGGGGTGATAGTGACAATGGAAATGGAAGCAATGCACTTGGTTAACCTTCTAGTAGAACATATACAAAGCACAAATGAATAGGAGCACTTTTGGAATTAGGATAGAGAGCACCCAAGTTAAGGTTTCCCCCTGCAATATCCCCTCAAGCCACACATTCTGAGTGGATAGAAAGAAGCAGCAGATAGAGATAAAAGACAGCAAACAGAATCAAAATCCGACCTTCACTCACAAAATAAGAAACCCTTTGCAAAGGCCTAAAATGACACTCGGATTTAGAAAAATAATTAATTGTATATGTGTTTAACTAAGGATATGCATATGTTTTATCACAGTATCAGGTTTTGTATTTCACTAGCAACTATAAGGTAAGGTATCACAAAAGCATACAGTTCACAAAGCAGATTGAAATTGAAAACCCAGTGCAGCCGGATACACACGTGGAAAAGTTGCATTTACACTTTTTCAGCTTTAAATGTTAAAACCGTTTTTTACAGATATGGGTTAAAAACATTGAAATCGAATGTGGTTTTTGGGCTGGGGAACTAAGGCACATCACAGTGATAATGTAGAGGTGAAAGGAGGGGTATAGCTGGTGAATTGAGAGAGATTTGGAAGGTAGAATGAAATTTGTTTTTAGGAAAATAAAGCAGTTAAAAATGAGAAAATCAGTTTTGAAAGAAAGGCAAATTTTACTTAAACTAAATTATTGAGACTATGGGCCTCATCACGAGTTGGGCGGGAACGCCAGCGCTATTAGCGCTGGCGCTAATAGCCCTACCGCCAAACCCCCCGGCGCTATTAGCGCCGGATCACGGGTTTGGCGGAAGGGTTATTGCCCATTCCCCATTGGGCCCATTCGGGAATTCCTCATTCCCCATTGCTGGGGGGAAATCCGCCAAAGCCATGATCTGGCGGACCCTTAAATGCGGCGGTAATAGTGCTACCGCCACATTTAAGGGTTACCGCCAGACTCGTGATGAGGCCCTATATTGTTAAAGAGAGACACAGTAAGATCCAAGGTTGATTCGCGACCTCAACCTTGTCACCCCAGCGTACAACTTTATGTGGAAATTAGTTGGATTACTCAAAATATGACTAAGGGTTTATGATCTACACAAGACAGAATTAATAAAGAGACGGTGCTAGCACTTACAAAATCAAGGACAGGGTGCACAGAGAGTTCTAACAGTTTCAACACGTTACCAGGGCATTGATAGGATTGCTTAGACAGTGGAACAAAGACAAAAGTCAAGATGGGGTAGACTATGGGCCTCATTACAACTCAGGCGTTAAGGGTTAACGCCACCGTTAACCCTTAACGCCTGATTCCGATTTTAACGCCCGCTTTTAGCAGGCGTTAAAATCCATGGCGCTAACCCGCCATGGTGCTAATTACGCCGCCGTAATTTACGGCGGCGTAATTAGCGCCTTCCCCACTCTCATTATGCCCTATGGGGCAAAAATGGGAATGGGGAAGGGAAAATGGGAAATGGGGATTTACCGCCCCACTCACCTTGGAATGGGGCGGTAAATCCGCCATCCACCATGGTGTAAACATAGTTTACACCATGGTGGTAAAGTTGGTGCAACTAGCACCAAGGTCGTAATGATGTATTATGTGTCATGGGATGTGGGATACTCACAGTCAACTTTTGAATCTGGGATTTTGGACAGTCAACCGGTTCTGGTCACAAAAGATTCTGGTCACCGGATAGCGGACTCTCCTGGCAAAAGTCAGCTGGGCAAAGGTCTGGTCACCGGAAAAGAAAGGGGAAGGCGCTAAGTACGGTGCCGCAAATTGCAGCACCGTACTTAGCACCAAGGTCCCTTTGCGGGTCCCTACTTTAACAGCTGGTAAAACCAGCCGTTAAGGTCGGGTCCCGCAAAGGGACCTCGTAATTAGGCGCTAATAGGTTAACGGCACCGCAGCCTTTTACGGCGCCGTTAACCCATTAGCGCCTGGGTCGTAATGAGGCCCAATGTCTTAATTAAAACTCACGAAATTACATTAAAACTGTTAACTTTTTACATTCCTGCAAAGTCCGGTTGCAAAGATAAAAGTCTGAAACGTTTCTTAATAAAATAACAGTTTAAAACAAATGGTCAGCATTGTCCTCCAAATATGGTCATGCCTTTCCAAGCTACCCCCCTTAGCCTGGGGTCGGCATGGAGTTTTTCTTTGAAGCTTCTTGTAGAAGTCACGGGTAGGTGTGATTTTCTTTTTCACATATTTGTGTCCCAGAATTTCTATTGTAGAAGGCCTCCGCCCAGACTGAAGTCTGCCAAGGTAGCACTTAGCACTTGTGTGTCCGTCAATCTACTGTGAGGGGCCTTCTGTTGCTAGCATCCCCCAAGCAGAAACCTGTTTGGGTGGTTTTCCACCATTTAGGGTGGTTTTCCCCCATCTAGGTACCGCCTTAAAATCCCTCATTTTATTTATTTTTGTCATACATCAGAACAAAGCCTGTTGAATAAGATCTCTCATATATATTTCACAGCACAAACCCCTTCACATTGCTAGATAATGACAGGGCCTTATCCAACATACACTTTTAGATGAGTATTTTTCCTTATTTGTAAAAGTACATTTAAACATGTGATGACTGCTATTCGATTTGTCTCTTCCCTCTGCATTTCCACATTGTTTTGTAGCCACAGTTAGTTTCTTGTAGGCAGCAATTTGTTTAAAACACAGATGTCCTGAAATTGACATAGGCCCAGAGAGCCAAGGCCTCTTTGACATCTAGATCTTTGCTATGTTGTGACCCCAAAAGTAAAGCGTTTCCCTTGTAGCTGAAGTAAAGCTTCTTTTGATCTCCTCAGAGCTGAACAACAGCCTGTCATTTAGCGATACTGTTCCTGTCTGCTGGAGCAAAATGTGAATGGGCATGGCATGGTCTTACTAATAAAACTATTGTGATGAGGAATCAGAGGAAAAGAGCATCAGAGCAGCATCATTTTTAAATGTAAATATTTCCCTTTGTCAATGGGAACTTTGGGCTTGCAGCAAAGCAGCGCTGCTTTTTTTTCACTTCCCTTCTTTGATAGATGTTAGACCACACTGGCAGGCTTTTTCAGTGTGCCCCCTTGTTCCATCCTGCCCAGTACGTGCTTGGGAAGATGGTGCAGCGATCTTTTTGTTGCTGAAAAATGCAGTTTTGGTGTGAGGCAATGGCGCTCACAAGAGCCAGCGCAGCCATTTTGCTGTTTCTGCTGAAGTGCATTTTTGTTATGGAAGGGAGTACAGCTGAGTGGATCAATGTAGCCCACATGACTAATGAAGAGTATACAATGTAGAAAATGGGCAATTATCAAATTTAAAAAATTAGACTGAGATCTGTTTAAGAAAAATGTAGTTTCTGAAAATGTATTTATGAGTATTTGTTTGAGAACTGTGATTCGATTCACATTGTATATTTGTGTGGTGTTGTGTTAACATTCTTATGTTTATATTTGTATGAAAAAGACTTCTGGAGGATTGGGCAGTGGTGCACCATAAGCTAATGGTAAACTTTCCTTTTATTTCTTTAGCGCTCTGGAACGTGGTGCAAGCCAATCAGGCGGCCTGGAACGCAGACTGTATTCTTCTTTATATGCATGCTGTCCAACCAGCCTGAGTAATGCTGGCCATTGTCCAGTTCCCTGCGTATCTTTCCTCTCCTTGCTCCACCTTCACCTGTTAGCACTCATGTAGTTTCCTATGTGAATGCTAAGAGTATTTAATTAAAATAAATTACCTTGCAGTGTGGTGTCATGCAGTGCCATAACTTGCGAAGTCCGTGTCCCTGTTGCTGACATCACTGTCATCAACAGTGAAAACTGATTTCATGAACTAGGGCATGGCACTGAGGTGAGCTGCAAAGTAGGTGGCGGTCATTACAACCTTGGTGCAAAGTGCACCAACTTTACCACCATGGTGTAAACTCCGTTACACCATGGTGGATGGCGGATTTACCACCCCATTCCAAGGTGAGTGGGGCGGTAAATCCCCATTTCCCATTTTCCCTTCCCCATTCCCATTTTTGCCCCATAAGGGCATAATGGGAGTGGGGAAGGCGCTAATTACGCCGCCGTAATTTACGGCGGCGTAATTAGCACCATGGTGGGTTAGCGCCATGGATTTTAACGCCTGCTAAAAGCAGGCATTAAAATCAGAATCAGGCGTTAAGGGTTAACGGTGGCGTTAACCCTTAACGCCTGAGTTGTAATGAGGGCCGGTGTCTTTTTAAAAAAAATAAAACAATCTTAGCACCTGCATAGGAATCTTCATGGGTTCTAAGGGCGATATAATCTGTGGCAGTGGGCTGAGACTGCTGGTAGCAGTACCGCTGTCTGCATTAAGGGAAACTTGATTCAATTGGGCCTTTAACTTGAGTGGTGGACAGTTACTGGTGGGGTTAGCCTGTTGCCGGGGTGCTTAATGTTAAACCCACCTCCCGCCATTGAGATCTTTTTAAAACTTTTATTCTGGTTTTAGGAGGAGGAGAGAGTGGATGTGGGTAAGATAGGTGTAAAAATTACATTTTCTTCATGACAAGTTTGATATATATGCATATGTATATCTTTTTTATTAACACAGTTAAAAATAAACTCAAAAAATGGATTAAAAAAACCCTCAACAAACAACAATTACTCGCAATTTCGCCCATGCGCCAACCAGGAATCCTCAGTTGCTTCAAATTGGTTGCACCCAATGCTATTAGCAGATAGCACTTCCTGCAGGTGAACATGTCACCTTATGGAGACCTGCGTTAGCATGGAGGGTCCAACACAGGAGCGGCAGAAGAGACACTATCATCATGGGCAGCAGATAAAGTTGGAAGGAGAGGTCCAGAGGATGATGCAGTTGGTGGCGGTGGTTGTGCTTTCTCTGCGGCCTTTGGTGCTGTAGGTCTGGTGGTGGGTTTTAGGGCAATGCAAGCCTGTTGCTGGAACCTGCTCCTGATGAATGTTTCCATTTGCTGCCAGTTGTAACCAATCAAGTGATTGATGAACGCTTTGGTGCCCAAGCTATGTATAGGAACGGTAGAGAATTGTTTCCTGCGCACCTTGCCACAAAACGTGCACTGTCTATTTCGACATCAGAAAGTGCAGTGTCTATGGGTAACTTGAAGTACTGCCAACACAGGGTAGGTGTAAACTCCTGTGGTGGTACGTCTTGGGTGTAGTTGTCTGCTCTACCCATTCAACAACCTATTCCTGCATGTCTCTTGAGTCTTCAGGTACAGTGACGGGGTTGTTCTCTTCATCGCTGCAGGGTGCCTCTAGATATTGTGTCTTTACTTGCAGACAAAATCAAAAATGAAAATCATAAGAAAACACTTTAATAAAATGATAAAATAACCCTTAAAAAGGGAATTAAAAAACAAATTAAAAACAATCAAAACAAACAAAAAACAAACTACAAAAAAAGGAAAATGTTTGGGGGGAAATATTGCTCTTTGTACAAATAGGATAGTCAGAATTTGAACTGTGACTACCTGAATTTGTCTCCAAAGCAATGAGAAAGGGTTTTCTTGAGTATAAATATGTGATTCAAGATATGTGTGTCTATGAAACAATCAGGTCTCAAATTTCATAGCATGCACATGACCTTAAGCCAAAATATTTACAGATGTTTTTGTAGGTGTGATATTCAATTAATTAGTTTGTTTTGTTTTTAAATTATGATTTTTTTAAAATATGAAGTTACTATTTTGTTTTTGATGTCACTCATGATGCCATAAGGGATGTCATATGTGATCTCATCAGTGATGTAATTTGTGATGGCATGAGTGCACTTACGGGCTGCACAATGTGGGCCTCGTGGTTGAGGTGGCACAGCTTTAAGCACCTACCCAACTTCAGGGGTTTTGTGGCATTGAATCAGCATCTAAACTTTTTTCAGTGAATTTCATGGGCCTCATTGCATCATACTGTTTCACCTTAACGTTGCTTCAACTAAAGTTTTTTCACTGAATATATGTATATTTGATGTTGGTGCTCTTGTTCAGAGGAGAATTCCCTAACATGTTGGTGCTGGACTGCCCTGGTGCATGGGACCAGAATGATGAGGAGAATTGCCCAACATTTTGGTGCTGGATTGCCATGGTGAGCGGGAGCAGACATATGCAAATGGACATTTCTCCTTTGAGAAAGGTACAGTGAACTAAAACCTGGTTGTAAACCTCCCATAAAACAGGTTATTTGAACTGTGTTCAGTCTCAGAGGGGCTTCCACAATTGTGTATACTTTTGTAATGCTTAGGGTCTAGCCCTAAATTACCAAGGGTAATTGTAGTATGCAGCTCCAGCTGAGCAGACATGAGCTCTTGACACCTCCTTGTTCGTGAACATCTTGCATGTCATGTTGTGGGGCATGAAACAACCTGGAACTCGAGTTAAAGCATAACTGATCAGCTGGGCTGGAGTCCGGTGTGGCTCTCATCCGTTCTTACTTACTTCCTTATATTGTATGTAAATCACAAATAAATTAGTTTCTGTTAACCCACAAACGTTCCCCTGTTTATATACCCCTGAGAGGTAAAGAAGGAGATCAAAACTTAGAAGATCGAGGGATCATTGAAAGCATTAATGCCAGTGAGTGGGTCTCTCCTTTGGTTGTTCTCAGAAAAAAGTCTGGAAATCTCAGAATTTGTGTGGACATGCGAGAGCTGAACAAATGTGTGGTCCCGGACAGACACCCACTTCCAAACATCCAAGAAGTTGTCTCCACGATAGGTCCGTCAAGATATTTTTCCACATTGGATTTAACATCAGCATACCACCAAGTGAAACTTCATAAAAATTCTAGGAAAATTACGGCTTTCATCACACCTGATGGCCTATACCAATACAAAAGGATGCCTTTCCGACTGGTATCTGCTGTGTCCGTATTTCAGAAGATTATGCCTTAATCTTAATCTTAGACTTTTTGAAGGTGACCAAGGCATCATATGTTTTCAAGATGACATTTTAGTATATGTAAATGACCGGAAGTCACACAATGAAAGATTAGATTATGTCTACAAGAAATTACATAGGGCAGGAATGACACTTAGCAAAGACAAATGCAACATAAACAGCTCTGAAATCGAGTATCTTGGACACGCAATTTCAGCAGAAGGAATACGTCCAAAGAAACAGTTAGCTTATGCTATAATAAATATGCCCAAACCAGTGTCCAAAGAGGAAGTATGAACTTTTATCGGAATGGCAGAATACTATTCAAAATTCATACGTGATTTTGCCTACCACCCCATTCCTTTACTTGAACTCATCAAGAGTTTTGAGTGAAACCCCGAGTGTGATGAAGAATTTGAATTCATCAAATCAGCTTTGGCCAAAACCCCTGCACTAAAGTTTTTTTAGGAGTGACAGGAAGGCAATAATTACTACAGATGCTAGCAATATAGGCCTTGGAGCTGTGGTCACTCAGGAAGCTGATGGGAAAGAAATGTTAATCGCTTTCGCATCAAGACTGCTGAAGGGAGCTGAGAAATCTTACGCTGCTATAGAAAAAGAAACCTTGGCCTCAAATGGGCAGCAGAAAAGTTCACAAGCTTCATCTGGGGCGTAGAGGTGGAGTTTCACACAGATTATAAACCATTGTTTAACATTATTAAGAATAAAGGACTGCATAAAGTTTCTAATCGTATCAGATGAAGGGTGATAATGTTGCAAGAGTTCAATTGCACAGTTCGTTATGTACCAGGTGTAAGAAATATTGCTGCCAATTGTTTGTCCCGCCTCACTAGCATTTCAGAAGTGGATGATGAAATTGACTCAGAGGTGTTTCTGAACATAGAGACGACATCTATACCACAGAATGAATGGGAGGAAGCAGAAACATGTGACAGTTCATTAGTATGGCTGAAACATATCATTGAAACTTATTGCCCCTTGAGAAAGATGAATTTCGAGGATCTCAGCCTTATGGACTACTGGAAGATTGCTAATGAACTTAATATGAGAGGGAATATGGTCATATGGGGCAACAAGATGATTCCATCTACAGGATTACGTCAAAAATTGATTGAATTAGGTCGCGAAGGTCATCAAGGGATTGTGAAGACCAAACAAAGGATACTCAATGACTTCTGGTGGCCAGGATGTGACGTTCAAATTGAAAGATCCATTCATGACTTTATCCTTTGCAATGTGAGTGATAAAGTGTGCATGGGGATGAAATACCCTATGGTAATGACAGACATTCCCAAAATAACCTGGGATGAACTAGGTATGGATGTGTTGGGCCCAATGTGTTGCAATGGGAAACAACAGTTCTGTTTAATAGTAATTGATGTATTGACTATGTGGATGGAGGTACTGATTAGGCCGTGTGTTACTGCAAGAACTGTTACTGATTTTCTCTCCGAGATTTGTGGAAGAGAAGGGTTTCCAAAGAGCACTTTAACTGACAATGGCACTCCGTTTCATGCAAAAGAGATTCTGTACAAAACATTCTGTTGAGCATAAAAGGAGTGCCATTTATCACTCTCAGACAAATGGAATAGTTGAACGTTTTAATAAGACACTCAAGGATGCCATTCGATGGGCTTGCTCGAATGGGTTGAACTGGCAGGAGGCTGTAAGGGAGAAAATAATTGCCCATCGTTTCACTCCACATTGTACAACAGGGTCATCCTCATTTGAGTTGAGCAGGGGACGGAAAGTGAACACCAAATTAGTACCATCCTGGATGGGTAATGTGACAAAGGTTGTCAAAGATATGGGGTCTGTGTGTGAGAACATTAGGAACACTCAACTGAGAAACAAGGTGGCTCATGACAAATTGCTATATGGGAGTGAGAAAGTGACAACTCCAGCAGTGAGGGAATTGGTGAGAATCAGACTCCCTCTTGTTCTGAGAGATGGATCGTGCAGATGGTCTAAGCCCAAAGGAGTAGTTGAGGTGTTCAAGCATGCGGTCACGGTAGTGGATGGAAGGGTCTGGAACATGGAAAGGGTTTGTGGTAAAGCTGCACAATGACAGAGCTCCACGTGATGATGAAACTGGTGTTAGGAGTATGAGTGTAGAAGATGTCAGTGAAGCAGAGCATATGAGGAGAATGGTGAGAGATAAGGGAGTATCGAGATTTTCCTTGCAAAGTATACCCACAAATGTTTCACGCCAATCAAGATGGGGAAGAATTTGTTGTTGTATTTTCTTCAGTGTATTTCCAAAGGAAGTAACATGTGCAGTATGCAGCTCCAGCTGAGCAGACATGAGCTCTTGACATCTCCTTGCTTGTGAGCATCTTGCATGTCACGTTGTGGGGCGTGAAAGAACCTGGAACTCGAGTTAAAGCATAACTGATCAGCTGGGCTGGAGTACGGTGGGGCTCTCATCCGTTCTTACTTACTTCCTTATAGTGTATGTAAATCCCAAATAAATAAGTTTCTGTTAACCCACAAACGTTCCCCTGTTTATATATCCCGACACTACAGTAATCCAGACGTGACCCTTTTCTCACTGTGCTTTCTCCTCTGTGAACGGTACAGTGAGCTAAAACGTGGTTTTAGACCTTCCTGAATGGGAAACCTCCCATAGAACAGGTTATTTGAACCATGTTCACTCTGACTAGAGGGGCTCCCTCAATTTTGTATAATTTTGGAACTCTTGGGGTCTAGACCTAAATTGCCCTGGGTAATACAAAGCTGGACCTCTTGCTCGCTGTGCTTAGAGAGGCACAGCTTCACCTCACTGAGTAGGCCCAACAATGCTCAAACATGTGGCTGGGGTTGGTGTTGGTGCTCTTGTTCAGAGGAGCATTGTCTAGCATTTTGGTGCTGGACTGCCCTGGCAGATGGGACTAGACTGATATGCAAATGAGTATTTCTCCTCTGTGAAAGCTACAGTGCGCTAAAATGTGGTTGTAGACCTTCCTGAGTAGGACGGTTCACATAAAACAGGTTATTTGAACCATGTTTGTTTTCACTAGAGGGGCCAACAATTTTGTATATTTGAGTATGTGTTTGTACATATGTATATATGTGTGTTTACATATTAAAGCGTGCAGTGGATGGTTGCCATAGTCATGTTAGGGACTCAATTGTGAAGGTTGAAGGTATTTGCTCGGACAGCCGTGGAGGCGACCTGGCTGGATCCCTTTCTCTCAAATACATATGTAAGCAGGGGAGAACGGTGCTCTGGATCAGGAGTGTCAGGTGTCTTGGGGTAACCTTTAAAGGGCAGGCAAGTTAATCTGTTTACACTGAAAGATCGTGTTGTGACAGCCAAGTCATATACGTAATTGTTTTCAGCATGTTTTCAGATAATGGCTGTTGAACCTTTAAATCTTAGTGCCCAGTGTCTAGCAGGCAAGAGAGCATAACAGGCCGCAGTTGAGTATGGGGAACTCTCTGGCGCCATTAGCCACTCATGTCAGAGTTACAGGGTGCAACCTATGAGAAAGTGCTGACGAGAACCACAAGGGTGAAGCACGGCACTAGCTTAGCCAATGGTAATCAGGGATACAAGACCAGGGAATGCTAGGAATGTTAAAGGTGGGGGAAGAGGGGCCTGGAACTCCTTCTACCCCCAGACGTGTGGGTGGGAAATGAAGTTAAAAAGTGACAAAAGGCAAAGTTGAAAAGGTTTAAAAAGAAAAGTGATGTAAATAACGTGATGCACAGAGAGGGATGGGTAGGGAGTTTTAGATCCGGGAGACCCCTTGCAAGGAATATGAACTTGTGGGGGAAAAAGTTTTCTGGTGGCTGCCATAAGATACAAACCTGACATTGCTTCTCTTAGAGCCAGAGCACACTGGAAAATTATAATGCTTGTGCCTAAAATCCTCTGTCCTGTAGAGGAATCCCTGTATATTGACTTTAAGTCCATTTATGCAGAACAGTGCTGTAATTGGTTAAAAGCTGTACAGGGCACATGCAATGTCATTCTGGAATCCGTAAATTGTTCCATTTTGAACCTGATGAACTGTCCGGGGAGAGTGAAGATGCTCCTATATCAACATGACTGGACTTCGACCATGGATGTACTGCACTCTTACTCACCTTTAAGGCAATTGTGGAATGATTACAAAAGGAGGGGTATTTTGGCCCCTTCACTTAGTATGTACCCTGATAAGCTTACCCGAATGCTCTTTTTTCACGTTTCAGATGGAATCTGTTTTACTCAAAACAAATATTGGTAAGATATGAAAACATTTTGCTTGACCATGGCCTCTGGTACACTGGAAACTGTTAAAGAGCGGATGTTCGACTGCGAAGCATTAACTCACCATGCAAACAGTGCATTTTGGAAAGGTTTTTAAATATAACTCAAGAAATTATGAGGACTTGATTTGGCAACATTGTATTGCTGGCACAGTGGTTGGGATTACATGTTTTATTAAAGCATTGAAATTAGAAGAGTTTTAATATGGCAATTTGAGATGAATTTGGGTATGTTTTTATTGGAAAGGAATTTGGTTTATGCTCATGAAATTGTGTATTTTGCTGTACTTTTAATGTAATTAATTATTTATTGAATTTTTATTTTGAAGATGAATTTGAATTTGTTTTATTGAAGGTTGATGTTTTCAAACAAGAATAATTGTTTTTAAAAAAAGATTGTGAAAGTGCGCAGGCTGCAGCTTGTACGACTGCTCAGCATAGACAATCTGAAGCGGTGACCTCTGTATACGGATCTGCTGCAAGTTAGCTACTGCCTAATAAAGCAGCTGTGGCCTACCTTTTACCCACTTCGATACATTGGCCTCATTATGGCCCTGGCAGTAAAAACAGCACGGCTGCCGCCGGAGTAATTTTTTTCTGGCGCCTGGCAATGGGGACTTACCAGGGCATTACAGCCACTGCAGTCCCGGTAATTCCCCATTGCCAGGTGCCTGGAAATGGGGAGGACGGATGCACCGGCTCCGTGTGCAACAGTGCCCGTGCATCTGTCAAGGTCTGCGACAGGGTGCCATTTCCCCCCACCAGGTCAGACCCCAAAGCACCCGCTCACAGAACTCGGAGTATGCCGGTCCGGTAATAACCCATTGTTTGACATGTATTTCACAGGGCCTGGAGAGGGGAGTGGGGTAATCAACAGGCAGTGGTATGATATTCTTCCAGTTAAGTGTTGGCCACGGGAAGTTGGTCATGACAAAGGGACGAGTGTGGGATGCTGCTGCTAAGAGGGCATTGTTCACTGGGGAGCAAAAGCCACAAGTTGATGGTACGCTGTTGAATACTATCCAAATATGAGTGTCTCCTGGAGCTCAGTGATCACCTACTGCTGACTTTCTGGTCTTTACAAGATCAACCTACGGGGTTTTCCCAGCATCTCTGCTCCCTTTCAGTGACATCAGCAGGGTCAGAGTTCACATGAGTGAATATGCTACTGGACCATAGTGTCCCCTATTGATTAATCTCGTGCACATTCTTGAATGGGTCAACGGACCTGTGGTCATTGCAGCCACGTCTACCTTCCGTCTTGTGAGTCCAGCTTCTTCTGTTGACCTCAGTGCTGGCCCAAAGGGCAGAAGTTCAAGAAGAGATCGGGATTGTAGTCTCACTAGTATTATTCCAATACTCACTCAATGTTTCCCCGCATACTAATCCTCCAACATAAATACGAACAACTGATTAGTTTATTGAAAGTCCATAACGTGGTAGTTACGAAAGTGACTGTTAAACTAAACTCTGAGCAGATTACTGCATTCATTATCTGGTAAAGGAGACATGTATACACAAGTACTAGAACTGGAGGGGTGACGAGCAGGTCCCACTGCCCGGGTGTATCGCAGGACATCATTTGGAACGAGTTCATGCGCCTTAAATAATGGTTCTCATTCAGTCTGCAGCCGCTGCACAGCTCGCCTGGAACCGGCTCTATGCATGCATGACATGTCCTCCTGCTGCGGGTCATCGCATCACACTATAAATAATGGAGAGCGCGATATTGACTCCTTCTTGCAGTCATCTGAACGCTCGCGCCTCTCATTTCTCACCGCTTGCCGCTTATGACCAACCAAGCCATTCTCATTTTCATTGCATATTTTATTATTTGCACGGAACCGTGTTCTGAACCTTTATTGATAAACTCCCGTGGAGCAGAAAGTAGAGGTTTGACAAAGCATATCCGGCCAACACAATTCCAGCAATTCTTGCTTTCTCAAGAAAATGTAAACACTTTAATTTGCAAGCCTGATGTGCTGTGAATCCCCGGGCGTGCGGCTTGGAAGCTCTACGGAACGGTGTACTTTTCCGGCCTGGACTATTGATTCCAGGCGTTTTCTGGGTCTAAAGTGAGACCTTTTGTTCTGCCCTAATCCCGTAGGTTATGTTTGTACTGTCCTAATGAAAATAATTATCAGCAGCCTCGCTGAATGTTCGTTTTTTTTGTTTTTTGTTGCAGTGCTGGTCGTCCGACCTGGTCTAACGACTCACGCTCCTAAACAAAGTACAATATACAAGACGTCGATTCAGTGACGGAGATCAACGAGGAAATGCTGATGTCATAATTAATCGCCTACCTACATTCTAACAGTATTTATTGTAATTATTTATTTATTTGTTTGTTTTACATTTGTAAGGTGCTTATGCATCAAATAAATTGTTTTTCAAAGCACCCACAGGGCAAAGGGAGGGAACATGGGAATGAAAGGCAAATATAACAATGAAAGATAGAGGCGGTCCTACTAGGCCTTGTGAACATTCAGAACGCGCAAGTGCATTAGCCTGAAGTAGCTTTATTTCCTTTTTCTGACTAGACGGGAGATCTCTGAATTGCTCAATTTGATTGCTATTCCAATTGCAAGTAATCATTATATCCAGAGCGCATAAGTCATATCATTTTTTGGCATAAAGGACTATATAAATCAAATAAAATGCATGCCAGGTGAAGTGGAGCACAGTGGTGTCGGTGAGGAGAGTGGTGTTCTTTTGTTTCTGCTGTTGAACTTCCTACCAGAAGGAGGTTGGAAATGTCACAGCAGCAACCACGAGATATGTTGTTGGCTGCAATTGTCACTACTGCTGCTTTAATCCTGCCTACCCGCCCCGGCCTGACCTGCTGAGACCCACCCACCAGGCGGTAATAATGAAAATTAAGGAATCGCTGGACCTGGGAGCTCCCGACTTTGACCACAATTGCCAGTATGTACAACCAAATGGACCGGACCCTTTGTCCCCCACTGGTGCATGTTTTGATACGGAAGAACTAACCTAGCCCCCCAAAACTCTGACTCCACAAATCTCCAGTACTCCAGTCAGAAAGTTTTCAGCTATCTATCTAGCAGCTTTCAAGATGCCACATGCAGCTGTTAGCGGCCTCAATCAATGGAATGAACCATCACGCATAACCCCTGCCGGCCAATACTAGACCCAGGCTCTGCCTCATCAACATTGTTAAATACATGTCAAAACGATAAGAATGCCTGCAACAATGAACTCAAACTGTTTTTGACTTACAACAAGCATAAGACCCACGGATAAGCAATATTGTAAAAGGAGAGGTAATTAGAGTTTCTCCCACCCGTTTACCTGAAGACAATAAAGTGCTTCATATTTTAGGAAATATGTTGGTGATGGAGACGGCTAACACAGGACTTTGTAATAAGCACAATGATCCTAATATGAAACATAATGATCCCAGCTCCTAAGGAAATACAACTAATCAGAGTGGTACCACGGGTGGATTGGGATGCTTGACCCCCTTGCAGTAGGTAGTGGCGGAAATACAGATTTGTTCCTCTCGTTGGTAATTAGTGATATAATTAATCTGACTGTACCGTTACCAATGGAAGCCGCAGTGACAATCATGGCACAGCCCATAATGAGGGATCGACAAGGCCCAGTCATGGTTAGTGGTCTGACTTCTCCAGTCAATCGAACGGGAACAGTCCACCAAGTAAGACATCCTCAGAAGGATTCGAGTGAGGATGCACAGGGTACGCGTCCTAAAAAGACTGGTAATCGAAACAAAATACCCATGGGCCCCAAGATGGGTAACATGAGAAAACTCTTTCTTAAGAAACTGGGGCCGATAACTAGCACTGATCTAAGACCACCGGCCTTGACCAGAATTAGAGGAAACTTCTTTTGTTTCTCCAGACGTCATCAGTGATCAGAGTCTTCTCAAATTGGGGCATTAGACAGATCTTGACCAAAGAATGTTCACGGTAATGAGGATTGATAGGAACACCTTAGATGCAATGGCATTTGAGGATCACTGCTCTTTTCTTACAGAGCTCATTTAGGCTATGGGAGATCCCAGGCGAACTTTGGTAAAGCAGCAGGGGGGTTATCCCTGGGCTCTTACACTTTTGTAATACAACAACCCCTCCTGGAATGCTTGTATAGAATGAGTCTAAAATGTAAATGTCACCCTCCTTCAAAACAGTTAAATCCGATTAAATGTATTTAATATTCATTTCTTAAAACAGTGTCTCTATTTATTAAGAAATCCAGGTATCAACAAATATTTATAAAACAGCTGTACATTTAAAAAAACATATATTACAAAAGCAATCTCAAGTGCAGTGTGCTAGATAAAGCGTCTTAGTGTTAAAGTGCTTCCAATTCGATTAATCTCTACTTGTGCAAATATTGCAGTTAGGTAACATATCTTTTTATAGATCTGGTATCTATTGTAATGCCCAACATGTTTCATTCCTCTATCTTCAGTTCTAATATATAGAACTTCTTCACAGGCTTGGGGCTCGTTTATTACGGACTATGATACCTGGAATAATAAGTAGCTTTTTTCTTTTCTATTTACATTAATCTAAGGATACTTCTCTGTGCTACGTGCTACTGGGAGCTGTGCATTCTATGGGGCTCTTTTTATCATACCTTTGCACATTCTTTGGACTCTTGAACTGTACATACATAGGATTCACCTACAGCAATCTTTTGTATTGGTTTTTTATCTTCCTATGTAGGATTTAACCTGATATTGTGTACAACTAGGCTACATATTCCATATTAATTGGTCCTGCATTGTAGCTTGGCCTCCAGCCTCTTTGCTGTATGCCTCTTGTGACTCTCTGTGGGTAAAGCATATTAGAAAAATAATTAGATCAGCAGTCTAATTTAGTTTGCCTCTTACATGAATTCCCTATGTGTGTACTTACTGCTAGTGTCTTGATTCCCGTGGTTAGGTAATGTTGGTACGGTATTATCACTATGCATCTGACTCCACTTGTGTGGAAATGAGACTAAACTCACTTAGATGTAACTAGCAGAAGTAGAAGAAACAACTTGGTACAAGTAAATTGTGGTCTAACTTACTCACAGGTTGTGGAATCTCTGCATGCTCTTCTTAGTAGTATTCTCGATTATACGTCTGCTTGAGGCCGTTATCCTATGTCTCTGTTCCTCGTGGTTTTCTTCTCAGTCCTGAATTAAACTGCCAATCTGCCTGAGGTGAAAGTTCTGTGTTAGTCATGTGGTCTTGGTCGGTGGTTAATGTATTCACTAGGGGCCCTGTTCGTTAGGGTATCAGTGACAGACTTACTCAATCATGTGCAGTGCTGATACTGACTGCATGTCTCCCTTCACTGGCAGCTTCTCGCTTTCCCGGTCCGCTACACAGAATTCTCATCTGGAGTGTTTGGTTTCCCTGGGTAACCCCGTCACGTGTAAAGGGGAGGTTACAACACTCTGTAGCCGTCTAACTTGGGTGCCATATTTTAGCAGCCTCCTCATATATGTTATATACCAGTGCACTGTGTAGTTACTATGTTAATTCCTAAGGGTACCAGTTCTTAGTTCTCATTCCTTATTTCTTTTGCGTCGACAATCTAATTATTGTCTAGATCATTGGCATAATTAGAATTAGATTTTTGCTGTTTTACTCACAACGATATGAAGGCACTAACTATATATAGATGGAGGTACTACTCTATATAGTCAGATATACTGCACTTACACTCACTATGCAAGCTCTTCATGCATGGCTATATCGCGTCATATTTTTCCAATCTTGTTCCGCTCGCATATATCATATTGTTGCCATGACTACTGTTATGGGATTAGAGAGGAGGACAAATGGTGTACTATCCCACTGTACTCTAATCCTATTTTATCTATTTTGGCCAAGTATTACATTACATTTTTAATTTTCTTCAAGTACGTTTTTCGCAGCAAATATTTTACATGCCAGCTGCTATAACCAGAACAAGTTATGTATCATATTTTACCTTTCCTATTGGGATCATCTATCACCCATTGTGTTTGCATATCATATGGCCTTCACTGTTTCTATAGTGTATTAACTATATTGAAACACTTGTGTATAGGTGTGTTACAAATGCCATATCATATCATATCATATCATATTCATCCTTTTAGGGTCAGATAATAAATAGCCTTTTATTTAGTCACCCCTCTCGGTTCAACATGGCGGCCTACCTTATAATTTTATGTTGTACCACTCAATGTTTTAATTCAGCCCAATCTGGTAACATCTAGTCAGGAAGATCAGTTCTTGTTCTTTCTTGAACAGCCGGTCTTTATCTGCATTAGTGTTCTTGCTTCTTGTTAGTCTGTATAACGCTGTCCAATGTATTTCTTCACAGCTGTGTCCTAATCTTAGGAAATTGTACCATCAGGGCTTCTTTTATCCTATTTTGGATACAGCTCTTATATTCACTGATCCATGTTTTGATTTTTCGTATTGTCTTCCTGTGATGCTGGAAATGCATCAGAGAGACAGGGCCTCCGTATCCTTGTCCTTTATTGCCTTATCATGTATGTTCTCTCTTGTTTTCCACACAGAATTTCATCTGGGACTCCTAGCGGTGCAGCTCTTCCTCTTTTTGGTTTGGTGAACAGACCCTTGGGATACCCTTATGGCACCCATGGGTGGGAGTACGACCCTATACTCCTAGTGTATGTTTTTGGGCATCTGTATGTGGTCCGCAGAGCAGGGTATGGGCTGGTGGAAGCTCCATGCTGAATTTGACAGGTGCTCTGAGTATCCTCCATTTTGGGATACCCAGGCCCTGCCATTGGAATCAGTTGATTCCTGACAGGAAACAAGGGGGCCCCTGTGGCCTCTTGCTTTCTATTGCCTGTTAGCTTGTATTCCCAAAGTCCCGGGAAGCCCTGACTCTGTCCCTTCCCCCTGACTGGCTGTTGGGTGGAAGTTCCATGTATGGTAGTGTGGGGAAGTCCAGGCCAGACCGGCTGGAGCCTTATCAATGACTAGATGTTGTGGGTACGCCCGTGGGTGAATGGAGTGTGTGACAAATACACATTTCATCTTATAGGTGTCTAGTATCTGGCGTTAGACACAATGACTGAGACATCCCTGCCCAAAACTGGTATGAATGCAGTGTGGAGTGCTGAATGGCAGAATGCTTGTCCGAATCCACATTCTGTGTTTTGAGTGTCTGGATGGAGAAGAATGGCCTGAATTCACTGTGAGCCTGATTGGCTGCCTGACTGCCTGAATGCTCTTCTGAATGATTGGTCGCCTGAGTGTGACCCAGCAGAGTGAATGGGAGATCAACAGTATATCTGAGGGCCTCTCACTGATGGAAATCATTCAGAAGCTGAAGTTGACACTTGATGCTTAACCTTGAAGCCCACTGGAAGAAGATGAAATGCTGCTGCTGTCCTTCACCAATCTAAAAGCTGCTGTGCCTTCATGGAACTGATCCAAGAGAGGACCTGGCTAGGAGACCTCTTCCCAAGCTACGAGGGACCATCGTGCACCAGCTAACTTTTGCCAAAGCTCCCTGGACATCAGACCCTCGAAAGGTTGCTGACCGGAGACAGGGCCCACCACGGAATCACAAAGTGAATAGCCCGGACCTTGAAGTCCATCACCATTGACGACCGATGTCGCCGACTGGAGCCGCAGTGCTCCTTTGCCTAGTAATGCTTTGAACGAAGGAATCCCTCGCTTATCACCGATGACTGCTTTGTCCCGCCAGAGAAAGTCAAGGCCGTCTACGCACTGAGGGGATTCCGTCGGTGGGTTTCCTGCCACCTGAAGACCACAGAGAAGCCGATGACTCGACACTCTTGCTGGGCCAGAGTTCTTCAGTGACTCTTTGCGGCAACAAACTATTATCGTCAGGTGCACCGCACGCCTCCTCTTTGCAGGACATCCACGAATGATCATCAACAAGCACCGCCAGGACCGAAGCTGCTGCCTCGACACCTTTGTTCACCATTTCCTCATGGGATCTCGATGATTCGTGGCTCTTGCCCTAAAGGGAGCCGCTCAAGAAGGATCCATCGAAAACCTGATGTCAAACTCTGCTATGCTAGGTACAATGGGGTGGTAGAACCTTTTTAGAGGGAAATAAGACTCATATAAACAATATATCGACTGGGCTTGTATTATATCTTTATTTACAGGTTGTCCAAGTGGGGGGATCCTCATACAGAACTGTGCCTAGCGGTAGGGGCCACGTATTCTGCCTATTGTTTTAACCAACCTGCTTTCCTCCTATGTCTATTGTTTGTTCACATTATTAATAGATTTGTATGAAATTTGAACTGAGTACAGTTGATGCATTTTAATGAAATCAAAGAGTAATTGTGGTACCACATAGAAACTGTATATATTTACCATTTTAGATTACCTTGAGCACACAGTATGTTATTGTGATTGTGTACATAACTTGAGCTTATTTATATAAAGACTGTGTTTTCACTAACACAGTGTGTGGACATTCCTTTGTGGGTTCTTGGGGACTACACTGTACTTAAGAACCATCACTCATCACCTCCTGAGAGCTTAAGCCTTGATTGCTCATCCACGATACCAAATAGAGAATATTGGCTGGGGTGCTCTGTGCCTCTACTCTGCCATATAGAGAGTAGTAGTACAGATACCCCCTCCAGTCTTTACACTTCCTATATACAAATTTGAGCAGCAACACCAAATGTCATATACTACCATTTAAGTATTGCAATTCGTTAGTGATGTTTGATTCCACTTTGTACTCAGACCTATGTCAACCTCTTTGGTTCTGTTTGTAGTGGCATAGCATTTACATTTACCACATGGTACGTGTCCTCTGATGATCCCCTCCCCCATGTTTCAGTGAGGCTTGGTTGTTTCTGTACTTTGGGGTGGATGTCGTTTCTCATAATCTTGTCTTTTATGTTTTTACTCCTTATAAAAGCCATCATCAGAGGTCCTCAGGGTGCCATGCCTTCTTGTGGAATTTTTGCAATTCTTTTTGATGGATTTAGTGATCTTGTTAGACTGGTCTGAGTAGGTGCTCACAAATACAATTTTATCTGACTTTTTCTCTTTGTTGCTCTTATATTCCAGAATATCGTCCATGTTATTATTGCTGGCTCTTTTGTAGATCTTTTTCACCAATGATTTAGAGCATCCTCTTTGTGTCAATTTACTTTTCAGGAGCTCTGATTCTACTTCTTAGTCCTCGAAGTTCAACAATGCGTTTTTATCTGTTTTTGTGGTAGGGTTTCACAACCAGTTGTTTTTTGGCAATATCAGCGAAGATGGTGATGTCTAAATAATTTATCTGCAAACTGTTGTAATTAATTGTAAATTACAGGCATCTATCCTGGTTTTTCAGCCACTTGTAAGGAACTCATGGTGGCAACAGTAAAGACAGACACAAGTGATCACTATTCAAATGTGTTTATTTAAACAAGATGTAGGTTGTAAAAAGGCCTAACCTAAACCTAAATCTGGAATGGCTCACTTCTTTCCTGACTGACAGCTCTTCCCATGTCATCATGGGCACCTTCTCCTCTCCTACATCCTTCTCCACCTGTGGTGTCCCCCAGGGACCTATGCTCTCCAACCTGGCTCTTTAACATTTAGCTTGCACAGCTGGAAAGACTCATCTCCTCCCTCCCCATCAACTTCCAGTGTTAGGCAGATGAAACTCAACTCTTTTTCAGACTTCCTGCTGACTCAGTCACACATTCCTTCATTCCTGACTGCCTGTCTGCCATCCAGGCTTGATGCTCTTCCAATGATCTCTTCCTCAATGCCAGCAAAACTTGAGATCCTTCCGATCGGGACCTCTGCTCCCTCCTTCTTCCCTTCTCTCTGGCCTCCCACCTTGGGCTCTCCCCCTGCTCCTTCTTCTGACGCCAGAAAGCTTGGAGTCATCTTTGACTCTTCCTTATTCTTCCTCCCCCACATGCAGGACATTGACAAGAAGTCCCACTTCCAACTCTTCCTTCTCAAAGGAATTCTCCCATTTCTCACTTTCCCCAGAAGATCAATGTTTCCCAAGCCCCGGTTTTCTCTAGGCTTGACTATTGCAACATCCTTCTCCTCAATCTACCTCCTTCCACACTGCGACCCCTTCACCTAATCCAGAATAGAGCAGCAAGACATATGCTTGCCCATAAGCCCAGGGACTGCATCTGACCTGCCCTAAAAAAGCCTCCACTGATCCTGGTTGCTGCATGGATCACATTCACATTCCTCTGCATCATCTACAAGGCTGCCTGGGGCCGGGGAGCATGCTATCTGCAACTCCCTCTTCACAAATACTCTACGTCTATACCTCTACGCTCCTCTGGCACCAACTCTCTGTGTGTAAAGCGTTTAGCTAAAGAGAGTGCAGGAGGCTGCTCGCTTTCCTCAGTTGGATCCTTAGTCTGGAACAGCCTCCCCCACCCACTGCATCTGGAGCAGGTCCTCCTGAAGTTCCTAAAACACCTCAATACTCTGCTCCTTTCCTCCTCCTTCCCTTCTTCCTTCGTCTGCTAATCCCACAGGTGCTGTGATTGGTGTCTTGGACCCTTATGCATCTTCTGGGCATCTGACCTTTCACACCCAATCTCCCTAGCATCTGTCTTCCTTCAGCATTTGTCTTGGCACACTCAGTACACCTTCCGCACTGGAGATTCACACTTTCCACACAGCGTGGCTCCTGGACACATATAACTTACCATACCTTGCACTTCATCTGCGGCTCACTCTCGAGCATGGACACCACAGCACCTAGCCCACTGCCCTCTTCCTTCCTGCATTTGCACGTTCTGAATACTCACAAGGCATAGTAGGTTTGGCCGTTCCTTCCCCCTCTGTTGTATTTAATTGTACTGCTATCCCATGTTCTCTACATACTGGCCGGTAGGAGCTTCAAAACAGAATTTATTTCCTGTATAAGTGCCTAACAAACAAATCATGAATAAATAAATAAACATTAAATAAATAAAATGCAGTTCCAATAGCCATACTTTGTTCTATATTGGATACTGCTTGAGCTACCTTTTGTATATTCAGCAACTGGGCATTAGGCAAAGAAATATTCTCATTTATTCCTCCAGCCCCATTTAGTTCAAAGACTGAGTTACTGATTAGTTCTACATTTATTTTTATTTCACTCAACTGTAGGGTATGGGTAGACAGCTCCAGTCAGATATTATCATAGAGACAAAAAATAATTTAGCACCAAGTTCAAGGCAGAGATCTCAGGAGCTGTTAAAATGATCTGGTTGTCTAGATCACAATCGTATTATGCAACCTTTGCTGTTGAATTTGGTCAAAATCATGTTGTATCCCGTGATCTAGGTCTTAGCTGCTATTTAGGTGTTCTGTAAGAAAGGGAAACATGCAGTCAGTATCAACCCCACACACGAATGAGTAAGTCTGCCATGGATACCCTTACGAACAGGGGCCCTAGGCGATACATTATCCACCAACCAAGACCACATTACTAAAACCAAGTTGTCACCTCGGGCAGATTGTCGGTTTAATTCAGGACGAGGAGAAAACCATGAGGAACAGATACATAGAATAACCACCTCAAGCAGACCTATAATCGAGATCACTACTAAGAAGAGCACGCAGAGAGCCCATGAGAAAGGTAGAGCACAATTTACTTGTACCAAGTTGTATCTTCCACTTCTGCTCGTTACATCTAAATGAGTCTAGTCTAATTTCCACACAGATGGAGGCTGATTCGTAGTGATAATCCCAAACCAACATTACCTAACCACAGGAATCAAGAAACTAGAAGTAAGTACACAAATAGGGTATTCATATAAGAGGTAGAGCGAATTAGACTGCTTAGTTAAATTACTGTTTTATATGCTTTACCCAAAGAGAGTCACAAGAGGCATACAAAAAAGAAGCTGGAGGCCAAGCTGCAATGCAGGACCAACTAATATGGAATATGTAGCCTAGTTGTAAACAATATCAGACAAAGTCTTATATTGGAAGATAAAAAATCAATAAAAAATATTTCTGTGGGTGAATCCTATGTATTTATAGTTCAAGAGTCCAAAGACCATGCAAAGGTATGATAAAAAGAAGCCCCATAGAATGTGTGGCGCCCAGTAGTACAGAGAAGTATCCTTAGAAAAAGGTAAATAGAAAAGAAAAAAAGGCTACTTATTATTCCAGGTATCATAGCTCGTTATAAGCGAGTCCCAAGAACCAGAAGAAATTATGTACATTAGAACTGAAGATAGAGGAATGAAACATGTTGGGAACTACAATAGATACCAGATCTATAACAAGATCTGTTAACTAACTGCAATATTTGCATAAGTATAGGTTAATCGAATTGGGAGCACTTTAACACTGAGTAACTTTATCTAGCATACAGCACTTGAGATTGTTTAACAAAAAGAGACAATTTTTAGGAAATTAACATTAAATACATTTAGGGCCTAATTCAAAGAGCTCTTTCCAATGGGGATTTGCCATTATAAAACGCTTCTGTGAATTAGGCCCATAATTAAATTGAACTCTTGTGAAGAATCTGGGAGAAATTTTAGACTCATTCTACACAAGCAGTTCAGGAGGGTTTGTTGTATTACAAATGTGTAGAACATCTAGGGATAACCACCCTGCTGCTTTACCAAAGAAACCCTTGGATCTCCCAAAGTCTAAGTGAGTTTCTAGTACGGCCGCTGAGTCGTGAGATTACTTTCTGCAAGGAGAATCTGCAATTGGGTAAAGTCTAATGAAACATGGCAGCAGATAAATGCCTTAGTTATGATGACCGTTATGTCACGGAATTGCTAGCAAATGTCTTGCTATTCGATGAAAGTCCAGATCATACTAATAACTTGAACCTGACAGAGCTTTCCCAAATGATTTTTTTTAAAAAAAGACCAATAAGAACCGAGCTGCATGGCTCCATTTTATAAGAATACTTAAGGAAGGCACACTCCCACAAGGGTTGATAGTACATAATGAACCAAGACTCTTTTTGGACAATAAAGAATTTAAATTGCAATGGAGTTACGTCTCAAACAAATATGGACATGACTGGATAATTCGAATTATAGATACAGCCAAAGGTATGTCAGAGAAAGTATTGATAGAGATTACCAAACTAGAGGAAGAAATCAAAAAAATGGTCCCTTTTGAAGTATTAAAAATATGCCTGAATGAAATTAAAACAGAAACGACAGAGTTTAAAGATTTTCCAACAAAAGAAAGAATCAGAAGAATGAAAAAAGACTTTATTAACTTAAGTCTTGAGAAGGGCTTTCCTTATTCTAAGGAAGACTATAAATATCAGGAAGGAGACAGGTTACAACAAATACAGACAAGAAAACTTTCAGGAACATTCACGAACACGTTTTAAAGCTCGACTGAGGATTGCTGGGGAGATGAAAAAAGATATCAAGAGAAAAGCAATAAATACAGAGGAGTAAATTACAGAGGGAATTATATCAATCTAAGACCCAGAGGATGAAGAGGGAGAGGAAGAAGAGGCCAAGATGGAAGATCGTTTTTAGACCAGGACCAAGAGAATGGGAGATGGCACCAAGGATTCCAAGCAGCCACCAAACCTTGTAGTGAACCTTTCCAGCAATACCCTTACACCAATAGAAACCATAATATTGAACAAAGGGTTGAGATATGTAACGGCGAACAAACACAACAGTTTTAAATTCAGAGTTGAATTCAAACAGTTCATGAGAAAAATACACCTTTTCTAATACTTCCAAAATGAAACATACAAGTCCAAACCCAGCGAGTCTGGCCTAAGGAATCCATCAGACTTCACACCTCCGCCGCATAGTCATAGTGCAAAAGCTATAGTCTTTGAAAAAAGAGTTCTAGCGGACTTAGAAAAAATGGAAAAATAAATAAAAAGCAATTTCGAAACATCTCTAGAAAACAAAAGACAAGCAATAACCGACATGGCTAATAATGAAAAAATTATCCTCCGTAGAGGTGACAAAGAAGGTGGTATACTAATAATAGACAGAGAAAACTACATCAAAGAATGCAGGTGACAACTGGACAATGTGACCTGCTATGAGAAATTAGATACAGACCCCATGGAAAGACTACAAGGCACAATCTAAGTCAAAGTACAGAAGGCCCTAGATAGAGGCTGGGTCGTCAAACAATCTTCCTTGTGAAAGAAATGCCTAGAGAACCTTTATTATATTCTTTACCGAAAATACACAAAAGTCTAAATAACCCTCCCAGTAGACCTGTTGTCTCTGGGATGAACTCTGTCCTTGAACCACTATCCAAATTTGCAGATGTATATGTCAGACCATTTGTAACAGAAAGGCAGTCATATGTGCAAGACACTACAGCCATAATCAGAGGTGGGAGGCGTGCCATATGACCCTACAAAACAAACATTAGTGAGTCTAGACATTGGGCCTCATTACGATTTTGCCGGCAGCCATGCCGTTGTTGGCGGCATGGCTGCTGCCAAAATCGGGTCCGGGTTCCCAGAATGGGGAATTACTGGGCCATTCCGAGTTCAGAGGGCCCGGTAATTTCTCCCTCCAGGAACCCGGGCCCGGACCTTCCCCATTCCCATTTCAGCCCCCATAGGGCTGAATGGGAATGGGGGAGGGAGCAAACAATGGGCCGATTACGAGCGGCCCGTTGTTTGCTCCCTCTTCCCCTCGCAGGACCCGGTAAGCACGCCTGGTTTGACCAGGCGTTACTTACCGGGTCCCGCGAGTGGAGCTTGTAATGAGGCGGAACAGGTTTAGCGGGTCCGCCTCCTTTAGCGGGTCCCGTTAACCTGTTCCACCTCACTTGTAATGAGGCCCATTGTGTCCCTACACACTGATTCCCCAAGCGAAAACACCCTCCAAATGATAAAAGAACTATTACATTTGAAACGTACCCTGAATGAGACTCCTAACTCATTTATAATCTGCATAGAGATGATGTTGACAGAAAACTACTTTATGTTTCTAGATACATTCTATAGACACATTCATGGAACCGCAATGGGGTAAACAGTGGCACCTAGCCTAATAAACCTACATATAGAAATGCTAGAGGAGACTAAGATATATACAGCTCTGAACCCTTTCAAAAATAAAATCTAATCATGAAAAAGATACATTGATGATGTGTTTCTAATATGGGAAGGTAGTGAAGTAGCAGAAATTACTAATTTTGTGGAGTGTGTGAAAAACCTGCCAGTGTCTCCCTGGCTGGTCCCTGGGAGCCATTGCTATTGGATCCAGTTCCTGGGGATGGACCAGTCAGGCAGGATCATCTGGATGGGGGGTTCTTGGGGAGTGGGAGTGGAACACGGTGGGTGATACATAGTATCCCCCTTCTTTCAACACCTTTTCCCAATCCCACCATGTAGGAATTTCCAAAACACTGCCCCCTCCTTTTTTGACACGAACACTTTCACACAAGATGAAAGACAACGGACTAACACCAGAGCTGTTCACCTGACATTTACCAATGCAAGGGTCAGGTAAAGTCAGGCAATTAACCAGACTCACACACACATGACGGCCCTTTCCCTTCCCCACAGGGATAAAAGGTGGAGCACAAGAGCACAGTAAGTTCACGGCAGACTGCACGACGTGAGAGCTAACTCAGCATGGCAGTTCAAGAGGAGGTGAAAGACGATGCATACCGAGAGGGTGACAAGGAGAGAGGCGACCTTGCCGTTTTCGAACAAGGCCCTTGAAACCTCCGCAGGTGGAAACATAAGACTGAGAACAACAGCCAGCGTGTATTGCAGAAGATGTCAACAGTAGACAAGACCCTCCTCCACTGATTACCAAGCCGGGGAGAGATGCTTGTCTCGAAGGTACCAACCTTGAACAAAGAGGAAGAAAGACAATCGGTTCATCCCAGTCGGTGAGTCAAGGGGAGAGCCGATAAGATGTTGAACTGTGTTGATCGAAAAGTAGCAAAGGGCTAGTATTAAAGAAACTATTGATGAAAGAGGGGGAAAACCACAGCAACAGAGGCATCCGGCACTACGTGGGTACTCACACAGGAAACTCTGGGCGAGTACACGATGGTACAGACTACCGTAACCAGAAGGCCTAGGGAAGAGGTGAAGAGAGGTCAAAGTGGTCATACATACTTGTAAAATCCTCTGTACTGTCGAAAGTCTTTGACCAACAGATGATTGTGAAGGAAAGGGAGATGAATCCTGCATGTTGAAGTTTGAGAATGAACAGTGTGATACAAAAGTTGGCAAGAGTGAACCCGGTGGAGGGATGCTGACAAAAAGGGGCGCAGCCTGAAGTCCCTATGGACAGTGTGTTGACAGGAGTGGACCTGAAGGAGGGAGGCTAATATCTTAAAGGGGTCTGAGCCAGAAAGATGGAGATCCAGGGGTGGAAAGTCATCACCCAAAGTTCATTGAGAAAGGAACTGTTTATTTGATTTATTGAATACGACTTGAAAGGGGTTTACGCCCAGAAGAGGGGGACCCAAGCGTGAAGCCTTCACTCAAAGTATATGTGGAACTTTGAGTTTGTTTGTTGAAAACATCAGGCCCTCGAAGGCCAGAGACTTTTTATTGAAAAGAGACTTAACCATCGAAGAGCCTGATAGCTGGAATGGAACTTTTGACTCGTGCTCTGAAAACTTGAGTGTGTGCTGTGCTCAGGAGACTCTCCTTGTCCCGTGCTGAAAATGCGGGGAAGGGAGACCCCTGGCAATCACATCCTTACTTATCATTTGTGAACACTTTCTCCTTTACCAAAATCCCTACCACACACTCATTCTATAATTAGTTGTAGCCATTCCAGTGCCCATTCTGAGATACCAAGGGTATCGTGGAGCCTTTGTATGAGGCTGGAATGGTTGATAGGCAGAAGAGAGATCAAGTAGAATGATATCAGCTCGGGAGTTGGAGTCCAGGAATGTGAGCAGTTCTTCACGGAGGTTCAGAAGAGCAGCTTCCGTGCCTCTCAATGCTCAGAATCCAGATTGATAAGTTTAGTGTGCAAGTTAAGTTGGGGCAAGGCCAGCTTCTCCAGAAGTTTCCCCAGGAAGGGGGTGATTGAAATAGGGCAGTAGTTGGATGTGCAGGAAGGGTCTGCTGTTGGCTTTTTCAATAATGGGCGCACAATGCAGTGCTTGAGGGAGGAGGGGAAAGAGCCAGTGGTGAAAGAGTGGTTGTAGCAATCAGCGAGTGTAGGGGCAAGAGAGCCAATGTTGTCCTTGAAAGTTCTGGACAAGCAGGGACAACCTGTTTGGAAGAAGCCTTCATCGAGCTGACAACTCTAGTAACTTTTGTTAACGGTACCGGTGCTACCACCTTCCACATTGCCATTCAGCCGTATGGGGCCGAATGGGGATGGGGAGTCCCTTATTATCAGCACCCGTGAATGGGCAATTACCGGGTCTGCCAAACTTGGCATGACCCGGTAATTGCCCTTTTGCGGGTGCCAGAAAAAAATGGATACCGGCGGCAGCAGTGCCTGTAGTACAGGGAAGGCTACGACCAGCCTCGTAATGAGACCCAATGGGCCTCATTACGAATGTGGCAGTAAGGCAGCAACGGCGCCGGTAGTGCTACCGGTGCCATTTTTACCATACCGCCACATTACGGGTTCAGCTTGCGGGTGCCGCTCTGCACACCTGGTTAGACCAGGCGTGCAGAGCGGCACCCGCGAGCAGAACTCGTGATTGCACCAGCACCGTTATAAACGGTGCCGGTGCAACCATGCTCCCCACCCCCATTCTGCCCTATGCAGCAGAATAGGGAATCGGGAGCCCGGCCTTACCAGCACCCACGAATGGGCAATTACCGGCCCATTCAACTCGTAATGGGCCGGTAATGGCCCATTCATGGGTGCCGGTACCAGTAGCGAGTTTGGCTGTAGCCAGGCACGGCTACTGCCAAACTCGTACTGAGGCACAATGTATCAGCTGTGCTCAAGAGCTAAGCAGAATTACGTGGTGGTACCACTTAAGGAAGGATTGCCTGTTCATTTACTATAAACAAAATAACTTGCCTTTTTTTCATTTTCATGCAAGTCAAAAATTGGTTTCTAATAAAACTGTGTTAACTACAACTGAATGCAAATAACGCGAAGCATGAATACAATGCATTTTATACAGTTCAAGCCACTTATTCCACCAGAATCCAACCAGGTTTTAATAATTCTTAATTATATCCACAAACGATTCTAATTTCCATTACAGACCACATGCTTAGCAAGGCATATGCCATGTTAAAAAATAATACATTCAATAGGACTAACATAAATTACCTAAGAACCAGTGCCCTCCACAATTAAAAAAGTGTTACCGAGAAACCGTGTGCATTCAGCATGATTTGCAGTGTACTTGAAAGCAACTTTTGGCCATATCAATTTTTATTTCAACTTAAATGGCCATCTCATCCACACATCTAACCTTTATTCTGCTCCCAATTTATCTCTGACTAGTGTAGAAGCCCGTGTATACGTGCCAAAGTGCAGGTTTACATGAACACAATAGGACCACTATATATATTAAGGAAACAGCTCTCTCTAGCAGTGAAAGAAGGCGAAGCTATACAAATTGGCATATTTTTGTTTTTGTTTAAATTTGTTTATCAATTTTTCAAAAAAAAGACAAACAAAACTTCACACAACGGTATCAATGCAATGTCAACAGCCAAACCATTAGCACACCTCGTGAACTTATATATCTTAGGCAACTGCTCCCTCTAGCTGTGACCACAGGCGAAGCTATGCAAATTGGCATCTTTATATATCTTGGGCAACAGCTTTCTCTAGCGGTGACAGCAGGCGAAGCTACTGCAGCTGACAAACATACAGGACAAACATACATTTTTCCTTTTATTATAGTGTTAGATACATGACCGACACAGTCAGACAGCCATGCATAAAGCTGTCTATCATGTATGCCAGTAGATCTGGTAGAGTTCTCTGGATCCCAACACACCATTGCGATTCCCTTTGCCTAACCCTAAAATTCCCTACTACATAAATCAAAATATACCCTAACCCCACACGCTGCCCCTTACAAATGCCACAAAAAATGCAGAGCAACAGGAATTTCACTAAATACAGTGAAACAGTTGTGGTGAATTGGGCCGGTACATTGTCAGTAGGGTTGTATGTAGCACATGCTTCCTTGTGCCTTGTCTGCAACTCACACGGGTGGATCATTTTCATGCACTTAGCTATTCAGGCACATGTCATAGCCAGAGCATCGGTGGAAAAAAGGTTAGAACTGTGAATTCAAATGGCCCCCAAGGCAGGGAGGGGGGTGGGATTTGTATGGTGACAATGCCATAAAAGCATATTGTGATGTGCAGTCTTAAAATCTAGGTAAATCATGATATGGGAGTAATAGGGCCACATTACACGGAAGGCAGAGAACCATGGTGCTATTAGTGCCATGGTTCATGCCGGTAAAATACCGGCACCGCCTTGGGGGAGAGGGGAATTACCGCCCCATTCCAAAGTTGGCGGGGCAGTAATTCCCCCTTCCACCATTGCCCTTCCCGATTCCCATTTTTGCCCCATAGGGCATAATGGGAATGGGGAAGGCGCTAATTACTGTACCGCAAATTGCGGTACCGTAATTAGCTCCCTGGGTCCCTTTGCGGGTTGGTTTTTAACACCTGCAAAAAGCAGTCGTTAAATACCCCAACCCGCAAAGGGACCTCGTAGTAAGGCGGTAAGGATTTACCGGTACCGGTAAAATACCAGTACCGGTAAACCCTTACCACCTACCGTGTAATGAGGCCCATAGTCTGGGTGATATCTGAATACCGGAATGGCCACTTACTTCATAAATCCTGAGCATTTATTATTTTTCTTTAATTCCTAGCTGACATTGGATGAGGATAGGGAAATCACCACCTATTGGCTTCTGGTAATGCTTGTCCCCGAGACCTAAAGGGATACTCACAGTGGAACTGCCGAGAAAGCTATTTCAGAGGCTCTCGAGCTAACTGGGTGAAGGCCACATAGCCGCCATCTTTGGATTTTAACTGGCCCGTCCAGTTGGAACAATAGGGCCTTATTTACTGACAGAAAGATGCATTGGGGGGCTGAAGGAAGGACTGTGGCTCTATGCCCCTCACCTGAGGAGGACAACATCGTTAGACCAGAGCAACTGACACGGACACAGAAGAACACATGACAGAGGAGGACAAGACAGAAATGCAAGACAGATTCTCTAACATTTACAAGGAGTGACATTGTTGTATTCTGGGGGCGGGAAAGGTCAAACGGATATGACATGTATTGCAAGGGGCTCGACCATGGGGGAATATAAGATGCAGGCGAGTTGCTGGCAGGTTGGGTTGGCTTCTGTGGTGGGCTTGTCGGGATACTGTCCATTTATTTGCTTGAAAGCTGTATGAAATGGAAGGCTGAATTGCCCATTCTCGATAAGACTCATTAGTCTTCTTGTTTGTTTTTACTGAAATAGATGATAACCATGACAGGGGTCTGTCGCGCAATGCTGCAGGCCACCGGATCCTGAGGACCTCCTTCAAGACACCCCCATGAGCACTCAAGACAATAATGTAGGAGATCAAAGAGGGTTTCCGGTGGATGATACTGAGGCTGGTGAGCGTGCATACGGGGTCGCACAGGGACCAAGTGTCCCAGTTGGGACTAGGGCATGGACATTTTGGGATGGGATGTTTTTAGGGGATTTGTTGAAATAGGATGCAGATTTTGGGCTGGGTACATAGTACGGGTTGTAGTACTTGCCTGTTATATAGCTATATATAGTTATATATAGGTTTATCTATCTTTTATCCAGAAATTAATTTGGCAAAATACCAGTGGTAGGATCTGGTGGGGAGGATACTCGATAGAGTATGGGGCCCTGAATGCAAGTAACACTCAGGCACTGGCTAGAGTAAGAATGTGGGGGTATTGGGAAGCCCAGAAATAAATAGGTAGAGACTTGTGACTCTATGTTGAGAGTTCTTATCCCTGGCGTCTGTGTTAAAGTGAACCCCTTTCTGCTCAGGACCGGGAAGGAGTGAAGTCAACTGATGCTTGGAGCAGGGGTTCCTGGGTAACGGGGCAAGTAGTGTGAGATTATGGGAGATAAATAGGGAAAGGAACCGAAACAGGCAAAGGAACCTCCAAAGGGGCCGCAAGCTGACTATCAGGTCGATTCATGTAATTCCTCACAAAAGTGTCGCACGCGGCTGGCGCACAGCGTGCCCGTGCGAATGTCTGCACCAGCCGCGTGCGATAAAATCAATTTCCACGCACAGCGTATTCATGGATTCTCGCCTCCAAAAGCAGACGTGGCTTAGAGTGGCGCAGCGACCCTGCAGCAGCGCCAGTTACGCCCCCAAGAACGCCCTCGCGCAAGGAAAACCCATCAAGATCGCAAAACCATCGCAAAGGGCTGCGCCAACACTGTACCAGTTTACCGGACTGGCAAACAGCAAACGCAAAGCGGGGAACGCGTATTACGGGTGTCGGGAACACGCGTGCGCGAGAAGATTCACACTCGATCGGGCCTGGGGGAGCGTGTGCGTGTATTTCAGGGGTGCGCGAGAAGTTCTACACACGAATGGCCTGGGTGCGTGTATTTCAGGGGTGTGCGAGAAGTTCCACACGCGATTGGCCTGGGTGCGTGTATTTCAGGGGTGTGCGAGAAGTTCCACACGTGATTGGCCTCGGGGAGCGTGTGCGTGTATTTCAGAGGTGCGCGAGAAGTTCCACACGTGATTGGCCTGGGCGCGTGTATCTCAGGGGTGCGCGAGAAGTTCCACACGCGATTGGCCTGGGCGCGTGTATTTCCGAGGTGCACGAGAAGTTCCACATGCGATTGGCCTGGGGGAGCGTGTGCGTGTATTTCAGAGGTGCGCGAGAAGTTCCACACGCGATTGGCCTGGGCGCGTGTATTTCAGGGGTGCACGAGAAGTTCCACACGCGATTGGCCTGGGCGTGTGTATTTCAGGGGGGCGCGGGAAGTTTCACACGCGATTGACCTGGGCGCGTGTATTTCAGGGGTGCGCAAGAAGTTCCACACGCGATTGGCCTGGGCGCGTGTATTTCAGGGGTGCGCGAGAAGTTCCACACGCGATTGGCCTGTGCGCGTGTATTTCAGGGGTGCGCGGGAAGTTCCACACGCGATTGGCCTGGGCGCATGTATTTCAGAGGTGCACGAGAAGTTCCACACGCGATTGGCCTGTGCGCGTGTATTTCAGGGGTGCGCGGGAAGTTCCACACGTGATTGGCCTGGGCGCGTGTATTTCAGGGGTGCGCGAGAAGTTCCACACGCGATTGGCCTGGGCGCGTGTATTTCAGGGGTGCGCGAGAAGTTCCACACGCGATTGGCCTGGGCGCGTGTATTTCAGAGGTGCACGAGAAGTTCCACACGCGATTGGCCTGTGCGCGTGTATTTCAGGGGTGCGCGGGAAGTTCCACACGTGATTGGCCTGGGCGCGTGTATCTCAGGGGTGCGCGAGAAGTTCCACACGCGATTGGCCTGGGCGCGTGTATTTCCGAGGTGCGCGAGAAGTTCCACATGCGATTGGCCTGGGGGAGCGTGTGCGTGTATTTCAGAGGTGCGCGAGAAGTTCCACACGCGATTGGCCTGGGCGCGTGTATTTCAGGGGTGCACGAGAAGTTCCACACGCGATTGGCCTGGGCGCGTGTATTTCAGAGGTGCACGAGAAGTTCCACACGCGATTGGCCTGTGCGCGTGTATTTCAGGGGTGCGCGGGAAGTTCCACACGTGATTGGCCTGGGCGCGTGTATTTCAGGGGTGCGTGAGAAGTTCCACACGCGATTGGCCTGTGCGTGTGCATTTCAGGGGTGCGCGAGAAGTTCCACACGCGATTGGCCTGGGCGCGTGTATCTCAGGGGTGCGCGAGAAGTTCCACACGCGATTGGCCTGGGCGCGTGTATTTCAGAGGTGCGCAAGAAGTTTCACACGCGATTGGGCTGCGTGCGTGTATTTCAGGGGTGCGCGGGAAGTTTCACACGCAATTTCAGCAGGGCACGTGTATTTCAGGGGTGCCGGGGAGTCCTACATGTGATTTGGCAGTGTGGGTCCTCCCAGGTGTTCCCTGTAGACCCTCCATGGCCCCTGCAGGCAGCCCACACCACATGGGACTACCCTGCATCCCTGGTCATGTCCCGCAGGAAGCCCACCCAACATGGGCATGCCCCCCAGCAAAGGCACATGTCTCCTTGCACTAATGATCACCAACTCATGTCCCCTTGCACCCCCACCCTCAGCATTGCGGGGCACCTGCCAGCAGGCCCCCACTCATGTCCCACTCATGTCCCCACCACCCCCACCCCCCAGCATTGCGGGGCACCTGCCAGCAGGCCCCCACTCATGTCCCACTCATGTCCCCACCACCCCCACCCCCCAGCACTGTGGGGCACCTGCCAGCAGGCCCCCACCCATGTCCAACTCATGTCCCCACCACCCCCACCCCCCAGCACTGTGGGGCACCTGCCAACAGGCCCCCACCCATGTCCAACTCATGTTCCCCACCACCCCTACCCCCCAACACTGTGGGGCACCTGCCAGCAGGCCCCCACCCATGTCCAACTCATGTTCCCCACCACCCCCACCCCCCAGCACTGTGGGGCACCTGCCAGCAGGCCCCAACTCATGTTCCCCAGCCAACATGTCATCACAATCTAGATCCCTGGTCCCTATGGTCAGCCTCCAAATGCAAAATACCCACCCGAGTATTGCATCCACCCACTCAGAAATGGCAATTACATGACAGAACACCAATTGCAAGTTTCGAAACAAACACATGTCCCTCACATACACCCAATGGGTGTCAGTGAATCTCAAAACCCATATCATGATATGCATGAAACCAATGAGATGATACTACACATTGAAGTTCGATAAAAAAATATGTATTAAAGGAAACATAAATAGATTCAAAAATAAAGAAACAGAAATGGGAATGTACAAAAATGAAAAGAAGCATGTCCGTGAAAAAAAGCAAAACCAAAAATTCATAATCCAAAGTAATGGTGTCCAAAGTCACTGTCCACAAAAGAAAATCCAATTGGAAATAATAATTGAAAGCCATTGCTCCATGGGTAAATTGTGAAATAAAAATAAAATCCAACAGTGAACTATGTACAGACGAACAAGCCAGGGTCCATTATCCCAACAAAAGAAATGAAACCTATCTAACAACACTAACTAATAAAATAAACTATATACAAAAATGTGGCCAATGTCCAAAAGGTCCAAAATAAATCAAAAAACAAAGGAAACCTAACACTACCTACATAACTATGAACAAGGGCAGCGGGCTAGTCTGACGGCTCACTTTTGGATGTCCCGGCCCAGGGCATCATCGAACTCCTGCTCAATGTCCCGGAGGCGGTCCTCCTCCATGGCCCCGAGGGTCTGCAGGGCCGTCGACGTGTCCACCTCCAACCCCCTGCGGATTGCCTCGAGGCACTCGGCCCGCCTCAGGGCCCTCCGCATGGAATTCTTCGCCCTGACCATTGTGAGCCGTGCCTCTTCCGCCCGCTGCCGCTCCGCATCTATGGCGTGGCCCAACCGCTGCCACACGGAAGACACTCTCTGTCCTGGGTCCTCCTGCCCTCCGGCCGATGCCTGCCCCTCCGATGTTGAAGGCCCCGAGCCTTCATGGCTCCTACCACGTTGCTGCTGCTGCTGATGTGCCTCTGCCCGTGCACTGCCTCCTGCTGCCTGCACATCCTCTGCCGGCTGGGGTGCAGTCGTTGATGTGGCCACCCCTGCTGAACGTCCGACTCTCGACTGTGGCAGGGATGCCTCCTCCACCAGCCTGGCCGCACCGTCAGAGGCAGCTCCACAGGGCACCCAGGTGACTGATGGGTGGGAAGATGGCACGGAGGACGACTGGCGCGTAGGGGGTTCAGTTGAGGAGGGGGTCGTAGCAAGCCCCATCAAACGGAGGAATCCGGCCTGGGTGACCTGTCCCAGCAGGCTGACGTGGTCAACGAGCCATTCGAGATGACATGCAGTCTCCTCATGAAAAGACTGCAGGTCACCTCGCATGGCCCGTTGACGCAACGCCACACCAGTCAGGACAGGCTCAACCCGTACCCGGATAGCCACGTCCGCAGGCAGAGGAAGGCCAGTTGTCATTTGCTCATCCCCTGCCTGAAAACGGGTCTGGACGTAGGCATCCCTGCTGGTGCAAGATGATGCAGGGACAAGATCAGGGACAGGATTGCACACAGGCACCTCCACGGCGGCCTGTGCTGCCTCCTGTCCCTGGTCCTGCACTGCACCTCTAGCACCAGTGGGATCCCCACCTCCAGACCCCGTCTCTGTTGCTTGCACGGCCTCCTCCTCCACCAAACCCCCCACCAACCTGGATGACTCCGTGCCATCTTCCCCCGTTGGGCCCTGTGGGGTCCCAGCTGCCCCCTCTGCTGCCGAGGAGTCCAAATCCAACCTCCGCCTCTTGGACCTCCCCCCGGCAGCTGCGGCCTGGGACGCGGCACCGGACTCCTCACTCCCCGACGAGATGACAACATGGGAGGGGAGCCGGGCCTTGCATCTCCGGCTGGCGGTGGGATCCCCGCCGCTGTTCTCCACAGCACCTTCTCCGCCGTCTTCATCAGTTGACACTGCAGACAGGGAGAAATAAAACACAGGCATCAGGGCACTGTACAATGGACACATACACACATGACAGTTGTACATGAGTGGCATTGGCAAACCTCTAACATGCCATCACAATCCCCAACACACATGTCATTTCAACTCGCACACATGAGCCATACCACAGCCATATCGCAACTGCCAGCACCATCCATACCCATACAACAGCATGAGCAGGCAAAGCTGAGCCAGACATCATATGCAACACAGGAAGTGCACCACACATGTACACACACCACCACACTTGCATGCATGTGTACACCTCTGCCAAGTGTCGCAGTGTACAGATGGGCATCCATGTCACATCTGCCAATCAGGCTTCCACATCCCGCTGTCACATGCATCCATGTTGCATCACTGTTGCACCCTTGTCAAATACACACAAATGCACATGTACACAGTGCTGCTACATGCAGCTGAAAACAACATACATGCGTGACATCACGGACATGTCTACTTACATACACATTCATCCAAACATGTGTGCCCACACAACTGCATCTGGCATGCAAGCCTACACACACAAGCACCATCCATGTACACCCCCACCCATACTCGACCCCATACAAACATATGTGCAACCTGCACACCGCTGAAACATCACCACACGCACAGCTCACAATCAAGATGCATGTACACTTACCGCTCGACTCCAGACGGTTCTGCCTCTCAAGGACCTGGACGTGGCGCGCTGGGGATATGCGTTCCAGGACCCTCATCTGAACTTCTTACAAGTGGCCCCGGCGCCCTTTGGCATCCGCTGCCTTCAAGAGGCGCCGGGCCTTGTTCAGAGTCCTGGACCTGAAGTCCTCCCAGCGCTTCTTGACATGTTGGAAGTCGCGGACTGCCACCCCCTCCGCGTTGATGGCAGTCAGGATGTCAGTCCAGATCTGAATCTGTCCTTTCTTGTCGGCGCGGGAACCTCCGAAGAGGGCATCATACTGCCCCAGGACTTGCTCCACCAGGACACCAACTTCGGTGGCACTGAAACTGGTGCCCCTCTGTCTCTCTGGCCGGGGGTTGTCAGTGATGCCAGATGTTGCAGTGCCCGACATGACAACCCCAGAGGCAGGAGTGGGTGGGCAACTGGGTCCTGGGGCTGGGCTGTGGAGAGATGGAATCCCAGTCGGGAGTCTTCGGTTCCAGCAGGGGTGGTCACAGCAACAGCACCCCTGGCTGATGTGCAGGCAGCAAATGGCAGGGCACGTGGGCAGCAGGCAGTCAGACAGCAGCAGATGGCAGGTGGGAGCGTGCTCGGGGTTCTGGGGGGCAGTAGTTCGGCCTTCTGGGCAGGAGCGTGGTCTTCCGTGTGCTTACGTGTGGCCAGCTTGATACGGAGTGATTTGGCACGTGAAAATTCTGCACGTCAGCGTGTGAATCGAGGAAAGGCCCTTAGCGCGTAAGCGCGTCAGCACGCATACGCGATTCCATTGGACCAAAGGCCCTTAGCGCGTATGCGTGTCTGTGACGTATCGCGCACGGGCGTTGCTTTTCGTGGGGTGCGGTGCGTGTGTCTTGCAGGCGTTGGGGTTCACACGCTATTACTTCACAGCGGGTGGGTGTTGGTTACGCGTTCTTCTACACGCAAGGCAGACGGTGAGTGGTACCCTGCTCCCCCAGGCCCGATCGCATGTAAAACCACCTGCGAGCCCAAGAAATACACGTACCCCGCTCCCCCAGGCCCGATCGTGTGTAAAACCACCCGCGAGCCCCTGAAATAAACATACCCCGCTCCCCCAGGCCCGATCGCGTGTAAAACCACCCGCGAGCCCCTGAAATACACGTACCCCGCTCCCCCAGGCCCGATCGTGTGTAAAAACACCCGCGAGCCCCTGAAATACACGTACCCCGCTCCCCCAGGCCCGATCGCGTGTGAAAACACCCGCGAGCCCCTGAAATACACGCGCCCAGGCCAATCGCGTGTGAGAAACTTCTCGCGCACCCCTGAAATACACACGCCCAGGCCAATCGCGTGTGGAACTTCTCGCGCACCTCTAAAATACACGCACACGCTCCCCCAGGCCAATCGCATGTGCAACTTCTCGCGCACCTCGGAAATACACGCGCCCAGGCCAATCGCATGTGGAACTTCTCGCGCACCCCTGAGATACACGCGCCCAGGCCAATCGCGTGTGGAACTTCTCGCGCACCTCTGAAATACACGCACACGCTCCCCGAGGCCAATCGCGTGTGGAACTTCTCGCACACCCCTGAAATACACGCACCCAGGCCAATCGCGTATGCGTGTCTGTGATGTAACGCGCAAAGGCGTTGCTTTTCATGGGGTGCGGTGCGTGTGTCTTGCAGGCGTTGGGGTTCACACGCTATTACTTCACAGCGGGTGGGTGTTGGTTACGCTTTCTTCTACACGCAAGGCAGACGGTGAGTGGTACCCTGCTCCCCCAGGCCCGATCGCATGTAAAACCACCTGCGAGCCCAAGAAAAACACGTACCCCGCTCCCCCAGGCCCGATCGTGTGTAAAACCACCCGCGAGCCCCTGAAATAAATATACCCCGCTCCCCCAGGCCCGATCGCGTGTAAAACCACCCGCGAGCCCCTGAAATACACGTACCCCGCTCCCCCGGGCCCGATCGTGTGTAAAAACACCCGCGAGCCCCTGAAATACACGTACCCCGCTCCCCCAGGCCCGATCGCGTGTGAAAACACCCGCGAGCCCCTGAAATACATGCGCCCAGGCCAATCGCGTGTGAGAAACTTCTCACGCACCCCTGAAATACATGCGCCCAGGCCAATCGCGTGTGGAACTTCTCGCGCACCTCTGAAATACACACGCCCAGGCCAATCGCGTGTGGAACTTCTCGCGCACCACTGAAATACACGCACACGCTCCCCCAGGCCCGATCGCGTGTGGGCCTTGTCGCGCGTGCAGGACTTTGGCGCACATTTTTTTCCTGCGCAGGGTCGCTACCGCCTGCTTTCGTGTGGCGGACATGTATGGGCCTGTGCGCGTCTTTGGCCGTGCGCTGTTATTCCCTATTCGATTCCATGAATACGTGTTGTAGGCGAGCGTGTGGGCGTTCTGCGCACTTGCCTCCTGTACTTCCCCCGTGACACCCACATTTTCACGAGTTGTTCCCCATTCTGCGTGTGACGCCCCGTGTTACGCCTACTTTTGTTATGTGCGCCGCGCTATGTGCGAATTCGCTGTGGCCTTATCGCACGGCGTTCGATGACGTGTGCGCCAGCGTGCGCCAGCGTGCGTTGCACACTTTTTCAGCGCACATCCCACATTTTGCACGTGCACGGACTTCCATGAATAGATGTGCGATGTTTTCTGTGCGATAATCGCACTTGCACTGCGATAATCGCACTTGCACTGTGCATTTTCGCTATTTCACTCCGAATCGCACGTTTTCGCACGCGTGCGCTGTTTTTTCGGCGCACGTTGATTCCATGAATCGGCCTGTAAATGTTTAGGCAGTTTAGTAGTTTTTCGTGTGACTTTTTTGCATTCATGGCATTCCTAGACTTTGACGTAATAGAGAGACACAATTGCAGACCGAAGGGATGTTTAATTTGGACAAACTAGGAGCTTTAGGAGGGCTTAGGAGACCGAAGGTAGAAAGGTATTTGCAGTGAAAAGGGGACTGTTTGCCACATGACTGGAAGAAGTGACAGCTAGGAAGAATGACGGGAAGATTGGGGGACTGAGAAAGATCAATGATCGTCTGAGAGGAGCAGTACAATTTTTATGAGGAAGGAGGGCAATGGATGAGGTCTGTATGTGCCCCCAAGGTAATACAAGAAGGGGAAACGGTCAAACATTAGAGTGAAGAGGACCAAGAAGACAAAGATAGTGAGACAATAGAAGACATACTTGAATCTGTCACTAGTATGAGGCCACCCACATGGGCAAGGCAGGAGGCGACACATCAGGAGGCACAGTTGGTAGAGATGTTGCCTTTGGTGTTTTGTGTTGCTAGGAACCCAGGGCTGAGTGGGCAGGGGCCGATAGGTGCCCAATCATCCATGGGGCCACCGCCCTCACATGCCCCCACGATGATGAGGGGAGGGACATTGTGCGGAAGGGATTTACAGCATTTTCAAGTTTCCCTCAGACAGCTGCCCTCTTGACACAAGGATGGTGAACAGTATCAGAGCCATGTCACGGTCCATGTCGCCTGAACACTTGGGGACCGTAGGACATTGGCAAAGAATTTCCTAATATTAGCGACGAGCACCAGAGGTTTGTGGAAGACCTTCAGAGTGTCATGCAGTGTTACAACCGGTTGTGGGCCGTTATGAACCAACTCACGAGAATAGTGATGCCACCGCAGATAAGACAGCAATGAGTAGAATCAGCAATATGGGCTGTTCCACATCGAGGCACAGGGGATGCCCTGGTACATGAAGGGAGAGGACAGTGGGGGTAGTTGCAGAGGTATGCCCCAGGAAGTTAGGTTGGTCTAAAATATCGAATTGTAAGTAGAATAATGATGAATCTCCGGTTGATTACTTAGATTGAGAGTGGTGTTCACTCTGCACTGTGCCATCACAAAACCAAAAGAGACAGCACAGGAAGCCAAGGCAAACACGTTTGCTTCTGGCCTCTTACTAAAGGTTGTGGTTCAGCTCAAAAACATGTGCATGGATTAGCAGACCAAGGCGTTAGCGGAGTTGGTGGCAAATCATTGTGTCACTTGCCAGGAACAGAAGAAGGAAACGCTCAAAAACAAACGTATCACCTTACAGATGCAGAGCCTTCAGGGACAGGTGCAGGGACAGCTTCAAGGTCCGGGAAATCAGACCCAAAGGGGAAACAACAAAGGGGCAGAAGCACAGGTGGAAGCCAAGTAGATCAGCAGGAAAATCAAAATCAACAAAGCAGGTATATGGGACAGAAACAGCAACAACGACATTGGGGGCAGTTTGATCAGCAATGGGCGTGGGGTGGACAGGATCAGCAAGGACAGTGACATTGGCTGAACCAACAGGCTCTGAGAACCTTGGTGCCAAATCCCTTGACATGCAACAATTTTAAGCAGAAGGGACACTGGAAGAATGAGTGTCCATTTAGGCCACAAAGATCATATTCACAAGTTAATATGATCGCCAGTAACACCCAGCTACCACAGCAGAGAGGACAAGTGCAAATGCAGGATTTGGGTTGTTTTACCGAGGTAAAACAACTGTGGCAGAATTGACTGTACTCAACTTACCTTTTCTCAGTCCCCTGCCGCCTCTCCTGTACCCTGCAGTGTCAGTTCCGTCCCTCTAACGCCGGTCAGATCTGACACCGCAGGGTCCCTTTTTCTTTTTTCTTCCTTTTTTTTCTTTTTGGGTCCCCCGCTTCTGATGTCGAGGAAGCGGGGGACACGCCTGCAACCCCGATGCCAAAAATACCAAACGAGGGGAGCGGGGGACATGCCCGTAACACCGGATGCCAAAAATACTGAATGTAGGGCACGGGGGACACCTCTGCAACCCCTGCTTCGCGTGTTCAGTATTTTCAGCAGTGATCAAATGGTATTGCACGAAATCGGTCAAATGTACCATTCAATCATTTTATATTTTATTTCGGACACATAGGTATTTCACATCTGCAGGCAGCCCTCCTGGGGCTATGCCTCAGTTTCCAAATTCTAAAGCTAACCCTTTTATCCCCGGGGACCATATTGGGCCGAAGGGGGATACAAATGGGTTCTGACAACAAGAGGGGGAAGGGACACTGGATGATTGTATGATTCCAGTCGATCAGGAGGGCCTGTATGTCCAATGTCAGGTATATGGGACCCCACTGCTATATCTTGTGGATACTGGGGAAAAAAGATCACCTCTGCGAATGGATCTTCAGCCTTCCAATAAATGTCTCCTGTTTGTTCGCGGGAAAAATAAGTGTAGTTGGGGTATTTAAGCCTTTACGGTAGACACTGCACAGATATGGAACAAAATACCTTTGTCTCTCAGAAGGGTCAAACACTATGCACATTTTAAGGAGCATCTTCAAACTTAAAATTTTCCTTAAACCTATCTTTTGGACAGTTATGTATAAAATATTCATGAGTGCCATGATGATGCTTTGGTGGTGATAGATGCGCTCTACAAGAACATTTAACATGACATCTTATGGTATGCCAAGCACAGATTCACCTCCGCAAAGGTGCATACTGCATGCAGGCCTAGCAAGTATTACCCCTCCTATGTATCAGGTCATTGAGATGGCTCATGGCGGCAATAGACAAATGGTGGGGGTGTTGCCTACAGGCCACTTGCTGCATTATTTTCTACACAGTCCCCGATTCTGGTGGCTTTTGGGAATAGTGAATCACCACTGGGAAATGTCCAGCCCCTGATACATTTCATACATGGCTGTACCAGAGCAGTTCAACAAGGTTATTTTTAGTGCAGAACCAGCACTATATCAGTCCGCCGACAAGTATGTCCACGCGGACACGCCGGCTATTGTACAGAACCTTTCCTAGAAGTATTTCACTGTACACTGGATAACCTTGCCTTCCCCTGCTAGACAAGAAAGACCCTGGGCTAATTCAACAGGGCAAGAGGAGGAAGGCAGTTTGGCAACAGGTTACTTTGTGAATGTGTGGATTTCATAGCTGTCACCACAGAAGAGCTGACATTTGGGAGAAGGTGGATTGGATGGTGGCACATTGTGTAAGTCCCAGATAGCTACAGCTATGCTTTGTTGCGGCTGACAAATGGCCTCGTGTCCTGGACACCCTACACAATTTCAAGAATGTCCAATGCCCTTGCTTTGAAACCTTCACACATTTTATCAGCTGACACCCTATCACTGTAAATGGTTGTTCTGGATCAGTGATTAGCTCACTCTTCAGACTGGCCTACAGTGCAAGAAACGTGCCAATTGTGGATGTGTCACAAGTAGTTACAGCACAAGTTGAAGACCACCACTGCCATGCACCTCAATTACACTTCATCCATGTTGATTTCAGTGAACAGTGTAATCACATCACTGTTTACTGTAACAGTGAAAGACGAGCATTAGATGGTCCATTCTTTCTTGCAAGAGAGTGGCTGCTGTAGTCTGGAATCTGATCTGGGCATGGTGTGGAGGCTTGCCTGCATGTCAGACAACACACTGAGTCACTCACTGAGATACTGCCACAAGTAAGGTAGATGCTGAGCAGATGGTGTGTGCTTTCAAACTTGAATGGGGATAGACACACATCCACAATGCAAAGTAACACAGATTATCCACTGGCCTCATTTATCAACCCATATTTCAAGATTAACAATGAGGGCTAAGAGAACCCAGACTCAGCATCACAAGAGTAAAAATGTGCAAAGATGCACTGAGATGATGCTTGGAAAAATACACTCAATAAAGCAAAAAGGAAGAAAAAACACTCAACAACTCCAGTAATGAACACCCTCCAGTGATGTTAAGAACATAACCTTCTTTATGGTCCAGCAACGTTGTCAACCAACCAACGTCTGCCAACACCACCTGAGCCATCTTCGGTGAATACTGCAGGTAGGCTGGAGAGCCCGTGGAACACACTTCTTATTGAGTTCAAAATCTTGAATGTCAGTTGGTCTACAATCACATACAGCAGATCTTGCGTAGCTCAGATGGAGTTTGATCAGCTGATTGACATGTTAACTAGGGTAGAGATTTTGATCCACTGACCAGCAGCCCTTACGAAAGACATTCTAGAATTCCTGAGCTGTCTGCCTGCTACTCTACAGTCTAAACAAATATGTTGTGCTGCCAGGGATATTGTACTGGATCACGGGAGAAGCTTTGCAGTGCCTCATGTTGTACAACTGGAGCACTACATTGTTGCATATCATCCGCTGTAACCAACATATCAGCCTGAAGAAACACTTGATTTCCTCACATACAGAATTTGAACTGCATGTTTTGCGGTGCATGCGGTTGTGAAACAGACCTCTATACTGTTTAAATAATAATATAGGCAGGGTCGGACTGGGACAAAAAATGGGCACAGCCACCCAAAAAAAAGTGGCCTACCCATTGGCTCAAAAAAGTGGCCCACCCCTCGCCTCACGACCCTTGACCTCTAATGACATCACCGGAAGTGATGTCATTTGACCCCACCCCAAAGTGACATCCCGGGAAGCAATAAACACGACCTTTCACCCCTTGATAAAACAGGAAGTGGCATCAAATAGCATTGTTCCTAAGTACACTGCGAAAAATATGGTTATGATTTCACTAATGTGGTATACATTTCATACAAGAATGGATCACCATATATATCATTAATATCTGTGTGTATAGATCCATATTGTCAAATTACTTTGAATGCAAGCAGACGTCCGCAGCCAAATGATAATATGTTATTGTATAGCACTTACGCTTAAGCTCTTTTTTATAGAACAAATATGCATCCAACATCACCCAACCTATGTTGGTAATCATTTATCGACCTAAGAAGGATGAAAGACTGAGATGGCCTTGCTGGGATTCGAACCTGCAGATCACACACACATCGCAGCAGTGGGTGCTCAACATACTGAGCTATCATATCGGCTATAGTAAAATGAGCAATTATTTTGTAGTGGATACCATTAAACAGGCAACTGAGATTTAACAGCAGACCAGTTAAGTTAATCTGCAGGTCTGGTGTAAAGTTGGCCGCATGTCAAGCCTGCATGCATCTACTTTCAGGCTTCAGAGGTTGGCAAAATAGGGACATCAGGGCACTCATAGGACATCCCATACTCTGAGCACTCATTACCTCATACATGCAAACAAACATCCTGAACAGAATGCCAATGAGATGGGAAAGATTGACACATTACAACAAAGCATTCATTGTGGCACAATGAAGTCAATGGCCACTTGATGTCCTATGATCAAATATTTGTACAATCTACAGAAGCTTCTAGGCACAAGGATTTTGTCAAATGACTGAGGACACCGAGATGGAATGTCTTGTGATGATCGTAACAGAGACAACGGCAGAAAGAAAACAAGCTATTACTGCAACTTGTTAAAGGCAAAATATATAGTCCAAAATGGATACTTATTCTACTCTAAAATTGGTTGTTTATCACTAATATCACTAATACATATTTATCACTAATACAACAGCACAGCAACTCCAGGGGCCACTGTGCCCCCTGAAGTGGCAGCACGGTGACAGCCACCCACCCGGCGGCAGCCCCGGCCCTTCAACTTTGCATGCTGCAGCTTCATGTGAATGATGCATGCATCATAATTTATGATGCACATATCATGCATGCAAATAAATCATCAAAGGAAGGTAAAAGTTGTTACCATGCTTTGATGAATTATGCTGTTGCAGGTATTTTTTTTAAATTTATGTTTTAAAAAAATCAGATTTTTTTTGTTGGTCCAAACCGGCCCAGGCATGGCCAGAAACCGGCTCCCACTCCCCAGGGACGATTTCGCCGAAAGGCCGAGGGGCCAGTCCAACCCTGAATATATGTGATAATGAGACTAACAGTAGCTTTTGTGGTACAAATGTGTGCATAGGTCTTGCTCCTGATATTTTAGACTAATGCAGAGGTGAGCCACTATCTGTTTAAATGTTCCAGGCACGTTTTCAGTGGAGGCCTACCTCCATCAGCCTGAATTTCGTATGAAAGCAAAGGGTCTGGATTCATTCAACATGTTGAACACAGGATCCAAGCATCTGATGCCTGTGAACTGGCAGGGCTCTAAATGCTGTCACCGTGAGGAATTGCCATCTGGTAATGAAGTAGGAGCCCTGGCTTTTTTGATTAGTATTGAATAATAAAATTATGCTGTTAATTCAACTCAGAAAGGGAAGTCTGCTGTCGGACCTCCCTTTCATTAAACTCCATGCCAAAAGCATAGTGCATACCTGTTCCCTGCTGTGTAAGTCTCCTGTTCTGAAGCTCTTGCTCTCCTGTGCACAGAGCAGGTTCAGAGGTCACATGTGCGCTGTTTGGCAGCAGCAGCTGATAGCAAAGTCACTGCAGACAGAGGTTGCATTTAAATCTGCACCTCTGATTCAAAACCATTATAATTACTTACCCCACTGCCCGGTGGCAGGGTAATCGTAAAACATTAGTCATACCTAGGTTTTGGTATGGTAGCTGGTAGTTCACATAATTATTAAAGCCACACCTGATTTGTAACCTACCCATGTCAACACTGTGAGCCCAGGCAAATCAGGGAAGGGTTTTGTATGTTCTAATGACACTGCCTGCAGAACAATGGGTAGGAAGACTGTGGGCCTCAATTCGAGTCTGGCGGTAAACCTGCTGTTGAGACCGGCCGCTTGCCGCCAGATTAAAAAACAATTACTGGTGCCTGACTTCCCGGTAAGACAGGGGTATTACAACCCCGGTGGCCGGGAAGTCAAGCGCCAGTCATTTTGTAAGTCCCCATTCCCATGGAGTCCTAGAGGACTCCATGAGAATGGGGACCAGGGAAGCACTGGCACCATTTGTAACAGTGCCAGTGCTTCTGTGAAACTCTGCGGGCGGGACGGCACCCACTCGCAAAGTCGTACTGTGCCGGTGGGGAAACACTGGTCCTGGTAGGCTTACCGGCACTGATGTTTCCAGACCGGCACATTTGTAATGAGTTCCTGTGTCTCTTTTTGAACCTTTGTGAGGTCAATTAAAACCACTCTTCAGGAAGTCAGCCTCCAGCGAAGCTCCCCCACTGAGAAACAAGCTAAGCGTAAAACCCTAAACTGAAGGGCCAGCCTCAGACCAGGGTGTTGCATACCAAATGTACTTTGAAGTGAAGGCTTAGTGAAGGGTTTGAAGACATTCTTTTTTTGTGCATTTAGTTTATTTACAAAAATGTTAAGCACATTTATGCAAAACAACATCAAATTCATAATTTTTGCCCTTTATAACAGAATACAAATACATGAATACTTATACAAGTTGATAACTGGAATTGAAAATCAATCTGCAGGTTCTGTACATTTGACAAATTCCTTCTCTGCTTCGTTCCATATATAATAGGTAGCTGTGACTATTACTATCGAATGTGGCCCAAACAAAGTGGACCAACATTTGTCCTTAGCAATATCCTTGATGTTTTACACAAAATTAACATAGGCTTTCCTATAAAATGCTTTAATTAGCACACAATTAGACAAGATGGGGTGGCTAGTCTCAATCGCCTTGTGGCACAATCTACAGTGGCGTGCTTCAGTTGGAATATTTTGCCAAGAACCAATATAGTCCATGGTCGGTAATATATTTAGATGCAAGCACAGTACACAGCATTTTAATTCCATAGCGCACAATTTAGTCAAGTAGCCACATTGTATATAACATGTAAAGCCTTGTCGTGAAAATTCGTTACACCTTACTTTTTCCAAGAGCTTATCCACATTCATCACCCTGTCCCAGCATCTTGATTTGTTTTTATCTTAATTTCATAGTTAGGATCTGTACTCAGGATGTCTGCCTCCAAATCTAATGCTTCTATGAAACTATCCAATGTGTTTTTTAAATTAATTAATAAAAGTATTTTTCTCTAGAGTATGTTCACTGCTGTCCCATCAGCAAAAATAACTCATTTGAGTTTTGTCTGGTCTTTAAACATTTTGCATATAATAAAAGTTCTTTGAACCCACCAAGTTGTCATTAATGAGTTTGTCCCAAACTTCAATCTCAAGACCTGAACCAGCACAGAGTTTGGGATATTGATGACAGTTTACAGAAGTTTACCCTCAAATTTCTCCAGCCAGCGTTCTTGCTTATCTTTTAAAGCTACCAGTCCAAACAAGATACTTGGGACCACACTTGAGTGATAGATCTCGAGAAGGCCCTTGATATTATGTTAAGTTATGTTATTTTATGTTACTTGGCATTTGTATAGCGACTTATCTATCATTGGTATGATCTCAAGACGCTGGTAGGTTCAACGCCTCAGGAACCGTAGTTCAAGTCAGTGCAGAGAGAGAGTGTCGTACGGTGCGTGGGTGCACCGGATATGTGTGCAGCTGGTGTAGTTGTTGGATGATAGCTGCTTCCTAGCGATAGGTGTGGTGCTGAGGAAATCAGTTGGATGTGTTCAGTCTGGTGGGTGGACACCTAGACTGGGTTCTGGCTGCGTTAGGCTTGAGGGACGTCTATATGAACGGCTAGCCGAAATGTGATCAGCAAGCTGCGTTTTATTAGGGTGATGAGGTGATCATGGAGTTGTGTTTGTATGTGAATAGCTACGCCGAATTAACAGGGGTATAGCTCTGTTCTGGTTGAATGATGATGTATAGTAGAGAGTAGGTGTAGTGGTGTGATATGGTGGTTATCAGTATAAGTGCCTTAGACCAGGCACGTGAGCAGGACAGTGGGGACGTACATAGCGGCATATGGATATATAGCAACACGATGGATACAGGTGTATATGGGATACAGATTTATATGGGGATACAGAAAGCATATATAGGGGATACAGATATATGGCAACATCATGGTGAACAGGTGTTGCCTCCATCCGCAACATCTGCACCATCCACAACATCCGCACCATCCGCAACATCCCCACCATCTGCAACATCTGCAACATCTGCACCATCTGCAACATCCGCAACATCTGCACCGTCCGTAACATCTGCACCGTCCGTAACATCTGCACTATCAGTAACATTTGCAGCATTTGTAACATCCACACCATCTGTAACATCTGCATCATCTGAAAATCCGCACCATCCGTATCATCCGTGCCATCTGTGACATCTGCGCAATCCGTAACATCCGCACCATCTGTAACATCCGCACCATCTGTAACATCCGCACCATCCATAATGTATGTACCATCCGCACCATGCGCACCATCCACACCATCCGCACCATCTGTACCATCCGAACCATCTGTACCATCCGAACCATCCATACCATCTGCACCATCCGTGACATCTGTGACATTCGCAACATCCTTTACATCCGCACCACCCGTAACATCCATGTCATCCGCAACATCTGTTCCATCCGCTTCATCCATTCCATCCACTCCATTGGTTCCATCCACTCCATCCGTTCCATCTACACCCATCTGATCCATCTACACCCATCTGTTCCATCTACACCCATACATTCTGTCCACTCCATCCGTACCGTCCACTCACCCGTTCCATCCACTCATCTGTTCCATTCACTCCATCAGTTCCAACCTTTCCACCTGCTCCATCCGTTCCATCCACTCCATCCATTCCATCTGCTCCATCCACACCATCCTCACCATCTGCACCGTCTGTGCCATCGGTAACATACGCACCATCCGTAACATATACACCATCCGTAAAGTACGCACCATCCATAATGTACGCACCATCCATAACGTATGCACCATCCGTGACGTATGCACCATCCGTGACGTTCACACCATCTGTAACATCCGCACCATCCGTAACATCCACACCATCCATAACATCTGCACCATCTGTAACTACTGCAACATCCGCACCATCCGTAACTTCCACCTCATCCGTAACTTCTGCATCATCTGTAACATCCGCGCCATCCGTAACATCCATGCCATCCATAACATCCGCACCATCCGTTAAATCTGCACCATCAGTAACATCTGCACTATCCGCAACATCCGCACCATCCGCAACATTCGCAACATCTGCAACATCCGAGCTATCCGCATCATCCGAGCCATCCACACCAACCGTAACATCTGTAACATCTGTAACATCAGTAACATCTGTAACTTCCGTAACATCCATAACATCCGCACCATCCGTAACATCTGCATCATCCGTAACATCTGCATCATCCGTTCCATCCATTTCGTCAGTTCCATCCGTTCCATCCGCTTCATCTACTTCATCCGTTCCATCCACTTCATCTGCTCCATCCACACCATCCGTTCCATCCACATCATCCACATCATCCGTTCTGTCCACACCACACGTTCTGTCCACTTGACACGTTCTCTCCACTCCGTTCCGTCTACTGCATCCGTTTCATCCACTCCATCCACTCCATCTGTTCCATCCGCTCCATCCGCTCCATCCGTTCCATCCATTCCATCCGTTCTATTCAGTCTATCTGTTTTAGTCACTCTATCCGTTCCATCCACTCCATCTACCCCTTTATTTTCTCTGTTCGATCAATTCAGTACGTTTACTCCATCCATTGACTCCATTCACTCCAATGATTCCCTCTAATCCATCCATTACATCCTGTCAAGTGGGTGTGGACCAGGTAGGACAGCTTCGTTGTGTGTTTCATCATTCAGTTGCTGGGGGGTTTGGACACATCTTTGGTGGTCATCTGTGTTATGGGAAGAGCCAGGTTTTCAGTAGTTTGCAGAATGATAAGTAGTCTTCGGTGAGTCGGATGTGGGGTGGAAGCGAGTTCCATAGAGTGGGGGCCAAGGCTGAGAATGAGGATCCTCCTATCCTGACTGAGTTGGTGTTTGGAATCACTAAAAGGATGGTGGAGATTGATCTTAGAGTGAGGTGGTATGCCTGGACTCCGAGCTAGAGGGAGTTAGCGTAGTCCAGTCTCGACATTACAATAGACTGAACAGCGGCAAGTCTGTTAGGAAAGGAGAGGTAGGGAAAATGTGTCTAAGAATTTTGAAGTGGTAATGTCAGGACTTAGATACATTGTTCATTTGGCGAGAGAGGGTTAGGTCAGAGTCGAGAGTACATCCAAGGTTTTTTACTGTGGCTGAGGTGGTGGGTGGATTGCCCATGGATGTGGCCCATGGTAAAGGGTGGGGGAGAAGCTCAGTGTTGCTGCACACCATGATTTTGGTTTTAGTGGGGTTTAGGAGGAGGTGATTTGTAGACATCAAATGATAAATGTCAAGGAGGCAGGCTGCGAGGTCAGACTGAGAGTTGGAGTCTGAGTTGAGGAGTTTTAGGATTATTTGGGTGTCATCGGCGTAGTTATAGCACAGGATTATTCCAGGGAGGGTGGACATATGGAGGTTGAACAGGAGGGTTGATAGGCATGCTCCTTGTGGTACTCCAGTATTGACAGGTCGAGCGGCAGAAGTAAAGGTGGAGAGGAGGGTTATTTGTTTCCTGTTGTTGAGGAAGGAGGCTATCCATTTAGAGCATTTCCATGGATTTCTAGGGAGTGGAGGCGGTCAAGTAGGATTGAGTGGTTAATTGTGTCAAAGGTGGCAGAGAGGTCTAGGAGGATTAGTGCAGAGTCCGCAGTGATCTTAAGATCATACCATATTGAGGCCAGAGTAGTTTTGGTTGCATGTCGGGGTCTGAAGCCTGATTGTGCAGGGTCCAGGAGGTTGTTGGATTCGACAAAGGCGTTTAGTTGGGAGTATGCGGTTCGATCGATGAGTTTTGCAAGGAACCTGGTGTTTCAGATGGGCAGTAGTTTTTGGGGTCGAGGGATTTTTTTTTAGAAGAGGCTTGACATGTGCAGTTTCGAAGGCATCGGGGAAGATTCTCGAGCTGAGGGAGTCATTTAGGATGGTTCTTGTGTACTCTCCTGCACAGGTGGATGAGAATATTTCTTTGAGGTCTGAGGCGTGCCAGGGGACGAGGGGGGAGCCAGATGGTTTTCAAGTAGAGAGAAGGTCAAGACATTCTTCTCTCGCGATTGGTGTGAATGAGTCAAAAGTGGGAGGAGTTGTTATTGCCGTGGCGGGCGGGGGGGTGATTGATAGGGCGGACAGATTATGTGTTGGTGAGAGGAGGGCCAGTTTGTTGTTAAGAGAAGTTGCACTGTTGAGAGCAGTGGTGTAGAAGTGGAGAGAGAGCGAATTGCAGAGTGATTGAGATGGGGTGGATTGGGCTGTGGCACAGATCGGTTTGACAAATTCAAAAATTCTTTTGTGGAGTTCCTTGCTGCGTTTCCACAGTTGAGAATTCGGGAGCTGTAGTGTGCTTTTTTAGCTTTTTGGGTTTTTGAGCTTTGTAGTGGCGATGGTGCAGGCCGAGGGTGGATCTACTCAGGTTGGTTTTACTTTTCCACCATTTGCGTTTGAGAGATTTATTCAGTTGTTTCGTAATCTTCAGTTCTGGTGTAAACCATCTGGGATAAGGACTACAGCGAGAGGAGGATTGGCTAGTGGGGGTGAGCGGGATTAGTGAGATATTGAGCCAAGAGTCAAAGGAGTCAATGGTTAAGTATTCATTATGTGGGATAATTGAGGGAGGTCTTTGAAGCAGAGCTTCGGCTAGGTCAGGAGGATCTTTAGCTTCTTCTAGCATTTGCAGCAGAGGGGGCAGCTGGCTCAAGAATGGGAATGGGGCAGGCGAGTAGATGGTGAAAGGGACAATGAAGTGATCAGATCAGATGAGCAGTATGGGGGGGGTTAGATGTATCTGGTTGTGGGAGCTAAAGATGGCATCAAGGGTGTGTCCTTTAGAGTGAGTTGGGCCGTTCATGTGAAGGCGGAGGTTAAGCGCATCAAGGCTGTCGACCAGTGAGTGGGTCATGGGGTTGGTGGGAATGTCTAGCCAGATATTGATGTCCCTTAGAAGAGTGAGAGAGGGGTGGTTTACTTGGATGGTAGTTATAGAGTCACAGAGGTTGGTTGTGAAATGTCTGTCATAACGGGGGGGATCTGTAGATGATTAGAAAGCTGTGGGAGAATGTCAGGGGGAGCGATAGTTTGGCAAGTAGGGATTTGCATGAAGGAGTAATTGTCTGGCAGTCGACGAGTGAGACAGAGAAGTGTGATTTGAAAATGACTGCTACTCCACCTCCTCTAGAGGGTCTGTTGAGTGGGATGAGGGAGTAGTCGGGGGGGGGGAGGCTTCATGAGCAACAGGGGCAAAGTCATCAGATAACCAGGTTTCCATGATAAAGAGTAGGTCTGGATTGTCAGAGGCGAGGCAAGGGCATGGCTACCTCCAAACTCGGGACTGGCACCGGGTCCCATGAAAGGGGAATAACCAGGCCATTCTGGCTTTTGTGGGCCTGGTAATTTCCCTTGCGCGGGATCCGGTTCAGGTACATCCACATTCCCATTTGAGCCCCCATAGGGCTCAATGGGAATGGGGAGGATGGTAGCAGCGGTACCGTTCATAAAGGTACCACTGTTACGATCCTGTTCTGCTCACGGGTGCTGATTTGCACGCCTGGTCTGACCAGGCGTGCAGAGCGGCACCCGCGAGCAGAACTCATAATGTGGCGGCAAGGTAACAACGGCGCCGGTAGCACTACCGGCACCGTTGTTGCCTTACCGCCACAGTTATAATGAGGCCCATTGTCTCTTGACCACATTATCTAGGAGTGACACCGTTTTAAGATGCATAATTCAACACAGCAAACTTTTAGTGCAAACTCAATGTCACTTGGCAACAATATCTAGGAATGGCACAATATCTAGGAACGACACAGTCTTAAGATGCAGAGTTCAACATAATAAACTTTAGTGCAGACTCAATGTCGCTTGACCACAATATCTAGGAGTGAAGCAATCTTAAGATGCAGGATTCAACAATTCAACACAATAAATTTTAGTGCAGACTCAATGTCGCTTGGCCACAATAGGCCTCATTAGGAGTGTGGCGGCCGCAGAATTAACGGTGCCGGTAAGGGACCGACACCGTTCATTCCGGGATGCCACATTACAAAGTCTGCAGCGGGTCTTGCTGGGGATGTCTGGTCAGACCAGGCGTCCTTAGCGGGACTCGCTAGAAGACCAGGACGCTAACAACGGGCCCGTCATTAACGGGCCCATTGTTAGAATCCTCCCCATTCCCATTGAGCCCTATGGTGGCTCAAATGGGAATCGGGATGTACCAGGTCCAGGTCCCGCGAAAGTGATTTACCGGGCCCTCCAAGGTCGGAATGGTCCGGTAATTCCCCTTTTGCGAGACCCGGACGCGGACCCGAGTTTGGAGGCAGCCATGCCCTTATTGAGGGCATGGCTGCCTCCAATCTCGTAATGAAGCCCAATATCTAGGAATTGCACAATATCTAGGAATGACACAGTCTTCAGATGCAGAGTTAAACACAATAAACTTAAGTGCAGACTCAATGTCGCTTGACCACAATGGGGGTCATTACAAGTTGGGCGGTAAGGGATACCGGGCACTAGTAAGGAGACCGGTGCTGGTAATCCCTTACCGCCCAATTCCGAGGCCCCGTAGCGGGACCCGTAACGGAAGTGTGGTCTGACCACACGTTCTTTACGGGTCCCGCTAAGGGTCCAGGGCGCTAATAACAGGCCTGCTATTCGTGAGCCTGTTATTAGCGCCCTCCCCATTCCCATTGAGCCCCATCAGGGTTCAAATGGGAATGGGGAATGGTTTGGTGAATGGGGACTTACTGGTCCCTCCAGGGTCGGAATGCACCGGTAAGTCCCCATTGAACCAGACCGGTGCCGGACCCGATATTGGAGGCAGCCATGGCGCAAATAGCGCCATGGCTACCTCCAATCTCGGAATTAGGTCCAATGTCTAGATGCAGAATTTAACACAGTACACTTTTAGTGCAAACTCAAAGTCGCTTGACCACAATAACTAGATGCAGAATTTAACACTGTGAACTTTTATTGCAGACTCAATGTCACTTGATCACAATATCTAGGAGTGACACAGTCTTAAGATGCAGAATTCAACACTGTAAGCTTTTAGGGAAGACTCAATGTTGCTTGACCACAATATCTAGGAGTGACGCAGTCTTAAGATGCAGAATTTAACACATTAAACTTTTAGTGCAAACTCAATGTCGCTTGACCACAATATCTAGGAGTGAAGCAATCTTAAGATGCAGGATTCAACAATTCAACACAATAGATTTTAGTGCAGACTCACTGTCGCTTGGCCACAATGGGCCTCATTAGGAGTGTGGCGGCCGCAGAATTAACGGTGCCGGTAAGGGACCGACACCGTTCATTCCGGGATGCCACATTACAAAGTCTGCAGCGGGTCTTGCTGGGGACGTCTGGTCAGACCAGGCGTCCTTAGCGGGACTCGCTAGAAGACCAGGACGCTAACAACGGGCCCGTCATTAACGGCAGCCATGCCCTTATTAAGGGCATGGCTGCCTCCAATCTCGTAATGAAGCCCAATATCTAGGAATTGCACAATATCTAGGAATGACACAGTCTTCAGATGCAGAGGTAAACACAATAAACTTAAGTGCAGACTCAATGTCGCTTGACCACAATGGGGGTCATTACAAGTTGGGTGGTAAGGGATACCGGGCACTAGTAAGGAGACCAGTGCTGGTAATCCCTTACTGCCCAATTCCGAGGCCCCGTAGCGGGACCCGTAACCGAAGTGTGGTCTGACCACACGTTCTTTACGGGTCCCGCTAAGGGTCCAGGGCGCTAATAACGGGCCTGCTATTCGCGTGCCTGTTATTAGCGTCCTCCCCATTCCCATTGAGCCCCATCGGGGTTCAAATGGGAATGGGGAATGGTTTGGTGAATGGGGATTTACTGGTCCCTCCAGGGTCGGAATGCACCGGTAAGTCCCCATTGAACCAGACCGGTGCCGGACCCGATATTGGAGGCAGCCATGGCGCAAATAGCGCAATGGCTACCTCCAATCTTGGAATTAGGCCCAATGTCTAGATGCAGAATTTAACACAGTACACTTTTAGTGCAAACTCAAAGTCGCTTGACCACAATAACTAGATGCAGAATTTAACACAGTGAACTTTTATTGCAGACTCAATGTCACTTGATCACAATATCTAGGAGTGACACAGTCTTAAGATGCAGAATTCAACACTGTAAGCTTTTAGGGAAGACTCAATGTTGCTTGACCACAATATCTAGGAGTGACGCAGTCTTAAGATGCAGAATTTAACACATTAAACTTTTAGTGCAAACTCAATGTCGTTTGGTCACAATATCTCGGAAAGGCACAATATTTAGGGATGGCACTGTCTTAAGATGCAGAATTTAGCACAGTAAACTTTTAGTGCAGACTCAATGTTGCTTGACCACAATATCGAGATGCAAAGTTCTACACAGTAAACTTATAGTGCAAACTCAATGTTGCTTGACCACAATATCTAGGAGTGACACAGTCTTAAGAGGGAGAATTCAACACAGTACGCTTTAGTGCAGACTCAATGTCGCTTGACTACAATATCTAGGGAAGGCACAATATCTAGGGATGGCACAGTCTTAAGATGCAGAATTTAGCACAGTACGCTTTTAGTGCAGACTCAATGTCGCTTGACCACAATATCTAGGAAAGGCACGATATCTTGGGATGACACAGTCTTAAAATGCAGAATTCAACACAGTAAGCTTTAAGTTCAGACTCAATGTCGCTTGACCACAATATCTAGGAGTGACGTAGTCTTAAGATGTGGAATTCAACACAATAAACTTTTGGTGCAAACTCAATGCTGAGCGCACTATCTAGAACACAGTCTTAAGAGGCAGAGTACAACACAGCCGATGAGCAACTGACGAAGGCCAAACTTCACATTTCCATCTAGATGCAGCTTAGATGCACACTAACATTCCTGACTACATTGAGGTGTGGCACACGCTAACATTCACAGGTCTGTTTAAGTGTGACATAAGCAAGCATTTACAGGTCAGAGGTAGGTTATTGTTAATTATGAGTGGCAGGGCTTTCAGGAGTAAAGTGATTGCTTTAGTCACCACCCGCGCCGCACTTACTTTAGTGGTTGGGGCTGGTTGACTGTGGGTTACTGGCTTCTTGCTTCTGGCGTCTCCTGCGGACCCCTGCTGACACTTTCTGGAGCCACCTCTGTATGAGCCGCCCTTTGCCTCGGGCCCTTCGCCACAGGGCTGCACGGACAGAGGGCTGCCCTGGAGTGGTCAATGAAGACCAATGACCAAGCCAATCAGGGGCGTGGGCGGGGAGGGAGGCGGGATGGAGGGAGGGCCAGCAAAACCCGGAAATGCAAGCGGGAAGGCAGGGGGAATCACCGGGCATGGAGCCCGAAAATATATCAAAAAGGGGCACAAGATTAGCTATTTCATTTACCACCATTTTTGCCAAGTGTTGGCGGTGACCCTCTCACCATAATAAGTCAAACTAGGTTTAATTTTTATAGGGAATCCCAGGTGTATATATTCAGGTACCTTTTCCATAGGAACATTTTTTAAATGCCACACATGTTTACACTTTGTCACCCAGAGACAGATTTTTTGACATGTCCACATTTATATCCATAGCATTATTGATGACATATGCGCCTACAGCACTCACCGAGAGCTGTAAACCAATTTGTGTGAGGTTTAGGATTATAACATCATTGACCCATGTATCCGCACACCATTTATTTTTGCTGGAAAAATTGAAATTGTACCAAAGGCCTGGTTCAAATCTGCTGTATATAAATTATATAATATTGGGGCCAAAACACACCCGTTTGAGGCCACAATTTGTGGCTTGATATTTCATACACACTCCTGCACCATTTGGACAAACAGTAATAGATGTACTAGTGTACAGCTGTTGGATATATTGTAGCAACTTATCGTCAATCCCCCGTGCTGTGAGTTTGCGCCAAAGTAGGTCTCTAGGAATGAGGTCAAAGGCTTTACTAAAGTCTATGAAACAGAAGTATAAACTAGGCCTATTTTCATTAACTGTTTCAGCTATTAAGTACTGCAGTACTTTAAAGGATTCCAATCGAACGTCACACATTGTGTCAGGACTCTTGCCTTTAGCCTGGGATGTATCGCTCAATTAGAATACTTTTCTTTATTTTCAAATAATTTGAATTGAGCTGGCACCCAACCCATCTCACACCCCCTTTTACAAATACCCTGGGTCACAATGGACCATGAACCAGGCCGGTTGGTGAGAATACAATATTTATTTATTTTTAATTCAAATGAAATCACACAATTTTTATATTGGGCAGCAATCACCAATGGTGTAATAATTACAATGAAAACCACTGAAATACACTTTGTTAACCTTCTTCAAGAACATATCCAAAGCACAAATGAATAACCACACTTTTTCATTTAGGATAGATAGCACCCGAGTTATGATTTCCCCCTGCAGTGTTCTCTCAAACCCCAATTAATCGAATTTTGAGTGGATAGAAAGGAGCAGCAAGGAGTCAGTGATATGAGGCAGCAAACAGAATCAAAATCTGACCTTTGCAATCGCATAAAATGACACTCAGAATTTGACAAATACTTAATTATGTGAGTGATTAAATAATGAGGTATATATGTTTTATCACAGTATCAGGGATGTAATATCACTAGCAACTACAAGGCAAGGTATCAACAAAGGGCATACAGTTCAAAAAGCAACTTGAAATGAAAAGACAGTGTAGCCAAATTCACAAGTTGAAATTTGCACACATTTTGCAGTTTTAAATGGCAAAATGTTTTTTTTTAAATGGGTAAAATACACAGAATTGGAATGTGGTTTTTAGGCTGGGTGATAGATGCACATCACAGGGACAATATAGAAGTGAAAGAGTGACTATAGCTGAATAAGTGGATGAGATTTCCAAGGTAAAAGAACTTCGGTTTTGGTAAAATATAGCAGTTAAGATGAGAAAACTGGTTTGGAAAGGACAAGTGTTACTTGATCTAGATTATCAAGAAGATAGCGCTGCCCATGAAACAGGTTAAGCGGCCGCATTAACCCCCTTCATGCCACATGTCTCTTTATGTGGAAATTAATTAAGTTATTCAAAATATGACTAAGGATTTAGGCAAGACAGAAATGAATGGAAGAATTGCTCTAACACTAGAAAATCGAGGCAGGGTGCACAGAGAATTCAGACAGTTTTTAGCAAGTTGTGTTGCTATGGGATGGGGAAATACTCACAATCCGCACTTGAGTTTGGTATTTGGGACAGCCAACCGGGTTCTGGATTCAAAAACTCTGGTCACCACTTGGTGGGTGCCCCTGACAGCAAATAGCTAGGCAAGTCGGGTCACTGGGTGGCAAGGGTACAGCGGGCATGCAGGTAGTGGGGAAAAAGCTGATCTGGTTACATGATGCTTCCAAAAGGGTAGCACAGATTTTCCCCCTTGTTATTGGGATTTTTGGGGGGTTTCTGGATCAGTGGCCTTGCTGGGATAGGATCAGCTATGCTTTGGCCTTGCAGTAGAGTCTGGAATCTTGCAAAGATGGATCTAGAATATCTGGATACTTAGGCGCTGGAAATTCAGGAGAGAGTGTCCTGTCCCTGTGTGCTCCCACCCCTTATATAAAAGCAGGTGACATTACCGGGTTTATTGTTGAGCAGGATTAAGCCAGACCTACCCCCAAGAATCAGATAGGTCAGCCTATGTTGGTCAGCTCCTCCAGGAGGGGACTTGGTTTATGGGGTTGTATTTTATGAGATGCAGAGCCATCCCACAGTCATTTTTGCCAAAACTCAATCTGAACATAAAGCACACATTTATACAGTTGTGGCATTTTTACAAATTACATGGGCAGATAACATATTTCACACAGACCATGGCAGCCCAACTCTCCAGTTTGTAGGACTTTGTTTTGTCCATCTAATAGTTTTTCATCATTTTCAATTAAATGACTTAACCTAAAATTCTATAACTTTATACATGTGTATATATTATCGAACGGCATGTGAATATTGAATTTCAAAGTGGCATCATATACACTTTCCTCAGAATATCCAATTCTCTGCCATTTCTGTCCACAATATGCTAGTGAAGTGTTTAAAAGCCACAAAAATTACATTTAAACTGTGAAACTTTTACATTCCTGTGAAGTCCTGTTGAAGTGATAAAAGGTATTAAAGGTTTATTAATAAAATAGTCTTTTCAGCCAGATGGCCATGGCCAGCATTGTCTACCAAATAAGGGCATAGCTCACAAGGCTGCTCTGGAGTTGGCTTTGAAGCTCCCCATTTTAATGTTGTGGGGAGGTGTTACTTGAGTTTTCACACGTAGGCGTCCCAGAATCTATTGTGTCAACCTGGAGCACAGACAGAAGTCTGACGAGTGTGTGATATTCTGCCTCCTGGTCCATTCAAAGCTTCAAAGAGCCTAATTAACACAGAGGTGTCCCAGAATATACTATGGCTTCTCTTGTGGGTAGGGCACTCCTGTTGTTAGCAGCCAACTGTCCCTTGAGCCATGGCAGAAAACCTGTTTGGGCTGTTTCCTCAGTCCAGCTAATACAATTATTTCTTTATTTTATTTTGTTCTGAATCAGAAGCAAGCCTGTTGAAATAAAACATCCAATATATGCTTCCCAGCAAAACCCCCTTTACATTGCTAGGCCAAGACAGGGCCTTGCTCAACATTCCACTTTTAAAACAGGTATTTTTCTTATTTGCAAAAGCTTATTTTGACACGTGGTGAAGTGTGCTGGGATGTCCTTCTCAAATTCATTTTTTCTCTTCCATCTGAATTCCAAATATTGTTTGCAGCCTTAGTCAGTTTCTCTCACACAGCAGTATGTTAGAGGTAAAGGCCCACTGAAATTGACTTATGCCCAGAGAGCTAGGGTTTGTTTTGAAGGGTTTATTTTGACATTTTGTAGCACAAAAGTCAAGCGTTTTTCATACGGCTGAAATAAAGCTTCTGTTGATTTCCCAAATCTGGTCTGACACAGCCTGTCATTCAGGGATAATGCTCTTTTATGCTGGTGCACAATCTGAATATGGATGGGCATGGCAGGGTCTTACTGATAAAAGTAGTGTGATGTTAAACAGATGAAAAGGGTGTCAGGGCAGCATCCTTTTCAATGTAAAATATTCCCTTTCCAATGGGAACTTTTTAGCAAACAGCAGAGCAGCACTGCTTTTCATTTTGCTTCTTTAGTGTACACAAGAAAACACACTGGCAGCCTTTCTCGGTGTGCTCCCTGTTCCACCTTGCCCAATAGGTGCTTGGCAAGACAGTGCAGCCATCATTTTGTAGCTGCAAAATGCAGTTTTGATGCGAGGCAGTGGTGCTCAAAGGAGTCAGTGCAGCTATTTTGCTGTTAACTGCTGAAGTGCAGCTTGGTTATGGATGGGAATTCTGCGGAGTGGGTCAATGTATCCCACAGTACACACATGTTGGTAGTTGTGTTATAGTTTTTCTAAACCGGTTTTAAAAGGGCTAAGTATTTTGTTTTCCTTCACACAGTGAGTGAGTCTGTATAAGAGAATTGTGGCAAAAACCTTTTGGCTGGTTTCCATCATTGCTAACAATTGGTAGTTATGTGTATCCAACCTATCGCCTTTTTTAAAGATGGGGACCAGCACTGATTTACGCCATGACTCAGGGATACTGCCCGATGAAGACATTCAGACAGAGCAGGACCGAAGGGATGAAGGATTCCTCCATATTGGTTTTCGGTGGGCTTCTCTGTCCTTCCTTTCTCCTACACTGTCTGCACAACAAAGCACGTTGGGTATGTTGACTTAAGGAAAAGGTCACTTGTTATTTTAACAGGGATTTGATCCATTAAAGCAGGCTTGCTTTTGGCCAATCATGGGAGGCCTTTTGCTTTTTAAGGAAGGGGTCTCCCACTCCTTCTTTGACAAATGTTTAACTTCAGGACATATTCCTTTGTACCTTTATTAGGAGAGCAGTTTGTGACAGAGTCCTTCGCCAGTGAGGTGGAGATAGTGCAGGTCATTTTCTTAAAAATGGTAATTGCTTACAGAAAACTGCCAAGGCTTGTACTTAAATGTTGCATGCAATTTTAAACACTCCCAGAGGGGAGTTTAAAGTAAAGAGTAAATGAAGGTGAAATCACCTTTGGACTTCACTTTTACTCTCCGCTCTGGGAGAAATGTAACACCTACCTGTAACACTTTATAGGTAATGTTTTATAATAGAATCCAATGGAATCCACCTGCTCATCAGTAATTACTAATGAGAGGCGAATTGCATTGGAATCCTTTGGTTTTACACCTGCATGGACATTTCTTATTTTTGGATTGTTGGACAGTGCAGTTGCTTACATCACTTTAACTGACCCTATCCCTATTGAAATACATTGGGTGTATGGCACTTTATTTAAAACTAGTTACCTTAGTGGGCCAAAGACGAAGGCACATAGGCCAGGAGTCCATAGAGTCTGTTCATCTCTATTTTCCTTCTTGCAACTTGAATTCTACTCTGCACTTTAACCTTTGAACCCCCAGGACCATTTGTCCAGGCTAATATGCCCCATGGTTGTGCGATTCGAGTAGTAGGAGTGTGAGTGTTCCTATTGCCCTAACTACCTGCATGAAAAAAGTTAATAACCTGTAGCAAACATGGACATTGGGAAGACTAGGGCTGGACTTCTTAAGAATTGTCTAAGTGTACTGAGTGTTCTCGTTGGGCTGCTACTGTCATTACATTCACAACTGTCTAAAGAGTGCAGCCTGCCCTCGGTACACGTTACCACAAAATGCTAAGGAGATATATCGCCAAATTTTGCCTGTTTCACCTTAATGATTGGGATTCATTTTGTTTTGTGGATGTGTGAGGGCTAAGTAGGCCGATTAGCCAATACTCATCCTTGTACCACTGATGGGCAATAGTCATTTCATCACAGTCACCAAGATAAATGCTCACTTGCACCCACAAACTGATGGCTTGGTAGACAACTAAGGTGCTGCCAAGTACCTGTGTACATTTGACCTCACCAATAGATATTGGCAAATATCATTGAATATCTGTGCCAATGACAAAATTGTATTCGCAACTCCAGAGGCCCTTTTGAATTCATGGTGAGGCCTTTTTGCTTAAAGAATGCACCAGACATGTTCCATAGGCAGGTGAACCATGTACAGAATTGGCTGGATAATTTTTGCATGGACAATTTAAGTGAAATATGAATCTTCAGCTCCAATAGGAAAGAATATGTTTCACATCTCTGCAAAGTATTTCAGGCCCTTTAACAGGCTTACCTGACCAATGTCAAATGTGTCTGTTTTCTGTAGTCTACCTTCGCAGCCTAGTCAGATTTGAGAAGATACAGGTTTCTTTGTATCAAAGGTGAGCTGGCATTGAGTCGGTCCTCAGATGAGGCTTTGTGTGGTTTGAGTCAGAGTTGAGACCCCACCTTACCAGAAACTCAAGTATCTGCTTCCCACTGTCTCCTACCATGGTTGCTTGTTGATCACTTGCTGCCAATTGCCCACACTCGTCCTCCTTCGCCTAGCTCCACAGTTAGCTCGACACTCCCTTTTTTATGCTTATCTCACTGTGTTCTTCCCCCTATGATTATAAAGCACGCCATTGCTTCCAGAAGCTAAGTTTAAACTCAATAAATACAATAATAATAATAATAATAATAATAATAATAATAATAATAATAATATGTTGACCTTAGAGCCCTTTGGATAACACACATGCAATGGATGGGGATGCAGAATAACTCTGACTCCAAATAATCGAACCAACTCAGGAAGATCACAAAGTTTGCTGTATTGTTATGTTATGTTATGTTATGTTACCTATACTTGTGAAGTGCACGGTCGCCCAAAGGCATCATGGCGCTAGAGATGAAGCTGCTAGCTAGAAGGAAAACCAGTGAGAGAGCCAAGGACTAGAATAGAGTGGTTTTCAAAGCTCTTCTGAAAACCAGATGATTGGAAGTAATTTTGAGTGGCAGTGGGAGGTTGTTCCAAAGTTTGGCAGCAGCAATGGAAAAAGCTCTGCCTCAAGCATTTCCCAGTTAAACCTTGGGACAGTAAGTAGATTGGTGGCAGAGGAGCAAAGATTACGTTCCGGAAAGTATCGAGAGAATTTGGATTGCGGGAACTCAGCTCCTAAGTCATAAATTGCCTGATGGACAATACACAGTGACTTAAAATTAACTCGCTGAGCCACTGGGAGCCAGTGGAGTCGGCGGAGCACTGGCGAGATGTGGGCACCATAGGGAGAGCCAGTGGCTAGCCTGGCTGCCAAGTTCTGCATGCCCTGAAGCCGTTGAAGAGGGCCGGTCGGTTGCGACAGATACAAAGAATTGCAATAGTCCAACCGTGAAAGGACTAGCGCAGCCACCACAGGAGGGCGAATGGCTTCCGGTATCATAGGCAGGACCCTGATCTGGTGATGGGCGGACTGACAGACAGCCGTAACCTGGTTGGACATAGATAAGGAGGCAGAGAGAATAACCCCCAAGTTCTTCACTTTGTTGACTGGACTAGGCAAATGACCTAACAAGGTGGGCCAAAAAGCAGGGGTCCACAGTGAGGGATTGGGGGGGGGCAGCCCACCATCATCACCTCTGTTTTATCACCATTAAGCTTGAGCCAGTTTTAGTCCATCCAGATACCGACTGCCTTTAAGCAGTCATGAAGACGTGCTGAGACCTCAGTTTGATCCTGATCTAGACGGATCAGGATTTGAGTGTCATCAGCATAGGAATAACAATTGAGTCCGTAGGAGCGAATGAGGCAGACCAAAGCCCAGATATAAATATTAAACAGAATAGGGGAGAGAGAGGATCCCTGGGGGACACCACAGATAAGAGGACAAGAGGAAGAAAGAAGAGGGGGCATAGGGAGGGTCTGAGTACGATCTGAAAGAAAGGAAGTAAACCAAGCAAAAACAGAGCTCTCAGTGAATATATCATAAAAACACATTTATATTAAAAAAATTTGTCATATGTGAAATCATACTATGTGGCAAATGAGAAAAACCTATGAGGGGTTGTGATAGGCTCAACAGGAACATCTAAGTACTTTCTATAAGGGGTAGGATTGTGATTGTATATCTATGTCAGGTGGACAACTTATTCCTACCTCTAAAACATATAATCTTCAACACTATAAAGTACACAGTATATCACTGGCTCTCAAACTATAAGGCCCTTTGTTATATGGCCCTCTACAATTGGTTGGCATGCTTGTGACATGTCTGGAACATTCGCTTAATTTAGCAGCACGTAAACTCAGATCCAGGTGCCAGGAGGTGGACTTGACTTTACCTCCCCACCCATTTAGCCCATCGTCTCTCATCACCCATGCTTTCTGCCATGAGGATTGCCTTTGAACTTGGCCTTGCAGAGTTTTCTTGTCTGTGAGAATATAAGGGAGGACTATCCCAGTTCTGGAACTTCATGCTCAACTCTATTTCCATCCTTGGCTCAAGTGACAGGAGACCATGATTTGGTCCAGTTTGCAGCATATAAATGTCTTAAATGAATAAAACCTGGCACGCATGGTGTTCTTTCTTTTCACCTTAACAAGGGATGATTCAGCTTCTCACATTTACCGCCTTCAAGAATAAATAACCAGTCTTGGCTGCTTCAGCTTTGGTCTCAGGTCAGACAGCCTCGTCATTCAGTTCCACAATCTCAGCTAATTCTTTGCTGCAACACAACTTGTGGCCTTTCTTCTCAATGGGTCCCAGCTTACTAAATTCATGATACAGATGTACAGTTTCCATACAATGGTGGCTTTGCCTGCAATCTGTTCACTATGTATATAGCCAGTTTCTATGATAACTTAGCCTACTTGCGTTGCTGCATCTGTACAGTTAATGAATGGCTTGCATTTTCCGCAGTGTGTCACACACAGGCAATCATTTTTTTGCACATGAAAGTTTACTCAATTCTTAACTTCGTCATCCGTTTATATAAGGTCCATGCATTTTCTTCAACCAGTATTCTAAGTGCGTCACATTCGTCTCCTGTGACGTCATCAGCTTCTCTTTTGCTCTTTTTCACATTCCTTCTGGGAGTTCCTCCCTTAAATTGTCATCTCTTTGGGAATAAGTTTGATAGGGTTTTCTCAGAGGGTAACTTCTCTAGAAAATATGTATATATATATATATATATATGCTGTGTTATGGTCACAACTTCTGGTGTCAAGCATGGCACAATCTCAGGCTTCCAACATACAGGAGGTAGGGGGATGGGACTTCCCATAGAGGCATTCAATTCATCGACCACCTCTTCAACAATGGTCTCCACATATTGATATTTTCCCTTGAAGAAGTGCGTCTTCAGAGTCCGGATCTTTATCACACCCATAAGGGTGCTGCTTGATTTGACATGTTCATCTACACTCCAGGCCATGTAGTTGCCCTGTTCATTCGGATTACAATAGACCCATTGTCCCACCTACTTCTTATGATACAGGAACTTCGTTCCTTCAGTTACTACAATGCTGGCCTTTATGTATTTTCTAACATCTTCATCTGTCAATTCTTTGGGTCCAAACCCTGATTCGACATTGATCATGATCTTCATTTTTACTGCCTTCTTTGCTGTCTTCTTGCATTGTGCAATTATTATCCTTATCACACAGAATCCAAACATCCACTGCAGAATCCATGAGACTATGGAAGCAAACCAACTGTCATCTATCAGATCCCCTGTCTCGTCTTCCATTTTGTTATGTAGATTCATTAACAACATAATGGCCTCTGTCAAGGTCCTATTCTCATCATCGTGAGAAGGCGTGAATGTGCAACAAGATGGGCCGATTTTGGCACAAACTCCTCCTTCCATTGCTGTGATCATGTCAAGGACATATCTGTTCTGGAGAGTCATAAGTCGTACGGCCCTCAGCTGTTCCTTGATAGTATTGAATCCATTTATGGTGGTTTTGATGGTCTGCAAAAGCTCACATCTGGTAATCTGCAACCATTTGGCATTGGCCATCATCTGGATCCCAGGAATGAAGGTAGTCGTAAACACTGAAGCAGTCTTGTGCTACAACCTGTGCACATAAGTAATGGCTTCAAATGCTTCTATTGACTTGGATGAAAGTTAATTCCCTCTTCTGGTTCTATTGAGAAATTCAAGCAGTCTACTTTTTCCCAAATGGGCATCTACTTTTGGAAATTCTCCAAAGTTCAGGTCATTCTGTCGAATCACTAATGCTGGAACATGCATGAGCATCAAGGAGCATGTTACCAATATAAACCATATAACCCAATATAGAGGAATCCTTCATCCCTCCAGACCTGTTCTGTCTGCATTCGCCAATGGGGCATCAACCATTAGACCTGATTCACCTTCTACCCATATCAGTAGTTTGGCATTCAAGCATCCATTGTTCACTCTCTGCACCTCTTGCACATATTCTGGCTTTAATAAATGAGCTGCACAGGACATCAGTCCTCCTTCCCATCCTTCCTTGGTTTTCACTCGTCCATAGAATAAGACTTGAGTTCTCACCCAACATCCAGGCAATCCAGCTGTGTCTGTTACATCAGGGCAATCCATTCTCTTTATCTCTTCAATGACTACCTCTTCCTGTCCTGCTGCAGGATACACAAGCATCTTGCTCTCCCAGCCGGGCTCTTTTTCCATATGTGAAGTCTTGATGTAATCATCCTGAAATGGAAACAACAATTTCAAGATCCATCGCAAGGTGGCACAGCTTCCTTGAAATTGTCCCCTTGTCATAGATGCTGCAAGATGAACGAGACACCTGGAATCATGTTCTGGAACTTCTCTAGATATGAAAGTTTGCACTGTATTCATGGCATAGGAGATGAGAGCACAGACGTAGCAATTCTCCTTAGATGTTCTTTCTCCTACTTCTCTCATTTGTTGGTACCACATGTTATTACCCACATGTGCTGCATTATCTAGGTTAGTATTTATCCACTCTTTATCTGGATAGGTATTTATCTTCTCATTATCTTCCTCTGCATTTCTCGTGTGTCTTTTAGAATCCTTGTACCATTCATGACGTATTTCAAAGGGAGTTCCCATAGCAGGAAGAACTGTAGAGACTTCTACCTTTGAAGAAGAACTAACGTAATCATACAGGCATATATTAAGCACAAAAACAGAGGCATCCACCTTTCAAGCCATCCTGGTACTCGTTGCACTTGTTCATTTTATAGAACCATTCCAGCTCCTAAATTTCTTATATTTAATACAATGTATCTAACTTTTTTAAACTTGCAACTGCAGAACTTGCTCAATAACTGTGATGAGGAGCCTTTTTATCACTGGGCCATTTTTAGGATCATGTAAAAAAGTCTGAATATTAATGTCTCTTCTGACAAGAGCAGGATAAGCTTAAAGTATAACACAAAGACAGCAAGCACAAGTCGATGGACATCACTGTTGGTAAGAACCATATGTTTAACTGCTTAGTACAGGTATGCACCACGAAATGAATCTGGATACTGATCTTGTTTCCAATTTCTGATCAAGAACTAACATTTAGGCATAACATTAATACGTCAATATATTTCTAAAGTTTATTTTCAAAATTCCTGCTAAAATACCTATAAGGAGTGTTCATTCGAATCACAGTCAAATGCAAAATCTGCATTAGCAGCTGTTTGTTTTATGGTCCTTCTTCTTTGTCATCGATCGAGTCTGCGCATGCTGAAATTCTTCATCTTGCCTTGCTTCTGGATTGGCAATGGTGGTAGGGCGGGTCTAACCTTTATAGACCTTCACAGCGCCCAAGTGAAGCCAAGCTCATCTTCCTTGGACCTTTACAGCTGAAGGGGTTATACTTTCAATGCAAATGGGCCATTAAAATGGGGCTCATGTCACTTCCGGGTAAAGTTTTATTATCATAATTAAGTTGCCGACATATAACTTTAGTGCCGATAAAGGTTCAGTAGGATTGGTTGTTAAAATTGTCTTAATCTGTGTTCTGAGACCGGCCCCCCTGATGCGTCACTTGATCTGAAATGAGAGAGATGCTAGAGGTCATACATGTCAACTAATCATGCAGTTCATCACCTAAAGTTTTAGCTACACTCTGGGTATCACTTCTACTCCTAGATAGAGGTGTAAGAGTCATTCTCATTCACCACCCTGTCACTAACTCGTGAGGGGTGAGGTGATAGTCTGAAACAGGGTAATTCCAGAGGGCATATAATGCTAAGGGTAGACAAAATAGCCATCCCTTCTTCAAAGTCAATTTAATCTTGACAACCCTTTCTTTAAGGAAGCCGTTGAGTCTCTCACATTATCCGTTAACTTGCAGAAGATAAGCAGAAGAAAATGTGTGGCTTATATTCAAGAGAAGCCCTAGTAGAAACTTTGCTGTGCAAGTGGCATCATGGTGTTTACACGGTCCTGCCTCGATCCACCTAGAGAAGGGACTCACCACCACTAATAGATACCTGTATCCATTGACACCTGCAGCATATCGACGTAGTCAATATGTAAATGCTGAAATGGACCATTCGGTCGAGGTATTTCCACTCTAATTGTTCTCAGCGCATGCCCAGCAGCAAACTTTTGACACACGATGCAGTTAACCATAAATAGTGCAATGTGCTCCAGCAAATTCAGAATTAACCAGTCTTCCGCAATTGTTGCAGCAAGACTTTCCCTAGTTACATGTCCGTGGTAATGCAGCTGTTCAAGTGCAACCTTAAATAATGCTACTTGCATCACCAGCTTTGCAGTGCTATCTTGTCACCATAATGCTTCAGTGGGGGATAAAGAACACACCCTTCATTTCCATAATTCCTGCTCGTCCTGCAGTGCACTCCCTTGAATCTCCATTAATTGGAGTAACGATAATTTGTTAAACCGTTTTTGCATCAACATGGTTGTAAATACTTTTTCTTTAACATTCTCAGTATCAAAACTCGAAATCTGCAGCTTCATTTTCACAAGAGATAAAATATGTTTGCTTAGTGTGTTCTGTGCACTTAACGACCATTATGGCCATTGGGAGTTATAGTGCCTAAATAAGCTTGTCCAATAAGGATGCATGCTGCACTGGAGTGTCATCTGCACAGAGGTAGCCCCTCCTTTTCCAAAGTGCTAACCCTGCATGTACGGTTGATTTCAAGTAGGCAAAGTCACTGTACACCGTCACTTCCTGCACTTCGTGTTTCTCGACAATAAGAACTAATAATTCTGCTGCTTGCTCTGAAAAGTGAGATGGTAGCCTTGCACTTGCTACAACTTCAAATTCTCCATGTAATCTGTGTATTATTATTGCAGCGCCTGAATGCCTTTCCCCACTAGTCTGATCAATTTTTGAAGAACCATCAATAAAGAGGATTTCCCCTCCTCCCAAAGTATTTTGCTACACTAGGGGTATATCATCATGAAATTCGACCTAATTAGCACAGTCATGCACATGGTCAACCTCCTCTACTGGCTCAGCTATGAACGTAGTAGGATTCACTATTTTACATCTTAAAATCTTAATCGTCGGATTAGAAATCATTACCTCATAAGCTGAAGCTCTTTGAGATGTCAATGGGCCTCATTACGACCCAGGCGGTAAGGGGTTTACGGCAGCGTAAACAGCGCCGACCCTTACCGCCTGAGTACGAGGTCCCTTAGCGCCATGGCGGATTTAACACCTGCTTTTAGCAGGTGTTAAAATCCATGGCGCTAAGGGACCATGGAGTTAATTACGCCACCGTAATTTACGGTGGCGTAATTAACGCCTTCCCCACTCCCATTATGCCCTATGGGGCAAAAATGGGAATGGGGAAGGGTAAATGGGGATTGGGGACTTACCGCCCCGCCAAGGTCGGAATGGGGCGGTAAGTCCGCCAACCACCATGGCGTAAACGTAGTTTACGCCATGGTGGTAAAGTCACGGCCCAGGCGGTAACTTACCGCCTGGGTCGTAATGAGGCCCAATGTACCTTTTGGTTTCTCTAGAATAGCAAATAGAGCATGTTCCATGAAGAGGGTCATAGAACAGCCCATAACAATACTTGTAGACTTCTGAATTACAAACACGGCAGCTGCCAATCACTGTTCACAAGGAAAGTGTCCTTTCATAACTGGGTCTAGAATCCCACTGTAATATGCTAAAGGCTTGTACCCTAATGTGGTTTTCTGCATAAGCACTGCTGTCATGACTGTCCAATTTCTCTGCGAAAATAAATAAAATTATTCAGCATAATTGGGGATTCACAAAACAGGGGGTGTACAAATTGCTTTTTTTGGTCCTCAACCCCTTCCTCCATTTCTTCAGTCTATTCTATTTTTACCTTATCCACTTGTGCTTTCTTTAAAGCTTGCAAAAGGGGTCTCGTGTATGAAATGTAATCAAGCACCCAGGCTCTGACATAGTTACATAGCCCCAAAAGCTGTTGCATCTGTTTCACTGTATTTGGCTTCGAGGTTTTCATAATCGCTTCAGCTCTTTCAGTTGTCACCGTCTTTCCTTCATGTAAAATCAACTGCCCTATGTATAACACCTCTTCTTCGCAATATTGTAACTTCTCCTTGTCTACCTTGTATCCCTTGTCTGCTAAAATAATCGTCAACTGAATAGAATCTTGTCTGCACTCATCTTCCATGGTGCTACAAAGTAAAATGTCATCTACGTACTGTATCACCACACTCTTAAAATCAATAGTGTCTAAATCCATCTGTAGGATTAAAGACAGTTGAGGACTCACAGCACCCCTGGGGAAAATGTGTGTGCTTCAGTTGAGTTTGGCGGACTGTAGAGGAAGTCATGTCTAGGGAATCTTTGTGCAACAGGATTAGGAAAAATGCATTTTTCAAACTGATCATTGTAAAATATTGAGTTTCTACTGGAATACTGCATAGTATCATCGCCAGATTAGGAACAAAAGGAAACTCTGCTTCTACAATCTGTTTAATCTCCATGACCCTCCTTTAGACTTCTTGATCAGATACACTGCTTTGGTAAACAATGATTTCCGATGACACCAAAATTCCTTGTTTCCTCAGTACGGAAAAAGGCTGAAATATACTCTCATCAGTCTCTCGAGACATAGGGTAAAATCGCTCCTAGCTTCAGCTTTATTTTTAGTTCCCCTTTCTCTTTAAACAAACCTATGTCATAGGACCTGTGGTCCAAAGGACACTTGGCACTTTCTCCAAGTCTTCCTGAAAAAATGCTGGACGTTGCTGCATTATCGCCATATGTTGTGGGACTTCCCTTTTTTCCATTCTTATCCAATATGTGATGCTCATAAAGAACACCACTTAATTGTCTGTTTGATCTTCACCAAACATATCGTCATCAGTGATGTCAGTCAATCTGTACCCTTCCTCAAGAGCTATCACTGTTCTTCATGGTCTACCCTCATCATCTACTCTTTTAAGCATCGCCATTTCCCTTCATACTATGGCTGCTTTTAATTCTATAGGGATAGTCTGTCCCGCTCTTCATCCATAGGTATTTGCGGTCTAAACAGAAATACATCAGGTATTCTCACAATGTTTCCCACTAAGCCAGGTAGACATGTCAGTAGACTGCTCACCCCATACAGAAAAATCTATGGATCTACTGGAACGCCTCACAGAGCCACTTGCCCTGTGAATGCCAGTATAAATTCACCCACATTTAAATAGAGTATTCATGGAGTGGAGCAGTTGTCATCAAATCTCTTCCCAAAATGTTAACCTGCATCTGTCATGAATATAACAAAGGAACAGACATATCACACTTTACTATAGAGACTAGTAATACATTAGTAAAAGGAAGTCGACTTGTAGCTCCAGAGAAACCTTGAGCATTCATGGCAATTGCCGGCATTGGATATTTTGCCTTTCGTATATATGAACAAGTATCCCCAGTGTCTACTAGAAAAGGATTTGCCTCCTATTGTCACATCGACCAATGGCTCCTCTTGGGGGTCTGGTGTCACAGATAGTACTGAACACATCAAGTCTCCCTGTGAACTGTCCTATTGTGGGTACAGTGACACCTCCTATTGTGGGCATCAGCACTTGTCTTGTGTTTGCATACTGCTGAGTCTGCATAGGAACGTGTTGCGACTGCCATTGTGGTGGATTCATTTGCACTCGCTCTTGTTGCTGTACCTGCTGTACTTATGGCGCTTGTTTCTGATACACTGTGTGATCTTGGGCAAACCCTTCCCTCATTTGTGTACTATATGGTGAAGGATAAGGTCTCCCCCCTCTTGAAAACTGGCAATTCTGTACATTCACTTGGCTCTCATATATGCATGGAATGTGCCCTGTCATCCCACAAGTCCAACCTATTGGGGGTGCTTGTCTGACAAGTCCCTCTTGGTTATATCCTCCCTGGGTGCTCTGACTCTCATTCTGTGTATTCTGCAACCCACCTTGATTATTTTAGAATCCTCCTCCTCATCCTCTATAGCGCATACCTCTGCCTCGTGACACAAACCCATATCCACCTTCGTCCATCGGGTGCAAGTTATCCAGCTGTGATGTACCCATTGCTTCCTGCATTCCCAATCCCTCACTGCTTGTCAATACCGCTCCTTCTGTAGCAAATGTTGAAATTTTTTCAGAACTATTTTGGCTTCCTCGGTTTTTCCTAGTCTCATCTTTCTTCCTATTTTTCTCTTGCAATTGCTGACAGCGATGCACTATCGTCAGCTGTATCTCAGCCCACGGTTACACTTCCATTGCCACTTGTTTCCTCATTTGCTTCTGCACTGGCTCAGGCACCCCAGACATAAAATGTGCTAAAATAAGGTCACTGGGCCTCATTATGACTCCGGCGGTAGTCGTGCTGGTAAAACCATCACGGCTGCTGCCGGAGTCCTATTTTTTCCGGCGCCCAGGAATGTGCAATTACCAGACATTACAGCCCAGGTGGACCCAGTGATTGCTCATTCCTGGGCGCTGGAATATATTACTCCCTATTCCCTTTTAAGTCCCATTGGACTCAATGGGAATGGGGAGGTCGGATGCACCAGCACCATTCTTGAATGGTGCTGGTGCATCCGACATGGTCTGCTCGCGGGTGCAGGTCTGCCCTCCAGGTCAGACCTGGTGGGCAAAAAGTCACCCACGAGCAGACCTCTTAGTTTGCCGGTCCGGTAACAATGGTACTGGCAAGCTTACTGGTACCGTTGTTACCGGACCAGCAAGCTTATAATGAGGCCGACTGTCTTTACCCATGGGTCGCGAGTTTCAAGTTGACATTTCTCTTGAATGTCCTAAATGTAAGCAATAGGGTCTTCATCTTCCTTCATCTTACATGTCATAATCACACCCGTATCTGATGTATCAGGGTACTGTACCCTAAGAGCCCTCCAAACATCTGCCCTACAATTATTAAAATGTGCTCTGTCATGCGCTGTGTTTTGCACTGCCACACTTGAATACCCTTCTCTCCTCCATATTTCATCAGCTCCTTCCCCAAGAATGACTGCCTGGAAACCTTTTATGTCTTCTATGGCCAACATGTTTCCTGCTGTCATTTTTTCTAACTTGTATATCCATTTCCCAGCGGCCGAAGTCAAATTCGGGAGCTTACACCTTAAATTATCCTTGTCCATAGGCGGCCATGGAATATACTGTGGTCTTGCTCCCCCTATTTCCAAAAAGGGAACTGTGTGAATCCCAACCCTCAGCGGCTACCATTGTTAATCTATCCATGGCAGGGATGATCGTCCCTGACCGTCTTCTTGATGGTAGAGACCTCAACCTGCTCACATATGGTGGCGATTCTCCCTTCTCACTATACGATTGTGTTCTGGGTTGCTCTGGATATGCTATGGGTTGTGGCGTCCTATCCCTAGATCTTTCCAGATCCGACCATCTTACTTCTTTATCCATTTGCAGCCTTCCCTTAGGGGCACACATGCTTCATCCTCCTGCCTCGAGAGTAGATTCTCTTTCTTTGTCTAACATGTCTTGTCCCCAATTAGTGTGACTATCATTCCCTTCACCCTTATCCAGATTCAATCTGCTTAAAGACAATGCTCGACGTTCATCACTGAACAGGCTTTCCTCCTCTCTTTGTGATCGAGGCATTAGGGATCGATCATCATTCCCTCAAGTTTCATGCTTGCTATTTCGTCTCAACTGTTGATAGGCCTTATTGATCCTGTCTCCAATGCTTTATGCATCAAATCTTTCCTCATCTAACACAACTCTAGATGCCCCTGGCATTACTTCTTTTATCGGAAGGAACTCTTCTTTTCTATCCCATCATATTTCTGGGCTTGGCCTTACTGGTTCCTTACAAATAAGACTGGTATGAAGACCCTAAAGTTTTCTTCTTGGATCTATTTCTTCCTCTAGCTCTCTTCGTTTCCTCACATTTCTTCTGATTCTTTCTTCCTCTTGCCTTTGTTTTTCCCCTCCTTACCCCTTCTCTTCTTTCCTCTTCTCCCCTTCATCTCTGTATTATTGTGTCCCTTAATCTTTGTGCTTCCTCCTCTTCTCTCTTCCTTTCTTTTCCATCCCTGTCTTTTATTGCTCTCTGTCTATTGTTATACCTTCTTTGCTCTTCTGTCCGTTCTTCTTTTCTCTCTTGCTCCTCCTGATAAATCTGTTCTCGTCGCTCCCTGTTCTTCCTTTTTTGTTCGTCTTCTTTCAATCTCTTCTCTCGTTCTGCATCCCTTTTTATCTTGTTTGTCCTTATCTTCTCCTCGCTTAAATTCCTCAATGCTTTTCCTATTGATTTCAAGGAATATTTGTCCTCTCATCCATTCTTTCTGCATGAGCGCTATCTCGTCAGCTTTATCCTTCTCTCATTTCCATCTCTTAATCTCCCTTTCTGTTTCTGTTGATATATTTAACCGTGCACCCCTTTCTTATTTGTCTTGTATGGTCTTACAGATCTCTTCTTTTCTCTTATATTCCTGCGGGATAACATCACTGCTGTAAGCGGGAGGTTTGTATATTGGATTACTATACCCCGTCACCGCTTTCAATTCTTTCAAAGGATACAACCCGATTTCTTCTTTACAAGCATCTTTTCCTTTGGGCGAGTTAAGGGGAGCTGAGGACTTAACACCATCCTCCTTACGCTGACTAAGCATCCACTCCTCAGGCGGTCGATATTCTCTCTCTTCCTGATACATATTCCAGAGCTCTAGAATAGCTAATCTTTTTTCTAATTTCTTCCCTGTGTATGCATGGTGTAAGGAAGTCATCATGTGTTGCAATACCGCTTTTGACATTGATCCCCTTGTGGCCACGGCATGAACATTTTATCTACTGTGCCTTTCGCCCATTCCGCACGATACTGGTTGAGCTTGGGCATATGTTTTGGCAGTTTCTTGCATAGGTGCAAAAGAGGAGTGCCCCCCCATAATGACAAGACTCAGTTCACTGTCCATACTTATCAGACGTATTAAATATAAGTTATACTTCTACTTAAATCACCACTTTTCAATGCCTTTTAAAAACACAAATATGAGCGCGCACCATCAATCGCCGCTTAAGCCTCTAATTTCTTAATTGGCTATCTCTACCTTTGGATTGGTATCAACCTCTTCACTAGGTAATCAGTATAGCTCCTCAATTCTTCTTAAATTATATCACAACTGTTATCGCTCTTTGATAATTTTACTCAACGAACAACATATACAGACTAGTCGACTTTACACATTTATAAACACCATGATCACCTTCTTCTCTCTCGCCTTTTACATATAGACTATACAGTGTTTGAGACATCACCTTACCCAAACCTGTTCATGCGTTATATATTTCACTCTACTCCCATTGGAGTTTGAGACGTCTCCTTCTGAACTTGCTTGAGTTAGGACTCTAGGCACTATCGCTTCCTCACACAATATTTCCCGTTACTCAAAAATGATCACAACCCCATCGCCTTCATTTGTCATTCCCCTTAGTCTACTCATCATTCGTTAGTTAATTGACTTTAGGCCTTCGGTATCGACTCCTCTTCTGATCTGACCACTTTGTCTTCTGTCCGCCGAGCGCCCTTGAAAACCAGGTAGGGATTTTGTCAAAGGGGGACCTGCCCACCGTCTCGGATATTCTTGCAAGATTATTTCTATTCGGCCACTCTCCACAGGAAACCCCGCAATCTTCTGGCTAATGGTGAAGGATACGCAATCATTTGAAAGACTGGCGGCAAACTAATTTGGATCTTGAACCATCCACAGTGCTCCACGTGAGCTTAGAGCCTTTTGGATAATACGCATGCAATGGATTGGGATGCAGACTAACTCCGACACCAAATAATCGAACCGACTCAGGAAGATTGCAAAGTTGGCTGTTTTAATATCAATTGTCTAAAACAGGGAGATACAGCGGACATCAACAGAAGTTCGATCAAGCTCTCAGTGAATGTATCATAAAAACACACTTGTTTACAAAAAATTAATCATACGTGACATCATACTACATAGCAAAATCGAAAAACTATGAGGGGTTGTAATAGGCTCAACAGGAACATCTTAGCATACTTTCTATAAGGGGTAGGATTGTTATTGTATAGCTACTGTCAGGTGGACAACTTATGCCTACCTCTAAAACATGTCATCTTCAACACTATTTAGTACAGAGTATAGCATTGGCTCTCAAACTATAAGGCCCTTTGTTATACAGCCCTCTACTTTAGTTGGCATGCTTGTACCATGTCTGGAACATTCGGTTCACTTAGCAGCAGGTAAGCTCAGACCCAGGTGCCAGGAGGTGGACTTGACTTTACATCCCCACCCAATTAGCCCATCGTCTCTCATCACCCATGCCTTCTGCCATGAAGATTGTCTTTGAACTTGGCCTTGCAGAGTGTTGTTGTCTGTGTGTATATAAGGGAGTATGGGCATGCACTATCATAGTTCTGGAACTTCATGCTCAACTCTATTTCCATCTATGGCTCATGTGACCATGATTTGGTCCAATTTGCAGCATTTAAATGTCTTAAATGAATAAAACTTGCCATGCACAGTGTTCTTTCTTTGCACCTTAACAAGGGATTATTCAGCTTCTCACATTTACCGCCTTCAAGAATAGATTACCAGTCATGGCTGCTTAACCTGTGGAATCAAGCCAGACAGCCTCGCCATTTGTTTCCACGATCTCAGCTAATTCTTTGCTGCAACAAAACTCTTGGCCCTTCTCTATAGGTCTGGGCTTACTAAATTCATGACACCAATCTACAGTTTCTATACAATGACGGCTTTGCCTTCAATCTATTCACTACGTATAGCCAGCTTCTATGATCATTTATTGTACTTGTGTTGCTGCATCTGTACAGTTTTTGAACGGCTTGCATTTTCTGCAGTGTGTCACCCACATGCAATCTTCTTTTCGCACCTGAAAGTTTTCTCGATTCTTAACTTCTTCATCAGCTTCTATAAGGTCCATGCATTCTCTTCAGCCAGTATTCTCAGTGCGTCACATTTGTCTCTTGTGTAGTCATCAGCTTCTCTTTTGCTCTTTTTCATATTCCTTGAGGGAGTTCCTCCCTTAGATTATCGTCTCTTTGGGAATACATTTCATAGAGTTTTCTCAGAGAGTATCTTCTCAAAAATATACGCTGTGGTATGGTCACAACTGCTGGTGTTAAGCACAGCACAATCTCAGGCTTTCAACATACAGGTGGTAGGGAGATGGACTTCCCGTAGAGGCATTCAGCTGCTCCTGTACACTGTAGTTTGAACAGTCCCACAGGTACAAGTCGGCAGTCAAGTCAGATCCAGATAATGCTTCAAATTGCTCAAGTTAATTTGTGACACAATAGTTCCAGTGGTTCGAATCAATGTTTGTGTCAGGTCAAGATAATTTCCGGTTGGATCGATGCTGTGCTCGAAGATGGGTCTACATCCTGTGGCAACTCGAAAGTGTGGAGCATGGTCAAAGCAGTTTAAAGGTGACTTGTGGCAGGACAAAGGGTTTCCAGGTTGCTTTGGGATTCTCAGATTGCTGTGAGTCCCAGTCCAGGGGGTCTAGGACAAGATGAGTGCTCACAGTTCAGTGAGTTTGTTTGGCATTGCAGGGGTTCCTTGAGCTCCAGTGAGGAGCTTGTTTGCAGAGTAGCTGGCAGAGCATGATCTACTGCAGTTCACTTGCAATGTTCCTTTGGGGCCGGGTAAGGAATAGAGCTCCCTTGTGCCTTGGATTCCTTCTGCCTAACCTCTATGTCAGAGAGCTTTGGAATGGACTGCACTTCCAGCAGATGTCCAAAATGCCATTCTTCTTCTGATGTCCACAGTTGAATTAATGAAGGAGTCGGGACACCTTCCTTATAACAACGAAGTGGCACATGGGATTGAGCAAAATCAAGACTGCTGTAGGGAGTCAAATCCCTGCTGCTGTAACAAGTGATCCTTGGCTTCTGACGCTTCTGACATCATAGCCAGAGTGCCTTGACCTGCATGAATGAGTGCTACAGGAAGGAAGAAAGAAAGATGGCGAAACCTCACCTAAGGTCACATTTCTTCTATAGCTACTCTGCCCCTTTCCCATACAAGCTGTCTTCAAGGACCCTTCAGTGTGCAACACAGTGGTGTGAGGCTGCCCTTTGGTATGTGAGTGCCTATTTGAAGCAGTGTTTCTAGAAGATCTCTAGGTAAAAGCTCATGTACCCTAAAGGAAGGTGTTATCCTTCCTCCTGGGAAATCAAAGGAAGGCAGCATTGTGTCCATTGTCTCGTTTTGAGCAGTGGAGACAGCTAGGCTAACAATGAATATATACCACATTGTCATCTGACTTGGGATCACAGGGTTGACACTTTCATTATGTTAAGTTTGTCTGGCTTTAATAATTGTATGTTTGTATCAGTAACCATGCCATAACCAGGTATGACATATTCTTACAGATGACGTTGCTCCCAGGCTGATAATGCAACAATTATTAGATTTTAGTTCAGCCCTACACCTGTCTGCAGGAACGTTGTGTGCCGGGAGCAATCAGGAATGCACATGTGACCTTTTAACCAGCTGTGTGCCACTGGATAGCAGGGGCTGCAGATGTTGGGAGACTGGTGCAGCAAAGGTACATAGTTGCAATATGCTTTTGGCAGGGAGCCTTTATGAAAGGGGTATCAGATTCACACAGAATTACGGGCATCATTGTTTTATTGATGAAAGCCTGGGCTTTCACACCATCGCAGATGGTAATCCATCACAATGGTGCATTCTTCCTTTGGACTAATGGGCCCAACCAGTCAAAAGCTCTTTTCTTCATACTAGCCTCCCAAAAGTGAGAAGAGTTGCCGGGTCTGCAATTGACCTACACTCGCCTGGGACTAGAGTGCACTGCTTCAAGGACATCATCTAGCCTTGAGACTGGCAGCATTGCAGACTTCTTCCCTTGTCTACCGGGACCTCACCACCATGCTCCTGCTGCCTCTCGTCACAATTAAGGCTCTGCCTGGCACCAAATTTCATCCATACTGTTTATGAGGGCCTACTAGCCCTGTCGGGTGGCTCTAAAATGTCAACACTCATCTGTTGCTCCTGAGAGGTCATCCTGTGCTGTGGCGTCTTAAAGCAATCCATCTCCCCTACTTGCTGGGTTTCTCCACAAGTCTAACCTCACTGTTAGAAGATACCCTAACCCCAGGACCTAGGTGCCCTCTGCATCCGAACCAACATTTTGAGCTCTTGTTCCCAGTGATTCCTAATTGTCTGCAGTTTTGTTGACTCTTTTCAGGGTCTAGAAGCTGATATTGCTTGCATCACTTTAACTGACCCTGTCCCTATTGAAATGCATTTGATGTAAAGTATTTATTTAAAAGTAGATACAATATAGAGCAGATGCCGCACATTTGAAGTAGTCATTAGTTATATCAGTTACCTGACCCCATTCTTTGCAATCTCTCTGACGGAAAGAGTTCATTAAGAGGATCACACTCGATAATAGGTTAATGTGCTTTTAAGATAACACTGTGAAGGCCTCGTTGACAGTATAATTTAAGCCCTTCTAGACATTCCCTGAACATTTTTAATGTTAAAAAAGTGTGAGAGTATTTGAAAAAATAAAAATTTCTTGTTATCCACAATTATTATTATTATTATTATTATTATTATTATTATTATTATTAGTTGCGTTTAGTTTGTTTACACACTTTTACAACATATTTACCTTTGAGTGACAACATACAGTTACCTTCAGTGCGTTACATATGACATAATACAATTAAAATCCTAAAAACATACAACATCGTAACAAAGTATAAAATACGTTCTAAACAGAACTGTTTTAACTTATTAAAATAAAAACGCATACATCATTGGATGGCATACCCATTTCTTTCATTAGGTACAACCAGTGCAAGCTAAGCAGGGTGTATTTACTTTGAATATTTACAATTCACAGAAGGATTATGATGTTCACAGATGAAATGGAGCATGCTAACAGTCACCAAGCGTTCTGATCATAACTCTACACTCCTGCAGCTCTCAGTATATGGACGTGCTTGCCTATAGCTTGCAACGTAGGAAGCCACATTTCCCCATGCATAGCAATTTGAGAGATGAGTCCAAGTGCGAAATTCAAACACCATTCGTGAGTTTTCTGTGTTTGAAACGTGATTTGTGTGTTTTCCTTAGATAAGATCACTTTGCTAGTTTAAGGCGCCTGTTAGTTTATAACAATTTGCTCAAGTTGATTTTACAGAAACGACAAGTGCCATGTAGATCTTCCTGAGATTCACACGACCAGTATTTAATCCGTCCGTTAGTGTGGAACTGGTTTAATTTGAATCGGATATACTGGTCTCAGGCTCTCTCACAAGGAAAGCACGTGAGGTAAACTTGACGTGGCATTCTTTTAGTTGTGAACCGTGCTAGTTCGGTGTAAAGCCTATATTTACTAATACTTTCTGTTGTTCTACACCAATCGAGTTCATATGGCTTTTTTTCACAAAGGAAGGTTTTAGACAGAGATCACTAGAGTTTGAGTTTATCTCTTCAAGTAGCTGATTCATATTGTTATGGAATGTCATTATCGATTGTACTTTCCCTTCTTTGATTTTAGTGGCTATATCCTCCTAAAAGAATTACTTGGAGGCAATAGCATTTTAGTAAAGTTGTTCAATAGCCTCCATTTATATCTTGTCGACAATTAAATCAATCTTAGTTCATGAATCAGCACTGGATTAGGTAAAGAATTTGCTAACCCAAGCGTCTGTTTCCAGATTTTGCCTTGTAGTTGGTCAAGAATACAATCAATATTTACTAGGCACATGTCAAGTCCATATAATATGGTTGCCTCAAACTTCAGGGAGTAAAACTCGATAAGTGGCATCATGGAAAATTGACAACATTTTTTGTATATGGCCTTCATCTAAGAGATAGCTGAATTGGCTTTATTATGAAGAGACCTTTTCCACATTGTGACAGATGACATGTCACAAAGTTCGTACCCCAAGTATGTCACTGATGGGACACGTTCTATCCGTGAGCCATCAATGGTCCATTTAAATGAGGAGGTTTTCTTCTTTAAGTTGTTAAAGACAATAATCCTAGATTTAGACGCATTGGAAGAGAGGTTACTGTCTTGTGCGTATTGCGCAAAAAGTTCACATTTTTTCTGTAGGTCAAAAGGCGCTCTTTCGAACAGAAGGTTATCGTCAGCAGAGGCTACCCAATGTATTTGGAGGCTACCGAATCTCACTGGGAAAGTAACATCCTGCAGCCATAACATGTCAATGTTGCACAAGTATAAATTGAACAATGCTGCCGCTAGGTTGCAGCCTTGTTTCACACCAACCCAAGTCAGAATTGGCGATGTTAAAGTCCCTTGCTTGCTTACCCTAAAAGAGTAGTTGAAAATCACATGTAATTTGGATAATAAGAATAACAGTTGTTCAGAGAATCCTGCTTATAGCATCTTTTTCCAGAGCAATTTCCGGATCACGCAGTCAAATGCCGCAGACAGATCGAGCGCCGCCATATATACCTGTCCTGTATTACACACCTTACTCTTGGCAAGGATGTGCGCCAGGATGGTGGCGTTTAGGGCCGTCCCCATCTGTCTCCGAATCTGACCTGAAATCGTGATAAGGTAAGATGGGTTTTCATGTGCAGGTCTAGTTCTTTCAATGTTAGAATTGAGAATACTTTTGCCGAAGCATCTAAAGGAGCATTAGCTCTATAGTTGATCGGCTCAGCCGGGCTGTCTTTTTTAAATATTGGCACTATTAGAGAGGAAAGCCTTGATTTAGTTATTCTATTTGAAAGGTAAATATTATCAAATTTAGTCTTTAAGAACGAGGCCCAGAAGAACAGGGCTTTCTTTATCACGGAGGCCGGGATACTGTCCTGCCCTGGAGCTCTGGAAGAGTTCAGTCTCAAAATCGCCCATTGCACGTCTTCTGAAGGCCAAGGGCTTACAGTGCTCAACAAGTACGGGCAGATAGTGACCCCTACTACTTTAAATTTGTGGGGTTATTTATATTTATCTAAGAAAAATTCTGACCACCTTTCTGAAGAAATCGACGTAGAAAGACTGTTCTGCTGAGGAGACAATATCTTTCTAAGCGATGCCCAAATAGATCTTATATTGTTCCGACAAAGATTAAGGACAATATTTTGGTTTTCAACAACGAGGGCATAGTTTATAATGATGTGACATCTATTCCTATAAAGGTTAGAAATCAGTGTTTTCCTTTGTAGATAAGTTGAGTTTGATAGATTATGTGCCTTAAGTGCTCGCAAACGATCGATTTTTAAGATTTTTTAAATCTCTCACTGCTGGATTAAAGTAATGGACTTGATTGGTTCTATTAATTGACTTGGCTTCGGTCAGTTATATCAACATTCTATTGATTATTTGATTATTGAGTTCTTCATTTTGCTGAAGGTTTAAAAAAGTGGAAGATCCACAGTTGAACAAAGCAAGCTCTTTGGCGATCATATTGATCAGTTTATTGCATAAATGAGAATTCCATCTAAGCGATATATTGGGGAAATCTATAATCGATAGTTGTATGCTAGGCATCATCTGAAGCAGCGAACACTCATGATCTATAGAGGTAGAGATGATTATATGACCGCCCAAGCCTGTATCGATGGTTGACACTGGTTTACAGAATGAGAGCAGATTAATTGAAGCTGCAAAGAAATCAATACATGAGATTTTGGATCCACTGTGCCAGGTATAATGTAATGCTGATAAATCAAAGGCCAGAAAGTGGATGTCCCAGAGTGCTAGGAATTTCACCCATCTATGTCCTCTGGAGTTGGCTATAGAGTCACCTGCTGATATCATAGAGTTACCTTCAGAGGAGACTGGGTGGTTACAGCACGCATTAAAGTCACCACCTACGAGTATCATATAATCAGAATAGTATATTAAAGCATTTTCAAGAATCCGGTCTAGATGTGTGAACATTTGGCCAAGGGATTTGCTGACCGGGTTGCAATATAGAGAAATTATCAGATATGCGTCCTTAGTTCCCTCTGACATCACCAGTTCTATGACGAGGATGTCCTTGAATTCCATCACCACTTTTGTTGAGGCATCCATGGAATTATTGACTAATATAGATATGCCCCTATAGGGTCTAGCCACCTTTCCGCCTTCAGCATTCACTGAGTATGCCATAAAGCCATTTGTGTGCAAATTCTGCAGCTTCATAGTTTTCTGACACAGGATGATCAACAGGTGTTTGTTATAAAATGAGGAGTTTAACCATGCATTCAGATTGGAAAATCCACACGAGTTCCATGGGGCCACTGTCGATCTAGAAAAAGTAGACACCACCCCTGGATCATAAGGCTATGTACTATGTTGGCCGAAGACCAACTGTCTCATGCATTTAGTATTAGACATATATAGCCATAAGCTTGACTAAGGTGCGGCCATTTTAAAGCGACTGAAATCACCATTTTGTTTTCTCTAATGTTTGCTTTTCGCCTTCTGTTAAACTGCTTTGCTGAAATATTATTTTGCTTCACTGGTGCCCAATGCAAGGCCATGAGAGTTATGTTGAAACATAACACAGTAACCCAGACAGAAATGCCCGGTCTCCTCCCTCACATATCCTTGGAGAGTGAGCAGCAATGCATTCTAATCAGTACAGCAGGTGCCAGCTAGTCTCGGTAGCACATTAGAAATGCTAGGAGCGAACATTAGATGACTTGAATTATGCTCTTCTTTGCGGCCCCCCTTTCCTGAGCCCAGTAGAGCCCCGGATAGCAAGTTGACCCCCAGCACATAAATAGAAACTAGGAAATAGCAAGGCCTGGAATGTGTCTCTCCCTACGCACAGCTTGCTTGCAGAGACAGAAGCATTGTGTTCTTTAAAACAAAGACTTATGTCTGTGGGCTTACAAAATTGCAAACTTTTACTAAATGTATGTTTGAAGGTGTCATACTCGTCACCATTGTCAATCATCATGCCTAGTTCAAAGGAAATGTAATAGGGGCGGTATAAGTTATGACACTACTGATTACCAGATGCTTGTTTTGTATATATGTAACTGTTGTATGAATTTCTCTCTCTTACATCCCCTGAGGTCTGGTAGACACACATCGCGGGGCATGGGACCAGTTGGCCAACTGAGACTATTTGCTTTGCAATAAACCCTAGATTTTGGGAATACAACCTTGTGTCTGGCGTATCAGTTTGTGTGTGGTGATTGTGCCTTGTTTCCACAAACGAGGGTCCCTCAGGGGCCCCTTCAAGATGGCGCCCGAATAGGGACCCTCCCCCACTTGTTCCATCGTGTACGTTGTAAAATAAGGAAGGCGGAGAGAATGGCTAGGACGGGATGATTGAGCCGGGATCAAGAGGTGATCGGGGCGGCCCTGCAAAAGCGATGAGAGATTCCATTGCAGATCTGCACACAACTGGTCCCTGATCGACGTGCTCGGCCAGAGAACAACGAGGCGAGGGTCCCGAAACAAGGCAGAGTGAGCCAAGATACGCAGACACGACGTCATTGGTTGCGTCAGTATATGGACGAGTTGTGTCTTGAAAAGACAACTTGATTGATCAGGTGAGTTGTGCCCCAATTCAAAAGTGATCCTGATATTGGTTGAGAGTTGATTTTGCAAAATCAAACACCCAGTGTAAGGTTGATTAGCCAAGGGTAAGGTAAAAAATGCCTGGGGTATTGTCCACCCTAGCAGGATTTTTCCGCTGCGGTGGACAATCTTTGGAAACTGGCCAGGTTGCGCCACCTGTGGGAACGCCGGTGTATGAGATGTATGTGAAGTATGATGTGGGAGCGATAATGTTTTGTGAGATTTGGCATAGGCAAACCAGAAAACAGGAAGATCTTCAATGGCCGAACCATGCGAGTTTTGAGATGACGAAAATAGATAATTTGGAGAAGGTGTTGATAAAAAAGAAAACACGACCTGCAGCATTTGATATCCTTAGGGACTGGAGAAGGGAAGCAATGCTTAGCTGGAAAGGTAGAGAGAAACATGCGCGCAGGCATAAGTCGAAAGCAGAGAGAGCGAAAGAAAAGGAAGAGGAGGAGTGGAATGATAGTATGAAAAAGTAAAATAGACGCAAGCAATTAAGCATAGAACAGATATACCCACAGCGGGAGTTGCAGTCATCAGACAAATTAATAGATAAAATATTGACAGACACAAAGCAAGGTCCAAGGAGAGAGACTAAAATGATCGCGTCAGTGGCTATTGCTCAGCCCCTCCCAACTGTTAAAATGCTAGCACAGTCACAGACCGCACACTTAGAGTCTCCTAGTAGCCAGTCAGGACCACAACAGCATTTCCCGTTCTCGTTGTCCCATCCGCACCTCCCTCCCAAGAGATTGGTTCTGTCCCATCTGCCCCTCCTGTAATTGAACTTGATGAAAAAGAAGAAGGGGCTGGACAGAGGGGATGTACGAGAGTAACTAGTAGTTCGATCAGTAAGGAGAGGAAGCGAGAGTTGCAAGAACAGACAGAGATGTATATAAACGGGAACAATGAGACGTCAGCATTGGCCTCGATGTATGATTTCAGAAGGAGCAACGAAAGACAGGTAGTGTTGGAATGCATGGGTGAATATTTAGTGGCGAGATGGAAGCAGTTAATTGGGAAGCTGCCTCTGCAACGACTGTTGGATTTGAATGCATTGGCACGTTGTAGAGGGAAGGATGAAGAGATGAGGGAACACGTAGACCGACTTTTTGAGCTCAAGAATGAACTTGATAATGAATATGCTGAAACGTTTACCACACCTGGGTATAGGAGTAGAGATATTAGGAGAGATAGAACTGAAGCGGTGAAACCCTATATACAGCAGCGATATTTACTGTCGTCAATACAGACAGGCGATAAACTAAAAGTATGTATATGCGTTAAGATGGATTTCAGATCCTAGTATCCCCACAATGGAGATACATGAGGTATTTGATGAGTACACCTTGCACATGAAAAGAAAAGCACTGCAGATAATGGCTGAACATCTGATAGACAAAGATATAAATGAGAAAAAAGCCAGCCCCCCTGAAATAATAGCAGTATATAGGAGGGCATTTGAACGCGGAACAGGAGAAATAGCCTTATCACTTGACTTGGGAATATTACTACATATGAGAGAGGGGAGTCTACAGTGAATGCAGTATTTCCCATGAGAGAAGTCCCACCTACCTTCGTGCCAAAGTTAGAAATTCCTGGAGTTAATGGGGGCGCAGCGCAGGTAACGCTAGCCCATTATACCGCCCAATATGTACATGTCCCCTTTTCCAGACAGGAAGTGAACAACATAAAACAAACGATTCCCGATATAAGAAAGAATCCTGCGGGATTCTATAAAGAAATAGAGTCTTGTCTGCAGTCATCCGTGCTTACTATGGGTGACATAGATTTAATATTCCCAGTGATCCTGCCAGCAGACATATGGAAACAAATAAGAAAAGTGGATGATGAAACAGCCTATGGCGCTACGTGGGCGAATTTAATACTAGAGGATAGGAATAAAGAGGTGGGAGGAAAACCAGGGCCAAATATGGCGGCATTACCAGCACGAATAATATAGAAATTGAAAGGAATTGTTCCAGAGAAAAGAATTCAATGGGACAAATTGACTGCATGCGTTCAGGGCAAGGATGAACTAGCCACAGATTATTTTAATAGATTTGAGGAAGCATTTACAGATTTCAGTGGACAGGATGTAAGCACAGAAGCGGGAAAAAGGCTATTTGTTGATAAGTATGTGAGAGGGTTACTACTTCCCATTCAAACCTTAATAATGACATCGGAAAGTGCATGGCAAGCAAAAACGTTGAGTGAAGTACTACATATGGCTCAATATTATGAGAACAGAGTGAACGCTGAGAAAGAGAAAGAGGTGAAGGATAGAGCAAATTTGAAGACAAGGGTGCTACCCCAGCAAGTATCGGGACACAATAGAGGAAGAGGGAATGCACAAGGCAGAGGTAATTCGAACATGCATGGAGGGCCCCTGTGACTGAATCAATGTGCGTATTGCAGAGAGGAAGGTCACTGGCGAGCGCAATCTCCACACTTGCGAAATAGAAATGGGTACGGCCAGAGAAGACAGCATAGGGGGCATCCAGGAGCAAATGGGAATAATAGAAATAACATGCAGCAGCACCAAAATAGTCAAGGGAATAGTGCCCAGAATCAGAATCAGGCTCAGGATCGAACCTCTACTCAGAATCAGAGCCAGCAGAACATGCAAAATGGGAATAGAGGAAAGGGCGGGACCTTTTTTGATACTCATGCCAATGCGTACTATAATAATAGCAGCAATTACACATCGGATGATGTGTTGTTTCCCCAATAGGACAGCCCAAGACAGGGGTTGGAACCCGTGTCTATTCCCATGAATCAGAAAGGACCCTACGTAGAAATGAAAGTCGGGAATAGGGAGCACAGCTTCCTTGTGGATACAGGGGCACAAAAGTGTTCGATAGACCATCACTTGGTTCCAGAGATACCACTGTCAGGGCATAGAAATATTTCAGTAGGATTCGCAGGTACCCAGTAGCAGTAACATTAGGCCCATTCACTGAATACTGTCCATTTCTCTTAACAGAGAATTGCGGAGAGAATCTTTTAGGATTAAATTTACTGAAAAAATTGAGTGCAATAATCCACTGTACACCAGATGGAGTATTTTTGACCATTTCACAACAGAATGTACCAGTATATGAATTTGTGTCCAAACCTTTCCCAGGCAAATTGAGTGTAGTGCCAACTTGTATATGGGCAATGAATGACAATGATGTTGGATGTTTGAAGATAGAACCAGTGAAAATTGCTTTGAAAGAAGGAATAACGTTACCGCGTATTCCGCAATATAAAATCTCAATAGAAGGAGAGAAAGGACTGAAAAGTATTGTTTCTGATTTTGTAAAATTGGGGCTGATTGAAGAGATTACAGGCAGTACATGTAACAGTCCCATTCTTCCGGTGTATAAGAAAGGAGGTAATGAGGTACCTTACCGTTTTATAATTGATCTGCGTGCATTAAACAAGGTGGTAGATCCCCAATTCCCGTTGGTCCCAGATGTAACCACGATTTTGACAATGATTCCTGCCTCGGCTGAGTATTTTAGTGTTATTGACTTGAAGAATGTGTTCTTTAGCATTCCAGTGCACAAGGAAAGCAGATATCTGTTCGCCTTTACGTTAGGAGGACCATCATTTACATTCACGCGCATTCCACAAGGCTACACAGAGAGTCTGGGTATTTACAGTAGAGCATTGAAAGAACAACTAGACATGCTAGAGTTACCAGCAGGTTGTGTATTGTTACAATATATAGATGATTTGTTGATTGCTGCAGATACAGAAGAGATTTGTAAAAAGATTACCGTTTTACTATTAACACACTTGGCAGCACATGGCCACAAAGCAAGTTTAAAGAAGTTTCAGTATTGTTGAAAGGAGGTGACTTATTTAGGTTACCTACTTTCGAAAGAAGGGAGAAGACTGACGCCAGAAAGAATAGAAAGCATTTCTGGTATGCCTATTCCAAAAACACAAAAAGGAGTCAGAGCTCCTTATTGTCGGCAGTGGATCGTGAATTTTGCTCTAATTGTGAAGCCAATGGTGGAGTTGACAAAGAAGGATGTTGTGATGCCTTTGCAGTGGAATGAAGAATGTCAGAGAGCATTTGATCTGCTCAAAACTGCATTGAGTTCTGCTCCAGTTTTGGGCACACCAAATTATGAAAAGATTTTCAGATTGTTTGTACACGAGAATGAAGGCTGCGCGTTGGCTGTTTTAACACAGTAACAAGGTGGAAGAAATAGGCCGTTCGGCTATTTTTCTTCTGCGCTGGACCCTGTAGCGCAAGCATTACCACGATGTTTGCGAGCTGTTGCAGCGGCTGCTGCGTCAGTGAAACAAACGGAAGGGATGGTATTGGGGCACACCTTAATTTTGATGGTGCCACATGCCATAGATATTCTACTCAATAGAACACAGACGGAACACCTCGCCTCAGCGAAATTGACTAGATATGAAATTGTCCTCTTTGCACCACACATCCAAATTATGAGGTGTAGCGCTTTGAATCCTGCAGAATTAATGCCACTGCCCATGGAAGAACTTGATGGGATTGAATCGTCTCCCCATGATTGTTTAATGGTTACTGGGGAAAAAACAAAGGGGAGAATTGATTTGACAGACACCCCACAAAGAGAGCCAGATGGAGAGGTATTTTGTGATGGCTCCTGTTTTTAACTACCTGATGGCACATCAACTGCTGCCTATGCTATCACCACATTAAAAAGTATTGTGGAGAGTAAAAGAATCCCCTACAACTCTGCCCAAGCGGCAGAGATAATAGTCTTGACCAGAGCTTGTTAGATTTCTGAAACTCTGAGTGTAAACATATATACTGACAGCCAATACGCCTTTGGTGTGGTTCATAACTTTGGCCGACTCTGGGCTGAGAGAGGTTTCCTAACTTCGTTGGGGCTAGAATACAGCATTGCCCTTTGATTGTACGATTGTTGTCCGCACTTACGTGCCCAAAGCACCTGGCAATAGTAAAATGTGAGGCGCATAAAAAAGTAACATGTAAAGTAGGAGAGGGAAACGCATTTGCAGACAATATTGCGAAGCAAACTGCCACTGACCTAAATATCAAAATGTTAACAGTACAGTCAGAGGAAGTGCCCTGCATGATAGAGAATGGAATTGCCACTGTCAAAGAGATGCAGGCAGAAGCCACTGCTGATGAAATACAAGGGTGGGCGGAGGGCTCTGCTAAATTAGATCTGGAGGGTTGCTGGGTAGACAAGAAGAGTAGAAACTGGATGCTGCCCAACTCCTATGTAACTGCAATGGTCACGATGGCCCACAGCCCTACTCATATTTGTGCCAAAAAGATAGTCCAACATCTAGCCACAGTATGGGAGAATGCGCACATAAAGAAAAATGCAGAGAGGTTGGTACAGAACTGTATCACGTGTCTACCACACAATGTGGGGAAGGGAACGGTGACTCCAACAGGCAGTTTTGGCCCTCTCTCTATGACTTTTGAGGTAATCCATTTTGATTTCATAGAGATGGAGGGATGCCAAAACTTGAAGTATGTCCTAGTGGTCATATGTGCATTTAGCAAATGGCTGGAAGCATATCCATTAAAAGACTGCACTGCCATGAGCACGGCAAAAGTAATTTTGAAGGAGTATTTCTCCCGTTTTGGCTTGCCCTGTGTCATATGGTCAGACAACGGTCCACATTTTGTGGGCGCAGTAATACTACAGATTTGTGCAGGTCTCCAGATCGATAAGCGATTCCATTGTTCTAGACACCCCATGTCAGCCAGTCTTATTGAACGCCACAACGCATCTTGAAATCTAAGATAAGCAAAATATGCGCAGGAAATAAGTTAACCTGGGTAGATGCATTACTGTTAGCGTTACTGTGCATGCGCACATCTGTGCAGGCAAGAACTGGTCTCTCCCCGTACGAAATCGTAATGGGGAGACCAACAAATGTTTGGTGTGCACCTCAGCCGAAAAGGCTGAGGGAACTTGAATACCCTGTGCTCAGCATTTATTGTAATCTGTTAATCCAAAAATTGGGTTTGATTCATCAGCAGGTGCAGGAGGCATTACTAATAAGATACACTGGCCCGGGACACGCCTTGGAGCCAGGAAACTGGGTGCTAATTAAGAACTTTGAGCGGAAGACATCATTAGCACCCAGATGGCGTGGACCCTATCTGATCCTCCTAACTATGCAAACGGCAATTCGGGTGGATGGGAGGAAGGCACGGATACATGCGACACACGCAAAAAAGGTCCGGTCACCATCTGAGAAATTGTTTGATTAAGACGACCAGAAAGAGACAGCAGTCCCAGTTCTTTGCCACAAAATCTGCCTGATCCTGAAACAAAGCCTGAAAAGATTGCTGTAAAAGAGGAAGGGGAAAGAGTGCCCTAACGTTGTTCAGCAGAATCTGCATCACTGCTGGCAGACACAAAACGTGTACCACTTTGACGCCCACCCTCTTTCATTGCGCCGCAGCCTGAAACGAAAGCTGCATCATCACTGTGGCACCCGCCATCATCCGCAATTGTGCCACAGGCTGACTCCAAGCTTGAGTCTGGAAGTGCATCCGCACTATTCATTAATCACACGATACCAGGAGCGAGGCAATACAATTTGCGGCCTTGGAAGAAGGAGTGATCAAACCTACATTTCCGTTGATCTTTTTGTTGCCTCTGTTTCCTATTCTCGGATGAAGTAGGAAACGGAGGCCTAGAGGAGAGCGGCGTGAGTGTTTTGTCCAAATTGGACAGCCCAATAAACGAGGCTCCTCGGTGCTAACATAAAATCCATGTGTCCTGAACCCATGCAAACGAACGGGGCGCACATGATTCGAAAGCAATTGATAACTGCTCTGGAGTTCTTTGAGCAATGTGCAGACGCACAAAGATCTTGCCCAAGGTATAGCAATTCAGGCTGCTGAGAACTGGCAGAACAGACTGTTGAAATGTATCAAACTTATTGACATTCCAACGAGTGCAACGGAGAGAGATATTCACGACGAACACTGCTGGAGAAGAAGAGCCGTGAGAGAAAAATGCCGGAATCAGCTTTTGTCCCCTCCTGCACCACTGCTGATAATGAATTAAACACAGAAACTGGAATATTACACAAAAAGAGTTACCGAAAAAATTGTATGCTGATCTTAACAATAATTATGTGCGTAATGAGTATAATATCCCCGATAATAACAGCACTGGTATTATGGTACTTGGAAGAAATGCACCTTTTAGAAAAACATCTCCACTACTGAAAGCCCTGTTCATGTAATTACTTACACTCTGTCCCCAATGGAAGAAAGACACAGGGAAGGATATGGTAACAATACATTTTTTCAAATAATGAATATGACACATTCAATTCTGAGAAAGAATAATTGTTGGGTGTGTGCCCATTTGCCACAGCAGGGTGGAAAAGGAATAGGTTGGTACATACAGCCATTGACATTGAGTTCTGCATGCAGTGCATCTCTGAGTATGTTATATAATGGAAAATGGAATAAAAGTTAAACGGGTCAACTAGATAGCACAAACATGAATGAATTTGAGGAGACAATCGTGAGACCTGTAGGCTGCTCTATATTTCATAGAGCACAAATGATAATGCCAGAAGCTACGCCCAAACCAATGCCACGAGATAGATTGTTCGTGCCACATAAATCATCTGCAATCACGTTTCATATGAGATTAGAAGGAAATAAAGATGCAGTGCCTCCCTCCTATACAGTAAACTACAGCCCACGTTCTGTTCCTTTTTGTTTAAAAAAGAAAGGCTCTTATTCAGTAGGGACATTCACTAGATGCATGAATATAGCGATTCTTGATAGGGAAGTAGAACCTGTATATGTAGGTGATCATGTGTTTTTTATATGTGGAGAAAAAGCATATCCCTGGTTGCCTAGAAATTATGGAGGTACTTGTTATTTAGGACTTTTGTTCCCAGGAGTGTTTCTTTTAAAAACAACAGACATAGCCAAACTATCTAGATCTAGGCCACAGAGGAGTAATGAAGACGGATTAATAGTAGAAGACATAGCAAAATCATGTATACCATTTATGGCGCAAGCAATAAATTCCTATACTATACGACAACTATCCAGAATCTTAGAGAAAACAATAAATGGAACAACAGATATATTATATAACATGACATTAGAGGAGAACGGGATTAGATTAATGACACTGCAAAATAGGATGGCTCTTGATGTAATTCTGGTTGATCGTGGTGGTGTTTGCAAAATTGTGGGATCAGCATGCTGTGTATTTGTAAACGACTCCTCTCCTATGATTTTTGAAGCAATAAGAAAGTTACACGTCTTGAGCTCTGAACTCCATACCCAAGAAGGGGGTTGGGATATAGGCTCCTGGTTCTGGGAATTATTATATTTGTGGGGATGGAAACTATTTGCGAACCTAGTAGCAGTACTAGGAATATTCATAACATGTTGTTGCTGCATACCCTGCCTACCTGTAATATGCACTGAAATAAGTGAAGAATGTGTACATATGATAGAGAAAAAAACCACTATTAAATCAAACACTCACGGTAATGATGAATCAAAGACAGTAAAAGAATTAATGTCAATTGACATTGATGACAATGAAGATGAGACCAGTAGTGTGCAAGACTCAGAATCTGAATCAGATACCGGGTCAGAAGAGGATGCAATGTACGGATGAAACATTTGTCATACGGCCAAAAGGAGGGTTTGTCGATCTAGAAAAAGTAGACACCCCTCGATCATAAGGCTATGTACTATGTTGGCTGAAGACCAACCATCTCATGCATTTAGTATTAGAAATATATAGCAATAAGCTTGACTAAGGTGCAGCCATTTTAAAGCGACTGAAATCGCCATTTTGTTTTCTCTAATGTTTGCTTTTTGCCTTCTGTTAAACTGCTTTGCTGAAATATTATTTTGCTTCACTGGTGCACAATGCAAGGCTGTGAGAGGCATGTTGAAACATAACGCAGTAACCCAGACATAAATGCCCAGTCTCTTCCCTCACATATCCTTGGAGGGTGAGCAGCAAGGCATTCTAATCAGTACAGCAGGTGCCATATAGTCTCGGTAGCAAAGTAGAAATGCTGGGAGCGAACATTAAATGACTTGAATTATGCTCTTCTTTGCGGCCCCCTTTCCCGAGCCCGGTAGAGCCCCGGAGAGCAAGTTGACACCTAGCACACGAATAGAAACTAGGAGATAGCAAGGCCTGGAATGCGTCTCTCCCTACGCACAGCTTGCTTGCAGAGACAGAAGCATCGTGTTCTTTAAAACAAAGACTTATGTCTGTGGGCTTACAAAATTGCAAACTGTTACTAAATGCATGTTTGAAGGTGTCATACTCGTCACCATTGTCAATCATCATGCCTAGTTCAAAGGAAATGTAATAGGGGCGGTATAAGTTATGACACAGACTGATTACTAGATGCTTGTTTTGTATATATGTAACTGTTGTATGAATTTCTCTCTCTTGCGTCCCCCGAGGTCTGGTAGACACACGTCGTGGGGCGTGGGACCAGTTGGCCAACTGAGACTATTTGCTTTGCAATAAACCCTAGATTATGGGAATACAACCTCGTGCCTGGCGTATCAGTTTGTGTGTGGTGATTGTGCCTTGTTTCCACAAACCAGGGTCCCTCAGGGGCCCCTTCACCACTTGTAAGTTAGATTTGCTTCATTTGAGTGACGGTATTGGTAGCTGATTTAAGGCTATTTACCAGTGATGTGAGCCACGCCCAATCTTTAATAACTGCTGATAGAGATGCATGTTGCACCAGGACAGTTTCATTAGCAGGATCTTTTAGTGCATTATTAGCAGATGGTGCAGTCTCCAATATGTTTTCTTTGTCCTGGATTTCAAGGAACTTTAGGGCAACATCTTTAGAGGAAAATAGTTGCGGGGTCAGGCCAAGTAGTTTGAAGTCTGACCTATGGTTCCATATCATTTTTATAATGATAGCCGAGTGGAACTGACAAATCATGCGTGAGTTGTTGAGCTGAATCAGGGTGACTCAGTGTCTTCAGAATTAAGTACTCTTAACATGGGAATGTCCTTAAAGGATTGGAGCATAAAGGATCGATTGAGTCTGGGTCTCCCATTTTTTTAGACATCACTTAGCCAGCGAACAATGGTAACGTTGTCAGCTGTGAATTCAGCTACTGGGAGATGTCACTTGTGTCTGGAAGTAACATTCCCACCTTGTGGGTTGTTTCGCTGAGGCCTACCTTAATGCTTTTAGTAAGCGGATAGAAGGTTGTTAATTGGGTTTGTTTTGTAGCTAGAATTCCTTTTGCCAAGGCAGAGGCACTCATAACAATGTCAACTTCGCCATCAGGTATTGACCCCGGTGTATCCAGGTCAACAGAAGGAATAGCTTCAGTGGATCCCATGTTTTCATTTTTTCTTTTTGTTGAGTTTTTTTATAGTGTTTTTTATAATTTGTTTTCGCTTTTTTAGGTAGAGCATTGTTAGGGATAATTCTCCAGAATGGCTAATTTCCCTTACCTATTGAGTCCCACAGCAGCTTTGCTAGATTTCTAGGATTAATGTTTTTCACCTGGTAAGAGTGTGAGACTTTTTTCCCACTCTTGCATGTGTTTTGCTGTGTGTTTTACATTTTTGTGTTCATAGACTGGGGAGCCTCACCTACTCCATAGGCATCATCTTTTTACTGTGTGTCACACAGCACCTTTAGTGCAGTGACACAGGGTTGCCTTTTTCAGACTTCCCACTTTAAACTCCATTTTCTGGGACTGACTACTGTCTCCCAGAACATGTAAAGTTGCCATTGACTTTATTAGTCTTTTTAAATTCACAGACCCAGTTCAAATGATCTTCCATAGAGTACTGGAAAGGGTTAATAGTTATCCCTTTTTGTCTGTCTCTCATGGAACATTATTTTGTTCCTCTTTCTTGAAGATTGGGCTGGTGGCAGTGGTATCTACCATTTTTTCCCTACCGCAGACTATGAAAATTGCCTTGGTACTGTTTTAGGCTATGTTAGTAGCCTCAAACTTGAATCCACTGGACCCCTTTTACTTTTATTTGGTTCCGGCTGGATTTATTTGCCATTTCTTTTTGTAAAGGTCTTTCATGTGTTTTACTCTGCGTGTCAAACCATGTTTGGTTCCTTTGTTCGCCGTCCGTTGGTGGGCTTCTATACAGAAGCCCTCCTTAGGCGCCTGAGAGTCTAGGTAGACAGGATGTGAGGGAGGGGATTTAGGCTCCCTGCACAGGGTCTCTATGGAGACCCAAGTCGCACTCTTGTTTGATTGTCTAGGTGACTGTCCTGCCAGGACAGCCACCCTGCTGTGTGATTGACAGCCAAGCTGTGTGAATGGGGAAAGCTGCATAAAAAGCAGGTCTCTGGGACTTGGAAGGCAGAGTCGCCGCTGGATCAAGAGAACCGAAGAGAAGCTGAAGGAAGAGGACGGCTGCAACTACTGAACCTCCCGTTGAAGCCCTGCTCTGGGTCCGAATCTTCTAAACTTCGACGACAGAGAAGATCTGCAAGGAATCTTCTTCCCTTGAGCTGGTGGGACCAACCAGTTCACCAAACACAAAGCAAGGCTTCCCTCCCCTGGTCGAATTTGCTGTGCACCGCTGCAGTGAACCGGATAGCCAGGAGGACCGGACCCTGTTTGAGGTTTAAAGAGCGCACCTTTTATTTGTCGCTTTGCTCTGCTGCTGGTTTCTTCCCTGGGCAGTGAAGGACCCTCCAGTCTTCCTCCTTCTTGTCAGTCCGACGTTCGCTTAAGGAACTGTGAGCCTGCAGGACCTGCCAGGAAATTCTGCCTCAGCTACAGCATCTTTCTTCTACTAAGGTACTGTTCAAATCTAGTCGTTCGTTCCGTCCGATCGGGTGAAAGTGTTTGAAATATTTTGCTAATCCGAGGGCTTGTCCTTCTCAACTCTTTTAAATAACTTTCCGTCCGACCAACTTCGTTTCGAGGGTCTTGGCAAAGACTTAGCCGCAAACTACTCTGAACTGTGCGATCCTCTGCAAAAACTGTGAACCATTAACATTTGCACAGGCCTATTGATTTGAATCCTAGTAGTAGTAAGCCTTTTCTAGATTGCCCTGCCTACTTATTTGTTGGTGCTGCTTGATAATGAATAACCTTGGGGGTCATTACGAGGTTGGAGGTAAGGGAAAAACGATGCCGGTAATGGATTACCGGCATTGCTTACCACTCTGCACGATTATGACATGCCAACCCGCTATTAGTGGCACCGTAATTAACGGTGTTGCTAATAGCGGCCTAGGCGCGGGCACATGACCCTTCATGCCGGCAATACAGGCATGGCGTAAACAGGAGACCATCACAAGTCAGGTGGACATGCAAATAACGGCCTACTGAAGCCCGAAAAGTACCTTACCGGCATGGAGCAAATACCAGCATCGCGGACCACCCGTAAACGGCCATGTGCCGTGTTCCCAACTGCCACAGGTGCACACAATCAGCACAGGTGGAGGCAATATAGACTGGGCCAGCACAAAAGGAGCACACCCCACCCCTTCCCTCACCCAGTCACACACCAAAATGATTCCAATACTACTAGCAATGCTGGGGCTGGAGGACATGATTGCAGTGGAACTCCAGCAACAACAACAACAACAGGCAGCACAGAGGAGACGCAGGAGGAGAATGAGGGTTAGGCAGGGCCAGCATGCCCCACCAGTGCAGCCAGTGGTACCACGCAGGCAGCCCCCAATCCCTCGCATCAGAGCCAGTCCATTCAAACTAACCCCTGAGCAGATCCACACACTGTACCGTCTGAACCGGGACACCATCACCACCATTGTGGACATGATACATGACGACATTGTCAGCATGATTGAAATACGCACCGCCATCCCACTCCTACTGAAGGTAGTGTCTGTGCTCCACTTCCTACAGGCCACAGGCACCTACCAGCACACAGTGGGGCACATGCATGGCATATCACAACCATTATGCTCACGTATGCTGAACCAAGTGCTTGATGCCCTCCTGAAGCACACAGGCGACCACATTTTCCTACCACGGACAGCCCAGGAGATCTCCAACACCAAAGTTGGTTTCCATTCACTGGCCGGCATCCCTGGTTGCATTGGCGCCATCGACTGCACCCATGTGGAATTGGTGGTCCCGCATGCCATGGAGGTTGTGTACCGCAACTGTAACTTATACCACTCCATCAATGTGCAAATGGTATGTGACTCAAACAAGATGATCACACATTGTTGTGCCCGATTTCCCGGATCAACCCATGATTCAATGGTCATGCTGAACTCCATGATACCACGCTACATGGAGCAACATGCAGGGCAGAGATCCTGGCTTCTCGGTGACTTGCATGTTAGGCTCATGGAAATGCGATGTGGGTAGGTGATTGGGGCGAGAGATGCATGCCTCACCTGGCTGAGATGGGGGGGAGATGCATACTTCACCTGGCTGAGAGTGCCTGAGAGAATGGACCATGCTCATACCCCAAAGCAGGCCAGACTGGACCTGACACCTGACCCCAAAATGCAAGACGTAAGCTGCCCTACCATGAAAATGATGCAGTGTTACAACCATTCCACAGCCATCAACATGTGCACTGTACATAATCAGACCGTATCCCCCGCAACACAATGCAGCTACAAGCAATTAGTATGGCCAATGCACAGCACCAAACACCATCAACAGAAAGGACAGTCCTCTATTACTGCGTACAAATGAGTCACATGAGGGCCAAATACATTAAAACACCACTACACTAACACAGAGGTCCACCAAAACTGCATGTCATCATTTGTTGTGCATAGTGAGATCATCATGAGGGGAAAGAGTGCCCTAACGTTGTTCAGCAGAATCTGCATCACTGCGGGCAGACACAAAACGTGTACCACTTTGACGCCCACCCTCTTTCATTGCGCCGCAGCCTAAAACGAAAGCTGCATCATCACTGTGCCACCCGCCATCATCCGCAATTGTGCCACAGGCTGACTCCAAGCTTGAGTCTGGAAGTGCATCCGCACTATTCATTAATCACACGATACCAGGAGCGAGGCAATACAATTTGCGGCCTTGGAAGAAGGAGTGATCAAACCTACATTTCTGTTGATCTTTTTGTTGCCTCTGTTTCCTATTCTCGGATGAAGTAGGAAACGGAGGCCTAGAGGAGAGCGGCGTGAGTGTTGTGCAAATTGGACAGCCCAATAAACGAGGCTCCTCGGTGCTAACATAAAATCCATGTGTCCTGAACCCATGCGAACGAACGGGGCGCACATGATTTGAAAGCAATTGATAACTGCTCTGGAGTTCTTTGAGCAATGTGCAGACGCACAAAGATCTTGCCCAACGTATAGCAATTCAGGCTGCTGAGAACTGGCAGAACAGACTGTTGAAATGTATCAAACTTATTGACATTCCAACGAGTGCAACGGAGAGAGATATTCACGACGAACACTGCTGGAGAAGAAGAGCCGTGAGAGAAAAATGCCGGAATCAGCTTTTGTCCCCTCCTGCACCACTGCTGATAATGAATTAAACACAGAAACTGGAATATTACACAAAAAGAGTTACCGAAAAAATTGTATGCTGATCTTAACAATAATTATGTGCGTAATGAGTATAATATCCCCGATAATAACAGCACTGGTATTATGGTACTTGGAAGGAATGCACCTTTTAGAAATTCTCTTGCACGTGAAAAACATCTCCACTACTGAAAGCCCTGTTCATGTAATTACTTACACTCTGTCCCCAATGGAAGAAAGACACAGGGAAGGATACGGTAACAATACATTATTTCAAATAATGAATATGACACATTCAATTCTGAGAAAGAATAATTGTTGGGTGTGTGCCCATTTGCCACAGCATGGTGGAAAAGGAATAGGTTGGTACATACAGCCATTGACATTGAGTTCTGCATGCAGTGCATCTCTGAGTACGTTATATAATGGAAAATGGAATGAAAGTTAAACGGGTCAACTAGATAGCACAAACATGAATGAATTTGAGGAGACAATCGTGAGACCTGTAGGCTGCTCTATATTTCATAGAGCACAAATGATAATGCCAGAAGCTACGCCCAAACCAATGCCACGAGATAGATTGTTCGTGCCACATAAATCATCTGCAATCACGTTTCATATGAGATTAGAAGGAAATAAAGATGCAGTGCCTCCCTCCTATACAGTAAACTACAGCCCACGTTCTGTTCCTTTTTGTTTAAAAAAGAAAGGCTCTTATTCAGTAGGGACATTCACTAGATGCATGAATATAGCGATTCTTGATAGGGAAGTAGAACCTGTATATGTAGGTGATCCTGTGTGTTTTATATGTGGAGAAAAAGCATATCCCTGGTTGCCTAGAAACTATGGAGGTACTTGTTATTTAGGACTTTTGTTCCCAGGAGTGTTTCTTTTAAAAACAACAGACATAGCCAAACTATCTAGATCTAGGCCACAGAGGAGTAATGGAGACGGATTAATAGTAGAAGACATAGCAAAATCATGTATACCATTTATGGCGCAAGCAATAAATTCCTATACTATACGACAACTATCCAGAATCTTAGAGAAAACAATAAATGGAACAACAGATATATTATATAACATGACATTAGAGGAGAACGGGATTAGATTAATGACACAGCAAAATAGGATGGCTCTTGATGTAATTCTGGTTGATCGTGGTGGTGTTTGCAAAATTGTGGGATCAGCATGCTGTGTATTTGTAAACGACTCCTCTCCTATGATTTTTGAAGCAATAAGAAAGTTACACGTCTTGAGCTCTGAACTCCATACCCAAGAAGGGGGTTGGGATATAGGCTCCTGGTTCTGGGAATTATTATATTTGTGGGGATGGAAACTATTTGTGAACCTAGTAGCAGTACTAGGAATATTCATAACATGTTGTTGCTGCATACCCTGCCTACCTGTAATATGCACTGAAATAAGTGAAGAATGTGTACATATGATAGAGAAAAAAAGCACTATTAAATCAAACACTCACGGTAATGATGAATCAAAGACAGTAAAAGAATTAATGTCAATTGACATTGATGACAATGAAGATGAGACCAGTAGTGTGCAAGACTCAGAATCTGAATCAGATACCGGGTCAGAAGAGGATGCAATGTACGGATGAAACATTTGTCATACGGCCAAAAGGAGGGTTTGTCGATCTAGAAAAAGTAGACACCCCTCGATCATAAGGCTATGTACTATGTTGGCTGAAGACCAACCATCTCATGCATTTAGTATTAGAAATATATAGCAATAAGCTTGACTAAGGTGCAGCCATTTTAAAGCGACTGAAATCGCCATTTTGTTTTCTCTAATGTTTGCTTTTTGCCTTCTGTTAAACTGCTTTGCTGAAATATTATTTTGCTTCACTGGTGCACAATGCAAGGCTGTGAGAGGCATGTTGAAACATAACGCAGTAACCCAGACATAAATGCCCAGTCTCTTCCCTCACATATCCTTGGAGAGTGAGCAGCAAGGCATTCTAATCAGTACAGCAGGTGCCATATAGTCTCGGTAGCAAAGTAGAAATGCTGGGAGCGAACATTAGATGACTTGAATTATGCTCTTCTTTGCGGCCCCCTTTCCTGAGCCCGGTAGAGCCCCGGAGAGCAAGTTGACCCCCAGCACACGAATAGAAACTAGGAGATAGCAAGGCCTGGAATGTGTCTCTCCCTACGCACAGCTTGCTTGCAGAGACAGAAGCATCGTGTTCTTTAAAACAAAGACTTATGTCTGTGGGCTTACAAAATTGCAAACTGTTACTAAATGCATGTTTGAAGGTGTCATACTCGTCACCATTGTAAATCATCGTGCCTAGTTCAAAGGAAATGTAATAGGGGCGGTATAAGTTATGACACAGACTGATTACTAGATGCTTGTTTTGTATATATGTAACTGTTGTATGAATTTCTCTCTCTTGCATCCCCCGAGGTCTGGTAGACACATGTCGTGGGGCGGGGGACCAGTTGGCCAACTGAGACTATTTGCTTTGCAATAAACCCTAGATTATGGGAATACAACCTCGTGCCTGGCGTATCAGTTTGTGTGTGGTGATTGTGCCTTGTTTCCACAAACGAGGGTCCCTCAGGGGCCCCTTCACCACTTGTAAGTTAGATTTGCTTCATTTGAGTGACGGTATTGGTAGCTGATTTAAGGCTATTTACCAGTGATGTGAGCCGCGCCCAATCTTTAATAACTGCTGATAGAGATGCATGTTGCGCCAGGACAGTTTCATTAGCAGGATCTTTTAGTGCATTATTAGCAGATGGTGCAGTCTCCAATATGTTTTCTTTGTCTTGGATTTCAAGGAACTTTAGGGCAACATCTTTAGAGGAGAATAGTTGCGGGGTCAGGCCAAGTAGATTGAAGTCTGACCTATGGTTCCATATCATTTTTATAATGAATGCCGAGTGGAACTGACAAATCATGCGTGAGTTGTTGAGCTGAATCAGGGTGACTCAGTGTCTTCAGAATTAAGTACTCTTAACATGGGAATGTCCTTAAAGGATTGGAGCATAAAGGATCGATTGAGTCTGGGTCTCCCATTTTTTTAGACATCACTTAGCCAGCGAACAATGGTAACGTTGTCAGCTGTGAATTCAGCTACTGGGAGATGTCACTTGTGTCTGGAAGTAACATTCCCACCTTGTGGGTTGTTTCGCTGAGGCCTACCTTAATGCTTTTAGTAAGCGGATAGAAGGTTGTTAATTGGGTTTGTTTTGTAGCTAGAATTCCTTTTGCCAAGGCAGAGGCACTCGTAACAATGTCAACTTCGCCATCAGGTATTGACCCCGGTGTATCCAGGTCAACAGAAGGAATAGCTTCAGTGGATCCCATGTTTTCATTTTTTCTTTTTGTTGAGTTTTTTTATAGTGTTTTTTAAAATTTGTTTTCGCTATTTTAGGTAGAGCATTGTTAGGGATAATTCTCCAGAATGGCTAATTTCCCTTACCTATTGAGTCCCACAGCAGCTTTGCTAGATTTCTAGGATTTATCTTTTTCACCTGGTAAGAGTGTGAGACTTTTTTCCCACTCTTGCATGTGTTTTGCTGTGTGTTTTACATTTTTGTGTTCATAGACTGGGGAGCCTCACCTACTCCATAGGCATCATCTTTTTACTGTGTGTCACACAGCACCTTTAGTGCAGTGACACAGGGTTGCCTTTTTCAGACTTCCCACTTTAAACTCCATTTTCTGGGACTGACTACTGTATCCCAGAACATGTAAAGTTGCCATTGACTTTATTAGTCTTTTTAAATTCACAGACCCAGTTCAACTGATCTTCCATAGAGTACTGGAAAGGGTTAATAGTTATCCCTTTTTTTCTGTCTCTCAGGGAACATTATTTTGTTCCTCTTTCTTGAAGATTGGGCTGGTGGCAGTGGTATCTACCATTTTTTCCCTACCGCAGACTATGAAAATTGCCTTGGTACTGTTTTAGGCTATGTTAGTAGCCTCAAACTTGAATCCACTGGACCCCTTTTACTTTTATTTGGTTCCGGCTGGATTTATTTGCCATTTCTTTTTGTAAAGGTCTTTCATGTGTTTTACTCTGCGTGTCAAACCATGTTTGGTTCCTTTGTTCGCCGTCCGTTGGTGGGCTTCTGTACAGAAGCCCTCCTTAGGCGCCTGAGAGTCTAGGTAGACAGGATGTGAGGGCGGGGATTTAGGCTCCCTGCACAGGGTCTCTATGGAGACCCAAGTCGCACTCTTGTTTGATTGTCTAGGTGACTGTCCTGCCAGGACAGCCACCCTGCTGTGTGATTGACAGCCAAGCTGTGTGAATGGGGAAAGCTGCATAAAAAGCAGGTCTCTGGGACTTGGAAGGCAGAGTCGCCGCTGGATCAAGAGAACCGAAGAGAAGCTGAAGGAAGAGGACGGCTGCAACTACTGAACCTCCCGTTGAAGCCCTGCTCTGGGTCCGAATCTTCTAAACTTCGACGACAGAGAAGATCTGCAAGGAATCTTCTTCCCTTGAGCTGGTGGGACCAACCAGTTCACCAAACACAAAGCAAGGCTTCCCTCCCCTGGTCGAATTTGCTGTGCACCGCTGCAGTGAACCGGATAGCCAGGAGGACCGGACCCTGTTTGAGGTTTAAAGAGTGCACCTTTTATTTGTCGCTTTGCTCTGCTGCTGGTTTCTTCCCTGGGCAGTGAAGGACCCTCCAGTCTTCCTCCTTCTTGTCAGTCCGACGTTCGCTTAAGGAACTGTGAGCCTGCAGGACCTGCCAGGAAATTCTCCCTCAGCTACAGCATCTTTCTTCTACTAAGGTACTGTTCAAATCTAGTCGTTCGTTCCGTCCGATCGGGTGAAAGTGTTTGAAATATTTTGCTAATCCGAGGGCTTGTCCTTCTCAACTCTTTTAAATAACTTTCCGTCCGACCAACTTCGTTTCGAGGGTCTTGGCAAAGACTTAGCCGCAAACTACTCTGAACTGTGCGATCCTCTGCAAAAACTGTGAACCATTAACATTTGCCCAGGCCTATTGATTTGAATCCTAGTAGTAGTAAGCCTTTTCTAGATTGCCCTGCCTACTTATTTGTTGGTGCTGCTTGATAATGAATAACCTTGGGGGTCATTACGAGGTTGGAGGTAAGGGAAAAACGATGCCGGTAATGGATTACCGGCATTGCTTACCACTCTGCACGATTATGACATGCCAACCCGCTATTAGTGGCACCGTAATTAACGGTGTTGCTAATAGCGGCCTAGGCGCGGGCACACGACCCTTCATGCCGGCAATACAGGCATGGCGTAAACAGGAGACCATCACAAGTCAGGTGGACATGCAAATAACGGCCTACTGAAGCCCGAAAAGTACCTTACCGGCATGGAGCAAATACCGGCATCGCGGACCACCCGTAAACGGCCATGTGCCGTGTTCCCAACTGCCACAGGTGCACACAATCAGCACAGGTGGAGGCAATATAGACTGGGCCAGCACAAAAGGAGCACACCCCACCCCTTCCCTCACCCAGTCACACACCAAAATGATTCCAATACTACTAGCAATGCTGGGGCTGGAGGACATGATTGCAGTGGAACTCCAGCAACAACAACAACAACAGGCAGCACAGAGGAGACGCAGGAGGAGAATGAGGGTTAGGCAGGGCCAGCATGCCCCACCAGTGCAGCCAGTGGTACCACGCAGGCAGCCCCCAATCCCTCGCATCAGAGCCAGTCCATTCAAACTAACCCCTGAGCAGATCCACACACTGTACCGTCTGAACCGGGACACCATCACCACCATTGTGGACATGATACATGACGACATTGTCAGCCTGATTGAAATACGCACCGCCATCCCACTCCTACTGAAGGTAGTGTCTGTGCTCCACTTCCTACAGGCCACAGGCACCTACCAGCACACAGTGGGGCACATGCATGGCATATCACAACCATTATGCTCACGTATGCTGAACCAAGTGTTTGATGCCCTCCTGAAGCACACAGGCGACCACATTTTCCTACCACGGACAGCCCAGGAGATCTCCAACACCAAAGTTGGTTTCCATTCACTGGCCGGCATCCCTGGTTGCATTGGCGCCATCGACTGCACCCATGTGGAATTGGTGGTCCCGCATGCCATGGAGGTTGTGTACCGCAACCGTAACTTATACCACTCCATCAATGTGCAAATGGTATGTGACTCAAACAAGATCATCACACATTGTTGTGCCCGATTTCCCGGATCAACCCATGATTCAATGGTCATGCTGAACTCCATGATACCACGCTACATGGAGCAACATGCAGGGCAGAGATCCTGGCTTCTCGGTGACTTGCATGTTAGGCTCATGGAAATGCGATGTGGGTAGGTGATTGGGGGGAGAGATGCATGCCTCACCTGGCTGAGATGGGGGGGAGATGCATACTTCACCTGGCTGAGAGTGCCTGAGAGAATGGACCATGCTCATACCCCAAAGCAGGCCAGACTGGACCTGACACCTGACCCCAAAATGCAAGACGTAAGCTGCCCTACCATGAAAATGATGCAGTGTTACAACCATTCCACAGCCATCAACATGTGCACTGTACATAATCAGACCGTATCCCCCGCAACACAATGCAGCTACAAGCAATTAGTATGGCCAATGCACAGCACCAAATACCATCAACAGAAAGGACAGTCCTCCATTACTGCGTACAAATGAGTCACATGAGGGCCAAATACATTAAAACACCACTACACTAACACAGAGGTCCACCAAAACTGCATGTCATCATTTGTTGTGCATAGTGAGATCATCATGAGGCTGCCATCAACGGTGACAGGATGAAAGCATAGAAATGACTGCACATCAGCCAGATCATGGGAACAACCAGTGTGGACTAACACAGTGCATGAGCACTCACAAGGAATAGGACCCCCCTGCGCCCACTAGATGATGGCACGCACACCTGTCCATAAGAGGAATACACACATAGCAGTCACATCGTGTGTCTCTATTCATGCTTGGATATGTGGTTGCAAACAGGAAATAAATGCATGCTATGGTGTCATTGATACAGGTCCCATATGATGTGATGACTTACACATATACATTGTTGCCCACATGCAGGTGATGCAGGCTATCCCTTGAAGAGGTGGCTCATTACCCCAGTCCGGAACCCACAGAACAGGCACGAGGAGGACTCAGCAGGTCTGGTGGGGCACTCCTGTGCGGCCATGAGAAGGTGGGCAAGATCGTCATGGCATATGTCATGCTACACAATATGTGCATCAGACAGAATGTGCCTCTGCCCCCTGACGCTGAACTGCAACCCCCTGACAATGAGGATGAGGAGGGTGGAGATGGGGCTGCACTTCAGGGAGGCAGCGATGCACAGGAGGGACGTGACATGCGTCTGACTCTGATTAACCAATGTTTCTAGCACACATGGATGGGAGTGTGACATGGAGGTGGCACTCAGGGCACTGGGTGTGTCAGGAACACAGACACTGTAGACTGTTCACCAATAAAGCACACGTACACAATAAGAAATGTCCGCACATGTGAATTATGATTTTCTAACAAGTGTATTAAAGAAACACAACAAAGTGCACAAGCCCTCCACCCCACACACCCTCTCCCCCTCCCCCCTGAACTCCCCCACACACCCTCTCCTCCTGCCCCCCTCAACTCCCCCACACACTCTCTCCCCCTCCCCCCTCAACTTCCCCACACATGGTGTGCACTCGCATGCACCGTAAGTCAACATGAGTTCAGGATGCCTGCCAGAACCTACACCCCTTCTCCTCCTCCGGCATCAGGTGGACCCTTGGCCGACCTGTGCAGGTTCCACCCAGACCTACGCAGGGGCCTGGACCCCGTGGAGCTGGCATTCGACGATGTGGCAGGTTGTTCAGCCACCTGTGCTGGAACCATGGTCTGCATTGCTGCCACCATTTGGGGAAGAACCTGCCTCATTGCTGCCAATTCACCACAAATGTCTTTGGAGCTTGTCTCAATAGCAGATTTGATGGAAGAGGTGCATTCCCTCATCTCATCCCTTGCATGTCCACATTCTGTGATATGCTGGGTTAACAGCCCTGCCAGCTCCTCCTGCCACTGTTGAATTGCCCTCATCCCCTCTTGGCTGTTTGGGACACTGGTGGTGCTATGAGGTGCCACTGCCATCGTTGGTTCCTCATGCAGGCTTTGCGGGGGGTTGAAACTGGCGGCCCATGACTTCCCAGGAGACAGCTCATGGCTGTTGATGTTGTCAATGCTGGTTGGTGAGAGTTGTGGCGAATGCGGTGGTCCTGTAGTGGCAGTAGTGCCTTGTGTGAGACTTTCTTCCTCATCGTCGGACATGGCTGCTGTGGCAGCTGTCTCCCCAACAATACTGCTGGCACCCGAAACAGTGCCTTCAGCCACTGGCTCCTGGGTGTTGGTGACTGGTGTGGGTGCTCTGGTGTTGGTCGTAATGGACATTGGTGCTGGGGTTGTCTTGACCTTGCGCAATACTGCAGGTTTCCCTCTTCCCCTTGATGTAGAGGGGCAGTTTGGTCTCTCCATGCCCCTGGCCTTCTTGTGGGGCGATGCAGCATCCTCCCTGGTGTCCTGGTCATGGGTGTCTGATTGCGTGCTTGTGGGGGAGCAAGAGAGAGAGGGCATTAGTGATGGGTCAACGTGCATCAGGCAGGCATTGGGGTTGCTGTCTTTCTATGGAATGGCAGGAGATTGCCATTGGGGTAGTGACATACGGGTTGCTTGGCTTTTCGGTGGGTAATGAAGGGATGCGTCTGGGAAGAGACATATATGGGGTGCATCATGCATGTCGACGAGTTGGTGCTGTGCACTGCCTGTAGGCAGTCTTGCAAAAATGTGTCTGGCGGACCCTGCCTTCCATCATTGCACTGTCAGTTCAAGGGGACATCATCGTGTTGTACTTTAGAGTGTTTATTTTGCGACACCTACCGGCATCTGCCGATGACGGGGCTTCTCACTCCATGTCCCCCACTCCTTCTATGGCCTCCATCCCAATTGTGCTTGCGGAGATCTCCTCCCACGGTTGCAACTTGATGGGGGAGTCAGCGCCACCACCTGTTGCCATCCCCTGGTTCCGGTTGACTGCGAGGATGTTGCGCACGTGTAAGCGCAGGTCGTCCCAACGCTTCCGGATGTCTTTCAGTGTGCGCGGGGTGCTGCCAACGGCACTCACTTTCTGCGACACCTCCGCCCATATCGCCTTCTTGCGCAGCAATGCGGGTCGGGACATGTTGGTTGAAAAAACAACATCTGCATGTTCTTGCAGTGTCTCGGTGAGCATGTTCAGCTCCTCCTGTGAGAAGCGCTCCTTGCGCAGGCGGTCTGCGTTTTTAAAGTGATTTTCGCATTCTTATATGCTGCAGGTAATGGTACAGGTGTGGTAGAGGTGTGGTCGGGATTTGGGTCATGATTACAGAGGATGGCAATGGATTGTGTTTTTAGAGATGGCCGCCGTGCTATTTCTCGTTCCGGTGCGATGACGCTATTTCTGGTTCCGCTTATAAGCAATCACCGCTAATAGCGGTCACCGCTAATTCAGATGGCTTGGATGGCGGTGGAGCTATCTACGCTTTGCGCAATGCCGATAAGGGCGATTTTTCCCCTTTTTACCGGCAGGGCGGTATGGTCGTTACCGGCATGGCGCAAAGCTCGTGCCCGCAAAGTCGTAATAGGCCGCTTTTAGCGGTCCATTAACAGCACAGACATGGTATTTGCTCAATGCCGGTAATGACCGGTACTTACCTCCAACCTCGTGATGAGGCCCTTTGTCTTTCCCTCCCTTTTTAAATTGCTGGAGTGCCATTTTGAACACACTTCATTTTGAGCTTAACTTGTCCAGAATTCATTGGGTGGTGTCTAGTGTATTAAGATTGTGATTTTCTGCTGCTTTATATTAGAATTGTTGTACAATTGTTTTACAAATGATGGTGTAAATAAATGTATATTCTTTTACTCAGAAACCTTGAGTCAGTGTTTGTTTGAACCATAGTAATTGCTGTCCTTTGTGTAACTATTGATACTGCTCACTTGCTCTTGAGATAAGTCTGGCTGCTCAGCCATCGCTACCACTTTTACTGTGTAGTACAGGCTTGTACCAAAGGTGAATTTGTACTTGCACTTGTAGTCTTAATTGTGTGTGGTGTTCCCAAAGGGTACTGCATATAATTCTGCCTAACAAGCATCTTTTAGTTCAAGGCCATTTTGCTTTCCTTATCGAGTTGGTTCAAATCCAACACGCGTCTTCATTGGATAAATTGCATATATCTTTCATCTGTGAATTATGCTTCTTTAACTTGAGGGGAGCCAGATGTTATGTCTTTTTGCTGCCCACCTGACGCTGACGATGTCTCAAAGCCCTTCTCTTGAGAGCTCTAGAGTGCATCCTTTTTTCTCTACGAGATATGAAGTGTCTAGGGGAACTCCCTTCAGCAGATTTAGTAAACCCTCCTGTATGTCTACACTACACTCCATTCCTCTTGCTTGCCGTTCAATGAGATTAGTCAGGCCTGTCATGGATGAAATTCCGTTCAGGGGCTGAATCTTGAGGAGGATGATCATAGTTCTGGTGATAGGGTGAGTTACCATTTGGTTGAATTTGATAACATTTTCTAACTGTACAATTTTTGCAGTGTTAAGGGTCATCGTTTTTTCATCTACACGGGAAAGTGAGGGATTGGCTAGGGCCGGTGCATAGGATCGTACATGAGGTCTCACTGGATTCTCAGTGGAGGTCGTTTGCATCGACCCCTCGTATACATAAGTGGTAGAGGTTTGAGAGCTCTGTGACTTTACAGTGGCATTGCACGTTTACAGGGTTTGCAGCATTAAGTGCCATAATCGCTTCGTGGGCGCACATAAACCTTTCCAATGTATTCAATTTCGATAGTTTATCAGCTGATGAGGTTTTTAGTTCTTTGATCTCATAGTTGGTTCCATCATGACCCTTATGTAGCAGATTTAGAATGCGCGTTAATACAGGAAACGTCATTTCAGAACCCTGTAGATCTTGTGATGTAAGCAGATTGAATGGAGAGGCAATTTTAGATGCCTCGTGTGCATTCTGGAGGTTGGGGGGGTTTAAGTTGTTGTACTGGGCTAGAACAAGTCTGAGGTTCATAAGTTAATTCGGGGCTTGGAGTTGGGTCATTACCCACACTGGGTGTGCATGCTGTACTCTGAAATTCGGGCAATTGTAATGCCTCATGGGGACACCATAGGGTGGTCGGTCCTACGTCAGTAATTTCATTAAATTTATGGTTAAAGAAATGTACATTACCAATTCCCCCAGCTCTTGCCACTACTGGGGTAGATGGACCAAGAGAAAGGCGTACTCTTTTCTCTAGTTCGGCCATTACTGCTGGCGCCAACATCGAGATATCCAAGAGTGGGCAGAAGGGTATCTCAGATTCAGGTAAGATGATGCCCGTCTGTGGCTGTTTTTCGTGAATGCTAAGGAAGCTCTGCTGGATAGAAAAGTCCAAATATTGAGCTGACTTAAGGGGAAAAGAGTATCTTTCTCGTGCTCCATCGGAGGGGCAGGCACCTGCGCATGCATAAATGCCAGTGCCACGTCTTGAACATTCCCGTCGAGCTTTCTGCTTTTCTCCAAGCAACCCTGTAAATCTCCCATTCCTAAACTGGGTGTCACTGGGATCATGGGAGTAATCCCAAGAGTATTCACATCAGATATCGAAGCAGCAGTAGGAGGGGTTAGGTTGTTGGACGTATTATCACTTTTACTAAGTTGCTCTTTACGAATCTTTCCACTTCTAAGTTTGCCAACCATACTATGGCCTACAACCTATTTGTACAGTCACAAGTTAATAATGCTCTGCAATCAATGCGAGTGGTCCTCCCACCCTATACCCACAACAATGTAGCTAGATAAAGGAAGTACGGTGGCAAACTCATTCGCCACCCAAAGGATTGGTAATCACGCAACAGCAATTTTGAGAATCAATGATTTTGTATGGCCATAACCATACAGGAGGGACTCTTAGCAATACGGCGGTCAATTCGTGTAGAAATGACAATTTCGCCAAGAACCTCAAGGTACCAGAAGAGCGTATTATCCCCACTTCACTCACTAGAAGGTGGCACTAACTTGGGATTCTTCAATCAGTGTATTCTACGTGCCCCAAGATCACTACGTGCATCTTAAACTCAGTGGGTATCAGCCATTACTAGGTCAGCCGTGTTCTGATACAAATTCAAAATACACCAGCGAAAGGGTAACCATCACCAAACACATGCAAGTCAACTCTCCCAGAGTCGTTCATAGAACGCTGTGCTTGGCACTGCAGGCCATATATGCTTGTATGCTAGTTACCAACAAGCAATTTTATGTACCAATTATACTGATTGCTAGTGGTAATGAACACTGGCAGAAGAAACAAGCTAAGGTATAATTTAGTCAGCCAGGTCACTGCACCGCTGCACACCCGAACTGCCAAACAGCACACTTTGGTGCACTTCGGTGCACAATTAATATAGCACTGCCAGTATTATTAAAGCACCTACATCTGAAAGTGCTCTTGTGTTCTGCATGCAAAAATATGTATCATACTAGCTTGCTCATGACGAAATTATTACAAACTAGCAACAGTAATGAGCATAGTCGAATAGGCATTATTCTTGCACCCACCAAGCCATGGAGTGACAATGGGTCTCATTATGGGTCTGGTGGTATCCCTACCGGTGCTAGCGGCGGGTTGCCGCTGTACCCATAATAATTTACTGGCACCTGACTTGCCGGTGTCCTGGGCTATTACAAGCCCGGTAGCAGGGAAGTCAGGTGCCTGTACATTTGTTAATCCCCATTCCCGTAGATCAGACTCTATGGGAGTGGGGGCACGGGAGCACTGGCACAGTTAGCAACAGTGCTGGTGCTCCCGTGATAAGTCTGCCTACCGTGGCCGCTGCGCCCAGCAGGGTCAGACTTGTAGTTTGCCTGTCCAGAAACAAGAGTGACAGTGAGCTTACCGGCACCCTTGTTTCCAGCCCGCAATACTGTAATGAGGCCCAATGATTTGTTTTAAAAGTGACTGTCGATGATTCATGAAGTCGGTAATGTTTTCAGATCTGCAGTGGAATACACATGGAGGAGGACGATTCATGAAGTCAGTAATGTTTTCTAGATCTGCGGTAAAATACACATGGAGGTCGATGATTCATGAATTCTGTAAAGTTTTCAGATCTGCGGTCGAGAGTCATGAAGTCAGTAATGTTTTCAGATCTGCAGTGGAATGCACACGGAGTTCAACGATTCATGAAGTCGGAAATGCTTTCAGATCCACGGTGAAATACACGTTTAGGTCGACGATTCATTAAGTCGGTAATGCTTTTAGATCTGCAGTGGAATACACATGGAGGAGAATGATTCATGAAGTCGGTAAGTAATGCTTGCAGATTTACGATGGAATACACATGAAGGTTGACGATTCAGGAAGTCGGTAATGTTTTCAGATCTGCGTTGAAATACATGTGGAGGTCGACGGGTCATGAAGTCAGTAATGCTCTGAGATCAGCGGTGGAATACACGTGGCGGTCGACGATTCATCAATTCAGTAACGTTTTCAGATCTGCAGTGGAATACACGCGGAGGTCGACGATTCATGAAGTCGGTAATGTTTTCAGATCCACTGTGAAATACACGTTTAGGCTGACGATTCATGAAGTCGGTAATGCTTTTAGATCTGCAGTGGAATACACATGGAGGAGAATGATTCATGAAGTCGGTAATGCTTGCAGATTTACGATGGAATACACATGAAGGTTGACGATTCAGGAAGTCGGTAATGTGTTCAGATCTGCGGTGAAATACACGTGGAGGTCGACGATTCATAAATTCAGTAACGGTTTCAGATCTGCAGTGGAATACACGTGAAGGTCGACGATTCATGAAGTCGGTAATGCTTTCAGATCCACTGTGAAATACACGTTTAGGCTGATGATTCATGAAGTCGGTAATGCTTTTTAGATCTGCAGTGGAATACACATGGAGGAGAATGATTCATGAAGTCGGTAATGCTTGCAGATTTACGATGGAATACACATGGAGGTTGACGATTCAGGAAGTCGGTAATGTGTTCAGATCTGCGGTGAAATACACGTGGAGGTCGACGAGTCATGAAGTCAGTAATGCTCTCAGATCAGCGGTGGAATACACGTGGAGGTCGACGATTCATCAATTCAGTAACGGTTTCAGATCTGCAGTGGAATACACGCGGAGGTCGACGATTCATGAAGTCGGCAATGCTTTCAGATCCACTGTGAAATACACGTTTAGGCTGACGATTCATGAAGTCGGTAATGCTTTTAGATCTGCGGAAGTGGCTTTGGGCATACTTTAGGTTTTACCTCACATAAATGTCAATAATATCACGGTATGTGTTGACAAACAGTTCATTGCCTGCACTATAGGGATTACATACAATTGTGTCCATACATTATCTACTCGTAGAGCTTGCCCCTTGATGTCCCTTGTTTCAGTTTAGCAATGGCAATATATAAAGGAAATATATATCCTGCAATGTTAAGGGAATAGATTTGAAAGCAGCAAAAGGACATGTTTATTTTTTTACTTAGGAAATATTGGTCCTGACTCCTTTTCTATTCAGCCTCATGTCTGCTAAAAACACTTTCTGAAAATGGGAATAGCTTTTCTTTAATGTAATTGCAGAAACATTCGAAGAGCACAGGACCACTGGCATTTTTACAAACCAAATGCGCTCTGCGTGTTTGTTAGAGTATTCCTGTGTATTGTTAAGCGGCTTCACTTCAACACTACAGCTAAGTCAATGCCTAGTCTGGGATGCTGAGGGAAACCCTTATTGATATATTTTTAGGTCCAGTTCATGTACTCTGGATGACAACCCTTATATAACACCCCTCTCTTAGAATCCCCTTGACCCCACTGAGCCAAGAAGTAGGTCTGTTTTGCAAATTTAAAAGGTTTATTTGAGAAATATAACAATATATATCTATCACACTTTTATAATAAATTAATATTGGATATCACACTTAAAATATGACCGTAATCAACAATGGATAATGTTCTACTGGTAAACTGATTGGGTTACTTAGAAGTAGTATAGAGGATGAGGTAGCTGAAATGCTTTATGATTTCAAGGAAATGCAAGGTGGAATAAATGCAGTACAGAAAATAAACTGATATGGTTTCACAAGAGATAATATGTTCACTTTTCCCCTGGTGGCAATTCACCCCCCCCCCATATGCAATGCAAGGAGATGGAAGTAACACACACAGTCTTCAGGAATACAATCAAATACAATACGGAATTCAGTTCCCCCCCAGCAAGCTTAGATGAAACAAGTAGAAGTTTGAAACACAGGCCCAAAATGCTTTTAAATGTGATGGCAATGGATGGGAAAATGTGCTAACTGATTTCAATTCCCCCTAGAGATTCAGGGTGAGTGAGAGATGCTTGTTGGTATTAGTTCAGGCTCACTTTAGCAATGCTCTATGAGTTATTACCAGGTTGCAAACGGATTTTAACAAAGGAAAGAATGGAGCTGCTATTTTGACAAGTGGAGAAATTGAGCCAAAATCGCAAATCGCGGTAAATTTCGCGAGTGCGTAAATCGTGATTGCGGAAAAAGTATAGGCAGTAGGAAGTCGTTTGTTAGAAAGCCTAGAATCACAGCTTTAAAATGAAAGTTAAACCACCTTCCTAGGACAAACGGTTCCAGAGATACAGACAATTTAATAAAGGTAGTTTTTCGGATTTAAAGTAAACTCAAAATGACAGGTGACAGCTTGCAGCTGCAGAATTGACAGGTGACAGTTGTGCAGCTTTAAAAATGACAGATGACACGATTTCTAGGAGGCTGTTCTAATTAGGTTAAATAGTTTGGATTAGATTATTTTAACTAAGAGATTGGGTTCTGCACAGTTCTGGCAGATACTCACTCCTAATTTTGAAATGAATGGGCCTCGTCACGGATCTGGTCAACTTGACTGGACTTCAGGTGGTTCTGCTCACAGCGTCTGGGTCAGCTCTGCTCTGCTGGTCTAGCCTCTCTGGATACAGCGGCCTCTGGTTCTGGATACTGCTCTGCTTTCCGGTCCGGATCAAGTGGATTCTGGATGTAACACTGCTTTCTGGGTACTGGAAAAAGTTCTTGGCAAAGAATTCAGACAGCTCGCCCGGCTGTGGAATAGTTTGCAAAAGATTTTGAGGCCTGCTGACAAATACATTTGCTTGCAGTGGGGCTTCTTGGTTCAAAGTTCTGTAGTCTCTGTTTAGCTTGGAAGTCTAAGTGTTGGATCTCTGGATGTGAAGTCGTCGGTCAGCACGCTCCGCAGCAAATGGAATTGAATGTCTCTACCTGTCCCAGCAGTGTCTTTTTATGTGTTTTGAAAATGGGTGTGTGACTGGGCCTAGCTAAGCCTGCCCCTCTCTACTTATCATTGGCCCAATTCTCCCCTCTCCCATGATTGGGGGAATTGGGTTGTGAGTCAGAGTGATGAGGTCTGTTTATGGGTGAGAGGATCCTCCCCTGATCAATTTGCCCACAAATCTATATTTGATTCAAATACATATTTCCCAGATACACAAGTGGTTGACATTACATGTACACATTATATATTCCTTATGGTCCATGCTTGTCCGCCTATGATCTTCCTGGGGGCTTGCATTCAAAAATGACAACATTTTGCGCTTTTTGGTCAGTTTACCAATATCGGACATTTACCAAAAATTACACACATGTGCGTAAGGAGTATGGACATTAATTGATGAAGTGTCGGATTTGTAACATGTAGACATTTGGAGTAAGACCCTATTTTCCGCCAGCAACCCCCCACCATACACCACAGGGTCCTAACACCTCTTAAAACGTGCACAGAAAAATCACAAGAATAATGATATTACTTATATAATTCTGACAAGTCCGTACTATGAATTATCCATCTTTTTTAAAATTATGCTCTGGCCCAGATGGGTGTATTTAGGTTACAAAGCACATGGGGGAAGCTTCTGTCTGCCCCCGCCTCCAGCTCGGGTGGCTCCCAGAGGCACTTCTCCTCCCACTTCTCCCAAGAGGAAGCCACTTTATGCCCCCCCTCCAATATAACATTTGCCTGAGTCCAGGACAAGGCTTTGTTCAACCTCTTGCAGGTGCCCCTCCCCTTATCTAATCAGAGAGGTGTCAACTCCTTTTGGTGGGGAAGCAGGATGCAGCTAGGCCTGGGAAGAGTGGCTGAGCATGTTTCTCCTGTCGGGGGTAGTTGTCAGGCAGAATTCAGCTAAATGTCACTTTTGTTCCCAGTTTAAATCAAACTTACAATTTTTACATATACACTAAATAATGACTTCCTTCAAGTCATTTCAGAATATAGTTTTACATTGTGTCCACCTCTTAGCAAGTCTTTCCTTGGCCTGGTTTGGGTTCCTCTGTTCAGTTTTACACAAAAGTCTGGTGGTTTTAAAACGCCGGCTTTCTGATAGTGGTGAGTACCGGTATTGCATCCATTTTTGGGATCTGTCTTGAATTACTGCATTTCAATAGAGTGGTCTTTTGCTTGATAGTATAGGACCCTTGCTTAACATTGTTTTGATGGCATCCTTACAGTAGAGTGGTGATGTGGAACCCCCCACAAGAAGGTTGTATCTTTGGAGTGGTCTTGTGCCAACTGCGCAGTTCTCCTGGATTCTGTCGTGAATGTGGGTGGCGATAGCTCATCCCCACATCCACCCAGTCTATTGATTTAGTTTGTTCTGGGATAGAATAATGGGCGGCGACAGCTCATCCCCACATCTACCCAGTCTAAGGATTCAACATGGGTCAAAACCATTGACAGTATACGTTAAATCCTAACAGTGTTCAGTATATGCTATAATCTTGCACAGAGTAGCTGCATGCAATGCGTTTATTGATTATAAAGCAGCTGACACTCACAGGGTGTATAAACACATGCAAAGCTGGTCAGAAGCCCGCGTTTCTAGAAACGTTTCAGGAAATAAATGTAGCACACTTGCACTGCTGTTAGTCATAACCTTGCATTATTATGGATTTTTTTGTGGGATGGTCTCTATTGAAATTACGTTTTTTGTATTCCTGTTTTATTCAAACAAAACACATTTGACACACGTTTTTAACATTTTAAAGATGAAAACTGGTTGGTGCATTAAATCCACATTGACAAAAGGCTTCTAAAGACCCCATTAATAATGTTGTTCACTGTAAGAATCTGTCAAATGCCCAGAAATCACATTGACAGCACATTTTCAGATGCCCAGCCTGACCCGCATTCTACTCGTTGTTAGACTAGTTTCCCTAAACTTCTGTTTCCATCCCCTCTGCCTTGAGATCACTCTCTCCATTACACGTTATTTTAATTATTGTATTATTATTATTATTATTATTATTATTATTAGGGTATTTATTGAGTGCCAACCTAGCTTTGGGGAGCAACAGTGCATGTTACAGTCATAGAGGGAAGAACAAGGCTAGGGAGCAGCGAAACAAGGGACTGGGGATCGTACACCAGGGTAGGCAGGGAATTTTCAGCAATGGATCTACAAGTAACCTTGGAAGGAAACAGTAGGGATCAGATCACCAGTCTCATGTATGTGGGGAGTGGACGTAAGTGGTAGAGAGGAGCATTCCTTGAAGAGTAGAGTCCTGAGCTCCTTCCGAGTTTGATGTCGATCGGGAGAATGTTCTAGAGGCTTGAGACATAGACAGAGACGGCATGTCTTCTGTTTTTTTTCCTTCCTGTACCGGCGGACTTCAAGTCTGCAGATGTCCTTCCTTCTGGTAGATCGTAGGCCCCCAGAGATGCTGAGTTTCACAGTGAGGTAGCTTGGGGACTTCAGTGTGACAGCCTTGTAGATGATGCAGTAGGATTTCAAGATGATACTTGCTTGCAGCAGGCGCCAGTGCTGTTTAATGAGGGTTGCAGTCGAATTAGCTCTGTTCTTTGATAAATCGTGTTGAGCATGCAAGACAGATCTCAGGAGATACAGGGTATGGGTGCTGCTCCCACTCTGACTCCACTGATTAAAGATTTGGTAGTCTTGATACCTACATTTTCTCAGTATCAATGTATTCTCTTGCATGCTGACCCTCCTAAACCAGAGTAATACATTGCGAGTTTTAGGGGGATTGTCCTCAAGGCCATGTGCTCAGTGTCCTCATGTATATCTTCCTGCCTCAGGCACTATTAGTGATTCCCTCAAACTCACCAGGCTCTCCAAATGACAGTTGTGGCAGAACATCCCAGATTTAACTCAAAGGAGGTGGAGTGGGGTGGTTCAGAGGTGAAGTACACACTTTTCTTCTTTACCAAATAAGAGACGTTCCACAAATTATATTTGTATACACAATATAATCTTTATATTAAGAAAAGGCAAATAGATTACACTAACCGGGGAATAAAACTTTGTAAAACAGGGAGGTCGCAATGTAGCAGCTAAGTAGCCATTTTTTAGATATGATTTCCTTCTGAGTCAATAAAAAGTCCATCTGTTAAAAGAAACATTAATAACAGAGCAAAACCCTGGAACAGAGTAAGAAAGTTCCCCAGGATGTGGATGGCGGTTTCAAGAGGAGGTTGCTGTGCACCTTGTTTTATGACCGCCAAGGGCTCCAGCAACTGCACACTGATACAAATGGGGCCAACAGATGCTTGGGAAGGATTGACCTTAGGGCCCTGGCGGGTAGCGTGTCATGCAGCGGATGGGATGCAGAGTAACTCTTACAGCAATTAATCAAACCAACTCAGATGGCAAAGTCTAATATACTGTTTTTTTATCAATTGTCTAAAACAGGGAGTTACAACGGACATCAACGGACGTTGCACAGCATTCTCTCAAAGCATTTCATAAAGAAGCATACTTTTATAGCAAAAATTCATCATACGTGACGTCATACTATGTGGCAAATAAGAAAACCTAAGGGGGTATCTATGATCAGGTGGACAACCCATGCCCACCCCTAGTTCAAGTCATCTTCAACAATTATTGGAAACATGATTCATTATTGGCTCTTGAACTATAATGCTTTTTGTTATATGGCCCTTCACAATTGGTTGGCACGCTCGTGCCATGTCTGGAACTTTCGGCTCACTAGCAGCACTTAAGCTCGTACACAGGTGCCAGGAGGTGGACATGATCGTACCTCCAAACCCAATTAGTCCAACGTCTCTCATTACCCATGCCTTCTGTCATGGAGAGTGTCTCTGAACTTGGCTTTGCAATGTATTCTCGTCTCTGGGAATATAAGGGTGTTAAAATGGATTTCTGAACTCGGACCTGGAGGGGCAGAGGTTCAGAAGGCCAGCCTAGTTTGTTGGAACAGGGTAACCTCTGGACAAGCCAGACCATCAGGGTAGCAATGGCGGCGGTCAAGACTAAGTCTCAAGAGGGGTGAGGGTGAATGAAAGCCTGCAATGAGCACACAAAGCAAGGACACGTACAAACGACTCCAGACGGTGTTATTAAAAATATAGACACATTTATTACAAGGCCTTTGTAACATCAACCATAGCAAAGAATCACAATAATACTAAAGTAAACCAAGACATCACAATCAATACAATGTATATACAAGACCGAGGGGTCTAAGGAGTTAGGAGCACGTAATATGTAAACCACCTAGATGAGGAGGAAAACAGGCAGGGCAAGTAATCATTAGACCCAGTTAGACATCTGAAATACACCTAACTAGGAGGAAGTCCGAACCCTACGAAGCAAGGAGCCTTATGCTCAAAAGTACCTGCACGCGCTGGTGCCAATGGACAAAAGAGGGCCTCTTCAAGGATATCAGGCAGTTCAGGAAGGTGAATGAAGCGGTGCAGAACAAGTCCCACTACTCAAGCAAGGCCTCCACTTGTGGGCAGAGGCAGGGTGAGAGTGCGGGATAGAGTTGCTATTTCGCAACAGCGGTAGAAAAGAAACGGGCTCCTGCGCGAGGGGCCACCGGTTGGGGTATGGACTACTCAACGGTCCCCGACGCAGGCAGATCCAGACTTCTCCAGTTCAGTTCACGTTGCTGGCAGGTTCAGCTGCAATGATCAGGACGTCTCAACACCGTGTACATTCTGCGTAGCAGGATGCAGAGTAGAGGGTGTCCCAAATGCAGCGGATGTGCACAGGTTGTTACCACAGCAGGGCAACACAGCAACCACGTTTACTCTGGTCCGGGCACCCTCGTCTCACTTCAGACCTGGGAATGCCAAGTGTATGAAATTCAGTGTGAGGGTGCCGTGGAAGCAGAGCAAGCAGTAAACCAAGTTTCGAGGGCTTCCCAAAACGGCAGCGGTGACAGAGCAAAGCATCCTGCGTAATCTGGTCAGCCCACTGGTTGGCCCAGGGACACTTCCGAAGAGGCTTACTTGCAGGGTTTGATGAAGGTGCCGGGAATAGTTGATCCCACTATTCCAATGGGTCGAAGCACCTTCGCAGACCTTCTAGGATGATCAGATGCAGAGGGGTCTCGCAGGATGGCAGCAGTTCAGGGTGCCAAACCTTCAGCGGGTCACCAGCGGTTCCTTGACTCAGCTTCTTGTTGCAGGATACTTGGCTCCTTATCCCTTGTTCGGTGTGAACTCAGGAGATCGACATGGTAGTGGTGTTTTCAGCCTCCTCTTATCCAAAGTTCCCTTCGCACCAAAACAGAGAGGACCCAATGGGAGATCTGCTCACAAACACTCACACCATACGAGGACCTATCACGGACCACGGTGGTCCCAGGCATTCAGGACACTCCAGACTCTCTGGCACCCAGAATGTGTATTGGGACCAGACATCTCAGCCCACATCCTGGAGGCACACACAAGGCATGCAGAAGCCCACGAAAGCTTTGGGGTTTCGCGGTAAAGTGCATGACCAAATAAGGACTGCCCTGGGTCGGCTCAACCTGGGGGAAGGTGAAGGGGCAAGACGGTCAGCGGACAGGACAAAGAACCTCGTGGCATGGCCATTTTGGAGCCAGTCCACTCATTTGTGCCAAACGCGGTAAGCGCGGATAACATGGCGAAAAAAGGGTTAAAAACACAAGAGAAATGATAGCTGTAACCAGTCCCATCCGTGACACACTTGCACTTTTCATAACAAGTCCAGCGAGAGTTTCTAGGGCCTTTGGAATGACTAGAGACCCAAGAGCGCGGTAATGTAAATTACGGTGCACTCTTGTTTCATGTTGCACAAAAGCTGCAACATGAGGAAAGGACTAAGGGAAACAAAGTCTCCCAGTACTGACTGTCTTAAGGGCATGTCAGTTTCCCTATAAGAATTGAGTGAAAGACCAGAGGAGTGCGGCGGAAGGCTGCGCTTCTCTGGCAGAGTCTAGATCTGGGTGTAAAACAACAACAAAAAGTTTGGGGGTTGCCACATGGAGGGAAAATTACATACTATATGAAATCTTTCCTAACAAAGGGAATGTGGGCACACACTATCGTTAGTTCTGGAACTGCATGCCCAACACTAATTTCATCCTCGTCTCACGTGGCTAGCGACCATACTTCGGCCTGGTCTGCAGCATTTAATTGTCTCAAATAAATACAACTTTACACTCATGGTGTTCTTTCTTGCACCTTGTTAGGGAGCGATTCAGCTTCTTACATTCTCTGCCTTCAAGAATAGATAACCAGTCTTGGCTGCCTTCAGTCTTGACAGCCCTTCTCGATTCTTCCAGGCTCCCAGCTAATTCTCTGCTGCGACACAGCTTTCAGCCCTTCTCTTCATAGTTTGAACTTACTAAAGTTGTGACACCGATGTCCAGCTTCTATATAATGGTGGCTCTGCCTGCAGTCTATTCACTACGTATAGCTAGCTACTATGATTACTTGATCCACTTGCGTTGATGCATCTGTACAGTTATTGAACGGCTTGCATTTCCTGCAGTGCTCTTCAAGTGTGCAATCTTCTTTCTGCATATGAACGTTTACTGGATTCCTCATTCTGTGATTAGTTTCTATAAGGTCCAGACACTCTCTTCTTCAACCAGACTACTCTGTGCGTCACGCTCATCTTTCGTGACGTCACAAGCTTTTATTTCTCTCATTTTCATATTCCTTCGGGGACCTCTTCCCAGAGATTGTCATCTCTCTGGGGATACATCAGGTAGAGCTTTCTTAGTGGATACCTTTTCTCAAAGATTTGACACAGAATAGTCACATCTGCTGGTGTCAAACATAGCACAATTTCAGGCTTCCAGCATACAGATAACGGGGGGTGGGACTTCAAGCAAAGGCATTCGGCTGCTCCGCTACACTCCCCCCTCTGGTTGATTCATCGACCACATCTTCATTAATTTCCACATTTTAATTTCTTCTTTTGAAGAAGTGCTTTTTCAGAGTCCAAATCTTCATCACTCCCTTCAGCGATCCTGCTGATTTTACATGTTTATCCACACTCCAGGTCATGTAACTGCACTGTCCATTCGGTTTACAATATAACCAATTGTCCTATGGATTTATTTTGATTTCTTGGGTACAGGAACTTAGTTCCTTCATGTGCTATGATGCTCGCCTCTATATATTTTCTGATATCTTTATCTGCCAACTCCTTGGATCCCATCGCTGATTCGACATCAATCATGATCTTCATTCCTACTGCCTTCTTGGCTGTGTTCTTGCACTGTGTAATTATTATCCTGATCACACAGAATCCAAACGTCACCATCACTAATACTTCGCCAAGAAACTTGGGAGATGTTCACCATCCATTGTAGAACCCATGAGAAAATAGACACCAACCATTCGTCATATGTGATGTAATCTTTCACGTCTTCCATCTTGTTATGCAGGTTTGTCAGCAACGTTATGGCCTCCGTCAAGGTCCCATTCTCGTCATCGTGAGAAGGTATGAACGTGCAACATGATGGCCCGATTTTGGCACAAACTCCTCCATCAATCACTGTGATCACGTCAAGGACATATCTGTTCTGCAGGGTCATCAGTCTTATGGACCTCAATTCTTCCCCGATAGCATTAAATCCTTTTATGGTGGTGTTGATTGCCTGCAGAAGCTCCCATCTGGTAATCTGTAACCATTTGGCATTGGCCATTGTCTGGAACTCAGGCATTAAGATAACCGTGAATATTGAGGCAGTCTTGCTGAACAACCTGTGCTCATATGGGATAGCATCAAAGGCTTCGATTGATTTAGCCGAGAAATAATTTTCCATCTTCATTCGATTGATAAATAAAGTGCTCTTCTTTTACTCAAAAGGGCATCTGCTTTTGGAAATTCACCAATGTTCAGGTCACTGTGAGGAATCTCTAACGCTGGAACGTGGATGAGCACCAAGGAACACGTCCCCCCCAGTCTTTGGGAAGCTTCATGTAGGCTCCGGACCCACAAGTCCAATAATGATCCATCAGAATGGTTGCTCCTTCCTTCCTTCCTTCATACCTGGTACATGGAAAATACGGCCACACTGGCGATTCTCCCAACCTTTCCTCGTACCCTTATTTCTGAAACATAAGGACGCATCTTCACCACATTCTGCCTGCCACACCCAGCCTGCCACACCCATTCTGCTACAGCAACTAATGGTAGCCTGTATTAGTATTGTTCCGCAGGTCCTGAGTTCATCATTATGTGCCTGGTGCCAGTGAAACCAGGACAGGGTCCAGGTGGCCTTTGCTTGCTCGCCCTGGGTTGTAGTCCAGTTGGGCAGGTTAGATTACCTCACATGTCTCAACGCCCCCACTGATGAGTTGAAGCCCATGGGTTTGTGCTTAGCAGCATCACCGGTCATGACATAAGCATATGATCTTTGAATATTACTATGTTAATGCCTTTTGGAAAAAGATTGGGGAAACATCTTTCGAATACAGTTCAGTATGTCGCTTGAAGTTGTATATCTGGGTAGTGAAATAATCCAACCTGCTATTCATAAAAATGATGGTTATTTGTTTGACCTATTTGTTGCTATAGCCATCCAGACAATTACGCCAAATTGGAAAAATCTCAAAGGTTTACCCTTTAAATTATGGTGGAGTTTAGTCTGTAATCTTCACAGAATGGAAAAAAGTAATGCTACATGCCCACCCTTGATAGATAAACATCTATTGAAATTGACATCTTTTGTAGATTATTTAAACAATGCAATACCCAATCAAGATTAGGATTATGGTTGAATACTATTAGTCCTTCTCTTATATATATAAGGAACCCTCCCCTCCCCTCCTGGTATCTGTGTTAGTCCTGTGTGTCATGTATGTCCATATATTATTTCTCTTACAAGTAAGTTATAGAACTATTAGCTTATTTTAAACTGCATTGCATGCATTAGAATAGAATATACATATAGTGTATAAGGTTGCATTGTTATTCAAATGCATTGATAAAGAATTGATATATTATATCCTTGTGAGGCTTTTACATTTTTCCATATGCTGTATTATTTGATATATAAATCTTATGTACTTCACGTTCTTAATAAAATATATTTAAACACAACATTGACAGAGCCTAATTCCATGGCCATATGATAAGGCCTTGTGGAAGCTCTTGTAAATAGGTTAAGACTTGTAACTAGAAAGTGTCAAGTCAGTGCCGTGAAGCCAACAGCACTGATTCACTAAGTGCTCCTTGTGGTCCAAGGTGCTGATAATAAACACCTTACAATCATTCCAGTGTCCTGTGTTGATTGGGCCACCACATGTACCCCTCTGTTCGTCTCCATCCCCAACTAGTCTTCAAAAAATGTTCCAATTGAGTGGATGCATCAATCAGTTCCGATTCAAGATAATAGCAATGGTCACTTTTGCGCAGAGATGTTTTGATGGCAGGGCAATTGGGGCACTTGCCGAGTGTCCCCACCTTGGAGGGGAGCCCCATAGGCCTTCCTGATCTTAAGAAGCAAGATTCCATTGTTCACTAGTCTTAAATAGCACACATCAGGATATTTTATGGGGCGCTGCTGAGGCTCCAAACCCATTGCCTTTCTGTTTTGACAAGTACGTTCTGCCTTGATCAATTCATCATGTATTGCTTTCTGTGTTCACTGTGGTATGCATAGTTTGTGGGTTCCTTATAGCACAACTCTGTAGCATTCTTCTTCATGTGGGAATTATGTTGATCATGTGCAATAGGTAACAGTGAAAAGCATATTGATAAATTGACATCCACAATCGTTCAGAAGTTAGCTCAGTGTGTGAAGCACCCATTGCAGAGATATGTTTTCATATACAAAATTAGAATATCACATTGCAGCAAGGTTGGCTGGGCCTTTGCTGTATCTGAAGTTTATAAACCTGCATTCATTTGTACTTGGTTTTGCAGAACAACATCTGCTATTATCAGCAATGTACCTGCGTCAGATAGGGGTTGCTATAAAAACTAACATGTCATCCGTATGGTGAAGGTCTAGAAATTGGTTTGTTCAGATGGGGTGTTGTAAAACCTAGGCAATCGCCTCCAACGATGGCGTAAACTGTTAGTCCAAGAGGTGAATAAGTATCCAAATTCAAGACTATGGAACGAAAGCATTCATGCTTGTATCCTGGATTTGCCTGGATTTGCCAGCCGACGATACAGTGATCCTGGTCAAATCATCTAATATATCTTTCATTACAGTTCTGTCTTCTGTGAGGTGTGCCTTCTTGCATGCTGCTGGTATCGTTTAGCCCATTACTTGATCTTTCTTCTTATGTAGGCCATTTGGGTGGAAGGGTTGGTAGACAGAAGAGAGCGTACCAGATGTTGCAGGCCTCAGGCAAGCATATTTTAAGTTCTGCTTGTTTGACACAAAGAACAGTTTGCTTTTTGGTAAAAGTCAAAGGTTTTGATGCACGTTTTTATGCACGCCTATAAATGAAAATGTCACAAGCCATTGTTTTGGAAGTATTTAAAGCTTTAAAATACAAAAGACAAACCCAGAATAAATGTGTTAAATCACATCGATTGGTATGGTGGTACTTATATACATCCCTTAATGATGGAGAGAATGAAGACAGAATCATTCCCATTTTGCATAACACCCTTCTACAATATTTTGTTTAAAAATTGTCATGTTTGGACATGTGATTTGTCTACTTTCCAAGTCTGTTATTATAAAAATGCAATGGTTTTAGTTCATGGTAAGAACTGGAAAAGAAAATGTTAAAATGCAGACATTGCAGAGTTGACATGAATCCCAACTTCACTCCTTAACCAATGTGTGATCCTGGCAATCTCATTTAATCTTGTATTGCCTAACCTCTCAATATTGCCAGTCCCTACACCTTTCAAAATTGTCAGCCCTTCAGAGTGATTTCCTTCTCATAGTATGATCTTCATAAAAGCCTTATTCATGGTTTCACTGTGTTAACAGTGAGCATAATTATATCGCACACCACAGACATTTGTTCCTTTGATAACTAATGGCAACACTATTTGAAAACCATATCCCACTTCTAATCTCAGTCTGTCTGGATAAAGACACCTTCCTGGTAGCTTCTAATCTGCCTCCAGTATCCATGCTATGGTATGTGTAGCGTTCTCCTTCCTTCCAATTGGTGGTCTCTCTCCATGCATGAGCACTTTTGCATTCTGTGAGGCAGCTAATGTGAGTTCTCTGTCTATTATGGGTTACATGTACATTTTACATACAGTCCTGAATTAATACTACAGGCTGTATAACTTACTGGATGCTATTGATAAAATGTATCTGGTATGTACTAGAACAGTAACCTCTTAGTAGACTGCTAATGTTGGCCTTCACATGCTACTTGTTTATCGCTCTGATTAGAGCAATAATCAAGAGGGTAAGGAGACTTAAAGGGAGTAAACGTGCTTATTATGCTGCGAGACAATATATCAACCTATAGGTTGTGAGCGCGATGGGCGAGGGGGGAGGCGGGGGCGGGGTGTGACCAGTATTCTTGATCCCTTAATTCCTTTGGTTTGCTGGAGGGGGGCCACAAAGATGTCGTGTCCAGGGCCCCAAAAGTGCTTAAGATGGCCCTGTTTCTGCGCCAACATAAAAAAACGATCCACTCCCATGCTTAGTTTATGTTGTTATCTATCAGCGAGATAAAAAAAAATAGCTGCCTTACTGAGCTGCACTGATCTGACCACGTGTGCAGCACCGCTTCCGAAATACGAGTTTGTTAATAAGCAGACCCCATCTAATGCAGCAAAAGGCGTTCTGCACCCCCAAAGCAAATAAACCCCTTCTGTTCAAAGCGCTTTCCAATTGCCTGCAGTTACCGCTGATGTATGTATTTTAAAATGATTCCGAAGGCACTGTTTGTCCGCACGAAAATCTGCCGCCATTGTTTAAAGCAGCAGCAGAGTGACCTTCGTCATAAAGTGGCATTCCAGGAAGACAGTTTTTTTTTTCTCGAAATGCTTGGAGCACTTTGCAGCCGATTTCCTACATAACAGAAACATTAGTTGGCAGTACAAACAATACATTTTAGACACACTTTTGGGGTGCACGTGCTTCCCGTGTACATGTGTTCCGCATACAATCAATGTTTAAAGGTGAGAGAACCCAACGCAAACATCTGAAAGGGTAGGTCAGTGGGTTGAGTGACTGTTGTAGAGATCTCATGTGTTTAGACATGCCTATACATTGTATTCCCTTTTGCAAATGCCTTTAAAATAATTTGTAAGATGCAGCTTCTACCAATTATTACATTCTTTTTTTTTTAAACTTGATAGGTTATCTTTCCCAAACCTTTCAGGGAGACCTAACTTGCCAGTACACACAGCATCCAACACCACCCAGTTATTTCAACCCAGCATGAAAGCAACAGCTCACCCCTAATGCCCGCTTAACATCCACGCTCACTCAGTAGCTGAACCACATAACACCACCACCTAGGGTGGCTAGGTTTTCAAAATAAAAAAAAATGACACCGGACACAAACTTAAGTAGGACTATGCTCCAAATATAGCCCATCATTAAAACTCCCCACGCCGTCCTGTCACTGTGAGAACCCACAGTTAATATTTTCCATCTAAAGCAATGGTCCTGGATAGGAACATTGCAGATTAGTCTGTGAATATGAGAATGTGAGGATTACTTACTGGTAATCTTCATTACGCTTAGTTCTGTTCTTCCTCATCACAGTACTTGCTTATTGAGGCCCCACCTCCATTAACAGGACTTTTCTTTCATCTCTTTTTTTTGGTCTGCTGCTTTCTGTCATCACAAACTTTATTGTGACCACCCGTATGCCTGTGGTTCCATACTTCATAATCACATGGACCCAGACATCAAAGAGGCCCTGGCAAATGTTTTCAAAGTGGCCCCATATTACAAATGTTTAGCAAGCACAACCCTTTACCTATGAGAAAATATGGAAATACCACAAAAAAGAGACCCAGGGTGCAAAGGTCTACCAGGACTTTTCCAGAGTTCACTATAGGCTGGCCCACCCCTGGTAACGAGTAAGAACACGGCTAGGAGTAATGAAGATTACCAGCGAGTAGTCCCCACATTACCTCCACATCCTTCTTCCTCGTCCTAGTACTTACTCATTGAGGCATACCCAATCATTCAGATGGCGGGGGTAATCACCACACACACCACAATGCACTGCTTACAGTATTTTTTAGTCTATATCACCCTTGCTTTTTAGTAACTGCCCTTACGATGCTCCCTGGGCTCTATCACAACAGGTTTTTCAAAACCGCGTGTGACACACCAGTACCGCTGCAAGCAGGAAAAGTTTGAACTGCAAGCAGATGGGCAGTCAGGGTAATGCACGTGGTGACAGAACGAGGTAGGACAAAATAAGATGAAAGAAGTGTCCTGGTAAGGGAGATGGGGCCTCAATGGTAAAAGTACTGGGAGGAGGAAGACGGACTAGGAGATAACACTAAAGACAAAATAGCTTTTCCTGGCTTTGCTACTCCAGGCTTGCTATGTATCTGTTTCACAACTAGTCTCTGTGGTGCAATCAGTTAATGCATGTGGATGCTACATGAAAGGTTGGGGTTTGAGCATCATATGGATGCTGCTACAGAGAGCCAGCAGGCACAGCTAGCCCTCTCAAAGGGCCACCTCAAAGGACTGTGACCCCTGTCTGGAACACAAGGAAGATACTGCTCCCTGTCCAAGCACATCCACTGTGCTGCGACCCCCACCACCTCATCTTTGCCACAGAGGATGGCTTTCTGAAGGCAAGCCCTGCTGGGCCCAACATCTCATTGCCAGACCATGGGCTCCCTTACAATATGGCCACAGCGGCCACAGCCTTGCTTACCGAGACCCGAACAACCTGTGTCCTGCCTCCGCAATCAGCGGATTGGTCAAATGAGCATCATATGGATGCTGATACAGGGAGCCGACAGGCGAAGCCGGCCCCACTGGAAGGGCCACCTCAAAGGGCTGTGAACCCTCGCTGGATGTTTCCTACCCAGGCACATCCACTGTGCCGTGCCCCCTACCACAGCATCTTGGCCACAGAGGATGGCCTTCTGAAGGTAAGTCCTGCTGGGCCCACCGTCTCAATGCCATAACATCGGCTCCCTTACAATATGGCCACCGCTGCCTCAGCCTTGCTTCCCGAGACCCAGGCTGTCTGTGTCGCACCTCAGCAATCGGCAGATTGGTCAAACAAACATCACATGGACGCTGCTACAGGAAGCCAGCAGGCAAAGCGGCGCCCCCTGGAAGGCCCACCTCAAAAGGAACTGACCCCTGTCTATAACACAAGGAAGAAACTGTGCCCTGCCCAAGCACATCCACTGTGCTGCGGCCCCCACCACATCATCTTTGCTACAGAGGATGGCCTTCTGAAGGTAAACCCAGCTGGGCCCAACATCTCATTGCCAGACCAACGGCTCCCTTACAATATGGCCACAGCTGCCCCAGCCTTGCTTACCGAGACCCGAACAACCTGTGTCCTGCCTCTGCAATCAGCGGATTGGTCAAATGAGCATCATATGGATGCTGATACAGGGAGCCGACAGGCGAAGCCGGCCCCACTGGAAGGGCCACCTCAAAGGGCCGTGACCCCTCTCTGGAACACAAGGAAGAGACTGTTTCCTACCCAGGCACATCCACTGTGCCGTGCCCCCTACCACAGCATCTTGGCCACAGAGGATGGCCTTCTGAAGGTAAGTCCTGCTGGACCCACCGTTCAATGCCATAACATCGGCTCCCTTACAATATGGCCACCGCTGCCTCAGCCTTGCATCCCGAGACCCAGGCTGTCTGTGTCGCACCTCAGCAATCGGCAGATTGGTCAAACAAACATCACATGGATGCTGCTACAGGAAGCCAGCAGACAAAGCGGCGCCCCCTGGAAGGCCCACCCGAAAAGTAACTGACCCCTGTCTATAACACAAGGAAGAAACTGTTCCCTGCCCAAGCCCATCCACTGTGCTGCGACCCCCACCACATCATCTTTGCTACAGAGGATGGCCTTCTGAGGGTAAGCCCTGATGGGCCCAACATCCTGTTGCAGGAGCATCGGCTCTGTCACAATATGCTCTCGGCTGCCCCAGCCTTGCTTCCAGAGACCCGGCAGCCTGTGTCCTGCCTCCACAATCAGCAAATTGCTCAAATGAACATCATATGGATGCTGCTACAGGGAACTGGCAGGCGAAGCCGGCACTCCTGGAGGGCCACCACAAAGGGCTGTGACACCTGTTTGGAACACAATGAAGATACTGTTTCCTACCCAGGCACATCCACTGTGCCGTGACTCCTACCACAGCATCTTGGCCACAGAGGAGGGCCTTCTGAAGGTAAATCCTGCTGGGCCCACCGTCTCAATGCCGTACATCGGCTCCCTTAGAATATGGCCACCGCTGCCTCAGCCTTGCTTCCCGAGACCCAGGCTGTCTGTGTTGCGCCTCAGCAATCGGCAGATTGGTCAACCAAACATCACATGGATGCTGCTACAGGAAGCCAGCAGACAAAGCGGCGCCCCCTGGAAGGCCCACCCGAAAAGTAACTGACTCCTGTCTGTAACAAAAGTAATAAACTGTTCCCTGCCCAAGCCCATCCACTGTGCTGCGACCCCCACCATATCATCTTTGCTACAGAGGATTGCTGGGTAAGCCCAGCTGGGCCTAACATCCTGTTGCAGGAGCATCGGCTCTGTCACAATATGCTCTCGGCTGCCCCAGCCTTGCTTCCAGAGACCCGGCACCTGTGTCCTGCTTCCACAATCAGCAAATTGCTCAAATGAACATCATATGGATGCTGCTACCGGGAACTGGCAGGCGAAGCAGGCACTCCTGGAGGGCCACCACAAAGGGCTGTGACCCCTGTTTGGAACACAAGGAAGATACTGTTCCCTACCCAGGCACATCCACCATGCTGCAACCCCCACCACAGCAGCTTGGCCACAGAGGGTGGCCTTCTGAGGGTAAGCCCTGATGGGCCCACTATCGTGTTGCCGGAGAATCAGCTCCCTCACATAATGGCCACAGCCGCCTCAGCCTTGCTTCCTGAGACCTGGGCAGCCTGTGGCCCACCTCCACAATCAGCGGATTGGTCAAACGAGCATCATAGGGATGCTGCTACAGGGAAACGGCAAGCAAAGCTGGTCCCCCTCAAAGAACCACCTCAAAGGGCTATGACCCCTGTCTGGAACACAAGAAGATACTGTTCCCTGGCCGAGCACATCCATCATGCTCCCCACACAAAGCCCCCACACACACTCATGCAAGGACCCTCCTGACACACACCCAAGTGACCCCACACACACATACGCACAGAGCACAAAAGCACCCCCACACAAACACACACACTCAGCACCCAGTCCCCACACACATCACCCCCATAAAGCTCCCTCACACACATGCAGCACCCTGGGGCCTCTGCACATGCACACACTGAAGCCCATGCACACACCCACACACAGTCCCCACCCGACTCTCCCCCAACTGTCCCACTCCACTTATCCCCATATGGCACCCGCAACTGCCCCACCTCTCCCTCAACCCCCACTTCTACCCCAACTTCCCCTGACTTCTCCCCCAGCTGCCTCCCACATGCCCCATTTTTCCCAACGGTTCTTTTCCCGCACTGCCACACTTCTCTCCCAACTGCACCCCACCCAACTGCCCCCATATGCCCCAATCACACCCCATCCAACTGTCCCTTTCCCCCAACTGCCTCCACTTCTCCCCCCACTGTCCCCATGCTACTGTCCTTCTCTACCCACTGCTCCTATTTCTCCCCACTCAACTGCCCCCTCTCCCAACCGTCCAACTCCTAAATGTCCCCATTGCCCTCAACTGGGCAGTCTCCTTCAGCCAACTGCCTCCTCCTCCCCCAACTGCCCAAAACCTCTCCCCCACCTGCCCTCTCCAACTTCCCCTCTCCCCCAAAATGCCCCACCCCACTTATCTTCCAACTGCCCCTTCTCCCTGAACTGCCCTCATCACACTACTTCTCCCCCCTGTGCCCCTTTTAAAAGTGTGAGACCTATTGAATGGCTTAGCAAATTTAAATGGTAATGTCCACGTTATGCTTGTTGGCATATAATTACAAACAAAAATACCAAATTGTGTTCTTTAGCAAATCATTCTAAAATCATACAGCACAAATTCAATTTAGCAAGAGCTGAATAGAAGTGCTGGGCAATCTGGAGTAATCAGCAAACCATCCTTAAATCTTCAGGAACAAAGAGGTTTCTAAAATGGTCGTGTTCTTTAAGTAATCAGTAAATCATCTTAAAACCATCCCCTAATCACCCGGAACATTCAGTCCTCTAAAATGCAAATGCTCTTAAAGTACTCCGCAAATCATCCTAAAATCATCAGGAACAAAGAGGTTTCTAAAATGGTGATGCTGTTGAAGTAATCAGCAAGTCATCCTTAAATCATCCTCACATAATCATACACAATTCTGAAACCTCACCAATGAATTTAAAAGCTTGATGATCTCTGATGACGTGAAGATGACCTCTTATGTAGTTCGATGATCATCGAATGAGTCTAGGATGGTCCCTAATGTCATACTTTTAGACCAGGGATTCATGAAGGAAACTCGTCAGTGATCAAAAAAAGGTAATCCTTGGCTGACATAAATGTTCAACGTGTGTCTGAAACGTATGTGTAACATATGCATTGTTAATGCGTTAAAATTAGCATTTTACCTGGGGGCAAGTATAAACTATTGAGATCTTCATATGTCTGTAATGAGTAGGGTATCTGTAGGGTGTCTGTTCCTATGAGTAGGCAGTATATTTCAGCCCTGTATTACACAAGCCAGGTCCTATGAGTACTTTGTGGGCAATAGAAGTGCAGCGTGGTCAGAAGTTACTTGCTAATTGTGCAGCGTTTAAGGATCTCTTTTGTATCAGCATTTTAAAATAAACAGTCGTGGGTATTGAATCACACAGCCTTGTAGTTGATGCACACCCAACTCATAGTTGCAAACATGACCCGTTCCAATCTGTAGGTGCTTATCCAGTCCTGTTTTTTTCTTTGCATTCTGGGACTTGTAGTCAGAGTGTTCTAATGAGAAAAGTGGAACTACAGGTCCCAAAATGCAAAGAAAACAAACTGGACTGGATAAACACCTACAGATTGGAATTGGGTCATGTTGGCAAGTATGTAAATTAATGTGAACGAAACCTATCACTAGATGCTTTGTTCCCATATACCATGATGTGCAGATCCTCAAACGTAATTATTACCATTTATAAGCTATTCAGCATCTGAGCGTGTGGACATCATAAACCTTAACGTTCAGCGTTATCTGTAGTCACCTGCATTTGAAATGTATTGCAATTATTTGTTTACTCGCATAAAAAACAAATAGTCTGACATTTTTTTAAGTAACCCGTGTAATGTTCGTAATTTCTGTTTTAAGCTTCTGAACTGCGTATTTTTCTTTGTGGTACAATATTAAGATCATGGGCCTCATTACGACCCAGGCGCTAAGTGGTTAACGGCGCCGTAAAAGGCTGTGGCACCGTTAACCACTTAGCGCCTTACTACGAGGTCCCTTTGCGGGACTCGACCTGAACGGCTGGTCTGGACCAGCCGTTAAAGTAGGGACCCGCAAAGGGACCTCGCAGGCAATTACGGTGCCACAATTTGCAGTACCGTAATTGCCGCCTTCCCCATTCCCATTGAGCCCTATGGGGCAAAAATGGGAATGGGGAAGGGCCATGGTGGCATGGGGAATTACCGGCCCGCCAGCCTTGGAATGGGGCGGTATTTCCCCATTTCACCATGGTGGACTTGTTACAACACCGGCACCAACCATGGTGCTAATAGCGCCATGGTTTAGCGCCGGTGTTGTAATGAGGGCCCATGTGTCTGATTAACGAGAAAAGACAGAGGCAGAGATACATTACATATTGCTTAACTGTTTGAAGGACACTCTGTGCAAGCAGCCATGGCAGGAATCTACATCATAGACTGCAGGCTTCATTGGCAACTCTACAGGAAACGAGCTTTGGGGTGACAATTATTTTAAATCTACTGAGTGTAGAGAGAATAGATTATTCAAAAATACATTGTCACTTCCTTTGCGCTACCCCAAATAGTCTGTTGAGATTTGAACGTGGCTGCTTAGGGAAATCCCATGCCCTAAACATGAATCCTCTTGACTACTGGATACAAATATTGATTGTGTCACCCTTTGCCAGGTATAGAGCGGCTCTAATGGACTGTATTCTCCTAGGAGGTGATGTGGCAGGAATACATTAAGTTGACAGCCAACGATATAGGTTTGATGGACACCTGAGAGGTTCCGATCCGGCCATGATCTCATAGCAAATTAAAGGTGGACAGTGCATACAATGGTTGGTCAAACAGACCCTATCTGAACACCCTTTCACACTTCAACAACAAAGTACTGTACATGGATTTTCATCTCAGAGTAAATGCAGCCTGGAGTATTACCCCTGGATGCATTTAACGGAAGATTTAAATCTTGTATGCATGCTGTCTGCTCTGTGGTGGAGCAGGGATCTTCTGGCTGGAATAGTTGGCTGCAGTTATTTGGTGGAGAAGAACTCTGCAAGCTGTACTTTACTTATGTTGATCCACGACCACGGTGTATAGTTCCTTACGGAAGCTTAGAACTTGGGAAAGGCACACATGTTAAATGTGGACTAGCTGGCCGTTAATTGATGAATTCGAGGTTGTATGCGACATTTGTGCTGTCTTTAATAATTGTTGCTCTGAATTTATTTTGAGACTATTTGTGGATGGCATGTGCTATATGGGGACTCTGTAAGCTGTGGGTTATCTATGGTGAGATAATAAACATCATGGTATGTTTAGATCTAGACACCCATGTCTTATTGTTTGACCATGTGGAAACTTCTCGTGGCTTCTGGGCACCCTTTATGGTGACTGTATGTTTTTTTTTTTTTTTACATTTGCATTTATATATCCAAGAAAGACTACAATGCGTGACATTCTTAATGGGTATTGTTATGAATGTAATTCTTTTTTTTGGATATGATTGTAAGTATGTATTTGGCTTGTTTTTTAGGGCTCTGTATCCCAAATAAACACTGAATACAGCTTGAATTGAATAATGCTACAATGTACGCTTCTTGTTTAAAAAAATATGTTTTAAAAAAACAATAAATCATAGACCACTTAGGCATAGGGTAAGAATGACAGTTCTTGTTAGGGCTCCGCGGTCAGCATAGTGCCCGAGTTATTCTAATAACTCATATTATAAAGATACTCCTTGAACTAAAAGAAGAACGCCTGTGGTGCCTTTTCAAGTATCCCACTGCTAAAAAGTGTCTTCCGTTCTCTCTCTCTCTCTCTTTCTCTCTCTCTCTCACACACACACTCTGTTTCTCTCTCTCTTTCTCCTTTTTTCTCTTCCTCTCTCTCAGATCCCTTTTACAGCAGCCAAATGCATTGTTTACATTGTTCAATAAGGAACAGTAGTGTGGGTCAGTTCTCGAAAGACTCCTTAGTAAAACTGATGATTTACTACAGGTGTCCAATTAATTTCAATAGAGTGCCCATAGGATTTTGAAGAGGCATTTTATAATGATAAATGATTTTCTCATTTTAGCTCATACCCAAATTCATTGGAGTCCCACTAGGTTTAGCTGATAAATGTGCAAGCCTAACAGTTATTTAATCCAGCAAAAACCCTTACAGAAAGAAAAGCCGGTATTGGCACAGTTAATAGCTTGGCCGCTTGCATTTGTGCTTTGCATTTTACATTTGAGATATGAATTTGTTACAGCCCCGTATGGAACCAGCCCAGATTAAAGAACATGCACGCTAAAAAACTGGAGCATCGCACCACTATGATTTCATGAGCTGTTTGCTGCTGTTGGCTAACTAAATGCTTCTAACATTTTACATCAGCAGCTTCGGCACAGTGCCAGCAGCTCACACAACCTTCTACGAAGGCCCATGAAAGACTTTTGATCTTAGCACCACACGGCACCAACACTTTTTCAAACCCCATATAACTAGGATCAGAACCGTTGTCCAAGGGAACAATGTAACCCTTAACCGCCTGTTCGGTACAAGGCCATAAAGTAGAAGCAACTAACTTCAGAATACAATACAGACATACATGATATATGTTTGATAACTACCATTTGCAGAAGGACGAGCAGATTGTCCTGTACCAAGACCCAGCAGCATCTGTACACAGCCATGCTCATGCAAACAGGGAATTAATATCCATGTAAATATGTTATAACAACTGATGCAAGGAAGATTAGATAGTGTGACAGTCATATTTCCATTGCTGGCCAAGACAAATTTGGTAAGAATTCATGTTTTACCATACCTCGAGGTCATGTGAAGCTGTTGCTCCACTCAGTGCTTGCCTGTGAGTTGTGTGCACTTAAGTTCTATGCCTATCTCGAACACTCGAACACAACGAGGCCCCAGTTGGGAAATGTAAACACGTCACATGCAAATGATTACGCAGGTGAAGGGGATGTTTTTTTCAGCATAACCAGAATTATCATACATCAGATCGCATTTTATGAGACACAGTGGCTATGAGACTGAAGCTGAAAGACTGAGATTGACACACTGTGACTGAGAAGATGTTACTGAGTCACTATGGCTGAGATTAGGACATTGTGAAGAGTTTGAGAGACTGAGATTGGGATTGAGATGGTGTGACATTGGCACCATGATAGAGAGAACATTGGCTCAGACAGTGACTGTGAGACTGTGACTGAGAACAAGAGACTAAAGCTGAAAGACAGAGACTCACACATTGTGACTGAGACAATATTACTGAGTGACTGTGATTGAGACTAAGATTGTGTCTGTAAAACTGAATGGGAATGAGGCTGAGAGACTGCGGCTGAGATTTAGACATTGTAAATGAGATTGAGAGACTGAGATTGAGACTGAGACTGTGACATAGGCACTGTGATAGAGCGAATGAACCTGAGAGACTTTGACTCGGCACCCATAGGATTTTGAAAATCACATGCAGGTGCTTATTCAGCTGAAGGGGATGTTTTTATCAACATAACAAAGCATAATTATCATAGATCACTCCATATTTTATGAGACACAGCGACCTAGAGACTGAAGCTGAAAGACTGGGACTGACGGACCTACGATTCCGCTACAAAACCTGGATTTTTTTATTTCTAACCGAAACATGGTTTTCTATATGTTACATAGGTTGGTCCCTATAAACGACTTAATTAATCTTGACTCTTATAGAGGCATGGGAATTGCATGACCAATAAATCACATTGTAATATCTCAAAGTTTGAGTCCCTTCTGTGGGAAGTGACATCTCAGATTGGTCTTTTCAATATAGCACTGGCTATGGCTTTATCTTTTAAAGCCATACTGTGCTACTGTCCTCCTGGACCCCTTGATAGCCTCATGGAAAGCATAGAAGAATTCTTAGCTTCAGCTACTGTTTGATAATCAAGAGTGTTAATATTAGGCAATCTTAACATCTGGCTGAATGTGCTGCATTTATCTGACTCAGCTCGGCTATGGGATGTCCTTATAAACCATGATCTTCGACCTTTAACTACGACCACCTCCCACTGTTTGGACCTAAATTTATTACATGGATTAGGAGTTTCTATGGGGGTTACATTACCCACCTCCTGGTCCGATCATTTCATCAGATTATTTTCCGGTTTATAGTCATAATGTCGAAATACATAATGTCGAAAGTCAAAATGTTGAAAACATAATGTCAAAAAAAAAAATCGAATGTCTTTTTTTCTTTGGTTTTTGTTCGAAATGGAGGGTTCCCCCCCAAAACCCCCTTTTTATTTTTTTTCTGTTTTAACCTTTTTTTTTACTTGCGGAACCCCCAAAAAAACATGTAAATACAAAAATAATGCATTCGAAAAAAAAAAAATGTCGACATTCTTTTTTCGTCAGTTTTGTAATTCGACATTATTTTTCCGACATTATGACTGCACACCTTATTTTCCTTCAAGTTAACCCAGATGGCCCAAGCCTTCACTCAACCCGAAGACACTGTTTTGAGAGGCATTAAAAATGAAGTTGCAACAACATCTGGGGTCGAATTGGGTGAACGTGGCTCTGCATGTTATGCATATTTCAACAAGGACAAGAATGCACTTAACTTAATTTGTGATAGCCATGCTCAATATAGGTCACTTCAAAAAATGTCCAACCCCTGGTTTTCTAAAACACTTGCACATTTTTAACAGGAATAACAACAGAAAAAAAGAGTTTGCTGGAAAAGCAGAGATAACAGCACTATGGCTAACGTTAAATTAGCTTTGAAAGTCTATGAATAGGCAATGAATAGTCTATTTTTGGTACTAAAGCTAAATATCTTCAGAATAACATTGCAACCAATGAGAATAAACCTAAATAATTGTTCTGTGTTATTTCTAAATTTCTACATCCAATAGGCGGTGCCTCCAATTTAACTGCCTTGCTGGACCTAGCCAATGATTAACTTATTTTTTTATAGATAAAATTGAAGACATCCCAATATAAGATTCAATGGTCAGCAACACAGACTGCACCTCAAAGCATTGACTATTTCAACTAATGTCTCCTTCGATTTTTTTAAAGTAACAATTGACAACATTACCAAGCTTATGCAGCAACAGAAACCCAGAATTCATTTATTTGATACTACTCCAGTGTACTATTAAACCTATTGCGTCTATCTCGACCATGTATGACCACATTTGTACATTTATCGGTAGAACAAGACCTTGTGCCATTAGAGTTAAAGCTCTCAACAGCGACTCATCTGCTAAACCCAAAATGCTTACAGAACTACTGACCCGTAGCTGGTTTGCCATGGCCGGTAAAAATATTGGAGAAAGTAGTTAAACTTCTACTTCAAGCGCATGTTTATATGTTTACAAATCCTGGAGACTTTTCAGTCCAGATGTTGACAGAGATTGCACGGATCTCAGTGTGGTATGAAATAATAAGCAATTCAGATGCAGGTGAATTGACGTTACTGATAATGTTAGACTCATCAGCGGAATTCTATAGTGTAGATTCAGATACTACGCCTGGCAGATTGTCAGAGGTTGCCAGTGTTTCCAGAAATCCCCTAAAATGGTTAAAGTCATTCCTGGATAGAACCTTTCACTGCTTTAAAATGGGGAGCCATATCTGTAATTAGATTCCAATATCCTGTGCAATTCCTCAAGGTTCTTCCCTATCCCCATTGTCATTTAATGTCGAGATGCAACCTCGTATGACAATTATTACAAAATACAATCTCTTCTACCATTCATATGCAGATGACATCCACATATATTTGAAGGACAGCAAGTCAGTAGAGTAACTGCATAATATAGTACAATGCACTGCTGAAGTTGGTCAGTAGTCACTGCCCATAAGCTCCAACTAACCCCAAGCAAGACAGAGCTTATCTTGTTTCGACCTAAACACTGTATTCAGGAGTCTATATTGATTACTCCCCCATGTGTTTTTGGTTTCCCTATGACTTTGCAGCAGCTAAGATCAATAATTTAGGATGAATTTGGCACTCACATTTGGGCTGTCAACATCTGGTTGGAGCAATTGTACAATCTGCCTTTTATTATCTTCGTCTGTTCCAGTACGCCCTTCCATATATTCCATTATGAGAGCATGCTGTTGTAGTGGGCTCCCTGGTTAATTGCAGACTGGACTACGCAAATGGCTTGTTAGATGGTATTCCTGCAAGCCAACTTCTTAGATTACACAATGTCCAAAACGCAGCCATTAGACTTATCCACAAGCTTCCTGAAATAAACTCAGACTCAGAAGCCCAAATAGCTCTTCACTGACTACCTGTCTGGCAGAGAATAGATTTTAAAATCCTGTGTTTGGTGTTAAAGTGCATTAATGGTTCTGCACCTCCTTATTTGGTTAAGAAAACATTATTTTCCGATTTGTATTCTCCGCTCCGCCAATAAGTACCACTTGACTATTCCTTCCACCTGTTGTGTGTCCAGAGAGGACAGACGTTTCTCTGTCTATGGGCTGTGGAATTCCCTAATATTATCACTGTGCAAGCTGACCTCTCTTCTGGCTTTTAAGAAAGCCCTGAAAACCTTTCTTTTCCATTAATAAGGGCTGTTTGTTCTTGTGATATATCAGTTTGATCAGAAGGTGGAACATAGTACAACCTGTGCCTAGATGTGGGTTAGTCTGTTAAGTGTGCAATGTAAATATATCAAATCAAATCAGTGACTGTGACTGAGAACAAGACTCATAGACTTTGAGCCTTAGACTCTGTGAATGAGACTGAGAGACTGGAACTGAGACTGAGAGAGTTGGCTAACATACTGAAACACAGAGACTGTGACTAATATCTGGACAGAATGTGTGACTAAGCCTGAGGGATGGAACTGTTATTGAGAGACTGACCGAGAGACTGACACTGTGATTAAGGGAATGCAATTTAGACTTGAGATATGAGTGAGATTCAAAGACTGTGACTGAAACCGGCAGTCTGATATATCCACTTGCATTGTGGTAATCGGTCTGTGATATTTGATTCCTCTACTTGCTGTAGGAGTTTTTCTTCTTGAGAAAATGCTCTTAATGTTTGCACTTAACTATTTGCGCTAGAGGTATTGTTCCCAGATATTCACAGTGAGAACTCGGCTCCACGGTAAAATGCACTTTTCTTGCTTCCTGCACTATAATGCTTTCACCCCTCTATTTGCACTGTGATATTTACACCCAGCATTCACACTGCATTTGTGTCTTCTTCAAATGTACTGTGAGGACTCACTACCTCACTAGACACACTGTGATTTTTTCCCCTCACATGGGGTTTGCTCCTTGGCACAACGGTCTGTGTTATCCTCTCCTTGCTACCTGTGTTGCCCCTTTCTAACCTTTCAGTCGCCCATCATAAGTGACATATTTCACCACACATTGGAACTCTGTGCTTAATATTGAAAGGCTAGAACCATAACAAACACAGACCTGGCATCCACATACTGTAAAGCTTGACCCCACAAATCCAAACTCAAAGGACTATGCACTAACAACAATCAGAAACTTTAGCCTGGCCTCCGACTGACCTGCATGCATCAGCACAACAACAAATCAAACTTGCACTACCCTCTGCTCCTACTCACCAAACACGTCTTTTTTCCCCAGCAGATCAGAAGCACCAAATGAACATGACAATGCACTACATAAAAACATATAACATTGCTCAACATAAATTAATGTAACAGAACATAAAAGACAGAAGGTTATGGATGACACCACCTTTTACACTCCTGCAGTAATATGGTTCTACTAAGTTAAGGAATAACTCTGAAGATGTGTTCCAAAAATGTTTAATTTGTGGAGTTTGCTATATCAAGAAAGCATTTGTGACAAAGTCACTAATGTTAAGCTAGAGGATGGAAGCGGGGAGACCCTTGGGGTCAGGGACCACCACATGCTCCATGATGCAGGCACTCTAGGCGGTATGCAATGGAGTTCCCCATATATCCAATCCCAAGCATATCAGTACACTGGGAAACCTGTTATAGCCAAGTAATCATATCCAAGAGGATTAAAGTAAAACGAGAATAATGAGAATTAGTACACTGGTACAATGTGCTGGGGTACTAATAGCAATATAACACTCACAGGGGTGCATTAGCGGTGAGGTAATGCCCTGGGGTATCATTTACACACCCAAGAGAAGAAAATCTATGAGTCATATTCTACGCAAAAGAAATCCTCATTGATAGACAGAGAGAAGCTTGTTAGCATCATTCATGGGCAATGTCCCAGGCCCTACTTAAACCAGTTGGTTAGGCCTGTTAGTGCCAGGAAAAAGCATGAAACCATATCATATGGGCAATCCAAAAGGAGGGTCAGGGAGCTTTAAGGAGAAATCAGCTGACTGTGGACTGCTGCCAAACGAACTCCAAAATGGCAGTTGCTTCCTAACCTAGGCAAGTACGTGCCATGATGCCATCTGCTACATAATGCAAGCCACCTGGGCAAATCGTAGTTTGTCTGGGTTTTAGACAATCATCCGATATGCTCATACACCTCACAGAGCTGACACAGATTACACAGTTACACAGCCCAGTGCCAGCCCCTCTAGACAATGTAAGGCAAGCAGTGAGGTGTTGATGTTAGGATTCAAAGAGCAGATTTGCAGGAAAACCAAAAGCAACATGTTGGAGCAGCAAGAAGGTGGAGACGAGAAGAATAGGGAGTTGGACAGAGAAGGAGAGTAGACAGAAAGATGTGGAGATGGGAAAAAGAGAGATGGGGTGGGAAGAGAAAAACAGGGGAAAGTTGAGAAGAGGAGGAGTCAGAGCGCTGAAGGATAGTGTGTGTGAGAGAGAGAGAGAGAGAAAGAGAGGGCATGAGCAGGGAATAAAAGATAGGAGGTGATGCAGAAGATAAGGAAATAGTGTGAAGGGAAAGGAAGTGGAGGAGGAGGAAGAACATCAGATGAACACAGAAGGGAAGGAGGTAGTGAAGGATACAGAGTGAGAAAAGGTGGAAAACCAGAGAAAAGACAAAGAGATGGGGAAGGAGGCACCAGGAGAAAGTAGAGAATGAAGAGGGGGTTAAATGAGCGGGAGAGGGAGAGGTAGAGAGAAGGCCAAAGACCAAGATGAATAGTGAAGAAGATATGTAGAGAAGTAAAGGGAAATCTAAAGACCACAGGAGAGAGAGAGAAGGTCAAAATCTGTGAAGTCCTCCACAACCTTGGTACAAATGGTGCACCTGAGGTAGTGGAGGAGAGGGCAGAGAAATGGGCTGACTTAATTTGAAAAGTCAAAACAGGAGGTGAAGTCTTGTGCCTGATGAGTGCCCCGAAGGATGACATGCAAGAAAGACTCAGAACTAAGAATGAAGTGTTCAGGATACTCTAAATCATACAGACTGTGAGTATATGTGTGGCTCACAATGAAGGTGGACCTGAACTGAGAGTGGAGAGGGAAAGACTTAGGACCATGGTTCTAAGGCAGGGGTTGTAATAACTAGTAATATTTTCGTCTTGAAAAGGTTCAAACAACAATCCAGATTCACCCACCTGTATTCTTCTCCTGTGCAGAACTCTTATAAGCCAGACGAAAATGGGGAAATACCTGAAAATCCCTCCGCTGACCCGAACCAAAGGATTCAGCCCGCGGTGAGACCTCCAGGGAAAACCTCCCGAAAACCTCCCGAAAGGGGAAAAACCCTGTGCAGGGAAGAGCTGCTAGAGGTCGAGGAATCCAGTCAATCTCCCTCTTCTTCTGATCTGAAATGTTCTGCTCTCCAGGTGGACTGGTTGGTATGTGCTACGTAGGAGTCAAAGAACAAGATTATAAGTGAGTAATAGAAATCACTAAAGAGGGCTATTCCCGGACGAGGAAGGAATAGTGGTGGTTTAAACTAAGACTCGTAGCTTACCCTGAAATGCTACTCAAAATGCTCCAAACAACGGAGGCTGTGGTCAGGGAATAAGATGCAAGAAGAAATCTGGCACCAGACTGCAATAAGAAATAATGAACCGATAGCTTATAGACACAGACTAAAAGAAAGGCACTGAGATGAAAATTTATCGGGATTAGTTAGAAACACACGTTACCCTTAGAGAGAGAAGGGGGTAAGGTAATGTTGTTTCAGAAGTCTGCAGGAACTCGAAATTAAGAGGGCACTATTCTCATAGACTGGACGTAGATCTGACAGATGGAAGCATAAAGGAAATGAGAATCAGAACGAAATATCTCAACTGCCCTTAATACTAAGAGAGAGAGCTTGGCTCCTGAACTCCCAGAGGCACCTACCCGATTACTGTGCGCTGATTGCCAAACGCGGCATCTCTGTGACGCGGAGAAAATGAAAGGGAAAACAGTCATGAATGATCCTTCGTTTCCCCGGGCTCGTACTAAGGAAAGAATAGATTTCACAATAGATGAGGGCTGAAAATTCAGAATCCCTACCTAAATCCCAAGTAGCTCTGAAAAGTAATTCAGGAAGAGTAGAGACAAACTCACGGAGCGATGCTGGAGAGTGGCAACGCGTTGGAGGATGTTCTGTGTATCCAGATAAGCGTTGTGTGTGTCGGGGGGGGTTCCCGGCACGTCTATGGACGTCGGGAACACTAGACTGCTGCGGTCAGACTGAGCCTCCTCCATGTTGTAGGGAGGATGAAAAGGACCAGTTGCCGTGTTATCCTTGTGTTGCACTCTTGGATAAATTCCATTTATCACAAGGATCTTCACTCTGTGCCTCTCCAAATGTTTTGTACTACAGCTCCCATGATCCCTCATCATTGACTAGGCTGGCTAGGGCATATGGGAGATGTAATCAAAAGGATATGGAGATCAACTGGTTCCAGACCCCTGTCTTTGGTGACTCTGGAGTGGAGGCGAGACCCACAGTATGGATTGTGCTAATCAGAACTACTGTGAAGTGCCAGGAATATGACACATGCACAGAGGACTCATACCCATACACTTTTATTAAATTAGAAAGCGGTTGGAAAATGCCTCACTGTCCCTAACCCAGGAGGTAGTTCCCTACCTCAACCAAAACTAAGGTCCTGTCCTAGCCCTCACACCCTAAGGTACTAAGGGTAATGCCTCTGACTTGCAAAGCACACGACTGTTCAGGTTAAAAAAAAGGTGTACGTCTGACAAAAGTTTCAAATGATAATATTCACAGTTCCAGGGAATGACTCCCTTCCCCAGGTTTCTCTCCATCAAAACAAAAGTTAAAAAGAACAACCAAGTTGGTTGTAGCTCAAGAGGATAACTCCCCTCCTCTTGATGTTGCAACTTGTTCCAGGGGAAATGTCTCCCTTCCCCAAGTCCTTCTCACATTCAATGTAATTCACAAACCCTAAGGGCATGAATCTACCATGAAATTCTCTCATTCACACAACAATACCTGGTATACTCGCCATCCAGGTTCTTTCATATAATTCATTGATACAATTTGGGTATGGGTGTCAGACTCTCAAAACAACTGGTATACCCTCCTATCAGGTTTTTTCTCTTTACACATTCACTGCAGTACAGAATCCTTAGGGCTCGGCTCTTCTGTGGTATTCTTTAACTCACAAAACACCTGACATACTCTCCTGCCAGGTTCCTTTTCACATTCACTATAATTCAGTGTACCCACTTGGTTTTGCCTAGTATACTCTCCTGCCAGGACTTTCATTTTGTATTTCACTTTATACAAACATGCTTTTGCTTGGTATACTCTCCTGTCAGGTCTTTTAATATTCATTGCATTTCAGTCTTTTCGCCACAATGGTTTTCCCTCATTTATTATATATTGTGTTTAAGGATCCCAGATCCTTTTGCATGGACTTCTTATCATGTAATCAAATGTCCCAGGGGCCCTACAGTCCTGCTCAGACTTTCCCTAGCTCTCACACTGTGTTTTCTTCAATTCTCGCTACACCATCCAAAGCACCCAGACCGCCCGTCCCTCTCAAAAGGGCTCACCGGTTCTCAGCAGCAGCTTTAGGGTCCCTTGCATCTCCCGTGTCCGTCTGTAGCTTGTCATCAAGTCTGCCAAGTGATTTGTTCGCTTGTCAGCTTGTACCATGCCTCTGGCTCCCCTTGGCAGCTTCCTTTCGTCTCTGTGTCTAGGTGGCCATGCTTCAACCCATGAGTTTCACTGGACAACGTTCCCAGGCCTTCCACGACCGACCTGGCAAGACTGTCTGCTTCCTCTGGTGCTCTGACACACAGACGAATTTCCTGCACCGCCAGCCGCCATACTCCCGGTCTCTCAACCCGGCTGTTCTTACCACAGCTGGGTATGAAGCCGACAAACTCCATTCTTCTTTTCCTGGAATGGTTTTAGACTATGTCAGGCCAATCACATTCTCCCAGCCACTAGACTGCTGGCATTTGTTCGCATTAGGAGTAATCATCATTTCCTTGTCTCTTCCTTGTCTCATTTCTTATGTTTGCTCTCTGATATTGAGGAATGTTATCAGTGAAATTGTCAAGTTGTTGAGGGGGATGATGGCGTAATGCCATTAGGGCATGAGAGATGAAGCTAATATCCCAGAAAGGGAAAGGGGGATATTGTGCCTCACCTGATGATGTCACATCATCCCCCCAAGGGTCACCTTCCCCCTTGGGTCCTCCCTCAAATAGCCACCCCCAGGGTCACGTTCCAGATAGTGGCTGTCATCCCCTGTCCACACAAGGAGAGGTTATCCCAACGAAAGGAGTGATGAGATCATCAGATTCATCACACTACTTTGTGTGGCTGAAATAAAACGGATAGTGTATTGCTAAATGACACTGAGTCTTCTGTTGATTCCTTAGACATGGCACCTTCCTTTTACTAATTGTCTTTTACTCTTCAGTGCCAATATACTTTAGCATTGTAAGCAGCTTTACTATTAACATACAAGCCCTAAAAATGCTCTGTGTACTTGTACATTTGATTTGAATTCCTGGCACACAACCTGAGTATGTGTGCTTTTGATGGCTAGTTCCAGGACATTTGATGCCAATACCTGGCATTGGTGAGAGCATGCATTTCAAGGAAATACCAGACACTGATGTGAGTAAATGGACATTTGGTCATATTGCATGGCTCATTATGTAGTATCATTGCCCCTTAGTGGAAATTCCGAGAAATTGTGTGTCTGTTTCACATGGGCATTTGATGGCAATTCATTTAAATGGGATGGCCGGCCGGGCTATCAATGGCACTATTAGGCAATGGTGTGAGTACCTCAGCACTTGATGGCAGTAGCTGTTCTATAATGCTTTGGCATTTGATGGCAGTCCATGGTTTTGTTGTGAGTGCATGAATATATGATGACAATCCCTGGCCATAGATTGAGTAGCTGTCCTTTTAATGGCCGCATATGGAAATAATGTGATTACATTAGTCTTTTATGGCAATAACTGATGCATGATAAGAAAGCTTTGTCACATGATCTGAGTAGCAGAGCCTCTTATGGCATACAGTGGTTAAAATTGGCAAATGGTGAATGTTTCACAAATAATTATACAATGGGCCTCATTACACGTTATGCAGTAAGGGTTTACTGGTACCGGTAAGGGCACCGGTACCGGCAAACCCTTACCGCCTTACTACGAGGTCCCTTTTCTGGACCCAACCTCAACGGCTGGTTTTACCAGCCGTTAAGGAACGGGCCCGCAAAGGGACCTTGGTGCTAATTACGGTACCGCAATTTGCGGTACCGTAATTACCTCCTTCCCCATTCCCATTGAGCCCTATGAGTGCAAAAATGGGAATGGGGAAGTGCCTTGGTGAATGGGGAATTACCGGCCCCGCTCACCTTGGAGTAGGCCGGTAATTCCGACATCCACCAAGGCGGACACAGTAAAATACCGGCGGCAACCATGGTGCTAATAGCGCCAGGGTTACCGCATACCATGTAATGAGGCCCAATGCCTATACTAAAGCCCCAGTGTTCCCTTACATTATAAAAACACACACATTTATATAAACAATGAATGTACACTTTGTTTATCACAGAAAATGTGTACTTCCTAAATTTCTATCTACATCTATTATTATTATTAATATTGTTAATATTATTACTATTGTATTTATTGAGCGCGACCCTAGCTTCGAGATGGAATGGAGCGCTTTACAGAGGTATATACCAATACTGATAAATAACAGACCACTTTACAAAGGTGTTCAACATTACAGATGCATAATGGAGCGCTTTTCAGTGGTAAAAACAGAAAAGATATACAGCAGGGGTAAGATACGAAGCGGAACAGAGGAGGGGTACAGCTGTACCACGTGGCGGAGAGGAGAGGGTTGGGTGGCGTCTAGCGAGTCAGGTGGCGTGAGAGGCTACGTGATGGCCTAGGTTCTTGTCCACCTCTCAAACTTCTGTTGGTTTCTAAGAGGCCCTGTTCATGAGCTGGGATGTCTAAATTCAGGGAAATTCAGGAGTAGGTGGATTTACCAGCTGTGACTTCGGTACTTATCAATGAGAAATGGGTCTCATTCACAAAAAAAGTGTGTGTGTGTGTTTGGACATTTGATGGCAATGCTTGCAAATGCAAGGAGAACCTGGACCCTCAATGATAATATCAGACATTGGTGTGAGTGGCAAATTATCTATGTGGTTATATGCTACATCTTGTGTGTAGCGTGGCAAAATGCAAACATTGACTAATTGGATGTGACATCCTCACATCCAAAACCTGAATCTGTTCAAATACGTATTCATGCTTCAATGTGGCAAATTATTGAAGGTTAGGGTGAGTGTTTTGAAATAAATAAAATTACAATGCACACAGAGTAGAGAGTTTGTCAGATACATAGCGATTCCGGCATAGAACACTTTTATCGTGGACATTTTTCTCAGCGATAATGATCTGTGGTATTCTTCTCAACATTCTGTTGGATTGTATGCAAAGAAGGCTGTTACCTTCACATGCGTTATGTGTCCCCTTCCACCTTTGTATAGGGGTATTTCGAAAGAGTATCTTGAAATGATTTCCATCTAGAAATGATAACCTTCTATCGGAAAATAATGTCTATGGTTATTCTGTGTTTTGATAATTTGCTTACAAATAAGTGCAAACGTTAAGGTCGATGGTTGGAAGATTTTAGATCAATCATAAGCTCACACAAGCGTCACTTATGCAACCAAGCTGCATCTCACTGATGAGGCTCACCCATATGTTATGTTATGTTATGTTATGTTATGTTACTTTGCATGTATATAGCGCCTTATGTATCACTGGTATGATCTCAAAGAGCTGGTAGGGTGAACGCCCTCGGGAACCGCAGTTCAAGTCAGTAGAGAGAGGGAGAGAGAGTCATAAGGTGCGTGGGTGCACTGGATATGTGTGCAGCTGGTGTGGCACTTGCATGATAGCTGCTTTTTAGCGGTAGGTGCGGTGGTTGGGAGGTCAGGAACATGTGTTCATTCTAGTGGGCTGATACCCAGACTGATTTCTGGCTGCGTTAGGCCCGAGGAGACACTTAGGCTAGCACTGTGTGCTCAGCTAGCTGTGTTTTATTAGGATGAGGAGGAGTATGTGGCGGGTGTTAGTATGAGAACAGCTATACCGAATGTGTCATAGTATCACTGTGTTCTAGTTGAGTGGTGGTGTATATATAGGAGCGAGTAAGCGTGGTGGTGTAATATGGTGGTTTTCAGTAAGGTGCTTGAGGTCAAGCGCTCATCTGTACCATCTATTTTATCCATTGTATTCACTCTGTCTGTTCATTCGGCTTCGTCAGTGCATACATTTCATCTGGTTCATCAATTAGTTTACTAGTCGTTCCATTCATTCCATCATTCATCCTCAATCTACATAAACTACTTCATCCAATCTGTTGATCCATTTCATCCTTCCCTTCCGTTTAGTGTGTTCCATCTGTTCCATCCTTTTTATTTATTCGATCTGTTCCATGTGTTTTACTCACTTCATCAGTTCCATCCGTTGAATCCGTTCCATCCACCCCATCGGTTCCACCCACTCCATCCGTTCCATCCACTCCATCCGTTCCATCCAGTCCATCTGTTCCATCCACTCCATCCGTTCCATCCACTCATCCGTTCCATCTACTCTATCCATTCCATCCACTCTAGCCTCTCCATGCGCTCCATCCATTCCATGTACTCCCTCTGTTCTATGCACTCCATCAGTTCTATCCTTTCGGTCCACTCTATCAGTTCCATGCGCTCCACCCGTTCCATGCACTCCCTCTGTTCTATGCACTCCATTTGTTCTATCCGTTCCATGCACTCCATCCGTTCCATGCACTCTATCCGTTTCATGTACTCCAACCGTCCCTTGCACTCCAACTGTTCCTGCACTCCAACCATTCCATGCACTCCAACAGTTCTATCTGTTCCATCCGTTCCATCCTCTCTATCTGTTCCATTCACTCTATCCGTTCCATCCACTCCATCTGTTCCATCTACTCCATCTGTTCCATCCACTCCATCCGTTCCATCCGCTCTGTGCATTCCATCTGCTCCGTCCGTTTCATCCACTCCATCCGTTCCCTACACGCCATCTGTTCCCTCCACTCCATCTGTTCTATCCACTCCATCGGTTCCACCGACTTGGTTTGTTCCAACCGGTCTATTCGTTCCATCCACTCGATCCGTTCCATCCAGTCCATCTGTTCCATCTACTCTATCCATTCCATCCACTCTATCCTCTCCATGCGCTCAATCCATTCCATGTACTCCCTCCATTCTATGCACTCCATCTGTTCCATCTACTCCATCCGTTCCATCCGCTCCGTCCGTTTCATCCACTCCATCAGTTCTATCCATTCGGTCCACTCTATCAGTTCCACGCACTGCATCCATTCCATGCACTCCCTCTGTTCTATGCACTCCATATGTTCTATCCGTTCCATGCACTCCATCCGTTCCATGCACTCCATCCATTCCATGCAGTCCATCCATTCCCTGCGCTCCATCCATTCCATGTGCTCCATCTGTTTCATGCACTCCATCTGTTCCATGCACTCCATCCTTTCCATGCACTCCAACCATTCCTTGCACTCCAACTGTTACTGCACTCCAACCATTCCATGCACTCCAACAGTTCTATCTGTTCCATCCGTTCCATCCTCTCTATCTGTTCCATTCACTCTATCCGTTCCATCCACTCCATCCGTTCCATCCACTCCATCCATTCCATCTGCTCCATCCGTTCCATTCACTCCACCTGTTCCATCTGCTCTGTGCATTCCAGCCGCTCCTTCCGTTTCATCCACTCTATCCGTTCCCTACACGCCATCTGTTCCCTCCACTCCAACTGTTCTATCCACTCCATCTATTCCACCGACTTGGTTTGTTCCAACTGGTCTATCAGTTCTATCCACTCCAACTTTTTGGTCAACTCCATCAGTTCCATCTACTCCATCTGTTCCATCCGCTCCTTCTGCTCCATCCACTCCTTCTGCTCCATCCACTCCATCTGTTCTATACGCTCCATCTGTTCATCCATTCCATCTGTTCCATCCACTTCATCAGTTCCATCCATTCTACCTGTCTCATACACTCTACCCTTTCTGTTCACTTCATCTATGCCATCTAGATCGGTCCAATCCAACTGTTCCCTCCGCTCCTTTTGTTTCATCAACTCCATCTGTACTGTCTACTGTATCCGTTCATCAGCTGCATCCGTTCAGTCCATTTGATCTGTTCCATATTGTTAAAGCTACTAATTTTGCTAATCGTTCAATCTGCTCGGTAGTCTCATCCGTTCAATCCACTCATCTGTTTTATCTGTTCGACTCCTACCATCCGTTCAGTCTGTTCCATCCATTCATTCTTTCTACCCTCTCCGTCCGTTCCAACCACTCCATCCATTCCACTCACTCCATCCGTTCTACCCACTCCATCCGTTCTATCCACTCTACGTGTTTCGTCTGTTCCATTTGCTCTGCTAGCCAGTAGGTTTACTCTGTCCCATCTGATTTGTCTGTTCCATATACTTCATCCATTCGTTTTGACAAGTAGACTGTAAGGATATTTGGCATGTTACAGCACAGAGTACAGCACTACTGCACAGGTAGCAATTTGTTTTTGATGCAGCACCACCACATGGGTGTGGTGCATTGCTATATGTGTTGCCAGAGTAACATGGACATATAAGTAAAGACAGGCTATTCAGTCAAAAACGATTTTTACATATAAGATGCAAATCTATTTTTACAGTTAAAAGCACACATGTGCACATTCAAAAATGCACACTATTTTTCACCTGAAATGCCTATGTTGCAAGAGACACATTTGAAAATTAATAACTAACCTTATTAATAGCTAACCTGACTAATAAAACTTCATTTAACATAACCCACTAATAAAAATGTGTCTCCACTGCAGAATTAGGCCTACTCTGAAAGTGAACTTTTAAATGCACATTCATTTTTTTTTCTCTGCTGCCCTGTCCACATAACTACAGGAAGCAAAGAGCTCGAAGGAAAAGGAAATCAGTTTGTTACAATTTTTACTGTAGAAATGAGCCATTGTGTAGTGAGGGAGGAGATGACATGATTGATTCTGATTGGAGCAGCGTCATAGCAAGTATCATGCTAGAGGCTGTGATTAGAGTTTTGCTGGGGAAGCTTGAGGAGAGGGGACAATCGAGATCTTGCAGAGCTGGGAGAAGGACCTGTTTCCTGGCTGAAGCATTCCTGCTGCAAAAGCTGAGAATTCCAGGCAATAACCCCGGTTTGAGAACGGCAGACGCTTGTTTTCACTGGGGTTAATCTTCAAGGGAGCCAAATTCAGAAAGAGAATAGCCGGAGAAAACTCATGCTGAACAGATAAGGTAATTACAGAAGTGTGGGAGCTGTGCGAAAGTGTGCAAAACTGTTCAGTCAGTGTATTCGAGGGAGTCCCAGTCCCTTATCAGCATATTTAATGTTACCAATTGAATATATTCTCGCAGTTCTCTGTTCATTTTATCACAAATAATGTTGTACCATTTCATTTATTTCTGTAAAAAGGGTTAAACTGTGTTTAAAGGAAATTTCTATAATACAAAAATATCTGAAAACAGATAGCTAGTGTGTATTATTTCTCTCTTTCATTTTGCATGGGAAAAGGTTTAAACGTGGCTAGATTTTTAAACAGTGCAATTGTCATTTTAAAACAGATGTGTGCATGATTATATTCAGTATGGACAGTTGTGAGTGACTGTTTGTAGCATAGCTTGTTGGAGGTACATGAGTCAACGGGAAGAGAGACTCTCTGGACATAGTTCCATACCGTATATAAGGTAGTGGAAATTACCACAAAAATACCACAATAGCCCATGGTGGCACACAAGACTAACACTGAAAATGTGGTATCCCTAAAATGTAGGCCTGAGGTCTCTCTAGTGATCAAGAACAATCTAGATAAAAAACAAGGGATGTTGGATATTGGGGCCACAAATAAACCAACCACTATACCAACCAACCACGCAAATTATCGCGCACATTATCTAAATAGGTCTGAATTCTGAAATAATGCAATGTATTATTGTTATGTGTGATCCAACATGAATACAGAGAGTGATTATTGCTAAAGGTATTTTGGCGGTAAGAAAATACTGCAAAGCCCCAAATATCCAGAAAATACCCAACATATTTATGGTGCGTTGCAGGCCGGGAAAGTGATCATAGAGTACCTACTGGGCATGGCAAGCGTGTCTCACACTGCCATTTGCACATTAAAGGGAACCCATTTTATAATAGCAGTGTGCCACTAAAAACGAATTTCAGAATGTCACAAAGGGAAACCACATTTTCAGACCTAGTGCAATATTTAGAGGCAAAGCTGTTTGCACATGGGACGTGGTCGTCGAACAGTACCTTAGAATGGCGTGACCACATTCAGGGTGAGGTGCAGAAAGAAAAACTAGACAATATTTTTGCAGAAGGCAGCATAATTCAGGTCTGCCTTACAAGATTTTTGAATGCAGCCGATAAAAGTGCACAGAAAGACCGTTTAATACGGCTATGCAGCAAAATATGGTTTATTTTGAATAAGTCCCTGCGAATGCAGGAGAATGATACCCAGCTAATTAACAGGTTAAAGACTGAATTAGATGGGGCAAGACAAAATCAGGAAATGTTAAGAGCAGAATTGGATGTATGCCAAAAAGACATGCAATTAAAATGCAGAGACTTTGATGCTCAGTTATCCAAAAGCAAGAAACAATTTGAGGATAGTGAGCAAGAATTGGTACCACATTAGACAGGATAAAGATGAGGTTGTTTCAGAAATGCAGATTTTACAAAAAGAACATTGTGAAAAAGAATGTGATCTCCAGAGTGCAGAACAAGAAATGATTAAAATGATTCAAGAAAGAGACAAGAGAAATAAAGAGTTCAATGAATGCCAAATGGAAATGTGCGACATGCAGGAGGTGATTAATAAGATGAGTGATGAAAACAACTATTTGCAAAATGAAGCAAACAGACTCCTTAAAAAGTGTAAGGACTTAGAACAGCAAATGTGCATTCCCAGGTCCCAGGAGAGGCGGCAGGGTACCACATTCAATAGAGTGGAGGTGAATTCTAGCTCTGCCCAAAGAGCTAGTGCCCCAGTGACTGGGCCGGTGACTGAACTTGGTTGCAGCGCCCTTGGGGGATTTGATACTCCTATTGGGGGCAGCCACCAATCTCATACACCTGAAAACAGGATTGAATCACAAAATAGTGCAATTCCATGCATTGCAACAAGTAGCCCCATAAAAATAATGAAATCCATTAAAGCCCTGATCAAACCATTTAAAAAGGGAGGTGAATGCTGCATTGAGGATCACTTAGAAGCGGTGCATGACATTTTTAAAGCACTCCAGATACATAAGGAACAGTACAGACAATATTTTATTTAACTTTAGATGCCCCGACGGCCAGCATCATAAGGGGATTAAATGAACAGCAGAATATGACCTGGTTGGAGTTTGAAAAAGAAATTAGGTGTCATTTTTCTCCTTTTCAGTCATTGCAGGAGGCAAAGAAAGTCGCTTACACAATTACTGCTGGACCTAATACATCCCCTCGCCAATTTTTACAAGACTTAAAAAGAGCATTTTCTCGCTTTGATGTATATTTGACCCAAATTCCAATGGGTTTAAAACTGCATACTTCTATGGGCTCCAGAAAGACATCATATCCCAATTGGTCCGTGAATTTGACCGTGACAAGTCCCTTGAATGGATTGTACATCAAAGCACAAAACTATATGAGGTACTCTATTGTCAGGGTAGAGAAAGTGATAAAATGAAAGATACTAGACCTAAATCTAAAGAACCCTCAGCCACAGTAATGGAAATCAGGTCAGCCAAAATGTCCCTTGAGTCTGCTCAAAGCCAAGGTAAAAATAATGTGACACCTGAACAAAGGGGTAATCAACAAAGATCGCCATTTCCTGTACCAATGTTCCAATCACATGATCCTAGTAATAGAGAGAGCTACATCAGCCCTAGGTATTTAGGGGACAGACCCCGGGTAGGATATCGGCCTGATATGGCAGGTATGAACAATAACCAGAGACAAAATCAAGATCAAAGAAATGATGGTCCCTACCAGTCATTGGGGACACAGAGCAGATTTGATCCCAACACCATGATATATGGTAATCAGGATAGACCCCGATATGTGGATCGATTTACTGATAATGGAAATCAACATAGGAGCCAGTACCCACAATCTGAGAGACAGGACATGAGGCAAAACGTGAACTACAATCCACGTCAGTACAATGATTCCCCACCAGGGGACTATAATCAAAGGATGGGTGCAACCTGCTCCCCTCCACAAATGAATTAAGAGTTCAGAAACCATCCCAACCGACATCAATCACCTGAGAGGTATCAGAATAGATCCAATCAGGGGGAAAACTACCAATATCGACCTAGGCCACAGAAAGAGGATCCTAGAGAGATGGAAAGGTTCCAGTGCCTTGAGGCCCAAGTGAAAATGTTAGCTGAGCAAATAGGAAAGCTCTATACAGCGCAAAAACAACCTTCCAAAGAGGGGGCTGATGGCCATAGCAATGACCCGGGGGCTTCCGAAAAGTGACTAAGTACTCATGATAACTGCAGTGCCAAAATGACAGATTGCTCTGATATAATTTTGCATAACGACTCTGAGATGCCTAATGGATTAAAAATGAAAGTGCCAGTAAATGAACTTGTGACAGAAAGTGCAAATACTTCTAAAAAAGAGGTACGGTTTAACCTAGAGCTAAATAAAACAGTAAAGATTTGCACAAATGAAAAAGAAACATTAGAAATTCCAAAAGAACAAAGGGACAGATTTAAGAAAAATGACTCATGCATGGGGAATACCAGTGAACAGGGAGTAAGTGGGGATGCTATAGCTCCTCCCCTGGGCAAGCAAAACAATGACCAAACACAGACAGAAAAAGGAAATACTCAAAAGGAGGGTCCAAGTCAATCATCTGAAGAATTCTTTGAGCCACATATTTTTGAAGAGGCTGAAAGGGCTGGTATCACACTAAATGATCACAAATGCACAGAATTAAAAAATGACAAATTGCTGAATGATGTTGTTACACATGTTCAGTTGGAAGGTTGTAATGTGGTCTCTGATGTTACCCAGATGGATGGGCGAACAGTGGCCACACTCCAAAAAATCTCTGATCATGGAGAAATGAATAAAATCTCTCGCGCAGAAATGGGTAAAAAGGAGGCAAAAATGTCTCTCCATTTACCAATGTGCTTAGCCAAAAGTGAAAAAGACCTGAGAAAGGTGAGCCCTGAAATCAGTAAGAATTCACACTTCTTATGTGTATTAGAGGAAGTTGAGGACAGATATTATGCACCCATCACTGTAGAAGAAAAAGGCCACACCTTTGCTATGATTGACACTGGCGCACAGGCCACAATTATGTCCAAGGAGCTGGTAAAGAGTATCAATGAAGGGAGACCCCCACAGAGTCAGATCACAGTGAAGGAAAATCAAGGTCCAGTGCATAACTTTAATGGGGAGGAGGTGCCCATCATAGGTGTAACTGAGGTTGACATAAAAATAGGAAAGCACAGAATGAAACAAGAGGTATTGATCACATCTATTTGTGAAATTCCATTTCTGATGGGGACAGATTGCCTGAAAAGATTGTCTCCTCTCATAGATGGGGTGAATGGAGTGCTGTGGTCCTTAACCAAATAACCATTGAGGCCTAAGAAACTAAAATCACAAAACAGCAATATAAATGAATGTCACACCGTTGCCAAAACAAATGATGCTGTGGAGGTATATCTCCAGAATAGCTGCATACCTAGTGTCACTGTTATATTAATGTGTCAAGACAAAATGCAGAGCGACAATGAAAAACTACCTGTACAAATATACTTGGACCCAAGGAAAAATTGGCAGACTGCCATAGATGAGCACACATTACGTTTTTATTTAAAAGAGAAAACATGCAAACAGAATATTGCTCCTAAAACAGATTCAGAAAAACACATTACGACTCTGGCAGAAATACACATGGAAGATGAGCAACCATGGGTTCATGTTGGTATAAATGACTATTTTAAAACAATAAAAGCCACTTTAGCGCTTGGACATGAAAGGAGTTTCATTAATGAGAAATTGTTGCAAAAAATAATGGAGAGGGAAGAAATCCCGAAATTTAGGATTAAAAACCAAAATGTTTCTGGGTTGGACAGTCCAGACTTTGAAAACCGAATTGCAGGCAGATATATGCTTAAAATTAGCATTGGGCAGAAAACAATTTACCATAATATATGGATAGTGAGTGGAGCACAAAATGAATTTTACATGGGCAATGACATCATGCACAGAATGTGTATGGTGTTAGATTTCCTTAATCAAAAAGTATGGTCACGCCTAGGTGGTCCGGCACCTGAATTTGAAGACAAAAGAAGGGCTTATCATTGTGCACAACTGGTTCCTTATGCAATCGAATTACAAATGAGGAAAGATACTATTATTCCTACATTTACCAAATAGTTTGCAATAACACTGAAATGTAAAAATGGACAGCAGATGAAAGGCTCTGATGCATTTGTATGCCTGAATGAATCCATAAAACAGCAAGGCCTGTATTATGAATACATTCCATTGGTAGACATTGGTGAAGGATCTGTAAAAATTATGGTAAATAATAAAGGTTGTCAGGATATTCATTTAGAGGAAAACTCCCCATTAGGAATGGCCATACAAAAATCACATTATATGGCAGATTTAAATAACATGGTGATTGGAAATATCCCTGAAAAGTATGTAGATGCCAAGGGTGAGTTGCCAGAACACCTGGATTCCTAGCCCAAATGAATATTTAAAATTCATTCTGTGTATCCTTATGATTCAAATGAGACAGTGTGCTGCCATCAAGTGGATTGCATAATATTTAATTTAAATGAAAATGAAACAGAAAATCAGCCCATTGAAGTGGAAGCTGATATGCCAAAATATTTAAAAGTGGCAGCTTTACAAAAAGACACAGCGACACAGTTAGAGGAAAGCGCCGAGATTCCCTTACCAGAAGATTTTCCAGAATTTTCCAAAATGGTAGAAGAGCAGATCTCCTTAGCGGATGCATGTGAAAGCAATGAGGATAGGGACAATCTGAGGGAGATATTTATGGGAGTTTAAGGATGTATTTGCAAAAGATGCTTATGATTGTGGTTTAACTGATTTACATGTGGCCACACTACCAGAAGGGTGTAGCAGAAATCCAGTGTTTGTACGCCAGTATAGACTACCGCTGGCATGTTTAGAATCATTGGCAGAGATTATTAAAAATTTGGAATCGCTGGGAATCATCAGGCCCATTCATAGCACATCCAATACACCTATTTTAGGTGTGTTAAAGCCAAATGGTCAATGGCGGCTATGTGCAGACTTGAGAGAGTTAAATAAAAGAGTACCAGTATCTAGATGGCCACTGCCATTCATTGATCAGGGCCTAGCTCAGGTACATGGTTCAAATGTATTTACCACATTAGATCTCACCTCTGGATATTGGTGCGTGCCATTGGCAGAGGAGATACAACATTTATTTTCCTTTACATTTGACAGGACTCAATACTCCTGGCTTAGAGCTCCGTTCGGGTACATCAATAGTGGGAGTGAATTTGGCATATTTTTGAGAAAGGCCATGCCGGATGCAGCGGAAAGAGGAACAATAGTTTACGTGGACGATGTCCTGATAAAAAATGAAAGCCTGAAAAGCCATTTTGATGAAATAAGACATGTGCTTGGCCAATTGCAGAAAGCAGGCGCCAAAGTATCTTTGCAAAAAGCACAATGGTGCAGGAAAAAAGTGAACTTTCTAGGGCATGAAGTGACTGAACATGGGCTAAATCCACAAAAGAAGAAAATAGATGCCATACAAAGATTAAAAGATCCTAAAAATGTGAAAGGAGTAAAAAGTTTATTAGGGATGACAGGCTATAACAGAAAGTTCATTGAAAATTATGCAGAAATCACTCAACCATTGACTAAACTGCTTAAACTGAATACTCCCTGGAAATGGGAAAAAGAGCAGTCTGATGCAGTGGCTAAATTAAAGGAATGTCTTGTAAAGGCACCATGTTTAGCATACCCCATAAAGGACAGGGATTTCTTTATAGAAATAGGTTTTTCTGAACATTGTATGTCAGCAGTGTTATCACAAAAACACGATTTGAATCACAAAACCATTGCCTAGGCAAGTAAGGCATTTTCCCAAGTTGAAATTAAATTTAATGATTGTGAAAAGGCCCTATTAACCACTGTGTGGGCGCTACAACATTTCCGCCCCATTGTTCAGGGAGAAAAGGTGATTATTGAAACAAATCATCAACCTTTGCAATTTTTAGAGAGTAAAAGAATTAGATCAGGTAATCTAGCGCAGTCCAGAATCACTTCATGGATGCTGGCATTACAAGGTTTTCCCGTAGAAATGAGATATGGACAAAATAAAAAGAACCCAATTGCTCAAGGGTTAGCTGACTTACATGACTGCACAGCTGAACAAATACCAAATGAAATGGAAGTGGAAACTAGTTTGCAGGAATTTGAACAATCACCACACAAAGCTTTTGATGAAAAAACATGCAAGGATTTGCCAACTGTATATGTGGATCGTTGTGCTTTTCACATTGAAAATGACAGTAATAAACAATTAGTGGCAGGAATAGGAAATGTCTGGTTAAAATGTGAAGGCGTCCCCAGTATAGGGATGAGGATTGGAGATAGGAGCCGTCAGGTGGCGGAATTGGCAGCCATTTATAAAGCAATTGCTACTACAGTTGATAAAAAGTTCAGTGAAATTGTCCTGGTGACTGATTCTGACTATGCACGGAATAGCTTTGTGGAGTATTTGCCTGTCTGGAAAGCAAGAGGCATGGTTACATACAACAAAAAGCCACTTAAACATGGAAAAATGATACAAGCCATAGACAAATTGGTGTCAGAGAATAATTTAACAATATACTGGAGAAAAATGTGTGGGCATTTAAAAACACCAGGAGAGGATAAGGAGGGAAATGATAAGGCAGACCACCTGGCTAAGATTGGGGCTCTGATGGGAGAATTGCTACCTATTGATTATTTAATGGGTGAAATACAAATTGATGCAGTGACACGTTCTAAAGCACCAAAGGAGGTAGATCAACCGGTGGTGCAGTGGAGTCATGACACGCCAGACCAAGATTTGATTGAGGCACAAAAGAATGATCGAATTTTGGGAATCTATTATAATCATTTGATAGATCCTGAACAAAATTCTTTAACAGAAAATGATTGTATGGGAAAAGAAGAGTTGAGGGTGCTATTAAAGAACAAAACACGGATTAGATTACAGGATGGACTCATGATTAGAGAGTCCATAACAGGACAAATACAGTGGGTAGTACCCCTTTCATTCAGAGGGCTAATGTTACACCATGGTCATGATGCCATAACTGCAGGCCATAGAGGTTCACAAAAAAACATTAGAAATACTAAAAGATTATGCTTACTGGCCAAATATGTCCCAAGATGTGGAATTATATACTAGAGGATGTCTAGTATGCGCCCAATTTAAACCTGCTTCACCAATGCATAGAGCACCATTGATGAAAAGAGGCCTAACTCTCCCATGGTCAGATTTGCAAATAGACTATGTAGGTCCTTTAAAAAGGTTGAGCAGGGGAAACATTTATATTTTAAGTGTGGTATGTTTGATGTCAAAGTGGGTTGAATGCATTCCTGCACCAGATTGTAGTGCGCAAACAGCAGCCACATTGCTGGTGAACCATGTGTTCTCAAGGTTTGGGTTGCCACAAAGAATTGAGTCAGACAGAGGAAGTCATTTCACAAGTACTCTAATGAGTAAGGTATGGCAAATACTAGGTGTGAAAAGGAAACTACATATCGCATATCGGGCAGCGTCTTCAGGTACAGTTGAAAGGAGCAATAGGTCTGTTGTGGATATTTTAAAGAAATTTGTGGCAGAAGCAGGTTCCAGCTGGGATTTACGTTTACCGTTGGTTTTGATGGCAATCAGATCAACTCCTGCCAAAGCAACAGGTGTTAGCCCCCATGAGGTCTTGACAGGTAGGAAAATGGTGTTACCACAACACCTACTATACAGAACACATGAGCAGACACTTGTGAGTGCATCCACAGTTCATGAATATATTGATGAACTGAGGAGGCATTTGCAACATGCATTTGCTTTTGTGCAGAGAAATCTGGAAAGAGCGGCTGACAGTGCAAAGTCTTATTATGACAAAAAGACATCAGTAAAGGAATACAGTGTAGGGGATCAGGAGTACAAGTTTCATTTTGGAAAAAGTAAACAGAAACATTCTAAATTTCTAGCAGCCTGGCAGGGGCCATTTCGAATTATAGATAAGGTCTCTCCTGTAGTTTATAAAATTTAGAAAAATGAAGGTGAAACGGCAATAGAGCAGTTCGTCCATGTAAATCAAATCAAACCATGCCATCCCAGACATGAGATCAGGCAGCTTGAGCATGTAGAAACAGATAAAGTCCCTTGAACACAAAAAGAGAAAATAAATGGGTACAATCAGGAGGCAGTGACAGAGAAGTTAAAAAGTTGATTGTTATAATGGCACATAAACACTGTAATATATGTAAAAATATATAATATAAAATAAGTAAATAAATAAATAAATACAAATATATAATGGCAGCTCATGGTTGATGTGCAGAGAGAAAATGTATTAAATATTGAATGCTGTTTTATATATGCTTGTTTTCTTTTTAACTTGTGTTTAATTTCAGAAAAGAAAAAAAAAAAAAAAACGAAATGTTTTTACCAAGCATGTTTTATTTTTGGCAAAAGGGTGAAGTTAGTATTGTGCTATGTACTTAATTTGTTTCTTTTCTATTTGATTTAGGAAATTAACATTATTTGGTCGAAGGTTCCGGGATCAGAGCCCACGGGAGACGATGGAGTCCTGGAGCCCACGTGGACGGATTCCGGGAAAGCCCCAAAGAGGGGTGAAGACCAAGGCTGCAAAGCGATCAGCATTGAAGATGATACCGATGATATAGTTAATGATGATGATATTTGGAGGGATCTTCAAGAATTCAGAAGCACAGGTTTTCATTGAACCTGGACCAGCATCTGGTATCGCGGTGGAAGAGGCACCAGGATTCATCATGAGTGATAGAAGGATGATTTTCCAAAATATATACATACCATTGAATCCTGAGATTTTGATTGAAAAACATTTCAGCAATACCGGAATTAAGATTGAACAGACTAAAGAGTGGCTGGAAATAAGAAAAGAGGACACTAAGCAGTCAATAAGAGATATATTAATGCAGTTGGAAAAAACATTCGTGAATTCAGCAGACATTAAGAAGAGGAGAGGAAAGAGAGGTGCGGTGATGCTCGCGATATCATTGGTAATGTCTATAGTTGGAGCCATAATAGGTACCACAATATCAACAGCCAATTCTATTTCGGTAGGAACACTGAGTACTAAAGCGCAACAACTGAGTATTGACCTAGAAATAATACAAAAAAGATTAGATGGAATTAGAGGGGGACTGGATGAACAAGTAAGATTCATAAATGAAACTGCAATCATTCTAAATGAACAAGCGGATGTAATGCAACGGGCGACTAAAATAATACTTAAGCATGACAGAACTTTAAATTAAATATTGAACGTAATGAGTCCTGTTGATAGACTATTAACAAATTATATGAGAGAAGTTCAAACTGCAGTTTCACAATTGATTCAAGGACATATCCCCTTGTATTTTGTTTCGCAGGATATTATTCGTCAAATGATAGAAAGATTGACCAGGAGGGAAATTGATATAATACAGGTAAATATTGCATTCGAAATGGGTAATGCAATGCCGTTATATGTGGACTTGGAAAGACTAGAGATCGGATTTTTGCTATGCATCCCATATGTAGCCCCTGAACTTATTTATCAAACGAAGTGGGTACACAACCTGGGATTTTGGCAAGAGGACAAATTTATTAAGATTAAGACTCAAGAAGTGGTGGCATTTCAGTCATGGGAACCTGAAGTTTATTTAATACCAAACCTGGAAAAATGTGTCAAATTTAAAGAACACAATTATATGTGTCCAGGTAAACCGTTTGTTCCTGATGCCACAGATGCTATTTGTGGTTTGAAATCTGACCCAAGTATATCAGAAGGATGTGAAGTGATTATTAGCAATATGGGGAGTGAAGAACTGGCACAGGCTAAGATGGTCAGAGGTAAATAGTTGGTCAGCACCTGTTTAAAGAACATGACGGTAGTACATTTAAACCATGGAACAATCGTGGTTAAACAGGTGAAATATAATGTTTTTTATTTACAGGTTCCAAAGGATACAATTGTGTCAATTGGGGGGTTAACATTGTTTCATGTAACAAATGATGTTTGGGAAAGCCAAGTGGAAAATATCGATTTTTTTCAAAGGGATACTTTTCCAATAGATCCGGATGTGGAATATTTCTTGAATCACAAAGAAAGACATGTTATAAAAATGAATTTGAGAAAAAACAATATTACAATTAGTAATCTGGGGATAATAGAAGTGGAAAGATTTAATTGGGGAACCTGGGGTGAACGCTCAAATGTGGGTTTGGCTGTCGTAGTGCTAATCATGGGTGGATGGTTGATTGTGCTATCAGTAAAAATGAAAATGTTACTGATTTTAGTAGCTACGTCAGGAAGAGAAAGATATCCCAATACACATGCATTTTAAAAGAAAAAAAGAACAAGTTGTTTTTAGGAATTGGCTTGGATCGTAGCCAAGTTCTAAAAACAAAAGGAGGGTATGTAAGGATATTTGGCGTGTTACAGCACAGAGTACAGCACTACTGCACAGGTAGCATTTTTTTTTTGATGCAGCACCACCACATGGGTGTGGTGCATTGCTATATGTGTTGCCAGAGTAACATGGACATATAAGTAAAGACAGGCTATTCAGTCAAAAACGATTTTTACATATAAGATGCAAATCTATTTTTACAGTTAAAAGCACACATGTGCACATTCAAAAATGCACACTATTTTTCACCTGAAATGCCTATGTTGCAAGAGACACATTTGAAAATTAATAACTAACCTTATTAATAGCTAACCTGACTAATAAAACTTAATTTAACATAACCCACTAATAAAAATGTGTCTCCACTGCAGAATTAGGCCTACTCTGAAAGTGAACTTTTAAATGCACATTCATTTTTTTCTCTCTGCTGCCCTGTCCACATAACTACAGGAAGCAAAGAGCTCGAAGGAACAGGAAATCAGTTTGTTACAATTTTTACTGTAGAAATGAGCCATTGTGTAGTGAGGGAGGAGATGACATGATTGATTCTGATTGGAGCAGCGTCATGGCAAGTATCATGCTAGAGGCTGTGATTAGAGTTTTGCTGGGGAAGCTTGAGGAGAGGGGGAGGACAATCGAGATCTTGCAGAGCTGGGAGAAGGACCTGTTTCCTGGCTGAAGCATTCCTGCTGCAAAAGCTGAGAATTCCCAGCAATAACCCCGGTTTGAGAACGGCAGACGCTTGTTTTCACTGGGGTTAATCTTCAAGGGAGTCAAATTCAGAAAGAGAATAGCCGGAGAAAACTCATGCTGAACAGATAAGGTAATTACAGAAGTGTGGGAACTGTGCGAAAGTGTGCGAAACTGTTCAGTCAGTGTATTCGAGGGAGTCCCAGTCCCTTATCAGCATATTTAATGTTACCAATTGAATATATTCTCGCAGTTCTCTGTTCATTTTATCACAAATAATGTTGTACCATTTCATTTATTTCTGTAAAAAAGAGTTAAACTGTGTTTAAAGGAAATTTCTATAATACAAAAATATCTGAAAACAGATAGCTAGTGTGTATTATTTCTCTCTTTCATTTTGCATGGGAAAAGGTTTAAACGTGGGTAGATTTTTAAACAGTGCAATTGTCATTTTAAAACAGATGTGTGCATGATTATATTCAGTATGGACAGTTGTGAGTGACTGTTTGTAGCATAGCTTGTTGTAGGTACATGAGCCAACGGGAAGAGAGACTCTCTGGACATAGTTCCATACTGTATATAAGGTAGTGGAAATTCCCACAAAAATACCACAATAGCCCATGGTGGCACACAACACTAACACTGAAAATGTGGTATCCCTAAAATGTAGGCCTGAGGTCTCTCTAGTGATCAAGAACAATCTAGATAAAAAACAAGGGATGTTGGATATTGGGGCCACAAATAAACCAACCACTATACCAACCAACCACGCAAATTATCGCGCACATTATCTAAATAGGTCTGAATTCTGAAATAATGCAATGTATTATTGTTATGTGTGATCCAATATGAATACAGAGAGTGATTATTGCTAAAGGTATTTTGGCAGCAAGAAAATACCGCAAAGCCCCAAATATCCACAAAATACCCAACAAGACTTATTCCTGCTAGCTCTTTGTTCCATCCTTTGCAATCACTCTATCCGTTTGATTCATTCAGTGCGTTTGATCCGCTCTATCCATTCTGTCAACTCCATATGTTCCATCTACACCCTCCGCTCAATTCAGTCACCTTTTACATTCCATATAGTTGCTAACATGACCCATTCCTATCTGTAGGTGCTTATCCAGTCCTAGTTTTTTCTTTACATTCGGGGACTTGTAGTCCAAGTTTCATAAAGGGAAAAGTGAAACTACAAGTCCCAGAATGCAAAGAATAAAACAGGACTGAATATGCACCTACAGAATGGAATGGCTCATGTTGGCAACTATGCTCACCCAGGCCAAGCACTGGAGACGTGGTCGAGCAGTTTGGACTCCATTGGTGGCGGGACTAAGACTGATTTAAATATTTCTCGCCCTTTCTGAAATGACACAGAAGTGCTAAAATACGACTGTGTGCAAGGTAGCCCACAGAAACCCCAGTGGTTACGTTTAATCCATAGCTTTCCATGGTTCCACACATCAAATTCTTTTAGTAATAGTATGTTTCCCTAAGAGAGAATGGGTATGGCCAGACATGGGTCCCTTGTTCATTGTGAAAAAAAGAAACAAGCTGCACCTCACTGATAAGGACCCGAAACATGTCCGGGTTGCTTTTGTTTCCATGAATAGAGGGGATGTTGTCTAGCAGTTTGGGCTGGTCAGCTCCCACTGGTGGCAGGGCCAATATTGATTTGCATATAGCTGTGCCCTTTCTGAAATGGTGCAGATGTGCTAAAAGACAAAGTTGTGGGCGGTTGCCCAGTGAAATGCCAGTGATTAAGTTTAATTCATAACTTTTAACCTGTAGAAATATATATAGTGCTTTATAATATTTATAGCATTTTAGAGCATATAGCGCTGTAATAAATGTGATGGCATTTTGTTGCCAGCAATAATGTGACACACATATAGCCATCTTTATGTTGACAGTATAGCATGTGAATAGGTTGTGGGTGGCATGCAAGGTACAGGATTTATAATGCAGCCAAAAAAAGCTCAATGTAAAACTGCAAAGTGTAAAAGTGCACCACATTTTTTTTCCTCTCTTGAATACCTCATGCATAGGAGACTACATAATTTATAACTGACTGACTTAATTAACAATTACTAATCACTAATGTTAACTAACTCCTTAACGTTTTAATGTAAGCCCTGTGTGCAAAATGAGGTGAAAAGAAAATGTGTTTTTTAAAGTGAACTTCTGCGTTTTTTTTTCTTCTCTTCTGTGTTCAGTTTGCAGAAAGCAGAAAGCATTCATAACAGGAAATGATATTAGATACAGTTGCTCCATGAGCAAAGATCCCATTGTATAAAAGTAAAGAGTGCAGTTGAAAAAAATCCTTTTAATATGATTGGAGGAAAGTGTCTGCAGATAGGTCACATAGGCAAAGTGGGTAGGTGCAGAGTCCTGCTGAGGGGAAGACTGTCAGAGAGAAATTAGTTTGGGATGACTGGGCTCTGAGACAGATGTGCCTGGTCTCACTCAGCGCTGGCTGAAGAACCCTCTGTTCTTGCTGTGCATTCCAAACAACCAAGATTAACAGGAGCGGTTTGTTGGCTCGGGCTGCTTTTCTGAGGTGAGTGAAGGAAGGTCATGTGTGGGAGAGAGCTACAAATATTTCTGGTAAGCAGACAGTTTAAGTGAGGTCATGGTGTGCTGTTGTACAAATGAGTGATCTAAAAATGTCATTTAGGCAGAGTAGCCAAAAGAAATCCCCTGCATTTAAATAGTCATGTTATAATGTTACAAAGTGAATTTTGCTCTGTCTCTGTATTTTTTCTCTTCTTTTTTTGTTACAGATAATGATGCAATGTACATGGTAAGATGTTTATTGTGAATTGTATTTGTTTACAATATGAACAATATATAAAACCATATTGTGTAGAGAGTTTTTTTTTTAATTTCTTATTTCATTTGAATAGCATTTCAGACACGGGGAAGATTAATTTTCTTAGGTAGTACATTTGTCTATTTGCCCATGTAGATAGAATAACAAACAGAATAAGCTGTTATCAAATAAGTGTGAGTGTGTGTGTTCCCCTTGCATGTTGTTTGGGGAATTCTAATATATATATATATATTACTCGAGGTCCATGAGCCAGCAATGCCTATGGGCATAGATCACTGGTGTAGATAAGCCTGTGATACCAAACACAGATGGTATGTGGCTCTCTATGTAAAAGTGTTGGGTTTTCTTGGATGTAGGTCCAAGGCTCTCTATAGATCACTAGGAGTATTATAATAGTAGGGAAGGTTTTGTGTATGATGGGGTTATAAAGTAGGGAAGGAAAACTATGCTCACCACTAAATAACCCATTACCACAAAATACCGCCAGTAGTACATATTAGTAGATTCTCCAATATAATTCAACAAAGTATGGTCACTAGAATGATATGAGGCCAAAACCATTCTAAACGCATGGATAAGTATTACCAAACTACCGCTCAACTTTTGGCAGTAAGAAAATACCACCAAACCCCAAAGTTACACAAAACATCCAACAAACCCATCATATGTTTAAATCATACTTTTCCCAAGTTTAACATTATACTGGACATGATCATTAGAAATTAACATTATAAAAGTTAAGAAATGTTATTACAATTAAATCATTTTCTTTTTTTAAGAGATGCTTTTGTAAAAAACACAACTCTTGAAAGTCCATGTGACCAAATGGATTCTGCCTTGCAAGAGTACAATGATGAGTAGAGGCACATATGGCCACTCAGCCCTCATGCTTCTACAAACCAAAGCACAATGCAATCATAAAGGTAAAACAGGGATAATTAAGGGGGAAGGCTATTCTCTTAAACCAGTCGTGACCCATACAACACAGTGTCACATTCCGAAATAAAGGGAATGTCCAATGAAGGTTCTATAAACATACAAAACTCTTAAATCAAACACAGTATTTGCAAGTAGAATGAAAAAACCCACCTCAAAGGAAAGAACAGAGAAGTTTCAACAAACTGGAGAAAGTAGCACTCTGAGTATATATCCCTGGGGTGGTAGGTAAGGTACGGTCAAAAAAAGGATATTGGGATGAAAACAGGATCAATCGTGACATAACCAGTCTCTAGGGTCCCAGTGGACCATGGGGGTAGTTCAGTGTCACAGTAGCTGGATTCAGATCTTGGTGAGCTTGTGCATCATACACGGGTTCGAAGGTTAATGCAAGCTGATCAGGCGCAGTTGGGCACGTAGGCTTGTGGAGGCCCTAAAAGCAAGTGGGAAATGGCAGTGGTTCAACGATTCAGGTTGGGGCGGTCCCAAGAACAGTTCAAGGTATTCCAGGCTGAGTCTGGCTTTGGCTGCTGGGAGAGGTCGGCGAGTGTCACTCCATCGATACGAGTCGGCGGGCAATTGCCGTTGAAGTGGTGATCGAGGGTGCTTCGATGTGCAGTCAATGAGACAGCAGTTCTTGGACTAGCTGGGCCGAGCCATGGTTGTAACCCCTGATTAGAGTGCCCGATTGACCCTCCAGAGATTGAGTTTGGCTTCCGGCATTGAGCAGACGCTTTGGGCCTAGCAGGTTATGTGCTTCGCTAGGATACGATACAGTGTCGAGCTGGTTTAGATGCAGTACAATAGTTCGGATGGTTTGAGGAATGCACATACCAGAGCCTTCCCTATTGTTTTTAAAATAAGAAAAAATGCTTAAACGCTTTCTTTATTGGCACACTTAGTAACACATGCCACAATATAACAAGATATCATTACTGGTAGAGAGAAGTCAGGACAGTTGGGCCTGTGTTTGGCCAATATCAAACATTGAATGGGGATACATGAGTGAAAGGTAGAGTGGATCACTTAGTTCATGTCCTGGGGCTTCAATAGCAAGGAGGTATAGTTCACATGGACTGTGTGGTTGCGATTTCATCAGATGTTGACGTTGTGCGTAGAAGGTACGTCTTTAGTGGAGACCATATATCGCTTGGGCGAGACTGGGGTAGTTGCATATGTGCCCACTGCTCTTCCATATCGTTAGCCCACACCACATTCTTTAGCCAATGGTTTCTTTGTTGGAGGCGTGCGCTGTCGTCCAGCACAGCAAAATACAGCATTTGGCCAAGAGGAGGAATACTCGTACAAATGTACTCGTGCTAACCGAGGAAGGGCCAGAGATATGGAACAGGCAGAGTAGTGGTAGGGGATCAACACTTCTACAAATAATTTCAAACAATGTTGTACATATATCGCTCCAAAAGTGTGTAAATTGGGGGAAGTCCCATATCATATGAAAATACTTAGCACTAGGAAACATACAGCGTGGGCATGCCCCAGTGCCCTCCTTGAAGAGCAGATGGTGTCAACCTGGGGTATAGTGATACCAGTGCAACCAATTTAGTTGTATCAGTCTAAATTAGGAATTGTACAACACCTTGAATGTTTTTGCACACATATCAGACCAGTGATCGCCATTTATATCTAGTTGGAAAGCTGCAGCCCATCTAGCCCAGGTATTATGATTTGGTATGTCAGAGTGGTCTTGAATCAGGTGGTATAAAGATGACACAGGTCTGCGACTGTCTCATTCAATTAAAACAAAGCCCAGCAGAGCATCGTTCTCAGGTTCAACAGGTTCTTCCATACTTTACGTAGGCAAGCATACTGCAGCCACTGCGAGGATGTGCCACGCACCAATCCAGGTATATCGGTTTTCTGGATGAAGTTACCTCCCAAGAACAGTGATCCCATTGTGCAGAACCTGTGTCGCATCTAAAACCTTTGGGAGCCAGAATCTAAGTGCGGTAGGGAGGGAACACAATTCCAAAGGGGGAGGTTTTCATGGTATGGGGCAGGAACTCCTATCTCCCTCCAGATTTTACACCAGGACAGTGCTGTGACAATAGCTGGGTCAAAATCACAGTCCTCCACAAACCCTGCAGGGAGAATTAGCAATCGCAGATCCCTGTCACTCACTGAGAGTCTCTCGAGTTGTACATGAGGAGGGGTGAGCTGTCTTCGAACCAGGAGAACACAAATTGTGCCTATGCAGCCATCCAGTATAGCCAGAAATTAGGTGCTGCAAACCCTCCCCTATCACATAGCCGTGTTAATCTATCCCATTTCACCATACTGCACCAGAGTTCCAGGCGTATTTACAGATTTCACTTTCTAATTCCTAAAAGAGTGCTCTCCAAGGCCACAATGGTACATTAAGGAACAAGTACAGAAGTTTACGGAGTACTATAATTTTCAGAAGTGCAATTTTACCAGCAATTGTGATGGGTAGATGGGTCCAGCTTGCGACTTTAGCTCGCAGTTGAGTCATATATAAAGTTTGTTTGCGGTCATGTAGATTTGGGCTGTGACGTGCAGTTGTCACCCCCAAGTAACGTATGGTCTCTGGGGCCCACATGAAAACCTGTAGGTCTTGAGGTGGGATGGTAGCATCCGTGAGGGGGGAGAGCTCTGACTTACTTCAATTTACTTGGAGGCCCAAAACCTCTCCAAAGTCCAAAATATCTTGCATGATGGGCATCAAGTGTTCTCGGGGGTTCTGAATATACAATGCATCATCTGCATAAAGCGAAATTATCAGCGGTTCTCCCGCCATTCTGATCCCTTGGTGTCTATGTTTAAGACGTATCATATCTGCATATGGTTCAATGACAATAGCAAATATCAGGGGAGACAAGGGGCATGAGTACCTCAGCCTGTTGTGAACTGTGAGGAGAGCAACGCCTTTGTACTGACCCTGGCCACCGGTGATGTATAAAGGAGGGATAAAGCTTAAAGGAAGCCCTGGCTGAACCCGCACCTTGACAATATAGCATACATGAATCGACGAAGACACAGAATCAAATGCCTTTTGGATGTTGAGTGTAGCAGCCATTGTCTGGACTCCCGGGTCTATCTGTGCCAGAATGTTAAATAGGCGTTGCAGATTTAGTGCTGTGGATCTACCCGGGATGAACCCTGACTGATCTGGGTGGGTGACATGTGGCATGACTGGCATTGGTCGAGTGGCAAGTATTTTTGCAAACACTTTCACGTCTGTATTGATTAGGGAGAGAGGACGATAGGATCTGCATTGGTCTGCAGGCTTCTCTGGCTTCAATAGAACTGTGATGACTGCTTCCTGGATGCTGCCAGGGAGCAACTGGGACACAAGGGATTCCAGCCATACCTCCAAAAGGTAGGGGGCGAGGACCTCCTTGTAGTGCTTGTATAGTTCAGCAGGGAGGCCGCCAGTACCTGGGGCTTTACCAGAGGTGAATTGCCTGGATAATGTCAGAAATAGAGAATGGGAGGTCCAGTAGGGCTCTGGTATCTTGTGAGAGTTGACTGAGTGGTAGAGCATCAAGAAACGTGTTAATTTCTTCTAACACGCATGTGTCTTTGTTGGTATAGAGGTCCTTATAGACATTTGTGAACACCTCATTGATGGCTGTGGGTGTGTGTGCTAAGCTACCAGAGACATCAGTCACAACTGGAATGTATCCGCTGCAGTTTTCATGATGTGCCATGCCAGCAAGCAGTTTACCAGGCCTATCGCCTTCCCCATACTTCCTAGCTGATAACGGGATGTCGAAAAACATTACTTCTTGCTCAGCATGCATCCTAAAAGTGTCGATGGCCTCCTTGATCTGTGCCAACATGGCCGTAGGGGCATCAGCAGCTAGAACTTTGTTCCAGTTCCTTGAATTTGCTCACACATTGCACTATACTGTGTCGGATTGCTTTGAGAACACTGAACTCCGCAGATATCACAATTCCTCTAATATAGACTTTGAAGGTTTCCCAGAGTGTGCCGGGCGATGATACAGATCCTACATTTTTTCAAAAAATAATTGTACATGATCATCAATTGTAGATGCAAACACGGCATCCTTTAATGCTAATGATTTAAATCTCCATTTATTACGTGGCCTAGAGAGTGTTGGTAATGTCATGGAGATAATGACAGGAGAATGGTCGGAATAGGTGCGAGGGAGCATCGGTGTTTCATGAACCCCTCCAAGAAGTGTATCAGAGATGATCTGCATGTCTATACAGGAGAAGGAATCATGAACTGACAAATAAAAGGAGTAGGATCAGTCATTTGCATCTAGTATTCTCCAAGCATCTACCAGCCCCAGTGATTGCATGCCCTCTTTGATAGTGGAGGCTGCTCGTGTGAGGGCTCTCTGAGCATGGGTGGATCTGTGTAGCCTCACGTCTTGAATACTGTGGAAGTCCCCTCCCATAGTATAGGAATCAGAGGGTAATGGCCAAGTTCCTCCGTTACTTCAGTGTAAAACTGGGGGTCATCCACATTAGGGTCATAAATATTCATCAGTACCAACTCCCTCCCCGCAAGAGATCTGTACACCAAGACATATGACATATCTACCTAGAGGGTCTATTTTCACATGTTTGCACTGGATTGGAAGGGACCTATGCACCAAGGTCATGACTCCCCTAGATTACAAGGAGTAAGATGCATAAAAGTGATTCCCCCCACAGTTCTTAGCAAACCCCTTGCAGGTCCCAGCTAGGGTGTGTGTTTCTTGCAAATACAGGATTTTAATGAACCTTGTGCCTATCCACAATATGCAACATTTCATTGGATTGCCTAGGCCCTGTATATTCCAAGTAAGGGAGGTTATGTACCCTATCTTGACATAGATCATACAGAATTATCGCACCCAACATTTCGATCTAACCATCGCAATACTTCGGAGTGATCATTTGTGCCCATACCTCTCTTAACCATACGTATGGTGTGTTCCAAGTGCTTTCTTTTAAAAAAACAACCCAAAAACCCACCCCAGACCCGCATCTCCCACAAAAATGGGGTGATAATACACCATAGAAAACACCCACAACCATGAACTCAACATTGCATAGGGAAGCCGAAGCACGGGCTCATCCGGGCCGTCACTGGATTTAGTTACAGAAATAAAACAGATAAGTACTAATACACTTCTTGTACAATTGTGCCATAGGGGGATAGGATGTTCGCCATCCACCGCAATGTTGTGGAGAAGGAGATCCTCCTCTAAGGGTCATGGATGATAACAGAACAGCAGCCGGGGCTAGCAAAACTGATATCATAGAGAGATCCCCTGAAAAAGCCAGTGCTGAAGAGAGTAGCCACCTGCACAGGTACAGAAAGTGGGATTTATAATCAGGGCTCAAGTTGGCAGTAAGGTTTTGTCCTAGAGCTTCATAGCTTCGCCTGGTATCATGAAGAAGAAAGTTTTGTTGTCCCATTCAACTAGTAGTTTGATGGAGTATAACAGCATATTTCAAGTTGTTGTCATGGAGCCATTTCTTAACTGCCAGGAAGTATTTCTGCTCTTGTTGAACAGCCACTGATAAAATCAGGATAGATGTGTATCCTGTTAGAACCCAATGTTAGGTCTCTATGCTCCCGGGCAGCCCGAAAGATTGCATCACGGTCACGGTAGTTGAGTATGCGGGCAATAATGGGCTATGGAGTGGCTCCGGGTGTAGGTCTAGGAGCCAGGGACCTGTGGGTTTGTTCAATAGCAAACTGCAGTGATAATAACCGGTTGCCTAGGAGTGGTAGTAGGGTAGACTCTATTCATTGTTCCAGGGAGGATGGAGTGTTGCACTCAGGGTTTCTTATAATGCAAACAGTGTTACAGTGGGATCTTGATTCTAAATAGTCATTCTTCTTCTCCACCTTCAGTACTCGCCTGGAGAGTGTAGCTAGTTTGACACTCATGGTGGACATATCGTCATCCACCGTGCCCACCCTTAAATCGGCCTCCAATAGACGTTGGTCTATCTTATCAATACATCTCTTAATCGAGTCAATGGTGCTGGTCACCAGCCCGTACCCTGCTCTGTGGGTCACACACAGGTGCCCATAAACATACACTATAGGCACAGGGTTGTAGCCCTACCCATGGGTGCCATAAGGGTATCCCACGGGTCCGTTCAGCAAACCAAAAGGAGAGAGAGCTGCACCGCCAGGAGTCCCACATGAACTCCTGTGCGGAAAACACGACAAAACACACAATAAAAAGCAGTAAAGGACAAGGATACAGAGGCCCTGTCCCTCTGATGCATTTCCAGCATCACAATCCCTCACTTTCCGAGTCTCCCAGCGGGGTCGAGAGGGGATCACCGAACAGCTGAGGAGGTCAGGAATCCACTGGTTGCCCTTCGAATTCACAAAATCTGTTAGGGAAGTATATATCTGTCCTTAGACAGTGCCGGGTGCGGGAGCTCTAGGAGAGAGCTGCCATCTTGGTCACTGTGCTACATCGCCCCCCTGCCTTCCCTATTGTTCAGGATGCTGGGAACACAGAACATCTGGTTTGGTGCGGGAGAACAGGGAGCTTCGGCTGTTTGTGAGGCCTTTGCAAAGTACTCGAGTACAGCATTTGTTTATAGTGTACTCTTCTGGCAGAAGATCCATTGCAGAATGTTAGATCCTGGTCCACAACACTGGTCACCCCCAATGTTCCCAGGAGGTGGTCAGGTGACAGATCTTCCTTTTGTCTTGGACAGGTCCTTCTTCACCTGTGACGGAGGGCTATGGACAGTGCAACTGAAACAAAGGAAGCCTCGGTGACAATCCTCAGAATGTCTGTTGCACCTTAAAGGATCATTGAAGAACTAAGGGTATTCTGCTGAAGGGGCGTGAAACCCCTTATTTTAAGGGCACAAGTCCTCAGATAATTGGTTGAAAGCTATGTTGCTTTAGACAACCAACCCCTTCTCCTGACTGGAGTGGACTTTGCCCTGTTGAACTTGCACCCAAGCAGCTTTCCTCCAAAGTAAGTGGAGGAGACAGGAAAGGGAAACAGAGTCAGTGAGAAGCAAGGCTTCTCCCAGTGTCCAGAGCACCCCTGCCTATTCTACTCACACCTACTTTCCTCCTACTGACTATGCTTTTGGCATGAAGTTGTGACAAGGGGGGATCTGGTTAGCAGACTACCCCTTTGGAGAGGGAATCACTCGCATCATTTAATGTACTATTGAAAATATAAAAATCCAGGGCTTTGCATCCTTGCCAGATGGCAAACCTTCTGCATCCCATTAACCCCCTTGCACTCCCGCCCCGAGATATCAGTTGCTTTCCTCCGGTTACACAGCTAAAACCAGTGGCTGAGGTCGTCGCTTTTGGAAACAAACACCTGAGAATATGACTCTCACCCACATAGTAAGAAACTGAAATAAGGAGCGACACTGGAAGTGATAGTGACAAAGAGAGCACACACAGAGTTTGTGAGATCTACATTGTCCTATGGTACGTCAGGTAGAACTAATTCTCCTTAATTTGGAAATACGGAATAGGATTAAACAAGTGGGTGGCCATAAGTAAGAAATGACTGGGAAATACAAATGAGGTAAATAACCACAAGTCCTTGTAAACCATGGTGAGTCATATCCTTGTAACTGCAGTACATCCATACGTCACTTTCCCATAAGCATGTAGCTTACCAGGGACGTTTTATTTAAGTACACTTCTGTCGAAGACACTATATTCTCATTGTTCACATGTGATTCTTCATTAGTCTTTCATCACAATAAAGGTAAACTTGCAATTCAATAGTGGATTTCAATTCACATGAAATTGAATGGAAAATAGTGGAACAACAAAGAAAAAAAGATGTCTGGCATCTTATGGCCAACCATGGTTTCAGGTGACCCTGTCTGAGGGCACAGGTAGCCTATGACCGGACTAGTTCAGAAGTGGGCAATGAACGTGTGTGTATTGTGCAGTCCAGAAATGTTAACATCACAATGATGATATTGCAATTGGTGAATGAAAGATGGCCAACATACATTTGAACCCAAATTATTTAATTTGGATGACGTTGTATGAGTGTCATGTTTGCAGTTTATAGACCATTGTTAAACAAAAAACAAAAGTAATTCATAACCTTAGAGGGGAAAAAATTGCAATGTGGTTCCCAAATGAAGAAAATTATAAATATGTATTGTACATTTTCCTTGGCCCCTGTCATAAGATACTACACTGGCAAGGTTATCCCGTCCTTACCATTTGGTTTGGATGCAAATTCAGTCGAGACTAATGAATTGGGACAGATTTGAGGGTAAACTGTGGAAATGTGTATTAAATCTGCCAAACTGTGTCCCAAATGCTAGTCTGAGGTACGAATCGGGCCTTCAGTCTATGAGATCATTGATGAGTGGAGGTGGGAATCTTTGTATAGACTGATCATAGCCCCTCAAAATCATCATTATATGAGGATATAGGTTGTGCTTTAGAGGGGTCTATCAATTGTTATCTGATTGACTTGAAGGCGCTATTTCTTGAAATCCTCATGAGCTGTGAACACACAGAAATTGATCTGATTCAAAATCCCATGAAAGTGAAAGTCAATAAAAAGAGCTAATTGGATCAGGATGTTTGCATTAATAGGAACCTTGATTGTGTCTCCGTAACTGTCGAGTGTGGACAAACCGCAAGGGTGGTTAGCCACGTACTTGAGGAGATTTACGGATCCTTATAGCAGGTCAGATATTCTGAGATTCTGCCTCTATTTGCTGCCCACACAAGACATTTTACACATTAGGCATAAGGAGTATGGGGACAATCTATGCCCACTATGTGATGGAACTAGTGCACAGACTCTAAAACATATTTTGAGTAAGTGTCCTGGTACATTAGAAAGGATAGTGATGAAATTGTTAAGATTTGTTGATAAGGTATGGTGGTTATCAACAGTCTCCATCTTGGAGAGACTGGTGTCATGGCATGAAACACTCATAACAATGGAAACTGTGATACTGTTAAAAGAGCTAAATCTTGCTACTGTTTAACTGTGAAATTAATGAAAGAGTTACATTTTAGTTTTTTTATAGTTTCTTTTTCAATTGTATTTGTTTGTAAAGTCCTAATCCTGGGAGAGGATGATTTTTTAGGTTAGATTAAATTGATAATAATGGAAATGTGTGAGAGTCCAATGAGCTAAATTGTATTTTTGTACTGTTTTAAACTGTAATTTCGTTTCATGAAAAATCTCAATTTTTGACTACAACAAAATCATTTAAAAAAAAAGTAATTCATTAGGCCATATATAGATTAATAATGCCCATTTCTCTTCATGTTGGTTGGGACTATTAACAATTAACAAATCGTTCCTCACAACCCCAACATTAATGATTGGAAAGATCAGTATCCCAAAATGGGTCAAGCTATTAAACTTTAATGTTCAAAATTGTAAACACGAGGTGGGTATAATCCAAAAACACTTAGAATATTGAAATCAACCTTTCAGACGCAGAGTCTCTTCTCAGATAAAGTATTGAATATCTTTCTCAAATAGAAAACCTCAATAAAACGTTTGACAATTATTGCTGCAAAGGCCAAAGGGCAACTTTGTGATAACCAATATTGGTGAGTATTCAGAAAGCTGAGTAAGGACTTGTGTAGATGAGTGAATGTCTCCTAAATCTTCCATATTTGGTGAATTCTAAAGATGTGCATTGGGAACACTGAGCATCTGTGTGAAAGTTTTCAACCAAGCCTCTTAGAAATATAAGTCCATATAGCACATTGAATTGTTCTACATGAGGACCTCAAAGCATTATGTTCAGAAAATGGCACTGTACAATGCACGCCCATTTATAAACAATGAAAGAGAAGAACATGAAGACAGAATGAAAAGAAACAGGAGGTGAACATTATGCAGCAGACTATGTTTGTAAAGGATGCTAACTACTTTGTGACCTTCATTATAAAAATGATTTTATTTCAGTTTGGCCATTAAGTCCACCAGGTTTAATTGTCTCTAATGTTGCTATCCAAACAATGTCATGCTTTATCCTCCTCTAGATCTGTTTATTTGACCATTTCAATTGTCTGATACTTTATGCTAAATACGGAAGGGTTATTAATACAATTGTACAAAGGAAAAATCATTGTCACCTTCCTTTTTATGACAGTTGTGTTCAATGTTCCTGGTTGTCAATTTTCTACTGGTTCTGCACATGGAATTTAAACCGAACGATACAGTGACTATGTTAATTACACAATATCATTCATGGATAGTTCTATGCTTGATATGATATGTGTCTGTGTATTTATGTTTTGTAAAAGTAGCTCCGAAAATGGATGCATGTACAATTCAATGAACAACAACAGCAATTAGTATTAATTCCCAATCTACTGGTTGTTGGTTATTTTGTGGGGTCACCCCCTTTCAAACAATACTGTCTAGACACAAGTGATTATTTAATCTGTGTATTGGTAGCCTCATAATCAGACTATTTTCAAAGCATATTACACCTTTCAATCTAGGTTATTTGTTTTCTGGTCTCTTTTGGGAGTAATCTTGATAACCATAAGGAGCTGAGCCTGGGGTAGCCTTTTCCTTAATGTAATGGGGTGTGTGTTGGTTTCCAATAACAATACATTCTTTTAAGTGGTTCGTCTATAAATGGAAATCATATTTGATATTGACGAAAGTGCTCAAGTAAATACAGAAATGTAATGTGTTGTTTGTCAAAATCCAATGTGAACTTGAAGGTACCATTTGGTTCAACTGGTTCAAACCATTTATACTGCCAGACCGGAACATACAGACTTCTGTGCTGCACATACTGACACCCTGCTTGATATACATAACATAAGGAACATTACATAAATATAATTTTATTTTTAAAAAACTGCTACATGAAGATGCTTGCATACAAAAGAAGCCATGGCCATGTACCCACGTCGTAAAAATATATTTTTTTCAAAATTAAATAAAACAATGTGTAGTAGATACAATATAAAATCATAAAGAATAGATTCATTTTCTGTCTCTAAACTCATTCATTACAGCTCCAGGAACCAATAGCATTTCTGAATTTGCTTTCACACTAAAATGATGACTACCATTTATGGTAAGCCCACTTACTGAATGACATTGTTAATGACACCTAGCCATAATGCTCCTGCAATATGGAAAACAAACAGGGTTTAATAGAACAATGATTGATTGAAAGTGGATTTCGTCATCAAGAGGTTACCTATGAATGGATGAAAGCATCACTTGTGAAAAGAGAGAATTATTGGAAACAATTGAATTCTTCCAGTGAATTATCTAGTATAGCTTGTATTAATGTGTGTAGTGCACACTTTGATACAATTGATTTTTCCAATGTACGTATTTTACCAGTGATTTCTTTGACCCAAAATGGAAGAACCCACTACTGCGTACATACAAACGTGATCAGAATATTCATGACCAAATGGTTTTCATGGGTGACACACAAATACATCATATCAATAGTAAAGAGGATTAATTCGAATGATTGTTTTTGCATTATTGCTTGTTGTATATGTAACCCTGTTGGAGTTTCACCTACTTTTACAATGAGTACATCTATAAAATAAAGTATGACGGGGAATAGGTTACCTCGGGTATACATTTTGGAATTTACAAACTCACTTACTCCTGTGGTTTCAAATACGTCGGCAAAGTCCGTATTGAATTAAAACCCGGAATCATTGAACAGAAAATTCAAGTTAGGGAAGGTGTCAAGGTGAAGCTCTCTCAAACTTTGTGCAACATTTTATCACCAACAACATATCGGGTTTAAAGCTGGAAGTGCCACAGAATTGGCATGGGAAATAAAGCCCAGGGGGTTGGGGAAGAAGAGAACTAATATTGCTTGAAAGACAGTTTGGATAGCACAATTGGGGACTATCGAACTCCGGTGACAAACTGGAATACATTCCTTCTGATAATCAATATAATTTAGTGAATGTGTTACTAATGTTTTATTCTCCATACTCCAAGGCCTGTTTCTTTTCTTCTTTTCCCGTTTGTTTTCTTTCGGAAAAGGGCAACCCACCACTGAGCGTAAGACAGACTAAATGACAGCATGCAGCCATAAACCATCACCATAAGAGAACCTGACACCACCCGAGAAGTGAAATCCCTGCCTAAATGAAGAAAAGAAACAAACCCTCAGCAAGCAACAAACCTTCAGAAGACACTAATCATTTGAGCATCAATTCTTAATTCTCTAGGTTAGCATGCCGCACAGCTGCCACCAATCTAGCAACATTAATGGACAGCCTGACACCGAGCAAACAATCAAAATTCCAGGCAGTTTGAAAACAAGAAACACACAGACAACAAGGAACAAGCTGCCGGGAAACCTCAAACAACACCTACATCAGAAGACTTTGGGCTAGAACGCCATAAAAGGCACAGCCAATCAAGCCCATCAAACATTATTCCTAAAACTAGAGCAAAGGCTGGGAACACTCACTTGCGAACTACTCCTTACCCTTGGCATGTAAGTAAGCGTCTAACATGTCACGATAAACATTGCAATAACACAACCCACTAACAATATTATACTCAGCCACACTCGCTCACCACATGCTCACCAGCCATGCCAGCCCAAATAGCTACACAAAACTTGCTTTCCTGCCAAAACACTGACAACTCTACATCTCTCAAATCAACTTGCCAAAGCACCCTGCCCATTCAAATACATGAGGTCTGAAAATAAAATGCTTCTGATGTGTAAATCAGTATCCACCGAGAAAAAAACACCTATAGCTCTTCGTTCTAAATGATGCGCCCACAGTTAAGTAGAACTCCTTCCCTTATCGCTCTTCTGCCTTAACCAACTCCCACTGCCGCATTCTCTTTCAAGTTCACATGAGCACTTGGAGGCCATGGCTGCAGTGCACAGTATAAATTACAGTAACATAGACGGCTTTAGCTGTAAAGTACGTTTTTTCTGTGCATGATGTATGGTGGGCATCAGGGACACATTTACAAAGGAAATTGAATTTGGATTTCCAGAAGACTTAGTTGAAAGCATCTAGATAGATAAATGAACTTGCTTGTAATTTTTTTGAACTGAGGTTTTAGGGGTCCCTTTAATATTTCTCTGCAGCTTAGCTTGTTCTTATATCTGAGCCCTCAAGTAGATTGAGAACACAGATATGGCTTAGACATTAATATAAGACACTGAATATAGTCCTATATTTTCAAATTGGAATGGTTTAGACCTACTGCATAGTGAAATGATATGCAGCAGAACCCCAATGAACATTAAAGTGTGATTTCCATGTTGTAAAATACTCTGTCACTTCCGTAGGTGAGCGCTCTTGTTACTAATGACAGTTGTTCCAATTTTTCCAATGAAGATCCGGGAATGACAGCAGGGCCTTTTCCATCCTGGTCCCTGACTTAAGTTAACATCTTGGAGACACTGAATCGCACCACACATTTTGCAAGGCCTTGAGACCTCACTGTGCAATCTCTTGTAGCATCTTGTAACCTTGTATGGCCGAATAAGCAGCTCTGACTAAGCAAACCACAGATCTCAGCACTATGAGGCCAACATTGATTGATTGAATGATTTGATACACTTATGGAATGGACCATTACTCCTAGGCGTCTGAAGGTGCTGTTCACTGATCTTCTTCTGAAGTGAACTGCTTTAAGGGCAGGCTTTCAATGAAGAAAGCGAGAGAGCTGCTGTTTAGCATGCCATCTGGAAGGCTGTCTATTTTTGGAGGCCTGTACAGCAAATTGTCTGCTCTCTTTTAAAGAAAGTTTGAATCTTGGTACAAAGGAAAGAGGGCCATTGGTACTTCTGAGCTTGCAGGCAGTGACATGGTGCTGAAGCGTATATTTCAGATAGAAGGAAGGTACATTGTTAAGAAATTTAAATTCCATCCAGTCCAGTAAGAACTGAAATCTAACTTTCATGCAAGGCATGATCACGTCTGTGGAACACACCGATGAGGTACACAGCTGCACAAAGGATCCTCTGCAGGTTCTCAATCAAGTTGGAAGGGAAACCTGCATACAGGATACAGAGACATAACCAAACCTTGAGTTCACATGTTGCTCCTACAACCAATGAAATACTTTGGGTTGAGAAGAGTACTTTCGGGAGGAAAAAGAGCTTCTCGGGACAGAGAGTTGATAAATTCATATGGGCTTTAAAAACGGCACCTGGATTATTCATGCTGATGCCCGTGGGAAGGTGATACCCAAGTAACAGTGGAACCATGCCCTGTCAGTGTTTACTACTGTGGTGGCACATACAACTAGTTTAGTCTTAACTATGTTGGGTTGAAGTTATCTCTGGTACAGGTCCCAATGATGCTAATTAATTCCTAAAGAGAGTGACACACATCTCATGCCCCCTTGTGTCATCAGTATAAGACTGAATGAGCACCAGCAGAGAACTGGGAATCTTAAACATAGGTATATTAAAGGTTAAAAAAAAAAACAGGCATATGGGAGAGCCTTGAGACAGTCTGCCGGAGCTGTGTACTGCTTTCCAGCTTCCCTCTTAAGGTAAGACAGCAAGGCTTCTCCACTGTGTTTTGCCACCATTCCCTTCATTTCCCAAATTGTTGGGAACGTGTTTGGGCACTTTGTTTGTTTTGGAACGTGGGAGAGGTGGGGGAGGCAAGACATGGCCCGTAATATTCCTGCATGCACTGTTGATGTTCTGACAGCTAGTGGCTGTATTGCCCACGCACCTCCCCCGCTGAAAAAGAAGATTACCAAGGTGCCCATTGCATTCTGCGTGCGTAGCCCTGTTATTGGCTCCCTCTCCGCTGCCGGTTTGATGCGCAAGGACTCCCGGGACCCCCTCTCACCTGGAGCATTCATGATGCTGCTCCTAACATTCCTCAGTTGAATCTTGACTACCAAAAATATCTTTCATCATCCATAACAATGGGGTAGTTCCCTACAACTGTACATATTCCTACCCCTGTTGCCTTCTACCTCCTCTCCTTATCCACCGGCTTACAGCCTGTCTCTCCCTTTGTATCCACCCACTGTTTCATTTTCAATTTAGTTGTGTATCCACCCACTGTTTCATTTTGAATCTAGTTGGGCTTGGCGCAGTGACTGCATTGTGCTACTCTGTGATGTTGATCCTATCCTGACCCTCAGCCTTTGCTTCTCTCTACCCCTCTCTCTCCACATCACCTATGGCACTCTCTTTTTCTGCTATCGTCTCCAACTGTTTCTCCATTGACTATCCTTCCCTTCTCACTAAGTCTGGCATGAAGAAGTTCAAAAGGGATACCTTGGTCTCTAACCCCGGACTCATTATTGCTGACACCTAAACCAGCGCTTCCTCCAGACAGACCCTCACTGACATCCTCCTTTTTTGTTCCCTCGCCAGATCTATGGACTCTTCATATGGTCTTTGAGCTCTCTCCTTTCTCCTCTTCTCCCATTAATGGTGGCTCCCGCTGAGTGTCCCTGCTGGCCCTGTCCGACTCCTCAAAGGTCATCATTAATGTCTACCTGAATGGTACTGTCTTGGTCCAAGGCCCTCAGGCCAACCTCCTTCTCTTTGCTAGGTGCTTCCCATGCTTCATCAATTTCCTCTCATCTCCCGCTGTCCCCTCTCTCCTTTCCTCTGCTCACCTGCCTCCCCCCACTTACTGGCTACCTAGCCCTTGTTTTCTCCCTTTCCTGCCCCCCCCCCCCTCGGGCACTGTCTATAACCAACCTCTACACTTCCGCAGGGCATACCTCTGATCTCTACCCCTCCCTGGAAGGGACGAAAACCTTCTCCAGATTGTCACTCTCAACTCTCGCTCAGCCTTCAAACTCTCCTCTGACATCTGTCACCTCCTGGAAGAACTTGACCTCGATGTTCTCAGTCTCACAGAGACATGGTTCATGGCCAGCTCTGTCACAAGTTTTGAAACTTTCCTCCCTGATGGCTTCAAGATCCTCTCTGCACCCAGATCCACCCGGTCTGGAGGGGTTGTAGCCCTGATCCTCCTTGAGTGGATTCCGGCCACTGTCACTCGTATGCATACCTATTCCTCTTTCGAAAGCCTTGTCTCCAGGCTTTCTCTCTCTCCTGGCCACTCTCTTACCGTTGCTACCATCTATCGGCCACCTGGTAAGATCACCTCCTTCCTATCTGAATTGGTGGACCTATGCTCCTCCCTCCTGGCCTTATCCACTCAACTCCTCCTTTTTGGCAACTTCATTGTCTATCTTGAGGTGCCCTGTTCCACCTCTGTACTCTTTCGTGACCTCTGCGATTCCCCTCTCTCTTTCCATTCTCCCCTCTGGCCCGACTCACTCCACAGGGCACATGCTTGATGCTCTGATCTCCTCTGACATCCCCCTCGCCATCCCTCTGACCACTCCTCTCTCCTGGAGTGATCAACCCCTCCTTCCCTCCCATTTCTCCCTCTCTACCCCACAGGCCAAGCCAACTCCACCTCTGCCACCTACCTTCTCGGTCATCTGACCCATGAAACGTGTGTCAGTTGAGGCTTTCACCGCCAATTTCTCTTCTCCTCCTCCTCTTGCTGATTCACATCCTGACTCAGTCCTTTCCATGCTCTACTCTTCTATCTCTGATTCTCTGGATGTTCTTGCCCCTGTTATGAGGATCTGCTTGAAGCCCAAAGCCAAGTGCAAATCCTGGTACCACTCCGACCTAGCTACCCTTAAACACTAAGTGTAGTGTGGCTGACAGGAAATGGCGGGCTTCTTGTACATCCTCTGACAAACTGGCCTGACGCCTGCTCCAAAGGCATTACTGGCTCCTGGTCCAAACTTAGAAGAGAGCCCACATCCAAACCTGTGTCTCTGCAGCTTACAACAACTTGGCCGAACTCTTTAAAATCTGCAAGGAGCTGGCCAATCCTGCTGCAGTCTCTACCTATCCTGTTGCCTCCCAGGCCCTTTGCACGGCCCTTGCCTCTCATTTCATCTAAAAACCCAGGACATGCTGTCCACCCTCCCGTCCTCTTCTCCTCTTCCCCCTCCTCTCTTGGCTACCTCTGGCCCTCCTCCAGCTAACCCCCCTCCCACGTTCTCTTCCTTTACTCTTTTCTCCCCTGACAGGGTTCCTAGACAAGTCCGGTCTATGAAAGTCTCTCAAAACAGGTTCTTCCTTGTTCATCCAACCATCAAGGGCCACATTGACACCCTTGCTCCTAATCTGGATCACTTCTGCAACCACTCCTTCACCTCTGAAGTCTTCCCCTCCCCTCTGAGGCACTCTTTTGTGCACACACTTCTCAAGACACCCTCAGCCAATCCCTCATGCCAAGCTAACTATTGCCTGATTTCCATCACTCCCTTCCTCGGCAAGCTTCTCGGAAAGCTGGCCATCTCCCAGTTTAACCTTTACAACGATTCTGTTGGTTGTCTCCATGACCATCAGTCTGGCTTTAGAGCTGCCAGAAGCACAGAATCTGGTCTCCTGAACATCTGTGAAGACCTGCCCTCCAACTTCGACTCTATCATCCCTTGTGTCCTCCTCCTACTCGATCTCTCTTCTGCCTTTGACATGATAAACCATGCCATCCTTCTCAACAGTCTCTGTGATAAGCTGGGTATCACCAATCAGGCCCTGGACTGGCTGACCTCTTTCCTCTCTGATCTACCCTCCCAGGTCCAACGTGGGTCCTTCCTTTCCTCTATATCACTCTCTACCTGTGGTGTTCCCCAGGGGTCTACCCTCTCTCCCTGGCTTTTCAACCTATACCTGGCACCCCTTGCACACTGCATTACAGCTCTCTGCCCCAACTTTCAGTGCTATGCGGATGACACCCAGCTCATTGTCAAACTGCCTTCTGCCACCTCTTCTCCTCTCATCTCTGGTTGTCTGTCTGCTATCCAGGAGTGGTGTGCCGCCAACGATCTCTGCCTTAATGCCAGTAAGACAGAGATTCTCCTCATCAGCACACCTGCACCCTCCTTTCACGTCCTTCTCTGGCTGGCCTCCCTTGGCCATCTTCCTGCTCCTACCTGAGAGGCTAAGAACCTCTGGGTCATCTTCGACTCTGCACTCGCCTTTTCTCCTCACATCTCCGAAGTCTCTTAGAAGTCAAACTACCAACTTCACCTCCTCAGAGGTATTCTTCCTTTCCTCTCCTTCCCCCAAAAGCTCACTGTCTTTCGAGCTCTAGTTATCTCTAGGCTGGACTACTGCAACAGCCACTTTCTAAAGCTTCCTGCTTCAACTCTCCGCCCTCTGCAACTCATCCAAAATAGAACTGCAAGACTTGTCTTTAGCCTCAAGCCCTGGGATCAGGGACGTCATTTAGGGGTCGCCAGAGGTCACAACTGCGACCTCTGTGGTCTCCCTTGCGACCTCTTTAAAAAAAACTTTTAAAAAAGACGTTTTTTTTTAAACTTTCTTTTTTTTGTAATGCAAGCTCCTTGGCTGTGGCTCTTTACTTCTGGTGTGGCTGGCTTTCTTGTTCAGTCCCCTTGAAAAAAGAAGAAAAATAAGAACTGGAGTGCCACAAGTCTAACACTTTCATCACTGACCCTAAATAAAAAAGAATAGAAATACCAAATAATGTGTCTTTCTGTAATTCTATACAATAATTAAATGTTTATTTCAGGCACATCTCAGGGGGTGAGTCACTGATTTAGTCTGTTCTTAAATGTCTCACTCAGCCTTTCATCCTTCTGAGCTCGATAAATAAGTACCAACACAGGTTGGGTGATATTGGATGTATATTTTTTCTATATAAAGCGCTTAAGCGTAAGTGCTATATAATAACACATCATTATCATTTGGTCATGGACGTCTGCTTGCATTCACAGTAATTTGGTAATATGGGCCTATAACACTGATCTTAATGATACATATGGCGATCCATTCTTGTATGAAGTGTACATCACGTAGTGATATCATAACTATATTTTTTGTAGTGTACAATGCTATGTGATGTCACTTCCTGTTTTGTGAAATGTCGTGTTCCATCGCTACCTGCGATATCACTTTGGGGTGGGGTCAAATGGCATCACCTCCTGTGATGTCATCAGGGGTCAAGGGTTGTGTGATGTCACTTCAGCTATCCCTGGCATTTTGGTGAAATGACGTCCATGCCTGGGATCATATCTCTCCAGTACCTGAAATCTCTTCATTGGCTCCCAGTGGCTGCAAGGATTAAATTCAAGACCCCCTGCATTGTCCACAAGCCTTTCTGGGTCCTGGGTCCACAATACCATCAACTCTCCCTCTGTAAATACCTTCCTTCTCAAGCTTTTTGCTCATCCACCTCCAAATCCCTCAGGGTTAGTCGCTTCTCCAAGCAACACGTTGGGTAGATCTCGTTCATCTGCTGGGACCTCACTCTGGAAAAGCCTCCCTGCCTCTCTGAAACTTGAGGAGAACCATCTCTGGTTCCGGAAGCACCTCAAGACCTTCCTCTTTGATTCTGCCTTCGCTCTTCCTCTTCCCTGCTGATCTGCTCTGCCCCAGGTTACCATCTGTTTTTCGGGGCCTGACGCCTGCCCACCCTGTCACACACCTGCACTGCCTCCTGGCAACCCTACACTTGGGTCTGTATCTGTATCCCTACAGTCCCCCTGCATGCACTTATCAGAAACCCCTTGCCTGCGCACTAACCTTGCACTTGCCACCTCGCTGGCTGCACTTCCTGTTGTTGTTTTATCCCTTGCTCTGCACTTTCCACTTCTTCCCTCTCCCCTGCACTTGCGCGTTCTCAATGTCACTGGGCCTAGTAAGATTGTTGTTTTTGTCCCCCCTTGCTCCCCTCCCTTGCCTCATCGCACTCTGAAACAATTGTGTATGAGCGTGATACAAATAAAATATCATATCATACAGAAACACCGGAGATGGGACAACTGAATGCAGCCAAAAAGCTCTTCTGGTTTCTTTCTGTCAACAAGAAACTTTTAGAACCAACACAGAGCACTTCACTAATGAATTCAAAATAACATACCTTAGCACCCTTTTCAGAATGCTTACTGCACCCTACCAAATCGGGATGCACGAGTTCAGGGCACTTTTTACTAGTAGTTGTGTGGAAATCCAGCTTCTTTGTTGCTGGCTGCACAAGGCGTTCTGTCCCTCAGCGCTCTGCCCTGCCTCACCTACTGCCCCTGCTCCTTCTATTCTTTCTGAGAGAATCAATAAGAATGCAATCTAGATTATAGCCAGTTGTCTGAAATATACAATTAGAAGACCTGGGAGTGGGATTCCCAGGCGTTAAGTGTACCATAGGCATCCTGTATGGTCCTCGCTCCACATGTGAGTGTGCTCTCATGGTGGAACCTTATGACTGGGAATGCTGCCCCTGAGAGTACTGATGCATAAATGTCTCGGAAAATGAACCAAGGAAGGCTCACTCGAAATGACCACACATGCTGTCATGCTCTCAGAATGGACATAGAAAGCCGGTTCAAAATAAACGCATTCAAATATAGAAGGGCCAACAACTCCATCGAGGAACATATACTGTCCAGCTACATTCAGTGTCATGGTCTGACCAAGGAGATCTACACAAATGGCAAATGGGGTGCTATACAAGACTCTAAATCGCTCTGCATTATAATATAGACGCCTGACTTCGCTGGACAAATGCACACGTTGCCTGTGGGACAGGATGAGGAAAACCGAGAGGCTGGGAAATCAAGCTGCAGCCCACAGATAATAGAGACATGTGGGTAGGGAAAGCATCGGGCACATTTCGACTATGGAGAGCTTTCAGGGAACCAGGAACACAATGCTGTTCCTTCTGGGGATTAGGGGGGCGCTCTATTAAAAATGAAATTATATCTGAATTGTGCTTTGGTTGCCAAGGAAACAGAAATGACACAGACATTGTGACCCTTGAGAAAGAAGAGCCACAGATGGATGGAAAATGGCGCTCCTGCTGCCAGATAGTAAATGTAATAAAACGCAATGCCAGCATTTGGAATATCTTAACAAGTGCCACAGTAGCCTTTGGAGAATGGAAGCTGCACAGCCATTGAACAATGTTTCACAACTGTTTCTGCAGATCTCCCTCCCAAACGTGGATTGCGACCTTAATCGATTGTAGTATTGATGGGTGTTGAGCATGTGTGTAGTTGCTTGTTTGTTATAAAGCACAAGCTTTATCTCCAAGGGGCTAACATAATTAACCATCATACAACCATGGACATATGACAAATATTACAATACATACTAAAACAATTGAAATAATACAGACATTTACATTGTTTAAGTAAAGACTCAGCCAAAGAACCTGAAGAAACCCGTTGCAGCAACATCATTTTCAGGTTTCTTTTGAAAACATAAAAAACACACATAAGTCTCTTAGCGACTTAGGAAAGCAGGTCAAGAGTTGAATGCCTGCTGATTGTAAGGACTCCCTGCAGAGGCAGCATTGATTAAAGGTGACAGCATGAATCCTGGGATCAGCATTGGGACGCAAACAGCTCATGATGCCAGGAAAAGTCTTGTGGTCAGGTTGATAGCATTGGTAAAATCACTAAACACTGTGCAGAGTAAGCACAACATTTGGGCTTGTATTGACAAATCCATAGGCAGTCCAGTGAGAGATTTATGAAACGGGAAAAGGTAGCAATTTTCTTTTCAGGCCAACAATACTGCAAATGGCTGTATTCTGAACAGCCCGGAGGCCTTCTAGAGGTTTCTTTGGAAGATTCAGGTACGTTGATGAACAGTGCCGCCTTTGAGAAAGACCCACAGTTGGGTTTGTGTGAAATTTCAGCTTTTTTTAAGGTGGCACACAAAATAGACCAATTTATTTCAGTCGATTTTGCACAGCCATCAAAAAGCCAAAATAGCATGAATTTGGGGGGTTTCACCTCTTTTCGCCCAAAGAATACCGACTCAATCCTCCACCCCATTGACACACACACACATACGCAAACACAAAACCAGTTACATTTACCCCCTGCCCCTCACCGTCACCCTTCATGAACATTCCTTACACACACACACACACACACACACACACACAAACAGTCACTCACACACTCACCTCGGACTCCCGTGACTGCTCCTCTGGGTCCAGCCATGACTGTCAGCCAATGCGTGCACTTGTGTGTGTCATAGGGGCTGGCAGTTCAATTTAGAAAGACCACGTGGAGTGGTCTCCGAGCAGCCTTTCTAAATCGTTCTTTTTTTAAATCAATTATAAGTAATCGATTTTATTTCACTTAGTAACCCCACAACCAGCATTCAAAGTTTACAATTGTCTTGAGTAAATAAAAGGCAGATGTTAGAGTGGGCTTAAGGGTGGCTGCAGCAGAGGCCAACAGAGCCTGTGCCCAGGGTGGAATTCAAGGAGAAAGGTAGGTTATGCAAATGATGTGTGCCTCGCCCCAGGACCTCTTGTCACTGTTTAGGAAGGCACACTTATCCTGTGCATCCACAGCTGCACTGACATTGGGCAGTCCACAGCCTGGGTGATATCATCACCCTCACTATGAAGATCCAACAGGATATTTATGTGATCAGCGTGTATCGAGGCCTGCAGATCACCACCGGACCCAGGGCCACAATCTACCCATTGAAAGGAGAGGGGAAAGCACTGAACCGTGGGAAATGCCACAGGTCTGAGATAGGGATGCATGAATAAGCTGCTCCAGTTGCACTCATTTCCCTTTGCCCAGACTGAATCCATTCAGAGCAGCAGCATCCCTCTAGCGTCTATCTGCTGGTCCAGGAGCCCCACACTTGCACCAAAAAAAGGTTTAAGAATCTGCCCATCTGCGCGCTCCTTTTTGTGTAGTGGCGCATCGCACACATGTGCGCTTCCGCGGATCAGGTGCATTTCCGGCGCATCTCCGATTTGCACACTTTTTAGTTGTTGAGTATGCGCACCTAAGCATTTACAGGATGCTGCTGTGCATTTACTAGGACACCTTGGCCACGCAGTTTGTGTGTGATATCACACAGTGTTTACCCGTTATTATCTATCATCTGCGCTTCAGACAAGCGGCACATATAGTGGGATGCTACCATGAACTGTGATGCGCAAAACACCCTGGTGATGCATTTAGCAATTGGAAATCCTGCTGAATGTGCAGTCAATAAGAGTCATTATTCCTCGAAAATAAATCACTTCGATTGCATGAGTCTTGCTGTATGTTCATATGCAACACATGACTGAATTGTGTGCAGTGTGCCGTGCATAAACTGCTGCAGAGCAGAAAATAGGTTCTTCGGCACAATCGTGAAATAGGAGTTCACTCTTCTGTGCCCACGATACACAAGACACGTGCTCTAAATGATTTCACCTGTATGGTATAGCATTCTCTGCTGTCCCTTCCTACTGTCACATCAGTACCCTATCTATCTATTTGCCCTTTTATCTCAAACTTAATAACAATTCAGAAGCAATTCAAAAATCACTATTCAGTACTTTTATTTTGCTGCGTTTCCTTCAAATCGACCGGTTGTAATTGCAAAACGGTTTTGGCTTTTATAGAAAGTGGCTTTGCATGCAGTCCTTGGTAATAATATATCTCCTGTTCGTAGCTGTTGCTCTAATATTGCTGCAAATGTTCCTGTCAGGTTTAATGTGTGTCTAGTGCCCTGTCTAAATGACTTGTAGCTCTACAATAGAGCACAGGATGCTAGAGTTAATGAAACAAACAAAGATGTTTGCGTTTCATGACATATAGTGCCATACGCGTTTTAAGCGTCTAAGTAGTAGATATATACGAAACAGTTGCTACAGTGTTTTGCATTCATACATCGAAGAGTCCACTAAATTTATCACGCGTTCCAAAAATGCATTTTTTCATTTATAGTACTTGTAAATCCCTGATTTATACTTGAAAAATGAGCAATGTACATGGAAGGGTGGGTTGATGAAACATGATGAAGCATGAGGTTTTATCAGCACAGAGTGTGCAAATGATACTGTACTCGAGAGTGCCATTTGCGCACATCACTCTTGGTTATCCGCAGAAATAACCTAAACATTTTGCAACTTTTTTTGGAAGCCTATTCATTGTCGATGCAAGGCCGATACAGCCGTATGAAACACTGTTGTGCTACAATAATATGTTGTCAATTCGCTGGGGTTGAAGCACCTGCATGCTGTGGTGTCATAAAATGACTCACATCACGTGACAAGGGACCAGGGGAGACGGGAAGGGGAGGGGCGGGAAGGGGAAGGCAGTTAGAGATTGGAGTTATAGAATAAAGGTTGTGTTTGAACCTCGATCTGCCTCGTATGTTAATGTAGTGCATGCTTGAGGCCGTGAGAGAAGCTGAATGGTCCACCAACTATTCTACATTGGCGACGAGGCTGATACAAACCCCCCGGAACGTTCGTACACCCCGCACTCGTGGCCTAGTAAAGGACGCCACTCGAGCAGCGGTGCCCACATCCAGCATCATGCGGAGGAATGTTCCTGCCAACGGCGAGAAGTGGGTCGGAGATCGCGAATGCTCCCCGCGGGTGGATGGTGTGTCCCCCTCTCTCATCCAGTATCTCCGGGTGGTCGAGTACATCTCCCCCCAATGGCAACATTGTGGACAAAGCAGGTCGGAGCACAAAGGCTCCCAGCTGTTAAGAGACATTCGAGCGCTTGAGTGCACTTCCTGCCTGCAGCTGTCAAGCGGGCCAGAATACAAGGCCCCGCAAATACAAAATGCAACATTCCATGCCCCAGACAAGCAAAGCGCACGTGGAGCACAACCCTCATTGGGGGTGCTGCGACCGCAGCACACGCCACAAAGGAGGAAACACCAACGTATGTGGCGAAGGAGCCGCATAAGAGCAGAGGCATGGAAATCACATGCAGCAACTCCCAGTCTACAAAAGCACGTGGCCTCACCTACAGCCGGTCCAGAAACAATGATCTGCTACATCATAGCACAGATCAAACCCACAAGAAAGAGAAATAGTCTGCCATCTGGCTACAAACGAGGTAAGTCTGCAAAGAGCTATATTCTTAAGGGACATTACTACACAGAGCACAGTTTTGTGAGATACGGAGACAATCAAAATGTCAGGGGATGACACATTATCCGTCCCGCTGATGCCCGCTCAGGCACTACCCGCCAGGATGCATGAAAGCCTCATAACACAGCTACCTACCAATTTTGACCTTACTGACTCCAGCTCATTAGGCCCACGCTGGAAGAGGTGGATAAGGGACTAAACACAGCCTACTGACGTTCTCGATTGGCTCAAAAGTCAGGGACATCGTAGATGAAATCACTCAAATGCCACTGACACCTATTCGAGCCTAAAATCTACAATTGCAGACTATTTCACTCCACATACAAATGTGGACTACGAGAGACACATCTTCCATACAACCAAACAAACAAAAGGTGAGGCCATGGACGCTTTCGTGATGCGTCTGAGACTCAAGATTAAGCACTGCGACTTCAATAAATACTCCAACGAAGAGGCGCTGCACTCGCAAATCATTGTGGGGTGTGAAAGCGCAGACTTTAGAAAGCGACTTCTACAAAAATCACGCAACCTGGAAGAAATCCTGCATCTAGCTCGCTCAGATGCTACCCGGGCGTCGCAAGTAGAAGGACTAGATGAAATAAAGATCACTCATGGCAAACACAAGAGCAACAACAAGCTGGAACTAAGGCCACAGAGTCCCATCCGAGCGAGCGCCCAGGCATATGAAGCCCCTCAACATAGCCACAAGGAAGAAAAGTCGGAGTGTTAAACGGTAATTATATAGCGCCTCCTTAGTATTTATATTGGCCTAAGCCTAGTCGCGCTACACGGAAAACCACATTGCAAAGTTATGATTTTTGAGTTAACTTTGCTGCCATTTTAAGATTCATCCACCATTTTGATTTCTACTCGTGCGTTCTTCGTTCTAAAATGGTGGACTATGTTTTCGACTTGCAACCAAGCCTTCCGACCTTTGAGTTCTGTTAATGTTTAGGCTGTCCGAGAGCCGACTGTCTAGACTGAGCAATGAGACCTTGTGCTGCATATGAACTGTTATTTAAGTGTTGTCTGCCCTCATAAGCCTCATCCTTGTATAAACATTGGGACAATGAAGAACAAACCTCAAGCGTATGCACTGACTGGACTGCATTGAAAAGGAACTTAGTATAAGGCTTACCGCGGGATCCGAGAACATACATCACTATTGTGTCTTGATGGAAATGCAAACCTATGTAATCCTTTGCATAATATTGCATAATTTGTATGTGAACTAGGTACGAACTCTAGACCACAAATTATTAATGTGAAGAGAGGCTGGACAATATTACACAAATTGTATAAAAGCACGAATGTTCAGATGTTCTTCTCTCTCTCACCTCTCCTTGTCGTCGGGTACACACTGCGAGGTGTTGGGGGCAGTTAGCTATCTGTTTTGCTTTGTATACTGTACAGTAACAAAAGATCTGTGAATCTTTTCAGCCTGTGATTGGTGTATTTCCTTTGTGGTACTCAGCCTCGATAATTCTTTGCTCTTTCAGATGGCGCCCGAATAGGGAACCTCAAGATTGATGCCACCTTGTTGAAGAGTTGATGCGGCTATCGGACCGGGATCAGACGGTGAGAAAAGGGGGCCCCTTCATGGATGAGACGCAACACCTCAACAGTACTGCATGATCCGATCCCTGGACGGTGAGCACGCGGTCTGAGGCGGCACCTTGACGAGGGTCCATATATCGAGAAGGGCAGTTTTGCCGAATTCACCAAGCACAAGGCTCCTTTGTTGTCCTTTGTAATTCGATCGGACCTCCCTTTGTACTTTGAATTAGGTGAGTCATGCCCCAATTCCTAAGTATCCTGATATATGGTTGTAGTATTGTACTCGCGAGCACAATTGGTGCCAAGTAACACCAGTAATCTGACATGCCTGGGAAATTGTCTACCTGTTTCAGGGCGTTATTCCGCAGAAACAGACAATCTTTGGAATTTGGTCGTCCGGCACCACAGGAGGGGTCGCCGGCATGTACTATGTACTGTGAGTACGGCATTGGTAGTATAGTATTCAATGATATTTGGCACAGACAAACTAGACATGCTCCCGAACTTCAGTGGCCAGTCAATGGTAGTTTTGAGATTGCCCGAATAGAATATTTAGAATCCATATTTTTAAAGAAAAAAGCTAGACCTGCAGCATTTGATGTAATACAAAATTGGAAAAAGGAAGCTATGCAGCAATTTAAGAGTAAGAGAAGCATGCACGTCATAACATGTCAAACTCAGAAAAGGCATTATTGTATGATCAGCAAAGAGTTAGAAAAATGGATAGAGCTTTTCAACTTGGTATAGAGAAAATATATCCGTCTAAAGATTTTCATGCCTCAGACAAACTAATGGATACACTCTTAAATGACCGTAGGTCTGGTGACACTGCACCACCCCCTTATGTACCTATTCCTGCTGTCTTATCTCTTCCTGCTGTTGTTCCTCCTCCCGTAGAAATTCCTGTTCTTCCTGTTGCTCCTCTGCCACCAGTTATTGCTCCGCTTCCTATTGTTGTTCCTCCGCCTGTAGATTCACCTTTACTGACTATTACTGTTCCAGTAGATCCGTGTTTATTGCCAGTAGTAGTGTCTCCACTACCTGCTGTACAGAATTGATCTACTCTCTCTTTCCCAAGCGGTTCTGCTCCGCTTATAGCTGATAAAGGAGTGAATGTTGAATCTAAAGTTGTAACGCGAAACACAGTTTCCAAAGAGAAGAGGAGATATTTGAATGCGTGGGCTAAGCAATGTATAGAGAAAGGTGAACAATCTATTGTCTTAGCTACACTCTCTAAACTAGAAAGTATTCCCTATTAGAATGTCTTTATTGAGGGGATGAGGATACATTTGGCTGTAATGTGGAATAGATTGACGGACACAGATGTCCCACAAGGGTTGAGGGATTTAGAATGTTTTAGCTTATTCAAGGGATGCTGCGAAGAAAGTACATGAGCATGTCTAGAGGGTCTTTGAGTTTAGAAGGGAGTTAGAGCGGTTACAGAATTATGAAATAGATGGTGATAGTTTGGACGCTTTTTACGTGCAGAAACGGTTCCTTCATCTCTGTAAGTCAACGAGTGAAGAAACGCGAATTTGCACAACGGATGCGCTTAGATGGATTTCAGATATGTTGATATCTCCCATAGAAGTATATGATACGTATAGTCAGTATACTCTAGAAATGCAGAGGAAAGTGTTACAGGTAATGGTAGAATACTTGCAGGATGAATGTATAAAGAAAAAGGTTTGTTGTCCTGCGGAATTATTGAATATTTATAAGAGAGCTTTTGCGTCTGATACTACTTCCACCACTTTAGCGCTCAATTTGGATCTGTTGCTTAGTAGACCTTCGGAGTTGCCTACTTCTCAGTTGCCTATGAGAGAGGTTCCTCCGACATTTGTTCCCAAAATTGAGATTCCGGCTAATGTTGCTACAGGTGCAGCAGCCTATGATATTGAAGCTCACTATGTATCACAGTTTGTTCACGTCCCGTTCTCAAGACAGGAAGTGAACACTATTAGACAGTCAATTCCAGACATAAGGAAGAATCCAACAGGGTTTTACAATGCAGATTTGTTGTTTCCTGTGCTCCTATCTGCTGATTTATGGAAACAGATTAGGACTGTAGATGATAGAGCAGGGTTAGGTGACATATGGGTTAACTTGGTTAGGTTAGATGGAGAAAGGACAGCTGGTGAAAGACCAAACAAACAAAGTAACAAAGGATTATTTGGGATAAACTCACTCCTTGTACCCAAGGAAAATCTGAAGGTGCTACCTAATTCTTTAAACGGTTCAAACAAGTACTCTCAAATTTTAGCGGACAGGATTTAAGCAGCGAGCCAGGAAAAAGATTGTTTGTGGATAAGTTTGTGCGTGGATTGTTGCCTGATATCCAGTCACAAATGATGACTTCCGAACGTGCTTGGCAAGCTAAATCACAGTCCGAAGTATTGCATATAGCTCAGTACTATGCGAATAGAGTCAATAATGAGAATGAAAGGATCGAAAAGAAAAGGGGAGATTTGAAAACCAAATAATTATTGCAACAGATGGTCAGAGGACCTAGAGGTGGAAGTACACAGTTTCGAGGTCAGTTTGTTCCACAAAGTAATGTGCCATTGTGTCCTGTACACGTGAATGTATGTGCTTATTGCAGCAAGAGGGTCATTGGCGAGCACAATGCCCGATCCTCCAGCAGAGGTCGAATAACACATATGGTGTCATGGGTAGACGATCCAGGGGCCGTCCTGGGATAGGGAGTCCTGGTAGAAGCCAGTTCGCTCAAAATTCTCAGTCTTTCTCGCAAGATAATCAGCAACCTAGTGTAGATAGCAGAAATATTTTTGATAATCCTTCAACTGCCTATCTTTCTGAAGATCTCGTCTTTGACGATATATTGTTCCGTAAGGACAGCCCAAAGCTGGGCCTGGAACCGACACCAATTCCCGTTAATCAGAAAGTTCCCTACATTGAGATGATGGTGGGGAATAGGAAGCATCTATTTTTGATAGACACAGGAGCACAGAAGTGTTCCATTGATCATTCACGGGTTCCAGCCATTCCATTGTCAGGGCGGAATAATGTTTCTGTAGGGTTTTCTGGGACGCCAGTGGTTAGTCCGGTTTCTCTGCCGGTACTGATATCACTGGGTCCATTTACGGATCACTGTCCATTTCTTCTGACAGCAAACTGTGGAGAGAATTTGTTGGGGTTGAATCTGTTGAAGGAATTAAATGCTGTAATTCATTGTTCTTCGGATGGAGTGCGTTTGACGATTTCACCACAGCAATTTTCTGCCTCACAGTTTTTTATTAGACCTTTTCCGCCAGAAGTTAGTGAGGTTCCGGTGTGTTTATGGGCGATTGATGACAATGATGTTGGTATTTTGCAAATTGAGCCTGTTAAAATTGTTTTGAAACCAGGAGTTAAGTTACCACGAATTCCACAATATAAGATTTAAGTTGATGGTGAGCAAGCTTTGAAGTTTATAGTTTCTGACTTTGTACATCGTGGAGTAATTGAAGAAATTGCAGGAAGTTTGTGGAATAGCCCGATTTTACTGTTGTATAAGAAAGGGGATAATGCAATTCCTTTCCGTTTCATTATCGATTTGCGCGCTATCAATAAGATTGTTGCTCCACAAGTTCCAATTGTGCCTGATGTAACTACGATACTAACAATGATTCCAACTTCTGCTACTCATTTCAGTGTGGTGGATCTTAAGAATGCCTTGTTTAGCATTCCCATACACATGGATAGTAGATATTTGTTCACGTTCACCCTCGGGGGATGCTCGTTTACATTTACCCTTGCACCACAAGAGTACACGGAGAGTCCGAGCATTTATAGTAGGGCTTTGAAAGAACAGCCCAATACACTTGAATTGCCTTCTACTTGTACACTGCTACAGTATGTCAACGACCTTCTCTTAGCTGCAGACTCAGAAAGTGCTTGCAAGGAAGGCCCTGTGTTATTTCTTATTCATCTAGCAAAGAATGGGCATAAAGTTTCATTGAAAAAGTTTCAGTATTTTCGACAGGATGTCGCCTATTTAGGCTATCTCCTTTCAAAGGAGGGAAAAAGATTGACACCTGAATGAATTAAGAGCATTTCTAGCATGTCTGTCCCAAATACACGGAAGGAAGTCAGAGCCTTGATAGGAATGGCTTCTTACTGTAGATAATTTCTCAGTAGTGATCAAGCCAATGTTGGCATTGACAAAGAAGGGCATTTCTTTGCCACTACCGTGGAACTTGGAACACCAGAAAGCTTTTGATCTGCTCAAGACTGCACTGTGTTCAGCACCGGTTTTGGGCACACCAAACTATGATAAGGTCTTTGAGTTGTATGTGCATGAACATGATGGATGTGCTTTGGCTGTGTTAACGCAGGAACATGGGGAGAATAATAGACTGGGCGGTTATTTTCCCTCCACACTTGATCCTGTTGCATGCACTTTGCCAAGATGTTTGAGAGATGTCGCTGCTGCTGCTGCGTCTGTAAAGCAAAGTGAGGCAATGGTTCTAGGTCATACCTTAACCGTGTTGGTACCTCACTCTGAAGACGTTCTATTAAATAGAACGCAAAAGCAACACCTTACTTCCGCATGATTAACAAGATATGAACTGATCCTATTTGCACCGCATATCCAAATTAAAAGGTGTTGTATATTAAAACCGGCTGAATTGTTACCTCTTCCGCAAGATATTGCTTGCAGTGACGAAATGTCACATGACTGCCTTTATACCACAGAACAAGACACTAAAGGCAGGATTGATTTCAGAGATACACCTCTGAATGATCCACAAGGGGAGCTGTTTTGCGATGGCTCCTGCTTCAAACTTCCGGATGGTACATCCACTGCTGCTTATGCCATCACTACATTAAGCACGATCGTGGAAACCAAGAGAATCTCACATAACTCCACGCAGGCCTCAGAGATTATTGCACTGACTCGAGCTTGTGAACTTTCCGAAGGGCTTAGAGTGAATATATTTAGTGACAGCCAGTATGCCTTTGGGGTGGTTCTCAACTTCAGTAGATTATGGGCAGAACGAGGTTTCTTGACCTCACACGGAACGAAAATCCAACATGGCACCTTGATAGTTCAGCTACTCTCAGCACTAGCATTTCCTACTCAGCTACTAATAATGAAGTGTGCGGCACATCTGAAAGTAGTAGATGATGTAGGGAAAGGGAATGCTTTTTCTGACCGGACAGCTAAACAGACTGCTACAGATTTATACTTAGAAATGTATGTTACAAAGAAAGCCACAAATACTTGTACTGTAGATGAAGGGATTGACTTGATAAAGAATATTCAAGCTGATGCCACTTTAGAAGAACTTAAACATTGGGCTGAGGGTTTGGCAAAGTTGGACGAGGAAGGGTGTTGGGTAGATAATTCAAAGGGAATATGGATGCTACCCGATGCATATGTCACTGCCATGATCGCAAAAGCCCATGGTCCCACTCACATTTGCGCTAGGAAAATCTGTAAAATGCTAGAATCTGTCTGTGTGAATGTTAACATCTCAAAAACTGCTGAATGTTTTGTCCAGAATTGTATGGTTTGCTTACAGCATAATGCGGGGAAGGGTATGACGACACAGAGGGGTCGTTTTGGTCCCACCTCTGTGCCTTTTGAAGTAATTAATTTTGACTGCATTGAGATGGAGTGCTGTAACAACTACAAATATGTCTTAGTAGTCATGTGTGCCTTTAGCAAGTGGGTTGAAGCCTTCCCTGTGAAAGATGCTACAGCAATGACAGCGAAAACCATGCTTAAGGAATATTTTCCTAGGTTTGGTTTTCCGAGGGTCATCTGGTCGGATAATGGTCCACATTTTATCGCTGCTGTTATTCTGCAAGTATACGCGGGATTACAGATCAATAAACGGTTCCATTCGGCTAGACACACTCAAAGTGCTGGACTTAATGGTATCTTGAAGAATAAAATTGCCAAGGTCTGTGTTAGCAGTAATTTGAAATGGCCAGACACTTTACCTGTAGCACTATTGTCCATGCAGACAACCCCACAGACTAGAACTGGACTCTCCCCCTAAGAGATCATTATGGGGAGGCCAGCTAACATTTGGAGCCTGCCGAAGCCAAAACAATTGAAGGATGTGGAGCATTTGCTTCTTTCTGAATACCGTGACCAGTTAACTCAAAACTTGTATTTGATTTATCAACAGGTGCGAGAAGCCCTCCCAGTTAAATACGAGGGGCCAGGTCACAGAATTGGACCAGGTGACTGGGTGCTCACAAAGCCATTTGAGAGAGCATCCTGCCTCACACCGCGCTGCAGAGGACCATTTCAGGTCCTCTAGGGCCACACAGACTGCTGTACAAGTAGCTGGTAGACGACACTGGATACACGCGACACACATCAAGAGGATACCTTTCCCTTTGCCACACAACAGAGAAGAAAAGAAGGAAACTACTTGCTCTGCTTCTGGTGATCAATCGGTCTTGAACAACATCAAGGGTATTCCGGAGAATCTTCCTGAGCCTGTGGGGCGTGGGGAGACTGCTGCTTTGTCTCTGAATCCTTCTTCCGATCTTTCTGCAGCCTTGAACGACCTTGCCTCTGTTTCACTACTTCCATCAGGAAGCAACGACACACTGTTGACAGATCACACAGTACCTGGAGTCTTAAGGTCCGATCTGTGTCCACGGCACTAGACTTACAGCACAGCATGGCTGTGCCCACAGGAAACGACTGTCGAGCTTGTCCCTTGCCACTTTTGCACTGAAACATAAGTAAGTGGCTAGGACCAGTAAAAGCTATCTTTAATCAAGATCACGTGGTCAGGAGATCACCAGCAAATGAACTACAGTGTTTCATCACAGAAACTTTTTGGGAAAGAGCTTCAAAGAACAATGCTTGTCACTATCTCTACTCGTACAGAGCAACCGATCACTTGTGTGGCTAACAAAGACATTGGACAGAAAAATACCTGCTCCTTGAGGACGTATTGTTTCCTTGTAATTATGTTAACCAGACAGACAGTAGTAATTGCTCTTGGGTTTTGGTATACTGAGGGGTTGCGCCCACTTGAAACATTTTTACCGACTGAAAGTGTTCCCACTACGTCTACACTTTCGTGCATCTGCACACTCTATCTCCTAGGGATTCCCAACACAGACAGAGTTATCACAATAATACGCTTCTGTTGATTATGAATGCAACTCATGCAATCTTAAACAGAACTAATTGCTGGATCTGTTTGCATTTGCCACAACACAGGGAAACAGGGTTGGGCTGGTATATTCATCCTTTGCTTCAAACTACTGCATGCTATGCCTCTCTAAGGGCATTATTCTTTGGTCGTTGGAATGATAGCATCTCAGCGAACTTTGATGGGACTAATTTGAATGAGTTTGAAAGGCGAGCCCTGACGCCTCTGGGATGTTCTCTTTTTGCAAATAAAAGCAAGCTTAATGTTGCTTCTATTAGGCCTTCTGATAGACTATCTAGACCTTTCTGATCGCTAATTTCTTTCAAGATGGCTCCCGTAGGCAACAGGGATGCTACGCCTCCTTCCTATACTACCAATCACAGCCCCAACTCTGTTTCCTTCTGCATACAAAGTAAAGGGTCTCAGTCAATGGGTACTTTTGAGGGTTGTACCAATATTGCAAATTTGACAAGCAAGGACAGACCTTTGTATGTAGGTGATGCTGTTTATTTCGTCTGTGGCAATGAAGCTTATCCTTGGCTACCTAGGTATTGGCAGGGTAGTTGTTATTTTGGTATCTTGCCACTAGGGGTATATGTAGCCAGCACCTCTGAGGTCTCTAGGGCTCATCCGAGGCGGGACGAGAATGGTGATACTCCTTCACAAGTCCTGGGTGATGTAGCGAAATCCTTTGTGCCATTTTGGGGACAGATCATGAATTCCGAGGATATTAGGAAACTAGCAAGAGTATTGGAGAGAACCATCAACTGGACCACTGATATACTCTACAACATGACGCTAGAACAGAAAGCAATTTGATTTACAGAACCAATGGTGTTAGACGTCATCCTGGCTGAGCGTTGTGGAGTATGTAAATTGGATTGGTGGGATCTGCTTGTTGCGTTTTAGTACCTGACTCCTCCCCGACCATATTCAAGGCAATACAAAATCTGCACGTCCTAAGTACAGAGTGTATGTTCCCGAGGGAAACTGGGATCTTAGTACTTGGTTCTGGGACTTTTTACGGTCGGGGGATGGAAACTTCTTTCAGTCTTAATGGTAATCCTTGGTATTCTGTTGTTCTGTTGTTGTTGCATACAATGTCTTCCTGTCATATGTTCGATGTTAGGGGTATGTTGTGCGCAAACTGTAGGAACATTAGGACCGAAAATACACACACCTGAAAAGATGACTAGCGTTTTCACAATGGAAGATGTTACTGTTAAGGATTTAATGGCAATTGATATATCTGATGAATGTGATTCCGGATGTATGGATATTGAAACGTGGAGTTACGAGTAAAGGCTCTTGGCTTAGGGCAAAAGTATTTATATTGGCCTAAGCCTAGTCGCGCTGCATGGAAAACTGCGTTGCAAAGTTCCGATTTTTGAGTTAACTTCACCGCCATTTTAAGATTCATCCACCATTTTGATTTCTACTTGTATGTTCTTAGTTCTAAAATGGTGGACTATGTTTTTGACTTGCAACCAAGCCTTCCGACCTTTGAGTTCTGTTAATGTTTTTTCTGTCCGAGTCCGAATGTCCAGACTGAGCAATGAGACCTTGTGCTTCATATGAACTGTTGTTTAAGTGTTGTCTTAGTTCACAAGCCTCATCCTTGTATAAACATTGGGACATTGAAGAACAAACCTCGAGCATATGCATTGGCTTGACTGCATTGAAAAGGAACTTAGTATAAGGCTTACCGCGGGATCTGAGAACATACATCACTATTGTGTCTTCATGGAAATGAAAATCTATGTAATTCTTTGCATAATATTGTATAATTTGTATGTGAACTAGGCACAAACTCTAGATCACAAATTATTAACGTGAAGAGAGGCTGGACAATATCACACGAATTGCATAAAAGCATGAATATTTAGATGTTCATCTCTCTCTCACCTCTCCGTGTCGTCTGGTACACACTGCGAGGTGTTGGGAGCCAGATAGCTATCTGTTTTGCTTTATAGACTGTACAGTAATAAAAGATCTATGCATCTTTTCAGCCTGTGATTGGTATATTTCCTTTGTGGTTCTCAGCCTCGATATTTCTTTGTTCTTTGAGGAGAGAAGACGAGAACGGATATCAGGAGACTGGGGAGACAGTAATCAACCCACCTGTAGACCAAGAAGGATACCCAGACGATATGTCAGATACTTGGTCGAACTCTTGCAATCTTACAGTGGCTCTAGGGTGCCCTCAGCGGAAAACTCTAGAAGGAACAAGAATACACGGGAAGAACCAAGAAGGAAAGGATATCTATATGCTTTAGGTAAACCGACCGCCAAAGAGCACAGTCCGACACTGATCATACAGATAAACAAGATGGCTGCTGAGTTCCTGGTAGACACGTGGGCAACCGTGAATGTAATAAGTGAGAAAATAAATAACAGCATGCCACACGCCCCACGACCCACGCCGTGGGTATCCCCCATAGTGCCCGTACCCAAGAAAGACTCGTCATACATCCGCATATGCGTGGACATGCAGCGGCCCAACAAAGCCATCATCCGAGAATGCCATCAAGCCCCACGCATCACAGACATGGTGCGCCTCCTCAACAGAGCAACAATATTCTCCAAGCTAGACCTTGTATGGGAGGAGAGGTCTTTTAGACCCCGTCCCCTCAATTCTGACCCGCTTGCACATTATGTTCATCCAGCGGCTACCCATGCACCTGTGGCCAGAGGTCCTGGAAAGTCGCAGGATGACCCATATGGAAGCAAAGCCACGCTAGAAAGCCGATTATTGTCTCCATTTTGAACCAAACCCTGACTCAATTTTGTACATGTTAAAGCAGGGCTCCTAAGCAAAACCAGCCGGTAGGGCTGTAGCTCTCCCTTCAAGATTGCACACAGTGAGCCAGTTATTTCCCTCACCCTACTCCCCTCTGTGTCCCTGCAGCAGTTCTGTTCTCACGGGAGACTAGGCGCAAACAAGCTACAAGACCAACACTGTATCTTTCGCCTTCCTCCATCCATCACTGACCTGTGAATGGCCAGGCAAGAATCTAGGTCTGGGAGAAAAAATCCATCTCCACAAACATGTCCCACCACTTGCAGACCCTACATTTAAGATATATACTGTGGATAACCCCCCAACCTCACTCTTCTTTTGATGTAACAGATGTATACCCCAATGTATGATATGCCAAGTAGCTCACTCGATATGATGTAACTATATAATCCATATGCTCACTGGTTTCTAATAGTCTGTGTTTTCACAAATGTGTTCAGGTGGTATAATATTTTCATGTGTACAACATAAACGGCAAGGCCACGAGGCTAATGTAAATAGAGTCAATTTTGCAGCAGGATGATCATTGTAAATGTGAAGGCATAGCATAAAATGTAATCAGAGCTAGTTTATTATTTGTTGTACATGTGGTGGCAATACCCTGGTTTTATTCCATCCTAATGATTCACATATGATCCCACAAATCAAACGGTACCAAGCTTAACAGACCTCAAGGCCTTCTCTCCCCTCTCTTGCAGCGCAGCAAATTCAGCCCTCACCATTCTCCCCCTCATGATAGGCTCATGGCTTAAGGCTTGTGTCTCACTGATGCTCTGATGCTACAAATGTAACCTCTTACCCTTCCCTTAAACCCGCACCAAGTATTCACCCTCCCCTAGCCCCAAGACACACGATATCACAATAAACTTGCTCTGCACCCCCAGACTCTGGTAAAAGAAATATGGGCAATAAGCCCCTCACCCCAAAGCCTTTTGATGTAACAGTTGCATGCCCCGCATTGGTGTACTACCCCAGCTCATCCCAGACCACTAATCCTATGTATGGCCATATATTCCCCTCACGATAACAAACAATAAACCATTCATTCATGGGATCTAAGGGAATGGTTGATGAATGTGACAACATAATATTGTGAATAGGTCAGGCACCTGGACCCATGGAGTCTCATTTTTATTGTCCAGATCAAATGTCTAATAATATAACTCTTATATGTCAAAATGTATAAATAATGTTCAAGGTAAGTGTGGCCAAAAGGGCAAATGTTAAGTAGCTTATATCTTCACTACTTGGACATCTCGCCTTACCCTGCACCCCATCCAGATGAGCCCAGCTAACCTACGTGCTCCATGAAGTAACCAGTTATATGCCAGCCAATCCGGGAGCACCACCCTTACAGCATGGATACAGTCCTGTCCCCTTCATCCAATGATTTCAATTTAATGTATCCTCTATAGCACACATCATAGATGTGTGATTTTGTAATATGACGTGTATTTTTGGATGTTTGGACAGAGCGCTCTCGGAGTTTGCAGAGTTCTCTGCTTGCCCCATTTGGTTTTAGATAAACTTTACTTTTATCTTCACCTGCACTTGGTCTTGGTCTCATTCCCTCCTGGGGTATGTCCATTTCTGACTCTCATTGGGGAGTTATCACTGTATTTTGGGGGATGCTCACTTTCAAGTGGTGACCCCGACGCAATAGCATTCTTTTCGTTCCTTCTGGTACGAGACATCCCCGGCCACAGTGGAGACCCAGGGCACGCCCACTCAAAGGAGCTGCCGGCCTACGGCAACCGGTACACCTAGACATGCGCACGCATTAGGGCAAGAGGGTACGGGTCCTGGCTTTGCAAAAACCCACCGTACCGCTCGCTGGTGCCAGATGCGGCCATTGAGTGCGGTGCAGCGCCTAGACACACCGTGTCCAGAGGGTCTCGGATCAAGACAGACACGTGAGTATCAAGTATGAGTGACGCTAAAAGAAGTTAAGGTGGGGATGCAGGTGTAGTACCTGGAGTCAGATGAAGTAAAGGGAACTAGAAAAGAGTAAAGGTTATTGTGGTTAAGGGAGGGTTTATGGGCTTGATCGGTTTTCTTTTTCTTACTGCATATGGCCATTAGGACAAGCTAAGGAGATTACAAGGTGAAAATGAAGTACAGGAACCTAGCTCCGCGAGGGAGTGGAAGGCGGCGCTGCATAGTGCTATCTCGACGAGTGCTAGATATAAAGAGGAAAATAAGTGGAATCAGTGGGAGTCTTACATAAAAGGAAGACTCAGAGTACAATTTAGAAACACTTTATTCTTTTTCTTCTTTGGGCAGAGGGGCAATGCATAAAGGGCTAAGACAAAAAAGGCCCTAGAGTATCAAGAGATAAATAACAAGGGTAAAGGGGACAGGTAGGGAGGATTTATGTTAAATGTTACATGTGATACGTTTATTGGTTGATGTTATGTAATTGTCTTGTTGTGTTTGGTGTGCATAGTATACACGGACAAGACGTGACAAAACAAGTGTTGCATTTTTGTTTTACATGCTCTGTCATTGTAAGTGTGACAAGTTGGAGAGTACCAAATACCGTGACACAGAAGTGGTATATAGAGAAATGAAGTATTGTGAATTGTATTTTTTTATTGTAAGACTCATAAGGTGGGGAAGGATTTGTTAAAGACAGAATGGGTGCGGAAACACTGTTGGCACACATCTGCCAAAGTTTGCCAGGGCATGCAGAAAGGATCGCAAAATACCATGATCAATGGCTCACAGAGTTAAAAAGGGAAGGACTACCCCAGGTATGGCCCAAAGGAGGATCATTCAATAAGAACGTCCTAGATATGGTAGCCACCTGCTTGTTTGTGAAATATAAAGGAAAACATTTACACAACAGAAGAGAAATATTAGATTAATAGAGGCTCTTCGAGGAAGTACCTCCAAGCAAGGGAAAAGAACAGGGCAAGGAACAGATCTCATCTCCCCTGGCAGCAATTAATAGTGGGAATGAGGGGGAAGAGAAGGAAGGGAAAAATTGGTTGACTACTATATCCCCTCCTGCCAAAGCCAGTACCAATGGAAGGGTAAATGGATCCAGTGTATGTGTCAAAGCCTACATCTCCGTCCGCACCCAACCCCACAGCACCTTCCCCATACAAGTGTTCAAGAACAGGTGGACAGGTGAGTACCCCGGCAACAGATATGGAAAAATTCACACAAGATCTAGATTCACGATTAACAATGGCCCGGACTGAACTATCATGGTTGAGAGATATATGCGAACAAGGAGGATCTGACACCTCCGGAGCAGACGCAGATGTCCTAACCACCTGAGAGGTCTACAGAAAAGGGGTGGAAAAAGGGAGAAATATTGTTCTGAATAAATGATACTCCAACGAGAATAGTAGAAATAGGTCAGGGAGCAAATGAGGGGGCGCGAAAGGAGGAGACATGGCATCAGACAGAGAGTAAGAATATTGGTGTGACATAGAAGTGCAAGAAGAAGAAGAGAGAGGACTGCAGAGTGCAACATGGGGGTTGCCAGCAGGTATAGAACAGACGCCCTTGGGGAGAGTGATGGAGGAAGAATGGAATGGAAGGCTGAGAAATAGGATGGGGCAGATTGCAGTGGTAGGAGCGAAGGTAAGTACAGGGAAGACAGCGAGAAACAATGTACAGCTACCACTGATACACAGAGGTGGGGGGGCCCAATTATATACCCTAGGCCCAAATGGATAAGGCAAATTTACTAACATTGTTACCCCCCCTTTCGGGAGGGGTAAGTAAGTGGATATACGCATTTGAGAAAAACACTGCCGGGGTTCCCTTGGCAGTAGGTGATGTCAAACGTGTATTAGTGTCCACAGTAGATGACCAAGCCAACAGAGTTTGGGCAAAGGCAGGCTTTCTTGGAATAACATTAGACTGTGATCGCCATGATGGGGCATCCTTTAACACAGTAAGAGCAAGGGTATGGGATGCACTAAGAGACACTTTTCCAGATACACCAGATTTGCAGTCTGTAATGCAGTGCACAATGGGAGAGGAGAAGGATGCAATGGCCTTCATTTCACGGGTGCAGGAGATGTGGAGAGCAGAGATGGGCATGCGGTGGGATCAGTCAACCTCCTTGTTCTACTTTATAATCAAAAGGGGACTCCCGAAGGAAGTTCAGAAGGCTCTCGATAAAATAGCTGGGATAGAAGCCAAAGGCTGGCCAGAAATACAGAGTATTAAAGTACATCATTGCAAAAGAATAACAGAAAGAGACTGGCAGATGAGGCTAAATTGATTCAAACAAAATTAGTGATGGTCACAGCAGCAGTAGCCGCTCTCGCTACAGACAGCCAACAAGAGGAGGAGGAAGGGCTGATAGCAATACAAGCCAGGATGGCAGCGAACTGGCAGGAAATGGACAGGATCAGTGGAATGGTGAAGAACAATACGGAGGGCCGCAATGGCAAGCAAAGAGTGCCCGTGGAGGAAGAGGGGGGTGCAGAGGGTCCAGAGGTGGTGGATACGGGTACAGAGGGTATGGAGGACAGGGACCCAGAGGAGGACCAGGGACTTGTTGGAACTCTGGGAGGTGGGGGCATTTCCTAAGAGAGTGTCAAAGCTGCCCCATGAACAACTATCAGAATGAACAGCAGTATAGCCACCCCTACCCAGGAAGCCCGCACGGGCTGCCCATGGTGGCTGGAGAGACGAGTAACCCAATCCTAGGTACATAGACGAGTACAGAGCACCTCCACAGAATGCACAACAACACCCACAGGCCCGTGAACACATGGCCCCTGTTCATGATAATCCCTTTGTTACAACGGCAAATGGTGCCCCTGCGCCTTTCAGAGGAACGGGAGTGGTGTCAGGCAATGTTTTCAATAATGGAGAGACTACGAGATATTCCGCAAAGGACAGCCCACAGAGAGCACCTGCATGTACAGTACTATCAACGACCCTCGATGCAGCTGAGGAACCACTGGTGTGGGTGGAGATAGGAAACAAACAGTTCATTTTTATGGTAGACTCGGGACAAGAAAAGTCATGCTTACGAGAAGGCAGGTTTCCGTTATCTAATAACAAATTGGAGACGCAGCGGTTCTCTAGGGCTGTGGTCGAGGTTCCATATATAGAAGAATTGGTGTAACAGTGGGTGGGGAAACAGTGCGAGCACCTCTATTGTACTGTGAAGAGACCCCTATAAATCTGCTGGGGAGGGACCTCCTTAGTAAGCTCAATATGACCATTTCATTTACAGAGAGAGGGATAGTGTGTTGTACTCCTGGGATCTGTGCAATGCGAGCAATGCTAGTGATACATACACAAGCCACGGCACAGCAGGTGCGTTGAATACCCGTAGACTCAGATATGTTCATTCAGGAATTGAAGACATTAGCACAGGTTGTACCTGAACTGAAGCACCAAGAATGGAGAGTGCCAACAGAATTTGTGTTTCGTCCCGTAGCATGCCCCGAGATAATGCCAGGTTGAGTGGTGTCCCTAGACTTACATGGGGTGCAGGTATCATCACAAAGGATAGCAGTGATAGGACTAGACATACATGAATGTGAATGGCGAACAGTATTGTGCATAAATGCTAACATAGCCCTGCGAGATTTGTCTGACGAGGAGCTTTCACTGACTCAGACAGTGACTGATAAATAGTAATGGAGATAGCAATACCCTTTAACATAATGATTCAGAATCGACAAGTGTCACTACCACTTATGGCCGTAGTGAGCGTACCACCAGCATTCTTTAATGATAACATGCAAATGGTGCCAAACGATTTATGGACAACAGGCCCTCATGACATCAGATTGTTGCGTGAATTGACACCAGTAAAAATAAAACTCAAACCAGGGGCATTATTGCCCCGGGTAAAACAGTACCCCCTGTCATGAGAAGCAGAAGAAGGGATAACAGAAACAATACATGCTCTACTAATGCAAGGGATCATAGTAACTTCAAATTCACCCTGTAATACTTGTATATATATATATCCCATCAAAAAGGCAAAGGAATGGGCTTGGAGGATGATACAGGACCTATGCCTCCTCAATGACATCATACAAAAAGCATTCCCACTTGTCCCAAACCCTGCATCAATTTTGTGCAGTATGCCCAAAGATGCATCATGTTTCACAGTGGCAGATTTGAAGAATGCATTCTCAGTTCCACTAGACGCCGAGTCACAATATCTGACAGCCTTCACCATAGGGGGGGGGAATATATGAACATTGTAGATTGCCCCAGGGATACTGTGAGAGCCCAAGTATATTCAACAGAATTTTACATGAAGATCTTGGAAATATTGACACAAAGATTACGATCATTCAATATGTAGACAACCTCTTGATTTGTGGAAAAAAATGAGGATGAGTGCAGACAGGACTCAGTAACACTATTGGCATTGTTGGCACACAAAGGTTACAAAGTGGACAAGGAAAAATTACAATACTGTTTGATCGAAATGTGTTGTATTTGGGTCAGCTGATATTAAAAGATGGCAAAAGAATAATCCCTGATAGGGTAGCCGCAGTATGAGCTGTGAATGAGCCTTGAACAGTGAAAGAGATGCAGACATTTCTCAGCATGTACAACTATTGCCGTGCATGGATATCAGAATATGCAGGATACATAAAACCTCTCCTACTGGGCCTTAAACAAGCACAAAGGGAGAACATAGCAATACAATGGACTCAAGAGATGCACACCGCCATCAACTCATTGAAAGAGTTGATATCAACGGCACCTGTCCTAGCCACACCAGATTATGAACGCAAATTTTATTTATATTCGCATTGTGATGGAACACTAATGACAGCAGTATTGACACAAAACAACATCATTGGGTCACAAGCCTCTGGCGTACTAAAGTGGTACACTAGACGCAGTAATGCAGGGACACTTCGCTTGCAAACAAGCTCTCACAGCCGCAGCGTTCACCATTGAAATGAGTGCAACAATTGTGATGTGATGCTCCACGGCATACCAAATAATACTATCAAGTGCAAATATACACATAGTGAGATATAAAACAGTGAACCCAGCCACATTTCTCACAGAAGCGTGCACAGTGGAAGACATGCAAACACACAATTGTGCCACCTACATAGGGGAAGATGATGGTGCACCCACTGCCAATGAGGATGCACTAGCAGAAGGAGAGGTATATTTTATAGATGGGTCAGCATCAATAAATTGTGAGACAGGGGAAAAACATGTGGGGGTGGCAGTGGTATGATTGGAATAAGGTGAATATGAAGTAATTGTACAAAAAAAGATTGCCTACCCATTTTTCAGCACAAGCAGCTGAACTACTGGCACTAATCAAAGCACTGCATACAGCGAAAGGAAGCGCAGTAACACTATACACAGACTCTGCATACATGATCACAACAGTGCATGGGGGACTGGCCCGCTGGGGAAGGAGAGGGTTTCGAAGAGCAGATGGGTGCCCAGTGCAGCATACTGAATTACTAGCAGAACTAATAGAAGCCCTGAAGAAGCCAACGGTCGTAGCATTGGTGAAATGCCAGGCCCACACAAACAAAAATGATGTCATCTCATTAGGTAATGCGGCAGCAGATGCTCCTGCCAAAGAAGCATCCTATTTAACTAAGGAAATAACAGGTGAGTACGTTTTACAAAAACATGTGGAAGAAGAACAAAGGGAGGGATACAAGTCTATGCCAGTCTCTCAGATATTAGAATTACAGCAGGATGACCAACAGAGGAAAAAGAGTTATGGGAAAAAATAGGGTGCAGCCAATTATCCACTGACCTTCTCTGGTGGCAGAGTAACAGAGGTAAAGTATAATTATGACACAGAAACTATTAGAAATAGCTTTCCAACAGCTTCACTTCCAAGCCCACAATGCCAAGCAACATATAGCAGCTGAAATACAGGAAAATGTGTTTGTGCCAAGACTACAAGAACAAATATCTAAAATGGTAATAGAATGTACTACATGCCAAACATACAATTCAGGAATGACAATGAGAACACTACGAGGAACATTACCCAAACACGATACATGATAGTGGTAGTGTGTCCCTTTTCAAGGTAGGTAGAAGCAGGCCCCTGCACCCACCAGGACGCAAAGTGTGCAGCCAAGTTCCTAGTATGGGAGGTGTTCTCCCGCTGGTGAATATGTGATGTAAAATGTTACAACAATGGAACGCATTTTGTCAATGACCTGTTCAAAGCAGTAACAATAATGTTGGGCATTACTCACAAATTATGTACGATTTATCATCCGCAATCAAATGGCGTTGTTGAGAAAATAAACAGACTTCTTAAAAGTAGACTATCAAAATTATGTTACAGACTAAAGAAAAATTGGGTATATTGTTCACCCCTGGCCCTGTTTGAATTGAGAAACCAACCCAGCAAGGACCACCATTTGTCCCCCCACAAGATAGTGACAGGCAGACGCATGCATACAGCACGTTCCCCCCTACGGAGACAATCAGATGAACATAGAAGTGCAACAGTGCTGGGGGAAGAGTTCCACGAGTATCTGAAAAAACTCCCACAAGCAGTGCCTATGATTGCAAGACAGCTGGCTCCTCTTTTCACACAAGAAGCAGCAATTGATACGGTAACACCAGCCACAGATAGCCCAAGCGGCCAGCTCATGCCAGGGGAGATGGTGTACATGAGGAGTTTCGTACGTCAGTCAAATGCACCCAGGTGTCATGGCCCCTATGATGCTGTGTATTGCACACCCACAGCCGTGTTGTAAAGGGCCTGAGGTATTGGATACAGTTGTCCGACGTACGCAAAGCATATGACAGTGTAGCACAAAATGAGGACACAAACAGATCAAAAGGAGAGACACAAACGTAAAAATAAAAGCAGACACAACTGGTGAAATATGTGAAACAAATTTGAAGAAAATAGTAGTTGTAAGTGTCAAAAAAGTTATAAGATTGCGATAACAGTGATGACGAAAAATGATCTTTGCTCTTTCTTTCTCTCCCTCTCTCTCTCTCTCTCTCTCTCTCTCTCTCTCTCTCTCTCTCTCTCTCTCTCTCTCTCTGCCACTTTCAAGTATTGGTAAAGGATACAACATTTAATAAGAATAATACGAGAAACAATATATATGTATGAATGCTTAACACGCCTTTATGTCTCATTCTGTAGGAGTAACCATGACAACACATGGGGCCCCCGATGTCAACAAGAGGAGATTAAATAGAAATGGAAATAGTGGATTTAATTTAGGAAAGTATTCGTACGAATGCGGGTTGTTCTTATATGCAGTATCATTCTTTTCAATGTTGTTTGGCCTGGTTGTATACTGGGCAATAGCATTTATATGTATCGATCTAAATGAGGGGAGGGAGACCAACTTGGTAAAACAAGGCACCCACCTCATATGGGAAGGGTTCAAACTCATTTGGGAGCATGGGACACAGAAAAACAGCACACAGCATGAGAATCACACAACCGCCACAACTGTATCAGTACGCCCCACTGTGCGATATAACGAATCAAGTTCAATGTCTATGACATGAACGACCCAAACCCTTCCGAATTACCCTGGCTATATGATGATCCTGATCCAACAGTATCACTTGTACCTGACACACCTGAACAATATGCAGTATTCCGAAAGAGTGCGGTGAACGATGATGAAAAACCTGTCAAGAGGTTTATTGCCCTGTATAACGAGTGAGAAAAGGGGGGTAGGCGGAACACCCTTAACCCAGCATGATGAAAGAAAAGCTCTGGGGCACTAGGGAGGTAATAGAAGAAGGAAAAGGGGGGCAGGACGGAAGAAATATGATGAACACCACGGGCTAGGATTAGACGCAATAGAAGACCCACAACACCCACACCAGTCAAATAAATGGTACGCAGACATGAACTCTACTGCAAAGCAAACAACTGTGAGCTGCTATGTGTGCTCTCTAATACCCCATGCCTCGGGCACTCCTAAAGTGCTGCTAGCACAAGAGTCACCTGTTTCATAGGCACAGTCACAGTGTCTCCTTCACCTTGCACTATGCAGAATAAAAAATACTTTTCAAGCACACACTGTCTCTTTTTTTTTTTTTTAAACTTTCTTTATTGGCATTTTCAACATAACATACAGTGAGGCCATGTGCTGACCATAACTTGAGACCCGCTCCCCCCCGCCCCTCCCTTGCCTGTTGGAACAGCATTGTCTTTAAACCAAAACAGTTATCTGTGTAATGCCGCCTCGGGGGCTGTAGCGTTATGTGAAGTGCTGACTCTGTGATGGAGATGGTGGTTGTGAGTCCAGGGTGTCTGTCGTTGACAACAGGAATGCAATGTATGGTCCCCAGATGTCTGGGGGGCGTGAGTGGAGCGATAGAGTCTTAATGAAGTCCGTCTCTACATCCGGGCAGTATGTGTTGTCCTTTAACCAGAGTTGAGAGCTTGGTGGCGGACCCCTGCCCCAGGTGTATGCGACTCTCCTTCGTGCTAGGATAAGCAATAAGTCTGTTAATTTCCTGACAGGGTTCATCAGCGATTGGGTCAGACCTAGCATTGCTATCTTGGGTTCGATGTCGAAGTCTATTTCTATTATTGCTGATGTTTTTTCAAAGATTGCGTTCCAGAAGGTGGCCACAGGAGGACAGGACCATGCCAGGTGAAGAAAGTCCGCTTCTGACGCTCCACATCTGTGACACTCTGCTGATGTTGTTTCTCTTTGAGCATGGAGTCACTTGGGGGTATGGTACGCTTGGTGGAGGAAGTTGAAGTGAATCAGCTTAAATCTCAGGTTTATCGTGACCTTTTGCGTGAGATTGAGTATGTAGGCCCATTCTTTGTCTGGGATTCTGGTATCTAGTGCTTTTTCCCATCTTTTTTTTGCTTTCGAGCAAGGCGGTTTCTGTTCGCTAAGGAGGGCTTTATAGATATTCGTCACCAGGCGCCCTTCTCCCTGGGCTTGTATTGTGTTGTGTAGCAGCGGCCAGTCGGGTGGTTGTTGCGGGAAAGTCAGAATTGCCGCCTGTAGTGAGTGTCGTAGTCTTAAATAGATATAGGTATCAAGGGCGTTGTTGCTCCCCCTTTCTCATGTTTGTTGCAAGGTCAGGAAGGCTCCCTCAGGGAAGAGATCATGCATGGAATTTAACTGAAGTTTTGCTGACCATAGCAGGAATACTTTTTCAGACATGACGGGGATTCCCGGAATGTGTTTGATTGGGAGAAGTGGGGAGAATCTGGATATGATGTCATTTTTCTTAGCTATCTTTCACCAAATTGAGTATATGGTAGTGACGCGGTTCATGGATTGTTGGCTGGCTGAAAATTTGCCGCAAATTATAGCACGAAGGAGGTGTGGAGTCGCGAGCACCCTTTCTATTTGGACATGGGGCCTTATAAACTGTGCTGCGTACCAATGGCTCAGGAATTGAGCTTGGGCTGCCCAATAGTAGTGTTCCAGGTCAGGGAGGGCCAGACCTCCCTGTCGCGTTGGTAGAGTTAGTGTGGTATATGCAACTCTTGCTACTTTACCAGCCCAGATGAGGTTGAGGACCATACTTTTAATGTGTTGCAGGTGCCTCTGGGGGAGCAGCAAAGGGATATTTGCAAATAGGTACAGTAGTTTTGGCAAAATTATCATTTTTACCAGTGATACTCTGCCCCAGAGGGTCAGCGGCAGCGACCTCCACCTGTCGATCCTGGATTGAATGGAGACCAATGTAGCCTCATAGTTGTCGTATATGATGTCTTCTTTCAGTCTGGACAAATAGATGCCAGGGTATCTCACGCTTCAGTGTTGCCATTGGAAACCAAAGTCATCTGTGAATTCGGCGGTAGCGGCGATGAGTGGGAAAATGACTGATTTGGTATTATTAATTCTTAATCCTGAGAAGCGTCTGAATTGGATTACTGCTCTCATCACAGTGTTCAGGTTCTCGTCGGTGTTCCGGAGAAACAGGGCCACGCCATGTGCGTGCAAGGAGATGATCATCTTGTGGGGGCCGAATGAGAGGCCTCTGTGGAGGTGACGCAAGTGCAGGTCGAATTCCAAGGGTTCCATTACAAGAGCGAATAACAGTACGGAGAGTGGGCAGCCTTTTCTGGTCCCTCTTTTTAGGTGAATATCAGCTGAACGTAGACCACCCAGTATGATGTTAGATGTTGGTTTTTTATAGAGCAGTGAGATCAGGCGTATGAAGCGTTTGCCCAGTCCCGTCCTCTCCAGAACCGTGAAGAGGAAGGGCCATTCGACTGACTCAAATGCCTTTTCGGCGTCTAGTAATACCGCAACCGCTTGGCTCTCTGGGTCGAGGGCTTCTATTGCTCTGAACATTCTTCTTATCCCATATGAGGTGTTCCTTCCAGGGATGAAGCCTGCTTGATCGACCAGTACCATGGTGGGCATGAGGGGCAGTAGCCTCTTTGTTAGGATTTTTGCGTAGATTTTATTGTCAACATTTATTAATGATATGGGTCTGTATGAACCGCATTGGGTTGGGTCTTTGCCGGGTTTATGCAGGAGTATAATGTTAGCCATATCTAGAGTTGGCGGCAGATGGTCGTTGGTCAGGGCTTTGTCATACACCTGTAGGAGTAGCGGGGTGAGGAGGTCTGCGTCAAATTTATAGAATTCGCTGGACAAGCCATCCGGCCCGGGTGCTTTCGTGAGGGGTAGCTCTTTAATGTCTTCGAGGATTTCGTCGATGGTGATAGGAGCGTTCAATAGTTCGCTGGGCTCTCAGTCGACCCAGTAGAGTTCCACTGTATTTAGGTATTGCGCCAGCTTGGCCGGGCTTACGGAGTAGCTTGAATCATTCAGGTCTTGATCAAAACTGCGAAATGTTTCGACAATTTCGATTGCGGAGTGGACCGTGTTACCGGAGTTGTCTGTCACTGATTCAATTGACGTGGGTTTTCTGTCAGCTGTTATAAGCCTCGCCAGGAGAGCTCCGGGTTGTTGCCCTTCGCCGTATTGGCAGATTTTGTGGTGTCGGTCCAGGAATTTCACTTCCCTTTCAGCTGCGTTTCTGAAGGTCTCCAGTTCTTTCTTGAACTCCGCGAGGACCTGTGGGTTATTGCTCGCTTGGAGAGAGCTCTCGAGACCTTTGAGTCTGATTTCGCTAGTGTTCAGTTCTCCTCGTATTAGTTTTAGGATTCCAAATTCTTTTGCCATGCAGACTCCCCTGGTGAAGGACTTCATGGACTCCCACAGAGTCCCGGCCGAGGATACTGACCCTTGATTGATGTCTGGGAAGGATTCCATTTCTGAAGTTCCTCTGCGAAAACAGCGTCCTGTAATGCTCTGGGTTTGAATCTTCATTGTGGAGAAGTTTTGATTGCTTGTGTGGTAATACATTCTAGGGACACCATGGAGTGATCTGACAGTGCTCGTGGTTGAATGTGGCACTCTCCCCATTGTAGGCGGTTGTGTGTGGACACTATGAGATAATCTATTCTTGAGATAGTTCTATGCACCAAGGAGTGGAAGGTGAAGTCTCTGCTGTCGGGGTGTTTGTGTCTCCAGATATCGACGAGGTCATAGGCGCTGCAGATTTCCTTGATTTGCATGCTTGCCTTGGATGGGGCCACTGTCGATTTATGCGACTTGTCTTTGGAAGGATTGAGGGTTGTGTTGAGGTCTCCGCCCCATATAATCGTGGATTGCCCTGCTGAGTTTAGTTGGGTCATTACCCATTCATAGTTGTTGGGGCTGTCGGTGTTTGGCCCGTATGAGTTTACCAGGGTGATGTCTTCTCCATCAATCATTCCACGTATCAGGAGCGATCTGCCCTCTGTGTCTTTTTTTCTGAGATTAGTCTGAAATGTATTATTTGTTGATGAGGATAGCCACTCCTCTGGCGTACAACGAGAATGATGCGAAGTAGCGGTGGCAGCCCCAGCCTTTTGCCCAAGGGCGTTCGGTGGTCGGATTTAGGTGGGTTTCTCGAATAAGAGCTACGTCAATCTTGTGTCGGCGTAGGTATTGAGTCATTTTTCTCACTTTGGCTGTCTGATTTCCCCCTTTAATTTTCCACGTAGCTACGGTGAAGGTGCTGTCTGTTGGATTCTCTGTGCCAGCTGTTTTTGGTGATTTGCTGTTGAAAGGTGGAGGCAGCGTGTGATGGCGAGGGGGTGCAAGTTGAAACGTCGTCTCCTTGTGGGCGGCGCATGTGGGTAGCCTCGAACTCCGTGAAACCTGTTAACCCCAACTGGTGTGAATCCCCCTCCCATTTCTCATGAGCAACCCCCAACTCGCTCGTCGTTATTTCCCGTCCTTGTAACATGAAACTAGTAAACTTAAACATTGCTGTGCTAGGGGCGCTTGGATCCTCCCAAGTCGCACGGCCGTGGGGTGTACAAACCCTTATGTTGTGTTCCGGTGGAGTACTCTTTCACTCAATGCTCTGTTCTGTTGCCTGTTATTGCCTATGGCGGGTACCGCTGGACCCGTTCTCTCTGCGCACGTGGTTGGTTATTCTCTGGTGGACCACAACCAGCTTGATCTAGATATGAGTTTGCCTCTTCAGGGGTCTGGAAAAACTGGGTCCTTCCCTGGTGTTGTACTCTTAGGCGAGCAGGAAACAACATCGAGTATGGGATTTGGTTGGATCGGAGTCTTTGTTTGATGCTGGTGAAGGACCTTCTTTGGGCCGGTGAGAAGTTGGGATAGAAGTGAACTGTATCGCCGTTGTGCTGTAGCTCGCCTTTCTCTCTGGCCATTCGGAGGATTGCGTCTCTGTCCTTATAGTTAAGTAGTTTTGCAATTATTGGTCTAGGAGGTGCTCCGACGATGGGTTACGATGCCGGTATTCTGTGAGCCGTCTCCACGACGAACAAATGCGAAAGCGCCTCTGGGCCGAAGAGGGACCTGCACATCTCCTCCACGTGGTCCTCCATTTTGACTTGAAGTTGTTTCTCCCTCACCCCAACTATCCTGATGTTGTTCCCCCTAGATCGCCCTTTGAGGTTTGTGTTCCGTGCGTGGCCGTTTTTATCTGGGCTTTCGAGGGTGGACACACTGGTGGTCAGGGACGTCATTCTGTCGTCGAGATTGGATATACGTTGCTCTGCCTCATCCAGGCACTCGCTGTGGTTGTCAAGCCTATTTTGTAACTGATCCACGTTGGATAAAAGGTCCTCTAGTTTGCTATCTAGGTTGCTGATTCCAGTTTTCAGTTCCAGGAGCTGTGCTCTGATATCAAGCGCATGGGGCTCGCACTCTTCTTGGCCGGGCACCCGTGATGGGGATTCTGGTTCACTGCTATGTCTAGGTGTTTTGGACGAGGTGCCAGCTTCAAAGTTCAATTTGCGTTGTGACTTGTCAGATTTCCCCATCACGAGCTTGTGCGCGCAATTTGCGCGTTGTTCTGCTGGTTTGTCTAGCTATGGGCTAGGATATTGGTGCAAGGTGCTGGTTCTAGGTGACCACGCTGCTTGGTGGGGGGTTGTGCGCCGCTGGGGAGTTTTCAGAATTGCTAAATTGCCTGGTATAGCTGAATGGAACGTGTCTTGTGGTTCTAAGCAAATGTCCCAACAAATGCCTGATGGGCTGGGGTGGTGTCAGCTCATTTAATTACCAGTGTGGCTCGAAATTGCGTGGGATCAGTTATTCTCTTTTAGCTTGTTGTTAGTTGACAGTGGCAGGGAAGCCGGGCCAGCAGTGGTGTGCGCAAGTCCTGCCCGCTGAGACCCCTTTGCAGTGAAGGCAATACCCCTTGCGGCGACGTGGAGGTCAGTATAGGTCAGGATTACCAAGGCGGGTCCAGCCCCTCAGCTTGGGTGCCCAGAGGATCCTGCACCTGGACCATGAAAGTTTGTGCCTTCAGTGTGCTTGGCTCGCCCCCCACCTCGCCGCAGGCGCCGTATCTGGATTTTCTGCTCTTCTCCCGCTGTGGCGCAGGAGCTTCTCCCTCCTCCGTTCCGCTTGGTCGGGGCCTGAGCTGCCAGTTGGCCCTGCGCTTCCGGAGTGGTGTGGGGCGCAGGTGCAGGGGGCCCGCTGCCCTCTCTTCCTCGGGCCGAGTGAGGCCGTGTGCCCGCGGCCGCTGGGAGCTGCTAAGGGGTTGGAGTGCAGTGGGGCCAGCTGCGTTCGGCCGTGGAGAGACATGGCCGGGCGCCGCATTCAGACAGCCTCCACACCACCAGGGGGGCCTCCCTGGGTGGCACTGCACCGCTCTCGAGCGGGGTGGCAGCGGAGTCATCCCGCCCGCGTCGGCCCCCCCCCGCGAGCCTCAGTTTGTAGCGGGGCTTCAGGGGTTTGGGTCCGCAAGTCCGGGCCGACGCCTGTGTTCTGCTTGCAGCAAGGCCGCATTCTTCGGAGTTGGCTCCCGCAGCAGGTGATGGCGTTGTCGGGTTGCATCCGAACCTCCAGGGACTGACCAGGGCCGCCTCAGCTCTTCTTCGCTCTGGGGCTTGCTGCTGTTCTTTTCATCTGCTGTGGGGGCCCCACGGGCAGATCCGGCAGAGGCAGGCGGGTGCCGGCGGGCTTCCATGCCTCCCCCGTCATTTGGAGCGCCGGGGCGCGCTGGTCTGGATTTCGGCTGCACAGTGCATCGGTAGTTGCCGATTATCTGATGAATTGCTGCCGAGTGCTTTTGTGGCAACGTCTGCTGCTGTTATGGGGCAGTACTGCACTGGAAAAGTCAGGATTGATCAGGATTTTATAGGGCCATGCGGGAGCTCACAGGGGAGCGGCTATCTTGTTCGGGTCTCTAGCGCCCTCACACTGTCTCTTTAAAAATGCTGCAAAATGAAAAGACGTGCTACTCGAAACCCCAAGGAGTAATGTGCCTGAAAGAACCTTTCCTAGTGATAAAGGGGACATTATATTCCGGCAATAAGTGGCAAGACGAGCAAATAACATGCAAAGCAGAGGCATTACGAGGACTGGCAGATGAAAAATTGCAGTGGATCCAAAGAACGTGCGCCCCGATATGGATCCAAAACATTGCAAAGCTCACGTGGGTCACGAGCCAATGCAAAATGGATCCAGATCACCTACTGGGAGCTGATCCAACTGGCCAACAACACAGAAGAAGGATTCAATGTGATCAAGGTGGAGCTAAGGGCCCTGTGGTTGATGACGATGCAGAACAGGAACATTCTAGACCTGTTGACAGCCGTGGATGGAGGTGTTTGCTGAAAAATCGGGAGCGCATGTTGCACTTTCGTACCTTCTGCAGTTGCGGACAATGGGACTTTGTCACATGTATTATCAGCTGTGCACAACCTTGGCAAGCGTATGAAAGAAGAAGGAGGGGTGCAGCCCAGCACTTGGTTCAATGACATGTTTTCGTGGGTACATTCCTGGCTCGGCATGGCTATCAAACTACTAATACCCACCATCGTTTTTCTGCTTTTGATTTTTTGTGTGTGCCAATTAGGAATTAGGTGCTGCGCAGATGGAGTACCTAACAGTGCAATGATGATGGTGACAATGGGCAGTGCAAAAGGAGTGGTGCAGATGACACACGAGGCACAAGTACAAACAGGAGATGACTCAGGGCCAAAATATAGACTAACAGCCATATACAACGATGGGTACATAGTAGATAGGTTATACCACACAACAATAAAAGAGCCCCATGAGCTAGTTTGGTATGAAGAGGTATGGGTGAACTTGGAGGGGGACAGGGGCTGTATTTACATGACTTGTACTCCAGATGAGTATGCTAGGGCTGGGTAGAGTCTCAGAGCAGTGTGCAGAGCATGGATGCCACGGAATGGAACACCAGCATGGGATGAGGCAGTGGCCGAGGAAGAGGAGCGTAAAAGACTGGGCGAATTACAATATTCAAGGGGGGAATGTATGGGAAAAAAGTTCTTTTAGGCCCCCTCCCCTACAATCCAACCCGCTTGCACATTATGTTTGTCCAGCGGCTACCCATGAGCCTGTGGCCAGAGGTGCCGGATAATCGCGGGACCCCCCATATGGATGCAAAGCAACACCAGAAGGCTGATTATTGACTCCATTTTGAACCAAACTGACTTCATTTTGTACACATTAAAGCAGGGCTCATAAGCAAAACCAACCTGCAGGGTGTAATAAATGATACTGAGGCTAAATAAGTTTGGTGACATCACAACACAGGGCTGCAGCTCTCCCTTGAAGATTGCATATAGTGAGCCAGTTATTTCCCTCACCCTCATCCCCCTGTGTCCCTGCAGCAGTTCTGTTCTCACTGAAGATTAGGCGCAAACAAGCTACAAGACAAACACTGTATCTTTCGCCTTCCTCCGTCCATCACTGACCTGTGAATGACCGGGCAAGAATCTGGGTCTGGGAGAAACAATCCATCTCCAAAAACATGTCCCACCACTTGCGGGCCCTACATTTAAGATATGCACTGTGGATAACCCCCCAAACTCACTCTTCTTTTGTGCCACCCTGTTTCACCCACAATGCTAATCCCCTCTGTAAAGGTTGTAAGTCCCCTTCTGCGGTTAGGTGCTAAGGGGATGAATGTATGAGAAATAACACAACTATTATTTATTATCATGTCTAAATCAATTGCACTGTACACAAAGTCATGAAATATATGTCCGGGGCCTATATTGTTGGTTACACATCATTTCCTACCAAAGACCTACGTTAATGTATGATATGCCAAGTAGCTTGCTCGATATGATGTAAACTATATAATCCATATGCTCACTGGTTTCTAATAGAATGTGTATTCACAAATGTGTTCAGATGGTATAAGATTTTCATGTGTACAATATAAATGGAAAGGCCACAAGGTTAATGTAAATAGAGTCATTTTTGCAGCATAATGACCATGGTAAATGCGAAGGCATAGCATAAAATGTAATCAGAGCTAGTTTATTATTTGTTGTACATGTGGCAATACCCTGGTTTTATTCCATCCTAATGATTCACATATGATCCCACAAATCAAACAGGACCAAGCTTAACAGACCTCAAGGCCTTCTCTCCCCTCTCTTGCAGCACCGTGCATTCAGTCCCCACCATTCTCCCCCTCATGATGGGCTCATGGCTTATGGCTCTTGTCTCACTTATGCCCTGATCCTACAAATGTAACGTCTTACCCTTCCGCTGAGCCTGCACCAAGTATTCACCATCTCCCAGCTCCCTGACACACGATGTCACAATAAACTTGCTCTGCACCCCCAGACTCTGGTAAAAGAAATATGGGCAATAAGCCCCTCACGCCAAAGCCTTTTGATGTAACAGTTGCATGCCCTGCATTGGTGTACCACCCCAGCTCACCCCAGACCACTAATCCTATGTATGGCCATATATTCCCCTCACGATAACAAACAATAAACCATTCGTTCATAGGATCTAAGGGAACGGTTGACGAATGTGACTACATAATATTGTGAATAGGCCAGGCACCTGGACCCATGGAGTCTCATTTTTATTGTCCAGCTCAAATGTACAGTAATCTAACTCTTTTGTGTCAAAATGTATGAATAATGTTCAAGATATGTGTGGCCAAAAGGGCAAATGTTAAGTAGCTCATATCTTCACTACTTGGACATCTTGCCTGACCCTGCACCCCATCCAGTTGCGCACAGCTGACCAGTGGTCGAAGTGTACGAAAAGAAGTAGTGGAACTATGTTCCCTACTGGCCGGCACTGCTCCCCACAGACCTCATCACCGCGCCCCCTCCCATGCACAATAAAAATCCCAAAACACATGTGCCTGCTCTTTAAGGAAACGTCCTGTGCAGTGCACTGAAAAGTTTCAACTTCTCCTACACTTTTTTTTAAAAATGAAACCGTTCCAGGACGGTTTCTTTTTAAATTAAAAATATAGGAACGGTAAAACCTATTTAAAAAAAGTAGAGGAGCACCGCTCCCAACCGTTCCCGCCCACTTCGACCACTGCAGCTGACCCACGTGCTCCATGAAGTTACCAGTTCTATGCCAGCCAATCCGGGAGCACCACCCCTACAGCATGGATACAGTCCTGTCCCCTTCATCCAATGATTTTAATTTAATGTATCCCCTATAGCACACATCATAGACGGCGTGATTTTGTAATATAATGTGTATTTTCTGATGTTTGGGCAGAGCGCTCAAGAGTTTGCAGAGTTCTCTGCTTGCCCTATTTGGTTTTAGATAAACTTTACTTTTATCTTCACCCGCACTTGGTCTTGGTCTCATTCCCTCCTGGGGTGTGTCCATTTCTGACTCTCATTGGGTAGTTATCACTCTATTTTGGGGGACGTTCACTTTCAACCTCAACAAGGTATACCATCAACTGGAACTCCAAAAAGCGTCACGGTATTTCACCACATTTGCCACTCATCTGGGGTTGTACAGATAAAAGTAAAGTCTCAGCTTTGGTGTCTCATCGGTGGTGGAAATATTTGAAGCTGAGATCCATAATGTCATTAAACATATAACCAACTGTCTGAACTACAGTGATGACATTCTAGTGTTCGGGCAAAATCAAGAGCAACACAATAACACCCTCATGAGAGTGTGTATGGCCCGCGAGGAGGATCAACTCAATCTGAACAAGGGGAAATGTGAGTTCAGGAAACAGACACTTTGTTTTTTTGGTAACATATTCCCCTCCAAAGGGATGACACCAGATCCAGAGAAGGTCAGTGCCCTCACAGACGCTGAACCACCAAACTCAGCGGCAGACCTACGGTCCATTCTTGGACTAGCAAACTATTGTAGGCATTACATAAAAGATTTTGTGTCTGTCGGTGAACCTCTCAGGGCCCTCACAAAGCAAAATGCAGAATTTAAGTGGACGGAAAAGTGTCAGCAAGCATTCCAACTAATAAAACAGCGCATATTAGACGCCACCAACATGGCCTACTTCAATCCAAGGAGAGCTACTGAATTAGTAGTGGATGCAAGTCTGGTGGGTATTGGGGCGATTCTGACCCAACTTGACGAGAGAGACAACCACTCAAAACACATTGGGCCTCATTATAAGTTTGCCGGTTCGGGCACTACAGTACCAGTAAGCTTGCCGGTACCGTAGTTCCTGGACCGGCAAACTACGAGTTGTGCTTGCGGGTGCCTTTGTTCTCACAGGGTCGGACCTGGCGGGCAGAAAGGCACCCGCGAGCACAGCATGTCGGATGCACCGGCACCATTATAAACATGCTGTGCTTGCAGGTGCCTTTCTGCTCACAGGGTCGGACATGGCGGGCAGAAAGGCACCTGTGAGCACAGCATGTCGGATGCACCGGCACCGTTATAAACAGTGCCGGTGTATCCGACCTCCCCATTCCCATTCAGCCCTATGGGGCCGAATGGGAAAGGGGAGCATCTTTTTTCTGGCACCCGTGAATGTGCAATTACCGGGTCTGGTTTTACCGGCAAGGCTATCGCCGAACTTGTAATGAGGCCCATTGTGTTTTATGCCATCAGAAGCTTGTCCAAAATCGAACAGGCTTATTCCCAGGCTGAGATGGAGGGATTGGCTGCACTATGGGCCTGTGAACACTTCCATCTATTTCTATACAGGAAACCATTTACAGTTGTCACGGACCACCAGGCGCTATTATTCATATATAGAAGTCCACAAGCCAAGATGCCCCCACGCATAGTGAGGTGGGCCCTGAGACTGCATATTATAATTTCAACATAATCCACAGACCTGGGAAGGATCACAACCCATCTGACTTCTTCTCAAGACACCCCTGCAAGGAGCCCCAACCATCCCAATCCGTTGCTGACCAATATATCCTCTATGTGATACACGGAAGCACCCCGAAGGGCCTCGACTCTCATCTAATAGCTCAAGAATCAAGCAATGATCAAGGGCTACAGATCATCCTGAGATGCTTGGAGACTGGACACTGAAAACAGGCCCGACAATTAAGGGAAAGCAGGAGTGAGGAAGTAAAGCAAGACATCATTTTTCCCGTTGCTGTCAGAGATGAACTAGCACAATCTGAAGAAGGTTTACTACTAAAGCGCACTAAACTCGTAATTGCCCAGACATTGAGATGAAAAGTTCTGGAATTGGCACATGAGGGCCACAGAGGTATAGTGTCCGCAAAAAGGATGCTTAGACAAAAGCTTGGGTTCCCACATCTCGGCGCACAAGTAGAGGATCTGCTAAAACACTGCCCCACCTGTGCAGTCTTAAACTCACACACAAGACCAAAACCATTATGCATGACGACCCTTCCAGAAAGAGCGTGGGAAGACATTAGAGTCGACTTATTTGGACCACCAGAAGGAGGCGAGCACATTCTAGTAGCAATTGATGAATATTCTCGATTTCTGGACATTCAGATAGTGCTCTCCACCTCGGTATTCCACACCATCCCAGCTCTCAACAGAGTGTTTGCCATCTACGGCATCCCGAAGGTAGTAAAGTCTGACAATGGGCCTTCGTTCACGAGGCAGGATTTCAAGACATTCTCCAAATACATGGGATTCCATCACAGGAAAATAACGCCACTGTGGCCCCAAGCAAATGGCAAAGTGGAGTGCTTCATGAGCAACATCAAGAGAACAGTGCAGATTGCTCGACTGACGGGTGAGCCGGTGGAACAGATGTTATGCCAGCTCCTGAGAGATTACCGAAACACTCCCCACAGCACCACAGGAAAGACACCGTCTGAGGTGATGTTTGGGACAAGCATACGAACCAGGCTTCCACACATAACCAGTGAAGACGAAAGATACAGCGGAGATGAGGAAATGCAAGAGCAAGACTCTCGAAGGAAAGAAGAGATGAAAAGAGGAGCTGATGAAAAACTGAGAGCTAGGAAAAATTACCTAGAGCCAGGAGACGTGGTCATAGCCAGGCAGATTCAAAGCCACAAAATGATGGCCGCATTTGGAGAAGAACCCCTGACTGTGGTTCAAGTAAAGGGATCTCTCGTCACCGCTGAGGGTGACAGGAAAACCACATCCAAAAACTCTTCACACTTTCGGAAAATGTCTGGAGTTGTGCCGGTTGCCGACCGTTCCTCACCAGTCACCAACGTAGAGTGGGACTTGTCCTATAAAGGAGATGGAGAAGACTCCAGTGCAGAGACTATGAAGGAGATGAAGAAGACTCCTGTGCAGAGACAACACCGTGGCCCCTAGAGGTTTGTGAAGAACAAGGGGACAAGAGACCGCAAAGAGTGCGTAACACACCTCAACGACTAATTGAGGAAATGAACTAGAGTGAACTTCATGTTTAGCACCGGGGGGGGGGGTGTCGTAAAATGACTCACATCACATGACAAGGGACAAGGGACATGGGTAGGGGAGGGGCGGGAAGTGGGAAGGGGAAGGCAGTTAGAGATTGGAGTTATAGAATAAAGGTTGTGTTTGAACCTCACTCTGCCTCTGCCTCGTATGTTAATGTAGTGCATGCTTAAGGCCGTGAGAGAAGCTGACTGGTCCACCAATTATTCTACACATGCCATCGCCAAACAACGCAGGTTCACTGTTTTTAATCACGTAGGGATTCTGTCACATGTCATACCTCATAGCTTTCGTTGTCTCAAAGTCAACGTGCTTATCTGGTAACCTTCTTAATCAACTGGGAACTGGGTCAACCATTCAATAAACTGGGCCAAGTCCTCAATCAACTAAGAACTAGGCTTCGATCGGCATCAATAATGTTATTTTTTCCCAGTAGACACTACTGAGTGTGTTTTGCTCTAATTACGCCATTTTTTTGTTTTGTTTTGTTGGATGGGTTAATTTCCCATCCCTATCTACATACAGTTTAATTTAGTTTAGTTTAGTTTTGTTTATTATACATACCAATGACTTTGTATAAATACATCCTACCCATATCAAAATAAATAAAATACCTCCCAACTTGTATACCATAAAATGTGCTAAAAGTGCACATTACATTTCCAAGATAATCCCTCCGGATAATACCTCTAAAACATTCATTGTTGTAACATACAATTTCACTGTATAATAGATCAAATTAAGATCATTTCTTTAAAAAGAAAACTCTCCCATAATTGTTCCGGCACTCATGAGAAATTAGAATCATATTTCCTACACATTTACGCCCGAATGACATGCAGACCTGTACACCACATCAACAGGTGTTCACTGGACCCTATGCAGTTCTCCCCGCACAGTCTACACAGTCGTTCAGGCTGAGGAATGTTCATTCTGGCTCCCACAATTTCGAATGATCTAACCACCTTAAATTTGATCCTTAAATAATTTCCCACTGTATAGTTAGTATGAAATGCTCTAATGTATCCTGGGATGCCCTTGTGATCCAACACACTCTGTATGAAAGAGCCACTGTTTACTCTGGTACCCACGTTCACTATGCCAACCTCCTTTCCATAGTTTCTCAGTAATTTCTTAATGTCATCTTTCCACACTGAGTGGGTTGCCTCCCCATCGGGTAGTTCTACCTTGGACATTCACAGTATATAAGTATCAAATATAGATCGACTGCACCTAAACATCTCAGTTTCTTGTGTATTTGAAAAGATTTTCAAACCATTGTTTTGTAATCGGTTCCTCCCCAAGTCCTTCAGTGTCACATAACACATAATCTTCTTGTATACAGAGGAGATAACAATTCCCATGATATCAAATTCCAAACATCTAAAGTTCACCGTATAGATTTAGGCAGTCTAAACAACATTTAGAGAGATTACAGAAGTGGAAAGGTAACAACAACATGAACCTTATGTGTAGATTTTGCACAAGTAAACCGGAAACACTGAAGCACCTGGTTCTTTTTTGCACCAAACTCCTTAATGAAAAAACTTTACAACTGGCCCCTTGGAGTGACAATCATCCCTCTTTCGACGCGGATGATTGGTGGGGTCACATGTTCAATGGAAACAACTTCAAATTGTTAATTCCTCTGATGGAGGGAGGAGGAGGAAGGGAGGAACACGTGTATGCTACAAAATGACTCATGTTACATGTTGTCTTGTTAATATGTTTGTAAAATTTTAAAGGTTTGTATAAACCGTATAAAATTTAAAAAACAAAAAAAAACATTTTTAAAATTCTCCCCTCTAAAATCTCTATTTTCTTTAAATGTTTGCCAGCACATATTTCCCTAGCGTAATTTATAACAGGTGCCATGTTGCATGATAAAACAATTGTCTTTGGAGAATAACCTCCTTGCCGACCAATACATTTACTTATTATAAAAGCTTGCTGACAGCTCTTACTTTCAACATATTCATAATGTTTGACCATGTTAATGTTTAATCTATAAATACTCCCACGTATTTATACACAGAGATACTTGTTCTAGCTTTCTTCCATCTAGGTTTTATACATACTTCTACAGTCCCCCTCTAGATCGATTAAAAACCAATATGTTCGTTTTATTTATGTTGACACTAAGACCATGTTTAGTGGCGTACTTACCAAGGGCATCCAACAATATTTGCAGGGCATGAGGAGTGTAATCCCAGCAAATCATCAGAGCATCCCATCCATCCCGCCTTTGAACCACCATACTTGGCTTGACACGGTTTAGAACTGTTAAAGCGTTGTTTAGATTGGCCAAGTAAAGGTTAAAAAGTGTGGGTGCCAGGATACAGCCGTGCTCTACTCCCCTTGGTGACCCAATCCAGTCACTGATCCGGCCCCTTCCATTTAACCGAAGTCTTACTCTGCTGGCTGAGTACAGATATATTATCATTGAGGGTCAGCCTTTTGGTATTCCCTACCTCTACAAATTGCCCCAAAGCCTGGTCCTTATCACGCTGTCGAATGCTCTGGTAAAGTCTACGTAAACCGCATACACCGACTGCTTCCCTTATTTCCAGGCATATTACACCAAGGAACGAAGAACTAATATATTATACACAGTGTCCACTTTTCTTCTAAATCCAGTTTGGTTAGTAGGCAAAATGTTATTTGTCTCCTCCCACACTCTCAAGACATCCAGTAATATTCTAGCAAATAATTTAGCCACTATGTCTATCATGGCTAAAAGCTGATAATTTCCTGTATCACTCCAACACCTGTTCTTATGCACAGGTAGGATGCTACCATCTTTCCATGTCTCCAGAACCACTCCACTACGGCCAATACAAGCAAATACCCAATTTAATGCTAGCCCATAGGTGAGGGTGCTGCTTGATCAACACATTACAGCCCCCATTGGGACCAGTGGCCCTCAAGTTTTATAGATTTATTATCAAGCTCTCTAGTTGATTAATACTCACAGTACAGTTCCACATACATCTGTCACCTATAGAGAGTGCCTGGGTCACACAAACCTGCTTTAAACTCAGTTCAGGCAAGTCCAGGCCCCCTCCTCTTCCCCAATCAAAGGAAAGGCGTGTTAATTAGCTCTGCTAATCACTTCCCACACACCCTGGAAATCATTATGTTTTAGTCTATCTGCTAGTAACTTCCATCTACCATTAGCCTGCTGATTACGAAATCTTATCAGCCACTCCTGAAAGCATTTCTTTAGTTCCACAATCTCCATCCCTAACGTATCTCTACTTTGGGATTTTGCTGCATCTGCGATAACTTTGCTGATGTTATGATGCAGTTTAATTTTATCTTCTTGTATATTTATATTGAAGCTTCTGTTCTTGTGCCTAACCCCATGACATCTCTCCTCTTACGTCTTATCATTTCTTTGCTCTAGCAGACCATTGTTCCCAAAACTATTCGACCATTGCTAATCAAACTGACCATGATTCAAAAATGTTGAATAAGATCTATATCCCCTTGTGCAGAGCTGATTACCTCACTATCAAGGAACTTACTTAGGGCCATTTTAGCCACTGGAGTAGCTTTCGTTAAGCTATTCTTATTCCATCCAATTCGATTCCCTTCCTTGGAGAGAAATATCGCGCCGGGCAGATCATAATTAGCCTATTTCCATCCCTCCCTCCAGTAATACACATAGGGGAAAGTGATCACTCTCCTCATGATACAACACCACCATATCTCCTACCTTGGAAAGAGTGATTTGATAGGCGAAAAGATAATCTATAGTTGAGGCACTTTTGCCACTCCCCCGTGTTCACTGCTAGTATCACCTCTACAGTGGCCATTCAACATAACCATCTTTTTTGTGTACATAACATCTGACAAATCCTTAGCCCCAGGGTTAAATAAACTAGTATCATGATAGGGCGAGATCCTTTCCTCATTTAAACATTCCAAACTGCCTGGGATTTTTGCATTAAAATCCCCTGCAATCATAACCAAAGTTTCTTCAGGTAATCCTGTAAGAAGGGTATTCACCAGCTTCATGTTTTGCTTGTTTCACTTAAGGAAGAGTGGGGAGTGGGTGTATGCATTCACCACACGAAGTTCAGTACTCCCTATTGGACCTATATAGATCATCACGCTCTTGGTCCTAATTATACACTCTTTAATGGTGCAAGAATGATGAACCATGCACAGTAGTATGCTTGGACCTGTATTGTAGACTTACCATAAAATTCCAAAGCAACCACAGCCCAGGTCTCCTGTAGCACCAGGATATTAAACACCTCTAAGTGCTCCAACAGACCCCCTTCAACAATGTAGCATGATGAAACTCTTAAATTCAAACTGCCTAAGATATTTAAATCATCAGGGGCTTTTCAAGAACTGTGCTTGGAAAGCTTTGGGGAGCAACTTCTAATAGGCTTCTACTGCCTGTGATTCTGGTGTCCCTGCTTGATTTCTGCCATTAATCGTAAATGTGCGGGCCGTATTGTAATGCTCTTTATCCCTTGGGGAAGTGGTATCATCGACCAGTGTTTTAGTTCTAATCTCCATCATCTCGGATCCCTCACGCCCGGTCCCTTGCCTAGTACCTTTAATAGGATCCCTCCTGCCATATTCTTCTCTAGGAATGTCTACCACTGCACATACATACCCTCTCCTAAAGATATCATTCTCATATCTCAGGACAGGATCCATAACCTCATCAGAATCAAAACATATGTTAACTGTTGGCACCCTTACATCTTCAACCTGGTACACTGATCTGTTATTCTCAACATGTATTACTCTAAGGGGGCCAACGCTATGTAGCACCTCTAGTACCATTCTCATGTTTAATGGCGGATGCCTATTTAACTCTGAAACCACCTTTAACTGCAAAGCCCTAAAACTTTCAGTCCACACTATTTTGTCTGCTTCTTTTGGCCCAATTCGTTGACATGCCTTAGGTTTTATACAACCACAACTGCTAGCATCAGTTTGGGTAATGGCGTTTTTTGATATTCCACTATCACTTCCATAATTTTGAATACAAATTTCTCCCACATCGACAAGAATATCATCCTGTACACTCAACAGCGCTCTCAGCGTATTCATTTCTCGTGCCACCCTTTTCTCTTCGTCCGCACACTGACCCTTCTTAGCCTTGTCTTGGCATTTAAAAAATGACCTTATATCAGCTTGTGCAGAATCCGCCCCATTTGAATAATCCCAGCTCTATGCAGAGATGTGTCTACTATACAAAAGGATATATCTGCCATGCTACCGAAGTTTATGGCTTTGTTCTTCTTCGTAGTGCCTTTTTTCTCTTTAATCAATGTTTCCTCATCAATTCCACTCTGCTGAGCTGCCCCACTATCAGCTTGCACATTTGATTCCAGCAGCCCTTCTTCAGGTTGGTTTGATAGTCCCTCCTGCAGATCTGCTCTTCAATTATGTCTATCATACATCACCACTTGAGATACAATTTATTTTTTGCACCTTTTTTTTCCTAATGTTTTCACCTCTGCCCAGAGGATTTGCATCCATTATGTCAGTTGTAGAACCCACAAATACTATATCATGCTTTGTTTTATCGACCTCTTCAATACCCAGAAATGTCCGTCTCCCTCCTACATTGTTTTTACTAAATACGGGATACGCAGACAGACAATACGACAGTCACTTGTGTCAGTACTGCAATCCACAAATACTTTAGTGTTCAATTTCAAGATATTATTGATATCCACCTCTTGCAGCTTCAGTTTATACCCAAAATTGTCACACTTCCCAATTAATATAGTTAGACAATTTTCTAACACTGCAAACATAGACTCAAAGGGTACATTGGCAGCGCTCGCAGCACTGAGTTGAGTTGAGACCAGAGAGTCCACCTCAGTTACCTCGAACAAATCCTGTGTGCATGAAGTTTGGCAAATTAGCAGACGTGTTGTGAAGTGCAGAAGTGCAGTGCATATGCCGACTTATGGAATTGCGTGCATCAATCCGATTCACTACCAAAATCTGCATCAAACCACCCTCAAACATGGGGTCCTTTATCGGTTCGCCGTAACTACCAACAAGAACTTTTCTTCTAATCTAGTGCTTCCACCGCACCCCTTCAGAACATCAGACAGTTCTAAGAGCTCAGAAACCTGTCTGCCAGCCGCTTCCAAAGCATAGTATGTTAAACAAGCTGTGATTGCCCCAAAGATACACCGATTTGCTCTATGGTTTTTGAGCTGCTCCACTGGCGGCTCGTCATCCTCTCTTCTAGTGAAGTAATTAGTGATTTATAAGTGCGCAAATCCCCACTTACACTTGCATGGGTGTAGACCATTTTCTTCAGACAAAGTTTGGGCTGCCTTAATTTATATGGGCATTTGAGGACATCCACGCTCTCCTCTACCTTTAAAAGGAGAAAATCCTCAATATGGCCGGTACACTTCCATACTATCATGAAAAACTCTATGGCCCTCATTACAACTGAGGTGCTAAATGCACCAACTTTACCACCATGGTGTAAACTACGTTTACACCATGGTGGATGGCGGATTTACCGCCCCATTACAAGGTGAGTGGGGCGGTAAATCCCCATTTCCCATTTTCCCTTCCCCATTCCCATTTTTGCCCCATAGGGCATAATGGGAGTGGGGAAGGCGCTAATTACGGCACCGTAAATTACGGTGCCGTAATTAGCATCAAGGTGCCTTAGCACCATGGAACTTAACGCCTGCAAAAAGCAGGCGTTAAGGTGGGAATCAGGCGTTAAGGGTTAACGGTGGCGTCAACCCTTAACGCCTGAGTTGTAATGAGGGCCAATGCCTTCTGCCTCTGCGACCAGTCTGCTTGACGGTATGAAGACGGGTGACACTTCAGCACGTCTTTAAGGCCTGGAGGCTCAAAAGGCTCAGCCCTGCAGGCACCACCAGGCAGGTTGGGATATCTAGTCTTCAGGTGCCAAGACATGGGGAAAAATCTATAACTCTCTCCAGCAGCTCCTTAGGGCAGGCATTGTGTCTGAGGTATGTTGGAATTTTCAGGACCTCTTTTTCTATTGCTTGGTTGACATATTGATCAAGGGGTTCGGTAACCCAACCGTTACCACTGAGAATGGGCCTTCCCTTTGGTATTCTATCAAACAGTGTATGGATCTAAGGTAGGAAATACATGGGTAGTATTCTGGGATGTTCAACAGTGAGAAAAAACATTCATCATCATTGAGGAGTCCCAAACTGACCCATTTGTGGATTAGATTGGAAGCATCATTAATTTTGTCTTTGTTCTTATTTAGGGATAACTTCTCATAACAATTGGGCGTCTCAAGATGTGTTTTGGCCCTTTGAATATAATCACATCTGTCTAAGATGTCAACATTTCCTCCCTTGTCGTCCTCTTTGGTAATAATGTCTTTATTGTCACAGAGGTCATTGAGTGGCCGAATGTAAGTTGCCTGAAGTTTATTCTGAAAATGCGTATTGTGTATGCACGATGGGTCTTCTAGTTTATGTATGTCTAATGTGACCACCTGCTGGACTATATCAATAGCATTATCACTCTGAACATTTGGGGAGAATTTTGATTTTCTCTTAAGCTCTGGCAACGGAATGCATTGTTCATCAGAGTTCAAATAATGTATAAGACCATGTTTCGCAAGGGTTTCTATCTCCCCAGGATATTATAAATGCACAAGTAGCTGTCTCAAGAGTTATCTCTGAAACAGATTATCTGAAAGCAGGTCTTTCCTAAAACCTAAACCTTAGTGTATTTGATATAAAAAGTCCCCTTGGATGCAGTACTGGCCTGCGCCATGTGCAAGGTATTTGTAGTTTCAGGTTCACCATCTATATCAAAGCTGCCCTGAGAAGTATTGGGGCTACTCTCACGTGAGGTGGATTTAGGATTTTCATCATATTTGGACTGGAATGTAAATACCCTATCGTCGCGGTAGTATTTGTGACCTATAGAGAATTTGCGTGATTTGATAAAATCACTTTCCCTTTACATTTCTGCTACTTTATAAAGCCATTCATGCTCTTGCGTCCAACTACCTAGCCAACTGCATCTCACTGTACTCTCTCTGAAAGTCTCTGCTCCTCATCTCTTCACAACCTATCAGTCCCCATGCCTGCCATACATCCTCCTGCTTTTACTAATTTTCCCTACTTGCCACACTCTACTGGAATGGTCTTCCCCGGCCACCAAAGACATCTCTTAAGTGTAACTTTTCAAAAACATGTCTCAAACTCCACTTGCTAGTAAGGGAAGGAGACCCAAATCCTCTCCATCTGAAGAAAGGAGAGTATGGCGCATGGGGCCTGTTTAAATTAAAGATACCAATGTGTAATGGGTAGGGATGCTATTGGGACAAAACTTAACAATATGTTGTACAATTGGTACCTTTCATTACACATCTTTACATTTTAGACATGGAGCGAAGAAGTGATTTTCCCAGAAGAATGTTACCAAAGCTCAGATTAGAACCAATGTCTCCACATTTTTAGATTGCAGTCAGTAACTTCCTCTTCCGTATGAATTGGCAAATGAGTATGATGGTGTACGAAATTGTACGTTGGTGTGGGTGATATGTTTGAGGTAGCTTGGTGAATGTGTGTGTGGGGGGTCGTTTGGTGTGAGCAATATGAGCATACCAAACATTGAAATCCTCTTCAAGCATGCATCTTGTTCAAGACAACATGCATCATCTATAAAGCAGTCACAACCAAAACATCGCTCTACCGGGACAGTTAACTCATAATCTCCTAAAAACCACAACACTGCCGTACAGCAAACAAATACATGCGAGCTGGAAAAACCTGGTAGTCAGACCCAGCCCCTCCATCCTACACTTCAGAAAGTACCTACAATTCCCTTCTGTTTTAGGACCATTTTGTCACTGATTTCTTCACTCAACCCTATTTCTCTTTTCCTACTCTGGGGCAATAAATTCCAACTCTCCTTCTCCATCCCAGCAATTTCTGCAACCTCTTACCCTACCAGTAACTCCTACTGCTACTTGGCTTCCCAGCTAGAATTGCAATTTAGAAATCCAATAGCTACACCCAATACATACAGACCTCTCAACTCACTCTCATGTGGGGGGCGTCAGTCAGTCTGGATTAATTATCACTCTCACAGAAAATATCATGCCCTTCATAAATATCAATAGGATCACCCAGCCAAGGTACCCTACATAACAATCCTGAAATATGGTTCAACACCATTGACTTCAATGAACGACTCCATCATCCCTATGCAATATATGGAGGGTGTTTGATTTTATGGGAGAGGTAAATGTGTCCAGGGAGGGTGATAACTTCGAAATTAGGTTGAGTTGAAAGGTAAGTAAATGAGCGAGAAGCTGGATGAATGTATATGTATGTTTTTTGATGCTACTGAAAAAGGCTGAATGAGTGTGATAGCGATGCTGTTGTGACCATACTGCTCCGCTTAGCCTCATTTTGGGGGTACCATAAACCCAGAACACATTTTTAACACCCCCATAACTCCCATATAATTCAAAGATTTCAATGACTCTCCAAGAAAACCATCAACACCCTTCCGAAACATCCATTGCCTTGGACGTTTTTGGACCAGAGAGATGGTGGTTCAGGGGGAGGATGAGCCCATCAAATTATTGGGCAGGAACGGGGGTTGCATGATGGTCATAATGAATTCCGGGACGTGGGCACCACCAGATGATGATGTGAATGCAAATGAGTGGGTGAGTGGTTGAATATTTACAAAAGTACATGTCTGACCATGTATTAGTGGCCGATGAGTGGATGGATGAGTTGCAGTGAGGCTGTTGTTGTGTGAAATGGACAAACTATGCACAGATGGTGCAAAGATCGCATATTTCTGTGGCCACACATAATTTGCCATCAAACATGTGTATATAGTTTTATGCAGAACACTGATGCATAGTGTCTGCAAGAACTCTGCAGCATCAGCGATGTAACGGCCTCATTTTTGATCTCTCATGCCAGAATGGGTCTTGAAAGACTCAGAAGAAGGAGTGGAAACTGTAGGCGTTTGACCTGGAACCTGAATCCCTGTATGGATGTTAGGGTCAAGTCACAGTGCAAGGTCAAGTACTCCAACACACGTTTCCTGTTTCTGGAAGGCCTAGCAACTGAGATAAAACAAGCACTGGCAACGCCAACAGTTTGGGCGTTTGTATATGCATTGGAAAGGCACTTGCCAGGCACTACCATAGTGGTATTAACTGGCCAATGATCGTAGCAGCTGCAAAACAGTGCGATTATCTGGGGATCTAATATAATACTTATACACAAGCTAAAACTGTTGGCTTTACCAATGCCTTTTTTTAACAGGACCGCAGTGAAGGACACCCACACATAGTGCTTATAAATCGAGTCAGGTAGACCTGGTTAAAACATTTTTATTACACCAGTATTGCATTTACAACCCTAAGTAATTAACTCTCCCAGACTGCTTTGAGAAACATGGCAGGCACTTTGAGCACGAAGTTTGATGGTAAGGCTTGAAGAAAACAAGTTCGAAGAGTTCCTATAAGCAGGTGTTTTGGGAAGGGAGGGGCAGAAACTGGGTGGGAATCGCTATGGCAGTCAATCGGTGGGCAAATAACCAAAAAACACCTACAAGCATTGTGTCCCTCCTCAGTTGCCATTTCTCTCCATCTTTACTCTAATACAATAGTTTTTTGTCGTATAGGTGGTGCTCAAGCACCACCTTATAGCCCAAACTAAAAAGATCAGAATGAGGACACTGGGCTTTGGCCTTCATGTGTCCAGGTTAAGCATTCCCATCATTTCCCCATCCCCTTTCAATCCATTTCCCATGCACACTCCACCTCTCTCATGACCCCTCATTTCCCCTCTTACTCATACCATTTGCCTTACTCTCCTTCCCGCTTCCTCAGATGTCTCATGTACCCTCACTCTCCTTTTTTTCAAACTCCGAGGTACACTCAGCTCCAGACTCTTCTTCATCGTGTGAGGATAAAGAAGTGAACTGCGCAGCCTTGCCCCCACAGGGACCAGGCTCCTGCAGTCTCCTATGCACCCGATCTAAGAGCAGAGGAGGTGCACGACTAAGATGCCATTAGTATTTGTATATACGAACAATATTGGATGCATTCATCACAATCTATTAAACACGGTCTGAATGAATTAGGGAATGTTCACCTGTAAATCCCCTTCCCTGCACTAAGCTACTACACTGGAATACATACCGATGCATGCTGTGATTACCAACTGTGAACTGGTTAATGGAGGGGGTCCATTCCAATCTGTAGGGGTTTATCCAGTCTGGCTCTTTTCTCTGAATTCTGCCACTTGTAGTCTGAGTTGTATAATTGGAAAAGCAAAACTACAAGCACTAGAAAGCAAAGAAAAGCCCTGGACAGGATAAGCACCTACAGCTTGGAATGGATCATGTTGACAACTATGTGAATGTTTTATTCAAATAACAGCATCCTTAGTAATACAGGATGGCGATTGGTACTGACGATTTAAAAATACTACAAAATCATTTCACTGAGCGGGGTGTAGTTGAAGGCGACCGAACCATTAATTCCTCTGTATTATTGCCAGAGTATAATTGTAAACCACAAGCAGAGTAGTCATGTCATTTGAACCACGTGGTCTCACACACCCGAGGGCAACCATAACATTCACATAACTGCTGGACCCATATGCATGCAAGTTCCATAGCCGACCCTTGCCCTCCCTGGAGAAAAGTTAGACCACACAGTTACCAAGTGTTGGCAATAAAAGGCCGTAGGATTTTATTGTTACAGATATGGTTATCAAAACAATAACAATAATCGCATATCCATATGATATCATACTTTTGGGCACCGGGTCCTGAGGTAACCCCCTCTAGCCCGTGCCACCTTCTTGTCCCACAACTTGTTGTGGTCACTGTACAGTGTCCTGTTTTTCTCTTCCTTGTTCTTCTCCCTTCTTTTCTAGGGTGGGAGGGTTTTGTGGAAAAGAAAAAAGAGAGTGTAAGACGCTGAGTGAACAGCGAACCTCCTGACTGTTTGGGTCCCCGTTCAGGGTCCACAAACAGTTTGTATTTTCTGTGAGCTCTGCATCTCATTTTATAAGACCCAGGGGTAGCCCTGGGTCTTTGAAGTGTGGCTGTGGGGGCTGAGGTCCAACCCCCAGGCCGGCTGTAGCCGACTGTCTGGACCGCCGGGCGTGGGAGGGAGGTCATTGTACTCTCCCTGCCTGACTGCTAGTTTCCTCTGGGTGCTTAGCACCCTGTTGCCTTGTGGAAGGGTGAGGTGATTGTTCACACCTCACACTTTCCTTGCTTTGTAGTGGGAGAGACTGCGTGTCTCTGTGTAAGTGGAGGAGAGAAGCCAGGTTTGGGGGAAGGAGCTGCCCCTCTCCTGGGCCTGTCGGATGGTACCAGCAGTTACCCTGCTTCGCCTTGGGAGGCTCTGCAGCATTGCCCAGAAGTAGTTTTGTGACTAGACAGGAGTTGATTTGTGAGCAGGCAGGTTTCATTCAGGACGTTTGCCAGGTTAGCAGAGCGCTCAAGTTTTTTCCGGGAGCATGCACCAGAAGGCCTCCCATTCCTTTTGTCCCCTATTTAGAACCTGCCGCTTTTTCTTTCCAATTTGAAATTTAGGAATACCCCACGTACCAGATTCTAAGCAAAAACAGGACTGGATGGTCTTCTCACACAGGAAATGTGAGAGCTCTGGGTTGTGGTGTGAATTCTAGTTTCAGTAAAAGTGCAATTGATGAACTGTTATAAGTAGATATTGTTAGTTCTCTCCAGAGAGACTATTGATTGGGTTATCCTGCTTCCCTATATCTGTTCAGTTTTTGTTTTCTGATTAAGAACAGTCACGAACAAACAATTCAAAGGAGAAGGACGTTACTACTGCCAGTCCTTGTTTTTACAGCTCTCAGGTTTTCCATGGCCATGGGTGAGCAGGCAGTCCAGTAGTTTTTCCCTTCGGATTCTGGACTTGCAGATGTATAGGCCTAATTTGAAATGTAGGAAAAATACAAGTTCCATAATTCAAAGCAGAAACAGGACTCAATGACATTCTCGAGTATGGCGACAGGAAACCTGATAACTCTGGTTTTAAAAAGGGATTCACTACAGGAATGAGCCCTCAGGAAAAAGCCCCTAGAAGTATTATTTTGATTTGTGCTCCAGATCCTCTCATTACATATAAATGAAATGGGAATTCATTTGAATAAAGGGTGCATACTATCCACTTGTTATTTTGATGTGCAGCCTCTGTGCAATCCCTGGATGTCTAAACAGATTGACCATGTGTGTGTTCCACTAGTATGTACTGCTGAATATGTCCCCTGATTGTGTTTCTGAGGCACGGACAGTACTGGGTGAGATGCGGGCCCTTGCTTGTTCTGCTATCTCTGAAAACCACTGAGGATCTGATGTGGGGCTTCAGGGGTCTGCAGCACCTGGCGTACTCCAGCGGGAAAGGACTGACATTCTCTTCTATAACTAACAAGGCCATTTAGCATGGCATAAAGCAGATTGGACATTGCTCCACAAGGATCAGCAGGAATCATCTGTATACTGTAGATCAGTGTAGGATATGTAAATATGCAGGTGTAACATTTTAAACGTAATAGAAAATTTAGGCTTTGTAAATACTATTAAATATTATTGAAGTGAATAGATCTGCCAATTATTGAATTCACTTTTGCCATTTATTGAATTGTGCATCGTTTCTATCGCACTCTAGAGAATCTCCAAGACTGCCAAGTATGCGGCAGGGTGAATTGGTAGGTCCAAATATCAAGTCAGTGTCCCAAGAGAAAGCCCTCCTATGTATTTTCCCAGAGAAACCTTTCTCAGATGCGAGCATGTTTGTAGCACTTATGGTATGAATCCTGGCCTAGGCATGTGATCATGCGATAGTTACAAGGACAGGCTTTAACGTGGAGGAGCAGTAGGGCTGGGGAGTAGCATAATATGCCAAAATGTCTGGTTGCAAGGTAGAGAATAAGTTTGTTGCTATGCAGGGTAGATTTTGCTCTTCATATTAACTGCATGATAGGTGTCTGTGGTGGCATGCACATGACATAACACGTTAATCTATTAGCCATGTTACTGTATTAGCCAATCAGGGTAGGCCTATTTCTGTGTTATTAGATTTGTATATGTAGGAGAATAGTAAAGTGGGTGGAATTAGCTTACAACCATTGGCTGGAATATATTCTAATTTTGTGGTTTTCACCTTCAACTACTGCTGCGCCATGTGGGTGGGTTGAGAGTTCCATTTTCCAGTCTCATGAGACTGGCTGACCTCCCGGCTGTTAATGCATTGCATTAAAACTGTGTTTTTACAACTCGTGCCTCTCTTCATTATTTCGGGTAGGCATCAAGCGTCTATAATTGGCTAACGCCCTTTCTATTCTCTCCACCATCCTTCTCCTCCCTAACTCTGTTCAGTTTTTGCTGACTGGTTGCCTGGTTCACCTCCAGAGGCTACAGGTCCCAAGCTCCCCCATCAGTCTCTTGCACTTGCATCCAGGCCGCTGCACTTTGTTCAATATTAATGTACTTTCAGCTTATGCTCCTTGAGCAGGGCAACCTCTCTGCACTTAACCCAGGGTCCTGCTGTACCGGACTCTTTGTTCTCCCCCACAATTACCCAAACCCCCCCCCCCGTCCCTGAACCGCTGTCTGCATGTATGCATGACCTAAATGTACTGGGACCAGTTACTTTGTCTGCCCCCCCACCATTTTTCCAACCCCCCTGCCCTGAGCTTGGTCTCAACTGTACCACTTCATGGACTTGCACTAGCAGAAATGGAGTCAAGCCTAGTATGCTAGTTTTTTCTGTTTCTATCATTCGGAATCTTCAAGGCCTAAGAAGTATTACTGTATTCCCTTGTTCCCATCCCATCTTAAAGTGCTTTGAAGCACTTCACCTGTGTATAAGCGCTATATAAATAAATGACCTGGGCCAGGGCACCCGCCTTCAGAGAGCCGTCCATGCACACACCTAATCAGAAAGTGAGCAGATGTTGTGTTTCTCTAAAGTTCTGTCTGATTTCTGGATTGGGGTTCCCAGGCCGGGCTGCGGAGACTATTTAAGGGGACACAGCATTGTGGGGGACTCGAAAGACACATGGTAAATTGAGTTCAAGTTTTGCATAAAATACAGTGGTTTTTTATCTTATTCTTGCTTGCATTTTATTGTTGATTGTCTATTGATGAGTTTTGGTGTGGAAGCTCCCCTTAGTGGGGATGACAACATTGTATATGGAGTATATCCCTATGTTCTAGAGAAGGGAACTTTAGGAGGTCTGAGTACCCTTTTCTCGAGGTAAGGAGACAGATAAAGGATATACACCATTGTTTGCATAAAGGTGTTTATTGCTAGGTATTGTTAGTAATTGTCCATGTTTCTTGCTAGATATTGGTAGAAATGGTAAAAATATGAATGTCTACTGCTAGTGTGTGAGCCTTGAAGACAAGAATGTCTGATGTTTTGGTAAAGAGACACTTACGAGAGTGGCACCCACAGGGGCCTACTCTGAGCATGGGCAGTCACTTACGACAATAATAAAATCAATAAGGAGCAGTTATAAGCTCCAGAGTAGTGTGCAAGGCCCAGAAATGGGTGTTTACGCTGACGTTTTGGTAAGGGAATGGCCACCAGGTCGGTGTCAGCAGACTTTATCCTGAACACAGTCAGAGCCTCGTGGAAGTATGGATATGCCTGTGGAGCATATGTGCAAAGTGTTTCCACAATATAAATGGAATACTTTAAAGTATCATAAGTAATGGGTTCAGGTAACTGTAGATAAATTGTTTACACCATAGCCAGTGGAGGGCACGCATGATGATAGCCTATTAGAACACGTGCATACATACCTGCTATCAACCTTCAAGGGCAAACAGCTCAAAAATAGGAAGGGCATTATATGTCTATGGAAAATGTGTGTATCGCTGATAATGGTGGAGAGGGATCCACCCCGCTGGGCAGAAAGGCTAATGTCCACCACCCACATAGGGATCCTACCACTTACAGCCTGCCATGGGGTACACCAACCACCAGTTTACCCCTGAATGGAAGATGGGAAGAAGACACCAGGAAACCGGGGTACGATGTGAGAGACCCATTGATTTTAGAGATTGAGAATAAGGCCTGCGGACAATTAGAAGCAGCATTAAAAAAGGCAGAGAAGAAGCTGCCTTAAGCATTGCATGGGCCTAAATCGACAGCAGGGACAAGGGGAGGGGCAGTGCACACCTATAGGTACAGACCAATGGAGGGCGGGACAGATTATTTTCAAGATCGATAGTCAAGTTGTCAAATATCCCCAAATACCTACAGTTCAGATGACCCCAAATGAGACAACCCCCAAATTAGGGGCTGATACTGGGGTCTCCAATGTATGCATGAATATGGCAGTATTGCAGACAATGATTCAGTATATAGAGAGGGAGCACTAGAGGAGGACGAGGGTGAGTGGGAGTCAGATGCCTCAGACGAGGTAATATCATGGAGGCAAAGGCTTCGACCATGGGTCGGCCAAATGGCCTTAACCAAAACACAAAAAGAAAGTGCATAGACCCCAGTCTGGTCAAGAAACACTGAAAAGAGTATTTAGACAGTGGGGAACACAGTTCTCACTGCTAGAGTAGGGAAGATGGGACCACATTATGTGACCAGGGCTCACAAGGATCGAGACAATCTAACACGTGCCTTGCCCTCCCTTAGAGCAGGAGCTGGCAAGGGGATGTATTGCCACGAAAAACACACAGCAAGCATTACTCTGTGTGTGGGGGACATGAAATGTTTGCTTCCCTGTTAGGGTAATAGGCGGACACGATATGGAAAAAGACAAGCTACAAGGGAATAGCATTAATCAACACTACTCATTATGGTGCTCCATTTAATAACTGTCAACGCAGATATGGAAATAATTGAGGAACATATACCCAGGAAAAGCTGACATGAATTCTATCATCACCTGCATAATGAGAGCAGATGAGGACCCTACCCTTTACATACAGCAGATTCATGAGATGTGGCGGGTAGAGACAGGGGATGCTTGGGACATAAACATTGTTGTTGTTTACCAGGTGTTATGCAAGGGCTCCCTTTAGAAGTACAGCAGATTTAAATAAGGTGGTTGGAAATCATGGCCAGAAATACAGGCGAACATAACACATTATTGTCGACAGAAACAGGAGAAAGAGAAGGATCAAGTAGAGCAAACACAAAGAGCAAAAGAAAAGTTGGTGCAGAAAAAGATAGCAAAGCTGAGAGTGGAAGGAGCGATAATAACTAACACCACAGAAGGGCAGTCTGAATACAGACCCACACAGGGGAGCGTAGAGGGGCCTAGAGATTTTAGGAGGGAAACATGAGATTTTCAAAAAGGAAGAGGACATTTCATAAGGTGCAGAGGGGGAGGTATGGCAGGTAGGAGACCCTGACCGGGTATGCAATATTTGTCCTGTGGGAAGATGGGTCATTTGCATGATAATGCAGGAGCAGGCCGGACATGCCATGTAATTACAACATCCCAGCATACCACCCACCATTTAACCCACAGTCTCAATTAGCCCCATATGTCCCAGGCCCTGCACAACAACCACCCATGCAACCTCAGGCTTTCAGCCCTACCCAGCCACCTGCTCAACCGTGGATAAGAACCCCCTGCCACCGGGTACCGTCACTTACTACACGGGAGCGAGCATGTTGCGGGACCAACCTTTCCCACTCCCCGGATTGAACGTTCTCCCTCAAGAGGACAGCCAGCAGGGAGCCTTGGCGTGCCCAGTACTATAACTAACTGCTGACCTGGAACTGTCAATCTGGAAAAATGAATACCCTTCATTCGAATGATAGGCGTAACTTGATGGCCGTGTGCCAACCGTCTTATGCACCAAATTATAGAAATATAGACTGTTATGCTTGACCAACAAGCGGCCATTTTAAACGTAGCAGAATCGCCATTTTGCTTGTTAACCATTGCTCATTGCTTTCTGTCTAAAAACTGCTTTGCAGCTTGCAATTCTTGCGGATTCTGCTTACTCTGCTCAACTGTTAATATTGTTGTATGAATATGAAAGGGCAAGGTCAGGGGACTGAAGAGTTTGCTGAACTCCTCATGAGTAGCCCAGAAAGGAATGCCCACGCTCCCTCTCTGTAGCATTGGGAGGAAGCTGCAGGGCATTTAATCACTTCACAGCTGCCAGCCAGTCTCGTACGATGGTAGAATATGTTAGAATAATACAGTTAAAGGCTTGAATTATGCTTCTCTTACGGCCCTCCTTCGCAAAACCCTTAGAACGTGTCGGCTCCCAGGACACGAATAGTACCTCATAGATAGCAAAGCTTGGAATGTGGCTCTTCCCCCTTGTACAGATTGCTTCCAAGAACAGAACCACCGTGTTCTAAAAGATCCCTCCGCACTATCTAAATTGCACATTGTTACTAGAATAGACATCGAAAGCATTATGATCGTCATACTCGTCGGATATGTCCATCGTCATCCCGAGTTCAAAGGAACTTAATACAGAGGGGTGTTGAACATGACTTTGCTGATTATATGATATGCATTTTGTATATATATGTAACTGATGTACGTAATTCGCTCTCTTGCGTCCCTGGAGGTCTAGGAAACTCACGTTGCGGGGCGTGAGATCAGAATTGGCCAATTGATACTATCTTTTACTTGCAATAAACCCTAGCATTGGGAATTTGAAACCGCGTGTCTGGCGCATCTTTTTGTGTATGGTCATTGCCTTGTTTCCATAGCACAAGGGACCCCTAGGTGCCCCTTTCAAGATGGCGCCCAAATAGGGCCCCTCCCCCACTTGCCCCATCGTATACATTGTAACAGAGTAAAGGCGGAAGAACGGCGAGGACGGGACGGTCGAGCCGGGATCAAGAGGTGTACGGGGCACCCTGTAGAAGAGAGGAGAGATTCCTTCCACAGATCTGCACACATCTGGTCCCTGATTGACTTACCGGGCAGGAGGGCAAAGGAGGCGAGGGTCCCGAGACGAGGCAGAAGCCAGAGAAGCGCAGACACGACGTGGGGAGAGGGTGCATTAGAACAGGCGACTTGTTTTATCAGGTGAGTCATTCCCTGATTCAAAGAGTACCCTGATTTTTGGTAGAGTGTTGATTTTGCAAACTCAAACGTCCAGGTAAAGTTGGCTAACCAAAGGGGAAGGTTAAAGAAACATGCCTGGAGTACTGTCCACTTTAGCGGGGCTTTTCAGCTGCGGTAGACAGTCCTTGGAAATTGGCCAAAGTGCACCGCCTGGGGGAACGCCGGCTTATGATATGTATGCGAAATATGGTGTGGGTGTGATAATATTTTGTGAAATTTGGCATAGGCAAACTAGAAAGCAACCCGACCATCAGTGGCCAATTAATGGTAGTTTTGAGATGGGGAGGATAGATAACCTAGAGAGGGTGCTGATTAGAAAGGAAGTGCGACCTGCAGCTTTTGAGACCGTCAAAGATTGGAGGAGGGAAGCGATTCTCCGGTTAAGGAGTAGAGAGAAGCATGCGCGTAGGCATAAAACAAAGCTTGAGATAGCAGAAAAGAAGGAAGAGGAGGAGTGGACTGAGAGTCTAAGACGGGAAGGGAGACAGGACCAGATGAATAGACAGAATATACCCGCAGCGGGAACGACACATAGCAGACGAATTAATGGAACATTTGTTAACTAACACGGGTCGAGGCCCAAAACCAGAATCGAAACCAAACACGCCAGCAGTGACTGCGCGGCCCAACTTATAGCTCTCATATCCCCTCCCACAGCTCGAGCACTTCCCCTCATGCAAGCGTTAACCCAAGCCCCGCCCACAGCACAAGCACTGCCACAAGAGCAGACCGCGGACACACAATTTCCCAGCACCCAGCAAGGCCCTTCACAGTTGCCACCTGTGTCACTTGTCCCATCCGCACCTCCCGCTCTAGAGACAGATTCAGCACCATCCGCCCCTCCCGAAGTCGAGATTGAGACTGGGGAGGCGAGAGGCGGGGCTGAAGGAACAGGATTTGGACGGGTAACTCGAAGCGCGATCAGCAAAGAGAGGAAGATTGAATTACGGCAAGAGGCAGAAATGTACATAGAAGGAAATGATGAGACGGCAGCATTGGCCTTATTGTATGGGTACCGAAGAGGAGACAAGAGACAGGTAGTGTTGGAATGCATGGGGGAAATTCTGGTGGGAGAGTGGAAAAAGATACTTGGGAATCTACCGCCACAGCAGTTGTTAGATTTGAATAAGTTAGCACGCAGTGAGCAAAGAGATGAGGATGTAAGAGAACATGGGCACAAACTGATTGAAGTAAAGAATGAAATGGAAGACAGATATGCTGAAATGTTTGCTATACCTGAGTATAGTAGAGAGTTTATTAAGAAAGATAGGAAGGAGGCGTCAAGGTTGAGTATGAAAAAATCATGGCCGAGTGTTTTTCCAGGTGGTACAAAGCATTTGCCGATACCGGGACAGATAGGCGATAAACAAAGATTGCAGGTATGGGTAGGGGAAACAATGCGATGGATGTCGAACAAAAGAACGTCAGTAAAAGAAGTAAGTGAGATATGTAATGGGTACCCATTGGAGATGAGGAAGGAAGCGATGCAAACGATAGTAAGGGTGTTGCTGCAGCAGGTCATTGGATACAATAGAGGTAGAGGTAATGCACAAGGCCGGGGAAATTTGAATAATATGCACGGGGTGTCATTGGGAGTAAATCAATGTGTGTACTGTAAGGAGGAAGGACACTGGCGAGTGCAATGCCCGCACCTACAGAATAGAGGTGGGTTTGGACAGAGAAGGCCTCATAGAGGACATCAGGGGTCGAATGGCCCAAGCAGAAGTAACATGCAGCAGCAGCAGGGATATACCAATGGAGGTACTCACACCCAATCATATGGCCAAAACCAAGCACAACAGAACCAGACATTGAACCAAAGTGTTTCGAACCAAAATCAGGGCGGGCAGGGCCAATAGAGAAATGATCAGAGTGGAGGACGTCGAGGGGGAAATGGGAATATTTTTGATACACAACCAAACACGTATTATAGCAGTAGCGGTGACTACACATCGGACAATGTGTTATTTTCGCGATAGGACAGCCCACGACAGGGGTCGGAACCAGTGTCTATTACCGTGAATCAGAGAGGACCCTACGTAGAAAAGAAAGTCGGGAATAAGGAGCACCGTTTCCTTGTAGATACAGGGGCACAGAAGTGTTCGATAGACCACCACTTAGTTCCGGAGATACCACTGTCGGGGCAGAAGAATGTTTCTGTAGGGTTCGCAGGTACACCAGTAATTAAACCCATGTCCGAAGCTGTCTCCGTTACAATAGGACCATTTACGGAACAGTGTCCATTTCTTTTGACAGAGAATTGTGGAGAGAACTTGCTAGGAAGAAATTTGTTGAGAAAATTGGGGGCAGTCATACATTGTACGGCAGACTGGGTGTTCCTCACGATGTGGCCTCACGATGCACCAGTGACGGAATTTATGTCAAAAGAGTTGCCAGAAGAGTTAAGTGGAGTACCAACCTGTCTGTGGGCAGTGCATGATAATGATGTAGGATGCTTGAAAATAGAGCCAGCAAAAATAACTTTGAAAGAAGGTGTAACACTACCACGAATTCCCCAGTATAAGATTTCTGTTGAAGGTGAGAATGGATTGAAAAGCATTGTTACTGACCTGGTGAGATTGGGGGTGGTTGAGGAAATTGCAGGAAGCACGTGCAACAGCCCGATTCTTCCAGTTTACAAGAAAGGAGGCAATGAAGTACCCTATCGTTTCATAATTGATCTGCGTGCATTAAAAAAAGTGGTAGACCCACAATTCCCTTTGGTCCCAGATGTCACAACAATACTGACAATGATACCGGCCACTGCAGAATACTTTAGTGTAGTTGATTTGAAGAACGCATTCTTTAGCATTCCAGTGGATAAAAGCAGTAGATATCTGTTCGCGTTCACTCTAGGAGGTCGATCATTCACAATCACACGCATTCCACAAGGATATACAGAAAGCCCGAGCATTTACAGCAGAGCGCTAAAAGAGCAGCTAGACATGCTACAACTACCCGAAGGTTGCGTACTCTTGCAGTACATAGATGACTTGTTATTAGCTGCTGACACGAAAGAGATCTGCAAAGAAAGTACTGTATTACTCTTGACACATTTAGCGACCCAAGGTCATATGGCAAGTTTGAAGAAATTCCAGTATAATCAAAAGGAGGTGTCTTATTTGGGATACCTACTTTCGAAAGAAGGGAGAAGATTGACACCAGAACGCATAGAAAGTATTTCTAGTATGCCTATTCCAAAAACTCAAAAAGGAGTGAGAGCTGTAATAGGCATGGCCTCTTATTGTCGGCAGTGACCAGTAATTTTGCGTTGATTGTGAAGCCGATGATAAAGTTGACTAAGAAGAATGCAGAGATACCTTTACAGTGGGATGAGGAATGTCAGAAAGCGTTTGAGCAATTGAAAGCTGCATTGTGTGCTGCACCAGTTTTAGGCACTCCTAACTATAAAAAGATGTTCAGACTATTTGTGAGTGAGAGTGAAGGATGTGCATAGGCGGTTTTGACACAGGAACAAGGTGGAAGAAATAGGCCGTGCGGCTATTTTTCTTGCACGCTGGACCCTGTAGCGCGCGCACTTCCACGATGTTTGCGATCCGTCGCAGCGGCTGCTGCGTCAGTGAAACAAACGGAAGGAATGGTATTGGGGCACACTTTAATTCTGATGGTGCCACATGCTATAGACGTTCTATTAAATAGGACGCAGACGCAACACCTTACCTCAGCTAGACTGACAAGATATGAGCTCATCTTGTTTGCACCCCACATCCAAATTATGAGGTGTAGCGCATTGAATCCTGCAGAATGAATGCCACTGCCCATAGCAGAAATTGGTGACAACGAATCACCACCCCATGATTGTTTAATGATCACTGAAGAAGAAACAAAGGGAAGGATTGATTTGAGTGATATCCCGCAAAAAGAGCCAGATGGGGAGTTATTTTGCGATGGCTCTTGTTTTAAATTACCTGATGGCACATCAACGGCTGCATATGCAATTACTACCTTAAAGAGAGTTGTAGAGAGCAGAAGGATCCCCTACAATTCGGCACAAGCCGCAGAAATAATAGCACTGACCCGAGCCTGTGAACTCTCTGAGAATCTGAACGTAAATATTTATACTGACAGCCAGTACGCCTTTGCCGTGGTTCACAATTTTGGCCGACTTTGGGCTGAGAGGGGTTTCTTGACATCACATGGAGCCAGTATTCAGCATTTCCCTTTGATTGTGTGATTGTTGTCTGTGCTCACGTTTCAAAACGCCTAGCTATAGTGAAGTGCGAGGCGCATAAGAAAGTAACATGTAGAGTGGGAGAGGGAAACGCGTTTGCAGACAGGATTGCGAAGCAAACAGCCACAGATTTGAGGAATAAAATGATGACAGTACAGACTGAGGAAGTACCTTGTATGATAGAGAATGGAGTTGCCACAGTCAAAGAAATGCAGGTTGAGGCCATGACCGAAGAGATTCAGGGGTGGGCCAAGGGTTCTGCTGAGTTAGATTTGGAAGGATGTTGGGTGGACAAGGAAACAAAGAACTGGATGTTGCCAAATTGTTACGCAACTGCAATGGTTATAATGGCGCATAGCCCTACCCACATTTGCGCAAAGAAAATGGTACAGCATTTATCCACAGTATGGAAGAATGAGCACATAAAAAAGAATGCAGAAAGGCTAGTGCAGAATTGTATCACGTGCCTGCAACACAATGTAGGAAAGGGAACCGTGACTCCAGCAGGCAGTTTCGGCCCACCCTCTATGCCGTTTGAGGTGGTCCATTTTGATTTCATAGAAATGGAAAGGTGCCAGATCTACAAGTACGTGTTAGTGGTAATCTGTGCATTCAGCAAGTGGGTGGAGGCATATCCTTTAAAAGACTGTACTGCCATGTCCACAGCAAAAGTAATGCTGAAGGAGTATTTCTCCCGGTTTGGGTTGCCTCGTGTCCTGTGGTCAGACAACGGCCCCCACTTTGTGGGCGCAGTAGTGCTACAGATGTGTGCAGGTCTGCAAATAGAGAAGCGATTCCACAGTTCCATGCATCCCAGTTCTGCCGGGCTTGTGGAGAGACACAACGGAATCCTGAAGTCAAAGACAGCAAAAATCTGCGCTGGGAGCAAGTTGAGTTGGGTGGATGCATTACCCCTAGCGCTGTTGTGTATGCGCACATCTGTGCAGGCTAAGACTGGGATCTCCCCTTATGAGATTATAATGGGGAGACCAGCAAATGTATGGTGCGCACCGCAGTATAGAAAATTATGTGAGGTCGAGCATCCTATGTAAAGCACTTACTGTGGACTTTTAATACAAAAGTTGCGTTTGATTCATCAGCAGGTGCAGGAGACGTTGCCGATGCGATATACAGGACCAGGACACTCACTGGAGCCTGGGAGCTGGATGCTAATCAAGAACTTTGAACGGAAGACAGCACTAACACACAGGTGGCGTGGTCCCTATCAAGTACTTTTGGCAACACAGACGGCCATCCGAGTGTACGGACGTAAGGCATGGATCCATGCTACCCATGCCAAAAGGTTCCCAGTGTCACTGAAAACTTTGCCTGATCCAGACGACTTGAAAAAGACAACGGTCTCGGGAACGAAAGAAACTATTGCCAGTCCAATGCCACAGCATCAGCCTGAGCGAGAAGTGAAAGTTGAAACAAAGCGCAAACGAGAAGTGAAACTCAAAACAGAGTTTGAGGAGGCTGCCAGTAAGGGGGAAGGGCGAAAAGTGCCCCAACGTTGCTCAGCGGAAACATTACTGCCGAGCGACACAAACCCTGCATTGCAAACATGAGTAGAAACAACGCGTGTACCCCTTTGGCGCCCACCAGTTCTCGCGAATGCACCAAAGCCAGAGAAAGAAACTACATCATTGCCACGACGCCCATCGCTGCCCATCATTGTGCCACAGGCTGACACTGAGCCTGACATTGGAAATGCAAGGGCACTATTCACAGATTATACAATAGCAGGAGTGAATTGATATAATCTGCGGCCTCGACAGGCAAAGTGATCCACATATCTTTGGTGCTTTTCTTTTTGGCCTTTGGTTCTACTCACGGACGGAGTAGGAACCAGGGGCGTAGAGGAGAGAAGTGTGAGAATAGTGCAAGTCGGACAATTCAAAACTCACAGCTCCTCAGTGCGCTTATAGAGTACCTGTGTCCTAAACCAGAGCGGGACAAGCTGGATGCACATAGTACTCTATCAATAAAGAACTGTTCAGAAAGCAGTGGGAGAAAGAACAACTAATCTTGCTCGGGAGTGGATAAATGATCCAGGCTGTGAAAAGGCTGGGAGAATTGAACTGTGACATTTTTCGTTGAACTTTTCTGGCATCAAGAACGAGAGACATTCATGACGAACTTCGCCAGCAAGAAGAAGGACGATGAAGAACAAGTCAAGACCGTTTTCAGCCTCCTCCTGCACCCCTGCTGAAAAGATAATAGATTTAGAGACTGTAAATTTAGGGAAAAAGCATGATGAGAAGAATAAGGTACTAATTTGGACATTGGTCCTATGTTTCTTAAGTATGATAGTACCAGCAATAACAGCTATTACATTATGGGTCGTGGAGTACGTACACCCATTAGAAACACATTTTGCCAAAAACAGCTACTGAAATCCCGGTTCATGTAATCACTGGTACTTTGTCCCCAATGGAAGAAAGACATAGAGAAGATTACGACAACAATACATTGTTGCTCATCATGAACATGACCCATGCAGTGTTAGAGAAAAAAGATTGCTGGGTTTGCGCCCATTTACCACAGCACGGTGGGAAGGGGATAGGATGGTATGCACAACCATTGCCATTGATTTATTCCTGTGAAGTAACGTTAAGTGCAATGTTCTTTGGGAAATGGAACAAGAGTAATACGGGTCAGCTGGATGAGACCAATATGAATGAATTTGAGGAAGTAATCATGAGACCTGTGGGTTGTTCCATATTCCAAAAAGCTTGCGTATTTGCACTAGAACCCGTGAGAAAGAATACATGAAAAATAACAAGACTAGATAGATTACATAGGCAAAATAGACCAACCCCGCCAGCAGAAAGAGCATCAGTAATGACATTTCGGATGAGGGATGAATGGAACAAAGATGCTGTGCCCACTGCCTATGCAGTGGATCACAGCCCCAAAACTGCTCCCCTATGTCTACAGAAAAAGGGTTCCTATAAAGTAGGAACGTTTAGTAACTGCCTGAACACAGTGGTTTTAAAACATGAAATAGAACCCGTGTACGTGGGAGACCCTGTTTATTTTATATGTGGAGAGAAAGCATATCCATGGTTACCTAGGAACTGGGGAGGTACATGCTACCTAGGTCTACTGCTTCCAGGAGTGTTCCTCTTCGAGACAGCAGAAGTAGCCAGACGAACAAAAGGTAGAACTCAAAGGAGTAGTGAGGATGGAATGATAGCAATGGATATAGCCAAATAATTTATACCGTTCTTGTCCCAAATAGAAAACTCTTACAATATAAGAAAACTGTCTGGAATATTACAAAAAACAATAAATTCCACAACGGATATTTTATTGAATATGACGTTAGAAGAAAAAGGAATAAGACTGATAGCACTTCAAAACAGGATGGCTCTCGACATAATATTAGTTGATCGTGGGGGAGTTTGCAAGCTCGTAAAAACTGCATGCTGTGTGCATATCGATGATTACTCCCCTACGATATTTAAAGCAATCCGGAAATTACATGTCATAAGTTCCACACTCTCTACTGAAGCAGGGGATTGGGGGATAGAATCCTGGTTCTGGGGATTATTGCGGTCTTGGGGATGGAAGTTAATTTCAATACTAATGATGGTACTTGGGATATTCATAACATGCTGTTGTATACACATGGTGTTGAGAGGAAAACAAACGCAGGGCCGGAATAACAGAGACACTGAGGAAACAAAAATAGTAAAACAATTCATGGCGATAGACATTAATGATGGAGATGATTCAGATGCAGATACCCCAGACTCCTCCTCAGAAGAGGAGGATACAATGAATAAATAAGACGTTTGGCACATGCCCAAAAGAAGGGTTTGTCAATCTGGAAAAATGAATACCCTTCATTTGAATGATAGACGTAACTTGATGGCCGTGGGCCAACCGTCTTATGCACCAAATTATAGAAATATAGACTGTTATGCTTGACCAACAAGCGGCCATTTTAAACGTAGCAGAATCGCCATTTTGCTTGTTAACCATTGCTCATTGCTTTCTGTCTAAAAACTGCTTTGCAGCTTGCAATTCTTGCGGATTCTGCTTACTCTGCTCAACTGTTAACATTGTTGTCTGAATATGAAAGGACAAGGTCAGGGGACTGAAGAGTTTGCTGAACTCCTCATGAGTAGCCCAGAAAGGAATGCCCACGCTCCCTCTTTGTAGCATTGGGAGGAAGCTGCAGGGCATTTAATCACTTCACAACTGCCAGCCAGTCTCGTACGATGGTAGAATATGTTAGAATAATACAGTTAAAGGCTTGAATTATGCTTATCTTACGGCCCTCCTTCGCAAAACCCCTTAGAACGTGTCGGCTCCCAGGATACGAATAGTACCTCATAGATAGCAAAGCTTGGAATGTGGCTCTTCCCCCTTGTACAGATTGCTTCCAAGAACAGAACCACCGTGTTCTAAAAGATCCCGCCGCACTTTCTAAATTGCACATTGTTACTAGAATAGACATCGAAAGCATTATGATCGTCATACTCGTCGGATATGTCCATCGTCATCCCGAGTTCAAAGGAACTTAATACAGAGGGGGGTTGAACATGACTTTGCTGATTGTATGATATGCATTTTGTATATATGTAACTGATGTACGTAATTCGCTCTCTTGCGTCCCTGGAGGTCTAGGAAACTCACGTCGCGGGGCGTGAGATCAGAATTGGCCAATTGATACTATCTTTTGCTTGCAATAAACCCTAGCATTGGGAATTTGAAACCTCGCGTCTGGCGCATCTTTTCGTGTATGGTCATTGCCTTGTTTCCATAGCACGAGGGACCCCTAGGGGCCCCTTTCAGAACTGGAAACCTGAGTGTGAGTGAAGATCGGGGATTGAACATTTTATTTTTTGTTCGATACAGAGGCTACCAAATCCTGCATTAAGAAGGAGACATTCTCGTTATCAGACATTATAATGGACATGCAAAAGTTTTCTGGGTCTATGAACTCTGTTCCTTTCACTGAAGACTTACCTGTCACCATAGGCACACAAAAATGATCAGTCCCTTTATAGTATTCACAGCACACCCCAGTTAATCTCCTGGGTTGGGACATCATGAGCAAGTTAAATATGACCATCTCATTTTCAGAGGAGGGAAAAGTGTGTTCCTCACCTGTCATGTATCCTACGAGTGCTGCTTCAATAATACCAGCATTCTGTTGCCATAGCACTCTAAGCAGGGTACACCTCCATCTAGTTTGTTCCTTTATGGGGCTACCATCCTGTTGGGTCAGGTCCCAGGGATTAGAGACAAAGTTCAGCGCATAACTGCCAAATTACTGTTCAGACCAGCAAAACAGCAGGGAAGGGTACCAGGCACCACTATCACATTACATTTGGAATCAGTTATCACAAAGGCAGACATTTTTTATTTATTCATTGGACATTTGTAAGGCACATATGCACAAGTGTTTCAAGGTGACACAAGACAAAGGAGGGGCAGAGGAGAAAATAACCACAATAAATTGTCCTACTATGTCTTGTGACATTTGAACCATGCATATGCAGTGACAATAAGTGCAGGGGAGGGGGCAGGTCAGGGCGGAAGGGCTGGGATAAGGGAAAGGAGAGAGGAAAAGTGCAGGAAGACTGGGGCCCCAGGTGCTGGCCAAGTTCTGAGGGGAGCCCAGGAGGACAAGTGCCCAGAGAAAGGGTAGGGTCAATTAGTATGAGAGCGGGGGGGACAGAGCTGGGAAGACTGGGTGAGGGGGGCCTGGACCTGTACTCTGGTGCCTGGACACTGTAAGGCAAATAAGGAACAAGGTACAAGTTGTAGCGTGAGAGGAACATTAGCAAGGGAGGGAGAAGGGGAAGGGCAAGGAGAAAAGGAACATCTTGAGAAGTTTCTGGAACTTAAGGGGATCTGGCTCAAGTCTAGAGGGGCAGGAAGGCCATTCCAGCGGGAAGCTCCTGCAAAGAAAGAGATCTATCCTCCACTCTCTGTTTGTAGAATTGTGTGATCTGCAGAGAGTTGGAGCTAGAAAGACTGAAGGGCTCTAGCAGGGAGGTATTTAGGGAGAGGGGTTGGATGTAGCGGGGTCCTGGGCCCCAGAAAGCCTTGTGGATGATGCAGAGGGTCTTGAATTTGATCCTAGTGGCCACTGGGAGCCAATGCAGAGATGTTAGGGCTTTAGAGATGTGGTCCCTGGGCTTGAGGCCAGGGATAAGTCTCACAGCCCTATTCTGGATTAGTTGAAGAGGGTGTTGCAGTAGTCTAGCCTAGAGAGAACCGGAGCTCTGGAGACATTGAGCTTCTGGGGAAAGGTGAGGAAGAGAGAATATCCCTGAGGAGGTGTAGTCAAAGTTGGACTTCTTGGCAAGGTCTGTGATGTGATGGGAGAAGGAGAGAGGGGAGTCGAAGATGACCCCAAGATTTTTTGCCTCACAAGAGGTTGAGGGGAAGGGACCCAAGGAGGGCGGCCAGAGAGTGGGAGGGAAGCAGAGAGCAGGCACCCCAATGAGAAGGATCTCGGTGTTAGGGAGAATTCTCACATATGGCTAATTACCCTTACCTAGTGAGTCCCTCAGCAGCTTTGCTGGATTTCTAGGATTTATTTATTTCACCTGGTAAGAGTGAGAGCCCTTTCTCCCACTCTTACATTTGTTTTGCTATGTGTGTTTAACATTTTTGTGTTCATGGATTGTGGAGCCTCACCTACTCCAAAGGCATCATCTTTTTACTGTGTGTTACACAGCACCTTCAGTGCAATGACACAGTGTTGTTTTTTAGACTTCCCCATCAGACTCCATTTCATTTTCTGGGGCTGACTACTGTCCCCAGAACATGTAAAACCACAGACCCAGTACAAACCATCTTACATGGAGTACTGGAAAGGGTTACTACTTATCCCTTTTTGTCTGTTTCTCTTGGAGCATTGTTTTGTTCCCTTTCCATTAAGACTTGGCTGGTGGCAGTGGTAACTACCCTATTTTTTCTACTGCGGTTATCTTAAATAACCTTGGTATTGTTTTAGGCTATCTTGGTAGCTTCGAACTTAAATCCGCTTGACTATATTGTTTTTAATATTGCTCCGGCTGGGTTTAGTCACCATTTCTTTTTGGAAAGGTCTTTCTCGTGTTCGTCTCTACATGCCAAACCAGGTTTGGTTCCTTTGTTCAACGTCTTTTCATGGGCTTCTGCACAGAAGGCCTCCTTTAGGCGCCTGAAAGTCTGGGTAGGCAGGATGTGAGGGAGGGGTTTTAGGACCCCTGCCATGGGTTCCCTTGGTAACCCAAGTTGCACTCCTGTTTGATTGGCTGGGTGACTGTCCCGCCAGGATAGCTACCCTGGTGTGTGATTGACAGCGAGGCTGTGTGAAAGGGGGAAAACTGCATAAAAAGCAGGTCTCTGGGTCTGGAAGAGCAGAGTCACCACTGGAACGAGAGGAGCTGACAGAAGAGGACCCCTACAATGACTGAACTGCCAGGTGAAGCCCTGCTGCAGGTCCGAATATTCAGACTCCAATGACAGAGAGGATCTTCCAAGAATCTTCTTCCCTTGAGCTGGTGGGACCAATCAGTTCAACCACACTCCAAGCCAGGACCCCCCTCTTCTGGTTGAATTCACTGTACAGAGCTACAGTGGGCCGGATAGCCAGAAAGGTCGAACCCTGCTTGGGTTTTAAGGAGCGCACCTTTTATTCATTGCTTTGCTCTGCTGCTGGTTTCTTCCCTGGGTAATGCAGGACCCTCCAGTCTTCCTACTTCGTGTCAGTCCGGCAGTCGCTTTAGGAACCATGAGCCTGCTGGAACTACCAGGAACGTCCGCTGCAGCCACAGTTTCTTCTCCATTTTAGGCACTGTTCAACATCCAGTTGTTCGTTTTATCCAGCCGCGGTGGAAGGGTGTGAAACCTTTCGCCAATCCGAGGGCTTGTCCTTCTCTTCTCTTTAAGCTAACTTTTCTGCCAACCAACTTCGTTCTGAACTCTTGGGAAAAACTTAACTGCAAACTACCCTGAACTGTATGATCTTGAGCAAAATACTTTTGTCCTATTGACTTTGGCCCTAAGCCTATTTTACTTGATCCCACCACTGTAGTTCCTCTTTCTAGATTGCCCTCCTGGTACTGCTTCTTTCTGCCTAACTTTGTCTTTCACTCCCTTTTTAATTAACAGAGTGCATTTTGCTCCCACTTCATTTTTGTGAGCTTAACTTGTCTGTCAACTATTGGGAGTGGTGTGGTGTATTAAGAGTGTGATTTTTTAACTGCTTCACTTTAGGGAAATGTTATACAACTGAAAAGTCAATAAATGTATATTCTTTTACTTGGAAACCTTGAGTCAGTGTCTGCTTGAATCATAGTAACTGCTGTCCTTTGTGTAACTATTTGATACTTCTCACTTGCTCTCGAGATAAGTCTGGCTGCTCAGCCATTGCTACCACTTTACTGCTTAGTACAGGCTTGTACCAAAGGTGAATTTGTGCTGCCACTTGCAGTCCTAATTGTGTGTAGTGTTCCCAAAGGGTACTGCATATAATTTTGCCTAACACTCGGTTTTACAGGCATTAAGGCAGAGATCATTAGCAGAGCAACATGCCCGAATAGAAGTCAGGCAGTCAGGTATAATAGAGGAGGAAAAGGAGGTAGAGGAGGGAAGCTTAACGGAGAGTTGTGTGTCATCAGTATAACACTGCAAGTGAGGAGGGAAGGTAGAGATCAAGTAGACCAGAGGGGCAAGGTAGATGTTGAAAAGCCACATCAATAGGATAGAGCCCTTAAGGACGCTGCAGGTAGAGAGTGAGCTGGCTGACAGGAAAGGGCCCAGTTGCACTTGGGAATATCGATTAGAAAGGAAGAGGGCCAGCCAGGCCTGTGCCCTGCCCAAATGCCTAGGGTGTCACTCTGAGAGGATGGCATGATTGACGGTGTCAAAGGCAGAGGAAAGATCATCAAGGATCAGAATGGAGGGAGAGTTGGAGACACGATTTGGGAGCAGGTCTTCACGGGTGTTCAGGAGAGCATTGTACTACCGTCTAGTCTGGACGAGGATGATCTTTAATAGCAGACAGTGCTATGCATTGACCTCATACAACGATTAATAGAAGATTCCGATGAGCAGCTAAATGAGGATAAAGATCACGAGGGGGAGATAGCATTTTAAACCTCCATACTCTGCTAGGTAATAGTGGAAAACAGAGAGATACCACACTGACTGCTCCTTGCCAACACAGTACCATCACACTTTCAGGAAGAACTAGACTGTCATGATGCCCGCTCCCAGGGAGTCGGTTCAAGCCCTGCGTCCCCGAAAGCGGACATTCAGTCCCCAAGGAAGGACCCAGCAACCCCATATAGGGGCCCTTTGGACAGTGTCCTGGCGCCCATGGCGCCAGGCTCATAAAAGACATCAGTCCTGGTGCCATAGGCGCCAGGCTCATTATGGGAGTGCTTGGGTGCACTTACCTGATGCAGACCATGCTGCAGGATCCCAGCCTCCTTGAGGCCTGAAAGGAACTACTTTACCTGTGTGACTAATTTACCATCCGGGCGTGGTCGGGGAAGGATACATACCTGATTGGAGGAAGGATACATACCTGGATCTTCTTCCAAGGCTATTTAAACCCCACCCGAACAGCCACATGTGCTTCGCGTTGTTCTGCATCTAGCAGCTGGACGCTCACCGTGTCTGCTCCTGCTTCCTGACTTCTGCCACGCCTGCCAGCATCCTGGATCACCTGCAAAGGAAGAGAAGAAGAGAACAGAAGAAGGAAAAGTCCTTACCTGCAAAATCCGCATCCCGGAGGCATCTCGCCGACAATCCTGAAAAGGAAGACTTTTATTTAAAAGCTCATCGCGTCGATCGCTGCAGCGCCGCATTCCACTCACCTTTACAGGGCGCCTCCATGTTCAGCAGCGATCATCCGGATTCGCAGTCACGCCCCAGCGCCTAGGGAGAAAAAGACAAGAACAAAAAGTGAGAGAGAGAAGGGAATAAGGAAAGCTAAACCTCCATGTTAAGACTTACCAGTTGATTCATTCCCTCTTCATTTCGGGTCCGCGCCGCATCCTGGCATTTCCAGACCCCGGCCCCTAAGGGGAAAAAGAGACATCAGCGTTAATGAGCGAATGAAAAGACATTACCAAAAATCGCTCATTAAAGACTTACCTGATTTCTACAAGGATTCACCTCTCATCTCGGGTCGGTGCCTGTTCCCCGGCATTCCGTACCCCGACCCCTATGGGGAAAAAGACACTAGCATTAGTACATTAATGCATGGACACAAGGGGAACCTCTTATCAAAAACACTTACCTGGAAGCCAAGCAAGTTTGGTTCTCACCAATCCAAAAATCCAGTGAAGTAACGGGATACCAACGCGCCCCTGCATCAGAAGCAGGATGGAGAGCTCGTCCTTCCAGACCCTAAGAAGGATACTTCTGCGCGCCAGACAAGCCAGATTTGGGGGCCCGGTCCAGTCTGTCTTGCGAACCCTGCGCATCACCTTAGAAGAGGTCACAGCAGCGCGAACCAGGCCAGCGCCTCTGTGGGAGTCAGGTGAGCGTTACAGAGCGCAAAGCCTTCCTACAAATTCCCACCCAGGCGCTATGGAAAGTTCTGAGACTGATCAGTTGGCCCAATTACTGGGGGAATTACGGGCCGAAGTACATGCCGCTCATCAAGAGACTAATGCCCTCAGGAGGGAATTAATAATATCAAAGGAAAGAACTGATGACCTGGCCAGACAGCTTTTGCAAGGTCAAGCTGGGCAAACTCCTCTACCCGGTTCCGGAGGGAACCCCGCTCCCGTGGTTTCCAGTAACCCTGTGCAGATTAATCTACCTGGAGACATGCCGCTGGCCCCAACTGAACGCTTTGCTGGGGACCCCAAACGATTCGCCGTATTCATGAATCAGTGTCGTTTGCACTTCCTATGCAGACCTGGGACCTTCCTTAATGATCAGACCAAGGTAGCCTTTGTATTGTCATATCTCAGCGGCTGCGCTGCGCTGCCGATTGGTCAGTTCCACTGGTTACTCAAGATGACCTGATTCTCCGTGATTTTTAAAATGGGATGGCCAGAGGATAAAAGAGTCACGTTGTTTTATCGAGGCCTACGCGGAGAACTTAAAGATGTCTTGGCCCAAGTTGTAAATCCGCCCCAAGGATGCACTGAGTATATAGACTTAGTGGTTCAATTGGATCACAGACTTCAAAACAGAAAAGCAGATCGGTCCAGGTTTGAGACCCGGGTGTTGGTCAAGACCCATGCTAAACCCAAAGGAGTTGATGTCGCTGAACCTATGCAAATTGGAGGGGTTAAAGGACCCTTAACTCAAAAGGAACGTGAAAGGAGGCGGCAGTTAAAATTATGTCTTTATTGTGGGAATTCTGGACACTTTCTACGAGATTGCCCGGCAAAACCGCCCCGAAAGGCAGTAGGAACTGCTGATAAAAACCATGAAGACTCTGTTTCGGGAAACGACTCCGCCCGACAAGCGTAGGGGTCCGCTTGCCGAGCTTGAAAACTAACTCTCAGACCTCGCATTTCATTGTGCCAATGGTTCTCGTAGATCCAGAACAGCCGAAGCGGTTGCATGCAATAAAGGCATACATCGATAGTGGGGCTATTGGAAACTATGTGGATCGTGAATTGGTCTCGAGGATTAACCTCCCTCTTCGTCCTAAAACCAGCAAAGATGTCATCACCACAGTCGATGGAACTGAAATTGCCTCTGGACCGGTAACACATTCCACTACTGAGGTGACTCTTATTGGTCCCGACGGCCATCGGGAGGATGTTGTGTTTGATGTAATCAAGGCTCCACAGAATCTTTAGCAGGGTTTTGTAAATGGATTTAGGCAACATACAAGTACACAGCATGGTCATCCAGTAGTATGTAGTACAACTGAAGAGCAATTCCACAATGATTCAGTACAACTCTTAACTATTCTGACAGAAAGGGGTTACAAAGTGGACAAGGCAATACTGCAATATTGTCAGCAAAATGTTGTTTATCTGGGGTCGAACATATCACAAGCAGGGAGAAGAAAAACTCCTGACAGGGCTACAGTAATGCAAAACAGCCAACCATGATCCAGCAAATTCAGCAGTTTTTTGGGGTTATGAAACTATTGTCGTGCATGAGTATTTGACTATTACTCATCCACCAAACCCCTACAGCAAAAGCTAAAGGAAGCACAAAAAGCTAAAATACCTATTGTCTGGACAGTTCAGATGATTTCATTGTTTCAGGCACTCAAAAACACGACCAGCAATGCCCCGGTTCTAGCGACACCATATTATAAAAAACTGCTATTTTTGTTCTCACACTCCATGGACAAGTGATGGCTGCTGTCCTCACACAAACGACCCCACTGGGAAATAAGCCCATAGCTTATTTCAGTGGTCTCCTAGACCATGTGATGCAGGGTTACTTGTGAGCAGGTGTTGGCAGCCACTGAATTTCCCATACAGAAATCATCTACCATTACCATGGGGTGCCCGTCATGGTTTACATGGGACATGCAGTTCTTGCCGTTTTAGAAAAATCTAAATCCACCCAATGAGCCACGCAATTAGCTTAAGGGAAGGAGGTTATCTGTCAAACTCCTACATTCTCATTGTGAGGTGTTGCACTGTCAATCCAGCTGCTTTTATTGCAGAGCCAGCGCATACAAATGGCACATTATGTGATTGCACCACATATGAGGAGACTACTGATGAAGCTACACGCATTAGGGAGGATCCACTTGAAGAGGGTAAGGTGCTCTTCATTGACGGTTCATCTATGTTTGATCAGAGCACTGGGGTAAGGCACACAGGAGCAGCAGTAGTAAGCCTTGATTCAGGGGAATACCATATGATAGCAAAGGTGCCCCTGCCCTCATACTATTCTGCACAAGCGGCGGAATTCATGGCCCTAATAACAGCATTTGAATGATCTCAATGGTGTTCCACCACCATATACTCAGACTCAGCTTATGTCACATCCACAGTACATTCAGGCATGTCCAGATAGTACAGGGGAGGGTTCAAAAAGTCAGATGTCATGCCTGTGCAGCATGCTTCATTGCTCTCAAGGTTTATAGACACGTCCCTCCCCATTGTAGCAGTGGTAAAATGCACAGCTCATACAATCAATTCAGATCCCATTGCTAATGGTAACCGCACGGCAGACTTGCAAACTTGGCAACCAAGGAAGCAGCTAGACACCCCCAATTCCACTGAGTCCTCTAAATTATCATTACAGCAAGCATATACTACAGTCCCTTAAAACACCCATTACCCAGCTCAAATTAATGAGTTAGAAGCGCAAGCTCCTCCGCAGGAAAAAGAGTTATGCAGTAAGAGGGGTGTTCTATTTCTCCTACTGACCTCATATGGAGGCAAAATGTTTCTGGAAAACCAGTTATGCCCCGCAAGCATTGTTTACATTGCCTTCGATCAGTTGCACTTTCCAACACACATGTCCAAAGAGTACCTCACTGCAGATTTGCAGGAAGAGTGGTTTATTTCAAATCTCCAAGAGCTTGTTACTGATTACATAGCAAATTGCACTACTTGTCAAAGATACACTACTGGCCTCATTCTTAAAATGCTTAAAGCAACATTAACCCATCCTTCTGGACCTTTCAGACACCTCCATATTGGACATGCTTAACATGTGCAGTAACTTTCGTAAACTTTTTGTTGTGGTTTGCCCCTTTTCACGTTGGATTGAATCATGTTCACCCCGATGCTAAATCTGCAGCAAACATTTTGGTATGTGAGGCGTTTGTCCAGCAGAACTCATTTTTTCAATGCACACATTATGCACTGTTTATCAACCACAGGCCAATGGAGTTGTTGAACACATGCATGGATTACTGAAACAGAGACTTGCAAAATGATGTGTCACTACATAAGATTTGGCTGTACTGTTTTCCTGTTGATTTATTTGTTCTAAGGAATCAACCAGGGTCTGCCGATCACCTTGTTTATATCTCACCAGGTTGGGCACCAAAAACATGATCATGATCCAATGGTCTACAGATAACATGACAGCTGAGGTCATTAAAATTAAATTTAAAGCACCCTGATCCATGTACTACCTTTCTGCTCTCGGAGATGGCGTATGACACTGGATGACATGACGAAAGTTACCTTCTATTGGCAGGCTACTCATGTGGGTACTAGAATGTCAGTTAAACTATCATCCTCCATGCCACCACTGCCTTGTGCTGCAACATCATGGCCTTATAGCCTACTGAAATCATTACAGATTGTAAGTCCATCAATCTCGCATCTGGAGGGACAGGCTGGTCTGACAGCAACAGTGCACACTATACCAGACACATACTAGGTAACTGCAAAGGCTCCTTGACAATGCAGTGTCATTATAAAAACCACAGTTATCATTTCTCTTCTAGTTCTGGCAAAAAACACAAGATAGCAAAAATGGCAATACCAAAAGTGCTGCAACAAGATATTTCCACTCTTCTAGTCCAGGGGGACAAAACAGAAATCTGATCCAGAATCCATCACCCACACAGACTAAACCTGATCCCTCTGTGGCAGAGCAAATAGCCACATTTGAGCTCGCTGACCATTTAAGGAGAAGACAAATGTAAATATTTCCAAAATTCTACTATCCATAGAAACAAAGAAAACAAGCCTTGTGAAATAAGACAACTGTATGAAATCCTTGAAAAAGGGTACTGATGTGTGCAACAAAAATAAATCACAAAAGATGGCAGACAAAACCACGTCCTTGTGGGAAATATTACTAATGGCCACCACAAAAACCTTAAAAGCTATTAGATTTTTCTTTTCACACATCCCAGTAGCGATTACAACAAAAGATAAAACTGTGGTTTTGTAACATTGACGTGTGAGGTGTTACAATCTGAGTTTGGTTAGATACATGCAGTTTTTTAGTGCTTTTTTAAGTGGTTAGACTCAATATTATGGAAATATCAGTTTATGCACAAGTCACGTTGTTGGGGTGCACAAGTTACTTTTGAATATTTAGTTTAATGAGTGTGAATAAAGTATATTTTTGTAAGAGTCATTCCGGTTTCATGCATTCTATTCAGACATGTGTTCCTTCTACAAGGTGTTGATCCAAATTGGTAATAACATATAGAGCAGCCAGTAAGTCTACATGCTTAATCAAGCTACTGGCCGATACCTACACAGTGTTTTGCTGAATGGGTCCGTTTTGTTGTTGTTGGCAACACAACAACCTATACATGTGTAGGCTGATGAAGAATTACAAAGGTGAGGACATTCTTCTATTCATTATTACATTTCAGCTTCAGCTAATGGGGTTGTGATGTCTTGCCATCTGACAAGGGTAGGGAAGTCATATTGTTTTTGATGTGTATTAAATACTGCAGGTAATTCCGTCTTAGATTGGGTAGTCAGCTAATCATCCCCACACTTTCATAAGATTGATGCCAAAAGCATAGAATATTCATGTGTCCTGCTGTATGAGTCTCCTGGTCTACAGTTCCTGCTCTCCAATATCACAGAGCATGTTAAGAGGTTCCAGGTGCCCTGTTTGACAGCTGCTTTGAGAGCAACATTATTGCAGAGCATGGGCATACATCTGCACTTCTGCCCCAAAACCATGACATAATGATCAGCTACCAACCTGGTGACAGATGACTCTGAAAACATAAGCCATGCATAGGTTGTGGTATGAAGGTTGGTATATTTTTTTTATTGATGTGGTTGAGAAACTCAACCTTTCAACATATAGAAAAAAATACATTTTTACATTTGTCATTTAAATACAAGTTAACACTCATTACAAAACAATCATTATTTACATCATGTACATAGAAACAAAATAAATAATACTTATTAAAAAAAAACACAACATTTTTTCAGACTTTCCAAACTATCACCACAAAGTATGACTAAAAATCTTGGCCCACTAACATCTGACCTAACCATTTTGTCGCTATGAGGAAGTTTCCTTTTTGTCATCCATATCATCTCTGTCAAGTTTTAACTCATTCAAAAAGTTTATCGATGCATACCCAACTGTTTTTGGGTACACATGGAATATGTACTTCCATAGATCTTCTGCTCCCATGTGTAGTTTGTATTCAAATAAGGTTTTAAAATGCTTAATTCTTAAACCCTCTAACATACCACATTTCGTAATGATGTGCTCTAAGGATTCATCCTCAACATTGCAAAACCGACATGTAGTAGTCACTGTTATGTCTTTAGCCCATTTAGCTGTTACTACTCTCGTATGCCATAAATTCAGTCTTAGTCGCAAAAGTCCTGCGCGATGCATGATACTGGGGTTTTTAAAAGGTACATCTCAGTATTACCATAAGCTTTAAGGGCAAAGGGATTTTGGATGAAATTTTTGTACTTATGGCACAATTCAATATTCTCTAAACATTCCATCTCCCACATTTTACATTTGGCTTTGTCAGGATTTTGGATAAGTAGGTTGTCTGTTATATCTGCATCTTGCATACATTTCTGCACCTGTAGTTTCCATTGAAGAATGTAGGCATCATTAGAAGTTTGTATGTAACAAGCCAGTTGTACAACAAGACCGTTCCTGTGCTTATCCAGGTCACATTTCCTATAAAGCATACATGCTTCCCATTTGTAGGTGGCATATAAAGATGTTAAACCCAATTCATGCCTTATCAGGGCAACAGGTACAGATGGAGGCAGACATAATAAAGATCTCGAATAGAACCCTTCCTTCTTGTCCCAAAAGCTGTTGGTTTGAATTGGTTTAGTTTCTGCACTGTATAACAGAATTGGCAAAGCTTTTTGTTTATAGAAAGCTAGAAGGGGGCAATAGTAAACTTACAATATTTACCCCTAATGATTTTTGACTGGGATATCAGTCTCTTCCACTTTGAGTTTAGACTGGAATGGTAAGGGGAATCAAGGGGATTATTACTGATGTTTATGCACAAGTATACGTATTCAGATAATGATTCCATAGCCTCTCCATACAATTTCCACTCTGTTTTTTTGTTTCGTTGTTTACAACTGCCAAATTGGATCACCCGGCTTTTCTTGGTATTAATAGTCATTTTATTACGAGTTGCATAGTTCTCCGAGACAGAAAGCATGTTTCTGAGACCCATTGGCGTTTTGGATAACAGCAGAAGGTCGTCGGCACATAACAACCATTTAACCTCACACGAGCCCAACTTTGGGGAATCGGTCATGATGTTATCAAAGTCTTTACCAATATCAAAGATAAAGAAGTTGAAAATAGATGATGCAAGGATGCACCCTTGCTTAAGACCTCTGGAGCTGTAAATCGGATCGGATAAGCTCCCATCGTTGGACAGTGTAATTTGTAAAAAGGTTTGAGAGTGTAGATCAATTATCCATTTAAGAATGTTCCAAGGGCAGTTATTTTTCATCAACTTCATAATGAGAAGTTCCCTTGGAACCGCATCAAAAGCGGTTCTAAAATCTACAAAAGCCACATACAATGGAGATTTTAACTTGGCATGCTTAGCAATGATCACATTTATGCATAACACAGTGATTCCTGTGCCTAGACCCTTTAAAAATCCCGTTTGCCATGGATCTATTAATCCCTCGCCATGAAGTCATCCATTAAACTCACGAATCACTAAACGTGCAAAGATTTTTCCCGGGCAGTCAAGGAGTGCTATGGGTCTGTAAGAGGCCGGGTCTAATCTATTGCCTTTTTTATATAACGGTATAAGAATGGACTTTCTCCATGAGGGAGGCACGACCCCAGATCTCATTGCTTCTTTAAATATTTGTGTGAGTATACTTGACCATATTTTGGGATTCTCCTTAAGCATTTTGTTATTAAGTCCATCAGGACCTGCAGCCCTCGAGCTGCTAAGTTTTGCTATATACATCAATATGTCGTCCCGGTCAAATGCAAATAGATGATTCCAATTTTTGCTTTCTCTTTCAAGGGCAAACTGGCTATCTCTCAAAGGAGTTTGATATATCTGGTGGAAGTACGCACACCAGGTTTCAGCTGGAATGGAGTTTATCTGAATAGAATTTTTATCCTTGTAGGTAGCCTCATTTAACACACCCCATATTTCAGCCGTTGATTTGGAGGCGATCTTTCCTAACATGAATTCACTATCTCTTTGAAAGCACAATGCTTTCCTTCCTTTTTGCCAGTTTCTGTATCTCATACAGAGTTGTTTAGTTTTTAGCATCCTTTCCTCCCTCGGTAGATGTTTTAACATATGAATCTGATGTCGTAGCTCTGATTTTTTATCTTTCACCTCTATATCATATGTATGTGTATGTTTATGGCTTTGACCTTGTACAGAGTTTTTAATTGACACATATTGAAGCATTGAGGAAACATAATCCCTCCCTGAATTGCAAGACAGATGTTTATCAAAGCATATTAAAGTATCATCAGACCATTTCAATCGATTTCTTGCGTTATTGGCAATTATGTTGCCATTATAAGTTCCCCCATGCTTTACCAAGGGTTCAATCTCCAATTCCCACATTAAACACAGTTGATGATGGTCACTTTTAGTATTAGATCTTATATTCAGGGACTGGATCATGTTCATCATTGCTTTGTTTACAAAAATGTAGTCAATGGTAGCCTCGAATAGACCATTATGCCATGTACTAACAGAGGGGGTATCACCCTCCACAGCACCATTGACCATAACCACTTGCATATTTTCCATACATTGATTCCACCTTATTTTATCATTCGCTAGTTTTCTCTTATTTTGAAGCGTCAAATGCAGATTAATGTCTCCCATCACTAGCACAAAGTTAACATTTTTTTCAAATGCAATTCTCAAAAAGATTTCCTCTAGATGATCAAAGAAACATTCTGATGACAATGAGCTTTCCCCCAATAGATGTTGACTAACAAGAAGGTATGGGCCTCACTTGACAATTTGATAAATTGAATGAAGGGCGTACCAGAATTCAAGTTTGCAATTTTAAAACCTTTGGATTTCCTTATAGCTACAAGTAAACCAGCCATAGGCCTTCCCCTAGGTGGTAAAATTGTAGGTTCTAGCACTATATCAAATCCATTCCAGATGGGCAAATCAACCAACCAGGTTTCCTGTAATACTACAATATCAAACTCATTGCTCTCTGAACTATTAGTATTGATGAAATGCTTGAAAGCCCGGGTATTCCAACATACAAGGTTGGTTTTTTCTTTAGTGATGGATTGTTATGCACGGTCAAATATTTCATTTCTGTGGGTATTTTGGCCTCTATTGTTTGATCCAAAAATGCGAGAAGCCCATTTTTTTTAACCTATCCTTTCACCTCCTGTTTCCTGACACTCTTCTCTGTAGATATTGAAACCCATATGGAAAAATGAGTTTCTGGCCTCCCATACTATATCAGCCAAAACTATTGATCGAAACATGATCCTTGATCTTGTCACTCAAAAGTTCCACTCTGTCAATGCCAGAAGATACTATGTTTCTCAATTCAGGTATTTCTTTACAGATGTTAAGGATACATGAACGATTGAGATCATATTGATCATGGGGGTGTTCTCTACATTCTAGAATGAAACCGTGATAGTTGTTTTGACCCATTACTCTCGGCTTTGGGGAGTGTAAGCGGGCAGAGCTTATACTTGCTTGCCACTGTCCTCCTTGGGTCGTTCTCCCTGTCTTCACCAAGTCCCTTTCATTATTGTGAGGGGAGGGCACGGAAGCAGGCTTAGATTTCCACGACATTGGATTTTCCAATTGCCTTTCTGCAATGTACTGTTCAATTGTCTTGTTTATTTTCTCACGCATCTGTGCATCAAACCACCCACACCCGTCATCCTCTGATTGTACTGACGAGGGAGGGTTGACAGGAGATGACTTCAATTGAACACCTTCCTTCACTTTAGCCTCCTCACTTGCAGCCACCAAGTCATCCAAGGGTTTGTAACATAACTCAAAGGAGAGTTTCCCCTTATTTGCCACTAACGGCTGGTTTAGTTGGACTTTACAGCCATCATTCTTCCCAAACTTCAGAACCTCATCATGCTTATAATTAGTTATTTTTAAGAATCGTATGGGCTTTGCCCATGATTTGTTGATTTTTTTCTTTTTGATGGGATCCGCTTTTTTACTGCTGAAAGGATCACCTGGCAACTTTCTTATTGGTACATCAGTTAGCTCAGGTTGGCCTCCCACGTTATTGAAGGCATCTTTGGATATCACTGCAGTTGTGCCGGTCACTATACTCTTTAAGCCCGCACAATTTGAGTCAGTCTGAATTTCTGACTCCAACTGTAGACTCCCATTTGTAACAACTTTGCATTCACCAAAAACAAAATGCTTAGGCTGAGCTTGCCTTTGGCTGCCATTACCAATCAGACTCTCAGTTTGTGACTCTGAATCTTTTAGACTACAGTGTCTGAAAATCTCAAATTGGGGTTCACAAGGTCTAGAACTGGACATGCCCTCTCTTTCATTGAATTTGTTTGTTAAATTAGTTAATAATATCGTCTGATAATTAATTTTTTGATCCATGACCTGGCAACTTTCTTATTGGTACATCAGTTAGCTCAGGTTGGCCTCCCACGTTATTGAAGGCATCTTTGGATATCATTGCAGTTGGGCCGGTCACTATGCTCTTTAAGCCCGCACAATTTGAGTCAGTCTGAATTTCTGACTCCAACTGTAGTCTCCCATTTGTAACAACTTTGCATTCACCAAAAACAAAATGCTTAGGCTGAGCTTGCCTTTGGCTGCCATTACCAATCAGACTCTCAGTTTGTGACTCTGAATCTTTTAGACTACAGTGTCTGAAAATCTCAAATTGGGGTTCACAAGGTCTAGAACTGGACATGCCCTCTCTTTCATTGAATTTGTTTGTTAAATTAGTTAATAATATCGTCTGATAATTAATTTTTTGATCCATGGCTTCATATAATTTAGCCAGTGATAGTATGGCTGAGTTCATTGCCAGAAGGGTTGAGCTCATTTCACCCTGTGCAACACTTTCCTCCAAATGGATATTACTACATCCCACAGCAGTATGTCCTTCCCGGGGTTTCTTTACTTGTCTCGGAGTAGGTAGGACAAATGATGATGGACTTATGGAGGTATCTTTGTCAGAAACTAGTGATGTATCAGGGGAAGCCTGAGGGATCTTGTTTGTCGGACTTTGAGGTTCGCATACTTCATCAGACACCTCTGGTGGAACCTGATTACTAATGTTTTGCATCCTAATTGGTGACAAATTATCAATCTGCATAAGATAACCTGTGTTAGAATGCACAAAGACCACTTCCTCTTCACTAGAAGACATCCCTGATAGGTTCATAAAGTTAAGAGCATCCTCATCTACTTGACCAGTTATACGTGTGTTATGAAAGGCCTCCCTTAGTCTATGCTGAGCAGCCACCGTACATTCTTTAGGTGGATTTTCAACAATTGTACCAAGTCTGTTACCTAGACCTTGAATATCATTCTCACAACGTTTGCTTTCATTTTCCATTGTAGTGTCTGAAATCATACTTACACCCTTTGTGCACTCAGTTGTTTGAGCAACGTTTTTGATGGCAGCCACTTCAAAATCAAGACGGGTGTTTAATTCATGGAGGTTAGCAAGTTTACCAGTCATTGCTTTAATTGGGAGCAATTTGTTATCCCTTGCACCAGTGGCAGCCCCCAAATTATAATATTGGCGAATATCACATCCTTTGGTGACAGAAAGGTTTCTAGCTTTATTTGCCATTTCCAATCACCCATGCGATTCGCGGGATGTTTCCTTTGCTGTTTTAATTGAGTAGCCGTGGCGTGAACCACAGGGGTATGAATTACTTTTGCTCCATCTTTAACTAACGTTAAATTTATTGCTGCAATTCCTGTTTTCAAGCTAAATTACATGATTTCACTTGCCTATGATATAGTCAGTGAATATCTGTAAAAATTCCTCAGGCGGTATGCACCTTTCTTTACACGGGAGAATGAGTTCCCCAAGAGAACAAGCCAAATCAATATGAAATGAAAATAACAACTAGATTACATAAACTACAATATAAACAACGAATTCTGTTTTAACTCCTGTTTTCATAGAGTTAAAGTTCGTTTGTGCAAACAGAGTACTATTATGAGCTCAGAGAGCGAACACAAAGCATATACAAATATGCAACAAAATAAAAATTAAAAATTAAAAGTCAACAAATACAAGCAAATACAAATATAAATAAAAATAAATAGATAGCCCTCACGTCTCTCGCTAATCTCGCTAGACAGCGAGACAGCAGTCGCTCAAAAACACTTGAGTGAAATGCACTTCAGCTAAATGCGCGCGCGCAAATGCGCGTGCGTTACGCTTATGTAGAATTCTGGGGGATAGTGCATGTCAGCGTCTGGATTGAAAGAGGAGTAGAGAAGACAAAAAAAGGGGGAGAAAAAGTTGAAAACCAGCAATTGGGGCTAAGTAGTGCTTCAAAAGACCAGTACCTTGCGGCTAAAAAGTCCATACCGCACAGTCCTATTGGATGCTCGCTCTCACTGGCAGCATCACGTGAGTCCGTTGCATGCAATTCCAAAATCGTCCACTTCAGTTAGCAGGGAGAAAGCAGGAACGCAGCGGCCCAACAGCGAGACAGCAGTCGCTCAAAAACACTTGAGCGAAATGCACTTCAGCTAAATGAAGGTTGGTAGGTCACATCATTATTTGAAGCCACCCCTTATTTGTATCATGCTCATGTTAACTCTATGAACCTTGCAAGCCATGAACAGGCAGTGTGTATTCTAGTCAGATTGCAGTCTCTGTTCGCCAGCAGGAAAACCTGAGGCTCTCTTTGATCCTTCGTAAATTCAGGTAACATCTCTCTCCGCTAGGACAGCCTTGGCAGGAGCTATCCTGGGAAAAAGGCTTCAAAGTGCACACCCTAAATAAAGGGGCCACCCTCTCCCCAGGGTGCTTCATAACAAAAGACCTTGAAGTGCCAACTAGAGAAGGGGCGGGTTTAGAGAGTCAGGCAGAGCACAACCAATGGAAGGAAGTATTCCTCCATGTGCTTTATTAGAGATGGGTCTTATTTCATTGTGATGGACAAAAATAGTAAAAGTCCCCATCAAAAGCGGTGTTCTGCTATGGCCAGATAATGTGGTGCATCATCCAAAACATTGATCGATGACATTCAAGTACAGCGCTCTTATAACTACATAGACTGATATGGTAGGATCTTCTCTAGATACTAAATCTGGGTTGCTGGTAGGAGAACAGTTTCAGAAGCACAGTCCGCTAGTTAAACATTTTTGAAGCACACCACTGCCCTATTTAGACCATTTAGACCCAAAGAATTCATGTTTGTAATTTTTAGATTATAATGCTGGACACATGTCTTTAAAGGGTATTTGCCGGGCCACAGAACTCTCATAAGACGATTCAGGATGATCAGCAAGGCCACAAAAGCTAATCTGCTCAACCAAATACGCCCCAGTGATGCAGTCATGATTAGCAAACTTCAAAGACCATCCTAATAACCTGCGTTTTCAAACAGGTTTCCTAAAGATTAGAAGTTGGGGTGTGCCCGATTCCCTTTCAGAGATTCAGGCAAAACTCCAAAAACAAGCCAATTGAATTTTCACACAGAGTTTGAATATTCAAGCCAATTGAATTTTCAAGCCAATTGAATTTTCACATGGCTCAGCAGATTGGCTGAACTACTTGCACTGGTGCCACATCCAAGACTGATTTGCACATGGGTGGCCCTCTTCAGTAAGAGTGAATCTGGGCTACAAAACGGATACAATTGAATTGTGACTAATGCCAGTGGCCCCAGTTAATTCTAAGTTTTCCGTAGTTCTCTCTTTGATCTATACAGTCAGTCTCCTTGAGTGGGAGAGGGTATACATCCTAGACGTGGGTCTCTAGCTCACTGTGCAGAGTGAAGCAAACTGTGCTGCACTGATATGGCCACAAGCTTTCTGGGGTTGCTTGCCTTCTAGTGCAGGGTGAGCATGGTCTAGTATCTTGGTCTGGACTCCCCCCATTAATGGCAGGACCATGACAGATGGCATATCGTCGGTTCCCTTCTGTAATGGAAGAGACAGGATAAAAACGACTGAATCAGAGCTTCACAGAGCAAACTGAGTGTTCCTAACTATTCAGAAATTAACATTCACCAGCTTTCTAAACTGTGACACACTTTTCAAAAATGATTTTAGATGGATTAGTAAAATCAGGATGGACATCAGCTGATATACGAGGAATACTGTTCTTAATTAACTATATGTAGGGTCTGCATATTAAGCTAAGTGGCCTGTTTCATGCATCGAGTAAGAAAGCAAAGTCCTAAATGGTATGGTTGTATTATTTTAGGATGCCATAAAAGACTTTTGATTTATCAACTTTGGCACTTCAATAGGAGATGGTTCAAAATCCATCTACCCTTATTTACCTGGGGTGATTCAAATCGAGAATTATACACCAACATACATTGTTAAAATATGTATAAATATACAATGAGCAAGGACGAACTAAAATAATAATTAGACGAGAATCAAAATGAATGCATTAACACCTGTGATATATATCATACATGGCAGAGAATGCCCTTAAAGAATGATGCCTTGTATTTAACTTGATGCAAGTGCCATTGGATTGCCTTTTCAGATATCCCTGGATCTTTCGAAGGTGGGGATATGGGGGTGGGGGGGGGGCAAAGTGTATGATGTGCATGCGGGAGGGCCTGTCCATATTACTTGGGAGTCAAGGCTGCAATCGAACCTAGCTGCTCTTCTCGTCTGTTGACATCACTGCATTGCATTTAGGCAGTGAATAACAGAGTGGCCCGTCGCCATCTGCAAATGATGTGACCCTTGAATGCATTTAGAAATCAGGTCGCAACACAGGTTTTACGTTTCTAGTAAAGAAGCATACGTCGGTCAAGGCAGTTTCTGAGAAAGCATTTAGAAACTGTATGTGGCCTTCCTCGAAAGTTGACCCCTATACATTCTTGTATATGAATGCACATATGGCACAACATGTCACAGGAACACATCGGAAATATGTGCCTGACCTACATTCAATGTGAGATGCTGTAATTGACATCGCAGAAATACACCTTTAAATAATAAACGTTTCACAAAAGAACATTAGACAGAAGGTATAACTTTCTATATTTTAAAATCCATTACGGAAATGCACACATAAAATATTTGTATTATAGAATACATAGAAACTTGTGTGGTCCTCACTCCAATGTTAGAACTTTTAATTTCTGTTCCGCAAATACACACACGACAAAATATTTCACAAATAAAAACATTCCAATGGTGTTGACCTCACTCAATTATAAGTCATGTATGTTTATCTATAAACACAATCCAAATATATCAGCAGCTCTCATGAGAGACTATTTACACATTGAGTTTGACGCCAGCACTGGTCTTGTAATTTCTATAGCCAGGATGCATAGATATCCTATAGAGGTTTGCTGTGATTTTAATAAAATGTGGAATAACTCATGCTAAAAATGCTAACTCTGACTGTGTACAAATGGTTATGGTGTCTGGTCAATGATGGGCCTTGCAATGGCCATTACTGAAAAGCACAGATTATGCAAGCTTGCCCAATAGAGTGGGCTTTAGTGAGCTTTGAGCTTTACTCTAATGAAAGGTTGGAAGCGTTCGCTGCAAGTCACATATTTGATTTGAAGTCTCAGGAGGATAGCTCAGGGGCAACGCATTCTCCTTCTTGGAAGCAAAACAACTCAGTGCAACACAGGTTCGATCCCGTGGTCTGTGCTTTGAAACCTCGAGATGTTAAGCACATTATAAATAACCAATTACAATTATAAAAATGTGACTTAATCTCAAAGTATGGAAGATGTGATTGTTGCGCTCGGGAAGTTGAATCGACAAATAATGGAGCCACTGGTTAAACCTAGCGGTTCTTACGCCCGACAACACAACTCAGGAACATTTTTCTTTGTGCACATCCTCCAAACAGATTTTTTGTTACAAAAAAAAATGCAGAACTTTAATATCAATAAATATGTTCTCATAACCTGAAATGTTCTTAATCCAATACATTTATTGTGTGACTTTCATATTTATCTGTAGTCAGCAAAACTGAACCTAAAAGAAAAATAATAAATGCGCACGGAAAAAAAAATAACTGTTAACATCAGAATTACTTGGGCTTGCAAAATTAGGAGAGCACCGTCAAATAAAGTACAAGGTTTCATTTAAAAAGTATATGGGAAATGTAGGTAACACATCATACCTGGAGAAATACACATCGTAGTCCTAAACCGGTGTTTGTAAACCCGCCATTACCTAAATGAAAGTGAGGAAATTCTTTGTTACAAAACCGGATTCACACATCCGTCTAGTGTGCTTGCTGAGCAAAGTTATCTTTTAGAACAGCAGGTTGTGTTGGTATAGTAGGTCACCATTGCGTAACTGCATGTAGAACTACTCCTCTGTGTTATGGTAATGATTCACAAAGACTTTAAGGGGTGGTACCTCTCACTTACTTTCTTGTGAGGAGTAAGTTAGCAGTAAGCCAGAGTTACTAATGGCAACTTCCTTGGTATTACTCCTAGTTACTTCTTTTTGGATCAAACCCGTATTTATACTAGCTATAGTTTCTTCAGGCTCTACTAGACGCGGCCACAGCATTTGGTGTGCATGTTACACCAATACCTTTTTCCCAAAGACCCTTTTCCCCCTGCCCAGTAGTAGAATACTTCCTCGACATTCCGTTTGGATATGCTATAGCAGCACTAAACGCCCACTTCAGCATGGCTTCCGCACCGGGATGTATTGCCTATCCTTACATGGCCATGGGCTTGCACGTTCATCCGGAAGTTCCATCTACCACAGAACTGCTATGAAAACAATGCAGCTCCTGTAAGAAAATGCGTCACAACTGTCTTTCCGTTGACCTGACGCCCCATAGCTTTCTTTTTTCTTGCTATCATTCCTTGTCTTGCTCAGCTCCTGCTCAGTATCCTTTTGCACTGCTTGCCTTCTCCTTGCTATTCTGGGCTGTCAGTCTGCTTCCATTGTTTCCGTACCTGCTATTCATGGGAAATGTGCTTTTACTCATGTATGAGCAACGTTACTTTTTGGATCCTTGCTTTGCTCTATCCTGAGCAATGTTACCTTTTAAATAACTGCCTTAGAAATGAATTGTATTGAGCCATCAACTGGAATTGCTCCAGTTTCCATGCAAGCAACTCTATATTCAGTAGAGATGTTCCCAGCTGGGTTTTCTTGTACCTTTAGACCTGGCTCTAGGACCAACCTCTCTCTCCCCCTGCACTACTAGGGGTCGTAGTGGTTGCCCAAAGGGACAGGCCCTTTCTCTTCCCTGAAAAACACAAGCTAACTCCACAGGAAAGGTGGCCAACTGACAAGTAGATGTGATCTCTTCAGGTGTAAAATATTTTTTTCCAATCCCTATCCCCAAAATAATTTTCCTGAAATAATTTCCAATATCTGTGGTGATGTAGTGGTGTGGCGATACCCACAATAAAAAGGATGTTAAGATGAATTTGTAGAATCTAGCCTGGTGGACGGATTTTAGGAGTACACCTTAGTTATACTAGAAGATCTGAGAGGTAGGCCAAACCCAATAAAGGTAGCAATGGAGAGCAGTCAAGGCTTATTCTCAGGAACGTCTGAGTGGAGTCAGGGGACCTCGATGAGTCCACAGAGTATGGCACACAATAATTCAAATTAGAGAGTCTGTTATATAAATACAGCATTTTATTCTAGGCCTTATGAATACACTGGAAAATGAATCTAACAGCTAGTATTATCACACAATACAAATATATAAATTCTTGATTCACAGAAGACTTACTAGCCCTTTGCACCAGCAAACGTCCAGCTCTAACCAAATGGCAGACTAAGTATATTGATTCCACTTTGGAAGAATTCAAAAGGCTTTGAAAGCAATATAAAAATGCTATTTTGAAGGCCAAGTCCAACTCCTTCAACCATCAGCGGATCACCAATGCTAACTCCAAAACTAAGGAAATGTTATCTATCTTTAAAGACCTCATCACCCCTTCCACCAGCCCCGATGAGATTATCAAAGACGAAGCTTGGTGTTCCAGCTTACAGGCAGCCCTGCTAAACAAAATTAAACTACACCAAGATAAAATACAATCTCAATTTAAAGCACTCACTAAACCCGTCCATCAGGCCACGCCCAGCACCACCCCCCACAAAACTTCCACCGCTCTCTTCTCCTTCAGAGACGTCTCAGAACCAGAAGTCATAAACCTCCTCCAACATCTCAAAGCATCCATGTGTAAAGGGGTCATCTGCCCCCCCCAACATTATGAAAGACCTCGATGAGTTCCTGACTCCCCTCATCACAACATTCATCAATGCTCTTTTACCACAGGTACTGTGCCATCCAACCTAAAAGAGGCCTGGGTCCGCTCCCTTCTAAAAAGAAATCCTTGGATCCTACTTCCCCAAATAACTACTACCCTATCACCACCTTCCCCTTCCTAATCAAGATCCTAGAAAAAGCTGCCCACAACCAGATCCAACACTTCTTAGAGTCAAACGCCAACCTAGGTAAAAGGCAATCAGGTTTCCGCAAAGGCCATGGTACCGAAATCTCCCTCCTAGACCTTAAAAATCAAACAACTAAGATAATGAACACAAGCAAACCAGCCCTTCTGCTGCTCTTGTATCTCTCGGCAGCGTTTGATCTCATTGATCATAAAATCCTTACCTCCCATCTCACCAATGCAGCTCACTTCTCCAAACAAGCCTCCTCTTTGATAACCTCATTCTTAGAAGGCAGAGCCATGAAGGTCTTCTGGGATCAGGCAAACACAGCGCCCGCCACCATCCACTGCGGATTCCCCCAGGGCTCCTGCACAGCACCTACTCTCTACAACCTGTTTACAAAGTCACTCTACGACAAACTGGACTCCCTCAGCATAGTTTACACTAACTATGCTGATGATACGCAAGTACTCCTCCCTCTCACCAAATCCTATGACCAAGACTCAGCAGCCCTCCTCAAATATATATCACCATCCAAGCTTGGATGGCAGCCAATGGGCTATGCCTCAAAGGAGATAAGACAGAGATCATCCTCATAGGCCCCAAAGAAATCCTGTCCAAACTCAACCAAAAATACTGCAACTTTACCATCGACAATACCACTATCCCTGTCTCCTCCTCTGTTAAGATCCTTGGAGTCTTGCTAGACTCCACCCTGTCAATGACACGACAGGTCACTGCTATTGCCACCTCCTCCGGCCACACCACTAAACTAATAAATGCCATTAAACCATTCCTATCCAACCAAAACTGCCTCTCCATTGCTCAAACCACAATTGTAGCTAAATTAGACTACTGCAATGCCCTCCTAGCAGGCACCTCAGCCAAAAATCTAAATAGGCTCCAAATAGTCCAAAACAACGCGCTCATAGCAGCTGTTAGTATTGCCAAAAGAGACCAAATCATGCAGGCTAGACAAGCTGCCCACTGACTCCCTGTAAAAGAGAGAATCACCTTCAAGACACCCACCTTAACGCATACATGCTTAAGCCTCTCTGCCTGCCCTACCTTTTCGTAAACTATCACCACAGATTCCTCCTCGCGTCCTAATTGAAGCCATTACACCAACCAACTGTGCACCCCACCCATCAGAAGAACCAAAGCAGGAGGGATTGGCTTTCCTCACCTAGCTGCCAAACTCTGGAGCGCCCTACCTAACGCTCTGAAGGCTGAGACCTCTCTTGCAGCATTCCACAAAGGCCTCAAAACCATACTGTTTAACTAACACTCTCCCATCCCATTCCCTCCCACTGACACTCTGCATGCTCCTGTACTTCCTTGTAACCTTGTATTCACTTCTTGCCTCACTGTCATGTAACTTAGTTTCTCTCTGTAACCATCACCGACTTCTTTTGTTTGTAACAGTGCCACAATGCCTCAGGGGTGAAAAACATTCCCTCTCGTATACATGAGCGAGTTGCACCCATGTCTACTAAAAATGAAAAAAGTTTGCCTCCTATATTGACGTCTACCCTTGGTGCCTCATGAGGATTATGCGTCACAGATAGCACAGAACACATCAAGTCTCCCAGTGAGCTGTCCTATTGCGGGTACCGCCTCATTCCGTTACATGTAAAAGGATTCCCTTGATCGACAGTGATGACCCCTATTCTAGGAGTTGTTGATTGCCTTGTACTTATGCTCTGCTGGATCTACATGGGCATGTGCTGTGTCTGCCCTTGTAGTGAAAGCACTGCTACCTGCTGTGTCTGCAAGCCTTCCTGCACTCTCAGCACTTGCTGCTGCTGCATCGTGTGATACTGAGCAAACCCATCACTATGCTGCTGTGAATATGTAGGCGGGTTTGACATCCCCCCTCTTAAGAACTGAGCATTTTGCACAAACACTTCACTTCTACACATACGAGCAAACTGCCTGTCATCCTACATGTCCAACATGTTGGCAGCCTCCTAATATGTCAATCCTGTATGTTTTGACCATCATTCTGCATATTTTGAAACCTACCTTGATTGTTCTGGAAGCTTCCCTGATTATTCTGCCAATTTCCTAGAGTATTCTGAAAACCTCTTCCTCCAAATCCACCCCTTCCACACAGAGTAAACCCATTATTAGTCTGATCAAACTGTCTTTGGTTATTCACCTGTGGCATATTTGCAATCTACTGTGGAGTTGACCCATCTACACTGGTCAAAATCACCCCTTCAATGGCATACTTAGACAGTTTTTTTCTGCACTAATTTTGCCTCCTCACTCTTTCGGGCATCGTCTTTCTTGCGATTCTTTTCCTGCAAGAGTTTACAATAATGTGCAATGGTCAGCTGAATCTCCAACCATGGTTTAGCCTCTATACCTACTAATTTCTTGAGCTGCTTCTGTACAGGGTCGGGTAGCCCTTGGCACAATATATGATAAAACACAGGTATACATTTTCCCCAAGCCTTGCGTGTCTCCAGGCTCCATGCCTCTTGAAAATTCTGAATGTAAAGAAGCGGATCATCTCCGTCCTGCATCTTTTTTGTCATTGCAGCTCCCATATCGGATGTGTCCGGATACAGTACTCTACGCGCTTTCCAGACTTCTGCCCTACAGTTATTAAATGGTGTTCCATCATGAGCAGTGTTGACTGTAGTCACATTAACAAGGGGGCTCCTGGGAGTCTCTCTGCCAGACATCAGTCCTGGTTATGAGAGCCTTACCCAGATTCTTTAGCTCACTATCTTTCATAGAGGAGAAATAGCCAAAACATATCAGTCTTTGTCCTGCCCTGGGCCAGTCCATTACCGAAATGCTAGGCAATTCTCCTCTGAACAAGAGTACCAACAGTAACCCCAGCCACGTGTTTCAGTCTGGTTGGACCTCATCAGTAGGGTGAAGCTGTGCCTCTCTAAGAATAGTGGGCATGGGGTCCACGTTTGGATTCCCCTAATAACTTAGGGTGAGACCCAAAGCTACTGTCATGATGCCTACCCCCGGGCATCTGGACAAAGCCCATCACCCTCGGGAGCAGGCATCCAGACATTTATTAAAACCTCAGCAGCCCCGGCTAGCGGCTATCTTGGTTCAGTCCTGACGCCTTAGGCGCCAGGCTCATAGTAGAAATCAGTCCTGGCGCCTAAGGCGCCAGGCTCATAGTCATTACTTACCTCAGGCAGACCATGCTGCAAATGAATCCAACCCAACTTGAAGCCTGGAGGGGACTATTTTACTACAGGTACTATTTTTTACTCGGGTGTGGTTCTAGTGACTTCTTACTTGGGACTACTTTTGAGGCTATTTAAACCACGCCCGACCAGCAACACACGCTTCGCATTATTCTGCATCCAGCAGCGTAACGCTCACTGTGCCTGCAAGTCAGTATCCAGACCTCTGCCACACCCGTCCTGAATTCGGAGCTCCCAGAGAAAAAGGAAAGAAGAGGCAAGGTTAGAAAACAAACTTTATTCCAGTTTCTCACCTGATTCCGGAAACATCACATCTCCGCACCTGGAAAAGACATTATGTCTGCACGCGTCGCATCGTCAGCTGCAGCGCCGCACCATACTCACCAGTCCTCACAGCGTCTTTTGATTCGGTGCTGCCTCCATCGTTTCTTCGCCGGACTCTGGCATCTGGGGACAAAAGAAATAGCAAGGTGAGCCAAGGGAGCCAACAAATACAATCTCTCTTACCACCATAGACTTACCTGATTTACCACTGGAGGCATTTTTCTTTAACTCTCCACTTCTTCATACGCCGCATCTGAAAACGGAGAGAAAACAACATGTTAAATACATACATCATTTACCGCACAGCATCAGGTAATACAGACTCTTACCTGAACGCCATCAGCGACCACAAGACCATCTTTTCTCAAATTCAACTGCAGATAAGAAAGGAATGGGACAAGAGTGAACATCGGACATATTGAACTCTATAAACCCTATACTTACTGGTCTTCGCCAGGAACCTCAGAGTCAATCCTCGTCCGGAACTCCCCAACGCCTTCTAACCAGTGAAGCAACTGGTATCTACGCGCCCCTGCAATCCACGCAGGATGGAGAGCTCATCTTTCAAGAATATAAGGTGAGAGTACTGGCAGTGGATTTCGGAGGTGATTAGAGGGGAGAACAGGGAGTTGCCATCACTAGAATCCACGGGTGGCTAAATTCCTCTCTCCACTTGCAGGAGAATACTTCTACGGGTCAAGCAGATGAGATTAGGAGGGCCAGTCCAGTCTGTCATCTCTGCACTACGCATCATGTTGGTGGAGGCCGCAGAAGTCTGGGTCTGACCGACGGCCCTGTGGGAGCCAGGTGAGCATACAGCTACTTAAATTATGCAAATTAACAAGGGGGGTCCTGGGAGTCTCTCTGCCAGACATCAGTCCTGGTTAAACGAGCCTTACCCACATTCTTTAGCTCACAGTCAAGCTTAAAGCTAGCTTTCACAATTACTTTGCTGCTTGCGTTTCTTTTGTGTCTGTAAATGTGTAATATAACTTGATATCTCCATCTGTTTTTGTGACATAAGCTTCTTATAGAATATCTGCATTATCTGGTCACTGCATCTCTTTTATGTAAGTCATCTTCAGCTCCATGTAGCACACATTGGCAATGGTTAGTGACATTACCATTCATCCTTGCCTCTTATTGGCTCTGCTTCTTCAGGGATTTCATTCAAATGGCCATCATGTTTCTTTGTATACAGATATGGTTTTCTCAATGCGTACCTTGGTTCCCGGATTCTCTTAGATACTGGAACTGTCACTGGTACTGGATTGAGTCCATACTCTGCTCTTTGTCGATTCAACTGTTCTGTGTATGTCATATACTCTGGTTAACAGCATACAGGTAAAAGGGGAGGGCGGTTGGGGTGGGGATACTTGGCTCCTCCTCTACAAGGGTATGCCTAGATGTGGGTCTCTAGCTCACTGTGCAGAGTGAAGCAAACTGTGCAGCACCGATATGGCCAAAGCCTTTCTGGGGATGCTTGCCTTCCAGTGCAGGGTGAGCATGGTCTAGTATCTTCGTCTGGACTCCGCCCATTAATGGCAGGACCATGACAGATGGCATATCGTCGGTTCCCTTCTGTAATGGAAGAGACAGGATAAAAACGACTGAATCAGAGCTTCACAGAGCAAACTGAGTGTTCATAACTATTCAATTATTACCATTCACCAGCTTTCTAAACTCTGACACACTGTTCAAAAATTAGTTTAGATGGATAAGTAAAATCAGGATGGACATCAGCTGATATCCGAGTACTACTGTCCTTAATTAACTATATGTAGGATCGGCCTATTAAGCTAAGCGGCCTGTTTCATGCATCGAGTACGAAGGCAAAGGCCTAAGTGTTATGGTTGTATTATTTCTGTTCTGCCATAAAGGACTTGTGATTTATCAACTTTGGCACTTCAATTGGAGCTGATTCAAAATCCATCCCCCCTAATTTACCTGGGGTGATTCAAAAGAGGATTATAGACCAAAAAAAACATTGTCAAAATATGCATAGATATACAATGAGCAAGGACAAACTAAAATAATTATTAGACGAGAATCAAATGAATGCATTGATTAACACCTGTGATAAATGCCATACATGGCATAGAATTCCACTTAAATAATGATGCATTGTATTTAAATTGATGCAAGTGCCATTGGATTGCCTTTTCAGATTGCCCTGGATCTTTCGAAGGTGGGGATGTGGGGGGGGGGCAAAGTGTATGATGTGCATGCGGGAGGGCCTGTCCATATTACTTGGGAGTCAAGGCTGCAATCGAACCTAGCTGCTCTTCTCGTCTGTTGACATCACTGCATTGCATTTATGCAGTGAATAACATAGAGTGGCCCGTCGCCATCTGCAAATGATGTGACCCTTGAATGCATTTAGAAATCAGGTCGCAACACAGGTTTTACGTTTCTAGTAAAGAAGCATACGTCGGTCAAGGCAGTTTCTGAGAAAGCATTTAGAAACTCTATGTGGCCTTCCTCGAAAGTTGACCCCTATACATTCTTGTATATGAATGCACATATGGCACAACATGTCACAGGAACACATCGGAAATATGTGCCTGACCTACATTCAATGTAAGATGCTGTAATTGACATCGCAGAAATACACCTTTAAATAATAAACGTTTCACAAAAGAACATTAGACAGAAGATATAACTTTCTATATTTTAAAATCCATTACGGAAATGCACACATCAAATATTTGTATTATAGAATACATAGAAACTTGTGTGGTCCTCACTCCAATGTTCGAACTTTAAATTTCTGTTCCTCAAATACACACACGACAAAATATTTCAAAAATAAAAACATTCCAATGGTGTTGACCTCACTCAATTATAAGTCATGTATGTTTATCTATAAGCAAAATTCAAATATATCAGCAGCTCTCAGGAGAGACTATTTACACATTGAGTTTGACGCCAGCACTGGTCTTGTAATTTCTATAGTCAGGATGAATAGATATCATATAGAGGTTTGCTGTGATTTTAATAAAATGTGGAATAACTCATGCTAAAAATGCTAACTCTGACTGTGTACAAATGGTTATGGTGTCTGGTCAATGATGGGCCTTGCAATTGCCATTACTGAAAAGCACAGATTATGCAAGCTTGCCCAATAGAGTGGGCTTTAGTGAGCTTTGAGCTTTACTCTAATGAAAGGTTGGAAGCGTTCGCTGCAAGTCACATATTTGATTTGAAGTCTCGGGAGGATAGCTCAGGGGCAATGCATTCTCCTTCTTGGAAGCAAAACAACACAGTGCAACACAGGTTCGATCCACGATCTGCGCATTGAAACCTCAAGGTGTTAAGCACATTATAAATAACCAATTACAATTATAAAAATGTGACTTAATCTTGTATTGAAGATGTGATTGTTGTGCTCGGGAAGTTGAATGGACAAATAATGGAGCCACTGGTTAAACCTAGCGGTTCTTATGCCCGACAACACAACTCAGGAACATTTTTCTTTGTGCACATCCTCCAAACAGATTTGTTGTTACAAAAAAAATGCAGAACTTTAATATCAATAAATATGTTCTCATAACCTGAAATGTTCTTAATCCAATACATTTATTGTGTGACTTTCATATTTCTCTGTAGTCAGCAAAACTGAACCTAAAAGAAAAATAATAAATGCGCACAGAAAAAAAAATAACTGTTAACATCAGAATTACTTGGGCTTGCAAAATTAGGAGAGCACCGTCAAATAAAGTACAAGGTTTCATTTAAAAAGTATATGGGAAATGTAGGTAACACATCATACCTGGAGAAATACACATCGTAGTCCTAAACCGGTGTTTGTAAACCGCCATTACCTAAATGAAAGGGAGGAAATTCTTTGTTACAAAACCGGATTCACACATCCGTCTAGTGTGCTTGCTGAGCAAAGTTATCTTTTAGAACATCAGGTTGTGTTGGTATGGTAGGTCACCATTGCGTAACTGCATGTAGAACTACTCCTCTGTGTTATGGTAATGATTCACAAAGACTTTGAGGGGTGGTACCTCTCACTTACTTTCTTGTGAGGAGTAAGTTAGCAGTAAGCCAGAGTTACTAATGGCAACTTCCTTGGTATTACTCCTAGTTACTTCTTTTTGGATCAATCCCGTATTTATGCTAGCTTCTAAAAGATGGGTGATTAGAGGTTATATAGTGAACGACTTTAGTTAAGAGAGAGCTATGGTGATCGCATTTAATGCAACAAAATCCTTGAAATTCAAAGTCATGACCATCTTCACTCAGCATCCCCCATGCCCCCGTAGACGCCCCCCATGATATAATCGTTTATGTCATTGTACATTCTTTCTGTAATATTATTTAATGTGATCATGGACTTTGAAACAGGGTGTCACTGAGTGAAGATGATCATGACTTCCCAAATCCACTGAATTTTAAGGGTTTTGTTGCATTACATTTGATCACCTTAACTCTCTCTTAGCTATAGTTTCTTCAGGCTCTACTAGACGCGGCCACCGCATTTGGTGTGCATGTTACACCAATACCTTTTTCCCAAAGACCCTTTTCCCCCTGCCCAGTAGTAGAATACTTCCTCGACATTCCATTTGGATATGCTATAGCAGCACTGAACGCCCACTTCAGCATGGCTTCCGCACCGGGATGTATTGCCTATCCTTACATGGCCATGGGCTTGCACGTTCATCAGGAAGTTCCGTCTACCACAGAACTGCTATGAAAACAATGCAGCTCCAGTAAGAAAATGCGTCACAACTGCCTTTCCGTTGACCTGACGCCCCATAGCTTTCTTTTTTCTTGCTATCATTCCTTGTCTTGCTCAGCTCCTGCTCAGTATCCTTTTGCACTGCTTGCCTTCTCCTTGCTATTCTGGGCTGTCAGTCTGCTTCCATTGTTTCCGTTCCTGCTATTCATGGGAAATGTGCTTTTACTCACGTATGAGCAACCTTACCTTTTGGATCCTTGCTTTGCTCTATCCTGAGCAATGTTACCTTTTAAATAACTGACTTAGAAATTAATTGTATTGAGCCATCAACTGGAATTGCTCCTGTTTCCATCCAAGCAACTCTATATCCAGTAGAGATGTTCCCAGTTGGGTTTTCTTGTACCTTTAGACCTGGCTCTAGGACCAACCTCTCTCTCCCCCTGCACTACTAGGGGTCGCAGTGGCTGCCCAAAGAGACATACCCTTTCTCTTCCCTGAAAAGCACAAGCTACCTCCACAGGTAAGGTAGCCAACTGACAAGTAAATGTGATCTCTTCAGGTGTAAAATATTTTCTTTTCCAATCCCTATTCCCACAATATTTTTCCTGAAATAATTTCCAATATATGTGGTGGTGTGCTCATACCCACGATAACACGGATGTTAAGATGAATTTGTAGAATCTAGCCTGGTGGACAGATTTTAAGAGGACACCTTAGTTATACTAGGAAATCTGAGAGGTAGGCCAAACCCAATAAAGGTAGCAATGGAGAGCAGTCAAGGCTTATTCTCAGGAACGTCTGAGTGGAGTCAGGGGACCTCGATGAGTCCACAGAGTATGGCACACAATAATTCAAATTAGAGAGTCTGTTATATTAATACAGTATTTTATCCTAGGCCTTATAAATACAATGGAAAATGAATCTAACAGCTAGTATTATCACACAATACAAATATATAAATTCTTGATTCACAGAGACTTGACTTACTAGCCCCTCACACCAGCAAACATCCAGCTGTAACCAAATGGCAGACTAAGTATATTGATTCCACTTTGGAAGAATTCAAAAGGCTTTGAAAGCAATATAAAAATGCTATTTTGAAGGCCAAGTCCAACTCCTTCAACCATCAGCGGATCACCAATGCTAACTCCAAATCTAAGGAAATGTTCTCTATCTTTAAAAACCTCATCACCTCTTCCACCAGCCCCAATGAGATTATCAAAGACGAAGCTTGGTGTTCCAGCTAACAGGCAGCCCTGCTAAACAAAATTAAATTTCTCCAAGATAAAATACAATCTCAATGTAAAGCACTCCCTAAACCCGTCCATCAGGCCATGCCCAGCACTGCCCCAACAAACCTTCCACCACTCTATTCTCCTTCAGAGACTTCTCAGAAGCAGAAGTCATTAACCTCCTCCAACATCTCAAACCATCCATGTGTAAAGGAGACATCTGCCCCCCCAACATTATCAAAGACTGCGATGAGTACCTGGCTCCCCTCATCACGACATTCATCAATGCTCTTTTACCACAGGTACGTTCCCATCCATCCTAAAAGAAGCCTGGGTCTGCTCCCTTCTAATAAAAACATCCTTGGATCCTACTTCCCCAAATAACTACTGCCCTATCACCACCTTCCTCTTCCTAATCAAGATCCTAGGTAAAGAAGCCCTCAACCAGATCCAACACTTCTTAGAGTCAAAAATCATCCTAGGTAAAAGGCAATCAGGTTTCCGCAAAGGCCGTGGTACCGAAACCTCCCTCCTAGACCTTAAAAATCAAACAACTAAGATAATGGACACAGGCAAACCAGCCCTTCTACTGCTCTTGGATCTCTCGGCAGCGTTTGATCTCATTGATCATAAAATCCTTACCTCCCATCTCACCAATGCAGCTCACTTCTCCAAACAAGCCTCCTCTTTGATAACCTCATTCTTAGAAGGCAGAGCCATGAAGGTATTCTCGGATCAGGCAAATGCAGCGCCCACGACCATCCACTGCGGAGTCCCCCAGGGCTCCTGCACAGCACCTACTCTCTACAACCTGTTTACAAAGTCACTCTTCGACAAAATGGACTCCCTCGTCCTAGCTTACACTAACTATGCTGATGATATGCAAGTACTCCTCCCTCTCACCGGATCCTATGACCAAGACCCAGCAGCCCTCCTCCAAATATATACCACCATCCAAGCTTGGATGGCAGCCAATGGGCTATGCCTCAATGGAGACAAGGCATAGATCATCCTCATAGGCCCAAAAGAAATCCTGTCCAAACTCAACCAAAAATACTGCAACTTTACCACTGACAATACCACTATCCCCGTTTCCTCCTCTGTGAAGACCCTTGGAGTGTAACTAGAATCCACCCTGTCAATGACATGACAGGTCAGTGCTATTGCCTCCGCCTCCACCCACACCATTAAACTAATAAATGCCAGTAAACCATTCCCATCCAACCAAAACTGCCTCTCCATGCTCAAGCCACCATTGTATCTAAATTAGACTACTGCAATGCCCTCCTAGCAGCCACCTCAGCCAAAAATCTAAATAGGATTCAAATAGTCCAAAACAACACGCTCAGAGCAGATCTTGCTATCCCCAAAAGAGACCAAATCATGCAGGCTAAGCGGGCCACCCACTGGCACCCTGTAAAAGAGAGAATCACTTTCAAGACCCGCCCCCTTAACGCAAAAATGCTTAAGCCTCTTCGCCAGCCCTACCTTTTCGGAAACTATCACCAGAGATTCCTCCTCATGTCCTAATAGAAGCCAACATGCCAACCAACTATGCATCCCACCCGTCAAAAGAACCAAAGCAGGAGGGATTGGCTTTCCTCACCTAGCTCCCAAAATCTGGAACACCATACCTAATGCTCTCCAGGCTGAGACTTCCCTCACAGCATTCCACAAAGGTCTTAAAACCATACTCTTTAACTAACACCCCCATCATCTCACCCTCCCACTCTCACTCTGCATGCTCCTGTACTTCCTTGTAACCTTGTATGCACTTCTTGCCTCACTGTCATGTAACTAAGTTTCTTTCTGTAACCATCAACAACTTCTTTTGTTTGTAACAGAGCCACGGTGCCTCAGGGCTGATGCATGCTTTATAAATGTTAATAAATAAATACATTGTTGTGCAAACATTCACTCTTGGTCTGGGTGATCTCCTTAATATGTTCGGTTGATCTTGTCACTTTTATGAAGGGATTAACACCTGTGTTTTCCCAAGAGTATAAGTACATTTCAAAACAAAAGTGCTGGAGAAAAGAAAGAATTTGGAAGACCCAATGATTAAGCAAAAATATATATTTTTTGTTTTTATTCACAAAAGTTAACCACAGGAATATCTTCATGTAGGCTCATCTGTGAGCCTCTTGTCCTTAGTATTGTCCTCTTTATATCCTCTTCTTAGTATTTCCTCTTTGTGTCCTGTCCTCTAATATGTCCTCATTTTTCATTATTTGCTGGTCATCTTTTATATCCTCATATATCCTCATGAATCCTTGTTTCCTGGTCCTCTTTTATATCTTCTCTTTTATATCCTCTACCTTTCACCACCTCTGTGTGGCTCTTCAGGAGGAAACTTTCAATATTGATATTGAAAGCTATATGTGTGTCCAACTGTAAAGTCCAATCTAAAAGGTAAATAGAAACAACAATGTTTTGGTGATGGTAGTCATGGTATAGGTAGTCTCATTGGGTTTGAGTTGGGTTAAAAAAGAAAGAAATTTCCCCGTGAATTTTTGGTTATATTGTGAAAAAGAATGACATTTTGCCATGAGTTTTGGTGAAATTGTACTATTTTAGCTAACAGTGTATAAAATACTTTCCTGTGCCTTATTGTTTCATAGGCTGGTTAGATGGGGAGCCTTGTTTCTCAAAAGTAATAACTGCACCCATAGGTTGTTTGGTGCTTGATGTGAATACTAGAAAAAAAATATATAAAACCAATAAGGTATCTAAGTATGGTGATCAATCTGTTTAAGAGAAATGCAGAGGTAAAAAATGTGACATGACAACAGTCAGAAATGGGTTTTATGAGTAAAGGCCCAACAAGACAAGATTACCATTATAACTATTTGCTATGCCTTACCTTTAAAGGAAAAAGTCGAGATTTCTCTCAATGCAGGCAGATACAATGGTCCCTGCTTGTTTGGACATGAGCGGCAAATGTTTACAAAGAGGCCGCTTATATCACGGTAAAATGTGTGATGTCATCACATCAGTGACCTGATGGCGTCATTGCATATGCACACACGTACGCGTCTCAATTAGTTTAATGTGGGGCAACGTGTACCGATATTAAGAGGGTTGATGTCTTTTCTTCACAATCAAGGAAATTAATATTGAATATTTTATGAAATGCACAAATGTGTGCATAAGATTAATTGTTGTCAAAGAGGAATGGAAAAGCACGGTAAAGAGAAAAATATAATGTTCCAAAATCTACATTGAAACAATGTTTAAATTGTTTGTTAATGTTTGTGCTCAGAGTCTAAAATCTTCATAATCAGAGAATCGAGTAGCCTTTTTTTTGCAGGAATTGCCAATGCTCACTGTCTTGGATAAGACTGCTGTTGCAACTGTCCATTCAGGTTATCCACTTTGATTCCAGCTGTCTCAGTTTTTGGATCTTATTTCCTCTTTGTACGGTATCCTTAGTTGTTGAAAGACCTAAGAATTTAGGGTCCTCAATTTTCTGATGCTGAGGTTCTTGGTTATGTTGGCCAGCAAATCAATATCTTGTATCCTTGTTTTTTTACAGCTCTTAGATGCTCCATGATTCGAAGTTTAAGTTTGATGATGGTACTTCCAATGTACCATTTTCCGCAATGGCAAAGGATTCCGTATACTACACATTTTGTGTTGCAGTTGATTAACTTATACATCTTTTGTGTAAAGCCATTTGATAATAGGATTGATTTAGTATTGCACAATATTTGTGAACGTAGTTTCCAGCTGCCACATTTGTGGTTCCTAGAGATAGCTGGAAGTTTCCATAATGATTGGATTGGTACTATTGGTTTGGACTTGAAAGGTTGCATGTACCTTGAGCTGATGAGTGTTTTAATGGTTGCTGTTTTACGAATGTTATTGCTGTTTTTTTGTCTAGATGTTTTGATAGGGTAGGATCTAGTAGAAGAATTTTCCAGTGTTTGCTGAGTATTTTTCTGATTTTAAAATGGTCCGAAAAGTATTTCGTCACCAGTCTGATTTTTCTTTCTTTCAAATTCTTCTTCAAGGTGGTTTCTTTATCCACTAGCAGTATTGCTCTGTCTTTGTTTAGTACCTGGATTTTGCTGTTTTTAATATCGATGCCATGTGCCTTCTTTCTTTAAATATGCATTCACTGTTTTCCAAGTGTTTTTTGAATTTGGGATCTTCGCTGCAATTTCTTTTAACACAAAGACATTCTCCATAGGGAATGTTTTTAAGTGTATAATTTGGATGATTGCTGTGGGCATGAAGAATGCTGTTGTCAGCTGTTGTCTTGATGAATACAATTGTATGAATTTCATGATCGTGTACATACATTTCCAAATCAAGAAAGCTTATTCTCTCTGTACTGTCTTGCATGCTAAATTTAATATTGCAGTCATTATCATTCAAATATTTTGTATATTTCAAAAGTGAGTTTGTCTCAGTTCCAAATTATCAGAATATCATTGATATAACGCCCCCAGAATACAATATTTTCTGTTTCTGTGAAAGCCTCATGTGTCGAAGCATTCCCCAATTCGAACTAACCCATGAATACATTTGCATAAGGGGCCAAACTTTCTCCCATGGCAGTTCTCTGTGTTTGATGGTAAATTTGGTTGTCAAAGCAAAAAATGTTGTTCATGAGGGTAAATCGGAGCACTTCAATGATTATTTTGTTTTGTTCAAAGAATGATACAGATCTGGATTTGAGGAAGTATACTTTTGCTGTTATACCCTTGTCATGTTTAATACAGGTGTAAAGCGAAGTCACATACAGAGTTACCAATCTATATTTCTCTTTCCACATAATTTATTCTATTTGTTGAATCACATGTTTTGTGTCTTTAATATATGAGGCTAATTCTTTAACCAATGGATTCAAACATCTATGTATTCTGTTATTTTCTTGGTTATTGAACCAATTCCATTGATAATGGGTCTTAAAGGGGAAAATGTGAGATATGTTTTATGAATTTTTGGCAGGAAGTAGATTGTCACAAGAGTTGGAAATGTGTTGGTAACATGTCCATATTCTTCATCATTGAGAAGGCCGAGCTGGTGCCAGTTTTGGCTCAATTTCTTCCATGAGTCTCTGATATCTTTCAATGGATTGAGAGGTTAAAGTTGGTAAGATTTAGTGTTCCTTAGTTCTTTGTTTGCCCATTTTATGTAGTTCACTCTGTTCATGATCACTATTTTGCCACCTTTATTGGCAGATGTTGTAATAAAGCCATTGTTGTTCTTGAAACCTTTGACTGCCTCTCTTTATGCATATGTAAGATTGCATTTTAGAAGTTTCTAAATTGAATTGATATACAGATTTCTAAGATATTCTGTAGCTGCCTTGTTGAAAATGCTAATTGCATTAAATATTGCTATACATTTAGATTTAGCTTTTAAATCACTGTTTTCTGTTTGGAAGATATCAATATCTTGTTCAATGACGAGATTCTGCATTGTGAATTCTTTGTCTATTCCTTAATATTTATTAGGGTGATAGTGTCTTCAGCCACAGTTGATGATGGTATTGATGATGCTGTTGTATGTTCTGTATTGGTGTCCCGGGCAACTTAAACAACTTTTAAAGTTTAAAACATCTACAAAATTTGTATAAATCTACATTGATGTCAAGGTAATCATAGCAATTCGTAGGACTGAACGGCATCCCTTTGATTAATGCATAGAAGAGGTCTTTGGATGGTGTAAGGTTTAAAAGGTTTACTGCTAGGTCTGTACTCTGATCAGTTTGTTTTTGCATGACCTTGTTGTGACTCCTGCTTGGTCCTCTTCTGGACTTCTTCCCTGCCCTTTTGCCCCTATCGTGGAGTTTGATGGAGTTAAAATATTTGCTCTTGCATTTGTATTCATTGTGAAGCTGGGTTGGGACTGATATCTTCTTATGCCTTGTTTGTGTCTCTTGAGCTCCTCTAAAAAAGGGCAATCAATCATGGATTCTGTGGGGCACTGGTCCTTATTGAGGTCTGTATTGCTTCGACTTTCTGATAAGTCTTCTGTCTCTGATGAGTATCCAAGTCCAATCTAAAAGGTAAACAGAAACAACAATGTTTTGGTGACAGAAGTCATGTTATAGCTAATCTCATTGGGTTTGAGTTGGGTGAAAAAGAAAGAAATTTCCCCATGAGTTTTGGTTATATTGTGAAAAAGAAAGAAATTTCCCCATGAGCTTTGGTTATATTGTATTATTTTAGCTAATAGCGTATGAAAGACTTACCCATGCCTGATAGGATGGTTAGATGGGTAGCCTTTTTTCTAAAACGTATACTGCACCGATAGATTTCTTGGTGCTTGATTTGAATACTAGAAAAATAAAAATATAAATCCAAAAAGGTGTCTAAGTATGGTGATCAATCTGTTTCAGGAGAAATGCAGAGGTAAAAAATGTGATAGGATGACAGTCAGAAATGTGCTCTGTGAGTAAAGGCCCAACAAGAAAATATTACCATTAAAACTATTTGCTATGGTTTACCTTTAAAGGAAAATGTTGAGATTTCTCTGCCGGCAGATACCATGGTCATAGCTTGTTTGGCCGCGAGATGCAAATATTTACAAAGAGGCTGCTTATATCACGGTAAAATGTATGATGTCATCACATCACATACGCAACACAGTGGCGTCATCACGTACCCACAACGTACATATCTAAATTTGTTTAATCCGGTGTAACGTGTACTGCCAATTAGAGGGATAATGTCTTTTCATCACAATCAACTTAAGTATCTTGAATATTTTATGAAATGCACACATGGGTGCATAGGATTGTTGTCGAAGAGAAAAAATGCAAAAGCATGGTAATGAGAATGTCCCAAAATCTACATTGAAACAATATTTGAATTTTCTGTTAATGTTTGTGCTCAGGGGCTAAAATCTTCATAATCAGGGACGTTTTTTTTTTATAGGAATGACCAATACTCATTGTCTTGATTAAGACCGCTGTTACAACTGTCCATTTAAGGTTATCCACTTTGATTCTAGCTGTCTCCGTTTTTGGATCATATTTCCTCCTCGTAAGGCATCTTTAGTTGTTGAAAGACCTAACAATTTAGGGTCCTCAATTTTCTGATCCTGCTGTTCTTGGTTATGGTGGGCAGTTAATGATATCTTTTATCCTTGTTTTTTTTTATAGCTCTTAGATCCATGATTCGTAGTTTAAGTTTTCTGATGGTACCATTGTACCATTTTCCGCAATGGCAAAGCATTCCGTATATTACAACATTCTTTCTGTTCTCAGGCGCTTTTGATTAGTAAGAAAGAACTATTTTCAGATATAAAGCAAATATATATAATCACCATAGGTTCAAATAGTCGTCAGATAACGAAATCAAGCAAAGCAGGTAAATTAGATTCAGTAAATGATGGGAGCCAATCACAAAAGCGGTATTCTATCTTGAGAAGTCCAAACCCTACGATGTGTTTCTCACCAGAATGAGTTCTCTTCATATAGGATGCAATGGGCTTGTGGTGGTTTCAAACTATATAAAAGTTCTACAACAATTTTACCAGAGGTAATTAAGAGTTCTCCTTTCTTACAGACCCAAGGCTAACCCAGGGGCAGGATACTTGACTCAGGTTCAATGGCCAAAAGTGAGTGGAATGCAGAGAGGAGATAAATGCAAAGGTGGAACACCACACCTAAGAACCACACCTAAGGGCAACTCCTGTCTGGCCCTTTGCACCAGGAATCAGCAGGAACGATTCCCCCATGATGGCCACTGACCCTGCACCCAGCATGGTTGGTAGAGCTTCTTCCCAGGCTCACTAGCAAGGTATGAAATGCTCCAAGATGACTGTCACTTTTGTGTCCTGCACTGATAGCCTCATTCAGCCTGGTTCTCCCTTCCCTTGGGCTAATCATGCCAGCAACACTGCCTCTATTGTTGCAGCACCATCTGATTGGCTGATGGGCGATTACAAATTCAGAAGTGAAATTTGCTGGCAGGCGAAGCCGGTACACCACACCGAAGGAACACACCTACAGCCAACTCCTGTCTGGGCCTGTCCACCAGGAATTAGCAGGAGTAATTCCCCCATGATTGCCACTGGCCCTGTACCTAGCATGAATGATGGAGCTTCTTCCCTTGCTTAACAGCAAGGTATGGAGCACTCTAAGATTGCCACTGCTTTTGTGCCCTGCTCTGCTAGTCTCCTTCACCCTGAGGCTTGTCTCCCTGGGGCTGATCATGCAAGTAACCGATTGGCTGATGGGTGATTACAAATTCAGAAATGAAATTTGCCAGCAGGCGAAGCCGGGACACAACACCAAAGGACCACATCTAAGGGCATCTCCTTTCTGATCCCGTCCACATAGGAATCAGCAGGCGCGATTCCTCCATGATGGACACTGACCCTGCACCCAGCAAGGTTGATGGAGCCTATTCCCTGGTTCAACAGCAAGGTATGGACTGCTCTAAGATGGCAGCCGCTTTCGTGCCCTGCACTGCTATCCTCATTCAGCCTGGGGCTCCCCACCCTTGGGTTTATCATGCCAGCAACACTGCCTCCGTGGTTGCAGCTTGCAACAACAGGGTAAATTCAAAAACATACTGGGAAACCTGATGCCTTCCCTAACCATTTATCAAACAGTCTTAGACCACAACATAAACGGTTCTTCGGGAGAAAGGATTGATATGGACTGTATTGTCTCATGATTACGAGAGAACAGGTAGAGAAACAATGTCCTGACTGTCCCCTGACTGTATGTTTAGGCACCATGTTAATTAGCGGGCCATCACAGCTAGTTCCTGCCACTAAATGGATTAATTGAGTCTTTGGTTACATGCATTCAGACAGAAAATCCACATCTGTTCTCGCCTAAACAGAATATCGTTGAAATTACCACCTCATATGGGAGGCTTGATTTTTTCTATATTGGTCCATTTAAAGTCTTCTGTAATGTGGCCTGCAGCCACATTGCGCGCTAATCAACGTGGTGCCCACAGATACATACCCACCACAGAGAGAGAACTTGAATGGTTTCCCTCTTACAAGAAGATCACATTGGGAGACACTGGCACAAAAGCAGGAAGAGATAAACAACAGACCATCTTAATATGTGCCCTGATAATCAAAACTTGAGATGGCTCTAGCTGGTTTTATTATTCTGTCCAGCATAGTCCAAGGTGAAATGTGCACATTCAATACACTTTAACACTTTCACTGAGACTGGCTAATTTACCACTCTCCTCGTTTATAACAATATCACACAGCGGTCCATGCGAAAAAGGCAAGGTAAGCAACCGCCATCCTAAAAGTAATGCTACATAACTGTATGACGAGGCTTACCACCACTATTACACCCTATAGTCAGGATAACCCTGCGCAACATCCCCGGAAGTACAGCGCTACCAAGCGTCATACTAGCAAGCCGCTAGCTATTTTACCTTCCAACATCCCACTAGCTCCGAACTATCTCCCACCACCTAAAACTGGCAGACAGCCTAGCCCAACTTCAATGAGAAACAATTCTATCCATGCCCCATCCAGTCATGACAGTACCATCTCCCAGATCCTCCCCTCCACTAAGAATAGTACTGCTAGGGCCACTAAAAACACCCTCCAGCCTGCCCTCCCACTTAAATGTTCACTAATAAATGCAAGATCTATGCACGCCCATCCGTGAGATATCCATGACCTTATTTTGGTAAACAACCTACATCTGCTAGACGTCTCAGAATCCTGCCTACACGACACATCAGGCTCCAACCTATCCATTGCCATCCCTCCCAACTACACCATCTTACTCTCTGACAGGCCTGGTGCTAAAGGTGGAGAGTCGCCATCATCGCTAAATATTCACTCGCCATCGGATCACCTAAACCTCGTAGCTTGATAACTGCGACATACTTACTGTTCATTAAATTACCTCTATCCCACACTGACACCATAACCTTGCACCTGATATACTGCCCGCCTGGCCATCTCCTCTCATTTGAATAGAATATCCAAGACTTACTCAGCATTGACATTAAGCCCACTTCTAAATTGATTATCCTAGGCGAGTTCAGCCTAGGTTTCAATGACCCAGAAGACAAAAAAGCATACTCCGTAGCCAGTTCCCACCGAATCCTAGGCTTAGAACAGTGCATAACTGCGCCTACCCACACATAAGGTTGAATTCTCGATTGGCTAACCAAGCTCAACTGTCAAGTGACTGTCCTCTCCAACATACCATGCCCCTGGAAGGATCATCATCTTATAACATTCTCAATTCCCCACAAAAGCCCCTGCTTCCCCACAGATCACCCATGCCACCCACCATAGCCTGGAGCACACGCAATCTCACATAAAGACTGCATCTTACCTTTTCTGAACACACTGCAACCTCAGCTTCTATATCACCATGATCGTGACATGCTGGCAAATTTCTATGCCAATACCATGTCTCATGCTGTCGACACCATTTCCCCTTCGTGCTCAGCAAAACCAAACGTACAACACACCGCAATTCCTGGTTCACCGCTAATCTTTAAGCTCTCTGCACCAAAAAACGTGAAGCTGAGGCCAAGTGGAGGAAGTCACTCTCTAACACTCACATCATTGTGCTCCCAGGCCACTAAAACCTACAAGCTAGCCATCATCCAAGCAAAAGCCACCTCCTTCAACACAAGAATTACCATGGCCAACTCTAATACGCATGTACTGATCTCATTTCCGACAGAACTTAAGTCACCCTGCCACCCTACACTTGACTTCTTAAAAGACGAGTCATGGTGCACCAAGGTCCAAAACACCCTCCTTTACAAAATGCCTTTGCTCCATACAAAAATCCAACTGAAGCAAGCATCCACATGCACTAACAATATGCCACTGCATCAAAGCTCCATGCCCAAAGCAGTGCCCAACACCCCTCCATACAACTTATCTAGAGTTTCAGAAGGAGAGATCAGCACTCTACTAAAACGTCTGAAACCTTTCAGATGCAAGGTAGATGCTTGCCCTGCAACAATTGCAAAATATTGCATGGAGGCCGTAATTCCATTCACCACCACATTCATTAACTCCTTCTTAACTTCATTAACTACTAGTGGGACCAACACACTACCTACACACTACTCAGGCTCTTACGAGATCAGGCAGAGGAGAAGGGCTCCACTGGGCTGGATACAGGAAGGGATGCTGGACCACTCCAAGAGCCATCTTTGGATCTTTAGCAGGCTGCTCTTCTTTGCGGTTTCTTGGCTCCAACGCAGAGCTGAAGAAATGGCTTTAGTTGTCCTCCTTTTATCCAATATTCAAGCTAGAAGTAAGTCCAAGCCCACCAATGGCAAGGATCTGCACCACTGAAATAGCCAGTGTTGTCCAACCAGGGACAACTACTGCTTTTGACATTCGCCCCATTAGCCGTCTTTCTAGGCAGTTCTAGACCCTTTTCTGGGCCACACACACAAAGGCTCACTAGCCTGTGAAAGCTGCAGATTTCTCAGGCAAATGCATGACATTACAAGCGATTTCCTGACCTGGCAGGGCAGGAAGAACACCAAACTACAATATGGGCAAAGAACACACACACATCTCATAGCACGTCCATTTAAGGTCACTAGCCACTTTTAGTAGCTATACGCAGTAAACACAAATTTGCACACTAAAAATAATGCAAAAGCTGTCAAAATGTAACTGCTGCGACCAGCTTGCCTTTAGGTGAATGTACAACTAAACAAAAAATCGCATGTCTGAAATGCTAGGGTGATACAAATTGAACCCCATTTCACTGCGCTGTAAGGCTCTGTATGCAATTGTAAAAACACAAGAATCCAAAAGGGAAAGATAGGTTCCCAGTACTGATAGTCTGAAGAACTAATCAGTTTCCCCAAAACAATGAGCAAAAGGCAAGGAAAGTGAAGCTGAAGCCTTTACTTCTCTACAAAAAGTCAGGACAGGATCAAAAAGAGATATAAATGAATGGAGTTCCATAGAAAAACTTGCAAAAACAAAGTCTTTCCTAATACTGGCAACATGGTTGAAAATTAAAATGCCTTCTGTGTCCTCACAGGCCTTTAACATCTTCCCCCGCCTCTTTTCTTGGACCCCCCACTCACCTAAATTGCTTTTTCCCCTCCCTGATGCCTTCCCATCACTCTCAGGTTTGTGTAACGCATTTTCTTTTTCGATTGTGCCTTGCAATGTTGTCTCACTAATCTTGCACGATTCCTCCCAATAAGCCGAAAATGGTTTACCCGCAACTGGCTTCTCAGGCCACCCCCGACTCAACAACTTCATATGGTGTCCTCTTTCCCCCTCCCCACCTTTAACCTGATTTGATTGCATCCATTTTCATCTACCAAATAGCTTTTGGTGCACATTTCATTTTGGGCTTCTTGAGGTATTATGTAGGGAATTGCTCACCTTCAGCAAAAAAAGGCAACTTATCTTTTCTGAATAGTTCTCAGCCTCTGTGCTGCAAAGCACCATGTGAAATATATAAAGGTTGTTTGGGAGCCTGGGGCCACCCCTTCTCCATCAAATATTTTAAAAACTTGTAGCAGGGTTCGTACCATGCACCTTATAGGGCGACAGGTGTAATCAATATACTTATTTATTTATTTTATTTATATACTTATTATATACCTTTAATGAATACTTGACCCGCCTCTTACCTGTCACCAACCCTGCCTACCTGGGTCAAAGATCCCCAGGTGAACCCGCTGGGACTTGGGGAAGGGAAGAAAAGGCAAATATTAGGGCAGGTTTTTCCCCAAATACTCCTAAGAAAAGAAAACAAGAGGTTAAAGTAACTTGCACACAAAAGGAAAGGCAGAAAAAGGAATGTTCTTCCAGTACACCTGCAGGTTTTTTAAAAACTATTTTGCAAAAAAAGAAAGGGGAATTTCACGAGACACTATATGCAAACAACTTAACCTAACAGCAGCATATCTAAATCTCTAAAGAAAAAATATAAAGAGTCCTTTAAAAAATTAAAAATGTAAAAAGTCATACAGTGAACTGTTCCAAAAACTATATATAAAACACCTTATGTCAGAGACAGCATGGCCAGGGTTGTATGAAGGTCCTTGCTGCTGCTCTTTCTTGAAGTGCTTCCTGGTCTTGACTGGTCTTGATGCTCTCTTGAGATAATTCTGGCAAGCAGTTCTGATTTACAGTAACTGATGAACCCATATGCATGCATCATTGTTGGCCGACCCCGACTCTCACCCGAAATAATTTGTCTCACAACATTTTGTAAAGTGTTGGCAATAAAAGGCTGTAGGATTTTATTGTACAGATATGGTTATGCAGATAACAATAATCACATATCATAATAATATCATACTTTTGGGCACCAGGTCCTGAGGTTACCCCCTCTGGACCATAGCGCCTTCTCATGTCCCATGACTTGTTGTGGACACCGTACAGTGCCCTGTACTTCTTTTCCTTTGTTAGTCTCCCTTATTCGTTGGGTGGGAGGGTTTTGTGGTAAAGAAGCAAAGTGTGGAAGACGCTGGGTAAACAGCGAACCTCATGTTAGTTTGGGTCCCCATTCAGGGTCCACAAACAGATTGTGTTTTCTTAGAACATTCTGCTCTTATTTATAAGACCCAGGGAAGCCCTGGGTCTTTGATGTGTATAGTAGTGGGGTCTGTGTGCCAGCCCCCGGCCGGATAGCTGACATGTCTGGCCCCCTGAGGAGGGGGCAGGTCTTTGAACCTGGGCCCTGCGTGTCTGTTGGTTTTCCTTAGGTGCTTAGCACCTTGTTGCTTGGAGGAAAGGTGAGGCACTTGTTCACACCTCACCCTTCCTCGGCTTTGTGTGACAGAGACTGTGTGTCTCTGTGGCTTGTGAGAGAGAGGAGCAGGTGTGGGGGCGGGAGCTGTCCCTCTCCTGGCCTGCCAATGGTAACATCAGTTACCCTGCCTCGCCTTGGGCGGCACTGCGGCATTGCCCATAACAGATGAACCCATATGCATGCATCATTGTTGGCCGACCCGACCCTCACCCGAAATAATTTGTCTCACAACATTTTGTCAAGTGTTGGCAATAAAAGGCCGTAGGATTTTATTGTACAGATATGGTTATGCAGATAACAATAATCACATATCATAATAATATCATACTTTTGGGCACCGGGTCCTGAGGTTACCCCCTCTGGCCCATGCCGCCACACATGGGCAGGTTACCGGCTGACCATGTTCCCCGTAAACTCTCCTAATAGCAGCCCCTGGAGGCGAGAGTTGCTGAAATTTCCTGAAAGAAATGCTCCATACCTTGGTTTGATAAGTGAGTGCCGGCTTTGTGAAAAAGATCCGGGTCACCCAGGGTAATAGCCGGGTGTTTTATGAAGCCCAGCCCTCTTGCTGTACAGAATTCCTCTAGTCCTCTGTTGAGTTTTCTTCTGGCAATGTCTACGGATTTGTAACAGTGGGCCCCCAGACATTTTTTCTGGGGAGGATGGCCGAGAAATATATTTCTGTTTCCCTCCAGTTGAGGGAAATGACCGCAAGGGAGGGCAGATTTCCTCGAATAAATGTATTATCAGAAATTCAGGCGGGTCTCTGTATGCGACCAAATCTGCTAATGTTTCGCGGATGTCGGCCCACCAAAGGCCCCTGTAACCCCACCATGAGTCGATGGTGTTTCTAAAAGGCGGTCCTTCTTTGGTTTCTTCCGCCCATCGGCCTGTCCTGAAGACGAATGAGTGCCGACAATCAATGTTGATTTGAGTGAGGTCTTCCCTTCGCCTGGTGGTTCTGCGGGGGGGGGGATGGCTATATTAGCTGTAGTCTGATGGATCTTTTGCAGCAATCTGACTTCCATCCCCCTCTGTTTTTTAGCTGTAGTGGTGCCAGGCCTCCTTGCCATGCTGAGGTGGCGGCACCTATTCTAAAGGAGTGGGTGCCAAAACCCTTGGGGTCCCACCCTGCGTTGCTGCTTTCATCAGCACCCCTTTAAATTGGTAGCAGCTTAGTGCCGAGGCACTTTTAATCCATGAGGATTAAAAACCTCCCCCTACCTTGGGCCTTTGTGCACAATAAAGGTTGGTAATACATACTGGGCAGTTTGTTACCTTATCAATACAACAAATGTTAATGGTTCTTTTGGCCCCAGTTTTTGAATGTTGGATTTCTATGTTGACGTTGTCTTGTCTGACCCTGACCTCCATAACGCCTAAACCGTTTGTGGCCTTTGTGCTGGAGGCGATGAGCTCTCCCACCCAGGAAGGCCCGAAATAGGCCAGAAAAAATGCTGTTTTGAATAATATGATCTCATATGGGTGCCAGCCTATGGCTTCTAACTGGTCTGCTATTTTTACTAGTTTGCTGAAATCAAGAGGGCGGTGGGTGTCTACCTGGGCCCTTCCACTCTGGCCCATCCTTTCATAGCGTAGGAAATGAGGGCGTTCTGAGTGGGATCTGAGTCAACCCGTATTTTTGAGAAATATGAGATTGCTACTTGGTGTCTTTTTGCCCAGTCTCTCTTAAAGCCCCGCTCATGTGCCCATTTTAAGAATGTTTCTATGTCTTTTATCGTTATTAACTCGACATGGTTTAAACCTGTGGCTCTAAATACTGTTTGCAAGCACTTACCGTACTGAGCTGCTGTAGTGCTTGCCAGGGCTTTCTCTGCCATTAAAAACCCTGAGCCAGGGTTCGTATTTTCTATGGCCAGCAAGTTGTTGGCACCAGTTTTTAAGGTGCCTGTATCATGTTGGACACCCTGGCCTTCGCTCTCTGGTGCTGACGTTGATGTCAGTATTTTGTTGGCACCCATTTTTGAGGTGCCTGGTTCTTGTTGGTCATCACGGCCCGTGCTCTCTGGTGAAGAAGTTGATGCCGTTATTTTGTGGGCACCCGTTTTTGAGGTGCCTGGTTCTTGTTGGGCATCCTGGCCTGTGCTCTCTGGCCCTGGCGTTGATGCCGTTATTTTTGTATTCCCATTATTGCCCAGCATTCCACTGGTATTGGCATCATCTGTTCCTGGGCGTGCAGCGCTAGCTCCCGGAATCTTGGCCACTGAAAGTGAGATAAAGCATCTGCAATATTATTGTCTGCTCCAGTGATGTGCTTTGCTTTGACCACAATGTTTTCTTGCAGTGTGACCGCTGTAATGGCTTGTAAGACTTTCAGCACTAAAGGGAATTTAGTGGATCTTCTGTTTATGGAACCTACCACGGCCATGTTGTTGCACCAGACCAAGAGTTCCGTGTTAGCTAGCTGCCTGCCAAAGATATGTAAAGTAAGCCACATGGGAAATATTTTTAGGAGGGTGATATTTTTTGTCCACCCTGCAGATTGCCATGTCATGGGCCAGTGTCCTGCCACCCATTCTGAGTCTAGTATGCTCCAAACCCCCTGCTCCCGGCTGCATTGGTGAAAAGGACCCTTTTTGTCGATGTGTTCAATGTCGTATGCCAAAGTGATGTCCCATTAAAATCTTTAAGGAAATTCCCCCAAATTTCCAGATCTTGTTTCACCTCTGTGCCTAGTCGGATGTGCAGGTGGGGTTTGGTGTAAGATTTGATTTTTAGTTCCAGACTTCTGGAAAATACCCTCCCCTGAGGAATAATTCGGGCTGCGAAGTTGAGACTTCCAGCTAATGACTGAATTTCTTTTACTGTGCCTTTGTCTTTTGTTGTCAGGCTTTGGTTTGGTCATCTTCTCGGTTGCCAGGGGGATGCCCCACTACCGGCCATTTCTTCTAACGTCGCCAGGGCTCTGCTGCATTCTTCAGAATTTGCTGGCCCCATTACCATGAAATCATCGAGGTAGTGTGCTATCCTAGTCCCTAGTCTCTGTCTTTGGAAAGCCCATTGAAAAAAGGAGCTGAATTGCTCAAATAGGGTGCAAGATACTGCGCATCTCATGGGGAGGCATCTATCTACATAGAATTTGTTTTTTAAAGTAAAACCTAGCCATTGCTGGGAGTCTGCGTGCACTGGCAACAATCTGAAAGCGGATTCAATGTCCAGTTTGGCCATCAGGGCGTTCGTGCCACATTCTTGTATGATTCTTACCGCCTCTTGAATGTGTGTGTATGATACCGCAGATTCTGTGTGCCGAATGCCTTTGTTTATCGATTGGCCTTTGGGATAGGATAGGTGATGATATAAGCTCTTTTTCCCGGGTTCTTTTTTGGGGACCAGTGCTAGGGGCGATATTATGTACTCTTTGAGAGGCATGAGGTCCCAAGGTCCCGCAATCCTGCCTAGTAGTAATTCCTTCTTAATTTTGCTTTCCTCCATTTGCGGGTTGTCCCTGGCTGACTTCAGGTTATTTGGAACATTCTGAGACCCGATGTCCTTGAACGGGATGACAAAACCCCTGGTGAAACCCTGACTGATTGCTTCGCTGGTTTCTCTGTCTGGGTAATTCATGAGAGCCTCTCTAAAATTGTCTGGATTTATGGGGGTGCAGCCCGGTGCCAAACATAGGGTTGGCGGGGTGCATTTCAAGCTATTCTTTTGTATTTTCGGCTGGCAGTCTGGTGCAGTTGTTTGATGCGTGGTCACCGTTGCAGTTTGTTCACGTGTGTTTGTACCAGCATTCTTTTCTCCATGTGCATGGGTTTTTTTCCAAAGTTCTTACATGGGATGTTGGCTTTTTGAGAATGGTTTTTGTTCTGCCTGTGGGTATTAGACTTAGCCGTCCATGGCTGATTCTTCTGAAAGGGCTTCTCCCCTTTTTTGTGGTTTTCATTGTCAGAGGATCTGGGGACCTGTGAGTTTTTGCTATTTTAGGGGGTTGTCTGCGCGGTCTCTTCTTCTGAAGGAGGCTCTGCGTTTAACATGTATATGTTGTTCTGGTCCTCGCCCCATTCTATGGCTGGCCTCTGTCATGATGCCTACCCCCGGAGCACCAGGCCAGGCCCAGCACCCCCGGGAGCAGGCATCACGCCCCCGGGTAAAAGCCCAGCACCCCTTTATAGGGGCTCTTTGGACTCTGTCCTGGCGCCGTTGGCGCCAGGCTCATGTTGGACATCAGTCCTGGTGCCATAAGCGCCAGGCTCATAAGGGGAAGTGTTTGGTGCACTTACCTGAAGCAGACCATGCTGCACACTCACCTGATGCAGACCATGCTGCATGAAGAACCAAGCTAAATGAGGCTTAGGAGGGACTATTTTTCTGAAGGGACTATTTTGTTACTTGGGTGGGGCTGTGGAAGAATACTCACCTGGAACTTCTTCCAAGGCTATTTAAGCCACGCCCGGACAGCCACACGTGCTTTGCGTTGTTCTGCATCCCAGCAGCTGAACGCTCACTGTGTCTGCTTCTGCACCTGGACTCCAGCCGCGCCCGCCTCGAACCTGGAACACCTGTAAGGGAATAAGAGAAGAGAAAGGTGAAAACCAAGAACTATTTCAACCTTCTTACCTGCATCCGGAATCTTCACGCCAGCATTCCTGAAGGAAGACTTCCATTTAAAAGCACCGCGTTGCTCGCTGCAGCACCGCGCTTCACTCACCTGTTCCCGAGACGCCGCCCGGCTCCATCGCGGCTCTCAATGCCGGTCGCCACATCTCTGCACAGCACCTAAGGGAGAGAAGAAGAGACAAAAGGGGAGCAAGGGAACACAAGAGGAAAGCCGAATTGTCAGCCATATTACTTACCGGCTATTCTTGGTGAACCATTCCACATCTCGGGTCGGCGCCACATCTCTGTCAGGTATCGACCCCGGCCCCTATGGGGAAAGGACAAAAGACATTACTGGGGAATTATAAAGACATTTAGAGGGGTCGCCCTCATCACTAACTCACTTGATTTTACCCCGGCAATTTAACCCCTCAACGCATCGGCTTTGTTCTGCACCTGAAATAAAAGACAGAAAAAGACAACATAAAAGGAGGCTCACACTTGAACTTTTACATCTTCATACTTACGGCGTATCGCTCAGTAAAGTCAAGTGGATTTGCCAGCGCCATTCTGAAAACAAGTGAAGTAACTGGACGAACGCGCGCCCCTGCACCAGAAGCAGGATGGAGAGTTCATCCTTCCAAACCATAAGGTGAGCTTAAACCGGGGGTTTTGGAGGAAGTCAGAGAAGAACGAAGGGGGAAAGGGGGGAGCAAGCACATTATTCAGCAGACAGTTAATCCCCTTTCTCATCTGCAGAAGGATATTCCTACGGGCTAGACAAGCAAGATTTGGGGTTCCTGTTCAATCGGTGGTCCGAATTCTGCGCATCACGCTTGAAGAGGCCACACTAGCCCAGACCAGACCAGCGCCTCCGTGGGAGCCAGGTGAGCGTTACAGCCTCTCTGACATCCTTCTCCTTAATCTAATATCATATGCTAGCCAGGTCTTCCCTTTTTGAGTGATTTTTACTTCTCTGATTTCATCCACGTATGCCCATAATTTTCTGCCATCATTGGGCATTTTTCTTCTTCACACATGAATGTTAGAATGCGCCACACTTAGATGGAATTCTTAACTTTAGCTTGTGTCGCATTTAGATAGAAATGTGAATGTTAGCATGTGCCACACTTGGATGAAACTGTGAATGATGGTAAGTGCAACACTTGATTGGAATCGTGATCACTAGCCTGGCTCACATCTAGACAGAATATTGAAAATTAGCAACAATGGAATAGTGAATGATAGCAAACATCAGACATAGACATAACTGCAAGGACAGCAATGCCAACTAACCAAACCACTAACAATTTCATCCCTCTGCATACACTTCTCAAACTCTAACCAAACACAACCACAAGCCTAAAACGCAGCAATCCGCACTAACTTCACTACACTGCAACAACAAAACAAACCCCACATAGACTTGCACAACAGCACACGACGACTACCGACCGTAAAACACCCCAAGCCCAGCCGACAGACCCACCGGGCTGAGGCTGCCATCAGCACATCACTGCTCTCTTGCACTTTTCCAGCTTCTTCCCACTAACTCACCCCTCCTCCCTCTATCAGAGCCACCAGAGTACCAGGGGACTACTCAGGTGGTTATAGTGCGTGGTACAAATATCCTTTAACATTAACATTAACATTAACATAAATAGTTGCCAAGATGGCGAAAGCCTGTAGCCAGTTGTCCCAATTTTGTTCTACCTGGGTGTTTCTGGCTATGGCTTTCTCCTCTGTCTTTTTTGTATCCCTAAAAAGCATCCTTCCCTTTGCGTTGGGCTCGTATAAGTGAAAAGATTTCGATGAACTCTTTCACCCACATGGCTTCTTTGATTGTAATGTCAAAGTTCCATGTTAAACACCATTTGTATCTGTTCAATATTTCTGTTTGAAAAGATTTAAGTTTTAGGTATAATTGGGTACTACAAATCATTACCGTGTCTGGTGGGTTGTTTTTGCTCGCTCGTGGCTATCCTGGGGTATTTGTATTGGGGACTGACCATGCTTTTAAAGCACCCATTGTGTCAGGAGCTGCCATTGCTGGTGTAGGTAAAACTGTGACGGCTGCTATTGGTGTTGTTGGCACCTGTATTATTGGTGTTGCTGGGACTGGTGCTGCTGTAGTTGTTGTTGGGGGGGTGGTAACCGCAATGTCCGGTACAAGATGTATGGTGGGGTTTGCATGCCTGGACTCGGCTGTGGGAAGTGCTTGTTTGCCCCTAATTTCTAGCAATAATTGCTGCATCTCACTCATGTTCTCGTATAATTTAGACAGTTTTCTGTTACCTTTTTCCATGCCTTCTGTAGACTTCCTTCTCTTTGATGGTGTCGTCCTCTTGACTGGTTGGTATGGGGACCCCTTCTTTTGGTAAGCTGTACATATTTTCTCTGACCCAGGCCCAGCTGTAGTGCTCCGCTGCCTCCATGGCTTCTAGCAAGTGGGGTGATTTCGGTTTATGGGAAGGTGCTGGAGGTTCCCGTGATTTTCGCATAGGACCCATGATTTTTAGGTCTGTAAAGCTGAAAATGACATGGCCGCCTGCGTCTGGGCGCTTTGTTTTTCCTCTACGCTCGCTCGTGCTGGCCTTGTATCTTGCTTCTACACGTGCACTCCTCGGGGTTTCTTCTGTTTCAGCTAGGTTTTTCACCGCTCACCTACAGTTAAAGTTTCTGAACAGTGCAATGTTCAAAGAGGGGAGAAAAAACGCTGCGTATGCAGTGAACTTTTAAAGACTGCTAAAGAAGCAAAGTGTGGAAGACGCTAAGTGAACAGCGAACCTCCTGTTAGTTTGGGTCCCCGTTCAGGGTCCCAAACAGATTGTGTTTTCTTAAAGCATTCTGCTCTTATTTATAAGACCCATGGAAGCCCTGGGTCTTTGATGCGTATAGTAGTGGGGGCTGTGCGCCAGCCCCCGGCCGGATAGCTGACATGTCTGGCCCCCTGAGGAGGGGGCAGGTCTCTGAACCTGGGCCCTGCGTGCCTGTTGGTTTTCCTTAGGTGCTTAGCACCTTGTTGCTTGGAGGAAGGGTGAGGCGCTTGTTCACACCTCACCCTTCCTCGGCTTTGTGTGACAGAGACTGTGTGTCTCTGTGGCTTGTGGGGAAGAGGAGCAGGTGTGAGGGCGGGAGCTGCCCCTCTCCTGGCCTGCCGAATGGTAACATCAGTTACCCTGCCTCGCCTTGGGCGGCCCTGCGCCATTGCCCAGCACCAGCAGCAACAGTGTGTGGGGGGCATCAAATGTCTTTTATATGGCTCTGTCGCTTATGCTAGGAGCAGCCCAGCAGGTAGCAGCAGCATACGGTAGCTAGACAGCGTATGTAACATGCAGCCCAGCGTTGTCTGCAACACTGGTGGGAGGTGGGCCGCAACACTACGAAACCTTGATCCATTCTGTCAGGTGTGGCCCAGGTAGTCCTGGTGGGACACCTGACAGGGGGGCGGGCTGCCCCTTCAGTTTTATGCAACGCAGGAGGGCTGAAACCGTTGGGCACTCCGCACTATTGGGAACACCAGTAACTAATAGTGCCCGGGCCGGCATCAACAGAATGCCACCTGGGAGCATTGGTGATATTTTCACGTGTTCTTTTGCTTGTTAGGGGAGCACCTACCTGAAGACCCAGCCAGTGGCATTGAGCAGGAGCAGAGTGGAGCACCAGTCAACCCTGTTGATGGATGGTTGAAACTGTTAAGAACGGCACTCTACTCAAGTCTGTAACAGACCTTTTTTTATTAAAGGATTACTTGCGTAATCACACTCCCTTTTCAGTGAAAGGATTCCTGCATGGTTTCATGCACCAGGGATCCTTTTTGTTTAGTCTTTTTTTATTTTATGACCAACAGGGGGTTACAAATTGCTGGACGGATTTACCCAAAACTAGCAAAGGAAATAGCTGCAACGCCTTGTGCCAAAGTTGTTTCTTATCTGGTAGAAATCCATCTACTGGTTTTCGCGTTACCTGCGTTCAATAATGCACTATTTCTCTATGGAAAAATGAATGGGACTATGCAGAAAACAGCAGTTTTTGTTATAACTTTTTCATCTTTTAACACATTTTCTACAAAATGTCCAATTAGATGGGGGTGGTGGGTGAGGTTGAGTCAACCTTTTGTTTTTGTGGAACATTTCATTCAAATCCATCCAGCGAGTCTAAGTTATTAGCAATAGAATTTTGGGAAAGGTCTATGTACACAGGCTTAACCTTAATTATAAAATTATAGGGCGGCTATCTCCACCTTAAAATATTGCCCAAATGTGCTGCCTCATATATTCTTGGTCCATTTCCCCCGCTTACCTTATTAAACACCAAGTAAACATCATAGAGCTGTGGATGGGAAGAAACTGCCACACCAAGGAAGATTATTATATTTCCAACAGTTTAAAAAGGGCTCTTCCTTAATACAGCCACATTGACTGGTGCTTGCTTCTTGTCGAGTGGGCATACCTATCATGAATAGTGTTCAGAGAGCACAAACACAAGTCAGACACACAGATAAGTCCACTCACCTGTATCAGGTGCAGGTGAAGACTCATATGAGAACAATAGGTCAGCAAAAGGAAGATAACCGCTCATACGGAATGAGGAAGTAGATAAAAGTTAAAAAAACAAAGGTTGCTCCTGTGTGGCACAAGGGTAAGACTAAGGGAGGATGACAGAAGGCAAGAACAAGATCCTAAGTCAAGAAATCCATGGTATATTTCGTAGGTGGTAGGTTTCAGAGGTCCCGAGTAATCCAATGAGGTTCTAGGTCAAATATTCGAAAACAAAAGGATTTAATGCCTTTTTTTCGACGCCAAAAGGATTGAAAAAAGAGTCGATTTTTTTTTATGGAGGAGTTCCCCCCCCCCTTGGCTATCAAGCAAAAAAGTGGACCAGTAGATCGGGATGACACTAGCTAAATTCAGTATATATCAAATTTTATTTAATAAACTCATCACAACTTTACATCATAAAATCAAATAAAAAAAATCCATTCATGCCTTCAATCACAACCACATACAAAACTCATTCAGACATTCAAATATAAAACACCAAAGTGGTTACTACACCAGTAAGCATTGACAATATTGCTACACCAATTATTTTCAGTTAGCACATTTAACAGTGACTCAGTCCATAATATCAGGTGTTGTTGTATATCTGGTAATAAATTTGACCAGATGATTCACACAGAAAAGTGTCGAGACGTGTTTCGGTTGGAGACCTTCTTCAGTACGTAGGGCATGGAGCAATAACTCTGCCCTGTTCTCAACATATATGGGCCAGTAGTAAGTCTAAAAAAAGATAAAAACCATAATATCATCCCTATTTCTTAAAACAGGTGACTGATAACGTCACAAATGTGATGTAATTCAATAGACACACAAGCCCCTACTCACCCCAAGTTCCAACTGAAGGGATGGTGAACGGGATAACAGAAATTAATCCTCCACTGGAATGTATATGTTGAACCTGTGGAACCAACAGAAACACCTCTCAGTATTCCGGAAAAAACACTGAACACTCAGTGTGCATTCATATGACTAAGATAAATAAAATCAGATCACTTACAAGCACCCATGGTGCAAAGTGGATATCTTCAGGAGGCTGGGGCTACCAATAGATCCCCCTAGGGCCTGCGTATTGCTTACAGGATCTTCCTAATGTGTATCAATCACTGGATCATTCACGAAGCTACAAGGAAAACACATAATGGCAACTCCTTAATGGAGGGTCTCCCATCTCATATAACAGTTTTAAATATACCGGCTATATAACATGCTGGATAATGGGGAAAAAACCCACAACCTCTAGAACCGTGTATCAACTGGCATACAAGTATAAAGATATATAATGATATATAATGGAGCTAAATGCGGCGATGAGAATTTACTCACTCTCGCCCACTCCTTAACACGGGAACACCCATTATGTGTGCACTACATGTATGGCAACAGTTATGCCACGGGCAATACCCACATGATGCCTGTAACGCTGTGCAGCCAAGCAATGTCTATTATCAGTAAGTGAACAATCCTCTGCACCCCCATGGCGCAGTGTTCCCCTTCTGTAACAGAAATAAATGTAAGTGGCGCTGTCAAAGCATGCCGCCAGATAATGCCTGCCACCACGATGTGAAACGCTCCTCAGAGCACCAGTGGCGCAGCGTACGCCTCGTGTGTTATAAAAAATAAGATACAATTCATGGCACGCGTCTCCACCCCCGTGCCATGCTCAATCCATAGGTATCGCTTACCATACCTCTTAACATGAAGCCCCCTTTGTGGGAAATCGAAACGCCGGCACCCCCGTGCTCACTAGGCTCCAAACCCGCACACATCAGAAATCAATGCGAGCTAAAGATAGGCAAAGGACTATACTTAAGGGGTGTCCAAAACACCAAAGTAGGACTACCCACCTAAGGCATAGGCACAAACACAGGACAAAGTGTCAAAAGACCTATTTGTGGATGGTAACTTAAAAGCACAGCAAAAATCCACCCGTGCGCGGCTGATAAAATGCAACATCTGCCGGAGGATTGGGCAAAAAATAGGGCACAACTAATCAAGCAGTCATGTTCCCAAAGCAATCATATATTGACATGTTGACGTATGTCTAAGGCAGCGCAAACCACTGCACAAATCCAATAATATGTGTAAACAGACGAAGATGGACACTCATGCCACAACTCTCCAAAACGAGTCAAATGCATATGTGGACATGAAAATGACACATATTGGGGGTCATTACGACCCTGGCGCTAAGTGGTTAACGGTGCCATAAAAGGCTGCGGCACCGTTAACCACTTAGCGCCTTACTACGAGGTCCCTTTGCGGGACCCGACCTAAACGGCTGGTCTGGACCAGCCATTAAAGTAGGGACCCGCAAAGGGACCTCGCAGGCAATTACGATACCGCAATTTGCAGTACCGTAATTGTCGCCTTCCCCATTCCCATTGAGCCCTATGGGGCAAAAATGGGAATGGGCAAGGGCCATGGTGAAATGGGAAATACCGCCCCGCCAACCTTGGAATGGGGCGGTATTTCCCCATTTCACCATGGCGGACTTGTTACAACACTGGCACCAACCATGGTGCTAATAGCGCCATGGTTTAGTGCTGGCGTTGTAATGAGGGCCATTGTCTCCCTCAATTAAGGAACTTTAGCTGGAGTTGAGGATCCAAAGAGTGTGTGTATATGAGGGATAAACATATACACCAAACGCTAGTGGGATGCCAAACACATAGAACTTGGGTGTAAAGAATACTCCTCTATACTCCCTGATTTAAGGAACTGGGTCAATGGGCCAATGTAACCATACAATCAGATATGTCGGCTTTATGTGTACACAATAATGGTTTTAGGTACACAATCAATCTCAACGGATTCTTAAGCCAAAGGCTCAACTAGTTGTTGCTAAAAATGTTTTTTTTAACAGATTGGGAAGAACAAAAACCATCAACATACAAAACCATTTGTAAATGTAGACTTTTTTTAGTATAAGTGGATAGTATCTTGAAACTCAAGTTGACATATATCAAAAACAGGCATGATTATAGACTTTTTTTTATATGATACAAGTGGATAATGTCTTGAAACTCATGTTGCCATACATCAGGCATATAGGTGGAAACAGGCATGTAGATGGAAACATATTAAATGGAAACAAACTGGGCCACACATGTTTACATAATATGGACATTTGATGATACATGTAGTATAGTTCTTAACCAGATAATATCCATAATACTGTATCAATCTACATTCCCCACCACCCCAAACCCCGTTTTCTCTTTTAAAAAAAACTTTTTTTACATACAAAACTAAAAAAATATATAAATAAATAAAAAAAAAAGCATTCAACCCTTTTTTTTCCGATCCTTTTGGATTCGAAAAAAAGGTCATTCGATCCTTTGATTTCGATACTTTGACTGGACACCATCCAATGATAATCCCCAAATGGTTCCAACAGAAGAGCAGACTCAGGGCAAGTTCAATACTCCAAGTAAAACAAGCAGGAATCGCAAGACAGGACAGGTCAAACACGATATTCAGAACAATAGAGGAAAACCAAGAGCAATTCAAAGGCAAGGTTTGGGAAGGGAAAAAATGGTTTACAGACAGACAATTTGAACTATTAATCAAGGAACATGGTGCTAGACCCAACAGAGGTTTGTTGAGCACCGTAACATCCAAACAACTGCCTTTTTACATGGCACAGCAAGACTGTTATAAGATGTAGGGGGTACTGATGTTTAATGGCAATGGCGTTCATAGCACGCTAATGAATGCATGTACCGAGTTCCCCACCTTTCTTTGGGATAAAAATGAGTGGAGAAGCCGCCAGAGATATAGAATGCCTTATAAATCCTGACTTTAAGTTGTCTGCCAGAAACTGATGTGTGTGCAGATCTTCTTACTCCATTAGGGGTTGTATATTCCCACATGGAATAGTAACATTGGAATCAAGTCGATTGGACAGTCAAAGAATCTGTGAGGAGGTAGGGTCTCAGCCTTACGTCGGTCAAACGCATCAGCGAGATCTGCATAAATGTTTGGTATTCCAGTTTCAAGGGCATCAATGTTATGTACTGATGAGAGTAGGGCTATTCTAGGTCCTCATTGTGCGTATAAATCCTCACAGCAGTCCAGACAGGTAGGGAACAACAGTATGAGTAAGTGAATCCCACCCTAACAGTTTCCCTGTCGACAAAGGGTTTATGCAGATGCAATCAGTGATGTCAAACAAAGATCCGTAGAATGAGGCATTGATTAATTCAACGGACACAAGTTCTCTGAAGTGACCCAAGCTGAGCAATGTCATCTGATGGGTTTTTATAGTGATAGACCCAGATGTCAATGCTTGACCATCTACTGCTCATACAAGTTCAGGAATAGGTTAAGTGACTTCCAGCAGGGGTAAGGATTTGGTGTTGGTCTTGTTCATATAAATTCCAGTGGCCCCTGAATCTAGTATAGCCCTAGTGTCCACTGCATCTTGGTCCTTCATCAACAGCCGAACTGGAAACCATAAAATAGACACCCCAGATTTTGTGGAAGAGAGGGAGATATGAGATACTGTCTGGCTTCCTCAAATGCTCCCTTACAGGAGTGAGCATTCAAGTTTCCTGCTGTCTTTGCTGTTTAGTGTGGACAGATTTTAAGGATATGGCTGTACTTTCCTCAATACAAACACAGGTTCTCCTTCCTTCTTCGATTCCTTTCTGCCTGACTCAGTGGTCCTTGGTTGGCTCCTATTTGCATTTCTTTGGCACAGCTGGCACCACCAGATGAAGATGGGGTTGATCAGCCAAGGCGAGAGGATGAGGACTTGTAATTGTTTTCTCTCCTCTTCTTTCTGCTTGGCATGCTTCCACCTGAAGACCCAACATCACACGGTAGGCCGTGGGAATAAGTGGAGCTGACCGACAGAGCCTTAATATCTTCTCGAAGACCCTTATAGGACATTGCAACCTTCTTGTCTCCTGGTTAGTGTGTTTCAGTCATCAGTTGCTTGAAACGTCTGTTGTACAAAGAAGAACCTTCTGTCCTTGCATCAGATCCAGATGCTCCAGTTCAGTGGCTTTTCCTTTATGCTGTGTGCCAAAAACCCACCCTAATTCCCTGATCAGGGTTTCAAAACAATAAAGCAATGGTTTGATGCCTTCCAGCAGGTTTGCCCACATAGCAGCTCCCCCACCTAGATAGGACAAAACGAAAGCAGCCTTGGAAGTGAAATCAGGAAAGGCCATAGGCCTACATAGGAAGGGCAGTCCACATTGATTCAAGAAAGTCCTAAATGTACCATGGGTGCAATGGTGGCACAAGCAGGCCCTGCTGCAGCTACTACCACAGACTCCCCGGCCTACTCAGAGAGAGGTTGAGTAACCGCTTGCATAGCGGCCAGCCGGGCATGAATCTGAGCGTGAGTCATGGTCATCTCAGTTTTCAGGGTCTTCATAGCCTGGACCAGGGCTGCCAGTGTATCGGTCATAGCCTCTATGGTGCTAGTTGAACACAGGGAATCGACAAATGGTTATATCAGAAAGCCTGTCCTTTTGTTCCTCTTCCGGCTTCTTCCCGATGCCGTGTTCCGGGAGTTGGAGCCCCAGTTTCCACAGCAACCTCCATTCTTTGCTGTAGAAAGGAAGTATATGAGGCGGTGAGGGTGCCCGTGGCACCTGATGATTACTGAGAAGCACGGGTCTAACCAGAAGCGTATGGTTACAAGTTATTAAAATGAGCACACATGGTGCCTTTGGATGGCAACACCATGCAAAGTTTGTAAAATACTTGTGGACCTACTGCTTTGACTGAGCTACATAGTTAGCAGAGAGCAGGAACGAGACTGCAAGAATTCTGGGTAGTATTATAAAAATGCTGCACTATTAAAAGTGCAATTAGAATTACGGCAAAAGCTATAGACCTTAGAGTGAGATCAGTGTGACCATGAGGCAATAAACCACCCTTCCCATACAATCTGTTCCACGCACATGCACAACCACCTGGAAAAAGGTGCATAGGCATTTTACCAAAAGAACAGATTTTTTTTCCAGACAAGACACAATATAGATAACATAATAAGCATTATAAATAATACCCTGATAACTCTGTGTAACCGACCACAATAATCATTTCAAAAATGGAAAAAAGAGAATTAACCATCCTCCTTCTTGACTAACAAAACCAAAAAGATAATTTACTCAATTTACGGATCTCATTAATTCCAAGCATACTTTCACAAACGTTGTGTATAGTAGAGATAAAGCAAAATCCGTGGTGTTGTTAAGTAAAAACAAATGTTTATTTTCTGAGTGGCATCATTTCTTTTTTTCTTGTGACAACACAATAGTTGTCTATGGTATAATCATTTTACACACATCACTTATTTAACAATTGCATATTTTGAAACTATTGGATGTTCAAAAATGCACATGAATGACCTGTTTCGACATTCCCGACTTTCTTTTTATTGCCCTGCTTTCCTCAGTAAGCCCTAATATGGTGTATGTCTGAAAAAAGCAGATAGGGAAAACCTTATATACTAAACAAGTTATTAAGCTTCATTTTATAAAATAATCAATGTAATAAGTAACAGAAAAGCAGGATATGTCATGTAACCTTTCGTTTATTGATTGCAAAATCCTGAAAGAAACTAATGTAGATTCTTCTTAGATGCTTTGATAGCGGTCCTGTTCCTGTGTATGAAAAACAAGGTGTGTGGGTATAGCTCCAAAATTAAAAACTATATTTAAAATAGGCAATATGGTTTTAGGGAATGGTAGCAATAATTGCCTTGCCATCATCTTGTTATGATTATAATTGTTCTTTTATAACGTGCTTAATACCAGCGAGTAGTTTTTTTATGTTGTGTTGCATTGTCTTGACTTCCAGACACACAGTTTGCCCCTGAGCTATCCTTCCTCCTAAAGCAGTCACTCATACACCAAAAACTGAAGCTGTGGAAACAGCAGGGCCCATTGTAGTGTGCTGCATAGTGCATTAAGGATAGTTTGCAGCCTTACAGATTAGGCGGTAAAATGCTTCGTTTCCACCTTCATGACGAGATTTAAAACTTTTTTTTATTCAGACTATCTTCCATGTGAGTACACTTGGCAGGCATATACTTCAAGGATTCCATTCTGTAAGTTAAAAAAGTAAAAAAATAAAATCACGCGTTCGGTGGACTTCACTGGCCAGTAACTGCCAGTGACCAAGTTACATGTCCAAGCAAAGCGAGGACTCTATCACTTTGTCTGCCCAAGTGCTGTTAATTGGCTGGTGAAGCCCACTAAACACATGATTATTGCCATTATCACCTTGAGGAAAGCCCTGGTGGTGCTAATACCAATAAAGAAACGGTTGTGCTACTTCATTTGCAGCAGCGCCTGCAAGAGTCAGGATTGCCATGGAAATGGAAGGCGGGCTCTGCTCTGAGCCCCTCTTCCATGTCCATTGCGGTACGTGAAATCAAGTGTTGCGACCCTGGCAGAGGAGCCGTATTAAGGTAAAGAAATGGGGTAAGCAGTTTGGAGGGGCTCGAGATGGGGGTGGGAGGCAGGAGAGGAGGGCGAACAGGCAGTGCTAGACAGAGGGCGGGTTGTACAGAGCAATCAGGTTTCTCCAAACCCAGGCTTTTGTCGTTACATTCTGACTAGTTTGGAGCAACCTGATTGACTAGTACACGGACCAAGGGTGCTAACATTTTATCCTAACAAAAGGGGTGGTATTTTGGACACCCAAGTTGCCAAGAATAATCATTATTCAAATCACTGCATTAGCCATAACGAACCAGACTGTGACCCTAACTGGCTGGCTACGTCTGGTGGTGGGAATTGTGTAAGGCTGTCTATTAGGACAGCTATTCAATGCATAGCCTTCTTGACAGGAAAGCAGTACGTTTCTTAGGTGGCCTAATTCTGTGTTGGCCGTCATGTAGGAATAAACAATGTTGGTGGTCATCTCCATTGATCTAAATTTGTATCAGTGGCCATGTTTGAGGTTAAAAGGGCAGCGATGCAACAGAGCTGGCCACCTTGGAACATAAAATGGCAGCAGTTCTGCAGTTTTAGCTGGGACACCAGTGTAAAATGTAGGGTTACAAAAATAGTAATGCTCACATGAAATGAATGCAGTGCTAGTGAACTAGTCTACCTATAGTAAGGAAACAGACAAAAACGATGGGCCTCATTATAAGTATGGTGGTCTGGAAACACGGTGCAATACGAGTTGCGATGCCGGTAACAACGTTGGCACTAACGTCTGCCACTGAGCGACCGCAGCCAACAGCACCGTCAACTGTAACACCGGCAACCCCGAAGGTCATGCCGGTAACACTGGCACGATGGTACAAAGGCAGAAACATGACCACTGTCTACACAGGAACAGCAGCACCAAAATGCTGGTGCCTCCAGGAAAATTGCACCGCAAAAACCGGTAGTGCGGAGCAAACGCTAAGCAGGCTCTGGTGTGCAACAACAGCCCACAGGTCGCCCTAATCAGCCCAGCTGCACACCATGAGCACTGTGAACATTGAAAAGGACACCCACACCCCACACATATTCCAACACAACCATGCTGCCACTCATAGCAGCAGCCATGGAGCTGGAGGCTCTGCATGCAGGAATCAGGGGTGAACTGGCCTATAGGGAAGTCTGGAGATTTCCCTGTAGGCCTCTGCACCCTGGGCCTCTTGTATGTAGTAGTGTTTTCACATTTTCTCATAGGAAATGGGTTGGGCTTGCTGAAAATGTGTAATTTGGGTCCACTTTGAAAATTATTTCCAGGGCCTCTTTTGGTTCCCAGTCCACCACTGGCAGGAATGCACATCAATAAGCAGGAGTTGCAACAGTGACAACAGGCTGACAGACAGAGGAGGAGGATGATGATGTTGATGCAGAGAAACAATGGGCAGCAGGTAGCACCCCGCAGTTATCCACCAATACCCCGCACAAGGGCCACACCCTCAACCCTGACTGACAGTCAGATACATACACCGTATCGCCTGGACAGGGAGACCATTGCATCATAGTGGACCACATCCACGATGACATCCGGAGCGTAATTGGCATCCAGACTGCCATACCAACCTTGCTGAAGGTGGTGTTTGTGCTGCATTTCCTGCCCACTGGCACATACCAGAACACTGTCAGGGAGCTGCATGGGATTTTCCAGCTCTGTTTTTCCAAGGTGCTTGTACAGGTCCTGTATGCCCTCCTGCATCATTTGTCCCAGCACATCACCCTCCCCACAACACCGGCCCAGGTGAATTCCACCAAGGGCCACTTTCATGCCCTGGCAGGCATGCACAATATACTTGGAGCGCTCGACTGCGCACACATCGAGCTAGTGGGCAGACATGCCATTGAGGAGGTATATCATAACCGAAAACTTTACCACTCAATGAATGTACAGTTTGTCTGTGATGTGGACCTCACCATCACACACTGCTGCACATGTTTCCCTGGATCCATGCATGACTCCATGGTCCTGCACAACAGCACGCTGCCAGAGTACATGGAGCGTTACATCGGAGAGCGAACCTGGCTGTTGGGTTAATGAAAGTACCTACACACATCCCACACAGCATGTTCACTGGGAATTGGGGGGGCGGGGTTATTCACTGTCTCACTGTCACCAGTGCATGTGCGGCAGGCAACAAGTAAATGCATGGCCACAAACTGCATGCAGGTGTATGAGCCCATGGTTGGCATGTGGCACATGAGTAAATGGAAGGACACACATCACAATCTGAGAATAGATTGACAGGCACATGACATGCACCACAGGTACCAAAATGCATCACACCCATGTCACTATTTCTATGTCCAGAATGTGCCCATCCCCCAGTGCCAGTGTCACAAGCAGGTGAGTCCAATCACACAACCCTCCCAAAAAGCAATGAGTGTCACGGCGTTCAGCAAGGTGATAGTCCTGACACAAGCGCACACACCCATATGCATGTGGCACAGTTCCACATCCAGACATGGCTGCACTGCCTCAACCACCTCAATGACCTTGCCCCCCTTGTGTTCCTCCCATGCAGGTGATTCCAGATACCCCTTGCTGCCATGGCTTATAACACCTGCCAGGCATCCACAGACACACCAGGAGAATGTGTACAACTGTGCGCACATCAGGACGAGGTGCACCATTGAGCAGACCTTTGGACTCCTGTAGTTAAGGTTCCACTGCCTAAGCCAAATGGGGGGGCACTGATGTACAATCCTGTGAAAGTGGGCAAGATCGTCCTGGTCTGTCCCACGTTACACAACATGTGCATCAGGCATAACATTCCCCTGCCCCTGGACATCGACATGCCTCCAGCCGAGGGAGATGACGAGTGATTCAGATACTGACATACTATTGCCCCATTGCAGGGACGACAAGGATGAGCATGATGTCCGCTATGAACTAATTCACATTTACTTCTAAGGACAGATCACGAGCACACGGCCCATGCCACCCACCGCATGTGACACTGCACAAATAATAAAGCACACAACCACAAAAAATGAATGCCCAAACATGTTTATCAATGCAAAACCAGGTGTATTAACTGATGCATATGAAACAGAGAACTGGTGGCCCAACACCCCCTCCCCAACTACCCATCTGCACACTCCCTCACCAACTATCCATCCCTACACCACCTCCCCAACTTGTGAAACTATGTAAATACCCTAGTGCACAATTGTTTCAAACCACATGTGTGTCAAAGGTTCATTTCCGTGGCTTCTTGCCACATGGTCCACCCTTGTGTGGTGGGGCTGACAGAGGCAGGTACCAGTGCCTTGGGCTGCTCTGCTGGGAGCCTGCAGGTGTTGTACTGGAGGATGGTTGGTCTGAACTGGCTCCCTGCCTGTTCGCAAGCGCTGCATGCAGGGCCAGTGCAAGTTTGGCTGAGAGGGCCTCATTGCCCTCCCAGACTCTCTGCGACAGGTGGATAACTGCAGAGGCAGTCCGGCCTTGGGCACATAAACTCTGCAGGGCACTGGCCTGCACAGTCTTGCGGATGAGCTGCATCTCCTCCTGCATGAATGTCGACTACTGGAGGTGCTGGGCAACAAGCTGGACCATCTCTGCATGCCGCTCCTCCATGCGGCTGGGCCTTGCATCCATATCCCTGATGCTGGGGAAGGCTGGTGGTGTCGGGCTGTGCAAGCAATGGGGTCTGAAGGTAGGATGTTCATAGGCCTTTTGTTCTGATGTGCCATCGGTGGCGTCGCATGCATCAAGGCCGGCCTCCTCATCGCTGGATGCACCCACGTCCATAGATGCCCTGCGTAGAGGTGAGGATTGCCTCTCAAGAGGACCTGCTGCTGGGCTTTCCTGGGTTGGGGCAGCTGCTGTGCTTGCCTGGGTTGAGGCAGCTGACTGTGGTATCCATGGCAGTGGTGGGGCATGACGTCTGTCTATTCCTCTCTGTGGGGCCGAGCTGCGTGTGCTGGTCAGTGAAATATGTGGCGCCCTATGGCCTTGCAACATGCTGTTCAGTTGGTGTTACATTCAATGCCTGGACTTGAGGCATAAAGTTCTTGCATAGATATGTGGTATGGCGCATATTTGCTGGTGTGAAGGGTCACCACCAACTGGATGTCATTGGGCATGGGCAGTGTTTTGAACCGATACAGCCATACTGGGCCTTGTGTCATGTGCAACACCCATGTGCAGGGCACGCTTTGATGCTCCGGAGGGCAGGCCGTGGATACGAGTATGGGATGGGGTGTGGAGCAGGGGGAGGCACACAAGGGGCTGTTCACATTTTACTGGCAGCAACCGGGGCAGGTGTAAGGGGGTTGGGAGGAGGGTAGTATTATGCAGGTGATGGGGTGAGCCAGTCACTGCCCAGTACAGGGCCGGTTATCATTGGGCAGGTGCCTGTGTGGTGCGCTGGTGGGGATGGGGTCTCCATGTCCCCATCCCAGTGTGACTCATGGAGATCGGGCCACAGACGTCTTGGTGTGTGTGGTCAGTGATCATAGTGTGGGTCTGTGTCATCACAGGGAGCCGCTGCAGAGGTCCCAGTCTGGGAGGGAAGCAGTCACAGAGCTGGGGGTCCAATTTGAATGACAGGATGAATAACCATGATGTGCATGAGGGGGGAGAAAGGGGGGCGTGGGGTTGCGTGAGGGTGGGTTGTTGCTGTGCTCAAGCCCAGTGCAAACCAGTGCTCCATGTCTATTGTGTTAGGGTGGTCGGTGGGGTGGGGGAGGGTGCCTCTGGGGTGGTGGTGCATGTAGAATGGGCAGGGAATTGTTTGTTCTGCAGAATAAAAGTTCCCAAGATGTGGGAACTCCCGTCCCCTGCACACTCTCAATGGCTGAAACTCAGCCAAACTATTGTGACAAGAGGTCATACAGCAAAGGCATCCTAGCCCAGTGCATGGCTATTATCCATGTGGAATGTGTATGGCTTGCACATTCACAAAATAATAATGTTAATCAAGATTGCGGAACGTGCAATCTCCATGTCACAATATCCTGGGTACCCCTGGCACTGGTAAGTGTATGAAACCTTTAGACACACCACTCCCATCCATTTCAGATATGTGCAGTGAGGTTGAAGATGTAGCTCAGCTATAACTCTGACGTCTGGGCCATCACCATCAGTGTCAGTGTGTGCAGTAAAAAATGGCTGTCCTCTTCACTGCTCATAAAGCTATGTTGCCATTCCAACATTTCAATACACTCAAGACTATGGCAATGTGAGATCAGTCATAGACAAAATACATGGGGATGTGATTTCAGTTTCAGACTCCCAGAAAGTAAATACTTGGAGAGCAGGCTTGTCAACCTCTAAATGAGCATGTTAGGTGTGTGTGGGCTGCCCTGCTTTCTAAATGCGAATCCTACAATCCGAGGTTGACTTCCTAATGAATGCAGGCTCACACACAGTGGTGAACTGGCCTACATGAAACTCCAGAGATTTCCTGAATGGTCTGTTCACCATAGGCCTCTTTTGTTTGGGTTCCCTCTGCCCTCTTCTACTCATACCCTCTCTGTCTTCCACATCACACCCTCCATTCCATTCGACCCAGGGGTCAAGTCCTATAACTTATAGTGGGGGGACTCATCAACAAACACAATTGCGTGTGACATCACCAGCAATTCGCATATCGAGGTGATATAAGAACATTTCATTAAATTGGCTTTGCATAACCACCCAAAATGCACAGTACGAATGGCATTTGCCTTTCATAAAATCAAAACACACACAAACATCAAGAGATGATATTTTCTTCTAATGGTGTTTTTGAAAACGTTAAAAGGTTTACATTTTTTAAACTCCAAGAAACAATACAAATGTTTTCCCTGGAACTTGCAGTACCGAAATGCAACATTTCACCTTTCGTTGTGTCTTATCTTTCATCAGCTTATCGTGCAATGGTGAAGTGTCCAACCTGATGACTGCGGTTCGATCCCTGAGGTCATCTTTAATTCCTAAATTCAAAGAGGACATTCAATGTTTCTCATTTTAGCTCGGGGGACTGAGTCCACCCTCTGGAAAAAGTGAACCCTTGCCGTGTGCCCTGATTCCACCTCTCCTCCTCCCCCATGTACATTTGAAGCCAAAATTTGTTATAAAGTTTCCAGTGTGTTAGTCCTCATTCTTAACAAATTTTGTGTATCAGTTTTTTATGATCTGTACTTGGAGTCAAATGTGCTTTAAATTTACCATTGTTTCCAAGTTTTGTAGTGGTAGAACCTACCACCCTGAACCCTACTTAGAGAGTTGGTCTTGCTCAATACATTTCTTTCCCATGGTAAACTTTTCTATATTGTTGGTAAGATAATCCGGGCTGCTGTACCATTGGGTTGAACATTTCCAGAATCCTCTTTTTTTTAATACAGCAGACGTAAAGGGGACCTGCTTACCATTCCACTGAAAGGAAAAGGCTCAGGGGAATGAACAGCAATGTGTGATCTTAATTACTTATAGTTTCTTTGTGAATGCTTTGAGTTCTTGACTTTTCATTGAAATTCAAGCTGACACATCCTGGAAGAAATCCACCTTAAACCTGTCTGCGCCTCAAAACTCTGGATCCTCGTTCGTGAGATGCTTTGATTAGCCCCCAGCCCACCCGTGGCCAGTGTAAGTGATTTCAATCCGGCACACACCCAAGTCAATGCCTAGCATGTAGTGCACAACTGAAATCCTTATTTATTTTTGTCTAAAAGTTCTTTATTCTGAACGATATACCACTCATATCACTCCCCTCTCCTGGAACCCCCCCGGTCACACTGAACCAGGAATCAGGCTGGTTTGCAAAGTTAAAATATTTATTTATGTATTTACAATTTAATCACACTATGTCTTAATGGGTACACAATAATCACCAATGGGGTGATGTAACACTGAATAATCTCTTTAATACACAAGGAGTAATAGTGAGCAAACAATTCAGGACAGAAATAATACTTTTTTGTGTGTGTTCAGATCAAATAGCACTGTGGTTAAAGGTTCCCCCTGTACGCCCCTTAACCCCCTCAACTCCCAAAAGGCAATGTAAAGAGATAGGAGGTGAGAGCAGGTATTCAGGAATGGCAGAATTCAAACAGAATATCAATCCCATTTTCCCCTAGCAAACACAAGAGAAAAACGGAATTGATTGTCAAGCTGTCAAAATGGCTTTTAAAGTGATCTTAAGGGCAAAAACACCAAATATGGTCAAAAGTGATGAAATTGCTATAAATTCTTATGGGAGCTGCTTTGGATAGTTTCACACAAACACAAGCAATGATTTAATACCAAGAAACAATTTGAAATCTTAAAATTCAAGTCAGAAGCAATCAAAAGCTGTTTTACACGTGTCAGAATTTCCCAAAAACGAAATTCGCGGCAAACTTTTCACTGCGCGATAATCGCGATAATGGGAGAACCGTATGGATTTGGGTTGCGGTTTTAGATGCAATTTATAGCTGTGGATGTTAGCTACAAGCAGAAGTTGAAACTGAGGAAGTTATGGACATTTTAGTGGAGGTCGATTTTTCAGGATAGGCGCATAAATGGAAAACAGGAATGCACTTTTAAAATGACAAAAGGATTTCTTACACTAGAGGATGACTATGAACAGAATGAATACCCCACAGGAACACAGTCGCTTGATCAGAATGACTGCCTGCTAAGGACTTGCCTTCTTCAGATGAGAAAAGATCAGCGCAGAGATAGTTTTGGCAATACTAGTACAGAGGAAGATAGGATGGTTTGAATAGAGAGTTCAGACAATTCAAAATACTCCTAACAACACAGGTTCTGAATACAAGATAGGATGGGTTTGAGATAGGGATTGGACTAAGCAAGATACATATGCTAGTGACACAGTTATATCTATAGATACTCACTAGATATGTTTTTTAAACGGAACCGTCAGGATTCTGGTCCGTCAAGATTCTGGTCAGGGAATTGGATCTGGTTCTAGGACAGGTAGCTGGGCACATCAGATTGGATCTGCAATTAGCAAGGCGCTCTCGTCATAGCACGGCACATGACTGGACTGGATCTGCAATGCACACTTGTCACAGCATGGCACAGGATTGGATTGGATCTGCCCTTTTTGGTTCTGATGATAATTCTTTTCCACAGGCAAGCAGTACAGTGCAGCCCGGCTGTACCTTGATGCTTCCCCTTAGGTTTGTGGGGTTCTGATTCTAGAAGTTGAGGCCTAGCTGAAAATGGTTCAGCTATGCAATGAGTTTCTGCTTTGCCAAGTTTCTGGAGTCTGGAGCAAGGAAGATGTAGAGTTCAGCAGCAGGGTGCTCCGCCAGTATCTGGATAGTGAGTGAATCTGTCTGTCTTTCTGAGTGGTGAGCTGTCTCTATTTATGCTATGATAAAGGGGGGGTGTGGGCTGGTTTCGCCTAAGCTCATTCCTTTTGACAGGTGATTGGGTCAGAGTTTCCTCTCTGCCTTGATAGGCGGAGAGAAACAGTGTGTCACCTTTATGGTGTTATTTTATGAGGCTGAGAATCCACCCCTAGCCCCTTGAACACAAAATCTACTTTTGACACCATACATATTTCCACATGTGCAACCTCTATAAGAATCACATATACAGATCATCTATTTTCCATGGCAGCTATCCCTCAAAACCCCATACCTGTGGGATCTTGTCTCTTCTTTTCACAGAATTTTGCCCTTTTCCTCAGGAACACAATGTCCAATTTGTAAGCACATTTCTACAAGTGTGCGCGTTTAACATGGACATAAGTGTATAAAGCTTCATACTTCTAGCAGAAATACATTTTGTGTAAAATCACATTTCCTGCCATTTCTTTCCAGAACATGTTACACAATTTTGCCGCCTCTTGAAAAATGCAGCCAAAATTTAGATTCACAAATCTGTTATTCTCATATTTTTCACAATTTTAAACAGTAAGTTATCCGTCTTTTTAAAATATGTTTTTTGTCCTTGTTAAGCAACAAATGGTTGTTTTAGGTCCACTCCTTGGTCTCTCCCTGGAAGCCCAGGAGCCATCCCCCATGTTTGCTCCTTGAAGAGGCCATTTACGATTGTCGTCACACCTTCCATTTCCTTAGCAACAGCTGTTCATTGTTCCCTTTTGCCTCTGTAGACCAGGTTCTTTCCGAACCCTATAATTATCACATTGGTTTGATTTCCTGCTGGAGGGAAAGGCCTTCCTTCTGTGAGGAAACCTGATATTCCAGTTTGGTAGCTTTTAGCCAGGCTTGATTTAATTGTTAATTCTGTTGCATTTTCCCTTAGCTTAAAACAAACTTGTGATTTCAAAATAGCAGCTAGAATTCTGATTCAAGATTTTAAACCATGGGATCAAAACAATTACAACATAGGTTACTCTCAGTAACAGGCCTCTTAGATTGCAAACATTTGATTTCAGTTTATATACATGTTTAAAGTTTAATCAGGCAGGCTCCTGGCAACTGTCATCCCTGCAGTCTTCTGCTGCACAGAGATTTTTGACATCCACAGACAGGCCACTTTTGCTGTGGAAATTCCTTTATGCTTTCAGCTTTTCAGGACCTTGCAAGTTCACAATGATTTCTTAAACTAAGTGAATTGTAGCACCCAGCAAGAATTTTGTATGTTTGAGGGTGTTCTGTACCAGCATTCTGCAGTTTCAGCAACAAAGAACAAGGGATTTAAAGCAAGATTTTGGGTTTTCATTTAGCAACACTGTTTTTCCTTCTATACTCCATTTTTACTTGTTGTGGAGCCCAGTCACATATTTCAGGGGTGAGATCTCTGTTCCACCACTGACAACATGCGTGGCAGATTGGGCAACCATCTTTTTGTGCGTTGCAAAGTGCGATTTTCAGATGTTTTGGCACGCACAGGGGTTTTGCAGCCATTTTGCTATTTCTGGCACCATCATAACACAGTGCTGCAGCATAGCAGAGCAGAAGTGGGTTAAAACATGCCACACCAGGCCTTGCCCTCCGTACCTGAAAAGAGACGCGGGACACATGTCAACACTCATTGGGCTCCTGGCACGCACTGCCTCGCCTGGGTAGCTCCACTTTATTCAGCAGCACATGCGTGACGGCTAATATTGGCATTGCTCTCACGTGACACCATCACATTCCTCCTTTTTCATGAAAAAATGTAAAGATAATGATAAGGCACAAACTTCTGTCAACGTGACAGACATGCATGTAATAACACATGAACATATGGCGGGCCCGACTGACTTCAAATTTGTCCCATGATGTTGTCTTTGAACGTCGCAGGACAGTGATGGTCCTCTCTGCAGGGGTACCGCTCCTCGAACACCGTCTCTCTCTCCAGACCACCTGGTACCAGTTCTGGATCCCTGGTATTTTCTTCTGGGGGTTGTTCTCTGTCCACAGTTCGGACCGGGAATGCTTCTCCTCATTGGTCTCTCCCCTTCTCTCCCCCACCTACCTTCTGAAAGAAGCTGGTGTTCCTTTTCACTGCCCCTCTCTGATCAGCAGCGGTCACCATGGACCCTTTTACTTAGGTCACTCCCATGAGAGTGGGCTTATAATTGAGGGACAGCTTTCCCTCCTGGTGGTGGTTCCTCACCAGGACAGTGTCCCTCACCGAAATGTCTGGTGGTTTGAGCCGATGTCTGGCGCTTTCTACCTCGTTGTGTGCTAATCGGTCCTTTGATGTCCTTCGGTTGTTGATGATGCCTGGTGATCAGCCTTCTGTCTCTGGAATAAGCCCTTGTAGGCACCTGTTGAAGAGGGCTTCAGCCGGGAGCACCCCTTTGGACTGGTGGGGGTGGTTCGGTAGTCCCTGAGGAAATGATACACAGTTCTTTTCAGTTCTCCTCCATGCCCCTGGGCTATCCAGAACACTTGGTTGAGCATTCGCATGAAGTGCTCAGCCTCTCCATTCGCACTCGGCCATCCAGTTCTCCATGATGCCACAGTCTGCCATATACTCCTCAAAGCTCCCTCCCTGAAATGGCGCTCCATTGTCCGAGAAAATTACTTGTGGGAACCCATGGGTGGCGGACACCTTTTCCATCACTTGGATGATCTGTTCACAGGAATGTCGACCCAAAGTCTACATGTAAGGTGTCCCAGGGGGTGTCACTCCTCTCAGTGGACTCTATTCATGGCTCCCGGTTTACCATGGCAGCTGCCTGTCACCAGACACACCTGCTGATGAACTCGTCCACCCTTGTCTCGAGGCCAGGGAACCACATTTTGGGGCGTAGTCTTACCTTCATCTTTGTTGTGCCCTGGTGGCCCCAGTGTGCCAGTTCCACCACGCTCTTCACCAGTGCTCTCAGAAAGATGTTCAAGTTCTCATAGAGTCTCCCGGCTTCTGTGAGTTGTACTGGATGGTTCCGACCTCCACTCACCATTGACAATGGCCTCCTGAATCCGTTGCAAGCATTTGCCTTCTCTCGAGGCCTTAGCTACTTCCTCCAGGGTCAGTGGTACAGGCGTTTCTGTGTCTACCAACACACGGACATGTTCGTCACCATCCACCATTTTTGTCGCTTTCTGATCACTTCCACTCCTAGGATGTTGCGACAGGTAATCCGCTGGATTGTGGGTACCTGGGCTGTATTGCAGTCTTTCTCTGTATTCCATGAGAGCTAACATACACCGATCTGTCCTGGGTGAGGATCCCGCCAAGATAGGGATCAATGACTTATGATCAGTGATTAGGGTGACAGGCTTGACAAGGATGTAGATGCGGAAGTGTTGGCAAACCCACAACACCGCTAGCGCCTCCCTCTCAATCTGTGAGTACCTTTGTTCCGTGGGAGTGAGTGCTTTCTAGCATAGGCAATGGGTTTCATTTTCCCTTGAGCATCTAGCCGGAGGAGTACCGCCCCTAGTCAGACCGGACTGGCATCCACAATAATTTCAGACTCCTTTCCCCGGTAAAAGAATGTCATCGTTTCTTTGCCCGTTAGCGCTTTCTTAATGTGTCAAAGGCATTCTGTTTCACTTCCGACCACGCCCACGTGGTGTCTTTCCTGGTTAGGGTCCGGAGAGGTTCTGAGTCCGTTTGCCAAATTCGGAATTAATCTCCCGCAATATGTCTCCATGCTGAGGAACCTCCTAAGCTCTGAGATGTTTTCTGGAGGTTTCGCCTCCTGGATGTCCCTGACCTTCTGTGGATCTGGGGAGATCCCTTTGGCATGACAGACAAAGCCAAAGAACTTGATGCTGTCTTTAAGGAACTCACATTTTTCAAAGTGTGGCGTCAAACTTAGGCTCCTAATCCTCTCCAGTGTCCTCTCCAAGCGACTCATGTGTTCCGGTTCTGATGTGGCATAAACTAAAATGTAATTGCTCAAGTTTCTAACACCCTCCAGGCCGGCCAGGAGACCCCTGATGACATTTTGAAAAACCTTGGCTGCCGAGGAGGCCCCAAAGCTCAATCACTTATATTGATACAACCCATGGTGACTTGTGAAGGTCATAATATAGTGCAAGTTCGGGTGTAGTTCTAACTGGTGGTACCCAGACCGCAGGTCAAGCTTGGAGAATACCTTCCTCTCTTGTAGTTCCCCCACCACATCATCCAGAGTGGTTGTGATATGTCTCTCCCGGTTGATGGGGAGGTTGGGCAGCCTCATATCCACGCAGATGCGGACAGACCCAGGCTGCTTTGGTTTAGTGGCTACCACGATGGGGGACACCCATGGAGTGGGGCCTTCTACCCTTTCAATTATATTCAAGTCAACCAAGTTCTGCAGTTCTTTCTCCACCTGTTCCCTCAGGTGAAATGGTATGCGTCAATGTTTTAGCACCATTGGGTGCACTGTTTCATCAATATGTAACTTGATTGGCTCACCTTTGAGCTTCCCGACTCCTTGGAAGATGTCGGCGAACTTCTCTAGTATGTCGTCGATGTCCTTTGCGTACACAGTAAGTGCAAAATGTAAAATCCACAGTGCCTCTGACGCAGCACAGCTTAGAAGCGAGTGTATACTAATGTCTGTTACAAAGAACTTCGCTCGGATGACATTGTCTGCATGGGCCACCGGAGCCACAAATGCACCCTAGAGGGGCAGTGGTTGGGTCCCACCAAACAAAAATATCTTGGCGCGATCCTTTGCCAACTTTGGAGGCCCTGGGAGTGCCTCATAGTGGTGGGTCGCTAGTACACACACAGAAGCGCCTGTGTCTATCAGCACCGGAGTCAATGTTCCGCACACTGCTACAGTGCCTGTGGGCTGTCTTCCTTTCTCGAAATAAAGAAGACCTCTTCTTCCTCTTCCTCTTCTTCGGCTATTTCCAGGCACTGTATTTCCTGCTCCACCACAACCACTTGCCTTTGTGACCAAGGCAGGTAACTGGTCATCCTGCTCAGTACCCTGGGAATGGCAACAGGAGCGGCCGCCCAGCACATTCTCGCAAAGTGTCCTGCTGCCCTGCAGCGCCCACGCATTCTCCACTTCGCCGGACAATCACCTGCATGTGGGAGATCATATCCACAGTTGGGGCATGGTTGTGGTGCCTCAGCTCTCCTTGGGGGCCATCTTGGTCTCAAAGGGCCAACGTTCGATGGTCGTCCAACTGCACAAACGTCATCCCCTTTCAGTGATTTCACTGCAGCATCCATCTTGGTGGCGCGGCTGTCTGCAAGTTCGTATGACCTACCCATCTCAAGAATGCCAGCGAGCGTCAGCCCTGGCTCACGGAGGACTTGTCTGCATAGTTTTCCTGAGCAGCACCCTTGTAGCAACTGATTGCGGATCATGCCCTCCTCATTTTTCCAGTGGCACATGCTTGCTAAGTGGCAAAGCATCCCTCAAAACTGATAGAGGGACTCATCTTCCCACTGCTTCTTGCTGCACATGACAAATCTTTCAAAGTCCTGATTTGCAAGCTTCATAAAATGTTTCTAAAGGCAGTCTTTCACCCCCTCGTTTGAGTTCTTGTTGGGAGTAAGGGACTTGAAAATGCAATGCACCTCTAACCCAGCTGCATATATGATCATCGCCACTTTTGCTTCGTCTTCCGTCTCTCCAGTTACACATCGAGTTTTTCCACCCACAGCAGCCATCTAGGCCCCAGCTTCGAGGGGGTACTTGATGTGTCGAACTCAGGCTTTGGGGCAAAAGTTCCTTGCTGACGGAGCATTCTCCTACCATGCGAGGCCCCTTCTGCATCTTGGGCATCACTGTTGACGTTGCTCATGGTGACAGACTGGAAAGGCACCTCTCACTCCTGTGAAGGCCGCAGTCCGTGTCTCTCTATGGACCGTGGCTTCACAACCTCACAGGCACCCTTGCAATGGCTGCAGTGTAGAACTCTCGGTACACTTTGTGGATGGGTGGTCTGTTCTCTTGTCCCCACCCCAGTACAACAAGCAGGAAGGATCCATCCTCCCCACAACTGAGTCAGAGGAGATGAAAAGAGAAGAGAGAAAAACATTTGTTTCTTTTTTAAAGTTTTTTTTGTTGAGTTGATGGACTCTGTGGCCCCCAATTTGGCCTTTGTGGCCTGTACAGGAATGTCCAGCCCTGGTGGGCTCCAGAAATTAATCCTATGGTGCATGAGCACTCCACACTTGGAGCCCCGACCACGGATTGCAGAAAATGGTGTAGGAAACTTCCTTGTGAGGGTTAATGCTCCTGGCAGGCGTCGGAAATCATTGTCAATGTTAAATAGAACATTGGAACGTTACCTCCCTGCCCAGAAGCATCCTCGTCGCCAGTGTGATGCTTCGATTCGGCCCCAAGCCCGCCGTGGCAAGGCCTTGCCCACCGCACCTGAAAGGAGACGCAGGACACAGGTCTGCACTCATCGGGCTCCCGGCGCTCACTGCCTCACCTGGGTACGCCCATTTTATTCAGCAGTGCATGCACGACGGCTAATGTTGCCGTCACACTCACGTGAAACCATCACACTCCTCACCAACATCTGACTCGCCTCCTTGCTGCTACATTTCATTATGGAGATCAAGAAACTCCTGTTCAAGGAATCAACTTGGTCCATACACCATACACTCCCCACATAACCTGAGACTGGGTGATCTGATCCCCACTGTTTCCACCCTGGTTCCTTGTAAATCGATTGCTGACAATTGCCCTCCCTCCCTTTTGTTAGTCCCTCAGTCCCGTGTTTCTCTGCTCCCTAACGTTTTTCTTCCCTCTATGATTGTAAAGCACTCCATTGCATCCCGAAGCTAGGTCCGTGCTCAGTAAATCCACCAATAATAATAATAATAATAATAATAATAATAATAATAATAATAATAATAATAATTCACTTACGCAGTGTGATATGGGGCAACTTTTTTAAAAAAACACAAACACATTTCCAGTGCCACTTTTGGTTCCCGATCCAGCCTCGCTCATACACAATGAAAAAGCCATATATGCATAATTTGAAGACTATGACTGGTTAACATTATGTTCTAGGTGCACGTAGAGAACAACGGAATGCTGGTTGGTACTAAACTCAAGAACATACCACCATTACTATGCAGCATGCTTTGCTTTTAATGTCCTCCGTTAATAGATCTTACCAATGGATGTTTGTAACAACCTCATTGTTAAATCATGTATAAAAAAGAAATGACTTACCCTTCTTAGATTTCTAATAACATACAAATGCAATTATCCGAAATTTATTAGGTTTTAATTTAACTTCACGAAAGCCAAAAATGGCAGTTTGGGGTAACAAGAAATTAAGTCTAGCAATGATAGATGTATTCCACTAGAAAGAAAAAAATGTTGCCAAATGGATAATGAAAATGCTAAATCGAATTTCTGGCGACACAGCATATGAACAACATTCCTCTGTCCCGTGGTGTGCCCAGAACTCCTCATTTGCAAGTGAATGTTTCCAAAACCAATTATTCTTTACTATGCTACAGATGTTTCCAATTATCGAGATCCCATTATCTGCTAAAGCTCGGAAATGTGGTGTTGTATGTGCACATATTGTTTTGTTGGTTTACAACATTGAAGTTAGACATGGAGAACCTAATTTCACTGAAAAGATAATGCTGCGAAAATATGTTTGTTTTGTGTAGTAACATGTACACTACTGCAGGCTGCTTGATGCGATGGTCAGGTGACCCGGGAACGGGAGAGAGCGTGGCTGTGACGGCCCAGGTGACCTAGCAAATAAAGAAAAGGAGAAAAGCCTGCCAAGGGTTATTTCCTCCAGCACCATTCACCGAGTGTGTTGTCTTGTTATTTGATGCCCCACTCCGAGGCCTTCCCTGGAGGCCCTCAACATCACACTGGCGACAAGGCGGTGTAGTAAGGACCCGCCGGCGTGACCACTGAACAGTTCAGCAACAAATGCCATCCATAAAAAACAAGGCAAGCACGTGAACCCAGACTTCGAGAAACCACATAAGACGAACACAGCAGAAAGTCGCTCGACTTCCCATCACATGCTTTCCGCAACTGCCAGCATTTCAGCCCGGTGCTATGGACAACATACCTGAATTAACGCAGAACACAGCTGACTTCTCGCGCAAATCACACGTGTTGCATTTAAATGCCCGATGTGATCTGCAAGAGGCAGAAAGGAACACTGGGAGCTAACTGGAGCTTCTTGGGCCTGGGGCCTCAATACATTCAACTCTCTCTTCCTAAATATCTTCCTTCTCAAGCTCTTCACTCATCCACCTCCAACTCCCTCAGTGTCGGTCACTTCTTCAAGCAACGAGTTGGTGGTAGATCTCTTTCTTCGGCTGGGGCCTCCTTCTGGAACAGCCTCCCTGCCCCACTGAAACTTGAGGAGAATCATCTCCGGTTCTGGAAGTATCTCAAAACCTTTCTCTTTGCTTCTTCTCTTTCTCCTCCTCTCCCCTGCTGAATTCCTGGCTGAAACTGCACTGGTTACCAGGTCCCCTCCTCCACCAGTCGCACACCTGCACTGCCTTCCTGGAAACACCCGCACTTGAGGACTGTTTCTGTATCCCTACATGCCCACTACCAGCACTTGACAACAGATGTCTGCACTTACCCTTGGACTTGGTCACCAGCTGGCCGTATTTTACTTATTGTTATTTATTCTATTATCCCATGTACTGCACTATCCCCTACCTCTTCTCCCCTGCACTTCCCCCTTTTCCCTTCCCATGTACTGGCGCAATCTGAATGACACCTGGCCTAGTAGGATTGTTGTCTCTGTCTTCCCCCTGTTCCCCCTCCCTTGCCTTGTAACGCCTTGAAACACTTGTGTATAGGCGCATTATATCTGCCATATCATATCAAATTATAACTCCGCACTCATGCCATTGAATGGGGGGGACCCAGGCAGCCCAGAGACACGCTGCTAGATAGCAGCAAAAGTTTGTAATACTCCGAAGTGGAGGCACAATGCAGACAGCCCGTACGCCACAGGTGGCGAAGCAAGGCTACAGTGAGTGCAGAGAGCAAGCCACTGTAAGGGAAGGAACATACCCCGCCATACTGAGCACAGGCACACCCAGAGAACAGCACAACACTTAAGGGGGCACACACCACAGCAATAAAGGGGAAAAGAAAAATAACTGCACCAGAAAAGTCCCACCATTGTCTACACACCCAACGGCAAAGAAAAACAGGCCCAGGGCAAACACCTTGCGTGGCGAGCAACAACGACTGGAAAGATAGACAGACAACATGGCATCTGACCTGGCCACGTCCCCGGCCAGAGCAAGGAGCCAAGAACATAACCATTGCACCAACACCTGGCTCGACACAACTCAAGGCACTTTCATGAAACCGTTTGAACCATTTGGGCCAAGAGCAACACTCAAACTGACCATGAAATCAAGAAAAGTCCAAGACCCAGAAGAAAAGCGGACACTGCTGATGCTTAACCTGAGAACAATGGCACTGCGACTCTTCAATGCACTACCGAACAGAGGTACTGAGTATGTTACAAGGAAATTAAAATCTAAACTGAGTCCAGACTTCGAGAGTTTCAAGATGAGTCAAGCACGCAGCACCCAAATGGAAATATTGATGACTTTCACATCCACCTCCGAGAGATGGCAATCGGGTGCGACTTCCCGGACGAGGAATTTGCCGTCCAGCAACAGGTCATCCATGACCTATCATCACAAAAACTCTGCAGGACAATATTGTCAGAGACAAAGCTACCCCTCGAACAGATCCTCACTATTGTACACCAGTGAGAAAGAACTGATCAACCTGTAGCACAAATGGAACAAATGACCAGCCGACTCCCGCTTGACATAGAAAGCCCGGGCAACAGCATGACGACCATCAACGCCATCCAACAAGGGAAAAGCAAACTGATGCCAACACTTGGGAAACTCATAAACTGCCTGTGGTGCGGAGGACAACGGCACAAGGAAGAGCCAAGTGAGCATATGGCTCTTTGGGTATTGTGCATGCAATGGAAGGGAATGCAGAATAACTCTGACACCAATTAATCAAATCAACTCAGGAAGATGGCAAAGGTGCTGTTTTATTAACAATTATCTCATAAACACATCCTTAAATGCAAAGAATACACCCGACGTGACATCATACTATGTGGCAATAATAGTCAACCTATGAACGGCTGTGATAGGCATAAGTGGAACATCTAAGTATACATTTCATAGGAAATAGGATTGGGATTGGTTGCCCACTGTCATGTGGACAATTTATGCCTACCTCTAAAAACATGTCATCTTCAACACTATTAAGTACGCAGTTTATCCTTGGTCTACAAACTATAAGGCCCTTCATTGTACATCCCTCTATAATAGGTTGGCATGCTCGTGCCATGTCTGGAACATTCGGTTCACTCAGCAGCACGTAAGCTCAGACCCAGGTGCCAGGAGATGGACTTGACTTTACCTCCCCACCCAATTCGCCCAACATCTCTCATCACCATACCTTTTGCCATGAAGACTGTCTTTGAACAGGGCCTTGCAAAGTATTCCTGTCTCTGGGAATACATGGGAGTGCAAGCACTCACTATCATTGTTCTAGGACTCCATACTGAATTCTATTTCCATCCTTGGCTCACGTGGCGGGAGACCACGATTTGGTCTATTCTGCAGCATTTAAATTTCTTAAATGAATAAAAGTTGTTACTCTTGGTGTTCTTTCTTTAACCCTTAACAAGGGATGAATCAGCTTTGCACGTTCACTGCCTTCAATAATAGATAACCGACTGTGGCTGCCTCAGCTTTGTTACCAGGCCAGACAGCCTCGCCATTCGTTTCTACAATCTCAGCTTATTTTTGCTGCAACACAGTTCTCGCCTTTTCTCTCCATGGGTCCTGGCTTACTAAATTCATGACATTGAGGTCCAGTTTCTATACAATGCCGGCTTCGCCTGCAGTCTATTCACTATGTATAGCCAGTTTATAAGATTACTTAATCTACTTGTGTTACAGCACCTGTACAGTTACTGAACGGCTTGCATTTTCTGCAGTGCTTTGCACACGTGCAATCTTCTTTTCGCATATGAAATTTTACTAGATTCTTAACTTCCTCATCAGTTTCTGTAAGATCCATGCATTCTCTTAAGCCAGTATCCTCAGGGCATCATGCTTGTCTTTCGTGATGTCACCAGCTCCTCTTTTTGCTCCTTTTCATATTCCTTCAGGGAGTTCCTCCCTTAGAAGATAGTCTCTTTGGGGATATATTCGATAGGGCTGTCTCAGTGATTGCCTTCTTTCGAATACTCACCATGGTATGGTCACAACAGTTGGTGTTAAGCATGGCACAATCTCAGGCTTCCAACATATAAGAGGCAGGAGGGCGTGATTTCCTGCAGAGGCATGTAACTGCTTTTCTACATTCCCCCCTCTGCTCGAGTCCTCGACTGCCTCCTCAATTGTCTCCACATCTTGATATTTTCTCTTGAAAAAGTGCTTCTTTGGAGTCCAAATTTTCATCACCCCTGTCAGGGTTCTGGCTGCTTTACTCATCTACACTCCAGGTCATGCAGTTGCTCTGTCCATTCGGATTATAATAGACCCATCGTCCCACTTACTTCTTATGATTCCTTGGATACAGGAACTTTGTTCCTTCAGGTGCTACAATGCTGGTCTCTATGTATTTTCTGACATCTTCATCAGTCAATTCCTTGGGTCCAAAGCCAGATTTGACATTGATCATGCTCTTCATTCCTACCGCTTTCTTTGCTGTCTTTGTGCATTGGGCGATCACTATCCTGCTTGAAAGAAATCCAAACATCATCAAACATCATCATCACCAATATTGCTCCAAAAAACTTGAAGATGTTTGCCATCCACTGTGGAATCCATGTGAATATGGAAGCAAATCAACTTTCATCCATAATGTCCTCTGCCTCGTCTTCCATCTTGTTATGCAGGTTTGTTAGCAACATTATGGCCTCTGTCGAGGTCCCATTCTCGTCATCCTGAGAAGATATGAATGTGCAACATGATGGCCCTGTTAGGGAGAATTCTCCAAAATGGCTAATTTCCCTTACCTACTGAGTCCCTCAGCAGCTTTGCTGGATTTCTAGGATTTATTTTTTTCACCTGGTGAGAGTGTGAGACATTTTTCCCACTCTTACATGCGCTTTGCTGTGCATGTTTAACATGTTTGTGTTCATAGACTGTGGAGCCTCACCTACTAAATAGGCATCATCTTTTTACTGTGTCTTACACAGAACCTTCAGTGCAGTAACAGAGGGTTGTCTTTTTAGACTTCCCAACTCAGGCTCCATTTTCTGGGACTGACTACTGTCTCCCAGAACATAGTAACGTTGCCATTGACTTCATTAGTCTTTTTAAAACCACAAACCCAGTACAAAGTATCTTACATAGAGTACGGAAAGGGTTAATAGTTATCCCTTTTTGTCTGTCTCTCATGGAACATTGTTTTGTTCCCTTTTCATTAAGACTTGACTGGTGGCAGTGGTATCTACCCTATTTTTCCTACCGAGGTTATTTTATATAGCCTTGTTATTGTTTTATAAAAAACGTAGCAGGTGCCCCTCTCTTGGAAGAACACAGCATGATAACCTGTTCAGTGGTTTTTAACCACTTTGGGAGTTTGCAGCCATCTGCTTTTTGCTCAATGTACCTTTCATAAATGGGAAATATCCATTTGCATAGCAGTCTTTGTCCCACCCACATGGGCAGTCCAGCACCAAAATACTATGGCAATTCCCTTCTGAACAAGAGTACCAACAGCAACCCCATATACGTGTTTCAGCCTTGTTGGGCCTCATCAGTGAGGTGAAGCTGTGCCTCTCTAAGCACAGTGAACAGGGAGTCCACATCTGGTTGCTGTCACAACCACTAACCCTGTAAACCAGTCACACATATCTACCCCAGGGTTCTCCCAATGGGTTCTTAAATCATTACTGCATTCCCACAGCACAGCATGTGTAACCTGGAGAGAGCCCAGCTGGACCCAGGCATGGCGCTTATGAGACTAGCTGCAGTATTCATCATTGGGCTGGTCAACCAGCATGGAGGAAAACCAGCGATGGACTCAGTAGGGAACAGCAGTCTAGTCTCTGGATGTGGCCGGCTATTTAAGCCACACCCAGGCGTGCTTCTCCACTTCACGTTGAACTGCCCAAGGCAGCAGAACGCTCACCGTGTCCATGAGGATCTCTAAGCATTGCCGTAGTAGCCACAGCATTCCAGGCTATGTGCAAGAAACAACTCTCTTCAGCGACAAACTCACCTGTGTCCACTTCGGGTTCTGCAATGACTTCTGGATCCTTTCTGTCACTCTGCGGCTTGCCTGTTTCTGGTCTTCGTCTGCGACGGCTCCAGGCTCCTCCTCTCTCAGTGCGCAGTTCGCCTGCTCCGGTCTTCGGCTTCCCACGATGAACACTGCTCCCAGTCTTCGGCTTCCGCGATGAACGCTGTTCCCATCGTACGCCGTTCACCTCAGCACAGCAATCCTGCAAGGGAGAGAAAATACAAATGGGTGATTACCAGATAACCAATGTAAGTGGGAATTGAACGTTAGAAGCACAGTAAGAAGCACAGTAAGACTTTACTGAAGATACCAGAACGAATCTAGTGCAAAGACTGTACCAGCATATAATACAAGCTAAAGGAAAGCCTTTTCAAGAAGGCAAGGGTTAGAACAAGAGTTATTGAGCAAAGAAAGGTGCTCAATAGAGACTATCATTGTCGCCTGAACTCACTAACACGGCACATCAAGCAGTCTCCAACAATCTCCAATGCCACAGCAGGCCTGGGCTTGGATTTATCATCAGTGAAGTAACTGATGACATTGGACATTGCGCCCCTGCTGAACAAGAGCAGGACGGAGAGCCTTCCTCCTAATTACACAAGGTGAGCCACACACAAGTGGGAGGTTCACAAGGTAGTGGAAGGGGGGAGGGTGTGGATACTTACCAGTTCCCTAAATACTCACCTTGGCCCTGCATTCTTGAATCCCCCCAGACACAGTCATCCCTGAAGAAGCAGTGAGGAGTTTACCACTGCACAGAGGTCCTAGGTGCTCCCACAGAGCTAAGGTGAGCGTAACAAAATGCAAAGCCGCTTTGAAATCTCTGCCTGAGCATTGCGAAGACCACGATACTGACCAGTTTGCCCAGTTACTAGAGGAATTGCGGGCCAAAGTCCATGCCGCTCCGCTGGAAACAAACACATTGCGAAGAGAATTAGTCGTGAACAGAGACCGGACAGAGGAGTAAGCACGTCAAATGCTACAAAATCAGGCTGGACAAGCCCCGTTCCCAGTGAGTCAACCCCCTCCTACACCCTCAACAACCCTGGTGCAGGTAGTTCTCCAAGGGGCGGTACCACTGGCCCCACCCGAACGGTTTTCTGGGGATCCAAACAAGTTCACTGTTTTTATGAATCAGTGTCGTCTGCACTTCCTTTGCAAACCTGGGGCGTTTCCTAATGAGGAGTCCAGGGTTGACTTCGTTTTGTCATACTTGCGGGGGAAGCGCAGTGGACTGGTCCATTCCCCTTGTAAAGTGAGACGACCCATTGTTGCATAATTTTGCAGGTTTTCAGTGAGAGTTAGAGAAACTGTTTGCCCGACAAACTAGGGGTCAGGCCCTAGATAACAAGCTCCTATAACTACGACAGGGGAGTCAGGATCTGTTGACTTACATAGCCACGTTTAACAGGTTGGTGGCAAAGACCAATTGGCCTGAGGAAAAAAGGACCACCCTTTTTTATCGAGGGCTATGAGGAGAATTAAAGGACATTCTTGCCCAAGTCGTTAACCCTCCATATGATTGTGCGGAATTCATCGACCTTGTTGTACGACTTGATCACAGACTACAGGACAGAAAGGCTCATAGAGCACGGTCGGAAGGAAGAACAATGTATGTACGTCCCAGAGAACAGCAATCTCGTCAACGAGAGAACCAACCTGAACCCATGCAAATCAGCGGGGTACGGAGCCCATTGACCAAAGCAGAAAGGGAAAAGAGACGACAGCAGCAGCTGCGTTTGTACTGTGGGAAAGCAGGACACTTCTTACGTGACTGCCCGGTGAAACCACCCTAGAAAACCATAGGAGCAGTGGACAGAGAAGAAACTAGATCTGACTCGGAAAACTCAAACGCCCGGCAAGCATAGAGGTCTGCTTGTCGAGCACGGAGAAGGAACTACAGACCTCTCATCTTGTCGTCCGAGTGATCCCGAGCAGCCAACAGTAGCCGTCTCGGATGCATGCCCTAGAGGAGTACATAGATAGTGGCGCAATAGGCAACTACATCGACCAGGGCCTGGCTGGCCAAATTGGTCTCCTCACACATCCAAAAGCAATGTTGGAGAACGTTACGGTGGTAGATGGCACCCAGTTATCCTCCGGACCCGTAGCCCACTGCACTGAAACCAAAACACTCCTTTGCCAGGATGGCCACAGAGAAGACATTGCCTTCGACCTAATAAGCGCTTCCCAGTTCCGGAGGATCCTGGGAGTCCCATGGTTAGAGGCCCATAACCTGCGTATCAACTGGTGTACAAGAGTGTTAATCTTCTCCGAGGAGTGCACCCGTTCCTGCTACACAACTACAAATTCCCATGAATGACAGGCACCAACCACGTCTAAGAAGGATGTCGTGCTCGGCCTCTTAGGCGTTCTACCCCCGGCATATGCTGAATTCCAAGATGTATTCCAAAAGGATCAAGCTAACACGTTGCCACAACATCGAGCATACGACTGCCAGATAGATCTCATCCCTGGAGCCCAGGTCCCTTGTAGTAGCATTAATGCGCTAACCGCGCAGGAGAATGCTCACCTGAAAACATACTTAGAACAGTACCTGGCAAACAGCTTTATTCAGCCTTCTAAGTCCCCTGCAGCCTCACCTCTCTTCTTCGTACGCAAGAAAGAGGGGGACTTGAGGCCTGCATAGATTATCGGTCACTAAATCAAATAACAATAAAAAATCGCTACCCTCTGCTGCTCATTCCAGAACTCCTAGATCAAGTGAAAGATGAACAAATCTACACTAAATTGGACTTGCGAGGGGCATACCACTTGGTACGGATCAAAAAGGGGGATGAATGGAAGACAGCATTCCGGATGAAGTACGGCCTGTACGAGTACCAAGTGATGCCCTTTGGGTTATGCAACGCCCTGGATGCTTTTCAGAACTTTATGAACGATGTACTAAGGGACTTATTAGACATCTGCGTCATGGTGTACATCGACGATATCTTGGTGTACTCCAGCACAGAACAAGAGCACGTCAACCATGTACGGGCTGTCCTAGACAGACCCGATGCCATCAACTCTAGGCTAAACTGGAGAAATGTTCCTTTCATGTATCGGAAGTGGAGTTCTTAGAATATATCCTCACCCCTCAGGGCATCAGAATGGACAACAGGAAAGTGGACGCAATCCAGAATTGGCCATTACCCACTTACATTAAGGGAATCCAGAGCTTTCTTGGCTTTGCAAACTTTATCGCCGCTTCATACCAGGCTTCTCTTAAGTGGTCCATCCGATCACATCCTTGCTACAAAAAAAAAAAAACAATGTGATTGGCTCATAGAAGCAGAAGCAGCTTTTCAGGACCTAAAATTGAAGTTTGCTTCAATTTGCGGCACCTAAAACCTGACCTCCCTTACATAGCTGAGAGCGACGCCTCCAGCACCGCCATGGGAGTGGTCATCTCGCAGAGAGACCTCGAAACCAGCCAATTACATCCAGTTGCGTTCTGGTCTAAGAAGTTTTCTCCGGCTGAAAAGAACTATGCCATTACTGACAAAGAGGTCCTTGCAATCAAAGCAGCCTTCAAAGAGTGGAGACACTGGCCCTCATTACGATACCGGCGCTAAACCATGGCGCTATTAGCACCATGGTTGGTGCCGGTATCGTAACGTGTCTGCCATGTTGAAATGGGGAAGTACCGCCCCATTCCAAGGTTGGAGGGGTGGTATTTCCCCATTTTCCCATCGCCCTTCCCCATTCCCATTTTTGCCCCACAGGGCACAACGGGAATGGCGAAGGCGCTAAGTACGGTACCGCAAATTGCGCTACCGTACTTACCGCGAAGGTTCCTTTGCGGGTCCCTACTTTAACGGCTGGTCTAGACCAGCCGTTAAGGTCGGGTCCCGCAAAGGGACCTCGTAATTAGGTGCTAATGGGATAACGGCGCCGCAGCCTTTTAAGGCGCTGTTAACCCATTAGCGCCAGGGTCGTAATGAGGCCCTCTATCTCTTAGGGGCCCGGCACATAGTTACGGTCATCACAGACCATCGCAACTTGCAATACCTAAAGTCAGCAAAAGCGCAATCTTCCCACCAGCTTTGATGGGCTTTATTTTTTGCGGAGTACGATTACGTCATCATGTACCATCCAGGAGTACGTAACGGCAAAGCCAACGCTTTGTCACACCTGGACAGTGCGGAACATGTATATGAAGAAACGGAACCAGTAGCCATTATACCCAAAAGTAGACTCCTGGGAGTTACAACAACTGCTCCACTTGATGACTTAAAGGCTGATGTGCTACAGCATATGAGTAAAGATGAACTGCAAGCATCTCTCAGGTAGGTTTTACTGCAACTTTTGCATAGCGTTGTTATTCTTGCATGCCCTTCTTTATTTGAATAATGTCTTTTTTTATCCCTTAGGTGTGCAGAGCTTCAGCGTGGTGAACTGGCTGAGTTGGGCCTCGCCGGTAAATGATGGCACGTGATGTGCGATATGGTGCGGTAAGTCAGTGATATGCGCAGCGCTGCATTATCTTGCATTTGCTAACCTGTTTTCTTCCTTTCTTGCAGATCGCGGTGTTTTCCCAGCATGTGTGGAATTCCAGAACGATGCCGGTCGGGAGGCGACCAGCCAGGTAAGCTTCTTGTGCAGCTCATGGTTTTGCAATGTCTAATATGCCTTCTTTAATATTGTCCTTTCCCTTCCTCTTTCGGGTCTTTTGGTCCAGGTGGCATGCAGATCCAGAGGAAGCTCTTCAATGGAGCTGCCAGTGGATAATAAAATGGAGATTGCAGGTAAGATGCTGCTAACTATGTTCCTTTTGTCTCCTTGCAGGTTTGCTTCTCCGAGGCTCATGGGTATCACGAGACACGGTGAACGTCACGTTGCAGACTGCAAAGTAACACAAAGCGTGATTTCCTGTTCAGGTGTGGTTTAAATAGCCTCAACAAAGTAGTCCAGGTAAAGTAGTCCCTAGGCCACCACACCCAAAACACTATACCGCGTAGCTTGGTTCCTAGGAGCCGAGCTATGTGGATGCCTCCATGTTGGCTGAAGTCCCCAAATGAAAAAAGTAGTTCCCTGCACACATGTTCTTCAAGGTGCATGAGCCTGGTGCCATAGGCGCCAGGAAAGGCCCAAGAGAGAGCCTTGTCAGTGAATGCCAGGCCTTCAAGGCCCTGATGGAGACCCGAGCCCTGATTGCACCTGGCAAGTGGGCTTGCCAGTGGGAGTCTGGGGTGAGGGGCGTGACATCGAGGTCCCTTCATTGGGATCTATTTTGAGGCTAACCATACGGCGTCTTCAACTTGATAAACCAGCGCTGCCTTCTGATGTTGATCTGTGAATTTCTTGTGTCTATCTTTGGCCTTTGTTAGGTGCTCTGTAGCCTCCTTAAATGCTTGGTTGATGGTTGTATGCAGAGTCTTTACTGCTGGCATCTCGAGTGCTTCCGGTGGGTCAATGATGGAGGTTCATGGGTGTCCTCCATACAAGACATAGAATGGTCTTTGCCGGGTAGTAGAATGTTGTGAGTTGTTGTAAGCATATTCTGCAATCCATAGGACATCTTTCCAGGTACTTTCCGACTGATGAAGTAAGCACCTTAGGTATTGCTTGAGCGTCTGATTAGTCCTTTCCGTTTGGCCGTCAGTCTTCGGATGGTTACTGGTGGACAGGTATACATCTACCTGTGCTAGTTCGCAGCTCTTTTGGCAGAATTTGGAAATAAATTGACTACCTCGGTCCGACACTAGAACCGATGGGAAAACGTGTAATCTAACTATTTGTTCTAGGAAAACCTTTGCTAGGGTAAACGCTGTGGGCAACCCTTTCAGAGGGATAAAGTGGGCCATCTTCGAGAAGAGATCTACAACAACCAGTCTCGTGTTATAACCATTACAGGGGGGTTGATCGGTAATGAAATCAAGGGAAAATGTATGCCATGACGTAGGTGGAACAGCTAAGGGACATAGGAGACCCACTGGCTTTTGTTTTTGGGATTTTTTTTGTGCACAGGCGCCGCCTGAGAGCACAAATTGAGTGATGTCTTTCTGCCAGGTGGGCCACCAATAAGTCCTTTGAATTTTGGCCAATGTCTTGGCTATTTCAGCATGTCCTTCCAATAAAGTGGTGTGATAGTTAGTGATGATTGTTTCTCGTTGAGTCACGGTTCGGAGATACATCCGCCCCCTGAAACATGGTAATCCGTTGATAAGCGTGTGCTGACTGCTTCTGGCATACATAGACAGTGGAGCAGTTGGGAATTATATTGATCAAGAACTGGCAGCAGAGATGGGGCTTTCTTTATGTTCCAAGCCGACCACGGACAAGGTAACCGCCGTGGATGGGACAGAAATCGCTTCCGGACCAGTAACCCAGTGCACAGCCGGGGTAACCTTGCTATGTCAGGATGGACACCGGGAGTCCATTTTGTTCGATCTCATCAAGGCACCTCAGTTCCGGCTAATATTAGGGATGCCTTGGTTAGTTGCTCACAACCCTTTGATAGACTGGCGGGCACGGAAATTAACCTTCGTCGGCAACTGCTCCCCTGCCTGCTATTACCAAGAGCAGAAACCCGACTTCTGTACCCCCATGGCTCCCAGAGCGACAGTATCAACTCTGGGAGTAACTAATATCTTACCAAGTGAATACCACGATTTCCAGGATGTGTTCCGAAAAGACTAAGCAAACACATTACTGCCGCACAGGCCCTATGAATGCCAGATCAACCTTGTTCCAGGTGTACAAATCCCTTGCGGCAGGATCTATGCACTCACAGAACCAAAAAACCTCCACCTGAAATCCTATCTAGATAAATACCTTGCAAACTGATTTATCCGCCCGTCTAAGTGCCCTGCAGCCATTCTTTTGTTCTTCGTACCGAAGAAAGAAGGGGACTTGAGGACCTGAATTTTCTACCGCACATTAAATCAGATCACTGTGAAGAACCGCTACCCCTTGCCACTCATCCCTGAAATGCTAGACCAAGTCAAAGATGCCCAGATTTATACCAAATTGGACCTTCGAAGAGCGTACCACCTGGTCCGAGTTAGAAGTGGAGATGAGTGGAAAACCGTTTTCCGTACCAAATACGGCTTGTATGAATATCAAGTCATGCCCTTTGGGCTGTGCAACGCTCCCGCGGCATTCCAATATTTCATGAATGACGTCTTGAGGGAATTAATTGATGTTTGCGCCTTGGTTTACATAGATGACATCTTAGTGTACTCAGCCTCGAAGCAAGACTATATCAAGCACGTTCGTTCTGTTCTCACCAAGTTCCATCAACATCGTTTATTTGCAAAGCTTGAGAAATGCATCTTTCACGTCACCGAAGTGGAGTTCCTTGGTTTTATCCTCTCTCCAGGAGGCATCAGAATGGACGTGCACAAGGTAGACGCCATTTTGAAATGACCATCACTGACGTCTGTAAAAGTGGTTCAAAGCAAGCTGGGTTTGCGAATTTCTACCGTCGGTTCATCCCAGACTTCTCTCAGATTGTACACCCGATCACAGTACTATTACAAAAAACAATAAAAAGTTTGCTTGGACCGAAGAAGCAGAAAGAGCTTTTCAAGAACTTCTGTGTCGCCCTCGTCCAGACCTCCCTTATGTTGTAGAAACCGATGCTTCCAGTATGGCAATGGGGGCTGTCCTTTCACATAGAAACCCAGAAATTGGCCAGCTATATCCTGTGGCCTTCTGGTCAAAAAAGTTCTCACCTCCCACGATTAATTATGCCATCACCGACAAAGAACTCCTGGCTATCAAATCCTCCTTTAAGGCCTTGCAACACTACCTCCTGGGGGCCAGACACACTATTACAGTTATCACAGACCACCGAAACCTACAATATCTCAAAACACCCAAGGCCCAGTCCTCGCACCAACTACAGTCAGCCCTTTTCTTCGCCAAATACGACTATGCCATCACATTTTGACCAGGAGTCCGGAATGGAAAGGCTGATGCCTTATCTCGTATGGGCATTGATTAAATGGTATATACAACTCCAGACCCAGTACCCATTATACCTGAAGACAAACTCTTGGGTCTCATGGCTGCCTTAACACAAACATAACTCCGAAGCAAAATTCAATGGGCAATGAACCCTGATGGTTTACTTGCATGGCATACTCAGGGAGAACAATACTCCACCAAGGACCGCTTGCCCTTTTTTAGGGACCATCTATATGTACCCAAGTAAGAACTGCAACAACATATTATTTCAGATTATCATGATTCACTGATTGAAGGGCACCCTGGAATCGCCAAAACCCTAGCCAAGGTGAAACAGAACTTTTGGTGGCCTACCTGGTGTAAGGACATCATCCAGTACATTCAGTCATGCGGTATCTGTGTGCAAAATAAATCACAAAAACAGAAACCAGCTGGTCTCCTACAACCATTGGACATTCCTCCTGCTCCAAGGCACACCCTTGCGAACATGCTAGGTGTTATACCTGTTGACAGATAGGTAACATCAAAGTAAACAACACCACAGTTCTTCCAACATGGCGCCCAAATTGGCCCGGGTTGGAACTGATTTAACTTACTCTACGACAAGCTGCCGCGGTTGCTAGGCGACTAGCTTTGCAGCGCATCACACAAGGAAGTCAAAGGGAGCGAAGTTCAGCAGCACGTACACCGGCTCTGAGCAGGTAAGAATAGTCTCTCGCGTAGGATTGCGCTTACAAAATTGAACGTAGATGCCCAACGTAATATTTTTTAGTTGAGCACTAACCCAAAACCCATTATTATAGATTTACGAGAGAAGTAGAAATTGGGAAGGACCCAGTAAAAGCCGTTTGAAAAAGCTTGTCATTTACCAAATTCGGTTATCTTGAAGCAAGCAAGCAACTGCCCACATACGATCAAGGTAGGAAATATATGGAAAGGTGAATAGTCATTAGAATCTTTGATAACCGCATCCAGTACGTTTTCAAAGATCTACCCCTGATGTTTTTTTAGGGTTTCCCAATATGTAAACAACATATGAGACAGTGGCAGTGACCCACAGACTCAACTGCTTTAACAGTGGTGCGTGAAAAATGCAACTCTTTAAAACATGTATCGCTCTTGAGACTTGTATAAATTAGGTGATGAGCAAGGGGACCCAGTGCTTACCATAGCGACTGTTCCCATTGCACACCACCGCCCCATTTACTGACGATCACTTTATGGTGACACACATTTCATTTTTTATCATTATAGCTTTGAAAATTCACCCTGTCTGGGCAGCAAGCTTTTCTCTTGATACGTATTCTAAAGGTTAGTTCATTAGTTTTGAGCTAGTAAAAGTGTAATTCTTAGTTTTCGAAAAAAACTTAATATTAAAACAATTTGAATATATTTCAATTTATGCTTTACAGAAAAGAATCCAATACTCTTTAAAACCTGAAGAAGGGCATCAATTGCCCGAAACACGTAGTTTAGAAGATAGGCAACTATATTTGGAAACCTATCAAGAGTATTGGATCACGTGAACAATTAACAGTTTGGAACACATGAGAAAAATATGTGAAAGCAATATGTATTGTCAGAAAGAATGTATATATATGAGTGAATAACATTTCTGTTTGTGATGTATAACTTAAATCTATGAAACAATAATGATTATATGAAAATAAATGTATTTTATGACTATAAAGATGATTAATTTGAATAATGTACTACTATGTTATTGGTAATTGTAAAAGAACCCGGAGCAAAATTTGTTTTGCCTTATGCTGTGCCTCAGTTTGTACAACGAGATTTTCGTTGTACCATTTCTTTTCACATTTTGTTAAAGTAGGGGTAGCACTCTACTAGCTGGGACCACCTTGAAAATCCACTTAAGAACTATAGGAACTGATCTTATTCTAAGAAGAAAGTATTTAACACTGAGTGCGCCTCCACACACTCCATACCTATTACATTGTTGCTACACCAACTCTGGAGGACGCACCGCCTCATGCAATATGTAATTTTCTAAAATTGGATCTCTCACCACAAATAAAGCGGAAACCCTCGCGTTCACTGAAGAAGAAGCATCAAAAATTCTAAAACTTATCAAAAGCACCGAACAAGAGCTCAACTCAACAGCTAAACCAGAAGAGTTAGTGTACCAATTGGAAAAGCTAATCAGACGTGAAATAAGTCAAAGACTTCATGGAACAACTCTAGACCAGTATTACAAGGCCCAACGCATGCCGAGGGGATTACGTATTGATCTTGAGCCCACCTTATGTAAACAAAATCCAGAATTTGTGAAAAGATGGAGACTCATCTTGAATAAATGTTCACTAGATTTGATAATTTTAACAATCGAAGAATTGTCTAAATCGTTGACGTCCATAGAAGTGGATTTGGAGAGTACCAAGAAGGCCTTATCAACCTATATGAGTAAAGAAGAACTAACAACCTTGTTAACAGAAATAGACACACAATTGGAAAACTACCAAAGAGAAATTGAGTCTAAAAAAATAAGGAAGTTTAGGAGAGATACCCTAGACTATAAATTAGACATTGTGTACTCGTGGAAAGAATACTATCAACAAAAAGATAAATAAAGGGGAGGGAGACCATTTCCGAACAAGAGTAGACCAACACCAGAGACCAGACCATCGTCATCAGAGGCATCAAGTAGTGAAATTGAAACTCCAGAAGTAGCTACTGAAAAAGAACAAGTTGAAAGTGAAACAAGGGAAACGGACCATGTACCAAGTGCGGCAAAGTGTCAACCAGAGAAATCGAAAGCAGTATTTTCTTTTTTAGATCGAATCTGACATGACGAAGCAAAAAGAAAAAATCCCCCAACGAAAGTGAACTACCCCCCAAAGAAAACTTAGTGGTAAACATCTCTAAATATAAATTGTCCAAATTTGAGATACAAACACTACAGAAAGAGATATCATTTGTCCCAATTTATAGTAGTACACTACTGAAAGAGAAAATTGCATTTTCAAATTGACTAGGAAAATGAAGCTGAAATTATTTTTTGATACCGTGGAAATATCAGACAAACAACAACATTCAGAATTCTTGGAGTTGAAACCTAAAAGTACTTTCTCACCACCTATACAGAATACAACGCTGGAGACTTTCCAGAAGTCAGTGTTAAAGGATATGAAGAAGATCAAATTTACAAACAGAGCAAAAGGTAATCTCACCTCAAGAGAAAAACAGGCATTGGATTGCGTATGGGAGAACCCAGAGATTATTTTCAAACCAGCAGACAAAGGGGGTGCCCTAGTCATAATGGACACTAAGAAATACAAAGCTGAGTTAATCAAACAACTCAATGATCAAGATACATATTTAGACATTTTTCAAGACCCCACTGAACAAGTACGCAAAATCATTAAGAAGACATTGGAAGAAGCTGAAACTGAAGAGTTCATTACTCATAAAACCAAAAATGTCCTCACGAATACACACCCGTTGATACCAGTTATCTATATCTTACCGAAAATTCACAAAAATTTGATGGAACCCCCGGGACGACCAATAATTGCAGCTAATAACAGCTTGTTGGAACCGATTGCTCAATATATTGACAAGATTATTCAACCACTTGCGCAAAAATGTACAACATATATAAAAGATACCAATCAATTCCTGAAGAAATTGGGAGAAGTAACCTTCAATACTGACTTTGATATTCTATTTTCTATGGACGTAACGAGTTTATATACCAACATCACGCACCAAGCCGGGCTGGAAGCTGTGGAATGGATGTTACTCAATACAACAGAACCAGTAAAAAGTGATCATCTTTTTATTTTGAAACTCCTGACGATTGTACTCAACAACAATTTCTTCTCTTTCAAAGATAGATATTTTGTTCAAATATCAGGAACGTCAATGGGGGCCGTGATGGCCCCTAGTTATGCAAATATCTACATGTCCTACTTGGAAGAAACGCGAGTAATCAACAACCCAAGATGGAAAGACAAATTTAAATTCCTTACGAGATTCATTGATGACCTATTTGGAGTTTGGAGTGGAGATGAAGCTGAGCTTTTAGAGTTCTTTGATTTCATGAACAACTTAGCCCCACGCATTAAATTCACACACAAAAATAGCCGGACCACTATGGAGTTTTTAGATGTCCAAATATACTTGAAAAACAACAAATTGGAAACAACGATTTTCACAAAAGAAACAGACAGGAACAGCCTCCTTTTGGCCACAAGCTTTCACCCCAGGAATACAGTGTCTAGTATCCCATTAAGTCAGTTTTTGAGGTACAGACGTATCATCTCGGAGGAAGATGAGTATGAATCCAAATCAAGTGAACTAAGACAAAAATTTATTAAGAGAGGATATAATGAGGAAATATTGAATAAACATGCAACAACAGTTAAGAATATCATGAGGCAAGAATCACTTACCACGAAACCAAAGAACACAAAGACAGATTTGATATATGTGACCACGTACTCTCAGCAAAGTAGTACGATAAAGAAAATAATCAAGAAGAATTGGGAAACATTATCCCAGGATGCCACATTGGCTAAATTATTTCCATCTCCTCCACTATTCGCTTACAACAAAAGTAGATTGTTGAAAGATCATTTGATCAAATCTGACTTTAGCCAGAGATACAGAACAACAAAAGAAATATACAGAGGGACTATACCGTGCACCAATTGTAGTTCTTGCAACTATGTGATGAAAGGCAAGTCGATTAATCATCCTCACACTGGTCAGAGCATTTTACTGAAACACACCACAACTTGTGACACCAAGAATGTCATATATGGCATAAAATGCCCATGCAGACTATATTACATTGGATTAACAACCAGAAAAGTGAAAACCCATTGGGGTGATCACAAATCCAATATTCAGAATCATTAATTGAAATCTCCAGTAGCACAACACTTTGATGCTGCAAAGCACTCTATCGCACAAATACAGTTTGTCATTCTTAAACATGTATAACTACCCAAAAGAGGAGGTAACATCACCAAGCTGTTACAACAGAGGGAAATATTCTGGATCGAGAGACTTGATACAATGAACCCCAGAGGGATGAATTTAGATTGGGATTTGAATTGCTATCTATAGTCTTTTCTGAAATTTTTAAATTGACAATGATTGTTTGTCAAATGAAATGTGATGACATTTTTATGCGCAGATTTCTTGTGAGCCATGAACTAGAGACCACATAAGTGCTCAAAAAATAGTGCTATGAGTATTTTGAATGCATAGTGATTTACTTGCCATTAATTAGTATTGGGAATGCGGTAAAAGCGGTATGTGTATCCTAAAGATTAGAGAGTCACGTAAAGTATCTAAAATTAGTTCATACACCTGCATCAAGTGACATAACCAGAAATCCGATTAATAATGGGTGAACGAACAAAGAACAAAATAGGTAGGTCGGTTATATATGACCTTTTCTTAAAATTTGAAATCTAAATTGAGAATCCAATAATGCCTTAACACTTGACAGCATTACTTTGCTTAGAGTCGCAGACCTTCGTGGTTAAGTTACGTCTGGACTGGTTTAAATTTATTGAAAAGTTTCTAGCGCACATGCTAGGTGTTATACCTGTTGACAGATAGGTAACATCAAAGTAAACAACACCACAGTTCTTCCAACATGGCGCCCAAATTGCCCGAGTTGAAACTGATTTAACTTACTCTACGACAAGCAGCCGCGGTTGCTAGGCGACTAGCTTTGCTTTGCATCGCACAAGGAAGTCACAGGGAGCGAAGTTCAGCAGCACGTACACTGGCTCTGAGCAGGTAAGAATAGTCTCTCGTGTAGGATCGCGCTTAAACATTGAACGTAGATGCCCAACGTAGTATTTTTTAGTTGAGCACTAACCCAAAACCCATTATTATAGATTTACGAAAGAAGTAGAAATTGGGAAGGACCCAGTAAAAGCTGTTTGAAAAAGCTCGTCATTTACCAAATTTGGTTATCTTGAAGCAAGCAAGCAACTGCCCACGTACGATCAAGGTAGAAAATATGTGGAAAGGTGAATAGTAATTAGAATCTTTGATAACTGCATCCAGTACATTTTCTAAGATCTAGCCCTGATGTTTTTTTTAGGGTTTCCCGATATGTAAACAACATATGAGACAGTGGCAGTGACCCACAGACTCAACTGCTTTAACAGTGGTGAGTGAAAAATGCAACTCTTTAAAACATGTATCGCTATTGAGACTTGTATAAATTAGGTGATGAGCAGGGGGACCCAGCGCTTACCATAGCGACTCTTCCCTCTGCACACCACCACCCCATTTACTGACGATCACTTTATGGTTCATTAGTGTTGAGCTAGTAAAATTGTAATTCTTAGTTTTAAAAAAAAACTTAATATTAAAACAATTTGAATATATTTCAATTTATGTTTTACAGAAAAGAATCCAATACTCTTTAAAACCTGAAGAAGGGCATCAATTGCCCGAAATGCGTAGTTTAGAAGACAGGCAACTAGATTTGGAAACCTATCAAGATTATTGGATCACGTGAACAATTAACAGTTTGGAACACATGCGAAAAATATGTGAAAGCAATATGTATTGTCAGAAAGAATGTATATATGAGTGAATTACATTTCTGTTTGTGATGTATAACTTGAAACTATGAAACAATAATGATTATACGAAAATAAATGTCTTTTATGACTATAAAGATGATACATTTGAATTAACATGCACCAATTGAATAATGTACTACTAAGTTTTTGGTAAGTGTAAAAGAACCCGGAGCAAAATTTGTTTTGCCTTATGCTGTGCCTCAGTTTGTATAATAAGGTTTTCGTTGTACCATTTCTTTTCCCATGGCACACCCTTTCCTTTGACTTCATCACCGACCTGCCTCCCAGTCAATGGTTCAACACCATCCTAGTAGTTGTGAATTTGTTCTCGAAGAAGCCACACTTCATTCCTCTCAAGGGTCTCCCAGATGCATCCAGTTTAGCAAAAGTGTTCCTGGAAGGCATTGTTAAACTACATGGCTTCCCATCAGTTCTGGTCTCTGATCAAGGCAGCCAGTTTGTGTCCAACTTCTGGAGGAAGTGTTGTGCAATGGCGCAAATCGACGTCCGGCTATCCACCAGTCACCATCCTCAAACGGACAGCCAAACCGAGAGGACCAACCAAACTCTCGAGCAATATTTATGGTGCATGCTGCACCACGAAGATAGGAATTGGAAGGACTTACTATGGATAGCAGAATATGTATATAACAATTCCTTGCATTCTAGCACCCGACAAACGCCCTTCTACACCCTTTATGGCAGACACCCACGTACTTCCGAACTAGACCCTCCAGCCAGCTTGGAAATACCAGCAGTGAAGCCTCTTCACACAACCATCTCCCAGGCTTTTAAAAGGGCGAAATAACATCTCATTCACGCCAAGGACAGACAAAAGAAATTTGCAGATCAACACCGAAGTAAAGCTCCTGACTATCAAGTAGGAGACAAGGTTTGGTTAGCCGCTAGATTTGTGCCCATCAAGGGAACCCGGACCTTTCATCCTCGATATTTAGGACCCTATACCATCAAGGCAATTATCAACCCAGCAGCCGTCAAACTGGAATTACCACCCAATCTGCAAATCCACCCGGTATTCCATGTGTCCCACAAGACGCATCCGAGAACCGATGCAACCCGGTACACGGGTTATGACACCACCAAAACCCATACCTGTTGACGGAGAACCGGAATTCGAAGTCAAAGATATCCTGGATTCTAAGTGCACTAGGTCCAGATTATACTATCTTGATTGGAAGGGACATGGACCCCAAGATAGGTCCTGGGAACCCAGTGAGAACATCCATTCACCACGTCTGATCAAGAAGTTTCATCAGAACTTCCCAAATAAACCTGGGCCGGACAGAAGGAACACCATGGAAGGGGCCTTGGGGGGGGGGGTGCTGTCACAACACTTATCCCAGACCCCCACTGGCAAGCACACTTGCCAGGTGGAATCAGGGCTCAGGTCTCCATCAGGGCCTTGAAGGCCTGGTATCCACTCACAAGGCTCTCTTGGGGCCAGTCCTGGCACCTATGGCACCAGGCCCATGCACTTTGAAGAACATGTGTGCAGGGAACTACTTTTTACATTTGGGGCCTTCAGCCAACGTGGAGGCATCCACATAGCTTTGCTCCTAGGAACCAAGCTATGCGGTATAGTGTTTTGGGTGTGGTGGCCTAGGGACTACTTTACCTGGACTACTTTGTTGAGGCTATTTAAACCACACCTGAACAGGAAAGCACGCTTCGCGTTACTTCGCAGTCTGCAACTTGACGCTCACCGTGTCCTGTGATATCCACGAGCCTCGGAGAAGCAAACCTGCAAGGAGACAAAAGGAACATCATTAGCAGCATCTTACCTGCAATCTCCATTTTATTATCCGCTCGCAGCTCCATTGAACAGCTTCCTCTGGATCTGCATGCCACCTGGACCAAAAGACCTGAAAGAGGAAGGGAAAGGACAATATTAAAGAAGGCATATTAGACATTGCAAAACCATGAACTGCACAAGAAGCTTACCTAGCTGGTCGCCTCCCGGCCGGTATCGTTACTGAATTTCACACACACTGGGAAAACACTGCGACCTGCAAGAAAGGAAGAAAACAGGTTAGCAAAGGCAAGATAATACAGCGCTGCGCATAGCGCTTACTTACCGCATCGTAGCGCACATCATGCGCCATCATTTACCGGAGAGGCCCAACTCAGCTAGTTCACCACACTGAAGCTCCGCACACCTAAAGGAGAAAAAAAAGACATTATTCAAACAAAAAAGGGCACGCAAGAATAACAACGCTATACAAAAGCTGCAGTAAGACCTACCCGAGAGACACCAAACGGGCCAGCGCCAGTGAAGTAACTTGGCCGCACACGCCCACGCAGACAATGCACCGCTGCCAAGAAGGCAGGACGGAGAGCATGCCTAATTCCACAACAAGGTGAGGAGAGGGCCCTGAGGGGTTGAAGTCACACAGGGTGGTGGAAGGATATTTACCTCAGTCGGCCAGTCTTGAACACAGTCCACCGGTATTTTCAGGCAGAATCTTCCCCGCAGGCCATACTTGGGAAAAAAACTGGGAAGAGGATACCAGCAAACAACCCGGCTGAGTGGCATCCCTGTAGTTACCAGGTGAGCGTAATACTCGAACATTCCGTCCAAGATACCTAGGCCCATATATCATTAAATCAGTCATCAATCCGGTGGCAATGAGATTGGCTCTACCCCCAAACATGTGTGTCCACCCGTTGTTCCATGTTTTTCTTTTGAAACCGGTCCAACCTGGCACTAGGTTACAAGCACCTCCGACACCTACAATAGTGGACGGGGAACTGGAGTACGAAGTCAAGAGCATACTGGACTCCAAGACCTTAGGTCCAAATTGTATTATCTAGTTGAATGGAAAGGATATGGGGCACAAGACACATCCTGGGAGCCCAGCGAACATGTCCACACCCTGCGGCTAGTGAAAAGGTTTCATCGCACACATCCAACTAAACCTGGACAAGGGGAGGCCTTGGGGGGGCGGTGTACTGTCACAACCACTAACCCTGTAAGCCAGTCACACATATTTACCCCAGGGTTCTCCCAATGGGTTCATAAATCGTTATTGCATTCCCACAGCACAGCATGTGGAACCTGGAGAGAGCCCAGCTGGACCCAGGCATGGCACTCATGGCACCAGCTGCAGTATTCATCATTGGGCTGGTCGCCCAACATGGAGGAAAACCAGCCCTGGACTCAGTAGGGAACAGCAGTCTAGTCTCTGGGTATGGCCAGCTATTTAAGCCACACCCAGGCGTGCTTCTCCACCTCGCGTTGGACTGTTAGGGAGAATTCTCCTTCTAGGGCTAATTTCCCTCACCTAGTGAGTCCCCCAGCAGCTTTGCTGGATTTCTGGAGTTTATTTGTTTCACCTGGTAAGAGTGTACATCCTTTTTCCACTTTTACATGTGTTTGGCCTATGTGTTGTTACTCATTGTGTGATCTTGGGCACTGGATCACACCACTCCAAGTGCCCCTGTTCTTGTATGGGTTACACAGCACCTTTAGTGTAGTAACCCAGGGTTGTCTTTTAGACTTCCCTCTGACTCCATTTTGCTGGGCCTGACTCCTGACCCCCAGAGAAAGTTAAAGTTGCCATTTACTTTACATAGTCATTTTTACCACAGACCCAGTACATGGAGTACTGGAAAGGGCTAATCTGTACCCCTTTTCTGTCTGTACCTCCCTGAGCATTATTTTGCTCTTTTAACATTTAGACTTGGCTGGTGGCAGTGGTATCTACACTAACTTTTCTACGGCGATTATATTACATAAACGTGGTACTGTACTTGGCTATTATATTAGCCTCAAACATAAACCCGCTTGATCAAATCATCTTTCTTTTGGCTCTGGTTGGGTTGATTCACCATTTCTTTTTGTTAAATTATTCCTTCTTGTGTTTTACTTTACGCCGCAAACTAGGTTTGCCTTCTTTGTTCACCGTCTTTTGGCGGGCTTCCGCAGAGAAGCACTCTTTTTGGCGCCTGGGTGTCTAGGTAGACCGAATGTGGGGAAGGGGTGTAGTCACCCCCTGCACAGGGTATGCTAGGAAACCCAAGTCGCACTTTGCCATGATTGGCTGAGGTGGTTGTCCCAGCTGGACAACCCCCCGGCTGCGTGATTAACAGCCAGGTTGTGTGAATGGGGGTTTTTGTGCATGTCTCTTGGGCTAGAAGTCAGAGTCGCCTCAGGAACTACAATGAACCGAAGAGAAGTGGAGAGAACAACGGCTGCTGCAACTACCCTGTCCCGGTGAAGCCCTGCTGCAATCCTGAGCTATCTTCCCTTTGACAACTAAGAGAAGATCCAGTCCGGCGTCTTCTTCCCTTGAGCCTGGTGGGGATAACGAGCTCATCTTCTTCAGCCAGAGATCTCCACCGTGGTTGAAATCGCTGCACACTGCTATAGTGGTCCGGATAGCCACCTGCTGAGCCTCTCCTGGTTTTAAGGAGCACACCTTTGCATTGTTGCTGCTGTCGGCTTCATCCCTGTGTGGTGCAGACCCCGTTCAGACGTCCTCCTTCACAATGAAGCTCCAGGAATCGTGGGTCTGCGGGAAACCAACAGGAACAACTGCCAGGACACCAGCTGCATCGTGGCAATAAGGAACTGTGTTCTACTCGAGGAAACTGGGTGAACCCCTTTTCTTCTTCCTCAAGGCTCATCCTTGTCTTCCCACCTTCTTATAACTTTTGCTTCCGAACATTGACAATATTCAAGTACTTTTTGGCTACACGGAATCGTGAACTGTCTAACAGTGTGTGTTACCTAAACATGGCTCCGACACTTTGACCCTCTGATCTTTTGACTTTTGAACTCCTGTTTCTGAGTGTTTCTCGATAATGTCTGCCTAACCTAAATATTGCCTGTGATTTTTGCCCCCAACTCCCTCTGGGTATCTCAGGTGCTAAGTGTGTTTTTGCCCCGGTAGCATTTCATGTCACGGATACGTGTTTATTTAGTAGACCGAACTGTCAAAAAGTGATCGCAACTGCATCCACGGTATCGTGTTTTGTTCATAAAACCGGTTCATTCAAACACAGGGTACTTACCTTGAGACTTACTGTACAAAGTGAATTGGTTAGTTGTAGTATATTTAATGTGTGGTTTTGTTTAAAGTTTAATAGAGGTGTTGTGTTTATAACTGATGGTTTAAAAATAAATGTACTTATATTTTTTCAATAGAAAAGAGAAGGTGGGTGAGGCGCGCACTCCCGGTCCTGGTCAATTGAACCTGTTGCAAAAAATATAATAAGTAGCTGGGTCAAATCCCAAAATGGACAAATGTTCACAGGGTTAGATCCCTTCTGCTGCAAATCAGGTACTCAGTAATAACAGGGTTAAATCCCTTGCTGCAAATCAGGTACTCAGTAATAACAGGGTTAAATCCCTCAGCTGCAGTTCTGTGGTCTGTCTTTCTTATCTCAAATAATCATCAGGGAGGCTGTTGAGCAGGTGTGTCTAATTAGACTCAAAGGATTCTGGTAGCTGTAGTGAAAACGTTTTTTTCTGTTCAGGTGACCAGCAACCGACACCCCTCCAAAGCACAAGTCCTTCCCAAATTTGGGGGAGGGGAGAGAACCATCTTTATGATTCTCGAAAGTGGGGCACAGTCACCCCGTGGCGCTGCCTCTGGAGCCCGGGACTCCCATAGCATTCAATACAAAAAAGAAGGTGGGTGAGGCGCGCACTCCCGGTCCTGGTCAATTGAACCTGTTGCAAAAAATATAATAAGTAGCTGGGTCAAATCCCAAAATGGACAAATGTTCACAGGGTTAGATCCCTTCTGCTGCAAATCAGGTACTCAGTAATAACAGGGTTAAATCCCTTGCTGCAAGTCAAGTACTCAGTAATAACAGGGTTAAATCCCTCAGCTGCAGTTCTGTGGTCTGTAGTTGTTCTCCTCCTAGCGCTTTCTTATCTCAAATAATCATCAGGGAGGCTGTTGAGCAGGTGTGTCTAATTAGACTCAAAGGATTCTGGTAGCTGTAGTGAAAACGTTTTTTTCTGTTCAGGTGACCAGCAACCGACACCCCTCCAAAGCGCAAGTCCTTCCCAAATTTGGGGGAGGGGAGAGAACCATCTTTATGATTCTCCAAAGTGGGGCACAGTCACCCTGTGGCGCTGCCTCTGGAGCCCGGGACTCCCATAGCATTCAATACAAAAAAGAAGGTGGGTGAGGCGCGCACTCCCGGTCCTGGTCAATTGAACCTGTTGCAAAAAATATAATAAGTAGCTGGGTCAAATCCCAAAATGGACAAATGTTCGCAGGGTTAGATCCCTTCTGCTGCAAATCAGGTACTCAGTTATAACAGGGTTAAATCCCTTGCTGCAAATCAGGTACTCAGAAATAACAGGGTTAAATCCCTCAGCTGCAGTTCTGTGGTCTGTAGTTGTTCTCCTCCTAGCACTTTCTTATCTCAAATAATCATCAGGGAGGCTGTTGAGCAGGTGTGTCTAATTAGACTCAAAGGATTCTGGTAGCTGTAGTGAAAACGTTTTTTTCTGTTCAGGTGACCAGCAACCGACACCCCTCCAAAGCACAAGTCCTTCCCAAATTTGGGGGAGGGGAGAGAACCATCTTTATGATTCTCCAAAGTGGGGCACAGTCACCCCGTGGCGCTGCCTCTGGAGCCCGGGACTCCCATAGCATTCAATACAAAAAAGAAGGTGGGTGAGGCGCGCACTCCCGGTCCTGGTCAATTGAACCTGTTGCAAAAAATATAATAAGTAGCTGGGTCAAATCCCAAAATGGACAAATGTTCACAGGGTTAAATCCCTTGCTGCAAATCAGGTACTCAGTAATAACAGGGTTAAATCCCTCAGCTGTAGTTCTGTGTTCTGTAGTTGTTCTCCTCCTAGCGCTTTCTTATCTCAAATAATCGTCGGCGAGGCTGTTGTGCAGGTGTGTCTAATTAGACTCAAAGGATTCTGGTAGCTGTAGTGAAAACGTTTTTTTCTGTTCAGGTGACCAGTAACCGACACCCCTCCAAAGCACAAGTCCTTCCCAAATTTGGGGGAGGGGAGAGAACCATCTTTATGATTCTCCAAAGTGGGGCACAGTCACCCCGTGGCGCTGCCTCTGGAGCCCGGGACTCCCATAGCATTCAATACAAAAAAGAAGGTGGGTGAGGCGCGCACTCCCGGTCCTGGTCAATTGAACCTGTTGCAAAAAATATAATAAGTAGCTGGGTCAAATCCCAAAATGGACAAATGTTCACAGGGTTAGATCCCTTCTGATGCAAATCAGGTACTCAGTAATAACAGGGTTAAATCCCTTGCTGCAAATCAGGTACTCAGTAATAACAGGGTTAAATCCCTCAGCTGCAGTTCTGTGGTCTGTAGTTGTTCTCCTCCTAGCGCTTTCTTATCTCAAATAATCATCAGGGAGGCTGTTGAGCAGGTGTGTCTAATTAGACTCAAAGGATTCTGGTAGCTGTAGTGAAAACGTTTTTTTCTGTTCAGGTGACCAGCAACCGACACCCCTCCAAAGCACAAGTCCTTCCCAAATTTGGGGGAGGGGAGAGAACCATCTTTATGATTCTCCAAAGTGGGGCACAGTCACCCCGTGGCGCTGCCTCTGGAGCCCGGGACTCCCATAGCATTCAATACAAAAAAGAAGGTGGGTGAGGCGCGCACTCCCGGTCAATTGAACCTGTTGCAAAAAATATAATAAGTAGCTGGGTCAAATCCTTTGAGTCTAATTAGACACACCTGCTCAACAGCCTCCCTGATGATTATTTGAGATAAGAAAGCGCTAGGAGGAGAACAACTACAGACCACAGAAATGCAGCGGAGGGATCTAACCCTGTTATTACTGAGTACCTGATTTGCAGCAAGGGATCTAACCCTGTTATTACTAAGTACCTGATTTGCAGCAGAAGAGATCTAACCCTGTGAATTTTTGTCCATTTTGGGATTTGACCCAGCTACTTATTTTTTACAACAGGGTCAATTGACCAGGACCGGGAGTGCGCGCCTCACCCACCTTCTTTTTGTACTGAATGCTATGGGAGTCCCGGGCTCCAGAGGCAGCGCCACGGGGTGACTGTGCCCCACTTTGGAGAATCATAAAAATGGTTCTCTCCCCTCCCCCAAATTTGGGAAGGACTTGTGCTTTGGAGGGGTGTCGGTTGCTGGTCACCTGAACAGAAAAAAACGTTTTCACTACAGCTACCAGAATCCTTTGAGTCTAATTAGACACACCTGCTCAACAGTCTCCCTGATGATTATTTGAGATAAGAAAGCGGTAGGAGGAGAACAACTACAGACCACAGAAATGCAGCCCAGGGATCTAACCCTGTTATTACTGAGTACCTGATTTGCAGCAAGGGATCTAACCCTGTTATTACTAAGTACCTGATTTGCAGCAGAAGGGATCTAACCCTGTGAATTTTTGTCCATTTTGGGATTTGACCCAGTTACTTATTTTTTACAACAGGTTCAATTGACCAGGACCGGGAGTGCGCGCCTCACCCACCTTCTTTTTTGTACTGAATGCTATGGGAGTCCCGGGCTCCAGAGGCAGCGCCACGGGGTGACTGTGCCCCACTTTGGAGAATCATAAAAATGTTTCTCTCCCCTCCCCCAAATTTGGGAAGGACTTGTGCTTTGGAGGGGTGTCGGTTGCTGGTCACCTGAACAGAAAAAAACGTTTTCACTACAGCTACCAGAATCCTTTGAGTCTAATTAGACACACCTGCTCAACAGCCTCCCTGATGATTATTTGAGATAAGAAAGCGCTAGGAGGAGAACAACTACAGACCACAGAAATGCAGCCGAGGGATCTAACCCTGTTATTACTGAGTACCTGATTTGCAGCAAGGGATCTAGCCCTGTTATTACTAAGTACCTGATTTGCAGCAGAAGGGATCTAACCCTGTGAATTTTTGTCCATTTTGGGATTTGACCCAGCTACTTATTTTTTACAACAGGTTCAATTGACCAGGACCGGGAGTGCGCGCCTCACCCACCTTCTTTTTTGTACTGAATGCTATGGGAGTCCCGGGCTCCAGAGGCAGCGCCACGGGGTGACTGTGCCCAACTTTGGAGAATCATAAAAATGGTTCTCTCCCCTCCCCCAAATTTGGGAAGGACTTGTGCTTTGGAGGGGTGTCGGTTGCTGGTCACCTGAACAGAAAAAAACGTTTTCACTACAGCTACCAGAATCCTTTGAGTCTAATTAGACACACCTGCTCAACAGCCTCCCTGATGATTATTTGAGATTAGAAAGCGCTAGGAGGAGAACAACTACAGACCACAGAAATGCAGCCGAGGGATCTAACCCTGTTATTACTGAGTACCTGATTTGCAGCAAGGGATCTAACCCTGTTATTACTAAGTACCTGATTTGCAGCAGAAGGGATCTAACCCTGTGAATTTTTGTCCATTTTGGGATTTGACCCAGCTACTTATTTTTTACAACAGGTTCAATTGACCAGGACCGGCAGTGCGCGCCTCACCCACCTTCTTTTTTGTACTGAATGCTATGGGAGTCCCGGGCTCCAGAGGTAGCGCCACGGGGTGACTGTGCCCCACTTTGGAGAATCATAAAAATGGTTCTCTCCCCTCCCCCAAATTTGGGAAGGACTTGTGCTTTGGAGGGGTGTCGGTTGCTGGTCACCTGAACAGAAAAAAACGTTTTCACTACAGCTACCAGAATCCTTTGAGTCTAATTAGACACACCTGCTTAACAGCCTCCCTGATGATTATTTGAGATAAGAAAGCGCTAGGAGGAGAACAACTACAGACCACAGAAATGCAGCCGAGGGATCTAACCCTGTTATTACTGAGTACCTGATTTGCAGCAAGGGATCTAACCCTGTAATTACTAAGTACCTGATTTGCAGCAGAAGGGATCTAACCCTGTGAATTTTTGTCCATTTTGGGATTTGACCCAGCTACTTATTTTTTACAACAGGTTCAATTGAGTAGGACTGGGAGTGCGCGCCTTACCCACCTTCTTTTTTGTACTGAATGCTATGGGAGTCCCGGGCTACAGAGGTAGCGCCACGGGGTGACTGTGCCCCACTTTGGAAAATCATAAAAATGGTTCTCTCCCCTCCCCCAAATTTGGGAAGGACTTGTGCTTTGGAGGGGTGTCGGTTGCTGGTCACCTGAACAGAAAAAAACGTTTTCACTACAGCTACCAGAATCCTTTGAGTCTAATTAGACACACCTGCTCAACAGCCTCCCTGATGATTATTTGAGATAAGAAAGCGCTAGGAGGAGAACAACTACAGACCACAGAAATGCAGCCGAGGGATCTAACCCTGTTATTACTGAGTACCTGATTTGCAGCAAGGGATCTAGCCCTGTTATTACTAAGTACCTGATTTGCAGCAGAAGGGATCTAACCCTGTGAATTTTTGTCCATTTTGGGATTTGACCCAGCTACTTATTTTTTACAACAGGTTCAATTGACCAGGACCGGGAGTGCGCGCCTCACCCACCTTCTTTTTTGTACTGAATGCTATGGGAGTCCCGGGCTCCAGAGGCAGCGCCACGGGGTGACTGTGCCCAACTTTGGAGAATCATAAAAATGGTTCTCTCCCCTCCCCCAAATTTGGGAAGGACTTGTGCTTTGGAGGGGTGTCGGTTGCTGGTCACCTGAACAGAAAAAAACGTTTTCACTACAGCTACCAGAATCCTTTGAGTCTAATTAGACACACCTGCTCAACAGCCTCCCTGATGATTATTTGAGATTAGAAAGCGCTAGGAGGAGAACAACTACAGACCACAGAAATGCAGCCGAGGGATCTAACCCTGTTATTACTGAGTACCTGATTTGCAGCAAGGGATCTAACCCTGTTATTACTAAGTACCTGATTTGCAGCAGAAGGGATCTAACCCTGTGAATTTTTGTCCATTTTGGGATTTGACCCAGCTACTTATTTTTTACAACAGGTTCAATTGACCAGGACCGGCAGTGCGCGCCTCACCCACCTTCTTTTTTGTACTGAATGCTATGGGAGTCCCGGGCTCCAGAGGTAGCGCCACGGGGTGACTGTGCCCCACTTTGGAGAATCATAAAAATGGTTCTCTCCCCTCCCCCAAATTTGGGAAGGACTTGTGCTTTGGAGGGGTGTCGGTTGCTGGTCACCTGAACAGAAAAAAACGTTTTCACTACAGCTACCAGAATCCTTTGAGTCTAATTAGACACACCTGCTTAACAGCCTCCCTGATGATTATTTGAGATAAGAAAGCGCTAGGAGGAGAACAACTACAGACCACAGAAATGCAGCCGAGGGATCTAACCCTGTTATTACTGAGTACCTGATTTGCAGCAAGGGATCTAGCCCTGTTATTACTAAGTACCTGATTTGCAGCAGAAGGGATCTAACCCTGTGAATTTTTGTCCATTTTGGGATTTGACCCAGCTACTTATTTTTTACAACAGGTTCAATTGACCAGGACCGGGAGTGCGCGCCTCACCCACCTTCTTTTTTGTACTGAATGCTATGGGAGTCCCGGGCTCCAGAGGCAGCGCCACGGGGTGACTGTGCCCAACTTTGGAGAATCATAAAAATGGTTCTCTCCCCTCCCCCAAATTTGGGAAGGACTTGTGCTTTGGAGGGGTGTCGGTTGCTGGTCACCTGAACAGAAAAAAACGTTTTCACTACAGCTACCAGAATCCTTTGAGTCTAATTAGACACACCTGCTCAACAGCCTCCATGATGATTATTTGAGATTAGAAAGCGCTAGGAGGAGAACAACTACAGACCACAGAAATGCAGCCGAGGGATCTAACCCTGTTATTACTGAGTACCTGATTTGCAGCAAGGGATCTAACCCTGTTATTACTAAGTACCTGATTTGCAGCAGAAGGGATCTAACCCTGTGAATTTTTGTCCATTTTGGGATTTGACCCAGCTACTTATTTTTTACAACAGGTTCAATTGACCAGGACCGGCAGTGCGCGCCTCACCCACCTTCTTTTTTGTACTGAATGCTATGGGAGTCCCGGGCTCCAGAGGTAGCGCCACGGGGTGACTGTGCCCCACTTTGGAGAATCATAAAAATGGTTCTCTCCCCTCCCCCAAATTTGGGAAGGACTTGTGCTTTGGAGGGGTGTCGGTTGCTGGTCACCTGAACAGAAAAAAACGTTTTCACTACAGCTACCAGAATCCTTTGAGTCTAATTAGACACACCTGCTTAACAGCCTCCCTGATGATTATTTGAGATAAGAAAGCGCTAGGAGGAGAACAACTACAGACCACAGAAATGCAGCCGAGGGATCTAACCCTGTTATTACTGAGTACCTGATTTGCAGCAAGGGATCTAACCCTGTTATTACTAAGTACCTGATTTGCAGCAGAAGGGATCTAACCCTGTGAATTTTTGTCCATTTTGGGATTTGACCCAGCTACTTATTTTTTACAACAGGTTCAATTGAGTAGGACCGGGAGTGCGCGCCTCACCCACCTTCTTTTTTGTACTGAATGCTATGGGAGTCCCGGGCTACAGAGGTAGCGCCACGGGGTGACTGTGCCCCACTTTGGAAAATCATAAAAATGGTTCTCTCCCCTCCCCCAAATTTGGGAAGGACTTGTGCTTTGGAGGGGTGTCGGTTGCTGGTCACCTGAACAGAAAAAAACGTTTTCACTACAGCTACCAGAATCCTTTGAGTCTAATTAGACACACCTGCTCAACAGCCTCCCTGATGATTATTTGAGATAAGAAAGCGCTAGGAGGAGAACAACTACAGACCACAGAAATGCAGCCGAGGGATCTAACCCTGTTATTACTGAGTACCTGATTTGCAGCAAGGGATCTAACCCTGTTATTACTAAGTACCTGATTTGCAGCAGAAGGGATCTAACCCTGTGAATTTTTGTCCATTTTGGGATTTGACCCAGCTACTTATTTTTTACAACAGGTTCAATTGAGTAGGACCGGGAGTGCGCGCCTCACCCACCTTCTTTTTTGTACTGAATGCTATGGGAGTCCCGGGCTCCAGAGGCAGCGCCACGGGGTGACTGTGCCCCACTTTGGAGAATCATAAAAATGGTGCTCTCCCCTCCCCCAAATTTGGGAAGGACTTGTGCTTTGGAGGGGTGTCGGTTGCTGGTCACCTGAACAGAAAAAAACGTTTTCACTACAGCTACCAGAATCCTTTGAGTCTAATTAGACACACCTGCTCAACAGCCTCCCTGATGATTATTTGAGATTAGAAAGCGCTAGGAGGAGAACAACTACAGACCACAGAAATGCAGCCGAGGGATCTAACCCTGTTATTACTGAGTACCTGATTTGCAGCAAGGGATCTAACCGTGTTATTACTAAGTACCTGATTTGCAGCAGAAGGGATCTAACCCTGTGAATTTTTGTCCATTTTGGGATTTGACCCAGCTACTTATTTTTTACAACAGGTTCAATTGACCAGGACCGGCAGTGCGCGCCTCACCCACCTTCTTTTTTGTACTGAATGCTATGGGAGTCCCGGGCTCCAGAGGCAGCGCCACGGGGTGACTGTGCCCCACTTTGGAGAATCATAAAAATGGTTCTCTCCCCTCCCCCAAATTTGGGAAGGACTTGTGCTTTGGAGGGGTGTCGGTTGCTGGTCACCTGAACAGAAAAAAACGTTTTCACTACAGCTACCAGAATCCTTTGAGTCTAATTAGACACACCTGCTCAACAGCCTCCCTGATGATTATTTGAGATAAGAAAGCGCTAGGAGGAGAACAACTACAGACCACAGAAATGCAGCCGAGGGATCTAACCCTGTTATTACTGAGTACCTGATTTGCAGCAAGGGATCTAACCCTGTTATTACTAAGTACCTGATTTGCAGCAGAAGGGATCTAACCCTGTGAATTTTTGTCCATTTTGGGATTTGACCCAGCTACTTATTTTTTACAACAGGTTCAATTGAGTAGGACCAGGAGTGCGCGCCTCACCCACCTTCTTTTTTGTACTGAATGCTATGGGAGTCCCGGGCTACAGAGGCAGCGCCACGGGGTGACTGTGCCCCACTTTGGAGAATCATAAAAATGGTTCTCTCCCCTCCCCCAAATTTGGGAAGGACTTGTGCTTTGGAGGGGTGTCGGTTGCTGGTCACCTGAACAGAAAAAAACGTTTTCACTACAGCTACCAGAATCCTTTGAGTCTAATTAGACACACCTGCTCAACAGCCTCCCTGATGATTATTTGAGATAAGAAAGCGCTAGGAGGAGAATAACTACAGACCACAGAAATGCAGCCGAGGGATCTAACCCTGTTATTACTGAGTACCTGATTTGCAGCAAGGGATCTAACAATGTTATTACTAAGTACCTGATTTGCAGCAGAAGGGATCTAACCCTGTGAATTTTTGTCCATTTTGGGATTTGACCCAGCTACTTATTTTTTACAACAGGTTCAATTGACCAGGACCGGCAGTGCGCGCCTCACCCACCTTCTTTTTTGTACTGAATGCTATGGGAGTCCCGGGCTCCAGAGGCAGCGCCACGGGGTGACTGTGCCCCACTTTGGAGAATCATAAAAATGGTTCTCTCCCCTCCCCCAAATTTGGGAAGGACTTGTGCTTTGGAGGGGTGTCGGTTGCTGGTCACCTGAACAGAAAAAAACGTTTTCACTACAGCTACCAGAATCCTTTGAGTCTAATTAGACACACCTGCTTAACAGCCTCCCTGATGATTATTTGAGATAAGAAAGCGCTAGGAGGAGAACAACTACAGACCACAGAAATGCAGCCGAGGGATCTAACCCTGTTATTACTGAGTACCTGATTTGCAGCAAGGGATCTAACCCTGTTATTACTAAGTACCTGATTTGCAGCAGAAGGGATCTAACCCTGTGAATTTTTGTCCATTTTGGGATTTGACCCAGCTACTTATTTTTTACAACAGGTTCAATTGACCAGGACCGGGAGTGCGCGCCTCACCCACCTTCTTTTTTGTACTGAATGCTATGGGAGTCCCGGGCTCCAGAGGCAGCGCGACGGGGTGACTGTGCCCCACTTTGGAGAATCATAAAAATGGTTCTCTCCCCTCCCCGAAATTTGGGAAGGACTTGTGCTTTGGAGGGGTGTCGGTTGCTGGTCACCTGAACAGAAAAAAACGTTTTCACTACAGCTACCAGAATCCTTTGAGTCTAATTAGAAACACCTGCTCAACAGCCTCCCTGATGATTATTTGAGATAAGAAAGCTCTAGGAGGAGAATAACTACAGACCACAGAAATGCAGCCGAGGGATCTAACCCTGTTATTACTGAGTACCTGATTTGCAGCAAGGGATCTAACAATGTTATTACTAAGTACCTGATTTGCAGCAGAAGGGATCTAACCCTGTGAATTTTTGTCCATTTTGGGATTTGACCCAGCTACTTATTTTTTACAACAGGTTCAATTGACCAGGACCGGGAGTGCGCACCTCACCCACCTTCTTTTTTGTACTGAATGCTATGGGAGTCCCGGGCTCCAGAGGCAGCGCCACGGGGTGACTGTGCCCCACTTTGGAGAATCATAAAAATGGTTCTCTCCCCTCCCCCAAATTTGGGAAGGACTTGTGCTTTGGAGGGGTGTCGGTTGCTGGTCACCTGAACAGAAAAAAACGTTTTCACTACAGCTACCAGAATCCTTTGAGTCTAATTAGACACACCTGCTTAACAGCCTCCCTGATGATTATTTGAGATAAGAAAGCGCTAGGAGGAGAACAACTACAGACCACAGAAATGCAGCCGAGGGATCTAACCCTGTTATTACTGAGTACCTGATTTGCAGCAAGGGATCTAACCCTGTTATTACTAAGTACCTGATTTGCAGCAGAAGGGATCTAACCCTGTGAATTTTTGTCCATTTTGGGATTTGACCCAGCTACTTATTTTTTACAACAGGTTCAATTGAGTAGGACCGGGAGTGCGCGCTTCACCCACCTTCTTTTTTGTACTGAATGCTATGGGAGTCCCGGGCTCCAGAGGCAGCGCCACGGGGTGACTGTGCCCCACTTTGGAGAATCATAAAAATGGTTCTCTCCCCTCCCCCAAATTTGGGAAGGACTTGTGCTTTGGAGGGGTGTCGGTTGCTGGTCACCTGAACAGAAAAAAACGTTTTCACTACAGCTACCAGAATCCTTTGAGTCTAATTAGACACACCTGCTCAACAGCCTCCCTGATGATTATTTGAGATAAGAAAGCGCTAGGAGGAGAACAACTACAGACCACAGAAATGCAGCCGAGGGATCTAACCCTGTTATTACTGAGTACCTGATTTGCAGCAAGGGATCTAACCCTGTTATTACTAAGTACCTGATTTGCAGCAGAAGGGATCTAACCCTGTGAATTTTTGTCCATTTTGGGATTTGACCCAGCTACTTATTTTTTACAACAGGTTCAATTGACAAGGACCGGGAGTGCGCGCTTCACCCACCTTCTTTTTTGTACTGAATGCTATGGGAGTCCCGGGCTCCAGAGGCAGCGCCACGGGGTGACTGTGCCCCACTTTGGAGAATCATAAAAATGGTTCTCTCCCCTCCCCCAAATTTGGGAAGGACTTGTGCTTTGGAGGGGTGTCGGTTGCTGGTCACCTGAACAGAAAAAAACGTTTTCACTACAGCTACCAGAATCCTTTGAGTCTAATTTGACACACCTGCTCAACAGCCTCACTGATGATTATTTGAGATAAGAAAGCGCTAAGAGGAGAACAACTACAGACCACAGAAATGCAGCTGAGGGATCTAACCCTGTTATTACTGAGTACCTGATTTGCAGCAAGGGATCTAACCCTGTTATTACTAAGTACCTGATTTGCAGCAGAAGGGATCTAACCCTGTGAATTTTTGTCCATTTTGGGATTTGACCCAGCTACTTATTTTTTACAACAGGTTCAATTGACCAGGACCGGGAGTGCGCGCCTCACCCACCTTCTTTTTTGTACTGAATGCTATGGGAGTCCCGGGCTCCAGAGGCAGCGCCACGGGGTGACTGTGCCCAACTTTGGAGAATCATAAAAATGGTTCTCTCCCCTCCCCCAAATTTGGGAAGGACTTGTGCTTTGGAGGGGTGTCGGTTGCTGGTCACCTGAACAGAAAAAAACGTTTTCACTACAGCTACCAGAATCCTTTGAGTCTAATTAGACACACCTGCTCAACAGCCTCCCTGATGATTATTTGAGATTAGAAAGCGCTAGGAGGAGAACAACTACAGACCACAGAAATGCAGCCGAGGGATCTAACCCTGTTATTACTGAGTACCTGATTTGCAGCAAGGGATCTAACCCTGTTATTACTAAGTACCTGATTTGCAGCAGAAGGGATCTAACCCTGTGAATTTTTGTCCATTTTGGGATTTGACCCAGCTACTTATTTTTTACAACAGGTTCAATTGACCAGGACCGGCAGTGCGCGCCTCACCCACCTTCTTTTTTGTACTGAATGCTATGGGAGTCCCGGGCTCCAGAGGCAGCGCCACGGGGTGACTGTGCCCCACTTTGGAGAATCATAAAAATGGTTCTCTCCCCTCCCCCAAATTTGGGAAGGACTTGTGCTTTGGAGGGGTGTCGGTTGCTGGTCACCTGAACAGAAAAAAACGTTTTCACTACAGCTACCAGAATCCTTTGAGTCTAATTAGACACACCTGCTCAACAGCCTCCCTGATGATTATTTGAGATAAGAAAGCGCTAGGAGGAGAACAACTACAGACCACAGAAATGCAGCCGAGGGATCTAACCCTGTTATTACTGAGTACCTGATTTGCAGCAAGGGATCTAACCCTGTTATTACTAAGTACCTGATTTGCAGCAGAAGGGATCTAACCCTGTGAATTTTTGTCCATTTTGGGATTTGACCCAGCTACTTATTTTTTACAACAGGTTCAATTGAGTAGGACCGGGAGTGCGCGCCTCACCCACCTTCTTTTTTGTACTGAATGCTATGGGAGTCCCGGGCTACAGAGGCAGCGCCACGGGGTGACTGTGCCCAACTTTGGAGAATCATAAAAATGGTTCTCTCCCCTCCCCCAAATTTGGGAAGGACTTGTGCTTTGGAGGGGTGTCGGTTGCTGGTCACCTGAACAGAAAAAAACGTTTTCACTACAGCTACCAGAATCCTTTGAGTCTAATTAGACACACCTGCTCAACAGCCTCCCTGATGATTATTTGAGATTAGAAAGCGCTAGGAGGAGAACAACTACAGACCACAGAAATGCAGCCGAGGGATCTAACCCTGTTATTACTGAGTACCTGATTTGCAGCAAGGGATCTAACCCTGTTATTACTAAGTACCTGATTTGCAGCAGAAGGGATCTAACCCTGTGAATTTTTGTCCATTTTGGGATTTGACCCAGCTACTTATTTTTTACAACAGGTTCAATTGACCAGGACCGGCAGTGCACGCCTCACCCACCTTCTTTTTTGTACTGAATGCTATGGGAGTCCCGGGCTCCAGAGGTAGCGCCACGGGGTGACTGTGCCCCACTTTGGAGAATCATAAAAATGGTTCTCTCCCCTCCCCCAAATTTGGGAAGGACTTGTGCTTTGGAGGGGTGTCGGTTGCTGGTCACCTGAACAGAAAAAAACGTTTTCACTACAGCTACCAGAATCCTTTGAGTCTAATTAGACACACCTGCTTAACAGCCTCCCTGATGATTATTTGAGATAAGAAAGCGCTAGGAGGAGAACAACTACAGACCACAGAAATGCAGCCGAGGGATCTAACCCTGTTATTACTGAGTACCTGATTTGCAGCAAGGGATCTAACCCTGTTATTACTAAGTACCTGATTTGCAGCAGAAGGGATCTAACCCTGTGAATTTTTGTCCATTTTGGGATTTGACCCAGCTACTTATTTTTTACAACAGGTTCAATTGAGTAGGACCGGGAGTGCGCGCCTCACCCACCTTCTTTTTTGTACTGAATGCTATGGGAGTCCCGGGCTACAGAGGTAGCGCCACGGGGTGACTGTGCCCCACTTTGGAAAATCATAAAAATGGTTCTCTCCCCTCCCCCAAATTTGGGAAGGACTTGTGCTTTGGAGGGGTGTCGGTTGCTGGTCACCTGAACAGAAAAAAACGTTTTCACTACAGCTACCAGAATCCTTTGAGTCTAATTAGACACACCTGCTCAACAGCCTCCCTGATGATTATTTGAGATAAGAAAGCGCTAGGAGGAGAACAACTACAGACCACAGAAATGCAGCCGAGGGATCTAACCCTGTTATTACTGAGTACCTGATTTGCAGCAAGGGATCTAACCCTGTTATTACTAAGTACCTGATTTGCAGCAGAAGGGATCTAACCCTGTGAATTTTTGTCCATTTTGGGATTTGACCCAGCTACTTATTTTTTACAACAGGTTCAATTGAGTAGGACCGGGAGTGCGCGCCTCACCCACCTTCTTTTTTGTACTGAATGCTATGGGAGTCCCGGGCTCCAGAGGCAGCGCCACGGGGTGACTGTGCCCCACTTTGGAGAATCATAAAAATGGTGCTCTCCCCTCCCCCAAATTTGGGAAGGACTTGTGCTTTGGAGGGGTGTCGGTTGCTGGTCACCTGAACAGAAAAAAACGTTTTCACTACAGCTACCAGAATCCTTTGAGTCTAATTAGACACACCTGCTCAACAGCCTCCCTGATGATTATTTGAGATTAGAAAGCGCTAGGAGGAGAACAACTACAGACCACAGAAATGCAGCCGAGGGATCTAACCCTGTTATTACTGAGTACCTGATTTGCAGCAAGGGATCTAACCGTGTTATTACTAAGTACCTGATTTGCAGCAGAAGGGATCTAACCCTGTGAATTTTTGTCCATTTTGGGATTTGACCCAGCTACTTATTTTTTACAACAGGTTCAATTGACCAGGACCGGCAGTGCGCGCCTCACCCACCTTCTTTTTTGTACTGAATGCTATGGGAGTCCCGGGCTCCAGAGGCAGCGCCACGGGGTGACTGTGCCCCACTTTGGAGAATCATAAAAATGGTTCTCTCCCCTCCCCCAAATTTGGGAAGGACTTGTGCTTTGGAGGGGTGTCGGTTGCTGGTCACCTGAACAGAAAAAAACGTTTTCACTACAGCTACCAGAATCCTTTGAGTCTAATTAGACACACCTGCTCAACAGCCTCCCTGATGATTATTTGAGATAAGAAAGCGCTAGGAGGAGAACAACTACAGACCACAGAAATGCAGCCGAGGGATCTAACCCTGTTATTACTGAGTACCTGATTTGCAGCAAGGGATCTAACCCTGTTATTACTAAGTACCTGATTTGCAGCAGAAGGGATCTAACCCTGTGAATTTTTGTCCATTTTGGGATTTGACCCAGCTACTTATTTTTTACAACAGGTTCAATTGAGTAGGACCAGGAGTGCGCGCCTCACCCACCTTCTTTTTTGTACTGAATGCTATGGGAGTCCCGGGCTACAGAGGCAGCGCCACGGGGTGACTGTGCCCCACTTTGGAGAATCATAAAAATGGTTCTCTCCCCTCCCCCAAATTTGGGAAGGACTTGTGCTTTGGAGGGGTGTCGGTTGCTGGTCACCTGAACAGAAAAAAACGTTTTCACTACAGCTACCAGAATCCTTTGAGTCTAATTAGACACACCTGCTCAACAGCCTCCCTGATGATTATTTGAGATAAGAAAGCGCTAGGAGGAGAATAACTACAGACCACAGAAATGCAGCCGAGGGATCTAACCCTGTTATTACTGAGTACCTGATTTGCAGCAAGGGATCTAACAATGTTATTACTAAGTACCTGATTTGCAGCAGAAGGGATCTAACCCTGTGAATTTTTGTCCATTTTGGGATTTGACCCAGCTACTTATTTTTTACAACAGGTTCAATTGACCAGGACCGGGAGTGCGCACCTCACCCACCTTCTTTTTTGTACTGAATGCTATGGGAGTCCCGGGCTCCAGAGGCAGCGCCACGGGGTGACTGTGCCCCACTTTGGAGAATCATAAAAATGGTTCTCTCCCCTCCCCCAAATTTGGGAAGGACTTGTGCTTTGGAGGGGTGTCGGTTGCTGGTCACCTGAACAGAAAAAAACGTTTTCACTACAGCTACCAGAATCCTTTGAGTCTAATTAGACACCTGCTTAACAGCCTCCCTGATGATTATTTGAGATAAGAAAGCGCTAGGAGGAGAACAACTACAGACCACAGAAATGCAGCCGAGGGATCTAACCCTGTTATTACTGAGTACCTGATTTGCAGCAAGGGATCTAACCCTGTTATTACTAAGTACCTGATTTGCAGCAGAAGGGATCTAACCCTGTGAATTTTTGTCCATTTTGGGATTTGACCCAGTTACTTATTTTTTACAACAGGTTCAATTGACCAGGACCGGGAGTGCGCGCCTCACCCACCTTCTTTTTTGTACTGAATGCTATGGGAGTCCCGGGCTCCAGAGGCAGCGCGACGGGGTGACTGTGCCCCACTTTGGAGAATCATAAAAATGGTTCTCTCCCCTCCCCGAAATTTGGGAAGGACTTGTGCTTTGGAGGGGTGTCGGTTGCTGGTCACCTGAACAGAAAAAAACGTTTTCACTACAGCTACCAGAATCCTTTGAGTCTAATTAGAAACACCTGCTCAACAGCCTCCCTGATGATTATTTGAGATAAGAAAGCTCTAGGAGGAGAATAACTACAGACCACAGAAATGCAGCCGAGGGATCTAACCCTGTTATTACTGAGTACCTGATTTGCAGCAAGGGATCTAACAATGTTATTACTAAGTACCTGATTTGCAGCAGAAGGGATCTAACCCTGTGAATTTTTGTCCATTTTGGGATTTGACCCAGCTACTTATTTTTTACAACAGGTTCAATTGACCAGGACCGGGAGTGCGCACCTCACCCACCTTCTTTTTTGTACTGAATGCTATGGGAGTCCCGGGCTCCAGAGGCAGCGCCACGGGGTGACTGTGCCCCACTTTGGAGAATCATAAAAATGGTTCTCTCCCCTCCCCCAAATTTGGGAAGGACTTGTGCTTTGGAGGGGTGTCGGTTGCTGGTCACCTGAACAGAAAAAAACGTTTTCACTACAGCTACCAGAATCCTTTGAGTCTAATTAGACACACCTGCTTAACAGCCTCCCTGATGATTATTTGAGATAAGAAAGCGCTAGGAGGAGAACAACTACAGACCACAGAAATGCAGCCGAGGGATCTAACCCTGTTATTACTGAGTACCTGATTTGCAGCAAGGGATCTAACCCTGTTATTACTAAGTACCTGATTTGCAGCAGAAGGGATCTAACCCTGTGAATTTTTGTCCATTTTGGGATTTGACCCAGCTACTTATTTTTTACAACAGGTTCAATTGAGTAGGACCGGGAGTGCGCGCTTCACCCACCTTCTTTTTTGTACTGAATGCTATGGGAGTCCCGGGCTCCAGAGGCAGCGCCACGGGGTGACTGTGCCCCACTTTGGAGAATCATAAAAATGGTTCTCTCCCCTCCCCCAAATTTGGGAAGGACTTGTGCTTTGGAGGGGTGTCGGTTGCTGGTCACCTGAACAGAAAAAAACGTTTTCACTACAGCTACCAGAATCCTTTGAGTCTAATTAGACACACCTGCTCAACAGCCTCCCTGATGATTATTTGAGATAAGAAAGCGCTAGGAGGAGAACAACTACAGACCACAGAAATGCAGCCGAGGGATCTAACCCTGTTATTACTGAGTACCTGATTTGCAGCAAGGGATCTAACCCTGTTATTACTAAGTACCTGATTTGCAGCAGAAGGGATCTAACCCTGTGAATTTTTGTCCATTTTGGGATTTGACCCAGCTACTTATTTTTTACAACAGGTTCAATTGACAAGGACCGGGAGTGCGCGCCTCACCCACCTTCTTTTTTGTACTGAATGCTATGGGAGTCCCGGGCTCCAGAGGCAGCGCCACGGGGTGACTGTGCCCCACTTTGGAGAATCATAAAAATGGTTCTCTCCCCTCCCCCAAATTTGGGAAGGACTTGTGCTTTGGAGGGGTGTCGGTTGCTGGTCACCTGAACAGAAAAAAACGTTTTCACTACAGCTACCAGAATCCTTTGAGTCTAATTTGACACACCTGCTCAACAGCCTCACTGATGATTATTTGAGATAAGAAAGCGCTAAGAGGAGAACAACTACAGACCACAGAAATGCAGCTGAGGGATCTAACCCTGTTATTACTGAGTACCTGATTTGCAGCAAGGGATCTAACCCTGTTATTACTAAGTACCTGATTTGCAGCAGAAGGGATCTAACCCTGTGAATTTTTGTCCATTTTGGGATTTGACCCAGCTACTTATTTTTTACAACAGGTTCAATTGACCAGGACCGGGAGTGCGCGCCTCACCCACCTTCTTTTTTGTACTGAATGCTATGGGAGTCCCGGGCTCCAGAGGCAGCGCCACGGGGTGACTGTGCCCAACTTTGGAGAATCATAAAAATGGTTCTCTCCCCTCCCCCAAATTTGGGAAGGACTTGTGCTTTGGAGGGGTGTCGGTTGCTGGTCACCTGAACAGAAAAAAACGTTTTCACTACAGCTACCAGAATCCTTTGAGTCTAATTAGACACACCTGCTCAACAGCCTCCCTGATGATTATTTGAGATTAGAAAGCGCTAGGAGGAGAACAACTACAGACCACAGAAATGCAGCCGAGGGATCTAACCCTGTTATTACTGAGTACCTGATTTGCAGCAAGGGATCTAACCCTGTTATTACTAAGTACCTGATTTGCAGCAGAAGGGATCTAACCCTGTGAATTTTTGTCCATTTTGGGATTTGACCCAGCTACTTATTTTTTACAACAGGTTCAATTGACCAGGACCGGCAGTGCGCGCCTCACCCACCTTCTTTTTTGTACTGAATGCTATGGGAGTCCCGGGCTCCAGAGGCAGCGCCACGGGGTGACTGTGCCCCACTTTGGAGAATCATAAAAATGGTTCTCTCCCCTCCCCCAAATTTGGGAAGGACTTGTGCTTTGGAGGGGTGTCGGTTGCTGGTCACCTGAACAGAAAAAAACGTTTTCACTACAGCTACCAGAATCCTTTGAGTCTAATTAGACACACCTGCTCAACAGCCTCCCTGATGATTATTTGAGATAAGAAAGCGCTAGGAGGAGAACAACTACAGACCACAGAAATGCAGCCGAGGGATCTAACCCTGTTATTACTGAGTACCTGATTTGCAGCAAGGGATCTAACCCTGTTATTACTAAGTACCTGATTTGCAGCAGAAGGGATCTAACCCTGTGAATTTTTGTCCATTTTGGGATTTGACCCAGCTACTTATTTTTTACAACAGGTTCAATTGACCAGGACCGGGAGTGCGCACCTCACCCACCTTCTTTTTTGTACTGAATGCTATGGGAGTCCCGGGCTCCAGAGGCAGCGCCACGGGGTGACTGTGCCCCACTTTGGAGAATCATAAAAATGGTTCTCTCCCCTCCCCCAAATTTGGGAAGGACTTGTGCTTTGGAGGGGTGTCGGTTGCTGGTCACCTGAACAGAAAAAAACGTTTTCACTACAGCTACCAGAATCCTTTGAGTCTAATTAGACACACCTGTTTAACAGCCTCCCTGATGATTATTTGAGATAAGAAAGCGCTAGGAGGAGAACAACTACAGACCACAGAAATGCAGCCGAGGGATCTAACCCTGTTATTACTGAGTACCTGATTTGCAGCAAGGGATCTAACCCTGTTATTACTAAGTACCTGATTTGCAGCAGAAGGGATCTAACCCTGTGAATTTTTGTCCATTTTGGGATTTGACCCAGCTACTTATTTTTTACAACAGGTTCAATTGAGTAGGACCGGGAGTGCGCGCCTCACCCACCTTCTTTTTTGTACTGAATGCTATGGGAGTCCCGGGCTCCAGAGGCAGCGCCACGGGGTGACTGTGCCCCACTTTGGAGAATCATAAAAATGGTTCTCTCCCCTCCCCCAAATTTGGGAAGGACTTGTGCTTTGGAGGGGTGTCGGTTGCTGGTCACCTGAACAGAAAAAAACGTTTTCACTACAGCTACCAGAATCCTTTGAGTCTAATTAGACACACCTGCTCAACAGCCTCCCTGATGATTATTTGAGATAAGAAAGCGCTAGGAGGAGAACAACTACAGACCACAGAAATGCAGCCGAGGGATCTAACCCTGTTATTACTGAGTACCTGATTTGCAGCAAGGGATCTAACCCTGTTATTACTAAGTACCTGATTTGCAGCAGAAGGGATCTAACCTTGTGAATTTTTGTCCATTTTGGGATTTGACCCAGCTACTTATTTTTTACAACAGGTTCAATTGACCAGGACCGGGAGTGCGCGCCTCACCCACCTTCTTTTTTGTACTGAATGCTATGGGAGTCCCGGGCTCCAGAGGCAGCGCCACGGGGTGACTGTGCCCCACTTTGGAGGATCATAAAAATGGTTCTCTCCCCTCCCCCAAATTTGGGAAGGACTTGTGCTTTGGAGGGGTGTCGGTTGCTGGTCACCTGAACAGAAAAAAACGTTTTCACTACAGCTACCAGAATCCTTTGAGTCTAATTAGACACACCTGCTCAACAGCCTCCCTGATGATTATTTGAGATAAGAAAGCGCTAGGAGGAGAACAACTACAGACCACAGAAATGCAGCCGAGGGATCTAACCCTGTTATTACTGAGTACCTGATTTGCAGCAAGGGATCTAACCCTGTTATTACTAAGTACCTGATTTGCAGCAGAAGGGATCTAACCCTGTGAATTTTTGTCCATTTTGGGATTTGACCCAGCTACTTATTTTTTACAACAGGTTCAATTGACCAGGACCGGGAGTGCGCGCCTCACCCACCTTCTTTTTTGTACTGAATGCTATGGGAGTCCCGGGCCCCAGAGGCAGCGCCACGGGGTGACTGTGCCCCACTTTGGAGAATCATAAAAATGGTTCTCTCCCCTCCCCCAAATTTGGGAAGGACTTGTGCTTTGGAGGGGTGTCGGTTGCTGGTCACCTGAACAGAAAAAAACGTTTTCACTACAGCTACCAGAATCCTTTGAGTCTAATTAGACACACCTGCTCAACAGCCTCCCTGATGATTATTTGAGATAAGAAAGCGCTAGGAGGAGAACAACTACAGACCACAGAAATGCAGCCGAGGGATCTAACCCTGTTATTACTGAGTACCTGATTTGCAGCAAGGGATCTAACCCTGTTATTACTGAGTACCTGATTTGCAGCAGAAGGGATCTAACCCTGTGAATTTTTGTCCATTTTGGGATTTGACCCAGCTACTTATTTTTTACAACAGGTTCAATTGACCAGGACCGGGAGTGCGCGCCTCACCCACCTTCTTTTTTGTACTGAATGCTATGGGAGTCCCGGGCTCCAGAGGCAGCGCCACGGGGTGACTGTGCCCCACTTTGGAGAATCATAAAAATGGTTCTCTCCCCTCCCCCAAATTTGGGAAGGACTTGTGCTTTGGAGGGGTGTCGGTTGCTGGTCACCTGAACAGAAAAAAACGTTTTCACTACAGCTACCAGAATCCTTTGAGTCTAATTAGACACACCTGCACAACAGCCTCCCTGATGATTATTTGGGATAAGAAAGCGCTAGGAGGAGAACAACTACAGACCACAGAAATGCAGCCGAGGGATCTAACCCTATTATTACTGAGTACCTGATTTGCAGCAAGGGATCTAACCCTGTTATTACTAAGTACCTGATTTGCAGCAGAAGGGATCTAACCCTGTGAATTTTTGTCCATTTTGGGATTTGACCCAGCTACTTATTTTTTACAACAGGTTCAATTGAGTAGGACCGGGAGTGCGCGCCTCACCCACCTTCTTTTTTGTACTGAATGCTATGGGAGTCCCGGGCTCCAGAGGCAGCGCCACGGGGTGACTGTGCCCCACTTTGGAGAATCATAAAAATGGTTCTCTCCCCTCCCCCAAATTTGGGAAGGACTTGTGCTTTGGAGGGGTGTCGGTTGCTGGTCACCTGAACAGAAAAAAACGTTTTCACTACAGCTACCAGAATCCTTTGAGTCTAATTAGACACACCTGCTCAACAGCCTCCCTGATGATTATTTGAGATAAGAAAGCGCTAGGAGGAGAACAACTACAGACCACAGAAATGCAGCCGAGGGATCTAACCCTGTTATTACTGAGTACCTTATTTGCAGCAAGGGATCTAACCCTGTTATTACTAAGTACCTGATTTGCAGCAGAAGGGATCTAACCCTGTGAATTTTTGTCCATTTTGGAATTTGACCCAGCTACTTATTTTTTTACAACAGGTTCAATTGACCAGGACCGGGAGTGCGCGCCTCACCCACCTTCTTTTTTGTACTGAATACTTATATTTTTTACCTGAAACCTTGAATCAGTGTTTGCTTGAGTCAAAGTAATTGTGGTCCCTTTGTGTAATCTCTGCTGCTGCTCATATACTCTTGAGATAAGCCTGGCTGCTCTGCTACTGCTACCACTATAACTTAGTAGTACAGGCTTGTACCAAAGGTAAACTTGTATTGCCACCTGTGGTCTTAATCAGGTATAGTGGTCCATAAGGGCACTGCACAGGAGTCTGTCTAACACTGGTGAACAGCGGTGAGGATTTGGAAGTAGAGTGATTACATTTAGAGTGCTGCTGTTGCTTGGGTTCAACTAACCACAAGGCTAACACCACTAAATCTATTTAGCTGAGAAATCATGTCAAGTATGGAAAACTACACTGAAGAGTCTTTTACTCTATACTGCTGAGGTTCTTGGAAGCATGTGTAAAGATAAGAAACTCTCTGGTAAAGGAAAGAAATCTGAACTGGTTACAAAGCTAATGGGAAAAAGTCTGGAGAGTGGGTCAGAAGGGCCTACCACTCCAGCCAATGTGAATTGTGATGTTTCTGATTCTGAGAGTGTTAATTTAGAAGAAGTAGATGAGTCCTTGCTAGGAAACCCTACAACTCCTTTGCCTGCTCAGAATGCACAACCTCTGTCCACAGGGACCCCCACAAGTCTTACACTTACTCCTGAATTTATTGCACTTGAGAAAATGAGACTTGAATTAGAAGTGAAACGTATTGATGCAAAAACTGCCATGCAACATCAAGAGTTAAGGATCAGAGAAATTGAGCTGAATCATGAACTAGAAATGAAGAAACTGCCTCTAGAAAATGCTTCTCTCCCAGAGTCTTCTGGGTCTTCCAGCCCTAAGAGACCCCGTATGCCAAAGGAAATTATTCGTATGTATGAGACTAAACTTGATGTTTTGGATTAGTTAGCACTGTTTGAGTACAATCATGGGATTCAAGGTATCTCAGGGAATCAGTTGATTCCTTGGCTTTTCTCTAGGCTTCCCCCTGTTGCAAGTGATTCTGTAATGGAGTTGGGGGAGGAGGATAAGCAGGATTATGAATGTGTGAAACTAGCATTAATAGCTAGGTTTGGAAAGACCCCTTCCCAGTATCTTAAGAGGTTTAGAACCCTCAAAAAGCATGATGGTACCCCTTGGGCTACCTGGGTGTGTGACTGTTTGAAAAACTTAGATGGTTGGGTTAAGGGTTACAAAGTGAACACTTATGAAGGTTTGAGGAATCTTGTAATGTTGTAGTCTATTTTTGGTGCCTGCTCTCCTGAGTTTAGACAGCACTTGGCTGATTCAAAGGAGATAGATCCTAAGAAGTTAGCTAAGGCTGCTGTCTTGTGGGTTGCCAACAGGGCTACTCACAAGGATTCTGGGGCAACTCAGAAGAAGGAAGAGGGAAAGCAGTCCAAAAAAGACAACAAAGAGAATTCCAATAATTCCCATCCAAAAGAGGGCCACAAACATAACCAGGGTAAGCCACAAGGTAAACCGAATCAGGCTAGTGTACCACCTGGCTCCACACCAGATGGAGGTCAGAGCAAGCCCCCATTCCAGAGAGCATTTGGGAAATGTTTTGTTTGTGGATTGCCTGGCCATGTGAAAGGAGATCCCAAGTGTAAGGGTAAACCTTCAGGGATCAACACTGTCTCCTTAGCCTTCTCCCAGGTGGATGAAGTACCTATGACAAGTGGAAAGTTTCAGCTACTAGCTGATGAGCCCATGAGAGTCTCAGCTAGTGTTTATTTAGTGTCCTTGGGTCTTTGGGAACAACAGAACTTAGATGTCTACAACTCCATCCCAGATAATGCTAACGAGTATTACAAAGATAGTGTTCTTGTGAATGGTCAGGAGACCCCTGCCATCCGAGACACTGGAGCCAGCATAACTGTGGTTCATGAATGTTTTTTCAAGGTGGAGGATGTTGCTAAGGCACCCAAATACCTAACCAAGTTAGCTGGAGGCCCTGTGCAAATGGTTCCCCAGTTACCAGCTCTCATCCAGTGTAATGAAATGACTGTCAGGATACCTGTAAGTGTGCAAAATAAAGTACCTGGGAGGGTCCTGTGGGTAATGACTTTAAAACTCTTGGAGTTGTGTATAGTACCCCCAGGCCCCCCAGAAGAAGGAAGCAGGAGCTCACAAGGTCTGCAAGTGAGAGAACCTTAAGAGGCTCTCCGGGGGACATGATAGAGGAAGCTATCACCCCAAGTCCACAGGACTTACTTACTGCCATTGCAGGGCAAGAAAAGACAAAAGGGAAACCTAAGTCTGCCCGAAAGAAACCAGCAAGCACTCCTGTGCCCCGAAGGACATCTCCGAGACTGTCCAAAGTCACAACTGTGACTCCCGCACCAGCTGAGGCTGAGTGTGAGGTTCAACCCTGTATGGTCAAGCTAGATACTGAGGAATCAGATCTAGAAGAGGATCTTACCTTGGTAGGAGATCTTGACCCTGTTTATCATCCTGAGCTGCAGTCTTTACTGGCAGAAGGTGGACCCAACAGGGAAGATTTCAGCAAGGGACAAAGAGAGTGTCCTACCTTGGAAGGTCTTCGCCAACAGGCCACTTCTCAGCTCAATGGGACTGAGCCTGGGAAGCATAGGTTGCACTGGGAAGATGGCCTCTTCTACAGTGAAACAACTGAGTCAACCCCTGGAGACTACAAAAGACTTGTAGTACCTCTAGTGAACCAACTCCAGTTTCTGCAGTTAGCCCATGATGTACCTTTGGCTGGTCACTTAAGTTTTAAGAAGACCAAAGAAAGGCTATCTCTGCACTTCTACTGGCCTAAGATGGGTACAGAAGTAGACACATTCTGCAGAAGCTGCCACACTTGCCAAACCTCTGGCAAGAGTGGGTCCAAGAATGTGGCACCCTTATTGCCTCTCCCAGTGGTTGGAATTCCTTTTGAGAGGGTTGGGATTGACATTGTTGGTCCTCTTGGCCCTCCCACATCTTCAGACAACAGGTTTATGCTGGTTGTAGTGGGCCATGCCACTAGATTTCCTGAAGCCATACCTATGAGTACTGTTACAGCTCCGGCTGTGGCTAAGGCCCTACTTGGTATTTCTACCAGAGTAGGTTTTCCTAAGGAGGTGATATCTGACAGGGGATCAAATTTTATGTCCCACTACATGCAAACCATGTGGAAAACCTGTGGAGTTACCTACAAGTTCTCAACTGCCTACCACCCCCAAACCAATGGGCTGGTAGAGAGGTTTAACAGAACTATGAAGAGCATGATAGGTGCTTTAGAAGAACCCCTTAGAAGGAAGTGGAACCTTCTACTGCCATGCCTTCTATTTGCTTATAGAGAAGTCCCTCCGGAGGGAGTAGGATTTAGTCCCTTTGAAATTTTCTATGGCCATCCAGTCAGGGGTCCATTGGCCCTGATTAAGGAGGGGTTGGAGAGTGCTCCTTCCCCCAAACCAGTCAGAGTGACTGACTATGTGATAGTTCTCCGTAGGAGAATGTCACACATGATGGCAGAGGCAAGTGATAACTTGAGGGCTGGTCAAGCTCTGGTCAAGCATTGGCATGACCAGAAGGCTAACATGGTTGAGTTTACTCAAGACCAGCTTGTTCTTATGGTCCCCACAAGGCAGAGGGCCTTGCAAGACAAATGGATAGGACCCTTCAAGGTTGTGGGTAAACTTGGAGAGGTGAACTATCTGGTGGACTTAGGCAACCCTAAGGAGGCTCCCAGAGTCTTTCACACCAACCGTTTGAAGGCTTATGTCTCTAGACCTGACATAGAAGCTCTGCTTCTAGCTTCAGCTCAGGAGGAGGAGGAGAGTGAACCTCTGCCTGACCTCCTCAGAGGCTTACCTTTAGATGAGCAAGTGGAAGGAGTTAATCTCTCTTCCAGTCTCACATCTGACCAGCAGGATGAGTGCAAGTTACTGTTAAATCAGTTTGCCTCCCTGTTCTCACTTTCACCAGGCTTGGCCTCTTGGGGCCAGCATGACATACACACTGGTTACTGTTTGCCTGTCCAAAGCAGGGGGTACAGAATGTCAGACACTATCAGATCCCACATAAGGAATAAGGTCAACAAAATGCTTGAACTCGGGGTTATAGGACCCTCTACTAGCCCATGATCTAGCCCAGTTGTGCTTGTACCAAAGGCAGGATCCAAAGAATTGAGATTCTGCGTGGACTATAGAGCTCCAAATGCGGTCACCACGACTGATGCCCATCCTTTGCCTAGGAAAGATGTCATGATGCCTACCCCCGGGGACCCAGACCAAGTCCAGCAACCCCGGAAGCAGGCATCAAGTTACCCCAAGCAAGCCCAACAACCCCCACTAGGGGCTATTTGGGTGTAGTCCTGGCGCATATGGCGTCAGGCTCATATGGAGAGTCAGTCCTGGTGCCATAGGCACCCGGGTCATAGATTAAAACTTACCTGATGCAGACCATGCTGCAAGAGCTCCAAGCCAAACGAGGCTTGGAAGGAACGATTTTACCTTGGGACTATTTTTTACTCGGGTGGGGCTGGGGAGGAATACTTACCTGGGACTACTTTGGAGGCTATTTAAACCACACCCGAAGAGCAGCACACGCTTCGCGTTATTCTGCATCCAGCAGCGTAACGCTCACCGTGCCTGCAAGTCTGCATCCAGTCTTCTGCCACGCCCGCCTCGAGTTTGGAGCTCCTAGAAAAACGGAGAAAGAAGGAGAAAAGTTTAGAACAAGAGCAATACCTTTGATCCTTACCTGAATTCCCGATCCATCGCGCCTTCGAGCTGGAAGAAAGAAGTTATTTAATGCACGTCGCCTCGCCTGCTGCAGCGCCGCGCTGAACTCACTGGCCTTCGCAGCATCTTCACATTGCACTGCATCCTCCTGAATGTTCCCACCGCACTCCGGCACCTAAGGAGAAGACAAGAACAGCAAGGTGAGCCAAGGGAAAACACAGAGGAATACCCCCCATAGACTTACCTGATTTTACCACCGGGGGTACTATTCTTCTTCATGGGTCGACGCAGCTTCCACTGCATCCTAGCCGAACCCCGGCCCCTAAGGGGAAACAAAAGGACAGCAAGGTGAAACAAGGGACTATAAAGGGGAACCCTCCTCACCACAAAAGACTTACCTGATTTTACCGCCGGAGGAATTATTCCCAGAGACTTCATACTTTCTCTCAGTGCCTGAATAAGGGAGAAAGCAACAGGTTACATATGGACATTATTTTATCGAACTGTGTTGGATAATACAAATCCTTAACAGAAAATTACTGGTTGCCACAAGGAACTCTTCAGTAGGGTCAAGCTGCAACCTGCAAGGAATCGGACAAGAGTGAAAGTCAGGCATTTGAACTCTTACGAACTACATACTTACGGCGTCTTGCCGGGAATATCAGAGTCAATTTTTTCCTGGAACTCACCAATTCCTTCGAGCCAGTGTAGCAACTGGTTATCTACGCGCCCCTGCGCTCAATGCAGGATGGAGAGCTCATCTTTTCAAATCATCAGGTGAGACAATAAGATGGGACATCCAAGGTGATCAGTGGGGAGAACAACGGGGTGGGGGGATTTACGCTCAACTCCACGGGTGGTTAATTCCCCTTCTCCATTTGCAGAAGAATATTCCTACGGGCCAAGCAAACGAAGCTAGGTGGGCCAGTCCAGTCGTCATCTCGGCCCTACGCGTCAGATTGGTGGAGACCGCAGCAGTCCAGTCCAGATCGACGCCTCTGTGGGAGCCAGGTGAGCGTAACAACAGATGAGCTGGTGGACAAACTTGGTGCAGCCAAGTACCTCAGCACATTTGACCTAACGTCAGGCTATTGGCAAATAGCCCTGACAGACCATGCCAAGGAGAAAACTGCATTCTCCACTCCAGCTGGCCTCTACCAATTCAAGGTGATGCCTTTTGGATTGAAGAATGCACCTGCTACATTTCAGAAGATGGTCCATCAAGTTGTGAATGGGATTGAAGACTTCTGCATGGCATACTTGGATGACATTGCAGTGTTCAGCCCTACATGGAAAGAACATGTTGAACACCTAGGTTATGTATTGCAGGCTCTCGAACAGGCCCATCTGACCATAAAGGCAAGCAAATGTCAAATTGGTCAGAGTTCAGTGGTCTACCTTGGGCATGAGGCGGGAGGAGGTGAAATAAGGCCATTGCCTAGCAAAGTACAAGCTGTACAAAACTGGGCCACCCCTACTACTCAGACCCAAGTAAGAGCCTTCCTAGGTCTTACTGGGTACTATAGGAACTTCATTGAGAACTATGGGACCATAGCTTCTCCCTTGAATGTCATCTCCTCTCCCAAATTTCCTAAAAAGGTCAGGTGGAATGAGGAGTGCAATCAAGCCTTTGAAGGTTTAAAGAAAGCCATTTGTTAAGCTACAGTCCTAAGAGCTCCTGACTATCACCGACCCTTCATTGTAAAAACTGATGCTTCTAATGTAGGTATAGGTGCAGTCCTTAGTCAACTAGATGAGAAAGGTAGGGAACACCCCATTTGTTTCATCAGCAGGAAGTTAAAGGATCCTGAAACAAGGTGGACAACAATAGAAAGAGAATGCTTTGCTATTGTGTTGTCATTGAAGAGGTTTAGACCATACTTGTATGGATCTACCTTCATCATTCAGACTGACCACCAACCCTTGAGATGGCTGATGCAAATGAAAGGGGAAAACCCAAAATTACTCAGATGGTCAATCTGCCTGCAATTATTTGATTTTTCCATTGAGCACAGAGCAGGAAGTCACTACCAAAATGCTGATGGTCTCTCTAGTTTGTTTGTAACTGACTAGAGGTATGAGATCCATCGAGGAGTGGATTCAATCCTCCTGTCCCTTAGTCTGGGGGGGGTGAATGTAAGGGAGAATTCTCCTTCTAGGGCTAATTTCCCTCACCTAGTGAGTCCCCAGCAGCTTTAATGGATTTCTGGAGTTTATTTTCTCCACCTGGTAAGAGTGTACATCCTTTTACCACTCTTAAATGTGTTTTGGCCTATGTGTTGTTACTCATTGTGTGATCTTGGGCACTGGATCACAGCACTCCAAGTGCCCCTGTTCTTGTATGGGTTACACAGCACCTTTAGTGTAGTAACCCAGGGTTGTCTTTTAGACTTCCCTCTGACTCCATTTTGCTGGGCCTGACTCCTGTCCCCCAGAGAAAGGTGAAGTTGCAATTTACTTTACATAGTCATTTTTACCACAGACCCAGTACACCCCATTTTACATGGAGTACTGGAAAGGGCTAATCTGTACCCCTTTTCTGTCTGTACCTCCCTGAGCATTATTTTGCTCTTTTAACATTTAGACTTGGCTGGTGGCAGTGGTATCTACCCTAACTTTTCTACCGCGATTATATTACATAAACGTGGTACTGTTCTTGGCTATTATATTAGCCTCGAACATAAACCCGCTTGACCAAATCGTCTTTTTTCTGGCTGTGCTTGGGTTTATTAGTCATTTCTTTTTGTTAAAGTCCTTCTTGTGTTTTACTTTGCACGGCAAACTAGGTTTGCCTTCTTTGTTCACTGTATTTTTTGGCGGGCTTCTGCAGAGAAGCCCTCCTCTTGGCGCCTGGGTGTCTAGGTAGACTGAATGTGGGGAAAGGGTGTAGTCACCCCCTGCACAGGGTATGCTAGGAAACCCAAGTCGCACTTTGCCATGATTGGCTGTGGTGGTTGTCCCGGCTGGACAACCCCCCTGCTGCTTGATTGACAGCCAGGCTGTGTGAATGGGGGTTTTTGCACATAAAAGGCAGGTCTCTTGGGCTAGAAGTCAGAGTCGCCTCAGGAACGACAATGAACCAAAGAGAAGTGGCGAGAACGACGGCTGCTGCAACTACCCTGTCCCAGTGAAGCCCTGCTGCAGTCCTGAGCTATCTTCCCTTCGACGACTAAGAGAAGATCCAGTCCGGAGTCTTCTTCCCTTGAGCCTGGTGGGGATAACCAGCTCATCTTCTTCAGCCAGAGATCTCTGCCGTGGTGGAAATCGCTGCACACTGCTGTAGTGGTCCGGATAGCCACCTGCTGAGCCTCTCCTGTATTTAAAGAGCACACCTTTGCATTGTCGCTTCTGTCGGCTTCATCCCTGTGTGGTGCAGACCCCCTTCAGATGTCCTCCTTCACAACAAAGCTCCAGGAATCGTGGGTCTGCGGGAAACCAACAGGAACAACTTCCAGGACACCAGCTGCATTATGGGAATAAGGCACTGTGTTCTACTCGAGGAAACTGGGTGAACCCCTTTTCTTCATCCTCAAGGCTCGTCCTTGTCTTCCCTCCTTCTTATAACTTTTGCTTCCGAACATTGACAATATTCAAGTACTTTTTGGCTACACGGACTCGTGAACTGTCTAACGGTGTGATGTTCGGCACAGGCCTCTGGTGTCACCTAAACCTGGCTCCGACACTTTGACTTTTGAACTCCTGTTTCTGAGTGTTTCTCAATACTGTCTGCCTAACCTAAATATTGCCTGTGATTTTTGCCCCCAACTCCCTCTGGGTATCTCAGGTGCTAAGTGTGTTTTTGCCCCGGTAGAATTTCATGTCACGGATAAGCGTCTATTTAGTAGACCGAACTGTCAAAAAGTGATTGCAACCGTATCCGCGGTATCGTGTTTTGTTCATAAAACTGGTTCATTCAAACACAGGGTACTTACCTTGAGACTTACTGTACAAAGTGAATTGGTTAGTTGTAGTATATTTAACGTGTGGTTTTGTTTAAAGTTTAATAGAGGTGTTTAAAAATAAATGTACTTATATATTTTACCTGAAACCTTGAGTCAGTGTTTGCTTGAGTCAAAGTAATTGTGGTCCCTTTGTGTAATCTCTGCTACTGCTCATATACTCTTGAGATAAGCCTGGCTGCTCTGCTGCTGCTACTACTATAACTTAGTAGTACAGGCTTGTACCAAAGGTAAACATGTATTGCCACCTGTGGTCTTAATCAGGTGTAGTGGTCCCTAAGGGCACTGCACAGGATTCTGCCTAACATGAACTGCCCAAGGCATCGGAACGCTCACTGTGTCCCTGAGGATCTCTAACCATTGCTGTAGCAGCCACAGCGTTCCAGGTTACATGCAAGAAACAACTCTCTTCAGCAACAAACTCACCTGTGTCCACTTTGGGTCTGGCAACGACTTATGGATCCTTTCTGTCACTCTGCGGCACGCCTGTTTCTGGTCTTTGTCTGCAACGGCTCCAGGCTCCTCCTCTCTCGGTCCTCGGTTCGCCTGCTCCCGGTCTTCAGCTTCCCGCGAAGAACGCTGCTCCCAGTCTTCGTCTTCCGCGACAAACGCTGCCCCCATCATACGCCATTTACCTCAGCACAGCAAACCTGCAAGGGAGAGATAATACAAACGGGTGATTACCAAATATCCAATGTAAGTGGGAATTGAACGTGAGAAGCACAGTAAGAAGCACAGTAAGACTTTAATGAAGATACCATAAAAATCTAGTGCAAAGACTGTACCAGCATATAATACAAGCTAAAGGGAAGCCTTTCCAAGAAGGCAAGGGTTAGAACACGTGTTATTGAGCAAAGAAAGGTGCTCAATAGAAACTATCATCATCGCCTGAACTCGCCAACACGGCACATCAAGCAGTCTCCAACAATCTCCAATGCCACACAGGCCTGGGCTTGGACTTATCATCAGTGAAGTAACTGATGACATTGGACATTGCGCCACTGCTGAACAAGAGCAGGACGGAGAGCCTACCTCCTAATTACACAAGGTGAGCCCGCACACAACCGGGAGGTTCACAGGGTAGTGGAAGGGGGGAGGGTGTGGATACTTACCAGTTCCCTAAAAACTCACCTTTGCCCTGCATTCTTGAATCTCCCCAGACACAGTCACCCCTGAAGAAGCAGTCAGGAGTTTACCACCACACGGAGGTCCTAGGTGCTCCCGCGGAGATAATGTGAGCGTAACAGTTGCCCCTCTCTCGAAAGAACACGGCATGGTTAAAAACCACAGAACCAGTTATCATGCCGTGTTCTTTCGAGAGAGGGGCGCCTGCTACTTTTTTTGTATTTTTGGAAGGAACTTGGGGTTGGTCACCCTAAGTTACCTGGGGGCATCCAGACGTGGAGTCCTTGTTCACTTTGCTCAGGGAGGCACAGCTTCACCTCACTGATGAGTCCCAACAAGGCTGAAACATGTGTATGGGGTTGCTGTTGGTACTCTTGTTCAGAAGGGAATTGCCATAGCATTTCGGTGATGGGCTGCCGATGTGGGCGGGACAAAGACTGATATGCAAATGCATATTTCCCATCTATGAAAGGTACAGTGAGCAAAAAGCAGATGGCTGAGAACTTCCAAAGTGTTTACAAACCACTGAACAGATTATCATGCTGTGTTCTTTCAAGAGTGGGGCGCCTGCTACCTTTTTTGTATTTTAGAAGGAACTTGGATTTGGTCACCCTAAGTTACCTGGGGGCAACCGGACGTGGACTCCCTGCTCACTGTGCTCAGAGAGGCATAGCTTCACCTCACTGATGAGGCCCAACAAGGCTGAAACACGTCTATCGGGTTGCTGTTGGTACTCTTGTTCAGAAGGGAATTGCCATAGCATTTCGGTGCTGGACTGCCCATGTGGGCGGGTCAAAGACTGATATGCAAATGGGTATTTCCCATCTGTGAAAGGTACAGTGAGCAAAAAGCAGATGGCTGCGGACTCTCAAAGTGGTTAAAAACCACTGAACAGGTTATCATGCCGTGCTCTTTCGAGAGAGGGCTGCCTGCTACCCTTTTTTGTAATTTTGGAAGGAACTTGGGGTTGGTCACCCTAAGTTACCTGGTGGCAACCAGACGTGGACTCCCTGCTGACGGTGCTCAGAGAGGCACAGCTTCACCTCACTGATGAGGCCCAACAAGGCTGAAACATGTGTATGGGGTTGCTGTTGGTACTCTTGTTCAGAAGGGAATTTCCATAGCATTTTGGTGCTGGACTGCCGATGTGGGCGGGACAAAGGCTGATATGCATATGGATATTTCCCATCTGTGAAAGGTACAGTGAGCAAAAAGCAGATGGCTGCAAACTCTCAAAGTGGTTAAAACCACTGAACAGGTTATCATGCCGTGCTCTTTCGAGAGAGGGGTGCCTGCTACCTTTTTTTGTAATTTTGGAAGGAACTTGGGGTTGGTCACCCTAAGTTACCTGGTGGCAACCAGACGTGGACTCCCTGCTCGCTGTGCTCAGAGAGGCACAGCTTCAACTCACTGATGAGGCCCAACAAGGCTGAAACACGTATATGGGGTTGCTGTTGGTACTCTTGTTCAGAAGGGAATTGCCATAGCATTTTGGTGCTGGACTGGCCATGTGAGCGGGACAAAGACTGATATGCATATGGATATTTCCCATCTGTGAAAGGTACAGTGAGCAAAGGGCAGATGGCTGCAAACTCTCAAAGTGGTTAAAACCACTGAACAGGTTATCATGCCGTGTTCCTTCGAGAGAGGGGCACCTGCTACCGTTTTTGAATTTTTAGAAGGAACTTGGGGTTGGTCACCCTAAGCTACCTGGGGGCAACCAGCCGTGGACACCCTGCTCACTGTGCTCAGAGAGGGTCAGCTTCACCTTACTGATGAGGCCCAACAAGGCTGAAACACGTGTATGGGGTTGCTGTTGGTACTCTTGTTCAGAAGGGAATTGCCATAGCATTTCGGTGCTGGACTGCCGATGTGGGCGGGACAAAGACTGATATGAAAATGGATATTCCCCATCTGTGAAAGGGCTAGTGAGAAAAAAGCAGATGGCTGAGAACTCTGAAAGTGGTTAGAAACCACTGAACAGGTTATCATCCTGTGTTCTTTTGAGAGAGGGGCGCCTGCTAGCTTTTTTGTATTTTTGGAAGGAACTTGGGGTTGGTCACCCTAAGTTACCTGGGGGGAACCAGACGTGGAATCCCTGCTCACTCTGCTCAGAGAGGCACAGCTTCACCTCACTGATGAGGGCCAACAAGGCTGAAACACGTATATGGGGTTGCTGTTGGTACTCTTGTTCAGAAGAGAATTGCCATAACATTGCGGTGCTGGACTGTCAATGTGGGCAGGAAAAAGACTGATGTTCAAATGGATATTTCCCATCTGTGAAAGGTACAGTGAGCAAAACGCAGATGGCTGCAAACTCTCAAAGTGGTTACAAACCACTGAACAGGTTATCATGCTGTGTTCTTTCGAGAGAGGGGCACCTGCTACCTTTTTTGAATTTTTAGAAGGAACTTGGTGTTGGTCACCCTAAGCTACCTGGGGGCAACCAGCCGTGGACACCCTGCTCACTGTGCTCAGAGAGGGTCAGCTTCACCTTACTGATGAGGCCCAACACGGCTGGAACACCTGTATGGGGTTGCTGTTGGTACTCTTGTTCAGAAGGGAATTGCTATAGCATTTCGGTGCTGGAATGCCGATGTGGGCGGGACAAAGACTGATATGAAAATGGATATTCCCCATCTGTGAAAGGGCCAGTGAGCAAAAAGCAGATGGCTGCGAACTCTGAAAGTGGTTACAAACCACTGAACAGGTTATCATGCTGTGTTCTTTTGAGAGAGGGGTGCCTGCTAGCTTTTTTGTATTTTTGGAAGGAACTTGGGGTTGGTCACCCTAAGTTACCTGGGGGGAACCAGACGTGGAATCCCTGCTCACTCTGCTCAGAGAGGCACAGCTTCACCTCACTGATGAGGGCCAACAAGGCTGAAACACGTATATGGGCTTGCTGTTGGTACTCTTGTTCAGAAGAGAATTGCCATAACATTGCGGTGCTGGACTGTCAATGTGGGCAGGAAAAAGACTGATGTGCAAATGGATATTTCCCATCTGTGAAAGGTACAGTGAGCAAAAAGCAGATGGCTGCAAACTCTCAAAGTGGTTACAAACCACTGAACAGGTTATCATGCTGTGTTCTTTCGAGAGAGGGGCGCCTGCTACCTTTTTTGTATTTTTAGAAGGAACTTTGGATTGGTCAACCCAAGCTACCTGGGGGCAACCAGATGTGGACAACCTGCTCACTGTGCTCAGAGAGGCTCAGCTTCACCTCACTGATGCGGCCCAACAAGGTTGAAACACGTGTATGGGGTTGCTGTTGGTACTCTTGTTCAGAAGGGAATTGCCATAGCATTTCGGTGCTGGACTGCTCAAGTGGGCAGGACAAAGACTGATATGAATATGGATATTTCACATCTGTAAAAGGTACAGCAAGCAAAGAGCAGATGGCTGCAAACTCTCAAAGTGGTTAAAACCACTGAACAGGTTATCATGCCGTGTTCTTTCTAGAGAGGGGCGCCTGCTACCTTTGTTGAATTTTTAGAAGGAACTTGGGGTTGGTCACCCTAAGCTGCCTGGGGGCAACCAGCCGTGGACACCCTGCTCACTGTGCTCAGAGAGGGTCAGCTTCACCTTACTGATGAGGCCCAACAAGGCTAAAACACGTGTATGGGGTTGCTGTTGGTACCCTTGTTCAGAAGGGAATTGCCATAGCATTTCGGTGCTGGACTGCCGATGTGGGCGGAACAAAGACTGATATGAAAATGGATATTCCCCATCTGTGAAAGGGCCAGTGAGCAAAAAGCAGATGGCTGTGAACTCTGAAAGTGGTTACAAACCACTGAACAGGTTATCATGCTGTGTTCTTTTGAGAGAGGGGCGTCTGCTAGCTTTTTTGTATTTTTGGAAGGAACTTGGGGTTGGTCACCCTAAGTTACCTGGGGGGAACCAGACGTGGACTCCCTGCTCACTCTGCTCAGAGAGGCACAGCTTCACCTCACTGATGAGGGCCAACAAGGCTGAAACACGTGTATGGGGTTACTGTTGGTACTCTTGTTCAGAAGGGAATTGCCCTAGCATTTCAGTGCTGGACTGCCCAGGTGGGCGGGACAAAGACTGATATGCATACAGATATTTCCCATCTGTAAAAGGTACAGTGAGCAAAAAGCAGATGACTCAAATTCTCAAAGTGGTTAAAACCATTGAACAGGTTATCATGCCGTGTTCTTTCGAGAGAGGGGCACCTGCTACCTTTTTTGTATTGTTATTGTTTTAGGCTCTTAGTAGCCTCGAACTTAAACCCGCTGGACCATATATGTTTTTATTTTGTTCCAGCTGGGTTTATCCACCATTTCTTTTTGTAAAGGACTTTCTCGTGTTTTACTCTGCCCGCCAAACCAGGTTTGGTCCCTTTGTTCGCCGACCTTTGGCCCGCTTCTGCACAGAAGCCCTCCTCAGATGCCTGAAAGTCTGGGTTGGCAGGATATGAGGGAGGGGTTTTAGGACCTCTGCCATGAGTTCCCTCGGTAACCCAAGTCACACTCCTGTTTGATTGGCTAAGTGACATTGCCGCCAGGACACCCACCCTGCTGTGTGATTGACAGCCAGGCTGTGTGAATGGGGGAAACTGCCTACAAAGCAGGTCTCTGGGACTGAGGAGGCAGAGTCGCCACTGGAACGAGAGAACCGAAGAGAAGCTGACAGAAGAGGACCTCTACCATGACTGAACCTCCCGGTGAAGCCCTGCTGCGGGTCCGAATCTCCAAACTTCGACGACAGTGAAGATCTGCAAGTAATCTTCTCCCCTTGAGCTGGTGGGAACAACCAGTTTGCCAAACTGCAAGCCTGGCCTCCTTCCTCTGGTCGAATTTGCTGTGCACAGCTACTGTGAACAGATAGCCAGGAAAGGTCGGACCCTGCTTGGGTTTTAAGGAGCGCAACTTTTATTCGTCTCTTTGCTCCGTTGCTGGTTTCTTCCCTGGGCAGTGTAGGACCCTCCAGTCTTCCTCCTTCTTGTCAGTCCGACAGTAGCTTCAGGAAGCGTGAGCCTGCAGGACCTGCCAGGAACGTCTGCCGCAGCTACAGCATTCCTCTGCTCTAAAGGTACTGTGCTAACCCAGTTGTTTGTTTCGTCCAGCCGCTGTGAAAGTGTGTGAAATCTTTTGCCAATACGAGGGCTTGTCCTTCTTTATTCTTTAAAGTAACTTTTCGTCCAACCAACTTCGTTCTGAACTCTTGGCAAAGACTTAACCACGAACTACCCTGAACTGTGTGATCCTCTGCAAAGACTTTGGTCCATTGACTTTGGGCCAGGCCCCCTTAATTTTATTTCCTCACTGTAGTTCCTTTTTCTAGATTGCCCTGCTTACTTACTTGTTGGTGCTGTTCAACTTCTGTCTAACTTTGTCTTTCCCTCCCTTTTAAATTACTGGAGTGCCATTTTGCTCACACTTCATTTTGAGCCTAACTTGTCCAGAATCTATTGGGTGTGGTGTAGTGTATTAAGATTGTGATTTTTCCACTGCTTGATAATAGTGAAAATGTTTTATAATTGATGAATTGATGTGTAAATAAATGTATATTCTTTTACTCAGAAACCTTGAGTCAGTGTTTGTTTGAATCATGGTAATTGCTGTCCTTTGTGTAACTATTGATACTGCTGACTTTACTCTTAAGATAAGTCTGGCTGCTCAGCTATTGCTACCACTTTACTGTGTAGTACAGGCTTGTACCAAAGGTGATTTTGTACTGTCACTTGTAGTCCTAATTGTGTGTGGTGTTCCCAAAGCGTACTGCATTTAAACCTGCCTAGCACTGGTGTACAGTGGTGAGGATCAAGTATAGTGATTACACTTAGAATGCTGCTATTAACTGTTATGCTCACCTGATATCCACAGGGACCAGGTCCATCATGGGGAGGCAGGAGGGGCAAACTGCCCCAGGCATCGCGCTTGCAAGGGGCCTTGCAGCACCCTCTCCTGAGTAGAAAGATGGCAGCACAGTCCACCGTGTTCTTTATTCACACGGGGGACTGTGCTGTCTGCTCTCTGCACCAGCAATGATTTTACTGTTTGTTGCGAAGCCGTTTGGCTCCACACAAACAGCAAAATAATGGGAGACAGCAGGGCTCAGAAGTGAGCTCTGCTGCCTCCCGTTATCCAGCTGACAACGTGGACATGCTGAATGTCAAGAGAGGACTCCTCTCCTGTCAGTCAGTGTGTTCACGTTGCTCAGCGTGAACTTAAATGTGTATATATGTGTAATGAGTATGTATATGTGCATGAATGCATGCGTGCATGTTGGTGTTTATGTTGGTGTCAACTCTGTGTTTGGCTTTTATGTATGCATGCATGTAAGGAGTTGTGTGACTGGTGGATGAGTGCATCTATTAAAGTGTGGTATGTGAGTGTGTGTGCCAGCCCCCATCCCTAAATTTAGCAGCCCTGCGGGCCACATAATTAAGAGGTGAGGTCCCTGCATCAGAGGTACACCTAGGCTAAACGTTCACGGGGTGGGTTGGCACTAACACTTCAAATGTTGGGAGAGGGGCAAATTTACTATGGGGGTATCTAACATCTTTCCACATTCAAATGAGACTATTCTGGTGAAGCTTCAATGTTAAAGCAGCTATCTCCTTCATTTCTGAAACCCCGCACTCAAGGACTACTGCCATTGAGAATGAGATGTCTCGTATCACCATTTTCCTTCTAATCACTCCCCTGGTATACAAGTGCTAACCCCACATCACAATTTCAATTACCTAAATATGTATGCATATGAATGCAGGTGCTAACAGCTAAATGTTTTATGTTAGTAATTGCAGGGCCTTTCTTAACAGCGAAGCCCAGGCACCGATTAACGTCTGTGTCCTGTTGTGCCTAGCCACGGCTCCATTGGACAGCCCGGCAGGGGCTGGATGACAGTTCAGAAAGCGGATAGTGAGTGGGGCCAATAAACCCATTACACTGTCGGTCTCCCCACTGAGGGAGAGCATCTGGGGCTTTTAGCTTTTACAGTTGAAATGCGCCCCCAAGCAGCTGCCCCCATGTTGACAGTATTATGACACAGACACCTACTGATAATTTGCAGCTTTTAACCACCATGCTGCATTATTTTGACTTTATTATTGATTTAAGCACTCCACCAGTGCCTTGGCCTATTTTCCAATCTGTAATGTAAGGGGTGCCCCACAAACATCAAAAAGAAACAGACCCCCACCATATATCTTCCACCAGCCCTTCTCCCACGTCTTTCCCAATTCCCTGAGCCCATCTAGGAAGCTGAATAGCTATTGCACCTTCCCTTTGGCCATTGTTGCACCTTTCACCCCAATTCAGAGGTTGTTTACTTTTATAATGCTAAAAAAAGTGGGAGCCAGGTCGAACCAATAAAGCCCAACATTTCAGGAGGGGGCTAGAGCCCGATCTGCTCAAATGTGTTGCTCCACTGCATGGATTCCTTTTGTTTGGGTTATTAGGTGTGCCACCAATAAACCAAAACTATTGGTTTAGCGAACAAATAGTGTTAGAAATAGACTTCTTTTACTGTGGCATCTGTCCTACGCAGTGAAAGGGCAGCTACGGTAGGATTAGGAGGGTATAAGGCACGTATTGTAATCACCCCCATGAACATAATGCCTGTAAGACTGAGATCCTTCTCATTGGGAACCCTGCACCGGCTTTCCCCCTCTCATTCTGGCCACCCTCCTTGGGCCATCTTCCTTTGCCATCCTGTGAGGCAAAAAACCTTGATGTCATCTTCAACTCCACTCCCCATTCCTCTCCACTCCCTGGAACTTCTCCCTCTTGATACCCCCTGCACTGTAGCGCTGTCACACTTGCACAATCTGAATGTCACAAGGCCTAGTAAGATCATTTGTATTGTCCTCTTTTGTCTTCCCTTGTCTTGTCATGCCTAGAAACACTTGTGTACAAGCGTGTTATAAATGACGTATGCCATATAATAACATTTACCTCTTCCCCTCAGAGGATTTGTCATCAGCAAAGTTCAAAATCTGCACCCCTTTTAAACCTAAAAAATGCACTTCAATATTTCCGGTACAGTGCAACAGTGACAAGGGATTTCACAAGGGCTCCTGCTCAGACCTTCTAGTGGTCTTTGGGGGAAGTGCCTCACTTTTGAACCCAGCGACCACAGTTCAAAGCTCTTTCCAACATAGTTTAAAGCATGAACACACCACTGCTTTCTAAAATAAAAGTATAGTGCACATAGATTTCCCAGGATAGTGGAGCTGGATCTGAGATTCTGTGAGTAATATTTTGCCAAATTCCAGTCCCGATGACAGCACTGAGAATAGAAAGGGAGAAATGGCAGATGAGGATGGACACAACGCTTGTAGTTGTTCTTTAGTTATTTGCCCATCCAATGACTTTTCATGGCCATGCTATTCCCACACGCGTTTTGTCAGGGTACGTGGATTTCAGGGGTGCGCGGGAAGTTCCACACGCGATTTGGCCGGGTACGTGGATTTCAGGGGTGCGCGGGAAGTACCACACGCAATTTGGCCGTGTACGTGGATTTCAGGGGTGCGCGGGAAGTTCCACACGCGATTTGTCAGGGTACATGGATTTCAGGGGTGCGCGGGAAGTTCCACACGCGATTTGGCCGGGTACGTGGATTTCAGGGGTGCGCGGGAAGTTCCACACGCGATTTGTAAGGGTACGTGGATTTCAGGGGTGCGCGGGAAGTTCCACACGCGATTTGTCAGGGTACGTGCATTTCAGGGGTGCGCGGGAAGTTCCACACGCGATTTGGCTGGGCACGTGTATGACAGGGGTACGCGGGAAATTCTACACGCGATTTGGCTGTGTGCTCCCAGGTATTCCCTGTACACCCTCCACGGCCCCTGCAGGCAGCACACACCACAGGGGACTACCCTGCACACCTGCTCATGTCACCCAGCACCCCCACACCCCAGCATCCAGGGGCACCCTCCACCAGGCCCCCACTCATGTCTCCCACCACCCCCACCCCCCAGCCACCAGGGGCACCCTCCACCAGGCCCCCACTCATGTCTCCCACCACCCCCACCCCCCAGCCACCAGGGGCACCCTCCACCAGGCCCCCACCCATGTCCCCCTGCACCCAGGTCCTCACAATCACCAACCATGTGCGTAATGGTCAGCCTCCACAGCCAAAAGGCCCTACCAAGTAACCCATTCACCCACATGGAAATGGAAATTACATGTTACACCCCCAACGTACATAAAGCAAATGAACCCATGTCTGTCACACACAATGGCTGCAAATGAATTGGAAAACACCCAACATGACATGCATGAAACCAATGAGATGATACAACACAGTGAAGTATGAAAACAAAATTGCATTAAAAAAATATGAATGCAAATGAAATGAAACAAACTACAATGCCAATGAAAAAAAGAAAAGGTGCATGTCCGTCCAAAAAAATTAAAAACACCAAATAAAAAAAAAATGTACTTCAAAGTCACATTAAAAATTAAATTAATCCGACAGAAAAAAAAAAATCCAAACACCATTGCTCCATGGAGAAGAAATAAAAAATTAAAAAATAAAACAATCCAATGAAGAACTATGTACAAAATATCCAAGGGTCCATGAGCCCAACTGAACAAAGGAAACCTACAAAAAACCCTAACAAAAATGCAACTACAAAAAGTGGAGCTGTGTCCGTCGACTCCAAATCATAAGAATAAACAAATGAAACCTAAAACTAAAGAACTATATACAAAGGCGACGGGCAAGTCCAGCGGCTCACTCCGTAGTGTTCCGGGCCAGGGCATCATCAAACTCCTCGTCTATGTCCCGGAGGCGGTCCTGTTCCATGGCCCCGAGGGTTCGCAGGGACGACGCCATCTGCTCCTCCAACCCCCTGCGGATTGCCTCGAGGCACTCGGTCCACCTCAGTGCCCTCCGCATGGAGTTCTCCGCCCTGACCATCGTAATCCGCTCCTCTTCCGCCCGCCGCCGCTCTGCACCTATCTGCTGGCCCAACCGCAGCCACACGGAAGACACTTCCTGTCCTGGGTCCTCCTGCCCTCCGGCCGATGCCTGCCCCTCCGATGTTGATGGCCCCGAGCCATGATGCCTCCCACGTTGACTCTGCTGCTGCCTCCGACGCAACTGCCTCTGCCAGCACGACGGCATCCAGGCTGATGGAATCCACCAACGCCGTCGTGCACGTGCCCTGCCTGATGATGCCGGCACATCCTCCATCTGCTGGGGTACAGTTGCTGTGGTGTCCACCCCTGCTTGACTTCCGATTCCTGACTGTGGCAGGGATGGGATCCCCACCGAGCTGGCTGCATAGGTCAGGGCAGGTCCACAGGGGGCCCTGGTGGCATCTGGGCCGGAAGACGGCAAGGAGAACGACCGGCGTATAGCCTCCACAGAGGAGGAGAGGGCCGCCAGATTGGGCGACACATGCAGGAAACCCCCGAACATGGAAGATCCCAATTGGGCCACGTCGGCACGGTGCTCTTTGTGATGATGTGCGTGCTCCTCCCGGGAAGCACGTACGTCATCACGAATTGCACCCGCGCGCATCGCAACCCCAATCAGGACCTTCTCCATACGGACACGAGTCCCCTCGTCCGGAGGTGGAGGGGAGTCAGGTGACATGGACATCCCCTCTACCTGCGGACGGGCCTGGGACGGGGCATCCCTGCTGGTGCATGGTGGTGCACTCACAGGGTCAGGGACAGCGACATGCACAGGCCCCTCCATGGTGACCTGTGCTGCCTCCTGCCCCTGGCCCTGGACTGCACCACTTACACCAGCAGGTATGCCCCCACCAGGCCCCATGTGTGCCCCTGTGGCGGCCTCCTCCTCCTCTGTGGAAACCACCAACCTGGATGGCTCCTCACCGTCTTCCACTGTAGCAGGCTCCTGTGGGGGCTCACCCACCCCTTCCGCTGCAGCCGTGGGGGCATCCCCGCCGCCTTGCTCCACAGCGCCGTCCCCGCCCTCTTCTTCACTAGCCGCTGCGTAGAGGGAGACAAAGAACACAAGCATCAGGGTACTGTACAATGGTCCCCTAGACAGGAAGCAATAGCAGATGAGTACCACTGTCAAAGTACACTTCCATCATGTCCCTCCACAAGACATGGGTCAGTCGGGGCAAAACACACACAGTAACAGGCATGGTGCATGCCTTGGACATTTCCATACATGTCCAATGGACTCTTGAAACATACAATGATATGGAACTCACATGCATCATGGGTCATGCCTATCACATGCACACACTTCACCTCAGTCAAATCCATCTGGCCCCATACACCCCAAACACAGCGGATACAAGGGTAACTAGGCTGCATCAGCCAATATGTGCATAGTCACACACATGTGTCATGCATCCATGGCATGCACAAGTCACAGACACGCAGGTCAGGCACACAGACATGGCTACCATATATGTACCTGGCATCAGCACCCATCCCTCACCCCCACCCATGTCCAGGAACAGAGACTGGCATGCTCTCATGTTTAGAATCTGCATAGGGCTCCCCATGTGGCATTTAAACACATGCAACAACCATGTGGTTCACACATTACTGGTCGCACATGCATTACCATGATGTCCCTGCACACATACATGCATACATGGCCTATGTCACACATACAGGCAAGTATCAGAGAACCAGCACACCGCAACATGCCCTGTCTCACACAGCAATGCTTGGACACTTACCGCTCAACTCCAGACGGGTCTCCCTCTCAAGGATCTGGGCGTGGAGCGCTGGGCGTACGTGTTCCAGGACCCTCATCTGGATGGAACTCATGCGGCCCCAGCCCCCCTCCACGAGGCGCCGGGCCTTCACGAGGGTCCTGGACCTCAAGTCCTCCCAGCGCTTCTTGATCTTCTGGACGTCGCGGGTTGCCACCCCCTCCGCTTTGATGGCAACCACACAGTCGGCCCAGATCCTCTCCCGTCCTTCCTTGCTGGCGCGGGACGATCCAAAGAGGGCATCATAATGCCCCAGGACATGCTCCACCAGGACACCAGTGAGTGAGTGGGAGGATGACCTCACATCACCCAGCCTGTGCTCCCAAGCACTCAGCCCCCTGGAGAAGGTCCTCAATGTACTGCACTTCTTAGCCACTGGATCATTTCAGCGGACAAGTGCCATAGTGGGTGGGGTATCACAGGCCACCCAGTCACGCTGCCTACACCAGGTCTTGAACATCATCACTGCACGCCCATCAGTCCGCAGGCACATATACCTGCCCAGAACACCTGCAGAAAGGCATGCTGCCGCCCTGGATTTTTACGGTGTGGCACGATTCCCCAAAGTGCTAGGTGCCATCGACTGCACCCATGTGGCTCTACGTCCCCCCAGGGCATCAGAGCACATCTATAGGAACCGCAAGCACTGGCATTCCATCAACGTGCAGGTAGTATGTAATGCCAAGGGAATCATCACCTCAGTATACGCCAATTATCCCGGGTCCACCCACGACAGCTTCATTTACCGAATGTTCACCCTAAGCCGGGACCTAGAAGCTGGGCGGCATGGCGATACATGGCTGCTTGGTGAGTATGAATGCCACTGCACATGCATGCATGTCAGATACTGAGCAAGGTCACAACCCCACCAATGATACCAATCACCACCTCCACAGGGGACAGTGCCTACCCTCTCAGCCCCCACATGATGACGCCAATTCGGAACCCCACAACGCCACCCGAGGTAAGATATAACACAGCCCACATTACAACCCGGGGAATAGTGGAGCGCACATTCGGAGTGCTAAAGTCACGCTTTCGCTCCCTTGACCGTTCTGGCGGGCAGCTGTTATACGCTCCCCCAGTAGTGTGCAGGATCATAGTGGCAGCATGTGTCCTGCACAACGTTGCAACACGCCGGGGCCTGGCCGTGGACATGGTGGTGGCCCCACATCCCCAACCACATGCACAGCCGCTGCGCATGGGAGGGGAAAGGGCACAGGGGGAGGCAGCCCGTACACAGCTAGTGGCTAATTACTTCACATAGAAATCACACCCCTGTGGAGTGCACACTGCCCTGGCACATTCCATCTGACAATCAATGATGACTCAACCTGACACTGATCCTGAATGTCTGGAGAATCAACCGTGAAAACCATATCAGCCTGAGATTGTTCACCTGGAAGTGTTACAATGTGTGCATCCCTACCCACAAAGACACCACCAATGCAGTTTTGTGAAGAAACACATTCAAGCAGCTAAAATGAATACCCACTTGCAAAATGCAACAAGAGGACAGTGCCATGTCAGCCAACCCATCCCCAGCACCGCCACACGACACACCGTGCCATGTCATGCTATTTGCAGGTAAACAAAGTAATCCCCACAACATGACACAAGTGTCACAATGTACAGTGTCCCTAATTGAAACTTGCAACACCTGAAATGCTCACAGTAATGCAGGACCAACAACAAACTTGAGCAGCTACTACCATTAACATGACATCACAAATGTAATAAATTAGTAGTCTCACCACCTGGAAATGCCTGCACTCCCACCACTTCCAACTGTACAGTGTTGGCACCATGTAGAGTTGTAGGTGCACTGCTGCCAACATGGACCCCATCTTCAAACTAGAGGGCCTTGTGTAGACATGAGGAAGGGACCTGCAAATTGGGAGATAGACACAGATGATGAGTTACACATCAATGCAACATGCAGTGTACAACACAACAGCAATATGCACTAGGAATGTATAGACAGTATTGACTAGACTACCCACACATGTAGTGGGAGTCCAATGTCACCAAGTACGTCAATGTCACTTGGGCACACCCTTTGCAAGCCCATGGAAATGGGAAGCAGGAGGGGTGTGTGTGACTCAAACCCAAGCATCTGAACCAAATACATGACAAGCCTGCATGTGCCCAGCCACAATGCAGTGTATGCCCACAGGAACCACGGAAGGCAACAAATTGTCCCAAAAAAATTGGGAAAAATAAAAATAAAAATAAAAATAAAAATAAAAAAAAATAAAAAATGGCCATTGATGGGCCCGGGGGGTTTGGGGAGGCCACCCAGGAGGTCCGAGGACAGGGTGCACACCAAAACCCACCTGTGTGGATCCTGGGAAAAAAAAAACACCTCCATGGGCTCATGGCCCACACGGCTACCCTATTGTGGGAGTATCACTGCTGTCGCTATTATCACCCTGTGCAGCTGCATCCGGAGGTGGTTGCACTATGGGAGGCAGCCCACGCAAGGCCCTCGTCTGCTCCTCCATGGCTGCAAGCATGCGGGTGTGGTAGGTCTCGTTCTGGAGGATGAGTGTGCGGAGGTCCCCATGCAACAACTCACGGGATACCCGGACCTCCGCCCTCGTTGCCTGCATCTCAGCTGAGAGCATACGGGTGAGACGCTCCAGCTGCTGTTCTGTCCTTTGGTGTGTTGAAGCCTCAAGCTCAAAAAGAGTCGTCCTGAGGTGAAGGAGCTCCTGCCTCAGGGCTTCCCTGTGGCCCTGGGACTCTATGGAGATGGCCTCCTGCAGAGTCCCCAGTGCCGCCCGCCTGTCCCTGTTGGACGCCAACATGTCCTCCCTGTGTGACTGGCAGATGGAGTCGGTTGCCTGCTGTAGTTGCTCCATCAGCCTTTCAGGGGGGACAATGGAAGTGGCCACCCTATCCATGGCCTGAGCCATCATCTCGGATGATGCTGCCTGTTGGGTTGCCATACCGTAAATGGATTGCTCCCATGCGGTATTGCCAGGTGGCGTAAGGCCACCACGTCGGCGGGCACCACACCTGTCTGGGGCAAGGCGAACTGCGCCTTGCTGTGCCGGCACTGCCTGCACAGGAGAATGCAGGACTGCATTCCCCCTCTGATCTGCTGGCCCAGGAACAGGATCAGATGTCGCGGAGTGTGACCCTGCATCCGTAACCATCAAAGGCGTAGCTGCCAACACTGACATCCCCATTGAGGGTTCTGACCCTGGTGCAGGTGGGTGGGACAGAACAGAATCCCTCCCTGGAAAACTCACCTGCGACGGCACGTAGGTCTCATCATCCGAATCAACACCTGAGTACAGCTCGGGGGAGCTGCAGCCAGAGACACCCCTTGAGAGCACGACCTGCAGCACTTGTGGGTTCTCATCCACCACCAGACCACGTCCCTCACTGGTGGTTGGTCGGCCCTCAGACCCCTCCTGGGTCTGCACCATCTCCACAACCCCAGCAGTATCAGGTGCGTCTTCCCCTGCAAAGACATAAAAACAAAGAAATGGAAACAGGCATTAGCACCATGGCACACAATGAGGGCTGAGAAGCAAGAGAACCAGTACTTGATTGACACATGTCCCACATGACTAAAACCCTCCCATGCATGCACCCTCACTGCATATGAAGGGCAGGTAAATGGCACACACTGATGACACCAAGATGGAAGATGAACACATTTTCTGCATGCTGCCTGGCAGTGGCATCACACATTGGCCTGTGATTGCCAGGTGAAACACACATGCCATCACACAGATGGCATGTACCATTGCTATTAAGTGAAGATGGAGAGGAGGGCAGCACCTATTCATTCAGTCCAGTTCCCGCATGTAATAGCTTTTCTAATTCAAACAGGTCAGATTTTTCACCTGGAGCTGCCAGTCCAAAATGGTCCAATTGCACAGGGACATGTGTGAACAAATGATATCCAGGTAACAAAGTCACTCCACTTTACCATAGCCATGTCAGACATGTGACTAGAGGACTGAGAAATGCCTAGTAAAAGTGGTGGAATGCAAACAATCTGCCTGAATGAACAGAGAAAAATAAGCAACAATGTTGTGGCAAGGTGACACTTCAAGGGCATCTGGCGTGCTGTTGGGCTAGATGTCTACTGTTGGCAGAAGGGATACTGCTATGGCCAAATGCAGCTGCGCAGGATGTATTGCATGAAGCACATGGCTGACCCATACGACTCAGGCGCACGCACTCTCACCTGGCACACAAATAGAAGCCCTCACACACACACCATGCACATGGATGACACACACAAGCATGTGCACTCACCGGACAATGCCTCGTAATCAGGCAGATCTCCCACGCCTTGGATCTGTTCCTCCGTGACGTAGGTCCCAGCGACTGACTCATGTGGAGTGAGTTCCATGTCTACTACTGGAGACCCACCCCCAGTCACTAGAGTTGCGGCATGACTTGAGGCCAGCTTATTCTTTGCCCTACGCTTTAGGTCATTCCAGCGCTTATAGCAATCATTGGCTGTGCGCCTCACGATTCCAAGGGCACTTACGATGTCCGCAACGGTGTGCCAGTGTGCCTGGTCAGGATGGACTAGGACCGACACTGTCCTGGCTGGGTGTGTGAGAGCTGGGGTGGATGGAGCAGCAGCTGCCCCTGCAGCCTCTCCGCCCTGCCTACTTGGGGCAGCAGATGACCTTTCTGCCCCAGATCCACGTGGCATGACGACATCAACGTGCACCAGCGCACGTGTCATAGGCCTGCTGACCTGGAAGTCAGCCATGGAGTCAGCCAGGTCTGGTGCCACAATGGGCTGGTCCAACAAGGGCTGAGCATGGATGGTGTCAGCCACATCAGCCTCAACGGGAGGGGGGGGATTATGGGTGCCCTTGACTGGTCCTCCGCACATGGGGGGACAGGCTCACCCTGCAAGTAACGACCACGTCCCCTACCGGATCCACCACGGCCACCACTTGTGGCTCTTCCACCTTTGCCACCCTTACGGAATCCTCGCCTCCCAGCCATGGCACTGATGTTAATGTGCGTATGGGAGTGGCTGTAAACTATTGTCCTGGGCAATTGGGGGTCAAAGGGGTTGGGTACCAGATGGTAATTGTACCCTAGTGCTCTAGCAAGGCTGAATGTAACCCCTGGGGAAAGATGACGGGTCACGCTACGCACAGGAGGCCCAAAAAAGGGAGATGACGTGCACTTAACCCCTCCTAGACCACGTGTGCAGAAAGAAAAACCTGCACTACGCTGTGGCACCCAGTAACACAAGAATGAACTTATGCGTGTCTCACGCAGCCTAGAATGACCTCTGAAGGGGTAGGCTACACACGGGGCAAGCACAGATGTTAGATATGTGCGTGACTCACCGTCTGCCAGGTAAAAGAGCGTGAAAATGGAGCGCGTTTGGTTGGCAACACCCCCGCCAAAAGAAGATTTGTACGCTGTCTGAGGAGACAGGACAACAGTAGAAGGGAACACTGTTTGAGGGAACAGGCCCAGGTAAACCAGTAAAAGAGAAAAAAGAGAAAAAGCTGTCAGAGGTAACAGGGAGTACGAACTTGAAACGCTGTAAAGTAAATCGCGTGTGAAACGACAAGAAGTACAGAATTCACCCACTCGCTCTCCACAAAAAGCACGTACAAGGAAATGGTGTTCTACACGTACCTTTTATGCAGGCCCACACGTCCAGCGTCACTTACGCGGCGTGTACGCGCTAGGGCCATTTCCACCAATTACACGCTTTGTCACTTCTGCGTGTAGGGCCATTTCCACCAATTACACGCTTTGTCACTTCTGCGTGTAGGGCCATTTTCACCAATTACACGCTTTGTCACTGCCGCGTGTATGCGCTAGGCCCATTCCCACCAATTACACGCTTTTACACTCGGACGTGTCTTTCATTTTTTTCACACGCAACATTTTCCAACGTGTGCCCAATTCAACGTGCACGTGACTTCATAGACGCGCATACGCTGGCGACGCGTTTACGCGCTAAGGGCCTTTCCTCGAATTACACGCAGACGTGTTGGATTTTCACGTGCCAAATCACTCCGTATCAAGCTGGCCACGCGTTCACACACGGAAGACCACGCTCCTGCCCAGAAGGCCAAATTACTGCCCCCCAGAGCCCTGAGCACGCTCCCACCTGCCATCTGCTGCTGCCTGACTGCCTGCTGTCCACGTGCTCTGCCATTTGCTGCCTGCACATCAACCAGGGGTGCTGTTGCTGTGACCACCCCTGCTGGAACCGAAGACTCCCGACTGATTTTCCATCGCCCCACAGCCCAGCCCCAGGACCCAGTTGCCCACCCACTCCTGCCTCTGGGGTTGCCATGTCGGGCACTGCAACATCTGGCACCAGTGGCAACCCCTGGCCAAGGAGGCAGAGGGGCACCAGCTTCACTGCCACCGAAGTTGGTGTCCTGGTGGAGCATGTCCTGGGGCAGTATGATGCCCTCTTCGGAAGGTTGCGCGCCGACAAGGAAGGATGGACTCGGATCTGGATGGACATCGTGACTGCCATCAACGCGGAGGAGGTGGCAGTCCGCGACTACGAACGTGTCAGGAAGCGCTGGGAGGACTCAGGTCCAGGACCCTCAACAAGGCCCGGCGCCTCCTGAAGGCAGCGGATGCTAAGAGGTGTGCAAGTTGAAATGACATGTGTGTTGGGGATTGTGATGCCATGTCTGAGGTTTACCAATGCCACTCATGTATAACTGTCATGTGTGTATGAGTCCATTTTACAGTGCCCTGATGCCTGTGTTTTCTTTCTCCCTGTCTGCAGCGTCAACTGATGAAGAGGGCGGAGAAGGTGCTGTGGAGCACAGCGGCAGGGGTCGCACCACCAGCCGGAGACGCAAGGTTGTGATCTCGTCGGGGAGTGAGGAGTCCGGTGCCGCGTCCCAGGCCGCAGCTGCCGAGGGGAGGTCCAAGAGGCGGAGGTTGGAGTTGGACTCCTCGGCAGCAGAAGGGGCAGCTGGGACCCCACAGGGCCTAACGGGGGAAGATGGCACAGAGTCATCCATGTTGGTGGGGGGTTTGGTGGAGGAGGAGGCCGTGCAAGCGACAGTGGCGGGGTCTGGAGGTGGGGATTCCACTGGTGCTAGTGGTGCAGTGCAGGATCAGGGACAGGAGGCAGCACAGGCCGCCGCGGAGGTGCCTGTGTGCAATCCTGTCCCTGCTCCTGTCACTGCATCATCTTGCACCAGCGGGGATGCCTACCTCCAGACCCGTTCTCAGGGAGAGGATTGGCTTACGACACCTGGCCTTCCACTCCCTGCGGATGTGGCTATTCTGCACCAGGTTGTGCCTGTCCAGGGTGGGGTGGCGTTGCGTCAACGGGCCATGCGAGCTGACCTGCAGTCTTTTCATGATGAGTCTGCACGTCTTCTCGCATGGCTCGTTGACCGCGTTGACCCACTGGGACAGCTCACCAGGGCTGGATTCCTCAGTTTCCTGGACCTTGTTCCGACCCCCTTCTCCACAGAACCCCCTATGCCCCAGTCGTCCTCCATGCCATCTTCCCACCCATGTGTCACCTGGGTGCCCTGTGGAGCTGCCTCCGACCGTGCGGCCAGGCTGGTGGACAACAGATCCCTGCCACAGTCGGGAGTCGGACGTCCAGCAGGGGTGGCCACGTCAACGACTGCACCCCAGCTGGAGGAGGATGTGCAGGCACCATCGGACAGGGCACATGGACAGCAGCAGCTGCAGCAGCAGGAGGCTGTAGGTGGGAGCCACGATAGCTCGGGGCCTTCAACATCGGAGGGGCAGGCATCGGCCGGAGGGCAGGAGGACGCTGGACGGGAAGTGTCTTCCGTGTGGCAGCGGTTGGGCCACGCCATAGATGCGGAGCGGCGGCAGGCAGAAGAGACGCGGCTCACGATGGTCAGGGCGGAGAACTCCATGCGGAGAGCCCTGAGGCGGGCCGAGTGCCTCGAGGCAATCCGCAGGGAGTTGGAGGTGAACATGTCGGCGTCCCTGCGGACCCTCTGGGCCATGGAACAGGACCGCCTCCGGGACATAGACGAGGAGTTCGATGATGCCCTGGCCCGGAACACCACTAAGTGAGCCGCTGGACTGGCCCGCCGCCATTGTATATAGTTATTTAGTGATAGGTTTCCTTTGCAGTTTATTTTTCTTTGGAGTCGACGGACACTGCTCCACCTTTTGTATATAGTTCCATTTTAGATAGGTTTTTTGGTAGGTTTCATTTCTTCTCTTGGGATGATGGACCCTGAATACTTTGTACATAGTTGGACTTTGGATTTGGATATTTTTTTAACTATGAATATTTTTTGCCATGGAGCAATGGTTTTCTATTTCTTTTTTACCTTCATTTACTTTTCATGGACTTGAACTTTGGAAGATATTTTTTCGTATTGTCATTTATTGATTTCATTTTGAAAAGAGACAGCCTGCTTAATTTATTTATTATTTTACTTGTGTATTTTGGTTGATTTTGATAGCCATTGCTGTTGTTTTTAATACATTATTTTGATTTTTTAATTCTTCAGTGTGTGGTTTCATCTCATTGTTTTCATGCATGTCATGATATGGGTTTTCAGGTTCCCTTGCAACCATTGTGTGTGTGTGAGACACATGTGTTGATTTTCATTGTTTCCATTGGAGTAGTATCATGGGCACATGTAATACTTGGTTGTGTCTTTGGGCTGTGGTGGCTGGCCATGAGGCACATGCTTGAGGATTGTCAGGGCCTGTGGGCAGGGGGACATGAGTGGGGGCCTGGTGGAGGCTGCCCCTGGTGGCGGGGGGGTGGTGGTAGACATGAGTGGGGGCCTGGTGGAGGGTGCCCCTGGTGGCTGGGGGTGGTGGGAGACATGGGTGGGGGCCTGGTGGAGGGTGCCCCTGGTGGCTGGGGGAGGGGGTGGTGGGAGACATGGGTGGGGGCCTGGTGGAGGCTGCCCCTGGTGGAGGGGGGGTGGGGGTAATAGGGGACATGAGTGGGGGCCTGGTGGAGGCTGCCCCTGGTGGCTGGGGGGTGGTGGTGGTGGGAGACATGAGTGGGGGCCTGGTGGAGGCTGCCCCTGCACTGCTGGGGGGTGGGGGTGGTGGGAGACATGAGTGGGGGCCTGGTGGAGGGTGCCCCTGGTGGCTGGGGGTGGTGGGAGACATGAGTGGGGGCCTGGTGGAGGCTGCCCCTGGTGGCTGGGGGTGGTGGGAGACATGAGTGGGGGCCTGGTGGAGGCTGCCCCTGCACTGCTGGGGGGTGGGGGTGGTGGGAGACATGAGTGGGGGCCTGGTGGAGGGTGCCCCTGGTGGCTGGGGGTGGGGGTGGTGGTAGACATGAGTGGGGGCCTGGTGGAGGGTGCCCCTGGTGGCTGGGGGGTGGGGGTGGTGGGAGACATGAGTGGGGGCCTGGTGGAGGCTGCCCCTGCACTGCTGGGGGTGGGGGTGCAGGGGGACATGAGCAGGTGTGCAGGGTAGTCCCCTGTTTTATGGGCTGCCTGCAGGGGCCGAGGAGGGTGTACAGGGAACACCTGTGAGGACCCACCCAGCCTAATCGCGTGTGTAACTTCCCACGCACCCCTGTAATACACGTACCAAGCCAAATCGTGTGTGATAATTCCCGCGCACCCCTGTAATACACGTACCTGGCCAAATCGCATGTGAAAATTCCCGCGCACCCCTGTAATACACGTACCCAGCCGAATCGCGTGTAAAACTTCCCGTGTACCCCTGTAATACACGTACCCAGCCAAATCTCGTGTGATAATTCCCGCGCACCCCTGTAATACACGTACCTGGCCAAATCGCATGTGAGAATTCCCGTGCACCCCTGTAATACACGTACCCAGCCGAATCGCGTGTAAAACTTCCCGCGTACCCCTGTAATACACGTACCCTGGCTAATCGCGTGTATAACTTCACGCGTACCCCTGATATGCACGTTACCCGCTTTGCGTTCCTTGTTTGGCAGCCCTGTGAACTGGTCCAGGGTTAGTGCAGCCCTTTGCAATGATTTTGCGATTTTGATGGCTTTTCCTTGCGCGAGGGCGTTCTTGGGGGCGTTACTGGCGCTGCTGCAGGGTCGCTGCGATACTCTGCGCCACAGCTGGTTTGGGAGCCTAAAATCCATGAATACGCTGTGCGCAGAAATCGGTTTTAGCGCACGTGCCTGGCGCAGACAATCACACGCGGACACTCTGCGCCAGCCGCTTGCGACACTTTTTTGCGAAATTCTATGAATTACCCTGTTAATGTCTTAGTTGGAGTTGTAAGCACAGTACCAGTATAATGCAAATGTCTTTACCTGGTCTGCCTTCAGTCACTCTATTTAAAAGCACCCTGCGTATCTTTTACTGAAGTCCTGTTAAAAACAAACACTGACAAAGCCAACGGTTTTGGCTTGTGTACAAGTATTAGGCATTTGCCAGGCACTGCTGTTAGATGCTCAGGTACTCAAACCATTTTGCACCTGCTAACATGAATGGTTAGTAAATACCAATACAGCAGTGCCTTTCCCATTCTTACACAAAAGCACAAACTGTTAGCATTGCCTTTGCTTGTTTTTCTTTACTCTTGATGCGCAGGACTATACATCAAGGTTAAAGAAAACATACTCTTTGGCTAAACCGGCCCACCTTGAATTTAGGCCAGTCTAGGCAGTAATAACACATATGGTGCACAGTCTCCACATACTTTCTGTGGCATGGCATTTTTACAGGCTGGGAGTCAGTACATGGTAATAATGGCATATATTGGTGCAGCCTGCATGGACATACATGGGAACAACAAGCATGAATATATTTCTGTACCAATATATGTTGTGTGTAAAGGCGGCATGAAATGCATTTGAAAATGTTCCTGTGCACGGTTGATGACTTGCAACTATTGGGTTTTTCCATGTGCTACCATACAAAACCAATAAGAAACTGTATGGATTTCTATCAAATTTTGCAAAGAAAGTGCTGTAAAATGCATAATTTTAACCCAATGTTTCAAACATTTTCTTGGGTTTGAGAAACCCCCTCACTGTGCTCTGTCCATTCTGCATAATTGGCTAAAAAATGTAAGCCTCTTCAGTTCAGAAATGCACCAACCTCCACTGTACGTCATCTGTCTGTCACTGTGTATGATGTGTGTTTTGATGCGCACACAGGGGCAGGGGCCTCCTTAATGCTGGAATCACGCACCACATGTCGTCATGCCATCCTATATATATATATATTTATGCATATGATACAAAAGCTAGTCTGGGATAAACCTTTCTTCAGTAGAGAAATCTAACTTTGCTGTAGTTGATGATTTGCAGTTGTAGAAATAAACCATATTTGGGTTCCTGCACACAAACTCAAGGGGAGATTTCTCGAGTCTCCTATTTGCGGGGGTGCCGCAGCTGGCCCAGTGCAAAAAATCATAAGAGGGCCTAACCAAATGTTTTGCCCCCGGGCCTCACCACATCTTGTGACAGCCCTGACGGGGACACCACATGATGCTGGATGGGAGCCTGTGCGTCGACCTGGACCCCTCTCCGCTGGTTTGTGTTTTTACTGGAGGGCAGGTTCTATAACAGGAGAGTGGATGTTTAGATGCTGAGCCTGTGATGGGGGTTCCCACCACCCACTGACCAAGTCCCTTCCCTTAGGGTTATGCCTCACCTTATTTTCTTGTGCGTAAAGCTCTCTGTCCTGCGTTCAGTGCAGGAGCCTGTGCTATTTGAGGGCGTTCTGAAGGCCTAGTTACTTCACTGGTCCTCTGCCCGTGCGTCCGGTCCAGTCCGGATGTGACACTGACTTGTTTCATGTACGCAGGTCAGTGTCTTTTAGTCTTTCGTTCCCGTTTCGTTGCTTTTCAGTGTTTTTCCCCCTTCTTGGCTCTTAATGTCTTTTTCTGTCTTTCACATGAATTGTTGCTGTTGTGGAGCCGTAACGGCGGATGATTAAGGCTGAGGTAAGTAGTTTAGCACGAAGAGCGGTGCTGCACAACATAGGCCAGTTTGCTAACCTGTATTCCTTTCTATCCTTCACGCAGGAGACCGTGCACTGACCATCCGGAATGTAGGTCGTTCGGTGGCCAGGTATGCAGGTAAGTGGTTAATGGATTTTGAGTGTCTTTCCATCGCCTTTGCAGCTTAGCGTACTGCGATGTCAAAACCTGCTGCTAATGTTGTCTTTTATCTTGCAGGTCGCAGAGCACTCCGGAGATGGTGAAGCCACCGAGTGCGGATGGAGGAAGAGGCTGTTACTCACAGGTAATTGTTCCCCACTAATGCTGTTCTTGTTCTTGCAGGTTGCGGAGCGCTCCAGAGACGGGTGAACCACCAAGCGCGGACTGATGAGCAGATGGAAGTTGGAGCCGCTACTCACAGGTAAGCATTCTTGATAATGTTGTCCTTGTTCTTGCAGGTTGCTGGTGGAATCCAGGAGTGATGCTGCAGAATCACATCACCGGGAGAAGCAGATGAGCTGGAGCTGGACACGATGAGCATTACACTGCAGGAGTGCAGAATAACGCGAAGCATGAATCCCAGTTCGGGCGTGGCTTATATAGCCAGCCACACCTGAAGATTCGACCACACCCAAAGACTAGTCTGCATGCTTCAGTTCATGGAACTGAGCTACAGGAAGTCCCTCCATGTTGGATTTAGGCCCAGAATGGGCTTGTCTTATACTGGATAATGAGCCTGGCACCAAAGGTGCCAGGACTGTCTCCATGTCTGCTGTTGATGGGTCTTTTGGACCTTTGGAGTCATTGTGGGGGGCTGCAACCTGACTGCTGCAAGGGGGCTGTTGCAACTGAGGGGGTTAGGGATAGGAATCATGACAGTACTCCCCCCTAAGGCCTCTCTCCCTGTCTCTTCTGACTGGTTCGGGTTTGGTTGGATGGTTCCAATGAAAATGTTTAACGAAGCGTGGTGCATGGAGATGCTTGCTTTGTTCCCATGACCTGTCCTGAGGGCCGTACCCTTTCCGGTCCACTAAATAATATAACTTGGACTTGGTAATTTTTGAATCTAGAATGTCTTTAACTTCGAATTCAGGTTCTCCATGAACCAATACCGGATTTGGTGGTGTCTTAATCCGGGTCCCAGGTTGAACTGGCTTTAGAAGTGAGATGTGAAATACAGGATGGTTCTGCATGTTTGATGGCAAAGCTAGTTTTACTGCAATGGGATTTATGATAGCCTTGATGGTATAAGGACCAAGGTAACTGGGGCAAAATGTTCGGGATCCTCTTATGGGTATGTGTCGAGATGCTAACCAGACCTCATCTCCATCTTGGTAGGTTGGGTCTCTTCGGCGGTGTTGGTCTGTGAACCTTTTCTGTCTTTCTTTGGCTTGAATCAGGTGTTCTGCCGCCTTCTTGAAGGTTTGAGTGATAGTTGTATGTAAGGTTTTTACAGCTGGCATTTCCAAGGTCGTAGGGACGTCCAGCTCTGAAGTACGTGGATTTCTCCCATATATGATGTAGAACGCACTTTGTCCTGTGCTGGAGTGTAACAAATTGTTGTAGGCATATTCGGCTGTCCATAGCACATCCTTCCAACCTTCTTCAACCTGATGTAAGATGCACCTTAGGTACTGCTCTAATGTCTGATTCGTCCGTTCTGTTTGATCATCAGTTTGTGGATGGTGACTGTTGGACAGACGAACATCAATTTGGGCCATTGAACAACTCTTCTTCCAAAAATTATATACAAATTGACTGCCTCGGTCTGAAATCAGGACAGAGGGAAATCCGTGTAGTTGTATGGTTTGTTCCAAGAATACCTTTGCCAGACTGGATGCTTTGGTACACCCTTAAGTGGTATGAAATGGGCCATTTTTGAAAAGAGGTCCACTACCACTAGGATAGTGTTGAATCCTTGGCAGGGTGGAAGGTCGGTATTGACAGTGATGGTGTGCCTGGTTCCCAAGAGGTAATGTCGCAAGTCCTTAAAGGATGCTTTAATTGCTAGGAGTTCTTTGTCCGTTATTGCGTAATTTAGTTCTGGTGTGGAGAATTTACGTGACCAAAAAGCCACAGGGTGCAATTGGCCAGTTCCGGGATCTCTTTGAGAAAGAACTGTCCCCATCACCATAATGGAGGCATCTGTTTCTACTATATACGGGAGGTCTGGACAAGGGTTTTGTAAAACTGGGGCTGAGGTAAACCTCCTCTTAAGTTCCTGAAAGGCCTTCTCTGCCTCTTCGGTCCATTGGAAATGCTTGTTTTTCTTTCATAACAAGGAAGTGATCGGGTGTACTATCTGTGAGAAACCCGGAATGAATCGGCGGTAAAAGTTCACAAAACAGAGCATACTCTGGACACCTTTCACTGAAGACGGGGATGGCCAATTAAGAATGGCATCTACCTTGTGCACATCCATCCGGACGCCTCTAGGAGTGAGGATGAAACCTAAAAACTCGACTTCAGTGACATGGAAAGAGCATTTCTCAAGTTTAGCGTATAGTTGGTGCTGACAGAGTTTTGCAAGGACGTAGCGTACGTGTCCAACATGATCTTGTTTAGAAGAGGAATACACCAAGATGTCGTCAATGTACATTAGGGTACATCCGTCAATCAGCAATCGTAGTACATTGTTCATGAATACTGAAATGCGGCGGGAGCGTTGCAAAGACTGAAGGGCATCACCTGATATTCGTACAGCCCATACTTGGTATGAAAGGCGGTCTTCCATTCATCCCCTTTATTTACTCTTACGATATGGTATGGCACCCTGCGGTCCAATTTGGTGTAAATGTGGGCATCTTTGACTTGGTCCAGCAGTTTCGGGATCAGAGGTAGAGGGTAGCGGTTTTTTACTGTTACTTGATTTAGTGCACGGTAATCGATGCACGTTCTCAAGTCTCTCACCTTCTTGGGTACAAAGACTAGGGGTGAGGTTGCTGGAGATTTAGATGGGCGGATGAATCTGTTTGCCAGATATTGATCCAGGTAGGATTTCAGATGAGTGCATAGATGTGACTACATGGAATTTGCGCTCCAGGTACAAGGTCTATCTGACAGTCATAAGTCTGGTGAGGGGCTAAGGTATTCGCCTGCTCCTTCTGGAAGACATCTTGGAAGTCCTGGTATTCGCTTGGTAACGTACTTGTTACACCTAGAACCACTGCCTTTTTACCTTAGGCTAGTGTTAACAGATCAGTCATTGGCACATCTACCTGGTAGCAGGCGTGAACACAGTCTTCAGAGAAGGTTACTTTCTTTGCACGCCAGTCAATGCTAGGATTGTGAGCCACCAACCACGGCATCCCCAAAATCACCCGAAACTGAGGGGCTTTGATAACATCGAAGGCTATGGCTTCCCGATGTCCGTCCTGGCACAGAAATATTAATTCCGCTGTGCGTTGAGTTACTGTACCCGAAGCTATCTGTGTGCCATTGACAGTGGTAACCTTCTCAGTTGTCGCTTTCTGACAGAGGGGAAGCCCCATCGTAGTTTCCAGGCCTTGGTCTATGTAGTTACCAATGGCTCTGCTGTCTATATAGGCCTCCACGGTGTGCATCCGAGACGGTTGTTGGTGACTGATTAGAATCACAGGCAGGGCAAGGTGCGAGGTCTGTGGCTCTTCCTTCTCGCTTGACAAACAGACCTCTATGCTTGTCAGGCCAGGAAGTTTTCCGACTCAGGTCCCCTTCCTTCTTATTCAGTAGCACCGACCATTCTCCTAGGAGGCTTCACCTGGCAATCCCTGAGGAAATGACCAGGCTTCCAACAGTACAGGCATAGTTGTTGTTGCCTCCTTTCATCTTTTTCGGCCTTGGTCAATGGGCTGCGTACCCTCCCGATTTGCATGGGTTCTGAAGTATTTTCCGAGGCACGTGGAGCATACTCCTTGGGACGTACATACACAGTACGATTAACTGCTCTGGCCCTGTCTGTCTTGCGGTCTTGTAGTCGGTGGTCGAGCAGCACAACGCGATTGATGAATTCAGCAAAGTCTCTTGGTGGGTTTACCACCTGGGCCAGGACGTCTTTCAATTCTCCCCAAAGCCCTCGATGGAATAACGTGGTTCTATTCTCCTCCAGCCACCCAGTTTCCACTATGAGTCTGTTAAAGGTGGCAAAGTATGTCAATAAATCTTGGCTGCCATGGCGAAGAGACAAAATTTGGTTATCCAAGGCTTGTCCCTGGGTGTGTCGGGCAAACAGCTTTTCCATTTCCTGTTGGAACCCTCCAAAATCTCGCAAGAGTGGATCGTCCTGTTTCACCAATGGTACAGAAAATTCTGTGGCGCTGCCACTCAGATATGACAGAACAAAGGCAACCCATGACTGATCATTCGGAAAGGCTGCAGAGAAAATGGAGGCGGCACTGGTTGATGAACACTGCATATCTCTTTGGGTCCCTGGTGAAACTTTCTGGTGGGGCCAAAGGCACCGCCCCAGGGAGAATCACTTGCACTGGATTAGCAGATGCAGCGGAAACCAGTGGACTAGTTCCTGGTAATGGGGCCTGATCGGCCTGAGTCTGGAGCAACTGCCTGGCTAAATCTTCGGTACGGTCTTTGGCGACTATCAATTCCCTTCTAAGAGCGTTGGTTTCCTGCCGGGCAGAGTGCACTTCAGCCCGTAGTTCCCCCAGTAACTGGGCTAATTGATCAGTCTCAGATGTTTCCATGATGCCCAGGTGGATGTTTGATGGAGGCTTTGCGTTCTGTTACGCTCACCTGATATCCACGGGGACGCCAGACGATGTTGGATGGGAGGCTGTGCGTCGACCTGGACCCCTCTCTGCTGGTTTGTGTGTTGACTGGAGAGCAGGTTCAATAACAGGAGAGTGGAGGTTTAGATGATGAGCCTTTGATGGGGGTTCCCACCTCCCACTGACCAAGTCCCTTCCCTTAGGGTTATGCCTCACCTTATTTTCTTGTGCGTGAGGCTCTCTGTCCTGCATCTCAGTGCAGGGGCGCATGTTAGTTGAGGGCGTTCTGAAGGCCTAGTTACATCACTGGTCCTCTGCCTGTGCATCGGGTCCAGTCCGGCTGTGACACCGACTTGTTTCATGACGCAGGTGAGTGTCTTTTAGTCTTTCCTTCCCTGTGCTTTTTGGTGTTTTTCCTCCTTCTTGGCTCTTAATGTCTCTTTCTGTCTTTCACAGGAATTGTTGCTGTTGTGGAGCCGTAATGCCGTAACGCCGGATGTTTAATGCTGAGGTAAGTAGTTTAGCGTGAAGCGCAGCGCTGCACAACATAGGCCAGTTTGCTAACCTGTATTCCTTTCTCTCCTTCACACAAGGGACCATGCGCTGACAATCCGGAATGCAGGTCGTTGGGTGGCCGGGTATGCATGTAAGTGGTTAATGGGTTTTGCGTGTCTTTCCGTCGCCATTGCAGTTTAGCGTAACGCAATATCAAAACCTGCTGCTAATGTTGTCTTTTATCTTGCAGGTCGCTGAGCACTCCGGAGATGGCGAAGCCGCCGAGCGCGGATGGAGGAAGAGGCTGTTACTCACAGGTAATTGTTCCTCGTTAATGCTGTTCTTGTTCTTGCAGGTTGTGAAGTGCTCCGGAGACAGTTGAACCACTGAGTGCGGACTGATGAGCAGATGGAAGTTGGAGCCGCTACTCACAGGTAAGCGTTCTTTATAATGTTGTCCTTGTTCTTGCAGGTTGCCGGTGGAATCCAGGAGTGATGCTGCAGAATCAGGTCACGAGTAGAAGCGGATGAGCTGGAGCTGGACACGGTGAGCGGCGTGGCTTATATAGCCAACCACACCTGAAGATTCGACCACACCCAAAAGACTAGTCTGCATGCTTCATTTCATGGAACTGAGCTACAGGAAGTGCCTCCATGTTGGATTTACGCCCAGATTGGGCTTGCCTTATACTGGATAATGAGCCTGGCGCTAAAGGCACCAGGACTGTCTCCATGTCTGCTGTTGATGGGTCTTTTGGCCCCTTGGAGTCATTGTGGGGGGATGCAACCTGACTGCTGCAAGGGGACTGTGGCAACTGAGGGGGTCAGGGATAGGAATCATGACATTACCTTGGATTACCTAACCACAAGACTAAAAATTACTAAAACACAATATTAATCATGTCTGATATGGAAAGCTACAGTCAGGACACCCTCCTTAGTTACACTGTGTATTATCTGAAAAATCTCTGTAGAGATAGGATAAAGGCAAAAAATCTGAATTGATTGAAAGGTTGTTAGAGAAACAAAGTCTAGAGGGTGGGTCTGAAATTCCTAACCCCTCAGCAAATGTGGAAAATGATGGGGATGATAGTGTGTCTATTTTTGATGAAACAGGCGTGCCCCACAATGTAGGCCTCACTGCTCCTTTACCTGCTCAGCAACCTCAACCTTTGTCCACTGGGACCCCTAAAGGTCCTACACTCAGTCCTGAATTCATTGCTCTGGAAAATATGAGGAATTTAAACGTCTAAATTCTCAAACTGAACAAAAGCATCAAGAACTTAAGCTTAGAGAAATGGAGATTAATCATGTCTTAGAAATGAAAACGTTGTCTTTGGAAAATGCTTCAATCCCAGAGTCTTCTAGGTCTTCCAGTCTTAAGGGACTCTGTATGCCTAAAGAAATTGTGGGTATGTATGAGGTTAAGCTTGATATTTTGGATTGGTTGGCACTGTTTGAATATAAACATGGGATTCAATACATTACAGGCAATCAGTTGCTTCCTTGGCTCTTCTCTAGGCTACCCACTGTTGCATCTGATGTTGTGATGGAGTTGGGGGAGGTGGACACTGGATAGGATGGATTATGAGTGTGTGAGCTTGCTTTAATTACTAGTTTTGAGAAGACCCCTTCCCAGTACCTTAAGAGGTTTAGGACTCTCAAAAAGCATGATGGTACCCCATGGGCTACCTGGGTATGTGAATGTTTGAAAAACTTAGATTGTTGGGATAAGGGTTACAGAGTAAACTCTTATGAAGGTATAAGAAATCTTGTTTTTTGGAGTCAATTTATGATGGCTGCTCTCCTGAGCTCAGACAGCACTTGGCTGATTCTAAGGAGATAGATCCTAAGAAGTTAGCTACGGCTGCTGACTTGTGGGTGGCCAACAGGGCTACTCACAAGGATTCTGGGGCAACTCAGAAGAAGGATGAGGGAAAGCAGCCAAAGAAAGATAACAAGGAGAATTCAAATACCTCCAATCCAAAAGAGGGCCCCAAACCGCAACACAAGAGTAAACCACAAGGGAAACCGAATCAGGCTAGTGCACCATCTGGACCCAAACCAGATGGAGGTCAGAACAAACCCCCATTCATCAAAACATTTGGGAAATGTTATGTTTGAGGGTCAACTGACCATGTGAAAGGGGATCCCAGATGTAAGGGTGCACCTTCAGGGGTCCACACTGTCTCCTTAGCCTTCTCCCCAGTGGAAGAAGTACCTATGGCAAGTGGAAACTTTCACCTACTGGCTGATGAACCCATGAGATTCTCAGCCAGTGTTTCTTTAGTGTCCCTGGGCTTGTGGGAACAACAGAAGCTAGATGTCTATAATTCCATCCCAGATAATAGAAAAAAGAGTATTATAAAGATAGTGTGAATGGCCAGGAGACCCCTGCCATCAGAGACACTGGAGCCAGCATAACTGTGGTTGATGAAACATTTTTCAAGGTGGAGGATGTTGCTAAGGCACCAAAAACCTAACCAAGTTATCTGCAGGCCCTGTGCAAATGCTACCCCAATTACCAGCTCTCATCCAGTGTAATGATATGACTATCAAAATACCTGTTAGTGTGCAGAGTTAAGTGCCTGGGAGAGTCCTGTTGGGTAATGACCTGAAAACTATTGGAGTTGTGTCTAGTACCCCGAGGCCTCCCAGTAAAAGGAAACAGGAGCTCACTAGGCCTGCACGGGAGAGAACCTTAAGAGGCTCTCGAGAGGAGTTGATAGAGGAAACTATCACTCCCACTCCACAGGAGTTGCTCACTGCTATTTCTGGAAAGAAAGAGGCAAAGGGGAAACCCAGGACCTCAAGCAAATAGACAGACAGCACCCCTGTGTTACCAATGAGGACATCCCCAAGATTGTCCAAAGTCACACCGGTGACTCCTCCATCTGCTGAGGCAGAGTGTGCGGTACAACCCTGCGTGGTTGATCCAGTTTCTGAAGAGTCAGATCTGGAGGAAGATTTGGTTTAGTTGGAGATCTTGACCCTGTTGACCATCCTGAGCTGCAGTCTTTACTGGCAGAAGGTGGACCCAACAGGGCAGACTTCATCAGAGGACAAAGATAGTGTCCTACTCTCGAAGGTCTTCGATAACAGGCAGCTTCTCAACTTGATGGGCAAGAAATTGGAAAGCATAGGTTGAGCTGGGAAGATGGCCGCTTCTACAGTGAACCGACTGAGTCTATACCTGGGGACTGCAAAAGAGTTGTAGTGCTCCTAGAAAACAGACTCCAGTTCCTACAGTTGGCCCATGAGATACCTTTGGCTGATCATTTGAGTTTCAAAAAGACCAAGGAAAGGCTCTCCTTATACTTCTACTAGCCTAAAATGGGTACAGAAGTTGACAAATTCTGTAGGAGCTGTCAAACTTGCCAAACCTCTGGCAATAGTGGAGCCAAGAATGTAGCATCCCTGATGCCTCTCCCAGTGGTGGGAGTTCCTTTTGAGATGGTGGGCATCAACATTGTTGGTCCCCTTGACCCTCCCACATCTTCAGGAAACAGGTTTATCCTGGTTGTAGTAGACCATGCTATTAGGTATCCTGAAGCAATACATATGAGGGCTGTTACGGCTCAGGCTGTGGCTAAGCCTCTACTTGCTATTTTCACCAGAGTAGGGTTTCCTAAGGAAGTGATATCCGACAGGCGATCCAATTTTATGTCCCACTACATGCAAGCCATGCGGAAAAACTGTGGTGTCATTTACAAGTTCTTTACAGGCTACCATCCACAGACAAATGGACTGGTAGAGAGGTTTAATCGAGAGCATGAAAGGTGCTTTAGAGGAACCCCTTAAAATAAAACGTGAGAACTTCTACTGCCATGTCTTCTCTTTGCTTATAGAGAAGTCCCTTAGGAGAGAGTTGGTTACAGTCCCTTTGAACTTCTCTATGGCCATCCAGTTAGAGGTCCATTGGCCCAGATTAAGGAGGGGTTGGAGAGTGTTCCTTCCCACAAGCCAGTCAGAGTGACTGACTATGTGATAGGTCTCCAAAGGAAAACGTCACACATGATGGCAGAAGCTAGTGATAACTTAAAAGCAAATCAGGCTCTTGTCAAACATTGGAATGACCAGAAGGCCAGCATGGTTGAGTTTACTCAAGACCAGCTTGTATTAGTTATGGTGCCAACAAGGCAGAGGACCTTGCAGGACAAATGGATAGGACCTTTCAAGGTTGTGGGGAAACTTGGAGAGATTAACTATTTGGTGGACTTTGGCAGACCTAAGGAGGCTCCCAGAGTCTTTCACACCAACCGTTTGAAGGCATATGTCTCTAGACCAGAAGTGGGAGCGTTGCTTCTAGCTTCAGCTCAAGAGGGGGAGGAGAGTGAACCTCTACCTGACCTACTCAGAGGCCAACCATTAGATGCGAAAATAGAAGGAGTTAATCTCTCTTCTCAACTGACATCTCAACAAAAGGAAGAGTCCAAAGTTCTGTTAAATCAGTTTCCCCCCCCCTGTTTTCACTTTCACCAGGTTTGACCCCTTAGGGCCAGCATGATATTCTCACTGGTGACTGTGTACCTGTGAAAAGTAGAGGTTACAGAATGTCAGAACATGTGAGATCCCACATGAAAGGAGAGGTCAACAAGATGCTTGATCTCAGGGTTATAGAGCCCTCTACAAGTTCATGGTCTAGTCCAGTTGTTCTATTACCAAAGGCAGGATCCAAGGAGTTGAGATTCTGTGTGGATTATAGAACTCTAAATGCAGTCATTAAGACTGATGCCGATCCTTTGCCAAGGACAGATGAACTGGTGGATAAACTTGGTGCAGCCAAGTACCTCAGTACATCTGATCTGACGTCAGGCCATTGGCAAATAGCCCTGACAGACCATGCCAAGGAGAAAACTGCATTCTCAACCCCAGCAGACCTCTACCAGTTTAAGGTTATGCCTTTTGGATTAAAGAATGCACCTGCTACATTCCAAAGGATGGTCAATCAAGTTCTGAATGGGATGGAGGACTTCTGATTGGCATACTTGGATGACATTTCAGTGTTCAGCCCTACTTGGAAAGAACATGTTGATCACTTAGGATATGTTTTGTAGGCTCTTGAGCAGGCCCATTGGACCGTAAAGTCAAGCAAATGTCAAATTTGTCAGAACAAAGTGGTCTACCTTGGTCATGAGGTAGGAGGAGGTGAAATAAGGCCATTGCCTAGCAAAGTATAAGCTGTACAAAACTGGGCCACTCCTACTACTCAAACCCAAGTGAGAGCCTTCCTAGGTCTCACTGGGTACTAAAGGAACTTCATAGAGAATTATGGGTCAATAGCTTCTCCCTTGAATGTGATCTCCTCTCCAAAATTCCCTAAAAAGGTTAGATGGAATGAGGAGTGCAATCAAGCCTTTGAAAATTTGAAGAAAGCCCTTTGTCAAGCTCCAGTCCTAAGAGCTCCTGATTGCCACCAACCCTTCATTGTGCAGACAGATGCATCCAATACAGGTATAGGTGCAGTCCTTAGCCAACTGTATGAGAAAGGTAGGGAGCACCATCGTTCCAAGACCTTGGCTGTGAAGCCAGCGGTGTGGGCTGCACTCCCGTGACCACTACTATGTGGTATCTCTTCACTTATACTAAGCATATGTCCGGAATTCAGAAAATTAGTGTGACCAGTCTGTTTTATGCAAATTTTCAGAATTTTTATTCATAGAATTCTGAGATTATGATTCTCTATAAGTGCAGGTGCCATTAAACGGGCCAATGCATTTCAGAAAAAACTTCAAATCAGTAATCACGAAAGTAAAATCAATCATTTCAGCAACCATTTTGATCATAGCCCATAGATTAAGATTGTACAAGTCAAATATTAACCATATTAATTCAATGTGAACATTCCGTTACGTAAATATAACATTTGTGACAACCATTGAGTCACATCCCATAAATCGATATCGGTTGTCACAAATGTTATATTTACATAACGGAATGTTCACATTAAATTAATATGGTTAATATTTGACTTGTGCAATCTTAATCTATGGGCTACGATCAAAATTGTTGCTGAAATGATTGATTATACTTTGGTGATGACTGATTTGTGTTATGATTATGAAGACCAGATAAATAAGGCCCTGATGAAGGACGTTTTTTCCAAAATGCATTGGCCCGTTTAATGGCACCTGCACTAAAAGAGAATCATAATCTCAAATTCTAGGAATATAAATTCAGAAAAATTGCATAAAACAGACTGGTCATATTAATTTTCTAAATTCCAGACATTTACTTAGTATAAGTGAAGAGATACCACATAGTAGTGGTCACAGGAGTGCAACCCACACCGCTGGCTTCACAGCCAAGGTCTTGGAACAATTGTCAATTATAGTGCTACATCACAGAGGCACTTTTATTAGTGGGTTTGCACCCAAAATATTATGAATTTGTTATTAAGAGAAACTCAACTAAACTAAGAAATTATCAAAGGTTGTGCACACTCACCTCAACTCCAAAGGTAGGGAGCACCCCATTTGCTTCATCAGTAGGAAACTGAAGGAACCAGAAACAAGGTGGCTAACCATAAAGCGTGAATGTTTTGCCATTGTGTGGTATTTGAAGAAGTTTAGACCATACTTGTATGGATCTACTTTTGTAATTCAAACAGACCACCAACCCTTGAGATAGTTAATGCAAATGAAAGGGGAAAACCCAAAACCTCTAAGATGGTCAATCTTCCTGCAAGGGTTTGATTTCACCATTGAGCACAGAGCAGGATGTTACCACCAAAATGCTGATGGTCACTCTAGGATGTTTTAACTGACTAGAGTGAAGAGATTCATCCAGGAGTGGATTAAATCCTCCTGTCCCTCAATCTGGGCGTGGGGGAACGAGTGTTAGGGCGAATTCTGCAAAATGGCTAATTTCCATTACCTACTGAGTCCCTCAGCAGCTTTGCTGGATTTCTAGGGTTTATTTCTTTCACCTGGTAAGATTGTGAGCCTTTTTTCCCACTCTTACATGTGTTTTGCTGTGTTTGTCTAACCTTTTTTGTGTTCATAGACTGTGGAGCCTCACCTACTGCATAGGCATCATCTATTTACTGTGTGCTACACAGCACTTTCAGTGCAGCTACACAGGGCTGTCTTTTTAGACTTCCAAACTCAGACTCCAGTTTCTGGGACTGGCTACTGTCTGACAGAACATGTAAAGTTGCCATTGACTTTATTAGTCTTTTGTAAAACCACAGAGCCAGTGCAAACTATCTTACATAGAGTACTGGAAAGGGTTAATAGGTATCCCTTTTTGTCTGTCTCTCATGGAACATTGTTTAATTCCCTTTTCATTAAGACTTGACTGGTGGCAGTGGTATTTACCCTATGTTTCCTACCACGGATATTTTATATAGCCTTGGTATTGTTTTAGGCTATCTTAGTAGCCTCGAACTTAAACCCGCTGGACCATATATGTTTTTATTTTGTTCCGGCTGGGTTTATCCGCCATTTCTTTTTGTAAAGGTCTTTCTCGTGTTTTACTCTATGCGCCAAACCAGGTTTGGTCCCTTTGTTCGCCGACCTTTGGCGGGCTTCTGCACAGAAGCCCTCCTTAGGTGCCTGAAAGTCTGGCTGGGCAGGATGTGAAGGAGGCGTTTTAGGACCCCTGCCATGGGTTACCTTGGTAACCCAAGTCGCACTCCTGTTTGATTGGCTAGGTGACTGTCCCTCCAGGACAGCCACCCTGCTGTGTGATTGACAGCCAGGCTGTGTGAATGGGGACACACTGCATAAAAAGCAGATCTCTGGGAATGAGAAGGCAGAGTCACCACTGGATCGAAAGAACTGAAGAGAAGCTGACAGAAGAGGATCTCTACCACGACTGAACCTCCCGGTGAAGCCCTGCTGCGGGTCCAAATCTCCAAACTTCGACGACAGGGAAGATCGGCAAGGAATCTTCTCCCCTTGAGCTGGTGGGAACAACCAGTTTGCCAAACTGCAAGCCAGGCCTCCTTCCTCTGGTCGAATTTGCTGTGCACAGCTACAGTGAACCGGATAGCCAGGAAAGGTCAGACCCTGCTTGGGTTTTAAGGAGCGCACCTTTTATTTCTCGCTTTGTTCCATTGCTGGTGTCTTCCCTGGGCAGTGCAGGACGCTCCAGTCTTCCTCCTTCTTGCCAGTCCGGCAGTCGCTTTGGGAACCGTGAGCCTGCAGGACCTGCCAGGAACATCTGCCACAGCTACAGCATTCTTCTGCCCTAAAGGTACTGTGCTAACCCGGTTGTTCGTTTCGTCCAGCCGCGGTGAAAGTGTGTGAAATCTTTCGCCAATCTGAGGGCTTGTCCTTCTTTATTCTTTAAAGTAACTTTTTGTCTGACCATCTTTGTTCTGAACTCTTGGCAAAGACTTAACCGCAAACTACCCTGAACTGTGTGATCTTCTGCAAAGACTTTGGTCCATTGACTTTTGGCCAGTCCCCCTTGATTTGATTTCCTCACTGTAGTTCCTTTTTCTAGATTGCCCTGCTTGTTTACTTGTTGGTGCTGTTCAACTTCTGTCTAACTTTGTCTTTCCCTCACTTTTAAATTACTGGAGTGCCATTTTGCTTACACTTCATTTTGAGCATAACTTGTCCAGAATCTATTGGGTGTGGTATAGTGTATTAAGATCATGATTTTTCAACTGCTTGTTAATAGTGAAAATGTTTTATAACTGATGTCTAAATAAATGTATATTCTTTTACTCAGAAACCTTGAGTCAGTGTGTGGTTGAATCATAGTAATTGCTGTCCTTTGTGTAACTATTGATACTGCTCACTTTACTCTTGAGATAGGTCTGGCTGCTCAGCCATCGCTACCACTTTACTGTGTAGTACAGGCTTGTACAAAGGTGAATTTGTACTGTCACTTGTAGTCCTAATTGTGTGTGGTGTTCCCAAAGGCTACTGCATATAATTCTGCCTAACAGGCCCGATATTGGGTCAAACTCTGCCTTCCATTGCTGTGATCATATCAAGGACATATCTGTTCTGCAGGGTCATTAGTCGTATGGCCCTCAACTTTTCCTTGATAACATTAAATCCCTTTTATGGTGGCGTTGATTGTCTGCAGAAGCTGCCATCTTATAATCTGCAACCACTTGGCATTGGCCATCGTCTGGATCCCAGGTATGAATATAGTTGTAAATATTTAAGCAGTCTTGCTGGAAAACCTGTGTTCACAAGGGATGGAGTAATATGCTTCTACTGACTTGGCTGAGAAATAATTCTCTCTTCTGGTTGGATTGAGATATCCAAGTGTTCTTCTTTTTCTCAATGGGCATTTACTTTTGGAAATTCTCCAATGTTCAGGTCACTCTGAGGAATCACTAATGCTGGAACATGGATGAGCACCAAGGAGCATACTCCACCCTAATCATTGGGCAACTTCATGTAGGCCGTAGGCCTACAAGCCCAATATTGATCCATGAGAACAGCCGTCCCTTCTCCCATCCTGCAAACATCAACTGTAGTTTTGCACTTTTTATTATCTCCCACAAGATTCTTTCTGTGTCTTCGGAAGCACAATGTCACATTTGCCAATGGGATCACAACCATTGGACCTCATTCATCTTCTACCCATGTCAGTAGAAGTTGGCATGTTTACCCCATCACTTCAAACATCCAATGTTCACTCTCTGCACCTCTTGCACATATTCTGACTTTAGTAGATGAGTTCCACAGGACACCAGTTCTCCTTCCCATCCCTTCTTGGATTTCACTCGTCCATAGACTAAGACTTGAGTTTATTCCCAACATCCAGGCGATCCAGCTATTTCTTTTACATAAGGGCAATCCATTCTCTTCATGTGTTAAATTTCTACCTCTTCCTGTCCTGCTGCAGGATACACAAGCATCTTGCTCTCCCATCCAGGTTCCCTTTCCATCTGTGTAGTCTTGATATAATCATCCTGAAATGGAAACAACCATTTTTATCTCCATTGTAAAGTGGCCCAACTTCCCTGAAATTGTCCTCTGGTCATACATGCTGTAAGATGAATGCGGCACCTGGCATCGTGTTCTGGGACTTTTCTGGAGATGAAAGTTTGCACTCTATTCATGGCATAGGGGATGAGATAGCAGACATAGCAACTCTCCCCTACTTCCCCCACGTGCTGATACCACATGTTATTACCCAATTGTGCTACATTATATAGGTAGGTATTTATCCCCTCATTATCTTCCTCTACATCTCTCCTCTGTCTTTTAGAAGCCATTTACCATTCATGGAGTATATCAAAGGAGGTTCCCTTAGTAGGAAGAACCATTGGGGCCTCTACATCAGTGGAAGTACTAACATGATAGAGACTATGAAAAATGAGGAACTGAAAAACAAAGAGAGTAATCGTACAGGCATATATTATGTACAAAAATATAGGCATCCATTTCTCGCGCCATCCTTGTACTGTTTGAATATAAAAGTCTTTTCTGACAAGAGCAGGATAAGCTTGAAGTATAAACACAAAGACAGCAAGCATAAGCCGATGAACATCACTGTTGGTAAGTAACATATGTTTAACTGCTGAGAACATGTATTCACCACAAAGTGAATATGGTTACTGATCTTGTTTCCAATTTCTGATCAAGAACTGACATTTAGGTATAACTTTGATACTTCAATGTGTTTCTAAAAATTAATTTTCCAAATTCCTGAAATTCTCTGCAAGTCTTTGCACTCCTGCTAAATATCTATAAGGAGTTACCATTGAATTGCAGTTTAATACAAAATCAGTGTTATCAGCTGGTTGCTTCATAGTTCCTCTTCTTCATCATCGATCAAGTCTGCACACAATAAAATTCTTCTTCTTTCCTTGCTTCTAGATCAGCAATGGTGGGAAGGTGGTTCTCACCTTTATTGGCTTTTATGTTACCCAGGTGAAGCCAAGCTTGTCTTCCTTGAACCTTTACAGCTGAAGGGGTTATATTCTCAACTCAAAGTGGGACCATTGAATCGTGGCTCATGCCAAATTCTAGTAACGTTTTTAATGCGAACTAGGTCTCCAACATATAACTTAGGTGTCGATAGTAGCTGAATTGGGTTGGATGCTGAATTGTCCTCTTCTGTGTTCTGAGACCAACCCCCCTTGCTCTTGACTTGATCTGAAATGAGAGAAATGCTAGAGGTCACACATGTTAAATAGTCAAGCATTTCATCACCTAAGATTTTATCTTTATCTTTTTATTTATAGATTGAGGAGTGAGGGGCGTTCTCACTAGATGCCCTGTCACTAGTTCATGTGGGGTGGTGGTCTGATCCTGGCTGATTCCGAAGGGCATATAAAGCTAGGGGTAGGGAATATAGCCATCCCTTCTTCAAAGTCAATTTAATCTTGGCAATCCTTTCTTTAAGGAGGCCATTGAGTCTCTCACATATCCTGTTTGCTTGCAGGTGATAAACAGAATTGTGCTTAATATTCAATAGAAGCCCTATTTGTTCAAATAGCTTATTGACAAAATGTGTCACATCGTCGGATCTCAGCACTTCACACACACCCCATCTTGGGAAAACTTTGCACACTAAAAACTTCTCTGCGCAAGTGGCATCAGGGTGTGTACATGGACCTGCCTCGATCCATCTAGAGAAGGGACACACCACCACTAATAGATACCTATATCCATTACATACTTGCAGCATATCGACATAGTCAATATGTAAATGCTGGAACTGACCCTTTGGTTGACGTATTACCCCTCTTTTTGTTCTCAGTGTATGCCCATCAGTAACATTTTGACACACAATGCAGTTTACCATAAATAGTGCAACATGCTCCAACAAATTGGGATAGAACCAGTCTATCCCAACCTATCAAAACTCAAAATATTTGGGGAATATGCAACCATTTTGGCTTCTTCATCTGCGGCTTCGTTCCTGCAAGAGATATAATCTGTTCACTTAGTATGCGCTGCACATTTAACAACCATTATGGCCACTGGGAGTTGTAGTGCCTGTCCAATAAGAATGCCTGCTGCACCGGAGTGCCGTCTGTACGGAGGTAGCCCCTCCTCTTCCAACATGCTAATCCTACATGTACAGTTGACGTCACATAGGCAGAGTCACTGTACACCATCACTTCCTGCCCTTCATGTTTCTCGAGCATGACAATAAGCGCTACTAATTCTGCTGCTTGTGCTGAAAAGTTAAACAGTAGCCTTGAATTTCATACTGCTTCAAATTCTCCATTTAATCTCTGTCTCACTACCACAGCACCTGAATGCCTTTCCCCACTAGTCAGATCAATTTTCAAAGAACCATCAATAAAGAGAATGTCCCCTCCCATCAAAGCATTCTCCTTCACTCGGGGTATATAATCATAACATTCATCATAATTAGCACAGTCATGCACATGAATGCCTTCTTCTATTGGCTCAGCTGTAAACATGGCAGGATTCACTATTTTACATTTTACAATATTAATCATTTGTAGAGCAGCAGCCGAATGCCTCGGCAGGAAGTCCTGCCCCGCTCCCATCTGTATGTTGAAGGCCTGAGATTGTGCCATGCTTGACACCAGCATTTGTGACCATTCAGCAGAAAATCTTCGAGTAAAGGTATCCATTAAGAAAACCCTATTAGATGTACTCTAGAAGAGATGGCAATCTAATGGAGGAAATCCCCGAAGGAATATGAAAAAGAGCAAGAAAACGAGTTGGTGACATCACAAGAAGCGAGTGTGCTACACTAAGAAGACTGGCTGAAGACGAAAACATATGGACCATATAGCAACTGATAACGAAATTAAGAATTGAGTAAACCTTCATATAAGAGTGCACGTGTGAAGAGCACTGCAGAAAATACAAGCTGCTTAATAACTGTACAGATGCAGCAACGCAAGTAGACTAAGAGATCAAAGAAGCTGGCTATACGTAGTGAATAGACTGCAGGCGGAGCCGCCATTTTATAGAAGCCGGACATCGGTGTCACACATTTACTAAACCCAAACCCATGGTGAAAAAAACTGAGAGCTGTGTTGTAGTAAGAATTAGCTGGGATTGTGGAAGAGTCTGAAAGTGCTGCCTGGACTGGTGTCAAGGCAGCACTTTCAGACTCTTCCACAAGACTGGTTATCTATTCTTGAAGGCAGTAAACCTGAAAAGCTGAATCATCTCTTGTTAAGGTGCAAGAAGGAACGCCATCATGTAAGACAATTAAATGCTGCAAAATAGACCAAATTGTGGTCTCCTGCCACGTGAGCCAAGGATGAAAATAGCATTGAGCATGGAGTTCTAGAATGAGGATAGTGTGTGGTCTCACTCCTTTACATTCCCAGAGACAAGAATGCACTGCAAGGCCAAGTTCAAAGACAATCTTCATGGCAGAAGGCATGGGTGATGAGAGATGTTGGACTACTTGGGTGGGGAGGTAGGGTCAAGTCCAGTTCCTGGCACCTGGGGTATGAGGTTATGTGCTGCTAGTGTGCTGAAAGTTCCAGACTGGCACGAGTGTGTCAACCAATTGTAGAGGGCCATATAATGAAGGGCCTTATAGTTTGAGAGCCAATGATATACTGGGTACTTAATAATGACGAAGATGACTTGGACTAGAGGTAGGCGCATGATGTCCACCTGACAGTAGAGATCCAATCACAATCCAACTCCTTATAGAAGTAATCTCAAAAAGTAGGGAACCTAATCTGGAGTGCACATACACTCGTATTATATTAGATAAGGGGGGGTTAGGAAATGATGTGCTGCAGTAGTGGAGGATCTAGTGACTCCCTAGGTCAACTTTTGGGTTAGAAATACAAAAAAGTGATTGCTACACTCAATAGAAATACCAATTAGTTGTTCAGAAAAGTACAAATTTCATAGGCCATACCCAAGAAATGTTGCCCATGCGGCTGTATTTATTTTGATAGAAAAATAAAAAAGGTCTTGTATACTGGTATCTTGTTTTCATGCCAAATCAAAAGATTAACACAATCCAATACAAAGTACACATAACCCACAACAGGCAATGAACAAATAATCTGTTTTATTCAGATACATATAGTAACACAGGAGATTGCAATCAGAACTTACTGAATTTCTCAAATTGGAACATAAATGGGCTATCCAAAAATGTCAACATACCTGACTGCCGACACGTGTTTCAACCGCTTAGGGTCGTCATCAGGGTGAAAATGTTACAATATGACAACCGTTTGTAATCGGATACCACAAATAGGAGAAAAATATGCAGGGAGAGAAGTGGAGAAGGGTGGAAGGAAGGGAGAAGGGGAAGAGAGAGCAAAACGAGAAATGGAAATTGCTTTGAGCCATTACTCTTGCATATGTTAGTGAACATGTACCTTTCAAATTACTTGGAGCATGCTTAATAATAAATGAAAAGACCCTTTGTGACTGTCCACATTACTGTGTAAGTGATATTAGCCACCTTTATGCAACATGACATATTTTCCTTAAAGTACACCCTTGTGTTATGGAACACCAAGTGTTGAGTGAGGAGTCTCTATAATGTGCATACTTGGATCACATTATTAAAGTACCTTACAAGTTGTTGGTGAGGTAAGTTGCTACGTCCTTAATAGTTGGATCATATTTAAACTGTCACTTCTTCCTGTTTGGTTTGAGTCTCTCTATGTTTGATTCCAAAGCCTGATCTGGGGATAGATTAGACGTTTAAAGTTGGGTTCGAATTTAAATTGCCTAATCACGCTGTTTTGTAAGCCACAGATTCAAGAGGTATGCCTACCAGTCTAAGCATTAATGCTGGGCGCACAAGATATGTTGCTTGAGAAATAGATTGGAGATCACAGCACACAAACGGGCAACAAGAAGCCCAAATCTAAAGGTCAAACGAGTTTAAAACTCTAGTTGAATTTAACTTGCCTGATAACTGATTGAATAATAGATACAGTCTCTCTAAACATTATTGCGATGGATTTAAACGGTCGCTTACCTGTCTACGTATCAATTCTAAACGCATGAAATATACTGCTTGAGGTGTAGACTGAAAGTCACTGCAGGCAACCGTGCATAAAAAGCCCAAGTCTAAAGATAAACAGAGTTAATAACTGAAGTTTAGTTTGCCTCACCTAATGACATATTTGATAATAGCAACAGTCACTAGATACGTTATGGTAACAGATTTGGAAGTTCGCTTACCTATCTAAGCTTTATTGCTTGTCGCACATTATATACTGCTTAAAATGCAGACTTGGAGTCACTGCATGGCAAAATGGGGCGCAGCCACTGACGTTTGTGTATTTCTACTTTCACTTTGTTCTCACGTGATTTGTCATGTGATTCTGAAACGTTGATACTGTTACCACCAACAACAGGGAAGTGCCTGAAAATTACATTTCAGTGCTTTAATGGACACCAATCCCTAAAATGAATATTAAAATATTTAATTTGCTGTTCTTGAGTTGAAAATGTACTTGCTATTTACATTTGGGTTTGAAATAGACATCATGATTAAGTTTAACTCGTGGACTAATTGTGGCTGGAAAGGGCTCCATTTCGAGGCACTGCAATTTTAGTACCTAAAGATAAACTGCGTGTTGTTGGGAAACGTGTTGATTTGCTTCTACATTTTGGGTATCTTAGCTCACACTTATCTGCGCTGTATTGGCCATTAGCATGTATCAAAAAAGAATTGCATCTTCTAACTGATGCGCATTCGCTAAATAGACAACTTTTATGTACAAGCTGGTGTGCATTCCTGACTCATAGGACCCTCTAATGCTGATCAGCCTGTAAAGGGATGTCATGTTGTTACCTTGGATAGTACCTGACCATGAGTGTGTTTTACCAATGTATAAAGGGGTGATATAATTATTAATTAGAAAAGGTAAGTGAATCCCAGCAAGTGTGTGTTAGTGCAGCGCACGCTTTATACTTAAAACATGTTCTTTATTTGCCTCGGCTTCTCATTCATGTGCCAGCATTCCTAGTTTTAAATGTGCCAGAAAAAGACTTTTTCTACACAAACGGAAACCTCTGAATAGGTGCTACTCTACAAAAAAAGTCAAAGTGGTATTCACAGAAAAATATAAACAGGCAAAAAGAGTTGCAACCTGGATAGAATTTCATAAAAGGACATCTACCTCATGTTCTTGATTAAGACCCATGTTTAGACAATGTAGTTTGCAGATCATACGGCCCTCATATTGGCGCAGTTGTAGTTGTCTGTCTCCACCTCGGGTATGCATCTTGATATGTTTGAGTCCAACAAAACATATATCCTTACTATGATCTTGTTGGCGCTGGGTTTGCCAATGTAAGGTGAAGGGGAGTTTCAGATCTTGACTGTTGAGATTTGACATGTGTTCCCGGATTCTGACACATAATTCTCTAATGGTGCTACCTACAGAGATTTTACTGCATACACATTGGATTCCGTGAACCACATATTTGGTGCGACAGTTGATAAAGTCTGAGATCACAGCTTGTACTCCTCCATGAACCCTTGTTGGAGATAGAAAAATGCATGTTCCACATTTGTGATAACCCACTGGTTTGGTTTTTGGAGTTAACCAAGTGATCTGTATGGTGGTATCAGGTTTTAAGGAAGAGGGCTTAAAGAATTTTACAAGGTGAGTGATTTGGTAAATATGATCTTTGGTTGTTCTGTAATGTATTGTAAGAGTTCTGGATCCAATTTTAGGATATACCAATGTTTTTGTAATATGTGAAACAGAAACTTGCAATCATTGGAATATTTGGTGATGAAGTTCACTCTATCTGGAAACTCTCTGTTTGGGTTTGCCTTGGCTAACAACTGCTTGTGGTCCACTTTCTCAGTAAATCTCGCTGCTTGGTCAATGATGTCTTGCCGATACCCTCTTTCTGAAAATCTGGCACCAATTGATTTACGTTCTTGCTGATATTGAACATCAGTGCTGCAATTTCGTCTTGATTTAAAAACTCCCCTCTGGGAATATTATTGATTACACTTTTTCTGTAACTGCTGGAGGCATGCAAAATTGAAATTATGGCTCTTTGTTTCCTATGAGTTTGACTTTTAATAGAATTGTCTACTATGCTGATTTCAAATCTAAGAAGACCATTTTTGTCTCATGGATATTGTAAGTGAATTCAATATCAAACTTGTTATTGTTCAGATGCTGTAGAAACATGTCATATCTTTCCGAAGTGCCAGTCCAAATAAGTAGTACCTCATCTATGTACCTTTTCCGGATCTTTATATCATTTAGAAACACATTATTCTGAAAAATATATTGGTCTTCAAAGAAAGCCATGAAAAGATTGGCTAAAAATGTCGCATATTTTGCGCCCATTCGGATGCCTTTTGTTTGTGAGTAATATTCACTGTTAAAAATGAACTGATTGTGGTTTAATGTGAATTGAAGAAAGCTTTTAATCATTTCTTCAGGCATTGTATGTGAAGCCGAGAATGTCCTAAAGGTGTAATCTGTTGTTTCTAGGGCTACCTGATGTTGTATCGGATACAGAGATTTGACATCTACTGTCACTAAATAGTAGTATGGCGCCAAGTGAGTTGATTGAGGATTTGGAGTGTGTGTGTGTGTGGTATCCTTTAGAAAAGCCGGTATGAGTGGCACTAGGTTCTTAATTGCTGAGTCAATGTACTCTGCCAGGCCTTCCATAACCACTCCTTGTCCACTCATAATTGGACGTACTGATGGTAAGTGTCCATACGCTTTATTCCCTTTTGGTAGGAAGTACACGGTTGGCATCCATGGTCTAGTTTGTTAAGAATTGATTTTTCATCATCCATTAGAAGACCTTTGGAGTACCAATGTTGTATTAATATTTGTAGTCCCATGACAGTTTGAGCTGTTCGGTTGGAATCCAGTTTTAAATAACAGCCTGGTGTCGAGAAGTGCTCATTGGCCATTTCTATATAGTCTCATCTGTTTAGCACCACAATATTACCTCCTGCCTCTTTTATGGTAATTTGTGAATCCTCTGCTAAATCTTTAGCACAATTCTTTTAGGTTTTGTGAGATTACTTTTTTGCTTGTAAATCCTTTGGACTTGCCATCAATGTGATATTGTATTTCATTTGTTATTGATTGATAAAAGATTTCTATTGCGTTGTCTCCTGAGAGAGGGGGCATAAACTTGGGACGCTTCTTATGTTCCTGCATGTCATTATTACTCTGGTGGATACCTAGTTAACTTTGTATTTCGATACGTGATTTGGTATTTTCTTCAGCTAAATTGGTCAAGACATGGATATTTTCAATCCCCTGTATAGTTAGGTTGTTGACAGCTACTGGTACATTTGCTGGTTCATATGTATGTAGTCTCTTATGAAAGAATTATTTAAGTTTTAACCTCCTGGAGAACTGTATATATCAATCTGTACCGCTGTCATATCAGATGGTGTGCTGGGGGCAAAAGAAAGGCCATGGTTGAGTAATGACAGTTGGTGTGGCATCAGTTGTTTTGGCCAATAGGTTATTGACTACACTTTGAGAATGGATTAGCTCATCTGATTTTTGAGACTGGATCTGGTTAATCTTTTGTTGGAATTGCTGGTGTCTCTTCTGTGTTGCTCCTCTTCCTCTTCCTCCTCTGAGGTGGTTGGAGCCGTTTGAATATTGGGCCCTAAAGGGGCCTTTTTTTGGAAATGTACTTGTTTGATGGTTTGATTGTAGTTACACTGGTTGCCCTTTTTAAATCTTTTAATTTCCGCTAGAAAGCTTTTCTTGTTATGTCTGGCAATGTCAAAGGGTGACTGATTTTCCTGTCCTTCTTGTGTGATATGGGTGGTTTCTGGTTCTGAGTCGTGGTCTGAGGTATTAGGATTACCGATTAGTCGTATTTAGGCTGGAAAGTATAAACATGGTCATTGAGATAGTCCTTCTCATCTCTATAGAATTTGCACAATGTTTGCATCTTAATGTCATCTTGATATTCACCTAGTATGGTATACATTTTTTTAAAGTTTTTTTCCTTGGAAGTGATGGGGTTCTTCAATTCAGAAATGTCTTTTTTAATTGTTTCTATTTCTGAAGTAACGTGTGTGTGTTCATGTTCCACGTGTGCAATGAGTATTTTCATCATGCTTTCTGAACTGTTGGTGATATTTGCTTCCCAATCTGCAGCTAAATCTTGATCTTCTTTATGCGTGAAATCCAGAAAAATCTAAATCCTCAGGCCTCTCAGGATAATGTTTTGTTTAAGGTAATTTTTCAAGGAAACCTGCTCCCAGTGTAAAAAGGGCAGCACTGTCTTCTTCTCTATTGCGAAGGTATTCTGCCATTATTTACAAATCAGTCTGGTGTGAGATGACTGCACTCACTAAGTACTAAGGCAAACTCAAAAGGAAGGGAACCTAATCTGGAGTGTGCATACATTCGTATTATATTAGATGATAAAGCACTTAAATGTAATTTTCAGGCACTTCCCTGTTGTTGGTGGTAACGATAGCAACTTTTCAGAATCACGTGACAAATCACGTGAGAACAAAGTGAAAGTAGAAATACACAAGCGTCAGTCGCTGGTGCCCCCATTTCCCGTGCGGTGACTCCCAGCCTGCATTTTAAGCAGTATATAACGTGCGCTCAGCAATAAAGCTTAGACAGGTAAGCAAACTTTCAAATCTGTCACCATAACGTATCTAGCGACTGTTGCTAATATCAAATATGTTATTAGGCGAGGCAAACTAAACTTGAGTTATTAACTCAGTTTATCTTTAGACTTGGGCTTTTGTGCACAGTTGCGTGCAATGACTTTCAGTCTACACCTGAAGCAGTACTTTTCATGTGTTTAGAATTGATACGTAGACAGGTAAGCGACCGTTTAAATCCATCGCCATAATGTTTTGAGAGACTGTATCTATTATTCAGTCAGTTATCAGGCAAGTTAAATTCAACTAGAGTTTTAAACTCTGTTTACCTTTAGATTTGGGCTTCTTGTGGCACGTTTGTGTGCTGTGATCTAAAATCTATTTCTAAAGCAACATATCTTGTGTGCCTAGCATGAGCGTACCTCTAGAATCCGTGGCTTACAACACAGCGTGATTAGGCAATTTAAATTCTAACCCAGCTTTAAACGTCTAATCTATCCCTAGATCAGGCTTTGGAATCACACATAGATATACTCAAACTAAACAGGAAGAAGTGACAGTTTAAATATGAATCAACTAGAAAGGACGTAGCAACTTACCTCACCAACAACTTGTAATGTCCTTCAATAATGTGATCCAAATATGCACGTTACAGAGACTCCTCACTCAACACTTGGTGTTCCATAACACAAGGGTGTACTTTAAGGAAAATGATATGTCATGTTGCATAAAGGTGGCTAATATCACTTACACATTAATGTGGACAGTCACAACAGGTATTTTAATTTATTATTAAGCATGCTCCAAGTAATTTGAAAACTACATGTTCACTAAAATATGGAAGAATAATGGCTCAAAGCAATTTCCATTTCTCGTTTTGCTCTCTCTTCCCCTTCTCCATTCCATCCACCCTTGTCCCCTTCTCCCCCTGCATATTTTTCTCCTATTTGTGTTATCCGATTACAGACGGTTGTAATACTGTAACTTTTTCACCCTGATGACGACCCTAACTGGTTGAAACATGTGTCGGCAGTTAGCTATGTTGAAAATTTTGGATAGCCCATTTATGTTCCAATTTGAGAAATTCTGGAAGTACTGATTGAAATCTCCTGTGTTACTAAATGTATCTACATAAAACAGAATATTTTTTCAGTACCAGTTGTGGGTTATGTGTATTTTGTATTGCATTTCTTTAATCTTTTGATTTGGCTTAAAAAACAAAATACCAGTATACAAGACCTTTTTGATTTTTCTAAAATAAATATAGTCACTTAGGCAAAATTTCTTGGGTATTCCCTGTGAAATCTGTACTTTTCTGAACAACTAATTGGTATTTCTATTAATGAACGAGGCAAGTAGAGGATAATCACTCTTTTGCCTTATAGAAAGCATACTTAGATGTTCCCCTTGAGCGTTTCACAATCCCTCGTAGGTTTTTCATATTTGCCACATAGTATGACATCACGTTTGACACATTTTTGCTATATAACTGTGATTTTATATGAAATATATGAGAGCTCGAGAGAACATCTGTTGATGTCTGTTGTTAACTCCCTGTTTTAAACAATTGCTATTAAAACAGAAAACTTCCTGAGTTGGTTCAATTATTTGGTGTCAGAGTTATTCTGCATCTCATCCATTGCATCTCTGTTACCAAAAGGGCTCTAAAAGCTCTCGTGGTAGCACTGCGGATGGTTCAAAAAGATCCAAACTAGTTCAGTTCCAGTATTTCGGATGATTGGACATCTCCCACCGTCTAGCCGGAAGATTGCAGGGTTTCCTGTAGAGGGCGGTCAAATAGATATAAACTTGCAAGAAGAATCGAGACAGTAGGCATGTCCCCCTTTGATGAAATCCCTGCCGGTTTTCATGGACAATCTGCGGACTGAAGGAGAAGTGGTCGGTTGGAGGAGGAGACGATACCGAAGGCCTTGAGTCGATTAATGAACGAATGGTGAGTAGACTTGTGAGTACACACTTGTTTACGACCACGATACATATAAAATATCAATATCAATAACAATATCAATAAACCAAGGGGAATGGCAAATTAAGGGGATGGGATTGTAATCATTTTTGAGCAATGGGAAATATTGTCTGAAGACAGAATAGCGCCTAGAGTCCTAAACTCAAAAGAGTTTCAGAAGGAAATGTTTCAAACTCCAGTGGGAGTAGGGTGAAATATATAACGCATGGACAGGTCTGTGTAAGGTGACGTCTCAAATCCTGTACAGGGTATAAGAAAAGGCTGGGCAAAAGATAAAGTGTGATCAGCGTGCAAAAGTTGACTAGTCGTTGTGTTGTTTGTTGAGTGGAGATATTGAAAAAACAATAGAAGTTGTGAAGTTACTGAGAAAAGAATTACGGAACTATAAGTGACTACCTAATGAAGAGGTTGGTACAATTCCAGAGGTAGAGATAGCTGATTAAGAAACTAGAGGCTTGAGCTGGGATTGTTGGTGCACGTTGATATTTGTTGTTTTAGAACGTTGAAAAAGTGGTGATTTACGCAAAAGTATACAGGTGATTTTATAAAGTCTGGTAAGTATTAACAGTCAATTGAGACTTGTCATCATGGGAGACACTCCTCTTATGCACTTATTTTAAGAGACTGCCAAAGCACATGCCCAAGCTCAACAGTATCGTGTTTTATGGGTCAAAGGCATGGTATATAAGATGTTCATGCCGTGGCCACAAGGGTGAATCACTGTCAAAAGCGGCATTGCAACACATGACCACATACTTGCACTCCGTGTACACGGGGAGAAATTAGAGAAAATATTAGATATTCTACAGCTCTGGAAGATGTAGCAGAAAGAGGGAGAGGATCCACCACCTGAGGAGTGGATGCTTAGTAAGCAAAAAGAGGAAGGTGTCGAGCCTTCAGCTCCCCTTACCTCACCTGAAGTAAAAGATGATAGCATGGAAGAAGCAGGGTTGTATCCTTTAAAGGAATTAAAAGCAGTGACAAGGTATAGTAATCCAATATTCAAACCTCCCGCTTATAGCAGTGACGATAGCCCAGAGGAGAATAAGAGAAAAGAGATCTTTAAGATCCTCCAAGACAAAGAAGAGAAGAGTGAGCGATCAAATATATTGACAGAACTAGAAAGGGAAATTAAGAGATGGAAAGGAGAGAATGATAAAGCTGATGAGGTAACGCTTAGGCAGAACTAATGGGTGGGTGGACAGATATTACTGAAGCTATATGGGAAAAGCATTGAGGAAGTTAGGCAAAGAGAAAATAAGGTTGAACAAGATAAAAGGGACAGAGAACAGGAGAAAAGATTGAAAGAGTATGAGCAGAAAGGAAGAAGAGGGAGCAGCAAGAACAGATGTATCAGGAGGAGCAAGAGAAGAAAGAAGAACAGGCAGAAGAGCAAAGAACGTTTGACAATAGACAAAGAGACAGAGATAGAAAAGCAAGGAAGAGAGATAAGGAGGAATCACAGAAATGAAGGGATAAGATAATGCAGAGGGGAAGAGGAAAGGAGGGCAGGAGTAAGGAGAGAGGAACGACAACAAGAGGAAGAAAGAAATTGAAAGAAGGTGAGAAAACGTAGAGAATTAGACGAAGAGCTAGAACGAAGAAGGAGACAGCAGGATCTTGATGTTAGCCTTATTTGTAAGGAGCCAGTTGGGCCAAGCCTAGAAATACGATGGGACAGAATAGAAGATTTCCTTCCAATGAAGGAAGCAACGTCAGGGGCATCTAGAATAGTATTGGAAGAAGAAAACCTTGATGTAGGAAGCTTCAGAGATAGGATTGATAAGGACTATCAAGAATTAAAGGAAGGTAGCAACTACGGAAATCGAGGGAAGGGGACCCATCCCTAGCATTTCAATCACGTAGCAAAGAATAAAATCCATCTAGTCTCGAGCATAGACCATTGTCTTTAAGCAGACTGAACTTAGACCAGGGTGAAGGGGACGATAGTCACACTTGTTGGGGGCGTGACATGTCAGATGAGGAAAGATAATCCTTCCTTGGGGAAGAAGGAGGGAGCGCATGTGCCCCCGAGGGAAGCCTGTATATAGACAAGGAAGTAAATTGGTCAGATTTAGAACAACCTAAGGATAGGACGCCCGATCCCATAGCATATCCAGAGCGTCCCCGAAGATGATCATATAATGAGAAGGGAAAATAACCGCCATATGTGAGCAGACTAAGATCGCTACCAGCAAGGAGACAGTCTGGGATGATTGTCTGTGCCATGGATAGTCTGGCAATGGGAGCTGACTGCGGTTAGGGTTAAAACAGTTTCCTTTATTGGAAAAAGAGAGAGCAAGACCACAGTATATTCCATGATGGACAAGGATAATTTAAGATGCAAGCTCCCGAGTTTGACCTTGGGCACTGGGAAATGTATATCCGAGCTAGAGAAAATGACAGGAGGAAATTCATTGGTTATAGGGGACATTAAGTGTCTCCTGGCAGTTATCCTTGGAGAAATAGCTGATAACATATGGAGGAGAGCAGTGCATTCAAGTGTGACAGAAAAAAACACAGCACATGACAGAGCACCATTTAATAGTTGCAGAGCAGATGTTTGGAGGGCTCTCAAGGTACAGTATCCCAAAACATCATATATGGATGCAATTATGACACAGAAGATTATGGAAGATGAAAACCCTATTGCTTACTTTCAGGATATTCAGGAGAAATGGCAACTTGAAACTCGTGAGGCGTGGGAAAAAAACAGTGGCACAAATTTACCACATTATATGTCAAGGGTTACCTGAGCCAGTACAGAGCCAGATGAAGAAACAGGTGGGGATGGAAGCAAAATCATGGTCTGAGATACAGTTGACGATAGTGCATCACTGTCGGCTATTGCAAGAGAAAAATAGAAAGAAAGATGAGGCTACAAAAATTGAGGAAGCCAAGTTAGTCCAGAAAAAATTGTCAAAATATGTCATAGAAGGGGCGATATTCACAAGCAGAGAAGGACTGTTAATGCAGGATGAAATTGGTGTATCACAGGCGAATAATCTGCACCCGATGGAACAAGGTGGTTATGGGTTTGTGCCACGAGGCAGAGGTACGGGTTATAGAGGAAGAGGGGGGTTCCAAAATAATCAAGGTGGGTTTCAGAATGTACAGAATGAGAACCAGAGCACCCAGAGAGGATTTAACCAAGGGGGACTTGTCAGAAGAGCACCCCCAATATGTTGTACTTGTGGGATGACAGGGCACATTGCACTTGTATATGGGAGCCAAGGGAATGTACAGAATGGCCAATTCACTATAGGAGGGACAGTTTATCCTCCACCATGTAGCATACAGATGAGGGAAGGGTTTACCCAACATCAGACATTGTATCACATACAAATGCCATGAGTGCAGCAGGCACATCAACCAGAGTGAGTGCCAATGAATCCACAACAAGGACAGTCACAACAAGCCCCTATACAGATACAGCAGTACACAAACTGCTATTTTCACTCCTGCTCCATTACCCTACAGATCTTGCGCTCCCTGCGCGCACATTGAATCTGATCAGCTTTTTTTTCCTTTATACCACTCTGCCTCCCGCTCGTAGTGCTCATTCATGTTGTGATCAGCTGCACTTCCTGATGATTATCCTGTGCCTGAGCTAACATCCTTATCTCGCAAACAGCTGCCTGAGACTGTGGATGCAGCACATGCTTTTCTACTAATCAGCTGTGCTGAAGGACTTTCCCGACCCGGCGCTCACAGAGCATGCATCCTTTCAACAGTGCTCAGCTGACCCTGAACTGGCCAATATTCAGATCGAAAAGATGTAAGAAACACAATGGAAGTCAAACATTTTGATGGAGCATTTTTCTTGTAATGCAGCCACTTTCCTGAGAAAAGCATGTGTGCAGAAGTACATTCTTTTCGGCCTGCATTAATCTACCTTGTGCTCCTGATTCTGTTGGACTTTTCATTCCTTGCCACAGTATTTCAGCAGCCATCGACCCACTTCCATGATGGCGTCCTTATTCTTCATATTTACTCTGGTGCCTGTCCTTGCCTCCCGACCATTGGCCAATCTGCCCTTTAACTTCCATTGGCTGGCCTGGGAGGTGGATGCTGGCACTTATTTCTAAGGCCCCTGTCTGTTCTCTGTCCGCTACCGGGATGCTACATGAAGCCACTACCTCAACCTAACCCTCCATGACGCTGCCAGTTCACCCAGCCCTGATTTTGGACTACTAAGACTTTTGAACTTCCCTCTGCATGGGTTAGTCTCCCTCCGTCTGCCTACCCTTCTTTCTTCACTTCATTATCTTGACTCTTCCATCTGTTTGCACCAACTGGTCTCCCTGTATGCTCTTAAATGCTCATGTCTCAGCACCTGCTTCTAACTCATACCTCATTTCCTTCACCTGTTTTGCCTTAGCATTGCCTTTGAAAGTCAAATCTGGGTGTGTTTTTTTGTAATTGAAATTTGGGTTGTTTTGAAAGTCAAATCTGGGTGTGTTTTTTTGAAATTGAAATTTGGGTTGTTTTTGAAAGTCAAATCTGGGTGTTTTTTGTAATGGAAATGTGGCTTATCGTTGAAAGTCAAATATGAGTGTGTTTTGTAATGGAAATGTGGCTTATTATTGAAAGTCAAATCTGGGTGTATATTGTATTGAAATTTGGGTTGTTTTCAAGATTACTTTTGGTCCTTAACTTTAACCTGCTAGCCCAGTGACTTTATCCTTACCACTTTTCTTGCGTATCTCTTCTACTGCCATCCTCTCTGTACTCGCTCATCTGTTTCTCCTATCTACTCAAACTGCTTCTCTAACTATCCTTCCCTTCTCACTAAGTCTGGTAAGAAGAAATTCAAAAAGGATATCTTGGCTTCCAACCTAGCTCTCCCCATCGCTGATACCTATTCCAGCGCCTCTGCCAGACAAACCCTCACTGACGATCTCTTTTTCATTCCTTCGCCTGATCTACGGACCCCTCATATGATCTCTGTTCTCTGTCCTGGCTCCTCTTCTCCCATTAATGCTGGCAAGCGCTGGGAAGTCCTCATAGCTTTCTTTGACTCCTCCAGAGGCATCATTGATGTCTACCTGAATGGCACTGTCATGGTGCAAGACCCCCAGGCTAATCTCCTCCTCTTTGATAGACGGTTCCCTCGACTTATCAACTTCCTCTCATCTCCAGCTGTCCCCTACTCTCCTCCCCTACCCTCCTTTTCATCTGCCTCTGGCCCATCTCAAGCTCCCTTCAGACCTCTGCAGGGCGTACCCCTGATTTGTACACCTCCCCTGAAGGTTTTTAAGGGTGGCGACCTCCTTCATCTTGCCACTCTCAGCTGTCAAACATTCCTCTGACATCCGCCACCTCCTTGAAGAACTTGACCTTGATGTCGTCGGTTTTACCGAGACTTGGTTCACGGCCAGCTCTGTCACGTGTTTTGGCACTCTCCTCCCTGACGGCTACAAGATCTTCTCTTCCCCCAGATCCAACAGGCCTGCAGGGGGTGTAGCCCTGATCTTCCCTGAGTGAATTCCTGCCTCTATCATCCCTACTCAGACTTGCTCTTCTTTTGAATGCCTTGTCTGCAGGCTCTCTCTCTCTCCTATATATAAACAAGAAATACAAAAGCTGTAAAACAATGAGTTAGTAGACTATAGTCTTAATTTGCAAAGTTAGTGATCATGATATCTAAGATATCCAAAACATCTTCCTTGAAACAAAAAAAGATAGTCTAAGGGAATAGTAAAAAATATAGAGCTAATGTTATAAATAATTTCAATGGTTTATTTGAAAGAAAAAAGAACATCATTTTTCAAAAAATCATAATACCACATTGGCATTCAGTTTTGGTGAAAACAAGGTGCACATAAAAATGAGAGCACAAGAATTTAAGCAGTTAAGTGAAACACAAACAGAATGTTAAAGTAATGGTTTGGTCAAAATCTTTTCTTGCCCCTACAGGTCGGCCATGTTTTTTTAAGCGTAAGTCGCTCGATTTTAGAAAAATTTCCTATGGACCTTACCCGAGTTTTCGTCCATTAAACGCACACGAAAATAGGCACCAGGGAGCTGACATTTTGTGATAATACTATCATTTCCCCCATCGCCCTGGCTGACCTCCTTTTGCAGCACTAAATCATATCCCCCGCCCCTCAGCCTGCCATTATCAAAACATTCATATTCCCCGCCTCTCTCCATGACGTTACTGTGCTGCGTAGGCAAACGCGCCCAGTCGTCTTCTACGCGACTTCACAAAGAACCTGGAAACCAACACAGATCAGCTCACAACACAGCGCGCCACAATTCGGAATATGAAACTGTACTTTAAAATCAAACAGCAACACGGTAAATTTGGTAAAGTACATTTATTTGACATTAAACTTTTATAGAATATTCAGCAATTGACATATGAACTCCGAAAGTCATTTATTTTCTTTTATCTCTATCCGCAAATCTTTAAAATTTTATCGTGAGTCACGCGCTGTTCCTTTATGGTACACAGGGTGTTGGTTTTCGTTCAAAGAGGCACTTTTGTCGCACGTTGAACCACAAGGCTGTTCCATCAAGTAGGCACTAGGCCAGCGTAAAGGCTGATATGTTGCTTCTAGCTGCTAGTACCGCGTAAGGGCATATGGGCCCTTGGTGATCGTCCCATAAGATCATCAGAATGGTGCAGTTGTTTACATTAAGCTGCAGCTGGCGGCTGAAGAAACCGTCTGCCGGTGTCTGAAACTGGTGGCAGGGGCAAAACGGGAGTATGTACCTATTTTGAAAACATAAAATTTATAATTAGTCTCGCCAGCCAATCTAAATTAATATTATTCATTTTATTTATTACGGCCAAGCTGAAACTATTTGCTTTCAAGTATAGTGCAATGGAGTATGTTCGGCTCTAAAATCAATGCGAAAACAAACTAAATAAATCGAGGTTGGTACACAATGAGAAACGACTTTTTGTCTACATGCGTGTGGAATGTGGACCTGCATGCCCATGTGCCCGCTACAAGGACGATCCCGCAAACCTTTTCAAAGCTCTTCATTCATTCATTTATTCATGCATCCATTCATTAATTCTTCATTCCGGTATAAAAGCGTCTAAAGAGTTACTTACATTATATTTGCAATTTCCATTGTGTCTCTGTGTTATGCAGTCCGTAAATCCCACTGTGCTCTTGACAACGATTTTTCGTATACTGAACTAACATGAAACTCGGTCTAGTTTAAGAATTTTCTGCCTTATCGTCTCAAACGTTATTGCACCCCCTAATCCCCCCTTCAAATGAAGTTCTTTCTGCATGGTCCCTGTCTCTCAAGGTCAAAAAACAATAGAACCTTATGCTGCCAGTGCGAGTTGTGGGCCTCTTCAGGGCGCAAGCTGAAAATCAAAGCCGCTGACCTTCACTAGAAATTAGCATACATTCTTTCTTTGCAACATCCCCTAGTAAAGCCATCTGTGAGAACTTGAAGTTTCGTATCCATCTAAGTAGTGCGCCTCAATGTGCAAATGCGAACTAGCTTCTCTCTCATCTGCAACGGCTCGCTTGGCACGTTCTAAGGCCCCAATTTTGTCCTCGTTGTCTGCGAGCTTTGAAGCCCCAAAGAACCATAACTATTGAGACTTTTAATTTTTTGGGGAAGGTCAGGTGACAGTATAAAGTACCCGAGCAGTTGATTTGAAAGTGAGATTTATTGTTTGTTTGTTTTATTATTTGCAATACGCAAGCCTCCCCTCGGTTAACAGTGCCCAGCATTTATAAGAGATTGTGAAAATTAGTTACATCAACAAAAATATATACATACACAAATAGACGAGGTCAGCAATATCAGGTGAATAGAGAGAGAATTCAAAGATGACACCCAGGTAGTTCGGCACCCAGGATGGTGAAGGTAGGGGTTAGGGTTAGCGTACTTTGTATGCACACTGTACAATGAAAGTTATTTACAAAAAGACAATCGTATTACAATTATTTAAACCGGGATTTGTACTTCACAACCAGCTGTCCTTTGGGTGGACATGGCACAGTGGCAATGATGGGTGGCTATGGATCAGTGCTCTGCACAGAAACGTTCAAAATTCCATATCTGCGCTTCTCTAATACAGCAACAATAAGGCTTTTGACAAAGTCGAACTCCATTTCCTCATAGGCTGGTTTGATCACCCATTGCTTACTTCTTTTTGAAAAGGCCTTAGTGTAGCGAGGCATCCTTACATTACCCTTAGTCCTAGATTGTTCACGGCCGAGATTCTCGTTATGGGCCAAAACGGCAAGTAGAGTCCTATGTCTCATGCCCTGTATGCTGAAATGCAAGAGCTTTGGCCTGTACTTTAGGCACTTATTGTGGAACACCTCCAAACCTCCTGTGTGACAGAATTCTGTCAGTCCCCTCAAATCTCTTGATAGAGTTTTATCGAAAACAATCTTCTCAATGGCTTTGTGTGTCGGTGAAGATGGATTCAACCACTTCTTCTTCCGTGCCTCCACTGGGGATAAAGGGCCATGTTCACATTGGTGGAAATGTAGGTTTTCTGACCAGCGGTGCATGTTGGTACAATGGTGCATCAGTGTCTGCCATTTTTCAAGTAGTATTTCCACTGACCCTTCACAAGTTTTGGAGCTCCACCAAAGATGGTTGCTGATAGACTGGGACCACTCTGAAATACTTTCCAAACCTTTTTTTTTCCCTGCTGCCGAGATTTTCTTATTGATTGATTTAGCAAGATGCCATACGTCAAATTGATGTTTAATATGTGGGAACTGCTCTCTCATTGTCTTGGCAATTGAAACGTGTCTGTCCGTGGCTATGAGGTTGATGTGCATTGCCCTCGATTGTAGATATTCCACTGATTTTATAAATCCTAGTTTCTCCATGGCCACTGAGGATGTACATTGTGTTACCTGCACGACCACCAAACTCACAATTTTCTTACTATCCATGTCCTGAAAGTGGTAGGTGCAGTACTTGGCAGAAAATCCAGGGCTGTCGCACTGTCCATCGCCAGCTAGCCTGAATCGTTTGCCTTCGAATGTACTTGCTAGAGACAATTGTTCAATTTTCCAAGCATCACTAATGGCCGGAAACAGATAATCATGTTGGTATTTGTAGTACTGCGTTTTTGAAATGAAATGGAGTCCCACAAACTGAAAGAAAGACTCTAACTTTCTAAAACTGGAGCCACTAAAAAGTGATGCAGCTGCACACAGTAGATTGCCTGCTGGCAGTTTCCCCAGCATCGGTTGTGCAGACCATGAGAACGTATGATGTAATCTACAGGCGGCATGTATTGTGACGTTACTGCCTTGTTTTTGACGAGTCACATGAATCAATGGCTTCCCACATACTTTCCCTCTGACGGAATGCCCACATTTCAGCATGTATTTGTATTTGCCCTCTTTCATTAGACTGTCATCCTGCGTCAAAGTTGATTCGGCCTGTGACATTGAGGACATATCACCACATTTGAAAGAAATATCGCTGCTATCAAGTTCTGATGCGTCGGTGAATGCTGCTGCTGGTTCATTCTCTGTCATTTCAACATCTGTTACTTCAACATTGATGGGAGAACACAACAATGTCGACAGCTTTTTTGGTGGCAATTTTTTGGCGGGTGTAGATTGTGTGAATTGATCTGCGACTACTTCAGAGCTATCTTCAATACTACCAGTATCACGTTGTTGCGGCCGTCCGGTCGTACTGTAGCAATGGTCCAATAAAACTTTGCTGGATTCTCCGGACACATTAATTTCATGTTCTGGCCATTGGACATGAGCATCCTGAGTCTCAACATGCCGCGTCTCAATTAATAGTTCCTCCATAGTGTAAATGGTCTGGCAAGCAACATCTCTCATTCGCTTCACTGTCTGTTTATGTATAGTTCATAGACCCACGGGTAACTAGAGGACAGATTGGAAAAGGGATGTTCAGTTTAAATACAAGATAAAGTATAGTACAATTGACTGGAAAAAAACATAAAATAGTCCCCAGCACAAAAAAATGTCTAAAGTTATGAACTATTTGTAACTAACCTTGTTTCTTTTCTTTACAACTTTTTTGACTCGACCTTCAACTTCTGCACGCTGTTGCTCTGATACGTATCCGCATGTCTCCCCTTCCTCTTGCGCTGCAACGACTATATTTTCTGTATCCGCATAGACAGCACGGAATGAGGCTCCATCGACTCCCTGAAACATAGTATTTTCATTATTGTGTATCAAAATATTGTTAGCGTTAAATGCACGTGAGGACGAACACACATGTACATCTCAATAGCCAAACACGATTTAAACATTGTGTGGAACAATCAAACAACAAGTATTGGAGCTCTGGTGACCTAGTTCGATGGAGATGTCAGTATACATACCTCTGGCTCTACATGGACTGCCACGAATGATTGCATTTAAGAGGAGGCATCAGCAACTCCCTGAAACACAGTACTTGCGTTAGTATGGTGTTCAATATCGTAAACATAACACACACTTGGGGTCGACGGCACAGGTACATATAAAGAGATAAGCACAAATGTTGCATTATCTAAAAGAATCAAGGAATATTTAAAAATGATCAGATTTAATCGACTTATTTCTCCAATGTCTTTATATCTGCATCATCTAAATGTGATCTTGTGATTGTAGTGGAAGCTCCATCATCTCCCTGAAACACAGTACTTGCGATAATAGGGAAGAAAGTATAGCAAATGGAATCACGTTATATGATCACGCTCGATGGAGCTGTCAGTATCCATACCTCATGCTGCTGAAGAATATCTAGGGCTGTTGTCAATGTGGTGCGCACTTCTGAAAGCTGTTGCGCCGATTCGTATCCGCATGGGCCCGCTTCCACCTGAATTACTTGAATGTCAGGCTCCGCATCAAGTGAGTGGGTTGACGATTCAACAACAGCCTGAAACATAGTATTTGCATTACTAAGGATTACAATATTGAAAACACAACACACGCTTGGGGTCGACCGCACAAGTACATATCAACGGCTAACCACAAAAGAAACATGGTGTAGAACAATCAAACGACAAATGTTCCAGTCCTGATGATCACGGTCAGTTGAGCTGTCAGTATCCATACCTCGGGCTGCTGAAGAACATCTAGGGCTGTTGTCAATGTGATGGATGCTTCAGCATCTCCCTGAAAGACAGTACTTGCATTAGTATGGATAACACTAATTATAACTGAAAACAAACATCAGGGGATGACAACTAAGGTGTATATCAATTGGAAAGCACTAACCAAACAATTGGTAAAATAATCACACGATACATACAAACTATTACTTGACATGCATAAAACAAGTCTGTAATAGCCAAGTATGATTACCTGATACGCGCTAGAAGTGGTTGATAACTGCGAGCACGTGACGGAAGTAGAATGTTCTTGCTTCAGATTCAAGGGATAGTCAAGAAGTTGTAAAGGTAAATTATTGTTTGATAATGAAATGCCAATATTTAAAATTGCCATGTAAGGAGACAGAATACTTGAGTAATGCGCAATATAGCACAGTTCCCTGTGCCCAAATATAGATTTCGTTTGTGGGTTATGAAATCTAAAAATAATATATTGATAAATGTCATTATTCAAAAAGCTATACACTCATATCAATGTCGAAAGTATTACAAATTGGAAACAACACCTAAAATATCAATGAATCCATTCGGCTACCTACACACTACTGCAAGGCCTAAAGCTAAAAACGGACATTTGACTCACCAGTGGCGGATTATGGATGAATAGAGTGGGAATAGCGTTTGCGAGCAATTTTCGTGTCGATCGCCGTTCGTTCTTCTTTGTTACCCAAGATGTGGTGTACATGTTCGAGGGAAAGTGCCGGCTGCATATGTGGTATCGATCACCCCTCTTGTCCTCAAAGACTTGTTGGACTCTACTTTCCAGCTCATCCAGTGGATATCCGCAATGTCTGACCCATTCTCTTATTCGATCAACAGTTTTCGGGAATACATGCATTGTAGTGCCTTCAGATTTAGCATGGGTCTTCGAAGGGCAACCGCTAATCGAACAGTCAGGCATTGTTGAAAATTCTGAAAAGTAAATATGAAGATTATTACAAAACCTTGATGAATAAAAATGTCATAAAAAAGTAAATGAACCATACCATGCTCAATGCAAGGTTTGTTTTGGTCGCCGGAACTATACCAGTTCATCATGTGTGGCTTAGTATTTGCATAAGTTACAGAAATGTCTGTTTTGTCTTGCACGAAAAGGAACCATGCTTACATTATAGACTGGACCCCCGATGGATGCAATTCGATGACAATTGACACAGATGAAAATAAATAGATCTATTGATAGCATAACAATTGAAACTCAAGTCAATAGCAATGAGGCCAATGACCATAGCTCTATTGGGTACTGTAATAGCAAATAGATTGAAATGTAAAAATGACCGGAATATGAATAGGATACATGGCCTTACCTTGACCAACAAACAGTTGGATTCAGCAGGCCGAGCGGTATGTTGCAGGAGAACAGGTAGATGGCCACAGGTAGCACACTGACGAGTTTCCTAGAAGCGGTCACAGATAGCACGGCGACAAGCAGATTAGCATAAATCTCAGTGCTTCTCAGGTAGAAGGTTCAGGAGTTGACTTCCAAAGCACAAAGATGTTCTCATGAGACATATCAAGTGGTTTATAAAGTATTAGAAACAGGGGTGTGTTTGTGAATGAATGACCTCTGTATGTCGTGGTATTATGTTTATTGCAGGGGGGCAGCCTGCCTCAGGGCAGGCCTGCCTGGAGACACGGGGTCTGAGGAGGCCATGTGAGCGATGGCCCCTGGGCGTGGGATACCTTTTGAAGTGTACATGCTGTTCGGCACCTTGGCCGTTTGCACCCGTCACAGCCCCCCATGCCAGCGCTCATCCCCGGGTGCGAACCGCCTTTGATAGAGGGGGTGGGATGGATGGGCCTGGGGCGTGCAGATAAGGCACAGGAAGACTGCTGAATGGAGACACACTTATGTGGATTGCAGGGGGGCGGCCTGCCTCAGGGGAGGCCTGCCTGGAGACACAGGGGTCTGAGGAGGCCATGTGAGCGATGGCCCCTGGGCGTGGGATACCTTTTGAAGTGTACATGCTGTTCGGCACCTTGGCCGTTTGCGCCCTTCACGGCACTCCATGCCAGCGCTCATCCCCAGGTGCGAACCGCCTTTGATCGAAGGGGTGGGATGGCTGGGCCTGGGGCGTGCAGATAAGGCACAGGAAGACTGCTGAATGGAGACACACTTATGTGTATTGCAGGGGGGCGGCCTGTCTCAGGGGAGGCCTGCCTGGAGACACGGGGTCTGAGGAGGCCATGTGAGCGATGGCCCCTGGGCGTGGGATACCTTTTGAAGTGTACATGCTGTTCGGCACCTTGGCCGTTTGCGCCCGTCCCTTGCCCTTATGTGATGATAAAGGACACGGGGCATCCATTTTTGTAACCCCTTTCCACTCCATTTTGGTGACCAGGTCTCACTGCGATAGTACAGCGCGCAGAGCACATGGCCCACAGCCTCGTTCCCACTCTGACTGGAAAACTATAGAGGTACTTGCAACAGCTAATAAATGTAACACATCACTCTCTGAGATCACAGTCCTGCATGTGAACCGGCTTGAACCATGCACATGGCTCGTTCATCTCCACAAACGTGTCCTTGCCCACGCACCCTCGCCAGTGGAAAGTAACTGCCATTCTGACCTTGTGTCCCTGCAAGGTATTCTCTTCATGTGCCAGACCACTGACCACGCCATGATGGCCACCTAGCAGATCCCCAACTAACATTAGACCCCTACTGCACTATATCGTTGCCTATCAATAATGAATGCCACATATCGGAGATTCTTGTGAGCACAGACCCACACTTCAAACACTGTATTATAGTGGTCAAGACCCTTGACCTAATGCCTAAAAAAGACAATAAGAAGCAAGCAAACACCCTGTGCAGCCAAAGGTGCAGGGTAAAAGAAGAAAATTGCGTACTCATATCAACAGGAGCCACTAAAAAGTGATGCAGCTGCACACAGTAGATTGCCTGCTGGCAGTTTCCCCAGCATCGGTTGTGCAGACCATGAGAACGTATGATGTAATCTACAGGCGGCATGTATTGTGACGTTACTGCCTTGTTTTTGACGAGTCACATGAATCAATGGCTTCCCACATACTTTCCCTCTGACGGAATGCCCACATTTCAGCATACTTATAATATCCATCAAACAACTGTCGAATACTATGTATTTGCCCTCTTTCATTAGACTGTCAGCCTGCGTCAAAGTTGATTCGGCCTGTGACATTGAGGACATATCACCACATTTGAAAGAAATATCGCTGCTATCAAGTTCTGATGCGTCGGTGAATGCTGCTGCTGGTTCATTCTCTGTCATTTCAACATCTGTTACTTCAACATTGATGGGAGAACACAACAATGTCGACAGCTTTTTTGGTGGCAATTTTTTGGCGGGTGTAGATTGTGTGAATTGATCTGCGACTACTTCAGAGCTATCTTCAATACTTCCAGTATCACGTTGTTGCGGCCGTCCAGTCGTACTGTAGCAATGGTCCAATAAAACTTTGCCGGATTCTCCGGACATATTAATTTCATGTTCTGGCCATTGGACATGTGCATCCTGAGTCTCAACATGCCGCGTCTGAATTAATAGTTCCTCCATAGTGTAAATGGTCTGGCAAGCAACATCTCTCATTCGCTTCACTGTCTGGGTATGTATAGTTCGTAGACCCACGGGTAACTAGAGGACAGATTGGAAAAGGGATGTTCAGTTTAAATACAAGATAAAGTATAGTACAATTGACTGGAAAAAAAACATAAAATAGTCCCCAGCACAAATAAATGTCTAAAGTTATGAACTATTTGTAACTAACCTTATTTTGGTTTCTTTTCTTTACAACTTTTTTGACTCGACCTTCAACATCTGCACGCTGTTGCTCTGATACGTATCCGCATGTCTCCCCTTCCTCTTGCGCTGCAACGACTATATTTTCTGTATCCTCATAGACAGCACGGAATGAGGCTCCATCGACTCCCTGAAACATAGTATTTTCATTATTGTGTATCAAAATATTGTTAGCGTTAAATGCACGTGAGGACGAACACACATGTACATCTCAATAGCCAAACACGATTTAAACATTGTGTGGAACAATCAAACGACAAGTATTCGAGCTCTGATGACCTAGTTCGATGGAGATGTCAGTATACATACCTCTGGCTCTACATGGACTGCCACGAATGATTGCATTTAAGAGGAGGCATCAGCAACTCCCTGAAACACAGTACTTGCGTTAGTATGGTGTTCAATATCGTAAACATAACACACACTTGGGGTCGACGGCACAGGTACATATAAAGAGATAAGCACAAATGTTGCATTATCTAAAAGAATCAAGGAATATTTAAAAATGATCAGATTTAATCGACTTATTTCTCCAATGTCTTTATATGTGCATCATCTAAATGTGATCTTGTGATTGTAGTGGAAGCTCCATCATCTCCCTGAAACACAGTACTTGCGATAATAGGGAAGAAAGTATAGCAAATGGAATCACGTTATATGATCACGCTCGATGGAGCTCAGTATCCATACCGCATGCTGCTGAAGAATATCTAGGGCTGTTGTCAATGTGGTGCGCACTTCCGAAAGCTGTTGCGCCGATTCGTAGCCCCATCATTTTTGCATGTTTCCCTTTCCAGTAGTTCCTCCTCGGTATACTCGGGCTTGTACATGTAGGGCATTATTGTATCCATTGTGTGTTGCACAAACTAAAATAATTGATAGCGGTGGTACTGGTATCTGTCCACACGGGCTACAAGCAATGAAGGTAGCTGACCAGAGCACAGAAACGAGTCACAGAATACTCAAAGTAACACAGATAGAGGAATGGAATCGAAAATATGCTGCTGTGTGTTGTGAAACGGTCTGTTTATACTTATTGAGGAAAGAGGCGTCCTGCCATTTCCATGGCGACACGTCATTAGCTGAAGCGCAGTGAATGTTGACACGAGACATGCTTTGGTGTTGTGAAATGGGCGGTATGCGTCTGCTGATGACAGGCTCAGGGGCGGGGGATATGATTTAGTGCCGCAAAAGCAGGTCAGCCAGGGCGATGTGGGAAATGATAGGATTATCACAAAATGGCAGCTCCCTGGTGCCTGTTTTCGCGTGCGTTTAATGGACGAAACTAGGGTAAGGGCCATAGGAATTTTTTCTAAAATCGAGCGATTTAGGCTTAAAAACACATGGCCGACCGGTAGGGGCAATAAACATTTTTGACCGAACCATTCCTTTAAGTACATATAAGCAAAGGTATAAATTAACAGGTTTGCCAGAATTTAACAATAAATGAAACACAAACCAAATGAAAAATGAATAAATACATTTGTGCAAAAGTGTAGAGTAACTTCACTGGTCTGGCTCTCTCTCTCCTAGCCACTCTCTCACTGTTGCTACTTTCTACCGACCCCATGGTCAAACTACCTTTTTTCTCTCTGAGTGGGCTGACCTCTTCACCTCCCTCCTGGCCTCAACCACTCAACTCCTCCTCTTTGGTGATCTCAACATCCATCTTGATTCTCCCTGTTCCTCATCTGTGCTCCTTCACGACATCTTTGATTCACACTCCCTCTCTATCCTCCCCTCCAGCCCGACTCACTCTGCTGGTCACATACTTGAAGTCTTGATCGCCATTTTCCTCCACCTCTCTACTCCTCTTACTGCTGCACACTCCTTTAGTGATCACTGCCTCCTCTCCTCTCATCTTTCCATCTGCTCCACCCAAGCCAAGACTACCCCAAGATTGCCACCCACCTTCTCAGACATCCGGCCCATGAAGCGTGTGTCAATTGAGGCTTTCACTTCCACCTTCTCCTCCCCTCCTCCACCCCTTGCTGACTCAAACCCTTACACAGCCCTGTCCCTGCTATACTCCTCTATTTCTGCTACTTTTGATGTTCTTGAACCCTTTCATGATGATCCATTTCAAGTCCATAGCCAAGTGTAATTCCTGGTATGACTCTGACCTAGCTACACTTAAACGTAAGTGTAGGGTAGCTGAGAGGAAATGGAGGGCTTCCTTCTCATCCTGGCCTGCCATCTGCTCCAAAGGCAAAACCCTCTCGCTGTCCCACTCCAAGAAGAGAGGCCACATTCAAGCCTGTGTCTCTGCGGCCTCCAACAACTCGGCCAAACTCTTTAACATCTACAGGGAGCTGGCCGATCTTGCTGCAGTCTACACCCCTCCTCTTGCCTCCTAGGCTCTTTGTAATGCCCTTGCCTCTCACTTTAATTCCAAAACCCAGGACATCTTGTCCACCCTCTCCTCCGTCCCCCCTCCTCTCCTATCTTCTTCCCGGTTTGCTGACACTCCCTCAGCCACCCCCCCTCACTCTTTCCCCTCCTTTCCTCTTTTCTCCCCGGATGAGGTTGCTAGACAAGTCTGATCTATGAAAGCCTCATCCAAACAGGTGCCTCCCTGTTCCTCTAAAACCATTAAGGACCACATTGATACCCTCGCTCTGGCCCTAGCTGATTTCTATAAACATTATTGTGCCTCTGGATCTTTCCCTTCCCCTCTTAAGCACCGCCTTGTGCATCCTCTCCTCAAGAAACCCACAGCTGATCCCTCTTGTCTGGCTAACTATCGCCTTTATGGGGAAGCTCCTGGAAAAGCTTGCCGTCACCCAGATTAACCTTAATTCCGACTCTGTTGGCTTTCTTTATGACCACCAATCTAGATTCAGAGCTCCCAGAAGCACAGAAACTGCTCTCCTGAACATCCGTGAAGACCTGCTCTCCAACCTTGACTCTAACATTCCCTCTGTCCTCATCCTACTCGATCTCTCCTCTGCCTTTCACACGGTCAGCCATACCATCCTGCTCAATCCTGCTCAATCATCTCAGTGACAACCTGGGTATCACCGAGGCCTGGCTGACCTCTTTCCTTTCTGATCGACCCTCCCAGGTACAACTTGGGTCGTTCCTATCCTCTATCTCCCTCTGTACCTGTGGTGTTCCTCAGGGGTCTAACCTCTCGTGCTGGCTTTTCAACTAAATACCTGGCAACTCTCATCTACTGCATCTCCATTTTCTGCTCAAACTTCCAGTGCTATGCTGATGACACCCAACTCATTTTCAGGCTTCCCTCAGCCACCCTTCTCCTTCCCTCATCTCTGATTGCCTAATCGCCATTCAAAATTGGTGTGCCACCAATGATCTTTGTCTGAATACCAACAAGACTGAGATCCTCCTCATTGGCATACCTTCACCATCCTTTCCCTTTACTCTCTGCCTGGCCTCCCTTGGCCCTCCTCCTACCCATTACCTGTGAGGCTGAAATTCTTGGGGTCATCTTTGATTCCACATTTTTCTTCTCCGCACACATCTCTGATGTCTCTAAAAAGTCAAATTTCTTACTGCACCTCCTTAGAGGTACTCTGCCTTTCCTCTCCTTCTCTCAGAAGCTCACTGTCTTCAAAGCTCTGGGTCTCTCTAGGTTGGACTACTGTAACAGCCTCTTTCTAAATCTACCTGCCCCCACTCTCCGCCCTTTACAACTAATCCAGAACAGGACTGCAAGACTTGTCCTTGGCCTTAAACCCTGGGTTCGTATCTCTCCAGCTCTGAAATCCCTTCATTGGCTCCCAGTGGCTGCAAGGAATACATTTAAAACCCTTTGCATTGTCCACAAGTCTTTCTGGGGCCTGGGTCCAAAATACCTTCAACTCTCCCTGCGTAACTACCTCATCTCTCGAGCCCTTCGCTCCTCTACTTCTAACTCCTTTAGGGTCAGATGCTTTTCAAGGAAACGAGCTGGGGGCAGATCTCTCTCTTCAGCTTGGACCTCCCTGGCATCCTGAAACCTGGGACCTCCCGTCCATCCTGAAATTTGAGGAGAACCATCTCTGGTTCTGGAAGCACCTCAAGACCTTCCTCTTCACTTCTGTGTTTGCCCCTCTTCTCCCCTGCTGATCTGTTTTTCTCTCTAGGCACCATGCACCTGGCCACCCTCTGTCCTTTGGGCTCAGGTACCTGCTCACCCTGCCTCCCTCCGGCACTGCCTCTGGGCCACCCCATGCACTGTGATCTGTATCTGTACCCATACAGTCCCCCATTTTTTCTTCTGCACTTATCAGATATACGCTATCTGACTAATCATGCGCTTGCCACTTGCTGGCTGCACTACCTCTTTTCACCTCCTTTTTTAATTTATTGCAGTTATTATTTATTCTGTTCTCTCCTCTCTTCTGCACTTTCCACTTCTCCCCCTTCCACGCACTTTACCCCTTTTCACTTTTCCATGCACTTGCACGTTTTTAATGTCACTGGGCCTAGTAAGATCGTTGTTTTTGTTTTCTCCCTTGTTCCCCTCCCTTTGCTTGGTCGCACTCTAAAACACCTGTATATGAGCACAATATAAATAAAATATCATATCATATCATGAACACAGGACAAGTGCTGACACCCAATGTTTTAGGAGGAAATCTGTTTATAGGGATGGGGGTATGCCTGTACCCACAATAGGACAACTCACAGGGTGACTTGATGTGTTCAGTACTATCAGTACTATCTGACACCAGACCCCCGAGAAGAACCAAGGGTCGTTGTGACGATAGGAGGCAAATCTTTTCTCTTTCGTTCATGTATATGAGAGGGACAATATCCAATGTCGTGGATTGCCATGAATGCTCAAGGGTTCTCTGTAGCTACAAGTCGAGTTCCTTTTACTGACGAATAACCAGTCTCTATAGTAGAGTGTGACATATCTGTTCCTTTGTTATATTCATGACAGACGAAGAGGGGGGACAGACTATCCATATAGAATTGGAAGCAGCCATAGTACGAAGAGAAAGGGCAATGCTCGAAGAAATGGACAGAGGGTTGACCATGGAGAACAGTAATAGCTCTTCAAAAAGTGTACAGATTGACTGACATCAATGATGATGTCATGTTCAGGGAAGACAAAGCAGACAATTAAGTGGTGTTCTTTATGAGCATCGCATACTGAATAAGAATAGAGAAAAGGGACGTCCCGCAGCCAATGGCAATAATGTGCAGCATCCAGCATTTTATCAGGAAGACATGGCGAAAGTGCCAATTGTCCTTTAAACCACAGGCCTTTAGGATGTAGGTCTATTAAAGGAAATAGGAAAGTCAAAATAAAATGGAAGCTAGGGGTGATTTCACCTCGTGCAAAACAGTACCCCATGTCTCTAGAGGCTGATGAGGGAATATTTCAGACTATTTCAGCACTGATGAAAAAAGGTATTCTGGGGCCATCAGAATCATTGTGTAATACTGCAGTGTATCCAATCAAAAAATCGAACGGGGGTTGTGGAGATTTATACAAGATGTGAGACCGGTTAAACAGATACTAGATGCAGAGTTTCCTTTAGTTCTTAACCCAGCAACGATACTTTGCAGTATCCCAGTGGAAGCTTCATATTTCACGGTGATCGATTTGAAAAATGTGTTTTTCTCAATCCCGTTGCATAAAGACTCACAAGACTTGACTTCCTTTATGTTCCACCAAACTCGACTGAAAAATAACCATTTGCCCCAGGGCTACTGTGAGTCCCCATCAATATTTAATAGTCTTACAGATGGATCTAGGGAATATTGATTTTAAGTGTGTGGTGATACAGTATGTGGATGACATTTTAATTTGTAGCACCACCGAAGATGAGTGCAGGCAAGACTTGATTCAGTTGATGACTATTCTAGAAGACAAGGGATACAAGGTAGACAAAGAGAAGTTACAATACTGCCAAGATGTGTTATACATAGGGCAGTTGATTTCACATGAAGGAAAGAAGGTGACACTGGAAAGGGCTGAGGCGATTATGAAAACCGCAAAGACAGACAAAGTGAAACGGATGCAACAGTTTCTGGGACTATGCAACTATGCTAGATCATGGGTGTTTGATTAGAATTCATACACATGATCTCTTTTGCAAGTGTTAAATAAAGCAAAAGTGGATAAAGTGAGAATAGAAAAATGGAGGAAGGGTTTGAGGAATTGAAGAAAGCTATTTGCACAGCCCATTTCAGGAATTCTCAATTATGCTGAGGAGTTTTATTTATTTTTGCACACAAATGGGACAGTTATGACAGCAGTGCTTACACAGAGAAAAACATTGGGGTACAAGCCTTTAGCATATTACAGTGGGATTTTAGACCCAGTTATAAAAGAACACTTTCCTTGCGAACAGTCATTGGCAGCCACCATGTTCGCAATTGAGAAGTCTACAAATATTGACATGGGCGGCTCTATGACTCTCTTCATGGAGCATGCTCTGTTTGTCATTTTAGAGAAACCCAAGGGTACATTGACATCCCAAAGAGCTTAGGCCTATGAAGTAATGATTTCAAACCCAGCAATTCAAATTGTGAGATGGAAAATATTGAACCCTGCCACGTTTGTAGCTGAGCCAATAGATGATGGCAATCATGTGCATGACTGTGCAAATTATGTGGAATTGTATGATGACATAGCCCGTGTGAAAGAAAATGGGCCTCATTAGGACCCTGGCGGAGTGGGTTTCCGCCAGCGCTAATCGCGGCGGACCCGTCCGCCGTACTACGAGTACTACGTACGCCATGGCGCTACGGGACCTCGTTGTTAATTACGCCACCGTATTTTACGGTGGCGTAATTAACTCCTTCCCCACTCCCATTATACCCTATGGGGCAAGAATGGGAATGGGGAAGGGCAGAATGGGGATTGGGGATTTACCGCTCCGCCAAGGTCGGAATGGGGCGGTAAATCCGCCAACCCCCATGGCGCTATCGACGGCTTTCCGCCGTGCTTCGCGGTGCATTTAGCACCGCGAAATCCGCCAGGGTCCTAATGAGGCCCAATGCCTTTTCAGGAGGGGAAATTCTCTTTATTGATGGTTCTTTTGAAAATTGATCAAACTAGTGGGGAAAGGCATTCAGGCACAGCAGTAGTAAGGCACAAGTTGAATGGAGAATTTGAAGTTGTAGCAAGTGCAAGGCTACCATCTAACTTTTCTGCACAAGCAGCTGAATTAGTGGCGCTTATTGTTGTGCTCGAGAAACACAAATGGCAGGAAGTGACGGTGTACAGTGACGCCACCTATGTTTCCTCAACTGTTAACGCAGGATTAGCATGTTGGAAAAGGAGGGGCTACCTCTGTGCGGACGGCACTCCAGTGCAGCATGCATCCTTATTGGACAGGCTTATTAAAGCACTACAAATCCCAGTGCGCAGGTCACACTAAGCACACTCAGATTTGGTCTCTGACAGGAATGAAGCAGCAAATGTAGAAGCCAAAAGGGTTGCATATTCTCCAGATATTTTGAGTTTTGATACCCTGAGTGTTAAAGAAAAGGTAGTCATGACCATGTTAGTAAAAGAAGGGTTTAATACATTGTCAATGATGCAATTAATGGAGATTCAAGGAAGCACACTGCAGGAAGAGCAGGAATTATGGAAACAAAGGGGGTGCACTTTATCCCCACTGAAGAATTATGGCACCTGAAAACTGGTGATGACAGTTGTATTGTTAAAAGTTGTGCTTGAACAGCAGCATTACCCCGCACATGTGACTAGGGACAGTATTACTGCAAAGATTGTGGAAGACTGGTTCATTTAAAATTTGTTAGAACACATTGCATTCTTTATGGTGAATTGCATTGTGTGTCAAAGGTTTACTGCTGGGTATACAGTGAGAACAATTAGAGAGGTAATACCTCAACTGAATGGTCTGTTTCAGCAGTTACATATTGACTATGTCGATATGCTGCAGGTGTGTAAGGGATATAGGCATCTATTAGTGGTGGTGTGTCCCTTCTCTAGTTAGATCGAGGTGGGTCCATCTACACACCATGATGCTGCTTATGCAGCAAAGTTTTTAGCACACAATGTCTTTCCAAAATGGGATGTGTGTGTGAGGTGATGAGATCCAACAATGGCCCACATTTTGTGAATGAGGTATTTGAACAGCTACGGCTCCTTTTGTATATAAAACACATGTTTTTTTTCTGCTTATCAACCACAAGCAAACAGACTTGTGAGAGACTAAACGCGCTTCCTTAAAGAAAGAATTGCTAAGATTAAATTAACATTGAAAAAGGGATGACTATATTGCCTATCCTTAGCTTAATATTGTCATGATCCCAGCAAAGGAGCACCGCTCCCATTCAGAAACACCAGGGAAGCAAGGAACTTCATATCAGTCAGTGGGTCAACAGTGGCTTCAAGCCTGGCACAAAAGGCAGTCTCATTCATAACATTGCACCCATAGGCTCACATAGCGCTTACATTGGCTTTTCCTACACTCAACATGGCTGCCACCAAGTCCATTGTAAACTCATAGCACATACTACACCTATTGCAGAGGGAGCTACTTAAGCCCCGCCTCCGCTGGAGCGCTCGCTTTCCGTCTTCTCCGCTGACAGCAGGTAACGCTACCAGCAATCCCCTGACAGAACCTGTCAAAGGAAAAAGAAGTTAAGAGATATTAGTTTCCACAGAAAATCAACAGAATTCCATGGTTTACTGAAAAGACTTACTGCATCTTCTGTCAGAAGTTACGTCACAGCCGCACCATCTTCGTCACAGCAGTCTTTGTTCGCTGTCGCAGTGCTTTCATTCAGAAGTTTTCGTCAGCAGTCTCTGCATCACCTGAAGGTACTTCATCTACAGTTTTCTGAAAACCTGCAAAACAAAAGGTATTTTCGTTAATGAATGAACTTTGTGACTAATAAGAAAGAAGAAGTTTTACATATGTTGTTTACCTGATGTCCCAGCAAGTTATTATTCACTTAGTTATTACCGCGCTTGTCTCTGAAGGCTGCAATTACTCAGTTAAGATGAACTCATGTTTTTTAATGAGTACAGTCGCAGCCATACCGCAGCACCTAACCTTTTCGGTTCCTCGTCTTAAAATCGCGGCAAAAATGGCCATGTTTACAAAATATCACAGCAAAAATGCTGTGGTTCTGCCACCACAATCATGTAAAGGATACGGGGGACACTCCCATAACACCCAGACCCATTATACCATTTAAGGGGAGCGGAGGACACCTCTGCAAGCCCCGCTCCCCTTAAATGGTATAATGGGGTACACCTTTACCGGTTCAAACCACAGCATTTTTGCCGCAATTTTTTTTACCGGTGACATTTTTGCCGCAATTTTATTACCTGATACCACTTTTTCTGAGAACCGAGAACCTGCAAAATAAAAGAGGAACATTTAGAAAGAGAAATCTCTCCAAAGTAGGGACTGCTCAGAATCGGAAGAACTATATATATTTTTTCACCAAAGAGACCACACAAGATAACTCCAAAAAGAGTCAAGGACATTATTCTGACAATAATCTTTTGAACACTGCAGCCTCTCAAGTTAAAAGTTTCAAACCAATGCACCCCTATAGAATACAGGAAGGAGAGCTCCACAAAACATAAGCACAGGTGAGGAGGGATTTATCAAAGCCACACTACAATACAGTGTTTTCCCACCAATAGAAATTACAGTAGTTCTATTGTTATTATTGTTGTTTTCACAGAATAAGAGCCCAGATAACAGATCTTCTAGCTGAGAAGGCATTACACTCCCACAGAGTCCCAGGTAAGTGTTACAGAAGGCAAAGCCGTTCTTAAACTACTCCACCTGAGCGTAATCGAGTACAAAGGCATAGATAATTTATCCCAGCTTTTGGGAGAGTTAAGGGCAGAGGTCCATGCAGCTAGGTCTGAAACCAACTCTCTTAGGAGAGAGGTGGTGGTTAACAGAGAGCTCACTGAGGAATTGGGTCGCCAATTGCTACAGTCCCAAGCAGGAGAAAGCACCACTTCCTGGTGGGGTTTCACAGGGTCAAAGTTCCACTCCCAGTCCTCCTCTACAAGTAGTTTTACCCGGGAATATTCCCCTAGCAGCCCCAGAGAGATTTACAGGGGGCACACAACGTTTTGCAGTTTTTATGAACCAATGTAATTTACACTTTCTATGTAGACATGGGGTCTTTCCTTCGGATCAGGCCAAAGTGGCATTTGTGTTGTCATATTTGGGAGGACAAGCTGCAGACTGGTTCATACCCTTAGTGAATAGAGATGATCCATTACTGATGAATTTTCCTGGTTTTTGACAGTAGTTAGAGAAACCTTTTGCTCATCCTGCTCAGGGTCAGGCCTTAAACAAGGAGCTGCTCTCTTTACGCCAAGGTAATCAAAACGTGTTGGCTTATATAGCCTCTTTCAATTGATTAGTAGCGGAAACAAAGTGGCCTGAGGAGAAGAGAACCACACTCTTTCATCGAGGATTGAGAGGAGAACTCAAAGATATTTTAGCGCAAGTCATGAATTTCCCTACAAGTTGTGCCAAATTCATAGACCTGACCATACAGCTGGATCACCGATTGCAGAACTGGCGCTCTGATCAGTGCAGATCAGAGGCTAAATCATTTTGTTCCTTCAAAAGACTTGGGAACTCATCCAATGACTGAAAGTCACCCTCAGCCCATGCAGTTAAAGGGTGTTCGAGGTCCCATCTCTAAAGAAGAACGAGACAAGAAAAGACAGCAAAACTTATGTCTCTATTGTGGTTCAGCAGGTCATCAATTACGAACTGTCCAGTGAAACCACCATGGAAACCAGTGGGAGATGTAGACAAGGTGGACAGAAAAGTCACAGAAAATGAACAGCCGAAAATTCCAACGCCCGAAAAGTGTAGAGGTCGACTTGTCGAGCCAAAAGAAGGACATTCAGATCTCTCATTTTGTTGTTCCAGTCATCCTAAGTAGCGACTTTCAACCTTCCAAGACGTATGCTCTGGAAGCATATGTGGACAGTGGTGCAATCGGAAACTACATGGATTACGAACTAGCAGACAAGATCGGTATTTGTACACATCCAAAGGTTGTGGTAGAAAATGTCAACGCGGAAGATGGAACTCAACTAATATCTGGACCAGTGACAAAGTGTACTGAAGTTTGCTCCTTGCTTTGCCAGGAAGGACATCGGGAACAGATATTGGGCCTCATTAGAAGGTAGGTGGTCCGGTAATATTGATACCAGTAAGTGAATACCAGCTTTGTATACCAGACTGGTGCATCATGACCCGTGATGCCAGTGCTACCGGAAACTGCAGGGACCCGCAGTGACCGGGTAGCGCTTACCTGGTATAGGCGTGGGCCCGTGGCAGCCGTGCCAGTAACACCAGCATGCCATAAGGAAGTGATCATTATGAGCTGCACGGACATGTACCTACCGGCATCCAGATGCCGGTAAGAACGGTCACCATGATGACGGCAATACCGGCATTTCAGGACAGGCGTTAATAGCATCCAGCTGTGTTCCAAACTACCACAGGTGCACACAATCAACACAGGTGGAGGCAATGGAGTCAGAAACAACACAAAAGGAGCACACCCACACACCACTCCCCTTACAAGTCCAAAACGATACCACTAGCAGTCACATGGGTGAAGGCATTGACGGACGTGTACATTGTATCATCAAGTATTTGGAAGCATGATTGGCAAAACAACGTGTATCATGTTGCATATCAGGGAAATCCATCATTCAGTGTCCTACATGAACACTGGATCTTCCACTGCAACACAGTCATCACATGTGAGCATATCATGCACCTACTGACATCATCTGTGTGAGTGCTGTATCGGGGGTTAAGGTCCCTAAGACCTGAACGTTACCCATGCTCCCCTACCATGGATCAACATCAAGTACACCACCCTGAGTGTTGCTCTAATTAAATGGCAATAGCTGGCAGTGAAGATCTCTTGCATTTGACAACGAACAATGTACAGCGGATGTACACAAGGAATGCCAAAAACCTTCACAATCAAATTTTCAATTGCTCCCATACAGGTGATGCTGGGTATCCCCTGAAGCAGTGGCTCCTCACCGCTGTCAGGCATCCACTCAACAGGCACAAAGAGGACTACAATTGTGCGCAGGCACACACTCGTGTGATGATTGAGCAGACTTTTGGGCTGTTAAAGGCACGCTTTTGCTGCCTCAACAGGTCTGTTGGGGCACTCATAAATGTCCCTGAGAAGGCAGGGAAGATTTTTTTGGTGTGTCCCATGCTGCACAACATGTGCATCCGGCGCAATGTACACCTGCCACGTGACATGGACCAAATTCCACCGGAAGATGAGGAGGATGATGGGGAAGATGCTGCATATTGGCTACAGCAGAATGTGCCTGAAGGACGTGCTGTACACCAATCTTTGACTGCACAATATTTTTGATGTACTGGGTTACACAAGACACTGGGAATGGTGAACACTGGGCACTGTTTAGAAATAAATGTACACACACTCAATAATCAATGTCCAGTCATGTGTTCTTCATATGCACACTAGTTGTATTAATCAAATGTGAACTATGTACACAAAACATGTATAAATGTGGACCTCATCCCTATGTTGTTCTACAACGTTCCCCCCACCCCCATCCCTCAACACCCCCACACACCCACGCCCCCATCCCCAGAGGTGCGTCCACCAGACCCATGTCCCAAGGAGTGCTGTGGTGTGGGCGGCAGGGATGGTGTTGCTTCAATGTCATCTGACATGCATTGGCCTGCTGTGTCCGCCTCGTCCTGTTGCCTGTCCTCCTCCGCGCTGTGGGGCAGGGCTTTTCTTGGCTGTGGTCTTTGGGGCCAGTGTGCCTTTTGGCATGTGTGCCATGATGGCACCAATGTTTCCTGGCTGGGGCACATTACCAGGTGTCAGAGCTGGCTGTTCCTCAGGTTGTCCGGCATGTGCACCCTGTTGGCTGGGGTGCTGCGTCTTGGGGGCGCTGGTTCGATTCGGGCCAGCCCTTGACGTGGACAGCCTGGTGCCGTCATAATCCCCTCTGCTCCTGCGTGTGGTGTTGGCTTAGTTGTTGCAGTGTGTCCGGCTTCGCTGTCTGATCCCGTGGCTGTGGGGGATGGAGAGGCAGGGCATGAGTCATGGGTGAAGGTACATCCTACATACATCGATGTCAGTACATTTTGAGTCCTGTGCATTGTCATGTGCATGTTGGAGCGGCGGCCATGGTGCTTACAGTAGTTGGTGGTGGGGTGCAGTATCTGTGCATCTTTCTGGCGCTGCCATGAAATCCATGGTGTCTGTTGGGTGGCCTAGAGGTATGTCATGGATTGCATGCTGTAGACATGATTCAGGGGCTGAGTGCCATGTGCTGTGTGGTTGGGGCTCAGGTGTGCAATCGGTAGTAGAGATGTGTGCACCATGCAATGAGATGGCACAGTGGTGAGGCCTCCATCTCTACGGTGATGCATATGTGTGTGTGTCTGCATGCAGATGGTGCTTGTGTTTGCAATTGGGGACTCATGTGGTTTGTGTCAGTGGGGTTGGTTGTGTGTTTCCATGACAGGGATGTAGCATTTGTGTTAGGGCAGACTTTAGGTGGGAGGTGAGGGGCGATCTATTTGCTGTCATCTACTTGCCATTTGGACTCCACCATTGTGTTTGTGGTGTTGTGTGTGTCTTCACTTTTGTATTATGCTAAGGGTCACTCAATGTCATCAGCCGAGAGATGTTGGGCTAATTGGGTGGGGTGGTACAGTCAAGACCTCCTGGCACCTTGGGTATGAGTTATGTGCTGCTACTGAGGCAGATGTTCCAGACTGGAAGGAACGTGACGACCAATTGTAGAGGGCCATATAGCGAAGTGCCTTGTACTTAATAATGATGAAGATCACTTGCAATAGAGGTAGGCACAAGATGTCCACCTGACAATCACAACCCAACCCCTTTTAGAAAGTATACTTAGATGTTCCCCTGAGTGTATCACAATCCCTCGTAGGTTTCTTGTATTTGCCACGTAGTATGATGTCACATATGACGATGTTTTGCTATATAACTGATTATTTATTAAATGTATGAGAGCTCAAGCGAATGCCCGTTGATGTCCGTTGTAACTTCCTGTTTTAGACAATTGATATTAAAACAGAAAACGTTGCCATCTTCCTGAGTTGATTTGATTATTTGGTGTCAGAGTTATTCTGCATCCCATCCATTGCATGCGTGTTACCAAAAGGGCCCTAAAAGGTCATGTTGGAGAAGAAATCATTACCTCATAAACTGAAGCTCTTTGGGATGTCATTGTGCCTTTGGCTTTCTCTAAAATGGCAAATAGAGCATGCTCCACGAAGAGAGTCATGGAGCAGCCCATAACAATACATCCAGACTTCTCAATTACGAACATGGCAACAACCAAAGATTGTTTGGACGAAAAGTGTCCTCTCATAACTGGGTCTAAAATCCCACTGTAATAAGCTAAAGGCTTGTACCCCAATTTAGTTCTCTGCATAAGCACTGCTGTCATGACGGCCCCATTTGTGTGCAAAAACAAATAAAACTCCTTAGCATAATTGAGAATTCCTAAAACAGGGGCTGTACAAATTGCTTTTTTCAGCTCCTCAAACCCTTCCTCATTTTCTTCAGTCCATTCTATTTTTACTGTATCCACTTGTGCTTTCTTTAAATCTTGCAAAAGGGGTCTTGTGTATATACTGTAATCAAACACCCAGGCTCTAACATAGTTGCATAACCCCACAATCTGTTGCATCTGTTCCATTGTATTTGGCTTTGAGGTTTTCATAATCACCTCAGCTCTTTCAGGTGCTACCTTCTTTCCTTCATGTGAAATCAGCTGCCCTATGTATAACACCTCTTCTTGGCGGTATTGTAAAATCTCCTTGTCTACCTTATAACCCTTGTCTGCTAGCATAGTCATCAACTGATTAGAATCTTGTCTGCACTCATCTTCTGTGGTGCTACAAACTAAAATGTAATTGACATATTGTATCACTGCACTCAAAATTGCCTAAATCCATCAGTAGGACCCTATTAAAGATCGATGGGGACTCACAGTGCCCCTGGGGCAGCCTAGTATGTTTCAGTCAAGTTTGGCTGAACATAAAGGAAGTCAAGTCTTGTGAGTCTTTGCGCAGAGGGATCGAGAAAAACAAATGTTTTAAATCAATCACTGTGAAATATTGAGCTTCACTGGGATACTGCATAGTATCTTTGCCGTATTTGGAACTAGAGTAAACTCTGCATCTGCAATCTGGTTAATCAGTCTCATATCTTGTATAGATCTCCATGATCGTCCTTTAGATTTTTTGATAGGATACACTGCGATATTAGCCTCAAGCCCTGAGATCGTATCTCTCCAGCTTTGAAATCTCTCCATTGGCTCCCAGTGGATGCAATGATTAAATTCAAAACCCTCTGAATTGTCCACAAGACTTTCTGGGGCCTGGGTCTAAAATACCTTGAGCTATCCCTCCGCAAATACCTCCCCTCTCGAGCTCTTCGCTCCTCTACCTCTAACTCCCTCAGGGTCAGTCGTTTTTCAAAGAAACAAGCTGGGGGTAGATCTCTATCTTCAGCTGGGGCCTCCCTCTGGAACAGCCTCCCTGCCACTCTAAAACTTGAGGAGAACCATCTCCGGTTCCGGAAGCACCTCAAAACCTTCCTCTTTGCTTTTGCCTTCGCTCCCCTTCTCCCCTGCTGATCTGCTCTCTTGGCACTGTGCACCTGGCCACCCTCTGTCCCCTGGACTCAGGTACCTGCTCACCCTGCCACCTTCCTGCACTGCCTCCTGGCCACCCCTTGCACTGGGGACTGTATCTGTACCCATACAGCCCCCCCATTGTTCTTCATTTTATGCACTTATTCAGACTTACCCAGTCTGCTGCCTTAAAGACAGCACTTGTCACTTTCTGGCTGCACTACCACAGTTTGCCTCAATTTTCTATTTATTTTATTTATCTGCGCTCCTCGGCTTCTGCACTTTCCACTCTCCCCCTTTCATGCACTTTTTCCCCTTTTCCCTTTCCCATACACTTGCGCGTTCTCAATGTCACGGGGCCTAGTAAGATCGTATTTATGTTGTGTTGTGTTCTCCCTTGTTTCCCCTCCCTTGCCCAGTCGTGCTCTGAAACACTTGTGTATGAGCGCGATACAAGCAAAATATCATATATTATCATATCATATCATGGCACCAGAATCCCTTGTTTCATCAATGCTGAAATGGTCTGAAATATACCTTCATCAGCCTCTCAAAACCTGGGGTACTGTTTTGTTCAAGGTAAAATCACTCCATGCTCTAGCTTTATTTTAACTTACCCTATTCCTTTTAATAAACCTATGTCATAAGGGCCTCTGGTCCAAAGGATGCTTGGCACCTTCTCCAAGTCTTCCTGAAAAAATGCTGGACGCTGCCTCATTATCACCATATGCTGCAGGATTTCTCACTTTTCTATCTTAATCCAGTATGTGATGCTCATAAAGAACACCACTTCATCATCTGTTTGGTGTTCCCCGAACATGTCGTCATCAGTTATGTAAGTCAATCTGTACCCTTCCTCGAGAGCTATTACTGTTCTCCATGGTCTACCCTCATCATCTACCCCTTTGAGCATTGCCATTCCCCTTTGTACTATGGCTGCTTCTAGTTCTATAGGGATAGTCTGTCCCCCCTCTTCATCCATAGGTATTAGTTATTGAAACAAAAACTCATCAGGTATCCTCACAATCTTTCCCACCAAGCCAGGTAGCGATGCCAGTAGAATGCTCACTACATATAGAAACATCTCTGGATCTATTGGAACGACTTGCAGAACCACTTGCCCTGTGAATGCCAGTATACATTTTCCCACGTTTAAATAGTGTATTCCTGGAGTGGAACACACTATTCCTTGATCAGTGAATTCAATTGTCATGTTTAGTTTTGCCATCAAATCTTTTCCCAAAATGTTAACCGGTATCTGTTGTGAATATATCAAAGGAACAGACATTTCACATTCTCCTATAGAGATCGGTAATTCATTGGTAAAAGGAACTCATCTCGTAGCTCCAGAGAATCCTTGAGCACTCATGGCAATTCTTGCCATTGGAGATTTTACTTCTCGTATACACGAACAAGTTGCTCCAGTGTCAACAAGAAAAGAAAAGGATTTTCCTTCTATTGTCACATGGACAATTGGTTCCTCTTGGGGGTCTGGTGTCACAGATAGTAGTGAACACATCAAGTACTCTGTGAGCTTTTCTAATGTGGGTTCAGGCTTATCCACGTCCCTGTGAAAGGATTTCCCCCTACCACAGTGACACCTCCTATCCTGGTTGTCAGTACTTGTCCTGGGTTTGCATACTGCTGTGTCAGCATAGGGGCTTGTTGCGACTGCCCTTGTGGTGGATTCATTTTCACTCGCTGTTGTTGCTTTACCTGCTGCAATCATAGCACTTGTGTCTGATACAATGTCTGATCTTGATCATACACTTCTCTAGTCTGTGTACTATATGGTGGATGATAAGCTGTACCCCCTCTTGAAAATTTTCCATGTTGTACATTCCCTTGGCTTCCACATTTGCGTGCAATATGCCCTGTCATCCATAAGTCCAACATACTGGGGGGTCCCCGTCTGGCAAATCCCCCTTAGTTATATTCTCCATGTGTACTCTGATTCTCATTCTGTGTATTCTGAAACCCACCTTGATTATTTTGTAATCCACCTCCTCTTCCTCTATACCCCATACCTCTGCCTCTTGGCATGAACCCATATCCACCTTCATCCATTGGGACGCTGATTACTCGCATGCGATGCACCCATTGCTTCCTGCATTCACAATCCTTTTCCACTTGTCAATACCGCCCCTTCTATTGTAAATTTAGATGATTTTTTCAGAACTAACTTGGCTTCCTCGATTTTCCTAGTCTCATTCTTCTTCCTATTTTTCTCTTGTACTAACCGAACATGGTGTAAAATCATCAGCTGTATCTCAGCCAATGGCTTGGCTTCCATCCCTACTTGTTTTTTCATCTGTCTCTGTACTGGATCAGGCAACCCCTGACATAAAATGTGGTAAAATAATGCCACTGTCTTTTCCCACGACTGTCAAGTTTCAAGTTGCCATTTCTCCTGAATAACCTGAATTTAATCCTGAATGTAAGCAATAGGGTGTTCATCTTCCTTCATCTTACGTGTCATAATTGCATCCATATCTGATGTATTGTGGTACTGTACCCTGCAAGCCCTCCACATGTCTGCTCTACAGTTATAAAACGGCATCCCGTCATGCGATGTGTTTTGTCCTGCCACACTTGAATATTCTGCTCTCCTCCATATGTTATCTGCTCTTTCCTGAAGAATAGCTGCCAGGAGACCTTTTATGTCCCCTATGGCCAGTGTGTTTCCTCCTTTCATTTTTTCTAATTCATATATCCATTTCCCAGCACCCGAAGTCAAACTCAGGAGCGTACACCTTAAATTATCCTTGTCCATCTGCGGCCATGAGATATACTGTGGTCTTGCTCCCCCTTTTTCCAATAAGGGACTCATTAGTCTATCCATGGCGGGGACGAGCATCCCCTTCTGTCTCCTTGTCGGTAATGACCTTAACCTGCTCACATATTGCACTGATTCTCCCTTCTCACTATAAGATCATCCTCGGGACGCTCTAGATATGCTATGGCATATGCCGTCATATCCTTAAATTGTTCCAGATCCAACCATCTTACTTCTTTATCCATTTGCAGTCTTCCTTCAGGGGCACACATGCTCCCTCCTACTATCCCAAGACTGGATTCTCTTTTCTCGTCTGACATATCTTGTCCCCAACTAGTGTGACTATTATCTTCCTCACATTTGTCTAGGTGCAGTCCATGACTGAACAGAATTTCTTCTTCACTTCGAGATTAAAATACTAGGGATTGCCCTCGAATTCCATACTTGCTGCCTTCATTTAATTCTTGATAGGGCTTATCGATCTTTTGTCCGATGTTAGCCGCATCAAAGCTGTCTTCTTACAATACTACTCTAGATGCCATTGACATTGCTACCTTCATCAGAGGAATCTTTTCTATTCTGTCCCATTGTATTTCTGGGCTTGGCCCTACTGGTTCTTTACAAATGAGACTGGTATCAGGACCCTTCTGTCTTCTTATTCGTTCTATTTCTTCTTCTAGTTCTCTTCACTTTCTCGCATCCCTTCTAATTCTTTCTTCCTCTTGCCTTTGTTCTTATCTCCTTACTCCTTCCCTTCTTTCCTCTTCTTCCCTTCGTCTCTGTAATCTTTTGTCCCTTAGTCTTTGCACTTCCTCCTCTTCTTTCTTCCTTTCCTGTCTACCTCTTTCTTCTATCACAGTCTGTCTATTGTCATACTTTCTTTGTTCTTCTTCCTGTTCTTCTTATCTCTGTTGCTCCACCTGATATATCTGCTCTCGTCGCTCCCTGCTCTTACTTTTCGGCTGGTCTTCTTTCAATCTCTTCTCTCGTTCTTCGTCTTTTCATTCTTGTTCATCCTTATCTTCTCTTTGCCTAACTTCCTCAATGATTTTCCCATCTAGTTTAAGTAATATCTGTCCTCCCATCCATTTGTTCTGTACAAGTGCTATTTTGTCAGCTTTATCTTTCTCTCCTTTCCATCTCTTATTCTCCCTGTGTATTTCTGTCAACAGATTCGACCACTCACTCCTTTCTTCTTTGTTTTATATGATCTTATAGATCTCTTTTTTTCTCTTATTCTCCTCTGCACTATGATCGCTACTATAAACGGGGGGTTCGTATATTGGATTACTATAACCTTTTGCTGCTTTCAACTCCTTTAAAGGATATAACCCTATTTCTTTTATACTAGCACGTTTTACTTCGAGTGAGGGCTCAACACCTTCCTCCTTCTGCTGACTAAGCATCCACTTCTTAGGTGGCAGATCTTCTCTTTCCTCTTGGTACATTTTCCAGAACTCTAGAATCGCTAACCTTTTCTCTAGTTTCTTCCCCGTGTATGCAGCGTGCAATTATGTAGTCATGTGTTGCAATAATGCTTTTGACAATGATCCCCCTTATTTCCATGGCATGAACATTTTATCTGCTGTGCCTTTCACCCATTCGGCACTATACTCTTTGATCTTGGACATATGCTTTGGTAACGTTTTACATAAGTGAATCAGAGGAGTATCTCCCATAATGACAAGTCTCAATTGACTGTCAATACTTACCAGACTTATGAAATTACCTTTTTACTTTTGCTTAAATCATCACTTTTTTAACACCTTTAAAACAACAAATATGAGCACACACCATCAATCGCTGCTCAAGGCTGTAATTTCTTAATTTGCTATCTCTACCTTTTGATTGGTTTCAATCACTTCGCTATGCTCAATTACTATTGCTCCTCAACTTTTCCAATTACTTCACAACTTCTTTCGCTCTTTGATATATTTACTCAACAAACAACATATAGGCTAGTCGACATTACACATTTATTAAACACTCTGATCACCTTTTTCTCTCTCGCCTTTACTTTATACCCTATACAGGGTTTGAGACATCACCTTACATAAACCTGTGTACACATTATATGTTTCTGCTCTACCCCCCATGGGATTTGAAACATCTCCTTCTAAAACTTCCTTGAGCTAGGACTCTAGACGCTACCTTTTCTTCAAACAATATTTCCCACTACTTAAAAATGATCACAATCCCATCCCCTTCATTTGCCATTCCCCTTAGTCTACTCACCATTCGTTCTTTAATCGACTCCAGGCCTTAGGTATCGACTCCTCCTCCAACCCGACAACTTCGCCTTATGTCCGCAGAGAACCCATGGAAACCGGGCAGGGATTTCATTAAAGGGTGACCTGCCCACCATCTCAGTTTTCTAGAAAGTTTATTTCTATCGGCCGCTCTCCACAGGAAACCCTGCGATCTTCTGGCTAATGGTGGAGGATGCCCGATCGTCCAAATATCTGGAGACAAACTAGGTTGGATCTTTTCAAACCATCTGCCCCACTACCACGTCAGCATATGGCCCTTTGGGTATTGTGCATGCAATGGATGGGGATGCAGAATAACTCTGATACCAAATAATCGAACCAACTCAGGAAGATGGCAAAGGTGCTGTTTTATTAACAATGACCTAAAACAGAGAGCTGCAACGGACATCAATGGATGTTCCCTCGAGGTCTCACTGCATTTCTAATAAGAACATCCTTATATGCAAAAACTACATCAGACGTGACATCATAATACGTGTCAAATAATAACAAACCTATCAAAGGCTGTGATAGGCTTAAGGGGAGCATCTAAGTATACATTGCATAGGATCTAGGATTGAGATTGGCTGCCCACTGTCAGCTGGACAATTTATGCCTACCTCTAAAAACAGGTCATCTTCAACACTATTATGTACACAGTTTATCATTGGACTTCAAACTATAAGTCCCTTTGTTATACGGCCCTCTATAATCGGTTAGCATGCTTGTGCCATGTCTGGAACATTCGGTACACTTAGAAGCACGTAAGCTCAGACCCAGGTGCCAGGAGGTGGACTTCATTTTACCACCCCACCCAATTAGCCCAACATCTCTCATCACTCAAGCCTTCTGCCATGAAGATTCTTTTTGAACATGGCCTTGCAAAGTATTGTCTCTGGGAATATATGGGAGAAGCGAGCACTCACTATCGTTGTTCTAGGAATCTACGCTCAACTCTATTTCCATCCTTGGCTCACATGACGGGAGAACATTATTTGGTCTATTCTGCAGCATTTAAATGTCTTAAATGAATAAAACTTGGAACTCTTGTTGTTCTTTCTTTGCACCTTAAAAAGGGATGTCATGCCAGTCAGCAAATATGAAGAACTTCGCCCACGCCCAGCCCTACAATGGAAGTCGGTACAGCTATTCACCTATGGATGCAAGAAACCACTACCTGTAAGAGGCTCTTTCAAAACAAGACTTACATATATGAAGAAAGCTGCTGTACATGAGAATGCATAGTAGATGCAGGGATCAAAACCTTACTCATCTGCCCAACAGCAGGTAAACTGAAGCTCATTTATTTCACCTTTGCAGTACACACACAAGATATCGACTGCTTATTGGAAAAGTGCAAGAAACTATTCCACGGGATTGGATGCCTGAAATGACACACAGTGAAACTCTACATTGAACCCACCATGGAACAAAGAGCGGTCAGACAACGAAGAGTGCCATTTCACATGAGGGCAGCTTTGGAGGCCGAACTAAACACATTAGAATACCTCCACATCATCAAAAAAACCAAAGGCTGACACTGTGGATATCCCCCAAGGTAGACACAGAAAAACCAAAACAGCCCCAGGTGGTGCGCATCTGTATTGATATGCATCTACCCAATGTAGCCATATGACGAGAGAGACGCATCACTCTGGCCATTGACAAACTGATTGTGGACCACACAGGGGTCACTGTTTTCAGCAAGCTAGAACTAAGGTTAGGATACCATCAAATCTGCCTGGTCAGGGAGTCCTGCTACATTACAACCGTCTCCCCCCAACTGGGTGAAAATCTTCAAGCACAAAATCAGTAAAGTTCTACAGGATTTCGCTGGGGTCACAAATGTGAGTGTCAACATTTTGGTTTACGGGAAGACCAACGAAGAACACAACTCACGACTGGCTGCTGTGCACCAGCAGCTTGAGGACTCGGGGCTCACCCTCCATGCGGAGAAGTGTGACTTTGGAAAATCGAGACTTAGCTTCTTCGGGTATGTTTTCAATGAGAAAGGAGTATCCCAATACAGAACAAGGTGGCGGACATAAAAAATGCCTGATCGTCCACTGGCGCCTCCGAGGTCTGCAGCTTCCGTGGGATGGCAACCTACAGTGGAAGGTTCATCCTTGACCTAGCCACCACAGCCAAACTCCTGTGGGAACTCACCATGACAAGAGCAGCGTGACCAGGGGCGGTTCAAGGATTTGTGCAGCCATTTTACAAACAACCTAACACTCAGGCAGGATCATGAAAAATCTATGTTATCAGGTATAGATAAAAATAATGACCATAAGACACGCCCACACCCTAGTGCTTCCCACCCAGAACCACACACACACCGCTGTGAGCAATTTTACTGGGGGTCACTAGGATGGCTTACATTTGGCATCTTAAAAGGATGCAGGAAGTATGCATCAACTTTATTCCACCAACTCGGCTTTCTCTCTAACAGCACTTCCAGATTTTATTTGTAGTTATCCCAAGCTTTGTCTGCAGTATCTTTGCCCTAAATTAACTGCATCTGTTCCATCATCATGCAACAGTGCATTATGCCTTAATTCACTAAATAGGTACGGCACTGGCAGAAACTGTACATATTTTATTCACAAACAGAAGCACAGTATTTGCCCCAGAAGTTCAAACGTCCTTATGTACAGGGAATGTGCAATACGGTCATCATCAGAGAAAGCGACCATCCACACAAAGACCAGGCGCAGCACAGGAAGCAGCACAGACAACAACACTGCATGTTACTGTCACACAGCGAACATGACAGCATGGTTAGCAGCCATGCCAGCATCCCCCAAAGACACCCATAACAGCCACTATAAAGGCAACAGCATTGCAACGTTCCCCAGATTATGCATACAGAGGAGCAGCTACATGTCTCTGCAGGAAATCCCGCCCCCCCACCTCCTGTATGTTGGAAGCTTGAGATTGTGCCATGCTTGTCACCAGCAGTTGTGACTATACCACAGTGAATGTTCGAAAGAAGATACCCACTGAGAAGACCTTACCAGATGTATTCCCAAAGAGACAACAATCTGAGGGAGGAACTCCCTGAAGAAATATGAAAAGGAGCAAGAAGAGGAGCTGGCGACATCATGTAAAATGAGCATGAAGCACTGAGAAGACTGGCTGAAGAGAATATATGGACTTTATAGAACCTGATGATGAAGTTAAAAATCGAGTTAACTTTCATATGCGAAAAAGAAGATTGCACATGTGTGACACACTGCAAGAAATGCAAGCCATTCAATAACTGTACACATGCAGCAAAGCAAGTAGATTAAGTAATCTTAGAAGCTGGCTATGAGTAGTGAATAGACTGCAGGTGGACCCGCCATTGTAGAGGAGCTGGACATCAGTCTCATGAATTTAGTAAATGCGGACTCATGGAGAAGAAAGACAGAGAACTGTGTCGCAGGAAGAACTAGCTGTGATCGCAGACTTGAATGGTGAAGCTTTCTGGCATAGTGTCAAGGCTGAAGACTGCTTATCTATTCTTGAATGCAGCAAACATGAGTATCTGATTCATCCTTTGTTAGCGTGCAAAGAAAGTACACCATGCGTCCCAAGTTGTATTCATTTAAGACATATAATTACTGTAAAACGGACCAAATCGTGGTCTCCTGTCATGTGAGCCAAGGATGGAAATAGAGTTGAGCTTGGAGTTCTAGAACAATGATAGTGCATGCTCGCACTGCCTCATATTCTCACAGACATGAATACGCTGGCCAAGTACAAAGACAATCTTCATGGCAGAAGGCATGGGTGATGGGAGACGTTGGGCTAATTGGGTGGAGAGGTAGAGTCAAGTCCACCTCCTGTCACCAGGGTCTGAGCTTACGTGCTACTAAGTGAACCGAATGTTCCAGACATGGCACGAGCGTGACAACCAATTTTAGAGGGCCATACAACAAAGGGCCTTATAGTCTGAGAACCACTGATATACTGTGTACTTAATAGTGTTGAAGATGACTTGCACTAGAGGTAGGCATAAGTTGTCCACCTGACAGTAGATATTCAATCATAATCCCACCCCTTATAGAAAGTATACTTAGATGTTCACCTTGAGTGTATCACAACAACTTGTAGGTTTTTCTCATTTGCCACATAGTATGATGTCACGTATGACACATTTTTTGTATATAAATGTGTTTTTATGTGAAATTAATTGAGAGCTTGAGCGAACATTTGTTGATGTCCATTGTAACTTCCTGTTTTAGACAATTGATAAATTAAACAGAACATTTTGCCATCTACCTGAGTTGGTTCGATTATTTGGTGTTAGACTTATTCTGCATCCCATCCATTGCATGCATGCTATCCAGTGGGCTCTAAGCTCAAGTGGTAGGACTGCATATGGTTAAAAGTTCCAAACTAGTTTGTCCCCTGTTTTTTGGATGATCTGGCATACTCCACCGTTAGCTGGAAGGGTGCAGGAGAGCAGCCACATAGAAATAAACTTGCAAGAAGAACCAAGATGGTGGGCAGGTCCCCCTTTGACAAAATCCCTGCCCAGTTTCCTAGGCGCTCTGCGGACAGAAGGCAAAGTGATTGGATTAGAGGAGATGATACCGAAGGCCTCAAGTTGATTAACGAACGAATGGTAAGTAGACTAAGGGGAATGTCAAATGAAGGGATGGCGTTATGATCATTTTTGAGTAACATGAAATATTGTTTAAAGTGAAGAATAGCACCTAGAATCCTAGCTCAAAGGAGTTCAGAAGCAGATGTCTCAAATCCCAATGGGGGTAGAGAAGAAAAATATAACGCATGAACAGGTAAATGTATGGTGATGTCTCAAACCCTGTATAGGGTATAAAGTAAAGGCGAGAGGAAAAGAAAAGTTGATCACAGTGTTTATTAATGTGTAAAGTCGACTAGTCTGCATGCTGTTTGTTGAGTAAAAATATCGAAGATCGATATATGGAAGTTGTGGAGTAATTGAGAAAAGTTAAGGAGCTATAGTGACTATCTAGTGAAGAGGTTGATACCAATCCAAAACGCAGATAGCTAATTGAGAAATTAGAGGTTTGAGCGGAGATGGATGGCGCACGCTCACCATTGAAAAAGTGGTGATTTGCCAAAAGTATATATGTTTATTTCATAAGTCTGGAGTATTGACAGTGAATTGAGACTTGTCATTATGGGAGACACTCCTCTTATGCAAGACACCAGTGGGCCTCATTACAAGTTTGCCGTTCCGGGATCGACTGTACCAGTACCCTGTGACCTGGGGGGCAGAGCGGCACCCGCGAGCACAGCATGTCAGATGCACCGGCACCATTCTGAATGGAGCCGGTGCATCCGACCTCCCCATTCCCATTGAGCCCTATGGGGCTCAAATGGGAATGGGGAGCATGTTTTTTCAGGTGCCCGCAATGCGCAAATACTGGGTCTGGCGGGGCCAGATTGCCCTGGTAATTGCCCATTCGCAGGTGCCAGAAAACAATCACAAGTTTGGCAGCAGCCTGCCGGTTTCACCAGCAAGGCTGCTGCCAAACTTGTAATGAGACCCACTACCAGAGCACATGCCCAAGCTCTAACAGTATAGTCTAGAATGGGTGAAAGGTACAGCAGATAAGATGTTCATGCCTTGGCCACAAGGGAGATCGCTGGTAAAAGCAGTATTGCAACACATGATCACATACTTGCACGCTGCGTACACGGGAAGAAATTAGGGAACAGGTTAGCAATTCTAGAGCTCTGGAAAATGTACCCGGAAGAGAAGGAAGATAGTCACCTGAGGAGAGGATGCTTTGGGCCTCATTACACGGTAGGCGGTAAACCATGGCGCTATTAGCGCCAAGGTTCATGCCGGTAATTTACCGGTACCGCCTTGGAGGAAAGCGGAATTACCTCCCCATTCCAAGGTTGGCGGACGGTAATTCCCCCTTCCACCATTGCCCTTCCCCATTCCCATTTTTTCCCCATAGGGCTCTATGGGAATGGGGAAGGTGCTAATTACGGTACCGCAAATTGCGGTACCGTAATTAGCTCCACTGGTCCCTTTGCGGGTTGGTTTTTAACGCCTGCAAAAAGCAGGCGTTAAATTCCCCAACCCGCAAAGGGACCTCGTAGTAAGGCGGTAAGGATTTACCGGTACCGGTAAAATACCGGTTACAGTAAACCCTTACCGCCTACCGTGTAATGAGGCCCTTAGTCTTATAGAAAGGAGAAAGGTGTTGAGCCCTCAGTTCCGCTTACTGCGCCTGAAGAAAAAGGTTCTAGTACAGAAGAAATAGGGTTGTATCCTTTAAAGGAGTGGAACGTGGCGACGGGGTATAGTAATCCAAGATACAAGACGTCTGCTTATAGCAGCAATGATAGTCCAGAGGAGAATAAGAGAGAAGAGATCTGCAAGATCATACAAGACAAAGAAGGAAAGAGTGAACAATTGAATATATCGAAAGGAATAGATAGGGAAATTAAAAGATGGAAATGAGAGAAGGATAGAGCTGACGAGATAGCACTCATGCAGAACAAATGGATGGGTGGACAGATATTACTTAAAATCGATAGGAAAAGCATTGAGGAAGTAAGGCAAAGAGAAGATAAGGATGAACAAGATAGAGGGATAAAGAACAATAGAAGAGATTGAAGGAAGATGAGCAGAAAAGGAAGAACAGGGAGCAACGAGAACAGATGTATCAAGAGGAGCAAGAGAAAAAAGAAGAAAGGGCAGAAGATAAAGAAAATATGACAATGGGCAGAGAGCGAAAGGAGACAGTGAGAGAAGAGAAAAAAAGAAAGATTAGGAGGAAGCGCAGAAATGAATGAACAAAAGAATATAGAGACGAAGGCAAGAAGAGGAAAGAAGGGAAGGAGTAAGGAGGGAAGAACAAAGGCAAGAGGAAGACAGAATTAGAAGAGAAGTGAGAAAGTGATGAGAACAAGATGAAGAAATAGAACACGGAAGGAGACAGCAGAGTCTTGATGCAAGTCATATTTGTAAGGAACAACTAAGGCCAGGCCCGGAAATACAATGGGACAGAACAGAAGAGTTCCTTCAGATAAAGGAAGTATCGCTAGGAGCATCTAGAGTTGCATTAGACGAGGAAAGATTTGATGTGGGAAGTATCGGAGAGGATCAATATGGCCTATCATGAATTAAAGGAAGGTAGCAGCTATGGAAGGTGAGGGAGGAGGAATCAATCCCTAGAATTTCAATCACAAAGCTAAGAAGAAATTCTGTTCGGTCATGAACATAGAGCATTCACCCTAAACAGATTTAACCTAGACAAAGGCAAAGGTGATGATAGTCATCCTAGTTGGGGACAAGAAATGAAAGACGAGGAAAGGGAGTACATCCTCGAGGCATTAGGAGGGAGTGCATGTGCCCCCGAAGGAAGTCTGCAATTAGACAAAGAAGTAAGATGGTCGGATCTACAAAAAAACTAAGGATAGGACACCAGATCCCATACCATATCCAGAGCGTCCCCAAAAACGATTGTATAGTGAGAAAGGAGAATCAGCACCATATGTGAGAAGATTAACGTTGCTACCATCAAGGAGCCGTACAGGCACCATTGTCCCTGCAATCGATAGACTAACGATGGGAACCGACTGCGGGATGAGGTTTACGCAATTTCCCTTATTGGAAAAAGGGGAAGCAAGACCACAGTAGAGGCTATGGCCGCAGATGGACAAGTATAATCGGTGTGCAGTCAAAATATCGAAAGACAAAAAATCGAGAAAAAAACAAATTATTTACTTTTTTATTTATATTTATTTTTTGGCTCTCGTATATAAAAAAAGGTAAAAACCAAAAAAAAGGGGGGTTTGGGGGATATCCCCCATTTCGATTATAAAAAACATATTAAAAAAATTCGACTTTTTGTTTTTCAAGGTTTTTTTTTCTTGATATTATGACGTTCGACTTTTTTTTTTCGCTGTTATGACTATGAACCAGTAAATCTAATATGTAAACTCCTGAGTTTGACTTTGGGTGCTGGGAAATGAATAAACGAGTTAGAAAAAATGACAGGAGGAAATATGCTGGCCATAGGGGACATAAAGGATCTCCTGGCAGCTATCCTTGGAGAAAGGGCTGATGACATATGGAGGAGAGCAGGGTATTCAAGTGTGACAGCACAAAACACAGCACATGACGGAGCGCCGTTTAATAACTGCAGAGCAGACGTATGGAGGGCCCTCATGTCGGAATAGAAACAATATTATGCCTCCTATTGTAACAATTGTATGTGTATTGGCCTACGCCAAGTTGTCTAAACATCATGTGCGAACAAACTCCACGGCAAGGTCTTGACCTTAGAGAAACCAATGTAAGCCGCCATCTTGGATTGAGCCGCCATTTTAGGTTCTCTTGTTATGTAGAAGTCACCCTGAACATCAAAATGGAGGCCAAATGACATTCTGAGTAAGATTCTGGCCGTTGTGACCTCCGTACAACTGAATAATTAATATGCCTGCAGGCCACTTGTCGGGGTCGCGAACAGAGACCTTGTCCTACCGTTGACCTATATGGAAATGTACTACTTATATCAGCGAAACTAATCGAAATGCATATGCATATATTAAAGGATTGACCTGGCAAGAGCCGAATAGCTATCCGTTTGTCAATTGACTTGGTAACTGTTGTAGCTTGAAATAAAGCACTTGTATGTTTCTTTGTAACCTGTGTTGGTGTGTTTCTTTTCGGGCTTCCCGGCCTCATATTATTTTTCTGTTTTCACACTCAGGGTACAGTATTCCAATACATCAGATATGGGTGCAATTATGACACGTAAGATGAAGGAAAATGAATACCCTATTGCTTACATTCAGGATAGTCAAGCAAAATTGCAACTTGAAATTCATGAGCCGTAGGAAAAAACAGTGACATTATTGTACCACATTTTTTGTCACGGGTTGCCTGAGCCAGTACATAGACACATGACGAAACAAGTGGTAACGGAAGCGAAACTGTGGGCTGATACACAGTTGATAATATTACACCATGTTCAGTTATTACAAGAGAAAAATAGGAAGAAGGATGAGACTAGGAAAATCGAGGAAGCCAAGTTAGTACTGAAAAAATGGTCTAAATTTGCAATAGAAGGGGCGGTATTGTCAGTTGTTGCAAGAGAAGAATAGGAAGAAAGATGAGACTAGAAAAATCAAGGAAGCTAAGCTAGTTGAAAATAAAATGTCAAAATTTGTCATAGAAGGGGCGGTATTGACAAGCGGAGAAGGATTGGGAATGCAGGAAGCAATGGGTACATCGCAGGTAAATAATCAGTGCCCGATAGACCAAGATGTTCATAGGTCCATGCCATGAGGCAGAGGTATTGGCTATAGAGGAAGAGGCAGATGATTCCAGAATAATCAAGGTGCGTTTCAGAATACACAGAATGAGAATCAGAGTTCCCAAGGAGGATTTAACCAAGGGGGACTGATCAGACGGGAAACGCCAGTAAGTTGGACTTGTGGGATGACAAGGCACATTACACGCGTATGTGGGCGCCAAGAGAATGTACAAAATGGCCAATTTTCAAGAGTGGGGACAGCTTATTTTCCACCATATAACACACAAACTAGGGAAGGGTTTGCCCAAGATCACTCAGTGTGTCAGACACAAGCACCGCGAGTATAGCAAGTACAGCAACAAGAGCGAGTGCAAATGAATCCACCACAAGGGCAGTCGCAAAAAGCCTGCATGCAGACACAGCAATATGCAAACACAGGACAAGTGATACACTAGAATAGGAGGTGTCACTGGGGTAGGAGGAAATCCTTTCACATGGATGGCGATGAGCCTGTACCCACAATAGTACAGCTCACAGGGTGTCTTGATGTGTTGTATACTATCTGTGACACCAGACCCCTAACAGGAAGCAAGGCTCAATGTGATGATAGGAGGCTAATTTTTTTCTTTTCTCATAGACACTGGAGCTACTCATGGATGTATACGAGAGGGAAAATATCCAATGTCAGGAATTGCCATGAATGCTCAAGGGTTCTCTGGAGCAACAAATGAAGTTGCTTTTACTGATGAATTACCGGTTTCTATATAGGAGAGTGTGATGTGTCTGTTCCTTTGTTATTCTCATGACAGACACCAGTTAACATTTTGGGAAGAGAGTTGATGACAAAACTTAACATGATCATTTCATTTACTGATCAAGGAATAGTGTGCTTCACTCCAGGAATACACTATTTAAACGTGGGTAAATGTATACTGGCATTCACAGGGCAAGTAGCTCTGCAAGGCGTTCCAGTAGATCCAGAGGTTTTTATGTATGTGGTGAGCATTCTACTAACATGGCTACCTGGCGTAGTGGGAAAAATTGTAAGGATACCTGATGAGTTTTTTTAGACCACAAATACCTATGGATGAAGAGGGGGACAGACTATCCCTATAGAATTAGAAGCAGCCATAGTATGAAGGGAAATGGCAATGCTCGAAGGAGTAGACTATGACAGTAGTCCATGGAGGACAGTGCTAGCTCTTGAGGAAGCGTGCAAATTGACTGAGATAACTGATGATGACATGTTTAAGGAAGACCGAACAGATGATGGAGTAGTGTTCTTTATGAGCATGAAATACTGAATAAGAATAGAGAAAAGGGAGGTCCCACAGTCAATAGCGATAATGTGGCTGCACCCAGCATATTTTCAGGAAGACTTGGAGAAGGTGCCAAGCGTCCTTTGGACCGCTGGCCCTTATGACGTAGGATTATTAAAGGGAATAGGGGAAGTTAAAATAAAGCTGAAGCCAGGAGCGATTTCACCTCAAGCAAAGTGGTCCCCCATGTCTCGAGAGGCTGATGAAGGTATATTTCAGACTAATCAGCACTGATGAAACAAGGAATTCTGGAGCCATTGGAATCATCATGTAACACAGCATTGTTTCCGAGTAAAACATCTAAAGGAGGGTTGTAGAAATGTATACAAGATATGAGACTGATTAATCAGATTGTAGATGCAGAGTTTCCTTTAGTTCCTAACCAGGCGACAATATTGTGCAGTATCCCAGTGGAGGCTCGATATTTCATGTTGATTGATTTGAAAAATTTGTTTTTCTTGATCCCTTTGCACAAAGACTCACAAGATTTGACTTCCTTTACATTCTGACAAACTCAATTGAAACATACTTGTTTGCCCCAGTGGTATTGTGAGTTCCCATTGATCTTCAACAGAGTCCTACATATGGATTTAGGCAACATTGATCTTAAGAGTACGGTGAAACAATATGTAGATGACATTTGAATTTGTAGCACCACGAAAGACGAGTGCAAACAGGATTATATTCAGTTGATGACTATTCTAGCAGACAAGAGATACAAAGTTGACACAGAGAAGTTACAATACTTGCAAGAAGGGGTGTTCTACATAGGGCAGTTGATTTCACATGAAGGAAAAAAGGTGACACCTGAAAGAGCTGAGGCAATTATGAAAACCGCAAAGCCGAATACTGTGAAACAGATGGAACAGGTTTTGAGGCTATGCAGCTATGTTAGAGCCTGGGTGTTTGATTATAGTACATACACAAGACCCCTTTTGCAAGCTTTAAAGAAAAAACAAAAGGACAAGGTAAAAAGAGAATGGACTGAGGAAATGAAGGAAGGGTTGGAGGAGCTGCAAAAAGCTATTTGTAGGGTCCCTGTTTTGGAAATTCCCAATTATGCTGAGGAATTTTATTTATTTTCGCACACAAATAGGACAGTCATGATAGCAGTGCTTACACAGAGGACCACATTGGGCTACAAGCCTTTACCATATTACAGTGTGATTCGAGACCCAGTTATGAGAGGGCACTTTCCCTGCAAACAGCCATTGGCAGCCGGCACATTTGCAATAGAAAAGTCTACAAGTATTGTGATGGGCTACTCTATGACTCTCTTTGTGAAGCATGCTCTGTTTGCCATTTTAGAGATACCAAAAGGTACATTGACATCCCAAAGAGCTTCAGTTTATGAAGTAATTATTTCAAATCCGACGATTAAGATTGTGAGATGTAAAATAATGAATCCTGCCACATTTATAGCTGAGCCAATAGCAGACAGCGATCATGTGCATGACTGTGCTAATTATGTTGAATTTTTTAATGATATACCCAGAGTGAAGGAAAGGCTTTAGCTGGAGGGGAGATTCTCTGTGTGAATGGTTCTTCAAAAATTGATCAGACTAGTGGGGAAAGGTATTCAGGCGCAGCGGTAGTAAGACACAGATTAAATGGAGAATTTGAAGTTGCAGCAAGAGCAAGACTACCATTTCACTTTTCAGCGCAAGCAGCAGAATTGGTAGCGCTTATTGTCGCAGGAAGAGACGGTGTATAGTGACACCGCCTATGTGACATCATCTGTACAAGCAGGATTAGCACATTGCAAAAGGAGGGGCTAACCCTGTGTGGACGGCACTCCAGTGCAGCACACATCCTTATTGGACAGGCTTATTAAGGCACTACAGCTCCCAGTGGCCATAGTGGTCGTTTAATGCGCAGCTCACACATAGCAAACAGATATAATCTCTTGCAGGATTGAAGCCGCAGACGAAGAAGCCAAAAGGGTTGCATAGTATCCATACATTTTGAGTTTTGATGCTGAGAACATTAAAGAGAAAGTAGTCACAACCAAGTTAATACAAGAAGGGTTTAATAAGTTATCGATAACCCAACTAGTGGAGATTCAAGGGAGTGCACCACAGGATGAGCAGGAATTATGGAAGCGAAGGGGGTGTTCTTTATCCCCCCACAGAAGCATTATGGTGACAAGATCGCACTAGAAAGCTGGTCATGCCAGTAGCGTTATTAAAGGTTGCACTTGAATAGCTACATTACCCAGCGCATGTAACTAGGGAGAGTCGTGCTGCTACAATTGCGAAAGACTGGTTCATTGTGAATTTGTTGGAACACGTTGAACTATTTGTAGTGAACTGCATCGTGAGTCAAAAGTTTACTGATGGGCATACACTGAGACCAATTAGAGGGGTAATACCTCGACCGAATGGTTAGTTTCAGCATTTAAATATCGACTATGTTGGTATGCTGCAGGGGTATAATGGATATAGGTATTTATTTGTGATGGTGTTCCATTCTCTAGGTGGATTGAGGCAGGTCAATGTACACACCCTAAGTCCACTTTTGCAGCAAAGTTTTTAGTGCCCAATATCTTTCCGAGATGGGGTGTGTGTGAAGTGCTGAGATCCGCCAATGGGCCACATTTTGTGAATGAGGTATTTGAACAGATAGGGCTTCTATTGATTGACGTTGAAGAAGGGATGGCTGTACTGCCTACCCTTAGCTTTATATGCCCTTCAGAATCAGCCTGGCTCAGACCACCACCATACCGCTCATGAACTGGTGACAGGGCTGTGAATGAGAGTGCCTCTTACACCTCCGTCTAGAAGTAGAAGTGATGCCCAGAGTGTAGCTAAAAGAAGCAGAAGTGATGCCCAGAGTGTAGCTAAAATGTTAGGTGATGAATTGCATGACTATTTCACATGTATGACCTCAGCATCTATCTCATTTCAGATCAACTCAAGCATCAGGGGGGGTCGGTCTCAAAACACAGATGAAGACAATTTAACAACCAGCACAACTGAACTTCTACCGGCACCAAACTTATATGGCGGTGATTCTGTCTTAATTAAAAACTTCACTAGGAAGTGGCATGAACCACAATTTAATGGCCCCTTTTGCGTTGAAAATATAACCCCTTCAGCTGTAAAGGTCCAAGGAAGACAAGCTTGGCTTTACTTGGGTGATGTGAAAGTCTGTAAAGGTGGACGATCCAGAAGCAAGACAAGAAAAATAATTTCAGCGTGTGCAGACTTGATCGATGACAAAGAAGAAGGACAATGAAGTGAGAACTTGTGATTGATGCAGATTTAATTTGGACTAAAACTCCGGTGATACTCCTTGTAGATATTTTAGCAGGAGTACAGAGACATGCAGTGAGTTTTAGTTGGCCAAAAATGAACTCTTTAAACACATTGAAGCATCAAAATGATGCCTAAATGTCAGTTCTTGATCAGAAATTGGAATCTAGATCAGTATCCAGATTCATTTTGTGGTGCATACCTGTTCTAAGAAGTTAACCCTATCGTACTCACTGATAGTGATGTGCATAGGCTTTTGCTTGCTGTTTTTATATTTATACTTGAAGCTTATCCTGGTCTTGTAAAAAGAGACCTTGATATTCACACTTTTTTTTCACAGGATCCTAAAAATGGCTCTGTGACTAGAAGGCTGCTAATTGCGATCATTGAACAGATCTTGCAGCTGCAAGTGTAAAATAATTTAACAAATGATATCAAGGACTAGAGAATGAACAGACACCAAAATGTCACAAAAGGTGGTTGCCTATGTTTTTGTGTATACTATGTATACTGTATACTGTATGCCTGCATGATCACGCTCTTTGTCTTTCTATTTCTCCTCTTTCACAGTCTTTATCATACTAGTACTCCCATGAGGCAAAGGCCCTTATAGTTCTCTAATATACGGGAACTGCTTTTGATTTGTTTACACCGACTGACACAGAGCCCCCAAGATTCCCTCCACTAGGAGAGCTGCTTTTGATTTGCTTCATGAGTATTACACAACTTTTACATTTGGGAGACATACAGAGGAAGATAATGCAGCACAGTTGGGCAATAACATGTGGTATCAGCATATGAAAAAAGTGGGAGAGAAAACATCTAACGATATTTGTTACGTATGCCATCTCATACCCTATGGCATGAAGGCAATGCAACATTTAATCGCCAAAGAATTTCCAGAACACGATACCAGGTGCCTCGTTCATCTTGCTGCATGTATGGCCAGAGGACAATTTCAAGGAAGTTGAGCTACATTACGATGGAGATCAAAATGGTTGTTTCAGTTCCAGGATGATTATATCAAGACTTCAAAGATGGAAAAGCAACCTGGATGGGAGAGCAAGATGCTTGTGTATCCTGCAGAAGGACACGAAGAGGTAGTCGTGAAAAACATGAAGAGAATGGAATGCCCTGATATAACAGAGATAGCTGGATCACCTGGATGTTGAGAACATACCCAAGTCTTAGTATACGGAGAAGTGAGGAACGAGAAAGGATAGGAAGGAAGACTGATGTCCTGTGCAGCTCATCTACTAAAGCCCAAATATGTGCAGGAAGTACAAAGAGTAAAAGATGGGTTCTTGAAGTCATGGGCTAAGCATGCCAAACTGCTGACATGGGAAGACGAATCAGGTCCAATGGTTGTGATTCCATTGGCGAATTCCACGCTGTGCTTCCGAAGAGAAGAAAAGAAGCATGTGGGAGATAACATAGGCTGCAAAACTACAGTTGACGTTTCCAAAATGGGAGCTGGGAGAAGCTGTCCTAATGGATCGATATTGGCTTGAGGGCTTAGGTCTTACATGAAGCTGCCCAAGGATTGGGGAGGAACGTGTTCCTTGGTGCTCATCCATGTTCCAGCATTAGTGATTCCTCAGAGTGACCTGTACATTGGAGAATTTCCAAAAGTAGGTCCGATAGCACAGCCAGTAGAACGCTCACTATGACATCTGTGCAGAGCCTGCTTATGCAGGTTCGTATCCCGGCAGGGCCAAACTCAGCCTTTCATACTTCCGAGGTCGATAAATGAGCACCACACACTGTGGGTAATAAGCAGCGCTCAGATGCCTGAGGGTTTGTAGCGCTATATAAATGCTAAATAATAATAATAATAATAATAATTATTATTATTATTATTATTATTATTATTATTATTATTATTATTATTATTATTGTATTATTAGGTGCTCATTTAAGAAGGAGAAGATCACTTGAAGTTCTCAATCAAACCAAGAGAGGGAATTAGTTCTCAGCCAAATCAATAGATGCATATGACTATATTCCTTATGAACACAGGTTATTCAGCAACACAGCTTCAGTATTCAGTTCTATCTTCATGCCTGGGATACAGACACTGGCCAATGACAAATGGTTCAAAATTACCAGATGGAAGCTTCTGCAGACAATCAACAACACCATAAAGGGATTCAATGCTATCAAGGAAGAATTGAGGGCCATACAACTGATGACCCTACAGAACAGATATGTCCTTGACATGATCACAGCGATTGAAGGAGGAGTTTGTGCCAAAAATCGGGCAATCATGTTGCACATTGATACCTTCTAATGATGGCGAGAATTTTACCGTGACAGAGGCCATAACATTGCTGATGAACTTGCATAATCATCTGGAAGATGAGACAGAGGACATTATAGATGATAGATGGTTTGTATCCATATTCTCATGGATTCTTCAGTCAATGGCAAACATCTTCAAGTTTCTTGAAGCACTAGTGCTCATGGTGATGTTTGACTTCTGTGTGATGAAGATAATAATTGCACAGTGTAAGAAGGCAGCAAAGAAAGCAGTGGGAATGAAGATCATGATCAATGTCGAATCAGGGTTTGGACCCAAGGTATTTACTGATGAAGATGTCAGAAAATACATAGAGGACAGCATTGTAGCACCTGAAGGGACGAAGTTCCTGTATCCAAGGAATCACAAGACGTACTTGGGATGATGAGTTTATTATAATCCAAATGGACAGTGTATCTACATGACCTGGAGTGTGGATGACCATGTTAAATCAGCTGGCACCATGATGGGCTGATGAAGATCTGGACTCTAACAAAGCACTTCTTCAAGAGAAGGTATCAAGATGTTGAAACTGGCGAGGAGGTGGTCGATTAATCAACCAGGGGGGGATTGTAGAAGAGTAGCTGCATGCCTCTGCAGGAAATTCTGCCTCCCTACCTCCTGCATGCTGGAAGCCTGAGATTGTTCCATGCTTGACACCAGCAGTTGTGACCATATCACGGCGAATGTTCAAAAGAAGATACCCACTGAGAAAACCTTACCAGATGTATTCCTGAAGAGACGAAAATCTGAGGGAGGAACTCCCTGAAGAAATATGAAACAGAGCAAGAAGAGGAGCTGGTGACCTCACAAAAGACGAGCATGATGCATTGAGAAGACTGTTTGAACAGAATATATGGACTCTATTGAACCTGATGAAGTAGTTAAGTAACGAGTAAACTTTCATATGCAAAAAAAAAGATTGCATGTGTGTGATACACTGCAAAAAATGCAAGTCGTTCAATAACTGTACAGATGCAGCAATGCAAGTAGATTAAGTAATTTTAGAAGCTGGCCATACGTAGTGAATAGACTGCAGGCGGAGCAGCCATTGTATAAAAACTGGAAATCGGTGTCATGAATTTAGTAAACATCGCCCCATGGAGAAGAAAGGCCAAGAACTGTGTCGCAAAAAGAATTAGCTGAGATTTCGGACTTAAAAGGCGAAGCTGTCTGGCCTGGTGTCAAGGCTGAAGGCAGCCAAGACAGGTTACCTATTCTTGCAGGCAGCAAACGTGAGAAGCTGAATAATCCCTTGTTAAGGTGCAAAGAAAGAACACCATGCGTGCCAAGTTGTATTCATTTAAGACATTTAATTACTGCAAAATGGACCAAATCGTGGTCTATTGTCACGTGAGTCAAGGATGGAAATAGAGTTGAGCTTGGAGTTCTAGAAAAATGATAGTATGTAATTGCATTCCCTTAAATTCTCACAGACAAGAATCCGCTGCAAGGCCAAATGAAAGACAATCTGCATGGCAGAAGGCATGGGTGATGAGAGACGTTGGGCTTATTGGCTGGGGAGGTAGAGTCAAGTCCACCTCCTGGCACCTGGGTATGAGCTTACATGCTCTTAAGTGAACCGAATGTTCCAGACATGGCACATGCGTGCCAACCAATTGTAGAGGGCCATATAATGAAGGGCCTTATAGTCTGACAGCCAATGATATACTGTGTACTTAATAGTGTTGAAGATGACTTGCACTAGAGGTAGGCATAAGTTGTCCACCTGACAGTAGATATCAAATCATAATCCCACCCCTTATAGAAAGTATACTTAGATGTTCCCCTTGAGTGTATCACAAACCCTTGTAGGTTGTTCTCTTTTGCCACATTGGATGACTTATTGTTGACACATTTTTTGTCAGTTGATGTCTTTTGTAACTCCCTGTTTTAACAATTGATTATAAAACAGACAACTTTGCCATCTTCCTGAGTCAAGGATGGGAGTAGAGTTGAGCTTGGAGTTCTAGAACAATGATAGTGTGTAATTGCATTCCCTTATATTCTCACAGACAAGAATATGCTGCAAAGCCTAGTTGAAAGACAATCTTCATTGCAGAAGGCATGGGTGATGAGAGGCATTGGGCTAAGTGGCTAGGGAGGTAGAGTCAAGTCCACCTCCTGGCACCTGGGAATGAGCTTACATGCTCTTAAGTGAACCGAATGTTCCAGACATGGCACGAGCGTGCCAACCCATTGTAGAGGGCCATATAACATAGGGCCTTATAGTCTGACAGCCAATGATATACTGTTTCTTAATAGTGCTGAAGATGACTTGCACTAGAGGTAGGCATAAGTTGTCCACCTGACAGTAGATATCCAATCATAATCCCACCCCTTATAGAAAGTATACTTAGATGTTCCCCTTGAGTGTATCACAAACCCTTGTAGGTTGTTCTCTTTTGCCACATTGGATGACGTATTGTTTGACACATTTTTTGTCGGTTGATGTCTGTTGTAACTCCCTGTTTTAGACAATTGATTATAAAACAGACAACTTTGCCATCTTCCTGAGTTGGTTCGATTATTTGGTCTCAGAGTTATTCTGCATCTCATCCATTGCATGCGTGCTTTCCAAAGGGCTGAGAAAACGGGTTCTGGTGGGAGCTTCTCCCTTCCCCAGTCACAGTCTCTTTCCAAATAGGTCAAAGCAAACTTCCAAATTGGGAAAATCAAAGTTCCAAGTTGGCTTCTTGTACTGCCCGGGGAATTCCTTCCTTTTCTTGGCTTTTCACAATGTTCAAAAACACGCTGATGCTGCAATTGGTGAAGCAAAGGTGCGTTAGTCTGTGGCGAGTCCAGTCTTTGCCAGTCAGCTCACTGTTTTCTTGGAGAGTGTTACCTGGAGAGGAGAGTAAAGTACAGAATTGGAACATTTCCCTATTTGCTTGAAGTTATTTGACGAGGTCGCAGAGTACTGGCAGAGTACTGGCACTTTAGCAGGAAGATCAGCCCATTCCATATAATGTGACCGACAGCACGTAGCCCCTGCGCGTGATTCTGAGGCGTGTCCAGTCCTCGCCAGTCCTCGCCGAGGAGTCACAAGGTCTTATGGCATCTGTAACTGCAGCAGAGGATGTCAATCTATCGGCAGCCTCAGGCACAGCCGTACACTCCCACACGAGAGCTTGGAGTTCTAGAACAATGATAGTGTGTAATCGCATTCCCTTATATTCTCACAGACAAGAATATGCTGCAAAGCCTAGTTGAAAGACAATCTTCATGGCAGAAGGCATGGGTGATGAGAGGCATTGGGCTAAGTGGCTGGGGAGGTAGAGTCAAGTCCACCTCCTGGCAACTAGGTATGAGCTTACTTGCTCTTAAGTGAACCGAATGTTCCAGACATGGCACGAGCGTGCCAACCCATTGCAGAGGGCCATATAACATAGGGCCTTATAGTCTGACAGCCAATGATATACTGTGTACTTAATAGTGTTGAAGATGACTTGCACTAGAGGTAGGCATAAGTTGTCCACCTGACAGTAGATATCCAATCATAATCCCACCCCTTATAGAAAGTATACTTAGATGCTCCCCTTGAGTGTATCACAAACCCTTGTAGGTTGTTCTCTTTTGCCACATTGGATGACGTATTGTTTGACACATTTTTTGTCGGTTGATGTCTGTTGTAACTCCCTGTTTTAGACAATTGATTATAAAACAGACAACTTTGCCATCTTCCTGAGTTGGTTCGATTATTTGGTCTCAGAGTTATTCTGCATCTCATCCATTGCATGCGTGCTTTCCAAAGGGCTGAGAAAACTGGTTCTGGTGGGAGCTTCTCCCTTCCCCAGTCACAGTCTCTTTCCAAATAGGTCAAAGCAAAGTTCCAATTTGGGAAAATCAAAGTTCCAAGTTGGCTTCTTGTACTGCCCGGGGAATTCCTCCCTTTTCTTGGCTTTTCACAATGTTCAAAAACACGCTGATGCTGCAATTGGTGAAGCAAAGGTGCGTTAGTCTGTGGCGAGTCCAGTCTTTGCCAGTCAGCTCACTGTTTTCTTGGAGAGTGTTACCTGGAGAGGAGAGTAAAGTACAGAATTGGAACATTTCCCTATTCGCTTGAAGTTATTTGACGAGGTCGCAGAGTACTGGCAGAGTACTGGCACTTTAGCAGGAAGATCAGCCCATTCCATATAATGTGACCCACAGCACGTAGCCCCTGCGCGTGATTCTGAGGCGTGTCCAGTCTTCGCCAGTCCTCGCCAAGGAGTTGCAAGGTCTTATGGCATCTGTAACTGCAGCAGAGGATGTCAATCTATCGGCAGCCTCAGGCACAGCCGTACACTCCCACACGAGAGCAATATCACGGCTGCCACAACATCAGCGTGAAAGATCTGAGCCGGCTCATGTAGAACCAAAGGAACGAGGTAAGACATGCGAAAGAATGAATTATGACAGTGAGAGAGAAACATCGAAACACTGGGCTCAATGGGGAAATTTTGCACTCATACCGTCGGCAGATTTCCCGCCGGCGGTATGAGCGTGAATTTTCGGTGGATTTCCCCCAGCTCAGAGCTGGGGAGAAATCCGCCAAAGCCCTGATTTGGCGGACCCTTAAATCCAGCGGTAACAGCGCTACCGCCGAATTTAAGGGTTACAGCCAAACTCGTGATGAGGCCCTTAGTCTACTTGCATTTCAGCATCTGTACAGTTATTGAACGGTGGATTCTCTGCTGCACTTCATGCACGTGTAATCTTAATTTTAATATTTAAACGTTTGTTTGACTCTTTACTTCATGATTAGTTTCTGTAGTATCCATACACCCTCTTCAGCCAATCTTCTGAGACGTTGTTCATATTCTCTTATGACATCAGAGACTTTGCTCTTTTCTTCTTTTTCATATTCCTTCAGGGAGTTCCACCCTCAGACGGTCGTCTCTTCGCAGATACGTTTGATAGGGTTGTCTCAATTAGTATCTTCTTTTGAATATATGATGCGTTATTGGCACAACTGCTAGTGTAAAGCATGGCATGTTTCAGACTTCCAACATATAGGTGGTAGGGGGTGTGATTTCCTGCAGAGGCATGCAAGTGCTCCTCTACATTCCCCCCTCTGGTTGAGTCCTCGACCAACTACTCAATTGTTTTCAGATCCTGGTATTTTCTCTTGAAGAAGTGTTGCTTTGGTGTCCATATCTTCATCACCCCCTTCAGAGGGCCTGCTGATTTAGCATGTTCATCTACACTCCAGGTCATGTAGTTACATTGTCCATTCAGATTATAATAGACCCATCATACCACGTACTTCTTATGATTCTTCGGATACAGGAATTGTGTTCCTTCAGGTGCTACAATGCTGGCCTCTATATATTTTCTGACAGCTTCATTAGGTCTAGGTCCAGATTCGACATTGATCATGATCTTCATTCCTACCACCTTTTTTGCTGTTTTCTTGCATTGGAAAATCGCTATGCTGATTACACAGAATCTGAACATCGCCAGCATTAATATTACTCCAAGGATCTTGTATATATTTGCCAACCACTGCGGAATCCATGAGAACAGGGAAGCAAACCAACTATCATCTTCAATGTCATCTATCTCATCTTCCATTTTGTTATGCAGGTCTATCAAAAATGTTATGGCCTCTGTCAAGGTCCCATTTTCTTCATCATTAGAAGGTATGAATGTGAAACACGATGGTCTGATTTTGGCGCAAAATCCTTCTTCCATCGCTGTAATCATATCAAGGACATATCTGTTCTGGAGGGTCACGAGTAAAATGGCTCTCGCCTCTTCCTTGATAGCATTGAATCCCTGTATCATAGAATTGATTGTCTGCAGAAGTTCCCATCTGTTGATCTTTAGCCACTTCGCGTTGGCCACTGTTTAGATGCCAGGCATGAATATAGTCGTAAATATTGTGGCAGTCTTACTGAACAGCCTGTGTGTCATTCTCGCCCTCCAAAGAGAAGACCTATCCCATTCTGGCCTTGGTGGACTGCGGAGCTATGGGAATTTTCATTGATCAAGACTGGGTAGTTAGTCATCATATTCTGTACGAGACACGAAACACCATGCAGCCGGTGGAAGCAATTGACGGAAGACCCCTCTCTTCAGGACCCATAAACCTGCAGACTAAAGAGATCCAATTTTCCATAAATCATCATCAAGAGCGGATTACATTCGACATCATCAAGTCAGCCCATTACCCCATGGTTTTGGGTATGCCCTGGTTACAAAAGCATAATCCGTATATCAATTGAACAGCAGGATCATTATTCCTGGGCTCAGAATTCTGTATGTCCCACTGTCTATCCCTGGACCCTTCCTCGATAACTCCTAAAGAACCTCCAAGAGACCAAGAAACACATTCATGGTTTCCAATATCATACAAGTTCCAGAGTCCTATCAGGAGTATGCTGATGTATTTTGTACAGCCATAGTCCAAGCCTTACCCCTTCACAGGCCTGAAGACTGTGCCATAGATACAGATCCCTCAGCTGTAATTCCCTTCGGCCGAATGTTCATCCTTTCCGAACCTGAGAAAAAGGCCCTTTGGGAATACCTCGACACCAATCTTGAAAACGGCACCAAAAGACCCTCGAAATCTCCAGCGGGTGCTTCGTTGTTCTTCGTTCCCAAGAAGGACACCAAGGAACTCAGACCTTGCCTCGACTATTGAGGCTTAAACCAATTCACCCTCAAAGATTGATACCCACTGCCCCTGATTTCGGATATCCTGGAAGCTGTGAGAGGAGCTGTAATTTTCACGAAGCTGGATCTCCCGGGTGCCTACCATTTAATTCGAATCCGGGAAGGAGACGAATGGAAGACAGCCTTTAGAAAACCCTTTGGTCACTTTGAATATCTAGTCATGCCTTTTGGACTAGCCAATGCTCCAGCAGTCTTTCAGCGTTTTATGGACAGGGTGTTCTCTGATATGTTGTTCCTCTCCGTCATTGTCTATCTGGATGACATATTGATTTTTTCCAAAGATCCTCTAAAACATGAAGAACACATAAAGGCAGTACTACAACGACTTCGTGAAAACAAACTGTTAGCCAAACCCGAAAAATGCTTGTTCCACGTTACTTCTGTTCACTACCTAGGATTCATCCTTAGCCCAGAAGGAATTGGCATGGACCCTTCAAAGGTAAAGGCCATACTGGCTTGGCCCGCTCCCACTTCTGTGAAACAGGTGCAATCCTTCCTGGGGCTCGCCAACTTCTACCGGAAGTTTATTTCTACCTTTTCCGAGATTGTTCAGCCGATCGTAGCTCTATTGAAGAAGGACACCCCCTTTATCTGGTCTACATCGCAAGATAAAGCATTCCAACAATTGAAGACAGAGTTCACGCAAGCCCCCATCCTGACCAAGCCCGACACAAATCGCCCATTTCTAGTGGAAACCGATGCCTCTAACTACGCCATAGGGGCGGTCTTGAAACGGGAACTTGGGGATAGACTGGAACACCCCATTGCTTACCTTTCACGAACCCTGACCCCCAGTGAGACTCAATATTCCATCCTGGAAAAGGAACTCTTGGCCATCCGCCAAGCCTTCACTGAATGGCGACACCTACTTCTGGGTGCTATATATCCAGTTCAGGTCCGCACAGATCATCAGAATCTCCAAATCCTACAGTCATTGGAGTGCAGGAACAGTCGTCAGGCCCGTTGAGCCTACTTCTTTGCCCAATGCCAGTTTCAAATCACTCACGTTCCCGGATCACAAAACATGATTGCTGACGCCTTATCTCGACGTCCAGAGTACGCAGCCACTGAGGACAAGGCCTATCCTAAGATGTTTCCCGAAACTATCTTTGTAGCTCAAGCAAACCCAGTCCTCTGACCTCTGGAAGGAAATTTCAAGGAAGAATCCATGGAATCTAAGAGTCAAGGAAGAATATCTATTCAAGGACAATGCACTGGTCATTCCTACGCAGAAATTACAACACAAGGTAATAAACCTCTGCCATGATACCCCTCACTCCGGTCATCGTGGTATAACTAACACCCTCCGTCTTATACAAAGACAGTTTTGGTGGTCTCAAATGAAGACCGACGTACAACAGCACGTCAAGGCTTGTACTGTCTGCAGTCAAAACAAACATGATAACAAGAGACCGGCGGGTCGTCTACTGCAACCATCGCTGCCAACAAGACCATGGGAGTTTATTGCTACAGACTTCATTGTGGAGTTACCACCTTCCCGAGGGTACACGACCATCATGGTAACCATAGACTTGTTCACCCATATGGCTCATTTCACACCTTTGTATAAAATACCATCCTCCTCAGAACTTGCTGGAATCTTCCTGGAACATATTTTCCGTCTCCATGGACTTCCTTTCAAGATCATATCGGACCGAGGACCTCCATATGTCTCACAATTCTGGAAACATCGCTGTCGTATTCTAGGGATCCAACGCGCTCCCTCATCAGGTTATCACCCACAAACCAACAGAGCCACGGAACGTGTAAATCAAACTCTGGAGCAATATCGTTGTTTTACCACCAAGGTTCAGGATGACTGGTCTCTCCTCATACCCCTGGCAGAGTTTGCCCACAACAATTCCGATCACTCAGCACTCAAGGTCAGCCCTTTCTATTGCAGTCAAGGTTTTCACCCGTCTGTTTTACCTTCTGTTCTTCCACATCCCACTCCAGTACCTACTCTCGACTCTTGGATACAGACTCTCATCAACATTCACGAGGAAGCCAAGGAACAATTGAAAGAGGCTCAAGCACGCACTAAGCTCTATGCGGATTCCAAGAGAAGACCAGCGCCCTCTTATTCTGTTGGTAATCAAGTCTGGTTGTCCTCGAAACTATTTCCCCGACATCTACGGCCAAACAAAGTGGCTCCTCGGTACTTTGGACCATTTTCCATAAAGGAAGCTGTCAATCCTGTCTCATTCCGACTCAAGCTACCCGATTCCTGGAAGAAAATACACCCTGTCTTTCACACCTCCCTACTGAAACCTTACATCCAATCCTCCCGAAAATCCTGCAGACAAAGTCCTGTTGTTGTGAATGATCAGCTAGAATATGAAGTGTCCCAAATATGCGATTCCAGGTATAAACGGGGTCGACTTCAATACCTGGTTGAATGGAAAGGATACCCTCCTAGCGAGAGAACCTGGGAACCAGTTTCTAACTTAAATACCCCTCGACTGCTTAAAAGATTCCATCTCATACACCCGGGCTAATCTGGTGGAACAGGTCTTCGGAGGAGGCATGCTGTCATGACCCATAGAACTTGCCCTTTCTGGACCTCCTGGTCCTTATCGCGCCGGGGCTTGTATTCCTTGTTACTCCCAACATGGCCGCAACAAGTGACTTGCCTCACACCAGCTTTCACGTCGCACACGGCACGTCCTATAAATTGGCCACGCCCCCACAGCCCCACGTGTCTCAACGCTATCATTAGGTAGTGACTTGACGTGTGTGTGCTGTTCGGCGATTCTTCTATCCAAGATCCTGGTTTCCTTCCTCCTTCCTTCTCCCTTTCCCTCTATTTGACTCCTGGAATCCCCATTCTTAGCGACCGCTACCTACTTTCCTGGACATCCTGGAACAGCAGCCTTACCGGAACTCTGAATGCGCTCTGCAGCCGGACAAGGCTCGAGCGAGTCTATACAAGACCCGATCCGTCTACAAGAGGAATCCTCCCGCGGAACAGAGCAAGAAGCAATCCCAGGTGGGACGGGGGGAGATTTACGAACGACACTATGTTCATCAGGAATGGAGTCATATGCGGTCATTGATTTGGCTGAGAAATAATTCTCTCTTCTAGTCTGACTGAGAAGTTCAAGCGATCTTTTTCTCAAATGGGCATCCACTTTTGGAAATTCACCAATGTCCAGGTTGGTTTGTGGAATCATTAATAATGGAACATGGAGGAGCACTGAAAAACATATTCTGCCCCCATCCTTGGGGCAACCTTAGATAAGCTTTAGATCCACAAGCCCAATATCGGTCCATATGGACTGCTGCTCCTTTTCCCATTCAAGTAACGTCAATTGTAGTATTGCATTCTTTATTATATCCCACATGATTCTTCCTGTGCCTTTGGAAGCACAGTGTCGCGTTAGCCAACGGGATTACAACTACTGGGCCTGATTAATCTTCTACCCATATCAGTAGTTTCGCGTGTTTAGCCCATTACTTTAAACACCCATCATTCACCCTTTGCACTTCTTGTACATATTCTGTCTTCAGCAGATGAGCTGCACAGGGCATCATTCCTTCTTCCCATCCCTTCTTGGACTTCACTCGTCCATAAATAAAAAAATTGAGTTTGTTCCCAACATCCAGGTGATCCAGCTATTTCTTTCACATCAGGGCATTTCATTCTCTTTATCTCTTCAACGATCACCTCATCCTGTCCTGCAGCAGGATACACAAGCATCTTGCTCTTCCATCCAGGCTCCTTTTCCATTTGTAAAGTGTTCATGTAGTCATCCTGATAGGGAAACAACCATTTCGATCTCCATCGCAAAGTTGCGCAGCTTCCCTGGAATTGTCCTCGAGTTGTACATGTTGCAAGATGACGGAGGCACCTTGCATCATGCTCTGGAACCTCACTGGCAATGAAAGTTCATACTCTATTCATGGCATAGGGGATGAGGGAACAGACCTATCAACCCTCCTTATTTGCTTTCTACCCCACTTTTTTCATGGGCTGGTACACTTGTTATTCCGCAAATGTGCTGTGTTATCTAGATAGGTATTTATCCCTTCACTATCTTCCTCTGAATCTCTCTTGTATCTCCCAAAGGTTGTGTAATAATCATGGAGTAAATCAAAAGAAGTTTTCATTGTAGGGAGAACCATAGGGACTTCTCATTCAGTGGACATACTAACATGATATAGACTGTGAAAGATGAGAAACAGAAAGACAAAGAGAACAATCATGCAAGCATATATTATGCATAAGAACATAGGCATTCACCTCTCACAGCATCCCACTACTCGTTTTACTTGTTTATCTTCTAGAACTGTGCCACACTCTTCATTAATCATTTTTAACACAATCATCAAATGTCTTTATGTTTGTAACTGTAAAATCTGTTCAAATATAGCAATATGAGGTCTTCTTATCACTGGACCATATTTAGGATCCTGCAAGAAAGTGTGAATATTGACATCCCTTCTAAGAAGAACAGGGTAAGATCGAAGTATGAATACAAAGACAGCTATCACAAGCCAATGAACTTCACTAATGGCAGGAACCATATGTTTAATCACTTAAACAAGTATTCTCCATGAAATGAGTCTGGATACTGATCTTGTTCCCAATTTCTGATCAAGAACTGACGTTTAGGCATAACTCTGATGCTTCAATATGTATTTCTTAGAGTTCATTTAAAAATTCCTGGAATTCTCTGCAAGTCTTTTGACTCTCTGCTAAAATATCTACAAGGAGTGTCCATTGAATTCCAGTCCAGTATAAAATCTGTATTAAACACTAGTTGTTTTGTCAACCTTCTTCTTTGTCATCGATCGGTCTGCACACGCTGAAATTATTCTTCTTGCCTTGCTTCTGGATCAGCAACGGTGGGAGGGCAGATCTTTCTTTTATAGATCTTCACATCGCCCAAGTGTAGCCAAGCTCTTCTTCCCTGTACTCTAATCGCAGAAGGGGACAGTTATTCAGTGTGAAAAGGGCCATGAAAACGTGGCTTATGCCACCTTCTGGGAACATTTTTAATTAGGACTAAGTATCCAACAGATAACTTAGGTGATGGTAAAAGTTTACTTGGATTAGTTGTCGAATTATCTTCTTCTGTGTTCTTAGACCGAGCACCCTGGCTCTTGACTTGATCTGAAATGAAAGAAATACTAGAGGTCATACATGTCAAATAATTGTGCATCTCATCACCTGAAGTTTTCGCTACACTCTGGGCATCACTTCTACTCCTAGATGAAGGTGTAAGGGGCGTTCTCATTGGATGCCCTGTAAATAGCTCATGCAGAGTGAGGTGGTGATCTGATCCTGGCTGATTCCTAAGGGCATGAAATGCTAGGGGTAGGCAATTCAGCCATCACTTTTTCAAAGTCAATTTGATCTTGGCAATCCTTTCTTTGAGGAGGCCATTGAGTCTCTCACATATCCTGTTTGCTTGTGGGTGATAAAAGAAAACCTGTGCTTTATACTTAATAGAAGTGATATCTGTTCAAATAATTCCTTAACAAAATGTAGCCCATCATCGGATCTCAGCACCTCACACACACACCTCACCTCGGGAATACCTTGTGCTCTAAAGACCTAGCTGTGCAAGTGGCATCAGGTTGTGTACACGGACCTGCTTCGATCCACCTAGAGAAGGGAAACACCACCACTAATAGATATCTATATCAATTACATACCTGCAACATGTCGACATAGTCGATATGTAGATGCTGAAATGGGCCATTTGGTTGAGGTATTACTCCCCTAATCATTCTCAGTTTATGCCCAAAAGTAAACTTTTTACACATGGTGGAGTTTACCATAAATAGTGCAACGTGATCCAGCAGATTAGGAATGAACCAGCCTTTTGCAATCATAGCAGCAAGACTAGTTACAGGTGCGGGATAATGCAGCTGTTCGAGCGCAACCTTTAATAAAGTTACTGGCATCACTGGCTTTCCAGTGCTGTCCTGTCACCATAAAGCTTCCATGGGGCATAAAGAACATCCCCTTTGTTTCAATAATTCCTGCTCTTCCTGTGGTGCACTTTCTTAAATCTCTATTAATTGGGTTATCAACAACTTATCAAACTCCTCTTGCACTAGCATTGTTGTAACTACTTTTTCAGTGATACTCTCAGTATCAAAACTCAACTTTTCTGGGAAATATGCAACCCTTATGGCATCTTTTTCTGCAGCGTCGTTTCCACAAGAGATGAAATCTGCTAGTTTAGTATGCGCTGTGCATTTATCAACCGCTATGCCCACTGGGAGTTATAGTGCCTTAATAACCCTATCTAATAAGGATGCATGCAGCACTGGAGTGCCATCTGCATGGAGGTAACCCCTACTTTTCCAACATGCTAACCCTGCGTGTACGGTTGATGTCACATATGCAGAGTCAATATGCACCGTCACTTCCTACCCTTCATGTTTCTCAAGTGTGACAATAAGTGCTACTAGTACTGCTGCTTGCGCTGAAAAGTGAGACAGTAGTCTTGCACTCGCTACTACTTCAAGTTCTCCGTTTAAGCTGTGTCTTATTACTGCAGCACCTGAATGCCTTTCCCCACTAGTCTGATCCATTTTTGAAGAACCATCAATAAAGAGAATCTCCATTCCTGCTAAAACATTCTCTTTCACACAGGGTATATCATCATAAAATTCAACATAATTAGCACAGTGATGCACATGATTGCCTTCTTCTACTGGCTTGGCTATAAATGTGGCAGGGTTCACTAGTTTACACCTAATGATTTTAATGACTGGGTTAGAAATCATTACTTCATAAACTGAAGCTCTTTGGTATGTCAATGTCCGTTTGAGTTTCTCTAAAATGGCTCCACGAAGAGGGTCATACAGCAGCCCATGACAATACTTGTAGACTTCTCAATCACAAACACATCCGCTGCCAAAGATTCTTCACAAGGGAAGTGTCCTCTCATAACTGGATCTAAAATTTCACTGTAATACGCCAACGATTTGTACCCCAATGTGGTTCTCTGTATAAGCACTGCCGTCATTACAGTCCCAACATAACTACAATTCCTCAGCATAATTGGGAATTCCTAAAAGAGGGCTGTACAAATTGCTTTTTTCAACTCTTCAAATCCTTCCTCCATTTCTTTAGTCCATTCGAATTTTGTTTTACCAACTTGTGCTTTCATTAATGCTTGCAGGAGCGGTCTCATGTATGTGCTATAATCAAACACCCAGGCTCTAACATAATTACATAGGTCCTCATTACGACTCAGGCGGTAAGGGGTTTACGGCAGCGTAAACAGCGCGGACCCTTACCGCCTGAGTATGAGGTCCCTTAGCGCCATGGAGGTTTTAACACCTGCTTTTAGCAGGTGTTAAAATCCATGGCGCTAAGGGACCATGGAGTTAATTACGCCACCGTAATTTACGGTGGCGTAATTAACGCCTTCCCCACTCCCATTATGCCCTATGGGGCAAAATGGGAATGGGGAAGGGAAAATGGGAAAATGGGGGTTTACCGCCTCGCCAAGGTTGGAATGGGGCGGTAAATCCGCCAACCACCATGGCGTAAACGTAGTTTACGCCATGGTGGTAAAGTCACGGCCCAGGCGGTAATTTACCGCCTGGGTCGTAATGAGGCCCATAGACCCAAAAACTGTTGCATCTGTTTCACTGTGTTTGGTTTTGAGGTTTTCATAATCGCCTCAGCTCTTTCAGGTGTCACTTTTTTTCATTTGAAATCAACTGACCTATATATAGCACCTCTTCTTGGCAGCATTGTACCTTCTCTTTGTCTACTTTATATCCCTTGTCTGCTAGACTAGTCACCAACTGAACAGAATCCTGTCTGCACTCATCTTCTGTGGTGCTACAAATCAACATGTAATCTGCGTACTGTATCATTGCACTTTTGAGATCAATATTGCCTAAATCCATCTGTAGGACTCTGTTAAGGATTGATGGGGACTCACAGTACCCTTGAGGAAAATGAGTATGTTTCAGTCTTTTTTGGCAAAATGTAAATTAATTCGAGTCTTGTGTGTCCTTGTGCACCGGGATTGAGAAAAATGCATTTTTCAAATCTATCAAGGTAAACTATCGTGCTTCCACCAGGATACTACACAACATTGTCACCGGATTAGGAACTAAAGGAAACTCAGCATCTATAATCTGGTAAATCATATCTTGTATAAATCTCCAAGACCCCCTTTACATTTTTTAATCAGCTACACTGCGGTATTACACAATGATTCTGATGGCACCAGAATTCCCTTATTCATCAGTGCTGAAATAGTCTGGAATATACCCTAATCAGCTTCTCGAGAAAAGTGGTACTGTTTTGCTTGAGGTAAAATTGCTCCTGGCTTAAGCTTCATTTTAACCTCTCCTATCCCCTTCAATAAACCTACGTCATAAGGGCCTCTGGTCCATGGGGCACTTGGCACCTTTTCCAAATCTTCCTGAAAAAATGCTGGTCTTTGCCGCTTTATCATCATTCGCTGTGGGACTTCCCTTTTATCTATCCTTATCCACTATATAATGGTCATGAAGAACACCACTTCGTCATCTGTTTGTTCCTCCCTGAACATATTGTCATCGGTTAAGTCAGTCAATCTATACCCTTCCTCAAGAGTTATCACTGTTCACCATGGTCTACCCTCATCGGCTATCCCTTCGAGCATTGCCATTTCCTTTCGTACTATGGCTGCTCCCAACTCTATAGGAATAGTCTGTCGACCTTCCTCATTCATACGTATTTGTGGTCTGAACAGAAACTAATCAGATATTTTCACAATCGTTCCCACTAGGCCAGGTAGCCATGTCAGTAAAATGCTCACTCCATACAGAAAAATCTGTGGATCTACTGGAAAGCATCACAGAGACACTTGCCCTGCGAATGCCAGTATACACTCTCCCATGTTTAAATAGTGAATTCCTGGAGTGGAGCACACTATTCCTTGATCAGTAAATGAAATCATCATGTTAAGTTTCGTCATTAAATCTCTTCCCAAAATATTAAGTTGTGTCTGTCGTGAATATGACAAGGGAACAGACATGTCACATTCCCCTACAGAGACTGGTAGTTTATCAGTAAAAGGAACTCGACTTCATGAGCACTCATGGCAATAACTGACATTAGATATCTTCCCTCTTATATACACGAACGAGTTGCTCCAGTGTCTAAAAGAAGAGAAAATGATTTGCCTCACATTGACCCTTGGTTTCTCTTGGGGGTCTGGTGTCGCAGATAGTACTGAACACATAAATTCACCCTGTGAGCTGTCCTTATGTGGATGCAGACTCATCCCCATCCATGTGAAAGGATTTCCTCCTATCACAGTGACATCTCCTATTCTGGGTGTCAATGCTTGTCCTGTGTTTGCATATTGCTGTGTCTGTAAAGGGGCTTGTTGCGACTGCCCCTGTGGTGGATTCATTTGTACGTGTCCCTGCAGAGGTACCTGTTGTATTTGCGGCACTTGTGTCAGATAAAATGTGTGATCCTCGGAAACCCTTCTCTGGTCTGTGTGCTATTTGGTGGAGGATGGGCTGTCCCACTCTTGAGAACTGTCCATTCTGTACATTCCTTTGGCTCCCATATACGCATGCAGTATGTACTGTCGTCCACAATTCCAACATACTGCAGGAACTCTCCTATTAGTCCCTCCTTGCTTATTTCCTACATGAACATTCTGGTTCTCATTCTGTGTACATTGAAATCCACCCTGATCATTTTGAAATCCGCCTCCTCTTATTCTGTAACACATACCACTGCCTCGTGGTGTGAAAACATATCCAACTTGATCCATCGAGCGCAGATTGTTTGCCTGCGATGTGCCCATTGCCTCCTGTATTCCCAATCGTTCTCCGCTTGTCAATACCGCCACTTCTATGGCAAATTTTGACAACTTTTTCTGAACTCATTTGGCTTCCTCCATTTTCCTATTCTCATCTTTTTTCTTATTATTCTCTTGTAATAACTGAAAATTGTGCACTATCGTCAGCTGTATCTCAGCCCATGGCTTCGCTTCCATCCCTACTTGCTTTTTCAGCTGCCTCTGTAGTGGTTCAGTCAAACCACGGCATATAATGTGCTAAATGCCACTGTCTTTTGCAATGACTCGCAAGTTTCAAGCTGTCATTTGTCCTGAATACCCTGAACGTAAGAAATAGGGTCTTCATTTTCCTTAATCTTACATGTCATAATTGCACCCATATCTGATGTGTCAGTATACTGTACCCTGAGTGGCCTCCAAACATCCACTCTACAATTATTAAAGGGCACTCCATCATGCACTGTGTTTTGTGCAGTCACACTTGAATATCCCGCACTTCTCCAAATGCCATCAGCCTCTCCCAAAGAATAGCTTCCAGGAGACTGTTTATGTCCCCTATGGCCAGTGTATTTTTCTAATTTGTCTATCCATTTCTCATTGCCCAAAGTCAAACTAGGGAGCTTGCATCTTAAATTATTCTTGTCCATCTTTGGCCATGGAATATATTGCGGTCTTGCCTTTTTCTGCCAAAGGAAACTACGTAAACCCTGTCCCATAGTCGGATCCCACTATTAGTCTATCCACGGCAGGGATAATCGTATCCGTCTGTCTCCTTGTGAGTAATGACTTTAACCTGCTCACATATGGTGCCGACTCTCCCACTATGTGATCGTCCTCAGGGACACTCAGGACATGCTGTAGGATCTGGCCTTCTATATTTAGGTTGTTCCATATCAGACCATCTCACTTCCTTATCCATTTGCAGGCTTCCTTCAGGGGCACACGCGCTCCTTCTGCCCCAAGAGCAGACTATCTTTCCTTGTCTGACATGTCTAGTCCACAACTAATGTGACTATCATCCCCTTCACCTTTGTCTAAGTTCAGTCTGCTCATAGACAACTCCCGACGTTCATCATTGAACAGATTTGCCTCCTCACTTTGTGACTGAGGTACTGGGGATCGATCATCGTTCCTTTGAGTTTCATACTTGCTATTTCGTCTTAACCGTTGATCGACCTTATCAAACCTTTCTCAAATGCTGTCTGAATCAAATCATTCTTCATCTAACACAACCCTAGATGCTGCTGGCATTTCTTCCTTTATCAGAAGAATCTATTCCACTCTATCCCACCGTATTTCTGTGCTCAGTTATTTACGAATGAGACTGGCATCGAGACCTCGCTGTCTCCTTTTCCGTTAAATTTCTTCATCTATTTCTCTTTGCTTCTCGCATCTCTTCTAATTCTTTCTTCCTGTTGCCTTTGTTCTTCTCCTCTCCTTACTCCTTCACTTCGTCTCTGTAACCTTCTGTCCTTTAATCTTTGTGCTTCTTCCCCCTCTGTCTTTCTTGCCTTTCTATCCATTCCTTCTATTGTTCTATGTCTATTGTCATACTGTCTTTGTTCTTCTGCCCATACTTTTTTCTCTTGCTCCTCTTGATATATCTACTCTCGTTGCTCCGTGCTTTTCCTTTTCTGCTCATCTTCTTTCTTTTAATCGCTTCTCTTATTCTTTATCTTTTCTTTCTTGTTCGTCCTTATCTTCTCGTTGCCTAACTTCCTTAATACTTTTCCCATCTATCTGAAGTAATATCAGTCATCCCATCGATTCTTTCTGCTCGAGCGCTATCTTGTCAGCCTTATCCTTCTTCCTTTGCATCTCTTAATCTCCCTGTCTATCTCTGTCGATAAGTTTGACCACTCACTCTTGTCTTCCTTGTCTTGTATGATCTTACATATCTCTTCCTTTCTTTTATTCTTCTCCGGACTATCGTCGCTACTGTATGCGGGGGGTGCAAATATCGGATTACTATACCCCGTTGCTGCTTTCAGTTCTTTTAAAGGATACACTCCTATTTCTTCTATAGCAACATTCTTTGCTTCAGGTGAGGAAAGGGGAGCTGAGGGCATCCATTAAGCATCCACTCCTCAGGTGGCGGTTCTTCTCTTTCCTCTTGATACATCTTCCAGAGCTGTAAAATCAATATTCTTTTCTCTAGTTTCTTACCTGTGTATGTAGCGTGCAAATATGTGGTCATCTGTTGCAATACCGCTTTTCACAATGATCCCCCTTGTGGCCACGACATGAAAATGTTCTCTGCCGTGCCTTTTACCCATTCCGCACAATACTGTTTAAGCTTGGGCATATGCCTTGTCAGTGTCTTGCATAGGTGCATGAGAGGCGTATCCCCCACAATGACAAGTCTCAATTGACTGTCTTTGCTTACCAGACTGTTAAATAAACTTTATACCTTTGCTTAAATCACAACTTTTCAATGTTTTTAAAACAACAACTATGAGCAAGCACCATCAAGCGCTGCTCAAGCCTCTGATTTCAGCAGCCTATCTATTCTCTTGCTTGGTGTATCTATTATCTTGATTGGCGCCAATCACTTTGCTATACTCAATCACTGTTGCACCTACTTTTTCAATTTTTTACAATCTCTATTGCTCTTCGATAGTTTTACCCAACAAACAGTATTCAGACTAGTCACACATTCCACATTTATAAACACTGTGATCACCTTATCTCTCGCCTTTATTTATACCCTATACAAGGTTTGGAATATCACCTTACATGATCCTGATTACATGTTATATATTTAACTCTACTCCCATTGGAGTTTGAGATGTCTCTTTCTAACTCCAATGAGTCAGGGCTTCTAGGTGCTACCTCTTCTTCACAATATTTCCTGTTACTCAAAAATTATTACAATCCCATCCCCTTATTTGCCATTCCCCTTAGTCTACTCACCGTTCGTTAATCGACTTGAGGCCTTCGGTATCAACACCTCCTTTCCGTCCACAGAGCGCCCTTGGAAAATGGGCGGGGATTTCATCAATGGGGTCCACCCCACCATCTTGGTTCTTCAAGCAAGTTTATTTCTATCGGCCGCACTCCAAAGGAAACCCTGCGATCTTCCTTCAAGTGGCAGAGGATGCACAATATTTCGAAAATCTGGAGACAAACTGTTTTGGATCTTTACACCATACGCATTGCTACCAAGTGAGCTTATGGCCCTTTAGTAACATGCATGCAATGAATGGGTTCACAGAATAACTCTGAGTTCAAATAACTAAACCAACACAGGAAGATGGCAAAGTACTGTTTAATTAACAATTATCTAAAACAGGGATTTACAACGGACATCAAAGGACGTTCACTCAATTTCTCTCAACGATCTTTTCACCAAACAGACTTCATACTACAAATGCAACAGAAGTGACATCACACTACATGGCAAATAATGAAGAACCTACTAGGGATTGTGATAGTCTTAAGGGGAACATCTAAGTATACATTACATGGGAACTAGGATTGTGATTGGCTGCCTACTATCAGGTGGATAATATATACCTACCTCTCCAAAACCATTAAGTACACAGTTTGCAATTGGTCTCCAGACTATGAGGTCCTTCTTATATGGACCTCTACCATTGTCTGGCAGGCTTGTGCCATGTCTGGAACATTCGGGTTCACTTAGCAGCATTTAAGCCTAGACCCACGTGCAGGTACCCAATTACCCCAACATCTCTCATCACCTAAGCCTTCTGCCATGAAGATTGTCTTTGAACTTGCAAAATATCTTTGTCTCTGGGAATACATGGGAGTGTGAGCACTCACTATTGTTGTTCTAGCACTCCAAGTTCGACTCTATGTTCATCCTTGGCTCACGTGACAGGAGACCATGATTTGGTCCATTGTGCAGGTTTTAAATGTCTTGAATCAATAAAACTTGACACTCTTGGTGTTCTTTCTCTGCACCTTAACAGGAGATGATTCATCCATCGCACATTCACACCTTTCAAGAATAGATAGATGACCTTGGCTGCTACCGTTTTGATACCAGGCCGGATAGCCTTGCCCTGCAGCTGCACGATTTCAGCTTCTTCTTGCTGCGACACAATTCTCCCTCTCTTATGTATGGGTCCTTGCTTAATAACATTTATGATACTGATATCCAGCTTCTATGCAGTGGCAGCTTTACTACATATAGCCAACTTCTATGATGACTTAGTGTACTTGTTTTTCAGCGTCTGTACAATTATTAAACGGTTGATTCTCTGCAGCACTTGTGTAATCATTAGTTTCTGTAAAATCCATAAACCCCATCTGTACAATTATTGAACGGTTGATTCTCTGCAGCACTTGTGTAATCATTAGTTTCTGTAGGATCCATAAACCCTCTTCAGCAAATCTTATGAGACGTTGTTCATATTCTCTTATGACATCACAGACTTTGTTCTTTTCTTCTTTTTCATATTCCTTCAGGGGGTTCCTCCCTCAGATGGTCACCTCTTGGGGGATACATTCGATAGGATTGTCTCAATTCACATCTTCTTTCAAATATTCACTGCGGTATTGGCACAACTGCTGGGGGCAAACATGGCATGATTTCAGACTTCAAACATATAGGCGGTTGGGGAGCAGGATTTCCTGCAGAGTCATGCAACTGCTCTTCTACAACCCAAGCATTTTGGAGCGTGAGTTGAGGGATCTCTCAGCTAACCAACATACTCAGCAAAGTGATATGGGTCACTACAGTACTGAAATTGCAAGCAGAAATTCCTCTTATCCTAAAATTGTTGCTTCCACTAATCATTAGCAGGTAACTCATGGTATTGTCAGAGATTTCTTACCGCCCTTTTCTCTTATTTGAAAACTCCCCAATTTGTTCTTCAGGAATCACAGTGTATTTGAGACAGAAACACATTGCAAAAGAAAGTGGACCGGTCTGCAAAAGGCATGGGGTAAAAGTGCAGGGTTGTTGGTTGCTTTTCCTTGAAATGCCTCCTCCCCTTTCCTCAAGTCACTAACACCTCTCATATCACCTACTACCTTATACTGAAAAGGAAGCCCCACTCCATAGACAGCGTCCAGACCTAGATATTAGCACATCAACACTAACCAAACCACATCTAAGCTCTGCTTTATCCCGATTGCACTCTGCCACATGAGCAGCTAACCAGACCCAAAACGCTGCAGTGCATCAGATTGTGGGCTCTGCCCTATGGATAAGAAACCCATGTTTCTCTGCGAAAACCCATATAAAGCAGATTGGAACTCAAGAAACTGGATACTTCTGACCTGCACTCATCAACACCACAGGTTTCACAGCTGCCTCTCCAACTGTCCCACTAATGAACCCTCCCTTTTATCTTACCGTGCCATGCAAATTGAGGCCAACAATAGTGGCAGAAAGGAACTACACAAGACCACTTACATATTAAAAGGCAGGATATATATTTAAATTGCATTGCACTGTATTTTTTTCACTTTACATCGTAGCACAGGTTCAAGAAAATTGTAACAAGGAAAATTGTAGGCAGTAAAGTGTAGGTGATCTCCCATTGAGATAACCAACTGTTTGCTTGTCACATAGGCAAACATCAAGACCTTGGTGCAGAGTATTACATGATGTGTTTGAGGTTGATAATAGGTGTCCCTGTGATACTATCCTTACCCTTTGTGTACAGTATCCATGCTCCTTCATAAGTCAACGTCCTTAGATTGTTATTTTTCTAGCCTGAGGTTTGCATGGAGAGGTGTATTTATTTTTCTTTCCTTGGATCAAATGGTGTCCTTGGGTCCTTATCTCCCACAGTAGGGAGGATGGGAGGATGGGAGGGTCCATGTGATTGTAAGCAGACAAAAGCCATAAAAAGGCTATTACTGGGTAATTAATGTGTGTCTTATAAAAGCTTGTGCTTCTGCTTAGAGTCACATGCTTTTCAAACATTAGCAAGCAGTACAAGAAGAAGGTGGTGGGAGATCTGGAAGAACAGTTACAAATGATTTTAAAATGTTTGTCTGACTTGAATCGTTTCTTGCGGAGTATCAACAGAGTAGTGTTGAAACAACATGTACACAGAACTGCATATTGCTACCTTACAAATAGCTTCAAGTGGTACATTATTAATTAAGGTAAGTGTGGCCCCTGTACTATGTGTGGAATGTGCTTTTTATGTGAATGGAAGTTTTACTTCTCACATTGCCACTGTTGTATATATTTGACAATACATGTGGCAATGGTAGATTTCTCTACCTGCTGCCTTGGACACAAGGAACTGATCAGTTTCTCAAAGTGTTTTGTTTTATTGAGTTAGTACATGACTGCTCTGCATAGATCTAGTGTATACAGTGTTCATTCACCTCTATTCTGATGGTTTTAGAAGAAAGCTGGCAATTCAATAGACTAATTCACATAACATTTAGACATGTAGTGCAGAGATAATAGAGGCTGTGTGTCCATAAAATGGCCTTCATCTGAACTATTGGGACAGAAGTTCTGAAACAGACTGGGAAAATCACTTTGTGTGTCAGGTCTTTCAGGAAGGCTTGATGTATTGGCTCAAAGGACAGACAACATGTAGATCGAAACCTAGCTAAACAATAGACCAGAATCATGTAAATGGAGGTACGTGAGAATGCTTGGTGGGGAGCAGTTAATAGGAGTGATGTATGTTTGTGTGCACCAGATTACAAACCTTTTCCATGTATTAAAAAAGCAATGTCTAGTATTTGTTTCCATGCAATATTGAAGATCCCCATGCATTACGGTGGTAAACTGACATGTCAGAATTCTATGACCGCAGGAGCAAAGCTTCCAAGTTGATTGCATAAGGAGTTGGGTGAGTGGTTTGATTTTGGCATTGTGTCAATTGATTGTGTGAGGGACATCTCGATTGGTGTGCACAGGGACCTGTTCAATAGCTGATAGTATCATGTTAGTCATGCCCACATTTGTGCAATAAGTACCACTGTCATGTGTGCCTGGTGCATTTTCATTACTATCCTTTGTAATAAAGGTGTCCAGGGGAGGAGAGGTTGGACGGAAGCATATGCAAATATTCCTGACCAACTGATCCACAGTGTATTTCCATAGTGATCCTTTATGTGGGTGCTTGGAAGTGTAGTTTGTCATTTTTTTCCCCACAGTTGCGAAAAGGTCTTTTGTTGGATGACCCCACTGCATACAAATGTGTGTACACATGTTTTTAATTCTCATGGGGCCTCACTACGGGTCAGGTGGTCCGGAAATAACAGTGGCATTAAACTCACCGCCACTGTTATTTCCAGACTGCCCAATCCCGAGTCCTGCAGGAGGGAGGTGGTGTTCCCGCCAGGTCTGACCTGGCGGGTTTAACACTGTCTGCCTGCAGGCAGACGTGGAAACACCAGCACAATCACGAGATGGTGCCGGTGTTTCCACTTCCCCATTCCCATTGAGTCCTATAGGACTCATGGGGATTTACCGAATTCCGCCTCCGGAATTCCCGGGACACCAGGGCTGTAATGCCCTGGTAATTCCGGGAGTCACGGAGGCGGAAAGGTAATACGAGTCCGGCAATAACCGAGCCGGAAAAACCGTCTGGTTGCCGACGGACTCGTAATGAGGCCCATTGTGTTCTTGTGTGTGCACTCTCCTTTAACTGTCTGCTATGCAACTGTGGTCCCTGGATAAACGCTGAGTTTGAAAGGTGGAAGCCCCTTTGGAAACATCACCTCCAAATCTTTTGTGCAAGTTTGGACAACTCCTGAGAGTGAGTTCTGCCTTGTTCCTTGATGTAAAACTTTACAGTTATATTGTCTGTTCCAATGAGAATGTTTTTCCCAGCGCTTGATTCTGAAAAGGCTGAAGTGCCATTTTGACTGCTAGAAGTTCTAGAACGTTTATGTGACTTCTCCCCCACAATGCTGACCATCTCCCCTGTGTGGTAAGTAGTAAGCAATGGACTCCCAGCCTGTCAGAAATGGGTTTGCTGTAATGGTTAGGTGTATTGGCAGGTTGACAAAAGATTTGCCTTTTAACACGTATTCCTTTTGCTTTACAGAGACTGCCATCCAGGGCCGCTCACAGGGGCGTTCCTGTCAAACTATCCGTACTCTATATGTACATGTACCCATGATCACTCACGCTCATATTGTATTACTGCCCTGAGGTGAATGCAGGATTTCTTTTTAAAGAATCATGGCACTGTGCCTTTGGTTCGAAGAGGGATTCTAATCAGATACAAGCAACAGTAAGACAATTACTGGGTAAGTGATGATGGTCTTCCGAGGCTTGTGAATTTGATAGAGTCCATGCTTTTCTTAGATTACCAAGCATTATCTAATGAAATTGCAGGCGCGCTGAAGATACAGGTGTGAAGAAATGTTTTAAAACTGCGTTTCACACTTGTGCATCTGTTCTTGCTGGACTGTATACATAATAGTGCTGTGTGTACAGAAGTCCATGTTGCTGCTTTACAAATTGCCTCTAGTGGTAAATTAACAATCAAAATGAGCCTTGCTCCCGTACTTAATCTAGAGTGTGGTTAAGGAAGAGTCTGGTTGGATAAAGTAATATTATTGTATACATCTCACAATCCATCTGGCAATACAGGTCTTTGTGACTAGATCGCCCTGTCGCCATTGAAACAATGAACTGGTCGGTCTTTCTAAGTTCTTTTGTTCTAGTTAGGTAATACATGACTTCCCTATGGATATCAGGTATATGAAGTGCCATCTCACCCATGTGTTGACGGTATGGAAAGAAAGCTGGCAGTTGTATGGACTGATTGACATGACATTTTGTGATGCATTTTGGCAAAAATCTAGGATACGTTCTTACCACCACTTTATGTTTTTTGTGTAGAGACAAAAGGCTCTGGCACTCAGAAGACCTGTAGCGCCTTTAATGTTCTGATAGAAGTTACAACCACTTGTATCTTGCTCCATGGTTGCCCACGATTAATTGTCGCTATACTGAATGTTTTCATTGGTTGTCCTATATTAATGTCCCTGGTAGTCCTATATTAATGTTTGCTTCATTGCATTTGCTCTATGTGTGCCTTTCAATAATTTGCACTCCACTGTATTTTACTCTCTCTATACTCCATATTGCATCACTGCATTATTGTCTCCTCACGAAATATGCAGACTACATGTTGATTCCTGATTGTCTTGATTTAATGTTTCTGCTCAACTAGCACTAAACTGCAATCACACCCAGTGTCACCCAGTGTGCCACTTCAGGTTCTTACACTGTGACGTTACTATCTAGGGGTCCCATCCAATTTCCGGACATTAGAGTATCACTGCAACCATTCCAGCTGTGAACTGTGCACTGACCCACAGCAGTAATAACTACTCCTAACCCGTCTGCTTACTACATTTCGTCTGTCCTACTAAACTGTCCGTACTAAAATGCCTCACCAAAGAAAAGATAACTCGACAAGGGTATTTTCAGCAGCCTGCAACATCAGTAAAAGACATCTGCCACGAGTCACACACCTCCAGACCTACACAAATACCCAGAAAATGGCATAAAACCCACATGCAGATAAGAGTTTGGAAGCAACAGCACAACCAAAGAATCTACACATCTCATGATATTGTTATGTCCCAATTACTACCCAATGGATAGCAGGGGATAACTGTCCAGGACAAGACTGCACATAGCAGGAAAAGACAGAAGGCCAACCAACTAACCTGAACATTCATCAAATGCTGACAGGCATAAATGAAAAAAACCTCACCTTGCACACTAATAAGGATTTCAAGAAATTCTCTAGCAGACCTCTGCCTTCATCACTAAGGACTAACAAATTCATATAGCAGGGCCCCCTATACAACCACATTTCTGAACATGTTTACCCAACATGTATCCCTCTAAAACTATCCAATGAGGAATCCATGTATGTGAAGGAAGTACTCACTGCCCATTTCCAGATGCACACACAAAATCAGAGGACCAGAGAAACTCTGTAGGAACGACGCATGATTATAAGATATCACTAATGAGACTCTGTCGGGAAGAACAAGATACAATGAGACCTGATTAACTCTATTTCCAAAGGCAGAATGGAGATCCTTGATATCCTCAAAAAAGGTAGCACCAACATACTTATCATCACAGAAACATTTTGTAATGGTTATTACAATGTAGTAACCCATGATACCACCCTAACCAATTTTAAATTGCTACAGACCAACTCAGATAGAAAAGATGTTGAGGAATGACAGCAGCACACATTGCACTTCCGGAGATTAGCAGCAGCATCTGTGGGCATCCTGGACTGCACATTTCTTCCAAGTCCAGACTCGTTTATATGTTATGCTTTTACAGAGACCTCCCGCCACCAGTTACAATCCCACTTTCAAAGGAAGGCTCTCAGATACAGTTAACAATTTTGTGGTGGAACAAAAAACACCCAATTATGCGTTGAAACTTTAACATTTGGTTTGAAGACAATCCACTCCCCCTTTATTGTATCCACTCTGGCTTAATCCTATTGTCTAACTGTAACTAGCACTCAGATGCCCAAGGGGCTGGGTGTGCTTCTACAAATGTAAAATAAATAAAAAATAAATAAAGGAGAAGATGAAACATCAGTTAAATCACTAAGCCCTTATATAGGCAGTTTTCACCTTAAACAGATGGCGAAGGTAGGAACATGCTCAGCGGGACACACATAAGTCATATTATGCAAAAAAAGGTTGCTGACTAAAGCATCTCCTGTCTATGTCCTGTGGAATAAACACTTAATGGTAGCATTCATATTCAAAACACCAGCATACATGTGGACTGGCCACCATCACCAAGAGAAGTTGGAAAATCCTTATTCCAGAGGAACCTTCAACTCCGTAAATTGACCACCAGATCATGAGCACCCAGAGAAACAAGCAGAGATGCTCTACGACGGGATAATGGAAGACTATGGGCCTCATTACGAGTCTGGCGGTAACTGTGCCTGAAATTCTGGCAGGTTACCGCCGGACTCGTATTACCATTCTGGAGGTGGAATTCAGTAAATCCCCATTCCCATTGAGTCCCATAGGACTCAATGGGAATGGGGAAGTGGAAACACCGGCACCATCTCGTCCGCCTGCAGGCGGGTGGTGTTAAACCCGCCTGCAGGACTCGAGGTCACCCGGTCCGGAAACAACGGTGGTAGCGGGTTTACCGCCACCGTTATTTCCAGACCGGGTGACGCGAAATGAGGCCCTATGATATCCTTTTCCCTATGAAACACTTCACTACGTCAGAGAACAAAGAAGCAGCAAGGTGGTTCCCGCCCCAACTCTGAACACTGAAGAAAACCAACTGAAAATATAACAAGCATTGGGGAAACTCTACAATCAGTAAAAGAAAAAATATGTTAGCAACAGAACTGGCACTACAAATGAGACATCCTGACGACCAAGATACTAGAGAGTGCAGCACACATTACAACAGCTGGAAACCATCAGAAAGAAATGTTCATAGTCGTCGAGGAGATGAGAAGTCATATTTCCTGCAAACAATTCTCTACTTGCTCAGAGATTATGCAAAAACATTATCCTTCATTTCAGAAGAAACTCAGAAATATTCAGCATGACATTGAAGCTGCACTAGTCAACAAGAATGATGATTCTCAACATTGAAAATCCACCAACAACTGCAACAATTACAAAACCATTGCCAGAGCCAATTTTGATAAATCTCTGAAGGAGAGCAACAAAGCAAACTTGTTATCAGACCCCTACTGACTGCATATCTATGAATACATCTCTCACAAAGAAACTGCTGCCTTTTAGTACCAGGAACACATGAACTTCTCACAGGAAACCGGAATAGTTCAAACACTTTAGAAAAAATCTGGCAACATTTACTACTCCTCAAAAATACAACCAGAAATGTAGACACACCCATAAACTACGACCAATCACTAATAGAGCATGCCCAGATAAAATCCTCGAAATCAAAGTTTACAGTCAAATTCCAGACTATATTATGTCCAGCAATATCCTGGATGATGAATAAGTAGGTTTCTAAACAACCTAAACAAACGAAACCTGCCTGTTTATACATTTGTGACCTTCTTAAAATCAACCTAAATGCCAGAATCTTCAGCCATCATCCGCCTAGTTATCTCAGCAGCTTACAAACCCATTAACTACATATAGATAATAAAGATGTGAGACACACATGCACTATGTGAGGCCATGCTAGATTGGTGGAGATCCTTCCTCACAGACAAAACATAAACCACCTGGTTGATCCCGTTCAAGTGAAATTCCTTCAACATATCCTGTGGTGTAACATAAGGATTATCCCTTTTGCTCTTTAACATATACCTGTCCCCATTTGTGAGACTCATCATAAGGCATGGGCTGTTGCTAAAATCAGGTATATAACTCTGAAACTATTTTCAAAAATATCCCCAAGGACACTCAACACGCAAAAACCGCACACACATTAAGACAACTTTAAGATTGAACCACTTGCTATCAGCCATGAAAATGATACATTTCAACACACTCTCAGCCAGTAAAAGAGCCCTTCTCTACCCTGGAGCAATTTCATTGAAATAATGATCGCCACCTACCAACACAGAACACTGAAATCAAGCAATGACATACTACTAGAAACTAGATGATCTGATAGCACGAGGCACAGGAGATCAACTGTCTCTAACATTGCAGCTAAATCGGGAACTCCCTTCCTAGTGGAATTTGCATAGTCTAAGATCCCTTGACATTCAGTCCCTGAAGACCAGACTTTTTAACAAACTTAACTAATCCTGGTACCATTCTAAAATGTGGCATCAACACACCTGATAGAGGCTCTAAACAACCTATCAAGCCCTTCGGCTAACCTTCCTCAAAAATATCTTCAAACTCCTATGCTCAAACACACTACACACTTATCATTATAACCCCCAACCATAGCACAATAAAGACCTCTCCCATCACACTAGAAACAGCACAACACTACAATTCTACAATGAACTAACATAGCAACCCCCCTAGCCAATCCATTGTGGCTGTATAAGCACATCAGGCTGCCCTCTGAAAACAAACTCCTTTGTGCCCCACCTATATCACCTAGAAACAGACCCACAGGCAGAGCTCAGGGTACATACGGTCTGCATACATCTGTTAGGGAGAATTCTCATTCAATGGCTAATTTCCCTTACCTAGTGAGTCCCTCAGCAGCTTTGCTGGATTTCTGGAGTTTATTTTCCACCTGCTAAGAGTGTACCCTTCTTTTTCCCACTCTTACTTGTATTTTGCCATGTGTATTTTATCCTTTTTTGTGATTGTGGACTCTGAAGTACACCACTTCAGTAGCCCCCTTCTTTTGTGTGTTACACAGCACCTTCAGTGCAGTGACACAGGGTTGTCTTTTAGACTTTCCACGACTCCATTTCTGAAGCTGACTACTGTCCCCCAGAAAATTGTAAAGTTGGCATTAACTTTAATTAGTCATTTAACCACAGATCCGGTACACCCCATCTTACATGGAGTACTGGAAAGGGTTAATCCTTAGCCTTGGCGGTACAGAGTGAACGGCGCCGTAAAAAGCTGCCGGCGCCGTTCACTCCGTACCGCTGCATTACGAGTTCCCCTCGCGGGACACGGTAAGCACGCCTGGGAAAACCAGGCATGCTTACCGGGTCCAGCGAGGGGAAGAGGGAGAAAACACTGGGCCATCTCGTAATGGCCCGTTGTTTGCTCCCTCCCCATTCCCATTCAGCCCTATCGGGGCTGGAATGGGAATGGGGAAGGACCGTGTCCGGGTCCCTGGAGGGAGGAATTACCGGGTCTTCCGAACTCGGAATGGCCCGGTAAGTCCTCATTTCCGAGGACCCGGACCCCGACGCGATTTCAGCGGCAGCTATGAACTCGTAATGACGGTCTTAGACTTGGCTGGTGGCAGTGGTATCTACCCTAACTTTTCTACCACAATTATACCATATAAACGTGGTATTGTTTTAGGCTATTATATTAGCCTCAAACTTAAACCGCTTGACCAAATAGTTTTTCTTTTGGCTCTGGTCGGGTTTATTCGCCATTTCTTTTTGTTAAAGTCCTCCTTGTGTTTTACTTTGCGTGGCAAACCAGGTTTGCCTTCTTTGTTCACTGTCTTTTCCCTTCTCTAGGCGCCTGGGTGTCTAGGTGGGCTGAATGTGAAGGAGGGGTGTAGTCACCCCCTGCACAGGGTATCCTAAGGAACCCAAGTCACACTTTGCCATGATTGGCTGAGGTGGTTGTCCGGGCCGGACAACCCCCCTGCTGCGTGATTGACAGCCAGGCTGTGTGAATTGGGGATTTTCGCATAAAAGGCAGGTCTCTTGGGCTGGATAACAGTGTCGCCACTGGAACTACAAGGAACCGAAGAGAAGCGGAGAAGAAGTCGACTGCTGCAACTATCCCGTACCAGTGAAGCCCTGCTGCAGTCCTAAGCTATCTACCCTTCGACGACCAGAGAAGATCCAATCCAGAGTCTTCTTCCCTTGAGCTTGGTGGGGATAACCAGCTCATCTTCTACAGCCTGAGGATCCTCTTAGTGGTCGAAATCACTGCACACTGCTGTAGTGGTCGGATAGCCAACTGAAGAGCCTCTCCTGTTTTTAAGGAGTGCACCTTTTATTCACCGTCGCTGCTGCCGGCTTCATCCCTGTGTGGAGCAGAACCCTCCAGATGTCCTACTTCGGATCGAAGCTCCAGGAACCGAGGGTCTGCAGGAAACTACCAGGAACAACTGCCGTGACACCAGCGTCTGCATTGAATAAGGTACTGTGTTCTGCTCGAGAAATTAGTGTGAATCCCTTTTCTTCGCCTCCAAGGCTTGCCCCTGCCTTCCCTCCTTCTTATAACTTTTACTTCCTCTGTTGACAATATCTAAGTACTCCTGGCTACGTTGAATCGTGAACTATCCGACTGTGTGATCCTCGACAACAGGAACCCGGTTCCACTTGACACTGGCTCCAGCCTATTGACTTTCGAATTTCTTTCTAAGAGTGTTCTCTGCTTCTGTCTGCCTTGACAAAAGTATTTCCTATGATTTTTGCCCCCAACTCTCTCTGGGTATCTCAGATGTTAAGTGTGTTTTTGCCCCGGTAATATTTCTTGCTGCGGATACGTGTTTCTTTAGTAAGACCGAACTGTCATTACTGTCAAAAAGTGATCGCAAGTGTATTCCCGGTAACGTCTTTTGTTTCGCAACACCGGTCCGCTAAAACACAGGGTACTTACCTTGAAGTATACCGTACAAAGTGAATTGGTTAGTGATAGTGTATTTTACGTGTGGTTTTTTAATTAATAGAAGTGTTGTGTTTGTAACAAATGGTTTAAAATAAATGTGCTTATATTTTTTACCTGAAACCTTGAGTCAATGTTTGCTTGAGTCACCGTAATTGTGGTCCCTTTGTGTAATCTCTGCTACTGCTCATATATTCTTGAGATAAGCCTGGCTGCTCCACTACTGCTACTACTTTAACATAGTAGTACAGGCTTGTACCAAAGGTGAAACATGTATTGCCACCTTTAGTCTTAATTGTGTGTAGTGGTCCCTAAGGGCACTGCACAGGATTCTGCCTGACAACATGAACACAACCAAAAAGCTCTCTCTTTATCTTCATTCTCCTTCCTCTAACCTAATCACTCCCCTTTTCTTTTAATCCATCAGAGCACCCAGAGACAAGGCACATTGCATTGGTGTGCCTTATAAACCCCACAAACATAACCTAAAGTAAGAACTGCAAATTGTGTAAAAATATGGGAGGTTTCATTAGCAGATGGGGATCCATCACAAATAGACTGATAGTATAAACTGTTTATCATGGGTCTTACATGTATATAGATACCCGTCCACATGAATACAATTAAAATAGCAGATTTAACAAGGGGGGTCCTGGGAGTCCCTCTGCCAGACATTAGTCCTGGTTACGAGGGACTTACCCAGAGTCTTTAGCTCACTATCTTTCACAGAGAAGAAATATCCCAAACATATCAGTCTTTGTCCTGCCCTGGAGCAGTCCAGCACCGAAATGCGAGGCAATTCTCCTCTGAACAAGAGTACCAACAGAAACCCCAGACACGTGTTTCGGTCTGGTTGGACCTCATCAGTAGGGTGGATCTGTGCCTCTCTAAGAATAGTGAGCAAGGGGTCCACGTCTGGATTCCCCTAGTAACTTAGGGTGAGACCCAAAGTTACTTAAATATGCAGATTTAACAAGGGGGGTCCTGGGAGTCCCTCTGCCAGACATTAGTCCTGGTTACGAGGGACTTACCCAGAGTCTTTAGCTCACTATCTTTCACAGAGAAGAAATATCCCAAACATATCAGTCCCCCTTGTCAATTTGCATATTTAAGTAACTTTGGGTCTCACCCTAAGTTACTAGGGGAATCCAGACGTGGACCCCTTGCTCACTATTCTTAGAGAGGCACAGCTCCTCCCTACTGATGAGGTCCAACCAGACCGAAACACGTGTCTGGGGATGCTGTTGGTACTCTTGTTCAGAGGAGGATTGCCTAGCATTTCGGTGCTGGACTGCCCCAGGGCAGGACAAAGACTGATATGTTTGGGATATTTCTTCTCTGTGAAAGATAGTGAGCTAAAGACTCTGGGTAAGTCTCTCGTAACCAGGACTAATGTCTGGCAGAGAGACTCCCAGGACCCCCCTTGTCAATTTGCATATTTAAGTAACTTTGGGTCTCACCCTAAGTTACTAGGGGAATCCAGACGTGGACCCCTTGCTCACTATTCTTAGAGAGGCACAGCTCCTCCCTACTGATGAGGTCCAACCAGACCGAAACACGTGTCTGGGGATGCTGTTGGTACTCTTGTTCAGAGGAGAATTGCCTAGCATTTCGGTGCTGGACTGCCCCAGGGCAGGACAAAGACTGATATGTTTGGGATATTTCTTCTCTGTGAAAGATAGTGAGCTAAAGACTCTGGGTAAGTCTCTCGTAACCAGGACTAATGTCTGGCAGAGAGACTCCCAGGACCCCCCTTGTCAATTTACAATTAAAATAGAGCATACTACATATCCTGAGACCACTTATCCTGAAATATGGTTTCAGGTGAACTATATATACTTTTCCTACACCTCAAAGTTCGAAGTATTTGCTTAATTTTTCAATGAACATCTTTTCCTTGCCCTATCTTGACTATGTGACTCCATCCTTAATGGGAAGTTGTCAACCCTCCAGTCATTAATTTACCGTGTAGTACTGTTCTTCCAATCATGCTACAGTAACATTTTACCAAATGTTCCTTTTCTTTGCTAGTGCCATGAAGTACACATTTGGCATTCAAAGTCTTTGAAGAGTATTAAAAATTTCTGTCTTTCACGTGATAAGTGTAATGTCACATTCATTATATTACAGATAACAGCCCATAAATCAGGGCCTAATGAAATCACTGAAATTAGTTTACCTTCCTTCACAGTGAAGATGCTTTCGTTTTCTGAAAACTCTTTCAATATATTCTTTCCAACTTTACATATTTGTTGTTGCCGCTACTGTACACAGTGCAGTCAGGATATCTGAACCAATCAGCCCAAAATGCTTTAAGAAGACATTCTCAGAGGCAGGTGTCGGCGTCAATGAAGATAAATGCTTCTTTCACTTCTGTTTTCCCCTAACAAATGATAATGAAAGAAGACTACATTTCACCTGAAACAAATAATAAGAGAAGTTGCATTACGGTATTCAAAGTCTTGACAATAAAATGAAATGGGATATGTCATTTTTTAGCTGCTTTGAAAGCAGTAAGAGACATTTTACTGCCACTCAACTTTATAAGTGGTGTTTAAAGCGACACATAATTCAAGCACAGAACACAACATCTAAAAGGTAGCTGAATGGAACATTGTACATATGTTTCGATGACTTTTCTAGTGTACACTTGCAAAATTGGTCGTCTATTCAGAGAAAAGTAATTAAAACAATTCTGCCCAAGACTGATCCAAAGAAAATATAAATATAGTCTATCTGCAACCCTATCTGATTCCGTAAGCATCTTACCAAAAGCATTGCAAAACCACGTGAACTGAAAGAGGACAGTCAGACAGAGCAAAGGTGGCTGCTGTCTGGTGTGATTTGTTATATGACCATCAAGCTTCTAAGGCTATGTGTGCTGCTTGTCTCTATATGCAACCTGCAAACTGCATATGGAGAGTCATTCATTATCCATTCGTTTGAACTATATTGTGGCCACAGTAGCCACAGTTATGTAATGCAGAGATGTTTTTAAGGGTGGGAATATGGGGCACGTGCCCAGGGCCCCCATCCTGGGGCAGGGGGATCCTCTGCCCTTGGGGGGTCCCACACACCTGCATGCCCTGGCTACCTCATTTTTCCTTTTAAAAATATTGCCTTGCGTATGTGCCAAGAAAATGTCTAACGGGTGACTGACACCATACAATTAAATTAACAGTTTAGTGCGTGTTCTATGCTAGTAGGATTCAAACTCTGGTTGTCAGGCTCCCGGGCAACGACCTTTCCCTACTAGGCTACATGAACCTGCTGTTTTTAGGACTGTTTTTAGGACTTTTTCCTATGTGTGACTTTAGGGGAGTCTGGCTCCATGCACAGCTCCTTGTGACGCACCACATAAGACATCTTACTTCTTCATATGTGACCCGCCCGAGTCCCACTCCCGTTAGACTTCAGCCATGATGAGTGGCAATGGTAAATCTGTGCTAAAGGAGGAATGGTGTCACCTGTCCCCACTCCTGAAACATCCCAATCTGCATACCACTTCCCTCTCATCATTCCCATGATAATTGATGTATCAATATCGAGGAGCCAGCCCACCCCCAGGCGTACTCTAATCTAGATCTTGGTATCATTCACTCACTACAAAATATCCAGAATGTCAGTCGGATCAGTATGTATGGGTCAGCAGCTGCACAGTAAGTATTTGATGAATGATTTTGCAGCCTCGCAGAACTGGGCCGGGGAGCAGGGCAAGAATTAGGGTATGCAGAATACTGGCCAGACAAGAGGAGGAGCATGATGGACATTGGGCCTCATTACACAGAAGGCGGTAACCACGGCGCTATTAGCACCATGGTTGCCGCCAGTAATTTACCGATCCCGCCATGGTGAATGGTGGAATTACCGCCCCATTCCAAGATTGATGGGGCGGTAATTCCCCATTCACCATTGGCCCTTCCCCATTCCCATTTGAGCCCACATAGGGCTCAATGGGAATGGGGAAGGCGGCAATTACGGTACCGCAAATTGCGGTACCGTAATTGCCTCCAAGGTCCCTTTGCGGGTCCCATCCTTAACGGCTGGTAAAACCAGCCGTTAAGGTAGGGACCAGCAAAGGGACCTCGTAATAGGGCGCTAAGGGATTACCAGCACCGGTGCCCTTACTGGTGCCGGTAATCCCTTACCGCCATCTGTGTAATGAGGCCCATTGAGTGGTTGAGCACAGTGGTTGGTTAGCAAGGTGTTGTGTGAAGGGTCACGAAGAGAAATATTAAGAGTACAGTGGGCCATGGCATTAAGGGGTTAATGCAGCAGGGTTATTCAATGTGTTGCTGTAGGATGGATCTGTAAGATATGTAGCTTGTTTTGGCTTGTGGAAGGCATTCATCAGTGTATCAGTGATTATATGTTTATATATAAGGTGTGTGAGCTAAGCCCAGGGCCGAGCGTGCTTGTTTATTTATTCCTTTAAATTGCGCTGAAGCCCGCAGGTATCAGGGCACAAACATTTAGACAAGGATGACATAGTAATAGACAGGACAACTGGGTACTATTTAATTATCCTAAGGATCTGCTATAGCCATTTAAAGATAGTTGTCTTCAGTGCTTTCCTAAAGACTAGATAGTTGCTCTCTAGTCTGATTGCATTTGGTAATCCTTTCCATATTTGGGCAGCTTTTACTGGAAATGATCGACCTAGCCCGTTTGAGCACTTCAAAATCTGCCCCAAAGATTCAGATCTCAATGAGCTGCCAGGTGCGTAGTGGGATATCTGTTCCCACAGGTAGGCAGGGGACTGACCATAGAGGCATCGGTGGACTATGGTCAAGCCCTTGAAAGTGATCAGTTCCTTGCGTGTCAGCCAGTACAGGGCTTTTCTGTCTGAGGTAATATGGTCCCTTCTGGTTTTCTTTTTGAAAAGTCTTACTGCACTGTTCTAAATAGTCTGATATCTAGCAATGCACCTCTTGTTTGCTCCCAACATTAGAGTGTTTCCAGAATTCAGCCAAGATAGAATTGTGGCCCTGGCTATAGTGGCACTGTTCTTTTAATTCAAAAAAATGTCTAATGTGGTTAAACAGTCATAAGTAGTTATGGCAGCTTCTGGTCATGTTACTTACATGGGATTCAGCGCTCAGTGACACCTACAGGAAGATAGCCAGGGTCTTCATTTATTGGAGAACCCATATGGGAGAGTTTCTGATGTGAAAGATCTCATATTCCTTGCCTAGTTTGGCACATGCCTGTCATGATCCAAACATCATTAACTCTATCTCACTCCCATTTAGACACATTCAATTGACTGTCATCTAGGCCTCTATGATCTTATAAACTGTCTCAAGGTCAACTAGTGAAGATCTGCAGCACAGTATCTCATGCACTTTGCTGATCTTACAGTCTTTTTTAAAAATTCATCAATCAGTGGGCCAGGCACGTTACAAGTGTGTGCGTCTGTGTGCCTGCACTCCATTATTGAATGGTTCCAGAACAGCAGCAGGCCAAAGTGTGTAATTGGCCTTTTAGATTGCTTTGACTTTTGGTTGTCTCATTCATTCTTTTGGGAGGAATCATCAAGTGCTGCGCTGGAGTGTGATGAAGCATGCAAGCAGCAAACACACACACACAACACACACACACACCAGAACTCACACATGACATGCACAGGTCCACTTTCATATACTAACACTCCATACCCTCTCTGACAGTTTCTCCCTGAGGTTTGTTGGATGGAGTCTACACTCACATTGACACTCACACATGCTTGCACATCCACTGGCACTCTCGCACAGCATCACACTTCCACTCACACGCTAAACCCACTGTTTTCTATATCCATAACTGTGGCTGCCCTGGCTCTGGCAACAGACAGGCCTATGTTGAACTTGAGACACTGTTGTGGCCTGCTGTGTGATGTCAACAAGACAAAATTAACTCACAATGTGATATGTAGTATGTCAACCCTTTGCAATGCACACCCCCTCTGGAATACACAAACACACACCATAACTTTTGCTGCAACTGCACATTCAGTCACCATAACATCCCTTTAGCAATGTTTTTCACTGAATTTCATAGGTTTTTAGTAGCGCAATTTAACCATAACGTCCCTTTAACAAAGTTTTTTCACTGAATTTCATAGGTGTTTATTAGCACAACTTAACAATAATAACTCTGACTTTATGTACAAATAACATAGAACATACTGAACCCCCTCTACTGAATTTGATGTCCGCGAACCATTTTAATGTCCGCGGACAAGTGCGGACAACAGCACCACTACCCAAAAACCAGCACACAGACACATTATATGTAGTAATACATAAGAATTGTAACCCACATATATAACATACTAACCATCATTTAAATACAATATGTGGGATGTTGTTATCCACACATCCAAGCCCTACCTCAAAACTGTGCAGTACTGACATGGAAAACATCATGATGGCCAGAGATTCCCAGAAAATGCCCAGGGAAGTGCATGAAGAATAGGCTGCCACCCATTTTGCCGATGTTATGGGCACAGAAGGGCACTGCCTAAAACCACCATTGGACTACCCACACAGTAGCCTGAAACCATTGGGAATGGCAATGCTGATTGCCAAAAGCAACCTATAATTGTGGGGAATTCATTTTCTTAAATCCCAAAAATGGGTGCATTACCAGTACTCACCACTATCAGAAAGCCGGCGTTTTAAAACAACACCAGACTTTTTTCTCTTTTTGTGTAAAACTGAATAAATGAACCCAAAGCAAGCCAAAGAAAGACTTACTGAGAGGTGGATACAATGTAAAGTTATATTCTGAAGTGACTTGAAGGTTTATAACAAGACTGGCTGAGCTGTGGATTTCAGCAGTTTAAGTAAATTTGGACTGAAAGACACTAAAAATCTAAATGTTTAAAAGAAATGAGTGACCTACTTTTGAGTGTCACATAGGTTGCAATTGTTTAAATGTCATAGTTTTAAACTTAGAATCAGAATTCTAGCTGCATATGTAAAAATGGTTAGTTTTATTTGAATGCAGAAAACTGGGTAACTAAAAGTGACATTAGCTGGGGCCTGGCTTAAGGAACTGAATTCTGCCCACCAGCTACCCCCGACAGGAGTTGAGACTTGCACAACTGCTGTGTTCCCAGGCCTAGCTGCCTTTTTGCTGCTCCCACCAAAAGGGATCTGACACTTCTCTGATTGAATTATCAAGGGACTGCTAGAGACTAAACATAGGACCCAGGCAGAGGGTTTATTGAAGTGGCCATGAAAGGCTTCCTCTTAAACAATGGGCCTTCCAGGGCCCAGGCAAATGTTTTATTATGGGGGCCGTAAAAGTGGCTTCATCCTGGAAGGAAAGGGGAGGAGCACTGCATGTGAGAGCAAGCTGGCTTGGCAGAAACTGGGAGGGGGAGAAACTGGAGACAGAGGCTGAGCTTGAAGAAAGTGGAAAGACTGGTTTCTGTACCATGTGACCTGAAAAGACACACCCCTGTAGCCAGAATATGGTTTTAGAAAAAAATGAATCACTCATAGTACGGACTTGTCATGATTATTTAAATGATACCATAATTCTTGTGATTTTTCTGCCCACATTTTAAGAGGTTTTTAGAACCGGTGGCATGATCTGGGGGCAAACTAGCAGTTAAGAGGGTATTACTTAAAATGTATGCATGTTAAAAATCTGACACTTCATCAAGTAATGTCCATACTCCTTGCGCACATGTGTATAAATTTGGGGTAATGTCCGATATTACGAAACCAGTTAAAAAGTGCAAATGTTGCCATTTCTGAATGCAAGCTCCCAGGAAGAGCAGATTTGGACAGGGTATACCTCCTGTGATATGTGATGGGTGCATGTAATTTTAAACAAATGTGTACCTGTGCAAATATGTCTTTTGGGTCAAAATATAGATTGTGTGTAATTTGACAGGGGTGGGTTCTCTGTACCATAAACAGACCTCATCATGATGACACTTCATTTCATTCCCCCAATCAAGGGGAAGAGGATGAAGTGGCCAATGACAAGTGGAGAGGGGTAGGGCCTAGGAAGCAAGCCTCTCCACCCATTTTCAAAACACATAAAAGCAGACAGTCAGGACAGATAGGGACATTCAATTCCATTTGCTGTGGAGCATGCTGCCGGACCATACCACATCCAGAGATCCAGACTTCAAATCCATCAATCTCCAGAGAAAGCTGTGCAGAAAGATCCAGAAGCAGTGCTGTACCCAGAGAGAGCAGAGCTGACCCAGACCACTGTTAGCAGAACCAGAGAGCTGACCCAGATCACTGTGAAGTGCAGAGACCAAACCAGAGTCCAGTCTAAAACCTGACCAGATCCGTGGCGAGGCCCATTCTATTTCTAAATATATTGTGAGTACCTAGCAGAACTGTGCAGAACCAATCTCTTAGTTAAAATAATCTAATCCAAGCTATTTTAATCTAAGTAGAACTGCCTCCTAACTGTCACCTGTCATTTGCAAAGCTGTCACCTGTCATTTTTAGTTGCTAGCTGTCACTTGTCACTTTGAACTTTAAAATTTCAAATCTGAAAAACGACCTTTACCATATCGCTCATGTCTCCGTGACCGTTTGTCTTAGAGACTTGCAGTAACTTTCTTCTGAAAGCTGGGAATCTTGGCTTTTCAACGAACCTAGAACCGCATTCCTATTCTATACACTTATGCCGCAATCGCGAAAAATGCACTCACGAATTTTGCCGCGATTTGCAAATTTCTCCATGTGTGAAAACAGCAGTTTCCTTGCTTTCCTTGCTAAAAATTTGTTTGCCTCTTAAGAACCATCCCTGAATCATTGCTAGAGTGAGCCTGGACTAATATTAACTAGATACCACTCACCCTGAACCTCTAGAGGGAATCAAAAGCATTTTAGCATATTTTTCACTTCATTGCCAGCACATATAAAAGCATTTTGGGCCTGTGTTTCCAACTTCTGTAGTGTAAGCTTGCTGGGGTGAACTGAATTACAGTTGATTGCATTTCTGAGTACTGTGTGCTTTCCTTCCATTTCCTTGCATTGCATAAAGGGGGGAGGGGATTGCCAGAGAAAAGTGATTACATTGTTTTGTTGAAATCATATTGAGTATTTTCTGTATTGCAATTTCATTCAACATTACATCCATCTGAACTTATATAAAGTATTCTCTACCACCTTATTCTTCTGTTCCTATTCACCAGTGTGCTAGTGCCAGACTATCCATTATTGATTACTGCTCAGATTAAGTGTGATATTCAATTATTAATTTATTATAACGTGTGATATATATATCTATTGTTTAAATTATCAAATAAACCTTTTAAACTTGCAAAACAGAACTACTTCGTGGCTCAGTGGGGTCAGGGGGATTCCAAGAGAGGGGTGTTATATAGGGGTAGTCATCCAGAACGCATGAACTGGACGTAAAGATATATCAATAAGGGTTTCCATTCAGTATCCAAGACTAGGCATTGACTTAGCTGTAGTGTTGAATTGAATCCTCTTACAAATATGTTATAAAATGGAATATACCAAAAGAAGAAAGATAGGCTTCCAACATGATTACCTCACAGAAACTCCACAACTAAGAGCAACAGCAGATATTCAGACCACTCAGAACACACCTTACCTGAAATAGTAAGTGTACTGCATTTTACTAATATTTGTAAACTTTCTGTATTAGATACAAAAAAATATGTTTTTTTTCTCACAGAAATGTCTAGTACTCTGGAGTGGCTAGAGGAGCATTTCCCACGTGAGGAAATGCCAGAAGATAGTGAACCTAATGGTAGACAATTTACTATATAAACCAATTAATAAATATTGTTTTATATACATTTACCATATATCGTTTTTTTTTGTACAGACCATACAAAAATTGAAAATACTAAAGAAAAAGCAGTATTGGAAAAGACTCTTCAGCACATAGAAGAAAAAATTGACCTACTCTTGGCAAATTTTAATAATTTAAAAAACTTTGTGGAGGGTCACTTCAAACAAACAACTACATTCCATTGTCCCACATGTACCTGTCCCCCCTCACCATATCCCACTCAATTATCCCCAAACCCTCTCATGAACCAAAACGTTTTGATGAGACTTCCATCAATTCTTCACCTCATATAAATCCTATTGAAACCCCCAATTCTCCTGTTTTTGTTTCAGTTTCTGCCTCACCTTCTGTGTCATAAATTTAACATACATGTAAAATAAAGTAAAATTATTATATTGTGTCCTAATTCATTTCTTGTTTTTTAAAAAAAAAGCAGTTGAGGTGTCCGCGGACAGCGCGGGTGTCCGGAATGTCCTTGAAGAAACAAAAATGGAGGTGTCCTAAGAACACTATATCTGTCCGTACTGTTCGCTAGCAAGTTGAAACTGTTCTAAGAACTCACGCAGTGTCCTGAAATGTTCGTAAAGAAACAAAATGGGGTGTCCTGAGGATGCTATGCCTGTCCATATTGTTCGCAGGCAAGTTGAAACTGTTCTAAGAACACAGGCTGTGTCCTGAAATGTTTGTAAATAAATGAAATATGGGTGTCCTGAGGACACTATACCTGCCCTTACTGTTCGTAGACAGGTTGAAACTGTTCTAAGAACACATCAAGTGTCCCGGGATGTTCGTAAATAAACAAAATGGGGGTGTCCTGAGGACACCCCCATTTTGTTTGCAGGCAAATTGAAACTGTTCTAAGAACACAGGCTGTGTCCTAAAATGTTCGTATTTAAATGAAATGGCGGTGTCCTGAGGACGCTATGCCTGTCCATATTGTTCGCAGGCAAGCTGAAACTGTTCTAAGAACAAACACCTGTCCGTAACTGTTCGTTTCAATTGTGACGCACTTTTAATCACTTCAGGACCCGAACAGTGTGCGTAGAACACCAACGCGCATGCGCAACAACGTTTCAGTGCATTTAGTGTCCTGCAGACACCCTCTCCCTTCGGGAACATGTTTGCGAACCTATCATGTGACCGCGCCCAAAATCAGCCTATGTTCTGATTGCGAACACTGTTCGTGTCCACGAAGAATTTAAAACTACATTTTCAAGTAATCTACAATATTTTTCAATAAACACTCACCATAGAACAAGTCCCACATAGTAATCCTGAGTGTGTATGTTGCCGTAGAACTTTGTATAAAAGTAACACAAAAACTGTAGACCTAACATACAAAATAGAAGACAATGAAGATTCTAAATCGTTTGAATTAGCTCGCTACCGTATAGCAGAAAACAAATACGAAATAACTGCACTACAAAACTTGACAACAACCAAACTCCTTCACATGCTATCACAAATAATTTGGAATTATTTCCACTACCAAAACCCCTACAACAACTGAATTTATATGAGAGCATCAAAATTCAAACAGTGCACCCATTCCAAGCAATAATATGCCTTCAACCAAAAACAGCAAAATTACCTCCCTCTGAATTAGTGAAAGGTTTTTGGGGAAAAGTAGTGTATTTACCATTGGATCTAAAAGAAAATGTGCACACTCTAGGAGTGCAACGTCCAATGGAGCAATCTTCAATTATCTTAGTAAATGGTGTACCTACAAAAGACAAAGAAATTTGGCAACAACTGGTAGATTTACATAAAGTTAGACAAGCCTTGCAATATCTAAAAGACAATAATGAATACTACAAAGAAATTACTATTGAAGAAAACTTGAAGGATACCAATGAAATAATTCAAGAGACACAAGAAGCTGGTCAATTTGAGCTCCTAGATCCTGCAACAATATCCAATACTTTAGACGATTATACAATTCACCCATTGCACTCTAATGACACCGTAGTAGATGCACTAGAAACGTACCAAATGCATCAAACAAAAGGATCACCAATCAGCAAATGGGAAAAAAGTATAGAAACACATGTTTTTCCTCTACTTTTTCCTACTTGCAAAGGAGGAAGGTACGATGATAGACCTATTCAAATAACCGCATCAGAATACGCTCATTACAGATGTATTCTGAAGATCCCAGATTTAGACAAAATGTGGAATACATATTCCACCTCCTCTTTGAAAGTGAAGTAGCAACTTTATGTTACAGAGTTGCAAACACATTAAAATCAGGATCCCACTTTCAAAATATGTCAGCTACTCAATTTACAAAAAGTGCAACAAAACAATGAGGTTTTACAAACAAATATTACAAATCTATTAGCAAATATGTGTGGTACTAAAGTGTACTGGTTTCGACGTCCTGGAGATGTAGGTTTTATGATAAGAAACCTTGGCCCACCCACTTGGTTTGTTACATTAAGTTGTGCAGAATATGCATGGGAAGATTTACATGATTTCCTACGCATATAAAACAAAAACAAAACAAACATAGATATACTAACACCTGGAGAACTTTGTTCTCTAGATCCTGTTAATGTTTCAAGATATTTTCACCATCGCTTCATTGCTATGCTACACTTTATTTGTAATAAAACTGCTCCTCCCCTCGGAGAAGTGCAACACTTCTTTTGGAGAAAAGAATAACAAGCCAGAGGAGCACCACATATCCACATGCTTTTATGGATTAAAGATGCTCCTAAATTTGGTCAAGACAGTGACGCCACTGTTTTACAGTTTATTTAAATATATGTCACTTGTGAAATTCCATCAGAAGCAACAAATAGTGATCTTCATGCACAAATTTTACAATTTCAAAGACACAAATGTGACAAATATTGTCGTCGAAAATACAAAAACAAAGGGAAATACTACATCAAATGCCGCTTTGGTTTCCCTAGACCGGTTACAAAAATAGGTCAAGTGAACAACTTCAGTTAGACATAGGCCCTCATTACGACCCTGGCGGAATTCGGAAAACGATGGCGGAAATGCAATACCGCCATCGAATAGCGCTCGGTGCGACTATGACCCGTCACCGCAAAGTACGAAGCCATTAGCGACACCGTAGTGAACACCAACGCTAACTGCACCAAGCACGCGTGCGCGCGCCATGCCAAACCGCAAACACCACCATGGCGCAAGGGTACGCCAATTCCGACCCTAGCGGACATGTACCTAACGCCATCAAGCATGGCGGAATGCACCATTCCGCCATGGTGAGAAGTACGGCATCGCGAATCAACCGTAAACGGCCCCACTGAGTGCCTGTACACCGCTCCCTGCCCACAAAGTACAACTCCCCGTAGGTGCAATGAAGTCACAATGCAACCATTGAAATGTACAAGTCACCCATGCATGCCAACGAACAAAAGAAACACAACAGGGGCCAATGGGAGCTGCAGGGCACAGATGGCACGAATACAGAAGCCATCCCAATGGACATGACCACAGTCCCCCACCAAGAAACGCACGCAAACACAGGCACCTGTGACCAGCAATATTCCGAGAATCACATCATTCCACCAGTCCACCTGGCTGACCGGCATCTGTCACACAAAACCCAATCCCCCGCCCCTGAGCATGACAACATTCAAACTGTCATATTGGCAGCCCCCATCCCTGACCTCACGGGCTTCGTAGGCAAACGCGCCCAGCACAGTACCACGCAACTAAACTCCGAAGCTGGAACCCAATGCAGATCTCCCCACAATACATCGCCCCCCAAATAGGCATATGCCACATCACTTGCAAAGAAAAACGCTACACGGGCCAAATCAGAATAGAACTTTAATGCACATCAAAATCACCAAGCCCATACAGCCATCAGGCCATGAACTCCAAAACACTTTTCACCATTGTGGGCTGCATCCGCAAGAAATGACCAGCCACTACTTGTGTGACGCCCTGTTCCCTCATGGTACACAGAGCCACATTCACGTACGAAAAGGCAACATGGAAGCGCACAGAACCGCAGGGCCGTCCCAATGGGGAGGCACTAGTCCAGCTGAAAGGCCGAAATGTTGCTCCGAGCCACCAGTACTGCGTAAGGGCATGTGGGCCATTGGCGATCGTCCCATAAGATCGTAATGCTGCTCCACTGATTAACACGAAGCAGCAGGTGTCGGGAGTAAAACCCATCTGCAGGAGTGGCATACAGATGGCAGTGGCAAAAGGGGAGGAGATACCTGTCAACCAAAAGAAAAGAAAAAGAACAGAATGGCCATCAGAACTACATTCCAACAACTCACTTCAATGATCACACTAAATCCACAGCCATATGCATGCTAGCCCACTCCAAAGGATCATCACCACCCCAAAACCACTTGCGACTCATAACCATCTATATCGAGGTGCAAACACCATCACAAACGAGTGTACCTGTGCATGCGTCTGTCAAAACAGAATCCATCAGATGGGAATGTTAACGTGCATGGACACAAGTGTCTGAGGGCGCGTCGAGACAGGGAGGGCTCAACAAGGCCAGATAGACGATGGTCCCACTATGGCAGCCCTGCATCACATAGCGTAGGGGAGGCGGATAGATCCCAAGAAGCCCTGTACATGGCAAACTCTGTATCAAATCACCTGCCCATGCATCCATCCATCATTCCCTCATCCCGGGATCAAAACGCCTGAATAATTACTCACATGACATTAGAAACATCCATTGAGTCTGTGCGTTATGCAGCCTGCAAAATCCACAGTGCCCCAGACCGTAATTCCAGTGTCGTGAAGTAACATGTATTTGGGAACGGCCGGCCTCATCGGCCACGTAGCTATTGCGCATCCCAAACTATTCATATCAATCATTGCTTCCTCGCCATGGCCCCTGTCTCAAGGACATTGAACAATAGAACGTTATATTTGCAGTCAGACCTGTGGGCATCTCCTCGCCGCTAGCTGGAAACCGAAAGCGCCGCCCTTCGAATTCCTCATTTGCAACATCACGTCGAAAAGGCATCTGTGGCCGTTTGAAATCACTAATTATTCCATCGAGTGCGGCTGTGTGTGAAAATGGCAACTGCCTTCACCCACAAATGGGACGCCCCGCCCGTCGTTGCAACTCGGTACAGTGATGCATGAGGGCCCACCGTTACTCGAGTACTACGTTCCACTGACCCTTCACAAGTCTGTTCGCGACTGCACAGATAGTATGTGAAACAATGGGACCACAGCAGAATGAACATATCAACCAATCTTACACGGCCATCGGGTACAAATACATGATTGCAATAGCAAGATGCCATTCCCCGAATTGCAGCGTTGTGCGCGGGACGTGCCCGGCCAAAGGGGAGAGCAGTTTGCACAGGTGGAATTAATCACCACAGGTGGAGGCCATACAGCCTGAAAACACATAAATTGCACACCCAGTCTCCTCCCACAACCACACCGAAATGCTACCGGCAGGACTCGCGATGTTGGCCCTGGGGGACCTGATAGCACTGCAAGTACTCCAACTCCAAGAAGAAGACGAACACCAACTACAACCGGCCGCACGGAGGAGACGCAGGAGGAGGAGGAGGCCAAGGCAGGGCCAGCAAGGGCCGCCAGCACAGCCACTACCACCACGCAGGCAGCCCGCAATCCCACGCCTCCGAGCACATCCGTTCAACCTCACTGATGAGCAGATCCACACCCTCTACCGTCTGGACCGGGACACCATAGCCGCCATTGTGGACATGACACAGGCTGACCTTGTCAGCATGATAGATAGCCCAACCGCCATCCCACCCCTACTGAAGGTGGTGTCTGTACTCCACTTCCTGGCCACAGGCACCTACCAGCACACAGTCGGACAGTTGCATGGCATTTCTCAGCCACTGTTCTCACGGACACTATTGCAAGTGCTCGATGCCCTCCTGCAGCACGCAGACGACTACATCTCTCTACCACGCTCGGAGCAGGAAATTACCAACACAAAAGTGGGATTCCATGCACTTGCCGGCATACCGGGTTGCATTGGTGCCATCGACTGCACCCATGTTGAATTGGTCGTCCCACATGCCATGGAGGCCCAGTACCGCAACCGAAAACAATTTCATTCCCTGAATGTACAAATGGTGTGTGACTCCAACAGGATCATTACACATTGTTGTGCCCGATTCCCTGGATCAACCCATGATTCTATGGTCTTGAGGAACTCTACAATACCACGCTACATGGAGCGACACGCAGGGAACAGATCCTGGCTACTCGGTGAGTCTCATTACATGCATGATTATGTGGGGTATGTGATTTGGCAATGACCTGGCAGGAAGGGGGGGGTGTGCGTACGTAGCAATGGCATTCCACATCATGCGTTTCTCGTCCACATACAGGTGATGCTGGATATCCACTGAAGAGATGGCTCCTCACACCAGTCCGGAACCCACGGGACCAGCATGAGGAGGACTACAACCATGCCCACTCACGTACCCGTGTAGTCATTGAACAGGCATTCGGCCTACTGAAGACTCGTTTCCGCTGCCTCAGCAGGTCTGGCGGGGCACTCCTGTACCGCCATGAGAAGGTTGCAAAGATGGTCATGGCATGTGTCATGCTCCACAACATGTGCGTACGTAGAAATGTGCCCATGCCCCCTGACGCAGAACTGCAAGCACCTGATGATGGTCATGATGAGGGTGGGGATGTGGCAGCACCTCATGGAGTCTGCGAGGCCCCGGAGGCCCGTGACATTCGTCAGCATCTCATTGATGCATGCTTCTAGCACTCACGCCTGGTGGCTGATACATGGACACGGGACTCGTGGCACTGTGTGTGTCTGGGACATGCACAATATGGACTGTACGCCTATGATGGCCTAGTACACAAAGATCAATGTCCACACATCTCATTGGTTGATCGTGCACTGTTTATGGCATATGTGATATCATGTTGAACACCCTATCGACCCGCCACCCAAGTGAGCCCAACACACCCCCTCCACCCTCCTACCTCCCCCCCGAACACCAGTGTCCAAAGATGCTCATTGTCAGTGGGCAGTCGCTATTGCAAACCCCCTCTGCGGGTATCAGGGGCACCCCTGCCTGTGGAGCGCAGGTTCCTCCCAGATCTACGTTGGGGGCTGCCCTGGACGGAACTTGCAACGGATGATGTCTCTGCCTGCTCACGTCCATGCATGTCCCTAAGGGTTTGCGAGAGCTCAGTGAGCACACGGCGCACTGCGGCAAGTTCGGCACATACGTCTTTGGACGTCGCATGCAGTTCCCCCCTCAGGCTCTCGGTGCTTCTCTCCATTTGTGCCCTTAGCGTCTCTGTACCTCTCTCCATTTCTGCCCTAAGTGTCTCAGTTGATGTTTCTATGTCTGCCTTAGTGCCCCCACATTCATCGGCATGGTCCTTGAGGAGCGTGGCCATTTGCTGCTGTTGCACGATTAACTGGTCGAGGGACTGTTGCCTCTGCTGGGCCATGGCCATTTGCGGGGGTGTCACAGAGGGGCTGTTGTCCTCATGTTGCCTTGCCACAGGGCTTGTGGGGGATGGCCAGTCGTCGTCTTGTGGGTGCCCCTGCGTGGTATCCTCATGTTGTACGGGATGGGACAGACAGGGGGATTGGGACAGGTCATGGATGGATCTGACTTCGACATCCCCGTCTTCGGTGTCCGAGCATGCTGCCATCAATGGGGTGTCACCTATGGTGCTGCTGCCACCAGAGGCAGTGCCTTCTGTGGCATCCATTGGGGGGACCTGTGGTGGTGGTGGTGTGGGCATGCTGGCTGCTGGGGTGCCTGTTGATGTTCCCTCCTCTGTGCTGCCACCTGATTTGTGCTGCTGCCGTGTCTTGATGCGTGCAGCTGAGGTGGAGGGTCTCTGGCCGTTGGTCTTGGCCCTCTTTGCAGGTGTGCTGGTAGGGGTGTCCTGAAGCTCGTCGTTTGGATCGGACCCTGTGGTGGAGTAAAGGAGGGCGAGGGTTATTGATGGGTCTGTGGGAATTGGAATGGCATTGTATCACATGCATTGGAGTGGTACCTGAGGGTGATTTGGGTCGGGGCCTTGGAGGTGCTTTCATTTGTGTGTGGAGTGAGGGTGCAGTTGTTTGGCAGCCTGCAGTTAGGGTGTGCCTGCTGCACGTGTAGTGCGTGTTTTAGGGGTTTTTAATTATTTATGTATTTATTGTGGGTTTTAACGTGCGCTATCAGGCCGATGTGTGTGGACGTTCTCCTGGACATGTGTTTCTGTAGCACTATGTGGACGCATGGTACTTCACATGGATGGACTGTGTGGATTTGGCATTGTTTTATTTGGCCCACCTACCTGAATCTTCGGATGTCTGCACTCCTTTCTCCATCCCTCCGACTCCCTCTATGCTCTCCATTCCGATGGTGGACGCACAGATTTCTTCCCAGGGGGTCAACTTGATGGGTGATTCAGGACCTCCCCCGGTGGCTGTGGCAATGTTGCGGTTGGCAGAGAGTATGCTGCGGACGCGTATCCGCAGGTCGTCCCATCGCTTGCGGCATTGCTGTGGGGTGCGGGGTGCGGTCCCCACCGCACTTACCCACTGTGCCACCAGAGCCCATATGGCCTTCTTGTTTGCAAGTGCCGTTCTGGTCATTTGCGTGGAGAAGACGACGGCAGCATTCTCCTGGAGGGTCTCTGTTAGCACGGTGAGTTCCTCACGGGAGAAGTGGACCTGCCGCTTGCGGTCGCACGCTTTCTTCGCTACTTTTCCCATTTTTCTTGGTTTCGCTAGGGTGGATGACGGGTTGGGGTGTGTTTCAGGGTAGTGATTTTAGTGGTTGTGTGGTTTTAGTGGTTTTATAGGTGTACGGCGGGATGTTTCCCGTTCCGGGGCCATGTTTTAACTTCCGTTTCCGTATATTTCCGGTCACCGTACTTTCCGGTAGGCGCACACTGCGGTGACCGCTAAGAGGGGTGGCGGTATTGCACCTAGGGCGCCGTACGGCGGCGGTGTGGGCCGTTTTGGGGTCATTTCCGCCATCGCGGACTTTGCACTTCTGCCATGGCGTGGTGCTCGTGCCCGATGGGTCGGAATGGGCCGCACTTTGCTCCTTCGTGCAATGGCGGAAACGCTATTTACGCTGTGGCGGTCCGGTCAGTCACTTTCCGCCAGGGTCGTAATGAGGGCCATAGTGTTAAAGGTAAATCACCTAAAAATATATATTACATAAAAAGAACAGAAGAAGAAAAATATATCAATGATTACAATGCAATCATTTCCCACTTATGAAATGCAAACCTAGATGTACATTGCAGACAATTCCACTGCAGTTGCACGATATGTTACAGCATACTTAACCAAAGCAGAAAAAAACAGAGCTCTAAGACCTCTGGAATGACCTGTCATTAGACAAAACACTGTATCAGAAATTATACAGCTTGGGTATAAAAATGCTCTCCCATAGAGAATGTGGCTCCTATGAAGCAGCAGATCGTTTAACTGGTACTGCTTTTTATGGAAAATGTGAAAATATAGTATGGCTAAGTCTTGGACCTGCTAAATCTAGAAAAAGAGTTCTAAAATCATACGAAGATATAGAAACAATAGCCAAACATGATCCCAACAGCCAAAACATTTTAAAAAAACAATTTACTAGACACATACTACCCAAACAGGAGTACCACTTTGGAAACCATGTGTCTATACCACATAGCCCAAAACTTCAGATACAAAAATAATATAAAACCTGATGAAAAAAAAGGTAAATGCAGAGTGACAAATTGTGAAGGCAGCTTAGTAAAACTCACCAAACCAAATTTAATGAATCATATCAAATTGTCATTAAAGACTCCTCAACATAAAGAACTATATCACATGTCCCTGCTACAACTCTTTTAACCATGGAGAAAAGAAGGAGAAATACTAGATAACTATGACTCCTATGAAGATAAGTTCAAAGCAAATGAAAGCACTATAACTGATGTAAACATTACACAGTACAAAACAATGTTGCGCAATGAACAGCAACACAAAGCAGAACTCCAGGCCCAACTAGAAAAGGACACTCCTGACAGTAGTCAACCTTCTGTAAAAGGAAGCCAAGAGCCACTGGGAGAGCCACTAATAACAAATGAGGTAGAATTAGCTATGACAGAAGTAGAAAACACCATGTGTCAGTATGAAGATAAAGACGACTTAACTATACTACAATCAAAACTAAACAATGAGCAGCGTAGCATTTTTGAAGAAGTAACAAAAGAAATTGCACATGGTGTACAACATGAAAACAAAGAATGCACCTGCCAAAATTACAAACCTATACTACTGTACGTCAATGGTGAAGCTGGTTCTGGCAAAACATTCTTAATCAAAATCATCAGTAAATTCCTTCAACAATTGACAAACAACAAATTGTCAGCTGTTGTCACTGCCCCCACAGGTTTAGCTGCCTACAACATAGATGGTGTCACTTTACACCGATAACTACTCCTGCCAGTAGAACAGCAAAACAAATTAGACTATTACAAACTTTCTACAGTAGCTGCAATGGAACTACGCAGAGTATTAAAATAAATGAAAATGCTACTAATAGATGAAGTGAGCATGGTCTCCAACCTAATGTTGGCCTTGATTCACCTCAGATTACAAGAAGTACTCAAAACAAACTACGAAGAGATCTTTGGAGGAAAACACATTATTGTTTTCGAAGATCTTCTTCAATTGACACCAGTGAAAGGTGAGCCTATTTTTAAAACCTTATGACACAAACTCTGCCATAAAACTGTTGGCAGCATTGGAAATGTCAACCTTTGGCAACATTTCCAATGCAGAGAATTAACAGAAAACAGGCGGCAATTTGCAGATCCCACTTATGCCAACATCTTAAAAAGTATTAGAGTTGGTATATAATCTCAATAAGCACAAGCAATATTGAAAACCCGGCACATTCATGCACTTTATGGTGATAATGCATGTGCTACGGATGTTATGGAACAATGCCCACAAAAATGTCAATTGTATGGCCTTAATGCCAACTCTTGCAAGATGTTTCAAATTCATTGAAACAATGTTAAAAAAAGAAATGCAACGAATAATTGAAATTAGCGCCACAGACAAACTAGACATACATGGTATGACACTACCCATGTGTGAACAAGCCACAACGAGGCTAAATAGTTTAGAAAATTCAATCTCGAACACAGCTGGATTGGAAAAAATATTAAAATTATCCTTAAATTGCAGAGTAATGCTTAAACGTAACATTGATGTGGATCAAGGACTAGTTAATGGAGCACTGGGTACAGTTGTTGGCTTTCAAACATACCCACGTCACAACAACATTCAGTTTGTCAATATTCTCTTTGACAAACTTTCAGAAGTGAAAAGGATAGGACCCTCAACAGCTCGATTCCTTCTCTTCAAAGACATGTATGTACGCAGAGAACAATTTTCTCTAACTGTTGCATACGCAGTCACCATTCATAAATCACAAGGTCCTACCCTAGACAAAGCATTGATAGACATTAGTACCACAGTCTTTAAAGAAGGCATGAGCTATGTAGCACTATCACGCTTATGTACACTTGACAGTCTTTTTCTAATCAACTTTGATGCAAGTAAAGTAAACGCTGATATTCCTTGCATTTCAGAATACAATAGACTTCGTTCACTATACACCCCCCATCTAAAAACATATCCTATTCCAAAAAAAGTAATATGTTCTAAAAGAAAACTAAATCAAACAGAAATGCAATAGGATGTCACTGCAAATCCCCCAAAGGGATTAAAATAATCTAATAAGTCATCAAGTACCACAAACATAAAAGAACCAATTAGGGAAAGTAACCAGGTACTTCTTCAAAGAAGGAAGACAAACTCCAAAAAAAACACTCAGATACAGAACTACCTGGTCCATTTAAACTTTGAAATGTAATTGGTGTAAGTTCCTACGCAAATGTAGCAATGAATATTCTATTTCAATTACCACCAATAGTTGACAACATTTACTTACACAGTACAGACCAATTGTGTTTGCAAATGTTAGTACTTCATAGAAACGCAACAAACAATACTGACAACACGTATAGTGTTTATGGAATAAGACAACAATTGGACTACTCTGCTGGAATGGTGAAATTCACTATAAACTCACAGGAAGATCCAACAGAATTTCTAATGTACTTACTACAAGTACTGGAAAACAAAAACATACCTATAAATGAAATCTTCCAGATTTCATACACGTGGAAACATACATGCACTCTGTGCAACAATGTGACACAAGAACAAATCCCCAATGAGCGCTTTGTGTATGTATCAATACCTAATTGTGAATCCGTTCCAATTCAGCAACTTGTACAAAATGCAAACCATGGTAGATTATGTACTACCTGCAATTCAGATAATCGCTCCACCTTACTAATAAAAACACATAGTAAATACGTAATACTAATGATTCTACGTTACAATGCAGATGGTACCAAAAACAACTGCAAGGTGACTGGATTCACACATGGTCAAGTATCACTTGGTAAAAAAAACCTTCACAACAATAGGTACCACAAAGGAGCCACAACCAATGCAGGTCACTATACTGCATATATAAAAACAAAAATGTGGATGGTTCGAATGTAATGATAGTACCATTACTCTAAAGCAGAGATTACCTGCAAATCTTACAAACGCTTATTTAATGTTCTTAAAACGAAAATGTATTAACTAAACTGTACTTAAACATTAACTAAACTTCTATTAAAAAACTATAAACTGTTACAATATGCCAACAGCTATATAACTGCCCCAAGATTCTACAAAAACTAAACAGATAAATGAATACCACGAAATTATATCAAACAATAAACAGTTAGAATACGCCAAATGGTATCTAACTACCCCAATATTTTACAATATTCAAACAGATAAATCAATACCACTTCATTATAACAAAAAATAGACTGTTAGAATATGTCAACAGGTATCTAACTGCTCCAAAAATCTGCAACAAGCCAATACATAGAGCATTAGCCAGAAACAACAAGTGAACACTGAAAACAAACAAATAGACAGTAGCGTAACAAAAAAAGTTTTTTTTTAATCCAACTTGGATTTTTTTTCTCCCACAGACCCAATGATTTTAGCAACATACACAGAAACTGAGCAAATTGCACAGTACACTGGTTTGTAATCTACTAAATATGAGGGTAACAAAATAAAATGTTGATTATTCAATGTTATAAGTTACAAAATACCAATACTAACATGATCTTTTCTTTTATCACAGAAATAAACAAGAAATACATGGACTCCAGTGACTAAACCAAACAGTAAGTATATTATATTAAGTACAACCACCACAGCAAATCACACCCATAGTGATTTATAACTTTGCTGCTTATAAATTTGATCTTGTCCATGCACCCAAGACTATAGGCCCTGCCCACAACCACCACAGCATATCACACCCATAGTGGCTTAAAACTTTGTTGCTTATAAATTGGTTCTTGGATGCCAAAGTTATAAACCACTATGGGTGTGATATGCTGCGGTGGTTGTGGCCAGGGCATAGAGTCTTGGGTGCATGGTTATGGCCATGCACCCAAGACTCTATGCCCTGGCCACAACCACCGCAGCATATCACACGCATAGAGTCAAACATTTTAACTATGCCATATTGGCACTTTTAATGTCCGCGGACATGAGTGTTCTTAGAACAGTTTCAACTTGCCTACGAACAGTATGGACAGGCATAACTTCCTCAGGACACTCCCATTTTGTTTATTTACGAACATCCCAGGACACATAATGTGTTATTAGAACAGTTTCAACTTGCCTGCGAACAAAACAGACAGGCATAGCGTCCTCAGAACACACCCATTTTGTTTATTTTCGAACATTTTAGGACACTGCGAGTGTTCTTAGAACAGTTTCAACTTGCTTGCAAACAATACGTACAGGCGTAGTGTCCTCAGAACACCCCCATTTCATTTATTTACAAACATCCCAGGACACTTCATTTGTTCTTAGAACAATTTGAATTTGCTTGCGAACATGTGTTCTTAGAACACATGGCATGAGTTATGGTTGCTTAGCTTACCATAACCGGCGAATTTCAGGGGTTTTTCGGTTTTACTTGGAACCATAACGTCCCTTTAACAAAGTTTTTTCACTGAATTTCATAGGTTTTTAGTAGCGCAACTTAACCATAAAGTCCATTTACCAACGTTTTTTCACTGAATTTCATAGGTTTTTAGTAGCACAATTTAATAATAATAACTCTTCTAATGTCGGCGGACATGTTTGGACAACAGCACCACTACCCAAACACTCTGGGGGGGTATGGTTAATTGTTATATCATAACATATGAACATTTTACAAATTCACAAACCAGCACACATACACATTATATGTAGTAATGCATAAGAAGTGAAACCCATATATGTAACGCACTAACCATTCATTTAAATACAATATGTTCTAAAATGGAATATACGAAAAGAAGAAAGATAGTCTTCGAACATAATTACCTCACAGACACTCCACAACCAAGAACAATAGCAGATCTACAAACCACTCAGAGCATACCTTACCTGAAATAGTAAGTGTACTGCGTTTTACTCATATATTTATAAACTTTCTGTATTAGATTTAAAAAAATTATATTTCTTTTTCTCACAGAAATGTCTAGTAGTCTGGAGTGGCTAGAGGAGCATTTCCCACATGAGGAAATGTCAGAAGATAGTGAATCTAATGGCAGACACTTTACAATATAAACCATTTAATTATTATTATTTTATATACATTTAACATATATATATTTTTTTTGTACAGAGCATACCAAAATAGAAAGTACTACAGAAAAAGCTGTTATGGATAAGACTCTTCACAGCATACAAGAAAAAATTGATCTATTTTTGGCTAATTTTAATAATTTAAAAACCTTTGTGGAAGATCGTTTTAAACAAAAAACCATGTACCATTGTCCCCAAACCCTCTCCATGAACCAAAATGTTTTGATGAGACTTCCATCCCTTCTTCACTTCACACAAATCCTGTTGAAACCCCTAATTCTCCTGTTTTTGTTTGTTTCTGCCTCACCTTCTCTGTCATAAATTAATCAAACATGTTAAATAAAGTTACATTTTTATATTGTGTTCTAATTCATTTCATGTTTTTTTAAAAAAAAGCAATTTATGTGTCCGCGGACGGCGCGGGTGTCCGGAATGTCCGTAAAGAAACGAAAATGGAGGTGTTGTGAAGAACTGTCTGTACTGTTCGCTAGCAATTTTAAACTGTTAAGAACACATGCAGTGTCCGGAAATGTTCGTAAATAAACAAAATGGGGGTGTCCTGAGGACGCTGTCCGTATTGTTTGCTGGCAAGTTGAAAGTGTTCTAAGAACACTCGCAGTGTCCTGAAATGTTCGTAAATAAACAAAATGGGGGTGTCCTGAGGACTCTGTCCATATTGTTCGCTGGTAAGTTGAAACTGTTCTAAGAACAATCACTGTGTCCTGAAATGTTTGTAAATAAACAAAATAGGGGTGTCCTGAGAACGGTATGCCTGTCCGTTTTGTTTGTAGGTAGGTTAAAACTGTTCTAAGAACACATCATGTGTCCTATAATGTTCGTAAATAAACGAAATAGGGGTGTCCTTAGAACACTATATCTCTCCGTAATATGTGCAACCAAGATGAAACTGTTCTAAGAACACATGTGGTGTCCTCAAATGTGCGTAAATAAACAAAATGGAGGTGTCCTGAGAACGATATGTCTGTCTGTATTGTTCGAAAGCAAGTTGAAATTGTTCTAAGAACAAACGCCTGTCCGTAACTGTTCGTTTGACGTGTGACGCACTTCTAATTACTTCAGGACACGAACAGTGTCCGTAGAACATCAACGGGCATGCGCAAACCAATGTCCATGCATTTGGTGTCCTGGGGACAGCCGCTCCCTTCGTGGACTTCTTCGTGAAGCGATCATGAGACCGCTCCCACGCTGATCGTGCGTTCTGAATGCGGACACTGTTCGTGTCCCCGAACAATTTAAAAGTATATTTTCAAGTAATCCACAATAATTTTCAATAAAAACTCACCATAGCACAATTCCTACATACTAATCCAGAGTTTGTACATACTCTTCGAAACTTTTTGAACCTTTTTTTGTGTTTGATCTGTCCGCGGACAGCACACATGCCCGCGAACCGCGTACAAGCACCTCTATAAAAGACCTCGCCCTAGACCGTATTCTCATTGTGTTTCTGGCTATTCTACAGAGCACAGCAAATTTTACTGCCACCTGCAGATTTCCATCTTGAACCTGATGGCATCCATGGCTGCACTGCTGCCACCTGGTGCTGCATCTGCCTCAGCACCACCCCCACCCCCTCCACCACCACCACCTCCCCAAGGGCCTGAAGAGGGGAACAGGAGTGAGGATGCAGAGGAGGAAGAAGAGGATGACGAGGATGAGGTAGTTGAACTCCCTACTACACGCACTCGGCGTGAGTCTTGGGTGTGGCGGTTATTTACCATTCGTGGGAATGGTCCTAAGGCTCGTGCGAACCAAGTCACCTGCAACGAGTGCAAAATCGTACTCACTCGCGTCAGGCTTGGTTTGTACAGCTTTGGGACCACTACCATGAAGTGACACTTAAGGTCAATTCACACTGGGGCCATTTGGAAGGTTATACCTTGCGAGGAGTGTAGCAGGTTGACTTCCTCTACTCCATCCTCCGTTTCTGATCCTGTCACCACAAGAAACACTCCTGTGGGACAGCGTATTCCTCAAGCTTCCTCACAGGCCATACACAATGCTAATGACCCTTACCTTTCGAGGGTCACAGTTGTGTGTGTGGGTTGCGGCACAGTACTCTGCAGGGGGGAGCGACTTTGAAGTGCTTTTGAGACTATCATCTCAGAGCACGAGAAGATCTGCTCACTACCCAAATAAAACCCACTCTACATCTTCCTCTCTCAGCTCGCCCTTTCTTATCCCCGTGGTTGGTGTCCCCCCTTTACCCTCCTTTCCCCTCCTCTCCTAGTGTGTCTTGTATAAAAAAACAAAAAATAAAACAACAAAAATCAAAAAGAAATAAGGCTCTTTTCAGAGTCGCCTTTCACAGTTAAAAAATAGAAGTGAAAATAAATGAAGCAGGGCCCTGTGTATTTTTTAGAAGTCTGCGGACGGTCCGTGGACATCTAAAATTTTGGGGTGCTGCCCTATCATAACCATTGCAATTTTCTCTGAGAGGAAGTGGTGGCTCTGAAAAGAGCCTTTTGGTGGTGTTTGTGTTTGAAAAACTATACATACTCAACACCTACTACAAAATGGATGCTGTAATTCTAAAAAAAGGTCACAATGCATTTTGTCTTTCTCAGAAAAATCTGATTTCCAGAATAAGTTAGATGGACTCCATCTCTGCGAAAAATGTATGTACTACGAAACATAATATTTTCATTGTGAAAAGAGGACATGCCAAAATCTCTTAGAAAGGCACAAACAGCCTTATTGACATTGCGCCTTGCTTTCTCCATTTGTGGACCAAATGAAGAAGAACGAAGCCACATCTGATTCTGCGCAATCTGTGAGAAAGAATTACTTGAAAATTTGGAAACATGTCCATGACCTTCCCAAGTCCTTATTTCATTGCAAATTGCAAAGAATTTCCAGACACATGTCCTAAACTGTTCCCTCCACAATGAATTATAATTATATCTGATGTTGCTCTGTCTCCAAAGTAGCACAGAGAGGTAGCAAGTCCACTCACTTCATTCGACGTACTCCATGCCAGTGTACTTCCACATGTGGGAATCCAAGATCTACAGCTACTCCACAACTTTCTGCATGCACCTTCAACCAATGTATCCACGAGTCTCCCAAAATCCAAACAATCTGTTTTCTGAAACACACAGCCATTGCTATCTGTTCTTCTCTCAGCAAAAAGAGCATCTGAGAAACTCTCTCCTGGCACAACACACCCACTAAACTTTCCTGACCAATCCCTTTCTATGCTCATTCTAATTTGCACGGCTTCCCAACCCAAAAATCCCCGGATGTAACATGTGATGTCCGCGAACTACCGCCATGTCCGCGGACATATCGTAACATGGACAGCCCTTCTACCATTTCCACTTCACTCTCTGTGCCATTCCCTCATTGGATGTAGCTAGAAAGTCACATGACCATCTACCAATCACATAGAAGACCTCTACATCTAACTGCATCATCATAGATCAGCACTGCAAATGTACTGTGAATCTCTCTGAGTACAAGTGTCATTTCATTGGAAAGCACCTTCTACAAGAAATACTGTACAAGTCTCCAAGGTTTCTATTTGCAGCTCCATGCATATCCATATGCATGAACACAAACTACAGGTATGCATATTTTCTGTAAAGTACATGTACAATTCTTCTAGTTTCATATAAACAGATTAACTGACTTTTAGCTTGTATAATCTGTAAAATGAACGTACTGTCTTTTTTCCCATCTCCTAAAATCAACTGTCACTTACAAACCTTTATACTATTTCATTTCTTTTTACACACACATATTCAAATCATATTGAAGTAACATTTTTTAAATAAAATATATAGACTGCATATAGTCAAACAAAATTGCATGCACACACTATGTTCAAATCTCAAACAACAATACTTGTACAATAACATAAACATTATTTTATTTATTTATTTATTTACTTACTTCTGTTTATATAGCGCAAACAGCCCATGACATTGAGGCACTATTACTTGCAAGAGCTTAGGTGCAGAAATAGAGTTATTCCGTGGTACATTATGAATTTCACAAGGCATAGTAAAGATATTGTGTTTGCTACAGTTAGTCATTGCAATACAGTTTATGCATTAAGAACATATGATATGTATTCAACTGGTGTGACGTATTTTATGTGAATAAGATAGTTTTAATGGTTTTGAGGAAGGCGCTGAGGATGTCAATTAAAACAATCAATGTCTAAATTAAAAACAGTGCTATATACAAACAAAAGTACTAATTTGTTTCTTTTACAATTGCAGTGAAGACCATTCTCCTGAAAAGAAGCAGCCGAATTTGAAGTACAAAGAACAACTAAGGAGTAACATGCTCATTTTAGAAAAGAAGTAAGTTGAATACCACCTTAATATTTGTTTTATTACTCAAACACACTGTAAGGTTAATTCATGCTATTTCTGTGCCTAAATATAGAGATTGTGCACCACTCTGTCCAAAAATCCCCATTTCTTAAACAGCGATTTACAGCCAGAATGGCCCACAAATTCCTATTTTTCGACACAAAAATTACACAACTCAGCCACTAGAATTTTGATGTTATAGAACAAACAACCGTTTTAATTGTATAGCATTAGATTTACTATTTCTTCTTCTCTACACCACTAGCTTACTTTTTTCTGTCATCTGAACCCCATTTTAGTAACACATTAATTAAAGAATACCCATCCCTACTAGTTGTAGTTGACCAATGCACAATCACACACCATTACATACATCTTTATCATCTTTCCAAACACTCATGCACACAGCACACAAACATTGCAGAACACCCCAACCCATACCATCTTTTTTTTTTTCAACAGACCCTAAAGAATGCCTACCAAAAATGAATTCCGTAGAAAGCAACACAGAAGTAGAGCAAATGAAAATAAAAGTGTCCAACATAATCATCCATCGCTAGCAGAATTTGTAAAAAAAGTTGAAACAAAACAGCTAATACAGTCATTTAGTGAAACAAAAGAAGTTTCAAGTACAGAAACTTTACCTCCTCGATCAAAATGTAAAACAAACCAGAAAACAATTAACAAAAAATCAGCCATCACTACAGATAAAACTGCTTCTATAAATCTTGATATAGTGCAAAGTAAGCATACCAAGAAAAGTATTTTAGCCAAAATGTTCTGTCACAGAGTCCTTCAAAATCTTAGAAAAACAGGAGATAAACCAGGTTCAACCCTTAAAACCTATCGTAGGAAATTAATCTTAGAAGCATTGATAGACAGTGCAATTCTTCTCAAAAGAAAGTTATTTATTTTAGTGTTAAACAAAATTAAACCACTAACAAAACTAATGACTAAATTACAAAAAAGACTTTTCAATAAACGAAATGTCAACAGAAAGAACTTCTTAAATATCTGCAGAGGTGAATGGAGTCACACTACATGCACAGAACCATACTTTAATGAAGAAGCATACAAACAAAAGCAAACAAATACAATTGCCATACATATCAGTGGTCGAGGTTATGAAAAAGTTAATAATACCATAATGGCACAAGAAGTACTGCTTACAAAAATATACCCTGAAAACTTGAAAAATGACCTCTCCATTCAACTGAATCAGAACGTCTAGTGTACAAATGGCCATGCATGTCAATGTGTAACATTGTCATGATGCCTACCCCCGGGCATCCGGATCGAGTCCATCAGCCCCGGGAGCAGGCATCCAGATACTCATTAAAACCCCAACAGCCCCGGCTGGGGCCTGTTTGGATTCAGTCCTGGCGCCTTAGGCGCCAGGCTCATCATAGAAATCAGTCCTGGCGCCGTAGGCGCCCGGCTCATAGACTTTACTTACCTTATGCAGACCATGCTGCAAATGAGTCCAAGCCAACGTGAGGCCTGGATGGGACTATTTTATTACAGGGACTATTTTTCACTCGTGTGTGGTTTTGGGAAACTTCTTTCCTGGGACTACTTTGCAGGCTATTTAAACCACGCCCGAACAGCAGCCCATACTTCATGTTATTCTGCATCCAGCAGCGTGACGCGCACCGTGTCTGCAAGTCAGCATCCAGTCTTCTGCCACGCCCGCCTCAAATCCGGAGCTCCTAGACAAAAGGAAAAGAAAGGAGAAGGTTAGATCACGGACATTATTTGATTCCTTATCTGATTTCGGACCCAGCACATTGTTTGGTAATACAGACTCTTACCTGAACGCCATTAGCTGCCTCCAGGAAATATTCTTTGGACCCAGCTACAACCTAACGAGGGAATGGAACAAGAGTGAACATCGGACATATTGAACTCTTTGAACTTTATAGACACTGGAGTCAATATTCCTCCTGAACTCCTCCAGTACCTTCAACCCAGTGAAGTAACTGGTATCTATGCGCCCCTGCATGCCATGCAGGATCGAGAGCTCATCATTTAAAAACATAAGGTGAGGTTACCAGAAGGGGATATCGGAGGCAATTAGTGGGGAGAACGAGATCTGTTGGGGGGACATCACTAAAGTCCACAGGTGGCTAAATCCCTTCCTCCACTTGCAGGAGAATACTTCTACAAGTCCAGCAGACAAGATTGGGCGGGCCAGTCCAGACTGTCATCTCTTCACTACGCATCACGTTGGTGGAGACCGCAGCTGTCCGGGTGCGATCAACGCCCCTGTGGGAACCAGGTGAGCGAAACAAACATTTCCCAAAAAATGTTCAAGTCTTTACGCCAATTCCTCAATCAATATGTGAAAGACAAAGACAAAATCAAAATTAAACTACAGCAAAATATGGATATCTGTTGAGTGCGCAAGTGAACAGGACTACAATGACATTCATTGGCCTGCATTACAGGACCTAATTGCAAAACCACCTTCCATGATATCTAAAGGATATCAACACATCATTCAACTATAAGAAATCTATTCTATAAACTGTACTATGCTAAAAGTCCTGTTTAGCACTAGCCAATTTAAATAACATCCTTCTACATGGTACAGCAAAAGACTTACTTGAAGAAATCGACTATATCCAGAAAAAATATTTTGGAAGTGAAAGCCACTCACAGAATGAAATAGCTTTAAGCCAAATTAGCAATAATTCTATGCATGGCAACCTTTTACTACACACATACAAAAAGAAATACTAAAATTTAAAAGTACATCAGCTGAAGTACCAAACCATGTGTGTGTATGTTGCTGCAGAACTTTTTTATAAAAGTAAAACCAAAACTGTTGACCTATCATACAAAATAGAAGACAATGAAGATTCTAAATGGTTTGAATTAGCTCTCTACCTTATAGCAGAAAACAAATACGAAATAACTGACCCCTTAATACTTTGCAGTTACTGCACAACAAAACTTGGCAACAACCAAACTCCTTCACGTGCTATCACAAATAATTTGGAATTATATCCACTACCAAAACCCCTACAACACCTTAATTTATATGAGAGTAATTCAAACAGTACACCCATTTCAAGCAATAATACGCCTTCAACCAAAAACAGCTAAATTATCTCCCTCTGAATTAGTGAAAGGTATTCGTGGAAAAGTAGTGTATTTACCATTAGATCTAAAAGATAATGTGCACACTCTAGGAGTGCAACGTCCAATGCAGCAATCATTAATTATCTTAGTAAATGGAGTACCTACAAAAGACAAAAAAATATGGCAACAGATGGTATATTTACATAAAGTTAGACAAGCCTTGCAATATCTTAAAGAGAATAATGAATACTACAAAGAAATTAATATTGAAGAAAACTTGAAGGATACAACTGAAATAATTCAAGAGACAAAAGAAGCTGGTCAATTTGAGCTCCTAGATCCTGCTACAATATCAAATACTTTAGACCATTATACAATTCATCCATTGCACTCTAATGACACCATAGAAGATGCACTAGAAACGTACCAAATTTGTCAAACAAAAGGATCACGAATCAGCATATGGGAAAAAATTATAGAAGCATGTGCTTTTCCTCTACTCTTTCCTACTGGCAAAGGAGGAAGGAATGATGATAGACCTATTCAAATATCAGCATCAGAATACTGCTCATTACGGATGTATTCTGAAGATCCTAGATTTAGACAAAATGTGGAATACATATTCCACCTACTCTTTGAAAGTGAACTAGCAACTTTATGTTACAGAGTTGCACACACATTAAAATCAGGATCCCACTTTCAAAATATGTCAGCTACACAATTATTACAAAAAATGCAACAAAAAGATGAGGTTTTACAATCAAATATTACAAACCTATTAGCAAATATGCGTGGTACTAAAGAGAACTGGTCTCGACGTCATGGAGATGTACGTTGTATGATCAGAAACCTTGGCCCACCCACTTGGTTTGTTACATTAAGTTGTGCAGAATATGCTTGGGAAGATTTACATGATTTCCTACGCATATGAAACAAAAACAAAACAAACATAGATATACTAACACCTGGAGAACTTTGTTCTCTGGATCCTGTTAATGTTTCAAGATATTTTCACCATCGCTTCATTGCTATGCTACACTTTATTTGTAATAAAACTGTTCCTCCCCTTGGAGAAGTGCAACACTTCTTTTGGAGAAAAGAATAACAAGCCAGAGGAGCACCACATATCCACATGCTTTTATGGATTAAAGAGGCTCCTAAATTTATTCAAGACAGTCATGCCATGTCTTACAGTTTATTGAAAAATATGTCACTTGTGAAAATCCATCAGAAGCCACAAATAGTGATCTTCATGCACAAATTCTACAATTTCACAGACACAAATGTGGCAAATATTGTCGTCGCAAATACAAAAACAAAGTGAAATACTACACCAATTGCTGCTTTGGTTTCCCTAGACCGGTTACAAATACAGGTCAAGTGAACATCCTCATGTCTTCAGTTAGACATAGTGTTAATGATAAGTCACCTAAAAATACATATTACATAAAAAGAACAGAAGAAGAAAAATATATCAATGATTACAATGCAATCATTGCCCACATATGGAATGCAAACATAGATGTGAAGTACATTGCAGACAATTCTACTGCAGTTGCACGATATGTTACAGCATACTTAACCATAGCAGAAAAAACAGAGCTCCAAGACCTCTGAAATGACCTGTCATCAGATAAAACAATGTCTCAGAAATTATACAGCTTGGGTATAAAAATGCTCTCCGATAGAGAATGTGGATCAAATGAAGCAGCAGATTGTTTAACTGGTACTGCATTGTATGATAAATCTGAAAATATAGTATGGCTAAGTCTTGGTCCTGCTAAATCTAGAAAAAGAGTTCTAAAATCATACGAAGATATAGAAACAATAGCCAAACATGATCCCAACAGCCAAGACATTTTAAAAAACAATTTATTGGACACATACTACCCAAACAGAAGTAATACTTTGGAAACCATGTATCTATACCACATAGCCCAAAACTTCACATACAAAAATAAAATAAAACCTGATGAAAAAAAAGGTAAATACAGAGTGACAAACTGTGAAGGCAGCTTAGTAAAACTCAGCAAACCAAATTTAATTAATCATATCAAATTGTCACTAAAGACTCCTCAACATAAAGAACTATATTACATGTCCCTGCTACAACTCTGTAAACCATGGAGAAAAGAAGAAGAAATACTAGATAACTATGACTCATATGAAGACGCTTTCAAAGCAAATGAAAGCACTATAACTGATGTAAACTTTACACAGTACAAACAATGTTGCACAATGAAAAGCAACACGAAGAAGAACTCCAGGCCAACTAGATAAGGACACTATTGACAGTAGCCAACCTTCTGTAACAGGAAGCCAGGAACCACTGGAAGAACCACTAATAACAAATGAGGCAGAATTAGCTATGACAGAGGTAGAAAACACCACGTGTCAGTATGAAGATAAAGAAGACTTAACTATACTACAATCAAAACTAAACAATGAGCAACGTAGCATTTTTCAAGAAGTAACAAAAGAAATTGCACATGGTGTACAACATGAAAACAAAGAATGCACCTGCCAAAATTACGAACCTATACTACTGTACGTCAGTGGTGAAGCTGGTTCTGGCAAAACATTCCTAATCAAAATCATCAGTAAGTTCCTTCAACAATTGACAAACAACAAACTGTCAGCTGTTGTCACTGCCCACACAGGTTTAGCTGCCTACAACATAGGCAGTGTCACTTTACACCGATTACTACTCCTGCCAGTAGAACACCAAAACAAATTAGACTATTACAAACTTTCTACAGAAGCCTCAATGGAACAATGCAGAGTATTAAAACAAATGAAAATGCTACTAATAGATGAAGTGAGCATGGTGTCCAATCTAATGTTGGCTTTGATTCACCTCAGATTACAAGTAATACTCAAAACAAAATACGAAGAGATCTTTGCAGGAAAACACAGTATTGTTTTCGGAGATCTTCAATTGACACCAGTAAAAGGTGAGCCTATTTTTAAAACATTAGGACACAAACTATGCCGGAAAACTGTTGGCAGCATTGGAAATGTCAACCTTTGGCAACATTTCCAATGCAGAGAATTTACAGAAAACATGCAGCAATCTGCAGATCTCACTTATGCCAACATCTTAAAAAGTATTAGAGTTGGTATACTATCTAAAGAAGCACAAGCAATATTGAAAACCCAGCACATTCATGCACTTTATGGTGATAATGCATGTGCTACAGATGTTATGGAACAATTAGCCCATAAAAATGTCAATTGTATGGCCTTAATGCGAACTCTTGCAAGCTGTTTCAAATTCAATGAAATAATGTTAAATGAAGAAATGCAACCAATAATGGGAATTAGCGCCACATACAAACTAGATGTACATGGTATTACACTACCCATGTGTGAGCAAGCCACAACAAGACTAAATAGTTTAGAAAATTCAATCTCCAACACAGCTGGGTTGGAAAAGATATTACAATTATCCTTAAATTACAGAGTAATGCTTAAACGTAACCTTGACGTGGACCAAGGACTAGTTAATGGAGCACTGAGTACAGTTGTTGGCTTTCAAACATACCCACGTGACAACAACATTCAGTTTGTCAATATTCTCTTGGATAAACTTTCAGAAGTAAAAAGGATAGGACGCTCAACAGCTCGATTCCTTCTCTTCAAAGACATTTATGTACGTAGAGAACAATTTTCTCTAACTCTTGCATACGCAGTCACGATTCATAAATCACAAGGTCTTACCCTATACAAAGCAATGATAGACATTGGTAACACAGTCATTAAAGAAGGCATGAGCTACGTTGCACTATCACGCTTATGTACACTTGACAGTCTATTTCTAATCCACTTTGATGCAAGTAAAGTAAACAATGATATTCCTTGCATTTTAGAATACAATAGACTTTGCTCACTATACACTCCCCATCTAAACGCATATTCTGTTCCACAAAAAGTAAAACGTTGTAAAAGAAAACTAAATCAAACAGAAATGCAACAGGATGTCACTGCAAATCCTCCAAAGAGAGTAAAAGAAACTAATACTTCATCAAGTACCACAAGCATAAAAGAATCAATTAGGGTAAGTAAACCAGGTACTTCTATAAAGAAGGAAGACAAACTCCAAAAAAAGCAGTTAGATACAGAACTACCTGGACCATTTAAATTCTCAAATATAGTTGCTGTAAATTGCTACGCAAATGTAGCAATGAATATTCTATTTCAATTACCACCAATTGTTGACAACATTTACTTACACAGTACAGACCCATTGTGTTTGCAAATGTTAGTACTTCACAGAAATGCAGCAAACAATCCTGACAACAGTATAGTGTTTATGGAATAAGACAACAATTGGACTACTGTGCTGGAATGGTGAAATTCACTATAAACTCATAGGAAGATCCACAAGAATTTCTAATGTACTTACTACAAGTACTGGAAAACAAAAACATACCTATAAATGAAATCTTTCAGATTTCATACATGTGGAAACATACATGCACTCTCTTCAACAATGTGACACAAGAAGAAATCCCCAATGAACGCTTCATATATATATCAATACCAAATTGTGAATCCATTCCATTTCAGCGACTTATACAAAATGCAAACCATGGTAGATTATTCTCTACCTGCAATTCAGATAATCGCTCCACGTTAGTAATCCAGTCAGCTTGCAGTTGTTTTTGGTACCATCTGCATTGTAAAGTAGAAGCATTAGTATTATGTATTTACTATGTGTTTGTATTACTAACGTGGAGCGATTATCTGAATTGCAGGTAGAGAATAATCTACCATGGTTTGCATTTTGTATAAGTCGCTGAAATGGAATGGATTCACAATTTGGTATTGATATATATATGAAGCGTTCATTGGGGATTTCTTCTTGTGTCACATTGTTGAAGAGAGTGCATGTATGTTTCCACATGTAGGAAATCTGAAAGATTTCATTTATAGGTATGTTTTTGTTTTCCAGTACTTGTAGTAAGTACATTAGAAATTCTTGTGGATCTTCCTATGAGTTTATAGTGAATTTCACCATTCCAGCACAGTAGTCCAATTGTTGTCTTATTCCATAAACACTATACTGTTGTCAGGATTGTTTGCTGCATTTCTGTGAAGTACTAACATTTGCAAACACAATGGGTCTGTACTGTGTAAGTAAATGTTGTTAACAATTGGTGGTAATTGAAATAGAATATTCATTGCTACATTTGCGTAGCAATTTACAGCAACTATATTTGAGAATTTAAATGGTCCAGGTAGTTCTGTATCTAACTGCTTTTTTTGGAGTTTGTCTTCCTTCTTTATAGAAGTACCTGGTTTACTTACCCTAATTGATTCTTTTATGCTTGTGGTACTTGATGAAGTATTAGTTTCTTTTACTCTCTTTGGAGGATTTGCAGTGACATCCTGTTGCATTTCTGTTTGATTTATTTTTCTTTTATAACGTTTTACTTTTTGTGGAACAGAATATGTGTTTAGGTGGGGGGTGTATAGTGAGCGAAGTCTATTGTATTCTAAAATGCAAGGAATATCAGCGTTTATTTTACTTGCATCAAAGTTGATTAGAAATAGACCGTCAAGTGAACATAAGCGTGATAGTGCTACGTAGCTCATGCCTTCTTTAAAGACTCTGTTACCAATATCTATCATTGCTTTGTCTAGGGTAAGACCTTGTGATTTATGAATCGTGACTGCGTATGCAAGAGTTAGAGAAAATAGTTCTCTGCGTACATAAATATTTTTGAAGAGAAGGAATCTAGCTGTTGAGCATCCTATCCTTTTTACTTCGGAAAGTTGGTCAAAGAGTATATTGACAAACTGAATTTTGTTGTCGCGTGGGTATGTTTGAAAGCCAACAACTGTACCCAGTGCTCCATTAACTAGTCCTTGGTCAACGTCAAGGTTACGTTTAAGGATTACTCTGCAATTTAAGGATAATTTTAATATCTTTTCTAAGCCTGCTGTGTTTGAGATTGATTTTTCTAAACTATTTAGTCTTGGTGTGGCTTGGGCACACATGTGTAGTGTCATACCATGTACATCTAGTTTGTCTGTGGCGCTAATTTCCATGATTGGTTGCATTTCTTTACTTAGCATGATTTCATTGAATTTGAAACAGCTTGCAAGAGTCGGCATTAAGGCCATACAATTCACATTTTTGTGGGCTAATTGTTCCATAACATCTGTAGCACATGCATTATCGCCATAAAGTGCATTAATGTGCCGGTTTTTCAATATTGCTTCTGCTTCTTTAGAAAGTATACCAACTCTGATACTTTTTAAAATGTTGGCATAAGTTTGATCTGCAGATTGCCGCATGTTTTCTGTTAATTCTCTGTATTGGAAATGTTGCCAAAGGTTGACATTTCCAATGCTGCCAACAGTTTTAGGCAGAGTTTGTGTCCTATGTTTTAAAAATAGGCTCACCTTTTACTGGTGTTAATTGAAGCAGATCTCCAAAAAACAATAATGTTTTTTCCTGCAAAGAGCTCTTCATAGTCTGTTTTGAGTACTTCTTGTAATCTGAGGTGAATCAAAGCTAACATCAGGTTGGAGACCATGCTCATTTCATCTATTAGTAGCATTTTCATTTGTTTCAATACTCTGCGTAATTCCGTTGCAGCTTCTGCAGAAAGTTTGTAATAGTCTAATTTTTTCTGGTGTTCTACTGGTAATAGTAGTAATCGGTGTAATGTAACACCACCTATGTTGTAGGCAGCTAAACCTGTGGGGGCAGTGACAACAGCTGACAGTTTGTTGTTTGCCAATTGTTGAACGAACTTACTAATGATTTTGATTATGAATGTTTTGCCAGAACCAGCTTCACCACTGACGTACAGTAGTATAGGTTTATAATTATGGCAGGAACATTCATTATTTTCATGTTTTACACCATGTGTAATTTGTTTTGTTACTTCTTGAAAAATGCTACGTTGCTCATTGTTTAGTTTTGATTGTAGTATAGTTAAGTCTTCTTTATCTTCATACTGACACATGATGTTTTCTACTTATATCACAGTTAATTCTGCCTCATTTATTATTAGTGGTTCTCCCAGTGGTTCTTGGCTTCCTGTTACAGAAGGTTGACTACTGTCAGGAGTGTCCATATCTAGTTGGGCTTGGAGTTCTTCTTCGTGTTGCTGTTCATTGTGCAACATTGTTTTGTACTGTGTAAAGTTTACATCAGTTATAGTGCTTTCATTTTCTTTGAAAGCATCCTCATGTGAGTCATAGTTATATAGTATGTGTTCTTCTTTTCTCCATGGTTTGAAGAGTTGTAGCAGGGACATGTAATATACTTCTTTGTGTTGAAGAGTTTTTAATGACAATTTGATATGATTAATTAAATTTGGTTTAGTGAATTTTACTAAGCTGCCTTCACAGTTTGTCACTCTATATTTACCTTTTTTTCAGCAGGTTTCATATTATTTTTGTATGTGTAGTTTTGGGCTATGTTGTATAGACACATGTTTTCCAAAGTATTACTTCTGTTTGGGTAGTATGTGTCCAATAAATTGTTTTTTAAAATGTCTTGCCTGTTGGGATCACATTTGGCTATTGTTTCTATATCTTCATATGATTTAAGAACTCTTTTTCTAGATTTAGCTGGACCAAGACTTAGCCATACTATATTTTCAGATTTACCATACAATGCAGTACCAGTTAAACGCTCAGCTGGTTCATATGATCCACATTCTCTATGGGTGAGCATTTTTATGCCCAAGCTGTATAATTTCTGAGACACTGTTTTATCTGATGACAGGTCATTTCAGAGGTCTTGGAGCTCTGTCTTTTCTTTAGTTAAGTATGCTGTGACATATCATGCAACTGCAGTAAAATTGTCTGCAATGTACTGCACATCTATGTTTGCAATCCATAAGTGGGCAATGATTGCATTAAAATCATTGATATATTTTTCTTCTTTTCTTTTTATGTCATATGTATTTTTAGGTGACTTACCTTTAACACTATGTCTAACTGAAGACATGAGGTTGTTCACTTGACCTGTATTTGTAACTGGTCTAGGGAAACCAAATCGGCATTTGGTGTAGTATTTCCCTTTGTTTTTGTATTTGCGACGACAATATTTTCCACATTTGTGTCTTTGAAATTGTAAAATGTGTGCATGAAGATCACTATTTGTGGCTTCTGATGGAATTTCACAAGTGACATATTTTTCAATAAACTGTAAAACAGTGGCATCACTGTCTTGACCAAATTTAGGAGCATCTTTAATCCATAAAAGCATGTGGATATGTGGTGCTCCTCTGGCTTGGTATTCTTTTCTCCAAAAGAAGTGTTGCACTTCTCCAAGAGGAGCAACAGTTTTATTACAAATAAAATGTAGCATAGCAATGAAGCGATGGTGAAAATATCTTGAAACATTAACAGGATCCAAAGAAGAAAGTTCTCCAGGTGTTAGTATATCTATGTTTGTTTTGTTTTTTATTTGACATGCGTAGGAAATCATGTAAATCTTCCCATGCATATTCTGCACAACTTAATGTAACAAACCAAGTGGGTGGGCCAAGGTTTCTGATCATACAACGTACATCTCCATGACGTCGAAACCAGTACTCTTTAGTACCACCCATATTTGCTAATAGATTTGTAATATTTGATTGTAAAACCTCATCCTTTTGTTGCACTTTTTGTAATAATTGTGTAGCTGTCATATTTTGAAAGTGTGATCCTGATTTTAATATGCTTGCAACTCCGTAACATAAAGTTGCTAGTTCACTTTCAAAGAGTAGGTGGAATATGTATTCCACATTTTGTCTAAATCTGGGATCTTCAGAATACATCCGTAATGAGTGGTATTCTGAAGCTGATATTTGAATAGGTCTATCATCATACCTTCCTCCTTTGCCAGTAGGAAAGAGTAGAGGAAAAGCATGTGCTTCTATACTTTTTTCCCATTTGCTGATTGGCGATCCTTTTGTTTGACGCATTTGGTACGTTTCCAGTACATCTTCTACTGTGTCATTAGAGTGCAAAGGATGAATTGTATAATGGTCTAAAGTATTTGATATCGTAGCAGGATCTAGTAGCTCACATTGACCAGCTTCTTGTGTTTCTTGAATTATTTCAGTTGTATCTTTCAAGTTTTCTTCAATATTAATTTCTTTGTAATATTCATTATTCTCTTTAAGATATTGGAAGGCTTCTCTAACTTTATGTAAATCTACCAGCTGTTGCCATATTTTTTTGTCTTTTTGTAGGTACTCCATTTACTAAGATAATGAAAGATTGCTGCATTGCTGCATTGGACATTGCACTCCTAGAGTATGCACATTTTCTTTTAGATCTAATGGTAAATAAACTACTTTTCCACGAATGCCTTTTACCAATTCAGAGGGGGCGGTAATTTTGCTGATTTTGGTTAAAGGCTTATTATTGCTTGAAATGGGTGTACTGTTTGAATTATGATGCGCTCATATAAATTAAGTTGTTGTAGGGGTTTTGGTACTGGGTATAATTCCAAATTATTTGTGATAGCACGTGAAGGAGTTTGGTTGTTGTCAAGTTTTGTAGTGCAGTAACTGCAAAGTATTAAGGGCTCAGTTATTTCATATTTGTTTTCTGCTACAAGGTAGAGAGCTAATTCAAACCATTTAGAATCTTCATTGTCTTTGTGTTACTTTTATAAAATCTTCTACGGCAACATACACATACATGGTTTGGTACTTCAGCTGATGTACTTTTAAATGTTAGTATTTCTTTTTTGTATGTGTTTAGCAAAAGGTTGCCATGTGTAGAATTGTTGCTTAATTGGTTTAAAGCTATTTCATTCTGTAAATGGCTTTCACTTCCAAAATATTTTTTCTGGATATAGTTAATGTCTTCAAGTAGGTGTTTCGCTGTACCATGTAGAAGGATGTTATTTAACTTTGCTAGTGCTAAAGCAGGACTTTTAGCATAGTACAGTTTATAGACTAGATTTCTTATAGTTGAATGATGTGTTGATATCCTTTTGATATCATGGAAAGTGGTTTTACAAGTAGGTCCTGTAATGCAGGCCAATGAATGTCCTTGTAGTCCTGTGTACTTGCGCACTGGACATGTATCCATATTTTGCAGTAATTTAATATTGATTTTGTCTTTGCTTTTTACATATTTATTGAGGAATTGGCGTAAAGATTTGAAACATTGTTTGGGAATTTTACACATTGACGTGCATGGCCATTTGTACACTAGACGTTCTGTTTCAGTTGAATGGAGGGGTAATTCTAAGTTTTCAGGGCATATTTTGTTAAGGAGTACTTCTTGTTCCATTATGGTATTATTCACTTTTTCATAACCTCGACCACTGCTATGTATGGCAATTGTATTTGTTTGCTTTTGTTTGTACGCTTCTTCATTAAAATATGGTTCTGTGCTCGTAGTGTGATTCCATTTACCTCCGCAGATACTTAAGAAGTTCTTTCTGTTGACATTTCAATTATTGCAAAGTCTTTTTTGTAATTTAGTTATTAGTTTTGTTAGTGGTTTCATTTTGTTTAACAGTAAAATAAATAACTTTCTTTTGAGAAGAATTGCACTGTCCATCAACGCTTCTAAGATTAATTTCCTATGATAGATTTTAAGCATTGAACCTGATTTCTATCCTGTTTTTATAACATTTTGAAGAACTTTGTGACGGTACATTTTGGCTAAAATACTTTTCTTGGTATGCTTACTTTGCATTATATTAAAATTTTAAGAAGTAGTTTTATCTGTAGTGATAGCTGATTTTCTGTTAATTGTTTTTTGGTTAGTTTTACATTTTGATAGAGAAGGCAAAGTTTTTGTACTTGAAACTTCTTGTGTTTCACTAAATGACTGTATTAGCTGTTTTGTTTCAAGTTTGTTTTACACATTCTGCTAGAGATGGATGCTTATGTTGGACACTTTTATTTTCATTTGCTCTACTTTTGCGTTCCTTTCTATGGACTTGACTTTTGGTAGGCATTCTTTAGGGTCTGTTGAAAAATTACAAAAATTACCCAACTCAGCCACTAGAATTTTGATGTTATAGAACAAACAACTGTTTTAATTGTATAGCATTAGATTTACTATTTCTTCTTCTCTACACCACTAGCTTACTTTTTTCTGTCATCTGAACCCCATTTTAGTAACACATTAATTAAAGAATACCCATCCCTACTAGTTGTAGTTGCCCAATGCACAATCACACACCATTACATACATCTTTATCATCTTTCCAAACACTCATGCACACAGCACACAAACATTGCAGAACACCCCAACCCATACCATCTTTATTTTTTTCAACAGACCCTAAAGCATGCCTAACAAAAATGAATTCCGTAGAAAGCAACACAGAAGTAGAGCAAATGAAAATAAAAGTGTCCAACATAATCATCCATTGCTAGCAGAATTTGTAAAAAAAGTTGAAACAAAACAGCTAATACAGTCATTTAGTGAAACAAAAGAAGTTTCAAGTACAGAAACTTTACCTCAAAATGTAAAACAAACCAGAAAACAATTAACAAAAAATCAGCCATCACTACAGATAAAACTGCTTCTATAAATCTTGATATAGTGCAAAGTAAGCATACCAAGAAAAGTATTTTAGCCAAAATGTTCTGTCACAGAGTCCTTCAAAATCTCAGAAAAACAGGAGATAAACCAGGTTCAACCCTTAAAACCTATCGTAGGAAATTAATCTTAGAAGCATTGATAGACAGTGCAATTCTTCTCAAAAGAAAGTTATTTATTTTAGTGTTAAACAAAATGAAACCACTAACAAAACTAATGACTAAATTACAAAAAAGACTTTTCAATAAACGAAATGTCAACAGAAAGAACTTCTTAAATATCTGCAGAGGTGAATGGAGTCACACTACATGCACAGAACCATACTTTAATGAAGAAGCATACAAACAAAAGCAAACAAATACAATTGCCATACATATCAGTGGTCGTGGTTATGAAAAAGTTAATAATACCATAATGGCACAAGAAGTACTGCTTACAAAAATATACCCTGAAAACTTGAAAAATGACCTCTCCATTCAACTGAATCAGAACGTCTAGTGTACAAATGGCCATGCATGTCAATGTGTAACATTGTCATGATGCCTACCCCCGGGCATCCGGATCGAGTCCATCAGCCCCGGGAGCAGGCATCCAGATACTCATTAAAACCCCAACAGCCCCGGCTGGGGCCTGTTTGGATTCAGTCCTGGCGCCTTAGGCGCCAGGCTCATCATAGAAATCAGTCCTGGCGCCATAGGCGCCAGGCTCATAGACTTTACTTACCTTATGCAGACCATGCTGCAAATGAGTCCAAGCCAACGTGAGGCCTGGATGGGACTATTTTATTACAGGGACTATTTTTCACTCGGGTGTGGTTTTGGGAAACTTCTTACCTGGGACTACTTTGCAGGCTATTTAAACCACGCCCGAACAGCAGCCCATGCTTCATGTTATTCTGCATCCAGCAGCGTGACGCGCACCGTGTCTGCAAGTCAGCATCCAGTCTTCTGCCACGCCCGCCTCAAATCCGGAGCTCCTAGACAAAAGGAAAAGAAAGGAGAAGGTTAGATCACGGACATTATTTGATTCCTTATCTGATTTCGGACCCAGCACATCTCCGAGTCTGGAAAGGACATTATTTCAGCACGCGTCGCTTCGCCAGCAGCAGCGCTGCGTTATACTCACCAGTCCACCGCATCTTTCGACTCAGCGCTGCCTCCATCATTTTCTTCATCGAAATCCAGCACCTGGGGGGGAAAACAAAAGGAATGACAAGGTGAGCCGAGAAAACTGACAAAGACAATCTCTTTGCCACCATAGGCTTACCTGCTTTACCACTAGAGGTATTATTCTTTAATTCGCCGCATCTTCCTATGCATCACCTATAAAGGGAGAGAAAACAGCAAGTTAAACTCATGCAACTTTTACCGGATAGTGTTTGGTAATACAGACTCTTACCTGAACACCATCAGCTGCCTCCAGGAAATATTCTTTGGACCCAGCTACAACCTAACGAGGGAATGGAACAAGAGTGAACATGGGACATATTGAACTCTTTGAACTTTATAGACACTGGAGTCAATATTCCTCCTGAACTCCTCCAGTACCTTCAACCCAGTGAAGTAACTGGTATCTATGCGCCCCTGCATGCCATGCAGGATCGAGAGCTCATCATTTAAAAACATAAGGTGAGGTTACCAGAAGGGGATATCGGAGGCAATTAGTGGGGAGAACGAGATCTGTTGGGGGGACATCACTAAAGTCCACAGGTGGCTAAATCCCTTCCTCCACTTGCAGGAGAATACTTCTACGAGTCCAGCAGACAAGATTGGGCGGGCCAGTCCAGACTGTCATCTCTTCACTACGCATCACGTTGGTGGAGACCGCAGCTGTCCGGGTGCGATCAACGCCCCTGTGGGAACCAGGTGAGCGAAACAAACATTTCCCAAAAAATGTTCAAGTCTTTACGCCAATTCCTCAATCAATATGTGAAAGACAAAGACAAAATCAAAATTAAACTACAGCAAAATATGGATATCTGTTGAGTGCGCAAGTGAACAGGACTACAATGACATTCATTGGCCTGCATTACAGGACCTAATTGCAAAACCACCTTCCATGATATCTAAAGGATATCAACACATCATTCAACTATAAGAAATCTATTTTATAAACTGTACTATGCTAAAAGTCCTGTTTAGCACTAGCCAATTTAAATAACATCCTTCTACATGGTACAGCAAAAGACTTACTTGAAGAAATCGACTATATCCAGAAAAAATATTTTGGAAGTTAAAGCCACTCACAGAATGAAATAGCTTTAAACCAAATTAGCAATAATTCTACGCATGGCAACCTTTTACTACACACATACAAAAAGAAATACTAAAATTTAAAAGTACATCAGCTGAAGTACCAAACCATGTGTGTGTATGTTGCCGCAGAACTTTTTTATAAAAGTAAAACCAAAACTGTTGACCTATCATACAAAATAGAAGACAATGAAGATTCTAAATGGTTTGAATTAGCTCTCTACCTTATAGCAGAAAACAAATACGAAATAACCGACCCCTTAATACTTTGCAGTTACTGCACAACAAAACTTGGCAACAACCAAACTCCTTCACGTGCTATCACAAATAATTTGGAATTATATCCACTACCAAAACCCCTACAACACCTTAATTTATATGAGAGTAATTCAAACAGTGCACCCATTTCAAGCAATAATACGCCTTCAACCAAAAACAGCTAAATTATCTCCCTCTGAATTAGTGAAAGGTATTCGTGGAAAAGTAGTGTATTTACCATTAGATCTAAAAGAAAATGTGCACACTCTAGGAGTGCAACGTCCAATGCAGCAATCATTAATTATCTTAGTAAATGGAGTACCTACAAAAGACAAAAAAATATGGCAACAGATGGTATATTTACATAAAGTTAGACAAGCCTTGCAATATCTTAAAGAGAATAATGAATACTACAAAGAAATTAATATTGAAGAAAACTTGAAGGATACAACTGAAATAATTCAAGAGACAAAAGAAGCTGGTCAATTTGAGCTCCTAGATCCTGCTACAATATCAAATACTTTAGACCATTATACAATTCATCCATTGCACTCTAATGACACCATAGAAGATGCACTAGAAACGTACCAAATTTTGTCAAACAAAAGGATCACGAATCAGCATATGGGAAAAAATTATAGAAGCATGTGCTTTTCCTCTACTCTTTCCTACTGGCAAAGGAGGAAGGAATGATGATAGACCTATTCAAATATCAGCATCAGAATACTGCTCATTACGGATGTATTCTGAAGATCCTAGATTTAGACAAAATGTGGAATACATATTCCACCTACTCTTTGAAAGTGAACTAGCAACTTTATGTTACAGAGTTGCACACACATTAAAATCAGGATCCCACTTTCAAAATATGTCAGCTACACAATTATTACAAAAAATGCAACAAAAAGATGAGGTTTTACAATCAAATATTACAAACCTATTAGCAAATATGCGTGGTACTAAAGAGAACTGGTCTCGACGTCATGGAGATGTACGTTGTATGATCAGAAACCTTGGCCCACCCACTTGGTTTGTTACATTAAGTTGTGCAGAATATGCTTGGGAAGATTTACATGATTTCCTACGCATATGAAACAAAAACAAAACAAACATAGATATACTAACACCTGGAGAACTTTGTTCTCTGGATCCTGTTAATGTTTCAAGATATTTTCACCATCGCTTCATTGCTATGCTACACTTTATTTGTAATAAAACTGTTCCTCCCCTTGGAGAAGTGCAACACTTCTTTTGGAGAAAAGAATAACAAGCCAGAGGAGCACCACATATCCACATGCTTTTATGGATTAAAGAGGCTCCTAAATTTATTCAAGACAGTCATGCCATGTCTTACAGTTTATTGAAAAATATGTCACTTGTGAAAATCCATCAGAAGCCACAAATAGTGATCTTCATGCACAAATTCTACAATTTCACAGACACAAATGTGGCAAATATTGTCGTCGCAAATACAAAAACAAAGTGAAATACTACACCAAATGCTGCTTTGGTTTCCCTAGACCGGTTACAAATACAGGTCAAGTGAACAACCTCATGTCTTCAGTTAGACATAGTGTTAATGATAAGTCACCTAAAAATACATATTACATAAAAAGAACAGAAGAAGAAAAATATATCAATGATTACAATGCAATCATTGCCCACATATGGAATGCAAACATAGATGTGCAGTACATTGCAGACAATTCTACTGCAGTTGCACGATATGTTACAGCATACTTAACCATAGCAGAAAAAACAGAGCTCCAAGACCTCTGGAATGACCTGTCATCAGATAAAACAATGTCTCAGAAATTATACAGCTTGGGTATAAAAATGCTCTCCGATAGAGAATGTGGATCAAATGAAGCAGCAGATCATTTAACTGGTACTGCATTGTATGATAAATCTGAAAATATAGTATGGCTAAGTCTTGGTCCTGCTAAATCTAGAAAAAGAGTTCTAAAATCATACGAAGATATAGAAACAATAGCCAAACATGATCCCAACAGCCAAGACATTTTAAAAAACAATTTATTGGACACATACTACCCAAACAGAAGTAATACTTTGGAAACCAAATGTCTATACCACATAGCCCAAAACTTCACATACAAAAATAAAATAAAACCTGATGAAAAAAAAGGTAAATACAGAGTGACAAACTGTGAAGGCAGCTTAGTAAAACTCAGCAAACCAAATTTAATTAATCATATCAAATTGTCACTAAAGACTCCTCAACATAAAGAACTATATTACATGTCCCTGCTACAACTCTGTAAACCATGGAGAAAAGAAGAAGAAATACTAGATAACTATGACTCATATGAAGACGCTTTCAAAGCAAATGAAAGCACTATAACTGATGTAAACTTTACACAGTACAAAACAATGTTGCACAATGAAAAGCAACACGAAGAAGAACTCCAGGCCAACTAGATAAGGACACTATTGACAGTAGCCAACCTTCTGTAACAGGAAGCCAGGAACCACTGGGAGAACCACTAATAACAAATGAGGCAGAATTAGCTATGACAGAGGTAGAAAACACCACGTGTCAGTATGAAGATAAAGAAGACTTAACTATACTACAATCAAAACTAAACAATGAGCAACGTAGCATTTTTCAAGAAGTAACAAAAGAAATTGCACATGGTGTACAACATGAAAACAAAGAATGCACCTGCCAAAATTACGAACCTATACTACTGTACGTCAGTGGTGAAGCTGGTTCTGGCAAAACATTCCTAATCAAAATCATCAGTAAGTTCCTTCAACAATTGACAAACAACAAACTGTCAGCTGTTGTCACTGCCCACACAGGTTTAGCTGCCTACAACATAGGCAGTGTCACTTTACACCGATTACTACTCCTGCCAGTAGAACACCAAAACAAATTAGACTATTACAAACTTTCTACAGAAGCCTCAATGGAACAATGCAGAGTATTAAAACAAATGAAAATGCTACTAATAGATGAAGTGAGCATGGTGTCCAATCTAATGTTGGCTTTGATTCACCTCAGATTACAAGTAGTACTCAAAACAAAATACGAAGAGATCTTTGCAGGAAAACACAGTATTGTTTTCGGAGATCTTCAATTGACACCAGTAAAAGGTGAGCCTATTTTTAAAACATTAGGACACAAACTATGCCGTAAAACTGTTGGCAGCATTGGAAATGTCAACCTTTGGCAACATTTCCAATGCAGAGAATTTACAGAAAACATGCAGCAATCTGCAGATCTCACTTATGCCAACATCTTAAAAAGTATTAGAGTTGGTATACTATCTAAAGAAGCACACGCAATATTGAAAACCCAGCACATTCATGCACTTTATGGTGATAATGCATGTGCTACAGATGTTATGGAACAATTAGCCCATAAAAATGTCAATTGTATGGCCTTAATGCGAACTCTTGCAAGCTGTTTCAAATTCAATGAAATAATGTTAAATGAAGAAATGCAACCAATAATGGGAATTAGCGCCACATACAAACTAGATGTACATGGTATTACACTACCCACGTGTGAGCAAGCCACAACAAGACTAAAAAGTTTAGAAAATTCAATCTCCAACACAGCTGGGTTGGAAAAGATATTAAAATTATCCTTAAATTACAGAGTAATGCTTAAACGTAACCTTGACGTGGACCAAGGACCAGTTAATGGAGCACTGAGTATAGTTGTTGGCTTTCAAACATACCCACGTGACAACAACATTCAGTTTGTCAATATTCTCTTGGATAAACTTTCAGAAGTAAAAAGGATAGGACGCTCAACAGCTCGATTCCTTCTCTTCAAAGACATTTATGTACGTAGAGAACAATTTTCTCTAACTCTTGCATACGCAGTCACCATTCATAAATCACAAGGTCTTACCCTATACAAAGCAATGATAGACATTGGTAACACAGTCATTAAAGAAGGCATGAGCTACGTTGCACTATCACGCTTATGTACACTTGACAGTCTATTTCTAATCCACTTTGATGCAAGTAAAGTAAACAATGATATTCCTTGCATTTTAGAATACAATAGACTTTGCTCACTATACACCCCCCATCTAAACACATATTCTGTTCCACAAAAAGTAAAACGTTGTAAAAGAAAACTAAATCAAACAGAAATGCAACAGGATGTCACTGCAAATCCTCCAAAGAGAGTAAAAGAAACTAAAACTTCATCAAGTACCACAAACATAAAAGAACCAATTAGGGAAAGTAAACCAGGTACTTCGTCAAAGAAGGAAGACAAACTAAAAAAAAATCAATCAGATACAGAACTACCTGGTCCATTTAAACTCTCAAATATAGTTGGTGTAAGTTGCTACGCAAATGTAGCAATGAATATTCTATTTCAATTGCCACCAATTGTTGGCAACATTTACTTACACAGTACAGACTAATTGTGTTTGCAAATGTTAGTACTTCATTGAAACGCAACAAACAATCCAGACAACATGTATAGTGTTTATGGAATAAGACAACAATTGGACTACTGTGCTGGAATGGATAAATTCGCTATAAACTCACAGGAAGATCCACAAGAATGTCTAATGCACTTACTACAAGTACTGGAAAATAAAAACATACCTATAAATAAAAATCTTCCAGATTTCATACATGTGGAAACATACATGTACTCTCTGCAACAATGTGACACAAGAACAAATCCCCAATGAACGCTTTGTATATATATCAATACCTAATTGTGAATCCATACCATTTAAGCAACTTGTACAAAATGCAAACCATGGTAGATTATGTACTACCTGCAATTCGGATAATCGCTCCACCTTATTAATACAAACACATAGTAAACAACCAATTCAGGTCACTACACTGCATATATAAAAAATAAATGTGGATGGTTTGAATGTAATGATAGTACTATTACTCTAAAGCAGAGAATACCAGCAAATCTTTCAAACGCTTATTTAATGTTCTTAAAACCAAAATGTATTAACTAAACTGTACTTAAACCTTAACTAAACTTGTAGTAAAAAAATATAAACTGTTAGAATATTCCAACAGGTATCTAACTGCCCAACGATTCTACAACAACTAATCAGATAAATTAATACCACTAAATTAGAGAAGAAAATAGATAGTTAGAATACACCAACTGGTATCTAAATAACCCAAAATTTTACAATATCCAAACTGATTAATCAATACCACTGAATTATATAAGAACATAGACATTTAGAATATGCTAATTGGTATCTAATTGCCCAAAAATGTTACAATATCCAAACAGATAAATCAATACCACTAAAATATATAAAAAAATAGACAGTTAAAATACACCAACTGGTATCTAACTGCTCCAACATTTTACACTATCCAAACAAATAAATGATATGTAACTGCTCCAAAAATCTGCAACAAGCCAATATATAGAGCATTAGCCAGAAACAACAAGTGAACACTGAAAGCAAACAAACAAATAGACTGTAGCATAACAAAAAAAGTTTTTTTTTTAATTCAACATGGATTTTTTTTTTCTCCCATAGACCCAATGATTTTAGAAACAAACACAGAAACTGCGCAAATTGCAAGGTTCACTGGTTTGTAATGTACTAAATATGAGGGTAAAAAAAAATAATGTTGATTATTCAAAGTCGTTACAAAATACCAATACTAACATGAACTTTTCTTTTATCACAGAAATGAACAAGAAATACATGTACTTCAGTTACTAAACCAAGCAGTAAGTAAGTACAACCATCGCAGCATATCACACCCATAGTGGCTTATAACTTTGTTCCTTTTAAATTTGTTTTTGGATCCCAAAGTTATAAGCCACTATGAGTGTGATATGCTGCAGTGGTTGTGGCCAGGGCAGAGAGTCTTGGGAGCATGGCCATATGGCCATATGGCCATACTCCCAAGACTCTCTGCCCTGGCCACAACCACTGCAGCATATCACACACATAAAGTCAAACATTTTAACTATGCCTTATGGGAACTTTTAATGTCCGCGGACATAATGAGTGTTCTTAGAACACTTTCAACCTGCCAGCGAACAATACGGACAGCGTCCTCAGGACACCCCCATTTTGTTTATTTACGAACATTTCAGAACAACGCGAGTGTTCTTAGAACAGTTTCAGCTTATTTGCGAACAACACGGACAGCGTCCTCAGGACACACCCTTTTCGTTTATTAATGGACATTTCAAGACACTGCGACTATTCTTAGAACACTTTCAGCTTGCAAGCGAACAATACGGACAGCGTCCTCAGGACACCCCCATTTTGTTTATTTACGAACATGTAGCGGACACCACGAGTGTTCTTAGAACACTATCAACTTGCCAGCGAACAATTCGGACAGCGTCCTCAGGACACCCCCATTTTGTTTATTTACAAACATTTCAGGACATCGCGAGTGTTCTTAGAAAACTTTCAACTTGCCAGCGAACAATACAGACAGCATCCTCAGAACACCCCCATTTTGTTTTTTTACGAACATTTCAGGACACCACAAGTGTTCTTAGAACACTTTCAACTTGCCAGCGAACAATACGGACAGCGTCCTCAGGACAGCCCCATTTTGTTTATTTACGAACATTTCAGGACACCGCGAGTGTTTTTAGAACACCTTCAAGATGCCAGTGAACAATACGGACAGCGACCTCAGGACACCCCCTTTTTGTTTATTTATCAACATTTCAGGACACCGCAAGTGTTCTTAGAACACTTTCAACTTGCCAGCGAATACAGACATTGTCCTCAGAACACCCCCATTTTGTTTATTTACAAACATTTCAGGACACCGTGAGTGTTCTTAGAACACTTTCAAGTTGCCAGCGAACAATACCGACAGCGTCCTCAGGAAACTCCCATTTTGTTTATTTATGAACATTTCAGGACACCGCGAGTGTTCTCAGAACACTTTCAACTTACCAGTGAACAATACGGACAGCGTCCTCAGGACACCCCCATTTTGTTTATATACCAACATTTCAGGACACCGCAAGTGTTCTTAGAACACTTTCAACTTATCTACGAACAAAATGGACAGGCATACCGTTCTCAGAACACCCCCATTTTATTTATTTGCGAACATTTCAGGACACCGCGTTCTCAGGACACCCCCATTTTATTTATTTAACAACATTTCAGGACACCGCCAGTGTTCTTAGAACAATTTCAACTTACCAGCGAACAATACGGACAGCACCCTCAGGACACCCCCAACTTGTTTACTTAAGGACATTTCAGGACACTGCGAGTGTTCTTAGAACAGTTTCAGCTTGCTTGCGAACAACACAGACGCATATTGCGTCCTCAGAACACCCCCATTTAGTTTATTTAGAACATTTCAGAACAGCCGCGTTGTCCGCATACAAATTGAACACAACAAGAGGTTCTACCACATAAAACAATACAACATTTAACCCATCTCATACTCTCCCACCCTCCCCAAACAATCTTACACACCAACACACTCTACTAAATACCATTTTTCAACCAGGTTTCACCGCGCTGTCCGAGGACGTCCGCAAATCCAAGATGGCGGGCGCTACTGAAAATCTGATGTGCTTCACACTGTACGCCGTCCAATCAGCGAACACGTTGCATGTCCCCGGACATGACATAAACCGATTGGCCAATTAGGACACTGTCCGCAGAGCAAACAGGGAGTGTGTCCGCAGACCGAACACAGATATCACACATTTTTTTTACCTACTTTTTGGTCATTTAAAAAAAAATACAGGATGGATTTTCACCAAATTTGCAAAAGCACGCTTTCGGGACCAAGCTGCTACTCCTGGTCCAAATTTGGTGAAAATCTATCCAGTGGTTTGGGCTGTAGGCGCGAGCAAAGTTTTTTCCCCATTCAGTCTATGGGGAAAAAAAAGTTTTGGGACCCCCTTATAACTTTGCCCCCCCCTGGACGAATCCTCACCAAACTTTGCAAAACAATTCAGAGTGTGCCATATACTTTTTTTGCAACGTTTGGTGAGGATTTGTCGAGAGAGCGAAGTTATAGGCCGCCCAAAAAGTGCTCTTCCTATGGAAACAGCAACTTAACCATAACTACATGGCCATTCCGCGGACAGTGTCCTAATTGGCCAATTGGCTTGCGTGATGTCCGCGGACATGCAACGTGTTCGCTGATTGGACGGCGTGGAGCAGGAAGCACGTCAGATTTTCGGTAGCGCCCGCCATTTTGGATTCGCAGACGTCCGCGGACAGCGCGGTGAAACTTTATTCAAAATTTGTATTTAGTAGAGTGTGTTGGTGTGTAGGAGTGTTTGGGGAGGGTGGGAGTGTATGAGATAGGATGAAAGTTGTGTTTTGTTATGTGTTAGACGTTCTTTTTGTGTTCGATTTGTCTGCGGACATCACGGGTGTTCTGAAATGTTCTAAATAAACTGAATGGGGGGTGTTCTGAGGACCCAATATGTGTCCGTTTTGTTCGCAAGCAAGCTGAAACTGTTCTAAGAACACTCGCGGTGTCCTGAAATTTTCGCAAATAAACAAAATGGGGGCGTCCTGAGGACGCTGTCTGTATTGTTCGTTGTCAAGTTGAATGTGTTCTAAGAACACTCGCGGTGTCCTGAAATGTTCGCAAATACACAAAATGGGGGTGTTCTGAAGACGTTGTCGAACACTCGCTGTGTCCTGAAATGTTCGCAAATATGAATGGGGGGTTGTGGCTGGCAAGTTGAATGTGTTCTAAGAACACTTGCGTTGTCCTGAAATGTTCGCAAATAAACAAAATGGGGGTGTTCTGAGGACGCTGTCGGTATTGTTCATTGTCACGTTGAATGTGTTCTAAGAACACTCGCGGTGTCCTGAAATGTTCGCAAATAAACAAAATGGGGGTGTTCTGAAGATGCTTCTAAGAACACTCGAGTTGTCCGGGGAATGTTCGTAGGGGGTGTCATGAGGACGCTGTCCGTATTGTTCTCTGTCAAGTTGAATGTGTTCTAAGAACACTCGCGGTGTCCTGAAATGTTCGCAAATACACAAAATGGGGGTGTTCTGAAGACGTTGTCGAACACTCGCTGTGTCCTGAAATGTTCGAAAATATGTATGGGGGTTGTGGCTGGCAAGTTGAATGTGTTCTAAGAACACTCGCGGTGTCCTGAAATGTTCGCAAATAAACAAAATGGGGGTGTTCTGAAGATGTTTCTAAGAACACTCGCGGTGTCCGGGGAATGTTCGTAGGGGGTGTGCTGAGGACACTGTCCATATTGTTCTCTGTCAAGTTGAATGTGTTCTAAGAACACTTGCGGGGTCCTGAAATGTTCGCAAATACACAAAATGGGGGTGTTCTGAAGACGTTGTCAAACACTCGCTGTGTCCTGAAATGTTCGCAAATATGAATGGGGGGTTGTGGCTGGCAAGTTGAATATGTTCTAAGAACTCTCACGGTTTCCTGAAATGTTCGCAAATAAACAAAATGGGGGTGTCCTGAGGACGCTGTCCGTATTGTTCTCTGTCAAGTTGAATGTGTTCTAAGAACACTCGCGGTGTCCTGAAATGTTCGCAAATAAACAAGATGGTGGTGTTCTGAAGACGCTTCTAAGAACACTTGCGGTGTCTGGGGAATGTTCATAGGGGGTGTCCTGAGGACGCTGTCCGTATTGTTCTCTGTCAAGTTGAATGTGTTCTAAGAATACTCGCGGTGTCCTGAAATGTTTGCAAAAACACAAAATGGGGGTGTTCTGAAGACGTTGTCGAACACTTGCTGTGTCCTGAAATGTTCGCAAATACGAATGGGGGTTGTGGCTGGCAAGTTGAATGTGTTCTAAGAACACTTACGGTATCCTGAAATGTTCGCAAATAAACAAAATGGGCGTGTTCTGAAGACGTTTCTAAGAACACTCGCGGTGTCCATGGAATGTTCGTAGGGGGTGTCCTGAGGACGCTGTCCGTATTGTTATCTGTCAAGTTGAATGTGTTCTAAGAACACTTGCGGTGTCCTGAAATGTTCGCAAATATGAAAGGGGGGTTGTGGCTGGCAAGTTGAATGTGTTCTAAGAACTCTCGCGGTGTCCTGAAATGTTTGCAAATAAACAAAATGGGGGTGTCCTGAGGGCGCTGTCCATATTGTTCTCTGTCAAGTTGAATGTGCTCTAAGAACACTTGCGGTGTCCTGAAATGTTCGCAAATAAACAAAATGGGGGTGTCCTGAGGACGCTGTCCGTATTGTTCTCTGTCAAGTTGAATGTGTTCTAAGAACACTCGCGGTGTCCTGAAATGTTCGCAAATAAACAAAATGGGGCTGTTCTGAAGACGTTTCTAAGAACACTTGCGGTGTGTGGAATGTTCGTAAGGGGTGTCCTGAAGGCGTAGTCCGTATTGTTCGCTGGCAAGTTGAATGTGTTCTAAGAACACTTGAGGTGTCCTGAAATGTTCGCAAATAAACAAAATGGGGGTGTCCTGAGGACGCTGTCCGTATTGTTCTCTGTCAAGTTGAATATGTTCTAAGAACTCTCGCGTTGTTCTGAAATGTTCATAGCGGGTGTCGTGAAGATGCTGTTCGTATTGTTACATGGCAAGTTCAATGTGTTCTTAGAACACTCATGGTGTCCTGAAATGTTCGCAAATAAACGAAATGGGGGTGTTCAGAGGACACTGTCCGTATTGTTCGTTGTCAAGTTGAAAGTGTTCTAAGAACTATCGCGTTGTTCTGAAATGTTCATAGAGGGTGTCCTGAAAACGCTGTCCGTATTGTTCACTGGCAAGTTGAAAGTGTTCTAAGAACACTCATAGGGCCTCATTACGAGGTATGCCAGTAGCCATGCCGCTATTGGCGGCATGGCTGCCGGCAAAACTGCATCCGTGTCCGTGTTCTCAGAATGAGGACTTACCGGACAATTCCGAGTTCGGATGGCTGGGTAATTCCTCACTCGAGGACACAGTTCATCCCCATTCCCATTTCAGCCATCATAGGGCTGAATGGGAATGGGAGAGGGAGTAAACAACGGGCCATTACGAGATGGCCGTTGTTTGCTCCCTCTTCCCCTCGCCGGACCCGGTATGCACGCCTGGTTTTCCCAGGCGTGCTTAACGTGTCCCGCGAGGGGACCTCGTAATGTGGCGGAACGGGTTGAACGGCGCCGCCGCCTTTTATGGCGCCGTTTAACCCGTTCTGCCAGGGTCGTAATGAGGCCCATAATGTCCGCGGACATTAAAAGTTTCCATAGACCATAGTTGAAATGTTTGACATTTGGCCATGCACCCAAGACTCTATGCCCTGGCAACAACCACCGCAGCATAGCACATTCATATTTGCTTATAACTTTGGGTGAAAAACAAATGTATAAGGAACAAAGATATTAGATACTATGGATGTGATATGCTGCTATGGTTCTCCTTATTATTGTATACTTACTGTTTTGTCTAGTAACCGGAGTACATGTATTTCTTGTTAATTTCTGTGATAAAAGAAAATAGCATGTTAGTATTAGTAACCTTTTTCTGTTATGCTCCAGTTTATTTGTTTGTTTGTTTTCAGTGTTCACTTGTTGTTTCTGGCTAATGCTTTATACTTTGGCTTGTTGCATTTTTTGGAAGCAGTAACATATTATTTATTTGTTTGGATATTATAACATTTTGGAGCAGTTAGATACCAATTGGCGTATTCTAACTGTCTATTTTTTTGATGTATTTTAGTGGTATTGATTTATGTATTTGGATATTGTTAAATATCCGGACAGTTAGATACCAATTGGCCTATTCTAACTGTGTTTTCTTTGGTCTAATTTAGTGGTATTCATTTATCTGATTAGTTGTTGTAGAATCTTTGAGCAGTTAGATAGCTTTTGGAGTATTCTAACAGTTTATATTTTTTTAAAACAAGTTTACTTAGGGTTTAAATACAGTTTAGTTATCAAATTTTGGTTTTAAGAACATCAAATAAGGGTTTGTGAGATTTGCTGGTAATCTCTGCTTTAGAGTAATGGTACTATCATTACATTCAAACCATCCACATTTCTTTTTTATATATGCAGTGTAGTGCCCTGAATTGGTTGTGGCTCCTGCGTGGTAGATTATACTTATTGTTGTGAAGATTGTCTTACCAAGTGATATTTGACCATGTGTGAATCCAGTCAGCTTGCAGTTGTTTTTGGTACCATCTGCATTGTAACGTAGAAGCATTAGTATTATGTATTTACTATGTGTTTGTATTACTAACGTGGAGCGATTATCTGAATTGCAGGTAGAGAATAATCTACCATGGTTTGCATTTTGTATAAGTCGCTGAAATGGAATGGATTCACAATTTGGTATTGATATATATATGAAGCATTCATTGGGGATTTCTTCTTGTGTCACATTGTTGAAGAGAGTGCATGTATGTTTCCACATGTATGAAATCTGAAAGATTTCATTTATAGGTATGTTTTTGTTTTCCAGTACTTGTAGTAAGTACATTAGAAATTCTTGTGGATCTTCCTATGAGTTTATAGTGAATTTCACCATTCCAGCACAGTAGTCCAATTGTTGTCTTATTCCATAAACACTATACTGTTGTCAGGATTGTTTGCTGCATTTCTGTGAAGTACTAACATTTGCAAACACAATGGGTCTGTACTGTGTAAGTAAATGTTGTCAACAATTGGTGGTAATTGAAATAGAATATTCATTGCTACATTTGCGTAGCATTTTACACCAACTATATTTGAGAATTTAAATGGTCCAGGTAGTTCTGTATCTAACTGCTTTTTTTGGACTTTGTCTTCCATCTTTATAGAAGTACCTGGTTTACTTACCCTAATTGATTCTTTTATGCTTGTGGTACTTGATGAAGTATTAGTTTCTTTTACTCTCTTTGGAGGATTTGCAGTGACATCCTGTTGCATTTCTGTTTGATTTATTTTTCTTTTATAACGTTTTACTTTTTGTGGAACAGAATATGTGTTTAGGTGGGGGGTGTATAGTGAGCGAAGTCTATTGTATTCTAAAATGCAAGGAATATCAGCGTTTATTTTACTTGCATCAAAGTTGATTAGAAATAGACCGTCAAGTGAACATAAGCGTGATAGTGCTACGTAGCTCATGCCTTCTTTAAAGACTCTGTTACCAATATCTATCATTGCTTTGTCTAGGGTAAGACCTTGTGATTTATGAATCGTGACTGCGTATGCAAGAGTTAGAGAAAATAGTTCTCTGCGTACATAAATATCTTTGAAGAGAAGGAATCTAGCTGTTGAGCATCCTATCCTTTTTACTTCGGAAAGTTGGTCAAAGAGTATATTGACAAACTGAATGTTGTTGTCGCGTGGGTATGTTTGAAAGCCAACAACTGTACCCAGTGCTCCATTAACTAGTCCTTGGTCAACGTCAAGGTTACGTTTAAGGATTACTCTGCAATTTAAGGATAATTTTAATATCTTTTCTAAGCCTGCTGTGTTTGAGATTGATTTTTCTAAACTATTTAGTCTTGGTGTGGCTTGGGCACACATGTGTAGTGTCATACTATGTACATCTAGTTTGTCTGTGGCGCTAATTTCCATGATTGGTTGCATTTCTTTACTTAGCATGATTTCATTGAATTTGAAACAGCTTGCAAGAGTCGGCATTAAGGCCATACAATTCACATTTTTGTGGGCTAATTGTTCCATAACATCTGTAGCACATGCATTATCGCCATAAAGTGCATTAATGTGCCGGTTTTTCAATATTGCTTCTGCTTCTTTAGAAAGTATACCAACTCTGATACTTTTTAAAATGTTGGCATAAGTGTGATCTGCAGATTGCCGCATGTTTTCTGTTAATTCTCTGTATTGGAAATGTTGCCAAAGGTTGACATTTCCAATGCTGCCAACAGTTTTAGGCAGAGTTTGTGTCCTAATGTTTTAAAAATAGGCTCACCTTTTACTGGTGTTAATTGAAGCAGATCTCCAAAAAACAATAATGTTTTTTCCTGCAAAGAGCTCTTCATAGTCTGTTTTGAGTACTTCTTGTAATCTGAGGTGAATCAAAGCTAACATCAGGTTGGAGACCATGCTCATTTCATCTATTAGTAGCATTTTCATTTGTTTCAATACTCTGCGTAATTCCATTGCAGCTTCTGCAGAAAGTTTGTAATAGTCTAATTTGTTCTGGTGTTCTACTGGTAATAGTAGTAATCGGTGTAATGTAACACCACCTATGTTGTAGGCAGCTAAACCTGTGGGGGCAGTGACAACAGCTGACAGTTTGTTGTTTGTCAATTGTTGAACGAACTTACTAATGATTTTGATTATGAATGTTTTGCCAGAACCAGCTTCACCACTGACGTACAGTAGTATAGGTTTATAATTATGGCAGGAACATTCATTATTTTCATGTTTTACACCATGTGTAATTTGTTTTGTTACTTCTTGAAAAATGCTACGTTGCTCATTGTTTAGTTTTGATTGTAGTATAGTTAAGTCTTCTTTATCTTCATACTGACACATGATGTTTTCTACTTATATCACAGTTAATTCTGCCTCATTTATTATTAGTGGTTCTCCCAGTGGTTCTTGGCTTCCTGTTACAGAAGGTTGACTACTGTCAGGAGTGTCCATATCTAGTTGGGCTTGGAGTTCTTCTTCGTGTTGCTGTTCATTGTGCAACATTGTTTTGTACTGTGTAAAGTTTACATCAGTTATAGTGCTTTCGTTTTCTTTGAAAGCATCCTCATGTGAGTCATAGTTATATAGTATGTGTTCTTCTTTTCTCCATGGTTTGAAGAGTTGTAGCAGGGACATGTAATATACTTCTTTGTGTTGAAGAGTTTTTAATGACAATTTGATATGATTAATTAAATTTGGTTTATTGAATTTTACTAAGCTGCCTTCACAGTTTGTCACTCTATATTTACCTTTTTTTCAGCAGGTTTCATATTATTTTTGTATGTGTAGTTTTGGGCTATGTTGTATAGACACATGTTTTCCAAAGTATTACTTCTGTTTGGGTAGTATGTGTCCAATAAATTGTTTTTTAAAATGTCTTGCCTGTTGGGATCACATTTGGCTATTGTTTCTATATCTTCATATGATTTAAGAACTCTTTTTCTAGATTTAGCTGGACCAAGACTTAGCCATACTATATTTTCAGATGTACCATACAATGCAGTACCAGTTAAACGCTCAGCTGGTTCATATGATCCACATTCTCTATGGGTGAGCATTTTTATGCCCAAGCTGTATAATTTCTGTGACACTGTTTTATCTGATGACAGGTCATTTCAGAGGTCTTGGAGCTCTGTCTTTTCTTTAGTTAAGTATGCTGTGACATATCATGCAACTGCAGTAAAATTGTCTGCAATGTACTGCACATCTATGTTTGCAATCCATAAGTGGGCAATGATTGCATTAAAATCATTGATATATTTTTCTTCTTTTCTTTTTATGTCATATGTATTTTTAGGTGACTTACCTTTAACACTATGTCTAACTCAAGACATGAGATTGTTGACTTGACCTGTATTTGTAACTGGTCTAGGGAAACCAAATCGGCATTTGGTGTAGTATTTCCCTTTGTTTTTGTATTTGCGACGACAATATTTTCCACATTTGTGTCTTTGAAATTGTAAAATGTGTGCATGAAGATCACTATTTGTGGCTTCTGATGGAATTTCACAAGTGACATATTTTTCAATAAACTGTAAAACAGTGGCATCACTGTCTTGACCAAATTTAGGAGCATCTTTAATCCATAAAAGCATGTGGATATGTGGTGCTCCTCTGGCTTGGTATTCTTTTCTCCAAAAGAAGTGTTGCACTTCTCCAAGAGGAGCAACAGTTTTATTACAAATAAAATGTAGCATAGCAATGAAGCGATGGTGAAAATATCTTGAAACATTAACAGGATCCAAAGAAGAAAGTTCTCCAGGTGTTAGTATATCTATGTTTGTTTTGTTTTTTATTTGACATGCGTAGGAAATCATGTAAATCTTCCCATGCATATTCTGCACAACTTAATGTAACAAACCAAGTGGGTGGGCCAAGGTTTCTGATCATACAACGTACATCTCCATGACGTCGAAACCAGTACTCTTTAGTACCACCCATATTTGCTAATAGATTTGTAATATTTGATTGTAAAACCTCATCCTTTTGTTGCACTTTTTGTAATAATTGTGTAGCTGTCATATTTTGAAAGTGTGATCCTGATTTTAATATGCTTGCAACTCCGTAACATAAAGTTGCTAGTTCATTTTCAAAGAGTAGGTGGAATATGTATTCCACATTTTGTCTAAATCTGGGATCTTCAGAATACATCCGTAATGAGTGGTATTCTGAAGCTGATATTTGAATAGGTCTATCATCATACCTTCCTCCTTTGCCAGTAGGAAAGAGTAGAGGAAAAGCATGTGCTTCTATACTTTTTTCCCATTTGCTGATTGGCGATCCTTTTGTTTGACGCATTTGGTACGTTTCCAGTACATCTTCTACTGTGTCATTAGAGTGCAAAGGATGAATTGTATAATGGTCTAAAGTATTTGATATCGTAGCAGGATCTAGTAGCTCAAATTGACCAGCTTCTTGTGTTTCTTGAATTATTTCAGTTGTATCTTTCAAGTTTTCTTCAATATTAATTTCTTTGTAATATTCATTATTCTCTTTAAGATATTGGAAGGCTTCTCTAACTTTATGTAAATCTACCAGCTGTTGCCATATTTTTTTGTCTTTTTGTAAGTACTCCATTTACTAAGATAATGAAAGATTGCTGCATTGCTGCATTGGACATTGCACTCCTAGAGTATGCACATTTTCTTTTAGATCTAATGGTAAATAAACTACTTTTCCACGAATGCCTTTTACCAATTCAGAGGGGGCAGTAATTTTGCTGATTTTGGTTAAAGGCTTATTATTGCTTGAAATGGGTGTACTGTTTGAATTATGATGCGCTCATATAAATTAAGTTGTTGTAGGGGTTTTGGTACTGGGTATAATTCCAAATTATTTGTGATAGCACGTGAAGGAGTTTGGTTGTTGTCAAGTTTTGTAGTGCAGTAACTGCAAAGTATTAAGGGCTCAGTTATTTCATATTTGTTTTCTGCTACAAGGTAGAGAGCTAATTCAAACCATTTAGAATCTTCATTGTCTTCTATTTTGTATGATAAGTCTACAGTTTTTGTGTTACTTTTATAAAATCTTCTACGGCAACATACACATACATGGTTTGGTACTTCAGCTGATGTACTTTTAAATGTTAGTATTTCTTTTTTGTATGTGTTTAGCAAAAGGTTGCCATGTGTAGAATTGTTGCTTAATTGGTTTAAAGCTATTTCATTCTGTAAATGGCTTTCACTTCCAAAATATTTTTTCTGGATATAGTCAATGTCTTCAAGTAGGTGTTTCGCTGTACCATGTAGAAGGATGTTATTTAACTTTGCTAGTGCTAAAGCAGGACTTTTAGCATAGTACAGTTTATAGACTAGATTTCTTATAGTTGAATGATGTGTTGATATCCTTTTGATATCATGGAAAGTGGTTTTACAAGTAGGTCCTGTAATGCAGGCCAATGAATGTCCTTGTAGTCCTGTGTACTTGCGCACTGGACATGTATCCATATTTTGCAGTAATTTAATATTGATTTTGTCTTTGCTTTTTACATATTTATTGAGGAATTGGCGTAAAGATTTGAAACATTGTTTGGGAATTTTACACATAGACGTGCATGGCCATTTGTACACTAGACGTTCTGTTTCAGTTGAATGGAGGGGTAATTCTAAGTTTTCAGGGCATATTTTGTTAAGGAGTACTTCTTGTTCCATTATGGTTTTATTCACTTTTTCATAACCTCGACCACTGCTATGTATGACAATTGTATTTGTTTGCTTTTGTTTGTACGCTTCTTCATTAAAATATGGTTCTGTGCTCGTAGTGTGATTCCATTTACCTCCGCAGATACTTAAGAAGTTCTTTCTGTTGACATTTCGCTTATTGCAAAGTCTTTTTTGTAATTTAGTTGTTAGTGGTTTCATTTTGTTTAACAGTAAAATAAATAACTTTCTTTTGAGAAGAATTGCACTGTCCATCAACGCTTCTAAGATTAATTTCCTATGATAGATTTTAAGCATTGAACCTGATTTCTCTCCTGTTTTTATAACATTTTGAAGAACTTTGTGACGGTACATTTTGGCTAAAATACTTTTCTTGGTATGCTTACTTTGCACTATATTAAAATTTTAAGAAGTAGTTTTATCTGTAGTGATAGCTGATTTTCTGTTAATTGTTTTTTGGTTAGTTTTACATTTTGATAGAGAAGGCAAAGTTTTTGTACTTGAAACTTCTTGTGTTTCACTAAATGACTGTATTAGCTGTTTTGTTTCAAGTTTGTTTTACAAATTCTGCTAGAGATGGATGCTTATGTTGGACACTTTTATTTTCATTTGCTCTACTTTTGCGTTGCTTTCTACAGACTTGACTTTTGGTAGGCATTCTTTAGGGTCTGTTGAAAAAAATAAAGAAGGTATGGTTTGGGGTGTTCTGCAATGTATGTGTGCTGTGTGCATGAGTGTTTGAGTAAGATGATAAAGATGTATGTAATGGTGTGTGTGTGTGATTGTGCATTGGGAACTACAATTAGTAGGGATAGGTATTCTTGAATTCATGTGTTACTAAACTGGGGTTCAGATGACAAAAAAAAAGTAAGCTAGTGGTGTGGAAAAGTACAAATAGTAAATCTAATGTATACAATTAAAACAGTTGTTTGTTCTATAATATGAAAATTGTAGCGGTTCAGTTGGGTAATTTGTGTGTCCAAAAATAGGAATTTGTGGGCCATTCTGGCTGTAAATCGCTGTTTAAGAGATGGAGATTTTTGGACAAAATGGTACACAATCTCTATTTTTAGGCACAAAAATAGCTTGTATTAACTTTACAGTATGTTTGAGTAATAATACAAATATTATGGTGATATTCTACTTACTTTTTTTCTTAAATTAACAGGTAACTTCTTAGTTCTTCTTTGTTCTTCGAATTCGGCTGCTTCTTTTCAGGAGACTGGTCTTCACTGCAATTGTAAAAGCTTCAAATTAGTAACTTTGTTTTATATAGCGCTGTTTTTAATTTAGATATTGATTTTTTTAATAGAAATCCTCAGTGCCTCCTTTAAAACCATTAAACTAATTTATTTACATAAGATACATTGCATCAGTTCAGTACATATGATATGTTCTTAATGAACAAATTGTATTGAATGACTAACTGTAGCAAAAAAAATATCTTTACTATGTCTTGTGAAATTTTTAATATACCAGTGAATACCACTATTTCTGTAAATAAGCTGTTCTAGGTAATATTGCCTCAATGTCATGTCTAAATTAAAGTAATTAAGTAAATAAATAAATAAAAACAAAAAAATATGAAATTGTATAAGTATTTTTTAAAAGTTTTAAAGATTTAAACATAGATTGTGCTTGCATGCAATTTTGTTTGAATATATGTAGTCTATATATTTAATTTAAAAAATGTTAGTTTAACATGATTTGAGTGTGTGTGTGTATAAAGAAAGTAAATAGTATAAAGGTTTATACGTGATAGTTGATTTTAGGAAATTGAAAAAATAAAGTAAATTCATTTTACAGATTACACAGGCTAAAAGTCTGTTTGAAAATGTGTTCATCTACTGTACAGAAAATATGCATACCTAAAGTTTGTGTTCATGCATATGGATATGCATGGAGCTGCAAGTAGAAATCTTGGAGACTTGTACAGTATTTCTGGTAGATGGTGTTTGCCAATGATATGACACTTGTACTCCGAGAGATTCACAGTGCTGATCTATGATGATGCAGTTAGATGTAGAGGTCTTGAATGTGATTGGTGCATTTCATGTGACTTCTTAGCTACATCCAATGAGGGAATGGCAGAGAGAGTGAAGTGGAAATGGTAGAAGGGCTGTTCATGTTACGATATGTCCGCGGACATGGCGGTAGTTCGCAGACATCGGGAGTTACATCTGGGGATTTTTGGGTTCAGAAGTCATGCAAATGAGAATGAGTACTGAAAGGGATTGGTCAGGAAAGTTTAGTGGGTGTGTTGTGCCAGAAGAGAGTTTCTCATATACTGTTTTTGCTGAGAGAACAACAGATAGCTATGTCTGTGTGTTTTAGGAAAAAGATTGTATGGATTTTGGGAGATTCATGGATATATTGGTTGAAGGTGCATGCAGAAAGCTGTGGAGTAGCTTTAGATCTTGGATTCCCACATGTGGAAGCACACTGGCATGGAGTACGTGGAAGGAAGTGGTTGGACTTGCTACCTCTCTGTGAGGAACATCCAGGCATAATTGTAATTCATTGTGGAGGGAACAGTTTAGGACATGTGACTGGATTTTTTTTTGCAATTTGCTATGAAAGAAGGACTTGGGAAGGTAATGGACATGTTCCCTATTACTCAAGTGATATTTTCACGGATTGCGCAGCGACAAATGTGGCTTCCTTCTTCTTCATTTGGTCCAAAAATGGAAAAAGCAAGGCGCAATGTTAATAAAGCTGTTTGTGCCTTTCTAAAAGATTTTGGCATGTCTTCTTTTCACAATGAAAATATTCTGTTTCGTAGTACAAACATTTTTCGCAAAGATGGAGTCCATTTTACTTATGGTGGCAATCAGATTTTTCTGAGAAATGTACAAAATGCATTGCAACCTTTTTTGGAATTACAACATCCATTTTGAAGTAGGTGTTAAGCATTTATATTTTTTGACTTACATACACCTCCCAAAGGCTCTTTTCAGAGCCACCACTTCCTCCCAGAGAAAATTGCAATGTTTTTGATAGGGTAGCAACCCAATTTTTTAAATGTTCGCGAACTGTCCGCGGACTTCTAAAAATACAAAGGGCCTGCTTCATTTATTTTCACTTCTATTTTTTAACTGTGAAAGGCGGCTCTGAAAAGAGCCTTATTTTTTTTTTTGATTTTTGATATTTTGTATTTTTTTCGTTTTTTATACACGACACACTAGGAGAGGAGGGGAAAGGAAGGTAAAGAGGGGGACACCAACCACAGGGATAAGAAAGGGCGAGCTGAGAGAGGAAGATGTAGAGTGGGTTTTATTTGGGTAGTGAGCAGATCTTCTCGTGCTCTGAGACGATAGTCTCAAAAGCACTAAGAAGTCGCTCCCCCCTGCAGAGTACTGTGTCACAGTACATACATACAACTGTGACCCTCGAAAGGTAAGGGTCATCAGCATTTTGTATGGCCTGTGAGGCAGCTTGAGGAAGACGCTGTCCCACAGAGGTGGTCCTTGTGGTGACAGGATCAGAAACAGAGGATGAAGTAGAGGAAATCAACCTGCTACGTTCTTCGTGAGGTACAACCCTGCGAATAGCCCCAGAGTGAAATGACCTCAGGTGTCGCTTCATAGTAGTGGTCCCAAAGCTGTACTTACTATGCTTCCCGTGACTGAGTATCATTTTGCACTCGTTGCAGGTAACACGGTTCGCACGAGCCTTAGGAACATTCCCATGAATGGTAAATAACCACCACACCCAAGACTCACGCCTAGTGTGGGTAGTAGGGATTTCCTCTACCTCATTCTCATCATCCTCTTCTTCCTACTCTGCATCCTTGCTCCTGTTCCCCTCTTCAGGCCCTTGGGGAGGCGGTGGTGGTGGAGGGGGTGGGGGTGGTGCTGAAGCAGGTGCAGCACCAGGTTGCAGTTTAGCAGCCAAGGATGCTATCTCGATGATGGTGTAATCTGCAGGTGGCAGCAAAAATCGCTGTGTTCTGAAGAATAGCCAGAAACACAATGAGAATAAGCTCTAGGGCGTGGTCTTTTATAGGGGTGCTTGTGCGCGGTCCGCGGACATGCGCGCTGTCCGTAGATAGATCGAACACAAAAAAAAGTTTGAAAAGTTTCAAAAGGTATGTAGAAACTCAGGATTACTATGTGGGACCTGTGCCATGGTGAGATTTTATTGAAAAATATTATGGATTAATTGAAAATGTACTTTTAATTTGTTCAGGGACACGAACAGTGTCCGCATTCAGAACACGCGATCAGCATGGGCGCGGTCATATGATCCGTTCTCGAACAAGTCTGCGAAGGAAGCACATGTCCGCAGGACACCAAATGCACGGAGATTGGCTAGCGCATGCGCGTTGATGTTCTACGGACACTGTTCGGGTCCTGACCTAATTAAAAATGCGTCACACGTGAAACGAACATTTCAGGACACTGCGTGTGTTCTTAGAACAGTTTAAACTTGCTAGCGAACAGTACGGACAGGTATAGTGTTCTTTAAGACACCTCCATTTTCGTTTAATTACGAACAATTCAGGACACCGCCTGTGTTCTTAGAACAGTTTGAACTTGATAGCGAACACTACGAACAGGTATAGTGTTCTTCAGGACACGTACAATTTTGTTTATGTATGAACATTTCAGGACACCAATTGTGTTCTTAGAACAGTTTAAGCTTGATAGCGAACACTACGGACAGATATAGTGTTCTTTAGGACACTTTAATCTTTTTTTTATGAACATTTCAGGACACCGCGTGTGTTCTTAGAATAGTTTGATCTTGCTAGCGAACAGTACGAACAGGTATAGTGTTCTTCAGGACACCTCCATTTTCATTTATTTACCAACATTTCAGAACACCTGCACTGTCCGCGGACACCTACATTGTTTAAAAAAAAAAACGAAACTATTTACAACACAATATAAAAATTAAACTTTATTTAACATATATTAATAATTTATGACAGAGAAGGTGAGGCAGAAACAGTAACAAAAACAGGAGAATTAGGGGTTTCAACATGATTGTTATTAGGTGAAGAAGGGATGGAAGTCTCATCAAAACGTTTTGGGTTATGGAGAGGGTTTGGGGATAATTGACTGGGATATGGTGAGGAGGGACAAGTACATGTGGGGCAATGGTACGAGGTTTTTGGTTTAAAAAGATCTTCCACAAAAGTTTTCAAATTATTAAAATTAGTCAACAATAAATACATTTTTTTTTCTATACTGTGAAAAGTGTTATCCATAACAGGTTTTTCTGAAGTATTTTCTATTTTGGTATGCCCTGTAAAAAAAATATATATATATATGTTAAATGTATACACAATAATAATAATTAAATGGTTTATATTATAAAGTGTTTACCATTAGTTTCACTATCTTGTGACACTTCTTCATGTGGGAAATGCTCCTCTAGCCATTCCAGAGTACTAGAAATTTCTGTGAGAGAAAAAAAAAAGATGATATATTTTTTTATCTAATACAGAAAGTTTATAAATATATGAATAACATTAAGTACACTTACTATTTCAGGTAAGATATGTTCTATGTACTCAGTGGGTCTGCTCTTCTCAGTTCTGTCGTGTTTGTGAGGTAATTATGTTGGAAGCCAATTTATCTTCTTGTGGTATATTCCATTTTAAAACATAGTGCATTTAAATGAATGGTTAGTGTGTTGTATATATGGGTTACATTTCTTATGTATTAGTACATATAATGTGTTTGTGTGCTCCTTTTTGAATTTATTAAATGTTCCTATGTTATGATATAACAATCAAACATACCCCCCCAGAGTTTTTAGGTAGTGGTACTGTTCGTCGAACATGTCCGCGAACATTAAATGAGTTCGCGGACATCAAGTACAGTAGAAGAGATTCAGTCAGTTCCATATGACATGTATATAAAGTCAAAGTCATTATTGCTAAGTTGCACTACTAAAAACCTATGAAATTCAGTGAAAAAACTTTGTTAAATGGACGTTATGTTTAAGTTGCACTACTAAAAACCTAAGAAATTCAGTCAAAAAACTTTGTTAAAGGGATGTTATGGTTAAGTTGCGCTGCTAAAAACCAATGAAATTCAGTGAAAAAACTTTGTTAAAGGGACGTTATGGTTAAGTTGCGCTGCTAAAAACCTTTCAAATTCAGTGAAAAAACTTTGTTAAAGGGACGTTATGGTTAAGTTGCGCTGCTAAAAACCTATGAAATTCAGTGAAAAAACGTTGTCAAAGGGACGTTATGGTTCCAAGTAATTCGCCAGTTATGGTAAGCTAAGCAACCATAACTCGCGCCACCACCGTGCACTGCTAAGACTTACACCCAAGTCATCAAAGATGACATCACAAATGTCATTGATGACGTCCATTTAACAAAGTTTTTTCACTGAATATATAGCAAGCAAGCAGCACTCCACAACAAGTGTTCCAATAACGTAGTAAACATAGAAAATCAACAGAAAACACTGCAACTCCAGTTGTATTGTATAAAACAACCTTTATTTTTTCATTTGCAGCAGTAAAAAAAATCTCCCAGTAAAAATATTCTGGCCAGACGGCAGCCTGACGCGTTTCACCACTACCTAGTGGCTTGTTCACAGTCACTCATCACCCACAGGAAGTTCGTTTTTATAAAAAACACACACACCCACCTCAGTGAAAAACATAGAAAAGGTGACTTATGGACCGAAGCTAATAGTAGTTGGCCATCTTGGCTTGAGCTACTAATTCACATTGCTAATGACATAAACCCATGTTTTGCAAATCAAACCTGGTTTTTAAACCATAGTGTAGCAAATACAATTCATAGCATTACAATATTATTATTAAAGTGAGCAGTGATATATAGTACAGTCCGTTGTTGGGAAAACAAGTCTAAGACATCCGTTTCGTCATTTTGTTAACGCAGTGTTGTGGACTTGATTTTATATAGAAACCCAAGATGAAAAGGGTAACTCTCATTTCAAAACCAAGAATACATTAGCTAAAACCTTTATGGTAGATACATCCTCGTATCTTACAAATATAGGAAAAGGGAAAACATTCGCCAAGTGCGTGAACATGGTGCACTCTCTTCCCATAGAAATACCACAGCAATGATAACGTGTTCTTATGTAGTCTGTAAAGAATATTTAGAGACTGAGGTAGTCACTATAAATACCTATCACCATCATAATTGGGATGTATGTGAATTGGATAGGTATTGCGTTAAGTAAGTAGTGTTGCAAGAATATAAAGTGCATAGTGCTTATGTGCAAAAAATGCATTCCATTGATGTAAATAGTTTCACAGTAAAAAGAGCAATATTGTCATATTATAAAGTGCACAGTGCAATTTTCTGACATTCGCTAAAATACTTAAATGCATTAAAAAGATTTTTCTCTTGCAAGATATAACACAGAGAACCAAATATCTTCCAATGTCACATACTAATGGTCTACCTCAAAAAATACCTTTGCGATGGTATGTTCCTATATTTGCTATCTATCCTATATTTACCACCCTTTAACGTAGTATTGTCAAACGATAGATAAAAGGAAAGGAGATGTTCCAAAGTGCCAAATGCATAAAAAAATATATGATAGGGAATGCCACAATCCAACACAGAACTGAGTTCATAATCGTACTATTGTCAAACAATCAATTGTCTAAAAAATGTATACAAACACCACTGCTCAAATACTATGCTAAAATAGGTTAGTCATCAAAAAAAGAGCCTGCTTAAAACTTAACAAAATCGGAATGAAATTCAAAGTCACCAATAAAGTGAAAGATAAAAAGTGATAAGTAAAAAAAGGAAGAAATGGAAACATACCAACAAGACAAACATATAAGGTTACAGTATAGGGTTATGAAAATATATATGGGCTACTGGGGGTACTGTATCTTATTCAATGTAGTACTCATGTCCCCAAGAAGGTGTACAGCTCCTCATCAATGTTGTGACCCAGCAGTGTCTTGCTCTCTAAGTCTAAAATATATTTAGTCTCTTCTTGACGGAGTAGTTTCTCGTTATCACCACCTCTGGGACCTGGAATGACCTTATGTATGCCAAAAAACGTAAGATAGGCTGGGTCGGCATTGTGCATTTCTGAAAAATGTTTAGCCATGGGGTAAGAACAGTCCTTGGTAAAGATGCCTCTAACATGTTGCAAGATACGTACTTTCAACTTGCATTTTGTACTTCCCACGTACCATTTTAGACATGGGCACATCAAGGCATACACCACCAGTTCCGATTCGCATGTAATTTTACTGTCGATAAAAACCAGATGTTTCAATACGGGATGCTCATAACTTTTGCAATTCTTTGCATATTTGCAAATATTACATCTGGTACACTTAAAGAAGTCAGCTCCTGTTGAGGAGAGCCAGTTAGTGTTCGTATCATTCCTATCAGCGGCCATGTAGCTTTTCACCAGCACGTCTTTGATGGAGGCACTTTTACGATAGGTAATGTCAGGATAGTTATGTAGCATGCCAACTATATCTTTGTCAGCTTTCAGTACTTTCCAGTACTTGTTGACTATCCGTTTAATGATACTGGCATGGCTTCCAAATGTCAGAATTAGTCTGGTGGTGTTTTGCTCCTCTTCTTTTGCTCGGTCCTTCTTAGATGATGTTAACATTTTATGTCTGTTAATTTCTCGGACCTTTAGATATGCCCTTTCGATGATTTTTGTTTGGGTACTGCTGTTGTATGAAGTTTTTGAGCCGTTACCCTGCTGGCTGAATCAAAATCCTCAATTTTGATGCAGTTACGTCTGATGCGGATACACTCTCCATATGGAATGCTCCATAGAAGAGTCTTGGGATGGGCACTATTAGAGTGTAGTGGGATGTTAGTCTATGTGGGAGGTTTCCCCATTCAGTCTATGGGGAAAAAAAGTTTTGGGACCCCTCTTATAACTTTTCCCCCCCTGGACGAATCCTCACCAAACTTTGCAGAAAAATTCAGAGTGGGCCATATACTTTTTTTGCAATGTTTGGTGAGGATTCGTCCAGGGCGAGCGAAGTTATAAGCTGCCCAAAAAGTGCTCTTCGATGGAAACCACAACTTAACCATAAATATATATATATATATATATATATATATATCTTTTTTTTTTCCTTAATCTCTTTTAGAGGTGGAGATAAGGCAAACTCTTTGTGAAAGTAAATAGTTTGGTGACACCGAGATCTAGCCATATGCAGAAGTGAGCAGCCTTGTACTTTTCTAAGTAACTACATTTGGCCCCTCCATTTTCTTCAAGGTTTTCTTAAAGGGTTTCTCAAAGACTGGTGACAGTGGATACCCTACTGTTTAAAAAATATACATCCTCAGTAAGGCTTTGTTACCTTTTTGTCTTTGTCTATCTCCCTTTAGAGTTTCATTGTTGCAACATACTATTACCAATTTGCATGTCTACTACATGATGAAATTTTACAAGCATGGATAAAATTTATCTACAAGCCCTACAGGTAAGAGGACCTACAATGGGGATAGAATAGTCCTGATAGGTTACTACAATTTCTAGATAGTTTCCTTTTGTGTCTCTGTTTAATTATAGATTAGAAGAAAAGGCTGGAGTGATATTCCCAAACAAAAAGGAAATCCTCCCTACTACCACCATTTTATGGTGTTTTTTAGACTGTGGAAATGTCTACCATTCTCAACAAGGTATGTAAGACAGAGCATATCTATTCCCCAAGGTGATTCGGGGGCGCTCTTTCAAGGCCTAATGATAAGATCGTTCAGAAAATAGAGAATCCGTTAACAGTGTGTCTTTAACCCACAGGGTTCGTCTTACTGAACAAATATGGCAGAAAAAAAGTGATAGGAAAGAAGACTTATCACCACTAAAAAACACAAGCAACTTTTTACCCCTGATGAACGTCCTAGATTTTCTGTGTTTTAGGGACAGAAACTTATGCAAGTTGGGTTTTGAAAATATACTAATAGCATCTCAAAATAAGGTAAACTACTCTAGTGTGAAGTTTCATATGGAGTATTGATCTAATTATTAGAAGAACCAACCCACAGTGTTTGTATTCCTTGTGTTATGTGAGATATATGTTTTATATTGAGTTTTACATAAATGTGATCATTTTATGAGTGCTAATTTCTATATGTTTAATAAAAATAATTTTTAATGTTCATGTATGAATATTTTGGGTATTAGATACGCCATCTGTCTATTATTTCTTTGTTGTGGTTTAGACACCTGTTAATACATCTTCTTTTTGTATAATATAGATCTTATCCATGTGGTAAGAAGTGTATGATAACCAAAGCATGGTACATGCCGTTTGAGAATAGTGTATTCTAACTACCTTGCATATGCTTTTTCTTTTTCGTTTAGAAAAATGTTACACACAGTGCTGCTATAAATATACACATATATTTATTTACCTTTCATGAAAGTGCTCCTAAAAATAAATATTTCTAAACGCACAGCATTGTAAGTGTTTCCTACTTGATGTGAGACGGTGCTAAATGCTGCAATGCATGGAAATTGCTAAAGTGGTTAAAAAAGAGAATATGCTTATTGATAAGCTTATTACCAAGGCCAAATCAAAACACTATCAGATGGCCGCTTCTGTTTATATGTCTCTGTACTTTGCATCAAACACCTACTCATTGGGCCTCATTAGGAAAAAAATGCCCCTGGGAGCTTCTACGCTGTGGCAAAAAACTAAAGGATTAGGTGCTCTTGCCAAGTTATTTGTAAGGACATTTAACAAAAAGCCATTTTTTCTAGAAAAATAAAATGCATTCCAAATTAAACATCTGACATATTTCATCCCAACAGTGAGCTGAACTTTGAAGTTGGAGTGTGTTCTTGACAATGAGGTAAGTGAACCTACAACATTGCTATGAATAAACCCATTTCCTAAATACTGGGCTACTGGGTATCCATTTAGATAGCATGTCTGTCAAAGGCGTAATTGATGAAGATGCATCTAGGGACTAGCAATGTCAGTTGGAATAAACATGACTGCAACTCTCGAAATGAGTCATGTGTGAAAATGAAGATAAAACAATGTTTTAAGAACAGAAAAAACATTCATAACTAAATGTTTAACATATTTTCTTCCAATGGGCAGCTAAACATTCCAGAATTAAATGTGTTCAAGCCAATGAGTGTCTTGAACTTGCAACATTACTACTGGGAAACCCTTGTCCTAACCATGGACCTATTGGGTCTCCCTTTACATAACATAGTTCTTTTTTTTCTTCATTAAGACATGTATGTCAAAGTTATACTGGAAGAAGATGCATATCAGATATACCAGTATCAGTTGGGAAAAACATATCTGCTGTTCTCTCTATAGCTGAAATACATATAAAATAATGTTTTTATAACAGTAAAAAGCTTTAGAAATTACCTAATTCCTTGCATGGGACTGCTTAACCTACCAATTTGAGTTTTATTCAGCCAATGAGGAATTTGAACCTGCAACATTTTGATAGGTCATCCCATGCAATAACCAATAAAATACTGGGTGTCCCCTTACAGATGTCAGCCTTTCTCTGTTATTCTGACATGTTTGTCAAACTTGGACCATTTAAAGATGCATCTCTATGATCTACATTCTGGTTTCACCATCACCGTCTTGTGGCCAATGCTGGATTTGACCTTTATGGACTTTGATTCACAGTGCGTCACCCTTACTCATGGTGGCCCTGAATCATGCTGTTCTCATCTTCATCTTGTATCCAGCCTTGCAACATTATGTGTTATTACTGACCACTGTATTCGCTCTCCCCTCTTGCATCTCCACTCTTTTTGACTGCTTACTCTCTGTTCTTGCCTCCTCTCCCTTCCTTCCTTTCCCTATCTCCTCCCCTCTTCCCCTTGCTTTCATCTATGCACTTACTCTATCAGAATTGTCCCTGGACCTAGTTTGATAGCAACCTCATCTGTCTCCTTCCCCCTCCACTTACTTGTACCCTCCACCCTCCAGCACTATCTGAAGTGTCGTCAGGCCTAGTACGATATTCGCTTGTTGTGTTCCTCTCCTCCCTTTCTGCACCCCTCTCCCTCACCTTATGTTTTCTCCAGCTCTACCAGAAAGGTTGTCAGGCCGTACGGTAGTCGCCTGTTTGATTTCATTTCCTTCCCACTCCCCCCTCCCTATCTGAAATGCGGCAGGTCGAGTACGATAGTTAATTTCACATCCTTACTGTTCATGGCCTGAAGAATGTCATGGTATTTTCCCTTGTTCCCTGTGTATAGGCGCTATATAAAGAAACTATCATATAATATCAAATCTTGGAACGAGAATTCTCATTTGGGATAAACATATCTGCTTCACTCACTTTGAGACATTTGTAATGGAAATAAAAGTAGAAACATGTGTTTATAATAGTAAAAAGAAATACAAACTAGAAGTGTTACCCATTTTCTGACAACCGGCAGCTCAACTTAACAATGTGGGTATTTTATAGCCAATCAGGGGTTTCAGCATTCAACCTTGCTATTGGTAAATGTTCTAACAACTGCGCTAATGGAGCAAGGGAATATTGGGGTTGAACCACTGTCTAGCAGCAATCTCGCCACTACATTCACGTACATTACTAAGTATTCTTAAAACATTAAAAAAAAACTGCAGCACAAGAAACCAATTACATCAAAAATGATTCATCAATAGTGTCTCATTGTATCAGGTTCAGAGTGCAATACATCACAACAATGTAGTAGATTTACTTAAACTCTAGATGATTGCATGGGAATTGTGAAGTTCCTAGGTCACGTAATCATTGGCCGGGAGGATAGCTCAGGGGCAATGTGCTCGCCTTGGAAGCAAGGCGACGCAGAACAACACAGGTTCCATCTCTGGGTCCTCACTTAGAAACCTCTGGTTATTAAGCGCATTATAAATAACCAATTACAATCAATGCGTAATAAATGTCACACACAGGATTCATCATCTCCAAGTAATTAGTAATACAAATATGATGTTCCTATTTTGTCCAATCTAAAATTTCCGTTGACACTTCACAGTGTCTTTCATCCGCTGACATGTATTTCAATGCACTAGCGGTGAAATTTTCCGGCAGGATACCTCCAAACTTGTAATGAGGGCCAATGTCTCTTGAACCCAAGTGCTTGTCGGTGAAATTAAAAAGAGATGTGCAAAAAAAAAAATCCATTAAAAAAAAGTGTGACTAATCGTGATTCGAATTTGTGTGAGGAACATACATTCAATGGCCCATTGCAAGCATGTGCATATATTACTCTTTAGCAATCATAAAGAGTGATGTCAATAGGACATACCCCAGGGATATTAGGATGTGTCAGAAAACATGACATGGGCCATACATACCAGTATCTACTAAACGCTGGAAGCTGGAAAACAGCTTGCTTTCCAATTCTAAGGCCAGATGCAGAGATTCTGCAAACAAGGAAGTGATTGTAGTTCTACCACGCTAAGAGCCAAATTCCACTATGAATTGGTTAAAGCGAATAAAAAAATGATAATTAAAAAAAAAAACACTTATTTATCCAAATATACTGTATGTGAACAAAATGGATCCAAAGCGCAGAGATTGGTCATCCACGCGTTCATTCATCTTGTAAACATGGAGGAGCCTGGGGAAGTAAAACATTCTTCTAGCGTGATGGTGTCTAAAAGGGGCCCTTAGCAGGGGAATTGCTAGGTCTGGAAAAGACCCGAGGCTAGGATGATGTCGGAACTGTTGGGACTGGGGGCTAGCTTGTCTTTTGGCTGTAGCTTGTGAGATTCTATCCGGGGCTACAACCAAAAGATCAGGTGCTATAGCCCCCTTAACCCCCCCTAGCAACGCCCCTGGCCCTTAGAATCGAGACTAGAAAGTACTGACCATATGATGTCTTCCTATGTGCCCTCTCGTCTACCGATCCTCCGAAGTAGGAAGGGAAAATATCCTGCCAATGTTGGCTTAGTGTTTTTATCAAATTATAAGAATGACATCAGATTACTGATGTTAGTGCGTCCATTTCTCTAAAACTGACATTGCAAACGTCAATGAATACAGGCGTAATGTTACCACAACGTTGGTCCGTACATTATTTCTAAAACTGACGTGACAAATATCAGTAAACACAGTCCTATGTCCCATCTCATTTCAGCAATGTGCACATAAGGGAAGTACAAATATGATTGTTGTAAACAAGCACTGGAAAGTCCCAATGTGAACGGAACAGATAGGCTGGGAAATCCCACACCCAATAACGGAAATAGGGTAACTGGCAAAGGCCTGCTTTACTAACAAATCCACACAAAGCAGGGACAGCAATAATCAAACAAGTCTCCAGAGCTCTCGACTGTAAGAACACAAATCATGAGATTTCGGCAATAAGATAAATCATAATTGACGTCACACTGCTTTAGGGGTTCTATTTTTCATTGGACATAACTATCTGATGACCCCACCTTAGACCATCCATAAATTGATAAAGGTAAAAAATACATCATTTTAGCAACAGGTAATTGGCTAATGCAATAGTTACAGGGCAGCATCACATTGAGAGTTTGTATTGGTTCGCATTGCTCTTACCAACCTTGAACACATGGCAGGTCATCAGCCGTTTATGGTCATTGCATCGAAAAAGATGCATCGATATGACAATACATCAAAAAAGATGCATCGAAAATAAAAGCTTCGAAATGCTATGTTTTACATTAAAAGTACATATCTATCGAAACTTTTCCATCGAACGGATATGTACTTTTAAATGTAAAAGAGAGCATTTCCATGCATTTATTTTCTACGGTAAAATCTTACATTGAGCTGTCCAGTCCTGAAATGTCGGCACTGGCCAGCTCCTTGTAACGTTTTAATGGTTTTATTGTATATTGAAGAGGCTTCCCCTCGAACCCCCCTAATCCCCACGCCCACCCCCCTTAAACCTAACCCTAATCCTACTATAACCCTTAATCTAACCCTTAATCTAAGCCTAAATCTAACCCTAGCCCCAACTCTCCCCTAACCCTAACCCTAATCTAACCCTTAATCTAACCCCAACCCTAACCCTAACTCAAACCCAACTCTTTATCTAACCCTAGCCCAAACCCTAACCCTAACCCAATTACTTAATGTTTAAAAAATAAGAATTAATGTAATCATAAAATAATTTTGAAAATACCATCGAATTGTAGTCAATGGAAAGGCATGTTGATGGATATGCTTTTCATTGCTAATAATTTGATGGTAAAGCATTAGATGGAATGGTTTTCAATGGATTGACTAGATACCGTCATCAGCAAATGAGCACAAATAGTGACAGTAGGAGAGAAACCCAAGAGCCAATTCTTTTTAATTCAATAAAATACAATCCTTTATTTCCTATGCTTCAAGTCAGGGCAAATACTTTGTACTTGACCTTGCCAGGTGTCTCTTGTTCTGAGAGTCGAGGTAGGGGTCTGTCTGTGTCTGGAGGTAATGAATAGACACTGGGCCTCATTACGAGCATGCCAGCCCAGTAACAACGGTGCTGGTAAGCCAACTGGCACCGTTGTTACCGGACCAGCACACTCTGAGTCTGCAGGCGGGGGCCGTGCCGCCAGCCAGGTCTGCCCTGGTGGGCAGAGTAGCACTTGGCTGCAGACGTTCAGGGAAGCACCGGCACCTTCCAGGGTCCCCATTCCCATTGAGTAAATGGGAATGGGGATTAACAATTGGCACTGCCTGATTTACCAGACCGTCTGGGCTGTAATGCCCCGGTTATTCCAGCAAGTGAGGCAGCAGTAATACCGGTCCGGCGGCTACCTGATGGATTTTCCGGCATGGTTCCCACAAGACTTGTAATGAGGGCCACTGTCCTCCAATTATAAATCACGTGTGAGAAAACCATGTTTTGAGTTAACTTACTGCAAATATAGCTAATATTAATACAGGTGTGGTCAATCTGTAACTTACTCAGTATATAAACCTTAATCAATAGGCACCTGGCATACAAAGGCTGTTTATTCTTCACCTAATCTAAGAGAAACATGTCTTACGTTTTGAGAATTATTATCTTCTGTTCTCTTCAGATCCATCCAAACCTCCCTTATTTCACAGTAACCTTGGAGAGGGCTGTGCAGCCATTGTCTGTCCTGCAAGGGTCTGTATTTTAGCTAATTTCAGCATGGTTAATATTCCTACCGCTTCCAAGCTTCTTCGAGGCTCCCCTTTCACTTTAACATGGCTTTGCCGTCCATTACCTTTGTATAGGAGTGCCAACCCCTCCCCTCCTCAACTAAGTACAGATAACATGATAGGTAGATCAATGGTTCCATTATTGCAGAAATCAAGATTATAGTGCCTTTTATTAAAGGTGAAAAGTGCACATGGTGTTGCGATATCTGGGTTAAGATGACCCAGGAAGAGAAGGGTGCTCTAAATATCACACACATGTCATAAGGACAAACATATATTATGAATATAGGTTACAAGGTGTTTGTGCCATCCCCGTCTTTGACGTGCAAAAGAATAAAACAAACACACCCCCTGATGGGGAATAAGACAAAGAGAGCAGGCTGCAAGAGTTCAAGAAAAGGTTTTATCTGATGAATAATATTCAAGCGCTCTGCACAAGTTATCATTAGATTACGTTTATAGGGTAAATGACGCAACTAACATAGTTGGTCCCAATTGGTCAGTTCCCTCGATGTCTCAGGTGGGGTGGCAGCTCTTCATCCGGGTTGGTTGCTTGGTTGGCGGGAGGATTGACGTCAGTCATCTGTGCTCTGCACGGGTGAAGGTCAGGTGGCTGGGAGGCAGGATGGTCACTATCTAAGCTAACATAATAAACTCTCAAAAAATGCATGCACTAAATAATGATTGTTCAAAAGACCTTCAGTAGTTTATATAAAAGTCACACATATATCTATACTATCAATAACATAGAATTACACAAGTCTTAGGTTAAGGGTCTTGACCGCTATAATACACTCTTTGGTATGTGGCATTTGTTAGTGGTAGGCAACAATATATTGCAGCAGGGGTCTAATGTTAGTTGGGGATCTGCTGGGTGGGCATCATGGCATGGTCAGTGGTCTGGTACATGAAAGGAATATCTTGCAGGGACACAGGGTCACAATGGCAGTAGGTTTCCACTGGCGAGGGTGCGGGAGGGGCAATGACAAGTTTGTGGAGATGGACAAGCTATGTGCTTAGCTCATGCTGGTTCACAGGCAGGCCAGTGATTTCAGAGGAAGAGTGATGTGTTACATTTATTATTGTGTTGCAAGCATCTCCAGCTTCAGCGTGAGAATGGACCCGCAAAGTTTTCCAGTTAGAATGAGAACGAGGGTGGGGGCCCTGCACGCCTGGCTGTGCTGCTGCGAGAAAAGGGAAGAGAAGCGTTTTTGTACTATCGCAGTGAGGCCTAGTCACCAAGATGGAGTTGAAAGGGTGTACAAAAATGGATGCCCCGTGTCCTGCTCAGTGGTCCCATCTACGTTAAAGTCAACCAAACATTGCATAAGGGTAAGGGACGAACCCACTACTGGAGGCACTTGGCCCCAGTTTTGTACTGAGAAGTAGAGGATGCGAGGGGCCTGATGGCCCCTCACTCCCACACAAAGGTGAGAAATGCTTAAATAAATAATTAATGGCTCCCTGAAGGATTAAATACAGTAGGCAGACTGAGCGATATTTCAAAATGTATACCTCAAGCACAATGGTGTCTAGTGTTAAAGTCAGGTGTGGAAACACCTGACTGATGCTGCTACAGTAGAAAGTCTTTGGCAGCATCTTGCAGTGAGATAATTAATATTGTTAGCCAAAAATGGAACTTGGAAGGAAAAGCAGACAAGAGTCATGATGAGAAGGCATAATGTATTTCATGCAGACCCACCCTACCACAGTGAAGTGAGTTTTTTTCCTTTCACTAAGAAAACCTATCAGAAGCATACTTTGATTAAGTAGTCATTTACATAAGGATGTTGCATCATCCAAATAAGCCTAAAAAAGCAGGTTGAAGGCAAAATGTGCTGTGTGTTTTTGCTATAAAGTCTCCTTCTAAAGTATTCTAGAGTGTCTTATAAACTCATCTAATAATGACTTCTGAGAAATCCTCCTGGGCACCCGCCTGATTTCTTTTGTTCCTGTCTCTGAGCCAGAATTCATGGATGCCAGAAAGCTTGATGGGAAGAGATCCCGTGTTCACGTTGAGCAAGCTAAAAGTAGAAACGCAACAGTAAGGAGTAGCCATCTTTAATAAAAATGGACGTAAAGTCACGTTTGTGTATACTTTGGTTATGTAATGTTCTTCATGTCTATATGAGGCAAGCAATATTCTTCATTTCTAAGTGCACGTTGGACCTAGAGTTTGTGTATCTTCATGGGGAGTGCATATCTGCTTCATGTCTATTCTACTCTTGTGTCGGTTAGCAGTGAGGTCACTTGTTCTCATCATCTTTCGGTTACAGCATGTTAATTTCTTCTCGGGTTTGCAGATTTATCTCCTCTTCTAGGACCAAGTGCAGTAGGTGGTTTGCAGGCCAAAAGTGTATACCTAACAAATTTGAAGAGCCCCATTTTCTTCCTTTCAATGAATCCTTGTACATTATTTCTGGAATGACAGTACCTACAAGAAGAACTGCACAATTCTAGCAAATACAACTCTTTTGAGAATAAAGCAAGTCTTTGGGTTCCCTAAACGGCTGACAAGAGCCATGTTTCTGGCTTGAAAAGCAGGATGCGTGTTTATAATGTAGGAGAACATTTCAAATAGTGTTTGTAGAGGCAACATAGAATGTTTGTACTTTCCACCTTGTAAAAGTGCCTATCTTTTTATTCATGCAGGTAAAATTCTTTTGGGGAAATGCTCACTCAGTTCATTTCATTTTTCTGATTTAAAATAGATAGATTTATTGTCCGTCTCAGTCTGGTGGTTGCTATCTTAATGCTGTAGCTGATTGTGTCTGTATCATTGTCAACTCTTCTTCACCTTCAGTTTAGGGATTGGTGGCAGGGGGTCTCACCTTTGTATAGTTTGACATCAACGAGGTGGAGCCAGGGCTTCCTCACTTGAACTTTTACTGTTGTGGGACAAACTGCCTCGACACGATATGGTACCTTGAAGCACGATTTGTGCCAATGCCTTATAGAATTTTGATTATAATTAAATCACCTAGGTATAATACTGGGGACCTTTGCAAAGTCTGAGTATTATTTGATCACTGTCTCTGTCATTCTCCTTTGACCTGCCCTAGCGGGCTCGAATCTCTTGAGAAATAAAGAAGCCAAATAGTCATGCATTTCAGAACCAAGCACAAGCAACAGCATTGTGGGCGTCAGTTTGCACTCTAGTGGGAGGGGCAAGAGGTACATGCATACAGTGTCCCGTCACCAGCATGTGAGGAGTCAGGTGATGGTCTGAGCCGGGCTGATTGCGTAATGCAAATAAGGCTAAGCATAGGCAATGGAGCACTCCTTTTCTCAGGGTTACTTTTAGCTTAGCAATTTGCGCTTAAAAATCTGTTTGCTTGTGGGTTATACACGGATGAAATTTGTATGCATAGTACCCAATATGATTGTGATGTGCTCACAAACTTCAATTACAAAATGCAGTCCATTGTAAAACCATAGTACTTTACACACACCCCACCTCAGGAAGACCTCACATACGAGGAACTTTGCAGCAGAGATGGTATCAGGCTGTGTACATGGACCTGCTTTGATCCAGCAGGAAAAGGAACATACAACTACTGGCATATATCTATAGCCGTTACATACGTGGAGCATGTCTACATAGTCAATATGTAAATACTGAAAGGGTAAGGTAGGATGGGTATTGCTCCTCTCACTGTCCGCAGTGTGTGCCCTGCTGTACATTTCTGACAGATGTGAGGAATCTGTGCGTGTCCTCCCTTCATTTCCCCAGATATTCTCTTCTCAGGTGGCAAGGAAAAAGCTGTCGCTATTGGATCCTGACTCTAGGGGTGAATATGCAAGGGAAGACTACCTGGCTGGTGGAGAATTGGGGAGTGGGGTGAGGCACCCAAGGCACCCTTGGGTGAGACGCAATATCCCCCATTTCCCTTTTACAAGGAGTCTGACATCCCCAAGCCTGTATAGACTATTTCAACTCTCTTCCCTATTCTTCAAGAAGAATATCCTCAAATAGATAACAGTTAGGTACTGGGACAAAGAAGAGTCAACCTAGAGCAATCCATCCTCTTTTTATTGACTCGCACACACACACAAACCATTTAGGCACTGGGACGAGGAGGAGGCATGCAAGAGCAATGCAGAACTCCCAAGCCGGCAATGAGCGGCAACCTGGTGGAAGGCTTAAAAGCAGCAAGAGCAGTCAAAATGGAGTCAGATGTGTCCGCTGTGAAAGCAGGTCTATGGACTGCTGGACGAGAGCAGACCTCTCCTGGAAGACTGCACGGCATGCAGAGCGCTCGAGCATCCCGGTTAGATGCAGAGTGTATGCAGCACAAAGCAATGCTAAAGGAAGCTGGAAGGCTAGAGGCCTGAGGGGGACTACGGAGAAGGAACTGGCTTGAGGCCTGAGCTTTGAGAACCGCATCAGAGGTGGGAGCGAAGCCACTTGGCAGACAGAGCAGGGCACTGCGCCAGAGAGAAAGAGCCTGTGGAGGCCGGAGGCCTTGCTGGAACACCGTAAGAACTGACCAGTGAGTCAGCCTGGGAAAAGGGACACTGGGATGGCAGGCAACCTTGAAAACCTCTATCTAAGTTCCCACCCATAAAACATCCCATAAAAATGTATGACCTCATCATGCTTGAATATTATTGGTAAGTTCTAAATTACTTCTGCAGAGTTGCTGCAGAGTCGTGGCTGTCTTTTGGCAGTACTGGAGTGTTTCACAGTGGGTTCCCTTATCCTCACCGAGTCACTCTTCCCTGGCTGCTTGAGAGAGGCAGTGTCTGCTGAATGAGACCCCGGAGGAAGCTAAGCGCAGCGTAGTTGTTATAGAGTCATGGCAGTCTTTTGGCAATCTGCTGCAGGTCGGGGCAGGATTGGTAACGCATCAGTTTTCCAGGTGAGAACTGAACCTTTATGGTGCTTTTAATCGAGGCAACAAATCATACAATGGATAGAATAGTGAATAACTCTTACACCAAATAATAAGACTGACTCAAGAAGTTGGCAACATTTCTCTGTTTTATTCTCAATTATCTAAAATAGGGAGTTACAACGGACATCAACAGACGTCCAGAGCATAGTCTCAAAGCATTTAATAAAAAAGCATTCTTATATAACAAAAATGTGTCATTCGTGACGTCATACTACGTGGCAAACTAAGGAAACCTACTTGAGATTGTGGTTGGTTCAAGGGGAATGGCTAAGTATACTTTCTATAAGGGATTGGATTGTGATTGGGTCTCTACAGTCAGGTGGACAACTTATGCCCTGCATTAGTGCAAGTCATCTTCAACAGTATTAGAAACACAATGCATCACTGTCTCTCAAACTATAAGGCCCTTTGTTACGTGGCCCTCTACAATTGGTTGGCACGCTTGTACCCTTCTGGAACTTTTGATTCACTAGCAGCACGTAAGCTGGTACGCAAGGTGCTGGTGGGTAGGCTTGACCGTACATCACCACCAAATTAGCCCAACATCTCTCATCGATCGTGCCTTCTGCCATTCAGATTGTCTTTGAACCTTGCCTTGTTATATCTTTTCTTCTCTGGGAATATAAGGGAGTGTGAGCATGTTCTTATCAAGGTTCAGGGCTGCATGCCTACTTCTATTTCCATCCAGGACTCATGTGACAGGAGACCGTGTATCGGCTAATTTTATAGGATTTACTTGTCTTGAATAAAGAAACTTGGCACTCATGGTGTTCTCTCTTTGCAACCTAAGAAGGCATCTCACATTCACTGTTCTTCAAGGACTGATAACTAGTTTTGGCTGCCTTAGCCTTTTACACCATGCCAAGCAGCCTTTCTTTGGTCCATCGTGAAACTTCGGCTTATTTCTTTGCTGCAACACAAACATTGCTATCAATCCTCCTTTCTCCATGGGTTGAGCTTACTAAAATTGTGACATCGAATATCCATATTTTATATTATATATATATATATATATATATATATATATATATATATATATATATATATATATATATATATATATATTACATGGATGCGGTAGCGGCCATGTAGTTATGGTTAAATTGGTGTTTCCATAGGAAGAGCACTTTTTGGGTGGCTTATAACTTCGCTCCCTGTGGACGAATCCTCACCAAACTTTGCAAAAAAAGTATATGGCCCATTCTAAATTTGTTTGCAAAGTTTGGTGAGGATTCGTCCAGGGTGGGAAAAGTTATAGGGGGGTCCCAAAACTTTTGTTTTTTCCCATAGACTGAATGGGAAAAAACTTTGCGCACGGCTACAGCCCGAACCGCTGGACAGATTTACATCAAATACGGCAGGAGTGGTGGCCTGGTCCCGAAAGCATGCTTTTGCAAATTTGGTGTAAATCCGTCCAGAAGTACAGCAAACAAATTTGTGATATCTGTGTTCGCTTTGCGGATGGACTTCCCTGTTCGCTCCGCGGACAGCACCCCGATTGGCCCAGCAGCTTGCGTCATGTCCGCGGACATGCAACATGTTCGCTGATTGGGTGGCGTGGTGCATGATGTGCATCAGATTTTCTGTCGCGCCCGCCATCTTGCATTTGCGGACGTCCGCAGACAGCGCGGTGAAAGTTTGTTCAAAATGTGTATTTAGTAGAGTGTGTTGGTGTGTAGAAGTCTTTGGGGAGGATGGGGGAGTATGAGATAGGTTCAAAGTTGTATTTTATTTATGTGCTAGACGCTTTTGTTGTGTTTGATTTGTCTGCGGACAACACAGCTGTTCTGGAATGTTAGTAAATAAACAGAATGGATTCGGTGTCAACTTGAAAGTGTTCTAAGAACACTCGTGGGGTCTTGGAATGTTTGCAGGGGGTGTCCTGGAGACGTTGTCTGTATTGTTCGTTGGCAAGGTGAAAATGTTTTAAGAACAATCGCGGTGTCCTGAAATGTTCGTACATAAAGAAAATGAGGGTGTCCTGAGGACGCTGTTTGTATTGTCCTCTGGCAAGTTGAATGTGTCCTAGGACCTTCCCTCTGTCCGCGGACATAAAAATGGTTGCAATGCTTGCATCTATGGGTGTGATATGCTGCGGTGGTTGTGGCCAGGGTATAGAATGTTGGGTGCATGGCCATTTGGCCATGCACCCAAGAGTGTATGCCCTGGCCACAACCACTGCAGCATATCACACCCATAGTGGCTTTTAACTTTGGGTCAAAAACTAATTTATAAGGAACAATGTTGTAAGCTTGTATGGGTGTGATATGCTGCGATGGTTGTATTTATCTTGTTATTCATACTATTTGGTTTAGTAACGGGAGTCCATGTTTTTCTTGTTCATTTCTGTAATAAAAGAAAATAGCATGTTAGTATTAGTATTTTATAATGACTTATTACATTGTACAATTAACATTTTCTTCTTTTTATTGACCCTCATATTTAGTAGATTACAAACCAGAGTACTGTGCAATTTGCAAAGTTTCTGTGTTTGTTGCTAAAATCATTGGGTCTGTGGGAGAAAAAAAATCCATGTTGGATTAAAAAAAAAAACTTTTTCTGTTATGCTACAGTCTATTTATTTGTTTTTTTTCCGCGTTTACATGTTCTTTCTGCCTAATGCTTTATGCATTGGATTGTTCCAGTTTTTGTGAGCAGTAAGATATTAGGTATTTGTTTGGATATTGTAAAATTTTGGCCCAGTTAGATACCAGTAGGCGTATTCTAACTGTTTATATGTTGATATAATTTCGTGGTATTGATTTATCTGTTTGCATATTTGTAAATTTTGGGACAGTTAGATACAAATTGGCGTATTCTAACTGTCTATTTTTTGCTCTATTTGAGTGGTATTAATTTATCTGATTAGTTGTTGCAGAATCTTTGAGCAGTTAGATAGGTTTTGAAATATTGTGACAGTTTATATTTTTTACTACAAGTGTACTTAAGGTTTAAGTACAGTTCAGTTATCAAGTTTTGGTTTTAAGAACATTAAATACGCGTTTGTAAGATTAGCTGGTAATCTCTGCTTTAGAGTAACGGTACTATCATTACATTCAAACCATCCACATTTGTTTTTTATATATGCAGTGTAGTGCCCTGAGTTGGTTGTGGCTCCTGCGTGGTAGATTATACCTATTGTTGTGAAGGTTTTTCTACCAAGTGATATTTGACCATGTGTGAATCCAGTCAGTTTGCATCTGTTTTTCGTACCATCTGCATTGTAACGTAGAAGCATTAGTATTACGTATTTACTATGTGTTTGTATTAGTAATGTGGAGCGATTATCCGAATTGCAGGTAGAACATAATCTACCGTGGTTTGCATTTTGTACAAGTTGCTGAAATGGAACGGATTCACAATTAGGTATTGATATATAGACAAAGCGTTCATTGGGGATTTGTTCTTGTGTCACATTGTTGCAGAGAGTGCATGTATGTTTCCACATGTATGAAATCTGAAAGATTTCATTTATAGGAATGTTTTTATTTTCCAGTACTAATAGTAAGTACATTAGAAATTCTTGTGGTTCTTCCTGTGAGTTTATAGTGAATTTCACCATTCCAGCACAGTAGACCAATTGTTGTCTTATTCCATAAATACTGTACGTGTTGTCAAGATTGTTTGCGGCATTTCTGTGAAGTACTAACATTTGCATGCACAATGGGTCTGTACTGTGTAAGTAAATGTTGTCAACAATTGGTGGTAATTGAAATAGAATATTCATTGCTACATTTGCGTAGCAACTTACACCAACTATATTTGAGAATTTAAATGGTCCAGGTAGTTCTGTATCTAACTGCTTTTTTTGGAGTTTGTCTTCCTTCTTTAAAGAAGTACCTGGTTTACTTTCCCTAATTGATTCTTTTTTGCTTGTGGTACTTGATGAAGTTTTAATTTCATTTAGTCCCTTTGGAGGATTTGCAGTGACATCCTGTTGCATTTCTGTTTGATTTAGTTTTCTTTTAGAACATTTTCCTTTTTGTGGAACAGGATATGTTTGTAGATGGGGGGTGTATAGTGAACGAAGTCTATTGTATTATAAAATGCAAGGAATATCAGCGTTTACTTTACTTGCATCAAAGTTTATTAGAAATAGGCCGTCAATTGTACGTAGGCGTGACAGTGCTATGTAGCTCATGCCTTCTTTAAAGACTGTGTTACCAATGTCTATCATTGCTTTGTCTAGAGTAAGACCTTGTGATTTATGAATGGTGACTGCGTATGCAAGAGTTAGAGAAAATTGTTCCCTGCGTACATACATGTCTTTGAAGAGAAGGAATCGAGCTGTTGAGTGTCCTATTCTTTTTACTTCTGAAAGTTTGTCAAAGAGAATATTGACAAACTGAATTTTGTTGTCACGTGGGTATGTTTGAAAGCCAACAACTGTACCCAGTGCTCCATTAATTAGTCCTTGGTCCACGTCAAGGTTACGTTTAAGCATTACTCTGCAATTTAAGGATAATTTTAATATCTTTTCCAAGCCTGCTGTGTTTGAGATTGATTTTTCTAAACTATTTAGTCTTGTTGTGGCTTGGTCACACATGGGTAGTGTCATTCCATGTACATCTAGTTTGTCTGTGATGCTAATTTCCATAATTGGTTGCATTTCTTTGCTTAACATTATTTCATTGAATTTGAAACAGCTTGCAAGAGTTGGCATTAAGGCCATACAATTGACATTTTTGTGGGCTAATGGTTCCATAACATCTGTAGCACAAGCATTATCATCATAAAGTGCATGTATGTGCCGGGTTTTCAATATTGCTTCTGCTTCTCTAGAAAGTATACCAACTCTGATACTTTTTAAGATGTTGCCATAAGTGAGATCTGCAGATTGGCGCATGTTTTCTGTTAATTCTCTGTATTGGAAATGTTGCCAAAGGTTGACATTTCCAATGCTGCCAACAGTTTTAAAGCAGAGTTTGTGTCCTAATGTTTTAAAAATAGGCTCACCTTTTACTGGTGTCAATTGAAGAAGATCTCCGAAAACAATGATGTGTTTTCCTGCAAAGAGCTCTTCATAGTTTGTTTTGAGTACTTCTTGTAATCTGAGGTGAATCAAAGCTAACATTAGGTTGGACACCATGCTCACTTCATCTATTAGTAGAATTTTCATTTGTTTCAATACTCTGCGTACTTCCATTGCAGCTTCTGCAGAAAGTTTGTAATAATCTAACTTGTTTTGGTGTTCTACTGGCAGGAGAAGTAATCAGTGTAAAGTGACACCACCTATGTTGTAGGCAGCTAAACCTGTGGGGGCAGTGACAACAGCTGACAGTTTGTTGTTTGTCAATTGTTGAAGGAATTTACTGATGATTTTGATTAGGAATGTTTTGCCAGAACCAGCTTCACCACTGACATACAGTAGTATAGATTTGTAATTTTGGCAGGTGCATTCTTTGTTTTCATGTTGCACACCATGTGCAATTTCTTTTGTTATTTCTTGAAAAATGCTACGCTGCTCTTTGTTAAGTTTTGATTGTAGTGTAGTTAAGTCTTCTTTATCTTCATAGTGACACATGGTATTTTCTACTTCTATCATAGCTAATTCTGCCTCATTTGTTATTAGTGGTTCTCCCAGTGGTTCTTGGCTTCCTGTGACAGAAGGTTGACTACTATCAGGAGTGTCCTTATCTAGTTGGGCCTGAAGTTCCTCTTCGTTTTGCTGTTCATTGTGCAACATTGTTTTGTACTGTGCAAAGTTTACATCAGTTATACTGCTTTCATTGGCTTTGAAAGCGTCTTCATATGAGTCATAGGTATCTAGTATTTCTTCTTCTTTCCTCCATGGTTTGAAGAGTTGTAGCAGGGACATGTAATATATTTCTTTATGTTGAGGAGTCTTTAATGACAATTTGATATGATTAATTAAATTTGGTTTGGCAAGTTTTACTAAGCTGCCATCACAGTTTGTCACTTTTTATTTACGGTTTTGCTCATCAGGTTTTATATTATTTTTGTATGTGTAGTTTTGGGCTATGTGGTATAGACACATGGTTTCCAAAGTGGTACTCCTGTTTGGGTAGTTTGTGTCCAATAAATTGTTTTTTAAAATGTCTTGGCTGTTGGGATCATGTTTGGCTATTGTTTCTATATCTTCGTATGATTTTAGAACTCTTTTTCTAGATTTAGCTGGACCAAGACTTAGCCATACTATATTTGCAGATTTACCATACAATGCAGTACCAGTTAATCGATCAGCTGCTTCATAGGATCCACATTCTCTGTGGGACAGCATTTTTATGCCCAAGCTGTATAATTTCTGAGACACTGTTTTATCTGATGACAGGTCATTCCAGAGGTCTTGGAGCTCTATCTTTTCTGATTTGGTTAAGTATGCTGTGACATATCGTGCAACTGCAGTAGAATTGTCTGCAATGTACTGCACATCTATGTTTGCATTCCACAAGTGGGCAATGATTACATTGTAATCATTGATATATTTTTCTTCTTCTTTTCTTTTTATGCAATATGTATTTTTAGGTGACTTGCCTTTAACACTATGTCTAACTGAAGACATGAGGTTGTTCACTTGACCTGTATTTGTAACTAGTCTAGGGAAACCAAATCGGCATTTGGTGTAGTATTTCCCTTTGTTTTTGTATTTGCGACGACAATATTTGCCACATTTGTGTCTTTGGAATTGTAAGATTTTTGCATGAAGATCACTATTTGTGGATTCTGACGGAATTTCACAAGTGACATATTTTTCAATAAACTGTAAAACAGTGGCATCACTGTCTTGACCAAATTTAGGAGCATCTTTAATCCATAAAAGCATGTGGACATTTGCCGCTCCTCTGGCTTGGTATTCTTTTCTCCAAAAGAAGTGTTGCACTTCTCCAAGGGGAGGAACAGTTTTATTACAAATAAAATGTAGCATAGCAATGAAGCGATTGTGAAAATATCTAGAAACATTAACAGGATCCTGAGAACAAAGTTCTCCAGGTGTTAGTATATCTATGTTTGTTTTGTTTTCGTTTGATATGCGTAGGAAAGCATGTAAATCCTCCCATCCATATTCTGCGCAACTTAATGTAACAAACCAAGTGGATGGGCCAAGGTTTCTGATCATACAACGTACATCTCCATGGCGTCGAAACCAGTACTCTTTAGTACATCGCATATTTGCTAATAGATTTGTAAGATTTGCCTGTAAAACCTCATCTTTTTGTTGAACTTTTTGTAATGATTGTGTGGCTGTCATATTTTGAAAGTGTGATCTTGATTTTAATATGTGTGCAACTCCGTAACATAAAGTTGCTAGTTCACTTTCAAAGAGTAGGTGGAATATGTATTCCACATTTTGTCGAAATCTGGGATCTTCAGAATACATTCGTAATGAGCGATATTCTGATGCTGATATTTGAACAGGTCTATCATCGTATCTTCCTCCTTTGCCAGTAGGAAAGAGTAGAGGAAAAGCATTTGCTTCAATACTTTTTCCCATATGCTGATTGGTGATCCTTTTGTTTGACGCATTTGGTACGTTTCCAGTGCATCTTCTATGGTGTCATTAGAGTGCAATGGGTGAATTGTATAATGGTCTGAAGTGTTTGCTATTGTAGCAGGATCTAGGAACTCAAATTGACCAGTTTCTTGTGTCTCTTGAATTATTTCAGTTGTATGTTTCAAGTTTTCTTCGATATTAATTTCTTTGTAATAATCATTATTCCCTTTGAGATATTGCAGGGCTTCTCTAACTTTATGTAAATCTACCAGTTGTTGCCAAATTTTTTTGTCTTTTGTAGGTACTCCATTAACCAAGATAATTAAAGATTGTTGCATTGGACATTGCACTCCTAGAGTGTGCACATTTTCTTTTAGATCTAATTGTAAATACACTACTTTTCCACGAATACCTTTCACTAATTCAGAGGGAGGTAATTTTGCAGTTTTTGGTTGAAGGCGTATTATTGCTTGAAATGGAGGAACTGTTTGAATTATGATGCTCTCATATAAATTAAGTTGTTGAAGGAGTTTTGGTAGTGGATGTAATTCCAAGTTATTTGTGATAGCACGTGAAGGAGTTTGGTTGTTGTCAAGTTTGGTAGTGCAGTAACTGCAAAGTATTATGGGGTCAGTTATTTCGTATTTGTTTTCTGCTATAAGGCAGAGAGCTAATTCAAACCATTTAGAATCTTCATTGTCTTCTATTTTGTATGAAAGGTCTATAGTTTTTGTGTTACTTTTATAACACGTTCTGCGGCAACATACACACACGTGGTTTGGTACTTCAGCTGAAGTGCTTTGAAATTTTAGTATTTCTTTTTTGTATGTGTGTAGTGAAAGGTTGCCATGTGCAGATTTGTTACGAAGTTGGTTGACAGCTAATTCATCTTGTAAGTGGGTTTCATTTCCAAAATATTTTTTTTGTATATACTGGATTTCTTCTAGGAGGTCATTTGGTGTACCATGCAGAAGAATGTTATTTAAATTGGCAAGTGCTAAAGCAGGACTTTTTGCATAATACAGTTTATAAACTAGATTTCTTATACTTGCATGATGTGTTAATATCCTTTTGATATCATGGAAGGTTGTTTTGCAAGTAGGTCCTGATATGCAGGCCAACGAATGTCCTTGCAGTCCTATGTACTTGCGTACTGGACAAGCATCCATATTTTGCAGTATTTTAATTTTGATTTTGTCTTTGCTTTTCACATATTGATTGAGGAATAGGCGTAAAGATTTGAACATTTTTTTGGGAATGTTACACTTTGACGTGCATGGCCATGTGTAAATTAGATGTTCTGATTCAGTCGAATGGAGGGGTAAATCTAAGTTTTCAGGGCATATTTTTGTAAGGAGTACTTCTTGTTCCATTATGGTATTATTAACTTTTTCATAACCTCGACCACTGCTATGTATGGCAATTGTATTTGTTTGCTTTTGTTTGTACGCTTCTTCATTAAAGTATGGTTCTGTGCTTGTAGTGTGACTCCATTCACCTCCACAGATATTTAAGAAGTTATTTCTGTTCACATTTCGTTTATTGAGAAGTCTTTTTTGTAATTTAGTTATTAGTTTTGTTAGTGGTTTAATTCTGTTTAACACAACAATAAATAAGTTTCTTTTGAGAGGAATTGCACTGTCTATCAACACTTCTAAGATTACGTTCCTACGATAGGTTTGAAGTGTTGAACCTGGTTTCTCTCCTGTTTTTATCAGATTTTGAAGGACTTTGTGACGGAACATTTTGGCTAATATACTTTTCTTGGTATGCTTACTTTGTACTATATCAAGATTTATAGAAGAAGTTTTATTTGTAATGATAGTTGATTTTCTGTTAATAGTTTTTTGGGTCGTTTTCCTTTGTGATAGAGGAGGCAAAGTTTTTGCACTAGAAACTTCTTCTGTTTCACAACATGACTGTATTAGCTGTTGTGTTTTAACGTTTTTTACAAATTCTGCTATAGAGGGGTGTTTATGTTGGAGACTTTTCTTTTCATTTGCTCTACTTCTGCGTCCCTTTCTACGGAGTTGCTTTTTGGTGGGCATTCTTTAGCATGTGTTGAAAGAAATACAGAAGGTATGGGTTGGGGTATTCTGCAATGCATGTGTGTTGTGTGCATGATTGTTTGAGTAAGATGATAAAGATGTATGTAATGGTGTGTGATTCTGAATTGGGAAGTTGAACTACTACGGATGGGTATACTTCAATTACTAAACTGGGGTTCAGATGACAGAAAAAAGTAAGCCGGTGGTGTGGAGAAGAATAAATAATATAGGTAAAGCTATACAATTAAAACAGTTGTTTGTTCTACAACATCTACATTCTAGCGGCTGAGTTGGGTAATTTGTGTGCCGAAAAATAGGAATTTGAGGGCCATTCTGACAGGAGATCACTGTTTAAGACGGGGGGGATTTTTGGTCAGAATGGTGCAGAATCTCTATTTTTAGGCACAGAAATACCATGAATGCACCGTACAGTGCGTGTGAGTTATAAATCAATTATTATGGTAACAATCTACTTTTTCAAGTACAAAAATGAGTAGTTTGCTTCTTAGTTCTTCTTTGTAAATCAAAATCGGCTGCTTCTATTCAGGAGAATGGGCTTCACTGCAATTGTAAAAGAAAGAAATTAGTAATTTGGTTGCTATATAGCACTGTTTTCATTTTAGACATAGATTTTTTTAAATTGAAATGCTCAGCGCCTTCCTGAAAACCATTAAAACTATATTATGGCTAAGAGCAGGAAAGAAAATATCTTTACTATGGTTTGTGGAATTCATAGTCTACCAACGTATACCACTATTCTTATAACTAAGCTTTTCCACGTAATAGTGAGTCATTGTCATCATAGCTCTCAACCATGTGTGTCGCAAAAGCGGGTGAAATCACCTGATTTTGTTTTTGGCGGGTGAGACGCCCATTGGAATGAATGGGCATGCAGGAAGCTTGGCGGGTGAGTCAGTCCTTTACAAGGCGGGTGACACCCGCCAAAAGCGTGTGCGTTGAGAGCTATGTGTCATAGCCTGCTTTTGCACGTAACAGTGAGTGAATGTCATAGTCTGCTTTTCCTATATAAATGTATGTAAGTACTTATATAAACGAAAACAATTAAAACCAATTATGTGTTGTACAAATATTATTGTTTGAGATTTGATCATAGAGTGTGTATGTTATTTTGTGTGATTATATGTTGTGTATATATTTTATTTAAAAAATGTTAGTTTAGTAGTATTTGCATGTGTGTGTGTATGAAGAAATTAAACGATATAAAGGTTTGTAAGTGACAGGTCATTTTAGGACAATGAAACAATGATCTTCCATTCATTTTTCAGATTATAGAAGGTAAAAGTTGGTTAGAAAATGTGTTCATGTACTGTATAGAAAATATGCATACCTGTACTTTCTGTTCATGTATATGGATATGGACCAAGCTGCAAGTAGAAATATTGGAGATTTGTATAGTATTTCTCGTAGATCGTGGTTGTCAATGGTATGAGACTTGTACTCCGAGAGATACACCATACATTTGTAGTGCTGCTCTATGATGATGCAGTTACATGTAGAGTTATTGGATTTGATTGGTGGATGTTCATGTGATTGCTTAGCTACATCCAATGAGGGAATGGCACAGAGAGTGAAATCGAAATGGTAGAAGGGCTGTACATGTTACGATACGTTCTCGGACATGGCGGTAGTTCTAGGACACCGCGTATTACATCCGGGGAATTTGGGGAGGGGAGGTATGGAAATGAGATTGGATGAAGCAAGGGATTGGTCAGTAAAGTTTAGTGAGTGTGTTGTGCTAGGAGAGGTTTTCTCAGATATTGTGTTTGCAGAGAGAAGAACAGATAGCTATGGCTGAGTGTTTCAAAACACAGATTGTATGGATTTTGGGAGACTCATGGATTCATTGGTTGAAGGTGCATGCAGAAAGCTGTGGAGTATCTATAGATTTGGATCCCCACATGTGGAAGTGCACTGGCATGGATTGCGTGGAATGAAGTGGTTGGACTTGCTACCTCTCTGTGCAACTTTGAAGATAGAGGAACATCCAGACATAATTGTAATTCATTGTGGAGGGAACAGTTTAGGACATGTGTCTGGAATTTCTTTGCAATTTGCAATGAAAGAAGGACTTCAGAAGATAATGGACATGTTTCCAATCTCCAAAATAATTTTTTCACGGATTGCGCAGAGACAAGTGTGGCTTTGTTCTTTCTCATGTGCTCCACAAATGGAGAAAGCAAGGCGTAATGTTAATAAGGCTGTTTGTGCCTTCCTAAGAGATTTTGACATGTCCTCTTTTAACAAAGAAAATATTTTGTTTCGTAGTACATACATTTTTCAGAAAGATGGAGTCCATCTTACTTATGCTGGCAATCAGATTTTTCTGAGAAATGTACAAAATGCATTGCGACCTTTTTTAGAAATACAGCATTCGTTTTGAAGTACGTCTTACATAGTTAAAATGTTTTACATTCAAATACCTCCCAAAGGCTCTTTTCAGAGCCACCACTTCCTGTTAGAGAAAAATGCATTGGTTTCAATAGGGTAGCAATGCAATTGTTTTTATGTTCGCGGACCGTCCGCGGACTTTCACGAAATGGAAATGGCTATGCTTTATGTATCTTTACTTCTATTTTTTAACTGTGAAAGGCGGCTCTGAAAAGAGCCTTATTTTTTGGGGGATTTTTGTTATTTTGTATTTTTTTTGTTCTTTTTTATACACGACACACTAGGAAAGGAGGGAAAGGAGGGTAAAGGGGGGGACACCACCCAAAGGGATAAGAAAGGGCGAGCTGAGAGAGGAAGATGTAGAGTGGGTTTTATTTGGGTAGTGAGCAGGTCTTCTGGTGCTCTGAGACGATAGTCTCAAAAGTACTCCGAAGTCGCTCCCCCCTGCAGAGTACTGTGTCACAGTACACACATACAACTGTGACCCTCGAAAGGTAAGGGTCATCAGAATTCTGTATGGCCTGTGAGGCAGCTTGAGGAAGACGCTGTCCCACAGAGGTGTTCCTTGTGATGACAGGATCAGAAACGGAGGATGAAGTAGAGGCAATCAACCTACTACGCTTCTCACAAGGTACAACCTTGCAAATGGCCCCAGTGTGGAATGAGCGCAGGTGTCGCTTCATGGTAGTGGTCCCAAAGCTATACGAACGATGCTTCCCGCGACTCAGTACCATTTTGCACTCATTACAGGTGACACGGTTCGCATGAGACTTAGGACCGTTTCCATGAACGGTAAACAACCGCCACACCCAAGATTCACGCCGACGGCGGGTAGTAGGGATTTCCTCTACCTCATTCTCGTCATCCTCTTCTTCCTCCTCTGTATCCTCACTCCTGTTCCCCTCTTCAGGCCCTTGGGGAAATGGTGGTGGTGGAGGGGATGGGGGTGGTGCTGAGGCAGATGTAGCACAATGTGGTAATAGTCGAGCCATGGATGTCATAGGCTTGGAGATGGAAATCTTAAAATCTGCAAAGTATGCAGCAAAATGCAGTGTGCTCTGTGGAATAGTCAGAAACACAATGTGAATGTGCTCTAGGGCGTGGTCTTATATAGGGGTGCTTGTGCGTGGGTCGCGGACATGCGTGCCGTCCGCAAGACAGATCGAACATCAAAAAAGGTTCAAAAAGTCACAAAAACTATGTGGAAAGTTAGGATTAGTATGTGGGATTTGTGGTATGGTGATGTTTTAATGAGAAATATTGTGGATTACTTGGAAATGTACTTTTAAACTGGTCGGGGACACGAACAGTGTCCGCATTTAGAGCACGAGATGAGCGTGGACGCGGTCACATGATTGTTTTGTGAGCATGTTCGCTAAGGTAGCGGTCGTCCGCAGGACACCCAATGTACGGACATTGTTTTGCGCATGTGTGTTGATGTTCTACGGACAGTGTTCGGGTCCTGAACTAATTAAAAGTGTGTCACATGTAAAACGAACAGTTACGGACAGCCGTTTGTTCTTAGCACAGTTTAATTTATTTGCTAACAATACAGACAGACATAGCGTTTCAAGCACACCTCCATTTTCGTTTATTTACGAACAATTCAGGACACCACGAGTGTTCTTAGAACAGTTTCTGCTTGCTATCGAATACTACGAATGGGCATAGTGTTCTTAAGGACACCTCCATTTTCGTTTATTTACGAACATTTCAGGACACTACGAGTGTTCTTAGAACATTTTCAACTTGCATGAGAACATTACGGACAGATGTAGTGTCCTCAGGACAGTTACATTTTCATTTCTTTACGGACATTTCCGAACAACCGCGGTGTCCGTGGACACCTAAATTGGTTTTATCACAAGGAACTGAAAGTAATTACAACACAATATAAGAAAAGTAACTTTATTTCATATATATATACAATTATGACTGGGAAGGTGGGGCAGAAACGGAAACAAAAACAGGAGAATTAGGGATTTCTAGATAACTGGGATCAGGTGAAGAAGGGAAGGAAATCTCATCGAAACGCTTTGGTCCATAGACAGGGTTTGGGGTTAACTGCGTGGGATAGGGTGAGGGGGGACAAGTGCAGGTTGGACAATGGTGTGCTGGTGGGGGTTTCACATAATTTTCCACAAAGTTTTTCAAATCCATAAAATTTTGCATAAGGTTGCCCATTTTTTGATTAATCTGCTGTAGAGTGATATCCTCTGATTGTTGTTGTGAGATGCTTGGAATTTTTGTATGGTCTGTAATAAAAAAAATGTATATGTTAAATGTATACAAAATAATATTTTTTAATTGGTTTATATAGTAAAGTGTGTACCATTAGGTGGACTATTTTCTAACATTTCCTCTCGTGGGAAATGCTCTTCTAGCCAGTCGAGAGTACTACACATTTCTGTGAGAAAACAAAAAAGTAATATGTTTTTTTTCTACTATAGAAAGTTTATAAATATATGAGTAAAAAGACGTGCACTTACTATGTCTGGTGAGATATGTAATCAGTAGTGTATACGGCTGGTCTTGCTGTTGGTTGTGGAGCGTCTGTGAGGTAATTATGGTGGAAGCCACTTTATCTTCTTTTGGTATATTACATTTTAAAACATATAGGGGCCGATTCATAGAATTCAGCGCACAAGTGGCGCACGCGGCTGGCGCACAGTGTGCGCGTGCGAATCCCTGCGCCAGCCGCGTGCGCTAAAATCCATTTCTGCGCACAGCGTATTCATGGATACCAGCCACCAAAACCAGCCGTGGCGCACAGTTGCGCAGCGACCCTGCAGCAGCGCCAGTTACGCCTCCAAGAACGCCTCTCGCGCAGGGAAAAGCCATCAAAATCCCCAACCGAGCGCAAAGGGCAGCAGCAAACGCAGAGCTGGGAGCGTGTATTCCAGGGGTGTGCGGGTGTTTCCATACGCGACTGGGCTGGGTACGTGTATTTCAGGGGTGCGCGAGAAAGTCTACACGCGATTGGCCTGGGTACGTGGATTTCAGGGGTGCGCGAGAAAGTCTACACGCGATTGGCCTGGGTACGTGGATTTCAGGGGTGCGCGAGAAAGTCTACACGCGATTGGCCTGGGTACGTGGATTTCAGGGGTGCGCGAGAAAGTGTACACGCGATTGGCCTGGGTACGTGGATTTCAGGGGTGCGCGAGAAAGACTACACGCGATTGGCCTGGGTACGTGGATTTCAGGGGTGCGCGAGAAAGTCTACACGCGATTGGCCTGGGTACGTGGATTTCAGGGGTGCGCGAGAAAGACTACACGCGATTGGCCTGGGTACGTGGATTTCAGGGGTGCGCGAGAAAGTCTACACGCGATTGGCCTGGGTACGTGGATTTCAGGGGTGCGCGAGAAAGTCTACACGCGATTGGCCTAGGTACGTGGATTTCAGGGGTGCACGAGAAAGTCTACACGCGATTGGCCTGGGTACGTGGATTTCAGGGGTGCGCGGGTGGTGGGTGTGCGGGAAGTTCAAGACGTGAATTGGCAGTGTGGGTCCTCCCAGGTCTCCCCTCTACCCCCTCCACGACCTCTGCAGGCATCCCACACCACAGGGGACTACCCTGCACCCCATGTCATGTCCCACAGGCAGCCCATCCACCATGGCCATGCCCCCAGCCAAGCCACATGTCCCCTTGCACCCCCACCCCCCAGCACTGTGGGGCACCTGCCAGCAGGCCCCCACCCATGTCCAACTCCTGTTCCCCACCACCCCCACCCCCCAGCACTGTGGGGCACCCTCCACCAGGCCCCCACCCATGTCTCCCAGCACCCCCACCCCCCAGCCACCAGGGGCACCCTCCACCAGGCCCCCACCCATGTCTCCCAGCACCCCCACCCCCCAGCCACCAGGGGCAGCCTCCACCAGGCCCCCACCCATGTCTCCCACCACCCCCACCCCCCAGCCACCAGGGGCAGCCTCCACCAGGCCCCCACCCATGTCTCCCACCACCCCCACCCACCAGCCACCAGGGGCAGCCTCAACCAGGCCCCCACCCATGTCCGACTCATGTTTCCCAGCACCCCCACCCCCCCAGCCACCAGGGGCAGCCTCCACCAGGCCCCCACCCATGTCTCCCAGCACCCCCACCCACCAGCCACCAGGGGCAGCCTCCACCAGGCCCCCACCCATGTCTCCCAGCACCCCCACCCCCCAGCCACCAGGGGCAGCCTCCACCAGGCCCCCACTCATGTCTCCCAGCACCCCCACCCCCCCAGCCACCAGGGGCAGCCTCAACCAGGCCCCCACCCATGTCCAGGAACAGAGACTTCCATGCTGTCATGTGTGCAATCTGCACAGGGCTCCCCATGTCACAATCAAACACATGCAACAACCATGCGGTTCACACATTACAGGTCGCACATGCATTACCATGATGTCCCTGCACACATACATGCGTACATGGCCTATGTCACACATGCAGGCAAGTATCAGACAACCAGCACACTGCAACATGCCCTGTCTCACACAGCAATGCTTGGCCACTTACCGCTCAACTCCAGACAGGTCTCCCTCTCAAGGACCTGGCTGTGGAGCGCTGGGTGTGCGCGTTCCAGGACCCTCAACTGGATGGAACTCATGCGGCCCCGGCCCCCCTCCACAAGGCGCCGGGCCTTCATGAGGGTCCTGGACCTCAAGTCCTCCCAGCGCTTCTTGACCTTCTGGATGGTGCGGGTTGCCACCCCCTCCGCGTCCTCTCCCGTCCTTCCCTGTTGGCGCGGGACGATCCGAAGAGGGCATCATACTGCCCCAGGACATGCTCCACCAGGACACCAACTTCGGTGGCAGTGAAGCTGGTGCCCCTCTGCCCCTCTGCCCCTCTGGCCGGGGGTTGCAACTGGTGTCAGATGTGGATGTGCTCGACATGGCAACCCCAGGGGCAGGAGTGGGTGACCAACTGGGTCCTGGGGCTGGGCTGTGGAGCGATGTCATTTGAGTCGGGACTCTTCTGTACCAGCAGGGGTGGACACAGCAACTGGACCCCTGCAGATGGCTGATGTGCAGGCACCAAATGGCAGGGCACGGTGGCAGCAGGCAGGCAGGCAGGCAGCAGCAGATGGCATGTGGGAGGCTGCTTAGGGCACTGGGGGCCAGTGAATTGGCCTTCTGGGCAGGAGCGTGGTCTTCCGTGTGTTTTCGCGTGGCCAGCTTCATACGGAGTGAATAGGCACGTGAAAAATCTGCACGCTGCGTGTAATGCGCGTAAGCGCGCGTGAAAAACTGCACGTCCACGTGTAATAGGAGGAAAGGGTCCATGCATAAGCGTGCGCGCGTGAAAAACTGCACGTCCGCGTGTAATGCGCGTAATCAAACGTGAAAAAGTGCACGTCCGCATGTGACGTGACGCGCGCGTGCGTTTCCCTCAGCACGGGTTAAAGGTGAGCGGGCCCAGCTGTTCGTGCCTTTCGTGGAGACCGACGTGTGTTGCTGCTTCCAGTCGTTTCGCGCGCCATCTACTTCACAGCTCTCAAGGACGTATCTCTTCTTTTGGCGGGGGTATTGGCTACGCGTGTTTTTCTGCATCGCGCTAGTCAGACGGTGAGTCGCAAACGCTCCTTTTCCCACTGCGGGTGCCCCTGTGTATCGCACCCATTTTCGATGTCATCGTAGCCTGCGTGTCCCATGCGTACGCGTTATACGTGTTACTGGGTGCCACCGCGTACTGCGGGAGGTTTAATCCACGCACGTAGGCTGCAGGGTTGCGTGCACGGTTTTACTGCAGTTTTGGGGTGCCTGAGCGTTGCGTGACCCGTCAACACATCACCGGGGTCACATACAGCCTTGCAGGTGCAGGGGGGCTGTTAACATCTTGCTTCCCACCCCCTTCACCCCAATTGCCCAGGTCAATTGTGCTGTACACCTCCCATTGGCACCACTCCATCTGTGCCAGCACTATTACATCTGTGCCATGGTAGGGAGGCTACCAAAGGTGAGGGGCGCCTCAGTTGGGCGTCCTCCTCGTGGCGGGCGTGGTCGGGGACGTGGCCGTGGTGACCAGGGAGTAGGGGGACTCCAGGGTGTCCAGGGCAGCCACAGAGGGGGAAGAGGCAGGGGTGCGCCACTTGAGCACAATGTTGTGCCATGTGTTGGTGCAGCCATGCCAACACCCCCTGTGGTTCAGGGGGATGCAGCTCCTGCATCTGGCACTGGCACCCGTATGACCCGGCAGTCCGTTTCATCGACTGCCACGGGCCCAAGGGTAGCGGTAGCTGCAGGTGCAGTTGTGGACACCGCCACCCAGGCTCAGGGTCTGCCAGCGCAGGCTGCGTTGGCACTTGAAGAGCCCTTGGTAGATCTCCAACAGGCCAGGGAGGAAACCATTGGGGCAGGCCGGGCTGCTCAGACCAAGACACGTGTCCCTGGGGCAGTCATGTCATCTGCTGCCCCGAACAGCCGGGTGTTGGCAAGTGCAGGGGCAGATGCACCCAACAGCACCCCGGTTGTGAGTCTGCCAACCAGGACCGTTGCAGTCAATGACCCTGCCACAGCTGATGTTGCTGCGCAGGGTCCATTAGTGGGCACCCAGCTGCCACTGACACAAGTCAGGCCTTTGGTCATCCCTCCACCTGCCACTCCCTCGGCTCAATCCACCCAACCCACTGGCCATACTGGTCAGGGCAGCATTAGCCAGCCAGGGTCTGCGCCACAGTCCAAGAGGAGGAAGGTTGCATCTGCAGCACAGGCTGGGACCCCACACACAGCCACGACCTCCTGCACGTCGAGGAAGAAGCCTTTCTGTAAGCAGGAACTGGACTTCCTCGTGGACTACGTGCGGGGACACAGCCGTGACATGCTAGTGGGTGCCAATAGTCAGACTACGGCTGCCCAACGTGACACCCACTGGAAGCATGTGGCGGAACATGTCAGTTCATTCGGCCATGAGGTGCGCACGGCGCAGGAGTGCAAAAAGCGCTGGAATGACATCAAGCGCAGCACTAAGGCCAAGCGTGCCTCAAATTACAACTTGACTCTGGTGACTGGCGGTGGGCCTGCACCAGAGGAGGAAGAACTCACTCCGCATGAGGCTCTCGTTGCGGAGTTCATACCACCAGAATTGGTCGAAGGTGTGGGAGAGATGCTGGACTTTGATGCCCAGTCCAGTGAGTGTTGATGCGTAGTTGTTGAGGACGTGTGTGTTTCACTTGTGGGATGTGTTGTGCATGATTGCTGCTACATGTGACCTGTACATGGTTCTGATGTGTAAGTAATGCAATGCCACCGTCATGCGTGTCTCCTCTGCCTGCATGCGGGACTCCATGTGGCCATGCTCCCTTGCCCCTCCTCCGCCACTCTGCACCCCAGTTCCACCTTTGCACTGGTCTGCTACATTCTTGCCAATGTGTAGTTTCATGTTCATGTGTCCTGTGTAGATGCTAACATCCAGCTTAGAAACTGCCAGACATATGCCGTGTGGTACAGCCTTAGTACTCGATGCAGGGCATCCCACTTGTACTGTGCATGGGTCAGATGTCCCGCAGGGACATGAGTGCCCCTTCATGCTCCATGTGCATTGCACACATGCCCCTATGTGTCCTTGACTGGATGATCACTGTAATATGAGTCCTTGGTTACATACATTGCCTGCCATATCATCGGCCTCCCCATGTCAACTGTGGCTCAGTCCTGCGTTGCACACATGTTTAGGCTCTGACAATCTGTGTGGCTCACAGGCCTCAGCCTGTTCAATGGCCAATGACTCTGTCCAACTCTTGTCGTGTCTTCTTCACACGTGGCCGGCCTCCGGATCTTCCATCATGTGTCCTGCCCACTGTCCCAGCATCATTTGCAGTGTTGTAATTGAAATCACATTAAGCTGTTGATGCCAGTCAACACTGCTTGTCAATACACAGGTGTATGGTCAGCCTTTTGATACCATGCTAGGCATCCCTGCTTTGGTACTGGGGTGGAGGGGTGCTTGCCTTCTAGACATGGTACACATTGAATACACAATGCACGTGATGTCTGATTTTGACATTGCACTGCCTTCACATTTCCTGGCACACACCATGGAGTGCTTGTACATGTAGGTAGTGAGTGGCGTACACATTTTCTGCACTGCTTAGACCCACTTCCATGCAAACTGCCACCTTTCAACAGGTCTGATCACAGAAGCTATTCTAAGTAGACCCAGCATGCATGCAAGGTCATATGTTGTGTGTCACATGTCTGCCAGATGCCTTTGCTGTCGGTGTGTGTATGTGTGTTGTGTGCTTCTGACATGTGTACTGACCTTTTCCTCTCTATTTTTCAGGTGATGACGCAATGGATGCAGAGGATGGTGTTGTCATGCCAGACACAGGGTTGGTAAGACCACATCAACCCGGCACTAGTGGGGGTCGTGGGGTGGTAGGCCACGAAAACCCCCAAGTGCTGCAGTCCATCCTGTCTCTGGCTGCCTATGAGTCCAGCCTTGATGACGACTCTGACGTCCATGTTGAGTTGGATGACCATCAAGTCCATGTGTCAGGGGTGAGTGATTCTGATGTGGACACTCCTCTGTCTGCGACCCCTGCACTGAGGGATCAGACAGTCTTGGTTCCTCCGCCCGTGGTGGATCGGGACGCAGGGTCACCCTCCACACCAGTCACTGATGTGCCTGGGACATCACGTAGACGGGGGCATGTAGTCGTGCAGCCGCAGGCGGTGCCAACACAGCGAGGACCCCCGGTCCTTGGGTCCCGCAGGGGTCAAGCCCGGCAACGCGGTCGCCGCGCGCAACCGCTGTATACTGAGTGGGAGCAAGACATGACTGCCAATTCAGAACGGCAGGGGGCAGCAATGGAGAACATCGCTGACAGCATGGAGCGTGTGGCCCGATCTGTGCTCCCCCCTGCTAGGCAGGTGCTTCTCCAGCAGCAGGCGGCACGGTCCACGGCCCGCTCACTCAGGCTGGGCATGGCGGCCTCAGACAGGGCACGCCAGGCTGAAATGTCGTCTCTGCGTCAAGCAATTGCTGCTCACGCAGAGGCGCACATGGATGCCCTGAGGGAGGAGTATGCCTCCCTCAGATCCACTCTGGGTGTCCTTATGATGTCCCAGAGGCAGCAGGCAGAGGAGAGGTTTGCACAGCTTGAGCGCACCATCTCGGCTGAGCTACAGGCTTGCCGGGAGGTGCAGCGGTTGTCCAGCCAGGCCTTGCAGGAGGAACTCCGTGTTACACGTGCTACCTTGCAAGAGGAAGCACGTGTATCACGTGAGGTCCTGCATGCAGACCTATGTAACATTGCCACACAGAACCAGGCTCACCTGTCCGGCAGACTTGCTGCCGATGAGGGGCAAGCTGCGGCTAGGCGTGGCCAGGCTACTGTGCCACATCCTCCTTTTCAGGATGAGCCAGACTCGGACGACCATCTATCTCCCACATAGGTCGTGCTGTGCAGGCGTTGAGCCCATGGAGGTATTTTTTTTTGGCTCAGCATCATCGCATGTGGATGTTGAGCAGCACCCTGTACCTCCCCCCTCCTGGGTGCCTCCCCTCCCCCCCGGGTCATATGTGGCCATTTTTGATTTTTCTTTTAGTTTAGTTAGTTAAGTTTCTGTTTGATAGTTAGTTTAAATAGGTAATGTAGGTTTTCCATAGTTAGTGTAATTAGTTAATAGTTGAGTTAGTTTAAAATTTGTAGTCTATTGTGCTTACATGTGACAGTGCGGTGCCTTGTGGTTTTTGAAGGCATCCACTGTCTGTTCCAGCTGGGCCCTTCATGGTTGTCTTGTGTATGTGTTTGCTGCTTGGGTTCCTTGACTCACATATGCCACTCCTGCCTCCCTTATCCATGGGCTCGCAAGGATGGTTCGGTGTAACAGAATTTTACACAAGGGCTTTGGACTGTCATATCTGTGGCATGTCTGGTGCTTTTTGACTTGTGTTGACACCCCTAGTGGGGATGATTTAGGTGTAATTGTCCACTGTTCAGCTTTTGCTAGATGGGGCGTGTCATGATTAATGTGGACATTGATTGCTATGCATTGTGTATTATGTTTCATATCTTTCCTGTACACGTGCTTGTTGCAAATCATGCTGTAGATAGTGTTCCACACTTTGGAGGTGAAAGACGGACTGATGGTGTGATTTGTGATGTGACTCTCTGACATGGTCAAGTAATGAGATGCATGATGAGACACACACAGATCACTTTGATGCATTAATCATGTGTTTCATGCACTTTCTGCAGGGGGATGAGGCACCAGAGCACCTTTGCCAGCAGACATGGCCCATTGGACGACGTAATTCCTGACCCGTTTGTTGGTGCCCACATGCACATGTGTGCACATGCAGAGCCACAGTGATTGCAGACCCACATCCTAGAACTGCTGACATGTTCCAAGGAACTCCAGGCAAGGTGAGCATCACAGGGGGGCCACTAGACAGCAAAGCTTGCACCAGGCGAGTTGCACGTGCAGGCTTAGTCACAGCACTGAGGGTGAGCTTAGACAAATATTGGTGTTGAAGCACACAATGCAGCTCAGATGTGTTTGTGGACTGATGGCTGTTGATAGTAGGGTTGTCTGGGACACATGCGGGGGCAGTGGCACATACCCTGCGGTACACCAAGGTTCATTGAGGCACTTGTATCAACCATGTAGCCTTCCAAGACATGGAAAGGGGCAGCTCACAGGGACATACAGCAAGGGACATACTCGGGTGCAGTGCATGTCTATTCCACGTACTTCATGATAAATGCACTGGCAACTTTGTTTTGGTCATGGTGGTACGCAACTTGCTCTGTAGTCATGGCTTGCCATATGGGTCTGTCTGCTTACCCAGGGAACATTGCATGTTGTGTGAATTGTGACACATTGGTGTTCCATTTGCCACGCACCCACCAGCGGCTGACTTACTGCATTAACTGTGAATGACCCGTCACAGGGGTGATGTTATATATGGGTACGAAGCATGGAGCACAGATTGTCTGTTTGTAGAGTTGTATGTTGTTATGGGGCATGTTTTGTGTTGTGTTTTTGTGTAATTGGCACGTACAGGTTGCTGACTGTGTCCCTCTTTGCAGCATTGCAGTGCTCCTGTAACCGGACCTGAGAGTGCGCAGGCAGGAGGCCAGCACTCAAAACCAGAGCTAAGTGTCTTGTTGTATTTTCTTACAAACTGCCCTGCATAGGCTTGCTGGGGAGTGTACTGATGCATGGATGTATGTGTGGTCCTATTTGGTATGTTTTCTACCCTAATCACCCGTGATCCTATGCAATTTCGAAACCTGTACCCTCTACCCGGTGTTCCTGCTTCCCATGCCTATCCAAGCAATGTTCCCTGACCCTCTTTCCCCACTGGGGTTGCGGATGCCTGTGTAAGCCCCGAACTTGCAGGCGCCAAAACCCTAGAGGGGGTGGTTGGTTCGTACCACTCCTGAGCCTGGACTACAGAAGGCCATGACAATGATGTCCAAGTTTGTTTGGATTGTGCATGTGTTCATGCAGGTTGTACATTTTCGTGCATTCCCTGGTTTCATGTGTCATTCCTACTCCCCTCACCTGCCACGCATTCCAGTCATCCAGTGTGTCTACACCTGTCCCGACTGCATATCCCTGAACCTCTTTCCCCACCAGGATCTCAGGGGCCTGTGTGAGTTTGACCTTGCAGGCACCCGGGACATGGTGTGGGTGGTTGTTTCATGAGACTCCAGCGCCTGTACAGGGGATCTGTGACAGTACACATCCATTCATGGTGCATCATCCTATGTCATGTACCACACATGTCTCACATCCTGTCGTGACATTGTTTTGCTGTGCTACCTTGGTTGTTGCATCATTGTGGTAGTACTTGGCCTTTGAGACGTACTGCTATGTCAAGTCATCTACTGGAGGGTGTTTGGGTTCCTTTTCATGCCTTGGATTATGTGATTTTGGAAATGAGTGTGGATTCTGAGGGTTCAGGCATCTCTTTACACACAAGGTGGGAGATGGACACGAAGGGTAAAGGTGATCCTGTGGCCAGGTGGGAATGAGGGTTGGAGGCTCCATGACCCAGGTGCAGTTGTTCAGTGGGTCATGGTCATTTGCGAGGGGGGGGGGTTGTTGTTGATAGTTGCGTTGCCCTGCAGTGTGATGGGAACTCTGACATTGTAATGTTGTTGTCCTATGTACATGTTGTGTTCTGCTGATCAATGCCTGTTCATGTGTTGTGTTTTCCTTTCAGGTGCGAGGGGATAGTAGTGGTTTGACATGCTGGGGTGTACACATGGTGGATGTTCACATGTGATGTGTAGGGAACACTGATGGTCACTTGAGTGCACATGCATATGTGGAGTGCATGTCCTTGCAGAACCACACACTTGCACTCGGATGCACTCCATGTACTCCCACCCTTGCATATCCACGTGTACACTGTTTGCCTTCTGGTGCCCACTGTGTCCCGCCAGCACATGTTCTGTGACCGATTATGGTTCGAGTACATGCCTAATTTGATTTTTGATGTAGTCTGTCACTTAGATGTGATGCTCAGGGTGTGCATCACACGCAATGGCTGTTCACTGTGCTGTGCGCTGAGCAGTGTGATGCAGGAGTAGGACATTGCACACATGAGCTGCAGTGTTCATTTTGCAATGCATCATGTGCATATAGCCAGGCATTCATTGTGATGTTACGTCTACGACTGTTGTAATGCATTTGGAATCGACTTATTTTTGGTGGGACATTTTGTTGGTCTGTCATTTCATCGGATTCCGGGTCAGGCATCATTGTCCGATGCCACTGTACATTTAGGACATGGAAATGTGTACCTTATCGTTACTGGGTCGGTGTATGGGTATTGCTTGCCATGTCATGTTGATGTTTGGGAGGGTTTGACTGACATGACAGTGATGGCCATGGCCTGTTTTGCAGGTGTGTGTGATGCACACCTTGCATGTCCAGGTCATCCGCTTCTCAGAGCAACTAGCTGGGGGTAGGTTTCTCTCCGCAGCAGGGCCCTCCCCCTCGAACAGACTTCCTGACTTGAACTTGAGGGGAACCATCTCCAGTTCTGGAAGCACCTCAAGACCTTCCTCTTTGCTTCTGCTTACTCTCTGCCTCTCCCTTGCAGAATTGTTCACTGGAACTGCACAGGAGCTGCAACTGGGCCACTCTCACCAACCTCGGTCCCTGGCCCAGCCACTGTCCACTTGCACTGCCACCCTGGCAACCCCTGCACTGCAGTACTGTCTCTCTATCCCTACAGCCCTCCCTTCCCAGCACTCGTCTGCACTTACCTTAGCAGTTGCCACCAGGCGACCTATGTATAATTTTTTGGCCTACTTCCCCTGTACTGGACTCCCCCCCACCCTTGCACTTTTCCCTTCCCCCTACCCCTGCACTTGCACAATCACAATGACACCTGGCCTAGTAGTACCGTTCTCTGTGTTCCCTTGTTCCCCCCCCCCTGCCTCATTGTGCCTTGTAATACTTGTGTATGGCTCATGCCATGTCACATGTCATGTGTGCATTTTGGTTGCACAGGATAGCTTGTGTTTAAGTAGCTAGGGATGCAGACGATGTGGCACTTCCATGGCAACTATCTCAGGGTGGTAGGGTTGTGACAGTTGACTGTCACTTTGTCATCATCGATTGTCACCTGGTATGTGCCAGGCCTGTGTGCACTCCGCAGGGGTTGGAGTTTAGGTGAAAAATGTGGCCACAAGCTGGGTCCGGGCTACCTCGCCACGTGCCCTGTCCCCTCCCATGGGCAGCGCCTGTGCCTGTGGTTGGGGATGTGGGGGCACCACCATGTCCACCGGGACGCCCTGCCGTGTTGCAACATTGTGCAGGACACATGCTGCCACAATGATCCTGCACACAACTGCTGGTGCATAGAGTAGTTGCCCACCAGAGCGGTCAAGGGAGCGGAAACGTGACTTGAGCACTCCGAATGTGCGCTCCACTATGCCCCTGGTTGCAATATGGGCAGCGTTGTATCTTACCTGGGGTGGTGTGGTGGGGTTCCGGATTGGCGTCATCATGTGGTTGCTCAGAGGGTAGGCACTGTCCCCTGGGGAGGTGATAATTGTTCAGATTATTAGGGTTGGTATATTTGTCTGTGTGTGACTTGCATGCATGTGCAAGGGCATTTGTACTCACCTAGGAGCCATGTGTCGCCATGCTGCCCAGCTTCCAGGGCCCGGCTCAGGGCGGACATTCTGTATATGAAACTGTCATGGGTGGAGCCAGGGTAGTTTGCATACACAGAGGTGATGATTCCCTTTGCATCGCACACCACCTGTACATTGATGGAATGCCAGTGCTTGCGGTTTCGGTAGATGTGCTCAGTGGCCCTAGGTGGACGTAGGGCCACATGGGTGCAATCTATGGCACCGAGCACTTTGGGGAAGTGTGCCACCCTGAAAAAATCCAGGACAACGGCCTGCCTTTCTGCGGGTGTTCTGGGCATGTATATGTGCCTGCGGACTGAGGGGCGCGCTGTCATGATTGCCAGTACCTGGTGTAGGCAGCGTGACTGCGTGGCCTGTGAGACCCCCCCCCACTATGGCAGTGGTCCGCTGAAACGACCCAGTGGCCAAGAAATGCAAGACATTGAGCAGCTTCTCCAAGGGGCTCAATGCTTGGGAGCAAAGGGTGGGGGATGTGAGGTCATCTTCCCACTCCCTGACCAGGTCTAGGATGATATGGGGTGGAAACCTATACCTGCCGTAGACCTGGTCGTCAGGCATCCCAAAAAGGCCTGTCCGTGGTGCAAAAATGCGTGCCCTGGCTATTCTCCTCCTCCTGCGGTGTCCCACAATCACTGCAGCAACAAATGGGGCATTCATCGTCGCTGTATATACGCGTTTGTTGTTTGCGCGCACTTTTATGCTGTGCGCGGGCGCTGGACGCCTCCGTGTGGGCGGACTCGTTGGTTTCCCGTATTCGGGTGTCATCACGTGTGATCGGAGGGGAGCGAGCGTACACGCGATTGGCCTGGGTACGTGTGTTTCAGGGTGCGCGGGTAGTTCCACACGCGATTGGCCTGGGTACGTGTGTTTCGGGGTGCGCGGGTAGTTCCACACGCGATTGGCCGGGGTACGTGTGTTCCAGGGTCCCGTGAACTTTCACACGCGATTGGTTGGGATCCACGTGTGTACTGTCATCACGTGCAATGAGGGATACTCCCTCGCACGTCACGTCACAGACGCGCTCACGCTCTGAGGGCCTTTGGTCCAATGAAAATGCGTATGCGTGCAGACGCGCTTACGCGCTAAGGGCCTTTCCTCGAATTACACGCTGACGTGCAGAATTTTCACGTGCCAAATCACTCCGTATCAAGCTGGCCACGCGTAAGCACACGGAAGACCACGCTCCTGCCCAGAAGGCCGAACTACTGCCCCCCAGAGCCCCGAGCACGCTCCCACCTGCCATCTGCTGCTGCCTGACTGCCTGCTGCCCACGTGCCCTGCCATTTGCTGCCTGCACATCAGCCAGGGGTGCTGTTGGTGTGACCACCCCTGCTGGAACCAAAGACTCCCGACTGGGATTCCATCGCTCCACAGCCCAGCCCCAGGACCCAGTTGCCCACCCACTCCTGCCTCTGGGGTTGTCATGTCGGGGCAAACTCCATCTGTGACCACTGACAACCCCCGGCCAGAGAGGCAGAGGGGCACCAGCTTCAGTGCCACCGAAGTTGGTGTCCTGGTGGAGCAAGTCCTGGGGCAGTATGATGCCCTCTTCGGAAGTTGCCGCGCCGACAAGGAAGGACGGACTCGGATCTGGACTGACATCGTGACTGCCATCAACGCGGAGGGGGTGGCAGTCCGCGACTTCCAACATGTCAAGAAGCGCTGGGAGGACTTCAGGTCCAGGACCCTGACCAAGGCCCGGCGCCTCTTGAAGGCAGCGGATGCCAAGGGGCGCCGGGGCCACTTGTCGGAAGAACAGATGAGGGTCCTGGAACACATATCCCCAGCGCTCCACGTCCAGGTCCTTGAGAGGCAGACCCGTCTGGAGTCGAGCGGTGAGTGTACATGCATCCTGATTGTGAGCAGTGCGTGTGGTGATTGTTCAGTAGTGTGCAGGTTGCACATCTGTTTGTATGGGGTCGAGTATGGGTGCGGGTGTACAGGGCCGTGGGGCTGACACATGCGAGGGCTGTAATGTGTGAGACATGGATGGTGCCTGTGTGTGTGGGCTTGCATGCCAAATGCAGTTGTGTGGGCACACAAGTTTGTATGAATGTGTATGTGAGTAGACATGTCCGTGATGTCACGCATGTATGTTGTTTTCAGCTGATTGTATCAGCGCTGTGTACATGTGCATGTGTGTGTATTTGACAAGGGTGCAACAGTGATGCAACATGGATGCATGTGACAGCGGTATGTGGAAGCCTGATTGGCAGATGTGACATGGATGCCCGTCTGATCACTGCGACACTTAGCAGAGGTGTACACATGCATGCAAGTGTGGTGGTTGGTGTGTACATGTGTGGTGCACTTCCTGTGTTGCATGTGATGTCTGGCTCACCTTTGGCTGCTGATGCTGTTGTATGTGTATGGATGGTGTTGGCAGTTGCAACATGGCTGTGGTATGGCTCGTGTGTGCAAGTTGTAATGACATGTGTGTTGGGGATTGTGATGACATGTCTGAGGTTTGCCAATGCCACTCATGTACAACTGTCATGTGTGTATGTGTCCATTGTACAGTGCCCTGATGCCTGTGTTTTTTTTCTCCCTGTCTGCAGCGTCAACTGATGAAGAGGGCGGAGAAGGTGCTGTGGAGCACAGCGGCGGGGATCCCACCGCCAGCCGGAGACGCAAGGCCCGGCTCCCCTCCCAGGTTGTCATCTCGTCGGGGAGTGAGGAGTCCGGTGCCGCGTCCCAGGCCGCAGCTGCTGGGGGGAGGTCCAAGAGGCGGAGGTTGCAGTTGGACTCCTCGGCAGCAGAAGGGGCAGCTGGGACCCCACAGGGCCCAACGGGGGAAGATGGCACAGAGTCATCCAGGTTGGTGGGGGGTTTGGTGGAGGAGGAGGCCGTGCAAGCACCGGAGACGGGGTCTGGGGGTGGGGATCCCACTGGTGCTAGTGGTGCAGTGCAGGACCAGGGACAGGAGGCAGCACAGGCCGCCGCGGAGGTGCCTGTGTGCAATCCTGTCCCTGATCCTGTCCCTGCATCATCTTGCACCAGCAGGGATGCCCATGTCCAGACCAGTTTTCAGGCAGGGGATGAGCTGACGTCAACTGGCCTTCCTCTGCCTGCGGACGTGGCTATCCAGGCCCGGGTTGAGCCTGTCCTGGCTGGAGTGGCGTTGCGTCAACGGGCCATGCGAGGTGACCTGCAGTCTTTTCATGAAGAGACTGCACATCATCTCGAATGGCTCGTTGACCACGTCAGCCTGCTGGGACAGGTCACCCAGGCCGGATTCCTCCGTCTGATGGGGCTTGCCACGACCCCCTCCTCAGCTGGACCCCCTACGCGCCAGTCGTCCTCTGTGCCATCTTCCCACCCATCAGTCACCTGGGTGCCCTGTGGAGCTGCCTCTGACGGTGCGGCCAGGCTGGTGGAGGAGGCATCCCTGCCGCAGTCGGGAGTCGGACGTCCAGCAGGGGTGGCCACGTCAACGACTGCACCCCAGCCGGCGGAGGATGTGCAGGCAGCAGGAGGCAGTGCAGGGGCAGAGGCACAGCAGCAGCAGCACCATGGTGGGAGCCATGAAGGCTCGGGGCCTTCGACATCGGAGGGGCAGGCATCGGCCGGAGGGCAGGAGGACCCAGGACAAAAAGTGTCTTCCGTGTGGCAGCGGTTGGGCCACGCCATAGATGCGGAGCGGCAGCGGGCGGAAGAGGCACGGCTCTCAATGGTCAGGGCGGAGAACTCCATGCAGAGGGCCCTGAGGCGGGTCGAGTGCCTCGAGGCAATCCGCAGGGCTTTGGAGGTGGACACGTCGACGGCCCTGCGGACCCTCGGGGCCATGGAGGAGGACCGCCTCCGGGACATTGAGGAGGAGTTCGATGATGCCCTGGCCCGGCACATCCAGAAGTGAGCCGTGGAACTAGCCCGCTGCCCTTGTACATAGTTATGTAGGTAGTGTTAAGTTTCATTTTTGTTTTTATTTCATTTGGACCTTTTGGACATTGGCCACATTTTTGTATATAGTTTTTTTTATTAGTTAGTGTAGTTAGTTAGGTTTCCTTTATTTTGTTGGGATGATGGACCCTGGCTTCTTGCATTGTACATAGTTGTGGACTTGTACATACTTTCTTTTTTAACATTATCCATGGATCAATGGCTTATAATTTTTTTTTCACATTGGATTTTGTTTGGTGGACATTGACTTTGTACTACATTACTTTGGATTTCTATATTCTTTAATTTTTTTTTTATTTTGAACGGACATGCTTCTTTTCATTTTTTTCCATTCACATTTCTGTTTCTTCATTTTTGTTTCTATTCATCTTTCCTTTAATACATTATTTATTTGTTGCACTTCAATGTGTGGTGTCTCATTGTTTTCATGCATTTCATGTTATGTGTTTAGAGAATCACTGACACCCATTGGGTGTATGTGAGGGACATGTGTTTGTTTTGGAACTTGCAATTGGTGTTCTGTGATGTAATTGCAGAATATGAGTGGGTGGATGCAATACTCGGGTGGGTGTTTTGCATTTGGGGGCTGACCATAGAGACCAGGGATCTGGACTGTGATGACATGTTGGGTGGGGAACATGAGTTGGACATGGGTGGGGGCCTGCTGGAGGCTGCCCCTGGTGGCTGGGGGGTGGGGGTGGTGGGAGACATGGGTGGGGGCCTGGTGGAGGGTTCCCCTGGATGCTGGGGGGTGGGGGTGCAGGGGGACATGTGTGGGGGCCTGGTGGAGGGTGCCCCTGCACTGCTGGGGGGTGGGGGTGGTGGGAGACATGTGTGGGGGCCTGGTGGAGGGTGCCCTGCACTGCTGGTGGGTGGGGGTGATGGGTGACATGAGTGGGGGTCTGGTGGAGGGTGCCCCTGGATGCTGGGGGGTGAGGGTGCAGGGGGACATGTGTGGGGGCCTGTGGAGGGTGCCCCTGCACTGCTGGGGGGTGGGGGTGGTGGGAGACATGTGTGGGTGCCAGGTGGAGGGTGCCCCTGGATGCTAGGGGGTGGGGGTGCAGGGGGACATGAGTGGGGGCCTGGTGGAGGGTGCCCCTGGATGCTGGGGGGTGGGGGTGGTGGGAGACATGAGTGGGGGCCTGGTGGAGGGTGCCCCTGGATGCTAGGGGGTGGGGGTGCAGGGGGACATGAGTGGGGGCCTGTTTGAGGCTGCCCCTGCACTGGTGGGGGGTGGGGGTGGGGGGAGACATGGGTGGGGGCCTGCTGGAGGCTGCCCCTGGTGGCTGGGGGTGCAGGGGGACATGCGTTGGTGGGCAGTAGTGCTAGTTGATATGTGGGTTGGCTGGTGGGCATGGCCATGGTGGATGGGGTGCCTGCAGGACATGTGCTGGGTAGGCCCCTGTGGTGTGAGCCACCTGCAGGGGCCATGGAGGGTGTAGAGGGTACACCTGGGAGGACCCACACGTGCAATTCACGTGTGCTGCTCCCCGCGCACCCCCGGAATACACGTACCCCGCTCAATCGCGTGTGGAACTTCCCGCGCACCCCTGAAATCCACGTACCCGGCCAAATCGCGTGTGGAACTTCCCGCGCACCCCTGGACTCCACGTGCCCGGCCAAATCGCGTGTGTCACTTCCCGCGCACCCCCGAAATACACGTACCCCGCTCAATCGCGTGTGGAACTTCCCGCGCACCCCTGAAATCCACGTACCCGGCCAACTCGCGTGTGGAACTTCCCGCGCACTCCTGAAATCCACGTACCCGGCCAAATCGCGTGTGGAACTTCCCGCGCACCCCTGGAATCCACGTACCCGGCCAAATCGCGTGTGTCACATCCCGCGCACCCCCGAAATACACGTACCCCACTCAATCGCGTGTGGAACTTCCCGCGCACCCCTGAAATCCACGTACCCGGCCAACTCGCGTGTGGAACTTCCTGCGCACCCCTGAAATCCACGTACCCGGCCAAATCGCGTGTGGAACTTCCCGCGCACCCCTGAAATCCACGTACCCGGCCAAATCGCGTGTGGAACTTCCAGCGCACCCCTGGAATCCACGTACCCGGCCAAATCGCGTGTGGAACTTCCCGCGCACTCCTGAAATCCACGTACCCGGCCAAATCGCGTGTGGAACTTCCCGCGCACCCCTGGAATCCACGTACCCGGCCAAATCGCGTGTGTCACTTCCCGCGCACCCCCAAAATACACGTACCCCGCTCAATCGCGTGTGGAACTTCCCGCGCACCCCTGAAATCCACGTACCCGGCCAACTCGCGTGTGGAACTTCCCGCGCACCCCTGAAATCCACGTACCCGGCCAAATCGAGTGTGGAACTTCCCGCGCACCCCTGGAATCCACGTACCCGGCCAAATCGCGTGTGGAACTTCCCGCGCACCCCCGAAATACACGTACCCGGCCAAATCGCGTGTGGAACTTCCCGCGCACCCCTGGAATCCACGTACCCGGCCAAATCGCGTGTGGAACTTCCCGCGCACCCCTGGAATCCACGTACCCGGCCAAATCGCGTGTGGAACTTCCCGCGCACCCCCGAAATACACGTACCCGGCCAAATCGCGTGTGGAACTTCCCGCGCACCCCTGGAATCCACGTACCCGGCCAAATCGCGTGTGGAACTTCCCGCGCACCCCCGTAATACACGTACCCCGCTCATTCGCGTGTGTAACTTCCCGCGCACCCCCGGAATACACGTACCCCGCTCAATCGCTTGTGTCACTTCCCGCACACACCCGGAATACACGTACCCCGCTCAATCGCGTATTTTACTTCCCGCGGCGCCACTTTTTTGATGCGCTGGGACTCTACCGCCTGCCTTCGTGTGGCGGACGTGTTTCAGCTTGTGCGCGGCTTTGGCTGTGCGTGGGTTTGCCCTATTCCATTCCATGAATACGTGTGGTTCGTGTGCGTGTGGGCGTTACCTCTGCTTCCGTGCAGTGCATCCCCAGTTACGCCCTTATTTTCGCGTGTTGTTCCCCATTCCGCGCGTTACGCCCCATGTCCCGCCCACTTTCTGCTGTGTGCGCTGAGGTTGTGCGCTTTCACTGTGCGCGTCGCGCACCGTCGCGCACGCCTTTCGCGATGTTGCAGTGACTTGTGCGCCATGCACGGGTTTGGCGCACATCCCGCGGTGAACACGCGCAGGGACTTCCATGAATCGTGCGCGTGCGCCTGTTTTTTTCCGCTTGCGCATGCTTGCGCATGCTTGCGCCTAGATTTTCGGCGCACGTTGGTTCCATGAATCGGCCCCATTGTATTTACATGAATGGTTAGTGTGTTACATATATGGGTAACATTTTTTAAGTATTACTACATATACTTTGTATGTGTGCTGCTTTGTGAATTTGTTAAATGTTCCTGTGTTATGATATAACTATTGCACATACCCCCCCAGAGTTTTTAGGTGGTGGTACTGTTGTCCAAACATGTCTGCGGACCGTCAAATTCAGTAGAAAGGGTTCAGTATGTTCCATATTATATGTACATAAAGTCAAAGTTAATATTTTTAAGTTGTGCTACTAAAAAACTATGAAATTCAGTAAAAAAAACTTTGTTAAAGGGACGTTATGGTTAAGTTGCGCTACTAAAAACCTATGAAATTCAGTGAAAAAACGTTGTTAAAGGGACATTATGGTTCAAAGTAAAACCGAAAAACCCCTGAAATTTGGCAGTTATGGTAAGATAAGCAACCATAACTCGCGCCGCCACCGTGCACTGCTAACACTAACACCCAGGACATCAAAGATGACATCACAAATGTCATTGATGACATTACTGATGACATCACATGTGCATTTACCTTTCATGAAAAGTCTGTACAAGGGATTCTTAGTGTAATGTTAATAAAAAAAGTGTCAACGATTATTGGAATAAATATCAAGTGCTAATCAGTGCATTAAGCTATGCATTGATATAAATAGCATTCTATTATTAACTTCAATCGAGTATACTAAGGTACTCATGTAGAAACATAGGCATTGTGTGCAGCATACATGATGGAGGTGCAATATTCATAAGCTTGCCATGTTGAATATTGAAATGATAACTGTTTTCATATTAGAGTTTTGCGTACAGTGAAACTTGTGATAAGTAGGTAATAAAACCCACTTACTACATAATTGCATTATTATACACAAATCACAAAGAGACAACACCACATACAAATATGAATATATACAAGGGAATTGAAGTAGGAAAAAGAAACAGCAATAGTAGCAGAAAGTGTTCATAACCTAAATGATTACCTTTATGCAGAGAAATGATTGCTCTGTTTCAAAGCTGTTACTTACCCTATCTATATATATCACATGATGTGTCTGGACCCTAAGGAAAATAGTGTGAGTACAACATATAAAAATATGATCATATACAGGGAAAGTACAGTAATAAAAAAACATCAAAAGTATCAGAAAGTGCTGATAAATCTACTGATAATTTTAATGCACAAAAAGGATTGCTGTCTTTCAAGGTTGTGACTTCTCCTATGTATATGTTTCATATGATATGAATGGACCATAAGGGAATTATTCTAAGAACATACTTGAAGGATAAGTCTACGAATATAGTAATTTACAATTTTTAGTTCCTGACTGTTACTGAAGAAAATCATGTGGCCCAGATATGTTAGGAAAGGAAAAAAGGGGGAGTCAGACATGTGATGTCGTCAGTGATGTCATCAATGACATTTGTGATGTCATCTTTGATGTCCTGGGTGTTAGTGTTAGCAGTGCACGGTGGCAGCGCGAGTTATGGTTGCTTATCTTACCATAACTGCCGAATTTCAGGGGTTTTTCGGTTTTACTTTGAACCATAACGTCCCTTTAACAACGTTTTTTCACTGAATTTCATAGGTTTTTAGTAGCGCAACTTAACCATAACGTCCCTTTAACAAAGTTTTTTTACTGAATATATATATATATATATATATATATATATATATATATATATATATATATATATATATATATATTGGTGGCACCGCCTGCAGACAATTCACTACGTATAGCCAGCCTTTATGATTACGTAGTCTACTTGCGTTACAGCATCTGTACAGTTATAGAACGGCTTGCATTTTCTGCAGTGCATCTTCACACATGCAATCTTCATACCGCACATGAAAGAAGGTCTATGCATTTTCTTCTTCAGTCATGTGTTTCATTGCGTCACCTTCATTTCTTGTGATGTCACCAGCCTATCCTTTTCACATCTTCACTCTTTGGGTATCTCTCTCAGGAGACTGTCATCCCTTCGGGGATACATCATATAGGGTTTTCTCAGTGGGTACCTTGTCTCAAAGGCTCTTTGTGTAATAGGCACCATTACTGGCATTGCACATGTCGCAATTTCTGGTTTCCAATATATAGGCAGAACAGAGGCATTCTGCCGCTTCTCTACATAACCGTGCAACTGTGCAATCGTGATTCAAACCATGCCATTGTGAAGAACATGATCCCACACCATGACTTGCAGCTGTACTTACACAAACATGGACAAGTTTGCCAGTCCTACTTCTGCTCTCATCACACGCTACATACATATTTTCCACCCCTTTTAGACCACTTCAACCACACGCAACAAGGAAAGCTCCTTAGCAAAGTCCAAACTTAGGACTGGTAAACTTATCATAACGGAAAGGGCAGAGTGGCCCAGCAGGTCCATGAAGAAAGAGAGCTGCTGCTATCAAAAACATGTCCAAAGCTAACATGACAAATCCGCTCAAACCCGGGGGCCAAGTTCTGACTAAGGATGGCCACAGGGACTACACGCACTCAATGCCACCTGCCACATTGGCACTGGGGGAGTTGAGTGACTCAGGCCTCTCCCTGTTTACCAAGCAATTGCCTTACTCTGAAGTAGTGGCAAGGACTAACATGTGGCTGTCAACAGGGCTTATGGCGATGCAGGGTACTGTTTCCCCCCAAATGCATCCAGCTCCACTGGCTACAGAGCGGTACCCCAATGTAGAACCACTTCAATCTGCAACCTCTATTCATGTTACTTTTGCTCAACAACTTGAATTAAACCACACACATATCTTGGTGGCTACAGGACAGAACTGTGAAGGATTGTTGAGCCATGCACAGCAACCAAATAAAGGGATTAGCATGTTGGATCACTCCTTCGAAAATGTATGTCATGAAATGGATGGCATCATGGACAGAAGTTTTTGAACTGGACAGCAAACCCCACAAGGGCTCCCCATGGGATTCGAACTGGGCAAACAGGCCATGGTGTAGGATGTAAGCACAATACAAAGCCCATTCCAGGAGGTGGAAGTGGAAACAAGTAACACCTTACAGCCTCATCACACCATCAAGCACCTTCTAAAAAAGATAACTACTTTACTCCCAAAAACATCTCTTTAAGGCGAGACTTAAACATCATGCCGCAAGTGGACACATTGGGTCCTGTGTCCATTTCCACACTCCACCTGGTCCTAGAGTCATTAATAAGACTCTACGACAACATTAAAGAAGGAGTACTGGAAAATATGCAAAAACTGAATTTACTTGACTCAGCGATGGGAAAAAGAAAAAAGAGACGATTGAACCTGGAAATCATTCATGTAACTGACCATGCTATATCCTGCCCACGCATCGTATTAGCTGTTTGTATTCAGGAAACTATTTAATTTGTTTTTGTACATTAACCTACTAGTTTAGTCTATTAATGTGAATCATGTTGATATAACTCATGCCAGACTTTACGCTTTTTTGTGCTTTACAAAACTGTGGGCCTCATTACACGGATGGCGGAGAACCATGGCGCTATTATCGCCATGGTTCATGCCGGAAAAAAAACGGCACCGCCTTGGCGGAAAGGGTAATTACCGCCCCATTCCAAGGTTGGTGGGGCGGTAATTCCCCCTTCCACCATTGCCCTTCCCCATTCCCATTTTTGCCCCATAGGGCTCAATGGGAATGGGGAAGGCACTAATTACCGTACCGCAAATTGCGGTACCGTAATTAGCTCCTTGGGTCCCTTTGCGGGTTGGTTTTTAACGCCTGCAAAAAGCAGGCGTTAAATCTCCCAACCCGCAAAGGGACCTCGTAGTAAGGCGGTAAGGATTTACCGGTACCGGTATTTTACCGGTACCGGTAAATCCTTACCGCCATCCGTGTATTGAGGCCCTGTTTCTTTCTCTACAGGTGATCAGTTCTTTTTCATCCACCTATTTTCTTACTCCATGTTTCTCCAGTTTTCTGATTGCATTTGACAATTTCTCTTCATTTTGTATTATTTAATACATCGGTTTCATTCTTTCTATTTTTTACTATAATTTTCTTTTGTGCAGATTTAGGAATATTTCCTCCAAAATAATTTTTTCCAATCAGGAATATCATCAGTGAAATCTGTGTTTCATTTGTTTGCATTCTGTTTTTTCTCATCCTATATATTATCTTTATCGTGACTGTAACTCCAACCATTTAGAGTTCAACAGATAGTAGTGGTCACCATACTTACCACTGTCAAAGATGGCTGACCCTGTTTCTACTTCCTTATGGTAGTCCCTTCTCTATAGCTTACAGGAGCTCTATAAATATTTACCTAAAATGGTGTTTTGCGTTACCGTGACAACGGACGACAATGCTATCGAGTTTGTGTCGGCTTCCTTTTTGCGTTCGGAACACAGAGGGTACGTGACCCTTGTTATAGAGTTATTACAGCAGTACATATGGAATGTTGGTTGTAGAATCACCATGCGCATTACCATGCGTATGGTGATTCTAGAACAGTGTTGCAGTAAGAGTTTGCCGGCAGTGTACGCTCCGGGGGCTCATATTTAATAAACTACATAAATGTACATAAATGCTTGCGGCATTTTACTACAAATGCCGATGAGGTAATAGCGGAGCCCCCGGAGCCCACACCGTGTGTCCAGGATTTGAATGAGGAGCGAACGTCTGACCTTCGACATTTCGAGAGTGCTGCACCTGTGGAAACATATAGCAAGCTAGTGACTTTACCCTCGAGAGGAATGTGCCAGGTGTGCTGGGAGCTAGCAGATGTTATTTGGGAAACGAAATAGAGAAATCCCAGATCTACAACAAGGCACGAGCTTCCAGCATATTTTGAAGCTGCATCGGAACGGTCCTCAAAAACTTTAGAGAAATGGACCTTTGAACGTAGTGGTACGTGGCGGCCATTTTGAAAATCTACTGTGTTGTTGTAGTGTTGCTAAGCAACCGAGGCAAGACGTGTACGAATACGTGTGTGAAATTCAACAGCGGATCCGTTTCAGTTACCGATCAGGACTGCTTGTTGCAAAATAACATTTAAAAGGGCACGTGTACAGTCATCAACACTTGAATATGTGTATGATGCCACATATAGGCACAATATATATCATTTGAGAGACATACCCAATATCCTGCACCATGGAGCATGTCACAGCCCCAATACAATTTCTTCCATGCCCTAGAAACATGCATGTCCTTGGGAACAATGGATCAATGTTTTTCAGGTATATTTGAGGGCAGTTGGTGGAAGCAAGTACAATGATGACCTTAAGGAGGCAACACTATTAAACTGCATAGGAGCAGAGGCGTTGAGGATTTTCAGATCTCTTTCTGAATTGGATAGTGCATAGGGTGGCTCTGGAGACAATAACCTCAAGTTTGAAAGTGCATTAGGTAAACTAGCAAAGCACTTTGGAAATAAGACTAACATTGTGTTGGTAAATTCTTCTCTAGGAGGCAGCTTAAAGGTGAATCGGTTGATGCGTTTATAGAATCTCTAAGGGGACTTATGGCTACATGCAGCTTCAAAGGAGTGAGTGATGAGTACTTGCGTGATTAGCTTGTGTTGAATGTAGCTGATTCACGTATTCAACAGAGACTGTGGCAAACTAACAACCCATCTTTGGATCAAGCAATTGAAATTGCGACGAGCATGGAACTTGGTGATCGCTGCATGAAAGAGAGTTTTGATAGGACTGAAGACAAAGAAGTCAAAATGATCCAAGATAAGCCAATGGAAGAATTAGAAGAATCTTTAGTGGCGACTGTGAGGGTAATGACCGCTACCAACTCAAGAGCCAGTGCAAGGAGGGGTAGAGATACAGGACATATGAACCTATACCAAAACCGTTGTCAAAAGTGTGGCTGGTACAGACACAATGATACCGACAAGGAGTGTCCTGCAGCGGCTGTAGAATGCTACAAGTGTGGTCACTTGGGACATTTTGCTAAGGTATGCAGAAACGTTTGTGGCAGGGTGGGAAGGTTCAGCAGGTACCAGCCCAGCAGAGCCCTGAGAGGCAATGTAAAGGCTATTGAAGAGAATGAAAGTCATGACAACATGTTAACCATTGCGCAGAGTAATGCACAAGTACAAATACTCACTGTTCCTTCAACACGACAAGGTAAAGGACCATGAGTGAACATGGAGATAAATGGCATATCTTTGCCAATTATGGTGGACACTGGATCCCCGTATACCATGGTAGATGTAAAAACGTTTGTTGAAGTGTTAGCTGGCAAGATGCAAGATATACAGTGCACGAGCGTGAGAGCAACGGCATATGGGAAGACCCCCATAGATATAATTGGATGCATTTGGATACAATTGCGCTTCAAGGAAAGAGAAACCTACTGCAGACTCTATATAGCAAAGAACGGATCATCCATAGTAGGTTGGGAGGAACAGGCTGTGTTAAAGGTCAGAATTCATCCGGGAGAAGAAACTCGCATTCTGAGTGTATTTAAGGACAACAATGATATAAAGGCTACATTGGCTAAACAATTTTCAGGAGTGTTCAGAGAAGAAATTGGGTTGCTTGAGGGATTTCAGCACAAGATAGTTCTCAAGAAAGGGGCAGTGCCTATAGCTCACAAGGTTCGGGGTATTCCGATTGGTGCAAAGGAGGCATTGAAGAATGAACTGACACAATTGTGTGAGCAGGACATAATAGAGCTTTATGAAGTGCGTGGATTTGCGAGATCTTAATAAGAATATATGGATAGATAGGCATCCCCTCCCTAACATCAGTGAATTGTAGACTACGATGAAGCCAGCCAAGTTCTTTAGTACCCTAGACTTATCTTCGGTTTATCATCAGATTGCTCTAGAAGAAACATCAAGAAGTCTTACTTGATTTGTCACCCCTTTATGAGCATTTAAGTTCAAGAGAATACCCTTTGGTCTGGCTTCCGCGGCTGCAGTATTTCAAGGGCTAATGTCACATCTGTTTGGAGGGCTGGAGCGAGTACAATGTTTTCAAGATGACATTCTCATATCAGCCAACACAAAAGAGGAGCATGATGCTAGACTGATGGGGGTTTTACATGTCATTCAGAAAAGTGGCATGACATTAAAGCTGGAGAAATGCAAAATCAAGTGTGACAGGGTGTCATACCTCGGTCATTCCATTGATGCCAAAGGGATTAGCCCTAAAGAGGAATTGATAGATAACATTTTGAAAATTGCTGAACCAGAAAATAAGGACCAATTGAGAAGCTTCTTAGGGATGACAGAATACTATTCTAAATGTGTAGATGAATATTCTGATAGGGCCAAGAAAATGAGGAGTCTTATGAAAAAGTCAACAAAATATGTGTGGTCGGAGGAATGCAAGGAGGAATTTAGACAAATAAAAGTTGCCATCAACAAAGCACCAACTCTAAGAATGTTTGATTGTAAAGCTAAAACTATTATTTCAGTATATGCTAGTAAGGTTGGTTTAGGAGGAGTTTTGGAACAACTACAAGAGAGAGGTATGGTGACTATTGCTTTTGCATTAAGGGTTCTGAGAGGGGCAGATTTGAACTACTCCACCATAGAAAGGGAAGCCCTAGGTGTCAAGTTGATCTTGGAACACTTTAGAAATTTGATTTGGGGTTTACCCATTATTCTCAGAACTGACCACAAACCACGTGTGCATGTTTTACAATCTAAAGCACCTCACTTGATATCACTGAGGATAAGAAGATGGGTTCTAGACATAATGCAGTGTAACGTTCTTGTATGTTTTATGCCTGGTGCACAAAAACAAGTAGCTGATTGCTTTTCCAGATTACCGGCCAGTCATGATATTGTGATAGAATCTGTGGTAGAGGATATCATCGCCACTGTGAATCCCCGTGTTGACAAGGAGGAGTGGAAAAATATGACTGACACTGATCCTGAACAGATACAGATTAGGAAGGCTATAGCCAGTGACTGGGTGGAGTATGAACAGGAAATTGCAGATTTCGCTCAGATTAAAGAGGAACTGTCAATGGACTCTAATCATATTTACAGGGGTGATCGCATAGTTCCTCCTGTACAGGTGAAGAGTAAACGTCTTGCTTTGGCTCATGAAGGACATCTGGGAAGAAGCTTAACAAAAAGGAGGGTAAGAAGTGGATATTTGTGGCCGAGCATGTGGAGAGAAGCTGAGGAAATGGTCAAGAATTGTACCGCATGTACCATGAGTGACACATCTAAGGTGGTAAGGAAAACGCCACTGCAGCTGGTGGAGGTTCCTAAGAATGTGTGGTCCAACGCAGCTATCGATGTCATGGGTCCATATGAGAATCTTGGTTCTGTGAAGATTTACATCATAGTGTTGATTGATTATACCTCTAAGTGGGTAGAGTGGAGAGTAGCAGAGGGGAGCATAACTACTGAGAAGATTGTGAACTTTCTAATTGATGTTTTCAACAGGGAGGGTGACCCCAAGGAATTAGTGTCTGATAACGGATCCCATTTTACATCATTGGAATTTCAAGGTTTCCTGAGGGATAGAGCTATTGATCACATAACAACCTCATTATACCATCCGATCGCTATCGGCCTTGTAGAAAGAATGAACAAATTGGTAAAGAGTGTGATCCAGTTGGCCATTGCAAATTCTCTTCCTTGGAGAGAAACACTTAAAGAAGCTTTATGTGTATACAGGTCAACCCCTCATTCCACCACTAATATTGAACCGTTCACCATGATGCGGGGTAGAGTGGCATCAAATCGACTCAGACCCGCCTGGATGTTCATGAACAAGAGTGAGGCAAGGGTGGATATGGACTTAATATTGAGAAAAGTGAAGGAGAAACAAGAAAAATACAAGAAATATTATAATCACAAGAATGGAGTGAAGGAAAAGTTCATTAAAGAGAGAGAGTGGGTCTGCATCAAAGAACCCAAGAAAATATTGAAGGGTGAATCCAGATTTAGGTCGCCATAGAGAGTGAAGAGCAGCCAAGGGAAGTCATTGGTGATGGAGGACGGCAAAAGATGGTTGTGTGATGATGTTATAAGAATACAAAATGATTGCCATAGACCAAGTTCAAGTGAAGATCTTAGTTCAACGTCATGCAACCAGGGAAACAAGGACATTTCCGTGAAACCCAACTCCATAAAGGACAAAGACTATGCAGTACTCGGTGCCAGAAGGAAGGAATCTTCTAACTGTGACTATGATGATATATATGAAAATATTCAGGGCAGACTATCTAGGCGAAATCGGAGAATTATCCAGAACTTTAACAATGATTACTTCTACTAGTAGTTTTGGCTGTGTTAAATAGACCACATATCCTTTGCAATATGTCTATGTAACTTGTGAAAATCATTCATTATGTTCCTTGTTTGGTTTCAGTTCTTTATTTTATTTCTGCCATTTTGTTTTCAGCTGTGTTGTTGTTGTTTTGTTTTTCTGTTTTTTTTTATATAAAGGAGGGAGATGTTATAGAGTTATTACAGCAGTACATATGGAATGTTGGTTGTAGAATCACCATGTGCATTACCATGCGTATGGTGATTCTAGAACAGTGTTGCAGTGAGAGTTTGCCGGAAGCATACGCTCCAGGGGCTCATATTTAATAAACTACATGAAAGTATTTAAATGCTTGCGGCATTTTACTACAACCCTACCTTAGCACTTCCCTTGCATGGATACTCTTCAAACAACTGATCCTTAATACAGATTCTTTCTCTACAGTTTCTGACAGCGCGTTTCACGCACAGCAACACTGAAGTAATAGCGGCTTTCAACGCAGATTGATTATTTAACCAGTCATTTGTATTCTTGGTGTGCTCGATCTTGGAGCACCAACCCATCATTATTTTTGGTAAATATATATTTATATATTCACCATTTTACTTCAAATCAGAGAGTAGTTCTTTCAGCCTGATCCAGGCATTCCACACTGTTGTTCTGACAACCTGGTGGGTTTCGCAATAATTTACCTGAATTCAATGTAACTCTACATTTATACCGATGTGACTGCTTCTGAATCGTATGTCTACAGGTAAGATTTCCATAGATTTCTCTTTTTTATCTTGGATAATAACTTGGTCTTTGTGTTGACAACTATACCTTATTGAATTAGTACTGTGTGGCCTTTTGCCGTTTTACTCTTTATCTACAAGACTCCCCATAGTTATACGACTCTGAGCTTGAGTTTTACATCTTTTACAGCCTATATCCTTATGATAAATTTCAGAATTCGCACCCACAGGGCGAGTCCTTTCTTGGACTTAATTTTGAATCTCTATTTCCCACCGGATTGGACGCACATTCAGATTTCCTTAGGAGTGTACACACTTGCAGCACAGGACGCGTGGCTGGAGACTCAGTTACTCTATCAATTCAATTAAAATCCCAACATTTCTGCTCTTCTGGTAATGCTCCCCCTTGTATTTCTATTAACTGAGCTATTGGCAATTCATTGTAACTTTCAGTCACCGTCATCATTTTTGCATGTGATTGCATGGACCTTGGTACCTCCACTATGTCTGGCAAATACACTGTTCATTTGGCCTTGGTATCTGCTGCTGTGTTAACGCAGGAAATTAAATCTGAGCCTCTAGTATGTGCTAAGCATTTTACCACTTTCCAACTGTGAGGCATGCTGTATGGGTGTACCATCAGTGCGCATGAAACCCCTCCATGTCCACCGTGACAATCCAGAATACACTGTGGATGTCACATAGGCGGAATCAGAGTACACCATAACTTCCTCATCCTCATGTCTCTGTAGTGACATACTCATTGCCACTAGTTCTGCTGCTTGTGCTGACAAATGTGCAGGTACTCTTATCCTTCAACAGTCTCAAACTCTCCATTCTCTTTTGCTCTTACTACAGCAGCTCCCGTCATTCTTGTTCCTGAATTTGTGTCTATTGTTGAACTGCCATCAACAAACACTTTTACTCCTGTTTCTATGGCCAACACCTTGGTGTGAGGTATAATAATCTGTGTATGTCGTGCAGTCATGGACATAATCATCTTCCTGCACTGGATCTGCTATGTATTTTGCTGGATTTACCACATGGCGTCTAACAATCTTAATAGATGGATCTTAATAAATGTTAGAATGACCTCACATCCTGAGGCCCTAATATAGTCTATGTGCTTTTAGGCTTCTCAAGTATAAGTACAGGTTGCACGTGCAATGTGACTGAGCATCCTGTCATCACAGTGGACGATTTCTCAACTGCGAATACTGCTGCAGCCAAAGCTTGTTCACATGGGTAATGCCCTTTCATTACTGGGTCTAACAACCTGCTGTAATATGCCAACTGTTAATGTCCCATTGAACTTTTGTGGGAGGACAGCTGCCATCTCTACTGCTTTGGAATCTGGGATTCCTAACATAGGTGCTGTACTTACAGCCTTTTTTAGTTCTACATTTCTCTTGTCCATTGTATGGGATCTTTGTTTTTCTGTGCTTCCTTTAACCCTTCTACCAGTGGCCAGATGTATGAGCTGTAGTTAAATACCCATACTCTGCAATAATTGCATGCTCCCAAGAACTGTTGAAACTCCTTCACTGTGTTTGGATGAGGTGTGTTACTGAATGCCTCTGCTCTTTCAGGTGTCACCCTCATCCATTCTTTGGAGATTATTTGGCCCAAAGAAAGTACTTCTTCCTGACAAAATTGTATTTTCTGTTTGTTAATTTTGTATCTTTTCTCAGCTATCAATGTCAGTAGCTGCACTCAGTCATTTCTGCGCTGTTCCTGACAGTCGCTGGCTACATGCAAGTCATCTACATATTGTATGATGGCCCTGGGAGTTTGTATGTTTCCTAAATCCATTTGCAGCACCCTGTTAAACACATTGGGGGATTCACAGTACCCCTGTGGGAGATGGAATTGTTCCAGTCTTACTATTCTATAAGACAATGCAGTTAAATACCATGAATGTTCATGGAGGGGTAGCCTGAAAAATGCATTTTCATAACAATCACTGTGAAATGTGTTGCCGTGGGAGGTATATTACACAATACCATGGCAGGATTAGGTACCACTGGAAATTCAGGCACAACAATGTTGTTCAAGGGGTGTAAATCTTGTATAAATCTCCACAACCCTCCCTGAGATTTTTTCACTGGGTATACAGCAGTGTTGCAAGGAGACTCTGATGGCACAATCACTCCCTGCTTTCATGAGTGCATTTATTGTTTCATAAATACCCTCATCTGCTACTTTGGACATTGGATATTGTTTCACTAGAGGCAAATTTGCCTCTTTCTTTAATTTAATTTTTACTGCTCCAATCCCTTTTAACAACCCCACATCATATGGACTGGTCATCCATAGTGTGCCGGGTACCCTTGCCAAATCTTCTTCCATATATGATGGTGCATTTTTAGCTAGCATTATTTTTGTGACACCTCTGTATACTATTTTTCTCAATTGACATGGTACACTTAACTCAAATAATACCTCATCATCACAGTCACTGTAATCAAACAACTCACCATCTGTCAACTGGGCCAGTCTGTGTGAGGTGTCAAGTGCTATTACTGTGCGCCAACTCACCCCTTCCTCATCAGTACCATGTAAAATCACTCTATCTTCCCTCACTACAGCAATCTCTAGCTCAATTGTAGCCAGTCCCCCTTCAGTTACAACTGTAGGTATCTGTGTTCTGAAATATAAAGTTGGTGTAGTCTCAATATCTGCCCCTCAATGCGGGAAAGCCATGCTAACATCACTTGTACTCCAAAGAAAATACTTCAGGATCCACTGTTACTCCCCTCTGTACTTTCTTCCCATGAAAGGCTTGTATGTATTCCTTTGCTGTCTGGAAATGTATGCCTAGTGTAGAGCATGTTCTGCCGTTCGCCTCTGCATGATATTGACATATTGAGTTTGGCCAAAGATCTCTTCCCAATATGCTAACAGGTGTCTTCCTGGGATAATGGAATGGAATAGCTACTGTATGCTCTCCTACTGTCGCAGGCAAGCTGTCAGTGAAAGGGGCCATATTTGTAGCTGCAGAAAAGCCTTAAGTGTCCCTGAATATTCCTGACATCGGAAATCTGCTCTCTCTGACACAGGATTTTGTTGCCCCAGTGTCAACTAATAAGGAAAGAGTCTGGTTGACTATAGATACCACCACCCTCGGTTCCTGTTTACGGTCTGTGGTTACTGTCAGGATAGGGCACATCAGGCTATTCTGTGGGCTGTCGTATTGGGAATACATGTTCAGTCCTGTCCCTGTAAAAACATTCCCTTCAACTGCTGTCACTCCTCCTATCCGTGGTGTCTGTGGCAAAATGTTTGTTTCCCACTGTGTCACTGCTTGTTGTGATTGCGCTGCAATCTGGGGTTGCTGTGTCAACATCTGCTGTGGTTGTTGTGGCACTATCTGTGACTGCATCTGTGGCCGTTGTGGTTGCTGCACCTGCTGTGCTTGTGTCTGATCTGCTGAATATTGTGTGTAGTCATAATAACCACAGTCTTGCTGTGGTATACCCTATGGTGCTGGATATGCCATCCCCCCTCTGGGCCCATACTGCATTGCACCTTGCTGCATGGCTCCTCTACTTCTACACACTTGTGAAATGTGATCTACTTCCCCACATGTCCAACATACTGCTCGGGTGCGTCCCCACCAAAACCTCCTTGTGGCACTCCAAACCCAAGTCCTCTCCCTCTGTGAACAAATCCTCTTCCTCCTCAGGGTTAAAAACTACTCTCCCCTCTTCCTGCATAATAACTACCCAGGCCCTGCTGTGTCCTGACAGCTCCCTGTTCAGTATTCCAGTCTCCTGTATTTATCAACACCACTCCTATTACTGCCATTTTGGATAATTTCTTCTGCACCAATTCTGCCTCTTCCTTTTGCCTTTCCTCTATTTTCTTTTGATCATTCTCCTGCTTTAACCTACAGTGATGGAAAATAGTCAAGCGTATCTCTGGCCATGGTCTAATTTCAATCCCCACAATCTTTTTGAACTGTCTCTGTACTTCTTCAGGTGGTTCCTGACATAAAATATAATAAAACGCTGGTATATTTTTAACCCAATGGTCTTTAGTTTCCAAATGCCAATGTTATTGAATGTCTTGAATATAGGCAGATGGGGCCTCAGTAGGCCCCATCTTCCTAGTCATTATGGCACTCATGTCAGATTGGTCTGTAAATAGCACCCTCAGTGCCTTCCATACATTAGTTCTACAATTATTTAATGGTGACCCGCCATATTTACTGGTGTTACGTTCTCTCACTGCAAAATAGCCTGGTCACTCAATATGGATGTAAATAGGCTTCAATAGGCTTTTCATGTCACTTATAGCTAATGCTATTCTAGCTGTCTTTAGCTCTAGCTTGTTGATCCACCTGGCTGCTCTTGACGAGAGTGATGGCAGCTTAGCCATCAAGTTATTTTGTCTGTCTGATTCCATGGAGTATAGTGGGGCTGCCCTAATCCTGTTGGGGCAGTGAGAATTGTGTTATCCCTTTCTTGCACAAAGGTGGTGCTGCATGAGTTCTCCTTTTCAATGTCTCAGCTACACAGTGTTGCTTGTGTTCTAACAAGTTTCTTAAGAAATATGGCGATCTATGGTCTTCATTTATGGGGTGTACTGATGTGAGGGGGGTATAGGTTTAGGTTTGGCCGCAGCAAATCTGCCATCTCTCCTATGGCTGGTCCTGTGGTATTCATTTGTGGGGCTTGTGCCACCTCCTCTCCACCCTCCTCATCATCAATGCCTACCCAATCTGTCTCTCTGTCACTTTCGCCACTCTCATCATCAAGTATGAGATCAAAACTCACTCGCTTAACAGGCTCCCTTACATATGTTCTATTCATTGGGCCTCATTCTGAGGTGGGCGGTAATTGGTTAACAGCACCGATAAAAGTGCTGGAGCCACCAACCCCTTACCGCCCATTACGAGTCTGCTTGCGGGACCCGCTAAGGGCGCATGGTAAAACCAGGCGCCCTTAGCGGGTCCCGCTAGCAGACAAGGATGCTAACAATGGGCCTGTTATTAACAGGCTCATTGTTAGCATCATCCCTATTCCCATTGAGCCCTATGGGGGCTGAAATGGGAATGGGGATGTACCGGGTCCGGGAATGAGGAATTACCAGGCCCTCCAAGGTCAGAATGGCCCGGTAATTCCTCATTCAAGGAACCCAGACCCGGTACCCGGTAAGGGGGTAGCCATGCCGCAAATAGCGGCATGGTTACCTCCTACCTCGGAATGAGGCCCATTATCTCTGGCAACACATCTCTGCCCCTGGTCTCTGGGGTTTTATTTATTTATTTATTTATTTGTTTTAGTTTATATAAACCTTTACAAAATAAATAATAAGAGACATTCATTTTTAAAATTACAAATCTCAATTTCAATTTTACAAAATTACAATTTTTGTTATTTTGAAACTTTAAAACTCAAAATTTTAAAACTCAAAATACAAAGGGGGTCATTACGAGGTAGGCGGTAAGGGGTTAACGGCGCCGGTAAAGGTGCCGGAGCAGTCAACCGCTTAGTGCCTCATTATGAATTCTGCTTGCGGGACCCACTAAGGACGCCTAGTAAGGACCCATATGGGGGCTCAAATGGGAATGGGTGGTTCCTTGAATGAGGAATTACCGGGCCCTCCAATGTCAGAATGGCCTGGCAATTCCTCATTCAAGGAACCCGGACCTGGTACCCGGTAAAGGGGTAGCCATGCTGTCAAACCAGATATTAAATTATGCCTCTTATTACAAACGATTTGTATGTATATTGGCCTACGCCAAGTTGCTTAAAAATTGTACGCGAATAACTGGTCTTGACCTTAGAAATTGATGTAAGCCGCCATCTTGAATCATGCCTCCATTTTAGGTTAGAAACCGCCATTTTAGGGTTTTATACAAAGTCACCCTGTAATCTAAAATGGCCGTCTTGTGTGTCCTTGTTCTTGCTTTAACCTCTCCAACCTCTGTAGGGGAGTTAATGTCCAACCTGCCGTCAGGCTACATGTTAGGGTCATGTAGACCTTGTCCTTTGTTGACCTCAGGAGCAGAGGATTACTTGAATTAGCAAAGTTAAACTACAAGTATACAAGAACAGTAATGCTATCCGAATATAATATGCAAAACATTGTTTGGTCTGTATGAAAGCAATATATAAAGAGTGTAAATGTTAAATTGAAGAATAATGGAGTGTGTTAGTAAATGTATTGAAAAGTAAACCGCATGCACAAGATATGTAAATTAGGAAAGGGAACCTGGCGCGACCCTAGCCCAGTGCATGATTAACCTGGAAGGGGGCTGGACAACATTTTACAAATCGTATAAATGCGTCGATGTCCAGCTAGGAAATTCCCTCACTGCTCATATTGAACCCTGCTGGTGGTCTCTGTGATCTATTGACGGCCAAATAGCTATTTGTGCACTTTGTTGAATACTGTTCAGTTTTGTAATAAAGATTCTGGGAATCTTTACAAGCCTGTGTCGGTGTATTTTCCTTTGCTCAGTGTAACAGCCGTAATATTGTATTTTTTCTGATTCCACAATGCCACTAATAGCGGCATGGTTACCTCCTGCGTCATAATGACCCCCAAAGACATTAAAAGAAGAGAAATCAAGATCAGAATAGAATACAAAATACATAATAAACACCATTCGAATATAAAACCGTACACAAAATATTCTATATAAACATATGAGGCTTCATAAGAAAACCCCCAAGTTCAAAACTTATGCTATTCAAGCACACAAACATCTTTTAAAAATGCGAGAGTTCTAATTTTTAGTGACATCGATTTTCCATGTAGCATTTCACACCATAGCAGGTCCCGATTTACACAAGAAGTATCATTCACAAATTGCTCAAAATACTGTATTCTTTTTTGCAAAAGCTTTGGGCCTATCAGTATCACATGGTATACATTTTCTCTTTCCTCGTCACCAAGACAATACCTACAAAATGTGTACCCCCCCAAGTCAGGATAGCGAATATTTCTAAATGTTAAGAAAGGAAGAAGGCAATGAATATGGCAAGGGAAATGTGCACGGAATCGCACAGTGAACAACTTTGAATCTAACAACGTGCATACAATACCCAAGACTCGTGTATACTAAAACCCAGGAGTGCAAATAGAGTGAAACAATAATACCAATATATGAAAAGGGATGTGGGGTAAGCACTTAGAACCTCCTTATGACTGAAAGGAAAGTCGGAAAACTCCTTACCCACTATGCTATTACAGATACTGACAGCGCTAAGCCCACATAGAGGGCAAGCAAGGACAGGATCTGTGAGCTGACACTCTGGATGATACTGAATAAGGAACTTAGAAACAGTACTCACGAGGACCGGAAAGACCACTTGAATGTCAGTAAATTCACGAACCCAGTAGATCAAACAGGGACCCAGAAGGCTATAACAGCAATGGGTGGAGGATAACTAAATTCATAAGACCCAAGTCAAGGGGCAAGTAGTAATTGTGATTATAGAATAGTGAGGAAAACAAAAGGCATTCACACAGGGACTAGTTACAACAGCACCCCACATCTAATAAGCAATGGGAAATAAATGCAGAAGTGCAATGGAAAACATGGAATGGATCCCAATAGAAAGTAAGGATCAGGAGCAGGGAAAATGATATCACAAAAGGAAACCTTTCCCACCCATCCAACGAGAAAAGGCAGGAAGCTAAATCTAAAAAGGGAAATACTAATGCATCAAGTTTTTCAGTAGCAAAGTACAGCATCAAAGAAACAGAGAACACAGGCAAATTGGGCTGCATCAAAGGGTAAAGCACAGAGAAAGGCTGCCTGCAGACAGAGGAAGACAGAAAGGGAAATCCAGAAAGCAGAAATCAATTAAGCACATAAATCCGAAATCCAGGGCAGAGGAACAAGAAACAGGAACTAGGAACTAGGCACAAAAGCTAGGAACAAGGAACAAGGGACCAGTCACAACAGGAACACTGCAACAATGACCAGCGCTGGACTGAAGCAAACTGAGGCTTTTAAAGCTGCTTAACGAGCACACCCCTCAGGTGTGCCGCCTGCTGCACCTGCAGCCACAGGTGTTGCCTATCCTCCACCCAACCTTGTCCTGCAAGGGAGGAGGTGAAGCAGTGAGCCAGGCATTCTGGGAAGCATAGTCATTAGATTAAAGTAGCATGCTGGCAGCCAAAAACCTGGAATGGATCCGGAAGGGAAGTAACTTGGAAAATAAGGTTTTAGCGCTCCCAATTCATCACAGCACTGTAGCATAAGGTTCGGAGGAAATGTCCAGTAGGGAATAAACCCCAAAACATGCCCCCAAGTGGCGGGAACGGGAGCGAAGGGAGCGAGCCGTGACACTAAAATCCTGGGTGTTCATCACATTGGATCTGAATCACATAATGCGATTCCGAATCTTACAATCAGGATATTTGAAAATCTATGATTCAGGTTCCGGTAACCATTTACAGAATTACACAACTTGAGCATATAAGTGCGAGTTTAGAAGTGTCACATTTTTACCCACCCAGTCAAAGGGCCTGATTCATGGAAGTGTTTTATAATGGTGGAATCCCATAAGAAAACGTTCCATGAATCAGGTCCAAAAGCTTTTATCAAAGCTTTTATCAAAGCTTTTATCAAAAGAACTTTTGTAGGATTGTCGATCAAAATTTGTATTGATAGGCCTAGGTTCAATAACGTTCGCTCAACACCTTTTGTCAGCTCACGAAAAAAGAGACCATATATGTCTTGTACAATTGTACAATACAACCATATAATTGATTATTTTAACAAGTCAAACATTTTCTTAATAAGGCAGCTTTTTTCCACATCATACAACTTTCCAAGGAAGACAGGCCAAGTTCGTATCGTACAATTTCAAACGGAATGCTTTTTGACATAAAAACAGTACATTTCACCATATTGTGCCTTCAATTACCTTTAGGTATTGTATTAAGGATTCAGGTATAAATTCAAATCCACAGCTTAGCCTTGGAATTATTTTCTTGGTGTAAAACTTACCATATTTCCTTTCTATGATTTTTAATTGCTTGGAAGCCACAACGGCTTTCTGTTTCAAGCAATTTTTAATAAAGCTGTTAGATGGCATACTTGTGAATGTGAAGCCCAGAAATGTCAATGTTTTTGTTGTTTAAGTCTAAAGCCGTCACAATTCCATGTAAAGCCTGCAGTTTTCTTGTTACTTTTGCCCAGATGTATTATCACTGATTTTGCAGCATTTATGTTTAGTTTTATTTCCTTTGTGAACAAGACGAATGTGTTCATCAATCTATGTAGCCCAATTGTTGTTGTATCAAGCAAAACAAAATCATCTGCGTATGCGCACCATTGTACTTTCAATTTATTCAATTTCGGAGAGACAAGACCCTTCCCGTCCAAGTATTCATAAAGGTTAAATAATATTGAGGCCAAGGCACATCCCTGCTTTAGACCATTAGCCACCCCAATAGCATTTGACATAAGACCATCACTGTTTAACCTTATGCTTATAGCAGTGTTAGTATGCAGGTTAACCAGTATAGCAAGTAAATCACTGTCTATACCCGGCTTCGACAGTCTTCGCCACAAAGACGGTCTATCGACCATATCGAAAGCTGCCGATAGGTCCATTGATGCAACGTAGAGGGCACCTTGCCCCTTAACATGTACATTTCCTTGTAGATGGGTCAGGAGCAGTCCTCCTGCATCGGCACCAATATCCTTTCGAAACCCAATTTGTCTTGTATCTAATATATCGTTGTCGTCTATCCAAATGAGTATCCTTTCAAGCACAATAGATGAAAAAATCTTAGCGTCAACATTCATTAATGAAATTGGACGATAATTGCTAGGGCACATTCTATTGCCCTTCTTGAATATTACTACTATGTAAGACATGAGCCATGAGTTTGGTATTGTCATCTTGCCTATTACATCCAAAAATAAAAGATGTAAAATGCGGGCCCATAAGTCAACATTATCTTTCAAAGTTTTAAATGACAAATTGTTAGGGCCTGGTATACTAGAGGCCTTTAACTTACATATATGTCTCTTTATATTCACGACATAGGTGCCTAAATTCCACTTAATACATTTTATCCTATCCCAATTAAATTCTACAGATGTAGTTTGATTATACAGATTTCCAAAATATGTTGACCAATCCGCAGCACTTATTGAATTTATGGATAGTTGTTGTGTTTTTTCTGTCGCGTTTATTAGCAACCAAAAGGATCGCGAGTTGGAATCCCTCATTGTGTAGAACAGGGCTTCAGCGTCTTTCTGTTGAATGACAACACAATGGTTTATTGCCCAATTCTTATAACTCTGTCTGCACTTTTTTTTGGTTCTAGCTGTTTCTGCGTCTAGATTTAGTTTTTTTATTCGCTGAGTTCTCTATTTCTGAGAGATATACGCAATTTAGTTTCAACATCATAGTTATGCTTGTGAGCAAAGACATTTTTCCTCCTCATTAAATCTTTCTCACAATGTTTACGTGTCACATTATCAAGATGACCATCAAAGTTATCAGCTGTATAAATGTTGAGTTTTCCTTCCAAGGGTAAAGACTCATATTCAAACATCATCACTTTGTTAAACTCTACAATTTTACCCCTATTCCATTTCACTTGTGTACCTTTGACATTGATTTCAATGTTTTCACATTGTACAGTAGATGTTTTGCTTTTTTCTAGCCATGGCAAAATACACAATAACATTGCATGGGCACTACGAAACGAGGGAAGAACTTCCATATTACCCATGCTAAAATATACCTCTGTGCTTACGAACATGTAATCAGTAATGGAGGATACCCCTCTTGCAGACCAAGTTGGCTTGTCATTATACAAGATATTTAGTCCCCAACTTTCAGCAAGCGTCAACCATAGGCTACCTCGAAATCTTTTAGATTTTTCATTAGTTTTATGTTCGCATAGGGTAGATGATGCCCAAGCCATGCCTAAATTATTCTGGTCACAGTCGGCGTTCAAATCTCCCGCCAGAATTATTGAGCCATTTGAATGCAACCATACCCAATCATCTATTAATTGGGCTAATTTGGAAATTGCCAATTCAAGTGAACTGTCAGGATATTTGCAGACATTCCAGTAGATGTTGGCCACCATTAGGTGTATTGGTAAAACTTCAGTTGAAATTAGTATAGTAACCACCATGATTGAGTCCATAATATGACTTTCAGATTCTACTTTTAGGGAATCATTGTTTCGCATGGCGAAGGTAAGACCTCCCTTTGGGCAGCCTGTAATCCATATTTTGCATAAATATAACGTGTCTCAAAGCCATCCCAATACAGAGGCCCTGTGGCCCAAGTTTCCTGTAACAAAATTATGTAATGAGAGGCAAGAGATTTGCATACCTTCTTATTTATGGCAAGATGTGAGCTACCCCTTGTGTTCCATGAGGCTATGGTAAGATTGGACTTATTGGTAAAGTGGGCGGCCTAAAGATTTTAATTGCGCAATTGAGTCTTTCAAAGAGAAAGCTAATTTGTGCCATTCCTGCATGTCTTTTATAATGCCTTTATCAGCTTTACGAATTTCCAGAGTTTCTGCTCTAGAATATTCGGGCAGTTTGGTAAATTCACTAGCTTGAATACATTTACCCTCATTTGGTATATTGTTTTGAAAAATAAAAATATCAAAGCTTCTTTTTTGTTATTTACCAGCCTCTTTCAGTAATAGGGACCTTACTAGAGGTGAAGGGATAACCAATCGCACATAATCAAATCTATATGCGTGGATATAATCCACTAACTTTATGTCCACTGAGGAAATTAAGTTAAATTCAGCAATGTCTGCAAATAGATTCAGAATATATGGTCTATTCAGAGACCGAGGTTGCCCATCATCAAATATGTACTGCAGAATTAAGCTTGGTTCTTGAGGAAAGACTATTTTCCTCAAATAATTTGGCTGATCTTCAGAGGGACCATACTGGCCTTGTCTAGTTTCCATTGTTTTATGTCTCTGCTCATCTCCTAATCATGCGCACTTACTCCATTATTCTTTTCAGGACAGTTCGAGAAGGGATCTGGCAGTGAATTAGAGCCTATTTTACCCATGTTTTCTCTTGAAGTGCTCATATGTGGCATTTCTGCCTGAACATCAGGATTTTTATTACTTATCTCCTCGACAATCTTTCGTACAGAGCTCTCATTCAAGCGGTTTTGATTTATATATTCAGCTTTTGTACTTGCGTGGCTTATAGTTTTGTGCGGCACACGGGCCTCTATAAAAGCCTCGTCCCGCGCACCTGTGGAACTAGCCACCATAGGTTTGTGAGTAGCATTTGTGTCAGTGCCCGTCATTAAATTCATTTCACATTCCTTATTAACATGGTGTAGGTCCACTGTAGCTACTGCTGGGCCGTCGGTTACTAAACCTCTTATACCGTACTTGCATAGTTTGGTTCCAAAAGGTAAATGATGTTCTTTACTTATAATAGGGTCTATTGCTTTAGCATCAGCAGAACACAGTGTGTTAAATTGGTTTAAAGCAGATTACCTTGTTTTGCTCCAGCATAGCCCATTGGCAGCCAGTTCTGGACGTGCAGACATAGGGGTATTAGTGCGTGATTTAACTGCAGGATTTTTAAATATGTCAAAAATATCCTGCATCCCTAATTCAATTGATTTTAGGTTCCTGTCAATTCGACCTGATCTTTCAGAATTTTTCATTGCATCACTTATGATCTTCAGAATACCCACACAGCATGTCAGTAGGTTTAATTCTCTCTATGACAATAGGTGATGAATGTTCCTGGATTTTATGCCCGGAATCATTAATATTTATAATCTCAGTCAAAGATTCTGGCAGTTTAGACACCACTCTCAGGTTTTGGTCTCTCAGGAACATTAGAGAAGAACTGTTTAGGGCTTTCGCCACCAGAGCATTCTTGCGCCACATTTCTTAAACTTTTTTTTAGATATTTTTGTAATAAAGGTGTCGAGCCCTTTATTTGTAGCAAACTCGTCATGCTTTTCAGTTGAGGGAAATTCAATATTTCAGCTACAATAATCGGTGTATTTTGGGTGAATGGCTCAGATGTATCACTAACATGTTATGGCCATTACTTCACTGGCTGGCGCCGCCGCCCTTCCAGTTTCTTTCTCAGGACAGTTATCATTTGTGTCTACTTCTTTGTTGTTAGCAGCAGACATTGCCATCATTGTTTTACAGCATATATCGGGCATAGCAGTCAGGATTAACACAATCTCATTTATCAATCGGGAGTGCTTTTTTTAGTGCAACCACGATCGCCATATTCACATTCACGGTTTATGAGGTCGCATTACAGTCTTCCTTTATTGGGCTTAAAGTTATAATTGCCGCGAGGGACTTAAGTTCTTCTAAGTGTTGCGAAAGACACATTAAAGACATTTCGCCAGTAGAGAATATAGAGGGCATATTCATGAAGGATTGACTCGAGCAGCTTACATGCACGATATCAGGCTCGGGATTGCAACATACCTTACTGGCTTTATCTAAAAGTTCAATAACGCGTTCTTAAAAGAACAGTGATTGAGAAAATGTGTGCATATCAGTCATGTGTCCTGCAGTGTCTCCATCCTTCTTCATACAGCTATCTAAAGAACACACCTGAGCACACTCTAACAAATCCTCGTCCGTATCGGAGGAAACCAGCAGCGCAAAGCTGAAGTAAATGCCATGCTCACGCACCTCGTCTTCGGACCAACCACCTCGATTAGGATGTCTTTTCTGACAATTTTTGGATGCAAGATTTTCCTTTTCATCTCAGCTTCTAAGCTCCGTGTGAATTATTATTATAACAGATATTACAATAGTTCGACTCTATGGATGTATATAAGCCTGTCAACGTTCCTCCTCACAATTACCTCTAGAAAAAAAAGAAATGGCCCCCAGACCATCAGGCGTAAGAGGCCACTTCCACAGGCCACTTCGCATGGGCGTGCGTGTGCAGGGGGCGTGGCCACTAGAAATGTCAACAAAAGGCACTATATTAGCATGTATTTGAGTAATCCAAAAGGCACAGTTAACTTAATATATATCAGTATATCAGGTTATAGATCATTGGATGCAACATCATTGGATGTGCTTAAACAATACTGTTAGGCAGAATCCTGTGCAGTGCCCTTAGGGACCACTACACACAATTAAGACCACAGGTGGCAATACAAGTTTTACCTTTGGTACAAGCCTGTACTACTATGTTATAGTGGTAGCAGTAGTAGAGCAGCCAGGCTTATCTCAAGAGTATATGAGCAGTAGCAGAGATTACACAAAGGGACCACAATTACTGTGACTCAAGCAAACACTGACTCAAGGTTTCAGGTAAAAAATATAAGTACATTTATTTTTAAACCATCAGTTATAAACACAACACTTCTATTAAACTTTAAACAAAACCACATGTTAAATATACTACAACTAACCACTTCACGTTGTACAGTATGTCTCAAGGTAAGTACCCTGTGTTTAAATGAACTGGTGTTATGAACAAAGCACGTTACCGCGGATACGGTTGCAATCACTTTTTGACAGTTCGGTCTACTCAATAAACGCGTATCCGTGACATGAAATGCTACCGGGGCAAAAACACACTTAGCACCTGAGATACCCAGAGGGAGCTGGAGGCAAAAATTACAGGCAATATTTAGGTTAGGCAGACAGTATCGGGAAACACTCAGAAACAGGAGTTCAAAAGTCAAAGGGTCGGAGCCGGGTTTAAGTGACACCGGAGACCTGTTGCCGAAGATCACACCGTAGATGGCTCACGATTCAGCGTAGCCCAAAAGTACTTGAATATTGTCAATGTTCGGGAGCAAAAGTTATAAGACGGAGGGAAGACAAGGACGAGCCTTGAGGATGAAGAAAAGGGATGCACCCAGTTTTCTCGAGTAGAACACAGTACCTTATTCCACGACGCAGCTGGAGCCCTGGCAGTTGTCCCTGTTGGTTTCCCGCAGACCCACGATTCCTGGAGCTTCATTGTGAAGGAGGACGTCTGAAGGGGGTCTGCACCACACAGGGATGAAGCCGGCAGCAGGAACAACGAATATAAGATGCGCTCCTTAAACACAGGAGAGGCTCAGCAGGTGGCTATCCGGACCACTACAGCAGTGTGCAGCGATTTCGACCACGGCGGAGATCTCTGGCTGAAGAAGATGAGCTGGTTATCCCCACCAGGCTCAAGGGAAGAAAATTCCAGACTGGATCTCCTCTTAGTTGTCGAAAGGGTAGATCGCTCAGGACTGCAGCAGGGCTTCACCGGGACGGGATAGTGGTAGCAGCCCTCGTTCTCTCCGCTTCTCTTCGGTTCCTTGTAGTTCCAGAGGTGACTCTGACTTCTAGCCCAAGAGACCTGCCTTTTATGCGCAAAACCCCCATTCACACAGCCTGGCTGTCAATCACGCAGCAGGGGGGTTGACAGCCGGGACAACCACTTGAGCCAATCATGGCAAAGTGCTACTTAGGTTTCCTAGGATACCCTGTGCTGGGGGTGACTACACCCCTCCCTCACATTCAGCTCACCTAGACACCCAGGCGCCTTGAGTAGGTGTCATGATTCCTGCCCCTCATGTCCCCAGCCCTCCAAGATGTCAGGCTGAAGCCAGGCCACGATCATCTACATGGCCCTCAAGGGCCTCTCCATCCCCCCAAAGACCCTCTTGGAGTCAGACTTGGCGCTTGTGGCACCAGACTCACTCACTCCCGTAGGATAACATTGGGGATTGGACATGTAGTGCATTGATGTGGACAAGATGGATGCCCCCACATATTTCGGTTCTCAGAACTGCATGTGTGGTCTAGTCTTTTGCGTGTGGTTCAGCCCAGAGGCACCTGGGATACCCAGAGACTATTTAAGCCACACCCAGGCTGAGAAACATGCTTTGTGTTCTCTGCACCTGCACCGTGACACTCACTGTGTTCGGATCGGTCTCCAGTAGGCCTGCATCTTTCTTCTGCACTCAGCTCCTGCAAGAACAAGAACACCGTTAGGGGCAGCCTTACCTTGCGGCGCTTCTGCCCATCAGTCATCACTCCTTCTGTTCTGCGGGCATCTTCCTTTTTTTTTCTTAAGCAAAAGGGAAAAGAACAGAAAAAAGGCATTAGTAAGCATTCTACAAATCTACGCTTATTTTTAAATACTGTACAAGCTTCAAACGCTTGCCTGAATCCCAGCCGCTCTGGGGGACTCTGTCTCCGGAACTTCTCATCCATCTGCAAGAGGGAAAAGACACTCCAGGTTAGCGTGGAAATATCTAGAGGCGCTGCATACTGCGCTTACCCACCGCATTTGTTCTTGATAACCGGCATCCATGCTGAAAACATTGCGGCACCTAAAAGACACAGAAAAAGAACTCAGTTCAATGCAAATACGAAAGGGGTGCATCGCCCATTGCGCTCTCACTCACCTTCAGTGCTACTGATCTCAGCAGCACGCCGCCATCCCCGGACGCCGGCCATCATCTAAGGAAGGAAAGGAACAAAGTTAGAGAACTGTTCAAAAGACTCATTATACTTACCTGTCGGACAATTGCCAGTGAAGTAGCTAGGCAGCAACGAGCCCGCATCAATCAACGCACCCCTGCGCTGAAGGCAGGATGGAGAGCACCCTATCCAAGAAAACAAGGTGAGCTGTGGCTCAAAGAGAAGGGTTGGACCCCGGGGAAGAAAGGCTTCAAGCACATAGAGACAATAGGGAGTTAAACTCTACCAATCCTGTGTTTCAGGCCCAGTCTCCAGTCGAATAGCCTCTAGGGAAGGGTTCAAGGTCGTAAGAGGTCAGAACAGTCTGAGTGACATCCCCGTGGATACCAGGTGAGCGTTACAGGTGGGCTTCTCTGCAGAAGCCCACCAAAAAGATGGTTAACAAAGAAGGCAAACTTAGTTTGCCGCCCAAAGTAAAACACAAGAAAGACTTTAACAAAAAGAAATGGAGACTAAACCCAACCAGAGCCAAAAGAAAGACGATTTGGTCAAGTGGTAGCTTCCTCTATCATGTCCCCACGAGAGCCTCTTAAGGTTCTCTCCCTTGCAGACCTTGTGAGCTCCTGCTTCCTTCTACTGGGGGGCATGAGGGTACTAGACACAACTCCAAGAGTTTTAAGGTCATTACCCAACAGGACCCTCCCAGGTACGTTATTTTGCACACTTACAGGTATCCTGACAGTCATGTCATTACACTGGATGATAACTAAGGAACCATTTGCACAGGGCCGCCAGCTAACTTGGTTAGGAGTTTGGGTGCCTTAGCAACATCCTCCACCTTGAAAAAACATTCATCAACCACAGTTATGCTGGCTCCAGTGTCTCTGATGGCAGGGGTCTCCTGACCATTCACAAGAACACTATCTTTGTAATACTCCTTAGTATTATCTGGGATTGAGTTATAGACATCTAAGTTCTGTTGTTCCCAAAGATCCAAGGACACTAAAGAAACACTAGCTGAGACTCTCATGGGCTCATCAGCTAGTAGGTGAATGTTTCCACTTGTCATAGGTACTTGATCCACCCGGGAGAAGGCTAAGGAGACAGGGTTGATCCCTGAAGGTTTACCCTTACACTTGGGATCTCCTTTCACATGGCCACAAAGCATTTCCCAAATGCTCTCTGGAATGGGGGCTTGCTCTGACCTCCATCTGGTGTTGAACCAGGTGGCAAACTAGCCTGATTCGGTTTACCTTGTAGCTTACCCTGGTTATGTTTGTGGCCCTCTTTTGGATTGGAATTATTGGAATTCTCCTTGTTGTCTTTCTTGGACTGCTTTCCCTCTTCCTTCTTCTGAGTTGCCCCAGAATCCTTGTGAGTAGCCCTGTTGGCAACCCACAAGTCAGCAGCCTTACCTAATTTCTTAGGATATATCTCCTTTGAATCAGCCAAGTGCTGTCTAAGCTCAGGAGAGCAGGCATCAAATAGACTCCAACATTACAAGATTCCTCAAACCTTCATAAGTGTTCACTTTGTAACCCCTAACCCAACCATCTAAGTTTTTCAAACAGTCACACACCCAGGTAGCCCAAGGGGTATCATCATGCTTTGTGAGGGTTCTAAACCTCTTAAACCACTGGGAAGGGGTCTTCCCAAACCTAGCTATTAATGCTAGTTTCACACACTCATAATCCTGCTTATCCTCCTCCCCCAACTCCATTCCAGCATCAATTGCAACAGGGGGAAGCCTAGAGAAAAGCCAAGGAATCAACTGATTCCCTGAGATACCTTGAATCCCATGATTGTACTCAAACATTGCTAACCAATCCAAAACATCAAGTTTAGTCTCATACATACCAATCATTTCCTTTGGCATACAGTGTCTCTTAGGGCTGGAAGACCTAGAAGACTCTGGGAGAGAAGCATTTTCTAGAGACAGTTTCTTCATTTCTAGTTCATGATTCAGCTCCATTTCTCTGAGCCTTAACTCGTGATGTTTCATGGCATTTTGTGCATCAATATGTTTCACTTCTAATGCAAGTCTCATTTTCTCAAGTGCAATACATTCAGGAGTAAGTGTAGGACCTGTGGGGTTCCCTGTGGACAGAGGTTGTGCATTCTGAGCAGGCAAAGGAGTTGTAGCGTTTCCTCGCAAGGACTCATCTAATTCTTCTAAATTAACACTCTCAGAATCAGAAACATCAAAATCCAGATTGTCTGGAGTGGTAGGCCCTTCTGACCCACTCTCCAGACTTTTTCCCATTAACTTTGCAACCAGTCCAGACTTTTTTCCTTTACCATGGAGATTCTTATCTCTACACATGGTTCTAAGAACCTCAGCAGTATAGAGTAAAAGACTCTCTTCGGTGTAGTTTTCCATACTTGACATGATTTCTCAGTTAAATAGAATTAGTGGTGTTAGCCTTGTGGTTAGTTGAACCCAAGCAACAGCAGCACTCTAAGTGTAATCACTCTACTTCCAAATCCTCACCTCTGTATACCAGTGTTAGGCAGAATCCTGTGCAGTGCCCTTAGGGACCACTACACACAATTAAGACCACAGTTGGCAATACAAGTTTTACCTTTGGTACAAGCCTGTACTACTATGTTATAGTGGTAGCAGTAGCAGAGCAGCCAGGCCTATCTCAAGAGTATATGAGCAGTAGCAGAGATTACACAAAGCCACCACAATTACTGTGACTCAAGCAAACACTGACTGAAGGTTTCAGGTAAAAAATATAAGTACATGTATATTTAAACCATCAGTTATAAACACAACACTTCTATTAAACTTTAAACAAAACCACACGTTAAATATACTAAAACAAACCACTTCACACTTTGTACAGTATGTCTCAAGTACCCTCTGTTTAAATGAACCAGTGTTATGAACAAAACACGCTACCGCGGATGCGGTTGCAATCACTTTTTGACAGTTCGGTCTACTCAATAAAAGCGTATCCGTGACATGAAATGATACCGGGGCAAAAACACACTTAGCACCTGAGATACCCAGAGGGAGTTGGAGGCAAAAATCACAGGCAATATTTAGGTTAGACAGACAGTATCGAGAAACACTCAGAAACAGGAGTTCAAAAGTCAAAGGGTCGGAGCCAGGTTTAAGTGACACCGGAGACCTGTTGCCGAAGATCACACAGTTAGACAGTTCATGATTTGCGTAGCCCAAAAGTACTTGAATATTGTCAATGTTCGGAAGCAAACGTTATAAGGAGGGAAGACAAGGACGAGCCTTGAGGATGAAGAAAAGGGATGCACCCAGTTTCCTTGAGTAGAATACAGTACCTTATTCCACGATGCAGCTGGAGCCCTGGCAGTTGTTCCTGTTGGTTTCCCGCAGACCCACGATTCCTGCAGCTTCGCTGTGAAGGAGGACATCTGAAGGGGGTTTGAAGGGGGTCTGCACCACACACGGATGAAGCTGGCAGCAGCGACAACAAATAAAAGATGCGCTCCTTAAAAACAGGAGAGGCTCAGCAGGTGGCTATCCTGACCACTACAGCAGTGTGCAGCAATTTTGACCACGGCGGAGATCTCTGGCTGAAGAAGATGAACTGGTTATCCCCATCAGGCTCAAGGGAAGAAGACTCCGGACTGGATCTCCTCTTAGTCGTCGAAGGGTAGATAGCTCAGGACTGCAGCAGGGCTTCACCGGAACGGGGTTGTTGCAGCAGCCGTCGTTCTCTCTGATTCTCTTCGGTTCCTTGTAGTTCCAGAGGTGACTCTGACTTCTAGCCCAAGAGACCTGCCTTTTATGCACAAAACCCCCATTCAGACAGCCTGGCTGTCAGTCACACAGCAGGGGGGTTGTCCAGCCGGGACAACCACCTCAGCCAATCATGGCAAAGTGCGACTTGGGTTTCCTAGGATACCCTGTGCAGGAGGTGACTACACCCCTTCCTCACATTCAGCCCACCTAGACACCCAGGCGCCTTGAGGACGGTGAACAAAGTAGGCGAACCTAGTTTGCCGCGCAAAGTAAAACACAAGAAGGACTTTAACCAAAAGAAATGGCGAATAAACCCAACCGGAGTCAAAAGAAAGACGATTTGGTCAAGCGGGTTTATGTTCGAGGCTAATATAATAGCCAAGAACAGTACCACGTTTATCTAATATAATCGCGGTAGAAAAGTTAGGGTAGATACCACTGCCACCAGCCAAGTCTAAATGTTAAAAGAGTGAAACAATGCTCAGGGAGGTACAGACAGAAAAGGGGTACAGATTAGCCCTTTCCAGTACTCCATGTAAGATGGGGTGTACTGGGTCTGTGGTAAAAATGACTATGTAAAGTAAATGGCAACTTTACCTTTCTCTGGGGGACAGTAGTCAGCCCCAGTGAAATGGAGTCAGGGGAAAGTCTTAAAGACAACCCTGGGTTACTACACTGAGGGTGCGGTGTAACCCATACAAGAACAGGGGCACCTGGAGTGGTGTGCTCCAGTGCCCAAGATCACACAATGAGTAAAAACACATAGGCCAAAACACATGTAAGAGTGGAAAAAGATGTACACTCTTACCAGGTGGAAAAAAAATAAACTCCAGAAATCCAGCAAAACTGCTGGGAGACTCACTAGGTGAGGGAAATTAGCCCTAGAAGGAGAATTCTCCCTAACAAATACTAAAACCGAATTGATGATTTTCGGAACGCGACAGGCCATTGCAAAGTTGGGGGTGGAATATAAGACCTTCACCATCAAAGACGCTATCATCCCGTTGATGCCGCATGTCAAAACTCTCAGGATGATGGTGGACGCTTCGGTGGGTTCTGAGGTACAGGTAGGCTACCTGCAGAAAAATAACGCCTATTATTTGCGCCTCTTGAGAGCGATAAGACCCTACATTAACGAAGCTAACGCCATGACAATTGCTAGAGCTATCATTTTGTCATGTCTTGACTACGGCAACGCTTTACTGCTAGGAGCCATGAAGAGGGAAATGCAAAAGTGCCAAATCATACAAAATGATGCAGTTCGCATAGTCAAGAATATCAAAAACAGAGAACATGTATCAACAGGGAGAAGAGCACTTCACTGGTTAAGAGTGGGGGGTAGAGTTCATTTTAAAGCCATGACAATAATCCACAGATGCCTATATGGAGTGTCCCTGATCTATTTTAAAAAACATTTCTCCTTTTATACACCCGGAAGATGCTTAAGATCAGCCAACAGGGGCACCTTGAATCTACCCGGTGCTAAGCGCCCACCAAGGCAAGGAAAATCATTCCCGGTGAAAGCAGTAATCTACTGGAACAAAACACGATGGTACTACGGCAAGAAGTGAACTACCAGAGGTTCAGGAAATTGCTTAAAACTTTTTTGTGCCAATAAATAGAGCTGACTTCTCCCGCCAGCACCCAATCCTAGTTTCAAAGAAGACTACTATTTATATTGATCTTCTTGGTTTCCCTCGCCCTGATGCCTGCAGACACTTAACAATAGAAACGTGTCCATTTGAAAGGATATGTTCTTACAGTCCTCCAGATTGTTAAAGTGAAAGATGCTCCAAAGTTGATACACAGCAACTCAGACAGAAGAAATCCTCCAGGCGTAACAGGCCACTTCCACAGGCCACTTTGAATGGGCGCGCACGCATGGGTGCACATGCGTCACTTTTTAAGGATTTACGTGTGCAAGGGGGCGTGGCCAGGTCCTCCAGATTGTTAAAGGGAAAGATGCTCCAATGTTGATACACGGCAAGTCAGGCAGAAGAGATCCTCCAGGCGTAACAGGCCACTTCCATAGGCCACTTCGCATGGGTGCGCATCTCTGGGGTTATTGTCCCACTCCCTTCTAGCCACATCTCTGCCATCATATTTCTGCTCACCGTTTGGGATATCGCCTTCCTATTTATTTCAATGTCTTCCTTATCTCTTGCCATTCTCCTGTTCTTCTCATTTAACCTCTTTACATACTTTTCCCTTTCTCCTACCTCCCTTTTCCTTCTTTGTCTTTCCTGTTCCTCTCTGTGCAATTTCTCTGTTGCTTCTCTCCATTCCCGCTGTTTCTCCCTCTGTGCATTTTGCTCTATCTCTTCCTGTGTCCCCCTCCTGAATTCCTCCCTGGCTGTTTCCTTCATTTCTTCATACTCCACTACCGTCACATTATTATTTTCTGTGCCTTTCCTATCAAGTTTCATTAATATTTTTCCTGCTACACAATTTTCTCATTCCATCATAGTCTCTCCACTATCTCCATTACCTATAGGTACGCTTCTCACCCTGTGACCATCTATCAGCATGCTTCTCACTGTCCGGACCTCTTCCTTAGCTGTTCTTAGGTGCTTTTTTAAGATATGTGGCCCTCTATACTCTTCCTCATCCCTTAACTGTGTCTCTGATCTGCACCATGCTTCATTCTCCATTGGCTCTAATGGCGCCTTTCCTTTTACCAATTTCGCCCTGCTCCTACTATCTTCACTTTCCTCATCAGGGTATTCATATCTGGTATTACTAGACCCTACAGCTGCTGCTTGTAGCGGGTATGTTCCTGTGATGGTCTGGGCTAGTTTGCCCTCCTCATATGGATGCAGTACTGTGGATAGTGTGTAGTTTAGTTTAGTTCAGGTTATTTTATTTTACTTTAGTTTAGTTTAGTTTAGTTTACTTTAGTTTATTTATTTATTTATAAAGCGTGGCCGAACCCTCAGGTAGCTGGGCGCATTAACTTGAGCATGGCATAGGTTACAGAGGGGTTGCACATACAAGATACATAAAAGTACAGTATAAAAGGTAGCATAGGGCCCGGGTTACAGTTTGTTCCATGTCAGGTACAGGTGAAAGGTTACAATCGATGTTTGAGTATAGATTAGCATGCAGATATCTTAATTTATAATGTGCAGTGAGCCAAGTTTTCACCATGGATCTGAATAACCAGAAAGATTCCTCTTCTCTGATTGTTATAGGGAGCACTGGGAAGCTGGATCCCCCCCGCTGTTGTCAGAATTAATTTAGGGATGTTCAGAAGGTGCATGTAAGGGAATCTGGTAGGACTAGAGGTTCTATGTCTAGCGAATTTGTCTGAAAGGTATCTGGGGGCAGTTAGTGAGAGGCATTTGTGTGTGATAACAAGCGATCTGAATTTAATTCTGTCTCGGATGGGGAGCCAATGGACTTCCTTGCTGATGGTGGAGATGTGGGCCTTACAAGGGAGGTTAAGGGCACATCTAAGTGCATTATTCTGTAAGACCTGGAGTCTATTCAGGTTGATGTTAGTAGAGCCTAGAAAGAGAGTATTGCAGTAGTCTAACCTCGATAGTATCAGAGCTCTAGACAGTGTGAGGCAACTAGTGGTGGATAGAAATGGCCTACAGGCATTAATAAGCTTATTCATATACGCCATAGATGAGATGGTTGCATTTATTTGTTTTTTGAGCGAGAGCATAGAGTCGAGATACATGGCCACAGTTTTAACTTCTTTTGAGACTTTTATCTTATTACCGTCAATCATAAAGGATTCATACCTAGTGTCCAATTTGTTGAGGCGGGCTTGCAAACCTACAATGAGTAGTTCCGTCTTGTCGTCGTTCAAGCAGAGGCCATGTGTGGCCATCCATGCTTGAATTTCAAGGGAGATTTCACTAAGCTTTGCAACATCTCTCTCATAGCACCCCGTGAGTGTGATGAGGATCTGTGTGTCATCAGCGTAATTGGTAAAAGTGACACCCAGATCATCAAGACGGTCAAAGAGGAGTTTGGTGAAGATGTTGTAAAGTGTAGGAGAGTTACAAGAACCTTGGGGTACTCCACATTGGATTGGGACAGGGTCAACTGCTGCTGTGGGGGCGAAGACCCACGTCGACCTATCGGACAGGAAGGACCGAATCCAATTGGTGGCATTCTGTGAAAATGCAGCAGCCGAGGAAAGGTGTTGAGTGAGAATTTGGTGGTCAACTAAGTCAAAGGCTGTGGATAGATCCAACAGGAGCAAAATGGCCAGATTGCCCTTGTCTTTGGCTTCGACCATTTGGCTTTTTAGATCCAGGAGGGCAGTTTCTGTCCCATGCCCGGGTCTAAAGCCGGATTGTCGCAGGCCTATTGTAGACGGATTGTCGCAGGATTGTAGACGCCTGGCCCAGCTGGAGATGGTGGGGCTGTTGGCTGTGTGTGAGTGCTTTCCTCAGAGGGCAGAGGCATCAGTGCTATGGGCTACTTGTGCTCCCTCTCACGCAAACTAAGCATCAATTCCTTCTTAGGCCCCTCTGTGATTTCCTCAAAGGCCTTCCAGAGCTCTAATATACCTAGCCTGTTCTTAAGCTTTCTGCTCTTGTGTGTGGCATGTAAGTATGTGCACATATGTTGGAGTACATCTTTCGAGTGAGTGCCTTCTTGTGGCCATGACATGTGCATCTTTCGAGCAGTCCCTTTCACCCACTCAGCATGATGCTTAATTATTGTAGTACCATATCTAGGGGATGCTTTGCAAAGGTGAATTATGGGGTATCTGACATGGTGACAACATTTAAGCAGTGCAGAGCTTGGCACTTACACAGAATAAACAATGCAAATAGTGGTCAGCTAACCAATAATCAGATCTGAAATATTCTTCATAATTCTCTCACACTTTTCCCTTACTCACACCTTCTCCCCACTTAAAATATACACCACCTATTAAATCAGTTTTCATTGTCTGGGACCATGCCCCAATGTCCGCATCCTACCTCTGGGTCAGAACAACAAAATCCGCTCACAACACACATCAATTGAATCAATTAAAACACAACACAATACAATAAATTATGGCTGTCTTCTGTTTTTTTTCTATTGCCCCGGTTTATCCTTATCTCTCAATCTCTTTTACTCTATACTCAAAAGAATGTTCGGCCCTCGGGGGCCCTACTGCACAGCCTTCTTTAAGACCTTGTCAAGGGTTATTCTTCATCAACCTCACTGTTTCTAAAATATCACACAATACATTTCCCAGCCCCCAAACATTACCATGCACATAGCATACTCGCTTACATCTCTGGATCTTTGAGGATTCTGGGCATTGGGGTCCCCTCAATCTGCCAGCTCCTCCTTTGTTTCCAGTCAGAGGTGGAAGAGGAGGTAGGATTCCACTCCAAAGCAGGCTCCCGCTGTCCTCCTGTTAAGTAGTGCACCAAAAATACTGCTCTTCTGTCCAAAAAAGAGAGGTGGGAGGGTCCCCTCAAAGTCCACAAAAACTCCAAACTGTACTCTGCTACCAGATGTAAACAGAGGTCTCAAAAACAGTACAGCCCTCTACCTGATATTTGCCAATAAATAGACAACCCAGAGTGGATGGTGGTATGCCAAATGCAAGGTAACCCAGTTTTATTGGAAGTATGCAAAAGCTGGGGTGAAAACAAAATCAACAGTAAAGCTCTCTCTCCAGATTCTTCTCTGCTTTTGAACAGAAAACACATTCATATAATACAAATGAGTAATTCTGTCATCATAATCATTGAACTAAGAAAACCTATCTTTACTGCTCATTGGTCCTAATTGGTAAACTACATATAGTATCTATATTTCCCACCCTACTGTTTAGGTTACTCTCTATCTAAGGTCGCTCCCATAAAACCTCAAATAAAAAACTGCGACTCCATCATGCTTGAATATTATTGGTAAATTCTAAATTACTGCGGTGAAAAGGGCATATGCTTATCGGTTTAACATGCAGTGACACTCTCTGTGAACTGGCAGCATGATTACATGTGTATGGAGTTGGCAGGAGAGGACAAGCGTATTGACTTTGTTCTTAATTAAATAAAACAGCCTGTGTTATCGCCGCCATGGTGTCTGAATTTCAAGGACTTTGTCCTTGCCCAAATTCCAGTTTTCCATCCCTCCCCGTCCTGCAACAGTAAATTACACTCACCTATTGAAAAGCCACTTAAAATATCTGCAATACCCTATTCCAAGTGTAAAGATAAAACTTGAGTTCAGTTGTCTGTGTCTATTCCATGATGCCTTCACACAGCCTAGACAATTTATAACAAAAACATCAACATGCTCTACCAGGTTCGGCACAAACCATTCTTCCCATATCAGAGCTGCAAGATTCTCTTGTTTAGTGTGTGCGGGGTAAGGCAGCTGTTCTAATGCTACATTTAGCAATGCAAGGGGCATAACTGGTTTGCCAGGGCTGTCCTGCGGCCACATTGCATCTGTGGGGGACAATGAACACCCCCTGCGTATCCATAAATCCTGCTCTTCTGGTGGATCGTGTCCCTGTAATTCAGTGATTTGTGCTATGCGCAAGGTATTAAAGGCTTCGTTCATTACCATGCTGTGCATGCGTCTGTATTTATTAGGTGTTGCGTTAAATTCAGATACATCATGTAAATATGTGTTTTTTTACATGTTTTATTATGTAAAAATCAAATCTGCACCATTATTGTGGGCTGCGCACTTCACCACAGTGATGGCTGATGGGAGCTGTAGTGCATTTATGCTCCTATCCAATAATTGAGCATGTTGCACTGGTGTGCCGTCTGTGCGTTGGAAGCCCACTTCTTCCAACACTACAGTCCTGCATGTACTGTTGATGACACATAGGCGGATACAGAGTACACTTTTACTTTCTCATCCGTTTCAAGTGGTACAATAATCTGTACTAATTCTGCTGCTTGCGCTGAATAGTGCCGAGGCAATTTCGCACTTGCCCCTTTCTCAAAGTTGCCATTCTGTTTCACGTTTACCACTGTGGTCCGCGAGCGTCTTTCACCTGTGCTCTGGTCAATCGTTGAAGAACCATCAAAGAAAAGAACTTCCCCACCTAGTAGGACATTTTTTCTGACATGGGGTTTATCATCATGGGCTTCAGTGTACTTGGTGCAATTGTGCACATGATTTTCTTCTTCTCCTGGCTCTGCTGTGAATGTGGCTGGATTCACTATTCTGAACCTGACAATTTTGATCGCTGGGTATGAGATGATCACCTCATATTAGGATGCTCTCTGTGTGGTCAGTGTGCTCTTCGGTTTTTCAAGAATGGCGAGTATGGCATGCTCCACATACAATGATACTGAACAGCCCATTGTAATATTGGCAGACTTCTCAATTGCAAAAGCTGCTGTGGCCAATGATTGTTCTCAAGGATAATTGTCTCTCATAACTGGATCAAAGATCCAGTTGTAATATGCTAGTAGTTTGTGTCCGTGGGCAGTTGTTTTGTGAGGACTGCTGTCATTACCACTCCATTTGAATGAGGAAATAGGACAAATTCTGCACTGTAATCAGCGATCCCTAGAACTGGTGCTGTGCATATTGTCCCTTTTAAATTGATCAAAAACATCTGTCATTACCCCTGTCCAGACTTTTCTGGGACATTACGAGTGCTGCAGTAAGGGGTTAACAGCGCTGGTAAGGATGCCGGTGCCGTTAACCCAATCACCTGATCCACAGAGGGAGCTGGAGCTCTCTCTGCCTCTGCAGCAGCTGTCCCCCATCTGCACTCGATCCTGATCCTACCCGCATCCTAGCAGGTCGAGCCACAATGAAGCACTGTTCACTCCTGGTGGGCTGCTGTAGCTTGTAGGTAAGAGGATACCCAAGCGTGCCCACACAGCATTTCTTTTTTGAATTTCGGCGTGAAGGAATACTCGATCCTTCGCCTGCTCTTAAGATGGCCGCCCGCGCTCCTGGCACCAGAAGCATCACGTTGCCCAGCAACGCATCAGGGATTTAAATCCCTTCTTCCTGCCGGCAGGCAGAAGCCGGCCCGCATCCGGCAAGGCCCGCGATGATAAGGCCCTGTTCTACGCCTGTCCCCCCCATTTGCACCCGATCCACAGAGGGAGCTGGAGCTCTCTCTGCCTCTGCAGCAGCTGTCCCCCATCTGCACTCGATCCTGATCCTACCCGCATCCTAGCAGGTCGAGCCACAATGAAGCACTGTTCAGTCCTGGTGGGCTGCTGTAGCTTGTAGGTAACAGGATACCCAAGTGTGCCCACACAGCATTTCTTTTTTGAATTTCGGCGTGAAGGAATGCTCGATCCTTCGCCTGCTCTTAAGATGGCCGCCCACGCTCCCGGCACCAGAAGCATCACGTTGCCCAGCAGCGCATCGGGGATTTAAATGCCTCCTTCCCGCCGTCAGGCGGAAGCTGGCCCGCATCCGGCAAGGCCTGCGACGATAAGGCTCTGTTCTACGCCTGTTGTGCGCCGGATTGCGCTCTACTGACTCGATCAAAATCTTCATAAGGTATGATTCTCCTGCATCTGAGCCTGCCCCTGCCAGGGACCCCTTTTCACGCCAGAACTCGAGGTGATCTCACCACCCCCTCATTTGATTTGCTATCCACTGGAGGGGCAAAGCAATCCACACCCAGCCATCCACTTCGGGACAACCCTTTCTCACGACGCTGCAAGCCCTGCATACTGCCGCCCAGAAAGAGCCCGTCGCCCACACTGCATTTTGTCCCAATATTGCCGTGATCTTGCTGCCCCCATTGTATGAGCCCATTGCCTTACCTGGGAACCCTGCACTTGGGTGACCCTTTTGGTCTTCTGTACCTGTTTGCACATGCCTCTTTGGCCTTACCTGTGAATCCCGCATTTAAGTGAACCCTCTTGGTCTACTGTACCTGTTTGTATATGCCATTTTAGCCTCACTTGTGAATCCTGCATTTAGGTGAACCCTTCTGGTCTACTGTACCTGTATGCACATGCCATGTTAGCCTTATTTGTGAATCCTGCATTCAGGTGAACCCTTCTCTTCTACTGTACCTGTTTGCATATGCCTCTTTGGCCTTATCTGTGAATCCTGCATTTAGGTGAACTCTTCTGGTCTACTGTACCTGTATGCACATGCCACGTTAGCCTTTTTTGTGAATCCTACACTCAGGTGAACCCTTCTGGTCTACTGTACCTGTCTGCACATGCCTCTTTGGCCTTACCTGTGAATCCCGCATTTAAGTGAACCCTCTTGGTCTACTGTACCTGTCTGCACATGCCACGTTAGCCTTATCTGTACACACTTTTGCTTCTAGCCCTAGTGTCTTTACTGCCTCATTGCATTTTAGTCAGTGCACTATTCTGAATTTAGGCCCATTGCATTTCAGTTAATGTACTATTCTGATTCTAGGCACTGCCCCATTTCAGTCAATGTTAGGAATTGTCACATCTAGGTGCCCTCTGATGTATGCACTTTAGTCAATGTTAGGAACTGTTAACTCTAGGTGCCCTCTGATGTATGCACTTTAGTCAATGTTAGGAATTGTCACATCTAGATGCCCCTGATGTATGCCAACTAGCCACCGACTATCATAGTCTGGCCTGCTACCCACCAGCGCCACGAGAATCCACCTCTATCTACAGACCATGATCTTCTGGCTCACTCTAATCATGTTCCCATTCTGCTTAATACAGACAACGTACCCTGTAGCAACAATAGCTACATAGCCCACCAGGACGGCCTGGCTAAACTAGGGTACCCCAGACACCACCCCATCCCATGCCCCACTCCGTTCCTAACCTCCGCATCCCCCTTCCCCTCCACTAACCACCCTCCCACCTCCACCTCCATTGCCATCCATGGCCCACCTACCAACAGCCACCCCAGCCCCATTGCTAAGTGTAACTAAATTAAACCGACCACCAAACCTCCTGCCCGCTTTAGGCCACCCGGCCTAACCACCCCATCCCTTACTCCCAACCTCACAGCCCGCAATGACAGATTAGGCTACAGGCTCCCCACCACAATTTCTAGACCCAGCTCCAAAGCTTACACCAAAACTAATACAAAGCACATTGCCTCGAACAAGCCCACACCTCCCCCACTAAAAGGCACCCTACTCAACGTCAGATCCCTGGCTGCCCGCCCCACAGAAATTGTAGACATTATCCTTACCAACGACCTTGACTTTCTCGCCCTAACAGAAACCTGGCTTCATGAGGCGTCCGGACCCCATTTATCGCTAGACATCCCAGACAAATACTCTATCCTCAGAGCGGACAGACCAAACGCCAGAGGTGGAGGTGTAGCGATCATTTCCAAATACACCCTAGGCCTTAGACCAACCGACACAGTCGCACTCACATCCTGCGAGTTACTCACAGCCAAGCTACAAACATCCCCCACAACCACGATCACCATCTACCTCATATATAGACCCCCAGGCCCCTCTGGGACCTTTGAAGAAGACATCACATCCCTCATCACCGAAAACTCCAAACCATCAGCACAAATCATGATCCTCGGAGAATTCAATCTCGGCTACCAAGACCCGAACGATGCACATGCTGCATCCCTAGCCAATGTCCTAACCGGTCATGGTCTTACTTAACTCATTGTACTCCCTACCCACCAAAAAGGCAGAACCCTTGATTGGGTAGCAACTCACAATTGCAATACAACCTGCAAAGACCCCAACCTCATGCATGGACCGATCACCACATGATCCCTCTTGAGGTTAACACCAATCAGGCACTGCCCAATAGGCACCCCATGGCACCAGCATGTCCCACCAGGAATAAACGCAACATTACTGCTGAAGCCCTACTACCACTGGTCTTACCTACCCTCAATGCTCTCCCAGCCAACGCTGACCTAAACCTGCTGATCGACACCTTCAATAACTCCATGGCTAGAGCAATGGACACCGTTGCCCCTTTAAAAATACGCAAAGTTAAACCCAAAGCTCATCTGAACTCGTGGTACACCCCTGAGCTCAAAATACTCAGGAAAGAGAAAGCTAAGGCTCATCACACCTGGAAGACTAACCCCACCGCGGAAAACAAATCCAACCTCACAAACGTATCCTCACTTTACAAAAGCGAGATAATCCGGATCAAAAAAGATGCTTACAACACCAGGATCACTCAGGCAGGATCCTCCTCTAAGGAATTATTTAAAATTCTGAAGGAACTAGAAAACCCTATTTCACCTCCAGAAACCTGCCTGAAAGACAAATCCTGGTGCACCAACATCCAGAACGCCCTCAACAATAAAATTTTAGGACTCCAAACTAAAATTGAATACAAACGGCAACAACTCTTCAACAATAAGGTCACCAACCTTAACCTACCCACACCCAACAACACTAGCGCAGGCTTCTCGTTTAAGAAAGTCACCATCCCGTAAGTTCAAAAAATCATCACCTCCCTAAAACCCTCTAACTGTAAGGGAGACAGCTGTCCGGCACAGATCATAAAAGATGCAGCCAGAGAGCTCTCCCCCTTCATTACCAAACTCATCAACCTATCCTTCACCAATAACTCTATCCCCAGCAACTTAAAACAATCATGGGTTCTCCCACTCCTGAAAAAACAATCCCTCGACCCAGCCATACCCACCAACTACAGGCCCATCACCACAGTCCCCTCCTACTGAAAATCCTGGACAGAGTTGCCTACATCCAAATTCAGGAATACCTGGACAAAGACAAAGGCAATGCCGCAATCCTACTCCTACTAGACCTCTCAGCGGCCTTTGACCTGGTCAGCCACAAAGTCCTCTGTAATCACCTTGCCACCGCAGCCCTCTTCTCCTCCTCTGCCATCACATGGATACAATCCTTCCTGGCTGTTAGGGAGAATTCTCTGTTTAGGCTGAATTTCCTAACCTAGTGAGTCCCCCACCAGCTTTGCTGGATTTTTGGGGTTTATTTTTTTCTCCTGCCAAGAGTGAGACTATTTTACCCTGACTCTTGGGCATGATTTGAGTGTGTTTCTTTGAATCTAGATGTGTTTAATGGGCTATGGGGTCTTTTACCCCATAGGGCTTCATGTGTTTTTGTGATGTGTGTTACACAGCACCCTCAGTACAGTAACACAGGGGTGTCATAGTGACCCCCCAGTATAGACTCCATACCCTGGGACTAACTACCCAGGGCATGTAAAGTCACCATTGACTTTACTAGTCTTAAATTCTGAACAGAACCATACAAACCATCATATTGGGGACGTACTGGCTGGGGCAATTCAATTGCCCCAGGGTCTGTTAGTCGAGGGGGCACGTCTCCGTCTCCCCTGATCGAGTTTTGGCTGGTGGCAGTGGATACTACTTTTTATATTCAACCACAAATATTTTCCTATGGGAGTTCCCATTGTTTTAGGCTACTATCTTTATTTAATTATTTACGGTAGCCTCGAACATACCGCCGGTTTATTTAATTAATATTAATTCTCCGGTTGGTATTTTTTGCCAAAACTTGATTCTAAAATGGCGTTTGTGTTGTCTTCTGTGACTCCAACCCAAGTCGAGCCCTTTGTTACACTTTTTGGCGGGCTTCTCCACAGAAGCCCTCCAAAGTGGTGCCACTCTGTCTGGGGTACTTAGGAGGGGTGGAGGGGGATTTAGGCACCCTGGACTGAGTTGCCTAGGCAACTCAAGTCACTCTCCGTCCTGATTGGCCCAAGTGGTGAGCCGGCCGGCTCACCACTTAGCATGTTTGAGTGACAGCTAGGCTGAGTGAATGGGGGTTTTCTGCATAAAAGCAGGGCTTTGGGGACTGGAACTTCAGAAGTAGCCACAGGACCTAAGAATCCGACGAGGGAGAAGCTGAGCCGACCTGCCATGATGACACCACCGGTGGAGCCCTGCTGGACCGTCTCACCACTTTTCCCAACGACAGAGGAGATCTCCCGCCGGAGAGTCTTCTTCCTTTGACTGGTGGGGATAACCAGTTTCACCATCTTTTCACCTTCCCGACGTACCTCGTGGCCGCCTTGCCTGTGCCAAGCACCCTGGCAACCAGGATACCACATTTTACCACGACCGCGAACAAAAGGTACCACCTTTAACCGGAAAACTCTGCGGCTGGTTTCTTCCCTGGCAGTGCAACGACCTTCATCTTTCCTCCAAGTCGAGATCTTCTCTTCCCCTGGACGACGGCATGACTTGCACCCACTGCCAGGAACAACTGCCACGGCTGGAGGATCCTTCCCACTTAAGGTACCGTGTCCCGCCTGGCTTCCCTTGCTACCGACTGTACGGGGTAGATTTAGCCCCCGGCTTTCGAACCTGGGTTAGCCTGGGACACCCTGACTAAACTTTCCTAAGCCTCTCTAAACTCTTTTTGAACTCTCTGCAAGACTTTCTAAGCCTAGTATAACTGTGTAATCTTGGGCGCACTTGTCCTCTGCTCTCTCTAAGAGTGGGCCCAGCCTTTGGACTTTGGCTCACCAGTGACTTTTGCTCTTCTGCCTTGCTAACAGTGTTCCTGAATCTTAGAGTGGTGTACCTTTCCCTATTCTGTCTTTTCCCCTCCCTTTCTCACAAACATATTGGAGTGCCATCTAGTTAAGCGCTCACCTCTGTATGAAAATAAGTGGTGTTTTACTGAGACTTATCTGATAAGGAAAAAGGGGTGTATATATTACAATAGTAACTGTGTTTAGAATATTTTACAAGAGTGCTGGAGTGTTTCAAACAGTGTGTTTTTTAATAAATAATTATATACTTTGATACCAAAGCTCTGGTCAGTGTTTGCTTGTATTGGTGTGTCTGAGTGCCTATTGTGTATACTTTGCATACTGCCTAACTCTTCTTGAGAGAAGTCTGACTGCTCAGCCACAGCTACCAGGTAGATCTGGGTGGTATAGACTGCTACCAAGTGGGTTTACTGCTAACACCTGTAGTCCTAAATCTTTTGCAGTGTTCCCTAAGGGAACTGCACAGGTTTCTGCCTAACACTGGCAAACAGAACCATGCAAGTCTTTTCTACTACAGCTGCAGCAGACCCCATCCCCATCACATGCGGGGTCCCACAAAGATCCTGTGTATCCCCCACTTTGTACAACATATTTACAAAGCCTCTATTTGACCAACTGGACCGTCTGGGTGTCACCTACACAAACTACGCAGATGACACCCAGATACTCCTCACCATCTCTGGTAATTACCAAGATGACTCTGCCCGGATCAACAAAATATTCTCCATCATTCAGGCATGGATGGCCTCCCATGGCCTCTTGCTGAATGATGAGAAGACAGAGCTCCTAATCGTCGGCTCCCCCAACACTCTAACTAAACTCTACCCTAGCTATAACAACATCACCATAGATGGCCATGCCATCCCCATAGCCAAAAGCGTAAATATCCTTGGTTTCTATCTAGATGCCAACACCAACCTTAGCAAACACACCAATATGACTGCTTCAGCCGCTGCCTATACCGGCAAGCTCATTAGGGCCAGAAGACCTTTCCTATCACCCAATAGCGCCCCTCACCCTTGCCAGGGCCCTAATACAATCCAAACTCGATTACTGTAACAGCCTGTACCTAGGTGCTAATCAATCCGTACTCAACAAGCTGCAGGTAATACAAAACAACGCCTTGCGCGCAGCCCTCAACATTCCCAGACAAGAGCATATCTCTGCTACTAGGAAAGCCTGCAAATGGCTATCCATACGCCAAAAAATTGATCTAAAAACCATCTGCCTCACATACAAATCCCTCAACCACCTAGCACCACCATATCTAGCTAATAAATTCACCCTGAAACCCGCCACCAGATCCTCCAACACTCTTTGCTTATCAGTGCCCAGGTTCCACCTAAAAAGAGCTGGAGGGGTAAGCTTCACAGTGCTTGCCCCCCAACTCTGGAACTCCCTACCGCTTAACATCAAAACTGTTGAATCCGTCCAGATCTTTAGGAAGCAGGCCATCAACTGGCTTCTAAACAAAGAATAACGCCATTAACACCAGACCTTGTGGTAACTGGCTTAGACACTGTATTTATATTGAAACTGTATATTGTACGCATTTGCTCTTGTTTACTGATCACTGTATATATATGTATATATTATAAACTTGTACGAAGTATGCAAAACTAAGATACTTCTTAACGCTGTAACCAAATTCTTAAGCGCCCTTCTACCTCTGGGTTTGGAGCGCCATACAAATATAATAAACAAACAAACAAACAAACCCCTTACCGGCGCATTACAAGGTCCCTTAACGGGTCCCACTAAGGCCAGTTGGAAAAACCAGCCATCCTTAGCAGGAGCCGCTAAGGGACCAGGGAGCTAATAACGGGCGCGTTATTAACGGGCCCGTTATTAACGGGCCAGTTATTAGATCCCTCTCCATTCCCATTGAGTCCTATGGGGGCTCGAATGGGAATGAGGATGGGTATTTTGAATGGGGATTTACCGGGTCCTCCAAGGTTGGAATGACCCGGTAAGTCCCCATTCAGGGAACCCTGACCCAGACACGACTTTGGAGGCAGCCATGGCGCTAATAGCCCCATGGCTACCTCCAAATTCGTAATGACCCCCTTTGTCACTGTCATCTTTCTGAGCTTCTTTGTGTCCTTTAACAGGGGTCTGATGTATGTACTGTAATCAAATACCCATGACCTGCAATAATTTCAAAGGCCAAGGAATTGTTGCATTTCCCTCACTGTTTTTGGTTTAGGTATTTTCATGATTGCTTCTGCTCTCTATGAGGTCATTGTTCTCCCTTCTTGCAATATCAACTGACCTATCTATAGGACCTCTTAATGGGAATATTTTAATTTCGTAGTGTCCATTTCATAAACCTGCTCTGACAAAACTTTTTTCTACACTGCTCTTCTGCTCTTCTGTCTCACTGCATATCGGAATGCCATTCACATACTGTATCACTACACTGTCAAGGTGTACATATACTAGGTCTATCTGGAGGGCCATATTAAAGATTGATGGCGACTCACATTAACTTGGGGTAAATGAGTGTGTTTCCACTTCTGATTTCTGTTCGATAACAAGATTGTGAAGAGGGATTAAACAGAGAGCAATCTTTAAATCACTGTAAAATATAAACAATTGGATGGAATAATACACAATGTTGTACCTGGATTCGGGATAAATGGAAATTCTGCTTTAACAATATTGTTTAGGGGGTGTAAATCCTGAATAAATATCCACAACCCCCGTTGCTTTCTTTCTTTCTTGACTAGTACACCGCTGTGTAACATGGGGATTCAGTTAGCACTAATATTCCCAGTTGCACTAAAGCGAAAATGGTGTCATAAATACCCTCATCTGCTTCTTTTGATTGTTCCTGGCTTTAGTTTAATTTTAACTTCACCTACTCCTTTCAATAGGCCAACATCATATGGACAACAAAAGCCTGAGGTCGTCCACAACAAAGACTTTGGGCATAGGTGACTGTGGACCACCAAATCTAAAAATAAAATAAACAACTGCCTATGCCAAACATTTAAATACAGATTGTGTGGAATATCAAATCGTTTGCAATATTTACTGACAATATCAGTATTAAATAATCATAATAACCAGAGATAAAGAGCAAGCAATGAATTGTAATAACGACAACATGGCAATTCACCAAATTATAATAGTGAAAAACATGTGTGTAATGAATAGCAAGATGTCAACAATTGTACCAACGATAAGCAATATTAGTACCCGGCGAGAGTCAACCAGAATGTAAAACACATTCTGATTGGCTCTTGCTGGGTCATTACCCGGCCGGGAATCCTTCAGCCAGGATTCCATGGCCATTGTTCCTGGCGGGAGGACTGGCAGTCAATGAGGAGGCTCGAAGCGGGGTTATCCCGGCTCCAAGCCTCCAAACGACTGAGAAGCTGCCATCGCCCCCCGCCGGGGACTCGGGAATGTTTTTTTTTCTTTCCTCCCCCTGCCTCTCTACCCTCCCCGCCCCACTTACCTTCTGATTTGTCCTTTTTCAGGAGCAGGAACTGAGTTGTTGGATTCATTGTCATGTAAAAATCAAATCTGCACCATTAGTGTGAGCTGCGCACTTCACCACAGTGATGGCTGATGAGAGCTGTAGTGCGTTTATGCTCCTATCTAATAATTGCGCATGTTGCACTGGTGTGCTGTCTGTGCGTTGGAAGCCCACTTCTTCCAACACAACAGTCCTGCATGTATTGTTGATGACACATAGGCGGATACAGAGTACACTTTTACTTTCTCATCCGTTTCAAGTGGTACAATAATCTATACTAATTCTGCTGCTTTCGCTGAATAGTGCCGAGGCAATTTCCCACTTGCCCCTTTCTCAAAGTTGCCATTCTCTTTCACTTTTACCACAGTGGTCCACGAGCGTCTTTCACCTGTGCTCTGGTCAATTGTTGAAGAACCATCAAAGAAAAGAACTTCCCCACCTCGTAGGACATTTTTTCTGACATGGGGTTTATCATCATGGTCTTCAGTGTACTTGGTGCAATTGTGCACATGATTTTCTTCTTCTCCTGGCTCTGCTTTGAATGTGGCTGGATTCACTATTCTGAACCTGACAATTTTGATCGCTGGGTTTGAGATGATCACCTCATATTACGATGCTCTCTGTGTGGTTAGTGTGCTCTTCGGTTTTTCAAGAATGGCGAGTATGGCATGCTCCACATACAATGATAATGAACAGCCCATTGTAATATTGGCAGACTTCTCAATTGCGAAAGCTGCTGCGGCCAATGATTGTTCACAGGGATAATTGTCTCTCATAACTGGATCAAAGATCCAGTTGTAATATGCTAGTAGTTTGTGTCCCTGGGCAGTTGTTTTGTGAGGACTGCTGTCATTACCACCCCATTTGAATGAGGAAATAGGACAAATTCTGCACTGTAATCAGCGATCCCTTGAACTGGTGCTTTGCTTATTGCCCCTATTAAATTGATCAAAAACATCTGTCATTACCCCTGTCGAGACTTTTGTGGGTCATTACGAGTGCGGCGGTAAGGGGTTAACGGCACCGGTAAGGATGCCGGTGCCGTCAACTCCTTACCGGTGCATTATGAGGTCCCTTAACGGGTCCCACTAAGGCCAGTTGGAAAAACCAGCCATCCTTAGCAGGAGGCGCTAAGGGACCAGGGAGCTAAAAACGGGCCCATTATTAACGGGCCCGTTATTAGCTCCCTCCCCATGCCCATTGAGCCCTATGGGGGCTCGAATGGGAATGGGGATGGGTATTTTGAATGGGGACTTACCGGGTCCTCCCAGGTTGGAATGACCCGGTAAATCCCCATTCAGGGAACCCGGACCCGGACACAACTTTGGAGGCAGCCATGGCGCTAATAGCACCATGGCTACCTCCAAATTCGTAATGACCACCTTTGTCACTGTTATCTTTCTGAGCTTCTTTGAGTCTTTTAACAGGGGTCTGACATATGTACTGTAATCAAATACCCATGACCTGCAATAATTTCAAAGGCCAAGGAATTGTTGCATTTCCCTCACTGTTTTTGGTTTAGGTATTTTCATGATTGCTTCTGCTCTCTATGAGGTCATTGTTCTCCCTTCTGCAATATCAACTGACCTATCTATAGGACCTCTTAATTGGAATATTTTAATTTCTAAGTGTCCATTTCATAAACCTGCTCTGACAAAACTTTTTTCTACACTGCTCTTCTGCTCTTGTGTCTCACTGCATATCGGAATGCCATTCACATACTGTATCACTACACTGTCAAGGTGTACATTTACTAGGTCTATCTGGAGGTCCCTATTAAAGATTGATGGCGACTCACATTACCCTTGGGGTAAATGAGTGTGTTTCCACTTCTGATTTCGGTACGACAACAAGATCGTGAAGAGCGGTTAAACAGACAGGAATCTTTAAATCACTGTAAAATATTAACCATTGGATGGAATAATACACAATGTTGTACCTGGATTCGGGATAAATGGAAATTCTGCTTTAACAATATTGTTTAGGGGGTGTAAAAATAAATATCCACAACCCCCGTTGCTTTCTTGCTTTCTTGACTGGTACACCGCTGTGTAACATGGGGATTCAGTTAGCACTAATATTCCCTGTTGCACTAACGCGAAAATGGTGTCATAAGTATCCTCATCTGCCTCTTTTGATTGTTCCTGGCTTTAGTTTAATTTTAACTTCACCTTCTGCTTTCAATAGGCCAACATCATATGGACAACAAAAGCCTGAGGTCGTCCACAACAAAGACTTTGGGCATAGGTGACTGTGGATCACCAAATCTAAAAATAAAATAAACAACTGCCGATGCCAAACATTTAAACACAGATTGTGTGGAATATCAAATCGTTTGCAATATTTACTGACAATATCAATATTAAATAATCATAATAACCAGAGATAAAGAGCAAGCAATGAATTGTAATAACGACAACATGGCAATTCAACAAATTATAATAGTGAAAAACATGTGTGTAATGAATAGCAAGATGTCAACAATTGTACCAGCGATTAGCAATATTAGTACCCAGCGAGAGTCAACCAGAATGTAAAACACATTCAGATTGGGTCTTGCTGGGTCGTTACCCGGCCGGGAATCCTTCAGCCGGGATTCCATGGCCATTGTTCCTGGCGGGAGGCCTGGCAGCCAATGAGGAGGTTCGAAGCGGGGCTATCCCGACTCCATGCCTCCAAACGACTGAGAAGCTGCCATTGCCCCCCGCTGGGGACTTGGGTATGTTTTTTTTTTCTTTCCTCCCCCTGTCCCTCCACCCTTCCTGCCCCACTTACCTTCTGATTTGTCCTTTTTCAGGAGTGAACGCACTGGGAATACTTCTGTTCCCAGCGCGTCCGTTCCCAAAGGCTGCCATGGAAAGGGAAAACAGAATCTGTTTTCCCTTTCCTGGCGGCCATTTTCTTGATCATTTCTTTTTTCTGTCCTGAAACGCTGCAGCGTTTTGGGACAGAAAAATAATGCTTTTACTACCCCCGTCTTGCGGGACAGGGTACTAATAGCAATATGCCCCTCGCGGCAGGGGCATTACTGAGTCAGGTAATGCCCTGGGGCCTTCATTAAGGCCCTCCCTTCGCTCAGGCCTATAACCATGGGCCCGGGGTATTACGTGACTCAGTAATGCCCCCACCACTCGAGGCATATTGCTTAAGTAATATGCTACAATGAATGTTACCTGGTGGGTAACGCCACACAAATCAACTATACACCAACACACACCCACACACTTACAGACACATATCACAAAAAAACAAAATCCACTTGGACAACAAAAACGTAATGTGAAAACCTTAATTCTACTGTGCAAACAGATGCAATTAAATGTGCTAGGTAGCAGTTTTGATCCAGTTTCACATAAACAGGCTGTACTAAATAACAACCAATGGCCCTTATTCTGCATGAAATGCCCTATTGTTCAAATAGCCACCCGAGCAACAATTTGCGTGACTATACCTTGTCACTTTAATAAATGTTTAAAAATGTGCACTTCACTAAAACTGCCAACTCGAGTTGCGGCTGTTGTGGTTGAATGGTTGATCAAACCAACCTTCCTCAGGGCAAAACACATAATAACATGAGCTATATGTGACAGCACCCAAAATAAATAATAAACTCAATGAGGGTCGTTAATGCAAAATCTCATAGCACCTTTATTACACCTTTCCAATATTACTGGCCTCTACAACAGTATTTGGGTGCAGTGTGCAGAGATATGTGACATCCCAGCATGGGTCACTGTGAGCCTGCACAGCTACAATTACGCACATTTCACTCTACATTGGTCCATTTCAATTGCACACGCTGTATTTCGATTTACGAATGTTCTCTTTTAGAATTTTTCATTGTCGGAGACACAGGTTGCTGACGACTGCAAACTTCACAAGATACGCACATTCCAACTTTTGGATATTGTTTTGTATTGGCGTACATTGGACAGTACCTGTCTTCCGCCTCCAGATAGCCCCCCTATTAGCGATATGCTAGGCACCCAGAAGATTTATACCTGTCAAGTTTATAATCACATACTAATTGATTCATAATGGAGCAGCGTTATCGCAAATATCAATCATATTGATTAAGCTTCAAACCATTTTTCTCTTGTTTAATTGGTTTAGATGTATGTTGCAGTTTACAGTGTGAACATTTCAATTGTTTCACCAATTGATGTGCACTATAGACTTTTGATTTGTTTCCATTCTGTGCACTTCTAGTATGTACTATTCAAATGTGCACTCCAGTTACACTTCTTCCACCACCTTTAGATGGCACCCACATTAGACACAGCATTTGTATGGGGAAAGCCCACGTGCGCTTGAGGCTCTATGATCAAATTGGTTTATTTATAGAGCCACCTTAGGAACAATGTGTCTGGGGACACGTAGAGGTGCATCAAGAGATGCATCAAGAGATGCACTTATAAATAAATAAAAACAGAACGGCACTGCCAGCATGTAGACCCGGAAGGGATTTTTTATGTGTTCCATTAGAATTATTTGTCCGCCCGTATCCAAACATGAAAGAGACACTCAAGCGCCTTCTCTATATCCGAATAGACAAAACGGGGGGGGAGGGTGGGGGGAATTTGGAACATGCCCGAACACTGGAAACTATTGAATAGTGGACAGTAGAACCTCACATTAGGGTGAGTGAGAGGCTGCCCTTTTTTTTCTTTGCCTTGTTTTGTTTCGTTTAGTTCGAATACCTCTATTCACCATCAAAAGGCACAGTGCGTTTTTCACTACGCATAAACTGAAAGTACAGTGTACAGTGACTTTAAATCAGGTTAACATAAACATGGGTGTCCTTTGCTCTGACATAGGACAGAGGTTGCTCTCTTTCCCCACTTTGCCTCCTCTGACCCTCCACACAAGGCAGCTGTACTAATCGTATATATTCTTCCATGGTGGACTGCGAGAGGAGGCCGTCATTGAATGCGTTTTGCTCATGTTCTTCTTCTGAGAAATATGGCCCTTCATCTGCCGATGGGTTATCCAAGGGGTACCCATTTGCCAAGTTCGCCTCAATGTTATGTAAGTGGTTATTTGCAGTTTGAGAATTAACTTGCAAATCATTTAGTAAAGTTGCATGTTGATTCATTTCCGCCTTTAATTGTGCCAAAGTTTCTGAGACAATCATATTTATGACAGATGTAAGGCCTGTTGAGCTGGAATGGCTCCAAACAATAAGGACACAACGCTGGAGCTTGAGGAATCACAACTTCTTTATTTGGAAACTTAACACAAACTGAATCCCTTTTCTCATCCCCACTCCTGCATCATCCCTTACGTGGTCTCAGGGCCTGTTTTAAAGGGACAGAGCCCACTAATAAGTCCCACTAGAGTTGAATCACAACATTCTGCTTCTTTAGTAAGTTCCAATAGAATGCCAGAATGCACTTGAACATCCGCCTTCGGCAGGTCAAAAATATTAACCGGGGAATTCAGCACAACATTGGATGCTGTCAAAGTAGGTCCCTGGGGCCATTTAAATTTTCTTTAGGTGGGAAATTGATCTTAAATTGAGCTCCATACCATGATCATTGAAATGAGGTCATCCACATGTGTTTCTTGTTCTAATAAATTTGCCTCTGTCATGTGCAATGAGTTTGTAAAATCATAATTTCATACATTCCACAGACTTCGGCTCCACCTGTTGGGAAAGAAATCAGTAATTTTGTGTTTAATTGAGGTTGTTGATAGTGTATAATAATTTCCATTCTCAAAGTCTTGTCATAGCCTGTCATGGCTAGGTAAGAGGCTTGAGACTACATTCAACTCATTGCCTCCGTTAGTTCCCATTGCCAGTAATATATTGTTGAACATTTTTTTAGCTTGATTGTCTTCCTCTGCTCCTCTTGACCATGCTATATGTTCTATTTCAATAGCCTTTAGGTCGTCACGGACGTTGCAGCTCTAAAGATTGTAGACACTATTCATATCCACAGTGCTACTTCGTGTCAGACAGTATGCTTGAAATCTTAAAGGGGAAGTTCGCTCAAAAATGTTATTGTCCCAATCGTTTGGGCATGTATTTTTAAGCATACTGTAATCGATCTTAACATTTTTTCCTATGCATTTTACCTTAGTTTTCCTCACTTTTACACATGCGAAAAGATGGGTTGGGTGCGGCTATCTTGTGCTAATCTTATCCGTTGCTGCATCACCCTAAGTTCAAGTGCCCTCGCAGCAAGAATACAGATCGCCGCCCCTGAGGCTGACATCACTAGAAGCATACGGCCCTTTTCACAACACCAATGCACATCTCGTATAAACGTTCTCTGTGCGCAAGCTATTGACACGTCTCCATGGAAATGCCAGGACGACTCTTTCCTCAACAAGAATAAACAGACCCTTTCTGAACAGACAACATTAGAATAGCTTTTTCAATCGTTTCACTGTATTTTGTTTTGACTGCTTGTGACTCGATCTGCCCTGTTCTGCTATCGTCCTAGTACAAAGACCCTGCAAACAGGTACTTACACTACCAGAACTGGTTTCAATCGTTACTTGCATTTTATTTAAATATTTGTCGTATAATATCAGAGATACAGCGCTACTAGTACAAGCCTGAGTATTCCGAGGATGAACTAATGGAAAGAGAAAGATACGTAAAGGATGGGGCATGGGACGATAGTTGGGAAGATGAATCACCGGAGCATGAGCCTGAGCCTAGTCGCATGGAAGACATTTCCATCTGGTGTACCTCTTGATGCTCGGCCTACATAGCCGAAGAAGACACACCACCGCTATGCGTTACCGAGCTGCATGACTTCAGGGCAGCCTGCCTCACAAGGTCTGTGTTGAATATTATGATGGTGCTTATGCACAAGATTCACGCAACAGTTTAACCTCGAAATCCAAGTAACGAGTGTATACTATAGATGTGATGTCATTTTGACATTTCATGCTCTTCTCCTACTTTGCCGTAACTTTGATTGATCACTGATGAATTAATTTAGTCTGTAAATTGAATACATTTCCCACGTATTTTGGAAATCAGAGTGTTCATCGTGTATGAGGCTTTTACTTTCAACTAAAGAACAATATTTCTCTGTGGCCCAAACCGTTCTGGCTTGAATGGGTGTTCACTTTTGTAATGTGTCGAGACTTCAAAGCATTTTTTCCATAAATAAACTTTTTTAAAGTCACCTATGCCATAGAATTTAGGATGCATTTTCAAACAAGGTGGTTCACTTATAAGGTTCATTCAATTAAAATATGTATGTTTCTATTTCACAGATGGTACAGGCTGGTGGCCTACGGTTCATTTACATGGCGGCTTTAAGGGAAGCTTGAATTCCGCGTTCGACAAGTAAAACCTGCCTGTGTCGCTGGAGCCATTTGTGCTAAATTCCTCAGTGACAGCGGACTGTAGAGGGGAGTTTCACACACTGTACTGCAACCTCAAGTATACAATGTGTAGTTTGTTTATGCCATGAACATCACCAAATTCAGTCAAGAACATGCTCAATCGTCTATGAGGGTCATAAAGAATGGTTGATGCCCTTTTGCCCTCCCCTTGTCTCCATCCATCCCCCCTCCAGTATCCATCCCTCCAATACTGTCTGGGTGGGAAAGGCCAAGGTACCAAACACCATGTACAATGCAAAGGGATCCTCCAGACTCCCCTCTTCAAAACCCAGTGCCAGCAATCAACATATGTTTGTGTCCCTTCAGCAGTGTTCCGGGCCTTTGGCACTCGCCTCATGCCCATTCATTCCCCCTCCAGTATCAATGGCAGTTCACACCTATGGCCGTGCACTCCCATGGGGGCTGGATGGGTGGGAACATTCCAGTTGCCAAACACCTTGTACACTTCAAAAGGATCTTCCGAGACCCAGTGTCTCCAGACTAACCTGTTCAAGTGCATCCACCTCTTCCTCACTCCCCAGTATCGATGGCAGGTCGCACCTAAGACCATGCAATTGAAAGGCAGCTGGGTGGGTGTGAACAAACAAGGCGCCACAAGCACTTGAATAGCTAGCCTTTGTTTAGCATTGAAAATATGCATTACGTCTTATACAAAATTATGCAGAATCTTTGTTTTTGTATTGGCAATAAAAGTCAGTGGTTTTTCATAAACATAATAATAATAAACCAAACAAGATTACTGGGTTTGTCAGAAATCAACAGGTGTGCATCATTATCATAATTTTGTACTTTGTACATATGTTTTTTCCCATTGACAGTGTTCCGGGCCTTTTGCGCTCAGCAAGTCCCCATTCGTCCTCCTCTCTAGTCTCAATGGCAGTTGACACCTATGAACAGGGTCGTACTTGGCCATGAGCTTGTCTCGGGCACCAAGAAAAATGTGGCACACAGTTCAAAGTTGCTATTCATTCTTCCCAAAAGTGAGTATTTTTCTGAAAACGTGATGCAAAATGTGCATTTGAAATAATATATAGTCAGCATAAGTGTTCACTACTACTAGATGAAATAACCCATCAAACTGGCACACATGGCCCAAAAAAGTAGGTCACATTCATTACCAAACAAAACACCCACACAAGCATTTTTCATTTGTGTTTCAACCATGCGCCCTATTGCCCTATAGGCTGTACGAGCTGGCCTATGCATATGCATGTGTGCTCGCATATGGCACATGTGAAACATTGGCATCGAGTCTGAGTGGGTATCAATGAACCCGTCACACATTCACATACACACCCACTTTTCTAAGCCTTTATAAACACCTTGAAATTTACCAGGAGAACATATCTGAGATCTACAAGGTATATTGCCATCCAGCTACCTGTTCCCCGGATACCTGTTCCATGACTACTTGCTCCCCCACTTGCTGAATGGGCTAATTTGTTTGTCCAAGTAAGGGTAGGTCACCTATTTACTTCTTTATGTTCTTGGCTACTGCCCTCAAAGTTTCAATAGATTTCCGCCTAATGTACCCAGTATTGTAATGTTCATTGATCTGAAAGTCTTCACCATTATCGTATGTTTGATGTACTTTGATCTTGGTAAATAGCACATTGCACCACTGTGCATTGTAATAAAATGTAATGTTTTGTGGTCCATGTTTGCAAGCATGTTTTCATTTAATGCTTGAAAGTTCGTTCAACGGACGAGTAACACATTTCGATTTGCGGTGTAGCACTCTGTTGATATGATATGATATGATATGGCATTTGTAACGCGCCTATACACAAGTGTTTCAAGGAGCGACGAGGCAGGGGGGGGGCAAGGGGAAGACAGACAACGATCCTACTAGGCCAGGTGTCATTCAGATCGTGCAAGTGCAGGGGTGGGGGTAAGGGAAAAGTGCAAGGGGAAAGGAAGGGGGGGGAAGTTCAGTACAAGGTAAGTAGCGTAAAAAAAATAATAAATAAGGCCAGCTGGTGGCAAGTGCAAGGTAGATGCAGAACCAGTGCTGGGAAGGGGGGCTGTAAGGATACAGTGACAGTCCCGCAGTACAGGGGGGTGCCAGGGAGGCAGTGCAAGTGGAGAGTGGCTGGGTCCTGGACCGAGGTCACAGAGAGTGGCCCAGTTGCAGATTCAGAGCAGATTCAGTGAAGAATTCAAGCTGTTCAGCAGGGGAGAGGGAGAGAGAAAGCAGAAGCAAAGAGGAAGGTTTTGAGGTGCTTCCAGAACCGGAGGTGGTTCTCCTCAAGTTTCAGGGAGGCAGGAAGGCTGTTCCAGAGGGAGGCCCCTGCTGCAGAGAGAGATCTACCCCCAGCTCGTTGCTTCGAGAAGTGGCTGACCCTGAGGGAGTTGGAGACGGATGAGCGAAGAGCTCGGGAAGGAAGATATTTAGGAAGAGAGAGTTAAAGGTAATTGGGCCCCAGGCCCCAGAAGGCCTTGTGGACAATGCAGAGGGTTTTGAACTTAATCCTCGTAGCCACTCGGAGCCAGTGTAGAGATTTCAGTCCTGGAGAGATATGGTCCCTGGGCTTGAGGCCAAGGACAAGTCTCGCAGTTCTGTTCTGGATGAGTTGCAGAGGGCGGAGAGTGGAGGCAGGCAGATTAAGATAGAGGCTGTTACAGTAATCCAGCTTTGAGAGAACCAGTGCTCGGGAGACAGTGAGCTTCTGGGGGAAGGAGAGGAAGGGAAGAATACCTCTGAGGAGGTGCAGCTGGTAGTGTGACTTCTTAGAGACGTCTGATATGTGAGGAGAGAAGGAGAGTGTGGAGTCGAAGATGACCCCAAGGTTTTTTGCCTTGCAGGTAGGAGCAGGAAGGGGGCCAAGGGAGGCCGGCCAGAGAGCTGCAGGGAAGGAGGGAGTGGGTGTCCCGATAAGTAGAATCTCAGTCTTACTGGCATTAAGGCAAAGGTCATTGGCGGCACACCATTCCTGGATAGCAGACAGACAGTCAGAGATGAGGGAAGGAGAGGAGGAGGCCGAGGGTAGCCTGAAAATGAGCTGGTTATCGTCCGCATAGCACTGGAAGTTGGGGCAGAGAGCGGCGATGCGGAGGGCAAGGAGTGCCAGATACTGGTTGAAAAGCCAGGGAGATAGGTTAGATCCCTGGGGAACACCACAGGAGGAGAAAAAGATGTCAGAGAGGAAGGACCCCAGTTGGACCTGGGAGGGTCGATTGGAAAGGAAAGAGGTCAGCCACGCCAGAGCCTGACCAGTGATACCCAGGTTATCACGGAGACGGTTGAGCAGGATGGCATGGTTGACAGTGTCAAAGGCAGAGGAGAGATCGAGTAGAATGAGAACACACAGAGTGTTGGAATCGAGGTTCTGTAAGAAAGTTATTGCTGTGTTCATTCGACTAGGTTACACAGGTTTTCTTTCATTATTTAAAACAAACTTTGCAGACAAAGCTGTGTTATAATTCCTGTATTCACATTCATACAGTATTATTTGTTATAATTATTTATATTTTTGTATACAGATTTTACAGACTTTTCAAGAATGCCTTCACGTATCGTTATCGGTTTCCCTTCTGTGAGCCCTGCCAAAACTCAGGGCACATTCCTGCATACATTCCCGAAGGGTATTGATTTAATATGAAGATGGATTACAAGTTGCTGTTTTCCAGTGGACGAGATTGAAAGTAGTGCCCAGGGTGTCTTGGGCGACGTGGTGGCCAATCATTTCTGTCTCTGCAGCCTACACTTTACTGCCAATAAGTACGAAGAATCAAAGTACACAAAAAAGTGTTGACACATAATTCTTTGTAAATTGCTTCCAAATGCAATTTCTCACTCAATTTCGGCACACGCTGGCTCAGGTGAGTGGTGGAGATGAGCTTGTTATGTTTGTTTGTATGTAGGAAGACGGTTGGCATAAATAAGTATTCTGTATGATCTCTCATTTTATTTCAAGTAGTATATTGAAAAGGTTACTTCATGAACGGGTTAGAGCTTTCTGTGTTGAATTACATCAAAGTTGTACTACTCAAGTTTCCATAATTACCAGATCAAACAGAATTTTGAAATGTCACACTTTAGTATACTTCATCTATCCCTGCTTTCTCGAGCCTATAATAAATCAATGAATTGTGACCCTTAGTAAAAACTACAATAGTGCCCTTTAAAGGTTGCATAATGTTTTGTTTGGCATATCTTCTTTACGTAGCACACACTGATGGAAGCACAGACCCTCATGAGTGACAAACCCACTGACACGTCTAGTATCCCAATGGTGAGCCTTACCGACTTGCACAAAGGGATATTTTAGAGCGTTGGATGTGGCCACATTTCTAATAGTAATTTACCTTTTCCATTGTACTATTTCCTGATGATGTACTGTAAATGAAGGAGCAATATTCTGCATCAATTACTTTTCCGGAGTCAACATCAACCTCACTCGCCTATCAAATAATTATATTCCAATCATCCTTTACATGACAATGAACTCTGTGCGTGTGTTATGCTTGGAATTTCAACATATTGAAAATGATTATGTATAGTATTGGTTATTTACACAAAGTGGCATGTATGGTTACCTCTCTGTATGCACCATTGTCTGCATCTAATTTCTTCAGTTTCATTTTGGGTTTTCATCCATATTAAAACAAGTACTCTGCTAGGGGGGATGCTGGCACTTCCACAACCATCACTCCCTCCTTTGCAACAGGTCTAGAGTATGAGGTATGCACACTTACAGTTCCCTTGATAGAATGAAAGTAAATCCTGCAAAGGATATACTTTCAGACTGAAATGCATGTAACCTTGCACTTTTCTGATTTTGGTTCTAATGGTACACTTCCTCCTTAATGCAGAATAGATTACAAAACAAACATTGCAAAGCAAACTACTTTTGAAGGCGACATTACAATCACTATATTTTGCATGGTGATCTCAGATCAAGTCCATGTGTCATCTTGGAAGGTTATCAGGTGAAATCTGAAATGTATATTATGACCAATTCAGGTATACTGTTTTCGCGGGTATGTTCCTACAAATGTTGTATTTGTTTTGCAACAACAAACCTTATAGTATGCGGTTCCTTTCTCATTTTAAACTACTTTGTGCAGAAGTTCTCTGTGTGATGAAAGATTTTAATTTTCAATACAATTCAAGGAATGTACTCACGATGTGGAATTATAAGAGGCACATGGACCAGAGGTATACACACCCTAATGTGAAATACAATTGGATATCACATTGCATTAGGAATACATTTGTATACTGTTGTACTGTTTTCAAGTCGGTCAAGTTGTTTCTGTTTGTAGATATGTACATATGTGTGTTTGCCTAGAAATTAAATTTGCTTGATTTAAACCATATAAAAACGTCTTTTTCAGCTTGATGTTGCGGTCAACAAAGAGAAGGCCACGGTTTGAAAGCAGATTAAGAAAAAAAGAGTAAAGAATAAACCAGTTTGTTATGGAGAACTTTTTATGCAGATGTTTTATTCATATGAGGTTTTTGTTGGAAAAAAACGTATCTGCTTTATGTGTGCTATAGATTGAGCATGTTTTTCTATACATCTGTTAGAGGCTCAAAAGTAAGAGGAGTACAAAGACTCAGACAACAACTGAAACTAAAGTTGGTGCTTGCCAAACAGATTTCTCAATGGAGCACCTACTATTTGAGGTGCAGCGTGGTCCAGTCAATGTTCAAACTTGTGATGCATATGTCCAGTGGCTGGAAAATTAATGGAATCTCACCTGCAAACTGTACAAGGTTACCATGGACCATTGCTACTTTGTGCAAACTCAATGTTACCTGTTTCTCCAATTCATTTGGAAATATCACAGCCTGAACTAACAGAGGCTCAAGCTTAAACGCGATTGCCTGAGGAATTTGCTCAAGATCTCGACTTCAGTTTGTCCACCACCATCGAGTCACAAAACACAGTACTGCAGGATGATTAGCTATTAAAGGAGCAAACATACATTGTATTTGACAGCTGCCTGCTAAAGATTGTACAAATGCTGAAATGTGCCCATACATCAAGAGGGATCATATGCGGGGAGCTACTGGTGAATGCGGCTCTTATTCCGGGATTGGTGGTAGTCATGGTGCTATTTGCGCCATGACTGCCACCAATAATGGGTCCGGCAGAGGTGTAGTTCAATGGGGACTTACCGGTGTAGTCCGACCCTGGCAGGACCGGTAAGTCCCCATTGAACATGCCATTCCCCCTTCCCATTTGAGCCCCCATTCCTCATTCCCCCATTGAGCAGTCAGACAGTCATAGATGAGAGAGAGAGGGAGAAGAGGTGGCTGAGGGGAACCTGAAAATAAGTTGTGTGTCATCCCCATAGCACTGAGACTTTTGGAGCATTGTGCGGCAATGCAGTGTGTGAGAGGTGCCAGGTTTTGGTTGAACAGCCAGGGAGAAAGGTTAGACCCCTGGGGAACACCAAAGGTAGAGAGTGAGATAGACGAAAGGAAGGACCCAAGTTGGACCTGGGAGGGTCATCTGTGAGGAAAGAGATCCGCCAAGCCAGGGCCTGATCGGTGATAGCCAGGTTATCACGTAGATGGTTGAGCAGAATGCCATGGTATATGAGAGAGTAAAGGGAGAAGGAGGAGAGGACAAGGGGTTGGAAAGGATGTCCTGGGTTTCAGAGGTGAAATGAGAAGACAGGGTTGTGTATAGAGCATTGGAGGGGACAGGAGAGGTAGAGACTGCAGCAAGATTGGCCAGCTCCTTGCAGAATTTAAAGAGTTTGGCCTATTTGTTGGTAATCTAAAAGTAGCTATTGGTTTTGACTTCCCAGGAACTCTCCTGTTAGGTTTTCCTAATAAGGTTATATGCTCTGTTCTGTGTACCTTCAAGAATAGTGCTGTGGTTTTATAAATGGGGCTATATATAATGCGATAGTTCTTTTTTCACCCAAAATGTATCCAGGCCTACTCTTATTTAAATAGACCATTTTATTTACAATAGATAGTGCTTCTGTGTTTCTTTGGACTGTTTGAATTGCAATTTCATTTTTACTGATTCTACAGCCCTCTCCCGCATGCACTCCCCAGCTATTCTCACCTTTTGAAAACTGATCTGCCGCCAAGGGCACATCCTACTAGAATACTGGAAACCAATTCTTCATCACCTCAGGCCCCTTCCTGACTTGCTACAGCCTTCCAAGGAAGAACCGCTTTTTGCTTCAACGGCGCGATCGTGCACTTTCACGCACTACTGCAATGTTGAGCACAAGGCTACCCACTTTTTACGGCTGGACTAGAAAGTTAGGGAACAACTCCTAGAAGTTGTGTAATGTTCCTAGTTTGTTAAGCAACCCTTCACTGTACAGGTTGTGGCTGTGTATTCATAATTCTTTCGCATTATGAAGCGTATTGTATATATCTTATTTAGTACAGTATTGTGTGTGGTAACTGTTTTTACATAACTAAAGTTTACTCGTATCTACTGGTCATGTGGACAATAAATGTATAGATATCTTTCATATACACCTGTCTAAAAGTAATTTACATAGCTGTTTGTAACTGTGCATGGTTTTCTGAACCACTTGCACGCATCAGCGTCTTGTCTGATTTGTGATTTTTTTGTGGCTTTCTTTCACAAAATCGAAACCTACCCATCTCTGGCTTCAATCACTGAAAAGAGGCTGCTATTGTTATTTGGCCTTGATTGAAAGTCAACAACTGCTCAGAGGACATAGGGCTAAGAACCTTAGGGTCATCTTCGACTCCACACTATCCGTCTCTCCTCACATCTCTGACGTCTCTATAAAGTCACACTGCCAGCTGCCCCTCCTTAGAGGTATTTTTCGTTTCTTCTCCTTCCCCCAGAAGCTCACTGTTTCCAGAGCCCTGGTTCTCTCTAGGCTGGACTGTTGCAACAGCCTCTTTCTAAATCTGCCTGCTTCCACTCTCCGACCTCTGCAACTTATCCAGAACCGGACTGCAAGACTTGTCCTTGGCCTCAAGGCCAGGGCTCGTATCTCTCCAGGACTGAAATCCCTGCACTGGCTCCCAGTGGCTGTGAGGATTAAGTTCAAAACCCTCTGCATCATCCACAAGGCCTTCTTGGGCCTGGTGCCTCAATAACTTCAACTCTCTTTTCCTAAATATCTCCCTTCTTGAGCTCTTCGCTCATCCTCCTCCAACTCCTTCAGGGTCAGTCGCTTCTCCAAGCAATGAGTTGGTAGTAGATCTCTTTCCTCGGCTGGTGCCTCCCTCTGGAACAGCCTCCCTGCCTCTCTTAAACTCGAGGAGAACCATCTCTGGTTCCGGAAGCTCCTCAAAACCTTTCTCTTTGCTTCTGCTTTTTCTCCTCCCTCCTCTCCTGACCTCCGAGTGCAAATTGAAACTGCACCGGCTACCTGGACACCCTCTGATCTCAGGACCAGGTCCTCCCCCACCAGCATTTCACACCTGCGCTGCCCACCTGGCAACCCCCACACCTGGGGACTGTCTCTGTATCCCTACAGTCCCCCTCCAAGCCCTGATACCTGATGTCCGCACTTACTCATGCACTTGCCACATGCTGGCAGCTACTTACTTATTTTTATCATCTTGCCATGTACTGCACTTTCCCTGCCCCGTTCCCATGCACTTGCACGATATGAATGACACCTGGCCTAGTTGGATCGTTGTCCGTCCTCCCTATGTTCCTCTCCTTTGCCTCGTCGTGCCTTGAAACACTTGTGTATAGGCGCGTTATAAATGCCATATCATATCATATCAAGGTTTCGAATACTCTCAAAAAATTATAACATTTACTATATTGAAAGTGGACATACGAAAATGTAGTTTCCATTTCTGTGATCTGTTGTTCGGAGCGGTTACTCAACATGACACAGAGAGAATGGAAGTTCCTGACATTATGTAAGCTCAACTATACATAATATGCTTGCAATTCAAAATGGCATGTGTGCTATATGCATAATAAATAATTCAGCGAATGTGCAATGTATCCAAAATAATGGACACAGTACGTTATGTTGAATTATATTTATACAGCGCACTATAACAAACTGAGGGCTTCACCTGCAGTTTGTTTATCTATCTAGTAATGATTGTTATTTGTGTATAGTTTAAAGAGGAGTGAATAGAGGTTTGATTATTCATCGACGACCAGCAAGGCCAACCTGTATGCAGGCTAGTGATATCTAAACCGCTTTGTCCCGTGGAATATCCTGGTGTGCTGTCACCATTGCATCCTTTTGCAACATAAAGTAGGGGTTGGGTAGAGGGGTGGGGGCTGAACATTTTCCATTGGAACTTGGTACTCTTTTCAATCACTAATCTTCCCAGTTCGTTATAATGACATCTGCCTGTGGTTCAACATAAAACGTTACTATCTTTGTCCTTCTATTTCTGCATCTGATTCTCCATCCCATTGTGAGCTATACCTACTTGACAGAACTAACCCTTCATGCACGTCTTGGTCTCAAATACTCCCCTCTGTTGTCATGTGTGTGTTCATGATGTGTGGTTTGTGTTTATGATTAGGTTTCATCCGGTTCTGAATTATAGTAACATTGTTATATACGATTACAGAACGGCTACTAAAATATATTTGTATCCTATCATCTACACAGATGTATTGTACCGTTCTGCGTATGCCATAGTTTCCAGCTACCGTCAGATGGATTCTTCAATCATCACTGGCAGATAAGCCTAAATGGGCTTATTGCATAACCATTATGTGGTGATGACCGACAGGTGCCAATCTGCCCTTTGGCGGTACCAGCGATAAGGAGCAACCTGTCAGCGTTCACGATGTAACAACGTGCTGAATTGAAAGCATTGCCCCTGAAAGTGCAAAGAATCCATATCTTCTCACGAAAAAAAAAACCATGTGCGTAATCAGAAAGCTTGGCTGGTGTAACATAAGGACACACAGAAATTGGAGTACTGGGATTAATCAATCGTTGATCGCAATTGGCGGATCATGATGAAGTTATAAAGAACATTTGAAACATGCAATGTTTGCTAGCTATAACATGTATGGCAATAACATATTGTTCATTTTGTGGACTTAATATTGTCTTGTGAGCATTCCTTGATCAATAAAAGCACTTGTTACATTGCAGACCATTAATGTTTTATTAAAAAAACATTGTCTATCCTATTTTGGACAAGAAAGAAAAGTTACGTGCTGTGATAGTATGTGTGTGTTTATCTTCCTAGTTCTGCATTAAGTGACGTCATGGTGTGGGTGATGACTGGGCACGTTTGGCTATGCTGGGCACGAGTGTCATGAAAATAGGTGGAGCATATCATTTGGCCTAGTGATGTTAGCCTCAGGGGCGGGTGATCTGTATTCTTGCCGCGAGGGCACATGAACTTAGGACGATGCAGCAACGGATAAGATTAGCACAAGATATCTGCGCCCAACCCATTGTTTTTGAATGGTAAAAGTGAGGAAAACTAAATTAAGATGCATGGGAAAAAATGTTAAGATCGATTACAGTATGCTTAAAAATACATTTTACGGGACAGTTACATTTTTGAGTGAACTTCCCCTTTAGTGATTTATCGCAGTGCTGTCTCACCACACTTGCTATGTGTTAGTTTCCGGCAACACTAGCAACAAGCATGGGTATTTTGAAAATATTTTATTGCGACTATTGTAGATTCAGTTCAAGCCAGTTTTACCCGTGTGTTGCGCACATTATGTAGCAGAAACCCAAGTATATGCTCACTCTTCACTTGGCAATGTCAGCTTTCTGGATTCCTTTAATCACACTGAGCAGCTAAAAATGCCAGGATATGACCTCCTTAATTACCAATTCTCTGTACCTCCTGGACTTCCTGCAGACCACTGCTGACCGCCACTTCTTTTCCCACATCGGCTCACGCTCCGCGCAGGGAACAGGCTTATGTACTGAAGCCCACCTCTTTCTGTGAAGGCTGAATGTTTCTGCTTAAAGGCAAAATGCAATCAAATCAAACTACTCGTATTTCAGCAGAGTCTTTATCGGACAACATTACTTTTTTATTCCTCGCCACAACAGCATGGCCGCCTTCAGTATCAGGTGGGAAGATAATCTTAACCAATGAATTAACCAAAGCTTTTCTTGATCTGAAAAACATGTAAATACCTTTGCTAAGTTTGCAATTAAAGAATGCATTGGACAGGAGAATAAGTTCTTAGATCTCAATAACCATACAGGGTAACAAAAACATGATAGGATAGATCTCATCACACACCTCACCAGAGGGTTGTTGTAAAATATCCCTAAAGACAGTGATAGTAGTAATCTTGTCATAGCATGGAGTCAGCATTTTAATGATATGGGGAACATATATGAATGGAAGTAAGACTGGCACAGTCGAGTGCTAGGACTACAAGGTGGAGTAGGGTGCTATTGAGTAAAATGCACGTCACAGTGTAATGGAGAAATAAGTTGGACAGAAAAAGGGTGAGGACATGAATAGACCTAAAGAATAGTAGGAGTAATTTGAAGAGTGGCTGATGATATTTGAACAGCAAGCCAGCAAGACATTGGGGGGCCAACGTGCTAGAGGAGAATGGGATGTACAGCCTGCAGGTCACAATGTTTTGAATGTTAATGGGAGTATAGAGAGTATACCAAGAGAAGGCTAGTGGGGTAGTCATGGTGACTGACTACTAGGCTGGGTATTAGTATTTTAGTGGAGTGGTAGGTGAATAGGGGGACATATTTTTCTGATGTCAAGTGGATTCAAGCTACACATGATCGCAGCTGATATTATGAGAGAGAACCATCATTTTGCAGGGCTTGTTGGATGTGAAAGAAAGTCTGCGGAAAAGAAAAGGGGAGACTGAAGAAGTGGTCGGACCAGCTGTGAACAGGACTATGAAGAGCCCTTCAATAGTCAGCAGCCAGAAGACGGTTAGAGAAGCAAGAGAAGACGTGTGAGTGAAAGTTGAGAAAGGAGAATAAGATTTGGGTGTCCTCATCAAATAGGCAGTGGAAGAAGCCAACGATGAAGAGGGATTTGCATAGTGCAGACCTGATATCTAAAATAAAGTTTCTTATAGGATTTTGTTTTTCTTTAGTTTCGGTTTGCCTTATGTATTGTTAAGGGTTTTGTCAAAGGGCTATTACATAACTTGGGTGGTATCTTAGTATCGTGGTAAAGTGGTAGGACCGCGTATTTATAGTAATCCCCTGTATGATGGGACAAGACTCCCCCTTCCCTAATATTTGTATTCTCTTTAGGGTTGACTGTAAGTGCAGTCTAGCAGACTTTGCACTTGCAGTGACAATGTTTTTCCGGTTGCTTATTTAGGAAACCGGACTACCGTCTTTGACGGATCTGCTCAGCTGTCAGCAAGCACAGCTGAGACATCGCACACATACAATCTGTCTATCTATGAAGTCACAGTAAACAAATGACACAACTCAAATCCCGGGAATAATGTATCAAGACGTGCAGTAACTTTTAAAATGTGAATTTACAATTGTAGTTACCGATTGAAAAACAGCAAATTGAATAGTGACACAAAATATTCATGGGAATACAACTCAGCAAGAATAAACAGGAAGAGAGAAAATTAAACATGATAATATAGTGTAAGTTTCACCCACTTTGACCTTGGGTCGTGAACACTTGGCAAGAGCTACATTTAGCATGAAATACAATTTCCTCAAATGACATTTAAAATGTGCTGAATTCTTTTACATAAAAATAACATTTCCATAGCTATCTCAGAACATATTTGCAAATGTGCTCCTCACTCTACAAATATACTCACATGAAATATGAGCAAGGTTCTTTGTTGTCCTGCCAGCATGCAGCAGTATCACGACTCCCATGCTCAGGCAACCCAAAGACAAGGCCACGACCTCCCTCTGACCCGATTTCTTGGTCAGCTGCCTGGGGAATCTTGCCTCACTGCACTGCCTGTCTCTGCCCTCTCTGCTCAGCTGACGACAGCACTTAGGTGTCCTCTGGGCAAAAAAAGAATGCCTCTCCACCCCTCCTTCTAGCTAGATTTATACCCTGGGCCTGTCAATCATACTGAACCTGCCCTCTTACTTGAAATCTTACATCACCCCAGCTGATCTTTCTAGAATCATGGCATTTCTCTCTCCAAACACCGCCTCCCAAATACAATTGTATCCACTACATCCTGGAGCACAATAGCCTTCTGAATGAAAAGACAGGCAATGCTTTTTGCATGTACGTTTAATATCACTGAACAAAATCAGAATCAGACACCTGAATCACATTGCACTGCTCTGTTAAGGCAAATCATTAATCACTGGTAATGTTATTTGATGGGAAAGTGAAAGCTGATTAATGTAGGTTGGCATAGGTATTCAGTGCAAATTGGATAGATGGCCCATTCACCATAAAATAGATGATTTCAAATGTGCTCAGTGCATTTCAATTTGCTGACTGTCTTTGCATTCATTTTACTGCCTCAATTGAAAGCAATGTCATGTACTACAGCATCCAGTTTATTGCCCCCCCAAAAAATGATGCATTATCCTTCCCTATATACGCCATCCTTTTTCTCATGTAGAAATCACCTTCAACATCACTGCAAGAGAAACAAAAATCAACCCTTTCAGAATGCGTGTGCCACAGGGCATCTCTGCTTCCCAATTGTCAAAATGCGCACTAACATCCTCATCTTAATGGTGAGAACAACCAGCCATCTCCCCATTAACACAATGGGAACAGCCACGAAAAATAAGAATAACAAAAAAATACATGTGTATCTCTCAATGAAGTGTCCATATATAAATATCCATGAATAAATGGGAATGTCCATATTTCAAAATAAACATATACCTTAAATCATAGGCTCATCACTTATGTACATATTCCATGGGACAAACAATATTCCCCCAGATACATTGATGACTTATATCATTGCATCAATAAATAGTATGTATATACTGGAAAAAAAAGTTTTCTTTGTTTAAAAAAAATAAAAAAATGTTTCATCCTCTTTTATCAACAGTCCGATTTCCATTTTGGTGGAGCACAGCACAGCACTATGCTCCATAAGCAAGAAATAAAAACAAACAGAAGTGAAGATAAATAAAACAAAGTGAAGATTCTGTGTTTTTAGTTCCTGGTGCCCAGTATATACAGGACCATGTCTCCAGAATGTCCCGTCCATTAGTCTTTGCACAACCATTGCACATAATGTTGTCACGAGTAGAACTCCTTCAGTCCAGCGCTCCATGGAATCTCCCCCACAAATGTCATCTTTTTTGTATCTCAGCCTCCTTATCTTCAACCACTTCTCTCAGTCCAGGGGCCTTTCCCAGGACCACCCATCCCATGGCATCCTCCAAAGGTCAGGCACCCTTGCCGGGGCCAAGGAATTAGTCATCTAAAGTAAATAGAAAATTGGAATCATTGTTAATAAATAGTGGCTCCATGGGGTGTTCTTTCCACACTGGAACACCTGGAAATAAGTTCATCAACACAATCCAAAACAACATCCCACATCAGGCAACCAAAATAAGTCCATAAATATATGCCCCCCCCCCATTATATTTCTCCATCTACCAAAAAAGTAATTCCCATTGTATCTCTTGAAAAGCAGGTGTATTTACCTTGATTCCTCTGTTAACTCTGTTTTTACTGCATTTATTATTTTCATTCAACTAGTCTCAACTTGCTCAAGCCTTCTCACCTCATGTTTCGGATTGCAGGGATTCATCTGATTTACATGAACAAATTGCTCCACTGTTACTTCACCTTCCTTTTTGACAATTTTGTACACTACAGGGGAGACCTTGTCTAGGATTTCAAATGGCCCTTAACAAGCTGCCAGAAATGTAGAGTTTTAATGTTTATTTTTTCCAAAGTGATACTTTTAAACCCGATCACCTACCTTGTATTCTCTTACAGATGTCCTATCATACTAGGTTTTTGCACTAGCAGCAGCCCTCTCCAGATTTCACTGCTTCCTCAATTTTTCCACGTATTCATGGATCTTGGAGGCATTCACAAGTATTTGTTCATGCGTCCAGTACAATAAATGTTTTGGCAACACCATTTTTCTCCCTGTCAGTATTTCATGAGGATTGATATGTGTTGCTTTAGCGGGGGTTGATCTAATGGCCATCAATACTAATGGCAGCCGAAGATCCCAAATAGAGCCTGCCTCAGCTACACATTTCTTTTAGTATATCTAATATAGATCTATTGTTTCTCTCAACTCCACCTGAAGATGTGCAGCTTCCTTTTTGCACCTAATATTTGCCAAACCTTGCTTATCAAGGCGCTAGTGAAAGGACTTCATCCGTCTGATTCTATTCTCTGGGGTAACCCAAATCTTGAAAATATATGATTTATCAGTAATGTGGCTACTGTTTGCACACTGCAATCCGGTGAATGAATTCTACCCACCGGACATCAGATACACCACAGTTAATAAATATTTATTTCCCCTGGCTGATCTTGTTAAAGGCCCAACATAGTCGATTTGCAAACCAGACCATGGAAGGTTCAAACCTCTCTTCATTAATGGGGCTCTATGCATAGGTGAAGCAGGCTGAAATTGTGCACATACCAGACACCCTCTGGTGTATAGTTGAACATCTTGGGACATATGTGGCCAATAAGCATAATCTTTCAAAATGTCCAAAGTTTTTTGTGAACCCCTGTGTCCTGCAGTTATCGTGTCATGTGCATGATGTAACATCAATCCCCGAACTGACAGAGGCACCACCCATTGGATTTGACCTATTACAGATTCCCTAATCATCAAACCATCTTGTACCCTAATTCTCTTTTTGTTTTTTAACAACACCCTCAACTCTTCTTTTCCTTTGCAATTCTTTTCAGACAGAGGATTTTGTTCTGCATATACCAAATGATTATACAAGAGTCCTAAAATTGGGTATTCTTTTTGTGCTTGGATCAGATCCTGATCTGGTGCATCACAACTCCATTGCACTACAGGCTGTTTGACTTCTTTTGGAGATTTGGAGCACAAACTTGCATCTACCTGTATTTCACCCATTAGGTGCTCAATGGGAAACAACTCTCCCATTACTGCACCAATTTTGACTAACTGATCTGCTTTGTCATTCCCCTCCTTGTCCTCACCTGGCGGGTTTAAATGTCCACATATTTCTCTCCAGTGTACTATTAAATAATGTTCTGACACTAGCTTGCCTATGGCTTGGATTATCTTGCTATGTTTAAGAGGTCTTTTGTTACATGTGAGCATACTTTTTGCCTTCCAACCAGGTAAATATTCCACAAAACTGTTCCACGCATAATCAGAATCAGTCACCAAAACTATCTCTTTGAGTTGATTTTCAACTGTGGTAGCAATTGCCTTATAGATGGCAGCTCAGCTAGCTCTGAAACCTGACTACTCCTAGCTCCAATTCTCATACTTACTCTTGGAATTTTGTCACATTTAATAATTTAAATATTTCCTATTCCTGCCACAAGTTGTTTTTCTACATTATTATCCACATGATATGGGCATCCATCAACATACATTGTTGGTAAATCCCTGCACACATTCTCATTAAAAGCTTTGTGTAGATATTGTTCAAATGCATTCAAATTAGATTCTATTTCTGTTTCATCAGGCATGCATTCAGCTGCGCAATCATGCAGATCTGCCAGCCCTTGGGCAACTGTGCCCTTTTATTTCTGCCCATATTTTATTTCCACAGGGAATCCCTGTAATTCCAACGTCAAGGAGCTAATTCTGAACTGTGCCAAATTACCTGACCTAATACATTTACTTTTTAGAAACTGTAGGGGTTGGTAATTTGTTTCAATAATTTCAATTTCTCCTTGAATGACAGGGCAGAAATGCTGCAATGCCCAAACTGGTCAGGAGCGCATTCTCACATTCACTGAATTTAGTTTTAACTTGAGATAATGCCTTGCTCGCATAGGCAACAGTTTTGTGATTTAAATCATGCCTCTGAGATAACACAGCTGACATGCATTGATCAGTGAACCCTATTTCTACAAAGATCCTTTATGGGATAGGCCAAACATGGCACCTTCATGAGACATTCTTTCAACCTAGCCACCGCTTCACATTGCTCTTTATCCCATTTCCAGGGTACACCTGCTTCAACAATCTGGTCAAAAACTGAATAATCTCTTCGTAATTCTCAATGAATTTCCTGTTACATCCTCTCATCCCTAGTAAGCTCTTCAATCCTTTCAAATTAGTAGGATCTTTCAACTTCTGTATTGCCTCCACCTTTATTTTGTGGATTCAACCCATGTTCAGCCACCTCATGAACTAAGAAATTCACTTTCTTTTTACACCATTGTGCCTTCTGCAAAGATACCTTGGCTCCTTCCATCTGTAACTGGCCAAGCACATGTCTAATCTTATTAAAATGACTCTTCAGATTCTCATTTTTAATCAGCACATCATCTATATAAACCCTTGTCCCCCTTTAAACTGCATCGGTGAGCACCTTCCTCAAAAATATTCCAAATTCACTCCCACTATTGACATACCCAAAGGGTGTTCGGGACCAGGCATATTGGGTTTTGTGGAACGAAAATGCAAACAAATTTTGTTTGTCTTCAGCCAGTGGCACACACCAATACCCAACTGTAAGATTTAATGTGGTAAATACCTTTGACCCGTGTATATATGCGAGACCCTGATCAATAAATGGAAGTGGCCACCTCGAAATAGGTACTCTTGTTTAACTCTCTTAGGTCTGCACACAAACGCCATTGACCATTAGGTTTCAATACACCCAAAATGGGAGTGTTTGAGGTGCTATGAATGGGCCTAATAATTCCTCTGGATTCAAATTTTTTTATTATCTCAGCTAATGATTCCAAACATACCAGGGGCACCCAATATTGAAACACAAATACTGGCTCCCTACCATGTCCCTATGGTAATGTGGCAACATGCAAATCGGTTAGGTTGCAATCATACGCGTCATTTGCAAAAACCTCTTTAAACTCCATAAATATTTTTCTCAACTCATTCCTCTCCTCTTCATTCGTGCATGCATCTACAGCCTGAACCTGTACCTCTACTGTTTTTGAAAATTCTGGGAAATCCTCTAATGGAGGAATCTCTGTGCTCTCCTCTGACCGTGTGGCTGTATCTCTTTGGAGAGTAGACACATTTAAATATTTTGAAACCTTGACCTCCATTTCAACATGCTGCTTTTCTACCTTATTTTCATTTAAATCAAATAATATGCAATTCTCTTGGTGACAGCACACTGTCTCTAAGGATACACAGACTGAATTTTGAATGTTCCTTTAGGTTGGGAGTCCAAAACTTCTGGCAACTCCCCCTGCAAATTCAGACATCTTTCAGGGATATTCCCAATCACTGCATTACTAAAATCAGCAGTATAATAAGATTTTGTATTGCTATTCCTAATGATGAATTCTCTTCTAAATGAATATCCTGACATCCTTTATTATCCACCAGTATTTTAATGGGTCCATCCTCAATCTCAACCAGGGGCGTATACTCACATTCTATCCCTTGCTGCCTCATGGATTAGTTTAGGCATACAAATGCATTAGGATCCCTCATCTGCTGTCCCTTTCTGTGTTTTAATGTTATGGTGACTTGTCTGGAGAATGCAGGAATGGTAACCTCCTTCTTCACCTGTAGCTCAATTGCAATGGTACCAACTGTGCACAATTATAAGTCTGTCTCTTGTCTTCAAACTCAGGTGCAGGTCCCTCTAACCTGGAACACCCATATAATTAAGGAAGTCCAACACCATACACGTTCTGTGCATAATGTTGTTTCCCAAATAGACATCTCTCCGTGTCCCACTCACTACCCACACATTGTAACATATTATGATATATGAAAAAATGATATTATTTGGGCCAATGGTAATTTATAGCATGCATCTTCCTTAAGACTCTATTCCCTGAGTCTGGATCATCCAGTTCAAAGACGTGTTGTTTTTTTATTCTAATTTTTGGAATCTCCTCCCTGTCTATTATTCTCTGGAGTATTTTCTCATTAATGAAACTACTTTCCTGCATAAGTGCTAAAGTGGCCTTTACTATTTCAGAATGACCATTTACACGGATAGGGATCCATGGCTGCCCATCTCCCATTAGTATTTCAGAAATGGTTGAAGTGTGTTTTTCTGTGTTCATATCTGAAATGACAGGTGGCTTCCCTTTTGCCTCCATCAATGAGGGGCGACAACCTTTTCAGGCAATCGGTCCCCAACAGAAAAGGAATTTCACTGCCAGATGTGATCAACACCTCCTGTCTCATCCTGTGTTTTTCTATCTTTATGTCAACCTCAGTGACACCTTCGATAGGTATCTCTTCACCAATGAAATTGTTCACAGGGCCTTCATTTTGTCTTACTTTGATATGATTTTGTGGGGATCTCCCTTCATTGATACTTTTCATGAACTCTTTGTACATGATCGTGGCCTGTGCACCCATGTCAATCATTGCAAATACATTGCACTTATCTTCCACAGTGATAGGAGCATAATACCTGTCCTCAACTTCCTCCAACACACACAAACAGTGTGCATTTCTGCTGAATTCAGGACTCATCTTTCACAGGCTCTTTTCACTTTTTGCCAAACACAGGGGAAAGTGAAATTATAAGTTTCCCTCCTTTTGCCCATTTCTTTTTGGGAATATTTTTCGATTTTTCCATGTTCCAAACCCATCTGGATTGTAGCCGTCGTCCGCCACTCTCATCGGGGACCACCAGTGTTCACACCACAGTTTTTTGACTGAACATCCTCACAAGAATCATGTGGTAGCTTGTCATTTTCTAGCTCAGAATACCTATTTGCATTTTGTATGGTGCTTGTCCTCTCAGTCTCTTGGAATATGTGTGGCTCAAAGTACTCTTCAGGTGACTGGCCTACACCCTCCTTTTGAGCACTCATTTCTCCTGTCTGGATTTCCTCAGTATTCTGACTATCGAGGGAGGATATTGTAACAAATAATCCTACCTCTTTATCAGGTGTTTTATTGTAGCATGTGATGACCTTTTTAAAACTGTCTCTCTGTTCTTTTGGATTTTCTTATTTATCTTCTCTTTCCTGTCCTTCATCTGAACACACCTCAATAGTTTGATTCAACTCTAAGTTGAAACACACTCCCTTTTTGTGTGGGTGTGTACTACTTATTTCACTTTCATTGGTGGGTATTTTTATGTTTGAATCAGCAAGCAATTCAGGACCATTACACAACATTGGAACATGGGATTCTGTACTTTTATCATTGCAGGAGCTATTACATATTCACTTGTTTGTCAGAACACACAAGATCGCTCATGTGATCTTCTGCACCCTCAATTTGTGGCTGTTTTTGAACTGCACAGAGTTTTCTTATCTGCCCAGACAACATTTTAACCTGGGCCTCAGGGCATTGAAATCTGTCAATTTCCCTGGATTCCTCTCTTTGCGGCCTAAGCCGGTACTGGTTAAATTCACATTGGTTGGATCTGTTTTGGTATCTCTCAGGAGATTGGTTCCTATATGAGTTATTTCTGAGTTATTGGTTCATAGGAGGTGGAGAACGCGATGTGATCATCCTTTGGCTGTGGTTGACTGGTGGTGGTGACTGATTATAATGGCACAGGACATAGTTCATGTTTTGTCTTTCATTTTGTGGGCACTGTCTTCTATGCTGATTTCCAGTTTCAATAAATCTATCCACATACCGTGGTCTGTCTTGATTGCCATACACCATAGGGTTGGGGTCAAATCTGCTCTGTGTCCCTAGTGTCTGGCATGTGCCATTATTTCTTTGATTTTGATTTTGATTGTTATTCATGCCTGACATATCGGGCTGGTATCCCACTCTAGGTCTGTCTCACAAATATATAGGACTAATGTAATTTTCTCCATTGCTCCGGTCATGTGATTGGAACATGGATGTTTGGGGTGGCGTCCTCTGTGGTGGCACACCCTTTTGATCAGGTGTCATATTTTTCCTTGACTGATTTTGGGCTGATTCAAGTGGTATTTTGGCAGACATATCCATTACCATTGGTGTTGAATCTTTAGATTTTGATTTTGTCTCTCTAATTTGTCTCTCTGTTACTATAGATTGCTTCATATAATGTTCAACAATCCACTCTAGAGACTTTCCTCTATCAAATTCGCGAACTAACTGTTTAACAGTCTTAAATTCTACAGAATTAGGATCAAAAGACACATCAAAATAGGAAAAGGCTCTTTTTAAATCTTGGAGAAACCGGTGAGGGGACATATCTGGCCTTGCTGTCACACTGTTTTCTTGGCGTCTTAAATTGACTGGTATGGTGAGAAGTAATGTCTAACCTCTTTTTCAAAGTCTGCCCATGGCAGATTTTCCTGTTCATTAAGACCACTGATGATGCTAGAAGTAGCAGAATCAATTGTTAGGTGAAAGTATTGTCTTTTCTGTTCTCTAGGTGTTTGAAGGGCTTTAAATATATGATGCACTGATTCTAAGTGATCTTCTATACAACAATTGCCTCCCTTTTTAAACAGTTTAATCACAGTTTTGAAGGATTTCATTATTTTGATAGGGTTATTTGGCACAATATTTGGGGATGCATTATTCTGTCGCTCATTCCTTTTCTCAGGTGGACAGGGTTGATGGTAGCCACCTTCGGGTGAATCAAACCCCCCAAATGAGCTACAATCAGGCCCAGGAACAGGTATAGCCATCTGTACATTGTTCCCTCGTGCAGAGTTGGGACTAATCTCAATCCTATTAAATGTGGTGCCTGGTTGTTTTTCCTGAGATTTCAAATTGGATATTTGCTGTTCCAAATCTTTGCACATTTTATGAAGTCGGTCTATCTCTTGACAAAGGTTAGAGTTCTCACCATTAATATTATTAATCACGGCTTGCATTTCATTTATTTACATTTGGCTCTGATTAAACTCTCTATCCTTTTGATCATTTTAATCTAGCATTTTGGCAATTTCTTATTGAACAGTGTGAAATTCATTTTCTCTCTCCATGTTATTCCTTTGAAGCGTTTGCATCTCCAAAAGGGTGTCATCTTTGTCCTGTCTGATCGAGTCTATGACTCTTTTTAATTGTTTCAGTTCCTGTTCACTCTCCTCAAACTGTCTCCTTCTCTGAGACAGCTGCTTGCCCAACTCGCTGAATTTAGACTGCATCTCTTTGTTACATGATTCCAATTCCAATTTTAAACTCTTTGCCTGCTAACTTGCCTCATCCAAACTGATCTGTAGCTTATTAATTACTTCAACATCATTGTCTTGTAGTCTTAAAGACCGATTTAAGAGAAACTAAATTTTCGCACATAACCTTATTAAGCAATCTTTTTCAGCAGTTTTGTCTGAAGCTCTAAAGAGCCTTTAATGGCTCTTTCTGCACCTCCCCTCATATGCGATCTCACCAAAGGACAGCATTTTCTGATGATCACAACCCATGGGCAAATAGCTTTGCCTCCAGGTAGTTCAATGACTCAGAAAAATGTGCCTCAATCCGGGACATAATGACACTGTGCAGAGCCACACTATCACCTCATAGAATTAGTTATCTTTTAAGTGCACAAAATGGCCGTGCTAGACACACTTGCCATGCCCAGTAACTGCCTTACAGTCTGTTCCCAGCCAATGCACCAAAATATGTTTAGGATTTTGTCAGAGGGCTATAACATAACTTGGGTGCTATCTTAGTATTGTGGTAAAAAGTAAACATGATAACACAGTGTAAGTTTCACCCACTTCGACCTTGGGCCGTGCACACTTGGCAAGAGCTACGTTTAGCATGAAATACAATTTCCCCAAACGACATCTAAAATGTGCTGAATTCTTTAACATAAAAATAACATTTCCCTAGCTATCTCAGAACACATTCACACACTTGCGCCTCACTTTACAAATATACTCACATGAAATATGAGCAAGGTTCTTTGTTGTCCTGCCAGCATACAGCAGTATCATGACTCCTGTGCTCAGGCAACCCAAAGACAGGCCACAACCTACCTCTGACCTGATTTCTTGGTGAGTTGCCTGGGGAATCTTGCCTCACCGCACTGCCTAGCTCTGCCCTCTCTGCTCAGCTGATGGCTTCACTTCTGGTTTCCTCTGGACAACAAATGCTTCCACCCCTCCTTTCAGCTAGATTTATACCCTAGGCCTGTCAATCTTACTGAACCTGCCCTCTTCCTTGACGTCTTGCACAGTGGCGTAACACAAGGTCTGGGGTCTCCCTGCAAGCCATGCTGAGGGCCCCCCCCCAACTCGGCAACAAATCACGAGTCGCGCCACACTCTGGGCCGCCCTAGATTACTACGCTTGCGCAATACGCACGATACGTGTTGCTGAAGGGGTATGCCACACACTGCACTAGGAGAAAGATATAAATATGTGTTTTAATGCAATATACAACACACTTTCTGAGAAAAAATTACTAAAAAGCCACAGTGTTTGCTATTGTTGTGTAGGGTAACAGCAATCCAAAACATGAAAGTCACCAACAGTGCACATGAACATAAATGCTTTGCTATTAAAAATGCCATGCCACAATGAAAACATGTCCAACTGGCTGCACAATGGAGACCAGTGTAGACACATAATAACATTACAGTAACATTAAGACATGCCTAGACTGGTTGCACCAAAATGCCAGTCGAAGCAATAAGACTCATCAAGAAGAGAGCACACATTCAAGCCTGCATCTCTACGGCCTCTAACAACACAGCCAAACTCTTTAAAATCTGCAGGCAACTGGCCAATCCTGTTGCGATTTCTACCTCTCCTGTTCCCTCAACAGGCCCACTGTACGGCTTTGGCCTCTCGCTTCTCCGCTAAAACACGGCACATCCTGTCCACGATCTCCTCTTCCTCTCTCGGCCCCTTTGGCCATCTCTCCCTCTCCTCCTCCTTTTTCTTCTTTCTCTCTAACACCTGACAAGGTTTCTAGACAAGTCCCTTCTATGGAAGTGTCATCGAAACAGGTACTCGCCTGCTCCGCCAGAACCATCAAGGACCACATTGACACGATCCAGCCTTGGCCGATTTCTGTAATCATTCTTTTGCCACTGTAACTTTCCCCTCTCCAAAATTCTTGGAAAAGCTGGCCAACTGCCAGCTTACTCTCCACACTGAATCTGTTGGTTGTCTCCATGACCATCAGTCTGGCTTAAGAGCTGCCAGAGGCACGGAAACTGCTCTTCTGAACACCTGTGAAGATCTGATCTCTAACCTTGATTCCAGCATTCCTTCTGTCCTCAACATCCTGGAACTTTCCTCTGCTTTCGACACAGTCAACCACACCATCCTGATCAATTGACTCCGTGAGAACCTGGGCATCATGGATCAGGCTCTGGAGTGGCTGACCTCCTTCCTCTTGGACCGCCCCTCGCAGGTCCAACTTTGTCCCTTTCACTCCGCACCTCTTTCTACATGTGGCATTCTCCAGGGCTCTATCCTCTCACCCTGGTTTGACACTCAGCTTTCCTTCAGGCTGCCCTCAGCCTGCTCTCCTCTCTCGCTCATTCCTGGTGTCATCTTCAACTCCACTCTCTCTTTCTCTCCTCACATCTCGGACGTTGCAAAGAAATCCCACTACCAGCTGCACCTCCTCAAAGGGACTCTTCCATTTCTCACTTTCCCCTAGAAGCTCATTGTCTCCAGAGCTCTGGTTCTCTCTAGGCTGGACTACTGCAACAAACACTTTCTCAATCTGCCTTCCTCTACTCTCCACCCTCTGCAACTAATCCAGAACAGGACTGCGAGACTTATCCTTGGCTTCAAGCCCAGGGACTGTATCTCTCCAGCCATGAAATCTCTCCACTGGCTGTCGGTGGCTGCAAGGATCAAGTTCAAGACCCTTTTCATTGTCCACAAGGCTTTTTGGGGGCTGGGATCTGCACTACATCCAACGCTATCTACCAAAATACCTTCCTTCTCGAGCCCTAAGGGTTAGATACTTCTCCAGGCAGAGAGTGGGGAGATAGATCCTTCTCCCCTGCAGGCGCCTCCCTCTGAAATGGCCCCCCTGACACTCCCAAACTTGAGCCGGACCACCTGAAGTTCCGGAAGCAGCTCAAAATGTTCCTCTTCTCCTCTGCTTTCTCTCTCTCCCTCCCCTGCTGACCTACCTGTCCGCTGCACCAACTGGTTGCTTGGCTACCCTCTGTCTCACTGAGTCCGGGCTCTTTCTTGATCAGTCACCCTTGCACTGCCTCCAGGCCTACCACGCAGATAGGGGCTGTAACTGGAACCCTACATTCCCTTGTTCTCCTTGCACTACCCAGAGCTGCACTGCACTGGCGGCACTTACTCAGAGCATTGCTACCCTGTTTTCCCCTCCCCTCTCCCTTGCACTTCCCCCCTCCCTTTCCCCTTGCACTTCTCCTTCTCGCACTTGCACGATCTGAATGACACAAGGCTTAGTAAGATCATTTGTCTTGTCCTCCCTCAGTTTTCCTTCTCTTGTCTTGTTGTGCCTAAAAACACTTGTGTACAGGTGCGTTATAAATGACTTATCATATCAAAACATATCATGTTATCACAGATGCCCAGAAAAATATACAGTGCTGCAGTAAGAAACGGCTAGACTGGCAGAACCCAAATGCCAGTCTAGCCAGGTAATTACACTTAGCAGGACTGCTTTATCAGAAATGCCCAGTTAAAAAAAGTCATACCAAACTGAGGAATGACTAAACTGGCTGCACCAAAATGCCTCTCTAGCCACTAATACCACATACCATGTCTGCTTAGCATGGACATGGACGATCAATCCCAACCCCCCACACATCCCTTCTCCCTCCCATCTCCTACCCCAACCTCCAAAATAAGCTAATTGGCCCAGAATTACCGCTACGTCCCTCTTCCTTGTCCCGGTGCTTACGTATGAGGCTCCTTGACTCACTGGAAAGTACTGGAGGAAGATTGGGACTAGGAGTAATGAAGATTACAGGTAGCTAAATCAGGCATTACCTTCATGTACCTCTACCTTATTCCAGTACTTGTGTATGAGGCATAGTGCCTCATACACAAGTACTGGGATGAGGAAGAATAGGGCTAGGTGTAAAGAAGATTACCAATAATTAATCAAGGCATTAAACACAAGTAGTGGTACAACACCATTGAGCTGATTGGCCTTCAGCACTCCCCCCCCCCACTGAAATTGTGGGCTATGTTGACTTCACCTGGCTGACCTTCAGAGCAGTTGCCGGACAGAAAAGGACACAGATTTTAAAGGGCACCTGGGTTTTGCCGTTAACAAGGGCCTGGCCCAGCTATTACTAATGTACATCATTTCACTGTTAGTACCTGCATTCAAATGCCAATTTTTTTAAGCAATTGAAACTGTGGGTTTAGTACTTGCATGTCAGGGGAGTGATTGGAAGGGTAGAGCGGAAACAGGCGACCAGTCATTCTCACAGCAGCCCATAAGTGGGTGCTTTCAGACCTAAAGGAGAGAGTTAACTGCTTGTAACATTGAAGCTGCACTAGAATAGTCTCATTAAAATGCGCAAAGAAGTTATATGCCCCCACACAAATAGGTTTGCTCCTCCCCACCACACGTGAAGTTAGCACCTCTCCCAACATTTGAAAAGTTAGCCCCTGAAATGTAGGTTTTGTTGCGCCCCTGAACACAAGCACACACACCATTCACCACATATACACACGCACTTGCCCTATAAAAACTTCCGATCTAAGGTTGTCTTATGGTTGAAAACGTAGGCCTTCAAACACATCCAGGTGTCAAGACCTTTCATATTCCTGCCATATGTACATACTGTTCCTACATGTGTTTATCTGTATATATGTATATAATCGTGCTATTACTATTACTGTGTGTATGTATATATTGTTGTTGTAACTAAGATTCGCATATACATGTAACTGCTGCGCCCTGTTACCTTAGGGTATACTCGCGCATTACAAATAATAAAACAAACAAACAAACAAACACGCACACCCAGCCATCCATATATTTAAGAGTGCACTCTTACACCCAGGCAGCCACCCATACATTTAAGTGTGCACCCTTTCACCATACAGGTACACCCAGGCAGCCACCCGTGCATTTAAGTGTGCAACCTTTCACCACACAGGCACACACCTAGGCACCTACCCATACATTTAAGAGTGCACTCTTTCGCATTACAGCCACACCCAGGCAGCCACCCATACATTTAAGTGTGCATCCTTTCACCGTACACGCACACCCAGCCACCCATGCATTTGTGTGCACCCTTTCTCCATACACTCACACAGGCAGTCACCTATACATTTAAGTGTGCACCCTTTCACCATACCCTCACACAGTCACCTGTACATTTAAGTGTGGACACTTTCACCATACAGGCACACTCAGGCAGCCACCCATACATTTAAGTGTGCATCCTTTCACCGTACACGCACACACGCATACCCAGCCACCCATAGATTTGTGTACACTCTTTCGACATACACTCACACACGCACACGTCATGGATTGAGGGGAGCCATAATACTTCAAAAATACATAGTGCCTCATTAGGACCCTGACGGTGATGGTATGAACTGTGCCGGTAAGGCACCGGCAACGTTCATACCGTCCCGCCACATTACGAGTTTTGCTCGCAGGTTCCTGACAGCCCACCAGGTCTTACCTAGCGGGCTGTGCGACACCTGCGAGCATAACTCGTAATTGCTACAGCACCGTTATCAACGGTGCCGGCGCAACCATGCTCCCCACCCCCATTCTGCCCTATTGGCAGAATGGGGATCGGGAGCCCGGCAATACCACCTGCGAAAGGGCAATTACCGGCCCATTCATCTTGTAATGTGCCGGTTATTGCCCAATCGCGGGAGGCGGTGCCTGTAGCGAGAGTGGCGGTAGCCGTGTCTGCTATACAGGCACGGCTACCGCCATGCTCGTAATGAGGCCCATTGTTTCTTTTTGAAGTCACTCTGACTTCATAAAGAAATTATTTCCGTTAAGGACTGAACCATAACGGAAATAATTTCTTTATGAAGGAAGAGTGACTTCAAAAATAAACTATTTATTTTTGAAGTCATAGGGCTTCCCCACCCCATGACATGGAGGCCTCCAGCCTAGGGTCTTCATGTCATGGGATGGGGGTAGCCACCAGACTTTTTGTATTCACTTGGCCTTCATAAACAAATTATTTCTGTTACAGAAATAATTTCTTTAGAAATGCAGAATGAATTCAAAAAGAAATTGTAAAAAAAAAAAAAAGTGCAAAAATGTTTTTTTTACTCCAAGTGGGGCCCCCTTCCAGAACATGTGGTTGCGGGGCCCCCCCGCACTGTGGGGGTTGCGGGCCCCCTGTTACGCCAGTGGTCTTGCATCACCCCAGCTGATTTTTCTAGAATCATGGCATTTCTCTCGCCGAACACCGCCTCTCAAATGCAATTATTTCCACTACATCATGGAGCACAATAGCCTTCTGAATGAAAAGACAGCCAATAAATGTTGCATGCACGTTTACTTCCACTGAACAAAAACAGAATCGGACATCTGAATTACCTTGCACTGTTCTGTCAATGGCAAATTATTACTAACTGGAATGTTATTTGATGGGAAAGTGTTAGTTGAATAATTTAGGTTAGCATAGGTATTCAGTGCAAATGGCCCATTCATCATGACATAGATTATTTCAAATGTGCTCAGTGCAATTAAATTTGCTGCCTGTCTTTGCATTCCTTTTACTGCCTCCATTGAAAGCAATTTCAAATACTACAGCATCCAGTTTACTGCCCCCCACAAAAATAATGCATTATCCTTCCCTACAGTATATACAAATTTGCACAAAGTGCCATTGCTATGCTACAAAACACCTACTAACTCGTTTACAGGATACCTCAAAATAGGAAGTTAATCACCCAAAGTACTAAATATTCAACAGATATCACCTCACTGATTCAACAAGAGGAAGTTATTCTACTGGCATGAACGTTGTGATTTAATAAATACTGCTTTCACATTTAATAGTACATAAATTAATGTTATCATGGGATTATTTAGTTGGTGCATTTCTCTGGAGTCTCTTACAGCAAGGCCTTTGCCAGTAAACATAGCTGGCAGTGTGACACAAACATTCAAGTACTTATGGTTCACATACTTTTCTCATCAGTGACATTGACTATTTAATTAGCGCACTTTCATGATCGTGCAATCAATCTGTACATGTAATGTGTGAACAGCTTCATTGTGCAATTATGAAAGCAAACAGTGGCAGAAGAGGAACATTAAGTGAGGATTGGGTAGGGTTTGTCAGGGAGGGGGGCAAATGTCCTTTAGAGAGTAGAGGCTATGCCAATGGAATGGGCAAGGGGAACGGAAAGAGGCCAGGCTTTTGGAGGTGTTTACCTAGAACACAAATGGCATCAATTTAAAGATATCAAGAACAGTTTATCAATGGTAGTTGTTTTCTTGTCTTCATTTTATTCAGTCATAAGTGTTGACCCAAAAATGAATTCTGATTGGATTTTGTTTTTATTTGATTTCACTTTGCCTTCTGTATAGATAAGGTCTGATGAAGTATCATTACTAGGGCATGAAGCATGCATTTACTTTAGATGACATCTAAATTTTGTCTGAGATTGCTGGTTTGTTGGGTAACCCATTTCATTTCTGCTTTCAGCAATGATAGGACAGAAACAGATTGGATATGAGGATTCCTTGGTTATTCCATGACCGGAGGTTGTGCAAAATGGACCATTAATGCATCCAAATGCTGGTTAGGTGATGGACCTTAACACATGGTTCTTGGCTGACGGTAAATCCTCGCTACGTTCCTTGATCCAAGCAATCATTAACTGCAACCCACCCAAGACTCAGGAACAATTAAGTCTCTTTTTTAGGCCTCAAAAGAGACTGCATGAATTGTGGTGAGAATCCTGGATATCCTAGATATCCTGACATCAGTCAAGCAACCTGAAAGGATTGTATGCACCAATGAGTCCCATCAGGTATTCTGCAGGCTGAAAGTTGCCCTCTGTAAAGTTCTAGAACTATAGCCACTACACTCCATTAAACCACTATTCATTCAGCCAGGTGCCTATAACAGAGGGTTCTCACTCAACAGAAGTAGAAGGGGAGACAAGTAAGCCAAAAATTGAACAGAATTGGGCTGTTGTTGAGAAGAATCATACACATTTATTTGAGCCTTAGGGCACACAGTTTAGCATACAAAAGGAACCAGTCTTAAGAATACAGATGGACTTGCTGGTAAGATAATAAGTTTAGAGGGTGGAGCTGAACCTGATAGAGATTAGCCTCACTGTGTTCTAATATGGGAATGTTGATGGAGGGCCTGATATATAGACCTATCATATTTGTTGCTTTAGTCTAACCTGTTACACTCGTGATTTTGTTTGTTCCCTTCTATGTTCTGATTTCCAGAACTTGATAGGGGTGCAATCCCTAATCTTAGTCCTGGGGACCCTAGGTTCAAGATGATATTGATTGCCTGATGATTGGTTGGCTGCCAAAAGGTTTGAGTGAATGCAAACCTACCTGTGGGCTTTGGCACCCTTACACTGGCCCCCTGCACCATAATTAGGAGGGTATGCCCAATGTACTCCCCATACAGAATTTGAGGTTGCCAGAATAAAATATGCAAAATCCTAGCAAAAAACCTAGATGACTCATCCGAGACCATATGACTGTGAAGCTCTGCTTGCTTCCTTGGGCATACAGTTCCTATTATCTAAGCTGAGAGCAGGGCTGGTGCTTGTTTCCCTTGACTTGGTAGAACCATCCATGATACAGTTTCAGTTGTCACTCATTGCTCGTCAACCACTGTCGATGATATGGCTTTGCTGCTGCGCTAGAGGATTCATGAGAACTGAGATACAAACAGCTGAGAAAGAGCAAGAGAGCTGCAGTTGTAAAGCTTATCCAGGGATGGATCTGTAAGGACACCAAATCATGGGACCCTCACCTTACCAGCAGCACAGTGACCTTTGTTCTTTCACAGTGTATATGTGTAAGGGATTTCTATAGTGCAAGCCTAGCAGGGGTGCAAAGGAGTGTTGTTCAAAAGAGAAGATATAAGATGGGGATAAGGGTTTTCAGGTTTGGGGGTGGTGCATGTGCTTAGATCCTGCAATCAGTGGCTGATTACATGTGTAGTGCCTTTTTTTCCTTTCCTGAGTTTATTTTCCTTTCCTGAGTTTATTTGTGCGGGTGCAATTCTGATGTGTACTGGTATGTTGTTCCTCGCTAGTGGAGGATAGCATGTAGAGGTTTCCTTTCTTGTGTACTAATGTTTGACCTTTTTGTTTTCCAAATTGGCAATGCCTTGGCTTCTTCTGTTCCATTGGGATCCAGGGATGTATGATATATGGGGACTCTTGTCACTGACTCGTTGTTACCCATATTATCGGAGCCATGCCTCTGCCAGACTAAATTGCACACTATTTACCTTAAGCAGTATTGTGTGGCCTAAGGGTTGCACCTATATGTATTCTGACTGGACTGGCTGTTTTTCTAGTGTTTTGTCCCAATTTCTAAATATCTCCTCTGTAGTCCGGGTTTTATCTGTTCCTGCAGACTTCAGACAGCGATGTATGATCTGTGATGTAATCATTGCTGCTTTCTGCCAGTGGCACAGAGGCACCAACGTTGTAAGTGAGACTGATTGAGGTCTTTTGTTTGCTACTCAGTCACTTACTCCATTTTTAATTCTTCCACAATCCCCCATCTGTGAAGCAATTGGGACTATCTGCATAGACGGAATGGCAGACCCTTAACAAAAACAGAAGATAGACTCTTTTGGAATGTGTTTTGACAAGTTAATCAAACCGGCATTTAAAAGGGACAACTCATATAATAGGTTTTCTCTATCTTTAAATGTGCTCTTATAAATACAAACTAGTGCTGTTTCATTCAGTCATTACTTAGTATTGAATAGGGAGTTGGGCAAGTTTCATAGCCAAATGAATGTGCTTTTCTAAACTAAACTTTTCATCTTTGCTTTTATGCTTAAAGGCATTTTCAGTGTGTAGTGCTGTGGGATGTCTTGACCCACGTTTGCTCCTCCATGTGGCACCCCTGTGTTCCGATGGTGCCAGAATTATCAAAATGGCCGCAAAACCCTTGTGCGCGACAAAACCCATGAAAATCGCGCTTTACAACACAAAAAGATGGCTGCCAAATCTACCATGCATGTTGTCAGTGGTGGAACAGCGAGCTAACTCCTGAAACATGTCACTGGGCTTCAAAACAAGTGAAATTGGAGCACAGAGGGAAAAGCAGTGCTTTGCTGAAAAAAATCCAAAATCTTGCTTTTAAATCCTTTTTCCTGGTTGCTGAAACTGCAGAATGCTGGTACAAAACACCCTCAAACATCCAATATTCTTGCTGGGTGCTACAAATCACTTAGTTCAAGAAATCATTGTGGACTTACAATATCCTGAAAAGCTGAATTTGTCATAAAAACATCCACAGCAAAAGTTACCTGCCTGTGGAATCTTTCAAAATCTGGACACAGTACCATTGGCTGCCTGAATGACAGCTGTCAGAAGCCTGCATGACAAACTTAAACTTGTACAAACTGAAATCAAATGGTTGCAAACTAAGTGGCCTGTTACTGAGAATAACTTATGTTGTAACTGTTTAATCCCATGATTTAGAATCTGGAATAAGTGTTTTAGCTGCTTGTTTTGAAACTACAAGTTTGTTTTAAGCAAAGAAAAAATGTAACAGAATAACATTTGAATTTATGCCTGACTAAAAGCAACCATACCAGTATAACAGCTTGCCCCACAGAGGCCAGGCTTCTCCCTTCTGCTTCCTTCCACCAGGAAATCACACCTAAGTGATAATTATAGGGTGGAATGAGAATTGGGGCTGCAGTGGGAAGGAGACAATTGACGTCCTCCAGCTACAGGAACTGCTAAATGTGAAGGGTCATAAAAGGGCCTGGGCCCAGGAGGAACTGGGAGGAGACTGCATCTGAGCTGCAAGGAGATAGAAAGAGGCGGAGACAAACAACCATTTGTTGCTTAACAAGGACCAAAGACACATTTTAAAAAGACTGATAACTTATTGTGTAAAATTGTCAAAAACACAAAAATAACAGCATTGTTAATGTAAATATTGGCTGCACATTTTAAAAGACGCCGGAACTCTGTGACATGTCCTAGGAAGAAACGGCGGAAAATGTGATATTACACAAAATGTATTTTTGATAGAAGCATGAAACTTCATACACTTATGCCCATGTTCAATGTGGACATTTGTAGAAATGTGCTCCTAAATTGGACATTGTGTTCCGGATAAAAAGGGCAAAATTCTGTAAAAGCAGACACAAAATATTACAGCAACTGGGTTTTAAGGAGTATTTGCTACACAAATATGTAATCTGTATGTATGATTGTTATAGAGGTTGCACACATGGAAATATGTATTGTACCACAACTAGATTTTGTGTTCAAGAGGCTAGGGGTGGACTCTAGGCCTCATAAATTCACACCATTAAGGTGACACCCTGTTTTTCTCCTCCTATAAAGGCAGAGAGGAGACCCTGACCAATCCCTGGCAAAGGGGGCGCGCTTAGGATAAACCAGCACACACACCCCTTTATCATAAGCATAAATAGAGACATCTCAGCACTGAAAAGACACACACAGATTCACCCATTATCCCGACGCTGGCGAAGCACCCTGTAAGAGAATTATCCATCTTACTTGCTGCAGACTCCAGAAACTTGGCAAATCAGAGAAAGGCCCATTGCATAGCTGGACCATTCTCAGCTAGACCTTAAATTTCCGGAACCAGAATCCCACCACCAAAGGGGAGCATCAAAATATATACAGCCGGGCTGTACTATACTGCTTGCCTGCTAAAAGAATTATCATCAGAACCAAAAGATCCAAACCAGTTGTGCCATGCTGTGACCAGAGCCATTGCAGACCCGATCCAGTCCTGTGCCGTGCTGTGAACAGACCCAGTCCCATCCAGTGTGCCCAGCAGTCTGTTCTGACCAGAATCCCTGACCAGAATCCCTGACCAGAATCCCTGACCAGAATCCCTGACGGTTCCGTTTTAAACATATCTAGTGAGTATTCATAGAGAGAACTGTGTCACTAGCATATGTACTGTCCAAAGTTAATCCCTATCTTAAATCCATCCTCTCTTGTATTCAGAACCTGATATTGTTAGGAGTATTGTTGAATTGTCAGAACCTTTCTTGCACTGAGGTTATCTTATTTGTATTCTTAAATCATAAGTAATTAGTGTTGTGAGTAACTAAAGTGAATCCCAGTAAGAAATTGAGTATCCACCATGTGAAGGGTTCCCTGACCAGGAACTGATGGAGAGTCATGTGTGGCATTCTCTTTTTCTAGAGTCATTATCTAGTGCAAGAAATCCCATTTGTCTTTTAAAAGGGCATTCCTGTTCCCCATTCTTGCGCCTATCTCGAAAAAAACGACCTCCACTAAAACATCCATAACCTCGCCAGTTTCTGTGCAATAGACAACATTTCAACTTCTGCTTGTAGCTAACATCCTCAAAAGTTTGCCGCAAATTTCGTTTTAGGGAAATTCTGACACGTGTAAAACAGCTTTTGATCACTTCCGACCTCAATTTTAAAATGGCAGACTGTTTCTTAGTATTAAACCATTGCTAGCGTTTATGTGCAATTATCCAAAGCGGCTCCCATAAGAATTTAAACCATTTCAGCAATTTAGCCCATATTTAGTGTTTTACCCAATCCACTCTCAAGATACCTTAAAACCATTTTGACAGCTTGCCAATCAATTCTGTTTTTCTCTTATGTTGCTAGAGGGGAAATTGGGATTGATATTTTGTTTGAATTCTGCCATTTCTGAATCCCATGCTCTCTCCTCCTACCTCTTTACATTGCCTATTGGGGCTGAGGGGTGTGCAGGGAGAAATTAGGAACCACACTGCTATGTGATCTAAACAAACACAAAAGTATTATTTCTGTGCTGAACTTTTTTGCTCACTATTGCTCCTTGTGCATTAAAGAGATTGCTTAGTGTTACATCACGCCATTGGTGATTATTGTATACTCATTAAAACATAGTTTTATTCAATAGTGAATACATAAATACATATTTTAACTTTGCAAACCAGCCTGATTCCTGGTTCAGGGTGATCGGCGGGGGGGGGGGGGCGGATCCAAGCGAGGATTGTGATATGAGTGGTACATTGTTCAGAATAAAATAACTTTTAGACACAAATAAGGATTTCAGTTGTGCATTACACACTAGGCGTTGACTTACGTGAAGAGCTGGATTGAAATCACTTACAGATTCAGGGCTCATCACGAGATCCTGAATTAGAAATACCACTTGTGACAGTCTAACACAGCGTGCTAACTGACGGGGTACATACACCTCGTTGGGCTACCACACTGTGCTACACTGTAAAAACACCCTTCAGTAGAAACACTCATAGACGTTTGGCCTGTTTTGCAAAGGTAAAAGTAACTCTGAGATAAGTCAGAAGGAAATTAATATTTACCGAATGGCAACCCCAGTGGAAATTAATATGGCAAAAGAACACTCACTGCACACATTGTTTGTCAGGGGTGAATGGACAGAGCAGGATGAAAATGTTTGGCGGCAGGAAATCAAACAACAAGCCACTGCCACAGGATTAGATACATGGCAGGACCAGGGTCCATTACACCAGGCACTTAATGAGCTGTATATGGCCCCAAGGGTGAAAGAAGACCAATGTAAAATTGACAAAATAGCGGCATCCCTGTACCTCCACATTGGAGAAATACAGGAACAATATGCTGAAAACCTACAGCTGGCAAAAAGGCAAGTACAATCACTAGAGAAAGCCCAAACTGATCTGGACTCTGCAGAGCAAAGGCTACAAAAGAGCCAAGAATCAGAGAGTGGAACCATACAGTACCTGACAAAAGTAAAAGAAGATTTGGATCTCCTGCAGCAAGAGAGGGTAGAGCAAGACAACAAATTACTGGCGCTGCAAGAAGAGTGTCAAGAAAGGTTGGACTCTTTAAAACAGAGTCAACAAAAATGGACACAACAATTAACTTTGAATAGAGTTTGCGCAGAACAGATGGTTGTTTTACAAGACCAGATAGACCAATTAAAAAAGCAAATAACAAATTAATTCTTAAAGACCTTGAATCCCAAACAGAATTTGATGAAGAGCGCCAAAAAGCTGGTGCATGCAAAAAACAAAGGGACAACCTGGCTGCACAGAGGGGTACTCCAATTCAGTAAAGAGACGCCTTAGGCCAAGAAGTCAACTATTTAAAAACCCAAGGTGGAAGAAAATCACCTGGCCCTTCAGGGACTGGGTGAGCTCAAAATGGAATATGAAAAGCTGTTAGAGCACACCAGGAGGGTGGAAGATGCTCTGGCAAAGAATGACCAGGACAGGAAGGATCAGACTCAGGAGGTGACCCTCCTGCAGCAAGAATTGGCCCAATACTCCAAAATTAGGCAGGATGCACAGAGAGACAATGAGGCTCTCTGTGAGAAAAATGAAAGGCTCCATAGACAGGTAGCCATGTAGGAACAATTAATAGAGACCAGTAGGGCCTTAATAGAAGAACAAAAGTGTTAGATTCTTGCATGCCAACAGGGAGTTGGGGCTGAGAGAGATGAGGTCAGATGGGAGAGGGAAACCCCTGAGCATAATCCTGGCACCTGAGACTTTCATCTCTTCGATTCCATGGACTCTGCCACCCCCATGTCCACCGGCTCACACAAGCCAAGGGCCATGGGGATGGTAGACTTCCACGCAATGGGGAATATGGGGCTAATAGGTCAGCGCCTCCCAGAAATGGATGGGCGGGCATCTGTGTATAGGTTCCCAAGTGCTAGGGCCATTTTCTCTGATCAGGGAGACTCCAGTGAGAGGAGAATCAGAGAAATGGATCCTCAAAAATATACCTTACCCATACCCAGAGATCAGATGGCAAAATTTAGTGGGGAATTCCAAGAGACTAGCCCCACTAAGAGCATACTGAAAACCTCATCCCAGCTAGGACAGTGGTGGGGGGGGGTACACAGCCAATCCTGGGAGCAAGGAAGAGTCATTCTGCCAACCATTGAAAGCTCGCAGAATCCGGGAGAGTCTAGAAGACCAGACAGCCACCTCTGGTAGCAGTGCCTCTGAGTCAGAGGATGAGTGGACCAGGTTGACTCGAACTAAAAAAGAAAACAAAGTCAAGAGGGCCTTGCTCAAGGATCCCCTGAAACAAATCAAAGCTATTAGGAGCGTCATCAAGCCTTACCACAAGAATGCAAAACATTCAGTTTGGGAGCACCTCGAGTTATTTGAACAGATGATGGAATCTTTCCATCTGAAAGACCGCCAAAGCTGTATACAGTATCTAAAGTGGACATTTTCTCCTGAGTACTCCAGCTTCTTTGTGGGACTGGAGGATCAGAACTATTCCAGATGGTCCACCTATAGGGCGGCCATCCTGAAACATTTTTCCATTCATAGGAACCCTCAAGAGGCTCGCAAGGCAGCCTACAACTTACAATGGCCCTCATTACGACCCAGGCGGTAAGGGGTTTACGCCGGCGTAAACATCGCCGACCCTTACCGCCTGAGTACGAGTTCCCTTAGCGCCATGGCGGATTTAACACCTGCTTTTAGCAGGTGTTAAAATCCATGGCGCTAAGGGACCATGGAGTTAATTACGCCACCGTAATTTACGGTGGCGTAATTAACGCCTTCCCCACTCCCATTATGCCCTATGGGGCAAAAATGGGAATGGGGAAGGGTAAATGGGGATTGGGGACTTACCACCCCGCCAAGGTCGGAATGGGGCGGTAAGTCCGCCAACCACCATGGCGGAATTGCACCCTTAGCGGCATGGACCATGGTGCTAATAGCACCATGGTTCTCCGCCAAGGTCGTAATGAGGGCCAATGTGTGGAAGATCAGGCCCGCAAGAATTAGTTCACGAATTAAAACGTGCCTTTGCGCAGACCACTAGAAGGGTGCGCACTGACAGTAAAGAAATTGTGAACATCTTCTTTCATGTTATCCCTAAGTATATTATGACCCAGCTAGTGAGGGACTTTCATGGGAAAAGATCACTAGACTGGGTCATTGAACAAGCGACGCGCATCTATGAAGTGCAGAAGCCGTTGGAAAATAAAAATAGTAGCAAAAGCCCCAAAACAACCAACAACCCTGCTGCTGCTAAGGTGGCGGAGGTGAAGGTTGCCCCCATTTTAGATCTGGAGATGGGGGGGCCTAAAAACCTTCCCGCACAGAATCCAAACAACCCCAAACCCAGAAGGCCCTCGGGCCAATCACAAACAGGGAGCCGGGGAGGTAACCCCACAAATGGGACCCCTAACTCCCCTGAGTACACTGACTGACTTACCTCCTCACTTTCCCCAGGAAGGCAGTAATCCACCAAATTCTGGACCAAATTTCTTTCCCAGGTCCCGCCAAATTTCAACCCCCAATGCAACCTATCCTACTTTCCCCACTTTCCTGAGCCCAGACAGCCCAATCCGGGAGAGGGGAGGCCAAGGGTGGAGGGGTTCCCAAACTTTCCGAACCAGGGGTATTTTGCCAGAAGGGATAGTTACCCTTCCCGGGATCAACCCAGGGTCGATCTGAGGACCCTGTACCAGCCAGAGTGGGTGTCCCAACTAGAGTGTCAGGTCCAGAACCTGGCACAAAAATGTACATTATCTTTGCCCCATTGCGGAAAAGGAGGGAAGATGTTATGCTCCAGTCCAAATACAGGGGCAATGAACAGTTTTGGCACTGGTGGACACTGGATCCCAAGCCACCCTTCTGTCAAAAAGGGCCTTTGATCAACTGAATTCAGGAAGGGGGGAGAAATACCAAATTCCTGTCACCCTTCTTCCTGGACAACTTCAGAACTTCGCTGGGAAGGAAATTCCTATTGAGGGGACTGCAGATTTGGACATTAAAATTTGGCGATACAAGGTGAAGCACCCGGTCATAGTTGTGACTCCAGAGGGCACACCTTGTTTACTAGGGAATTACATCCTGCGTAGGTTGTCTCCCCTCATAGATTGTGTAAACAAGGTCCTCAGGACCCAGACTAACCAACCAATGAAATTGAAACATAGTGTCAACCATGTTAGTTTAAACGGCACATGCCACATAGTTGAACAAAAACCTGACCAAATAGAATTTCACTTCCCGAATAATCAAATCCCAGACGTGACAGTAATTGCAGTAGGACAACACACTGGTGATGGGGAGTCCTCTCTATTTCTGAAAATCAACCTTCCTTCCAGTCTAAGGTGGCATTCCACACTGGAAGGAAACACTGAAATTCTATACGAATTCACAATCATAAAATCCCATTCCTATAGTCCAAAAAGATGAGAAATCAGCTCAAAGCTTGGCTGATATTCAGAAAATTGGAGAGTGGTTGTTCATCCCTATTCAGTTAAATGAAGGGAAGGACTCTGTTCTCGCCCAAGTATGTGTGAACAACATTAAGAGCTTCATCAGCGAGCCCATGTTCCGCAAACTCCCTAAAGATCCAGCCATTCCCACATTTAAACTGTTAGACAAATGAGAAATGGACCTGGAAACACCCAATTTCAAACATCCCCTGCCTATCAGGTTTATGCTCAAAATTTCCATAAGCAACAAGAACATATTCCAAAATTGTTGGATCGTGCGAGATGTCCCTGCTGCATTTTACTTAGGAAGTGAGATTCTCAATCGCTTTGCCATTAGTTTGGACCTAATAAACTTCAAAGCTTGGTCCCAATTAACGGGTAATCTCATGGACTTTGATGACCCAGAGAAAGCATTTCGGTCAGCTCAACTGATGCCATATGCAGTTGAAATTCAGCTTGGAGAGGAAGTCACCATGCCAGAATGGACCCGACAATTCTCACTGGAAGTAAAAATTAAAAGAGGACAGAAACTGAAAAACCCTTATGCCTATGTCCATCTTAATGCTCAATTCCAATAGCAAGGGTTTAGGGGTAAACCCAATACCACTAGTCAACATAGAACACAACACCATTCCAATAGAGGTGGATAACAGCGACCTAAAGAGTATCACTGTGGGCGCAGGCACCATTATTGGAATGGCGGTTGATGACCGACATTTCTCCATAGATTCAGGTAATGAACTGTTAGGACCAATCCCCAAGCAATGTTTTGACAGTGATAGTGACAATGACACAACACCAGACAGGATCTTCATGTGGCATTGGGGGAATTTCCTGGTGTACTCTTCCTGCCCTTATGGTAAGGAAGATGTGACCTGTGACTTCAGGAGGGATGAGGTGATCTTTCAAGTCCACGAGGACTGCCTTCGCCACCTGTGGCCATCAGTCCAAATCAAAACTTTGATCAGGGACTTCTCCACCAAGCTGGAGGAGGCCGCTGAGATAGCCAACTGGAGATCTTTCCAGGCTTCAGGCAGATGGTTGAAGAGAGAGTGAACCTGGCTGATGGCTGTGAGACTCTGGAGCAAAAGCAAAAATTGAAACTAGTTTTCTTAGATTTTCAAGATCTCTTTGGGGTGGACTCATTTTACTGTGGTCGCACCGACATCCACACAACAACAATTCCTACGGACCCTGGCATGACTCCAGTGTTTGTGAGGCAATATCGCTTGCCTCTCGCATCAATGGAGTCCCTTATTGAAATAATTAAGAACCTTGAGTCCCGTGGGATAATTCATCCAGTCCACAGCACCTTCAATAATCCGGTGCTGGGGATTTTGAAACCAAACGGCCAGTGGAGACTCTGTGCTGACCTAAGGGAGCTCAACAAATGGGTCCATACTTCCCAGTGGCCTCTTCCCTACATTGACCAAGGGCTGGCCCAGATCCAGGGGTCAAAGGTATTCACTGCAATAGACCTGGCCAATGGGTACTGGACTGTACCTGTCAGTAGGGAGGACCAATACAAGCTGGCCTTTACCTTCGGGGGGCAGCAGTACACTTGGACCCAGACTCCCTTCGGATACATCAACTCCAGCAATAAATTTAACATTTTTCTACACAAGGACATGCCCGACCTGGGTGAAAGGGGTAACCTGCCCTATGTAGATGATGTTCTAGTCAAAAGCTCAACGGTGGAGGAACACATAGCAGAGATCTGTTATGTCCTGACACAGTTGAGGGCTGCCGGAGCAAAACTCTCCTTTCAAAAGGCACAGTGGTGCAGAACCCGTGTCAATTTCTTGGGGCATGAGATAACTCCTCAAGGTCTCTGTCCCCAGGAAAAGAAAGTGGAAGCCCTTCTGAAATTAAAAGACCCCACCACTCTGCGTGAACTAAGGAGCCTCCTTGGACTAACTAATTACAGCAGAAAGCTCATTGAGGACTACGTAGAGATCACAAGACCCCTGATCCATCTTTTGAAGCAGGGGGTAAAGTGGGAGAGGGGTCCAGAACAAACCGAGGCAGTAAAACAACTCAAAAGAAGCCTCTCACAAGCGCCTTGTCTAGCTTACCCTGTCAAAAACAAGGAGTTCTTCTTGGATACAGGGTTCTCAAATACATGCTTGACTGCAGTATTATATCTGCAGTATTATATCAAAAGCATGACAAGCTCAATAAAGTAATCTCCTATGCGAGTAAGACTTTATCCTCTGTGGAGGAAAAATTCAATGATTGTGAGAAGGCACTCCTTGCAACAGTGTGGGCATTGAAGAATTACCACCCATTTATCCAGGGGGAACACATCATAGTGGAGACTCCACACCAACCAAGCAATATCTTCAGAGTGACAGAATCCAGGTCGGAAACGTGAGTGATTCCCAAATTACTTTGTGGATTCTGTCAATGCAAGGCTTTCCTGTGGAGGTCAGATATGGCCAAAACAAGAAGAGTCCCCTTGCGCAAGAACTGGATGACTTGCATGATTGTGCCAGAGAAAACTGTCTGAAGGACGAAAACCTTAAAATAAAGGACAACATGGAGGCATACCTTAATTCCCCACACAAAGTCTATGAAGAAGACCAGTGTGAGGGAATGCCCACTGTCTATGTGGATGGGTGCTCCTACCATGTTGACAACAATGGGGAAAACAAACTTGTGGCCGGCGTAGGGAATGCATGGGTGAATGATGCCCCAGAACCCTCCACTGGGTACACAATCGATCCCTGAAGTAGTCAAGTGGCAGAGTTGATGGCTGTGCATCCAGCCATCCTCACTGCTGTCCAACACCAACTCCACAAACTGGTCATAATCACAGATTCATATTATGTATGGAACGGGTTCGTGGAGCACCTTGTTAACTGGAAAACCAAGGGCATGCTATGTGCTAATAACAAACCATTGAAACATGGGAAATTAATACAAAATATTGATGATCTGGTCACCCTGAATGGGATGACCGTCTACTGGAAAAAGATCAAGGGTCGTTCTAAAGTAGAGGGACCAGATAAAAGTGGAAATTACCTAGCTGATCAGCTGGCCAAAACCAGAGCCATCCAAGGGGATCTACTTGAGATTGAGTCCCTGTTGTGGGAAATCCATGTCACTGCTATCACTAGGTCCCAGACAAATGCTCACAATGAACTCTCAACTGCACAATGGAGTAAGGAGACCCAAGATGCTGATTTGATAACGGCTCAAAATGGGGATCCAATAATTGGTAAGTTTTATCAACACATTGAGGACCCTGAGAACTTTCCCCTGATGGATACCGATTACATAGGGAAAGAGGACCTCAGAGTGTTGATGAAATGTCCAAAAATGTTCCGAATCCAAGACGGTTTGTTAGTGAGGAGATCCAAAGCTGGCCATGACCAGTGGGTGGTCCCCACCTCATTCCGAAGCCTGATGCTAAGTCACACCCATGATGCAGCCACAGCCGGTCATCGAGGGTTTCATACAACACTCAAAATCTTTTGAGAGGTTGCATACTGACCACACATGGGGCAGGACCTCAACCAATACTTGAAGGGGTGTCTTGTGTGTGCACACTTTCAGCCAACATCACTCACACACCGTGCTCCCCTCCAAAAGAGGGGGATGACACTGCCTTGGTCAGATTTACCAGTCGATTTTATCGGGCCTGTGATTTACTCCTCTAGAGGGAACAGGTACATGTTGACTGTGACATGCTTGTTCACTAAATGGGTGGAATGTCTCCTGGTGTCACGATGCCCGCTCCCGGGGAGCCGGCTCAGGCCCTGCGTCCCCGAAAGCAGACATCAAGTCCCCGGGGAAGGTCCCAGCAACCCCTTATAGGGGCCCTTTGGACAGCATCCTGGCGCCTATGGCGCCAGGCTCATAGAAAACGTCAGTCCTGGCGCCATAGGCGCCAGGCTCATTATGAAAGTGTTTGGGTGCACTTACCTGATGCAGACCATGCTGCAGAACCCCGGCCTCCTTGAGGCCTGAAAGGAACTACTTTACCTGTGGGACTCATTTACCACCCGGGTGTGGTTGGGGAAGGATACATACCTGATTGGAGAAAGGACACATTCTAGGAACTTCTTCCAAGGCTATTTAAACCACACCCGATCAGCCACACGTGCTTCGCGTTGTTCTGCATGTAGCAGCTGGACGCTCACCGTGTCTGCTCCTGCATCTTGACATCTGCCACACCTGCCAGCATCCTGAATCACCTGCAAAGGAAGGGAACAAGAGAACAGAAGAAGGAAAAGGCCTCACCTGCTAAATCTGCATCCCAGAGACATTTCGCCGACAATCCTGAAAAGGAAGACATTTATTTTTAAAAGCACATCGCATCGATCGCTGCAGCGCCGCATTCTACTCACCTTTACAGGGCGCCTCCATGTTCAGCAGCGACCATCCGGATTCGCAGTCGCGCCCCCGCGCCTAGGGAGAAAAAGACAAGAACAAAGGTGAGAGAAAGAAGGGAAAAGGGAAGCTAAAACTCCATGTCAAGACTTACCTGTTGGGTCATTCCCTTTTCATTTCGGGTCCGCGCCGCATCCAGGCATTTTCGGACCCCAGCCCCTAAGGGGAAAAAGACATCAGCGTTAATGAGTGAATGAAAAGACATTACCAAAACACTCATTAAAGACTTATCTGATTTCCACAAGGATTTCACTGCTCACCTCGGGTCGGTGCCTGTTCCCCGGCATTCCGTACCCCGGCCCCTATGGGGAAAAAGACACTAGCATTAGAACATTAATGCATGGACACAAGGGGAACCACTTATAGAAAAACTTACCTGGAAGCCAAGCAAGTTTGGTTCTCACCCATCCAAAAATCCAGTGACGTAACTGGATACCAACGCGCCCCTGCATCAGAAGCAGGATGGAGAGCTTGTCCTTCCAGACCCTAAGGTGAGACGCTACGGGGAAGCACAGAAGGGTTTTGAGGAGGGTGAGAGGGGTAAGTGGGAGGCCGATTGCATTACCCCGCAGACAGTTAACCCTCTATTCTCACCTACAGAAGGATACTTCTGCGAGTCAGACAAGCCAGATCTGGGGCCCGGTCCAGTCCGTCTTCCGAACCCTGCGCATCACCTTAGACAAGGTCACAGCAGCGCGAACCAGGCCAGCGCCCCCGTGGGAGTCAGGTGAGCGTTACACCTGGCCCCAAATTGCAAGGCAGAAACAGCAGCTGCCCTGCTGATCAACCACATCTTCTCGCGTTTTGGACTACCCCAAAGGATTGAGTCAGACCGAGGAAGTCACTTCACTAGCGAAGTGATGACAAAGATGTGGGAGATACTTGGGGTCAAAAGGAAACTACACATTGCCTATCAGGGAGCCTCTAGTGGTGGAGTTGAGAGATATAACAAGACTATCGTGAGCATATTAAAAAAGTTTGTGGCAGATTCTGGGCCAAGTGCGGACATTCAATTACCTCTTGTGCTGATGGCCATCAGATCTACCCCTTCCTCTGTAACCAAAATGCCTCCATTTGAGCTGATGACTGGACGAAGGATGGAGCATCCCCAGCACCTGCTCTACAGAACCCAAGAGCAGACGTTGATAAATGCTTCCACAACTCATGAGTATGTTGAGAATCTGAGAAAACACCTTCAACATGTTTTTGCCTATGCTCAGTGGAATCTAGAAAGATCTGCAGATGGTATGAAGACCCACTATGACCTTAAGACAACTGAAAAAGAATACCAAGTGGTAGACCAGATATACTTGTACAATTTCCAAAGGAACCAAGCCAAACAGCGCAAATTCCTCCCTAGCTGGCGGGGTCCTTTTGAAATTGTAGACAGAATCTCACCAGTCACCTACAAAATCTGTATCCCCAAGGGCAGTTTGGCAGAAGGTGAAGATAAGTGGGTCCACATCAAATAGCTGAAGAGTATTCATCCCAGGCATACTCTGTGGAAAATAGAGGAGCCTAGCGGAAACCCTGAGGGGGACATTCAGGCTCCCTAGAAAATTCCAACTGTTAAAACCATTCCACCTGTTAAAATCATTAGGAATTACAGGTGGGGAAGATTGTCAATTGTATGTCAAATGTATGCATCTGCCCCACTACTTGAATAGTGGTGGGTAAATGTTCATAACCATGCTCTGTTCTGTCTCATAGCATGGAAACCAAGGATTGTAAGCACCAAGGAGGACCACTCGGGGACCGGGAGGAAAGACGCAAGGGGGCCGGAGTATTACTCCATACTCCCATCCAGAACCGGCAAGGAGAACATGTTAAACCAGCGTTGATGGGAGAAGCAGACGACTTTCTCCATCTGGACCAAAAAGAAAGAAAGAACATCCCAATCTCTCGACTTCCCCTTGATGGGTAGTCAAACTTAAATCGGCAGGGGGGGCTCTGTGGAATGTCTTGACCCACCTTTGCTCTGCCATGCGGCACCCCTGCATTCTGATGGTGCAAGAATTATCAAAATGGCTGCAAAACCCTTTTGCGCACCAAAACCCATGAAAATTGCACTTTACAACACAAAAAGATGGCTGTCAAATCTACCTAGCATGTTGTCAATGGTGGAACAGAGATTTCACTTCTGAAACATGTCACTGGGCTTCACAACAAGTGAAAATGGAGCATAGAGGGAAAAGCAGTGCTTTGCTGAAAAAAAATTCAAAATCTTATTTTTAAATCCTTTTTCTTGGTTGCTGAATCTCCAGAATGCTGGTACAAAACACCCTCAAACGTACAATATTCATGCTGGGTGCTACAATTCGCTTAGTTCAAGAAATCATTGTGGACTTACAGTATCCTGAAAAGCTGAATTTTTCATCAAAACATCCACAGCAAAGTTGCCTGCCTGTGGAATCTGTAAAAAATCTGAGTGCAGTACCATTGGCCACCTGAATGACAGCTGTCAGAAGCCTGCATGACAAACTCAAACTTGTACAAACTGAAATCAAATGGTTGAAAACTAAGTGGCCTGTTACTGAGAGTAATTTATGTTGTAACTGTTTAATCCCATGATTTAGAATCTGGAATAAGTGTTCTAGCTGCTTGTTTTGAAATTGCAAGGTTGTTTTAAGCAAAGAAAAAAAGGCAACAGAATCGCATTTGAATTTAACCCTGACTAAAAGCAACCAAACCAGTATAACAGCTTCCCCCACAGAGGCCAGGCTTCTCCCGTTCTGCTTCCCTCCACTAGGAAATCACACCTAAGTGATGATTATAGGGTGGGAGGAGAATTTGGACTGCAGTGTGAAGGAGACAATGGGCATCCCCCAGCTACAGGAACTGCCAAGTGCGAAGGGTCGTAAAATGGCCTGGGCCCAGGAGGAACTGGGAGGAGACTGCTTCTGAGCTGCAAGGAGATAGAAGGATTCAGAGACAAACAACCATTTGTTGCTTAACAAGGACCAAAGACACATTTTGAAAAGACTGATAACTTATTGTGTAAAATTGTCAAAAACACAAAAATAACAGCAATGTTAATGTGAATATTGGCTGCACATTTTAAAAGGCGCCGGAACTCTGTGACATGTTCTAAGAAGAAACGGCGGAAAATGTGATATTACACAAAATGTATTTTTGATAGAAGCATGAAACTTCATACACGTATGCCCATGTTCAATGCGCACATTTGTAGAAATGTGCTCCTAAATTGGGCATTGTGTTCCGGATAAAAAGGGCAAAATTCTGTAAAAAGCAGAGACAAGATCTTAGAGCGGCGGGGTTTTAAGGAGTATCTGCTACACAAAATATGTAATCTGTATATATGATTGTTATAGAGTTTGCACACATGAAAATATGTTTTGTACCAAAAGTAGATTTTGTGTTCAACAGGCTAGGGGTGGATTCTAGGCCTCATATATTCACACCATTAAGGTGACACCCTATTTGTCTCCTCCTAACAAGGCAGAGAGGAAACCCTGACCAATCCCTGTCAAAGGGGCGCACTTAGGATAAACCAAAACACACACCCCTTTATCACAAGCATAAATAGAGACAGCTCAGCACTGAAAGGACACACACAGATTCACCCACTATCTCGACGCTGGCGAAGCACCCTGCAAGAGAATTATCCATCTTACTTGCTCCAGACTCCAGAAACTTGGCAAAGCAGAGAAAGGCCCATTCCATAGCTGAACCATTCTCTGCTAGGCCTTAAATTTCCAGAACCAGAATCCCACCACCAGAGGGGAGCTTCAAAATATATACAGACGGGGTGTGCTGTACTGCTTGCCTGCTAAAATAATTATCATCAGAACCAAAAGATCCAATCCATTTGTGCCGTGCTGTGACCACAGCCATTGCAGACCCGATTCAGTCCTGTGCCATGCTGTGAACAGACCCAGTCCAGTCCGGTGTGCCCAGCAGTCTGTTCTGACCAGAATCCCTGTCCAGAATCCCTGACCCGAATCCCTGACGGTTCCGTTTGAAACATATCTAATGAGTATCCATAGATAGAACTGTGTCACTAGCATATGTACTGTCCATAGTTATTCCCTATCTTAATCCCATCCTCTCTTGTATTCAGAACCTGATATTGTTAGGAGTATTGTTGAATTGTCAGAACTTTTCTTGCGCTGAGTTTCTCTTATTTGTATTCTAAAATCATAAGTCATTAGTGTTGTGAGTAACTAAAGTGAATCCCAGTAAGAAATTGAGTATCCACCACGTGAAGGGTTTCCTGGCCAGGAACTGATGGAGATTAATGTGCGGCATTCTCTATTTCTATAGTCATAATCTAGTGTAAGAAATCCCATTTGTCTTTTAAAAGGGCATTCCTGTTTCCCATTCTTGTGCCTATTTCGAAAAAAAATGACCTCCACTAAAACATCCATAACTTCCCCAGTTTCTGTGCTAGAAACAACATTTTGGCTTGTAGCTAACATATTCAGCTTCACATAGAACCTAAAACCGCATTACAAATCCATATAGTTCTCCCGTAATCGCGATTACCGTGCACTGAAAAGTTTGCCGTGAATTTCCTTTTAGGTAAATTCTGACACATGTAAAACAGCTTTTGATTGCTTTCGACCTCAATTTTAAGATTTCACATTGTTTCTTAGTATTAAACCATTGCTAGTGTTTATGTGCATCTATCCAAAGTGGCTCCCATAAGAATTTAAACCATTTCAGCAATTTATCCCATATTTAGTGTTTTACCCAAAACCTTCTCAAGATACTTTAAAACCATTTTGACAGCTTGCCAATCAATTCTGTTTTTCTCTTGTGTTGCTAGAGGGGGAATTGGGATTGATATTTTGTTGGAATTCTGCCATTCCTGAATCCCATGCTCTCTCCTCCTATCTCTTTACATTGCCTATTGGGGGGCTGAGGGGTGTGCAGGGGGAAATAGGAACCACACTGCTATTTGATCTAAACACACACAAAAGTATTATTTCTGTGTTGCATTGTTTTGCTCACTATTGCTCCTTGTGCATTAAAGAGATTGCTTAGTGTTACATCACCCTGTTGGTGATTATTGTATACCCAATAAAACATAGTGTGATTGAATTGTGAATACATAAATAAAAATTGTAACTTTGCAAACCAGCCTGATTCCTGGTTCAGTGTGCCCGGGGGGGAGGAGGGGTCCAAGAGAAGGGCGTGATATGAGTGGTACATCATTCAGCTAGGCGTTGAGGTGAAGTGCCAGATTGAAATCACTTACAGTGCAGTTCATACAACTCATAGAAAGAGCACTGATTGTGCTTAATAACGTTATTAATTGTTAAGGAGCGTGTGTTTGTAATGTGCATCACTAAGTGGCAATTCTTTTGACTTTCTAATTCAGTTTATTCAGACACATTCCTAACCACTACATGTGAACTCTTGTATGTTGTGGTCATGCTCTATTTATTCATTTGTATTTGGCTCGTACTGCACATTCTGTCACGGCTATTCGCTTTACCCACAGTGCGATGCCTGACTTCAACATGGCGGGTTGCACTGACATGCCTGATTCCAACATGGCGGGCCTTGCGGACCGCTACAGTGTGTATAGCAGTCTAGTCATTGCGCCCCATCATGCTTTGCGATGTTTCCGACGGCTTATCAACCTGCACATCCCGGACAAGGACGCGTTGCTACTCTCCTAGGAGCTGGCGAACGCTACGTGAGTTCGTGTTAGGGAATCTCTTACTCCCTCTTTTCAGACTTGCCTTTGTTCATTTCTAATAATTATGACTGCGCTCCTTTGATCCTTACAGAACCTTGTTGTTGATGTGTGTTTGTTGTTTAGGACGTCTCGGTGCCTTTCAGTCTTGTGGGTTCTCTGAGCTTTTCTAAGCTACTCGCCTTTGAAGAATGTGTTTCCTGCCACCGTATCCTACCGGCTTGGTTCCCTTGTGGTAGGCACTTGTTTAGTTTGGAGCATTGAGAGGGGTTTTGGTCTCTTTACCTGTGGATTCTTAGTTTAGTTTTTATTTACAACACAGATCCACCACCCTTTGACCTCATTCCTTCGGGACATCTATTACCCCTAAATATTGAGAGGGTTTCTGGTCATTCTCGGTAAGATTGCCTTCAAGTCTTCTCCTTGACTAAAGGTGGCTCCTAGTTTCCTTTTCATTTGTTTGTTTACCATTCTTGTGCTTTGCTCTGCTTTGTCTAGCGTGCCCAGTCTCTTAGTCCATCCCTGGTCTTCTACTATTCTCGTTGCAAGGCCGTGTTACCAACTGATCATTTGGTAAGATTCCTGCTTCAGGGGTTATCTATCTGATTTTTAGGCAACTTTAAGACTAATCACTCTGTCTCTCTATCTTTCATCAGCCGGCCTGGCATTACTGCTCTGGCCCCGATCTTCTAAAGACACGACCAGTCATCTCCAAAACTCCCGGGATAGCGTAACCTACGTCCACGGGACTTCTCAAGGAGTCTACGTTCCCTAGCAGCTCCACAGGGTTTTATTCCCCAAGAGGGTTTCCCTGGGAACCTTCCTCTGCCCTGGCATTTGTGCCGGCTCACTGGGAGTATCTCGGGGGGAATTCTAATTGTCATCGGAAGATCGAAACAGACATCAATCTCCACCTGGATATTCGTTGTCTTCTAATCCTCATCAATCCTTGTTCCATTTCCCAGGTGAGAGACCTTTTTGTTTCTATGTAATCCTCACACGGGGTCGTTCTGAATGAGATACAGTGAAGTTTTGTTTAAAGCCATAACAGTTAGCAACACCCAAAAGAAGAAGAGTCGCTGTTTTCACTTTCAGTTGCCCCTGGTGGGGAATACATTTTGACTATAGGGCTAGGATGGATCCACAGCAGCAACAGATTCAACAATTGATTGCTGCAGTGCAATCCCTGACTAATGAAGTTCAGCAATTGAAACAAGACAATACCTCCTTGAGACAGCAGCAGCAGCATGCGTCTCAACAGATTGCACAACAAGCTAATATATCTCGCATCCCCCATTGTTCCGAGGTTCCTCCCGGACCTCTTCCGGGTGGGCAATTTGATGGTAACCCGCATAGGGTGAAGGAGTTCCTTGAGGCATGTGCTGTGCAATTCGCATTTAAAGAACATTTTTTTCATACGGACCGGGATCGGGTTGGCTACATGGTATCTCAGATGGTAGGAACCACATTGGCCTGGGTTACTCCTTTAGTTACAAATAATAACCCGTTATTGGACTCCTACACAGCCTTCTGCAATAGCATTTGTTCTATTTTTGGGCGACAGGAGATTAAGGTTGCTTCACAAGAACATCTCTTGGATCTCAAGCAGGGAAATTTAGACATACTGGCATATATCACCAAATTTAAACAAATGGCCAGTGAGACCACATGGTCGGATGATGCGCAGGTCACAATATTTAGGAGGGGTTTATCAGAAGATCTCAAGGATGAGGTCTCCAGAGTTCCACGTCCCACCTCTCTCACAGAGTTCATCGCCCTAGTGATGCAGATCGATTACCGTATGAAGGAGAGGATGGCTGAAAGGAGGAAGGGTAGGATCACAAGACCTTCCTTTGTCCCTTCAACCTCTAAACCCCCGCCAACAGATGAACCTATGCAACTGGGTTCTGCATCTCGTGGACCTTTGAGTCCCGAGGAGAGAAATCGCAGACGAAGCCTGGGACTGTGTATGTACTGTGGCGCCAACTCCCACTCTGTTCAAGAATGTCCTATTGCTCCAGTTCGGCGGTCGGGAAACGCCAACGCCCGGTCGTAAGAGGAACCACGATCCGGGAACCTAAGTCTGATCAAGGTTCCTCACATACTTCACATTCTTTCTATTGCACCAACCTTTCAACCACCAATATGTTGGTATTAAAGGTTTCCTTCACGATAGGAAGTCTCATCTTACAAGATGTTCCGGCCCTAATTGATAGTGGGGCTGCGGGAAATTTCGTGGATGACCACTGGGCTGCTTCTTTAAAGATTCCACGTTCCCCTAAAGAGGAACCGATTCCTGTTGAAAGTGTGGATGGAAGCCCTCTGATCTCGGGTCCCATCAAAGATCAGACCTCAGCAATCCAAATGTCCATTTCTACCCATCAGGAGATTCCAACCCTAGATATAATACGAGCAGCCCATCATCCGGTAATCTTAGGATTACCTTGGCTCAGGAAACATAATCCGTTTATCAACTGGACCGCTGGGTCCTTCTTTCTTGGTTCAGAGTTCTGTCTGACAAACTGCATAGGAAATCACCAAAGGGTCGCCATAGAATCTTCTCCTTCCTCAAGTAATACTAAAGGGGTACATTCTCTCAATCAGATCGCGGGCCTCCCTGAAGTTTACGAGATTTTTCAGGACGTCTTTCTGTCCTCAGAGTTTAACCAGTTGCCTCCCCACAGGAGAGACGACTGTGCTATAGATTTGATACCTGATCAACCGCTTCCCTTTGGACGTATGTATATTCTGTCTAACATGGAAAAAGAGGTGCTGCGTGAATACCTTCGCTCCAATTTGATGAATGGACTGATAACAGAATCTACATCCCCAGCTGCTGCCTCTTTGTTCTTTGTAGCCAAGAAGAATTCTAAGGAATTACGTCCCTGTATAGACTTCCGCGGTTTGAACAAGATCACTGTGCCCGACAAATACCCCATGCCACTTATCCCTGACATTCTTGAAGCAGTAGAAGGGGCTACTATATATACAAAGTTGGACTTAAAAGGAGCATACCACCTGATACGGATAAGGCACAGGGACGAATGGAAGACGGCTTTTAGAACACTGTTTGGGCATTATCAGTACAGGGTCATGCCTTTTGGGCTATCTAACGCCCCTGCTATTTTCCAACGCTTTATGGACCATCTTTTTTCTGACCTTCTCTTACACAGTATGGTGGTGTACTTAGATGACATTTTGATTTTTTCCTCCTCCATACAAGACCACATACCACACGTTCAAGAGGTGCTTCGACGTCTACAACAAAATCATTTGTTCTGCAACCCCGAGAAGTGTTTATTTCATCAATCCAAAGTTACCTACTTGGGATACGTTTTATCCGCCAAGGGGATAGCAATGGACCCAGAAAAGGTCTTGGCTGTACGAGACTTGCCTACACCCACGTCTGTTAAAGAAATTCAACGCTTTATAGGGTTCGCGAATTTCTATCGAAGATTCATACCTGAATTCTCAAAACTTACGCAGCCACTCACCAATCTTCTTAAGAAAGGAGTCATGTTTGTCTGGTCGGCAGCTACTCAACAAGCCTTTGATAGACTTAAGAAGTTATTTACATCAGCACCGATTCTTCTAACGCCTAATCAGAACCGAAGATTCATCGTGGAGACTGATGCCTCCCAACATGCTTTAGGCACCGTCCTACTACAACCGGACGACCTTGATCAGGAGAGACCTGTTGCCTTTCTTTCCAAAACTCTTTTGCCTTCTGAGATCAACTACACGGTCCTGGAGAAGGAACTTCTCACCATCAAGCGTGCCTTTGAGGAATGGCGGCATTTACTTTTAGGAGCCAAATTCTCGGTCGAAGTAAGGACAGACCATCATAATCTCCGAATTCTTCAATATGCTCAAACTTGTAACAGCCGTCAGGCAAGATGGGCTCACTTTTTCTCTCCCTTCAGGATTACGTTTTCATTTATTCCTGGAAGGGAGAATCTAAGAGCAGATGCCCTGTCTCGCAAGGACCATCCTATTGACAATCCTTTTAGATCAGAACCTATATTTCCGCCATTAACCATGGGATTGGTGGCAGCTCCAGATTTTCTGTCTCGCCTTAGAGCTCAGTCTGATTCCATTGCTAAGAAGTCACTTTCATTATCTAACCGATCAGTTCTGGTAGAGGAGGATGGATGTTATTTCATGGGACAAAGGGCATACATTCCGACTCGTCCTCTTCAGAAGGAGGTTTTGGACATGTGCCATAAATCCAAGATAGCAGGACATCGAGGCTTCACCTCCACATTGGATCTTGTTTTACGTTTCTTTTGGTGGCCTGCTGTTCGAAGGGACACCAAGGAATATGTGAGTTCATGTCCCACATGCTTACAAAATAACATACCTAGACAAGCACCATTGGGAGAACTGGTCAGAATGCCCTTGCCTTCCCGTCCATGGCAAATAATATCCACGGACTTCATCGTAGATCTGCCCCAATCTCAGGGCTATTCTACTATTATGGTCACAATTGACACCTTGACAAAACTGGCACATTTTGTTCCTTTGGTTGGGATACCCTCTGCATCTCAAATGGCACGTATTTTCATCAGACATGTTTTTACCCTTCATGGCTTACCTGAAACAATCATTTCGGACAGAGGTCCACAGTACACATCCCAATATTGGAAACTAGTTTGTCGAATTCTGGGGGTATCCAGGGCTCTTAGTTCTGGCTACCACCCCCAATCAAATGGTCAAACAGAAAGGCTAAATCAAACATTAGAAGGATACCTCAGAAGCTACATCTCTGCGGCTCAGGACGATTGGAAGGACCTCCTGCCCCAAGCTGAGTTTGCGTATAATAACTCTTACCATTCGGCCATTCATACATCTCCTTTTCAGTGCACTTTTGGGTTCAGTCCAACATCTTTTCCCACTATGAAGAGGTCTGACACTAAATTCCCAGACCTAAATAAACTAACGGAACAAATCCGCCAAGGACACCGCTCTGCGGTTATCGCTCTACGACATTCCCAGGACAGGAGAAAACACTTCGCTGATCGTCATCGCACACCAGCACCTGTCATCAAACCCGGAGATTGGGTATGGCTTTCTTCAAGGTTTCTACCTAGACATCTTGTTCCGTCTAAACTCTCTCCTCGATATTTTGGCCCCTTCCGAGTAATCGCCGCCATAGGATCCGCGGCTTTCAAACTCCGTTTACCTAATTCCTGGTCAAGAATACACCCAGTTTTTCATGTGTCACAATTGAAGCCCGATAATCGCAGTACATTTCATCCCACGGTTACAGACTGTCCTGCGCCCATAATTTCCAATTCAGGGCCTGAATTTGAAGTCAAAGAAATTTGCGACTCCCGGTATCACCGGGGTCGTCTTCAGTACTTAATAGATTGGAAAGGGTACTCGCCTGCTGATCGTACCTGGGAACCAGCATCTGCCATCCACGCTCCTCGGCTGATTAAAAGATTTCATACAAGACATCCAGGCAAACCGGGAGGTGGCAACACTAAGGGGGGGCATACTGTCACGGCTATTCGCTTTACCCACAGTGCGATGCCTGACTTCAACATGGCGGGTTGCACTGACATGCCTGATTCCAACATGGCGGGCCTCGCGGACCGCTACAGTGTGTATAGCAGTCTAGTCGTTGCGCCCCATCATGCTTTGCGATGTTTCCGGGATGGAACGCCGACGGCTTATCAACCTGCACATCCCGGACAAGGACGCGTTGCTACTCTCCTAGGAGCTGGCGAACGCTACGTGAGTTGGTGTTAGGGAATCTCTTACTCCCTCTTTTCAGACTTGCCTTTGTTCATTTCTAATAATTATGACTGCGCTCCTTTGATCCTTACAGAACCTTGTTGTTGATGTGTGTTTGTTGTTTAGGACGTCTCGGTGCCTTTCAGTCTTGTGGGTTCTCTGAGCTTTTCTAAGCTACTCGCCTTTGAAGAATGTGTTTCCTGCCACCGTATCCTACCGGCTTGGTTCCCTTGTGGTAGGCACTTGTTTAGTTTGGAGCATTGAGAGGGGTTTTGGTCTCTTTACCTGTGGATTCTTAGTGTAGTTTTTATTTACAACACAGATCCACCACCCTTTGACCTCATTCCTTCGGGACATCTGTTACCCCTAAATATTGAGAGGGTTTCTGGTCATTCTCGGTAAGATTGCCTTCAAGTCTTCTCCTTGACTAAAGGTGGCTCCTAGTTTCCTTTTCATTTGTTTGTTTACCATTCTTGTGCTTTGCTCTGCTTTGTCTAGCGTGCCCAGTTTCTTAGTCCATCCCTGGTCTTCTACTATTCTCGTTGCAAGGCCGTGTTACCAACTGATCATTTGGTAAGATTCCTGCTTCAGGGGTTATCTATCTGATTTTTAGGCAACTTTAAGACTAATCACTCTGTCTCTCTATCTTTCATCAGCCGGCCTGGCATTACTGCTCTGGCCCCGACCTTCTAAAGACACGACCAGTCATCTCCAAAACTCCCGGGATAGCGTAACCTACGTCCACGGGACTTCTCAAGGAGTCTACGTTCCCTAGCAGCTCCACAGGGTTTTATTCCCCAAGAGGGTTTCCCTGGGAACCTTCCTCTGCCCTGGCATTTGTGCCGGCTCACTGGGAGTTTCTCGGGGGGAATTCTAATTGTCATCGGAAGATCGAAACAGACATCAATCTCCACCTGGATATTCGTTGTCTTCTAATCCTCATCAATCCTTGTTCCATTTCCCAGGTGAGAGACCTTTTTGTTTCTATGTAATCCTCACACGGGGCCGTTCTGAATGAGATACAGTGAAGTTTTGTTTAAAGCCATAACACATTCTCTGTGGGGCATAGGGCAAGAAAGTCAAGGAATATCAGGAGTTTTAAGGTTTAGGACAGTTTTAGTTGTGAAAAAAAACAAATATTTCTTCAGATGAAAGACCTTCTTTTAAAGGGCATACTGCTACAATTGGTATTACTAGACATAAAGCATACCAGGTTTTATTTGGGCGATTGTCAGATTATAAATGACTAGTGTAGAAGCCTGTGAACACGGGCCATAGTGAAGATTTTCATTAAAACAGTAGGACCACTATACATTGTAAGTCAAAAGCTCCCTCTAGCGGTGACAGCAGGCAAAGCTATGCAAATTGGCATTGTCTCTATATATTCTATGTCAACAGCTCCCTCTAGCACTAACAGGCAAAGCTATGACTGCATCAGACAAACATACAGGGACAAACAAACATCTGGCCTTTTATTATATTGTTAGAATAGATAGGCAGATCTCAGAAGTAATCACATTTGTGACATTTAAGTCCTAAAACTTACATTCTTGTACAGTGTTCTCAAGTTTTCACAGCCTATACATAACAGGTCATGCAGATGTGGTTTTGTTCTTTGCTTTCTGATACATGTACTTTCCTTTTCCCATTTTAAATTCAGAACTACAAGTACCAGAATGCAAAGAACACTCTAGAACTGGATGAAGTACTCACACCTGACACGAGGAAAGATTAAGTGCTCTGAATATAGATGACTGGAAGTGCTGTTTTATGACCTATTGTTAGAGAAATCCCATGGAGCAGCAACTGTACAATTAAGTACACACTTGATTTTGCTTCCATTATAATTTTATTATTCCTGATTTAAGTAGCACATCTGTTAAAATGACACAGATCTGTTCATAGATCTCTCAAATGGAACCGTGGCAGGCAGGCATAGCCCATCCGTCCTCTTTTACTTTTGCATTCTGTGCATTTAGTCCTTTACTTTTAATAAGATGCAGAACTGCAAGTCCAGCAATATAAAGAAACAACACTAACTACTGACTTAGGGCTATTTCAGAGTTATGGTCATTGGTATGGCAATCAGATATTGTTAACAGTCCGATTAAAACATGCTATAGTTCAAGTATGCTAATACAAAAACCGGAAGTCAAGCGGAGTGTGACTGAGTGTCTGGTGTGCCGTACACGCTGAACTTTTCTTGGAGCATTGTTTAATTTTGCTGCATCAGATCTCAGAAAGCCGCATTGAGATATTGGGACGTCTTGTTTTCCGCAGCCTGCAACAGAGACTTTCTTTCTTGGGGACTGCAGCCTGCAACAGAGTCTTTTTTCCCTGGAGTCTACTCGCAACCCCTGGCAACCAAACACTCCACCTCCCTACGTCCGCTTGCATACAAAAACCGGAAGTCAAGCGGAGCGGAGTGTGACTGAGTGTCCGGTTTCAGGTGGCAGTGGAAGTGAGTAGTGAGCCCAAGGATTCATCAAGCAAGAAAAGAAGGTAAGAAAGCAAGTGAAACTTCTGGTCACTAGAAGACATGTTAACATGGATATACCCGCACGAGGTGACACAGCGTAAAATTATGAACGGAGTTGGGAAAATAACTAACGAAGTGGCCCAACAGGGTGGGGTGGAGGGCGGTCAAGAAATTACCGGCTCGACGCCTTCATGGGCAGTGGAGGCAGAATCACTGGAGGTCAGCCGGGAAACCTCTAACCCGCAAAGTAGTTACTCCTTCAATATCCCAGTAACAATTTTGGCTAGTACGGCCCAATATATAGATAACCTGCCCATTGAACTGAATACAGAGGATGCAATGGTATCTAGGGACCCACTGATGGGGGACAAAAAGTTGGTCGCAGGTAATCTATTGCCGCAGCAACGATCTGTGCCTACCCTCGAACTGACATCAGAGATATCAACAAAAGAATTGGGACAGATAGAGAAACCTGTGAACCCTCTGAAGCCAATAAGACACCGCAAAATAGATCTATAGACAACCAGATTGAAGCAAGAATAGATAAATGTGCAAAGGATATAGAAAATGGACGGAAACCAAACCTCCAATTAGAGAACGAATTACCAAAGACTTTCCTGAAAAGGAAAAATGTGCTTAAGAATGAATATGATGAGCCACCACTAACGAACCCATCGAGGGAGCAAGACAAAGATCTTGTGAGCCCCCCTGCAAGATATATAGTAAAAAGGATAACATACTCGTCCCATAGAGAAGGCCTTGACGCCGATTCCAACACATGGAGGCTGCCTTACAAAGTGGGGTTGTCAATGAACCATGCTGCCTATCAGGGCCTTTCTAGCTCTAAAACAGCCAACTTCCGGAAGCCCACATTATCAACAAACAAGCAACCGGCAACCAGATTTCCTTTTGACAAACAGCAACAGCAGAGTACGATGACGTCCGCCCTGTTTATAAGATTCAGAGGCAATGATGACAAAATATCAGATGACATTCTACTTGAGACCTCATTAAATATGGAGAAATCAGCCACAGAAAACAATCGAGCCTGGAGTAAGAAAAACAATAACCAGAACCACCAGGACTCCGTGGTTAGGAACGGAGAGCAGGCCACTCAAACAATGGAGTCAAGGAGTGGTGCCCAGGATTGTTTGGAGAAACAAAAGGCTGCCATATTGAGGACACCTGAAAACAAGCCCCGCAAGCAGGCGGGCAGGTCAGAGGAAGAAAACTTTTTGCTGGTAGCAACAATGACATAAATTCTGGCACCCTTCATGAAATTATATGAGGAGATTGCAGCGACCTTGAAAGACCAATCAGCTTTGATTGAAATGGTCCACTCTAAAACCATATCGTGGAAGGGTTTATAACAGCAATACAAAGTAACCTGGACAATAGCACTGCAAACGTTTTGCAAATCCTGCATCACATAATTGAACCTATATTGAAAGAGAAGGAAGCAAGAAGAAAAAGTTTCACAATAAAAGAAGTAACGAATGGAGAAAGTCCTTCGAGGAGCCTAGCCTCATAAGAGATTCAGAGAATGGAGCAGGAGGGGCCCAAAATGACCAGATTGGAGAGTAATAAGGAAGGCGGGTTGAGAACCCTAGAACCAACTCATGAAACCAATCTTAAAGTGTGACCAGTGCCTGCTAGCCAAAACTCAGCAAATACGGAGATACCTTGCATGGTAGGTGGGTTGGAGAAAAGGGTAGAAACCAAGAGGTAAGGACCTCAAGAGGCCTCTCAGCAAACGAGTCACAGATACAACAGCGTGATTTAGTTTCTGCAACAGAACCGGAAAGTCTTGGATCAGAACCAGCTGGGGATAGATTTCAAAACACAACTATCTGTATATGTCAATGCAGTACAACACAACAAGCCGCTAATAAAGAAAAGTACAGAGGACTAACACTTCAGAAGATGTGGTTAATACAATAACCCTAAACAAAAGCACCACTAACGTGAAAGCAAACCTTAATACAGATGTATGTGAATTTTTCAAGAAAAGAATCCCTAATGCCGGAGTCATAAAACAGAAGAAAGCGGGTGGAACGGAAATACGTCTGCCTCCGGGAAAAAACAGAAAAATCAAACACTACCAAAAAAAGATAACTCTAATAAAAGCTGGGCATTTATCAGAAATCTGACCTTACTAAAGACCAGCCAAGCATAATGGCTCAATTAACTAACCAAAAGAAAAAGGTCAGGCTAGAACAGGACATCAAGGAAAACGTTACCCCAGAGTTTGGGGATGACGAGTGCTCAGAGCCGGACCTAATGGACCTCTCGGCTCATACAATATCCGAAGACGAGGAGAGGCATTGGGTGAAAGACATTAATGACAAGACCATAATCAATGGAGAGTATGATACGGAGGAGAGCTCAGGGATCACCAACAGTGAGGGGTTTATATCAGTTGATGAAACACCAAACTGCACTCAAGAAAGGAGGGTGGGTGCTGCAAGCCATTCACAACCTAAGGAACGGATGACTACTATAGGAAGCCGAAAGAGAACAGGGGATATATCAACAAAGATTGATCCAGAGACAGAGCCGCAGGGCCAGCGGTTGGATAACTCACCCCCGAGGGCCAGGAATTCCAGAAAGAGGCCAGATCCCTTATAAATGACATCTAGTAATGAACCGGCTTTACAAGAAATGGGACAAGCGCAAGATGTAAACCCCTTGGCAACTACAAACCAACATCATAAATATGCAAGTCTTGACAATAACTGGACCATGAGGCAACCAGGCCTCATGTTGGAGCGCATATTACACTATGATGATGGGTTGATCTTAAATAGGGCGAATGTAATCCACTGCTACATCATGTCCGGGCATTAAGGCTAATAAGAACAAATGAGTTTGCCATTGTGGAATTTGCTAATGAAGCATGTACTGACAAAGTGATATTACACACAGTGTCAAACCTGGTTAGACAATTGCTCTTGGCGGAAGCTCACCAGCTAAGACCTATGGGCTTTGATCTTTAAGTAAGTGCTGAGACATTGAAAGAACAAAAAAAGCCCTCGTCCAGGTCAATAAACAAGCAAGGGAAAGAGTCTAAATATCGGAAGAGCCAACGGTCACCACCAAGAGCAAGTTACAACAATGGTACCCAGAGCCAACATTTGGGAAAAACAAGAATTACTGATGAAAATGACGCAGCAAGATGGAAATGGCTAAAGAATCTAGTCGCCAACAAAATGGATACTCAATAACATGCAGAGAATGAAAGTGATGGCTATTGGTCTCTAGGAAGTTGGAATACAAGAGGCTTTAGCCATCTCTTCACCACAGGAGAACTACAAAAGGAGACCTGAAGGTTCCTTAGTAATACTAAATCCGGCAATAAAAGGAACAAGGGGTCGCCCTATGTCAGGGCTTTTGGTCGCAATCAAAACAACTTAAATTGGAGGGTGGTGGAGAACAGGAATCCCTCCCCATTTGTTCAGATGGTGATCATACAACTAGATAAACTAGAAGTGGATAAACCGAAGGTCTTGATCCTGTTGAATTTGTATTGAAATCCTACATGCCAATCCAACCAGAATTTCCCAGAACAAATAGCAGGCCTATTGGATGAACAGCATGATAAGTGGATGGATCCGCTTTGTATAATGGTAGGCGATTTAAACTGTACCTGCCTGGACAAAGGTAACCTGGCTATAGCACCCAACCAGGCATCAGCAACATCAAAAGAAAAAAGAGGAACAAGGTGGAGAGAAATGACACAATCAAGGGACTGTCTGATATTAAATGGAATGATCCAATGAGACGCCCCAGCTCATTTAACATGGAAGGGGTCCCATACAAATGAAATATTAGATTACATTTGTACATCGAGTAATCTGTCGAAGGATATCTTAACCTTGGAGGTGATTACGACCTCCGCCAGTGATCATAACCTGATGAAACTTACTTGCAGGAACATCAGCAATAATAAGATCATTACTTACAATCACGACATACTGACATCAGTATGAGGAATAAAACTCAAGATACGACCGGAGTACATCAAAGGGTTAAACCTTAAACTAAAAGAGTTAATTGTGAATTTGGTATCAACCTGAAAAAAACAAAGGATGGATTATACTCTTTAAAGGCTATAGAGCAGAGGGGAAAACTTACAAAAAACAACTGACCAAGATCCATCCCCATCTATATGATTGAACGGTATGGAAAAAGAAAAAAAACCTGAAGAAAAACATCACCCGTCTAAATAAGTCCCGGTCCGTGGATAATAGTAAGGAGATCCACAAGCTGAAACAAAGATATCGTAACTGGTTACATTTGCATGAGAATACAATGCTCAATCAAGATGCAGAGAGAAAGTTGGACAGAATAAAATCAAAAAACGCGGCCGAAATCTGGACAATCATTAATGAAACAGACACATGACAAGATATGACTCTCTCGAATCCTATAAGTGCAACCACATGGTGAGAGTTTTATAGGCAGCAGCAACAGAATAACCTGACTCCATAGGTGCTTGGCAAACACAATGACGGATAAACTAGATATTGGCGTGGAGGCAATCGAAACTCTACTGAAGAACTTAAAAAACTCAAGAGCCCCAGAACCAGACGGGTTGACAAACGCCATTCTAAAAAGTCATACAACTGAATGGGCATGGTTCTTGCATCAACTATTCAAATACGTGCTTCATACGGAAAAAATCCCGGAGTCTTGGAAGGCAGCAGTGGTTGTACCCATTTATAAAAAAGGGCTGAGAACATCGCCTGATAACTACAGACCAATCGCCCTCCTGGACGTCGCAGGGAAGGTTTTCGCATCCACACTATTGAAGGCCTTAACAGAATGGAGCATACAGAATGAACGGAGAGACCCCTGGCAGTCTGGGTTTGTCAAGGGAAGAGGAACCAACCTAAACATCTTCTTGATTAACTTGTTGAAAGCCAGATCTGCCAGAAACAAAGATCAGAAAGTTTACATTGCCTTAATTGACCTGTTGAAGGCCTTTGATACAATCAGCAGAGAAAAATTGTGGGCCAAACTTAATATATGGGAGTGCCCTCAAGTACTTGTGGAAAATATCAAAGACCTTTATCTGGACACAAATATCAGAGTAAGGCTGGATAAATCAGCAACATTATCAGACCAAATTTTCATCAACACGGTTCTGAAACAAGGTTGTCCCCTAGCGCTGGAACTCTATAATCTGTTTACATCAGACATTGGAGAAGCCTTTGATTCTATACGCAGTTTCCCCCCCAAATGTAGCGGGGTCATCAATAGGGAGACTACTATATGCAGATGATATTGTTCTTATAGATCAGACTCCGATAGGGCTGCAACGACAGATAACAACTTTGCAGTCATATATGGATGATAATGATCTGATAATTAATCCAGAAAAATCAAGGATATTGAGATTTGCTCAGGGAGGGAAGAACAGTACAAACAAGAAGATTGAATGGATTTGAAAAGGAAAGAAAAATTTGGAAGTAAATTTGTTTACATGCCTGGGAGTCTGCATTAATAATACCAAAAGTGAAGCCCCAAGAATTGAGGCCCTAAGAAGGAAAGCAATCTACTTAGCCGCGCAGGGGAAAATCTTACTGAAGTACTGAAGAGATACTGCAGGTTTACCATAATTCCTTTGGTAAAGTTTTATAGAATTAAAGTAGTTCCGATATTGGAGCAGAAACATCAAGTTATTTTACGGCACATGTATGGCCTACTCTGGAGGGTCTGTTCTGGCAGAAAGTACTCCAACTCCCCAAATCAGTGCCAATTCAATGAATGAGGAGAGAGTTGGCATTAACATCATTGAAAGCCCTAGTTGATTGGAAAAAAATGTCCTTTTATCGCAAATATCTGGAGGAGAACCTATCCGTAGGCTTTGACGTGCTGAAAAAAGCCCTGAAAGAGCAAACAGATGGTGTGCTAGTGGAATGGCAAGAGAACTGTCAAGTAATGTTAAAAAGCATGAACGAAACAGATGAGGACTTATTGAAAAATCCAGATAAAACAAAAAAAAAGCTGTATACAAGAGATTGGATTGTGACCCAAGAGCACAACGGGAAGTATAATAACTATGAAGATTTCTGGACCCAGCCGCGGACGTTGAACCTGTTACCAGGTTACCTGACATTGGGGGTCATTACGAGTTTGGAGGCTTACAGCACCATGGCTGCCTCCAAACCCGTGTCCGTGGTGTCGGAATGAGGACTTACTGGGACATTCCGACCTTTGCGGACCTGGTAAGTCCCCATTCCGAAAACCATTCCCCATTCCCATTCGAGCCCCTATAGGGCTCAATGGGAATGGGGAAGGAGCTAATAACGGGCCCGCAAATAGCGGGCCCGTTATTAGCTCCTTGGTCCCTTAGCAGCTTTAGCAGGTAAAACCAGCAGCCCTTAGCGGGACCCGCTAAGGGACCTCGGAATACGGTGGTAGGGAGTTAACGGTACCAGCATCCTTACCGGTTCTGTTAACCCCTTACCGCTGCATTGTTTCCAAACTGGTATTTTAGTTCACTCCTTATGAGATATTAATGTTTTGCCGACTGGAGAAATACTCCAAAGAAGAAACATCATGAACAAAGAAACAGGGTGTAGATTGTGTGAATTCCCTGGTGAGATAGAATCTCTGAGCCATCTAACCCTAATCTGTCAGGGCCTAAGAAACGAATGTGAGCATTGCCAAGGGGACATTCTTAGAAGTTATCCAACTAGAAGTTTGGATGATTGGTGGAGATCATTGATCGAAGGAGGGAAAACTAAAATCAATATAGCCCTCGTAAAGATGTTTATCATAATGCTCAAGAAACTAGAGGTACCGGATTAAGAAGGGATACAGAAGAGGTATAGGGCTGTGGAACACAATCTTCAAAAAGACTGAAATGCTTAACTGAAGAGGACTGAAATGAAGGAAACTATTTGAAAATGATGGGAAGGGTTAAAGGTTTTCGATTTTTAAACCAAATGACCTGTTGAATAAAAAATAAAAAAAGTATGCTAATAACCTTGTACAGCAAGAAATGATTTCATAAGTGATATGACGACTGACTAAACAAATAGATATTACAACATAATAAACCAAACTGACCAGCCATTACGTATCATCACGTGGGAAAAGGGATGTGGCAAATGGCTGGAGTCATTTAACTTGTGGGTGGGGGTTCCAGTTTGGTTTTTGCATTAAGCAAAGGTGGTAAACCTGTGTTGCCTCTGAGCTGCTCTGAAGTTAACAGGAGTTATTTTCCAATTATATGATGTCACAGACACCAGTACACCATGCCTGAGATGGAGTCTCATGCCACCCGCTTCTCAATGTCTTGTAGATGAAGACCAGAGTTGCTTTGAATGTAGAGCCTTTACGTTGTTCTGTGACAAAAGTACTCGTGCTATGCGTTCATAGAGGTGTTGATTAGCATTGGTGCCATGGTTACTGCGGCACTTCAAAATGGAACTGACCAGCCCTTTAATACCATTAGAGTTATTAGTAAGTTATGCTCTCTTTTGACTGTTGCACATTTCACACAGAGGCTTGCTTGGCTAAATGTCATTGCCTATAGTGAGTTCATGTTTTGGCACACACCACAAGGTTTATTTAATGTGTAATGTTGTATTAAACCACAATTTGCGGCACAATTTATGAACATCTGTGACACAGAAAATGAGGCTGGTAGTGAAGAAGATTATAGTTGCTCTTGTTTTCTTTGCTGTATTCAGATGAATGACATTGCTCTTTGTTTGATGACACCAGAATCAAGTGTAAATGTCAATTATCATTTTAGAATGCTAATCAAATAAAATATATCGAAAAAATAAATCTCACGTAGAACGAGTGTCATGTCTTCAATTTAAAAACACAGGTAATTACACTGACATTTAAATGTGCTACTTTTCTCGCAAGTTGCTTGCAATAAACATCATATATAACATTTGGGTTTTCAATCAAGCCATACTTCTTTCAGCAGCTGCGAAGATTATTTTTCGGGGAGGGTAATTTGCCACAGAAAATGAAGACATCTAGACATAAAGAGTTAGGTTAACATGTAATCATCTATAATTACTGATTTAAGACTAAGATATAAACTTTGTTTTTCTCTTTAAATAAGACATTTGCCACAAAGTTTTCCATCCACATGCTCCTGCACTAACTTTCAAATCTGCACTTAATATACTGATCCATTTTGATGTATGGATATATTCTTCCTTCTTTTCACAAGTATCCAGAACACATGTTCAATGTGAGCTGCTCAAAAACAATTCTGCATAACTCCAACAAATATATGAAAATAATGTTCCTTCAGTCATAAATAGACCTTGCCACCTGCATATTAGAATCGCTTGCTATACTGACTACGCAACCAAAACTCACGTCCCCACCATGCATTGCTCATTTCCACACATGACATCACAGATGACATCACAAATTGCATAATGGCTGACACTTACACTATATACACATGGTGGCAATTTAAAAATACTATGCAAAGAGGTTACACAATAATTTGGCCCAAACAAAGGCAAAAGGAAGTCCTTCTTGTCTATTGACAATAAGCAGAGACCTTGGCCCTCAATAAGGGTGCCAGGAAGCAACGTACTGGCACTCTTTCCAGATCACAAGATTACAGTTATGCCTTGTAACATGCAGATATGACCTGCTGGGGCCACAGGCCCCTGTAGGCATGGTTTTCACGGAAACACTTGCACTGTTAGCAATGGTGCTGGTGCTTCTGTGTCCCTATTCTCATGGAGTCCTATGGGAATGGGGACTTACACTTTCCACCGCCTGAGATTTGTAGGTCCCATTGGCACTGGGATATCATCCCGCGGAATGGTGTTACGAGTTAGGCGGCAACCCGGGTTTACTGCCAAACTCATAATGAGGGCCCATGACTTGTAGGTAGTGCATGGAAAACAAGACACAGCTATACAGGAAGTTTGTATTTGTTGGCCTTTACCTTAAGAAATGGACCTTCATCAGTTTCCCTATGATTTGCCTATGCCTACGGTGCACATACGCTGAACATGTAAGCAGAACACACACTGATAATACCTTTTGTATATGTTACATCTATGATGACTGACACTAGTCCCGTGTTCGTGTTCTAGTCATTGCATTAATTTCCCACTTAGCAGATGTTACCTCACTGTGCATCAGTTTGGTAGGTACCAATGCTCTAAAGTTACACTCTATGTGCCTCATTAAGAGTTTGGTGATATTTCAGTGATGATACCATCGAGATACCACAAAACGTAAATAACATTACCACCACTTGGGCTGTGGTAATACAGCCAATTTCGCTGTTTTTTTGGCGGTTAGGCTAATGATTTACATCCAGCTGGAGGTGTTTCTTCTGCCTTACCTCCAAACCTTTAGTTCAGCAGTGTGGTATTGCATTACCACTGCATTAGCATCGTTTTTACCACGCCGCCAAAATCATAATGAGGCCCATATCTACAGATATTCCAACTGTTTGAAGTATATTTAACCCTTTGGTAAAAGTTCACACTTACTCAGAGCTCTGATAGGAATTGGAAAGTAATTCTACTGCAGAGTACACCATATACCAATCATGCTCTAATTTGAATGCTGTTGCTATTGCATAGTGTAATGTATTTAAAGAATGCTATTTTCTCAACAGACCTAGTAGACAGTGCGCATGAACATTTTGCAAAACATGGCATCATTCATGGGAGGCCTACCTGTCATGCTGCATATTTTGTCTGCAATACACTAAACAAAACCCCTGCTAAACCCATATGTGTCAGGAGCTCTACAGATTGGTGATAGCATATGTGATCAAATCAGTGATGTCATGAATGATGCCCTTTGTGATGCCATCTATGATGTCATGTGTGCGGGTATGAACAATGCATGGGTGCCCGAATTATGGTTGCAAAGTTTACCATATCTGGTGAATTTCCATGTTTTTTAGTTTTTGGCTAAAATCATAATGCCCCTTTAATCAAGTGTTTACACTGAATTTAAAAGGTCTTTTGTAAGGCAATTTAACCACAACATCCCTTAAGCAAAGTTTTAGTTTTTACTGAATTTCACTGGATTATGTCACTGTTTTAATAACTGAAGGTGTTTCAATATGTTGCAGCACTGTAGGTACGTTTTTAGAAAGTCCTCTTTAAACAACTGTAACTTTGGTTTAACAAACACTTTTTTTCACAGCACACATTGCTTCGTGTCACTTTGGGGAAGGCATCACGGGGACAAAGGTTACGGCTGAATTGCATGGGGAATGGGGTTTGGCCATGCTCCCGGCCCTACCAAGCCTTCCACAGTAACCACTGGGCCTGTTCTTTAGGCAGGCCCAGCAGCCATGATATCCTAATAACAGAACTAAGAGCCACTTTCCTTTCAGCCATGCTGCAGGCTCTGCCAAGCTACCCACTGTAGACATTGGGGCTAGCCTGAGGTCAGGCCCAGTGGCTATTTAACTGCCATAACAGTTCCATGGGCCAATGGCCATGGCCTGCTGCCATCGCTGCCAATAAGCAATCGCCTTATTCCCTGGGGCATGGCCTTGAGCCATGCCAAGGATCTGCCAAGCCACTCACATTAGAGACTGGGCCTGGCCACAGCTGGTCCATTGCATCCATACCGTGAGTGCAAAGGTTTTAAAACGTATTTATTTTACCTACCTTTTTGTAATTTCTAAACAAACCGCTGCAGAGATTAACACCAAATATATGAAAGCACGCTTTTGGGACTAGGCCCTGCTTCTCATGAAAATTTGGCACAAATGTCCAACAGCTTGGGCTGTAAATACAACAGATATTTTCCGTAATGCAAAACAATGAGTTCACCACCGCTTGATCCTGTGGATTTACCACAGGATTACAAGTGGTGGTAGGCAATGTGAATCCCCATTTTCTGCAGTCCATAGGACTCCATTGCGGATTTTTGGCGGAAATACCACTGGGGGAATTAGGAGTGCTAATTCTGCTAATTTTTGGGAGAAAAAGTGGAGGATTCACCTTCAGCATCATGCTGGCGGTACATCCTCCACTTTTCCTAAAAGAATCAGTGGAATTATCACTCCTAAATTCCCCAGTGGTAATTCTGCAAAACCTGTAATTTGGCGGTGTGGGAAAAATGAAGGTAATGAAATTATCTCTACTTTTTTCCCCACATCTCCAAACTCGTAATGAGGCCCAAATGAATGGCTTTTCAAAAAATGTTGGACCTAACACTGCAACGTTGTCCCCCCCTTTGCAAAACTACAAGCAACAATCTGAAAGAATGTAGGGCCTCATTACGAGTTGGGCAACTGAATTACCGTTACTTCCACTTGGTCTGGCAAAATTACCACCGGATTAAAAGTGGCAGTGTAAGTCCCCATTTTTTTAGTCCATTGGATTCAATGGGGCTTTTCTGGCAGAATTACCACAGCAGGATTACTGCAGCGGAATTTACGCCACAGTAATTCTGCAGATTCTGCTGATTTTTCAGGGGTGAGTAGGAGGATTTACCTCCAGCATTTGTATGGCGGTAAATACTCCTCTGCAGGCCCAACCTCATAATTTGGCAGAGTGGTAAAGTTTGCAGTAACAGATTTACTGCCAATTTTACCACTTAACACCATACTTGTAATGAGGCCATTTAGTGTCTAGCTTATACTTTTTTGTCAGTTTCATGCAGGTTCATCGCAAAGCAACGAGGTTATGAGCTGTGCAAGTTTGCCTTTGGCCATGGGAAAGCCGCTTACCATCACTACAGGGTCCCTACAGCTGACCCTGTTTTATAAATGTTACAAGATCCGCAATAGTGACTCTGTAGTTAAGTTGTATTCCACATAGGACAAGTAATTTTTGGGAGATGCCTTTCAACAAATCTGTGAAACTTTCCAAAAAAAACTATAATGCCAGCTCTGAATTTTTGAGAAGGCTTGTTGCGGTTTCATGAATGAGGGAAAGTTCTAGAGAGTCCCAACATGTTGGAAATTCTGAATGACTTACGTTAAAAACAAATTATGTCACAGTTACAGACCAAACAAATTGATTTTTACCATACGTCCGCGAGGAGCAGTGGTCATTCCCAAAAGCATGTTTTTACAAATGTTGTGTTAATCCATTGAGTGAAGTTTTAAAAAACGTCCAAAAAGTCATGAAAAAATGAGTGATATCTCAGTCCATACACTCACTTCCTGATTCCATGGCCACAGATGCTTCTGGACCAATCAGAAGGTGTGGAGCTATTCGCAGACATTGTGGAAAGTTGCCGATTGGTCAGTGAAGGAACATGAGGAACATCAAGCACATTTAAATCAAATGGGCATCATTACGAGGTTGGAGGTAGCCTTGCCGGTTTTACTGGGAAGGCTACCCCCAAACTCACATCCGGCCCCGGCACCCGCAAAAGGGGAATCACCAGGCCATTGTGACCTCGGCGGACCCGGTAATTCCCCTTGCGCGGATACCGAAGTTGGTACATCCCCATTCCCATTTGAGCCCCCATAGGGCTGAAGTGGGAGAATGGGAGAAAAAGCTCCCCCAATCTCCTCGCGACCATGGCCCAGAGGATAGCGGCCTAGACACCCACCACGAGATGAATTCGTCTATCTACCAGATGACGAATACCCTGGTTCAAGAACATACGGATATGCCCACCAGCCTGCCCACCAGCCTGCCCTACTCAAGCCGACACCTGCGGCATGGATGAACTCGACTAAGATGTCAAAAACAAGCACTCACATCGTTAGAGATGCCATGACGACATAGCCAACTGCCAAGAACACACGTGCCACCATGCACACTGGACACTCACGCACCAACCCACACGAAGAATATAATCAGTGCTACGACGTAGGTGATGGATACACCCACTGACGGGCATCTTTATTATTTTTCACATAGGTTTTCCGTAATGCAGAAAACCAAGACGGATAAAGCACTCGCGTATACGCTTGCTGACGCTTCTCCCAACCCTTGCATTGTGATGAGAATATAACAAAGACGTAATACTGCCTATGAAACCATGTCGCACCACAACACATGTCCCGTGCATTACACCTCCCAACCTATGAACCAGGCCTAAGTAGGCCGCAAGCAAGAGCTGCCATGAACACTGAATGAGCAAGAGTACAAGTGCTGATCACGCAGAACGAGCCCAGCGAGAGCTGACAGCCAAGGGAGCGATGTTGCAACTCGTATGCTACCAGCCGACGCCAAGGTCACACCTGTAAGCAAAGCCAAGCACACAGAAGCAAAATACAACTTTAAATGTGCAGAATTCTGCCCCAGCCACGGTCTCCCCTCACGTGACCAAGCCAACCTGACAAGGTGCCAGACCCACGAGGGAGAAGTCGCCTGGGTCCCACGTCTGGGACACAGGCTGCAAAAATGAAATGACCCAATGGACACCTACAGCGATGGGAATGGTCTGCTCTCAAGCCTATGAGCAAATCCGCGCATTGTCTGCACGAACACATAGTTACATATTGTTGCTAGTGACAGGTACACCGCGAGCTGGGAACAACGATGGTCCCAGGCTGGGGGGCTCGCGGGTGGACCAATCAGAACATGGGGGCACTCATCACTGACGGCACTAACATTAGCCAATCATTAGGGGTCTTCGTGTAACAATTTTCAAGTATCTAATAGAAGGGACAACCCAAGTATACCACCTGACTCATCCTCAACCACTAATACTGTTCTCTATATGTATGCTATACTATCCCTACCACTCGAGGAACCAATCCAGAGTGGCAATAGGTTTTTCGCTAACTTTCCCAGGTGACGCAAGTAGCGCGTCATACTGAGGCAAAAAGGGCCTGCAAGCCCCACGAATTTTGAGAGTCTGGACAGACGAGTACGATCCTAGACCCATCCCTGCCGTTGTTTAATAAACAGCAGAACCACCTTGCTTCTTGCGTGTGTCTCATACTCATTTTTGGGGAACAGGGGAGGAGTTGGAGCCTCCCAGCCCGGAGGTCCGCGGACGGCTCAGCCGACCCCGGGATAATCACCCTGACAAGTTGGAGGCACTGCTGAGATCTGTTTACGATCTACCTTTTTATTTTTTTTATTTTATTTTTCCAAGGCCTCTCGTTGCGAGGAGGCCCGGCGGCGTGGCATCCTCTGCCGCTGCCCCCTTTTTGAGGACTACAGGACCATTGCGGAACTGCGAGAAGACCGGACAGCGCAATCCGGATATTGGCCCTCGGGAGCCGGTTGTGAAGAATCGTGCCCACGGTTGGCGAGTGTCCAGACGTGGTCCAGACGAGGGGAGGTGGCGAGCCGCTTGGAGGGGTGCACGCAGTCGAGCGGCCCCGTATCAAGAGAACTTGGTGAGTATGTCACACCCAACAAGCAATGTGAGATTGTGAGGGAGGGGGTAGGAGTGAAATAAGGGCGGTGGGAGGTGTTACTAAGGTGTGCGGCGAAGATTTAATCAATTAGTGTTGACGGTGAAGTGAATGGTAGCAGGACAGGCGCGAGAGCCGTCTGCTACCACGTCACGGAGAAGGGTGGGCGGAGCAAGAAAACATCACGTGCGGTTGCTCATAGACACTGATTGGCCTAGGTCGTGACCACCTGTAAGGGGGTGTGTGTGTGTGTGGCTTCCTACGAATTGGCGGTTATTGATCAATGAGTAGATGAGGATCCCTATTGATCGAGCAGTGAAACTCGATAGATAGATGACGTTTTCCTGTAGGCGGTAGCTAACCGGTTGCCTAGTACAGAAGATAATTGGCTGGTTAAGCCCTCCTGTTGAGGGGCGTATCACACGCGAGGCGACGCAGCGTGCGCAGTCCGATTATATTGTTGGTTACCTTGTCTTGTTCCAGGCGTAACAAGTGGACAGCTGTGGGGTTAACGGGGACAAACAGCAAAACTTATTTCGAGCTTTCTGAAGTGTAAAAGATCTTACCGGTAGTTTTGGAAGAGGTCGGTGATGTCACCCATAGGGCTTACATAGGATACCTCGACCACACAGCATTGTTGAAGGGTGATGGGGAAGTGAATAGTGCGCACGGAGGTTGTCGGCCACCTTAAATACGGGACAGGTGGAGAAAGGGAAGTGACCGTGCACGGAGAACGCCGGCCACGCCGAGAGAGGTAGGAGGAGGAGGGGAGGAGAAAAGTGGGACGGCTGTATAAGCACATCACACAGGGCATGCAGCCGCAGGGGGCATTGTGCACCGTGGCCGCAGGGGGCCGTAACGGTATTAAGGAAGAAAAAACAAATACAGGAAAAAGACAGCATATTTGCAAGCGTTATATTTGACTGTTTTTCCTTTTAGCGGACAGTCGCAAGTACCCAAACTACGGGGCCAGGTAACGCATCTGCAATTGTCATATTTGACTGGGTTTCTTTTAGCGGACGGTCGCAAGTCCCCAAACTACGGGGCCAGGTAACGACAACTATACTGAAGGGAGCTAACAACACAGTGTAAACATGTCATACGGATTAGGATCGGGAGGGTGGGGGAATACCCTCACTACCCCACTACAGCATATATGTAAAACACTATCACCCCATAGGGAAAAACTGATCAAATACAGCATAGAATGGACACAAGGGACGGGCAACAAAATGACGACACCCTGGCCGCCTAACGGCAGTTTCGACCCATACGTCCAACACTCGCTACTGACACATATACATAACACATACAAGGTGAAGAAGTTGACGCACCACGTGGAGGTGTTTAACTTATGGAGGATGTTCCAGGGGTCCCGACCAGGACCAACCGGAATGTTCACTGTGGAGGAAACGAAGGAGGGGAAGAAGATTAAGGAGGAAGAGGGAAATGGGGAAAATGAGGTTGAAAGCGCACAGTGCGTGGCTGAGGCCGAGAGGGGGAGGAAAAGCTTAGCATCGCAAATGAAATAGAAATAAAAAAGGAAAGGACCGACGACATGCCTTTAGCGAAAGTAGTGAAAAAGGAGGAAGGGGGGTTATATCCTGTAACGGAACGACGAGAAGCAGTAAGGCAACAACTAACGGCGGCTGAGGGGTATTCAAACCCAGCGTACAGCCCACCACCATATACAGCTACAGGTGGCTACACAGGGGGGGAGGTGACAAGTACGGTAGGCCCAATTTATACGAAGATGCACGCAAGGGAAGGGAAGACTAGTGAAGAACCAATCCCAACCATAGGACACGACGAGTGGGTAGCCGCGCAGGTGCTGCTAAAATTGCGAGGGACACTAACGGGAGAAGAAAAGGAGGTAGAACGGAAAATGAACGAGGACGATGAGGGTGCAGTGAAATAAAAGGGGAGGAAGGTAAAAGGAAAGAAGGGGAGCTGTTACGAGTAGAGGAGGAGATGTCGGAGGAATGATTGGCAGAATTAAGGAATGAGCAAAACGCCCTGATCAAACAGCTTGAGAGGGAGGAACGAGAGAGAAGGAGGGAAAGGAAGGAAAGTAAGGATGAGTTAGAAAAAATGAGGGAACGAACTGAAGAATGTAAGCGGGAAGCTGAAAGGATGAAGGCGATAGCAGAAAGGGTATCTCGAGCAGCACAGCCTGACAGGAAAAGAGAGGAAGAAGAGAAAGAAAAGGAAATGGAAATATGGAAGAGGAAAATACTATCAGAACCCACCAAGAAACACAAGGAAGGCAAAGTAATAGAAAGCATATTAGAAAGGGAGAGAGAGAGATGGGAAAGGAGGAGAGAGGAAGAAAGGATATTAGAGAAGGTGAGTAGTGAGGTGATGGAGGAATTAAAAAAGAAAAGAGAGGAAATAGGTGGTGAAATAGTAGAGAAAAGGGAAGGGGAAAGAAGAGATAGGAAAGAGGAGAGTGGGGTAAGGAAATATGTACGCAGGGATGCAGAAGTAGCAACAACATCAGCACAAAGGGGAGCAATTGGTAAAGAAGAAGTGGAAGGAACGGATTTAATAGACTTAAAAACAGTGACGATTAGGGGGAAAAAGACAGATTGGGGGTTGTCGCTCCTGGATGATTTTTGCAGCGAAGAAGAAGAAGGAATGGGGGGAGAAGGAAGAAGCGGCGATAGGGAAAGCTTAGACAAATTGTACATCACCCGCACCAACAGGGAATCACCATGGGCATGCAGAAGGAAGGAAGAGCTGGGGGGGAGTGAGGAGAAAGAACAAGGAATGGCGGGAAGGCAAACACGTGCAGCTACACCCGCATCATCCTGTCCAACATGTCCGCCCACACCTGCTCCTGAACACACCCCCTACGCCGGCAGGTTTGGAGATCTCCCCGGACATAGGCAGGAAGAACGGACACACACACCCACATCAAATAAAGAAAATAATAAGAGAAGGGGAAGAGATGAAGGGGAAGCTGCAACGAGCGGCGGAAATATGGACATGACAGATGATCTAGACGACACGGAAGAAGAGGAGGGGTATGCGGACTCTACACCGCGACAACTGGGGGGACAGATGGGACACAATCTAATGCCGCTATTGGAGAGAGGGGGGTAGACCACAATATGTCCCTTGGAAGCATGCCGATAAGGAAAATATAAAGTGTAGACTCCCATCACTAAGTGGAGGAGCGGGAAAATGGATATACGAGATGGAAAAACACATTGCAGGACAGAAACTAGCAGTAGGAGACGTGAAGGGCCTACTAATGTCAATATTAGGGGATGCGGCAGATGACATCTGGAAGAGAGCGGGTTTCCCCTGGGTCACAATAACGAACACATCACACAACAGCTGCCACCACCCCCACCATACACGGCTAACATGGGAGGAGGATACATGGCATCAGGAACTGGATATTATATTAACATCAGGGCAAGGGGAGGAATGATGAGGGGGAGGGGATATGGCCAACCTGCACAACAGCAAGGGGGAGGATTCCGAAGCTTCTACCCCACTGGGCAGCCAGTGTACCAGGATAATGCAGGAAGTTTCCCATGGCAGACCAGGGAACCACCTGTATGTTGGGTTTGTGGGATGTTAGGACACATGTTGCGTACGTGTAGAATGAGACCGTCCACACCAGCATGGGGGGAACAAGGACAACAAGGGCCTATGAGGGAGCAGCAGGGTTACCAACAACTGCAGGGACTGCCACAGAGAAGCACACAGCAACAGTTAGCAACAGAACAACAGCCACAGACATATTCACTACCGCAACAACAGGTAGCAATATCAGAACACCAAGTGCAGCCAGTGCAGCAGCCCACTCAAATACAGGACCATAAGGTAACCTCCACCGATAAACAGCTAAAACAAACACAATTGGGAAGGGTGACTGTCCTGGGACACAACCCTTACACAGGAAGTGGTCAGTCATTATACCCACAATAGGACAGCCCACAGACGTCCTTGGTGTGTCCCATCCTGTCGATAACACCTAATAGTGCGGAGGAACCACGCATTGAGGTAACAACAGGTGACAAAAAATTATCATTCCTTGTTGACACTGGGGCAACCCGGTCTTGCATAAGGGAGGGTAGATTTAAGATGTCAGGTGAGGCCATGAACACCCAAGGATTCTCTGGGGCTAGGGGGTTGGTTCCCTTTACTGATAACATCTCCTTATCTATTGGAGATTATGACATGTCTGTCCCGCTCCTGTATTCAAGGGAGTCACCAGTGAACATACTTGGGAGGGACATAATGAGCAGGCTAAATATGACAATCTCCTTCACGGAGGATGGCATAATGTGTTCCACGCCAGGAATAAACATGCTTACTGCACGACAAATACTGCAAGCATACTGTGGACAGACAGTAGCTCGGGCTGAGCCAGTGGATGGCGAACTGTTCCAGTATGGAACGGACATGGCATTCGCCTGGATGCCAGGAATAGAAGGAAAGATCTGGAGGAGGCCAGCAGCATATTTGTTCAGGCCTGAGATACCAGCCAATGAACCAGAAGGGAAGGTGATTTCGGTGAGCATCGAGAGTATTATAGCAACTGCTGATTATATCACAGTACATGCCCAAGACCGAGAAGGGAGAGCATGGAGGGCAGTGATAGCCCTTGCTGAGGGATGCAGGAGGTGTCCGATGAGGAGCTCTTTTCAGAAGACAAGGAAGAAGGTGAGATGGTATTTATGATGAGTGTAGATGCATGGCTAAGAGTGACATATAAGCAAGTGGCACAGAAAATGGCCATGGCACTTGAAGCACCTGCATCTACCCCGGTTCCCTTTTACGAGGAAGATATGGCAAAAGTTCCAACATCACTGTGGACCACCAGACCCTATGACGTGGGCTGCATAAAGAGTATCGGGGGAGTAAGAATAAAGCTGAAAAAGGGTGCAATACTACCTTTAGTGAAACAATACCCACTATCAAAAGAGGCAGATGAGGGCATATACGAAACAATAACTGCCCTAATAAATAATGGCATATTGGTACCATCAGAATCACCATGTAACACGGCCGTGTACCCAGTGCGCAAGGCTAAAGGAGGGTCTTGGCGTTTTATCCAGGACCTCAGACCCTTGAACAACATTGTAGAAGCAGAATACCCCATAGCAGCAAACCCGGCTACAATATTATGTGGAATTCCGGCAGAGGCCTCACGGTTCACAGTGATTGACCCCAAAAATGCCTTTTTCTCAATACCCCTGCACCCAGATTCACAAGACTTGACAAGCTTCACATACAGAAACACAAAATGGAAACACACCAGGTTACCACAAGGGTACTGCGAGTCACCATCAATTTTCAACAGGGTAATACAGATGGACTTGGGAAACATTGAACTGGAAAGTACGGTGCTGCAATATGTTGACGATATAATAATTTGCAGCACAAGCGAGAAAAGGTGCAGGGAGGACTCATTGAAAATGCTGACAGTGTTGGCTGAAAAGGGTTACAAGGTAGACAAAGAAAAGTTACAGTACTGTCAGGAACAGGTACTATACATTGGTCAACTAATATCCCAACACGGAAGAAAGATTGCACCACAAAGAGCACAAGCTGTATCAAACACGCCACTACCCCAAACGGAGAGGGAGCTGCAGCAGTTCCTGGGATTATGCAACTACTGTAGAGCATGGGTTTTTGACTACAGCTCATACATAGGACCCCTACTCGAAGCATTGAGAGAAGCACACAAAGGGGACAAAACATTGGGGTGGACAAGGGAAATGAAGGAGGCATTTGACGAGTTGAAGCACGCCATATCTTCTGCTCCGGTAATAGCCACCCCAGATTATGAACGGCAGTTCTTTATCTTTTCAGATTGCGACTCAGCAGTAATGAAAGCAGTATTGACTCAGAAAACCAGCATGGAACACAAGCCAATAACGTTCTACAGCGGTCATTTGGACCCTGTTATTTTAGGACATTTCCCTTGCGAACAGAGTCTCGCCGCGGCTGCATTTGCGGTAGAGAAATCATCATCGATTACAATGGGGCACCCAACCACACTATTTGTGGAGCATGCGCTGTTTGCAATATTGAATAAACCTAAATCCACACTAACCACGCAGAGGGCGTCAGGCTATGAGATCATTTTGTCTAGACCTGAACAGTCAAATGTCAGATGTAGTACAGTTAACCCAGCCAGGTTTATAGCGGAAGTTATTGAGGAAGGTGATTATGCTCACGATTTTGTACACAGACTATCGAAACGAATTCCTGCACTAGAAAAGTTGAAGAGGATGCACTCAACGGTGGAGAGATTTTGTACATTGATGGGTCATCAACAATAGACAAAAGTGATGGGATAAGGAGAACTGGGGCAGCAGTTGTAAAAATGACAGAAGATTTGATGTATGTCCCGATGAAATGTGTGCGGTTACCACAGCATTATATCGGCTCAAGCAGCAGAATTGGTTGCACTGATCTTGGCGTTGAAGGAAAGCGTTGACAAAAGAGTTACTATATATTCTGATAGCGCATATGTCACGTCAACTGTCCACTCAGGGTTGATAAAATGGCAGAGAGGGGGTTTAGGAGAGCTGATGGCACCCAAGTGCAGCATGCTCTGTTGTTAGCAGAATTAATTGAAGTAATTAATGATCCCCAAGAAATAGCTTTGGTTAAATGCCCGGCACACACTAATGGAGACGACCATATCTCGAAAGGGAATGAAACAGCAGACGCACATGCCAAACATGCGGCATACTTTGGTGAAATATTGAACCCCCCAGAGTCAGAGAGAGGGAGAGGGAGGGGGATGGCCAAACAGATGTTGATGAAAGAAGGGTACACCCATCTCCCCGCCACACAGATAATGGAATTACAGGCAGCCACACCAATGGCAGAAAAGGAACTATGGGTAAAAAGAGGATGTACGATGTCCCCAACTGACGCACTGTGGCGGCAAAATAACACTGGAAAGGTGGTCATGCCGTTGACACTGCTGAACACCGCCCTGGCCCAGCTCCATCACCCAGCTCATGCAGGAAAGGAAGTAATTGCAGCACGAATTAGGGAAGACTGGTTCTGCCCCGAGTTAAATTCTCATGTAACAAATTTTATCAGCAATTGCCTCACATGCCAGCAGTTTACGGCCGGTCACACGCTGCAAGTGATAAAAGGTACTATACCCGGGCCAGAGGGACCCTTCCTGCACATTCATATTGACTACGTTGATATGATCAATGTATGTCAAGGAAATAGGTATATGATTGTAGTGGTATGCCCGTTCTCCAGGTGGATCAAGGCCGGACTCTGCTCACACGCAGATGCGTTCAGAGCAGCTAAATTTCTAGTGAGAGAGGTTTTCCCCAGGTGGGGTGTGTGCGAAGTGTTGCGGTCAGATAATGGCCCACACTTTTCTAAAGAAATGTTTCAACACATCACGTCCTTGCTGGGTATTAAGCATAAATTTGCATGTGCATATCACCCGCAGGCCAATGGTATATGTGAACGTCTGAATAGCCTATTGAAAGAAGAAATAGCAAAGATACAGCAAACAACCAAGAAGAGCTGGTTGTATTGTCTCCCGGTAGCTCTATTTGAGCTAAGGAATAGGCCAGGGTCGGATCACCACCTCACTCCTCACGAGGTGGTGACAGGACGTCAAATGCCCCTTCCTCTAACGCCTACATCAAGAGCATTCACAGACCATGAAAACACTGCAACTGTTCTTGGTGACGAAATGTATCAATATGTGTCTTCTTTGATTACTAGTGTACCGTTTGTATCTCAACAGCTCGAGCGCACGCGGGGCGGGTCGAAGAGTTCTCAACAAGAAGACACCGACAAGGAACTGGAAAAGGAAGGACTAAGCAAAATTGCTAAAGGTGACCATGTGCTACTCCGCAACTTCAATAGAAAGTGGAACGGCCCACGCTTTACTGGTCCTCATTTGGTAGATGAGGTAGCCACCAGAGCGGTGAAATTGCAGGATAAGCGTGCCTGGAATCACCTACACGACATGAAGATCTACAAACTCCAGACCCGCCCTAGCGTTAACGACAGGGCCATTGGAAGAGCAACGACAGCAACAGAAACGGCTACGGAGAAGGAAACGTCGGCCACAGCTGATGACAGTAGTGTCACCACACGTGATCACCCCCCAGATTCCCCAGAGGCAACTACTGAAATAGACACTGGACGCTTGCCCACAGCCCATCCCATGGTCACGAGATCGCAAAGTAAACAAACTTCCGCCAATTGAGCCCCAACCCCCTCCCCTCTAAGGTCACCCACGATTGAAGGACATTGTATTGTGCACACACACACATGTAAAACACTTGTATGTTTTCTCTTTTCTTCTCTCGCACATGCAGGTACCGTGTATAATTGTATTGTTAAGAAAATAAGTAACTAACAGTGTACTGTGCCCAGGAGTAGATGCTGCCCACGGATGATAGCACCCCTGAAGCCCTATCACACCAATTTGTATATCACATAAGAAGGCCAAAGTACCTGAAAAGAAGGAGGGTATGCGTATATTACACCGCATTTATTTTGGCCATAGAACAATCATTTCCCCATCGTCACCAGCACTTACCTGCGCTAAGAGATAAATCACTAAGGTTAGCGTGGGAACAGCTCTTCGCCTGGGCACTGAACGATTACTTGATAGGGAGAGCTTAATAACAACCACTAACAATAATAACAAGCGTATTGAGGATTTTCAGGCGGGCACCTTTAACGTCGCAAGAATAAGCTGCCGGACTGCAGCAAGGTAAGAGCAAATGCCGGTGAGACTAGATTTTGTAATAAAAATGATAGGAGTATTGGTCATCACTGGTCTATTGGCTGCCTCTGTATGGCAGAAAAGATATGCTATCAATATTATGGCTGCACCCAAACCTAACATACCCCCTCCCACGGCTGCAACAGGTATGACGTCAGGTGGTACTAGCAATCCTCTGCATAAAGGAAGTAGAGTTAAACGCAGCACATATACAGATAACAAGGGTATTGATAATTACATAACAGATTCAGCACACGTCTCAAACAACATGTGGTACCAGCACATGACCCAAATTGGTAAGCAGACAACAGAAGATAGCTGTTATGTTTGCTCATTGATCCCATACGCCATGAACGCTTCTCGAACATTCGTCGCCACAGAAATACAAGAAAAGACGGTGCGATGTATAGTATATCTGTCACTATTCCAAACGAGAGGACGATTTCAACGAACGGTGGTGAGAATGCAGTGGAAAACAAGAGACACATACCCATACGAAAACAATTTCCTCAAGTCATATTTGAGTTACCATAAGAGCAGTTTACATGCTGAAGCGTTCAGATATATGACAAGTGGCCCTGAAAAGGGAGAAATGAAGAAAGTAACCCTACAATACCTACCATGTGATTGGTACGCCACTGAAGTTCCTGGTATACAAGGCTGTTGGGAAAGGCCACTGATAACAATAACAGGGAAGGTATACATGAACAATGAATGGGAAATAGGAGTGGTCGGTAGCAACATGATAACAAGAGAAAATATTACCACCATACAGGAACACAACGACAGATGTTGGATGACATGGGGCAAATGCGTACCCATGTTGACATGGATGGAGAAGGATGAAGACCCAATAAGCATACTACTGCTGACCGCGCCCAAGTTATGCTACCAACACAGAGGATATGTGGAGGTGGGATACAACACCAACTGTGGAAGTGTGTTAGAGTTACCAGAGGGGGGTGCTGGAACAGCAGTGATAATGGATCACTATTGGGCCTGCGGAAATAAGGCATATCACACCCTGCCTCCGTTGTGGAATGGTATATGCACAATGGTACACATCAATGTACCATCGCTAGTAGTGCCCCAAAAACATGTGAATATGGCCAATTTCCCCAAAATGGATGAAGGAACAAGAGGAAGAAGAGATCCGTACAATCACAGGAGGGAGAGAACAACAACAACAACAACAATGTCCTAAAAAGTATAAAGAGACAAGGAGAACCCCTGACAGGAAACTACCTGTGGGGAAGGACGGAAACAGCACTCACTTCTATCTCACCAGAACACAGGTTATTTAGCAGGGCTGCTATGTTCTTCTCGTCAATAATACACCCTGGACTACAAGCTTATGCAAACGCTAAATGGCTCCAGATCACCCGATGGGAACTAATGATGACGATTAATTCAATGATATGATATGATAGGTTACTTATAACGCGCTTAATACCCAGAGGTTTCTAAGCGCGGACCCGGGGATCGAACCCATGTTGCTCCGTGTCAACTTGTTTCCAAGGCAAGCACGTTGCCGTTGAGCTATCCTCCCGCGACTCAACAGTAAACGGATTCAATGCAATAAAAGAGTAACTGCGAGCGGTGAGAATGATAGCACTACAGAACAGATATGTATTGGATCTCCTCACAGCGATGGAGGGAGGAGTTTGTGCAAAGATAGGACAATCATGCTGCACATTTATTCCTGCTAACGATGCAGATAATGGTAAACTTACCAAAGCAGTATCACAACTGGCCCAGATGCACTCCAAGATGATGGAAGAAAGTAGGAGTAAAGAAGGATGATAGCTGGTTTTCATTGTTATGGTCATGGATGCCATCATGGCTGTCGGACGGGCTGAAGATAATAGTTGGATGCATAATACTGGCTGCAGCTGTATTGATTGTAATAAGGTTTTGGAAGGCCAGGAAGGCACGTACTACAGACGAAATGATCGAAATGGTCGGCATGCCCCCCTTGATGCCAACTGACGATGACCAGCACACAGACGTGATAATAAAGGAAAGAGAGAAACTGCGCAAACAGATCATCGCCAATCACTTAGACCCACCATCCATAAAGCTTGAGAACCCAAAAACCCGAGGAGCTATATCGGAAGATGGGTATACTGCAAACCGGGAGGGAGCTGTGTATACATGTTCTGGTCATTTGAAGACCATGACAACCACTATGGACACCTGGGAGGAGTGACTAAAATATGGAGAGTAAGAGGAGATAAAGAAAAAGATATGTTTGTGGTCGACAAGCCGACCGGAGGGAGGACTGAAGTGGAAGAATGGGAGAAAAAGCTCCCCCCAATCTCCTCGCGACCATGGCCCAGAGGATCGTGGCCTAGACACCTACCACAAGATGAATTTGTCTATCTACCAGACGACCGAATACCTTGGTTCAAGAAAATACGGATATGCCCACCAGCCTGCTCTACTCAAGCCGACACCTGCGGCATGGATGAACTCGACTAAGATGTCAACAACAAGCACTCACATCGTTAGAGATGCCATGACGACATGCCAAGAACACACGTGCCACCATGCACACTGGACACTCACGCACCAACCCACACGAAGAATTTAATCAGTGCTACGACGTAGGTGACGGATACACCCACTGACGAGCATCTTTATTATTTTTCACATAGGTTTTCCGTAATGCAGAAACGCAAGACGCATAAAGCACTCGGGTATACGCTTGCTGATGCTTCTCCCAACCCTTGCATCGTGATGAGAATATAACAAAGACGTAATACTGCCTATGAAGCCATGTCGCACCACAACACAGGTGCCGTGCATTACACCTCCCCACCTATGAACCAGGCCCAAGTAGGCCGCAAGCAAGAGCCGCCATGAACACTGAATGAGCAAGAGTACACGTGCTGATCACGCAGAATGAGCCCAGCGAGAGCTGACAGCCAAGGGAGCGATGTTGCAACTCGTATGCTACCAGACGACGCCAAGGTCACACCTGTAAGCAAAGCCAAGCACGCAGAAGCAAAATACAACTTTAAATGTGCAGAATTCTGCCCCAGCCACGGTCTCCCCTCACGTGACCAAGCCAACCTGACAAGGTGCCAGACCCATGAGGGAGAAGTCACCTGGGTCCCACGTCTGGGACACAGGCTGCAACAATGAAATGACCCAATGGACACCTACAGTGATGGGAATGGTCTACTCTCAAGCCTATGAGCAAATCCGTGCATTGTCTGCAAAAACACATAGTTACATATTGTTGCTAGTGACAGGTACACCGCGAGCTGGGAACAACGATGGTCTCAGGCTGGGGGGCTCACGGGTGGACCAATCAGAACATGGGGGCACTCATCACTGACGCCACTAACATTAGCCAATCATTAGGGGTCTTCGTGTAACAATTTTCAAGTATCTAATAGAAGGGACAACCCAAGTATACCACCTGACTCATCCTCAACCACTAATACTGTTCTCTATATGTATGCTATACTAACCCTACCACTCGAGGAACCAATCCAGAGTGGCGATAGGTTTTTCGCTAACTTTCCCAGGTGACGCAAGTAGCGCGTCATACTGAGGCAAAAAGGGCCTGCGAGCCCCACGAATTTTGAGAGTCTGGACGGACGCGTACGATCCTAGACCAATCCATGCCGTTGTTTAATAAACAGCAGAATTACCTTGCTTCTTGCGTGTGTCTCATACTCATTTTTGGGGAACAGGGGAGGAGTTGGGGCCTCCCAGCCCGGAGGTCCGCGGACGGCCCAGCCGACCCCGGGATAATCACCCCGACAGGGCTCAATTGGAATGGGGAGGATGGTAGCAGCGGTACTGCTTATAACGGTACCGTTGTTACCATCATGTTCTGCTCGCAAGTGCCGGTATGGCCCCCTGGTCAGACCAGGTGGCTACAAGGGCACCTGTGAGCAGGAGTCCTAGTATGGCGGTATGGTAGCCACGGTGCCGGTAGCGATACTGGGACCGTTGTTGCCTTACCGCCATACTCCTAATGAGGCCCAATGGGCCTCATTAGGAGTATGGAGGTTGCCATGTTGCTTTTAGTGGCATGGCTACCCCCATACCGGGTACCGGGTTCCAGGAATAGGGAATTACCGGGCCATGCCGACTTTGGCAGGGCCAGTAATTCCCATTCTTGGGACCCGGACCCGCCGCATCCCCATTCCCATTTGAGCCACCATAGGGCTCAATGGGAATGTGGAAGATACTAACAATGGGCCAGTTAATAGCATCCTGGTCTGCTAGCGGGTCCCGCTAAGGACGCCTGGTCTGACCAGGAGTTCCAGAGCGGGGCCCGCTGCAGATCTCGTAATAGGGTGCCAGTCCCTTACCAGCACTGTTCATTCCGCGGCCGCCTGCCTCCTAATGAGGCCCAATGTCATGTTTGATTCACAGGTAATGCTTGTAGACCGTGGAAACCACATACAAAAAGTTTCAGATACATTTATGTCCAGTACTATTCTGCATACTACAACAACGGGGGCGGGGGCAATATTGGGTAAAATATGTTTGCAAAAGTGCAACATGTTGAATCTATTTTTTTGGCGACATTTGCATACATATCTGGCAGGTTTCAGCTAGTACACTTGTCATATGAGAAGAATGAAAGCATTTAAATAGTTTTACGATTAGAATACTGTGAGGTGGTTTGTGGAGTGGCTATGATGGGTTGGTAGAAGTGGGCGGAATAATATGAAACAAGTGCACTTTTTTTGCTGATTCATTGTAGAAGTTGCCCATTTTTTAACCCAAAAATTAATTTTTTGAGGCACAGTTATGTTCAGTACCTTGTTGAGGTGTCTCTTTGTCCTTATGTCGACAAAGAATAAAACATAATTGGAACTGAAATATGTTTTGGAGAACATGCATAAGTGTTTGATGGGTCTGAAGAGCTGTCACAAATTCATATTTTACCTGCGCACCCAAGATTCCTGTTCCATTAGAACATGCAGCCACATCTTCCTTTTTCTCTACTTTCTCACCTGCTTTTCTCATTTTGTTTTTCTTTTTTTTTCAGATTCTTCAGTGCAGTTACCACTCTGATAAAAAGTCATTGTGGTGTGCAATTTTGGGCTACTATTTTATTCCATTGGTTAAACACTGAGCTGAAAAGAATGTAATTGCAACATTCGGTAGCATTTCAGTAGCATATTTTTTCCGTTCTCTGTCTCTCTCTAGATATATATATATATATATAATAGTAATATTGTAAGTGTTTCAAAGCCTCGTCATAGAAGATTTAAAAAGTTTACGTCGAAAAACAAAAAACTCAACATTGAAAGATAACTTGACAAAAAATGAGAGAAGGGCATTAAAAGATCTGCAGGAATTGAAGAACTGCATTATTAAACCTTCAGATAAGGGACGTAACATTGTTCTACAGAACAAAACTGAATATATTAAGGAAGCTTATAAACAGCTCAATGACATCAAGTGCTACATGAGATTGAAAGACAATCCCATGCCGGAATTAGAACTAACAGTGAAATCCTTTCTAAAGAAATACGAAGAAATGGGTATTATATCGGAAGAAACATACACATTTTTATGGATCAGCAATGCCATAACCCCGACAATATACTTTTTACCCAAAACCCATAAGAATCTGAAACAACCACCTGGGAGACCAATTGTGTGCCTTATAGGCTCAGCATTGGAAAACATATCGAAATATATTGACGAGGTACTGTTCCCATTTGTGTATACACTTCCCTCATATGTAAAAGATACCACTGATTTCCTATGCAAAATAGAAAACATTCCCTGGGAAAAAGAATACCTGATGGCTACTATGGATGTTGTCTCCCTCTACACGTCGATCGGACATGAGGAAGGAAAAACAGCATGTCTACACTATTTGAATACTAAATCCTTGAACTTTTTGAAACATAATGAGATGGTTATGCAAATGATTAATTCATGCCTTACGAACAATGTCTTCCTATTCAATGATGAATATTTCAAGCAGACACAAGGGATAGCAATGGGAACAACCTTTGCGCCTTCCTATGCAAACCTGATGATGGGGGTATGGGAAGAACTTGAGGCATGGTCAGAGGAAAATCAGATTTATACGCAAAATGTCGTTCTATGGTTAAGATACATCGATGACCTGTTTGTCATCTGGAGAGGGACTGCAAAGGGCTGGTTGGAGTATGTTAAGGTACTGAATCAAAACAATAAGAACTTAAAATTCACAGAGACCCACAGCCGGACATTGACTACCTTTTTGGATGTGAACATCAGAATTGTGATTGATAAAATAACCTGGGAGCTGCACAGGAAAAAGATAGGCTCAAATACTCCTCTACATGCACACAGCGGACATCCCAAACATGTGATCTGGAGTGTTCCCTATGGGGAATTCGTAAGACTCAGAAGAAATAACACTACCTTGGAGTCTTACGACAGAGAGAGCAAATTGACAGCAGCAGGTTTCAAACGGCAGATGTACCCTAAGAAAGTCATTGAGAGAGCCTTCCTGAAAGCTAGAGCAATTGAGAGACATACTCTATTGGCTAGCAATAAGAACGGAGAAAAAGCAGAAGGGGGAATGAGCACTCGATGTATACTAACGTTTGATAATCAGTCAAAAAGCATCAAACACATTTTGCAGAAACATTGGAGCATTTTGCTAGCTGACCCGGATTTAGCCAAAAGCCTTAAACCCCATCCTGAGGTGACTTTTAGAAGGAATAGATCTTTCAAAGATATGTTCGTACAAAGTTTCATGACCAAGGAAGAAGAGAAGATTTCAGGAAACTGGTTAACAGCTAAAAGAAAGGTTTTCATAAATGCACACACTGCAATATATGCAAATATGCAATCGATGGGGACACTTTTATACACCCAGTGACAGGGCACAAAACAGAGATCAAACAATGGATTACCAGTGAAACTGACTATGTAGTTTATGCCCTCACCTGTGCCTGCCATAAATACTACATTGGCAGCACGAAATGCAAGTTAAAGATCCACATACAACAGCATGTGCGAGCCATCACACACAATGACGTGAACTATCCAATGGCCAAACATTTTTATGAATGCCACAATAAGGAAATAGACAGTTTCAGATTCTTTGGTGTATGTAAAATAGAATTGGGCCCTCGTGGAGGTGACAAGGAGAAACAGCTAAGACAAAAAGAAACAAGGTGTATACTAGACTTTGAAAGCAAACAGCCCAATGGGCACAACATCGATGAGGAGTTATACACCTTTCTGGGCTGTTAAAAGATTTTCTAAAGTTCTCATACCCATATGTCATTGGAAGAACGTTAATTTGCTGTTTACCTGGATGTACTTTGGCTTTTAAATACTCATTTGAACATTGGCATCTTGGTGTTAGAAGAGTGAAGAGATTAGTTGTAGCAAGGGATTAACAAGAAATGCCTGATTGTAGATTTGGGTGTATATTCTACACAGCAGTCGTTTTTAATATTTTTTTAACAATTTTAATGGTGTAGGTAGTTTTGTGTTTGTTTCTGACCACATTTGATGCAAATGATTTTTAATTCTGCACAAATATTTCTTTTAACGAGGCTGGGAGAACAGAGAAGGGGACAAAGGGAGACATTGCAATACTGGTGGGAAGAAGGTTAAGCTGGATCAATACAGCTCAATGACCACTCAGCAACTCACAAATTTGAGGTGTGCTTTTTGGGATAAAAGGTCCGGTTGACGGCTACATAATGACCACTATGTCATCTCCAATTCAGCCACTATGGACAAAATGGAGAATTTCTGTGCAGTAAGCACCATATAAGCAAGTAAACGCATATGGGCCGGAGTTTGAGATTTAACATAGTTAATTATTCGATTATGGACACCACTATGCCATTTCCATAAGATCTAGTAGATATCAGATTATGCATAGAATAGATATAAATAAGCATGGACAACGGATACATGGGTAATGCTGCCAGCCCTTGCGTAGACCCTAGCCCCATTGAACAAACCGTGGATGGGATATCTAGTACAACATGATCATGCATCAGGGGTGAGTCATGGAGACCTAGAAGGTGTAGTCTTTTAACAGGAGAAGATGTTTTAAAGCATGCACTTGTCACTTTAATATTACATAACAACCAAAGCTGCTAAATGCACTATGCACTTTAAAATCCCTACCCAGCACGATTAATAGACGTACTGGGTAAGGGTAGAAAAGCAACTAGGTCGAATGGGTTTTAATGAATTTTGTTTTAGCAAATTTTCACCCGTACTAGTTGGAAAATTAGTCATGGAGACCTAGAAGTTGTAGTTTTTTAACACACCTTTATATTTTAATAAGGTGGGATAAGATGTTTTAAAGCATGCACTTGTCACTTTAAAACTACATAAGAACCAAAGCTGCTAAATGCACTATGCACTTTAAAATCCCTACCCAGCACGATTAACAGACGTACTGGGTAAGGGTAGAAAAGCAACTAGGTCGAATGGGTTTTAATGAATTTTGTTTCAGCAAATTTTCACCCGCACCAGTTGGAAAATTGCATGAACATGTTGGCAAACAAAAAATGTTAACACAGAGGGTATGGGCACTGAGCCTATAGAAATAATAGACAAACGTTTTATCTAACGAGAAAACCATATATATAGAAATGTCCTTTAAAGAACGCATTATTGAAGGGAAACCACACTAGGCAAAGATGTCTGACATGGAATTGACTTGAAATGCTGATCTAAAAAATGTGGTCCTTTGTTGGTTTTCACTTTTGCTACTCCCCCTCTCTCCCTCCTTACCCACTTGCCTAATGCTTTAAATCAGTACACGGTGAAGAGGGCTAACTGTTGTGAGCAAGCGACGAGTGAGTCGCGAAACGCGTTAACGCCTCGAAATAGGAGGAGTGTTGCACTTGGGAGGACCCATACTGGGGTTATTTTATGGAAACGAATTTCCATTGTTTTTTCCCTGTGTTAATAAATAAAGGAAGATAACAAGAAAACGAGAAAGCGTTGGTGTGGATTTTAAATCCCCCCCCCCTTTCTTTTTTTTGTGGATACTGGGCGAACATGGCATTGTGGAGAGTGCAGCTCGATTTTGCTACCTGAAGGTAGAATTTGCTAATATATATATATATGTATATATATATATTCAGTGAAAAAAACATTGTTAAAGGGATGTTATGGTTACAAGTAAAACCAAAACCCCCTAGAAATTTGCCTATTATGGTAAGCTAAGCAACCATAACTCGTGCCACCACCAAGATGACATCACAAATGTCATTGATGACATCACATATGACATTAATTTTGATGAAAAGTCCCTACAAGGGGTTCTGTTTATAATGTTGGTAACACGGTGCGGTGTCAGGGGTGATAGGGAGACCTATCATAACCTACTTAATGTATTAAAAAATGTACTCATCTGAACAAAACATTATATTGGAGTGTTGTTGTTAAATCAGGTACCTAATCATACATACAGATAGGCAATGGCAGCAGCCTGCATCATAGAAGTATATTATTTTGAATCTGGTAATTTTGGATAGTTAAATAATGAATGCTACCTTGTTAGAGTTTTGGGAAATGTTAAACATGGAATACATAGCTAATAATTCAAGAATTATTACATACTTGTGTTAGTAAAAACAACATATATGAAGACCCACAATGCATACAAATCAGAGGCACATACAGGGAAACTAAAGCAAGGAAGAAAGAAACAACATCACCAGAAAATGTCATTAACTTTAAAGTTAATCATCATGTATACAAATGAATTGTGTGTTTGAGGCCTGCCTATTGCCCCATATATGTGCACCATGAGCTGACAACAAACCGTGAGGAAAGTACTTTACGAACATACAAGATGGTTAATGTCTAAATATATGGACGGCCCTGTAATATAGATAGACATATATATATGCAATGAAAAAACTTTGTTAAACGGACATTATGGTTACAAGTAAAACCGAAAAACCACAGAAATTGACCAGTTAAGGTAAGCTAAACAACCATAACTTGCGCCACTACCGTGCACTGCTAAGACAAACACCCAGTACATGAAAGATGACATCACAAATGCCATTGATGACATCACTGATGACATCACATATTCAAATAATGTTGATGAACAGTCCTTCAAAGGGGTAGTGGTTATAATATTGGTAACAATATGTCAGGGGTGATCAGGAGTTATATCATAAACTACTTAAAGTATTAAAGAATGTTCTAATATAAAGAAACCATTATGTTCAAGTGTTGTTGTTAATACAGGAATCTTATCATACATACACACAGGCAATGGCTGCAGCATATACCAAAGAAGTACAATATTTTTAATCCGGTAATTTCCGATAATAAAATAATAAACGCTACCTTATCAAAGTTTTGCATAATGTTAAACATGGAAAAAATTGCTAACAATGTTCAAATTATAACACACTTGTGTTAGTACAAAAAATACATATACAAACCCAGAATGCATACACATTATAGCCACATACAGGGTATCTAAAGTAAGGAAGAAAGAAACAACAGTACTAAAAAATGAAATTTACATTAGAGTTGATTATCATGTGCACAAATGAATTGTGTGTTTGAGGCCGGTTTATTGCCCCATGTATGTGCACTATGTGGAATGTACTTTAAGAAGATATAAGAAGGATTATGTTTATATTAAAAATTCTTATTGTCAGTAAAAAGAAAAACTAGCCTAGACATGTCAGTGAAAAACATTATATGGCCCAGATATATTATGTCATCAGAGATGTCATCAATGACATTGGTGATGTCATCTTTCTTGGACTGGGTGTTTGGCTTAGCAGTGCACAGTGGTGGTGCGAGTTATGGTTGCTTAGTTTACCATAACTGACAAATTTCTGTGGTTTTTTGGTTCTACTTGTAACCATAACATCCCTTTAACTATGTTTTTTCTTTCAATTTCATAGTTTTAGCACTTCGAGAATAAGCCTGTGCTTCGCGAACACCTCAAAACTGCATTTCCATCTGATATAAGAAGATTAAATATAGAAATATACCCATGCACAGCTCCCACACCTATTCTTACTCATTATCTATTAACAATCTAGCACACCACACATACTTTGAAGAATATTAGCAAAACTGCTATTTATCTTAAAAATGGCATCAGCTATTGCCATCCTCCTCCCCAAGACACCACCACCAGCTAGAGGACCTACACAACGAAAGAAGCGCAATACTTCAAAAGACAATGAAGAGGACCAGGAAGATGAGGTAGAGGGAGCACCTATCTCTAGCACCCAGAGAGAATCATGGGTGTGGCAATTCCTTCTCACTGTTGGGAATGTACCAAAAGTTAAAGCTACCAAAGTGAAATGCATTGAGCGCAACATTGTACTCAGTCGCAGACAACCCGGGCAGTAGTCTTACAGGACCACCTCCATGCACCGCCACACCAAATCCAACCACTGCAATGCTCTCAGAAAGGCTGTTCCTTTCTTAGGAAGTAGTAGGCTGTCTTCCTGTACTCATCTTCCTCAAACAATACTATTTACACACAATCTACTTCTGTGGTAAAGAAAATCCCACCAGCTACTTTGCAAGCGATAAAAGAGGCTGTTGATCCATATCTTGCAATGAAAACAGTACTCTGCACATACTGCCAAAACCACTCTGCAGGGGGGAGCAGTTTTGAAGTGCTTTTGAAGCTGTAATCAAGGAGCATGAGAAACACTGCCCCCTACCTTAGATTTAACACATGCACAACATCTTCCCCTGTCCAACTGTACCTTCATATCTGTGGTTGGTGCCCCTTCCTTCGTTTCCTCCCCACCTTACTACCTGGCCTCTCCAGCAGAAAAAAAAAGAAAACAAATATTTTAAAACGTTCCTTTAGGAACCACCTTTCACAGTAAAAAAATATAACTAAAAAAAATAAGCGTATAGACACCATATACTTAACATTTTTCAGTAGGGTAATTAAATTCAATAAGATTCTCCAACATTCCAATTAGCATTTTCTACTATGCTGCTATGCTGATGGAAATAATGTACAATTGTATAGTAGAGAAAAAGAAAAAAGCAAAGAAACAATTTTCTGTCTGAAATTCTTCTCTCCAGTGCATTTATTAAATGTGTATACCTTTTATACTTTGACAGTATATTTATTGGAACATTAACTCTCTCAGGTAATTTTTCTGGTGTTCATTACTTGTTTAAAAGTCCAGTGCTATTTTGTCTTGCACACTCTCATCTAAGGAGTAGGTCTATTGAACTGCATTTGTATATTTCACTTTAAGATATATGTTGACTTACTGCGCTATTATTCATGGGTGCTAGATTTTGATTTTCGCTATGGGATATAAGTACCTGGCATATGTTATTTTTGCAGCTGGTCATTTTTTTCCCTTTTACGTGCTGCTTAAATGTGGTTAGTTGGGGCTGTGGGATGTGTGGCAGCAGACACCAACAGACCGGCCATTAAATAAGGGGCTCGTAGCACGCTGCTTAACCAAAGTGTGTGATCCTCTGCAAATAATTTAATTGCAAAGGGCATTAACTAAAAACATTGCAAGTTCTCAAAGCCTGCAATCTTTTATATATAATAAAAAGAAACATATATTTTAACAGCTACAGTGACATCTAGGGTGAGAAATCACTGGTGACCCGGGTTTCCCACCCATGCAGTAACCAGGTCTGTTCCTGCTTAGCTTCAAAGTGAGGAAAAGGCCAGCCCCCCCAGGCCATGGTGCCTAATAAGTAACGTAAAGTTTATGAGACCACTTATAGCAACATGGCCTGATGGGGACAGTCCCTTACTTACTTTGAAGCTAAGCAATACTGTGCCTATATTCATGGGTGCCAGCTTTTGATTTTCGCTATGGGTGCAGAAAAGTACCTGGGCATATGTTATTCTTGCAGCCAGTCATTTTTTTCTTGTTTGCGTGCTGCTTAAATGTGGTTAGTTGGGGTCGTGTGACAACAGTCGCCAAGAGACCAGCCAGAAAACAAGGGGCTTGGAGCTTGTGACAGGACATTTCGGTGCGGCCAGTTAGGCGCATGCTGTTATGGCCGGTCAAATGGCACAGCGAGTAGAGCGCTCGCTTTGACATCCGTGCAGAGCCTGTTAACGCACGTTTGAATCTCGGCAGGGCCAAACTCAGCCTTTCATCCTTCCGAGGTCGATAAATGAGCACCACACACTGTGGGTAATAATAAGCAGCGCTCAGATACGTGAGGGTTCGTAGCGCTATATAAATGCCTAATTATTATTATTATGGCGTGACCGTTTCGCTGCAGGTCCAGTTTGGGTGTGCCCAGTTAGATGCAGCCAGTTGGGCACAGGGACCTCTTGGCGCAAGGATGTTTTGGTGCGAAAAGTTCACAATTGTGACAGCATGAACCTGCAGGCACTTTGCATTTTGTACCTCTCGGCGCAAGGATGTTTTGGCTCAAGAGGTCGCAATTGGCATGAACCTGCAGGCACTTTGTATTTACTGCAACATTATAAAATAGGATGGGACATGTATTACACTGGTGTTGCAGAATTGAACACGTATTAAATATGAAACACATTTATGTACTGCAGCATTATAAAACAGAATGGAACATGTATTACCACCATTACACCATGTCTGGGCAATATTATAAAACTGAAAAAACAATATAAGAAGACATAAGTGCTCAACGCTGCTTTTGAGAACCCTGGCCTGCAGGAGTTCAAGATGCAGCACTTTACCATAATGCTACAACGATATTAATGTTAATGTTTGGGCTCTCACAAGTTTCATACTTAGATTTTTAAAATTGGACATATTAAATTGTAGGCTAAGTATGAAATGTATGCACCACGAAATACTGCACAATTGTGGTGTAGTGGTTGAAGGCTGGTCCTTAAACTCTAGCAGACTAGGGTTCAAGACTTGCTTTTTTTTAAAACAGTATATTTTGTTAAACACTCTGTATTCTGGACTATGTAGTCTTCCATTGCACGTGATCCAGCGCAAACAAGACTTTATTTGCAGCTCGAGGTATGGGCTTGCCAAACAGTCCCATTATTCCATTAATATATTGCACTACTTTTATACTTTGAAAACGGCAGGGGCAAGTAAACACCACTCCTCTCCAGCCCCTTATTTTCACTTTCCCCAGCTGAAAAAAACATATTTTACTTGTTTTCCCCTTCCTCTGATTCTACACTACATACCTCCTCCTTCAACAATTACATACTTACAAATCCCCTACTGCCATTGAACCCAAACAAATGGAGGTGCACGAGAAATTATGAATACAGCCAAGTTACATGTGTTGTATATATTGTTATAGGCCACATGCCTCTTATTATTTGGAAGGGTTCATAGTGATAATGTTGAATTCCAAAAAGTAAAGTCGAATGTGTTTTTTAAAATTTTTTATGGAGAGGTTCCCCCTCCAGCCCCCCGTTTATTTTTACTACCCAAACCCAAAAAAATATACAAATTAAAAAAAACATTCTATTTTTCTTTCGACATTTTTTTTGTTGACATTTTTGTTTTCGACTTTTTTGCAGTCAACTTTATGACTGTACACCATTTGGAAGATGATTATTCATATTTCCTTTTTACTTTGCATTTTGGGACTTGATGGACAAAACAAAACTACAAGTCACAAGATGCAAAATAAAATAAGAACTGGATGGGCATCTCCCGAATTACATGGAGACATCCACGTACACACACACCCACACCCACACACACACATAGGCACACAATGACACTGAAAACTCATACTCCATGTGTCACAATGCTCACAAACACACACGAGTGCACACGCGTGCCACACATTAACACTCACCATCATGCTAACATCAAACACACACACATTACATGCACACCCTCTCAGATGACATTCACACCCTCACACCACACATTCCCCCTTACACTGCACATATATTCAAAACGTGGACTACACCGTCTCTGGGCAACATTATAAAACAGAAAAAATGAAATTTTAAAAAAAAACATATTTATGCTGAACACTCTCATTGGAGACGACGCACTGAACCATTATGCTACAGTGATGTTATTGTCTGGATTCTCACAAGTTTCATACCTAGCCTTTTATCATTGAACATATTAAATTATATGCTAAGTATTATAGGTCATCAATGACATTTGAGATGTCATCTTTGATGTCCTGGATGTTAGTCTTAGCAGTGCACGGTGGTGGCATGAGTTATGGTTGCTTAGCATATCATAACTGCCGAATTTCTGGGTGGTTTTGGGTTCACTTGTAACCATATCGTCCCTTTAACAACATTTTACTTCAATGAATTTCAAAGGTTTTTATTAGTGCAACTTAATCATAACGTTCCTTTAAAAAAGTTTTTTCTCTGAATTGCATAGTTTTTTATTAGTGCAACTTAACCATAACATCCCTTTAACAAAGTTTTTTCTGTGAAATTCAGAGGTTTTTATTAGTACAACTTAACCATGTGGTAGCTGCTCTGTAGGTATGGTTAAGTTGCTAAACCCATAGGAATAGCACTTTTTGGGTGGCTTGTAATTTTGCCCTCCCTGGACGAATCCTCAACAAACTTTGCAAAAAGACATATGGGCTCCTTGGATTGATTCTGCAAACTTTGGTGAGGTTTCGTTAGGGGGGCAAAGTTATAGGGGGGTCCCAAAATTTATGGTTTTCCTCCTAGACGCAATGGAAAAAAACAATTTGCTCACACCTACACACCCAAACCGCTGATGGATTTTCACCAAATATGCAGCGGGATACCGCAACCACACAGTTTTTGGGGTTTGTTGAGAAACAAATTTGTTTTTTGTTGCTTTTTTGTACAGTAAAACTATACACTGTACATCTTCCCTTACGATTTTCTTACAAGAACTTTTTAAATGCATTCCAAACATTGTAATGAAAAATCGCGTTTCTGACATCAGTGACATGAATTTCATCTTCACAAAAAATGTGACACCATCAGGCCTTATATTGTCATTCTCAAAATATGACATTCCTGCAGAATATAAAAAAGAAAATAAAGCTTTATTGACAAGTTGTCTCGATTCTTCCATTTCTAGACTGAAAAAGGTTGCACATTTCCATGCTTGCCTCTGATTCATTTCAGAAAAAAATGTTTGCAGCATGAAACAGTTCCATCATGATTTTCAAGAAGTCCTTCATGACAACCTGCAAACACATTGGAGTAACATACCCCAAACTGTCACCTCCACAATGCACAATTACAATGTCTGGACATTTAAAGGGAGCCATACTCTGACAAAATAAGAACAAGCTTGCCCAGTTTAAGCAACAAACTGCATGCCACAAAAGTTACAGTTCTGCCAATCCAATACTTCCCAAGGTGCTATGATTTTCAGCATACACCTTCAATGACTGAATTGAATAATCTCCCAAAATCCACACACTCTGCTTCATCAAAGCCATAGCCATAGCCATCTTCAACTGCACAGAACAATCAAAACACCTACTACCCTCTCTTCCTGTCAACCACAACCAGATCACCTCATTGACTAATCCCCACTGGCCGCTTTCCATGCCAGGCATTCTTAAAGGACCTGAATGGTGGACACAGTGTCTGCGGACCGCGTAACGCAGAGGCAGCCTTTCTACCCTTTCCACTTTCATGTTGTAGAGGAGGAGCCAAATATCACTACAGGAAGTCCCGCCCCTCTGCTACCTGTATGCTGAAGACCAGAGGTTGTACCAAGTTTGATATCAGTAACTGTGACTATTCCGAGAAAGTTCTTTGAGACAAAGAATCCATTGGGAAGACCGTATATGATGCATCCCCAAAGAGATGATGATCTAATGAAGGCAGTCCCCGGAGGAATTTGAAAATAAGAGCAAAAAAGGCTGGTGACGCCACAAGAAATCAGAGTGATGCACTGAGAAGAGGGGTCCAAGAAGAAAATGCATAAACGATATAGAATCTGATGGCGAAGTAACGAATTGAGTACGGTTTTATGTGGGGAATGAAGATTATACGTGTGAAGAGCACTGCAGAAAACACAAGTCATTTTACAATTGTACAGACACTGTAACACAACTAGACTAAGTATTCTTAATGTTCTTAAGGCTGGCTACATGTAGTATATAGAGTGCAGGTGGTGCCGCCAACATATATGTATGTATAGTTATGGACATTCGATGATACAATTTTAGTAAGCAAATCTCCATGAAGGAAGACGGATTGAAAGCTACGTTTGTGTCACAGCAAAGAACAGGCTTGAATTCGAAGCAAGAACAAAGAGGTTGTCTGGCTTGATGTCAAAGACTGGAAGCAGCCAAGAACTGGTTATCAACTTGTGAAGGACAGAATACATGAGAAGCCGATCCATCGCTTGTTAAGTTGTGAAGAAAGATCACCATGAGTGCCAAGTTTCTTCATTAAAGACTATTAAATGCAATACTACAAGCAAATTCATGGTCTCTGATCACGTGAGCTGAGGATGAAAATAGTCGAAGAGCATGGTGCACCAGACTGAAGATAGTGAATACTCACACTCCCTTATATTCCCAGAGGCAAGAAGCTACTAGAAGGCCAAGTTCTAAGACAATGTGACTGGCAGATGGCATGAGTGATGAGAGATATTGGGCTAATTGGGTGGGGAGATACGGTCAAGTTCACCCACCAGCACCTGGGGTACCTGTTTATGTGCTGCTAGAGCATCAGATGTTCTGCAAGAGTACAAGTATACCAACCAATTGTAGAAGGCCATATAACGAAGAGCCTTATATTGCTGTCGAAGATGACTTGAACTATGACTTGCACTTAGGGAGGGCATGAGTGCCCACCTGGCTATAGAGACCCAATCACGATCCTATCCCATATAGAAGGTATACTGAGAAGTTCCTCTTGAGCCAATCACAATCCCATGTAGGTCTTCTTAGTTTGCCACATAGGATGACAACATGTATGACGAGGTTTGCTATATAAGTATGATTTTTTATGATAAACTTTGAGATTATGCTGAGCGACGTCCGTTGATTTCCGGTGTACTCCCTGATTTAGACAATTGAAAATAAAACGACCAACTTCCTGAGTCGATCTTACTGCTTAGTGTAAGAAGTTTTTTTCTGTCCCATCCATAGTACGATGTGTTACCTTGAGCAAAAAGGCCTCTAGGGTTAAAATGATAATATGTCGGATGGTTTACATAAGACCCATCGACCTATAGACTCCAGTGCTTCGGATGGACGATCGAGTGCCCTTCGCCATCTAGCAGGAAGATCGCAAGGTTTCCTGCGGAGAGCGGCCGATATAGAATTCTTACAAGAAAATCGATACACGTGGGACGGGTTCCTCTTTCACAAAATCCCTCCTGATTTCCACAGGCACTTTGCGAACAAAAGGTGAAAGTGGTTGATTGGAAAGAGGAGTCGATTGCGAATGTCTTGAGCTGAATAAGCGAATGGTGAGTAGCCTAAGGGGAATCTAATATTAAGGGGATGGGATTGTGGTAGTTTAGAAAAGTAACATGGTCCATTTTAAAGTGTAAACCAAGAGCGTTTTAAAGTGTAAACGAAGAGCATTTTCAAGAGTAAACAAAAAGTGTTTAAGAGATAAAACCCCCAAAAAAAACAAGAGGCCCAGTAGAAGTCATCATACACTCCAGTCGAAGTAAACTAGGAGGCACAGCGGACAGGTCCCTGTGAGATGATGACTTACACCTTGTGATCAAGTTATATTTAGGGGCGAGATGATAAGTTTAAGTAACATGCTGTAAATGTAAAGAGTCGACTAGTCTGTCTGTCTGTCTACGTGTCTGGTTTAAAAAGGTGTCAAAGAGCGACACAAATAAGTTGTGTAAAGTTGAAGTAGAGATAAAAAGTTATTACCTATTTAAGGTCATTGTCGGCGCCAACCAAGAAGTAGGTTAAGGTTATTGAAAAACCGAGCTTTTGAGCAGCGATTTGTTGGAGTGCGCTCATATTTGTTGTTTTTATAAACGTATCTGTGTAAACACTGGTAAGTATTGACAGTCAGTCAATTGAGACTTGTCACAATGGAAGATGTGACTGATTTTATGCACTTGTGTAAAACCCTGCCAAAACACAGAGGAGAGCCATAATAGTTGGGGACTAGGCATATCAGACAAAGAGAGAGAATCCTTCAGTGGGGAGGGAAGGAGCGTGTGTGTCCCTGAGGGAGGCTTGAAAGGTAGACAAGGGAGTAAGATAGTGTGATTTAGAACAACCTAAGGACAGGACGCCAGATCCTATAGCATGTTCATAGCACCCTACAGGACGATCGTACAGCAAGAGGGGAGAATCGCCGCCATATGTAAATAAGTTACAGTCCTTGCAAGGAAGAAAGCGATCAGGAAGTATTGTTCCTATTATGGATAGGCAGATGATGGGAACGGATTGTGGTATAGGCTTTACACAGTTTCCCCTATTGGAGAAGGGAGGGGCAAGACCATGGCCACAGATGGACAAAGATAATTTAAGGTCCAAACTCCCCTGCTTAACAGCCGGTGCAGGAAAATGCATTTATAAGTTGCAGAAAATGACCAGAGGAAATACCTTGGCAATAGGGGATATTAAAGGTCTGCTAGCTGATATTATTCAGGAAAGAGCAGATGATATTTGGACGAAAGCAGGTTTTTCGAGTATCACAGCACAAAACAAGGCACACAATGGAGCTCCATTTGATAATTGTAGGGCAGATGTATCGACATTCCTTAGAGTACAATATCCCGATGTATCAGATATCGGTGCGATTATGACATGAAAGATGAAGGAAGATGATGATCTGCTTGCCTATATTGAAGAAATTCAAGAGCGCCTATCACTTGAAATGCGCGAGCTGTGGAGTAAAACAGTGGCAGTATTTTACCACATTTTGCTCCAGAGACTGCCTCAGGCAGTACAAAGACAGCTTAAGAAATTAAAAATTGTACAGCATTGTACAGCTTTGATATAACCATGCTCTCATTCTCTAGAGAATGCACATGCTACGAAGCTGCAGACCGTTTAACAGGTACAGCCTTACATGGCAAATCTGAACACATTGTCTTGCTAAACATTGGTCCAACCTCCAAATAGTCACAAATGAATCCAACAGCCAGGACATTAACAAAAAAAACAATTTAATAGACATTTACTAACCAAACACTTTGCTTTGTAAAACATGTGCCTGTACCACATATCCCAAAACGACTCCTACAAAAATAATGTGACACGAGATGAGAAAACTGGCAAATATTTAGTCTCAACATTTGAAGGAAGCCTAGACAAATTTACCAAACCCAGCCTAATTAATAGTAGAAAATTATCATTTAAATCTCTTCAACATGGGGAACTTTATTACATGGCCCTACTGCAACTTTTTAAACCATTGAGAAAGAAAGATAATTATTAGGTATTCATTGCACATTTGAAGCTGCATTCAATGCAAATGAAAACAGTATAACAAGTGTCAATTTCATGCAATACAAAGAAATGTTGTACAATGAACGCCAACAAGAGGAAGAAGGTGAAGCCCAACTAGATTAAGACACTTCTGAGGGCAGTCAATCTTACCTTACAGAAAGCCAAGAACCACTTGGATAGCCGCTCCTTCTAAATAAAGCAGAACTAGCCATGGTTGAATTAGAAAATACCACTTATCAATATAAACAATTAGAAGAAGACTTGTCAGTGCTGAAATCACACCTAAATGATGAACAACCATTTATCTAGCAGTCACTGAAGAAATTGAGCATGGTTTAAACATGAAATTAAAACGCATAACTGTAAAAATAAACCTGTGCTCATGTATGTAAGTGGAGAAGCTGGTTCTGTAAAAATATTCTTAATCAAAATAATCAGCACATTTCTACAAAACTTAAAAACAACCTTCCAGCTGTTGTATCAGCCCCATAGGTTTAGCTGCCTACAATATAGAAGGTGTACATTTCCACTGACTACTGCACTCTTAGGGAGAATTCTCTGATTAGGCTAATTTCCCTTACCTTTAGAGTCCCCCAGCTGCTTTGATGGATTTCAGGGTTTATTTCTTTACTCCTACAAAGAGTGAGGCTCTTTTTTCCACTCTTAGTTGTATTTTGTAATGTGTTTTAGGCTATTTTGTGTGCTTATGGTCTATGGGGTTTTTCCCACCCTCATGGGTATCATCTTTTTACATGTGTGTTACACAGCACCCTCAGTGCAGTAACACAGGGGTGCCATAGTGACTCCCAAACATAGACTCCCTACCCTGGGCCGGACTACTGTCTCCCAGGGCATGTAAAGTCCCTATTGACTTTACTAGTCAAAAATTATGAACAAAACCAGTACAACCCATCTTACTATGGAAGTACTGGGAAGGGTTAATAGTTTTTCCCTGGTATCCATTTTCGAGGGAGTACTGTCCAGTCCCTCTCTGCATAGTTTCTGGCTGGTGGCAGTGGTTACTACCCAAATATTCGACCGCAAATATTTTCCTGTGGGATTTTCCCATTGTTTGAGGCTATCACTTTTTCTGACAGCCTCTAACATACTGCCGGTTTATCTTTTTATTAACTTTTCTCCAGTAGGTTTTTATTGCCAGAGCTTTGATAAAATGTGTTTCTCGTGTCTTTCTCTGTAATCCTAACCCAGGTCAGGGATCCTTTGTTCGTCCTTTTGGCGGGCTTCTGCACAGAAGCCCTCCTTTCGGCACCACTGAGTCTGGGGTATACAGGATGTGTGGGAGGGGTAGTAGGCACCCTGCCAGATAGATTACTGGACCGTGGAGTGGGACCCATCGCTTTTTCAGAGCGACTGTGTTCCACTCACGGTTTTTTGACATACAGAGTCATGATAAAGTTTTTTGACACAAATATATCTTCTGATCAGGCATCAGCCCAAGACGCTGCTGTAATTCTGAAAATCCAACAAAATATTAGATCCCACTGGATTCTCTCGAGTCACTAGTTGATACTACAAAGACACAGGTCAGTTCTTTGTTTCTAAAAACTTAATATATATATCTGATACTATAGAGATGCTTTAAATTTAAACAGAAGTCTGATGCGACTTTACTTCATTTATTTTCAGAAAATCGAAGCTTGAAAATTGTACCTGATGAAGGGCTAGTCCCGAAATGCATCGTACACATATTTTGTGACAAACTGAATTATATTTGTTTGGTCAATGCTAATTAAGTGAACTCTTATGTTTAGATAGAATGACGACTTATTGTTAAAATTGCTGACTTTTAAAAAAAAGTAAATGTATTTACTTGATTACTGTCTGAAACACTTTTTTGATTTAATTTACAAGTGAATTTGTGAAGATATACATGTTCAAATCACACTAAAGTTTCTTCCTTGAAGTAAAAAAGAAAAATTATTTAACTACTAGAGTAATTTCTTGAATGTAATTACTGACTTCTGTCAGATAAAAGTGTGCCCTGTGTTTGCCCACCAAGATAGCGGTGGACCTTCTCTCTTTTTTCTAGTGTATGCTGGTCTTGTATCCGAGACCTACATAGGAGCACCTGAACTATATTATATTATTTCTAAGTTAAACGTCTATTGAATTAATGGTATCCAGCTAATCTAGTGTGCACCTCTACACTGTATGTTTTAATCCTGGAAAGGGTTACCTAGACAACCCAAGTTGCACTCTGCCCTGATAGGCTGTGGGGTTATCCCGCCAGGATAGCCACCCCACTGCGTGAGTGACACCTAGGCTGTATGAATGGGGGTTTTTCTACATAAAGGCAGGGCACTGAGGACTAGAAGAGAGAAGTTACCACTGGACCTAAGAAACCCAAAGAGGAGAGAAGCCAAAGACAATTGCAACAACTGAACCACCAGTGAAGCCCTGCTGCAGATCCTCACCACTTTTCTCCAATGACCAGAGAGATCTTCACCTGCAAGAGCCTTCTTCCCTTGAGCTGGTGGGGCCAACCAGTTTGCCAATCGCCTTCCAGGAGCTGCCTTGGTTGAATCGCCAGTGCCCCGCTCTCGGAGACCGGATAGCCAGGCACCCGTCCACCATGACCGTGATTTAAAAGAATGTACCTTTTAATCCGTTTCGGCATAACTGCGTCTGGCTTCATCCCTGGGCAGTGCAGTGACTCGAACCTTCCTCCATGACTAGAGCCTCTCTTCCTCTGCTGGATCTCCCGAACTGCAGGAACTGCCAGGAACTACCGCCACCACAGGAGCTGCTTCCACTTTTAAGGTACATTGTTCCGCCGGCCTCCCATTTCGCCGGGTACTGCTAAAGGTGTTTGAAATCCTTTACTTACCTCCTGGGTTGGCCACCCCTATCGTCTAACATTGTCTTTTACCTTCTGCACCCTCCTTTTCAACCATTAATCAAAGACTTGACTGCAGCTACTAGAACAGTTTGATCCTGGGCACTTTTGCCTTGTACCACTGACTCTGGCAAAGGCCTGTTGACTTTGGCTAAATCTGTTACAACTGCCTTCTCTAGATTGCTTTTCATCAAGAAATGTGTTGGTGCACCTAAAACTCTTATAACCACCTTTCCTTCCCTTTTTAAACATTGTGAAGTGCCATTTTGCTCGGTTTTCACCTAAGTATTGCACATGCTAAAGTACTCCCTTGCCTAACTTGTTCACAATCCATTTGGGAAGTGTTGCTGGTGTGTTTAGGAGTCTAACCCTGTATAACTTGACCTTTCCCTCCCTTTTGAGAAATTGTTAGAGTGCCATTTCTGCTTGGTTTACACTATGCTGTTTTGCTCAGTTTTCACTCTTGCTCAAGCTTGTCTACAATTTAAATAGGGAGTTGTGTATACTTTTCTCAACTGTTTTAACTTGCTTTTATGATAGTGATTTGTGTGCAGATTTAAGAGTCTGTAAAATAAATATATATTCTTTTTGATACAAAGCTTTGGTCAGTGTTTCCTTTTTCCATAGTACTGTAGTCCTATTGCGTAAACCCTGAATACTGCTCATCTCCCTCTTGAGATAAGCCTGACTGCTCAGCCACAGCCACCAACTAAATCTGTGTGGTACAGACTGATACCAAAGGGCATTTATTGCATATACCTGTAGTCCTAATATTCTGTAGTGCTCCCTAAGGGAACTGCATAGGATTCTGCCTAACATGCACCCTCCAGCAGAACACCAAAATTATTAGAATACTACAAATTATCAACAGAAGCTGCCACTGAAGTACACAGAATTCTGAAACAAATGAAAGTATTCCTAATAGATGAACTAAGTATGGTTACAACCTCATGTTGCCTTTATTTCACCACAGAATGCAACACGTCCTAAAAACAGACTATACACTGTTTGGATGAAAACATGTTATTGTTTTTGGAGACCTACAGTTATCACAAGTACAATGTGAAACTACTTTCAAAACATTAGGACACAAACAATGCCGCAACACACTCTGTAGCATAGGAAATGTAAATCCCTGGCAACATTTTCAGTACAGAGAATTAACTCAAAGCATCTGTCAGTCTGCAGACCTCACCTATGCTAACACAAAAAGCATTACAACTGGTCTGCTTACTAAAGATGCAAAATCCATCTTAAATAGTATATTAATCCATGAGCTATATGAGCAAAACACATCTGCTCCTGATGTAATGGAACAATTATCTCAACAAAATATAAAACGCATGTCTTTAATGACAATCCTAGCAAGCTGTAGTCAAGTCAATGAGACAATGTTGAAAAAAGAAATGCAACCCATACTGCATATCGGCTCCATAGGCAAGCTGGAAGTGCACGGCATGACGCTCCCTATGTGTCAACAAGCAGCAGCACGACTAAACAGCTTAGAAAAATCTATCTTCAACACAGCTGCATTGGAGAAAATGTTAATATTGTGTCTAAACTGCAGAGTAATTCTAAAACATAATCTTGACATAGAACAAGGTTTAGTCAATGGAGCAATTGGTACAGGTTTTGGTTCCCAACCATATCCACATCACAACAACATTCAGGTGGTCAACATCCACTTTGATAAACTTGCAGAAGTTAATAAATGGGCTGCATAATAGCACAATTCCTTATTTTCAAAGACATGTACATGTGCAGAGAACAATTCTCTCTGTCTCTAGCATATGCTCTCAATATTCACAAATCACAAGGTCTAACCCTAGATTCCACATTGATTGACATTGGTAGCACAGTGTTTAAAGAAGTTATGGGTTACATAGCACTTTCAGTCTACGTACACTCAAAGGTCTATTTCTAGTCACCATTGATGCAAAGTCAACACGTACATTCCTTGCATCCTAGAATACAACAGGCTATGTGCACTGTACACCCTCCATCTAGATATATACCCCGTACCTCAAAAAGCTAACCCTTTAAAAAGAAAAGTAATATAAACAGATCCTATAAGACGTCTCCTAACATGACCACCAATGAACCACAAAACAACTGCCACTCCAACAAGCAATACAACCACAAAATTGTCTAGTGCAAACTCAACTGTGCATTCATCAGAAGACAAAAAGACAAAGGGTCTCATTATGACCCAGGCGCTAAGTGTTTAACGGCACCGTAAAAGGCTGTGGCACCGTTAAACACCTAGCGCCTAATTACGAGGTCCCTTTGCGGGCCCGACCTTAAAGGCTGGTTTTACCAGCCGTTAAAGTAGGGACCCGCAAAGGGACCTTGGTGCTAATTACGGTACCGCAATTTGCGGTACTGTAATTAGCGCCTTCCCCATTCCCATTGAGCCCTATTGGGCAAAAATGGGAATGGGGAAGGGCCATGGAGGCATGGGGAATTACCGCCCCACCAACCTCGGAATGGGGTGGTAATTCCCCATTCCGCCATGGTGGACACCGGCATGGACCATGGTGCTAATAGCACCATAGTTTAGCGCTGGAGTCCTAATGAGGCCCAAACACTTAGGCCCTCATTACAACCCAGGCGTTGGACCATGGTGCTCATAGCACCATGGTCCATGCCGGTAACTTACCGACTCCGCCGTGGCGGAATGGGGAATTACCGCCCCATTCCAAGGTTGGCAGGGCGGTAATTCCCCATGCCACCATGGCCCTTCCCCATTCCCATTTTTGCCCCATAGGGCTCAATGGAAATGGGGAAGGCGCTAAGGACGGTGCCGCAAATTGCGGCACCATATTTAGCACCAAGGTCCCTTTGCGGGTTGGTTTTTAATGCCTGCAAAAAGCAGGCGTTAAAGTCTCCAACCGCAAAGGGACCTCGTAATCAAGCCTTAAGGGTTTAATGGTGCCGCCACCTTTTACGGCGCCGTTAACCCCTTAATGCCTGGGTTGTAATGAGGGCCTTATTCTCAAAATACAAGTTCAGGCCCATCAAATTACACAAAGACACAACTCTCTGGTCCATTTCAATTTAGCAACATAACTGGAGTAAATTGCTATGCAAATGTAGCAATCAATCTTCTCTTCCAATTGCACTCAATTGTTGAAAACATTTACTTGAACAGTTCAGACCAGTTGTGTTTACAAATGCTTGTCCTTTATTGAAATGCCACCAATAATCCTGGCAACACTTACAGTGTCTCAGGCATAAGGCAGGAATTGGACTATTGTATAGGAATGGTAAAATTCACCGTAAACACACAGGAAGATCCACAATCATCTAGATTTAATACACATGGAAACATACATGCAGCCTCTGCAACCATGTTTCACAAGAGAACATCCCTAATGAATAATGTGTGTATGTATCTATACCAAATTGTGCATCCATTCAATTTCACCAGCTTCTGCAAAATGCAAATCATGGCATAATATGCACGTTTTGCAATTCAGACAATTGGTCCACCATACAAATAAATTCACATAGCCAATATCTGATACTAATGCTTTTAAGGTAAAATGCAGATGGTACCAAAAACAACTGTAAGCTTACTAGCTTCACACACGGCCAAGTATCTCTTGGCAAAAAAACCTTCACATTAGTAGGCATAATATACCTCACTGGTGCCACAACCACTGCAGGCCAATATTAGGCATATGGAAAAAAGGAAGTGGTTGGCTTGAAAGCAACAACACATCTGTTACTCTAAACCATAGTTTACCAGCAAATCTAATAAATGCCTACTTAATATTCCTTAAACCCAAATGTAGTCACTATAGCACAGGCAACAGTTAGAATATGCCAAATGGTGTCTAACTATATACATAATACTACAATACTACTTTTAAAAGGCAACATAGTTACAATGCGTCAACAGGTCTCTAACTACTTTAAACATTTGCTTGATTACAACACACTTCAAACAAACATACTATCACACTTACATGCACATAAATGTAATTGTTTAAAAAAAATCCTATATGGATTACATTTTTGCAGTGACCCAATGATTATTTAACTTAAGTACAACAACTGTGTACCACACACTAATGTTGTACCAAGCACAGTACATAGAACACACTGATTATGAGGGTCTAAAAAGTACACGACTATGTGAAATTGTATGCAATTAAACATTTTAAACTATCCTGATTAACATGTTATACTTTGCTTTTTTCACAGAGACAGAACCAGAGATTCCACCTTTGTTACTGTGTGCAATTAAGTAACCCTACCAAATGTAATCCTATGTGTTATCTTTACAAAGAAACAAATACAAATTCGATAAGTCCTACCCTCAATTTTACTGCAATCATAAATGCCATTTACAGTTCAATTGTATTATTCCACCATATCACAAACACTGTATACTCCCCCTTCAATTCCTATAATTACTAGACATATATTACTACAATGGTTATGGCCAGTGGTCAGATTCTTGGACATACAATCCATCTTCAAATAACAAAACTCACCCAAAACTCGCCCAGAAGACCCTCCCAATTCAAGTGATGTCTGTGGACAACGAAATTGACTGCAGACTAGGCGGCACCTGCAAATCATTTGTCCCCCTATAAAAACAGCTCCATATCATCTTTATACCACTCCCCTACCCTTTCCAGGTCCTCTTTCAGCCACCAAATAACCCCAAATGTGCTTCCTAAATTGCTCGTTCATGGCGCTGTCCGCAGACTACCACAGTGTACAGAGAGTGGGTGGCACCCACGTCCACTATTTTCACCTACAAAAACAGCTTCATATCATCTCTATTCCACTACCTCAGCCTTTCCAGGCCATCTTTTGGTGACCAAATAGCCCAAAATGTGTTTTCCAAACTTTTTCCTCACCTCGCTCGGTTCCAACATGGCAGGTGTTTCCAAAAACATGACGTACCTCAAACTTTCACCATCGAATCAGCAGGCACGTCCAATGTCCGCAGACCTCACAATGGCCCCTGGGCCAATCAGAGGCCTGTCCGCGGAGTGAACAGGGAAGTGGGTCAGCTGACCAAACCCAGATATCACTATTGTTTGTGTACCTACTTTTTGGCCGTTTCTAACAAAACTACTGGCCAGATTTACACCAAATTTACAAAAACACGCTTTAGGGACCAAGCCTCAACTCCTGCCGCAGATTTGGTGAAATTCCGTCCAGCGGTCTGGACCGGAGGCGTGAGGAAAACTTGTTTTCCATTGTGTCTATGAGAAAAACCACACATTTTGGGACCCCCCTATAACTTTGGCCACCCTTGACGAAATCTCACCAAACTTTGCAGAATCGATCTGAGCGGGCCATATACTTCTTATGCAATGTTTGGTGAGGATTCATCTGGGGGGGCAAAGTTATAACCCACCCAAAAAGTGCTCTTCCTATGGGTTGAGCAATTTACCCATAACTACAGGGCCGCTAACGCAGGCCCTGTAATATATATATATATATATATATCAGTGAAAAAACTTTGTCAAAGGGACGTTATGGTTCCAAGTAAAACCGAAAAACCCTTGAAATTCGCCAGTTATGGTAAGCTAAGCAACCATAACTCGCGCCACCACCGTGCACTGCTAAGACTAACACCCAGGACATCAAAGATGACATCACAAATGTCATTGATGACATCACTGATGACATCACATGTGTATGTACTTTTCATGAAATATGTGTACAAGGGATTCTTATTATAATGTTGCGAAACAAGTGTCAAGGATCATTGCAATAAATATCATACCCTAATTAGTGCATTGAACGATGCATTGATATAAATAGCATTCTATTACGGGGTTCTATCTGGTATACTAAGCTACTCATACAGAAACATAACATTGTGTGCAGTGTACAAGATGAAGGTATAATATTCGTAATGGAGGCATGGGGAATTACCGCCCCACCAACCTCGGAATGGGGTGGTAGTTCAGGGACATTATGGTTACAAGTAAAACTGAAAACCACCAGAAATGTGCCAGTTATGGTAAGCTAAGCAACCATAACTCGCACCACCACCGAGCACTGCTAAGACTAACACCCAGGACATCAAAGATGACATCACAAATGCCCCACAGGACCCAATAGTCGCAAGACTGCCATTATTTACTGCCCTGTTGCAGGCAGTCTGTTAGCTGGGAGGAGTTTTACTGTGCAGTGGATGTGGCCACTGGAGCTCAATCATTCTTCCCTTTGGTAGGTGGTTGTGCTCAAGGGAAGGAAGAAAGCAGTCATGGGGAGAGACTGATGCCACAACGAGCACCCCTAAAATGAAAGGGTCAACAGTCTGTGGGAGAGCTGGAGAAATGTAATCATCGGTGGCTGGTGAATTTTTGAACAGGAGGGTCGTAAATGTATGCAGAGAACATGCAGAAGTGCCCAAATACAGCAAGGGAGTCCGAACCAAAAAAGGAGGGTTCATGGGGGTTTGCGCCCTAGAGCATTTTTTAAATAATACTTTAAACTAGTGCATTTTACACCACTTTCTCTGAAAAATTGGATAAAAAAAACACACAGTTTGCTATCAGATTTGTATGGTAGCACATGAAAAACCCAATAGATGTGAGAACCCACAGGTGCACAGGACCATTTTCCAATGCACTTTCATTAGGCCTTTGCCAACATTATATGCCAGTGTATAACACATTGTCCATGCAGGATGAAAAGTATATTCCAATATTAAATATAAGGACTCTGAGACAGAAAGAAAGTATATCCAGTGTGAGGTACCATACGTAAGGAGACAGACACAGTGTGGTTGGTTTCACCAGAATGCTTTTTTTTAAATAATAAAATGGTTTGAGAAAATACCTCACTAGCCCTAACTCTAAGAGGGGTTTCCCTGCCTCAACAAAACTAACTAATGTAACAGTCATCAAGATCTCAAAATAAAAGTCCACAGTCCTTCCTGTGTCCAAAACCTATTCTGGCCCTCTCACTCAAACACTAGAAAATGACTACCTGGTTAAAAAATGGACTTGGCTGCTTTCTTGCAGCCTTCTTCCCCTTGATTGTCTCAAGCTTCACTTAGGAACTCCAATAACTCAAAGTAATGCAGCACGTTCCCAATTAAAGTAACAAGCAATTTTCCCTTAATGGTTGGAGTACCCATTATTTGGGAGTTGCTTTTCTTATTTGTCAATTTCTTTTTTACATGTCAGGGGGTCTATCCACATCCCGTGGTCTTTCCTCACTCCCTTTCCAATTAGGCAAGGTTTTTCCTTCCCCTATAGTATTTAGTAGTGCCCGGAGGGACAAGCCACTTCCTCTAGTCTTTCCTGTGGATGATAATTATTCCCTAATGTCTGGCAGGCTTGGTATCTTCCTCTTATGCAGTTCTGTCACTATCACTCACAATAAGTTAAGTGACCATGGGGTATTAAGTTGGACTATGAGGGTCAAAACAAGTTTCCCATCAGTGGGCAAACTATCCGGGCAATAGACTCTGATGGTGATATCAAATTTGTAAACAGGTCTATAAACCAAATTCTGGCTGAGGTGAAGGAGATATTGATATCAGCCGGATGGGATCTGGAAAATACGGTTACTGCAGCGATGGATTTGCCCAGAAATGCATAGTATGAAAGTAAAATGAAAGTTTTTGCAAAAAATCCAAACCACTTTGATTATATCATCTCGGAAAGAAGGAAACAATATCGCCGAGATTGTAAGGGGATTAAATCTAATGGGCCTCATTACGAATCAGGCGTTAAGGGGTTAACGGCGCCGACCCTTAACGCCTGATTCCGAGGTCCCTTTGCGCCATGGTGAGTTTAACGCCTGCTTTTTGCAGGCGTTAAAATCCATGGTGCTAAGGGACCATGGTGCTAATTACGCCACTGTCATTTACGGTGGCGTAATTAGCGCCTTCCCCACTCCCATTATGCCCTATGGGGCAGAAATGGGAATGGGGAAGGGTAAAATTGGAAATGGGGATTTACCGCCCCACTCACCTTGGAATGGGGCGGTAAATCCACCATCCACCATGGTGTAAACGCAGTTTACACCATGGTGGTAAGGGTACGACCCAGGCGGTAACTTACCGCCTGGGTCGTAATGAGGCCCAATGTCAGTATTGATCCTTTACAGAGATCAAAATTGTTAACAAATCTGGCCACTAAATATCGCAATTGGCTCAAATTGCATAAATCTTCAACTAGAGGATCTAACTGGCTGAAATGATTTCAGTGGTTGAAGACGCATAAAATTGGCACATTTTGGCACTGTTATAATAACTACCGTACATCCCTCTCACTGGCTGAAATCAATCCTCTATCCAAGGAGGTATGGTTGACATACATCCAAAGCCTTTACTATTCCAAGGTGAACTCTCACAGTGAGGTCATCTGTCCTGCCAGCTTCGAGTACTCATTTAGCTAGGAAGAGAAATTGGGCCCAATGGGCGATGGCATCACAGAGTAAAATTTGGTTCACCTTATCGACAAAGTCAATGCCTTCAAGGCACCCAGCCCGGATGGAATCCCAAACCTGTTTTTCAAGAGTGACAGCAGTCTCTGGGCTAGGGTATTCGGGGTTCTGTTTAAGTACATAGTACAGACTGGAAAATTGCCGGACAGTTGGGAAGGTCCATCATAGTCCTGATTTTTAAAAAAGGCGGAAGGTTAGAACCATCAAACTACCGCCTCTTGGCCATGATGGACTCCAGCCAGAAACTGTTTGCCAATATTCTTTTGGAGAGGTTGTATAGTTGGTTGGAAGAAAGGAATATCCTGAGTATATTCCAGACGGGTTTCCGAAAGGGATATAACACTACTACAAGTATTGCCATGCTACAATTTCTTATCCATGAAAGCACTAAGAGAGTAGGCAGACTCCATTGTTGCTATGTGGACTTCTCCAAAGCATTCAACTTGGTCTCAAGATCTAAGTTATGGACCCAATTAAAAGAATGGGGTATTGACCCTGAATTGTTGTATTTCATACAATCTTTATATACAAATACATCAATTGCCATTTGACTTAGCTCTGAGGGTCATCACTCCGAATTTGTACCAACAAACTCGGGGCTCAAGCAGGGCTGTCCACTCAGCCCAATTCTTTATAATGCTTATACACCAGATATGGCGATTGCATTGAAGTCTGCACATAATTTTCGACCAAGAATAAATGGCATAAAAGGGGTCAGCATGTTATACGCTGACAATATTATCATCTTTGACCAAATACAAATTGGGTTGAAGCATGCATTGAATACTCTGTCTACTAATGCCAGAGAAAATGAAATGGTCATAAACAAAATAAAGACCAAGATGATGAGCCTAGGTGGGTCCCATAGATCTGTAGAAAGATTTAAAATGGCAGATGGAGAAGACCATCTTGGACAGTGCCCAGGAGGTCTTCTACCTGTGATTTCCCATAACGATTAGACCATCTCCATCATATTACGAGTCCTCATTATATGAAAAAATTTGGAAACAATGGTTGGTCATAAATAACTACATTGAGCATCGTGGGGGAAGTAATATACAGGATTTGTAGAGATTAACAGGACGAGTATTGCTCCCTATGTATTATATGCACTAGAAGCTTTACCGCTGGCTCATGTAACTTGGCTGGAAAAAGATGAGGCCAAATTACTACGATCAATCATAAACCTCCCTAGGGGAGTGCCAGTTGAGGCTTTGAGACTTGAATACGGTCTCCAAACCTCGTATTCAATGTGGGAAGTCAAAAAAGTGTTATGTTTGCTCAACTGCGCTCTGCTGGTCAGTCTTCTAATGACTTATTGAAGTTGCTAGGTCTGGAGAGGCAAGGAGGGTGTCAAAATCACTTTATTGGTGAACTTCTAGCTTTCACCAAAAGATGCCTCCCAGATATGGGATTATGTTTGTAGGTCTTTTAAACCCGTCCAATTATGAAAGGGCTATTAAAAGCAAGGCACAGCAAATGGATTTGGCAGGTAGCATTGATAAATAGGGAATACTTGCTCCAAAGTTTTAAGGGCGGGGTGCCACACAGCTACCTAACTAAATGTTCCAGACCAGAATTAAGGCTTTTAACAATGCAGCTCTGTCTGAATATCTTGCAGACCAAATAATATGTTAGTCATTGGTATAATGTGATAAAACAGGATGAACTGTGCAGGGGCTGTAAATTGGTGCCTGAGACAGCTCGACACATATTGACCTCCTGTACGGTTTAAATGCCTTACTAAAAAAGGGGATATGTCAGATATGTCAGCTCACTCGAAAATATCAGGGGAGATCAATTTTGGGCCCACTTTGATGGGGGTGCAGTCCGTAGTGATAAATGCTGCAGCTTTTTTTATCTGGAAATTGGTTGTGAACTTAAAACTTGCAAATAAGCACACATCACGCTTTACTTGAACCCTTATAGATGATGAAATGTATTTATGACTATTGGTTTATATTAGAGTGTTTACTGAATTTATATCTGTTTTATTGTAGTTATTAGCTGTTGTGTTTTTAGGGTAATTTTAAATGTACCTGATTTAAAGCAATGTGCTTGTACTGTATGATGTGTTATTGAATAATTTGTGAATAATGTGATCCTTTTAAATGTGCTAAAAGTTTAAAAATTAATTAATGCACAATAATAAAACATTTTTAAAAATGAGTTGAAATATGTAAGTAACTTAAACAAATGATGTCAAGGATTAATGCAGGAAAGCTTTAAAACCACAGTGAATATGGACACAGTATAAGAACACCTACTAGGAAGAGCTATAGAGTCCCAGTGCTTAGGGACAAGAAAGGAACGGAAACAAGAATTCTCACTAGAAGTTTTAGGAACACGAGACGATAGATAAGATCGGCCCAGGAAAATCAACACTTTTCAAGACGCCACAAATAAAACAAAAATGTAAACCAGATTGAAAGGGAAGCCAAGAATTACAGCAAAGTGAAGGTTGGATAGAGGTCAGAGGCTAAACAAAGGGGAGTGTACAGATTGCTAAAGTATAAATGGAATGCAAAGAAGCACGTTGATAGGCAGGACGACCAATGAAAAGAGCAGAACAGTAATCAAGAAGTGAGAAAATAAGGGTGGAGACAAAAAGGAGTTTAGCAGCATTGAAAGAACCTGATGGACCAGCCTTGCAACTATTGTACAGCTGATAACATGTAGTGGCAAAGTTGGCGATGTGAAGTGAAAAATAAAGTGAGGAGTCAAAAATTACTCCCAAATTACATTAAAAATATGCGAGAAGGTGGCATAACAGGAGAACTAAAAAGGCAGGAGGAGAACGGTGAGAAAGAGTCCTTTCAGCAACAGGTCACTTTTAGCAGCTATGGAAATATTCTGAAACACCTCCCTAAATAATGCATGGCAGGCCCATTGAATATCACACAGTCATATGTACAAAACAGGGGACAAGGCCGGGAAAATGTAACTTGGCTTGAAAGGAGGGATGAGGTATATTGGCAGGTTAGAGAAATAATAGCAGGGAAGGGCAGAGGATAAGTCAAGATGAAATAAGTCTTTGCTGATTACTACAAAGAATTATATCGGGGTCCACAGAACTCTACTGGGCCCAAAAGCACAGACATATTACATAACCTTACTCTCCCATGTTTGTCACATCTTCAGAAACTAAAGTTGTAGGTGGAATTTACAGAGGATGAAATTGCTAGAGCAAATTCTTAACTTCATTCAAATCACCGGGCCCAAATGGCTTCCCCATCGTGGTATGGAAATGACTGAGCATGCTGGTGTTCACTCCCCTGTTTGATCTCTTTCATCACAGCAAAGAAGCAGGTGTACCACCCACATATCTCTGACGTGCCAGTATCGTGGTATTCCCCTAACATGATAAAGGTAGCCAACTTGGGCAAGGTTATGCATATGAACGGATGCCATATGGGAAAGGGAACGTGAGTGACGTACAGCTCTGATCTGGACGTAGACAGGAGTCACCCACATACCCCATCTAATTAGAAATACGGAAATTTAGCACATTACCTCAAGACAGCAATGCCATTTAGCCAACCCACTAACAACTTCACCCTCTGCATACACCTCTCAAATTCTAACCAAAACATAACCACAAACCTACAACACAACAATACACACAAACCTCACTACACTGCAACAACAAAACAAAGCACACATAGACCCGCACAACAGCACACAATGTCTTCCGACAGTATAACACCGCAAGCCCAGCCACGGAATGCCAACAGCACATCACTGCTCTCTTGCACTTCTCCAGCTCATCCCACTAACTACCCCCACCCTCCCTTTTTTTCAGAGCCGCCAGAGTGCCAGGGGACCACTCCGGTGATGATAGTGCACGGTGCAAAACATTAACATTAACATTAACATAAACCCCTCGAGCTGTGCACTTCTTACAGACCTATTTTACTGATCAATGGGAAGCCAAAATCCTCACCAAAATTCTTGCAACTGTTTGTTACCAGTTATCTGATCCCTGATACATCTGGAACAGTGTGGATTTATGCAGAATAAATCCACCCACATGAACATCTTACGATTGCAACTCCCGATTCAACAAGCTTCCACCCTTCAGTGACCACTACGCCCATGGGAATGGTACGACCTCCAGGCCCTTTCATTTGGGTCATGGCACTAGACAGCTCTCCCCCTACTGTTTACTCTAGCCATTGAGCCTCTGACAATGCAGCATAGGACATATCCGACCTTGATGGGTTTCTCTTGGCCAAATGGATGGGAATACCAGGTCTCACTATATGCTGATCATCTCCTTATATACTTTGGGAATCAGATTTATCCTGTCCAATAGTGACAAAATGACTACAGGAATATGGCACATTTAGTGGACTAAGGGGGAACTGGCACAAAGAGGTATTTTTCCCACCCCAGGATGACAATTGGGCTATTCCTCATGACTGTCCATACCAAGTAGAAAGAGAGCGCTTTCGATGTTTAGGCATATTTATTGGCATGGATCACAAGGGGTTCCTCCTTCACAATTTCCGCCTTATAACTGAACTCTTGATCCAAGATGTTAAGCACCGGAAGTCCCTCCTATTGACCTTACTTGGGTGGGCACTGTTGTTTGAGAACCTAATGCTGCCTAGGTTTATCTATATTCTCCAAAATGCCCCTCTAGTGATCCCTTAACAGGAGTTTAGTAGGATTGAAATGGCTCTCAGGGAATTGCTATGGGGTGGCAAGCAACAACGAATAGACCTGGCTACACTACAATGCTCAGTATGCAAGGTATTTGATTACCACATATAAAGGCCAAGAAGGCCTGGAAGGCTCGGACTAAGCCACTGCAACTCCTACATCGGAAGCTCAGGCATACATTCCTTCCAGACATGACCCAACAGGTCTGGACTGAGGCACATAAGCACATTTGCTGGGGGAAGGGGCTAACACTAGCTCAGCAACTTTGAAATAATTAACAACCACCTGAAGTGAATACATTCAAAGTGTTCACGGTGTGGCTCACCTCTAATATTTTTATTGTAGAGAATATGGTAAAGGAGGGGAAGCTGAGGCCTTTGAGGAACTGCAACAGGCACATGGTCTTCCCAACACCGAGCACTTCCATTGCATATAGCTACTCACACCCTATGCACACAACTGAATGATTTCCAGGAGATCCCATAATACTCCCCACTCGAGAGAAACATCCTACTGGAACATATCACAACCAACGTCACCTCCACACTATAACAGGTCATATCCTTCTTTGCAACACCAGAGCTCTCTAACCTCAGGGCCAAATGGTATTTGGATGTAGGGTTTATTGAACCTGAAGAGTGGGTGAAGGCACTGATGTTTCCTAGGTAAGTTGGGATATCATCTAGATTTCGACTGCCGCAACTCAAGGTATTGCATTGGGTGTATTACCCTCAAACACTATTTTTCAGGTGGGGCTGGGCCACAGATGCAAGCTGTTTGAAATGCATTGGGGAGGAGGATGCTTTTTTCTACCTTATCTGGGAGTGCCCACGGATTCTACGCTTTTGGGGTGCTTGCCTTAACAGACTGTCAACACAACTGTGCGAATTGAGATATCATGTGAGGCGTAACTGCAATTACTGGGGATCTGGGGAACAACTTTATACATCCGCGATGAAAAACTATTCTTGTCCACAACGGAGGTCATATTAAACATAAAGTTGCCATGAAATGGTGAACGGCAGAACACTCCACTCATAGGTGTCTAATGTGGAAATGTGTATGTCTTTTGAAAAAAGAATATGTACTGCCAGTGGGATGCCCCATCAAGGTACAGATCATTTGGGAGTAGGGAGGTTGAATGTCTATACTGCAATCGTATGTTTGAGGGAAATGCAACCTGCACAGCGATGAGAAACTAAGCCAAATGCGTTCAGGCATTTGGAAAATTCGATGCAATGTAACCAATCATGTTTAGTTTCTTTTTTTTCAATTGAAATGAATAACATGTTTTTTTTTAAATAATTCTTGTAGCAGGAAAATAGTCTATGCCATTTTTAGCACCATTAAGATAAAGGGAATGAGAACAAATATTGTACAGTTGACAACATGTACTGACAATTGTTGATGATGTGAACAGAAAAGAAAATGAGTAGTCAACAAGGACTCCTAATTTATGTGCAGAACAAGAGAAAAGGTAGAGTAACAGGGGAAATATAAAAGCAGGAGGAGAAAGGTTAGCAGTAGTAGCTATAGCAAAAAAAGCGAATCTAATTTTTATCCACATCAAGACAAAGTGAATGAGAATGCATCCAGGAATGGATTCCTAACAGACGGGCAGTGAGAGTAGTAAAGAGTGAATCCAAGAGAGAAGAAAACAAAACAAATATTTGGTAGTCATCAGCATAGAAGTGACAGGCAGAGTAAAGGAAGCAAGGATGGCATAAAGAGGATAAGTTACAGAGGAAAAATAAACAGTCAAAGAACAGATCCCAGGGGCATGCCATGGTGAAAAGGAAAGGAAGGGGGTACTTATCAGGCCAGGAAATAAAGAAAGAATGACCATAACATACCATATCATAACATAGGAGCAAAACAGATGCAGTGAGGCACAAGGAAGATAGCAGGATGGTTGACAGTATCGATTTTAGTTAAAGGATTGAGATAAATCAGACTGAAGTCTGTTTCCATAGAGTGAGGGTGATGAAACCCAGACTGAAAGGAGAGAAAGGAGAATGATAGTCAAGATAGGTTGCGATGGGAGTGCATAGTAAATGCTCAATAGTTTTAGATATAAAAGAAAGAAGGGTGATAAGACGAAAATTAGCAGTAAGGGAAGGATCAATTAGGGTGTTTTAAGAATAGCGAGAATTACTGAATGTTACGTTTTTTTAGGAAAGACAGATGTCAAGATGCAGATATTAAAAAGAGAAGACAAAAAGAAAAGTAATCGAGGAAATACCATTGGAACTAGAGAGTAAGGGATAGGCTCCAATGGCAAGGAAATGGGATGAGCTTGAGAAAGATAACAAGCAGTATCTTATTCCGAAAGGAGTCTTAAAGAAGATAGAGAAGAGAGGTATAATGATTGAGAGGCGGGTGATCCACTGGGTCTAGAGGACAAGAGAGAAGAAAGACATTTTAATAGAGAATTAATTTGCAAAATCTGTAGTAGAAATAGAAGAGAGAAGGATTAACTGAAGCGGAGACAGAATGTGGCTAAAAAGTCAGAATTAAAGACGAGTTTGAGGAAGGAACGACAGAATAAGGTCAGAAACATGTTGGGCTTCAGTACGAGTTTGTCGGTAAATCAGCGGTAAAGCCACCGATTTTACTATATGAATTATTTACTGTTACTGCCACTCAGTCTAATGGTATTGCTAAGGGATTACAAATGGTAATAGGGTTGTATAAATTCCCATTTTGAAGTCCAAGGACCCAACGTGGATTAGTAGTGTATTTACAGTGAGCGATCATGTTGCACAGTACATCCACCAAATTTTGGAAGTAAAGTGGAGGATTCACCCCCTGCAATTTTGCTGGTGGTGAATCGTCCACTTTACCTCCAGACTCGGAATTCAGTGGTGCGGTAAAACTGGTGGCAATTCCATCAGCACTAAAAAAAATGGAAGTAACAGAATCACCACTGTAAGAGTAGCAATTCATTTGAGAAGCACAACATGCAAAGAGGAAAAAGATCAGTAGAAGAATGAGATTTTTTCCAACACCGTTCTGCACACCATTCTGCATTATTGGAGCTGCTATGGCTATGGGAAAATGTTTTTTTCATCTTCTTCTGCTTGAAGTGATTGTTAATTTTGACTAATTAATGATTGATACAAGTCCTCCTATCCTGACACACATTTATGAAAAGCAATTCAAAGGAAGACAGAATGTAGCCAATCCTACCCGTATGCGAACTCCCTGTGGATCACCACATGAAGGTGAAAGCAGGTTCAACACCAGCTGTGCCATATTGGCATCACCTGCAAAGTCATGGGCTCTCACCATGTTGCTCTAAGTGAGCTCAAGCAGGTACACCAGAGGGAGAACCTCATTCAGAGACACATTATGATGGCTAAACTACTTGGTCTCCTTCTCAAAAGATTGTTCCATGATGCAGACATTAGACTGCAATTGCCACTGTCAGTATATCATAAATGCCCCTTCTAGAGATCTATTGCAATTGGTGCAGTAACATATTTGCACTGCAAATATTGTGCAGTGGCAACCTTTGGCATCTTTGCAGTTGGTGCAGTGCATTTCTGTCATGGAAACATGGCTGAAATGAGAGCTGATCTTCAGGGCCAACACTCAAATGTATTCTTAGAGGCTGAATGAAGGACACGTGCAAAGCAGGGAACATTCTTTGACCCTCATTCCAAGGTGGGCAGTAAGGGATACTGGGCACCGGAAAGGAGACCGGTGCCGGTAATCCTCTACTGCCCTACTACAAGGTCTCTTAGCGGGTCCCACCATTAACGGCTGGTCTGACCAGCCGTTGTGGATAGGACCCGTTAAGGGACCAGGGCGCAAATAACGGGCTTGCAAGTCGCGAGCCCGCTATTAGCGCCCTCCCCATTCCCATTGAGCCCTACGGGGGCTCAAATGGGAATGGGGAATGGCATTTTCAATGGGGACTTACTTGTCCCGCAAAGGTTGGACTACACCAGTAAGTCCCCAATGAACCATACCGGTGCCGGACCCGTTGTTAGTGGCAGTCAAGGCGCAAATTGCACCATGACTACCACCAACCTCGGAATGAGGGCCATTGTCTTTCTATTTTTGTAAGGCAGCAAGGACTTTAGAGCCAACGTTTGCTTAAACAAAGCCCAAATGCAAACTATAAGGCCATAGCCACAGTTCCTTCACCTTATCCACTTTCTCCTAGATGCCAACTGACATTTGTGTACTTTATAAGTAGAGGTTTAATGTTTTCTGGATCTTGGTCTCAGTAAACTGACTCTTGTATACATTCAATGGTTTCAAATTATTTCATTGTTTCATTGGGTGCGCTTTCTCTTTTAGAAGGACGGGTAGGAGTCAGACAGCTATGTGTTTTTAGTTCAATAGGTTATTTTTTTTTTAATTTGTTCATGGTTCAATTACAAAATGTCAAACCTTTACCAAGTTTCACAAAAATAAAAATACACATCTTTCTTCATTTATAATTACATTTCCTTAAAATTACATATACATATCATCCCAATACCATGTACAATAGTTCATCTTATAAACATAGAACCTTTAGATATTAAATATTTAAAAGATTTAATAGAGGAAGAAGAGGAAGGAAAGATAGTAAGTTCAATTGCTTTCATATACAAGCTCTCCCTTTCAACAATAGGAACTCTCTTGGTGTATGAAACCTGTTTCAGCAAAGATCGAATGAGAAAGAAAGAGATAAAAAGGATCAAGCAGGCCACATTGGTCCATTCTAAAATCCTTAACATCTAAACATTTCCAAACTTCTTAAAACACAGACATTGTTAATGGAGCACTTCATATGCGTTGATTATCAAAGATCACCAATTCCTTTTTATATGTATTTGTACAGCCTTACAAGTTCATATATTAATGGTTTATAAGAGCCTTGCATCATTCTCGCCCATAAAGATTGAAGACAGTCTTCATAATCAACATTTACAAATTTCATTAGTCGATTTGTTCTAATGGTCTTAAAGTGGGGGCAATGAAGTATGAGATGTTTCATTGTTTCATAAGGTTCATTGCATAGTGGAAAACGACATCCACTTTGATTTGTTTTCACTTTTCCTTTCCAATGCATAGTCCTTTCCCTTGTGTGGTATAGATTACATCTATATCATATATATGCTTTTCTAGTGTGATTGCAGAGGAATAACATGATATGGTCATATCTTGGAATCCGCTGCTTACCATGAGCTCCATATTCTTTATACAATTTGTAGGTTGCAATCCGATCTATAGTTAAACACCAATCCATTTCAAAGATCTTTTTTTTTAGCATAACATGGGCGATAATGAGCATCCTCTGCAGTGATATGTAAGTCATTGAGTATTTATTGCATTTTTTAGTGCCGGTGTGTGAATGAAGTAGAAGTGGTTGAACTTAACATACTTTTCATATCAACATATAATGAGTTCTTAGGGGGGACATTGATTTTTACATAGTTGGTCAATTGTCTCCATTTCCAACGAGCAGATAACGCCACTAGCGCCAATTCATGGCGTAGAACAGCGTTAGGTATTGGTAAGTACATTGCAGATTTTAACAAGGAGCCCTGTAGGCAATCAAGAATTAAACTCATATCGCATATATATATATATCAAGTGCATATAATATTACACTTTCAATTTTCAAAGTCATAAAATCAATTAAGGGTGTTAACGAGAATTTACAATATTTGATAAAAATCCTTTTCAGTTGAGACAAAAGTGGTCGAGTTTTACAGTTAATTTTTTCAGTCCTTGTTTTGATCGAATTTTGGTCTGAAAGATTGTATCCAAGATACATTTTGTTAGTAATAAAGGATATTTGAGTATTCATGATCTGCCATCGGTAACCTCCATATTTATGCTTTACCCCAAATTTCATGATAGCAGTTTTGGCCAGGTTAGGAGTTAAATTGTGCTTGTTTGCAAATTCCTCAAAGAGTAGTAATTTTGTTTGAAGCCCTGCAGGTGTGGGGTCAAAGATGATGATGTCATCCGCAAAGGCTACCCATTTGAGGTGAATGGTACCGACTTTCACAGAGAACAAATTCATATTGTCCCAATTTTTGTCTAGATCGGACAGATACAGGTTGAAAAAGGTAGCAGCAAGATTGCAACCTTGTTTGAGCCCGATCGATTGTTTTAATTGGCATAGTAGTTCTACCTTCGGCTGATATCTTTATTTTATATGATGTGTTAGTATGTAGTTTCATAAACCAATAAAGTAGGACAGTTGGAATTCCCATGTTCATCAGTTTCCTCCATAGGAGATTGCGAACAACATTGTCAAAGGCGGAACTCATATCAGTCAGAGCAATATACACAGGGTTTGAATTTTTTCTTTAGTACCCGCTATGACATGTGCCATAATAACCACATTTAATGAGGTACTAATGCTCTTCCTGAAGCCAGTTTGGTATTTTGAATACAAGTCCTTCAGATCAATAATCTTTTCAAGTTCATGTAGAAGCAGAATATCAAACAGTTTTGCGTCTCTGTCAATTAAAGAGATAGGCCGATAATTCTGTGGTAAGGAGGGATCACCCTTTTTGAATATTGGAACAATATTCGCTGTTAACCATGATGAGGGATGTCCCCAGAATTAATAATAGCTTCGAATTTAGTTTTTAGAATTGCTGCCCAAAGTTTAGGGTCTGCTTTGTATAGACATGGGGGAAACCCATCGGGCCCAGCTGATTTAGAATATGATAATCTCGAAATGGCCCATTTGATATCATTTAAAGTCCATTTCAAGTGAGTGATCATACTATAGCACAGAGATATTCCTGGTACGGTCTTAAAGTTCAAAGGAAGTTGATATTTAACTGTTATATATTCTTGCCATACTTGTTCAGAAATACAATGCGGCATGGCCAAAGCGACACGCTTGTTGTCACAATTAATAGTAATCCAAATTGTGCGGGTGTCATGCAACGTGATGGCTCTTATTATTGCACATTTCTCTCTGTTATACTTCAGAATGCGGGCGTGTCTGAGATTCCGCTTGTACACGTACAGAATTTGTTTTTGTAAAATTCCAAATCGCTCTGTTCCCAGGGTATCTTTCTGAAGTTTCCTTAATGCCTTATTTTTTTCCCTTTTCAACAACTTACAAGTGGGATCATAGGGGTGTAAATGTTTCTTCATATTATATTTATGACTAAAGAACATCAATGCAGAGTTAATCATTACTGAATACTGACTTGTTGTTAGCGTTTGTGATTTCGATTCTTCTGTCCAATCATCTCCATTGATTGCGATATGTGCTTAACAAATTGATTACACAATCCCTGACTCCACCTAATGGACAGGTGAGGACGATCTATTTCCACTAGTGCAAGAGTGGGATCAGTTTTGAGCAATTGGCATTCAAATTTTAGATACGTGGATATTTGTGAATGATCGCTTAATAAAATCCGACCTATCTCTAATGGTGCCATAAGTGGTAGTAGGTTATGAGTGACAAATATAAAATCTATCATAGAGGTTTTTATGCCTCGTTTCCATAAACTTTTTAGTATTGTATCATTAGTCTCCACTTAGTCCATGTCCCTGTCCGTTAACAGATCTCTAAATTTAGCACCTGTAGTGCGTGCCAAGGAGGATTATTTTGATACTCCTATGTCACTAACATTTCTGCAGTCAGAATTAAAATCCCCACCTAGGATTATATCCAAGGATTGTTGTTTGCTAGCTATCGTTTCTAAACAAGTATCAAGTTCATCTAGCATAGCATCAATTGTAACAGATCTGGGTTACAATATAAGGAAATTATGAGTATTGGCAAGCAATTAATTGAGTTTATGTTCAATAGAATGCCCAATAAACTCACCGATTCCCATATCTGCTTCGATTGGAATTTAAAGGAATTATTGATTGCAATAGCGAGTCCCCCAGATGGCCGACCTTGAGAAGATCTTTTCGCAGGATAACAAAACATAGAATAACCGGTGATCAAGAAGGAATCAATTTTCATTGATTCTTGTAATATAATCATCGCTGGCCTATCATTAAGAGAGAGAGAGTCGAATGCCATTTCAGTAAATTCCCATGTCCACATGAATTCCAAGAAATAATTTTTATTTCAGTGCAGTTAGATTGCTATGTCACCGAGTGCGGGGACTTAGCCAATAGAATTGTAGAAAGCATTGGTTTGAGCCAAGGCACACCTTTTGTGTTGGCCACTAAGTTCAGCAGCTCTTGAATTGCTCGATCTACACCAGATTCAGACTTTTGTTCAGCCCCACCTATTGGCAAAATTATATCAACAGAGGTGCTCAGATATGCTAAAAAAATCGGTTGCAATTGCCTCAGATTCAAAGGTGGTTAGGGTGAGTCCTTCATTTTTTATTTCAGAATGGCTAAACCAGAGGAATGTCATTATAGCCTCAGAGCTCAGGTAGCAAATAGCTCTGAAGTTATTCGTTCTTGCCAGGGAGACTCTAAGAATATCCTCTGATTTCACCATTATGAGTTGTGCTATTCTTGAAAATAAAGTAAAGATAAATGATCGATTGATACGCGTGTTAGCCAAGGCAACCTTATCACCCTCAAAGCCAATAATATACTGTTTTTTGTCAACAGCTTGTTGCAACTCCAGGGCTAATTAATTTTTCTTCAGGTGAGGGTGCCTTCATAGGATCAGTTGGTATCACGTTTGCCAGCTGTGGCACTAATGCCTTAGTTAATGTTTCAGCATTAAGGGAGCCATCGCAAAGAGCTTTTCTCAGGATTTCCAATGTTTCATGATGCTCATTCAGAGGACCTTTATTGCTAGTGGTTTCAGGTAGTGACCTACTTAATGCTGACCGTGTATTGAAACACGGTTGGGAGCGCATGAAGGTTCCGTAGGAGCAACGTTAGATGTCAAATTAGTCATAGGGTGTCCGTTGGATACCAACGGAGGATCATTGACCAATTTTGTTGTTTTATCCATACCATTTGTGACAATCAAGGATTTTGTGTTACTTTGATCATTCTCGTTGTGGCTGAAGCTTTTGAAATTGATCCCTTGAGGCATACTGCGCTATATGATTTCTTTGAGGGAATGATTAAGTCTTTACAGTCCAGAGGATCAGCATTAATAACATCCCTTTTAGTCGAACAGCTTCTACGGGAGATCGGGAAGTAGTAATTCAAGTTAGTTTTAACTATTGGGTTTACAAAAGTTTCAGACACGATCACTTCACTTGCCTTTGCCGGCATTTCACCGATACCAACGGGTAATCTGGATGTTTTAGGTTTCGCATCTGGCTTACAATTTTCTGTCTTCCCAGGTCCCAGTGGTTTATTAGGTGGAGATTTAATCAGTTCAGTTTTAGGCAAGACTTCTAATTTAGGTTTGAGAGTTGGTATGAGTGCCTCCTGACTTTCTTTTGTCAGTTGCTGTAGATCTATATGCTCTTTGTCTGAGATTTCTATCACCAGTTCTGAGTTATAATTATTTACACCATTATTATTTCGCTTGTTTAGAAAGACTTCCTTTCGTCTCTTTGCATACCTTTTTACAGCTCACAAGTGTGTTCTTTTAGCTCATCGAGACAAAAAGGAAAAAGTTTCATCAGATGGAGAGCATTCTTTTGACTCTTGTTGAAGTTGTTCAAGAGCTTTAACTAATACCGTGGGACTATCAGGAGAGTCATCAGATGGTCCCAGCTTCGCTAGACTATCCGGAAAGCCATTAAGTGATACCAGCTTCGATAGGTGAAGGGCAATTGTAGAGTTCATCGCCTCAACTGAGGCTTTGAGCTCTTTCAGTTCGTTAATATAATTGCATTTTCGAGGGGCAAGGGATACAGGTAGCAACTGTATTCTGGGATCCTCTTCCGCAAAGCTATATTGGGTACTTTTTTCAGATCTTACTGGGGAGGGATAAGGGACCTGGTTTGATGAGAGTTCACAATTAATGGCTCTCAAGGTATCCGCAGCCATAATAAACCCTTCAATATTGTCCATTTTTGAGCATATGCAGTGCAGAATAGCTTTTATTTCCTTTAGTTCCAAGTGAGTCAAATCGTGCCCCTTATCAAGTAGATCCAATATTTTAATGATCACCGGAAAAGTACCAGGGGAATGCTGGTCAGTGTCATCAATAAGACTTGATTTCCCTGCAAAGTGCTTGTGAGTGCTTAATATGGGCATCAGCCGAATCGGGAGAGTATAATATATGAGGAGGTGGCATTTCCTGAGTTATGTCTATAACCATATCTTTGCTTAGGTCGGAAATATAATTTGTTTACTGGGTGATTTTGAGTCTAACAAATTCTTCCTTTTGAGAGAACCAAAGACCAAGGGGGTCATCATGCCAATAGAGCGATTCACCTTTTCGTCTAATGCAGCCATGTTTCGCATAGTAATGTCGAACTGATCTTTACTAGGAGTACAAGGCACAGGTGATTTCAAACCACCACAAAAACCTTTGGGTGGTACCCGCCCAACAGGACTTGTCACGTCTAAATGTGTATTAAGTTCAACGAGCGTGGAGGTAGGCGTATACGCCGAATAAGTTGCATGAATTTGTGCTACATGAGAAGAAATGCTAAAACAGCTCGTAGGTTCGTTAGAAGCCCCCTGAGCTATGGCATCTAATGTAGCAGGTTCATTATAGGAAGTTCTGCCATGGCAGACAAGAGAGTCAATTTTAGTTGATGTAAGGGCAGTTCCTAGTAATTCATTGCAATGTCCACTTCGAAGAACGCTGGCCATAGTTGAACGTACCAGGGCAACTGCAGAGTGGATGGAGTGATGATCTTTCAAAAAGCGACCGGTTGAATTCAAGGTATAGGAGAAAATGCGTTGAAGACTCAGCATTAACTGTATTACATTAATGAGGCATGGGTACAAGAAATAAACCGCTTCATCTTACAGTGATAAACTAGGTGCATTTAACCAAATACAAAAAGAAAGTAACAATCAGTTTAGCCATCCACGCCAGACTCACCAGCGAACAGCAAACAGCGCTACTTATAGTGCGTACTTGATGCGTGTGCAACTCTGTTTATAAGGACTTCTGGGTGGGGGGGCGGAGCCACCTAAGCAAATGTAAAGTGTATACTAAATTAGTACATATGTATACCATATATATTATTGTCCTTTAAGTCCATAAAAGTCCATATATTAGAGTTAATACCAGCGAGTCCAATGAGGAACGTATGAGGCTGGAGTGTTGATTAAAAGCGGCGTCCTGGAGCAGCGTCTTTACCCAGCAAACAGCGCTACTTATAGCGCGTTCTTGATGGACGTGCGCAGATGCGCGAGCAGCTCTGTTGATAAGGACTTCTGGGTGAGGGGGGCGGAGCCTCCTAAGCAAATGTAAAGTGTATACTAAATTAGTACATATGTATACCATATATATTATTGTCCTTTAAGTCCATATAAGTCCATATATTAGCGTTAATACCAGCGAGTCCAATGAGGAAAGTACGAGGCTGGAGTGTTGATCAAAAGCGACATCCTGGAGCATCCTGGAGCAGCGTCTTTCCCCAGCAAACAGTGCTACTTATAGCGCGTACTTGATGCGTGCGCGCAGATGCGCGCGCAGCTCTGTTTATAAGGACTTCTGGGTGAGGGGGCGGAGCCACTAGCGAGTCCAATGAGGAAAGTACGAGGCTGGAGTGTTGATCAAAAGCGGCGTCCTGGAGCGTTTTTAGGTTAATTTGTATTGATTTTCTATTGTACATTCACACTTAGTAACCACCTATATTGTACACTTTTATACAAGTAGCCCAGACGATGGACATGCTTGATCCGAAATGCATTGGCTTTGGTTTCTGCCACTTTAGGTAAGATAGAACAACGGATGCACCAATAAACGATATTTTTTATAGAAGATTCATCGAACTTCATATATTTTCACATATTGTTTCCAATATTGAGAGAGTCTACTATGCAGTCGTTTTTACTACATTATGGTGTACCCAGTTATGATGATTTAAATAATCAGACATTTTGTTGTAGTATATTTCCTTATAGAGTGCATAGTCAACTTTCTGGAGAACGCCTGGAAATGAATAGTACCATTATCAGCATTAGTTTGTAAAGTGTAGTGCCCGCCCATACCCAATCTTCTTGTTTGTTATTTAGGCACTCATTTTTGGGTGCAGGTCAACATTTAAATATATCATATGAGGATATTTCAAATATCACTAACAAAAGCGCAGAGATATTAGGCTTCTCTTCTGGAGTCCCACCATTGTCCTGCTGCATCAAAGACCCCGCCGCACGCGGCCACCTACACTTATACAGGTGCCCTAACAATGAAGCCCACGTGGCCAAGGGCTCAAGTAGTTTGGAGGCAAGAGGAAGCAGGAAGGAGTCCAAGCACAGTCGCACTGCATCACTGGCCGCGACCCCGGCTGCCATCTACATTACACCCAAGCCAGCATGCTAGAGGTGAATCCCACATGGCCAAAGGGTCCGGTAGTTTGAGTAGTTTCGAGTGTTCGGAGTGTTGGCTTGGATTAGGCATCCTGGATACTAAAATCCACTCTGCTTGAAGCCTGGGGGAATAAAGTAAGAACAGACCCCACCCCTCGCCTAGGCTGCCGATCAACCTTGACATGTAATTTTGTGTCTAGCCATGTCAGCCATGCTTAAAGCGGCATATGAACCATAGACCTAGCCGTGACACTAATGTGAAGTGTGATGCGAATGCTTTCATATTCTGTAAACATGAGACGCAAGCATTAACTTAGAGATTTGCTGCGTGCTCTCCTCAGGGGTTTCCTATTCATACAATAAACTCACACAGATGACGTTTATTGTTTTCACCCATGTCAAATCACTGACTGTATCACACACTGCTGCATTTGCAAAACCAACCCTATATCTAACTCTCTCAACCAGTCCAGTCACTGACAAGCCCGTCTTTGCCTTCTTTCTACTTAAATACTCTAACTCCACCTCAGTTTTGTAATCTGTACCTCGATTTTATAAGCCTGCTCTAACAATGACATCCAGCCTCTGAAAGAGGAAAGCAGCTTCAAAATGTCCCCCTGTAAGCCATGTGGTCAAATTTCATGTGAGCTTTTCAAAAGAATCGTCCGAGTTTCGACCAAGTCGAATCATCTGCCCTTCAGATGATTGTAACTTCTGACGAATACGTTCATGGAGACATGCTAATTAATGATGTGTCTGCACTTTATCAGGGCCTGTTCCAAATCCTGCAACCTTATCCAACGTAAAGCATGATACCCTCTTACTTAATAGGAATATTCATTATTCTGATTTCCCTTCCCCATCCCAGCTCTTACTCTACTTGTGGGAAGTCCACCTCAACCAATACGTGTTCAGATGTAATAAATAAATCAACACACCAATCCGCACCTGAACCTCCATGAGGAGCATCCATGAGAGGCCATGCACTCCTCCCCTGGCAAGAACCAAACTATACACATACCCAGTTAGGTGAGATTGAAAGGGAAGCTCATGACGGCAGCAGCGTGCAGAATCAAAGGACCTGGGCAGCAAACTGAGAATTGTATTGAGGAAGATGATTGATGAGTCATCATCTCATGACATCCTTGTGCACTACCGAATTCCAGTTCTTTCTCTACCTATGGATCTACCCAAACTGCCTACTTTAGAGGATACCAAACATATCTTCTTCTCCTTTTTCCTTTCCACACCCATCTCCAACCTTATTTACTTTCTTCATAAATGTTTATTCTTTTGATTTGATTTACATATTTTTGTACCGTTTATCTTACTCGGCTCCTAGCAGGGAATCTACCTCTCACTGCAGCTACGGCATTTATACAGAGTGCTATATAAATGCCAAATAAGATAACTTAACATAATAAAGCGCTATAGTGTATAGCGCTTAGAGATCCAATAAAATACAAATACAAGCCACATTCGACCAACATGTTAAGGACAAGATGCCATGGTCCCCGACCCTTTGGTTTGGAGACCAGACTTGTTTTTTCGCATGGCCGCTGGCCAAAAGACACAAGTATCTACACCTCCCCACACTATCCACAATGAGGTGCTAGACCAAGACTGCACTGCCCACAGGCAAGGTGTGGTCCATTGTGACTAGATGATGTGCTGTGCTTGCCTTTGTGTATGCCTGTATGGGGCTCATGGTCACATCATCTGTACTGTAGCCTAGCAGTTTGAGTACTTATCTTTGAGGAGGAAGCTAAGTGTGAATACAACCTGCCCTCCCTACAGGTGCAGTCGCTTAGAAACCTTCCTTGCACAAGGAGGCAGCTAGTGGTACAATGGCAGACGGTGTCGCACGTGACTGAACCCATTGAGTAGTGAAGATAAAGGAAGGCACGGTTTGGTGAGATGGGTATTCCGGTGGATAGAAGAGAACACTTATTCAAATGTTTCTCTCAAATGCACCATCAATTAAAACAAGATTAAGCTACTAGGTGCATTGCTCCAGGCTCCACTACCTGCTTGCCCCCACATCAAAACTGTAATGAGAAACAGAGGCACAGGGGATAACGTAAGGGGCAGCCCCACACGTATCCATCCAAAAGACAGTTGTGCCTAATTCGGGCAAATAAGCAGCTATTCCCCTGATGTAGCAGACTGTCACATAACTCAAAGTCAGCCTAGATTAGACACATATAGCTATCTTTACCCACCTTTGCGAAGCAGAACTTGAAGATCATAGACCCTTTCCTGCTGCCCACCTTCTGTATACGCTCATTAGCATAGGGGTTTCCTTGTATGGTGCCCTTGTTTTAATACCTTCTATAACCAGAAGTGAAAATATAAACTAAAAATCTAATGAATCACACTGGGTAACTGTTCCCGATTCCCCTGTGCTGCCAGGTGACCACAAAAGCCAGAAGGGCGTGGGGGGGTGGGAGGGCTACGCAGAAAGCACCTCGGGGGAGGATATTGGAAAGCGCCACATTTCCTCTGCAGTCTGAAACGTGTAATTATCTGGGCCAGGTCTACCTTCATAACACTCATTTATAATATCAGCTACCAAAGTGGTTGAGGGCCTGATTTATAAAGCGTCTTCCAGTGGGGTTGTACCATTGTAAAATGTTTTTTTTAAATTAGGCCATGAGACTTTTTCTCAAGTCATCTGAATACAGTGATCGAAGTAAGTGGGAATGGTGGGGGAGTATTGTTCCACTACTTTTATTTTTTTCTGTTCATCATTCCTCTACTTTTTACGACCATGTTCACCAATCTATATAGAGTATGTGTCCATTCATGTCCCTGTGCAAGTGCAAAGTTGTAATAGGAGCCTTGGCTGCTTGTCACTGAGTCTATTGCAATGCCCCAGCCGCAACACCTTATCACATGTTGCACTATGCTTCCACCTACCCTCTTCCCTGCCGAGACCACAGTTCCACTACTTTTTCTGTACACTTCTACCACTGTCTGTATATGAGAGTTGTAGAAATAGCTATTCCTTGGCTCGATTCCTGCAGGAGCCCAGGAAGCCTGCTTCATTCTAGACAGTCTCTGCAAGGCAGCACGCCATGTGTTCACCTGATGAAAGACATATCTTTATAATCTGTCTGGGAGACAGTTACAAAAAAAGAGGTTACTCTGCAAGTGGGTTCCACATAAACACTCTCCATGTCTCCCTGGGGCATGTCTCTGTGTTCCAATGTGTTTATTAGATTTAACTACATGCATTAAATGTCTATCAGGTGAAGTCCCACCTCAAGGAAAGTAAAGAATGGGCTTAAGAAGGGGTTGAGGTGGTAATGTCTGAAACTTTTACATAAGCTGAGAAATCTATGACCCTGAAGTAAAAAAGATGCATCCATCAAATATTAAGCTTAAGCATGGGTGTGAAGGCGCCATCAACAAATGCAGAAATATTTACCAATGAAATGAAACAGCTGTGCATGCACAGTGGAATGTACTTACTGTATTTATCTAGCACGGCACATCATACATATATCTGCAAGGCAAGTACAAACGATGGCAATACAGCAATACATTTTCGAAGACAGTAGGTTATTTAAACATGGAGTATGATGTATCATTTTGGTTAAACGCGATTTAAATGTGCTTTGTTATCATCACGTTCGTGGCACTATAATTGGGTTCAGAAGCACGTATATCCTCTTTAACATTACACGACATTGCGACGAGCAATGATAATGAGAACATATTTACCTAATGGCTTTGTTAAGGAAAATGCATACACGTAATGCATCTTTCCAGTCGGTGTTACGATTGGACGGAGCACTCTTGAATATAATTGTTTTGTGTTAAATCTTCTCGTGACAAATGTTAGAGTTTATTTTGAAGAATAACATTGAGTCTCATTTGGTGATTTCTAAAGGCATCCAGAAATTGGGCTCACTAGTAACAGGGACAAATGAAATCACATTTTTTAAAAAAAGCATTCCTTTTCTTCATTCGCAAGTAAATAACCAGCACATTGTGCCTCATTATAAGTTTGCTGGTCCGGAAACAAGGGTGGCGGTAAGATTTTTTCCAGACCAGCAAACTACGTGTCTGCCTGCCATGGCCGCTGTGCCCGACATGTCTGACCCTGCCGGGCACAGCGGCTAGGGTAGGCAGACTCTTCAACTAAGAGTTGCTGGTGCTCCTGTGTCCCCACTCGCATAGAGTCCAGCAGGACTCTATGGGAATGGTGATTAACAAATATACCAATGCTTGACTTCACGGCCACTGGACTCGTAATGAGCCAGTGGAACAGGGAGGTCAGGCGCCAGTAAATTATTACGGGACCAGCGGCAACCCGCTGGTAGCACCGGAAGGGTTACCACCGCACCGTAATAATTATCTTTTACACTTAAAATTGCATTAAGTATAACATGAAAAATACTTAAAACAATTCAATTATCTTTGTACTAGTAGTAGTAGTAGTTCGGCATTTGTAAAGCACCTGTATCCCAATGATATGGCCTCAAAGCGATTGTGGGGGGAACGTCCTTGAGGGACGGAAGTCCAAGGTATGGGAAAATTACCAGAAGCTTATAATGCATTTGTGCATTTGGCCAACATGAAGTTGGGTTGGATAGCCGGGCCCCTTGTGTCAATGTAAACTAGCGAAATTGGCGAAACTGATATTCATGAATAAACTATTGAGAGGATGCCTAACATTCTAAGATGGGTGCATTGAATTAGTAAATGATCACATGCAGCAGATTCATGATTGACAAATTGCCTGCTGTACAGTCCCTGAAATGCATCTACCTAGATCACTCAATTAACTTTATCATGTGCATAAAAATAGTAAAATCCTTGCCTTTCTGCTTCAGAACCACCCTGTTATGCCCTCTTTATCGAAATGATATTGTTAATAGTTGTTGCTACTTTATTTTTTTATAATCACTGTTTAGTGTTATATTAAATAGCGGGGATCAAGTCCAAAACTCTCTGCATTGTCCACGAGGCCTTCTGGGGCCTGGTATCTCAATACCTTCAACTCTCCCTTCCTAAATATCTTTCTTCTCCAGCTTTTTGCACATCCGCCTCCAACTACCTCAGGATTAGTTGCTTCTTCAAGCAGCAAATTGGTGGTAGATCTCTCTCTTCTGCTGAGGCCTCCCTTGGAACAGCCTCCCTGCCTCTCAAAAACTTGAGGAGAACCATCTCTGGTTCCGGAAGCACCTCAAGACCTTCTTCTTTGCTTCTGCTTTCTCTCCTCCTCTCCCCTGCTGATATGCTGGCTGAATCTGAAATTGCACTGGTTACTTGGCTACCCTCTGACCTCAGGCCCAGCCCCCCCCGCCAGTTGCACCCCTGCACTACCCCCCTGACACCCACTGCACTGTGGGACTATTTCTGTATCCTTACAGCCCCTAGTAGCACCTGCACCTGATGTCTGCACTTACCCTTGCACTTGCCACCAGCTGGCTGCACCTTTATTTATTGTCTTTATCTTACTGTTTCCTATGTACTGCACTGCCCCTCCCCTTGCCCCTGCACATTTTCCCCTCCCCCTCACCTGCACTTGGGCAATTTCAATGTCACCTGGCCTAGTAGGATCGTTGTCTGTCTTACCTCTGTTTCCCCTCCCTTGCCTCGCTGCGCCTTGAAACACTTGTGTATAGGCGCGTTATAAATGCCATATCATATCATATCATAGCCACTCACTTTTGGTTTATGTGGATACAGGAACTCTAACAACAATGGGTAAGGGAAACTGAGAAAGCATGCTGGAGATAGGCTCATGGAATGTCAATGACTTCAGTCATTTTATACACCTGAGACACCTTCAGACAGATATTACATTGCTGTTAGTAATGGTATCAAGCATGGTATAAAGAGAGACACAGGGCCTCATTACGAGTAGGGCGATACAGGATACCGGGCACCATTAAGGAGACCGGTGCCAGTAATCCCTTACCACCCTACTATGAGTTCCCTTAGCGGGTCTCTCCTTCAATGCCTGGTTTTACCAGCCATTATGGACAGGACCTGCTACGGGACTTCAGAGCTAATTATTATTAGGATTTATTAGCTCCTTCCCCATTCCCATTGTGCCCTATGGGGGCTCAAATGATAATGGGGAATGTTTTTTTCAATGGGGATTTACCGGTCCCGCAAAGGTCGGACTACACCGGTAAGTCCCCATTGAACGGGACCGGTGCCGGTACCATTATTGGAGGTAGTCATGGCTCAAATAGCGCCATGACTACCTCCAATCTCGGAATGAGGCCCACAGACTATAAAGAATTCATTACTATGTTTTCTGGGTGGGTGGAATGCCTGACTGGCCCTATCTCTAAAAGGATGGTTCCCTTAACTGATGTTTCCAATGGCCATCGTGGACTAATCGTCCAAAATAAAGTCTGTCTATATTTAAACCTATGCCGCCGCCACGCTGTACAAAAATGTGATAGGGAGTCATTGAAAAGGAAAAATAGTGTGTCTACAAAAATGGCAAACCCAAAGTTGGTTTCAGGTGGTCTTCTCACCAGGTGCAATTCAGTCAATGTCACAAAGATGAGTTCACTCACCAGGGATTCTTGTTAGATCTTCTCCACAGGACCCTTCTAGTGAATTCAAATACCTTCAATGTCCTTGAGTTCTTTTGGGTCCCCTTGCCCAAGCGTTAACTTGTTCACGTTCAGCTTTCAATACAAAACACAAAGGGCCTCATTACGAGTCCGGCGGCCTGGTTACCGCCAGACTCTTATTACCATTCTGCCTCCGTGATTCCCGGAATTATCGGGGCATTACAACCCCGGTTTCCCGGGAATCACGGAGGTGGAATGGTGTTAATTCCCATTCCCATTGAGTCGAATGGGACTCAATGGGAATGGGGATCATGGAAACACTGGCATCATCTCGTAATGCTGCCGGTGTTTCCTCGTCCGCCTGCAGGCGGGTGGTGTTAAACCCGCCAGGTCAAACCTGGCGGGAACATCACCTCCCGCCTGCAGGAGTCGGGATCAGGCGGTCCGGAAACAACAGTGGCGGCGGGTTTACCGCCACCGTTATTTCCGCACCGCCTGATTTGTAATGAGGCCCAAAGTCTACTTTGCTCAATAGGCCTCTCAGGGTTCCCTTCCCCAAGTTCAGGCATCTTCCATCTTTCAACACAAAACAAAAAAACAGTTTTTTCAATATGCCCCTTAGGGTTCCCTTCCCCCAGCTCAGGCCTCTTCCAGCTTTCAAACACAAAATAAAAAGTCAGGATATGCCTTTTTCTTATGAACAATATTTCCTGCTTATCATCCTCTTATGGGGTAGAGTCAGAAGATTTCCAAAAAGCTATGCTCTTTACTTTTCCTCAGCGCAACCACTCTGACCCTTTGTCCCACTGTTTCTTTTCACTTCCTTTTGCATTTTTTATCTTCAGGTGCTTCCTGCACCACTTTTCTGTATTTCTTCCCCTTTTTTGTGCACACTTGCACCGTCTTGTATTCTTTATCTTGGCTGTGCCACTTGCACACTTCTTTCATGATTTTATGCACTCTTGCACTTTTTTCTTTCTTTTTCGGGTCACTCGCACCCCTTTTTATATTGACGTCTCCTTCCGTGTCTCTTCCACCTTTTCCATGGCCTTCTGGACCTCTTCGGGTCGCTCACACCCTCTTTTATACTGTCCTTTTTCTTCCGTGCCTCTTGCACCTCTATGGCTTTCTGGCCCTCTTTCATTCATCTCGTTTCATTGTTCAATACACACGCGTGTCTCGCGCTTACAAATGAATGCTCATTCAAACCCAGTCCTCTTTCTTACGCGTTTCTGGTGTTACCTTGTATCTGTATTGCGCTCTGTAATGCTTTCTGACTCACAGGCTGACTTTGGTGCTGCCCCTTCACACCAGCTCTTCGTTCTCCGGTCAGGGTCTCACCACATGCCCCTCTGACACTCCTGGGCTATTTCACCGGCCATGGGAAATGAGAATTCACATAGACAGGCTCTGCGGGGCACCAGCATGCCTCTTGATTGCCACACACGGACCCTTCTTGGCTCCCTGGAGACACAGCTCCCTCGCCACATATCTGTCCTTGTGCACGGCGGTTCCTCAGTGTCTTGCCAGCCTGGACTCTGGCCTCTGGTCCTGGGAACCTCTGGCATCTCAGGTTCTCCTCCCGACTCGGTCTCCTGATAGCTCTCCTAGTTGCTCTCCGACTCACTTATACACTTGTGTTAGACCACACCTTTTATAGTGAAAAGACCAGTCAAGTGGACTGAGGTGTGACTGGTTACTATTGAATGCCTGGCCCTGCCTGACTCTATTAGTGGGACGACCTGAGTTCTTTCTATGGTAGGTTTCTCTTACTTTCCCCATGTTATTCCTATGGGTAATGTTTGCTGATCTTAGTTGCCTCTTCCTTGTCACAGTATTTGGTGGAAATGGGCAGGGGGAGATGATGTGGGATTGGAGGTACACCATTAAGACTGAGGTAGAGTAGGTTGGGGTATTTTTTGGATTTGTTTATAGAAATATTATAAGGGGATTGACAGGGGAGATAGGGTAAACCTCTAGCCTTGTTTTTATAGAAGGGGATGACTTCCCCTTTTGGTAGAATATTTCACATCCCTGCTGTTCTTTTATAAAAGTATGTGTCTTGATATTCTTCCCTCTATTCTAGATAGGTAGAAGATGAATGAATATCCTGTCTCTGTCTTATTTGGCTTTTCTTCCTTCTGCCACTGGGGCGCCTGCCTCTTTCCTTCCTCTCCCTTGGGTAATGAATGACAGGATTGAAATTACAGAAAATGAGACCTAGATTCGGGTGACAAGAATTAATGTATCCCATGAAGGTATCCAGGATTTCCTCCTCCTCCTCTACCACCCCGTCAGAATATCACGTCTCTCCCTGGGTATTCCCACAAGGACAAACTCATACTCCCCTAACCAGGTGATCCTCCCTCGCTCGTCCACCATCAGTGTTGGGATCCAAGAGCGATGTGCCTCCCCTGGCTACCTGAATAGAGGACTCTCTGGGTCTTAATGGGAGAATACCCCTATGCTTCTCACAAGTGATACAATATTGCAGAGTATGGGTGGGAAAAGAGGAATATAGCCCAAACAGTGCAAAAACAAAGCGTACACGTATATTCGTTGAAAAGAACCTTCATGTTAGGAATGTTTTTAACACAGGAATGGACCCAATAAGGCGACGGTTAATGGTGAAGATGAGTTTTGGATAATTCATCACCCTTTGCAACATGCATTCGTCAAATTACTCTAAAGTTGCACTTGATGCCATTGAAAGAATTCTGGTTGAAATTAATGACAGTAGGCTCATAATGGGAGGCATCTCCAATATACAGCTTGTGTATGATCTTGACAGAAGATCAGCCACAGACATAATTGATCAATAAACAAGAAAGAAGTTATTAGACCTGATGTTGTCCCAATGAATAAAAGATATCTCAAAGATGCAAAATTCCACAGCACTTGATAATATGTATTATTAATCTGGAAGCTGGTCTTATGTCTAACTAGAGATGTTCTTAAGTGTGAAAGCTATGACACACACTCTGATGAATGCAGCATTGCAATATGCAAATAATTAAATTGGAGCATGGGAAGCTTTCACTGACCACGGATATCTCAGAAAAAGATCTCAGATGTGGAAGTAAAATTCCTTGTTCCTATAGATGAGATAGCTATGAGATTACTAAAAAGAGATATGACTAACTTCTTAGAAAGATACCTGGCTAGAGTAACATTCATGGACACAGTTTTTGGAAGCCTATTTAAGGGGTGTGTTCATTACAGCATCAACCAGCAAAAGGAGGTAAGGAAAAGCAAACTGGTAAGTACTAAGTAATTAGCAGTTCTAAGAAAAACTGGTGTCATTAGCCTAAATGAATAGACCTTAACACCACACATTTATCTCCAAGATCATCTTAAAATGCATTTTCTCAATTCAATCCACTCACATTCAATACAAATTAGAACAATTAAACAAATACCTCTAATAACACATCCAAAAACAAAACTCCCGCAAAAAGCAATAGAGAGCAATTTGTAATGATTTCAAACAATAGTCCAAATAAAAACAATCCAATATAAATTCCCACGAATCCAGTCTAATTCCTTCAATTAAATGTCCAAAAAGATTATTTCTCCAAGACACCAGCTCTGAACATTCACACAGTGTTTTAAAGATTGCAAATATGCATGACAGTATCGACAGAATAGATCTTCCACTTCATTGTCTTTCAAGCACCATCTATTTTCCTTGGCTGGTAGAGGACCAAAAAGGGTACAATGATATGGCGTTAATCCCTGTTCCAAGGGCTGGAACCAGGGGTAACGGCCCTGCAGCCAAAGTTACCGGCCCAAGCAATGGATTAATGGCATTACCACCCAGGTTACCAGAGCAGTAACCTGAGATGCTAAAAAAAAGTATTTTCTTTCATTCAACGGGGTGCTGCGTGCGTCCCATTGAATGAAGGGATATACTTTACCAATATGGCCACCATGGTTATAGAAGGCGGGCTCTGTACTGAGCCCTTCTTCTATGACCATGGCAGCCAGAAAAGGGATGCTGCAATGGCAGCGGTGGCACGCAACAGTCAGGTAAGTGGGGGAGGGGGGTTGAGATTTCAACAAAAAAAAGTTATGGGAGGCAGGCAGGGGAAAAGATGTCAGCCCACTGTGGGGGAGGAAGCATGCATGTTCCGTGGAACGTGGGCTGAGATTACAGGTTTCAGCCCGCGATCTGCAGAACCTGATTGGCTGCACCCCCCGCCCCAGTTGCTAATAGATAAGAAGCACAAAAAACAAGTTTTCGATTTGCCATGTTTAGATCTTTGGAATAATATGTTTGATTTTTCACATGTCTTAATTCAATCTAGGCAAAACATTTTTTCACGCCAATACGATATTAGAAACTGCCTCTTCAATACTACTAAAAGAATTCTTTAAATGAGTTCTGCAGCAATGAATGAGCTGGCTTCCAGCTCTAAACTTGACTATAGCATGTGTTCAAAGACAGAACTCAAAGGTGGCTGAAGGAGCTTTGAGCACAATAGGATCCTCTTCCAACGCACTGTGTAGTTTAAGGAAGTGGGACACACTTCAGATCTAAAGTCTGCCATAGGCACGTATTTCGGAACACCCAAGGTGCTTTTCCACAACATTAAATACAAACTGAATGACAAGTAAACACAAAAAGTAGAAAACAATCTATTGTGCTTCAAACAGAAATTCTTGGAAGAAAGAGGGAAGCAAACATGTCTTTGTGATAAGAGTAAGGAGGTTCAACAATAAAATATTTGATGTTAGCAATGGGTTCTGAGGAAGACAAAGAGCAATATCTAAAGAAGCTGAATACCCCGCAGTCATGTGAGGGTCAAGTGGCATCAAAGTACTCTGCTCAGGTACTTCCTGTGGCCTGAATGCTTCTGAGAAGAATTGGCTCCCTCCTATCTACAGTGGATAAACAGCTAGAAAACTATTCTCCCTGACCATGAAGGGTTACAAACTACTCCCAAAGTCAGCCAGTGAACCATTAAATTGTTCTAACTGTCCTCAGATCTTGTTAATGATAAAATTAAAAAAGATCCGGGGAACAGTACTCAAAGGCAATTGTGAAAACACTGATGCACTCTGACCAAACCGGATGCATAAAGGGGAGGAGAGGTTCAAGTAATATATGGCAACTGATGAGCACACTCCAAATGTCTCATGAAGATTTAGAGGCGATAATTGTGCTGAGTTTAGGTGCTGATAACTCCTTTAACATAGTCTCTTTGAACCGTCTACTTGAAGTGCTTCAGTGAATGCACTTCAATGACTCATGTGATGCAGTTAGACGCCTCTGAGGGCAGCAACTGTTTGCTGATGAAACCACTGTATGTTTCACCTGTGTTGTTCAACCTGGCACTGGAAACATTAGTGAATGCAACAAAGGAGAATGAATGAATACATGCAATTCCAATATAAGATTTAGAACTCAAGATTGTCAAGTTTGCAGATGATCCAGCATCCTCCAGATTTCTATCCTATACCCGTTGAACACCATAGACTGATGTGACACCGTGTTAGGATATAAAGTAAACAAGGGGGAGGAATGTCTGATTCCAATTTCTAAATCTGTGAACTGGAAAGTACAATCACAATGATCTTTAAGATGAGAGCTGGAGAAAATAAAATGCTTAGGGATGGAAAATCCCCCAAGTTGCAAGATCTTTTCCTAGAATCACTCAAACCCAACGTTGGTCCATATGGATCCTGACCTCCAGAGGAGTACAAAACAGAGCTTCTGGGCTGCAGTTTGTTTTATCGAGATGAATGTAATGCCATATATATTCTGAACAACATGTGTGAAAAGGGAAAGAGCAGCATCTTCATCAGGTAATTAATACTATGTCACCATGCTTAATAGGCTGTGAAAACGGATTAACTCTACAGCAAATGTCCATATTATTGATGTCTGGAAAAAGGCATACACTTTCTGAGAAGGTGAAACCACTGCCCCATCCTCCATTTTAAAATACAGATGATCCCATATTTCAACACAAACAAAATACCCTGTGTAAATTTCCCCGGCTGAGATGACCATTCCGATTTTAAATATTGGCATAAGGGGTATGGATCATGCAATAAGAATATGAGTGTTATCTATGTTTCAGAATACATTTAGTGCTTCTAAACAAAAACACATGATCTGGATCATTGGTGAATATCGATCCCGGAGATGGTCTGTATCTGATTCACCTTCATGGTGTAATGCATGTAATGCAGAACCTCATAAATATTGAGCAATAGTAATGTACCCAGGGACGTCATTTCACGCAAAATGCCTGGGGTAGTGGAAGAGACATCACACGACCTTTGACCTCTAATGACATCACAGGAAGTGGTATCCCTTGACCTCACCCCAAAGTAGCATCACAGGAAGTGATGGAACACAACCTTCCACCCCTTGACAAAACAGGAAGTGGCATCACATATCATTGTTTCCAAGTACACTACGACAAATATGGTTACGAAATCATTCTAAAGTGATATACATGTTATACAAGAATGGATCACTATATGTATCATTACTATCAGTGCGTATAGACACATATTACCAAATTACTGTGAATGCAAGCAGACGCCCAATGCCAAACGATATGATGTGTTATTATATAGCACTTACGCCTAAGCGCTTCATATAGGACACATATTCATACAATATCAGCCAACCTGTTGGTAGCACTCATTTATAAACCTCAGCAGGATGAAAGGATGAGTTGACCTTGCCGGGAGTTGAAGCTGCAACCTGCAGATCACACACACATTGCAACAGCCAGCGCTCAACCCACTGAGCTATCTTACCGGCTGTAGCTGTCAGAAAGCCAGCCACTCCAGAAACAAAGAACCACATGCTGCTGGCCACAGCCCATGAGCCTCAATAAAAAAAAAGAAAAAAGAAAACTACTTTTTTTAGGGGTAGCAAGGGAGACCGCAGGGGTAGCAAGGGAGACCTCAGGGGTCACAGTTGCAGGCCCTGGCAACCCCTAAATGACTCCATGAATGAACCCAAGTTATTAATGTTTTATTATTATGCGGTTTCTGCTTGGATCCTAATGCCTCACCAGCTGATCATCCTAATTAATGTCTCCAAAGTCATATAATATCTGGTGACAACAATTACAAAACCCTTCATATCTCCACCATGCCTTGCAGATTCTGAGCAGACCTGTATTAATGTGAGACCTGCTATGTGGTGTTTTAACTTGCATCCGTGGGCCAGATCTCCATGTCTGCACCAGGGTTTGATTGGTTTGCTTTTGGTATGCAAATGATTAAGTGAAATATATGGTGGAGCTTGAGGATGTCCTTTTGTTGAATGTAAACTAATTATTTTTCAGTCTGTTTGTAGGTGTACCACCAGTAATCTAGAAAGAAGTCAGGGACGTCATTTCACCAAAATGCCAGAGGTAGCGGAAGTGACATTACATCACCCTTGACATATGATGACATCACAGGAAGTGATGTAATTTGACCGTGCCCGAAGTGACATCACAGGAAGCGATGGAACACAACCTCTCAACCCTTGACAAAACAGGAAGTATCATCACATGCTATTGTTTCTAAGTATACTACAAAAAATATGGTTACGATATCACTGTAAAGTGATATACATCTCATACAAGAATGAATCACCATATGTATTGATAATATTAGTGTGTATAGGCCCATATTACCAAAGTACAGTGAATCCAAGCAGATGTTCAAGGCCAAACGATAATGATGTGTTATTATATAGCACTTACACTTAAGCGCTTCATATAGAACAAGTATACATACAATATCCTCACTCATTTACAATATCGTACTCATTTATCACCCTCATCAGGATGAAAGGCTTAGTTGGCCTTCCCAAAAGACAAACCTGCAACCTGCATGTCACACACACATTGCAGCAGCGAGTGCTCAACCCACTGAGTTATTTTACCGGCTATAGCTATCAGAAAACTAGCCACTCCAGAAACAAAGATCCACATGCTGCTGGTCACAGCCCAGGTGCCTCAATTTAAACAATCATTTTTTTGTTTTTTTGTTAGGGGTAGCAAGGGGCACCACAGGGGTAGTAAAGAAGACCTCAGAGGTCGCAGGTGCGACCCCTGGCAACTCCTAAATTGCATCCCTGCAAGACGTATAGTTTGGTTTGGGGCATGCTTTCCTGAGGCCTGATATGTTCATTCAGGTATACAGACATGTTTGGTAGTGTCCTATGAGGACAAAAACTGGAATGGTATGGGCAAGTGGTTATTTCCTTGTACATTTCAATAGTCTGTCAGTTCAATCAGGTCACCTGTTGAGTGAATGGGTGCTTTTTTTTCTCAGGTGAAAAGCCTTCAGGTTTGTGGATAGCAACCACACAGTGGACTCATTTAGATGTTAAACCTTTTGTTGAAGTACCCCATTTTTGTTATGTTATGCTCAGTTGATCAAGGAGGAAGTTAGCTACCAGGTTTATGAATATGTCAACAAGCACGGACTATTGGTGGTGGGTGGAGTATAGCAGTGGCAAGAATAGGGATGTTTTGTTTGATAAGGAGCAACAAAGGAGGAGGGAATGACAACCTGATGATTTGCAAAATTGTGGTAATGTTTTACTCCTGTACAAGCATGATACCTTCAACTCTTGCATCTGGTCACGTCTGCTCAAAAGTAGCATTTTGTTTGGAGTGGCGCTAGAAGGAGCGTGAAAGTAGCGCAGCTTTCTATGAGCCAAGTCTCAGTAGGGAACAGCATGTCTGTGTTCCCAGGTATAAGTACACGATGGATTTTAGTGTGGTGGGTTTGGAGATGTTTTCAGCATAAATGAGTGTCCCCCGTTATGATGAGCGGTGCGAAGAGAGAGGAGCGAGTAAAAAGAAAGCATACATGTTAGTATGGTGTAGTTTTGAGTGGCATATCTGTGACTGCCCGTGTTTTGTGTGTGTTGACAGGCGGCCATGGTTTATTAGGGAGGTGGAGTTGTGGTATGCGGAGGTCGTCAGCAGATTCCCCCATGATGATCTGTACGTCCCCATTGTGTTACCTTCTCCTTCTAGTCAGAAATGGTTCTGCGTGAAATTACTGTGGCTGATTTTCCCACGACCGAAATGTTCACATGGGAAATGCACAAAAACAAAATGTTCATAGATTTCCTATGCGAACATGCAGGGGTGTCCCCCGCAACCACCGCTCACTGTGTAGTATAGTGAGCGGAATGTTGCGCCGGACACCCCCACAGCCCCCGTTTTTTAATTTTAATTTTATTTATTTATTTTGTTTTGTTCTGGTGGGGGCTGGCAGGGTGTCCCCCGCAACCCCCGCTCACTGTAGTGAACGTTTGGTAGTTAGAACTTTTCGTGGTGTGTGTTTTAGGTCTTTTGGTGGGGTCGGTCATTTTTATTCAGACATTTCGTCATAACCTGTCAGAAATAGGGAACATGTTTGCTACATGGAGGTCAGCATGGGTGGGCTTTTAGGGAGATCCACTTTGGACATGCTGGTGGAAGTTTCTGCAGGAAGTGCAAAAGGAAGAGAAGTGCGCGTGGCCAAGGGAGCCTGTAGTTTGAGTACAGAGGGAGCAGGAAGGAGTCCCAGCACCGTCACTCTGTATCACAAGCCACGCCCCCTACCACCGTTGCTCTGCATCACTAGCCACGCCCCCTACCACCGTCACTCTGTATCACAAGCCACGCCCCCTACCACCACCACCACCTACATTACAAGCTAGCCTGCGCCGTCGCAGCAAAGCACTCATGGCCAAGGGAACCGTTAGTTTGGGTTAGGGCGAGCAGGAAGGAGTCTCAGTATTGTGGCGTTGCATCACAGGTCATGCCCCCACCTACATGATACCCATTCTGGTGCCCTCACAGTAAAGCCTGCATGGCCAAGGGCATCAGAAATTTCGGTGCAGAGGGGGCAGGAAGGAATCCCAGCACAGTCGCACTGCATTGCAAGCCATGATCCCCGTTGCCGCCACCTACATTACACCCAAGCCGGCGCCATAGTGGTGAAGCCTGCGTGGCCAAGCACTCCGATAGTTTGGAGTGTTCAAAGTGTTGGCATGGATTGGGCATTGTTGATGATAAAATCCGCTCTGTTTGAAGCCTGGGGGCAGAAAACAAGAGCAGACCCTGCCTGCCCCATAGGCTACCAATCCGCCTCACCTTCATTACCAAGATTGAGCGAGATTTTACTATATCTACTGTCATTGTTTTGTGGCCACGCTGCCCAAAATAAACGGTTTGTCTGCAGTTTTACTGCTGATTTAGGAGTGGTTATTTGGTACTGCCCCACCGGTTTTTAGAAGCACATATTATGTGTGACTAGAAGAAGCTAACAGTGGAAGCTGGACATCTTTTCCTTGGCTATGACAGCATGGACATACCTACCTGGTAATCTTGGGATAACGGATATCTGTGCAGAAGAGAACAGCACTGGAGTGGAGGTGAGAGGTGCCAGACTCAGGCAGCTCCTTAAGCTGTTATGGCACCCCCACCCCCAATGACCCACTATGCCAACTATGATGTGTGGCATTGCTTGCACCTGCTCAAGCTTTCCAATATGAATAATAGGAGAACACAGACCCACCTTTCCTCTGACAACACAAGCAATCAAAATTCACTTACTATTTTAAAACTTGTACTTGAAGCCAACAAGTTAATCAGTGAAATAGAAGAGCACCTTTTCAATCCTGATGGCCCTGGCACTACTAAAGACTCCACTGTAGTCGAACTAGACACAATGCATAATTGCTCTAAAAGCAACAATTGCACAATTCACAAATGTCATCTAACAGAAAAAGTTGGTTGCTTGACTGCTAGGGCTTCTGAGATCACTGCTAAAATCAGTACTGCTGACTCTAGCCATTCTTTCATTGGTAATACGAAAATGGTCGACCCCTTGACAGAGATTAAATACCTAGGAATAACGATCAAGAGGGTGGCACACATTTTAACATACGGTAGGATAGCTCAAGGGCAACGTGCTCGCTTTGGAAGCAAGACTACACGGAGCACCACACGTTCGATCCCCAGGTCTGCGCTTAGAAACCTCTGGGATTTAAGCTCGTTATAAATAACCTATCATATCATATCAAACATAAACGCCTCCAGCCACATAGCGCAAGTCGCCACTGGTAATGCTGCAGTACAGGTCAGACTAGATGAAGGTGAAATGGTAGCAAGCAACATTCTAGTTGCTGACAGATTTACACATTTGAGCTTCCTTTCAGAATCTGTGGGCGTTGAGACATTAGTCCTGCCACCATCAGCGCCTTTGGCACTTTTATACACCTTCTGCAACTGGTTTCACCAATAATACTGCCCTGAGCCTGTGTGGGTGTTGGGTTTGAGGGCTGAGAGTGCTGAAAGTGCTGATCAGGTCTTTTGAAGTAATACTTGTGAGTTAGGTCCATGTTGTGACCTGGAGTAAGTGGGATATCTGGGCTGTGTTCGGAGCTATCAATGTGCTGGCTTATCTTTTCTATCTTGTCGGTGAAAAAGTTGTTGCCCATCATGTGTCCCATTAATACGTGTTGAAAGACGCTTACAATTGGCATTCCGGTGAGCTCATTACCCTGATGCGAATTCTATATAACCAGTTATAAATAGTTTCTACTGCATTCAGTTGATGGTGTACTGTTTCTTTTATTTTAACATTTACTGAACAGCAATGGAGAAAACAAGTGTGTATTCACGGTGCCTGGTATTGTGATGTAACAAGTTATATTCCCTTTTTCCACTGTACCTGTATTATATAATTACCATAAATCATGTTTTAATGGCAATCTGCATTTTCGACCAGGATAATATTACCACTGTCAGGTATTGCCATATTTGCATTTCTACACATATTGTATCCTTTGTTTTTTCTTCAGGATGTGTCCTGTTTCAAAGTAAGATAACTTTGGAAATAGCTGCATTGCAAATTGTGATATGCTTTGCTGCACAGTGATAACATTATTGTTTTTTTTTTAAGACTCTGGAATCAATTATGAAAGGGAACACTAATAAAATCACGTTGAATGGAAAGAAAAAAGCCTTCATAAAATGGATATGTCAGCAGTCCAAGCCAATATGAAACTACACTGACATTTCCTATTCTCCCAGGTTTCTGGTAGTAACTATCAAACATAATATTTGGGCAAGCAATCAAAATATTGGCATTTGAATATCTATAAAAAAAATAATAAGTCCATGTAGGCAATTTGTATCTGTAACCCATGACATTCAAACATAAATAGTTATTCTGAAATGCCACCTGAGATAATTAAAACAGTCAAGATAGAAGTGCAAACCTGGGTATTCTTTTTAAATTGACAGTTTAGTTAAGTTTACAATTATTTACATTGGGTGGTTTTTAAACCCTGGAATGGGGTGTAGATATCAAGTCGGATGATCAAATTACTTCCTTAGCCATTTTATCATGTTTTGGGGACAAAAGCAAAGTGCATTTGCTCTGCATTGGTTATGTAGGAAAGTGATCGGTTACCCAAGACCATCAGAAAACTGTCTCTCACAAGGCTCACCCTAAAGGAGCAGACTGAAGGATTGTGATACTGCGGTGAAGGTTAGAAATGTAAATATATTATGGATCAGATGGCAGTCATGGTCACACCCACATATGTTCTGTTGCATCTTACTGTTGCAGAAATAAATACAAACTGCGAGCTAAAAATTAAATGTACGAGAATAGATAAAGTATCCATGCATCGAAACATACTTTCCCCTAATATCTCCCATTTATTAAACATACTGAGTATATATCTAGACCCTGATCAGATTTTCTTTTCTTTTAAAGAGCTAATACTTGTGAGTTAGGTCTATGACATTTTCAGAAAAGTCCCCCATCACGTGAAAAACATTCTCCACATGGTTGGTTTAATGATGATTGCAGAACCACAAAATCAAATCGACTTTCTGTGTTGAAAAATATGGGTTTCCCAAAAGCAGAGCATGTTAGGGTAAGGGTTAACTATAAGGAATACTCTTGAAAGTCGCCACGCAAAACTAGATACTAGCTTTGGATGAATTGGTGGAGGCAAGTGCCAGGCATGACTCAAAGAGGTTCTGGTATCTGGTGTCTAACGGACCATTATATGAACTCAATCTAAAGGGACTAGAAACAAATGTTGAAGAAAGGGTGAAGTATATGATTTATGGCTCTGAGGAAGGAACTGGGTACACACAGGCCCAGTCTACCTTAATTTCATTAATAGTGGTTTCAGAGATGATCATGCCCCATGTTCTCCAGGCCCAGACAGAATTCCTGCTGATTAATTTCAAGACCTGACTGTGATGCTGAAAATGCATTGGAGGGACAGAGCTTGCATGCCCTTATCATTTGTGTTCTGTGCTGTTTTTTGCACAGGAGTCCAGTTGGGACTCCTGGCAGTGCAACTCTTCCTCTTTTTTGGTTGTGGTGAACAGAGACCCTTGGGATACCCTTATGGCACCCATGGGTGGGGGTACAACCTTTTTCCCGTAGTGTGTGTGTTTTTGGTACCTGTGTCTGGCCCACAGAGCAGGTTATGGGCTGGTGGCAGCTCCATGCTGAATTTGACAGGTGCCCTGCTATAGGAATCAGTAGATCCCTGATAGAAGGCAAGATGGACCCTGTGGCCTCTTGGTTTCTATGGCCTGTTACCTTATTTTCCCAAAGTCCCGGGAAGCCCTGACTCTGTCCCTTTCCCTTACTGGCAGTTGGGTGGAAAGAACCATATATCGTATTGTGGGGAAGTCCAGGCCAGACTGGCTGGAGCCTTTCCAATGACTGTATGTTGTGGGTACACCCTTGGGATGGGACCTGTATGAATAGAGTGTGTGACCCTTGAGTGTGTGAATTAAGTGTGTCTCGGGAGGATAGCTCAGGGGCAACACGCTCGTATTGGAGTCAACACGACAATTGAGCAACAAAGGTTCGATCCCCGGGTCCGCGCTTAGAAACCTTGGGGTATTTGGCGCGTTATAAATAACCTATCATGATCATGACCAATATGCATTCTACGTTACGGGTGTCTGGTTTCTGTGTGTGTGACACAATGAATGAGACAGCCCTGTCTGAAAATGACATGAATGCAGTGTGATGTGCTGAAAGGCTGGGTGCTTGCCCCAAACCACATTCCTTGTTATGGGTGTGTGGGTGGAAGTGAATAGCCTGAATGTCTGTGAGCCTGATTGGCTGCCTGCCTGCATGAATGCCCTTCTGTGTGATTGGCTGATTGAGCCTGGCTCATGCAGAGTCAATGAGGGACAGATGTGTATATCTGAAGTCCTCTCACTTCCCAATTTGTTCAGAATCTGAAGTTGAAACTTGAAGCTGCTTATCCATGAATCCTAGCTGCAAGAACAATTGCTGCTGCACTTCCTTCGATGAAATCTAAAAGTTGTCAAGTCTGTCGAGGACTGATTTGAGAGAGGATCTCCCTAGGAGATCTCTCCCACCTACGAGGGTTCATCGTAGAAAATCTGATCCTCATCGAGGTACCCTGCAAGCCAGTCCCGAAAGGCTGTCGACCAGAGAAGGGGTCCACTGAGAATCTTGAAGTGAAGAACCAGGACATTAAGGCCATTAAAGTCCATTGCCGTCAACCGGGGTTCAGAGGATTTCTGTAACCACTGGAAGCCAGTCGAGTTGTGCTGCCCAGATGTGGAGACAGCTTGACGCAGTGATTTACGATGACCAGAACCGCTACACCTTGCCTAATAATATTGAATGAAGGGCTCCCTTGCCACTCACTGTCGACTGCTCTGTCCTGCCAGAGAAAGTCAAAGTCGTTGCCTACTGAGGAAAGTCCACCGGTGGATTTCCCATCAACAGACGCCGACAAAGACGTCCTGAGGACACTGACAAAGTGAAGATCCGAAGTCCGAAGTCCCGTGGTCGAGTACCGATCGCCGAAGCTATCCGAAGGTACGTGCTGCAGCTACAGTACCGACAGGCCAGAGGACCGCCCAAGCATCTCCTAACACCCGGCACCCACTGCTGGGCCTACATCCATCACCGAGTCTTCTTTTGTGGCACCAAACTCTTTGCACTGAGGTGGACCGCATGACTCATCTTCACAGGACTTCCACGATTGATCATCGAAGAGCACCACAAAGGTCGAAGCTGGAATGTCAAGGCAAGTTTTCATTTTTCTTTGAGGAATCTCGATGCCCTGTGGCTCCTGCTTTAAAGGGAGTCCACTCTTGAGGGATCCATCGATGAACCATCAAAGAAACTCATATAGATCAGGTGCATTGGGGTGGTTGAACATTTTAACCAGGAAACACGACTATTTAAACATTAATGGACTGGGCTTGTTAATGTTCTTTATTACATGTTATCCAGGTTGGGGGATCCTCACTCAGAACTGCATCTTAGTACCTATAGAAAGTAATCTGCCATTGTTTAACCTAACTTGTTTTCCTTCCTATGATCTATGCTGTTACACAGTGCTGTATGATTTGTATGCCATTATAACTGTCAGAAGTTGATGCATTTTGAAGGAATCAATAGTGTGGTATCACATAGACATTGTATACATTTGCCATATTAGGATTGCCTCAGTATAAGCGTGAAATTAATTGATGTATATATCTTGAACCTAACTTTTATATAAAGAACTGTATTAGCACATAACATAGTGTGTGGACATTCCTTTGTGGGGGCTTGGACACTACACTGTACTTTAGACCCATCCCGCATCACTTCCTGATAGCTTAAGCCTTGGTTGCTCGTCCATTCTACCATATAGAGAATCTTGGCTGGGATGCTCTGGGCTTCTACTCTGCCATATAGAGGCCAGAGTATTAAATACCCCCTTCCAATCCTTTCACTGATTGAGGTCTGGGCACCCGTACTCATCATTGCATATAATGCCATTTTAAATATGGGCAGAATTCCCTAGTCTTAGAAGCTTGCAGTTATTTTCCCAATATTTTAAAAAAGGAAGCAAAGCAAATCTAGTTACTTAATACTAGCTTCAAAATATTTGGGATAGTCCTGTTAAAAAGATAAGAACACTGGGTGGGTTCAAATAATATTATGGGCGACATCCAAATAGGATACATACCAGGCCTGGGGTAGGGAGAACACTGGCAGTAGGGCTCTGCCAGACTTGGCATATGCAGATCACACTGTGCTTGTAGCATGCACTCCAAGGGCCCTACAAATATCAATTGAAGAATATACCCACTTCATGCATCAATTGGCGCTCTATCCACCTTTGAAGAGGATATCTCTCTCCTACTCACCACAAACACTAAACCCAAATCACAAATCATCATCATGGGTGACTTTAACCTAGGACGCAATGACTCTAACGACAATCACGCCACCTCTCTCAATGACACCATTATTCACTTAGGCCTCACTCAACACATTAATAAACCCACACATATAAAAGGCAGATCCTTAGACTGGCTGGCAGATGCCAACTGCAACCTCTCACTGACAGACATCACACCTTGTGCTTGGACCGACCATCACCTTTTCACCTTCTCTCTACCCAGAACTGTACCCATCACAACACCGCCTCCCAGGACACCACATATAATCTCTAGAAACAATCGCAACACCACCATGGAAAACCTTAGACAACTTCTCATGCCCATTACTAAAGCCAACCTTCACCCATCTGCACTGGTAGATCTCTACAACAACACGTTGGAACTAGCCCTCAACCAGATAGCTCCACTCAAACAATGTAACGCCAAACCCATTGCCCATACCAACAAATGGTTCTCAGCAGAATTGAAGGCTCTCCGCAACATCAAAAGAGCTGCGGAAACTTGCTGGAGAAAAGCCCCATCTCTCTCCACTAAAGACAAATTTGCTACAGCTGCCTCTACCTACAAATCCGCTATCTTAAACGCCAAAAAAGAGATTTCTAACACAAGAATACACAACGCCAAATCTGGTACGAAAGAATTATTCTCTATACTAAGAGAATTTGAATCTCCACTGCCACCCACAGAGGACTGCACAAAGGATAAGGCCTGGTGCAATAATATCCAACTAGCCCTCTCTAACAAAATTGCCCTTCTACAAGCAAAGATAGAAGCCAAAAAGGTCAACCTTGCCACCAAAGATATTCTCAACAACAAAAAAGTCCCCATCATTCCCAACTGCCCACCTTTCCACTTTTCCCCAGTCACTGAAGAGGAAGTAGTTAAGATAATCGCTAGCCTTAAACCATCCAACTGTAAAGGTGACCTATGCGCCGCCTCCGTCATCAAAGATGGAGCCAAAGATCTAGCTCCCCTCATGACCTCACTGATCAATTCTTCTTTCCAGAATTCAGTAGTCCCTAACAACCTCACCTCAAAGAAGCGTGTGTCCTCCCCCTTCTCAAAAAACCCACCCTAGACCCTGACATCCCCACAAATTATAGACCCATCACCACGGTCCCTTTGCCCCTCAAAATATTAGACAGAGTAGCCTACCTCCAAATACAACAATATTTGGAAGACAATAACCTCTTAGGCCTGCGACAATCTGGCTTTAGACCCAGGAATGGGACCGAAACCGCCCTCCTGGATCTAAAAATCCAAATGGATGAAGCCAAAGACAAGGGCAATCTGGCCATCTTGCTCCTGTTGGATCTCTCCGCGGCCTTCGACCTGGTTGACCACCAGATCCTTACACAACACCTCTCATCGGCTACCACATTCTCACAGAATGCCACCAATTGGATTCAGTCATTTTTGTCTGATAGGTCGACTAGGGTCTTCGTCCCCTCAGCGGCTGCTGACCCTATCCCAATCCAATGTGGAGTCCCCCAAGGTTCCTGAATCTCTCCCACACTTTACACCATCTTCACTAAGCTTCTCTTCTACCGTCTTGACGATCTGGTGTCAGCTACACTAATTACGCAGACGACACCCAGGTCCTCATCACACTCACTGGTTGCTATGAAGAAGATGTTGCAAAGCTTAACGAAATCTACCTAGAAATTCAAGCCTGGATGGCTACACACAGTCTCTGCCTCAATGACGATAAGACAGAACTTCTTATCGTAGGCTCCCAGGCCCGCCTCAATAAGTTGGACTCTAAGTACCAATCTTTCACCATTGATGGCAACATTATAAAAGTGTCCAAAGAGGTCAAAACTTTAAGTGTGTACCTCGACTCCACCATATCGCTGAAAAAACAAATAAATGCTACCATTTCATCAATCACCTACACCAACAAACTTACCAATGCCTGTAGACATTTCTTATCCTCCTCCAGCTGCCTCACCTTATCCAGAGCGCTGATATTGTCTAAATTAGACTATTGTAGCACACTCTTCTTAGGCACCACCACAAAAAATCTGAACAGACTCCAGATTCTTCAAAATAATGCCTTAAGATGCGCTATTAACCTCACGCGCAAGGCTCACATCTCCGCGGCCAGCAAAGATGTCCACTGGCTCCCAATCCGAGACAGAATCAAGCTAAGAACTCTTGTCATTACACACAAGTGCCTGTCACTGACTGCCCCGCGCTACCTATCTGACAAATTCTCGAGACACAGCACTACCAGACCCACCAGAACTCCCTACTTGCACCAACTCAAGGTCCCCAATTTCAATCTAAAACACCAGGAGGTTCCAGCTTCCCAGTTCTCGCAGCCCAATGCTGGAACACACTCCCTCTTGCAATCAGATCGGAAACCTCCTTCTGGCCATTCAGAGCCATGGTGAAATCCTGCCTCTCTGCCTAACACTTTGCTACTTACTCACCTCCAGGCCGCTTCACTGTACCAATTACTAACGTATGTCTCAACTTTACCTTGTAACGGACCACCATGTAACCAGGTCCTCTTTTATCTATTCTATTTATCTCATGCCACATACTGTACCATTGAATGTATGTACTCCTTCTTTTTGCTGCACGCAACGATATGTAACTATGTTGTCCACATGATTATACGCCCAGCTACCTGAGGGTTCGGACGTGCTCTATAAATAAATGAACTAAACTAAACTAAACTAATTAGACCTCAGGGTGAATAGGCCAAAAATCTGCAGTTATGGTCTGCAGTGTAGGGAAAAAATCACCCAAAATAGCCAATATGTTTATTATAAAGTTGGTCCCGAGGATGAAACAGTCATTGGGGGGAATATTTTGTTTCATGGCCATGTGCAGGTGCCAACTGTTAGGCAGAATCCAGTGCAGTTCCCTTAGGGAGCACTACACCAGACTAGGACTACAGGTGAGAGCAATAAATCCCCTTTGGTATCAGTCTGTACCACAAAGATTTAGTTGGTAGCTGTGGCTGAACAGTCAGACTTATCTCAAGAGGGAGATGAGCAGTATTCAGGGTTTACACAATAGGTATCACAGTATTATGGGACAAGGAACACTGACCAAAGCTTTGTATCAAAAAGAGAATATATTTATTCTATACACATCTATTTTCAACACATAGATCACAGTTGATCTATGTAAGTTAAGTAAGTCTAAGTAAGTTAAGTTTAGTCAAGAAAAAGCATATACAACTCCCTATTCATTTGTAGACAAGTTTGCGGTAGAGTGAAAACTGAGCAAAATGGCACAGTGAAAACCAACTACAAATGGCACTCTTACAATTTAAGAAAGGGAGGGGAAGCACACGTTAAACCGAAATATCTTCAGACAACCCCTAGCAACACTTCCCTGAGGTTTTGTGAACAAGTAATGCACAGTAACACTTTAGCAGAAAGATACGTGAATGAAAACTGAGCAAAATGGCACTCCACACGTTTAAACAGTAGGAAGGAAGAGGGGTTTAGAAGATTTAGGTGCATGAACACATTTCGCATTGAAAACCTAGTGAGAGCAGATCTAACAAATCAGCCAGAATCAATAGGCCAGAGTCAGTGATACAGGACCAAGAGTTTAGAAGCAAAAATGTTCTTGTAGCTGCAGTCAAGTCTTTAGTAGAACATTTTTGAAGAGGTAGATGCGAGGCGTAAGACAATGTTAAGAGAGAGGGTGGCCAGCCCAACCAGTAGATAAAGGATTTAAAACACCTTTAGGGCTACCACGGAGAAAGGGCGGCCTGGCGGAACAATGTACCTTAAACGTGAAGAAGTGGCTCCTGTGGTGGTGGTTGTTCCTGGTAGTTCCTGCAGGTCGAGGGGTCCAGCAGAGGAAGAGAGGCTCTCGTTGTGGAGGAAGGTTCGAGTCACTGCACTACCCAGGGATGAAACCCGCTGCGGTGCTGCCAAATAAAGTTTAAAAGGTACACTCCTTTTAATCGCGGTCCGGGTCGATAGCTGCCTGGCTATCCGGTCTCCAAGTGCTGGGCACTGTCGATTCGACCAAGGCAGGTCCAGAGAAGCGATAGGTGAACTGGTTGTTCCCACCAGCTCAAGGGAAGAAGGCTCTTTTGATGAAGATCTCCTCTCGTCATGTGGAAGAAAAGTGGTGAGACGACAATCCGGCAGGGCTTCACCGGTGGTGTAGATGCTGAAGATGTCTGTGGCTTCTCTCCCCTTCGGTTCCGTAGTTCCAGTGGCGACATCTTGCTCTTCCAGTCCTCAGGACCCTGCTTTTATGCAGAAAGAGACCCATTCATACAGCCTAGCTGTCACTCACACAGTGGAGTGGTCTTCTTTTCGGGAGACCCTCCAACCTATCAGGTTAGAGTGTGACCTGAGTTGCTGTGGCAACTCTGTCCAGGGGTTCTACTCGCCCTCCCAAACAACAGACCCACCCCAGACTCAGAGGCGCAGAAAGGAGGGCTTCTTGGCAGAAGCCCGCCAAAAGAGCGAACAAAGGAACCCCAACCCGGGTTAGGAGTATGGAGTATGACTCGAGAAAGAAGTTATATTAAAGTTCTGGCAAATAAAACCTACCGGAGTAAAGTTAATAATAAAATAAACCGGCGGTATGTTAGAGGCTGTCAGTAAAAGTATTAGACTCGAACAATGGGAAAATCCCATAGGAAAATATTTGCGGTTGAATATCTTTGTTAGTAACCACTGCCACCAGCCAGAAACTTTAAAGAGCGGAACATTAGGGTACCCTTTCGAAAATGAACCCAAGGGAAAAACTATTAACCCTTTCCAGTACCTCCATAGTAAAATGGGTTGTACTGGTTAAGTTCGTAGGATTTGCCTAGTAAAGTCAATGGAGACTTTATATGCTCTGGGAGACAGTAGTCAGTCCCAGGGTATGGAGTCTATGTTTGGGGGTCGCTACGACACCCCTGTGTCACTGCACGGAGGGTGCTGTGTAACACATGTGCATAAAGATGGTTCCTATGGGTGAGAGAAAATCCCATAGGCATTAAACACAAAAAATAGCCTAGAACACACATAGCAAAAATGTCTAAGAGTGGGAAAAAGAATCTCACTCTTAGCAGGTAAAAGAAACAAACCCTTCAAATCCAGCAAAGCTGCTGGGGGACTCTATAGGTAAGGGAAATTAGCCATGAAATGGGAATTCTCCCTAACACTCGCCCCCCCCCCAGACTAAGGGACAGGAGGATCTAATCCACTCCTGGATGAGTCTCATACCTCTAGTCGGTTATAAACATCCTAGAGAGACCATCAGCTTTTTGGTGGTGACATCCAGACCTGGGCTCAATGGTAAAATCAAGCACTTGGAGGCAGATTGACCATTTTAGCAGTTTTGGGTTCTCCCCTTTCATTTGCATCAACCATCTCAAGGGTTGGTGGTCTATTTGAATGATGAAGGTAGATCCATACAAGTATGGTCTAAACGTCTTCAAAGCCCACACAATGGCAAAACATTCTCTCGCAATAGTTGCCCACTTTGTCTCAGGTTCCTTCAGTTCCCTACTGATGAAGCAAATGGGGTGCTCCCTACCTTTCTCATCCAGTTGACTGAGTACTGCACCTATACCTATATTGGAAGCATATATCTGTACAATGAAGGGTTGGTGGTAGTCAGGAGCTCTTAGAACTGGAGCTTGACAAAGGGCTTTCTTTAGGCTGTCAAAGGCCTGATTGCACTCCTCATTCCTATTTGACCTTTTTAGGGAACTTAGGAGAAGAGATTACATTCATTGGAGAGGCTATGGATCCATAGTTCTCAATGAAATTCCAAGGGTACCCAGTGAGGCCTAGGAAGGCTCTCACCTGGGTTTCAGTAGAAGTGGTGGTCCAATTTTGCACAACTTCAATTTAGCTGAGCAAAGGCCTTATTTCACCACCTCCTACCTCATGCCCAAGGTAGACCACTTTACTCTGACCAATTTGACATTTGCTTGCCTTTATGGTCAGATGGGCCTGTTGCAGAGCCTGCAAAACATATCCTAGGTGGTCAACATGTTCTTTTCAAGTAGGGCTGAACACTGCAATGTCATCCAAGTATGCCATGCAGAAGTCCTCCATCCCATTCAGTACCTGATTAACCATCCTTTGGAATGTAGCAGGTGCATTCTTTAGTCCAAAAGGCATCACCTTGAATTGGTATAAACCAACTGGGTGGAGAAAGCAGTTTTCTCCTTGGCATGGTCAGTCAGGGCTATTTGCCAATAGCCTGAAGTGAGATCAAATGTGTTGAGGAACGTGGCTGAACCAAGTCTATCCACCAGCTCATCTGTCTTTGACAAAGGATGGGCATCAGTCTTAGTGACTGCATTTAGAGCTCTATAGTCCACACAGAATCTCATCTCCTTGGATCCTGCCCTTGGTACTAACACAACTGGGCTAGACCATGGACTAGTAGAGGGCTCTATTACCCCGAGATCAAGCATCTTGTTGACCTCTCCTTTGATGTGGGTTCTTACATTTTCTGACATCCTGTAGCCCCTGCTTTTGACAGGTAAACAGTCACCAGTTTGAATATCATGCTGGCCCCAAGGGGTCAAGCCTGGTGCTAGAGAAGACAGGGAAGCAAATTGATTCAACAAAACGTTGCACTCCTCCTGTTGCTCAGGTGTCAGATTAGAAGAGAGATTGACTCCTTCTATTTTTTCATCTAAAGGTTTGCCTCTGAGGAGGTCAGGTAGAGGTTCACTCTCCTCCTCCTCTTGAGCTGAAGCTAGAAGCAAAGGTCCCAGTTCTGGTCTCGAGACATAAGCTTTTAGACGGTTGATGTGAAAGACTCTAGGAGCCACCTTAGGATTGCCTAAGTCCACCAGATAGTTCACCTCTCCAAGTTTTCCCACAACCTTGAAGCATCCCATCCATTTGTCCTGCAAGGCCCTCTGCCTTGTTGGTACCATAACAGGAACTAGCTGGTCTTGAGCGAACTCAACCATGTTGGCCTTCTGGTCATTCCAATGTTTGACCAGAGCCTGACCTGCTTTAAAGTTATCACTTGCTTCAGCCATCATGTGTGACATTCTCCTCCGGAGTCCTATTACATAGTCAGTGACTCTGACTGGTGTGGGGGAAGGAGCACTCTCCAACCCCTCCTTGATCAGGGTCAATGGACCTCTGACCGGATGGCCATAGAGAAGTTCAAATGGACTGTAACCCACTCCCTCCCGACGGACTTCTCTATATGCAAAGAGAAGGCATGGCAGTAGAAGATCCCACTTTTTCTTAAGAGCGTCTTCTAAAGCTCCTATCATGCTCTTCATGGTTCTCTTAAACCTTTCTACCAATCCATTTGTCTGGGGGTGGTATGCTGTTGAGAACTTGTAGGTAGCTCCACAGTTTTTCCACATGGCTTTCATGTAGTGGGACATAAAATTTGACCCCCTGTCGGTTATTACCTCCTTAGGAAACCCAACTCTGGTAAAAATACCAAGGAGGGCCTTAGCCACAGCCAGAGCTGTAGTCCTCATAGGAATTGCTTCAGGGAACCTAGTAGCATGGTCTACTACAACAAGTATAAACATGTTGCCTGAAGAAGTTGGAGGATCAAGGGGACCAACAGTGTCGATTCCTACCCTCTCAAATGGTACTCCCACCACAGGGAGAGGCACTAGAGGTGCCACGTTCTTGGATCCACTTTTACCAGAGGTTTGGCAAGTGTGGCAACTCTTGCAATACTTATCTACCTTAGCCCCCATTTTAGGCCAATAAAAGTAGAGAGAGAGCCTTTCCTTGGTCTTCTTGAAGCTCAAGTGACCAGCCAAAGGTATCTCATGGGCTAGTTGCAAGAACTGGAGTCGGTTTGCTTGGGGCACTACAAGTCTTTTGTAGTCCCCAGGGAGTGGCTCAGTTGGTTCAGTATAGAAGAGGCCATCTTCCCAGTGTAACCTATACTTCCCAGGCTCTTGCCCTTCAAGCTGAGAAGGTGCCTGGTGGTGAAGACCTTCCAAAGTTGGACATTCTCTTTGTCCCTTACTGAAGTCTGCCCTTTTGGGGTCCACCTTCTGCCAGTAACGACTGCAGCTCAGGATGGTCCACAGGGTCAAGATCTCCAATGAGTTCCTGGCCTCCTACTAGATCTGAGTCTTCAGGCTCTAGTTCAACCACACAGGGTTGTACCTCACTCTCAGCCTCAGCTGGAGGAGGAATCACAGGTGTGATTTTTGCTAACCTAGGAAATTTCCTGGTTGTCCGTACTGGAGTGTTTTCTGCTGTCTTTTTTCTGGAAGTCTTTTGTTTCCCCTTTGCTTCTGGTTGCTTGGAAGTGAAAGTTAGTAAGTCCAGTGGTGTAGGAATGATTTCTTTTTCTATCCTCTCCTCAGGAGAGCCCCTCAAGGTCCTCTCCCTTGCAGGTCTGGTAAGCACCTGTAATCTCTTACTAGGAGGTCTGGGAGTACTTGACACAACTCCCAGGTCTTTCAGATCATTGCCCAACAGCACTCTTCCTGGTACTTCAGATTGTACACTTACAGGTATCCTGACAGTCATTTCATTGCTCTGGATGAGAGCTGGTAATTGGGGAAGCATCTGCACAGGCCCTCCAGCTAACTTGGTGAGGTGTTTGGGGGCCTTAGCAACATCCTCCACCTTGAAAAAATATTTGTCCACCACAGCTATGCTGGCCCCAGTGTGTCTAATGGGAGGAGTCTCCTGACCATTGACTAGGACACTGTCTTTATAATACTCTTTAGTATTAGGAGGGATAGAATTATACACATCTAAATTCTGTTGTTCCCACAACTCTAGAGATACTAAAGATACACTAGCTGAGACTCCAATGGGATCATCAGCCAGTAGTTGAAGGTTTCCACTGGCCATCTGTACTTCCTCCTTTGGAGCGAAGGCTAAGGAGACAGTGTGGACCCCTGAAGGTTTACCCTTACATCTGGGATCCCCTTTCACATGATCATTAGAGCCACAAACATAACATTTTCCAAATGTCTTTATGAATGGTGGCTTGTTCTGACCTCCTTCTGGTCTGGGACCAGAAGGTACACTAGCCTGATTAGGTTTCACTTGTGGCTTACCCTTATAATTTTGTTTGAGGCCCTCTTTGGAATTGGAATTATTTGAATTCTCTTTGTTGTCTTTCTTTGGCTGCTTTCCCTCATCCTTTTTCTGAGTTACTCCTGAATCCTTGTGAGTAACCCTGTTGGCAACCCACAAGTCAACAGCCTTAGCTAATTTCTTAGAATCTAATTCCTTTGAATCAGCCAAGTGCTGTCTGAGCTCAGGAGAGCAGGCATCATAGATAGACTCCATCATAACAAGATTTTTCATTCCTTCATAAGTGTTAACTCTATAACCCTTAATCCACCCTTCTAAGTTCTTCAAACATTCATTCACCAAAGTAGCCCAAGGGGTACTATCATGCTTTTTGAGGGTCCTAAACCTCTTACGGTGTTGAGAAGGAGTCTTCCCAAATCTAGCAATCAGAGCTAGCTTTACACATTCATAGTCCATCCTATCCACCTCCCCCAACTCCATTACCACATCAGATGCAACATGGGGGAGCCTAGAGAATAACCAGGGGATCAACTGATTCCCTGTGATATCCTGGAGCCCATGATTATATTCAAACATAGCAAGCGAATCTAATACATCCAACTTAGGTTAATACATACCCACAATCTCTTTAGGCATTAGGGGTCTTTTTGGACTGGAAGATCTAGAGGATTCGGGGAGAGAAGCATTTTCCAAAGACAATTTCTTCATCTCAAGCTCATGGTTGAGCTCCATTTCTTTGAGCCTTAGTTCTTGATGTCTCTGTTCAGTTTGGGCACTAATTCGTTTGAATTCAAGTTCAAGTCTCATTTTTTCTAGAGATATAAATTCAGGACTTAATGTGGGACCTGGTAAGGGTCCAGTAGCTACAGGTTGAGGCCTTTGAGCAGGCAGAGGTCCAGAGGGAGTGACATTGTTATCCTCCTCTTCCTCATCTGTCGCAATAATAACATTTTCAACATTATCCTCATTACTGTTTGCCACATTTGCTGGAGTAGTAGGGACTACAGCACCACTATCCAGACTTTGTTTCTCTAACAGTCTATCAATCATTTCTGTTTTCTTGCCTTTGACAGGGAGACCTTCCTGTCTGCACAAATCTTTAAGATAATCAGCAGTTTTTGCAAGGAGGGTCTCCTGACTATAACTTTCTATATTTGACTTTGTTGAAATAACTCTTTATGATTGTTAACCTTGTGGTTAATTGAACCATGGTACTAGTAGTACACTAAAATGTAAATCCAATACTTTTATCTTCACCGCTGTACACCAGTGTCAGGCAGAATCCAGTGCAGTTCCCTTAGGGAGCACTACACCAGATTAGGACTAGTGGTGAGAACAATAAATCCCCTTTGGTATCAGTCTGTACCGCAAAGATTTAGTTGGTAGCTGTGGCTGAGCAGTCAGACTTATCTCAAGAGGGAGATGAGCAGTATTCAGGGTTTATACAATAGGTATCACAGTACTATGGGACAAGGTAACCACTGACCAAAGCTTTGTATCAAAAAGAGAATATATTTATTCTATACACATCTAGTTTCAACACATAGATAACAGTTGATAAAGTAAGTTAAGTTTAGTCAAAAAAAAGCATATACAACTCCCTATTCAATTGTAGACAAGTTTGCGGTAGAGTGAAAATTGAGCAAAACAGCACAGTGAAAACCAACTACAAATGGCACTCTTACAATTTAACTAAAGGGAGGGAAAGCACAAGATAAGCCAAAATATCTTCAGACACCCCCTAGCAACACTTCCCTGAAGTTTTGTGAACAAGTAATGCACAGTAACACTTTAGCAGAAAGCTAAGTGAATGAAAACTGAGCAAAATGGCATTCCACAAGTTAAAACAGTAGGAAGGAAGAGGGGTTTAGAAGATTTAGATGCATCAACACATTTCTCATTGAAAACCAATCTAATGAGAGCAGATCTAACAAATCAGCCAGAGTCAATAGCCCTGTGCCAGAATCAGTGGTACAGGAACAAGAGCATAGGAGCAAAAATGTTCTTGTAGCTGCAGTCAAGTCTTTAGTAGAAACATTTTGAAGAGGTGAAAGACAATGAGAGAGGGTGGCCAACCGAACAAGTAGATAAAGGATTTAAAACACCTTTAGGACTACAACGGAGAAAGGGCGGCCTGGCGGAACAATGAACCTTAAACGTGAAGAAGTGGCTCCTGCGATTGTTCCTGGTACTTCCTGCAGGTCAAGGGATCCAGCAGAGGAAGAGAGGCTCTCGTCGTGGAGGAAGGTTCGAGTCAGTGCACTACCCAGGGATGAAACCAGCCGTGGTGCTGCCAAACGAAGTTTAAAAGGTACACTCCTTTTAATCGTGGTCCGGGTCGATAGCTGCCTGGCTATCAGGTCTCCAAGTGCTGGGCACTGTTGATTCGACCAAGGCAGGTCCAGAGAAGCGATGGGTGATCTGGTTGTTCCCACCAGCTCAAGGGAAGAAGGCTCTTTCGATGAAGATCTCCACTCATCGTGTGGAAGAAAAGTGGTGAGATGATCCGACAGGGCTTCACCTGTGGTGTAGATGCTGAAGATGTCTGTGGCTTCTCTCCCCTTCGGTTCCGTAGTTCCAGTGGCGACGTCTTGCTCTTCCAGTCCTCAGGACCCTGCTTTTATGCAGAAAGAGACCCATTCATACAGCCCAGCTGTCACTCACACAATGGAGTGGTCTTCTTGGCGGAAGACCCTCACAACCTATCAGGTTAGAGTGCGACCTGAGTTGCTGTGGCAACTGTGTCCAGGAGTTCTACTCCCCCTCCCAAACAACAGACCCACCCCAGACTAAGAGGTGCCGAAAGGAGGGCTTGTTGGCAGAATCCCGCCAAAAGAGCGAACAAAGGATCCCCGACCTGGGTTAGGAGTATGGAGTAAGAATGGAGAAAGAAGTTATATTAAAGTTCTGCAAATTAAACCTACCGGAGTAAAGTTAATAATAAAATAAACCAGCGGTAAGTTAGAGGCTGTCAGTAAAAGTATTAGCCTCGAACAAATGTAAAATCCCATAAGAAAATATTTGCGGTTGAATATCTTTGGGAGTAACCACTGCCACCAGCCAGAAACTTTAAAGAGCGGAACTTTAGGGTACCCCCTCAAAAATGAACCCAAGGGAAAAACTATTAACCCTTTCCAGTACCTCCATAGTAAGATGGGTTGTACTGGTTAAGTTTGTAGGATTTGACTAGTAAAGTCAATGGAGACTTTACATGCTCTGGGAGACAGTAGTCAGTCCCAGGGTGTGGAGTCTATGTTTGGGGGTCGCTACGACACCCCTGTGTCACTGCACGGAGGGTGCTGTGTAACTCATGTGCATAAAGATGGTTCCTATAGGTGAGAGAAAATCCCATAGGCATTAAACACAAAAAATAGCCTAGAACGCACATAGCAAAAATGTCTAAGAGTGGGAAAAAGAGTCTCACTCTTAGCAGGTAAAAGAAACAAACCCTTCAAATCCAGCAAAGCTGCTGGGGGACTCTATAGGTAAGGGAAATTAGCCATGAAATTAGAATTCTCCCTAACACCAATCACTGAAAATTATCTTAAAGGTGTATGCTATGAAATGTAAAGCAGCTATCAAATATCGTGCATCAATATGGGGTTTTCCAAATTCTTCCAAGCTCCAAGTTATGGAAAATGATTAATTAAAGAAGCTACTATGTTTGCCTAGATCCACCTCAAGTTTTGCTGTGTATACTGAGCTAGGTATAAGTTATTTGGAGGAAGACCTAGACATAGAACCAGTCTCCAACTGGTTATGAATCTGGTTGAACCCAAGGGTAACTCTAATCCAGGTCATTATCAAGCAGGTCTTAGTCAAGAATACCACCTTTAAGATCCCCTGGCTTTAGTATATCCAAACATTTTTTATTAAACATCAATGCACAATCAATGTTGAACCCACTATGCATTATGGACAAGTTAATGTACAAAGATATCAGAAAGCATTGAATCTCTTTTTTTAGGGACAGATGATGAGCTAGAGAGTGGTTAACTGCTTTTAACAGAAGACATAATATCATTTCACCCTAGAAACTATTCAGGACTACCTGGTGTGGAGTAAGGAGCCTCATGACAGACTCTTAATTACAAGAGCATGCTTTTTCTGCATACCAGTAAAATAACTGCAGAATGGCTATGAAAATGTGTTGATGCTAGCTGACCATAGCTACTCCTCCTTTTAATACCTTGTCTGCAGCCTTTCTCTCTCTCCTGGCCACTCTCTCACCATGGCTACTATCTACCGGCCACCTGGTCAGATCACCTCCTTCCTCTCTGACTGGGTTGAAATCTCCTTCTCCTTCCTAGACTCGACCACTCAACTCCTCCTCCAGGGAGACTTCAGCATCCACCTGGATGCTTCCTATCCCTCCACTGGACTCTTTTGCAACCTCTGCGACTCTCTCTCTCTCTCTCTCTCTCTCTCTCTCTCTCTCTCTCTCTCTCTCTCTTTCTCTTTCTCTCTCTCTCTCTCTCTCTCTCTATTCTTCTCTCTGGCCCGACTCACTCTGCTGGGCACACTCTAGATGTCCTGATCTCCTCAGACCTCTCCATCTCTATCCCTTTCACTACTCCTCTTTCCTAGACTCACCACTTTCTTCGCTCCTCGCATCTTTCTCTCTACCCCTCAGGCCAAGCCTACCCCCATACTGCCACCCACCTTCTCGGTCATCCGACCCATGAAGCGTGTGTCAGTTAAGGCCTTCGCCACCACTTTCTCTTCCCCTCCTGCACCTCTGGCTGACTCACATCCTGACACAGCCCTTTCCATGCTCCACTCTTCTATCTCCGATACTCTTGATGTACTTCCCACTGTCATGAGGATCCGCTTAAAGCCCAAAGCCTAGTGCAACTCTTGGTTTGACTCAGACCTCGTCACCCATAAATGCAAGTGCAGGGTGGCTGATAGGAAATGGCTGGCATCTTCTGCATCCTCTGACAAACTGGCCTGCCACCTGCTCCAAAGACAATACCGACTCTATCCGCACTAAGAAGAGAGCTCAGATCCAAGCCTGCATTTCTGTGGCATCAAACAACTCGGCCAAACTCTTTACAATCTGCAAGAAGCTGGCCAATCCTGCTGCAGTCGCTACCTCTCCTGTCCCCTCCCAGGCCCTCTGCACAGCCTTGGCTTCCCACTTCATCTAAAAAACCCAGGACATCTTGTCCACCCTTTCGTCCTCTCCTCCTTCTCCCTCTACTCTCTCCTCTATCTCTGGCCTTCCTGTGGCCACCTCTCCTCCCTTCTCTGGCTTTCCACTGTTCACCCCTGAAAAGGTTTCTAGACAAGTCTGATCTATGAAAGTCTCATCAAAACAGGTTCTTCCCTGTTCTTCCAAAACCATCAAGAACCACATTGACACCCTTGCTCCAGCCTTGGTCGACTTCTGCAATCACTCTTTCACCACTGGACCATTCCCTTCTCCCCTAAAGCACTCTCTTGTGCACCCTCTACTCCAAAAACCCTCAGCTGACCCCTCTTGTCCGGCTAACTATCGCCTAATCTCCATCACTCCTTTATTGGGCAAACTCTTGGAAAAGCTGGCCATATCCCAGTGTATCTTCACACTGAATCTGTTGATTGTCTCCATGACCATCAGTGTGGCTTCAGAGCAGCCAGAAGCATGGAAACTGCTCTCGCAAACATCTGTGAAGACCTTCTCTATAACCTTAATTCTAATCACCCCTCTGTCCTCATTTTACTTGATCTCTCTTCTGCCTTTGACACGGTCAACCATGCCATCCTGCTCAACCGGCTCCGTGACAACCTAGGTATCACTGATCAGGCACTGGCCTGGCTGATCTCTTTACTCTCGGACCAACACTCCCAGGTCCAACTTGGGTCCTTCCTCTCCTTCTCTCCTCACATCCTTGACGTCTCTAAGAAGTCAAAATACCAAATGCACCTCCTCAGAGGTATTCTTCCTTTCCTCACCTTCCCCAAGAACCTCACTCTCTCCAGAGCTCTGGTTCTCTCTAGGCTGGACTACTGCAACAGCCTCTTTTTAAATCTGCCTGCCTCGACTCTCCGTCCTCTACAACTCATACAGAACAGGACTGCGAGACTTGTCCTTGGCCTCAAGCCCAGGGATCGTATCTCTCCACCTCTGAAATCCATTGGCTCAAGAATCAAGTTCAAGACCCTTTGAATGGTCCACAAGGCCATCCTGGGGCCTTGGACCGCAATACCTCCAACTCTATCTTCAGACATATCTTCCTACTCAAGCTCTTCGCTCTTCCACCTCCAACTCCTTGAGAGTCAGTCGCTTCTCCAAGCAACAAGTTGGGGGCAGATCGCTCTCTTCAGCTGGCCCCTCCCTCTGGATCCGCCTCCCTGCCTCTCTGAAACTTGAGCAGAACCATCTCCGGTTCCAGAAGCACCTCAAGACCTTCCTCTTTGCTTCTGCCTTCTCTCTTCCTTTCCCTGCTGATCTCCTGTCTGTTACTGCACTGGTCACCTGGCTACCCCCTGAATTTCGGGCCCAGGTCCCTACCTGCCCAGTTGCACACCTGCATTGCACTTGGGTCTGTATCTGCAAACTCTACAGTCCCCTTACATGCACTTATTAGACACCTGTTGTCTGCACTTTTAACCCTTGCACTTGCCACCTGCTGGCCACACTACTTGTTGTTTTTGATACAGTGTCTGGCACTTGCCCTTCCTCCCCCTCCCCTGGCACTTTTTCCCCTCCCCTCTGCCCTGCACTTGGCCTAGTAAGATCGTTGTCTTTGTCCTTCCTCTGGTTCTCCTCCCTTGCCTCATCACACCTTGATACACTTGTGTATAGGTGTGTTATACATGTCATATCATATCATGTGATTGTGCTCCAAAGCAAATGAAAAATGGATGTGCTTTCCTTTTTCTGTCCAGCCTATCACCTTGTCAAAAAAAAGTACACTTTCATTAGTTTTAAGTCAGGCTGGTTTTTTTCAGTGTCGTCCAGCTTTATGCTATTGATTAGCAGGTCATTTTCTCCACATTGCTAGGGCATTTCCCTCATATCTCAGACAGTCTCTCAAAATAAGAACTGTTTATCTTCATCACTATAATTTACAACTTTGTATCAGGGCTCCTCCATGAGCATGCAGGGAATAAGATACCAGAAGTAATCCAAAAAGGAGTATACACCTCCGGCATTGACTCCCTCAACCGACTAGTTCGCCTTCCATCCACAGGGCACCTGTGAGGCCCGGACAGGAATTTCATAAAAGGGGAACCTGCCGTCCAAATCTTCTTCACACATGACTCTGCACACAGATCTCCACAGGAAACGCTACGGTCTTCTGTCTAGTGGCTGGAGTAGCCAAGAGTTCGGGGGTCTGGACCTGGCTAAGGTTGATTAGACTGCAACCATCCGCACTGCTACCAAATGTGCTCTAGCACCTTGAAGCGTCTTTCGTGCTTGATGGAATTACAATAATAGATCTCAGACCAAATAATCAGACAGACTCGAAGAATATGGCAAAGTACTACTTTGTTATCAATTGAATAAAGCTGGGTCAACTGGCAGAAATTGCATGGGACTGATGCTTGCACACTCACAACCAGATTTTGATTGCATGGAGGTCTTATACCCCAATAAGCATCCTCTATGAAGTTGTTCTGCATGGCAAAATACAAAACCTATCAAGGGAAGGTATTGGTGAACATTTAAGGATAAGTGCATCATTGGCTACCCCGTATCTATAGGGCACACCTTAAACTACTTCTAAATATGTATAATACTGATTATAGTGGAAATAACAGCAGTAAATTGGCTTCTGCAACATTGTATGTTAGGTTGTCTCCCCACCCCATTCATTGGTTGGCATATTATCCCAACCTTGGACTTTTGGCTCCATAGCAGCATGTATGTGAAACGAAAAATAGATGTTTGAATCCCATCAGACTACTTCCCATATTCCCAATTAGTTCATCATCTCTCATCGGTAGGCTATCAGCCGAAGTCTTCCATTTGTAGTTGACCTTGTGCCTGCTCACTGCCCTGGAGCATTCAAGGGAGTGTGAGCACACCACTATCTTAGCTTAAAGCTCTAATGAATAGCCTTTGTTTTCAACTTTTGAGTCACAAGTGAAGAGACCACAAATGTGCCCATATCATCCTTCCATTCATGCGATTTAATTCCATTTATGCAAGGTATTGTTGCTCCTCTTGGCCTCTAGAGACTTTCTCACTCTATCTCATGTGAGCTTTGTACATTTTTAATTGACTAACAATTTGGCTCTCACAGATGTTTTCGTCTTCTTCCATCTATGAAGAATGTCCCCTATTCAGAGCTCATCCATGTACTCCTTTTGTGCTCTGTGCTTATCCTTTGAAAATAGCATTGTTAACTCAAGGCTAACCTTGACTCATCATCAGATCTGCACACAAAACTGTTTTCATGCATTTCCAGATTCTTACAGCCTCTGCCTGTCTCTGAGGTAGCTTGCTAAAATTCAACGCAAGCCAGTGTCTATTTTCCTGGTATGGCTGTCCTTGCCACGTTATATATTCCTCTATAGCAAGCTTCTATACGTTGTCTTTCTACCTTGCATTACTGCTTATTTACAGTTATTTTCTTTAGATCCATGATTTCTTTAGCTTTAGCTACATGTTACTCTTAGTGCTGCAGTTACATCGTTACTTAGTATTTTCCTATCGTTTCAACATAGGTTCATATATCTCCTTCATGACATCGCATTGTCCTTTTCAGATTTCATCTTAAGGTACGTCTATGATGTCCAAAGGTGTGTTCTGACATCTTGGCAGGCAACATCCTTCCATGTAGTATTCTTCCATACGACATCCTTCCACACTCTCAGTGCGAAGGTACATTCTATATGGCTGTCTGAATGCATAACATACACTCGTATCCTGATTCATGGAATTTGTGCGGCAAAAAATGGGGATTTGTGCGCCATTCTGCCCGCAAATCCCCATTTGTTAAACGGGGATTTGCAGGCAGAATGGCGCACAAATCCCCATTTTTCGGCGCACAAATTCCATGAATCACCCCCTCAATGTGGTATAGGAACGATGTGGGGCATCCCATCTATGGCATTTCTCTGACTGTTCCAATAAGACAGCAGTGTGAGTGCAGGAACTGGCCGGATAGCGCCAATCTGCTTCCAGACAGTACTGTGTTTTTATGAGTTTAATTTTCCTCAGTCCCAGCAAGCACCCGAGAGCCTGGCTCACTGACCTTGTATCTGCTGGTCCTTGTTCCCATTGACTGCTGCCTCCTGGGAACAGTCTGCTTGCCAGCACCCCGTTGCCTCAGAGCACTCATGCAAGTTTACGCTTGCCTGCCACACAGGGCCTGTCAATGTTGAACCCATGTGATTTACTTACCTGTGGTTCTCACCTCATAACTGTGGTAAGGTGGTTTCGCTCACATTATACTACAATATTTAACTTGTGCTCCTCTTGCCTCACTGTCCCAAAGCCCCTTCATATCCCCCTTGATTGCCCCCACCCGAACTTTTCCCCAGGCTCCTCAAGCTGCATGTGCGCCTTAGACATCTTTATTACAGCTGTCAATGATATCCTGTCTGATCTAGGGCTGCCCTGCCCTGCTCCCATCATTCCTGCATCTGGTAGTTATGTCCCCCTTGACAGCACCTTCACTGCATTCCCCTGTTTGATCGATTTATCAATCAAAACTGTTTTTGCCACCCTTTCTTTTCTTACAGTTTTGGACATTCTTACTCTTGTTACTCTGTCCATGTCCCCTCCCTCCTCTACAACCCGTTTGGAAGTGCTACCAGTCATAGGGCACAGAGTTCTTCTCTCACTGCATTCAATCCTTTCCCGGTCCATGTGCTCATTGTAGCACATGATACCTGATAATCTGCAGCCACTTGGCACTAGTGGCTGCTTGTACCCCAAGAGCAATAGTGAGGCAAAGAAGATGGATGCTTTAGTGAACAGTCTGAAGTGGTGTGGGATGGCATCCAAACTTTGTGAGACCTTTTTGTACAAGAAATGACGGCTCCTTTTCTTCCTATTCATGGTGTTCTCCTGTCCTCCTGGTGACATTTGCTCTCTCACCATCTTCCTTGGCTGTAATGCAGTGTAGTCATTGAAGGGTAGTAAATCTGCTCAAGGCACAACCAATGCAGGGCTGTGGAGCGTGACAAGGAAGCACATCCCCCCCCAGTCTGGAGGCAGCTGGTCATATGCTTTGGATCCACAGGCCCACCAGTGGTCCATCACCACCACGGCCCCACTCTACAATGCCAGGATGCTCATTGTCTTCTCACAGCCAGTGTTCACCCCCACTACTGTTGGCTGTGGGGCCCTGAAACACAAAGAGAATTGTGTAAAATGCTTTATGTGAACTGGTTGATGTCTCTCATATATTCACATCAAAGCATGTTTATTTTCATTCCACACTGACCGACAACACTCCTTTATCTTTCTCTCCATATCTTCTTCAAATCCCACTATCCCCTCAGTACGACACTGTGCCCTTCCCATTTTCCACTGTGAAACACTGAACCCTGTATTCTCATCTGGGGTCTGGTGTGGTACCATGCAATAGTGTGTCCCATCACATTTTTACAGTGTATTCTATTATGGGTTGTGAACAACTGCTCCCCCCTTCTTGCCCCCTCTGTTTCATTTTCTAGTATCATGTGCATAGTGGCTTAACTTATAGACATGCTCTCCAGTTGTATATAATTATCAGCGTATACTTCTTCCACTTTGTATATGCAATGAACATCTACCGTTCGCCCCTGAAACAGACCACAGGTCTTACATAAGGACAGGTGCATTATGCATCTATCCTCTCCTACTAATGATTGTTTTGGTATCCCTGTAACGTGTGGGACTAGCGAGCACACATAGCAAGTGCCATTAGCCCCCTCTCACCTCAGATGTTTTATTTCCTCATACCACATGTTCCCAGATGATGTGTCCTGCACCTGCCAATTCTTTCATGAAATGTGTCTCCGCTGAACACACTTACATTAGTTCACCTACTGTTTTCATTTTCTTTAGGCATGCTGCAAGACTCTTTATGCAAAAGAAACCATAAGCAAAAGAGAAACAGCAGAAAAGTGCAAAACAATCCTACTTCTACCCATGGCACAACTTTTATTATATTTTCACCCATTACCCCTACTGTTTGTATGCCCATTGCCCTCCTCTTCAACAGGCCTACTGTAGTCTTATAACAGAAAAAAGTGTTAGCTAAAACTGATGTATACTCCCCATCAAGTTGGTCCCCTCTGTTCCTTTACAGACAGGGCAAGGCTGTTGTCTCTGCGAATGTCCAACATGATTTTTACTGCTGTGGGTGTTGAGTAAACAACTTTGTGGGGCACAGTAAACCTAGGTTCCTGAAATCACACATGAAATTGAGGATGAAAACCTTATCTCCTCGATAGAGGGGCATCACTTGTGGAAAGGTGTCCTTGTTGTGTGTACTTTCCGGCATTGTTTCGCTGGTCAGCCATCTTGTTTGTTGCTGAACCTGATGAGACACGTATTTCAGAGCTTTAGTGAGTTCAGTCAAATATGCATGGAATTCTTCCCCCAGAACCTCTGCTGTTGTGTTAGCATCCGAAATTGTAAGTACAGGAGAGGAAGGTGTATGCATTCTCCTGCAAGTAACAATTTCATGCAGAGTCAAATAATGAGCCACGCTAGTATGAACAACACGCATGTGCCTATACGAGGTACATCTATCTTGCATAACAACGTAGTCAACATGCAAGTGCCGGAAAAGCCCCTCTGTTCGCAGTAGTATTCCTCGTACTGTCTTCAATGTATGGCCTGCCAAAAACTGTTGGTATCCCAGGCAGTTTTCTGTAAACTCTGCAACCAAGTCATGGAGCTTTGGGACAAATCACCCCTCATGTTTCTCTGCCACCACGTGTTCTTTGGACATGTGGGAGGGAAAAAGGAGCTGCTCCAACGCTATTGCCAACAATCTTCTGGGCATCCCAGGTCTCTCTCTGCTGTTGTGTCTCGACACTATGTCAGTAGGAGAGAGAGAGCACCCCTGCTGTACTCATAGATCCTTTTCTTCCTTGGGGGCTTCCCTCTGTATGTCAAGTATCTGTGCATTGGGTAGTGTGTTAAAATGCTGTCTTTTCTCACCCATTATTCATTTTTTCCCCTGCATGCATCATATGTACCCTTTAATTTGCATCTGGGCACAACCTAGTTCTCGCTTCAGGCAGATAGGCCTCTTCTTTTGCTGATTTGTTGGCCATGTGGTTCCCCTGAGAAATGAAACCCTTTGTTGGTGGCACACTTTATTAATGCTACCTCCACAGGGAGTGTTAATGCCTCAAACAGTTCAATTAGTAATTCTGCATGTTGTACTGCGGACCCGTCGCTCCTTCTTAATACTTTTCTCTCCCATCGGCCAAGCCCTGAATGTATGGTCGATGCAACATTAGCAGAATCTCAAAAGATGTTGCCCATGTGTCCTTCTGCAATGGGGCCGAGAATTCTGAAAAGGCACAGAACAAGCTGGTACAGAAAAAAACTTGCTAAATTTGCATTAGTGTTTTCTGTACCAGCATGTTCTCTGCCTTTGCGGCATTCTCAGATATTTGTCTCTCACTCTCCTGCTTTCTTTTGCAATAGTGCACTATGGTAGCCTGTATTTCTGGACATCCCTTTGCCTCAATTCCAACTATTCTGTCTAGGGAAACCTGAACATCCGAGGGGAGTCCCTTAACCAATATATGGTAATACAAAGGAATGTATTCAACTCAAGGTTTCCGCATCTCTAAGGTCCAGAGCTCTTTGATCTGTTGCATATATTCTGTGGGATCCTCATCTGGCTTCAATTTACAGGTCATGACAGCCCCTAAATCCAAACTATCTGGTTACATGCTCCTTAACACTTTCCACACATGGATGCGACAAATGTTAAACAGTGCTCCATTGTGTACATTGGTGCTTAACTTCAACCCATTGTACCCCGCTTGTTCCCATATTTTATCCCTCCATTTGCCTATTATTGATGCGAATAAACCTTTCATGTCCCCTATTGCTAGTGTCACCTACGTTGTTTGTTTTTCAAGTGCATATATGCATATATCCACTTGCTTGCTCCCGCCATAAGGGAGGCCAAGCTACAAATGAGATTGTCTTTGTCCATTGTCTGCATGGTACATAGTGTACATCTCCTCTTCCCTTCTCCAACAAAGGCATTTACATCACCCCGGGCCCTGTTTCTTTTCTCCCTCTCTTTGCCTGTGCCAGTCCCATCTTCACTTCCCCCCTCCGGCTGCGGATGATGGTAGACCAGTTCCTACTTTGCTCCCCCTGGTCTCATTTCCTCCTCTGCTTTCTCCCCCTTTCCTTATTTAGTACCCACTGTTCATCCTCCTCGCTGCCCTCCTCTCCTTATTCATCTTCGTTGGACACAACAATGCCCTTGTCCCATGTTAATGTCTCCTCCTCACCCCTGCCATGCTCCTCATTATCTAATTGAAATGTTATCCTCCCTAAAGTCCACCCTTGTCCTTCCTCTACATTCTCCATTTCTTTATCTTTTCTCTGCATCTCCTTCTGTACTACTCTCTATGCGTCATTAAACAAAGCATCCACCTGTTGTAGTGTGCTTCTTTCTATGTCTGCCAGATACTTATTGTTTCCCCTGTCCAGTTTCTCCCCTCGTCTCGCCTCCCTGCTTTTCTTTTTTCCCTTTTCCCATTCCTCTCTGTCTGGGCATACCTGTTGTGGGTTTATATACCCTGCTGCATGACTTAATGCTGAGTATGCTCCGTACTATGGGTGCAGGGCACTGGGCTGGTCTGTCACATTGTTTGTCTTATTGCCCTGTTTCATGGGCTCATCCCTTTTCTCCCCGTAGAGCTTCCACAGGCCTAGGATTTTTTGTCTGCTATTAAGTTAAGAACCTTTATACTTTTTGAATATATATGAGAACACGTGTTCTATTATCTTGCTGTTGAACGTTCCCTCCCCTGCCCACGCATGGAATCACAGTCCTGCAGTGTCTTGGACCGATTGAAAATTGTATCTCAGTATTTTGTTGTGATATTTGGGCAGTTTTTCACACATGTGATTGAGGGGACTATCCCGGAAAGCCATTATCCAACCCTCTCTCCTCTCTCCCCTTCTATGTCCCTAAAAGCCCCTTCCCCTTTTTCTATTCACCCTTGTTCCCTTTGCTCTATTTTTCCCTCCTTGCGCCCTATTCAAAATCTCTAGCTCTCTCCATAGGCCTGCCCACACTCATCCACCGTGCACACCGGCCCTCTCCATAGGCCCGTCCACTCACTCCGTGTTAGAATACCAAGGGCCCTCTCCACAGGCCCACCTTTACCTATGTTAGTGTAAGTGGATGCCAGACCACACACTTCTTCCAGGCTGGTGTCCACTGCTACAATGCCAAGCGCAATATTATACACCCGGTACCTTAGGCGCCGACCATTCCACCTTGGTCGAGACCACAAAAATGAAAAAAATCCAATCACTTCTAATAGATCACCATGAACGTTCCGACATTACTATTTTATAATGCGCTTCCTTCGCCACTTCAACAAATAAACGCAAATAACACCCGTCTCTCCCAATGACACAACTATACAATCACCTGCACTATGTGCTACTCCCATCTAAAAATGTCCACCACTTTCTATGCACCTTTCTGCTCTAACGCAGACGTGCCCATCACACATTCACTCCCTATGGGGTAGATTGTACTACAATCTACGTCTACTATGGCCGATGGTCCTCCCTGCTTGAGGATGCATCCTAAACGCATTAATGAGAATTCCGCCCCCTCGGGGGCATGCAACCATGACACAGCGTGTTCATGCATGGGTTTACTCACATGTCCTAGAGATCCTCGAGCCCCCACGTCACCAAGCCTTCCTTGCTGGCTCGCTCCTCCTCCTGAGTGCGGGCGGCACTCGGGACTAGGCAGACATTTGTGAACTCGGCATCTGCAGGGCCTCCACTGTGGTACGTATAGAACTGTTTTGCAGTCACTGAACCCACGTCACCCCAGGAGGGAAGCCGGAATACCCTCAGTTGGCCAAGGGAACTGAGTATCTCGCATGTGCCTACAAAATGTATCAGGGGTCCTCCACAAGCATGTAGTCAATAAGATACCAGAAGTAATCCAAGAAGGAGCATAAACCAGGCAAGAAATATGATATGCATGGTGTGATATCATATGATATCATATGATATGGCATTCGAAACACGCCTATACGCAAGTGTTTCAAGGCGCGACGAGGCAAGGGAGGGGAATAGAAGGATAACAAAGACAACAATCTTACTAGGTCAAGTGACATTGAGATCACCCAAGCGCAGGGGAGGCGGTAGGGGAAAAGTGCCAGAGAAAGGGGAGCAAGGGCAAGTACCAGAAACAGGATCAAAAACAACAAGTAGTGTTGCCAGCAGGTGGCAAGTGTGAGGGTTAAACGTGCAGACAACAGTAGTCGAATAAGTGCAGGTAAGGGGACTATAGGGCTTGCAGATACAGTCCCAAGGGCAGGGGTAGCCAGGGGGCAGTGCAGGTGTGCAACTGAGCAGTCAGGGACCTTGGTCTGAATTCAGAGGGTGGCCAGGAGGCCAGTGCAGTAACAGAAAGGAGATCAGCAGGGGAGATAAAGAGAGAAGGCAGAAGCAAAGAGGACAGTCTTGAGATGCTTCCGGAACCAGAGATGGTTCTGCTCAAGTTTCAGAGAGGCAGCAAGGCTGTTCCAGAGGCTGTTCAAGAAGCACCAGCCAAAGAAAGAGAACTGCTCCCAACCCGTTGCTTGAAGAAGCAACTGACCTTCAGAGAGTTGGAGGTGGAGGAGGGAAGATCTTGAGTAGGAAGATATTTCCGAAGAGAGAGTTGGAGGTATTGCGATCCCAGGGCCCATAGGTCCTTGTGGACAATGCAGAGGGTCTTGAACTTGATCCTTGTAGCCATTGGGAGCCAATGGAGAGATTTCAGGACTGGAGAGATACGATCCCTGGGCTTGAGGCCAAGGACAAGTCTTGCAGTCCTGTTCTGGATGAGTTGTACAGGATGGAGAGTAGAGGCAGGCAGATTTAGAAAGAGGCTGTTGCAGTAGTCCAGCCTAGATAGAACCAGAGCTCTAGAGACAGTGAGCTTCTGTGGGACAGTGAGGAAAGGAAGAATACTTCTGAGGAAGTGCAGTTGGTAATTTGACTTCTTAAAACGTAAGAGATGTCAGGTGAGAAGGAGAGTGTGGAGTCAGAGATGACCCCGAAGTTCTTAGCCTCACAGGTGGGAGCAAAAGAGGGCCAAGGGAGGCCAGCCAGAGAGTGACAGGAAACGAAGGTGCAGGTGTGCCGATGAGGAGGATCTCAGTTTTACTGGCATTAAGGCAGATATCATTGGTGGCACACCACTCCTGGATTGCAGACAGACACTCCAGAATCAGAGAGGGAAAAGAGGTGGCAGAGCAGAGCCTGAAAGCAAGCTGAGTGTAATCCGCATAGTACTGAAAGTTGGAGCCGAGAGCATCAATGCGGTGGGCGAGAGGTGCCAGGTATTGAGATAGAGCAGAGGAAGGACCCAAGTTGGACCTGGGAAGGTTGGTCCGAGAGTAAAGAGGTCAGCCAGGCCAGAGCCTGATCAATGATACCCAGGTTATCACAGTGCCGGTTGAGCAGGATGGCATGGTTGACCATGTCAAAAGCAGGAGAGAGGTCAAGTAAGTTAAGGAAAGAGTGGTGATTATCAACAAGGTTAGAGAGCAGGTCTTCACGGATGTTCAGGAGAGCAGTTTCTGTGCTTCTGGCTGCTCTGAAGTAAGACCGATTGTCATGGAGACAACCAACAGCTTTTGTGTGAAGATTAAGCCGGGAGATGGCCAGCTTTTCCAAGAGTTTGCCCAGTAAAGGAGTGATGGAGATCGGGTGATAGTTAGCTGGACAAGAGGGGTAGATTGAGGATTTTTTGAGAAGAGGGTGCATAAGAGAGTGCTTCAGGGGGCAAGGGAAGGATCAAGTGCGGAAAGATTGGTTGCAGAAGTTGGCCAGGGCTGGAGTGAGGGTGTCAATGTGGTCCTTACTGGTTTTGGAACAACAGGGAAGGACCTGTTTTGAAGAGACTTTCATAGATTGGACTTGTCTAGAAACCTCGTCAGGGGTGTACAGGAGAAAGGCAGAGAAGGGAGCATGAGAGGTGGCCACAGGGGGGCTGGACGTAGAGGGGAGAGTAGAGGGAGAAGTGGGAGAGGATGAGAGGGTGTACAGGATGTCCTGGGTTTTAAAAATGTAGTGGGAAGCCAGGGCTGTTCAGAGGGCCTGGGAGGGGACAGGAGAGGGAGACACTGCAGCAGGATTGGCCAACTCCTTGCAGATTTTAAGTGTTTGGCCAATTTGTTAGATGCCGCAGAGACGCAGGCTTGGATGTGAACTCTCTTCTTAGTGAGGACAGAGAGTCAGAAGTAACGTTGTTTATTACAGCTGTGCAAGCACAGATCAAATAGCAGAGTGGAATAGAACTGATTGATAGGAGCTGACAACACCGCCCAAAGCGGTCAGGTCTTTTATAGGGTTAAAACGTTATTTGCATAGTTAGTACCGGTTGTGATGAATGTTGCAAAATATTAGACATCCTACTAAGCTGATTGGCTGGATTACGTCAGTCCCCTATAACTAGACATATCTTAATCAAAGATGATTAGAGAAAGCAATCTTGACCCCTTTCTTCATCACCTTCCCTGTGGCACCACATTCCTACCCGCTCTGCTCCCCATGCTTCTCTTCATTTGTTATTTGTAATCGTGCTCAACTCCAGAACTTTATTAACCTGCCATTGGTCAGCACACATAAGATACACAAGACATCCTGAACCTGTGGGAAGTGAGAAATGCACATGACATTCAACCAATCAGGGGTCTTGCAAACATCTGTGAGAACACAATATTCTAGTTGCCTTTCAGGGACACTAAAACTCATCTTCTCACTGTCTCTTTCCATGATCATCTGCTCGTCCCACATCCTTCTTCCCAGGCCCACCTGCCAAGGGGCAATTTGAAACTGCTGTGGTTTTATGAGTTTAATTTTCCCGTCCCAGCGAGCGCCCGAGAACCTGGTTCACTGACCTTATATGTATCTGCTGGCCTCTGCCCCTCCTGGGAACAGTCAGCTTACCATCACCCTGTTGCCTCAGAGCACTTGTGAAAGTTTATGCTTGCCCACCACTCAGGGCCTGTTAGTGTTAAACCCAAGTGATTTACTTACCTCTGGTACTCATCTCATGATGGCAGAAAGGTAGTTGCCTTCGTATTATGTTACCACATTTATCTCGTGTTCCTACCCCACTCTTCCGAAGCCCCCTCATGTCCCTCCTTGAGCACCCCGTCCCTGATCTTGTCCCTAGACTTCTTGAACTGCATCTGTGCATTAGACACCATTATTACAGCTGTCAGTGGTATCCTGTCCTGTCTACGGGTGCCCCGTCCTGCTCACATCATTCCTGCAGCTGTTAGGTGTGACAGCACTGAATCAGCACCTTCAATGCAACTGTAACATGTGGAATTGTAGGCGTTTTATTGGACTTTCATTGTAATGTTGTAGAATCTATGGGAAACTGTTATTAGCAATCCCATTTGTTTTTAATTGAGTGCATAATGAGTTTTATGAATTATGCTGTTTTATGGAAAACCATTTTCTGCAATAAAATGATTTAGATTGGAAAAATGATAGACATTTATATATTATATATATTCAAGGAAAAACATTATTTGCAGAGACGTTAAGCTGAGCAATACATTGTTTAAAAAAATGTGAAATTCAAGGAAAAACTTTAGTTGCAGGGACATTAAGATTTTTTGTTTTACTTTTTTTCTTCTTCTTTAAAAAAAATGTTATTGTCTTTTTACCGTTTTCTTTTTTCTGATTTTACATTTTCCTCCACAGTTGGACATTTCAATATGTCTGACCATGAGAACAACAGCAGCAGTGATGACAATGTCATCAGGGTCCCTAATCCATCGCCACCCAGGAAGAAAGCCACAGGAATGAAAAATCTGGCAGACAGTTGGCGATATTTCAAAGTCAAACAACACTGCTATAAAAAGGAGGCAGCAGATGTAAAGTGCACATTGTGCATGAAGACTCAAGCCATGGATCATCAAATGTGTCGTCCCAAAGCCTTGGAACATAGGTCAAGATCAATCAACTAGTGAGAGTTAATTGGGATGATGTGGACGACACTTATCGGAAATCACACAAACACCACCAACTTAAAATGCATTGGGCATTATTGTACAAAAATCCTCTTCAGCACCTGCATCCACTAGTGGGATGTCACAACACTAAATGAAGCCTCAACTTCTGCAACAGTGTCAACTGCACCTACCGGGTCCCAATGTCTCAGAAATGAGTCATGTGTGAACTATTCCACAAATGGGTAGCCATGGCAGGTGCCACTACTAAGGATTGGTAGAAGTTAATATCTCAACACCAGATCACTGATGACATCACATGTCTCGCTCCCTCTTTTTCTGCCCACTGACATATGTAGGGCAGGTGGTTTTCTTCACTGACAGTCAGGAACTAAACATTCAAAAGGTACTATATTTGTAGACCTTACCCTTCTCATATGTTCTTACACTACTTTCCTAAGGGTTCAGTCACATTATATGATACATATAAATAGGCGAAGAAGCAGGCCTGAAACACAGCAATCATTTCTGTGCATGAACATAATCAGTTAGGTTATGAACATTTTTTGGTAATACTGCTGCTTTTTTGCTAACTTTACTTTCCCTGTGTACGGTATATTTATGTGTGTTGTGGTTTCTTTATGTTTTGTGTGTAGTAGTACAAATATATATGAAGTGAGGCGGTATTAGCTACTTATTAAATGTTTCGCAGTACGCAAAACCTGGAAACTAAAGCATTCATCATTTTACTATTGAAAATGGCAAACAATTATATATTGCACCTCTATGGTGCTTTGCTGCAGACAAAATGCCTACGTTTGTTCATGAGTTGGTTCCTATACTGGAAAGAACTGTGTACTTCAATGGTGTTTATTACAATGGATTGTGTAATGAATTATGTATCTCATGATAGTTCTCCCAATGACCTCTGATAGTTTTCTGCCAACATTATATTGACAATCCCTTGGGGAGGCTTTTCGTGAAAAGTAAATGCGCATATAATGTCATCAGTGTTGTGATCAATGACATTTGTGATGTCATCTTTGATGCCATGGGTGTTAGTCTTAGCAGTGCACAGTGGTTGGCCGAGTTATGGTTGCTTAGCTTACCATAACTGGCGAATTTCTGGGGGTTTTCGGTTTTACTTGTAACCATAGTGTAGATAGGGTGTTGTTAGTGCAAAGTAACTGTAACGTCCCTGTAACAAAAGTATTTGCACTGCATTTGCTTGGTTGTTCTTAGGGCAACTGAAGCATAACGTCCGTTTACCAAAGTTTTTCCACTGCATATGATAGGTTTTTAGTAGGGCACTGTAACCAGGACCTTCCTTTAGCATAGTTTTTTTTTAGCAAAGGGCATATGTTTTTAGTAGCGCAACTTAACCATAACGTCCCTATAACAATGTTTTTTGTTATTGAATTTCATAGCTTTTTAGTAAGGCACTGTAACCGGAACATTGCTTTAGCATAGTGTTTTGTGTAAAGGTGATAGGTTTCTGGTACTGCAACTGAACCATAACATTCCGTTAACAACATTTTGTCACAGATTCCTTGGCTGTCCTCATGACGAACTTGGTGAAAGCCCAAATTCCCCTCTGTATGTATCCATTTGTGCTACCCCTTCTCTTTCCTAATAGTGTTGGTGTATCTTAGAAATTGAAGGTGTACATGTGAAGTGTTGGTGAGTGTGTGAGTGGTTTCTCATTTTGTGGTAACAATGCATGGTGAGTCTGTGCCGCACATTACTGTCCGAGATGATGTATGTGCAATCACAATGCAGGTATCCATAGGACTCCAGTACTGGCCGCATTGCTGCATCTTCTAATGCACTTTTAATTAGGTGTGGGAGCGCACGTCTGTCCGTTGCACAGCTATGCGCATGCATAGGGAATCCTCTGTGTGCTGGTAACACTGCCCCTGTCGCCAGCCCTACCGATTCATACAATAGGCTACCGCATTTGAAGTAGTCCTGGCGACTATGTGAGTTGCTGTGCAAACCTATCAATACATGGCTGCAGCACGCCGGGCTTTATGAGGCCCACTGGAAAACAAGGAACATCAACCTCCAGTGTAGGATGGCTGTGTTAAATGTTGCATTCATTTGATTGATCTGCTGCTAGCCTTTCCATGACCCGTGAAACAGACACACCGTCTCTGCACAGAGCACTGTGACGGAAAGTGTCAAGGGTTTGCCTGCCGGTCGTAGAGTTGGAGAAAACATTTCACTGCAGGTGTCACAGTTTGTAGTGAGTCTGCAAAATGGCAAAGGTGGTGCAGCTTCGGCACTCAGATACTAGTGCATGTAAAGCGATAAAAGGAAACAGCAGATTCTTCGGGGCGCAAAGAATATCAGTGGTGGTTAGAAAAGTAGTGTAGCCACATGGGTCTCGCAGAATAATAATCTTCCTCCTCCACGTAATTAAGCTGCATTTCTCGTTGTTGTAAGCATTCTTGTATTTCAGAATGTATTCATCTCCGTGAATGCTGGTACAACGGCTAATGCTGTACCATGAATTTTCCGTAATGCATGTGACGAGAACTGAAATCGAAGCACAAGGGACCAGTGGGCAGGGTACTGCCCTTCCAACAATGCAGTAGGGTAATTTCAGCATTCTCCACATCTGCAGCCGCCAACAGCAGGGACACTCCTGTAGGGAAGCAGGTCCTCACAACATCATTAAAGACCATATGCTGTGCTACAGACCCTTATCAGGCAAAGGGCATTGTATTGTGCATGTACTGTGATGCGCTATTGTACAGAGGGAAGGGACTTGGAAGGGCTTAGGAGCATGACAATGGCTGCCGCCTATTTAAGTGAGGGCCACCCAACATTTACCTCTCTGTGCACATCCCCTATATTATCCATAGGTGCTGCCCCTTCTGTACCGACCCTTACCTTCCGTTCCTTCTGTGTCATGTATTAAAAGACCAAAATAAATAGAAATGAACTGGAAAATGAGAAAAGTTAGGTAAAGAAAGCGCCTTTCAAAGTTCACCAATGGAATAACCAACAGATGGATGCAGGGCGCCGCACACCGTATACACTCCACAGAATGTGCGCTAAATAAAGGGAGGCGTGGCACTGTGGAAAACACTGTAGTGGAATTGGATAAAAAGGGCTTGCTGTTAAAAGAGGTGTTTTTATGTGTTGCAGTGCTTTTTGAAGAGTTTAAGTGCGCAAGACCTAGTGCAAAAATTCTTCCTGTACTTCCAAGAAGGGCATCAAGGCATTTTGGATAGTGCGTGCAGAAGTCTTAAGGGCAGGAATAGTAAGAGACACGCTATTTCTGGGAAAAACTCTTCATGCTGTTAAACGTCATATTCCCAATTTGTGAAGTACGACATTGGGACATGTCGTAAAAAAGCAGAAATAGACTTCTTCTCAATGTACCACGCTTTCTGCATTTCCGGAGCAAATGAAAAATAACGCAGCCACATCTGTCTCTGCGTAATGCGATAAACAATTATGCAGGTGATCGGAAAAAGATGCATGACCTGGGCAAGTGCCTCCTTCATCGCAAATGTCACTGAAAGTCGTGTAACATATTGTGTAATTTTCCCTCCACAATGAAGAACAGTAATGTTGACATCATCAAGCATCACCAAAGTCTCACAAAGATAAACCAACATCAGTCACTTCATTGTAGGTACTCCATAGCAGTACAAATCCACATGATACAATGCAAAATGAGCAACCATGGCACAGTGTTTTTCATTCACTTTCAATCAATGTTTTCAGAACTCCCCCAAAAAGCGTATGCTGTGGCTCCTAAAACACACAGCCATAACCGCACCTTCTGCATTTCTGTCGACAAATACACTGTGTACGACAGTCTGTGCATACAAACCACACCCAGAAACCTTATTGTGCAAACCCATAGCCTCCACAGGCCCATTTCTATGCCGCCATCAGCAAAAAAGGGGCGTATGTGTACACATGCAACCCTGTAACTCTCGCTATGTCCTTGGTCTTTTCATTTTGTGTGTGCACAGGAGTGGGGGAATAAATTGGAACCAGGGTAGGGGACTTCGTAAGTAGAGGTGGCTCTGAAAAAAGCCTTTTATTTTCTTTTTTTGTAAAGGTGCTTCCATAGAAACAACTTTTTTTGGGGGGTTTTGCAAGTTTTTTGTGTTTTGTAGTTCAGCTCACATTCTTACAATAGGGTCTTCAGTGCAGCCTGTAGATTGGAAAACAAAATGTCATTGCACTGGTCGACAAAGACATGCCATTCGCCTTGAAAAAGTGTATATATCAAGAACCAACATTGTAATTCTCACAAGAGAACATTCCAGCAACACTCAAGAAGTCACATATGCTTCTGTTGATAAGACCTCTTCTGACCTCTGGCTGGCGACAACATTAATTGGAATAGTCCCATACTATTCTTGGTGGTATACATGAGAAAAGCACCTTCGCAGTGGGAAAAATGTGCTTCACTGCTTTCATCAACTTCTTCAGTTGACAGTACACATGTGAACAAGGCATGGAACCCAAAAACAAGGCTTGGTAGTGCACGACCACAACATGTACAGTTGCAGAAGTGGCCACACATCAACATTCTGCAAGCACACCGCCAAAACAGCACGCATCAACACTGCACCACAAAGCCTCCACTCGATCCAAATTGAAATTGCCACAAAAGCCTTTTTGAAGGGCATACAGGAACAGATCTTCCACAAAGGCATCACCCACTACGAAAACTGTGCGTCTTTTCATGTCTGCCAGCCGCCCTACACAAAGTAATGAAAAAAACTATTGCTGCCCTTTCCTGTGATTCACAACCTGAGCACCTGTTTGGACAATCCCCACAGTCCAATTTCCATTGGCTGGCATGGTGAGAAGCGCAGAATGTAGCACGTGCACTTCCCAAAGTACCGCGAGTGCCGTGCCCAAGTAAAGCAGGTCAGTCCTTCTTCCCTTTCCACACATTTTTGTCCATCACTACCGCATTGGGTACCGTTAAATAGTTACACACGCATCCACCAATGACATCCAAGATTTTAGCATTTAACACTGTCACTTCTGTACAACGCATTCAGCCTCCAAGTGGCATGTCATTGGAACGCACATCCAGAAGAAAGTTGAGTGATAGCATGCAAGATTTGTGCATCAACATTCATCCACATGAGCACCCATCACCACAAAGTGGAGGTATGAATATTATTTCTGCAGAATGTGTACAACTCCGTTATAAGTGCCTGTGCGCACGGTATGTGCCACTGAGTGTCCCTTACATTCGTAAAACTTTTACTGTTTTTTTCTACTGTCATGAAGTGACACTTCAATTGTATATGTTTGCAATGTTTCCATTTACCCATATCACCCATTGTAATATTGAAACAGGAACTCTATTCTTTCGTTCGGACAATAGTGCACATTTTTTCCCCACTAACCCATGCCCTACAGAAATCATAAACATGTTCTCCAAAACCAGCACTGAATGTATATCAGCAACGTAAAGGAAGGTCCAAAAATCTCACTGTCTCCAAAGCTGTGGTTCTCTCTAGGCTGCACTATTGCAACAGCCTTGGTCTAAATTTGCCTGCTTCTACTCATTGCCCTCTGCAACTTATCCAGAAGAGGACTGTGCACCTCATCTTTGGCCTCAAGCCCAGGGATGGTATCTCTCTGGGACTAAAATGTCTGCACTGGTCCCAGGACCTGCAAGGAATAAGGTGAAAACCCTCTTCATTAGGCACCAGGCCTTCTGGGCCCTGGGGCTTCAATACCTGCAACTGTCACTTCCTAAATATGTCCGTGCTCGAGCTCTTCCCTCATCCACCTCCAACTCCCTCAAGGTCACTCTCTTCAGCAAGTAACCACTTGGTGGTAGATCTCGTTCTTTGGCTAAGGCCTTCCTCTGCAATAGCCTCCATGCCTTCCTGACACTTGAGGAAAACCATTACAGGTTCCGGAAGCAACTCAAAATCGTTCTATTTGCCTCTGCTTACCTCCTCCTCTCCCTTGCTGACTTACTGCCTGAAACTGATTCTGTACTGGTTACTTGGCCACCCTCTGATCTCGGACCAAGGCCACCTCTACCCACCAGTTGCAGCCCTGCACTGCCTTTCTGGCAAACCCCTCACTTGGAGACTGTTTGCTGTATACCTAACAGTTCCACCACCTCCTATTGTCTGGACTTATCCTTGCACTTGCCACCATCGGGCCATATTTTTACTTCTTGTCATTGTATCTTCTTCCCATGTACTGCACTTTCTCCTCCCCTCCCCATGCACTTAGCAATCCGAGTGCCACCTGGCCTATTAGGTTCGTTGTCTCTGTCTCCCCTCTGTTCCCCCTTCCTTTGCCTTGTTGCGCCTTGCAATACTAGTGTATAGGCGCATTATGAATGCCATATCATACAATTTCACATCATATCATACACTCATTGCATTCATGCCAACAGGATGCCTGCCACTTACCTTGTACACATCATAGTTTTTTTTTTCTGCAGTACCCCACTTACGACAACCTTTTCATAAATGATCACACAAAAGCACCACTGAATGCATGTTACCAACTTCAAACAAGTACATACAGTACATGCATCCAATTAGGATGCCTGCCCCCTACCTTGCACACTTCCACCATAGGACTCTGCACTTTTTTGTACAAAGAAACCTTCTGGTACAGTTTGTGCTTACACAGCACAACCACAAACCTTATTGAGCAATGCCTTAGCCTCCACAGTCCCATTTCCATGGCTTCCATCCTGAAAATGTCTGTATGTGTCACATGTAATCCTGAAACTACCGCAGAATCCACTGAGATTTTATGCCAGGAAGGGGGGGAGTGTGAACCAGGGTAGGAGTGTGGGTCTTTAGTACTGTGTCAGAAAAGATATATATATTTCTTTTCTTTTTTTGTCCTGTTTTTGGTATGTACGTGTTGCATACACTTTTATTTGTATCTCTTTCAATGAGTTTCTGTTTGTTTCTCCTCATGATATTTCTACCAACTGCAGGTGAACGCTTCTCTTACATTTCTACAGGATTCTCTGCAATGATTTGTGCACAGTGGCAGACAAAACAGCATTGCCTTTGAAGGTAAAAAAAATGCCATTTCCTTGGAACCACTGCGATTCTTGCTCGTTAATGCTCTCATAGTCGGTGCAGAACATCTCAGCACTGCACGTAAAGTCACAAATGCTTCTATTTATGAAACACCTCCCGACACCTGGCTGTGGACAAATTACACCGGCATGGTCCCATGCTCCTCTTGGTAGTATGGATGAGAAAATCACCTTGGCAGTTGGAAAAATCTGCATCACTGCTGTCACCAACTTCTTGAGGTGATGGAACAAACTTCAGCATGACATGTACCCCAAATGTAGTGCTCCATAATGCACGACGAGTACATCAACAGTACCGACAGAGGCCACACATGTACAAAGGAGAACCATGGCACAGAAACCCCACTCATAGACTGTGCCCCAAAAATCCTCCACTCCTTCCAACTGAATGTTAGCAGCAAAGCCTATTTCCATGGCATACCTATGCAGATCTTGCACAAAGGTATCACCCATGATCAGCACTCTGCATCTCTCCATCCCTACCAACCTCACTGTATTGAGTTTTGGGGAATAATATCACCACCCCTTCCTATAAACCACACCTACGACACCTGATTGGGTAATTATCACAGTTCCATTTCCATGCCCACCATCCTTAAAAGGGCAGGATGTGGCGCGTGCACATTCCCAGCTACTCTGAGGGCTGAGCCCCAGTAAAGCATGGACAGTCCTTTTTCCATTTCCAATCCAGCCATGCATTCAAGGCGCTAGGCTCTCACGATACAGAACACACCATAGTGCACGCTATGTTTAAATGCTCATGTCATTTGCACTGCACTCCCCATCTGCAATTGAGCCTGCCAGTTTTCACCCTGGGCACATATTTGCATGCATGGCTGCATAACATTGTGTTGGATGTGCTGAACGGTATGTATGAGGCTGTGTACATTGCCCATATTTTACATGTGTACTGCTGAGCACGTTCTTTCATGTTGCAATATCTTAAAGCACTTCCTAAAGCAAGGGTCTTATAAGGGCCTAACCATAGCAAATGCAAATGGTGACATATGGCTCCCTGCTGTGCATCAGGGGCAATGATGTACACCATATGCTAATATACGCATAGCAGCTCACTTGTGCTGTTTTACCAAGTCAACAATATCCTCCACAACCATTGTGTAAAAGTCACCAACTTCAAATGCATGCAGATTGACAACTGCATGGCTGCATTATGTTGTAGTGGCTGTGATGAAGGCATAGGCTGTTGGGTGCATGGCCTTCATCCTACGGCCTTCAGCCATGCACCCAACCGTCTAGGCCTTGGCCACTCCCACCACAACACAAAAGAGCCATGCAGGCGAACATTTAGGCATGTGCCAGAATTCAGAAAGGCAACATAGGCATGAGCACTTCTTCCTAACTGCTGCACCATAAAGCAGGGATGCAAGCACACATGTTCCACCTACCATAATGCACAAACATACCACAGTGTTTGGCACTGCCACCCACTTCCATTCACAAGGCATTGTAATAATGCCAACCAAACAACACAATCTTCACAACATTGGTCCTGCTCCCAAAACTTTAGTACGTGTATAGAAGCAATACTGCATAGTGCAAACTGCAACACTTACTAATCTGTGCACTGAAGACTACCAAAGCACATATAAAAACCAGTTCAACCGTAACCTCTTCTATATGTACACTATTCCAATAGTGCACCCAGTGGACACACTGCATGACTGCTCACTACACCATCTCCACCCATAAACTGACAACTGTAGGATGTGCTAACAATCACCACATCCGTGCAACCAACAATGTGTGCAATGCAGCCAAACCACACACACAAAGCAACAATGTGGCAACTACTTGCAACCAGTGAACATACCTTTTCAACCAGTGGACATATTTTTCTGTGCGAGGGCGCCAGCCATGCATCAAAGGGGCTATGGACTTACCACACACAACACACCACAGTACACGCTATGTTTAAATGTTCATGTCATGTGGAATGCACTCCCCTTCTGCAATTGAGCCTGCTACCACTCATCACAGAAAGAAATCGCTGCTGGAGTTGTCATGCCATAACGAAGGCCTGCAATCTCCACACAAGGTTGTTGCCTGATGAAGTAACCGTAAATCGGCATAGTATGCACGGATACCGCTGGCACACCACCGTCTTCTTCTAATGAGATATATCACATGAAGCACTTCTCACTCCCCCACCCTTTCCATCCCTTCTTTCCACCAACAGATGCTGTAAACTATGTTTTCCAGGCTGCTGCATTGTCCCCGGATACAACTTGCTGGCGTTAACGAAAAGTATTGATGCACATCACAGCACCGCACACAGCAAGCAGTGCAATTAAAATGTTGACTTTGCAGCGAACAGGGAAATGGTACACTGGAGCAAAGCCAGATATGACTCATTTTAAAGGCAACACTGTTACATACAAGAGGCCCAGCCATGCACACAATGCCTAAGGGGCTTGGCACACACACCACAACACTATCCTCCGATACACCATGGCAGCGTTTCCAAAAACTTTGATGCACAGCATGCTTCCCTCCAGCCAACCACCAGCCATGTCCAGTGTTCACCTACATCATGCCGTACTGCAAGCCAATGACACTTCTGTCCACATTTCAGTTCTGTGCAACAAAAGCACTGGTCGGATTTCCACCAAACACAAAAAAGCATGCTTTCTGACCCAAGCTCCCGCACCTGTCGCATATTTGGTGTAAATCCATCCAGCCGTTCAGCCTGTAGCGGTGCGCAAAGGTTTTCCCCATTCAGTCTATGGAAAACAAATGTTTTGGGACCCCTCTTATAACTTTGCCCCCCCCCACCTGCACGAAACCACAACACAAAATTCAGGGCGGGCCATATACTTTGTTTGCAAATTTTGTTGAGGATTTCTCCAGGGGGAGCGAAGTTAAACGCCACCAAAAAAGTGGTCTTCCTATGAGTTTAGCAACTGAACCATAACTACACGGTTGTTTCTACAAGTATATCTATATGACAAGTTAAAAAACAAATTGAACAACTGTATAAATGAACATTATGTCAAAGAAAAACTTAAAAGAATAACAGTTTCAAAGAGAAGGGGTATCTACAGTGTGGTATAGATAAAATACATGCTCTATAATTACCTCAATAACAGTAACCATTTAGGTAACTACGAACTTGGGGGGTAATTCATGGAATAAATGTGCGGCGAAATCAGTGGCGCAAGCAGGCACAGGCGTGAAAAAGCCAGCGCATGCGTGCGAATCGCACGTGTGCGATTCATCGAAGGCCCTGCGCGTGTAATTTCCAGGATGTGCGCCAAATCCGTGTGTGGCGCACACCGGCGCACACATCATTTCCACATCCCGAACGCCGTGCACGATGCTCACAGCTAAAGTGCACACATCAAAAAGGGGGCGTAACAAGGGGTGGAAAACGCGGAATGGGGAACAACGTGTGAAAATAAAGTACAGCTGGGAAGTAAATGGAATGCCCACACACACGCGAACTACACGTATTCATGTAATCGAATAGGGAAATCCCATGCACATCAAAACACACGCACACACACAATTACGTCCGGCACACGAAAGCAGGCAGAAGCGCCCTCGCACAGCATAAAAGTGCGCGCAAACAACAAACAAGCATATACAGCTATGATGAATGTCCTGTTCCTCACAGGAGTGATCGTGGGACACCTCAGCAGGAGGAGAACAGCCAGGCCCCAAATTTTATTGCCCAGGACCAGCCTGTTTGGGACGCCTGATGACCAGGTCTATGATAGGTATAGGATTCCACCTCATATCATCCTAGAGCTGGTCAGGGAGTGGGAGGATGAACTCACATCACCCACCCAATGCTCCCAAGCATTGAGCCCCTTGGAGAAGGTGCTCAATGTACTGCATTTTTTGGCCACTGGGTCATTTCAGCGGAAAACTGCCATAGTGTGGGGGTGTCTCACAGGCCAAGCAGTCACGCTGCCAACACCAGGTGTTGGCAATCATCACTGCGTGCCCCTCAGTCCGCAGGGACATATAAATGCCCAGAACACCCGCAGAAAGGCAGGCCGTGGTCCTGGACTTCTACAGGGTGGCACACTTCCCCAAAGTGCTTGGTGCCATAGATTGCATCCATGTGGCCCTACGCTCACCTAGGGCCACTGAGCACAGCTATCGAAACCGCAAGCACTGGCATTCCATCAATGTGCAGGTGGTATGCGATGCCAAGGGAATCATCACCTCTGTATATGCAAACTTCCCTGGGTCCACCCATGATAGTTTCATTTTCAGAATGTCCGCCCTGAGCTGGGCCCTGGAAGCTGGGAAGCATGGCAACACATGGCTCCTAGGTGAGTACAAATGCCTGTGCACATGCATACATGTCACACACAGACAAATACAAAAGCCCCACTAATGATAACTATTATCACCTTACCATGGGACAGTGCTTACCCTCTGAGCACCTACATGATGACGCCCATACAGAACCCCACCACACCACCCCAGGTAAGATACAACACAGCCAATATTGCAACAAGGGCCATAGTGGAGCGCACATTCGGAGTGCTCAAGTCACGCTTTCGCTCCCTTGACCGCTCTGGTGGACAGTTACTATATGCACTCCCAGTAGTGTGCAGGATCATTGTGGCAGCATGTGTCCTGCACAATGTTGCAACACGGCATGGCGTACCGGTGGACATGGTGGTGCCCCCACATCCCCAACCACATGCACGCCCGCTGCGCATGGGAGGGGAAAGGGCATGTGGCGAGGCAGCCCATACCCAGCTCGTGGCCACATTTTTCACCTAAACTCCAACCCCTGTGGAGTGCACACAGGCCTGGCACATACCAGGTCACAATCGATGATGACAAAGGGACAGTTAACTGTCACTACCTTACCACCCTGAGAATGTGTCCATGAAGTGCCACATTGTGTGCATCTCTAGCTACGTAAACACAACCAATCCCATATGACCAAAGGGAACACATTCAATGCATTCCCCCCCTTGCTAAACAGGGCATGAAAGGACTGGCATGCCACCCAAACCCTCCCAACACTCCTCAGCCCTGATTGCCACACCATAACATGGCATGCAACATCAAAACATCTAACCATATGCACAACACATGACACAATAGTCATGAAGTGCCATGTGAGAAATTTAAATAGTCACCAGACAATTACACCTCACACGGAATCGGAAAAAATGAGTGACCAAAACCTCACACCCTGAAAACGGTGCCACAAATGCATGCCACCAGTCGTTCAAGCAACAAAGGTCTGAATACCCTTTGCCATGCACACTGGACAATAGCAAATGGCCATATCAAACACTGCACACTGCATAGCACAGTGAGTGTGCATTGCATTGGTGAAAACCCCTCTGCATCATTTCAAAAAATGGCATACAACCCTGTCATGCATGTACACGAATAATGACTCGGAAGTGAACATGGATTGTTGTGACACAGCATGCATGAGAAGGCAATCTGGGTGTAATGTATTTGGGGGGGTGTTGCCTAAGTGTATTCATCCATATGGACATGTCTAGAATGCATGCATGTGAAATGAAGTGTATGTCCCATACACAGCACATATGAACATAGCACCAAGGATCCCCCTGTGTCTCAAACCACACCCATCCCCTGACACGTCAAAAGAAATCACTACATTACATCAGCCATTGACCAGCAGAACATATAATGTACAGAGTACACCACATCGGCAATGGCAGACAGTGACCCATCACTGATTCATAGAAATCGATTAAATGAACAGCACACGAACTTCATCAAAGCGCATCAATGAGTGAGTGAATAAGGGAGAATAACAGTACTTTCCAACATGTCCTTCAAACAGTCCACAATGTGAGAATGAACTGTAAAAGCAAAGTACATATTTCAATTGCCTGGACCAATAAGGGAGAGCCTAGGGAGGGAATGTCGGATGACATAACAAGCATCAACATTCCTATGCCTGACGGGAATAGTCGCAGTGCAGGAGTCACATAAGGAGGGAGTGATGAAGAGGAGGGAAGAGGTGAGGAGAGTAACAAAACAAGTGACAAACTGTGGTAGGTCTACAAAGAATCAACATAGTGCTGGGGAGGCAGAGAAGAAAGACAGAAGGGAAAGGGCGAAGAGATGACCTGTAATCAGTGGTGGAGGGACTAATGATCAAATTAACTGTCAAAATATTACTTAAAATGGCGAAGGTGGGCTGTGGAAGGACAGAGGCAGAAGGGCAAATGTGTGCAAAGAACAAGCGCCTACATATCACCATGGTCAATGGCAATTGGGCTAGTGGATGAAAATGACAGCCAGAGTACAAGGAGGAGGCCAAAGGGTGGTGGACCAATGAGGAAGATGGTGAAAGAAAGCACACACAGGGGGCAGAAGGAAACATGACGGTGCAGGAGAGTAGGGGATGTGATGATGAAGGGGGGGACAGAGGGACACTGACAGGGGCAGGGGAGACAGGGGGGTACTCAAGTGACTGAGAAGGCACGTGGACAGGTCTAGACAGGGTCACCTTAGTGGGATTTTGATAGTGGTGGCAGGCTCAAGCATCCTGGTTGGCCGGATAGTCACAAGTGGGAGGGGGGAGCAGGTCCAGGACACAAACTGAAAATTTAAATGACAAACTATGTAGTCATAACTCAGATGTCACATCCAAACACCATATCTCTTCCAGCCACACTCAGGTAAGTGATGTGCCTGTTGTTAGAAGGCAAAGCCGATGCAACACTTGATAATAAGAATGTGTGAGTGTAATCATGACACTCAGTTGATCAAGGCAGGGAGGTACAAATGGAAAAACATCTAACAAAAGCACCTAAAAAAACAACCACTAGATAATAACAAAACTAATTTTATTAATTTTCATGATAAAACTAATATAAAAATTCCACCTGAAAAAATGCAAGATATGATTTGCAATACATATAAACATAATGACAGCAATTGGTATGTTATTTTCAAAGCTAAAAGTTTGGTGGGGTTAGTACGTGAAGAGTAGTACTGTATAGGCACTAAATGTGCAACATCAAGCATTTAGAAGTAGAGCACTGTTTGGTTGAACCAGCTCTATCAAAAGGAAAAACCTATTAGATGTCTTAGGTTTCTATTTGTGAGAGTCGACATATGTTTCGGCTAGAAGCATCCTAAAAAATCAGGCAATGCACAAAACAGTTGTCTGTTGATGCAGGTGTAGCCGTCTTCAGGACACAGGAAAATAGGGCGATAGAACAACTTGGTGGTGTTGAGTACTTCTTAATGATCGTACTTATTTGACAAAAAAAAACACTGTAAAGTAAACAAACATAGGCACATAAATAAATATGAAGTAGTTGACATAATACATATAGATTCTTGCACATTCTAGAGGTACATCGATTTAGTCATTAGAAAATCCCTGAATGGCAATTTAGAAACCTCACTATACAGAAAAGATACAGATAAAAATACTTTGTTAAGGTTTGACAGCTTCCAACCTGCAAGCTTGAAGGAAAACCTGTCGACACGGCAATTCCTCAGAATCAGAAAGAATTGTACCACCACTTCTGATTTTGAACACCACAGTAAGATTTTTAAAACCCGTCTCTCAAACTGTGGTTATCCCCATAGAACTATCCAACGGGCATACAGAAGAGCAAAGCATACCAACAGACAAAGCTGTTTAGTACCAACTAGTAGAAGCACGTAAGACAAAATCACTTGTGTGTCTACTTTTTCACCTATCAGTCATTTCTTCAGGAAAACAATAATAAAAAATTGGCATATCATAAAAACTCCTGATTTTGATCCTTCCATACCTCGTTTTGCGTTCAAGAGACAACCAAATCTGAGAGACAAACTCGTACACACCTATATTACCACACGGAGGCCGGAAAACTCTCAAACTACACTGTGGTCTTTACCACTGGTAGTAGGCCACTTCAAATGTGGCCTATGTTCTGTTTGCTCTTTAACAATAAATGTAAAAACCCTGGAATTATACGAAACCAAATGGACTCTTTCAAGCTTTACCAACTGTAACACCTCGTAGGCCATTAACGGTATAAAATGCCCATGCAATTTACTGTATATTGGCAAGACGAAGCATCCAATAAAACAAAGAATATGCGAACATTGTTCGTGTATTAAAAATAAGATCGATAATAAACCAATGGTGGCACACTTCACTCAGTTGAAACATTCCCATAATGATTTATTTTGGTTTATTATCCAAACGATCCCAGCACCCCCTAGAGGAGGCAACAAAAATCTGCTCCTCACAAAACAGGAACAAAAATGGATTTTCAATCTGGATACTGTAAAACGGGGTTTAAATACCACAGTGGAGTGGTCCCTCTTTTTCTAGAGTGCTTCCTGGTTCCTATTGTTCCCTGTAAATTATCTTAGACTATAAAACACTTAAAACACCTCGTGTTCAAACATTACCTCATCTGCCTGTCACCTACAACCATTTCTATATTGGTGCAATTTACATAACTGGTGGTGTGGCTAGTAATTTATTTATTGCAGCACCTTTATTTATTCAACCTCTTAGAAACAACAATTTATATATAGAAATATGGGAAGCAGAATTTCTCTTTTTAAACACCTGCGGGCTTGAAGCATGTTCAGTGGCCTTGGGGGATATTGCATGCTGCACTCTTTTCATTACTTTACACTTGCGAACAAGAGAGTTTTTTGAGTCTCCCGGTTGCAATTTCAGAGAGAGAAAAACCACAGAAGGATCACCATGGCCAAACATGTTGCCCAGAGCCTTCTAGTGGACTCCACTCCTCTCTGTTTCTTGTTTTTTATTCAGAAGCATTAGAGAAGACCTGCCTCTCTCCTTGTAACATCATACGCAACGTTTTGTATAAAAAGATCAGGCAGCCGCTCGCGCTCTTCTGACCACAACAGCTGACGTGCCCGATACGCCTTCTGGTCCGGAATTCGCAGAGTACCACGCCCCCTTTCTTGACGCCGACTTGCAGTCTACGTTGATCGGGAACACCGCTTGCACGACCCTGCACTGGCAACAACTAGGTAAGAACCGGGTGATTTTTTCGGTTTTGAATGGCACTTTAAAATAGTAGTTTACAATATATTTACTTTGTCGTCACTTACCCAACTGCAGGCCGCGCCTCAATCGAACGTAACTCTGACTATGAGCACCTTTCACCAACGTACCGGTTCCTCTGTAACACTGCTGTTACCAAGCAGACCCACCTCGTTAGCCACAAAAGGTAATGAGCCTACCCTGCTTCTCGCACTAAGACCGCAAGCATATTTTGTCCTGAAAATTCATAGTTTTTTCCTTTTTCGCCATAATTTCCATCCTGCAGCATTTTCCGACAACGTGAATCTTGAGACGCACTGTATTTCGGATGTAGCACCATTTACTAATGAGCATCGTGGACAACTTTCTAAAAATAGAAATCATTACAGCATTAAATATAGGTGAGTGTACCTACCATCTTGAGCTGCCGTTACACTTAGTGTTTTAGATAAACACCAAATTAACAAGTGATAAAATAGACAAAACTAACCATAAATCTATTGTATTCACAGATCCCTTTCTGCTTACTGGGATCAAAAGTTAATTTCTCCTTGGCCAATTTTCAATAAGCAGACCGTAATTCTCTTACTCTATCTAACACATAGGTGAGTGTATCACATTGCGTAACTTGAAAAATTTTAAAATCCTTTCCTTGAGACACATATGGTCTCTTTTTTGATTGTCTGGCTCTTTTTGGGTAATGTGTTCCAAATTGCCACCTGGAAGGTTTTATAAAAACGTGCCTTTCTCTTTTATGCATGAAAACGTAATATTACATGCATATCTCTCGGCCACTATAAGTGTTGTTAATGATGATGTGCACTGTAATGGAGGACTCCGCTCCTGCAACATGTCTATGTTTTTTCTATATGTATTATGTCAACCACTTCATATTTATTTATTTGCCTATGTTTGTTTACTTTACAGTGGGTTTTTTGTCAAATAATTACGATCATTAAGATGTACTCAACACCACCAAGTTGTTCTATCGCCCTATTTTCCTGTGTCCTGAAGACGGCTACAACTACATCAACAGACAAATGTTTTGTGCATTACCTGATTTTTTAGGATGCTTCTAGCCGAAACATATGTCGACTCTCACAAATAGAAACCTAAGACATCTAATAGGTTTTTCCTTTTGATAGAGCTGGTTCAACCAAACAGTGCTCTACTTCTAAATGCTTGATGTTGCACATTTAGTGCCTATACAGTACTACTCTTCACGTACTAACTCCACCAAACTTTTAGCTTTGAAAATAACATACCAATTGCTGTCATTATGTGTATATGTATTGCGAATCATGTCTTCCAATTTTTCAAGTGGAATTTTTAGATTAGTTTTATCATGAAGATCAATAAAATTAGTTTTTTTATTATCTAGTGGTTGTTTTTTGAGGTGCTTTTGTTAGATGTTTTTCCATTTGTACCTCCCTGCCTTAATCAACTGAGTGTCATGATTACACTCACACATTTTTGTTAAGTGTTGCAGCGGCTTTGCCTTCTAACAACAGGCACATCACTTACCTGAGTGTTTCTGGAAGAAATAGGGTGACCACCCCCTTTGTTTGCTCTTCTCATAGGTTCTTCCTGACCCCTGAGGGTGGTATTCCCATAAATCGGATCTCTCCTAATCTTTAAATTAGACCTCCAAACACCAGCTAGGGCTGGGAAATGTCCAAAGTGGTGCTAGTAAGGAATGGGTGTTTGTTGAAATGCATGGTGACAGGGGTAACTCAGCATGCAGCCTTCATGTGGCATATCAAAATCACAGTGGGAAACTGTCCCAATTCAACATTCTCAGCACATGGACCCCTCCCACCATCAGTGTGTTGTATGCAGCCAAAGGTGAATGGTACCAGCTACAGCAGGAAGTGCATCAACATAGACATTCAATACATAACAAACATCTCAAGCAACATGATGAAATGCACAGTCAGCTTAATACTCACCAAAGTGAAGTGCAGACATGCATTGGAGAACCCATCTGGAATACCCACTAGGGGTGTACACACAAGTAGAACTGCAGGCTGGCCACAGATATGACGGACACCCAATGCCCATGTGTGATATGATGTTACACCGAGCCATCCTTGCGAGCCCATGGAAAAGGGAAGCAGTAGTAGCATATGTGTCAGGACACCAAGCAAAACACATACACAAGACAAGCATGAATGGGCCCAGCAGGAACATACAGTGGATGCCTTCCGATGCCACGAAGCACCACACTGTCACATGGATGCACAATAGACAAAATAAAATTGAAAAAAACGAATTCTAAAGAAAATACAAATAAAATCAAATAATCAGTTGAAATAAAAAAATGAAAAGAGTAATGAAAGAAACAAAAGCAAAATCAATAAAATAGAACAAAAGCAGAAAAAAAACATAACAAATAAAAAGCGAAGTGAAATCATTGAAAAAGAGCAGCAAAATAACGGAAAAATTAAATAAAATGAAAAATGAAAATGAAGATAACATACTTACCAAGAACCATACAATTTGGATTAAAAATCAAAAATATTATCAGAATAAAAACTGCAGAAAAAAAAATGCAGGAAAAAAAAGATAAAAATGGCCTTATATCATCCAGGGGGTTAGGCTGGTACCCAGGAGGGGGGAGGTGAAGGGTGAACCTCTACACCCACATGTGTAGATGTCAAGGTACAAAAGAAACAACTCACTGGGCTCCGCGCCTGCACGGCCCGACCTATGTGGGAGATAGGTTGTCATTGTCACCCTCTGGATCTGAATCAGAAGGTGGTGCTTCCTCCTGCAGGGACTGATGTGTGAGACGGAGTTCTGCTTACATGGCCTCACATGGCAAACGTAGTGATTCCCGGCTTGCACAGAGTTCAGCCGAGATGGTTCTTTCACACTGTTCAAACCTGTCTTCTGTCCGCCTACTCTGATCCATCATGAGGTCAGTTAGAGTAGATTGGAGGGCTTGTTGTTCCACCCTAAAGGCCTCACTGTGTGCCTCTGCTAGAGCATTAAGTGTTTCATGCAGCGCCACCATTTCAGCACGGCGTGCCCCGTCATACGCCATCATGCCCAGCCTAAGTGAGCGGCACGTGGACTGCGTAGCCCGCTGATGGAGCACCATTTGCCTAACAGAGGGGAGGATGGAATGGGCCACACTTTCCATACCTTGAGCAATCATCTCAACTGCTCCCCCCTTTTGCTGTGCTATGGCAATCATGGAACGCTCCCACTCAGTTGACCCCGGTGGCACACGGCCATTGTGTCACCGGACACCACACCTGCTGGGCCTAAGGAGCCGAGGTCCTTGCTGGGTTGGTGCAATCTGTGGCTGCCGGACTGCATCCCTCCATCAACCTGATGCCCCAGGAACATGGCCAACTGGTGTCGAGTGTGACCGTGCAACTGTAACCACCACAGGTGGACATTCCAACCCTGCCTGGATCCCTACTGCAGGTGTTGCAGACAGAAGACCATCTGACACAGGATCACCTACCGGCAATGACACGTCATGATGCAGATCCGGCTCAACATAGTGGTCAGAGGATACATCAGAGCCTGACTCAGAGTCAGCTCTGGACACGATGGCCTGGAGCACCTGTGGGTTCTCGTGGGTTGCCACCCCACGACCACAACTGGTGCCTGGTTGGTCATGTGAACTGACCACCGTGTCTGAGATGACATCTTCATCCTCTGCCGCCAGTGCGTCATCACCTGCAACATGAAAAAGAGAAACAAGAACACTCACGTCAGTAGCACATACCACACACATACATTTCACAACATTGACAGACAAATAATGAAACAGCCATCTCACAGGCAAATCAAACCCCAACATGCATCCAGTAGCATTGCAATGCAGGGCCATCCCAAAAGCAATAAAGGATGTGTGGAAAATGTGAATGCAACACATGTATTGCATGTTGCACATCACCTGCATCACACACAACCTCTAGAGAGCATACATCCAATGCCAAAATGAGAGATGTTAACAAATAGTGAGCACCTAGAATAAGCATGTGTTACCACACAGATAGACACAGCTAGAAATGTAACCGAACACACCATAATACATGTAACATGCATGTTCATGTGCAACACTCAACTACAATCAACAATGCACAGTACATGTGTCATAGGAGGCATATACGCTAGTGCATTTCCATACTGTGATGGGAGGGACATGGGTATATACATGTCAGGTCAACATCACACAGCACCATCATGATTGCACGTTGAAGGGCTTAACTTGGCACAGGAGTGGGTTTGTGTGGTGCAGTGCATGTGTAGCCCCTCAACTTACAACATCAAGATATACATAGTGATGACAATATTCAAACATTATGACAGTGCAATGGCAATTGCAGCCATCATGTGCAAATGGCATGCACCAGGTAGCATGGTTTCCATGAAACATCTGCCCTATGGCCAATAGCAGGGAGGGACTGCATGGCAATGACATGTTCCACGCAGAACTGTGCATTGCCAGACAGTGTAGGCGTCAGTTTATTGCATTTCATCAGTCAAATGTCTCTACAGCCAATGAGAAGTGGACATGATGGAGGAGAGTTGAGTAAACCACCCATACTACATCCATGCATGTAGAAGACAACACCTGTTGAAAAGTGGTCATGGGCCTGTAACTGGGGGAGCCATGGCCATGATACAGAGGTGCACAGCTCAAAGACGTGCGTGATGACACACAGACCTACAGTGAGCATGACATACAAATGAGATGACACTTGGATCATCCTGAACAAATACTAGAATGAGCAGGTGGTGAAGGACACCTAGGGGCATACATGGAATGCACATGTAACATGATCCTGCACATATGTGCATGTGGAGCCACTGCCATCAGCCCATTCAGATTGAGCCACACTGCACCAAGGACAAAGGATGCGTATACCATGATGTGACATCTCATCAAGATTGCACATGTACACAAGTGGCTCAGAGCACAAACAAGCAAAGGGAGGGGAACAAGGGAGAAAAGGAATTCAAAACATCTATCAAACTGGGCACAGTGACATACAGAACACGCTAGTGCATGGAGAAGGGATAAAGGGTTAAAGACCCAGGAAGTGGGAGAAGGGGAATGTGCCAAACAAAGGAGACCAAAGAAGGAAAATGAAGTGCGATGATAGAATGTCCATTCAAAAAGTGGTAGTGCAGCCAGCAAGTGGCAAGTGCAAGATGATTTGGAGAGGGCAAATCTGATGAGTGCAGACACATAGTGCTGGACTGTATGGGGACAAGCACTGGACCCATTGATATGGGAGGCCTGTAGGCAGTGCAGCAGGGAGGGAGGGTGATCAGGTACCTGATCTGATGGACAGAGTGTGTGCAGGGGCACAGTGCCAACAGAGGAAACTGTTCAGCTGGGTAGAAGAGGGGCTAATGCAGAAGCAAGAAGGAAGGTATTGAGGTGCTACCAGAAGCAGATATATCTCTCCCGCATCAAGATTCAACGTGGCCAGTTGACTGTTCAAAAGTGAGCTCCCAGCTGTACACACAGATCTGCTCCTACCTCATTTATTACATTAACAAATGACCTTGAGGGAGTGTGGGGTAGAGGAGCAAAGGACTCAAAGGGGGAGGAATTGGCAGAGGGATTGTTGAAGGTATTTTCTACCCAGTCCCAAAAAAAAACTTGTGCACAATGCAGAGGGTCTGAAGTAACATCCTTGCATCCACTGGTAGCCAATGAATGGGTCATATAGCTGGAAATATGGGATCCCAGGGCTTGAGGCCAAGGACAAGCAGTGTAGTCCTGTACCGGATTAGTGTTGGAGGGTGGAGGCAGGTCGAATATTGAATGAGACTGTCACAGTACATCAACCTTTAATGAACCAGAGCTTGACAGACTGTGAGCATGTAGGGGAATGTTAGGGAGGGCACAGTACCCTTGAGGTGGCGGAGCAAGAAGTTAATGCATTCCAACATACGTCACAAATGTGTGTGTAAAAGGGATGTGTTGAGTCAAAGGTGACCCAGAGGTTCTTGGCCTTGCAGGTGAAGGCAGGAGGAGGGCCAAATGGGGCTGGCCAGAGATTGATGGCAAAGGATGGAAAAGGTGCATCGATGAGGAGGATGTCAGTCTTGCTGGCATTCAGACAGAGACCATTGGTAGTACACCAAAAGCAAATGGCAATGTGGCTATTGGAAATAAGGGAGGGACAAGAGGTGGCCACGGGCAGCCAGGAAATTAGTTGGTTGTAATCAGCATAGCACCGGAACTCGTACAAAAAAATGATAATGCAGTAGTTAAGAGCTGCGAGGTGCTCTTTGTGAATTGAGGCTGAAAGGTCAGACCCCTAGTGAACAACACAGGTGGAGAGGGAGATTGAAGATAGGAAAGAGCCAACTTGTAGCTGGCTGGGTCACACATGCCAAACACACTTCATTGAGTTACACGCATCAATACTCACCAGATGATGCATCATAATCCATCCTCTCTCCCACTCCACGGATTTGTTCCTCCGGGATGAACTCTGAAGTGATCTCCTCATGCTGAGTGAGTTCGTCCTCCTCTGGTGGTGGCCCACCACCAGTCACCAGAGACATGGAGTAATTTGAGGCACGCTTTTGCTTAGCACTGCGTCTGAGCTCATTCCAGCGCTTGTAGTAGTCCTGAGCTGTGCCCACCTGGAATCCCATGGATGTCACACCATCCGCAACATGCTGCCAGTGGACCCAACGCTGGTGATGTGTTGTATGGCACTGTGGGCCCACAATCATATCGCTTTGGTGTTCCGACACGTAGCCCACAAGGAAGTCCAGTTCCTGATTGCAGAAAGATCTCTTCTTTGACGTGCCGTAGGCCGGAGCCGTGTCTGGGGTCCCAGCCTCTTGTGCAGGAGCACGCTTCCTCCTTTTGGCCGGTGGTACTGACCCTGAGTGGGCAATGTGGCCCTGATCAGTGGGGGCAGTGGCGCTGGTGGACTGGACCAAAGCAGTCGGTGTTGGTATGAGGACAGAAGGTCTGGCTTGGGTCTGACTCACTGCCGGGGTGGTGTTGGCTGCATCTGCACATGCAGTTACCACCACCCGGCTGCTTGGGGCAGCAGATGTCATAACTACCCCAGATACGTGTGCCACAGTCACAGCCACAGTGGACACACATGACCCCAACTCCGGACAAGATGGAAATCGTCCTGGGATTCCTCGTCACACAACGCAACATGCGCTGCCTGACCCAGAGCCGGGTGGAAGTAGCCACATCTGCACCTGCAGATACCACCACCGTGGGCCTGTGACAGCAGATGTAATTTGCTGTTGGGTGATATGGGCGCCTGGTTGTGATACAACAGCTGCATCACCAGGGACCACAGGGGGTGGTGGCATGTCTGCACCAGCACGTGGCTGGGCATCCTGACCCAGAGGAGCACCCCTGCCTCTTTCACCGCTGTAGCCACCCTGGCCACCCTGGACTCCCTGTCCTCCCTGGTCTCCGCACCCACGTGCCTGACCACGTCCAGCTCTGGGAGGATGCCCAGCTTTGCCACTCTTAGCCTTTGGTGGCCTCCCAACCATGGCACTGATGGAAAATGGGCTATGGGAGGTTCACTCAACAATTGTCCTGGGCAATTGGCTAGATGGGGGCAGGGTACTTGATGGAATAGGTACCCCAGTGCCCCTGCAAGACTGTCTGTAACCCCTTGGGAGAAATTACAGGTCATGCAACGCGCAGGCACCCCCAAAAAGAAAATAAAAAAATAAAAAAATAAAAAAATAAAAAATAAAAAAATCCAAAATAAAAAGAAATGTAAGCTCAGGAAATTGGAAAAAAATATATATTCCTGCACGCGACCCTGGTAGCCCACGTGCATGAATATTACCTCCAGAAGTGCGGTGTGGCACCCAGGAAAACAAAAAACATGTACGTGTGGAACATGCGGGCTACAATGACCTGTAAACGGTACGCATGCACAGGGGGAACCACAGTGGGGAAAAAAGCATATGCGAGTCACCGTCTGCCTTGTGTGAAAAAAAAAACACACACGCGCTTGTGCACGTAAGCAACACCCCACCAAAAGAAGAGGTTTGGAATTCAGACGCTGTGAAGTAATCGCGTGTGATTCCAGCAGAGTAAACACACGCGTCAGTCTCCACGAACAGCAGGTGCAGTGTTTTGCTGGCCCGCACTCACCTTTAACCAGTGCAGAGAGCAACACCCGTGTGCGTAACGTTACATACGTGCTTACGCGCTTAGGACCTTTCCTCGAATTACATGCATTCACACGCGGACGTGATTTTTTTGCACCTGCGGATGCACCCGTGCTGAGGGAAACGCCCGCGCGTATCACGTCACATACCGCTTGCTCACTAAGGGCCTTTCCTCGAATTGCACACTGACGTGCAGTTTATTCATGTGCCAAATCACTCCGTATCAAGCTGACCATGCGACAACACATGGAAGACCACGCTCCTGCCCAGAAGGCCATTTCCCTGCCTCCCAGAACCTCTAGCACGCTCCCACCTTCCATCTGCTGCTGCATGCCTGCCTGCTGGCCATGTGCCCTGCTATTTGGTGCCTGCACATCAGTCATCTGCAGGGGTCCAGTTGCTGTGACCACCCCTGCTGGAATAGAAGACTCCCGACTGGTATTCCATTGCTTCACAGCCCAGCCACAGGACCCAGTTGCCCACCCACACCTGTCTTGGGGGTTGCCATGTCCGACACAACACCATCTGGCACCAGTGACAACCCCCCAGCAGAGAGGCAGAGGGCTGCCAGCTTCACTGCCAATGAAGTTGGCATCCTGGTGGAGCAAGTCCTGGGGCATTATGATGCCCTCTTCAGAAATTCATGCGCCGACAATGAAGGACGGAAGAGGATCTGGAAGGACATCGTGGCTGCCATCAATGTGGTGGGGGTGGCAGCCCGTGACATGAAACACGTCCGGAAGTGCTGGGAGGACTTCAGGTCCAGGACCCTCAGCAAGGCCCGGCGCCTCTTGAAGGCAGCGCATGCAGAGGGGTGCCGGGTCCACCTTACCAAACATCCAGATGAGGGTCCTGGAATGCATACACCCAGCGCTCCACCTCCAGGTCCTTCAGAGGCAGACCCATCCGGAGCAAGCGATAAGTGTCCATGCGTACTGATTGGACGCAATGCATGTTGAGGTGTGCCAGGATTGTGCAGGTTGGACATATGTCTTGAAAGGCCAATGTATGGCTATGTATGTACAGGGACATGAGCCTGCGCATGTGAGTCCAGTCATGTGTGAGGCAAATCAATGGTGTATGTGTTCAAATGCATGATGCCCAAATGCATGCGTGGGTGCACACATGCATACATTTCTGTGTATGTACTGTGGCATGTTTGTGGTGTGACACATGGATGCTGGTTCCAGCTTCATGTATGTGCACAATGCACATGTGCATGTGTGTGTATTTGACATGTGTGCCACTGTGATACACCATGGATGCATGTGACACCGACATGTAGGAGTCTGATTGGCAGATGTGACATGGATTCCGATGAATTCACTGCGACATGTGGTGGAGATGTACAGATGCATGTATGTCTGGTGGCGTGTGTGCATGTGTTCGCCACTCCCCGTGTTGCATGTGATGTCAGGCTAACCTTCATATGCTCATGCTGTTGCATGTGTATGGATGGTGTTGCCTGCTGCAAGATTCCTGTTAATTTGCACATATGTTGGGTTCAAATGATATGTGTGGTGGGGAGTGTGATGCCATGTGTGAAGTTTGACACTGCCACTCATGTGCAACTGTCATGTGTGTATCAGACCATTGTGCAGTGCCCTGATGCCTGTGTTCTGTCTCTCCATGTCTGCAGTGTCAACTGATGAAGAGGGCAGAGACGGTGCTGTGGAGCACAGCGGCAGGGATCCCACCGCCAGCCAGAGACGCAAGGCCCAGCTCCCCTCCCATGTTGTTATCTCGTTGGGGAGTGAGGAGTCTGGTGCCGCGTCTGCGGCCGAAGCTGCCGAGGGTAGGTCCAAGAGGCGGAGGTCGGAGATGGACCCCTCGGCAGCAGAAGGGGCAGCGGATGACCCCAAAGGGGCTTATGGAGGAAGATGGCACAGAGTCATCCAGGTTGGTGGAGGGTTTTGTTGAGGAGGAGGCCGTGGAAGGCCCACGCACGGGCTCTGGAGGGGGGGATTCCACTGGTGCTAGTGGTGCAGTCCAGGGGCAGGGACAGGAGGCAGCAGAGGCAGCTGCGGAGGTGCCTGTGTGTAATCCTGTCCCCGATCCTGTGACTGCATCATCCCGCACCAGCAGGGATGCCTTCGTCCAGACCCGTTTTCAGGGAGGGGATGCGCGAACAACAACTGGCCTTCCTCTCCCTGCAGACATGGCTATCCCAGACCGGGTTGAGCCTGTCCTAGCTGTGGTGGTGTTGCGTCAATGTGGTATTCGGGATGACGTGCAGGGTTCTCGTGAGGACAATGCACATCATTCCGAATACCTCATTGACCGCTTCGGCCTACTAGGACAGGTCACCCAGGATGGGTTCCTCCGTGTGCTGGATCTTCTAGCGCCCCCTCCTCAACTGAACCCGCTATGTGCTAGTCGTACTCCGTGCCATTTTTTTCTCTTGTGGATTTTTGTTTTACATCGGATTTTACTTTTTTTTAATGATTTCATTGTCTCTTAATGTACAAGTTTTAATTTATGATATGTTTTTTCAATACGATTTTTAATACATTTCATTCATCTTCATTATTGGTGTGGTCTACTTTCATTGGTTTTGTGCATGTCTCTATGAGCATATACTCAATCATGTGTTGCCACTGTGTGGCTCTGTTGTACATTTATGCATGGCCATAGTGGTTCTTTTGAGACTCTCATGGCATGGGTGATATGGAGTGAGTGCAGTGGATGGTTGCGTGCTTGTACTGGGGGGCAGGGGGAATAGGGTTGGCATTAGGGACATGGGTCAGTTTTGCAAGAGCATGTTGTTTGGTGGGACATGAGTCGGGGCCTGCTGGCAGGAGCCCGTCGCTGCTGGGTGGGTGGGGGTACAGGGGGACATGAGTCAGGGCATGCTGGCAGGTGCTCGTCATGGGTGGATGGGGGAGCAGGGGGACATGAGTCTGTGCTCCCGAGTGCATGGTGCCATGTGGGCTGCCTGCTGGGCATGGTCAGGGGTGTAGGGTAGTCCCCTGTGGTGTGGGCTGCCTGCAGGGCATGGGGAGGGGGTAAAGGGCACACCCCATACACCCCTCGGAATATGCGTATCCCACCCGCTCTAGCAAAAATGCATGTAAAACTCCCCACGCACCCCTCAGAATACGCATACCCCACCCGCGCTAGCGAAAACGCATGTAAAACTCCCTGCGCACCCCTCGGAATACGCGTACCCCACTCGCATTAGGTAAAATGCGAGGAAAAACTCCCCCTGTGGTTTGGGCTGCCTGTGGGGCATGGGGAGGGTGGATGGGCTGCCTGCGTGTATTCGGAGGGGTGCACGTGGATTTCTACACACATTTTACCTGATGCGAGCGGGGTACGTGTATTCTGAGGGGTGTGCAGGGAGTTTTACACGCGCATTGGCAGTATGAGCCCTCGGGTGTGTCCTTTCCCCCCTCCCCATGCCCTGCAGGCAGCCCACACCACAGGAGACTACCCTACACCCCTGACCATGCCCCACAGGCAGCCCACATGGCACCATGCACTCGGGAGCACAGACTCATGTCCCCCTGCACCCTCACCCACCCGTGACAGGCACCTGCCAGCAGGCCCCGGCTCATGTCCCCCTGCACCCCCACCCACCCAGCAGTGATGGGCAAAAAATAAAATATGTCATGTTGGATGAAAAAGTGGTTCATTGCCAATGTCTATTAGAAAAACATAATCCAAATTAAAGAAAACCATTGATCCATGGGAAAATTTAAAAAGAAAGTATGTACAAGTCTGTAACTGTATACAATGGAAGTCCAAATGGTCCATGATCTACAAACAAAAGGAAACCTATAAAAAAGTCCTATGAAGAATAAACTATATACACGAAGTGGAGCAATGTCCTTGAACTCCAAAATAAAAGTAAAAACAAAGGAAACCTAACACTAATGAACTATGTGCAATGGCGGCGGGCAAGTCCAATGGCTCACTCGTTGATATTTGGGGCCAGGGCATCATCGAACTCCACGTCAATGTCCCGAAGACGGGCCTCTTCCCTGGCCTCGAGGTCTTGCAGGGATGTAGTCATGGCCTGTTCCAACTCCCTGCGAGTTGCCTCGAGGCACTCAGCCCGCCTCAATGCCCTGCGCATGCAATTCTCCGCCCTGACCATAGTGAGCCGTGCCTCCTCTGTCCGCCGGCACTCCACATCTATCCGCTGGCCCAACCACTGCCACACGGAAGACACTCCCAATACAGGGTCCTCCTGCCCTCCGGCCGATGACTGCCCCTCTGATGTTGATGGCCCCGAGCCATGATGCCTCCCACGCTGATCCTGCCGCTGCCTCCAACGCAACTGCCTCTGCCAGCACAACAGCATCCGGGATGATGGAATCCACCGGCACCATCGTGCACGTGCCCTACCTGATGATGCCGGCACATCCTCCATCCTCTGGGGGCCAGTTGGTGGGGTGTTCACCCCTGCTGGATCTCCGACTCCCGACTGTGGCAGGGATGGGATCTCCACCAGGCTGGCTTTATTGGTTGGGGCAGATCCACAGGGGGCACTAGTGGCATCTGGGCCAGAAGACGGCATGGAGAACGACTGGCATATGGTGTGCACAGAGGAGGATAGGGCTGCAAGTGTGGCCGACACATGGAGGAAACCCCCGACCATGGACCCTCCCAACTGTGCCACGTTCGCACACAGCTCTTTGTGATGACGTGCTTGGTCCCCCGGGGAACCACGCACATCATCACGAATGTCACATGTGCGCAACGTAACACCAATCAGGACGGACTCCATCCGGTCACGGGTCCCCTCGTCCACAGGTAGAGGAGTGCCAGATGACATGGACCTCCCCCTTACCTGCGGACGGGCCTGGGACGGGCATCCCTGCTGGTGCATGGTGATGCAGTCACAGTGTCAGGGACAGAGACATGCACAGGCACCTCCGTGGCAACCTGTGCTGTCTCCTGCCCCTGCCCCTGCACAAGTGGTACCACCCCCACCAGGCCCCATGTGCGGCTCTGTAGCAGCCTCCTCCTCCTCTATGCCCACCACCAACCTGGATGGCTCGGCACTGTCTTCCGCCATTGCAAGCCCCTGTGGGGGCTCATCCGCCCCTTCCGCTGCAGCCGTAGTGGCAGAAGCGGCACCAGTCCCCTCACTCCCGGATGATGGTATTTCCTGGGAGGGTGACTGGGCCTTGCATCGCCGGCCGGTGGAGGCATCCCTGCCGCTTTCCTCCACAGCGCCATCTCTGCCCTCTTCTTCACTTGCTGCTGTGTAAAGGAAGACATTGAACACAAGCATCAGGGTACTGAACTATAGTCCCCTAGACACAAAGCAATGGCACATGAGTGGCACTGTCAAACATCATTTCCATCATGTCCCTCCACACCACAACACATGGGCCAGTGCAGGCAACACACGTGCAGGAACAGGCATGGCACATGCAACATACATTGGCATCCATGTCCAAGGCACCGTAGTTGCATCCAATGGTGGGATGGTTCTCACATGCACCATGAGACATGCTGGTCACATGCACACGCATCACTGGAGGGTCATGTATTTGGCCCGGTATACCCCGGGAACACAGTGGATACAGGGATGATTAGGCTGTATCGTCACCAACATGTGTCATACATCCATGGCGCACACACTACTCAAACACACGGACATGTACATCATGCATGTCCATGACAACAGCACACATCTCTCACACCCCAAACATGTCAAATTACAGACACAGGCATGCATACATGTGTGCGTTCCGCATGCTGCTCCGCATGATGCATTGTTACACATTCACCATCCATGTGGGTCACGCCTGACTGGACTCACATGTGGCACCATCATGTCCCTGCACACACACATCCAAACATGACCCATTTCACACATGCAGCCAAGTAGCTAACTACCAGCACACTGCAACATGCCCTTTTTTTTAACATAAGTGCATGGCCACTTACCGCTCGACTCCAGATGGGCCTGCATCCTGAGGATCTGGTGGAGAAGCACTGGGCGAATGCACTGCATCCTCTGCTTCCAAGAGGCGCCGCCCTTCTTGAGGGTCCTGGACTTGTAGTCCTCCCAGCGCTTCTGGACGTGTTTGAAGTCACGGGGTTCCACCCCCTCCACGTTGATGGCATCCAATATGTCCTTCCAGATCTTCTTCTGTCCTTCCTTGTCAGCGCATGATGGTGTGAAGAGGGAATCATAATGCCCCAGAACTTCCTCCACCAGGATACCAACTTCATTTTCACTGAAGCTGGTAGCCCTCTGCCTCTCTGGCTGGGGGTTGCCACTGGTGCCAGAAGGTGTTGTGTCGGACATGGCAACCCCCAAGGCAGGTGTGGGTGGGCAACTGGGTCCTGGGGCTGGGCTGTGGAGTGATGGTACTTCAGTCGGGAGTCTTCTGTTCCAGCAGGGGTGGTCACTGCAACTGGACCCCTGCAGATGGCAGATGTGCAGGCACCAAATGGCAGGGCATGGTGGCAGCAGGCAGGCAGCAGCAGATGGATCGTGGGAGGCTGCTCAGGGCTATGGGGGGCAGTAATTTGGCCTTCTGGGCAGGAACGTGGTCTTCCATGTGTTGTTGCGTGGCCAGCTTGAGATGGAGTGATTTGGCACATGAAAAAACAGCATGTCAGTGTGTAATTCGAGGAAAGGCCCTTAGCGCGTAAGTGCATCTGTGACGTAACACGCACAGGCGTTTCCCTCGCCACGGGTTAAAGGTCCCACGTGAGTTTCCATAGCTCTATATTTGCTCTTCGTGGGATGCGGTACGTGAATTCCGAGGGTGCGCGTGGACGTTTCCACGCGTTTTGGCTGGCGTGAGCAAGGTATGTGTATTCCGAGGGGTGCATGGGGAGTTTTCCATGCATTTTCGATAGTGCGAGAGGGGTATGTGTATTCCGAGGGGTGCACATGGACTTTTACACATGTTTTCGATAGTGCAAGTGGGGAACGTGTATTATGAGGGGTGCGCGTGGACTTTTACATGCTTTTTCGATAGCGCGAGCAGGGTACGTGTATTCTGAGGTGTGTGCAGGGAGTTTACTACGTGTTTTTGCTAGCGTGAGAGGGGTATGTGTTTTCCAAGGTGTGCGCATGGACTTTTACACGCGTTTTCGTGCTTGGGGGGCTGTATGCTGGTCCCCTGGCCTTTGCACCATGTAGGAGAATTGTGCATTGTTTTTGGCGCATGGGGCGGGATTGGGGGCGTTACTGGCGCTGCTGCACGGTAGCTGCACTACTCTGCACGGCTGTTTATGGATGTTGAAATCCCTGAATATGCTGTGCTCTGAAATGGGTTTTGGCGCACGTGGCTGGCGCAGACTGCCGCACGCGCTCACTGTGCACCAGCCGTGTGCGCCACTGGTGCGCCGATTTCTATGAATTACCCCCCTTGGATTCCCATCAGTAAATTCCACATAGAATTGCCCACAATGTCAATAGTTTGTGCATCTATAAAGGCATATCACTACAATGAAGATATTTTGCAACGCTGTACAAACATTATCTAATATTAAATGATGATACATTTGCAGATTAATTTATGCAATCTTAATCAGGAAACCAAGACATATAACCTAACTATGTCTTCAGTTTTACAAATAAATGTATGAAGACATGGCAAAATTGTAACATTATTTTCAGTATACATGTTTTTAAAATGAAGTCACACCAGTTTTTCCAAAAATAGGTAGACAATTAAAACCTTTGTGTGTGTAAACGTATTAACACTTACCAAAAGCTACACTAAGAACCTAACAAGTGTAATTTACAGACTTCCTTTGAAATATGTGTGTGTCCTTTGTTTGGCCATGTGCACACATGATAAGTTAATAATAGCATTTCAAAATGTGCGCATCATATTTGAAATTTGTTTTAACTGGAAATTGCTATTTAAACTTTTATTTGCACAAAAAGTTGTAAGTAGGTTGGAATACTTTTTTTAAGAGATCAAACTTCTTTTTAAAATATAATGATTACCTCTACATTTTCATTTGAATACTTCTTTTTTAATTGGGCTTGCTTTTTTTTGGCCAACTACACACTTAACAAGCTAATGACAATTTTTGAATAAACTACTTTACGTCCAAAGTGTAATAACGCAATATACTGCAAATAGAAGATCTTTAAACATTGAACAAACTAACACTTAAAGTAATCCATTTTCATTTTTTTATTGAAATGGAATACTTTTTAAAAACATTGTGTGCATCCTTATTTTCAACACCTACCCACATGACAAATAAGAAATAATATATTGAAATCCTTCCCTAAAACTCTTATTAGTAATTAGATGTCATTTAGTTTACAAACAATGTACTTTATTGTTTTTGTATCTTCATCCTACTGTTTATTTGTTTCATATGTAAACAGTCATGACCTTCAAAACTCCTTAACAGTCAAAATAATGTACATGAACCATTTATGTAGCCTATTACTCATAGGGAACACTTGCGCATATTAGAATATACACTGTTTTACACAATAAAACAGAAGTAGAAGATTGCAGAACGCTGTTTTCTCTTCTAATTTATATATAATCTTCCGAATATTACCTCTACATTTATTTTGTACTGATTTTAAAATACATCCTAGTAACAATCCCTCTTCTACTTGACATCAAACACTTATTACCCTATTCTTCTATTACAAACTTTTATTTTGCATGGTTATATTCACACAGAATACAAAACATATGTCTTAAAACTTTGGTTCAAACAACATTAAGTAAGCATTCTTAAACCCTTTGGCAATCTAGCTTGGTGTGTGACTGCAGAGTCAATATAAACAAGCCAATCCACTTCTGTACGTACCCATGTTCTGAAATGTCCACAGTGATGGATTCACGCTCATGAAAAATAATTGCGTATCTTAAAAGTGTTCTTACTAATAGATACTTTACTATTTTCAAAATTAATTACTGCCATGTTAATTTTTTTACCATCTACACCGTAGCTTTGAAACATAATCAATGCATACTTATTGAAAACTAGATTTTGAAGTGCAGGTTGTAAATAACCACAATCACTGCATTGTACGTCATGGAATGCTTTAGTTAGAAGATCAGAAAATGTTAAACTTTTCTGATCAGGGATAGGAACATATAAAAATATTTCAGAAATAACCTGAGTAGTGTAATCTTTGTTACATTGTGGACACATATGATTCCACTCGTAACTAATTCCTACATATCTATCTACATTTACAGTTTACTGTAGTAATAAATTGAAGCTTGTCATTAAAAAAATCTTGACTATCTTCCTGTGTACTTTGGGAAAATTGTTGATTTCCACTTGCAAAGACTACTACATTTCAGATTGGATTTGCTGAATGTGTACTGTGTGGTTTTTCATCTACATATATTTTAAGAAATGAAAGTTTGACACATAGTTGCTTGTCTGCTGTGGAAGCTATTTGTTGCATCAATGGTGTCATTTGAAATAATATACACAAAGCTGCATTATAATAGCATTCATCTCCTGTTTCATTACAAAATCTGCAATGAGAGTATGTCATAATTTAATGACTTTCCAACTCCGGTAGATTCTGTTGTTTTTTAGTCTTAAAAGAGAGGTGAAGGGAATGGGCACTCAATATCTGAGAGCTTATCAGAATCCCCACCCAGCTGCAGACTGGAAGAGAAACTAAAGTCCAGGGCTGAACTAAACTGAACCAAGAAGGAATTGGGACTAGAACCAGAAAATTGTACTAGTTTCATAACACACCAAGAAGATGATTTCATTTGACTATTCCTGGCTAAGTGCTTTGTAGGTACAGGTATAAGGTTCACGTGAGGAACATACAGTACACATAATCTATTATATTCTTCAATGCAAGAAATGTCAGCCGTCACTTTTCTTTCATCAGAGTTTATTAAAAATAAACCTTCAATATTATCGCACGTGATAGAGCTACATATGACATTCCTGCTTTAAATATTGTACGACCAATGTCAATAAGTGCTGCTTCTAAAGTCAACCCTTTTGTAATTGCATGTGCAGATTCACAAGGGTATCCTTAAAATCATGAAACTAGGTTTGAGAAATCAAATCAGTATCTTCTACACAATCAAACTTTACTTCAGCATGTTCAATATCTGTACTGTGAGGAAAAGGGTGAAATGCAATCACTCTTCCCTTTGCTACATTGACTTCACCAATTCTTACAATTAAGTTCCTCTACAGAATTACTCGTGTTTTTATGCACAGTTTCAAAACTGCTTCTAGACCTGCTGTTTTAGAAATTTAATTCTCTAGTTAAACTAATCAAGATTTTGCTCTCTTATCCAACTCTAATGACATAACATGACCATCTAAAGCATCACATGATTTTATCTCCACATTATTTTGCTTTTCTGACCGTAGCATTGTAGAGTTAAACTTGTTACACTCTGCAAGTGTGCACATCAAAGCAACACAAGAAATGTTTCTTTCCTTAAGAGTCAACATGACAGAAGATGGACTGCAATCTACATGAAACGTTAGAAATCAATCTTCCCTTTAAGACTGCTTTCAAATTCTCCTCAGAAACACCTATACAAATCTTATTAAGCATTTCTGCATGCTCTAAGTCTCTAGATTGCCTCATATTAATGGTAAGTTCCTGGAAATCAAAACATTTCTAAAGGCTACTATTACCAATACTTCCTATCGTTTTTTCACTATCCTTAGATTGCAGTATTTTTAAAACTGGCTGACTTTTCACAGGAGTTAATTGTAACAAGTGTCCAAAAACAAGTACATGTTTACCTTCCAACAAAACGTTGTAGTCAGTCTTCAAAACTCTTGCATTCGTAAGTGAATGAAAGCTAGCATCAAGTTAGACACCATGCTTACTTCATCTACAATCAAGGTATTTCATTTTCTAAGAATTATTCCTACTTCTTGTGCTGCACTTGATACAGGTTTTCGGAACTCTAGTTTGTTGTCATGCTCCACTGGTAGTATCATCTGTCGTTGTAAAGTAACACCTCCTACATTGAATGTTACTGAGCCTGTTGGAGAAGTTACAATAGATGACAAAGAGTAATCAGTTACATTTTGGATCATAGCTTTTATTGCACGAATTAAAAAAGATTTACCTGTTCCTGCTTGTCAATTAAGATACAACAATACATGTTTGTATTGGACACAAGAACATTCATGCTTGTCATGCTGTAAACCATGTAAGAACCTATCTTTGATTTTAAAATGAACTTCTTTTTGCTCTGCATTTAGTTTAATATTTCATCATAATTTGCATCTGCAACTTTAGTTTGTTGCATTGCATTTTCTACTTCTTCATGGCAAGCTGAACATCAGTTTTAATAATTGGCTCACCAAGCATGTTTTGATTTCCTACTGCAGAATTTTGACTTCCCTCAGGAGTCTATTTTGCCAATTGAGCTGTCAAAAGTTCTTCTCGACCTATTTCTTTCTCCAGTAACTCCAAGTACTGTTCACATTTTGGATATGTAATTCCACTTTTTTTACAAACAATGTATTCTTCAAATGTTTCAAAACTTCCAAGCAAATCACTTTCTCCACGCCATGGGAAGAACTACTGCAAAAGACAAAAAACAAAATAATTCCTTTTTCTCTGCATTTTGGCAAGAGAGTTTCATGTTGTGGATGAGACTTGCTTTCTCATGTCTGACTAGACAACTAGTACATCCATGTGCTTTAAACTGTCCTCTCTCACTATTTGTGTCAATATTTCAATATGAGTACCGTTCTGCTACTTCTTTTAAATGTAGATGAGTGGCCACATCTGACCCTCCTCCCCCCTGCACAACTCTCGACACATACACAGCAAAATGATAGGTGTCCCTCACTCTTACGCCCATCACCACAATCATTGATGTATTGCAGGTGTGAAAAGCGATATTCTATTAGACAACCATTCAGGCCATACCCAATTGATGAATTTATTTTTTTGTTATTTGTGTTAATTGTATTACAATTTTTTCAAAAGAAAACAATCCAAAAAAAGATCCTTACTGGATATTCTTAGCCATCACATAAAATCCATCATTCTTCATAATCCGTCTTCCAGCTGTCTTCTCCCAATAGAAAATCCAGTTAACTCTTTAAATTTTCCAAACCAATATTTTTCATGAATAATGTTACTGCAATGACCCACTTCTTCATCAAGCGATTTTGTTGATCTCAAGATTTTTCCCAAATAAATCTCTCTGGCTGCCTGTGTACCATTACAGGTCAGCAAATTGATGAATTGGATGACATAGAATTGACATCAATCAATCTGGTCGTCTGACCGGGAAACCAGAAACCAATGACATCATCATTGACATCACGACGTAGCCGCGCTCATACATGAAGCACTTATTTATCCATTCATGAAGCTACACAGACCTGCCCTAGTGTATGGCATATAGGCACAAAGCACATGCTTATGACCAACTTAGGGAGAGGACGAACACCCATACAAATCTCAATACTCATAGCTTTTGCCAACGCTGAAAATGAAAGATGCAAAGAATTCATATTTCTAGCTTGCACTTGCTTGACTGCTACTAACATGGAGAAGACATAAGGAATACTATAGAAGTTATAGGCCTCTGAAACAAACAAGAAAGGAGAGACAGATTAAGACTGCACAGACAAGCTGCATGATCACTGCAGCTTGAGGCGAACAGAAATAGGACACCCAGCCAAGGACAAAGACAAAGCAGGAACATTCGAGCGACTGAGATAGTGGGCCACCTGCAGAAATTCAGGCTAACATCCTCATAATTACATACAAGAGGGCTTCATTTCGTGGTCTCGACACACGTGACCCAGACGGAGGCAACTGTTACCAGAGAGAAGAATATACAAGTGTTGCACATGATTCATTAACTGACTGTACTCTCACAGGCTTGGGTGATCAGAGAATAGCAACATTAGGGAACACTTTGCACATCCATTTTCTTTCTCATTACCTTGAAGAGGTACATTCGGTCTGAGAACTGTCTAGGGTCCCAGAGTTCGGAGGACACATTCTGCCCAATCCAAATGCACCTTTTGCTGTGGGGATATAATTTGTTGCAAGGGCCAATGGTCTTTCGGTGACCCAGCATCATTTAGATGGGTGCTAGTAGAGGTAGTCCCAGGAGAAGCCACTGGATATGGCTAACCAATTGCAAAACTAACCTATACATTCTTTATATATAAGTTACCCAAACTGGCCAATGTAAATGTCTGATAGGTTTCCGGGAGGGAATCTGGATTTGTGACCTCACACCGGGATAAAACCGGGTAACACATGCTTAGAAGCTGAGAACTCTAGATGAAACTTGTTCTTCTGGTGTGATCCCTGTTATGTTTATTTGCTAATGAACAACAGCAACTTTGCCCCATGGCTGAGTCTTCCAGTCTTGTGGCTGGGAGTTTTTGCGGGGCTTAAGTGTACTCTACTAATAATCGGGCTGACTGCTATACGAGCCTGGCCAGGCTATTCATAAACAAAGATCCTCAAATCTACTGATCAATTTGGATAATTTATATCAATCAAGTTGGTTTTCAGAACCTATGTACTGTCAGGTATTGTTTCAGCTAACTGCTGAATTTCACTCAAAGGTTTCAGTACCTGATTTCTAGTACTAGCTGGGCCAAGACTTAAGCAAAGTACATTAATGCTAAGTTCATACAGAGGCAAACTAGTTAGCTGATCTGCAGCTTCGTAGCCACCACACGCTCTAGGTGAGAGCCTCTTCAGACCAAAGTTTAGAAGTTTCTGACTAAGACTTTTTTCTGCTTTTTTTTTTCTTTTGTCGTGTATGCTGTAACATAACGAGCAACAGCTGTTGTATCATCAGCAATATAGTGTACATCAGGGCAATGGGGCGGTAATTATTCGGGTCATAGAGAGGACCTGATTAATTATTGCCCCATTGCCCTGCTCGATGATAATTGTCGGGCAATAGAGAGGACCCCAATAATTTTCACCCCATTGCCTTGCCTGACGTGCCGGGGAAGTTGTTTGCTCGTGACTTCTGAATTTGGCTAAAGAATTTCAAATTGAGACATATATTTCAATCAGGCTTTGTAGCCAGTCCTGGTATGTCAGTTAATTTAACAATTCTTGAAGCACAAAAAAATCAAGCATTAGCAAAAAAGAAGCCTGTCTACTTCGCATTTATCAACTTTAGACAGGCCTTTGATTCCATCTCGAGGGAGTTGCTGTGGAACAAATTGTCCAATGAGGAATGTCCATCATATTTACTTAACTTGATTGTACAATTCTTTTCAGATACTTACATACAAATTAAACTGAATCAAGCTGGATTGTTAACAAAATTGATACCAACACACAGAGGATTAAAACAAGGATGCATCCTTGCTGCTATCCTTTTTAATTTTTATATTCATGATATTTATAAAGCCTTTGAGGCCGTCAGGTCCTTTCCACCCAAACTTGGAAACTAGAAGATATCATGGCTACTTTACACTGATGATTTGCTGTTTGTTGATTTAACACTGATAGGACTTCCACAGAAACTGTACGCTTTTCAAAATTATGCTGAGAATAATTCCTTACAAATAACTATTCAGAAATTTAATACGCTTATAATCACAAGAGGAAGAAAACTACAAATGTCCTATAAATTGACTATAGGAACCCTCCCCCTTGAAAATATCTACGAGTATAAATATTTGTGGCAAAAGGTAAATAACCAGGTAAAAGATAACCTAACATCTCATGCGAAAATCATTCAGAAAAGATTCTGCAGATTCTTGTTGGAATCTATTATTCTTTTTTATAAAAAAAAAGTAGTATCCTATGGTACCCAGGTAAAAACTGCTAAGAATCAGCCAAATTGGAACCTTTTAGGAGACATCATTTGGAAGGAATTGCTAGCCGTGCCAAAGAGCTTCCTTATACAAGTGATAAGGTTTGAGCTGGTATTGCTGCCTATCCAAATGATGATAGCCTGGCTGAAGCTATCCTTCTACAGGAAATGTTTATTATCAGATTCAATTCAGCATCCACTACTCTCGGGTCTAGCCGTGGCCATGAATTCAGACCGAAAAAACCTTCTAAAAGTCTGGAAAGCTGAATGTGATTAACTCCTAAGTATAGCTGAAATTCAGATCGACTTACTATTAGAAAGACCAGACAAGGTGAAAAATAAGCTTAGAGACTTTGGGTGGACGGTCGGTACAACGGGATGACTGCAAAAAGTTTAAGGTATTTAAAGTGGGGGAAATCACAAATTATTTATTAAGATTCCCAGATAAACAATACAGAGACCACATTATGAGGCTATGTTTAATTTATGGCCCACAAGACAGATATGTGCCAATTGAACAAACAAACAAATGTTGACTCATCCTGCAGATACTGCAATAACACATCAATTGAAGAATCTGCAGAACATCGCTTGACCTCTTGTAAAAACCTTGAAGTACAAAGGAAAGAATATATTTTTTAATTTTTGTCTTTCAAATATTGTCGCCTCTTGATTTATGGTGTATGCTTTTTAATGCCAAATCAATATTGCTAAATATAGCAATGATCACATTTTTACTAAAAGTGCAGTTAAAAATGAATATGTGACTAATTGTGTTATGGACCAAGCAAGCACCTAATAGAAAGAACTCATTTAGTGTATATAATGACAATCATGGATGATTGAGTACATACATTGGATTATAGCAGGGAGACCTAAGAAGCTGTATGTTTAACTGTAAATATTATGCAGCAAAAATGCTTATGGAACATTTTTAGATTGATTCATACGAGATTATAGTTGATTTTAAAGTAAATTAGGTTCTCAAGTTGTTTTTATATTTGATGTTCTAGGAAGTGGATCTATGCTATAAACTGTCGAATATGTTGCCCTATGCTGTGAAAATGTGGGTTTAAGTTTTTTTGGGATAATTGTTATACTTGTATGAAATGTTAAATGGTCTATATTGCGCAGGGTTGCATGGTGACCAAAATTGCAATAAATAAAAAGCTGAGCATGATTGTGATAATTAATGAATAGGCATTCCTTATCTCTTTTTAAATGATAGGTATTTCATGGTGCGTTACCTGTAGCATGGCGCCGAACAGATGACATCAAACTATTCGCTCGACCAACTGTTGTCACAGGCTTTGGAAAGCCAAAACTGCACTGAGTGTAGTACTTATCTTTACTTTTGTATTTTCTCTGAAAGCACTTTCCACATGAGTGCCTTTATAATCTTTCCACCTTTTTCTGTAGATCAGCATTCACCTGCTGAGCAGGAATGCAGCAAGTAACATAATGTTCTATAAACTCCATCATACAGCCATCACTTTCTTTTCCAAACTGAGGAGCATCTTTTATCCACAGCAGCCTATGTATATGTGGAGACCCTTGTCTCTGTTACTCTTGCCTCCAAAAGGAATGTTCCACACTACCTAGTGGACCATGTTCTTATGTATTACATATATAGTGTAACCTGGCTAAAAATCTGTGATGAAAGAACTGCTATACACTTACTGGATCCATGGAAAACAATTCTCCTGGTGTCATGTGTTCTATATCTTGTTTCTGTGGATTACTTTCAGGAATCCACTCTGCAAGATCATCCCAATCATACTCAGTGCAACTTAAGTCACAAACCAAGTTGGAGAGCCCAGGTTTCTGATCATGCATCTAACCTTTGAGTGTCTCCTACACCAATATTCCTTGGTTCCTTTCATTGTAGCAAGAATATTGGTAATTGTACCCTCTAAAACTTCATTTATTATTTTCACATGTTGGAGCATTTCACATGCAGAAAGATTTTGAAATCTATTTCTGGTCTGAAGTGTATGAGCGACAGCATAACATAATGTCAAAATTCACTTTCATGCAAGTGAAAAATATATTCAACATGCGCAATCGGGAATCTTCAGAATACATCCTTGTACAATGATATTCTGAAGAAGAAATTGGAACCTTTCAATCTGCCTCCTGTACCAGCAGGAAAAAGCATAGGCAAACAATGAGCTTCTAACGTCTTTTCCCAGACACTGATTGGTGCACCTTTTGTTGCTTTCATTTGATACAATTCTAAACTGTCACCCATGACTTCACATGAGTGTAGAGTGTGAATAGTGTAATCTTGATACAAACTATTGCCTTCTGCAACAGATAGATTTTGGAACTGAGATTCACTGCTTTTGTTTGTTGACTCAACATCAAGCATAGACAAGTCTGGTACAGCCACACTGCCTTTGCAGAAATCATTGTTCTCCAACATACATGTCAATATGTTTTTCACCTTTCCAATATCTATAAGCTATTTCCAAATGTTCTTATCTTTGGCTGCAACACCATTTACTAAGACAAAGAAACTTAGGTGTTACCCTTCTCTCCTACAGTGTTCATATTGTCTTCCAAACTGAGAGATAAATACACAACTTTGCCTTTCACACCTTGCACTAATGATTTTTAAGGGCAGGTTTGACATTTGTGTTTGCAATCTAACAGTAACCTGAAAAGGATGAACAGTTTGAAATGCAATCACTTCAAACATGTTACATTTTTGAAGCACAACACGGATATCCAGCACTATCATGTCATTCAAGACACTACTTGCAGGAATACTGTTTGATTACAAAACCCAACACAGTGTACACAAATATAAGGTGCCTCACTTGTATCAAATCATTGTTCTACAAACAAATACAAATAAAGTTATTTCCAAACATCTTCTACAATCTGTTTAATTTTCTCCTGAATGTACACTAGTTGCATTTTCAGACTTATAAAAAGTGCATCAACAAGATACGCAAAAAATGTCAGGTCTTTCAGTGGAAGACAACTCAAACATTGCAATGCTTTTTTTATACTGTTGAAAAATCAGATCCTTTGAAAGCATAGAATCATCATTTCCACTTCCTGTAAGTGTTTCATCTACGTACACATAGGGCCTCATTACGAGGCAGGCGCTGACGAAATGAAGGGGGCCGGTACGGGGCTGACCCCCTTCATTCCGTCAGGGCTGATTATGAGCTTCCCATCTCGGGACCCGGATCGGATGCCTGATAAAATCAGGCGTCCTTTCCAGGTCCCGCTAGGGGAAGAGGGAGGTAACAGCGGGACACTTATAATGTGACCGTTGTTACCTCCATCCCCATTCCCATTGAGCCCTAGGGGGGCTCAAATGGGAATGGGGAATGGTTCCTGCAAGGAGGACTTACCCGGTCCTCCTATTTCGGAATGACCCAGTAAGTCCCCATTGCATGAACCCGGAAAAGGAGCCCGGTTTGGAGGCAGCCATGGAGCTAACAGCTCCATGGCCACCTCGAAACTCGTAATGAGGCCCATAATCTTTTAAATGCATTATATTTATCATTTGCAGTGTAAATACTAAACTTTCTACAGGTCCAGTCAAACGTATTTGATTTAAAAGTGCAGGAGACATACTTAGTGTTTTGCACTCATATAATTTAACTAGAAGGCATCTCATTTTAGTATGATGTGCAGCCAGCATCGGTATATTAAAAAATGGACTCTTACATCTAGTTTTATCAAGACAAGCTAGAGAGTGATCCTGATGTCCTGTTTGTTCACAAACTTCACAGTCATCTATTTTCTATATCATCTTCATCTGTCTTTGAACACTATTATTTTTGTGTAAAACCTGCAAAAATCTCTTTAAGACTTTTCAAGAAAATGTATCAATATTGCACAAAAAATTGCACATCCATACCTCACTTTGCTTTTAAGGTTTTATTCTAGACTGACCTAAACTTTCAATTTCTGTATTATCAGACCTTAGCATTCCTTCTTTTTTCGAAATCACACCGCTTTAGACTTCATAGCTACGCCCACTGTAAAGAATCTTTCTCTATGAGAAGTGTGTTTCTACTCTGCGACAAAAATGTCAAAAAAGTTGTCACGTGTAAGTACATTAACTGTTTTTATAGTTCTATGGAATGGTGTAGTCACCTTAAGTAATTTCTTAAGTTTATTCAATAAAAAAATGAACAATCTTCTTTTCTTATAAACATCTTTTTTAATTATTACTTCTACTCTTTTGTTTAGCAAAAAAAACTTTAAAACATATCTAGATTTTGGTTTCAGACTTCACAAAGGATTTGCAAAGACTCGAGAGTGGTACATTTTCCGATAAATATCTTTATTCCTCTGTTTCAAATTGATAGCAGATTTATTATTTTTCATCTAAAAATCTGTTTTATTTACTAGTTATAGATTTGATACATTTTTCTTTTCTTTTATTTCTTTCACTAAAAACATTCTGTGCTCCATTCATTTGTTTATTTGGCACATCTACTATTTGAAATTGCACATTTTCTAAAGTATTATCAATAACCCGTATTGTTGTATTATCTAAAGATTTGAGAACATTACATTAAAAAATATGATATTGTAAATGTTTACTTCTTTGCATATGATTCTTCCTTCTGGCACGTTGTTGTTGTTGCCTGCTTGATGGCATCTTCGAAAATATCTGTAAACAAAAAAATGTGTGAAGGTCAGTGATTATGTTTTTTAATATTTTCAATATATAATATACATTGTTGTTTAAATAAAATATATTCAGTATATTTAGGTTTGCAATTTGGTACAGTTTATAGTTATTCCTTGGAAGTAGGGTTTTCCATATTTTATTCCAGTGTTTTCTGAAGATTTCTCAAGCAATAGTACATGCTATGCTATGTTTTTGTGTGTGAAAAATATATTTCCCTTATCAATTGTCTTTGCTTCTTTTTTCCATAGGTATGACCTGGCAAATCCCATAGTTGATGGATATCTTTCACTTCATATGTGCATCCCTTATCATGAATTCTTAAGCTGTGAAACAAATGGTCAATATGATGTATACAATTAGCTCAGGTTTCACTCAGGCTTAGCATCTTGAAAATGTACTGTACCAAACAGAAATGCATCACAAGCTGAGAAACTCAGTTAGCATCCATTGAAAGTCTACTTTTCAAATCTTATTAACACTACTCAATCCTTCACACACTTTCTCTAATCATATAAGGCTAATCAACAAGAGGTATGACGGCCTATTCGGCAAAAGGCATGATCACTATAAACTGAAGGTGCAAAGTGGGCATCTTGGTCCTGAGCAGAGTAAACATGACATACATTAGCATAACTTGTTAATTCACATATATAAAAGTGTTGCAAGATAATGTGTTACACATCTTTGGTTTGATGTAGCAACCTGCCATTCATGAATCTCTGGTGCGTCCTCAATTCATGAGGAAGGTGATGAGGTAGGAGAGCTGCAAGGTAATGCACTGCCACTCAGTTGCTCCACCCAAATCCAGTTTTCATGCCTTACAAGCATCTACTTAAGGACTGTAGGCCAACTTCAGGCAGACAGCATTGAGTAGGCTGCTAGTCACATTCCCTGCCACTCACTGGCTCCTCCCACCACCTATTTAATCAGTCCTCTTTAGGCATCCTCATTAAGGGGTATTGATCCTTTTGGAATGGACTGACCTGGCCTCTTCTCTCCTTTCCTCCTCTTCTCAACTCCTCCTACTGGGTGATCTCAACATCCATCTCAACGCACCCAATTCCTCAGGACCTTTCCGCAATCTTTGCGACTCTCTCTCTCTCTCTTTCCATCTTACCCTCTGGCCCAAGGCACACTGCTGGCCACACCTTGGATACTCTCATCTCAACTGACATGCCTCTATCTATCCCTCTCACTACTTCTCTCTACTGGACTGATCATTCTATCCTCTCTTCTCACTTGAAGTTCTCTTCTCCTCTTACATCGGTAAGCCCAACAGTGCCTCCCATTTTAGAAGGTCATCCGACCCATGAAAAGAGTGTCGGTAGCTGCCTTTGCCCCACCTACTCTGCTCCTTCTACTCCTTCAGCTGACTCCCACCCTGACTCAACCCTCTTTACGTTTAACCTCTCTGTTTCCAACACTCTTGATATTATTGCCCCTGTCATGAGGTTACAACCGATGCCTAACAAAACGTGCAACTCTTGGTATGACTCTGAAATGGCTGCCCTTAAATGCAAGTGCAGGGCAGGTGACCGGAAATGGGATTCTTCGTGCGCACCCTCTGACAAACTGGCCTGCCACCTCCTTCAAAGGCAGTATAGACTTTGCATCCGCTCCAAAAAAAGAGTCTTAATTCAAGCCTGCATCTCTGAGGCATCCAATAACACAGCCAAACCTTTTAAAGTCTGCAAGGAACTAGCCAACCCTACTGCAGCCTCCTCCACCATCGCACCCACCCAGGCCCTTTGCTCGGCCCTGGCTGCACACTTCAACTCAAAAACACAGGACATCCTATCATCTCTTTCTTCCTCACCTCCTCATGCACCAACATCTCTTATACCTCCCTTGGCCAGCCGCACCCTTCCCCTTCTTCTCTCTTCTCTCACCCCTGTCACACCTTTGGAGGTCACTAGACAAGTCCGGTCTATGAAAGCCTCCTCCAAACAGGCGGACCCCTGTCAAGGACCATCAAGGACAACATTGACTCTCTTGGCCCAGCCTTGGCCGACATCTGCAACCTCTCTTTCACCACTGGAGTTTTCACCACTGCTCTTAAGCATTCCTTTGTGCACTGCCTCCTTAAAAAACCTTCTGCTGACCCTTTCATTCCGGCAAACTATTGCCCGATCTCTATCAGTCTTTTCCTAGTCGAAGTCCTGGAGAAGTTGGCTATTTCTCAGTTTACCCTCGACACTGAATCTGTTGGTTGTTTCCATGACCACCAGTCTGGCTTTAGAGCATTCAGAGGCATGGAAACTGCTCTTCTGAACACCTGTGAAGATCTGCTCTCAAACCTTGATTCTAACTCTCCCTTTGTCCTCATTCTACTCAACCTCTCCTCTGCCTTCAATGCAGTGAACCACAACACCCTGATCACGTGTCTCAGTGATACCCTGGGCATCACTGATCAGGACCTGGCGTGGCTAACCTCCTTTCTCTACGACCGCCCATCTCGGGTGGAATTAGGGCCCTTCCTCTCCCCTATCACTCTCTATATGTGTGGTGTCCCCTAGGGATCTAACCTATCCCCATGGTTTTTCAATGGCTACCTGGCTCCCTTGGACTGTATGATAGCCACCTTCACCTACAACTTTCAGTCTACCCTCTGCCTCTTCCTCTTCCTCACTCATACCTGACTGTCTGTCTGCAATTCAGTTGTGGTGTGCTGAAAACGACCTCTTCCTCAGTGCCAGAAAGACAGAGATTGTCCTCATCGGGAACCCTGCTCCTGCCTTCCTTCTTTCTCTCTGGCTGGCCTCCCTAGGCCCTGCGCCTCCACCTACCAATAAGGCAAAAAATCTGGGGATCATCTTCGACTCCACTCTATCCTTCTCGTCTCACATCATGGACAGCTCTAAAAAGTCCCATTACCAACTGCACCTTCTCAGGGTTATTCTAACTTTTCTGACCTTCACTCAGCGGCTCACCATCTCCAGGGCATTGGTCCTCTCTAGGCTGGACTACTGCAACAGCCTCTTTCTCAACCTGCCCTCTTCTACATTCCGTCCTCTTCAACTCATCCAGAACAGAACTGCAAGACTTTTCATTGGCCTCAAGGGCAGGGGCCGCATCTCTCCGGTGCTAGAATCCCTTCACTGGCTCCGCGTGGCTGCAAGGATTAAGGTCAAGACCCTTTGCATCATCCACAAGGCTTTCTGGGGACTGGGCCCAATCTACCTGCAACACTCTCTTCCTAAATACTCACCTTCCTGAGCCCTCCGCTCGGCTTCCTCCAACTCTCTGCGGGTGAGCTGCTTCTCCAAGCAGAGACTTGGGGGGAGATCTTTATCCAGTGCAGGTGCCTCCGCCTGGAACAGCCTCACTGCCACTCTCCGTCTTGAGATGGATCTCCTTAAGTTCCGGAAACTCCTCAAGACTTTCCTCTTTGCCTCCTCCTTCTCTCTCCTCCTCCCCTGCTAACCACCTCTTTCTGCTCTCTTGCTCTCTCTCCTCTTCTTCTGCTCAGTTTCACAGACTGGCTGCCTGGTGCATCTTCAGATCCTCAAAGGTCCCAAGCTTCCTCACTGGTCTCCTACTCTTGCCCCTGGGCCTTGCACATGCTGCAGCACTACTGCACTTCAGTTACGGCCCATGAGAGTGGTATCTCTCTGCACTTAACCCAGGTTCTGATGAACTCAGCGCACTTGGTCCCTATTGCCCCCCCAACCCACGCACTTTCTGTTTCTGTTCACCTGCATATTCTGAATGAACCATGCCTAGTAAGATCGTTTTTCTTGCGTTTCCTATTTCATTCCCTCACATGCATGGTTTTGCTTTGAAACACTAATCTATAAGTGCATAAACAATCAAACAATCAATCAGCGATGTGCTGATTGACAAGAACCTCACCTATTTGTACCTCTTTGTACCTGTTCAAACTTTATAGGGCCAACGGCCTGACCCGCTATCCTGCATTTCACCTAGAAACTAATCACTACTACTGCTACTCAACAAAAGATATCACCATCTGTGTCCTCCCTCCACTGCCCATCCCCACTCTCACTAGGGTTTGAATGGCCAAGTGCCCTGGGTAGCCCCAGAAAGCTAGCGATCCTCATCAATATTGCCCTTGCCCCCATCCCAGTGAACATTCCTTTAGCATTACTTGGTATACTGTAACCATAACTTCAGAGTACAATTCCCAAGCCACTTCTAAAGAGAAGACATGTTCACTGAAACTTACCAGTTGAAGTTAACTTTCTCTGTCAGATGGCAGCATCCATGAACTACCACAAATAAGGAAAATAACATTTGCCAACATCAAAACCAAGTTAGCACTGATCAGCTGCACTCCAGCATAAGACATGTCATGTTTAAGGCCACATTCAGACATTTCCACAAATCTGACACAAAAGGAGTTACTAATATGGAGTCATAGAGAAGAGCTTGATATCCAACTTTGAAGCACAAACACAGCTGCAATATATTTCAATGGTAGAGTTATGCTGCTTGTTTGATGATACAAATGACTATGCACCCCCATTCATTGTACATCTTCCTAAGTCTGTGCATTATGCAACATGTGATTACATAGCATGAAACCCAATTAGGTTTCTGACCTTCCACAGCACACCATTTCCAAGCAAATTGTAACAATACCCGATATGGTTCTGATTATTATTTATAAATTACTACCGAACATTTTGTTTTGTCTACCACACAAGTTAGACTTGTGCTTGCACTTGTGCAGAACATTATAGTACCCATACTGTTCTACAAACAATTCAGTGATGGAATCTACTTTCAAATCTGTGACTGACATATTAGACTCAATTACACATATATTGTCGGTGAGAGAAGGGTACATAGCTGAGCTCCATAATGCATCAATTAGATGAGAGTGGAAATACTGCAGTATACAAACATACCCCATATAGACCTCTGCTCTAAGTAGTTGAGTAATGTGGGATGGTATTGAGCAGCTCATATAGCATAAATAAGATGAGCAAAGTAGAGTTTCACGAGGTGGGCACTGAGTTTGTTGGGTTGTGATATATCAGTAGTTGGCACCGTAAATGTTTTGGATGAAAAGCTGAATTGAAAAGTGAGTTCATCTTATACGCCACAGAAACCATTTTTTCATAACCTAAAAAATAATGATAAAGCATGCACATATTAAGAGAAAGATATGCATAAACCATGTGATTTACAAGGTTGTGCCTATATAAAAAGAGACAGGCACATTTGATGGATTACTGCAGAAAAGCTGAAAGGCAAACTATGAGGCCTTAGCCATTTAGCCACTATGAATTCACATTCTTCACTTCGCTTCATAATTTTTCATAAACCATTTACCTGGTGTATTTTGCCTGAAATGCCAAAAGACGTTTGTGATACCTGGCATACTCTAGCCATAACTTCACAGTACAATACCCCAACCACTTCTCAAGAGAAGAACTGTTCAATGCAAATTTACCAGTTGAAATTAACTTTCCCAGTAAACTGACATAATCCAGAAATCTCCACAAATAAGCAAGAGAACATTGGCGAACATCATAACCAAGTTAGCATTCATCACGAGCACTGCCTCATAAAACTTCTCAAATGTAAAGCCACATTCAAACACTTCCACAACTCTAGCACAGTAGAAAGTCACTAATATAGGGCCACAGGAAACACCTTGATATCCAACTACAAAGCACATACACAGCTGCATTATTTGTCAAGGGATAGAGTTATGCTGCTAGGTTGAAGGTAGGGTTTCTTATGCACTCCCTTTCATGTCACATCTTCCAATGTTAGTGAGAAAAACCTTTAATTGGAAATATATTTTTCTCACACATAACCATAATATAACACATATGGAAAATCCTACTTTCCAAATAATATTTATACACTTTACTAAATTAGAAAGCTAAACATACTTAATGTATCTTATATAAACAGCAATTCATATAATACATGACATTTAGAAAAACACACAATCAATGACCTTCAGCTGCTCAAATAATGAATAGATCTTCACATTAGCCAAACACAGAACATGTGCACACTCTGAGTTCTGGAATCAAAATGTCAAAATGTCTCAAAAAGGTCACTTTCATAGCATTCAGAAATCAATAGCACAAAAAGAGAACTGTACACAGCAAACAAGTAAAATGCACAGCTGTATCATAACCTATAACAATCAATAACCCCAAAACAATCCTTCTAAAGAATACTTTGTAGAACATGTAGAAACACAATTGAATTGTTTTTTTTTAGGGTACGCCAGATGCTGTTTTTGAACCTAGTGGAGAATGTATTTTTTGAGTGATGTTTATCTATGCCAATAAAACTGTAGATTATATTCTATCATTCTATTAAGACTTTTTCTACATAGTAACTATTTATTACATAAGAGTGACATTTAGGTTTAGGAGATTGTGCTATTTTTAGGATACATTTATTCTTGGATTAGATATTTCAAACATGCAGCCCATTTTTGAAAGAGAGGATTTTTATTGTTCTTAACACTTAGACTTTGGCACACAGAAAAACTGGAATATCTGGAGTTGGCACTATTGTCAAAGTTAACGGTTCATTAACTATTTGTGGCATCGCAATGGGGGGAATCACCTATTCAGCACGCAGCCAATTTCCATACACATAGCACATGAGCCCACCCCAAGCATTTTATTTTTTGTAGTGCTCATGCAATTTCAAATACGCATCATCCACATCATTTCAGGAAACTTGCACAACATAATTTATCATAATTAATGTTCCCAAGCTTTAAAACAGAACATTATAAGGGCCACTCTTCACATATATATAAGAACTACAAAGCTCATTTAAGAAACATATTTTTTGCAACACATACTTATGTCTGTTGTTATCAGCAGCGCATGCTGGGGATAGAAATCATTGTTCAATTGCCTACGACATAAGGCTCCACTATGACCCCAAGCGAGCCAAACAACCCCAATTATTCACTGCACCTACCCTGCATCCTAGTTCAGTATATACTATACCATAATAATGCAAACAATGGCCAATGATCATGACCATGGCAAGTCGTCCGAGTTACTGCCGGGATTGGAAAACAACTGTTGCTGTAAAAATATCTATTTTTTATTATTTACTGAGAGACTACAAATACCAGAATGCAATTTAGCAAAAGGCAAAAAAGATCTCTGAGTGCAAAACGTTCAAGGACTGACAGTAGCAGGGTTTAAAAAAAAAATCGGATGCCTATTCCGTCACCCAGACTGACCCTGCTTAGCTTCCAGAAAGGAAAAGGCCAACCTGTTTCTCTAAGTGGTCTTGTAACTTTGGTTTGTTTATCGGGCAACATGGCCTGAGGAGGCTGGCCCGCTTCCTCACTTTGAAGGTAAGCAGCGTCTGTCTTGGTTACTTCTTGGCTGGGAGACCTGGATGGCAATCATGTCACTCTCCATGGCCAGTGATTTTAAATCCCTGATGTCACTCTAGCTGTAAAGATATCTATAAAATAAAAAAATAAAAACTGTAACTGCAGGTATTGAACAACACATACCCTTGGCTCCCCATAGTCCTTTCTATTCATGAATATCGGACAAATGGCTAGACAAATGCTTTCTTGCACCCCCCCCAAAGCTCTCACCAAGTGCCCATCTTAACTGTGCCAAATCCCCCCACTCCACAAACGTCCACCTCACCTCTCCTGCCCTCTCCCTTTCCCCCACAACACATGCTGTTTCTGTAATGCAGTTTGCTTTGAGATTTTGGCTATTTGAGGCTATAATTGAGGCTACAGAAAGCTTTGTGTTGCAAACTCAGTCCTTAAACCCCCTCCAACTCTCAAATTCCACGTGGTGCCCTCTAGCCACTCCCCACCCCCACCTTTATCCTGATGACATGTGCATGTCTTTTGACTTGCAAATAGTTTTTTCCTGCATTTAATTTTTGCATATCCTCAGCTAATGCTGCGGTTATTTCTCGCATCGAGAGAAAAACAAGATAGTGGCTGTACCATTTCTAAAAACACCTGGTTTTGGGTAAATACCAGAGATATAGCTATCTATTTTTGAGAAGGGGGCACCGCCTTCCCCGTCAAATACTTAAAAATCTACTGCATGGAATAACCCCAAACCATGCATGGATCCCGAGTCAACACTTCTTGCCCAAGTTGTTTCGGACCTGGTCCAAATACGTCCAGCGATTTGGGCTGTGCGCTTTTGCAAAAATTGGTCTTGTTTGTCTATGGGAAAATGAATGGGAAGTAGGCCGCACTTATAGAAAAAAATCTAATTTTGTCTTCTTAATAACTTTTTACTTTTTTAACAAATCTTTACAAAACTTTGTAGATTGTGGGGGGCATGGTGGTCTGATTCCTTAATCAGTTCGGAATTTTTATCAAATCTGTTACTTGAATCAAAAGTTATTAATGATAACATTTTGACTCACCTCAACTATATATATAATATTAGTTTAGGGTTTCCCTTATTGACTGCCACATAACCTATAAGAAGGAAATAGAATGAAGTCAATAAGTAGCATTACTACCATGAGAATTCTAGAAACGTGGGCTTTATTCACTAAGGAAAGCCAGCCTTCCGAGCATTTTCATTGGTGTTTGGCACTTCCCTTCCCCGCTCACCCTTCACCGTAGCACCCGTTTAGCTCCCTGCATGCATGCTAATAATGTCTTTTTTTTCAAAATAAAAAAAATAAAAGTAGCTTTGTTGTGCCGTCCGGCACTGCTCAGTGCTGCCATCTGAAAGTTCAATTTTTCACGTTGATGACGCCACAGTCATCATCATGAAAAACGGATTTAACGAACAGCAGCAGTGCCAGTGCTAGAAGGTGCAAGGAAGGTACATTAATTTTCATTCATAAAACCAAAAAAAACACCATTTGCACCTTTGTAGAGAACTACATGGGTGCTAATGTCGATATGCTGCGAGGTGGCGGGCCAACCCATTCAGGAATGGTACCACCACCCTCGTTAAGGGACCCTTGCTGTCGTCGCGCCCTTAACTTAGGCAGTGGGCCGTTACCTACAGGGTTGGCCTGACACATTGGGGCATATTGCCTCAGTATCGGCCACATTCTAGACATATTGACGTCAGCAGCTGCCTGAAAATGAGCGGATGACAATTGTCTTTATCTCCCATATTAACACATCTTCACAGCAGTAAAAAGCTGCTTTCCTGGAACCATTTTCTTCAACACATTTGCGAATTCTACAGAAGATCAATAGAAGAACATTTAGAAACAGAAAGAAAATTAAGTTTCTTCAAAGTTAAGAAAAACAGTGAATAAGGAAACAACAAGACATTGTGAAACAGTTTATTTTACAACCAAGCATGTATACCTTTTTGTAGTCAATATCACTTGGGAGAATTACCCATCGCCAATTTATAACTCAGCTTCACTTCAGTAATGACTCCTCGTAATTTGTAAGCATTACAGCTTAATTACTAATAATTATAGAGTTTTGTTTAAATGCATTATCTATGCTAGGAGTCTGCTAAGGAAACAGAAAGATCTTTACATTAAGGCATTTAATTTGAATGCAATGAGGGAAGAGTTTTTAACGGTAGCTATGTTTCACAATAGTTAATTATTTTCTAGATGGATCACCAAATGCAATTTGATTAAATGGTTAGTAGTGCATGGATCTCATTATTCACCTTGTCTCAGCCAATCTTCAGATTGCAGTCAATAACTACTGGTAAAAACATACAAGTAAACAAATGAAAGTATTTCTCTTCGTACTCTCCGCAGAAGGAAGGAGAAACACGGACACAGAACTTGGATATGGTTCTGTCAGTGTGACAGAAAGCCATCTGTGAGGGCTTAATAGCCTGAGCTTTAAAAAAAAGTGGGATTCAAATGCATATCTTCATATATACGAAGGTGATGTGTGAGGAGTGTAGAGTTAATTTAAAAGTTCTCTAAACCGTCCATCCCTGAAAGGCATGAGAAGTGGCTTGTAGGAGAGCCTTATGAGAAAGTGGAATTTTCACTGGCCATAACTGATGTTAGCCTACAGAGAGCTGCCATAGAATATAGGCGGGTTCAATCCCTTATTGCAATTATTGCTTATTGCTTCTTGTTCTTTAGGTGCCACCGACTTTCATTCAGCACACAGCCAACTCTTGGTTCAGACACCTCTCTCAGTAGGCTCAACATTACTAGCTCTCATGAGTACTCCTCATAAAGGGGCTCCTCGTGAATGCCTGGTTTTTAAGCCTCCACAACTCACAGGAACTCTTGAGCATCACTCATAAATTATTCAATTTTAAATAATAGCAACAACACATTGCTAGTTGACAAGACAAGTGAATTGTCCAAAATGGATAGTCCTTGATTCTTGTCACGACCTCTTTTGGTCGAAACATATTACTATACATGTACCCGAGCAATCACTATCACTCAATCTTATGTTATCCTTCCCTTTTGATTGTAACCCATGTCTGTCTGTTTTGTTCTCTTTCTTTCTCCTTCTTTTCCATTTCTCACTTACTGTTTCCCCATTTCCTTTTGACCCCACAGACTGTCTGGTCTACTCCCTGGGCGGGGTCACAGTTCACCCAAACAGACAAGATTTCAGTGCTTCAATAGCACTATGGGGGTGACATGTGCAGTATAAAAGTCAATTAAAATAACAGTCATGATGCCATCTCACCAGTGGCTGCACACGACTGAAGACATCTCACATTGGCTCGACTGCAGTGAAAGCATGCACAAGCCCAGCTTGATGCTGTCCAGCACCCAAAAGACAAATAGCAATGCATTTTGAGAGGATGTGTCCCGCCGGTCCATTAACGGACAATAGTGACTTTTAAGCTCTCTTCTATAATTCCAAAGAAATATCCTTGAACAATTGATATTGCTGCTAGTATCTTGCCTGAACACCCCTTTTCACCTTCATGACTTGGATCACTGCTGGTTTAGCAGTAGTGTGAGGCTCAGTGGGCAGTTTAGCCCCGACTTAACCCTGTTCCCCTGCCGGAACAGTGGTAATACATTTTAGTTTTGTTGCAGGAAGAAAGAACTGGAAAGGTGTACAGGTCTAGAGGATTGTATCCTCAGACAATGAATTGGCTACATTAGGTCAATATTTGACATATTGCTAATCATCTTTGAGGCAGGTAAAGAAGATCCTTTGATGAGAGTGGTGCAGTTAATTGAAAATGTAAATACGAAATTTCAGAAGTAATTAATCAGTTCAACCATTTGCCAATAATTGCATTGTTACTGTGTGTGGCACATTGAAAAAAGACCCTAAAAGTACACAGTGTGGGAATAGACTGCTCACAGCCGCCCTGAAGGTCAGGCTGCATTGGTCACAAACTACTCATGATACGGTTCACATATGCAAAGAATATTATATCCACACACTCCAGATCTGCGTTTGCCATTGGTGCAGGAAAGAAAAACTCTTCATAGTATATAGTACATAATAGAAGCTGCAGTATTGACAAATAGTCACATAAATTGCTATTTACAAGTTTGTTTTTTACACTAACAGAGTTTACAGTTGGTATATCCCACAACATTCTAATGCACATTTCTCTGTATCACACTGTAAATAGGACAAGAGCCAACAGAGGTAGGCCTACCAAAAGCTCTCGTTTTCTGGGCGCAGTTCGTATTTTTGCTAATATAATAAAGAAGTCAGATATTATAGCAAGGGTCTGCAACCTTTGACTCTCCATATGTGTTGGGCTACAGCTCCCATTGGCCCTAATCAACAAAGTCAATGCTGAGGGATCATGGAAGCCACAGTCCAAAACATCTGAAGAGCATTGGGTTGCAGACCCCTGTATTATAACAACCACCGTTTGATTTGTATAATAAACGAAATATGTTCTGTAAAATCACTCTAGGCCCTGTTGCCCTGTCTAAAAGCTCTGTCAACATTTTAAAAGACCAATAGGCTGGGTGTTTTCCTCCCATAAGCGAACAATTGAATATTAGATTGCAAATCCAAGACTTATTTTTCTGGTGTAGAGGTTTATAAATTAACCATGATTCTTGCTCAACTGGGAAAATCTTGAGAAATATATTCTTGCAAAATAGATGGGCTGTGCAATACACAACAAAATATGCCTGTCTCTCAGCTAAACTGGTCAAAAGTATGATAAGAATATCTATGGTGTGGGATTTAGGCCGATCTGCTTAAACTGGTTCTATATCTGCACACTGACTCTTCAGTTAGAATCCGTTTAAACAAAAGTGGAAAGTTATCTGAGAGAAACCAATTGAAATCCACTTTAACACATGTTGACCGTCCTTTTTAAGTGGTATGCCTCTGACCTCCCACCTGCTGTTAGTAGGGAGAAATATTTCCCTCCAGAATTGGGCTCTGTATTATTGCCCTTCCTGTCAAATGTGCATGGCATAGTGCTGCTAGATCACACCCCAAAGGAAAAATGCTGTTTACCCCGCGGCGGTACTTTGAATTTCATTTCCTACAAATCAGCTATAGAAAACCATACTCATGTCAGTGGAACGTGTGAAAAAATGTAAATGCTGTATGCGTGCCCAAAAACTAGAAACAGTCCAAGGATAAATCTATTTAGGAATCCTTAAAGATTATACAACCTTAAAGCTCCTTAAAGATTCACGATTGACCAGAGCTCCAATAAGTGCTTTGATAACGAATACATTAGATTAGATAACTTATGCATTTATGTTGAGTAATAGCTCTATAAACGTCATGGATGGCTAAGTATTAAAATATGTTATGTGGCCAAAATAAGCAATTTTATAAAAATATAGTTTAAATGAGAGATAAAGATGTGTCGTTGAAGGGAGATTTGTAGGTGGATTTGTTGGAACCGAAGAGTAAATCCTCCCTTCTTGAATAATTGAACTGTTAAATAAGAGAACATGTCCAACAAATATACCATAAATCTATCCCTGATGTGACCAACAGAAGGTAATTCATGCTGTTAAGGTGTAATCACACAAAGACTCGGGTAGTAGCAGAAGAGTGGCTGTGGTGAACTGGCCTAGACGGAACTATGGAGATTCTCCGATGGGCCTTAACTCCAGGCGTCTCTTTTGTGTGGGTTCCCTTGTTTTCTGCTCCTCTAACCATCTCTCCTAGTCACCAAACCTCTTTCCTTCCATCTCTTCTCAGCCACCACATGTCTTGGAAGTAAAACCTATGTCATAAATCTTCCAGTATGTTTTTTTCTCAATCTTAACAATGTGTTATATCTTTTATAAGGACCAATGTGATTTACAAATCATGATTTGGACCCATTTTCATACTTTCTTGCAGAGAGAATTCCCACACTCTGCTTATTTTCACACCTGCCACGCACAATGATCCACTTACCCACTGGAGGGTGGTGCGTATACCCTTGCTGCTGCCTTCTCCTAGGGCCATTCAGGTCAGGGAGTGTAGCTCGAACCAAGCAATGAAGTGGAGCGCGAACCCAGCGATGGAGTGCCAACATCAGTCCAGCTGGAGGGATCGCACACTCAGCAGTGGTTGCCATGTTTCTCTGCACACGTCTGGGTGGAGGCCCCACCAGCTGCAACATGCGCACACAATGGGACAGGCGGTCTTGGTCGCCATGAGAGCACGTCACCATAACGGCATGTCAGAAGCAGTTAAAAGCAGGCTTCCCATTCATTCAGGTGCATCTCAATGCTGTGAGTTCAGCACACCTCGTTGTTCCCGCCTTCGCCTTTGAATTCTGTCTAGTCATCCTTAGCCTTTTCCCTTTCTTCCTCTGCCCTTGCTATTTATTATTTGTTCTTATCTGATCACCTTCCCTTCCTTGGGGTTCCCCCAGTGTGTTTTTTGACATGCAGTGATAAAATTGCGGCAAAAATGTCGCCTATACAAAAAATCATGGCAAAAATGCTGCGGTTTGACCCGTTAAAGGTGTGCCCATTATACCATTTAAGGGGAGCAGGGGTAGCGGGGGTGTCCTCCGCATCCTTTGCATTGATTGCGGCAGAAAAACCACAGCATTTCTGCCGCGATATTTTGTAACAACAGACATTTTTGCCGCGATTTTAACAAAAGGAAGCGTGTTTTTTTTTATTTTCTTGGCCAGGCCTCTCTCCTCTCCTTTGCCAGACATTCTGTGCCTCCTTGCTTGCTACCTGCCTGTTGCCTGATCATCAACTGGTTTCCAACTATCAGTTCCTACCTGCCCTTCTAGCTACTGTGCATTACTTCTACTACAAACACCATCTGAATGGCTCCCCTGTCAGTGTTGGGCACTGTTTTTGTGCCACGTAAATGAGGGGAAGCCATATCATGGGACAGGGAGGAGTCCCGTGAGGATCCTGAGCAATCACTTCTCAGGGGTCTCTTGGGTCACCTCTTAGTGTCACGATCACAACGTCTGAGTGAGCAAAAGCCTAGAGAGCAAAAGGCACGCAGTGCAAGTGAGATACACTCCTGGACACTTACTGGGGTTTGGATTCCTTGCTTGATGTAATCTTATACCACATTGAATAGCAGTTCAATGGCCACATTATAGTCCCAATCTATTGCTGCAAAGAGGGAAGGAGTCTGATGGGGTGACGGTTTGTGTAGGGTCTGTGGGATAGGAACTGAGACATTCAGACACCTTTTATTCTGGTGTCTGGATAGTAAGACAGAATGGGAGATCTGCTTGACAAGAATATGTGCTAAATTAGATATATATTCACATAAAAAGAAGGCCAAAGCCTTTGGACGTATTCTCTGAATACAAAGGGGTACACGCACAATTCAATGACATGGTGTAATAAATGGGTCTTCATTTGGAAAGGCGCAGTAAAGGAATTTTGACAGGATGGGTTTTGCATAATATATAATAACTTTGGTATCACCTAAGTGGTAGCTTCAATAAAAGGAGCATCGGCTTTTTGGTTTTGAATATATATGTTAAATATAATGAACAACACATAAAAGCCTTTCTCAAACCACCAGAAGTCAAGGCAGCACTTCATGCATGCAGTTGTCATCACAAGAATGCAGTTAAATACATTCCACCAGTGGAATATGTAAGAGCTCGTAGACATTGCAGTGCAAAGGAAACACTGATTAAAACATTTTCACTGATGCAAAATGATTTCTTCAACAGCAATATCGAAGTGATATAATTGTTGAATCAAAACAAAAAGCAGGAAAAAGCTAAAATAATGATCGAATCAGACGCAGAACAAGTTTTTTAACCCCAAAACAGTAATATCTTAAACAAAGTACTAAATAAACATTGGCATGTTCTATTACCTGATGAAGATTTAAAAACAAAACATTGCTGATAGACCCTCTGTAGTATACACTAGAGCACCTACATTGTGAAGAGATCTTTTCCTAGTTTTTTTAAAGAGTAAACCAAATGCTTCAATTCCAAGGTGATATACAGGACAATCAATTACATGCATTTACACACGTGAAGGCATGCACACATATGTAATGAACAATGTTAAACTTGTTGTTGGGTTGCACGTGCAGCTCCCATGCCCACCCAAAAGATTTACAAGCCGATTCATGGAATAATTAGCGCGGCGCAAGTGGCCAAAAACGTGCGAATCGCAGTGGAATAGCGAAAATCGCAGTGGAATAGCGAAAATCGCACGAAAAGCAGCGCACATCGATTCATGGAAGGCCGTGCGCGAGAAAACCATCGGACGTGCGATAAGAAAGTGCGCGGCGCACGTTGGCGCACAGGCCATCTAACGGCGTGCGCCAGGCCACAGCGAAAATCGCACAGTCCACAGCGAAAATCGCACATACCGCGGCGCACGCAACAAAAGTAGGCGGAACACGGGGCGTAACACTCGGAATGGGGAACAACTTGCCAAAATGTGGGCGTCACGGGGGAAGCACAGGGTAAAAGTGCGCGGAACGCCCACACGCTCGCCTACAACACGTATTCATGGAATAGAATAGGGCAAAAAAGCGCACGCTCAAACCAGCGCACAGGCACAAACACGACCGCCACAAGAAAGCAGGCGGTAGCGTCTCTGCGCCTGGAAGAAATGTGCGCTAAAAGGTGCGCCAACAAATAGCACCTATATAAAGCCATGATGAATGTCCAATACTGTGGCCCTCCAGGATAAATGACGTACAAAGGGGTACCCACAAACACAGACACGCGCTGAGAGAAAAAATAACCGTGTGCGTGTATACCGGGGTGCGCGGGAAGTTGCACACGCGATATGGCCGGGTACGTGGATTTCAGGGGTGCACGGGAAGTTCCACACGCGATATGGCCGGGTACGTGGATTTCAGGGGTGCGCGGGAAGTACCACACGCGACTAGTCAGGGTACGTGGATTTCAGGGGTGCGCGGGAAGTTCCACACGCGATATGGCCGGGTACGTGGATTTCAGGGGTGCGCGGGAAGTACCACACGCGATTAGTCAGGGTACGTGGATTGCAGGGTTGCGCGGGAAGTTCCACACGCGATATGGCCGTGTACGTGGATTTCTGGGGTGCGCGGGAAGTTCCACACGCGACATGGCCGTGTACGTGGATTTCAGGGGTGCGCGGGAAGTTCCACACGCGATTAGGCAGTGTACGTGGATTTCAGGGGTGCGCGGGAAGTACCACACGCGATTAGTCAGGGTACGTGGATTTCAGGGGTGCGCGGGAAGTTCCACACGCGATATGGCCGGGTACGTGGATTTCAGGGGTGCGCGGGAAGTACCACACGCAATTAGTCAGGGTACGTGGATTTCAGGGGTGCGCGGGAAGTCCCACACGCGATTAGGCAGGGTACGTGGATTGCAGGGTTGCGCGGGAAGTTCCACACGCGATATGGCCGTGTACGTGGATTTCTGGGGTGCGCGGGAAGTTCCACACGCGACATGGCGGTGTACGTGGATTTCAGGGGTGCGCGGGAAGTTCCACACGCGATTAGGCAGTGTACGTGGATTTCAGGGGTGCGCGGGAAGTTCCACACGCGATTAGGCAGGGTACGTGGATTTCAGGGGTGCGCGGGAAGTTCCACACGCGATTAGGCAGGGTACGTGGATTTCAGGGGTGCGCGGGAAGTTCCACACGCGATTAGGCAGGGTACGTGGATTTCAGGGGTGCGCGGGAAGTTCCACACGCGATTAGGCAGGGTACGTGGATTGCAGGGGTGCGCGGGAAGTTCCACACGCGATATGGCCGGGTACGTGGATTTCAGGGGTGCGTGGGAAGTTCCACACGCGATATGGCCGGGTACGTGGATATCAGGGGTGCGCGGGAAGTTCCACACACGATTAGTCAGGGTACGTGGATTGCAGGGGTGCGCGGGAAGTTCCACACGCGATTTGGCTGTGTGCTCCCAGGCATTACCTGTGCACCCTCCACGGCCCCTGCAGGCAGCACACACCACAGGGGACTACCCTGCACACCTGCTCATGTCTCCCACCACCCCCACCCCCCAGCAGTGCAGGGGCACCCTCCACCAGGCCCCCACCCATGTCTCCCACCACCCCCACCCTCCCGCCACCAGGGGTACCCTCCACCAGGCCCCCACCCATGTCTCCCACCACCCCCACCCCCCAGCAGTGCAGGGGCACCCTCCACCAGGCCCCCACTCATGTCTCCCACCACCCCCACCCCCCCGCCACCAGGGGCAGCCTCCACCAGGCCCCCACCCATGTCTCCCACCACCCCCACCCCCCAGCAGTGCAGGTGCACCCTCCACCAGGCCCCCACCCATGTCTCCCACCACCCCCACCCTCCCGCCACCAGGGGTGCCCTCCACCAGGCCCCCACCCATGTCTCCCACCACCCCCACCCCCCAGCAGTGCAGGGGCACCCACTACCAGGCCCACACCCATGTCTCCCACCACCCCCACCCCCCAGCAGTGCAGGGGCACCCTCCACCAGGCCCCCACCCATGTCTCCCACCACCCCCACGCCCCCGCCACCAGGGGCAGCCTCCACCAGGCCCCCACCCATGTCTCCCACCACCCCCACCCCCCAGCAGTGCAGGGGCACCCACTACCAGGCCCACACCCATGTCTCCCACCACCCCCACCCCCCGCCACCAGGGGCAGCCTCCACCAGGCCCCCACCCATGTCTCCCACCACCCCCACCCCCCAGCAGTGCAGGGGCACCCACTACCAGGACCACACCCATGTCTCCCACCACCCCCACCCCCCCAGCAGTGCAGGGGCACCCTCCACCAGGCCCCCACTCATGTCCCCAATCACCCCCACCCCCCAGCAGTGCAGGAGCAGCCTCCACCAGCCCCCCACTCATGTCCAACCCATGTCTCCCACCACCCCCACCCCCCAGCAGTGCAGGGGCACCCTCCACCAGGCCCCCACCCATGTCTACCACCACCCCCACCCCCCCCCGCCACCAGGGGCAGCCTCCACCAGGCCCCCACCCATGTCCCCCACCACCCTCACCCCCCCGCCACCAGGGGCAGCCTCCACCAGGCCCCCACCCATGTCTCCCATCACCCCCACCCCCCCGCCACCAGGGGCAGCCTCCACCAGGCCCCCACCCATGTCTCCCACCACCCCCACCCCCCAGCAGTGCAGGGGCACCCTCCACCAGGCCCCCACCCATGTCTCCCACCACCCCCACCCTCGCGCCACCAGGGGTACCCTCCACCAGGCCCCCACCCATGTCTCCCACCACCCCCACCCCCCAGCAGTGCAGGGGCACCCACTACCAGGCCCACACCCATGTCTCCCACCACCCCCACCCCCCAGCAGTGCAGGGGCACCCTCCACCAGGCCCCCACCCATGTCTCCCACCACCCCCACCCCCCCGCCACCAGGGGCAGCCTCCACCAGGCCCCCACCCATGTCTCCCACCACCCCCACCCCCCAGCAGTGCAGGGGCACCCACTACCAGGCCCCCACCCATGTCTCCCACCACCCCCACCCCCCCGCCACCAGGGGCAGCCTCCACCAGGCCCCCACACATGTCTCCCACCACCCCCAACCCCCAGCACTGTGGGGAACCTACCAGCAGGCCCCCACCCATGTCCAACCCATGTCTCCCACCACCCCCACCCCCCAGCAGTGCAGGGGCACCCTCCACCAGGCCCCCACCCATGTCTCCCACCACCCCTACCCCCCCGCCACCAGGGGCAGCCTCCACCAGGCCCCCACTCATGTCCCCAATCACCCCCACCCCCCAGCAGTGCAGGGGCAGCCTCCACCAGGCCCCCACTCATGTCTCCCACCACCCCCACCCCCCCGCCACCAGGGGCAGCCTCCACCAGGCCCCCATCCATGTCTCCCACCACCCCCACCCCCCAGCAGTGCAGGGGCACCCTCCACCAGGCCCCCACCCATGTCTCCCACCACCCCCACCCTCCCGCCACCAGGGGTACCCTCCACCAGGCCCCCACCCATGTCTCCCACCACCCCCACCCCCCAGCAGTGCAGGGGCACCCACTACCAGGCCCACACCCATGTCTCCCACCACCCCCACCCCCCAGCAGTGCAGGGGCACCCTCCACCAGGCCCCCACCCATGTCTCCCACCACCCCCCCCCCCAGCAGTGCAGGGGCACCCTCCACCAGGCCCCCACCCATGTCTCCCACCACCCCCACCCCCCTGCCACCAGGGGCAGCCTCCACCAGGCCCACACCCATGTCTCCCACCACCCCCACCCCCCAGCAGTGCAGGGGCACCCTCCACCAGGCCCCCACCCATGTCTCCCACCACCCCCACCCCCCCGCCACCAGGGGCAGCCTCCACCAGGCCCCCACCCATGTCTCCCACCACCCCCACCCCCCAGCAGTGCAGGGGCACCCACTACCAGGCCCACACCCATGTCTCCCACCACCCCCACCCCCCCGCCACCAGGGGCAGCCTCCACCAGGCCCCCACCCATGTCTCCCACCACCCCCACCCCCCAGCAGTGCAGGGGCACCCACTACCAGGCCCACACCCATGTCTCCCACCACCCCCACCCCCCCAGCAGTGCAGGGGCACCCTCCACCAGGCCCCCACTCATGTCCCCAATTACCCCCACCCCCCCAGCAGTGCAGGGGCAGCCTCCACCAGGCCCCCACTCATGTCCAACCCATGTCTCCCACCACCCCCACCCCCCCAGCAGTGCAGGGGCACCCTCCACCAGGCCCCCACTCATGTCCCCAATCACCCCCACCCCCCCAGCAGTGCAGGGGCAGCCTCCACCAGGCCCCCACTCATGTCTCCCACCACCCCCACCCCCCAGCAGTGCAGGGGCACCCTCCACCAGGCCCCCACCCATGTCTCCCACCACCCCCACCCTCCCGCCACCAGGGGCAGCCTCCACCAGGCCCCCACCCATGTCTCCCACCACCCCCAACCCCCAGCACTGTGGGGAACCTGCCAGCAGGCCCCCACACATGTCCCCCTGGCCCCAGGTCCTGACGATACACAATCATGGCAGTAATGGCCAGCATACCCAGCACAAACACCCAGGCAAGGATTGCATCCACCCACATAGTGAATGCAATCACATGACACAACCCCAATGGCAAGTATGCAAAAGAACACATGTCCGTCAAACACACATACACAAAGGGTGCAAGTGAATGTCAAAACCCATATCATGACATGTAAGAAACCAATGAGAAAATAACACAAGTGTAAGAAAATATAAAAAATGTATTAAATAACAAAAATAAGTTAACTTTTCAAACATACAACTATGTGGCTAAGTAAAGAAATGGTCCATGTCCGAGAACAAAAGTGATAAACAAGAAAACAAAGGAATGAAAAAAAAAAATTTGTCCAAAGCAATATCATGTAGTAGGAAATTAATGAAAAACCATTACGTCATGGTGAAAACAATAAGAAATTAAAATAATGTATCTCCCAAAAAAACAAACTATATACAGGAATGTACCAGGGTCCATGAGCCCAACACCATAAATGAAACCTACTACTAACTAATGAAAAATATATGTACAAAAAAGTGGCCATTGTCCGAGCGATCCAAAATAATAAAAAAAAATAAAGGAAACCTAGCACTAACTAACTAAATAACTATATACAAAGGCAGCGGGCAAGTCCTGCGGCTCACTTGGTGATGTTGCTGGCCAGGGCATCATCGAACTCCATGTCGATGTCCTGGAGGCGGGACTCTGTCCTGGCCCCGAGGTCTCGCAGGGACAACCCCATGTCCACCTCAAATTCCCTGCGAGCTTCCTCGAGGCACTCAGCCCGCCTCAATGCCTGACGCATGGAGAACTCCGCCCTGACCATGGCGAGCCGCTCCTCTTCCGCCCGCTGCCTCTCCGCACCTATCCGCTGGCCAAACTCCTCCCACACGGAAGACACCACCATCCCAGGGTTGCCCTGCCCTCCGGCCGATGCCTGCCCCTCTGCTCTTGATGGCCCCGAGCCATGATGCCTCCCACGTCGAGCCCGCTGCTGCCTCCGACGCCACTGCCTCTGCCAGCACGACGGCATCCAGGCTGATGGAAACCACCGACGCCGTCGTGCACGTGCCCTGCCCGATGATGCCGTCACATCTTCCATCTGCTGGGGTCCACTTGCTGTGTTGTCCACCCCTGCTGGACCTCCGACTCCCAACTGTGGCAGGGATGGGATCCCCACCGAGCTGGCTGCATTGGTCGGGGCAGGTCCACAGGGGGCCCTGGTGGCATCTGGGCCGGAAGACGGCAAGGAGAACGACCGGTGGATAGCCTGCACAGAGGAGGAGAGGGCCGTCAGATTGGCCAACACATGCAGGAAACCCCAAACATGGCCGATCCCAATTGGGCCACGTCGGCACGGTGCACTTCATGATGACGTGCGTGCTCCTCCCGGGAAGCATGCACGTCATCACGAATCACAGCCGTGCGCATCGCGACCCCAATCAGGACCTTCTCCACGCGGCCAGGGGTTCCCACGTCCGCAGGTGGAGGGGAGTCAGGTGACATGGACATCCCCTCTACCTGCGGACGGGCCTGGGACGGGGCATCCCTGCTGGTGCATGGTGGTGCATTCACAGGGTCAGGGACAGCGACATGCACAGGCCCCTCCACGGTGACCTGTGCTGCCTCCTGGCCCTGGCCCTGGACTGCAACACTTGCACCAGCAGGGATGCTCCCACCAGGCCCCATGTGTGCACAGTGTCGGCCTCCTCCTCCTCTGTGCAAACCACCAACCTGGATGGCTCCTCACCGTCTCCCGCCGTAGCAGGCCCCTGTGGGGGCTCACCCACCCCTTCCGTTACAGCCGTGGGGGCATCCCCGCCGCCTTGCTCCACAGCGCCGTCTCCGCCCTCTTCTTCACTAGCCGCTGCGTAGAGGGAGACAAAGGACACAAGCATCAGGCTACTGTACAATGGTCCCCTAGACAGGAAACAATAGCAGATGAGCACCACTGTCAAAGTACACTTCCATCATGTCCCTCCACAACACATGGGTCAGTCCAGGCAAAACACACACAGTAACAGGCATGGTGCATGCCATGGACATTTCCATGCATGTCCAATGGACTATTGAAACATTCAATGATATGTAACTCACATGCATCATGGCTCATGCATATCACATGCACACACTTCACCTCAGTCACATCCATCTGGCCCCAAACACACCAATCTGTGCATTGTCACACACATGTGTCATGCATCCATGGCATGCACAAGTCACAGACACACAGGTCAGGCACACAGACATGGCTACCATACATGTACCTGGCATCAGCACCCATCCTTCACCCCCATCCATGTCCAGGTACAGAGACTGGCATGCTCTCATGTCCAAAATCTGCATAGGGCTCCCCATGCCGCATTTCAACACATGCAACAACCATGTGGGTCACACATCACTGGTCGCACATGCATTACCATGATGTCCCTGCACACATACATGCATACATGGCCCATGGCACACATACAGGCAAGTATCATAGAACCAGCACACCGCAACATGCACTGTCTCACACAGTAATGCTTGGACACTTACCGCACAACTCCAGACGGGCCTCCCTCTCAAGGACCTGGGCGTGGAGCGCTGGGCGTACGCGTTCCAGGACCCTCTTCTGGATGGAACTCATGTGGCCCCGGCCCCCCTCCACGAGGCGCCGGGCCTTCACAAGGGTCCTGGACCTCAAGTCCTCCCAGCGCTTCTTGATCTTCTGGACGTTGCGGGTTGCCACCCCCTCCGCGTTGATGGCAACCACACAGTCGGCCCAGATCCTCTCCCGTCCTTCCTTGCTGGCGTGGGACGATCCAAAGAGGGCATCATACTGCCCCAGGACATGCTCCACCAGGACACCAACTTCGGTGGCAGTGAAGCTGGTGCCCCTCTGCCCCTCTGGCCTGGGGTTGCCACTGGTGCCAGATGTGGAAGTGCCCGACATGGCAACCCCAGAGGCAGGTGTGGGTGGGCAACTGGGTCCTGGGGCTGGGCTGTGGAGCGATGTAATCCCAGTCGGGAGTCTTCAGTTCCAGCAGGGGTGGACACAGCAACTGGACCCCTGCAGATGGCTGATGTGCAGGCACCAAATGGCAGGGCACGGTGGCAGCAGGCAGGCAGGCAGGCAGGCAGCAGCAGATGGCACGTGGGAGGCTGCTCGGGGTAATGGGGGGCAGTAACTCGGCCTTCTGGGCAGGAGCGTGGTCTTCCGTGTGTTTTCGGGTGACCAGCTTGATACGGAGTGATTTGGCACGTGAAATTCCTGCACGTCAGCGTGAAATCCGAGGAAAGGCCCTTAGCGCGTAAGCACGTCAGCACGCATACGCGATTCTATTGGACCAGAGTCCCTCAGCGCGTAAGCGCGTCTGACGTGACCCGCACGGGTGTTCCCCACTCAGCACGTGATGACGGAGCACACGTGGAAATACTGCACATCAGAGTGTCATCGCGTGTAATTGGACAAAAGTGCGCGTACACGCGATTGGCCTATGTACGTGTATTTCAGGGGTGCGTCATCGCGTGTAATTGGACAAAAGTGCGCATACACGCGATTGGCCTATGTACGTGTATTTCAGGGGTGCGCGGGCACTTACACACGCAAGTACGTCAGCGCACTTGATCCCGTGCTGCGTGGGAATTTCCACACGCTATTGGACTGGGAACTAGATTCCAGGGGTGCGCGGGTCACACGCTCGCCTAGAACACGCGCAAAGCATTAATTTGCGCACTTTTCAAACAACAAGCCAGATGCCAGGATGAACATACCGTTCCTAGCAGCAGTGGCAGTGGGCTACCAAAGGAGGAGGAGGAGAGTCAGGGCCAGAATATTCACACCCAGAACCAGCCTTTTCGGGATGCCTGATGACCAGGTGTATGGAAGGTACAGGTTTCCACCACACATAATACTGGACCTGGTGAGTGAGTGGGAGGATGACCTCACATCACCCACCCTGTGCTCCCAAGCACTCAGCCCCCTGGAGAAGGTCCTCAATGTACTGCACTTCTTAGCCACTGGATCATTTCAGCGGACAAGTGCCATAGTGGGTGGGGTGTCACAGGCCACCCAGTCACGCTGCCTACACCAGGTCTTGGACATCATCACTGCACGCCCATCAGTCCGCAGGCACATATACCTGCCCAGTACACCTGCTGAAAGGCATGCTGCCGCCCTGGATTTTTACGGTGTGGCACGATTCCCCAAAGTGCTAGGTGCCATCGACTGCACCCATGTGGCTCTACGTCCCCCCAGGGCATCTGAGCACATCTATAGGAACCGCAAGCACTGGCATTCCATCAACGTGCAGGTAGTATGTAATGCCAAGGGAATCATCACCTCAGTATATGCCAACTATCCCGGGTCCACCCACGACAGCTTCATTTACCGAATGTCCACCCTATGCCGGGACATAGATGCTGGGCGGCATGGCGATACATGGCTTCTTGGTGAGTATGTATGCCACTGCACATGCATGCTTGTTGGATACTGAGCAAGGTCACAACCCCACCAATGATACCAATCACCACCTCCACAGGGGACAGTGCCTACCCTCTCAGCCCCCACATGATGATGCCAATTCGGAACCCCACCACGCCACCCGAGGTAAGATATAACACAGCCCACATTACAACCCGGGGCATAGTGGAGCGCACATTCGGAGTGCTAAAGTCACGCTTTCGCTCCCTTGACCGTTCTGGCGGGCAGCTGTTATACGCTCCCCCAGTAGTGTGCAGGATCATAGTGGCAGCATGTGTCCTGCACAACGCTGCAACACGCCGGGGCCTGGCCGTGGACATGGTGGTGGCCCCACATCCCCAACCACATGCACAGCCGCTGCGCATGGGAGGGGAAAGGGCACGAGGGGAGGCAACCCGTACACAGCTAGTGGCTAATTACTTCACATAGTATACACTCCCCTGTGGAGTGCACACTGGCCTGGCACATTCCATCTGACAATCAATGATGACTCAACCTGACACTGATCCTGGATGTCTGGAGATTCAACCGTGAAAAGCATATCAGCCTGAGATTGTTCACCAGGAAGTGTTACAATGTGTGCATCCCTACCCACACACAACACCAATGCAGTTTTGTGAAGAAACACATTCAAGCAGCCAAAATGAATACCCACTGGCTAAATGCAACAAGAGGACAGTGCCATGTCACCCAACCCATCCCCAGCACCGCCACACAACACACCGTGCCATGTCATGCTATGTGCAGGTAAACAAAGTAATCCCCACAACATGACAAGTGTTGCGATGTACAGTGTCCCCAATAGAAACTTCCTACACCTGAAATGCTCACTGTAATGCAGGACAAACAACAAACTTGAGCACGTACTACCATTAACATGACTTCAGCAATGTAATAGATCAGTTGTCTCACCACCTGGATATGCCTGCACTCCCACCACTTCCAACTGAACAGTGTTGGTGCCATGTATAGTTGTAGGTGCACTGCTGCCAACAAGGACCCCATCTCCAGACTAGAGGGCCTTGTGTAGACATGAGGAAGGGACCTGCAAATTGGGAGGCAGACACAGATGATGAGTTACACATCAATGCAACATGCAGTGTACAACACAACAGCAATATGCACTAGGAATGTATACACAGTATTGACTAGACTACCCACACATGTAGTGGGAGTCCAATGTCACCATGTACTTCAATGTCACTTGGGCACACCCTTTGCAAGCCCATGGAAACGGGAAGCAGGAGGGGTGTGTGTGACTCAAACCCAGGCATCTGAACCTAATACATGACAAGCCTGCATGTGCCCAGCCACAATGCAGCGTATGCCCACAGGAACCACGGAAGCCAACAAATTGTCCCAAAAAAATTTGGGAAAAATATAAAAATAAAAATAAAAAAAAATAATAAAAAAAAATCAAAAATGGCCATTAAAGGGCCCGGGGGGGTTGGGGAGGCCACCCAGGAGGTCCGAGGTCAGGGTGCACACCAGAAACCACCTGTGTGGATCCTGGGAAAAAAAAACACCTCCATGGGCTCATGGCCCACACGGCTACCCTACTGTGGGAGTATCACTGCTGTCGCTATTATCACCCTGTGCAGCTGCATCCGGAGGTGGTTGCACTATGGGAGGCAGCCCACGCAAGGCCCTACTCTGTTCCTCCATGGCTGCAAGCATGCGGGTGTGGTAGGTCTCGTTCTGGAGGATGAGTGTGCGGAGGTCCCCATGCAACAACTCACGGGATGCCCGGACCTCCGCCCTCGTTGCTTGCATCTCAGCTGAGAGCGTACGGGTGAGACGCTCCAGCTGCTGTTCTGTCCTTTGGTGTGTTGAAGCCTCTAGCTCAACAAGAGTCGTCCTGAGTTGATGTAGCTCCTGCCTCAGGGCTTCCCTGTGGCCCTGGGACTCTATGGAGATGGCCTCCTGCAGAGTCGCCAGTGCCGCCCGCCTGTCCCTGTTGGACGCCAACATGTCCTCCCTGTGTGACTGGCAGATGGAGTCGGTTGCCTGCTCTAGACGCTCCATCAGCCTTTCAGGGGGGACAATGGAAGTGGCCACCCTATCCATGGCCTGAGCCATCATCTCGGATGATGCTGCCTGTTGGGTAGCCATACCGTAAATGGATTGCTCCCATGCGGTATTGCCAGGTGGCGTACGGCCACCACGTCGGCGGGCACCACACCTGTCTGGGGCAAGGCGGACTGCGCCTTGCTGTGCCGGCACTGCCTGAGGCTGCAGGACTGCATTACCCCTCTGATCTGCTGGCCCAGGAACAGGATCAGATGTCGCGGAGTGTGACCCTGCATCCGTAACCACCAAAGGCCTAGCTGCCAACACTGACATCCCCATTGAGGGTTCTGACCCTGGTGCAGGTGGGTGGGACAGAACAGATTCCCTCCCTGGAACACTCACCTGCGACGGCACGTAGGTCTCATCATCCGAGTCAACAGCTGAGTACAGCTCGGGGGAGGTGCAGCCAGAGACACCCCTTGAGAGCACGACCTGCAGCACTTGTGGGTTTTCACCCACCAGCACACCACGTCCCTCACTGGTGGTTGGTCGGCCCTCGGAACCCTCCTGGCTCTGCACCATCTCCACAACCCCAGCAGTATCAGGTGCGTCTTCCCCTGCAATGACATAATGACAAAGAAATGGAAACCCGCATTAGCACCATGGCACACAATGAGGGCTGAGAAGCAAGAGAACCAGTACTTGATTGACACATGTCCCACATGACTAAGACCCTCCCATGCATGCACCCTCAATGCGTATGAAGGTCAGGCAAATGGCACACACTCATTACACAAAGATGGAAGTTGAACACATTTCATGCATGCTGCCTGGCAGTGGCATCACACATTGCCCTGTGATTGCCAGGTGACACACACATGCCATCACACAGATGGCATGTGCCATTGCTATTGAGTGTAGATGGAGAGGAGGGCAGCACTTATTCATTCTGTCCAGTTCCCACATGCAATAGCTTTTCTAATTCAAACAGGTCTGCTTTATCACCTGGAGCTGGCAGTCCAATATGGTCCAATTGCACAGGGACATGTGTGAACATATGATATCCAGGTAACAAAGTAACTCCACTTTACCATGGCCATGCCATACATGTGACTAGAGGACTGAGGAATGCCTAGTATAAGTGGTGGAATGCATACAATCTGTCTGATTGAACATAGGAAAATAAGCAACAATGTTGTGGCAAGGTGACACTTCAAGGCCAACTTGGGTGCTGTTGGCCTAGATGTCTACTGTTGGCAGAAGGGATACTGCAATGGCAAAATGCAGCTGCGCAGGATGTATTGCATGAAGCACATGGCTGACCCATTCGACTCAGGCGCACACACTCTCACCTGGCACACAAACAGATGCCCTCACACACACACCATGCACATGGATGACACACACATGCATGTGCACTCACCGGACAATGCCTCGTAATCAGGCAGATCTCCCACGCCTTGGATCTGTTCCTCCGTGACGTAGGTCCCAGCGACTGACTCATGTGGAGTGAGTTCCATGTCTTCTACTGGAGACCCACCTCCAGTCACTAGAGTTGCGGCATGACTTGAGGCCAGCTTCTTCTTTGCCCTGCGCTTTAGGTCATTCCAGCGCTTGTAGCAATCATTGGCTGTGCGCCTCACGATTCCAAGGGCACTTACGATGTCCACAACGGTCTGCCAGTGTGCCTGGCGTTGTGCAGGTGTGGTCTTGGATCCTGCAACAATGACCGTCTCGTTATCATGTCCGGACACATACTCGACAAGTGCATTCAGTTCGTCATCCTTGAAGCTGGGCTTCCTCGACGGACCGGACTGTGTAGCCGTGTCTGGGGCATCAGCCTGTGCCGGACGAGCACTCTTCCTCTTCCGCTTGGAAGGTGGTGGTGATCCTGAGTGTCCTGCGCCGCTCTGGACACTAGGGGCAGGAGCCCTGGTGGGCTCTGTATCAGGTGTGTGGGATTGCACACTCAGCATGGGAGTTGGTGCAGGCATTGGCTCAAGTGTAATGGTGTCATGGGGAATGTCAGCAGAATGGACTAGGACGGACACTGTCCTGGCTGGGTGTGTGAGAGCTGGGGTGGATGGAGCCACAGCTGCCCCTGCAGCCTCTCCGCCCTGCCTACTTGGGGCAGCAGATGACCTTGCTGCCCCAGATCCACGTGGCATGATAGCATCAACGTGCACCAGCGCACGTGTCGTAGCCCTGCTGACCTGGAAGTCAGCCATGGAGTCAGCCAGGTCTGGTGCCACAATGGGCTGGTCCAACAAGGGCTGAGCATGGATGGTGTCAGCCACTTCAGCCTCAACGGGAGGGGGGGAGAGGGGGAGGGGGGGGGTGATGGGTGCCCTTGACTGGTCCTCCACACATGGGGGGACAGGCTCACCCTGCAAGTTACGACCACGTCCCCTACCGGATCCACCACGGCCACCACTTGTGGCTCTTCCACCTTTGCCACCCTTACGGAATCCTCGCCTCCCAGCCATGGCACTGATGTTAATGTGCGTATGGGAGTGGCTGTAGACAATTGTCCTGGGCAATTGGGGGTCAAAGGGGTTGGGTACCAGATGGTAATTGTACCCTAGTGCTCTAGCACGGCTGATTGTGACCCCTGGGGAAAGATGACGGGTCACGCAACGCACAGGAGGCCCAAAAAAGGGAGATGACGTGCACGCAACCCCCCCTAGACCACGTGTGCAGAAATAAAAACCTGCACTACGCTGTGGCACCCAGTAACACAAGAATTAACGTATGCGTGTCACACGCAGCCTAGAATGACCTCTGAAGGGGTAGGCTAAACACGGGGCAAGCACAGAAGTTAGATACGTGCGTGACTCACCGTCTGCCAGGTAAAAGAGCGTGAAAAATTAGCGCGTTTGGTTGGCAATACCCCCGCCAAAAGAAGATGTGTACGCTGTCTGAGAAGACAGGACAACAGTAGAAGGGGACACTGTTTGAGGGAACAGGCCCAGGTAAACCAGTACAAGAGAAAAAAGAGAAAAAGCTGTCAGAGGTAACAGGGAGTACGAACTGGAAACGCTGTGAAGTAAATCGCGTGTGAAACGACAAGAAGTACAGAATTCACCCACTCGCTCTCCACGAAAAGCACGTACAAGGAAATGGTGTTCTACACGTACCTTATATACAGGCCCACACGTACAGCGTCACTTACGCGGCGTGTACGTTCACCAATCACACGCTTTGTCACTCCTGCGTGTAGATCCATTTTCACCAATCACACGCTTTGTCACTTCTGCGTGTAGATCCATTTTCTCCAATTACACGCTTTGTCACTTCTGCGTGTAGGGACATTTCCTCCTATTACACGCTTTGTCACTTCTGCGTGTAGGGCCATTTCCACCAATCACACGCGATGAGACTCTGACGTGCAGTCTTTCCACGTGTGCTCTGTCATCACGTGCTGTGTGGGAAACACCCGTGCGGGTCACGTCACAGACGCGCTTACGCGCTGAGGGCCTTTGGTCCAATAGAATCGCCTATGCGTGCTGACGCGCTTACGCGCTAAGGGCCTTTCCTCGATTTTCACGCTGACATGCAGGATTTTCACGTGCCAAATCACTCCGTACCAAGCTGGCCACGCGTAAGCACACGGAAGACCACGCTCCTGCCCAGAAGGCCGAACTACTGCCCCCCAGAGCCCCGAGCACGCTCCCACCTACCATCTGCTGCTGCCTGACTGCCTGCTGCCCACGTGCACTGCCATTTGCTGCCTGCACATCAGCCAGGGGTGCTGTTGCTGTGACCACCCCTGCTGGTACCGAAGACTCCCGACTGGAATTCCATCGCTCCACAGCCCAGCCCCAGGACCCAGTTGCCCACCCACTCCTGCCTCTGGGGTTGTCATGTCGGGGCAAACACCATCTGTGACCACTGACAACCCCCGGCCAGAGAGGCAGAGCGGCACCAGCTTCAGTGCCACCGAAGTTGGTGTCCTGGTGGAGCAAGTCCTGGGGCAGTATGATGCCCTCTTCGGAAGTTCCCACGCCGACAAGGAAGGACGGACTCGGATCTGGACTGACATCGTGACTGCCATCAACGCGGAGGGGGTGGCAGTCCGGGACTTACAACATGTCAGGAAGCGCTGGGAGGACTTCAGGTCCAGGACCCTGAACAAGGCCCGGCGCCTCTTGAAGGCAGCGGATGCCAAGGGGCGCCGGGGCCACTTGTCGGAAGAACAGATGGGGGTCCTGGAACGCATATCCCCAGCGCTCCACGTCCAGGTCCTGGAGAAGCAGACCCGTCTGGAGTCGAGCGGTGAGTGTACATGCATCCTGATTGTGAGCAGTGCGTGTGGTGATTATTCGGTATTGTGCAGGTTGCACATCTGTTTGTATGGGGTCGAGTATGGGTGGGGGTGTACATGGCCGTGGGGCTGACACATGCGAGGGCTGTAATGTGTGAGACATGGATGGTGCTTGTGTGTGTAGGCTTGCATGGCAAATGCAGTTGTGCGTGCACACATGTTTGTATGTATGTGTATGTAAGTAGACATGTCCGTGATGTCACGCATGTATGTTGTATTGGGCTGCATGTATGAGCACTGTGTACATGTGCATGTGTGTGTATTTGACAAGGGTGCAACAGTGATGCAACATGGATGCATGTGACTGCGGTATGTGTAAGCCTGATTGGCAGATGTGACATGGATGCCCGTCTGAACAGTGCGACACTTGGCCGAGGTGTACACATGCATGCAAGTGTGGTGGTGTGTGTACATGTGTGGTGCACTTCCTGTGTTGCATGTGATGTCTGGGTCACCTTTGGCTGCTCATGCTGTTGTATGTGTATGGATGGTGGTGGCAGTTGCGATATGCCTGTGGTATGGCTCATGTGTGCAAGTTGCAATGACATGTGTGTTGGGGATTGTGATGACATGTCTGAGGTTTGCCAATGCCACTCATGTGCAACTGTCATGTGTGTATGTGTCCATTGTACAGTGCCCTGATGCCTGTGTTTTGTTTCTCCCTGTGTGCAGCGTCAACTGATGAAGAGGGCGGAGAAGGTGCTGTGGAGCACAGCGGCGGGGATCCGACCGCCAGCCGGAGACGCAAGGCCCGGCTCCCCTCCCGTGTTGTCATCTCGTCGGGGAGTGAGGAGTCCGGTGCCGCGTCCCAGGCCGCAGCTGCCGGGGGGAGGTCCAAGAGGCGGAGGTTGGAGTTGGACTCCTCGGCAGCAGAAGGGGCAGCTGGGACCCCACAGGGCCCAACAGGGGAAGATGGCACGGAGTCATCCAGGTTGGTGGGGGGTCTGGTGGAGGAGGAGGCCGTGCAAGCACCAGAGACGGGGTCTGGAGGTGGGGATCCCACTGGTGCTAGTGGTGCAGTCCAGAACCAGGGACAGGAGGCAGCACAGGCCGCCGCAGAGGTGCCTGTGTGCAATCCTGTCCCCGATCCTGTCCCTGCATCATCTTGCACCAGCAGGGATGCCTACGTCCAGACCCGTTTCCAGGCAGGGGATGAGCTGACGTCAACTGGCCTTCCTCTGCCTGCGGACGTGGCTATCCAGGTCCGGGTTGAGCCTGTCCTGGCTGGTGTGGCGTTGCGTCAACGGGCCATGCGAGGTGACCTGCAGTCTTTTCATGGAGAGACTGCACGTCATCTCGAATGGCTCGTTGACCACGTCAGCCTGCTGGGACAGGTCACCCAGGCCGGATTCCTCCGTCTGATGGGGCTTGCTCCGACCCCCTCCTCAACTGGACCCCCTACGCGCCAGTCGTCCTCTGTGCCATCTTCCCACCCATCAGTCACCTGGGTGCCCTGTGGAGCTGCCTCTGACGGTGCGGCCAGGCTGGTGGAGGAGGCATCCCTGCCACAGTCGGGAGTCGGAGGTCCAGCAGGGTTGGCCACATCAACAAGTGCACCCCAGCCGGCGGAGGATGTGCAGGCAGCAGGAGGCAGTGCACGGGCAGAGGCAGAGCAGCAGCAGCAGCAACATGGTGGGAGCCATGAAGGCTCGGGGCTTTCGACATCGGAGGGGCAGGCATCGGCCGGAGGGCAGGGGGACCCAGGACAGAGAGTGTCTTCCGTGTGGCAGCGGTTGGGCCACGCCATAGGTGCGGAGCGGCGCCGGGCGGAAGAGGCGCGGCTCACAATGGTCAGAGCGGAGAACTCCATGCGGAGGGCCCTGAGGCGGGCCGAGTGCCTCGAGGCAATCCGCAGGGGGTTGGAGGAGGACACAGCGTCGTCCCTGCGGACCCTCAGGGCCATGGAACTGGACCGCCTCCGGGACATCGAACAGGAGTACGATGATGCCCTGGCCCGGGACACCACAGAGTGAGCCGCTGGACTTGCCCGGCGCCTTTGTATATAGTTCTTTAGTTTTAGGTTTCCTTTCTTTCGTATTATGATTTGGAGTCGACGGACACTGCTCCACTTTTTGTATATAGTTGATTTTTAGGTAGATTTTTTAGTAGGTTTCCTTTGTTCAGTTGGGCTCATGGACCCTTGTTATTTTTGTACATAATTCTTTATTGCATGGAGATTTTTTTACATTTGACTTTGGACAAAATTTTTTTCTATTTGGATTTCAAGTTTCATTTTTTCATACGGACATGCAGCTTACTTTTTTCTCATTCACATTGTAGTTAGTTTTCTTTCTTTAGCATTCTTATTTTTTTTTCAATACAATTTTGTTTGCATACTTCACTGTGTGGTATCATCTCATTGGTTTCATGCATGTCATGTTGTGTGTTTTCCCATTCAATTACAACCATTGTGTGTGACGGACATGGCTTCATTAGCTTCATGAACATTGGGGGTGTAACATGTGATTTCCATTTCCATGTGGGTGAATGGGTTACTTGGTAGGGCTTTTTGGCTGTGGAGGCTGACCATTACGCACATGATTGGGGATTGTGAGGACCTGGTGGGGGCTGCCCATGGTGGCAGGGCGGTGGGGGGTGGTGGGAGACATGATTGGGGGCCTGGTGGAGGATGCCCCTGGTGGCTGGGGGGTGGGGGTGGTGGGAGACATGAGTGGGGGCCTGGTGGAGGGTGCCCCTGCACTGCTGGGGGGTGGGGATGCAGGGGGACATGGGTGGGGGCCTGGTGGAGGGTGCCCCTGGTGGCTGGGGGGTGGGGGTGGTGGGAGACATGAGTGGGGGCCTGGTGGAGGGTGCCCCTGCACTGCTGGGGCGTGGGGGTGCAGGGGGACATGAGTGGGGGCCTGGTGGAGGGTGCCCCTGCACTGCTGGGGGGTGGGGGTGGTGGGAGACATGAGTGGGGGCCTGGTGGAGGGTGCCCCTGGTGGCTGGGGGGTGGGGGTGGTGCGAGACATGAGTGGGGGCCTGGTGGAGGCTGCCCCTGCACTGCTGGGGGGTGGGGGTGGTGGGAGACATGCATTGTTGATCAGTAGTGCAAGGTGACATGTGGGTTGGCTGGGGGGCATGCCCATGGTGGATGGGCTGCCTGCGGGACATGAGCAGGGGAGCAGGGTAGTCCCCCGTGGTGTGGGCTGCCTGCAGGGGCCGTGGAGGTTGTGGAGCATACACCTGGGAGGACCCACACGGCCAATTCACGTGTAGTACTCCCCAGAACCCCTGAAATACACATACCCTGCAGAAATCGCGTGTGGAACTTCCCGCGCACCCCTGGAATACACATACCCTGCGGAAATCGTGTGTGGAACTTCCCGCGCACCCCTGGAATACACGTACCCTGCTTGCACGGGGCCAATCGCGTGTGGAACTTCCCGCGCACCCCTGGAATACACGTACCCTGCTTGCACGGGGCCAATCACGTGAGAGACTTCACGCGAACCCCTGAAATACACGTAGCCCGCTCCCCCGGCCCGATCGCGTGAGAAAGTTCACGCGAACCCCTGTAATACACGTAGCCCGCTCCCCCAGGCTCGATCGCGTGAGAAACTTCACGCGAACCCCTGAAATACACGTAGCCCGCTCCCCCAGGCCCGATCGCGTGAGAAACTTCACGCGAACCCCTGAAATACACGTAGCCCGCTCCCCCAGGCCCGATCGCGTGTGGAACTTCCCGCGCACCCCTGAAATACACATACCTTGCTCGCACTGGGCCAATCGCGTGTGGAACTTCCCGCGCACCCCTGAAATACACGTAGCCCGCTCCCCCAGGCCCGATCGTGTGAGAAACTTCACGCGAACCCCTGTAATACACGTAGCCCGCTCCCCCAGGCCCGATCGCGTGAGAAACTTCACGCGAACCCCTGAAATACACGTAGCCCGCTCCCCCAGGCCCGATCGCGTGTGGAACTTCCCGCGCACCCCTGAAATACACATACCTTGCTCGCACTGGGCCAATCGCGTGTGGAACTTCCCGCGCACCCCTGAAATACACATTCCCCGCTTGGCGTTTGCTGTTTGCCAGCCCGGTGAACTGGTCCAGGGTTAGCGCAGCCCTTTGCGATGATTTAGCGATTTTGATGGCTTTTCCTTGCGTAAGGGCGTTCTTGGGGGCGTAACTGGCGCTGCTGCAGGGTCGCTGCGATTCTCTGCGCCACGGCTGGTTTGGGAGCCTAAAATCCATGAATACGCTGTGCGCGGAAATCGGTTTTAGCGCACGTGCCTGGCGCAGTCAATCACACGCGGACACTCTGCGCCAGCCGCTTGCGACACTTTTCTGCGAAATTCTATGAATTACCCTGTTAGGCTGCAGAAAATGTATTAGTGCACGAGAAAATGAACGTGCGCAGTTGTAGGGGGTTGGAGCATGCAAAGTGTGAATAGCAAATATCGTGTTTTTAAGCCGTGGTCCTAAATGTGAGAAACAGTGGCACACTGCCATATTTGGAGATGTAGAAAGTAGCAGCATAGCATGGTAATGCATATTGAATCGTCTTCCTATCCCAAGCTGCAGCAGGGAAACCAAACAGAGATGCCTGCAGGCCCAACCAGGTGCACACCATGTGACTAGGCCCATGAAGAGGGTAACATTCTAAAATGCTCGCCAATCGGGTAGCCCTATCACAAGGTGATGGAGTAGGAGATCACGTGTTAGAGGGCAGGGGTAGATTAGAATGTGGCCAATTGACCGAGGGACAATCCTCTAAGGAATCTGGTGACTGGTAGTATGTATATAAGTGGTGGCCAATGAGGGTGGGGGTTGAACACTGTATATTGTGTACATCACTAGTGACAATATCTTGCCTTGAAATGGCATGTCTGCTTTGAACTAACAGAGAGCTCAGTGGCAGTTGGGTCCTACCAGATCCTCTATCACCTTTTGCCTTTTTGTATGCAAAATCACTCTTATTTCCCCTGCAAATAGGTGCATCAAGCTTTTTTCCTTAGAGGATTGTTTTTTCTTTGTCTGGTTGTCTGGAGGTCTGCCTTACAATTTTAAGAGCTCACAGGTTTTAAGGTGGAATTAAGCCACCAGAGAACGAAGTTTATGAATAAGAGAACATTTAAATGAAGGGAAGCCAGATTCCAAAACTGCCCATAGCATCACATTGGCAGAAGACACTGATAACAAGGTTGACATTGAGTTTGAGGGACTTGAAAATGTCACATCAAATATAAGAGGAGACAACAGGAACAATCTTTCAGTTACAGATGGTATACATGGGACTTAATAAACACAGAAATGAGAACTCATTACGGGTGTGGCGGTAAGCCGGCCGGTATCACTGCCGGACCCATGAAAAATGATCGGCGTCTGACTTCCCAGTGCCACTGGGCTATTCGGAATCTGGTGGCCGGAAAGTCAGGGTTGGTCATTTTGTAATTTCCAATTGCCATTGGACTCAATGAGAACGGGTGACACAGAAGCACCGGCACCATTATATGTATATAACGGTGCCGGTCCTTCTGTGAAACTCTGCGGGCGGGTGCCGTTCAGCCCGCCATGTCTGACCCTGGCGGGCAGGACGGCCCTTGCCCACAGAGTCGTACTGTGCCGGTCCGGAAACACTGGTACCTGTAGTCTTACCGGCGCTGGTGTTTCCGGACTGGCACAGTCGTAATAAGGCCCATGTAAAGAACACTGTACGAAATGATGTTTCAATGTATCAAAGGTGGGTTGGGTTTATAGAAATCTTAAAACCCCACTTTTATTACATTTATTGATATGCTGTACTGAGTGGTAATGTGCATGGCACAAAAGACTGCGTTTATAACTATAATTACATTTTGATTACCACTCATAGTTTTTGTATAATTAATCAAATTAGGAAACACATAAATGACTTGTAAAATCAAAATAATTCAATGTAGATAAGAATGTGCAATTCATAACAATTGTTGTAAGGTATCATATCTGGATCTACAAGATCTAGCGCTATCGACGTTCATATACATGTAGGGCTTGATTCATGGAAATGGTTGTGTAGAAAATCGTGCATTGGCATGCCATCCGACAGGCAACTCCCAGACTTTTCCAAGACTTGCGTGGAGTTCTCATAGGCTCGGCACATCTCTGCGAGCCGTCGAGCATCTTGCGCTAGAGACCATGCAGAGTGTGGGAGTGGCTTGCGCAGGAAGCTGGGTAGGGGCAGAACACAGAAAATGGGGAAGAACATGCAAAAAAGTGGGCATTACAAGGGACGGCCGCACACCCAAAATTGTGCATAACAACACTTATTCCTGGAACCACCCGCGCAGCCTCTCAGCAGAAAAATTCCAAGATTTCACTGCAGAGAGGTGGGATCACATGTTGGATTTTGCAGTGCCTGCATGCAGACAGGGTTACAATCGAATTTAGGGGTGCATGTACACAGAGTACGGGGGTTCAGGTCGGATTACGTGGGTTCGCAAGCAGTTTTGCAGATTTTCACACAATTTGCGAAGTATCATACACATGTTGTCGGTGCACCGACAACAGTTACAGTGGATCTTGCACATGTTACGCCAGATTCGGGCCTGCTTGCGGGGGACCACACGCACTGTGTTTTTATTTTTAAAATGGCTGCCACCACTAAAATAGAAAAGGGACTAGGTCCCTTTTCGATTGAGGGTGGCCATTTTGAAACTTGTTTTCAGACATTTAAAAAAAAACAATCTCCCCGTAGGCATTGAATCCACATTCATGCCTGGGAAAGGCGTATTGTGATTGGTCAATCTGCCTTTCCTGGGTGCAAATCTATTTTTAAAACAAGGCCTAGAATTTATATTTGGCACAGAAAATGCCTTTTTTTCTGTCACATGCCAGCTCCTCTCCCATTGAAGAAAAAAAAATAAATCTTTTTGTACCCCAGTAAATCCCATGGTGCAAATAGCTTTCACGCCCCAGAGGTGGGACGGACGTGGGATTTAATGGCCCGCAGTCTCATATCCCACTGGGGTGTGAAAGCTAAAATATTAACTGAATCATAGATGTGCAATAAGCCACAACTGATTTGCTTGGCTTTCTTTTACCATTCAAGACATCAGTATTTTTGTATTGTTCCTGTAGTTTACCTTAAAGTATAAACTTAGATGTCATGCCAAGGTTTACTGTTAAAATGTGGCCTTGCTCACAAATATCCATGAAACAGACAAAACATAATTTTATATCTGAAAATCTGTTCCATGGATGCAGTATTTTACTGCTAAAAATGCATTTTAAGAAACAATAGACGTCAGGAAATTAACAATGGTGTTTAGGCTTACAAAAGTACATTGTGTTCCAAACACGGCAAAATGAGCAATACGTTATATTTTCTTTATCGAAGGACTATAGAAAAAGGCTAGATCATACTTACGTCCTTTAACAAATGTAAACACTCTGCAGATTTGCAAAACTTTAATTGGCTCAATTGATCAGATGCACTAGCGTATCTCATCAATTGTCCCCCAAAAACTAGCAGCCCACTTCACAAAGGGTATCTGAATGACTGCATTTTAGGTGTGCTCATTCAGATGCTTTTTTCCCACATTTGCACTTTTTCTGAACATCTGAGGGTGTTTTTGCACATTTAAAAGTGCACCCCGAATTCACAAGAGGGATGTTCTTTTAAAGCGCAGAAATATGGGGCTTCCACCTGCATGTATGGGACACTAATGTTTGCTTCGCGGGATCAACAGCATGTCTTTGGGTCACTGTCAAGCACAATCTGAAATGTGCAAATAACCTTGGAGAATTAGATAACCTGCACTTTTCAGCAATGACCGCAAATGAAAAAAGTGCATCCTCTTGCCTTTTTCCATTTGTGTGCATATATTAGAATCTGGCCTTCAATGTTTATACTTACTTCTTTACTAAAACAAAACACAAATGCCCCAATTCATGGAATCCAGCACAGAAGTATTGCGAGCGCTGCGTGCCGAGAAGGAGCGCGCGCCACCCGTGCACCAGCCGTGGCGCAAACCAGCAATTGTGCGCCACGCGTATTCATGGATTTTCTGAGGAATCGATACCCATGGCAGAATGAACATCAAGCGGCACCAGTTACGCCCCCAAAATGCCCCCGTGTGTAGGAAAAAGCCAGTGAACTGCCTAATATGGCTCAAGGCCCCTTGCCATCTGTGGGCCGGCAGACTGCCCCCCAATCGCAATCAAGTGAAAAATCAGCATGTACCCCGGTCGCACCAGCCAAATCACGTGGAAAGGTCCACGCGTACCCCGTCCACACCTCAGCGAAATCGCATACCCCCGCCGCACCAGCCAAATCGCATGCAAAGGCCCGTGCATACCTGGTCCAACCAGCCAAATCATGTGGAAAGGCCTGCGTGTACCCCTTTCCGCACCCCAGCATAATCACGTACCCCGGTCACACCAGCCAAATCACGTGCAAAGGCCTGCATGTACACCGGTCGCACCAGCCAAATTGTGTGGAAAGGCCTGTGCGTACCCCTTCCACACCCCAGCGTAATCGCATACCCTTGTCGCACTAGCCAAATTGTGTGGAAAGGCCCATGCATACCTTGGTTGCACCAGCCAAATTGCGTTGAAAGGCCCGTGCTTACCCCTTCTGAACTCAAGTATAATCGCGTACCCCGGTCGCACCAGCCAAATCGTGGGAAAGGCCTGTGCATACCCCGTTTGCACCAGCCAAATCACGTGGAAAGGAACGTACATTCCCTTCCACACCCCAGCGTATTCGTGTACCCTAGTCACACCAGCCAAATCGCGTGGGAAGGGCCGTGCGTCCCCCGGTCACACCAGCTAAATCACGTGCAAAGGCCTACACGTACACCGGTTGCACCAGCCAAATTGCATGGAAAGGCTTGTGTGTACCCCTTCTGCACCCAAGCGTAATCGCATACCCCGGTCGCACTAGCCAAATCGTGTGGAAAGGCCCATGTGTACCCCAGTCGCACCAGCCAAATCGCGTTGAAAGGCCAGCACTTACCCCTTCTGAACTCCAGTATAATTGCGTACCGCGGTAGCACCAGCCAAATCACGTGGAAAGGCACGTACCTACCCCTTCTGCACCCCAGCGTAATCGCATACCCCAGTCGCGCCAGCCAAATCACGTGGGAAGGGCCGTGCGTACCCAAGTCGTACCAGCCAAATTGCGTGCAAAGGTCCGCATGTACCCCAGCTGCACCCCAGTGAAATCGCATAACCCGGTCGCACCAGCCAAATCGTGTGCAAAGGCCTGCGCGTACCCCCACCACCACATGCTGCACACTCCCGGTGTACCTCAACACCCATCCATTGGTCATGCTCCCCAGTACAAACCCGATGGCATGAGAATCCTAAAATCACACATGCATGCATGTGTGCACACACATGAACAGCATTGGTCAACAGCAGGGACGCAGAACTGAGTCACGGAAGAGTGAAACTTGCACTAAGCCATCGAGACCAGACACCACTTTGATTCCAACTGGTAAAAATATATTTAAAAATCAGTATTAAAATCATACTCAGTAAAAACAACATATAAAAACAGCAGGAATTAAATTAAAGAACTAAAGAGCATGAAAACAGGAAAAAAATGCATGTTGAAAATGAAAAAGTCCAAATAAAAACACAAATTAAAAGAAAACCATTCCTCCATGGTGAACTAAAATTGATCCCGGAAAAATACAACTATTTTCAAACAACCAGGGTCCATTGTCCCAAAACATGTCTTAAAATCCTAAAAAATTTACTTAAAAAAGAACTATGTAGAGAATGAGGAGCAAAGTCCAGGAACTCCAAAAAAAAAGTGAAAAATAAATTAAACCTACACCTAAAGAACTAAATTCAATGGCAGCGGTCTAATCCAACTCCTCGCCATGCTCTCTCTCAGTCTCCACCAGAGCATCATTGAACACTGCGTCCACTTCCACTAGGCAGGCCTCGGCTTCCCCCTCAAGGGCTTGCAGGGACTCCATCATGCTCCTCTCGAACTCCCTTCAAGTCTCCTTGAGGACCTCCGCCCGCCTCTCTGCCGACACAGTGAATTCTCCGCCCTGGCCATGGCCAGTCGTGCCTCCTGTGCCTGCTGCCGCTCTGCCCCGATCTGCTGGCCCAAGCGCTCCAACATGGAAGACATCCTTGTCGTAAGGTCCACGTTTGCCTCCTGCCTGATGGCCGGTACCTGTCCCTCTGCTGTTGAAAGCCCAGAGTCCTGTCGCCTCCTACTCTGAGCCTGCCTCTGCCAATATGATGGGTGCCTGCGCATCAAGGACAGCCTCCGGGATGATGACAACCCTGCATGTGCCCTTCTGCTTGGTGCCTGCTTTTCCTCCATTGCCATAGCTCCTGTTGCTATGGTGACCACATCTGCTGATTCCACCTCGATTCCCGACTCTGGCAGGGATGTGATCTCCACCAGACCTGCCGCCGGGGTTGGGAAAGATACACAGGGGGCCCTGGTGGTATCTGGGCTGGAAGATGGCAGGGAGGACAACTGGCGCACAGAGGAGGCAGACCTGGAGGGGGTCACATAAGTGGCCAGCCCACAGACCCAGTGCGAGACCAAGAACTGTGCTAGCCAGTTGATGAGACGACAGACCTCCTCGTGATGACGTGCAAGGCCCCGATTGGAAGCCTGCATGCCACCACAGATGTTGCCTCTATGCCTTGTGAGACCGGCTAGCAATGGTCCCACCTGGTCCTGAATCCCTTCATCCGCAGGTATTGGTGTATCCGTTTGCGTGGATACATCTGCCACCTGCGGATGAGTCAGGCCTGAGGCATGCCCACAGGTGCATACAGATGCAGTCACAGTCCCAGGGGCAGAAATCAGCACAGGCACCTCCACAGCGACCTGCGCTGCCTTCGTCCCCTGAATCTGGACTGCAGCAGCCACACCTATGTCATCACACCCACCGGGCCCCATGGACTGGGCTGATGTGGCCTCCTCCACCTCCTCCACATCCCCTGCCAACCTGGATGCCTCCCCACTGCCTTCCGAAGTGTCTTGCCCCTATGTGGGCTCATCTGCCCCTCCCACTGCTGAGGAGTCCTCCACCACCTTCGCCCTCATGGACCTACCCTCAGCAGCTGTGGCCGGTGACTCTGACACATCACCAGCCTCCTCGGTCCCGGAAGATGACAGTACCTGGGAGGATGACTGGGCCATGCATATTTGCCTGGTGGGGGCATCCCTGCTGCCTTGCTCCACAGTGCCTTCTGCGCCCTCTTCTCCCATCGTCCCTGTGGATGTGAAAACAGAGAACACAAACATTAGGGGACTGAACTTAAGTGTGTTTGGCAAAATGCAATTGTACATCAGTGGCACTGTCAAAGGTCACAACCATCATCACCGTCCACTACACACTGGGAAGTGGCATTCACACACATGCACACTGGGAAGTGGCATTCACACACATGCACACTCATGTATGTCATGCGCAACAGACATTCACATCCATGTACAAGGCACTATGAGCACTTCAAAATCATGTGGCCACCTCTCATGCATCATGGGACTTTCACATCTCATTCAGACACATCACCAGACAGTCATGCAACAGCACATGCAGCTGTCACATCAATGTGCACATGAGGCCAATTTGGCTGCATGAGTCAATCACACATTGAAATGCCCATGTGTCATACATCCATGAGTGTTGGACAGTCATACACTCACTTTCCTGACACATGCACATGTACACCATGCATGCCCGTGATATTTATGAAAGCACACATGTGTAACACCACTCACATGCCCCAGTTCAGGCACATGCATGCAAATATGTGCATGTCGCTACATGCTTGCGCACATCACATATTGAAACACAAACACCATTGATGTCACACATGTTTGAACAGACTCACATGCAGCACTGTCTGGGACATGTGCATAGACATCTGTACAAGAGGCATGCCAGACATGAGGCCAAGGTGCACACTGCAACCACACATCAACATGCACATGCACCATGGTATACGAGAACACATGGGCTCTTACCAGTCGACTCCAGACGGAGCTCCAAATCCCGGAAATGGCTGTACAGTGCTGGATAGAACCTCTCCAGGACCCTATAGTTGTCGTTAGTGAACTGGCCCCGCCACCTCACTTGATCCTCACCAGCCTTGAGGAAGCATCAGGCTTTGTTGTGGGTCCTGGCCTTGAAGTCCTCCCAGCACTCGTGGGCATGTGTGTAATAGCAGGGTGCCTCCCTCCGCGTTGATGGCACCCACAATGTCCACCCAGATCCTCCTCCATCCGTCCTTGCCAACTTGCGATGGTCCATGGAAGAGGGCATCATTATGCCCCAGGACTTGCTCCACCAGGGTGTCAACTTCCCTTGCTGAGATGCTGACAGCCCTCTACCTCACTGCTGGGGGGGTTGCCACTTGCCTCAGGTGATGTTGGGTCAGACATGGCAACAGCCGAGGCAGGTGTTGGTGGGCAAGGTGGTCCTGGGGCTGGGCTGTGGAGCAGTGGTATGTCATGTCGTCGGGAGTCTTCGGGATCAGCAGATGTGGTCACAGTGACAGGTGCACTGGCAATGGCTGTACAGCAGGCACCAGATTTCAGGGCACATGGGCAGGAGGCACACAGAGAAGGCAGGCAGCAACAGATGGCTCATAGGAGGCAACTCAGAGCACTTGGAGGCAGGTTAATTGGCTCGTAGGCAGGAGCGTGGGTCTGCCGTGTTACACCTGTGGCATGCAGCACTGTCTGGGACATGTACATAGACATCTGTACACGAGGCATGCCAGACATGAGGCCAAGGTGCACACTGCAACCACACATCAATTTGCACCATGGTGTACGAGAACACATGGACACTTACCATTCGACTTCAGACGGAACTCCAAATCCCGGAAATGGGTGTAAATCAAAGGATAGAACCTCTCCAGGACTCGATAGTTGTCGTTGGTCAACTGGCCCAGGTTCCTCACTCGGTCCTCACCAGCCTTGAGGACGTGCCGGGCCTTGTTGTGGGTCCTGGGCTGGAAGTCCTCCCAGCACTTGTGGACATGTGTGTAGTAGCAGGGTGCCACCCCCTCCGTGTTGATGGCACCTACAATGTCTACCCAGATCCTCCTCCATCCTTCCTTGCCAACTTGCGATGGTTCGTGGAAGAGGGCATCATTATGCACCAGGACTTGCTCCACCAGGATGTCAACTTCCCTGGCTGAGAAGCTGACAGCCCTCTGTCAGGGGGTTGCCACTTGCCTCATGTGATGTTGGGTCAGACATGGCAACAGCCAAAGCAGGTGTGGGTGGGCAAGGTGATCCTGGGGCTGGGCTTTGGAGCAGTGGTATGGCACGTCGTCGGGAGTCTTCGGCATCAGCAGATGTGGTCACATTGAGAGGTGCACTGGCAATGGCTGTACAGCAGGCACCAAATTGCAGGGCACATGGGCAGCAGGCACACAGAGTGGGCAGGTAGCAACAGATGGCTCATAGGAGGCAGCTCGGGCACTTGGAGGCAGGTAAATTGACTGGTAGGCAGGAGCGTGGGTCTTCGATGTTACTCCCGTGGCCAGCTGGAAACAGAGTGACTCCGTACATGTGGAACCAGCGCGTTAGCCTGGATTCAGAGGAAAGGCCATAAATGCTTAACTTACGTGACTCACGCTGAACATTGGGCGTGGCGTTCAGGATCAGGATAAAGTAGTGCATAGGAGAGCATCATACGATTGCCGAGTTATAGCGGACGGACGTGTGGACTTTGTTTCCACGTGATCTCTTCACTGCGTGCAAGCCTCTTCTTTAGGTGGGGGATTCCCTCAGCACACATGCATGTGCACTTTTGAGGGTGATGGTGAGTTGTGTATGCATTTTGCAATCTGTGGGTGCCCCTGTGTGTCACATAACCCCTTATTTAACATCACTGTAGCTTACGTGTCCTTCATGTACGTATTTTATGTGTTGCTGGGTGCCACAGCGTACTGCATTAGCTTTTTTTCTTTAAACGTGGGCTGCCGAGGGGTCACCTACACCTTTTTTTCATATTTGGGGTGCCTCTGCAAAACACCCCCTGTTTATTTTTTCCCCAGGGGATACATTGAGCCTTGCTGGGGCACAGTGGTACGTTTGATATCACGTACACTGCCCCCTCACTCAAATTGCACAGGACAATTGATAGCTGCACCTCCCATTGCAACAATCCATTTGTGCCATCACTGGGAGAGCAACTAGTGGGAAGGGAGGCAAAGGTGGTCTGGGTGGCAGAGGCGGCCGAGGTGGTGGAGGCACTCAAGGTGGCAGAGGTGGCTGAGGTGGCAGAGGTGCCCAAGGTGGTGAATGTGTGCGAGGTGGTGGATGCTCCTGAGGTGGTGGAGGTGTGCAAGGTGGCAGAGGTGCCCGAGGTGGCAGAGGTGTCTGGCCCCATGCAGGGAGAGCCATGCCCACACCCAACAGGGTCAGGAAGCTGCAGGGGTAGCTGTAGCAACCACAACCCAGCCTCCGGGTCACTCAGCCATGCCTGTGGTGCTCCAAGCCCCGGTCCACAGAGATGCTGGTGCAGATGCTATCCGTGCATCAAAGGGGAAGGGAAATGCTGTCCAGCGTTATGGCACCAACACCCAGTTACAGCCACCTGCAAGGGCACCTACAGTCACACCATCAGTCTGTGATGCCACAGCCCAGGCCACCAGTGCTCCAGCCCCTACTGCCCCAAGTGGTCCCAGCCACTCGGGGTGTGCACAGCCTCGTAAGAAGGCAAAGCGTACAGTAGAGAAACAGGCTCAGTCCCAAGGCACGGCACAGGAGACCTGCACGTCGAGGAAGAGGAGCTTTAGTGATGAGGAGCTCCAGGTCCTCATGGACTACGTGCAGGTACACCAACACAACATGCTTGTGCAGGCAGGGAGCACACATACACCTGCCCAGAGTATAGCCCACTGGCAATGTGTCGCTGACCTTATTAATGCCTTGGGCCATGAGAGGCACTCAGCTACTGACGCAATGAAGCATTGGTAGAACCTCCGGCGCCAAGCCAAAGGTAAAATGGGTGCCAACTACGCCTCTGCTCTGGTGACTGGAGGTGTGTTACCAGAAGAGGATGAAGAACGCACTCCACAGGAGGAGATCATAGGTGCTATGATTGATGTGGAGCAGATCCAAGGCCTGGGAGACCTGCCAATCTATGAGGGAATGTCTAGTAAGTGGTGATGTGTGTGTGTCCAGGTCATGTGTATGTTGCTTGGATGAAGTGTGTTGGTTGTCTGGCAGTTCTGGCTGCATTTGCGTGACTGCAATGGGTCGACCATGTCATGGTCGACTGACAAGTGCTTGTTGACCTGCAGAGTACATACGCACAATGTGCTGCACACTGTGACGAACCCCATCACCACACCTGCTTACTCCTTCCATGTCATTCTCTCCAGGCTCTCTTGGCCCTCTTCCTGCTCCAACCTGTGATAGCGGATAGCCTGTGACAATCTTGCACTCCACACTGACCGTCTCTCCGCACATCTCTGACGGGTCACCCTGCCAGCTGCACCTCCTCTCCTTTCCTCTAATTCCCCCTGTAGCTCAGTGTCTCCAGAGGACTGGTCATACTTATGATGGGGTACTGCAATGGCCTATAACCAGCTTCTGTGACTCTACTCTCTTCCCTCTGCAGCTCATCCTTTCCTGGAAAGTGGTGAGTGTCCTTTTATCTTTGTGCCAGGTATTGTGTCTCCCTAGGACTGTGGCGATGGCACTGGCTCCCAGTGGCTGCGATTGTTCATTGTCAATCACTCTGCATTGTCCACAGGGCCTTATGGCTCCTGGTGCCTCAGTTCCTTCAACTCCATCTTCCCAATTTGCTTCCTTCTCATGATATTTGATCATCCCTTTCCTACTCCCTCAGGGTCAGTTACTTCTCAGAGCAATTAGTTGGTTGTTAATGTCTAGTTTTGGCTGAGGCATCCGGCTGCTACAGCTTCCCTGCCTCAATGGCACTGGAGGTGAAATGTCTCTGGATCTGGGGGCTCTTATGATCCTTCCTCGTGAGTTCCGCTTTCTCTACCTCTGCTAGAGAGAATTCTCATAAATGTGCTAATTCCATTTATCTTAGAGACCCCCAGCAACTTTGCTGGATTTTGAGGACTTGATTTTATTACCTGGAGAGAGTATGAACCTTTTTTCCCACTCTCTCTTGTATTTTGATGTGTGTTTTACTCTTGTGTTCTTTGATTATGGAGTTTTAGACAACTCCATAGGCATCATCTTTTCATGTGGGCCACACAACACCCTCAGTGCAGTGACACAGGGAAGCCTTTTAGGCTGTCCCAAGGTTTAAACACCTTCTCTGGGATAAACTACTGTTTCCCAGAGAATGTAAAGTTAAATTGACTTTGTTATTCTTTTTAAATTCCTAGACCCAGCACACACTATCTTCCAATAAAGTGCTGTAGGGGTTACCTAGAATCCCCTATGTCTAGAAACTCATGTAGCAGTCAAATGCTACCCTTTCCTATCGAAATGGCTGGTGGCAGTGGTTTTACAATGAACTACCATGATTTTTCCTGACCGAGAACAACGATAGCTAAAAATTGCGGGAGCCATGTTTTTTAAGATGGCCTCTGAGCCCCTCTGTTTAAACAGGTCCCGGTCTTATTTTTTCGCCATTTCTCTTTTGAAAGGTCCTTCTAGATTTTGTCTGTGTGCGCCAAACCAGTTTTGGTCCCTTTGTTCCTATGCCTTTGGCGGGCTTCAGGACTGTAGACTGCATCTGGCGCCCGAGTGTCTGGGGTGAGCAGGAAGAGAGGGAGGTGCCGAAACTCTCTGTGCTTAGTCTCCTAGGAGACTCAAATGCACTCTGGCATGACTGGCTGGCTGACTTTCCGGCAAGGACAGCCACCCTGCTGGGTGAGTGGCAGCTAGGCTGGAATGAATGGGAGAAAACTGTTTAAAAGGTGAGTCTCTTGGCTTGGAAGGCAGAGTCCACCACTGGAACGACAGAACCAAAGACGAGCTGGAAGAGGACGGCAGCTGCAACTCCTGGACCGTTGGTTTGCCCGGTGAAGTTCTGCTGCAGGTCCGAATCACCAAGTTCATCTCGACAGAGAAGCCCTTCAAGGACGACTCCCTTTGAGTTGGTGGGACCAATCAACTTGTGAGCCACCTGGACAACATTCTAGGAGCTTGTTGTATTTTCCTCAGAGTGCTGCAGGAAACCAAATAGATAGGGAGAAGGACCCCAGTTTGTGTGCTTGATACAGCCACCTGAATCGAATATTTGCCAGTTTGCCAGCTTTGTGACCAGTCCCCGTGCAGTGCAGGAGTCCCACCGACGTCCTCCCTCTTGTCCCCGCGACTGAGGCTCAGGAACAGCGAGATCTGCAGGAACTGCCAGGAACAGAAGTCTTCAGCTGCATCTTTTTCTTCAATATAAGGTACTGTGAAAACCCGACGGATAGAACTTACCTCTCACTGCGAAAGTGCGTGAAATTTTGCCAACTTGCAGGGCTAGTCAGCTTGTGACCTGCAATCGGAATCTTTCTTCTATGAACTACTTCTGAGACTTTTCCGTTTAACTACCAGAACCATTTTTACCTATACAAGACTCTAGCCCATTGACTTTGGCCTACCTATTGCACTGAATCAACTCCTCTGGTGAACTCAAACTATTTGCACTGTTTAAGAGTAACTGTAATATTAGTTTTAGTATCTTATGCCTTTTTGCTGCTACTTCAAATGCTCTGAATGCCATTTTGCTCCTCCTTCAAAGTAGCATAAATGTCACAGAACCGGATAGTGTGAAGTACTGCAGTATATTTTTGTGTGATATTGATTTCCTCCTTTGAGTGAATGTTTTCTAACTGACTGTGTAATATATTAAGACGTTTTACCAAGAAACCTTGGGTATCAATGTCTATCTGAATACTTGTGATTGTAGACCTCTGTGTAACACCCTTAAAAGCTCAACTTCCCTCTTGAGATAAGCCTGGCTGCTCAGCGTGCTACCAAAAACTGTGTGGTACAGACTTATACCAAAGGTTGGTTTTGCTTACACCTGTAGTCATAGTTGTGTGTAGTGGTCCCAGAGGGTACTGCATGCAAACCTTGCCTAACACTAGTGGCAGGCGGTGAGGATAGAGTCTATGGTTGTTACATTGAGAGTTTTGCTTTACTTTTGTTTAGATAATAACCTTCAGAAGGCTAACCACCTCTAGAAAATAAATTTTATCATGCCTGATATGGATAACTACAGACAGGGGCCCTGATCATTTTAACAGTAGATCAACTGAAGGAAATGTGTAATGTCAGGAACCTCCCTGTTATTGGAAAGAAAAATTAATTGATAGAAAGATTGTTCTTCAGCAAATGTGGAAAATGTTGATGAAGATGATAATGATTCAGAGTCTAACTCTCATGTTATTGAGGAGCAAGAAGAGTTGGAGTTGGAGGAGTCTCAGGAGGTGAGCCCCTCTGCACCTCTTAAGCCTCAATCTTTAGCCACAGGAACCCTACTGGGTCCAGGTCTGTGTCCAGAATTTGTCTCTCTTGAAAAAATGAGACTTGAGTTAGAGTTCAAAAGGCTCCAAATACAAACTGAAAGTGAACATCAAGAAATCAAAATCAGAGAAATGGAAATGCATCATGCTCTTGAAATGAAGAAATTGTCTCTTGAAAATGGTTCTTTCCCAGTGTCTTCTAGGTCTTGCAGTCTTAAGAGACCATGCAAGCATAAAGTAGCTGTGAGTATGTATGAGGTGAAGTTTGATATTTTGGATTGGTTGACTGATTTTGACTATAACCATGGGATTCAGGGTTTCACAGGGAATCAGTTGATTCTTTGGCTATGCTCCCTCAGGTTGCAACTGATGCTGTAATGGAGGTGGGGGAACTTGATAGATTAGAGTATGAAAATGTGAAGCTAGCTTTGATAGCTAGATTTGTGAAAACTCCTTCCCAGTACCTCAAGAGGTTTAGGACCCTCAAAAAGCATGATGGTACCCCTTGGGCTACCTGGATGTGTGAATGTTTGAAGAACTTAGATGGTTTGGTAAAGGGTTACAGACAGAAATCTATTTTTGTTAGAATCTATTTTTGATGCCTGCTCTCCTGAGCTGAAACAGCACTTGGCTGACTCTAAGGAAATAGATCCAAAGAAGCTAGCAAAGGCTGCTGACTTGTGACCATTGCCTTTCTGTTTTGCTAAAGTGACTTGTAGGTTGCCAACAGGGCTACTCACAAGGATTCTGGGGCAACTCAGAAGAAGGATGATGGGAAGCAGCAAAAGAAAGATGGAAAAGAGAATTCTAATACCTCCACTCCAAAAGAGGGCCCCAAACAGAAAAAGGGTAAGCCACAAGGGAAACCGTATCAGGCTAGTGAAACCTCTGGTGCCAAACCAGAGGGAGGCCAGCAGAAACCCCCATTTGACAAAACATTTGGAAAATCTTATTGCTTGTGAGCCTACTGACCATGTGAAAGGGGATCCCAGATGCAAGGGTAACCCTTCAGGTGTCCACACTGCCTCCTTAGCCTTTTCCCCAGAGGGAGAAGTATATATGGCAAGTGTAAACTTTTACAACTGGTTGAAGACCCCGTTGGAGTCTCTGCCAGTGTTTCTTTAGTGTACCTGGGTCTGTGGGAACAGCAGAATTTAGATGTATATAATTCAATTCCAGATGACAAAAAAGAATATTACAAGGAAAGTGTACTTGTAAATGGCCAGGAGACCCCTGCCATTAGAGACACTGGGGCCATCATTACAGTGGTGGATGAATCTTTTTCAAACCCGAGGATGTTGTTAAGGCACCCAAAGACCTCACTAAACTTGCTGGAGGCCCTGTTCAAATGCTTCCAAGATTACCAGCTCTCATCCAGTGCAACAACATGACTGTCAATATACCTGTTAGTGTGCAGAGTGAGGTACCTGGGAGAGTCCTGTTGGGGAATGACTTAAAAACTCTTGGAGTTGTATCAAGCAACACCAGGCCTCCTAGCAAAAGGAAACAGGAATAGACAAGGAAGGCCAGAGAGAGTACCTTAACAGGCTCTGCAGAGGATGTTACAGAAGAAACTATCATACCAGCCCACAGGAACTACTAAATGCTGTTTCTAAGAAGAAGAGACAAAGGGAAAACCCAAGGTCTCCAAGAAAAAGCAAGAAAGCACTCCTGTGCTTCCTGGTAAGGATTTCAATCAGGCGACACACACCTTGGTCTTGGGCTAGTATGTAGCGCACAACTGAGATGCTTTTCTTCTTATCTTATGCAGATTCAATTTGAGATGGTACACAACTCGTATCACACCCCCTTTTCAAATACCACGGGTCACAATGGACCATGAACCAGGCTGGTTGGTAAAATGCAATATTTATTTATTTTAAAATTCAAAAGAAATCATACCATTTTTAATATGGGACAGCAATCACGAATGGGGTGATAATTACAATGAGGATGTAAGCAATGCACTTGGCTTAACCTTCTAGTGGAACAGATACCAAAACACCAGGGAATAGGAGCACTTTTTTGATTTAGGAAAGATAGCACCCAAGTTAGAATTTCCCCCTGCAATGTTCCCTCAACCCACAAATAATAAATTCTGAATGGATAGAAAGACACAGCAGGTAATCAGGAATAAGAGGTGGAAAACGGAATCCGAATCTGATCTTCCCTTACAAAATAAGAGTGGAAAAAGGATTTTAAACCCCTTGCAATGTTATGAAATGACACTCAGAAAAGGACAAATAAATAAATAATGTGTGTTAAAAACCTTGAAACAAATACAATTCCTCACTAATGCAACATTTCAAAGACACTAACAAACACAAGCAATGGATTACCAAGAGCATATAATTCGAAAATGAATGGAAAGTTTAAAACAAATTGCAGCCAAAAGACATGTGCAAAAGTTGCATTTTCTTAATTCCCGTTTTAAATTACCCAAACGGTTTTTAATAAAAATGCGTGAAATACTCTGACTTTTGGGTTGAGGAATATATACATATATATCTCTGGGACAATATAGAGTTGAAAATAGGTCTCTAGCTATGAAACTGCATGAGTTCTGCAAGATACAAAAAGGTGCGCTTTGATTAAAATGAAACCGTGAAATAGGGAAGGAAATCAGTTGTGACAAGAACAGTTTTACTTTAAACTAGAGTATTCAGGCTAGATCACCAAAGATGGACACAGTAAGATCCAAGGTTGATTTGCAAATTCAACCCTGTCACCCCAGTGCCCAACCCTGGCGGAAACCAGTCCGATCACTCGAAATAGGACTAATGGCTTAGGATTACACAAGACAAAATTGAAAAGAGATGGCGCTAGCACTTTAGAAAGTCATGGGCAGGGTTGCACGGATAATTCTTACAGTTTTAACAAGTTACCAGGATAAGGATAGGATGGCTTAGAGAGTGGGATATGGACACATACAAGACAATGGGCCTCATTACGACCCTTGCGGAAATGGAAAAATGATGGCGGAAATGCAATACCGCCATCGAACACCGCTCGTTGCGATCATGACCCGTCACCGTAAAGTACGATGCCATTAGCGACACCGCAGTGAACGGCAACGCTAACTGCACCAAGTACGCGCACGCGCGCCTTGCAAAACCGGAATCACCGCCATGGCGCAACGGTACGCGAATTCTGACCCTAGCGGACATGTACTGAACGCCATCAAGCACGTCGTAAAGTACCATTCCGCCATGGCGAGAAATACGGCAACGCGAACCAACCGTAAATGGCCCACTGAGTGCCTGTACTCCACTCCCTGGCCTCATTGCACAACTCCTGGCAGGCGCAATGTACTCACACTATGCAACCAGTGAAATCCACTATTCACCCATGCATGCCAACGTAGAAAAGCATGCAGGGGCTCAAAGCGCCCCGTGAGTGGGCATCCATGTACGGCATGTCACCATAGCCGTACTGACGCAGCACAGGCATGTGAAGGTACAACACATCAAAATGAAAATCAAGAACACATGACACAAAACAACAGTAGTCCCCCATCGCTTGCCACCAGCGCAAGGCAACATCCACAACAGCATCCTGAGGGGGATTGCACCAGCCCTGTACTCATGCCAGTAAACAAACCAACCATCAGCAGAAGCATGTACCACACAAGTCGGCAGAGTGACTGAGCAGCCAGGCTCATCCCAAGAGGGGCCGATGGGAGCTGCAGGGCACAGATGGCATCAATACAGAAGCTATTCCAATGGACATGACCCCAGTCCCCCTCCAACAAACGCACGCAAACACAGTAACCTGTGACCAGCCACATTCTGAACAACCCATCATTCCACCAATCGACCTGGCTGACAGGCACCAGTCGGCCAAAAGCCAATCCCCCGCCCCTGAACAGCACATCATGTAAACAGACACAATGGCAGCCTCTATCCGTGACCATACTGTGCTACGTAGGCAAACGCGGCCAGTACTGTACCACACAACTCAACTCAGAAGGCGGAACACAAAGCAGATCATCACGCAATACATACCGCCACAAAGCGAAAATCGCCACATCACCTGCAAAGAACAACGCAACACGACAAATATCGGAATACAATTTAAATGCACATCCAAATGACAAAGGCCCCACATCAATTTGCAAAATCCCACCAAAACAACCATCATCACCGAGGGCTGCATCTGCAATAATTGACCGGCTTCCACTTGTGTGACGCCCTGTACCATCATGGCACACAGGGCTTACATCAACGTTCCAAAAGGCAACATGGAAGCGGCAAGAACCGCAGGTCCGTCCCATGAGGCAGGCACTAGTCGAGCTGAAAGGCCGAAATGTTGCACCTAGCCACCAGTACAGCGTAAGGGCATGTGGCCCATTGGCGATCGTCCCATATGATCGAAATGGTGCTCCACTGATTCACCCGAAGCTGCAGGAGTCGAGAGTAAAAACCATCTGGAGGAGTGGCGTAGAGATGGCATCTGCAATAGGGCAGGAGATACCTGTCACCCAAAAGAAACACAAATCAACCGATTGCATTACGGGTCTCATGATGCATTACAATCTTCATTCAACACACCAAATCCACACCCATATGCATGCTAGCCCACTCCAAAGGAATATACACACCCCTAATCCAGTATCGAATCACAACGAAACCAATCGAGCTAAATACACCATTGGCAACGTCGGTTACTGTGCATGCGTCCGTCAAGATAGAACCCATGACATGGGATTAGTAACGTGCCTAGACACAAGTGTATGAAGGCGCGTCGAGACAGGGAGGATCCGACAAGGGCAGAGAGACGTATGTCCCACTATGGCAGCCTTGCATCACATAACGCAGGGGAAGGGGAGTGAACCAAAAAACCCATGTACATGGCAGACCCTAAACGGATTCATCAGTCCATGCATCCACACATCATTCCCTCATCCCGCAATGAAAACGCATGAATATTCACTCACATAATATGTGAAACTTCCATCGCGTCTGTGCGTAATGCAGTCCGCAAAAACCACTGTGCCCCTGGCCGGATCTGTAGTGTTGTGAAGCAAGATGGATTTGGGAACGTCCTGCCTCATCGTCCACTACGCTATTGCGCATCCCCTTCAATTCATATCATTCATTGCCTGCTCGTTATGGGCCATGTCCCAAGGACATTCTACAATAGAACGTTACATTTCCAGCCAGACCTGTGGGCGTATCCTCGCCGCTACTTCAAAACCCAAAATGCTGGCCTTCGAATTCCTCACTTGCAACATTACGTCGAAAAGGCTTCTGTGAACGCTTGCATTCACAATTACATCAATGTAGTGCGGCTGTGTGTCATGATGCTAACTGGCTGCAATCACAAATGGGACGCCACGCCCGTCGGTGAAGTACGTTACTGTGCTGCATGAGGGTCGGCCATCGATCGAGCCCTACATACCACTGACTCTTCACAGGTATGTAAGCGGCTGCAATCATAGCATGTGTAACAATGGGAGCATAGCATGAAAATCAGTCAAAGTACATCACACTGCCATCGGGATTTGATACATGATTCCAATCCCAAGATGCCATGCGGCCAAATGCAGCCTTACGTGCGGGCCGTGCTCGACCAGAAGGGATTGCATCTGCCACAGATTCATTCAATCAGCACAGGTGGAGGCCATACAGGCCGACAGCACATATATTGCAGACCCAAACCCCTCCCACAACCACTCCCACTCCAAAATGCTACCGGCAGGACTAGCGATGTTGGGCCTGGGGTACCAGATAGCACTGCAAGTGCTACAACTACAAGAAGACGACGAACAACAACAGGTACAACAACCGGGCGCACAGGGGAGACGGAGGAGGAGGAGGAGGAGGAGGGCAAGGCAGGGTCAGCAAGGCCCACAAGCACTGCCACTACCACCACGCAGGCGGCCCGCAATCCCACGCCTCCGAGCCGATCCGTTCAACCTCACTGCTGAGCAGATCCACACCCTCTACCGTTTGGACCGGGACACCATAATCGCCATTGTGGACATGACACATGCTGACCTCGTGAGCATGATAGATAGCCCAACCGCCATCCCACCCCTACTGAAGGTGGTGTCTGCACTCCACTTCCTGGCCACAGGCACCTACCAGCACACAGTGGGACAGTTGCATGGCATTTCACAGCCACTGTTCTCACGGACACTCTTCCAAGTGCACGATGCCCTCCTGAAGCACGCCGACGACCACATCACACTACCACGCACGTACCAGGAGATTACCAACGCTAAAGTGGGATTCCATGCACTTGGCGGCATCCCGGGTTGCATTGGTGCCATCGACTGCACCCATGTTGAATTGGTTGTCCCACATGCCATGGAGGTCCAGTACCGCAACCGGAAACAATTTCATTCAATCAATGTGCAAATGGTGTGTGACTCCAACAAGATATTTACGCATTGTTGTGCCAGATTTCCAGGATCTACCCATGATTCTATGGTCCTGAGGAACACAAGAATACCACGCTACATGGAGCGACACGCAGGGCACAGATCCTGGCTACTCGGTGAGTCTCATTCCATGCATGACATCGTGGCCCATTTGATGCGTCAATGACCTTGCAGGGGGGGGGGGGGCTACTTAGCACTATCATTCCACTGACACCCTTTATTCGTCTCATACAGGTGATGCCGGGTATCCACTGAAGAGATGGCTCCTTACACCAATCCGGAACCCACAGAACGAGCATGAGGAGGACTACAACCATGCCCACTCACGTACCCGTGTGGTCATTGAACAGGCATTCGGCCTACTGAAGGCTCGTTTCCGCAGCCTCAGCAGGTCTGGCGGGGCACTCATGTACAGCCATGAGAAGGTTTCTAAGATGGTCATGGCATGTGTCATGCTGCACAACATGTGCATACGTAGGAATGTGCCCATGCCCCCTGACGCTGTACTGCATGCACCTGAAGATGATGATGATGATGAGGGTGGGGATGTGGAGGCACCTCAAGGAGTCCATGAGGCACAGGATGCACGTGCAATCCGACAGAGCATCATAGATGCATGCTTCTAGCAACCACGCATGGTGCCTATTACACGGAAAGGGGACCTGTGGCACTGTGTGTGTGTAGTACAGGCACATTGTGGACTGTACGCCTATGAAGGCCTCGTACGCAAATATCAATGTCCACACATGTCATTGGATGATAATGAGGTGCTGTATTGTTGATGTGATTTGATTTATACACCCTATGGACCCGCCACCCAGTGAAGCCCAACACACCCCCTCCACCCTACTACCTCCCCCCCCAACACCAGTGTCCAAATATGCATGCTGTCCGTGGGTAGACGCTATTGCAAGCCCCCTCTACGGGTATCAGGGGCACCCCTGCCCGTGGAGCGCAGGTTCCTGCCAGATCTGCGTTGGGGGCTGCCCTGGACGGAACTTGCCACGGATGAGGTCTCTGCCTGCTCTCGTCCATGCATGTCTCTGAGGGTTTGTGAGAGCTCCGAGAGCACACGGCGCACAGCAGCAAGTTCAGCACAGACGTCTTTGGACGTCGCATGCAGTTCCCCCCTCAGGCTCTCGGTGCTTTTCTCCATTTGTGCTCTCAGGCTCTCGGTGCTTCTCTCCATTTCTCCCCTGAGGCTCTCACTACTTTTCTCTATTTGTGCCCTGAGTGTCTCGGTGGATGTTTCCATGGCTGCCCTGGAACCCCCGCATTCATTTGCATGGTCCTTGAGTAGCGTGGACGCTTCCTGCTGTTGCTCGATCAGCAGGTCGAGGGACTGTTGCCTCTGCTGGGCCATGGACATTTGCGGTGGTGTGACAGGGGGGCTGCTCAACACATGTTGCCTTGGCACAGGACTTGTGGGGGTTGGCCAGTCGTCGTCTTCAGGGTGCCCCTGCGTGGTTTCGTCATGGTGTAGGGGATGGAACATGCAGGGGGATTGGGAAAGGTCATGGATGGTACCTACGTCGCCAGCACTGTTTTCCGTGTCGGAGCATGCTGGCATGACAGCTGTGTCACCTATGGTGCTGCTACCACCAGAGGCAGTGCCATCAGATACGTTCTTTGGGGGGACCTGTGGTGCTGGGGTTGTGGACTTGCTGGCTGCTGGGGTGCCTGTTGCAGTCCCCTCCAGTGTGCTGCCACTTGATTCCTGCTGCTGCCGTGTCTTGATCCTTGCACCTGAGGTGGAGGCTCTTGGGACGTTGGTCCTGGCCCTCTTTGCAGGCGTGCTGGTAGGGGTGTCCTGCAGCTCGTCGTTGGTATCGGACCCTGTGGTGGAGTAAAGAGGGGCGAGCGTTAGTTATGGGTCTGTCGGATTTGGAATGGCAACGTATCAAATGCATTGGGGTGGTACATGAGGCTGATTTGGGACTGGGCCTTGGAGGTGGTCTCATTTTCGTGTGGATTGAGGATGCATTCATTTGGCTGCCTGCAGTTAGGGGGTGCATGCTGCACATGTAGGGGTTGTTTATGGCTTCTTGATTGATTTGTTTGTTCATTCTGACTTTTAGAGGGCGCTGTCAGGGCTAAGTATGTATTGCACTATGGGGTCACATGGTACTGCACATGTTCGTGGTTTGTGGATTTCGCATTGTTTCTCTTGGCCAACCTACCTGATTCTCCGGATGTCGGCACTCCTTTCTCCATCCCTCCGACTCCCTCTATGCTCTCCATTCCTATGGTGGAGGCGCAGATTTCCTCCCAGGGGGTCAACTTGATGGGCGACTCTGAACCCCCCCCGGTAGCTGTGGCGATGTTCCTGTTCGCAGAAAGTATGCTGCGTACGCGGATCCGCAGGTCGTCCCACCGCTTGCGACATTGCTGTGGCGTGCGGGGTGTTGTCCCCACCGCACTTACGCGCTGTGCCACCAGGACCCATATGGCCTTCTTGTTGGCAAGGGCCGTCCTGGTCATTTGACTGGAGAAGACGACGGCGGAATTTTCCTGTAGGGTCTCGGTGAGCACGGTCAGTTCCTCTCGGGAGAAGTGTACCTGCCGCTTGCGGTCACACGCTTTCTTGGCTACCTTTCCCATATTTATTTTTTTAACTGGGGTTGCTAACGGGTTGGGATGTGTGTCAGGGTCGGATTTTTTATGGTTGTGTTGGGATTCGGATTTTATAGTTGTGCGGCGTGCTGTTTCCCGTTCCGGCCACATGCTTTTACTTCCGTTTCCGTATATTTACGGTGGCCGTAATTTGCGGTGCACGCTCGTTACGGTGACCGCTCATTACGGTGACCGCTAAGATGGGTGGCGGTATTGCACCTGGTGCAGCGTACGGCGGCGGTAAGGGCCGTTTTGGGGTCATTTCCGCCATCGCAGCCTTTCGGATTCCGCCATGGCGTAATGCTCGTGCCCGATGGGTCGTGATTGGCCGCACTTTGCTCCTTCGTGCTATGGCGGAAACGCTATTTACGCTGTTGCGGTCCGGTCAGTCAATTTCCGCCAGGGTCGTAATGAGGCCCAATGTAGGCTATGGATTTCTATGGTGTAGGGATTGTACTTACAGTCCACTTCTAGTTTGGGATCTTTGGACCGTCAACAGGTTCTGGTCACCACACGGCACTGGTCATCGGATAGCGAGGACAACTAGGCAATTCTGATTGCTGGATACTAAAGGTCAGCAGGCATGCAGGTAGTGGACAAGCCGGTCTAGTTTCAGGATGCAAAAGATACTACTTGATGCAGTCAGTGGGCAGCAGTTAGTGGGCAGCAATGAGTGGGTATCGGGATGCTTCCCAAAAACCACAGCTTCTCCCTTTGGGTACTGGGATTTTCAGAATTGAGGCCTTGCTGTTAGTGGGCAGTAGTTAGTCCTTGTAGTTGCAGTGAAAATCTGGAATCAGCAGGATGAATAGAACAGGTCATAGAAGAGGTCATAGAACAGGTCAGGTCAGGAATGTCAGGGACTCTTTAAATAATGCATAGTGACATCATCAACTATATGGCTGGGCCGGCTTAGCTAAGTCCGCCTCTAAACAACTGGATTGGACAATCAATGTTGGCTGCCTCCTCTAGGAGGTACTCAGTCTAGGAGGTTGCATTTTATGATGGAAAAGGACTTCCCACAGACCTTTTTGCCAAAAACCAGTCATAACAGAATATATACATTTGTATAGTTTTGGCATATTAATAAATTACATAATCAGGTCACATATTTTATGTAGAGCACAGCCGTCCAATCCTGAAATCTGTGAGACATTGTTTCGCCCTTCTAATCATTTTTGGTCATTTTGAGTATGAAAGATTTGGCCTAAAATTCCATAACTTTATACATATGTGTGGATTATCATAAGGGATGTGAGTATACAAATTTGTATTGGCAACATGGATACTTTTCTTATAATCCTCAATACTTTGCCAGTTCTATTCCCAAAGTGTCAGTGACTTCTACAAGGTCTCAAATTATAAAACACAAAATCACTTTTAAACTGCAAAGTGTTTACATTTTTACAAAGTCTTGCTGATGAGATACAAGTCTTTAAAATGTATTTATAAAATAGTCTTTGGAAGCAAATGGCAATCCTTTGTCCATCACTGGACCATTTTTTTTCTCTTCAGCTGCCACCAACTGTCATTTCCTTCAGAGCAAGGTGGAGGTTTTCCAACTTGATTGAAGGTTTATTGCCCCTTCCCCACTTCAAACATCCTTGCTCTGTGAGCTCCATTGTCAGGGGTTTGAGCCCAGACTAGATTCTATCCAGCCTGGTAATTATCATAGGGGTGTTAGTATCTGCTCAGATTTTTTATGGTGGTTCCCTTCCTCTGGTGTAAGTCTTGGCTCTGTCAACTGGCATCACCTGTTTTTTTAGAGCTTGCAAACTCCATCCCAGGTGGTTTAAAACCTTTATTTTCTTATTTTGGATCCTGAATTAAAACAAACCTGTGGAATAAAATAGCCAATGTGTGTATTATCACCAGCAACACATCCCCTGCACATTGCTAAATAAGGCAAGCCTTCAGTCAACAGTTTACTTTTAAACAGACATGTTTCTCCTTGAGTTTGCAAAACCCATTTTTGTACACGTGTAGTGAAAAGCAGGCATTTCATTTTAAATTCGGTTTTGCATTTCCCTCAGATTCCCACACTGTCTTGCAGCCATAGTTATTTTCTTGAATGCAGGAGTTTTGTCTGAAGAAGAGATGCATTGAAACTGACATGGCTCTGATAGCTGGAGTTCCGTTGAACCACTGAGCTTTGATACTTTTGTAAAGAAATGAACGCGTTTTCCCATGAAGGAAATGTGAAGCTCCTTGTTGATTTTTCTCAGAGTTGGTTTGACAGGGCCTGTCATTCAAAAATCATGCTTGGTTTTGCTGAAGTACAATGAGATATACTGGACATGGCAGGGCCTTATTAATCACAGTGATTTAAGGAAGAACAGATGGAAATAGCGTCAGAGCAGCATTTTTTTAAAGGTGAAAAAGCCTCCTATTTAAAGGGGATTTTGGTCCTGCAGCAAGGCAACACTGTGTTTTCAATGTATTCCTTTGTTTCCCCTTTTATGGTATATTGGTTCATAGTGGCTATCGGTCACGGGAATTTACTCACTCGAGTGGAACTGCAATTAGACGGATTGGTTTTTTCTCCCTCAACATATGTTTAATGAAACCAGACTAAATATCCAAGACAGCACCTGATCACCATCACTCACTATATATTCTCATTATATCTCAGTCTAACTATGGCAGAAGATAAACCCTTAGGATATAGTGATGACTATACGACAGCACTCATGAATGCCATCTCTATTATTACCAACAGCGAACTAGAAAATTTCGAGGAACAGACAAATGAATGGGACAAATTGTTACAACTACGTAAGAGACTGATAAGAACCGAACTTCACGGAGCAATAATGCTCGAATATCTCAAAAATAAGGCACTACCTCAAGGCCTAACAGTCTCCAATGAACCCTTGTCTCTTCCTTGATAACCCTAAATTCCTACTCCAATGGAGCTATATAGCAAATCGCTGTGGGAGAGATTGGCTCATCCTTATCATAGACACGGCGAAAGAAATGGCACAGAAAATAGAAATCGATTTAACCAAAATAGAAGAAGATCTAAAAAATCGATTTCAATAGAAGTAGTCAAAAAGAGATTAGAAGAAATCGAGAAGGACATGAAAGAATTTAAACAAATCAATACTCTAGAAAGAATACAACGTTTGAAAAAAGATCTTACCAAATATTCCCATGAAAAAGCCTATCCCTATACCAAAGAAGGCTATAAATCGACAGGCCAACAGGGAAATCAATCACAGAATCTAAACAAGAACTGACGAGTTCGCTTTAGAACAACCTCGTTCAGTTCAAGTAATAGTAGTAGTGACCCAGACAACACAGCCGCTGGAAGTACCATCCTCCAAAGGGGTAGAGGCAATAATAAGAGAGGACAAGGGAACCAAGGGAATAAATCCAAGAATTGTTTACAACAAGGCCCCAATCGGGGCAATTGGAACAACGACAAACAACAAACAAGGAGCGGCAATCGCTCCTAGTTAACCTTTCAAAATACAAACTAACAGACCTAGAAGAATTGGTTCTCAATAAAGGTTTAGGCTTTGTAATCACTAAGAAGCATGACCCGTTTCTTTTTCGTAATGATTTCCACAAATTCATGAGAAAGATACATCTCAAAGAATTCTTCTCTGATACTTCGAATGAGATGACTACCACACTAACTAAGAACTATACTGGTTTAAAAAATCCCTCACATTTATGTCCACCTAGCCATTCCTATTCCCCGGAATCTAGGATTTTCGAAAAAATTGTCCTTAGAGAAGTAGAGAAACTAGAAAAGAAAAATCGCCCTCCTTTTCAGAACCTCAGTCATTTAGAAATGAATGCACTAAATAATCTCTCTAAAAATGAGGATATTATAATAAAAAGAGCCAACAAAGTAGGAGGTATAGTCATCCTTGATAAAAAAAGACTATGTGGATAAGTGTCTGAGTCAGCTAAATAATACACAATATTATAGAAAACTACCAGAAAACCCCACTAAAGACCTATTACGTATGATTGAGCTAAAAGCAGAAAAAGCTACAGACAGAGGATGGATAAGCCGCCAGGAATGTGAATTCCTAACCAACACTGATTCCTCTACACCCACCTTTTATTGCCTACCCAAGATTCATAAGACCTTAATTAAACCTCCGGGATGACCCATGGTAGCAGGTATAAACTCCATCTTAGAACCTCTCTCAAAATATGCTGACCACTACTTGAGAAACTATGTTACCAAAATGGAATCATATCTAAAAGATACTAAGCACGTTATTAAACGCTATGAAAACCTCCAATACGATACCAAAGCACAATATCTTATCACTTTGGATATCGTTTCTCTCTATGCCAATATTCCTCAACAACAAACTATAGAAACATTAGAGGAAATACTACTTACAAGGCTAGACGAGGATCCAGTTCCAACATCTTTTATCCTGTGGTGCATAGAAGTAGCACTAACTAAAAACTTTTTCGAATTTCAAGGTCAGTTTTACCAGCAGAAAGAAGGGACAGCCATGGGAGCTACCTTGGCACCGAGTGTGGCTAATTTATATGTCAAAACTCTTCGAGAAAAAACATATTTACTCTAATAACCCGTTCCAAACTCATTTACAATCTTGGGCTAGGTACATAGACAATATTATTGTCATATGGAAAGGAACGAAAGAAGAAGCTAAAAACTGTGTAGTATGGCTAAACCAACAATACCGCCATTTACAATTTACAATGACGATCGAAAAAGGAGAAATTAATTTCCTAGACTTAACTATCTTCAATCAATCAGCAACCCTACTGGTACGACCTTACCATAAAATCACGGATAAGAATTCCCTCCTGCATTACCATAGTCAGCATGTCAAACATTTGAAAAACAACCTTCCCTAAGGTCAATTTCTGCGACTAAAAATAAACAATAGCACAAAAGAATCTTATGAACAAGAAGCTACTATCCTGTCCCAAAAACGGAGAAATCGAGAATACCCCAAAAAAGTATATGTAAATCAGCTAAAAGAGCGTTCAATAATAACCGGGAATCCTTACTCGAAGATAAAGTAACTAAACCCTTAGATGACAGATTAGTCAGTGTAAATCCATTCACTAATCTGAGTCTATCCATAACTAACATCATGCGTAAACAATGGAAGATTTTTAATCAATCTACTAGTAAACTTCCCTGTCCTCTTTTTGCCTACAGAAAATCCACCACGATCGGCAACAAGGCAAGTAGGAGCAAATTCAGATGTAAACCCCCGAACTAGACAATTTAACTACCACATGGGGTTTGAGTCCAATTATTGCCCATTACCCATGCGGACAATGTTCAGTATGCAAATATACCAAAAAATCTAAAGAAACAGAGATAGGTCTAGCTACACCATGGAAACAGATGCAACTGACAAATTGTAATTCAGAATATGTCATATATATGATTACATGCCCATGCAGCAAAAACTATATAGGCAAAACCATCCGGTAAGTAAAAACCCGTATGATAGAACATAGAAGTTGCATCAGAAACAAAACTTTAATTGCACCTATGGTCAGAACATAACCACTCAAGCAAAGATTTTAAATGGAGAGTGCTGCTCATGATCAAAGGTAAAGACCCCCTGACAAAGAAAAAACTACTACTTGAAAATGAGCAAAGCCTCATTTTTCAAACCAAAAGTGACAAAATAGGGCTTAATGAATCAATAGAATGGCACAAAATATAACCTATCTCCCTTGTTTGCTGTTATAGGCATTTTCGTATTAGCCACACAGTAGTACTATTCCTACTTTGAATACTGAACATTAACTCTCTATAGAGGTATGTTACTATTCCCCTATTTTCCTTAGGTTTTTTAACTACTCACTACCAATCTAGATGAACTAAAACAGAGTTTATAAGGTTCCCGGTTAGAGAACTCATTAGATACGCTCTATGAGCATGAGGCCTCTTCCTCGCGATCTCCTGTGTACTTATCCCTCACTTTTGAAAGTTGACTTTTTCACTTGAGCCGTGTACAATTGAACTATAGGCTTCCTTTGGTGACAGAGTGCCCGTTTTTGTTGCTATCTTATTATTCTATGGCACGAAGCAAACTGTGCGGCTCCGAACGCAAATAGCTTAGAGATTAAAATTGGACTACAGAGCCTATATAACCCCCCACACCTAAGATGGCGACTGTTATCCATATCGAAACAGCGTCGCGAGGTGGTCTGGGACCGATCGAGCCGAGTCGAGCACACGGATTCATGCAAACGAAGGTAATTGCATACCTTTTCTCTTTTACAGACCTGGATGTTACTATGAGGTATACTACGTACCTCGCAATATCTACTATACAGGCTTTTCTCGGATTGCCGTACTTAACGACTAATAGCCATTATATATGTCATTCTATTTTTAGAAACCCATTTACGGCTTTCAACTTGGCTGAGACCGAAGAAAACTTTATTTAGTAAAGCAACCACCAGAATGCAGCTTTTTGAGCCACTATACATACATCACTAAGGTGAGCTCTCAGATTCAATGGGCCTCATTCCGAGTATGGCGGTAAGGGATAGCGGCCACCAGTAACGAGACCGGTGGCGGTAATCCCTTACCGCCATACTCCGAGTTCCCTCTGCGCCTTCGCCCTTAACGCCTGCTTTGAGCAGGTGTTAAAGTCGAGGGCGCAAAGGGGCCTCCAAGCCAATAACGGTGACAGCAATGAACGGTCACCGTTATTTGCATCTTCCCCATTCCCATTGAGCCCTATGGGGGCTCATTTGGGAATGGGGAAGAGCCTTGGTGAATGGGGAATTACCGCCCCACGAACCTTTGAATGGGGCGGTGATTCCGCCATCCACCAAGGCGCTGCCGGTCCGGGTACGGCGTCAACCAAGGCGTTAATAGCGCCATTGGTTAGCGCCGTACTCGGAATGAGGCCCAATATCTTTAATCACATCACCCTTTAATTAAGCCAGAGGTAATAAGAGTTAATAAATCTTTTCCAGATTGATTTGACTACTTTGGCACTACTAAACGACCCGCTCCACACCAAAGGATCAATTATCTTTGAACCTCGGTCCAAACTCTTTTAATATCTTGCAGTATTGCCCCTTCATAGAAGGTAAGCAATTAGTGATTGCACTACATCCGTTGTGGGAGATCAAGCCAGTCTACATTGATTGCAGTTTTTTAATTTTTGCAAATTTAACTTGCAGGTCCGAGCAGCCCTATTGAAGCACCCACTACGGACCTAGAGGATTAATGCCTGAACTGTACAGGAGTACCCCGCATTAAGAACCATTTGCCTCCGACCAGACTAGGTAATTATTTAACCTAGCCTTTTCTGATAAATTCAATTTATCCAAAAAGTACCAGTAGCATTAAAAGTTTATATCTTTTTATATTTTCTTGTTATCAACAGCTACAGCAAGAACATTCAAGTTTAATACTAAACACTGGCAACAGAAACCATCAACCCAAGAGATGCGCAATTATAGCACTCTCTAAGATTGTTGTCTAAGTTGTTGTTTATTAGAATACGACACTACTCCTCAAGAAAGTTCTATGAATTGTTTTAAGAACTGAAACATGTCGAGTCCTACAATCTAGAATTAATACTAGAATGATGATCTAACAACCTGAACATAGGTCCCGTGAACAGTTTGAGACAGCCATAGCTCCCCACACTGATCACTGAACCCAACTCCAGCCGAAAGCCACTAACTCCTAGTTGCAAAGTGTAAGTGTCAAAACAAAGTTGTTTGTCTTTTTAAACAATGTATGATTGTTTTACGTCAAGTGAATGGGACTGACCCACTGCTTTTTTAAGCTATTATGTGTTTTTTCCATCAAAATGAATATTAAAAACTGACTGAATTATTTGTTTTACAGAGCTAATTTAATGAAGTTTGTCTGTAAGCTGTTGATAAAAACTAACTACCTCTCACGTCTAACAATATTGCCTCCCCGATAAAAGGTAGAGTTACTACCAACGTAGTAAAAATTGGGTTTCCCCCTTTATAGTATGTTGGTTCCTTTGGTATATGTCAGAACACACTGGCAAGCTCCTTCAGTGTGCCCCCTTGTTCCATCCCACCCAATGTGTGCTTGGCAAGACGGTGCAGCCATCTTTTTGTTGCTGCAAAATGCAGTTTTGAGACCATGGTGCTCACAGGAGCCAGCACAGCTATTTTGCTGTTTCTGCAGAAATGCAGATTGTTGATGTGTGGAAATACTGTTGAGTGGGTCAATATATCCCACATTCCAACCAGGACATCCGAGAGAGGACTGTCTAAAGTCACACCTGTGACTACTCCACCAGCTATGGTTGAGTGTGAGGAACAACCAGGAAAGGTTGAATCAGCTGCTGATGACTCAGAGCTGGAAGAATACATTCCCCCTGTTGGACATCTGGATTCTAAAGACCATCCTGAGCTGCAGTCTTTACTGGCAGAAGGTGGCTCCTGGAGGGCAGACTTTAGCACAGGTCAAAGAGAGTGTCCTACTCTTGAAGGACTTCGCCAACAGGCAGCTTCCTAGCTAAACTGACAAAAGCCAGGGAAGCATAGGTTGTACTGGGAAGATGGCCTCTTCTACAATGAACCAACTGAGTCTATCCCAGGGGACTACAGAAGACTTGCAGTGCCTCTAGAGATAAGACAACAGTTCCTACAGTTAGCCCATGAGATTCCTTTGGCTGGTCACTTAAGCTTTAAAACGACCAAGGAAAGGCTCTCTTTGTATTTCTACTGGCCTATGTTGAGGTCTGATGTAGATAAATTCTGTAGGGGCTCTCACACTTGTCAGACATCTGGCAAGAGTGGTGCCAAGAATCTGGCACCTTTGGTGCCTCTCCCATTGGTGGGAGTCAATTTTGAGAGGGTAGGAATCAACATTGTTGGTCCCTTAGACCCTCCAACCTCTTCAGGCAATCGACTTATATTGGTTGTAGTAGACAATGCTACTAGGTATCCTGAAGCCATACCTATGAGGAATGTTACAGCTCAGGCTGTTGCAAAGGCCCTATTTGGTATTTTTACATGGGTAGGTTTTCCTAAGGAAGTCATGTCTGACAGGGGATCATACTTTATGTCCCATTACATGCTGGCCATGTGGAGAAACTGTGGAGTGATTTACAAGTTATCAACTTCCCAGCATCCCTAGACAAATGGGTTGCTAGAGAGGTTTAACAGAACTATGAAGAGCATGATAGGTGCTTTAGAGAAACCCCTTAGAAGAAAGTGGTAACTTCCACTGCCATGCCTTCTCTTTGCTTACAGAGAAGTCCCTTAGGACGGAGTTGGATTTAGTCCCATTGAGCTTCTCTATGGTCATCCAGTTAGAGGACCCTTGGCCCTAATTAAGGAGGGGTTGGAGAGTGCTCCTTCTCCCAAGTCAGTGAGAGTCACTGACTGTGTGCTAGGTCTACGGAGGAGAATGACACACATGATGACAGAAGCATCTGGTAACTTGAAAGCAGGTCAAGCTCTGGTGAAGCATTGGCATGACCAGAAGGCCAACATGCTTGAGTTTAATCAAGACCAGCCAGTTCTAGTTATGGTACCTACAACGGAGAGGGCCTTACAGGACAAATTGATTGGACCCTTCAAGGTTGTGGGAAAACTTGGAGAGGTCAATTATTTGGTGGACTCAGGCAATCCTAAGGAGGCCCACTGGGTCTTTCACACCAACCGTCTAAAAGCCCATGTCTCAAGACCAGAAGTGAGAGCTTTGCTTCTAGCTTCTGCTCATGAGAAGGAGGATAGTGAACCACTACCTGATCTCCTCAGGAGATAACCTTTAGATGGGAAGATAGAAGGAGTTCATCTCTCTTCTAATCTGAAACTGGAACAACAGGAGTAGTGCAGATCTCTGTTAAATCAGTTTGCCCCCGGTTTTCGCCATCACCAGGCTTGACCCCTTGGGGCCAGCATGATATTCTCACTGGTGACTGTTTACCTGTCAAAAGCAGACGTTACAGGATGTTGGATCATGTAAGAACCCACATAAAGGAGGAGGTCAACAAGATGCTTGATCTCGGGTTAATAGAGACATCTACCAGTCCATGGTCTAGTACAGTTGTACCCTTGCCAAAGGCAGGATCCAAGGAGTTGAGATTCTGTGTGGACTATAGAGCGCTAAATGCAGTCACAAAGACAGGTGTCCATCCTTTACCTAGGACAGATGAGCTGGTGGACAAACTTGGTTCAGCCAAGTACCTCAGTATATTTGACCTAACGTCAGGCTATTGGCAAATAGCCCTGACAGACCACGCCAAGGAGAAATCCGCATTTTCGACCCCTGCATGCCTCTACCAGTTTAAGGTAATGCCTTTTGGACTAAAGAATGCACCTGCTACATTCCAAAGGATGGTTAATCAAGTTCTGAATGGGATAAAGGACTTCAGCATGCCATACTTGGATGACATTGCAGTGTTCAGCCCTACTTGGAAAGGACATGTTGACCAATTAGGATATGTTTTGCACGCTCCTGAGCAGGCCCATCTGAACATAAAGGCAAGTAAATGTCAAGTTGGTCAGAGCAAAGTGGGCTACCTTGGACATGAGGTGGGAGGAGGTGAAATAAGGCCATTGCCTAGCAAAGTACAAGCTGTACAAGAATGGGCCACCCCTACTACTCAAACCCAAATGAGAGCGTTCTTAGGTCTCACTGGTTATTATAGGAACTTCATAGAGAACAATGGGTCCATAGCTTCTCCCTTGAATGTGGTCTCCTCACCCATATTTCCTAAATAGGTCAGGTTGAATGAGGAGTACACTAAGGCATTTGAAGGATTTAGGAAAGCCCTTTGTCAAGCTCCAGTCTTAAGAGCTCCTGACTACAGCCAAACCTGTAGTATAATTGATTGTGTTTTGGAGTAAGTACAGCGCCACTGAATATGATAACATTAATGCCAGCAACAATGTGGCACACATATAGCCAGCCATATATCGCTAGCGTAACATATGGATATGTAAATGGAGACAGGCTGCAGATTTAAAATAATCTTCTCATATTTGAAATGCCTCATTTACAGGAGAACACATTAGCTGTCTAATTAACTGACTTAATTAACAAATACTACCACCAATACTAACTCAATAACATTATAATGTGCTCTCCATGGAGAAAAAGAAGCAGAAGAGATATGCTCTGAGAGTCATTTTTAAACGTGCAGCCAGATTATTATTTCCTCGCTCTCTCTGTTCTTCGAGAAAAAACATATCTACTCTAATAACCCGTTCCAAACTCATTTACAATCTTGGGCTAGGTACATAGACAATATTATTGTCATATGGAAAGGAACGAAAGAAGAAGCTAAAAACTGTGTAGTATGGCTAAACCAACAGAACCTCCATTTACAATTTACAATGATGATCGAAAAAGGAGAAATTAATTTCCTAGACTTAACTATCTTCAATCAATCAGCAACCCTACTGGTATGACCTTACCATAAAATCACGGATAAGAATTCCCTCCTGCATTACCATAGTCAGCATGTCAAACATTTGAAAAACAACCTTCCCTATGGTCAATTTCTGCGACTAAAAAGAAACAATAGCACAAAAGAATCTTATGAACAAGAAGCTACTATCCTGTCCCAAAAACGGAGAAATCGAGAATACCCCAAAAAAGTATATGTAAATCAGCTAAAAGAGCGTTCAATAATAACCGGGAATCCTTACTCGAAGATAAAGTAACTAAACCCTTAGATGACAGATTAGTCAGTGTAAATCCATTCACTAATCTGAGTCTATCCATAACTAACATCATGCGTAAACAATGGAAGATTTTTAATCAATCTACTAGTAAACTTCCCTGTCCTCTTTTTGCCTACAGAAAATCCACCACGATCGGCAACAAGGCAAGTAGCAGCAAATTCAGATGTAAACCCCCGAACTAGACAATTTAACTACCACATGGGGTTTGAGTCCAATTATTGCCCATTACCCATGCGGACAATGTTCAGTATGCAAATATACCAAAAAATCTAAAGAAACAGAGATAGGTCTAGCTACACCATGGAAACAGATGCAACTGACAAATTGTAATTCAGAATATGTCATATATATGATTACATGCCCATGTAGCAAAAACTATATAGGCAAAACCATCCGGTAAGTAAAAACTTGTATGATAGAACATAGAAGTTGCATCAGAAACAAAACTTTAATGGCACCTATGGTCAGAACATAACCACTCAAGCGAAGATTTTAAATGGAGAGTGCTGCTCATGATCAAAGGTAAAGACCCCCTGACAAAGAAAAAACTACTACTTGAAAAAGAGCAAAGACTCATTTTTCATACCAAAAGTGACAAAATAGGGCTTAATGAATCAATAGAATGGCACAAAATATAACCTATCTCCCTTGTTTGCTGTTATAGGCATTTTCGTATTAGCCACACAGTAGTACTATTCCTACTTTGAATACTGAACATTAACTCTCTATAGAGGTATGTTACTATTCCCCTATTTTCCTTAGGTTTTTTAACTACTCACTACCAATCTAGATGAACTAAAACAGAGTTTATAAGGTTCCCGGTTAGAGAACTCATTAGATACGCTCTATGAGCATGAGGCCTCTTCCTCGCGATCTCCTGTGTACTTATCCCTCACTTTTGGAAGTTGACTTTTTCACTTGAGCCGTGTGCAATTGAACTAAAGGCTTCCTTTGGTGACAGAGTGCCCGTTTTTGTTGCTATCTTATTATTCTATGGCACGAAGCAAACTGTGCGGCTCCGACCGCAAATAGCTTAGAGATTAAAATTGGACTACAGAGCCTATATAACCCCCCACACCTAAGATGGCGACTGTTATCCATATCGAAACAGCGTCGCGAGGTGGTCTGGGACCGATCGAGCCGAGTCGAGCACACGGATTCATGCGAACGAAGGTAATTGCATACCTTTTCTCTTTTACAGACCTGGATGTTACTATGAGGTATACTACGTGCCTCGCAATATCTACTATACAGGCTTTTCTCGGATTGCCGTACTTAACGACTAATAGCCATTATATATGTCATTCTATTTTTAGAAACCCATTTACGGCTTTCAACTTGGCTGAGACCGAAGAAAACTTTATTTAGTAAAGCAACCACCAGAATGCAGCTATTTGAGCCACTATACATACATCACTAAGGTGAGCTCTCAGATTCAATGGGCCTCATTCCGAGTATGGCGGTAAGGTATAGCGGCCACCGGTAACGGGACCGGTGGCGGTAATCCCTTACCGCCATACTCCAAGTTCCCTCTGCGCCCTCGCCCTTACCTGCTTTGAGCAGGTGTTAAAGTCGAGGGCGCAAAGGGGCCTCCAAGCCAATAACGGTGACCGTAATGAACGGTCACCGTTATTTGCATCTTCCCCATACCCATTGAGCCCTATGGGGGCTCATTTGGGAATGGGGAAGAGCCTTGGTGAATGGGGAATTACCGCCCCGCCAACCTTTGAATGGGGCGGTGATTCCGCCATCCACCAAGGCGCTGCCGGTCCGGGTGCGGCGTCAACCAAGGCGTTAATAGCGCCATTGGTTAGCGCCGTACTCGGAATGAGGCCCAATGTCTTTAATCACATCACCCTTTAATTAAGCCAGAGGTAATAAGAGTTAATAAATCTTTTCCAGATTGATTTGACTACTTTGGCGCTACTAAACGACCCGCTCCACACCAAAGGATCAATTATCTTTGAACCTCGGTCCAAACTCTTTTAATATCTTGCAGAATTGCCCCTTCATAGAAGGTAAGCAATTAGTGATTGCACTACATCCGTTGTGGGAGATCAAGCCAGTCTACATTGATTACAGTTTTTTAATTTTTGCAAATTTAACTTGCAGGTCCGAGCAGCCCTATTGAAGCACCCACTACGGACCTAGAGGATTAATGCCTGAACTGTACAGGAGTACCCCTCATTAAGAATCATTTGCCTCCGACCAGACTAGGTAATTATTTAACCTAGCCTTTTCTGATAAATTCAATTTATCCAAAAAGTACCAGTAGCATTAAAAGTTTATATCTTTTTATATTTTCTTGTTATCAACAGCTACAGCAAGAACATTCAAGTTTAATACTAAACACTGGCAACAGAAACCATCAACCCAAGAGATGCGCAATTATAGCACTCTCTAAGATTGTTGTCTAAGTTGTTGTTTATTAGAATACGACACTACTCCTCAAGAAAGTTCTATGAATTGTTTTAAGAACTGAAACATGTCGAGTCCTACAATCTAGAATTAATACTAGAATGATGATCTAACAACCTGAACCTAGGTCCCGTGAACAGTTTGAGACAGCCATAGCTCCACACACTGATCACTGAACCCAACTCCAGCCGAAAGCCACTAACTCCTAGTTGCAAAGTTTAAGTGTCAAAACAAAGTTGTTTGTCTTTTTAAACAATGTACGATTGTTTTACATCAAGTGAATGGGACTGACCCACTGCTTTTTTAAGCTATTATGTGTTTTTTCATCGAAATGAATATTAAAAACTGACTGAATTATTTGTTTTACAGAGCTAATTTAATGAAGTTTGTCTGTAAGCTGTTGATAAAAACTAACTACCTCTCACGTCTAACAATATTGCCTCCCCGATAAAAGGTAGAGTTACTACCAACGTAGTAAAAATTGGGTTTCCCCCTTTATAGTATATTGGTTCCTTTGGTATATGTCAGAACACACTGGCAAGCTCCTTCAGTGTGCCCCGTTGTTCCATCCCACCCAATGTGTGCTTGGCAAGACGGTGCAGCCATCTTTTTGTTGCTGCAAAATGCAGTTTTGAGACCATGGTGCTCACAGGAGCCAGCACAGCTATTTTGCTGTTTCTGCAGAAATGCAGATTGTTGATGTGTGGAAATACTGTTGAGTGGGTCAATATATCCCACATTCCAACCAGGACATCCGAGAGAGGACTGTCTAAAGTCACACCTGTGACTACTCCACCAGCTATGGTTGAGTGTGAGGAACAACCAGGAAAGGTTGAATCAGCTGCTGAATATTCAGAGCTGGAAGAAGACATTCCCCCTGTTGGACATCTGGATCCTAAAGACCATCCTGAGCTGCAGTCTTTACTGGCAGAAGGTGGCTCCTGGAGGGCAGACTTTAGCACAGGTCAAAGAGAGTGTCCTACTCTTGAAGGACTTCGCCAACAGGCAGCTTCCTAGCTGAACTGACAAAAGCCAGGGAAGCATAGGTTGTACTGGGAAGATGGCCTCTTCTACAATGAACCAACTGAGTCTATCCCAGGGGACTACAGAAGACTTGCAGTGCCTCTAGAGATAAGACAACAGTTCCTACAGTTAGCCCATGAGATTCCTTTGGCTGGTCACTTAAGCTTTAAAAAGACCAAGGAAAGGCTCTCTTTGTATTTCTACTGGCCTATGTTGAGGTCTGATGTAGATAAATTCTGTAGGGGCTCTCCACTTGTCAGACATCTGGCAAGAGTGGTGCCAAGAATCTGGCACCCTTGGTGCCTCTCCCATTGGTGGGAGTCAATTTTGAGCGGGTAGGAATCAACATTGTTGGACCCTTAGACCCTCCAACCTCTTCAGGCAATCGACTTATATTGGTTGTAGTAGACAATGCTACTAGGTATCCTGAAGCCATACCTATGAGGAATGTTACAGCTCAGGCTGTTGCTAAGGCCCTATTTGGTATTTTTACATGGGTAGGTTTTCCTAAGGAAGTCATGTCTGACAGGGGATCATACTTTATGTCCCATTACATGCAGGCCATGTGGAGAAACTGTGGAGTGATTTACAAGTCATCAACTTCCCAGCATCCCTAGACAAATGGGTTGCTAGAGAGGTTTAACAGAACTATGAAGAGCATGATAGGTGCTTTAGAGAAACCCCTTAGAAGAAAGTGGTAACTTCCACTGCCATGCCTTCTCTTTGCTTATAGAGAAGTCCCTTAGGACGGAGTTGGATTTAGTCCCATTGAGCTTCTCTATGGTCATCCAGTTAGAGGCCCCTTGGCCCTAATTAAGGAGGGGTTGGAGAGTGCTCCTTCTCCCAAGTCAGTGAGAGTCACTGACTGTGTGCTAGGTCTACGGAGGAGAATGACACACATGATGACAGAAGCATCTGGTAACTTGAAAGTAGGTCAAGCTCTGGTGAAGCATTGGCATGACCAGAAGGCCAACATGCTTGAGTTTAATCAAGACCAGCCAGTTCTAGTTATGGTACCTACAAGGGAGAGGGCCTTACAGGACAAATTGATTGGACCCTTCAAGGTTGTGGGAAAACTTGGAGAGGTCAATTATTTGGTGGACTCAGGCAATCCTAAGGAGGCCCACCGGGTCTTTCACACCAACCGTCTAAAAGCCTATTTCTCAAGACCAGAAGTGAGAGCTTTGCTTATAGCTTCTGCTCATGAGGAGGAGGATAGTGAACCACTACCTGATCTCCTCAGGAGATAACCTTTAGATGGGAAGATAGAAGGAGTTCATCTCTCTTCTAATCTGAAACTGGAACAACAGGAGGAGTGCACATCTCTGTTAAATCAGTTTGCCCCCGGTTTTCACCATCACCAGGCTTGACCCCTTGGGGCCAGCATGATATTCTCACTGGTGACTGTTTACCTGTCAAAAGCAGACGTTACAGGATGTTGGATCATGTAAGAACCCACATAAAGGAGGAGGTCAACAAGATGCTTGATCTCGGGTTAATAGAGACATCTACCAGTCCATGGTCTAGTACAGTTGTACCCTTGCCAAAGGCAGGATCCAAGGAGTTGAGATTCTGTGTGGACTATAGAGCGCTAAATGCAGTCACAAAGACAGGTGTCCATCCTTTACCTAGGACAGATGAGCTGGTGGACAAACTTGGTTCAGCCAAGTACCTCAGTATATTTGACCTAACGTCAGGCTATTGGCAAATAGCCCTGACAGACCACGCCAAGGAGAAATCCGCATTTTCGACCCCTGCATGCCTCTACCAGTTTAAGGTAATGCCTTTTGGACTAAAGAATGCACCTGCTACATTCCAAAGGATGGTTAATCAAGTTCTGAATGGGATAAAGGACTTCAGCATGGCATACTTGGATGACATTGCAGTGTTCAGCCCTACTTGGAAAGAACATGTTGACCAATTAGGATATGTTTTGCAGGCTCCTGAGCAGGCCCATCTGAACATAAAGGCAAGTAAATGTAAAGTTGGTCAGAGCAAAGTGGGCTACCTTGGACATGAGGTGGGAGGAGGTGAAATAAGGCCATTACCTAGCAAAGTACAAGCTGTACATGAATGGGCCACCCCTACTACTAAAACCCAAATGAGAGCGTTCTTAGGTCTCACTGGTTATTATAGGAACTTCATAGAGAACAATGGGTCCATAGCTTCTCCCTTGAATGTGGTCTCCTCACCCATATTTCCTAAATAGGTCAGGTTGAATGAGGAGTACACTAAGGCATTTGAAGGACTTAGGAAAGCCCTTTGTCAAGCTCCAGTCTTAAGAGCTCCTGACTACAACCAAACCTGTAGTATAATTTATTGTGTTTTGGAGTAAGTACAGCGCCACTGAATATGATAACATTAATGCCAGCAACAATGTGGCACACATATAGCCAGCCATATATCGCTAGCGTAACATATGGATATGTAAATGGAGACAGGCTGCAGATTTAAAAGAATCTAGAATATATTTTTTTCTTTTTCTCTTATTTGAAATGCCTCATTTACAGGAGAACACATTAGCTGTCTAATTAACTGACTTAATTAACAAATACTAACACCAATACTAACTCAATAACATTATAATGTGCTCTCCATGGAGAAAAAGAAGCAGAAGAGATATGCTCTGAGAGTCATTTTTAAGCGTGCAGCCAGATTATTATTTCCTCGCTCTCTCTGTTCACTGTGTTGCAGGAAGCAAAATCTGCATGCCAGGAAATGAGTTTAGATACAGTTTCTTACTGTAAAAGCCAAGCTATTGTTGAAGGAAGGATGATACGATCTTTTGAAATTGATTGGTGACACATAAGCATGGGGGATGCAACAGAGGTTTGCTGGAGAAAGTCTGACAGAAAAAAAGTAAGATGGATTTGGCTGAGCTGCCGTGATGGTTTTTTTGACTGAGCTGCAGAGACAGAGCATCTGAGACTGGCTGTGAGGCAGGTCCAGTCTCACTTAGCACCAGCTTGAGAATTCCATGTTCTCGCTGTGCGTTTCAAACTTCAAACACAAAGAAAACCCTGGGCCCATTCATCGGAGGCGACGAGCCAAGGGAGATCGCGTGTAGGAGAGCTACAGATAGCTGGTAATTATACAAGTGGAGTGAGATTGCTGTGTGCTATTGTACGAATTACCTAATATCAGGCAGGCAGAGTAGAAAAAGGGAATCCCCTGTGTTTAATTGACACGCTGTAATTGTCATGATCTCTGCTTCCAAAAGGCCAGGACTTACTCAACTCCCTTGGAAGCAGACCCATACCCAGGTTCCGAGTGCCAGCCAGTCCCAATTGGGACCTTTTGGACCCTGTCCTGGCGCCAGTGGTGCCAGGCTCATAAATATGCCCAGTCCCAGCGCTGCAAGCGCCGGGCTCATAATGCTTGGGTGGACTTACCTGCAGCAGACCATGCTGCTTACTTACCTGCCAGTTGAACCCCTGATCCTCTTCTGTTTGGGACTACTTTTCCTGTTGGGTGGGCAGGAGCCACTCCCTAAGTTCAGAACACTGGAACTCTTCTGGAAAGCAGGAACTCTTTTCTTACCTAGGCGTGGCTGTGGAAGGAGACACCTAAGCACTACAGGAGGCTATTTAAACCACACCCGATGGATGAATCTTGCTTTGCGTTATTCTGCATCCTCTGCAGCAGAACGCTCATCGTGTCTTCTGCATCTGATCCTGGGCCTAAAGGAAAAAGGCTTACCATCCTGAATCCAGTCTTCAGCAACATCTATAAAGACAAGAAAGAACAGGTTAGCACTACGGTCTTCAGTGACAGCGCATCTCTTACCTGGTCCATTGGCTGTCATCAACGCCTCGCGCAGCATTCCTGCATCTGAAAGACAAAGGCTTACCTACTCTTCGCACGCTCCGGAGGCCTTCGGCGCCGCATCCCGCATCTGTAAGACAAAAGAAGGTGCGTTTAAAGACATTGGGTAACGTTCAATACTCACGTGCCATTACTCCATCCACGCCGAACTCAGTGGGCATTCCGGCATCCTTCAGCAGCTCCGAACTGGTACCTGCAAAATAAAAGGACAGTTAATGCGCATCGTGAAGCAAGCAACAAGCGCTTACTTACGCGCTTCCAGGCGCTTCTATTCCCCATACGGGTCCATCCTCAACTCACTTCAGCCAGTCAACCGCCATCGCCGGAACCCTGCAAAATAAGAGACAGCATTACAAAAGACTTTTAAAGACATTTGAAATATTCGGAACTCACCGTTCGTGAAGTAAACGACGGACAGCAGTCCTCTGAAGTCAAGAGGCCTGCGCTACCTATCCAGTGAAGAAACTGGTTACAGCACCCTGCCCCGAGGCAGATGGAGAGCTCGGCGTTCACTTACCTAAGGTGAGAGCGTTAACCTTTGGGGTTCTACAGGAGAGGAGAAAAGGAAAGAGATAGGGACACCCCAATAACCCCAGTTCATTAATCCCATATTTTCTATCTGCAGACATCTTACTCTTCGAGTCAGGCATACAGTGCACAGAGGTCCAGCCCAAAGAGCCAACCGGGTGGTGCACATCACTTTTGAAGATACGGTAGTCGCCCAGTCAAGACCGGCGCCTCTGCGAGAATCAGGTGAGCGTTACAGAACGCAAAGCCTACCGCAAAACTCTCGCCCAGGCGCTATGGAAACCTCGGATACCGACCACCTAGCCCGGTTACTTGGGGAACTAAGGGCAGAAGTGCATGCAGCTCATCAGGAAACGAATGCTCTAAGAAGGGAACTAATTATTTCCAAGGAGCGAACAGACGATCTTGCTAGACAATTGCTACAGTCACAAGCCGGACAGACCCCGTTACCCGCATTAGGGGCAAATCTTCCTTCAACATCCCCTATGAATCCAGTGCAGATCAACCTACCTGGGAATGTACCTCTGGCTCTGCCCGAATGATTTTCTGGTGACCCAAAGAGGTTTGCAGTATTTATCAATCAGTGCCGGTTGCATTTTTTATGCCGGCCAGCAGCCTTTCCAACTGATCAAGCTAAAGTAGCTTTTGTGCTTTCGTACCTTAGTGGCAATGCGGCAGACTGGTCGATCCCTCTAGTTAATCAAGATGATCCGGTTCTCCATGATTTTCAAGCCTTTCAGCTTAGTATGGAAAAACTGTTCGCAAGACATTCACAGGGGCAGGCCTTGGACAATGAGCTTCTTTCGTTGCGACAGGGTAATCAAGACCTTTTGGCTTATATTGCATCTTTCAACAGACTGATAGTGGAAACTCAATGGCCTGAGGACAAAAGGATTACGCTGTTTTATAGAGGTCTACGTGGAGAGCTCAAAGACGTTTTAGCCCAAGTAGTGAATCCCCCACAAGACTGTTCGGATTATATAGACTTAGTCGTTCAAATAGATCACAGACTGCAGAACAGGAAGGCCGATCGTTCCAAGTTTGATGCTCGAGTATTTTCCAAACCACCAACTCCTTCCAAAGGAGTAGACTCCGGGGAACCCATGCAAATAGGGGGCCTGAAAGGACCACTAACACAAAAGGAGCGGGAAAGGAGAAAACAGTTGCAATTATGCCTCTATTGCGGAAACTCAGGGCACTTTCTTCGAGACTGTCCGGTGAAACCAGCCAAGAAGGCGGTAGGAGCTGCAGTTACCAAGGTCACAAACTCTGAGCAGGGAAACGACCTCTCCCGACAAGAATAGAGGTCCTCTTGCCGAGCGTTAAAACCAGTTCTGTGACCTCGCATTTCGTGATACCTATGGTCCTCATTAGCCCTGATCATCCAGATCGATTAAATGCGATTGAAGCTTACGTCGACAGCGGTGCCATCGGCAATTATGTGGATCAGGAAATGGTTTTGAGGATGAATCTAACTCTTTGTTCCAAGGCTGTAAAGGACGTCATTACTACGGTGGATGGTACGGAGATAGCCTCCGGACCAGTAACGCATACCACTCAAGAAGTGACGCTAGTAAGTCAAGATGGACACCATGAGAAGATCGTGTTCGATGTGATCAAGGCCCCTCAGTTCCAGATTATTCTAGGGATACCTTGGTTAGAAAAACACAATCCTCGGATCGATTGGCGAGCGAGAACGGTTCAGTTCCCAGAATGTGTCTCTACTTGTCACCCTCCACCTGGTGTTGCTCTATCAGCAATTTCTTCGGAGACTCCCCAGTTACCTCCCGAATACCTAGAATTCCAAGATGTTTTCCGGAAGGATCAGGCTAACTCTCTACCTCCTCTTAGGTCCTATGACTGCCAGATAGACCTGATACCTGGATCTACTCCTCCGTGTAGCAGAATTTATGCCCTCACCGAGCCTGAGAACCTTCACCTCCGACAATACCTGAATCAATACCTAGCGAATGGGTTTATTCGTCCTTCTAAGTCCCCTGCTTCTTCAGCTTTGTTCTTCGTTCCAAAAAAAGAAGGGGACCTTAGAACTTGTATAGATTATCGCGCCCTGAACCAGATCACCGTTAAGAATAGATATCCGTTACCTTTAATCCCTGAACTCCTGGACCAAGTCAGAAGAGCATGCATATATACAAAGCTGGATCTTAGAGGAGCATACCACTTGGTACGAGTAAAAGAGGGCGATGAATGGAAGACGGCCTTCCGCACCAAGTATGGGCTATTTGAATATCAGGTCATGCCCTTCAGGCTTTGCAATGCCCCGGCCGCCTTTCAATATTTTATGAACGATGTCCTCAGAGAACTCATAGATGTATGTGTTGTCGTTTACATTGACAACATCCTCGTTTATTCTTCATCGGAATCTGAACATCGGAAACACGTGAAAATGGTCCTCGAGAGGTTGCGTCAACACAGACTTTTCGCTAAGTTGGAAAAATGTGTTTTCAACGTGACTGAAGTTGAATTCTTGGGATTCATATTATCACCTAGCGGAGTGCGTATGGATTCAAGGAAGGTCGATGCAATTCTCAAATGGCCATCACCATCCTCCGTAAAAGGGGTTCAAAGCATGTTAGGCTTCGCCAACTTTTACCGCAGGTTTATCCCCGAATTCTCTCGAATAGTCCAGCCCATCACCGCCTTGTTAAAGAAAAACAAACGTTTTGAATGGTCTACCGAGGCGGAACAAGCTTTCCAGAATTTGAAGACAAAGTTTATCTCTGCACCAATTCTAAAACATCCTCGCCCCGAACTCCCCTACATCGTTGAAACTGATGCTTCGAGCCTTGCCATGGGGGCAGTTCTATCACAGAAGGACCCAGTAACCAATCAGTTACATCCCGTGGCATTCTGGTCTCGCAAATTCTCGCCTCCTGAGATCAATTACACTATTACTGATAAGGAACTTCTGGCTATCAAGTCTGCCTTTAAGGCTTGGTGGCATTATCTTCTGGGGGCCCGACACACCGTTACTGTGATTACGGATCACCGAAACCTGCAATATCTGAAAACCGCAAAAGCCCAATCCTCTAGACAACTCCGTTGGGCACTATTCTTTGCCGAGTTTGACTTCATAATTACCTATCGACCTGGTACAAAAAACGGTAAAGCTGATGCCTTTCTCGGATGGGAGTGGAGGAACACTTGACCAACCCTAAACCTGTACCTATCATTCCCGAACAAAGAATTCTGGGTGTAATAACCACACAATCCATAGAGGAAATTAAGGATAAAACCAGGCAACTTATAACTCCAGCAGAAATACAGAATTGGCATCTGCAGGAAAAGGACTTTGCAGTAAAGGACAACTTATTGTATTTCCAAGAACGATTATACCTGCCCAGCACAGATTTACAGAAAAAGGTGATCTCTTGTTATCACGAGTTTCTAATGGAAGGACATCCCGGTATGGCCAAAACCTCGGAAAAGATCAAGCGCTACTTCTGGTGGCCGTCTTGGAAAAAAGATATCAGAGACTTTATAATGTCCTGTGGAGTATGCGCCCAAAACAAGAGTCAAAAGGAAAGACCAGCCGGCCTCTTACGCCCTATTGACATCCCACCTCGCCCTTGGCATACGCTTTCTATGGACTTCATCACCGACCTACCTCCATGCTCCGGATACAATACGATCCTGGTAATCGTGGACTTATTCTCCAAGATGGCGCATTTCATTCCATTCAAAGGCTTGCCCACAGCAACAACTCTGGCCCGAGAATTTCTCGAAAACATTGTCCGACTGCACGGTTTTCCTTCAGTGCTAATTTCGGATCGAGGTAGTCAATTCATTTCTCATTTTTGGCGAAGTTGATGTCGGTCGGCTCAAATTGATGTGAGATTATCGACCAGTCACCACCCTCAAACCGACGGACAAACCGAGAGGACCAATCAAACTCTGGAACAGTATTTACGCTGCATGCTGCAACAAACTGAAAAAACTTGGAAAGATATCCTTTGGATAGCCGAATATGCCTACAACAACTCTGTCCACTCAGGAACTGGGAAAACCCCGTTTTTTCTTTTATACGGCTGTCACCCTCGAACCTCAGAGTTGGATCCACCCCAAGATCTTGGAACACCACCAGTAGACTACCTGCACTCAAGCTTTTAAGGAAGCCGTTTCTCACCTTCAAAGGGCTAAGGAACAATACAAGAAAGGAGCAGATCAACATCGGAAGGAAGCCCCCCAATATCAAGTAGGAGATCAAGTCTGGTTATCCAGCAAATATCTACCTCTAAAAGGACCACGCACATTCAACCCAAGATACCTTGGTCCCTATTCCATCACTACCATAGTAAACCCAGTAGCGGTCAAGTTGGACTTGCCCCCTCACATGAAGATACATCCGGTCTTCCACGTCTCTCTTTTAAAACCCGTGCAACCTCAAACCCGACTAACTAAATCCCCAAAACCTATCCTAGTTGATGGAGAACTCGAGTTTGAAGTCAAAAGCATCCTGGACTCCAAGATCTCCAAATCTAAGCTATTTTACCTAATTGACTGGAAAGGCTACGGCCCTCAAGAAAGATCCTGGGAACCTGCAGAATATGTCCACGCTCCTCGTCTAATCAAAAGATTTCATCAAACATTTCCTGACAAGCCAAAACCCCCGGGGAAGCCCGGTTTGGGAGGGGCCTTGAGGGGGGGTACTGTCATGATCTCTGCTTCCAAAAGGCCAGGACTTACTCAACTCCCTTGGAAGCAGACCCATAACCCAGGTTCCGAGTGCCAGCCAGTCCCAATTGGGACCTTTTGGACTCTGTCCTGGCGCCAGTGGCGCCAGGCTCATAAATATGCCCAGTCCCAGCGCTGCAAGCGCCGGGCTCATAATGCTTGGGTGGACTTACCTGCAGCAGACCATGCTGCTTACTTACCTGCCAGTTGAACCCCTGATCCTCTTCTGTTTGGGACTACTTTTCCTGTTGGGTGGGGCAGGAGCCACTCCCTAGGTTCAGAACACTGGAACTCTTCTGGAAAGCAGGAACTCTTTTCTTACCTAGGCGTGGCTGTGGAAGGAGACACCTAAGCACTACAGGAGGCTATTTAAACCACACCCGATGGATGAATCTTGCTTTGCGTTATTCTGCATCCTCTGCAGCAGAACGCTCATCGTGTCTTCTGCATCTGATCCTGGGCCTAAAGGAAAAAGGCTTACCATCCTGAATCCAGTCTTCAGCAACATCTATAAAGACAAGAAAGAACAGGTTAGCACTACAGTCTTCAGTGACAGCGCATCTCTTACCTGGTCCATCGGCTGTCATCAACGCCTCGCGCAGCATTCCTGCATCTGAAAGACAAAGGCTTACCTACTCTTCGCACGCTCCGGAGGCCTTCGGCGCTGCATCCCGCATCTGTAAGACAAAAGAAGGTGCGCTTAAAGACATTGGGTAACGTTCAATACTCACGTGCCATTACTCCATCCACGCCGAACTCAGTGGGCATTCCGGCATCCTTCAGCAGCTCCGAACTGGTACCTGCAAAATAAAAGGACAGTTAATGCGCATCGTGAAGCAAGCAACAAGCGCTTACTTACGCGCTTCCAGGCGCTTCTATTCCGCATACGGGTCCATCCTCAATTCACTTCAGCCAGTCAACCGCCATCGCCGGAACCCTGCAAAATAAGAGACAGCATTACAAAAGACTTTTAAAGTCATTTGAAATATTCGGAACTCACCGTTCGTGAAGTAAACGATGGACAGCAGTCCTCTGAAGTCAAGAGGCCTGCGCTACCTATCCAGTGAAGAAACTGGTTACAGCACCCTGCCCCGAGGCAGATGGAGAGCTCGGCGTTCACTTACCTAAGGTGAGAGCGTTAACCTTTGGGGTTCTACAGGAGAGGAGAAAAGGAAAGAGATAGGGACACCCCAATAACCCCAGTTCATTAATCCCATATTTTCTATCTGCAGACATCTTACTCTTCGAGTCAGGCATACAGTGCACAGAGGTCCAGCCCAAAGAGCCAACCGGGTGGTGCACATCACTTTTGAAGACACGGTAGTCGCCCAGTCAAGACCGGCGCCTCTGCGAGAATCAGGTGAGCGTTACAGTAATGCTGTAAAGTGAATATTGTTCTTTTGCTGTATATTATTTTCTCCCTTTTTGTTACAGATGATGCAAAGTGAATCTCGTTCTGCTGCTGTACATTTTTCTTTTTGTTTCTGTAAAACAAAAGGGCAAGATGGTGTTCTGGAATGCAACTGTTTATAATACACAAAAATACATAAAAGCAGATGTGTAGTGTGTTTTTGTTTTTCCTGCAACACAGTGAACAGAGAGAGCGAGGAAATAATAATCTGGCTGCACGTTTAAAAATGACTCTCAGAGCATATCTCTTCTGCTTCTTTTTTCTCCATGGAGAGCACATTATAATGTTATTGAGTTAGTATTGGTTTTAGTATTTGTTATTAAGTCAGTTAATTAGACAGCTAATGTGTTCTCCTGTAAATGAGGCATTTCAAATAAGAGAAAAAGAAAAAAATATATTCTAGATTCTTTTAAATCTGCAGCCTGTCTCCATTTACATATCCATATGTTACGCTAGCGATATATGGCTGGCTATATGTGTGCCACATTGTTGCTGGCCATAATGTTATCATATTCAGTGGCGCTGTACTTACTCCAAAACACAATAAATTATACAACAGGTTTGGCTGTAGTCAGCAGCTCTTAAGACTGGAGCTTGACAAAGGGCTTTCCTAAGTCCTTCAAATGCCTTAGTGTACTCCTCATTCAACCTGACCTATTTAGGAAATATGGGTGAGGAGACCACATTCAAGGGAGAAGCTATGGACCCATTGTTCTCTATGAAGTTCCTATAATAACCAGTGAGACCTAAGAACGCTCTCATTTGGGTTTGAGTAGTAGGGGTGGCCCATTCTTGTACAGCTTGTACTTTGCTAGGCAATGGCCTTATTTCACCTCCTCCCACCTCATGTCCAAGGTAGCCCACTTTGCTCTGACCAACTTGACATTTACTTGCCTTTATGTTCAGATGGGCCTGCTCATGAGCCTGCAAAACATATCCTAATTGATCAACATGTTCTTTCCAAGTAGGGCTGAACACTGCAATGTCATCCAAGTATGCCATGCTGAAGTCCTTTATCCCATTCAGAACTTGATTAACCATCCTTTGGAATGTAGCAGGTGCATTCTTTAGTCCAAAAGGCATTACCTTGAACTGGTAGAGGCATGCAGGGGTACAGACTTATATCAAAGGTTGATTTTGTTTACACCAGTAGTCATAGTTGTGTGTAGTGGCCCCAGAGGGTACTGCATGCAATCTTTGTCTAACAACCTCTTCACCCCTGCTGGAGTCCTGAATGACTGAGCGAATGCAATAATCACCTGCCCACACTATGATCTCCGACACGGGCCTTTGAGTTGTACCCATGCACTGCCTCCCTGCCATACTCCACACTAGGTGGCTGTTAACTGTATCACTACAACCCTCTAGCAGCTATTGACAGCTGATGTCTGCACATACACTTCCACCAGCACACCGCATTTTCATTGATGATAATGTAGTTGTATTTATTTGGTATGCCATTCCCATGTACTGCACTGAACACTCCCACTTGCAACCCCAGATCTCACCTTCACCATGCCTATTCACTTGCGTGATGTCAATGTGAGCTAGCCTCTTGGGATGGGTGTGTCTGGCTTCACTCTATTCCACCACCCTTGAATCGTTGGACTGTGTGACACCTGTGTGTATTGAGTTTGTGATTTACATGTCATGTCATTTCATTTCACATTCATTGCACATGGCTCTGGGACAGTAGTCAGAAAGTCACATCTCATGCAGTATTACAGATCAGGCATGGCTATGGTACGTGGCATATGTGTTTTTGCATCTGTGATGTTGGTGGATGAACTATGCCAGTCAGGAGCGTAGGTGCGGGTGTTTGTGACATGGCAGGTTGATCTGTTGCATGCTAAAATATTACATGACGACATTGTGATACCTATGTGTGTGGTCTATGGTACTTACATGGCTCTCCATTTTTTGCTGTCCATGTGCAGGTGATGAGGCACTGGATACAGAGGAGGAGGTGGAACAGGATAGTGAGCCATGACCAACCACCAGTGGAGGACGTGGTGTGGTAGCCCATGAAGTTCCACTGGTGCTGCAGGCCATCCTGACCCAGACTTAGGGCCTCATCACGACTTTGGCGGTAACCCTTAAATCCGGCGGTCGCGCTGTTACTGCCGGATTTAAGGGTCCGCCAAATCAGGACTTCGGCGGATTTCACCCCAGCTCTTAGCTTTCCCGAATGGGCTGAATGGGGAATTACATTGCCACCGAACTGTGATCCGGCGCTATTAGTGCCAGGGAGGTCGGCGGTAGGGCTAATACCACTGGCAGTAATACCGCTGGCATTACCGCCAAAGTCATGATCAGGCCGTTAGTCTGAGTCTGCCTCTGAGGAAGCCTTAGGCCCTGGTGGTGAATCAGATATGGATACCTCTGTGGTGTCGCAGGTGAGTGCATAGACTGTGGGTGCTGCTGCATCCCAAACATCCAGAGGGGGGGAAGACCCTCACAGGGCCAGTCAGTGTCGGGACGTCCATGTGTGGTGGTTACGGTTGCAGGGTCATACTCCACAGTATTGACTCCTGGTCCTGGGGCAGCAGGTCAAGGGAGGGATGCAGTCCTGCAGCCACAGACGGCGTCATCACATCAAGGGCCAGGTACATTTGGCCTAGCCAGGCGTAGGGTCCGCCAACGCGGTGGCCGTGTGTTAGCTGGTGATACTGTGTGGGAGCAGTCCATGTATGCTGTTGGACAACAACAGACTGCTTCACATGAGATGTTGGCTCAGGGCATGGATAGGGTGGCCAATTCCAGGCTATCCCCAGCAAGAAAGGTGGAGCACTAGCAGCAGGCATCGCGGTCCACATGCTACTCGCACAGGCTGAACATGATGGCCAGCAACAGGAGCCAACGGGCAGAACTGAGGGCTCTGCATGCATCCTTGGCTGCAGAGGGTCGGGAGAACAGGGAAGCCCTGAGGTCAGAATATAGTTCCCTCAGGACTACACTGGCTGCACTCGAGGCAGCCAGCAGTAGACGGTCTGAACAGCAGATGCAACTGATGACTCGTACCATCATGGAGGAACTGCGTGCATCCCATTAAGTGTTGCATGGAGAACTCCTGGCCATCATGTTGCAGATGCAAGCATCTCACTCCCGCATGGCCACTACCATGGAGGCCCAGACCAAGGCTATACATGGTTATCCTCCCTTTCCGCTACCACATTCTGATGCAGCACCAGATGGTGGCGACAGCAGCAATGGGTCTCCCACTCCATTATAGACGTGCAGCCCATTAACCCATGGAAGGTTCTTTTTTAACATCCACACTCTGCATCTCCTCCCTCCTGGGTACCTCCCCAACCCCCCGGTCCCCTATGGGAATTTTTGATTTTTTCGTAATTCGTTTTTTGTATATTTTGCATTTATGTGACATTGTGTTGTTTTGTGTGGCAGCCAAGGGCATCCACGGTAGGTTCCAGCTGGTCCAATAGAGGCTTGTCTCGTGTTGGTGTTTGTGCCTTGAGTCCAGACACATATGCCACTCCTGCTTCCATGGGCTTGCTAGGAGTGCAGAGTGAAGCATGTGAAAGTATCTTACACAGTGGCATTGGGCTTCCATTCTATCTGTGGGCAGTCTCAAGTCCGACCTGTGTATACACCCTTAGTGGGATTCATGATTGTTTGTCCAGTGCATGGTTGCCATCATTTTATGTTCGTACATTGAGATGCATCCTTTGTTCATGCTCCATCTTCATGTATTGCTTTGACTGTCTCCAATGTTGTTAGCCTTCATGCTGTATGCACTTCCCTGGCCCCCTTTGGTTAGAAGTGCCACACAAATTTAGAAGTGTGTAATTTAGAAGGGTGGCATGTGCAAGTCACAACACATTGAGGCACATGTGCATTTGGGTAAGGTCACGGACAGACAGATTAACTGTTGTGTCCTGTGTTTCTAGTTTGTTGTACTGGCCAAATGATGTTCCTGTGTGTGTACATGATTATATTGATGAGTCAATTATTCGTGGACCTTTTAGGTTGATCGCTGCAAGCTTTGTGACAATAGTGTCATGTGTTAGCCATTTATTTCTCTGTTTAGAAATTGGATGCCATGGTGTGTCAAGCAGGTTATATGAAGTGTGGGAGGGTTATGTGACATACCAGCATTTAGATATGTACTTTGTCATGCCATTTCTGGCCTTCTCCATATTCTGTGTGTTCCTTTTGTGCACACCAGATTGAGATACTTTTAGTACTAAGGGATGCACACAATGTAGCACTTCCGAGGTCACATTCTCAGGGTGTTAAGGTTGGGACAGATGATTGTCTCTTTGTAATTATCGATTGTCACCTGGAATGTGCCAGGCCTGTGTGCACTCCGCAAGGGTTGGATTTTAGGTGCAAAATTGTGTCACAAGCTGGGTATGGGTAGCCTCGCCATGTGCCCTTTCCCCTTCCATGCGCAGCTGCCATGCATGTGGATGGGGATGTGGGGGCACCACCATCTCCACCGATACGCCACGCCGTGTTGTAACATTGTGCAGGACACATGCTGCCACAATGATCCTGCACACTACTGGTGGTGCATATAGTAGCTCATCAACAGAGTGATCAAGGGAGCGGAAGCGTGACTTTAGCACTCCGAATGTGCGCTCCACTATGCCCCTAGTTGCAATATGGGCTGCGTTTGTATCTTACCTGGGGTGGTGTGGTGGGGTTCTGTATTGGCGTCATCATGTAGGTGCTCAGAGGGTAGGCACTGTCCCCTGTAGAGGTGCGATGGGTTGTCACCGGTGTGGGTTTGTCTGTGTGATGCATGCATGCATTTGCAGGAACATTTGTACTCACCCATGAGCCATGTGTTTCCATGCCTCCCAGCTTCCAGGGTCCGCTGTAGGAGTGACATTCTGAATATGAAACTATTATGGGTGGACCCCAGATAATTGGCATATACAGAGGTGATGATTCCCTTGGCATCACATACAACCTGCATGTTTATTGAATGCCAGTGCTTGCGATTGCGATAGATGTGCTCTGTGGCACTAGGTGGAGGTAAGGCCCCATGGGTGCAATCGATGGTACTAAGCATTTTAGGGAAGTGTGCCACCCCGTAAAAGTCCTGGACCACGGCCTGCCTTTTTGCAGATGTTGTGGGCAAGAATATGTGCATGCGGACTGAGGGGCATGCAGTCATGATTGCCAACACCTAGTATAGGCAGCGTGACTGCATGGCATGTGAAATGCCCCCATTAATGGCAGTTGTCTGCTGAAATGACCCAGTGGGCAAAGAATGCAATACATTGAGCACCTTTTCCAAGGGACTCAGTGCTTGGGAGCACAGGGTGGGTGATGTGAGGTCATCTTCCCAGTCCGTGACCAGGTTTAATATGATATGGGGTGGAAACCTATACCTGCCATAGACCTGGTCGTGAGGCATCCCAAAAAGGCTGGTCTTGGGTAACAAAAATGCATGCCCAAGCTATCCTCCTCCTCGTGCGGTGTCCCGCGATCACTTCTGCGAAAAATGGGACATTCATCGTAGCTGTATAGCACGTTGGTTTTTAGCGCACCCTTTTTATGCATTGTTTTTGATATGCAGTGACGCTTAAGCTTGCTTTCGCTTGGCAAACATGTTTCCGGATTAGCGTGTCTTTTTCTGTGCGCAGAGGGCCTGTTCAATTCCATGAATACGTGTTGTTAGCATGTGTGTGGGCGTTGCAAGTATTTTACTGTGGTACTTCCCATGTAACACCCACATTTATGCTTGTTGTTCCCCATTCCACGCGTTCTGCCCCCTTTTTAGGTGACTGCGCTAGACGGTATGCGCCTTCGCTTGGCGTCTCATGCAAGGCGTTTGTGGTTTGGCAGTGACGTGTTGGACACGCGCGGATTCAGCGCAAGTCTCCGGTAAGCTACGCGCTATGTGTTCCATGAATCAACAAACGGGCGCTATTTTGTTCTATGAATCAGGCCCATAATGTTCACTGTAAGTTTAACATTTTACCAAAAAGAAAAACGAAGGGCTGGCGGCTAATTTTCATGTGACTATATAAGGCCTGATTCAACACTATCTATATTGCTCTGGATTCTTTGTGGACAGAGAGAAGATCTTGAACTCATGGGTAGCATACACCATGTAGGAAGAGCTGGAGTGGTGTTGGGAAGGAGCTAGCGCCTTCCTGCATCCCCCAAGTACTTTGCAATTAGGCAAGACTTCTCTAAGCACTGGAACACTGGGAAAGCTTTTTTCATGCAAAAATAATTACACGCAGACATGCCCAGGCACTAAATTAAGATAGTTAGTATTTAAATATAAGGTGTAAATAACTATTAGCTGAATGAATTTGTAAACATGTTAAATTGTATTTAGTTTTTCTCAAAGCACGGTAAAGAGCAGAATGCTCTATGCCAAAAGCAATGCAGCCTGTGCTAAAAATAGGCTACAGTCATTGCCATGGTGCTCTGCTAGCGCTGGCAGGCCAGCACATAATTTAGCAGCTGTTTCCTGTCCATCAAAAAATCCAGGCAGGTTGGGGCTCTGTAACGCTCACCTGGTATCCACGGGGACGTCACTCAACCTGTTCTGACCTCTTACGACCTCAAACCCTTCCCTGGAGGCTATTCGACTGGAGACTGGGCCTTGTTTTCTTGGATGGTGTGCTCTCGGTCCTGCTTTCAGCGCAGGGTCGCGTTGATTGATGCGGGCTCGTTGCAGCCTAGTTACTTCACTGGCAAGAGTCCGACAGGTAAGTATAATGAGTCTTTTGAACAGTTCTCGAACTTCGTTCCTTTCCTTCCTTAGATGATGGCCGGCGTCCGGGGATGGCAGCGTGCTGCTGAGATGAGTAGCACTGAAGGTGAGTGAGAGCGCGATGCGTGATGCATCCCTTTCGTATTTGCATTGAACTGAGTTCTTCTTCTGTGTCTTTTAGGTGCCGTGACGTTTTCAGCATGGTTGCCGGTTATGAAGAACAAATGCGGTGGGTAAGCGCGGTATGCGGCGCCTCTAGATGTTTCCACGCTAACCTGGAGTGTCTTTTCCCTCTTGAAGATGGATGAGAAGTTCCATAGACAGAGTTCCCCCAGAGTGGCTGGGATTCAGGTAAGCGTTTGAAGCTCGTACAGTATTTAAAAATAAGCGAAGATTTGCAGAATGCTTACTAATGCCTTTTTTCTGTTCTTTTCCCTTTTCCTTAGGAGGCGGCATGCTAGGATGGGAATGACACCGCCAAAGATGTCCGCAGAACAGAAGGAGCGATGCATGATGGGCAGAAGCACCGCAAGGTAAGGCTGTTCCTAACGGTGTTCTTGTTCTTGCAGGAGCTGAGCGCAGAAGAAAGATGCAGGCCTGCTGGACACCGATCTGAACACGGTGAGTGTCACGCTGCAGGTGCAGAAAACACAAAGCATGTTTCTCAGCCTGGGTGTGGCATAAATAGTCTCTGGGTATCCCAGGTGTCTCTGGGCTGAACCACACCCAAAAGACTAGACTGCACATGCAGTTCTGGGAACCGAAATATGTGGGGGCATCCATCTTGTCCCCATCAATGCACTACAAGTCCAATCCCCAATGTTATCCTATGGGAGTGAGTGAGTCTGGTGCCACAAGTGCCAAGTCTGACTCCAAGTGGGTCTTTGGAGGGATGGAGAGGCCCTTGAGGGCCATGTAGGTGATCATGGCCTGGCTCCAGCCTGACATCTTGGAGGGCTGGGGACATGAGAGGCAGGAATCATGACAGCACCGCCCCCCCAAGGCCCCTCTCAAGGTGGCTCTTCTGTCTGGTCCTGGTTTGGTTGGATGGTTTTGATGAAATCGTCTAAGCAAGCGAGGTGCATGGATGTACTCACAAGGCTCCCATGTCCTGTCTTGTAGACCATACCCCTTCCAGTCTAGTAAGTAGTATAATTTGGATCTAACATACTTTGAATCTAGGATGTCCTTGACTTCGAATTCTGGCTCCCCGGCGACTACTACTGGCTGTGGTGGCGTTGCTACCCGAGTCCCAGGTTGAACAGGTTTAAGGAGAGACACGTGGAACACAGGATGAATCTGCATGTTCGACGGCAAAGCTAGTCTGACCGCCACAGGATTTATCACAGAGGTGACGGTGAATGGACCCAGGTATCTTGGACGGAAAGTTTGGGCTCCTCTAATGGATACGTGTTTTTTGTCGCCAGCCAGACTTTGTCTTCCACTTGGTAGTTGGGGGCCTTTGCTCGGTGTTGATCAGCAAACTTCTTTTGGTGATTCTTAGCTTGAACTAGGTGTTCAGCTGCCCTTTTACAGGTTTGTGAAATGTGCAAGGTTTTGACTGCTGGCATTTCCAGGGTTGTAGGAACGTCCAACTCAGAAGTACGTGGGTGCCTGCCATACATGGTATAAAAGGGTGTCTGCCCAGTGCTGGTGTCTAGGAATTATTATAAGCATATTCAGCTATCCATAATAGGTCGAACCAGCTTCCTTCAGCTTGGTGTAACATGCAACGCAGATACTGCTGGAGCATCTGATTTGTCCTCTCAGTTTGACCATCCGTTTGGGGATGGTGACTGGTGGATAGCCGGATGTCGATCTGGGCCATAGAGCAGCATTTTCTCCAGAAGTTAGATACGATTTGAGTACCTCGATCTGAGACCAAAACTGAAGGAAACCCATGGAGCCGTACGATGCCTTCAAGAAATACCTTTGCCAGAGTGGAAGCATTTGAGAGCCCCTTGAGAGGAATGAAATGTGCCATTTTTGAAAACAGGTCCACGACCACAAGAATAGTGTTAAACCCTTGACTGGGTGGTAAGTCAGTAATAGAATCGAGGGACAACGTGTGCCAGGGTGCTGGTGGGATTTCCAATGGTTGTAATAGCCCAGCCGGTTTCTGCTTGGATGACTTGTTTTGAGCACACACTCCACAAGATAGGATGAAAATGTCTTTACGCCACGTGGGCCACCAATAATTTTGTTTTACTTTGGCTAGGGTTTTAGCGATCCCGGGGTGGCCCTCGATCAAGGAAGCATGATAACCGGACATGAATTGTTCTCGTAGTTCTTGGTTTGGTAAGAATAAACGATTCCTGAAGTAGGGAAACTTATCTTTTATCATGTAATGTTCTCCTTGTGCACTCCACGCTTGTAATTGCTCCGGACTCAATAGGTTTTGGATTTCTTCATGTAATTCTTTCTGAGTTATGGTTGCTGTGATTCCTAGGAGCTTGTCACTCGGGATGATTGCTATTGGGTCAGGGGGTCTGATACCCTTGCTCTTCCACCCCCATACGCGAAAGGGCACGGACCTTCCAGTTTTTCACCCCGGTCGAAATGTAATCACGTAGTCATATTCAGCAAAAAAAAGAGCCCAACGTAGTTGTCGTGAGGATTGGGCCTTTGCCGTTTTTAGGTACTGGAGGTTCCGGTGGTCAGTTATTACGGTGAGTGTGTGTCTGGCACCCAAGAGGAGGTGCCGCCATGCCTTAAAGGCTGACTTAATGGCCAGGAGTTCTTTGTCTGTGATAGCGTAATTGAGTTCAGGGTGTGTGAATTTACGTGACCAGAAGGCAACAGTGTGTAACTGGCTCGTTTCGGGGTCCTTTTGTGAGAGGACGGCTCCCATAGCCATGCTTGAGGCGTCCGTTTCCACCAGGTATGGGAGATCAGGGCGAGGGTGGCGTATAAGATTGGGGCAGATGTGAATCTTGCTTTGAGTTCCTGGAAAGCCTCTTCGCTTCTGTTGTCCACTGGAACTTTTTGTTGCTTTTCCTTAGTAATGGCATGATGGGATGCACGATTTGCAAAAATCCTGGGATGAACCGGTGGTAGAAGTTTGCAAAACCCAGCATACTTTGAACCCCCTTGAATGAATTTGGGGATGGCCAGTTCAGGATAGCATCTACCTTGTGTACATCCATTCGGATTTCATTCGGGCTGAGAATAAAGCCCAGGAATTCCACCTCGGAGACGTGGAATGAGCACTTTTCGAGCTTGGCGTAGAGCTGGTGTTGACAGAGTTTCTCCAATACGGATCAGACGTGTTTAATGTGATCTTGCTTTGATGCAGAACATACTAGGATATCGTCGATTTACACTAGAACACAGACATCAATCAATTCCCGTAGGACATCGTTCATGAAGTATTGAAATACAGCAGGCACGTTGCAAAGGCCAAAGGGCATTACTTGATATTCGTACAAGCCGTATTTGGTGCGAAAAGCGGTTTTCCATTCGTCCCCCTGTTTTACGCGAACAAGGTGATATGCCCCCCACAGGTCTAGTTTTGTATAGATTTGGGCATCTTTGACTTGATCAAGCAATTCAGGGATCAGTGGCAGGGGGTAGTGATTTTTTACGGTAATCTGGTTCAGTGCGCGATAGTCGATGCACGTTCTCAAGTCCCCCTCCTTTTTCGGTACGAAGAATAGAGGACTGGCTGCTGGAGACTTCGAGGGACGGATGAACCCGTTAGCAAGGTATTGGTCAAGATAGGCCTTCAGGTGCTGGTTTTCTGGTTCTGTGAGTGTGTAAATTCGCCCACAAGGGATTTGTGCACCAGGTATCAGGTCGATTTGGCAATCGCATGGTCTATGCGGTGGCAGGGTATTAGCCTGTTCTTTCTGAAAGACATCTTGAAAGTCCTGGTATTCACCTGGTAGGGTGCCGATTGGTACAGTCGCAAACATGGAGGTTCTGGTGTCTATTGGTTGTTTCTCTTGGCGATAACACGTGTGGGCGCAAGTCTCGGGAAAGGCCAATTCTTTTGCTCACCAATCGATTCGAGGATTGTGAGCTGCCAACCATTGCATTCCCAAAATCAACCGGAACTGTACTGCCTTAATGAGGTCAAAAACGTTATATTCTTGGTGTCCATCCTGGCACAGAAGGGTTAAAGCTGCAGTGCATTGGGATACTGGACCAGAAGCTATTTCTGTGCCGTCGACAGTGGTAACAGTGTCGGTGGTTGATTTCGGATGTAACGGAAGCCCCATCTGTCTATGTACGCTCTTACTGCGTGCCTCCGAGATGGTTGTTGGTGATTGATCAAGACCACAGATAGTGCAAAATGGGAGGTCTGTAGTTCACTTTCTTCGCTCGACAAGTGGACCCCTACACTTGCCGGGCTGGGGAGTTTTCCGATTCCTTGATGGTGTCTTCCTTGTCCGTGGCCCCTACCGTCCTCCTCGTTGGCTTCACAGGGCACTCTTTAAGGAAATGACCTGACCCTCCACAGTACAGACATAAATGCTGCTGTCTCCTTTTATCCCTTTCCACTTTAGTCAAGGGGGATCTGACCCCCCCGATTTGCATTGGTTCTCATGAACCTTCCGTTGTTCAGGCAGCATTGTCCTTTGAACGCACATAGATAGGGTGAGGGTCTGGTCTGGTTCGATCTGCTCTTCGGTCCTCCAACCTATGATCCAGTTGAACAACAAGGTCAATGAATTCTGAGCAGTCTTTCGAGGGGTTCACTACTTGTGCAAGAACATCCTTGAGCTCCCCCCGCAAACCCTGATGAAATAACGTGGTTCTCTTCTCCACTGGCCATTCTGCTTCAACTACGAGTCTATTGAACGTGGCTATGTATGTTAATAGGTCTTGATTCCCTTGGTGTAGGGACAGAAGTTTGTTGTCTAATGCCTGCCTGAGTACGATGGGCGAACAGCTTTTCCATCTCCTGCTGAAAGCCCCTGAAGTCATGCAGCAAAGGATCGTCTTGGGCCACAAAGGGTACAGACCAGTCCGCGGCACTATCACTCAGGTAGGATAGCACAAAAGCGACCCGTGATTGGTCATTCGGAAAGGCCCCTGGCCTACAAAGGAAGTGCAGGCGGCACTGGTTCATGAATGTTGCAAACCTCTTGGGATCCCCCGTAAATCGTTCGGGCGGGGCCAAGGGAACTGCCCCAGGAAGGGTTATCTGAACGGGATTGGCTGATGGCACTGGCATCGAGGGCACTCTTCCCGGCAATGGTGCATGCCCTGCTTGTGACTGGAGAAGTTGCCGGCTTAAATCATCAGTGCGTTCTTTGGCTAGTATCAGGTCTCTCCTCAGGGAGTTGGTCTCCTGCTTGGCTGCATGTACTTCGGAACGTAGCTGCCCCAACATGTGGGCTAACTGGTCGGTTTCTGACATTTCCATGATGCCCAGGTGGATTTTGATGTGAGGCTTTGCGTTCTGTAACGCTCACCAAGTATCCACGGGGACGTCACTCAGCCTGTTCTGACATCTTATGACCTCGAACCCTTCCCTGGAGGCTATTCGACTGGAGACTGGGCCTTGTTTTCTTGGATGGTGTGCTCTCCATCCTGCTTTCAGCGCAGGGGCGCATTGATTGATGTGGGCTCGTTGCTGCCTAGTTACTTCACTGGCAAGAGTCCGACAGATAAGTATAATGAGTCTTTTGAACAGTTCTCTAACTTCGTTCCTTTTCTTCCTTAGATGATGGCTGGCGTCCGGGGATGCGTGCTGCTGAGATGAGTAGCGCTGAAGGTGAGTGAGAGCGCGATGCCCGATGCACCCCTTTCGTATTTGCATTGAACTGAGTTCTTTTTCTGTGTCTTTTAGGTGACGCGACGTTTTCAGCATGGATGCCAGTAATGAAGAACAAATGTGGTGGGTAAGCGCAGTATGCAGCGCCTCTAGATGTTTCCACGCTAACCTGGAGTGTTTTTCCCTCTTGAAGATGGATGAGAAGTTCCAGAGACAGAGTTCCCCCTGGAGCGGCTGGGATTCAGGTAAGCGTTTGTCGCTCGTACAGTATTTCAAAATAAGCGAAAATTTGCAGAATGCTTATTAATGCCTTTTTTCTGTTCTTTTCCCTTTTTCTTAGGTGGCGGCGTGCCGGGATGGGAATGACACCGCCGAAAATGCCCGCAGAACAGAAGGAGCGATGAATGATGGGCAGAAGCGCCGCAAGGTAAGGCTGTTCCTAACGGTGTTCTTGTTCTTGCAGGAGCTGAGCGCAGAAGAAAGCTGCAGACCTGCTGGAGACCGATCCGAACACGGTGAGTGTCACGCTGCAGGTGCAGAAAACGCAAAGCATGTTTCTCAGCCTGGGTGTGGCTTAAATAGTCTCGGTTATCCCAGTTGTCTCTGGGCTGAACCACAAGCAAAAGACTAGACCGCGCATGCAGTTCTGGGAACCGAAATATGTGGGGGCATCCATCTTGTCCACATCAATGCACCACATGTCCAATCCCCAATGTTATCCTATGGGAGTGAGTGAGCCTGGTGCCACAAGCGCCTAGTCTGACTCCAAGTGGGTCTTTGGAGGGATGGAGAGGCCCTTGAGGGCCATGTAGGTGATCGTGGCCTGGCTCCAGCCTGACATCTTGGAGGGCTGGGGACATGTGGGTCAGGAATCATGACAGCCTCATGTTCACAATGTAAAAGTAAGGGAAATAAGGTTTTAAGGGGAATGACTGTATCAGATAAAATTTGAGCATATTGAGAGAAGTATAGAGAGTATGACCTGAAAATGTGTTTATTTATAAATGTTTATAACATAGCAAAATTATGATAAACATGAGCTACAATGTATTCGTGTATAGCAAGTAGTATGTTAAGTAGTTTGTCCTAAATGAAAACCATGCAGGAAGAAAGACTGCAGCATCGCTTCTAGGGAAAGAAGGACATTTTTGGATGAGCCATGCCATTATCCAGTATCCAAGTTTAATAGTATAGAAGGTTCTTCCATGGCACCAGTCTTCAGGAGCCAGCCACAAAGAGAGACAGAATGCCGGTCGGGGAGCAGAGTTCTTTGCCCCCCCATCCTCATTTCTATACAGATTAAACTTGTTATCCTTGCAAGATAACGACTATTGGCCTTAATTCCCTAGAGAGGTGAACTTTAATCTGGTGTGAGCATGATTAGGGGTACCCATATATGATATGATATATGATATTCTATTCATATAGCGCCCATACACAAATGTGTTTTAAAGAGCTTCAAAGCAAGGGAGGGACAAGGGAAAATACCATGACATTCTTACAGGCCATGAACAGTAAGGATGTGAAATTAACTATCGTACTCGACATGACGACATTTCAGATAGTGCAAGGGCTAAGACATAGATAAGGAAGGGAGCGGGGATAGTGGGAAGGAAATTAAAACAGGCAGGAAACTACCGTACTATGCCTGATGACATTTCTGGTAGAGCTGGAGAAAAACAAAAGATGAGGGAGAGGTGTGCAGAAAGGGAGGGGAGGAACAAAACAAGCCACTATCGTACTAGGCCTGATGACATTTCAGATGGTGCTGGAGGGGGGGGCAATTAAGGGGTGGGGAGAGGAGACAGATGAGGTTGTTATCATACTAGGTCCAGGGACAATTCTGATAGAGTAAGTGCATAGAAGAAAGTAAGGGGAGGAGGTAAGAAAAAGGGAGAAAGGGAGAGGAGGAGAGACAGAGATTAAGCAGTCAAAAAGAGTTGGGAAGCAAGAAGGAAGAGTGAATACAATTGCAGAAGTCAGTAGTAACACATAATGTTGCAAGCCAGGGTACAAGATGAAGAAGGGAACAGCATGATTCAGGGCCACCATGAGTACCAGATGCACAGGAAGTCCAGCATGAGAGTTGAGAAAGGGTGATGCAGCATGAATCAATGAAGTCCATAAAAGTCAAATCCAGCATTGGCCACAAGACGGTGATGGTGAAACCAGAATGTATCAGGACAGACTCCTGCAGAAGAAGCTGGAGAGGGGACGGGGGGAGGGTAGAAGAATCAAGCAAAACAGGCAACACCTGTGTTCAAGGGTTGAGGGGGCCACAAGGGAACATCACAGGGGGACCAGAGGTGGTAGGGATGGTCTGTGGCGACAGAGGGAGTAATGTTGGTGCATGCTTACCCACTGTCTATGCAGGGGGTCAGAACCTGGGTCCTCCTGGGCTGAACAGAAATTGCCCTTTACTTTGTCAGCCCTTCACTTCAGACGCCTGGGCGAAAGATGCTCTTGATCTAAAAGTTAAGAGCAGGAAGGAAGAGGCAGGGCTAAGAAGGTGGGCGGGGCTTAGGCCAGGTGATCTAGCTCCACTTGCACCTGCTACCCATCTGCAAAGGAAAAGAGGCTGGGGGCTCCTAAGGTAGGGAAAAAGAGCGGCAACCTGGAAGGCACCAGGTGGCTTTAGGGGTACCCCGGTAAGTTGGGCTACCTTTCAGTGGTGACCCCGATGTGATCTTAGTTTCTTGCCCCTGTACTTTGCGAAGCCCCAGGCCAGTCAGCCATGCCCATCTATAGTGACCGATCCCCTAAATAAAAAAACACGTGTTTCAGGAGAAGCCATTTTAAAATAAATCCTCTCCGCTCACTGAATCAAGGCATGGCTCCAGAAAGACAGGCCAGCATGGGACTTAGTAATTGAGGAAAACTCAAGTGAAGCATGCCCATGTGAGTATACTCTTGCAAGTCATAACAACATGGGAACATGTATGTATGATATGGAGATGGATGTCAATGATAGTATGGTGATGTAAATGATAATATGGCTATGTGGATGATGTACAAGGTCAATGGAATTGATGGAATGGGACTTTTGGTGATGTATTATGGAATAAGTCTTTTTGGTGATAAGGAATAGATTGGATACGATAGATTGAATTTCATGTGATGTGCTAAGGAATAGAGTGGATAAGAGGTGGGTTATGTATTGAAATTGTCAGGTATTTCTGTTGTTCTACTTTTTATAATGGGAAAAAAGAACCTCGACACATAAAAGACTGAGATGAAAGGGATTCTCAGTGCATAAAAGACTGAGATGAAAGGGAACCTCAGTGTATAAAATACTGAGATTAAAGGCAACCTCAGCGTATAAAAGACTGAGATGAACGGGATCCCCAGCTTATAAGGACTGGGGGGTAATGGATCCTCGGCCATAACGGGTTGAGAAGGTAGTACCACACATTTTTCTTTTATGACGATAAAAGCAATAGGTGGTATTGCAAAGGATATAAGGAAAAACAATAGTGGCTCGGTATAAGGAATGGGCCTGGATTTTAGTATATTATTTTTTGTATATTTTCTCTTGCTGTCTTTTGTGGTAAAAAGGGAAGGAAGGTGGATGAGTTGTGGTGTGTGTGTGTGTGTATATATATGCGTGGAATCAAAGTGGAAAAAGTGTGGAATCAAAGTGGAAAAAGGGTAAAGCACATGGGGAAAAAGTGGCATGATCTGGATTTTTGTTTAAAAAATAGCTGCGTGTGCAGTATAGCATTAGGGTCTAAGTGAAGTATTAGGGACAGGCGCAATATTATGTAGCAATAAAACCCAATAAAACAATTGTATAGGGTTCTGGCACTGTATTGTGACAGAATAAATAAACAATGGATAGTACAAACAAAGGAAGGGCGATGTCCTGCTCCTGGCGAGAGCAGGGCTCCTATAACAGAAACATGCTAGAAATTGTTTTCATCTTTTTAGCAGCAAAATATAAAGGGAACAAGTGCCAAAAAAGAAAAGGTATTCTAGATCTTTGGCAAGTATTTGAGGATATGGAAGAGCAGGAAGGTGAAAAAGAGATACAATGTAAAGGGATATACCCCGTAACGCCTAAACCTGCAGTAGAGTATACACACCCAGTCTACAAGCCTCCAGTGGTAGAGAGAGTGTCAAAAGGATTATCAGGATTAGCAACAGGTGGGACTCAAGAGCTTTTGCACCTCCATATAACCCATTCACAAGTGCTAATATGCCCATAGCATTGTCTTACCCATAGGGTCCACAAGTGGACATAGACAGCAAGTTAAGAGCATTGCAGGAAAGGTTGGTCAGGTTACAAGAACCTGAAAAAGTATCACCAGAAATAAGAGTGCCAATGCTGAAAATAGGGGATTCGAAGTCAGGAGATTTTTTTTAGATTCAACCCTGGGGCAATAAGAAATGTTTGTGTTTAAAAAGATGATGGGCAGAGTGTATGGACGGTCCTGGGACCACAAGTAGAACAAGCAAGGGAAAATGGAGGGGAAGATCAAGTTGGTAGAAATAAAGAAGCGGCAGGGCAAGAAGGAGATCAAGGAGAGGATATGGTGAGAAACCCGTCCCTGCCACAAGAGGCAGTGTGGAGGGACAGACCAAGAAATAGACCAGATTTAATGGTGATAGTACAAAATCAGAAGAAAACAGGGGTAGAAGACAAAATAGATATGCAGATGCCTCTTATACATAAAGGAGTAGGGATAATGCAGTATGTGCCATGGCCTCAATGGACAAAAATAATTTGATTAAAGCTATCCCCCAGCTTATAGCCAGAGCTAGTAAATGGATCTATGAATTTGAAAATTAAACAGCAGGGGTAGCCTTACCACTAGGAGATTTTAAGAGTTTACTGGTCACCATAGCTGGGGACCTGGCTGGGGACATATGGGCAAGGGCTGGGGTAAGTCTTGCAGATAATGAACATGATGGAGCAGCCTTTAAAGAGGTAAGATCAAGGTTATGAGATGCCCTATGAAGGATGTACCCAGATACCCCTAACTTACATTCTTTAATGCAGTGCAAAATGTGTGAAGATGAGGACCTAGTTAGGTTTATTCTTAAGTTATAGGAAATGTGGAGAGTTGAGACACACCACTTTTCTATATTAACGTAAAGAGGCGATTACCAAAAGAGGTCCAGAATGCACTAGATAACATTGTGGGAATTGAAGCCAAAGGATGGGCAGAGATACAAAGTATAATATCCACCATTTTAAGAGAATCAAGGAGCAGGACAGGGAGACAGCCCATAAGCGACAAATGGACAAGGCAAAAGTAGTTGAAAAGAAACTAAATAAGGTTGTCGTCCAAGCACCAGTGATGGCAGGTGGAAAGGACAGGAGACACTCAACAAATTGGGAATGCCACAATGGCGGCACTACGGGTGAAGGAGGACAGGGACAATGGGGTTGGGGAGACTGTACCCCAATCCACAGTGGCAGTATGAAGGAGCACCAAGGGGAAGAGGAGGATTTTGAGGAGCAAGAGCAGGAGGCTTTGGGAGGATAGGGCCCCAGGGAGGAGGATTAGGAACATCACAGTGCTGGTATTGTGGAAAATGGGGGCATTTCACAAAGGGAATGTAGGAACAGGCCTGGGATGAGATTTGATTATGAGCCATCACCTCCAGGGCAGGGATTCCAAGGGCCTCAAGGAATAGGACAACATCAATTTGGGCGAGGGAGTCAAAATCTGTTCCCTTATGGGACTGACAGGCAAGGGCAACATGGGCAACAACTACAGCAGGGTGAGGGAACATAGTTTAACAGGATGGCAGGGGGAACAGGCACCCCATTCCAAGAAGTTACAATGAAGGGGCTGCCCTTTTTCATTCCCCAGGACAAATACATATTCTGATTAGGACAGCCCACAGAGAGCACTCACGTGTCAATCCTATTGACAACTGCACACCCTGAAGAGGAGTCCTCGGTGGAGGAGGAAATGGGAAACAGGAAATTTAGATTTATGGCAAATTCAGGTGCAACTAAATCATGCATCATGGAGGGGAACTTTCCATTATCAGGTAAAATTCTTTACACGCAGGGATTCTCTGGGGTTATTTCTATGCTTCCATACACTGAGGAGCTGGATATAAAAGTGGGAGGGGAGGTACTACAAGCCCCATTGTCATATTCAGAGAGTTCCCATGTGAACTTGTTGGGTAGGGATCTGCTCAGAAAACTAAATATAACTATATCATTCACGGATGAAGGGGTAGTGTGTTACACTCCAGGGGTGTGCGTAGCTCAAGCAATGGTAGTAATCAAATGCAATGACAAGGGAGTTAGTAGTCCATGGGGTTACTATGGTCATAGATATCTTTATTTTTATGGTATTAAGGTATCAGTAAAAGCAGTGCCTCCAATTGTGACAAAGTGTTGGCGAGTGCCCACAGATTTTATTTTCCAACCCATGGTGCCACCCGACATGGTGGCAGGGACAATATTGTTCTTAGATTTACAAGGACTAGTAGTGTCAGAAAAAACAGAAGTCCTGATTGGAACAGACCAGGACGGCTGCAAGTGGCGCACAGTCCTATGTATAGATCTGATAGTATAATTAAAGGGAATGAATGATGAGGAGTTATTTGAGGACAGTGAGCAAAATGGGTAGATTATTTTGGGAATCTGCTTCTCCTGTGAGATCATGGTGCAATATAGGAAGGTACAGTGGTGACCTAGCCATTTTTATTTTTTGAGGCGGACGTGTGATATGTGCCAGCACAATTATGGACCATTATTCCACATGATGTTGGGTTACTGAGAGATCTGACCCCAGTACAGATTACATTGAAGTCAGGTGCTTAGCACAATCATCCAGTATGTGGATGATCGGTTGGTATGTAGTGAACATGTACATCAGTGCAGGAGGGATTCTGTTGCATTATTGCAATTGTTGGCTCAGAGAGGGTACGAGGCAGTTTACAAGTAGCTACAATTCTGCCAACAGGAGGTACTATACTTGGGACAACTCATTTTTTCCATGGGGAAATAATATTACCAGATAGGGTGGCGGCAGTACGCGCCGCACCTAGGCCCAGTACTGTTAAGGACATTTTTCACTTTTTTGAGATTATGTAATTATTGTGGGGCATAGATCCTCGACTATGCAGTTTATACAAGGCCACTGTTACAAAGTCGCATAGAAGGACAGAGGACTTGGAATGGACTGAAGAAATTACTAGACAATTTGAGGACTTAAAAGAAGCTGTTTGCACGGCCCCTGTTTTAGCAATTCCGGATTATATACAGGAGTTGTATTTATTTTCCCACTCTGATGAATGGCTATGGACGAAAGGAGACATATTATCTGTTGATGGGTCATAAATAATTGACTAGGGGACGGGACGGAGGCACACAGGGGCATTATTGGCATGTGGTAAAGGGGGGAGAAATAGCAATCACCCCTGAAGAAAGTGAGACAATGGTTTCATACACAGCATTGCCTTTATTACAACTGGACCATTATTAACTGGGGAACTAATGAGCCCCAGCTTTGAAGGTCCATATGAGGTGGTGTTATGCACTCCTCTCACTGTCTGTATGAAGGAGTTACATTTTGGGTGCATCTCTCGGATGTCCGAAGAGCACCTGAGACAAGGCAAAGCTCAATCAACACATTGAGGACATAGGTAAAGAGGATTTTTTTTAAAGGATCCATGCCAGGGTGGTGTGCAGTGGCACACACCTACTTTATTATTTTTCTTTCTTTTCTTTTCTCATGTTTTCATTTTGTATTGTTATTTCTTTTTTTATCTTTTTTCAATATTTTGATTTGACAATTTTTTGAAGGTCCAGAACCCGGTCGTCCCTGGTGGAAAAAGGGTCTCTCTCTCTCCCCCTTAATCCCTCTCCCTCTTTCCCTCTCCCTTCTCTCCCTCTCTCCTCTCCCTCCCCCTATCCCTTCTCTCCATTCTCTCCATTCCCTCCTTCCTTTCTTTCTTTCTTTCTCTCTCTTTCTCTCTTACTCTCCCTTGTTCTTTCTCTCTCTCTCTCTGTCTCTCTGTCTCTCTCTCTTTTTGATAACTTTTTTTCTCCTCTGCAGGAATATGCAAGGATGGCTGACACCAACATGTTCAAACATCTCTGTTATGTAGGGTTAATAATAATAAAGATGTTATTTATTTTAGGAATTTAGTAGTATAATTGTTTTGTGTGACACTGGTCGTGGTTGTTGGATTGGATAAAGGTATGTCTGTTATATGGGGTTGCCGTATAAGGGGGGGGGGTGTACAGTTGGAAAATAATGCGAATAGGTCTATAAAAATGGAAATACAAAATGGCTCACTTTGTGCTGGCCACCCCTACAAGTTTTTTTAGACGAATGAAACAGGAAGTATGAATGACGTATGATTTATATAAGGCGATGGGCTTTGATGTCATTTCTGATATCGAGTACCCAGAATCCTCCAATAGCTGGTACTCTGATATGGACACTGCAGGAAGGAATATAATCAATTAAAGCTGTTACGTGCGTGCACTTATCCTGCACACATCAGGGGCTCCTGAGATTTTAGTTCCACATCCAGTCCCAATTACACAGGCATAATGCCTGGTACATCTTGCACTATGAGGGATAAACAATATATTCCAGGCACACAGCGTGCAGTTGAGGAGCATTAATCTACACCCAGCTTTATGCAATGGTAACACAAAACACTGCCAGTGTCTACAAGGACCATATTTCTCCTTGGCAGGTTACTCAAATGGCAAGTACAAATGGCAGGGCACCAAGGTGACGTGCCCGGCAGATGGACTGATCGAGTTCAGCGGAGAAGCAATATCCCAAATAGAGACTATGTGTGTGCAAATATGGTCCCGACACATCAATAATGAAGAAGCCAGTGCAAATACATAGAGCCATAGACTAAATGAAAGAACAGTTTCTGGTGGCGTAAACATACAGTGCAACCACACTCTTGTGATCCCTGAACTGACAAAAGGTATGTCAGCAGTGATGGATTACTACTGGGTTTGTGGCCAACAAGCCTACTTGCACCTACCTCTCTCATGGAGGGGCCAGTGTTCACTGGCCACCCTGCACTCAGTGCTACTAGTAATCCTGAAAGTACATCTGAAGGGATAAGAAATGCTTGTCGAGGTGCCTACAGCCATTGTAGCACCTAAAGAAGCAGAAAGAAGCTTGTAGATCAAACAAGAATTTGGTATTCTGCCATAAAAAGGACAATTTCAATGGCGGGGAAGAAAGAAGAGCTCAAACTGTCCCAAAAGACTCTTCAACACTGCTCAAAGGAATACCTGTTGAGTATTGACTTTTTAGCTCAGCAGAGACTTTCTTTTTATCTTGTTTGGCTCCTGGGGTACAAGCAGCTGCTACACTACTATATCCCTGGAGGATGCTGAGAATGGGTTATTATCCCACGTTATCAAGGAAGTGCACAATCTAGGTGTTCAAATGAAGAAGAAAGGTGGAGTTCAGAAAACGGATTGGCTATCGCCTGCCTTTGATTGCGGGCCGTCGTGGCTGGAGGCAGCAGTAAAAATACTGGTTCCTGTTATCGTATTCTTTTTGGTCCGCTTCTGCACATGCCAATTGGGTCTCCGATGTTGTGTTCATATAGTCCCTAATAGTGCAAAGATGATGGTATCAATTGGGGGATCTAAAATACCTTGCCATACAATAAACATCGAAACTCAAACTAATATTTCTGGGGTTGTAGATATGTCGGGTGGGGATGAGCTTGTTCATGTAGAAGTAATGAAAGGGGGGAATGTTGGGAAGGAACTAGTGCCTTCATGTACCCCCCAAGTGCTTTAAAACTAGAGCACTGAGAAATCTTTTTTCATGCAAAAATAATCACACACAGATATGATCAGGTACTAAATGAAGATAGTTAGTATTTAAATATAAGGCGTAAATAACTATTAGCTGAATGAATTTATAAAAATGTTAAATTGTATTTAGTCTTTCTCAAAGCATGGTAAAGAGCAGATTGCTCTGTGCCAAAAGGAATGCAGCTTGTGCTAAAAATAGACTACAGGCATTTCTGTGATGCTCTTCTGTGCTGGCTGGGGCTCATGTACACAATTTAAAAGTATGTGAAAATAAGGTTTAAAGGGGAATTACTGGATCAGATGAATTATGAGTATATTGAGTGAAGTATGGAGAGTATGACGGGCACATGTGTTTATATATACATGTTTATAATATAGGAAAATTATGATAAACAGGAGCTACAATGTATTCTTGCATACCTAGCAGTATGTTAAGTAGTTTGTCCTAAATGGAAACTCGGCCATGCAGGAAAGAAGACTGCAGCATCCCTTGTAAGGGAAGTTGGACAGTTTTGGATGAGCCATGCCAGTATCCAGTATCCAAGTTAAAAAGTATATAAGGCTCCTCCTTGGCACCAGTCTGCAGGTGCCAGCCACGGAAGAGGGACACTATGCTGGTTGGGGAGCAGAGTTATTTGTCCCCCTGCATCCTCATTTCTGTGCAGATTAAACATGTTATCCTTGCAAGATAAAGACTCTTGGCCTTATTTCCCTAGTGGGGTGAACTTTAATCTGGTGTGAGCATGATTAGGGGTACCCATATACTAAAGGGGTACCCCTGTCAGTTGGGCTACCTTTCACTGGATAATGGATAGGCAGCAGATAGGGCAAACATCTTTGCAGATATATTTTACTTCTGCACTCTGTATCTAGATTATTTGCATTTAGACCTTTTTTGACATGCCAGATTGCATTCTTGATGTTATACTTTTGGGTAAACAAATGACATTTTCATTATTGTTTAGATTTGTTTTATAAAGTCAGAAATTAGAAGGAGGCATACTATATTTTTGTTAGGTTTAGCACTTGACCATTCTCTGATGTTTCGGAATGCACAGACTCAAGTTGGGGAGGGGTTTTGCATAGCTTTTTTGAAAAATGTTGCAACCACTTGCATTTCTTCTGTCCAGAATAAGTAGACGCACACTTTGGTGAATTGGTAAAAGGGAACCAACATTTTGAATGCTGATGTTTTACTTGTGTTTTTAGACTGTGTGTAGGGCATTTCTTGAAGTAGCTATGGGATTTTGATAGATGTTTTATCCCTTTCCATTTAATGATTTTACCTAGTTCCTAGCTTGCCTTTCCTTGTGGGACTAACGTGAGTATATCCTTTTCCACTGTTTCATATTATACATGGCCATACTCATTGTTGATTGGCGTTACACTATAGATTCCCAGTATCAGGTAGGGGAAGAATAGGATGCTAGGGATACATTCACTTACATAATTACATGTCTTAGGAATTTCTTGTTGTTTGCTATACTAGTTGTAATACTAATATGTTTTCTCCATAAGTGAATACACAAATATGCATGCTAAACAGAAGTATGAGAACATTCATAATGATCATGAAAAGGCACTATATTCCAAGTGTAATTGGTTTACTTGTAATTTTAAGGTTAGTGTGTTGCAGCATCACTCAGATACCAAAGACCTTGGTGCTGTGTTAACACCTGGTGAGTTGACATTATTGGTGGTAGGGGAGGAAGGGGGTTTGATTTTGGATTGTGTGATAAGAGTGTGATAAGAGTGTGTGGCTTGTACGAGACAGCAGAGTAGACCTTTGGGTGAAATGTGCAGGGATTATTGCTCCTGCCCCAACCAATGCCTGTCAAACTCCAGACAAATGCCTTGTCCTACCTCGTCGGCTAGGCCCTTGACGGGCAAAAGCATAGCAACTTAGCTTGTTTGAGTGAGGATTGAGCCATCTCTCAGCCTGCTAACCAACATTCTAAGGAAGGTGAAATGGGTGACTTCTGTCCCCAAATTTTACGTTGCCCCTCCACTAAACCTTAGGTTCTTGCCTCTCACAAGACTTAATAGTTAATGGCAATGTCTGAGTTTCCACACCGTCCTTTTCCCTCATCTTCCAAAGTGCCCATGCAGGTTTGGTTCCTCATGGGGTACAGTGTATCTTTTGGAGACAGAGACTGAGAAGTGGCATTGGGAGAGAGAGAAGTAGGACCTGTCTAAAAAGGGGCTAGGGAAGGAATGCAGGGCTGACGGTTATTTTGCATTTTAAGGCCCTTGTAAGGCCCACTCCTGCATCACCCTGACTTAGCGAATGCCTTCTAAGATCTCCTACCACCTTACAGTAAACACACAAGCCCCCCCAAAGACCGCCACCGCAGGCCTAGCCCTTAGAACATTAACAATAACCGAGCCACGACTATGATCTTCTCTTTAGCCTTGTGGCAATCTCCCACATCAGTGGCAAACTAGACCCAACGCACTGTAGTCAATTAGACCTTGCACTCCTCCTTTATGATAAAATAATCCAATGTTTTTCCTGCAATAACCATAGAAAGCAGATTGGTACTCAGGGATTGGGTACATCTGACCTGCACACAAGAACAGAACAGGCTTTCCATCTGCCTATCCTACAATCCCACTAATGAACCAAACCCATTTTTTTTCTGTACAGAGACATGTGGATCAAAGCCAACAACAGTGGCAGGCAGGACTGTTCAAGACCACTTACAATCCAATTTAGTAATTCAATTGTGTAAGGACATTTTGATGACACCTAATGTTAATCATGTACACTATGCTAATAATAATTGCTTCGTAGATATTCCGGGAGAGGGCCCATGAAGGTGTGCAGACTAGTAGTAAACCTGTCACATATTTTGGAGTAGAAGGTAACCTAGCCATCAAGCACAGAGATCTAACTGTATCTGTAGTCTTGTGTAAGGTATGCTCTGCTGCAAAAAATGACTCATTCCAAGAAGGGCATTTGACTGCCTCTGAATGAGGGTTAGGTTCCTGCAAGGTTCTGTCATGATGCCTACCCCCAGGCATCCGGACCAAGCCCATCAGCCCCGGGAGCAGGCATCTAGACATTTAGTAAAACCTCAGCAGCCCCAGCTAGGGGCTAGCTGCAAATGACTCCAATCCAACATGAAGCCTGAAAGGGACTATTTTTCTACAGGGACTATTTTTTACTCAGGTGTGGTTCTAGGGACTTCTTACCTGGGACTACTTTTGAGGCTATTTAAACCACACCCGACCAGCAACACACATTTCGCGTTATTCTGCATCCAGCAGCGTAACACTCACCGTGCCTGCAGCCTGCATCCAGTCTTCTGCCACGCCCGCCTCGAATCCGGAGCTCCTGAAACAAAGAGGAAAGAAAGGGACAAGGTTAGAAAACAAACTTATTTCTATTCCACACCTGATTCTGGATCCATCTTGTCTCCGGACCTGTAAAGAACATCATTTCTGCACGCGCCGCACCTCCAGATGCAGCGCTGCGCCATACTCATCAGTCTTCACAGCATCCTTCGGGTCGGCGCTGCCTCCATCATTTCTTCGCCGAACTTCGGCACCCAGAAAACAAAAGAAAACCACAAGGTGAGCCGAGGGAACCAACAAATATAATTCTTACCACCATAGACTTACCTGATTTACCACCGGAGCCATCCTTTTGTGACTCTCCATATTTTCACGTGCCGCATCTGTAAAGAGAGCCAGCTGCAAGACAAGAAAGGAAGGGGGGAACAAGAGTGAACATAGGACATATTGAACTCTATTATCAAGGGTGACTATTTCTAACACACAAGGAATTACAAGAACTAGTCATCTCCAATTATCATGATACCCTGATGGAAGGACACCCAGGTATCGCAAAAACTGAAGCTAAAATTAAGAGACAATTCTTTTGGCTCACCTGGCGAAAAGATGTAAAGTTATTTGTAATGTCTTGTGGCATTTGCGCCCAAAACAAAAGTCAGAAGAAAAAACCAGCTGGCCTCTTACAACCTTTGGATATTCCACCTACACCATGGCACACATTATCGTGAGACTTTATTACAGATCTACCTCCATGTAATGGATTTAACACCATTCTAGTTATTGTGGATCTTTTTTCTAAGATGGCCCACTTTATTCCTCTAAAGGGATTACCTTCTGCTTCAATTCTGGCCAAGGAGTTCCTCGAAAACATTGTTCAAATACACAGATTTCCTTACGTATTGGTCTCTGACCAAGGTTCATTTCACATTTTTGGAAGAAATGTTGTCAACTGGCGCAAATCGACGTGAGGTTATCAACCAGTCACCATCCCCAGACCGATGGTCAGACGGAGAGGACCAACCAGACCCTTGAACAGTACCTACGTTGCATGCTACACCACACCAAAAGTAATTGGAAAGATATTTCATGGATTTCCGAGTATGCATACAATAACTCTGTACATTCAGGCACTGACAAAGCCCCTTTTATACCATATATGGACATCACCCTCGAACCTCAGAACTAGATTCGCCTCAGCATTTAGAAATGACAGCAGTTAGTCATTTGCATTCTACTATTACACAAGCCTTTAAAGAGGCAACAGAACATTTGAAACAAGCAAAAGAGAAATATAAGAAAAATGCTGATCAACATATAAGTGAAACTCCACAATACCAGATTGGGGATCAAGTTTGGCTGGCTACAAAACACATACCTCTGAAGGGAACTCGGACTTTTAACCCTAGATATTTGGGACCTTACACTATTAAGTCCATTATCAACCCGGTAGCCGTCAAATTGGAATTACCCTCTAATATGCGCATTCATCCTGTCTTTCATGTTTCACTTTTAAAACCAGTTCAACCAGGAACAAGATTAACCAAACCACCCGACCCCATCTTGATAGATGGAGAACCTGAATTCGAGATAAAAAATATCCTGGACTCCAAGATGGTTAAATCAAAACTTTTTTATTTAATCGATTGGAAGGGCTACAGACCACAAGAAAGGTCATGGGAACCTAGTGACCACGTCCATGCATCTCGGTTGGTGAAAAGATTCCATTGGAATTTCCCAGACAAACCAGGGCCCAGGGGAAGAACAACTTTAGGAGGTGCTTTTGGGGGGAATGCTGTCATGATGCCTACCCCCAGGTATTCGGACCAAGCCCATCAGCCCCGGAAGCAGGCATCTAGATATTTATTAAAACCTCAGCAGCCCCAGCTAGGGGCCATCTGGGTTCAGTCCTGGCACCTTAGGCACCAGGCTCATAGTAGGAAACAGTCCTGGCGCCTAAGGCGCCAGGCTCATAGTTATTACTTACCTCAGGCAGACCATGCTGCAAATGACTCCAATCCAACATGAAGCCTGAAAGGGACTATTTTTCTACAGGGACTATTTTTTACTCGGGTGTGGTTCTAGGGCCTTTTTACCTGGGACTACTTTTGAGGCTATTTAAACCACACCCAACCAGCAACACACGCTTTGCATTATTCTGCATCCAGCAGCGTAACACTCACTGTGCCTGCAACCTGCATCCAGTCTTCTGCCACGCCCGCCTCGAATCCGGAGCTCCTAAAACAAAGAGGAAAGAAAGGGACAAGGTTAGAAAACAAACTTATTTCTATTCCACACCTGTTTCTGGATCCATCTTGTCTCCGGACCTGTAAAGAACATCATTTCTGCACGCGCCGCACCTCCAGCTGCAGCGCCGCACCATACTCACCAGTCTTCACAGCATCCTTCCTCCATCATTTCTTCGCCGAACTTCGGTACCTAGGAGACAAAAGAAAACCACAAGGTGAGCCGAGGGAACCAAAAAATTACTGGGTCGATTCATGGAATTTATGTGTGCCAAGAATTCCCACGCAGAGGTGCCAAAACGTGCGATTCGCAGTGCAAGTGTGAAAATCGCAGTGCAAGTGCGAAAATCGCAGGGAAACCAGTGCACATCGATTCATGGAAGTCCGTGCGCGAGAAAAACATTGGATGTGCGCTGAAAATGTGCGCCGCGCATGCCAGCGCAAAGGTCATCCAACAGCGTGCGGCACGGCCACTGCGAAATCGCACATAGCGCGGCGGACATCACAAAAGTAGGCATAACACGGGGCGTAACACTCGGAATGGGGAACAACGCGTGAAAATATGGGTGTCACGGGGGAAGTACAGGAGGCAAGTGCGCGGAACGCCCACACGCTCGCCTACAACGCGTATTCATGGAATCGAATAGGGCAAACCAGCTCACGGTCAAAGACGCGCACAGGGCCAAACAAGTACGCCACAAGAAAGCAGGCGGTAGCGTCCCTGCGCCTGAAAAAAATGTGCGCCAAAATGTGCGATAACAAAAAGCACCCACATACAGCCATGATGAATGGTCCATACAGTGGCCCTCTAGGACAAATGAGGTGCAAAGGGGTACCGACAAACACGGACACCCGCTGTGTGAAAAATAGCGTGTCCGTGTGTTCCTGGGTACGCGGGAAGTTCCACACGCGATTGGCCTGGGTACGTGTACTTCGGGGTGCGCGGGAAGTTCCACACGCGATTGGCCTGGGTACGTGTACTTCAGGGTGCGTGGGAAGTCCCACACGCGATTAGCCTGGGTACGTGTACTACAGGGTGCGTGGGAAGTTCCACACGCGATAGCCTGGGTACGTGTGTTTCGGGGTGCGTGGGAAGTTCCACACGTGATTGGCCTGGGTACGTGTACTTCGGGGTGCTAGGGAAGTCCCACACGCGATTAGCCTGGGTATGTGCACTACGGGGTGCGCCGGAAGTCCCACACGCGATTAGCCTGGGCACGTGTACTACGGGGTGCGCAGGAACATCCACATGCGATTAGCCTGGGTACGTGTGTTTCGGGGTGCGAGGGAAGTACCACACGCGATTCACCTGGGTACGTGTACTTCGGGGTGCGCGGGAAGTTCCACACGCGATTGGCCTGGGTACGTGTACTTCGGGATGCGCGGGAAGTTCCACACGCGATTGGCCTGGGTACGTGTACTTCGGGGTGCGCAGGAAGTCCCACACGCGATTAGCCTGGGTACGTGTACTACGGGGTGCGCTGGAAGTTCCACACGCGATTGGCCTGGGTACGTGCATTCCGAGGTGCGCGGGAAGATTCACACGCGATTTCAGCAGGGTACGTGTATTTCGGTGGTGCCGGGGAAAGCTACACGTGATTTGGCCGTGTGGGTCCTCCCAGGTGTTCCCTCTACACCCTCCACAGCCCCGGAAGGCAGCCCACACCACAGGGGACTACCCTGCACCCCTGCTCATGTCCCACAGGCAACCCATCCACCATGGCCATGCCCCCCAGCCAACCCACATGTCACCTTGCACTACTGATCACAAACACATGTCTCCCAGCACCCCCATCCCCCAGCATCTAGGGCCACCCTCCACCAGGCCCCCACTCATGTCTCCCACCACCCCCACCCACCAGCATCCAGGGGCACCCTCCACCAGGCCCCCACTCATGTCTCCCACCACCCCACCCCCCAGCATCCAGGGGCACCCTCCACCAGGCCCCCACTCATGTCCCCCTGCACCCCCACCCCCCAGCAGTGCAGGGCAGCCTCCACCAGGCCTCCACTCATGTCCCCCTGCACCCCCACCCCCCAGCATCCAGGAACACCCTCCACCAGGCCCCCACTCATGTCTACCACCACCCCCACCCCCAGCCACCAGGGGCAGCCTCCACCAGGCCCCCACTCATGTCTACCACCACCCCCACCCCCCAGCCACCAGGTGCAGCCTCCACCAGGCCCCCACTCATGTCCAACTCATGTCTCCCACCACCCCCACCCCCCAGCCACCAGGGGCACCCTCCACCAGGCCCCCACTCATGTCTACCACCACCCCCAACCCCCCAGCAGTGCAGGGGCAGCCTCCACCAGGCCCCCACTCATGTCTACCATCACCGCCACCCCCCAGCCACCAGCGGCACCCTCCACCAGGCCCCCACTCATGTCCCCCTGCACCCCCACCCCCACTCATGTCTACCAACACCCCCACCCCCCAGAATCCAGGGGCACCATCCACCAGGCCCCCACTCATGTCTACCACCACCCCCACCCCCCAGCCACCAGGGGCACCCTCCACCAGGCCCCCACTCATGTCTACCACCACCCCACCCCCCAGCAGTGCAGGGGCAGCGTCCACTAGGCCCCCACTCATGCCCCCCTGCACCCCCACCCCCCAGCAGTGCAGGGGCAGCCTCCACCAGGCCCCAACTCATGTCCCCCTGCACCCCCACCCCCAGCTTCCAGGGGCAACCTCCACCAGGCCCCCACTCATGTCTCCCACCACCCCCACCCCCCAGCAGTGCAGGGGCAGCCTCCACCAGGCCCCCACTCATGTCCAACTCATGTCTCCCACCACCTCCACCCTCCAGCCACCAGGGGCACCCTCCAACAGGCTCCCACTCATGTCTACCACCCCCCCACCCCCCAGCAGTGCAGGGGCCGCCTCCACCAGGCTCCCACACATGTCTACCATCATCCCCACCCCCCAGCCACCAGGGGCACCCTCAACCAGGCCCCCACTCATGTCCCCCTGCACCCCCACCCCCCAGCATCCAGGGGCACCCTCCACCAGGCCCCCACTCATGTCTCCCACCACCCACCCCCCAGCATCCAGGGGCACCCTCCACCAGGCCCCCACTCATGTCTCCCACCACCCCCACCCCCCAGCAGTGCAGGGGCAGCCTCCACCAGGCCCCCACTCATGTCTCCCACCACCCCCACCCCCCAGCAGTGCAGGGGCAGCCTCCACCAGGCCCCCACTCATGTCCAACTCATGTCTCCCACCACCTCCACCCTCCAGCCACCAGGGGCACCCTCCAACAGGCTCCCACTCATGTCTACCACCCCCCACCCCCCAGCAGTGCAGGGGCCGCCTCCACCAGGCTCCCACACATGTCTACCATCACCCCCACCCCCCAGCCACCAGGGGCACCCTCAACCAGGCCCCCACTCATGTCCCCCTGCACCCCCACCCCCCAGCAGTGCAGGGGCAGCCTCGACCAGGCCCACACTTATGTCCCCCTGCACCCCCACCCCCCAGCATCCAGGGGCACCCTCTACCAGGCCCCCACTCATGTCTACCATCACCCCACCCCCCAGCAGTGCAGGGGCAGCCTCCACCAGGTCCCCATTCATGTCTACCACCACCCCCACCCCCAGCCACCAGGGGCACCCTCCACCAGGCCCCCACTCATGTCTCCCACCACCCCCACCCCCCAGCAGTGCAGGGGCAGCCTCCACCAGGCCCCCACTCATGCCCCCTGCACCCCCACCCCCCAGCAGTGCTGGGGCAGCCTCCACCAGGCCCCCACTCATGTCCCCCTGCACCCCCACCCCCCAGCATTCAGGGGCACCCTCCACCAGGCCCCCACTCATGTCTGCCACCACCCCACCCAACAGCAGTGCAGGGGCAGCCTCCACCAGGCCCCCTCTCATGTCCAACTCATGTCCCCCACCACCCCCACCCCCCAGCCACCAGGGGCACCCTCCACCAGGCCCCCACTCATGTCTACCACCACCCCCCAGCAGTGCAGGGGCAGCCTCCACCAGGCCCCCACTCATGTCTACCATCACCCCCACCCCCAGCCACCACAGGCACCCTCCACCAGGCCCCCACTCATGTCCCCCTGCACCCCCACCCCCCAGCAGTGCAGGGGCAGCCTCCACCAGGCCCCCACTCATGTCCCCCGGCACCCCACCCCCCAACATCCAGGGGCACCCTCCACCAGGCCCCCACTCATGTCTACCACCACCCCCACCCCCCAGCCACCAGGGGCAGCCTCCACCAGGCCCCCACTCATGACCCCTGCACCCCCACCCCCCGGCAGTGCAGGGGCAGCCTCCACCAGGCCCCCACTCATGTCCCCCTGCACCCCCAACCCCCAGCATCCAGGGGCACCCTCCACCAGGCCCCCACTCATGTCTACCACCACCCCCACCCCCCAGCCACCAGGGGCAGCCTCCACCAGGCCCCCACTAATGTCCCCCTCCACCCCCAACCCCCAGCAGTGCAGGGGCAGCCTCCACCAGGCCCCCACTTATGTCCCCCTGCACCCCCACCCCCCAGCATCCAGGGGCACCCTCTACCAGGCCCCCACTCATGTCTACCATCACCCCACCCCCCAGCAGTGCAGGGGCAGCCTCCACCAGGTCCCCATTCATGTCTACCACCACCCCCACCCCCAGCCACCAGGGGCACCCTCCACCAGGCCCCCACTCATGTCTCCCACCACCCCCACCCCCCAGCAGTGCAGGGGCAGCCTCCACCAGGCCCCCACTCATGCCCCCCTGCACCCCCACCCCCCAGCAGTGCTGGGGCAGCCTCCACCAGGCCCCCACTCATGTCCCCCAGCACCCCCACCCCCCAGCATTCAGGGGCACCCTCCACCAGGCCCCCACTCATGTCTGCCACCACCCCACCCCCCAGCAGTGCAGGGGCAGCCTCCACCAGGCCCCCTCTCATGTCCAACTCATGTCCCCCACCACCCCCACCCCCCAGCCACCAGGGGCACCCTCCACCAGGCCCCCACTCATGTCTACCACCACCCCCACCCCCCAGCAGTGCAGGGGCAGCCTCCACCAGGCCCCCACTCATGTCTACCATCACCCCCACCCCCCAGCCACCACAGGCACCCTCCACCAGGCCCCCACTCATGTCCCCCTGCACCCCCACCCCCCAGCAGTGCAGGGGCAGCCTCCACCAGGCCCCCACTCATGTCCCCCGGCACCCCCACCCCCCAGCATCCAGGGGCACCCTCCAGCAGACCCCCACTCATGTCTACCATCACCCCCACCCCCAGCAGTGCAGGGGCAGCCTCCACCAGGCCCCCACTCATGTCTACAACCACCCCCACCCCCCAGCCACCAGGGGCACCCTCCACCAGGCCCCCACTCATGTCTCTCACCACCCCACCCCCCAGCAGTGCAGGGGCAGCCTCCACCAGGCCCCCACTCATGTCTCCCTGCACCCCCACCCCCCAGCATCAAGGGGCACACTCCACCAGGCCCCCACTCATGTCTCCCACCACCCCCACCCCCAGCAGTGCAGGGGAAGCCTCCACCAGGCCCCCACTCATGTTCAACTCATGTCTCCCACCACCCCCACCCCCCAGACACCAGGGGCACCCTCCACCAGGCCCCCACTCATGTCCCCCTGCACCCCCACCCCCCGGCATTCAGGGGCACCCTCCACCAGGCCCCCACTCATGTCTCCCACCACCCCACCCCCCAGTAGTGCAGGGGCAGCCTCCACCAGGCCCCCACTCATGTGCAACTCATGTCTCCCACCACCCCCACCGCCCAGCCACCAGGGGCACCCTCCACCAGGCCCCCACTCATGTCTACCACCACCCCCACCCCCCAGCAGTGCAGGGGCAGCCTCCACCAGGCCCCCACTCATGTCTACCATCACCCCCACCCCCCAGCCACCACGGGCACCCTCCACCAGGCCCCCACTCATGTCCCCCTGCACCCCCACCCCCCAGAAGTGCAGGGGCATCCTCCACCAGGCCCCCACTCATGTCCCCCTGCACCCCCACCCCCCAGCATCCAGGGGCACCCTCCACCAGGCCCCCACTCATGTCTACCACCACCCCCACCCCCCAGCCACCAGGGGCAGCCTCCACCAGGCCCCCACTCATGTCCCCCTGCACCCCCACCCCCCAGCATCCAGGGGCACCCTCCACCAGGCCCCCACTCATGTCTACCATCACCCCCACCCCCCAGCAGTGCAGGGGCAGCCTCCACCAGGCCCCCACTCATGTCTACCACCACCCCCAGCCACCAGGGGCACCCTCAACCAGGCCCCCACACATGTCCAACTCATGTCTCCCACCACCCCCACCCCCCAGACACCAGGGGCACCCTCCACCAGGCCCCCACTCATGTCCCCCTGCACCCCCATCCCCCAGCAGTGCAGGGGCAGCTTCCACCAGGCCCCCGCTCATGTCCCCCTGCACCCCCACCCCCCAGCAGTGCAGGGGCACCCTCCACCAGGCTCCCACTCATGTCTCCCACCACCCCCGCCCCAGCAGTGCAGGGGCAGCCTCCACCAGGCCCCCACTCATGTCCAACTCATGTCTCCCACCACCCCCACCCCCCAGCCAGCAGGGGCACCCTCCACCAGGCCCCCACTCATGTCTACCACCACCCCCCAGCAGTGCAGGGGCAGCCTCCACCAGGCCCCCACTCATGTACCATCACCCCCACCCCCCAGCCACCAGGGGCACCCTCCACCAGGCCCCCACTCATGTCCCCCTGCACCCCCACCCCCCAGCAGTGCAGGGGCAGCCTCCACCAGGCCCCCACTAATGTCCCCCTGCACCCCCACCCCCAGCAGTGCAGGGGCACCCTCCACCAGGCTCCCACTCATGTCTACCATCACCCCCACCCCCCAGCAGTGCAGGTGCAGCCTCCACCAGGCCCCCACTCATGTCTACCACCACCCCCACCCCCCAGCCACCAGGGGCAGCCTCCACCAGGCCCCCACTCATGTCCCCCAGTCAACATGTCACCACAATGTAGATCCCTGGCCCTTATGGTAAGCTTCCAAATGCCAAACACCCACCCGAGTATTGCATCCACCCACTTAGAAATGGCAAAAACATGATAGAACCCCAATTGCAAATTTGGAAATGAACACATGTCCCTCACATACACCCAATGGGTGTCAGTGAATGTCAAAACCCATATCATGATATGCATGAAACCAATGAGATGATACTACACATTGAACTTTGAAGAAAAAATATGTATTAAAAGCAACATCAATTGAATCAAAAATAAACAAACAATAATAGAAATTAAAAAAAAAAAAAAACAGCAGGTCCGTGAAATAATGCTAAACCACAAATCATAATGCAAAGGAAAGGTGTCCAAAGTCACAGTCGACAAAAGTAAATCCAATGGAAAATTAAAATCGAAAACCATTGCTCCATGGCGAAATCAGAATAAAAATTGAAAATCCAAAAGTCAACTAAGTACAGATAAACAATCCAGGGTCCATGACCCCAACCGAAGAAATGAAACCTATCTAACAACACTACCTAAAAAAAATAACTATATACAAAAATGTGGCCCATTGTCCAAAAGGTCCAAAAAAAATGCTAAACCAAAGGAAAGCTAACACAAACTATAGAACTATTTACAAGGGCAGCGGGCTAGTCCGACGGCTCACTTCGGGATGTTCCGGGCCAGGGCATCATCGAACTCCTGCTCAATGTCCCGGAGGCGGTCCTCCTCCATGGACCGAGGGTCCGCAGGGCCGTCCACATGTTCACCCCAAACTCCCTGCGGATTGCCTCGAGGCACTCCGCCCGCCTCAGGGCCCTCCGCATGGAGTTCTCCGCCCTGACCATCATGAGACGTGCCTCTTCCGCCCGCTGCCGCTCTGCATCTATGGGGTGCCCCAACCGCTGCCACACGGAATACACTTCCCGTCCTGGGTCCTCCTGCCCTCTGGCCGATGCCTAACCCTCCGATGTGGAAGGCCCCGAGCCATCCTGGCTCCCACCTTGTGGCTGCTGCTGCTGCTGGGCCTCTGCCCGTGCACTGCCTCCTGCTGCCTGCACATCCTCCGCTGGCTGGGGTGCAGTCGTTGATGTGGGCACCCCTGCTGACGTCCGACTCCCGACTGTGGCAGGGATGCCTCCTCCACCAGCCTGGCCGCACCGTCAGAGGCAGCTCCACAGGGCACCCAGGTGACTGATGGGTGGGAAGATGGCACGGAGGACAACTGGCGCATAGGGGGTTCAGTTGAGGAGGGGGTCGTAGCAAGCCCCATCAAACGGAGAAATCCGGCCTGGGTGACATGCCCCAGTAGGCTGACGCGGTCAACAAGCCATTCGAGATGACGTGCAGTCTCCTCATGAAAAGACTGCAGGTCACCTCGCATGGCCCATTGATGCAACGCCACACCAGTCAGGACAGGCTCAACCCACACCCGGATAGCCACGTCCGCAGGCAGAGGAAGGCCAGTTGTCGTGAGCTCATCCCCTGCCTGAAAACGGGTCTGGACGCAGGCATCCCTGCTGGTGCAAGATGATGCAGTGACAGGATCAGGGACAGGATTGCACACAGGCACCTCCGCGGCGACCTGTGCTGCCTCCTGTCCCTGGTCCTGGTCCTGCACTGCACCACTAGCACCAGTGGAATCCCCACCTCCAAACCCCGTCTCTGTTGCTTGCATGGCCTCCTCCTCCACCAATCCCCCCACCAACCTGGATGACTCCGTGCCATCTTCCCCCGTTGGGCCCTGTGGGGTCCCAGCTGCCCCTTCTGCTGCCGAGGAGTCCAACTCCGACCTCTGCCTCTTGGATCTCTCCCCCGGCTGCTGCGGCCTGGGATGCGGCACCTGACTCCTCACTCCCCGACGAGATCACAACCTGGGAGGGGAGCCGGGCCTTGCGTCTCCGGCTGGCAGTGCGATCCCCGCTGCTGTGCTCCACAACACCTTCTCCGCCCTCTTCATCAGTTGACGCTGCAGACAGGGAGAAATAAAACACAGGCATCAGGGCACTGTACAATGGACACATACACACACGACAGTTGCACATGAGTGGCATTGGCAAACCTCAGACATGGCATCACAATCGGCAAAACACATGTCATTTCAACTTGCTCACATGAGCCATACCACAGCCACATCGCAACTGCCAGCACCATCCATACACATACAGCATGAGCAGGCAAAGGTGATCCAGATATCACATGCAACACAGGGAGTGCACTACACATGCACGCACACCACCACACTTGCATGCATGTGTACACCTCAGCCAACTGTCGCAGTGTTCCGATGGGCATCCATGTCACATCTGCCAATCAGGCTTCCACATCCCGCTGTCACATGCATCCATGTTGAATCACTGTTGCACCCTTGTCAAATACACACACATGCACATGTACACAGTGCTGATACATGCAGCTGAAAACAACATACATGCGTGACATCATGAACATGCCCACTTACATAAACATTCATCCAAACGTGTGTCCACACAACTGCATTTGGCATGCAAGCCTACACACACAAGCACCATCCATGTCTCACACATGACAGCCCTCGCATGTGTTAGCCTCACGGTCCTGTACGCCCCCACCCATACTCAGACCCATACAAACAGATGTGCAACCGGCACACTACTGGCACATCACCACACGCACAGCTTACAATCATGATGCATGTACACTTACCGCTCGAATCCAGATGGGTCTGCCTCTCAAGGACCTGGACGTGGAGCGCTGGGGATATGCGTTCCAGGATCCTCATCTGATCTTCCGACAAGTGGCCCCGGCGCCCCTTGGCATCCGCTGCCTTCAAGAGGCGCCAGGCCTTGTTCAGGGTCCTGGACCTGAAGTCCTCCCAGCGCTTCTTGACATGTTGGAAGTCGCGGACTGCCACCCCCTCCGCGTTGATGGCAGTCACGATGTCCGTCCAGATCCGAGTCCGTCCTTCCTTGTCGGCGCGCACACTTCCGTAGAGGGCATCATACTGCCCCAGGACTTGCTCCACCAGGACACCAACTTCCCTGGCACTGAAGGTAGTGCCCCTCTGCCTCTCTGGCCGGGGTTTGTCAGTGGTGCCAGATGTTGCAGTGCCCGACATGACAACCCCAGAGGCAGGAGTGGGTGGGTAACTGGGTCCTGGGGCTGGGCTGTGGAGCGATGGAATCCCAGTCGGGAGTCTTCGGTTCCAGCAGGGGTGGTCACAGAAACAGCACCCCTGGCTGATGTGCAGGCAGCAAATGGCAGGGCACGTGGGCAGCAGGCAGTCAGGCAGCAGCAGATGGCAGGTGGGAGCATGCTCGGGGCTCTGGGGGGCAGTAATTCGGCCTTCTGGGCAGGAGCGTGGTCTTCCGTGTGCTTACGCGTGGCCAGCTTGATACGGAGTGATTTTGCACATGAAAATCCTGCACATCTGCGTGTAAATCGAGGAAAGGCCCTTAGCGCGTATGCACGTCAGCAAGCATATGCGATTTCATTGGACCAAAGGCCCATAGCGCGTAAGCGCGTCTGTGACGTGACGCGTGCGTGGGTGTTTCCGTCATAACACGTGATGACAGAGCACACGTAAAACTGCAGGTCCGAGTGTCATCGCGTGTAATCGGAGGGAAGTGAGCGTACACGCGATTGGCCTGGGTACGTGTATTTCTGGGGTGCGCAGGAAGTTTCACACGCGATTGGTGGAAATCCACGTGTGCTCTGTCATCACGTGTTATGAGGGAAACACCCGCGCACGCGTCACGTCACAGACGCGCTTACGCGCTAAGGGCCTTTGGTCCAATGAAATTGCATATGCGTGCTGACGTGCATACACGCTGAGGGCCTTTCCTCGATTTACACGCAGACGTGCAGGATTTTCACGTGCAAAATCACTCCGTATCAAGCTGGCCACACGTAAGCACACGGAAGACCACGCTCCTGCCCAGAAGGCCGAATTACTGCCCCCCAGAGCCCCGAGCATGCTCCCACCTGCCATCTGCTGCTGCCAGAATGCCTGCTGCCCACGTGCCCTGCCATTTGCTGCTGCACATCAGCCAGGGGTGCTGTTGCTGTGGCCACCCCTGCTGGAACCGAAGACTCCCGACTGGGATTCCATCGCTCCACAGCCCAGCCCCAGGACCCAGTTGCCCACCCACTCCTGCCTCTGTGGTTGTCATGTCGGGCACTGCAACATCTGGCACCACTGACAACCCCCGGCCAGAGAGGCAGAGGGGCACCAGCTTCAGTGCCAGGGAAGTTGGTGTCCTGGTGGAGCAAGTCCTGGGGCAGTATGATGCCCTCTACGGAAGTTTGCGCGCCGACAAGGAAGGACAGCCTCGGATCTGGATGGACATCGTGACTGCCATCAACGCGGAGGGGGTGGCAGTCCGCGACTTCCAACATGTCAAGAAGCGCTGGGAGGACTTCAGGTCCAGGACCCTGAACAAGGTCCGGCGCCTCTTGAAGGCAGCGGATGCCAAGGGGCGCCAGGGCCACTTGTCAGAAGATCAGATGAGGGTCCTGGAACGCATATCCCCAGCGCTCCACGTCCAGGTCCTTGAGAGGCAGACCCATCTGGAGTCGAGCGGTAAGTGTACATGCATCACGATTGTAAGCTGTGCGTGTGGTGATGTGCCAGTAGTGTGCCGGTTGCACATCTGTTGTATGGGTCCGAGTATGGGTGGGGGTGTACAGGACCGTGAGGCTAACACATGTGAGGGCTGTCATGTGTGAGACATGGATGGTGCTTGTGTGTGTAGGCTTGCATGCCAAATGCAGTTGTGTGGGCACACATGTTTGGATGAATGTGTATGTAAGTGGGCATGTTCGCGATGTCACGCATGTATGTTGTTTTCAGCTGCATGTATCAGCACTGTGTACATGTGCATGTGTGTGTATTTGACAAGGGTGCAACAGTGATGCAACATGGATGCATGTGACAGCGGGATGTGGAAGCCTGATTGGCAGATGTGACATGGATGCCCATCGGAACACTGCGACAGTTGGCTGAGGTGTACACATGCATGCAAGTGTGGTGGTGTGCGTGCATGTGTACTGCACTCCCTGTGTTGCATGTGATGTCTAGCTCACCTTTGCCTGCTCATGCTGTTGTATGTGTATGGATGGTGCTGGCAGTTGCGATGTGGCTGTGGTATGGCTCATGTGTGCAAGTTGAAATGACATGTGTGTTGCCGATTGTGATGCCATGTCTGAGGTTTGCCAATGCCACTCATGTGCAACTGTCATGTGTTTATGTGTCCATTGTACAGTGCCCTGATGCCTGTGTTTTATTTCTCCCTGTCTGCAGCGTCAACTGATGAAGAGGGCGGAGAAGGTGCTGTGGAGCACATCGGCGAAGATCGCACCGCCAGCCGGAGACGCAAGGCCCGGCTCCCCTCCCAGGTTGTGATCTCGTCGGGGAGTGAGGAGTCCGGTGCCGCGCCCCAGGCCGCAGCTGCCAGGGGGAGGTCCAAGAGGCGGAGGTCGGAGTTGGACTCCTCGGCAGCAGAAGGGGCAGCTGGGACCCCACAGGGCCCAACGGGGGAAGATGGCACAGAGTCATCCAGGTTGGTGGGGGGTTTGGTGGAGGAGGAGGCTGTGCAAGCAACAGAGACGGGGTCTGGAGGTGGGGATTCAACTGGTGCTAGAGGTGCAGTGCAGGACCAGGGACAGGAGGCAGCACAGGTCGCTGCGGAGGTGCCTGTGTGCAATCCTGTCCCTGATCTAGTCACTGCATCATCTCGCACCAGCAGGGATGCCTACGTCCAGACCCGTTTTCAGGCAGGGGATGAGCTCACGAAAACTGGCCTTCCTTCCGGGTTGAGCCTGTCCTGAATGGTGTGGTGTTGCGTCTACGGGCCATGCGAGGTGACCTGCAGTCTTTTCATGAGGAGACTGCACGTCATCTCGAATGGCTCGTTGACCGTGTCGGCTTACTGGGACAGGTCACTCAGGCCGGATTCCTCCGTTTGATGGGGCTTGCTACGACCCCCTCCTCAACTGAACCCCCTATGCGCCAGTCGTCCTCCGTTTCATCTTCCCACCCATCAGTCACCTGGGTGCCCTGTGGAGCTGCCTCTGACGATACGGCCAGGCTGGTGGAGGAGACATCCCTGCCACAGTCGGGAGTCGGACGTCCAGCAGGGGTGGCCACATCAACGACTGCACCCCAGCCAGCGGAGGATGTGCAGGCAGCAGGAGGCAGTGCACGGGCAGAGGCCCAGCAGCAGCAGCAGCAACATGACGGGAGCCATGATGGCTCGGGGCCTTCCACATCGGAGGGGCAGGCATCGGCCAGAGGGCAGGAGGACCCAGGACGTGATGTGTCTTCCGTGTGGCAGTGGTTGGGCCACGCCATAGATGCAGAGCGGCAGCGGGCGGAAGAGGCATATCTCACGATGGTCAGGGAGGAGAACTCCATGCGCAGGGCCCTGAGGCGGGCCGAGTGCCTCGAGGCAATCCGCAGGGAGTTTGGGGTGAACATGTGGACGGCCCTGCGGACCCTCGGGGCCATGAAGGAGGACCGCCTCCGGGACATTGAGCAGGAGTTCGATGATGCCCTGGGCCGGAACATCCCGAAGTGGGCCGTCGGACTAGCCCGCTGCCCTTGTAAATAGTTCTATAGTTAGTGTTAGGTTTCCTTTGGTTTAGCATTTTTTTGGGACCGTTTGGACAATGGGCCACACTTTTGTATATAGTTATTTTTTTTAGGTAGTGTTATTAGATAGGTTTCATTTCTTCGGTTGGGATCATGGACCCTGGATTGTTTATCTGTACATAGTTGACTTTTGGATTTTCAATTTTTATTCTGATTTCGCAAGGAGCAATGGTTTTCGATTTTAATTTTCCATTGGATTTACTTTTGTCGACTGTGACTTTGGACACATTTCCTTTGCATTATGATTTGTGGTTTAGCATTATTTCACGGACCTGCTGTTTTTTTTTTTTTAATTTCTATTATTGTTTGTTAATTTTTGATTCAATTTATGTTGCTTTTAATACATATTTTTTCTTCAAAGTTCAATGTGTAGTATCATCTCATTGGTTTCATGCATATCATGATATGGGTTTTGACATTCACTGACACCCATTGGGTGTATGTGAGGGACATGTGTTCATTTCCAAACTTGCAATTGGGGTTCTATCATGTTTTTGCCATTTCTAAATGGGTGGATGCAATACTCGGGTGGGTGTTTGGCATTTGGAGGCTGACCATAAGGGCCAGGGATCTACATTGTGGTGACATGTTGGCTGGGGGACATGAGTGGGGGCCTGGTGGAGGCTGCCCCTGCACTGCTGGGGGGTGGGGGTGGTGGTAGACATGAGTGGGGGCCTCTTGGAGGGTGCCCCTGCACTGCTGGGGGGTGGGGGTGATGGTAGACATGAGTGGGGGCCTGGTGGAGGGTGCCCCTGGATGCTGGGGGGTGCAGGGGGACATGAGTGGGGGCCTGGTGGAGGCTGCCCCTGCACTGCTGGGGGGTGGGGGTGCAGGGGGACATGAGTGGGGGCCTGGTGGAGGCTGCCCCTAGTGGCTGGGGTGTGGGGGTGGTGGTAGACATGAGTGGGAGCCTGGTGGAGGGTGCCCCTGGATGCTGGGGGGTGGGGGTGCAGGGGGACATGAGTGGGGGCCTGGTGGAGGCTGCCCCTGCACTGCTGGGGGTGGGGGTGCAGGGGGACATTAGTGGGGGCCTGGTGGAGGGTGCTCCTGCACTCCTGGGGGGTCGGGGTGATGATAGACATGAGTGGGGGCCTGGTTGAGGGTGCCCCTGTTGGCTGGGGGGTGGGGGTGGTGGGAGACATGAGTTGGCCATGAGTGGGGGCCTGGTGGAGGCTGCCCCTGCACTGCTGGGGGGTGGGGGTGCAGGGGGACATGAGTGGGGGCCTGGTGGAGGCTGCCCCTGGTGGCTGGGGGGTGGGGGTGGTGATAGACATGAGTGGGGGCCTGGTGGAGGGTGCCCCTGGATGCTGGGGGGTGGGAGTGCAGGGGGACATGAGTGGGGGCCTGGTGGAGGCTGCCCCTGCACTGCTGCACTGCTGGGGGGCGGGGGTGATAGGGGACATGAGTGGGGGCCTGGTGGAGGCTGCCCTGGTGGCTGGGGGATGGGGGTGATTGGAGACATGAGTGGGGGCCTGGTGGAGGCTGCCCCTGGTGGCTGGGGGGTGGGGGTGCAGGGAGACATGAGTGGGGGCCTGGTGGAGGCTGCACCTGCACTGCTGGGGGGTGGGGGTGATGGTAGACATGAGTGGGGGCCTGGTGGAGGGTGCCCCTGGATGCTGGGAGGTGGGGGTGCAGGGGGACATGAGTGGGGGCCTGGTGGAGGCTGCCCCTGGTGGCTGGGGGGTGGGGTGGTGGTAGACATGAGTGGGGGCCTGGTGGAGGGTGACCCTGGATGCTGGGGGGTGGAGGTGCAGGGGGATATGAGTGGGGGCCTGGTGGAGGCTGCCCCTGGATGCTGGGGGGTGGGTGGTGGGAGACATGAGTGGGGGCCTGCTGGAGGGTGCCCCTGGTTGCTGGGGGGTGGGGATGGTGGGAGACATGAGTTGGACATGAGTGGGGACCTGGTGGAGGCTGCCCCTGCACTGCTGGGGGGTGGGGGTGATGGTAGACATGAGTGGGGCCTGGAGGAAGGTGCCCCTGGTGGCTGGTGGGTGGGGGTGGTGGTAGACATGAGTTGGACATGAGTGGGGGCCTGGTGGAGGCTGCCCCTGCACTGCTGGGGGGTGGGGTGGTGGTAGACATGAGTGGGGGCCTGGTGGAGGGTGCCCCTGGATGCTGGGGGGTGGGGGTGCAGGGGAACATGAGTGTGGGCCTGGTGGAGGCTGCCGCTGCACTGCTGGGGGGTGGGGGTGGTGGTAGACATGAGTGGGAGCCTGTTGGAGGGTGCCCCTGGTGGCTGGAGGGTGGAGGTGGTGGGAGACATGAGTTGGACATGAGTGGGGGCCTGGTGGAGGCTGCCCCTGCACTGCTGGGGGTGATAGGGGACATGAGTGGGGGCCTGGTGGAGGCTGCCCCTGGTGGCTGGGGGGTGGGGGTGATGGGAGACATGAGTGGGGGCCTGGTGGAGGCTGCCCCTGTTGGCTGGGGGGTGGGGGTGCAGGGAGACATGAGTGGGGGCCTGGTGGAGGCTGCACCTGCATTTCTGGGGGGTGGGGTGATGGTAGACATGAGTGGGGGCCTGGTGGAGGGTGCCCCTGGATGCTGGGGGGTGGGGGTGCAGGGGGACATGAGTTGGGGCCTGGTGGAGGCTGCCCCTGGTGGCTGGGGGTGGTGGTAGACATGAGTGGGGGCCTGGTGGAGGGTGCCCCTGGATGCTGGGGGGTGGGGGTGATGGTAGACATGAGTGGGGGCCTGGAGGAGGCTGCCCGTGCACTGCTGAGGGGTGGGGGTGATGGTAGACATGAGTGGGGGCCTGGTGGAGGCTGCCCCTGGTGGCTGGTGGCTGGGGGGTGGGGGTGGTGGTAGACATGAGTTGGACATGAGTTGGGGCCTGGTGGAGGCTGCCCCTGGATGCTGGGGGGTGCGGGTGCAGGGGGACATGAGTGGGGGCCTGGTGGAGGCTGCCCCTGCACTGATGGGGGGTGGGGGTGCAGGGGGACATGAGCGGGGGCCTGGTGGAGAGTGCCCCTGGTGGCTGGGGGGTGGGGGTGATGGTAGACATGAGTGGGGGCCTGGTGGAGGCTGCCCCTGCACTGCTGGGGGGTGGGGGTGGTGGTAGACATGAGTGGGGGCCTGGTGGAGGGTGCCTCTGGTGGCTGGGGAGTGGGGGTGGTGGGAGACATGAGTTGGACATGAGTGGGGGCCTGGTGGAGGCTGCCCCTGCACTGCTGGGGGGTGGGGGGATAGGGGACATGAGTGGGGGCCTGGTGGATGCTGCCCCTGGTGGCTGGGCAGTGGGGGTGATGGTAGACATGAGTGGGGGCCTGGTGGAGGCTGCCCCTGGTGGCTGGGGGGTGGGGGTGCAGGGAGACATGAGTGGGGGCCTGGAGGAGGCTGCACCTGCATTGCTGGGGAGTGGGGATGATGGTAGGCATGAGTGGGGGCCTGGTGGAGGGTGCCCCTGGATGATGGGGGCTGGGGGTGCAGGGGGACATGAGTGGGGGCCTGGTGGGGGCTGCCACTGGTGGCTGGGGGGTGTGGGTGGTGGTAGACATGAGTGGGGGCCTGGTGGAGGGTGCCCCTGGATGCCTGGGGGTGGGGGTGATGGTAGACATGAGTGGGGGCCTGGTGGAGGCTGCCCCTGCACTGCTGGGGGGTGGGGGTGATGGTAGACATGAGTGGGGGCCTGGTGGAGGGTTCCCCTGGTGGCTGGGGGGTGGGGTGGTGGGAGACATGAGTGGGGGCCTGGTGGAGGGTGCCCCTGGTGGCTGGGGGGTGGGGATGGTGGTAGACATGAGTGGGGGTCTGTTGGAGGCTGCACCTGCACTGCTGGGGGTGGGGGTGATGGTAGACATGAGTGAGGGCCTGGTGGAGGGTGCCCCTGGATGCTGGAGGGTGGGGGTGCAGGGGGACATGAGTGGGGGCCTGGTGGAGGCTGCCCCTGCACTGCTGGGGGGCGGGGGTTCAGGGGGACATGAGTGGGGGCCTGGTGGAGGCTGCCTCTGGTGGCTGGGGGCTGGGGGTGGTGGTACACATGAGTGGGGGCCTGGTGGAGGGTGCCCCTGGATGCTGGGGGGTGGGGGTGTAGGGGGGCATGAGTGGGGCACCTGGTGGAGGCTGCCCCTGCACTGCTGGGGGGTGGGGGTGCAGGGGGACATGAGTGGGGGCCTGGTGGAGGCTGCCCCTGCACTCCTGGGGTGTGGGGGTGGTGGGAGACATGAGTGGGGGCCTGGTGGAGGGAGCCCCTGCACTGCTGGGGGTGGGGGTGGTGGTAGACAAGAGTGGGGGCCTGGTGGAGGGTGCCCCTGGTGGCTGGGGGTGGGGGCGGTGGTAGACATGTGTTGGACATGAGTGGGGGCCTGGTGGAGGCTCCCCCTGCACTGCTGGGGGGTGGTGGTGATGGTAGACATGAGTGGGGGCCTGGTGGAGGGTGCCCCTGGTGGCTGGGGGGTGGGGGTGGTGGGAGACATGAGTTGGACACGAGTGGGGGCCTGGTGGAGGCTGCCCCTGCACTGCTGGGGGGTGGGGGTGGTGGTAGACATGAGTGGGGGCCTGGTGGAGGGTGCCCCTGGTGGCTGCGGGGTGGGGGTGGTGGGAGACATGAGTTGGACATGAGTGGGAGCCTGGTGGAGGATGCCCCTGCACTGCTGCGGGGTGGGGGTGATAGGGGACATGAGTGGGGGCCTGGTGGAGGCTGCCCCTGGTGGCTGGGGGGTGGGGGTGATGGGAGACATGAGGGGGGGGCTGGTGGAGGCTGCCCCTGGTGGCTGGGGGTGGGGGTGCAGGGAGACATGAGTGGGGGCCTGGTGGAGGCTGCACCTGCACTGCTGGGGGGTGGGGGTGATGGTAGACATGAGTGGGGGCCTGGTGGAGGGTGCCCCTGGGGGGTGGGAGTGATGGTAGACATGAGTGGGGGCCTGGTGGAGGCTGCCCCTGGTGGCTGGGAGGTGGGGGTGGTGGTAGACATGAGTGGGGGCCTGGTGGAGGGTGCCCCTTGTGGCTGGGGGGTGGGGGTGGTGGTAAACATGAGTGGGGGCCTGGTGGAGGATGCCCCTGGATGCTGGGGCTGGGGGTGCAGGGAGACATGAGTGGGGGCCTGGTGGAGGCTGCCCTTGGATGCTGGGGGGTGGGGGTGGAGGGGGACATGAGTGGGGGCCTGGTGGAGGCTGCCCCTGGTGGCTGGGGGTTGGGGGTGGTGGTAGACATGAGTGGGGGCCTGGTGGAGGCTGCCCCTGCACTGCTGGGGGGTGGGGGTGATGGTAGACATGAGCGGGGGCCTGTTGGAGGGTGCCCCTGGTGGCTGGGGGTGGTGGGAGACATGAGTGGGGGCCTGGTGGAGGGTGCCCCTGGTGGCTGGGGGTGGGGGTGGTGGTAGACATGAGTGGGGGCCTGGTGAAGGGTGCCCCTGGATGCTGGGGGGTGGGGGTGCAGGGGGACATGAGTGGGGGCCTGGTGGAGGCTGCCCCTGCATTGCTGGGGGTGAGGGTGCAGGGGGATATGAGTGGGGCCCTGGTGGAGGCTGCCCCTGGTGGCTGGGGGGTGGGGATGGTGGTACACGTGAGTGGGGGCCTGGTGGAGGGTGCCCCTGGATGCTGGGGGTGGGGGGTGAAGGGGGACATGAGTGGGGGCCTGGTGGAGGCTGCCCCTGCACTGCTGGGGGTGGGGGTGCAGGGGGACATGAGTGGGGTCCTGGTGGAGGCTGCCCCTGCACTGCTGGGGGGTGGGGGTGGTGGGAGACATGAGTGGGGGCCTGGCGGAGGGTGCCCCAGCACTGCTGGGGGGTGGGGGTGTTGGTAGACATGAGTGGGGGCCTGGTGGAGGGTGCCCCTGGTGGCTGGGGGTTGGGGGTGGTGGTAGACATGAGTTGGACATGCGTGGGGGCCTGGTGGAGGCTGCCCCTGCACTGCTGTGGGGTGTGGTGATGGTAGACATGAGTGGGGGCCTGGTGGAGGGTCCCCCTGGTGGCTGGGGGGTTGTCGGAGACATGAGTTGGACATGAGTGGGGGCCTGGTGGAGGCTTCCCCTGCACTGCTGGGGGGTGGGGGTGGTGGTAGACATGAGTGGGGGCCTGGTGGAGGGTGCCCCTGGATGCTGGGGGGTGGGGGTGCAGGGGGACATGAGTGGGGGCCTGGTGGAGGCTGCCCCTGCACTGCTGTGGGGTGAGGGTGCAGGGGGACATGAGTGGGGGCCTGGTGGAGGGTGCCCCTGGTGGCTGGGGGGTGGGGATGATGGTAGACATGAGTGAGGCCTGGTGGAGGGTGCCCCTGCATTGCTGGGCGGTGAGGGTGATGGTAGACATGAGTGGGGGCCTGATGGAGGGTGCCCCTGGTGGCTGGGGGGTGGGGGTGGTGGGAGACATAAGTTGGACATGAGTGGGGGCCTGGTGGAGGCTGCCCCAGCACTGCTGGGGGGTGGGGGTGATAGGGGACATGAGTGGGGGCCTGGTGGAGGCTGCCCCTGGTGGCTGGGGTCGGGGTGATGGGAGACATGATTTGGGGCCTGGTGGAAGCTGCCCCTGGTGACTGGGGGTTGGGGGTGCAGGGTGACATGAGTGGGGGCCTGGTGGAGGCTGCCCCTGGTGGCTAGGGGGTGGGGGTGCAGGGAGACATGAGTGGGGGCCTGGTGAAGGCTGCCCCTGCACTCCTGGGGGGTCGGGGTGATGATAGACATGAGTGGGGGCCTGGTTGAGGGTGCCCCTGTTGGCTGGGGGGTGGGGGTGGTGGGAGACATGAGTTGGCCATGAGTGGGGGCCTGGTGGAGGCTGCCCCTGCACTGCTGGGGGGTGGGGGTGCAGGGGGAAATGAGTGGGGGCCTGGTGGAGGCTGCCCCTGGTGGCTGGGGGGTGGGGGTGGTGGTAGACATGAGTGGGGGCCTGGTGGAGGGTGGCCCTGGATGCTGGGGGGTGGGATTGCAGGGGGACATGAGTGGGGGCCTGGTGGAGGCTGCCCCTGCACTGCTGCACTGCTGGGGGGCGGGGGTGATAGGGGACATGAGTGGGGGCCTGGTGGAGGCTGCCCTGGTGGCTGGGGGATGGGGGTGATTGGAGACATGAGTGGGGGCCTGGTGGAGGCTGCCCCTGGTGGCTGGGGGGTGGGGGTGCAGGGAGACATGAGTGGGGGCCTGGTGGAGGCTGCACCTGCACTGCTGGGGGGTGGGGGTGATGGTAGACATGAGTGGGGGCCTGGTGGAGGGTGCCCTTGGATGCTGGGAGGTGGGGGTGCAGGGGGACATGAGTGGGGGCCTGGTGGAGGCTGCCCCTGGTGGCTGGGGGGTGGGCTGGTGGTAGACATGAGTGGGGGCCTGGTGGAGGGTGACCCTGGATGCTGGGGGGTGGAGGTGCAGGGGGATATGAGTGGGGGCCTGGTGGAGGCTGCCCCTGGATGCTGGGGGGTGGGTGGTGGGAGACATGAGTGGGGGCCTGGTGGAGGGTGCCCCTGGTTGCTGGGGGGTGGGGGTGGTGGGAAACATGAGTTGGACATGAGTGGGGACCTGGTGGAGGCTGCCCCTGCACTGCTGGGGGGTGGGGGTGATGGTAGACATGAGTGGGGCCTGGAGGAAGGTGCCCCTGGTGGCTGGGGGGTGGGGGTGGTGGTAGACATGAGTTGGACATGAGTGGGGGCCTGGTGGAGGCTGCCCCTGCACGGCTGGGGGGTCGGGTGGTGGTAGACATGAGTGGGGGCCTGGTGGAGGGTGCCCCTGGATGCGGGGGGGTGGGGGTGCAGGGGAACATGAGTGTGGGCCTGGTGGAGGCTGCCCCTGCACTGCTGGGGGGTGGGGGTGGTGGTAGACATGAGTGGGAGCCTGTTGGAGGGTGCCCCTGGTGGCTGGAGGGTGGAGGTGGTGGGAGACATGAGTTGGACATGAGTGGGGGCCTGGTGGAGGCTGCCCCTGCACTGCTGGGGGTGATAGGGGACATGAGTGGGGGCCTGGTGGAGGCTGCCCCTGGTGGCTGGGGGGTGGGGGTGATGGGAGACATGAGTGGGGGCCTGGTGGAGGCTGCCCCTGTTGGCTGGGGGGTGGGGGTGCAGGGAGACATGAGTGGGGGCCTGGTGGAGGCTGCACCTGCATTTCTGGGGGGTGGGGTGATGGTAGACATGAGTGGGGGCCTGGTGGAGGGTGCCCCTGGATGCTGGGGGGTGGGGGTGCAGGGGGACATGAGTTGGGGCCTGGTGGAGGCTGCCCCTGGTGGCTGGGGGTGGTGGTAGACATGAGTGGGGGCCTGGTGGAGGGTGCCCCTGGATGCTGGGGGGTGGGGGTGATGGTAGACATGAGTGGGGGCCTGGAGGAGGCTGCCCGTGCACTGCTGAGGGGTGGGGGTGATGGTAGACATGAGTGGGGGCCTGGTGGAGGCTGCCCCTGGTGGCTGGTGGCTGGGGGGTGGGGGTGGTGGTAGACATGAGTTGGACATGAGTGGGGGCCTGGTGGAGGCTGCCCCTGGATGCTGGGGGGTGCGGGTGCAGGGGGACATGAGTGGGGGCCTGGTGGAGGCTGCCCCTGCACTGATGGGGGGTGGGGGTGCAGGGGGACATGAGTGGGGGCCTGGTGGAGAGTGCCCCTGGTGGCTGGGGGGTGGGGGTGATGGTAGACATGAGTGGGGGCCTGGTGGAGGCTGCCCCTGCACTGCTGGGGGGTGGGGGTGGTGGTAGACATGAGTGGGGGCCTGGTGGAGGGTGCCCCTGGTGGCTGGGGAGTGGGGGTGGTGGGAGACATGAGTTGGACATGAGTGGGGGCCTGGTGGAGGCTGCCCCTGCACTGCTGGGGGGTGGGGGGATAGGGGACATGAGTGGGGGCCTGGTGGATGCTGCCCCTGGTGGCTGGGCGGTGGGGGTTATGGTAAACATGAGTGGGGGCCTGGTGGAGGCTGCCCCTGGTGGCTGGGGGGTGGGGGTGCAGGGAGACATGAGTGGGGGCCTGGAGGAGGCTGCACCTGCATTGCTGGGGAGTGGGGATGATGGTAGGCATGAGTGGGGGCCTGGTGGAGGGTGCCCCTGGATGATGGGGGCTGGGGATGCAGGGGGACATGAGTGGGGGCCTGGTGGGGGCTGCCTCTGGTGGCTGGGGGGTGTGGGTGGTGGTAGAAATGAGTGGGGGCCTGGTGGAGGGTGCCCCTGGATGCCTGGGGGTGGGGGTGATGGTAGACATGAGTGGGGGCCTGGTGGAGGCTGCCCCTGCACTGCTGGGGGGTGGGGGTGATGGTAGACATGAGTGGGGGCCTGGTGGAGGGTGCCCCTGGTGGCTGGGGGTGGGGTGGTGGGAGACATGAGTGGGGGCCTGGTGGAGGGTGCCCCTGGTGGCTGGGGGGTGGGGGTGGTGGTAGACATGAGTGGGGGTCTGTTGGAGGCTGCACCTGCACTGCTGGGGGTGGGGGTGATGGTAGACATGAGTGAGGGCCTGGTGGAGGGTGCCCCTGGATGCTGGAGGGTGGGGGTGCAGGGGGACATGAGTGGGGGCCTGGTGGAGGCTGCCCCTGCACTGCTGGGGGGTGGGGGTTCAGGGGGACATGAGTGGGGGCCTGGTGGAGGCTGCCCCTGGTGGCTGTTGGCTGGGGGTGGTGGTACACATGAGTGGGGGCCTGGTGGAGGGTGCCCCTGGATGCTGGGGGGTGGGGGTGTAGGGGGGCATGAGTGGGGGCCTGGTGGAGGCTGCCCCTGCACTGCTGGGGGGTGGGGGTGCAGGGGGACATGAGTGGGGGCCTGGTGGAGGCTGCCCCTGCACTGCTGGAGTGTGGGGGTGGTGGGAGACATGAGTGGGGGCCTGGTGGAGGGAGCCCCTGCACTGCTGGGGGTGGGGGTGGTGGTAGACAAGAGTGGGGGCCTGGTGGAGGGTGCCCCTGGTGGCTGGGGGTGGGGGCGGTGGTAGACATGTGTTGGACATGAGTGGGGGCCTGGTGGAGGCTCCCCCTGCACTGCTGGGGGGTGGGGGTGATGGTAGACATGAGTGGGGGCCTGGTGGAGGGTGCCCCTGGTGGCTGGGGGGTGGGGGTGGTGGGAGACATGAGTTGGACACGAGTGGGGGCCTGGTGGAGGCTGCCCCTGCACTGCTGGGGGGTGGGGGTGGTGGTAGACATGAGTGGGGGCCTGGTGGAGGGTGCCCCTGGTGGCTGCGGGGTGGGGGTGGTGGGAGACATGAGTTGGACATGAGTGGTAGCCTGGTGGAGGCTGCCCCTGCACTGCTGCGGGGTGGGGGTGATAGGGGACATGAGTGGGGGCCTGGTGGAGGCTGCCCCTGGTGGCTGGGGGGTGGGGGTGATGGGAGACATGAGGGGGGGCCTGGTGGAGGCTGCCCCTGGTGGCTGGGGGTGGGGGTGCAGGGAGACATGAGTGGGGGCCTGGTGGAGGCTGCACCTGCACTGCTGGGGGGTGGGGGTGATGGTAGACATGAGTGGGGGCCTGGTGGAGGGTGCCCCTGGGGGGTGGGGTGATGGTAGACATGAGTGGGGGCCTGGTGGAGGCTGCCCTGGTGGCTGGGAGGTGGGGGTGGTGGTAGACATGAGTGGGGGCCTGGTGGAGGGTGCCCCTGGTGGCTGGGGGGTGGGGGTGGTGGTAAACATGAGTGGGGGCCTGGTGGAGGATGCCCCTGGATGCTGGGGGTGGGGGTGCATGGAGACATGAGTGGGGGCCTGGTGGAGGCTGCCCCTGGATGCTGGGGGGTGGGGGTGGAGGGGGACATGAGTGGGGGCCTGGTGGAGGCTGCCCCTGGTGGCTGGGGGTTTGGGGTGGTGGTAGACATGAGTGGGGGCCTGGTGGAGGCTGCCCCTGCACTGCTGGGGGGTGGGGGTGATGGTAGACATGAGCGGGGGCCTGTTGGAGGGTGCCCCTGGTGGCTGGGGGTGGTGGGAGACATGAGTGGGGGCCTGGTGGAGGGTGCCCCTGGTGGCTGGGGGTGGGGGTGGTGGTAGACATGAGTGGGGGCCTGGTGGAGGGTGCCCCTGGATGCTGGGGGGTGGGGGTGCAGGGGGACATGAGTGGGGGCCTGGTGGAGGCTGCCCCTGCATTGCTGGGGGTGGGGGTGCAGGGGGATATGAGTGGGGGCCTGGTGGAGGCTGCCCCTGGTGGCTGGGGGGTGGGGATGGTGGTACACGTGAGTGGGGGCCTGGTGGAGGGTGCCCCTGGATGCTGGGGGTGGGGGGTGAAGGGGGACATGAGTGGGGGCCTGGTGGAGGCTGCCCCTGCACTGCTGGGGGTGGGGGTGCAGGGGGACATGAGTGGGGGCCTGGTGGAGGCTGCCCCTGCACTGCTGGGGGGTGGGGGTGGTGGGAGACATGAGTGGGGGCCTGGCGGAGGGTGCCCCAGCACTGCTGGGGGGTGGGGGTGTTGGTAGACATGAGTGGGGGCCTGGTGGAGGGTGCCCCTGGTGGCTGGGGGTTGGGGGTGGTGGTAGACATGAGTTGGACATGCGTGGGGGCCTGGTGGAGGCTGCCCCTGCACTGCTGTGGGGTGTGGTGATGGTAGACATGAGTGGGGGCCTGGTGGAGGGTGCCCCTGGTGGCTGGGGGGTAGTGGGAGACATGAGTTGGACATGAGTGGGGGCCTGGTGGAGGCTTCCCCTGCACTGCTGGGGGGTGGGGGTGCAGGGGGACATGAGTGGGGGCCTGGTGGAGGCTGCCCCTGGTGGCTGGGGGGTGGGGGTGGTGGTAGACATGAGTGGGGGCCTGGTGGAGGTTGCCCCTGGATGCTGGGGGGTGGGGGTGCAGGGGGACATGAGTGGGGGCCTGGTGGAGGCTGCCCCTGCACTGCTGTGGGGTGAGGGTGCAGGGGGACATGAGTGGGGGCCTGGTGGAGGGTGCCCCTGGTGGCTGGGGGGTGGGGATGATGGCAGACATGAGTGAGGCCTGGTGGAGGGTGCCCCTGCATTGCTGGTGGGTGGGGGTGATGGTAGACATGAGTGGGGGCCTGATGGAGGGTGCCCCTGGTGGCTGGGGGGTGGGGGGTGGTGGGAGACATAAGTTGGACATGAGTGGGGGCCTGGTGGAGGCTGCCCCAGCACTGCTGGGGGGTGGGGGTGATAGGGGACATGAGTGGGGGCCTGGTGGAGGCTGCCCCTGGTGGCTGGGGTCGGGGTGATGGGAGACATGATTTGGGGCCTGGTGGAAGCTGCCCCTGGTGACTGGGGGTTGGGGGTGCAGGGAGACATGAGTGGGGGCCTGGTGGAGGCTGCCCCTGGTGGCTGGGGGGTGGGGGTGCAGGGAGACATGAGTGGGGGCCTGGTGAAGGCTGCCCCTGCACTGCTGGGGAGGGTGGGGGTGATAGGGGACATGAGTGGGGGCCTGGTGGAGGCTGCCCCTGCACGGCTGGGGGGTGGGGGTGGTGGTCGACATGAGTGGGGGCCTGGTGGAGGCTGCCCCTGCACTGCTGGGGGGTTGGGGTGGTGGGAGACATGAGTGGGGGCCTGGTGGAGGCTGCCCCTGCACTGCTGGGGGGTGGGGGTGATAGGGGACATGAGTGGGGGCCTGGTGGAGGCTGCCCCTGGTGGCTGGGGGGTGGGGGTGATGGGAGACATGAGTGGGGGCCTGGTGGAGGGTGCCCCTGGTGGCTGGGGGGTGGGGGTGGTGGTAGACATGAGTGGGGGTCTGTTGGAGGCTGCACCTGCACTGCTGGGGGTGGGGGTGATGGTAGACATGAGTGAGGGCCTGGTGGAGGGTGCCCCTGGATGCTGGAGGGTGGGGGTGCAGGGGGACATGAGTGGGGGCCTGGTGGAGGCTGCCCCTGCACTGCTGGGGGGTGGGGGTTCAGGGGGACATGAGTGGGGGCCTGGTGGAGGCTGCCCCTGGTGGCTGTTGGCTGGGGGTGGTGGTACACATGAGTGGGGGCCTGGTGGAGGGTGCCCCTGGATGCTGGGGGGTGGGGGTGTAGGGGGGCATGAGTGGGGGCCTGGTGGAGGCTGCCCCTGCACTGCTGGGGGGTGGGGGTGCAGGGGGACATGAGTGGGGGCCTGGTGGAGGCTGCCCCTGCACTGCTGGGGTGTGGGGGTGGTGGGAGACATGAGTGGGGGCCTGGTGGAGGGAGCCCCTGCACTGCTGGGGGTGGGGGTGGTGGTAGACAAGAGTGGGGGCCTGGTGGAGGGTGCCCCTGGTGGCTGGGGGTGGGGGCGGTGGTAGACATGTGTTGGACATGAGTGGGGGCCTGGTGGAGGCTCCCCCTGCACTGCTGGGGGGTGGGGGTGATGGTAGACATGAGTGGGGGCCTGGTGGAGGGTGCCCCTGGTGGCTGGGGGGTGGGGGTGGTGGGAGACATGAGTTGGACACGAGTGGGGGCCTGGTGGAGGCTGCCCCTGCACTGCTGGGGGGTGGGGGTGGTGGTAGACATGAGTGGGGGCCTGGTGGAGGGTGCCCCTGGTGGCTGCGGGGTGGGGGTGGTGGGAGACATGAGTTGGACATGAGTGGTAGCCTGGTGGAGGCTGCCCCTGCACTGCTGCGGGGTGGGGGTGATAGGGGACATGAGTGGGGGCCTGGTGGAGGCTGCCCCTGGTGGCTGGGGGGTGGGGGTGATGGGAGACATGAGGGGGGGCCTGGTGGAGGCTGCCCCTGGTGGCTGGGGGTGGGGGTGCAGGGAGACATGAGTGGGGGCCTGGTGGAGGCTGCACCTGCACTGCTGGGGGGTGGGGGTGATGGTAGACATGAGTGGGGGCCTGGTGGAGGGTGCCCCTGGGGGGTGGGGTGATGGTAGACATGAGTGGGGGCCTGGTGGAGGCTGCCCTGGTGGCTGGGAGGTGGGGGTGGTGGTAGACATGAGTGGGGGCCTGGTGGAGGGTGCCCCTGGTGGCTGGGGGGTGGGGGTGGTGGTAAACATGAGTGGGGGCCTGGTGGAGGATGCCCCTGGATGCTGGGGGTGGGGGTGCATGGAGACATGAGTGGGGGCCTGGTGGAGGCTGCCCCTGGATGCTGGGGGGTAGGGGTGGAGGGGGACATGAGTGGGGGCCTGGTGGAGGCTGCCCCTGGTGGCTGGGGGTTTGGGGTGGTGGTAGACATGAGTGGGGGCCTGGTGGAGGCTGCCCCTGCACTGCTGGGGGGTGGGGGTGATGGTAGACATGAGCGGGGGCCTGTTGGAGGGTGCCCCTGGTGGCTGGGGGTGGTGGGAGACATGAGTGGGGGCCTGGTGGAGGGTGCCCCTGGTGGCTGGGGGTGGGGGTGGTGGTAGACATGAGTGGGGGCCTGGTGGAGGGTGCCCCTGGATGCTGGGGGGTGGGGGTGCAGGGGGACATGAGTGGGGGCCTGGTGGAGGCTGCCCCTGCATTGCTGGGGGTGGGGGTGCAGGGGGATATGAGTGGGGGCCTGGTGGAGGCTGCCCCTGGTGGCTGGGGGGTGGGGATGGTGGTACACGTGAGTGGGGGCCTGGTGGAGGGTGCCCCTGGATGCTGGGGTTGGGGGGTGAAGGGGGACATGAGTGGGGGCCTGGTGGAGGCTGCCCCTGCACTGCTGGGGGTGGGGGTGCAGGGGGACATGAGTGGGGGCCTGGTGGAGGCTGCCCCTGCACTGCTGGGGGGTGGGGGTGGTGGGAGACATGAGTGGGGGCCTGGCGGAGGGTGCCCCAGCACTGCTGGGGGGTGGGGGTGTTGGTAGACATGAGTGGGGGCCTGGTGGAGGGTGCCCCTGGTGGCTGGGGGTTGGGGGTGGTGGTAGACATGAGTTGGACATGCGTGGGGGCCTGGTGGAGGCTGCCCCTGCACTGCTGTGGGGTGTGGTGATGGTAGACATGAGTGGGGGCCTGGTGGAGGGTGCCCCTGGTGGCTGGGGGGTAGTGGGAGACATGAGTTGGACATGAGTGGGGGCCTGGTGGAGGCTTCCCCTGCACTGCTGGGGGGTGGGGGTGCAGGGGGACATGAGTGGGGGCCTGGTGGAGGCTGCCCCTGGTGGCTGGGGGGTGGGGGTGGTGGTAGACATGAGTGGGGGCCTGGTGGAGGTTGCCCCTGGATGCTGGGGGGTGGGGGTGCAGGGGGACATGAGTGGGGGCCTGGTGGAGGCTGCCCCTGCACTGCTGTGGGGTGAGGGTGCAGGGGGACATGAGTGGGGGCCTGGTGGAGGGTGCCCCTGGTGGCTGGGGGGTGGGGATGATGGCAGACATGAGTGAGGCCTGGTGGAGGGTGCCCCTGCATTGCTGGGGGGTGGGGGTGATGGTAGACATGAGTGGGGGCCTGATGGAGGGTGCCCCTGGTGGCTGGGGGGTGGGGGGTGGTGGGAGACATAAGTTGGACATGAGTGGGGGCCTGGTGGAGGCTGCCCCAGCACTGCTGGGGGGTGGGGGTGATAGGGGACATGAGTGGGGGCCTGGTGGAGGCTGCCCCTGGTGGCTGGGGTCGGGGTGATGGGAGACATGATTTGGGGCCTGGTGGAAGCTGCCCCTGGTGACTGGGGGTTGGGGGTGCAGGGAGACATGAGTGGGGGCCTGGTGGAGGCTTCCCCTGGTGGCTGGGGGGTGGGGGTGCAGGGAGACATGAGTGGGGGCCTGGTGAAGGCTGCCCCTGCACTGCTGGGGAGGGTGGGGGTGATAGGGGACATGAGTGGGGGCCTGGTGGAGGCTGCCCCTGCACGGCTGGGGGGTGGGGGTGGTGGTCGACATGAGTGGGGGCCTGGTGGAGGCTGCCCCTGCACTGCTGGGGGGTTGGGGTGGTGGGATACATGAGTGGGGGCCTGGTGGAGGCTGCCCCTGCACTGCTGGGGGGTGGGGGTGATAGGGGACATGAGTGGGGGCCTGGTGGAGGCTGCCCCTGGTGGCTGGGGGGTGGGGGTGATGGGAGACATGAGTGGGGGCCTGGTGGAGGCTGCCCCTGGTGGCTGGGCGGTGGGGGGCAGGGAGACATGAGTGGGGGCCTGGTGGAGGCAGCCCCTGGTGGCTGGGGGCTGGGGGTGTTGGGAGACATGAGTGGGGGCCTGGTGGAGGCTGCCCCTGCACTGCTGGGGGCTGGGGGTATTGGGAGACATGAGTGAGGGCCTGGTGGAGCCTGCCCCTGCACTGCTGGGGGTGGGGGTGGTGGGAGACATGAGTGGGGGCCTGGTGGAGGCTGCCCCTGCACTGCTTGGGGGTGGGGGTGGTGGGAGACATGAGTGGGGGCCTGGTGGAGGCTGCCCCTGGTGGCTGGGGGGTGGGGGTGATGGGAGACATGAGTGGGGGCCTGGTGGAGGCTGCCCCTGGTGGCTGGGGGTGGGGGTGATGGAAGACATGAGTGGGGGCCTGGTGGAGGCTGCCCCTGCACTGCTGGGGGGTGGGGGTGATAGGGGACATGAGTGGGGGCCTGGTGGAAGCTGCCCCTGGTTGCTGGGGGGTGGGGGTGCAGGGAGACATGAGTGGGGGCCTGGTGGAGGCTGCCCCTGCACTGCTGGGGGGGTGCGAGTGATAGGGGACATGAGTGAGGGCCTGGTGGAGGCTGCCCCTGGTGGCTGGGGGGTGGGGGTGCATGGAGACATGAGTGGAGGCCTGGTGGAGGCTGCCCCTGCACTGCTGGGGGGTGGGGTGGTGGGAGACATGAGTGGGGGCCTGTTGGAGGCTGCCCCTCCACTGCTGGGGGGTGGGGTGATAGGGGATATGAGTGGGGGCCTGGTGAAGGCTGCCCCTGGTGGCTGGGGGGTGGGGGTGGTGGGAGACATGAGTGGGGGCCTGGTGGAGGCTGCCCCTGCACTGCTGGGGTGTGGGGGTGCAGGGAGACATGGGTGGGGGGCTAGTGGAGGCTGCCCCTGGTGGCTGGGGGTGCAGGGGGACATGCGTTGGTGGGCAGTAGTGCAAGGTGACATGTGGGTTGGCTGGGGGGCATGGTCATGGTGGATGAGGTGCCTGCAGGACATGTGCTGGGTAGGCCCCTCTGGTGTGGGCCACCTGCAGGGGCCGTGGAGGGTGTAGAGGGAACACTTGGGAGGACCCACATGTGCAATTCACGTGTGGTGCTCCCCACGTACCCTGATGGAATTGCGTGTGATACTTCCTGCGCACCCCAGAAATACACGTACCCTGCTGCTTTTGCGTGTGATACTTCCCGCGCACCCCTGAAATACGCGTACCCTGCTGCTTTTGCGTGTGATACTTCCCGTGCACCCCTGGAATACACGTATCCTGCTGTTTTTGCGTGTGATACTTCCCGCGCACCCCTGAAATACACATACCCTGCTGCTTTCGCATGTGATACTTCCCGTGCACCCCTGGAATACACGTACCCTGCTGTTTTTGCGTGTGATACTTCCCGCGCACCCCTGGAATACATGTACCCTAATGGAATCGCGTGTGATACTTCCCGCGCACCCCTGAGATACACGTACCCTGCTGCTTTTGCGTGTGATACTTCCTGCGCACCCCTGAAATACACGTACCCTGCTGCTTTTGCGTGTGTTACTTCCCGCGCACCCCTGGAATACACGTACCCTGATGGAATCACGTGTGATACTTTCCGCGCACCCCTGAAATACACGTACCCCGCTGATTTTGCGTGTGATACTTCCCGCGCACCCCTGAAATACGCGTACCCTGCTGCTTTTGCGTGTGATATTTCCCGTGCACCCCTGGAATACACGTATCCTGCTGTTTTTGCGTGTGATACTTCCCGGGCACCCCTGAAATACACGTACCCTGCTGCTTTTGCATGTTTTTTTTTTATTTTTTTTTATTTTTATTTTTTTTATTTTTATTGCATTTGTTACTCGCCCAAACCCTTAGGTACCACGGCGATGTTACAGACAGCTTGGTTAAAAACATTACTTGGAAATTGCCAATCGGGCGCAGTACATGAGAATACAAAATAATCATACATGACAACTTTAAGTGCAGGGCTTAAGTACAGTGATATTTCCTGGAGCATGGAAGGGGATTTTAGTCTTGGTTAAATAGCCACGTTTTCAGAGATTTCTTGAAGCCTGAGAACTTTTGCTCATTTTTGATGGGGAGGGGAAGAGTGTTCCAATATGTGGGTGCGAGATATTGGAAACTACTGCCTCCTGCCTTGGTTGTCTTGTAGCGGGGGATAGCTAGGAGTAGTTGACTGTTAGATCTGAGGGGCCTCTTTGATACTTTTTTGGTGATGGCGTGGTTGAGGTAGATGGGGACACATGAGTGGATGCATTTGTATGTGACGCACAGGGCTTTGAATGTGACCCTGGCTTTGATGGGGAGCCAGTGATGGTTTCTTCTAATATTTGAGATATGATCTGACTTCCTTATTCCAAGGGCCGCCCGAAGGGCTTTATTTTGAATAAGCTGTAGTTTGTTTAGATTGGCTTTTGAGGTACCCAGGTAGAGTACGTTGCAGTAGTCGAGCCTGGATAAGATTAAAGCTCTTGCCAGCGTGATACAGTTGGTGGGTGTCAAGAATTGGCGACTGAGAGCAATAAGTTTTGCGGTGTAGGAGGTAGAGGATGAGAGGGCGTTAATGTGCTTGGTCAAGGTGAGGTTGGCATCTAGGTAGACACCTAGTGTTTTGACTTGTTTGAGTACTGATATGTTTGTGCCATCAATGTTGATGGATGAGTAATCAGGATGTAAGGCTTCTATTTTGGATTGGGAGCCCACAATGAGAACCTCAGTCTTCTCATCATTGAGGCAGAGGCTATTTAGTGCCATCCAATTTTGGATTATGGCATATATTTTGTTGATAGTGTCGGTGTCTTGAGTGTAATCTCCCGATAAAGGGATGAGGATCTGGGTGTCATCTGCAAAGTTGGTGTAGATGACACCCATGTCGTCTAGCGCTGAGAAGAGGAGTTTAGTGTATGCATTATATAATGTTGGTGAGAGACAGGACCCTTGGGGGACACCAATGGGTACTGTGATTGGGTTGGCGGCTTCTTTACCTATGGCGACCCTGGAAGTGCGGTCAGCAAGAAAGGATTTGATCCAGGTAGTAGCTTCGGTGGAGAAGTTAAAGTCTTTCGCTAGTGTGGCACACAGTTTATTATGGTCTACTAAATCAAACGCTGCGGAGAGATCGAGTAGGAGGAGGATGCAGAGTTTTCCTGAATCTCTGATGGTATCCATCTGGATTTTTAAGTCAAGGAGCGCCGTTTCTGTGCTATGGTTGGGGCGGAAGCCTGATTGCCTCGTGCCAAGGAGGTGGTTTTGTTCGCGGTGAGTTTGGACTTGGTTGTATGCTAGTTTATCCAATATTTTGAGGAGAAATGGGACAGTTGTTATTGGCCTGTAATTAGTGGGCACCGTGGGGTCTAGGGTAGGTTTTTTCAGGAGAGGGGTGACCCAAGCTTCTTTGATGCTAGCTGGTACTAGGTTGGTATTGAAAGAAGCGTTCACGAAGTTGGTGATAATAGGGGTGAGGGTGTGGGCACAGGATTTGACTACTGAAGCAGGGACAGAATCGCCTTTGCAGTTGGAGGCTTTAAGTTTGGCGATGGTGTCAAACACTACATTTTGGGATACTGGTGTGAAATGGAATGGGGAGCTGGTGAATTCCTGGTGTGGTCGATTTAGATTAAGGAGGGCAGGTTTATTGGCTAGTGATTGTTTTTTAGTTGTGATTTTTATTTGGAGTAGTTCAATTTTGGCTGTTAGTGCGTCTTGAATAGTGGTGCACCATTCCTTGCTGGGGATGGTTGGGTTTATGGCTGGGGTAGGGTTTTCCAATTCTTTTAAAATGGCAAATAATTCCTTGGTATCTGAGGTAGCATTGCTGATCCTATTATTGTACGCATTAGATTTATAAGTAATAGTAGCTGTTTTATAGGTTTTGTTTATTTCTTGGTAGGCTTTTTCTGCCTCTGCAGTAGGATGCTTTCTGTAGGCATGTTCACGCGTGCGTTTGGTTCTTCTGACGGCGATAAGGTCCTCATTGAACCAGAAGCTAGATCGCTTGTCTGAGCGTTTTGCCTTGGTGGTAAGCGGTGCTATAGCATTAATGGTTGCAGTGAGGCAGTTGTGATATAAGTCAGCTAGGTGACAGGGGTTGTCACTAGTGATCGAGGTAGAATCTAGGATTTTTGAAAGAGGAGGCGTGAGGTTTTCTGGCGTGAGTTTGCGGGCGTTTCTAGTTTCATAGGTAATCATACTTTTAGGGTTTTTTTGTGTGGGTTCGGCGGGATTGATTGTAAAAACAATGATATGATGATCGGACCAAGAGAGAGGGGAGATGGCCTCAATGGTTATGGGGGTATTAAGGGAGAGGATCCAGTCAAGGGTCCTGCCTTTGATATGTGTGGGTGCATTAACTAGTTCGCTGAAACCCATGTCCTTCAGGGCGGAATGAAGTGATTCTGCTTTGGCATCTTGGCTGTCATTGAAACCTAGGTTAAGGTCACCCAGGATGATGTATTTCGAGCTAGGTTTTATTAGTGGAGCTAATAGCAACGGAATTTCAGTTTCTGGGTGGTTGTTAGGGCTAGGTGCTCTGTAAATTACTATTAAATTAATAGTAGTTTTAGCATTTATGGGAAATTTTACGAGTAATGTTTCATACCCTTCTATACTTTCGATGGGACAAGATCTAAGCTGTAATTTAGTCTTGACTATAATAGCGACACCGCCTCCTTCTGAGTGGGTCCTATCTGTTCTAAATATGGTGTAGTCGGATGGGATTACCAGAGTTAGTAGGGGACCTGATGCTTGATGGAGCCAGGACTCTGTGACTACTAGTATGTCGAGCTGTGATTCCATGATGAGGTCGTGCACTTCTATAGCATGCGCCCCTAAGGAACGGGCATTGATGAGCGCTCCTTTAAAGGTGGATAGTAATTTATTGGGGGTGTCTGGACCTGGTATGGAAGTAGAGTTGGGTTTCTGGCTAGGAGTATGGTTTTGATGAGGGGGAAGTACTCTGGGCCTAGTTTGTTTGGGAGGTGTGTGTTCATATTTGACTGGGTTGGGGTGGTTGAAGGTACGAGACCTTAATCGGAAGTGTCTTGCTATACCTATCACGGGGTTAGAGAATTTTTCAGTATGGCTGTGGTGAGGTGACTCTGAAATGGGCAATACGTGTGAGATTGGATCAGGGCTGATAGCATGATGCTTGATGGTATTCTGATCGGTCCTGGGGGTGAGACTTACGTTGTTTGGGAATGGGGGAGTAGAGGGAAGGAATGGTGTAGGACATGGGATAGGGTGATGCCGGGGGCATGCCGGCTTGCTGAGACCGTTAATATGGGGCCAGTAGTAGTGGCCCAAGCAGGGTGTGTGGTTGGGGAGAATGCAGAACGGGAACATGATGAGGGGCAACCAAGTTTGCATATTGGATTAGTATCAGGGCGAGCTGCGACCATAAGGCACAGCGCTAGCACCTCAATGTGGTCTGTAGGCGACCAAGGGGCACAATACAGCAGTCTAATATGGTCTGTAGGCGACCAAAGGGCACAATACAGCAGTCTAATATGGTCTGTAGGCGACCAAAGGGCACAATACAGCAGTCTAGTATGGTCTGTAGGCGACCAAAGGGCACAATACAGCAGTCTAGTATGGTCTGTAGGCGACCAAAGGGCACAATACAGCAGTCTAAAGTGGTCTGTAGGCGACCAAAGGGCACAATACAGCAGTCTAGTATGGTCTGTAGGCGACCAAAGGGCACAATACAGCAGTCTAGTATGGTCAGTAGGCGACCAAAGGGCACAATACAGCAGTCTAAAGTGGTCTGTAGGCGACCGAAGGGCACAATACAGCAGTCTAGTATAGTCTGTAGGCGACCAAAGGGCACAATACAGCAGTCTAGTATAGTCTGTAGGCGACCAAAGGGCACAATACAGCAGTCTAAAGTGGTCTGTAGGCGACCAGTGTTAGAGACTGGGCGCACATTTCAATAGAATCGGTTAAGATTATAAACATACAGTAGTGTCTCCGGTGTTGGCATGTACTTACAGTACGTTTTCATTGTCCGGGTGGTAGTCTATCAGTTGGAGAGTGGAAAAATTGTGCAGGGGGGGTGGCCCCGCCGCGCTCCCATGCGCGTAACAGGCGCAGGAACAGGCCTTTGTGTGGCCTTCGTGCTGGCCACCGGCGGTTCCGCCTACCGGCGGATGGATGCAGTTTTCAACTGCATCAAGCGAGGATCAGCCTCGCTTTCGTGCCGCGCGGCGCCCGGCATGCGGGAGTCAGGCACCTTTAGGGACAGGGTCAGGCAGGCCCTTCTGTAGTGCCGGCGATGGTGCTGCATGCACTCCGTGTGCGTGGGGCAGCTTCAGGGATGGGAGGGGGAGCTCCTGCCCTCTACCCTCGGCGAGGCTTGATGGAATGGGGCACAGGCGCAGGAACAGGCCTTTGTGTGGCCTTCGTGCTGGCCACCGGCGGTTCCGCCTACCGGCGGATGGATGCAGTTTTCAACTGCATCAAGCGAGGATCAGCCTCGCTTTCGTGACGCGCGGCGCCCGGCATGCGGGAGTCAGGCACCTTTAGGGACAGGGTCAGGCAGGCCCTTCTGTAGTGCCGGCGATGGTGCTGCATGCACTCCGTGTGCGTGGGGCAGCTTCAGGGATGGGAGGGGGGGCTCCTGCCCTCTACCCTCGGCGAGGCTTGATGGAATGTGTTACTTCCCACGCACCCCTGATGCACACGTACACAGGACAATCGCGTGTGGAACTTCCCGCGAACCACTGAAATACACGTTCCCCGCTTGGCGTTTGCTGTTTGCCAGCCCTGTGAACTGGTCCAGTGTTATCACAGCCCTTTACGATGATTTGGGGATTTTGAAGGCTTTTCCTTGCGTGAGGGTGTTCTTGGGGGAGTAACTGGCACTGCTGCAGGGTCGCTGCGCCACTCTGCGCCACGGCTGGTTTCGGAGGCTAAAATCCATGAATATGATGTGCGATGAAAAGGATTTTTTCGCACGCGGCTGGCGCAGTGTTTCACACGGGGACACTGTGCGCCAGCCGCGTGCGCCATTTTTGTGCGAATTTCTATGAATTACCCTGTTAATTCTTACCACCATAGACTTACCTGATTTACCACCGGAGGCATCCTTTTGTGACTCTCCATATTTTCATGTGCCGCATCTATAAAGAGTGACAAAACAGCACGTTTTCCTCGTGCAACATTTACCGAACAGCGCCGTGTGACACAGACTTTTACCTGAGCGCCACCAGCTGCCACAAGAGCATCTTTTCACGATCCAGCTGCAAGACAAGAAAGGAAGGGTGGAACAAGAGTGAACATAGGACATATTGAACTTAATACGTACTGGTCCTCACCAGGAACATCAGAGTCAATACTCTCCGGAACTCTCCCGAGCCTTCAAACCAGTGAAGTAACTGGAATCGACGCGCCCCTGCAAATCCACGCAGGATGGAGAGCTCATCTTTCAAGAATATATGGTGAGATTGCTGTGAGGGCATTTCGGGGGTGATTAGTTGGGGAGGACTGTGGGGGTGCCAACACTTGAATCCACGTGGCTAAATCCATCCCTCCACTTGCAGGAGAATATTTCCACGGGTTAAGCAGACAAGATTAGGAGGGCAGATCCAGTCAGTCATTGCGGCACTACGCATCACGTGGGTGGAGACCACAGCTGTCCAGGTCCGACCGACGCCCCTGTGGGAGCCAGGTGAGCGTAACAGGTTCCTGCAAGCAGGATCTGATGAAAACCATCCCTAAACTAGTAGCTCTTCCTATTCGGTCATCATATTAAATTGTCCTCACCTCTAGTTTCTCTTCCTAGACCTTGCTTTTAATCCTTGCTTTTAATCCCTTTCCCTATTCTTAGTCTCTCTGCATCATCCTAATTTTAGTCACATGTCCTTCTCTCACATTTCATGTCCTAGTACCTTGTCCTACTACGTCACACTACCCCTAATCTCTCATCCTAGCCACTTGTCCTCATTCTAGTCTCCTATGCAAGTATTTTGACCTAGTAAATCATCCCAATCCCTTCTCTTAGTCCTAATCTGTCATGCTGCTCTTTCTTATGACCTCATAATAGTCCTTCATCTAAGTCCTAGTAGCCCATCCCTGTCCTCATTCTAGACTTTTGTTCTTACGCTAGTCTCTCATGGTAGTCCCTGTCTCTAATCTTCATCCCCATCCTAGTCCTAGTCTTTCACCTACCTACATGTCCTTGTCCCTTGTTCTAATTGCCCTTACTCTCTCCTCTTAGTCCCTCATTATATTCTCTAGTCGTACAGTCTCTTACCCTAGCCTCTCATCCCTCTTCCTAGTCCCTCATCTTACTCATTGGGCCTCATTACGACCCAGGCTGTAAGGGGTTAACGGCACCATAAAAGGTGGTGGCGCCGTTAACCCCTTACCGCCTAATTACGAGGTCCCTTTGCGGGTCCCTACCTTAAAGGCTGGTCTTTACCAGCCGTTAAGGATTGGACCCGCAAAGGGACCTTGGAGGTATTTATGGTACCGCAATTTGCGGTACCGTAACTACCGCCGTAACTACCCCATTCCCATTTTTGCCTCCATTGAGGCCTATGGGGGCAAAAATGGGAATGGGGAAGGGCAAATGGTGAATGGGGAATTACCGTCCTGCCAACCTTGGAATGGGGCGGTAATTCTGCCATTCACCATGGCACAATCGGTAAAAAACCAGCGGCAACCATGGCGCTACTAGCGCCATGGTTACCGCCTGGGTTGTAATGACCCCCATAGTCCATCAATATGTATCTCATCCCCTCTCCTCCCCCTAAACCCTTATGATTATTCCTGTTCCTTTTACATCTGTAGGAATGTATTCAGATGTTCACATAATAATGTATTTGACTTCCCGAACAGGGAACTACCTGCAGAGATAATCAGTAATGTATAAAGAGGCAGAGCTGCTAAAGACTATGATTGGTTCTGCAAAGAAGCAATACAGACCATAAGACTGTGTGGCTACAAAACATGAGCCTGTTCAGAATGAGTAAAAGTTGACCTAGGCTTCTTGGGAACAAACACCCCAAATGTTATTCTATATGTATTTCTTAGAAAAATCACTTCACAGTTCTAAAAAATAAAATTTCAAGCAATTCTTTATAACGTTCTTATTTAAGAACAAGTAGAAACAGCCAACATGTGTTTCGGCAAACTTGTGGCCTTCCTCGTGGGATGCATTACACATTTAATTTCAACTATTTAAATTCCAGAACTATCACACACCATTCATAGGTCAAATGGACATATATTTCATGTACAATAATGCCAATTTGCATGTTGTGTGATACACGATTGTTTACATTCCAAAAAAATTATTAATTAAAAAACACAATTACAAAATTGATGGAAGAAAAAGAAAAATGAGAGGACAAGATAAAAAACAAGAAACACAAAATATATAAAGAACAAGACAAGAATAGAAAACAATGGACTAAATGTCAGTCCAATATTCCATTTTTCAAAACATGCATTCTTACTACAGGAACAGATTTCTTCCAATACTGAGTATACATCCAAACTTCAATTCTTTATACCATTTTACGTTCCCTTATAGGATTGCATAAGTGCAACAGTGCGAATAAGTGACCTGGTGTACCCCGGTCCCATGCCAACTGCATCAAATGCCATACCACATATTCCAAAGTGCTTCCTTCATGCTCTAAACCTCCCATTGCTTAATTAACAATCTATGTAAAAATGAAACAATAAAAAGGCACACCTTACGTGGACCGTATTCCTCTTAGTCAATCCAAATCCTCCAAAAAGATATATGAGCATGTGGCGATAGTCTGTACTCTAGGAATTCCTAGTATAAACACCACAACATTAAATTAGATGACCAAACTTTAAATACACAAGTTTAAAAGGTGATCTCCTGGTGTTCAATTACCATGTAAACTAAGTATAAACGTACCCAGATATTATTCTAGTATAGCCTTTGGGAGAAGGTGGAAAAGAGGTGTACAGGCGGCACAATATAGGTTTTAAAGAGCCAGGGAGAAAGGTTGGTGTGGGAAGTTTAGGGGGAGAGGGATACAAAGGTGCTCAGGATGTCCTGAGTTTTTACAATGAAGTGTGTGGCCAGTTCGTTGCAGAGGACCTGGTAGGGAAGTGGCGAGGAGGAGACTGTGGAAGGGTTGGCTAGTTCTTTACAGATTTGAAAGAGTTCTGCCATGTTGCTGGATGCACCCGAGACATGAGCTTGGATGTGGGCCCTTTTCCTGGAGCGGAATGAAAGTCTGTATTGCCTTTGGAGCAGGCGACAGGCCAGTTTGTCAGAGGGTGAGCCTGAGGTCTGCCACTTCCGTTCAATAGCTCTGCACTTGCGTTTGGAGGGCTGAAAGTTCAGAGTCATACCAGTTGTTACACTTGGAGGCATGTTTCAGGTGGATCCTCATGACTGGGGCAAGAATGTCAAGGGTATTAGTGATTGCAAGATGGAGGTTGCTGAGAGCAGAGTCAGAGGTAGAGTCTGTGATGAGGAGAGAGGAGGGGATGAAGGTAGATGTGAAGGCAGCAGCTGACACTCGTATCGGACAGATGATTTGTGAACGACGTTCGTAGGGCTGGGGGGGGGTCAGAGGGGTGAGAGGACCTAGGTGAGAGGGGAGGAGCGAATGGTCTGACCAGTGGAGGGAGAGTGAAAGGTCAGTGTGGTTGAAGACATTGAGAGTGTGTCTTGCCAAGTGGGTAGGACCAGAAGGGAGAATGAAGAGGGAAAGCGAGGTGCAGAGATCACAGAATAGAGTGGATGCCATGATTGAGGAGCCAAGGTGGATGTTGAAGTCACCCAGGAGAAGGATTTTAGAGGTGGTTGTGAGGAGAGAGGAGGAGAAATCAGCTCATTAGGAAAGAGAAACATGGTGGTAGCACCAGGTGGCCTGTAGATCGTGGTAATGGAGGTGGAAGAGATGACCAGCTTGCAAACCAAGGAAGGAGGAGTAAGGCTGGGTAGGTATGAGGGAAGAAGGGACACACTCAGAGAAGATCAGAGCAACTCCACTACCAGCATGGTTAGGGCGAGGCTTGGAGATGATCCTATAGCCATCAGAGAGAAGGGAGTCAAAAGTAGTGACTGAGTGGACATTGAACCACATCTCGGTAAGAGCAAAAATGTTGAGGGCAAGGTCTTCAAGGAGGAGGCAGATGTCGACAGAGTGTTTGATGGAAGAATGAGCATTAAGCATGGCTAGATTTCACTACCTTTGAAGGTTTTCTGAGGAAAAGTAAAGGGGCGTGGTACACCAGTCACAGGGGGGAGGCAGAGAGAGTGGAAGAACGAGTGGCAGGTGTGGAAAGGACGTTAATCAGCGATGCCAGGCACTGGTCAAAGAGGAGGGGGTTGGGTTGAGGTCCCTGAACCAAAATAGTGCCAGTGTGATAGACATTAATGATACACCTGGATGATGCAAAGCCCACCAAGAGTACTTCCCATCTAGTGCCACCATTAATGGGTGGAGATGTGAGAGGAGAGAGAGTAGAGATGAGATGAGGAGTCCATAGATCTGGTGAGGGGACAGAAAAGAGGATATCTCTGAAAGTCTGTCTCAAAGTTGCGCAGACATAGGTGTCTGCGATAGGTAGGCCAGAGTTAGTGGTCAGGATATCTTTTTGAAACATTTTTCTTCCAGACTTTGTGTCGAGAGGGAGGATAGGTGATAGTATAGCAATTAGAAAAGATAGGGGAGATGGTGAGTGTCATAGGGATGGTGGAAGATACGAGGAAGAAAGATGAGGGGCTGCACACCACAGTACTATCACAAACTCACCAGGCAGCCTAGTAGCCAAGAGAAGCAAGAACACAGATGCACTGGGAATACTTAAGTACTGCAGAAGGGTGCAGGGATGTTGAACAATACCCCAGGTTTCGAGTTTACACAAGAGACACAAAAAACAATGCAAAATGGGGTGCAGAAATGTTAAAAAACACACCAGGTTTTGAGTTTGCACAAGAGACACAGAAATGTGAAGAAACAAAGGAATATGTGAGATTAAGTAAGGCAAAGAAGGCACAGAAGCATAGGCACACCTTAGTTGAACAGTTATTAGTAGAGGAACAATGACAAGTTCAGCCAGGTATTCTGCCAGGGTGCGTCGAGATGCAAAGGCCCAAGATCATGGGATATCAGGCTGCCTGTCTGGAGACTGTTCCACAAAATGCAATAAAAAATGGGATGCAGGGATGTTAAAAAATAAACCAGGCTTCTATTATGCACAAGAGACACAAAATACAATGCAGAATGGAGTGCAAAGATGTTAAAAAACACACCAGGCTTTGGGTTTCCACAAGAGATACAAAATGCAATGCAAAATGTGGTGCAAAGATGGTAAAAAACACACCAGGCTTCGATTGTGCACAAGAGACGCAACATGCAATGCAAAATGGGCTGCTGAGATGTTAAAACACACCAGGTTTTGAGTTTGCACAAGAGACACAAAATGCAATGCAAAATGGGGTACTGAGATGTTAAACTACACCAGGGTTCGAGTTTGCACAAGAGACACAGAAATGTGAAGAAACAAAGGAATATGTGAGATTAAGTAAGGCAAAGAAGGCACAGAAGCATAGGCACACCTTAGTTGAACAGTTATTAGTAGAGGAACAATGACAAGTTCAGCCAGGTATTCTGCCGGGGTGCGTCGAGATGCAGAGGCCCAAGACCATGGGATATCAGGCTGCCTGTCTGGAGACTGTTCCATGATGTAATGCACGGGTGAAAGGAGGAGGATGCACTCCGAGTCCTCCAGGCACGGACAGGCACAGACAGGAGCCTTACTTACAGGGCATTGGTTGAGGGGCCGGCTTCCACCTGCGAGCATCCTGGATTGGCTCTTCAAAAAGGGCTAACCAGTCACAGAGGGGCACCTGCCTGGGCTGTGGGTGGCTCCTCTACATGAGGATGTGTCAACCATTTTGGAGTGGAGATTTGCCATGCATATTTCAATAGCCAAGTGGCTTCTTATACAGTTGTGCGCCTTCAATAACACATAGAAAGCATGTGCGTGTCAAGGTGAGGTTATGAAAAGATCACCAGCACAAAAGGTGCGTGTGCAGCGCTCGCCGTCCAATTTTTTTATTTTCTTTTTAAATTCTGGTTTTTGGTTCGACTGTGTTAGGGATCTGTGGACATGCTGCTCCTGCAGCGTCCACCGTGGAGATGGGGAAGATGCTGTGCACGAGGCATATGTACTGCCTTCAGTCAATGGAATGGCAGCATGGAGGCACAGACAGGGTCCTTACTTATGGGGCCTTGGTTGAAGGGGCCGGCTTCTGCCTGCCGGTGCTCCAGATTGGATCTTCAAAGAAAGAGCTACCCAATTACAGAGGGGCCGCTGCCTGTGCTCTGGGTGGCTGTTCTACACAATGATGCATCAGCCATTTTCGAGTGGAGATTTGCCATGCATATTTCAATAGCGAAATGGCATCTAATACAGTTGTACACCTTCGATAACCCACACAAAACATGTGCGCATCAAGGTGAGGTTATGAAAAGATCTCCAGCACAAAAGGCATGTGTGCAGCTTTTGTGGCCCAATTTTTCAATTTTCTTTTTAAATTCCCTTTTTTGGTTCCGCATAATAAAGCCCAGCAGGGCTTACCTTCAATCGTGTCAGGGAGCTGTGGATACGCTGCTCCTGCAGTGTCCACCATGGAGATGGGGAAGATGCTATGCACAAGGCTTCTGCACTGCCTACAGTTGATGTAATGGCAGCATAAAGGCACAGAAAGGGTCCTTACTTATGGGGCCTTGGTTGAAGGGGCCGGCTTCTACCTTCCGGCGCCCCCTTATTGGTTTTTCAAAGAAAGAGTTACCCAATCACAGAGGGGCAGCTGTGTGGGCCCTGTGTGACTACTCAACATGAGGATGCGTCAGCCATTTTGGAATGGAGATTTGCCATACATATTTCAATAGCCAAGTGGCTTCTAATACAGTTGTACGACTTCCATAACACAGGTGAAGTAATGAAAAGATCTCCAGATCTCCAGCAGAAAAGGTGCGTGTGCAGCACTCGTGCCCCAATTTACTTTTTTTTTTTTGGTTCAGCATAATAAAGCCCACTAGGGCTTAGCTTCCATTGAGTCAGGAAGGGTATACTGTGGAGATGGGGAACATGCTATGCACGAGGCTTCTGCACTGCCTCTGGTCGATCTAATGGCAGCATGATGTGCAATAGAGCCCTGAGGAAGTCGACAAGTTGGCCGAAACACGTATTGGTTGTTTATAAATCATTTCTTGACATTTTTTGGGGGGGGACTGGGAAGTGATGTTTCTAAGACATATATATATAGAATAACATTAGTGGTGTTTAGTTGCAAGGAGCCTGGGTCAACTTTTACATATTTTATTTACTGTGATTTAGTCACAAACTAACCTAGGATAGTACAGACCCACCCCCACAAGTAACCACTTATTCAATTATAGCAAGAGGAAGTGATACTTTTTTAATTCAATCTGTGTGGTGGTTATCTCAAGCTAGGAAGCCAGGAATAGTGTGAACCTTCTATTCCTTTTCTGAATGAGACTATTCCAAAAAAGTAACAATACAAGGCTGAAGGTTGTAGGAAGCAAATGATCCCAAATGATCCCAAGAGTGAGGCTACACCACATATGGCAAATCAACCACCAGGCATCAAAGTGAGGCTTTGCCTTGCTTGAAGCATTAAAAGATGATCATGTGGATTTGAAGTAATTGAGAGAAGTGAGTACTTATGTATAGTCATGTGACTCACCTGAAGTGAGAAAATATGTCAAGTGATCAGAATAAGTAGACATGAACAAATAGAAGATGAGACTCCACTAAATAATGTCTATCTATTTTACACTAGACAAATTAGTGTGAAAAATACCACACTCAATCTGCAAGCTCTGGAAACACTTTTCATCATGCATATTTATATTGTGTCAGATAGACGTATCTGTCTGTTCAGAAATCACATAAGCAATCAAGGAGCACTTACTTGACTATTTCAAGTAAATTTCAAACAGAATTTAAATTTCAAAGAAAACCAAATGTTATACCAATTAAAAAATAATACTATTGACATATTTGGAATTTTACCACAAATTCAACAAGTAGGTATTGGTTCAAATAAGTTTCTTGAAATTCATACGGAAGTTATAGATGCTATGACATTGAAAACATCACTAGGAGTACATAATGGGCCTCATTAAGTGTATGGCGGTAAGGCAACAACTGCGCCGGTATCGCTACCGGCACCGTTGTTACCATACCGCCATACTACGAGTTCTGCTCGAGGGTGCCCTTGCAACCACCTGGTCTGACCAGGTGGCCGTACCGGCACCCGCAAGCAGAATGGGGATCGGGAGCCCGGCAATACCGGCACCCACGAATGGGCAATTACCGGCCCTTCAACTCATAATGGCCCGGTTATTGCCCAATCGCGGGTGCCGGTAGCGAGTTTGGCGGTAGCCATGCCTGTAAAAGTGGCACAGCTACCGCCAAGCTCGTAATGAGGCCCAATGTCCAGGTTCCATCTGTGAAATTGAATTGTACACTAATGTTAGACGTGGTGCACCAATCAATGAGCATCAACATAACTCAAAGCTTTTCGGGTTTATTCAAATCCTTCTTCCGAAGGTGAAGACACTAACTACTGTAGGAAGTTCTAGAAAATATTGAACAAAGCTAATCAGAAAATAAGAAACTGGAATATCAAAACGTGCAATTGTAGAAACAAATGTAAAATAACTGACCTTTTGAGAAGTAAAATAGAGTGCACTTTTGAATGTAAAGCTATATAATCCAAAACATGTATTTTTTACAATTACTTTATCGTATGGAAATTAGGTCGCAGCATAAAACAGAGGTTGCCAGGACAAGTTTTTCTCAAATCAAATAGTCAGTTCACTTAACATAGAATGTGTTGTGCAAATAGTGATCTTTTTTGCTTAGCCTAATTTGTACTTTATATTGTACAATGAGCCTGCAGTGAAAGCTGTGGGTTGTTGTCTGTAGGATTGTTGGATGATGGTCACACAAGCGCATCCTTACTTTTGAGCCACATCATGCTAATACCAGAGTCTTACTCCACTATCAATAGCTCACCTGCTACTTCAGGATAAAAAAACATTTGACATTGCACAGACCAAAACCTGTAAAGTTTACAATTAATGTACTTAAAGAAGTTTGACCGATTCATGTAATAACTATAGATTAAATATTAAAAGAATTATAGCAAACAAAATTATTTCATTATAATGACAGAAAAATACAATTGGTTTTATTCTACAGGAACTACTCAGATTAATACTTTCCTTACCTATCATAGCCAACCCCCAGAATATTGATATACATTGAGGAATCAACATTACAACCTAATTAGTAAACAAACTTGCTGAGGAAGAGAGAAACATGTGTTGGTTAAGGCATTAGAACTTCCACGATATGTATATATTTAGTGGCTGAAGTTTATTACCTACATGTCAATATGTCAATAATTTTACAGAATGTACTATCCTTACATGCTGAGTATATGCCAAAGTTTCTTTCATACAAAATTATTCTCAGTGTTACAATAAAACAGTGTCAGGTGCACTAATCATTCCTTAACTCCCTTTTTTGTATCATGTTGTTCAATTGCGGTGAAGCTCATCCTAGTAGGAAAGCTGATGAAAGTGTTGTTGTCAAGACACTGATAAGAAATGTTGTGCTATGGTTTGGACTGCCAGTGAGAATCAATAGTGATTGAGGTGCTCACTTGAAAGAGAAAACCGTTCAGGAACTCTGCAATATTTTACAGATTTAGCAGAAACTCTATTTCCTGTATCACCTACAACCAATGGAATACAATGTAACAAATCTCTTCTGAAGCAGGCCTAAAGTGGCCTGATTTATTATCACTTTCTCTAATGAGCTTGCGATTTATCACAAATATGAGCGCTGATGACATTCGTACGTGCAGATCAGTGTGTTGGCCTGAATCAGCTCCTGTTCTGCTGGCAAACACTAATATGCACCTGTTGAATGATACTTTGTTGCTGTATTGTTGGATTCTGACCTAAACTGTTAGGTATATCTGCCAAAAGAGACCAAGACACATTGTAACCAGCAGAAGCAGGGGGAATCCCCCTGCTTCTGCTGGTGTCTTAAAGGCCCATTGGCATTTTAATTGCCCAACTCACAGGTGGTGTGGGCCTTTTAGAAAACTGTTAGTATGGAATCATGTTAGTCACTGTAAGAAAACAGAGCCACCACAGGATGATATCATTGGTTATTCATAATGCACTTAATACCGAAGAGGTTTCTAAGTGGACCCAGGATTTGAACCTTTGTTGTTCTGCATCGTCATGCTTCCCAGATGCGCCTGTTGCCACTGAGCTATACTACCCGTGCTGTACCTGTTATGAGCAGTCACTGCCAAAGATAATCCTAACTTGCCTTGGTAGAGGTGAAGAGCAATTTTTTTGGGCAAGGGGGCATATGTGTAAATGCCTCTTGGGAATGCTGCTCTAGTTTTTATTTGGGACTTTTCCCATCGATGTCACCTTGACTCTAGGGCCAGGTGCAGTCAGGCTGCCAGGCACTACAGAAGTAGTTACCTAAAAAGTGGGAGACAGAGGCTCTTTCCAAACTCACACAAAAAGAAACATAACATGGTAGCAATGTGGCTCCAGCACCACAGCATGGCCTTCCTAGGTTTTCTATCACCCAGATAAGATGATATGGGTGGACTACGTCCTTATGAACCACTGTCCTCTTACTGCCTAACTCACCTCTATTTTACTCTCAAGTGGCAGCAATCTCTTGACCTCTAGCCTTGTTTTGCAATAGCCTTCTCATGGCTTTGCTGGTATCCAGTTTTGTGGGTCTCCGGGCGATAAACTTCCTGCGACTTTTCCGGTATCTCTTCTTCTTCCTCCGTACGTGCTTCTTGGTATGCTCCAGGAAACCCTTGGTTGGTCAGCGTTCCTGAGCTCGATGGCGTTCTACAGGCTGCATGCCAGCCACATACTATCTGTGACCTCCGTCTCCAGGCAATGCTGGTTCTGGGAGGCAGTGTCAACTCTCTGTGTTTTCTCCCCTGCCGTTCAGCTCTACGCCTGGGAGTCTCCCTCTCCAGGGCAGGATCTTGGTCCATTTGTATTCATCTTTGAAACAAGAGGTAACAGGTTTCTGAATGTCAGATGTTCTGTTAAGAGGAGAACTAGACAAACAAACATGCTTTACGAGGGGTAATGTGCTTCTGATTATAAAAGATTGAGTCCGAGGAGAGTAGTTCAGCAGTGATGTCAGTAACACAAAAAGGTCCTAATGCATTTCTAACTTTTGTGGTCCCAAATATACACAGAGAGTACAGATTTTACAGGGGTTCTCATCCTTTCCTGCGCGTCCTCGACCCCCGAGGGGGAGTCACTCCCAGTGAGGGCCTGCTTGCCCAAACCCCTTGAGACGGCCTTGTGGAGCATACTCACCTGCCTAGCCTCACAAGAAGGTTGTGACTTATTGAAACCGAAACGTCAGTGATCCACGTGGCAGAGTTCCAAGGACCACGTTGAAGGACCTCACCAAATTTTCTCTATTTTTTCATATACATCGACCAGTCTCTCTTGGTCATTGACCAGTCTCTTTTGGTCATTCCACAAACACTAGGTGCAAATAGACTTAACCTCACAAGTCTTAGCGGTTCATACCAGTGGGCTTATATGCCAGATTCCGGGTACACGTAACCCGGATAGCTTACAGATCCAACATCTTAGTGTTGGCCCAAGTGCCCGGAAAGAGACATAATTACTTATAACACCAGGAACGTGTAGGTGCATTAATATGCACTAGATATAGGGTCCACTCACAATGGTTTATTGATTCATTTTTGTATTAAATAATGCAGTTACAAATGTGATGTTGCACAAAACAGGAACAAATGCCACAATTGAGACTAAAATGAAGTAATATTTTTCCTGATCCCTTTCTGTTTATGTTATTTGTATAGGCACATCAAACTGATATGTTTCCTGTCTGCTCTTTATTTGTTGTTGACTGTATACTCACTGATTGATGTTTGCATTTAGTCACTAACTTTATGTTGGTTCTACAATAAAGTGAAGGTTGTTTTAACATTTCTAAGAAAAAAATGAATGAAAGCTACATATCTAGCCAAAATAATTAAAAGGCGTATGTAGACCAATCTCAGTAGTTGGATGGTTCTTCCCCCAGCGACACGTATGAGTTAACTGTTGATCTGGTTGTTCAGCAAGGTTTAAATAATCACTGCAAGAAGTTGTTGCAGGAATTAATTTTTGAGGACAGGACTACTCTCCGTTTGTATATACTAGCCTCAAAGTGGTGCATCCCTCTTGGGGAGAAAGGACAAATAACCTGGATTCAATGCTCTGTTTCAAGATTGTATTCCTGGGTTTGGGGTGCCAGTGAGTATCAACAGGTATAGGGTGACCGATTCTACACGAGTAGGATCCTCTGCACTTCAGGTAGGTTCCAGCACAAGTTACTTTAGTCAGATTGAGTCAGTTACATGAAGATGTTACAGAGATAACCACTGGCTCCCATCACCCAGGCAGGAGCTCTCCAACTGGCACAGTATGGAACCATCACTCCAAGCATTCGCTCACTCACAACATAACAGTCTGTCTGACACACCAACTCCCTCTTACATCACCAAGCACCTGCATTCATGCCATGCAAAATACAACACATCTACCTTCTTTCCAAATCACATAACATCACAACAAAGCAAATCACAACAAATCTCCTCAACTCACAAAACATAAAAATCCTTCACACACTTAACCATAGGAGGAAAACATATGGGGAAACACTCACACAGTGCACTTTTTTAGTGAAAAGTGCATCTAAGAAATAGGTGGTCGCAGGGTGCCCCCCCTAACTACTCTACCCACACTATGTCAACATACATATCAGCCACTCTCACTAGTCGGAAGGTGTCCCCCTTTTCTGCTCAAAATGCATAACTTTTATCTCTATCCCCATATCTTTGACTCTACCATGACCATCTGTACCAGTGACCACGCCTCACACTGGAGGAGTAGTCCCACACAATAACATACACACACAGAACGCATGTTGGGCGCAGTCCGAAACCAGTAACCACTCCTCACACCGGAAGAGAAGTCCCATACCATACATACCTCACTCAAACACTTCTCAAATGGTAAACACTACCCAATCTTGAAATGCCTACACAATGGCATTTAACATTTTGACATTGTCCTAAAAGTCCACAGCTTGAAATAGCTTTTAACCTGAAATTCAACTAAAGAGGTTAAACTAACCCATACTCTTAACTCTCAACAATTTTACTTAAAAATCCCTTAACATGTAATGGCAATAACGTTCATAACCTAAAAGTCCATAGCTGAACACAGCTCTAAACCTTAAATTCCTCAAAGCAAGTTAGACTAGAAGACTCTCTCACAATCACCATTCACTCCAAACGATCATAGCTCTTACCAAGTACAATAACTAAAATTCCTCAAAGTGGTTGAACAACAAACATGTACACATTCAGCTGTGACTAGCCCTCCACATTCTCTGCGCCATTAACACACATTGCCAACCATTTCCTCAATAAAATACTTGCTGTGCAAAACTTTTTGTACGCATTACACATAAAATATCACACTCTCATTGAATACATATATTGTTCTTAGCATGCCAAATGAATTACTTCACCTTAACTTCCTCACAAACCATGGTATAGAGAGCATACATATTATACAAAGGATATTAGCCATGCGTTACACACACTGCTTGTCCTTCTTCCTCATGAACTTATCACAGCTGCTTTGGCGAGAAAGTGTGCATTAGTCTTACATCCGGCACAGTACCCTGACTTCAACAAGCCACCATTTGCTTGGAGCCGCCAGCACGGCTCACTAAGCTTCTGTCCCTCTTCTTCTGATATAATTTTCTTGCCCATTTCACATATCGACCACAACCAGTTCCTTTAACAGCTGCACACAGTCAATCCGGGTCACCAACTCCTCTGTTTCCCCCTTCAACATTCGCTTCCTATATTTGGCGTAATAACTCAGCATGGCGCTTCAATGCCATAATGTCCTTTATTCATTCGAGAAAACCTGGAGGCATTCCCTATCGATCCCGCGTACTCCTTTATACATGTCGCAACAGGAAGCAAACTACCCACTGTTTTTCATTGACTGCTCTGAGGTCTGCAACAACGTGAGGTCATCACGCTCAGCAATGTTGCTGAGTCCTCTCATTTGCTTGCTCTCAGTGAGCCCACGGTAACTAAATGGAGTGAGAACGAGAAAAGTGTCCCACTTCAGAATTTTATGGCTTCACCATCACAGCCAGCGGAGTCATGACATCACTACTCCAGAACACACCTCAGAGAGCCACAGAGCTCCGAAGCTCAAACAGTCAGCTCCCACCTCTTTACCCCTGCACAGCTGGTAAGTGGGAAATACTTTCCCCTTCACACACCAAGAACATTCCACTTTCTGAGGGACATAGCCAACACATCCCATCCTTGTTGCCAGTGAAATAAAGTCCATTAGCTAGAGGCCATCAGATGTGGGTGCTATCGTCAATTAGGGATCTGTTTTGGATGGCGCATCCCCAAAATGGTTCCTTCTATAGTTCAACAGTGCCATTTACTGCAGACCTTTCGTTACCGAGCCCTTGCCAAGCACCGGGCTCTGGCACTCAACATTACATACTCTTCTTCCAGTGTGTCTACATCTTTGGCTATACTTCCTCTCCTTGGCTCTTTTAAGATTCTGCACGCTGCTTCCACATCCTGTGACTTCTAATGGAAACACAGAATTCCCTTATCTTACAGGGATGCAGCTCCCCTCGCTCCCTTCTCTTTTCCCTGTGCCAACTAATTGGTCAGCTTTCCCTTTCTTAGCCCTGGGTGATGGGACTCACTTGTGGGGGCAGTGTTTCCTTTATCCTCTTCTCTGCTCCCCCCGCAGCACACTGGTCACCATAAACTTCTTCTCCTTCCACATAGGTCTATCTCCAGGCCTCACACAGAGACCAGCTCATCACCAGTGAAATGAAGTAGGATCCTCTGCACTTCAGATAGGTTCCAGCACAAGTCACTTTATTCAGCTTAAGTTAGTTACGTGAAGATGGTACAGAGATAACCACTGGCTCCCATCACCCAGCCAAGAGCTCTCCAACTGACACAGTATGGAACATTCACTCCAAGCATTCCCTCACTCACAACATAACATTCTCTCTGACACATCAACACTCTCTTTTACATCACCAAGCACCTGCATTCATGCCAAGCACAATACAACACAAACTAATCTAGGACCTATGTTAAATAATGAACATCCAACAAAAGCTTCATTGTCCATATAACCCTCAATCAGCAGCGCTAGTAGAATACCAAAATGGAATCCTGAAAGGGAAAATATCTAGACTATGGGCAATGACTGGCTTTGTATTAATCAGTGGGTTTGTTCAATGCAGAACCACATGAGGGGCTGACACAGACACCTAGTAGGAATCTGGAATATCTCTAAATGTGCTACATTTTATAATACTGATACATAATAGGCACCATATAATGAGGCACCTTTGCCCATTGATGGGCTTCCAAACAAACGTATAGCATGGAATTAGCATCAATGCATATCACTCGTAATGGAAATATTCAGATTTTTGAAGATAGACTGACACCAGGCCATTCTAGTGAGATTGGAGGTTTCTATGGAAATTCCCAACAACTAAGGCTCTCACTAAATAGTAGTGAGCTGAAGAGCTACTGGAGTTTGGTATTATTCACAGATTTCCAATATCCCTGAGGAACTGAGGAAGCGCTGAGAGCACAACATGTGTTGGCACTGGGGTACTAAACAATTTTAAATTATTAAATAAATCAGTGTAATTTCATTGAAATTAGACTCTCTTACAAGGGGGCAACCCTCTCCATACCAGTTTCAAGGATTGTTGTGAAACAAGTAGAAGGTTCTGATTTTATGAAGTTGATCTGAAACAGAGGAAGTAACTCGGAAACACATTCTTGTGCAATATAGCTAGCACAGAAATCTGCTAGCCCCTTTTTACCAGTTCCTTCTTCAAAGTAAAACATTACTTGTCTATGTGTTCACCAGTAAATCCAAACTTAATTTGAAACCATATATAACATTGATATCTTGTAAATACATATAGGATTTATTGGGAAAAATCAAAGGTGCACATAACGAGTATCCTGTGTTAACAACAAACTGCAATCTTTGAAAATAATTTACTGCTATTGACTTGTTCAAACACATGCATATCTCCTTTGTCTAATAGACTATCTGATTTTTAATCAAAACAAAATAGTCTATTTATTGATGCAAGCCGTGCATCAAAATCTGTCGCAACAGAGTAGGTATAAATGGAAACCAAAACTTTGTTATAATTCTTTAACCAAATTGCTCAATACAGTGTTGTGTTTTCTCAACAAATATATGAACAGAGAATTCTAACCAGGAAAATAGTGTCTCTGGTGAGCCCGCATCTCCAATTCAAAGTGTGTATAGGTTTTCATATGAAGATGTTGTATCCACAGGCACTAACGTATTTTTGCAGAGATCAATACTTTGGATGTCCATTTCTAGCTGTGAAGCTCTGTCCATTTGGTGAAAGCTGTTAGCCACAGCTTCATAAAGAAGCATTACAACAGGTACCTTAGGAAAGAAATGGTGAGTAACCAGTTTCCCTCCACCAGATTCTCTGCAGAGGTGAGCCTTTAGAAAATGGATATCTTTTTGTCTTTTTTTGTAAAACAAATTATTTGTACAAAGTACAATTGATCATCTATCCCCTTGGTACAGGAACATATCGATGAAGAATTAGAACTCACATGTGTGCTCCTCCAGGTCTGTTGAGTGAGGAGATACCACAATTGTGAAAGCTTTCAATAGACACAGGTTCCCCAAAGCCACATAAAAGGATAGAGTGATTGAAAAACATTTCAAAGAGGAAATGCTGGTTTAGAGTGGCCTTGTTTAGGGTCATTAACTACCCAGGAGTATTTGAAAACATATGAAGACTATGGGCCACATGCTCATAAGTAGCACAGAGAAAGGAGTGCAGAGAATACGCTCATTTCATTTGTGCTAATGTGAAGAGGGCCGGGACAGTGGTGCAAAGATGCACCATCCTGCCCTCGTGCACATGATCACTAGTGTATAACAGATCCCCAGCAACCAAGCGGTTCACTGGGATTGGCCCTTAAATGTTCTGTCACTGTGGAATGCTTGAAAAAAAAAGCATTTCCATCCCTGTTTGGGGGATGGAAATGCAAGTGTAACAGCCACAGTTTAAACCGAGACTGTCACACTTAAAACAATAAATCATGACAGCGTTGTTTCAATAGGCACAGGTGGGGCGACACTCCTTTATGGCATTTAAACGTGTATTTTGTTTGTGAATTTGGGATGCACTTTTAAAATGCAAAGAAACGCATCTGGTATGCACGAGAAAAAGGGAGGAAAAAAAATGTGCCCATCCACATTCCCTTTAAGAATGGGCCTGATAGTGCATCTCCAATAAATGTTTTGAGAATCTGTCCCCATGTCTTTTTGGCATCTGCAACCTGACCCTACTTTGCCAGTTGCAGGATTTCAGGATGTAACACTTCTGACTGACCACCAGGAAACCTTGAAAAACATGGATGTATTTTTCATAGTCGTCACATTTCTTGTATGGCTCCCTTGGGGAAACAAAGCACACAGATGCATGTTCCTCTAAATCGACTAAGATTCATAATTTCCTGATCATTTGTGTTTTTGACTTTGTAAAACATAAATTTACTAATCTTTGTCACACAAACAGATAGATCAGCCCTAACACATACATTGTCTCACACACACACACCTCACCACACTAAAATTTGTGCATATTTGGATTTGGGAAGTGGGTCATGCGTGACACAGTTCGTTATTAGGTGAATTCGACTGTAAGCTTATGGGAGGCGCTATTACGGCTGGCGCAAATACCACTGGCGAAAATAGCACCGAAAATGCCCAAAACTGCAGGCGCATTTAACCTCCAGCTCAGAGTTTAAGGTGAATACATCCAGCTGGGGCCATATTTTGGATTGGGCAGAGTGGTGAATGCAGCGGTAATAGCATCACTGTTGCACTTTCCCGCTCCGCCCAGCCCCTGATGAAGCTGTTTGTCTTTTGGCAAGAAAAAGGGTTCCCCAAGGCACAGAATGGGTTGACCCAGAAAAGAATAGGTACTAATTCAGCAGGTGAGGAATGGCAGAAGGTGCTAATGGGGAAAGGAATAAGAGTGAGAGGAAGAGCTGTTAAAGGAGCAAGGGATGGGAGGAAGAAGAGGGAAACTAGCGTGTCATGGATGTTTGAGAACAAGAGAGTGACGTTGATGGCAAGCTGGTTGGAGGAAATTGAATAAAGATGAGGGCCTACATGACATGTAGTAGAGAGTTTGCAAATGTTTGCAGAAGTGGAATTGAATTAAGGAGATAAGATCAGTGACGTATCTGGAATTGGTTTTGTCTAGTGCAGTAAAGAGGGCAGAGAAGGCCTCTTTAAAGTATGTCAGAAAGCAATCATGTGGTTTCTAAGATCATTCATCTGAGGGGCGATCTAGGGCTGTGGCTAGGCCCAGTTGAATTGGCCAGCCTTTCAGAATTGACTGGTGTGGCTTGACGCCTTATGTTCACATCGTTGGGTTCTTTCCTCGAGCATTTCTGGCATCCATGTTCTCATGACTGCCTGTGCCCATGATTGTGGGCTAGATTGTGGCCACTGGTGCCGGTTGTGTGGGAGGTGGCAGTGCCACTGGGAATGACAGTGACTGCCATATTCTGGACTTGCCGCTGACCACCTTGCCTTGCTCACTTCACCCACCTGTCTCCCTCAATTCTATGACATCCTTCCCACTTGACTTTTGTGCTTGTCCTGTTTTAGCCGTTTGGCAAGGATTGTTACAGGCACAGCAGAGCAGCAGTGCAGGGACTGGCTGAGGGACTTCAGCCAGCAGCCTCCTCTCCCAGGTGAGTCATACTTGTGAACAAGTATTGAGATTGGAGCTGGTAGTATATGAATTTGACCAATTCAAGGCCACAGTTCGTTTGGTTTTTAATCCTTTTCAATCTTCTAGATTTTCTGATTCCAATGTGATTTTAAGATGAAATCTCGCACATTTTGCACTGTATATAATGCATTTGCACTTTCTTTTTGCATGTGCATTGCATTTTGCACTTCTCTTAGTTGAAATATTGTACGAAGCGTGATAAAGTGCAATGTTTTTCTAGTTACCCTCCAGTAAAGTAAAGTAAAGTCTCCTCCTTGAGCAAATTCGAACAAAATGTGTCTAGATGGCAGGAAAATTACCACTAGCAAAGCCCTTCTCAGTAACACCTGGAGTCAAGACAAGAAATTCAAGATAGCTTCTCAACCAAAATAAAGAACCATCAATCTGCAGTCACCAGCAACAGGCTGAGGATAGCTGACAATACTGGAAGTATACCCAAGAATGTGGTCTTAAAAGCCATTCCAGGCAATTCCGTCCCAGAATTCAGCTTGAGTTGTATCACTCAAAAACCTTTGATTGACATTGTGAATGTGCTTAAACCCACAATGTGTTAGTGATATATGCTGTGCAATAATCATCAATGACTCTATTTTATGTCTATCTCCCCTAATTACTAGTATTGTTAATGTATGCATTAACTAGTTTGTATGACCCTGGGAGCCTCAAGGAGGTATGGATCACTCCTGTTGTGAAAAAAAACTACTCTGGATCCTTAGGCTTTTGGAAGCTACAGGTCAATCACCAATGTTCCATACTTATTGAATATCGTTGATAAGGTTGCCTCATTGCAGCTTCAAGAGCATGTGGGGAAAAAACAACTTGCTTGGTATACGTCAGTTCGGCTACCGTGCAATGTATGGCACAAAAACAGCAATGCTGGACCAACGAGCAAACCTGTCGAAAAGTGTCTATAGCGCAAGTTCACACTTCTTATGTTGCTCGACCTTTCCACTGTGTTTGATCTGGTCGATCATCTTGTTGCTAGAAAGACTGTATAAACCTGTCAATTTTTCTGAGTCAACCATTGCCTGTTTTGCCTCATTTCTTGGTTCCAGATCAGCAAGATTAGCAATGGGTGGATTCCAGGCCCATCCAGAGATATTATCCTGTGGCGTTCCTCAGGTTGCCTGTCTCTCGCCTCAATTGTTAAATATATACATGCATCCCCATTTAGACCAGCTGGACAGCATCAGCATCAAATATACCAACTATGCCAACGATATTCAACTGGTCCTTGTGTTCTCGGGTGACTTTGACATGGACTCCATTCCCATTAATGATATATACAATGTGATAAAGGAATGGTTGTCCGCAAATTCCTTTGCACTGAACAAAGACAAAATTGAGGTGATGATTGTTGACTACAGTCAGAGAATAAAAAGATTGGACCCAAGGTATTGCCACTTCACTATATCCATTAGTGTTATTCCAGTAAATCCCTTTGTCAAAACACTGGGTGTCATTCCTCGATAACGGATCTAAAAACATTTGACCTAAAACATTTGACCTTTTTTCAGTCAAATTGAATTGAATTATATATATATATATAATATATATGGGGGTGGGGGTAAGGGTATAGATTAGGTTGAGGGGAAGTTGGGGGGGCGGTTGCGGGGATCTCCCCCCACATGTTAGACCGAAAGAAAATTCAAATAGATTTAAACAAATGTGATTAGGTCAAATGTTTTAGGTCAAATAGAACCAAACCTACATCATAGACTCTGGGCTAACAAGAAAGCAACATGTTAGCCATGTCAATATGTCCTGTGCCTATGTTAACAAGCTGCTTAGACAAATTAAACCATACTTATCTTCTGATCAACTCTCCCCTTTGGCTACAGCACTTGTTAACTCTTGGCTTGACTATTGTCTCCTGGCCGGCACATCCAAACGTAATCTGACTAGCCTCTGAATTGCCAAGAATGGGGCAGTAAGAGCTGTTTGCAAACTGGGTCCATGGGACCATGTCTCATACTCAAGGAAAGCACTGCATTGGCTCCATTTTAGCCAATGCATCACTCATAAAATGCTCACTCTGACTTGCAAATACATGGTTGACAAGGCTCCTCTGTACCTCAAGAACGGGCTGTCTAAGGAAACTATGGGCGTACCTTTCACTCCAGTAGGGCCAATAAACTTTTTGTACCTAGACACAATTTTAAAAATATTGGTGGCACCTGTTTTTAAGTGAATGCTACAACCTTATGAAACTCTCTGCCCGCTCAAATTGGGAATCTTTCTTGCGTCTCTAGCTTCAAGAGAGCATTAAAAACATACCTTCTTAATTCCAATGATTCATTTTTCTTTCCTTGTCCGCCGATTTCCTGGCTTGATCTCCCTTCTTCTTGTTTGACCAGGCTTCTGTCTTCCTGTGCACTGAGGCCTTTGGACATGTTGCGCATTATAAAAATAAAATAATAATAATACATTGTAAACTCCTTTGCCAGATGTATGACCTGCAAAGCAAGTCAGTAGAGGGTAGAGTTGCAGGTTCCCCTGTATCCCCTTCTGCTTAGCCTCCTCTCCCAGTGCAACTCCAGCTGGTCTGCTGGTTTTAGCTACTGACTCTCTGGTAACACTGTCCATTTTCTAAGCAAATAGAATCAATCATGGAGAGTGGTCATCTTCCCCAACATTTGGCCTGGTCTTTGAGTTTATTTAAATCAGCCAATTAGTTCAGTCAAAAAAGAATCTCAATATCCGTGCTTACATTGATAACCAAATATTTAAATCAAAACTCTCTACACATTTTAGGAGTTCTCTACAGGGGTAGGAAAGCAGTCTGTTAAAGGAATCATCTCAGACTTGTGTTTACAGATCCATTATATGTATTAGAAAATCGTCCTCATATAACAATACAAACACCCCTTGTGAGTGGTAGAAAGACCCTTTTAGCATGGAACTCCCTCAAGAGTGCAGGCATGGCACCCATCATGCCTCTCCTTTGCAAAAATAATGACATCAAAATCAAATCATTATTTCATACCCTTGGTAGAAGCAGGATACATAGAAGCTTGTCCCTAGATAGGAAGGTACCACCAACCAACATACTCTACAAACTGAGAATAGAAAGGGACATTCAATTGAGTTTAATGCCTTTTCCGAATCCAACATGATGGATACTTCATGCACTGCTGACTCAATGGGATGAAGAAGCATGAGCAATCTCTTAAAATTGTAGTTTGTGGCCCACCCGGGAATCAAACCAGACATGTCAAACAATGATATTTTAGGTATTCATGTAAGCAGCGTATTAGACACAAGCCTGGCAAATATCTTATTTTCTATATTTATAAAAGACATTGGACAATGAGAATTGCAATGGTGTGGTGGATAAATGAGTTTTAACAGCAGCATTACCAAGTCGTATCAAGTAGATTGCAACAAAGGACCCATCTCTAGGGGCTGATTAGACATTGTCAGAAGGTGGGTAATCAACAATTCACAAAAAGTTTTCCAAAATCTAACAACAACTCATCAGGTCCCACAGCATTACACCAGGGAAGCCATCTATAGCCGCATGTATTTTATCCTCAGAGATAGGACCACTTAAAGCCTCCCTCGTATGCTCTTCAAACCAACACAATAACACCTATCCGAAAAGGGAGTGCTCTGAGTCTCTGAGGCAGTGATTCTAAAACAGTATAAGCATGGATAGCAAAAAATGAAAGTCTCAGTTATCCCACCAGCTCTCCTTTACGCACCACAATCATCCCTAATTATCTGAATGTAAATCAAGCAACTCCGTTTATAAAGTATATTCCCTAAATCTCCCCACCAGAACTTCCCTCAGTAGCTACGATTCAGAAAAGCCTCATCATTTTCCAATCCTTCGTTTTGATGTCAAAGACTTGGCAAATGTGGATTTTCTTTAAACCTCCAGTGCCCATCTAAAGAGCCCTAACAAAGGGACCGCATTTTTAGCCACCACCGGATAATGTTCCATGAGAGCTTGAGGGAGAATCTTACACACCCCGGCCAACCGAGCCACTCTCTCTGATAACAGTAGCAAACCTATTCCGATGAAAAAGAATAGAAGGGAAATTGCTGAACAGGACGGCATGACACCATATATCCCTCAATCCCAAAGTCTCCTGTCACTCGGTTCTACTAGAACGACTAGATCTATCCAAGGAAGAGGTGAGAGTAAAAATCACACGCCACAGGATATGGATTAGATAAATGCATGCATACACCAAGGAACCCATTAAAAACGTCTGTGCCATTGAAGTTATGACCATGAAAATGACATTGACTTCCCTTAGCACGCCGGCAACGAACATAAAATAAAAATGTGGGTCAGGGGTCATTGTTTTAAAATGTATAAATCAGCGAATGTGTGTGACTGGAGATCTAGCAGTGGCAAGCCCAGGACCTTGCAAGTGACCCCTGATTAGTCACTGTTAAATGCGTCTCCTGCAAAAACCAAGGTTACTAAGATGTTTTCTGAGGAGATACACGTCCTTGTCTATGTGGGATGGTTAAAACCTCTAAATTTTCATAACATTATCCGAGGTTCAACACGCCTAGGCTACCCATGACCATAAGACCCAATTAAATTACTGATAATCCTAACTAAAATAGTATTCAAAGCCTTTAGTCGACACATCTGTGACCTAAAACATCAAAAGCAAACAACCATGCCTCCCCAACCCCATCAACAAACAACAATTCCATTGACCCAAAACCCACCCATTTTAGCACAGCAAACCCTTAGCACAATGAATGGATTTTTTTTTTTTATTTTTTTTTTTATTCAAACCGTTGTTTTATTAGTTCGATCAACAAACTTTTACAACATTTTTTTAAAATATATTAGAATATATTTTCTTCTTATTGAAGATTTAAAACACTTTTTTCTATTTAATAGTTTTCCATTTGCTATAGCCCATTGGTTGGGTCTATTAAAGTTCATTTTTAATATTCTATTTCTAACATGTATAAGCAATTCATTAGTTATGCATCGTTAAAGATCCTTATATTTCCATATTATTGTTAGATCTTCATACAACAAACATTCATATCAATTTGTACTAAGACAAAAATTCATGCATAGACTTAGAGAGCTGGTAAAAGATGTAAGGTTACATAAAAGCTGCATTGATTTCAAAGTTTCCCAAGATAAACAGATGATATGCAATTACAGTGCTAATATCATTAACACTGCGCTTGCTCATTTTTCATTTGGAATAACTTCTCTAGTTCATTGTCTATAGACTTTAAAAGTCGACATAGGGCTAGAATAAAACTTGTTCGAGTCCCCCACATACAGTCAAGCCATAGCCATTCCCTTGATGCATCAGTTGATGCACAGTAAGGTGTAATTGTGGATGGATTCACTCCTACTAAAACATTCCAACAGGACAAAAACCGAACAGGAAAAGAAAGAGTCTCATCCATGATATGAGAACAGATGTAACATGTTCATTCCCCACAATTTTCAAAAATGATGAAGGGGTCGAAACCCCCAAATTACTTGGAGGGTTAGTGCAGTCTATCCCGTTGGGATAAACCGCGATGCATGTCCAGGAAATCAATGTTCTTCTACAGTGATTGAAATAATTGAGCTTTGCCATTACATTAAATCCAAGTCCTGCTTGGGTAGAAAATTGAGAAATTAATCTGTCTGTCCATCAGGATTTTCCTCACGATCTGAGAGAAGCTTGAACAGCAGCAGTAAAGTCATTGTGAATAGCAAGCGCAACCTCCGGTATTGCAAATTACCCTTTCTTTCAGTTAGTTTCAGTAATGTTTCTATCCCTATAATGAAGGATCATTACAATTATTGGGTGAGATAGGGCCCTTGCAACTAGCGAAGGGCCCAGTGACGCGTGGGCATGCTCTCGTTTGCAGAATGAGGAAATGTGATGTTCTGGTGCTGTGTCTTCATGAACAGCTCTGTGTTCCTGGCCCCATCAGAATCCAGTGGCCCCAAAAATGCAGATATTAGTTCATGACAACCTTCACCCTATCTCCACTTTCTCAGCAAATATTAATTTTCTGAAAACTCTATTTTCTCTAGAGCTAGATAATGGTTTTTCTGTTCATCCTCCAGATCAGAGATTCTCTGTACCGCCACTTTTAAGCCTGAGCCATGGTTACCCAGCCTCACTTGCATATGATCCATTCTGCGCGTTGTTCTATTCACTTTAGAATCTAGCCCCGCAATACCTGCTTTAAGCTCTTATCTTTCATAACTGCCCTACAAGGTGAGGAATTGTTCATGGTCTGAGCTTAAGGCAAAAGCATCCATCCCTGGTTTTAGGACCTGCCCTTATCAAACAAGAGGTGGGCTTGTGATTTCTTATGTTTCCCACTACCCCCCTTCAAGAAAACACAAAGTGCTTCCCTGAAACTGTATGAAATAAAAAGCAGCAGAAGAGTGGTGTATGTGCAGATTTTAGCAGCCCAGGTGTTATTCATTCATTTCTTCATTAATTTCACCATTTGTATAGCAGGTTCAATGGTTGGAGTTGAAAGGAAAGAAGGTCCCCTGGGCTAACGTCAAGACTTAGTTGATGGGCATAATGCTACCTGCGTCCTGGCACCTGATTTGTCGGGGAAACAGAACTCCAATGTTCCCAGGGGATTAGTTCTTGGATGGTGTGACAAGCCTTGTTTTGTGATGGTGCTGGTGGTTGGTTGTTAACCAAAGGTTGTAGCTGTTAATTATTTGAGGTGTTGGCTACTTGAAATAATGTAGAAGGGACTCCTGACTTGTTGTCATCAATAAGGATTTAATGTGGTAACACACATAGTTCACAGGTCTAGCAAGGCATTCCAGGTGAAGGTGAAAAAAGAGCCGGCGTGCATTTCGACCATAGTCTTTATCAAGGCAGAAGATAAGTAGTTATGGAAATGGAACCCATACTTAATCTTATCTGCATGACATCCAGTGCAAGAATCCCAGACAAAAGGAGGTTGCAGGGGGTGACTTAAGATAAAAAAAAGGGGCTGCTCAAAAGGTTGAGAAATGGGTCTTGAATCGTGAGTCATGGAAACATACTTTACTCATAGTAACAGATCCACAGTGCACATACAATCCCCACCTGTTCTGCCTTATTGTTCTCCCAGTAGTACAACAGGTCCCTGAACTCACAGCCTCTTTCATAACATGGATTAATCAACGCAATGCAATCTCACCACCAGCCGGCGTCTACTTGCATACCTTACTGCCCCTTGTCTCTGTCCACCTGCCCTAGGTGCTGGCATCAACCACCACCTGTAGTGTCACAAAGGTCAGCACTCCATCTGTTAACCAAGAGTTACAAAAACAGTGTTCGCCACTTCAGTATAATGATGTATTCAAGCAGGAGATGACTGGGGCTACGGGGAGCTCCCATAATAAGCCGCCATCTTGTAGGCAGCTGTCTGTGATGCATTGCTATCAGGCAGACAATCAGCTACAGGAGTCACAAATGGTGGATAACATATTTAGTGACAACCTTAAATTAAGGTATGAAGGGCATGTCCACATCAAATGTGACTCCTGTATTGGAGATCATACTCTTGGCATTAATGGAAGAAAACATGGCTCATAGTGAAGAAGATACAAGTGTTTCACAGGGCCAAAGAGAGGAACTTTGCCCGTAGACGTTGTTGTATGCCCTATGGTCATTGATAACCTTGACTGTGGATTGTAACAAACCTAGAGTATGTTGCTCAAACCAGAAACATTTTATATGGGCCTGTACCTCTGCAATCGGTGGGGTGTGCAAGATACTAAGCGATGATGATAACCACAATCAACTGTGAATTATTATGTGCAACAGCTTGAAGGTCACTTTCAATAGGGAGCAAGGTGAGATAAAGTGTATTCATCTGCTACACAACTTGTTTACTGCGTCTGAAACCAACATCTAGTGATAGCAATTACACAAAATTATGTTGTATAATGCAGCAAGTGCATGTCCCATCTCCCATGCCAAATGTGTTTGGCTGCAACTGGTGCACAGGACCATGTACAAGAACATCACAAGTATTCTCAATGGATGCATATTTCACATTGTGATTACTTTCTACAGGGCCTGGCAATGAAAGTTAAGGACTCTCTTCTAGCTAATGTGTGGAGTAGGGATTTTAACAAATACATGCTCAAAAGAGAGGCGATTGACTAAATTACCATAAGTCATAGCTGAAGCAATGCAGGTTAAAATGGTTTGTGAAGACAGGTCCTGAAGTATAAATAAATCATGGAATATTACTAATATGAAAAGACATTCTACACCAACCGCTTGTGGTCTTCAACTAAATGACTGAACAACTCTGGCCTAGCACTGATTAATAGCTCTTCACTAAACATCTTGTGAATTGGACTATCTTATATTGCACAGATGGTTGATCTGTGCAGCTGTGTAGGGCTTCACTAGAGACACCAGAAGAACATTGTTAGGAATAACCCTTGTCCTGGAAGACGTATAATGGAACCTGAACCTTTGCTGCTGTACCAGAGACTAGAATAGCAGTCAGACATTACATCATGCAACACGTCTTTGGTCAACTAAAAGGTAGCTGAAACGCATAAAGAAAATCTAGATTGTCCAGGAATTCTACTACAATGCCTTCCTTTATACATTAATTCCTGAGGCCATATCCAGGGGAGTATTTAGTGTGGCAAGAGCGAGGGGGCGAACTATATAAAAAGTCCAGATTTATTTTTAATGGTGGAAATTAAAGATTCCCCAATGTGCGGTCAAAGATGAAGCAATACCTATCCAGCCATCGTTATGGGGTTCCATTCCATACCCAAATCCTATGATTCCAGTGCAATCTAGAGCAGTGACAGCTGGTGAATTAGTAAACTGTATGTGTGTAAATGTTTATTTTTCTTGAATTGAACCAAGTGACTATTCCTACACTTAACTGTTATGGAGAATTCACTCTTTAGGCTGAATTTCCTAACCTAGTGAGTCCACCAGCAGCTTTGCTGGATTTCTAGAGTTTGTTTTTTTCTCCTGCCAAGAGTGAGACTCTTTTTCTCCCACTCTTGGGCATGATTTATGGTGTTCCTTTGACTGTTAATGTGTTTTATGGGCTATGGGGTCCTTTACTCCATAGGGTCTCATGTGTTTTTACTATGTGTGTTACACAGCACCCTCCGTGCAGTAACACAGGGGTGTCATAGTGACACCCCACCATAGACTCCATACCCTGGGACTGAATACTGTCTCCCAGGGCATGTAAAGTCACCATTGGCTTTACTAGTCCCAAATTATGAACAGAAACCAGTACAAACCATCATATTGTGGACGTACTGTTCGGGGCAATTAGATTGCCCCGGGGTCTGTTAGTCGAGGGGGCACGTCTCCGTCCCCCCTGATCGAGTTTTGGCTGGTGGCAGTGGATACTACTTTTTATATTCGACCGCAAATATATCCCTATGGGATTTTCCCATTGTTCGAGGCTACCAACTTTAATTATTTAATTCTCATAGCCTCGAACATACCGCCGGTTTATTTATTTAATATTAATTCGCCGGTTGGTATTTTTTGCCAGGACTCGATTCTAAAATGGCGTTTGTGTTCTCTTCTGTGACTCCAACCCAAGTCGAGCCCTTTGTTCCACTTTTTGGCGGACTTCTCCACAGAAGCCTCCAAAAGTGGTGCCACTCTGTCTGGGTACCACAGGGGGTGCGGGAGGGGGTGTAGGCACCCTGGACTGAGTTACCTTGGTAACTCAAGTCGCACTCTTGTGTGATTGGCCCAAGTGGTGAACCGGCCGGCTCACCACTTAGCATGTTTGAATGACAGCTAGGCTGAGTGAATGGGGGTATGCTGCATAAAAGCAGGGCTTTGGGGACTGGAACTTCAGAAGTCGCCACAGGACCTGAGAATCCGACGAGGGAGAAGCTGAGCCGACCTGCTACGACGACACCACTGCAGAACTGACTCACCACTTCTCGGCGACAGAGAAGATCTCCCGGCTGGAGAGTCTTCTTCCCCTGACTGGTGGGCACAACCAGCTTACCTTCTTTTTCTCGCATCCCAGGACGTCTTGTGGTCGAATTGCCCGTGCCAAGCACCCCGGCAACCGGATAGCCACTTACCACTGGACCGCGAACTAAAGGACCGTTCCTTTTAACTGAGAACTCTGCGGCTGGTTTCTTCCTTGGCAGTGCAACGGACTGCTGTCTTCCTCCCCGACGAGATCCTCTCTTCCCCCGGACGAAGCACCAACTTGCATCCGCTGCCAGGAACAACTGCCCCCGCTGGAGTATTCTCACCACTTTAAGATACTGTGTCCACCAGGCCTCCCTTTCTAAAGATTGCTACAAGGTAATAATAACACCTTAACCTTCTGGACTGGGCTGGCCGCCTTCACCTTCTAACTGGTCCCTTTCTTTGGTCCAACTCCTTTTTGAACCGTTACAAGACTTTTGTGCACTGCAACCGTGTGACCTTGGACACATTTCGTTTTGATCCTCTTAAAGTGGATCCGGCCTACTGACTCTAAACTCACGGTGTTACTTTGCCTTCCTCTCTTGTTGTATTCATGAAAAAATGTTGGGATCTGTTTCAATTTATTCTCTGCTTTTCTCTCCCTTTTAAAACGAATTATTAGAGTGCCATCTACGTTAAGCGCTCACCGTTGTCTGAAAATAAGTGGGGCTTTACTTAAGACTTGTCTAATATTCTTCTAAGGGAGTGTATATCTTTTAGTGACCGTGTTTTTGAATTGCTTACTATTAGTGCCTGTGTGTTTTTCTAGATGTGGTTTTAAATAAATAATGATATCTCTTTTACACCAAGCCCTGGTCAGTGTTTACTTGTTCTACTATGTTCTTTTGACCTATTGTGAATACTCTGTATACTGCCTAACTCTTCTTGAGGGAAGTCTGACTGCTCAGCCACAGCTACCAAGTGAATCTGTGTGGTACAGACTGCTACCAAGTGGGTTTACTGCCAAACACCTGTAGTCCTAAATCTTTTGCAGTGGTCCCAGAGGGAACTGCACAGGTTTCTGCCTAACATTAACACACTAAGATTTTGGCATGAGCTTCCTTACAAAAATGCTTTAAATAATGGGTTGCAGCCGTGCACTCCACAACAAAAAATTCAGAAGAATTGGGAAACAGTGTAGATTTACACTCTGTTCTACAGAACAACACATGGAACACGCCAACATTACACAGAAATACTGTACAACAGGTGTTGATGCTCTTGTCCCCAAAGGAAAAAAACCAAGGTCCTGCAACACAATCTATCACGTTCAAGCAGCTTATGCCCAAACCAGATTATGAGATTGGTCACCTTTGTGCTTTTGGTGCCCTAAGAAAGTAATTAGATTGTTATTGAATAAGATGCCAGCATTGCCCCTGTGAAATACATTCTCATGATGCCTTTGTGATGCTAGTGCCTCAATCAAATCCTGCAATCTGTTTTAATACATGCCACTTTTGCCCCCTGTTGTGCATCATGTGGCTCTCAGTGGCCAAAAACTGCAGCTTTACATATGTACAAACACATTTGCGTAAACACACATGCAAAAACATAATTTTAAAACATATATATATATATGTTTATGCACCTAAAATCCAGGAATGGTTACTTATTTCACACCTGACATTGGAAAACAGATTTCCTTTCAGAGGTCTGCAACCTATGGCTCACCCACATGTTTTAGACTATGACTGCCAGGATCCCTCAGCATTGATTATGCTTGCAAGGGCTTATGTATTTGTAGTCCAAAACATATGGACAGCCAAAGGTGGCAGACACCTGCCTTAAACTGCCCTAAGCCTCTTAAGAAGTCCAAGCCGTACACACCCAAGAAGAGCCTTGTGATAAAACCATCTGCCAGTAGTCATCAATTGATAAAGGTATTTATCATGTACACAAACTTTGCACATCAGATGAACTTCTGTAACACTTCAGGAGAGCTGAGATGTTTGAGAGGAACAAGCTACCTCTGTATTGTTTGCCATGCCAGGTGCACAACTATGCCAAAACCTCGGGGAGTGGGGAGCAGACTAATGGTTCAAATAGCGGCTTTGTCAATTGCTAGTCCATGGTGCATGCCCATCTGCATTTTACTATAATCCCATGGAAGACGAGTGACACTACAGTTGGAGTGTTCTTGAGGTGTCAGTGGGCAGTCAGAAGGGAGGTCCTGGGCAACTGTATCGAATGTGTGGGACCTGAATTTGTGCCATGGCATTGTGTCACCTACGTAGCATCACATAGCCTAAAATCATACAGCATGGCATAATAAGGTACACACACTGGCAAAAGAATGTTTTACAATGATATAAACAAAATATGTGACCAACCCTAATGTGTTCAAAATAAAGAAAGGTTTCTCCATAATTGGGTGTTTTTTTAGGCAAAACATGACAACATAACCATCTCAAAATCAATCTACCTCCCACCCCAATAGACAGCCGATCTCAACCCAACTCCACCATCAAAACAACACAGGTTACAATGTGCACCGTACGCCATCTGAAAACACACATCTGCACAAAATGTCCCTATACACCACACTAGCTCACTTCAGATAGGCCAATGTAACTATTCACAGATAACCACATAATTTACATTAGGACCGTGGAGTATACATTAACAGCTGCTGCAGACAACTCACAAAATATCTTAAATGTTCGCAACACAGAGATCCCTATATTAACAAACCTCCACATTGCAACATTGCAACAAATCAACCATACCCTACTCCCCCTACTCCTATGCTAGTCCTCTACCCCATCTCTTGCAGATCATGAAGTCCCAGGACCCAGAGGAAACAGAAGGTGAGCAACTCAAGACTAAATAGCATAACATGGCAGGAAATATTAAAGGCACTCATTCGCCTGTAGAGAAGTACTCTGCACAGCCCAATTGTGGATTGGCAGCAACAGCAGAGGACATTCAATCTCCTATACTAGAATCTCTGCTGCACTCATTGGCTAGTGAGAGCATATATCTGCCTGTCAAATCAGTTGTTATGAGACAGAGGGAGAACATAATCACTTTCAAGGAGTCCACGTTTTGCGGTTAAGCCACAGTGAGATTAAATTAGGTGTCCAGTATCACCCACCTAGGTTATAATTAGCGAATAAATGGAAGGGAAGACAAATGAGTGAAGCCAAGATTTTAACCCACTCTGCAATTTAGGCACTTGAACACCGACTCTCTGAGCTTATGCTTTGGTTTTCAAGAACCTCAAAAATACTAGTAAAGCAACATGGCAATATATACATCCTTTTAGAAACAAGTTAAGTCAACATAATATAATTGTGGCTATATTTCCACATTCTGAGTGGAAAACTACAAGTCCCAGAAGGCAAAATAATGCAAGTACAAGTATTTCCTGTTTCACACCACTGTAATTTTAACACTTTAAGACACACACTCAAATACTTTTTGTAGTAACGTCACCTCAGCATAGAGTTTGAATGTGTCACAAACTCCCAGCTTGTTGTTGCATAATAAAGTTAAGAACATTTGTCTATACACATACAAGCCCAACTCTTTTTTTCATGTCAAGATTAAAGACATAATGGAAATACATTGATCTGTAAAAGGAACTTTATTGCATTACTCAATTGAATTGCCTTGGTAGTAGACACAGATGTGTTAGGTACCTGGAGTGGTGTCGGGTATTTTACTTGGAAATATCCCATCACACTGCCGATAGACTAAACATTCATGTCTGAGATAGGTGCTGTTTAGAAAAGAAAGGTTTTACTAAAGTAATTGCGAGGTCGTTGTTAAGGTCCTTTTGGCCTCTACATGTTGTCCCACTCACGGCAGCCATGAAGGTTTGTTTAGTATTTGTTGTTTGTTTAGTATTTATTATGCACGCCAGACCGATGGTATCAGGGTGCAGGTAATAGGAAGTCATACAGCTTAGTACGCAGGTTACATTGGTTACAGGTGTTAGCAAACATCTAGTCTAGCAATAATTGGTATATCGGTGCAAACAGTCGGTGGTGGAAGGCAAAAATATACAGTATAAGAAATCAATATACAGAGGAAATGTACAGTAGTATAGGCAATTAGTATACAGAGGAAATACAGTCATACAGTTATTTACACGTGTGGTCAAGTTCTTAAATATAGACAGTCAATATAAGCAGGTTAGCAGGTCCCTCAAGCAATGACTGAAATTGAAAGGGTTTGTCTGCAACATTTACATAAATCACCGCCCATTGGCAGGGATTGGACAAAACAAAGACAAGTGTGACAACTGCCTCCCATGGGACAAAAAAGAAGCAGCAGTGGGGACATTTTCTCCAGCCACAGGGCCCGCCTGAGGAGCCTGCAGCTGAGAAAAATGTCCAGCAGTCGGAACGCTACTAGGCATATCGTGTGCTGGATCACGCTGTGCATGATGGGCTGTGACGCAGAGAGGGGTCAGGAAACAGTGGTTCATTGTTGTCAGGGGTTTATTGGCCTATAGGGAACTCTGAAGATTGCCCGGTAGGCCTCTGCAACTTGGGCCTCTTTTGTGTGGTAACTTGTTCCTAATGATCTCGTAGGAAAAGGGTTGGTCTTGCTGAAAATGTGTAATATGGGGCCACTTTTAAAATGATTTCCAGGTCCTGTTTGGTTCCCAGTCCACCTCTGATTGCTGTTATCTCATTCTTTATGCTCTCAGAGAGTGCTTTTATTCATGAGGACTTAAAAAGAATGCACAAACGGATATGTTTCAACAATCCTTGGGTTTGAACAGTTTAATTCAACCCTTCTAATGAGAAGGGTCGTGGACTGCCACGCGTGAGATACATTTGCCATTGTGGTGCCCCATCAGCGCCATGCCTTGATATGCCATGGCGCCTGCTATACTCACTGTAGACTTTTGCACAGGGACATGTTGCAATTCTTACAGCGAGAAATAAGAAGGGAAGGGCGGCGCCTCCATCTGTAAATTATTACTTTTAGGAGAAATGTAAACCTTGGAGACCACTTCACAGATTTTACTCTTTAGCAAATTGGCAGTTAAACAAAGGACACTCAGTTCGAAATGTCTCCCTAAAAACACATTAATTCCCCGAGAAATCGTTTTCTCAAAATGTTTATGTTTAGCTGTCGTTGATGGCCTGAGGAAAACACGAATAATGAATGACGAGGCGTCTAGTGGCGATGTTTTGAATGTTAATCCAAAAATGATGTATAATGTTAATTGCCAGCAACTCAGGAGAACTCTAACTAATTCAAATGTTAATATCAGTAAATGTGTCCCTGCTTTTACAAAATGTCATACAAATTATGTGTGATTTTGAATTGCTGTGTTATTTTTCCACTCCAAATGTCTATAAGGGGAAAAGTGAAAAGGAATGAAGATCCTGGGGGGCGTGGAGGTTGGAGGGACAGGAACATCAACAGCATGGAAAAGAATCCGGTCCCCTTTTGATGATGTCCTTATAAGTACTTGTTATTTCTCAGGCCCTTCTGGTGGGTCACTGGACTTTTCGCAGATGGCATGGACCCTCGGTTAAACTGAGGCAATATAATACCATATATGCACACGCTTTCTCCCATTGTGGTATTACCTCTTATGAAATTGACTCGGATACTTTACTTCAAGGTCCAAGCTATGTTTTTACACTTGCCATTCAGCGGTGTCAATTTTGTAATTCGCCAAAACCTGGGCTAGATGCCACACGGTCAGTACCAGGGAAAGACAGAGGGTGTGCGAGCTGTGCAAGGACGTCTCTGCCCTAGCCAAGCGGTTGAGGGAGAGAAATGCCCTCCAACGGCAGCAGCTTCTATTCAATCCATCTGCATCACCCACACAGAGGAATCACAGCAAAGCACCCTGAGGCGGAGGTCCCTGCGCCAGCTGCGCTCATGCATCCTCGAAGCTGGGGGTCGGGAGAAGAGGGCACGTTCATCTTGAATGACATGACTATTGTTGCCCTGAGTGGCTTTGATATAGACATGGTGGTGTGTGGCACTGGTATAGTGTGCTGGGGTGTTGGTTGTGGGTGGGAGGTGGGGGTTAGTGTGCTGGGGTGTTGGTGGGGGGTGAGGTGCAGGGATAGTATTCTGGGGTATTGTTGGTGGGAGGAGGAGGGGGATAGTGTGCTGGGGTGCTGGTGGTGGGGGTAGGGGGGATAGTGTGCTGTGGTGTTGGCAGAGGGGGGATGGAGTTTGAAAAAGTTACATAAAAAATCAGTTGAACAAATGACATGCGGGGACATTCATGATTATGTTCTTGTACTCTTTATTCATAATGTGCAGGTTGTGTACTGGGTCAGTCCAACACACTAAAAGTAATTGTCTATTAGCGCCTGTCAGCCACTCTGCCTTCCCTCACTTCATCCCTGTGGGTGTCTGCCCTTGCTTCATCCACATGTTCGTCTTCTCCATCTTCCCCTCGGTGAGGCCTGTCAGTGTCGGGGTTAGAGGCACATTCTTCCTTAGGCACATATTATGGAGCATAGCACACACCGTGATTATTTTCCCTACTTTGTCAGGATACATCAGGGCCCCTCCAGTGCGGTCTAGTCACCTGAATAGTGCCTTCAGGAGTCCAAATGTGCACTCTATGCAAGCACAGGTCCAACTGTTGGCATGATTGTAGGAGGTCTCATGTGGTGTATGTGGATCATGCACAGGGGTCATCAACCACGTCAGCTGTGGATATCCAGAGTCACCTGCATGGGGGGGAATAATGACATCAGTCATTTGTCTCATGCATGCGTGTGCAGTCTCATTGTATCTGGCAATTTATAGCTGTGAGCATTCTTGTGTGCCTCCTGGACATGTAATGTGTATGTTTGATGGGTGTGCATCATTTGAATATTATGACATGAATTACTTGTCCTGTACATGCACACAGTGACTTTATGGCGGGTGTTCAGTGGCATGTCCAGGTTGACTGCACATGGGCAGATGGCTGTGGCACGGGTGGACATGCTGTTGGGTGCTGATGTGTGGATCTGTGCAGTGCCACATTCATAATGCATTGTGGTACATGTGATCGATGTGTCATTTAGATGGCAGCAGTGTGTGTCCATCACCATATGTGTGTCCAGGTATGTCAAACGTGGGCATACACCTTTGGATGCTCCCCATCAATGTTGAGTGGGCTGCACAAGGTGCTGCCAGTGCCTCCTCTTGACATGCAATGCTTCCTGCGGCTAACCCCCCATTTTTTAAATGGTGCTTCAATGTTCATTTGTGGCAGGGTTTGCACTCACCCACTATCCAGGTCCGGACTCCTCTTAGGACCGCAGAGTCATTGGTGGATCCGTGGTAGCGGGCACAGCAGTGGGTTATGATGAGGTCAGGGCCACAGGTCATGTTCATGGAGTGGTAGTGCTTGTGGTTCCTGTTGACAACCTCATGTCTTGGGCATAACCAACGCAATATGGATGCAGTCAATGGCTGCTATCACATTGGGCAGTTGTGCAGTGGCATAAAAGCATGCCTTCATGTCATTCACCTGGGCTTGGGTGGTGGGCAGTGCCATGTGTTGGTTGACACGGCCCAGTAGGGCATCCAGCAATTGGCCAAGGAATGCACAGAATGTTGACTGTGCCATGCCCTGCATCATGGCCACAGAGTGCTGGAAAGTGCTCATCCACAGGAACTGCAGGACTGCCACCAGTTAAACCTGCTCCCAATTTATTCATGTATTGTGGTCAGCAGCTCAATGACAATCTCCCTGTCCAGGCGGTACTCAGTTACCAACTGGGTGTCACTGAAGGCCCAGAGTGATGGCCTGACACTGGGGATGGGTGATTGCTTTGCTGGGGCTGCTCTCCTCCTCCTCCTCCTCATTCCACCCCCCTCTACTCCCTGTACCCTGGCCTGGTTGTCCAGCATCTGAAGTTCCAGGCACAGCCTGAGCAGCTTCCTGACCCAGCTTGCAGCAATAAATGGCAGCATGGTGTTGGAAAAAGTGTTTGGGGTCTGTATGTAGCCCTCTGGTGTGCATTATGTTCACCTGTGGCTTGAATCCTGGCACCTGGATTCATTTACCTCCAGCTGGAGGCTGGGGGTAATTCGCTGAGAATGCACTTGAGATAGGACTGTATTTGCACTTTGTGTTGTCGGTGGTATTAGCGCCAACTGTAATGGTGCTGGCGGTAATAGTGCCAGCGGTAATAGCACGGTCTATAATAGCACTGATACCTTTTGAGATTTAAGAGCTGCTGGTCAACTTGTGATGAGGCCCTTTGGGCTCATTGCGCGATTGTCGTTATCCCGCTGGTAATTTCGGCGGGATACCGGCAACTGCCCCTACCATTTCCCCGCTTAATATCCCGGTATTCCCAGGATATTCTAGGTGGTGAAAATGCTGGTAAATCCCCATTCCATGGAGTCCCTTAGAACCCCATGGAGGAGCTTGCTAGAATTACCAGCAGTGATATTAGTGGCAGGTCAGGCCTGGTGTTAAGTCAGTGACCCCACCATTCTCGATAATATTTCCCAGTGGTGGAACTACCAGTAAATTTGCCAGCAATTTTTCAGGACCGGGGATCATGTAATGACCCCATTGTCCCTTAACTATGACACCATCCTGCAGTGGTGACAATCTTGTTGTATAAGACATCTAACAAATGCTCAATAAAATAAATAAATCGTGAAGGACAGATATAGCCTGTTATGGCAAATAGAACGCCTATTTTTTGCCACATTCTCAAAATTGGTGGTTAAGAACTGTACCAAGCATGCCTGTCTACATTGCATACTTTCCCTACCCGCAAAATCCCCCACCCTCTGTACTCCCTTGCACCCACATCCTGGGCCTCTTCATAAAATGCAATCTCATAAACTTTCTGCACTTTGGAATGTGATTGTGATGCCACAGTGAACAATAGATGTATGTATGATATGATATATAATGCACCTGTACACAAGTGTTTCCAGGTGCAACAAGACAAGGGATGGAATACATGGGGAAAACAGACCAAATGATCTTACTAGGGCTTGTGTCATTCAGATCATGCAAGTGTGATATGCAAAAGTGCAGGGGGAGATGAGAGGGAGTGCCAGTGGGAGTTGAGGAGTAAGTTGAATCTGGGCAGCAATGCTCTGGGTAGGTGCAGCCAGGGAAGCACAGCTTTGGGTAAATGCATGGAGACAGGGGACTGTAGGGTTCCAGATACAGCCCCTAAGTGCACAGTAGGCCTGGGGGCAGTGCAGGGGCTACTGGTTAAGGGGGAGCAGCATACAGGATGATCAGAAGGAGAGAGAGAGAGAGAAAGCAGAGGCGAAAATGAAGGTCTTCTACTGCTTCCGGAACTTCAGGTGGTCTGACTCAAGTCTGAGAGGGGCAAGGAGGCCATTCCAGAGGCGGTACCTGCAGAGGCGAGAGATCTACTACTCACTCTCTGCTTGGAGAAGTTCCTGACCCTCAGAGAGTTGGAGTTGGAGATGAGAGAGTTGGATGTAGTGCGGGCCCTGGCACCAGAAGCTTTGTGGACAATGCAGAGGGTCTTGAACATGATCCTTGCAGCCACCGTGAGTCAGTGGAGAGATTTCAGTGCTGGAGAGATACCGTCCCTTGGCTTGAGGCCAAGGACATGTCTCCAAAGCGAAAGATCTCAGTCTTACTGGAACAAAGGCAGAGATTGTTGGAGGTGCATCACTTCTGAACCATGGATAGACAATCAGAAATGAGTGAGAGATGAGATGAGGCTGAGGGTAGCTGAAGGAGAGCTGAGTTTCATCCACATGACACTGAAAGTTAGAGGAGAAGCTAGAAATAAGGTGGGCCAAAGGGGCCAAACAGACATTGAGGAGCCAGGGTGAGAGGTTAGAGACCTGGGGAACACCAGATATGGAAACAGAGGTGGTGGAGAGAAAGGAACCAAGTTGCACCAGAGAGGGTCGGTCCAGGAGGAAGGAGGTCAACCAAGCCAGGGCCTTATCCATGATGCCGGGGTTCTCACAGAGACGATTTATCAGGATGGCATGATCAACCATGTCAAAAGCAGGGGAAAGATCAAGGAGGATGAGGACAGAAGGAAGGCTAGAATCAAGATTAGAGAGCAGATCTTCACAGGTGTTCAGGAGAGCAGTTGCTCTGCCTCTGGCTACTCTGAAGCCAGACTGATGGTCATGGAGACAACCATCAGAGTCAGTGTGGGGAGTAAGCTGGGAGATGGCCATCTTTTCCAGGAGTTTGCACAGGAATGGAGTGAGAAAGATCAAGCGGTAGTTTGCCAGAGAAGAAGGATCGGTAGAAGGCTTTTTCAAGAGGGGGTGCACAACGGAGTGCTTGAGGGGAGAGGGGAAAGTTTCAGTGGGAAAAACGAGTGATTGCAGAAATCAGCCAAGGCTAGAGCAATAATGTAAATGTGGTTGGTGATGGTTCTGGAGGAGCAGGGGAGCACCTGCTTGGGTGACACTTTCATAGATTGGACTTGTCTAGAAACCTCATCAGGAGTGGTCGGAGAGAAAGAGGAGAAAGGAGGAGGAGTGGGAGAGGCAGCCAGAGGGGATCAATAGAGGTAGAGGGAGAGGAAGACGAGAGAGAGGAGAGGATGTTCTAAGTTTTAGTGGTGAAGTGAGAAGCCAGAGCTGTACAGGGGGCCTGAGAGGGTATGGGAAGGAACATGTGAGGTGGAGACTGCAGAAGGATTGGCCAGCCCCTTGCAGATTTTAAAGAGTTCAGCTGTGTTGTTAGAGGCCACAGAGATGCAGGCTTAGATGTGGGCTCTCTTCTTGGTCAGGATAGAGACTCTGTATTGCCTTTGGAGCTGGTGGCAGGCCAGTTTGTCAGAGGATGCATCTGATGCCCTCCACTTCCTCTCAGCCAACATTCACTTGCGTTTCAGGGTGGCGAGATTGGAGTCATACCAAGAGTTTACTTGGAGGCAGGCTTCAGACGGATTTTCATGACAGGAGCAAGGACATCCAGAGTGTTGGAGATAGAAAAATGCAGATTGGAGAGGGCTGTGTCAGGGTGTGAGTCAGCCGGAGGCATAGGAGGAGAAAAGAAAGTAGCGACAAAGACCTCCACTGACACACACTTTATGGGCCAAATGACGGGAAGGTAGGTGGCAGTGTTTGTGTCGGTTTCGCCTGGGTGACAGAGAGCTTCAGATGGTCAGTCCAAGAGAGAGGAGTGGTGAGAGGGTTCAAGAGGAAAATGTCAGAGGAGATGAGAACATCCAAGGTGTGTCCAACAGATTGTGTCGGACCAGAGGGTAGAATGGAAAGAGAGAGAGTGTAGCAGAGGTTGCGGAAGAGCCCCAAGGAGGGATTAGAAGCATCCAGATGGATTTTGAGGTCTCAGAAGAGAAGTTTAAAGGTAGAGGCAAGGAGAGAAGAGTAGAAGTGGAGAGGTCAGCCCACTCTGAGAGGAAGAGGGCAACCTGGCCAGGTGGCCTATAGATGGTGGCCACAGTCAGAGAGAGGTCAGGAGAGATAGAGAGTCTGCAGACAAGGAATTCAAAGGAGGAGTAGGCCTGAATAGGAATGACAGAAGCAGGGACCCACACCGGAAAGATCAGAGCTACTCCTCCTCCAGAACGGTTGGTTGTGGGTTCAGAGAGGATCTTGTAGCCATCGGGGAGGAGAGTGTTAAAACATGTGACAGAGCTGGCCATGAACTATGTCTCGGTGAGAGCAGGGACATCCAGGTCAAGTTCTTCAAGGAGATGGCAGATGTCAGAGGAGTGTTAGGCAGCAGAGCGAGAGTTGAGAGTAGCGATGTGGAGCAGGTAGCCACATTTGAAAGACTTCTGTGGAGGGGTACACGCTTGAGGTACACCCTGCGGAGGTGGTAGAGGGGCCGGAGAGTGGGCAGTGGAGGTAGAAGGAGGTGGCAAAGTAGCCAGATAGGATGAGGAAGGTGCCAGAGAGGCGGTTGAAAAAGGAGGTGGTGGAGCATCTAGAGAGGAGCTGGTAGGAGTAGCAGGAGAAGGTAGAAAGTTGATAAGACTCAAGAGACACCTATCGAAAAGGAAGAGATTGGGCTTGGAGGAGTGGAAGGAGGCCAAGAGGACCTCCCACCTTGTGCCACCGTTAATTGGAGAGGAGGAAAAAGGAGAGAGAGCAGAAACCATATGAGAGGTCCATAGGTCTGGCGAGGGAATGACAAAGAGGATGTTGGTAAGAGTCTGTCTGGAGGAAGCACTGATGTAGGTATCAGTTATAGGGAGGCAGGGTTGGAGACCAGGATGTCCCACTTGAGCTTCTTCCTTCTTGTCTTAGTGAGAGGGATAGGATAGGAGATAGAGTGGCAGTTAGAGATGATAGGAGAGATGGAAAGCACCATAGAGGGTGCACAGAGGTAGTAGGAGGAGGAAGTGAAAGAAAGAGGATGCAGGATTTTCAGGCGAGGGGTCACACAGTAGGGAACACACAGAAGGGGCAGACAGGTACACCCAACCGCACAAAGGGGTACAGCCAGCGTGGTGAGAGTGGGAAAGAGCGTTAAGGACACAGATTACAGTACAACAGTAACCATAGTTGGGGGGACATTGAGCGTGGGAGAGAGCCTAAAAGGACACAGATCACAATAAAACCGTAACCACAGTTGTGGGGGAGGGTCCTAGAGAGTGAGAGAGAGCCGATAACACACAGTTTACAGTACAGTATTAAAAACAAATGAAGGGACCTAGAGAAAATACACAGAACACAAAGTATGTCTAACCGCTGGAAGGGGAGAGCCTAGTATTGCACAGTGACAGAGTATGTTATGTCAGACGGTTAAGTGGAACTATATGCAAAGGCCGGGAAGTTTAGTAGAGAGCAGCAGTTGCTTCTCCCCCCCGCACATTTCTTACCTTTTTGGATGCAGGTGGTCAATGGCTATGTTGTGCGATCACCCTCTGCACCTCTATCCCTTCACCGCCAAACACCTGCGTCGCACAACACCACAGCCTTGTCCTGCGAGGGCTTTGGTGCACAGGGTCTGATCGTCGGCTCTTAAAGTTCTGCATGCATGGACGTAGGCACAACATATTACGTGTCAACAGGCAGCATCTCCTGTGCACCTGCGTCGCACAACACTGCGGCCTTGTACTGAAGGGCTTTTCCACAGAGGGTTCTGATCCTCTGTTCTTAAAGGTTTGGATGCGTGGATTTAGGGACAACATATTATGTATCGACGGGCAGGATCTGCTGCGCACCTACATCACACAACACTGCAGCCTTGTCCTGGAGGGCTCTGCCACAGCAGGTCCGAAGCTGTATCAAATTGCCTACTTAATTCGATATATATATATATCACATTTCTTTTTTTTCCATAGACTGAATGGGGAAAAACTTTGGGCATGGCTACAGGCCGAACGTCTGGACGGATTTGTACCACATTTGTGGCAGGAGCATGGACTTGGGTCAGAAAGTGTGCTGCTGTGTATTTGGTGGAAATCCGACCAGTACTTTTGTTGCAAAGAACTGAAATGTACATCTAAAAAAATTAGTGATATCTGGCTCCGCTCCTCTGACCCATTTGACTGTTTGCTCAATGAAAGGCAGGCTTATTGGCTTGCAGTACGTTGTGCTGTTGACAAACTTTGGTTGCGGCCGGTGGTTGGCTGGAGGGAAGTGTGCTGTGCATCAAAGTTTTTGGGAAACACCGCCATGGTGTATCGTGGACAGTGCACCACCAAAAGGGACTGACAAACTTAATGTACGGCATGTGGTGGTGGGAAGAGGTGATGGAAAGGGTGGGGGAGAGGGAAGTGGTTCATCAAAGATATGTGATTATTAGGTGGACAAAGATGGTGGTGTGCCTGGAGTATCCGTGCGTACTGCACCAATTCACCGATCCCTGCACAGGCTCCAACCATGTGTGGAGAATGCAGACAGCCTTCGTTACGGCACGATAGCTCGTGCCGAAACCTCTTACCTTGCTGCCTGGTGGTACCTGAATAGCAGACAGGGAGTGCATTGCAAAACATATATCACGCCATGTGGTGGTGGGAAGAAGGGATGGAAAGGGTGGGAGAGTGAGAAGTGAATCATCATCTGAGCTATGTCACTAGGTGGACGAAGATCTTGATGTACCGTTACGGCATGATAGCTGGTGCAGGGACCTATTTCCGTGGTGACTGGTGGGAGCTCAATTGCATAAGGGGAGTGCATTGCACATGACATGCACATTAAAAGATGCCGTGTACTGCGGTGTGTTGCAAGGATGGAGGCCTTGCAGTGACAACTATGTGCCGTGGTTGTTAGTAGGTTTCACATTGTTCCATTCAGTGTGTTGTATGTCAGCATTGCATAGATGGTTGATTGCATTGATCCGGTGCGCCTTAGCACATCCTACAGTGTTTAATCCATGGCTGCAGCTAATGGAGTGAACTGTAGTGATAAACTAAACTGCATATTGCATCGGATTGCGTAGTGTCCAGTGCGTAGAGTGGTAACTTCTGTACTGCAGTATGATGTAGTGCTTTTCAGTACTGAATAGAGAGCTGGGAGACGTACTATGTGAATGAAAGTGGGTATGGGTGTCAGAGGCTGTGTTATGTTTCCATGAATAGCTGTATTGCGGTGTGGAGGTTTGGTAGTAGTGTGTGCAGTGTGGTACGTGAGCACATGATGGTATGCATGTAGGCCATGCACCCAATAGTCTAAGCCATTCAAATAATGTTGGTTGGTTGGGTTGGCAGTAACACCATCGTATGTGAATGAAAGTGGGTAGGGGAAGCAGAGGCTGTGTTAAGTTTGTAGATTCTGGTAAAAGGTGAATCTTTCTATACATAGCCGTATGACGGTGCCGAGCTTGGGTACGAGTGGTGGTGGCTGTGGTATGTGTGTGGATTGTGTTACTTGATGACATTTTGCCATGCATGGCTGCATTACATTGCTGTGGGTGTGGCCAAGGCACAGACTATTGGGTGCATGGCCAAAGGCCATAGGCCGTAGGCCATGCACCCGAAAGCCAAGGCCTTCACCACACCCACTGCAGGAATGCAGTTTTGACTACATCTCCCAGAGGGTGGTCACCTTCACAGAATGGTTGTGGACCACATTTTACTCTTCATAGAGCACTAGAAGTGCGCTGACATGCATACATTATTGGTTCCATGGGTGCGGTCACTGTTGGAACATCCTAAGGTTTTTGGTGTATGGCTGGAGATTGTGCAATGAAAAGTCTTGCAGTGTGCCCACTGGATGCAGTGTTGGAACACTGTCAGTATACAAGAGGGTAGGGTTGGGTTGAAGTGAATGTGTAATGTGCTTGGACATTCTGGGTTGTGCAACTTCCTGGAAGTAGGCCCAATGTTGTGAGGATTGTGCTGTTTGCTTGCCAGTGACATAATACTTTGTGCATGGAAGTGGGTAGGGGTAGCGGAGGCAGTGGCATGTTTGTGGCATCTGCTAACTCTGACATGTTTCCATGCATCACTGTGTTATGGTGCTGGGATTGGGTAGAAGTGCTGCTGGCTATGTTATGTTGTAATGGGTGTCGGGAAGCAGTAGACTCTTCTGTGCATGGTCAAAGGCGTGATGGGTGCCGCTGTGGACGATTTTGGATGCTGACATTGTGGTTTCTTTCCCACACCTTTGTATGGAAGGTGCTTTGGAAGCACACGTGACGTGTGAAACGGTACATATGGAGTTCTGTACAGAAATAATGGTGTTGAATGCAGACTTTTTGGCTGTGATTGGTGCATGAATGCATGAATATATCCCAATCTTCAATGAGGGAGTGCGGGAAGAAGAACAGTGGAGAGGGGAGAAGGACTGCCCCTGCTTTACTGGGGTGCTGTAGCTGGGAAAGTGAACTCGCCACATCCTGCCATTCGCAGCATGGTGGGCATGCCAATGGAACTGTGGGCATTATGGAATCATGTGTCAAAGGTGTGATTCACAGGAAGGGGCGGTAATACTTTCTCCCAATATTCTCTGTTTAATGAGGCTGGTGGACATGGAGAGACGCGGGTGATATGAGATCTGTACAGGTATGTCGTGCAAAGAGGTGTTGCTGCTAAGTTCCGGTTGGAAGGAGTGGACGGTTTGTGGGCCAGTCTCCATGTGTGCAGTTTTGGTGGGAATGGTTCACCTTTGCAGATATCCCACTGCCAAGGTCATTTCACAGCCATTCCCCCAAAAGGAGTATGGGACCATGCCAGTGTAATTTGCCCCCAGCCACAGCTCGGAAGGTGTCTTATGAACAGAATCATGTCTGCATTTATATGCCCTGATGGCATGTTGTCCACCCACTATGAGAGCATGAATTTCCAAAACATACACTGCTTTCGTGCAAATGTCCTTTCTTGGACCGCCATTAGCACTACCATTGTCTTGTACACTGTGCACAAAGCGTTGCCCTTAATTTGGTAATAAATGAAGGAGGAGAACCAAACAGAAAGGCATACAAAGAGAAAAAACAAAAAAGGTGGTTTGCAAGCACGTACAAAACACATAAAAAGCACAAAAACAAAGAAAAAATAAAATCTTTTCAGAGGGACCACTAAAGACACAATCACATACCCTGTTTCCCAATTCCCCCCTCCTAGCACAGGAACTCTGTGGATTACACTGTACTTTCAGGATTACAAGTGCCACATCCTGCCATTTTCAGGATGGGAGTCATGGAAATGGGACTGTGGAGCGAAAGACACTCCTCAATGAGGTTTGTGGTTGTGGTGTGTGTATACACTGGTAGGGGGTGTCTGTACTTCCGCTCTCTATATGGTAGAGGAGAGGCACAGCAGACCCCAGCCAAGATTCTCTATAAGGTAGCAATGGACGAGCAATCAAGGCCTAGCTTCTCAGGAGGTGATGCGGGCAGGTTCTTAAGTACAGTGTAGTCCCCGAACCCCCACAAAGGAATGTGCACACGCTGTATTACTGAAAACACAGTCTTTATATAATTAATATTCAAAGGTATGTACACGATCACAATAACACACTTTGTACTTGGAAGTCAATAATGATAAATATATACACGTCTAGAGTGGTACCACTAATGTTATCAAATCTCATTAAAGTGCATCAACTGTACGGTTAAAATGTCACACAGATCAATAACGAGTAAACCAGCAATAGAGATAGGCAGGAATGTAAGATGGTTGAAACAATTGGCAGAATACTGGCCCCGTTACCTAGACACAGTTCTGTGTGGAGATCCCCCCACCTGGGCAACCTGTAAATAAAGATATATAGCACAAGCCCAGTCCATATAATGTTTGATAGTCTTACTTCTTCCTATAAAGGTATTACCCCCCCCCCAATGTACCTGGTGGAGTAGAGTTCTCCGACGATGCACCGACCGATCCTTCTTGAGTGCCTCCCTTTCAGGCGGGAGCCACGGATCGTCGAGAGGTGTCGGGGAACTTGGCGTTCGGTGTCGTGGAATCGACAGCCCTTCTTGAGTGCCCTCCCTTTAAGGCGGGAGTCACGGGTCGTCGAGCGTCCGACGGTGAACAGGGGGAACTACGGCAGGGAAGTGACAGCTTCGTTCCTAGCGGTGCTCGTCGACAGTGCGTTGGCGTCCTGCAAGGAAGAGGCGTGCGGGGCACCGCGGTGACAATAGTTCTGAGCCGCAAAGAGATGATGAAGAGCTGTGGCCCAGCAAGGGCATCGAGTCGTCGGCGTCTCTGTGGTCTTTAGGTGGCGGGAAACCCACCGGTGGATGCTCCTCGGCACGTCGACGATCGGGCCTTCTCCAGCGGGAGACAAGCGGGTGACAATGCAGACAAGAGCGTCTGATGATCAATGGAAGTTCTTAGGCAAACGGGAGCGCGGTGGCTCCGGTCGGCGACGGCGGTCGTCGACAGTGGCGGACAATAGTCCGAGTGCTTCTCCTTGGAGTTCCGCAGCAGTCCCCGTATCGGGTCGGCAGCATGTCGAAGGTCTGTCTACCAGGGAGCGTTGGCAAAGATCAGCTGTGCACGATGGTCCCTCGTAGCTCGGGAAGAGGGCGCCTTACCAGGTCCTCTCTGGGTCAGTCCTTGGAGGCACAGCAGCTTTCAGATTGTGAAGGAGAGCAACAGCAATTCTTCTCGTCCAGCAGGGCTTCAAGGTCAAGCGTCAGTTAATCCAGTTACTCGTCATAGTGGACTTCAGCTTCTGAACACGATTCCTAGCAGTGAGAGGTCCCCAGATATACTGTTGATCTCCCATTCATTCCGCTGGGTCACACTCAAGCATCCAATCACGACTACGGGCATTCATGCAGGCAGGCAGCCAATCAGGCACACAAGGTATTCAGGCCATTCACTTCTCTCCAGACACTCACAACAAGTTATGTGTATTGGGACAAGTACCGAGCCATTCAACACTCCAAGTTACATTCATACCGGTTTCGGGCAGGGTTGTCTGAGTCATTGTGTCAACCACCAGATACTAGACACCCACAACACAGAATGCATATTCGTCACACACTCTATTCACCCAGGTCCCACCCACAGGAGGTACCCACAACATACATCACCGGGAAGGCTCCAGCTAGTCTGGCCGGGCCTTCACAACAACACCATATATGGCATTTCCACCCAACAACCAGTCAGGGTGAAGGGACAGAGTCAGGGCTTCCCTGGACTTTGGGAAAACAAGGTAATGGGTAGTAGAAAGCAAAAGGCCACAGGGGCCATCTTGTTTTTCATCAGGAATCAACTGATCCCAATGGCAGGGTAGTGGTATCCCAAAATGGAGGATACACCGCGCACCTGTCAAATTCAGCATGGAGCTGCCACCAGCCCATACCCTGCTCTGCGGGCCACCCACAGGTGCCCAAAAACATACACTAGGGACACAGGGTTGTACCTCCACCCGTGGGTCCCATAAGGGTATCCCACAGGTCCGTTCACCAAACCAAAAGAAAGAGAGCTGCACTGCCAGGAGTCCCACATGAACTCCTGCGCGGAAAACACGACAGATCACACGATGAAAAGCAGTAAAGGACAAGGATACGGAGGCCCTGTCCCTCCGATGCATTTCCAGCATCACAGTGTGTAAGCAAAACGTGTTGTAGAAGGTCTCTTTGTACAAAGAACTGCTGAAGACTATGGTGGTAGTGGCAAGGTAATGGCCAGGCATGCTGTGTGTATGCATGAACTGTATGTACTTGTTTGAAGTTCGTAACATGAGTGCAGTGCTGTATGGGAGCTATAATTTTTGAAAAGTGTGCAGTAAGTGCAGTGTACAATGTAAGTGGTAGGCATCCTACTTATATGAATGTATTTTATGTTTGATATGATATGATGTGCAATTGTATGCTATGGCATGCTTAGTGCGCCTATACACACGTTTAGCAAAGTGCAACAAAACAAGAGATGGGGGACGGAGGGGAGACAGAGAAAACAAACATACTAGGCCAGGTGTGACTTACATCGCCCAAGTGCATGGGTGGCGCGAGGGGAAGGTGCAGTACATAGATAGAAAAAGAAATGAAAATAAGTAAAAATACGGGATGATTGTGCCAAGTGCAAGGATAAGTGCACACATCAGGAGGTGCAGGTACTGTTAGGGATACAAAAAACAGTCCCCGAGTGTGGGGTTTGCTAGAAAGGCAGTGCAGGGGTTCACCTGGCAGGGGCAGGTGGCATGGGCCCGACATCACAGAGTCACCAAGTAAGCAGTGTAGAATTAGTTTACGCCAGGCAGTCAGCCGGGGAGAGGAGGAGAAGAAGCTGACAAAAAGAGAAAGGCTTTGAGGTGCTTCTGGAACCAGCGATAGTTCTCTTCAAGTTTCAGTTAGGCAGGGAAGCTGTTGCAGAGGGAGGCCCCAGCCAAAAAAAAAAAGCTCTTCCACCAACTGGTTGCTTCCAGAAGCGATTGACCCTGAGGGAGTTGGAGGCGGATGAGGGAAGAGCGTGAGCACATGGATATATAGCAAGTGAGAGTTGAATTAATTGAGATGCCAGGGGCCAGAAGGCCTTGTGCATATTGCAGAGGGTTTTCACCTTATTCCTCGCAGCCACTGGGAGCTATTGCAGACATTTCAGTGCATAGGAGATGCCATCCCAGGTTGCGCAGCCCTCTTCTGGATGAGTTGCAGAGGGCGGAGAGTAGAAGCAGGCAGATTGTTGTTTGTTGCATTAGTGCAGCATAGCCAGAAGAACAGCTGTGCATACAGTGACATTTTGGAAACTTGCTTTAGGTTGGTAAGATAAATGCAGTGCTGCTTTTGGTGGCGTAACTTCACGATTTATGTAGGAGATGGGTTAGTGGGGAAATCATTTGTAGCATTGCCGGATGGAAAGTAGAGAGCTCCTGTTTTGATATTAAATGTATGATATTTGTAAATGAATACATTGCAAGCACATACCACTGAAGTGCCACTTGATGGTAGGGGATGGGGAAAAAAGACAGTATACTTTTAAAGAACGTAATGGCAGATACCATGCAAATAGGCACTCATAACACAGTGGTAAACTTACTGCAGAAAAAGTTTTCATACCTCCAGTTTATGGTGCTGGGTGCGCATGTGGAGGCATGTGGATGCACAAATCTTGCACTATTTACTGAACTTTCTACTGCACGTGCTTTCGAGTGACAGGACTCTTGCAGGCAAATTTCAAGACGGTATGTATGAAGTGTTGTGCAGAACGGACAGTGTTAGATGCTAATGTTTTGGGTGGCATTGTTGGAATCGTGTGTGCCTATTTACCCGAACCCATTGAGGTAGTGGTGGACAAAAGATAGTGGCAAGGGAAGCAGGACTGCTCCTGCTTGCTTGCAGTACTTTGGGAAGCACACGTGCCACAATGTGTGCTTCTCACCATGCTGGCCAATGGACATGGGAGATTGGGGATTATCCAATCAGGTACTGTGGATGTGGTTCACAGGAAGGGGCGGTAATACTATCGTACATTACTCTGTGTAGTGAGGCTGGCTGACATTGCAAAACGCATTCTCTTGACTTTGGGCAATGCCTTTGTAATAGAGCTGCACAAGTATGCCCTGGAAAGAAACTTTGATGGCAATTTCGGTTTGGAAGGAGTGGACGCATTGTGGAACGCTGTGTACGAGCACAGTTTATCCGTCATGCATGCAGTTTTCAAAGACCTTGGCACGTTTGCTACTGCGGGTGTCATCGTAATCCACTACGGCGGCATGCATATGGGTTATGTGGCTTGTTTAGGTTTGTTCCGTCGACTGAAGAGGTTGCTAAATCTAGTGAAGAGGCTTTGCCGAACTGCCAAGGTGCTTTTCTCATCCATAACACCATGAAGAGTGTGGTACAATGCTCCAGAAACTTGTTCCAAGCCAGAGGCAGGAAAGTGTCTCATCAACATAAGCATGTATACTTTTTTGTCCGCTGGTGGGATGTTCTTCTGCAACAATGACCTCATTAGTTGAGGAAATGCAGAGTTTTTCCAAGCAAATGGCATTTCTTTGTCGCCCATTAGTAATGCTGTTTTATTGCCAGTCTACAAGATAAGGTGAAGAGTTTACTGTAACAATGTGACCACAAGAAAACACCAAATCAAATAAAACCTGTCAAAAAGGTGTCTACAAAGATCTAAAAAAAATAAAAAAGGCTCTTTTCACAGCCGCCCCTTACAACAAACTCCCCCTACCCTGGTTGCAAGTTATTCCCCCACGCCCGCACACAGCACATAAGCCACATACAGGGATTTTTGAGGATGGCGGCCATGGAAAGGGGATTGTGGGGATTGTCCAATCAGGTGCTCAGGTTGTTAGTCACAGTAAAGGGTGGCAATAGGAAGAAGGTCTGCTCCTGCTTTACTGGGACGTGGCCCTTGCGGTACTTGGGGAAGCACACATGCACCATTCTGCGCTTCTCACCATGCTGGCCAATGGAAATCAGACTGTGGGGATTGTCCAATCAGGTGCTCAGGGTGTGCATCACATGAAAAGGCAGCAATATTTTTTTCATTACTCTGTGTAGTGCTGGTGGCAGGTAGAGATGGCGAGATGCACTGTCTTGATAGTCGTGATGCCTTTGTTGAAGATCTGTTCCAGTATACCGTCGAAAAAGGCTTTCAAGGCAATTTCGATTTGGAGGGAGTGGAGGCTTTGTGGTGCTGTGGCGATTTGTGCAGTTTCGGCACTGTGCTTGCAGTATGTCGACGAGTGGCCACTTTAGCTAGCATACATGGTGTGGTTGTATACTATGGAGCGTTCCATTTGGGTTCCATGGCTTGCTCCCGTGTGTACCGTCAATTGACAAAGATGATGAAAGCAGTGAAGCGCATTTTTCCCACTGCCAACGTGCTTTTCTCATGTATAGCCCTGAGAATAGTATGGGACTATTCCAATGACCCCTGTCGCCAGCCAGAGGTCGTAAGGGGTCTCATCAACAGAAGCATGTGTGACTTCTTGAGTGCTGCGATGTATAAACCTTTTCAAAGTAAATGGCATGTCTTTGACGACCAGTGGCAATGACATTTTGTTTCACAATCTACAGGCTGCACTGAAGACCCTATTGTGAGTAGACGATCTGACGTACAAAACCAAAAAAAAGGTGTTTCTGTGCAAGTACCTTTAAAAAAAACCTTTAAAAAAGGCTTTTTTAACGATGTCCCATACCCTGGTTGAAAGTTATTCCCCCACTCCCATGCGCGCACAGCACAAAAAGTCAGCAGACATCACGATAGTTGTAAATGGAGAAATCGCAGTACATTGCGAAGAAGTCTTTTGGTGCCTTTCTGCGACATATGCCAATGGTGTACTTCACATAGGACTATGACGTTTCACAGCACAGACAGTTTTCCCCACCAGTGACGTTCATCTTACTATGCCTGCCAACCTGATTTCTGCACACCCCATCCAAATTGCCTTGCTGCCCTTCTTCAAAGTATTGGAAGAATTTTTGTAGTAAGTGTTCAATACTTAAACTTTTCAAAATGCTCCAATTCCACTAGTGTTTTGCACAGTGCTACGCCTCCCTTCATTTTGTGCACATTGTGTGGCGCGTATATGGTGTGAACAGCCATGTATTCTTTCATTGGCAATTTCATTGTTCATCTCTGAAAGGCGCTTTCTTTATTTCCCTTTTTTCCTTCCCCAGTTCAATTCTATTTATTTTGGTCTTTGGTCGCCACAGAAGGAATGGCAGGCGGCTGCATGGATACCATACACCGGCCTGGTTCTTGGCTAATTGTTAGCTGAGGGGAGAGGAATCCAAGGAGCATGATATGTTTGTGAGACAGGGCTAAAAAAGAATCTGTTAAATAGTTTGTTGCATAACCACTTTAGTGGGGAGGGAAGGAACTCCCCGTGTTGAGGGTGGCTTATCAATGAACCATTACAACTCGGATTCTAGCCCTTTACTGTTTACAAACATATCCTGGATATAGTTATTCCTAATATCCTTGATAACAAAGAGAGAATCCTTCACTTATGATCCTCTTCTTATGTATTTCAGTTCTATTGAAATGTACCTGTTTATAAAATGATTAGTGTCAACCCATTTTATCTATATATTTAGGGATACAAAGTGCAATTATTAATACACTGACGGTCAATTGTTAGTGAGTCCAAATCCTAGTATTCATAATGGCATTTTGTTTATAATTCCAACTGTTGTAAACTTTGAGATATTGTGTTCTCAGGCTTCCCCTGGAAAAAATAAAATAAAGTGGTCCTTAATCAATGATAAGTCATTAAGTATTCACATAAAAAGTGAGGCAAATCCGCTTGTTAAATCTATTATCCTTGTTGCAATTAAACTTCATGCTTCTAGTGTACCTATTTCATCTCTTCAGTGTCCCGAACTGTGTGCTCACTAACGCTTGTGCACCATCTTGGACATTGTTTGGAAAGATGATTCTTTTTTCCCTCACTAGCTTTCTGTAGGACACCATTTCTTTTTGATTACTTTGAACCCTGTCCTGACTTTTTGAAGGCAAGCAAAGTCTTCTGCTTTACTTCCCTTTCATGTTTTGATTAGTGCATTACACCTAATAAAAAAAAACAATACTCAGGGCCTCATTAGGACCCTGGCGGAGAGGGTGTTACGCCAGCGTAGTGCATGGCGTACCTCTCCGCCATACTACGAGTTCCCGTAGCGCCATGGCGGCCTTTTCCGCCTGGTTTTACCAGGCGGAGAAAACCATGGCGCTACGGGACCTCGTTGTTAATTACGCCACCGTATTTTACGGTGGCGTAATTAACTCCTTCCCCACTCCCATTATACCCTATGGGGCAAAAATGGGAATGGGGAAGGGCAGAATGGGGATTGGGGATTTACCGCTCCGCCGAGGTCGGAATGGGGCGGTAAATCCGCCAACCCCCATGGCGCTATCGGCGGCTTTCCGCCATGCTTCGCGGTGCATTTAGCACCGCGAAGTCCGCCTGGGTCCTAATGAGGCCCTCAATCTTTAATGAGATGTTGGCCACCCATGAGCAATGTGGCATTCTAATCTAGACCTATGCTTTGTTATGTTAGTGTGAATTTTGTCTGGAAGTAATGAGTTAAATGAGAATTTAATTTTGGCTCACTCTACTAACATCATCACCACGCTTTTGTTAAACAATTCGGTATTGTTTTTTTTTAGGTGTGATGCACTAATCGTGGCAAAAACAATCATATATAGTGTTTTTAATGATGTTAGAAAAAAATAGAACAAATAAATTTATTTTTGCACATTAGAGGTTGGGGTACTCCTAAATAAATGGTGTGCTTGGATAGAGAACGGTGCAAATTGAATGGTATCAGAACAATAGAAAGGCCAACCGAGTAAAAGTGTCTCTATCAGGTGCTTTGTTTTGTTCAATGGATTTTTGCCATCTGTCTTATGATCCAACCTATCCCACTCATGATAGATATCATAGCAGGGATTTCATCAAAGGTCTTATAGATTGTCGGCAACATGTATGTGGTGGGCATCTAGGCTTCAAAAGTAGTTAGAATTTGTCTTGCATCTCAAGCCATATATTGACAAGTGTTCAATGACTAATGATGTGGAGTCACTTGCTAGTCTGAGATAACAACCAGGGTATTGTGGTGATTTGTAGCTGTCTGGATGTAATCCACCTTATTCATTACAACCATATGTGCACCTTTGTCAGCCTATTTACTGATGATGATATTATCTTTGATAAATCTCTCTAATGCTTTCCTCTCACTGGGGCATACATTGTCTCTGACAATTATTTTCTTGCCTTGTATTTTCTCTAAATCTTTTATAACTGCAGCAAAGAAGGTGTCTATGTGACTATTTTCAAAACTTGGTGGAATGAATTTGGATGTACCTTTGAGAAAACTTTGACAAGGGGCATCATAGTCGATGCTAGATGATTTTGTAGTTCTTTCTCCTCCATCTCCTCATCTTTGTATGATTCCAAACCTATTATTTAAGTGTTCTTCACATTTTATAGACAGCTCATCGTCTTCATCATCAAAGTTCAGGAGAAACACAACCTCCAACTTCTCAGGATCTTATCAAGCTCTAGGTCAGGAGTCTGCAACCTTTGGCTGTCGAGATGTTATGGACTGCAAGCCACAACAGTCCTAGCCACCATAATCAATGGTGAGCCGTTATGGGAGTCATAGTCCAAAATATCTGGAGAGCACTAGGTATTTTCAAAAGTCGATTTGTCCCAAAATGTGTTGATTTATTTTTTTGCTCATCTTTCTAATTTGAGAAATGTATGACTTTATCTTTTGGAATTTGGTTATTAGTTCCAAACACCTGTTCCCTACTGCCTACGAGTTAAAAAAAAAAGTACTTTAAGGCCTTTTTTTATGCTATCCTTGCAATTAATCATTCTAATTTATAAAAGGTGCTGGTGCTCTACAGTTTAAAGTTCAAGCGGCTCCTTTATTTATGTTTGGTTTTTACAGCATAGGGCACTACAGGGACCTCTTCAGAGCAGCATGCGAGTTAATGGCGGACATCTTAGATGAACCCTGTGCCCTGGGCATTGACGATGTTCCAATGTAGGTGAACAATGACAGTGGCTGGGTCAATCAGTGTGCCCTTTCCATTCGTAATCTGAACACATTTAGGGCCTGATTTACAAACATGCTTTAACATGGGAAAGTCCCATTGAAAACACGTTTGTAAATCAGGCGCTTTATGTATTATGAAAATCCAGCCCGAGAACACAACATGGGCCCAGAGACCCTGTCTCGCTGAGAATATGTAATTATTTTTGACAGCAAGATAGCCAGAAGGAGCACTTCCAGATTAATTCACAATGACCCATAATTAGGCTCAGGAAAACAGTAGTTAGAACTGGAATGCTCTCCTGCCTACACTACTACAGCCATAGCTATTTATCATTCTAATTCCCTGTTAGCAGGGATGACAGTAATCAGTTGTCAGTGCCATGTACAGTCATTCTGACGACTTTATTTAAACTGCATGGAAGGTGTCTGCATGGCCACTCTGCATACCAACAGAATATGAACGCAGCGTTACAGTTTACGACGAGGACTAATGTGACTTGTGCAACTCTTATTCAGAAGGGCTTGATCGTCTGTTTCCACTTTCATTTATAATGCTGTGGATACAGGGGGCAGTGTGTTGCGGTAGTAGGAGGCGACAAGAGGCGGTCTGTCTCTCACCCTCTTAATCGCGTGCTAAAATAGAATACCGGCGTGGTTAAAGACTGTGGGGGTGATTACGAGAATCCCAGTGATGGCGGACATCTTAGATGAACCCTGTGCCCTGGGCATTGACTATGGTCCAATGTAGGTGAACAATGACAGTGGCTGGGTCCATCAGTGTGCCATTTTCCATTCATAATCTGAACACATTTAGGGCCTGATTTAAAAGCATGTTTTAACATGGAAAAGTCCCATTGAAAACAGGCACTTTATGTATTATGAAAATCCAGGCTGGGAAGCAACATGGGCCCAGAGAACCTGTCTCGCTGAGAATATGTAATTATTGTTGACAGCAAGACAGCCAGAAGGAGCACTTCCAGATTAATTAACAATGACCCATAATTAAGTTCAGGAAAGCAGTACTTAGAGCTGGAATGCTCCCCTGCCTACACGACTCCAGCCATAGCTATTTATCATTCTAATTCCCTGTTATCTGGGAAGACAGCAATCACTTGTCAGAGCCATGTGCAGTCATTGTGACGACTTTATTTAAACTGCAAGGAAGGTGTCTGCATGGTCACTCTGCATACCAACAGAATAGGAACGCAGCGTTGCAGTGTATGACGAGGACTAAAGTGCAACTCTTATTCACAAGAGCTTGATGTCTGTTTCCACTTTCATTTATAAAACTGGATACAGGGAGAAGTGTGGTGCGATAGTGGGCGGTGACAAGAGGCTGTCTGTCTCTCATCCTCTTAATCCTGTGCAAAAATAGAATACTGGCGTGGTTAAAGACCGTGGAGTCATTACGGGAATCCCAGTGATCCAGCAGTAATTCCCCTCTGACAGTTTTACCAGTACTGCCGAGATGACGGACGGAATTACCGCCGTATTGCGACTCATCGGGCATGCGCACACATCCCAGGGAGAATCGGTAATACAGGATGGCAGTATTACCGGCGGTAATGAACATTGGGCAAACTGCCAAAATCATGCCAGTAATACCATTTCCGCCATCATACAAATATGGCCATGGCCAGAAATTGGAAGCTCAGTACCGGCCATCTTTAAAAACTCAATCCATCTCAAATCACCCATTTTCTGCTGGCATCCAGTCCCCATAGTTGTGACAATATCACGGCACAAGACAAAAAGGCCCGTCTACCAGGCCTCTGGCTCAGGAAATTCAAAATTCACAGAAGATGAGCTAACTTCGTTGGCAGATGAAGTGGTGAAGCATGCCAAAGCGTTAGTCGGCAGCAGACAGAGAAAAGCCTCTGCCCATAGTAAGACAACCATATGGCCCGACATAATGACCAGGGTGACCACAGTGGGAACTGCACCCCACCATCACACCAAGGACAGTCAAAAGAACTGAGACAACCTGAAGGCAAGGGTCTGCAGCCTCATAGCCAGGCACAGGAGGGAGAACAGTGGCACATGAGGGGGCAAAACCGAACCCCTCTACCTCACGCCATGGGAGGAGACAGCAAGCTCCGTCCTCCACATGGGGGGCATAGAAAGGATAGGGAGCATATAGGTCAGAGCAGGGACTCACGGCAATGGTGGTAAGTGCATTTGACACCATGTACATGTTAATGTAGTGTCCAAAAGCATGCGTCCCCCAGAAAAGATGCACAAAATGGGCATGGGAATGATTCAACACATGGCAGTCATTGCAAATGGCCAGTGAGCACACAACATGCCAGGGGAGGCCGGTAAACCTAGCAATGCACATGCACTGTTGTGGAAACGTGCATGCCAAAACATGGACACATGAGAAGCCCCCATGTGCTCCAAGATAGTCCCTGTGGGGAAATGAAGCCCCACCAACCCACAACAACAAGCCACCTTGGCAGGCCAGTAGGCAATGTGTACATGCATGCACCGTGTACACCCTCAGCAGGCCAAACCACCGCCTACTGGTAGCAGCACTCATTGAAGGGATACCACCCAAGCCAACCGCATGAAAAGTGCATCTCTGGGACATACACAATGTTCCATGAGTGGCATGCAAGCTAGCAGACATGTCTTTTAGATTACTAACAGCATGTCCTTCAATTCCCAACAGGAACACAGTGTACGGACAGTGATAAAGCCTGACCCTCCACTGCAAGCATATCATCTGCCCCCACCCTGCACAGGCCAGACCCCTTTCCAGCGGGAGCAAACAGCAGGACAGGGCTGCCGCGCCACCACTTCCACAACCACCTCCACCTACCACTGCCGTGGACACACCAGCAAATCCTGAGGATGGAACAATAGCATTGGCAGCACTCAGTGGCCCCTGCACTGATCAGGCAGGTGCCACGGCTGTCGGAAATGCCACAGCCAGCACCTGTCATGTAACACAGTGCTGCCATCCCTTCTGTGCCCGAAAGATGTCAGGGTTCCAGCACGCACTCCTCGCCACATGCAGGGGCCAGGTGGGCACCACAGATGAGGCTTAGGGGAATGAGGAAGAGCACAAGATGGGAGGTGCTTCTCCATGCTACAGCCCTGGACCTCCACACAGCCACCACCTCTGCCAGTGCCCAGTGTGTCGTCCATATGTGTGCGCCTTCATGCGATTGATGAGTGGCAAGCTTCCATTAAGGCTCTGGTGGGCCATCAGCTGCAGGAGATGCAGGCCATTTGTGAGTGCATGCAATGGAATATAGGGTTCAGGAGCACACACAGGCTACCTGTGCCTCCACGAGACCCTGCACCAATGTATGCAGCTTACCCTGCAGGTCATGCGGGCCCAGGGGTCAGAGGCCTCCACATCTGTGACCCCCACAGAAGGCTCCCTACCTGGTACCCTAAGGTATTGCTCACAATGCCTCCTCACTGGCAAGGAGCCAGTCAAGAGCCCCCTGCCCAAGAGGCACAGAAAGTGACAGTTGGACACTACCTGCGTGTTTTGAGGGTGGATTTTCGGGAAGGGGGAGTTGAGGGTGGGTTTTTGGGAAGGCAGAATGCAGTTCTGGTGAAGGTGAGCACATGTTTCATGTCCCTACATAGAAATATTTTCACTTGAAGCAATGCTATGGCATTCCTATTGTGTTCAACTATTTCATGTGAGAACTGACAATAGACAAAGAAGCAAGGAAAGTGCTATGAGATGGTGCTCAAAAAGAATTGTCTATCAGTTCCTGGACAGCCAGGCACCCCTACCTGCCCTTACCTGCTCGGCGCGTGCATGCACAGCACTCACAGGTACTCTGTGATTCTCCTCAGGGGCTGCTATGCCCACATCGGGGGCCAGGGGTATGTTCTGCCGTATGCAGATATTGTTCAACATTGCATATGTGAGGACAATCTGTCCCACTTTATCGGGCCTCTACATAAGGGCCCTTCCAGAGCGGTGTAAACAGTGGAAGCAAGCCTTCAACAGGCCAAAGGTGCACTCGACACACACCATAGTTTGTAGAAGTGCCCAGCTGTATGCAACCTCCTGTGGTGTCTGGGGATTCCTCAGTGGAGTCATTAAGTCACCTGCAAGGGCAAAAAACATAGTGTCAATCATGATGATCTGTGGATGCCTAGCCTGTAACAGCAGCATCTCAATAGACAGCCTGTGCATGCATGTCACGTGTTTCGTCACACAACACAATTTCATATTCCAGTCCTTGCATGTTGAGTCAACTACTCAAGGGGCATGTGTAGTCTGTCATGGCACGTCTTGCACATTGTTCATAGCCAACACTCGTTGCTTTCATGGTCTGTTATTGACAGGGCAGCATGCCATGGTGGGTGGTTAGGGCCTGTGCATTGCTCCCATGCATGATTCCTGATTGGAGTCTGGGTTACATGTGCAGGTTGTCTTTGTGGAATACATGATGGATTCACATACATGGTAACCTGAGTACATGCCATGTCAACTTCCAGTGTTACGTCCCTTTGTTGCACTTTTGCAGCATGTCATTCCATGTATGCCAGTGGTCATCACACATACACATGACGGACACCCCATGAGCTTCATTTGTGTTTGTGGGCCATGCACCTAGTAGTTCACCACCGCCCTCAGGTCGCACAAAGTTTGCCTCGGGTGGCCATTCTATTCAGAATTGCATAGAGTTTTTGGGGCATCTGCTGTCCTTGTGTAACATTGTACTGTGTGGTTTCACTTTGATTGAATGGTCATCTTGTTCATTTGTGATTTTTCCTCTGCGCCCTTTTCCCTGACTCTTGGGGTCTCCCCTGGACATACTTTGGACACCCCAAGTTGGGCCAGCCCCGCAGTTGTCAGTCTATAGATGTTGTGGGATGTGTGATGTTGAATTGTGGTACCTGTAGTCCAGTGTGTGTAGCTTGTCTGTTGGGGGTAACATGCCTTGGCCATTTACTGCTGCACTGTGAGCCAGGTCCTACTCATGTAGGTTGCAGTCTATCCTGTGTGGGGAATGCGGGGGTCCTGCATGTACAGGGCCTTGTCAGGGCATTTAATCTCCATGTGTGTTACCAACCTTCACATTGCAGGTCACCTGTAATGCAGGATTAGCGTGATGATACATGCACTCACCCAATATCCAGGTCTACTGTATGCCACCAGTGTGTTGTTCCTCAGGGCCATTACATCAGGGGTCAATCCTGGGAAATGGGCACAGCAGTGCGTGATGTGAGGTCTGGATCACAGATGACCTGGACATTGAGTGAGTGGATGGAACTGCTCGCAAATCTGGTACTCCTCCTTTGATGCCTGGAGTGTCACTGTCTCTACATGGGAACAGTCCAGGGCTGCTAGCGCATTGGGCATGTGTGCCAAGGCGTACAATTGTGTGACATTCACCTGTGCCGGGCTGGTGGGTAGGTCGATAAATGTTATGATACGTGGTGCAGTAGTGATTCCGGCACCTGACTGAGCATATTCGACAATGTGGACTGGGAGATACCATGAAGTGTGGCCACAGTGTTATGGAATGTGTCCCAGTGCAAGAAAGTGCTTAACTGACACCAGCTTCACCAGCGGTGGTATGGCTGTCCTGATGTGATCCTGCTTTCAATTTCCTTCTGGGTCAGGGTCAGCAGCTCAACGATTGTCTCCCTGTTCAGCCGGTACAGGGTAAGTATCTGGCTGCCTCTGAGGGCCCATTCTGAGTCCCTAACCCAGGATATGGGCGCTCGCCTTGCAAGGTGTCCCCTCCTCATCATCCTCCTCCTCCTTCTCCTCATCTCCTTTGCTGTATGTTCCCTGTTTCGGTCCTCCAGCCCCTGCAGCTCAATGGTCCGCTGGAGCAGCTGCATGTCTATGCACACACACCAATGGCAGCGTGGTGGTGTTGGGATGCGTGGTTGGGCAAGGTGTGGCCCTTTTGTACACTTCATGAGTGCATTGGGTGCACCTATGGCTTCCTTTGCATCACCCGTATGTATTTATCTCCTGCTATCAGGTGGTGGTATCCCTACCTTACTTTTGCCGGTATTACCCACAAGAAACGGCAGTACTATCACCATTTCCAATCTTGTAATGTGCCGGTAATACTGTTGTGTCAGTAACACTGGAGCTGGTTATACTGGCATTGGATATAACGTTGCTAGACTTTCTAGCGTCAGTACTACCTGTGCCTGTATTACTGGTGGTGGAAATATCAGCTATGGTTTTGCCGCCGACTCATGATTTGGCACTACGGTAAAAGTGATGGTAACCGGAATGAGTGTCAGTCTCTTTACTGAATGACCCATTACAAGATAGAGAAGTAGGTCGAGATAGGCCTCCCTGTGTGGTTCCTCCCATGAATGAGGCACCTTATTCAGAGCGCCAATACCCAAATAAGTCACAAGGCCCTGTATCACACACACTTTGCATGATATTAGCACTAGGGCAAAAGTGCTTATACTGTTTCAATGAGAACATTGCCCTGGTGCAAAAATGTGGTGCAAGATGTTTGCCCTAATGATAATTGCATTTGCATGATTCCAAACTTCCTGTAACACTGTCCATTAAGTAGTGTTATAGAAACTTTGCACCTGTGCAAGTGCAATTAGCACTAGGGCAATAATTGCTCCGGTGCACAAAAGATATTATTTCACTGAATTCTTCCCCTAGTGTTTGTGCTAGTCATTGCCCTGGTGCAAATATGCATTGAAGAGAATTTCTTTTTTGCACTGAATCAATGTTTCCCTGGTGTTAATCGCACTTGCACGGGTGCAGAATGTCAGTAATAGCACTCTATGGGAGGTTGTTGGACCGTTGCAAGTTCAATTAACAATAGGGCAAAAATTGCCCTTGTGCAAAAAACATATCCTTTCAACGCATTTTTGCACCACCTCAATGTTTTCATTGGTCCTAGCACTAGCGCAAAATGTGCCCTGATGCAAAAATGCAAATGTCTTGGGAGGATAGCTCAGGCGGCAACGTGCTCGTCTTGGAAGCAAGACGACACAAAGCTACACAGGTTCGATCCCCTGGTTCCCGCTTAGAAACCTCTGGGTATAAAGCGCGTTATAAATAACCTATTATATCATATCATTACAAAGAATATGATTTTCACAGGAGGGTCTTTCGTCCATTCAAAGCATCTAGATGGAGAGAGGCAGTCGTGTTTATGAGCGCTCTGGCAGCTCTGCACTAAAGATGAAGGATACCCGCAAGGACCGCTTAACTGGGCATCTTACCTGTTACGGAAGAATACCTTTAATCAAGAAAGGAAAATACTCTCACCTCTAAAAAGAAATTTACAAATTGCCCCTATTAAAAAGGACTAGTAGACTGCTGAATATAATCAGCACATTGTCATAAGCTTCTTGTTGGAAATGTGTGATGGCAACCTTAGGCTAACGATCACAAAAGTGTGCGGTGAATCCTTGCAGTTTATGTGTTAGCATAAAAAGACCACACACAAGTAGCCCCTGATAAAGGTCCAGGATATTGTATGCCCGAAAAGGACGGATGTGTGCATGTGGGGACGAATGAGGCTGAACTGTGCAGACTCTTACATGACTTTTGTGATTATTTTGATAGTGAATGTTTCATTGCGTGATGTGGATGAGTGTCATGGAGTAAATGTTTATGGTATATTTAAATCCTGGATTTGAAATAATTTTCAACCCTTTTTAATGCTTTTTTCCTTAAATAAAATACTGTTTTCTTCAAAAGATGATCATTCTTGTGTGATAATAAATATGTTTCTATGTTTGATATATATGGATTTTTTGGTTATTGTTTGCCTGTTATTTAAGTGATTGTATCTGTTTTTTGTATAGAAGCTGAAATTAACACTGCCAAGTGTATTCCAGCATAGAAAATGTTACCATAGTGTTAATCCCATGCAAAATTGCACTTGCAGTAATGCAATGTTTGTGTAACACAGCCCATATGCACATACCTACGCTCTGCCAAATAGAATCAATGTAAAACTATTAGGTATTTCACTGTATCCATCGTAAATGTATTAACCTATGTTAAATAGAATCAATGTAAAACTATTAGGTATTTCACTGTATCCATCGTAACTGTATTAACCTATGTACTCACTGTAAATTAATGTACAGTACTGTAACTAAGCTGAGAATAACTGTGTAAGCCCTGAGGAGCAAGGGTGAGGAGTTTCTGTTTGGCTGTGGCGAGTGCTGAACTTTTGTTCCTGCTAAACATACTCCATTTACTGTGTTCCTTCCCTGTTTCCAATTTGCTGCACCTGGAGGTGCCTGGAGGTGCATGTGCCTTTAATTCCAGCAGTGGGTCAGCCCACTTAAGGCCGCCTCCCACGCCCTTGCGGCGTAAGCCCTGAGGAGCAAGGGCGAGGAGTTTCTGTTTGGCTGTTTGGCGAGTGGCGCACCGGGGGCGTGGGGATTCCTACAGAAGGATGGAGTCTGTCATTCCATCTTCAAGGACTAGAGCCCAACTAAAACGTATGGCCCTACAAGAGGAACAGCCTACCAAACAAGCACGACAACAACTGGTGAGCCAGTACTCCTCTTGTGGTTCCATAGCTGACATATTGGAGAAACCAGAAACTTTTGTGCCAGAAGATGTTTTTGAAGCAATCTCTATACCTGCCTCCCCAGTGCTGACAGAGTTAACCCCACATGTGAAAGTAACGTCTGCTATAACGTCTGCTGTAATACCCCAATCATCTGATATTGTCTCTTTAATATCATCGCTTATGGAGGACAGAGAAAATGGACTAACTATATCTGGTGAACTCACCCGTGCTGTTGTGGCTGGCGTGACTCTCCCGGCGGCAGCTGGGACTGCCTCGTCGGGGTTGCAATGGTTCAGGGGATGTGGTGGGGAGCCGCGGCCCGGTGGTCTGCCATCCGTGGGAGCACCGCTGTCGTCGCTGGGGGACTCCGCCTCGGCCGTGGTCGCGCCCGGCGATGCTGGTGGGAGTGGTGGTGGCACGGTGGCTGGAGGGGCCGGCGAGGAGGCCTCTGCACGGCAGCGTCGGCTGGACGCGGAGGAGGCATGCCAGGCCAGCCGACTGAGAGGCCAGGCTGCTGTCCTGTTGTCCGCTGCAGCCGCGAGCCCGGAAGTCGGTGTGATCGTGGCTGAGATGGGTGAAGCAGATGTGGAGGAGAGAGAGTAAGCGCGATGGCCTCTCCTCCTGCATCTCTAATTATAAGTGACACATTAAACCTGTCTAACCCACAACTGCCGGATGATGGGCACATGGGGGGTCATTACGACCCAGGTGGTAAGTACGCCGACTTTACCATCATGGTGTAAACTATGTTTACACCATGGTGGATGGCGGATTTACCGCCCCATTCCAAGGTGAGTGGGGCGGTAAATCCCCATTTCCCATTTTACCCTTCCCCATTCCCATTTTTGCCCCATAGGGCATAATGGGAGTGGGGAAGGCGCTAATTACGCCACCCTAAATTACGGTGGCGTAATTAGCACCAAGGCGGTTTAGCGCCATGGATTTTAACGGCTGCTAAAAGCAGCCATTAAAATCGGAATCAGGCGTTAAGGGTTAATTAATGAGGCCCATGGTGTTTTCACCGGAGGGTGTTCGTATTGCTGCAATTCCCACGGCCCCTAAGGTTTGCGGGGCGGGTATGGGCTGGAGGAAGAAGCAACTATCATGCCCATTACTGGCAGAAGAAACTCTCTAGAGGTGGTCTCTACGGTATTACAAAACCTAATTGAATTATATAAAAAACGTGCTTGCAATCAGATGTCCGTGTATACTCCTGTTTCCAATGGAATGTTAAAAATCCCACGGAAAAGGCAATGCAACAATGTGACTAGTGTTAATCGGGACATTTGGGGGTCTGGCAACTACAAAAGAGCAAGGACCCTAGAGGGTGTGTCTTCTGATGATTCTTCTGTCACCATTTGGAAAGGTGGCTGAATCTCAGAAAAGACAGTCATCTTACATCCAGGAAAACCATGGTATTACCTTGTGTCAAACATCTCAATTGCTGGAAAACGCAAACAGTGATGATTCCCTGGATGATTCTACGTCCAGTGACTCATCGTTTGTAGAGCGAGATTTCCCGAAAGTTAGAAGAAAACGGTCTGCCTTCAGTCACGCTGCACGTGGAGTGACAAGGGAAGTTAAAGGTGGATTGCAGACCCCTTACATACATGTGCCTTCAAATGATTTACTAATAGCTGTGACCGCTGCCATGGCTATCTCTTTAGTACCATTTACTAAACTTTACGAAACATTAAATGAAAATGTGAAAGATGTCACAACATTAATAGCTCTAATGAATTCCAAAGTCTTACATCTAGAGGCTCTGCACAACTCCAAAAGGTCCAAACAAGATGACGTAACCCAGCATTTGTTGGCAGGTCTTGCATCAGTAAATGACGGCCAACGCAATGACATGCTCTACAAAAAGCTGCTTGCTGAGGCAGCAAAGGAAGCTCTGTCTCTGTTTCCTAAATTCCATGTTGATTCAAAAGGCGGAGAGCCGCTTGGAGGTGGTATTGGGTCCCATATGCCAACAAATGAGCCCCCGAGCGCACCCATGCAGCCGCTTAAAAGCGTCACGGCGACCAAGATCATATCCTCACTAAGACAGCCTGGGCACCCAGGAAGTCAGTCTGCCCAACCCATCGCCGACTCAGAAAGTAAGGGTGCCACTCTCCAGGAGTAAACTGTTGTTGAGAGTTGTACAGTTACCGGTGCCTCACGTTGTGAAGGTGTCGGTCAGGATGCGATACTGGACACCTCTTTCCACACGGCATTTTTACAAGCCAGAAGTTCAACTAATCTAGCTTTGTTGGACAGTCAAAGGGCGTCTGACTCAACTCCTCAATTACCAGCTGTAGTCCAAACTCCTGCTCCAGAGGTGGGAGCTGGGGTTATTGAAAAGTCTGCAATTTTATTTCCAATCTTTGGAGGGCCGGATGTCGACCAACAAAAAAGTGTGGAAATCAAAAAGGGTAATGTTCCGCAAAGTAAAAAGCAAAAAAATATGCCAGGACGCAAGAAGAGTCACCAAAGAGGTGCCCGGAAATGTCTTCGCAATATCAACATGCTACAATTTTCGATAAAGCTATCACTACACGTCTGAAATTGAGTGAAACAACTAAGGAGACCATAAAGGCTCCAGCCGAAGCAACGGCACCTAATTTGAACACAGCTAGTGGTCGTCTAAGTGAAGTGCAAAGACCAACCAAGATGAGCTGTTGGAACTATCAGTTTACGAGGATTTTGATGAGGAGGAAGGGGTTCCTGGGAACCAGCCTCGTGATGCTTCAGTCATCATAAAAGTAGTTACTTTACCTTCTAGACAGAGGGAATCCAGCTCCCCTAAGAATACCGAAGCAGGCCAACTGAAATCTAAAACGACTGGGCCACAGGAGCCCTTAGACAAATTAAAAATCACAACATCAGAGAAAGGGAGCAGGACATGTTCCATAATTCCGATTGAAGTAGCAGCCAACAATGGAGAATTGACACCATCTAGTCCTGCATTCTTTACCTTACAGGATAAAAGGCAACATTTAAGACTTGCTCTAGAATTAAAACACCCGGTGCATGGGTGCAGGAGCCAGCTCCCGACGTATAGTTCAACCCTTGAAGGAGAACGCTTTGAAACTAAGGTTGATTTGAAGAATGATGTTGATTCTGTCTCACGGAAAGCTGGGTATCACCACCCGGGAGGCCGAGAGAACAGACAGAAGAGCAGCAATGGGCAGACAACAGCTCGGCCCTTGGACTTTACCTTGATGATCAAATTGATGTTGGAGAGGTTGGAATCAGGCGACAAATTGATCTTGAATCGTGCAAATGTTTTAAGACTGCTCCATCATGTACCTCGTCTTCGATCATTGGGTTCCAAGGACTTAAAAATTGTGGAATTCCCTGATGAAACATGCAACGACAAGGTCATATTACACATCGATTCCAGCATCCATCTTTTGTCCTTGGGGTTTGATACCTATAAAATAACCGATCACCCACAATGCAAACACGTGGAATCAGTAGCGGTAACAGGCTCTGCCTTGGTAATTCAAAATGCCAAACCAAGTGCCAGCGAGCAGTCGCATAAAATTGCACAGACAAATCAGATCTTAAAAGGACAGTTGTGCTGGAGGGAGTCAGATCCCAAAACAGGTTCAGCTGAATTAGTGGCACACAGAGTGATGTCCATTGGGAAAGAAGTGATGCCCAGCAATAATCCAATGGAGAATATCCAAATCACTATAAATAGTGTTAGATCAGGTAATAACAGTGCCACTAACCTAGCAAACAACCCGGTGGGCAAAGAAAACCTCCAAGATTGGAATTGGCTGGCTACTGCTTTGAATGACAACACCTCAAGTTAATGCCCAAAGACCAGGGCAGTACAGCTCTGCTCATTTGCGTCATGGAACACGCGTGGCTTCATGCACTTGTTAAATAATGACTGGCTTCCCAATCTGCAACTGGTATGTCTTCAAGAAACATGGATGTTAGAAATACCAGTTATCTTAGAGTTCGAATGTGCACTAAATCCTGCAATCAGGGCGGAAAAGGGGAGGCCTATAGCTGGCCTTCTAACCATGATCAAGCGGTCTTCAGGATATCGGTTATTAAACTCCAAGAACCACACACCATACATTCAAGTCTCTGAGATAGGCAAAACTAATCTCCTGGGAAAGGAACTGGATATAATTCAGATAATAAGCCTGTATTGGAACCATCGATGGACAGGCTCTTACCCGTTCCTTGATCAAGTGTCAACAACCATTGATAACCTCCTCGAAGCAAATAGAGGGGTTGGAATGATAGTGTGTGGTGATTTAAATATCGATTTCTTCAAGCCACAGAACCCGGCAAAATCACAATTGGTGAGAGACTGGTCGAGAGAACTGAATGCAAGAGGTTTAACAATGTTAAACGGTTGCACACAAGGGGATATTCCGGCAAAGGCCACTTGGCATCGAGATGGCCAATCATCAACTATCGACTATATCTTCATTTCGGATGCAATGAATGTCAGGACACATTCCTTGAAAGTTTGTGCAATGGAACATATCGACCATGAATTGTTAGAGGTGAAATTTCAAAGCTTGGCAGTAGACCAACTTCGGCAACGGGGTGCAAAAGTCTGGGTTGAATCTAACCGATTAAGAGTGAGGCTGGATGAACACGAGGTGTCGAACCTATGTAATCAATTTAAGAGTAGTCCGGATGAGGTTGAATACGCCTCGTTACTGTTCCAATTCAAAGTAAAAAATATTGGCCTAAAACATCGGTCATTTCACAACAAACATCGCTTCGACTTAATGGTGATGCAGCGCAAAAGATTGATGCGAGCCGAAATTCGAAGAAGCAAGCAAGGGCCAAAGTGTGAAATAGCATTAAAAAATAGAGCCATAAAGCAAAAACTGGCTAAAAAGCCACAAATCTCTATTACATCAGCAAGACGCAGAGGCCATGCTGAAGAACCTAATAACTAAAAACAGTGGAGAGTTCTGGCGATTCATCAATCGCATGGAATTACCTCAGGAAGCTTTGCAAGTGTGTTTGGTAACAGAAGTCGAGTGGGCGAAGCACTTTACAACACTATACAACAAAAACTTGAAGTTACAGCCATCAAGAGTGCTTGATCCCACACCATGGGATTTACAATTCCCGAGAGAAGATATTCGTGAGGCTATCAGAAAAGCCAAAAACTCTAGGTAGGGCACCTGGTCCTGACGGGTTGTCAAAGGCTATGATTAAACAGTTTCCTGAACTCTGGGCTGATTTATGCATTGACCTATTCACAAGAATAAATATGACTCGTCAGTCGCCTAGCTCATGGAAAACGGGGATAATTGTCCCAATCTTCAAGAAAGGTGACAGAACGTCACCTAAAAACTATCGGCCCGTGGCACTGCTGGATGTCCTAGGCAAGATTTACGCTTCCTTGCTCCAAAAAAAACTGATCAACTGGGCCCAGTCTGCCAACAGAGTTTGTTGGATGTCCTGACCCACGTTTGAGCTATCATGCTGCAACATTTGGTGCTGTGGGTTTAGAAAATCCAAGATGGCCAAAAAACCCACAAGTGCACCAGAATCCAGGAGAACCACGCAGTTACCTCACTTGCCACCCACACAGTAGCCTGAAACCATTGGGAATGGCGATGCTGATTGCCAAAAGCAACCTAGAACTGTGGGGAATTCATTTTCTTAAATCCCCAAAATGGTTGCATTACCAGTACTCACCACTATCAGAAAGCCGGCGTTTTAAAACCACCAGACTTTGTGTAAAACTGAATAAATGAACCCAAAGCGGCCAAAGAAAGACTTACTGAGAGGTGGATACAATGTAAAGTTATATTCTGAAGTGACTTGAATGTTCATAACAAGACTGGCTGAGCTCTGCAGGTCTGCAGCAGCCTAACTGAAACTGGATTTAAAACTACCAAAAATCGAAAATGTTGAAATTAACTGAGTGACCTACTTTTGAGTGACACATAGTTTGTCACTGTTGAAATGTCATAGTTTTGAACTTAGAATCAGCATTCTAGCTGCATATGTAAAAATTGTCTTGACTTAAACTGGGGAACAAAAAGTGACATTTTATCTGAAACCTGGCTTAATGAAACTGAATTCTGCCTGACATCTACCCCCACATGAGTTAAAACCTGCTGAGCCACTCTTCCCCTTGCCCACAAGGAGTTGTCACCTCTCTGATCAGATTAGGGGTGGAGCAGCTACAGGGAGTTGAACAAAGGCCTGTCCTGGGCCCAGGCAGAGGGTTTATTGGGGGGAGGCCATAAATGGCTCCCTCTTGAACAATGGGCCTTCCAGGGCCCAGGCAGATGGTTTATTGGGGGACCGTAAAACAGCTTCCTCTTGGCAGAAGCTGGGAGGGGCAGGGCCTCTGAGCCTGGCAGAAACTGGACAAACTGGTTTCTACACCATGTGACTTGGGAAACCACACCCCTTTGGGGCCAGAACATAAATCTAAAAAGATGGATTATTCATAGAGCGGACTTGTGAAAATGTTATAAGTGATATCATTATTCTTGTGATTTTTCTGTGCACATTTGAAGACGTGTTAGGACCCGGTGGTATGTTCAGGGGGGGTTTTAGCGGAAAAGAGGATATTACTCTAAATGTATGTATGTTGAAAATCTGACACTCCACCACCTAATGCCCACATGCTTTGCGAACATTTGTGTAAATTCGGGGACAAATCCAATATTGGTAACCTGACCAAAAAGTGAAATATGTTGCCATTTTTGAATGCAAGCCCCCAGGAAGAGCAGAGTTTGAACAGGGGATACCTCATGTGATATGTGAAGGGTGCATGTAATTTTAAACAAATGTGTACCTGTGCAAATATGCATTTGGATCAGATATAGAGTGTGGGTAAAGTTGACAGGGGTGGGTTCTCTGTATCATAAACAGACCTCATCATGATGACACTTCATTTCATTCCCCCAATCAAGGGGAAGAGGAGGAAGTGGCCAATGACAAGTGGAGAGGGGTAGGGCCTAGAAAGCTAGCCTCTCCACCCACTTTCAAAACACATAAAAGCAGACAGTCAGGACAGATAGAGACATTCAAATCCATTTGCTGCGGAGCATGCTGCCGGACCATACAACATTCAGAGATCCAGACTTCAAATCCATCAATCTCCAGAACCTGTAGCAGTACCTAGAAAGCAGAGCAGTATCCAGAATCCAGAGAGGCTAGACCAGCAGAGCACAGCTGACCCAGACCGCTGTTAGCAGAACCAGAGAGCTGACCCAGATCACTGTGAAGTGCCGAGACCAGACCGGAGTCCAGTCCGAAAACCTGACCAGATCCGTGGCGAGGCCTATTTCTAAATATATTGTGAGTACCTAGCAGAACTGTGCAGAACCAATCTCTTAGTTAAAATAATATAATTCAATCTATTTTAATCTAACCAGAACTGCCTCCTAGAAGTTGTCACCTGTCATTTGCAAAGCTGTCTCTTGTCATTTTTAGCTGCAAGCTGTAACCTGTCCCTTTGAACTTTTAAAATTTCAAATCCGAAAAACAACCTTCACAAAATCGTTCATAACTCCGTAACCGTTTGTGCTAGGAACTTGGTTCAACTTTCCTCTGAAAGCTTAGAATCTTACCTTTCCAACAAGCCTAGAACCGACTTCCTACTCCTTATACTTACTCTGTAATCACGATTCTCGCACTCGCGAATTTTGCCGCGATTTGCGATTTGGCCCGATTTCTTTACTTGTAAAAAGATAGCTGCTTTTGCCTGAACAACTAAATTTCGTTTGCCTCTTAAGAACCATCCCTGAATCATTGCTAGAGTGAGCCTGGACTAATATTAACTAGATACCACTCACCCTGAACCTCAAGAGGGAATTAAAAGCATTTTAGCAAATTTTTCACTTCATTGCCAGCACATATAAAAGCATCTTGGGCCTGTGTTTCAAACTTCTATAGTCTAAGCTTGCTGGGGTGAACGGGATTACATTTGATTGCATTTCTGAGAACTGTGTGCTTTCCTTCCATTTCCTTGCATTGCATAAAGGGGGGGAGTGGATTACCAGAGAAAAGTGATTACATTGTTTTGTTGAAATCATATTGAGTATTTTCGGTATTGCATTTCATTCAACATTGCATCCATCTGAACTTATATAAAGCATTCTCTACCACCTTATTCTTCTGTTCCTATTCACAAGTGTGCTAGTGCCAGACTATCCATTATTGATTACTGCTCAGATTAAGTGTGATATTCAATTATTAATTATTATAAAGTGTGATATATATATCTATTGTTTAAATTATCAAATAAACCTTTTAAACTTGAAAAACAGAACTACTTCTTGGCTCAGTGGGGTCAGGGGGATTCCAAGAGAGGGGTGTTATATAGGGGTAGTCATCCAGAACGCATGAACTGGACATAAAGATATATCAATAAGGGTTTTCATTCAGTATTCTAGACTAGGGGTTGACTTAGCTGTAGTGTTGAATTGAATCCTCTTACAAATTGGGGGCTCGAGCCGGGATATTCTGGGTTAGATTTACCATTTGTGCAGATTAATACAGCGTGCCAGCTGACCAGATACACATATCCGGTCGGATCACCACGCTGTGTTACGCTGTAAAGCACTCCTCAAAGGAACGCTCTAAGGAAAAGGTCTGTTTTGCAAAAATAAAAGACAAACTTCTGTAAGTCAGGAAGGAACTCAAATTCCAGAATGACGACCTTGGTAGATATGAAAATAGCCAGAGAGCACTTCTTACATAAGCTATTTGTGAGAGGTGAGTGGACTCATCAGGACCAGACGGTCTGGTTGCAGGCAATCGCACCCCAGATCACTGAAACAGGGTCAGATAAATGGAGAGATCAGGGTCCCTTACATGTGGCCCTGAGTGAACTATACATGGCTCCTAAAGCTAAGGATGAACAAGACAAGATGGTTAGGATAGCGGCATACCTGTACCTATATATGGGAGACATGCAGGATAAATGTACTGAAAGCCAAGATCTGGCGAATAAGCGACAGATGGCGTTAGAGAAGGTCCAATCTGACCTGGTCTCTTCTGAGCAGAGGCTGCAGGGGAGCCAGGAGTCAGATAATGAGAGTAGACAGCACATCATTAAAATAAAGAAGGATATGGACATCCTGCAACAGGAAAAGGCTGACCAGGATACCAGATTTCTGGCCTTGCAGAAGGAGTACCAAGAAGGTTTGGACTCCCTACTGCAGAGCCAGAAAAAGCTGGAGCAACAGTTAGACTTCAATAGGGTATGTGCTGAGCAGGTAGTCACCCTGCAAAGCCACCTAGATAGGGAGAAGGCAGAGAGGAATAAACTGATTCCGAAAGACCTGGATACCCAGGCAGAGTTTGATCAGGAGCGCCAGAAAGCTGGAAAGGGACATCTTAGGCCAGGAAGTCTGCCACTTAAAAAGAAAAATGGAAGAAAATCACCTGGCCCACCAGGGACTGGGTGACCTCCAAAAAGAACACCAGAACTTGTTAGAGCACACCAGGAGGGTGGAGGATGCTCTAGCAAGAAAGATACAGGCCAATAGGGAAACAGCTCAGGAGGTAACCCTCCTGCAGCAGAGACTGGCCCAGTACTCCAGGACCAATCAGGAGGCACAGAGAGAAAACGAGGCTCTCTGCCAGCACAATGATAGGCTCCAACAACAGGTAGCGATGCAGGAGAGACTGATAGAGTCTAGTAAGGCCTTAACTGAGGAACTGAAGGCGCAGGCTCTTGCATTGCAACAGGGAGCAGGGGCGGATAGAGACCAAGTTCGCTGGGAAAGGGAAACTCCTGAGCATAACCTCAGGAGCCCTAGTACCAGAGGCCTTTATCTCTCTCAGTCCCTGGACTCTGCCACCCCCATGTCCCCTGGCGCACATGAGCACCGGGCCACAGGGATGGCAGATTACTATCCAGCCAGAAGCATGGGGCTCATAGGCCAGTACCTCCCAGGAATGGATGGGCGGGCATCCGGGTATGGGCACCCAAGCACAGTGCAATTTAGTGGGGAACCCCAGGAGAGTAGGCCCATTAAGGGCATCCTGAAAACCTCTGCCCAGTTAGGTCAGTGGGGGGGTACCCATCAAATCCTGGCAGCGAAGAGGAATCTGAAGACTCCTCTGAACGGTACAGGACACAGGAGACCAGGTCCCAACATTGTGCCAGCCACTCCCAGGCTCGCAGAATCCGGGAAAACCTGGAAGAGCAGACAGGAACCTCTGGGAGCAGTGCCTCCGAGTCAGAGGATGAATGGACAAGGGTTACCCGAACCAAAAAGGCCAATAAGGCAAAAAGGGCCTTGCTTAAGGACCCATTGAAACAGATTAAGGCAATCAGGAGTGTCATCACGCCTTATCATAAGAACGCCAAGTACTCTGTTTGGGAACACTTGGAGCTCTATGAGCAAATGATGGAGACTTTCCATTTGAAGGACAGCAGTAGCTGCATCCAGTGCGTCAAATGGACATTCTCCCCAGAATACTCCAGTTTCTTTGCGGGGCTGGAGGACCATAATCATTTAAGATGGTCCACCTATAAGGCGGCCATCTTGAAACATTTTTCTGTTCACAGAAATCCTCAAGAGGCTCGCAAGGCAGCCTACAATTTGCAATGTGGGGAGGATCAGGCCCCACAAGAATTCGTGCAAGAACTGAAACGGGCCTTTGCGCAGACCACCAGGAGGGTGCGCACAGACAGCAGAGAATTCGTCAATACATTTTTCCATGCCTTGCCCAAATATATAATGACCCAGCTCGTGAGAGATTTTCATGAGAAAAGATCTTTAGAATGGGTCATTGAACAAGCCACCCGCATCTACGAGGTGCAGAAACCGGTGGAAAACAAAAACCAGCCCAAAAACCCCAAAACTAAAAGCACCCCTGCTGCTGCCAAGGTGGCAGAGGTAAAGGTTGCCCCCGTTTTGGATTTGGAGATGGGGGGGCCTAAAAACCTACCTGCACCTAATAATGCTAGGCCCTGAAGGTCCTCGGGCCAGTCACAAACAGGGAGTCAAGGAGGTAGTCCCACACATGGGGTCCCTCGCTCTCCTGACTATGTAAGTCCCTGTTACAAGGGAAATCAACCCATCCTGGGTTATGTGTGGACTCCTCCAGCCCAAGGGGGGGGATCCAGCCAAGCACCTAACCCAGGGAACTTCCCTCCCAACTTCCCACAGGAGGGCAGAAATTCTCCAAATCCTGGGCAGAACTTTTTCCCCAGGTATCCACCCAATTTCCAGCCCCAAAATCATCCAGCCTTCTTTCCCCAATTCCCTGAGCCCAGACAACCTAATCCGGGAGAGGGGAGGCCAAGGGTGGAGGGGTACCAAAATCTTCCCAACCAGGGGTACTACCAGAGAAGGGATAGCTACCCTTCCCGGGATCAGCCCAGGGGAGAAAACAGGGCCCCGTATCAGCCTGAGCGGGTTTCCCAGTTAGAGCGCCAGGTCCAAAATATGGCACGGGATCTGGGTCACATACTGAGGGCTCAACAGAACCCTCAGATGAGCGTGCCACCGCAGAATGCCCCAAACTCTGGACCTGGTGCTCCAGAACAATGACGGGGCAGCACCCCGATAACACACCGGTTCCCAGGGAGGAGGCACAAGGGGAAGGGGGGTGTAAAGCCTTGGAGGAAGCTTCCTTCCCAACTTGTAAACAGCCCCTGGAAAAACAGGAACCGGAAACAAAATCTCCTGCCCCTGAAAGCCTGCCTCCCAAGGAGCAGAGGGGGGGTAGGAGAAACAAAGTACCCAAACAGACCCGTTTTGTGGAAGAAATACAGGTCTTCCAATTTGAGGGAGAAGGATCCTCAGAGGATCCTGGGAAAAGGATCTTCTCCTTCAGAGATGGGGGAACTCCTCCCAAAGAAAAATGGGTCCCAAAGGATTCCAATCCGGACTGGGGAGATATGGAGACTGAGCTACCGCCGCCCATCATCTCATCCCAGAACCAACAGCAAAAAAATCCCCTGGTTCAAACCCATCCTGGTGACTGCCTCCAAAAAGGGGGGGGCGGCCCAGAACCGGAACCAGGGGAACCCACAATGGCTCTGATCTCCAGTTGCCAACTTTTTCTTTCAGATTCCCAAGACTCTCCACAGAATTCTGCCCAAATCTCTTCGCTAGCGATGTCCAAAACCAGAAAGTTAGCCCACCAGTTGTCCAAAAATGTGCATTATCTGTGCCCCCTTGAGGAGAAGGAGGGAAGATACTATGCCCCAGTACAAGTACAGGGGCAGGGTACAATTTTGGCACTGGTGGACACTGGATCTCAAGCTACCCTTCAGTCCAGAAGGGCCTTTGACGAACTGAATGCAGGAAGGGGAGAGAATTATCAAATTCCTCTCACCTCTCTTCCTGGACAACTGCAGAACTTTGACGGGAAGGAAATTCCTGTTGAGGGGACTGCAGACTTGAACATTAAGATCGGGCGACACAAAGTGAAACACCCGGTCATAGTAGTGACTCCAGAGGGCACCCCTTGTTTACTGGGGAATGACCTCCTGAGGAGGTTGTCACCCTTAATAGATTGCGTAAACAAGGTCCTCTGGACCCAGACTAGCCGACCAATAAAATTAAAACAGAGTGTCAACCATGTTAGTTTAAACGGCACCTGCCACATGGTTGAACAAAAATCTGACCAAGTAGAATTTCACTTCCAGAACAACCAAATTCCAGATGTGACAGTAATAGCAGTAGGACAACAGACTGGTGATGGGGGGTCCTCTCTATTTCTGAAAATCAACCTTCCTTCCAGTTTAAGGTGGTATTCCACACTGGAAGGAAACACCCTGAAATTCTTTACTAATCCACAATCAGAAACTCCCACTCCTATAGTCCAGAAAGATGTGAAATCAGCTCAGAGCCTGGCTGAGATTCAGCAAATTGGAGAGCAGTTGTTCATCCCTGTTCAGTTAAATGATGGGAAGGACTCTGTTCTCGCTCGAGTGTGTGTGAACAACGGTAAGAGCTTCATCAGCGAAGCCATGTTCCGCCAACTCCCAAAAGATCCAGCCATTCCCACATTCAAACTGATAGACAAATGGGAAATGGACCTGGAAGCGCCTAATTCCAAACATCTCCTGCCAAGCCGGTGTATGCTCAAAATCTCCATTGGCAACAAGAGCATAGTCCATAATTGTTGGGTCGTGCGAGACGTCACTGCCGCCTTTTACTTAGGCAGTGACATTCTCAATCGCTTTGCCATTAGTTTGGACCTAATAAACTTCAAAGCTTGGTCCCAATTAGCGGATAATCCCATGGGCTTTGATGATCCAGAAAAAGCATTTAGGTCAGCTCAATTGCTACCTTATGCAGTTGAAATTCAGATTAAAGAGGAAGTCACCATCCCAGAAAGGACCCGACAATTCTCCCTGGAAGTGAAAGTTAAAAGAGGACAATATTTGCAAAATCCTGATGCTTACATACATCTAAACGCTTCTCTCCAACAGCAAGGGTTGGGGGTAAACCCAACTCCATTAGTCAACATAGAACATGACACCATTCTAATAGAGGTGGATAACAGCGACTTGAAGAGTATTACTCTAGCCGCAGGCACCATTATTGGAATGGCGGTTGATGACCAACATTTTTCCATTGATTTAGGTAATGAACTGTTAGGGCCAATCCCCAAGGACTGCTTTGACAGTGACAGTGATGACAATACAACACCAGACAGGATTTTTACCCGGCATGGGGGGAACTTCCTGGTGTACACTTCCTGCCCTTATGGTAAGGAAGATGTGACTTGTGACTTCAGGAGGGATGAGGTGATTTTCCAGGTCCATGAGGGCTGCCTTTCCCACCTGAAGCCTCCAGTCCAAATCAGCACTCTGACCAGGGACTTCTCCACCCAGCTGGAGGAGGCGCTGAAATAGCCAAACCAGAAGTCTTTCCAGGCTTCAGGCAGATGGTGGAAGAGAGAGTCAACCTAGCTGATGCCTGTGTGACTCTGGAACAAAAGCAAAAGTTGAAACAAGTTTTCTTGGATTTCCAAGATCTCTTTGCGGTAGACTCATATGACTGTGGCCGCACCGACATCCACACAACAACAATCCCCACGGACCCTGGCATAACTCCTGTGTTTGTGAAGCAATATCGCTTGCCTCTCGCATCAATGGAGTCCCTTACTGAAATAATTAAGAACCTTGAGTCCCGGGGAATAATCCGTCCAGTCCACAGCACCTTCAATAATCCGGTGCTGGGAATATTGAAGCCAAACGGCCAGTGGAGACTCTGCGCCGACCTCAGGGAGCTCAACAAACGGGTCCATACTTCCCGATGGCCTCTGCCCAACATTGACCAAGGGCTGGCCCAGATCCAGGGGTCACTGGTATTTACTGCAATAGACCTGACCAATGGATACTGGACTATGCCTGTCAGTAGGGAGGACCAATACAAGCTGGCTTTTACCTTTGGGGGCCAGCAGTACACATGGACCCGGATTCCCTTCGGATACCTTAACTCCGGTAATGAGTTTAACATTTTCCTACATAAGGCCATGCCCGACCTGGGTGCGAGGGGTAACCTGGCTTATGTAGATGATGTCCTCATCAAAAGTTCATCTGTGGAGGAACACATAGCGGAGATCCGTTATGTTCTGACACAGTTGAGGGCCGCCGGAGCAAAACTTTCCTTTCAGAAAGCACAGTGGTGTCGAACCCGTGTTAATTTCTTGGGGCATGAGATTACTCCTCAGGGTCTCTGTCCCCAGGAAAAGAAAGTGGAAGCCCTCCAAAAATTGAAAGACCCCACAACTCTGCGGGAACTAAGGAGCCTCCTTGGACTGACTAATTAAAGCAGAAAGTTCATTGAGGGCTACGCAGAGATCACCAGACCCCTGATTCATCTCTTGAAGGGGGGGGGTCAAGTGGGAATGGGGTCCAGAACAAGCCGAGGCAGTAAGACAACTCAAAAGAAGCCTCTCAAAAGCGCCTTGCCTAGCTTACCCTGTCAGAAACAAGGAGTTCTTCCTGGAGACGGGGTTCTCTAATACGTGCTTGACGGCAGTATTATACCAAAAGCATGACAAGGTCAATAAAAAAATCTCCTATGCGAGCAAAACTTTATCCTCTGTGGAGGAAAAATTCAACGATTGTGAGAAGGCACTCCTGGCAACGGTGTGGGCATTGAAGAATTACCGCCCGTTTATCCAGGGGGAACACATCATAGTGGAGACTCCACACCAGCCTCTGCAATATCTCCAAAGTGACAGAATCCGGGCCGGAAATGTGAGTAATTCCCGAATTACTTCCTGGATTCTGTCAATGCAAGGCTTTCCTGTGGAGGTCAGATATGGCCAAAACAAGAAGAGTCCCCTCGCGCAAGGTCTGGCTGACTTGCATGATTGTGCCAGAGAAAACTGTCTCGAGGACGAAAGTCTAAAAATAAAGGACAACATGGAGGCATACCTTAATTCCCCCCACAAAGTCTTTGAAGAAGACAAGTGTGAGGGAATACCCACTGTGTATGTGGATGGATGCTCTTACCATGTTGACAACGACGGGGAGAAAGAGCTGGTGGCCGGCGTAGGGAATGCATGGGTGAATGAGTCCCCAGAACCCTCCGCTAGATACAAAATTGGTCCCCGAAGTAGTCAGGTGGCAGAATTGATGGCTGTGCATCAGGCCATCCTCACTGCTGTCCAGCATCAACTCCACGAACTGGTCATAATCACAGATTCGGATTATGTACGGAACAGGTTCGTGGAGCACCTGGTTAATTGGAAAACCAGAGGCATGTTATGTGCTAACAACAAACCCTTGAAACATGGGAAGTTGATCCAAAACATTGATGATCTGGTCACCTCGAAGGGAATGACCATCTATTGGAAGAAGATCAAGGGTCATTCCAAAGTAGAGGGACCAGACAAAACTGGAAATGACTTAGCTGATCAGCTGGCCAAAACCGGGGCCATCCAAGGGGATCCAATTGAGATTGAGTCCCTGTTGGGGGAAATCCAGGTCACTGCTATCACTAGGTCCCAGACAAATGCTCACAACGACCTTTCAACTGCCCAATCGAGTAAGGAGACCCCTGATTTGACTACCGCTCAGAAGGGGGATCCAATAATTGGTAAATTTTACCAGCACCTTGAGGACCCTGAGAACTTTCCCCTGACGGATACCGATTACATTGGGAAAGAGGACCTAAGAGTGTTGATGAAATGTCCAAAAATGTTCCGAATCCAAGACGGTTTGTTGGTAAGGAAAGCCAAAGCTGGCCACGATCAGTGGGTGGTTCCTACCTCATTCGGAAGCCTGATGTTAAGTCACGCCCATGATGTGGCCACCGCCGGTCATAGGGGGTTTCACACAACACTGGAAATCTTAAGAGAGGTTGCATACTGGCCACACATGGGGCAGGACCTTGACCAATACTTGAAGGGGTGTCTTGTGTGTGCACAATTTCAGCCATCATCCCTCACGCACCGTGCGCCTCTCCAAAAGAGGGGGATGACACTGCCATGGTCAGATTTACAAATCGACTTCGTAGGCCCTGTGATTCGCTCGACTAGAGGAAACAAGTACATGTTGACCGTTACATGCTTGTTTACCAAGTGGGTGGAATGTCTCCCAGCCCCAAATTGCAAGGCAGAAACAGCAGCTGCCCTGATGATTAACCACATCTTTTCCCGTTTTGGTCTACCTCAAAGGATTGAGTCAGACAGAGGTAGCCACTTCACCAGTGAAGTAATGACAAAGATGTGGGAGATACTGGGGGTCAAAAGGAAGTTGCATATTGCTTACCGGCCAGCTTCGTCTGGGGCAGTAGAGAGATATAACCGAACTATTGTGAGCATATTAAAGAAGTTTGTGGCAGATTCTGGGCCAAGTTGGGATATCCGATTAGCTCTGGTCCTAATGGCCATCAGATCTACCCCTTCATCTGCAACCAAAATGTCACCATTTGAGTTGATGACTGGGCGCAAGATGGTGCTTCCTCAGCATTTGCTCTACAGAACCCAAGAGCAAACGTTGATAAATGACTCCACAACTCATGAGTATGTGGAGAATTTAAGGAAACACCTTCAGCATGCTTTTGCCTATGCTCAGCGGAATCTAGAAAGATCAGCTGAGAGAATGAAGACCCACTATGACCTGAAAACTTCCAGGAAGGAATATCAGGTGGGGGACCGGGTCTATCTATACAATTTCCAAAGGAACCGAGCCAAACAGCGAAAATGTTTGCCTACATGGAAGGGACCCTTTGAGATTATAGACAAAATCTCCCCTGTGGCCTACAAGATCCGCATCCCCAAAGGCGGTTTGGCAGAGGGGGAAGACAAGTGGGTCAACATTAACCAGTTGAAGTGTTGCCATCCCAGGCACACTCTGCAACAACTGGAGGAATCCTCTGGAATCCTAGAGGGTACTGTCTCAGATTAATTCAATTCCAACCCTAAAAGATCCTACATATAGCCTATCAAATTCTGTGTTTTTCAAGTTTATGTGTTCCTGTCTCTTAATTTAAAAAAAAAAAAAATGTTCATATCGGTTGAGTTCTAAAATATATATGCCACCCCACTATATCAATGGTGGGGGAGAAATGTCCATGAATAGGTATTGCCGCTCTTCCTTTGTCGTCCTAGGAGAAAGAAAACCTTGAGACTGGCCAAGGAGGAAGATCCGGAGACCGGGAGCAGAGACGCAAGGGGCCCAGGGTACCGCCCAATATTCTCATCAGGACCGGCGAGGAGAACCGATCGATCAGTACCGGATGGAGGAAAAGATGCTGAACTGTGCCATTTGCAGAATTGGAAGAAGATTATGCGGACAGACCAGTGCGTGGGTCAAAACCCTTGTGCACCCGACTACCATCGACTCAAATTCAAAGGGCAGTCACGTGGGGGGATTTGTTGAGTGTCCTGACCCACGTTTGAGCTATCATGCTGCAACATTTGGTGCTGTGGGTTTAGAAAATCCAAGATGGCCAAAAACCCACAAGTGCGCCAGAATCCAGGAGAACCACGCAGTTTGTGCGCACACCAAAATGGTTACCTCACTTGCCACCCACACAGTAGCCTGAAACCATTGGGAATGGCGATGCTGATTGCCAAAAGCAACCTAGAACTGTGGGGAATTCATTTTCTTAAATCCCCAAAATGGTTGCATTACCAGTACTCACCACTATCAGAAAGCCGGCGTTTTAAAACCACCAGACTTTGTGTAAAACTGAATAAATGAACCCAAAGCAGGCCAAAGAAAGACTTACTGAGAGGTGGATACAATGTAAAGTTATATTCTGAAGTGACTTGAATGTTCATAACAAGACTGGCTGAGCTCTGCAGATCTGCAGCAGCCTAACTGAAACTGGATTTAAAACTACCAAAAATCGAAAATGTTGAAATTAACTGAGTGACCTACTTTTGAGTGTCACATAGTTTGTCACTGTTGAAATGTCATAGTTTTGAACTTAGAATCAGCATTCTAGCTGCATATGTAAAAATTGTCTTGACTTAAACTGGGGAACAAAAAGTGACATTTTATCTGAAACCTGGCTTAATGAAACTGAATTCTGCCTGACATCTACCCCCACATGAGTTAAAACCTGCTCAGCCACTCTTCCCCTTGCCCACAAGGAGTTGTCACCTCTCTGATTAGATTAGGGGTGGAGCAGCTACAGGGAGTTGAACAAAGGCCTGTCCTGGGCCCAGGCAGAGGGTTTATTGGGGGGAGGCCATAAATGGCTCCCTCTTGAACAATGGGCCTTCCAGGGCCCAGGCAGATGGTTTATTGGGGGACCGTAAAACAGCTTCCTCTTGGCAGAAGCTGGGAGGGGCAGGGCCTCTGAGCCTGGCAGAAACTGGACAAACTGGTTTCTACACCATGTGACTTGGGAAACCACACCCCTTTGGGGCCAGAACATAAATCTAAAAAGATGGATTATTCATAGAGCGGACTTGTGAAAATGTTATAAGTGATATCATTATTCTTGTGATTTTTCTGTGCACATTTGAAGACGTGTTAGGACCCGGTGGTATGTTCAGGGGGGTTTTTAGCGGAAAAGAGGATATTACTCTAAATGTATGTATGTTAAAAATCTGACACTCCACCACCTAATGCCCACATGCTTTGCGAACATTTGTATAAATTCGGGAACAAATCCAATATTGGTAACCTGACCAAAAAGTGAAATATGTTGCCATTTTTGAATGCAAGCCCCCAGGAAGAGCAGAGTTTAAACAGGGGATACCTCATGTGATATGTGATGGGTGCATGTAATTTTAAACAAATGTGTACCTGTGCAAATATGCATTTGGATCAGATATAGAGTGTGGGTAAAGTTGACAGGGGTGGGTTCTCTGTATCATAAACAGACCTCATCATGATGACACTTCATTTCATTCCCCCAATCAAGGGGAAGAGGAGGAAGTGGCCAATGACAAGTGGAGAGGGGTAGGGCCTAGAAAGCTAGCCTCTCCACCCACTTTCAAAACACATAAAAGGAGACAGTCAGGACAGATAGAGACATTCAAATCCATTTGCTGCGGAGCATGCTGCCGGACCATACAACATTCAGAGATCCAGACTTCAAATCCATCAGTCTCCAGAACTGTCATGATCTCTGCTTCCAAAAGGTCAGGGTTTTCCCAACTCCCTTGGAAGCAGATCCATAACCCAGGTTCCGAGTGCCAACCAGTCCCAATTGGGACCTTTTGGACCCAGTCCTGGCGCCAGTGGCACCAGGCTCATAAATATGCCCAGTCCCAGCGCTGGAAGCGCCGGGCTCATAATGCTTGGGTGGACTTACCTGCAGCATACCATGCTGCTTACTTGCCTGCCAGTTGAGCCTCTGATCCTCTTCTGTTTGGAACTACTTTTCCTGTTGGGTGGGGCAGGAGCCACTCCCTAGGTTCAGAACACTGGAACTCTTCTGGAAAGCAGGAACTCTTTTCTTACCTAGGCGTGGCTGTGGAAGGAGACACCTAAGCACTACAGGAGGTTATTTAAACCACACCCGATGGATGAATCTTGCTTTGCGTTATTCTGCATCCTCTGCAGCAGAACGCTCATCGTGTCTTCTGCATCTGATCCTGGGCCTAAGGAAAAAGGCTTACCATCCTGAATCCAGTCTTCAGCAACACCTATAAAGACAAGAAAGAACAGGTTAGCATTATGGTCTTCAGTGACAGCGCTTCACTTACCTGGTCCATCGGCTGTCACCAACGCCTCGCGCTGCATTCCGGCATCTGAAAGACAAAGGCTTACCTACTCTTTGTGCGCTCCGGAGGTCTTCGCACTGCATTCCGGCATCTGAAAGACAAAAGCTTACCAACTCTTCGCACGCTCCGGAGGCCTTTGGCGCTGCATCCCGCATCTGAAAGACAAAACAAGGTGCGTTTAAAGACATTGGGGAACTTTAATACTTACGTGCCATTACTCCTTTCCACATCTAACCCAGTGGTTATTCCGGCACCCTGCAGCCGCTCTGAACTTGTACCTGCAAAATAAAAAGACAGTTAGAGCGCATCGTGAAGCAGGCAACAAGTGCTTACTTACGTGCTTCCAGGCGCTTCTATTCATCACACGGGCTCCATCTTCAACTCACTTCAGCCCGTCATCCGCCATCGCCGGAACCCTGCAAAACAAGAGACATCATTACTAAAGACTTTTAAAGACATTAGAATTACTCGAAACTTACCGTTCGTGCAGTAAACGACGGACAGCAGTCCTCTGAAGTCAAGAGGCCTGCTCCCCTTATCCAGTGAAGAAACTGGTTACAGCACCCTGCCCCGAGGCAGATGGAGAGCACGACGTTCACTTACCTAAGGTGAGAGCGTTAACCTTTGGGGTTCTACAGGAGAAGAGAAAGGGAAGAAGAGAGAGACATTCAATAACCCAGTTCATTAATCCCATATTTTCTATCTGCAGACATCTTACCCTTCGAGTCAGACATACAGTGCACAGAGGTCCAGCCCAAAGAGCCAGCCGTGTGTTACACATCACCTTTGAAGATACGGTATACGCCCAGTCAAGACCGGCGCCTCTACGGGAATCAGGTGAGCGTTACAGAACGCAAAGCCTACCTCAAAACTCCCGTCCAGGCGCTATGGAAACCTCGGATACCGACCAGCTAGCCCAGTTACTTGGGGAACTAAGGGCAGAAGTGCATGCAGCCCGTCAGGAAACGAACGCTCTAAGAAGGGAACTGATTATTTCCAAGGAGCGAACAGATGATCTCGCTAGACAATTGCTACAGTCACAAGCCGGACAGACCCCGTTACCCGCATCTGGGGGAAATCTTCCTTCTACATCCTCTATGAATCCAGTGCAGATCAACCTACCTGGGAATGTACCTCTGGCTCCGCCCGAACGATTTTCTGGTGACCCAAAGAGGTTTGCAGTATTTATCAATCAGTGCCGGTTGCATTTCTTATGCCGGCCAGCAGCCTTTCCAACTGATCAAGCTAAAGTAGCTTTCGTGCTTTCGTACCTTAGTGGCAATGCGGCAGACTGGTCGATCCCTCTAGTAAATCAAGATGATCCGGTCCTCCATGATTTTCAAGCTTTTCAGCTCAGTATGGAAAAACTGTTCGCAAGACATTCACAGGGGCAGGCCTTGGACAATGAGCTTCTTTCGTTGCGACAAGGTAATCAAGACCTTTTGGCTTATATTGCGTCTTTCAACAGACTGATAGTGGAAACTCAATGGCCTGAGGACAAAAGGATTACGCTGTTTTATAGAGGTCTACGTGGAGAGCTCAAAGATGTGTTAGCCCAAGTAGTGAATCCCCCACAAGATTGTTCGGACTATATAGACTTAGTCGTTCAAATAGATCACAGACTGCAGAACAGGAAGGTCGATCGTTCCAAGTTTGATGCTCGAGTATTTTCCAAACCGCCAACTCCTTCCAAAGGAGTAGACTCCGGGGAACCCATGCAAATAGGGGGCCTGAAAGGTCCTCTAACACAAAAGGAGCGGGAAAGGAGAAAACTGTTGCAATTATGCCTCTATTGCGGAAACTCAGGGCACTTTCTTCGAGACTGTCCGGTGAAACCTGCCAAGAAGGCAGTAGGAGCTGCAGTTACCAAAGTTACAAACTCTGAGCAGGGAAACGACCTCGCCCGACAAGAATAGAGGTCCTCTTGCCGAGCGTGAAAACCAGTTCCGTGACCTCGCATTTCGTGATACCTATGGTCCTCATTAGCCCTGATAATCCGGATCGATTACATGCAATTGAAGCTTACGTCGACAGCGGTGCCATCGGCAATTATGTGGATCATGAAATGGTTTTGAGGATGAATCTAACTCTTTGTCCCAAGGCAGTAAAGGACGTCATTACTACGGTGGATGGAACGGAGATAGCCTCCGGACCAGTAACGCATACCACTCAAGAAGTGACGCTAGTAAGTCAAGATGGACACCATGAGAAGATCGTGTTCGATGTGATCAAGGCTCCTCAGTTTCAGATTATTCTAGGAATACCTTGGTTTGAGAAACACAATCCTCTGATCGATTGGCGAGCAAGAACGGTCCAGTTTCCAGAATGTGTCTCTACTTGTCACCCTCCACCTGGTGTTGCACTGGCAGCAATTTCTTCAGAGACTCCCCAGTTACCTCCCGAATACCTAGAATACCAAGATGTTTTCCGGAAGGATCAGGCTAACTCTCTACCTCCTCATAGGTCTTATGACTGCCAGATAGACCTGATACCTGGATCTACTCCTCCTTGTAGTAGAATTTATGCCCTCACCGAGCCTGAGAACCTTCACCTTCGACAATACCTGGATCAATACTTGGCAAATGGGTTTATTCGTCCTTCCAAGTCCCCTGCTTCTTCAGCTTTGTTCTTCGTTCCAAAAAAGGAAGGAGACCTTAGAACTTGTATAGATTATCGCTCCCTGAACCAGATCACCGTCAAGAATAGATATCCGTTACCTTTGATCCCTGAACTCCTGGACCAAGTCAGAAAAGCATGCATATATACAAAGCTGGATCTTAGAGGAGCCTACCACTTGGTACAAGTAAAAGAGGGCGATGAATGGAAGACGGCCTTCCGCACCAAATATGGGCTATTTGAATATCAGGTCATGCCCTTCGGACTTTGCAATGCCCCGGCCGCCTTTCAATATTTTATGAACGATGTCCTCAGAGAGCTCATAGATGTGTGTGTTGTTGTTTACATTGACGACATCCTCGTTTATTCTTCATCGGAATCTGAACATCGGAAACACGTGAAAATGGTCCTCGAAAGATTGCGTCAACACAAACTTTTCGCTAGGTTGGAAAAATGTGTTTTCAACGTGACTGAAGTTGAATTCTTGGGATTCATATTATCACCTAGCGGAGTGCGTATGGATTCAAAGAAGGTCGATGCAGTTCTCAAATGGCCATCACCATCCTCCGTAAAAGGTGTGCAAAGCATGTTAGGCTTCGCTAACTTTTACCGCAGGTTTATCCCCGAATTTTCTCCAATAGTCCAGCCCATCACTGCCTTGTTAAAGAAAAACAAACGTTTTGAATGGTCTACCGAGGCGGAACAAGCTTTCCAGGATTTGAAGACTAAATTTATCTCTGCACCAATCTTAAAACACCCTCGCCCCGAACTCCCCTACATCGTGGAAACTGATGCTTCAAGCCTTGCCATGGGGGCAGTTCTATCACAAAAGGACCCGGTAACCAATCAGTTGCATCCCGTGGCATTTTGGTCCCGCAAATTCTCGCCTCCTGAAATCAATTACACGATTACTGACAAGGAACTTCTGGCTATCAAGTCTGCCTTTAAGGCTTGGCGGAATTATCTGCTGGGGGCCCGACACACCGTTACTGTGATTACGGATCACCGAAACCTGCAATATTTGAAAACCGCAAAAGCCCAATCCTCTAGACAACTCCGTTGGGCATTATTCTTTGCCGAGTTTGACTTCATAATTACCTATCGACCTGGTACAAAAAACGGTAAAGCTGATGCCCTTTCTCGGATGGGAGTGGAAGAACACTTGATCAACCCTAAACCTGTACCTATCATTCCCGAACAAAGAATTCTGGGTGTAATCGCCACACAATCCATAGAGGAAGTTAAGGATAAAGCCAGGCAACTTGTAACTCCAGCAGACATACAGAATTGGCATCTGCAGGGAAAGGACTTTGCAGTAAAGGACAACTTATTGTATTTCCAAGAACGATTATACCTACCCAGCACAGATTTACAGAAAAAAGTAATCTCTTGTTATCACGATTCTTTAATGGAAGGACATCCCGGTATGGCCAAGACCTCAGAAAAGATCAAGCGCTACTTCTGGTGGCCGTCTTGGAAAAAAGATATCAGAGACTTTATAATGTCCTGTGGAGTATGCGCCCAAAACAAGAGTCAAAAGGAAAGACCAGCAGGCCTCTTACGCCCTATTGACATCCCACCTCGCCCTTGGCATACGCTTTCTATGGACTTTATCACCGATCTACCTCCATTCTCCAAGATGGCGCATTTCATTCCGCTCAAAGGCTTGCCAACAGCAGCAACTCTGGCCCGAGAATTTCTCGAAAACATCATCCGACTGCACGGTTTTCCTTCGGTTCTAATTTCGGATCGAGGTAGTCAATTTATTTCTCATTTTTGGCGAAGTTGCTGTCGGTCGGCTCAAATTGATGTGAGACTATCGACCAGTCACCACCCTCAGACCGACGGACAAACCGAGAGGACCAATCAAACTCTGGAACAGTATTTACGCTGCATGCTGCAACAAACTGAAAAAACTTGGAAAGACATCCTTTGGATAGCCGAATATGCCTACAATAACTCTGTCCATTCGGGAACTGGGAAAACCCCGTTTTTTCTTTTATACGGCAGTCACCCTCGAACCTCGGAGTTGGATCCCCTCCAAGATCTTGAAACACCAGCAGTAGACTACCTGCATTCTACAATCACCCAAGCCTTTAAGGAAGCTGTTTCTCACCTTCAAAGGGCTAAAGAACAATACAAGAAAGGAGCAGATCAACATCGGAAGGAAGCCCCTCAATATCAAGTAGGGGATCAAGTCTGGTTATCCACCAAATATCTACCTCTAAAAGGGCCACGCACATTCAACCCAAGATACCTTGGTCCCTATTCCATCACTACCATAGTAAACCCAGTAGCGGTCAAGTTGGACTTGCCCCCGCACATGAAGATACATCCGGTCTTCCACGTCTCTCTATTAAAACCCGTGCAACCTCAAACCCGACTAACTAAATCTCCAAAACCCATCCTAGTTGATGGAGAGCTCGAGTTTGAAGTCAAAAGCATTCTGGACTCCAAGATCTCCAAATCTAAACTATTTTACCTAATTGACTGGAAAGGCTACGGCCCCCAAGAGAGATCCTGGGAACCCGCTGAATATGTCCACGCTCCTCGCCTAATCAAAAGATTTCACCGAACATTTCCTGACAAGCCAAAACCCCCGGAGAAGCCCAGTTTGGGAGGGGCCTTGAGGGGGGGTACTGTCATGATCTCTGCTTCCAAAAGGTCAGGGTTTTCCCAACTCCCTTGGAAGCAGATCCATAACCCAGGTTCCGAGTGCCAACCAGTCCCAATTGGGACCTTTTGGACGCAGTCCTGGCGCCAGTGGCACCAGGCTCATAAATATGCCCAGTCCCAGCGCTGGAAGCGCCGGGCTCATAATGCTTGGGTGGACTTACCTGCAGCAGACCATGCTGCTTACTTGCCTGCCAGTTGAGCCTCTGATCCTCTTCTGTTTGGAACTACTTTTCCTGTTGGGTGGGGCAGGAGCCACTCCCTAGGTTCAGAACACTGGAACTCTTCTGGAAAGCAGGAACTCTTTTCTTACCTAGGCGTGGCTGTGGAAGGAGACACCTAAGCACTACAGGAGGCTATTTAAACCACACCCGATGGATGAATCTTGCTTTGCGTTATTCTGCATCCTCTGCAGCAGAACGCTCATCGTGTCTTCTGCATCTGATCCTGGGCCTAAGGAAAAAGGCTTACCATCCTGAATCCAGTCTTCAGCAACACCTATAAAGACAAGAAAGAACAGGTTAGCATTACGGTCTTCAGTGACAGCGCTTCACTTACCTGGTCCATCGGCTGTCACTAACGCCTCGCGCTGCATTCCGGCATCTGAAAGACAAAGGCTTACCTACTCTTCGTGCGCTCCGGAGGTCTTCGCACTGCATTCCGGCATCTGAAAGACAAAAGCTTACCAACTCTTCGCACGCTCCAGAGGCCTTCGGCGCTGCATCCCGCATCTGAAAGACAAAACAAGGTGCGTTTAAAGACATTGGGGAACTTTAATACTTACGTGCCATTACTCCTTTCCACATCTAACCCAGTGGGTATTCCGGCACCCTGCAGCCGCTCCGAACTTGTACCTGCAAAATAAAAAGACAGTTAGAGCGCATCGTGAAGCAGGCAACAAGCGCTTACTTACGTGCTTCCAGGCACTTCTATTCATCACACGGGCTCCATCTTCAACTCACTTCAGCCCGTCATCCGCCATCGCCGGAATCCTGCAAAACAAGAGACATCATTACTAAAGACTTTTAAAGACATTAGAATTACTCGAAACTTACCGTTCGTGCAGTAAACGACGGACAGCAGTCCTCTGAAGTCAAGAGGCCTGCTCCCCTTATCCAGTGAAGAAACTGGTTACAGCACCCTGCCCCGAGGCAGATGGAGAGCACGGCGTTCACTTACCTAAGGTGAGAGCGTTAACCTTTGGGGTTCTACAGGAGAAGAGAAAGTGAAGAAGAGAGAGACATTCAATAACCCTGTTCATTAATCCCATATTTTCTATCTGCAGACATCTTACCCTTCGAGTCAGACATACAGTGCACAGAGGTCCAGCCCAAAGAGCCAGCCGTGTGTTACACATCACCTTTGAAGATACGGTATACGCCCAGTCAAGACCGGCGCCTCTACGGGAATCAGGTGAGCGTTACAAGAACCTGTAGCAGTACCTAGAAAGCAGAGCAGTATCCAGAATCCAGAGAGGCACCAGCAGAGCAGAGCTGACCCAGACCACTGTTAGCAGAACCAGAGAGCTGACCCAGATCACTGTGAAGTGCCGAGACCAGACCGGAGTCCAGTCCGAAAACCTGACCAGATCCGTGGCGAGGCCTGTTTCTAAATATATTGTGAGTACCTAGCAGAACTGTGCAGAACCAATCTCTTAGTTAAAATAATATAATTAAATCTATTTTAATCTAACCAGAACTGCCTCCTAGAAGTTGTCACCTGTCATTTGCAAAGCTGTCACTTGTCATTTTTAGCTGCAAGCTGTAACCTGTCGCTTTGAACTTTTAAAATTTCAAATCCGAAAAACAACCTTCACAAAATCGTTCATAACTCCGCAACCGTTTGTGCTAGGCACTTGGTTCAACTTTCCTCTGAAAGCTTAGAATCTTACCTTTCCAACAGGCCTAGAACCGACTTCCTACTCCTTATACTGTCTCTGTAATCACGATTCTCGCACTCGCGAATTTTGCCGCGATTTGCGATTTGGCACGATTTCTTTACTTGTAAAAAGATAGCTGCTTTTGCCTGAACAACTAAATTTCGTTTGCCTCTTAAGAACCATCCCTGAATCATTGCTAGAGTGAGCCTGGACTAATATTAACTAGATACCACTCACCCTGAACCTCTAGAGGGAATTAAAAGCATTTTAGCAAATTTTTCACTTCATTGCCAGCACATATAAAAGCATCTTGGGCCTGTGTTTCAAACTTCTGTAGTCTAAGCTTGCTGGGGTGAACGGGATTACATTTGATTGCATTTCTGAGAACTGTGTGCTTTCCTTCCATTTCCTTGCATTGCATAAAGGGGGGAGTGGATTGCCAGAGAAAAGTGATTACATTGTTTTGTTGAAATCATATTGAGTATTTTCGGTATTGCATTTCATTCAACATTGCATCCATCTGAACTTATATAAAGCATTCTCTACCACCTTATTCTTCTGTTCCTATTCACAAGTGTGCTAGTGCCAGACTATCCATTATTGATTACTGCTCAGATTAAGTGTGATATTCAATTATTAATTATTATAAAGTGTGATATATATATATCTATTGTTTAAATTATCAAATAAACCTTTTTTTAAACTTGCAAAACAGAACTACTTCTTGGCTCAGTGGGGTCAGGGGGATTCCAAGAGAGGGGTGTTATATAGGGGTAGTCATCCAGAACGCATGAACTGGACATAAAGATATATCAATAAGGGTTTTCATTCAGTATTCTAGACTAGGCGTTGACTTAGCTGTAGTGTTGAATTGAATCCTCTTACAAGTTGATGAAAGACAAGCAGGTTGTGTCAAAAATGTTGGGTGCTCTCTGAACTTGCATGTCCTAAACTTATTGAAAATGGAAGCACTCCAAAATCTATCTTGCCTTTGTGGACTTTTCATGTGCCTTTGATATGATCGACCGAGAGCTACTCAGGCAAAAGTTAGGACTATGGGGCTGCCCTGTTGGTTTATTAGATGCTATCAAAGAACTTCAGACAGATACATCAATTACTATCTGTTTAGACCAGTCAGGTTCCTTATCTGCACAGATTAAGACGCATAAGGGGGTCAAACAAGTTGCCCATTGGCAGCAGCACTTTTTAGCCTTTTCATCTCAGACATCGCGGATGCAATATCTGAGGTGAGGGCCTTTCCACCTAAGCTCCACTCATCTCCAATAAATTGGATGTTGTATGCTGATGACCTTGTTATTTTGGATTTAACCCCAATCGGTCTACAATGCAAACTCTAGGCCGTGCAAAGGTATGTGATTTTAAACAATATGAAAATTAATGCAGCAAAGAGCGAAATATTAGTGTTTCATAACCTATGTCTAACACAGAGCTCAATGGAGTCAAAATTTGTGTGGAAACTTGGGCAAGAAAAATGATGCTTATCAAAAAGCGTGAAGTACTTGGGCATGATTTTAAATTCAAGTATCTGCGACGAACCATGGACATGTGAATCAAAGAGGAAATGTGGCCAGTTAGCATGTCAGGGCCTCTTGCTACACAGAAAATTTGGCCGATTCTCTATGCGACCCTTGAGAAATTTTTATGAACAGAAAGTGTCGCCAATCCTAACATACGGAGCAGAAAATGCTTTCGGATGCTCGTCAAACCATTGGGCATCACTTGAGCACATGTTCTGGACAAAAGCCCTAAGCTTGCCAATTGGAATTTCGACCGCCTGTATAAGGTACGAACTGGTGCTAATTTCGTTGCATGCTCGGATTACCTGGAACCAATTGGCCTTATATCGGAAAACAAGAGCTCAGGAAAGAATCCTACAATTACGAATATTTCACAACGTGTCTTCGAGTGGAACGAATATTGTTTCCTTATGGATAAAATGTTGTGAAGAGCTCCTACTTGCATACAACATTAGCTTGGACACCCTGCATTCAAATCCCATGGCAGCAAAAGTAAAGATCTGGCGTGTAGATTGGGAAGCAACGTGTAGTGAGCGCCTTGCTGCTAGAGCAATGTCAAACGCACCTGCAGAAACAAGAAGCTATAACATGCTTCAAAAATACCTGCACTTATTTCAAAGTCCGAAACCCCGTAGACTTTTTATGCTTTTCCGATTAAACGCCTTTAAAACCAAAGAGCGGCACAGCCACTGGGCCTGCAACGCAGGACTGAATCTTTCTTGCCGGTTTTGCAATAAAGAAGTGGAATCACTTAAACATCTCGTGCTGTTCTGCCCAGAGCTAAAAGACGCTCGCTCAATCCACCTTGGCCGTTGGAACGATGAGCATCAGCTTGTGAGTGCAGAAGAATGGCGTAGGAGAATGTGGAATGGCACAGACTCGAAACTAACCATGCCACTAACATCTGTTTTGGCTTCAATTGAAGAGACGTTAAATTTGAGTGCCCTGCAGCAGACCGATTAGCCCCAAATAATGCTATGTGGAACTATGGATGCTGAATAGGCTGGAGCTTTATGACAATGGAGGACGGGAGGGAGGAGATGTTTAGGGTTTGTAATCGGGTTGATGATTTTGATTTGTTCTGTGTAAGATTTTAAAGGTTTATATTTAAACCAATAAAATAACCTTGTTGCTCCTGCGCCCTCATACCTTCGGGTCTGGCACGCAATATAAATGAATAAACATAAACAAACATAAACAAACATTACAATGTGGGCAGCAAACATGATATAACAGCAATATTTATGTTGTGAGCAATAAAAGAGCAGAATATATGCACATCAAAACACAAGCTATATGCGCCTAATTAAATGGAACTGCGTTTTGTTTTTTTTCTGCTCTTACCCCACTTTTTATTTATTTTTTATTTATTTAACATTTGTAGAGCGTGCCTAACCCATAGGCATCTTGGCGCTGGAAAACAAGGTAATACAATTTATATGACTTGCCACAGGCAACAGTGTGAGACATTGGATTTACAAATAGTTAGGATATCCGTATTTACAGACAGTAGTTATTTCCAAATGTAATAATCAGCCAGTCTTTACAGATAAAGAAACACTCTGTTTAATTACCTTAGGGCCTGCCACGCCTCTTTTGCTGACTCAAACCATGTCCATCTTCATTGCTGTAACAAGTTAAGGCAGGCTGGACCTGTAATAGCTGCCAGCCTGGGCACCATAATGGCGCTGGGGAAGCAGTGGGCCTCCAGACCCTGAGCTGAAATGGCTTTGGAATACAGTAGTCTGTTCATTCCAGCCAGCAGCAATTAGTGCCCACGTTCAATGGAAGTTCACGCTTTGTTGGCCCCATCACAGCTAAAGATGGCAGTGCTCAGCTCCCCTTTGTTTTGAGAATTACACTCTTGGCCTTGCCAGCCTGGCGATCATGCCATTGGCCGAACCCTTTCTAGTGGCCCCCGTAAGAGGCTCGCATAGATCATGTAGCAGAAAAATCCAGGAGCTGTGGCAGGCAGATGCCACTTCAATGATTAAAGAACTGAAGACAGCCCTTCCATCTGTCCTTTAAGGAGGATTACGGCTGAGCAACCGATAATCAGATTATTCCAGAAACAGGCACTGCTTTTTCAAATTCGTCACTACTCTCGTAATTAGGGCTCACCATGACGGTTGGACTTGCTGGTCCAGCGTATGCCTGAACACCCATTTGAAACTGCGACATAAACTCCATTTCATTATTATTGCCACCAAGGACACTTGTCTGTCTGTAAAGGGGGTCTGGGTCAGGATTTTACTGGTGTGACAATCTGTGGAATTGGTCAGTCATCGGCAGACAACATGAATTGGAAAACGGCATTACTGTTGCACATTATCTGCCTATCCTACCAGGCTCAGGGAAGCGGAGGTAAGTTGACATCTTATACGTTCAGTAACGAATCTTGCTGGCTCTGGGTGCAAGCGTGGGCTCTGCGTGAATTTCCCTGCAGGATTGTTGACTGGTTTCTCAAGTTTCTCTGAGCTCTTCAGGCTGTGGAGGGAGTGCCTGAAGTTGCTTTTATGGAGTGCCTGCCAAGTGCCAGGTCTACCATGTGTGGTCGCCATGGAAGCACAGCATGTAATCAGTCATGCCAAACCGTGCTTGCATATTGCTCTTTTTCTTCATCCATCATGAGTGCTGCATTATTTGCACAGCTCTTCCTATTTTACTTGACTCCAAAGAATGTTGGCCTTCAAGTGTTGTAAGAAGTCAGACGGAATAGTCGTTGCTTTGCCTACTGCAGAAGACTACCGTGTTCCGCCACTACTCCTGGGTTGTGCAAAATGGTGGCTGTTTCTGCTGAGGCTGATGAATGTTCTCACACAGGTTTGCCGAAGGATGGCTCTTTCATCGATGGTCAATGCAGTGGGTGATATCAATAATCATGTCTTCTTTTTCAAAGATAACAGTGCTAACCAAACTCTCCCTGCCCTTCTGCTGTGCTCTCCATTGGATGCTCCAAAGCATGCTGCTACATTCGTGCATGTAATGAAAGTATCATTTTTGTATAGAGTGTGTGAGCACATAGTACATTTGCCAATGTGGCCCCCTACCATACCTCTTTTTTCAGTAACCTAGGAACATTTTCCAAGTCAATAGTTCAACAGAGGCTGTTTGATGAAATGTTTGCGATGCGTAGGTCTGGTGTTTACTGTGGGCCGCTTGATTGGCTGTCCTATGTAAGATGTGTAGGGATCGCTCCACCGCGCCCTGAATGGTATTTCCCGGGAAGTTATTACCAGCTCGAGCTGAAAGAGTGCACCCTCTCCTAGTAAATCTGAACCATTGCGTGTGCACTGTCATTGCCATCATGCCTGCTCCATGAGATAACGTATGATTACATTAATTTACTAAATTAAATGTCGTGTAACCTGTGATTTGAGGACCTGTAAGGTAAAGTATTGGCTGGAAAGAGATCAGGGCGATAAGGCAGATCATTTGTTGTTGTAATTCGCAATCACATAGATCAGTCCTTTTACAGTAGCATCACACCATCTGTACATGCTGCACCATACATCCTGCTTGAACTGCTTCCCCTAGAGGTATTGAAAGCAACTTGGGGTGGAAATATTGCAAAAAGGGTTGTTTTAATCAAAGTATCAGATAGAATAGCTAATAAGTATCATGCAATCAGTCTTCAAATATTGTCAAACATTTGGACGGAAAAGTAGGGGATGGTGTCCCAGTGCAGAGCTTCAAATTATGGACAAGCATCTCTCATCACTACGAATAAGAGGAAACACATGTAGGCCCTCTGGCAAGTCCTTGCATTTTTTATTATGAGAGGTAAAGTAACTTATTTTGTAGGCATACATTGGCAAGGTAACACTAATGCAGCATTGCTTTGCAATATATTGGAAGAGCAGATATGCAAACTGAGTTCTTCTGCTTTCAGTCTAACAAGCACATAGTTCCAGATGTATCAAGAAAGGTTACAGAACTGCAGAATGCAAAAGCATACATCTGCTAAATTATTAAAGTAGATTTAAAGTGATATGCAAAGGAATGTCTCCAATTTCTCACTTCCCCATTCTCTTCCACTAACTCTCTAATCAACCCTTATTGGAGCTCCAGCTGGCGCTGTGCAGCTCGTTCACATCCTTTTCTCCCCTCTCCTTTTCTTTTTTGTGGCTTATATTTGTGCGTAAACTGCGCCTTGCATCAGAATCATCTGGACAACCATTTCTGGACTGTTTCTACGGAGGTTTTACAGTGCAATTTTGATGTATTTGTGAAACTGGGTGGGGGCAGGGGTTATCATTTCCAAATTCCCTACCCCCATCCACTCCAACATGCAAATTCGACAGCATTTCTGCCTACATCTGATTTTGATTCGGGGAGAGATGAGATGATTAAGATTCCATTGGAATCCACATGTTCTTTGCACACTTAAAAAGCAGGCGGAATCCATAGGAATGATTTGCAATGTCCCCCGCCATGCACGGCCATGGCAGGCAGCATTACATTAGTTTTCAAGGCTGAGGTGTAAGCATGCACGAAAGCCCACCATGTCTTGGAATGACCTGCATAAATTACACCTCAGCGCAACAGCAATTAAAATAGCACAGGCAGGACTGCATGCATGTGAGTGCAACTGTGTATGTACACTCCCCTCCATGCTATTTACTGACTTGGGCAGAATTTTAACAAAATGTTCCACTTTGTGTTTCGTGATTTGAGTGGGATTTGCTTGAGCGATCCTCCTGGCTGTTAGGTGTATTTGCTGCCTCTTGTCCTTCTTCTCCTATATCTTACTTTGTTATACTTATTATTCTCTTAAATATCCTCTTTATTCCATGTAGCCTCCTCTGCTTCACAACCTCTTTGTCTAATTCTAGATCGTATTCTACTCATCACCTAAAACGAATACACATTGAAAGCTGTAGTGATAATGAAAGGTGGCGGGTGTCAAAACAATGTTCGGAAGGCTGACTTATATCTTGTGCAAAACAAATGCACACTGTGTTTGATGAGTCAACATTCACTTAATATAAATAAGCTCGACATTGTGTTTTTTTGTAAGAAATAAAATTATACATTTTAGCCCCTGCATAGTGTGCTACAGGTTCCTGAAAATGAAATGTCCAGACCCTCCCCTGAATGAACTCCTATGGCTTTCACCCCAGCTGTGGTGGGAGGACATGTCCAGTAACAGCTGGCCAACCCGAGCATAGGTACGCCCGAGTGAAGGGGGGCTGAGGGCCGTTATCGACCATGTCCACCGCCCCACAGCGGGGGTGAGAGCTATTCGCATGTCGGGGTTTATCCAGGATGCAAATGGTTTCTTTATTTTCCTCAGGAGATTGGATGAGCAAAGGATGCCAATCTCCTGATAAAAAAAAGATGGCCGCTGCAAAAGGGAAAATAGACTCCAAGTTTCCTCCCCATATTAAAAATAAATAAAAAGTTGGTTCCACCTGGAGAAGGGCCCCGGGTGGCTGAAAACAGCAGGTGTATTCTCGCTGCTGTTCCAGCCACCTGATTGGCTGAGCGCCCTTCCCTGGGTGTGAATGCAATATCATCGGTACAACATGTCCAGAATAGCAGAGAAGATGGAATTCCACAGACAACAAGTGACATATTCTCAGCATCTAACACTATATCACTTACCATGAATTAAAGCCTTCATTTAGAGGCAAAGGAGGTCATCTGATGTTTCAAAGGTATTTATCCATATTAGACAGTGAAATTAAAGGTTTGTGCAGAAGCTCATAATGACGATGTCACAGTCATTAATGTAACATAACCAGTTCAATATTCTGGCATATTAAGAAGGTAACATGTAGTGGTAGAAGAGATGCTGTGGCTCAACAGTACATTACAATTTGTGGGCTCTAATGGGTGTTAATTGCCTGCTTCCTGAGGTAGGAACCTGAGGTGAATCCTGGGGCGCTTAACAGAGGAGAAAGGGACATGGACAACAGGCAATAAATATGACTTCTTTAGGAGGAGAGGTGCACAAAAAGAGCAACATGGACGTGGGTTTGTGCCCGGGAGGTTGGAGGAGGATGTAGAAGATTGGCAGGGGGAGGCTGATGGCAAGCAAGGTTACTGGCACAAGAGTAGGGGCAGCAGTGACTTGAGACACCGGCAAAAAAGAAAGGCTGACACACTAGAAAGGGAGAGCCAGGGGAGAAGGAGCATTGGCATGGATGAGGCAATAAGGTGGGGAAATGGGGGCCAGGGAAGAGGTGGTTAATGCATGGTGGCAAGAAGAATGTGAGTAATTGAGGCCGCAGGGAACCAGCTGCAAGTCAGAGTCACAGAGGAACATTAGCTGTGAGGGATGAGCTGGCCTTATAAAGGCCGTTAAGACTCATAGAAGACAGTGGGACAGCCAATGTTCCAATAATATAATATGCTTTACACAATCTTCCAAACATCTATAGTGAGCCAAAGGGCCTATATGACACCCTTGCATTTCCGTTTGATGACTTTGCTGAGCTGAAAGCGTATCGCTGCAAAAGGTGCTATAGAAATACACTAAACATTATTAACCAAGGTGGACATCACAAAAGAAAGAGATTTGGCATATTCAGGCCCAATGTGGTAGACAATGGTCCCAGACAATGTGATGTCTCATTAGTGGGGCAAAGAACAGGATTTACCGTGGGGCAGTATTCAATGGTTACTATGATAAACTATGGTAAACTATGGCATTCTATCCCCTTCATATGCTGGCGGATACGGCTTTGAACTTCTTCTAATGGAAGGACTGTTGGACAATTGCTTAGCAATGCGGTTATCCAAAAGAATTGCAATGCTCTGGGCTCCGCTCCACAAGTAGTGTTTGACTGAAGTGTGACTGGTGAATAATGGCAATACACATTACTGCTCTTACACAGACAATTGAAAATCCATTCACATTCAAAACCCGAAAACACTTACAAAGCGTGGAACTCTGCAAAAAGGCAAGGGACGTCTCTTGTCAACAATTAATGACAATAAGATCACAACCTAATGCATATTGAGAACTATAATGTAAAATATTTGTAATAATTAAGTAGTTGTTCCCAAAGAATAGTTACACCCTCATATATGACAGATATAGTCCAGATGAAACTATCTATTAACAAACCATGTGTTGGGTCAAGAGTATCATTAAAAAAATTCTATGTCCAGTCCACTGTTAACAGAGAGGTAATCCACAGTCTTACTACCAACGAAAGACCTTAGAAATGGCAGAATATGTTTCAGCCTCTACAATAATGCTGCTCTCTTCCTAAAAGCAAATCATCTTTGTACTACCCCTTTCCACTCAAATGTAAAAGCAACTACATACAGACAAAATAACTGCATGGCATTACAAGTGTACCAGGGATCTAATCATACTTACCCATCAACCATCCCTCTCAGATCCCCATTAGACAAGGTAACAGGAGTATACAATTGGCACCAACCAACATCTTATTGCAAAGCCCAAGTCATCCAATATCCCACCATACCTACCATACGCCCCCTCCAGCACACCAATGCCACCACAAGCCCACATACAATCTCCACACCAATCCATCTTATCTTCACTAAGTCCAAGCAATGGTGAAGTATCTGACCATAACCTTCTTGTACTTGCCTCAATAAATGCATGGCCAGTAGAGCAGAAGACTACCGAAGTCCCCTTCCAGCACTTGACACCTGATGTCTGCACTTACCCGTTCACTTGCCACTAGGTGGCCGCACTTTTATTTATTATCTTTTATTGAGTTTATTGTTTATTTAATTTATTATCTTTATTTATTTTATTGTTATCCTATGTACTGCACTGCCCCCTCCCTCTTTCCCGCTGCAGTTTTTCCTCCTCCCTTCCCCTGCACTTGTGCAATATCAATGTCACCTGGCCTAGTAAGATCGTTTTCTCTGTCTTCCTCTGTGCCCCCTCCCTTGCCTCATTGCGCCTTGAAACACTTGTGTATAGGCGCATTATGAATGCCATATCATATCATATATCATATCATGACTTACTGTTGACATCTAATCATGGTATCTGACCAAATATTTGGACACTAGCCTATCCTGCCAAATTCAGCTTAACTTATCATAAAAGATTGACAAAGAAAGGCAGAGGCATAGCTACCACATTACTTTGAACATATCTGGTTTTGAGTACACCCCAACCTACATACCACCATAACCTTTAGGACTGCCTGCTGACCTCTGGGAAATTATAAATATTTCCACAGTGAATGACTTGTCTTCACTGTTAGAATTCTGGAGATGTCTCTGCAATCCTTGATTTTGGGCCATTTCTACCTATAGTCAGAGGAGCATAACAACAACGTATCTCGCAGATTCCTGTCAAACATGGAGAACCTGGGGGTTTCGCTCTTGCTGAGGATCAGACCCTTTTTGATGGTCACAATCTTGATAAGATCCTCGCCCACAATGTGCTGATATTAAATTCACACCAGTATCAAGGTCAGACCATTTCCTCATCACTAACTCCATAACGGTATACATAGTCCTAGCCACAGGAGGAATGCCAATACACTCCTATTCATCACCTCCTTCACTGCACTCAGAAAAGAGTAGAGCTGAGAACTTTACTGATGAGTTCTGTGATGCCCTGGTTGGCAAACCGGGCACCCACACTTGAGGTGATGCCTAATAACATACACAAAGAAATTACATGAACATTGTACCTACCAGCTCCTGCAAAGAGGAAACACCATGGGGCTTCAGTAAAGCTGGGCAGCAAATTCTTCAACAGTACCTTAGCCGCCATGAAAATAATGTACTGAAACCTTGGCAGAAAAAGTCATAAGTCATCACGTGAGAAAGATGAATTGGCTTGCATAGACATTTTATTACAAAGCTCATATAATATAAGACATAAATGAATCAATTGAACTATTCTTTTTCTTCAAGGAAATTACTAACTCGCAGGGTCTTAAATCTAAACCAGAGCCATCACAAACATTCACTGACAAAGTAGGGATATTCTTTACTCATAAAGTCCTTGACATCAAAACCTCCACTCTAAAAATCATATTCCGCTTTTGAGTAATCCAAAAGCCAGGTCCTCTTTCAAGTCATTCCACTCTCCAACCAACAAATCAATCATCAGGATTACCGCCAAAATAATCCCCTTAGGAAACCAAACATACACAATCCCATCTCGCATAATATCAACTGGATCCAAGCATGTATGTCTGACAGCTTCTTCCAGCTGAATGGAGATATAATGGAAGTGATCACATTTGGCCTCAAGATCAGTTATAGTCCTATTCTCTAGGGCCCCACCTACACTCAGCACACTGGCAAATTACCCTAGAGTCATGTTTGAATCCATTTTGTCCTTTGAAGCTTATGTTAACCCAATTAGCAAATAGGTCATTTTCCATCTCTGTGTAAACAAAATATTACAACTCTCCTGGAATTCTCCCAAAAGAAGGAATTAGCTGAATTTCTTATATTACCAGACCTACACTGCAGCAAACATATTTTAACAGGCTCCCCGAAATATCTGATGAAGAAACTTCAACATGTCCAGAATGGGTCTGCCAGTAACACCTGCAAGGTTCTACAACAAAACCAAATATCCCATATCTTGCCATACATGAAAATGTTACCAGTAGTTCACGAACTCTCCTGCAAGATCAATGTCTTACCCACAACTCCCTGCACAACACTGGCGCTGAGTACCTGGATACTCTATTTAGCTTTCAGTCTCCCTCAAGAATTGTGAGATCCACCATTAAATGGCTCCTGAGTAATAAAAGATTCAAGAAATCCAACACTGGAGGAAAGAGACTATCCATTAAAGTCCCAGAACTATTAAACAACCTACCACTTCGCCCAAGGCAGCAACATAATCAAAACAGATTCAAAAGAGACATCAAAGACTACACTGCTTAAGTTGCAAAGGCCCGCCTCCACCCCCATCTGGGGTAATCAGAACTGTCAGCCCTTATGGCTCCTAGAATCATCCCCCACCCTTCCGCGCCGGATTATGGTTGCAATTTCTTGTGTGTAATATCCATGAAGACCATCTCAAGTGAGTCCTGATCTACTGATCAAGACTCACTTGAGATGGTCCCCTTTTCCCAGCCCTTGTCTCACCACACCCAGTACTTGTGCATTAAAGGAGCTTGCTTACAATGTAGTTTGGTATAAATAACACAAAAACACATGGGCCTCATTACGAGTTTGGAGGCAGCCATGGTGCTATTAGCGCCATGGCTGCCTCCAAACTGGGGTACAGTTCCAGGTTCCCTGAATGGGGACTTACCAGGTCATTCCAACCTTGGAGGACCTGGTATTTCCCCATTCAGGGAAGCCATCCCCATTCCCATTCGAGCCCCATAGGGCTCGAATGGGAATGGGCAGGGAGCTAATTACTTTTATTAGCTCCCTGGTTCTTTAGCGGCTCCCGCTAAGGGTGGCTGGTTTTACCGGGACCCGTTAAAGGACCTCAGAATGCGGCGGTAAGGGGTTAACGGCACCGGCATTCTTACCGCCGCCGTTAACCCCTTACCGCCACACTCGGAATGAGGCCCATAGTCATTGATGGACTTTTTTCGAGCAAATATCACTTTATAAAACATTCTGACTTATTAAAGGTTTTCCTAATTTCTTCGAGGTCAATGTTCACTTTTCTAGCTCTGAAGCCATGCAAGACATAGTAAAAATTAGTCTTTAGGCCCATTAGCATCTCAAATGATATTTCCTTCGTCACAGAAGGTGCCAGGAACTGAACATCTTTCAACATTTCCTTACGCTGTTAACCAGAAATATTCCATTTGCATTGTCCAATTTTGCTTTGAAAATGTAGATGGAATTTATCTGGATCTTCCAGGACACCGTTAGAGGAAAATGTAGTAGCAAAAGTTCTCTCTGGAACTTCATGATGCAATCATATCTTGACAACACCTGCAAGCTCTACACTCGCTGTCACTAGAAAAGAACGTTCAATTCAGAACTTCAATTCAAAACTCTCTGCTTGGCTCATCATGCCTATTACGAGCAAAACCCTGCTATCCTTAGATCTTGCCTAGTAATATCAAGTCCTGATTGATCCTTAAGGTCAGCATCACAAAGTATTTTGTTCCTGTCCTTGTCCTTCTATTTACAAGCCTAAAGTTGGTGGAAGCTCCTTTTACTTCTTCGCTGCCTCTATGTGGAATTAACTCCCATCAGAGCTTAGGGACATTGAGAACCCTCTGTACTTGTGCAAAGCATTGAAAACCTTACTATCTACGTTCACAACCAATGTTAGGTGGCCACATAAACTATCACCACGTTGCCAGTTCTGGCAAGCGTTGCACTAAGTGGACAATGAAAAACAACTCTATTTCTCCTCCCTGCTCCCATTTATGATATGATAGATTATTTTTGACGCGCTTAATACCAAGAGGCTCCTAAGCACGGACCTGGGGATGGAACCTGTGGTGCTTCGTGTCGTCTTGCTTCCAAGGAGAGCGTCTTGCCCCTGAGCTATCCTCCCGAGACAACTTGTAATTGTTCAAAGACAGGAATCTTCCTGTCTCAGTTTGTGTGGACTCTCTGCATACTCAAAACGTCTCGAAAATGCTCCTAACGGTGTCCCTTTGCAGACACTTGTAAATTGAATTATTTTTACTCACTACTGTCTTAGTGAAAATATACAGAGGTTACGAAACTGCACCACATACTCCTCCTCCCCTGTGGTTCTACACACTGGTAGCATGCAAAATACTTGACCATCCTTGGTGTTTTCCTGGATAAGATGGGCCTCCACCACCATGCTTTCTGGAAAGAAGATTGTTGTCATACCTGGGCCTTCAAAATTAAAACGTGTCATGTCGGTCTGCAGTACTTTTCCGTAGACCCTAAAATAATTCCCTTTGTCACGCAGAGTAGGAACTCGATGGGCAACCCAAAGGAATGAGCTTAGATTAGCATGGACCGGGACAATAGGAATCTTTTGCAAGGAGAGAGTGAAAGCAGATAGAATCTGTGGATCGGAGGCATCATGGAGCTCCTCCAGAGCGAGAGAAGGGGCTGGGCTTAACAAATGTCAGGACTGTGGAAAATATGAAAGATGCTGAGGGCAACTATTGGCATGACAGGTTGACCAATCAGTGTGCCAGGCTCACAATTACATAACTCCGCTGACAGAGATTGGTGGATTTTGGAGTAAAAGAGAAACCGTTTTGGCAACAAGAATGTCATGGCTGCATAACCCACCCCTCACACTCCTAACTGCTGTGGCGTATATCCCCCGGTGTGTCCGCTGTAGTAATGAAGTCCCTTTGTTCGTTTACTCAGTCAGCTCTGCATGGTCGGAATCCATTTTTTTTATATGATAAACTTAACATCCTTCACATAAAACTCCAAAGTATATTTAAAATCGTCCATGGATCTAAATTTATTTTATGAATTTTAAAAGCAAAACAGAGGTTTTCGTGTGTAGTTTCTAGGCCACTATACACTGGCGGTAGCACACACTATTTGTTTTTGTCCGGTAGCTTTGCAACATAGATCCTTCCACCAGCGTTTCTACTATGTTGTAATCTGCATTATGACTGCGTGTGTGTGGACACACATAATATGTTCATCAATCCAAGATATCCTTCGGGAAAAAAAGCCCAACCGTGTTGTATTGGATACGCCTGAGTAAGTAAGTGAAGAAGCCCTTAAAATGGGTTTAAAGCTGGTGAAAAAATGCAACACCTTCTGAAGCTGACTGTGGATAGATGGTCTGTGTATAGCACATGTGCGCAGTGTCATTTAGCGCTGTCTCTTTATCATTTTGTAATCTGTTTGGGACAGTGAAGAAGGAGGTATCTTTTCGATGTGATACTAGGGACAGCACAAAGGAGACATGCTTCTCTGCACTAATGAGATATATCTGTTACTATGGGCAGTTTATCTGTGCTCTCACAGCGCTTTACTAGAACCCAGTGTAAAACCCTAGGCCGCATGATACTCATATATACCAGTCTCTTACTGGAAATGTACTTGTTGTGGTATATCGCAACGCCTAGTATCATGAGGGCAGAGTTCTGGGAAAGTAGGAGTTAGTGCTCTCTTTGTCACATGTTCTCAGGGCTTCTTACCTGTTCGTAGGACCTTAAGCAAGCATCCACACGGCTTCCAGGTCTCGCTCGCTGTTGATGTGCATCTGTTGTATCTTCTTGAATAGAGGGCTGCATTGATGCAGGGGAAATTCATGTGTGATAATGTTTATGCAGATTTTGGGATGCATGCGTTGTATATTTATGGCGGATATGTGCATAAGAGCTGCATACACGAGCATATCAATGCTACAGTCCAGGAATTGCACCATACGGTGTTTTTATGGCCAGTGACTCTGTTTATATTGCAGATATTCGCATGATATGCCCATGTACCCAGGGTTAGCTCAACATGGGCCGTGTTCCGCTTTCTGAGTGCCACTTACTCAATCCAAATGCAATACTTGCCATCATATGCCCAGGTGTTCTCTCTGGAATCTAGCTACTGCTTTCATTGGGCCATGGCAGTCACAAAATATGGCTGATACTCCTGTCATATGCGGAGCACTGCCACCGTATGCCCAGGTACCAAAACCATATGTCAGGTCATGCCATCAAACATAGATCTACGTTCATATTTGTTTTTTCCCACACAAATAATCAGTAAAAACGTACTTTTGTAACAATTCTAGCAAATGATGAGGGAGACTGGAAAACCTTATTTACATCTGACTGTATTGTTATTTAATAGTGATGTGCTTTCTCGTGCTCAATCATCTGAACAAGAAATAAAACAATCTATCACTATTAATGAATCAAATTGCTTTGCTCAAGAGTAGACAACGGAATAAACGTGCACATACAAAAAAAGTCAGAATGTGAAAAATACATTACACATGTGTGCCATTTATTTGCAAGTGGTGAAAATCTGGGAAAGATGGCTTTGCTTTGTGAAATTTGCCACAAATGTCACCTGTTTCTATTTGGAAAAATGAACTTTGCCACTCTTGAATCATGTGCCCATATTCAAGAATGATATGATAGGTTGAAGTACCCCCCTCACATGACACATATTACTACCCGATTACAAGATATGCCAACCATACAGGATTACTACAAATGTCCATCAACCCCCAGCCTCAGCCCACAGCTCTCCTTATTTACCATGCATTGCCAGGATATGTCCAGATACTCCTACTATACTCACCTGCTACCCCATAGATATACATACACAGAAAGAAAACTACACCCCAAACCACTAACACACTAACATTCACATGCATGCGCTCACTCAGGATACACACAACATTGGACTGCCACACACACACACACACACACACGCAAGCACGCACGCACGCACGCACACACACACACACACACACACACACACACACCCGTGCAGAAAATGGCTAACATATTGCCCAAAAAATGTCATGTTAGGTGGATGTACTAACGTACGCCAGTGTCTATCTATTTCCACCACAAACTGTTGCTGTCACATGCTTGGATATTAACCACATAATCCCAAATAGTGATATCATAAAGCTTTGCATTGTCCTCATAGGCCTGATGCTGCCAATGATGTGCAGGTGCACACAACAGTTCTGTAGAGGCGCAGATGAATGCCTCTGCAGGAAGTCCCGCCCTCCTCCCACCTGTATGTTGGGGGCCTGAGATTGTGCCATGCTTGATACCAGCAGTTGTGATCATTTTGTTGGGAAAATTTGAAATAAGATACCCTCTTAGAAAACCCTACCAGATGTACTCCCGAAAAGATGACAATCTCATGGAGGAAATCCCTGATGGAATATGAAAAAGAGCAAGACAAGGAGCTGGTGACATCACCAGAAGCGAGCCTGATGCACAGAAAAGACTGACTGAAGAAGATGCATGACCCGTATAGAAACTGATGATGAAAGAATCAAGTAAACTTTCATATGCGTAGAAAAGAGTGCACATGTGAAGAGTACTGCAGAAAATGCAAGCCGTTTAATAACTGTACAGATGAAGTAACGTAAGTAGACTAAGTGATCATAGAAGCTGGCTAAACATAGTAAATAGACTGCAGGCAGAGCCTCCATTATAGAAGCGGGACATCAGTATCATAAATTTAGTAAGCTACGACCCATGGAGAAGGAAGGCCAAGAGCGGTGTCGCAGTAAGAATTAGCTGGGATCGCGGACTTGAATGGTGAAGGTGTTTGGACTGGTGTCAAGGCTGAGGGCAGCCAAGACTGGTTATCTATTCTTGAAGGCGGTGAACGTGCAAACTGAATCATCCCCTATTAAGGTGCAAAGAAAGAACACCATGCGTGCCAAGTTTTATTCATTTAAGACATTTAATTGCTGGAAAATGCTCAACATTGTGGTCTCCTGTCACGTGAGACAAGGATGGGAACGGAATGAGCATGGAGTCCTAGAATAACGATAGTGCATGCTCGCACTCCTTTATATTCCCAGAGACAAGAATATACTGCAAGGCCAAGTTCAAAGACTATCTTCATGGCAGAAGGCATGGGTGATGGGCTAATTGGGTGAGGAGGTAGAGTCAAGTCCAGCTCCTGGCACCTGAGTTTGAGCTTAAATACTGCTAAGTGAACGGAATGTTCCAGACATGGCACAAGCATGCCAACCAATTGTAGAGGGCCACATAACGAAGGGCCTTATCGTTTTTGAGAGCCAATGATATACTGGGCCTCATTACTATCCTGGCGTTGGACCATGGTGCTATTAGCACCATGGTTCATGCCGGAATTCCGCCATGGTGGATGGCGAATTACCGCCCCATTACAAGGTTGGCGGGGCAGTAATTCCCCATTCACCATGGCCCCTTCCCCATTCCCATTTTTGGCCCATAGGGCACAATGGGAATGGGGAAGGCGCTAATTACGGCACCGTAAATTATGGTGCCGTAATTAGCACCAAGGTCGCTTAGCGCCTTGGACTTTAACGCCTGCAAAAAGCAGGCGTTAAAGTGTGAATCTGGCGTCAAGGGTTTAACGGCGCCGCAGCCTTTTACGGCGCCGTTAACCCCTTAACGCCAAGGTTGTAATGAGGCCCACTGTGTACTTCATAATGTTGAAGATGACTTGCACTAGAAGTATGCACAAGATGTCTACCTGACAGTAGAGACCCAAACACAACCCAATCCCTTATACAAAGTATAGATAGTTGTTCCCCTTGACTGTATCCCACTCCCTCATATGTTTTTCTTATTTGCCACCTAGTATGATGTCACATATGACACATTTTTTCTATATAACTGTGATTTATTTAGGAAATGTATGAGAGCTTGAGTGAACATCCGTTGATGTCTGTTGTAACTCCCTGTTTTAGACAATTGATAATAAAACCGAAGAACTTTGCCATCTTCCTGAGTTGGCTCAATTATTTGGTGTCAGAGTTATTTTGCATCCCATTCATTGCATGTGTGCTGCCAAAACGGCTCTAAGCTCGCGTGGTAGCACTGGGGATGGTTCAAGAAGATCCAAACTAGTTCTGCTCCAGAATTTCAGATGATCGAGCATCCTCCACCGTTAGAAGGAGGATCGCAGGGTTTCCTGTAGACAGCGGGCGAATAGAAATAAACGTGCAAGAAGAACCGAGACGATGGGCAGGTCCCCTTTTGACAACATCCCTGCCCAATTTCCACTGGCGCTCTGTGAATGGAAGGCAAAGTGGTCGGTAGGAGGAGGAGACGATACCGAAGGCCTTGAGTCGAGTAACAAACAATTGGTGAGTACACTCAGTGGAATGGCAGATTAAGGGGATGGGATTGTGATAATTTTTGAGTAATGGGAAATATTGTGTGAAGAAGAAATATCACCTAGAGTCCTAAACTCAAGAGAGTTCCAGAAGGAGACATCTCAAACTCCAGTGGGAGTAGAGTGAAATTTATAACACACGACCAGGTTCATGCAAGGGGACGGCAAAGAAAAGATAAGGGTAAACAAGATAAAATGGACAGAGAACGGGAGAAGAGATTGACTGAGGATGAACAGAAAAAGAAGAACAGGGTGCGCCGAGAACAGATGCATCAGGAGGAACAAGCGAAGAAAGAAGAAAGGGCAGAGGAGCAAATAAAGTATGACAAAATGCAGAGAGCGATGGAAGAAAGGGATAGAAAAGAAAGGAAGAGAGAAGAGGAGGAAGCACAGAAATTAAGGGACAAAAGAATACAGAGGCCAAGAGAGGAAGAGGAAAGGAGGGCAGGAGTAGGGAGAGAAGAACGAAGGCAAGAGGAAGATAGAAAAGAAGGGAGGCGAGAAAACATAGGGAACTAGATGAAGAGCTAGAACGAAGAAGGAGGCAGCGGGATATTGATATTAGCATTATTTGTAAGGGGCCAGTAGGGCCAAGCCCAGCAATACAATGGGACAAAACAGACGAGTCCCTTCTGATAAAGGAAGCAACGTCAGGGGCATCTAGAATAGTATTGGAACAAGAAAACTTTGATGTAAGAAGCATCAGAGAAACGGTAAATAAGGCCTATGAAGAACTAAAAGGAGGTACCAACCATGAAAGTCAGGGGAGGCAGGATCAATCCCTAGCATTTCAATCACAAAGTGATAAAGAAATTCCATTCAGTCACAAGCATAGCGCATTGGGTGAAGGGGAGGAGAGCCACACTTCTTAGGGACAAGATATGTCAGACAAGGACAGAGACTCTATCCTCGAGGCAAGAAGGGGTAGCGCGTGTGCCCCTGAAGGAAGCTTGCAAGTAGATAAAGCAGTGAGATTGTCAGATTTGGTACAACCTAAGGATTGGACGCAAGATCCGATAGCATATCCAGAGCATCCCCAAGGACGATCGTATAGTAAGAAGGGAGAATCATCGCCGTATGTGAGCAGATTAAGGTTGATACCATCAAGGCGACAGACAGGGACGATCATCCCTGCCATGGAAAGGCTGATGATGGGAGCCGACTGAGGGTTAGGGTTTACACAGTTTCCCTTATTAGAAAGGGGGGGAGCAAAACACAGTATATTCCATGGCTGCAGATGGACAAGGATAATTTAAGGTGCAAGCTCCCGAGTTTGACTTCAGGTGCTGGGAACTGGATATACTAGTTAGAAAAAATTACAGGAGGAAATACATTAGCCATAGGGGACAGTAAAGGTCTCCTGGCTGCTATCCTTGGAGAAAGGGGTGTTGACATATGGAGGAGAGCAGGGTATTCAAGTGTGACAGCACAAAACACAGCGCACAATGGAGCACTGTTTAATAATTGCAGAGCAGATGTGTGGAGGGCTTTCAGGGTACGGTATCCCGATACATCAGATATGGGTGCAATTATGACACATAAAATGAAGGAAGATAAAGACCCTATTCCTTACATTCATGATATTCAAGAGAAATGGTAGCTTGAAAGTTGAGAGCCTTGGGAAAAAACAGTGCCATTATTTTACAACATTTTATGTCAGGGGTTACCAGAGCCAGTACAGAGGCAGATGAAGGAACAAGTGGGGATGGAAGCAAAACTATGGGCTGAGATACAGTTCATGATAGTGCATCACTGTTGGCTATTGCAAGAGAAAAATATGAAGAAAGATGAGAATAGGAAAATCGAGGAAGCCAAGTAAGTTCAGAAGAAATTTTCAAAATTTGCCATAGAAGGGCCGGTATTGACAAGCAGAAAAGGACTGGGAATGCAGGAAGAAATGGGTGTATCGCAGGCGAATAATCAGCACCCGATTGACCAAGGTGGGTATGGACTTGTGCCACGAGGCAGCAGTACAGGCTATAGAGGAAGAGGGGTATTCCAAAATAATCAAGGTGGGTTTGAGAATGCACAAAATGAGAACCAGATCACCCAGGGAGGATTTAACTAAGGGGGACTTGTCAGACCAGCACCCCCAATATGTTGGACTTGTGGGATGACATAGTGTATTGCACGCCTATGTGGGAGCCAAGGGAATGTTCAGAATGGTCAATTCTCAAGAGGGGGGACAGCTTATCCTCCACCATAAAGTACACACACTAGGGAAGGGTATGCCCAAGATTAGACATTGTATCAGGCACAAGTGCCACAAATGCAGCAGGTACAGCAACCAGAACGAGTGCAAATGAATCCACCACACGGACAGTCACAGCATGCACCTATGCAGACACAGCAGTACGCAAACACAGGACAAGTGCTGACACCCAGAATAGGAGGTGCCACTATGGTATAAGGAAATCCATTTACAGGGATGGGAGTATGCCAGTACCCACAATAGGACAGCTCACAGGTGACTTGATGTGTTCAGTACAATCTCAGGGTCATCTTCGACTCCACACTCTCCTTCTCACCTCACATCTCTGATGTCTCTAAGAAGCCACACTACCAGCTGCACCTCCTCAGAGGTATTCTTCATTTCCTCTCCTTCCCCCAGAAGCTCACTGTCTCCAGAGCTCTGGTTCTCTCTAGGCTGGACTATTGCAACAGCCTCTTTCTCTTCTTGCCTGCTCCTACCCTCCGCCCTCTGCAACTTATCCAGAACAGGACTACGAGACTTGTCCTTGGCCTCAAGCCCAGGGATCGTATCTCTCCAGGACTGAAATCTCTGCACTGGCTCCCAGTGGCTGTGAGGATTAAGTTCAAAACCCTCTGCATCGTCCACAAGGTCTTCTGGGGCCTGAGGCCTCAATACCTTCAACTCTCTCTCCCTAAATATCTTCCTTCTCAAGCTCTGCGCTCATCTGCCGCCAACTCCCTCAGAGTCAGTCGCTTCTCTAAGCAACGAGTTGGTGGTAGATCTTTCTTCATCTGGGGCCTCCCTCTGGAATAACCTCCCGCCTCCCTTAAACTTGAGGAGAACCATCTCCGGTTCCGGAAGCACCTCAAAACCTTTCTCTTTGCTTCTGCTTTTTATCCTCTTCTCCTCTGCTGACCTCCTCGGTGCTACTGGAACTGCAACGGTTACCTGGACAATCCCTGATCTCGGACCCAGCTCCCTCCCCCACCAGCGTCACACACCTGCAATGCCCACCTGGCAACCCCCGCACTTGGGGACTGTTTCTGTATCCCTACAGTCTCCCTAACAGCCCTTGACACCTGATGTCTGCACTTACCCATGCACTTGCCACATGATGGCCGTTACTTTTCTTATTGTTTTACCTATTCCCATCTACTGCACTGTCCCTGCTCTCTTCCCACGCACTCGCACAATTTGAATGACACCTGGCCTAGTAGGATCGTTGTCTGTCTTCCCTGTGTTCCCCTCCCTTGCCTCGTCGTGCCTTGAAACACTTGTGTATAGGCGAGTTATAAATGCCATATCATATCATATTATCATATCATAGCTGTGACACCAGACCCCCAAGAGGAACCAAGGGTCGATGTGACAATAGGAGGCACATTTTTTTCTTTTCTAGTAGACACTGGGGCTCCTCCTTTAAGTATACGAGAGGGAAAATATCAAATTTTGGGTATTGCCATGAATGCTCAAGGGTTCCTTTTACTGATGAATTGCCAGTCTCTACAGGAGAGTGTAACATGTCTGTTCCTTTGTTATATTCACGACAGGCACCAGTTAACATTTTGGGAAGAGATTTAATGACAAAACTTAACATGACGATTTCATTTACTGATCAATGGATAGTGTGCTCCACCCCAGGAATACACTATTTAAACGTGGGTGAATGTATACTGGCGTTAACAGGGCAAATGGCTCTGCAAGGCATTCAAGTGGATCCAGACGTTTTTCTTCATGGAGTGAGCATTATACAGACATGGCTACCTGACTTAGTGGAGAAAACTGTGAGGATACCTGAAGAGTTCTTGTTTAGGCCACAGATACCTATGGGCAAAGAGAGGGGACAGAATATCTATATAGAATTAGAAGCAGCCATAGTACAAAGGTAAATGGTGATGCTCGAAGAAATGGACAATGAGGGTAGACCATGGAGAAAGGTAAAAGCTCTTGAAGAAGGGTACAGATTGACTGACATCACTGATGAGGACATGTTTAGGGACGACCAAACAGACAATGAGGTAGTGATCTTTATGAGCATGCTCGCACTCCCTTATATTCCCAGAGACAACAATACACTGCAAGGCCAAGTTCAAAGACAATCTTCATGGCAGAAGTCATGGGTGATGAGAGACGTTGGGCTAATTGGGTGGGGAGGTAGAGTCGAGTCCACCTCCTGGCACCTGAGTACAAGCTTACTTGCTGCTAAGTGAACCATATGTTCCAGACATGGCACGAGCATGCCAACCAATTGTAGAGGGCCATATAATGAAGGACCTTATAGTTTGAGAGCAAATGATACACCAGGTACTTAATAATGTTGAAGATGATGTGCACTAGAGGTAGGCACAAGATGTCCACCTCACAGTAGAGACCCAATTCCAACCCAATCCCTTATAGAAAGTATACTTAGATGTTCCCATTGAGCGTATCACAATCCCTCATAGGTTTTTCTTATTTGCCACATAGTTTGACGTCACATATGACACATTTGCTCTATATAACTGTGATTTTTAATTAAATGTATGAGAGCTTGAGAGAACATCCATTGATGTCTGTTGTAACTCACTGCTTTAGATAATTGATAATAAAACAGAAGAACTTTGCCATCTTCCTGAGTTGGTTAGATTATTTGGTGTCAGAGTTATTCTGCATCCCATACATTTCATACGTGTTGCCAAAAGGGCTCTAAGCTCAGTTCCTCGAAATGCTGGTTACTGCAATGGGATTTCTAGAGAGCACCAGATGCCAATTTCTATCATAATATGCCCAGGTGCACCCACAATATGTTAGTTTTCACCACCTCATGATGTGATAGTTCCAGGTATTTTCATTTGCCCCGATACTCCTATGACATACTTGTGTGTGATCATATGCTATGGTGCTCCCTCATATGTCAGATATTGACAACATGTTCCCTTGACAGGTACCGCAACTAGGAAAGATTATTCTTACAAAGTGTGTCTTGTCACCAACCAGTTAATCTTTAAAATGCTTCAAAGAAAGTGGCTGTTTCCATGGTAGATGAAGCCACCTACATGTCTTTGGCTCATTTTGTGATCTTAATTTGTCTAGCACCAGGATACTATTGAAGACAACAGTTCCAATTTTTCAATTCTTGGTACTGCTCAGTTAGTGAAGTGTTCCCCTCTGCCATCTGTGTGCAACCTGCAGTCAGATGTTTGAATCTTAGCAGGGGCAAGTGAGCCCTATATCTGCATGAGATTGACATGTTTAGTACCATTAAATCAGGCAACAATAACCCCTGTGTTTGAATTCTTTGAAGCAGGGGAAATTTGGCAAACAGCATACACAATCATGCACTGATATATATGTGTCATGGTGCCAAAACCACATTTTGCTTAATCCCATTCACTCATATAGAGTTAGTTACATTCACATGTAAGCATTTACCAATGCTTTGACACATACTGAAACTTGTGCATGCAAACATTAACCATCCTACGCACATGTAGGTGGGGATGCCAGTGCCATATATAGTTGAAGAGCGCCTATTGTCATTCGTCTGCTATTTAGCATCCTGAAATGCGCAGGCGTGCTGGAGAAAGATAAGAGCCAACCAGGGGTGGAAGAACAACCCAAATCGTTCTATGCAAGCAAGTTAAGCTCTTCAAGGAGAGTTGAACTTGGCCTGATGAATTCTCGTGGGATATACAGAGGGTTGCATCCCACTGCAGTTCTCAAGGTGAAGTTCAATAGTCGTCATTCAATTGCAAAGTGGAGGAGAAGGCCATAGCATTGTGCATTTGATAGGTGGAGGAGTTGAAAGCCAAAGCACTGAGACCCCCACATGCATGTAGGACAAAGGAGAAGACAAAGCTGTGAAAACCCCATGTGCATTTATTGAAAGGAAGTTTGGATTAAAGCAATTTTCTGAATCTACTGGAAGACTCAAACATGGCAGGGGATGACATAAGGGTTGGGGAGGAATGTATGTGTTGGGTATTTTTCACACCCTCTACGGCACCAGCTGTTTGTGTTTGAAAAGCCCAGTTAATATGTGGGTCTCTATGCTGGCCTGGCTGATCAATCACCAGTCACCGATTACTTGCTCTGCAAAGAACAGAGGTATCTATCTCAAAAGAATTTGGTGCATTGGGAAGAAATGCAGTTGTGAATTTGCACCTTTGCACATGCATTAGGTACCAGAGGATAGAGATCAGGAGCGGGAGGAGGAAGCTGATCCACCACCAGCTGAAGTGCAAGAAGGAGAAGCTATGACATCAGCTCAGGAACAAAGAGAACATTACATGGCTGAGGAAGAAGAGATCATTTCTGTAATTCCCTACATCTCATGTCCTTGGCACATGGCAAAGATTTTTCTCCATACTCTGATTCCAGATCGAGGCTCAGACACTTCTTCTTCAGCAAAACCACAGTTAGAAAGGAAGAGCAAATGACAGAGCAAGAGGGTGCAGACATTGACAACCCCAATGCAATTGTCAAGTCAAGCATAGCACTCAGAAACCAAGCATTCACTGCAAATTACACAGAGAAGATGCTAGCAAGGTAGTGAAGTAACGGCCCCTCTAAGCCCACCCAGAATATCGGGAGGGCAGAGTCTGTTTACAGCGTGAAAGCAACAAGCACATTTTAAGGTCAACATTGAAGAGAGAGGCAGCAAGGATGGAATTAAATGCAGTGGGGGAAGAACCAGAAGTACCTTCCTGTGGCTCCCAATACCAATATCGCTTTCCCTCAACATATAACTGTGGGAGGAAATAAAATGCACAATGGCCGGGAAGGAAAACCTCTTGCTTGCCATCCCAACACCCAAGCCAGCCTGGTCAAATATGCTTGGGTTTGAAGAATTATTTGTCAGACAAATATGCAAAATAGAGCATCCATAAGGGGCAACTATGGTACTAACACATTCTGGTGAAGTTGAACTAATAGAAAATTGGAAGTTGTGGAAGACTTTCGAAGGTTTAGTATGCCCTATATTTCATTCTCGAGGATTTGTGGCATCAGTGATTCCAGTCATTATCACTGTGTAACTGATGTGACTTTCTAATTGTGCTAACAGGAATTCCTTTGAATCACTATCTTCCACCTTATCGCCTTGGGGTATGTCTTGTTCCACAGGGAAGGTATAAAGCCTTCCCAGGCAGAAAACAAAGGCACCCTTCAGGGCTGTGCCCAGTGTTCTGTGGGGCTAGCGATGCTAAAATGAAAAACTAAAATCTGAGAGATTCCCCCTAGCAGATGGAAATATGTTACAGGCCCAGTTTAGGAATAAATACATTTTGGGCACAGCCTAGGAGACTGTCACAGTGGGGACAACCTACATGCAAAATCACAGTGGGGCAGAACCTAGGAGTGAAATCACAATGGGGAGCAGATATGCAATGGACACCACCTGGGAGAACAATCACAAATGTGAGCAGATTTACAGTGGGGTACAACCTAGGAGTAGATATTCAGTGAGGGACAAACTATTGGCATTAGCACAGTTAGGCACAGCATAGAAGTGCAGTCATATTGGGGCGCATACGAGCACCGCCTAGAAGCAAACTCCCAGTGGCTTGCAGATATACAATTGGGCACAACCACATAGCAGCATCAGAGAAAGGCACAACCTAGGAGCAAATTGCACTGGAGCACAACCTAATAGTGAAACTACCTTGGGCACACCTAGGAGAAAAGCAAGTGGGTAGCAGATATGTAATGTGACACACGCTAGGAGCAATATCATAGTGGGGCACAATCTTAGAGGAACATCTCATTGGGAATTATAGACATAATAGGACACAGCATTGGATCAAAATCAAAGTGGGGCACAACCCAGGAGTGAAATTACCCTGGGGTAATCAAGTGCAGAAGAGATATACAGCAGGGCACAAGCTAGTAGCAATATCAAAGTGGGTCACAAACTAGGAGCAATATCAATGTCAGGAGCATGTATGAAATTAAGTATTTCCTCAGAATAAAATAATACTGATAATGTTTCTTAGTTTATTCCATGTTTTAAGGGCTTCACTGTGAAAATAATAAAAAAGGAGGTACATTTATTCTCCATGTTAAATTTGGACAGGTGGCCCTGCCCCCATTTCCTGTCTTTGTCCCGCTCCTTTGATATAAATTTGATTAACCCCCACGATGTTTGATTGACTCCCAAAATGTTAGTTATAAATTTGATAAGAACCCAGAGATTTTTGATATACATTTTATATACAGTTAAAATACATTTATATATTTTAATCTACATTTTTATATAATTTGTATATTGTTTTTATATAAATGAACATACATTTTTATATCAATTATATCAATTTCATGTTCATTTTATATAAATGTATCAAACTATAAATAAGTCTGGGGTGGTTCTAAGGCTATGGCAGTGCTGGGGGAGGGTCTTAACGCAGCTATATAGCTTTTGTGGGAGGCCTGGGAAACACATACCCTCTTTCGGCTTCCCCGGGGATATGTGGTATTCAGGAAATGATGATTATGAACCGCTACAGTTACAAAAAGGTAAAATCAACACCCAGAGGTCCTGGGGATCCTGACAATAGTTATGCACCTGATTGCCTTACCATGCATGATGGGATTGAAGATGCTCAGGATTTGATGGCTGACTTTGAAGCCGAAAGAGTTCTGGGACGATGATGAGGTGGTTCTGGTGCAGCCGCTGGTTTTGGTGTGTGGACGACCATCCACGGGCAAAGTGGTCTCTGAAGACAATAACTTTGAATCTATGGTTTTGCAGTAGTGTGTGGCTTTGACTCCAAGAGTGACCCACACCCCTGGGACTTTGGGAAAAACAGGGGCCCGTGCGTGGCAGTGAGGAGAGCCAAGCTATAGCAGACTTTCAACATGTTCTGTGTTTGTTGTTTAAATCAACTTGAAAACCAAGGGAATCATTCTAATAGCCTATCTAAGGACTGTATTTTGCAAATGGAGACAAATAGCCTTAAAGACAATGTGCCTCATTTATGAGTCCGGTGGTAGACATGCCGGTAAATACCGGCACGGCTGCCACCAGAGTCATGAATGTACCAGCCTCCGCAAATGGGGACTTAACGGGGCATTACAGCCCCAGCGGACCTGGTAAAACCCCATTGCCGGGTGCCGGTAATTATTACTCCCCATTCCTATTTGAGTCCCATTGGACTCAATGGGAATGGGGAGGCCGGATGCACCACCACCATTCATGAATGGCTGGTGGGCGGTAAGGCACCCGCGAGCAGAACTCGTTGTTACCAGACCGGCAACCTTATAATGAGGCCCAATGTTATTATTTATTGTGTTTGCTGTTCAAACCAAATTGAAACTGGGAGAATTGCGATAACAGCTTGTATAGGGAAAGTAATTGGCTAATGGAGACAGATACAGACACATCAGCTATCCCCAGCGCTGATATCCGGGGTATTCAGAGTTTTACAGTCATAGTGGCAGGGGCGTTTTTAAAACACCACTTTTACAGATGATGCTATGGATATAAAATTGATGATCCCCAACAGGATGCTCACCAATGTTTGAAAATATCTTACACAGATAATTCTCTATGGAAAATATGTCATGTTTTGAGCCCTAAACGCATTGTTGAATGGATGCCGCTAAAACAGATAAGGATTGGGAAAGGGACTGAACAATGCATGTCTAAGACATTATGGGCTATAGAATCGGCTAATAAGCCCCTTTGGAAAATGAAGCATTTTAGACGCATGTGTCTGATGTGTGTTAGAAGCATTGTTGAGAAAAAAGTTTGCAAGTGGGAGCGGATAAAAGTATATATAATTCAGTTTAGAGCAAACTTCCACAAGAAGATTGAGACTGTAGATATTTGACACTTACTTACAGGAAATAAAAAATGAACACCTAGTGGAATGTCGACATGTTTACTTATTGATGCGGTGGAATGTGCCTATTAAGTAATTGTGCATACTAAGGAATCTGTTGCCCGATTGCAGCTGACAAATCCAAACTATTTAATGTGGATACAAGTTGAATAAAAATGGATGTTTTAAAAGTTAATAAAAATCTGTTTATAAAACCTAGTTGTGTGTTTAAATTCAGCGGTTATGGGGTGAACATGTCCACGTGCAGCTGTTGAAAATATATACGATGAAAGCGGTGTTGGTAGTTACGGAGGGGTTGACAGTCTGTGTTGTAATCTGCGAACCGATAGCATGAAGGTGTAAAGGGGTGCAGTCAAGATGTGCCTTTCGGAGCAAGAGGCTTACGCGCTTCTTAAGCTGGCCCAGAAACATTTTAAACAGCGAATGACCATGGTATCTGATCTTGATCAACAATGGCAGGCAGATATTACGTTTTTTAGCCATTTTCCTTTAAAACAATGGTATCTTTTGCTATATTCTAGTTGTTATCCATGTCCTATCAATATACGTCTATGTTGAGGCTTTAAAGAACAAGATGGGTCACGGCATGGCAACAGGCTTTTAAATGCATATTTAACAAAGGCCGAGTTCCTGTTAAACTATAGACGGATGCCGGGAAAGAGTTTTTAAATAAGCCGCTACAGAGTCTTCTAAAACAACACAGGGTGCATCAATTCGTAACACACACCGAATTTAAAGCTGCCATTATAGAACATTTTATACGCACCTTTAAAACATGCTCTGGCGATCCTTTGTAGCTAGAAACACCTGTAGATATGTGCAAGTGTTACCCGCATTTATAAATGTGTATAACAACATGCATCAAAGATCTATCAAAACCACCCCTACTGGTGTAACACAGCAGAATTCCTTGGAGCTCGGGAGAAAACTGAACAACGAAAGAAATGTTCAAAAGACAACACAAACGCCACTTAAAAAGGGGGGGTCATGTGTGCATATCGAAACACAATTACGTCTTTCAAAGGGGTATGAGAAGAACTACAGCAACAAAATATTTAACATTGATGGAGTGACTCAACTCTAGGGTCGTTATATATACAGACTAATTGATTATTCAGTGTAGGCTGTTCAATGTGTTTTTTACAGGGAGGGAATCCAGAAAGTGAGTAAAGCCCAATAACGAATTTATAACATAGAAAAGGTATAAAGAGTAATGTCATAGAACTAGGAAACAATATTGCTGGGGTGGCCTGAAAAATTCAACAGTTGGGTGGACGCCGAATCTCTAGAGGCCACGGGTATATAACAGATGCAGCTTGGAGTTCACACCTATTTACATTATGCTCCCCAGCAATGCTTCAGCCGAGACATTCCTAGGGAATAAAATGTCCGACTTCACTGTGAAGCTGGCCAACCCCATAAGGTTGGAGGGCCAATGGACGGCGGTGCTCACTGAAGTTCACTGAAGTTCAGTACGTCTGCTCGTGGGATACTTTAGGCAAAGGAGAAGCCACATTTTTCATAAAATGAACAATCCCACTGTGGCTTTGGCCGGGCCGGTTCACTGATGGGTATTAATCGAATAAACAGTAACTTGTAAGGGACATCAACAAAGCTGTATCAATCATACATGAATATGGTGATACAATGTTACAACCAGACCTGCACCAGCAGAAAGGTTTGTCTGCAGGGTATGGACACATCGTTCAGGTTAACAACAACAGGGAGACTGCGTAACATATTGGGAACCGTGCAACATGTTGGAAGTGAACATGTTGGAAGTGAATAACTGCGGGACAATACCCGCGCCGACATTAAGAGGGTTTTTACAGCTTACTGCTTTACAGCGATATCGTGGAGTGTCAAAGGGTGAAGGATAGCTATGCCTGCTACTTAGAAACCTGGAGATTAAAGGGAACAAAAACAATATTGTGAACCTTCAATACAACAACCCTGATTACATCCCTGAGTGGAAAAAACATTTTGACACCATCAACATAGATAAGAGACGACCAAGCGCTGTGTGTATCATTTAAATATGGAACAATTTGGCTGTGGTTGCACTTCTGAACTGTGGAGACTACATGGCCAGTTACAGTGATCAGCCATATTTTAGCAGAAGCCCCGTAATGTACAATGGACACAACAGTATCTTTAGAAGTCTCTTCAGACACACGGGGCCCTTCCTATGTTGCTGCTTCGAAGTTAGCTAAACAACACATAAAAAGGTCAGCTTTGCAAAAGACGTCATGGGAAGTGTGACAACTTGCCAAACAGAATTAGGATGGCCAGGATTCCTTTATAGACCACATAGGAACATTAAGAGGAAGAGGTCAGCGTCCTAGCTGCACAGCCCCCTGAACCCCACCAAAAAAGTAGATTGAGGGCCTGACGCAGACAGCTGAGTAACATGGACGTCATTTCACCTAAATGCCAGGGGTAGCGCAAGGGACATCACAATGCAATGCCCCACGAGTGATATCACAGGAAGTGATGTCATTTGACCCCACCCTGTGTGGTATCACTGGAAGTGATGTCTTTTGACCCCACCCCCACGTGCCATCACAGGAAGTGGCATCATAAAAGCAATATTCCTCTGTACACTAAGAAAAATATGGTTATGATATCACTGTATTGTGACATTTCATACAAGAATGGATCATCACAAGTAGCAGTGTGTCAAGGCCCATGTTGCCATGGGAAGTGGATGTACCCAAATCCCCTCTTTATGTGGATCCACCCTGTTATTTCAACAGGACTACAGAGCGAAATCACATTCTGGAGGGACAGGGGCGGATAGGCGGATATAGGGATAGGGGAAAGGTAGGATAAAAGGGTAGAGGGAGAATATTTCACCAGAGTAGCAATGTATTCTTCTAATAAATGGCATACACAGTCTTCAATGCTTGTGGCACTTACCCCATTTTCTTCTGATTCCACAAGTTACCTTCAGTGTTGTGTTGTACTGTTTGCAGTTGTTTCATGGACTTCATTACTCCTGAACACAACAGTCAGATGTCTCTGATTTTCATCTCCTTCAGAAACTTGGGCTACGTTTAAAATGGGTTTGATTAGTGCCTTGGCAAATACATGTAGTCTACATTGACCCACTCAACAGAATTCTTCTCTATAACGAAGCTGCACTTCAGCAGAAACAGCAAAATGGCTGCGCTGGCTCCTTTACCACCACTGCCTCACACCAAAACTGCGTGTTCATCTACAAAAAGATGGCTGCACCATCTTGCCAAGAACATATTGGGCAGGATGAAACAAGGGGGACACTGAGAAAGCCCACCAGTGTGTTCTTACATGTACAAAAGAAGGGGAGTGAAAAAGCAGTGCTGCTTTGCTGCAAGCCCAAAGTTCCCATTGAAAAAGGGAAATATTTACATTTAAAAATGATGCCCCTCTGGTGCTCTTTTCCTCTGATTCCTCATCACAATACTTTTATTAATGAGACTGTGCCATGCCCATTCACCTTCACATTTTGCTCCAGCAGACAAGAGCAGTATTCCTGAATGACAGGCTGTTGTTCAGTTCTGAAGGAAATAAAAGAAGCTTCATTTTCAGCCGCACGTAAACGCTTTACTTTTTGAGTTACAAAGTGTCATAGACCGATAATTAAAGGAAACTCCATCTCTCTGGGCTGTGTCAATTTCAGTGCATCTGTGTTCAAACAAATTGTTTCCTCCAAGAAACTAACTATCGCTGAAAAACAATATTGGGAAGTTAAATGGAAAAACCGGATTTGAAAGGAAAATGCCAGCTTTCACCACATGTGTCAAAATGGGCTTTTGCAAACCAAAGAACAAAATGCTTGTTTTAAAAGTACAATGTTGAATTAAAACGTATCCTTGCCTAGCAATGTGAAAGGGGATTGTGCTGTGAAATATATATATGGGAGGTTTCATTCAGCAGGCTTTCTTCAGATTCAGAAAAAAAATAAACAATATAAGGAATTATAAGGTAGTGGCTCCATGGGGGAAAATTAGCTTAAAACAGGTTTCTGCTTGGAGGATGCTAGCAACAGAAGGCCCCTCACAGTAGATCCTAGAACACAAGTGATAATTGCTACCTTTTCAGACATTGGTCTGTGCTCCAGTCTCTTACAATAGGATTTCTGGGACACGGATTTGTGAAGTGGATAAGGGGCAATAAACCTTCAATCAAGCTGGGAAACCCCCATCCTCCCTCTGGGGGAGATGACAGTTGGTGGTAGCTGAAGAGAAAAAAATGGTCCAGTGAAGGACAAAGGCCAGCCCATTTGCTTCCAAAGACTATGTTATTGATATAACTTGTAAGACTTTTATCATTGCAACAGGAATGTAAAAGGTTAACAATTTAAATGTGATTTTATGGGCTTTCATTTAAGATGTTGTGGACTTCACTGCCATGTTGGGAACAGAAATGGCATAGAATTGGGCATTCTAAGGAAAGTATACCTGATGCCACTGCGAATTTCAATGCTGACATGCCTAATGATAATCCACACACATGTGTTAAATTATAGAATTGTAGGCCAAATATATTGCACTAAAAATGAACAAAAATGATTAGAAGGGCGAAACAATGTCTTACAGACTGCGGAGTTGAACTGGCATGTGCCGCATAAAATATGTAACCTGCTTATGTAATTTGTTAAAATGCTACCACTGTACAAATGTGCCATTTATGTCAAAACTGGATTTTAGCAAAAGTAATTGTGGGAAGGCTTTTTGCCTCATAAAATGCAACCTCATAAACTGAGACTCCTCCTCGAGGAGGCAATTAACTTAGGCTGACCTATCCGAGTACTGAGGTAGGCCTATCTCAGTTCTGCCCACCAATAATTCTGTGATGTCACCATGCTCTATATAAAGGGTGGCTGACAGGACCACTAAAAATCCCATTAAACAAAGGGAAAAGATATGGTATTCTGTTGGGAAGCATCCTGAGACCAAACCGGCTTTTTACCCACTAACTGCATGGCCCCTGCAACCCTACCATCCAGTTGTCCTTGTTATCCGGTGACCAGACCTTTGCCCAGCTGTCTTTTGCCAGGAGAGTCTGCTATCCAGTGACCAGAATCTTTCATCACCAGAACCCTGACTGTTCCAAAATCCCAAAACTCAAGCGAGGACTGTGAGTATTTCCCCATCCCAGAGAAACACATAGTGACCCCATCTTGATTATTGTCTTTATTCCACTCTCTAAGCAATCCTACCCATACCCTGGTAACTTGTTAAAACTGTTAGAATTCTCAGGGCACTCTGTCCTTGACATTCTAAGTGCTAGCGCCATCTCTCTATTAATTCTGTCTTGTGTAGATCATAAGCCCTTAATCCTATTTTGAGTAATCAAACTAATTTCCACTTAAAGTTGAACGCTGGGGTGACAAGGTTGACGTTGCAAATCAACCTTGGATCTTACTGTGTCCCTCTTTAACAATATAGTCTAGATAATTTAGTTTAAGTAAAATTTGCCTTTCATTTTAAAACCGATTTGCTCTTCTTAACTGCTCTATTTTCCTGAAAATGAACCTCATTCTGCCTTCCAAATCACTCTCAATTCCCCAGCTATACCCCTCCTTTCACCTCTACATTATCACTGTACTGTGTAGCTCTTCCCCAGCTCAAAAACTGCCTTCCGATTCAGTGTTTTTCACCCGTTTTTGGAAAAAAAAACGTTTTTGCATTTAAAACTGCAAACTAGAAAAAATGCAACTTTTCCATGTGTGATTTGACTGCCCTGGGTTTTCAATTTCAACCTGCTCTGTGAACTGTATGCCTTTGTGATACCTTACCTTCTGGTTGCTAGTGATACAACATACCTACTACTGTGGTAAAACATATGTCTATCATTATTTAAACACACATATAATTAATTATTTTTTCTAAATCCGTGTTTCATTTTAGGCCTTTGCAAAGGGTTTAAAATCTAGCCACTCAGAATTCGATTATTCGTGGGTTGAGGGAACATTGCAGGGGGAAACCTTAACTTGGATGCTATCTGTCCTAATTCAAAAAGTGCTCCTATTCATTTGTGCTTTGGATATGTTCTACTAGAAGATTAACCAAGTGCATTGCTTCTCTTTCCATTGTCATTATCACCCCATTGGTGATTGCTGCCCAATATTAAAATGTGTGTGATTTTTGTGAATTCTAAAAATAAATATTGTATTTTCACCAACCGGCCTGGTTCATGGTCCATTGTGACCCGGGGTATTTGTAAAAGGAGGTGTGAGATGGTCGGGTACCGTCTCAATTTTAAAAAGCATTCCAATTGAGCACCACATTCCAGGCTAAAACCAAGTGTCCTGGTCCAGTGTGTGACGCCCGATTGAAATCCTTAACAAATTGCCACCTGATCATCTTCATGTATCTCTTCAAACTGCTTACATAACTCAAGAGGAACAAAACATTTCAATTTCTTATTTCTATACATTATTAGTATCGCACTCTCACACTTTCAAACAAGTATAATTTTTGTGTTTCAGGCACACATCCTAACATACAAGGTCTGCAGAAGTTTGGTTTGTTACAAAACCTGATTACCAACATTAAAACCTGTTATTGCACGTATGCAGTGCTTCTGCATTGCCATTCTAGTGCTGCCTCCTTACCCAAATTCTGAAAACGAGAGTACTTGGAGTACTCTGTGCGCAAAGCTGCCGTGTCCATCACACATTTGAAGGATGGGTAGGTATCATACTCACATCCAGAAAACAGAGATCATGCAACTTCCATATGCATAAAGGCATTGGGCTGGTAGGTCACCCAGGTGCATCCTATCAATATTAACATTTACAGGAGATATAAATGCAAACAAAACAGAGGCAACACAAATGACAGTGTGTATGCCAGTCTACAAACCATTTTATGTCAAATTATTCAGACCCAGTAATAAATCCTTTACAAGCGTGTTGGAGCCCCTCCACTGATCTAAACTGTTCTATGGAATGTTTTCCGCCCAAGAGGGTATACAACTACGTTTAGCTCACTGCACCCTTCTCAGAGGAGAAATATCTATTTGCATATCAGTCTGGTCGCACCCACAAAGGCAGTCCAGCACCGAAATGCTAGGCAATTCTCCTCTGAAAAAGAGTACGATCAGCAACCCCAGACACGTGTTTTGGCCTTGTCGAGCTTCCTGATTGTGGTGGAGCTGGGCCCCTCTAAGGTACAGTGAGCAAGAGGTCCACGTCTGGATTACCCTTTGTTACTTATATCATCCATGTGCACAATATAATTATATACAAACAGAACCTTTGTTCTTTTCCCCCATTTATGAAAACATCATACATTCCAGTGTGTGTTTCAGATAAGGCACATAAATATTTCAATACCCCAGCTCTACTGTCTGCCCACCCTCAAAAGTGATAGAACTCCTATACAAACTCTGGTACTAAAAAGCCTGTACCGTATAGTTATCTTGTTATGATCATAACCCAAGCTCTGCAACCTTACTTAACCCATACAAGTTCTCATTAAGCAAGAAAACATTAAAGCATGTGAAATCCACGCCGGGCACTTGTGTGGCACCAACGATGCAATGCATAAAGAGCACCACTGTGGCCTTTCACTAGATAAATGGTGAAGTGCATAATGGCACCTGTGGGATACCAGTTATCAGCATAAGGAGGAAGAACATGAGAGTTATTCTCCCTCTTGAAAGGCTCATCTGCCAAAAGAAAGTTGTACAATTACAGAAGGACACTCTGCATTGTATGCTGTGGGCTCCTTCTACCTAGGTGGAGGGCGCCCCAGGTGTTTTGCTAAGGAAAACCGCTAGTCACGTGGCATAGTTTAGCATCCCTTACCATAAGATCTCTTTCAGGTTTCAGTGGCCAAGATTTGCTTAGTGGCCCACTGGTCAGTCCCAACTGTCAAAATCTTGTACATTTCCCCTGTGCCAATGGTTCCTTTTTCTGTGTCTCAATGTTGGGTCTTGCCTAGTTACATGGTTTACCGCTGCCATCTGAAGACAGGAAGGAGCCGCCACATCAGAGACAGGCTTGCCTGTGGAATTTAATGTTGTCACAGCTCAAACCAGGAAGAGATGCAGCCTTAGCCCTTGACCCCTAGCTGTCAAGCACACCGTTCCCCAAGGACAGGACAGGACAGGAGCACAGACAGGTATACAGAATAAGCTGTTACTGGCCCAACGATTATATGAGGGGTCTGATAGGAAAAATAAAAATCAAAGCTCAAGGTTCTTTCTGATAACCAAATCCAATGTGTGCAGCAGTCACGGGTCAGTCTTTTCAATAGGATTGCGCCATTATAAAATCCTTCTGTGAATCAGGCTCACAGGAGCTGGGTCTCTGCGATACATGTTGCAATATAAACACCCATACAAATGGGACCAAAAGACGAAGGAAGCACGTACTCTAACAGGTTCAAGTGAAAGAAAATCAGAACATATGGAGAACAGAAGACATCCAGAAAACCCACAGTGGCGTCAATGAGAAGAAGGGGGAGAATCAACAGTAAGGTTGACAGCGAACAAGCAAAGCCAATAACAAAATGTTCACCGAAAAATGCTGGAGTCTCAGAAATCGACCCGAGCAGCGTTGGTGTCAAGTGAAACATTTAGAGAAAGTTGAAGCTTTACAGGAAGAAATTGTGGGAGCTCAAAGTAAAACCCAAGACAAATGGGCACGTCCAAGTAAAAGATGTCCAACCCAGGGATCAAACTTTGGCATGTCAATAAGGATGGCACATGGCCCACTATTAAATATTACGCTGCAAGTATCCAGTATAGCTTAAGAGGTCAGCCTGGACTTCCAGCCAATAGCACCTATGGGTTAAAAGGCGGTGCTAGCCATCAGCACACGTGATGGATGAGGTGTCATGCTCGAATGGGGATGTTCAACTGTATTTGTGTTACTGCCCACCCATCCGGCAGTATTACCGCTGGATCATGGGTTGGGGGCGGTAAACGTAATTCCCCATTGGGTCGATTGGACCCAATGGGGAATTGTCGGCGCAATTACCATTGGTGGTATTACCACACGGTAATTGTGCCAAAAATCAGCATTTTTCAGGTACATTCACACCCAGCTTAGAGCTGGGGGTAAATGCTGCCATACTCATGTTTGGGCGAACCCTTAAATGCAGCCGTAATAGTGTTACTGCTGCATTTAAGGGCTACTGCCCAACTCGTGATGAGGCCCAGAGTGTTTAACTCAAAGGTCTGAGCGTCTTCCAGCTCGCAGCTCTCTTTCAGCTCCCCTTCCCCAATTGTGAAAGAGTTACACAAAGGTCTCAAGATTACCTTGCTCAAGTTCAAGGTGATACAGTTCCAAACTATCCTTGGGGTTCCCTTCGCCAAATTACAAGCAATATAGTTCTAACACAAAAAGGTCTTGAGACTCCGTTCTCAAGACAACAAGTGTAGTTCCTCAAGTCTCACAATTCCCTTCCCCAAGACTTTAACTTCATCATCACAATTTCCTTGGTTTTCAGCATTCAGGGCTCACTGGTCCAAACGCAGTTGTCAGACTGAACAGTCCATCCATCACAGGTCATGCAACCAGGATCCCTGGGCTCTTCAGCCCAAACAGGGTCTTTGGTACAGGCTCCTGTGCACCAAGTCACCCTCACTCAGTTCCTCTTTATCGGCCTCTAGACTTTATGTGCTGATTTACACTCCTCTGGCTTCTCTTTGCCAGCCTTGCGGCTCTGCCATCACTTGTCATACACCTCTTGCCTGTCTTTGGCCTTGCCTCACCCTGTTCACTGATAAAAGTGCACTTTGAGGGTATTTTGTTTGCATCCCACTTTCTTATGACTCTCTGTCACACTTGAACCCTTTTCTATAATTTGTTTTCACATGCACAGCTTGGCTGTTCTCTTTATTTGCTTGGCCCATAAAGTTGTATTCCATTCCGCATTCAATATGCTTAACTTCAGGGTTTCATTTAATTCAGTGTTCAGTATGCATTCATGCAATTTACCTTTTTAGTTTTCATTCAGTTTGGTATTGAATACATATTTGATTTGCTTCATTTTAAAGTTCCATTCAGTTTGGTATTCAATATGCATTTGTTTTGCTTAAGTTTAAGTTTCCACTCAGTTCGGTATTCAATATACATTTGCTTTGCTTACGTTTAAGTTCCCAACAACCAGAGACTTTCAAAAACATTATCTCTGAGACACGTGACCACTCCAATACAAAATGTTCCTTCTCAAACTTCAACAATGGAAATGTTCCTGCTAATGCACTCGTGTACCAAGTTATACCGGGTTTCTCATCTGTCAGAAACGCACCGGTCCCATCAATAACTTTCACAGCAACGTGGAGCACACAAACGTCTGCTTCTGATGTTAGGGGTCCAACTTCTGCCCCTTGGACATTCCTTTGACTGCTCACCAACACAGGAGAATGAGCACTTTTGTTCAAAGGGAAAGGAACAGTCTCTCCACACAGCTCCCTTCTCTGCCTTCAGTCTGCCCCAAGGAGCCCCATCTCCCACGCCATGCTTCGTGAAACCACCTCTCTAAGAGGTGTCCAGCATCTTGGTGTTCTGCAAATGTCAGGCTGACTCACAGAACATCCCTGTTATGGTTTGCCTCCTCTCCAACAAGGTCCTCTGCTGGTCTCCCCCACACATGCCTCCCTGTTGCTGCCTGTGGTGTTCTCTGCCTCTCATTGTATACACCTGCAACCCTTTAACAGGTTGCAGGTGTGCTTTCTCAATTGAGCTTGCCTGACTCTGATTGAGAGGACATGTCTGACCTTCAGAAAACTTTGCAGGCATCCTCCCCGCCCCAGTACCAAAATGGTAAATGGCATATTTTCATCACTCGTAGTCTCCTCTTCCACTTCTCAGTACTAAAATGGTGAAATGTCATAGTGTTCATCACTCTTAGCTGCCTCTTCCTCGTCTCAGTACTGTCAAGGGAGGATAGCTCAGGGGCAACGTGCTCGCCTTGAAAGCAAGACGACACAGAGCAACACAGGTTCAATCCCTGGGTCTGCGCTTAGAAACCTCTGGGTAATAAGCACATTACAAATAACCAATCATAAGTGTCACATGAGGGAAAATGAGGAAAGCTGGCTTACAGTATCCCATGAAGGTCGGTGGGGGGGTTTGATTGCTCATCAATAGGGAAAGGGCATACCATGTCTCGCCTGTGGGCCCCTTCAACTTTCTCACTCTCCTTCTGCGTCTTCAAGGCTTATCATTCTTCCTGATGCTACTCTGACCAAAGGAAATGGGGTAAGGTAACAACATCCCACAAAGGCCTCTGGGACAATGGGTTCATATGGAATGGCAAGAGGAAGTACCTTGTCTCCCTCAGGGCCGTCCTCTCTCCAATCCCTAGTGACCCTCCACCCAGGTGATCCTCCCTCACTTCTCCACCCCCAGGGTCAGGATCCAAAAGTGATGGCCTTTCCCTGGCCACCTGAGAATGCAATCCAAGTGGAGTAGTTGTGAGGATGCCCTAGGTTTCTCACAATAGTAAGACTATAAAGGTAACCTGTGGATTGCGCTTAGAGATTTCCATTATCTTAGTTTCTATGGTATCCTCTCTGTCCCACTAGCAGATCCTCTAGGACATCCAGTCTATTGCACTTGGTAGACTTGAGGGTAGCCTGTCCATAGTGCCTAGAAAGGTCTACGAATGTAGCTGTCTTTTTCTTCCCCACAGAAGATTGGAGGACACAGCAACATCAAAGATAAACTCAATCTGAGTTTAAGGTATGTATAAATGACCACTTTAGTGGGCATCTGCCGCAGGCACGGCTATCCATCAATGCACTTTAGGATGCAGCTACGACTATCCCAAAATCAGTCTAACTGGTCAAATAACCGCTTCGCACTACAACACCAGACTGGTCTCAACACCTCTGCCATAAGTATACAGTGAAAACCTATGACAACTTTCGTTTTAGCTGGGTATATATCGTGTCTCCTGCACTAGCGCTCTCTCGTGACCCACCTCAGCACCCATCCACCTGCCTAGCCTCATAGGCTGCTTATTGTAGCGTCGTCAGCCCTGTTAAGTCCTTATCATGGCCAAATGCACATATGCATCTTAAGCCTTCTCTGACAACTTTCCTATACCTGGACTTCGGTCCACTACCGCATAGTGCTTTGAGGCCATACACATGGGAAAAAGCACTATATAAATGACTACCTTGATACAATACAAAACATCAGCTGTAAGGCCTGCATTATGAAGGCACAGGGTTTCCATTTTGGGATTCCTCAGCTATGCACTATACATTATCTATAAAATACAAACTTATGAACACAACATTTCTACGCTGGTCATTGTAAATGATCATAAGAGTATGTGCTGTCTTATGGATGTCAAAAATGTAGATATAGCTTATGCCCTGGACCTACCTGTGTGCCAGAACAATGGAGGAAGGACTTCAGAAGACAATTATTATCTTTGCTCTCTTCGGGTCAAGTGTAGGCACAATATTTAAAAAACAATATTGTTTCTATAATGAAGATTTGCTGAAGGTCATGTGGCAGAATACCCCTGTACCATGCCAGCTGCGAGATATATCATAAAAGATTGAGAATGCATACTGGATGCAATGCCTCCCCTAACAACAGACAACAAAAAGGTAATGGGCAGCTAGTGTATGCAGTAACCCATTATGTTCAGTGCCCCCTGGATCATCCCAGTCAAAACACATAAAACGTGACAATGTAGGCAGCAATCCAAAATACTGTAATCATGGTCACTCCCGTATCTCCTTTGTCAATGCCATGCCAGAATTAGAATGATATGTCTAAATATCAAACACAGATCAGCAGCTGAATGAAAAAGGTACACATATCCCAGCATAGATATAGAACAGAATACAACCAATATTAAACATCTCAGGAAAGTTACAAATATATGTACACAGGGCGTGGTTGGAGTTCAGGCATGAATTTGGAGCTCTTATAGTTGAGAAACGGTCTGTCTCTACTGGCAGCCATAATGTTCCCAGGGGTTTGATACTGAGAGGTAAGTGCGCCCCAGAGTGGCAGCCAAAGGAAAATCTTCATTGGGAAGAAAAACATCTGAAGATGATGGAATCCAAGCATAATCTCAATGCAGAGGATGCAGGAAGGTCGTGGCGTGGGCAACACCAAGAGAACCTCAGGACAAGAAGGTAGGAAAATGGAGAGAAGGGAATGAATGGGAGATGTCAATGTAGTTGAGGACTAGAAGTGAGTGGAAGAAGAAGGAAGAGCAAGGAGGTGCAGGAAGGAGCCGGAGGTCAAACAGCCAGGAGAAACAACGGGAAACGCCTTGCTCGGAAAGGAGCATTGCAATGCAACGAGCGAGCAGCTGATTCCCTTACCATAAATACAGGTTCAGGACCAGGGCTGCAGAGCAAGGTGTCATGTTAGGGAAGGCAGATCTGATGACGTCAGAGGATGTGTCCAATGTTCGTGCAGTGAGTTGCAGTCATCTTGGAATGGAGCACTTACTAGAACAGCGAAACAAGGCAGAGCGAGGAAAGATGCCATTGTTGCCACAACGACTAGCATCCGGGGCCTTGGCGTTACAATAGAGTGGATACAGGACTTAAACAGCAAACTATGAAAAAGTTACTGTACTGTATACCTGCTCTAGCAAATATACATGCCAGGGATGTGAAACTAAATTATGTGGGAAGTAAACACAAACATTTCTATATCGAAGATTCAAGACAAGGATTAGCAGAATAAAATTATGCCACACAAAGGCATTCCACACTTCAGTCCAATCCCCCCTTCTTCACTGGCTCACCCTTGACTTAGCCCCAATTTTAGAAGACAGTCTTAATTACCATACACATGTGTGTGTATCAAGCAAATTGGCTTATGTAGTCCTAAAAAGCCCAGAAAATATCTTGCTGTCAACAGTTCCTGGACCTTCACTATTCGGAAAAACATGGAATCAGGGAGTTTTCTCAATACATTGGGCCTCATTAAGAGTTTGGAGGCAGCCATGCCCTAATTAAGGGCATGGCTGCCTCCAAACTCGGGTCCAGGTCCGTGGTCCCTGAATGGGGAAATACCGGGCCATTCCAACCTTGGAGGACCCGGTATTTCCCCATTCAGGGAACACATCCCCATTCCCATTAGAGGCCCCATAGGAATGGGGAGGGAGCTAACAAAGGACCCGTTAATAACAGGCCCGTTGTTAGCTCCCTGGTCCCCTCACGGGACCCGCAAAGGACGTCTGGTCTGACCAGACATCCAGAGCGGGTCCCGCAAGGGAACCTCGTAATAGGGTGGAATGGGTTTAACGGCACCGGCACCTTTACTGGCGCCATTAAACCCATTCCGCCTGGGTCGTAGTGAGGCCCATTGTCATTCTTGTTCATTCGTGCCACAGAAACTCAGATTTGATTTCCCACAGCTTGACGGCCAACCCTGCTCCCAAGGCCCCAAAGTAGAAATAGAACCTGATGCCAAAGTGCTCTGAAACGGTGGCACCCAAGGTGGCACAGACAAACAAGGTGCTTGAGATTGAATTTGGTGTACACTGAAACAGCCAACTTGTGCTCTGCTAACATTGTGCGTTCATTATGTTATGTTGGGTTACTGGGATGTCACACTGCTGCCATCTGACTGGTCTTCATGTGATCTCTCTCTGTCTCTCGCTCTCCATCTCTATCTATATCCAGCTCTCTATCACTCTCACGCATAAAAGTGTTGCCTCTTGCAAAGTATCACTGCAAAGGAATTGCTATATTTCACATTGATTAGGAACATGGCTCCATATCAGTTGCCATTACCGCACTGCCATTATACCCAGTAGGGCTAGCTTGACTGTTCTATTGTTCATTTATAACATACACATCTTTTACAATTACATATTGTCTGTTCCTTCGATGCTTTGTATACTGTTTAAATTATCCTCAGATTGATAATGAATTTGCACTTTATTTATTTTAACAGTGCTCGAAAGGCAGCATTTCTACAAGCTTTCTGAGCCTAATTCAAAACTGAATGTCCTTACATTCCTGCAGAGCCTGCCTGGGCCTCTTCCTACATGAAGGAGGGCCAGCACTTCATGCAGCACGAGGCCCTATGCACCAGTTACTTAATGCTTTTATATTAAGGGTTTAGAGCAAGATTGTCTTTTTGTCCCAGAATTTTAATGTGTCATTAGGCTGGTTCCAAATATCATAGATCCTGTATTTCAATATGCCGAACATCAATTGCCAGCTCTTAATATTGGGTCTGCGTAGCTTAAAACACACAGTTTATAAATTAAAATTGCACTACAATTTACATGTTTTATTAAAAACTGTGAAATGATGACCACAACCAAACCCCTCATCTGCAGATTACACTGGGAGTAGGTGTGCCGCAATTATTTCCATATCTGCTATTAACAGTACTTCCATAGCAAAACCTATAGTCGATTATGCCTTTGAGATCCTCTTCATAATAGAAACTTGGTTATCTGACGATTGTGCTCCAGTCCTTCCATCTCACATCCTCAATTAAAGTGTTATATGCATGCTGAAGAGGACAGAAAAATGTGTCGGTGGGGAATCACTCTTCTCAGAATCACTCTTAGTCCCTCACAGACCAGGGCAACCAATGCCAAATCTATGTTGCATAATTGTGCAGTTAATAATCATTTTCCTTCAGGAATATCTTTTGCTAACATTCTCCGGCGACCAATACCACGTATTTTTCTGGCTTGTTCCAGCTTCATTCCTACTGGCGAATAGCCAAATATCATCTTTTAAGACTCTGAGATTTTAATTATTTTCTAGAGTGCTCTTGTAGACCTTTCAGAGCAAGCGTATTGGAACTTATTGAGTACCATGGCATCTCACTCCTTACCGCTTCTGCCTCAAATGAAAGAGCACTGTCTTTACCCAATGTTTTATAGTGGACTAAATATATCCTTTAGAGAAGCTCTTCCGCTCTTATGGTCTGACCACTATGTGTATGTTTCTCTACATTGGTGGTACCTCAATCTTTGAAAGCTTTCAGTGCTTGAGATAAATATATCATAGACCAGAAACAATTAAATGCTATGCAGTTGAAATATACTTTTTCTAATTTAGTAATATCACACAGTGGTTCTATGTCTTGTGCAACTTTTTTCATGACCTTTGTTCTGCCTTAGAAACTGCAACCAACAGAATTGCCCTCGCTCAGCTATTTAGAGAGAAACAAAAACATTCACCATGGCTCATGCCTAAATTACTGTCACGTAATTGCATTTCTCAACCTACTGAAACTTTCCAGCGTTGGAAAAATGGCTAACATTATTGTTGCCAGTCTGTCAAAAATTCCTGTACCTACTGTGCCCGAAACAACTCATGGCTGGCATAGTAAAGATTGCAAAGAAACCAGAAAACAACTATGCATAGGGCTAATGTCACGCCCATGAAGTAGTGACTTGGTAAATCAAAAAAGAGAAGAACAGAAGAGGACTTGTTATAAAAGGAAAATGCATATAGTGTATGAAGCATGGGAGGACCTAGTGGAGGTGGTGGAGAAAAACGAATCTAGAGTCTGGTGGCTAAAAGAGCTAACCCCAATGTACATTTGCGGATAGAAGCAAATGTGCACGTTGACCTTTGGGTAGCTCACTTCTCTGTCATCTTCACTAAAGAAGTAACCAAAGACAGGGAAAAGGGGGAGACACACACTGATCTTAGCCAGTGTAGTGACCCTGGGGAAGGGCCTTTCTAATTCGACCTCAAAGATATAATAAAGTCGATCAACAGGCAAAAACCCAACAAAGCTGCTGGACCAGACTTTCTCCCAGCAGACCTATAGCACTCAAATATAGATGTGTGTTCCCCAATACTCTACAGCCTTTTTAATGTAATCCTGCAGGCATCTGAAATCCTGTTAACCTGACACTGTTCAATTATTGTCCCAATCTATAAGAAGGGGAACAATTTGTTACCTGGTTCCTATCGCCCAATTGCAGTATTAGATGCTGGTTCAAAGATAATGGGCAGCATAATACAGGAACATCTTTTGATTTGGGTGAATACTCATATCATCCTAAGGGGTTGCCAATTGGGCTTCTGTGAGGGTCTTGGAACAGTGAATCAGGCACTTAATTGTTCATTACTGATACAAAAATATGTACCGCTGTCAGATTTACCCATCTATTTAGCATTTATGGCTTTCTCAACTGCTTTAGATCTGGTTGATAGGGCGAAGTTGAAGTCCATCCTGGTAGATCTGGTCATTCGGCAGGGCTAATGAAGGTGAAAATATTGTTATATTCTGACACAGATTATTATGTTGTCAGATAGAATGTGGAGGGCACCGGCACATGACCATTTAAGCCAGCAAAAGGATTAAGACAGGTGTGTGTGCTGGCCACAATTTGTTTAATTTATATTTATATTTAAATTAATTACAAATAACAGTGCAGTGGTCCACCCCCGACAATCCAAGACAATCAGAAGAGTCCCTCTCCTGACGTATACAGACAATATTGTCCTTATGGCCAGGACACCCAGGGCTTGGATTTTATGTCGAGGAGGATTGTAGTAGTAAATGTACACAAATCTTGTACAATAGGGATGAGAAAAGATTGTCAACAGTTTGTTTTCAAAGAATAAGCACAGAGTCCCACTAGATGACTATCTCAGGATCCTCGGGATCCATTTCTCAATGGGCGGGTGGGTGGCAAGGCCCATATGGAGTAGCAATATAGCTAAGATGGCCCAGGCTAGGGGCGCAGTATTCCAATTTGCTAACTTCATTAAAGCCTAACAAATGCTGCTGCTGTTCAAAGTCTATAAAGCTAAGCACTTAGCCATTGGGGTATATGGGTCTTAAATGTGGGTGTTGGGGAACGCCTATACACTCCAAATAATTGACAATACCTTTTTAGAAGGCTTCTTACCTCACCACAGTGTGTCCCAACACTGGCGGGACATAACAAGCTTGGGTCAGGCTTATCAAATTGCAAGCAATCTATTTGGAGGTAACCTGTCTAACATAACAATGTCTTCCACTCCAATTGTTAATTTAGCCCTGTTACGTGTGATTACATACAGTGTATCCATTGCTGCTCCTTTGTGTTTAGTCAGGATTGACTGTGTCCATCTATTGATACTGTATCTACAACCCCCCAAAGTATGTTATCTTCATTGTGGTTGAAATGCAAACAATGAGGAACCATAGGTGCTTCCGGGATCTTACAACCTATGTGGGATCTATGATCCTTAATTCTAAGGTGCACTGGGCATGTACTTTGCCCGATATATCTAAGACCACATTGTTAAAGAGAGGTCATTTTTTAAAAAGCTGAAAAAAGAAACTCTCACTGTCTTTCTGCATACACCATGCTTTTATAAGATGGCAAGATTTATACAATAGTTCTCTGATATATAAACCTTACAATATGATAAGCCAAATATGTTATAGGTAAAATACATTGGGCCTCATTACATGGTATGAGGTAACCATGGCGCTATTAGCGCCATGGTTGCCGCCGGTATTTTACTGTGTCCGCCTTGGTGAATGGCGGAATTACCGGCCTACTCCAAGGTGAGCAGGGCCGGTAATTCCCCATTCACCAAGGCACTTCCCCATTCCCATTTTTGCCCCCATAGTGCTCAATGGGAATGGGGAAGGAGGTAATTACGGTACCGCAAATTGAGGTACCGTAATTAGCACCAAGGTCCCTTTGCTGGCCCGTTCCTTAACGGCTGGTAAAACCAGCCGTTGAGGTCGGGTCCGGCAAAGGGACCTCGTAGTAAGGCGGTAAGGGTTTACCGGTACCGGTGCCCTTACCGGTACCGATAAAACCCTTACCGCATACCGTGTAATGAGGCCCATTGGCTTTTTTTCATTGGACATAAACGCTTACTGAAACACATGATTATTCTTTTCTCACAATAACTCAGACTATTCCTTATTTCACTAATCACAAGACATATTTTGCAACTTTAAGAACTGGTTTAGAAGCAGTTTTGATGACGCATTGCTCCAGACAGCCTGCCAAGGACATGGATTAGCTGTATGATATTTCAATGGCCAATTTCCCTACCTTATCTTTTTCTGGCTTTATGCCATTTTCCTTTGTGAGCAGCAACGTTTAAAACTGTATATTCCTGCCACTTAAACTGCTAGGTCACTGAACCTTGGCTTCTGTCCTGGCCTTCCATTTTCTCAATAATTTTGACTTGAGTTGCTAAAGCCCTATATTTTCTGTTTCTTCAGTACTTTTAAATTTCCATAAAACCTAAGGCATGTAGCCATTTGTAATGCATGATGTGGCATCCTTTTTGGGAAAAATAGCTGCCTTTTGCTGATCTATATTCTATATCAGAAATCTGTATTCTGTGTTATTTACGTTGGGCGCAATGTAAGCATTTCATACCTGACATGTCCCAATACAATGGTCAGGCGAGGTCAGGCAATTAATGACCATCACACACACACCTTGCTTCCATTAAGCTTCTCCACACAGTTAAAATGCGGCGCACAAGAGCACACTCTGAGCGAGGCAATGCACACAAGGAAAGAGCAGTTATGAGATGGTAACTGAACATGAGAAGGGAGATGGAAAAACAGAAGGGGATTGCAAGGAGGAAAGTTCCCTTGAGCTTTTGGACAAAGGACTGTTACTTTCCCAAAATCTCAATAATAGAAACCATAAGACCCAGATACCCAGGGCCCTCCCACATCAAGAATCAAGGCGTGGAGGGACGCCAGCCTCCGTGTTACCATCTGTTGATCCCAAGAACAAAGCAGCATCAGTGAAATCATCCCAGCCGGAGAGTTGCAGAGGCTGATATAAGACCAGTCTGTGTTAAAGCCAAGGTTGCAAGCGGCAACATTGTATGGCGAGCACTGGAACGAACATTGTTAAAACGGGTGTGATGAAAGACGCAAGTAAAGTTGAACCGCTGATGATTGATTGAACTTTAAAAGCAAGACACAATACCTTTGACAGAGTGGTCAGGCAACGCTTGGGTGCTCAATCGAAGGTCTCTGTAAGGTATCCAGCTGAGAAGTGGCAAAAGCGAAAGTGAGGAAAAGGTTATATCAAGAACAGAATGGGTGATTGTGAATCAAAGTGGTCCTGCGACGGGTCAAGCAAAATCCTGTGCACAGTTGAAAGTCTCCGATTTTAATAAAGTAGAGAAAGTTTGAGAAAATAGATACACTGGGCCTGCTTCATGGAACATTTTCCTATGGTATTACTCCATTATAAAACACCTCCATGAATCAAGCCCAATGGGTCTTTCCGGCGGTGTCCTGATGTATTTATGGATTTTGGTGAGAGGGTAAAAGAGGGAGTTTTAGGATTGGAGACATTGAGGCATTCAAATTGCTTTTGAGTAATACAACTTGGTTGAAGTCCGTACCTGGAGGCATCTTCAACCATAATTTTGATGTCCGGAGTTGGATCTTTTTTATTCATTTGTAATGATTTTCTACATTTAGAAAATTGTAGACCATTTCTTCATGTGGTTCAGTATCCATTATCACTATCCACCGCCACTATTAGCTGGTTTTATTATTCTGGTCGTATTCTTTAACCTTTGTAATTCTGTGATCTCATTCTTGTGCAGATTACTACGGATGCACTTAGAGTGTTATTGTAAGTTGTTGAGGTCTTGAAGCTCACTTATTTTCTCCTTAGGCATATTGAAAAGGTGAAAGTAAGCAGAGGTCAACCGATGAAGCATTTTGTCTCGTTTGCAGCATAAGGTGCATTGCGCGTGGGCCAATATTACAGAATTTGAAGACAGGCTTTATACCGTCCTTTGACTTCCTAATTGTCTTCCTTTCTACATGAACATGTCTAATATAGAAAAATCAGGATCTTTAGGTGCGAGACATTGAGGCCGAAATGTCCGAATACAATAAGCAGAAAACCTTGCTGTGCTAGTCAATGGGATAAAGAATTGTTGTGCATAGTTTGAAAGCACATTGAATAATACGCCACGAAGAGAAACGCTTCGAAGAGAAATGAAGACAATGCTGCTTCACATTATTGGCAGTATTTTAAGGACTGGAGATAGACTTTTAAATTAAGGAACTGCATGGATCTCAAAAACTACAAGGGCATCGGATTAAGCAACAACCTAGGAAAGCTCTAATGTGCTGTCACAAAATAAGCAACTCTGGGAAACATGGATCAAGCCATATAATGATGCTTCTTCCACTGAAGACTCGCATCTAATAAAGGGAACATTGACACTGAAAATACAACAATAGAAGGGCAAACTATCTGTTGCAGTAGTTGCAGGGAAGACAAATAACCCTTGCTCTAATCTGCCGAAGGAAAAAAAACACTCCTACTACTCACGACAAGCTGTGTGCCCCTCTGCAAGGTTAGGTAAGGTTAGACCTATTTCATGTTTACAGCAGTCACGGTTTCCTACAGTGCACCTCAGGATGGCCACATGTGTTACCGCAGGCAGAAAAACTGCGTTAATGCCATCACTAATGTTGTGCAAGTCAATGTGCTGCCTTTTGTGGTCCCCAGGAGCCATGTCTTGTGCATATGGAAACGAAAGAACAGCAATGGAGGGCTCCGCTATGTGAGTGGTCTGACACTGCAGCAACCTGGTGAGCAGAACACACTCCTATGGTATCGTATGCCACAGGGTTTATTTGTCTTGAGAGACTGAGGATGCGAGATTCTTGTGGAATGCCTGATGGGAGGTGGAAAGTGGCATCTGCAGTCTCTAGGAGTGACTATTGGGGATGAGGCACAATGGGGTCTCTTACATGGTGGTTGGCTTTACCTTGGTCTCCAATCTTAACTATCTGCTTGCGATCTGTAAAATAAATAGTCACCTTTTATTCAATCCGGGTCCCATCTTCCTTCCTGCGTGTGACCTGTCATATCCTGCCTCCTAAAATACCACACCTCCATCACCACCTCCCGTCAATGTGGTACAGAAAGTGAGCAAACTCTCTGATCTCCACATTATCAGACACATCTCGAAGCATCAGTCATGGTGTTTCTGGTTTCACCTCTCCCTCATCCCTGCCGAAAAGCACACCCTCACCGCACCAGAAAGTACAAAACAAAATGTCTTAATACCACAACAGAGAAATACTGCTGAGAAGACAAATTTGATCACTGGACAATGCACCCTCAATGCAGCACACCAACTAGTTCCCAATGCTGCATCCTCAAATGCCTCAGTCTCAAATACTCCAAAAGGGACGTAGGATGGGAGGTACATGGCACAATCAAAGGAGTGCACACATTCAGTGTGAAATGAAACACCAGAACGGTTCACTCCTTGATATATGAGGAAGGGGTGGGGCGTTTAATACTGCTCTGGCTGAACCCTGTTCAATCTTGAAAAATGGTCAGTCCTGAATTACTACTGGAAGATACTCTGACCATCTACCTTGTGTAGGCATACCACTGAGTCCTTATGTCCACAGCATATCAAGACCTGCAGCAGCTCCCTACAATTCTGAAAATACTCTTTAGTACACAGCACCTATAAATGTACAAAGCAAACACTGGGGGCAATATTGTTCTTAGAGAAACTAGAACACGAACCAATGAAAGGCAAACTAGGAGACTATCAAAGAAAAATTCAGATAGACCTCTGCAGGAACAGTATTGAGTCCTTCTGGGAAGCCAGGTGAGCATTCAGCATACTCCATGTACTGAAAGCGGAGAGCCACACTCCCTAGAGACACACCAGAAACACATTATACAACCAACTGGCGAAAACTGCATGTTCCCAGGCTGGAGGATAACTCAAGCAACACACTCACTTTGCCACCAGGATGCTGCTCTGCACCAAGGGGAGCAGTAAATCAGTCCTTCATCGCTCCTCCAGGTCAATACATTGATTACCAACAGTAGGTAATACTATCGACATTGAATATTACAGCGCTTAGTGCCTAGAGAAGTCTTACACAAAGTTCTTTATAATTCTGCAAATCATTCTAATAAACCAAACCAGAATAGATGGAAAATCTAGTTTTAGGAACAATTCTGTGAATTTCAAGGTGCAAGTTTCTGCTGCCTCCTTTTTTGTGCGTATTAAACACTGATGTCTTTAATATGTGCTTCTTTCAGACTGAAGAAAGCTCGTGGCTACGCTCCATGGGTTAGGCGGGCATAAATCAGTCCCCTTCCCTATTTTACTCACTTTGACACACGAATACACGGGCTGCTGGCACGGCTGCCCTAACGAGTGCAGAAAATAAGTCAGATTTCAGAGCTGAAGAGCCGGGCATCGCCGCTGATTGACTTTATTTATAGCCCTGACATGTTACTTGTGGTCATTCTTTGGTGACAAAGGCCTTCCTTCTTTTTCAGTGGAATCATTTTAATTCATCTTGACTTTCCCTTCCCTTTGGCTGCCCCAGATCCAGGGGACTCGAGGGGGACCTCGTCCTCTTTTCACATGAGTGTTCATTTATGTGACGAATACATTGGCGGGCGATACTAAAAAGAGGCTCTTTGAAGCGCATGGGTCATGATGCATCCGCGCTGTCAGCAACAGATTGGGGCACTCGAAAAGTGCATCGGGATTAACCATTGCACAAAAGGTGCACAAGCAAATGAACACCAGTATTAATATATTTTAAACGTGTTGCAAATTGTAATGCTCAAACTCCAATTAGAAGGAAAGAGAGGGGATTACACACGTCACTCTATGTGAATCGGTTTGGTCCACATAGGGCATGCAACTGTAACCTTTGTATCTACAGATGTTTTGGACTACAACTCCCATAATCCCTCACCATTCGCTATACTGAGTAGAGCTGATGGAAGTTGTAGTCCAAAGCAGCTGAAGAGCCAAAGGTTGCAGACCCCTGACATAGTGTAAAGTAGAGGATGGAACTGCAGAGTCCTATCGTCCCACATTACGTAATAGGATGTGTCCGGATCTCTCGCGAGGCTTCCTTCCTACAATTTTTCTCACTATATTTTCTTTATTTCCACTGTTTTAAATCACAATGTTGAATCACATATCTTGCTATCCATACAATAGTAAGCCCCCACTTGGATACTGTATCTTTCAGCAGAGCAAGCAAGTAAGGAGAATGACAGTATGTATTGTCACCCTCTTGCTCTGCCACTTCCTCAGCTACCATTTAGGATACAATTAGGAAGCAACAACAACCCCCCTCCTCCCACCATCGTCGTTCTCTGGCCCCTGATCCTTCAACTAATTACTCAGTACCAAAATCCAGAATCCTTACACCTCCAACACTCCTTCAGAAGATCTCCAGATCTAGTGTACCTAATAGATTCCGACCCTATCCATCTTCTATCAACAATCATGCTGTCAATTTTTGCACTCCACAAACTGAGGGCTGCCCATGTGGTTACCTTTCCCGATTGGTACCAACCACAAACAGCACAGAGATTTTCATTTCCCGGCACACGGGTAACATATACTTCTGACCTGCATCCTCCAACATCAAAGGTTTCGGCATCTGCCGTCCTGCTATCGCCTAACACGACTTGCCCTCCTTTCCTAGAGAGAAATGTGCAGCGAGGCCAACATTATTGGCAGCAATGCTCTATATACAAACACTTTAGATTACATTATATACAGCACAGCAAACATCAATAAGATGGCTTTGTATCCCCGCATAGCTACATATTAAAGTGAAACACACATTTCTATGCACTTAATGGTTTGCTGATTCTCCAAAAATAACGGAATACCTGACTCCCAGTGTGACTGATTGCAAAACATTAAAAATCAGCCATTTAGAAGTTAGTTATGGCTTTTTATAAAATTGACTTTCAAAAGTATTAGGAAAAGCTGGACAACAGATAAGTTCCACCTGATGATGATGTAGTAATCATCATGAAGGAGCCGGCCTTAACAAACTGAGTACAGTATCTTTTTTATTTCGTATAAGCCAAACAAACAGCAGACTTCATCCCTTTACTTAAGACAGGTTGAGGTAGGTCAACACCCGCTGAGATCGTCCCGAAGTCACAAAAAGCTGATTACATCAAACAGTCACCCGTTCAAAGCATTTCGAGGCTACTCTTTTTAGACCCTACGTATGTAAAGAGTCTTCCTCCATGAAAGGCCGATTTTTTAAAAAAACTCTCGCTATATCACTTTTTGAGTTACATGGAATAAAGAACCATAGGCCTGTAAAGAGCACCTCGGTGTAAAATTGGACATGCATACATATGTGTCATATATGTTCCCAAGAATATCAACGTCTCACTTTTTTCAATCTTCAAATCAGAATAAATATGATTCAAAATATAATATTCAAAGTTGAATGCAGGTGAGTAAGCAATGCCTCCTCCAAATGGTAAATGGGAAGCTTGAGCCATCTTTCAGTAAATCAAAAGTTCCTGGCAGCCCCTCCTTCCTTGAACGGAGCCCCCAGCATGTTCTTTAAAAATAAAACAATCCATATATAAATCATGAACTGTGGAGCCGCCCATTCCTCTAACTGTTAGCTTTTGGCATACACTGGTTATGAAAAGAGGATTGAAACCACATGGAGGCCTGTAAAGTAGCTTGGCTCTTGGATCACTGATATATGTTTTAAAAAAATGGACGGAGAGACTAAGGATGGCAACACATTTGTTCAATTCCTTTTTTAAAATTATTTTAACCAAACATATATATTAATTTTATTAATAAAATCAAAATTTGTTTATGGCAATATACCACTATAGGCTAACAAAATCACGTGTGTACACATATGCAAAACAACTTATACTCCACTCAATGTACTCCATCAGACATACTCACTCATACATACATATATTGTATTACTCCACAGTACGTTGCCAAGCGCTCTTGTAACATGCATGCTCATATAACACAATTTCACAAGAACTTTCCACACCCCCTGTGTACAACGGTGTGTCTATCTGTTCTACACAGAAGTAATTGTGTCTTGGATCACTGGGCCGCCTCCCCCAGCCTATGAAAAACCAACATCTCTAAATCTACTCTCTGAAGTTCCATGCAATAGACTAAATGACCCTGTGCCTAAGAAGACAACATTACGCTCCTGAGAGGACAAAGTCACAATGGAAGAACCCATCCATCTGTCTCTCGTATTCCTCCTGGCACACACTGGAAGACCCAGCAATACCTGCCAAAACTTCAGCCTGACCTTGACTAGTAAGGTTTGAGTTGATGGGATCACAGAAAAGACAAAAAATAAGGCATCCGGCCATCTACTCGAAACAGCATCCATTGCCCCAGGTATCGCAAACTAGCCACCATTGGAGTTTCTCTTTCTCTGCGGCTGTCAGTGGGCCCTCTTCCTCATTATGAAGTGAAAACAGATTCCTACACTTTAGCAGCTGTTTCACCAGAGACGTCAGGTCCATTTGTGTGCAAGGTGCTACAAAACCCACAATTAACAAATCCACCCACACCCTGGGAACCAGAACTGGCTTCAGCAGTATGTGAAGATATAAGAGCTGCATTCTTATGTGCTTTGGCTTCTAGAAGTCAAATTGATCAGAGATTGGTCTTAAGCCAGGCCCCAATGATCACTATCTATTGAGGCAGACCCGGATGCAATTTGTCTCTGTTGGTTAGTCAGGTAAGCATGATTTATAACATCTATTAGACTTGTATCACATCTTCTGTTGGCCAGTTACATCAGTCTTACTTTATTAACCAGTCATTCAAATATGGATGAAAAGGAGTCACATCTTTTACAGGAGCCATTGGTGCTAACCCCTTTCCTTGGAAGTTCAATTTCATTTAATCACAGTGAGTCCAGATTTCCAGCTGAAGGGCTGGAACGGGAGATGATTTAACTCCAGAAGTACAAGCCTGTGCCCTGGATCAATGGAACCACATCTATCATCATAGTGTAAATCTATTGAGGAAACTAAATCACTTTGCTTCACCAAAGGAATACCATGTATAGACACCATCTTAAAATACGTGCTCATTATAAAAATCAGTACCCGCTTCAGATTGAGACTCAAATGGAACCGGCTTGACATTTTTGGCACCAGAAATGTAATGGAGAAAAGCCATTTTACTAGATGGTCTTTTAGCACTCAGCTTTCTAGATTTTCTTCCCCATCAGTATCCGTGTTCAGTCTCTCAGTGCTTCTGCATTGATAGTATCTTTGGGAAAATGTATCATCATCACTCCAGTACCTGGAGGCTTCTGCTGTAACTCTGCCTGATATTTCACATACCGACACGCTGGATCTATGCATCTGATATGGGCTTGCACTGCAGCTCCTATAAAACCTCAAACCACCATCCAACTTGCCAGAATGTTGCCTTTGTCACCTAGCCATAGCCATATTCTTTGAATTGGTCACCCTGAGTATGTTATGTTATGTTACATTAGCCACATATGTAGTGCGCACATTCAACCAAGGGCATTTTGGTGTGAGGATTTCACTACTAGGCTAAAAGAACCTGTGTCTAAAATAACGTATTTTTCAAAGATCATCTACATTGAAGGTGATTTTCGATGCGCCTGACATCCGCCGGAAAACCATTCCACAATTTGCCAGCAGCATAAGTAAACGCACAACCTCCAGATCTAGATAACTGTATTTTCGGAATGGCCACAAGGTGGGCACTGTCAGATTGAAGAGTCCATCCCATAACATAGGGAGGGAATTTATCTTGCAGGTAATCAGCACCCAGGGAACCAGACACAAATATTTGAATGTTATCCTCTGAGCCACAGGGAGCCAGTGAAGTGAACGGAGCACCGGGCTGATATGGGCACCATAAGGAGAGTTGGTAGCCAGCCGGGCTGCAAGATTTTGCAGCAGTTGCAAACGATGTATCAAGGTAGACGGCTAGGCCAGAAATAAGACATTACAATAGTCAATTCGACTAGTAACCAAAGAGGCAAGAACGAAAGGTCTCAGATGACCGGGAAGAAATGGAAGAACTTTGCAGAGCACTTTAATGAGATAGTGACCCATTTTGCAGGCCGCACTCACTTGAGGTGCCTTCGAGAGGGAGGAGGCAACTGCATTGTCACTGGAATGGGAAGATCGCCCAGTGTGGATGGCCAGAAGGAGGGTGTTCATAGCACTGGATTAGGAGGGGAACCCACTACCAGGACCTCTGTCTTATCCCCATTTAACTTAAGCCAGTTCACACTCATCCCCTCTGCCATGGCTGCCAAGCACTCACACAAACACGACAATACCTCAGCCTGGTCATGATCTAATCGTACCAGAATCTGGGTGTCACCAGCATAGGAGTAACAGCAGAAGCCGCAGGAACGGATGAGGCGAACTAGCGGCTGGAGGTAGATGTTGAATAACATGCAGGACATGGCAGATCCCTGAGGAACACAACAGGAAAGTCCTCATGGTAAAGCTGGAAAAGGGGGAAGAGAAAGCAGTTGGCTCCTAACAGCCACAAAAGAGGTAAACCAGGCCACAACAGTGCCAGAGCAGCCAGACAGGCTAACAGGATGGAGTGGTCAACAGCATTGAACACCGCAGAAAGGTCTGGAAGTATCAGCTCACCCACCCCACCTCTGTCGACCCGCAGGCCCAGGTTATCAACTATGGACATCAGGACACTCTCTGTTCCCTGCCTTGCTGGAACCCAAACTGAAAGGGGTCAAAGAAACCAGAAGCTTAAAGAAAAGAAGACAAAAGAGGGAGGGGAAATCAGGGATTCCAACACCTTCATAAAAAAGTAAGACGAGAGATAGGATGACAATTATCCCGAACCGAAGCATCCAGTGATGTTTTTTAAGAAGGAGGATTACAGTAGCCTGTTTGAGCTCTGTATAAATCGAGCCTGCCTGACAGGCAAGATTAACTGCTTACATGACCCACGGAATCATGTCAGGCATAAAGTCCTCGAAGGTGGCCAGTGGAATTGGGTCAGAGGGCGCAGCAGACTTAAAATGGATGACTGCCCTTACAACCTCCTCTGCAGAAGATTCAGGGACCTGCAGCCTGCCCAGGAGAGAGATTAATAGTACTCTGACCACTAAAATGGATGATGTTCCTTATATCAGCAACTTTAGTTACAAGGAAATCAGAGAGTGAGTCATAGAGAGATTGAGTGGCTGAGACTTTGGGAGAAAAACGTGCGGTAGAAGAAAACAACTTGACCACTGAAAACAACTCACTGGACTTATTCAGGGCTTGGTCCACTTTAAATGTGACAAAAATCTAGTTGGCCATGCAGATGCTCAAGTGATAGTCTCTGGTAAGCTGCCGAAAGGCACTCTTCTCCGTGGGGTTATAGGAACAACGCCACTTATGCTTTGCCTGCCTGAGATCTAGGCATGCTGCTCTGAGTTCCTCTGTAAACCAGCGTTCTGAGGGGTGTCTCTGAGACTGAGTACGTTTAAGTGAGGCAACCTGATCAGCCACCAAGCTTATATCCCGGAGGGAGAGGCCAGGACAACCATCAGCACATTCCTGCACTTGTTATCCACCTGCTCTTCCAGCTTATTGATTTCTTCACTAAAATATGAAATTGCTGCTTGCCATTGGTGGCTCAAACATTTTTTGTAATGGAAAGACCGCCTTCCTGTGCTAAGCTGCCTTTGTGAATGACTCATCAAATCTAGCACCAAATAATTCCAAATGACAAACGGAATTTTCAGCATATGTTTATTTTGCCCACAATTGTCTTCCTAACTTGGGCCCACACACATATTTGCAGACAAATGTTTTCATGCAGAATAGCTTTTAGTTCTCCAACAACTACCACCCCAATGATTTTTTGCTACAACTGAAAGGTTAGTCGGAGTGGAGGGACAGGTCCATATTGGGTTTATTCATGTTAGGAGTGATACAATGTTCTTTCATTCAGAACGGAATCCCTTCTTTCTAAAACTGTGGTTAATCAGGCCTTTGATGATGGGAATGTATGCTGCTGGCTATTGCCTTCATACGGATGTGGAATCAGACGTTTTGTGAACATGTATTAAATCAAACTAATTGGACCATACATTGAAGGAAATGGTCAGACTTGCAATTTTCAAGAGAATCTTAAAAACAATGAGGCGGTCTGCAGATATTAAGCTTTACTAGGGTACAACACAATCATTTCTGGGATTTTGAGGTGGACACCTCACCCTCATTGAAACTGCTCACACAAGATGTTTAGCAGCTTGCCTGAAAAGTAATTCTGTCCGTGATGGGCTTTATGGGAACTGGCAGGGTGGCTTGCTCTTTTCTTCGGCTTGCTGGATCAACTGCATGAAGGAAGGAAGATCCCTTCCTAAGATTCATTTTTTGACTAGGCCAGGTTTCACATCTACTTCCATGGGTAACCTTTCCCCTTACACTTGCAATCATCCTGCACCTTTGATAGATTTCCTTGAATGGCCAGGAGTTGTTTGGTTAGATCTAGGTCTGTCTGAATTGCTCATTGGTTATTTCCAGAGGTCATCTGGGTTGTTACAACTTCCTGGTCGTGGTCAACTGGCATGTAGTGATGTTTGCAACTTGCTCCTTGTCACACCATATCCAGATATCCCTTTGGATCCTCCTGTTCTTCAAATAAATACACGTTTTACTTCTGTGAAGCTGCATCATTGCCAGAGAAGAATAAGCACCAAGTGCCTAGTTCTGCTGCTACGATACACATGTTGGTCACTGGTAAAATGATATTACTGTTCTGTACAAGTGTCACACTATCAGAAGAGTGTAACTGCCGAACAATATGCCGGAAATACTTTGGGAGATTCTCAATGTAGAGCACAACAGTTCTGAAAGGTGGATATTCATACTGGCCACGATTGCCAGATTAATTATGTAAAGTGAATTGCATAGTAATGGAACACTACCAAAACATCAATGAACACAAGAACTATGAGATGTCTATTATTTTGAAGAAGAGAGCCATGGTATACAGCCAACTATGCTTACAGATCTTCCAGTTGCTGTCGGAACTCATGATCATGATTTCTGGGCACATTCAACAGACAATTCTTGCATACAATTCAAGACCCTTTGTGGGCCAATCGATGCAATATCCCAGATGATAATATCAACATAAGCTAAACACGCAATTTAGGTGCAATCTAATTTGGAAGGAAAAGAGTTTGTTTGAGATAGAGCCATCTATTGGAGCCATCGTAAATTCGGCAATATATAAGTTTAGCATTATTATTATGACTATTATTATTATTATTATTATTATTATTATTATTATTATTATTATTATTATTATGGTAGTTATTAAGCATGGACATAGCTTCAGCAAGCAACAGAGTATTTTATAAGTCAAAATATTCATGATAAAACAATCCTCTGACAACATCTCCTGAATTTGTTTTACCCCTCCCAACAAAAGAACACCTCAACTAAATCCATTTCTATACATCGGTCCCTAACTTAATAATAATAATAGTTTTCATTACACATTTCTAGCATAGTAAACTCCCTCTAATGCACACCCTAACCAAAATTTATGACAGGTTTTCACATTACTTCTTAAAAGTCCATCCTCGATGCCTGTGTCTTAACACGCTTCCTTTGTAAATTAATATTCCTTACATAGTAACTAATTAGCTATAGGCACGTCCTTAAAGATGTTTTTTGATCACACAGGTTTATGTCCAATATCCAGTATCCTTTTCCTTGGAATACTACATACTCAACTAGAACCTTCCTTGAAGAACCCCAACCTTGATTCTTATTGCTCCAAAATGTACCCTCTAAACTGTGATAGCGCCTACAACTGTTTAACATGTACTTTTTTACTGAGGGCCTTTATCAGCAGTGAAGGGAAGTGTTTGTGATAGATCAATGCCAGGCGTCATATGAGGACTCTGGTCAGGGGTTATATATCTGCCAAAGGTCACCGATGTAGTGGCCACATTAGATTGTGTTACTGTGCAGAAATCTGCATGAGTGAACTGCTGTTACAATATTGTGGGTTTGTTTCTGTATTCCAGCAAATGTAGAGGCCACATTACATTGTGTTACTTTGCAGAAATCTGTATGAGCGAACTGATGTTACATTATCGTGTGTTAGTTTCTGTATTTCAGAAAATGTAGAGGCCACATTACATTGTGTTACTTTGCAGAAATCTGTATGAGCGAACTGATGTTACATTATTGTGTGTTAGTTTCTGTATTTCAGAAAATGTAGAGGCCACATTAGATTGCTTTACTTTGCAGCAATCTGCATGAGTGAACTGCTGTTAAATTATTTTCTAACATCCCCTTTCAACAGAGGTAATTCCATTGTTGGTTCTATGGGCCTCATTATTATTATCGGGGAAGTAACCGTAAAAACATGTGGCATTTTAAATATCTATGTAAATATGATGTTGTGTTCTTTGGGCCTGATGATTTGTGGTTTAACCTCCAAGCAATTAGCCCATCTACAAAGACAATTTTCCAACAAGCGTGTAACACCTTGCTGGAAGACACAACAAACACATATTATTGCCAATCTAGTCAGGCTGCTGCCTATTGTAACTGTTAACTAATGTTTTGGCACGAAGGTTACCTAGACATGATTTCCCCTTCTTTTGCATGGCACTTTATTTAAGATTACGTCTAGGCACTTTAGCTCTATTAGCTTAACTAATCTCCTGGCATATGACTGGTTCTGATTCCTGACCAACCTGCTTGGAAGGCAAAGAAGATATTATGCATTTCCTTGGGTTAAGAATATCATACTTACCGCCAGCTCTAGTTATGCATCCTATAGGATGCCTTGATAACACACTGGAACTGTGCAAATCCGCAGACACTACTTTGTGGTCTACCACTGTGTCCAGATGCACATTTAGAGCATGGCAATCGAGGAAAAGTTATGTCTCGGCCTCTGGGGAATTTTGCTGAAGGGATTTTTTTAAAAACATATGTTTTCGTCTTTTTTAGTAATGAAATGTGTTTTGCATATTATTGCTATAGCCTAGTTTCCTGTTGTATCAGGAACACAAACAAATCATGGAAAGTAATAGTGGAATGATATATTAGGCTTAGAATGTTGGAGATAATGCATTTAGCTCGATTATAACTATACATGAATTAGGATCTATATGATCACTGCACGGCCAAAAATACCGCTCACGGAAATTCCGAATGCAAAAAGGCAGGTGCGCAGTGATCACATAAATCGCACATCTATGTTTTAGTGGCCCGATTCCAGCCTTGTGACTGCAGGGGACACCCCTGCACCCCCCAAACCACTTATTGATGTAAGGGGAGCAGAGAACACCCCTGCTCCCCTTGTATGGTATAAAGGGGATTCGTCATTTGTGTTTACTGCCAAATGCGCAGTAAACGTACATTCGTTTTTTTCTGAATTTTGGTACGGAACCCATGAATTATACTGGGGATATGTGGGTTGGAAGCAGAAACTATGCACAATAGTATACCTTGGGACCATAGCCTTAAAGATACATTATTACAGTACTGTCAGATAAATAGTAATACTGAGTTAGTTCGTTTTTGAAAGTAAGATCATTATTAATCATTAAGTACATATACCAATTGCAAAGTATCATTTGATAAAGTTGGCCCTCTTTTACATGTTCATGCAATTCTATGAAATTGATTATTGTTTTTTCTGTGTAGGTTTACACTGTACATGTTTTTCTTATTGCTTTTATGGAGTAAATCCAAAATGAAGCACGATGAAGACAAATATATCTCTTACTCTTTAACAGTACCTTATTATGATTTGGGATTGCATGGGATATTTAAGGCAGAGGGGTAAAATAAAATACTATATGGGGCAAATATGGTTTATTCTATAGATGCCATTTCAATGATTCTGGATTAAAAAATAGCAAATCAAAACTACTGAATTCTGGCCATCATTATGAGAGGATTTTTGTTTTTGGTTTGGATTATTGCATGCAGTAATTATGACTATTGCATGCCGTGGACTGAAACATATGCCCAATTGCAAGAATACCACGGGTACTGTGGGATGTGGGTATCAAGAAAGACTACATATGGTAGTTCAGAAAATCTGCTGGCTTTATTTCTCAATTGTCTCTTTTTGATTATGAAGATGAATTGGATGACCTGGGTACATTAGAGTAACATACGGCATCAGGGTCATATTTTACAATGCACAGAATAATTGGTATTGACCCTTCGTTGCATTGCATGTAAATGTGGTGAGAACTTGGGCGTGCTGCTGCTGGTATCATTTTCCTGACTTGTTCGCTAGGGTAAAAACGATTTAAATGTTTAGCGTGTGAAAGGAGCTAACCTCCACCTTATAGGACTTTTTAGAGGTATTTTACCTACTAATCAGGTTCTATTTAGCATATGCAATATTCCTTTAGAATACTTCATGTACTAGACACTGCCCGACACATCGTCACCCAGCTGTCAAAAACAGGCAGTATTTGAAATACAGCCATTTTTACTATTACCGCTGCCCTAAAAAATTATGCTCTCTTTACTTTGCCAATTCATTAAAATATGCTGCCCTGAACCCATCTTCACTGATAATAAAAATATGTTCGTCCCGAACTGCTGTGAGGAAAAGAAGCGGCAATTCACACGGTGGCTCCTGGTTCTTGGAAGGATTATTGTTCTAAGGAGAGAAGTAGAGAGGAAGTATGACAAGAGTACATCAGCAAAAGCCCTAACTTTGTTGGAATGATTGCACCGACTAAAGGCAAGCCACCACAGACAACGTATGCCCCATATGATAAATGTGCAGACTATACTACGCTTTAGTTTCTTATTTTTTGATCATATTAATTTTCATCATCAAATGAAAGAACACAATAAACATCTTTAAACTCTGGATACATGTATACGTTCCATGAGGTAGGCAGGCTGGATATACTAAACGGTCGTTTGAGTCATTCGGCATCTACATTGATGTACATATGCATCAAGTGAGTAATAAGTGCTATCTATATTACCTCGAGCAATACTTAGCGTAAAATAAAATTAGACAACCGGTAAGATTACCATTGTCCCCAAATGTGTTGAAACGTAACTGTTCTTTCCTTCACAATGGATTTACGATGGCTCTATCTGAAATACACTCTTTACTTTCCAAATTTTGTAGCTCATACATTGAGGCTATATATTATACTGCTATTATCATCTTGGATATCTCATCGATTGGCCTACAGAGGGTCCGGAATGCTATTCAAGGATTGTCTGTTGAACGTGGCCTCGAATCAAACTTGCCTAAAATCTCGATCATGAGTTTTGACAGCAAATGAAAGATCTGTAAGAATAATTGCTTTATAGAAAAATATGCAAATTGACGTTGTGAAACTCTTCCAATATTTGAGGATATATATTAACAATTAGCTAAATTGGTGTTCTCATTGGGAAGTGTTATACAAAATAAAAGTGTAGAAGTCACAATGGCACTGAAAAGGTTTGTTTGACGATACAGAGGTGTTAGGTTGACTCCACTAACAGTGGAGCACAAAAGGAAAGAAACTGAACTGGTGTTATTTGGATCAGAGGTTTGGGGATACAAGGATATTACGTGGCGTAAGTGCTTGAAAGACAAATGTTGAAAAGGGGCATTGAGGGTAGATTAAGGTACTCGCATTGAATTTGTTTGGCCCGATCTCCTTGACCATGTGGATGAAAGTGCACACATTTGGATATGCTTTCAAATTTCCAATGGCTGATGAGAATACTCTATTGAAAATAATGAGAGTAGTTAATGCCAGCGCAGATATGATTTATCTAGATTATTGATACCGAAAGCAACAATGCCTAAATCCTTGGGGCCCACAATGCCATGTCCCGCTAGCACCCCATAAAATCAAGGCAAGCTTGAGATCAAAAGGAAGTCAGCAGTTGAATAGAAAATAAACTGATTATCTGTTGCCCAATATAAGTGCCAATGAATAGACAAAGGTTTTCACCACAGGGCATGGACTGCATTTTCCCTACAAGGAATTAAGACAAAATTACATGAAATTCAGATATGATATAATCTATAAACCAATTAGAGTATAGGTGTTTCAAATGTGTAGCAGAAAGATAATTAAGACAATCCATTATCTTATCCTTGATTGTATTGACTTATAGCAAGAAATAATCCTGGACTTGGAACGGTTTGTGAGTGGCACAAGAATTGAAAATGGGAGAATTGTGGACACGTCTGAAAAAAGGGGAAGACAGGCCATTGATTGTCACAGATTATTTTTTTTTTGTTTAGGTATATTTATTAATTCGGGATACAACCTTAGGGACGATGGTGATTGTGTTACATATCGCATATTTAGACTAGTAAGCAGAGAATGGGATTGGTAGACTTTGAGTTAGCCTTTTAGAGAGAGGCAACATTTTTTCAATGTTATGAAGGACGTTTAGTTAATAGCTGATTGTTATGAACTTATATGCATGAACCAAAATATATACAACAGATTTTTTTTAAAAAGGTTGAACAATGGGTTGGCTCTTTGATGGCAAGAGTATGCTAATGTGGATAGACCCATTCCAGGTGTCAAGCCAGCAAAGTTAGATGGATTGTGGCATTATAGGTGAAGATTTAATCTAGGGATTGTCCGATTGGGAGGAAGGTAAGGGAATTAGTTGAGTGATGGCTACAAGGCAGATAAAAGAGTAAATTGATGTCACAGAAGGTGCTTCGTGTGCTGAACAAGAGTTTGTATTTCCCTGGTATAAGTGTGCCATAGGAGTTGAGTAATGTATTTATTTTGTATTCATTCATTATATGGGATATTGAGCATACACAACACTTCTACATAGCCTTTTTATGGTTTGGAAGGATGAAAAGCCCCAAATCATTTACAAGATGCTTCACAGTACTATGGAATCAAGCTGGAGGAGAAGGAAAATGGAAAGCTTAGAGTTTGACAGCAACATAAAAGTAGGGCTAGCAGCAAATAGAGAAAAGATAAAATCCCCATTTTGAGACAATTTATTTAATTGTACTGTATATTAAGAGAATAAGGGCTGACATACCAAATTTTCAGATGAAATTGGCTAATGTTCATTAACAGATACTAGCTGGGGACCCTATGCTGAGCAGCAGTGTTTTTAGCTTTTTTCTTAAAGGCAAGTGATTTGGGTCAAATTCTTATTCCTGACAATGTCCCAGCACCCTTTCCGCACTGCCAAAATAAGAGCCTGTTGGTAGGAGCACGGAACTCCCAGCAGGTCTGACCTGCCGGAAATTCAAGACCCTACCAGTAGGCTTTTCACTAATGGTGCCGGTGCTTCAGGGTTTGCATTCCCATGAAGTCCAATGTGACTCCATGGGAATGGGAAATAACCATTTTGCCGCTGCCTATGACATCCCGGTAGTTACAGGGTTGGCGGCAACCAGCTACCGGCAGGTTGTACCACCAACCTCATAATGAGGCCCATTCATTCCACATGTGGGGGCATTGAACCATTATACTTAGTTTGCTGCATCACACTTCTTTAGGTTGGAGGCCAGGGTTAGTTTGTGCTTCATCATAGCAATCTGATAGGTATTGTGGCAATACAGAGATATAGATGCGGCCTGCATTTCACATAGCCTTCTTTATGATAAATAAGGGTTTGAAGTTAGTAAGTGCCTGGATCAGCAGCCAAACTAAGCATTTTAATGCACCCTACAGATGAACATATGGTCTGAGACCGAAGGTAAGGAGTGCTGCTCTGTTTTGAATTTGCCTGCATTTGATTGCTTTCTTTTTGAGGGAGGTGTGGTAAATGGTTATTGTAACAATCAGTTTTGATGTGATCAGAGTATAAATTAATTGAACTTTATGATTACTTTTCAGGTACAGATTTGTGATGATTTACAATAAAGTGAATTTGACAACGACTACTGAAGTATAGTGCAAAAAACATAAATCTTTGTCAAATAACTCCAAATTTATTTTACTCTCTGATGAGAGTGTGGGCTGAGATTCTTGGACCAAAATGAGGCGGTGACTGCTTGTAGTGGCCCATACAGAAGATCTTTGGCTTTAGATGTGTTCAGCAGTAGTGGATTGGATTTTGACATCCTTGCTTGGATAGCAGACAAGTAGATCTTTGATGGGTTAGGAGAGTTCTTATGATAATTGAGTTTTGCCAGCAGAAATGTTGTAGGCCATATTGACGTAAACAAGGAGTCTTTTAAGAGGCGACAGTAAGTGCCGAAAATCCAAGATGAGAGAGATATTCCTTGGGAGCAACGCAGTAGAGAGATGCAGGATTTGATGGTAAAAACAGCCTTTTACCAATGCTGAGCAATTATCAAGGAGGATGCAATCCATTTTAAGTCAGTGACCTAAATGCCCATATATTCAGTTAACTGTGACAGTAGGCTCTGATGGTCGACTATATGATAGGCTGATTTAAGTTCAAGCGAGATGACTGACATTGCTATGTTTTGATCAAGGCTAATTAGGATGTATTCCGCAGTGTCAATGACTGCTGTCTCTTTACTGTTTTCAGATAGAAAACCTGTTTGCTTGTTGTTCAGTAAGGAATGAGAGTGACTGTGTTCTTGTAGGTGTTCGGTTACTATTTTCTTATTCAATCTGGCTGTGAAAGTGAGCAGGGAGATGGCTAGTTATTAGCCAGGTTGGATGGGTTTTTATCCAGGGCACAGTTCAATCGGAGCTTTGGATAGTTTGATTTTGCCCACAAATGTGACTGTGCCTTCTGTCATGAATTCACACAAATTCATGATAGTTTGTTGTTTCCTGCTGCTGGGAAGATGGGAGATGTTTGGTGTTGGTGTGGTATTTTGTATATCTCCCACTTTTAAGTGAACAAAGCTTCTATGTTATCTACTTGAGAATGCAATTCTTGTGAATATTTGTCTTGAATTACTTACCTCTTTAAAATAGGACAATAATTCTTAAGATTTGCTCTTTGCTTCTTCTAGCCTTTGGTATCTGTAGGGGATGTATCTCGAGTTGATTATGAGACTATAGGTTCTTGCATGAAGCACACATTTTATTTGGTCATCATTGTCTTGGCCTTTTCTCCAGGTTCTGCCTCTACCTTTTCAATAGTGCCACCTTCGGTGTTACCATTTGTTCTTTTCCTTCATGGTTGATCTCAGTCATTCTGCCCAGTGAGGAGCTTGACAGTGAAGAGTGTCTGTGATGGCAGTGTGGAAAACCTTTAGGAACGTTTCAGGAGTATTTCTATGGTGTTCAACAGTCTGGTTTTAGACAAAACATTTGGCGACAGCGACTGATGACATATATTTTCTTCTCTGGAGACAAGGGGGTGATGACTGCCTTAAGCCCATGACTATTTGATTTTGTGAGGACCATGTTAGCAATAACCTCTGAAGAGGTAGTGATCAGTCAATATTAATGGCTTCCTTGTGGTATCTGAAATAAAGCCATTTATTGTGAATAGAACATGCAGTGTGTGACCATGGGAGTGTGTTTGGACTTGGACCCACTGTTTGGAACCCAGACTCATGATTTCAAATAGATCCCCCAGAAGAATTGTTTTGTTGCATGTGTATGTGGCTGCTGATATACATGTTGTCCAGTGTCCTAAAAAATTGGGTCAAGACCTGCGGCATAATAGATAATGATAGCGCACATGCAAGTATTAGTATTTGGTCGAGCATTTGCAGCCAGGTGCTCAAAAAATGTCATCTCACCAGTATCCAGTTTTGCTGGGAAAATGCTTTTTGAAGTTCCTAGGTGTACCTGATATCACTCTGGGGTTTGAAGGAACTGTGGCTGCCAAAGAAGGATCCAGTGCTGAGCAGGTGAAGCGGTTCAGACTTGTAGTATCCATGCAGTCTTCTTCTTTGATATGCTTAGTTGTCTGTGTTCTCTTAGATCTAGAGGGTTGAAGGTTGTTGGTCAAGGGTCCAGGGAGCAACATGGATCAGAACTATTGATCCTGGTAACTAAGCACAATACTTACAGGTTTTGAGGATTTCAGACATGCTCACAATCCTTTTAAGAGTGGATGATTTTACCAGGAATATCATGAACCCATTCTTATATCAGCACATGATAACACCTCTGGAATTCTCTAGCCGGTCGGTCTCACGGAGTCTGACACCATCTGTTAAGTTGGCTGCAGCCTGTACAGTGAGGATACTGTGTACAAGGTGTAACCGCTTGTTGAATGAGCAAGTTTAGAACAATACATATGTGGTACTTATTGCTGAGTTTGGGCAGACATAATGATATGCAAAGGGACAATTGGGGTCATCTTGCATGGTGCAAGATTTATATTTCTTTTGCACTTTAGTATTTAGAGCTGTTGGTTAAATTACTTCCATATGTCCCAGCATTTGAGTGCGTGTGGTTGATTGGCTTACGGTATGAAGGGAAGATTCTAATGGAAGTGAAGAGCCTAATGGTTAGCGAGAACCAATCCCTGGTGACTTTAGAGGAAGAATCACAAGTGAGATTGTATGCCAAATGCCGACTATTGGAACTTGATTAATGTTAGGATTAGTAGGTCAATGAAATGGAGGGTTCTAGAACTAAGCTTTTCTCCCAGAGGAGCATGAGCAACCTTCTTTGACATTAGGAGTCAATGCTTGAGATTCCCAATCCAGGTTAGCATTTTACTCATACATTGCAAGGGTTCAGCTGACCTTTCCTGTATCCACACAGCCTTGTTCAATATTGAAAGGAATCAAATTACTTATTGATCAGGCTGACTAATGAAATGGGTTGTGTTTTGGATTGAGTCACCCAAACGTTTTTGGAAACAGGATAAATGAACCTGGGGTGGGAGTTGACAGCATAAGAGATGTGACCCTGTCATTACCTGACATTTATCAGGCTGAAAACAAACTCAGATCACATCAAGATATGAATGTTGACTCCAACTGAGTGCTTGTTTGATTGCCAACCTTTGTTTGACAAGGACATTTTGATCTACTTTGCCTTACCGAAACTTGGCTAAACAATATGCATTGAGCTAATTTTAGGACCTTAATACCTTATGGGTTTTCTATTAAATGTTTACATCGACAGCATAAAAAGGGGGTGGGTTAGCTGCTGTTTGTAGGCACATTCCTAACCTTATTGTTTGTACTTCCGGAGATTGTGGTGAACCAGCTGAGATTCAGATCTTGGATCTTGTACTTTCAACTTCATCTATAGTAAAATATGTGTTATGGAATTGCCCATCAATTCCATCCAACGCATTTTATTATGTTCTCTTGGGTCCTCTTAGTTTAGGCCCATGACATGTGATCAACATGTCTAAGCCAATGCTCCTGGGTGATGTAACATTTTGACAGATTTCTTAGAAAATACTGAGACCGTATGTCTATTTTATATGTTTTCATTCAACAATATCTACATTTTGGTCAATACCTCATCAGATACTAAAGGCCATAGGCTGGATCTTATCTTTTCCCAATGTCCTTATTCCAATTGATCTCTCCTCTTCCTGTGGCATGGTCAGGTCATTTTATTAGAATTTGTTTTCTTGTTTTACCTAGAAATGCTCAGATAAGGGCCAAGAAAATTCAGTCACTGTGGACAATTGTTGGACTGTGTCAGCTTGAATTTGAACATGGCTTACAGAGTTTCCTTCTCAGATATATATGTTTTTTTCTTCGGAGGCCTTTTATTAGTTTATGAATAAATCACCCCCTTACAGGAATTTAAAAATACAAATAAAGAGGCTCTTGTTTAACCTGGCTTGGCCATCCAAAAGAAGAAATGTCATCAGCTGAAAACATTCAAGTAGAAATCATGACTACCCTCTGACCTTCTTGAACTAAAAAAACCTTGATATAAAAAACGATTAAATTTCAAACTTGTGACAGATTTCAATAAACCAACAGAGTTATTTTAAATGTTCCAATGTTTCGTCCTCACTACTTGCAATTAGGGCAAACTAGAACCCTCATAAGAGTGATGCAAAGCCTTCAATAAGTATTTTCTCAATAAAATGAAACTCATGCAGTCCAACACAAACACGAATATATCTGGCAGTTATCCCCGTTTGGCAAGGTTAAATGATGTCCCGTATTAATAGGCTTGACTTTTGTATGACTACATCTACTGATATTTTTCAATTTTTTTCTTCTCTTCATGCTACATGCTTCCCTGACTAGTCCCTCCTTACATTGATTGCAAAATAACATGCCTTTAACATGGAACCATTGATTATTAATTTAATTTATCATTTTCTTACAACGGGCCAGGTTCCCATCCCTTTGAAATCACCTGCTCTAACAGCTTTGCTAAAAATGAAAACCTTCACTAGATTATATGGTTGTAAACAGCTTTAGGCCTGTAGCAGGATTTCCTTTGCCTTGGGAAATTGTGGGGAAAGTAGCTACCACCCAACTCTAGTCTTTTGTTGAACAGGAGAGTCTTCCTGATCTATGCCAGTCAGGTCATGGACCCAGACACAGGACAGAGACTACATTGGTGATGGTTTCAGATAGATTTGCTAGTCACTGCTGACAAGGGCCACGACTGCTTTGGGTGATGCAGACTTGTCGGTGGCCTTTGACAACATAAACCATTATCTTTTTCTTCACTGTGTCCTCACCAATGCTGTTATTTGCTCGGGCTTTGAATGTTCCTTGCGAATGCAGAACCGAGTGTGAAGATGGGAAATGTTGGACACTTTCCCGATTTAGTGGCTTGGTGAGTGGACCGCCGGGTCTCCGAGGCTTCTCATTATCACCAAATATGTTGAACGTGTACCTTAAACCTCTCCAACCTATTAATGAATCAGGGCATTTGTGTGAGGGGGGAATCTGAACAGCTGCATCTTGTTGGTTGGTCATGTGTTCATGATTCAATGAAATATCCAGCCATAGGGGCAGTGGAAGGTCTGTTCGATGCAGAGTCACTATGAGCCATCTGGAGAGGAGAATTACCTAGAAGAAATCCTGGTGATAGAAGGAGACTTTGGTTGCAGCATTCACTGGCAGCCGAAATGCTATTCTCGTGTCAAATGTTTTTACTAGTGTGCAGACTTGTTTCTTGGGCTTGGGAGAGGTGGTTCAGTTCATTGGGCTAAGAGAAATGTAGCAGGGTCAGTTCATTTGTCCTACTCATAGGAGTTCTGACTTTGAGGATTCCTAGTTGTGCAAAGGATAATCTACTATTTTTCTTTTTTGGGTGACCAGCATTGCCTTCTTCTAACTGTAGGTGGAGGTTGATATTATTTGTGAACCTGTTGAATTCTAGTTTGTGGTGTGCAATAATATTGAAATGTGAGGGCATATATACATTAAATATGGTTGCTGAAGGTAATAAACTGAACAGACAGTTGTTCCTACATGGTATTCCATAAATCAAGGATACAGTAAACCGTGTTATGGTAGACCATATAAGTGGTCATTTTATGGAAAGATTATGCAGAATGCCCATTAGTGAGGTTCCCCACCAAATCTAACCCTGTGGCCCAGATAGTGTGAGTTTCAGAACCCATAACGTATTTGGTATCAGTTTTTCCAACTCTAGAGGATATTTGCTTTACCATTTTTAGGATGTGTCTCATCCCCACAGCGAGAACAACAGCAGTGCTGCCCTAATACTGCATGGGTGCAGGGTCTGCATTCTAATAAGGCACAGTGCCATTCAATGGGAGACTGCAGCATTCGAGAATGCTTCTCTTCTAAGCTTACTGTTGCAGCCTGGATTTCTGAGTATGCTTGTTCGGCTAGCCATCCATCGATGCTAATGGAATGCTGCTGCATAATGTGTGAACGACGCTCAGGGGAATGTTGGGTACATGGTTTGAGGGATCAGGTTTGGAAGCCTGTGATGGAAATGTTCAAGGCAGAAAAGACCGAAGATTGTTTTTCTGAAATAACCTTCGGTCTTTTCTCCCCTGAACATTTCCGACTTGGCCCTCTGACCCCACCCACACCCACATCCCCACCTCCCTACTTACCTTGCGGCTGTACACTTTGCTGTGTGCCGCTGACTCGCAGTGTCTCTGCAAAGCCTGTTCGCTTTCACTTCCGTGATTGGAAACCGGCGATGCAGGGTCCTTTCATTTTTTTGTTGCTTTTTGGGATCAGCTGCAGGGGACACCCCACGCACTCCCCTCTCCTAATTTAGTGAACAAGGGTGCGGGGAGCACCCCTTTAACACCCGCAGCCCTTAGCACTGAATGGGGGATTTGGTCAAAACTTTCGGCCTTTTGTAATATTCGAATGGCCAAAATTCTGCCAAATCTCCTATTCAGGCTTTTTTTCCCAGGCTTTGTGGGTGATTCCGGTTTGAGCAAATGTTCTGAATGTGTTAGTTGGATATGAGTTGGATTATATGAGGATGGGTGGTGGATGGTGTCAATGTAACATAGACTAAGAGTATCTGGATCATCTAGATAGTGTTCAATAACGTATCTTGGCCTTTTCAACAATCGACTTACGGACAGTCCCTGACAGGAAGGCCATCACACACATTTGTAGTTGCAATACTTAACACGGTACTGTTGGTTTCATTCCGCTTCCTAGGTGTGATTCTTCTGACTTCTCTTCGGATCTCTTCATCTCCACAAAGCAACGTGTTGGAAACGGCAATGGCAGATAGCAGTTACTAATTTACTTGACTGTGTATAAAAGTCCCCCAACAAGCATAACCGTCCCGCATCACACTTCTAGTGAATGCAAGCAATTGCATGAGAAAAGCATGCGTAAACAGCAGGTGGCATCTTGCAAATCTGGACAATTGCATGGAGGGGCAGAAGTGCATATAAGAGCAAATGTTGGCGGTCTTCTCCATGCAATTACCACTTTTTTTCAAAATGACCCCAAACGGACTAATTGTAGGTTCCATGGAGGGTAGCAGCCGCATTTTCTTTTTCATGCAAAATAGTTCCCCTCTATGGAGTTTTCTTCATTTGCCCTTTGAGTTGCTGTTAAAACAGACAATTTAGTTGTTTGCAAACATTGTAAATGCTGCCTACCATTTAAACATGGCAGAGAGCATGTATACACTTCAGGCTTGAATAATATAATATTCATTTTTTTTTTAACATATATATTTACTCACTATAATTACTATGTATTGTTTATAAGTTGTATAAGTGCTTCCAAGATGAATGCGGGTTGCATTGAAGTTTCTCCCTGAGTTGGGGTGGGCCTGTTGAAGGCAACTGAGATCAGGGGGAACATCAGAAAGGGCTAAGAAATACTCCTGACCGAATAGCTTTAAGATGGTACGTGGCAGGATGTGATGTGAAAAGGTTAATTGCTTACTTGCTGAAGTTTATCCTCAGTACAAATAAAAGGCCTGATTCATTAGACCTGAGAAAGGCAATACATCAGGCTCACATGGAACTGCATGTTTCTGCAATGACAATTGGACGAGGGAGATGGTCCATACGTCACACTACACAATACACGGGCATTGTATTATTTGGAGCAAGGCATTCTGTTCTGTAGAGATAACGCCTTGTGCACATGTCTGATGTCACCCACTAGAAAAAGCACTAGATAAATGCAGCAGGCATAATCTAATAAACTATGCTATTGTAAAGAGTTTACCGGAATAAGACTGCTTGGCAGAAATCAGAAACAAAAAAAAATGCATTACAGGGGGGAACAGTTCTATTTCTAACTACGAGGAAATAAGGTTTTAATTTTTATACAGAAGCCTAAACTACACATGACTTGTGCACTTTAATTTCAGAGAACAGGGCAATTACTCGGAAGTATCTGCCCCCATAATAACCTGCGCCATTTCCAGGACCCTGTGGCCAGCACAGCAAAGCTGACACATATTTTGGGATTACGGTCGTTGGAAGAATCGGTCTTGGGCAAAATAGGATCTAGATACCTGAAAAAGCGTGTTCACTTGCATTCTCTCCTCCTCGAATCAAGTAGCCAACGAAGTGACCTAACGGATGGGGGTTACATCATGCTCTGTTCACCCTTATCTTATAAGCAGACGAAATGCTGTCTTCTCAATTAGTTGCAATAAGTAGACTCGATTCACGACATGTCGAAATAGGCAGCATTGCAGTAACCCAGCCTGGCTGAAATTAAACCATTCACCTGGAAAATGTGATCCTAATGGGAGAAAACATGAAGAACCTGTCTCAATGACTTCTGTTCACAAAAGCAGCTACTCAAAACACAGATAATGGAGTCTATGATATAGCCCAGATGTATACCTGCATTTACTGAACCAGGGCACATGGTTGTGGAGTCTGGTCTCAGGTGCCCCCCGGCCCTCACTTCTTGATATCAGTGGAACCTTGGAGGGTCTCCTCGATCTTAGTGGGATTTATTATAAAAAATATTTAGCATTGATACATTCACCTTCTAAAGCTTAAGGCTATGGAGCATTTGGGAATAATCAACAGACAACTGCAGGAAAGGTGCTGACCGAGCGCTGCTGCAGGGTGTGCAACTACCACCTGCGGGAGTGATAAGGTTGGGGCACTACTAGATGGATAGGATATCATTGCAGCTGCAATAAAGGTATCTAAGGCACAAGAGCGGCTCGAGATGTCCTGGGACAAGATAGGGTCGGGAGTGCTCAAAGCGGGATATGAGGGGGCCTCGGCACTATGGGGTATGAGAACATGATAAGTAGGGTAACCTATTACGAGGGGAACTACCTTAGCCACCATTATGAGGTGGGAGCCACAGGTAAGTAAATCACATGGGACTAACGCTGGTAGGCCCTGCATGGTGGGCAAACATGAAAATTGCATGAGCCGTCTGTGGTAACAAGGAGTGGGAGGATTGGTTTTAGTCGCTGGGAACAGGAAACCGTAGATACATACAAGGTCAGCAAGCAAGGCTCATGGGCGCTCTCTGGTACCGTCTGAAACAGCTTACCTGAGTCGAGTCCAGAAAAGCAGGTCCCAGTCCTCAGAGGGGTTCTGCATCGTGTTTTTCTACATTCTGGCACCAAGAGTCCATGCACCAGCCAAAGACACTGACCAGAGATCTGCTCGAACCTGCAACCCCTGCGAATCAAGGACTGAGGCTGATGGTGGGAAAGGCGACCTCAGACCTTCTTCAATTGGCCTGCCAAGTCCTGTGAAGACTCAGAGTGTGGCGGGTGAGTTACAGTGGTTCTTACCTGTCCGTAACTCCCTTTAAAAGTTGTGCTAACCTTTCGAAAACTTTTACAATACTTTGGCTTTCCCATTGCTTGCTCGCACAAGCCTTCTGAAAGTTGGGAACACTTTTGTTAATTAGAATAACTTGCCCTCTAACCCTTGGAATCATTCACTGGACCCCAGGGACCGACATTCATTTTTCCAGCATTACAAACAGTGTCAGAACTTTTCCTGAACTTTTGGGCATAAGGCCCCAGACAACTAAGGGAATGACTTATGAAACTAGGGCTAATTCTCTGTGGACCTGTAGTGCATTAATTCATTTACACTTTCCTTTACAGGGGCGTGATCTGTATTCCCTGCTCTCATGACTGTATATATGCAATCTATTATAAGTGGTGTGTGATACTTATACCTACTAGTAGTCATTTTTCATAGTGTTGCTCACCACCTCTTGAGACTTAGCCTAGACCACTCGTCACTGCTACTTGAACTGGTTTGACTACAGCTCCCAGAGTTGTCCCTGTCACAATATAGGTTGGCCTTCTGTACATCTGTCCCCCAGGTCAGAGTATAGAAAAATAGTCCTAACATGGATTACTTCTGATGTCCTAATGACTATGTGCTCGTGGAGGACCCCTGATACACAACTGAGAACTGAGAATCCAAATAATGCTACTGGAGCAGATATGCCATGTTTTTCCGTGTACAGGTTGAATATCAAAAGTGGCAGCAACAATGCCAGTAAGAACCCAAATGTAATAAGCACTGGCCGTGTCAAAAGTGTGTGCTTTTGTGTAGGCATGGAAAGGCACTTGCCAGGCACTGCTGTAGTGGTACTAACTGGCCATTGATGGTAGCAGGTGCAAAATGCTTGTTTTTAACAGGACTTCAGTGAAGGACATGCGTAGTGCTTATAAACGGAGTGGCTGAAGACAGACTTGGTTATTACACCAGTAGTGGATTTACAACACCAATTAAGTCATTAACTCTCAGAAGACTGCTTTGAAAGAACACTGGCAGGCAATTGTGTGCAATGTTTGATGGTAAGGCTTGAATAAAGCTATCTGAAAGAGGCAAGAATTCGACAGGAATGGTCATGGGGAATAGGGTGGCACTGGGCAGTCAATGAGTGGAGCAATGTTCAAACAAAACCTACAAGCTGTGTGTCTCTCCTCATATAACATTTCTCCCTATGTGTACTCGAATGCAATTGTTTCGGCTCATAGGTGGCTCTGCCGCGCAGTAGCCGAAACTAAAAATGTAGGTTGTACCACTTTACAATGTGTGTCAATCTGCCACCTGTCTGATGATAAAAAGGTCTCCACCACCTCAAGGCAGAGAAACAAATCCCAAGCATATTCATATGCTCAAAGAATGGCATGGTTGACAGTGCGCCATTCTGCTGACAGGTCTAATTAAATCAGAGCACTGAAACTGCTGACATTCATCAACCGCCTGATGCCATCCAGCATTGAAATCATTACTACTTCAATATCATGTTGAGGAAGAAACCCCCCATCTAAGTGGTCCAACAGTCCCTGTTCCTGTATGACGACATGCAATTGTTGAGTGACAAGTGATAACAATATGTCAAACTAGGTAACTGAGAAATGGGTCTAAGAATCACTGGAACAGAACTATCCAGAGAATTGTTTTCATCTTCACCTTCTTCAGTGCTTCATGTATTTGTTGTATTTAGTGAGGGTAAAAGATTTTTCGATTGGAAACACTTATGAAAGAGTAATAACAATAGATGAGTCAATCCTGGGTCAGATGCCGTGCAAAGGACAGATGGGTAGTCAGAAGAAGACCAATGCATGAAGGGGAATAATTGGTACAAGAACCATGGACAGGAAAAATACACCTGATAGAGAGTATTCAAAGGGATTAGATATTTCAAGTAAGCTATTTGCAACAAATGTAGGTGCAGGTGGTCAGGGAGGGTGAGTCGTCGCAGGGGGAGTTTTGAACAGGTAAAGGAGTTTCAGCGAAAAGGGGCAATGATAGAAAAGGAAAAGAGCCTTGCAGTTTTGATACAGAGTGATCGAGGAGGGAAGCAGAGCAGAGGGATTGTGGGAGAGAGTTGCAGGAGATCAGGTGATCTAGGTAGCAGGCGAGAGGTCATGTAGAGATTTGAAGACACACTGGAGAAAATTGTAGTGGGACTAGTGTTTTATAGAAAGCCAGCTGGCATCGAGGTGGTACTTGGAGGTGGAAGAGGGATGAGGAGATTATAGTAGATGAAGGTGGAACTTTTAAAACATTGTCAAGTGCTAAGAATGAGTAGTGGAGGTGGTCCAGGAAGAGACGTGCAGTAGTCAGGGTGACTAAGTACTCGTGATGTTGCTTTTGGCTGCATTACAATAGTGGAGAGATTGTTTAGAGTTTAATCTTGCATACCATAGAAGTGCTATTAATAAAGTGGTGGAGACTGAGGCCACTGTAGGTTGCATGCCTTTGAAGAGAGGGGAGGAAGAGGGAGATGAAGTCAGTTGGAAACAAATACAAGACATGCAACTAGGCTAGGCTGCAAGAATAACTTTTGCCCAGGTACTTTCGGCACCCATACCAAAAATCAAAAAGCTGGCACCCATGAATATACTGTTAAGGATCTCAATCAGGGGACGCACACCTTAGTCTCGGCCCAGTATGGAGCGCACCACTGAAATGCTTATGTTTTAGAAGAGATTCAATATTGAGATGATACACCACTCATATCAAACCCCCTTTTCAAATACTCCGGGTCACAATGGACCATGAACCAGGCTGGTTGATAAAATATAATATGTATGTATTTATTTGAAATTAAAATAAATCATACAATTTTTAATATGGGGCAGCAATCACCGATGGGGTCATAAGAACAATAGGAATGTAAGCAATGCACTTAGTTTAACCTTCTATTGACACATCTACAAAATATCAGGAAATAGGAGCACTTTTTGATTTTAGGCAAGATAGCGCTTGAGTCAGAATTTCCCCCTGCAATGTTCCCTCAACCCACAAATAATCAATTCTAAATGGATCAACAGAAACAACAGGTAATCAGAAATGACAAATGGAAAACAGAATTGAGATCGGACCTTTCCTTCCAAACAAGAGAGAAAGACGGATTTTAAACCCTGGCAATGTTAAAATGACACCCGGAAATGGATGAATGAAATAATGAATGTGTGTAAAACCTTGAAACAATTATTACTCCTGACTAAAGCAACCATGCAGAAGTACAAACAATCACAAGCAGTGTATAACCAAGAACATACAGTTTGAAATTGAGTGACAAGTTTTAAAACAGGTTTGCACCAAATGACACGTTGGAAAATTAGCAAACTTTTGCAATTCCCGCCTGAAATGATCAAAACGGTTTTTAATAAATTAGGTCTCTAGCTGGTAAAATAAGTGAGTTTTGGAAGATAGAGTGAGGTGCGTTTTGAGTAAAATAAAGCGGTGAAAAAGGAAAAGAAATCAGTTTTGACAAGAACAGTTTTACTCTAGACTAGAGCATTCAGTCTAGGATACCAAAGAGGAACACAGTAAGCTCCAGGGTTGATTCGCAAATTCAACCCTAGTTCCCCAGTCCCCGCCCTAGCGGAACCAGTCTGATCACTCAAAATAGGATTAATAGTTTAGGATTTACACAAGGCAGAATTACTACAGAGATGGTGCTAGCACTAGAAATCAATGACAGGGTGGCAAGAATGATTCTGACAATGATACAAGTTATCAGGATAAGGATAGGATGATTTAGAGAGGGTAACTAAGGACAAGGCAAGACAAGGTATACTATGGTTTTCTATGGTTCCTACTGATACTCACAGTCCACTTTTTAGTTTTTGTATTTTAGAACAGTCAGCGCTCTGGTCACCACACGGATCTGGTCTAACAAAGGACAGCTGGACAAAGTCAGCGGGACAGGATCAGCTGGACATGGACTGGTTACCGGGTAGCACTTCTGGATTAGCAATTTTGGTCACAGGATAATATAGTTCATCAGGGTAGCAGGATGGGAGCAGCATGCAGTGAGTGGCAGCAAGCCAAGCTGAATCAGGATGCCAATGGTACCACAGTTTCCACCTGTTAATGGGAAATATAGTGGGTCTGTTTATATTTAGGCCTTGCTGGAGCAGGATCAGCAATGCTTGGCCTTGTAGTTGGGATCTAGAGTCTGGAAGATGAAACAGGAGCAAGATGCTGGTGCAGGAAAATCAGCAGAGTGTCTATCAGGGACACTTATTTATAGTACAAAATTACAAATTAATACTTTCCTGGGAATGAGTCATATTTTATAACTTCTGTTCCCCATGCGGCAATGAGTTCTACCAAGTTTTAAAAGAAAGGCCATAAAATTATATTTAGAACTGTGAAATATTTACATTTTTCCAAAGTCCTACTGCAGAGGTAAAATTTTTTAAAGTTTATTTCTGAAATAGTCATTAGAAGCAAATGGCAGTCTCTTTGTTCTCAGGTCCATTTTGTTTTCTTTAACTTCAGTTGCTGCCAACTCTCATTTCCTTTAGAGCAGGGTGGGGGGCTTCTCCCTTAACTGGAGTTATATGGCCCTCTTCACACCCCAGGCTTCCTTCCCTGGGAGCTTGATTGTTTGGGTCCCTGCAGAGACAAAATCTGTTCAATCCCGTAATTATCAGGGGTTTGTCAGTATCTGCTGAGAGTTTTTATGATAGTCCCCTTCCCCTTGGGGGAAGTTTCAGCCTGCCATCTGGAATCACCTATTTCTTTTTAGCTTGCAGATTCAGCACAGTTGGTTCAAAATCTTCATTTCCTGATTTTTGGGTCCTGAATTAAACAAATCTGTGAAACAAAATAACCCATGTATGTCTTTCCACCAGCAACAAAGCCCCATTACATTGCTAAGTAAGCAGGCTTCCATTCAACGATTTAGTTTTAAACAGGTCAATTTGTGTTTCTTCAGTTAGCAAAGCCCATTTTTACACCTGTGAAAACTGCTAGCATTTCTTGCTTTAAATTCGGTTTGGCATCTGTCTTTCCAACATGGTTTACACAACAGTCTGGACAAGGCAAAGGTCTCCATAAAATTGACATGGGTACATACAGCTCTTGGTTGCCTTTCAAACAGTGATTTTGATGCTTTTTAGCCAAAGTTAATTACCTTTCCATGTTTGATGCAGTACAGCTTTTGTTGGTTTTCAAGTTTTAGCTGGCACAGCCAGTCATTCTGGATTAAGGCTTGGTTTTGCTGAGGGACAGTGGGGATATGTATGGGCAGGGCCTTTTGAATCACAGTGGTTTCAGAATGAACAGATGGAATTAGCGTCAAACAGCATTTTTAAAAGGTGAAATATTTCATTTTGAAGGGGATTTTGGCTTTTGCAGCAAAGTAACGCTGTTTTTTCTCTTGATTCCATTTATATGTTTCAGAACACACTGGCATACTTGTTCAGTGTGTCCCCTGGTTCCATTTTGCCTGAAGTGTGCTAGGCAGGATGGGGCAGCCATTTTTTGTTGCTGCCAAAACACAGTTTTGAGTTCCTGGTGTACACAGTAGCCAGCGCAGCCAGGTTGCTGTTTCTTGCGCAAATGCAGCTTAGTGATGTGGGTCAACGCCGTTGAATGGGCCAATACACCCCAAAATACGCAGAGTACTGCTTAGCTTCAAAGTGAGGAAGGGGCCAGTCCCCTCAGGCCATGTTGCTCTGAGTGGTATTGTAACTTTGCTTTGTTTATTAGGCACCATGGCCTGGGCAGGTTTGCCTTTTTCTCACTTTGAAGCTAAGCAGGGTCGGTCCTGGTTACGGCATGGATGGGAGACTCGGGTCACCAGGGATTTTTCACCATCGATCTCACTGTAGCTGTAAAAAATCCTTAAAAAAATAAAGTAACTGCAGGTACTGAACTACACATTATAGCCCCGAATATCGGCAACACAGCCCCAAAAAAAGCTTTCCTGCCCCCCAGGCCCTCACCAAGTGCCCACCTAATCTGTGCCAGCTTCCCCACTCCTCAGATGGCCACCTCCCCTCCACTGCCCTTTCTCTTTCCCCCACAACGCACGCTATTTCTGTGATGCAGTTTGCTTTGAGATGTTGGATATTCGAGACTACAGAAAGCTTTATGTCGAACTCATACATTTCATTTGGTTCCCTCTAGCCATACCCCCACACCTGAAGCCTGATGGCAATTGCATGTTTGTTGACCTGCAAATAGCTTTTTTCCTGTGTTTCATTTTCCCATATTCTCAGCTATAGCTGTGGATATCTCTCGCACTGAGAGAAAAACAAGATGGTGGTCGTTTCATATCTAAAAAAACTGTTTTGGGTAAATCCCTGAAATATCTATTTTTTGAAAGGCGGCACTCCCTTCTCCTTCAAATATTTAAAAAACTACTGTACCCAATACCCAATAACCTCACGCCATGCATGGATCGCTAGTCAACGCTTCATGCCCATGTTGTTTTCGACCTTTACGCTTTGGAAAAAATGTACCTTGTTTGTCTATGGGAAAATAAGTTGGCTCTACTTTTAGAATTTTTCTTTTTTTGTTGAAGATTAATAACTTTTTTATTTTTTAACAAATGTTTACGAAACTTTCAGTCGGGGGGGCACAAGGGTTTTTAATCACTTTCGAAATTTCAGCCACAAACCATTACTCAAATCAACTTTTACTAAAAATAGAATTTTGAGGGGTTCCTATGGGAGTCCCACTCACCTTAACTATCGCTGCCCTGTAATATATAAAACAAAAGGTTATTCTAGTTTGCCCCGCACGTGCAAGCTGGATTTGCAATTCTCCATATGTTCGCAGCTCCTTACCCAGAGATGGAAGCTCTTTTCATGTGGGCCTCACGGCAGCTTGACCTTTACAGTTGTAAATGATTTCAATCCAGCACTCAAACTAAGTCAATGCCTAGCATGTGATGCCTAATGGAAACCCTTATTTATATATTTTTATGTCAAAAGTTTGTTTAATTCTGGATGATGTACCCTTATATAACACCCCACTCTTTGAATCCCCCCAGCCTCACTGAGCCAAGAAATAGGTTGTTTTGTAAAGTTAAAAGATTTATTTGAAGAATTGAACAATATGTAGATCATGCTTTTATGAATATGAATAATATCTGAATATCACGCTTATGAATATGAACAATGATCAGAAATGGGTACTTCTACAATATCAACAAGCTCTTTAATCAATTAAGAGTAGGGATAGGAGGATTACTGTAGCAGAGAATACTTTGTATGGGTTCAAGAGATTGCAATGATAGGAAGAAATGCAACACAGAAATAAAACTTGATATGACTTCTATCAAAAGACAATATGATCACTCTTTCCCCTGTTACTACTCACTCCCCCACTATGCAATATGAAGAGATGGAATGAGGGCACACAGGTATCAGGAATAACAATCAACAATTTCAGTTTCAATCCCACTTCCCCCGAGCAAGCTTAGAGAGAACAGGTATGATTTTGAAACAGGTCAATTGCTTTTAAATGAGGTTTGAATTGAATGGGAAAAATGCTAAAAATGATTTTAATTTGCTAACTGATATTCAGAACTAGTGAGAGTGGCTTTGGATAGGTTCAGGTCAACACTAGCAATTATTGTATAATGAATAGCAGATGGAAAACGAAATTCAGAAGTTGAAATCAAGTAATAGCTATTTTACATAGAATGAAATTGAGCCAAATTGCAAATCGCGGCAATTTTTCCGCAACGCGATTACGGCAAAACTATAACTATGGAATGTTGTTTGAAAGTTGAGGATCTTAGCTTCAAAATAACATTTACATTTCGTTTCTAGGACGTGCGGTTCAAAGGTTACAGAGGTTTTTGTGAAGGTCGATTTTTCAGAAACAGAGTCAAGATTTCAAAATGAAAGAATGCACTTTAAAGATTCAGAACCAATATGGACATATACTAAGGGGCTATGAAAGTATAAGATACCCAACGGGACAACCACCAGAACAGGGCGCCTTCCACTCTGGTTGTTGTGTGCCAAGACACTTGACTTTCTTGAAAACATCAGCGCATAGATGATTATCCCTACAGCTATCACAGACAATATAAGAGAAGAATTCAGGATGGACACAAGATTCTATAATGTACTTCTGGATAGGTTAAAATGGATAGAATATGATTACTTTAAACTAAGAGATGGCTATGGACAGTTCTAGAATAAATACTCACATCTATGGGTTTGGAATGGAATGGGCCCGTCAAAGATCTGGTCAAGGGTTTGGCTGGGATTCTCTCGCCACAGGACAGGTTCAGGCACTGGGTTCTGCTCTCAGCTAGGCCCTCTGGTCTGCGCGGCCTTTTGGACTGGATCTGACGGGTTGGTTACAGCTCTGCTCTATGGATCTGGATCTTGGTTCTAGCACAGGGTTCTTAGCTAGAAGCAAAACAGCACAGCCAGGCAGTTGGATTTTGTGGGGTGCCCCTTGGAAGTTTAGGGGTTAGAATCAGGTTGCAAAAGATTCTGATGCCTGGTGAAAAAGGGTTCAGCTTCTTGGGTTAGGCCTCTCTGCTTCAAAGTTCTAGAGTTTGGTTCTAGAGTCTGGTCTCTGGATCTATGTCTGGAGCCTGGATCTTCCTGCAGGGTGCTTCGCCAAGTTACCAGCTGATGAGTGGAAAGTGTGTGTCTCTGGGTCCTCAACAGTCCCTATTTATCCATTTCCAAAGTGGGTGGGGAGGCTGATTATCTATGCCCAACCCTCTAAGGATCTGATCAGAGAATTTCCCCTCTCCTGACTTGAGACAGGAGCAGTGTGTCATATGTGTCAGAGTGACACAGTGTTTATGGCCCAAAGGAAATCCCTCCCCTTTACTTTTACATAGGAAATCTATTTTCCACAAAACACATATTTCCAAGATGCACAACTTGTTAATAATAAATAATTACATGACAGATTGCTTAAGGTACATTTCTGTCCAACTCTTATTTTCCTATGAGCTATGGTTCATCACTGAAAACTTTTTCGCGCTTTTGGGGGTTTCTCAATATTAGTTCTGCACCAATTTTTACACATGCATACACATCCCATCTGGGCACATTCCTGTAATTTTTCATGTTCCTAACATAAACACAATGGCTACATTAAGAATAAATTCCGGGTTTCAGTCTCAGAACATCGTACAGATTCCAGCTTAGTCTTAAACTGTGAGCGAATTTTTCATTTTAACAATCTCTAAGTTTCATATTTTTGTCAGTCCAGTACACTTTGCTATAAGCATTTTTATAAAACATACATTTACACCAACTTCAATCAACAATTTCAGTCTGGCCCGCCTCCAGAGCTGGGCTGAGTCAGAGGGTCACATGGCCTGCCTTCCTGCCAGAGCAGTTTGTTGCCAGTCACACCTGAATTAGCATTCCTATTCAGCCCAAGGAACCCAGTGTTTCTTTCTCCGGGCAGCAGAGGAAATCTCCTCCACTCCTAATTAACATGGCAATTTGAAATGCTCTCCTTTTGGTGGGAATGAACAAGGTGTGAGTTTCTCAGGGGAAGAAAGCCTCTTGGAACTTTTAACTGAATCAGGTTACCTTATGTTCAATTGTAACATAGTTCCTTGTGAAATAAATACATTTATAAATTTAAAATAAGCAAACCAATCCTTACTTCCAGTCCTTTTTCAACATGAAAATCAATGTGTGGCACTCTTATATGGCATATTGATGGAAATCTCTTCTTTGGCATAGTTTGAGTTCTATGTTCAACTTTACACATGATAGGTTTTAAATTGCCGGCTTCTGACAGAGGTGAGTAACAGTACTACACCCATTTTTGACAGATTTCTTTCAGCAAGCAATCTTCAATTTGGATTTTCCTCTAATAAGTGTACTTCTGTGGACATTGTATTTATGTGGATTCTTGGAGTAGAATGATGTTCAACACCCAACAAGGAGGTTGGATCTTTTTGGGTGGTTTGTGAGCCATGATTTGTGCACATTTTTGACAATCAAGAAAACGGATTTCCAAACAGCTCTGTGTTTCTTTTTGGCAATCATCATTGCTTTTTCAAGTGATTTCAGGCTACTTTGTGGGTAGCCCAATGGTGGGTTTTGGCAGTGATCTCCTGTGCTCACTATGATAGGCAAAAGTAGATGGCGGCCTATTTTTCAGATTTTTACTGTGCAATTTTGGGTGATTTTTAGCGAGCAGCATGCTTTCCAGTGGCCATTTCTGAGGTTTCTGCTGCCAGCAATGCACAGTAATGTTGCAGGGCTTGGACTAGTGGGTTGAGACATCCCACAAGCCCCCCTCTTGCAATTGGCGTTGCACGTCCATCAATGGAAACTCGCAAGACTGGGATGTCAGCCTCATCTCTTCTGATTCCACAAATGGCAAAGTTCAGCATCTTTTCCTCCATCAGGGGTGGATCACTCGGTTCTCCTCACCAGTCCTGATGTGAGTATTGAGCGATACTCTGGGCCCCTCAGATCTTTCCTCCCGGTCCCCGGGTAATCCTCCTTGGTTTCTCCATGGTTTAGCTCTCACCTAGGATGACAAAGCAAAAACATATTTGTAGACATTTCCCCACCACTATTAATGTAGTGGGGGGGACACATACATTTTTGAGAAATCAGGACACATTTTTATTATTATATTTTCTAGACTATGGGCCTCATCATGAGTCTGGCGGTAACCCTTAAATGCGGCATTAGAGCTATTATTGCCGCATTTAAGGATCCGCCAGAAAATGGCTTTGGAGGATTTCCCCCCAGCTCTGAGCTGGGGGAAATCTGCGGCAAAATTACTGATTTTTGGTGCGATTACCGTCAGCGGGAAATCCACCGGCAGTAATAGTGTGAATTTTCCCCATTGGGACCAATGGGGAATGAGGAATTCCCGAATGGGCCCAATGGGGAATAGGCAATAACCCTTCCGCCAAACCCGTGATCCAGCATTAATAGTGCCGGGGGTTTGGCGGTAGGGCTATTAGCGCCGGCGCTAATAACGCCAGCATTACCGCCCAACTCATGATGAAGCCCTATGTATGGAATATTTTAGAGTTGTAATTTTATGGATCTGGTGTGGACCCCCCTGGGGTGTCAGAAGACTCCTCCACTTGCTGCAGAGTGTGCCTAGGATGGCAACACTTTAGTTGATTAATGTGGACCCACTTATCCTCCCCTTCTGCCAAACTGCCTTTGGGGATGCAGATCTTGTAGGCGAACAGATGCTGGGGAAGCACCATCCTGCGTCCAGTCATCAGCTCAAACAGTGACATTTTAGTTGCAGATGAAGGGGTAGATCTGATGGCCACTAGGACAAGAGGTAATCGAATATCCTAACTTGGCCCAGAATCTGCCACAAACTTTTTTATAATGCTCACAATTGTTTTGTTGTATCTCTCCATTGCACCTCTAGAGGCTTGCCGGTAAGCAATATTTTGCTTCCTTTTGACCCCAAGTATCTCCCACATCTTTGTCATTACTTTGCTGGTGAAATGACTACCTCTGTCTGACTCGATCCTTTGGGGTAGTCCAAAACGCAAAAAGATGTGGTTGATCATCAGGGCAGCTGCTGTTTCTGCCTTGCAGTTTGGGGCCGGGAGTGATTCCACCCATTTAATAAACAAGCATGTCACAGTCAACATGTACTTGTTCCCTAGAGGAGCGAATCACGGGCCCGATGAAATCTACTTGCAAATCTGACCATGGCAGTGTCATCCCCCTCTTTTGGAGAGGCGCACGGTGTGTGAGGGATGTTGGCTGAAGTTGTGCACACACAAGACACCCCTTCAAGTATTGGTCGAGGTCCTGCCCCATGTGTGGCCAGTATGCAACCTCTCTTAAGATTTCAAGTGTTGTATGAAACCCCCTATGACTGGCTGTGGCCGCATCATGGGCGTGACTTAACATCAGGCTTCGGAATGAGGTAGGAACTACCCACTGATCATGGCCAGCTAGGGATTTCCTCACGAACAAACCAGCTTGGATTCAGAACATTTTTGGACATTTCATCAATACTCTGAGGTCCTCTTTCCCTATGTAATCGGTATCCGTCAGGGGAAAGTTCTTAGGGTCCTCAATGTGTTGATAAAATTGACCAATTATTGGATCTCCTTTTTGAGCCGTAATCAAATCAGCATCTGGGGTCTCCTTACTCCAATGTGCAGTTGAGAGTTCATTGTGTGCATTTGTCTGGGACTTAGGCGTAGCAGTGACCTGGATTTCCTCCATCAGGGGCTCGATCTCAATTAGAATATCTTGGATGGCCCCGGTTTTGGCCAGCTGATCAGCAAAGTCATTTCCAGTTTTGTCTGGTCCCTCTACTTTGGAATGACCCTTGATCTTTTTCCAGTAGATGGTCATCCCATTTGAGGTGATCAGATCATCAATATTTTGAATTAATTCCCCATGTTTCAATGGCTTGTTGTTGGCACATAACATTCCTCTGGTTTTCCAATTAACCAGGTGCTCCACGAACACGTTCCGTACATAATCCAAATCTGTGATTATGACCAGTTCGTGGAGTTGATGTTGGACAGCAGTGGGGATGGCTTGATGCACAGCCATCAACTCTGCCACTTGACTACTTCGGGGACCAATCTTGTACCCAGCGGAGGGTTCTGGGGTCCCATTCACCCATGCATTCCCTATGCCAGCCACAAGTTATTTTTCCCTGTTGTTGTCAACATGGTAAGAGCATCCATCCACATAGACAGTGGGCATTCCCTCACACTTGTCTTCTTCAAAGACTTTTTGTGGGGAATTGAGGTATGCCTCCATGTTGTCCTTGATTTATAGACTCTCGTCCTCGAGACAGTTTTCTCTGGCACAATCATGCAAGTCAGCCAGACCTTGCGCGAGGGGACTCTTTTTGTTTTGGCCATATCTGACCTCCACAGGAAAGCCTTGCATTGACAGAATCCAGGAAGTAATTTGGGAATTACTCACATTTCCTGCCCGGATTCTGTCACTTTGGGGATATTGCAGAGGCTGGTGTGGAGTCTCCACTATGATGTGTTCCCTCTGGATAAACAGGTGGTAATTCTTTAATGCCCACACCGTTGCCAGGAGTGCCTTCTCACAATCGTTGAATTTTTCCTCCACAGAGGATAAAGTTTTACTCGCATATGAGATTACTTTATTGACCTTGTCATGCTTTTGGTATAATACTGCAGTCTGGCATGTATTAGAGAACCCAGTCTCCAAGAAGAACTCCTTGTTTCTGACAGGGTAAGCCAGACAAGGTGCTTGTGAGAGGCTTCTTTTGAGTTGTCCTACTGCCTCGGCTTGTTGTGGACCCCATTCCCACTTGACCCCCCCTTCAAAAGATGAACCAGTGGTCTGGTGATCTCTGCGTAGACCTCAATGAACTTTCTACTATAATTGTCAGTCCAAGGAGGCTCCTTAGTTCCCGCAGAATTGTGAGTCTTTCGATTTCTGGGGTGCTTCCACTTTCTTATCCTGGGGACAGAGACCCTGAGGAGTAATCTCATGCCCCAAGAAATTTACACAGGTTCTACACCATTGTGCTTTCTGTAAGGAATGTTTTGCTCCGGCGTCCCTCAACTGTGTCAGAACATAATAGATCTCCGCTATGTGTTCCTCCACAGTTGAGCTTTTGATGAGAACATCATCTACATAGCCCACGTTAACCCTCTCACCCAGGTCGGGCATGGCCTTATGTAGAAAAATGTTGAACTCATTGCCGGAGTTGATGTATCCGAAGGGGGTCCGGGTCCATGTGTACCGCTGGCCCCCAAAGGTAAAGGCCAGCTTGTATTGGTCCTCCCTACTGACAGGTACAGCCCAGTATCCATTGGTCAGGTCTATTGCAGTGAATACCTGTGACCCCTGGATCTGGCCCAGCCCTTGTTCAATGTAGAGAAGAGGCCATCGGGAAGTATGGACCTGGTTGTTGAGCGCCCTAAGGTCGGCGCAGAGTCTCCACTGGCCGTTTAGCTTCAATATCCCCATCACCGGATTATTGAAGATGCTGTGGACTGGACGGATTATCCCACAGGACTCAAGGTTCTTAATTATTTCAGTAAGGGACTCCATGGATGCGAGAGGCAAGCGATATTGCTTCACAAACACTGGAGTCATGCCAGGGTCCGTGGGAATTGTTGTTGTGTGGATGTCGGTGCGACCACAGTCATATGAGTCCACTGCAAAGAGATCTTGAAAATCCAAGAAAACTTGTTTCAACTTTTGCTTCTGCTGCAGAGTCTCACAGGCATCAGCTAGGTTGACTCTCTCTTCAACCATCTGCCTGAAGCCTGGAAAGACTTCTGGTTTTGCTATCTCTGCGGCCTCCTCCAGCTGGGTGGAGAAGTGCCTGGTTAAGGTGCTGATTTGGACCGGTGGCTTCAGGTGGGAAAGGCAGCCCTCATGGACTTGGAAAATCACCTCATCCCCTCTGAAGTCACAAGTCACATCTTCCTTACCATAAGGGCAAGAAGTGTACACCAGGAAGTTCCCCCCATGCCGGGTAAAGATCCTGTCTGGTGTTGTATTGTCATCACTGTCACTGTCAAAACAGTCCTTGGGGATCGGTCCTGACAGTTCATTTCCTAAATCAATGGAAAAATGTTGGTCATCAACCGCCATTCCAATAATGGTGCCTGCAGCTAGAGTGATACTCTTTAAGTCACTGTTATCCACCTCTATTGGAATGGGGTCATGTTCTATATTAACTAATGGTGTTGGATTTACTCCCAACCCTTGCTGTTGGAGAGAAGCATTTAGATGAATATAAGCATCAGGGTTTTTCAATTTCTGTCCTCTTTTAATATCACTTCCAGAGAGAATTGTCGGGTCCTTTCTGGGATGGTGACTTTCTCTTCAATCTGAATTTCAGTTGCATAAGGCAGCAGTTGAGCTGACCTAAATGCTTTCTCTGGATCATCACAGCCCATGGGATTATTCGCTAATCGGGGCCAAGCTTTGAAGTTTATTAGGTCCAAACTAATGGCAAAGCGATTGAGAATATCACTGCCTAAGTAAACGCCGGCAGTGAAGTCTCGCATGACCCAACAATTATGAACTATGCTCTTGTTGCCTATGGAGATTTTGAGCATACACCTGATTGGCAGGAGATGTTTGGAATTGGGTGTTTCCAGATCCATTTCCCATTTGTCTATCAGTCTAAATGTGGGAATTGCTGGATCTTTTGGGAGTTGGCGGAACATGGCTTTGCTGATGAAGCTCTTACCCTTGTTCACACACACTCGGGCAAGAACAGAGTCCTTCCCTTCATTTAACTGAACAGGGATGAACAACTGCTCTCCAATTTGCTGAATATCAGCGAGGCTCTGAGCTGATTTCACATCTTTCTGGACTATAGCTTTGGGAATGTCTGATTGTGGATTGGTAAAGAATTTCAGAGTGTTTCGTTCCAGTGTGGAATACCACCTTAGACTGGAAGGAAGGTTGATTTTCAGAAATAGAGAGGACCCCCCATCACCAGTTTGTCGTCCTACTGCTATTACTGTCACGTCTGGAATTTGGTTGTTCTGGAAGTGAAATTCTACTTGGTCAGATTTTTGTTCAACCATGTGGCATGTGCCGTTTAAACTAACATGGTTGACGCTCTGTTTCTATTTTATTGGTCGGCTAGTCTGGGTCCAGAGGACCTTGTTTACACAGTCTATTAGGGGTGACAACCTTCTCAGGAGGTAATTCCCTAGTAAACAAGGGGTGATCTCTGGAGTCACAACTATGACCGGGTGCTTCACCTTGTGTCGCCCAATTTTAATGTCCAAATCCGCAGTCCCCTCGACGGGAATTTCCTTCCTGTCCAAGTTCTGAAGTTGTCCAGGAAGAGAGGTGAGAGGAATTTGATAATTCTCCCCCCTTCTTGAATTCATTTTATCAGAGGCCTTTTTGGACAGAAGGGTAGCTTGAGATCCAGTGTCCACCAGCGCCAAAATTGTACACTGCCCCTGTATTTGTACCGGGGCATAGTATCTTCCCTCCTCTCCGCAAGGGGGCACAGATAATGCACATTTTTGGAGAACTGGTGGGCTAATTTTCTAGTTTTCGACATTGAGAGAGAAAAGATTTGGGCAGAATTCTGTGGAGAGTCATGGGAATCTGCAAGAAAAAGGTGGCAAATAGAGATCGGAGAAGTTTTGAGTTCCCCTGGTTCTGATTCTGGGCCGCCCCCCCTTTTTGGAGGCAGTCACCAGGATGGGTTTGAACCAGGGGATTTTTATGTTGTTGGCTCTGGGATTGGATGATGGGCAGCGCTAGCTCAGTGCCCCACATCTACCCAGTCTGAATTTGAATCCCTTTAGACCCATTTTTCTTTGGGAGGAGTTCCCCCCTCTCTGAAGGAGAAGATCCTTTTACCAGGGTACTCTGAGGACCCCTCTCCTTCAAATTGGAATATCTGTACCTCCTCCACAAAATGGGTCTGTTTGGGTTCTTTGTTTCTCCTACCCCCCCTCTGCTCCTTGGGTGGCAGACTTTCAGGGGCAAGAGATTTTGTTTCTGGTTCATGGGTTTCCCGGGGCTGTTTACAAGTGGGGAAGGAAGCTTCCTCCAAGGCCTTACACCCCTCTTCTCCTTGTGCCTCCTCCCTGGGAACCAGTGGGTTGTCGGGGTGCTGCCCCGTCATTGTTCTGGAGCACCAGGTCCAGAGTTGGAGGCATTCTGTGCCGGCATGCCCATCTGAGGGTTCTGCTGAGCCCTCAGCATGTGACCCAGATCCTGTGCCATATTTTGGACCTGGCGCTCTAGCTGTGAAACCCGCTCAGGCTGATATGAGGTTCTGTTTTCTCCCCTGGGCTGATCCCGGGAAGGGTAGCTATCCCTTTCCTGGTAGTACCCCGGGTTGGGAAGATTTGGGTACCCCTCCACCCTTGGCCTCCCCTCTCCCAGATTAGGTTGTCTGGGTTCAGGAAAGTGGCGAAAGAACGATGGATTATTCTAGGGTTGGAAGTTTTGTGGATACTTGGGGAAAAAGTTCTGTCCAGGATTTGGGGAGTTTCTGCCCTCCTGGAGGAAGTTAGGAGGGAAGTTCCCTGGGTTAGGTGCCTTGTTGGATTCCCCCCCCTTGGACTGCAGGAGTTCACACATAACCCAGGATGGGTCTGTTCCCCTTGTATCGGGGACCTACATAGTCAGGGGAGTGAGTGACCCCATTTGTGGGACTACCTCCTTGGCTCCCTGTCTGTGACTGGCGCGAGGGCCTTCTGGGCTTGGAATTATTCTGTTGTGCAGGCAAGTTTTTAGGCTCCCCCATCTCCAAATCCAAAATGGGGGCAACCTTTACCTCTGCCACCTTAGCAGCAGCAGGGGGGGTTGGTTGTTTTGGGGCTTTTCTGAGTATTCTTGTTGTCTATGGGCTTTTGCACCTCATAGATCCGGGTGGCCTGTTCAATGACCCAGTCTAGTGATCTTTTCTCATGAAAATCTCTCACTAGCTGGGTCATGATGTATTTGGGTAGAGCATGGAAAAAAGTATTAACAAATTCTTTGCTGTCCGTGCGCACCCTTCTGGTAGTCTGCGCAAAGGCATGCTCCAATTCCTGCACAAATTCTTGTGAGGCCTGATCCTCTCCACATTGTAAATTATAGGCTGCCTTGCAAGCCTCTTGGGGATTTCTGTGAACAGCAAAATGCTTTATGATGGCCACCCTATATGTGGACCATCTTGAATGATTTTGGTCCTCCAGCCCCACAGAGAAACTGGAGTATTCTGGGGAGAATGTCCATTTCACAAACTGCATGCAGCTGCTGCTGTCTTTCAACTGGAAAGTCTCCATCATTTGCTCAAAGAGCTCTAAGTGTTCCCAAACAGAATACCTAGCGTTCTTATGATAGGGCGTGATGACGCTCCTTATTGCCTTGATCTGTTTTAAAGGGTGCTTAAGCAAGGCCCTTTTTTGCCTTATTGGCCTTCTTGATTCGGGTAACCCTTGTCCATTCATCCTCTGACTCAGAGGCACTGCTCCCAGAGGTGCCTGTCTGGTCTTCTAGGTTCTCCGGGATTCTGCGAGCCTGGGAATGGCTGGCAGAATATGGGGACCTAGTCTCATGTGTCCTGGGGCGCTCAGAGGAGTCTTCTGATTCCTCCTTGCTTCCAGGATTTGATGGGTACCCCCTCCCCACTGTCCTAACTGGGTAGAGGTCTTTAGGATGCCCATAGTGGGCCTACTCACCTGGAGTTCCCCACTAAACTTCACAGTACTTGGGTGCCCATACCCAGATGCCCGCCCATCCATAACTGGGAGGTGCTGATCTATGAGCCCCATACTTCTAACTGGATAGTAATCTGCCATCCCCGTGGCCCTGGGCTCATGTGCGCCAGGGGGCATGGGGGTGGCAGAGTCCAGGGACTGGGAGAGATGAAGGCCTCTGGTATTAGGGTTCCTGAGGTTATGCTCAGGTGTTTCCCTTTCCCACCAAACCTCATCTCTTTCAGCCCCTGCTCCCTGTTGCCATGCAAGAACCTGAGCTTTCTGTTCCTCAATCAAGGCCTTACTAGTCTCTATCAGTCTCTCTTGCATGGCTATCTGTATGAGGAGCCTATCATTGTTCTCACAGAGAGCCTCATTTTCTCTCTGTGCTTCCTGGTTTGTATTTGAATACTGGGCCAGTCTTTGCTGCAAGAGGGTTACCTCCTGAGTCCTGTCCATACCGGCCAGCTCCTTCCTTGCCAGAGCATCTTCGACCCTCCTGGTGTGCTCTAACAAGTTTTTATGCTCTTTTTGGAGGTCACCCAGTCCCTGGAGGGCCAGGTGATTTTCTTCCAGTTTCCATTTTAAGTGACAGACTTCCTGGCCTAAGGTGTCCCTTTCCTGCGTAAGAGCCTGCCTCTGTGCCGCCAGGTAGTGCCTCTGCCTTTGAAGGGCACCAGCTTTCTGGCGCTCTTCATCAAACTCTGCCTGGGTATCCAGGTCTTTCAGAATTAATTTGTTGCTCTCTGCCTTCTCTCTATCTAGGTGGCTTTGCAGGGTGACTATCTGCTCTGTGCATGTCCTGTTGAAATCCAGTTGTTGCTCCAGCTTTTTCTGACTCTGCAGTAAGGAGTCCAAACCCTTCTGCAAGGCCAGAATTCTGGTATCCTGTTCTGCCTTTTCCTGTTTCAGGAAACCCATATCCTCTTTAATTTTAACTATATACTGCCTGCTTTCATTTTCCGACTCCTGCCTCCTCTGCAGCTTCTGCTCAGAAGAGTCCAGATCAGATCGGGCCTTTTCTAATGCCATCAGTTGCCTACTTGCCAGATCTTGGCCTTCAGCATATTTGTCCTGTATTGCTCCCATAGATAAATATAAATATGCCGCTATCTTGGCAATCTTATTTTGCTCATCCTTGGCCTTAGGGGCCATATATAGTGCACTCAGGGCCACATGTAAGGGACCCTGATCTCTCCAGATATCTAATCCAGTTGCAGTGATCTGTTGTGTGATTACCTGCAACCACACATTCTGATCCTGCTCAGTCCACTCACCTCTCACAAATAACTTATGTAAAAGGTGTTCTCTAGCTATCTTGATGTCTACCAAAGTCGCCATTTTGGAAATATTGATTTCCTTCCTGACTTACAGAAGTTTTTTATTTTATGTTTGCAAAACAGACGGTTTCCTTAGAGCGTTCCCTTTTGAGGGGTGCTTTTACAGCGTAACACAGCGTAGTAGCCCAACAGGATTTATGGATCCTCTCAGTTAGCACACTGTATTAAGCTGCACAAGTGGTAGTCCTAATCCAGAAATCCCAGACGAGCCCCCAATCTGTAAGTGATTTCAATCCAGCACTCCAACTAAGTCAATGCCTGCATGGGATGCCTAATGGAAACCCTTATTTATATATTTTTATGTCAAAAGTTCATTTTATTCTGGATGATGTACCCTTTTATAACGCCCCACTCTTTTAATCCCCCCCTGCTTCACTGAGCCAAGACATAGGTTGTTTTGCAAAGTTAAAAGATTTATTTGAAGAATTGAACAATATATAGATTATACTTTTATGAATATGAATAATATCTGAATATCACGTTTATGAATATGAACAATGATCAGCAATGGGTACTATTACACTATCAACAACCTCTTTAATCAATTAGGAGTAGGGATAGGAGGATTACTATAGCAGAGAATACTTTGTATGGGTTCAAGAGATTGCAATGATAGGAAGAAATGCAACACAGAAATAAAACTTGATATGACTTCAATCAAAAGACAATATGATCACTTTTTCCCTTGTTACTACTCACTCCCCCACTTTGCAATAGCAAGATGGCATCAGAGAGCAGACAGAGCTGAGCGGAGAGACTATGAGAGGACACGAGTGCCGGAATCACATATGGCCAGTGCGAACAGGACCTGAATGTCGGGCACAATTAAGGAGGGCAGCAGAAGATCTGCAATGGCGAGCAAGTAAGGCAGCGCCAGTGCCCTCCCCTGCCTCCCTGTAAACAGCAACGGCAACACACCCACGTGGGGAGAGAAAGCACTGCGCACCGATCAGAGGAGGTGGGGGACGCGGAGCCACTGGCAACCCCGTGAATTGGTGCACCAGGCTTGCAGCATATATAAAACATTAAAAGCACCACAAGCATAAGACCGGCGCTGGAGCCAGCTCACTCCCTGCCAGGTCTTGTGCAGACATGGATAAGTAATGACAGAAGCACTAAGCAAGGAGCAGGCAACCGGGCCACCGTGCAATTTATCCACACAAAGGGAGATAAACAGGCTGAACAATATCCCTAAATACACTGGAAGGACTGCCACTTGAGGCAGAGCACCCCCAAGATCAAACAGGGTGCACCACAAAAGGTCCAACCCCAGCAAGCAGTGGCAATATATAAGGACACAACCATCTGGTGCCCCCACACGGCTGCATTTACCAGCAGGGAGATAGCACGCAAGGGACCTCTGCCCCCTGCATACACAGACAGGGGCCCAGACCGCAAACAAGTATAGGGCCGCAACCCAGCCCAAAGACAGCAGCACATGGGGTACATTCATCATACCCAGGTCTAACCCCAAGATACACTGGCAGGCAGCCTGCAGACCGCCACCCCAAAGGGACAGGACCTCCTGAGGAAAACAGCTCACACATGCCATTCAAGGCGAGTAAGCACAAGACCAAACAGTCATCCACAAAGTCTTTTTCACCACTTAGCAAGCTACGCCCAACTGGTGCCTTCCTGCTTGCCGCTCTTTTTCACCACTTAGCAAGCCCCGCCCACCTGGTGCCTTCCTGCTTGCCGCTCTTTTTTACCACTTAGCAAGTCACACCCACCTGGTGCCTTCCTGCTTGCCACTCTGTTTCCCTACTTAAGGAGTCCTCCAGCTTCTTTTCCTTTGCAGATGGGGAGCAGGTGCAAGTGGATCTAGGTCACCTGGCCTAAGCCCCGCCCACCTGGTGCCTTCCTGCCTGCTGCTCTTTTTCACCACTCAGCAAGCCCTGCCCACCTGGTGCCTTCCTTCACCATCACCGTCTTGTGGCCAATGCTGGATTTGACTTTTATGGACTTCGGTGCGTCACTCTTTCTCAACTCTCATGCTGGACTTTCTTTGCATCTTGTACTCATGGTGGCCCTGAATCATGCTGTTCCCATCTTCATCTTGTATCCTAGCTTGCAACATTATGTGTTACTACTGACTTCTGCAATTGTATTTGCTCTCCACTCTTGCTTCTCCACTCTTTTTGACTGCTTACTCTCTGTTCTCTCCTCCTTTTCCTTCTCCCTTTTCCTATCTCCTCCCCTTACTTTCTTCTATGCACTTACTCTATCAGAATTGTCCCTGGACCTAATATGATAGCAACCTTGTCTGTTTCCTCCACCCTCCCATTACTGTTTTTCCCTCCCCACCACCCCTCCAGCACTATCTGAAATGTCGTCAGGCCTAGTATGATAGTTGCTTGTTTTGTTCCTCCCCTCCCTTTCTGCACCCCTCTCCCTCACCTTTTGTTTTTCTCCAGCTCTACCAGAAATGTCGTCAGGCCTAGTACGGTAGTCGAATGTCTGTTTCCATTTCCTTCCCACTCTCCCCCTCCCTTCCTTATCTATGTTTTAGCTCTTGCACTATCTGAAATGTCATCAGGCCGAGTACGATAGTTAATTTCACATCCTTACTGTTAATGGCCTGTAAGAATGTGGTTGTATTTTCCCTTGTTCCCTCCCTTGCCTTGAAGCGCTTTGAAACACATTGTGTATAGGCGCTATATAAATAAACTATCATATCTTATCAATGAGGGCACACAGGTATCGGGAATAACAATAAACAATTTCAGTTTCAATCCCATTTCCCTCCAGCAAGCTTAGAGAGAACAGGTATGGATTTGAAACAGGTCAATTGCTTTTAAATGAGGTTTGAATTGAATGGGAAAAATGCTAAAAATTATTTTAATTCGCTAACTGAGATTCAGAACTAGTGAGCGTGGCTTTTGATAGGTTCAGGTCAACACTAGCAATGATTGTATAATGATTAGCAGATGGAAAACGAAATTCAGAAGTTGAAATCAAGAAATAGCTATTTTACATAGAATGAAATTGAGCCAAATTGCAAATCGTGGCAACTTTTCGACGTGCGGGAAACGCTATTACTGATAAGGAATGGAAGGATCTTAGCTTCAAAATGACATTTAAATTTCGTTTCTAGGACGTGTGGTTCAAAAGTTACAGAGGTTTTTGTGAAGGTCGATTTTTCAGAAACAGAGTTAAGATTTCAAAATGAAAGATTGCGCTTTAAAGATTTGGAACCAATATGGACTTATACTAAGAGGCTTTGAAAGTACAAGATACCCAACAGGACCACCACCAGAACAGGGCACCTTCCACTCTGGTTGTTGTGTGCCAAGACACTTGATTTTCTTCAAAATATCAACGCATAGATGATTAACGCTACAGTTATCACAGACAATATAAGAGAAGAATTCAGAATGGACACAATATTCTATAATGCAGTTCTGGATAGGTTAAAATGGATTGAATAGGATTACTTTAAACTAAGAGATGACTATAGACAGTTCTAGACTAAATACTCACTCCTATGGCTTTGGAATGGAATGGGCCCGTCAAAGATCTGGTCAAGGGTTTGGCTGGGATTCTCTAGCCACCGGACAGGTCTCAGGCACTGGGTTCTGCTCCCAGCTAGGCCCTCTGGTCTGCGCTGCCTCTTGGACTTGATCTGACCGGTTGGTTACAGCTCTGCTTTATGGATCTGGGTCTTGGTTCTAGCACAGGGTTCTTAGCTAGAAGCAAAACAGCACAGCCAGGCTGTTGGATTATGTGGGGTGCCCCTTGGAGGTTTAGGGGTTAGAATCAGGTTGCAAAAGATTCTGATGCCTGGTGAAAAAGGGTTCAGCTTCTTGGGTTAGGCCTCTCTGCTTCAAAGTTCTAGAGTTTGGTTCTAGAGTCTGGTCTCTGGATCTATGTCTGGAGCCTGGATCTTCCTGCAGGGTGCTTCGCCAAGTTACCAGCTGATGAGTGGAAAGTGTGTGTCTCTGGGTCCTCAACAATCCCTATTTATCCATTTCCAAAGTGGGTGGGGAGGCTGATTATCTATGCCCAACCCTCTAAGGATCTGATAGGTCAGAGAATTTCCCCTCTCCTGATTTGAGACAGGAGCAGTGTGTCATATGTGTCCGAGTGACACAGTGTTTATGGCCCAAAGGAAATCCCTCCCATTTACTTTTACTCAGGAAATCTATTTTCCCCAAAAAATATATTTCCAAGATGCACAACTTGTTAATAATACATAATTACATGACAGATTGCTTAAGGTACATTTCTGTCCAACTCTTATTTTCCTACGAGCTATGGTTCATCACTGACAACTTTTTCGCGCTTTTGGTGGGTTTCTCAATATTAGTTCTGCACCAATATTTACACATGCATACACATCCCAGCTGGGCACATTCCTGTAATTTTTCATGTTCCTAACATAAACACAATGGCTATAATATGAATAATTTCTGGGTTTCAGTCTCAGAACATCGCACAGATCCAGCTTAGTCTTAAACTGTGAGCAAATTTTTCATTTTAACAATCTCTAAGTTTCATATTTTTGTCAGTTCAGTACACTTTGCTATAAGCATGTTTATAAAACATACATTTACACCAACTTCAATCAACAATTTCAGTCTGGCCCGCCTCCAGAGCTGGGCTGAGTAGAGGGTCACATGGCCTGCCTTCGTGCCAGAGCAGTTTGTTGTCAGTCACACCCGAATTAGCATTCCTATTCAGCCCAAGGAACCCATTGTTTCTTTCTCCGGGCAGCAGAGGAAATCTCCTCTCCTCCTGATTAACATGCCAATGCAAAATGCTCTCCTTTTGGTGGGGATGAACACGGTATGAGTTTCTCAGGGGAAAAGAAAGCCTCTTGGAAGTTTTAACTGAATCACGTTACCTTCTGGTCAATTGTAACATAGTTCCTTGTGAAAAAAATACATTTATAAATTTAAAATAAGCAAATCCATTGTAACGCTCACCTGGCATCCACGGGGATTTCACTCAGCCTGTTCTGACCTCTTACGACCTCGAACCCTTCTCTGGAGTCTACTCGACTGGAGACTGGGCCTGAAACACAGGATTGGTAGAGTTTAACTCCCTATTGTCTCTGTGTGCTTGTACCCCTTCTTCCCCGGGGTCCAACCTTTCCCTTTGATCCACAGCTCACCTTGTTTTCTTGGAAAGTGTGCTCTCCATCCTGCTTTCAGCACAGGGGCACGTTGATTGATGCGGGCTCATTGCTGCCTAGTTACTTCACTGGCAAGAGTCTGACAGGTAAGTATAATGAGTCTTTTGAACAGCTCTCTAACTTCGTTCCTTTCCTTCCTTAGATGATGGCCGGCGTCCGGGGATGGCGACGTGCTGCTGAGATGAGTAGCGCTGAAGGTGAGTGAGAGCGCGATGCGCGATGCGACCCTTTCGTATTTGTATTGAACTGAGTTATTTTTCTGTGTCTTTTAGGTGCTGTGACGTTTTCAGCGTGGATGCCGGTTATGAAGAAGAAATGCGGTGAGTAAGCGCGGTATGCGGCGCCTCTAGATGTTTCCACGCTAACCTTGAGTGTCTTTTCCCTCTTGCAGATGGATGAGAAGGTCCGGAGACAGAGTTCCCCCAGAGCGGCTGGGATTCAGGTAAGCGTTTCAAGCTCGTACAGTCTTTAAAAATAAGCGAACATTTGCTGAATGCTTACTAATGACTTTTTTCTGTTCTTTTCCCTTTTCCTTGGGAAGCGGCATGCCGGGATGGGAATGACTTCGCCGAAGATGCCTGCAGAACAGAAGGAGCTATGAATGATGGGTAGAAGCGCTGCAAGGTAAGGCTGTTCCTAACGGTGTTCTTGTTCTTGCAGGAGCTGAGCGCAGAAGAAAGATGCAGGCCTACTGGAGACCAATCTGAACACGGTGAGTGTCATGCTGCAGGTCCAGAAAACACAAAGCATGTTTCTCAGCCTGGGCGTGGCTTAAATAGTCTCTGGGTATCCCAGGTGTCTCTGGGCTGAATCACACCCAAAAGACCAGACTGCACATGCAGTGTGGGAACCGAAATATGTGGGGGCATCCATCTTGTCCCCATCAATGCACTACAAGTCCAAACCCCAATGTTATCCTATGGGAGTGAGTGAGTCTGGTGCCACAAGCGCCAAGTCTGACTCCAAGTGGGTCTTTGGAGGGATGGAGAGGCCCTTGAGGGCATGTAGGTGATCGTGGCCTGGCTCCAGCCTGACATCTAGGAGGGCTGGAGACATGAGGGGCAGGAAGCATGACACCCATCTTTATTTCCAGTCCTTTTTCAACATGAAAATCAATGTGTGGCACTCTTATATGGCATTTTGATGGAAATCTCTTCTTTGGTATAATTTGAGTTCAATGTTCAATTTTACACATGATAGGTTTTAAATCGCCGGCTTCTGACAGAGGTGAGTAACGGTACTACACCCATTTTTGACAGATTTCTTTCAGCAAGCAATCTTCAATGTGGATTTTCCCCCGGTAAGTGTACTTCTGTGGACATTGTATTTATGTGGATTCTTGGAGTAGAATGATGTTCAACACCCAACAAGGAGGTTGGATCATTTTGGGTGGTTTGTGAGCCATGCTTTTTGCACATTTTTGACAATCAATAAAACGGATTTCCAAACAGCTCTGTGTTTATTTTTGGCAATCAGCATTGCTTTTTCAAGTGATTTCAGGCTACTTTGTGGGTAGCCCAATGGTGGGTTTTGGCAGTGATCTCCTGTGCTCACTAAGATAGGCAAAAGTGGATGGCGGCCTATTTTTCAGATTTTTACTGCACAATTTTGGGTGGTTTTTAGCAGGCAGCATGCTTTCTAGTGGACATTTTTGAGGTTTCCGCTGCCAGCAATGCACAGTAATGTTGCAGGGCTTGGACTAGTGGGTTGAGACATCCCACACAGTGCAATACCTTCAAGGACTGACAGTAGCACAGTTTAAAAATAAATAATGCAGATGCCATGTGTCTTCTTAGTGTGTTATGAGATATTTAAAACTAAGAACCCAGATGACATCCAAGACTGTCTTCCATCCTTGCAGTAAACCGGACTGACCCTGCTTAGCTTCAAAACAAGGTAGGGGAATAACCCCTCAGGTCAGCTATGCCTTCTCTCCCCACTTCTGCGATAGCCTCCTCACCTCGCCTGCCCTCTTCGACTCCCCCCACAACACTCATTGTTTCTGTGACATAGTTTTAGTTGAGAAGTCGGGTAGCAGCGGCCAATCTCTCCGATAGCAGAAGTGACTTGTGCTGCAAACTCAGACCTTACATCTCCTCCAACTCCTAAATTTAACTTGGTGTCCTATTATCTCCCCGCCACCTCTACTCTAAAGGCATTGAGAAATTAAAAGATGGCGGCTGTTTCATTTATAAACATCCAGTTTCTTGGCAATTTACCTGGTATGTAGCTATCAATTTTGGAGAAGGGGGCACCTGTTTCTCCGTCAAATATTTTTAAAAGTACTGGACGGAATAACCCCAAACCACAAAACGATTGTGAGTCGACACTGCGTACCAAAGATTTTTTAAACCTGGTCCAAATCTGTCCAGCAGTTTCGGCTATGTGGTCTGGGAAAACCTGACCTTTTTTGTCTAGGGGAAATTAATGGGGACTGGGCCAAAACTGCATTTTATTATTTTCTTGATAGGTTTTTTTTACTTTTCAAAGACTCTTTCCAATACTTTCCAGTCTGCGGGGGGGAGACTGTGACAAACATTAGGTTTTTAAAAATTTCAGCCAAATTCGGCAGTTACCGCCCTATAGTAAAGGTGATTGCTGGGACAAACATTTTGTTTGCAAACTATCCGCCAAATCTGTCATGCGCGTCAATAGTTATTAGCAAAAGATTGTTCGTATTTGGAAATTCAAAAATTGTATTGCTAATAACTCTTGAGTCCACCAGACTGGAAATGTTGGGAAACATTTTATCAAAAATGAAAACGTTTTTAAGAAAGCAAAGAAACGCTGTTATCGGCCTACTCCCAGTCATTTTCCCAAAGAGAAGCAATCCCAATTTTTGAGCAATGAAGCGCAAAAAACGGCCAGACAGAATTCGATCAGATACAAAACAACTTGGGCATGAAGCGTTGGCTTTATTTCCGGTGCCTTTTAGCAGAGAGGCTTTTTAGAAATGATAAAGCTGCCATTTTATTTGATGCTATAGATAATCATGGTTACACCAGAGTGAAAAGTGAAAAGGGGTGAAATGGCATCAGGCTAGAGGTGGGCAGGGGAAAGAGGACACCACATGAAATTGGGGATTTGGGGTTGGTCAAGGGACAGAGTTACAGTTTTAACATTTTTGCATAACTGCGGATATACCATGGGAATCCCACAAGATAACTGGGGCTAGAACAGAAGACGCAATCAGGAACCAAAGTGCATCATACGAAACTAAGCATGATAGGGGGCATAGGGAGAGGGCTTGGAAGGGAAATAGCAAATGAAGGGAGTGGAGGAACAATGGAAGGAGGATGGGGACACTTGATGAGTGCCTGTGAGGGGAGAGAAGAGATTTGGATTATAGAACATTTTCGGATAACCGCAGATATACCTGTCGATGGTTAGTTCATAGCCGCTACATTTGTAGTTCACTGTGATTATCTGGGTAATATCAGGGGAATCCCGCAGGAATCAAGAAAGAGTTAAAAAAAGGAAATGTGGTACCTAAAGTGATCACATGTACTACACAGAGGGTAAGGGATCACCTTGGCATTGGCCATGGCTAAGAGCAATCAGCTGCAGCCACTGGCTATATCCAAAGGCCATGGTTAGTGGGCCACAAGGAAATGTATAGTTGGAACATGTACAGTGGCCAAGGCCAAAGACCATGGCTAGTGAGCCCTAAAGAAATATTATTGGTACAACATGCACAGTGGACAAAGGCCATGGCTACTGGGCCCTAAAGAAATCCTATTGGTACAACATACAGAGCGGCCACAGCAGAAGGCTATAGTTCGTAGCTTTCAATAAACTATCCAATTGGTATTCATACATCATAGAAGCTTTCAATAAACTATGGTATAACAAAACCCTTGAAATTCAGCGCATTTGCGAAGTGATGATCATCTTAACTCGGTTTCGCCCCTGTTGCAAAGCCCATGAGCACATGTGTAACAGATGGGATTCACAATGACAAACGAAATTAGAGCCTGACCAGATAGCTCAGTGGGTTGAGCGCTTGCTGCTGTGATCTGTGTGTGATCTGCAGGATGGCGGTTTGAATCCTGGCAAGACCAAAGCTGCCTTTCATCTTTCAGTGGTCGATAAATGAGTTGGTTGGGTGATTTTGTATATATATGTGTTTTATGTAAAGTGCGTAAGCGCTTGATAATTGACACATCATTAGATCCAAGTGGTCATAAACGAGTGAATGCCAAGTTAAGATCAGTTAACACCAAACTTCTCCTCTCCACATATACTGGTATGAGGTAGAGGAGGGTGGAAAAGAGAGTGCCTTGTCCCCACTCCAATAGTTGATGGTGAGGTTTGCATTCACAGAAGAGAAACAGGACTGTCTGGGCTGCCCCTTATTCCCTCTGGAGTTCACTGGATGGGTAGTCTTGGTAAAGTGACAGAGTTTGCTTGTTCTTGGCATCTGGGTGCAGAGCTAGAAGACAGCAGCTGAAAGTAGGTGGGTTGATGTCAGCTTTAGTGAGACACCTGAATTACAAGGTTCTATGAAACACGCCGCAGAGTGAAGGCCATTGGCCGAGCAGTGCTTTGTCAGGATGGAGGGTTGTCCGAGCTGGACACGTTCAGCACTCCCAGGTCCTGAGTGGGGGACTGGGCCTAGAGGAAACACAGTCGCTCAAGAAAAAGCCAAATCTGAATGGTGGGACTTTCAGACGACAAAAGAGTCGGGGACCCAACATTCGCTGTTGGTGGGCGGCCTTGTACGTTGGTAGCAACATTCTTAAACTACACAGACAGTTACACCGTACTAGAAGCAGTGACGAGAAAGTGCACCATCCGATTTAGTAATACATCCTTACCCAACTTCCTGGACTGCACACAGATTGTCCAAAAGCATAGATGCCCATAAATGCGATCTTGTGATGCCTATAGGAAGTCGACATGTGTAAGATGCTACTGTTTCTAGCCAAACTAAAAACGTTTGCAGGCAACAATTCGCTGTTCACAGAATCAGAAAGAGGCTTGGAAATGGCTAGATGGGAAAAAGATGAACACGCCAAATTATACACATGTGGTCGACACATGGGAAACCACCAGAAATCCAGAAAATGACTCAGCCTACACCAAAGTGGAGAAAAAGGCTTGTGGGAATGTGGAGCTTGGACTCACCGGGGCTAAAGAAGGAGGACGTTTTGTTTTGACGGTGGAGTCCCTGGGAAGGAGGAGGAGAGATTGTTGATGAGGGTCAGGATAAAGGGGTCGAGTGGCATGTGAAAGCTCCATCCGGTACTGCAGAGGAAGCATCGCCTGCAGCTCTGCACGCGCCCTAATGGCTGGGCACTGAAGCTCCAACTATGATCAAAAGTGATTTCTGCAGGATTGTCAGAAAGTGGGAAATCACTACAACAGCCAACCTGAACAGCTGTGCCTAGGGGATATATACTGCAACGTTAGGAATTGGAAAACATTGTTCGAAAATGCAAAGGGATGAATGTACTACCAGTGACTTACCAGGCAAATAAGGAAGAGCGCAGAAGTAGAGAAGCATCTCTTGAATTCAAATGTAAGGGCAACACCACCAAAGGGAACTTTTACCACACGACTTGTCATAGTTTTAAAATGCAGCAATGCTGGCTAAAAATGACACAGGCACTCCGGGTGGTAAAAGGGTTGCCTGAAATAGAGTCCAGGGTGATCCGGCTAGGACCCTGAGAACACCTGGAAGCCACCAGATACACCGAGTTCTTTTTAAGTGCTGGCAGCATAGTGCTCCCACAAGACGTTGAAACAAGCTAACCCCCAGTGTGTCGGTCTAAAGGGTACACATAAACAGGGTGACGCTCGTGGACGAGGTGCTCTTCCGCAAAATGGGGTGCCCAGAGAAGTTCCCTGCAATGTGGGGACGATGTGGAGGCCAGTGTCACTATGGGAAGACAGTGTATTGGCTATTGAAAGAGTTCTGTGGATGGCTTCAAGGGAAGGGTGTGCAGGAAAGTGGAAGCGACATTTTGTCCAAACAAAATACTGCGATTGCATCCAGGTATCGCAAGCAGCCTTGTACTATGGAGAAGAAATTCAAAAACAAAGCTGTGTTCCAGGGTGCAGGTGGACAGACATCATTATCTCCGGGTTCTGTTTTACATTCATTACTGTTACTGTGCCTGATGAGATTTCACTAAGAATATGTTATGAAAACTCATTTAAAATTAAAAAAGAGCGCCACTCCTGCCACCTTTTAACTTTACAATGTTATTGTTTATTCTTCACCCCGCCTCGATCCCCCGCTCCCTCATGATGCTATTTTGTGGGTTTGCCTTTGTATATGGGTCTCACATTCGGACAATATTACCTGTTCAGAGAAATGATCAATCAAAACATTTTGGGCACAAAAAATAATCGGTAAAATGAGGAATCTGATTGATCCATGTAAGGATATTGGAATATCATCTACCTGTCATACATAGCAGAATTACTAATGAATCTGCAGGCGGTAGTTTAGGCTGATGTATATCTTTTTTTACATTATTTTGTATTTGTTTGGCTGATAAAATCAACCTTTCAAATTTACATACATGTCACAAATTACATTTTAAAACAGCAAAATACATATTACATATTACATACATAATTACACATTTTCATAATTATCTTAAAATCATTTAAAATCAATGGTGTTTGCATCTACTGCATTTCATATAAAGAAAAGTATTTTATTTATCATCTACCTCCAATCGCGGTAGTGCCTGCTCAAGAAATTGTACTATTGCGATTCTCACAGCTAATTGCGTACTAGCAAAGAGATTCTGCCATATTTCATCCGTACCAACGGGCCTATTAAATTTAATTAGCCTTCTGAAATACAATTCTCTTTGCAGTACCAATCCCACGCAATCAACAATGATATGCTTGAATGTTTCTTTTTGTAATAAGTCCTCACAAAATCGACAAAAATGTGACTCTTTGGGTATCAAACCTCGTCTTGCAAGAATATCTCTGGCGTGCCACAAGTTGAGTCTAAAGCCTAAGTACTGTATCCTTATTTTGGGTGATGGGCATTTCTCCAAATAATCTGACATACTTCGCAATCTCTTGTGGCCAAATAGAGAGGTATCAAAATCTTTGTAAGTCAAAATATTTTCTCTGTTTCGAATCCAATCATGTTGGTACAATTTCAATTTGGCCCGATTGGGATTTTCTAATAAAAGGTTTACAGATATATCCGCATCTGATAAAGCATTCAATGTACTGTCTCGCCATTTTACTGGAAATGATTGCTTATATGTGACCAAATGGCGAGCCATCACGCTCGGTATATTTTGTTGTTCCAGGCCTAGCAGACACTTCCGTAATAGACTACACATCTTCCACAATATATGAACTGATAGTGATAGCAAACCTAGTTCAAAATGCAAAATGGGCAGCAGCATGCATTTTGGTAATTTCAGAATACACTTCCAGACTACAGCCTATAACAAAATTGGTATAACTTTCTGCTGTTAGAACAGCATTATATGTTTACAAGAACATTTTCCATATCTAAATAGCAGAATTTTAGCTTGTGATAGCAAGGTTGACAACTTGCAATCAAGGTTCTGCTCATAGATGGTATCAGACATAGAATAATGTATTATCATACCAAGATATTTATCCTCTGTCACAACGGTTAGTTCAACATTTTGTAAGGTCATCAAAATGTGCTGGCTTGTGTTTGGTTGTTACTTGGACATCTACGTACTTGTGCTTTCTCTAGATTAATTATCAAATGATTGTCTTGCTCATACTTCGCTGATGTATATATATGTACGTATAAAGTGTACATTGAAGTCAGCATATGAATTGTTTGCAGTTATGATATATACTGTATACACAGGGTAGTGTTGTGATACGAAAGAGCCTTCATAATTAGGTCGTTTACTACGGGTTTATAATTAAAAAACGAGTCCCCTGTATCAGAACTCCCTGCATCTCTCAGTAGGTGCTCACAGGCAGTGCACAGGGGACTAGGGCAGCTCCACTAGAATGCGTGGGCAGAACAAAAAGGCATATACCCAAGGTGCTAGGGAAATCAAAAATAAACACCTTTGCAGCATTCTGGATTCACATAGAGCCATGTGGACAATGCAAATTGGAGATCCTTCAGCAAAGCGGAAATGGGGAAGCTTGGAAGAAGAACTAGACTAATCTAATCCTAAAATTAGACATTTTAGACCGGAGTTTTATTAAGCTGGGTGTAAAGAATAGCACATGCATTATTGAGAGTGGATGAGGAGCTCTGAAGCAATGCTCTGTTTTCCCCAAAACACAGCTGCTTATGGCAAACGCAAGAAAGAGACTTAAGAATGCCTGGCCTATCCTTTTGGGTTTGGAACCAGATTGGAAACTCTTTATCACTCATTGGACGGTCGGGTGATATTAGTGAGATCACATGCATTGAAAACACATCACAAAGTGGTATCTCTTAGCCTCTGACACCAATGACACCACCAGAAGTAGTGTAAAGGGAACATTGACATCAATCACACACCAAAGAGTGATGTAATTTACTCTTGCATACAATGCACATAGCAAAAGGTTTCACATGTGCCATACTTGCCATCATATTCCAGGGGCAGCTTCAAATGCCTCTGTTATGCCATACAAGGCCTGTTAAAGGCTTGTGTTAATGGTATAGTCACTGCATGTAAAGTACACCCTTGCACGTGCAGCTGTTGCCGCAGTATGCCAAATACTGTCTCAAATGCACTTCCTGTGCTTTGAAGCAGGTACACTGCAATTTTGGTGCATTATAAAACTTCAAACTAAAATAAAATAAATGCTTCAGTGATGTCATCAAATGCTAGGTAATGTCTCAGCTGACAGATATAGTGATAATCTGTTAGGTACAGCCTGACATGTGCAGGTGGTCCCATCATATTCCAAATGCTGCTTGAAATAAATGAGCAATGGCATGCAATCCCCCTCACCTCCTCATATGCCTAGCACTGCCGGCATCCATAAGCTGCATCCTTGCAGGTGGGGATTCTCCAATCAAGTGCCACGTGCAGCCTCAAATGCCCCTGCAATGCCGTCTAATGCAGGCTGATGCTCCATGTACATGGTTTAGTCACAGTATGTAAGGCGCATCCTTGCATATGCCAAGTGCAGTTCTAACTGAAGAAGTAATGCAATGTAATGGCAGTGAAGGCCTCTTATGCATGGTGTAGTCACCATATGTAATATACATCCTCTAATGCACAGGTGCTGTCATCATATTCCAAGTGCAGCCTCAAATGTATCTGTGATGCCAGTTAATTCCTAATATTAACTCTGTACTCAACGTGTATTAGGTATAACTCACATGTCCAAGTTTGCCACCTCTTCCCCATTGCACCTGGGCCTCCCCGACACTAGCCTGTAAAGGTGAATATAGGCCGCTCCAGCAACGTGCTTCTTCTGTTTCTTTGTTTGTTTATTTGATAATGCGCTCCAAGCCCTTGGGCAGCTGGGCGCAACAATACAAGTAGACTCGAAACTTAGTTACAGTGCCTGACACAGGCTATTACTGTATTATTACTATCTATCTATCTATTACTATATGCCGGTGTCGCCTCTTCGCGCCCACACTACATCAGTAAATTCCTACTAATGCTGTCAGGGTGGGAAGAGAATATCCAGCCCTTGTCCCTTCCCTAGCTCCTCAGCATGCCGCCATTAGGAAGTGGCTCAGGGACTGAGGGAGGGACATGGGGTGAAAACCTCATAAAGTAAGCACGATTCTAGAGCCATCACAATGCTACCTACCTCTGCAATCCCTGAGCCAGATGTTGCCTGGGCAGTGCCACTGGCCTCAGAGAATGACTGCGAGCCAGATGGGGGCCAGTGGGTGTTTCTTTTGAAAAACCTGCATTAGAAAATAGATAACGTTGTCCCCCGCTCCCACCTTTACTTATGAATAGAACAATTCTAATAGAATCGTTGCTTTTTTGTAATGGAGACAGGAGAGAATCGATGCAACATACTCCCACAGAGATCCACATGGGACATTAGTTAAAGCAAAACATGAAAATAGGCTCAAAAACGGGCTCAAAAAGGCTCAAAAACGGTTGCAATGGTCTCTGTGCCTGACCCAAAATAGGATGAACTTTTAGACTTCCATTATCTTCAATTGGAATGATAACAATATGTGTGTGTGCGAGTGTACTGACCAATGAGGAAACGTCCTTTGTCCGCTAATAAAATAAAATAAATAATAAACTAATAAATAATTAAATAATAAAAATAAACAACCCCTTAATAAACAGATACATAAAACAGTATAATGCTAGTATACTGGTAAATGGGTTCACAATGATAGTTGAGGCTTGACTTGGCCTTCACCCTCCAAGTCCAGATTGCAGGGCATGCTCTTTCACAAAGATAGGCACTGAAGACTAAACTTCCTTACATCTAGCTCTCTAGGCGATTCTATCTTTAAATAAATAGTTAACTGTATTCAGAGTTATCTGGATCCCCAGTGGCCACCTTCCATATTCTTGGAATCTGAACATGCTGGGGCATGCTGAGACCGGTTAACCTGAACCAACTATCCAGGCAAAGAAATATCCTTATGCTTTGAAGATGCGAGTGTGAGCCCAGGGCATCCACATCCATCAACCCTCTGGGAGTAATTGCCTCTGGCTCGGCCACCTGATATAGAAGGATTTAGGGTTTCTCTAACTCGCCACACATCCCACTCAAGCCTCTTCTTCTTTCTGCATCACTTGCCCTACCGTGTGGCCGTTGTGGTGTCACATGGCTCTCATATTGGCAATAGCTTCCATGCAAGAATTCAGGTTGGAAACATTTAGAACACAGACGACCGTGGTTTATTTTCTTCAGTTCTAAAACTCCGGGCCTTATTGCACATATGATAGGAATGGTAGAACATGTGGATTCATAAATACCCACTCATAATTAAGTAGTATTTAAAAAAAGGAGATATTTACATGTAACTTTTGTATCATTAAGTCTCCAGCCATTGTCAGGCATTCTGCATTGCATTGGTGTGTGACCATCCCCCAGGGCTCACAAACACAAGATATAAGGAGTAAGATGGATTTCCAGGAAAGCACCTGGGCCTTCTTGCATATTTCCTACGTCTGTGCTGAGCTGTGTTTCTCTGTCTTATGATGCTCTGCAGGATTGCTCTACCGTGTGTCCGTGCTACGCCAACGGGGTATCCTTGCCAGAGCCTGCTGGCAAAGGACTGCACTACAAGGAGGTCAATACACTGAAACATGCATCACTCAGAGGCATCGAATGGGCTTTTATGGGCAGGTAGCACCTGCATTATGGTTGCCATGGAGGTTACAGCCTGTTGCTATAGCAGGTTATTGAAGAGCTGCTAAACCAATGTAGGCAAGTGGTGCAAAGGTGAAACTTGTGGTGATTTTTCAACGGATCAGAACCATGTAATCACACAGTACTTCAAATTATTGTACCACACAAGCTGCATAAGTCCCCAATCAAAATCGGGCTGTCACACCTACATAGGGAGAGACAGGTTGGTCCTCCAGGTAAATATTGAAGTGCGTAAGCATTAAAAAAAAGATCAGTATTAGCCCTTTCTACGTGGTTTAGCACTCTGATTTTCAAATACTTAAAGAACGCAGTTTACATAAACATATTTCATTCATGTCCACCGTAAAATAGGGTCGTGGGTACCCGTGACATCAGTGAGATGCCAGCCAAGTTCACCTGCTATGGAGAGTTAGAGCAAACTTTCTTCTCATGTACTGCTTAGTTGGGCCCCATAAGCAGTAGCGTGCAGCCGTCCTCCCAGAAGCAGACCCAGCCTGTTTCCGAGAGGCAGAAAACCCAATTGCAATCCTCAGACATTCACTTTATTCTGTAGCATTCGCTCATTAGAGGACAGTTGTTTTTCGTCATAGGATTTCGTCAAGGTCGCTTAAATGCCTCACACATGGGCCTCATTACAAGTTGGACGGAGCAGTAAAACTGCGTTGTAACGCTATTAGAGCCGCATTACCAGAGTCGTATTGGCCCATCTGCCACTCGGCCCGTGGGTGGGCCGAAACCATGTGCAGTCCCTGGTGGCCAGTTTCTGCCCACGCCTGGGCCAGTTTAAACAAACAAAAAGCACCCACAACAGCATAATTCAGCATAAAACAGAAGTTACCTTGCTTTGATGATTGATTTGCATGCATAATGTGTTTATCATAAATTACGATGCATGCATCATTCACATGCTGCTGCAGTATGTGGCCAACTTTGCACCAGACCTGCAAATGAACTTAACTGGTCTGATGTTAAATCTCAGCTACTCAGTTACCAGTTTAAATCTCAGTTACCAGTTTAATGGTATCCACTAGAGAATAATTGCTCATTTTACTATTGCCGACATGATAGCTAAATTGGTTGAGTGCTCACTGCTGCGATGTGTGTGTGTGTGCTCTGCAGGTTCGAATACCAGTAAGGCTATCTCAGCCTTTCATCCTTCTGAGGTCGATAAAGTAGTACTAACACAGGTTGGGTGATAATGTGTGCATATTTGTTATATGAAAAAGCTTTAGCATAAGTGCTATTCAATAACATATTATCATTAGGCCTTGGACGTCTGCTTGAATTCACAGTAATTTGACAATATGGATCCATACACACAGATATGAATGGTACATATGGTGATCCATTCTTGTATGAAATGTATATCACATTAGTGAAATCATAACTGTATTTTTCGCAGTGTACTTAGGAACAATGCTATTTGATGCCACTTCCTGTTTTGTCAAGGGATGAAAGGTCATGTTTCATCGCTTACCGGGATGTCACTTTCGGGTGGAGTCAAATGACATCACTTCCGGTAATGTCATCAGAGGTCAAGGGTCGTGAGGCGAGGGCTGGGCCACTTTTTGAGGTGAGGGGTGGGCTACTTTTTCTTGGGTGTCCGGGCCTATTTCTTGTCCCAGTCCGACCGTGCGCATTACCGCTCTGCCCAACTATAAATTGGGCGGAAAGTCAACAGATTTACCACCAGCTCAGAACTGGAGGTAAATCTGCTGACTTTCCACCCATTTTTGGCACAATTACTGCGGCGCTATTAGCAATGCAATCATTGCACTGGAAATTCTGCATTGGGTCCAATGGACCCAATATGAATGGGGACATTCCGCCCCACCAGAAATCAGAATCCGGGGCTAATAGCACTGGACCAAGTTTTGGTAACGCTATTTGCATTGGGCGGTATCCCGGCAGATTTACCAGCGGTATCCCGCCCACTCGTGATGAGGCCAATGGTGTCTTCGCACACTGAACGATAGACACAGGTAGCTCACAATCAATTTACAACAAAGGCTCATTGTATAAGCGGATCATGTTGAGCTATTCTTGATTCCCGGAGCAGCACAAGTCGGTTTATCTTGCATGTTCACATCATAATCCTATTGTCTAAAATAGACCAGAACTTCAGCAGAGTTACTCTCAGGGAAAATACACGACGAAGGCAGCAATGTGCTCCCCTATAACTAGGCGCAGGCATTTCAAGTGTGCTGCTGTGCTTAATGAACACAGTAATGTGACTGACATCTAAGTATAGGTGCATACAACCTTCAATTCTTTCATTTTTTTTAATATTCATGTGGGAAAAAAGATGTCAATGAAAGGTTCTGAAAAACAGCTGTTTTAAATTACGTGATGCCTGGATGGCAACTCACTAAAAAGCCATGCCAGCAGAAGTGGCCCCATGTTCCCAAAGACATCCCAAGAAGTAACATGACATGACATTGACCCATAGAATATCACAGGAAATAATGTCACAGCCCCGTTGAACCTCACTATATCACAGGAAGGCATATCAATAACGTAAACTAAAACTCCAACATGAGTAAGACTATTAAACCAACATAACACATGCTATGTTAGTACTGGCTTGATATGTCAAGGGCACAGCTTGGTGTGCCATGGCACACCTAGCAGGGCAGGCTTCAAATTGCCTTCATATGCATGCACAGCCTCATATTGCTAGTTACTACAATCATATGCTACCTATGATGTCACATGCTGGGGTTAGACAGTATAGGCACAACAGAGCTTCAGATACCCAGATGCTAAGCCACCTTTAGACTCAACGCCAGGAGTAGTCATTACATGCAAAGTCACATTCCCATGGGTTGGCATTACATTTCACATGCAAACTAAAATGCCATCTTACGCAAGTAAAGCCAAGTCCATTATACCCAGTTAGCACATCCCGGCCATAGTGTAGGATGGACACCATGACCAGAATCCAATATGGCTATTGTGAACCATGGCCAAAGGGAGTCAGTTTTGTCAGCTGTGCGGCTAGATTGCACAATGCCCAGTTACCTTTGGAATGTCAGAATCTATTATGCACATTTCGCACAGCAATACCAGAACATTATCTGTTGAGTTAGAACATTAAGGCTGCATACGGATTTACACAGTTAGAATAGATCGGTCTGATCACATTATGTCGAGCTAGAAGCATGGCTGATTTCCCCACCTCGACAGCGCAGTGATTTAGGGTTGTTTTACTGCGGCTGAAATGTCCGCGACGGAAATGACCGCATGAGAAATGTACACTATACATAAATGTACGTACATTTCTCATGCGAACCCCTGCCCACACCCCCGCCCACACCATAAACATACCCTCATCCCCCTGCTTCCCTGCGACGCTGGTTCCCTTTCACTTCCGTGATCGGGAAGCAGCGCCACATGGTCATTTTGTTGTTTTCTTTTTCTTCTTTTGAGCGGGTCAGCTGCAGGGCTGTCCCCCGTAACTCCCGCTCACTACACCATATAGCATAGTGATCAGGGTCTTGCAGGGTACACCCCCCAAGCCTCTGCAGCCTTTTTTATTTTTTACCAACCCCACCAAAACACCTAATGTACATACCACAAAAAGTTCGAACCTTTGGTAATTCAAACTATTTGTGGTATATATATCAGATCTTTTGGTGGGGTAGGTAATTGGATTCGGTAATTTTATCTGAATCCCAGCGCAGTGAATGCTGATTCTTTTATTACCATGTTCCGAAGTAGGCATGATCCATTAAATGCCCAGTACACATACGTAGGGATCATTCTAAGTGTGCACGGAATGCAGACAAAAAGGTCAGTCTTCATTATTCCCCATGTGCACAACATGGCGACATTCCATTATCCCAAGCTGGCAGTGTAAGGCCAGGTTGCATTATGCCCAGTTAGCATATGGTAGATTCACTCCCGCTCATTAACCGCATACCACTCCCTGAAAGTGTCAATCGAGCATTTGAATAGACAACAGTGATTTTGTCCCTGGGGCAAATCCAGCCAAAACAGGCTGGCTGTGGGCGATCATGGTCAGAAGGCTGAATGGCTGGTCGTGGCTGAAGGGCTGGTCGTGGGGGTCATGGTCAGAAGGCTGAAGGGCTGGTCGTGGGCGGTCATGGTCAGAAGGCTGAAGGGCTGGTCGTGGGAGGTCATGGTCAGAAGGCTGAATGGATGGTCGTGGGCGGTCATGGTCAGAAGGCTGAATGGCTGGTCGTGGGCGGTCATGGTCAGAAGGCTGAAGGGCTGGTCGTGGGTGGTCATGGTCAGAAGGCTGAAGGGCTGGTCGTGGGTGGTTAGGGTCAGAAGGCTGAAGGGCTGGTCGTGGGCGGTCATAGTCAGAAGGGTGAAGGGCTGGTCGTGGGTGATCATGGTCAGAAGGCTGAAGGGCTGGTCATGGGCGGTCATGGTTAGAAGGCTGAAGAGCTGGTCGTGGGCGGTCATGGTCAGAAGGCTGAAGGGCTGGTCGTGGGCGGTCAGGGTCAGAAGGCTGAAGGGCTGGTCGTGGGCGGTCATAGTCAGAAGGCTGAAGGGCTGGTCGTGGGTGATCATGGTCAGAAGGCTGAAGGGCTGGTCGTGGGCGATCATGGTCAGAAGGCTGAAGGGCTGGTCGTGGGCGGTCAGGGTTAGAAGGCTGAAGGGCATGTCGTTGGTGATCATTGTCAGAAGGCTGAATGACTTCGAAGTGCTCCACTTTGGAAACATAGCTCTTGCACTGTTGATCATTGCCGGTGTTTTCTCCTGCTCCACTAGGAAGCTTTAAGGTCAAGCCAGAGACAGATTGTTGGTTGCTGTGGCACCACGTTCAGCTTACTGGTTGGCACGATATATTTATACCAAAGCGACAAACGTGTGGCCAGCAGCCTCTCTCAATTAATCATGTGTGTCCCTGTTCACGTAGTCCTCATATCTTTGAATGCTTCAGAGAATTGCATTTCAAGCAAGCAGCTGATTGCATGCTACATGTTTTCTTGTTAGCCAAAATCACCATTTATTAGCACAATTCAGCACATTCTACCCTTTAAGCGTCCCTAGTGCAGCCACGTATACGTCAGGGCACAATGTGTGCGTCTACGCTCTGGCTCATTCAGTTTGCATACTCTCACAGGTGGCTTTAAACAGTGCTTCATTTGTAGTAAAATAAGTGATTGGGCGCAACATCTTTTTAGAACACCTGGGACACATCAAGGTGGGTAACTTCCAGCCCCCTATTGCCACCACCGGGGGGTGGGCACCCCAGAGTGTCTGCATATTTGAGATGAAAGCTGCAAATACCACTGGGTGATGGATGCACTACCCATGGCAGGTGTGCAATATTCACATACCCGTCAACATAAAAAAACATAACATACAGTTTAAGGCACATTTTTGACTGATTCTTTAAATACATCATTGTTAAAATTTTGCTTGGATCCTATGGAACATTGTGACCATCTATCCACACTATCCTATGGTAAATGAAATGACAACGGCAGGAAAAAATCAACCCTGAACTGATGAACTTGTCTTTCAAATGCTGCAGCAAAATATTTGTGTATAGGCGGACACTCAGGGCAGACACTCATCTTAAGTCGTGGCCGTTTGCCTGGCCATGCCAATGTTTTAGTGCTGTTGGCTGTTGACTGTCCTCTTGTTGTCAACCCAAACCTACTGTGGTAATGTTGCTGGTTATAACAGTAGTGGCACTGCATCAATGATATGACTGAAACAAGGTGTGGGCACGCCAGCACAAGCAGTCAGCATTGTGACCATCCTACTCATTTGTTATCCATGAAAATGGATAAGTAGCATTGTCTTCCCCACGTGTCATTAGGTTCATGAATAGCAATGAGCCAGCCTAGGATGAAGAGATGTGTCCAATGCACACTGTTGTTGCTTGTTGTGTGACAACTACTGAATGAGAGTTAAAATAATAAACTTGGCAAAGCTACTCCTCACTGAAGAGGCCCAACAAGGCCGAAACATGTTCGGGGATGCTTGTGGCCTTGTGCAGAAGGGATTTGACCAAGCAGTTCGGGATGGACTGCCCTTTTTGGGGTGTGGACAAGCTTGATTTGCATCTGGTCTTTCCCCTTTTGTAATGGCTTGGCAGGCAAAGAGCGGTGGTCTGGAGGGTTGCCCAGAGCAATGACAGAGGTTATTAATTCTAAACCTTCCAGCCATCACACCTTTTGTTTTGCTATAGTCACCGCGAGTGGGACGAGTATGCCAAGACGTGGGTCCTGTGCCTGCTGGACCTAGAGACCCAAGATACTCCTCACTGATGAGGCCCAACAAGGTCAAAATATGTTCAGGGATACTTGTTGCCTCATGAAGAAGGAATGTGACCAAGCAGTTTGGGCTGGACTGCCCTTTTTGGGGTGGGCGCAAGCCTGATTTGCATCTGGTCTTTCCCCTTTCATAAGGCTTGGCAGGTGACTAACGTTGGTCAGGGGGTTGCACAGAGCAATGACAAAGGTTGAGAATAATTCTATTGTTGGAGGATGCTTGTGGTCTCATGCAGAAGGGATGTGACCAAGCAGTGCGGTCTGGACTGCCCCTTTTGGGGTGGGACCAAGCCGGATTTGCATATGGTCTTTTCCCTTTTGAAATTACTTGGCAGGTGAAGAATGATGGTCTTGAATGTTTCACAGAGCAATGACAGGTTAAAATTAATTCTAAACCTTCCAACGATCTCACCTTTTGTTTTGCTGTAGTCACCCACAGTGTGACAGGTGTGCCCAGACGTGGATCCCTTGACTGCTGGGTGTAGAGACCCAAGCTATTCATCACTGATGAGGCCCAACAAGGCCAAAACATGTTTGGGGATGCTTGTGGTCTCATGCAGAAGGGATGTGACCAACCAGTGTCGTCTGGACTGTCCCTTTTGGGGTGGGACCAGGCCAGATTTGTATATGGTCTTTTAACTTTTGTAATGACTTGGCAGGTGAAGAATGATGGTCTGAAGGGTTGCCCAGAGCAGTGACAGAGGTTAGGATTAATTCTAAACCTTCCAGCCATCACAACCTTTGTTTTTCTGTCTTCTCTCAACCACCATGTCGGCTCCCCCGACCCTAGCCCAGGAATCCCTAACACTCACTACATTCCCATGACTTGTAATGCCTGCTCAAAACGAGGGCCTAAATGATTCTGCCTTTTCTATCTCTCCCCCTTTGGGAATTACTGAGTGTCTAAAATGCCAAAGGATTCTATAATTAAAATTCAAGATATATGTCATTCATATGTTATCCAACTTGTCTAACTCCCCACCCTCATTGTCACTATCTTACACACACAATGTTCTTCCTAATTCAACGTCACTCTGTTCTTCTACCTCTATTTCCACTCTCCTCCTCCTTGCTATCACCCTCTATTGCTCTCCTTCTTTCCCTCCTTATTCTCTTTCTTCGCCCTTCATTCTTCACCCTTTATCTCCACTCTTCTCTCGCCTTGGTCTTACTAGGCTCTCTCCCTGTCTCCACTTCCTGTTCTTCTCTTACTGATCTCTCCATTCGCTCTCACAAACTCCTTCCCCTCTCTCTCTCTCTCTCTCTCTTTCTCTCTCTCTCTCTTCCCTTTAGCTGTCTACTACCTTGCTCCTTTCTACTCGCCAACCTTCACACTACAATTACCACCTCCTCTCTCCTTTCCTTTTCCAATCTACACAGTTCGCATTCACCCTTCCACGCTATATCACTCCTCCCTTCTACTCGTACACTCTCCTCTCTCTCTCTTTTTATACTTCCCTCACCAGTCACTCACACATCCTTCACACACCACACATCTAAAATGGGTACCACTCCATCTCTCACACAATACTTCACCTGCACTCTCCAACACTACCACCATCTCCTTTGTATGCCTCTTCACCTTCCGCTCTCCTCCCCTAACAACTCTCATACATCTTTTATACCCCAGTTTATCCTGCTTTCATCCACCCTCTGGCCCCCGCGGCTCTCACTGACTTCTCTTTTCACCTGTTTCTGTAGGCCAATCTTGTCTCACTCTTTCCCAGGGTGTTGGAAATGTGGTAAATAAGTTCCAAAATGTTGGTTAAGCCCCACCTCCTTTTCACTGTCCAGCATAGCTCCTTTGTTGTATCGAGAGGCAATTTCATCAGTTAAGAAAGCCCCTTTTACTTCTTTTGTGGGCGATGCTGCTTGAGGAGCTGAGAATGCCTTGTTGGGTTCAGTTTCCAACGAGTGTCCCATAACAGTTCTACAGGCCTCATTACTTCAGTGTGGGTCAGCCTTCTGCCAGGTAGAGATGTTCTGGGATTATTATTCCTGAAAAAGGGGAACAAGACATATAGCCATCAAGCAGGCTGTCAGGTACTGCAGAGGGAACAGCAGTACCAATGCTTTCATGCCACATAAACCTCTGAGTGGAGCTGTCGACTGGGGTCCCTTTCAACTCATTTACTTGACCTCTTGGGTAGGTCAGGCTCTGAAAATGCCTTGGTAGGTTGCCTATCCCAGGTTTAGAGGGGTCACTGCTCTCCTCTGACAGGTTTATGGCCCTGACTCTGTCACATTAACTTGTTGTCATGATGCCCGCTCCCGGGGAGCCGGTTCAAGCCCTGCGTCCCCAAAAGCGGACATCCAGTCCCCAAGGAAGGACCCAGCAACCCCATATAGGGGCCCTTTGGACAGTGTCCTGGCGCCAGGCTCATAAAAGACATCAGTCCTGGCGCCATAGGCGCCAGGCTCATTATGGATGTGCTTGGGTGCACTTACCTGATGCAGACCATGCTGCAGGATCCCGGCCTCCTTGAGGCCTGAAAGGAACTACTTTACCTGTGGGACTAATTTACCATCCGGGCGTGGTCGGGGAAGGATACATACCTGATTGGAGGAAGGATACATACCTGGAACTTCTTCCAAGGCTATTTAAACCCCACCCGAACAGCCACATGTGCTTCGCGTTGTTCTGCATCTAGCAGCTGGACGCTCACCGTGTCTGCTCCTGCATCCTGACTTCTACCATGCCTGCCAGCATCCTGGATCACCTGCAAAGGAAGAGAAGAAGAGAACAGAAGAAGGAAAAGTCCTTACCTGCTAAATCCGCATCCCGGAGACATCTCGCCGACAATCCTGAAAAGGAAGACTTTTATTTAAAAGCTCATTGCGTCGATCGCTGCAGCGCCGCATTCCACTCACCTTTACTGGGCGCCTCCATGTTCAGCAGCGATCATCCGGATTCGAGTCACGCCCCAGCGCCTAGGGAGAAAAAGACCAGAACAAAAGGTGAGAGAGAGAAGGGAATAAGGAAAGCTAAATCTCCATGTTAAGACTTACCTGTTGATTCATTCCCTCTTCATTTCGGGTCCGCGCCGCATCCTGGCATTTCCGGACCCCGGCCCCTAAGGGGAAAAAGAGACATCAGCGTTAATGAGCGAATGAAAAGACATTACCAAAAAACGCTCATTAAAGACTTACCTGATTTCTACAAGGATTTCACCTCTCATCTCGGGTCGGTGCCTGTTCCCCGGCATTCCGTACCCCGGCCCCTATGGGGAAAAAGACACTAGCATTAGTACATTAATGCATGGACATAAGGGGAACCTCTTATCAAAAAACTTACCTGGAAGCCAAGCAAGTTTGGTTCTCACCAATCCGAAAATCCAGTGAAGTAACTGGATACCAACGCGCCCCTGCATCAGAAGCAGGATGGAGAGCTCGTCCCTCCAGACCCTAAGGTGAGACGCTACGAGGAATCACAGAAGGGTTTCAAGGAGGGTCAGAGGGGAAAGTGGGAGGCCGATTGCATTACCCCGCAGACAGTTAATCCCCTATTTACGCCTACAGAAGGATACTTCTGCGAGCCAGGCAAGCCAGATTTGGGGGCCCGTCCAGTCCGTCTTCCGAACCCTGCGCATCACCTTAGAAGAGGTCACAGCAGCGCGAACCAGGCCAGTGCCTCTGTGGTTGTCAGGTGAGCGTTACACTTGTGCACTCCAAACGGATTGCGGTTTTAATTCATTTGCACACATCGTGGTTTGAACGTGTTGAACCACGTATGTGCCATTTACCAAAACTATAAGATCCTGAAGAATTTCTGGCATTAAAAATTATCTGAGATAGCCAAAGCATAAGTCATAAGTCGACCGGCTTCAAGTTAAATGTTCATTATTTATTTTGTGAAAGTTGGGTGTTCCTACATCGACAATGGAAATATATAAACATGGTTTTGATAATGTATCGATGACACAAGTTGTGTCAAGTAAATAATGTATAGATCACCATCATAATTCATGTATATTATTCTTGTATTTATTGTATTTTTTGATGATCATGTAATTTAGGTCATGTTATGTCAATTTTTCAGATGTTATGATTGATTTATTCATTCATTGGGTTTGTAAATATTTCTCTGCAGTTGCTGCAGTTTGTACAATGTGTGTTTAATGTGTTTTTAAATTTGCTGATTTATAACATTTTGTCTTGCTACGGTTTTGAGCTTTTATTTTTCCAATTTGTGTTGTGTAATTTGCAATTTACACAACACAACTTCAAAAGCTACCGCAAACATAAATACAATGTTTTTAATGCTGCGGTTTTATTTCTAAGTTTTCCGGGCTCCTCCAGCCCGGAAAACTTAGAAAAGAAAACGCAGCTAGTGCTTATTTTTTTTTAAATAAATAGCCCTTACCGAGATTCAGCTGCAGCTTTTCTGCCTGTTGTCTCCGGTCTGCGTCCTCTGAGTCCTGGCACCAATGAAAGAAAAGCCACCCAGTGGTAGCTTTTGTTTACTACAGCTGGCGGGCTTTTCCTTCATTAGTGCCGCAAAAGCAAGCACAGGCGGGCATCCATTTCACAAAATGGATGCCCCCATGAGCTTCCTTTTTAAAATTTTGAGTTTCATTTTGTCAAAATTTTACATAGGGACTTAAAAAATAAGTGCCAATCGATTTTTTTTATTATTGCCCAGCTTTTTTTGCAATAAAAATGTTTGGGCGAACCATTCCTTTAACCAGGTCCTCACCCTGTTCTACACACTGACTCAGTGCATCCTCAGTTACTCGTTGATTGCATGTCTGCCTGCTCACCATCTTATTCCCTCTGTTCCTCCTCTGCACTCAACCACACTGTCCCATGCTGCTCCTTGTGACTTCTATTGCTTCCACTTTTCCCCAAACTCACCACGCTCCATTGAAACACACTACCCATAACTACCAAAGCCAGACAACTGCAAATCTCTTCAAAGCTAGGTTTAAAGATTACGTTCAAAGGCAGAGCTTCCTGCACCCCATCCCTCATGTTCCCTGACCTCACCTCTCCCTACAGTGCCACATAATAATGTAATGTTGAATATTTGCATAGTACTCCTCTTAAGTTTGAAGCACTTTCTCCTACATTAACTATCCCTTTGTAAATCATCAGTTTCATATGCTCATTTATTATATTTCTCTCTGGTTTTTGTCCAATCTATTCATACCCTCAAACTGGCTCAGCACTTTCTTACATCCTTGTGCTATTGGACAGGAACCATTTTGGCGATTGCCTCCCCCATCTGTAAACTTGTTATTGCAAGTCATTTCTCATCAAAACTATCATGCCGGTCCTTCAAATAAAATACCAGTACAGTGCTCCTTACTAGAAAATATAAAATCGCCTTATTAACAACACTAGTAAAAAAAGCCCCAACTTGTTTTGAGTTTCCAACAGTTAAAGAATCATTTGGGCACAAATACCTCATGCTTTATGCCTAAACATAGAACTTCGACTTAAACTCACAGAAGACATACTTAAGGATGCTGACTACAGCCAGTACACTCTGGTGTTCCTTTTGGGCATGTCAGTGACCTTTCATACTGTAAATAATAACCTCCTTCTCTCTCAATTGACATTTGTTTGGTCAGCTGCTGGATTGGTTTGCCATCTAGTTTGCTAGCTTATTGGCCAAGCGTGAATCATAGGTTGGACTAGGTGATTTTCAATCTCCTTCTCAGGTCTCCACTTGTGGGATCCCTCTGGGGTCAGCCTTATCGCCAGCCCTATTCAGCACCTACATGACTTCTCTGATACAGCTGGTTTGGCCTGTGGAAATAAATCTTCAGCCCCATGCAGTTGATACACAACTTTACATGAGCTGAATTAAACTGTTAGAAAAGGAAGATTCAATGTCAGCCTTGGCTGTCTATAAGAAGAAAGAATTCAAAGTACCTGGCTGCAGCAGGATACTGCTAAAATGAGGCCCTAGTTATCTGCCTTTATGGTAACACAATCAGCTAGCTTTCTGTGGCAATCCTGTAACCTATATTTGGGGAAAGTACCCCTGTGCAAGACCAAGTTAAAGTTCTAGGGGTCATCTATGCTAATAAACTCACCTTTGAGCCACATATTAAACATGCAGTATAATTGTGTTTTTCTATATCCTTGGACTGTGTGGGATTCTCTATGTCATTCCTAAAGAAAAGCATGCACTTGTGGTAGCCACGACAGTTAATGGCTGTCTTGAAATGTCATTCATGGAGGTGTGAAACTATGCCATATTCATAAGCTCTAGCTATCTTACTATGCTGTGCTATACTTGGCCACTCACGGGAATTGATGCATTGGCCTCTGCTGCAAACAAACTAACAGGGGAGCACTTCCAAGCACCTCTCCATAGAGCTCTCCTAGGCCTGCCTGATATTCCATGCCTGCATGGACAGAACAGCATATGCATTCTAGGCCTTTTATTATGTCCAGGTGGAGATGAGAGTCAGGGAGGGAAGTATCAATCACTTCCTCCCCCTACCTCCATGAATGCAGCACCATGTGACATGGGGCACAAGTTGGGCAACATTGACAAATCTATGGGCAAATATGAGTGGCAAGGGGCCATGGGAAGCATTCAGTAAATCTCAGGGCAATGTGGAAGTTCTATGACAAATGAGAGTGACAAGCCCCAGAAAGAGGGCGTCCTGGATTTCAGGGGTGGTCCCCCCACTGTTGACGGCCAGAGAGGATAGCACCGGCAAATAATTAAAAAAAAGACAAATGAGAGTGACATTCAGTACAACTCATACGAAGGAGTGTCACTTGAAATTATTCAGGGCAATGGGTTGATTCTGGGGCAATACGCGTGATATGGGGCAGAGGCAGAGCTGAAGGCCATGAGTGACATTGGGTCTATGAAATGGACCAGTTCTAGCGGCAAATTTGAGTGACAGAAAGCAAACCCTGTGAAAATAGTCTGTGGGGTGGGAGGTAGGATAAATGGGTGTCAGCATTCATAAATATGGCAAGGAATGACATTAATGGAAAAACCCAAGTCAATAGGCTTGTTCTCAGGCCAAACATCAGTAACATGGTAGAAGTCGTGGTCAGATGGGCTGGTTCTGGGGAAAAAGAGAGTGAAATCGAACAGAGAGTGACTTAGGTCAAGACTTTGGCCAATTAGATATTTTGGGGGCCTGATGAGATTGACATGTGACAACCCCTATGTGTATGGGGGAGTACTGAGGGAAGATGAAGGGGACAAACGAACAGGAGTGGCATAGGGCAAAATGTGGGCTATGGGGGAGTTGCAGAGCCATATGAGAGTCACATGGTGTAACTCACAGGGTAATTAGGTAGTTCAGGGTCAATACGATTGTCATGAGTCAAAACAGGGTAATGAGTGACGCGGGACAAAATTTAGCACAATCAAGCATTTCTGGGAGTAAACTAAATTGACCTCGGCCAAAACTGGCAGAATGGTTCATTTTGCCAATATGTGGTTCAATGGGTTGGTTCTCTGGCTGAATGTGAGCAACATGGGGAAATACTTCGGAGCCTGGTGTAGTTCTGGGGGCAAATGCGAGTGTAATTGAGCAATACGTGATGTAGAGCAAAATGTAAGACAACAGGGCCATTTGGGGTCAAATGAGAGAGAGAAAGGGTGAACATTAGAAATATAGGACAGATCAGGAACAAATAATAGTGGCATCTTGCATTGAGTAACCCAAGCCCCAACTCTGGGCAATGGAGCAGGTTAGTGGGCAAATGAAACTGACCAAGTCCAAAATGTGCGCAATTGGACAGATCTGGAGCAAATGATGATAGCATCAGTCAATTAGTAGTACAGGCCGCAACTTGAGTTAACAAAACAGGTAAAAAAAATCCCATGTCAATGGGGCAGTGCCAGAACGAATGATTTTAACATGTAGTAATTGTGGGGGCAAAAAGTGATATTGATAAAAACAGGAGATAGTAGGGCTGCTCCAGGAAAAGTGAAACGAGTGTGTCATCTGTACGGGTAATTTCTTATTGCTGATGCATAGGTAGGTCGACATGATCAGAAGAAGTACTTAACTGAAATGTGCGATATAAAGGCAGGGCATGTGATATCTAAAGAATTTACCGAAAAATTGAATTCTTTCAGTTTGGGGTGTAGAAGTTCCAAAAGTGAGAGGGTCAAAGAGAATTTGCATAATTTAAGTTTGTTCAAATTAGGCTTGTGCTGTGCACAATATCTTGCTGTCAAACCCGGACAGCCAAAGAATGGAACGTGGCATGGTGTGATGCGGTGTCACTGCTTCAGCTGGAACAGCAAGCTGGCAGACACATTTTGTAATTATTGGAATCTGACCAGCAGATAGACAGTGAGGCCAAGGTACAATGCATTTACATAGTTTATTGGTGTCTTTGTATTGATACTAAAACCATGGCAAATGCTTTATGTTAGGTAGCAAGAAAGAAAAATATGTGTTCAAGGGGAGAAATTATTTGATCAAGGGGAGGAAGGATAGCTCAGGGGTAATGCATTTGTCTTGGAAGGAAGCCAACGCAGCACAACACAGGTTTGAATCCTGATCCCGCACTTAGAAACCACTTGCTGCTATAAAGTGTGTTATAAATGAACAATTAAAAGAAAGGGTCCAAAGCAATAGGAATACCGACCGAGCAAGCATGGAGATCGAATGTATCAGAGAGCAATTGTTTGAAATCTTTACCCAGGTTTAGCATCCACGTACACCCTATCAGACAGTCCCTGAATTAGATTTGCCATAGAGAGTTCTGCCAGATTCCACACAAGGTCCCATACACATGACTTGATTTGATTAAGAATTAATACATTGGCATGCATGTAATTATTTACGGCAAGAAGGCAAGCTTGGTGCTATCTGGTAGTCTTGCCTGAACGCTAGCTTGATTTGTAACGACATATCATCAGTGTAGTTGCAGAATTGTGAGCCAGAGATCCGAATCAAGTATATCAATCGGAGGACATAAATATATTAAATAGAAAAGGTGATGGCACCAATTCCTGGGGAACTCCACAGATAAGTGGGAGGAATGATGATCACAAGGGTGGAAGAGAAATAGCTGACAATGTGTCCCGAGGAAGAATGTCATCCTTTTTAGCCCGGGGTCAGTCACTCTGATCTCATTAAGTCTGTTGAGTAGCGCCACATGATCCACCATATTGAATTTTGCTAAATTCCTGCGCTACCAAACCTCTCATGTCACTTTTGTCCCTCGCTTTCTTAATAACATCAAGGACTGTTAGGAGAATTGCCTTGAGTGTGTCTAAAGCTGGTATGCACATGATCAAGGATATTTTTGGATTCAACATTGTTATGTAGCTCTGCGATCACTCCACTTCTAAAATCGTTTAAGGAAACTCCGGCTGGAATTAGTCTTGTAATTGGGTAGGTCATTTGTATCAACATTAACATTCAGAAAAGCAGTAATGAGTACTCTCTTACGTTGATAGGGCCTGCACCTTGTAGAAGAGAGTTACTGATGATGGCACATGCCAGGATCCAAGTTTGGGGTTAAAATCAGTACCTTTCTGATTCTGATGATGGCCGTAGACTGATCAGCAGTTTTCAGATAGAAATCTACATTTTTTATTGAGTCTGTGATTTTTTTGCCGAAGCATCTGAGGGACTATATTCCTTGTAATTCCACATACAAGAACATTTTCAGTAAGAATATCCTCTATACATGAGAACAATATCACCACCAGTGCCTGTGTTCAGGTTTTGGAAATCAGGATTGTTGGCTGATGGGGTACATTTTCTGATGGTTGATGAGCCAGGATTCCATGATGAATACAAATCCATTATATGACATGGTGCAAAGACTGTAGCAATGGGCTCGTTATGGGAGCAAATTAGAGTGCTATTGGCAGAACATGTGAAAATGGGGATGTTCTGGAAAAGAGGCAAGGACTTAAGAAAATGAGAGGAACATAAGGTAAAACACCGGACAATGTGACAGTTTAGGTATAAATGAGAGTGGCATGGGAAAATGTGTTGAGCAAAACCAAAGACAATGAGATGATTCTCAGGGAAAATGAGTCTGACATTGTGCAAAACTAGGGGCAAAGGTGCTGCTTTGGCAACAGATGGGAGCGGAATTGGTGCAGTATGTGATTAAAAGAGTGACTTGGGATACAAATGTGTGCTACTAGAGCAATTTCTGGAGGAACTAGAATGGCAGTGATCGGAGTAAGTCAGGGCGCAATCAGATAGTTTTGGGGCTAGTAAAAGAGACCTGAAACAAACCTTTATGTAATAAGTGTGGAATTGGGACAATCAGGTGGCAATGGTGCTGTTCTGGGGTTTTCTTCGGCAAGATGCAAAACGGGCATAGTGACAAGGAGCCAATAAATGGACAGTGGGACCTAGAATTTGATCTATTGGGATATTTCACAGGTTCTCAAACAGAACAGCCTCAAAATTGTACCCTACAATTTAACTGTTAAAAGTAACATTTAAAAAATAAATGTATCAGAGGAAGAATCACCCAAACCCCCCTCAGTGGAATATGTTCTGTTGTTTAGAAGTAAGGCGTTGGGACCTGGAAAGAAGAGGGGCAGATCTGATGCTTATTCTAGTGCCAAGGGACCCATTCCTGAGAGGGCTAAAGGGGCTACTGTCACTAAGGAGGCTCATTGAGATTGAATCAGAAAAAGACAACTTTGGATCAAGACTAAATGTGATACAGAGTAATTGAAACCCTGGACACCAACTTTGAAACAAATACAACCTTTGCCTCTGCATCTGGATTTAAATACCAACCATAGAAACGCAGAGGCTGGATGTTCAGGTAAGAAGCAAACAGAACTATTTTAAAGAGACCCCAAATATTTTATGGGCCGGGTAAAGCATCAATCTGCCACCCTATTGAAAGAACGTGGCGAGAATTTCTCCTGTACCACAATACAGTGATTGTTTACATTTCCGGAAGAGCTTTAGGCTTGTATAAAAGAGTATTTGGATGTTTCCCCATAGATTTGTTGTCAAATGAATACAACCTAGCGAAATTCCCCATCTTGCCGCAATGTCTACATTTCACTCTTATGGCTGAGCATTCATTGGGATTCATGGCGTGTTTCTCAAACCTGCACCTAGTGCATTGTCCCTTTTGGTTATCATGTACATTAGAATTATTCCCGCCAGACAAATTCAGTCCACCCGCTCCATAATGGCCACCTACCCATTCTGGTGTGTTTTTTCACTAGACATACTTTAGATTCATCACTAGCACACACATTTTCTTCCTCATTATCTACTATAGTATGTACACTTTCCTTGTTATTCTTGGAATTCACTTCCTTTAAACACATGCTAGTTAACTCCAACCCTTTGGCTATTGTCAATGCATCCAGTAAAGGAAGATTCTTTGCCTGTCAAAAGCTTTCTTGAATTTTAGGGTTAGACTTATGCATCATGAGTTGATCTCTTACATACTCGTCTTCATGTCTTGTAAAATCACATGATGCCAATGGTACTCTTAAATCAGCTACAAATGAGCCCACTGCCTCCCACACTCCATTTCTTCCCCTGAGAAAAAATGTGTACTTCTCTAAGACTATATTGATCTGTTTGCCAAACTGTACCTGTAATTTCTTCATTAACATTGAATACAAACCTTCACAATCACCAGTCCCACCCTCAGCTGCACTTTCGTCCACAACATCAGGCAATTTTTGTTATTGGTTATTATTATCTCATTGATCTTAGGTAACGGGTTTCTATTGATCCAAATGGATTTATTGAGGTGTCTGAAGCCCACAAATAGTCTAATACGACCATCCGGGCATTGCGTGACCACAATTGGTGATAATCATTCACTGCTTTCAATGGGTTCTATTTTGCCTTGCTCGCATAGACCCCGAAGTTCCTCCCCCACTTTCTCTCTCACACTTAATGGAAGGTTGTGTACATTGTGCACAGATGGTATGGCATGAGCAGACAATTCAATCTTATGGCACTATCCCTTCAGTTTACCTATGCCTTGTCCAAATACCTTCTTGAACCTGATTCCCACTTCTTTAGCACATTTTTCCGCTCTGTTTACCTCTACCATTCTGACTGCATCTGTTTGCCTGGATGAAACTCATGGCCCAATTTCCCTTGATGCTGCAAACCTAATAAACACTCACCTGTGGCAGCCAAGTACATTTTTTCTCTTATGTTCTTGTCACCATAAGCAATGTCACCCCACACAAAACCTTTGATATCAATCCTCCCCCCTCCATATGCTCTTGGCATGATGTCAGTGTTGTGTACTATATGGCTTTTGTCACTCCAGATTTCCTTGTATTTACCTTCCGAAATTATGGTATATGGAGATACAGAATCGGCTAATGCTTTCACTAGACACCCCGCCACAACAATTTCCACTTCCGGAGGCACATACTCTTCTTCATCATCATTCTCTATACGTCCCACAATATGTACAACTTGTTTTGCCTACTCACTTCTCCCTTCACCCACAAATTGAACATCCCTTTCCGTCTCCATAGATTTGTTGTTAAATGTATAAAACCTAGCAAAATGCCCCATCTTGCCGCAATGTCTACATTTCCCTCTCATGGCTGAGCATTAATTGGGATTCATGGCGTGTTTCTCAAACCTGCACCTAGTGCATTGTCCATTTTGGTTATAATGTACATTACCATTATTCCTACCAGACAAAATCAGTCCACCCCCTCCATAATGGCCACCTACCCATTTTGGTGTGTTTTTTCACTAGACATACTTTAGATTCATCACTAGCACACACATTTTCTTCCTCATTATCTACTATAGCATGTACACGTTCCTTGTTATTCTTGGAATTCACTTCCTTTTAACACATGCTAGTTAACTCCAACCCCTTAGCTATTTCCAATGCATCCAGTAAAGGAAGATTCTTTGCCTGCCACAACCTTTCTTGAATTTTAGGGTTAGACTTATGCATCATGAGTTGATCCCTTATATACTCATCTTCATTTCCTGTAAAATCACATGATGCCAATGGTACTCTTAAATCAGCTACAAATGAGCCCACTGCCTCCCCCAATCCTTTTCTTCGTGAGAAAAACGTGTACTTCTCCAAGACTATATTGATCTGTTTATGAAACTGTACCTGTAATTTCTTCATTACCATTGAATACAAACCTTCACCATTACCAGTCCCACTCTCAGCTGCACTTTCGTCCACATCAGGCAATTTTTTGATAATGCATACAGCCTCTGCCCCCAAACAACACATTAATGTTGAATACTTCCTCTCATCCGAGTACCTTTCTCCACCCGATGCCACAAAATAAAATTGAAACAAATCTCTCCAATCCTCCCAACAAATTAAGGGTACCCCGGTTGTTGCCAAAAATGTGGGTGGTGGCTCTAGATTTTGCATGGTGTTGTAGAAGCCTATAACTGAAAAGTTCCCTAATTTCTTATGATCGGAATATCTGCCACTGTCACAGTTTTATGGGGGAGGATTGTGTGTTCTTTTTAAAAACTTAGTTCTCTCTAGACGCTAACTCCATGTCTCAGCTATCTTCAGACAGTAGTCCCAACCACTGTCACTTACCGATGGTGCTGGGACAGTCAATATAGTGCCAATGTGTTTCCTGAGCATTTCCTCTTCCCAGCTATCTTCAGACAGGTTACTTCCCACTGTCACTTCCAGATGTGCTGGGATAGTCCCTCACTCCCTAAAAATCCCCCTAGGATGCCAATGTTACCAAATCCAGATGATTCCACCAAAATTAGACCTTGGATACCAATGAAGCAATCCACAAGGTGAAGCTGTAAATGATAAGGGTCACCTCCACGTATTCACGATTTATATTCAACCATATCTCACCATCCTTCTTGAATGCTTATTAAAATGCCCAGGAATAAGCTTGAAACGAAGACAAATATTGGAGGTCATTACAACCTTGGTGCTAAGTGCACCAACTTTACCACCATGGTGTAAACTCCGTTTCACTCTGTGCTGTGAAGTTCATTGTTGATTCCAGATGATGCCTGCAAACCTTCTCATCCTTGGCTATAATACAAATGTTGTCGAGATAGATGGGAAATCTGAAATTTCTAGCCCTGCTGAGCAAAGCCTCCACTGGGCATAGTAACTCTGTTTACACCATGGTGGATGGCGGATTTACCACCCCATTCCAAGGTGAGTGGGGCGGTAAATCCCCATTTCCCATTTTCCCTTCCCCATTCCCATTTTTGCCCCATAGGGCATAATGGGAGTGGAGAAGGCGCTAATTACGCCGCCGTAAATTACGGCGGCGTAATTAGCACCATGGCGGGTTAGCGCCATGGATTTTAACGCCTGCTAAAAGCAGGCGTTAAAATCAGAATCAGGCGTTAAGGGTTAACGGTGGCGTTAACCCTTAACGCCTGAGTTGTAATGAGGGCCATTGTCTTATTTTAACCTCCACTATGGGATATGTGGGTCTGAGATATGCAAATCCAGATTATTTGGAGAATATACTTTTTTGTCCACCACCAGGGGGGCTGGATGTAGGATGTAGAAGATGTGATGCTGCCTTTCTCATAGACGGAGAAAGTGTTACGGCGGAAGGATATTATGCAGCCCTGACACTGAGGTAAAGGTCCTGCCATGTTTCTTCTCTTCCTGTCCACCTCCCTGATGCCACCGCAATCACTGCTGAACAGCATTTAAACACAAGGCTGCCCCTCAACCACACTGGCAACCGTTGCTGTGTGTTCCTACTTGCTTTCCCTCCTCTTCTGCTCCATGTATGGAGAGCCACAGCCCACTATCCCTCCAAAAGGCCTATATGAGTCCAGCTCACCTATGCTGCAGTGACGACTGCGCCAGACATTCTTAGGGGTTTGTGTGCCCAGGAATACGACCCAGAACGTAGGCCGCATGAGTAGATCGAGGATGGCCGACTGGTCCAGGGTAACACGTAGTGCCTGCAGGGTCTTTTCTCCTCGTCCCTCACCTTGTTGCCAATTAAATAACTGAGGTGAGACAAGTATAGTAGAGTAACTGGATATATATTTATTGTATTTGAGTCTGTGATAAAGAAAGACCCCTTACAGCAGAGGCCAGCAAGAATATGACAGTTAAACTGTCATTACTGTAACCGTCATAACTTCACGTCACGACTGCAGTGTGCAAGGATGACCCACACGGGAAGGTCAGCGTGTGTCATCTCGCGCACTGAAATATACAACACATACCCTGAGGCTAACCGTTTGAACTATGACCCTTCAGTTTATGATAGACTGCACCGAGTCATACGCCCAAACAAATGTTCATTTGACGCCAAGAGGATGAAACGAAGATGGCCCTGCTGTTGTAGGCCTCCATATGTATAATCCACAAATATGTCTCCACCACATCCGAAGAGAGGGGAATGCAGCAGGAGTAAGATGACCCCGCCGTCAAAGGCAAATGATCCTCAATCTCTCAAGCCCTTTGTAAAATAGGCAACCTGGGTAATTCACCCACATGGTCACATATAAAGTACCTATGATCCTGGCCAGTCCCCTGAATTAAACCATTTCAGATTTCAAGGATCGCTTCAATTTTTTCCTGATGAACCAAATCTTGGTAAGAGGACATCTGAAGACAGAATTCCCAGAATCCTCCTTGAACTCAAAAAGCAGCAAAATGTGAGATGGAATCCTGTCCATATTCTCCAAGTTGATCACAAACTCTGTGCTGTGAAGTTCATTGTTGATTCCAGATGATGCCTGCAAACCTTCTCATCCTTGGCTATAATACAAATGTTGTCGAGATAGATGGGAAATCTGAAATTTCTAGCCCTGCTGAGCAAAGCCTCCACTGGGCATAGTAACTTGATAAAACACCTTGGTTCTTAGGCAAGGCAGGGATGGATGCTGAAACTGTATCCACCCTTTACGTCACCTAGGAAAACGTCCCCTACACTTACTGAGTCTACCTTCACTTCACCAGACATTTACTTTGTCATACATTTACTTCTCCATGCCTTTACTCCGTCTGCATCTTCACAGGCAATGTATGTGGTTAAGGTTAGGGTTGTGGTCAAGGGGTAGCAGAGGGTTAGAATATGGAGTGAAAAAGAAGTGAATGCTAGAGGAAATGGAAGACAGGAGAAGTAAACGTTTGGAGAAGTACATGTGACTCAGTGGCCCTCATTACGATACTGGCGCTAAACCATGGCGCTATTAGCACCATGGTTGGTGCCGGTATCGTAACGAGTCCGCCAATGTTCAATGGTGAATTACCACCCCATTCCAAGGTTGGCGGGGCGGTAATTCCCCATTGAACATTGGTCCTTCCCCATTCCCATTTTTGCCCGATAGGGCTCAATGGGTCTAGACCAGCCGTTCAGGTCGGTCTCGCAAAGGGACCTCGTAGTAAGGCACTAAGTGTTTAACGGCGCCGCAGCCTTTTACGGTGCCGTTAAACACTTAGCGCCAGGGTCCTAATGAGGGCCAGTGAATGTATGGCAAAGTTATTGCAGGGGAAGTAAAGAATACATCCACTGAAAAATAGTACCATTCCAATTAAATGGAAAGAAACTCATGCAGGAAAAATATATAGGTATTGTTAGATAGACTTACTTGAAATATTCACATTATTGTTTTGGGACAACAAAAGGGCCTTCCCTTTTCACTGGGGTGCCTGTGAACCCCAAGTGAAACAGCCTCTCTTATATTAATAGCCAAGAATCTGATGAAATGAGTTTACAATATTTCCTGATTCTTTGGATTCTACTTTCCTGATGTCTGACTCAGATCCGTAGATTGACTCTCACATTGTTGAAAGCCTATCTATGTCCCTTGAAGTCTCTGCAACACCTCCTACCTCTTTAGAGAAAGAAGTAACTTATTTTCTGATTCCATTATTTTCTTATGCCTGAGAATTGAGGGTGTTGGTTACTTAAATATCATCTGGATAACTTAACCCTACTGTGTTGTGACCCTAGCAGTGATCTGTGATTACACATAGTTTTAGGGGAGGAGAGAACCCTATCTAAATATGTGAATTGGGAGACCTAATTTCCCATTTCCTTCACAAATTTCATCCCAAATAACATCTATCCATCTTCAGGAACAGGGTGAATATCTCTGCTAGACCCCCCCCAACTTGGGGTTCGCTTTTCCCATAATATTAAGTTTGCATTTGTTCACCACATTACCATCACTCAGGAAGCACTGACATTTCTGAGATGTAATTCGGAAAACCTCAAGTTAAACCATATCTTTTTAGGTCTAGCCAACTCTGTCAAATCTGTCATATCTTCCTCAGTTATCCAGACACATTTTATATCATGCCTTGACAACAGAAGAGAGCTCTGTCAATAGCTCTGCCACAGCGCTTGCCATAGTGAGAGAGAACCACAGATCTATCCAGATCCATCACTGAGGTTATTCCCACCTCTCCATGTAATCTGGGCCTAGGATACTCTGCTTTCATCCAGGATCTGGAATATATTTCCAGTTTAGCATAAAGACTGCAATGGGGTAATTGTTTATATGTGGTAAAGAAGCATCATCCGAGGAAGTGGGATTCACCAAGTCTGTGGGTTAAATTTTCCATTTCCTTTTTCATACTTTGGGCCTCATTACACGGTAGGCGAAAAGGGTTTACCGGTACCGGTAAGGGCACCGGTACCGGTAAACCCTTACCGCTTTACTACGAGGTCCCTTTGCGGGACCCGACCTTAACGGCTGGTGTAGACCAGCCGTTAAATTTGGGACCCGCAAAGGGACCTTGTTGCTAATTACGGTACCGTAATTTGCGGTACCGTAATTAGCACCTTCCCCATTCCCATTGAGCCCTATGGGGCAGAAATGGGAATGGGGAAGGGCCATAGAGAAAGGGGGAATTACTGCCCCGCCAACCTTGGAATGGGGTGGTAATTCCCCTTTTCTCCATGGTGGTACCGGTATGGTACCGGCGGCAACCATGGTGCTAATAGCACCATTGTTTACTGCATAACGTGTAATGAGGCCCTTTATCTCAATGTGATCAGTAGGAATTAATTTCTGGATATCCTGTGCTTCTCTTAGGAGGGGTTTTTCCTCCACAGTAAAGAGCTCCTTATCATCCTCGTCACCCAATGAACATTCTGCATTAGAATCTTCGGGTGGTGTAATAAGAAAAAATATTTTTTTTTTTGTGCTGATTTCTGACCCTCCTCTCAGCCTAATGGTCTACTAAGGGCATAGAAGACTGAAAAGGCCTGTAATGGAGAGGGGTGTTAAAAGAAATCATGATGATTTCCGTCTAATGTCGGCCAAATGCTTCCCTTTTCCAGAGGCCTTCTGAATTTGAGATACACATTCCTAGGCATCTTGAAAGTCCTTCTGAGAGTGATGGTAAGAAGTAGAACCTTGAAAAAATACATAAGGGTCTCATTTACTCGGGACCTAACAAAGGATGCAAAGTTCTGTTTCCACATACTATCTTGATATACTCCAGTCTTCTCTTAGGCATGTTTCTCCATTTGTTCTACTTGATGGACTAATCCTAACACCGTCTGTTGCAAAATGAACTGGAAACACAGAGAAGTTCTAGGCATCACCTTGTCTTTCAACTGTCTGGCAGTCACGCCACCTCGGACGATCCCAGTTATGGATACCGACTATCATCAAGTAATTCACTATTTCATTAATCAGTTTTAATATTTGAATACCCCATGTTTTCGTTCCTCATCTCTTGCTCCTATACCTGGACTGGGAGATTTGCAACACAGTATAGTTCAATCAGTACAAGAGCCCTCTCTCCTTCCACATTACTCGGTGCACAGACGCACTCTCCATCATACAGGGGTGCATGGTGCTCCTGACATTTTCATTCACCTTTAATGATACGCTGACAGCAAAGTACTGCAACATTTCCAAAGGGCATGTGATAAAGACATATTTTACCTAAAATGTAACATAAGTCAGAGCATTAAGCAATTCAAAAACATGCACGTTGAGACTTAAATCCATAAAGGCAAGAAAAGAGAACATTTAGGGTGTGGGTCTTATGCCTATACTATTAGTTGCAAGATGCTTAGAGGAGACTATTAGATGCATTAAGGGATTAGTCGTTTTTGTCTTGCTGCTAAAAGAAATATGAGCCTCTGCAATGTGGCATATAATTTGGCAATTAAATCTATTGCTATAGATCAATTACTTGAACCCAGTTGTGTATGTCTTTTCATATCTTGATGGAAACAAATGCAAAACTATGAGATGTAATTAAATTATTCTGGGAGCTATTTGTGAATCCCACTCTAAATGCATATCCCTCACCTATGTCCCTGCCTTTCCACAGACCATGTCTTAACATTGTTGCCTGAGGTAACAGTGAAAGGAAAATCACCATGTGACAAACATACGTTTAAAATATTTAAGTAAACACAGTGTTGTGTATTAACTGCTATCAACACTAATACTTTGAATTAAGGATTGACTTCTGTAGAAGGCTGCAAAACCCCTGGTAAAGGTATTCCTGATTGAGGTGCTCCTATGACATAGGTAACTCACTTGTATAACTGGATAGAATAGATGTAGTCCAAAATGCACTTTATACTTTATTTAAAGAGATATCCCAGGTATACTTGTCAAAATGGAAGCCCTATTTGGATAAAATCCTATATGACTTCAAGGCAACTTAACAGAAAGTAGACAATAAACATAAGAGCTTGAATTACCAGAGAGAACTGTAGAATCCCACATTCTGAAATGAAACAGAACTAAATAGAAATCCTGAGAAGGGATAGGCCCTGGGAAGGTTGGTCTATTAGCAGCAGCAAACATTGTGACGGCCTCTATGCTAATAAATCTAGTTTAACACAGTCTAAATAATATGTTTCACCAGCACTATCAACATAGTGTCATGGGAACAGTTCCTTTCCACTAAGTGATTTGAAGGAGCAATTTAAATTGAAACATTACTTAACCAAAGTGGATGGCACTATGATGTGTCATCAAACTTGCTCTCACTTCTCTAGCCACTATTGGATCAATGAGCGGACAAGGGTTGCTTCTGCCATTTACCATGAGACTAATATCCTCTTTTAGGAAATGTTACTTTAAAAGTAGCCTGACTGTGGCACTAGATTACTGTTTTTAGTTCTAATGTAGACTGCAGTGGCTCATCCTGTGAGCTGAAACAGCCATATACTCTAGCTGTTTGTTTTCCCTGAGAAGGAGTCTGTTTTGATTGTTTGTGCTAACTTTGATTCAAAATGCAAGGTCCTGATGAAGGTTCTATTACAACCACTTCTATAAAGATTGCCAAAGCTGAAAAAGCATGGCCTGAAAACTGATTAACAGTTGAATTCAGCATTTGAACGACAGCTGGCTCCAGTGATAGCTCATTTAGGGATAATAAAGAAGTCGTAGGTGCTAAATGAATGATCAGTACTCACTGACATTTGAATGTTCTTTTATTCCGTGGCTATGTTGTATATTTGTGTATGAATGCATGTTGAATGTGACATGAAAATAGAAAATTATTGGTGCAAAGGGACTCCTTTGATGGACCATGACTTAGGTCAATACATTGTACACATATATCAACTTGAAGTTAGTTTATACATTAGCACTTGAACTGAGGCATACTGTCATTGCTTAATAAATGTCTGGTTTGGCTGAATAATGCCAATGTCCATTAGAGTAAGTGCAAACATTGGAAATCTATGCCAGTAGTAGTATCTTTCCACGTGCACCCTAGGGGTCCTAAACATTATATGAATCTCTCTTAATTAATCATGGGTGAACATCCCCAACATAGTTCCACAGCCCCTCAGAGTTTATTACTGAGACTAGATTACATTTCAGGGGTTTCGAAAGCCATTCAAAATGCCCTCAAATTGCCATAATTTACCTTTGTGGGGATGGGCCTTAAATCCCCTTAACCCAAACAGGCCCACCACTTAAGAAGTGACTACACGGTTGTACATAAAGCAAGTTTATTGTACAATTATCCAGGGAGAAGTTAGGTGGTGTTGCCGGACCAAACTAACCCAAGTCTCATTAAACCACATCTGTTGACATATCATATACAATTTTGCAACAGTTAAAACACTCCCAGATACTTTATTGACACCCACCCCTCAAACAGGATTGGCTGAAGACCTCTTCAAAGAAATCCCATCTTTTCCCGATTCCCACATTTTCCTTGGCCAGTATTATCTTAAGAGTCATCATCAGATCATATTCATAAGGCACCTCTTCTTAGGATTTGTTCATGGTGGGTCATGACATAAACACATGGTTAAACATTGGTATTGAAAAATAATTAATTACTAGCAATAACTGACCTGTGTCGCTCAAACCCTAACTCTTGATTTGCACATGGTCCGCATGAATCATCCCAGCAATATGAGGAAGGCTGGGTGAATGATTTCTCTTTGAGTTAGTGATGCTATCATATTCCCCATGTCATTAGTCTAAATGAAAATGTGTAATCTAAACACCCTTTCCGCTTTATCACACGTAGCACATCTGACAATATAGTTGCAAATCCTGGTTTCTTATTAGTTCAGCCTTGGGCATTGGCTCACCTCGTGTTTGACTGCTAGCTAAAACAAATGAAACCCCCTTCTATCACGCTCTCATTTATCAGGAGATTACCTTCTGCTGCCTGTGATATTGATTAAACCATGCAAATCATGGCCAGTTCCTGCAGCTGAGCTGACTGCGAAGGTTGTGGAGTTATTTATTAACCCCTCCCCTGGCTTCTAAAACCTCACAGAATTAGTTACTTAGCCAAAGTTCACCCTGCAAAACAGCCCTACGTGGGTTTGATTCATTTGTAAAAGCCCACTTTATTGAGATTCTTGAATTCCCCATGTATTTGTATTAATGCGCATGTATATTTTTACATTTTGGTGGGTTTTGACATTTTATATTTCTATGCACGTGTAAGCTTATATGTATCAATTTTGAAACAAACAGTAAAGCTAAAGAAACATATCCCATCCATAATTAACTACATTCTGATACATATGAAATGGCAACATCGCACCCAGTTTTTGACCACCCCAGTTGATAATACGTTGAAAGCACAATGAACCCCTAGTTATCATGGGGACCTTTCCTGACCACCCCAACACCTTCAAGTCCCAAATCTATGAAGTTCTCTAATAGGCACACAACTGGGGACACCACAGATTTACTGCATGCCTGTAATGGCCCACTAATCCATCTGCATTCAGTGGAATGTTGGGGCACCTAGCTGTGGAGGTCCCATGTGTTAAATCCGCCGCTAAAATATTGCGATGCAAAAATATTGCCATATTTTTGTGGCGAAATTCACACATGGACCCTGCGGGGGACACCCCTGCAATTCCCGCATCATTTTTTAATGTGCAGGGGACACCCGTGCAACCCCTGCTTCCACATAACATCCCCAACAAAAATATCGCCTATGGCGAACCAAACAGCCATATCTATGGCAATATTTTTGTTGAGGATATATGTAGTGATACCGCTTTGGATGGGAACAGCCAACAGACTGAATAGTATTGTATTGTTAAGTCTGGTTGGATGTTTGAAGTGCTATATTGCCTACCTGTGGAGTAAAGGCAATCACAAAGTGGAAGCAGGATCACAGTTCTGAATATGGTATAATGTGTGAAGTGCCATCAGACATAGATAGCTGTTAAGGAAGAAAGCAAGCAGAAGCAACGATATTATGGTTTGAAATTTTGCAGAGAGACTTTATGAATTGTCCTTATGTGTTACACCTTCTCCACGAGACTCAGAAGACTATCAGAATCAGCAAGCAGTGGACCTCCACTTGATGGTTGGGTCATTGAAACTGAGCGTAGAAGTGAATGTCAGGGTATTGTGTACTTTCAAAGAGAAACACGTGTTTTCAAACAAAGCCCAGATGAGGATTAACCACACTTCCTGGACCATAGAACAGATATTAAACTGCTATTATATAAGGAGGCAACAGATAGGCCTTGTCCAGAAGAGGAGATTGTTAAACAGAAATGCTGCTGCCTTAACCATAGTTTGAAACGTCTCCAACCTCTGATCAGAAGGTGAACATTCCCTGGGGCAGGGACCTAGAGGCACAGAGGGCAGAAACATCTTTCTTCAGACAGGCCTATTCAGGGCACTGTATCATGGGGTGAGAGATGGTAGGTGAGAGAGAATAGCGTGATAGTATACAGTGGTGCTAGAGAGCAGGGTCAGTGTGGGTGAGCAGATTTAGGGAATTACTCAGTGATGTTAGAGAATGCGGTAAGGACAGATGGGTGGCAGAAGGTGGGCTGTTTGAGTGATGTTGTGTGGGTAGGTGATAAATAAACAAACAGTGGTTGCAACGTGATTTATAAAAGTGGCTAGTGTGATTGGGAACATTTTAAGAGGCATCATGGTCAGAAAAATTGGTTGTGCATGTACTGTGTGCTCTACTTTTCAAGCGTTCAGCAATTTAAGATGTACTGCGCAGTGTGTTGAGCTGAGCACTGAATCTTAGCCGCAGGCTGAAAAAAGTAGACTGACACATGACATAATACAATCTGTCTGCAGCAAATTGAAAAGTAACAGTATGGAAAGGGGACCTTCAAACAGGAAAATGGAGAGAGGCAAAGATGCAATTCAGCGCAAGCCTGATAATCTCTATACCAGTGAACTGCCCACATTGGCAGAGGAATCCAGGGCCCCAGAACTGACAAGACATGACTCCGAAAACAAATGCCTACTATCTGCATATGAATTAAAAAGAGCGGAACCCACACGTTGCCATCTTACCATCTTCAGAAAATAATGCAAGACATGGGTCTTGGAAGTGAATATAAAAAGGCCAATATTGTGGTACTGCAGAACAAAGCAATGAACAACAGCACACAGTTCAAAATATTTCTTAATGGCACATGATGTTAGCATGTATCACACCACACCTACATAGGGCTCGTAATAGGTGCATCATGTGTTTTTAAACTGGCAATGTAAACATTTCAAGGGGAAGCCCTCTGAACAGGTCACACCATCAAATCTATACTCCTACATTGTGGGAGTGAAGAATGTGGTACAGCATTAGCAAATTGTATGATGTGTCACAACTATGAAAAATAAAATATCCCAGACAAGATATACAGAGTTTTCTTTTCTATCTTCAAGTCTGTGAGGTAGGGCCAGACCCTGATATTGTTCTGTTGCATATGCCGCAGGAATATCCGTCTCATTTTGACAATTAAGCAGGACTAGGACCTTAAGTCCCAGTATGGCTCTGTTCTTTTGATCTTGTCAATGATTCTAGAATCATTTTGTTTCTTAGGTATTGCTCCGAAATTGTCCCTCAGGTGCAAGGGTTTTGCAATTTGCAGATCAATCTTTTTAACATCTGGCATGAGTTCAATTATTTACGATCAGTCTTTTTCTCAGATGTCACTAGGAACTTTAACTCCAAGTGCCAGCATTCAGCACTTTCTCTGTCAATCTATTTCTCATCTTTGAAAAAAACTCTGGACACCAATTTAAATGTTTCAATGGTTCTCAAATAGAACTTTTTCTCGTGGGGTGCTAGGATCCTTTCCAGGATTCAGCACTTTCCCAGTTATGCCCTTTTTTTGTGTGTCATGAGTCAAGCTGGGGAAACAAGTTCAGGTTTTTGTCTAAACACCCACATGTATTGGTGCTTTAATATCCCACAGACGTTTCCTGAAATTCCTCTGGAAAGGTATCGAGCCACCAAGGTAAAAGGCCCTGCATGGGAGTTTGGCATACTGCCATCCTACACAGAGCCCTATAACAGGCCCTTCTCTCCTACTGTTATCTGTGAAGGCCCTGCCGGCCATTGGGGCATGATAAACGTTATTTCCAGAGCTTTTGAAAAAAAGTTAAACTGTTCTGGGGGGAGTCCATGGGGAGCAGCGTGGGTGACAGAGGGGTGTAGGGGTGCTTTTGTCTGCCGTGTGCTGTTTTCCACCCAAATTAAATTGGTGCTTCCTGGTAACTCTGCATCTTCTCAAAATCTGGAGTTCCACTTATGCGTCCTGCTCTCGGGACCTTCAAGTCGCACCCGGTTTTCAGGACATGGGGCTACTGTGTGCCTCTCGTCCTCACTGCTGTCCATTGACTCTGCATGACAAATATAGCATTACATCTGATCTTGTTCTGGGCTCTTCTAGTCTTCAGAACTCAAGAGTGTCCTCTTGCATTGCACCACATACTCGACTTCTCAGCTTCCCAGGATTCTATCTCTGGCATGAAAAATAACAAACAACTTCAAGATTGCTCTGTATTTTCGGTCTCAAATGAATGGGAAGGTTTATTCCTGACACAATGTGGAATGAGACAAAGCCCCACAGAAATCCTGCACATTCAGTTATACTTAAAGGTATGGTGTGGCATTGACAATGCCCAAATAGTGGATCCATAGCAGAACTATGGGACTCTCCCTGGGACTGTACCAAAGTACATTATTATATTTTGATGCAATAGTTGGTGGTAGATCTCTTTCTTCTGCTGGGGCCTCCCCCTGGAAGAGCCTCCTTGCCTATCTGAAACTTGAGGAGAACCATCTCTGGTTCCAGAAGCACCTCAAGACCTTCCTCTTTGGTTCTGCTTTCTCTCCTCCTCTCCCCTGCTGATCTCTTGACTGAAACTGACACTGCTCTAATTACCTGCCTTCCCTCTGTTCTCGTGCCCTGGTCTCCTCCCCGTCAGTTGTACACCTGCACTGCCCCCCTGGCAACCCTTGCACTCGGGGACTGTTGTTGTATCCCTACAGTCCCCTAACAGCACTTGACACCTGATGTCTGCACTTACCCTTGCACTTGCCACCAGCTAGCCGCACTTTCTATTTATTATCTTTATTATTTTACTGTTTATCCTATGCACCGCACTGCCCCTCCCCTCTTTCCCCCGCACTTCTCCCCTTCCCCACTCCCCTGCACTTGCACAATCTCAATGTCACCTAGCCTAGTAAGATCATTGTCTCTGTCTTCCCTCTGTTCCCCCTCCCTTGCCTTGTCATGCCTTGAAACACTTGAGTATAAACGCATTATAAATGCCATATCATATCATATCAATACAAAGGAAATTAATTCAAACCCCTTTCACTACAAGCCACTTAAAGGCAATCAGTAAAACCCTACAAAGAATCCATTGAACACTATGTTACGGATCTGCTGTTGTATTGCAGCAGTGCCACACAGAATCCCAGCACAGGAAACCTGAGACCTGAGAAGAAATTGTCCAGACACCTATAATATTCCCACAAGATTCAATGTGTTATGCATTGGCAAGCTGATCGTACAGCACTACACATTTGAATGTTTTAGAACACATATGAAAATAAATTGTTACTTGAAGAAAACTTAACATTTGAAGAGAAAACTAAAGCACTGTCGAACACTCACAAAATTTGGATTGAGTGATCCCAATCTGTAAATAGAGACTGGTAGGCACTTTCTAATGCACTCTTGCTTACAAACACATTTCAGTAATGTGTTTCTCCACACCACAGGGCCCGTCTCTCTCATCCCTGCTCTTTAACCTCTTCCTCAGCCCGTTCCCCGCTATCATCCACTCATATGGCCTGTCTTGCTGCAAATGTTCAGATGACACCCAGATCATCTTCAGGATCCCAAAGGACCTCCCAACACCTCCCCTGACGTCGCTTCTTGCCTCACAGAAATCGACCACTGAATGACTGCTAAACACCACATTCTGAAACCTGGAAAATCTGAAATCATGATTTGAGGGAAGAGCGCTCTCTTCTGCCAACCCTCCCCCTGTCTGCCCTCCCCTAGGTCTACTCCCACCACCTCCAACACAGTAAAGAACATTGGATGCACTGTGGACACAGATCTGACACTATAACATCACATTAAATCAGTATCAAAATCCTGCTATCTACACCTATGCATCCTCACACACATCTTCCCCTATCTGTCATCTCCTGCCTAGACTATGCTAACACGCTATACCTAGGCATCTCTGCAACTTCACTACCAAACCTCCAACTGGTCCAAAACACTGCTGCAAGAATCTTTCTTGCCCTAGGCCCCATTGAACACATCACACCCACCATCCGTGTCCTTCACTAGCTACCATTCAAGAGTCGGTCCACCTTCAGGGCTATGTGCATTACCCGCCATGCTCTGCATGACACTGGCCCAGAATAGTAACAACACAAGCTCACCCCTACAGACCAATAGATACCTGAGATTAGGCACAGCTCTCCTCCTTATCCCATACGCAAAATCGACCAGAATAGGGGGGTCCTCCTTCTCCGTCCAAGCACCCATTATATGGAACTCTATGCCTTTTAGCATTTGCCTCATTGAGGACCACCTCGCCCTCTGGAAAGCAGTCAAGACCTGGCTATTCCCTTCTGCATGTTGGCAGACATAGTCTGCCTGATGGGCTTCAATGAATCATGTGAGGAGACAAGAAAACAGCTGTGCATGCACAGAAAGGATTCCAGTCCATCCACATGATGTGATTTGCATTCATTCATCACAACTTTACACCAGCCTTGACTTCTGGGTACCTATCGCACTCCATCTCAATGGAAGACAGCCGCGTCCCTCCGTACACCTGCATACATCCTCAATAATCCACTACTGATACTCACATTGAACATCACCTCTGCCACTAGAATGAAGCTAAGTCTCAGCAAGAAATTCGGTCTAGCTGGGCACATAGTCTCCCGGGCTCTCCAGGAAGCCCATCACAGCACCCATCCTCTAGCCAGATCTCCATGGGTCATTTGCGGGGTCTTAGCCGCCTCCACCTATCTTCGTACTAGCGAAAATGTACACACACATTTGAAAATCCACTTTCAAACTCTCATACCTCGGACTTTGATCCTCCAAGGACATTCCCCCACTGCGCTTTAAGGCCATACCAATGGCACTAGTCACTATACTAGTGCCTTATAACATAGCATAATATTTGTCAAGTAAAGCAAAAGCATAACACCTCTGCATCATCTAGACAACCACCAGAATTAGCAGAAAGAGATAGAGCAGCAACATATGTCAATCAATGCATGTCACCAAATAAGGCACAGTGCATACATCAACATGGACCTATCAGTTAGCCGAAATAATTAATGGTCACAGCTTGAGTGAATTAAATATTGTATATATCCTATTACTAAAATTAAGCAATATGTGTCTGACACGACAATAAAGAATCTTGCATTTTATTGTATTGTATGTGTGACAGAGAAAGGGGTGTGGGTGGTTCGGAAAGAGGCTGCGTGGTTGGACACAGAGGTGGCAAGTAGGTGGTTGGAGTTGAAGAGAGGGTGGGGAATAGGACAGAATGGATGGGTGTGGTGGTGAGAGGGTGAATATTTGCAGAAATTAGAAATCAGGGCGTGATAGAGGGGTTAAGGTGAATAGAAATAGGAGAATTTGGGATGGGAGGAGCAGAGATAATGGGGGAAAATCTGTACTGCCTATGGTCTGAGTCAGGTTTAGTTGTGCTTCCGGGGTGTCAGTAAAGATCTGAGGAACTTAATGGTACTGGCAAGGGTGCTTTGTGGCACGACATATGCATATGCATCATTTTATTCTGCTTGTGTTTGTGAGTCTTTGTGGGGGAATGGTATAATAGAGTTGGGTGTTGGTGTGTGGGTGATGTTTGAGTACAGTGTGTGCTAGAAGTGAGTTATAAGGAGAATGGTAGGTAGCAGAGACTCACTTCAAGGGGACAGAAAGTGTATATGTGTGTTTGTGCGCGTGGCCACCTGCATGTGTGTAAAAATATGTAACCAGGAAAGGGGTCTGTGTGGATTGACAAGCATGGAGGTGGGCGTGTAGGTTAATATATGTGTGGTATAGAGCAGTGAATACAGGAAGTTGGTCCTTGGAGAAAGGGACAGTGGTTTGTAATTGATTAAGATTAAGGTCTGAAGCTGTTTTCACCCCACCCTATCCGGCAGCTAAGTTGAATTACAGAGCTTACAGGCATGGCATTGCATATTGTTACCTTTCCATCGGAAGGAGCTTAATAATTTGTACATCTCAGATTAATAATTATGTATTTCATATGTAGCGCTACACACCATAGGTCTTAGAACACTGAAATAACAGAAGACGTTATTAGCCCACAGAGTAGTACTCAATTTATTCACCTCGTCAGGGTGAAATGTTGAGTTGACCCTGCAGGGATTCAAACCTGCCACAGCAGGCTGTGCACTGATATCAGGGCCGAGTGCTTAACTCACTGTGCTAGCTGACCAGCATATTAAAAGAACATGTATTGAAAGAGATAGCAAAGATGATAACATCATTTGTAAGCATCTTTCTACCTTCTATTTTGTTTTTTCATACCTACCTCCTGTTCTGTTCCTCCCCACACCCAGTTGTGTTCTTCTCTCCCTCCTAGCCTGTCTCTATCTCTGTCTTTGTTTTTCCCTCTCTACACATAGTCCCTTCTCCCTTTCCTTGACACCCATTGCTGCTCTGGCAGGGAAGCACAAGGACACACAGAGTGTTCCAGGCAGCGGTGAGGGACCAGGCAACTTCCGGCTAGTTGGGTTGGGAGGGGTGGGCAGGGGTAAGTGGGTGGGGGAGGTGAACATTGGGGTGGGTGTCGGGGGAGAGGACTTACCTACTTCTCAGTGGAGAAAAAGGCTGCCTGCTGCAGCTCAGGGGTCTCAGAATGTGGGTTTTACAATGAGGTAAAGCCTGTGTTGGAGGCCAACTGTGCCCCCGCCCTTCCCCCCTAGGAACATATGGGCATTAAAGGTTATGGCTTGATTCCAGTAGCTTCTGGGGGCTTTAACGTCTAAAAGTCATAACAATAAAATATATAAAAGTATCACTAATGAACGTACCATAAGGAATGCACAAGGGAGGCAACAACTAGGCCGTTATTATGAGGACACTGAGGAGCGTTCCTAAATGGGTTATTGGTTTAGAAGATGTCGCTACCAAATAGTGGCATAGTGAGGGCCTCTCACCGCAACAGATTGTCTTAATTGATGGGGCCTGAGACTATGGAGTCCGTGCTCTTATTTCTCCATCCACATTCACTACCTTCCCTCACTTTATGTAAGTAGAGTTGTATTGTTTTAGCATAGATTGTTCTAAAGGTTCTATTATTATTTGAGGCAAAAACAGTAGAACACTGCAAATCAAAATCAGCCAAATGACAGAAAATCTGATCCACCACTCCGCACCACAGAATGGTTTGGGGATGTACAATGATGGAGGGATTAAAAAATATGTGTTGTACGTTATGTACATTTATGAAAATCCAAGGGGTTTTAGTAGCTTTTACTGGAAAACCGCACAAACAATATATAAGGGGACTGGAAATTATCAGCATTATTTTAAGGAAAATGGATCAGAGTGTTGTTAACAGGAGGATACCTGTGACAAGGATTTGATGCCCCAGTCGGGCCGACTCAGCCCTTCATCCTCCCGAAGATCGGTACATTGAGCACTATGGTGCCTTCGAAGTTGGAGGAATCTGGAATGGACTGCTATATAGATCATCAAATTATTATTGTCTTCTGATAACATATAAATCAGCTTGCACCCATGTACTCAACCACCTCCGAGGATGTGATGTTCAATTTATAATCCTGGGACTGAATGGGTTCATATAAATAGATGATCTACTGGCGAGCTGGAGGGTGGAGTGTAATGCTCCAAAAAGCTGTGGCAGCAAAGCACCATCCCTTCAAATGAAGCAAGCAAGCACCAAGCGAAGACCCATCTGTCAATGGGAGATGTCAAATGCACAAGGATAAATGGTCCCAGGTTTATTCCAATTTTATGCAACAGAAAGCATATTGATCGATACAACATTCCTTCATTGTCATATATTTATCAGCTCACAGCTGCTGAGAATACAAAACATTACATCAAAATTATATTTGCAATGGAAAAAAACAGTATTATCAGAATTTATCATAAGAGAATATTACTCAAATGTCAAAGATCCGCCAGCTGATTGATAACTAATTTTGCAGTACATGTCAACATATGACTATATAATTCTGTTATTGTTGAGTAAATTGTCAATTGCCACACTATTTTAAGCCATACATTATACTCCAGAGTTACCGCAGTTGTGATCCACATAATAAAGCGCTCTGTTAACTTATGCATCTGAGTTCACCCTGAGCATGACCGCATCCTTATTCTTGCATTGGCATTGAAGTCAGGTCTGGGGAACTAAGAGGAGTCATACTTTGTCAATCATCAAATCATCCACCCCATTGCATTCACAGGGTTATCCCAGGGAGTCTTCAGGGAATAAAAAGACCCTGTCAAATGGCATATAGAATAATATTCCTTCTTTCATGCCACATGTATGGCACATATTCGGCTAGAAAGAAGTTCAATGTTGAGAGAAGAAAAGCAAATATAGAATTGTAATCTCCTGCGCGTGCCTGTGTACGTGTGTATGTGCAGCAAGCAAGTTGTAATTATAAAAAAACAAGTTGAAATGATGATGTCGTATAATATACATCAAACCCTTTCACATGTCTATTTTCCAAGTGACTATTGTAATGTGTGCAGTACCCACCCCATGCTGCCATTAATACACCAGCTTCACACAACAGTAAGTGCTATATATCGCGCATATGGCATGCCCCTTCTGGCGAGGACATATATGTTTAATCCCCCTGGCACATACCCATCTCTACTTTATACATTTTGGGAATCCAATAATGCCACCAGCAGCCATGTTCTGATATAATTTGTCAGTGGAGCCAGGAGCAAATTTAGGGATCACCACTCTTACATAATGGTGAAGTGTATACATTACCAATGCATATTATCTTGCATTCACTTTTGTGTGTGCATTTTGATTAAGGACCCAGTGTAAAGGAGATGTTGCATAGACTGGTAGCCCCCCTCGTCTGGCAAAGACGAGTCTCCATCTGTGTTTGCTAACAGTGTTGCTGATGAATGGTCCTTAATTTCTTCTGCTTGGCCAGAGAGAAAAGGTATATGCCTTTCCCCAGCTGCTGATCTTTTCATGCAGAACATCGATTCGGAACCAGGGGATCCCTATAGCACGACAAAGAAAACAGGAGAACAAAAGATGCAGAAAAAGGGATTCTGAAATGTTGGCTGACCTAGCAGCAGATTGAACTTGGAGCTCCTGTCCCCCTTGACTAATGATATTTATAACAGATACTGAACATCCATGAATACCAAGAAGAAGATTGAAAAGGCAGACAATCCTACTCCAAAGAAGTCTAAGACTGATATGGAAGAGGCACTCGGTCCAAAGTACATCTACTCTGTGCTATTAAAAGTGGCTCAAGATGTGGGAGAAGTGAAGACCTCTCTGTCAGACCTTACTATTAAGGTTTCACGCTTAGAGAGCAGAGTGAACAAAGTGGAGAAGGAATCTGAGGGATTAACCTCTGAGATTGCTGGAAGTTTTAGAGCATACAATGATATGAAGAGGGAATTATCTGAGGTGCAAGCTAAAAACATGGAGCTGGAATTGTAGAGGAGGATGCTGAACTTAAGGCTGGTGGGCCTTCCTGAAAATGTTTCGGGGATAAGACTCTTGAGGAGGATATTATACAAGTATTCACTGCTTTATAAGGACCAGGTACCCTGCTTCCAGGAGATTGGGACTTTTTGTCTATAGAGTTGGGAACTTTACTACTAACAAGCCCAGTCAGATAGTGATGGATTTTACAAATATAAGTGGAAATTAAAGCGTTCTGAAGGCTGCGAGGAATAAGGCCCAGGTACACTACAGTAATGGACCCTTCATCATTTTTCCAGACTTCCCAAAGGAGTTGGTGTTAAAGAGGAAGGCCTTTGGAGAGGTGAAAAAGATGGCAAAGGATACAAATGTTAAAGCTGTTTTGGTCAAATCAGCCATATTGAAAGCATTTCTGCCTGGAGGCACCAAGATCCTGAGGAGACTATTAGGTGGTTAAAGGATTCGGGGCTTCCCCAATGCAACTCTTATGTCAGGTTAGATACAGTGCTCTATTTATTGTTGTTCTGTCCCTTTATCAACATACTCCCCCGCATTGCAGACATTTCCTTTATTTAGGGTATAATGAAAGAGTGAGACTCAGGGCTTCAGACGGCTGCATAACTCCACAGCTGCGCTCTGTTAAGGTTTAAACATTAGGGTGAGACAATTTGGATGCAACACCTCAGGCACACATGTACACTGCTAAGAGTATTTATAGGTTCTGGGTTTTTAATAAATCATTATTGTTAATGTTAAAATTGTGCAAACCCAGGGCTTCGGTTCAACAGATATTAAGTAGGAATTGGTGCAGTCACACTGTGTGAGACTACTCAAGACTTATCTGCTTGGTATTATGTTACCCACCTTTTGGTATAGGTCTGTACTGCACAAGTTGGTAGTGTGACTAAGCAACAAGGCCTATCGCAAGAGGGAGACATGTGAGCTGTAGAGCTGTACAGATGAATTCAGTCAATGCAAGTAACCAAGTAACACTTACATTCAAGGTTTTAGTTATAAATAATAATTTATTTATTTACACATACCTACTTTCTTATCAAGTGAGGACAGTTTGAATCCTCCAATGAAATCTAGATAAGCTTTTCTCAGCAGTAAAAGTGTTCAACAAATAACCACCTATTGAAGGACAAGCAATGCCAAAGTCAATGGTTTCAGAAAGGTGCCTTTAGGGAGCCAGGTCAGCCAAAGTCAATTGGACAAAGTCTATAGTTCTGATGCACTTCTTGGAAAAAAGGTATTTCACAAAGTCAGATAGTTCAGACAATCACTGTAGGAACACAAGCTGTGAAACCTGTGGAAAAGGGAGTTGAAGACAACTCAGAAAGTTAAGCAGATGCAATTCTCAAGTGAGAAAGCATGACTTAAGGTGAGAAAGTAAGTAGCCCAAGCCCAAAAAGTACCTCTGGTTAGAAGAAAAGTTGTCCAGCTGGATTCCGTCTTACTACAGCCAAGCGGATCCTGGTTCCTGAGCCTCAGTCGTGGGGACAAGAGGAAGGATGTTTTGAGTGCTTGTGGTAGTACTCAAGAAGAACTTCGGCAGCTACGGGCTCTCTTCATTTCAGAGGCACTTTGCGGTTTCAGCACCTCGCAAACAGCACTGATGCAGGTCGAATATCTCTGGTTCGACTTTCCTTGCTCCCTCGGTCCGGGACTCAGGTGAGGGGACTCTGGATTGGGATGTCCTGCTTCTGGAGTGTCCTTAGGAGGCTCCTAGAGCTTTTAGCTGGATTCATTCTGTGGCAGACGTTGCACTCAGCTATGGACACTCTACCTCTGGCATTGCACTTTTGCAGCACTGGAGAGGCACAGCAAGTCAGGGATTTTGCCAACGTGGAGTTTGTCTCGGGGTTAGTTGGTCCCACTAACCCAAGGGAAGAAGTTGTACTGTCTGGAGCTTCTCTGTCGATATGAAAACGGAGGTCAGCACAGTAGCAGGGCTTCACCGGGCAATTCAAGGTCCAGGAGGTTGCAGCAGGCTCACTTCACAATTTCTTCTTCAGATGTTTCGTCCAGCGATCAACTCTGCCTCTAGTCTCAAATCCCTCACATTTTAAGCAAGGTTTCCCATTAATTCACAGCCTAGGCTGTCAATCACAGAGCGGGGTGGCTGTCCTTCCTCGACAGCCAACCAGACCATCAGGAATTGTGTCAATCAGGTACACCTAGATACAACAGACAGGGGAGTTTCGAGACCCTCCCTCACATCCTGTCCTTCCAGACACACTGGAGCCAGGGGCAGGCATCAGGGCTGAAGCCTGCCAAAGGCAAAACACACAAAGGGCTCAAACCTGTCTCAACGCACAGAGTAAAAGCCAAGAAACACCTCACAAACATAAAAAGGTGAAAAAAGAAGACAGGTGCCATTTTGATAAAATGAACATCCGTGGTGTGCTGTACTGCAGCTGGGGGTTTAACCTGCTGTAAAAAGGCACACTGATAGTAAAAATTAAACCACTGCAACCAGCCATTTAAAGTAGTGAGGGTAACAAAAAATGTTACATGAGAAAGTAGGATAAGGGGCTACAAGGTAACCCCTCAGCACTCCACATAAAATGGTGTGTGCTGGACCTACGAAGCAGCAAGGTACATAAGATCAATTTTAACTTGCTATTCTTGGGAACAGTAGCTCACCCAAGAAAAGGTATTTTCAGTGACACGGAAATGTGGGTGCTGTGTGTCACTATACAAAAAAGCAGATGCCTATGGAGTGTCTCAGACTCCAAAAACAGTGAAAACATAAAATACAAATCAGGGAAAAGAACATGAGAGAGTCAGAAAAAGGTCCGACTCATTCAGGAGTTAAAATTAAAAAGTTGTAAGTCCAGCAAAAGAGCTGGGGGTCTCTAAGGTTGTAGGAAATTAGCACAGAAATTACCATTCTCCCTAACACTCATCTCCCCAGACTAAGGGACAGGAGGATTTAATCTACTCCTGGATGAATCTCTTATTCCAGTTGGTCATACTTTCTGAAGAGACAATCAGCATTTTGGTGATTGCACCCTGACCTATGTTCTATAGTGAAATCAAACCATTGACCATCTCAACAATTTGTCGACTCAACTTCTGCCGCATTACCAATTGGAAGGGTTGGTGCTCAGTTTCAATAATGAAAGTAGAACCATACAAGTATGGCCTAAACTTCTTCAGTGAACACAATGGCAAAATGTTCTCGTTCTATAGTTGCCCACCTTATCTCTCGGTCCTTCAGCTTTCTGCTGATGAAGCAGATAACGTGTTCTCTGATTTTCTCATCCAGTTGGCTCAAAACTGCAGCTATCCCTGTATTGGAAGCATCTGTCTTTCCAATGAAGGATTGGCTATAATCAGGAGCTCTCAAGACTGGTGCTTGACGAGGGTGTGTTTCAGTCCTTCAAAAGCCTTTTTGTACTCCTCATTCCAACTGACCTTCTTAGGGAATTTGGGTGAGGAGATAACATTTAATGGAGAAGCTGTGATTGTCTTTTTCTCTATGAAATTCCTGTAGTGTCCAGTGAGACCTAAGAAGGCTCTCACTTGGGTTTGAGTAGTAGGGCTTGCCCAGTCTTGTACAGCTTGAACTTAACAAGGCAATGGCATAATTTCACCTCCTCCTACCTCATGCCCAAAGTAGATCACTTTGCTCTGACCAGTTTGACATTTATTTGCCTTTATGGACAGAGGGGCCTGCTCCAGAGCCTGCAGAATATATCCTAGGTGGTGAAGATGTTCTTCCCAAGGGGGCTGAACACTGCAATGTCATCTAGGTCTGCCATGCAAAACTCCTCTAACCCATTCAGAAATTGATTCAGTATCCTTTTAAAAGTGTTGCAGGTGCATTTTGTAATCCAAAAAGCATCATCTAAACTGGTACAAGCCTTCTGGGGTGGAAAATGCAGTTTTCTCCTTGGCATGCTCTGTCACTGATATGTGCCAATAGCCTGAGGTCAGGTCAAATGTGCCGAGGATCTTGGCTGAACCAATTTTGTCCATCAGCCCATCTGTCTTTGGTAAAAGATGGGCATTATTTATGATGACTGCATTAAGAGCCCTATAGTCACACAGAATCTCAACTCTTTGGTTCCTGCCTTTGGCACTAGTACAACTGGACTAGCCCATGGACTGATGGATGGCTCAATGACCCCAGGGTCAAGCATCTTCTTCACCTCCTCCTTTATATGAGATCTGACATGATCGGACATTCTGTAGGCCTTGCCTTTAACATGGAGACTGTCACCAGTGTGAATATCATGCTGGCCCCAAGGGGACAAGCCTTTTTCCAGGGATAGCAGGCAGGCAAACTGATTTAACAGAGCCTTGCACTCCTCCTGTTGCTGCAGAGTCAAATCTGAATAGAGTTTCACTCCTTCAATTGTCTAATTTGAAGGTTGTCCCTGAGGTGATCAGGGAGGGGCTCACTCTCCTCCTCCTCCTCTAAAAGCAAAGCTTCTAGTTCTGGTCTGGAAACATAAGCCTTCAAACAGTTAGTGTGATAGACCCTAGTGGCCTCCTTGGGGTTGCCCAAGTCCACTAAATAATTGACCTCTCCAAGCTTTCATACAACCATTAAGGGTCTAATCCACTTGTCCTGTAAGGCACTCTGGCTTGTAGGAACCATAACAATACAAACTGGTCTGGAGTAAACTGGTTGTGCCAATGTTTGACCAGAGCATGACCACCTTTCAGGTTTTCTGAAGCGTCTGTCATCATCAGTGCCATCCTACTCCTGAGGAGTATCACATAGTCAGTGACTCTCACTGGCTGTAGGGAAAGAGCACTCTCCAACCCTTCCTTAATTAGGGCCAAAGAGCCTCTGACTGGCTGACCTTGAAGACGTTCAAAGGGGCTAAACCCCACCCATGCTTGAGGGACGTCTCTATAAGTAAAGTGAAGGCATGGCAGTAGATGATCCCACTTTCTTCTAATTGGTTCTTAAAAGGCACCTATCATGCTCTTCATGGTAAGGTCAAACCTCTCCACCAACCCATTGGTTTGTGGATTGTAGGCTGATGAGAACTTGTAAGTCACTCCACAGTTCTTCCACATGGTCTACATGAAGTGGGACATAAAGTTTGATCCCCTGTCAGCGATGACTTCCTTACTGAACCCCACCCTGGTGAAAATACCAAGGAGGGCCTTAGCCACTGCCTGAGCGCTAACATTTCTCATAGGTATTGCCGCAGGATACCTGGTAACATGGTCTACCACAACCAATATGAATCGGTTGCCTGAGGAAGTTGGACGGTCTAGCGGACCAAAAATGTCAATCCCCACCCTCTTAAATGGGACTCCCACCACAGTGAGGGGCACTAAATGTGTCACATTCTTGGACCCACTCTTGTCAGAGGTTTGGCAATCCTACAGAACTTCTCTACATCTGCACCCATCTTGTGCCAATAGAAGTAAAGAGATAAACTCTCTTTGGTCCTCTTGAAACTCAAGTGACCAGTCAGAGGGATCTCGTGGCCAACTGTAGGAACTCTTCTATCACCTCTGAGGCACTACCAGTCTACCAGTCTCCTGTAGTCCCCCGGGGGAGACTTCAGGTTCAATGTAAGGAGGTCATCCTCTCAGTAGGGCCTAGGCTTCCCTGGCTCTTGCTCTTCCAGCTGGGAAGCTGTCTGCTGGCGCAGACCATCTAGAGAGGGACACTCTCTTTGTCCTCTGCTGAAGTCTGCCATAGAGGGTCCACCTTCTGCAAGTAACGTCTGCAGCTCAGGATGGTCCCTAGGATCCAGATCTTCAATGCAGGGAAGGTTTTCCTCCAGCTTTGTGTCACCAGTAGCTGTTTCTACTGAATTTGGTTAGTTCTCCCACTCAGCATCTGCTGGGGAAGGGGTCATAGGTGTGATCTGGAACAATCCTCATGGGGATATCCTTGATTTTTGAAAAGGTTTTGGTTTCAGACCTTTCTTCTTACCAGAGACCCTGGTTTTCACCTTAGTTTCTTTTCTCCTCTTAGAAGTTGAAGGGTGGCCTTCCTGATGACTGGAGGTATTGGATGCCTTTTTAACCTCAAACTGAGAGTCTCTTAAGGTTGCCTCTCTGACCAATCTTGTTTGCTCCTGATTCTGTTTGCTGGGAGGCCTGGGGGTTCTAGACACTACTCCAAGAGCCTTCAATTCATTCCCCAACAGGACTCTCCCCGGCACTTCCTTCTGTACACTAACAGGGATCCGAACAGTAATATTATTGCACTGGATGAGAGCAAGGAGAATAGGAACCATTTGCATAGGGCCACCAGCTCAGGCTTGAAAAAACATTCATCAGCCACTGTTATGCTTGCCCCAGTGTCTCTTATGGCAGGAGTTGACTGGCCATCTATAAGAACACTGTCCTTATAATACTCTTTGGTGTTATCTGGAAAGGTGTTATAAATATCCAAATTTGTTTGTTCCCACAGACCAAAGGACACTAAAGATACACTGGCTTGAACTCCAATGGGTTGTTCAGCCAGTAGGTGAAAGAGTGCACTGGCCATTTGTGCTTCTTCCTCAGGCATGAAGGCTAAGCAGGCAGTGTGGACCCCTGAAGGTTGACTTTCACATGATCTACAGACCCACATACAAAACATTTACCAAATGTTCTTGGGAATGGTTCTTTCTGTTGACCTCCCTCAGGTTTGGCACCAGAGGGTTCACTAGACCTAGCAGGTTTCCTATGGGATCTACCCTTAGTTTATTTGTGGCCTTCTTTTGGATGGTTGGAATTATAATTTTCTTTACCCTCTTTCTTGTGTTGCTTCCCCTCTTCCTTTTTGTGAGTAGCCCCAGAATCCTTAGAAGTGGCCCTGTTTGCTGCCCATAGGTTAGCAGCTTGTGCTAGTTTCTTAGGATTGTGTTCCCTAGAGTCAGCCAAGTGCTGTCTCAGCTCAGGAGAGCAGGCATCAAGAATAGTCTTGAGTAAAAAAAGATTTCTCATTCCTTTAAAGGATTTCACTCTGTAACCCTTAACCTAACCATAGAAGCTAGTCAAACATTCACATACCCAGGTATCCCAAGGGGTACCATCAGTCTTTTTGAGGGTCCTAAACCTCTTAAGGTACTGGGATGAAGTCTTCCCAAATCTGGCTATTAATGCCAGTTTAACTAACTCATAGTCTTTTCTGTCACTGGCACTCAACTCCATAACAGCATCACAACCATTCTAGGGGAGCCACGACACGAGCCATGCAATCAAATCATTCCCTCTTATTTCTTGTAGACTATAGGTATATTCAAGCATACTCAGCCAATCCAACACATCAAGTTTAGGATCATACCTACTTACAGTTTTTTTAGGCAGCCGAGGCCTCTTGGGAATAGAAGACCCTGAAAGGGAAGAAGAATCAAGGGTCTTCTTTCTCATCTCCATTTCATGTTGCATTTCTCTTTCTCTGAGTTTCACTTCCTGATGTTTTCTTTCAGAGTGTACTTCAGGTTTTTTGAATTCCAACTCTAATCTTAGTCTTTCAAGTGCAAAATAGTATGGGCTTATATTTGGACCCTGCGGGGTGAGGATAGGAAGTGGCTGAAGCATAAGGGCACGTTGTGGAAGAGGGTTGCTCCCTTCTGAATATTCCTCTCCCTCCTCTGACTCTTCTTGCAGATTGGAGTTTGACTCTAAACTAGCATCCTCTTCATTTTCTTCCATATCATTTTGGTTAGTAGGTGTTACAGGCCTACTTCCCATACTTCGGTGATTTAACAACCTTGTAATAAGTTCGAAGAAGGATGCACTGTTCAATTTATAATCATGGAAATTAATGGGTTCATATAAATAGATCATCTACTGGGGAGCTGGAGGGTGGAGTGTAATGCTCCAAAAAGCAAGCAGGCACCAAGAGAAGACCCATCTGTCACTGAAAGATGTCAAATGCCCAAGGATAAATTGTCCCAGGTTTATTCCAATTTTATGCAAACAAAAGCATAGTAATCATTACAACATTCCTTCATTGTGATATCTTTATCAGTTCACAGCTGCTGAGCATACAAAACATTACACCAACATTATATTGGCAATGGAAAAAAAATGTATTATCAGAACTTATGATAGAATATTATTCAAATGTCAAAGATCAACCAGGTGATTGGTAACTTATTTTGCAGTACATGTCAAAATATGACCATATAATTCTGTGTCAATTGATTAAATGATGAGCTGTCAATTGCCAAACTATTTTAAGTCATAGGTTATGTTCGAGAGTTATTGCAGTTGTGATCCACAAAATAAAGCGTTCTGTTAACTTATGCATCTGGGTTCAAAATGTTGTGTCTCTGGCAGGGAGCCATGCATCAAGAAATCCCAGAGAAACCTTTGTGGTTCTCGCATGTTACATATTAGGGAGAACAATACATATATTTTTTATTTGTGGATCTCATACCGCATGGAGAACCCTGTATTTTAATTTCTGCGGCTCTTGCAAAGCAAGGAAAAAAAATCTCAGATGTCAGCATCCTATAGGAGGGAAAACTTGAAACATGCTCACTGTTGCTCTGTGCCCCGATGGATGGTGGCTCTAAGTGCATTACTGCAGTCGTAAAATAGAAGTAGGATTTAAGAACAGAAAATGAGTATCCCAAACTCTGATGTCATCTCATGTTATTACAGCCATCAACAGTCACTCGCTAGAGCTATCCTTTTCACAACCATAGACACCACTAAAGAACCCTGCTTGAATTTGCTATGTTTGCTATGTGTGCATTGTAGTGGCTAATAAATTATCATTAGTTCTGCTATGCTGGTTTCCACTAAATGTCTTAAAATATTCTTCCACAATCTAGTGCGTGTTAATCTTAATGAATGTCATTTGGTCAAGTTGGGGTACCACAAGGTTGGTCCTTGGTCGAACACAATCATCCAGAATCACTTAACACCTGGCCAGACTGTACATTGGAAGGGTAAGCTAAGGGATTGCATGACTACTCTTGCAAGTACTTCTAGCCGTGTTTGCCGCGTACTAAACCAGTACTGTAGTGGATCATCACGTATCCCCGGGTGAGATGCATCAAATAGATAATCCTCAGCAATCTGACCTGCTGAAGGTCTGCTGTAAGTTCTTGCAGACCCATCCACTTTGCGGATTTCAGACTCACTGAGGAGTGTGCCTCTATGTCATCCCAGCCTATTACTATCAATATTCTTCACACAGGGTGGCGTAGATGGTGTAAATTCACAGGAGGAATGTGTTTATTAAGGTTATTAACATCATTCGTTGTGTTTGGAGCAGATGTGTTGTTACATTGCGGTCCTGTTCCTGTTTCTGTCCTTTGCACATTTGCTGTGTCTAACTCTTCTGAGTTCTGAGTGTTCTCATCTGCCATATTTGACTGAAAAGTAGCCACTTTAATCTTGAAACATGGGCCATGAAAAGTGCTATGGAGTGATTCATTGCTTTATAGCTAAATGTGTGCTTGAGGAATACCTCACATAGATGTTTGCCTGCATACACACATGCATATTCAGTATTAGGTTCCATTGAGGCTGTGGATGGATTTTAACACACGGTTGAGGGAACATACTCATCAGCCATGACACATCTATCTAGCCAGCCAAATAATGGGTATTTTACGCTGTGCTCATCACCATCAAAGTTGTCTCCAAGTGCTGAGCTTTTCCAAGGAGAGCGGCTTGTGACCCCACCTAGGGCGGCATACAGAAAAGGGAAGGAGGAAAGAAGAGTGGGAAAGGGGAGGAGTGGGAAACGTCCAGGAGACAACACATGTAAAGAGGTAACTCAAGAAATGTAGGAAAATGAAAATATAAGGGTAAGTGATTGTGATCTCTGAGATTAATGCATAGTTTGCAGTGTTTTCACCAGAGGAAAATGTGATCAACAGAAGGATTGAGAGTTTCCCTTAATACTGGCAGGCCTTTCATGGAGGCAATTACTAGTGCAGTGGTGGTTTTATGTTGTAACTTTGTGAATGAGTGATGGACTTGAGCTGTGCATAGGAGTCAATGGGGAGTATCTGTTCACTAGTGGTTGTACCTCTGTGAGTGCTGCATTGTGCTGGCTAATACACTCTGTGCTCTCATTAAAAGACTGTAATACAGAACAGACATCAGCAGTGGCACTGTCATGGAGTGTCAAATACCACATCTAAGTGCTCCGTTTTGACTGTTGCAATATTTAGTGGTGCATTGCATTGTACCCTTAGCCGACCCGACATGTGCAAAGCAAAAGTCTAATGGGCGGCAATTGCATCTGGGCTGTTGTGGTTTGGTCACTTGTGACAGTACTGCGATTGACACCACAGATGTATAGCACTCTGGGCTCACTGATTTTATAGGTTATGGCAATAATTTCCTTCACAGGCTGGCAATTGCTGATAAAATGTATCAACACAAGGTAAAGGATATTTGCAAAGCAAAGAACATGCATTATCTAGTTAGTTCAGAGACCGCAGGGATATAAGACCCATTGTCAACAGCAACAAATACCATTAACTGCCTGTGGCTTATTCATATTGCCACCACCTCCTCCACCTTCTTCCGATGTCAATTCACCTGTCGCCTCTCCCACCAAATGCTTGAATGCAAAAAGGCCTCCTGAAGAACAACATGCTTCTGCTGCCCCATTGGTTGCTTCAGATTCAGGAGCCCTCTCGGCTGGCCCGGAAAGGGAAGGTCTGTCAGTCTGCAGTCGCAGCCATGTAGTCAGTTGTCTGACTACTGGTCCACATGTCCACAATGTTTACTTTCGGGCACTATGGCTGACCAAGGGTTTGTCCTACCGTGAAATTAATCTTTTGCCTGTTCCCTGGTTTGGTGGATGTGCTAAAGATGAGTGGTGCCTGTCGAGATATGGTCCCTTTTAGCGGCTCAGCTTTTTGTGACTCCGCCTCCTTGCTGTATTTAAACCACAAGTCGCATTGCAGCATATAAGTGGCATGATAGCACCGCACTTGATGCACGCAAGTGCCGTCAATCGGCTACGCGGGGGACAAGGGCTTTGTGGGGAGTATGACTACTGACAAGGAGGAGCTTGCTACTAATGGACAGATAACAATGCTATTGATGCCCACAATTGTGAGTGATTATATGGAGAATATGGCTGGGTCTTTGCATGCTGAGGCTACCAAGATGTATAATTTAACACAATTAAATAACACCATTCAATAACAGAGGGACCAAACATGGTGAACGATTCAAACCATCCTGCATTACGAATCCTAATGGAAAAACGTGCTGAAGGATACTGTAAAAATCCAAGACTTTGATGTCCATCATTGTTTCTTAGACTAGATGGATAAGAGCCTACTGTGGACTCCTCAGTTACCCATTATGAGATCCACTGCAACTGGCAGTGAGCCAACGTGCTGTGTTTGAGAGCTAGAAGGGGATGAGACTGGAAATGCTACATATGTAAACGAGAGCCATGAGCTGCAGAAAGATGTTCACAGGGACATCATATTGCCTATGCGCTCCACAGATATAAATGTATATAAATGTAGAAAACAATGTCATAGGTTCCGGGACGAAGAAAACGCACATAGATCAGAGTGAACATGTGGATTCTACTACTGCTAAGACACTGAGTAATATTGAGACCCGGATAGAAAGGAAACATGTGGGGTTACATACACACTGATGGTGAGATGCAAAGTATACTGTCGAAATCCAGCCCAATTCATGATCAATGAGAGCACATAGCATGGCTGCAGCAAGCTGCTTTGCCTGTAGAACCACTGACTGCATAAATGGAAGCTATGATGGCATGAATAAAGTCATGCTCCCTGCTGATCGGTAACATACAACGCAGCACAAAACGTACTCATAGTCATACTCAGAAAAAAAAGGACACAAACTTGACTGAACAAAAAACAAAAAAACATAAAATAAAAAAGAATAGAATGGGAAATTGGATTTAAAATGTACAGGCAAATGGATTAACATTATTAGGGACAAGGTAGAGCCAATTACTAACGAGTGTGGTCTATATTACCTAACTGGACCAACTACAAGTAAACATATTAAAAAGAGCAAAAAATAATGTTAACAAATGATTTTCGCTCAGACTTGCCTCAGGAAAGACAGAGGCAATAGAAAATGAAGTGCAGAATCCAGGCAATGGGAGGGATATGATTAGTGGTGAGGAGGTGGGTAACGACGAGTCACAGACACCTGATGGTCTAGAAATGTGATTCAATGAAAGTGAGGATTTTACCAATTTGCACCAGACAGTTGTGGGAGGCTTTGCGAGGAGCTCAACCAAATATGGGTCTCAGAAAGTGAGGACAATGGTGTGCTCGTTGTTGATGAGGAAAGAACAACCTTGCACGAGCCCGGTGAAAGTGAGTACTGCAATAAGCGATTGTCATATAAAACAATCAAGCAAAGATCTCAGAACGCAAATCTAATTCTACCAGACTAAGGAATTAATTATCGTGCTCCGGCGATTTGAAGGATTTGAAGGAGCTTATTCACCTTTGGAAAACCTTTACCCTCACCTACCCGGCACTGCGAGCAGGAACGAAGCTCCAGTCGGCTTTCCTGCGCTTCCTGGAGGAGGCGGGGCTACAGCGGGCACGTGACTCATCACGTGACACAGGCCGCCCTCAAAAGAACGAGGCCACCAGGCGCACAGGTCAAACATCAGATCGACGGATAAACAACATCTGGGTAACTGTATCCAGAGCTGAGCTGGGAGTTCGGCTGAACACCGCCACGGCCAAACCAGGTGAGCAAACCCCGCAGCCCTAGCAAACACTCTACTCTATTTAGCAACGAACGTCAAGTTACAGCATATAACGTTGGATCTAAACATTTCACCAGCTGGGTTGGGTGTAGCCGAGAGTTGCAGGAGGCCAGACACCTTAGACCACTAAACCCTAATCCCCCACAGCTCAGAGCCTACCCCTAAACTGAGCTGAGCTAACTATATATCTGCCAAGTCTAGGGTACTCTTATTAAAAAGAGAATGGCCGATACATAAGGCCATTTCGGAAAACTTAACGCGGACTCAGCAGCACCGTCCAAATTGTCGTCCGCTGGTCGCCCACATGTGGAAAACCTGACACACCCACACACAAGATCACAGTTACGAAGATGGAACTCGCTGGTCACCTCAAGTAAATCCCCACGGCCGCAGCCGATCTATCGCAAATCTGAACGCAAGTCAGACTGCAACAGTGATTATACGGGGGAGACAAGCCGTCTAACACCAGCACCTGAGTCTGAAAATAGACAAGATCTAGATAAAGATCAAGATCAAATACAAACAAGAGAAGAACTACTAAAAACTCCCAATGTTAGGATCAACAAACAGCGACACATCATAAGTCCGCAGAACGCGGGCCTCAATCGGATAGCAAGTTGCCCAGCTGTGATAGGTCTCGCTCCCTCTAACACAAACCGAGTCCCAGAAAATGACCCCTCAAACGTCCCATCGAACAACGATATCTGTGACGCCGAGCTAGGCACGAATGGTTCTCCTTGCAACTCAACTCTACAAAGCGACAGAAGCCAGGGCACGACCCACGATGAATGTAGCATTCTATCACAGGCTACTGAGATGGGAACGTCAAAGGAAAGCTCACATATCAATAGACATGATTCCTCCACATCCACCCCGAGGAGTTCACTAACAAACGGAGAAGAACATCTGTACCCAACACAAAAAACGGGACATACGGACGATTGGGTCGGTGCCTCAAAAGATGACGAGGTCTTCCATCAAGTACATCACGATATAATCGAGACCCTTCGCATCAATGAACCAATCGCTACGGGAGCTAACAGGAGGAACTCACTGGAGGTCGTTAACAAGATACTAAATGACATTACTCTAATAAATAAAGCACGAAGCGCCACAGCAAAAGACAAACTGGTCACCTTGAACAAAGAGCCCAGCGTCTCCGAGGCCATTGAAGACATTGTAGATGTAATGAAGGAGACTTTGGGAGCTCCGCCCCTAACACAATGGAAAAACGCCTATGGGAAACGCAGGCGCATTGATCACAGCCCATCTCCGACCCTCCCATGCTCACAGAGAAAAGGTACCAAGAACTCTACACAAAATTTAATGAGACCATCAACTTCACCATCTAGACACGGAGGTCTCTCAGAAATGGCACAATCACCCACCCCTCTCCTGTCATCTCCGTCTGACTCTTCTTACTCAGAGTCTCAGCTCAACAAACCAAGTTGCCACAGTCCTCGAATATCCCAACTCCTACTAAAAAAACATGCAGAGTCTTCTTCTGATATAGTCAGCTGCATTATGAAAGAAATACAACCGCTTGTAATGTCCTCTCTTGCAATATCTATAGCTCCGTTTCTAAAATTGTATGAGCAAGTAGATGGGAACCTCAGAGACCTGTCCACACTAGTTGCAATGATCAACTCAAAACTGGTAGGTCTGGACATGGAAACCACACTAACAAATCAAGCGCAACGAGACTCCAACAAAAGAATTGAGGCTCAATTGAATATTCTCCTGGACCAAAGAAAATCCAACGGATCGGAAAAAAAGGTACTGGCAGAAATCGCCAAAGAAGCACTCAACCTTTTGAAAACAAGGAAAACTCCAACGCAGTCTGCTAACGACGAACACTTTAGCATTCGTCCGGACTCTCAAGAGCTGACATGTACAAACAACAAAACAAGTCTACAGGCGTGCACCAACCTGGAGCCCAATTTGAATAAACAAACTTCTCCACTGCAACAATTTGAGAGCACAATAGTCGAAAGCCAAGGGGCGACTAGCCCCCTGCCTCCACCAATAGATCTAACCAAAGATGACACCACACAGCAGACTTGTCTACAAGACGATACAAAATCGCTGGAGACATGTAACCCTGTAGCACATGATAATGCATCAAAAGCTATTCCATCTAACACGCTTCCACAGGCTCAACTAAATAAGCCTTGCTTTCAAACAATCCTAGATACAACAAGATCGATACTAAATCCAGCCTCCCTCAATCCACAAACACCGAATACCTCAACTAACATCGAGAAAGGTGCCAGACTACAAGATTGCCCCCCTGGGCTCCTCGACACTGAAACTGAAAGACACAAAGAAATCTTCGCGATCTTCAAGCAAAATACTAATCAGAACACGAGGACACATCCAAACCAAACTAGAAAGGAATTTCAAGTCAAAAAAACAAAAAATCAACGCACCAAGAACACACGACGCGGAAACAACTCCAGAAAGTTCTTACGCAACATAAAAACAGTAAATGTAACTGTAAACCAGAACATAAAATCTGTGGATCTAACCCCGAATAAAAAGATCACAGAAAAGGAGGCAACAAGCGAGCACGCAAATCAAAAAAGCGAGGAATCTGACAAGGAAGCTGAACTATTGAACGAGTTGATAAATATGTCAACGTACGAGGACACGGATGAATTTGACCCAATCGATCCTAAGACTTCAATTGGGTCATCTTCTAGCTCTAACGACCTTTTACGAGACACAGTAAACAGGACCACTGAACAAAAATCAACAGATACATTGTTGCCCTCACATGTTTCTACGTTACAAGGAATCTGTACAATGATCCCCAAGAATGTAAACATCGAAAAAGCATCACCGGTAAAGGCCAGTCCTATCTTCCTCACTCTGACAGAAAGACGGGAAAGGCTGCTTAAGAAAAACGAGGACAGAGACTGCCAAAAGATAAAAAATCTCAAAAACCTAATAGAACCAGACCGCAAGAACGAAAACCGGGAGCCTCATGACGACGTTCGAAAGTTTGCACCAAACAAGTGCTATGGAAAAGGACCCTCGGCAATCAAAGCTCCCGCATCAAAACAAGTGCCTGGCGATTACAAAAGAATTATACCCCACCAAATTGAACAATTAGGCACTAAAGCACCTATACCCACCTACAAAATAAAGATAGAAAGACTAGAAAGTCAAGATGACGTGATCATGAACCGCAACAATGTGCTACGACTACTCCACTGTGTCCCGCGTCTGAGAACGATACAATCGTACGACATCAAAACAGTGGAATTCCCACAAGAAGGGCAAAACGACCTCGTTATACTACATCTAAAATCAAAAATTATAACCAATAGTATCTTGGATGCCACACCTGAGCTGTTGTTGCTCGGTTTTGACATTCTGGAACTAACCGACGAAGATAACCACAAAAGTCACTTCAATAAAACCACAGAACTACAGTCAGTTTCATCCTTCTGGAAGAAAAGCAATGAAATGAAGAGTCCTGAGAAAATGCAAGAGGCTGGCCAACAAAACAGAAATCAGTGCACCAACAACGTTTGCGGCCTGAGAAAAGTGGAACACGTCCAAAACGACTCGTTGGAACAAATCCAAATCACAGTTGCTGGCACCAAAGCTCTCAACATGAAAAAAGGCACAGGGGAAGTAGAAAACAACGAACATGATTCAACGGACAATTGGGGGTGGCTCGCAAAGGCCCTGAACAAAACAACTCAAAGCTAACGCCAACCAGAAAACTCGCCCCTAACAACTAAGTTTGGATCCTGGAACACCAGAGGATTTGTGCACCTATTCCAAGAGAGTTGCTTCCCAGAGCTGGATGTCTTGTGCCTCCAAGAAACGTGGCTGGAAAATTGCCCTATTGCTGGAGATCATGAGATCGCCTTTAATCCAGCCACCAAACAACTGATGGGTAGGCACATGGCAGGCCTTATCACTATGATCAAAAAGGGATCTGGATATCAAATCCTCAACACTGAAAACGTGACTCCACATATTCAGGCAACGACAATTGCTCATAATTACGAAGAAAACAAGAAAATCCATATCCTGAACCTATACTGGAACCACAAGACTATGGGCCTCATTACGACCCTGGCGGTAAGGGGTTAGCGCCAGCGTTAGCTGCGCCGACCCCTTACCGCCAATTACGAGTTCCCTTTCCGCCATGGCGGTTTTTACACCTGCTTTTAGCGGGTGTAAAAAACCATGGCGGTAAGGGAACTTGGTGTTAATTACGCCACCGTAATTTACGGTGGCGTAATTAACGCCTTCCCCACTCCCATTATGCCCTATGGGGCAAAAATGGGAATGGGGAAGGGTAAATGGGGATTGGGGATTTACCGCCCCGCCAAGGTCGGAATGGGGCGGTAAATCCCCTTACCGCCATGGCGTTAACGTAGTTAGCACCATGGCGGTAAAGTCACGGCCCTGGCGGTAACTTACCGCCAGGGTCGTAATGAGGCCCTATAAGTGGTAATGGATATATAGATCAAGTCACAACTATAATAGATGATTGGCTCGAAACAGACGTTGGTGCTGATATTGTGATCTGTGGAGACTTGAATATGAATTGCCTAACAGCTAACAATGAACTGAATCCAAAAAATCCTAACAAAACACAACTCGCCAGTCAATGGGCGACAGAGATGGAGCTAAGAAATCTCACGCTGATGAACGGAAACTTAGCAGGAGACATACCAGCCCAACCTACCTGGTCCAGAGGCACCCAACGATCGACGCTTGACTACTTTTACGTCAGCGAGAAAATACATCAACATGCAACATCGCTCACGGTGCACCCTATGACCAATAGTGATCATGACTTAGTCATCCTGACATGTACCACAGATCATGGACTCAAACTCACAACTTGGACATTTCCGGTAATGATCGAATCCAACAGGGTGAGACTGAAATTAAAGAAAACAGAGGTTAAAAACATACTAACTACATACGTAGACGATCAAAAGGAGACTGAATACATCCATCTCTTAGATGACTATAAAGAAAAACATCAAGGAGCTAGACACAAATTTGATCTAGAGTTGAGAAAAAGAAAGAGAGAACTAAGAACGCAAATAAGAAATCTATCGAAAACGAACTTCAAAAGCTACTTAACTGCAAAAAGGAACTGTAAACAAAAATACAAAAATTGGTTACGATCACACAAAGCAGTTATGATGCAGAACGATTCAGAACTAATAATGCAAAAACTACAAAACAAAAACTCCTCTGATTTCTGGAAGATAATAAACAACGCAGGAGCCCCACAAATGGCATTACTTACAAATGCAATTCCTGAAGCTGAATGGATACAACACTTCTCGAAGTTATATAGCAAAAGAACAACTGTAGCAGAGACACCACCATCCACTTTAGAAAAATGGAAGCTGGAATTCGACAAAAACGACATTGAGGAGATAATAAAAAGAGCTAGCTCCTCTAGAGCCCCAGGCCCGGATGGCCTAACAAACCATACAATCAAAGAAAATCCAGAGCTGTGGGCAGAGCTATGTCACATGATGTTCAAAAGAATAGCAGCTAACTGCAAGAGTCCAGACTCATGGAAATGCGCAATAATAATTCCTATCTTCAAGAAAGGGAATCGATCTGATCCAACAAACTATCGACCCATTGCGCTGCTAGATGTGTTAGGCAAAGTGTACGCGACTCTTCTACAACAACAACTTGTAAAATGGGCAGCTGACTCAAAACATCTGGACCCACGTCAGACCGGCTTTGTCAAGGGTGTAGGCTGCTCCCTGAACCTTCTCTTAATCAACCTCCTTAAAATGGAAGCAATAAGAACAAGAACCCAAGTGCATCTAGCATTGATAGACTTCTCACATGCCTTTGACAGTATAGATAGAGAACTACTATGGGAGAAAATGAAGAAGTGGGAATGTCCAAAAGATCTGATAGCAGCCATTAAAGAGCTACACACTGGCACAAGCATCAAAATCCGTCTGGACCAAAAGGGCACCCTGTCCAAAGCGATAAATACCTATAGCGGGGTCAAACAGGGTTGCCCACTGGCTGCCATAATATTCAACCTATTCTTATCGGACATTGGAGATGCAATTAACAGCGTGCGCTCCTTCTCTCCAAAAATAAACGGAGCCCCGTTAAGCTGGATGCTTTATGCAGACGACCTAATACTGCTAGACGTAACACCCATAGGCCTACAGCGAAAGATTGACGCAGTAGACCTCTACGTGAGAGCTAATGGCCTACAAATCAATAAAAAAAAGTGTGAGGTGTTAACATTGCAAAACTTGAAAACAACAAAGCACAAAAAACCTAAATGGCACTTGGGAAAAGAGTGGCTAAACAACACAACAAACACAAGATACCTAGGCATGCAAATTAATTCGAGCCTGAACGACAGTCAATGGGAACAGACAGCCAAATCCAAATGTCGACAATTTGCATGCCAAGCCAGCATCTTACACAAGAAATACGGCAAATTTTCAATAAAACCGGTAAGGAACTTTTACTCCCAAAAGGTAGTGCCGGCCCTGATTTTTGGTGCTGAAAATGCCCTCGGATGCTCCGCGGATGTCTTGTCCACCTTAGAAAACATCTTCTGGGTAAAAGTTCTGCAACTACCAAAGGGTACATCGACTGCTTGCATCAGATACGAGCTAAACCTAACATCAATCAATGCACGAGTCAGTTGGAATCTGCTGAGCCTCTTTAGAAAGATAACCATGAAGAAAGTGGCCCTACAATTCGAAATACTACAAAATCCCAGCAAAGGAAATCCCAACTGTCTGCTATCAATGTGGTATAAACGCTGTGAGGAAATTATGGCTTACTATGACATTAACCTAACAATCCTACACGACAATCCGAATGCTGCAAAAACTAAGGTCTGGCGATTAGACTGGATAGTGACTGGGAACCTAAGATCAGCCAACAACTTAATGAAGGAGGTGCCGAGTGAATCAAGAAATCTAAACACCCTACAGCCTTATATCGAACTGTCCCCAGACAACGGCAGCAGAGCCTTGTTTCTACACTTCAGATTAAATGCATTCAAAACAAGAGAGTGGACTAGAGAGCAACGCAAAATGGAAGAACCCAATGCAGCCTGCAGATTCTGCAACAAGAAGGAAGAAACTCTAAAACACTTAACACTTGAATGCAAAAGCTTACACCGGGAGAGAACATTGACATTAGGGCCCCAATTAATGAAATTTCAAACGCCAAGTGCGGACGATTGGTGGCAAGCTCTGTTTGACAGTCGGGAAAAACACCTGCATTATGCGTTAATTCGCTTTTTGAGCCTGTTGAAAAAACTTCTGATATAAACACCTAAAACAAGGACAAAATTGTGAGGGTGAAGCAAAGGCGAAGGATCGAAAGCGACTTACAAACTCATGATGCAATGGTGCCATCAGACGAGAGATACCCGAACACTCAAGGAGAGAAGAATGAACTAACTGTAGTGAAACATTCATCTCCTTTCTCTTTTTAAAGGCATTTTATGCCAATAAAAAAAAAAAAAAAAAAAAAATAATTATCGTTAGATCAATTGTACTCCAATTAATACATGTGATATCCCAGCTGCGTACAATAAACACGGACAACCTAGCTATTGTTGGAAGTAGACTATTTAAGTACGTCAATAATATATTTTATAGTAGATTCCACTGTGCATTACGTAATGAAGCATGTTGATATACTCTACAAACTAGTCTATGATTGTTGTGAAACATATTTGGAATCACACATTGGAACCACCCACTTAACAAAGACAGAACAAATCTCAGGGTATCATGGATAAACAAACTAACCTACTTGATTTAGATCATAAATATAAAGAAAAAATCAATGTGGTTGTGAAGGACGGACGGTAACAAGAAAACTCGATTGGAACAACCAACAATGTGCCCTTCTAAACCTAACCTGGGCAGTAATGGGCGCAACTGGCTTCCATCCATTTTGCAATGCAGAGTAAAGAGCCGATCCTAACGAGCCTCAGGATGCACAATTGCGCTCATATAATACAGGTGGACACGACTTGATAAAGTTGATAATAAGAATGAGAGGACACATGTCGACATGCTGGCACTGCAGGAGAATTGGTTAGTCGAGTATGTCACACTGGACAATAGAAATGCTATACGGAAGTGTGCCATAAAGAGAGCCAAAGAGCACCATAAATGGGTCTAATAATTCAAAACAAGTTTAGGTAAGAGAAATAGCCCCCCCTATAAACTCTATTCACATACTAAATAGAATAATCACAGGAATAAAACTATGAGGGAAATAGGTGCAACCATTAATTCTAAACGTCCACGATCCTCCAGGCTCCAAGGAATAGCCAAAGTATGGTGTTAAGAGGATTAAGAGGATTGCTTGAACTAGCTAACAAAGAACATCCACTGCTGATGATACTAGTGGAATGTAATACAAACATTCCTGGTGATACGCACTATCTTCATACGTGGAAACTAGAAGGCATGTGGGATATTCCACCAGGTAGCCTTAAGGAAGAACTAATTGACACTAAGGCCATTGCTCGGTATCGTATATGGACCACTTTAGGACTACATATTTTAAATCACCAATGCTTTGAGGTGTCCTGGGACATTACACTAGAGTTATGAATAAAACATCAATGACTATTGATTATATATTCTTTAGTGGCAATACTATAAGTCAAAACAACAAACTAAAAACATGGCACATGAGGAAAGTGTTCCTTACCATGTATTACTAGGTTGGGGCAATGAGGGTACTTTTGAGCCTGTGAGGGACAGAACTGGCCAGGATGAGTTGAGCAAGGCCGCAAATCACATCACGTGGCCTCTAAATCATATGGCAAAGGTTAATTACAGGTAGGAAGAGTTGGGACAAATGCTACTGGTTAAAGGCCTCCCTGAGAACATTGTGTGTCCATAACATAAACAGAACCAGAACACAAGGTCCCTAAGACACTAAAGTATTATATTGCCAAATGACCTGGAACTAATGAGTGTAATGAATTATTTTGACAAGCACATTGACTAGGGATGAGGGCAGTAGAAGTTACTATAACAATAAGCCATCCTGAAAACAACATACACATATATGTGATAAGGAGGTGCCCCTATCTAAGAAGAGTTTAAGAAAGCACTGCATAATATTTGGCACAATGAACTAACTGCCTGTGCAGAAATAAGTGTCTGAGAGCACATGAATGCTGTGTATTCATCAACCTTGGCAATAGGACCCTGTGCACCATCTGGATGTCCTGCCTATAAAACAAAGGTCTCTGGCCCTACACATGTGGAAGCCATCTTGAACACTGTGACTGACTGCCAGAGGAACATGTGAGATGCATCTGCCTTATTCAGTCTTATTCAATGCCCCCAGGGTATCCATAGCAAATCAGGTTAATACAGTCATTATGTACAAAATTATGAATACATTCTAAGATCTCATCTTGAAAATGTGAGATGGTTTAGCATAGGTTTCTCTGAGTGGAGAAGTTGTGCATGTTCCATAGTGTTGGTAGTTCGCTCCATAAAATATGTCATTTTCCAGCTAAACAAAACCTGGCATGTATTCTGGCAAACATCTTTTTTTTAAATGTTATTTTCAAATTAAATACAACAACAAAACATGAAACTTCAGCAAGATTATAAAAACTATATACATAATTATAAAACATCATAGTAAACCCCCCCCAAAAAATGTTAACAGTTCACATCATATAATATTCAAATATCAGGTTGTTGTTTCCTATATAAAAACCTTTCCACATCCGCTAGGTTATACATTTCATTCAACCACACTTCCTTCTTTAAAGTAATATCAGATTTCCAATTCCTAAGGATGATTTTTATTCCCACCATGGCACCTCTAAATAACCATTTCTTTTGGCATTGAGTGAGCTCCTCCAGTGTTGTATCTTTCCCGATATCAACGTTTCAAAATCAAAACCAATTCAAAACCTGTTCATTCAAGACCTTCTCCAAGATTATACCTATTTCACTCCAAAATACTCGCACCTTCCTGCAATCCCACATCATATGTTCCAGAGTACCGCTTTGATGAGCACACGTCCAACACACTGGATCATCCTTCAAACCTCTCTTCCATAATCTATCTGGGGTCCAATATACCCTGTTCAGGATTTTAATTTGTCTCGTTCTTTCAGTAAAACCCACGGCATAAAGTTTGACATCCGCAAACATCCTTGTCCATGTCTCCACTGTAATGTCAGAGCCAATCCTTCTACTCCACTCATCTCTCAGCATATCATTGCCTTTATATTCATTCACAATCCATTTGTATACACAGCTAGCTAGGCCACCCTCTCCCACCAGTGACTCTCTTCTAAGAAAATCCAGATTTAACGTAGCCTGAGAATCATTCTCACTAATAGCAATATTTAATTTCCTGTAATCTGAAATTCTGAAATTTTCAATATTAAATTGTTGTTGTAAATCTCTAGCACTCATCCAATTACCCTCCTTGAGCAGATCTCCAATCCAACTGACACCACTCAAAAACCAATCTGGCCAGAATAATATTTTGTTTTACAATTTAATAGAGGGATTCAACCATAATGAAGCACCAGGATATTTGTATGCACACCCAATAATCCAGTCAATTTCTTCTATGAGTTTCTCAAACAGACCGTCAGTGGATCTTTCATACTTCTCGCTCTCGATTCCGTGGTCAATAATGCCCTCTGTGATAATGGGCCATTATAACTTGCCTCTTCCATAACCCACTCATCAGGTATCGGTGTCAAGAATTTAGCTATAAAATCACAAATAAAGGCAAATTGATAGGCCCTAAAATTAGGTACTCCTAATCCACCTTTCTCCAACGGTAATTGTAGTTTCCACAATCTTAACCTTGGGGGCTTCTTATCCCACAGAAATCCCTGGATAAGTCTGTCCAACTCATTCCAATATTGATTTTCAATATTTAGCGGGATTATACTCAAGATGTAATTGATTTTAGGGGTTGAAACCATCTTTAAAGCATTAACCTTTCCCCATAGCGAAATATTCAATAGACCCTGACGCTCTAAATCTAAAAAACAAAAAAACATTTTATCCACCTTAGTTAGAAAATCAGCAAGAATGTTATAAAAGGTTAATTCCATCACCATGCTGGAGGGAAAAATGATACACACTCTTGTATACCACTTGCTTCTGATATTATTTTTCATATTGTGTAGCTGTATCCTTTCAATATGGCAATATGGCAATATGGCAACATTTAAAAGGTGTACCTTTAACAAATATATAATAAACAGCATGACACGATTGTCCTAATTTGTTCTTTTTCATTTATTAAAAATACAGTATTGATATTGTGTTTATTTTCATAAGGAGTAATTTCCTCTACTGACTCATATAATCCAAACACATTCCACAGATTTAACATTCTTTGCTGAAGCTCCAATGTTCAATGACCACAAAATGATTTTAACAATATAATATTTTGTCTTAAGCCACTTTTCAAATATTCATTGATTGGAATATTAGAGAGACACATGACTATGTATATAACCCACTTGTCATATGACTTGCTATGTGGTTATGATGTCACATATCTCTCATTTGTCAATTCTCAAAAAAGTAATTTGTTCCATTCAGTGCAGATGTTCATACCATAAAGTACTGTATGAAACGACGTATCAATTTTTGTTCTGGCCTGATTAGAATACAATCTAGATAATCTCCCAGCGGGTTTGTGTGCACCTGTTGAATGACCAACCATCTACATCTCTGTTATTATTTTTTAGTTTTGGTAAAGTTCGACTAGTGGTTTGTCTATACCTCTGTTGCGAATACAAGATCTGTGTTTAGAGAAACCTTGTCTGATCTGCCTAGTTGTTTTGCCCACATAAAGAAGATGACATGGACATCACATTTGAAAGCATACAGTTTGTATGATTAGTAAGAGTCCAGTTCTTAATATTCAAATTCCTTTGTATTTTTGATGAATTGATAGGATCCACAGTTGCCACACTTATAGTGTCTACTTATGGGTTGCTGATCCCATAAAGCTTTAATTGACTCGTCAGCATGGTATTTTGTAAGTTTGGACTAATCTTTGTCATTAATTGACACTCATTTTGAAGGATACAAGAGGTGTGGTTGATAACTTTTGTTGATCATTTTTTGAATGATATTGCTAATCAGACTAACTCAGACTAAATGTGCTGACACACTCCAATCTTTTTATATTAGGTTTAGTTTCTAATTCCAAGTGTATACGTCGGTCTAAATTAACTACTCTCCTCTTAGTTGGTTTCATGATTTCTGTGGATATCCTCAATCTGTGAGTCTTTCATGTAAGTCATTAGAGTGAACCCAAAAACAATGGTTTGATGAATGCCTCACTCAAAGGAATTGCCCTTAGGGCAAATTCATATTAAAACCTTGTGGGTCAAAATTGTTCTAATGCAAGAGGCTGTTCTTATCTATAATCTTATACAACAAAGATCAGGTTCTGGCAAAGAAACATTGATGAAATATTTCTTTTATCGGGAAGCATTCAATTGTCGTTTTTGATTTCTTAAATATAGAGTCACAGAATAAACTGAATTGTGTGAACAAGGAACACAAAAAGCCAGCGGTTGGTGTCAAACTAAGGATATTACCACAGCAAGTGTAGAGGATAACTCAACTTGAGGGTGATTGCAAAGAAAAAAGTAAAATGGAAGGATGACAGCTTTCTTCAGAGGGAATCCCAATTCTGAGTCCTATTGCATGGTCAAACCTCACACCTTCAGTGATGAAAATCCTTTGTTCATGAAATTGAGGATAGTGGTATGTATGAAACGAAGGAAAATAAGACTCTTGAATCTCCAGTCTCTCAGTGAAGGTTAAGATGCAGTACAGAGTCTCTTAAAAAGTTCCAGGGGCTGCTCCCTGTCTGGTTCTACTTCGATGTACAATAAATGACCTTGGTCTTTGTCTTCAGGTTGCAGGCTTTGAAGGGATTTTGAACCCTTTTTGGTTGATTAAGAGGACCAAGGCCTCCATGGCCAACATGTGCTAGACTTGAGAAGTGCCTGGAGAATTCCTCCAGGAGGTTGAGTGGGTGGTGATAACTCTTTGACTTGTGTTCAATGGTCAAAGGTCTCAAGGTCTGAGAGTCCAGCTCAGGGATTTCCATATTCACTGGGCACCTCCCTGTATTAGAGGCGTGGTCCCCATCAAGGGTACACTTCCTGAATCCCAGTGAGACTGCACCGCCTTGTACTTCCACCCACCAGCTCGACATTCTACCCTGGATAGAACTGGTCCACCGGAACCTACCTGATCTTTACTCTCGATGGGTACCTGTTCTCCTCACTGTTCCTCAGGTATAGTCTTTGTACCTCCACCTCTTGCTTTTCACCCAAGCCACTGATGTTAAGGGCTTCAACCTCTTTCCCCCTCTTGGACCTTTTATCTCCTGATCTTACTTCTCTCCCAAATACCCTATGCGCTCTCCCTCTACATGGTATCAGTTCTCCTCCAGCCTCCACACAATGCTTCCCCTTGATCTAAACTCCTCCCACCAACCTCCTTGCTTTACTTCCTCAAACACCCTCCCAACTCTCGCTTCTTCTGATGGTCTGCCTGCTCCCCTTTCCAACATCTCTTCTCCCTCTATTAACTCCTTTTGCTTCCTTCAACCTCCGCACAGATCATACCATGCCAGAGGAGATAAAATACTTTTAGACTTGGGACCCAGGATTTGGAATAAAGTATCACATTTGTTTCATGACTTTGCATGTTTTTACAATGTAAGGCCGATCTCAAAGTGGGAGGTGTTCAAGCAGATGTTAAGAATGGGTTCCATCAGAATTAAGATCAGTGAGTAGAGGAGATGTATATATGTTCTAACTGGCTGACAGACTGAGAGAAAAAATGTGAAACAATACAGGACGACAGCCTTCTTTTGTGTGTTTCACCCACTTGCCGGCCAACCTTCCCAGGCTACAACCCCATGAGACATTTTGACTTATGCTTCCACCTTCACCTCTCCTGACATTAATCACAGTTCCACTTCTTTCTCTGGTACACTTGTTCTACTGTTCTCAAAACTCCACTGTGGCTACTTTCCTTCCAACTCCTTCCTCCAACTCCTACTTTGATGTCCAACACTACCAGCCTAACTGTCTGCTCTGATAGGGTCTCTCTACCCCTGGGCTGGTGCCTAATGATATTGAGGACTCTTGTGTATTGAGGATTGTGCTGGTTTGTTATTGGGTCATGGATGGGTGGTCATGGGGAGTTAAGGATGACTGACCTGTGATTCCATGAAGGCATGCCACCATCTTGGATTCTGGAAGGGCCTTGTATAAGTCTGGAGTTTTCCCCTATCTACCTGGAAACCCTGCTGTCAATGTCGGCATTGGTCCGAGTCCCAATGCTCTCTTAGAGTCTGAATTGGAAGATGGGAAATCTTCAGATATGTATGGGAAGCAAATCACTATATTTAACATTCCTTGATCACAATTAATGTCTTTGTTTGAAGTCCATCTAATGCTGAGGGAATGGGGTCTGTCTGTACCTGTTTTTGTGCTTTCAGTGAACATATCTTCGGCATTGTTTGAGCACACCTTTGTAACACGGGCTGAACGTGTGAGTGTCACAAAGGAAAAGAGATACACCAACCTTAGTGCCAGAGGAAAGAACATATCTCACCACTTATCACAGACTTTGAAATGCTGCCAAATCGATCCTTAAATGAAGAGACTTCCTTTCCTATGCCAGAGATTTGGGACTTGATAGGAAGGTTGAAAGGCTATGGGTTAGGGCCCCCTCACTCTCACTGTGGTGGTCACTGGTAAGGGTGGTGAGAGTATGGTGTGCCCGGGCATGGATAAGAATGCCCCAGTGAATATCCCTTGTTGTACTGCATAGCTGCTTGGTGAATGGAGGTGAGTATTCCTGTTACTACCCGCTTGTGGGTCCCGCCAATTAGCATGAATAGCGGGAGAATGGATGCTCCAGCAATTATACCATTGGCATTCCTGTCTATCAGCATGAGTGGTTGAGGTGTAAAAGCTCTTGTGACTATCTCCCCAGTGACATTGCCCTCTGTAGGGATGATGTGTTTGCAAAATGCCTGGGTCTGCCTTCTATGTGTTTGTATGGTTGCAAAGGGGTGGGGGTATGCTCCTGTGAATGCCCCCTGCCTTGCTCCACATACCCAGTTGGGGTTGTAGGGATATCCCTGTATACCTCCTCTGCATCCATAATCCAGCATCTTGAGGAAGTAACCACCCCTTTGTCCACCCCACTGTCATGCCTGAAAGTGAGGCAGGGGCTTTCATCATAACAGTGCAATTTGATACTCCAGGATCTGTAGATTTAACCTGTGTTGGGTTGCAAGTGCAAAGTCCCAACCGTGGAAAGAGGTTTAGGCTGTGTAAATTGTATTAGCAAGAAGAGCTGGTCATCTACTGTCAGCATTTTGCCCTTTTGCTTGGCAGTTCCGCACACGTGCTATTTGTAGTTAGCGTTGATACATTTTAGAGAGCATCTCAAAGCCTTACACAATGGATGAAGGAGCAACAATGTAATAAGATTGCAGATTTTATTCAGAGGTTAGAACTATAATGTGTGTAATACATTTTGAAGCTATTGTTTGTAGGGAGTGATGTTGTGTTTTTGGTTGCTTTAAGAACATTTTAAAAGATGCTGTTTTATTTTATATTTATGAAAGCTTTTGGTAGCAGACGAAAAGGTGGTAGAAGGATCCAGCAGCAAGTTAGGGTAAGGGTTGTGCGGTAATAACGTAAGGGCTGTGTGCCGCGCGAGCAAGAGTTCCCCATCTTTGAGTAGACCCCGTTAGAAATTGAAGCTCTTGGTAGTAAGAAAATGAGGCTGTTTGTGGAGCTTTTGCTATGTGCATTTAATTAGAATGTATGCATCCTTCTCTCAGCGAGTAAGCAGACAGACCAAGTTATGGAAGAAAGCGAGACACGCAGTGTAGATAGCAGCTAATTGTGCCAGGCCAAGCCGCTCGCAGGGGCTGGGAAGAGAATGTTGGGTTTCGATGATTAGGTTGCTGCTGCCACTATGAAGGACAAATCTTATGGGAATAGGGCCTGGTGTTTAGCATTGCCCAGGTGTTGAGCTAGGGTTGTATTACTGCTCGCATTGAGAAGTGGCTTGTCCATTTGAAGTACAAGTGTCTGAGTAAATAGAGCAAACAAATATGAGAAATTCATCCCTGAGAGGGGTGCCTTCATTGTGTTTTTTATAAAGCACTTGGTTCCCAAGGAGGATAAGGTAGGTGGCATGCTAGGGAAGTAACGTGCTCTACGGCGGTTGTAGCAAGACGTGATACCAAAGAGCACAGCTGCAAGGTGGAAGGGACCATCTGGGGGTGCCAAGCTGTCTGGTCTCATGAGGAAGCCATTTTACATGGCGGGGTTGACCTTGTTGTTCACATACGCTCCTTGATTGTGTCCTGTCGGGGTTGTGCACATCACAAGTAGGCCAAAGTTACCTTGGTCAATAAGGTGAGTCCATTGATTCAACAAAGTACCTGAATGTAGTGGACCAATCATTGTTTTCTTCTGACTATGCCATTAGGTCCTCTCGTAAGGGGTTGTATTTAAATATGTCGGGCCAATGAGGTAATGAAGTATAGGGAATGTTTAGATTTTTGTATACATGTTAGACCATTGGGAACGTGGGATTATGTTGTATATGATATGTTTTGCTTTGTGTTTTTCCACTATAAAAGATGTAACTCGAAATGGGCATGTCGAGCTTGGGTTCTGTGCGCAATGTTACAGGAATGACTGACACTACTGCCAATTTTTTCATGTAATACAACTGTGTTCTTCTTGTAAACGGTGCACTTTATCGATTCTGTTGGAGTTGTTTTTATCATCAGCTTTTGGACCTACCTTACACCTGGATCCTTCAATCCTGACAGGATTCTCATATATGTATCCTTGAATGTGAGCTCTGTATCTGGCAAACACACTTGCCATTGTTCCCCCAAGAAAAGGACATATTCAATCCCTCTGGGTGTATATCCTCGTTCACCCATGGGTGAAAACATGCGATAGAAGACTTTTTGGCTCTTTCATTACTTTTACAGTCTACTTCGCAGCTTTGGGATCCACAAACCCTGGCTGGATAATAGGATCCGGTGACCAAAACATGTTGTTTGTTCCCCCAAAAGGACAATTTCCATCCATCTAGGTCATATCTCCACCCATCTTGGGGTAAAAGCATGCTCCAGAGGAATGCACTATGGCAATATTGCAATGTGTTTTTGCTTTACCAAATCCATGAAACCTGTCTCCCCATATGTCGATCTAATATGGTTGTTTTTATAAAATGTTCATGGCATCATGGACAAATCCAATGCGCCCCATTCTGTGATGTGAGTATTTGTGAATATCTATAGATTCGAACCCAGCCCATCAAACTGAATTATTTTCTCTTTTGTCAACCAAACTGATGATTTTCTGTTTAAAATTGCAGATCTGTGGATTTAACTGACAAAATCTGCAGGTCAAAAAGCTCCAGATTTATTTTTATTTTTAAAAACACTGAACAGATTTTCCCCAAAGTGAAGCACTCTAGTTGGTCCAAATACCCACTCCTCGCAAAGGTTTGGAGTAAACCCATCCATCTTTTTATTCTGTAGATGAGAGCAAAAATTCCCTAATGGGGTTTACTTTGGTCCCCACGGATGAACTTCATGAAACTTTATTAAAAAATAATTGAGACATTTTCATTTGTAATAAATAGCTAGAAATTGCCTCTTCCGATGGAAACACAACTAAAACATAACTACTGATTTGTGACTGTGAAACTAATGTGTGTGTGTGTATATATTCAGCAAAAAGACTTTAGTGCAGGGACAGTTAAGGCAAATTACTTCAGTGCAACAAAACCCTTGAAATTCACTGTAAAAAAAATGTTAGTTGAAGTGATGCTAAAGTGTTGATTTAATGCAAAAAAAAACTGAAATTTGGCAGGTGATTGAAGCTTGATTCTCATCAAATAAGAAATAAGTTGGGCACACAGCGCTCAAAGGAACTACTTTGTTGGTTTGGTGAAAATCTGTCCAGTAGTTTGTTTTTACATTTGCGGAAGATTACATCATAGTTGTAATCAGGGGTGTCATAAATGATGTAATTGGTGATGTCATCAGTGATGTCATAAATGATGTACTTAGTGATGTCATCATTGTGATCATAGGCTGCGCAACAGGGGTGCACAGTTAAGTTGGCTTTAGCTGAATTTCAGGGGTTTGGTGCATTACATTTTCACCTTAACATCCAAGCACCTAAAGTTTTTCCCTGAATTTCAAGGATTTTGTTTTACCATAGTTTTGTTTACAAAGCCAACAATTTTGTGATACTGTACCTTTTTTCTTTTTTTTGACACCACTGGCCATGGACTTTGGCCGTGGCCAGTGGTCATGTCCTTCGCCCAGGCTTAATGAACATTTTTACTTATTAAGCAGCCACTAGCCATGTCCTTTCACTATGGCCAGTGGCCACAGCCTTTGGCCCTACCCACTGTATATTTGTTTTAAATTATTTTTATTAACACAGGTCACTGGCCACAGCCTCTGTCCATGCCCACTGTATGATTTAAAACATTTGCAGTCAATTTTTTATTATTTTTATTAACAAAGGACACTGGCCATGGTTGTGTCCACTGTATTTTTTAAACACAAACAGGCCACTAACCATGGCCTTCGGTCATGGCCAATGGCCACAGCCTTCAGCCATGCCCACTGTATATTTGAAAACACTTGCAACCCACTGTCCATGCCCTTCAGCCACAATGTTTAGGCAATGTGTAGTGAGAATAAATTATTTGCCGAGGATCACACACTTTGGTTAAGCAGCGTTCTACAAGCCCCTTGTTTTATGGCTGGTCGCTTGGTGACTGTTGTGAAACAACACATGAAACCAAAAAACTGCATTTAAGCAGCACGCAAAAGGGAAAGAATTGACCGGCTGCAAGAATAACATATGTCCAGGTACTTTTGCCCCCCATAGCGAAAATGTAAAGCTGGCACCCATGAATATATGCAGAGTAAGCAAACATATATCCTAAAGTGAAATATACAAATGTAGTTCAATTAACCTTCCCCTTAGAAGAAAGTGTGCAAGACAAAATAGCATTGGAACTTTTAAAAAAAAGTAATGAACATCAGAAAAATGACCTGCTTGACACTTATGGGACTCCATGAAACAGGAACTTTCAGCTGTTGCTGGCACCAGTAATATCCTGGTAACACCAGGATATCAGGCACCAGTAACCGTAAGGCAGGTTTGACAGTAACCCGCCGGTAGTGTTGGCGGGTTACCGGCAAACCCATAATGACCCCCATAGCCATAATGAAAGAGAATTCGACCCTTTGACAATGGGAAAATGGAGGACACACACAACACATGCGGGAAGATTGACTCAACCCATCAGAAGTTCTCTTCCAGAGCATCAACGAAAAGAAAACAGCGCAAAACAGCATCACTGAACTGGGTCAATAAACCCTTCCCCGCACCACCATAAGCAGCTCTGAAGCACCACACACCTCCAACAATTACTGCATAAACACCACACTGCACAACCAGCAAGGCAGACTCTCCACACTCTCCTCGGCCGGCCATTATCGACATCATCACAGACATAAAACCAAAGTTTGTGTCTTGTTTGAGGCGAATTCTAGCTGCCGTCGCCTGGTTTGTCATTCTGATGTATTGCGTCAGAGCAGAACTATGAAAACTGCACCCCAGCATCCGTGACAGAATGTGTCACGGATGTGTTTTGGGCTAATGTGTGCCCAAACAACACTGCACAAGAAATATACATAATTCGAAGAATACAGATTCTAAACAAGGTCTACTTCTTTCATGCACAAAAGTTGACTCCGTGATATGTAGTCCACCCTGATTACTGATAAATGGTGTGTGTTTTGTCCACAAGTAGGCCCACTCATTCTAACGGTGTGTACTCTACAGAAACCAGCAACCTAAAGGTTAATGACATCGCTGTACAATGATTTTCTGAACGTGACAATAATGTGCCTGATGCAAACCACTAGCCTGTTGCAGACCTCTTGGAAGAAATGGCATCTCCTTCAAAGTGGGGCGTGTACAACTACTACTGGTCAGAGTGTGTGTGTATGTCTGTGCTTGTATATACATTTCATGCTGGTTCCGCTTCAAACCTCCAGCCTGGACGCTTCCCTGCCGCAGGGCCGGTCTCGGTGGAGCAGAGCGCGGGCCCAGCTCCCGGGTTGCAGCCGCGCGCTGGGGCGCAGGCTCCTTTGAACCACGGCGCAGCCCGCGTTTCATCAGTTGTCCTGCAATTTGCTCTCATCTTCCCATTCGAGAGATTCATCTATTTTTAATTGCATTAATCTCTTTAACAAATCAGCCTCGCCTGCATGGCTGATTCCAACATCCTTCATTACCTGCTATAAACGATTGGATTACTTAACCATATAGTTAGAGTGACAAAAAGACTGATTTGCCAATTAATTTAGGATTCTTCGGAGACAATAGGCGGCTCCATCTTTGGATGAGTCCTCCCGTGTAATTGGCAATTACAATGTCGGCTCAGACGTGCGCTTTTGCACCGGGTATTGTGCACTGTGTTCCCCTCATCACATCCTCGTACACCGAGTTACCTTTCCACTGTGTGCAGCTGTGCGCCGTGTTCTGGCAAGCTTCTGTGCTTTCCTTCCCGATAAGCATCTCACGATGGAACTCATCAGACTGCACGTGTGTGTTCTGTCTCCTGTCGCCCGTCCCTTTGCGTTGATTGCGCTCTTCTGCGAAACTCCCAGTTTCTGACAAGAGCAGCCCTCATAGCGAAGAAATTGTTGTCAAAATCCATCATACATTCATTGTAATGTTTTATATTTTATAAAGCACGTCAAACAGTAAGAAGTCCGGGTTCTAACATGAAACAAATACACAAAACAATGGCTGTTGTAATACAATACGTGGAAATCAGAATGCCAGTTACAAGAAATTAGCACATGACCATTCAAATTCCCCAAACTGCGGCCCCAACAGGCTCTTCGGTCAATCTGTGGTTAAAGTGCACACACGTTTACTGCTGTCAGAGAGATGGATTGGGTGTCTACTTAAGGAAGGGATTCATTCTTTATCATTGGAAAATTCCCCCTAACGGGCATTAGACATGATTTTGCCAAATTGGTGTTGGAAATGGTAAGTGATCCTCCATTTTCTTTCTGACCTTGATTCATTAGTGTGCCACATGAACAAAATGGGGGTCACCATTACAAGGAAGAGAGCACACTGTTGCTCCAGTGTCTGCATTTATTTTGGGTTTGGATGTGACAAATTAGCAGAATGCATTATGTGATGAAGAGTATACTAGTGTATTAGCAGCCTGGAGGTTCACCTGGGGCCAACCAAACGGTTAAGAATGCAGGCGTTATTTCTGGGGTATGGCTGCATTTCCGAGCAGCTTGCTGAACTCCGTGCAAAATCCTGTTTGTTGACAGGCTCGGCGCGTCACTGCAAGAGGCCGACTGCCTTGCGTGAGACACCGGCAGAGCGTGGGCGTGGCTTGAGAGGGCTGGTTAGGGGGCTGAACACGGAAAATGAGGAAAAACAAAGCAAAATGGTGGCGGTACGAGGGACAGACCAAAGGCAGTCCATCACACGCCCATTATTGAGTGGAACGATACGTATTGATGGGTCTGTGCGCACAACATCTCGTTGGGGAAATGCCACATAAAGCCCTCCTACTATCCGCCACCCTAATGCAGGCATACAGACACTTGAGAATAGGAATCACCACGTAGAGGGAAGATCGGGTGTCGGCTGTAGGGGTGCATGCACGCAGCCGTGGTTCCGATCTGACTTAGAGGTGCACGTATGCAGTATAGCGGGGTGCAGGAACGGTTTACGGGGGTTCTCATGCAGATTTTCCGAGTTGTACCAGTGTTACAAAGTATCGTACACATGTTTTCGGGGTGCCAGTAACAGTTATGGGTGACCCCACACAGGGTCACTGAGATGCAGCCTTGCTTGCGGGGGACCCCATGCACTGTTTGAAGGGTGCATTTATTCACGCACGGGGGAGCACGCAAACATGGCTGTTCTGGCAGTTTTTGCTTTACGTGGGGGCGTGTCAGGGGCATTCAGGCCTTGACTTGCATATATGATTACTTTGCGCAAACAATTCCATGAAAACACGGCGCGTGCAGAATTTATTCTGTGTGCATGCTCACGCAGTGTCGTTCTCGGCACGCAGCCTTTGTAGGATGAATGCACACTTTTCCATGAATCGGGCCCCTTGTTGTGAATGGAGACTCATGCGGTTGTCTCAGCAAATCAGATTGCTCCAAGCTCGGGTTGGGAGTAACTTGAGAGCTGCATGCACCCGCCAGCCACTTTCTCTCCTTCTCCCTGCCACTTCCACCATCTGTTCCATCCTTCCCTCTGGCGTCTCCCTTCTGGACCCACACTTAACTCTTACTTTTTGGCACTACAGCACTGCACTGAGACTCACAACCTACCATGAAAATTGAAGAGGGGCTTCATATGGATCCCTCCCTCTATTTCTATGCCAGCCATGTTAAGTGATGATTGTTTTGACAGAAACACTAGGTTGTGTGCTCACCGTGGCCCATTCTTTCTGTCAAATGAATTGCACCTAGCACCCTGCATATTTGCCTCAGGGTGCTAATAGCTGTAATAAACTTTTCCGTAGGCTTTACTGTTTGATGAGGGCCCATGACTGATGCAACGAGCCACAACGACATGGTAACCACCTGTTGCCCTTGGTTGGGCTCTTGCTTCATTCAAGACAGTACCTCGGGTGTTGGGCCGTTACTAGCTGGTACGGGTGCCTGTGTGGCCATTATCACATGTCAAAATCCAAACATGTAGTGGGGACAAGCAACATTTGACCTGGAGGCCTACATATTTAATCACCCCAACTCTCCTTACATCCCCAATCATCTGTCTCTCCTTAAGGGGTGCATTAAAAAACAATTAGTTGACACTTGAGTATTATGTACGATTCGGTAGGTAAGCATCAACCCTGCTAGTACTGTTATTTAAACGGACTGATATCTCACCAAGGACGTAGCATTCCAGTAGTTAACAAGGATGACGCCCATCTTCCCACCAGCATCTCTCAACAAAACACGTTTTCTTCATTTAACTGTTGGTGATGTCCCTAACCAATCCAATTACCTAGGCATGACCTGCCCTGGTCAGACAGTCTCGGCGAGCAGGCCAGCTGGGCTTGATCTCGCCAAAGACAACCTAAGCATAATGAAATTGATAACTTGCTAAGCAGCAGACCGATTGTACATATTTTGTATTCCACTACGTGTAGCCTTTGGTTGGGTCAAACTGCTGTTTCAAATTTTCAATTGATGAATACTGGGATGAGGGGCAAGAGGGATGAGTGAGGAATGGCTCATTACTTACCAGTAATCTTTATTACCCCTAGTCCTACTCGTCATCACAGTACTTGCACCCACATTTCCAGCCCTCATAGCGATCGAGCCGGTTCCTTGGATATGAGGCAGGAGGTCTGCGGGGGCAGGTAAGCCCTGTATGCCCAGATGTGGGGAGTGTGGTGAGACACCAGTTACTTAAAGATAACGGATTGGCTTAAAAGATGCTGGGGGACAAGGGGTGCCTTCCTTGAGGAATCTTGGACGAGGAAGAGAAGGACGAGGGGTAGTGAAGATCATTGGGTCCTAAGTGAAAAGATCTTAAGGGAAAAGATCTTTTTATAAAGATCTTTTCACTAAAAGATCGATTTAGAAAGACTGCTCCATAACCGCACAGAGCGGTCTTTCTAAATCAAACTTTCACACCCCTGCCACACACGTGTGTGTTGTGTGTATGTACGTGTTTTGGTTTGAGCAGGTGGGTGGTTTGCAGAGGGGGCTGGGAGTGAAATCCTGCAGGGGAGGGTGTGAGTGTGAGGGGTGGTTAGGAACATTGTGTGGCTCGGGGGGGGTGAAACCCCCGAATATTGTTTTTTTAAAACGCATTTTAAAGGTCTCAAGAGAAAAATACCTTTACAATGCTGTTTTTACGATCAAAAGAAACTCTGCCATTGTAAATAGGTCTTTTTCTCTTGAAACCTTTAAAATTAGGTCTTTTCACATAGAATCCATTATTAGTCAGTAAGGGAAACGTTGTGTATTTACACCAGGAATAACCGTCTTGTTTGTCTGGTAAGGTGTAGTCATCTAGCATTCCACTGCAGCCCAAAATCAGTGTGTCTCACTCAGGCCTCTAAGCCCAGACATTCTTGAATGGAGGCCATCTTTGCAATGCATGATTTGTCTCGCTCGTTCAGAGGTCCTTTCTTTGCAAAGGTATTCCAGTAATAATGTTGCAAAACCATATTGCTGCTAATTTTCACAACAGCCAGTCATACAAAACATGTTTTATAACAATGTGCGTCACTGCCTTATATTTTTAGCGAAAATTCTGCGCCTTTGCGTTTTTTCAATTTTAGTGTTTAAGAGTGAAGTTGTTTTAAGTTGAGAATGCAGTTTGCCCTGCACTAACGTGAACACTCCAGAATACCAAAACAATGGGCCTCATTATGAGTCCGGCGGAAGCCGTGCCGGTAAAGACGGCATTTTTCTTCCGGCGCCCTGCAATGGGCAATTACCGGGGCATTACAGCCCCGGTAAACCCGGTAATTGGCCATTGCCGGGCGCCAAAAAAATTACTCCCCATTCCCATTGAGTCTCGTTGAACGTAAAGGGAATGGGGAGGATGGTAGCACCGGCACCATTCAGAATGGTGCCGGTGCTACCGTCAAGGTCTGCGGGCGGGTGCCATTCCGGGACGGCACCCGCCCGCAGAACTCATAGTTTGCCGGTCTGGAAACAACAGTACCGGCAATCTTACCAGTACTGTTGTTTACGGACCGGCAAGCTTGCAATGAGCCCCAATATATATGGAAACAATATCACACATTTTTCTTTGGCACACTATAAGAATATTTTTAAACATATTTCACAAATAATTATCCAAATGCGATTTGTGCAAATGCTATCCTGTCACAAATGGCCTTGAAGGCTTGATCACATGTGTGCAGCATGCAGGCATATGCAAGTTATGGAAAGTAAAAATGCACAGTCGTGTGTTTGTTTCCTTGCTTGGAAGCCTTCACAAGCCTCTGGGGTATGAAACGAAGACCAAGCAGCACCAAACCTAGACCACCACCGAGTTTAAGGTCAGGAGGAATGTATATGACATGAGAGAGAAGTCACTTGTAACCGAGGGGCAAAATACGGACCCAAGACTATTATACGCACCTTTAATTCTACAGGAGGTTACGGGTTATGAAGAACCAGAACCCTGCAATGAAAAAAAGGGGCCTCTGTGAACATCCTACCTTTGGATGTGAGCAGAATTATGACTGGTGGCTTATTGTGTTTCATACAGGGTTTGAGGGTTGTCATGGGTAGTGTTTTTTTTTAAATTTCTTAAATTCCAGCTCCTAGTGTATCATGGGAGTTTTAAAAGTTTTAATATTTTATGGGGTTTTTTTTAAATCATGTTTTATTATGGCGTGTTTATGTGCCTGTGTTAATGAACAAATCCGAATGCATACATTTATTCCAGTAAACTATACTGCAATTATAGTTATTGTACCGTTTGTAGGTTTGGCAATCTTTGGGAGCTATTGCAGGTAATTTAATTTGGGGAAAATGTCATCATATCCGACATATGAAATGTCATCAGCGACTTCTGAGAACACTGTGGACCTTGCTTGGTATATACTGGCACCCTCCAACATTGTCATACAAACCTTTTTCATCACAGAGGTTCGCACAATAATGTCTGCTCACCCTGTCTTCTTAAGACATTGGTATCCAATATCAGCACCCGAGGCGGGTGGCCAACCAGTGAGGTTTCTTGGATCGCGAAAGGAATCCCACGATCCCAGCCGTGCTCCAAGCACCATGAGGCCGGTTCCATACCCAGCCATCTTCCCCCCCCACCCTCTCCTCCCCTTCGGTGACCGTTTCTTCCCCTCCCTACCCCTTACCCCACTCACCTTATTCTTTTAGTGGTGGCCACTGCCGCCGCCGCTCTAGCCTCTGTCCTGGCCCACCAGCCACCATGGAAATGGAAGAGGGGATCTGCTTGGAGCCCAGCCTTCGAGCTCCATGGCGTCCATCTCAACAGGATGAACGGACGTTCATGAGGACGTTTTGTTTCAATGAGGTGCCCCTTTCATTGAAACAAAATACATTGCTGTTAGCAGTCCGGTTTTCTAGTATTAAAACCTGGGGTGCTAACAGCAGTAACATTCGGTCCTTAATGGCGCATGGGACCATTGTTAAGACTCTCACTGCACTCAGGCCCATAAATGGGCCCCCCGCCGTTACCACCTGACCCAGCCCGCCGGATCGGGTGTCATTTCTATAGTAATCATTTTCTCCATTGGCCTCACAGTTTAGATCGGCCACAGCGGCAGCAAATGCATTTTTCTGAACGCACTTAAGGAGATGCCATTTTGGATGCCAAACAGCTATTCTAACTCAATAGATGGAGGTGTTGGATTTTGGATATAGGTCTCACGGCTGGTTTGTAGTCCATCTTCCTTAAAACATTTTTTTTTACTATTAAGCACATGTGAAATAATATAAAATGTTTGAGTAAATTCAATAATCTGGCTTGTTTGTATGTTTTAAAAATAGTGCAGCATAGACTTACCTAGGCTGTACCCAGATGGACAGTCTCTGCACCGCTCGTGCCATGCAAAGGGCTTTTAAAAAAAAAAAACTTGTGTGATGTTATGAAGGTGCTGGAGCAGAGAACCCAACATTTATTTAGCCTTGACCCCAACTCAGGGGGGTCATGATGGTGCACCGATACAGGCATCAAGTCCCTCTACTGTGCCTGGCTCACCTGCTCTACTACCTGGCTGATCCTGCCAGAGTGTTCAGTGACAACATGGCATTCCATGAGGTGACACCAGGGCACCTCCTGAGCATGTAGGATTGCTACACCATTCATTACGGAGGCCCGGGACTGCACTGCAGTGCTTCCAACAATTGTAGGAGCACAGCTACCTACATAATTGACCAGTTCATCCACCACCGCAATCCTCAATCAAGCTGCACCTCCCACAGTGCCCAGGAGACTAACTAGCTCGAATACCTGACAGTCTTCCCCTCAGCTGCTGCTGGCAATGTTCACCGGCCCACACTTCCTAATTTCCCTTGGCTAGCGGCAGGCATATGCGACCTGACACGCAGTGCCCTACTGGGCCCCAGCCCCTCACCACTCTCCCCAGCCAATCAGAGTTTGGCTCTCTTCACGAACCTTCCTATATATTGTTTGACCCCTAACCTCCAAGAGTCAGAGGTTGCCAGCACTTGCCCTCGGGCACCCTTCCCCGGACTATCGCAACATAGTTCAACCTCATCACGGCACTCTTCCTCCCCTCTTTACCCTGGCACTTGCCACCTTGGTCCGACCAGCACTTGCCCACCCGCATCTGTGGCCGTACCTCACTCCTGCGCTTCTCTGTCTACCCCCCCCAACCCCTTGAACTTAGCACCTTGACATGCACTTGCACCTTGCACGGTAGCATTGTCACAACCCCAATAACACCGTTTTGTTGTTGTTGTATTTTTGTGTTTTACCATGTCCCACACCCCCCATCTTGTCTTGTGGCACCTGGATACACCTGTGTGTAGGTGCCATACAAATGTCCAATAAACTTGTAGAACACTTTAATTAAAGTGCACATTTTATATTTGTATACATACTTGTGTAAATACTTGTGTATAAACCCTTTTTTTTATAAGAACTAATAGTGAAGGGGGCAAAGCTGGAGAGCGTATGTATGGTGCCTCCAATGTATATACTGCCTTCTTAGGGCATGATTCATGGAATATTCTGTGCAGAAAATCAGGACTTTGCCTGGCAATCTCCATGCAAACTCCCATTTGTCGATTCATGGAATCGACTGTGCAGCACTTTTTCGTACTTTGTGGCGATTTTACCCAGGCTCGGCAAGCCACTGCAAGAGGCCAAGTGCCTTGAGCAAGACACCACACAGAGCATGGTCGTGGCTTGCGAAGAGGGCAGGTTAGGGGGTGGAACACGCAAATGAAGATGAACAAGGCAAAATGTGGGCTTTACGAGGTATGGCCCGCAGACAGTCCATCGCACATCCACTATTGAGTGGAAAAATACTTACTCATGGATTAGAGCGGGTAACCACTTGGCGGGGAAATGGTCATGCAGAGCCCTAATATCATCTGCCACCTGAAGGCAGGCGTACAGACATTTGCAAATAGGAATCACTGCACAGAGGTAAAATCGGATGTCGGATTTAGGGTTGCGTGTGCACAGCTGTGGTTCAAATCTGACTTAGGGGTGCACGTATGCAGTGTAGCGGGGTACAGGAACGGTTTACAAGGGTTCGTGCACAGATTTTCCAAGTTTCACCCGAGTTACAATAATTCGTACACATGTTGTCAGGGTGCTGGTAACAGTGATGGGGGACACCGCGCAGGGTCTCCGAAATGCAGGGTTGCTTGCAGGGGACTCCACGCACTGTTTGAAGGATGCATGTGTTGGAGCCCAGGGGAGCACGCAAAGGTAGCTGTTCTGGGTGTTTATTGCTTTGCATGGTAGCGTGTCAGGGGCATTCTGGCCGCCACTTTCGTATACGGTTACTTTGAGCAAACAATTCCATGAATATGCAGTGCAGGCAGACTCGCGCACAGTCAATCTCAGTGCGTGGCCCTTGCAGGATAAATGTGAACCTTTCCATGAATCGGGCCCTTAGTGTCCAATATGGTGTTTCTTTATGACTAGGGGAATTGGGACCCTTTCTCAATAATCTTTCCTCCAGCTCTCCTTCCTTCCAGCACCGTCCTTCCCTCCCATTACAGAACCGTTTTTGGTTGGTTCTCACACTGCCGGATCAGTAGGACAAGAGCGACAAGTAAGAGGTGAGAGAAGGGGAGAAGATGGTTTTCAATAGTTAGTTGAGAGTCTCGAGCGCCACAAACCATCCTCCACAAAAGGTGATTCTCAGTATCACCAATTAGTTTAATGTAGTCTCTCCCTGGAAAATATTGCTGTTTTGGTCCACATCCCACAGCTCTTCTTTCTTTGTAATCTTGGACCTTGACATCTCTCCCCACAGTGATCACCAAAAGACACAAAGGCTGACCCACACACATGTCTCTCGAATTCAGTGACTTCCTCCGATCCAATCTGATGTGCTCTGATTGAAGTACGATCACAACCTCTCTCTTAGACCTCAGCAACTCCACTCTCATGTCCTCTCACTCCATAATGCCTTTAAATAATTCCCCTGGACAGCCAACATTCATTTCCCTAACATAGGTGTCAAGTCCAACCGCTAGTTGCACCTCTATTTTGCAGCAATGCCTTTGCACCCAAGGATTCCCTCTGACTAATCAACCACTAGCTTATCTTAGTGATATCCCTCGAGGGTGGTGCCTCCATTCCTCTAATGGCTTTACCCTGGAGAACACCATTTGATAAACCAAAGGCTCCCACATGACCTCCGTGACAGCCCCTGGTCCACAATTATTCCTTAACACTCCTACGCTCACTTGTGCTCACTTGTGACCTTACTGAGGTGCTCCAACTCCCAGCAACTCCCAGTGCATCCCCCAGAACTCATGGAGGGCCATGGCTGCCAAGATGTAACAACCTTAGCTGGTCCTGGTTGTTTAGGCAAACACACTTTGTGGTTCATTCAAAATGTTCTAAGAGTTGTAAACCTATACAAAACCTAAACAAGTAATGTGAAAAGTGAGCTACATGTCCAAGAATGTAAAGTGTTGTGTGATGACTGCATTCTTTTGCCACATGGTGCATGGGGACACTGGCACCAGGTCATGTCCCGACACATCATGATATCCAAGGGTTTCTTTCTGGCCACAATTGATGCCCCCTGGCCATCAGATCTGCCCTCTTGCCTTGTGGATAGCTGAGCCCCTACCACCAGAGTCCATTCTCTCACCAGTACTGGCGACTTCTGCCAGTGACCACCTCTGACACATTTTCCCAACTATCACCTCCCTCTTGTACTCTTGCATACCTTCTGGAGGCCTCCAGAAGATGGTGAAGCAGTGGGGATCTGCTCATTTAGGGGTGCACTTAGCAGCAGGCTGTTCACCATTGGCCTCCACAGTTCTGGGAATTTGGTACAATTGGATGGTCAAGATCGTTGAACTACTACAGGTGGCAGGGAGCCAGCATGTTGGGGGATCCACAGCCATGGAAACACTGCAGTGAAGGGACGACAAGTAGGGGCTTAGACACAGAAGTATTGCTATCCCCGTGAGAGGCAGTCTGCAACCTGGGCTCTTTCTTCTTCTCTCTGCCAAACATCATGGTGAGTTCACGTTATTGCACCAAGGCACGTGCGGGCCCAAGCTCGATCAATCACAACAATATCTCAGGCTCAGTGCAACCTGAGCGTCTCGCCAATATAGCACTTGTGACTGCACCAGCCCAGCCTATCTCTCCTCTCAGCAGCTTGTCTCTGGTGTTTGAAAGGATGTGTCCATGGCATGTGTTTTGGCTAACACTGCCAGGCTGTACAAGACTATACAGAGCCCACCAGACTACCCCACCCCTGGGTTCACACTCTCCAGCAGCTGATTCGAGACAACCAAACTACGTTCACATTAATCCTTGAAAATCCAACATCAGTGATTTGGAATTAAAATGAGGGCGTGCCAATGTGTGGTTGAGCCATGGTGGATCGCTTGTGAGAAGGTGATGTTCTGCTAACGCGGCCTCTGCTCAGCACTGAAGAATTAATTCAACCGTCCATGGTTATTTACACAAAGAACAATCTCACTTCTGCAGCATCAGACCATCGGGCAACCTTCGGCACTGCGTCGTAGCACAGGCCCTGTTTCGCCATCGTCTGTATATATATATGCAGTTGTGGTTGCCTAAAGCAAATCATGAAATGTGCGATTGTGTACATATAAGAAGGAAGCATTCTTTACTTCGAACTTCCTTTGGGACATCTTCAGAACGAATAAGCATTATCCAGTCTGAAGCACAGGCTTGGGAAATGTCGAGCCATCACAATAAAGGGGTTCAGACGCGCAACTTCAAGACCATAGCTGAGCACTTGAGGAGGAATCCTCCGAATATTTCCGTCTGGACTGCTGCTACTAGCCTCTGCTAAATTCCCCTTTACCTATACCAAACTCTGAATGCAAACGGCAGCATAGACACAGCCAGGTATGCAAACGGCAGCATAGACACAGCCAGGCGGTGACTGAAATGTTTTAGGCTTGAGGAAAGGCAGATCAGCGTTCTTTTGCAAGCGATCCATATGAAGCCAGGAGCAACAGAAACTACATCTAAACCATTCTATTCGTAGCGTTGACTTACGGGAACTGAAGAGCTAAGATGATAGCTCACTGCTGTGATGACTATGCAGTGAGCAATAACGTTGCCCCTGTACCACGTTCAAAGGTAATAATAATGTGTGCCTTGTAAAGTGTGGGATACTGGAATTCCCCTTTCAGAGCACTTGGTAACAGGTGTTACAAATTACCACCATTAGTACTCACGTCTGTGGTACTCAGTTTCAATGTACAACCTCGCCTCAGAGGTGCGCTCTATGTGCAGAGATATCAGGCCTGATTTACAAAAGCGTTTTACAATGGCGTAATCCCATTGGAAGACACTGTGTCAATCAGGCCCATCTACTCCGGTTCAGGGCTGGACTGGCCTGTAGGGAACTCTGGAGATTTCCCGGTAGGCCTCTACTCCCTGGGCCTCTTTTGTTTGGTAACCTATTTTATTTCCACATTTTGTCATAGGAAAAGGGTTTGGCTTGCTGAAAATATGTAATACTGGGCCACTTTGAACATTTCTTCCAGGGTCTCTTTGTTTTGCAGTCCACCCCTGCTACTGTCTCTGCTATCTAGCTGCGCTGCCACAAGCAGAGGGTTATGTCATGGAGCCGTTTCCAACTGGAGTACTGCTCCCGCTATGTTAGTGGAAGCTGTAGTCACCCTGAAGGAGGAGTAGGGTGACTCGAGTGAAGAGGGTGACAGGACGACTGCTATTGTGACATTATGAGGCTGTCCTATTAGGGGCAGTAAGGTTGAATGGCAGCAGGTCAGACAGTTTCATTTTACTTAGGGAAGGGATGGGGTATTCATGCAGGATGATGTAAGGTGCTTCTAGTTTGTTTTTGGGTATGTTTCGAGTGTATGGGGTAAGAGACATACTGACAGAGCTGTAGTAATTTGGCAGGAGGCCAGGCACTTACGGGGAATCTTGTGCAGGGTCCACCATGTGGGCCCTCTTTACAGTCTCCCCCACACTGGTGATCTGTGGAGACAGCTCCTTTAGTATAGGACAGTGTAATGGGCATTAACTTGAAATTTTAACTCGGTAGTTCAAAAGGATGTTTCCTACCTCTGTAATCTGAGTGATATGATATGAAGTATGATATGATATGACATTTATAACACAAGTGTTTCTAGGCATGAAACCATAGACAAAATATTGCTGTTATTCGGAACCATCCAAAAATTCAGAAAATAAAAGACCGAATGAGACATTTGACCGTATTTTCGGCCGTTCAAAAAAAAAAGTTTGAATGGCCGAAAAGTTAGACCAAAAACTTTCAGCCTTTTCTCCCTCGAACATTTCAGCCACAGGCTTCCAACCTCTATCCCTATTATTCTACCGGATGCCACTCCCTTTCAGGTGAAATCATCCCAAGTGTACACAACTAATTATTTGCAATTATGTACAGTGTACAGTACACTTATGCCGTAAAGAGATTTGAACAAAAACATAAAATAATTGAATGTCGGATAATTTTTTAATTTTGGCAAGTTTTACAATCACCATCCCACAAACAAGTTGATGTGCAATGTTTTATTTAAAAAGTTAAAAGGCATATCTTAAACCATACGAAGGAACACCTGTATAGATCATTTTGCAATTCCCTTATCACAAAAGCCAAAAATAAATTGTTGATTCCATCGTCAGTGATCCATCATCCAGAATCTGAGAAATGTCGCTGTACTTCTCGAATTAGATGTCCAAACGGTGTGATGAATTGTGAGGAATGCTCCTGTGCTGAAAGGCACTGAAAAATGAACGGCATAAGCCAGAGCAATGTGTTCAAATGTGTTCGAATGGAATGTGCTTCCGCCAGAACATTTAAACTGCAAAAGTAAAAGTCAGCCCTCATTCAATTGTTCCGTCATGAAGCCCTCGCTGGTATGAATCAGTGGGCAGCGTTAAATATTGGCATTTTTGGGAACCTGTTGATTCTTATCTTCTTTTTTACAAATATATTTTCCTAAGGGTATATGCAGAAAGAATCACTCTCAAATAAGCCCTTCCTTCCACAAGTGAGGACCTCTCCACGAGTAAAGACCCACGCAAAAGCAATGCCATATCTCTGTAGCCGGGAGAAGCTACTGCGGGCTCAACAGCATCAGTGGGCACCGTCTATTCTCTGAGAGTGTATGGGGGATCATAACATTTCTCGGAGGCCCTGCCAGCTACAGATGGTCTTGGTGCAAATAGAAAGTACCATTAAATGACATAGGGCATATTGTTTGGTTCAAGAGGAGATTATTGTTTGCTCCTTTTCCAAAAAGGGTTAGAATGACACAATCTTTTAAAGGGTGTGAGAGCAGCACAGACTAATGAGATCAGAAAATGAGATACAACGTTAAGAAAATAGGTTGGTCACCAGGACAGGAGTTATGCTTTCAGGCTCCTGATTTAGACATGGAGCTTGGGAAACCTAAAACCTATCAGAGGAGATGAGAAGTGCATCTGCCTGGATCAGAGGAGATCAACAGAAACCTGCTTCACTTTGGCAGAGGGATTCAGATTGAAGGTTCATTGGCAAAAATATGCCAGTAGAGCTAGAATTAGTGACTAGCTGCTTCTCAAAAGAGTGGGGGACATTGGAATGAAGGGAATGACTGTACAGTGGATGACCTCTCTCCTTCCTCACAAACAGACCCAAAACCACTGTAATGACTCCATTATATTGTGGAGTACCTCAAAATTCCCCACTGCCACCTCATCTTTTATATAGCTACATTACCCCACTTGTAGAACTCATTGGCCCTCATTCCGAGGTTGGTGCAGGTCGTGGCGCTATTAGCGCCACGACTAGCACCAATACCTTTATCGCCACCAACTTGGTGGTATGGGGATTTACAGGTCTATTCCGACCATTGCAGGACCGGTAAGTCACCATTTGAAAAGCCATTCCCCATTCCCATTCGAGCCCCCATAGGGCTCAATGGGAAGGGGGAAGGCAGCAATAACAGTACCGTAAATTACGGTACCGTTATTGACCCCGGTATCCGTTTGCGGGTCCCGTCCTTAACGCCTGCTAAAACCAGGCATTAAGGAAGGGCCCGCAAAGGGACCTCGGAATAGGCCGCAAAAGGATTACCGGCACCGGTGTCATTACCGGTGCCCGGTATCCCTTTGCGCCCAGCTTGTAATGAGGGCCATTGGCTTCTTTGTGCTCACCTTTTGAAACAATGCAGACAACACCCAAATTATCATAAAACTGGAAAATAACCCTTCAGCTACTATGCCAGGCCTAAAAAGATGTCTTGCAAGCATTGGCTGCTTTGATGACGACAAATAGACTAAAGTTCAACCCCTCAAAATTCCAACACATGCCTTGCAGCAAAATCCTATGAAGCACATCCTCAGTCCTGTGACCCCCTGAGTTTGGGCCAATGCCCAGTATCATCCTCAAAAATAAGGACCCTCAGAACAGCAATGGATGGTAGCCTCATGCTAGAACAAGAAGTCAGAGCAATCGTCAGAATCTGTTTCTATCAACTTTGCGTGCTACAACACATACTACCATATCTCTCATTCACCCAAAGGACTATGGCCATTAATGCATGTGTCCTTACAGGACTGGACTATGCAAAAAACATTAATCTAGGTCTGCCGAATGACCTCATAGGAAATCTACCAAACTAAAAAACGGGGTGGCGAGTATGAAAATGCTCAATCCCATCATCCCTGCACTTTGCATGCTGCATTGGCTCGCCTTAAAAAAATTGAAATACTTCAAAACCCTCTGCATTGTCCACCACACTTACCAAGTAAAGGGTGCAGCCTACTTCAAAAGGATGTTTCAGCCCTACAAACCCAAGAGAAATCTCAGATCTAGTAACACCACTGTAGTCCTTTTCCCTGATTTCAAGCAGGACAGTGAAGATTATCCATTCAACTATGTAATGTAGTTTAATTGTTACAGAAAAACAAAGATATTCCCAGTCTCACTGCGCCAAGAAATTATAATTAGTTGCTTGCGCAAAGAGATGCCTGCATTGTTTGTACGAAGAGAAGCCTGACACGTGTTTCAAGCTGCGTACAGCTTTTCATCAGAGGCTTAAATTGCATAGTACATCATTTCCATACAAATTGGGTAAAGTTCAAAATAAAACATACACATAATTGTTTTGTGCAAAGAATTGTTACATAAAGACCATAGGCACAAGTTGTGAGCAAGCAGTCCAGGGCGCGATCCAACCACAAAAAATAAAACACATGTACATCACATGTAGGAAAAGTAAAAAAGTAGAAATGAAGTTACCACAAATTAACCAATTTCATTCGTAGTAGTCCGTTGACAGACAAACAAAAAGAGAAAAAGAAACATAATTTTAGAAACAAAAGTTGGCCATAGCAGCGCAATCACGTTCCACTTAGTAAACTAAGTCTTGAATCAAAGACTGTAATGTATTCCAAAAATAAGTACCTTAGGTTGCAGCAATAAGAACTCCACATTTAAAGTAGGACAATGCCAGATACAGTTCTGTAGGCAGATAGATTAAGTAATTACTGGAAGGCCAATTGCAGAAAAATATTACGTAAGTTACCAAAACAAACCGTAATGCTGTCAATAAAATCAATAAAAACATACCTCAAAATGCCTCGCAGTTGCGGAAAGCTAAGTTAGCCAAAGAAACCAGAAAGAGAAAATAAATCTCAAATTAGTATTCAAAAAACCACCAAAGAACCCATTAGATTAACTCCAATTAACTCGTGATTCAAAAGGACTGTGGACAATTCCTAACTGGTTAACCAAAAAAGCCAATTAAAAGTTAAAACTACAAAATGGGGAGAGCAAAATAAACAGACCTACCTCAACGACCGTGTGTTTCAGTCTACTCGTGTTACCATTGCACAATGCACAAAAGAAAGGTAGGACTAAATATACTGGAATGCAGTATAGCACAATGCATGGCCTTCCAAGTAAGACAAAAAGAAAGGGGCAAAAAGGATCGCCATGTTGGGTGAACTAAACACGCAGATTAACAAGGGGGGTCCTGGGAGTCCCTCTGCCAGACATTAGTCCTGGTTGCGAGAGACTTACCCAGAGTCTTTAGCTCACTATCTTTCACAGAGAAGAAATATCCTAAACATATCAGTCTTTGTCCTGCCCTGGGGCAGTCCAGCACCGAAATGCTAGGCAATTCTCCTCTGAACAAGAGTACCAACAGCATCCCCAGACACGTGTTTCGGTCTGGTTGAACCTCATCAGTAGGGAGGAGCTGTGTCTCTCTAAGAATAGTGAGCCTTTAGAAAAGCCTAACTTAGTGAAACCGGTCCATAAGCCCAAATTAGCCAAAAAATAGAAAGGAGAATTTAGCAAACAATTATTACTGATGTTTTACTGAGGAAATTTATTTTTTGTTTTTTGTTTTAATTAATTTATTTATTTATATATATATATATATATATATATATATATATTTTTTTTTTTTTTTTTTTTTTTTTTTAAAGACAAAATTAATTTGAAAGTAACAAGCCTCAACTAGTCATTGTCAGGTTAAGAGAGCGGATCTATTGGTGCCGAAAACTCGGTCTAAATCATTAAACTCTGAAAATATCAGGTTTATTACAAGATATAACTCTGATAGTCACAAAATACATGCTATTTTAAGTAAACATTGGCACTTGTTACATCTCGACAAAGACATCGCAAATTGGTTGGACACTAATGTCAGTGTGACTTACAGCAAAGGTACATCCCTTAAAAATGTATTGAGTCCATCATTTATGATCCCTTTATCTATACCCAAGATTTGGCTCAATTCCGCCAGAGTCCTTGGTTTTCATAAATGTGGTGTTTGTAATATGTGCAACTTTACATTTGAAACATCCGCAGTCTCTTTTGGGCTACGAGGTAATCATGAAATCAAGTCTTTCATCAATTGCAATTCTAAGTTTGTAGTGTATTGCATTATATGCACCTGTGGCCTGAAATATATAGGGAGCACTATTCACCCACTTAAAATTAGAATTCGTGAACATCTGGCTTCCATTGGGAGCCAAGATGCCAAATACCCCCTTGCCTATCATTGGCAAAAATCTCATCAAATGGACTGCAAAAATGACATTCGTTTTGTGGGGCTGTGCAAAGTGTCATTGCCCCCACGGGGTGGTAACCTTACATTAAAATTACGACAATTGGAGGCCAAATTAATTTGTAAATATCGCACTGTTTCTGAAGGACTTAATTCGGATCATGAGTTTGCCACATTTTTATAATTCATATTTCCGCTGTTGGGGTTGACAAGTGCCTTTAATTATCCTCTTGGGGGGATCCCCTCCTGTAATTATATTCTTGTTCCACGTGTATTATTACTGTGCAATGTGCCTTTATTTGTAATGTTGTTCAGTAGCAGCGCACTCAGGCCCCACACTTTTTTTAGTGCATTGGAATTGTTGGTTGATTTAAATACCACTTCAATTATTAAGGACTAGTTGAGGCTTGTTACTTTCAAATTAATTTTGTCTTTAAAAAAATATATATATATTTATATATATATATATAAATCCATAAATTAAAACAAAAAACAAAAAATAAATTTCCTCAGCAAAACATGAGTAATAATTGTTTGCTAAATTCTCCTTTTTATTTTTTGGCTAATTTGGGCTGATGGACCGGTTTCACTAAGTTAGGCTTTTCTAAAGGTGTGTTTAGTTCACCCAACATGGCGATCCTTTTTGCCCCTTTCTGTTTGTCTTACTTGGAAGGCCATGCATTGTGCTATACTGCATTCCAGTATATTTAGTCCTACCTTTCTTTCGTGCATTGTGCAATGGTAACACGAGTAGACTGAAACACACGGTCATTGAGGTAGGTCTGTTTATTTTGCTCTCCCCATTTTGTAGTTTTAACTTTTAATTGGCTTTTTTGGTTAACCAGTTAGGAATCGTCCACAGTCCTTTTGAATCAAAAGTTAATTGGAGTTAATCTAATGGGTACTTTGGTGGTTTTTTTAATACTCATTTGAGATTTATTTTCTCTTTCTGGTTTCTTTGGCTAAATTAGCTTTCCGCAACTGCGAGGCATTTTGAGGTATGTTTTTATTGATTTTTTTGACAGCATTACGGTTTGTTTTGGTAACTTACGTAATATTTTTCTGCAATTGGCTTTCCAGTAATTACTTAATCTATCTGCCTACAGAACTGTATCTGGCATTGTCCTACTTTAAATGTGGCGTTCTTATTGCTGCAACCTAAGGTACTTATTTTTGGAATATATTACAGTCTTTGATTCAAGACTTAGCTTACTAAGTGGAACGTGATTTCGCTGCTATGGCCATCTTTTGTTTCTAAAATGATGTTTCTTTTTCTCTTTTTGTTTGTCTGTCAACGGACTACTACGAATGAAATTGGTTAATTTGTGGTAACTTAATTTCTACTTTTTTACTTTTCCTACATGTGATGTACATGTGTTTTATTTTTTGTGGTTGCATCGCGCCCTGGACTGCTTGCTCACAACTTGTGCCTATGGTCTTTATGTAACAATTCTTTGCACAAAACAATTATGTGTATGTTTTATTTTTAACTTTACCCAATTTGTATGGAAATGATGTACTATGCAATTTAAGCCTCTGATGAAAAGCTGTACACAGCTTGAAACACGTGTCAGGCTTCTCTTCGCACAAACAATACAGGCTTCTCTTTGGACAAATAACTGATTATAATTTCTTGGCGCAGTGAGACTGGGAACATCTTTGTTTTTCTTCAAATATTCCTGTGGATGTGTATTGGCAGTACACCCACACCGCCCAGATACCCGCAGCCTTGATGTTTATTTTCTTAATCACTGTATAAGCGCTGTGGACTCGTGACTTTTTCTGCCATAACTTTGTTCTTAGTTTAATTGTTAGCTACCATCTATAGGGTTATGTGCTAGGTTGTGTAGGACGGATTGGGATGGATAAGCACTGATCCTTTATTTACAAATAGTATGGAAGTTTTGGGATAAGTTTGGGACTGTTTAGTCCCAGGATAGGAGTGGGTGACAGTTCCCCATTGCTACTATGCTGAATTTGTAACAAACACAAAGGTATCCAAGCTACCCTGCCGGGGTAATTAGGCCAGATGAAACTGACCCAAAAAGTGTAACTCTCTCTATCTCTGAGTACCCAGGGATCAAGGTAGTTGCCTAAATCAAAATTGATTATGGGAACGAATCTGCCATGAAGGAGAATCCATTTCCTCTAACCTCATACTAACCCATCCTTAGCTAGAGGACAGAAGGGTGAATGGGAGTTGACGCTGTTACTAAAGTGTATTTGCTTTTATAAAAACCAACTAAAGTGCTTACCAGGGTGTCCCTAATGTCATCCCCAATCTATTGGTAGTGAACAAGGGGAAAGCGTTTAAGGGTTTCATGACATGTTACACACATTGTCAATGAATGCCAGTAAAGGTTGTTCCAGGACTGAAAGAAAACTGTGAGTGTTGAATTATATGTTATTTTTGCCTTCTCTCTAACACAATGGACCAATGAATTTATGTTTTGGTGGATGATTTTGGAATGTGTTTCATTTTCTATTTGAAACATGTTTTGTTTTCTTGTTTTCTTACCTATAACCAATGCAAATGGAAATGTCATCACTTTGTTAATGGATCTGAAAATCATCATCTAAAAGTATGCATTGTGAGTCTACATGATGGTCTGTTATTGTATGGCCTATTCAATTTACGACATGTAGTGTTAAAATCTGGCATGTGCCTAGTCCAGTATCAAATCTTCTGATGTCTAGCCAAAGAGTCCACAATCTAATATAATTGTGATAACAGAAAAGCGGCAGGGAATTTATCTTGCAGCTTCAAACAGCGCAATGAGTGTATGGATGTGGAAATTAGAGCAGGAAGGTGTTCTAGAGCTGTGCGATGAGGTACGGACCAAAATGTTAGAATGTTCCACATAGGGTTGGGTCTATGTCTCACTTATAATGCTCTTACTAATTAACCTTCCTCCATGTAAGATAACGTCATGTCTGGTTGGGACCTCTTCTGTATAAGCCTACTATCCTCGACTGTGGGACTTCGCCAAGGTTCAATTCTTTCTCCTTGTCTTTTTAATGCATACTTAAAGCCACTTGCTGAACGTATTATTGCTTTTTCCTATGCCTTCCAAACCGGCAAGGACGATTCTTAGATTGCATTAATGTAGGTGCAGTTAACTCATCCTGTCTCTCTCATATCAATGATTGGAGACTTGATATCAGTTTATGTATATATGGAATAACAATTGAGGTTTTTCATTTTGGCAGGTCCATCCATTCTTCACTGCCATTCCTATAACCTTATATTATGTGTATTTCCTTTACCATGGCGTGTGTCGCGAAACGGCAAAAACAAAGTGGTGATGGCTGGAAGGTTTAAAATTAATCTTAACCTCTGGCATTGCTCTGGGCAACCCTCCAGACCATTGTTCTTCACCTGCCAAGCCATTAGAGAAGGTGAAAAACCATATGCAAATCAGGCCTGGCCCGACCACAAAAGGGGCAGTCCAGCCCAAACTGCTAGGTCATATCCCTTCTGCACGAGACCACAAGCATCCCCAAACATGTTTTGGCCTTGTTGTGCCTCATCAGTGAGCAGTAGCTTGGCTCTCTAGGCCCAGCAGGCACGGGACCCATGTCTGAGCATACCCGTTCCACTCGGGGTGACAAAGCATAAACAAAGAGGTGATGGCTGGAAGGTTTAGAATGAATCCTAACCTCTGGCATTGCTCTGGCCAACCCGCCAGACCATTGTTATTCACCTTCCAAGCCATTACAGAAGGGGAAAGACCATATGCAAATCAGGCTTGGTCCCATCTCAAAAGGGGTGAAACACCTGCACATCATCTTCAATGTCTTACTCTCCTTTGCTCCCTAAGTTAAAGATATTATCAAAAGGCAGCACCTGCACCCACTTTCTACCATTTCTGAATATGTTTCCGAAGGTGGAGGTTATGCCAGCCTTGATTCTCTCTTATCTGGACTATGGCAACAGCTTCTACTTGTGCTTGTCCAAAGGTAACATGCAACAGCTGTAAGTCATCCCGATTGAAGCTTTTTGGCGAATTCTGAAACTGGAGCCGCCTTGGGAAAACATCACCTTGGTCTGTTGATCCCGTCACTGGCTACCTATAGACAGACTCCTCTCCTTTAAAGCACTTGTTTTCATTCACAGAGCCTACTCATGGTCCAGTCCAGCCTACATTAAACCGAAGCTCAATAAAAACTGTGCCACAAGGCTAAGATGTACATCAACTAAATTAAATGAACAAATAAGTTCTCAACTGGCATTAAAGTAAATTGTCTGGACCCCATATGTCATTGCAGTCATCCGTAGAATCCCACTACTTGAATTGAACACATATACTTTACTGTAGTGACAATGCATCAACCCACATCTCTACAGTGGGATTCCTCATAGATTATGTAGAGACCAATCTTCTCTCTATATATAAAGCAGAAATTCTGTTAGTTTGTTCCTTATACAATTTCACACCGTTCCACCAATCTGCACCAAATGTTGCATAGTGGCCTATTAGGACCCTCCAGACATGGCATTTGGACACCCTACCCCTTTCCCCGGATTTCATTCCCTTCAAACATGAGACAGTTGTCTGAAATTGGTGAAACATCAATGTGGTCGTAGAAGGACTGGAGAAAGCTGATTTTAGCCATTTCAATGCGAGGAACAAAACTTGAAGGTCCCTATTGGACCTTAAACACCATGTTTCTTTTTTTTTCATTTTGCACTCATGCCAAATGCCACATTCCAAGGTCCTAGGGCGCACAATTTCCCAGATATTTGCACCCCAATGCACTGCACTGTGCCATGGTGAGGCAACAGGTGATGAGAGCACACAGAAGGTCCCAGTATGCTGCAGCACGGCAACTCTCCCCTCTCCTCCACGGCTGCTCCGGGGTATGTCAGCGGGCCACACATGCCCATGCTCAGTGCGGTTTTCTTCAGAGTGCAAAGCACATCACGCAATAAGGGACTCAGAACAGCGACCTAAAGGATCATTGATTTTCAATCATAAAGGATCATTGTTATCATGTCTGTCTACAGAACCCGTGCGGAGTACAGGTACTTTTTGCTAGCATCTTATAAATTCAATATTTCGTTTGGTATAACACACATATAAGTCCAATTTTCCAGCAAAAGCAGAGCAATTCTCCTAGTGCCAAATGCCATTAAAAAGATTGCATGAAAACTCTGGCTAATTAATTTCAAGCTAGTAATGCCCCTGGCTAGTCTTCCAGAAACCTATAGAAGTGTAGAGATAAATCGCATACAGGAGAATTGAGATGAATCATTTGTGCCTAAACTACCAGACCAGTTTCACAACTAAATTCTGCTTTAGAGATTGTCTGTAATGCTATTCTGAGCCACAGCTAGAACTTCCTAGAGGATATTTCTATCATCTCCCCGGGACATCCTGACATTAGATCATGATTTGTCACACATTACCAATGTTTCATGTTCATTGAGTCGTCCTGAACTAGGCTCACCTGAGAAAATAAGCATTTTATTTACCTTTCCTTGATTGAGTCATCTTCCGATGTAAAAGACAAAATTAAATTATGTAATGTCAGCATAAGATCTGTTTCAAATGCATGCACAGGGGAATGTCTTTGATTTTTGCATGCACACAACTATGCCAGTGTTGCTTGCAGTCATGGCAGTGAGCTTGCAGAGAAAGTGTTTGTGCATTTAGCTGTACTCTAGGGATGAATGTTACTTCAGACCTTTTTTTATCACATTTATTAATGTTATGGATGTGGATGATCATCTCATGCTATGCCCTTCTCATGCTATGCTCAGGTCCTCTGGAACTCTTTGATGGTGCCAATCTGGACTACTCAAATTCTCCACTAGCTTAGGAAAGAACCTGGCTCTTCCAATCACCCTTGGTGTAACCTAAAAGTCAGCTACCTTGTGCACACCCCCAACCATACATTATTCTCTGACAAGTATTACTATTTTTCACAGGATGACTTGTTAAATTTTCGCACCAATGTTTTGCTCTATGCCCTGTACAGCACTCCATTGCTCTTGTGCACAGTTTGCACAATAGAAATATGCAATAATAATAATTAAAAAATTATAATGGGTATCAACATTTCGTTTTTGTTTAATTTTAAAACTGTACTGTAAAAACGCTAAGCCTTTCTTTGTTTTTTCAACTTGGAAAGGCTATAATTTATTTTTCACTGTAATTTAGTTTAACTTTTTTATGTACTGCTAGCAACAAAGTTTAGTAAAGTTACAGATTGGTTATAAACCCCAGATCAGCCCTAGTCCTAAACTACAAGGCTGAGTATCTCTACTTCCTGGGGAAGCTCAAACTTAATGTAAAAAAAGAGAGAAGACCAAAACAAAATTTCACACTATTATGTATGTGTGCTCACTGACACAATTCTCCAAATTAATACAGTTCACAAGGTGCTTGCAAACATTACAAAAACTTTAACTGGGTTAAAATCTCCAGAAGGTTAAAAAGGGTAATGTTACACAATATATAACATACCCCAAAGCATCCTTAAATCATAAAAAACACACATTTACATAAAAAACAATACTACACAATTTCAGTGGAAATCCCAACACATAGGCCTAAGACGGAATCAATATTTGGCCCTGTTGTGTTTGTGCTTCTAAATACCCAACATGTTTCAGTCCCTAAAGTTCATTGACAGGACCTTCTTCAGGTGCTACAAAACCAACAAACTGTACATTGATTGTCGATGCGCAACCTGGTCTCCACAGCGTTACAAACATCCAAAACTGTCAGAATCTGCCGCTACTTGCCTTCGCGGGGTAGCCGACGGATTGTTCCCAACAATATAACCTACTATCTGAAGGCCAAATTCAGACAGAAGGATCTATTCTTTGAAAGAATGGATCCCACGAACAAAGGAATACAACAGCCGGAACATGAAGATAGACCTACAGATAGAATGACACTAATTAATCCTGTGTAATTCCAAATTGATGTCATGAACTGTATAGTTTCGCGCTAACCTTAATAATAAGATAGCGCTCCCAAAACCAACTGCGAAATGGCTGTTACTAGTCTTTCTTCCTGAAGGGCTGTGATGACACTGTGAGAAATGTACCCTATTGTTAGCCAGAAAAATTCTACTTGAACTGTGAGTGTGTGTAGCAGGACAGAATAGAGGAACATCTCTTACCTTTGAATCTGGGGCAATGTAGAAATGAAAATACCCTGATGAGAACATAGAGCAGCAGGTAGTAGAACTGGAGCAACCCCTTTCGACTGTATCCAATGAAACGAGGATGCCTAACGGAATGTCTCTAGTCCAGAAGCTCACCCGCCAAAACAAGGACACCTAACGGGATTGAAAGCACACAATAGAAGTCACCAGTCCGTGTGTAACAATCCATGGGGTGCTACGACTCCAGTTGATGGCTGGTCCGGGTAAGTGGAAGTAAACCAAGTCCAAAAACAATCCAGGGGAAAATTCTGAGTCAGTAGATACCAATGAGTAGCAAGAGCATGGTCAACGAAGCGGGTAGGACAAAATCAAAGCAATTCCAGGTAACGTTCCAGTCGAGACCAAGGTCGATAGGCACACTGCAAACGAATTCGACTTGGATGAGGCAAGGCAGTGCAGTAAACTTTTCCGGGTCGGCAGGATGAAGACAGAACAAGATTGAGCGAACAAATCAGACAAGGGATAGGACAAGGAATCCAGATGAAGGCAAGTTCAAAGGCCAGGTAAGCAAAAGACTACAAAAAAACATCAAGAAACAGGATTCAATACTTCAGCAAATTCAGAAGCACTGCGGCACCAGTGAGTTCTTCAATGTCACGATACTGCAACACATGACCACGGAGTGGCGTGGGCAATCATAGACGCCGCAACTGCATTGTCAAGCGCCATGGCAACCTCCATTCCAGGCTGTAGCATCCTTTCCTGCAGAAAAGCACGGCACTCTGGTCCTTGTGGTGTGATAACCGTATGGAAAGGTGATGATGCCTGAACCTGGGCATGGGCAGAAAACGAAGGTGGGAGTGGGTCTGAGTCTATGGGTTGATCTGATCACATGAGAGGGGCATGATGTATGGGCCATAGAAGGACATGGATTCCTGACAGTAACCTCTCCCAAAGAATGCCTCACTCTGCGTAAGGACCAGAAGTCAGACAGAAGAGAAGAGAGGAGGCGTGAACATTCTTAGCATGCTCCCAAGTACGATCTTCGGGACTGTAGCCTCTCCAGTCAATCAAGTACATGCCTACCCCGTTCTTAACTTTAGTTTCCAATATACTATTGACTTCATATTCATCTAAGTACAACATAGCTGGAGGTTGAGCATGTTTCAGTAACCGAGCAACCACCTGCACCGGTTTCAGAAGAGAAACATGGAACACGGGGTACATTTTCCAGGCCACCAGTAAAGCCAATTTAATGGCAGCTGGATTTATAACCTCCGTTATAACATAAGGACCAATGAAAAGTGGCCAAAGGGTCTTTTTACCCGCTAAATTAAGGTGTTTAGTAGGCAACCAAACCTTCATGCCTGCTGCATAACTGGGAAGAGCGGAACATTGTGCATCAGCATAGTCCTTACATAGAGCTTGGGCTGCTGTTTGATATCCCTATGAAGGACCATCGAGTCCTTAGCAGAAGCTTGGGTGGCAGGATTAAAAGGGAAACCAACAGAAGAGACTGAAAGGGCACGAGGATGTCAACCAAACATGGCAAAAAACGGAGACAAACCCGTGGCTGTGTGTGCTGAATTATTATATGCAAACTCAGCCATAATCAAAGCTGACAACCATGTACCTTGATATTGTATAGTCAGGCAACGCAAATATTTCTCAAGGGTAGCGTTCAACCGCTCAGGCTGCCCATCAGTCTGAGGATGGCAAGCACTGGAATAACAGCCCCGTACACCGAAATAATCCGTTAGGGCCCTCCAAAAATGGGAAGTGAACTGAGAGCCGCGGTCTGTAATAATGTTACTCAGTAACCCAAATGACCGAAATATATGTCTGAGGAACAAATTGGCCAATACTGGAGTGCTGGGGAGACCTTTGTAAGGGACGAACAGAGCCAACTTCGTGAAGTAATCCACTATTACGCATATTCTGTCAAAGCCTTGTGTTGATGGCTATTCAACAATAAAATCCATTGAATTCATGGACCAAGGCTGGTCTGGGACAGATAGTGATTGCAACAGGCTAACAGGCTTGTTGTGTGCTTCCTTGCCCTGTTCATATTAGGCTACCAACACCAGCGATGCAACAGATCAATAGTCATCCTGTTACCGTGATGTGCAGCAATCTTTGAATCATGGCACCACTGCATGGCCCTCTGTTTCCCTTGAGCGTAGGGCAAGGATTGAACAATGTCGAGATTCTTGTCTTCTATGATTTGGGGGTTCTTCCTAACCCATGACTGTATGTGTTCCTTCAAAGAGGACCATAGGGTACAACCACACACACCTTGATTAGGGAGTAGTAGTTTGTCAGTATTATCCTTCTTATGATATGATATGATAGTTTATTTATATAGCGCCTATACACAATGTGTTTCAAAGCGCTTCAAGGCAAGGGAGGGAACAAGGGAAAATACAACGACATTCTTACAGGCCATGAACAGTAAGGATGTGAAATTAACTATCGTATTGGGCCTGACGACATTTCAGATAGTGCAAGTGCCAAGACATAGATAAGGAAGGGAGGGGGAGAGTGGGAAGGAAATGGAAACAGACAGGCGACTACCGTACTAGGCCTGACGACATTTCTGGTAGAGCTGGAGGAAAACAAAAGGTGAGGGAGAGGGGTGCAGAAAGGGAGGGGAGGAACAAAACAAGTGACTATCGTACTAGGCCTGACAACGTTTCAGACAGTGTTGGAGGGGGGGGACAGTAAGGGGATGGAGTAGTGACAGACGAGGTTGCTATCACAGGGACAATTCTGATAGAGTAAGTGCATAGAAGTGGTAGAACCCTCAAGACGGGACAAGGCATCAGCTTTTGAATGCTTAGCACCTGGATGATATGTAATGGTGAAGTTGTACTGGGAAAAGAACTCGTGCCAACGAGCATGGCGTGCCGTGGAACACTTCACTGACTGTAATGCCAACAATTTGTGATGGTCTGTATAAACAATGACAGGAGTTGTGGTACCAAGCAGATGATGTCACCAGACAAAGAAAGCATCACGAATGGCCAACAACTCCTTTTCTGTGACTGTATAATTCAGCTCATAACTGGTTAATTTCCTAGAATGGAAAGCCACGGGGTGTAGGGCTTAAGTGTCTTTGTAAATTGAGATAATATGAGATAATATTTAGATAATATTGAGATAATATGGCCTCTAATGCTAGATCCGAGGTGTCAGCCTCCACAATAAACAGTGATGTGGCATTCGGATGTTGTAGTACTGGGGCAGTGGTGAAGGTGGTCTTTAGTGCCCTGAAGGCGTTATCGGCCTCGGCATTCCATCGGAATGGTTTTTTGCTACTCATGAGCCCAGTCAACAGAGCAGACACTTCTGAAAATGACCTCACAAATCGCCTGTAGAAGTTTGCAAAGCCAAGAAAGGATTGTAATGACTTCAAGCAGGTAGGTACAGGCCACTGCAAGACTGCTTGGACCTTTTCAGTACTCATCTGAATGCCCTTATTCGTGATGTGATAGCCCAAGAATTCGACACTCTGATCATGGAAGATACACTTCTCGAGTTTAGCATATAATGACTGTTCCCGACGGCGTTGAAGAACTTGAGTGACATGTTTAACATGTGCTTCCACCGACTCTGAATACACAAGGATATCATCAAGATAAATTACAAATCTATCCATCATATCCTGGAATATATCATTGATAAAGTGTTGTGGCTGGAGCATTACATAAACCGAATGGCATAACACAATACTCATAAAGCCTGTATTTACTCTTGAATGCTGTTTTCCATTCATCGCCCTTTCGGATTCTTACCAAATGATATGCCCCTCTCAAATATAGCTTTGAAAACACCACAGAAGACCCAACTCGTCCAAGAGAACCGATATTAACAGTATAGGGTACAGATTACATATAGTGATGGAATTCAGAGCCCGGTAATCAATGCAGGGGCGTAGATCCCACTCTTTCTTAGGTACAAAGAATAATGGAGCAGATGTGGGTGAACGGGAAGGATGAATGAAACCTGTTTCCAATAACTTGTCTATATATTCCTTAAGTACCTGATCCTCATTTTGAATTAAGGAATAAATCCTTCCTGACGGTAATAGAGATCCTGGTACCAAGTCTGTGGGGCAATCATACGGCCTATGTGGTGGCAATCTTTCAGCAGCCTTGGCATCGAATACCACACAAAAGCATTTGTAGTCCTTTGGTAAGATAGAGGACGTGGAAGCCCCAATCATTGGAGAATGCTACAAAAGAGGGCAACATGGCTGTGAGAAGATCTTGATTCAACCAAACGCTTTCACAGTGGTTTGAAACAAAATCCACTTCTCTGACCTGCCATTCTACGACTGGATTGTGTTAAATGTGCCACGGAAGACCCAAGATGATACGATATTGTGGTGCAGCGATTAGATCAAACCAAATGTTCTCAGTATGACCATCACCAGTGACCATAGTAAAATCCACAGTACATTCTGTGACTAATCCTGAAAGCAAGGTGGTACCATCCACTGCACTCACCACTTCAGGGTGAGCCTTTGGTATGATTGGAAACCCAGGCATTTAGCATAGTCGTTATCGATGTAGTTACCAGTCTACCAGTCGCTCCAGAATCAAGTACAGCATTGATAGCCCATTCTGAACCGGGAATGCTACACCAAGCTGGAATCAGAAATGGAGGTGACCTTATGGAGTTCATAACATGGCCACTCGGTAGTATGACCCTTTCTCGGCGACTAATTGGTTAAAGTGAGCAAGGTAGGACAACAGGGAGGTATCTCCTTGTTGTAACCCCAAAAGTTCCAAATCAGTAGCCTGGGTCTTGTACCTGGTATCGAAGACATGCCCAATAGCATCGATTAAAGCATCACAATTGAATAACAATGGACTCCCTGACTCCAATAAAGGATTGGCCCAAGAGGCAGCAGTCCCACCTAAGTGCGTCAACAGAAAGGCCGCCTTGATGGCTGAGTCAGAGAACCATCGTGGGCGGCATAGGAAATGCAACCTGCATTGATTCAGAAATGTGCGATAGTACCTAGGTTCACCTTAAACCGTTCAGGATGGGCTAACAGAAATTGAACAGTCAGGTACACTGGACCGCTCTCCTGGCGGGGTGAAGAAGTATCAGAGCCTGAAGCTGCTACCGGGGCTTGATCAGGGACTGCAGCAGGCTGTAACCCGGCCTGTAAGGCATCAATACAGGCTTGAGTAAATGCATGAGCAGTTTCCATGTCATTACGCATTTCGGCAACTACCTGAATGATCTGTGCCAAAGTTCCATTGGGATCCATTGGGAAGGCTTCTGAATATGTCAGAATCCGCCGCTACTTCCCCTCGTAGTGTAGCTGACGGATTCTTCTCAACAATATGGCCCCCAATATGGCTCCTCCTGTCTGCCCCTCAGCCCACTATCATCATGGGCAGGAGCCCTGCTGCATCCACCCAGAGGCAGCTCAGTGTGCCCATGCTGTATCAGGCTGCAGGAGCAGCTGATCGCGAGGCGCATCAAGCAGCCCGCCCGCCCTACATTACTGAATCGGCATCCGCCGCATCATCCAGGAGCCATCCAGCCCCTACCATGACAGGGCCTGCTCCCCTGTGCCCACACCTTGCCCACGCCACCCCGCAAGGAAACCCGACAAGCGACACTGCGGCAAGATGGCCGCCATCGCGAACGCACCAGGAGCATTCCCCTCGGTTGCCTAGCAACCAGATCTGCATAATCACCAGTGCAGAGGACCGGAGGCGGAAGCCGGCCCTCAGCAGCGTAAGGCCCGTGAGCCAAAGGCCCCTCCTGTCTGCCCCTGTCCGCCACTGCGCTACGGCGCGAGACACTGCCCTGCCACCTATCGCCTCTCTCCCTCCAAACCCGGCACATATCCCCTCGTTATCACTGTGTAATCCCTGATCCCTCTTGCAGTCCTGCTCTCCTCTAACGTGGGCACTCATCTATGAACTCTGGCACTTGAGCCAATGACTATGGACTACAATGCGCACAGTCTTACTACACGGAAGGCAAAGCAATGGTAAGTCACCACCGCTTGCCTGCAAATGTTAATGCATAGCGTTTCCCTAGCCAGCATTGTGATAGCCTGCCAGCATTGTGATAGCCTGCCAGCATTGTGATAGTTTGCCCCGTGTATCTACCTCACGCTCAGTATGTTCTCCTGGCTCCTCCACACCTGTCTATTGTGTGCGCTACTAACCCTCATGATCACACTACTAAGCAACAACAGAGAGCACCACTCTCACGACCAACACTCACAGAGACACTCAACTATAATGGACCGTATACAGACGCCCACACCACCACTACAACTCACGGCACTGACACCAGACACAAAACTCAGATTAGTCAGACTCAGAGCCCGCACAGCTCCCTCCCTACACCAGGCCAATACTGCACATATAACACTCTGAAATTACAGACTTAGCTCACGTACCACGAAAGTTAGTACACCACACTATCAAAGGAACACTACCTCATACCACAGTAGTGAGTCTACAGTCAATATACCCAGCAGTAATCCCTGTGCCCCAATTAACGCTACCGCTACACCTAATCCTCTCACCCTAGGACCACAGACCTCCGGCCATACTTCATACAAGTGCGCTCTCCTCAATGTTAGATCCCTCAATGCCCACGCCATAGAAGTATTTGTATTTATTTGTATTTATTTTATTTGTATAGCGCAGACCAGGCCCGGAAGCTACCGGGCGCATTTCTTAAGCAATGGTTACATACGTTGCATACAATGATGATATATCAACAATAAGTAAGGCATAGAAATAGACATGTGTAGGTGGTACATGGAAAGTCAAGTAATGCATCCTTACTGATGTTATTGCAGCACGTTTTAGTAAGAATCTTAGGCATTGGAGGAGGCGAGCCAACATTTGGCTTTGTGTTTGAAAAGGTTGAAGGAGGGGAGGTTTCTGATAGTCAAGGGGACAGTATTCCACAGTTTGGCTGCCAGGACTGGGAAGCTAGACCCACCGGCTGTTTGGAGCATGTATCTGGGTATCGTTAGGCTCTGATTCTGGGTAGATCTAAGTGATCGGACTGGAGTGTACATCGTGAATCATGAGGAGAGATATGTGGGGGCCAGATTGTTCAGGCATTTGTAGGTAAGGGCAAGCGATTTTAGTGAGATCCTTTGGGTGACTGACAACCAGTGAAGGTTCTTCCTAGTATCCGAGATGTGTGCAGATCTGGGGATATTGAGGGCTGCTCTGATGGCGTTATTTTGTATAATTTGGAGCTTGTCTAGGTTACACTGGTTAGTGCCCTGGTACAATGCATTGCAATAGTCAAGTTTAGACATGACCAGGGTCCTAGCCAGGGTAGTGCAGTTATGCGAGGAGAGGAGAGGACGACAGGCTGTGATCAACTTGCAGGTATAGGCGGCGGCCGCCGCAACTGCATTGGTTTGTCTGTGAAGGGAGAGGGTGGAGTCAAGGTAGATTCCAAGTGTTTTTGTGTCTTTAGAAACTTTAGTTATGTTTCCATCAATGTTAAAGGAACTAAACATAGGGTTCAGTTTGTTTAGTCTTTGCTGAGTACCTAGGATGAGGAGCTCTGTCTTGTCATCATTGAGACAGAGCTCATGTTGGGCCATCCAAGTTTGAATGACATGGTAGACATCGTTCAAGGCTTTTGAGTCTAAAGTGTAATCACCCGTGATGGGGATGAGTATCTGGGTGTCATCCGCATAATTTGTGTAGGTAACACCCAGGTAATCAAGCACATCGAATAAGGGTTTAGTGAATACATTATAAAGGGTGGGGGAAACACACGATCCTTGGGGGACTCCGCACGGGACTGGTGCAGGGTCAGCCGCAGAGGTGGGCGAGAATACCCTCATCTGTCTGTTTGCCAGGAAGGATTGAATCCAGTTTGTGGCCATGTCAGAGAAGTGAGCTGCAGTTTTCAGGTGGTGACAGAGGATTTGGTGATTAACCAGATCAAAGGCAGCAGATAAGTCTAGTAGTAGTAGCAAGGCTAGTTTACCTTTGTCTTTGATATCCTCGATTTGGGTCTTGAGATCAAGGAGGGCTGTCTCCGTACCATGCTTCGGTCTGAAGCCGGATTGTCTCATGCCTAGTAGGTTGTTTGATTCCAGATAGTTCTGTATCTGAAGATAGGCTGCTCTATCTAAGATCTTTAGCAGAAAAGGGACCGTTGTGATGGGTCTACAATTGGTTGGAACCTCCGGGTCTAAGGTGGGTTTTTTTAGGAGAGGGATAACCCAAGCATCCTTTAGGTTATTGGGGACCACTCCCGATTGAAAGGAGGCATTGATGAAAGAGGTTATAAAAGGAGCGAGGTCATGAGCCGACTCCTTAATGATTGGGGCTGGACAGGTGTCCCCTTGGCAATTTGAGGGTTTTAGATTGCGGATGATTTTTTCAACCTCCTGAACGGTGAGTGGTGTGAAGCTAAACGGCACCGGGGAGTCGAGGGTTGTTATTTTGGGTGGCCTGGTATTGCTAAATAAAGGGGTGTGGAGGGTGTTTTGTTTGGCGTTGATTTTGGCTTGTAAGGTGGATATTTTGTTGAGAAGGGCATTTTGTATGTTGTTGCACCAGGTGCTGTCCTTAGTGCACGTGTCCGGTGCAGAGGAGGGAGATTCTAGCTCTTTAAGGATTTTGAATAATTCCCTGGTGTTCGATTCTGCCTGGCATATTCGTGTGTTGTATGTCTCCTTTTTGGCTTGTAGTATGGCCTCCTTGTAATTAAGAGAGGTGATTAGAAGGGAGGCTTTGTTAGCAGCACTGGGATGGCTTTTCCAAAGGGCTTCAGCTTTGCGCTTTTCTTTACGCATCGCGTTGAGCTGCGGGGTGAACCAAGTGTTCAGGTGGGACTGTTGTTTAGCTTTACAGATTTTTAAAGGAGCTAAGCTCTCAATGGCATTGGTCATTAGGCTGTTATAAATGTCTACTAGGACAGTGGGGTCCTTATCCTTCTGCTGTGCAGCAAAGGTGTTCAAGCAAGGGAGGATAAGAGGAAGCAGTTTCTCCCTGGTGATATCTTTTTTGTTTCTGGTAGGTATAGCGGGGGCTATGGTAGGTATGGCTTGGGGGTTGGTGGCTGGAAGGAGGAAGGTAATAACATGATGGTCCGACCAGGCGCATGCATCATTAGAAGTGACATTGGTGTTACAGTTAAGGTCGGCAAGCCAGTCGAGCGTTCTTCCTTTGATGTGTGTGGGATCACGAATACGCTGCTGGAAGCCTAGGTTGGAGAGGGTGGTGTCTACTTCAGTAGCCATGTGGTCCTTGGGATCTGAGAGACCTAGGTTAAGGTCTCCTAGTAGCAGTATCTGAGAGTTGGGCTTGGTGTTAGTCGACAGGGTGGATGCAACCTCATCTGTGAATGAACCTAATGGGCCTGGAGGTCTGTATATAAGGTGGAGTGTTGCTGTATTGGTAGGAGAGAGTGATAGTTTCACTGAGAGAGATTCTGCAGAACTAAATTGTATGAGGGGAGCAGCTCTCATAACGATTTTGTTGCTGTGAATAAAGGCGACTCCACCACCTTTCGACAAGTTGGAGTGGCGGTCGTTTCTGATGATGGTATAACCCTTGGGTAGGGATAGAGCGAGGAGAGGACCAGAGGCGTCATGTAACCAGGTTTCAGTAATAGCTAGGAAGTCAAGGTTCTGGACCGTGATGAGGTCAGCGATGTCAAGGGCATGTGCTGGGAGGGATCTAGCATTGATAAGGGCTCCCTTGAGTGCTGCGATAGGTAGGGTGGATGGTGGAGGGCTAGGCGTTGCTGTAGCGATGGGTAGTGGAAGGGCAGTGCGATTGTGCGCAATACAAGGTGGTCTAGGCAGTCTAGTTCTAAGTCTGCTATTCCTTTGTTGTACAGTACATGGGATGTTTGGGGTGGGTTTGGTAGTAAAGTGCTTGAGCCAGAGGGTTGGGTCATTGAGGTAAGGGTTCGATATAGGCACAGGATGGTAGAGCATGATTGATGGGCGAATAAGTAAGATCTTAGTTATACTTGTGCGGTGGCTATCGGCAGTGCAGGCTGATAGTCCTAGGAGGACTATACATATTAGGATAATGCTGGCAAAGGTTCTTGGCTGCATGTCGCAACTTGTATTTCTCAATGTCCCGAGGATATGGCTATAAGGGTTCAGTGCAGAGTAGTGTACCTCAGGACAACAGGCACAGTCCAGGGGCATCTATATGTGAAATGGCACAATTAGGCAGCTAGCAACAGTGCAAGTCAGGTAAGTAGGCACAGTACAGGGACATCTGGATTCGAAAATGGCGCAGTTAGGCGGCTAGCATCAGTGCAAAGCGGTCAGTAGGCACAGTACAAGAATAACTAGATGCGAAATGGCACAATTGGACAGCTAACAGCAGTGCAAATCAAGTGAGTAGGCACAGTACAGGGACATCTAGATTCAAAAATGGCGCCGTTAGGCGGCTAGCATCAGTGCAAAACAGGTCAGTAAGCACAGTACAAGAATAGCTAGATGCGAAATGGCACAATTGGACGGCTAACAGCAGTGCAAATCAAGTGAGTAGGCACAGTACAGGGACATCTAGATTAAAAAATGGCGCCGTTAGGCGGCTAGCATCAGTGCAAAACAGGTCAGTAAACACAGTACAAGAATAGCTAGATGCGAAATGGCACAATTGGACAGCTAGCAGCAGTGCAAATCAAGTGAGTAGGCACAGTACAGGACATCTAGATTCGAAAATGGTGCAGTTAGGCGGCTAAGCAACAGTGCACCACGGTTTACTTGGCAAAGTAGAGGCATCTAGAAACAGGGTGGCATTGGATAGGCCATACAGGATATACTTGTAAATAATGGGGATGTAAATAAAGGTCTAAGGAGAGGTGCACGTAAGGGATGCACGAGGTTCAGTCGTGGGAGTACAGGACGTGGTCCATAGTAGTTGTAGCTGTGGGCGAGTGACAAAGGTGACAACGAGGTGATTTGGGGGGTGAGGTGCTGGGCATGGACAGCACATACATGTGCAACCGTGCGGGGTGGCAGCGTTGGCTTACCTGGAGCGGAAAGGGCAAAGTCCCTGGCCCCTGGCTCCTATGGCTCCAAACAGGCACCCAACAGGCCTTAGTATGGCCTTCGTCGTGGCCGGCGTTTCCGCCTGCCGGCGGATGCAGGCCGAAGAAAAGCGAAGATGCGGCCTCGTTGTGGCGCCGCGATGCGCCCGGAATTGCGGGGTCAGGCGCTCCGTTGGGACAAGGTCAGGCAGGCCTTGCTCCGTGTGCCCGCACTCCGGGAGCTGGATTCTGGCTTCGGGGGGGGTGCGAGGGGCTCCTGCCCTCTACCCTTGCTGCAGGCAAGTGGAATGGAGGTCATGGGCACCCAACAGGCCTTAGTATGGCCTTCGTCGTGGCCGGCGTTTCCGCCTGCCGGCGGATGCAGGCTGAAGAAAAGTGAAGATGCGGCCTCGTTGTGGTGCCGCGATGCGCCCGGAATTGCGGGGTCAGGCGCTCCGTTGGGACAAGGTCAGGCAGACCTTGCTCCGTGTGCCCGCACTCCTGGAGCTGGATTCTGGCTTCGGGGGGGGTGCGAGGGGCTCCTGCCCTCTACCCTTGCTGCAGGCAAGTGGAATGGAGGTCATGGGCACCCAACAGGCCTTAGTATGGCCTTCGTCGTGGCCGGCGTTTCCGCCTGCCGGCGGATGCAGGCCAAAGAAAAGTGAAGATGCGGCCTCGTTGTGGCGCCGCGATGCGCCCGGAATTGCGGGGTCAGGCGCTCCGTTGGGACAAGGTCAGGCAGGCCTTGCTCCGTGTGCCCGCACTCCTGGAGCTGGATTCTGGCTTCGGGGGGGGGGGTGCGAGGGGCTCCTGCCCTCTACCCTTGCTGCAGGCAAGTGGAATGGAGGTCATGGGCACCCAACAGGCCTTAGTATGGCCTTCGTCGTGGCCGGCGTTTCCGCCTGCCGGCTGATGCAGTACATGACCTACTGACCTCCAATGACTTAGACATACTAGCCATTACGGAGACATGGCTTCACCAAGCATCTGGCCCTGCCATCGCTTTAGCCCTACCTCCAGGGTATGCCATCATCAGACAAGACAGAATGACCAAAACAGGAGGGGGGGTTGCCCTTATACACAAAGAAACCCTACCCATTAGAACCATACCACACCAAGAGGAGGGAAATGTTGACATTCTATCTATCAAACTAGCACCATCGCCTAACTGTACTATTAATATTCATACTATCTACCGTCCACCTGGCCCCTCCACCAACTTCCAAGGCCAAATTAACCACCTCGTAGGAAACAACATTAAAAAATCCACAAAATCACTCCTCTTAGGAAACTTAAACCTAGGACTCAACGACCTCAAGGACAAAGCTGCCTTATCTCTAGCCAAGGACCTCCACAACCTAGGATTCTCTCAAAGAATCGTAGCGCCCACACACGCTAAAGGACGCACCCTAGATTGGATCTCTGACCACAACTGCAACATAGCAATCACCGCCAACACCAGCCTCCCGTGGACAGACCATAACCTCATCCTATTCGATATCCCCAGCACTATGAGCAGTAGAGTGCCCACCAAAGCTGCGGCTACTATAGCTAGAAGTGCCAAAAAACTCACAGCAGCCAATATCAGCGCACTACTCGACGTGCCCTGTCTAAAGCCCCCATTCTCATCAGACCCTAATACACTCGCTGAAATATTTAAAGACTCTATCACAAGGGCAGTCAACACTGCCGCCCCCCTAGAAAGCAAAAAAGAGAAAAAATCCTTCCACTCCAAATCCTGGTTCTGGATCTCCAATCAATGCGCACAGACAAACGCCAAGCGCTTAAGAATTGGCAACGTAATCCCTGCGACAACACAAAAAATATATTCAAAACCGTAGCCAAAAAATACAAAGAGGTCATCTTCCTAGCTAAATCCGAAGCCTACAACCAACGCATCACCGTGGCTAACTCTCAATCTAAAGAGCTATTCTGTATCTTTAAAGAACTAACCATACCTCCCACTTGCCCAGACGAGATCATCAAGGACGAGGCCTGGTGCACAGGCATACAAACAGCCATGCTAGAAAAAATAAACCTCCTCCAAAAAAAGATATCACACCACTACAACTCCTTACCCAAGCAAAGTTCACACGCACATATGAAACATAATAGTCCTCATTACAAGTCAGGCGTTAAGGGTTTAACGGCGCCGTTGGCGCCCTTAAACCCTTAACGCCTGATTCACACTTTAACGCCTGCTTTTTGCAGGCGTTAAAGTCCAAGGCGCTAAGCGACCTTGGTGCTAATTACGGCACCGTAATTTACGGTGCCGTAATTAGCGTCTTCCCCATCCCCATTATGCCCTATGGGGCAAAAATGGGAATGGGGAAGGGCAAATGGTGAATGGGGAATTACCACCCCACTCACCTTGGAATGGGGCGGTAATTCCACCATCCACCATGGCGGAATCCGGCATGGACCATGGTGCTAATAGCACCATGGTCCGCCGCCTGGCTTGTAATGAGGGCCATAGTGTCAAAGCCAACAACATACCCAAGTTCACCTTCAACGAAATCTCCAAAACTGAGGTCATCAACATCCTTAAACATCTCAAACCCTCACCTTGTAAGGGTGACATATGCCCCCCAAAAATCATCAAAGAATGTGCTGAGCAGCTCGCACCTCTCCTCACTGCGTTCATTAACGCATCATTTAGGTTAGGCATAGTCCCAGACACCCTCAAAGAGGCCTGGGTGCGCCCCCTCCTAAAAAAACCTACACTTGACTCCACGAACCCCAACAACTATCGTCCCATAACCACAGTTCCATTCCTCCTAAAATTACTTGACAAAGCCGCCCATATACAGATCTAACACTACCTGGAATCTAACGCAATCCTAGGTAAAAGGCAATCTGGATTCCGTAAGGGACACGGAACTGAAACCGCCCTTCTAGACCTAAAAAACGAAATCACCAACATCCTCGACAAAGGCAAGCCCGCTCTCCTCCTCCTCCTCGACCTATCAGCAGCATTTGACCTAGTAGATCACAACACTCTCACCAACCATCTAACACATGCAGCACACTTTTCCAAGGACGCTGCCTCATGGGTAACCTCCTTCCTACAAGGCAGAGCCATGAAAGTCTTCTCAAACACAGCTCATGCAGCGCCATCCATCATCCACTGCGGGGTTCCTAAAGGCTCCTGCACGGCCCCAACGCTATACAATCTCTTTACCAAGCTCCTATTCGACAAACTGGACGCTATGGGGATCACCTATACGAATTACGCCGACGACACGCAGATACTTCTGCCCTTGTCTGGTAACTATCATCAAGACTCCACCGCCCTTCAACTAATCTACTCCACCATACAAGCCTGGATGGCCACTAACGGCCTCTGCTTGAATGGGGACAAAACTGAAATCCTCATCTTAGGCCAGAAGACCACCCTCGCCAACCTCAACCCACTTTACATTAACTTTAACATAGACAACTGCACTATCCCAGTCCTATCATCAGTCAAAACACTAGGAGTTCACATAGATGCCACCCTATCTATGGATAAACAAGTAAGCGCAATAGTCTCGGCCTCGACATTGAGCACTAAACTCATCAATGCAATAAAACCATTCCTAACAAAAGATAACTGCCTGTCCATCGCAAGAGCCACCATTGGAGCTAAATTGGATTACTGCAACGCGCTCCTAGCCGGCACATCCAAGAACAACCTAGCAAGGCTCCAAACCACCCAAAGTAACACTCTCAGAGCAGCGCTCAGCATACCAAAAAGAGAGCACATCACCCTAGCCAGGAAAGCTGTCCACTGGCTCCCAGTCAAGGATAGGATTGCTTTCAAAATCCTCACCACGACGCATAAATGCATCAACCATACAGCACCATCCTACCTATCCGACACTCTGTCTAGATCCCAGTCCACAAGACCAACCAGATCTACATACACCAACCGTCTCACCATACCACGCATCAATAGATCCAAGGCAGGAGGTATAGGCTTCCCCTACCTGGCACCAAAGCTTTGGAACGCACTGCCCACCAACCTCAGAGCAGAAACATCCCTCCTCTCCTTCCCGAAACAACTTAAAACTGCTCTCTTCAACTAACTTGTGTACCTGACTACTCTCGTGTTCTCTATGTACACGTACTGAAGCATAACCACTGCCCAATGTAACCAAGGGTACAACTGTCTGTAACTAAGTTTGAGAAACACTGTAACCAGCGCCACGATGCCTTCGGTCTGATGTGCGCTTAACAAATGTGAATAAATAAATAAATAAATAATAATATAACCTACTGTCTAAATGCCAAAACCAGACAGCAGGATCTATTCTTTGAAAGAATGGATCCCACGAACACACTAAGATAGCAGCCAGACCACGCAGATAGACCTACAGACAGAATGTCACTAATTAATCCTGCGTAATTCCAAATTGATGTCATGAACTGTATAGTTTCAGCACTAACCATAATAATAAGATAGCACTGCCAAAAACAACTGCGAAATGGCTGTTACTAGTCTTTCTTCCTGAAGGGCTGTGAAGACACTTTGAGAAATGTACCCTATTGTTAGCCAGAGAAATTCTACTTGAACTGTGAGTGTGTGTATCAGGACAGAATAGAGGAAATTCTCTTACCGTGGAATCCGGAGCAATATAGAAATTAAAATACCCCAATGAGAACTTAGAGCAGCAGGTAGCAGAACCGGAGCAAGCCCTTTCGACTGTACCCAACGAAACGAGGACGCTTAATGGAATGTTTCTAGTCCAGAAGCTCACCCACCGAAACGACGACGCCTAACGGGATTGAAAACACACAACAAAAGTCACCAGTCCATGTGTAATAATCCACGGGGTGCTCTGACTCCAGTTGATGGCTGGTCCGGGTAAGTGGAAGTAAACCAAGTCCAAAAACAATCCAGGGGACAATTCAGAGTCAGTAGATAGAAATGAGTAGCAAGAGCACGGTCAACGAAGCAGGTAGGGCAAAATCAAAGCAATTCCTGGTAACGTTCGGGTCGAGACCTAGGTCGATAGGCACACTGCAAACGAAGCCAACTTGGATGAGGCAAGGCAGTCCAGTAAACTTTTCCAGGTTGGCAGCATGAAGACAGAACAAAATGGAGTGAACAAATCAGACAAGGTATAGAACAAGGAATTCAGACGAAGGCAAGTTCAAAGACCAGGTAAGCAAAAGACTCAAAAAAACAGCCAGAAACAGGATTCAATACTTCAGCAAATTCAAAAGCACAGCGGAGCCGGTAGGAGGTGCTTAAATGTCACGATACTGCAATACGTGACAACGAAGCGGCGTGGGCCATCATAGACGCCACAACGGCATTGTCAAGTGCCATGGCAACCTCCAATCCAGGCCATAGCGTCCTTTCCTGCGGAAAAGCACAGAACTCCGGTCCTTGTGGTGTGGACACCGTATGGAAAGGTGACGATGCCTGAACTTGGGAATGGGCAGAAAACGAAGGTGGTAGTAGGACATGAGAGGGACTTTACTCCTTGTTTGCCTGAGTCTATGGGTTGGTCTGATCACATGAGACAAGCATGATGTATGGGCCATAGAAAGACGTGGAATCCTGACAAAAACACTAAAATATAAACATGAGAAGAGTCAAATCACTAATGAAGTTAGTGGAACAACCCCAACAAAAGTATAATTCACAGATTGCATCTGACTTGGAAAGCAATCTACAATGTGCTCATGAATGCACCATCAAACACACCATGTTTGACTTCAATACCTGCTTTAGATGCTTGGTATTGTCTTTTTCAATGCAAAGATACGTTCTTGCTCTTCTAAGTAGGGCAGGAAAATATTCACCAAGGGCGGTCTCGTAAGATGACCTCCACCAGTACACTAAAAATGAATAAATTAATCCAGTGAAATGCATTACCATAGTGTACATTAAAACTCATACACCCACTCCAATCACATACACCACATGCAAAAATCTAACCTGTTTTGGAAAGGAGCAGACAACAATCTGGCTCCCACAGATAGGAATCATCTAATTGCCTCCCAAAGGAAGACCTTTGATCTTGTTTCCACTAGTCACCTGGAACATACAGAGAACATATTAGGTTGATGTCCCAATCCTAGATCTTGCTCGAGCTACCACTCCAACACTGCCTGAAATCCTATGTTCGCTCACCGACATCTATTGAACACAAAACTCGTCCCCAAATGGTTGCATCCTAAGATCGCCCCATCAAGCAAAACTATCAAACTTACTCCAAAACTTGAGGAAGGCAGTAAAAAGATGTCAAAATCAAGAAACTGGCATGGTGGTCTGTGTTTAAAACAACATACCCCACACCAGCCTCTAAGCATCACAGCTTTTACTTAACATATTGCTGTATTGATGTGTTCTGAGGCACCACACTCTACTACATTGATGTTACTACTAGTAATAGAAACAACGGTACACTGATGGCTGCAAGATCAGTCATATTGGGGGAAAGAAGTAACTCACCATTAGTCTCTTGCACGGTTTCTCCTTCCATACCTAACTCACAACCAGCTGGCTACAATCTGCTTCCTGATAGTCGTCAGAGATAGCACAATAGAAAAAGGACTAGTATAGAACATTGTTCAAAGGGAGCACCATCTCAGACAGGGCTAAACTCACCACATTCTTCACTGGGGTGAGTCAATCATACTCCTAGGAGACCAGGCAACCAAGCCAGCGCCATTACTGTAGATAACCTAGCGTGATAATAACATCTATTGCAGTTTCTTCCTGTGAGGAGATATTGTCTAACAAAATTCATTGCACATTAAATGGTGATCAGCTAAAAGATCAAGGAACATAAGTACAGCACAGCCTTCTGAGTCTGCTGTTCTTTTCATGTCATCCCAGATGGCTACGATCAATGTTTCCGTTCCTCTGAGGGGTCTGAATCCAGACTGGGCAGGGTCGAGTAGGCAGTAGGATTCTGTGTTGTGGCAGAGCTGGTTGTATGCCACGCAGTCTAAGAGTTTGGCAATGAAGTGGGTGTTTGATTTTGGGCGGCAGTTGGATGGAAGGAGGGGGTTGAGGGTGGGTTTTTTTTAAGTAGGGGCTTGAAGTGAAAGGTTTTGAAAGCTGCAGGGAAAATGCCTGATGTAAGTGAATGGTTAATTATGGATCTTGTGATTCTGCCTGCACAGGTTTACATGTGGTAATCACACCATACCATGTGCTTCCACAATCTGGGAAGAAGAGATGGGAGAGCGTCAGCTGTCCATATGCACACGGCTGACCTACAACTTTGCTACATTTGGTGAGGGACTGCAGAGGGTCTGCATTGAGATGGACACTACCCGGGCAGGTCATTGTGATTGAGGCAAGGGAGACTCGGCATGCACCTTTTGCAGAGCTGCAGGAATTAAGAAATGCTTATCAGCATAGAGAGCAGTGCCAGTTGATGATCATGCTCTGCAGCGCTCTGAGAGGATTGTTGCCACCAACTGCATCACTGTGGCCTAGGAGTGTTGTGTGGCGGCAATGGTCACCACTTCGAATCACAGCATGACATCCAGTTGTGTGTCACAACAGCCAAATCCCCAGGCATAGACCACCCAAGCAGTAACATCAGCTGTGGCACCTAATGAGGGATAAGGTGGCTCCATGGGGGCCCTTCTCTCCACTGCAGCAAGAGACAAGCACTGTAGTGCCAATGCCAAGGCGACGTCTTGTACATAGTTTGCAGTCACATGGTATATTGTTTACAGTTGGGTTAGGGTCCATATCATTTCATTTGACACTTTATTTTTTATGATGTCAAAAGAAATTGAAACATGTTTTGCAGTAGCATCATGTGATGTGTCTCATTACAAGTACGCATGCTCCAGCAAACAAACAAAGCTGTTGATTGGTAATGTCCAAATTGAAGCTGAGGAACACCTATAATACCAGTCACAGAGCTATGTGCAATTGGGTGTTTTTGTTATAAATGAATAACAGATTGATTAACAATGTGTGTTTAAATGTATATATATATGAGATTATTGGTGAACCTGGCAGCAACCGCAGAGATATTGATGTGGTGTAACTTCAGAGGGGAAAATGGCTACCGTAATGACAATGGCAGTAATGGTCACTCACTATTCACATTTGCTGGCACAACGTTTCAAAGAAAAGTGACATGTCGGATGCAGTCTCCAGCTAATTGCCTGATCAAGTTCTCATCATGTGGACACAATGTACACTGTTGCCAGGCGTAGACAGGACAAATTCGACACTATGTGAAATATCTCACAAGGTCATCCCTGATGCCCGCTGTCATGTTCCTCCGTCAATCTACTGCAACATGAGGTATAGCCGGCTGTGGGCGCAGATCAGAGCTCCATTTGCAGGCCACAACTAAGTGCAATGTTATCTGTCACACAACGGACATCTATGATGTTACATGCCGTCAACATGTAGCACTATCCCGAGAAGAGTCTAGACAACTGAACCAGTGCTTAAGTTATGCTATGTACTCTCTATTTGATTCTGCGGGTGTATGTATGCAGTGTAGTCACGTTGCTTGACTCTGCACACTAGGTCACTGAAAGGGGTTATTAGGTGCCTTCTCCGGGCGAAACAACAGTCACCTGTGCTTTATGATGTATCCCGCTATACAGCATACAGTATTTAAGTATGGATTTTTGTTGAAGGTTCAGAATGGTAACCTACCAAGCAACCATGTACCTGCATGCTGCCCCATCCCAAATTGGTGTTCTATTGCAGAGTGCAGGTAGATATAGCTGCCAAGTGTAACTCCTGGGTAGTTGGCATTCACATTGTTGATGCTTGCGCTGACATCACATACCATCTGTGTATACTCACAGAATGCCAGAATCTCCTGTGCAAGTGGTCCATGCACCGGGGGGGATCTGAGAGCCGCATCAGTGCAATCAATGGCAATGCACATACCAGGCAAATCCTCCCCTTCTACCTCTATCATGGGTCATGGGTATGTATGGCCTAGCAGATGTTTGAATCACATTCAGGACCTGTGGTATGGTCTGTGACTGTGAGGACTGCAATATCCTTGCGTTGACACCACTGGTCTGCTGGAAGGAGTCAGCTGCAAGAAAATGCAAATCTGATATCAGCTTTACTATCGAGGTTATGGCATGTCCTCGCATCGTAGATGCTATAAGGCCCTCCTTCCACTATGTCATCATACCCATCATTACTATTTGGGTACTGCAGCATGACCTCCTCTTCTGCCAGTGAAAATGCCAGTGAAAAGCTGAACACTCCCCTCCTGTATATTGTTCCCCTTTTCCTGATCAGTCGTTACAGCTATTGAATTGGCCATTTTAGATGCTGGAATGTGGAGGCCTTCTATACTGTGTAGATTGTGTAGTGTTCTGATTGGTGTGAAATGTGTCAGTTATGTTGGTTATCAAATCCCTCACTAATGTGTCTACCACACTTGCTCCAGCTTCTAATTGGAGCAAATGGTGAAAGGCATGTTGTGGGAGAAATTATTTGCTCAAGGTCACTTTCAGGTCATTGAAAGCTGCATTCAAAATACACTTTAATAAATTGCAGAACTGAGTGCTTAACAGAAGCAAATCACCATAATGCCCATCCAGCAAAGTGTATCATTCCTTATATCAACATCATGGGAGAAAATAAATGAGATGGTAGTCTCTGTTGACACCATGGCCTGGCAATATGCAAAGCACATACGTCCAGACGTGAAAATCAAATGTGACTAATAAATCAGTAGCCCAATGGTTGTAGGACGAGGGCATATAGCCAAAGCTCAGTATCGACCTCACCTACTCTCAATATACTCCATACAATTAGTTTTGGTTCATTCAGTGGTACAGTGCCTAGTATGAGCTAAATCCTATTCCATTTTATCACTAATGTGTATCTGTTAACATGTGCATACTTCTGAAGTGCCTCTGTTATGCATGTAAACTGAATTGGACAGCAGTGAAGTAATCTGACCATTACATAATTAGAGTCTTGCTACACCCTTTAGACATATTCTCAAAACAATATTCTCCATGAAAGATCTATGTAATAGCATTTAATTTCAATGTGACCTATTTGTATTTCCTATGCATGGTTGTAACTTGTGTGATCTCTTATTCACTTAAGGAGGATTTAAAAGGGTCTTAAATAGTTTCCTTGTAGCATTGTGTCTGACTTTTTGTGCACAGTTCCTGCACTCAACAAAGGGTTTTTCATTGTATCATTCTGTAAGTGATTTCAATCCGGCACACACCCAAGTCAAAGCCCAGCATGTAGTGCACAACTGAAACCCTTATTTATTTTTGTCTATAAGTTCAACAACATTCTGAACGATATACCACTCATATCACACCCTTCTCCTGGAACCCCCTCAATACCCCCCCAAGTCACACTGAACCAGGAATCAGGCTAGTTTGCAAAGGTACATTTTTATTTATGTATTGAAATTGTAATCACAGTACATTTTAATAGGTAGACAACAATCACTAATAGGGTGACAGAACACTGAAGAATATCTTTAATACGCTAGGAATAAGTAAGAAGCAAAACAAATGCAGCACAGTAAATAACACTTTTGTGTTGGTTCAGATCAGATAGCACTATGGTAAGAGGTTCCCCCTGCAACACTCCTCAACCCCCAACAGGCAGTGTAAAGAGATGGGAAGAGAGAGCAGGTATTCAGGAATAGCACAAATCAAACAGAATATCAGTCCCACTTCCCAAACAGAAAAGAAAAACGTAATTGACTTTTCAGCTGTCAACATGGCTTTAAAATTGTCTTTAGAATTGACTGGGCAAAAACACCAAATATGGTTCAAAAAAATACTTAAATTGTTGTAAATTCCTATGGGAGCCGCTTTGAACAGTTGCACACAAGCATAAGCAATATTGTAGTCAGCAGAAAACATTTAAAATCTTAAAATCCAAGTCAGAAACAATTTAAAGCTATTTTACACTTGTAAACCTTTCAGAAATCACGGCAAATGGTTTCTATGGATAGCTATGGATGTTAGGCACAAGTAGTAGTTGGAATTGAGTTTCTATCACAAAAACTGAGGGAGTTATAGAGGTTTTAGTAAAGGTGGTTTTTGCAAGATAGGGGCGAGAATGAACAACCGGAATGTACTTTTAAAAATTACAAATGGGTTGGCTTACACTCGAGGGTGACTATGAAAAAGCAAATACCACAGAGCGATCTTACAGTCATGTGATCAGTGTAACCCGCCTACTGAGGAAACTCAACTTCTTCAGATGAGAAAAGAGTCAGTGCAAAGATAGTTCTAACAATACTGGTTCTGAATGAAAGAGAGGATGGGTTTGAGATAGGGATAAGACAATGCAAAGATACTCCTAACAATACTGGTTCTGAATGAAAGATAGGATGGGTTTGAGATAGGGATAAGACAATGCAAAGATACTCCTAACAATACTGGTTCTGAATGAAGGATAGGTTTGAGATATGGACAAGGCAAATTTAATATACTATGAGCCACAGTTCTTCCTATTAATACTCACAGGATAAATTATTAAATAGAATCGTCAGCTCTGGTCATTGGATTGGATCTGGTCTAGGAAAGACAGCACATCAGGCACGGTACTGGATCAGCTAGGCCGGCTGCCGGATTTGCACAGGCTCTGCCCTCCTAGTCTGTGGGTATTTGAATCAGCGGGATGGCGAGTTCCTCGGGCAAGCCTAGTGGTGGCAAGCCAGAGAATTTCAGGATACTGGTTCAAAAGGCCTTCTCGCACCACCCAGCGCTTTACTGGGCGGAGAGAATACATTTGAGGATTTGGGCCTTGATGGAAATCAATAGCTTTCTATTGTTGGTAAGAGTTTTGGCATCTGGATCTGGAAGAATATTACAGCTGGATGTAGGATGCTGGAACAGAGTGCTTTGCCAGAATCAGGAAAGTCAGTGGATCTGTGAGTCCCTATGTGTTGTCAGCTGTCTCTATTTATCCTTTAAAATGACCTCACAAATGGGTGTATGGGCCGGCTTAGCTAAGCTTGCCCCTGTGAGCTGGGATAGGACCACACTTCATCTCTGCCTTGCAATTTGAGTGATTGGATCAAGGCCGGATGATGTCACATTTTATGGTTTGCTTTACAATCTTTAGAAACCTCCCTTTAACCACTGGTCTCAAAATAGGATTTGATACTAAATGTACATTTCTACATTGGTCACCTTTATACAAATCACACACAAAGATGCCATATTTTATGTAGCAGCTATTCCTCAAAATCCTGCAGTGGTGGGATCTTGTCTCAAGTTTCTACAGAATTTTGTCCTTTTCACTATGAACACAATTTCCAAATTGTATTCGAATTGTATTCAAATTTCCACAAATGTATGTGTTTGACATAGGGATGTGCGTGTACATTTTCACAATTCTAACATTAATGCATTTTGCATAAAACCACATATATTGCCATTCCTGTCGAGCACATGTCACACAGTTCTACCGCCTCTTCATACGTGCAGCCAAAAAATAAATGAACTTCTCTGTCCTTTTTATATTTTTCACCACTTTGACTAGCAAGTTATGAGTCTTTTAAAAATTGTTCTTTGTTCATGTTTAGCAACAGATGGTCTCCCCCCTTTTTGTCTCCCTGCAGTCCAGAGGCATCCCCCTCCTTGTTTGTTCCTTCCAGAAGCCTTTTACGACCCCCTTCACACCTCCAGTTTCCTTGGCTGAAGCTCTGTCACTGTTCCTTCGCTTTCCATAGACAACAGTCTGTTCTAACCTGCAATTAACACCTCCCAGTGAGTTTCTGCTGAGAGGAAGGCCCTCCTTCTGGGAGAAACCTGCTTTTCCAGTTCATTTAGCTCAGCCAGGCTAATTAACCTCTTAAATCCAGCCAAAACCAAATTTGTTGCATCAAACATAAATACATTTTTTTCTTAGCCTTAAAATCTGTGGGATCAAAAACACAACTAAAATCTGTATTCCTTTTTGGCACCAATCCTTTTTATATTTGCTAATCCAGCAGACCTTTTAGTTTTAGGTCACTTTAAAGTTTCATCAGTACTCCTCTGACAGCTGTCATTCAGGTAGCCCTGGGTAATGCACCCAGATGTTGGGATAGGATGTCAGTTTTCAGACAATCCAGTTTGTCTGAGGAATGTTTTGCTCTTCTCATTAGGACTTTGTATGTTTCACTTGATACATGAATTTTAGCACCAGGCAAGATTGTGAATCTTGAGGAGTGTTGTGTTACAGGCATTTTGGGGGGTTTTAGCAACAAAGTAGATGCCATTTGTAGGCACATTTTGGGGTTTCACTTACAAAGTGCTGCTTCTCTCTCTGCACTCTATTTGCTGGTCATGGAGCCCCCTGGCCCATTTTCTGCGGGGTGTCCTCTATTTCACCACACATGCAACATGGGTGGCAGGTTGCGCATCCTTCTTTTTGTGTGCTGAAGCACACGGTTTTTGTAGATTTTTGTATGGTTTTGGCGCGCACAAGAGTTTTGCCGCCATTGTTGCCGTTTCTTTCACCATAACTGTCAGGGTGATGCCACATAGCATAGCGGAGTGGGTCATTACATCCCACAATTCTGCATCCAGTCCCTGAGATTCTAGTTACTTTTAGATGACTACCAGACAATGCCACTATCTTTTTTAATAAATATGAGATCAACAATGGTATGTGTGTAAACCAAGGACACATTGAATATTGTTATATTCTGTCATGTTTAGAACTATTACCACAGTGGTTAGAAGCTGCAGCACTTCCAAATGAAGCTCTATATAAAAACATGACATTATTAATAGTATAATTTAACAATGTTTAGCATGCAAACCTACAGGAATAATCCAGCAGAATAATCCAGCAGATGGCAACGGAAAACCTTTACAAGTTAAATGTATAGTTTATATATGATTGATTGGTACAGTATTAAGTGATCCCTCAATAAGATTCTGAATATAAAATACATAACTGAATTCTCTGATGAACCCCACAAATATTCACTGGTTAGGGGTCAGAAAGTTCAGCCTTTAATTATGTCTGTACAAAACATGACTATCTACTTTCTCATCCCAGGCCATGCTACTAAAGTGAGCCTGCCACTGGAAACAAAAAAGGGAGAGATTAAACTTTTTTGTAGTTTAGTTTGTTAACCCTGCCCATAACGGGTTGAGTTCAAATACTCTCCTCACCCGCAACTATTACAGTTTCAAATGTCTTTGTGGAGAGAAAGGTCTCTGACAGATCAGGTGATGTGCATGGGCCTAAGTAAGATGAAGAATCATTAGCCTGACCCATCTGCTGATGGCAATAGAGGAATACCTAGGAAGGTGACCGGAGGTACTGCTGCCCTGCCGCTTACAGGAAGGTCACACTATGAACCCCATTCTACCTGTATGTATTGTTAGGATGGCAGCACCCTCCTCCATTGGCACCAGATGCATAAGTGGGGGTGCTTTGCCTGATGACACTTCTTCATGCCACATGGCGGGGTGTCATTTTGGATTGGCAACTGCTATCATAGTTTTAGTTGCAGTACCGGTCTGTGACCTCTGATTAATGTAATCTTTAAATCAGTAAGTAATTTTACCCTGCTGTTTTGAAGTTTGAATGTTGTACTGTCTTGTTGGACATCAATGTATGCTGAGAGAATATTGGTGCTTGGAGTGATTGACAGCTCAGAAGAATTTCGATGTGTGTGTGCTAGTGAGTGGTCTGAGAGTGTCTGTTGGGGGGCCTGAGCTGGTTTGTGAGAGGGTGGCCTGTGGGTGGTCTGACTCATTGTATAGAACTAAAGAGTACCTGGATCCCATAACTGTATAAATGTAAATGAAGCTTACCTGGTTGATTATACCGCAAGTGGCTCACAGGTGGTCTGTGATAGTACTATCTGTCCATTAGGTTACAACACCTGTGCACTGGTTGAGGTCAGCATTCCAGTTCTGAAACTGACTTTTTTCATTAAGGGGCAGTCAGAGTGTACAGAGAAGCACCATCATGGAGTACACCCGTTGGTGGTAAGTGGAACAGGATCAGCAAGCAGTGGGATTCCGGTTGATGCAGCGTTGATTTTGGTGGCCTTGACTTTTGAATATTGGGCATCTCAGATCTCATTATATGCACAAAACGATTAAGATCAGGTGGGCAGAGCTATCTGTTTCACAAACATGAACTGGTAAGTACATTTCATGGGTTTGGTGCTTCTTTTGGAGATCCACTTGTGTTTTCGTCCTTTCATGTGCAGTGGGTTAGTGCCATCAAGTGGGGTGATGACGCCACCTTTTGTGCCATTAAATTGCCATTATTCATTTGAAAGTCAACTAATTAGATAGGCTAGAAGTCGGTTGTTCAGTGCCTTTTCCTCACTAAAGCTATGCAAAGTCAGCGTGATGTTTCTCATTTAGTTTCCTAGATATATTCTACTGACCTTCAAGGCTCCTGACATCATTTTCTGATCAAGTTTACTCCTCTTTCTTCCATTCTCTCAACCATTAAATTAGGGATTCTTACTCACTCTTTTCATTTTAGTTCCACTAAAACTGTGATTCTCTTTTTTCCTGTTTGTTCTCCTTATGACTGTTCTCCCATTCTTCAATTTGCCTCCACCCTAGTTCTCATTTTCTCTCTCTCTCTCTCTCTCTCTCTCTCTCTCTCTCTCTCTCTCTTTCTCTCTCTCTCTCTCATTCCTATTGTTCCCAACTCAATAATAGCCAGAAAATCAGTATTCTTACCTTTTTAGTCACTAAAAGTCTCATTCTCAGAATGATTTTGTATAACTTGATTACTGTTCCGTTCATTTTGCAGGCCTTCCTGCCTATTTTCTAGTCCATCTTGAGTCTATTTGCAAGCCTGCTATTTGCCTATTTTGCTTATTCTCTCCGTGTTCCCATATCGTTCTCTTACTGCTCTCCATTGCTTCCATTTGTAAGCCCATCTCCAGCTTTGTTACTTAGGCATTGTTATTTAATGTGTTCTCTTTTTTTCTCTTTCTTACCTTCGTCCACTTGTGCCTACCCATACTCCTAGCCGTACTCTTCTTTCTTCTTCTCGGTTTCTTTTGGTTCTCTGACACCCCGCCTGTGCTCACTCCCGCTTGTTTCACTCCTTGCTCGCAAACTTTGGTTGCCCTACCTGTACATTCTGCTCCTACACTTTCATCTTTTTTTTTCTTTATTAGGAGCCTATGTTGCTACTCCTTGACTGTAAATTTAGCTTCATGTTCACTTCTTTTTTTTGTTTCTTATAACTATTTTACCTGTATTGTAATCCTTTCTGGAATCCTTTCTGCATATTACTTTGGCAAACGTGTTCAATAAATTCACATGAATAAATCCTTTGGACAAATCCATGCATGCTCCTTTTAGCCGGCCATTCATCAATTCAACTCTCCACCCTTTATTCATGCATCAACCAATTATCCTATATGCATCCACCAGTCCTGGTACCCATCCCATTCCCCTTTTCCTTCTGTCCTTGGCATCTAGTATGTCTATTCCTTCCTATATGCATTTTCTGTCTTCCTTCTATCTTCCCTTCCCCTTCCTTCCTGCCTCCTTTCTCTCAATAATTTTCTTTAATTTCCCTTTTCATTTTCTTAGTCCCTCAATGTTTTCCTTCTTCTCTTCCACATGTTTCCTTTCTTCTTCTTTATCTTCCTGTTCCTTCAATATATCTTTACTTTTGCTGGCCATCCCGCTCTTGTCTCTCTCTCACTGTCTTGCTTCCCCCCCTCTTTCTCCTACTGCTCAGACACAACAGACCAGTTCTGTATGATCATGTGAATATAGGCCTGTGAGGCAGAGGTCACACACATTAATGTAATTATAGAAACACTTAAAAAAAAACTTTAAACCAGAGATACTACATTTTGGAAGTGATTTAATTTGTTTATGTTTGATTGGGCAGTTTTGCCACCCCTTCCTACCTTTGACACACAAGGTAAATGCCACTGTGTGCCAAGTTAAAGGACCAGCACTGACTTTCAACCTCTTCTGGCACCACGGAAGCAACGCATTGTTACAGAACTTGGATGCAGCTTGTTGTGCAGCCGGATTTGTTAAAATTGAATGAGTAAGCACAACGTGAGCGCCCAGACTTTCTAAGTTGGAGGTTCACTCATTAGCATGTTGGTATTCCACCTAAAAAATAATGCCACCGTCAGAATGTTTGCAATACTCACAGCCAGGTTTGTGCATCTGGCAAATCAAGTGACTAGGAACGTGGGCAGAATCTACCAATGACCTGTGATCTCTCAGTCACCTGATCATCTCCCCTGGAAGTCCACCATTGTTTGTGTCTGGCGCACCCCATCGGCTGCCCCCTCCTGCCAACCAATCCGAAGGGAATCCAACATACCCCTCGTTCAACCACCCCGACCCTTCTCACTTGTGTGGTGGCCATTGGGCCATCGGGTCCCAGATTATGAATCTCCTTAACCATCACCCTGTCAGGGCAAGTAATAGCCTGAACGGGTTATAGTGATAATTTCGAATTACATTATGTCGAAAGTCATAATGTCGTGAAAAAAAAGTAAAATGTCTATATTTGTTTGACTTTTGTTCGTAATGGGGGGTTCCCCCCAACCCCCCTTTTTTTGTACCCCTTTTTTTTACTTGTGAAACCCCCAAAAAACATGTAAATAAAAAAGAAAACATTCGGAAAAAAAATCAGCATTTTTTTTTTCGACCTTATGACTTTCGACATAATGTTTTCGACCTTTTCACTGCACACCGCCTTGAACCATCCCCAAGACCCTCCTTATGCTTAGGGTTGGTCCGGCAGGTTATAAGCAGCCCTGCATTACTGTGAATGCAGCTGTGATTGCTTTATTAGAGTACTAATAGCTCATTTGTGCATACTAGCTGTCACTTTCACTACGTTCTGTGGTCCCCATGTCATTTGCTTGGAAAGAGAGTTCTGTCAGGCCCTGGAGAGCTTCATACATGCGTGCAAGCATTCTTACCTTTTCCATTTTAACATGTGTGCATTAGACTGTAGGAAAGATGAGTATTTTCTTCAACAAGACCTCCACCCTGGGAACCGTCCTCTTATGCATCAGATTATTGGTTACTAAATATTAGTACGTGGCGAGGGTCAATGAGCTTGTTACAAGCAAGCTCATTGGCCCTCACTGGGTCCTTACCTCGTCTACAATGGCCGCCATGGAAAGGGAGAAGATGCTACCTGTAGTCCCTTCTCCCGTTGCATAGCTGACATTGTATTTGTTTACTTTTAAAGAAAACTATTTTCAATGGCTGCCATGAAAAGGAAGAACGGACTTTGTTTTCCGATCAATGGCGGCAATTTTTCTCTTTTTTGGGGAATTTTTAGTTACGAAAAGCCAGAGCATTTCGCAATTGGAAATAACTTCCTTTAGCACCCCGATCTTACAAGCTGGGGTACTAATATCAATAGGCCACCCGCAGGTTGAAGCGGTAATGCCCCCCCCCACGTTCTGGGTTTATTGCTTAAGTGCATACTGCTTATAAACCCATGGGTTTTATTATATGAATCCACTCATGTCTGACATTGTATACAAGTTACAAATGTACATGGTAATAGCTCACAATTTCTTAAGAGCTATATTCGAAGAGAACGCAGTGAAATCTGAGCGTTCATACTCCTACGTTCCAGGTCTGTTGTAGATATATCATGAGATTTTCCCAAAGGACACCTGCTGCCACCTGTGGCTTGCACTATCCTACTTGGTAATTATTGGAAAAATGTAATGGATTCAGTGAGAAACGGGAGCCATCTTTCTGAAAGTTTGAAGTTATAACTATTTCCCCTCCCCAAGCTCAGAGCAGTCGATATTCAGGAAACCTAACAAACTATGAATTGGCCGCAGCAGAATCTTGAAAATGTAGTGTAATCATTAATTATTCAAGCAGCATTAGCTGAAGCAAATTGTCCTCACACATTCTCTGGCACAACATAACTCCATTCCTTTGCCCTGTGTGAGTGGATGTCTTACTTCCTCCCCCATAAGGCTTCACTGTTGTGAAAGGTGATGTATAACTCTCATAAAATGCTGAAACTAGCCTGCAGCAAGAGTTCCGTTGTTCCTCCCACTCTGCGTTTCTCTACATATGTATTCATGTTTATTAATGTTAGTGTTGTTCAGAGTTGCAGTTTGCTAATCACTCCTCTAGTATTTAGAAGGGGCAGTTTGGAGCGGCTATTTGCTGAAAGCGAGCTCTTGTTCTCGGCGTATGCTGAGAACACGGGTTTAGCATTCAGATGGTTCTTTGGAGGGTGTTTACCATTGTTACTGTGTGAGACCATTTGCGGGTTACTGTCACATTGTTGAACTGTTTAAAACATCTACAGCACCAACATGTATGTTCTTTTGCAACATTTCCCATGAATAATAGCCGACGTGTTTTTCCCCAAATGGTGTTCAGCGATTTCTTGGTGCATTTTCACCGTTCAGATGTCAGTATCAAAAACTGGCTGAGAGCAAATTATTATTTTAAGAATACAATTAAACAAATTCAGGTGAGATACAATGGCCCTCATCACAAGGTTGGTGGAATGGGTTTACCGGCACCGGTAAAAGTGCCGGTGCCGGTAAACCCATTCTGCCCTACCACGAGGTCTCCTCGCGGGACCCGCAATGGGCGCCTGGAAAAAACAGGCGTCCATACCGGGTCCCGCGAGGACACCAGGGAGCTAACAACGGGCCCGTTATTAACGGGCCTGTTGGTGCTCCATCCCCATTCCCATTGAGCCCTTTTGGGGCTCGAATGGGAATGGGGATGGACCGGGTCCAGGTTCCTCGGACAGGGAATTACCGGGTCCGCCAAGGTTGCGATGGCCCGTAAGTCCTCATTCGAGGAACCCGGGCCCGGAATGCGGTAAGGAGGCAACCATGTTGCTAAAAGCGGCATGGTTACCTCCAACCTCCTGATGTGACGAGGGCCAATGTGTTGTTTCATTTCAGTATGTTAGTTGTGCATGTGTCGGATATCGTTTCACGATTTGTTGGGGGACTTGAGGGTCGTTTTTCTGTTTGCCTGAGGGGTCTGCATAAAACATGAACATGGGTGAATGACTCAATGACTTCACCCTCACAGTTAATGCAGATCTGAATCGAGGGTGAAGGAAGTTCTTTTTTGAGTTCCCCAGTCACGAGTTCCCTGTATCTGTGTGCCATTCTTCATGCCAGCCATGTAAGGTCTTAGATGCCCGCTTGCCCAACCTATTTGATTAGCATTGGTGAGCAAGGTGTCCCATTGGCAGCTATCACTGTTATCCCTGCTGACGTGTGGCTCCATTTTCAGAAAGTTATTGGAAGTGTGAGGGTGTTGTCAGTATACATTCACCTATTACGCAAACAGGGTGATGTGGCCAACAGTAACCCTTCCAGGCTCCTGTATTCTCCCACAGTATGGATTGAGTTGGGAGCCAGGTCTTTGACTGTTCTTATCTGCATAGGGTGTGGCATTCCTCAGATTCTGCTTGTTATCCGACCCTCGCACAAAATATAGAACTTCAATGGAATTACTGCCCAAAATGAGCCTGTTAATATAATGGTCATAATTTGGGTGCTGACGCTGACAGCGTTGTGTAAGTCTGTAAAGACCAAGTTGTATGTCTAGGTGTTGGGGGTGTGCCACCCCCGCCCCCAGGGAAGGAACCCACAGCTGTAATGAGTTAGTTATATCCAGGAGTGTTTAGCAGCCATCCCTAATGGAGAGACCATGACATATCACAGTGGTTGCCATACACCAGCAGAGACACATTCATTACAGTAAACACCCCTAGCATCCCAGTGATATCCTCTATTTGCAGAATAGCAGAATGCACAACTGCATCAACTTTGTCCATCCAACCATGAAATTCGCCAGTAGAAACACCCGGAGGAGCTCCCACCTTCCCTTCCTGGACGTTTTACTCTGCATTCTTCGACAAATAATAGTGACAAATCTTCACAATGCACCAACAGGTGCTCCTCTCTGCATATTCTGGCAACCACATCACATGAAACTCAGCATCATGTACAGTCAAGCTCTCAAAGCAGGAACCATCTACAGCCAAGAAGATGCTTGCAAAACACATCTGCAGGAACTTACCAACTATTTCCTGGCTACTCGTTGCATACTATACAGTAACAAATTCAAAAATTAAACTCAGTGCTCCACTTATTTGTAGCACCAGTCACAGACGCTAATTATACAGGATTACATTGTTGGTGGAATCAGTCCATTATCCGCCTGAATGGCCCAACTGGAGAAACATGTCTTTTATTAGCCAATTCAGAAATATTATAAGACAAATTCACTAAACCGCTGGCATTGCTTATTGCCAAGCTCCGAATTTATAAAAAAATTCTATTGTGCGAAAGTGTCTTATTTACCATTTGCAATAATTGCAACTGGATGAACAGCACATAAGTGACAGCATAAGCTTATCCTGGGGTATCTAGACTGGTCTAAACTTTACATTCATTCTACATTCCAAAATGTAATATTGGCTGATTCTGCTTTCTGTAAAATGTAGCACGGTGTATCGAGCAGTTAATGAGAGACAAATCTTATACTAAAAGCGGACAGCAGAAACTGAAACGTTGCATTGTAAATTTATATAGCGCATCTGCAGTTATGGTTAAGTTTGCCTCCTGTTAGGTCGAACTCTTTTTGAGTGGCATACTACATTTGTGACCTTAGACTAAACGGCAAAGCAATTTCCCAAACAATGCAGATCAGACTCCGAATTGTTCACATGCGGTTTCAAGGAGACTATTCAATTGTCATGGGGTGGTTCAACTATGCTTTTACTCTCTGTTGACATTATTTAAGATGGATAGCAATATGATATACTTTTTTTAGTATGACCATCATATATTTTTGTTTTTTTTAAGTCTTTTTAAACACACGAGAGCTTTTCTGCTATTGGCCTTTCCCGAAACCTGAACCACAAAGAGTTCAGACTATACTGCACTGATCGTCCCTAATAAGTGTGAAACCTGTATGCAGTTGTTTGCTGACATGAGAACTCCCTGGGGGTCATTACAAGTAGGGCGCAAATGGATACCGGGCACCGGTAATGACACCGGTGCTGGTAATCCCTTTGCGCCCTACTACGAGTTCCCTTTGTGGGTCCTTCCTTAACACCTGCCGGGGTTAATAACGGTACCGTAATTTACAGTGCCATTATTGCCGCCTTCCCCCTTCCCATTCAGCCCTATGGGGGCTCAAATGGGAATGGGGAATGGCCCTGGTGAATGGGGAATTACCGGTCCCGCCGACCTCGGAATTGACCGTTAATTACGCCATTCACCAGGCTGGAGTCGGAACGATTTTGGAGGCAACCGTGCCTTGTCTTGGGTTGAAGAATATAGTTATATAATAGCACTGCATTGAAAGACAAAGACAATTTTCTGGAGTTGAAGGCTTGCTTTAGGGCACATTTTCCTACCCACAATCCTTTGCTCATGTGGATCTAAACTGGAGGTGAACATCCATTGATGGGTACTGGGTGATGTTGTGGCATGTGTGACTTGGCTCAAATGGCTTATTCTGCGTTCACATTTGAGATAGAAGGATTGTTTTCCAGTCTTTTTACATCCACAATAACTTTGCTGGTGTTTGCTGCACATGGCCCAATGTTCTAACTACGTGACTGTCTGGCTATAAAACACTGATAATCGCTGATAAGGGAGAAACCTGTATAAAGGTGTCTGCAGCCTTCAGAACTGTTTGTCCTATATTAGGTTTTTGGTATTGCTTACATCAAATAAAAGGACCCTGCATCGTGTGGTACTTTATCAAGCTCTTCAGTGGATCCAAATCTTTCTGAGTTCATCATTGATCACATAGCCAGTACTCTACCGTTAGTTTCACAATTATGTCTAGTAGGAACATTTACCTTTTCACTTGAGAGCACCAGTGAACACAAATACAAGGGGCTGATTAATCACCTTGCCAACCATAATTTAATAGTTAGTCAGTGAAGCAAGAGATAAACTCTGGTAGACACACCTGAAGACATATTCTCTTTCAATGAAACAGTGCATGCATGCCCTGTCAATGTCTTAGATTGAGCAGATCATGCAGTAATTCATATGTGAACAACATCTGGCAACTAAAGAGAATCTAGAATTCGTTTTTAACCAAGCAGGGCCCTAACCCATCCATCAGTGAAATGAACACTATCATAGGTCAACTGACAAACTCCATGTTTCTTTCAGGGCATGCCTTTAAAACATGAATAAAACAATCTATAATATCAGGATCACTAAGAAATTAGTTCTGGCTAATTTGGCAAAAAAAACGTCGCTGGGAGGGATGCTCAGGGCAACACATGTTTCTTGGCAGCAAGAACATGCAGGACAACACAGGTTTGAATCCTGGACCCGTGCTTAGAGACTAGTCTCCAGTATTAAGTGTGTTAGATTAATGAATTCCTCTCTCCATTATACAAAATCAAATGAGGTAATTGGGAGACAACTCCCTATGAACTGTAGCTGTACCTCATGGATTTCAAACAAGCAGTGATACTGCTTGTTTAAAAACAGGAATTTCTTGACCCTACTCAACCAGCTAATTTCAGGGAAATTCTTGTCTCCCATTTTTTGGACATTTCTAGAAACTACAGTCATCCACCAAATAAAGGACTATGTGATAGACACTAACCCTGCCTACTTTTCAGGATGGGTTGCTCCCAAGCACAGGAACAGAACGGATGAATATGCTAGTCTGGAAGACATACGAAAGATGCTGCATGGTCGCTGTGACTGTAATGATTTTGATGGAATCTTTCACAGACTCACACATCATTGACCACACCATACTTCAAGGCAGTCTACCCTGTTTAGGCATAACCGAAAAAGATAATTCTAGGGTTACATGTATTCTGTCCTACTGCACTTAATCAGTGGCCATTGACACTTGTATATTGAAAGAGTTTATCATGAACCGGGCTTCTCAACACTTTTGTTGAATCTGTATTTACAACTACTAGTCAAACATAACCACCGTGAACATAACAAAAGCACAAAATGCAGTTTTCCACATAACCCCACAACATACACATGTTGCTCCATCTTGACAACTATATTAACAAGAATATTTTTTTCAGATGGATTTGCAGAATATTTAGATGATGTGTGTGACTGGATGGTGGCTAACAGATTGAAGTTCACAGCTCCTCCTTCTCCCCTATCACATCTGACGAGGTCACTAGAGTCGTCTGCTCTATGAAGGTCTCCTCCAAACAGGTCTCCCCCTGTTCTTCCAGAACTATTAAGGAGAACATTGGATCTCTTGCACCTGCACTTGCTGATTTCTGCAATCACTCTTTTACTACTGGGTCTATCCCCTCTTCCCTCAAATACTCTTTTGCGTGGCCCCTCCTGAAAAAACCTTCTGCAGACCCATCCTGTCCGGCAAACTACTGCCCCATCTCTATCGCTCTCTTTCTTGGGAAACTCTTGGAGAAGCTTGTCTTCCCCAATTGGCCCAGCATACTGAGCTTATTGGTTGCCTGCACAGCCATCTATCTGGATTCCGAACATCCATAGACAAAGAAACTGCTCTTCTGAACAATTGTGAAGAACTGCTTGCATCCCTTGATTATAATTCTCCTGTCCTTCTCAATCTACTTGATCTCTCCTCTGCATTTAACACAGTTAACCACTCCATCCTCATAAAATGGCTCCACAATACCCTAGGTATGTCAGAGCAGGCACTGGACTGGCTGACCTCCTTCCTCACTGACCATCCCTCCCAGGTTATCCTGGGCTCTTTCTCCTCTCCCACCTCTATCTCCACCAGTGGCGTACCCCAGGGCTTCAACCTTTCTCCCAGGCTCTTTAACACCTATATTGCCCTGCTAGCACACCTAATTTCTACCTACTCTGCTCACTTCCAGTGTTATGCAGATGACACACAACTCTTCCTCAAACTTCCCTCTGATCCTCTCCTCACATCCTCCATCATTCCTGATTACCTATCGGCCATCCAGTCCTGGCACGCCTCCAATGATCTCTGCCTCAATGCCAGTGAGACTGATATCCTTCCCATTGGGACTCCTGCCCTCTCCATCTTCCCCTCACTCTGGCTGCCCTCTATGGGTTCTACCCCCTCACCTTCATCTGAAGCCAAAATCCTTGCAGTCATCTTCAACTCCTCTCTTTCCTTCCTCCCTCACATCCAGAACCTTGCCAAGAAGGCCCACTTTCAACTTCACCTCTTCAAAGGAATCCTTCCTTTCCTCTCTTTTCCCCAGAAGCTCAATGTCTACAGAACTCTGGTACTCTCTAAGCTTGACTATTACAATAGACTCTTCCTTAATCTACCCTCTTCCTCTCTACATCCCCTCCAGCTAATCCAGAGTAGGACTGCAAGACTTATCCTTGGCCTAAAGTCCAGGGACTGCAGCTCTCCAGCCCTAAAAACTCTCCACTAGCTCCCGGTTGCTGCAAGGATTAAATTCAAATCCCTCTGCACTATCCATAAGGCTGTCTGGGGCTGGGGACTATGCTATCTACAACTGGCTCTCACTAAATACACTCCCTCAAGATCTTTACATTCCTCCGGCACAAACTCTGTGCATCAAGCGATTAGCTAAACAGCTAGCTGGTAGACAATCTCTTTCCTCAGCTGGCTCCCTCTTATGGAGCAGCCTTCCCCTTCCTCTTCATCTTGAGCTGGATCTCCTCAAATTCTGGAAGCTCAATACTTTCCTTTTCACCTCGTCCTTCCCCCCTCCCTCCTTTGCTAAATCCCCCAGTCACTGAGACTGGTGACCAGGGCCCTTATGCATCCTCCTGGGTCCTGGTCTCACACCCCAAATCCCCTTCAGCCTCTGCCCACACCTGGCATTTGCCGTAGGCTCCCACTGGCCTGTGCTATCCCAGGCATGCACTTATTTATGGCAGTCAAGCACTCACCATATGATCGCTGCCAGTCACTTAAAAGCTTGCAGCTTACTCCCTTGCACTGTCCTCCCTGTTACTCCTAGTACTTACCCCCCACACCCTCATCTCTCTCTCTCGCTGCACTTGCATTCTCTGAATGTTCACAAGGCCTAGTAGGAACACCTCTCTCTTTCATTGTTACATTTGCCTTTCTTTCCCATGTTCCCACCCTGTTGGCCTGTGGACGCTTTGAAACACAATTTACTTGATGTATAAGCACCTTACAAATGCACAATAAATAAATAAAAGCCTTTGTTCTAAAGCTTGCCAAAGACTGATTTTTCCCAGATGATATCCTAAATCCTCCTGTTTAGTTGGTTGTTGAAAAAGCTCTAGTGATGCGGTTTGACATCAAAGATGTTATATGTCTTTTTAATGGCTCCAAAATGGGGTTTTTCAAAACAATTTGTCTCAATAACTTGCATTTAAAAGATGTATTTCACCTTTAATAAACTGGCAAAGACCTTTTCTCCTTTTAGTTGGTGTAATAAACTAAACTATTGATAATAGACCTATTTTTCAAAAGGCCTAGAATGAGAAATATGGTAAGTTTATCGATCAAATAATCATAGGAGGTGATATCCTTACAATAGAAGAATTTAAAGTTATATTTTCACTTCCAAGAGTTCCCCTTAATCAATATCCCAGTTGTATTAATGTTTGCCTTGATGCTAAAAGTAGAAATGAATCGAATGAATTGGTGGCTGATGCTACTAGACTATGTTTCATGGGAACTTGTGATACCATCAAGGACTCTTACCCCTATAACATATTAAGATTAGAAAGATCCCCGATACGAAGTGGACATCTGAACTGCAATGGAAAGAAGACTGTGGTGTGCACTTTCATTTTGAACTGTGGTCTAAAATTTGAGCTACAATTAAATGTGTTTCACCTTCGGGAAATCTAACCCAAACATTACATTTCTTCACTCATAGAACCTATATTACACCAAAAAAACTCTTTCTATCCAAGATATCTAACAATGATCTGTGCTGGTCCCGTTGGTCAACCACTGGATCCTTTAGTCATATGTTTTTTCAATGTTCTCCCGTAATTTCATTTTGGAACCAAGTTTGGACCTTTCTTCAACGCATTTTTAAAATTTCTATTCCTCTAAGTTTAACAAATATTTTATTGGGAAGTTTAGCAGTCAATGCTGGGAAAATTAAAACATTGTTTATTATCTTTGACCTATTCGTACTCCTGGCTAAATTCTTAATTACATCTAATTGGAAAGATTGTACAAAGATTTCTATAAAAGGGTGGTGGAACAATATATGTGATGTTCAGAGAATTGAGAAATGTAATGCCAAATCACCTCGCTCTCTGTTAAACATGATAAGAAATGGCAATAATTTGTTAGCTATTTGAGTGATGTAAATGCCTATTCCAGTTATCTATTTCATGATCCACTTTGACTATGTTAATCGCTGTGAATTTGTTTTTGTCCTTAACACTTCACTTCATGAATATTTGGGTATTCATTTATTTATAATTTGTTTTCCTCGCTCTTTTTCTTTCATTATCTATCTCAATTGACTTATTATTTTACCATTTAATAGTTATTGATTATCACATTCTCATTTATACTTTCTAGCCACAGTATTTATATGCTTGTTGTTATCATTGAGATTGTTGATCTGTAATGTTTGCTTTCAATATAATAAAATCTTATAAACAAAAAAAAAAGAAATTACACACCTTTGCATGGTTGCAAGGTGAGTTGTCTGGGATGAAATTAGCATGCTTTTCAACACACCCTTTTCGTTCTTAATACAGGCCGAGGTCTGGATACCCGTGCCCAATATGCCACTTTCAGATCTCTCCACTGGAAGGTGTGACGCTTCATGGACACATTTTCACCCTTCCAACAGACCATTTGTCTTCCATAGACATCAATAGACTCACACACTCAAAAAATGTGTTACCAGCAACCAACAATTCATCGGTTTCCATTCACTTAAATAGGATCACCGTCCACACACAAGCCAAACACACTTGATTTCGACTGCCAGTCAGTCAGTTTGAGAAGATATGGGCCTCATCACGAGTTGGGTGGTGCAGTAAAAATGCAATGTAATTGCTTTACTGCTGTATTACTGCACTGCCCAACTACTAGTTTGAGGAGAGGTCAGAGGATCAACCTCCAGCTATGAGTTTGAGGTAAATCTGCCAACTTTCCATCCATTTTTGGCGCAATTACTGCAGTGCAATTACTGCCACAGTAATTGCCCCAAAATGTCCCATTGAGTACTATGGACTCCAAGAAAATGGGGACTTACACTGCCACTTTTAATATGGTGGTAATACCACCGGACCAAGTGGCAGTAACAGTAATTGCATTGGGTGGTATTCTAGCAGATTTACCACCGCAATATCGCCCAACTCGTGATGAAGCCGATGCACTTTCCAGGCCACTACGATAGTGGTTGTGACAGTATAAATAATTCTAAACATAACATAACCTGCCAGGAGGGCAAATCAGAATACAGATCAACACCACCCAAGCAGTACAGAGTGAAATAAAAATATATCTTGCAATATGTAACATTAATTTTTTATTTTTTATTTTTACTATAAAATTAGATAATTTGTTTCAAACTTTTCATTTACAACAGTATATAACCACAACAAATCAAATGAATTAATTCCATGATAAAGTCACTTTCTGTCTCTTTATATGTTTCTACACAGCTTGTTCTAATGGCAAGTGATTTTGGAGTTCCATTATGTTATTCCAGAAATGTACAATCATGATAACCAATGCTTTATTATTTCCTGACAGAATCTGTGCCCATCTTTCTTTAGCATCATACAAGGTTTCTGTTTGCGGTAACATGTCTCTGGATTGATTTCTTTTTTTCTGTCAAAGCCTCGCATTCCATTATGATATGATATAAAATGTCTGGTATTTGTACTTGTTTGCAGAATCGACAGTAGTTCAGAGAGGATGGTAGCTGTTTTGACTTTATTAAAACTTCCTGGTGGGCAAGAGATTAAGACATATGCGGAAAAAGGTGTCTTGTATATGACGTGCCAGGAACTTAGTGAGATACCAGGGGATTTGACTCAGTGGTCTTATGTCTATGTCACAGGTTAATGTCAATTGATATTGATCTTTCAGTGATAATGTGGCAATCCAATCAAGTTGTTGGATAAGCTTTTTTGTGTGTTGTGGGCGCAGTTTCAGCATTTTCATGTTGATATCTGAATCATGCATGATTATCATCACCCCCTTTTCCATTCCTTTAAAATCGGATCACCAACAGCATTACGGTGTGAACGAAGTATGTCCATTGCAGGCATAAAATCATCCCAGACGGTTTTTCTGAAATGGTCTTGATGTTTCCACTTTACTATTGAGTGTAATGATTGAATAGCTGTCTCGTGGCGTATACGTGGCATAGGAAATTATGCTGGTAAGGCTAGGATCTTCAGCCAGAAGATTCCTTCCAGTTGCTGCCATACGTTGCGATCCAGATTTAACATGGTTTTGCTCAATAGGTTATGCTGGCAAACACCTTCTGTCTATAAAAGGTTATGACTGGCTTCATCGAAAATTTGCCAAATTTATTATGCAATACAAGACCTTGCCGCGCCAGCGAGTTTGCCTTGGATTTGAGATGCTCCACCCATTCCTTCTCTACTGCTGAATGATTCATCCATATTCCCAAGTATTCACTGTATTTATCTTTTCTAGTTGTGTCCCCTCCAAAAAGAGGGACCGAGAGTTGGTCTTTCCTTTAGTTTGGTAAGACAAAGTCATGGTTTTCGATTTGTTTTAGTTGATTAAGAAGTAATTCTTTTTCACATATTCTTCCATTTTACGTAACGTTTTCTGGAGGCCCATATGGGTTTTATCAAAAATCACCAGATACATCATGTAAGGGATTGGAGTCGTGTTCACCTTTGGAAGATTAGCATTCAGAAAGCTCTCATTTTCTGCTTCTGAGGTATATAGATTGAACATTGTCACCGCAAGAGGGCACCCCTGTTTCAATCCGTTCCATGTCTGAATCTACGAAGATAATTCTCCATCATGTGTCAATCTTATCTTGATTATTGTGTTTGTATATAGTTCTTTAATGGGCTCTAATATCGCTGCAGGACTTTACCACTTGTTTATATTCTCCCATAGTTTAGCTCTATTAACTGTGTCAAATGCCAACTGTAGATCAATAAAGGCTGCATAAATGGGTACCTGTTTCAATATTGATTCCTGTTTTAGGATGTTTAATAGGATCAGATTCATGTTGGTTCCAATTTTCTATACAAAGCCCCTTTGCCTTGGGTCTTGTCGTTGGTTTAATTGAGCCCCTTTATTAGTCTCTGCAGCAAAAATGACGCAAACACTTTTCCAAGTGGATCAAGCAGGGCGATAGGGCGATAGTTCGCCGGCAGTTTTCTGTCACCCTGCTTCAAGATGGAGATAAGTATAGCAAGTTTCCATGTGGATGGAATAGTATTCAGTTCAGAGATAAGGGTGAAAATCTGAGTGCGAAATTGGCCCATATTTCCGGATTGAGTTTCAATTGGGCATTACAAACCCCGTCGGGTCCGGGAGCCCTTGATGTATTCAGGTTCTTAATGAGTGCCACAATTTCATCATGCTCCCAATGGGTGGACCATCCCACCTTGACCTTCACAGATGTTTTATATGGCAGTCATGTCTTTGTTTATATAACTCAGAGAAATAAGCAATCCAATCTACTTCTGGAACATCCTGAATGAGAGGGTCCTGTTTGCAAGATTGTAAATTCGAAAGATTCCATAAGTCTCTTGAATATTTCTTGGACATCGCTTTAACATACTTTCTGCGTAATTCTGGGTTATCATCATCTTCATTGACTTTATCCAATTTCTGTATTGTTGTTGAACTACTTTGTCTCCAGAATGGGCCTCCAGAAAAGTTGGCCAATTTCCATTGATCTTCAAGTTTTGTTTTTTCAATTATTTTTAGTTTCTTCTGTAGTTCTCTTTTCTTTTCTACGATCTGACTATTATGCCAGTGATGATGATTTGTTCTAGAGTTTTTTGGATGGTCTTTTCATAGTTTTAAAGGCATCAACAACCACTCATAGTCCATTTTCAACTTTCCTATGAGGGAAGTATTATGGAACGTTTCAATTAGGCCTTCTAGCTGCACATCACGTATATGCAGTCTTTTCATACCAGAGGTTAGCTCAAGATGCAGAATTTCAATTTTTTCGTAAAAAGGTCAATTATAAGCCCAAGTGAGAGTAATTTTATGATGGTCGCTGTTTTCTGAGTAGATATTATCAGAGGCCAGTATTTTTTCTTTTAAGTCTCTGGAGATGTAGATATAATCCAGAATGGCATTTGAGTTACCTCTTGTCCATGTCGGTTTTAATACATCATTCTCTTTAATAGATCCCTCAAACACAGTGAAATTTCTTTTAGATATTTCTCAAGACCATAGTTTGACTCTGGCAGGTAAGTTCTCAAAGAGAATTTTTGTATTGTTGGAGTCAAACAGGTGGAAATTTAGGTCACCACAAAGAATGTGTTCCGTAAGAGGATGTTTTTCCCATGCTGCATCAAAAGTTGAGAAAACAACATCCATAAACGTCTCATCGTTAATGGTGACTGGATTCCAGTATATGTTCATGACACCAATTTTATGCCCAGATTGTCAGTGTAAACATGAAGAGTATTCAAGGATGACAAATTGGATCCAAGAGTTGGGATTCATTGATTCGATTACTTTTAGCCTTGCTTCTATTTTAATTAGCGTTAAGAATCCGGCCAACGGACGCCCTTTAGAGTGATACATTGCTGGGTTCATCAACGTGAGATAGCCATTACATACAGGTTGCTCATAAATCCACGTCTCTTGCAGACATATTATTTGTTACTTAATTAAGTTGTTGTTCTTTGCTTGGAATAGATGAACTGTACCTCTCGAGTTCCATGAACATAAAGTGAGAAGAACAGGGTTGTTTATCAATGTTTGTTACATTTGTTTTTCAGTTTTGTCCGGATAGGTGTATTCTCTATCTCTATGTCTCTCCATATGAAATGTTTAGTTATATTTTATTTTTCTATCATTGTCTGCACAGTAGTTCTGTTGTTAGGATGAGGAGACCGTAACTTTGCATGGACCTCTTCTCTCATTTTTGTTGGATTGCCTTGGTGGAAAATGTCATCTGGCGGCATGCTAGATCATTCTTGCTTTGGCCATTTATAGTCAGTCATCTCAGTGTAGCTTTTATCTTAAAATTTTAGATAACAGAATCCTAATTTGTATAAGAGATAGTCATTTTCCAATACTGTTTCCATATTTGTTGTGAATTAAATTGTACTCTCACTTTGTCTTTCATTGATTCGTGTAGAAACTCAACCAAATTAGTATGTTTTGATCTTAAAAAGCAGAGTTGTGGTATCACATGTAGGAGGCGTAATACATTTGTACGATTTAGAATTATGTCATCGTCCTGACTGTGGTAACTCTCATTGTTTATACTATTCATTGAGTCATCACATCGTGGATTCATAAATGTTGGCATTTCAATCGAGTATCTCTCCTATCTAGCTGTTTTTGTCTCTCATTGTCATCATGAGGTATTCCATATGTTCTGGTCACATCTTCATCTGAGTCGCAGTCTGATGTTAGATCGATCACAGTTTTGCATTCTCCAAGCGTATCCTCCAATTCCGAGTCTGATATCTCTTCACACGTCAGCTTGACTATTTGCATGTCAATAGTATTGCCTTCTATGTATTCATCTACAATGATTAAAGAGGAGTCATCTGCGATCTGGGTCCCCTCCATCAGTGGGTCCAAATGAACTGATAAGTTTATCAATATTTCATGTTGTAGCTGATCTTCTGTTGTCTGATGGACAGGATGCTCTTTAGATGAGCAAAGGGGAGTTTTGGAGATGAGTGAGCATCTTTTCTGTTTTTTTCATTACAGATATTTCCACTCTTTTGATTTTGTTTCTCTTTAGTCTTCAGTTGCATTGTAAGATTTCTCAAAAAGGTCTCTGATCCATTTTCTCTAATATTAATTTTCTTTAACAGAGCTTGCTTCTGTTTATGTTGTTTAGGATTGATCTTTCCTTTGTTGTTAGGGTCATCTTGTTTCGTTTGATTAAAAATTGCAAAATACTCCATTCCTTGAGTTTAGGTTGTGAGGGTCTTTTCTATTCTTCTTTGTATTCGTTGATTGTTACACATCGTGCTGTTGAGCTTGTAAAACTAAGTAATCATTTTGAATAATTAAGTTGTCTTTTAGTCGCTGGGATGAAGCATACATCTCCAACATCTCTGCTGTCATTTGTGTTTTGTCGGCACGATCACTCTGGCGATATCAAATAGTCGAGTCTGTAACTCAATTGTTGTCTCTGCTTCAACATCCAAGCGGCTTTGGATTTTATTCACAAAAGCCACTAAGTGAATTTGTTTGGAATGTATCAATGCCAACAGAGTTGCCTGATCTTTCATTGTGTCTGTGGCTGACTCCTGCATTTTTAAAAAGGGTACAAGGGCATGAGTTGAAGCCGCCATCAATTAATTCTGAAGGTCCAACATCGTCGTTGGTATTGCTTCCTGATGTGTTCCTCTCGCAGGCGGACACTGACATTTGTTGGATAATATATCTACTTGGACTTTTCTCACTTCCCTTTGTGGATTCCATAAATCTGAGTTATCGCTTTCAATTTTTGGCGGTTGGGTTCCATTCTCTGCTGTCGTTCTTGTTAACATTGTATGTGTTACATGATTTGAAATCGGGTGGATTGGCGTTGAGGTTGTCAGAGTTCCTATAGATTTTTAGTATTTAATTTGTCAAATTCTCTGTTCTTTTTTCATTATTACTCATTAGTGATTCAATCTCGTAGATAGACGTGCCAGACGAGGATTATCTTTCAACGGTTTTAATGGAAGTTTACCTACAGTTTTAAGATCTTGGCCAAATTTATTTTTCCACCTTTGTTTAGCAAGAATAGCTCTATCTTTTTAGGATAGAGGAGTTGTTGTGCCAAAGGGAACATCACCCCGCTCTTGAGCATTCTCTTTCATCTTGCATTCCAATTCCATTTCAGCTGTACGTCGCCGACTTTCATTTAGAATGTTTTCCGTGTTGAACTCAGCCGATATTGCCATGTGCGGATGACCATGACTAGCCTTGTTTAACGTGAGCGGTTGCTGACGGGCTAAGCGCTGCTGTTTTAATGGACCAACACTCTGGAATGTGGCACCACTTTGACATGCGTCTAGTATTGAGTTCGATTCCTCTTTATTCGAGGTTGTGATTGTTCACAGACCGCGGGAAGTGGTTCCAGCAAAGAGTGTTTACCGTTTAAAGGAGAGGGGTCTATTGTCGATAGTGTCTTAGCACAATGTCTTGTAAGAGGTCCAGTATAGGCAACCATAGTGTTTAGCGTGACCGTTTAGGCAAACAAATGTACAAGGAGGGCAGGCAAAACGCTGCACCGAGCGTTACAGAGTAAGCCACGGCCTCCGCTAAGTTTCCCTAAGACTCACCAAGACTCTGCAAACTCCACGGGTCAGCTGGGTACTTGTAGGTGAGACTCCTCCTCCTGGCTGGACAATCCAATGGAGCAAAAACACGGGTTCACAATCCAACAGAGCAAAGCCACGGCTTCTCAGAATGCCGAAAAGCAACAGGAGCAGCTTGCCTTCTCGCTTTCTCACCAAGACCCAGCTGACATTCATTTTTATAAGCATCTCCAGGAGAACCTGCAATTTTATGTGCCCCTTTGTATACTGGCTACTTTTGTCAATTATCTGGAAAATTCTCGGTCACCTTCATTTCAAGGAGATCATTTTCATGTTCAAAATGAGGAACTGCCTCTTTATTTAGGGCGATGCATTTACGCTCCTGGAGAGTAGAGCAGAGCTGTCAGTGTTCTGCTCGTCAGCCATGTATAGCCAACCTAGTCATGTTTTATCATCGTATTATAGTCCTGCTGCTACTTCCATTCTAAATGCCGGCCTGCAGGTCCCGAAATGCAAAAAGGAAACAAGCAAATCTAGAAGTGTTAAAGAGTGTAAAAATTATGAATGTGTGAATATTGTATTCCTTGGTGCTACGGCAGGCTGCTGGGAATAGTTTTTCACAAAAGAAAAGTCCATGGGCAGTGTTTTGGTTTATGTTATGCACTTTGTCAGGCTTCAAATCCCTTCTCTAGGGATTCTCCAGAAACTTATTGAAAAACCCATTTTTAGTCACCTTTAAAAGCCAAACACGAGACATGCCAGCAAAGGACACATAGCATAAATATTTGAATGGAACATTTTATAAATCAGTGATGTGCATAGCTGCAAACTGGCCTCCGGACACACACAACACATTCAGTCTGTGTTTTTTCCAATACACGTTCAACAATCTCCTCGTGAATCCTAAATCCATATATCCTTCTTTACAATCACATCAAAACAACAATATCTTTAAAAAACACATTAATCCTTAGAGGAGGCAGTTTTCATACTTAGGTTTCATCTGGACAACGCATTTTCAACTTAGTCCATCCTCAGGGCTGAACCCTTTATGTTAACACTTCACATGTGAGACTGTGTAATTCTGCTGCCTCAATCTGCCCACCCCCTTCTGAATTACTCCCTGCACCAGGAACTGGATCAACATATTGCCAACTTGCCCCGGTAAGCACTTCGGTTCACTGCTGTGGACTTTGACTCTCCTCCTGTCTGCTGTGTGGCTGAATATAGTAATAAAATGCTATATTTTCCAATCATTTGACCTTTTGTTATGCACAACAGAGACTTCACATGTTAATATATGATACACACACCCACACACACTCAGTGTTAAAGGTCCTACATTTTAGCATGTTACTGTTGAGCCAATCACTGGAGTGAACAGGTCTCAAATATCCTATACTCCTAAACCTGGCATCAAGTATAGAGCCCCATGTAATCCTTGTTGAGGGGATGCCAAGCTGAGCTCCTTGAAGAGGGTCGGGCTATGCCAAAGATTGAAGATAGAAGTGCAGCCTCAGACACCATGGACACATAGTGAGCATAATGACCATGTAGCTGCAGAGTCGTTTTATGCTAGATAAATGACTTAAGTATGTTTGTTTATGAATTCCTACATGTTTCACCTGGAGTAGAAACAAGTGGATAGTGCCCTTTCTCTTCTCCTAAAATGTACCAGCTGCTACTTTCATGCAGTTGTAGCCACAATCTAAGTCAATACCAGTCACTGTATATCACATTCATTAAGCTGTGAGCATAATCCATGTCTGAAATGGTCACTGTAAATTACTTTCATGAAACTGCAGCCTGGTGGTGTCAATTACGCTGGTATGGTCACTGTAAAACAGGTTCATGAAGCTGCAGTAACAATCCACTTCAGAATTTCCAATATATTTTCCCTTTTTTTTAATGTTTCACAGACAAAATATGCCAGCATTCTTATTTGTGATTTGTTATTTGGCATTTATATAGCGCTCTATATATCATTGGTATGACCTCAAAGCGCTGGTAGGTTGAACGCCCTAGGGACCGTAGTCCAACTCGGTTGCGAGAGTAGGGTGTCGTAGGGTGCTTGGGTGCACCAGTTATGTGTGCAGCTGATGTAATTTCCTGATGGTAGCTGCATCCTATCATTAGGTGTGGTGGTATTGATATCAGTAGAATGTGTGCTGTCTGGCGGGTGGACACCAAGACTGGGTCCTGGCTGCGTTAGGCCTGTAGGACGCTTATGTGTGCATCTCGACCGGTTTGTCATGGGGTATAGCTGCATTTTATTAGAAGGATAAGGTGTTCATGGGGTAATGTTTGTATGTGAGCAGCTACACCGAATTGATTGAGGGGTGTAGCTGCACTCAAATTGTGTGATGGTGTAGAGTACAGTGTAAGCATAGTGATATGGGAGGAGAGATTTTGCGTTGATTTATGATCTAAGGAGATCAATATTCTACATTTCAGGCATGCGGTTGCTTGATAGCAAATTAATAGGCATATTCAGCGGTGACATTGTTCGGGATCTCATTGAGCACAAGTCGTCGGGTTGCTATGGTTTCAATTGATTCAGAAGGTCGTATTTGGTATTACTATCAAATAACTATCATGATGCAGGCAGCCTGCACCCCTTTAATACTAAACACATGCGCACATTACTTTTGCACAGAGCCAACACTGAGATATTCATTCACACCAACATATACACGCATGCACGCACATTCAGAGACTTGCACACACATTACAATGCATTCAAACATGTATGCATACAAACCCTTTTTTTAAACTTACCTTAATCACGCTGGTGATTTAGTGTCTGCTCTTGTTAGCGTGGGCAAAGCACCCAGATGGACTCCTGGCTATATAGAAATAAGTTTCAGTATTCAGCACCAATGCTGTAAGGCCTGCCCAATGCGCACATTTTTTAAAGGTACAATGGTATTCTAAAGTGGTCTTCCTCCACCTCAGCCCCAACCCCTATCCCTGAAATCACACAGCCCATTGAAAACACGGGTGGCAGGGATCCTTGCTAAGCCACTGAATGCACCCAGAAGGCAGCAAAACAGGATGCTGCTGAGACAGGTCTATAGCAAAAGGCAGAGGAGAAGACAAAATGCTCAGACCATGCAGAAACACCAAAGGTTATCCTGACTGGGAAAAGTACACAAGGGGCCAAATTAAAAGATGAGACTGAGGTGAGCAAAGCTGTATCTCGGAAGAGGTTTGCCGACGTCCATCATTGAGAAACAGACGAACCGAGGAGAAGACCACAGAGAAGAGAGAAAACGCCTGAGACAAATCTTCCTTCAGCTATTTGAAAAAATGATTGCAACTTGGTGGAAAGGTTGCTAGAACTATTTGAGAAAGTTAGTCACAAGAGAAATGCTGCATGCTTAAACTTAAAGGATAGGTTTTTAGAGTCATATGAGATAATGAATCAAAGGAGAAACACTGCATGGTGGAAGGTGCAGCAAATGTCTCTAGAGTGGTTTCAGGAGGCCATTGACTGGAGACATTTTGCAGCTTCGACCATGGAGGAAAATCTCAAAGAGGCATTTTAAAAAGTGAGTCAAAGGAGAAACAATGCCTGCTGGAATTTGGAAAAAAATATCGAGGGTGATTTGAGGTAGTGACTTATCGAAGAATGCTGGAATTTGATGGCAATAGCTCTTACAACCATTTCAGGGAGAAATATTTAATTCTGGAATTTGGAGGCAGCCGTGTGAGCAAGTGCTTGAATAGAGAAACACTGCTAACTGGGTATTGGATGCACAATTCAAAACTAGAACTGATAAAGAGACTAAAAGGAGAAACAGTGAAACCTGGCACTTGAAGGTAAAGTGCATTTCCTTGTTGTTGGGATTTGGTGATTTATCATGCACTGCACATGAAAATGATTCAAAGTGCAAGGGGAGGAGAGGTTGGAGGGAGGATAATCAAACATAGCTAGGCCATGTCAGAGGTTTGAGGGGACACGGATACCCCAAATGTGAAGAAGGGGTGACATGTAGGACAATGAAGTATGGCCTCATACAGACACCAGACTGCAAGGTAGGAGTATAGATGAGCAACAAAGGCCGCAAATAGAAATGGGCAGGGAATACAACTAAGACTAACATGTCCGGCTTCCACTGAGAGTGTCCACAGAATGGCAGCAGGGGTTCCCGAAAGGGCAGGGCAAACTCTAGCCATCTGAGCAGATTACCATTACAGTGCCTCACTTTGCATGTTAATGGAAAGGAGCTGCAGGAATGTCCTGCTAGCTTTGGACCCTAAGGTGTGACAAAAAGAACAATCTCACAAGACAGTTGGCTGTATGGGTCCAGCAAAAATAAACAAGAGACTGCCTCCTAAGCAACAACCAGTAAGTATACTGTTAACAAATAGAGTACAACGAATAGTACAGAGACACAACAAAGTAAAGAGACAGAGATTGCCCATTGGAAACGCAGCAGCCCATCTCAGACAACGGACTTGCATCTGCACAAGTGAGCACGAGAACACTTACTAAAAGATTCACAGAAATATCCATGAAAGGAACAGGAAGGGTAATCAAGTAAAGACTTAAGACGGAAAACAGACTGTAAGAAGTTACGACTACAGATTAAGAACAAATGTACAAAGGACTGGACTTGAACTATAGGCTCGGAACTATGGACTGAAAATAAGGACCTGTGGACTGTACCACACACTGGAATGAGGGAAACTGTGGACTAGATACAAGGGCACTACAGACAGAAACTCTGAACTAGTATCAACAAAACAATAGACAGAAACTCTGGTCTAGAATCAAGGAAATTGTGGACCGAAACTATGGTCTGATATCAAGGACTATGGGCCAAAAGCGAGGAACTGCATGCAGAGAGCCAATGACTGCAGGCCGAGAAGCAAGGAATGTGCAGACAGGAAGCAGCATTCTGCATGCAGAGAACAAAGGGTCGCAAGCAAGTAGCAAAAGGCCTGCATGCGGAGGACTTGGGGAACTTTAAGGAGAGGAGCACGGCAACTGCAGGCAGATGAGCCTTGTAACTGCAGGCAGAGAGCACAGAGTGGCAGGGCAGAGAGCACAAGGCTTCAGACCGAGGGCACAGTCCTTCAGGGTAAAGAGCACGGGTACCGGAACTGGGGCAGGTTCTGGTACTGGTAACGGATAGCAGCAATAATATGCAGCAGAACACCGTGGTTAAAGGCAAGAGGCTCTGGATTCAAATACAGTGCAATGACAAAGTGGTCCTAGTTAAGTACTGATAAACACTGGACTGAAAAAGGCTGCACCCAGAACTCTACACCTGATGATAATCTTTCTCATCCCACCCCGAAACTTGGAAAGTGAAAGTAAAGAGAAAGCAATGCAGGACCACTTTTGGGGACTGTAGCTCTCAATATCTTACATCGCAACAATCAGGTTTTCCAAACCATCAAATATGCACTATGGGACACGAAATTCATGCAATCAAATACAGAATGTTTCTTTCTATCCAAAGGGAATGCAATGGAAATATGGTGGAAATATGCATAACTTCAGATTTTGCATTTCAAAGGGAATGCAAAGGTGGAAATATGCATCAATTCAGGTCTTGCATTTCAAAGGGAATGCAACGGTGGAAATATGCATCAATTAAGGTCTTGCATTTCAAAGGGAATGCAACGATGGAAATATGCATCAATTCAGGTCTTGCATTTCAAAGGGAATGCAACGGTGGAAATATGCATCAATTAAGGTCTTGAATGTCAAAGGGAATGCAGTGGTGGAAATATGCATCAATTCAGGTCTGCATTTCAAAGGGAATGCAACGGTGGAAAGATGCATCAATTTAGTTCTGCATTAGTTGCAATAATGTATTGGGAGCCCCAGCTGGCAAAGCCTACTACTGTTCAAGAGGCACAGTTGTGACAGACCATAGTTACATTCCTGGATACCTCGCAGTTACTTGTTAAGGAGGTGGGGGTTGATTAACAAGCAAGGTGTTTTTATGCCAAACTGTGTGCAACGTATTTTTAAAAGTGTTCAATCATTGCCCAACATTACTTTAAAATTCAAGTAAACTAAATATATAGTTTTGATGTGAATTTGATGAATGTTTTACATTTTTGGATGTGTTTTTTATTTATACACAGTAATATCTTTTGATTATATGTTTGAATTGCATGATGCATATTGCCTATTATACTTTTTAAAATATTTACATATGTACTTTTCTGAGGTGAATAATCTCGAAATAAAGTATACTTGATTGATCAAACTAAACCATTTAAATCCTAACTGACAGCCCAACTGGAAATGTAGAGCACACTCAACCTCTACTGAACTCCATTTACAATGTGTAAGCACTCAATCGAAGGTCAGCTACACTGCCCTATGTAACAATCGAGGGTTTATTGACCATTGGTTTAGCAAACATGCTCAACCCTGCAGACTCGGCTTGTTTGACCATTGTTGTGGGATATATGATATATGATGACGTTCAAATTGCTAATTTAACGTTTATGTATGGAAATGCACCATTATGTTATCGATGCTTCAGAATATGTCAGTTCATCTCAAGAAAGTTAAATTGTCTGTAAGGAAAAAAACTGATATGCACTGGAAGATAGAAGAAGAATTGTTATGATCAAAAATCTATCTAACTGTGTAATTCTTATGTTTGAATGGATTGAAAGAGGCAATGAATTGCAAAAACCCTTGAAACATCTACACATTAGTAATAGTTGCTATTAGTAGTAGTTGTCTTATTGCTTAACAGAGTGTTTTCTTTCACGCACAGAAATAAACAATTCCAGATACTCTGATGAATCCAAGCATCCGGGAGAATCTACCTTAGGTTCACAACATGCTGAGACCTTCCAAAAGATGTCTAGAGCGTCTACTGTGAAAAGGCTGTTTGAATTGTCAAAGCTCAGAACAAAAAGATCCTCTGCGTTCCCAACTGGGGTCAAGGTGTGCCCACGGGAATCAGAGAAACAGATCCTAGCCAGTCACATGTCTTACTACAGGCTACGAGGTAAGACAGATAATACATCACAATCCAATTCACCTTTGCCTGTTTTTCCTGAAAACGTGTTCATTAGCTTTTTTTTACAACGCAGATAGTTGAAGAGGCTGCTTACACATTTGGTGTTATAAATGTTCTTTACGGTTACTTGTGTCAGTAACCTTTGGTGTGTTTAATCAAGGAATTGTAGCTGGATACAACTGCTGTCTCAATAGACAGCATGTTCCCACATGATGCAATTTTGTATAAGAAAACGTTACAGTTGAGTCGGAAAGTGATGTCTGCATGGGAGCAACTAGAATGGTTTATAAATGATACCTACATTACTAATGTGTGTATTAATATCCAAGGTCCATTTATAAAATCTTACAGAAAACAATGTGTATGACAAAAAACAGGTTCTCACCAAATTGTCTCATAAGTAGTTTATACAAAGGAATTACAATAAGCTACACTTGACACAAATACCACTCATACAATAAATGCTAGGGTTGGAAATAGGGACTTCAATAATACCGAGAATGCATACCCCTAACATCCATTACTTACTCATCACTGTTCAAAGGTATCATGCGTTGACTCTACTGGCGCCCAGAGAATGTATTTATCTAACACCAGAACCATGGGAATTTGCCATGATTCGTGATTTTCCAACTATTCTAGATAATACAGGTTCATATGTTTGGATGGCCTGCCAGGAAGGGCAGACACCCATCTTTCACAAAGCCCTAACATATCCCCAGCTTTTCTCAGTGTAGTGTGTCATATTTTTGTAATCCACCTGAACTCTACTGTGAGTCCTCCATAATGATTTAGGGGACCAGAGACACCTCCTATTATTAGCGGGTGATCAGACATTTCTATGTGTGACCCATCAATATTTGCAGTTAGCTTTTACTCAATTCATCCAACACTAGAGTCAACACCCAATGAGAACAGCCCCCCTAATGAGTTGAGCAAAGAGGGATGAATTTGATTCATGTAAATTCATGGGATATAATTAAAATGTAGCCTTCCTATTTTGCTTTCCTTGTCCCAGTCCTTATGTACTATGAGGAAATTCCTATCATCATGCTTTTGATTTGATTACACTACACCAGTGGCTAAAAATACTCGTTTTCAATTTAATCAACTATTGTATAGCTGAACCCGTAATTTATGAATACACAAACCTGGAACCAAAGCCAATTAGTCAACGATAACGAGCCTGTGGTGAGATACAAAGCTAAAGAGGGGATCCCATGTTGCCACTTTAATGGCATGCACTACTGAGAATGCTTTCACCTTTTCCCATGAATCAGGCATCTGTCTGGTCGATCTGCAGTGAAGATACGAGAGTGCAGCTGGCATAAGGCAGGAGGAGGAGGCGGGCCCCTATTCAAATGAAACATTATTCAAACAAAATGGCTTGAACCCCTATCACCAACAAGACCTATATCCCACTTCACCCCAACAATGCACACCCCAGCTATTGAGCAACATTGGAATGTCCCACCATGCCTATATAATGCCTGCATGCCTACTTTGCTCAACCAGGTAGTGTATCAGAGGTCATCCTGGCAGCTCGTAAAAACCTGCCAATTGGGGGCTAGTGGTGATAAAGTTGCGAGTGGTGGGGATGAGGGTGGGGGATGGGCAAGCCTCTGCCAGGCTTGCAAGCCGGGTCATGATCTGCCCCATTCTCTGCAGGATATCAAAGAGGAGGGTGACGCCAGAGTTTGTGAACTCAATGGACTGCTCCCTTTTCTGTCTCTGGAGAATACATGCTGCCATCGCACTCTCCTAAGGATACACTGGCAAGAGAGGAACCAGTCTACATTGCTCCCCAGTATGCCCAGAGCAAAATGTATCTCATGGATTAACTCACTTTGCGAAGTGTCATATGCTCGTGGGCCTCCTGCTTCCCTGCAATCATGCAAAGCCTGCTCAGCATGGTCACAGGGTCATATCAAGGATCGGGGCCCTGACAGCACTGGCATGTGTTCCCCTGGCTCCTGAAGATGGTTCTGTGGAGCCGTAGGGGATACCTGTACCAGCAGTGCCTCTAGGATGGTTCCCATCGTTTCCCGCGGTCCTTATCTGGCTTTCACCCTCAGACTGATAATGGTGGTGATACTAACCCTGTTCCCCTATAGCATGCTGGCACATATATAATAAACTTCTATTGTGCAGTGTCCCTAGGCTGAAGTTGGTGAGCTCTTCACCAGTATCCGACAGTGGGGATAACAACGAAGGAGGTGCAGATAAGGGAGTGGAAGTGGACTTCACAGGAGGATGCAGCTAAAAAGTACCCCACAGCAACCTTCATTTGCCGGTACTGCAAGGGTGGGGACATATGCTGGGGAAGAGGTAGTGTTTTTAGTGACACAGGCAAATGTGGTGACAGCAGAGGAGGTATGGCTGCTGTTACTTGCAATGGCCTAGAACTGTGATAAGAAATCATCAACAATTTCTTCATACAGAGGTGAGAGCATCACCAAAAAAATATAAACATTGTCACCATCTCTCCCCCACAGTTTAAATACCAGATAATCTCCCTCATGAGCCAAATGTTATTGAACAGAGTAGGGCAGGGAATCCTTCTGCTACCTCATCAGGTGTGCGGTCAAACGCCACACTAAACAATGTACGGGGAAAGTTCCTAGAAAAAATGGCAAGAATGTATCCAGCGTCCCAAACATGCATGAAACAATTATATGATCATGGAATATCACAAATCAGAATGGAAAACAAATTGTCCTGAAACAGATGTGGGTTACTTCTCCTGACATGGCCACTTGCTTACGTAACCCTTTTTTGTAGGTGGCTGTGGCTGGGCAAGCTGCAGTTGGTGGGAATGATTGTGAGCAGGGAGTTCTGAGTGGGCAATGATGTGCTGATGCGGGAGAAGAAGAGGACAGGATTTAGGTAAACATGTGGGTAGATTCCCTCTCCATGGTGGAGATGTCAGCAGTTGCGATAGGTATTTGGAATGCAGCAATGAGAGAGGGAAAGAGAGAATAACCTCCTTCCTGAATTGTCAGTGTAGAATAGGCCTTTTCAACAAGGCTACACATGCCACAGCTCCACATAAATGCCATCCCGAGGAGTCAACCTCCAGTTCGGAGCAACTAATAAATGCATTTTGGACATGCATTTTCTCCCCTGTTCATCCAGAACCATCAAGGTCCACATCAACATCCTTGCTCCAGCCTTGACCGATTTCTGCAATCTCTCGTTTGCCTCTGGAACCTTCCATCCCACCTTAAGCACTCCCTTGTGTACACCCTGCTAAAGAAGCCCCCTGCCGATCCTTATTCTCTGGCTAACTATCGCCTAATCTCCATCACTACCTTCCTGGTCAAACTCTTGGAAAAACTGGCCGTCTATCAGCTTAATCTGCACACTAAATCTGTTAGTTGTCTCAGGCTGGCTTCAGAGCTGCCAGAAGCATAGAAACTGCTATCTTGAACACCCATGAAGATCTGGTCTCTAACCTTAATTCTAACCTTCATTCGATCATCATTCTCCTCGATGTTTCTTCTGCCTTTCATAAGTGCCATCCTGCTCAATTGCCTCCGTGATAGCCTGGATAACACTGATCAGGCCCTGGCCTGGCTGACCTCCTTACTCACTGACTGACCCTCCCAGGTCCAACTGGGGTAATTCCTCTCTTCTACCTCTCTCTCCACTTGTGGTGTTCTCCGTGGCTTTTCAACCAATGCTTGGCACCTCTTGCCCACTGCATCGCTCCCTTAAGCTCCAACTTTCAGTGTTATGCGGATGACACCCAGCTCTCCTTCAGGCTCCCCTCACCCATCTCTTCTCCTTCTCTCATTCGAGATTGTCTGACCACAATTCAGAAATGGTGTGCCGCCAAGATCTCTGCCTTCATGGCAGTAAGACTGAGATCCTCCTCATAAGAACACCTGCTCCCTCCTTTCCTCTCTCTCTGGTCGCCCACTCTGGGTCCTTTTCCGGCTCCTACCTGTGAGGCTAAGAACCTCAGGGTCATCTTTGACTCCACACTCTCCTTCTCTCCTCACATCTCTGATGTCTCTAAGAAGTCAAACTATCAGCTGCACCTCCTCAGAGGTATTCTTCCATTCCTCACTTTCTCCCAGAAGCTCACTGCCTCCAGAGCTCTGGTCCTCTCTAGGCTGAACTACTGCAACAGCCTCTTTCTAAATCTTCCTGGCTCTACTCTCTGACCTTTACAATTTATCCAGAACAGGACTGTGAGTCTTGTCCTTTAACTCAAGCTCAGGGATCATAACTATGCAGGTCTAAAATCTCTTAATTGGCTCAAAGTGGTGGCAAGGATGAAGTTGAAAATCCTCTGCATCGTCCACAATTCTTTCTGGGGCATGTGACCGCATCTCCAACTCTCTCTTCCTAAACATCTCCAGACACAAGTTCTCTGCTTATCCACTTTCAACTCTCTGATGGTCAGTCGCTTTTCCAAGCAGAGAGTTGGGGGCAGATCTTTGCCTTCGCTGGGGCCTTCCTCTGGAACAGCCTACCTGCCTTTCTCAAACTTGAGCAGAACCACCTCCGGTTCCGGAAGCAATTCAAGACCTTCCTCTTCGCTTCCGCTTTCTCTCTTCCCCTCCCCTGCTGATGTCCCGACTGCTCCACGCACTGGTCAGGTGGCTACCCTCTGAACTTGGGCCCGGGATCCTGCATGTCCAGTTGCACTTTGCACTACCTCCCGGCTGCCCTAGCACTTGTGGTCTGTGTCTGCAACCCTACAGTCCCTTCTCTCTGCACTTATGAGCCACCTGTTGGCTGCACGTTTAAGTTACCTGCACTTCTCCCACCCCCGCCCTCCTCTGCACTTCTCACCTTCCACTTCCCTGCACTTGCGCCATCTGAATGACAGAGGGCTTAGTAAGATTGTTGTGTTGTCCTCCCTATGTTTCACCCTCCTTGTCTTGTCGCGCCTAGAAAACACTTGTGTACAGGCACGTTATGTGTGCAATATAGCATATCATATTATATGCAACGTCGATTCAAAACATACTTCTGCCCCAGACCAATGGCTGTGAACGAACCCATAGGAACCCACCCATGCAATTCAAAAACATTAACTAGGAAGAGTGGTTATCAGACGATAGGCAAAGAGGATAACTCTGGAATTGTAATGCAGGGTGATGTCAACAATGGTCCCTTTAAGAAAGGAGGCAAGACCAGAAAAATTATACTTAATTAAATATATCTTTCTTAGATACAAGATAGTGGTACATAGACTGTCTCTACGGCCCAAGATCAGGCCAGATGGGAAGTGTGCCCAGTGTTTATGGAATATTGGAACCTATTCACGTTTACCTTAATCATTCAGTTGTAGGCTGATTGTTAGCACACGTCTGGCCCTTCTCTTGCGATGTTGATTTGAAAATGGTGCACACGCTGGAGCTCAAGGCAGCTGTAGTGTTGCAAAAACAAGGATGGCATGACAAATTCGGTTTTGAAGACGTACCGGTAGCCATCCTTCTGCCACATGTTCTTCGGTGTTTGTACTGTCTAAGCACTTTTTTCAAACATCATCCACAGAGTTAATTTTCCATGTCTGGCAGAGCAAAAAGAATGTGTTGATAGGAAGGCATTAAATAAGGTCAGTAGGAAAATTAAAAACAATCCAAACCCACGTGTGTACATAACTCTAGAATATCCGCCTCACATTCAATGTGTGTGGCTGGGAAGTAATTCAAGATTCGGAATGTGCCACTTTATAGACAGACGAGGACGGTCAATAATATATTCTGAAAGGCTCTACGTGTTTCGGGCTATATGTCTGTCATCTGGAGGCAGGAATGTGGCTACACTCCAGGCCAGCTGTTACACTGCGTTCCATCTTCCTCAACTGCAGAGATTCTTGCCAGCAAAGTCCGAGGTTTCTTCGGTGACATGGTTCCACCCACCACTACCTGTTCTCCCCAGATCCCGGCTCTTCCTCAGCACCCCTTGCCAGCAGAGGTGGGCGTTTCTTCAGTGACCTTTCCTCTTTTTGATTTCTTGTAAATGACACTTCTGGTGTGTACTAGCTCTTTTGTCATGATTTATTTTCATATCAACTAGTTTCACCAACGACCACTTCATTCTCACCGGAGTTCACTCTCGTTAAATGTTTTACACCTTACCTTTACGTCCTGGCAAATTGTCCTGCAAATGTCCCCCAAAAACCTGCACTTTACATCTGTAGAACATTTGTTAATACCGTCGGGATTAGGCAGTGGAATTGAATGCAATTATTTTCAGACTTTCAAAAACACTAATGGCTCCTTCCCTCAACGTGACGCCGACTTACTTGACAACATTTCCGAGTCCTAGGCACCGAAATGTGCTCTTATGATTTCGATCAAACATTCTACAGAATAGGACAACGCTATGTGGATATAGAATAGATACAGAGAATATAAAGTGTAGACTATGCGATGGAGATGTACAATCCTTGCTACACTTGGTTCTGTTATGTCCGGAATTACGATGATTGAGAACCGTGCACTGTACAATCATCTGTTCTCCACATTTGAATGAGGTGCTGAGGCATGGTGGGAGGCACTACACACGGTTTGAAATGTCAGGTGGTTATACGCGTTGGTAAAATACTTGCACATGTTTTTTTTTTAAAAAGTGTCAGAAGTATAAGGTATGGAGGATGATTGTGATGTGACTGGCAATAAAGTGTGTAATTAACTGTATGTCGAATAAAAATAAATTAAAAACCTGTACAAATAATACTGCAAAGTGTCACTTTTTGCTCCTAACATACCACTTGGCCAGAGCAGGTGCTATTTATAAGAGTAAACGTGGTTAACAAACAGGAGGGGCAAATAAGGCACATTTGCCATAGCACTGCAGGTGACAAGTCACAAGCTATGAATGAGGGAGTGGGGCATCTCATCAACCACCATTCAAATACTGTCTCAGTTTTAAAGCTGCATGAAAGGAACATTTTATTTCACTTTAAATGTCCAAGTGATGCCGATTTTTCATCCAGGAACAATTGGCCCAGCAGCAGCCCCCGCCTCAGGCAGCCCATCAGCCTGCACCACAGCTGCCTCAAGCAGCAGAGCCAGGACAGGTGAAGGCTCTACAGGCCCAGGCTGTCCCAATTCACTCTCATTGACCATTGCCAGCAACCACCTAGATCTGCCCATCATCTCCAATTTTGTTCCTGGGGAAGCTCCTCACAGCACTCCACCTCTGTGCGAGAGGCACATCTGCTCACACTGAGTTCCTGGCGCATGGCATCACCTGAATCTCTCCATACAATGACAATGATGTGATATTTATATAGCGCTTTGGCCAAAGCGCTTTACGTAGAATACTTTTACATACACTGTCACCCAACCGAAGTTGGTACTCATTTATCGACCTGGGAAGGATGAAAGGCAGAGTTGGCCTTGCTGGGATTCAAACCTGAGACCTGCAGATCACACACAGATTGCAGCAACAAGCGCTGAACTCACTGAGCTATCTTACCAGCTAGCAATCCTGTAACCCTCAAACCCTGTAACCGTATCAAGTCTCAGTGTAGAGCAATTGATTTAGATTGCTAAGTCGCTCCGACTTTGTCACTTTGACTTTGTATCTATAGGACCTTCAATTTAGCATTATCAGATTTAGCATTGAATTATGGTAGCATACAATATATTATTTTGGTCACCGCATAACACAAATAAAGACTCCCACACGATATCACAATTATGCATCTTTATGGAATGGTTTTGAAATCTCATCAACCTGAAACAGTTAATGTTGATGTACAGTATTTTACACACATTCTACAAAATATATGAAACAGTTATTCTGGCCTACATGTGTGAACCAACATTTAATCTAGCATGGAAATCACAATATGAACGATTTGTTATGATTACTGCATTCATGAGTTAATGGACCTCATTACAAGGTTGCCGGTATCCTGGCGGTATTAGTGCCAGAATACCAGCAACCTGTAAGACTGTTACTGACACTTGGTCTGGCAGAATTACCACCAGATTACAAATGCTGGTAAGGGTGGTAAATCCCCATTCCACGAAGTCCTATTGGACTCCATGGGGGGATTTGCTGGTAATAATGGTGGCGGTAATACTGTCTATTTTTGTTGGTGGGGTTGTGGAATTACCTCCAGCTCTTGGCTGGAGGCAATTCCGGCCACCCCAACGGCAAACTGGGACACATTATTACCGCACCAGCAAATTCCTAATGGGGCTCATTTGTCAATTTAGACAATCTCTGTAAAATACATTCTTCGTTCAAAGCTCTGTGCCTTATTTCTCTCGCACATCACTACACATCTGATCGAATGGCTGGCTATATATTATATGCCTCTGCATTAGAGGGAAAACTTCCCAAAACATTTTGAACAGACCATTCGTTAACCTTCGGTTCCAGGAGATCAACAAATAGCTGTTTCATGTTGAATTTGACATTTTGCCACTTAGCTACGTGATGCACTTGTTTTTTGTATTTAGCTTTGTCTAACACATCATTTGAAATGATTCTCTGTCTCCCTGTGTTCTATGTCCTGGGCCTTGTCTGGGACGTCTATCACCCGACCTCGATTATCCATCAATGGATTCTTTCTTTCCAGTGTGGACGTTCGTCTCCCACATTTTCACTGCCAGGTCAGGCTTCTTTCAAAACTGCTTTCCCCAGGATAGGCCTCAAATGGTCTCCTTGTACTGCTTCCTTCCTCAGAAGATGAGCTTCACAGGAAATCATTCCATCTTCCCATCCTTTGCTTGTACTTACTTTTCCATAGATTAACAGCTGCGACAGTTCCCAGCATCCAGGCATTCCAGTTTTTTTTGTCATATCAGAGCAGTTCATCCTCTTCATTTCTTCAATGATCACCTGGTCTTGTCCTGCAACAGGATACAGGAACAACATGTCTGTCCATCCAGGCTCTTGCTCCATTTATGTTGTCTTGATATAATCATCCTGATATGGGAACAACTGTCTTGATCTTCATCGCAAGGTTGCCCAGTTCTCTTGAAACTGTCCTCAAGTAGTACATGCTGCTAGATGACTGAGGCTCTTTGCATTGTATGCTGACATTTCTTTTGAAATGAAGGTTTTTACTGTATTCATGGCATAGATGATGAGAGAGCAGAAATAGCAATTCTCATCAGATGCTCTCTCCACCACCTTTTTCATTTGCTGGTACCACATACTATTCCCCAGGTGACCTGAATTATCAACATAGATATTTATCCCCTGGTTATAATCTTCTGCATCCATCGTATGTCACCTGACACGCTAATATAGGTTCAAGAAATTATCATCATTTGTAGTCATACTAGGAAAAATCATAACAGCTCTTTCTTCAATGGGACCATTACGAAAATATGTAAGATACTGAAAGACAAAGAAAATACACAGGCATATATCGATCCGGCATAGAAGTCTGGAGAAACATTTGGTGTGCCATCCCAACACTTGTTGAACTTGTGCTCTCTCTATAATCACATTATCCTCTTCACAAATTAACGCAATTGAGAGACCTCTTATTACTGGACCATTTTTAGGGTCATGTAGAAAGGTGTGAATATTAACATCTCTCCTAACAAGAGCAGGGCGAGACTGAAGTATAAACACAAAGATGGCAACTACAAGCTGATGTGTATCACTGTCAATGGGAATCATATATTATCCTTGAACCAGATATTCTCCTAAAAATGAATCTGGGTATTGATCTCTTTTCCAATTTCTAATCAGAAACTGATGTTTCGGAATAGTATTGATGCAATATTTATTCCTTCAAAGGATTTCTAAAAAGTATGTTTTAGCCTCTGGAATAGTCTGCCCCAGCTTTTGTCAGGGAATTTTCCCAGGTATCCTCTGACTTCGTTAACTTTCATTCGGAATGTCCGGAAATTCTTGGTCGGGTTGTAGGTCTCAGCAGTCTCTAGTGTCTTTATCCAATCCATTTCTATCAACTTCTTTATCACTTTGTTTGGGTTTGTTAAGAGATTCTCTTCAGTGGTGCTCATGGAGTATATTATTGTCCATGGCCCAGTTTGTCAGCATTTGATTCTTGCCGCTTTCCATTTCTTTTTTTTATGGTGTCAAGTATTTTTGGTCTCAGATGGGCGATAACCTTTCTGTATAACATCAGCGTATTTCTGGTGCTTGTTATGTTAAGTGATGAAAGACACAGTTTGCACCTAGCGAGGGCCATTGGAGTTGTTTGTGGTAGACCAAGAACTCTCCTCCAGAAATATCCATCAAATTTCAGCCATATTTTTTTCGGGGTTTGTCGCATGGCTTCTGAAGAAATGTATTGCCGAGATCAGTGAAAAGCAGCTGTATTTCCTGTCTAGGGCCATCGATTGGTTGAACAGTATTTTTAGTTTGTTAAACAGCATGTCCTGCATCAGTGTTTCCAGTGAGTTACTGTTCATCATTACTCCTAGGTATTTAAAGCAGGTCACCTTCGCCAACTGAACTCCTTCAATGAACCATTTAAGTTTTTCCCAGTTCCATGTGTTAAAATTGCGGCAAAAATGGCAGTTTACACAAAAAATTGCAGTAAGAAGGCTGTGCTTTTGCCACTGCAATCCATGCAAAGGATGCGGGAGACACCCCCGCAACCCCTGCTTAAATGGTATAACAGGGTAGAACCAGGGCAAACCACGGGCGCGATTTTTTGCACACGTGATATTTTTGCCGCGATTTTATTACTGCATACCTTTTTCCTGTATTTTTATCTTTTATCAAAAGTCATGAGTTTAGTTTTTGCCTTATTCAGCTCTAGGTTGTTGTTCTTCAAGTAGTTCAGTAAGTTGTTCAACTGTCTTTGAAGTCCCACCGCAGTATGATCCAGCAGGATGATATCGCCTGCATAGAGGAGTCTCAAGATCTTCGACTCCCCTATTGACTCCCCTATTGTCAGAGGGAAACTTCTTATTTCTTTTTTGGTGTCAGTGAAGTCAGCCATGTAGGCGTTATACAGGGCAGGGGCCAATGTGCACCCCTGTTTGACGCCTCTGGCCGTATGGATTTCTTTTGACAGGTGTCCTGCTCGGCTAAGTCTTGCCATCATGGTTGTGTCTTGATAGAGGGCTCAAATGGGTCCCAGCAGGTGGGCCGGGTAGTTCTGTTTCTCCAGTTTGCCCAAGAGGCGGTCCTTGTTGACCTGGTCAAATGCCTGGACGAGGTCAATGAAGGCCATATGTATCGTGGGGTTGCCCTGCAGAATCTTGGCCTTTAAACTACTTAGCAAGAGAATGTTTGTCGTGGTTCCATCGTTTTTAACAAATCCTGTCTGGAACAGGTCAATGTAATCAGCTTCTTTTAACCAGGCATGGAAGGTGTCTAAGGCGAGAGAGTCAAAGACTTTACCAATAATGTCAAGGAGCTCTATGGGACAATATTGTCGCAGGTCTTCCTTAGAGCCCCTTTTAAAAATAGGGACAATGTTTGCCGTCTTCCAGGTTGGTGGAATTTCTTTGCCCTGGTTACAATTGTGAAAGATTTTAAAAATGAAGCTGGCTCATTCCTCCATGTGTTGTTTTAAGTCTATATTTGTAATCCTGTCTGGACCCGGAGGGCTCGAGTTCTTCAATTTCATGCTTTTTTGTCACGATAAACTCCTGATCACACAGGATTTCCCAGCTTATTAGATTATGGTCTTGAGACACTTGAATTTCACTTGTGCATTTCATCACCTAGAGTCTGGGCTACACTTTGGGATTCACTTCGGACTTTCGATGGGGGCATAAGGGGAGTCCTCATGCAACACCCTGTCACTAACTCGTGGGGCATAACATGGTGGTCTGAACCTGGCTGAATTCGAAGTCAATATAAGGCTACAGGTAGGCAATATAGCCATCCCTTCTTCAAAGTTAATTTGATCTTGGCTATCCTCTCCTTCAAGAGACCATTCAATCTCTCACTAGTCTGTTTACTTGTGGGTGATAATCAGAAGAAAATGTATGCTTTATGCTTAATAGAAGTCCTATTTGTTCAAATAACTCATTGACAAAATGTGGCCCATTATCGGATCTTAGTACTTCAGACAAACCCCATCTTGGAAACACTTCATGCAGTAGAATCTTTGCTGTGCAAGTGGCATCAGGGTGTGTACAAGGAGTGGCTTTGATCCATCTGGAGAAGGGACACACCACCACTAATAGATACCTGTATCCTGGTCTCGGGAGGATAGCTCAGTGGAAACACGTCCGCCTTGGATGCAATACGACACAGAGCAACACCGGTTCGATTTCCCAGTCAGCGCTTAGAAACCTCTGGTTATTAAGAGCGTCGTAAATAACCAATTACAATTACAATGATCCATTACATGTATGCAGCATATCAATGTAATCGATATGCAAATGTTGAAACAGACCATTCCGTTGAAGTATTACTCATCTGATTGTTCTCAGAGTGTGCCTAGCAGTAAACTTCTGACACACGATGCAATTGTGGCAGCAAGACTTTCTATGGTTCTATGCACAGTCTAATGCAATTGCTCAAGTGCAACTTTCATAATGGCCGCTGGTATCACTGGCTTTCCAGTCCTTTGCTGTCGCCATAATGCTTCCTTGGGGGATAAAGAACACCCCCTATGTTTCCATAGCACTGACTCATCTTGTTGGGCGCTACTTCAATTTCTATTAGTTGTGTAATTAATAGCATATTAAACCACTTTTGGACTAGCATGCTTCTATAGTATCTTCAATATTAAAACTCGAAACCTGTGAAGAATATGCAACTCTTTTGGCTTCCAAATCCATGACTTTAATTCCGCAAGAGATAAAGGCCCTCATTACGACCCAGGCGGTAAGTTACCGCCTGGGTCGTACCCTTACAACCATGGCGTACACTACGTTTACGCCATGGTGGTTGGCAGATTTACCGCCCCATTCCAAGGTGAGTGGGGCGGTAAATCCCCATTTCCCATTTTACCCTTCCCCATTCCCATTTTTGCCCCATAGGGCATAATGGGAATGGGGAAAGGCGCTAATTACGCCACCGTAAATTACGGTGGTGTAATTAGCACCAAGGTCCCTTTGCGGCATGGGTTTTAACGCCTGCAAAAAGCAGGCGTTAAAATCACCATCCCGCAAAGGGACCTTGGAATCAGGCGTTAAGGGTCGACGCCGTTTACGGCGCCGTAAACCCCTTAACGCCTGGGTCCTAATGAGGGCCAAAGTCTGTTTGTTTAGTATGTGCTGCACATTTTACGACCGCTATGGCCACTGGGAGTTATAGTGCCTTAATAAGTCAGTTCAATAAAGAGGCATGTTGCACTGCAGTGCCACCTGCATGGAGATAACCCTCCTTTTCCAGCATGACAGCACTGCATGTAAGGTAGACATCATGTAGGCGGAGTCGCTGTACAACATCACTTCCTGTCCTTCGTGTTTATGGAGCGTTTCAGGTTCAGCTACAAACATGACTGGGTTCACTATTTTACCTCACCTACCTTAAATGCTGGATTAGAAATCATTACTGAATAAACTGAAGCTCTTTGTGATGTGAATGTACCCTTGGGTGTCTCTAAAATTGTTAATAAGCCATACTCAATGTAGAGAGTCATAGAACAGCCCATGCTTATACTCGTAGACTTCCCAATTGCAAATGTGGCTGCAGACAAAGTTTGTTCACATGGAAAATGTCCTCTCATAACTGGTGGTTTGGTATATGTGCTGTAATCAAACAGCTAGACCGTGCAATAATTGCATAAACCTAGAAACTGCTGCATCTGACTCACTGTATGTGGCCTCCGTATCTTCATGATAGCCTGAGCTCTTTCAGGTGTCACTTTCTTTCCTTCATATGACTGGCCTATGTACAACACTTCTTCCTGGCAGTACTGTAATTTCTCCTTGTCCACCTTGTATCGCTTGTCTGCCAATATAGTAATTAACTGAACAGAGTCTTGTCTACATTATTCCTCTGTTTTACTGCAGACTAGTATGTCATCTACTTACTGAATTACTGCACTCTTGAGTTCAATATTACCTAGATCCATCTTTAGGACCCTGTTAAAGATTGATGGGGACTCACAATACCCTTCAGGTAAACGAGTATGTTTTAGTCGTGTTTGCCTGAACGTAAAGGAAGTCAGATCTTGTGAGTCCTTGTGCAACGGGATCGAGAAAAAAACATTTTCAAATCGATCAACCGTAAAATAATTGGCTTCAATTGGGATACTACACAATATTGGCACAGGATTAGGAACTAAGAGAAACTCAGTTTCTACAATCTGATTAAGAGGCTGCAAGTCCTGGATAAATCTCCAAGACCCTCCTTTAGATTTTTTAATTGGATACACTACAGTATTGCACAAGGATTCCGATGGTACTAGGATTCCCTGATTCATCAGTGCTGAAATAGCATTAACTATGCCTTCATCTGCTTCTCGAGACATAAGGTACTGTTTTGCTTGTGGTAAGAGTGCTCCTTGCTTGCGTTTTATTTTAACCTCTCCTGTTCCCTTAAATAGGCCTACATCATATGGGCCCGTAGTCCAAAGGACACTTGGCACCTTTTCTAGGTCTTCCTGAAAGAACCCTGGTCGTTGCCGCACCAGCGCCATTCACTGTGGACTTCCCTCTTCTCAATCTTTATCCAGTATGTAATGCTTATAAAAATCTCTGAACATGTCTTTATCTGTTATGTTATTTAATCGGTATCCCTCCTCAAACACTATCACTGTCCTCCATGCTCTGCCTTTGTCATCTGCTCCATCAGGCATGTCTATTTCTCCTCTTCCTATAGCTGCTTCCAATTCTATGGGAATAGTCTGTCCTTCTTCCTCATCCATAGGTACTTGAGGTCTGAATAAGAACTCATCAGGTATTCTCACACTCTTCCCTACTAACCCAGGTAGCCATGTCAATAAAATGGTCACCCCATACATGAAGACTTCCGGATCTACCGGGACTCCTTGTAGAGGCACTTGCCCTGTAAATCCCAATATAAACTCTCCTACATTTAAGTAGCATATTCCTGGAGTCGAGCACACTATTCCTGATCAGTGAATAAAAATGTCATGTTGAGTTTCGTCATTTGATCTCTCCCCAAAATGTTAACTGGCATTTGTCACGAATATAGCAAGGGGACAGACATGTCGCATTCCCCTATAGAAATAGGTAGCTTATCAGTAAAAGGGCCTAAATATGTAGCTCCAGAGAACCCTTGAGCATTCACGGCAATACCTGACATTGGATATGTTCCCTCCCTTATACAAGAGCAAGTCGCCCCATTGTCTACGAGAAAAGAAAACGATTTGCCTTCTATCGTCACATTGACCGTTGGTTCCTTTTGGGGGTCTTGTGTTACTGATAGTACTGAACACATCAAGTCACTCTGTGAGCTGTCTTATTGAGAGTATAAATGCATCCCTGTTCCCGTAAAAGAGCTCCCTCTTGCCACAGTGACACCCCCTATTCTAGGTGTCAGTGTTTGCCCTGTGTTCACGTTCTGTTGTGCTTGCATAGGTGCTTGTTGCAATTGCCCTTGTGGTGGGTAAATTTGTTTCAGTCCCTGTTGTTGTGCCTGCTGTGCTTGCGGCACCTGTGCCTGATAAGATGTGTGATCCTGGGCAAAGCCCTCTCGTGCTTGCATGCTGTATGGTGGTGGATAAGCTACCCCCCTCTTGATGGTTGTCCATTCTGTTGCGGGAACCCTCAGTTTCTACATACACGCACAATATGTCCTAACATCCCACAATTCCAGTATACTGGGGATGGCCCTCTGTCAAACCCTGCGTGGGTATTCTGACTTCCATTCTGAGCATTCTGAAATCTGCCTTGAGCATTCTGAAATCTGCCTCCTCTTCCTCTGAAGCCTACACCTCTACCTCATGGCCGAAATCCATACCCACTTAGATCCATTGGGTGTGCATTATTCACCTTTGTCATACCCATTATGTCTTGGGTTCCCACTCCTTCTGTGCTTATCAATACTGCCCCTTCTATAGCAAACCCCTGAACTAACTTGGCTTCCTCAATTTTTCTGTTCTCATTTTTATTTTTGTTCTTCTCTTGTAATAACCGACAATGATGCAGAATAGTTGACTGTATCTCAGCCCCTGGCTTTGCTTCCATCCCGACTTGTTTTTTTATTTGTCCCTGTACCGCTTCTGGCAATCCCTGACACAAAAAATGATAAAATAGTGCCACTGTTTTTTCCCATGGTTCACGCGTTTCAAGCTGCCATGTGTCTTGAATATCCTGAATATAAGCAATAGGGTCTTCTTCTTATGATATGATATGATATGATATGATATGATATGATATGATATGATATGATTTGATATAATATGATATGGCATTTATAAAGCGCCTATACACAAGTGTTTCAAGGTGTGACGAGGCAGGGAATGGAACAGATGGAAGACAAAGACAATGATCTTACTAGGCCTAGTGACATTTTGATAGCGCAAGTGCAGGGGAAAAGTGCCCTGCGCAGGGGAGGATGGGCAAGTGCCATACAAGGGATCAAAAACAACAAGTAGTGCTGCCAGCAGGTGGCAAGTTTGAGGGTTAAGTGCAGACAGCAGGTGTCCAATAAGTGCAGGTAAGGGGTTTTTAGGGTTGCGGATACAGACCCAAGTGCAGGGTTTCCCAGGAGGCAGTGCGGGTGTGCAACTGGGAGGGCAGGGACCCGGGCCCAAATTCAAAGTGTAGCCAGGTGACCAGTGCAGTATCAGACAGGAGATCGGCAGGGCAGAGGTAGAGAGAAGGCAGAAGCAAAAATGAAGGTCTTTAGGTGCTTCCGGAACCGGAGATGGTTCTGCTCAAGTTTCATAGAAGCAGGGAGGCTGTTCCAGTGGGAGGCACCAGCCGAAGAAAGAGATCTACCCCCAACTCGTTGCTTGGAGAAGCGACTGACCCTGAGAGAGTTGGAGGTGGAGGAGTAAAGAGTTTGAGGAGGAAGATATTTCTGAAGAGAGAGTTGGAGGTACTGCAGTCTCAGGCCCCAGAAGGCCTTGTGGGCAATGCAAAGGGTCTTGCGCTTGATCCTTGCAGCCACTCAGTGCCAATGGAGGAATTTCAGGGCTGGGGAGATATGATCACTGGGCTTGAGGCCAATGACAAGTCTTGCAGTCCTGTTCTGGATGAGCTGTAGAGGACAGAAGAGTAGAGGTAGGCAGATTTGGAAAGAGGCTGTTGCAGTAGTCCAGCCTAGAGAGAACCAGAGCTCTGGAGACAGTGAGTTTCTGGGGAAAGGTGAGGAAAGGAAGAATACCTCTGAGCAGGTGCAATTGATAGTTTGACTTCCGAGAGACATCAGAGATGTGAGGATAGAAGGAGAGTGTGGAGTCGAAGATGACTCTGAGCTTCTTAGCCCCACAGGTAGGAGCAGGAAGAGGGCCAAGGGGGGCCAGCCAGAGAGTGACAGGAAAGGAAGTTGCAGGTGTGCCGATGAGGAGGATATCCATCTTAATTACATTAAGGCAGAGATCATTGGCGGCACACCACTCCTGGATTGCAGACAGACAGTCTGAGATGAGTGAGGGAGAAGAGGTGGCAGAGGGGAGCCTGAATACGAGCTCAGTCTCATCCTCATAGCACTGAATGTTGGAGCAGAGCAGCAATGCTGGGTATTGGTTGAAAAGCCAGGGAAAAAGATTAGTCCCTGGGGAACACTTCAGGTAGCGCATGAGCTAGAGGAGAGGAAGGACCCAAGTTGGACCTCGGAGGGTCGGTCTGAGAGGAAAGAGGTCAGCCAGTTCAGGGCCTGATCAGTGATACCCAGTTTATCAGTTGACCATATCAAAAGCAAAAGAGAGATTGAGTAAGATGAGGACAGATGGGTGATTAGCACCAAGGTTAGAGAGCAGGTCTTCACAGATGTTCAGGAGAGCAGTTTCCATGCTTCTGGCTGATCTGAAGCCAGACTGATGGTCATGGAGACAACCAACAGATTTAGTGTGAAGATTAAGCTGGGGGTTGTCCAGGCTTTCCTTCATTTTATGTGTCATAATTGCACTCATATCTGATGCACTGGGATACTGTACCCTGGGAACCCTCAAAACATCTGCCCTGTAATTATTAAATTTCCCTTCACCATGCGCTGTGTTTTGCGCTGTCACTCCCACCTATCCCACTCGTCTTCAAATGTCGTCAGCTCTCTCTCCAAGAATAGCTGCCAATATCCCTTTCAACTCTCCTATGGCCAGCGTGCTTCCTCCTGTCATTTTCTCTAATTCATTTATCCATTTCCCAGCCCTCAAAGTCAAACTAGGAAGCTTACATTTTAAGTTATACTTATCCATCCATTAGGCCATAGGATATATTGTGGTCTTGCTCCCCTCTTCTCTAACAAGGGGAACTGTGAGAGCCCCATCCCATAGCCGGATCCCACTATTTGTTTACCTAATGCAGGGGTAATCGTTCCTATTCGTCTCTGTGCTGGTAGCAACCTCAGCCTACTCACATGAGGTGGAGAATCTCCTCTCTCACTACAGGGTCGTCTTTGGGGAAGCTCAGGATATGGTAACGGATTTGGTGTCCTTTCCTTAGGATATTCCAGATCTGACCATCTTATAAGCTTCAAGTTGTCTTATGCTATTCGTCCTGATGCCCACGGGCCTGGTGTGCAAGATAAATAATAAAACGAACACACAAACAAACCTCTTCATCCATCTGTTCATTTCACAGGGGGGTGCATATGCCCTCTCCCTCTATCTCACAACCTGACTCTCTTTCCTCATCTGACATTGCTAAACCCCAACTGGTGTGACTATCATCTTCCTCTTCCCTATCTAAATTGAATCTGCTCAGGACAATGCTCTGCATTCATCATTAAACATGTTCGCCTCCTCATCCCGTGATTTAGGTATCAGGGATCGGCTACCGCGCCCTCGAGGTCCATACTCGGTATCCTGTCTCATTCGATGGTATATCTTATCAATCCTTTGTCCAATATTTTCAGCATCATATCTTTCATCTTCTAGTGCTACTCGGTATTTCTGGCATTACTTCTTTTATTGGGAGAATCTCTCTTGTTGTATTCCATCTTATTTCCTGGCTGGCCTCATTCGTTCAATAAGAACAAAACTAGCATCGAGATCTCATGACCATCTGTTCTGTCTTATTCTTTCATCCACATCCCTTTGCTCTCTTATGTCTCTTCTTACCCTCTCTTCTTCTTGGTTTCGTGCTTCCCTTCTCACTTCCTGTCTTCGTTCTTCTTCTTCTCTCCTTCTCTGTAATCTTTTGTCCTTCAAATTGTGTGCCTCTACTTCCTCTCTCTTTCCTTTTCTCCTATCTCTTTCTTCTATCTCTTTCTTTCTAGTGCCATACTTCCTTTGCTCCTTTGCCTGTTTTTCATATTTTTCTTTTTCTTCTCTATATATCTGTTGCAGTCAATCCCTGCTTTTTCTTCCTTGCTCATCCTCCCTTAATCTCTTTTCTTGTTCCCTTTCCTTCTTTTCTTGCTCATCTTTGTTTTCTCTTTGCCTAACCTCCTCAATGCTTTCCCATCTAACTTGAGTAACATCTGTCCTCCCATCCATTCATTCTGTATGAGCGTTACCTCATCTGCCTTATCCTTTTCTCCTTTCCATCTCTTAATTTCTCTGTCTATATCTGTCGATAGTTTCGATCTGTCACCTCTCTCTTCTTTATCTCATACAAACTTATAGGCATCTTCCTTCCTTTTGCTCTCTTCTGGACTGTCATTCCTACTGTAAGCAGGGGGTTCATAAATTGGATTACTCTACCCCGCCAATGCTTTTAATTCCTTTAAAGGGTAAACTCCTATCTCTTCTGTATCTACTCTCTTAATCTCTGACAAGGTAAGAGGAGCTGAGGACTCAATGCCCTCCCCTTTATACTGATTAAGCATCCACTCCTCTGGTGGCGGGTCCTCTTTCTACTCTTGGTACATTTTCCAAAGTTCTAAAACTGCCAGGCTTTCCTCTACCTTCTTTCTCGTGCATGCACCATGCACATATGTGGTCATGTGTTGTAATACTGCTTTTGACAATGATCCTCCTTGTTTCCATGGCATACATATTTTGCCTGCTGTACCCTTTACCCAATCTGCATTGTACTGTTTTTGTTTGGGCGCATGTCTTGCCAATGTTTTACAAAGGTGCATAAGAGGAGTGTCCTCTATAATGACATGTCACAATTGACTGTTGATACTTACCAGATCATTAATAAAAATCTAATCTATCTCAAGGCTTATTGCTCACCACTTTTTAATCTCAAAACAACAAATATGAGTAAGCATCATCAATCGCTGCTCAGTCCTCTTTTGTTTCAACCACCTATCTGTCTTCTGATTGGTGCCAATAGTTTACTACACCTTAACTCAAAACAACGTCACTTCCAACCTTCACAGCTTATTACCTCTCAAAACCTCAAACAACAAATAATACGCAAAATGATGATACAATACACATGAATAACCTCTGTGATCACCTTCACTTCTTTTATAACTCTCTATAGTAAGAGGTATACTTCCCACGCCTCTAAATATATTACCCTATACAGGGTTTAAGAAGTCACCTTGCACAGTCCTGACTGTGCATATTCTCTCTCTCTTATTATTCCGACTGGAATTTGAGATGTCTTTTTATATCTTCCTTGACTTACTTAGGTGTTCCTTTATCTACACAAACTTTCCCATTACCAAAATAACTCAATCCCTCCCCTTTATATAGGCATTTCCCTTAGTCAACTTACATTAATCAATCAACTCGAGGCCTTGGGTATCAACTCCTCCTCGAATCTGACCATTTCAACTTCCAACCACAGAGCGCCCGTGGAAACAGAGCAAGGATTTCTTCAAAGAGGGACCTGCACATCATCTCAGTTCTTCTTGCAAGTTTATTTCTATCCTCCGCTCTCCACAGGAAACTCCACGATCTTCCAACTAATGGCATAGAAAGCCTGATCATCCGAAACTCCGAAGTCAAACTTGTATGGATCTGGAAGCAGCCTCTGCTACCATATGAGCTTAAGGACGTTGGAAGGTGCATATGGTAATGGATGGGGTTACACCAGAAGAAGGTGTCCAAATAACCAGACGGACTCAAGAAGATGACAAGTTACGGTTTTATTAACAATTATCTAAAACAGCGAGGTTACAATGAACATCAACGGACGTACGCAAAGTCTCCCAATGATATCCACACAAAATACCATTCTTATACTCAATTATGCATCAGAGAGACGTCATACTGCATGGCAATAGTGAAAAATCTGTCAAGGGTTGGGATTGGTTAAGGGGAAACATCTAGATATACACTTATATAGGAGCTATGATTGCTATTGGCAGCCCGATATCAGGTGGACAACTTATGCCAACCTCTTAAAACATGTCATTTCAGAAAAATCAGATACACATTTTCTCATTGGTCTTACAAACTATAAGATCCTTCATTATACATACTAATAGAATTGGTTGGCATGTGTGTGCCATTTCTGGAAAATTCAGTTTATTTAGCACCATGTAGGCTCAGACCAAGGTGCAAGGAGAAAAGACATGAAGCTACCTCACCACACAACTAGCCTTGCATCTCTCATCACCCATGCCTTCTGCCAAGAAATGATCTTTGCACTTGGCCCTGTAGAGTATTCTCGTCTTTGGGAATGCACTTGAGTGAGGGCACTCACTATTGTGTCTGGAACTTAAAGTTCAAGCTCCATTTCCATCCTCGCTTACATGACAACAACACCATGATCTAGTCCATTTTGCAGCATTTAAATGCACTAAATGAATTAAAACTTGGCATCCCTTGCATTCTTTCTTACGCCTTAATGTTAGAAGATTCATCCTCCACACACTTGTTCATCTTCAGAGTAAATAGCTGTCCTTGATTCCCAGAATCTTGACTTCATGCCAGGCAGCCTCACCACGCAACTCCTTGAGCCTGCTATTCTGCAGCGACACAGCTTTTTATCCTCCCTTCATGGTTTCTGGCATACTTATTTCATGATGCCAATGTCCAGATTCTGTATAATGGCTGCTTCGCCTGCATTCGATTCACTACTCATAGCTAGCCTACACAATGACTTGATCTACCTTGCATTTCAGTGTCTGTACATTTATTGAACTTCAGTTTTCTGCAGCACCTTGTCTACGTGTCATCATCTTCTTTTACACTTGAGAGTTCACTAGATTCTTTACTTCGCCATTCGTTTTATTAGGATCCATACATTGTCTTCAATCAATACCTCAGCATGTTTTGCACACTTTTTATGATGTCACTAATTCATTTTCTTAGCTCTTTCTCATATTCCTTCAAGGAGTTCTTCCTGTAGGTTGTCATCACTTCGGGGGTACATTTGATACGGTTGTCACAATGGATATCTCCTTCCAAATACAATACTCCCTTTGGTATTGGCACAATATCTAGTGTCAGGCAAGGCACAGTCTCATGTCTCCAATACAGGGGATGTAGGGGGGCGAGATCTCCTACAGATGTATACCTCTGCTCCTCTGCACAAGTCATGGTCCTACGTAGCCTTTGTAGATCTGGTGCAGGCCTTCGATAGCATCAACAGGTCTCGGTTATAGACCAAACTTCCTAAATGGAATTGCCTGGTCAACCTTATGGAGCAATTGAAAGCCCCGCATACAGGGACAAGTGTGAGGCTCAAGTTGAACACTACAGGGTTGTTATCATAGGAGATAAACACTTTTAGAGGGCTTACACAAGGTTTTTCCCATAGCCCCAGGCTTTTCAACCTCTATATTTCAGACCTGGCTGAGAAATTAATCCAGGAGAAAAAAAAGCTCTCCACCAAAAGCTCAATTAGCTGGCTGCTTTATGCAGATGATTTAGTCCTGATGGACAAAACAGTGATTGCACACCAGCACCAGTTAAAGGAACTGGAAGAATATGTTGAATAAAATTAGCTGGTAATAAATACAGAGAAAAAGAAGATCATAGTTCTAGAAACAGCTCATAAAAAAAGCAAGGTTGCTGTTTTGCTGGTGCTTGGGGCCAACTTGGATTGAGCAGGTGCAGGTTTTCAAATAGTTGGGATTGAGTATTAACATACTTAAGATAGAGATTAACACTGACAAAACAAGGTGAAAATGTTGGCAAATCCGGCAAGGGCACTTGATAAAATATTCTGTCACAAGAACAAAAACAGAATCAGTTTCTGGGATCATATGCACTTTTCAGGGGTAGACGACTGTCTGTTTACCAATTATCAATTAGACAAAGTCTATATAACGTTTGATCCTCCTTGGGGCCATTAATGTCAATTTTTCTCCACTGTCCTGGCAGCCAGGTGTATAGGTTTAACTCATTACTTAAGTTTATTGATCTCCCCAGACACATGCATACTCAATTTTTATGGTTTACTATTTTCATGCTCTCCCATTAAAAGGTTGTGCTTGTGTCAATAGCAAATTATATTTATGCAAAATTGCTGCCACTGAATGGTACTCGGTATGAAATAGTGAGATTGGGCCACATTATAAGTTTGCCGGTCCGGTAACAACGGTACCGGTAAACTTGCCAGTGCCATTGTTGACGTGGAGAGGTAGTTACTGACAGGCCCATTGATAAGCACTCACCCTTGAAAACTAGTAATACAAGATAGCTGCACCATGCGAGGACAGAGTGCAGGATTCACATACTCCGGCAAGGATCAATAATCATGACTCAGTAAATTGGCAAAGGGAAGTCCGTTTAATGATACATGCATCAGCTTATGCAAATCACAGCATCACGAACACCTGCCTCACCCCGACTTCCTCGAACATTAGTCCAACAGCTTCTTTTATGGGCAAAATCTGTCATCATTGACATCTAATTCTACAAAAAATCATCATGCAATACAATTGGTTGGGAAAGGTAACTTAAGTGCTATAACTGTATATGGAAATAATACAAGTGGATTGGATAACTCTTATCGGGTGGGCGTCTACGCCCTTCCCTCTACACCACACGTGATTGACGTCACTACAAGTACAACGTCTCATTGGTTACAAATCATATAGGACCCTAGATTACATCGTCCCTTGTGATTGGGCAAGTTACACCCCTAAACATAAATCTCCATTTTAATTAGCAGCATGCAGAATAGACACCCAGGTGCCTAGTGTCCCAAGATTCACCCCGCCTACCTTCCATCAATCAGTGGTTTCGGGCTATGTGTCAATTAGTTGGCTGGGTATGGCCTTGGATCTGTAGTCTCTTATCAGGAAAAGTTATGGCACCCTCTTGTTCTGGATGACACCCTCTTGTTCTGGATGACATCAGGCGGTGGTACATCTTCGCGCCTGTCTGGTCACATGTTGGTCCACCGTGAATCTGCTTCAGTTTCCAACCTTTTGTGCATTTAATTCTGTATGCGCTTAGCCACCTGTATGGGCCTCTCTTATCTTGACCTTCACGGGCGGGCTGGCATGCTCTGAAGTTGGAGCCTTGTGAGCTCATGCTCACCTCCCCTTCTCTGGTTGACCTCGATTTCCCTGGCATGAGCCATCCTTTGTTAAGTTTCGATCCCGCTCCTTTCTTCAGCTTGGGCCTGGATATGAAACTTGGCCAGTCAGGCCTTGGCCGCCTGGGAGTACTTCTGTTTATACAAAATGGAGTTGCACGTGTACATTGTGCTGTATTGAGGTAGATGTATACAGTCGGCGCTTGCCGCTCTAACTTCTACTAAGCATTGCAAGCAGAATCGATTACTTAGCACCTTGCGTTTCAAGTTAATTTACACATGTTCAATAAGGTGGTTGCTTCCATCTTGTCTCATGGCACCATTCTCATATGTTTTTCACAGTGTCTCTCCTCTTTGTCCTTTACAATTATCCTCACAGTTGTCAGTACTGGCATGCATGCTTTCAGTACTCCTTCAGTTCGTTCTTGGAGCTGCTCTGGTCCTTGTTTCATCTCCACTGGCCTTCCATTATGGCTTTTGGAGTCTCTTCATGGACCGTGTGTAGGCATTCCTCCTCGTTCCGTATCAACGGCTGGTATGGTTGTCTGATTGGGTACCGTGCTGCCCAGGGTTGCCTGGTTATGGGCATTTCAATAGGTATTGATCTTCTAATGTACACAGGGCAGAGGCCCATTGCAGCCCTTTGTTGGTTCAGCTGCTCCTCGTACGTCACATACCTTGGCGAGTACTTTACTGGCACCTCGAAGCGAGGGGCAGAGGTGCAGGCCAGGTCTGGGGTCTCCTCTACACTCCCCCCTCTGGTCGGTTCATCAACCACTCCTGCTTCCTCCTTTATATTTAGTTTCTTTGATTCCTCAGCTTCTTGCTCATCGGCTCCTGGGTTTACACAAGATGGCGTGAATGTATGCAATTTGGGTGTCCATATCTTTATCACTCCTTTCAAACTTCCTGCTGTTCTCACATGCTCATCTTTGTTCCAGGTCATCAATTGGCCTTGTCCATTTGGACTGCAGTAAATCCATTTGCCTTCATACCTTCTTCGTTTCTTGGGATAAGTGAATTTTGTTCCCTCTGGTGCAAATTCACTGGCCTTCATGAAGTCCTTTATCTCCTCATCTGTCAGGTCTCTGGGCTTCCAGCCTGGCTCGACATCGACCATCATTTTCATCCCAATGGCTCTCTTTGCAGTTTTCTGGCATTGAGTGATGATTATCTTGATAACACAGAATCCTAGCAGGACCATGGCTAGCAAGGCTCCCAGGAACTTGAATATATCAGCCATCCATAGCGGGACCCCTTTTCCCAAACCAACTGTCATCATCCACTTCGTCCGTTTCATCAGTCATCTGGTTCCATTTTCCTCATCATGCGTGAGGGTTTCATTTTACTCATCATGCGATGGTATAAATGTGCAACATGATTCTCCGATTTTTGCACAAACACCTCCATCCATTGCTGTGATCATGTCAAGCACATGTCTGTTCTGGAGGGTCATCAGTCTAACCGCTCAGCTCTTCTTTGATCGCATTGAATCCTTTTATTGTGGTGTTGATTGTCTGCAGTAACTCCCATCTGGTTATCTGAAACCATTTAGCATTCACTCCAATTTGGATGTGTGGCAGGAGCATTGTGGTGAATACTGTTGAAGTGAGGTGAACAGCCTGTGTTCGTATGGAATCGCATAGAATGCTTCTTCTGATTTGGCAGAAAAGTAGTTTTCTCTCTTCATTCTGGATATCAGCTCTGAGGATCTCCTCCTTTCCAGATAAGCATCTGCTTTCAGGAAGCTGTCCAGTTTCAGATTGTTTTTTGGAATCACCAGTGTGTGAACATGGACATTGACCAATCTACATATGCCCCCCCCCCAATTTTTTGGCAGTCTTATGTATGCTTTGGATCCACACTCCCAATAGTGGTGATCAGGACTGCGGTTCCTTGTGCCATTCCTGGTGCCTCATATATTCGTCCACAGTTTTGATTCTCCCCCATTTTCCTTGTGCCATTACTTCTGAAGCACAGTTTCGGGTTCTCCAATGGTACTATTTGCAGGGGCCCTCCCCTGTCTTCGACCCATGTTAACAGCTTCAACAACTTCGGCCATAGAGGTTTACATAACCTCTGTGAGTTTTCTATTGCTTCCTTGCAGGTTCCAAGGACCTTCCAAGCTCGGCAGATTACGACTCCTTCCTCCCATCCGTTAGGGGAAACTACTGATCCCCAGATCTGCATTTGTCCCCAGTTCCTCCATATTTGAGCTTCTTCTGCCGTTTTTCCTTGGACGTTCAGTCTTGAGTTTATTTCCCACCTTATTCCTGATCCTTTGACATCAGGGTTTTCATATCTAATAACGTGATTCTTGGTGTGCGCCCTGTTTCTTGTTTTGATGTCCTGGACAAACCCGTCTTCATCAGGGTAGTCCTTTTCGTTGGCCCATATCAATGAGGCATCTCTTCCCATGAATTGTCCTCTGGTGTTGCACATAGCTACGTGTGACATACAGTGTGCTGTGGGGACGTCTACTTCTACAGCCACGAAGATCTTGGACTTTCCCATGCTGTATGGCAGGAGTGCACAGACGAAACATTCTCTTTCTGATTGCCTTGTCCAACTTCCTTCATGTGCTGGTACCATATTTTGTTTCCAAGATGGGCTGTGCTGTCCAAGTAGTCGTTTAGTTCATTGTCCATTTCATATGGGCTTCTCTTGATTCTTAACGTTGTTCTGTAGTTGGCCATCACTATGTCTCTGAATGCGTCTGTACTGCTCTTTCGTTCAGGTAGTTTCTCGGGTATTATCCTTGGAGGGGCAGGTTTCATTTCCTGCCCTGCAGTAACAGGGGGAGGTTTTGTGTTTCTTTTCCTTCCCTCGTGCATTCTTTTGTAGATTTCCTCACACCACATCTGGCTTACCATTCTTCCGACACGCGGCAGTGTCGTAGGCTCGGTAGTTGCTTCTAACATTGGAGCTGGTGTGTTCGCTGTCATAGTTGTGGTAGTTGTCTTGCTCAGCTCCTCATGTAGTTCCTTTGCTCTTTGTATGAGTGGTAACACATACTCAGCTATTGCATGTGTTTTCTCAGTGAGTTCTTTCGTTGCTTCCTTTGTTCTATCGAGTGATTTTGCTATTTCACTTCGGTTTGGTTTCTCGCGTTGCTCCCTGCCTTCTGGAGCTGCTTGTTCCACAGGTGATTTTTCTCTTTCAGTTGGTTTAGCCTGCGGGTTTGTAGCCATTGACACTTGCCCTTGTTCATGTGCACTCAGTGTATGGGTGCGTGCCGTGGACAGTGCCATGTTATCATTCATTCCATGCTGACCCTGTCTCCAGCTTTTCTCGTCATTCATACTTTCAGGTGCATCCATATCACTGCTAATTAAATTCAACTGTAAATCATTTGCTTTATAATCAATTTGTCTTGGAACAGAGATGACAATATAAGGTTTGGGTGCCTTTGTGGGGCTCAGACGCTCATTACCTGGTGGATGCACGGACATTGGGATGCTTCGTACACCAATAAAAAACGCAGTTCTGATCGTTAACGACAAAAATACTACAATAATCACTATACATATACATATGATTGCCTTAAAGGACAGTTTGCAGCACCTCCTTCTAGGAAAGCGGGGGCGCCCATCCACTGGTGGCACAACTAAATTACTGTTCTGGGCCCCCATCTCAAACAAGTCCATAGTCAATAGTTTATTTCTTTTCTTATCTTGATTTCATTACTTAAAAAGTTCAGCAAACACTAAAGTGACGGGTGCAGTTTAATGTCCCCCCTCTTGCGAGTGATGACGGTAGTCTCTAGTTATGGAGTACAGATCCTTTGCTAGACTATGGAAAAAGGTTAGACTACCGTTTTTAGCACATCACATTCTTCCTGCATTTGTGTATACAACGCATTCCCAGGGCACCTTCCCAATTCGTCTTGGCCCTGAGGACTTGCAGGAATTTGTCTGCAGTGACACCATAAAAATGGATTTGTTACACATCACGCATAGATAAACCATTGAAAAAAAATAAAAAAATAAATAAAAGTGAACATATGAGGAGGTAGGAAAAAATAAGAAAAAGTTTGAAAACGGTAAACACGGCACTGAAGTTCATGCCGCTGTTCCTTTCACTTGGTTGTTCGAGGTCGAGTTGAGGAACAGTCTCTCTCTTCCACATTTACTCCACTGCGGAATGATAATGCACAAAATAGGGAAAAATAAGAAAATAGGAAAAGACGTTCAAGATGTAGTTATCCCCTTTCGATATGTTCTACGTTGGAAGCATGAAGAACTGTGTCTTTGTTTCTTTGCTCTGCCCTCGGCTGGGGATTCTAAAGGGTTTTATCTTGGATCTCTCCTTTCTAAGGCTCGCCTCAGCAGCGGATGTCCATAATTGCTTCTTAATTGTGATGCAATAGCTCTTAGGAGCCTTTTTAGTTGGGCATTCTTTGCTGGATCATTAAGAAAAGTGGGCACATCAATGTTGCGGGGTCTGCCCACTAGTTCTGGAAAGTTTTCAATGAGATGAAAGAAAACGTGAAAAGCATACCGACTGTCTTCCGATGTTAATGACATTTGTCTGGTTCTTTGGCTCTAGATTCACAGGCCTTCTCTCGCAGTGTGTTTCAGTTTTTTTTTTTTCCTCTTCGATCTGTCCCTCGTCAGCTAGTCTCACTGAAATCTCCTCAGGAATTCTCGCTGGAAATTGGACAGCTCCACCTGGAGCATAATGCCTTGGAGGAGTGCGCCCATGTGTGGGGCGTTGGCCGGATTCCTAAGAAAGGTGATGACGTCAACATCTGCAGGTCTCCCCACCATTTCCGGATAGTCTGTTACTACTCGAAATAAAACATTGTGTGCCAGCCGTGTATCCTCAGGTGATAGGGGCATTTGCCTTGTTTGCTGGGTCCTAATCACAGTCCCTTCTTTTGATGCGAACAAGTTTTGCACTTTCCTGCTGCGTGAGTTGCAACCACGTGGTTCAGCTTGTACCAAACTTGGTTGAGGAAGTAATTGTTTTTTGGATCTCTAATGAATGTCAATGGATCTGAAGTTCTCCCGATAAGTCCTGGACATTCTTCGATGATGGGGAAGAACAAAGTATATGTGATCTCGTCAATGATTACTTGAGGTGGGAGCATTGGTCTTTGAGTCACTGTGCTCAGGCAACTCGGCAAAGACCTCTGCGATGACAGTCAATAGTTGCCAGATAAACTTCTTGTTTGCAGGGTCTTGAATGAATTCAGTATCGCTGGCTTCTCTGCCTATAAGTGAAGGGTAGGACAGTGCCACCAGTTGGAAGTAGGTTAGCACATCCCACGTGAGGCTTCTGCTGGGATGAACCATACATCCATGAACAAAGTCTTGATCTTACTTTTACTTATTATCAGATTCTTAGGTTTTAAATGCTTTGTGTGGCTTTCAATGTTCATGAGATATGAGTACGTGATTTTCTTCCTTTACCCTGCACCTTTGGCTGCACATAGTGTTTGCTTGCTTACTATTGTCTCTTTTAGTGTATACGAAAAAGTTCAGTGGCAGGCACAATTTTCACAATAGTTCTTTTGTTGGCTATACTGATTTGTTTGTGTAATTGTTCTTTTGACACGTTTCACTTGGCTCGAGGAAATGTCTTGTTTTATGAGTCTCACTTTCCTAACGTTCTCGTTACTTGTCTGCTCATGCGTCCTTCTTCCTCGCCATAGATCTTTTCTGCTCGTGCTAAGGTTCTCCCTCCTTATCTGTAGGTTCTTCGTCACTGGGTGCAGCAGGAGTGCCCTCTCCTATGAATAGCTTGATGTCGTTCATGAAAATCCAGGCTCTTCGGCCCACAAGCTTGACAGCAGACGGGGTGCAGTCCTCTACGATGAAGGGGCCGTTAAACCTCGGTTCATCCCATTTTTTTCTCGTAAAGTTCTTCACAAGAACTATGTCTCCAGGGAAGAAAAGGGGTGCGCCAAGGCTGAGGGCTGCACCTGCATCAGCATTGTCTGTTGTGGTTTGTGCTGTGCTGTCCCCTTTCCGCCGTCGCTGCAGCTGGCCTGAAATGATAGAGGTGCTGGCTATGCGACAGTCTAGGTACGCTTTCATCTCATCTCCCAGAACCTCCCTAGTTGACTGGGCATCACATCTAGCTCTGTCTCGGAGGGTAAGAGGGGTCCTCATCCTTCTCCCAGTGACTATTTCGTGCGGCGTACGATGATGGTCGGAGCCTGGTTGGTTCCGAAGTGCATACAATGCCAGTGGTAGGCAGTGCATCCACCCCTTTCTTAATGTGAGTTTCAACTTGGCAATCCTTTCCTTAAGCAAGCCGTTGATTCGTTCACATATCCCATTTCCCTCTGGGTGATACGCCGACGAAAACTTATGCTTTATACCCAGCAACAAGCTAATCTGTTCGAACACTGCATTCACGAAATGAGGCACATTGTCTGATCTCATAACCTCACACACCTCCCATCTAGGGAAGACCTCCCTCACCAAGAATTTGGCAGCACAGGCGGCATCGGGGCGTTTACAGGGACCTGCTTCTATCCACCTGGAGAAGGGACACACCACCACAAGTAAATACCCGTACCCATTACACACCTGGATCATATCGACATAATCAATATGTAGGTGCTGGAAAGGTCCATTCAGTCTGGGGATGACTCCTCTCACTACTTTCAATGTGTGCCCAGAAGTGAATTGCTGGCAGATAATACAGTTTACCATAAAGAATGCAACATGCTCTCCTAAATTCGGTGTAAACCAGTCTTCGGCAAGTGTTGCGGCAAGATTTTCCTTAGTCATATGCATTGGGTAATGGAGCTGTTCTAGAGCTATTTTTAGGAGGGCGACAGGCATTACTGGTTTACCAGTGCTGTCTTGCCTCCACAATCCTTCTGAGGGGTTTAAGGAACACCCTCAATGCTTCCATAGATTTTTCTCCTCCTGAGGTACCTCCCCCTGGAGCTCCATTAGCTGAGTCTGTCTCATATTGCTGTAGGGTTCTGGTGTGGCTCGCGCTACCATCATACGCTCATGGGTACGTGCCACATCCACGTCCATGATTGTTTCAGTTTTGGATGCCATGCGCTTAGCTTCCGTGTCCGCTTTATGATTTCCACGTGACACGAAATCTGTCCCTTTGGTATGAGCGGCGCATTTCACGACTGCTATGCCCACTTGGAGCTGTAGTGCTTTTATCAGCCTGTCCAATAAGGCTGCGTGTTGCACTGGCGTGCCGTCTTCTCGGAGGTAGCCCCTCCTTTTCCAGCACGCTAATCCTGCGTGCACTTTTGACATCACATAGGCGGAGTCACTGTATACTGTTACTTCCTGGTCAGCATGATTCTCAATGGTGAGTATCAGTGCCACTAGCTCTGCAGCCTGTGCCAAATAATGGGATGGTATTCGTGCACTGACAAGTACTCCGAACTCCCCACTCGCTATGTGTTTGATCACGGCCACGCCTGTATATCTTTGTCTGTCTTCTTGGTCGATTCTTGAAGACCCGTCAATAAAGACGATCTCCCCACCTGCCAGGGCATTTTCCTTTACCCTGGGGTATTCATCATAAAATTCCTCATAGTTTGCACAGTCATGCACAGGTTCTCCCTCTGTGACTGGCTCAGCTATAAACATGGCAGGGTTTACAGTTTTGCATTGCGCTATTTTGATCAATGGATTAGAGATAATCACCTCGTAGGCTGATGCTCTCTGAAAAGTCAGCGTGCCCTTTGGCTTTTCCAGTATGGCAAATAGCGAGTGCCCATCACAATGGATGACGCCTTCTCAATGGCGAACACGGCAGCAGCTAGGTTTTGTTCGCATGGGAAGTGGCCCTTCATTACTGGGTCCAAACTCCAGCTGTAATATGCTAGGGGTTTATATCCCAATGACGTTCGCTACGCGAGCACTGCCATCATAAATTTGCCATCAGTATAAGAAAACAAATAGAATTCCTCAGCATAATTAGGAATCCCGAGAACTGGGGCCTTACAAATTGCCCCCTTGAGTTCGGTAAACCCCTTCTCCATATCTTCATTCCATTCAATTTCTTCCCTCATCACCTGGCCCTTTTTAAGGGCCTGCAGCAAGGGCTTGGTATATGAGCTGTAGTCGAAGACCCATGCTCTGACATAGTTGCACAGGCCTAAGAAGCTTTGCATTTGTTTTATTGTGCGCGGCTTGGCTGTGTTCAACCTTTCTGGGGTTACCTTTTTCCCCTCATGTGAGATCAGTTGCCCTATGTACAACACCTCCCGTTGGCAGTACTGCAACTTGTCGTTGTCCACTTTGCATCCCTTCTCAGCCAGTATAGTTAATAGCTGGACTGAGTCATGGCGACATTGCTCTTCAGTGATGCTGCAGATTAGAATGTCATCTACATACTGCAAAACAACACTGTCCACCGCAATATTGCTTAGGTCCATTTGCAGGACTCTGTTGAAAATAGATGGAGACTCGCAATACCCCTGTGGAAGCCTGGTACTTTTCAGGCGCATTTGTCTGAAAGTAAATGACGTCAGGTCTTGTGAGTCACATTTTGCCTCAGTGGGTATGTTACACAAAATTGTGGATGGATTCAGACTAAAGGGAACTCGGCTTCGACTATGTCGTTTAGGTCACGTAAATCCTGGATTAAACGCCAGGACCCTCCCTTTGATTTCTTGACAGGATAAATCACTGTGTTGCAGGGTGATTCCGATGTCACTAGAATGCCCTACTCCATCATGGCGGAGATTGTCTTTGCAATCCCTTCATCTGCTTCTCTGGACATGGAATATTGTCGCGCCCGTGGCAGAATTGCTCCTGGTTTCGTTTTAATTTTTACTTCGCCGGCTCCCTTCAGGAGACCTACGTCATAGGGCCCTGTAGTCCATACTTTGGCCGGCACTAGGGCCATGTCGTTATCAAAGTACTCTGGGCGTACTAACGCTAACATCATCTTCTGTGGTACCTCTCGCCTGATCATTTTTACCCAAAATATGAGACTCACTTGCACCCGTGTCTCTTCTAGGTCAGTGTGTTCTTCGAACAGATCGTCATCGGTGACGTCAGTCACTCGATACCCTTCTTCGATGGCGACAATCGCACACCAAGGTCTACCCTCGTCATGACATCCTTCAACCAATACTACCTTTCCTCGCACCGCGGCGGATTGGATCATTAAGGGAAACACCTGTCCCTCCTCTTCGTGCATGGGTATTCTTGGCCTGAATAGAAACTCATCAGGGGTTCTCATAGTCTTGTCTGCGAGGCCTGGCAATCCTGCCAAGAGCACTCGTACTCCATATGCGAAAACTTCTGGTTCCAACGTTACAGCTCTCATGGCTGCACGTCCAGAGTATGCTCTGATCATTTTGCATATGTTTGAATAATGCATTCCTGGGGTGGAGCACACTATGCCATCTTCAGTGAACGAGATGGTCATATTCAACTTCGTCATCAACTCCCGACCCATGATATTCACCGGGGACTGACGCGAATACAATAAAGGTACATTCATGTTGCACTCTCCCACTGAGACTGGGAGTGCATCAGTAAAGGGAACTCTGCTATGAGCTCCAGTAAAACTCTGGGTGTCTATTGCCTCGCCGGACAAGGAGACCTTGCCTTCTCGTATGCACGAGCGCGTTGCACCTGTGTCAACTAAGAAGGAATATTCTTTCCCCCCTATGGTGACATTTACCCTACGTTCCCTCTTAGGGTCTGGTGTCACTGATAGGATAGAAGGCATCAGAAATCCCTGTGAGCCGTCCTATTTCATGTATAGGTTCGGGCCACTGTATACCTCTGGGTTACCCCCACTAGTGTTAGTGCTCTCAGCCACTTGCGTCAGTGTCTGCTGGGGTTGTCCCTGTGGTACATTCCCCATGTTCAATGGTTGGACCACTTGCTGTGCACCTTGTTCCAAGCCAGCTGCCTGCTGCTGCACGGTAAAGATTTTGGCATTGCCCTGTTGTAGGGTAGCAGGTTTATTCACCGTGCCTGCCCCCATCCCTTGATTGTTCTTCCACATGCCTTGGCTTCTGCACATGCGTGCCACATGTCCTGTCACTCCACACAGCCAACACACTGGTGGTGGTCGGGCCATCTGTCCATCTGGCATAGCTGGACTGCCCATTGGTGCGCTCTGGATACCACCTTGAACATTTTGAAAACCTCCTTGGTTACCTCTAAAGCCTCCCCGATTACCCTGCCATCCTCTTCCTCCAAATCCCCTTCCTCTCGGATAATATCCCGTGTTGCGCTGATTATTTTGCAGCGGGTTAGTGGCACATTGCGCACATGAATCGGCTGGGCTTGTTAGCATGGCTCCCTTGAGCGCATACTTCGAGAGCTTCCTTTGCACTAGCTTCGCCTCCTCTCCCTTACGCGTTGCCTCTTTCTTTCGATTCTTTTTTTGCAACAGCCTACAATAATGGGCAATTGTCAACTGGATTTCGGCCCACGGTTTAGCTTCTATTCCTACCAATTTTTTTGTTGTTTTTGTACCGGTTCTGGTAACCCTTGGCACAGTATATGATAGAATACAGGGATAGATTTTGTTCAAGACTCATGCGTTTCAAGCACCCACGTGTCTTGAAAATTCTGGATATAAAGCAACGGATCCTCCGACTCCTTCATTTTTCGAGTCATTATAGCTCCAATATCAGATGTGTCTGGATATAGTGTATGTAGCGCTTTCCATACTGCTGCTCTACAGTTATTAAACGGTATTCCGTCATGAGAGGTGTTAGTTATGGTTACCCTAGGGTAGCCTGCCCTTTTCCACACATCTTCTGCTCTTTCTCCGAGTATAGCAATTAGGAGACCCTTGATGTCCCCTATGGCTAGGGTGACTCCCCCCGTCATTTTTTCTAGCTCATGTATCCACTTCCTGGCTCCCGAGGTCCACATTGGAAGCTTATTTTTGAGATTCTCTCGGTCCATGTGTGGCCATGGAATATATTGCGGTCTTGCTCCCCCTTTTTCTAGCAGGGGGAATTGGAATGTGCAATCCTCCATTTCATTTTCTTTACCTCCTCGGTCTCTTGCTGGGGTGGCGTTCCCACCTTGCTTTCTACCTGGCAGTGCCCTTAACCTATCTGTATAGGCAGGTACTGATGCCCCCCTCTGACCGTGGGGTGTTTCTTCATGCCGGCTGGACTGTCCAGCGGACTTCGGTGTCCTATTTATGGACCCGCTCGTGTCTAACCATTGTACCTCTCGGTTCCCTGGGAGCCGCTTTTCACATCGTCTACCTTCGTCATACATCACTTCCTCCGCTTCCCCATCTGAGTCAGACTCTGAATACTCCCAGTTCGCACAGCTTCTAACATCATCTTCATTCTGCCCAACTTCTAGTCTATCTAGGGAACGTCCCCTACTCTCACTACTTCGGGTGACATCCTTAGTATTGTATAACTGAGTGCTCTCTAAGCGCTCACCTTCCCTTCATTCTTGGGAGATTCGTTCCAGTCCCATTTCACCATATATTTTATCAATCACTTCCCCGATGCTTCTGGTGTCGAAGTCATCATCAATAATTGTCCCGCTTGTACCTGGTACTGCATCATTTGCTGGAAAGAACTCTTCTATGTCTTCCCAGTCTACAACAGGATTGGGTTTTTTCACTTCCCGCTGCAAATATTCTAAATCGCGCGCCCTTTGCCTGCGCTTACGCTCTGCTTCCTCATCCATTTCTCTCTGCTTCTTTGCCTCCTCTCTAGCCTTATCTACTTCCCTCATTCATTCGTTTCTACGTTCTTTTGTCCTTCTACTTTCCTCATCTTCTCTCTTCTTCACTTTCCTTTTGTGCACCCTCCTTTCTTCCTCCAACTTTAGCATGTTCTGCCTGCACCGATCATAGGCTGCGTATTGCGTGCGACTGAGCGGTATACCCTGCTCTTCGCGATATAGTTGATCTCGCCTCAACCTATCCTTTTTTCTTGCCCTCTCGTCTCTCATAGCCATTTCTTTCTTGTTTTCCTTACTTTGCGCCTCAACAGACCGTTCACTCGGCCTTGCGTCATCACTTCCTTTTCCATCTAATTTCAATAGTATCTGCCCTCCCATCCATTCGTCCTTTGCAAATGTTACCTCATCAGTTCCTTTCCGCTTCTTTCCCTCTCTCTCTCTCTATCCAGAGGTGTGCTCGTTTGTGACTGGCCCTTTCTTTCTTCATCTCGCTTCTCTTTGTCCCATGGGATCGTGGAGGCGAGTCAATTTCCTGTTCCTTCTCTTTCGTCTCGTCACTGCTACACGCAGGTGACTCGTATGCAAGGTTGCTATAACCTGTGGCTGCTTTAAATTCTTGTAGTGGGCAGAGGCCTTCCGACTTACTTCCCCCAACAACTAGTTCCGGCGGGGCAGGTGGCGCGGTAGGCGTCTCACCCCCCTCCGTACATACATTTAATATCCCGTCTGCGGGAGGTTCTTCTTCCTTTACTTGTTCAAACATTTTCCAAAGCTCGAGAATGGCAAGGCGTTTCTCGAGTTTCTTCCCGCTATATGTGGCATGTAGGAACGTGGTCATGTCCTGTAAGACAGCCTTAGACAATGACCCATTCTGGGGCCACGGCATAAACATTTCATTTGCGGTGCCCTTAACCCACTCCTGGCTGTATTTCTTCAGCTTTGCTGCATGTTTTGGCAATTGCTTGCACAAGTGTGCAAGTGGGGTCATTTCTTCCATTCTCACCTTCATCACCAACAATAATCGCACAGTGTTCCAATGTTAGGCTATTATGAGCGAGCACCACATACGCAAGCTCCAATCCAAGATTTCTGCAATTTTATAGCAACAATTCTACTCAAAACGAATCAATTCAGTGGCGATTCCCTCTCATTTACAGAATCGCGTAAAGCAAAAATGCTTTGCCATTAATTTGATAACAAAATTATTCCACATTCAGCATACACAGGACATATATGACAGAAGCTTGACAGACTAGACAGACACCAGCTGGTCATACATATACCTGCCTTCTAATTAATACCCCGACATGGGATTTGAACTACCCCTTTATGATGTCTTTAAACGTCATCGTAGCCTAGCGTCCCCCTCTCTGTGGGCTCTGGGTTCAAGTTCCTTCTGACCACTCTTTAAAGCGCAGGAACAAGGCGAATTTTACAGTTTTTCTCTCAGGTGCCCCCCCGGTATTCCTTACAGTTTTTAATCTCGGGTGCCCCCCCGGTATTCCTTAGCCCAGTTCCTTCAGGTGACCAGGTCTTTTACCCCCTATATATATATACAGTCTTTTCTGCTTCTAGCTGTATTATTTTTTCTCCGCCACCCACCGTTACCTTTCCCTTCTTACTCTAAGGCCTATAAGGCCTTTGCCAGGATAACGTGTTTCATTGTTTCACTCACCAATCGACTCTTTTCCTCTCTGGAACTTCAGGATCACCGCCCCTTCCTCTTCCTGCTTTTAAGGTTTTTCGTCCGATCCGCTGCCCGTGGGAATGAGAAGGGTTATGCTTGGAAAGGCGGGTCCTTCAGACTCACAGCAGAATTTTTGGGAATGATTACACTATCATTGTCCACGTGGAGCTTCTCAGCCTACTCAGCCGGAATGGCGAGAGGACTCGTGATGTAACCGAAGGCCCAGAGTTACTTTGTGCCGTCGGTTTAAAGGTGTCTTACAACTATATTAATCGATTATCAATAATCGATGGCCGTAACCATCCTCACGCTACCAAGTGTTGATGAGGGGAAGTAATTACTGATGGGTCCATTGGTCAGCACTCACCCTCGAAAACTAGTAATACAAGATAGCTGCACCATGCGAGGACAGAGTGCAGGATTCACATACTCTGGCAAGGATCAATAATCAGGACTCAGTAAATTGGCAAAGGGAAGTCTGTTTAATGATACATACATCAGCTTATGGAAATCAGCATCATCACGAACACCTGCCTCACCCCGACTTCCTCGAACATTAGTCCAACAGCCTCTTTTATGGGCAAAATCTGTCATCATTGATGTCTAATTCTACAAAAAATCATCATGCAATACAATTGGTTGGGAAAGGTAACTTAAGTATAGGTGCTATAACTGTATATGGAAATAATGATAGTGGATTGAATAACTCTTATCGGGTGGGTGTCTACGCCCTTCCCTCTACGCCACACGTGATTGACGTCACTACAGGTACGACGTCTCATTGGTTACAATGTCTATAGGACCCTAGATTACATGGGGCCTCATTACGACCCTGGCGGAAATCGAAAAACGATGGCGGAAATGCAATACCGCCATCGAATAGCGCTCGGTGCGATTATGACCCGTCACCGTAAAGTACGATGCCATTAGCGACACCGTAGTGAACGCCAACGCTAACTGCACCAAGTACGCGCGCGCGCGCCATGCCAAACCGTAATTAGCACCATGGCGCAAGGGTACGCGAATTCCGACCCTAGCGGACATGTACTTAACGCCATCAAGAACGGCGGAAAGTACCATTCCGCCATGGTGAGAAGTACGGCATCGCGAATCAACCGTAAACGGCCCCACTGAGTGCCTGTACACCGCTCCCTGGCCACATAGTACAACTCCCCGTAGGTGCAACGAAGTCACAATGCAACCAGTGAAATGTACAAGTCACCCATGCATGCCAACGAACAAAAGAATCACAAGAGGGGCCAATGGGAGCTGCAGGGCACAGATGGCACGAATACAGAAGCTATTCCAATGGACATGACCTCAGTCTCCCACCAAGAAACGCACGCAAACACAGGCACCTGTGACCAGCAATATTCCGATAATCACATCATTCCACCAATCCACCTGGCTGACCGGCATCTGTCACACAAAACCTAATCCCCCGCCCCTGAGCATGACATCATTCAAACAGTCATATTGGCAGCCCTCACCCCTGACCTCACTGGGCTTCGTAGGCAAACGCGCCCAGCACAGTACCACGCAACTATACTCCGAAGCTGGAACCCAATGCAGATCTCCTCACAATACATCGCTCCCCAAATAGGAATATGCCACATCACTTGCAAAGAAGAACGCTACACGGCCCATATCAGAATAGAAATTTAATGCACAACAAATTCACCAAGCCCATACAGCCATTAGGCCATGAACTCCAAAACACATTTCACCATTGTGGGCTGCATCGGCAATAAATGACCAGCTACTTCTTGTGTGACGCCCTGTTCCTTCATGGTACACAGGGGCTACATTCTCGTACGAAAAGGCAACATGGAAGCGCCTAGAACCGCAGTGCCGTCCCAATAGGGAGGCACTAGTCCAGCTGAAAGGCCGAAATGTTGCTCCGAGCCACTAGTACTGCGTAAGGGCATGTGGCCCATTGGCGATCGTCCCATAAGATCGTAATGCTGCTCCACTGATTAACACGAAGCAGCAGGTGTCGGGAGTAAAACCCATCTGCAGGAGTGGCATACAGATGGCAGTGGCAAAAGGGGTGGAGATACCTGTCAACCAAAAGAAAAGAAAAAGAATAGAATGGCCATCAGAACTACATTCGAACAACTCACTTCAATGATCACACTAAATCCACAGCCATATGCATGCTAGCCCACTCCAAAGGATCATCACCACCCAAAAACCACTTGCGAATCATAACTATCTATATCGAGGTGAAAACACTATCACAAACGAGTGTACCTGTGCATGCGTCTGTTAAAACAGAATCCATCTGATGGGATTGGTAACGTGCATAGACACAAGTGTCTGAAGGCGCGTCGAGACAGGGAGGGCTCAACAAGGTCAGATAGACGATGGTCCCACTATGGCAGCCCTGCATCACATAGCGCAGGGGAGGCGGATAGATTCCAAGAATCCCTGTACATGGCAAACTCTGTATCAAATCATCTGTCCATGCATCCATACATCATTCCCTCATCCCGGAATGAAAACGCCTGTTTCCATACTCACATGACATGTGAAATTTCCATTGAGTCTGTGCGTTATGCAGCCTGCAAAATCCACTGTGCCCCAGCCCGTAATTCCAGTGTTGTGAAGTAACATGTATTTGGGAACGTCCGGCCTCATCGTCCACTTCGCTATTGCGCATCCCAAACTATTCATATCAATCATTGCATCCTCGCCATGGCCCCTGTCCCAAGGACATTGAACAATAGAACGTTATAAAGTTTAAAGTTTCAGACCATAAGGGAAGAGGATTGGTGGAACAAGCTAATGAGTGGAGATTCAATCTCCCTGACTATAGCAACTGCAAAATTTCTGGACAGTTTGAAACTAGAAGAAAAAGCCTCTCGTAATCTAATAGGAACCAGTTTCTCCTAACTCAGATGAAACAGAATCCTAAAGAAAACCACAAAGAACAAACAGAACAAATGACGATCTTAGGAAGCACCCAAAAACAGAGCGAAGGAAAAGATCTTGTAAAAATTGAAATTCAATTAAACACAAGTAAAAAAAAAAAAAAAAAAAAAAAAAAATAGAACGTTATATTTGCAGTCAGACCTGTGGGCATCTCCTCGCCGCTAGCTGAAAACCGAAAGCGCCGCCCTTCGAATTCCTCATTTGCAACATCACGTCGAAAAGGCATCTGTGGCCGCTTGAAATCAAAAATTAATCCATCTAGTGCGGCTGTGTGTGAAAATGGCAACTGCCTTCACTCACAAATGGGACGCCCCGCCCGTCGGTGAACCTCGGTGCAGTGATGCATGAGGGTCCACCGTTACTCGAGTACTACGTTCCACTGACCCTTCACAAGTCTGTTCGCGACTGCAAAGAATGTATGTGAAACAATGGGACCATAGCCGAATGTACATATCAACCAATGTTACACGGCCATCGGGTACTAATACATGATTGTAATAGCAAGATGCCATTCCTCGAATTGCAGCGTTGTGTGCGGGACGTGCTCGCCCAAAGGGGAGAGCAGCTTGCACAGGTGGAATGAATCACCACAGGTGGAGGCCATACAGCCTGAAAACACATAAATTGCACACCCAGTCTCCTCCCACAACCACACCCACTCCGAAATGCTACCGGCAGGACTCGCGATGTTGGCCCTGGGGGACCTGATAGCACTGCAAGTACTCCAACTCCAAGAAGAAGACGAACACCAACTACAACCGGCCGCACGGAGGAGACGCAGGAGGAGGAGGAGGGCAAGGCAGGGCCAGCAAGGGCCGCCAGCACAGCCACTACCACCACGCAGGCAGCCCGCAATCCCACGCCTCCGAGCACATCCGTTCAACCTCACTGATGAGCAGATCCACACCCTCTACCGTTTGGACCGGGACACCATAGCCGCCATTGTGGACATGACACAGGCTGACCTTGTCAGCATGATAGATAGCCCAACCGCCATCCCACCCCTACTGAAGGTGGTGTCTGTACTCCACTTCCTGGCCACAGGCACCTACCAGCACACAGTCGGACAGTTGCATGGCATTTCTCAGCCACTGTTCTCACGGACACTATTGCAAGTGCTCGATGCCCTCCTGCAGCACGCAGACGACTACATCTCTCTACCACGCTCGGAGCAGGAAATTACCAACACAAAAGTGGGATTCCATGCACTTGGCGGCATACCGGGTTGCCTTGGTGCCATCGACTGCACCCATGTGGAATTGGTCGTCCCACATGCCATGGAGGCCCAGTACCGCAACCGAAAACAATTTCATTCTCTGAATGTACAAATGGTGTGTGACTCCAACAGGATCATTACACATTGTTGTGCCCGATTCCCTGGATCAACCCATGATTCTATGATCTTGAGGAACTCTACAATACCACGCTACATGGAGCGACACGCAGGGAACAGATCCTGGCTACTCGGTGAGTCTCATTTCATGCATGATGATGTGGGGTATGTGATGCGGCAATGACCTGGCAGGAAGGGGGGGGGTGCGTACGTAGCAATGGCATTCCACATAATTCGTTTATCGTCCACATACAGGTGATGCCGGATATCCACTGAAGAGATGGCTCCTCACACCAGTCCGGAACCCACGGGACCAGCATGAGGAGGACTACAACCATGCCCACTCATGTACCCGTGTAGTCATTGAACAGGCATTCGGCCTACTGAAGACCCGTTTCCGGTGCCTTAGCAGGTCTGGCGGGGCACTCCTGTACCGCCATGAGAAGGTTGCAAAGATGGTGATGGCATGTGTCATGCTACACAACATGTGCGTACGTAGAAATGTGCCCATGCCCCCTGCCGCAGAACTGCAAGCACCTGAAGATGGTCATGATGAGGGTGGGGATGTGGCAGCACCTCAAGGAGTCTGCGAGGCACAGGAGGGCCGTGAAATTCGTCAGCATCTCATAGATGCATGCTTCTAGCACTCACGCCTGGTGGCTGATACATGGACACGGGACTCGTGGCACTGTGTGTGTCTGGTACATGCACAATATGGACTGTACGCCTATGATGGCCTAGTACACAAAGATCATTGTCCACACATCTCATTGGTTGATCGTGCATTGTTTATGGCATATGTGATATCATGTTGAACACCCTATCGACCCGCCACCCAAGTGAGCCCAACACCCCCCTCCACCCTCCTACCTCCCCCCCGAACACCAGTGTCCAAAGATGCTCATTGTCAGTGGGCAGTCGCTATTGCAAGCCCCCTCTGCGGGTATCAGGGGCACCCCTGCCTGTGGAGCGCAGGTTCCTCCCAGATCTACGTTGGGGGCTGCCCTGGACGGAACTTGCAACGGATGATGTCTCTGCCTGCTCACGTCCATGCATGTCCCTAAGGGTTTGTGAGAGCTCAGTGAGCACACGGCGCACTGCGGCAAGTTCGGCACATACGTCTTTGGACGTCGCATGCAGTTCCCCCCTGAGGCTCTCGGTGCTTCTCTCCATTTGGACTCTCAGGCTCTCGGTGCTACTCTCCATTTGGACTCTCAGGCTCTCGGTGCTACTCTCCATTTGGACTCTCAGGCTCTCGGTGCTACTCTCCATTTGTGCCCTAAGTGTCTCAGTTGATGTTTCTATGTCTGCCTTAGTGCCACCACATCCATCGGCATGGTCCTTGAGGAGCGTGGCCAGTTGCTGCTGTTGCACGATTAACTGGTCGAGGGACTGTTGCCTGTGCTGTGCCATGGCCATTTGCGGTGGTGTCACAGAGGGGCTGTTCGCCTCATGTTGCCCTGCCACAGGGCTTGTGGGGGATGGCCAGTCGTCGTCTTGTGGGTGCCCCTGCGTGGTATCCTCATGGTGTACGGGATGGAACAGACAGGGGGATTGGGACAGGTCATGGATGGATCTGACTTCGACATCCCCGTCTTCTGTGTCGGAGCATGCTGCCATTAATGGGGTGTCACCTATGGTGCTGCTGCCACCAGAGGCAGTGCCTTCTGTGGCATCCATTGGGGGGACCTGTGGTGGTGCTGTTGTGGGCATGCTGGCTGCTGGGGTGCCTGTTGATGTTCCCTCCTGTGTGCTGCCACTTGATATGTGCTGCTGCCGTGTCTTGATGCGTGCAGCTGAGGTGGAGGGTCTTTGGCCGTCGGTCTTGGCCCTCTTTGCAGGTGTGCTGGTAGGGGTGTCCTGGAGCTCGTCGTTTGGATCGGACCCTGTGGTGGAGTAAAGGAGGGCGAGCGTTATTAATGGGTCTGTGGGAATTGGAATGGCAATGTATCACATGCATTGGGGTGGTACCTGAGGGTGATTTGGGTCGGGGCCTTGGAGGTGCTTTCATTTGTGTGTGGAGTGAGGGTGCAGTTGTTTGGCAGCCTGCAGTTAGGGTGTGCCTGCTGCACGTGTAGTGGGTGTTTTTGGGGTTTTTAATTATTTATGTATTTATTGTGAGTTTTAACGTGCGCTATCAGGCCAATGTGTGTGGACGTTCTCCTGGCCATGTGTTGCTGTTGCGCTATGTGGACACATGTGAATCACATGATTGGACATTGTGGATTTGGCATGGTTTTATTTGGGCCACCTACCTGATTCTCCGGATGTCTGCACTCCTTTCTCCATCCCTCCGACTCCCTCTATGCTCTCCATTCCAATGGTGGAGGCACAGATTTCTTCCCAGGGGGTCAACTTGATGGGTGATTCCGATCCTCCCCCGGTGGCTGTGGCAATGTTGCGGTTGGCAGAAAGTATGCTACGGACGCGTATCCGCAGGTCGTCCCACCGCTTCCTGCATTGCTGTGGGTTGCGGGGTGCGGTCCCCACCGCACTTACCCGCTGTGCCACCAGGGCCCATATGGCCTTCTTGTTCGCAAGTGCCGTCCTGGTCATTTGCGTGGAGAAGACGGCGGCGGCATTCTCCTGGAGGGTCTCTGTAAGCACGGTGAGTTCCTCACGGGAGAAGTGGACCTGCCGCTTGCGGTCGCACGCTTTCTTCGCTACTTTTCCCATTTTTCTTGGTTTCACTAGGGTGGATGACGGGTTGGGATGTGTCTCAGAGTGGTGTTTTTAGTGGCTGTGTGTATTTTGTGGTTTTATAGGTGTACGGCGTGTTGTTTCCCGTTCCGGGCCCATGTTTTTACTTCCGTTTCCGTATATTTACGGTCACCGTACTTTCCGGTTGGCGCTCACTGCGGTGTCCGCTATGATGGGTGGCGGTATTGCACCTAGGGCGCCGTACGGCGGCGGTGTGGGCCGTTTTGGGGTCATTTCCGCCATCGCGGACTTTGCACTTCCGCCATGCCGTGGTGCTCGTGCCCGATGGGTCGGAATGGGCCGCACTTTGCTCCATCGTGCAATGGCGGAAACGCTATTTACGCTGTGGCGGTCCGGTCAGTCACTTTCCGCCAGGGTCGTAATGAGGGCCATGGTCCCTTGTGATTGGGCAAGTTACACCCCTAAACATAAATCTCCATTTTAATTAGCAGCATGCAGAATAGACACCGAGGTGCCTAGTGTCCCAAGATTCACCCTGCCTCCCTTCCATCAATCACTGGTTTAGGGCTATGTGTCAATTAGTTGGCTGGGTATGGCCTCGGATCTGTAGTCTCTTATCAGGAAAAGTTATGGCACCCTCTGGTTCTGGATGACATCAGGCGGTGGTACATCTTCGCGCCTGTCTGGTCACGTGTTGGTCTACCGTGAATCTGCTTCAGTTTCCAACCTTTTGTGCATTTAATTCTGTATGCGCTTAGCCACCTGCATGGGCCTCTCTTATCTTGACCTTCACGGGCGGGCTTGCATGCTCTGAAGTTGTAGCCTTGTGAGCTCATGCTCACCTCCCCTTCTCTGGTTGACCTCGACTTCCCTGGCATGAGCCATCCTTTGTTAAGTTTCGATCCCGCTCCTTTCCTCAGCTTGGGCCTGGATATGAAACTTGGCCAGTCAGGCCTTGGCCGCCTGGGAGTACTTCTGTTTATACAAAATGGAGATGTATACAGTCGGCGCTTGCCGCTCTAACTTCTACTAAGCATTGCAAGCAGAATCGATTACTTAGCATCTTGCGTTTCAAGCTTATTTACACACGTTCAATAAGGCGGTTGCTTCCATCTTGTCTCATGGCACCATTCTCATACGTTTTTCACAGTGTCTCTGCCCTTTGTCCTTTACAATTATCCTTGCAGTTGTCAGTACTGGCATGCATGATTTCAGTACTCCTTCAGTTCGTTCTTGGAGCTGCTCTGGTCCTTGTTTCATCTCCACTGGCCTTCCATTATGGCTTTTGGAGTCTCTCATGGACCGTGTGTAGGCATTCCTCCTCGTTCCGTATCAACGGCTGGTATGGTTGTCTGATTGGGTACCGTGCTGCCCAGGGTTGCCTGGTTATGGGCATTTCAACAGGTATTGATCTTCTAATGTACACAGGGCAGAGGCCCATTGCAGCCCTTTGTTGGTTCAGCTGCTCCTCGTACGTCACATACCTGGGCGAGTACTTTACTGGCACCTCGAAGCGAGGGGCAGGGGTGCTGGCCACGTCTGGGGTCTCGTCTACACTATTTTAACCGGACCAGCAAACTATGAGTTCTGCTCGTGGGTGCCTTGCTGCCCACCAGGTCTGACTTGGCAGGCGTACCGACACCTGAGAGCAGAGCATGTCACATGCACCTGGCACCATTCACGAATGGTGCCAGTGCATGCGACCTCCCTATTCCCATTGAGCCCTATGGGGCTCAAATGGGAATGGGGAGCATTTTTTTCTGGCACCCGCAAATGGGCAATTACTGTGTCCGGCAGGCCTGATACCGGCGGCAGCTGTGCCGATTTTACCAGCACGGGTACCGCTGGTCTCATAATGAGGCCCATTATGTAATTCTAGTGATGCATGTATTATTATTGCACAGGCAGAATAACTGGCACTGTGCATGGCATGGTGGCTCACAGCTGCTGCTGATCTTCCCTTGATGCATCATTGACACATATGTCTACTGGACTGCTGCAACAGCCTCTTTCTTAATCTGCCTGCCTCTACTCTTTGCCCTCTGCATCTAATCCAGAACAGGACTGTGAGACTTGTCCTTGGCCTCAAGTCCAGGGATTGTATCTTTCCAGCCCTGAAATATCTCCACTGGCTCCTGGCAAGGATCACGATTAAGACCCTCAGCATTGTCCACAAGGCTTTCTGGGGCTGGGGACCACACTAGATCAAACTCTCTCTTAATATGCACTTTCATTCTCTAGTCCTCTGATCAACCACCGCAAACTCTCTGAGGGTCAGACGCTTCTCCAGACAGAGAGTGCAGGGCAGATCCCTCTCCTTGGCAAGTGCCTCCCTCTGTAACAGCCTCCCAGCCTCTTTCAAACTTGAGCAGGACCACCTCAGGTTCCAGAAGCAACTCAAGACCTTCATTTTTGCTTCTACTTTCTCTCTCTCTCTCCCCTTCTGATGTTCTTGTCTGCTGCACTAACGGGTCACCTGGCCTCCCTCTGAACCTCATGGGGACCAAGCTCCTTCACGTCCAGTAGCCCCATGCACTGCCTCCGGCCCTGCCGTGACCTAGGGACTGTATCTGCAACCATACAGTCCCCGGCCTCCTTGCACTTACTTAGAACCGGCCACCACAGTGGCACTTACTTGAGCAATGCTTATTGCACTCTCCCTTTCCCTACCCTTGGCACATCTCCTCTCCCTTCCCCCTGCACTTGCACGATCTGAATGACACAAGCCCTAGTAAGATTGTTTGTTTGGTCCTCCCTTTGTCTCCGCCTGCTTGCCTTGTCGCGCCTCAAAACACTTGTGTATAGGCGTGTTATAAATGAAGCATCATATCATATCATATACGGCATACCCGCAGCTCACGCCCCCTATGTGGGAATTTCGTCTGCCCTTTTTTAATGTGCTGTTAGGGTTACATTTGGACAGTTCAGTATTACTTACTAAACAATAGTACAATAAAATGTTATTGAAAGTAGCTGACTTATTATGTTGTCATTTAGTTGCCTAATTTTTCTGTTGAAAGCTTTCTCCACTAACCACTAATGTTTGAGAATTATTTTGTAAAAACGAAAGCACTTGCTACTTGTTTCTCAATGTGTTGTGAGGTTAACATTGTGCCCCATGTGTAAGTTGGTAATCTAGAAGGGAGAACTTTTCCCAAATCAATATGTTTTCCAGACATAGTGACTTTCACTATCAAGTACAACACAGTCGAGAATACTAACAACAAAATTAAAACAATGGTAAAAGTTATGAAAATGGACAGACCTACTAAGTGACTGAAATTGTCACGTATAAACAATATACAAATGAGAAACTATCGAAGTATTTAATGACTTTTGGACAATGCACACACGTTGCATACTATAGATACTTAGCCTGCAACCCATGTGGAAAGAGTTTAATCGCCAGTGCAGAAGATGTAGGTTGCAAATTCATCGTATCAAAAGCATTGGAATCACCTTTGTTTTTGGAGTAGCACTAAAAAGTTGAATTTATAACTGGTTCTTTCTCTGTCTGGCTGTTCTCTCTGATTAAACGGGTTTACTCTAACTTAGGGCCTCATCACAACTTCGGCGGTAACCCTTAAATCCGGCAGTAGCGCTATTACCGCCGGATTTAAAGATCCGCCGAATCAGGGCATCGGCGGATTTCAACCCAGCTCTGAGCTGGTGTGAAATCTGCCGAAAATTCGCGCTCATACCGCCGGCGGGAAATCCGCTGGCGGTATGAGCGCGAAATTTCCCATTGAGCCCAATGGGGAATGGGGCATTCCCGAATGGGCTCAATGGGGAATGGGGACTTCCAAGTCCGCCGAACTCGTGATCCCGCGCTATTAGCGCCGGGGTCTATGGTGGTTGCGCTAATAGCCCCCGCGCTAATAGCGCCGGCCCTACCGCCGAAGCCGTGATGAGGCCCTTAGGTTCCACAATGAGGTTCACCAACCCAATGTATTCAAAGAATCTTAATCCTAACCTATTCCATGTCCAACTGATCATTTTTGAGACTGATAATGGAAGCTCGCTCCAGCATTCTAGTCAACTAAATTTTCTAACTGTCTTGGTTAGATTTATTATGGCAAGAAACTGCCATCACAGAGATCCTCTGGTGGTACTTAATGGGTGCATTAAATAAGAGACATTTCATGAATGCAGAAGGTAGACCATTTAGCTCTTTGGGCAGATATGAACAGATGTGATCATCAGCACATATGGAGGAATATTTCCAACATATACAAAGTAAAGCTTTCCTGAAGGATACTGCCATTGTAAAACAACCATGACTCAGCGACTGACATGCATTGGTCTTGCCGACCCTCCATGTGGTAATTCTCAGAAACTGTGTCTTCAATTTCATTTTTAGAGTTGTCAGGCTGCCATTTTTGATTTTGATGTCTCTCACAAGAAATATAAACAAGCTGTAAAAGTTATTAGCACATGGAGATCGTTACTGACCTCTTATCAGCCAATCAGAATGTTAAGAGTTCAGTCACTATCTACTGGTTTTGACTGTGTTTTCTGAACATTCTGTAATCAAAAGCAGACAGGGAAACAACAATTCAAATTCCAGGCAATATGTCTTTCAACAAGACACTTCCTCTTTGGGAGGACTTTTTTCCCCTGCAACATCCTATTTATCACACCAAAGAGATAAGTAAATCATGGGGAAATATTTTCATTTTCTTTTTACAGGGAAGTCTATGATGAAGTAAATCATTGGGAAATATTTGTATTTTCTTTTTACAGGGAAGTCTATGATGAAAAGAAGGATGCACAGAAAAGCGCCAAATTTAAAAACAATAATGTGAGCTGCAGCCTAGACATAGCATCTGAAAAAGACACGTGTGAGGAAATGTGAAATGTTAGAAGCCCATCTACAACAAGAGTATGTCTCCAAAATAATTGACAAGGCAAAAAGAGAAATATTTTCAATTACATGAAAGAATCCAGCAATCTTTTGAAAACTGGAGAACAGTCAAGTCTGGGATGAAAATTACAGCATTTCATATGAAAGTCAAAAAACAAATAGGGTCCTGCATTTAGTTTGTCTTTACAGAACTAAGATTAAATATTTAAAAATCAAAGCATACAGAAATGTGCAGTATAAGTCTTTGATAGGAGATCGATTGTAAAGAATATGTTATGCTACACATTTCAAAGTGACACTTACAGTTGGGAAATGTCAGGGATAAAATTACATTTAAAGGCTTCATTTTATGAATGAAACCAACCTAGGCCTGGAAGGCAGAGTGGAATTTTCCTGTGCTCCCTCAACAGCTATTGAGGGGGTGTGGGGGGGGTGGCTTGCTCCATGGCAATTAAGCTGAGGCCTTTGAAGCTGAACTATAAAGTTGTATGATTCAATCCAGACCACAAATGAGCAAATGTTTTGCTTTTGTTCTGGAAACAGGCCTGCCACAGAAAAACAAATGTGACTCATTAACATCCCCATTAGTCATTGAGTCTGCCCAAAATACCCTAAACATACAAGTAATAGATTCTGAGCAGTGGTCTCCTCTCAAATAATCAAATCTTCCCATCAGCCAGGTGAAGGAAGTGTGCACCTTCTGAGACGTGATGTCTGACACAAGGGCCAGGCAGATGCTAGAATCACTCAAGGGGTCTGGTCTGGGTCATAAATGACCCATACAAGCTACAATAACTTGAAAGAGTTTTCGGACATCAATCCTCTGACAACCACATTCTCCGGAGTCATAAAATGTCAGCTCTAATCTTCAAAGAGGAACAAACCAGATGTTCTGTTGTCAAACAGTGGATGGATAGCATTCCATTTCATATTGTAATTAATCTCATCATATGTAAAGAAAAGAATTTAATATGTAGGTTTTGCATATGGAATCATATTTCCGTTTATAACCTTTGAAGGAAATGTCATAGAAAGTTACTTTTTTTCAGGTTGTTCAGGTTAGAGAGCTTTACCAGATTGCTATTAAACAATATTTTATTGACGTGTTTAATTATGCAAGTTTAACAAACGTAGATATTTTTGCATAGAAATATCACTGATTCATATATTCTAGTGTTTGTGCCAGCGAACCTTTCTTATGAGATAGGAAGTGTATTGTTTGTGTGAAAGCTTCAGAGGGTAAAACCAAAAAATCTGTCACCCACATATCACAGGTCATGTCAAGACCAGAATCCCATGATTGCAATCACCTGAGTGAGAGCAATTGGATGAACCGATGGTAACATGATTACATGTGAGGAACATGATGTTTCAGAAAATTACAATTGTTAAATGTAGAAATGTCGAACATACATCACATCAGTGGGAGGGAAACTAGGGGTAGAAGTTAGTCCCATTAGACTGCCGTCTTCATTAATATGCCCAATGGGTATGAAGGAAAAGGTTTAGTGTGATGTCGCTTTTTGAACATTATCCAATCACATCCACTGACCAATTAGGTTTGAGAAGTTATACCCACCTCTGAGAGGGTGGGGGAGTTTGGAACTATAACCAGCGTAAACCCAGAGATTCAGAGACTAACTTTCTAACTCACTGACTGCGATGGACTAACTGATTGACAGACAGAAAGGAGAGAAGGGAATATTGGCAACAGCAGAAAGAAAAATTGAATAGATTGCTTTCTTTTCAAACCCATTTTCGATTACAAGCAGTACACTGAAAGAGAGGCGTACCTTGAGGTAAAGTCCCAGGCCTTCTTCAGTGGAAAAGAAAGCAGGCTCAATACTGAAAGAGTGAAACCCTTAGTTTAACCTTTGGAAGGAGTCTCATCGCCTTGTTCTGGATCATTTGCAACACAAAGATCAGGTTTATTGGGGGATCAGGTATACAATGTTACAATAATTCATCATTGCCAGTACCATCATTGAATTGCTTCTTCCAAGGGTGCACGTTGAGGAATGGTTAAATAGACTTTAGCAGATGAAGGTGGAAGTGTCAGCTCTGGGAAATCTCTCAGATTTGCTTGTTGAATGCTTGTTGTTGAATATTCTGCACAGGTTTTTGCCTCAAAGGCAAGGGCGGGAATGGGTCCATATTTGTAGGCCAGAAAAAAAGGAAGGGGCGGGAAATATTAATGCCCATGAAGATGACCTTATTTTTGACCACATTAATTCAGAAGAATGTTCAATAATCCAAACCTGGATTTGTGCCAGGCGGTTTACGATGTTACGGGGCATGTGGGAGAAACTCAGTGGTTTAAAAGCATAATCTGTATATTATTTGTGCTCATTATAAAAGTGGCTGAGAATGGCTGAATGGTGTTAGCTAAAGGTGACTTTCAAAGTTGAAGGGCCACTGTAAAAAAGGGACCATTTGGACTCAGTTACCTAGTAGTTAGTAAAATGGTTCAAGAGCTATTAACTTAATAAGACTACATATTATCTTCCTTGTAATTACCTCATCCATGCAAGGACACGCCAATCCATTTCCATCATTGTTGTAGCCTCTTCAGCAAGATGTGGTGGTTGACCGTATCAGAAAACCAAAGGGAAAAGGATTTTGGTAGTGTTGGTGTCTAAGAAAGACCTCTTTTATGTTGCTCTGATTAGATTCTCTTGTTCTTACAGGTCTGAACCCTGATTGTTTGCTATGGATTAGTTTGTTGGTCTTGCTGTCCTCCAGTAGTTACAGGGAGGAGTTTTTCAAAACGTTTGCTGATGAGAAGAGTATTGGCAATTGGACGGATGTTCAAAAGGATATTTGGGTTGACTGACTTTTTTCCGTGAAGTGGTGATGGTAATTTTCTTCAGACATTTAGTTATACCTCCATGTACAAACAAAATATTGATCAAACTGGAAAAAGCTGGGGTGCAAACGCTGCAAAGTTTCCTTTTTTGTTTTTTATGTTTTAAGTATTCACTTCTTGCTATCTCCACTGCCGTTGTCTGTGCCAACAATCTCTGAGATATCAACCTCATATCTTCTCTATGCCCCCATCTTGTAAGCTATTAATGTCTCTCCGGACTATGACTAATTTCCCCTAATGATGCTCTTTTTCCTCCTCTTTTACTTTCAACAACTTTGTCTCCTACATTTCAACCAAAATTAGACATAGTGACTACCCTCCTTTCTCTCCCTTCTCCCTACCACCCCATCACCCACCTCCCTATCACCTTTTACTTCCCCTACCACAACCAACTAAAACCTGCCCTCTGTTCTGCCAACCCATCATATGATTCTACAATCTCTTTTGTACCGCAGTTTAGGCTTGCCTTACCTGCCCCTCTCGACCCTTCTTCTTTCTTCGTCCTATCATCCAAATCTGGGCTCTTTCCAGCTTTCTTCAAGCTGGCCAAACTGGCTACTGTAAACAAAAAAAACACATGCCCCCTAAACCCCTGACAACCACTGGTTTGATCTCCCTTTATCGCCGCTACAGAGTTGCCAACGTTACCCATTCCAATCTGTAGGTGCTTATCCAGTCCTGTCTTATTCTTTGCATTCTAGGATTGGTAGTTCCACTTTTCCCATAATAAAACTCAGACTTCAGAATACAAAGAAAGAAATAGGACTGGATTAACAGCTACAGATTGAAATGGGTCATGTTCGCAATTATGCCACTATTCTAGGGTCATGTAGAGGGTATTATTCAATTGGTGGGGTGTGGAGGGGGTTTGATATATGGTAAAGGGAGTGGGGGTAAGGAGATGTGTGGGAGCACAGGGCCGCACTTACCTCAGTCACAGTGGGGATGATGTCAGCCACCCTCTCCAATAAGGCATGGAATGGGGGCTTTCTATGAGGTAAAGACCCTTTTCTGAGCCTCCTGACTGGCTGTGAGGCCACCACCCCCCTCACCGGGTACTAATAAATCATGCACTTCATGGGGCATGTGATACACCCATTAAATACAGAACCCCAATATCTGACAAACTCCTAAATTAAATAAGATATAGCAATGTGACTGGTTTTGCAGCAAGTGCTTGTAATCAGAGGTCTTCAATATCCTGCCTACTTATAAATATGAGCAGAACCAAATTAACACCCCAGTAGAATTGAGTAGCTTTGAGTGGTAGGACATTTAACTGTAATCCGATGTAACCGTGTTCGGATGAACAAGTGCTCCAGCATCATTTTACCATCCAGTAATATGTGGTGAACTCAAATGACTGTACCAAACATTTTAACTGACAATTAGGAATGTGATAATACCACATCATCTGGTATCCACTCAGACTAGAGGTGCCAATATGTAATTCAAATATTTTAGTATGCAACAGCAGACCCAGGTGTTCCAATTGAAAATGTACACTTACTTGATACCTGGAGCAAATGACACAGACAGGAAATGTGCAGAAACTTTTTGAAAATCCTTGGGTAGTTCTGGAGATCGCAAAATCTTCCTGACCATTAGTTACAATGTGTTCTGAACAATCACAGGTTGAGGGCAATAGAAGGATCTGTCAATATCCATTGAGTGTCAGAATTATCACTTTTGAAACCTACAGACATTTGTAGAGTGGGTGGATGCCATGCCTGTTTTTCACCAGTGGGAAGTCACCAATATCAGTTGCACTTTCTTTTTGCAGCATTCCAGAAGAACTCTTGGGATGAGGGAAAAGAGAGGTAAATCGTACAGACAACATGTGACCCAACTATCAAACAGTGCACATGTTGCCAGGGCACCTGAGTCTGGACTCCAGCTAAAGAAAAATGGTATTTTGGTGTTGAAACTGAAGGCAGAGAGTAAAATACATAAGACCTCATGTCTCGTTGGGGCCCTTGCATAGTTATCTCTTTACGTTCAAACTGAATTCCAATCTACTAAGTTCCTTCATCGTTCCTAGCTTAAATATGGCATAGTTTTCATTATGTGATCTCCCACTTTGTTTTGTTTGTCAAGGGAATTTTGTCAGATCTGAAACTCCAAAAATGTCATGTTTTTAGATGGTTCTGTTCCTGACTAGCCGTGATTTACCTTCTGGACTGCAATCTAGAAGGATCCTTTAAGGAAATCACTTGGAAATCAGCCGTAGCAACTGCTTGATGCTCAGTGAGTAGTTAACTTTGATTGTAATCTGTTTTTGGCCTGTTTCATGTGCTCCTGTGGAGGGGGTTGTGTGCTTTTTTCAATCATTTTTTGAGTAGTTTGTGCTATTCTGGTGGGATTCTCTTGTGTTTCTGTGGCGTTTTACCTTGTTTTTTCTGAGCTGGCCTGCATCTACAGTATGCAGTCCCCTGGGTGTAGTCCTTTGTTTATTTCTGGCTTTCTTCATGTCCCCAACTTCCCCCTTGCAATTGGTTGCAATAGTCAGGTGTGTCTCTGCCTTTGTTCCTGGCAGCCATATCCACTTGCCTTCTGGACTGCAATCTAGAAGGATCCTTTAAGGAAACCACTTGGAAAGCAGCCTTAGGGGCTGGTTGATGCTCATTGAGTAGTTGTACATTGATTATAATCCGTTTGTTGGCCTGTTGTATGTGCTCCTGTGAACGGGTTTTTGTGCTTTTTTAAAATTGTTTTTTGACTAGTTTGCGCTATACTGGTGGGTTTCTCTTGTGTTTCTGTGGCTTTTAACCATGTTTTTCTGAGCTGGCCTGCATCTAGAGTGTGCAATCCCTGGGGTGTAGTCCTTTGTTTATTTCTGGATGTCTTCCTGTCCCTACCCTCCCCACTTGCAATTGGTTGCAATAGTCAGGAGTGTCTCTGACCTTGTATCTGGCAGCCATTTCCACTTGCTTTCTGGACTGCAATCTAGAAGGATCCTTTAAGGAAACCACTTGGAAAGCAGCTTTAGGGGCTGGGTGATGCTCAGTGAGTAGTTGTACATTGATTGTAATTCATTTTTGGCCTGTTTCAGGTGCTCCTGTGGAGGGGTCTGTGTGTTTTTTCAATCATTCTGACTAGTTTGTGCTACTCTGGTGGGGTTCTCTTGTGTTTCTGTGGCTTTTCACCCTATTTTTCTGAGCTGGCCTGCATATAGAATGTGCAGTCCCTGGGGTGTAGTACTTTCTTTATCTCTGGCTTTCTTCTTGTCCCCACCCTCACCCCTTGCAATTGGTTGCAATAGACAGGTCTGTCTCTGCCTTTGTTCTTGGCAGCCATTTACACTTGCTTTCTGGACTTTTTTGCATTTTTCTGCCGCACCTGTGTGGCTTCTCTCCTGCCCTTGTCCGTGATTGGCTGTCTCCCTCCAGGAGGCAGGCTCCTGACCACAACCCTTAGGGTAGCCCACTTCCCATTCAGCCCCTTCAGCGAAGGGCCCAAGGCAAATGGCAGCTCCGAAAGAATTAGCTCCAGACCGTGTTTGCCCGTGTTCACCTGAGAAGCCAGTAGCGAGCTGTCAACCAGCAGCAACTGACAAGATAAGTGTGGTCTGGGTGGGGAGTACAGCAATCACTGTATTCCAAAAATCCCTGCCTCTCTTATTATCTACACAACATAAGCATACCAAAATCAGCCAACTAGTAAAGAATACCCTTTCACTGTTGGTGTTATTCACTGTTATGTCACATACCTAGGCATGCTTCATCTAGTCAAATACCTCAAATCTCGGTGTTTGCACTTTTGCTGTGCCGTACCTCCAATGTAGGCATTCACATTCTGTCCTGGTGAAGTTTAACCATGCATCACAATCAGATAGAAGATTTTTGAAGACTAACATTGCGATACATCTGGACAACTGTAACACTAGCTTGCGTCCCACCTCCACTCATCTAGGTGATGCCAACACACTTGACCAGCGACCAACACAAGCTTCCCCGTCAGTGTCCAGTGTCCACACCTGCCAGACGGGGACTAGACAGCCGTCAACTAGCATCAATGGATAAGGTAGGCACAACTTTCAGATACTAATAGCCACGTTAATGCTCAACTCACCCTAAACAACCAAAACTTGCAATAATTGCACTAAGCACACATGCCCGTGACATCTTCTGGGAAGACCATTGGGAATCCAACCGCACTTAAATGCCCTTCATTTTTTGAAGCCTAGGCCTTTCCCCTACTGTGCAAGAATCTCAAATTCAGCTGTGTTTGTATCTGCCATTTAGTGAAACCCAGGCTTTTCTCCCACTATCTTGGAATCTCAAATTTAGCAGTGTTTATATCTGCCATTTTGTGAAAACTAGGCCTTTCTCCCACCATGTAGGAATCTCAAACGTAGATGTGTTTATATCTGCCATTCTGTGAAACCCAGGCCTTTCTCCCACTAGCTAGGAATCTCAAACATAGCTGTGTTTATATCTGCACCTCTGTGACACCCAGCTCTTTCTCCCACTAGCTATGAATCTCAAATGTAGGTGTGTTTATATCTGCCACTCTGTGAAAACTAGGCCTTTCTCCCACTATCTAGGAATCTAAGACGTAGGTATGTTTATATCTGCCATTTTGAGAAGCCCAGGACTTTCTCCAGGCTATCTAGGAATCTCATACGTAGGTGTGTTTGTTACGGCTGTTTATGAAAACTAAGTATTTCTCCCACTATCTAGGAATCTCAAACTTATCTGCATTTATATCTGCCACTATGTGAAAACCAGGCCTTTCTACCACTATCTAGTAATCTCAAATTCAGCTGTGTTTATATCTGCCATTTTGTGAAACCCAGACCTTTCTCATGCTGTCGAAGAGTCTCAAATTGAATTGTGTTCATATCTGCCATTTTGTGAGTCAAAGGCCTTTCTCCCACTGTCAAGGTGTCTCAAATTTAGGTGTGCTTTTATCTGCTGCTCTGTGAAGCCTAGGCCCTTCTTCCACAATCCAGGAATCTCAAATTTAGGAGTGTTTTTATCTGCCATTTTGTGAAATCCAGGCCTTCACCAACTGTCCAGGAACATCCGGCTACCCGCTGAAAGCAACTAGCCATGGTTTGATCACTACCCAATAACTAAGAACCAAGGTCAGGTTGCTGACCTCACACAATCGACCGATAACCCAACTGTCTACCATCTCTCCAATGCTTAATATCCTAACACCACTGCACCTAGACCCTCCACCCACAGGAAAGAGAGATACAAAACCCAAATCAACTATTTAAGCAGCCACCCGAGAAACCCCCAGCAAACTACCTGTATCCTAGAACAACCCAAGCCCAGAGTCCCCAAATATCTAAAAAATCAATCAAACGCAGACATCCCAGCCAATCTACACCCTAGAATACCCCTAACCCAGAATACTCCAAATATCTGAAAAATCACTAATATGCAGACACCCCAGCCAATCTACAACAGCAGCCCACTATATCACAACTACCCCACAATTAACCCAGATTATAACTATGTACAAAAGAAGCAAGGGCACATAGTGCACCACGAAATCACAAGGCAAAAGGACAAGATTCAACACCATCCAAACCACAAGAGATTATACAGGTGGGATACAACCCCTACAATCCAAACCAAAAAGGAAAAAAAAAGAAAAACGAAATCCAAGCCCTGTGACCACCTAGGGCCACAAGATGCCCAGACACAGAACAGGATGTCACCAAAGAAACACGGAACAAGGAACAATCCCAATGCAGCCGCTCCCTCTTCCAGTGGAAACTGCCACGAATACAGAACACATCCCTATAAACACCACGACCAACAGAACAAACGTCATGAGAAGAGAAAAATCCCTATATCTAACACCGTACCTCGCAACTACCTCCACACGCATCACCTCAATGCCACCCTCAGTTCTAGACAGACGGAAAACCTATTGGATCCTCGCAGGAAAAGAAGAGACAATCTGAGAAGATAAAGGAACAAAATCAACGCCCTCAGTTCCTATATCACAAAAATACAAGGGCAGCACCAACATCTATATCAAAACATAGAAGAGGAAGAAGTATAAGATTTCTCAAACACAGCTATCAATCTAACAGAACGATTCAATGATGAAGCAGAGCCCACGGAGCTCCAATCAATGTGTGTAAGCAAAACAGAAGCAACCAAACAGAACTACTGCAAGACAAAACAGACAAAAAATAAAGATAAACATAACACCGTCGAAAAAATCCATTGTAACCTAATCAATGCAAGATCAATGTCCAAACATGCCACAGAGATTTTTGACCTCCTGTGCAATGGGGGTATTGACATCTTATGCGTAGCCGAAACTTGGCAAGACGAAAACTACAAAATCACACTCCACAACTATCTCCCTGATAATTTCAAGTGCTCACAGGAAAACAGAAAAAACAGAAGAGGAGGAGGACTGACAGTAGCTTACAAGGAACACCTGAAAATTAAAACAGATAAACCACCAAGAACCAAAAACTGCGAATCCCTAATCATTCACTAACAGCAAACCCCAAAACAAACCTCAAATTTGTTCTAGTTCACAGAACAATAACATGTGATGCATCCTTTGTGAACACCTTCACAGAAGCCATAACCAACCTAGCCGTCGAGCACGAACACCTGATAATCCTTCAACATCTAGTTTGAAGAAGAAACCGCTAACTCACAAAACTCACTAGCAAAACAATTGAAGACAATGAAACTACATCAGCTAGTCAAAGCAGCAACTCACACGGCAAATCATACACTAGACGCAATCTTCGCCAACAAAAACCTCATCACCACAGCACCACAAATGCAGACTCTCTGGAGTGACCACCTGATCATCCCTTTCGTAATCATGCTATCCAGCACAACAGCCAAACAACCGGACAAATTGGAAAAGAAACTGATGGACCGTCAAAGCTAGCAACCGAATAGAACAAATGGAAATCAGCAAACCACCGTCAACGGTCCTGGACGAAGCTAACCTTGACAAACCCACCTCTCAGCAACATGAAAAGACAAAACAAGGCACTTGAACTATAGTGGAGGAAAAAATACGACCAGCCAAAGAAATTACAATTTCGACGACAAATCCGCTCACACAAAAAGGAAATCCACAAGGCCAAAAAGAAAATTTACGACAACCGAATCTCTAAAGCTGCCAACACTCAAAAAGAACTGTTTAACATCATAAGCGAAATGCAAAATCCCCCTGGCTGCAACAACACACCCATGCCCTCACTGAAACTATGCAATGACCTTGCAGATCACTTCAAGAACAAAATCAGCACCATCCACCAAATCATACAAAAGCAGAGCAATCTACCACAACTCGCAACTGACCTTGCCAGCTGAGGATCATCAGAACAAACTACAAAATGTTCCCCAAATATCAGCAGTGACATTCATCAAGCTGGTAAGAAACAGCAACAAATCCGGCTCCCCCATGGATCTCCTCCCCGCAGGCATAAACAAATCGATCCTCACGCAAGGAGCACCCATGCAACACTACAGAAACCTTTTCAACCAATCACTATTAACAGGGAAAGTACCACGATCATTCAAATCAGCATGCATCAAGCCGCTCCTCAAAGAAAGAGCAGGCAGCGTGAAATACAATGAAAACTACAGACCCATCTCAAACATCCCCTATCCATCTAAACTGCTTGAAACCTACGTATATAGAACAATACAAGATTACGTAGAAGAACACCTTCTGCTGGACCAGGCACAAGTAGGCTTCAGACTGATGAGAGGAACAGAAACAGCACTGTTCTAAATCTTGGACAATCTGAAGGCTAATGCAGACTCAGACACAAGTGCAGCTCTAATACTTCTGGATCTATCAGCAGCATTTCACACAGTCAACCATGACATCCTCATCAGGAGATTGGAAGAAATTGGAATCACCAACCTAGGCTTCCTCTGGATTAAATATTTCCTAAAAGATAGAACAGAAACGGCCTGGATCAAACCCTTCAAATCCATCCCTAGGGAATCCACCTGTGGAGTACAACAAGGATCCTCTCTATCTACGCTGCTCTTCAACATATACCTATCTCCACTAATCAAGCGCATTAAAATACATGACCTCACATGCTACAACTATGCTGATGACACACAGATCATCTACAAAGTACAAAACACACACAAATAAAACATAAACCTGCAAGAATGCCTACAAGAACTCTACTGCTGCATGAACACAAACAACCCCAAACTCAACCCTGGCAAAACAGAAATAAGGGTTATATCCCAAAACAGCCACTACATCCTATGGCCAACAGAACTAGGGACAGCACCAACACCATCAACAACAGTAAAGAACCTTGGAGTCCTGATAGACAATGAACTAACACTTGAGCCACACATAAATGCTATAATTAAGAAATGCTTCTTTCTCCTGCACAAGGTAAAAAGGATCCTACCGTTCCTCTCCTTCACCCACAATACACTCACCATCATCGCACTCATCTTGTCCATAGTAGACTACGCCAACAGCCTATATACCTAGGAATGTCAGAACCCATATTAAAGAAACATCAGCGTATCCAAAACACAGCGGCCAGACTCCTGCTCAAACTACCACGAAGAGAACACATTAGCCCAGCACTGAAAATACTACTCTGGCTACCGATAAAACAGCAAATAAGGTTCATAACAATATGCATAACGCACAGAGCAATCCAAGGGCGAGGAGCAGAGTTCCTAAAGAAGAAATTATCTATCTACCATCCAGCAAGACCACTCAGATCAAGCTACGTCATTCACCTAGAACCAAAACCATACAATAAAAGAACATTCGGAGGAGCATCTTTCTCACACCTGGCTCCTAAAACATGGAATTCCCTAGCAAAAAAAAAAATGCAATGCAAGGAATCATTTGGAATTCAGAAAACAACGAAAAACGTGGCTCTTCACACCAGAATCAGAGGGGAACGAGTAAGAATCATACATTTTGGCAGAAACAGGAAGCCCAGGGAGGGACCTACAAACCATTGCCTAACCATCCCCAACTGGTGGGCGTAGGTAAGACATTTTGGACCTCTCATGCACACACACCACCAGGTTTACAGAAGAATACCACAGTAGGCAGGGACCACCCAATAGAAGTCAAAGGAGAGACTCATAACCTTCCTAACCTAACTATTTCTAACCCTAGAGTGGAGTGAACACACCTCCACAAACCATGTCCACATACCACTAGACTTCTACAGAAGAGAATCAACAAACCGCAAGGTACCTGCCACTAGGATCCCAAACAATATCAAAGCATGCATGATGGTCATAGATGCTGACCACAGAAGCCAAAGCAAAGAGGTAAGAAAATAAAACTGCTAACCCAATACTAAAATCTAATTTTTCCGCAAACTCTTCTCCTACAGAAACTCAGACAACCACATCTCTGCACAACAAACCGCACGTATGTCACCACACTGCAAGAACATACAAACAGCACATAACAATGCAGAACAGTACATGGGAATCACTCAGACTCGATAATCGCATCTAAGCTCAGCGAATGGTGCAAACCAAACTGAAGCTGCCAACTGTTAGGTGTATCGACCCACGTTCAAATTATTATGCTGCAACATTTGTTTCTCTGGGCTTAGAAAATCCAAGATGGCTGAAAAGCCCACATTTGCGCCAGAATCCAGGAAAACCGCGCAGTTCTTGCGCACACCAAAATGGTCGCCTGACCTGCCACCCACCAGTGCGAGCGTGATGGTCCAGAAGCGCGATGGGTGAAACGTGGTGCCAAAGGAAAAACAGCAGTGCCTGTTAGCTCAAAGAGCGCTTTGAAATGACCTTTGTTTCTCTGAATGCAAGCTCAAAATGCCTATTTCAAACATTGCAAGATATTCAAAAATCTTACTGAACACCAGCAGACGTCTGGTAGAATGAAGTCTTGTGTGCATACAGAATTTGGAAAGATGAAGAGCCTAAAATAATGTTCATAACAAAACTGGCTGGGCTGTGGATGTCAGCAGCTTAAGTGAAATGGGATTTAAAGCCACTAAAATCGAAATGTTTAAAATAAATGAGTGACCTACTTTTGAGTGTCACATAGGTTGCAACTGCTTAAATGTCATGGTTTTGAACTTAGAATCAGCGTTCTAGCTGCATGTGTCAAAATTGTAAGTTTGATTTGAATGAAGAAAAATGGGAACAAAAGTGACCTTTGGCTGAAGCCTGGCTTAAAGGGACTGAATTCTGCCCAGCAACTACCCCCGACAGGAGTTGAAACTTGCCCAGCAACTGCATTCACAGGCCTGGCCTGCCTTCTGCTGCCCCACCAAAAGGAGATTACACCTCTCTGATTGAATCAGGGGAGGGGTACCTGGGACTGCAGTGAAACAGAACAATGAACTTCCCTTTGCTCCAAGCAATTGCTAAATCAGTGGTCGTAAATGGCTTCCTCTTGGAAGGAAATGGGAGGGGCACTGCCTCTGTGAGCCAGCTGAGCTTGGAGGAAGTGGACAAACCAGAAATTCCCCCATGTGCTTTGGGAAACCACACCCTTCTGGGCCAGAGCATACATTTGAAAAGATGGATAATTCATAGTACAAAATTGTCAAAATTATATCAATAATATCATTATTCCTGTGATTTTTCTGTGCACATTTTAAGAGGTGTTAGGACTCTGTGGAATGTTCTGGGGGGTAGTAGTGAAAATAGGGTATTACTCCAAATGTCTGTATGTTAAAAATCTGACACTTCATCAGCTGATGCCCATATTCCTTGCGCACATTTGTGTAAATTCTGGAAAAGTTTAGAGATTGTGTTCTGGATAAAAAGTGCAAAATTCTGTCAGAAGTGAACACAACATCTTACAAAGACAGGGATCGGATGGTTTGGCGCTACAGAAAATATGTTAACTGGACATATAATATTAGAAAAATTGTACATAGATAAATATGCATTCAAGTCAAAAATAGATTTGTGTGCAAAGTGACAAGGGGAGTGTTCTTTCTGTATGCCATAAAAATGATGCCTGATGACACAGGATGACTCACAATTCAGTTCCCCAGTCAGGCGACAGAGAATCCTATAGCCTATCAGGATCCTCAGAGGGTTGGGCATAGAAAGTCAGCCTTCCCACCCATTTTCAAAAGACATAAAAAGAGCCACTGAGACCCAGGTAAGGACATTCACTTTCCACTTCAAACTGATTTCCTGCGAAGTGCTTTGCCGGACGACTCCAGATCCAAAACCAGACTCCAGATTCCAGAACTTTAAAGCATAGGGGCCTGAACCACAAGCTGAATCCATTTTCAGCAGGCCTCATAACCTTTTGCTACCTGATTCTCAACAGCCAGGCGAGCTGTTTTGCTTCAGGCTAGAACTCTGTGCCAGAACCAGACCCAGAAAGTGGGGCTGTATCCAGAACCGCAGACAAGACCCAGACCAGACCGCTGTGCAGTGCCAAGAACTTTTGCCAGAACCAGAGCTCCAGACTAGCAGAGCTGACCCAGATAGCTGTGACGTCAGAACCACCCGCCAGATATCCAGTCTAAACCTGTTGACCAGATCTTGACGGCCTATTTCAAATTTATAGTGTGAGTATCCAGCCAGAACTGTGCAGAACCAATCTCTTAGTTTAAAATAATCATATTCAAACTGTTTTAACCTGTCCAAACTGCATCATAGAAATCGTGTGTCCATTCTGTGATTTCAAACCTGTGAAAGTGTAATTTGCCATTTGAATCTTACTTTATTTCTGAAAATCTACCTCCACTAAATCGCCCGTATCTTTGAAACCGCACGTGCTAGGAACGAGATTTAACTTTCATTTTAAAGCTAAGATCCTCTGCTTTCCAACAAGCCTACTCCATAATCGCGATCAAAGAACTCGGAAAAAGTGCCGCGAATTGCAATTTGACTCAATTTCTCCACCTGTCAAAAATAGCTGTCTTACTTGCAACTGCTGAATTTCATTTTCAAGCTGATAATCACTCGTGTATCCTTGCTAGTGTTGACCTGAACTCATTCAAAGTAGCTGTCACCTACCCTGAATCTCCTATAGGGAATTAAAATCATTTTAGCATATTTTTCACTTCATTGCAAATCACATTTAAAGGTATTTCTGCCTGTTTTAAAGTATACTGGTTGCTCTAAGCTTTCTAGGGGGGAACTGGAATTTGTATTGCATTTGATTGTATCCCTGAAAACTGTGTGCTCTCCTTCCATCTCCTTATATTGCATAGGGGGGGAGTGAATTGTCAAAAGAAAAAGTGATCATATTATCTCTTGTTGAAACCATATCAGTTTATTTCTGTGCTGCATTCTTTTCATCATTGCTTTTCCTTGAAACCATAAAAGTATTCTCTGCCACCTTATCCTTTCTATACTAACTCCTCACTGATTGAAAAGAGTGTGCAATTGTAACATTACCCATTGTTGATCAACATTATATTCATAAGTGTGCTATCAATTAGTAATTTATTCATAAAAGTGGGATATATATATATATTTTTTAATTTTTCAAATAAATCTTTTAATTTGCAAAACAAACCTACTTCTTGGCTCAGTGAGGTCAGGGGGATTCAAAGAAAGGGGCGTTATTCAAGGGTTTATCATCCATATCTATGAACTTGTCATAAAAATATATAAATAAGGGCTTCCCTTGGGCTTCCCAGACTAGGCATTGACTTAGTTAGAGTGCTGAATTGAAGCCACTTTACACAACAGAACATCATATCTCACTTTCTTATTCCCCCTGCACCCTACTAACCACTCTCACAGACTCCTGGTTTCACAACATTCTTTTTCAGATCCACCAGAGTGCAGGGGACGACTCCAGCGGTGATAGTGCACTGTACAAGTAACCTTTAACATTAACATTAACACACCTAACTGCTGCAGAAGATGAATTTCCTGTCACATGAGTTGTGGGAATTCTTGATGAGATTGAGTTATAATCAATATGTCATCAAGATATAATAGAATTATGATGCCCCGTCACAGCAATGGCCTCCATGGAAAGGTAGAAGAGACTACATGTAATTCCATTTGCCGTGTTTCATGGTGGCCATCTTGGATTGTAGTTTTTTCTAGTTCATTAATGGAAAACACGCTGTTTCTGAACTTGAAAAAAAATATCTATTAGCATACCAGTTTGACATGCCGGGATGCTAACAGAAATAACACCTCACGGGTCGGGGGGGCATTACTGGTCAGGTAATGCCCCAGGGCTATCGTAAAGGCGCCTGAGGCATTACCTGCCTCAGATCTGCTGCTATCAGATTGAGCAGCTTTGCAAAAAAGCACAAAGTTCAGGTTAGTCACAACAACAGGAATGTAAATTTATAATAATGGCTGCATCACTTAAATCAGAGATATTTTATGTGTCTAAGATCTATTGAAATTGCCAAATAGGTATCTTTTTGGAACAGTGTTAGCATCCAGTTCGCTGCCTGAAGAACATTCCTGAGGAGTGGTGAGCCACCAATTGACTGAGAAGTCTTAGGCTGATGACTGTGCAGAACTGTTGCAGAAGCTGTTGTCTTTTGTTCAAAAAGGGATTTCTCCAGAATCTTAACAAATAGAAACTATCTATCTTGTCCCCTATCTAGAAAACCAACATTGTCTTGGCCACATGCCTAGTTTTGGCATCTGAAGGAAGTATATCTGAACGTCCTGTACAGTCAGAAGTACCCATGCATTTTATGAAATATATTCCAAATTGTGTAGCAAACATTTCATCCTCCACCCCCACGTTTTCTTTGTGGGGAAAGTGTGACAATATTCATGACTGGAAACATCCTCTGTGACCTCTCTTGTAGGGAGTTCTTCATGAAATGTTTGTCCAATCTTTGGGAAAAACATTGGTTGGTTATTTTGAGTAGCCTGCTGGGAGTCTATGCTCCTGCTTGCAGTGACACCTGATTGCCTCTGGGTTTGACCAGGAAGCTCTGGCAGGCCCCCCAGGAACAAACTCTGTTTTTGAATATATGTCACACAGAATGTTGTGCCCTAGCCAGGCATGTGGCTATACAACTACTGACAGACTTTATCTCGTGTTCACCAAATTGGAAACCTCCTCTGCTATCGGGATGCATGTCTGCCATATTGCTCGTTTAGCCTCAATTGTAAGTGGTATTCGCTTTCTCCTTGCTGAGCTGATTGATGCAATAACATGACCCAGGAAACATTGCTCGATATGCTCAGTACTATCCTACCAAAATAGCAGGTTGGGCTTATTCTTGGATTATTACTTGGGGTCCACAGACTATCCATTAACTGATGCTGGTCAGTATACAAGCCTGTGTCCACTCCTTTACTGGGATCTAGGACAAATGTTGACAAACACATACAAATCTTGGAGTCCATTGTTGGTGCATTTGCCTGGGTAGGTTGTTGTGGGGCATTTGCATTTCATCCGAACTCTGGGATTGACATCCATTCTTTAATTACCCCGTGCCTGGACATATTGTGCAATGTGTGGAGCAGGAAAACGTTCCTTGATTTAGGGAAAAACCATCAGTGAGGATTTCTACATGCGTTTTGCACAAAGGTCTGTAGTCCCACTTGGGCTAGGCATATCCGGGTCTATCTGCCTCTGCATACAGCCTTTTGGAGGTGGTTTGTTCAAGGGCATCACAAAACATAAATGCCCATCGGCCGGTGATGTGACCAGAGGTAGATCTAGAGGAACCACTGTCAAAGCCCTGGTATGATCGGACTGCGAGGTAAATACACCACACTCATCCACTGTGTGTATTGCTTCCTATTTTTAGCATGTCTTTGGGGCCAGGGTGACTCTCATCGCCTTTCACACTTTGTATGCCATGTGAATCCCCAGTCTTCATTTAAAATGGCTTGCTCTATATCATCTGCCGGTAGCCTGCGGAAGGACTCTGGACCAACTTGTCCCGTTGCCCAAGATGTAGGGGGTCACCCATGCAAGTAAGAATATCTCCTGCCGTTGGGGGATGAGAACTAGTCTCCCCTTCCTCCTCATATGCTGTCGTTCCTCTGCCATCATGAAGGAAGTGCTGCTGAGGGGCAGGGCTGCTGCACTGTAGGTTGGGGCTTCGGAATATTCACCCTCATGTAGGCCTGTGACGAAATTAATGCCTTAATGTCTCTGCTAATAATTATGGGAATTGTAGCACTTCGCGTTTTGGTGATTACGTAAGATATTTGTCATGATGCTGTACGAATAAAATAACAGGATACGGCAGAATGCGCCCAGGGGTCTCCATGCCTGGCATAAAATGACTAGGCCGCAATTTCAAAGAGCATTAATAAATAATAAACACACTTAAAAATGCTTCACGTGTTTTAATACATATATTCTACCAGATGGTTTTGGAGTTTGGCACTCACTTTGGGGAAGCAACATCGTTACAGATTGTTGTGGTGTGCCGGCTTCCGAAAAATACACATTGGCCTTCAGAACAGGGCACCTAAGTTCAGAGGCGGCATACATTATTCATTCAAATGTCTGTAAAAAAACAGGAAAATGGAGTCGGCGGCTGGCAGTAAATCTGGCAACACAGCGCAACGACCTCCCCTCTGAACCTGCACATCACCGTGAAAGTACAGCAGTTAACAAGCACTTAACTGCTAGAACAATTCCATGCATCTTTCTGCATCCCCAAGGAAGAAAGAGAAACCGCACACATTTGAGATGTCCTTTGCACCTCAGAGGAGTAAGATTCCCTTGGAAATAAAGTGTTCTCCCTCCTGCTTCTGCCCAGAGTACACAGTGCTTGCAGAGAAGCTCGTATTGCGCATTGCCTTGTAACGTATGGATGGTTTCTCGGAAGTTGTTCGCAATACATTATAATGCCTGTGCGTCGCAGCGGTTTCACACGACTTCAGGGACACGTTAGCAGTTGATTCGTGATGGCGCTTTTGATCGAAGAGCTCGCAGCGCTGACCTGCTGCGAGCAGCGTTTTTCTGTATTTGCAAATATGTATAGCACTTTAAATCTGCCTTTGAGGTATTTCGCATTGGCTGAGGGGCCTAATCAATGGCACCGTGAAACACAAAGGAAAGGCAACAAAAGCAAAGAACGCAAAGCAAACCGCACACCAGTAAAAGCTTCAGCAAAGCCTTCACCCTGAAGTCTTTTCTCGCTTTTCTTATGCATTAGCTCAATCTATTTTAAAGGCCTAATTGCACGTCAGGTTAAGTTGGAGGGGCACTGGCCCTTGCTGGGCGATGATAGTAGTGGAGTTTGAACTGCCACACTGTTCTTGGTCACATGACAAATTGAGACAGTGCAACACGTTCTCCTTGATTTCTGCAGGTTTGTTATTTGAGAGAGCAATTTTTTTTATTGCACATGGTTTAAATGAAACCTTTACAAACAATCAACAACAAATAAATATAAAACGAGATTAAAACATAAATAAATCAGAGCCTTTACATAGATTACACAGAAACTCGACCACTGCGGAACAAGTAAAATAAAACATAAAAAATGTTCACAACATTTCCCTTCAATTACGCAGATTACAAATAAAGAAAGCAGATTACCAAACAGGTACAAAAATAAACATAACAGAACATACCAAAATTAATATCCAGCAATAGAGTGATACAAATATTACGGCAACTTGAGGCTTGTGACAAATCCTGATATAGCTAAGCCTTCATCGACATTTTGGATATTTAGGCATCTTTTCCATAGGTTTTCATCTATACATCCTAATCGGTACATCAAATGGAGCACCATATATTTGGTCCTGCGTCCTATTAGTGCTACACAATCAAGTACCAGATGCTTTATGGATTCAAAACCAGCGTTACAAAATCTGCATCCACTTTCAACCTCAGATATTAAGCTTCTCCTGAGCAAAATCTCCTTCGTAGGAAGCAAATTCCAACCTAGCTGGAGAAGCATAGCCCTATGTTGCTGATTAGGGAATTGGGAAAGCAATACAGGCCGTACTCCATGAAGCTCCAGTGTGGATAATACGGCCAAATGGCAGAGATAGCAGATTTTTCCAATTAGTTTGATCGGCCTTAAAAGTGTTATTGGTTAGGACATTCGGGCCTGGGGCACAAGATGTTTTACACTATAGGAGATAGATAGTTTCAATATCTAGGTCCGGCTGCCAAGACTTGCCAGATGTGGGGAGGGCTAGAGAATAGATCTGTGCCAATATTACTAACTGACAATCCAAATAGGATTTTAAAAAACCTGACCCATTCCGGCTCCGGGACAGAGTTTAATTGAGAAATTAATTAATGACCAGAATGCCTCAAAACTGTGTTTTATCAGCACCCCAGACATGGTCTCGGCATCCCGCTGCAATGACATTGCTTTGATCGATTTGCAGTAGTTTTTATATTTCTGCTTGATCTTCTTCGCAAAGCTAGATCTAACAGTTGCATCATCACTAGAATCCCTAAATTTCCTAATCTCCCTCCTCAAAGTAGATTTAGCTGCAGCAAAGTCTTCATTATAGAAATGGGGTGGTTTATATGATCTTGTTGACTTAAAACTGGGGTTAGATTTTACCCGAGTTACCAGATCTGTAATGAAACTCTGCGACCCATTCACATTACAGTTTAACATTTTCCACTCTAGTTTTGTAGCTTTCATAATTGAGTGGAGATCCTGATTTAGGATGTCAATATTTGAGTCTGTCCATCGTTTTGCATTACCTGAGTGGGTAGTACTTAGATGTAACAAATCAGTATACTCTCTGGTAATCAGCACAATGTCAAAGTTCACCCTTAGGACAGCATAATCTCTCCAATCATTCCTTAACACTGAGTATGAGGTACAGCAATTTGACAAATATTCATCAACAAAGATGTAATCCAAAGTTGAATAGTGTGTCCCTTTATACCATGTGTGCATTTCAACCCCATTAGTTTGATTAGGGGACTTCCCCATAAGGGGCTGTAGCCCAAGCACCCCCAAGGCAAGGCACCAGCCTTTGCCCGCTTGAGATTTAAAATTGTGCAGAATCATATGCAAAGCAGATTGCACAATTCCCAATCCAAGTCTTAGAAGAAGCAGTTGGCGTTTAGGTCTCCTGCTACTATAACTCTTCCCTGAGGGTAACTAGATGACCACACAGTTATGCATTCACACAACACCTTCAGAAAATCGGTAAGACCAGCAACTCATTTGTGCGAGCATACATTTACCACATATAGATGTACTACTAGATCTGCAGAGCAGAGGGCCACCCCTATAGCACCGAACCGAAGATCGGCAATGGGAACAGCAGTCATACCTAGGGCTGAGGCCACTACAATTAGTAATCCTCCGGATGCCCTCCCACCCTTGCTAGCCTTTGCTTTTTGGGTAAACACTTTGTAACCATCCAACACTGGGGCTTCAATCAGGTCTCTTGTAGCAGGATACAATTTGCCTCTTTTAGAAATAGCCATAGCAACAGGGTTGGTAAAGAGATGTCGGCTCCCATGTGCTTTCCATGATATGAAACATAAAGGTATGTCTCTCCTCACAGCTGCCATCGCTCTCAATGAATTATGGGACTGGTTTCCATCATAATATTGAGGTAAACCCTGTCCAATCAATATCTGCGCCATCATCATGGCCGTCAGCCTTGGCCTCTCTACTGGCTCCCTCACTAAAGGGCGGACCACAATATGTAGACAAGCCCCTCCCACCCACCCCCGAGAGCCTAGGGAACCACCATAACCCAGCAGAATAGAACATATTTCAAAGCCCAAAGCCTGTAGTCTTGTTCTTTGGGAGAGGACACGTTGCTTGACCAGCAATGAGTTAAAATGAATAATAGAGGTTTCAGGCTGGTTCTTATCCAGAAAAGCCACTCGATCAATGTCAGAGGAGCAAAGTAGACCCAAAGCCAGTATTTAAACAATAATCTGTAAGATATTAGTCAGTTTTAGGCAGACCAGAATGTTAGGGCCCAATAAGCTTGTCATTCTGAGTTAAAGGTCCCTTTTACCCATAGAGGGTTCCATCGTCCACCTCCCTTGATTGCAATCAGTCTTACCAATGGGGCATCATTCCCTCTTGCATGCTGCACAATGTTATAGGATTTACTCTGATTTGGGTCAGCACATTTTGAGTGCGTACCCAAGAGGGGTTGTGAAGAAGGTACATTTAATCGCCCCAATACCTGGCCGACACCAGCCACCAAGGAATGGTAGATATTTGGTGGGAAATGTCTTGTTATAGGATCACCCACCTCCCCTAGATAAGTATGTTTGTCCAGACACACAGGACCAAGGATAAGAGATTGAGGAGCAGCCTGATTCACTCCGCTAGCCGGGAGACATATCGACTGTAGCAAGGCTTCATGTTTACCCACCAAATTCCCTTCACCAAACTCTATTTGAGTACCATTCGAACAGGAATTAACAGCCTGATTATCAAAGATGACGGATGGGGCAGAAGGTTTGGGTAACCGCTCTACCTGGGAAAAGAGGCAGGGCTTCACTCGTAACACGTGTCATTACTCCCCACAAAACATGGGGGCGCAAAGGTTTGAGAGGGCACTAACAGGAGGGACAACCTTTGTCACCGCTCAAATCAAATCAACTAGGTGCCCTGTTGGAGATGGGCATGCAAGCAGGCACAAGAATGTCCCGAGGGACGGCGTGTGTCTGTGATATGGAATCTGCGGTAGGAGGCTTTGGTCTAGCCAGTTCCAGTGGGGTTCCTTCTTCCAACAGCAGAGGCATGCTTGAGCGAAAGAATGGTATGTAGTTGAGTCTCAAGCAATTGTGTCGATTCCTTCGATGCAAGATTCTTTTGTTCACATTTTTACACAGCTTCCTTTGCAGAGGTTTGATTCCCTGAGGCACCTCAGCAGAGTCCCATATGCCTTCATGTTTGTTTGAGAGAATCAGTAGCTCCTCTGTCAGATCTATCGGGGCGGGCACCACCCTTAGTAGTGGGGCAAGCTGGCTGGGGAGTGTTATCTGAGGTTCGACACTGCTCTATTGGAAGAACAAAGAGGGAATAGGACCAGGTTCAATGACAGAAGAGTTAGGTGTATCAGAAATTTCAATTATCTCGCCTATATCTGTAGATTTCATGTTAGATGAACCAAGATCGATACCCAAGAGCTCCATACCATAAACAATTGGGTGGAAGTGCAGCTCAGGCCCAATAAAGTCCAGCTTACCATTCACCTCAAATATCATAGAGTTCGTAGACTTTCACTCGTTCCAAATATTACCATAAAGGGCCACAAAGGAGCTTAGTACCATGTTCAGAGCAGAGACCGTCAGGTGGGTGAGGTGGATTCTTTCATTGACATCCCATAGGGTATGGTGCATGGCAGCGTTTTCTTTGAGATCACCACCCTCAGAAGAAGATTGTGCTCGAGCACGAGCGTGACCATCAGGTCCATTGGTAATTGAATACTTGTCAATAATATTAGTAAAATCAGATGGAGAGCCCAACAATGATGCATCACATGTTTGCTGGATAACGCTACCTGCATTATCAAACAGCGGAGCCCCCTGAGGAGCATTATTCTCTAATACCTTGTCCGCAAACTCAATGATACTGAGATCTGTGAGGTCTTTATGCCCGACAGAGTTATTATACACCTGCATCACTGAATGGTCAAGCATCGCCTTTCCTCTTACTGGAGGTAAGATTGAAGTTCCGTGCTAGTGGCTGCCGATTTCACAAAGCAGTGATCCAAAAATCGTTGGCCATCAACAGGCGAGAAAACAGAATTAGATTGGGAGTTTTAAAAGCTGCTGATGATTTTTTAAGGATATTCACACAAGTTCCAGATTGAACAATGTCAGGGTTAGCTGCATCAATATTTACCAGCCTGACCAGATGTAACTCATCATCAGGATTTAGGATCAATTGAGGTACCCCTTGCACTACAGTTTTGCAGGATAGGTCCTTCCAGAGTGCTTCAGAGGTGGAAGAATGAGGCGGAAACCTGTATACCGATGCAGACTGATGTGGGGTCTGGATAACGCAGCTTGTAGAATGAGCTGCATCCTGGCGTTCACTGCAGACACTGCAGACTGTAATCACTTTCTGGACCACTGTGTACAGGCAGCTTGTACACAAAAATGAAATAATCTGCCTGCTTGAATTTCACAAATTCTCAAACACAAACATGATCACATCTCTATTTGTGTAGGCCTGAATGGCAATAGACATTCTGGACTTAGTTCTGCTGCTGAACGGCCAGTGTGCTCAAATGATTACATCAAAAACATGTCTAAATTAAACATAATGTTAATTTACAAATGATATAAAGAGTCTGCCAACCCCCCAAAAATAAAATGCAATCAGAGAACTGTTGGATGTACCTCATTTCTTGTTAGGCAGAAACCTGTGCAGTTCCCTTAGGGACCACGGCAAAAGATTTAAGACTACAGGTGTTGGCAGTAAACCCACTTGGTAGCAGTCTGTACCACCCAGATTTACCTGGTAGCTGTGGCTGAGCAGTCAGACTTCCCTCAAGAAGAGTTAGGCAGTATGCAAAGTATACACAATAGGCACTCAGATACAACAATACAAGCAAACACTGACCAGAGCTTTGGTATCAAAGTATATAATTATTTATTTAAAAACACACAGTTTGAAACACTCCAGCACTCTTATTGTAAAATATTCTAAACACAGTTACTATTGTAATATATACACCCCTTTTCCCTTATCGGATAAGTCACAGTAAAACACCACTTATTTTCATACAGAGGTGAGCGCTTAACTAGATTGCACTCCAATAGGTTTGTGAGAAAGGGGGGGAGAAAGACAGAATATGGAAAGGTACACCACGCTAAGGTTCAGGAACACTACAAGCAAGGCAGAAGAGCAAAAGTCACTGGTGAGCCAAAGTCCAAAGGCTGGGCCCACTCTTAGAGAGAGCAGAGCACAAATGCGCCCAAGATCACACAGTTACACTAGGCTTAGAAAGTCTTGCAGAGGGTTCAAAAAGAGTTTGGAGAGGCTTAGGAAAGTTTAGCCAGGGTGTCCCAGACTAACCGAGGTTCGAAAGCCGGGGGCTAAATCTACCCCGTACAGTCGGTAGCAAGGGAAGCCAGGCGGGACACGGTACGTTAAGTGGGAAGGATCCTCCAGCGGTGGCAGTTGTTCCTGTAGTGGGTGCAAGTTGCGTCGTCGTCCAGGGGAAGAGAAGATCTCGGCTTGGAGGAAAGATGAAGGTCGTTGCACTACCAGGGCAGAAACCAGCCGCGGAGTTTTCTGGTTAAAGGTGGTACCTTTGTTTCGCGGTCGTGGTAAAGCGTGGTATCCCGGTTGCCGGGGTGCTTGGCACGGGCAAGGCGGCCACGAGGTACGTCGGGAAAGCGAAAAGACGGTGAAACTGGTTATCCCCACCAGTCAAAGGAAGAAGACTCTCCGGCGGGAGATCTCCTCTGTCGTTGGGAAAAGTGGTGAGGCAGTCCAGCAGGGCTCCACCGGTAGTGGTGTCGTGGCAGGTCGGCTCAGCTTCTCCCTCGTCGGATTCTTAGGTCCTGTGGCGACTTCTGAAGTTCCAGTCCCCAAAGCCCTGCTTTTATGCAGCAAACCCCCATTCACTCAGCCTAGCTGTCACTCAAACATGCTAAGTGGTGAGCCGGCCGGCTCATCACTTGGGCCAATCAGGATGGAGTGCGACTTGAGTTGCCTAGGCAACTCAGTCCAGGGTGCCTAAATTTCCCTCCACCCCTCCTAAGTACCCCAGACAGAGTGGCACCACTTTGGGAGGGCTTCTGTGGAGAAGCCTGCCAAAAAGTGGAACAAAGGGCTCGACTTGGGTTGGAGTCACAGAAGAGAACACAAACGCCATTTTAGAATCAAGTTTTGGCAAAAAATACCAACCGGAGAATTAATATTAATTAAATAAACCGGCGGTATGTTCGAGGCTACCGTAAATAATTAAATAAAGGTAGTAGCCTAAAACAATGGGAAATCCCATAGGAAAATATTTGCGGTTGAATATAAAAAGTAGTATCCACTGCCACCAGCCAAAACTCGATCAGGGGGGACGGAGACGTGCCCCCTCGACTAACAGCCCCCGGGGCAATTGAATTGCCCCAGCCAGTACGTCCACAATATGATGGTTTGTACTGGTTCTGTTCAGAATTTAAGACTAGTAAAGTCAATGGTGACTTTACATGCCCTGGGAGACAGTAGTCGGTCCCAGGGTATGGAGTCTATACTGGGGGGTCACTATGACACCCCTGAGTTACTGCACGGAGGGTGCTGTGTAACACACATCACAAAAACACATGAAGCCCTATGGAGTAAAAGACCCCATAGCCCATTAAACACATCTAGATTCAAAGAAACACACTCAAATCATGCCCAAGAGTGAGGGTAAAAGAGTCTCACTCTTGGCAGGAGAAAACAATAAACCCCAAAAAATCCAGCAAAGCTGCTGGGGGACTCACTAGGTTAGGAAATTCAGCCTAAACAGAGAATTCTCCCTAACTTTTCTCACTTTAAATATGGTGGTCTGGGGTTGTTGTTATGTATGTGCATTTTAAAGTAAGCTTAGAATGAATTGCATCAGAATTCTGTAGGGTTTGATTATGGAAGCAATATTATCAGTTTAGAATGCACAATGATTTTGCTAAAGAATATCAATATCCCTCTCCTCTTAACTCACTAATAGAGTGCCAGTGTGCATTTTCATGAATGAGGGGCATTTGGAATTTACATTTGCATCATTTTTTGAGAGTTGAAATTACATATTTAAACTTCCATTGCTCATTCCTTATTAAATATCTATGGCTGTCAAAGAGAAAACATTATCCAGCAGATCTTCATTAGGCAATGATATGTGTTCATTACACAGCTCAATGTTAATTATTTCTGTGAAAACACTCTCTGAACATACCATTTAAATTATAACACTTTAATTTACAAAGGATCTGCATGCAGACTGCATACATTGCTATCAGTGCCACTGCATACACAGCTCCGAAAATGTATTTTGGGCTGAAATGAAATGGCATCTCACTTGATTTTAAAAGCAGTGAGAGTGCATTGTACATTTCCCATTCAATCAATGCATTTTGGTGCCACCTTCCCAAAGCCAGCACCTTTTCTAGGGTGTAACAGGACACATTAAATGGTGGCTAAAGAGCAGATATTTTGTTTAGTGAATTACTTTGGATTAGTCTTTAAAGGCAAAGAGCCCACAGAATCCCTCAAATCTTGGTCAGCAGGCCACTCTTGTTCTTCTTCTAGTAAGTTACATCGACCTCAGGTTTCCTTCACCGCTGGTTCTCTTGTGGACTGGGCTTGATCCCTTGGAACAGGAATACTCCCTTCTGCAGCCCTTAATTTGGTTACCCTCGGGAATCCATCCATCCTATATGAAGAGATGTGTTTCTTTCTGCAGCTTTTTCTGGAGTCAGAATCATATCTCCTCTGTGCTCCGAGTGTAAAATATTCCTATGCTATTTTATAATTATGTCACACTATGTGGTTGGCCCAATCCTTCCATTGGCCTGCCTTATAATCAGACTCTTACTGAATGCACACCCCCATCTTCATTGGATATTCATATTTCTATATTTGCAGACAGAAAGAGGTGTGGGCCAATCTGCTCTTAGTACTCTCGGCTGTGTTTTTGTTCCATAAATCACAGTAGCAACCTACCTACCTACTAAAAGTGGCATGGATTTCTGTAATCTGTCATCACAGATGCATGACAGTGTATGACATTAATGTATATAATATTTACTTATACTTTTATTAATATTAATAATGTTATTAATTGTTATGAATTATAGAGGATATGCATTTGGTTTCAAATGTATGATTCAAATGAGTTTCCATACACAAAATATAATATTTGAATAATGCCCTGCATTTGCCCTATGAATAATGACTTGTGGTTCAGCACACAAATCAAGTTAACAAGACTGTATAATGGGTTCAGTGAAAGATTTATTTGAAATGAGACGGTAGGCTTGCTTTATTCTCCTGCATTAGCCTAACAGATAGCCAGCTTTTATTCTAAGCAGAGTTCAAAAGGTGCTAGTTTTAATGAAAGAATTTGCTTTTGGGGCCTAATGACAAAACAAGCTGGTTCAGAGCAACAGATGCTAACTTCCAGTCTTATTGCAAACTGTGAGCTACTAGACTTTTACGTTTTTATATTTTTATTTAGAGTCTCCTAGAAAATGTTCCCAAGGGTGGCAGCTAATTTACTCTGAAGTGAAACTCTAGTCAACCTGTTATTCAGACCAATACAAAACAAGCACTTTTTCTACAAAATATTATCTGCAACCCACTATGTTTTTATATATTTCATGCAGTAATCCAACCGTGATTATACAAAGAAATAAAACATTTAATTAGAAAGACTGTTGATGTGCAGTGAGGAAATTGCACAAGCACCCCATTCAAAACACTTCACAACATCCTACCATATCTGGTGGCACAATTACTGGGCCTGTTGCCTTCTGCCTTGGTCATTGATAGCCATAATTAATTAAATTGGTTGGGTGGTTGATTTCCAATTTGTCCACCCCTGTGCTCTTCTAATCTAATGGTAGAATGTTTTTTTTTCTTCTGTGGCTAGATGAATTTATAATTAATTATAAATAAATATTATGTGATCTTTCATTCAATGTTGAGCTGAAACCTTTCAGTCCCCCTTGGTCTCTAGGAACAAGGATGTTTTACTGACTTTCTCCCCTGTAGTTTTAATTAGCTCAGCCCACTTTAAAGATTTGAACTGTTCTATTTTCTCTTTAATATGCTGTTTATATTGCTCTTTGTAAACCATATTTCTACTTTTGACCACAGTATGTTGTTCTTATTTAACTTCTGTGGTGGTCTTCAATGATGCTCTAGACAACAGTCATACGTTTCTATGGTTTTACTTAAATTCATTTTTTCAGGATAGTTATGGTTCTTATAAAGGAGCTTCTCTCAGCATGCATAGTTGTTAGTTCTCGCTGTTTCTGAAAGAGCTGTTCATTACAATTCCCATGATGCACACAGTTTTACTTTTAATGCATCTGTGTAAGGATGGAAGAACTCTGCTGCTAGAACCTAGAATCAATCGAATTTCAGGTGACTCAATCAAGTCGAATGCTGGATTCACTTTTTAAGAGTTCTGAGAAAAGGTCAAGTGCAATGATTAAAGTGGAGCACACAGTCGGGGCTCTTTTTCAATATTAGGCATTATTTAGATAGTCAAGAGGATGCTGCTGGAGAGAGGTTCAGGCAAATTGGGGAAAGGGCAATAAATGCGAGTGGAGCTAGAGTATCTGAGCAGGAATCAGGTCAGGGAGTGTTAGTGAGCGCTGGGGAACTCCGAGATTTAGAATTAGGGTAGGGTTTGCTTACCCAATGCTGTGTAACACATGAATTGACTTGAACTGGGCAAACGACACATGTGCCATCCAGTGTTGAGTTGAGGGACATGGAATCTCTGTGTGATTCCCCCTACCTAAACTTCAAGAGACATGTGTGAAATCAGGCGTATTGTGTCGAAGTGACTGTGAGCAACACCAGAAAATCCTATCTCCAATTTGTACTGCACATATGTCGGAGCCTACGGGAGAAGGGAATCTTTGAGCAGCTTTTGTGAGACTTGTGCTTGTATTATGTCTCACTATGTGGTTGGCCCAATCCTTCCATTGGCCTGCCTTATAATCAGACTCTTACTGAATGCACACCCCCATCTTCATTGGATATTCATATTTCTATATTTGCAGACAGAAAGAGGTGTGGGCCAATCTGCTCTTAGTACTCTCGGCTGTGTTTTTGTTCCATAAATCACAGTAGCAACCTACCTACCTACTAAAAGTGGCATGGATTTCTGTAATCTGTCATCACAGATGCATGACAGTGTATGACATTAATGTATATAATATTTACTTATACTTTTATTAATATTAATAATGTTATTAATTGTTATGAATTATAGAGGATATGCATTTGGTTTCAAATGTATGATTCAAATGAGTTTCCATACACAAAATATAATATTTGAATAATGCCCTGCATTTTCCCTATGAATAATGACTTGTGGTTCAGCACACAAATCAAGTTAACAAGACTGTATAATGGGTTCAGTGAAAGATTTATTTGAAATGAGACGGTAGGCTTGCTTTATTCTCCTGCATTAGCCTAACAGATAGCCAGCTTTTATTCTAAGCAGAGTTCAAAAGGTGCTAGTTTTAATGAAAGAATTTGCTTTTGGGGCCTAATGACAAAACAAGCTGGTTCAGAGCAACAGATGCTAACTTCCAGTCTTATTGCAAACTGTGAGCTACTAGACTTTTACGTTTTTATATTTTTATTTAGAGTCTCCTAGAAAATGTTCCCAAGGGTGGCAGCTAATTTACTCTGAAGTGAAACTCTAGTCAACCTGTTATTCAGACCAATACAAAACAAGCACTTTTTCTACAAGATATTATCTGCAACCCACTATGTTTTTATATATTTCATGCAGTAATCCAACCGTGATTATACAAAGAAATAAAACATTTAATTAGAAAGACTGTTGATGTGCAGTGAGGAAATTGCACAAGCACCCCATTCAAAACACTTCACAACATCCTACCATATCTGGTGGCACAATTACTGGGCCTGTTGCCTTCTGCCTTGGTCATTGATAGCCATAATTAATTAAATTGGTTGGGTGGTTGATTTCCAATTTGTCCACCCCTGTGCTCTTCTAATCTAATGGTAGAATGTTTTTTTTTCTTCTGTGGCTAGATGAATTTATAATTAATTATAAATAAATATTATGTGATCTTTCATTCAATGTTGAGCTGAAACCTTTCAGTCCCCCTTGGTCTCTAGGAACAAGGATGTTTTACTGACTTTCTCCCCTGTAGTTTTAATTAGCTCAGCCCACTTTAAAGATTTGAACTGTTCTATTTTCTCTTTAATATGCTGTTTATATTGCTCTTTGTAAACCATATTTCTACTTTTGACCACAGTATGTTGTTCTTATTTAACTTCTGTGGTGGTCTTCAATGATGCTCTAGACAACAGTCATACGTTTCTATGGTTTTACTTAAATTCATTTTTTCAGGATAGTTATGGTTCTTATAAAGGAGCTTCTCTCAGCATGCATAGTTGTTAGTTCTCGCTGTTTCTGAAAGAGCTGTTCATTACAATTCCCATGATGCACACAGTTTTACTTTTAATGCATCTGTGTAAGGATGGAAGAACTCTGCTGCTAGAACCTAGAATCAATCGAATTTCAGGTGACTCAATCAAGTCGAATGCTGGATTCACTTTTTAAGAGTTCTGAGAAAAGGTCAAGTGCAATGATTAAAGTGGAGCACACAGTTGGGGCTCTTTTTCAATATTAGGCATTATTTAGATAGTCAAGAGGATGCTGCTGGAGAGAGGTTCAGGCAAATTGGGGAAAGGGCAATAAATGCGAGTGGAGCTAGAGTATCTGAGCAGGAATCAGGTCAGGGAGTGTTAGTGAGCGCTGGGGAACTCCGAGATTTAGAATTAGGGTAGGGTTTGCTTACCCAATGCTGTGTAACACATGAATTGACTTGAACTGGGCAAACGACACATGTGCCATCCAGTGTTGAGTTGAGGGACATGGAATCTCTGTGTGATTCCCCCTACCTAAACTTCAAGAGACATGTGTGAAATCAGGCGTATTGTGTCGAAGTGACTGTGAGCAACACCAGAAAATCCTATCTCCAATTTGTACTGCACACTTGTCGGAGCCTACGGGAGAAGGGAATCTTTGAGCAGCTTTTGTGAGACTTGTGCTTGTATTATGTCTGAGGGAAGAAGCAGCTGATATTTGGGAAGATGAGTGACTCACCAGTCATTGAGTGAACGCCAGACTGGGACAACATATCAGAAGCACCCATGTTAGCCAGATGAAGGTGTAGATATGATATGATATGATATGATACGGCATTTGTAACGCGCCTATACACAAGTGTTTCACGGCGTGACAAGGCAGGGGGGGGGACAAAGGGAGACAGACAACGATCCTACTAGGCCAGGTGTCATTCAGATCGCGCAAGTGCAAGGGTAGAGGGGAAGGGAAAAGTGCAAGGGGTAATGGAGAGGAAAAATTGCAGTACAGGGTTAGTAGAATACAAGATAAATAATAAGGGCCAGCTGGTGGCAAGTGCAAGGTAAGTGCAGGGAGGAGGGGCTGTAGGGATACAGAGACAGTCCCGCAGTGCAGGGGTTGCCAGAGAGGCAGTGCAGGGAAGAGTGGCTGGGCCAAGGACCGAGATCGGTGAGTGGCCCAGTTGCAGATTCAGTGCAGGTTCAGTGATTTTAGCAGGGGAGAGGGGGAGAGAAAGCGGAGGCAAAGAAGAAGGTTTTGAAGTGCTTCCGGAACCGGAGATGGTTCTCCTCAAGTTTCAGGGAGTCAGAAAGGCTGTTCCAGAGGGAGGCCCCTGCTGCGGAGAGAGATCTACCCCCAACTCGTTGCTTGGAGAAGCGGCTGACACTGAGGGAGTTGAGGCGGATGTGCGAAGAGCTCGAGAAGGAAGATATTTAGGAAGAGAGAGTTGAAGGTATTTTGACCCAACACCCCAGAAGGCATTATGGACAATGCAGAGGGTTTTGAACTTAATCCTCGCAGCCACTGGGAGCCAGTGTAGTGATTTCAGTCCTGGAGAGATACGGCCCCTGGGCTTGAGGCCAAGGACAAGTCTTGCAGTCCTGTTCTGGATGAGTTGCAAAGGGCGGAGAGTAGAGGCAGGCAGATTTAGATAGAGGCTGTTACAGTAGTCCAGCTTTGAGAGAACCAGGGCTCTAGAGTCAGTGAGCTTCTGGGGAAAGGAGAGGAAAGGAAGGATACCTCTGAGGAGGTGTAGCTGGTAGTGTGACTTCTTAGAGACATCAGAGATGTGAGGAGAGAAGGAGAGTGTGGAGTCGAAGATGACCCTGAGGTTTTTTGCCTTGCAGGAGGGAGCAGGAAGAGGGCCAAGAGAGGCCGGCCAGAGGGCTGCAGGGAAGGAGGGAGTGGGTGTGCCGATGAGTAGATTCTCAGTCTTACTGGCATTAAGGCAGAGGTTGTTGGCGGCACACCATTCATGGATAGCAGAAAGACAGTCAGAGATGAGGGAAGGGGAAGAGGAGGCAGAGGGTAGCCTGAAAATGAGCTGGGTATCATCCACATAGCACTGAAAGTTGGGACAGAGAGCATCGATGCGGTGGGCAAGGAGTCCCAGATACTGGTTGAACAGCCAGGGAGAGAGGTTAGATCCCTGGGGGACACCACAGGTAGAGAAAAAGATGTCAGAGAGGAAGGACCCCAGTTGGACCTGGGAGGGTTGATTGGAGAGGAAAGAGGTTAGCCACGCCAGAGCCTGACCAGTGATACCCAGGTTATCACGGAGATGGTTGAGCAGGATGGTGTGGTTGACAGTATCAAAGGCAGAAGAGAGATCGAGCAAAATGAGAACACATGGGGTGTTAGAGTCAAGGTTCGAGAGCAGGTCCTCACGGATGTTCAGGAGAGCAGTTTCCATGCTTCTGGCAGCTCTGAAGCCAGACTGATGGTCGTGAAGACTACCAACAGATTCAGCATGGAGGTTAAGCTGGGAGATGGCCAGTTTCTCCAGGAGCTTGCCCTGAAGGGAGTGATAGAGATTGGGCGATAGTTAGCCGGGCAGGAGAGGTTGGAAGAGGGTTTCCTAAGAAGGGGGTGCACAAGGGAGTGCTTGAGGGGGGATGGGAAGACTCCAGAGGTGAAGGAGTGATTACAGAAGTAAGCCAGGGCAGGAGCCAAGGAGCCGATGTGGTCCTTGATAGTTTTGGAGGAACAGGGGTGGACCTGTTTTGACAAAACTTTCATAGATCGGACTTGTCTCGAAACCTCGTCAGCAGAAAAAAGGGGAAAGGCAGAGAAGGAGGGAGGCGGGGTTGCTGCAGAATGGCCAGAGGAAGAGCAGGTAATAGAGGGGGAGCGTGATAGGAGGAGATTGAGGACAGGATGTCCTGAGTTTTGAGATGAAGTGAGAGGCCAGTGCCGTGCAGAGGGCCTGGGAGGGGACAGGAGAGGTAGAGACTGCAGTAGGGTTGGCCAGCTCCTTGCAGATTTTAAAGAGTTTGGCCGAATTGTTAGATGCCGCACACATGCGGGCTTGGATTAGGGCTCTCTTCTTGGTGAGAACGGAGAGCCGATATTGCCTTTGGAGCAGGCAGCAGGCCATTTTGTCAGAGGATGAACATGAAGCGTGCCATTTCCTCTCTGCCACCCTGCACTTGTGTTTAAGGGTAACGAGATCCGAGTCATACCAGGAGTTACATTTGGCTTTGGGCTTCAGGCGGATTTTCATGACTGGGGCAACGATATCAAGAGTATCAGATATAGCAGAGTGGAGAGGGCTGTGTCAGGGTGGGAGTCAGCCGAAGGTGGAGGGGGGGCGAGAAGGTGGCAGGGAAAGCCTCAACTGACATGCGCTTCATGGGTCGGATGACTGAGAAGGAGGGTGGCAGTGATGAGGGTGGCTTTTCCCGTGGGGTAGGGAAGGTGAGGTGGGAGTATAGGAGAAAGTGATCACTCCAGGAGAGAGGAGTTGAGAGAGGGACAGAGAGGGGAAGGTCTGAAGAGATCAGATCATCAGGAGTGTGCCCTGCAGAATGAGTCAGCCCAGACGGGTGAATAAAGAGTGAGAGAGAGTCGCAGAGATCGCAAAAGAGTCCAGAGGGAGGACAGGAGGCATCCAGGTGGATGTTGAAGTCTCCAAGAAAGAGGAGTTGAGTGGTTGAGGACAGGAGTGAGGAGGAGAGGTCCGCCCACTCGGAGAGGAAGGAGGAAATTTGACCAGGTGGCCGATAGATAGTAGCCAGGGTAAGGGAATGGCTAGGAGAGAGAGAGAGTCGGCAGACAAGGCATTCAAAAGAGGAGTAGGTCTGCCTAGGAGTGACAGTGGCAGGAATCCACTCAGGGAAGATAAGGGCCATACCCCCCCAGCACGGTTGGGCCTGGGCACAGAGAGGATCTTGTAACCATCAGGGAGGAGTGTGTCAAAGCTGGTGACAGAGCTGGCCGTGAACCATGTCTCAGTGAGACCGAGGATGTCCAGATCCAGTTCTTCAAGAAGGTGACAGATATTAGAGGAATGTTTGACGGCAGAGCAAGAGTTGAGAGTGGCAATGTGGAGAAGGTTCCCATCCTTAAAGGACTTTCGGGGAGGGGTACAGATCAGAGGTACACCCTGCGGAGGTGAAGAAGGAGCCCGAGAGGAGGCAGGGTGGGAGGGTGGAAGCAAGGTAGCCGAGGAAAGAGGCGAGGGGACAGCAGGAGAGGAAAGGAAGTTGATGAGGCATGGGAAGCGTCTATCAAAGAGGTGGAGGTTGGCCTGAGGGCCTTGGACCAAAACGGTCCCATTAGCGTAGACATTAATGATGGCCTTAGAGGAGTGGAAGGGGGCCAAGAGGACATCCCAACGGGTGCCACCATTAATGGGAGAAGAGGAGAAAGGAGAGAGCACAGAGACCATATGAAGGGTCCATAGGTCAGGAGAAGGCACGAAAAAGAGGATGTCAGTAAGAGTTACCTTGGAGGAGGTACTAGTGTAGGTATCAGCGATAGGGAGGCCTGGGTTGGAGACCAGGATGTCCTTTTTAAACTTTTTCCTACCAGATTTAGTGAGGAGAGAAGGATAGTCAATGGAGAAGCAGTTAGAGAACATAGGCGAGATAGAGAGCACCATGGAATAAGGAGGGAGTGGGGGGGAGACAGACAAGAGCAAGCGGACAGGAATGAGCGGCAAGCCCTAATTTAGATGAGCTGTTCATTGTCATTTCACTTCATCAGCTGCATTTGCTGTGTGCACTGTGAATGTCAGTATTCCAGGTACCAATTAAAGGTGTCATCCAACTCACATTCAACACCACCATCACATGTTGTAATGGAGTTCATGCCAGTGCAAGTATTTACATGGGCATTGTATCAAGATGATGGGCATCTACCAAGACTAACAGAGGAGGTTTCACCTTTATTTCACATCCTTTAGTTGAGTGGTGAAGCTGGGCTTTGAATCCAGTCTACACTTTCGACCCTTGACCACATTGTTTCCCAATTCTTGTCAGAAAACAAGGTGCAAATATTTGTGAATCTTTGACTTTCTCGAACTAAAACGAATACTCTGGTTTGTATACCTGAATCGAAAAGTGCACAAAACACATTATAAACCAACACGACAATACTTTACAAGGAAATCCATATAGAAACATGTTGTGCATAAGGATAATGATTGTGCCTTTACTTGTTCCATCATACATGGTGGTCTACAAGTACTAGAGCACTAAATAATGTGAGCACAAAATAATGACTTTAGGTTGCATTCATGTAATTCAAAGATTTAAATATGCCCAATAAAAGAACTTGTGTAATAAAGTCACTAGTCGATAGTGATGTTTTGATTTTGAAAATGGTCAGAAAAGCTTATCTTTTTTTGTGTCAGGCAGAACTGAAAATAAGCTTGCAAGAGGCCTCTGACTGTGTCTCTTTTCTGTCTAGGACCCCTTCAACCCAAATAGCCTACATGATAGGCAAGATCAGGCAATTGTCTCAACAATGTTATCAAAATATTAAGAGGTAGAACATTTCAACAGCGACAACAGAGATGCATTGAGATGATATGATATGGAAAGACCTCTGCCAGCAACAAATGATGCTCCTCATCAGTGGTGGCTGCTCATGTTATCACAACCTACACTTAGAGGGACCGACCTCAAAACCTGTTAAACACTGGTGATGTTTGTTTTTTTAACAAGTGCTTTCTGAGGCTGGCACCTTTGTTTTGTAGCGCAGTAGGTGCTATTCCCTTCAACATGTATGTACTCAAATGTATCAACCTCAGAGAAAGGACAGGCAAAGTCTACTTTTCTGGAATTTGGAACTTTGATCTGGCTTGCGAACATAGATATCTGCAACAAGTTCTTAACTCACTGAGCTATTGTCTGAACCATCGTGGTACTCAAGGTTATCAATGTGCATTTCATCTGCGTATTGCATGTTACCAAGTATTTGCCAAATAAATATTTTATATAGCTGTGCTATAAAGAACACACACGCTCTGTTTAATAAAATTAGCACAGAACACATTGCAGAAGTAATTGATCAGACTGTCAACAACAGCAAGGCAACAAACGCGCAGCAAAATACTATCCAATATTAAGAAATGTTTCTCACTGTATGTATATGCAGTGACTTCTTTGCATCCGGCATTCAGATGGGGCCCATCCTTCTGTGGCAGTCCCATGCCCCTTTTGTCCTGCCATTACGATGCCTCTGGGACCAGAACGTGACTTCAGCCTTCTACATATCCACAAACCTTTCTTAGGAGATTCAAGCTTCTATATAACCCAAGATTATACCTGATATTGCACATGAAATTAGATGTGTGATATATCCTCTCCAAAAAACCTGTTCTGGGCTAGCACAATAGGTTGAATCTCCCCGAAAAAAGGTTTGATCGACCAGCGAGTCCCATTTCAGGAAGTTCCTTCATAGGTAGTGTCTTTTAACTTTAACTTGCATTCCCAGAGTGCTCACTTTCTGCTTCTCAAAGCTTCTGTCATTGCTTTTCACTACAGTTCCTATGATTCAGACTTTTTTATCGTCAATGCATATGTAGTTGGCTTCCCCTGCAATGTCTAGGATGCACACTTACGTATTCCTATAGTTTCTCTCAGCACTCTGACCATGTACTGGACAACATGGCATTAGAGCTTAAAGCAGGTTCCCTTTGTCTTGTTGCCTACCTGTCTTCATGCAGAATTATGTCCACAGACTAAGCAACATGGCATTCTTACTTTTAACAGGGTCTCTTTATGTTCTTATGTTACTTCTCACTAGCAGTATTGTGAACGAGTGTGGCAACATCAAAACAAAAGTTGATGGCTGGAAGGTTTAGAATTCATCTCAACCTCTGGCACAGCTCGGGGGCAATCCTCCAAACCATCGTGTTTGAGCCTGTCGAGCCATTCCAGAAAGCAGAAGACAATATGCAAATCAGGCTTGGTCCCACCCGGAAAGGGGCAGTCCAGCTGCTCAGTCACATGCCTTCTGCACAAAACCACAATCATCCAAACAGGCACTCTTTGGCAAAAAAGAAAAGAACACACTAGCATGGTGGGGGTGCATTTCGGGCATTGCCCATTGGCCCTATTGACCAGTGAAGTCTGGGCACATCATCCCTGGGAAATCCAAACAACCATCACTATGGACGCCGCTGAGGAATGCACAGCACTGAAGCTGATGTGTGGCACCTACACTCTAAAAGCCCCAAAAACCTCGATACTGCCTTCCGACTCTGGATTCTGTGGTCAATGCTGTATTTCTTCACAAACCACTCGCACGTTGCAAAGCAAAAAACAAGTAACAAAACATAATACCTTTCCAGAAAGTAGATGCCTTGATAAATGAAAGGGATGTAGTCTACCATTTCATCTGTTTGTATCCGTGGTGCTTTTGGCCTGGCCTGGCAGCTATAATGCACTCGCATTCCAGCCAGGGACCACTGACCAGCATCCCCCCCCCCCACAGTCCAGCTCACAAGGAAAGGGTTAGGCAGCCAGCAACATAATGATGAGGTGTACACAGGAGAAGGGTGACTACCCGAGATCCTCTGTTCTGAACACTTTCTTTAATGAGACGCAACACGTGAAAATGATTTTTTTCAACTCCTCAAAGGAATCTCTATTTTTGTAAGAAACGGTAAAGAACATTGTCAAGCATAAAACAGTTCCTGCCCACCATTCCCCCTGCTATGTGCCTGCCTACTATCTACCTAACTGGCCCTGAGCCATCTACATCCCTAGGGGCCCTGCTTTGCCTAAACACCTTGAACTCAAGGGGCTCACAAAGAGAACCCCGGAGATAGAGAGCCACGGAGCAGCCCTTCTTCTGTTTCTCGTTCTTCTACCTACCCCTCGCCATAACCACCCATCTATATAGTGCTAGAAGATAACTCTAAGGGTGACAGCACTACCCGGATGGCCTTTTTCTGGCCACCATTCATACTTCTCCCCCATAACCTGGCTAACCTTCACTTCATTACCCCATGAGTCCTTACACTGGTCATCTACCACTCTGCCCTTGAGTACTTTAAACATCACAATAACTACATACATCTACAAAATGTCCTATACACATGTGTATACATACACATGGGTATATGCACATGTGTATAAATGTTTGTACAACGCTGCTGCACAGCGATGATAATCCAGCACAGGGCTCACAGACTTTATTAGTGGCTTTGGCAATCCGAAGCACAGTACCTCTTTGGGATTTTCCTCGTGGCCCAGACAGCACAGGAATTAAGGCACACTATGGTGGAATAATGTCTCTGCCGTTGGCCCAGGTCAGTCCTTTCTGGTGCAGTGGGCAATGCCCCAGGAGTACCACGCAAGCAAGGGTTGACACGTTTATATAGAGGATGCAGTCCAATAAGCATGGATTTCAGTTATAAAAAAATTGTGTTTTCATTCTCAAGTAAATGTATGTATCCATTTTGGCAGGCCCGCATCTTTGAAAACTGGGGATGCCATAGAATTGGAACGTAACATCAACGCGTCGAAAAATCCACAAATGTATTCGTTGTTTTAGCCTTGACTATTCTCTGTGATCATTATGCCCTGCCAGCTCATCTTATGTCAAAAACACGTTTTCTTAATGGTAATGTCCAGAAACGTGCTGACAAGAAAACTGGAACCACACACAATTTAGGTGGCTACTTGTACCTCCAACTTTCAAACTGTTTTTTGTTTAAAAACGGTGAGGTTTCACCCAAGCAAGGGCCTGAGAATTCCCTCCAAGATCCTTACGCCCGCCAAACGTGGCCCCTGTGGGCTAGGCAGGCAGTGGGGCATTCAAGGGCTTGGACTTCCTACTGCACTACTGAAGTCTTTCTATTTTCAGCACGACCAGACTCGCTCATGCTAGAAATATATATGTATTTCTTTCTATTTTGAACACACGGGGTTGCACGCACATTTCTAGCCTGCGCTAGACATAGAAAACATATATTTTTAAGGTGGCATGCAGGGTTTAAACACAATTGCTCTTGAGGCGTGAGGGAAAGTTCGTTGGGCTTTTTTGTTTGTTTGTTTTGTGCAACGCAACCTCAAGAGACACGCAGCTGTTTAAATAGGCCTGTGTTTTGAGGGAGCATGATGCGGGTGCACAGGTCAGTTCAGGAGGCAGGCCGACCATTCTACTAAAAGGCCCGAATAACATGAAATTCTCCTTAACTCATCCCAGTGTAAATATCATGGGTAGACATAGCCCGTAGGATGGACGGTGGCTAAAATTCCAACCCGATAATGTTGTAACTGGCCATCACATTTCCAAACTAAATTCCAGAAATCTTATTTAAAAAAATAAAAATGAATGCCTTGAATATCTGAGAAAAAAAAGAACCATGCACATTCATTACATTAAGGCTGCACGTCGTCTCAGTGAAAAGCAGGAGTAACACCCAAAATCGATTCTTTTCATTTTTGTTTCTCAAAATCATGAAGGTGCCAAAAATGTCACGTTAGAGAAACTGGCAGTTGATTTGAGCAACTATCCGGATGTTTTTTAATCTTGTATGTTTGCTCAAATTGTGAATATCATTTCTCCGCCAGCAGCTTAAAAGATAGAGTGCCATCATTCCCCTCCCTGACACCACATAACGCCAAACCAGACCCCAAAACACTGCTGCCTGCCAATTGTTTCCTGTTTGTGTACGCACGCAACTTACTGTTGTTAAAATTGCTCTGTGTGTCTTGATGTAATTTATGTGGCTGTCCAGAGCTCATCAAACCTAATCGTATAAAGGACACAAAACATGTGTAATGGCGCTTCCCTGGCATTGCATCATGCAGATATTGTAAATCACTGAGTATTTCTGTGGGATGTTCCTTGGGCCATATATAAAGGGAAGGATCCCCTCGGCTGTGAACAATTGTAAATAACTGGAAGATAAAGGGGTAATCATGTGCCCACTGACACATCCAGCACAAAAGGAAGGTTTTATGGTGACAGCACAGATGATGAATTCAGTTGACTAGATACTAGATTCCAACATGACCTTTGACAACAGGGAATGGCCTCAGCTGCAAAGACGAGGCATAACTAAAGGGGCAATTTACTGATAAGAAAAGCACCCCTTGATCCTTAAACATGTAGCATTGAAACTGATCGCAAGCAAGTGGGCACATAAGCTAATCTTCAACCAGGCTGATGCAAAAGCCTGTGACAAATAAGGAAGCACAGATCTGATGGTAAGTCCAGTTCGGCTGCACTCACGATACTTAAGACCGACTGCACAGCACCACCTACTAACAGCTTTTGGTACTGTACTCGCAGGCATCTACAGTTGGTGGCATAGTATAAATACCTGCAGTAATGTTACGGATGTTGAAGAGGCGGCACGCTCCAGACCAGGACTCTTTATACTGGCTAGGGATGCAGCACACAACTAAAACGCTTTTAGATTTATGAATTTGAATTCAGCTTTGAGAAGGCAGCCAATCCGTCTCACACCCCCCTTAACATACACCCTGTGGCGCAATGGAACATGAACCAGGCCGGTGCGTAATGGTAGAATATTTATTTATTTTTAATTATGAATTAAAATCAAACACATTCAATATAGGGCAGCAATCACCAGTGTGGTGATAATTACATAGTAAAATGATAGAATACACTTAGTTTGACCTTTTGCCATAAGATTCAAAATGCACAATTGAATGAAAGCAAGATTACTTTTGGGAAGTGCTTTTAAATGGCACCACAGTCAAGCATTCCCCCTGCAACACTCCATCAAACCAAATTTTGTGTAGGTGGAGAGGAGTAGCAAGGAGTATACCATGCACAAATCGGATTGAAAAAGCCGAACTACCACCACTGGATGAGAGGCAAAAATCGGATTGAGCTCCCATGAAAAATGAGCAAAATGGCACTCGGAATTACTAAAGAGTTGTTTTACATGTGTGGTTGAATGGATAAGGCAAGCATGTGTGTGGCTGTATCAAAGAAGCAAGAAAACTCGCAAGCTACAAGGCAAGGTACTAAACAACGGGCATACAGTGTAGAAAATTGACTATGGAAGGAAACACAGTGCAGCTAGAATCACAAGTGGGGAAATTTCAATTGCTACGTTTCACAGGTTTAAAATAGCAAAGCAGCTTGGAAAATGAGCTAAACAGACAAAATCGGAATGCAGTTTAAATGCTGAGGTAGGAAGGCACTGTTAGGGAGAATTCTCAAGAATGTGCTTATTTCCCTTACCCTTTGAGACCCCCAGCAACTTTTCTGGATTTCTAGGATTTGATTTTTTACCTGGGAAGAGTGTCAGCCTTTTTTCCCACTCTTCCATGTGTTTTGATGTGTGTTTTACTTTTGTGTTCTTTGTTTCTGGAGTTTTAAAACAACTCCATAGGCATCATCTTTTTCTGTGTGTCACACAGCACCTTCAGTGCAGTGATACAGGGATGTCTTTCAGAATTTCCAAGGTTTAAACACCTTCTCTGGGACTGATTACCGTCACCCAGAGCATGTAAAGTTAAATTGACTTTACCAGTCTTTTTAAATTTACAGACCCAGCACACACTATCTTACTATAGAGTGCTGCGGGGGGTGGAGGGGTTTACCTAGCTTCCCCTGAGCCTAAACACTCATGTACCAGTCAAATGTTACCCTTTCCTACTTTAAATGGCTGGTGGAGGTGGTTTAGATCAAACTACCATATTTTTCCCGACCACTAACAACAGTAGCTAAAAATCAGGTCAGCCATGTTTTTCAATATGGCGCCCCAGACCTATCTGTGAAAACAGACTCCGGTCATCTTCTTTTGCCATTTCTTTTAGGAAAGGTCCTTTGTTCATTGGCCTTTGGCCAGCTTCAGTGCTGAAGCCCTCCTCTGCTGCCTGAGTGTCTGGGATGGACAGGATGTGAGGGAGGTGCCCGAAAATCCCTGTGATTAGCCTCCTAAGAGACCTGAATGCACTCTGGCATGATTGGCCCGCTGGCTTTCCGGCCAGGGCAGCCACCCTGCTGTGTGAGGGACAGCAAGGTTAACTTCTTCCCTTGAGTTTGGTGGGAATAACTAACTCGCAAGCCACCTGGACACCGTCCCCATCTGGTCGGATTTTCTTCAGAGTGCTGTCGAAAACCGGATAGCCAGAGGGAGGGAAACCAGCTTGTGGACTTTAAGGCACTCATACCTTAAAACAATGTTTTGCCAAGCTTGTGGCCTCATCCCTGGGCAGTGCAGGATCCTCCCGACGTCCTCCTTCTTGTCCCCACGACTGAAGCTCAGGTACAGCGAGATCTGCTCGAAATGCCAGGAACAACTGCCTCAGCTACCGCTCTTCTTCACTTTAAAGATACTGTGCAAATGTGGTCCAGAAATCTTTTCGGCCACGGAGAAAGTTTGTGAAACTTTCCCGACTTTGAAGGCTTGTCCTTCCCTAAACATTCGTCAAACTTTTCACCTACCCAAATTCTTCTAAAAACCGTAGCACTTGAGCTGCCAAATATACAGGTCGGAACCGTGGCCCCTGTCGACTATTTCTGGGCCTTTCGGTCCCAAGCATATGCCCAATTACCACCAAATTGGAGTGGCTGGTGCTCCATGGTCACCCTACACTCCCCAGCCCTGGTAGTGCCCCATTCACACATTGTCCCATTGAATGATCTTTCAACCCTACATAAAATGGCCTTTACCTGTGTTAAGAGATCTGTGGACACAGCAAAATTGAGGATCATGGACAATGTAAATATTTAAGAAGAGACAAATCCACATGCCACTGACAATATTGTATAAGAGAGGCCTCCACACTTCACACTGTCGATGAACTTACAGAGGTGGAAGAGGAACAATAATTACTGGTGCCAACAGAGTAAGGGCCGACTGGACGCCATCCCGATGGAATTTAAGCTATTTGGTAATACAGCCATATTCTTTATGTCCTTGCTCACCCCTAGTGTTAAGACTGTAGCTAATGCCAAATGACTGCAGATAACGAGGTACGAGCAGTTACAATTGGCAAATGGGACAGAGAAAGGGCTGAACACAATTAGAGAGGCATTAATGGCATTAAGGTTGGTCACTCTCCAGAAACAGTGCATGCTGGCTATGTTAACTGCTGTTAAAATGGATTTCTAAACTCTGACCTGGTGGCAGAAGGTTAGGAGATCACTCCCGGTTTAGTGAAACAGGGGAACCTTCTGGACAAGCCAGACCAATCTAGGTAGCTTGGCAGGCGGTCCAGACTAAGTCTCAAGAGGGGTGAGAGTGATCAGAAACCCACAACGAGCACACACATTAATGAACAAATTACTCTTCGACAAGTATATTTGAAAAATATCTATACATTTATTGTCGGCCATACTAATAGGCACAAGTAAACTTTAGTTATCAAAACAGTTACCACACAAAATATTCTTCTATATAACATATATACAATACGTTTCCTAATGCGACAAAAAGCAAAACACAGCCACAACCTGTAAAGAGAAGGGTGAGTTAACACACTACGAGCATCAGAGAATTCTTCAGAGTTGTTCCCTAACTTTCAAGTACAGCCCTAAGAAGTGGGGACCCTTGTGCTCAATAGTACAGTTGTGCGGAAAAATGCACAATCGTGCAGGCAGAACAAAAAGCGGGTCTTCTTGTGAGAGCTGTAGCAAGTCAGGAAGGGGCTTGAGGCGATGAAGAATTGGTTCCCACTATTTGAGTAGAATCTGCCCTTGGAGGCAGAGCAGTTTTCAATGGGTGAGAATAGCTACGGAGCTCAGGCAAACCCAGCCAAGATTGAATAACCTTTAAAGGGTATTTGTGCGTAAAGAGATCGGTTGTGCGAGGGGGCCACCGGTAAGTGTTGCAATTACTCACTGACCCTCGGCACAGTCTGGACCAAACTTTGCCAGTTCATTCAAAGTTGCTAGTAGGTTCGAGTCCTGCATTTTTTTAGTGCTCCGGCTCTAAGAGGCTGCAGGATAGAACGATTGTCTGTGATGGGACAGTTGCTTTTTCTCAGCTTCCAAAGGAGGTATGAAGAACATTCTGGTGCAGCAGGATTCACTTCACAGGAGAGCAGAACAGCAAGGCACCTACAGTGACTGTCATCAACAAGTAGTGATGTAGAATCCCAGTTGGAGAAAACAAGTGAGAATCAGATAGACTACCCCTCTCTTTTAGTCTTATATGGAGCTTAGAAGAGAGTATCAGGAAACCTAACTGTATCAATTATTAGGAAATCGCCAGCAGAGAAAAAATTACACTGAACAATTCAAAATGTAACAAAGGTTCTGTCTCTTTAATAGTCATAAAACGTTTTTAAAAAAACAACATTTGTGAATTAACACTCAATCATACCACTCATTCTACATACATCTCATCTAACAGGGGAATTCTAAAGTGAATCTAAATCTTTATAGGCATAACATTGCTGTTTGAATGTGCATTTATGACAAAGAAAAAAACCATTTGTTTTTCCTAGAACAGTCGACATATGTTTCGGCCCGTTGTGATGTACCACTTTTGTCAACGGTGCTCACCCAAATAAATGTAAGGCCATCTTCAGGACGCCAATTGCTTTGTAGTTGATCAATCTTGATCCCCTTTTAGTACATACACACATCTGCAAAAGAATTTTTCATATATCAATGTAAATCTATTAATCTTATATTAGACTTTGCTGTAAAACATTTGTTTTTGTAAAATGAAAACGACAGACCAAGGTGCATTTCTCCCCAGAAACTCAATTTAAGAGCGATGGCTAGTTGTTATTGTGCTAAAGCTACCTTTACCCCACTAAGACCATCTTAAGCTATTTAGACTATTGAGAAAAAATATATATACAGTCGAACGGTGTCTCTAAACTGTACTACTACTTTCGTCTTGGGTTGGTGTCACTTAATGGGACCCTGTGATCTGAATTCTCTTTAAACCATTTGCCAGATTTCGAAATATATTGAATACACTTACAACTACTTTCGTCTTGGGTTGATGTCACTTAATGAGACCCTGTGATCTAAATTCTCTTTAAACCATTTGCAAGGTTACAAAATATTTTAAATACACTTACATGTACACGTTCTATGTGACTATAATTCTGCGTTTGTCTCGCTTGTCTGAGCTTGTTGTATTTGAATCTTCTAGCGCAGGTGTTTTTGGATTGCGCTCTATGATGCTGGTGCCTAAAATTAATTAAAGGAACTGTTTAGAGAAAGCACCAATGGATAATTTTGTATCGCTATTTAAATATATTACAATTCGTCACTGGCCTCTTCTACTAGAGTGAAAAAAGGTAATGATTTACAGATTAGTATCAGCTGTTGATAGTTGTTAATGCCTTAGTGGAAAGTTGCCGGATGTCTTCTAGTAGTTTAAGGTGGACTGAAGGGCTGTGAGTAGATTTGTTTCCTGTGGTACAAGACACCGAAGCTAAATGAGCCCGAAAGCACTTCAATGCGTGAAAAAACAGTTATACAAGTATTTGTAAATAGAAGCTCTATTCAGGCTGAGAGGCACGCAAACATTGCAAGTGTCTTTATTATTGTTTTGAAATTCATTGTTGCCACAACCCATCGGTTTTTATGCCGTTGGTATTAGATGTGCCCTGAAGCTGTTTGCTAGCCGACATATTATTGGATGCATTCTAATGCGAAAAAAGGACTCATTGGTTTCGTTATTTTAAATCTGTGTGAGTCTATTGGTTAATTACACTCCTAGAGGTATAAAAGACAGGAAAGGCAGGCCAATGATATTTTCCTGTTACAATCACTCAGATAGAAAGGCTATTTTGCCTTTAGAAGTCGAACAGAAAGAGCGCATATTTTACCTCTATTAGCTCTTTGGTCCTCGGCAGGCATTCGCTCGATGGCTAACTTGTCGCGGGCTTCGGTAACTAAGCTTGAAGTGAAATTAGGTCTAATTTATATACGGTCACATGATCTACAGTTGTCGACACGTGATCGCCAGTCTATTGTTGCACGCCTGAAGGATGATGGAACTGGTAGTTTAAAACACTACCGTGATCACAATATAATTGTTAGGTGTTACCGTTCTATATATTTAGCAAAGTGGTCTTTACTTGGGTTTGTTTGATCTAAATGTGTACATACAACTCGCGCGGTAGTAGAAATACTGTTGAAAGCCTAAATATAGGTAAAACTAGTGATGTATAACACTGTGACCTATATTAGTTCAGTTTTTAGTTCGTATTTTCCAAACGTGTTTTTCTAGATTTTATCTGATTTTCATATATACGCTCAGATGGATTGAGCGAACTAATTAAGACTGTTACTCTGTGTAACTTTGGTGAAGCGTCTTGAAAGAACTATTAGTCGATGTAATTTTAGGCCCTATGACGGAGCCTAGTTTCTAATTTGTGCTTTTTGAGTAATGTTTCTATTTGGTATATTTATTTGACGTGATGGGTGTTCTGTGATAGTAGCGCGGGGGTCATGACCCTTAGGTTCGAAGAGCCGCGTCTCTGTGTACCTTAAAGAAGTGTGTTCCATTCTATGCCGATATTAAGGCCATGTTTCACAGTATCAAGGTTGTATATCCATTTCTGCTCGCATCTGGACAGGTTAAGGTCCATGTTGCCGCCCCTGGGGGATGATTGGATCACTTGGATTACACACCAAAGTAATTCTGTATATTTGTGTCCTTTGAGAACATAATGGGCCACCAAAGGTTTGTTATCTAGTTTGTTTCGAATACAGCATTTGTGTTCGCAAATTCTTTGGCGTACCTGTCGTTTGGTTTTGCCTATGTAAACTAAATCACATGGACATTTAATAGCGTACACTGCCCATTTGGTGAGGCAGTTGGTAAAGGTCTTCAAATGGATGGTGGTGTTACATAGTTGAATGCTTTTCATTGTCATGGTCTGTGCACATACAGAGCAATTGCCGCAACGATGTTGGCCTATCACCGGTGGTAAGCCCCACAATTGGGTTTGGGTGGTGTTTGCCTTTGGGGGTCTCGGATATGTGTGGACTATGAGATCTTTTATATTACGTTGCCTTTTAAATGCAAAACGGGGCATAGAGGGACTAAAATCCTCCGTTTTAATCATGTGCCAGTGTCTTTTAACGATTTTTCTGAGATGGCTACTAATCGGGCTATATGTACTGACACATGTGATTTTGTCTTCTTTGTTGCGTTGAATGGGTTCTAGACATGTGGTTCTATTCATGTGTAGTGCTCTTTTGTATGCCTGCTGCACAGTTTTTTTCGGGTAGCCTCTATCTTGTAGCCTTTTCTTTAGTGATTTTCCATGTTGTTTATACATCTCTATTTGTGTACAGTTCCTGCGTACACGCAGAAATTGCCCATATGGCAGGCCTTCTTTCAAACCCAATGGGTGAAAGCTTTGGTAATTCAGCAAAGTGTTTTTATCTGTCGGTTTTCTATATAGACTGGTTGCTATGTCTCCTGTGTTTGTCTTTTGTATTTGAAGATCTAAGAAAGGAATGGTATATAAATCTGTGTGAATGGTGAACTGTATGTTGGGGTTTTGAGTGTTCAACCATTTATGAAAGAGGGCCAAATTGTCTGGCGTGTCTCTCCATATCATATAGACATCATCTATATATCGTTACCATGTTATGATTGATTTTGAGTAAGGATTTGCTAGATCGAAAATGGAGTGATGTTCCAAGTCGTCCATATATAAATTGGCCAAGTCTGGGGCGAAAGTTGCTCCCATGCTTGTGCCTTTGAGTTGATTGTAATAACGTCCGTTATATAAAAAGAAGTTTTCAGTGAGCGCTAGTCTAATGCATTCTAATATGAATGCTGTTGGGACGCTATCAAGTGTGCTAGTGCATCTATTTAAATACTTAGCCATCACTCTTAAACAATCCCAGTTGGAGACAGCGCTACGCACTCTCCTTATTCGGGACGTAGAGGAGCTAGGCCTGCACAATTTGGCAGGAGAGGGCATGGGATCACATACAAGTGATTTCCCAAGTCTCAGCTTTCAACTCCAGACGATGGTGAATCTGTGGGATACCCTAAGGTAGAGCCGGACAGTTCACTGGATGGCCCAGGAACACTTCAGAAAGGGATTGTTCAGTGGGTAAGCAGGGTGCACTGTGAGTAGCTGCTCCCACTACTCCAAAGGGGCAAAGCACATTGGCAGGCCTTCTTGATCAATGAAGAAAACAAGGGTCTGACAGTACAGCAGAAGGGAAAAGCTGCCAACCCTTTCACAGCAACTCCAGCGGTTACACAAGTCTGTTTCTTCATTGCAGGATGCTTGGTTCCTTCTGTAGTTTGGGGACAACTCGACCTGGAATGAATGCAAATCCCCTTCTCATATCCCAGATTAGCTTTGTGCCAAAATCGAGGACTTCCAATCAGAGATCTGCTCTCTTGCAGGCATCCCAGTCATGGACAAATCATGGTTCACAGTGGTCCCAGTCATCCAGGAACTCCAGACATCCAGCCACCAGTAGTGTGGATTGGGACGGACCAGACAGTCCCAAACCACTTCTTGGGCACACACACATGACAGGTAGAAGCCAGCGAAAGAAATCGTTTTTTGCCTAAATAGGGAAAACCCAGGTTACTCAAACTGGGTGAAGATAAGGGACAAAATGGGCATGGGACAGAACAAAAGACTTTGTGGCTCAGCCATTTTCAGACCTGGCCACAGTCTTGACCCAAACGCGATAAACGCAATGTGATTCAGTAAAAAGAAGTAAAACATTTATAAAAAGTAACTGCTGCCACCAGTTCGTACCAGGCACACTCGTACAATCACAGGAAAATTCCTTCGAGGGAGTCTAGGGCCATAAAACAAAAAAGGACTCCAGCGCATGGAAGGCACAAGTTACCAAGAAATGGCAATATAGTCGAAGACTAGGGGAAATATAGTTTCCCAGTACTGACAATCTGAAGGACAGGTCAGTTTCCCCATAACAAGTGAGCAAAGCCCAGGGGAGCGCAGCTGAAAGCTTTGCGCCACTGGAAAAAAGTCAAGCTAGGATAGCCAAACAAAAGCAACAGGTTTGGGGGGTCCACAAATGGAGGGAAAAATTACAAATTGATGAAATCTTTCCTAACTACTTTCATGGAGGGTGGCATTTGTGCCAAGATAGAGCGCAGTTCATGCACATATGTGCCCACAAATGACACCTCAAGAGGCACACTGTCAGATGCAATTGATGCCTTTCACACTCTCCACAAGACTATGGTTCACGAAACAAGCAGAGTTACCAAATAAGAATGTTTTGAGAGAATGTTTGCTTGGGTACCCACATGGTTATCAATGCTTATGAAAAAGATTCTCGTATAGATTCTCTGTCATGACCCTTGCCCCTGGCCCTCACTGGCAAGTCAGCCTTCCAGTTAGGGCCAGGTCAAAGACCTTAAAACCTCATCCAAGTCTTTCTTGGGGTCAGTCCTTTGGCACCAGGCTCATAACCATCATGAAGACCAACATTAGAATTGGACTATTTACTTGGGACTATTTAACTTGGGGCAGTTCAGCCAACATAGAGGCACACACATAGCTCAGTTACAAGGAACTGAGCTATGCGGTCTAGTCTTTTCGGTGTGGCAGGCCTGGGACTATTTTACCTGGACTACTTTGGGTGTGGCAGGCCTGGGACTATTTTACCTGGACTACGTTACCTGAGACTATTTAAACCACACCCAAACAGCAGAACATGCTTTGCGTTATTCTCCTTTGGGCAGCGTAACGCTCACCGTGTCCAGTTCTTTGATGCCAGCTTACCTGAAACCAAGGACCTGCAGAGAGAGAAAGAACACTACGAAACTTACCTGGAAGAGTATCCTGTCTTCAATCCACCGCTGACTTCAGTTCCACTCACCTGAAGGTACGAACTCCATCATCCGGCACCGCATGCATCCTGGAATATCATACCCTGGAAAGAGGAGAAAGAAAGACAGCATTAGTAAGCGTTTACTCACGTTTACTCCCGAATAAAGAAAGCCACACAATTCTTACCTGGGTAGTCATCTCCTGGTCAGTATCATTGCTGGAACATTACGGCGCTCGACGAGGAACATCGCAACCTGCAAGGAGAGAAAAGACACAGGTTAGCAATATAAAAGGCGAAACAGCGCCGTGCATCGCGCTTTACTCACCGGAAAGCATCGCACAACCGCGCTTTCGCCTACCGGCCCATGCTCATCTTCAAACTGCATGACAACACCAAAATACCTTTCAATACCTAAAAGGAAAGAAGCAAGACATTATTATTCGAACTAAAAGGAACATAAGAACTGCATATAAAGACTGTAAAGCAGCAAACCTACAGAGTCGCAGTAGGCCTGGATTCCCACAGGGGGGGCTTGCACCAGTGAAGTAACTTGGTTGCTGCTCGCCCCCCACATCTACGCTCCCCTGCCACAAGGAGCAGGACAGAAAATCCACCTTTGACAATATTAAAGTGAGGAGAAGGTCCAAGGGAGAGGAAGGATTTGAGGCCAAGGGAGGTGGGAAAACATAAAGACAATCTGGTATTGAATCCAGCTCTCCTATATTGCAGACCCATCTTTAACCAGAGGCCTTACCAAGGGACCGGGAGAGGGTTTGAGAGTGCAAATCATCCACCCAGGGCTGGGTGGCGTCCCCATGGATACCAGGTGAGCGTAACAGAACGCAAAGCCACAATAATATTATCCACCTTGGTGTCATGGAGACTTCAGAGACTGACCAGCTAGTTCAGTTGTTGGGACAATTACGCGCTGAAGCACATTCAGCCAGGCAAAAAACCAACGCTCTTAGGAGGGATTTGATTGTTGCTAAGTATCGTACCGACGAAATAAGTAGACAATTGCTCCAATCACAGGCAGGACAGACCCCATTGCCTGGTATCATTCTGCCAGCACCTGTACCAACTTCTTTCACCAATCCAGTACAAATAACGCTTCCTGGGGCAGTTTCTTTAGCTCCAGCTGAACGATTAACAGGGGACCCCAAGAAGTACACAACGTTCATGAACCAGTGTCGGCTTCATTTCCTTTGCAGACCTCAGGCTTTTCCTAATGACCAAGCGTGGGTTGCTTTTGTCTTGTCATATCTGAGTGGCAGTGCTGCGGATTGGTCGGTACCATTGGTAAGTCAGGATAACCCATTGTTACATAACTTTGGGGATTTCCAGATGGAAATGGAAAAACTCTTTGCTCGTCATACCCAAGGCCAAGCACCAGACAACAAACTTGTGTCAGTCTGTCAAGGAAGTGAAAACGTGCTTACATATATATCAACATTTAACAGACTAGTCGTTGAAGCTGGGTGGCCTGAGGAAAAAAGGACCACACTATTTCATCCTATTTCATCAGGGTCTACGAGGGGAACTAAATGTTACGCTCACCTTGACCCCAAAGGGGTGTCGATCGGACCCGGACAGCTGCGGTCTCCGTCAACGTGATGCTTAGTGCAGAGATGACTGTCTGGACTGGCCCTCCTAGTCTTGTCTGCTGGACCCGAAGAAGTATTTTCCTGCAAGTGGAGACACGGATTAGCCACCTCTGGGTTTTAGTGATGGCCTCCCAACTGTTCTCGCTCTCCCTCACTAATCACCTCCTATATCCCCTTAGTAACCTCACCTTATGTTTGTAAAAGGTGAGCTCTACATCCTGCGTGTCTTGCAGGGGCGCGTAGATACCAGTTACTTCACTGGTTTGAAGGCGTTGGGAGAGTTCCGGTAAGCATTGACTCTGAAGTCCCAGGCGGGATTGGTAAGTATCAAGTTCAAAGAGTTCAATGTGCCCGATGTTCACTCTTGTCCCCTTCCTTCCTTAAGTTGCAACGTAGCTGCTGCTGGCGTTCAGGTAAGAGTCTGTGTTACACAACGCTGTCCGGTAACTATTGCATGCGTTAACGTGTTGTTTTTCTCCCTCTTTACAGATGCGGCATATGAAGATATGGAGAATAATAGCGCCGGTGGTAAATCAGGTAAGTCTATGGTGGTAAGAGGTATTTGTTGATTCCCTTGGCTCACCTTGTTATTCTTGTGCCCCTAGGTGCCGGAGTACGGCGAAGAAATGATGGAGACACTGCCGGATCGAAAGATGCTGTGAGAACTGGTGAGTATGGCGCCGTGCTGGAGCTGGCGAAGCAACGCGTGCAGGACTGAAGTACTTTCCAGGTCGGGAGATTAAATGGATCCGGAATCAGGTGAGGAATTTGAAATAAGTTCGTTTTTTAACCTTGTCCTTTTCTTCCTCTTTATTCTAGGAGCTCCGGATTCGAGGCGGGCGTGGCAGAAGACTGGATGCTGGTTGTAGGCACACGGGCATGGCAGAAGACTGGATGCTGGCTGCAGGCACGTTGAGAGTCACGCTGATGGATGCAGAATAACACAAAGCATGTGCTGCTGTTCGGGTGTGGTTTAAATAGCCTCCAAAGTAGTCCCAGGAAAGAAGTTCCACAGGACCACACCCGAGTAAAAAATAGTCCCTGTAGTAAAATAGTGCCATCCAGGCCTCACGTTGGCTTGAATTTATTTGCAGCATGGTCTGCATGAGGTAAGTAATGTCTATGAGCCTGGCGCCTATGGCGCCAGGACTGATTTTTATCATGAGCCTGGTGCCTACGGCGCCAAGACCGAACCCAGACAGCCCCTAGCTGGGGCTGCTGGGGTTTTTGTAAATGTCTGGATGCCTGCTCCCGGGGCTGATGGGCTTGATCCGGATGCCCGGGGGTATGCATCATGACAGCACTCCCCCCCAAAGCCCCTCCTAAAGTTGTTCTTCCCCTTGGCCCTGGTTTGTCTGGGAAGTTCTAATGGAATTTCTTCACCAACCGAGGTGCATGAACGTGGTCACTAGGCTCCCATGACCTTTCCTGTGGTCCATAACCTTTCCAGTCGATTAAATAAAAAAATCTTGATTTAACTAACTTAGAGTACAGGATATTCTTTACCTCAAATTCAGGTTCTCCATCTATTAGGAAGGGGTCAGGTGGTTTGGCAAGTCTTGTCCCGGGTTGAACTGGTTTCAGAAGTGAAACATGAAAGACATGATGGATCCGCATATTAGAGGGTAATTCCAACTTGACGGACACCGGGTTGATAATGGCCTTAATAGTGTACGGTCCCAAATACCTAGGATTAAAAGTCTGAGTTCCTTTTAGAGGTATGTGTTTTGTAGTCAGCCAAACTTGATCCCCAATCTGATATCGTGGAGCATCGCTTCTATGTTGATCAGCATTTTTCTTATATTTCTCTTTCGCTTGTTTCAAATGTTCTGTTGCCTCCTTAAAGGCTTGTGTAATAGTAGAGTGTAAATGACTAACTGCAGGCATTTCTAAGTGCTGAGGCGAATCGAGTTCTGAGGTTCGAAGGTGATGTCCATGTATGGTATAGAAGGGGCTTTGTCCGGTTCCATAATGTACTGAGTTATTGTATGCATATTCGGAAATCCATAAAATATCCTTCCAATTGCTTTTGGTCTGGTGCAGCATGCAACGTAGGTACTGTTTAAGGGTCTGGTTTGTCCTCTCCGTCTGACCATCGGTCTGGGGATGGTGACTGGTTGATAACCTCACGTCGATTTGCGCCAATTGACAACATTTCTTCCAAAAATGTGAAATGAATTGACTGCCTCGGTCAGAGACCAATACGGAAGGAAATCCGTGTATTCGAACAATGTTTTCGAGGAACTCCTTGGCCAAAATTGAAGCGGAAGGTAATCCTTTTAAAGGAATAAAGTGGGCAATCTTGGAAAAAAGATCCACAATAACTAGGATGGTGTTAAATCCATTACATGGAGGTAGATCTGTAATAAAGTCTAAAGACAAGGTGTGCCATGGTGTAGGTGGAATATCCAAAGGTTGTAAAAGGCCAGCGGGCTTTTTCTTCTGGCTTTTGTTTTGGGCGCAAATGCCACAAGACATCACAAATGACTTTACGTCTTTTCGTCAAGTGGGCCACCAGAACTGTCTCTTAATTTTCGCTTCAGTTTTTGCGATACCTGGGTGCCCTTCCATCAGGGTGTCATGGTAATTGCAGATGACTAGTTCTTGTGTTTCCTTGTGTGGTAGAAATAGTCGTCCTTGATAGTAAGGTAGGTCATTGACGACTGAGTAGTCCGGGCCTTTCTTTACCCAGTCCTGCAGGGTTGTTGGATCGAAGAGTTGTTGGATTTTTAAATGAATATCTTCTAGTGTCTGTAGAGTAGTTATGCCAAGAATTCTCTGCTCAGGAATTATTGGCACCGGTTCCGGGTTTGCATATGCTTCTCCCATCCCTATTCGGGATAAGGCATCTGCTTTGCCATTTTTGCGGCCTTGTCGATAAGTGATCACAAAATCGAATTCGGCAAAGAACAATGCCCATCGAAGTTGTCGCGATGATTGGGCTTTGGCTGTTTTTAAATACTTCAGGTTCCGGTGATCAGTGATTACGGTAATGGTATGCCTGGCACCAAGAAGGTAGTGCCGCCAAGCCTTAAAGGCGGATTTGATAGCTAATAGCTCTTTATCGGTAATCGCATAGTTTAACTCAGGTGCTGAGAACTTTCTGGACCAAAACGCTACTGGGTGAAGTTGACGGGTTTCAGGATCCTTCTGGGACAGGACAGCTCCCATGGCTAAACTGGATGCATCAGTTTCTACTATGCATGGAAGCTCAGGGCGTGGATGCTTTAAGACAGGTGCTGATGTGAATTTCGCTTTCAGCTCTTGGAAGGACTTTTCAGCCTCTTCGGTCCACAAGAAACGTTTGTTTTTTCGCAAAAGTGCTGTGATGGGGTGTACAACATGGGAGAAGTCCGGAATGAATCTGCGGCAGAAATTAGCAAATCCGAGCATGCTTTGTACCCCTTTGACTGAACTGGGTGATGGCCACTTGAGAATTGCGTCCACCTTTCGAGAGTCCATTCGGACTCCCTTTGGAGTTAGGATAAATCCAAGAAATTCAACTTCCGTAGCATGAAAAACACATTTTTCCAATTTTGCATATAACTTGTGCTGGCGTAGTTTCTCAAGGACTACACGCACATGCTTAACATGGTCTGATTCTGAGGAGGAGTACACTAGAATATCATCTATGTATACGACGACACAGATGTCAATGAGTTGACGAAGGACATTGATCATAAAATACTGGAAGGCTGCTGGTGCATTGCACAACCCGAAGGGCATCACCTGATATTCGAATAATCCGTACTTGGTGCGAAAGGCAGTCTTCCATTCGTCACCTTTCTTGACACGTACCAGATGATATGCCCCTCGGAGATTTAACTTAGTGTAGATACAAGCATCCTTTACTTGGTCTAGTAATTCGGGGATCAGAGGCAATGGGTATCGGTTTTTTACTGTAATCTGATTTAATGCGCGGTAATCTATGCACGTTCTAAGGTCACCTTCCTTTTTTGGCACGAAGAATAAAGCTGAGGATGCAGGAGACTTGGAAGGATGAATAAAGCCATTAGCAAGGTATTGGTCCAAGTATTGCCGTAGGTGAAGATTTTCAGGTTCCGTGAGGGCGTAGATTCTACTGCATGGGGGTTGTGCACCGGGTAGGAGGTCGATTTGACAATCGTATGATCTGTGAGGAGGTAATGTATTGGCCTGTTCTTTTTGAAAAACATCCTGAAATTCTTGGTATTCCTGAGGTCACTGCACGATTGGGTTAACGACTGTAGCCAGGCCTTTGTCCAAAGTTTTCTCCGGGTAACAGGTGTGTGCACAATCCGGGAAGGTTATTCTCTTCTCTCGCCATTCTATACAAGGATTATGTGTTTCCAACCATGGCATCCCCAGTATTATCTGGAACTGTGGGGCTTTTTTATTAGATCAAACACAATAGTCTCTCGTGCCCATCTTGACTCAACAGTGTCATCTCTGTAGTGGAATGAGTTACAGACCCTGAGGTAATCTCAGTTCCATCAACTGTGGTGATGACATCCGAAGTGGTCTTTTTGCAAAGAGGTAGATTCATCCTTGACACCAATTCATGGTCCATATAGTTTCCTGCGGCCCGCTATCTATGTATGCCCTTACTGCGTGCCTATGTGATGGCTGCCTGGGATCAAGTAGGACCATTGGGATGATCAGATGCGAGGTCTGAGTGTCCTTCTTTAAGCTCGTCAAGCGGACCTCTATGCTTGTCGGGCGTGGTCGTTTCCCGAATCAGGCTCTATGTGGCTTTTATCAGCAACTCCTACCACCTTCTCGGGTGGTTTTGTGGGGCAATCCCGTAGAAAATGTCCTGAGGTTCCACAGTACAGACACAACTGCATCTGTCGTCTTCTTTCTCTTTCCTTTTGAGTTAAGGGTCCTTTAACCCTCCCGATCTGCATAGGTTCAGATGCATCTGTTCCTTTGGGGGCAACGTTGGGTTTAACCAATACCCGATTCTCAAACTTAGCTCGATCAGTCTTTCGGTTCTGAAGTCGGTGGTCTAGCTGGACCACTAAGTCTATAAATACTGTGGAATCCTGAGGTGGGTTCACAACTTGAGCCAAGACGTCTTTGAGTTCTCCCCGAAGTCCACGATGAAACAATGTAATTCGTTTTTCCTTTTTTGGTAAGTATCAAGTTCAAAGAGTTCAATGTGACCGATGTTCACTCTTGTCCCCTTCCTTCCTTAAGTTGCAACTGAGTTTGTGAGAAGAAGGTCTCGTAGCTGCTGCTGGCGTTCAGGTAAGAGTCTGTGTTACCCAACGCTGTCCGGTAACTATTGCATGCGTTAACGTGTTGTTTTTCTCCCTCTTTACAGATGCGGCATATGAAGATATGGAGAATAATACCGCCGGTGGTAAATCAGGTAAGTCTATGGTGGTAAGAGGTATTTGTTGATTCCCTTGGCTCACCTTGTTATTCTTGTGCCCCTAGGTGCCGGAGTACGGTGAAGAAATGATGGAGACAGTGTCGGATCAAAAGATGCTGTGAGAAATGGTGAGTATGGCACCGTGCTGGAGCTGGCAAAGTGACGCGTGCAGGACTGATGTACTTTCCAGGTCGGGAGATGAAATGGATCCGGAATCAGGTGAGGAATTTGAAATAAGTTAGTTTTCTAACCTTGTCCTTTTCTTCCTCTTTATTCTAGGAGCTCCGGATTCGAGGCGGGCGTGGCAGAAGACTGGATGCTGGCTGTAGGCACGCGGGCGTGGCAGAAGACTGGATGCTGGCTGCAGGCACGGTGAGAGTCACGCTGCTAGATGCAGAATAACACAAAGCATGTGCTGCTGTTCGGGCGTGGTTTAAATAGCCTCCAAAGTAGTCCCAGGAAAGAAGTTCCCCAGGACCACACCCGAGTAAAAAATAGTCCCTGTAGTAAAATAGTCCCATCCAGGCCTCACGTTGGCTTTGATTTATTTGCAGCATGGTCTGCATGAGGTAAGTAATGTCTATGAGCCTGGCGCCTATGGCGCCAGGACTGCTTTTTATTATGAGCCTGGGGCCTACGGCGCCAGGACCGAACCCAGACAGCCCCTAGATGGGGCTGCTGGGGTTTTTGTAAATGTCTGGATGCCTGCTCCCGGGGCTGATGGGCTTGATCCGGATGCCCGGGGGTAGGCATCATGACACTAAAGGATGTCCGTGCTCAAGTGGTTAACCCACCTAAAGACTGTGGAGAATTCATCAACCTTGTGGTGCAATTAGATCACAGATTACAAGACCGAAAAGTGGACCGGATAAGGTTAGACACTCGAGCTGTGTATGTCTGGTCAAAGGATAATGTTCCACGTACATTGAAAAACATGGTAGAACCCATGCAAATCGGAGGTGTACAGCCTCCTTTAACTAAAACTGAAAGAGGCAAGAGAAGGCAACAGCAATTATGCTTCTATTGTGGAAAATCAGGCCACTTCCTCAAAGAAAGTCCAGTGAAACCACCAAGGAGAACTGCTGGAGCCACAGAGAAGGAAGATAATAACAAGGAGTTGGAAAACTACCAAGCCCGGCAAGCGTAGAGATCCGCTTGTCGAGCGAGAAGGATGAGCCACAGACCTCACACTTTGCATTACCAGTAATTTTGATCAATCACCAACAACCGTCTCAGATGCATGCTGTTTGAGCATACATAGACAGCAGAGCAGTTGGGAATTATGTAGACCAAGATCTGGCAGCAGAGACACGGCTTCCCTTATGCTCTAAGTCGACTATTGAAAAATGTACTACTGTTGATGGGACAAAAATAGCTTCTGGACCAGTAACCCAATGTACATCAGCATTAACTATTCTGTGCCAGGATGGACAATGAGAATCTATTGCATTGGATCTCATCAAAGCTCCTCAGTTTAGACTAATCTTGGGGATGCATGGTTGGTAGCTCACAACCCTCTAATAGATTGGCGTGCCAAGAAGTTGGCCTTTCCGATGATTTTGCCCGCACCTGTGATTACCAAGAAAAGGGGAAAACAGACATATGTACATCTGCTACTCCCAGTACAGCAGCGATTGTACTAGGTGTGACTAGTGCTCTACCAAATGAATACCAAGATTTTCAAGACGTGTTCCAGAAAGAACAAGCCAACACTCTACCACCGCACAGGCCCTTCGATTGTCAGATCGACCTCATACCTGGGGCGCAAATTCCTTGTGGTCAAATCTATGCACTTACTGAACCAGAAAACCTCCATTTGAAATCTTATCTTGATGAGTACCTGGCAAATGGATTTCTCCGCCCATCTAAATCACCGGCAGCCAGTCCCTTATTCTTTGTACCAAAGAAGGAAGGAGATTTGAGGACTTGCATCGACTATCATGCATTAAACCAGATCACAGTAAAAAACGTTATCCACTTCCCCTTATTCTCGAATTATTGGATCAAGTCAAAGACGCCCAAATCTATACCAAACTGGACCTTATGGGGGTGTACTATCTTATTCGAGTGAAGAAATTAGACGAATGGAAAACCGCCTTTCTTACCAAATATGGCTTGTATGAATACCAGGTAATGCCTTTTGGACTTTGCAATGCTCCTGCTGCATTCCAGTACTTTATGAATGATGTTTTGTGGGAGTTAATCGACGTTTGCGCCCTGGTTTACATTGATGACATCTTAGTGTATTCTGCTACAAAAGAAGACCATGTCAGGCATGTCCGCTCTGTCCTTACTAAACTCTGCCAACATAAACTGTATGCTAAACTTGAAAAATGCTCTTTTCATTTCACCGAAGAGGAGTTCCTCGGTTTTATCCTCATAACAAAAGGTATCAGAATGGATAGGCACAAAGGAGATGCCATTCTTAACTGGCCGTCACCAACTTCATTTACAGGAATCCAGAGTATGTTGGGCTTTGAAAACTTTTACCGCCGATTCATCCCAGATTTTTCCCAAATAGTGCATCCAATTACATCACTATTGAGAAAAAACAATAAAAAGTTTCATTGAACCGAAGAAGCAGAGAAGGCCTTTCAAGAACTTAAGAAAACATTCACTTCTGCTCCAGTTCTACGGCATCCTCGCCCAGACCTCCCTTATATAGTTGAAACAGATGCTTCTAGCATGGCTATGGGAGCTGTTCTCTCACAAAAGGACCCAGGAACTGGCCAATTACACCCTGTGGCCTTATGGTCACGGAAATTCACACCGCCCGAACTCAACTATGCTATCACAGACAAAGAACTCTTGGCTACAAAATCAGCTTTCAAGGCATGGCGACACTATCTCCTTGGTGCTAGACATATTGTCACGGTTATAACTGATCATCGAAACCTGCAATACCTAAAAACAGCAAAGGCTCAATCATCCTGTCAACTGCGGTGGGCTCTTTTTTTCGTTGAATATGACTATGTGATCACCTACCGGCCAGGAGTCCAAAACAGAAAGGCTGACGCCTTGTCCCGCATGGGTGTTGATGAAAAGGTATACATAACTCCAGATCCAGTAGCCATCATTCCAGAAGAAAAACTCCTGGGTCTTACAACAACATTGACACAGGGTGAACTCCAAAACAAGATCCAACTCTTAATGGATCCCACTTTATCACAAGAGTGGTGTACTCAAGGAGAGCATTACACCATTAAAGACCAGTTACCATATTTTAGGAACCGTCTGTACTTGCCAAGTAAAGATTTGCAAGAGCAGGTTGTTTGGGGTTATCATGTCTCCCTGATTGAAGGTCATCCTGGAATTGCCAAAACTCCAGCTAAAGTAAAACAAAACTATTGGTGGCCCACATGGCGTAAAGACATCATACAATTTATCAAATCTTGTGGTGTGTGTGCACAAAACAAGTCCCAAAAGCAGAAACCAGCTGGTCTTCTCCAACCATTGGAAATTCCTCCCGCACCATGGCACACACTGTCTGTTGATTTCATTACAGATCGACCTCCCAGTCAAGGATTCAACACCATCTTAGTAGTTGTAGACTTGTTCTCTAAAATGGCATACTTTATTCCTTTTACGGGTCTTGCAAATGCATCCAATTTAGCAAAAGTATTCCTGGAGGAAATCGTACAGCTACATGGCTTTCCATCGGTCTTGATCTCAGATCGAGGTAGTCAGTTCGTATCCAACTTCTGGAGGAAATGCTGTTCAATGGCCCAAATTGACATTCGACTATCCACAAGTCACCATCCTCAAACAGATGGCCAAACAGAAAGAACAACCCAAACCCTCGAGCAATACTTACGTTGCATGTTACATCAAGTGGAAAGAAATTGGAAGGTCTTGTTATGGATAGCTGAATATGCCTATAATAATTCATTACATACCAGCACTGGACAAACCGCTTTCTACACTATATATGGTAGACATCCACGTACTTCAGAATTGGATCTCCTAACCCCTTTCGAAATGCCAGTGGTTAAAACCCTACAAACGACTATTTCCCAGGCCTTCAAGGAAGCAGCAGAACATTTACTCCAAACCAAGAACAGACAAAAGAAATTCTCTGACCAACGTCGTAGGAAAGCCCCCGACTGTCAAATTGTGGACAAGGGGCTTCATTAAGACCCTGGCAGAATGGGTTAACGGGTGCTGCTAATGGTGGCGGACCCGTTAAACCCATTCCGCCTCATTACGAGGTTCCCTCGCAGGACCCGATTTACCAGACGTCCGTACCGGGTCCCGCGAGGGGACCAGGGAGCTAACAACGGGACGGTCGTAATCGGCCCGTTGTTAGCTCCCTGCACCCATTCCCATTGAGCCCTATGGGGGCTCAAATGGGAATGGGGAAGGTCCAGGCACGGGTTCCCTGAAGGAGGTATTACCGGGCCCTCCAAACTCAGAATGGCCCGGTAATTCCCCATTCAGGGAACCCGGACCCGGGTTTGGTGACAGCCATGCCCTTATTAAGGGCATGGCTACCGCCAAAGTCGTAATGAGGCTGAAGGTCTGGTTAGCATCAAAATATGTGCCCATAAAAGAGACTCTGACCTTTCGTCCCCGATATCTGGGACCTTATTCTATTGAATCCATAATAAATCCAGTGGCAGTTAAATTAGCCCTACCACCCACTATACAGATTCATCCAGTGTTTCACGTATCAATCCTGAAACCGGTACAACCCGGTACTTGGGTTACAACACCACCAAAACCAGTATTAGTTGACGGAGAACCAGAGTTTGAAGTAAAGGATAACCTAGACTCAAAATACACCAGATCCAAACTATGCTTCTTAGTTGATTGGAAGGGATACGGCCCTCAAGACAGATCATGGGAACCTAGTGAATACATCCATGCACCTCGCTTAATTAAAAAGTTCCATCACAATTACCCAGCCAACCAGGACCAGGCAGAAGTCAGTCCTTTGGCGCCAGGCTCATAAACATCATGAAGACCAACATTAGAATGGGACTATTTACTTGGGACTATTTAACTTGGGGTGGTTCAGCCAACATGGAGGCACACACATAGCTCAGTTAAAATTAACTGAGCTATGCGGTAAAGTCTTTTGGGTGTGGCAGGTCTGGGACTACTTTACCTGGACTACTTTGGGTGTGGGAGGCCTGGGACTATTTTACCTGGAATACTTTACCTGAGACTATTTAAACCACACCCAAACAGCAGAACATGCTTTGCGTTATTCAGCTGTGGGGAGCGTAACGCTCACCGTGTCCAGTTCTTTGATGCCAGTTTACCTGAAACCAAGGACCTGCAGAGAGAGAAAGAACACTACGAAACTTACCTGGAAGAGTATCCTGTCTTCAATCCATCGCTGACTTCAGTTCCACTCACCTGAAGGTACGAACTCCATCATCCGGCACCGCATGCATCCTGGAATATCATAACCTGGAAAGAGGAGAAAGAAAGACAGCATTAGTAAGCGTTTACTCACGTTTACTCCCGAATAAAGAAAGCCACACAATTCTTACCTGGGTAGTCATCTCCTGGTCAGTATCATTGCTGGAACATTACGGCACTCAGCGAGGAACATCGCAACCTGCAAGGAGAGAAAAGAAACAGGTTAGCAATATAAAAGGCGAAACAGCGCAGTGCATCGCGCATTACTCACCGGACAACATTGCGCAAACCGCGCTTTCACCTACCGGCCCATGCTCATCTTCAAACTGCATGACAACACCAAAATACCTTTCCATACCTAAAAGGAAAGAAGCAAGACATTATTATTTGAACTAAAAGGAACATAAGAACTGCATGTAAAGACTGTAAAGCAGCAAACCTATGGAGTCACAGCAGTCCTGGATTCCCACAGGGGGGCTTGCACCAGTGAAGTAACTCGGTCGCTGCTCAGCCCCCACATCTACGCACCCCTGCCATGAGGAGCAGGATGGAGAATCCACCTTTTACAATATTAAATGAGGAGAAGGTCCAAGGGGGAGGAAGGATTTGAGGCCAAAGCGCGTGGGAAAACATAAAGACAATCTGGTATTGAATCCAGCTCTCCTATATTGCAGACCCATCTTTAACCAGATGCCTTACCAAGGGACCTGGAGAGGGTTCGAGAGTGCAAATCATGCAACCAGGGCTGGGTGGCGTCCCTGTGGATACCAGGTGAGTAGCTTTTGTACATGTCAATTGGGATTGAGATGGTGCAGAAAGGATGGGAACCCTGGGAATTATATGATGACAATGGGAATGGCCAAAATTACGGAAGTGATACCCCCGACCAGACACATCCAAGCACAAACCATTCCCGAAAGCAATATGGTATGGTGAAGGAGCTTTGTGGCCTCAGAGGACACTCTCCATGCCACCTTCTGATTTAGAAAATTATACCACCCACTGTGTTGATTGTTATGGAGATTGAGGGTGCTGCTTTTTGCACTCTGGAAGAATATGTTGCTGAGGAAGGGATCTTGCGGGGGTGTCTAGAATTGGGATACCACAAGAGAAGTTGGGCGGGGAAGGCAAAGAGGTGTTGATCAATAAGTTGATCAAAGGGCGGAATGTGAATATGCAGATCCAGCGCTTACAGGGGGCATGCATGTACCAGCCAAAGAAGTAACTCAGTGGCCCTCATTACGACCCAGGCGGTAAGTTACCGCCTGGGTCGTACCCTTACGACCATGGTGTAAACTACATTTACACTATGGTGGATAGCGGATTTACCGCCCCATTCCAAGGTGAGTGGGGCGGTAAATCCCCATTTCCCATTTACCCTTCCCCATTCCCATTTTTGCCCCATAGGGCATAATGGGAGTGGGGAAGGCGCTAATTATGCCACCGTAAATTACGGTGGCGTAATTAGCACCATGGTCCCTTAGCGCCATGGATTTTAACGCCTGCAAAAAGCAGGCGTTAAACTCACCGAGGGGCAAAGGGACCTCGGAATTAGGCGTTAAGGGTCGGCGCCGTTTACGGCGCCGTTAACCCCTTAACGCCTGACTTGTAATGAGGCCCAGTAGCACCAAATGTAATGTGAAGGGTGATGGCACGACGCTCAACACATGTTTATCACACCTACATTACACCTAGTGTGCCACACATCAGGGAATAGGGTGCTGCGCAGGAAAGTACATGTGTGAAAATGCAGAACTTAAGTATATTTTTAACTAGCAGGTAAGTACACATGCTGCAACAGTCATATTTTAATATCTTTCTAAATGTAACTTAAAACTGTAATGGGTTTAAAGGTTAGGTATATTAACGAATAACAGTTTGGTAATTGGTTAGTAGGCCCAGGGCAGGCTATACAGAAGCCATTTTTATGTTGTTTGAAAGGCCACTGGTCACAGTCGAATTTAAGTTTTGCTCAAACTCGTAGAGATGCTTATCCCCTCACCAACGGTGAGACATTAAAAAGCCCACAGTATCTAATTAATTGCTGCAGAAAGAAAAGTTTATCATGGGAAGAGAACTGCAGATGAATGTCAGGTGCCATTCCACATGATAATTTGAAGGACATCGGGCTGGGTTCCAAAGGCCCTGGCAGCAAGAACAGTAGCAAAAGAGAATAAAATAGGAGAAATTCAGTTTCACCAATGCAGGAGACGTGGAGCGAACAGGTGCAGTGTGGGTGAGGGAAGAGGGGAACCAATAAGGGGACTAGGATATGGTGTTTCAGAGGCTGTAATGATGCCCCTGACCTTGTTGATGTTCCCTCATAATTCTATTGGATTGATTCGGTGGGATGCTGTGGCTCACTCTGTCTCCAATGAAAGGGTCCAATTCACATTGAGGGATTTATCAACTTTTACATTAGCAGATGCCAACCAATGGCAGGCCAGCGTTTCTGCGGGTCAGCAGATAATAAAGACGGCCTTCAACAGTTGTAGATCAGCATGAAATTTGACTGCAATAGAATGCAGGAGCTGAATTGATCACATACGTGTACCCCTGCACTGGCTTGTTTGAATGTGTTTGTCCTGATGTATTTGTGTGTGTGCTCTTGTCTTAATTCCTGGATAGCCAGCGCTGTGTAATTTTTTTATAAACTGGCATATGTTGTGGTTAAAGTATAATGAAAATATGTTGGAAAATGGTTCTGTGAACTGTTGATAACTTGCATCTATTGGGTGTTTTTATGTGAAACCATACAAAATTGACTGCAAGCTGTGTGCTGTATTACCCCATTTTTCACAGAATGTTCTGTGCAATGCACCATTTTAACCCATTATTTTTTTAAGTTTCTAGTGCGGGAGAACCCCCAGGCCTTGCTTGTATGGTTAGAGCACCCTTGCGGTGCTCATTTGCTCCTGCATATTAGACACATATATTTATGCCGCTCTATTCCAAATGTTCACCAGGGACCACTGAATCTGTTCCTTGTAAGGTACAGAAAGAACAGTTCCTAAGAGGAAGCCTCTGAACAGCAACACACCCACTAGCATTCTCCTTGAGTTTTCTGAGAGCACAAGCCTTGATCTACAGGGGTTTGGAACTAAACAGACCACTACACCAAGCTTCAGTGATGAGAAAGTGGGCAGATTAGAGCAGTTTTCCTGGACTGTTTTATGTGGGAGGGTGTATTATTAAAAAACAAACAGCCACATTTCTTTTGTCAAAAGATGCAGCAGTGAACTATTCAAAGAATTTAATCCACAAGGAGGTATAGGTCCCTTGGCCCTAATCATTTGTTGCTTAACCATTCTGTGTCTTTATGTTAAGGCAGGCAGTCATATTTAGTGCCCTTTTGCCAATAACATTGGCCTCACTAGACGGGCCTCTGTAAAATAATCAATTTTGAGCTGTAGAGGGTGTTAATGGGGTAGTAGGGGAGGCAGAAGCGAGAAACTGTATTGTTGATAAGTGCAGGTCAGAATCAAAACTCAACATGGATTATACTATGTTCAGAGCAGGAGGATATGCAAGGAAGGTTTACCATAACAATGGGCAAGAGCAGTGATGGGTGCATTGGATGTTGATAGTAAATGGACTATAGGAGAAATTAAGAGACATGGAGACTGCCTGAGTCTAAAGCGAGAAAGGCTGTACCTTGCTTCATTTGTATGTGTTGTGTTTTTCTACAAATACTAGGAAAGAATATACCTGTAAAATGCAAGTAGTTACCTTTTCACCTGAACACCAGATAAATTATGTTGTTTTTCAGCCATGAACTTTGAATCAATATCAGAACAGCACAGGCGAAAATGTGCTTAAGGCCCAAGAATTTAATTGTGTCCATGTTTAAATTCACAGCGAGATATGCAGAAGGCATTTTTTCAAAATAAAACATTTTAGTTTCATCTAAAAAAGGCCTTACATAATTGCAAAAATGTACTGTACAGAACTCTACAAATAGAAAAAAGGAAGCCTATGAAGTGCAAGCAGCATTGAATCTATTCAGTAAAAACACCTCTCCCTGCAAATAGTGGAGAGCATGGTGGAATAAAGCCAAAGAACCGTGTTAGTTCTTGCATAACCCAAAAACATTGTCAACCATTAAAAAGGAACTTGACACATTGACGTGTAACATCATGAAACAAAATGCCATATGTTTCTTTTTTCTAATGTAAGTAAAATTGCTGGCCTATCCTGTTAATAATGTATGTCAGAAAAATCTGTTTAAATCTGCATGGCCAAGTTGGTTTTCCAATGTGGTTTTGGTAATGCTAGTTTTCTGATTTTTCCGGCAACCTTGCAGCAAGCTTACATCTGTTTAGCGTTAATGGGGGTAAGGTTGAAATCCCAAGAGATTATCTTGGCCATGAGGAGAAATCAGACCTTTTTTATTAGTAATCAAAGAAGCACACTACATTCCCTATAACACAGTGACAACTATTCAGGGCCTCTCAATATTGGGATGCCCCACCCACATGGGCTTAACCAGGCAGAAACACACAGGGAGTGAGGGAGAGCTCTGGGACTGTGAAGGCTGTGGAAAAGTGAACACCTTTTACAAATGGAAGAATGCTGATATTGGCTACTATCTGGAGGTGTTGGTCCTTATCCATGTTGAACCCTGAAGCTGATCTTCCCGCAGGCAGACCTGCTTCCCACAAAGGGGCCAAGCTGACTGGGAATTGCCTTCAAACTTTTGTGAGTACTTGCATACTATGATCCTTAAATAATGATTCAAAAGTGTGTATGAAAAATTCCCAATGTGGTTATATGTAAGCCCTATATAATTATTTATCTGCTAAATCACAGATATGGGGCTATGAAAAATTGACATTAAGAGGGGTTCATTCCAAATCGAATTCTTTAATATTTTAGTGTGAAATGCAACAGTGCTTTCTCACTATATTTAAAGCCAAGTGAAAGCTGGCTGATTGTAGAATACATAGCCTTTTTATGTGTGGAGCATGCAGTGGCAGAATAATTATCACCAACTTAATCTGAACAGGATGTGGTAGCTTGTTAGTATGAAATATAACCTGCCTTCACAAAGCTGAGTGAGATTACATTTGAATAAGAAAAAGTATAATTTTCCACCTTTCTCTGTGCTGAATGCACAGTGTGATTCTGGTACCATTTCCCTTCATCGAGTACACAGCATTTTGTAAATTATAGTCATATAAACAGAGTCATGCAGTGTTTCACAGGCATAGTCAACAACTGGGGCTATGTACAGATGAATATGCATCATAGTCTAACAGAGAATTAGGCAACACTTGTCACAGCCATATATATTGAATAGGGCAGGTTGGGATGGAATGGATTTTAGCATTTCCACCACAGAAAAGATGCAATTCCAAATCAACAGGACAATTTCACCAATGATCTTGTCTTGAAGTGACAGGAGCCCAGACTAAATGCACCAAAATCATTGATGAGGATGGGGGAGAAACATAGCTGTTCTCAGAATCTTGGGTTGATGGATAGAGTGAAAACATTTTCTATGTGTTCTACATTGATAGCACTGTTCACTAGAGCTAGTGTCATGTAAATGCATTGGCTAGAAACCAAAGAGACAACATTGCACATAGGATCATATTTGGAATATGTATTTTTCTTTCTTACATTTCACTGATTCCAATATTTGTTTTCAGATTGAAGAAAACAAAAGCTAAATTATTTAAATTGAACATGTGCAGCGAAAGTCTGTAAGGACATGTGAATTGTATTGTGTATCATTTAGAGACAGATGTTTAGAAATATTAAGAATATAATTAATGAATGGATGAAATGGTGTTTCTTAGTGAGATGTTCACAGGCAGGCCAACTCTTATTTATTTCTGTAAACCCACGTGAACAAGCAACTAATGGGTTGCCAAACGCATTGTTTTGCACTTTCTTTTCCCATTTGTGATGCCTTAAATAAAACTGCAATTCTTTCACGAGCACCGCATGAATCGGCCTCTGAGTTTTTACTTTGCTTGCAGTATAGGGAGAGCCACTTGGAGTGCAGGTCCTCAGTGCCCTCTTTTGCATTTCATTCGAGTTACCATATATATATATATATATATTCAGTGAAAAAACTTTGTTAAAGGGACGTTATGGTTCAAAGTAAAACCGAAAAATCCCTGAAATTCGGCAGTTATGGTAACATAAGCAACCATAACTCGCACCACCGTCCACTGCTAACACTAACACCCAGGACATCAAAGATGACATCACAAATGTCATTGATGACATCACTGATGACATCACATGGCTGGCTCTCCCTTTTTATCCTTTACTGACATATCGAAGCCACATAGTTTTCTTCAGTAACAGTCAGGAAGTAAAAATTGAAAAGGTACTATATTTGTAGACTTAGGGTCAAGTCACATCATATGAAACATATGCATAGCGGAAGACACAGGCTTCAAAGAGAGCAATCCTTCTGTGCATGAAGATAATCATTAGGGTTATCAGCACTTTCTCATAGTATTATTTTTATTACTCTACCTTCCCTGTATATGCTCATATTTGTATACATTATACTCACTCTCCTTTCCTTTGGGTGCAGTCACATCATGTGAAACACATACATATGGTAAGTAGCAGCTTTGAAACAGAGTAATAGTTTCTCTGTATAAAGACAATCAGTTAGGTTATGAACTCCTTCTGCTACTACTTCTGCTTTTTTTGTTTACTTCACTGTCCCTGTATATACTCATATTTGTATGTGTTGTTGTCTCTTTGTGTTTTGTCTGTAATAATTATGTATTAAGTGGGTTTTATTATCTAATTATTACATGTTTCACAGTACGCAAAACTCTAATAAGAAAGCAGTTATCATTTCAGTATTCAGCATGGCAAGATTATGAATATGGCACCTTCATCATGTATGCTGCACACACTGCCTATGTTTCTGCATGAGTAGCTTAGTATACTGGATAGAACTTCATAATAGAATGCTATTTATATCAATGCATTGCTTAATGCACTAATTAGCTCATGATATTTATCCCAATGATCCTTGACAGTTTTTGGTCAGCATTATAAGAATCCCTTGTACAGAGTTCTTATGAAAAGTAAATGCACATGTGATGTCATCAGTGATGTCATCAATGACATTTGTGATGTCATCTTTGATGTCCTGGGTGTTAGTGTTTGCAGTGCACGGTGGCGCGAGTTATGGTTGCTTATGTTACCATAACCGCCGAATTTCAGGGGTTTTTCGGTTTTACTTTGAACCATAACGTCCCTTTAACAAAGTTTTTTCACTGAATTTCATAGGTTTTTAGTAGCGCAACTTAACCATAACGTCCCTTTAACAAAGTTTTTTTTACTGAATTTCATAGGTTTTTAGTAGCACAACTTAACCATAATATCCCTGACTTCATATACATGTAACATAGAACATACTAACCCCCTCGTAGTGATTTTCATGTCCGCGGACTACCGCCATATCCGCGGACATATTGAAAATCTGAGCCGGGTGAATGTAAATTTAAATAGTGTGCCCCATTTCCCCTTTGAAGTTGGCTCTGAAAAGAGCTGATTTTTTTTGTTTTTTTTACAGATGCTTGACAGACACCTGTTATTTTGTATTTTTCTTCTTGTTTTTTTTTTCTTACTTTACTCCTAAAATCTTCACATAACCATCTCCAAAGCAACCCTTACATTCCAAAATAGAAAGGCATTTCCCGTAAAGGTAAAGAAATGCCATCTTCTTTAAAATTAACAGCATTACTGGCATCAATATTCTCATTATTACAAAAGAACGTACCAGCTCTAAGCATGAAGGCACACATGCCTCGGTTGATGACACACCTAGCAATGTTTTGCTGAGGACAAAAAACTGAACTATTGTCCCATATTGCCCTAGGTAGTAATCCAGAAAAATGACTTTCGCATTGTGAAGGATCTTCATTACGGTTTGAACCAAGCATTCCAAATCAGCCAACAAAGTAGGGGCACTGACGTTGCCCAAATGGAAAGCACCATAGTGCAAAACTACCACATGCGGACTGTTCATTGTGGCCACTTCCTCACAAACTTGTACAATTCCCTGTACATTGCAATCAGGCACAGTGCTCCACACCACCTCCACTCCTTTCACATCAAAGTTCTTTGCAACATGCCTGCATTGAGCGTACTGTTGTAAGCCATACACAAACATATCTCCAAGCACCAACACCCTGACTTTCTCTACTTCTGCCATCTTCACCACACACAGTCTCTTTCAACACAAATCCACAACCTCGACATCTGATTGGCTGATCCGTACAGTCTTCTTTCCATGTTGGATTTCCTGGAAAAACCCAGATGTAGCAAGCCCTGTCCACGAACAGCCGTTACTCTCTGTGCCATTCCCTCATTGCATACAGCTAAGCAATCATACAATACGAATAACGTCCTCAGAACACCCCCATTTTGTGAATTTTCAAACATTTCAGGCAATTATCATTTCATTATTCAACATATTAACATTACAAATATTACAAATATTATACTTTAATCTTGTGCTCTGCACACAATGCTATGTTTCTCCATTAGTAGCTCAGTATACTAGATAGAATCCCATAATACAATGCTATTTATATCAATGCATCGTTCAAAGCACTAATAACAGTATGATATTTATTGCAATATCCTTGACACTTTTTTCGCAACATTAATATAAAAATCCCTAGTACACAAATTCCATGAAAAGTACATACACATGTGATGTCATCAGTGATTTCATCAATGACATTTGCGATATCATCTTTGATGTCCTGGGTGTTAGTCTTAGCAGTGCACGTTGGTGGCGCAAGTTATTTTTCATAGTTTACCATAACTTGCGATTTTCAGGGGTCTTTCGGCTGTACTTAGAACCATAACGTCCCTTAAACAAACTTTTTTTAATATCACGCAAACAATATATAAACATGGCGTGCAAAAACCAACTTCTACAGATGGCTTTACACAGAATGTTGCAAAGTTAGAATTTATGCTCGTTCACAGTGAAGATCAGCTGCTTCCATTTTTTTCTCGGGCCCCGGAGGGGCTCATGAAGCAGACTATAAGGTTGTATTGTGTTTTGACCTTGACAGACAGAGATTGTGATGAAAGACTTCTCTTGAAGGAGTGTTGCTAAAACGTAAGAGAAGATAAAGATGACATTTCTGCAACAAAACCACTTTTATATATTATATCACTATGCGAAAGATCGTTCGCACACGCGGAGTCATATTTTGGGACTGCACCACTCGTAGACAATGGAAATTTCAATTGTACTGTAAGTAACCCTTTAGATTATTTTATACCAAATATAATTACAATAGCGTAGCATTAAAGACCGCTCAAGTTGAACTTGTTCGTTGAAAGTGGCATAATGTTTTCTACCGGCACTATCACCGCCGAATTGATCCCCTGTCGTTTAGAGGGCTCTGAAAAAGGCAGATGACACAGGGTGGGTTAATAGAAATAATTTAACCGGTCTATGGGCGGTCAAGCGCTCTACTCGCTGTGCCACTTCACTGTAGCCTGTCAAGTGGCACAGCGAGTACAACGCTCGCTTTGACACCCGTGCACAGCTTGCTAATGCAACTTCGAATCCCGGCAAGGCCAAACTCAGCCTTTCATCCTTCCGTGGTCGATAAATGAGCACCACACACCGTGGTTAATAATAAGCACCATTTAGATACCTCACAGTTCTTAGCGCTATATGAATGGGAAAATATTATTATTTTATTATTAACATACTCCGTTGCACTATCTTCGATAGCAAATAGTTTCACGCCCTAATAAATAAAATGATGATTTTTAATGAAGATCGGCTGGTGAGAGTAATTTATGTTTTTTAAAACAGGTATGTGGCCCCATTTTGCCTATGTCACGATTTACAGACTCCAGCGGATGGGGTCTTCAACTGCCAGGTGCAGGTCCAAATATGCAACTTCATGACCCTCACCATTTTATGGGACAATCACCAAGGACCAATATGCCCTTACACAGTACTAGCGGCTACAAACAACAAATCAACCAATAGGGTGGTCTAATGGCTCGTTGTTGGAGCAACCTTCCGATTATGAGAGCGACCATTTACTGCTTTTATCATAAACCAACAGCCTATCTACCGCAAAGGAACAACGCATAGCTCCAAATAAACTTTTGCTGATAGACAGCAGAGACAATAGCAAATCACTGAATATTCACTAAATATTTCATGTGAAATAAATGTATTTTACCAAATGTACAATACTGCTGTTTACTTTTAAACCACAGTTTCATATTCCGAATTGTGGCGCACTGAGTTGTAAGCTGATCTAACACCCTCTGTACCGCAAAGGAACATTGCGTGCCTCAACATGAACTTTTGCGGATCGACAACAAAGACAAATGCAAATTGCTGAATATTCTCTAAACATTTGATGTCAAATAAATGTACTTTACAAAATTTACAATCTTGCTGTTTGCTTTTAAATCACTGTTTCATATTCCGAATTGTGGCGCGCAGTGTTGTGACATAATATGTGTTGTCTTCCGGGTTCTGTGTAAAGTCTCTTAGGACTGCAGAGAACTGGACGCATTTGTTGACGCACCCTGTAACATCACAGAAAGAGGCGGGGAATATGAATGCTTTGACAATATCAGGCTTAGGGGCGGGAGATATGATTTAGTGTCGCAAAAGCAAGTCAGCCAGGTCAATAGCGCCAGTCATAGGATTATCACATAATGTCGGTGCACACCAGCCGGATTTATCGTTTCTTTAGTGGACAAAAAGTCGGTTGACGCCCATAGGAAATTGTACTGTTAGCGGACAAAAGGAGTGGTCTTAAAACACTTTCACCCTGACAACGAACAATACAAACAACGTTCTCAGAACACCCCCATTTTGTTTAATTGCAACGATTTCGGGACACCGCAAGTGTTCTTAGAAAACATTCAACTAGACAGATTACAATACGGACAGCGTCCTGAGGACACCCCCAGTTTGTGTATTTACGAACAATTAAGTACACCGCGAGTGTTCATAGCTCATTTTTACCTTCCTTGCGAACAAAAATGACACATACTCCGTCCTCTAAACACCCCACCATTTAGTTTATTTACAAAATTTCAGAACAGCCGTGTTCTCCGCGGACAAATCGAACGCAACAAAAATGTCTAGCACATAAAAAACAAAACATTGAACCTATCTCAAACTCCCCCCACCCTCCCCAAACACTCTTACACACTAACACACGGCACTAAATACAATTTTTTATCCACGTCTCACTGCGCTGTACGCGGTCGACGGTGAATACAAGATGGCGGGCGCCACAGAAAATCTGACACGCTCCATGCCCCTCGCCGTCCAATCAGCGAACATGTCGCGTGTCCGCGGACATGACGCAAGGCCATGGGCTAATTGGGGTGCTCTCCACGGAGCGAACAGGGAAGTCAGTCCGCGAAGCGAACACAGATATCACTAATTTTTTTGCCTTACATTTTGGTCATTTTTTAAAAAACTACTGGACGGATTTATACCAAATTTGCAAAAGCACGCTTTCAGGACCAGGCCGCCGCTCCTGCACAAATTTGGTGTAAATCCGTCCAGCGGTTCGGGCTGTAGCCGTGCGCAAAGTTTTTTCCCATTCAGTCTATGGGGGAAAAAAAAGTTTTGGGACCCCCCCCTATAACTTTTTCCCCCCTGAAGGAATCCTCACCAAACTTTGCAAAAAAATTCAGAGTGGGCCATTTACTTTTTTTTGCAAAGTTTGGTGAGGATTCGTCCAGGGGGAGCGAAGTTATAAGCCACCCAAAAAGTGCTCTTCCTATGGAAACAGCAACTTAACCATAACTACACAGCCACTACCGTGGCTGTGTAATATATTCAATGAAAAAACATTGTTAAAGGGACGTTATGGTTAAGTTGCACTAATGAAAACCTATGAAATTCAATGAAAAAACTTTGTTAAAGGGACGTTATGGTTACAAAAAAAAAACGAAACCCCCCAGAAATTAGCCAGTTATGGTAAGCTAAGCAACCATATCTAGCGCCACCACCGTGCACAGCTAAGACTAACACCCAGGACATCAAAGATGACATCACAAATATCATTGATGACATCACTGATGACATCACATACCTGGGCCACTTGTTTTTGTTCACTGACATATATAGGCCAGGAGGTTTTGTTCACTGACAGTCAGAATATTAAAATGGAAAAGGTGCTGTATATCTAGACGTTAACCTTGTCATATGTTCTTAAAGTACTTTCCTTAGGGTTTGGTCGCAGCTCATGGTGCACATACATGTGGAAATGAGCAGGCCTCAAACACTCAATTCATTTGTATACATGAAGATAAACTTTAATGTTATTAACATTTTCTGATGATGCTGTTTCTTTCTTCCTTACTTTAGTTTCCCTGTATGGGCCTCTTATTTATTTATTTATTTATTCACCTTTGTTAAGTGCACATCAGCCCATGGACATCGTGGCGCTGGTTACAGTGGTTACTCATAGCTTAGTTGCATCCAGAATACAGACAGGCGCAGTGGAAGTGATGCGCTCATTACATTGGAGGACAAAACCAGAGTGTGTACAAGAACATACAATAGGTTATATCATACTGGCATAGTAATAGACGATATGAGCCGTGAGTGCGTGTAGAGGAACGTGGAACCTATAGTGTGTGTGCTGTCGTGTATATTAGTTGAATAGGGCAGTTTTAAGGTTTTTTACGGAAGGCATGGAGAGATGTTTCAGCTCTGAGGGCGGTGGGGAGCGTGTTCCATAGCTTAGGGGCAAGATGATGGAAGCCTATTCCTCCTGCCTTGGCCCTGTTAATTCGGAGCACTGTGAGTTGGTTGGTGTATCCCAGTCTGATGGGCCTTGTTGATAGAGTTCTAGATAGTGTGTCAGATAGGTATGAAGGTGCAGAGAGATTGATGCGTTTGTGGGTGGTAGAGCGTATTTTGAACGTGATACGGTCTTTGACTGGGAGCCAGTGAGCCGATTTTCTTGCTTGTGTAATGTGTTCTCTTTGGGTACACTAAGAGCAGCTCTAAGAGCGTTGTTTTGTGTGGTTTGGAGTCTAACTCGTTTTTTTTGGATGTGCCGGCTAGGAGTGCATTGCAGTAGTCCAATGTGGCTCCTATAGTGGCTCTGGCGATAGAGAGGCAGTTGTCCTTAGTAAGAAACGTCTTAATAGCATTGATGAGTTTAGTACTCAGTGCGGAGGCCGAGACAATGGCACTCAATTGTTTGTCCATGGATAGTGTAGCATCAATGTGGACTCCGAGCGTTTTGACAGAGGAAAGAACTGGGATGACACAGTTGTCGATGCAGAAGTTGAGATAGGTAGAGCCTAGCTTGGCTAAGGTAGCCTTTCGACCAAGAATGAGGATATCCGTTTTGTCCCCATTGAGGCAATGCCCATTCGTGGCCATCCAGGCTTGGATTGTGAAGTAAATTTGCTGGAGGTTGATTGCATTGTGGTTCTTCATATGTAGTGTTTGTTCTAGCACACATGTTGTAAGTCTTGAATTGTTAGCTAGTTATTACATGTTTAACATTACTCAAAACTCTGATAAGGTAGCATTCATTGTTGTACTATCCAAACTTACAAGATTGTAAATATTGTACTACTACGGCGCATGCTGCAGTCATTGCCTATGTTTATATATGATTAGGTTTCTGTTTAACAACAACACTCCAAAACAATGATTTTAGATGAGTACATTCTTTAATAGATTAAGTAGTTCATGATAGTTCTCCCGATCACCCCTGACATCTTGTTACCAACAATATAAACACAACCCCTTGTAGGGACTGTTTATCAAAATGTATTTCACATGTGATGTCATCAGTGATGTCATCAATGACATTTGTGATGTCATCTTTGATGTCCTGGGTGTTAGTCTTAGCACTGCACGGTCATGGCATGAATTATGGTTGCTTAGCTTACCATAACTGGCGAATTTCTGGGGGTTTTCAGTTTTACTTGTAACCATAACGTACCTTTAACAAAGTTTTTTCATTGAATTTCATAGGCTGTTATTAGCACAACTTAACCATAACGTCCATTTAACAAAGTTTTTTCATTGAATTTCATAGGTTTTTATTAGTGCAACTTAACCATAACGTCCCTTTAACAAAGTTTTTTCAGTGAATTTCATGGGTTTTTACCAGTGCATGCTATTTTCCTACTACTTACTAATATCATATTTACCCAATATAGCAATATTTGTGTCCAATTTACAAAGTGTCACCTTAAAACTCTGCCATTTCCCACCTTCTAGAATCATTTTTAACACTTCTATACACGTTTTGCAACTATTTCAACTGGTTTTGCATCCGTAGATGTCTACGAACATGTGACTTCATTGCGAACCTTCCGGACAGTGCCACATGACCATACTCGTGGTCGTGGCATGATGACGCGTCCGAGAACCCGTCCACACTTCACAATAAGATCTGTGCTTCACGGACAGTTTGGTAACTGCATTTTCTACTGATCTAGGAACTTTCAACTTCAAAATTTCCCTTGCACAGCTCCTACACCTATTCCTACTCATGATCCATTAACAATCTAGTATGCAGTACATACTTTTAGCAAAACTGCTATTTATCTTAAAATGGCATCAGCTAATACCATCCCTCCTCCCCAAGAGCCACCACCACTGCTGTAATCAAGGAGCATAAGAAACACTGCCCCCTACCTTAGAAATAACACAGACGCAACATTTTCCCCTGTCCACCTGCCCCTCCATTTTAGTTTTTGGTGCCTCTTCCCTCATTTCCCTCCCACCTTTCGTTCTAAGCTCTCCTGCCAAAATAAAAAATACATCCAAAAACAACAAAAGAAATGTTCCTTTAGGAACCACCTTTCACAGTTAAAAAATAGAACAAAAAAAAGTATAGACTCCATCTACGTTACATTTCTCGGTGAAGTACATAGACCAATCAGATTTTCCAACATTTCCATTTGCATTTTGTGTTATGCTAATAGAAATATAGTGGCGTTCATCCCCCATTCCAGTGATTGAAGCGGTGGATACCAGCCCAGCAGCCTAAGTTATCAGCCCAAGCGAAGCGAAGATGGATAACGAGGTCTCCGAACCATTATCCCCCCATTCAAGCCCCTGTAATGGGGGATGAAGGCCATTAGCACCCTAGGTTCCCAAAGCGGGAACCCAGGGTGCTAAAAAAAAGGATTTTTCTTCCTACACCGGGTAGGAAGGAAAATCCTTTTCCAAGATGGCTACCATGGAAAGGGAAGGTGGGGTTCCATTCAGGGCCCCTCTTTGCTTTCCATGGCAGCCTGCAGAAGACGAAAAGAGAACCCTATGACCATATTACCACAAGCATGTTTTTTTTCTTCCCTTTCAAACCTATCACAATTTTGAATAACTTTACCACAAAGCCAGTCCCAGGTGGACATGGCCACTTTAATCCCATGTGTTGTCCCTCCTGGTCATGGTCAGTAGCCATATTGTCCAGATCATGACCTTATTCCATGACCAAGACAATGTGGCCACTGCTTATGGTTGCAGGCTACACCTCAGTCACCAAAGGTATATCACTTTTTTTTGTAGCTACATTATGACAGTTGTCAAAAATAAAACACGGACACATTTGCAAAACCATGCTTTAAGGTCTTTGCCAATGCTCCTTACACAAGTTTCCTGGAAATCCACCCATGTTTTATTTTTTCAAAAGTGTCAACTGTATGCACATACAATAGTCATATAACTTAGCCCCCACTTGACAAAATCCATTCAGACTTTACAAAAACATTTATATCTAGATTGCAAATCGTTTTGCAAACTTTTGTGTAGATTCGTCAAATTGCACCACATTTATAAGCCTCTAATTTTGCCCCCTCTTGACAGAAACCCACCAGACTTTGCCAAAACATTTATATCTAGATCTATTATCTTTTTGCAAACCTTTGTGTAGATTTGTCAAATGACATCACATTTATAAGCCTTTACAATATTTTGGGAACCCCCTCTGATTTTGCCTCCTCTTGACCACATCCCACCAAACTTTGCAAAAACATTTATTTCTAGATTTATAATCATTTTGCAAACCTTTATGTAGATTTGTGAAATGGCACCACATTTATAAGCCTTTACAATATGTTGGGACCCCACCTCTAATTTTGCCCCGTCTTGACAGAATCCCACCAAACTTTGCAAGCCCATTCAGAATTGGGTTAAGAATATAAATACAAAATGCAGCATCATTAAGTGGCGCCAAAGTTATAAGCCATCCAAGAACTGCTTTTCACCAACCCTGTAATGCAGAGGTGCCCGTGAACTTCACAGACTGTTTGCAAACATCTGAACTGTTCGCAGACTTTCGCAGTGAAAAACACAGTTTCTTTTGCTTCTTGTAGCCATATCCCATGCCATCCTTAACACCCTCACCTCCCCAGAGATAATTTGATAAGTTTGACAAGTGCAATGATGTGTTTATTAATATGTTTTACTGCGATGTCCGCGGACACCGGCCGATGTCCGCGAATCGAAGAAAACGGGCGCATCGAGAAAATGTGACGCACCTCACACTTCACTCCAACCAATCAGGGAACACATTGATTGTCCGGAGACAGGACATAGCTCCACTAGCCAATCAGTGTCCTGTCCGCAGAGCAAACAGGGAAGTGTGTCCGCGGAGTGGAAAAAGATATCACACATTTTTTGGGACCTACTTTTTGGTTGTTTTAAAAAAATCTACTGGACGGATTACCACTAAATTTACAAAAACACACTTTTGGGACCAAGCCGCAGCTCCTACCACAAATTTGGAGAAAATCCACCCAGTGGTTTGGGCTGTAGGCGTGAGTTTTTTCTCCATTCAGTCTATCGGAAAAAATACATTTTGGGACCCCCCTATAACTTTGCCTCCCCTTAACCAAACCTCACCATACTTTGTGGAGTGGGCCATATACCCTCTTTGCAAAGTTTCGTGAGGATTCATCCGGGGGGAACGAAGTTATAAGCCGCCCAAAAAGTGCTCTTCCTGTGGGTTTAGCAACTTAAGCATAACTACATGGACGCTACCGCGGCCACGTGATATATATATATATATATATATATTCAGTGAAAAAACTTTGTTAAAGGGACGTTATGGTTCAAAGTAAAACCGAAAACCCCCTGAAATTCGGCAGTTATGGTAAGATAAGCAACCATAACTCGCGCCACCGTGCACTGCTAACACTAACACCCAGGACATCAAAGATGACATCACAAATGTCATTGATGACATCACTGATGACATCACATGTCTGGCTCTCCCTTTTTTCCGTTTACTGACATATCTAGGCCACATAGTTTTCTTCAGTAACAGTCAGGAAGTAAAAATTGAAAAGGTACTATATTTGTAGACTTAGGGTCAAGTCACATCATATGAAACATATACATAGCGGAAGACACAGGCTTGAAAGAGAGCAATCCTTTCTGTGCATAAAGATAATCATTAGGGTTATCAGCACTTTCTCATGGTTTTATTTGTATTACTCTACCTTCCCTGTATATGCTCATATTTGTATACATTGTACTCACTCTCCTTTCCTTAGGGTGCAGTCACATCATGTGATACACATACATATGGTAAGTAGCAGCTTTGAAACAGAGCAATAATTTCTCTGCATAAAGACAATCAGTTAGGTTATGAACTCTTTCTGCGACTACTTCTGCTTTTTTGTTTACTTCACTGTCCCTGTATATAGTCATATTTGTATGTGTTGTTGTCTCTTTGTGTTTTGTCTGTAATAATTATGTATTAAGTGGGTTTTATTATCTACTTATTACATGTTTTACAGTACGCAAAACTCTAATAAGAAAGCAGTTATCATTTCACTATTCAACATGGCAAGATTATGAATATTGCACCTTCATCATGAATGCTGCACACACTGCCGATGTTTCTGCATGAGTAGCTTAGTATACTGGATAGAACTTCATAATAGAATGCTATTTATATCAATGCATTGCTTAATGCACTAATTAGCTCATGATATTTATCCCCAATGATCCTTGACAGTTTTTGGTCAGCATTATAAGAATCCCTTGTACAGAGTTTTCATGAAAAGTAAATGCACATGTGATGTCATCAGTGATGTCATCAATGACATTTGTGATGTCATCTTTGATGTCCTGGGTGTTAGTGTTAGCAGTGCACGGTGGCGCGAGTTATGGTTGCTTATCTTTCCGTAACTGCCGAATTTCAGGGGTTTTTCGGTTTTACTTTGAACCATAATGTCCCTTTAACAAAGTGTTTTCACTGAATTTCATAGGTTTTTAGTAGCGCAACTTAACCATAACGTCCCTTTAACACAGTTTTTTTACTGAATTTCATAGGTTTTTATTAGTGCAACGTAACCATAACGTCCATTTCAATTGAGGAAGACCACTAGCATCCTAGGTTCTGAAAGTGGGAACCTGGGGTGGTAAAAAAAAGATTATTCTTCCCAAACCAGGACACCGAAGGCAGGCGTCCCGGTGTAGGAAAGAAAATCTTTTACCAAGATGAACACCAGGGAAAGGGAAGTCAGGGTGTATAAAGAGAACACAACAGGGCATCGGCAGGGGGTCGGGAAGACCAGTAGAGAGACTTGGGGCATGAGTGGGGGGTAACACGAGGGAGACATGGGGCATGAGCAGGGAGTGGAAAGAAGGGAGACACGGGGCATGAGTGGGAAAGAAGGGAGACACGGGGCATGAGCGGGGGGTGGGGGTGAACAGGGGAGACACGGGCCATGAGCGGGGGGAAAAGGAGAGAGACAGACACGGAGCAAGAGCGGGGGTGAACAGGGGAGACACGGGGCATGAGCGGGGGTAGGAAAAGGTGGGGCCCCCACCCCCGCTCATGCCCCGTGTCTGCCCTGTTACAACAGTGCCGACACGGGGCATGAGCGGGGGGTGGGAGGGGAAAGAAGGGAGACACGGGGCATGAGCATGGAGTGGGGGGTAAGGAAGACAGGGCATGAGCAGGGGGTGGGGGGAAGAAGGGAGACACGGGGCATGAGCGGGGGTTTGGGGGAACAAGAGGTCAACAAGGGGCATCATAGGAGGGGGTGACAAGAGGAAGACACGGGGCATGAGCAGGGGGTGGGAGGGAACAGGAGTAAGACACAGGGCATGAGCGGGGGGTGGGGGGGACAGGAGACAGACACCGGGCATGAACAGGGGGTGGGGGACAACAGAAGAGAGACACAGGGCATGAGCGGGGGGTGGGGAGAACAGGAGACAGACACGGGGCATGAGCAGGGGGTGGAGGAAACAGGAGACAGACACGGGGCATGAGCGGGGTGTGGGGGGAACAGGAGACAGACACTGGGCATGAGCGGGGGGTGGGGGTCAACAGGAGAGAGACACAGGGCATGAGCGGGGGGTGGGGGGTACAGGAGACAGACACGGGGCATGAGCGGCGGGTGGGGTGAAACAGGAGACAGGCACAGGGCATGAGCAGGGGGTGGGGGGGTACAGGAGACAGACACGGGGCATGAGCGGGGGATGGGGGGCAACAGGAGAGAGACACGGGGCATGGAGCAGGCCATTTCGAGGCAGCCGGTTCGGCGGGGCACGGCGCAGCAGCCCGCGGCGAACCGACCGTACATACATTTCCTGAGAGTTCTTCATGTGGGCACCACAGCCACGCAGCGTACACAGCCGGGCGCCCGAAGGTGGGGGTTGTGCTGCTCGGAGCATTCTGCTCCGAGCAGCACAGCCCCACCCTCGTGAGCCCGGCAGAACAATTCTGCTCTGTGCGCCGCACCCCAGTGCACATCGCCTGCTGTTCAAGGAAACGTTCAGTGCAGTGCACTGAAAGTGCGAGTTTCAACTTCATCCCACACTATTTTAAAATGAAACCACTTTAGAACAGTTTCATTTTAAAATAGTGTGGGGTGAAGTTGAAACTCGCATTTTCAGTGCACGGCACTGAACGTTTCCCTAAACAGCAGGCGATGTGCACTGGTGTGCGGCGCGCCAAAACATCCGGTCGCGGAACCGGCGACGCCGAAACGGGGTGTACCGACGGGGCATGAGCGGGTGGGGTGAACAGGAGACAGACACGGGGCATGAGCGGGTGGGGGGAAACAGGAGACAGACACGGGTCATGAGCGGGTGGGGGGAAACAGGAGACAGACATGGGGCATGAGCAGGGGGTGGGCTGGAGGAAGGGATAGAGACACGGGGCATGAGCGGGGGTGGACGGCAGGAAGGATAGAGACACGGGGCATGAGCGGGGGGTGGGTGGCGGGAGGAATAGAAACACTGGGCATGAGCGGGGGTGGGCAGTGGGAGGGATAGAGACACGGGGCATGAGCGGGGGGTTGGCGGCGGGAGGGAAAGAGACACGGTGCATGAGTGGGGGGAGTGGGGGGTGGGCGGCGGGAGGGAGAGAGACACGGGGGATGGGCGGCGGGAGGGATAGAGACACGGGGCATGAGCGGGGGGAGGGATAGGGACACGGGGCGTGGGCAGCAGGAGGGATAGAGACACGGGGCATGAGCGGGGGGAGGGATAGAGACACGGGGCATGAGCGGGGGGTGGGCAGCGGGAGGCATAGAGACACGGGGCATGAGCGGGGGGTGGGCGGCGGGAGGGATAGAGACACGGGGCATGAGCGGAGGGTGGGCGGGAGGGATAGAGACACGGGGCATGAGCGGGGGGTGGGCGGCGGGAGGGATAGACACACAGGACATGAGCTGGGGTTGGGCGGGAGGGATAGACACACGGGGCATGAGCGGGGGGTGGGCAGGAGGGATAGACACACGGAGCATGAGCGGGGTATGGGCGGCGGTATGGGCGGCGGGAGGGATAGACACACGGGGCATGAGCGGGGGGTTGGGGGATGGGGAGGGAAGAGTCACACGGGACATGAGTGTGGGGTGGGCGGCGGGAAGGATAGACACACGCGGCATGAGCGGGGTGTGGCCGGCGGGAGGGATAGAGACACGGGGTATGAGCAGGGGGAGGAATAGACACACGGGGCATGAGCAGGGGGTGGGCGGTGGGAGGGATAGAGACACGGGGTATGAGCGGGGGGAGGGATAGACACACGGGACATGAGCAGGGGCTGGGCGGTGGGAGGGATAGACACACGGGGCATGAGTGGGGGGTGGGCGGCGGGAGGGATGGACACACGGGGCATGAACGGGGGGTGGGCGGCGGGAGGGATAGACACACGGGGCATGAGCGGGGGGTGGGCGGCGGTAGGGATAGACACACGGGGCATGATCGGGGGGTGGGCAGCAGGAGGGATAGACACACGGGGCATGAGCGGGGGGTGGGCGGCGAGAGGGATAGACATACGGGGCATGAGCGGGGGATGGGCGAGAGGGATAGACACACGGGGCATAAGCGGTGGGTGGGCGGGAGGGATAGACACACGGGGCATGAGCGGGGGTGGGCGGGAAGGATAGACATACGGGGCATGAGCGGGGGTGGGTGGGAGGGATAGACACACGGGGCATGAGCGGGGGTGGGCGGGAGGGATAGACACACAGGGCATGAGCTGGGGGTGGGTGGCGGGAGGGATAGACACACGGGGCATGAGCGGGGGGTGGGCAGCGGGAGGGATAGACACATGGGGCATGAGCAGGGGGTCGGGGGGTGGGGGGGAGGGGAGAGACACACGGGGCATGAGCAGGGGGTCAAGGGGGAGTGGAGAGACACACGGGGCATGAGCGGGGGGTGGGCGGCGGGAGAGATAGAGACACGGGGCATGAGCGGGGGGTGGGCGTCGGGAGGGATAGAGACACGGGGCATGAGCGGGGGAGGGATAGAGATATGGGACATGAGCAAGGGGTGGGCGGCGGGAGGGATAGAGACACGGGGCATGAGTGGGGGGTGGGCGGCGGGAGGGATAGACACACGGGGCATGAGCGGGGGGTGGGCGGCCGGAGGGATAGAGACACGGGGCATGAGCGGGGGGTGGGCAGCGGGAGGGATAGAGACACGGGGCATGAGCAGGGGGTGGGCGGCGGGAGGGATAGACACACACGGGGCATGAGCGGGGGGTGGGCAGCGGGAGGGATAGAAACACGGGGCATGAGCGGGGGGTGGGCGGCGGGAGGGATAGAGACACGGGGCATGAGCAGGGGGTGGGCGGGAGGGATAGACACATTGGGCATGAGCGGGAGGGATAGAGACACAGGGCATGAGCGGGGCGTGGGCGGCGGGAGGGATAGACACACGGGACATGAGCGGGGGATGGGCGGGAGGGATAGACACACGGGGCATGAGCGGGGGGTCGGGGGATGGGGGAGGGAAGAGTCACACGGGGCATGAGTGGGGGTTGGGTGGCGGGAGGGATAGACACACGTGGCATGAGCGGGGTGTGGGCGGCGGGAGGGATAGACACACGGGGCATGAATAGGAGGTCAGGGGGTGGGGGGAGGGGAGAGACACACGGGGCATGAGCGTGGGATCAGGGGGGAGGGGAGAGACACACGGGCATGAGCGGGGGGTGGGCGGCGGGAGGGATAGAGACACGGGGCATGAGCGGGGGATGGGCGGCGGGAGGGATAGAGACACAGGGCATGAGCGGGGGGAGAGATAGAGACATGGGGCATGAGCAGGGGGTGGGCAGCGGGATGGATAGAGACACGGGGCATGAGCGGGGGGTGGGCGGCGGAAGGGATAGACACACGGGGAATGAGCGGGGGGTGGGCGGCGGGGGGATAGACACATGGGGCATGAGCGGGGGGTGGACGGAGGGAGGGATAGACACACGGGGCATGAGAGGGGGGTGGGCAGCGGGAGGGATAGACACACGGGGCATGAGCGGGGGGTGGGCGGCGGGAGGGATAGACACACGGGGCATGAGGTGGGGCATGGGCAAGAGGGATAGACACACGGGGCATGAGCGGGGGGTGGGCGGGAGGGATAGACACACGGGGCATGAGCGGGTGTGGGCAGGAGGGATAGACATACGGGGCATAAGCGGGGGTGGGCGGGAGGGATAGACACACGGGGCATGAGCGGAGGTGGGTGGGAGGGATAGACACACAGGGCATGAGCTGGGGGAGGGCGGCGGGGGGATAGACACACGGGGCATGAGCGGGGGGTGGGCGGCGGGTGGGATAGACACGAGGCATGAGCAGTCGGTCGGGGGGGAGGGGAGAGACACGCAGGGCATGAGCGGGAGGTCAGGGGGGAGGGGAGAGACACACGGGCATGAGCGGGGGATGGGCGGCGGGAGGGATAGAGACACGGGGCATGAGCGGGGGGAGGGATAGAGACATGGGGCATGAGCGGGGGGTGGGCGGGAGAGATAGAGACACGGGGCATGAGCGGGGGATGGGCGGGAGTTATAGAGACACGGGGGATGAACGGGGGGTTGGCGGGAGAGATAGAGAAACCGGGCATGAGCGGGGGGTGGGCGGCGGGAGGGATAGACACACGGGCATGAGCGGGGGGTGGGCGGTGGGAGGGATAGACACACCGGGCATGAGCAGGGGGTCAGGGGGTGAGGGGGAGGGGAGAGACACACAAGGCATGAGCGGGGGGTGGGCAGCGGGAGGGATAGAGACACGGGGCATGAGCGGGGGTTGGGCGGCGGGAGGGATAGAGACACGGGGCGTGGGCGGCGGGAGGGATAGAGACACGGAGCATGAGCGGGGGGAGGGATAGACACACGGGGCATGAGCGGGGGGTGGACGGCGGGAGGGATAGACACACGGGGCATGAGAGGGGGGGTGGGCGGCGGGAGGGATAGACACATGGGGCAGGAGCGAGGGGTGAGTGGCGCGAGGGATAGACACACGGGGCATGAGCAGGGGGTGGGCGGCAGGAGGGATAGACACACGGGGCATGAGCAGGTGGTTATAGACACATGGGGCATGAGCTGGTGTGGGCGGGAGGGATAGACACACGGGGCATGAGCGGGGGGTGGGCGGCAGGAGGGATAGACACAAGGGGCATGAACGGGGGGTGGGCGGCGGGGGGATAGACACACGGGGCATGAGCGGGGGGTGGGCGGCGGGAGGGATAGACCCATGGGGCATGAACGAGGGTGGGCGGAAAGAGGGATAGACACACGGGGCATGAGCGGGGGGTGGGCGGCGGGAGGGATAGACACACAGGGCATGAGCGGGGGGTGGGCAGGAGGGATAGACACACGGGGCATGAGCAGGGGTGAGTGGGAGGGATAGACACACGGGGCATGAGAGGGGGTGGGCGGGAGGCATAGACACACGGGGCATGAGCGGTGGGTGGGCGGGAGGGATAGACACACGGGGCATGAGCGGGGGTGCTGGGCGGGAGGGATAGACACACGGGGCATGAGCGGGAGTGGTGGGCGGGAGGGAAACACACACAGGGCATGAGCGGGGTGGGCTCCGGGAGGGATAGACACACGGGACATGAACAGGGGGTCAGGGGGTGGGGGGAGTGGAGAGACACACGGGGCATGAGCGGGGGGTCAGGGGGGAGGGGAGAGACACACGGGGCATGAGCGGGGGTGGGCGGCAGGAGGGATAGAGACACGGCGCATGAGCGGGGGTGGGCAGTGGGAGGGATAGAGACACGGGGCATGAGCGGGGGGAGGGATAGAGACGCGGGGGGTGGGCGGTGGGAGGGATAGGCACACGGGGCATGAGCGGGGGGTGGGCGGCGGGAGGGATAGACACACAGGGCATGAGCGAGGGGTGGGCGGCGGGAGGAATTGAGACACGGGGCATGAGCGAGGGGTGGGCGGCGGGAGGGATAGAGACACGGGCATGAGCGGGGGGTGGGCGGCGGGAGGGATAGAGACACGGGGCATGAGCGGGGGTGGGCGGCGGGAGGGATAGAGACACGGGGCATGAGCGGGGGGTGGGCGGCGGGAGGGATAGACACAGGTTGCATGAACAGGGGGTGGGCAGTGGGAGGGATAGACACACTGGGCTTGAGCGGGAGTGGGTGGGAGGATTAGACACACGGGGCATGAGCGGGGATGGGAGGCGGGAGGGACACACACATGGGTCATGAGCGGGTGGTGGGCGGCGGGAGGGATAGACCCACGGGGCATGAGCGGGGGGTCGGGGGCTAGGAGGGTGGGGAGAGACACACGGGGCATGAGCGGGGGTGGGGGAGAGGGGAGAGACACACGGGGCTTGAGCTGGGGGTGGGCGGCGGGAGAGATAGAGACACGGGGCATGAGCTGGGGTGGGCGGCGGGAGGGATGGAGACACAGGGCATGAGCAGGAGGGAAAGAGACACACGGGGCATGAGCGGGGGGTGGGCGGGAGGGGGAGAGACACACGGGGCATGAGCGGGGGGTGGGCGGGGGGTGGGCGGCGGGAGGGATAGAGACACGGGGCATGAGCGGGGGGTGGGCGGCGTGAGGGATAGACACACGGGGCATGAGCTGGGGGTCGGGAGGTGGGGGGAGGGGAGAGACACACGGGGCATGAGTGGGGGTGGGGGGAAGGGAAGAGACGCAGGGGTGGGGGGGAGGGGAGAGACACACGGGCATGAGCGGGGGTGGGGGGAGGGGAGAGACACACGGGGCATGAGCGGGGGTGGGGGGAGCTGAGAGACACACGGGGCATGAGCGGGGGGTGGGCAGCGGGAGGGATAGAGACAAGGGGCATGAGCGGGAGGCAGAGAGACACACGGGGCATGAGCGGGGGGTGGGCAGGAGGGGAGAGACACACGGGGCATGAGCGGAGGTGGGTGGGAGGGATAGACACACAGGGCATGAGCTGGGGGAGGGCGGCGGGGGGATAGACACACGGGGCATGAGCGGGGGGTGGGCGGCGGGTGGGATAGACACGAGGCATGAGCAGTCGGTCGGGGGGGAGGGGAGAGACACGCAGGGCATGAGCGGGAGGTCAGGGGGGAGGGGAGAGACACACGGGCATGAGCGGGGGATGGGCGGCGGGAGGGATAGAGACACGGGGCATGAGCGGGGGGAGGGATAGAGACATGGGGCATGAGCGGGGGGTGGGCGGGAGAGATAGAGACACGGGGCATGAGCGGGGGATGGGCGGGAGTTATAGAGACACGGGGGATGAGCGGGGGGTTGGCGGGAGAGATAGAGAAACCGGGCATGAGCGGGGGGTGGGCGGCGGGAGGGATAGACACACGGGCATGAGCGGGGGGTGGGCGGTGGGAGGGATAGACACACCGGGCATGAGCAGGGGGTCAGGGGGTGAGGGGGAGGGGAGAGACACACAAGGCATGAGCGGGGGGTGGGCAGCGGGAGGGATAGAGACACGGGGCATGAGCGGGGGTTGGGCGGCGGGAGGGATAGAGACACGGGGCGTGGGCGGCGGGAGGGATAGAGACACGGAGCATGAGCGGGGGGAGGGATAGACACACGGGGCATGAGCGGGGGGTGGACGGCGGGAGGGATAGACACACGGGGCATGAGAGGGGGGGTGGGCGGCGGGAGGGATAGACACATGGGGCAGGAGCGAGGGGTGAGTGGCGCGAGGGATAGACACACGGGGCATGAGCAGGGGGTGGGCGGCAGGAGGGATAGACACACGGGGCATGAGCAGGTGGTTATAGACACATGGGGCATGAGCTGGTGTGGGCGGGAGGGATAGACACACGGGGCATGAGCGGGGGGTGGGCGGCAGGAGGGATAGACACAAGGGGCATGAACGGGGGGTGGGCGGCAGGAGGGATAGACACACGGGGCATGAACGGGTTTGGGCGGCGGGAGGGATAGACACACGGGGCATGAGCGGGGGTTCAGGGGTTGGTGGGGGAGAGAGACACGGGGCATGAGCGGGGGGTGGGCGGCGGGAGGGATAGACACACAGGGAATGAGCAGGGGGCGGGGGCAGGGGGGAGGGGATGGACACACGGGGCATGAGCGGGGGGTGGACGGCAAGAGGAATAGAGACATGGGGCATGAGCGGGGGAGGGATAGACACACGGGGCATGAGCGGGGGGTGGGCGGTGGGCGGTATAGAGACACGGGGCATGAGCGGGGGGTGGACGGTGGGAGGGATAGACACACGGGGCATGCGCGGGGAGGGCTAGACACACGGGGCATGAGCGGGGGGTGGGCGGCGGGAGGGATAGACACACAGGGCATGAGCGGGGGTGGGCAGCGGGAGGGATAGCCACACGGGGCATGAGCGGGGCGTGGGCGGCGGGAGGGATAGACATACGGGGCATGAGCGGGGGGTGGGCAGTGGGAGGGATAGACACACGGGGCATGAGCGGGGGGTGGGCGGGGGGAGGGATAGACACACGGGGCATGAGCGGGGGGTGGGCGGCGGGAGGGATAGACCCATGGGGCATGAACGAGGGTGGGCGGAAAGAGGGATAGACACACGGGGCATGAGCGGGGGGTGGGCGGCGGGAGGGATAGACACACAGGGCATGAGCGGGGGGTGGGCAGGAGGGATAGACACACGGGGCATGAGCAGGGGTGAGTGGGAGGGATAGACACACGGGGCATGAGAGGGGGTGGGCGGGAGGCATAGACACACGGGGCATGAGCGGTGGGTGGGCGGGAGGGATAGACACACGGGGCATGAGCGGGGGTGCTGGGCGGGAGGGATAGACACACGGGGCATGAGCGGGAGTGGTGGGCGGGAGGGAAACACACACAGGGCATGAGCGGGGTGGGCTCCGGGAGGGATAGACACACGGGACATGAACAGGGGGTCAGGGGGTGGGGGGAGTGGAGAGACACACGGGGCATGAGCGGGGGGTCAGGGGGGAGGGGAGAGACACACGGGGCATGAGCGGGGGTGGGCGGCAGGAGGGATAGAGACACGGCGCATGAGCGGGGGTGGGCAGTGGGAGGGATAGAGACACGGGGCATGAGCGGGGGGAGGGATAGAGACGCGGGGGGTGGGCGGTGGGAGGGATAGGCACACGGGGCATGAGCGGGGGGTGGGCGGCGGGAGGGATAGACACACAGGGCATGAGCGAGGGGTGGGCGGCGGGAGGAATTGAGACACGGGGCATGAGCGAGGGGTGGGCGGCGGGAGGGATAGAGACACGGGCATGAGCGGGGGGTGGGCGGCGGGAGGGATAGAGACACGGGGCATGAGCGGGGGTGGGCGGCGGGAGGGATAGAGACACGGGGCATGAGCGGGGGGTGGGCGGCGGGAGGGATAGACACAGGTTGCATGAACAGGGGGTGGGCAGTGGGAGGGATAGACACACTAGGCTTGAGCGGGGGTGGGTGGGAGGATTAGACACACGGGGCATGAGCGGGGATGGGAGGCGGGAGGGACACACACATGGGTCATGAGCGGGTGGTGGGCGGCGGGAGGGATAGACCCACGGGGCATGAGCGGGGGGTCGGGGGCTAGGAGGGTGGGGAGAGACACACGGGGCATGAGCGGGGGTGGGGGAGAGGGGAGAGACACACGGGGCTTGAGCTGGGGGTGGGCGGCGGGAGAGATAGAGACACGGGGCATGAGCTGGGGTGGGCGGCGGGAGGGATGGAGACACAGGGCATGAGCAGGAGGGAAAGAGACACACGGGGCATGAGCGGGGGGTGGGCGGGAGGGGGAGAGACACACGGGGCATGAGCGGGGGGTGGGCGGGGGGTGGGCGGCGGGAGGGATAGAGACACGGGGCATGAGCGGGGGGTGGGCGGCGTGAGGGATAGACACACGGGGCATGAGCTGGGGGTCGGGAGGTGGGGGGAGGGGAGAGACACACGGGGCATGAGTGGGGGTGGGGGGGAAGGGAAGAGACGCAGGGGTGGGGGGGAGGGGAGAGACACACGGGGCATGAGCGGGGGTGGGGGGAGGGGAGAGACACACGGGGCATGAGCGGGGGTGGGGGGAGCTGAGAGACACACGGGGCATGAGCGGGGGGTGGGCAGCGGGAGGGATAGAGACAAGGGGCATGAGCGGGAGGCAGAGAGACACACGGGGCATGAGCGGGGGGTGGGCAGGAGGGGAGAGACACACGGGGCATGAGCGGGGGCGGGGGGGAAGTGAAGAGACACACGGGGCATGAGCAGGGGTGGGGGGAGGGGAGAGACAAACGGGGCATGAGCGGGGGTGGGGGGAGGGGAGAGACACACGGGGCATGAGCGGGGGTGGGGGGAGGGATAGACACACGGGGCATGAGCGGGGGTGGGAGGTGGGGGGAGGGGAGAGACACACAGGGCATGAGCGGGGCGGGGGTGGGGGGGAAGGGAAGAGACACATGGGGCATGAGCAGGGGTGGGGGGGAGGGGAGAGACACACGGGGCATGAGCGGGGGTGGGGGGAGGGGAGAGACACACGGGGCATGAGCTGGGGTGGGGGGAGGGATAGACACACGGTGCATGAGCGGGGGGTGGGCGGCGGGAGGGATAGACACACGGGGCATGAGCGGGGGGTGGGCGGCTGGAAGGATAGACAAATGGGGCATGAGCGGGGGTGGGCGGCGGGAGGGATAGAGACACGGAGTATGAACGGGGGTTATAGACACACGGGTCATGTGCAGAGGGATAGAGACACGGGCAATTAGCGGTGGGAGGGATAGAGACACGGGGCATGAGCGGGGGAAGGATAGAGACACGGGGCATGAGCGGGGGGTGGCCAGCGGGAGGGATAGACACACGGGGCATGAGCGGGGGGTGGGCGGCGGGAGGGATAAACACACGGGGCATGAGCCGGGGGGTGGGCGGCGGGAGGGATAGACACATGGGGAATGAGCAGGGGTGGGAGGGGGGAGGGATAGACACACGGGGCATGAGGGGGAGGGAGAGAGACACACGGAGCATGAGCGGAGGGTGGCCGGGAGGGGGAGAGACACACGGGGCATGAGCGGGTGTGGGGGGTAGGGGGAGAGACACACAGGGCATGAGCGGGCGGTGAGCAGGAGGGGGAGAGACACATGGGACATGAGCGGGGGGGTGGGCGGGAGGGGGAGAGACACACGAGGCATGAGCGGGGGGTGGGCAGGAGGGGGAGAGACACACGGGGCATGTGCGGGAGGGGGAGAGACACACGGGGCATGAGCGGGGGTGGGGGGAGGGAGAGAGACACACGGGGCATGAGCGGGGGGTAGGCGGGAGGGGGAGAGACACACGGGGCATGAACGGGCGGTGGGCGGGAGGGGGAGAGACACACGGGGCATGAGCGGGGGTGGGCAGGAGGGGGAGAGACGCACGGGGCATGAGCGGGGGTGGGTGGGAGGGAGAGAGACACACCGGGCATGAGCGGGGGTGGGGGGGAGGCAGAGAGACACACGGGGCATGAGCGGGGGGGTGGGGGGGAGAGAGACACACAGCCTTCAGGAGGCAGATCCCGCTCCTCGGCCCTCCGCTGGCCACTGTGTGCCGATGGCGTGAGCGGGGGGCTGGAGGAACAGGGGAGACACGGAGCATGAGTGGGGGTGGGGGGACAAGAAGGACACACGGGGAATGAGCAGGGGTGGGAGGAACAGGAGACAGACACGGGCAGACTTACTGTGCAGGCGGCAGATCCCGCTCCTGCTGACAAAGCCTCTCATGCGAGGAACAAAGATGGCGGGCGTCTCTGAAGCCAGACGCACTGCACGCTTTCTCTGCATCCAATGAGAGAGCACGTCAGATGTCCGCGGACATCACGCAAGCTGCTTGCCCAATCACCGTCCTGTCCGTGGAGCGAACAGGGAAGTGTGTCTGCGAAGCGAACACAGATATTACTAATTTTTTTCACATAAATGTTTGACATTTTTTTAAGAACTACTGGACGGATTTACACCAAATAAAGCAAAGCATGCTTTCAGGACCAAGCTGCCGCTCCTGCCGCAAATTTGGTGTAAATCCGTCCAGTGGTTTGGGCTGTAGGCATGAGCAAAGTTTTTTCCCATTATGTCTATGGGAAAAAACAAAGGTTTTGGGATCCCCCCTATAACTTTTCCCCCCCTGGACGAATCCTCACCAAACTTTGCAAAATAATTCAGAGTGGGCCATATACTTTTTTTTACAAAGTTTGGTGAGGATTCGTCCAGCGGGAGCGAAGTTATAAGCCGCCCAAAAAGTGCTCTTCCCATGGAAACACCAACTTAACCATAACTACATTTAACCAACCTTTCAGGAACATACATGCGTGAAGCCTGTAAAAATTAGTAACTCACATAGGGTGAATTGTTAGTAAGACTACACAAAAATAGAAATGTGTACAGCAATAAAGGGCTAGTAAACCACAACTGTAATATAAATGCAATGGGCAATTGGATAGATGGATATCTGTTCCTAGATCCATTGCCACCATACGGTCTGCGTCAGTATGCTGGGAGGCAAAGATAACACAGCAGGCCAAAATAATATATGTTCAATCCTAAAGTGCTAATGCACTAACAATAGGGAGTATACAGGTAAAAACATAAAGTGGTCAGATGTAAGCAGCAATCAACCAAACTTTCAAATTGAAGTGATAATATAATTTCCATGTGGGCTAATTCGGACTTAATATAGTGGCAATGTAATGAGGGTGGTACAGATTACTTTCAAATAAATTAGGTAGTCTAGGGATGGGGTGAAACAGATCCAAGAAATCCAAATTAGCAATAAAGTAGTCTCTGACCAATCATTAAAATCATGTGAACAGTCATGAATGGAATTACATGCAAATGTCTATCTCATGCCTGTTGCAAATAACACAAGTGCAATAACGCACAACATATATAGATAGCATGTATCAAAATGGAAGATAAAATGCTAATGCATGCACAAACATAAAATATTGCATGAGACACAAGCGAAAATTACTCATCATGCAAGATTTGTTATTGTAAAAATCTCTTAAATTGATGTTACTAAGTAAAAATATATGTTCAAGTTCATAGATGCAAGCGCATAGTTCAAGTACAAAAAAACATGAATGTAAACTCTACTCCTAGTGCAAAATAATAATCCAATGATGAGCTAGAGAATAATGAAAGTAGCAAAGCTATATATAACCTTCAATTCAACGTCATCCACCCTCTTTTATACTTCTCAGACTACCACAGTCTATGTACAACATTAGAGACAGTTTCACTAAACAACAAAAGCAAAGGAAAACTGTAATTTGGACCACATAAATGAACCACCATAGTACACAAAATTCTAAAAACAAATACAGCAATAATACATCATCAATCTTGAACGTGTCTACCATTACAGTGCTAGACAAAGTCATTTAGTAAACTTCTGAGTTTCAAAAACACTAGTAACACATGTAAGTCAGTTGAAGAACACAAACAATTCTTCGTATCCATTTAACCCTCCTGGTTTCAAAGTTTCAAATTATATGATACGTTTGGCATCCAACTAACTGTCTAAGTTGTTTATTGCCCCCTTGGGGATGTTTTGGCACATGTGTGAATCCTGTAAAGCTCATGCAGCGAACATCCTTATTGTGTGCTTCCAAAAAATGTAATGAAATAGGATCATTCTTATGAACGATCTTAGTGGCTCGATAGTGTTGTAGAATTCTAAGCTTTAGTGGACCTATAGTCGAGCCTAGCTCAATCCACAAGGACATTCAATAAGGTAGGCAATAAACTTGGACAAACAATTCATTCAGTGTCTGGAGATCCAGGTTTTGCCCCCTGGCATTTTAATGTTGGTGTCTTTCGAGCAAAATCAGACATCTTACAGTTCATACATTTGTAGAAACCAAGGGACTGCCTTGCACTTGGCAGCCAATCCACATGAAAGCTACCACTTTGCATCTGATTGGGTGTCAAAATGGTGGACAGGGATGAAGACTTAGAGAAACTGACAGACAGTTGGTCTTTAAGTGTATATTGAAGGTCTTTGCCTGTCAGTAAAACAGCCAATGCTTTTTCAGAATAGAGCTTGATCAATGAAAGTGGTGATGAACCTAACATGAACCTAACATCGTAACATCATCTGCTCCAGTGTGTTTGTTCTTTATCTCACCCTTCAAAAGATCATTTTTCTTTTTCAACATGGCTTTCTTAAAAGTTCTAGTCACATTTTGAAAAGAACAGTCTTGTTGCAAAAATCTATCCCGTATGTTCACAGAATATTTAAGAAAATGTGCTTCTGTAGGACAATTGCATCAGGCCCTCAAAAATGCTCCATAAGGTATAGAGTTAATAAGTGGAGCTGGGTGATAACTTGTAGCATGGAGAACTGAATTGCCACTAGTCAGTTTTCTGTACGGGTCAGAGGTGGAGTGATCATTCACTACTGTGAAATTGATGTCTAAAAAAGTTAAAATGGTAGTGCTAGTTACCATAGTTAGGTGTAGGTTTATGACCTTGTTATTTAAATGGTCAACATAACTAACAGGTTTTCCCTGGGGACTATTACAAATTAAAAATAAATCATCAATGAACCTGTACCAAATGACTATGTGTTCTACATACTCAGCATACTGTTCACTCCAAGCTAAGGGTTGTTTCCACTAACCCATTTCCAAATTAGCATAGATTGGGGCCATGCATGAACCAATGGCTGTACCCCGGACTTGTCTGTAGTGTACCTTATCAAAAATAAGGAAATTGTGTTCCAAACAAAACTTTTACATGTTTGAAAGTATATCATTTTATTGTACAAACGAGTATCTAAGAAGTGCTGACATGCCTACAATCCAAATTCCGAATCAATAGATGTATATAATGAGACTACATCCAATATATATTCACACAGAAATCTTAAGGAGACATTAAGATGAAAACTTGGCATAGCAAAACCCTTCGAATTCGGCAGACAATTCAGTCAAAGTGACCTTAAATACTCCCCCGGTTGCTCACTCAGCGTCTGATCACAATGATGACATCAGAGATTACACCACGAAAATGTAATTTCAAGGGTTTTGCTATGTTAAATTTTCATCTTAATGTGCTTTTTAACTACATTTTTTCAGTGAATGCGAAAGGACTTGTTGCAATTTATTGTTCATCTTAACTGTTTTCAAACTAAATGTTTTTTCAGTGAATATAATACATGCATACATTACAGAGATTGCAAAGAGCTTATGACTTTGGTGCCGTTCATTAAATCCACACAAAACTTTGTGACATCAATGTATACCTGACCTTGCATATTTTTTCTGCATTTAGGATGTTTTCGTCTAGAGGGGGAAAAATTGGATAGGGTCAGGGTAGGTGAAGAACAGTTTTGGGTGGTTTATAACATTGGCCTTATTTGATGAATCTGCATGAAAAAAACATCACAGACCTGACTTAGAATAATTTTGTAATGTTTGGTGTGGTTTCATCAAGGAGGGACAAAGTTGTAGGGCAGCCAGTATCTGTGAAGAGCAGTTTATGGGAGGCTTATAATTTTGTTGCTGTACAGCTAATCTGCACAAATCTCTGCAAAAACAATATTGGCCCGACTTTGAATATTCTTACAAAGTCTGGGGTGGTTACGTCAAGGGTCGGAAAGGTTGTAGGGGGGTCCAAAACTTTTCGAAATCTCTATAGACTTGATTTGAATTGTTTATTTATATAGCACACAAAACCCAGATGTATCTAGGCGCCTATACTTAAGAGATTAGTTGCAGTGCTTCAGGTTACAGAGAGGAAGCGCAGAAGGCGGCTACAACATAGAGGAACATACAGAGGTAATACATCATACGCAAAGTGCAGCAGTCAATTAGGTAGGCAGATATATGGAGCCTAACCCCATGTTGCATGGCAGCAGCATCACACAAATGCAAGAGACAATTAGGCAGGTAGATACATGGTGCCTAACCCCCTGTTGCAGGGCGACAGCATCACACAAATGCAAGAGTCAATTAGGCAGGTAGATACATGGTGCCTAACCCCCTGTTGCTGGGCGACAGCATCACACACATGCAAGAGCCAATTAGGCAGACAGATACATGCTTACTGCAGAGGTACGGCAGGTACGGTTGAATGCAGACAACATTTTGCTAGTGGCTACAGCCCAAATCACAGGATGGATTTGCACCAAACTTGCATGAGGATCTTTGATCAACTACCAAAAGGGTGCTTTTGCTTATTTGGTATTAATCCAATCGGTATTTTATTTTTTCAAACGTGCAGACATTTTGGTACACAATATAGTGATTTAACTTTGGGGCCTGAGACTGCCCCTTATTATGTAAGTTTTATTTTCTTTAGTGGACAGGTGCAAAGTCATATTGGAGTACTAAAATGTCTCCTTTGCATTGGGGCGGTTTTTTAGAACAGAGTGATAAGGGGGCTGGAGTAGTTCATCATAGCCAATGCTCAATCAATACATAGTAACTCTGATGTGTAAGAATACCATGTTTGTAAATGGCCTGTATGTTTAAATGCAAACTCCAGCCAAGCTTTTCAGGTTAATCCACGCTTATGTGCAGAAACATGCTTTTGAAATTTTGCATCACTCTTTCTTGCACGCCTCATCTGCTGGACCAGTGATGTCACTCATGATGCCATAAGTGATGTCATATGCAATATCATCAGTGATGCCATTTGTGATGTCATCCGGTTCCTTGGGCGCTAGACAATGGGGGCCTGGTGAATAAGGTGGTGTAGCTTTCAGCTTTCAAATTTCAGGGGTTTTGTGGCAGCACCTTGATGTCACGTCCACAAATGTTTTTTCTCTGAATAATTGCTTACTAATGCATGAAATTCAAACCATTTGTATAATGTTGCATAGTTTTCTTTTACATTGTATAAGTTGGTAAGTACAACAAATGGATGCTCTAAAAAGTGTAATGAAATGAAATAAGTATCAAAAGAAGTGAACAAAGATATGCTAACTTATATAATCAATAATGGCATATATGATGTAATTATTGATCTCATCAGTGATGTCATGTATGATATCATTAGTGATGCCATCAGTGATGTCATGTATGGTGTCATTAGTGATGTCAACAGGGGGTGCATAGTTGAGGAAGTCTTAAATGAATTTGCGAGTGCTGAACCCATTGACCCCTTCCCAGTAGATGTATGCGCTGCAGATGTTAAACCTTTTTTTCTAACTCTGTAGTCCCGTGATCATTTCACAGAAATAATTTCTAATAACAGAAATTCCTGTGGTAGGGAAGCAGTGTAATGAGGTAATTCCCACTGGCCCTACTCAGATTAATATGCAAGTACCGACTCCAGTCCCTGCCCCTCGCCAGTATCGTCCAGGTGAGAAAAAAACATCAACTAAGGCAGCCCTATCATCCCAAGAGCCTAGGGTAGAAAGACAAAACAAACTGAGACCAAGGACTTGACGTTATGAATAGAAAACTTGATTTAACAAATAGGTTGTCAGATAGAAGTTACTATATATATTACACAGCCACGGTAGTGGCTGTGTAGTTATGGTTAAGTTGCTAATCCCATAGGAAGAGCACTGTTTTTGGGTGGCTTATAACTTCGCTCCCCCAGGACGAATCCTCAACAAACTTTGTAGGAAAAGTATCTGGCCCACTCCAAATTATTTTGTAAAGATTGGTGAGGTTTGGTCGAGGGGGGACAAAGTTATAGGGGGGTCCCAAAACTTCTTTTTTTTCCCATAGACTGAAAAAACTTTGCTGATGCCTACAGCCCAAACCGCTGGATGGATTTTCACCAAATTTGTGGCAGGAGCAGCGGCTTGATCCTGAAAGCGTGCTTTTATAAATTTGGTGAAAATCTGTCCAGTATTTCTTTTTTAAATGACCAAAAATTAGGTCACAAAAAAATTGTGATCTCTATGTCCGCTCCGCCGACACATTTCCCTGTTCGCTCTGCGGGCAGGACAATGATTGGCTGATCAGCTCACGTCATGTCTGCGGACATGCGACGTGTTTGCTGATTGGATGGTGAAGAGCGTGAAGTGCGTCAGATTGTTTCGATGCTCCTATCTTGGATCCGCGGACAGCGCAGTTACAAATGGGGGAGAAATACAACTCTGGCAAGTGTGTTGGTGTGTAAGAGTGTTTGGGGAGGTTGAGGGAGAAAGAGATGGATCAAATGCTGTATTTATTTAGGTGGCAGGCACCCTCGTTGTGTTCGTCTTGTCCGCGGACAGCCGCGCTGTCCAGGATGTCCGTAATTAACCAAAATGGAGGTGTCCTAAGGACACTATACCTGTCCGTGCTGTACACAAGCAAAATGAAACTGTTCTTAGAACACATTCAGTGTCCGGGATGTCCGTAATTATCCAAAATGGGGGTGTCCTAAGGACACTATACCTGTCCGTACTGTCCGCAGGCAAGATGAAACTGTTCTTAGAACACACTAGGTGTCCAGAATGTTCACAATTAACCGAAATGGAGGTGTCTTAAGGACACTATACCTGTCCGAGCTGTACACAAGCAAAATCAAGAACACGCGCAGTGTCCGGGATGTCCGTAATTATCCAAAATGGGGGTGTCCTAAGGACACTATACCTGTCCATACTGTCCACAGGCAAGATCAAACTGTTCTTAGAACACGCGCGGTGTCCGGAATGCTCGCAATTAACCAAAATGGAGGTGCCCTAAGGACACTATACCTGTCCGTGCTGTACGCAAACCCTGTTGTGTTCATCATGTCCGTGCTGTGCGCGGACATAAAAAAATTAATGCGGTAGCTCATATAGCCAGTTAAAATGTTTGATTCTATGGGTGTGATATGCTTCAGTGGTTGTGGCCAGGGCCTAGAGTCTTGGGTGCATGGCTTTTTGATTCTATGTGTATGATCTATGGGTTTGATATGCTGTGGTGGTGGTAGCCAGGGCCTAGAGTCTTGGGTGTATGGCCGTTTGATTCTATGTGTATGATCTGTGGGTGAAGGCCATGCACCCAAGACTCTAGGCCCTGGCCACAACCACCGCAGCATATCACACCCATAGATCACATTCATAGAATTGAATATCTATGAAATATTTGTACATCTACAGTTTATGTACTGTTTGATTTGTATAGTTTGTATGTGACGTCTTGGCAACGTCATGTCATTAAGATTGTAGAGTTTGGTAACAAGCCCTGCAGTATAACATATCCATGGAAGTAAACATTTTGTATTGTGGAGTACAGTTACATGTTTGCTTCAATGGTTGTGTTATGGAGCAGTATTTATGAGTAGTATTTATTATAATATACTTACTGTTTGGTTTGATAACTGGAGCACATATATTCTTTGTCAATTTCTATGATAACAGAAAAGATCATGTTAGTGTCTGTAGTTTATAAAGACTTATAACATTGAATAATAGACATTTCTGATTCATTTCGACCCTCATATTTAGTAGATTACAAACCAGTGTATTGTGCAATTTGCTCAGTTTTGTTGTTTGTGGCTTAAATCATTGGGTCTGTGGGAAAAAAAATCCATGTTGGATTAAAAAAAAGCTTTTTTTGTTTTGGTACAGTAGATTTATTTCTGTGTTTTCAGTGTTTACTTGTTGTTTCTGGCTAATATTCTATCTGTTGGCTTGTTGCAGATTGTTAGATATGTTTTGTTGAACTGTAACTGGTTATAGTTTTTTATGTATATTCTCAAATTGCTAATCTATCTGTTGGGTTGTTGCAAAATCTTGGGGCAGTTAGATACCTGTTGGCGTATTTTTACTGTTTATTTCTTGTTATTTTTCAGTGGTATTGATTTATCTGTTTGGTTTTGCAGAATCTTGGGGAAGTTAGATACCCGTTGGTGTATTCTAACTGTTTATAGTTTTCTAATTGAAGTCTTATTAATGTTTATGCACAGATTAGTTATTAAATTTAGGTTTTAAGAATATTAAATAAGCGTTTATAAGATTTGCTGGTAATCTTTGCTTTAAATCATTACAATCGAACCATCCACAATTCTTTTTTAAATATGTAGTGTAGTGACCTGCATTGGTTGTGGTTCCTGCATGGTAGATTATACCTATGGTTGTGAAGGTTTTCCTACCAAGTGATACTTGACCATGTGTGAATCCAGTCAGCTTGCAGTTGTTTTTAGTACCATTTGCATTGTAACGTAGAAGCATTAGTATTACATATTTACTTTGTGTTTGTATTAGTAAGGTGGAGCGATTATCTGAATTGCAGGTAGTACATAATATGCCATGGTTTACATTTTGTACAAGTTGCTGAAATGGAACGGATTCACAGTTAGGTATGGATACATACACAAAATGTTCATTAGGGATTTCTTTGTGTTGCATATTGTTGCACAGAGTGCATGTATGTTTCCACATGTATGAAATCTGGAAGATTTCATGGATAGGTATGTTTTTGTTTTCCAGTACTTGTAGTAAGTACATTAGACATTCTTGTGGATCTTCTTGTGAGTTTATAGTGAATTTCACCATTCCAGCACAGTAGTCCAATTCTTGTCTTATTCCATGAACACTATATATGTTGTCAGGATTGTTAGTTGCATTTCTATGAAGGACTAACATTTGCAAACACAATTGGTCTGTACTGTGTAAGTAAAGTTTGTCGACAATTGGTGGCAATTGAAATAGAATATTGATTGCTGCATTTGCATAGCAATTTACACCAGTTATATTTGTAAATTTGAATGGACCAGATAGTTCTGTGTCCAAGTCATTTTCTCGGAGTCTGTGCTGCTTTTTTGAAGAAGTACCTGAGTTACTTTGAGTAATAGATTCTTCTTTGGTTGTAGTAATTGATGAAGTATTAGCTTCTTTTACTCTCTTTGGAGGATTTGCAGTGAGATCCTGTTGCATTTCTGTTTGAAGTAGTTTTCTTTTACAACATTTTGCTTTTTGTGGAACAGGTTATGTTTTTAGATGGGGGTGTATAGTGAACGTAGTCTACTGTATTCTAACATGCAAGGAATATCAGCGTTTACTTTACTTGCATCAAAGTTGATTAGAAATAGACCGTCAAGTGTGTGTAAGCATGATAGTGCTGCGGAGCTCATGCCTTCTTTAAAGACTGTGTTCCCAATATCTATCAATGCTTTATCTAGGGAAAGACCTTGTGATTTGTGAATGGTGACTGCGTATGCTAGAGTTAGAGAAAATTGTTCTCTGCGTACATACATGTCTTTGAAAAGAAGTAATGAAGCTGTTGAGCACACTATTCTTTTTACTTCTGAAAGTTTGTCAAAGAGAATATTGACAAACTGAATGTTGTTGTCACATGGGTATGTTTGAAAGCCAACAACTGTACCCAGTGCTCCATTAACTAGTCCTAGCTCCATGTCAATGATACATTTAAGCATTACTCTACAGTTTAAAGTTAATTTTAATATTTTCTCCAAACCAGCTCTGTTGGAGATAGAATGTTGTAAGGTATTTAGTCTTGTTGTGGCTTGTTGACACATGGGTAGTGTCAATCCATGTACGTCCAGTTTGTCTGTGGAGCAAATTTCAATTATTGGTTGCATTTCTTTTTTCAACATTGTTTCATTGAATTTGGAACAGCTTGCAAGAGTTGGCATCAAGGACACACAATTGACATTTTTGTGTTCTAATTGTTCCATGATATCAGTAGCACATGAGTTATGGCAATAAAGTGCATGGATGTGACAGGTTTTTAATATTGCTTGTGCTTCTTGAGATAGTACACCAACTCTAATACTTTTTAAAATGTTGCCATAGGTGAGGTCTGCAGACTGGCGCTTGTTTTCTGTTAATTCTCTGTATTGGAAATGTTGCCAAAGGTTGACATTTCCTATGATGCCAACAGTTTTACGGCAGAGTTTGTGTCCTAAGGTTTTAAAAATAGGTTCACCGTTCACTGGTTTCAATTGAAGTAGATCTCCGAAAACAATATTGTGTTTTCCTCCAAAGAGCTCTTTGTAGTTTGTTTTAAGTACTTCTTGTAATCTGAGGTGAATCAAAGCCAACATTAGGTTGGAGACCATGCTCACTTCATCTATTAGTAGCATTTCCATTTGTTTTAACACTCTGCATAGTTCCATTGCAGCTTCTGTAGAAAGTTTGTAATATTCTAATTTGTTTTGGTGTTCTACTGGAAGGAGCAGTAATCGATGTAAAGTGACACCGCCTATGTTGTAGGCAGCTAAACCTGTGGGGGCAGTTACAACAGCAGACAGTTTGTTCTTTGTCAATTGTTGAAGGAACTTGCTGATGATTTTGATTAAGAATGTTTTGCCTGAACCAGCTTCACCACTCACATATAGTAGTATAGGTTTGTAATTTTGGCAGGTACATTCTTTATTTTCATGTTGTACACATGTGCAATTTCTTCTGTTACTTCTTGAAAAATGGTATGCTTCTCGTTCAGTTTTGATTGTAGTACAGTTAAGTCTTATGTATCTTCTTCATAGTGACACATGGTGTTTTCTACTTCTGTCATAGCTAATTCTGCCTCATTTGCTATTAGTGGCTGTCCCAGTGGTTCTTGACTTCCTGTTACAGAAGGTTGACTACTGTTGGGAGTGTCCTTATCTAGTTGGGCCTGGAGTTCTTCTTCATGTTGCTGTTCATTGTACAACATTGTTTTGTACTGTGTAAAGTTTACATCGGTTATAGTGCTTTCATTTGCTTTGAAAGCGTCTTCATAGGAGTCATAGTTATGTAGTATCTCTTCTTCTTTTCTCCATGGTTTAAAAGGTTGTAGCAGGAACATGTAATATAGTTCTTTATGTTGAGGCGTTTTTAATGACAATTTGATATGATTCATTAAGCTTGGTTTGGTAAGTTTCACTAAGCTGCCTTCACAATTTGTCACTATGTATCTAACTTTTTTTTTCATTGGGTTTTATATTATTTTTGTATGTGAAGTTTTGGGCTATGTGGTATAGACACATGGTTTCCAAAGTGGTGCTCCTGTTTGGGTAGTATGTGTCTAGTAAATTGTTTTTCAAAATGTCTTGGCTGTAGAGATCATATTTGGCTATTGTTTCTATGTTGTCGTATGATTTTAGAACTATTTTTCTAGATTTAGCAGGACCAAGACTTAGCCATACTATATTTTCAGATTTTCCATACAAAGCAGTACCGGTTAAACGATCTGCAGCTTCATAGCAGCCACATTCTCTATTAGAGAACATTTTTATGCCTCGGCTAGCTGTACAATTTCTTTGTCTGATGATAGGTCCTTCCAGAGTTCATGAAGCTCTGTTTTTTCTGCTTTGGTTAAGTCGGCTGTAACATATCGTGCACCTGCAGTGGAATTGTCTGTAATGTACTGCACATCTATGTTTGCATTACATAAGAGGGCAATGGTTGCATTGTAATCATTGATATATTTTGCTTCTTCTGTTCTTTTTATGTAATATGTGTTCTTATGTGATGTACCTTTAACACTATGTCTAACTGAAGACATGAAGTTGTTCACTTCACCTGTTTCTGTAACTGGTCTAGGGAAACCAAATCGGCATTTGGTGTAGTATTTCCCTTTGTTTTTGTTTTTGCAATAGCAATATTTCCCACATTTGTGTCTTTGAAATTGACAATTTGTGCATGAAGATAACTTGTTGCTTCTGATGGAATTTCACAAGTGACATATTTTTTGATAAACTGTAAAACAGTGACATCACTGTCTTGACCAAATTTAGGAGCATCTTTAATCAATAAAAGCATGTGGATATGTGGTGCTCCTCTGGCTTGGTATTCTTTTCTCCAAAAGAAGTGTTGCACTTCTCCGAGGGGAGGAACAGTTTTATTACATATAAAGTGTAGCATAGCAATGAAACAATGATGGAAATGTATTGAAACATTAACAGGATCTAGAGAGCAAAGTTTTCCAGGTGTTAGTATATCTCTGTTTGTTTTGTTTCTGTTTGATATGCGTAAGAAATCATGTAAATCCTGTCATGCATTTTCTGCACAACTTAATGTAACAAATCAAATGGGTGGGCCAAGGTTTCTTATCATACAACGTACATCTCCGTGATGTCAGAATCAGTACTCTTTAGTACCACACATGTTTGCTAAGAGATTTGTAATGCTTGATTGTAAAACCCCATCTTTTTCTTGCACTTTTTGTAGTAATTGTGTAGGTGACATATTTTAAAAGTGGGTTGCTGATTTCAATGTGTGTGCAACTCTGTATCATTTTGTCTATATCTGTGGTCTTCAGAATACATTCATAATGAGTGATATTCTGATTATGTTATCTGAATAGGTCTATCATCGTACCTTCCTCCTTCCCAGTATACTTTTTTCCAGCATGCTGATTGGTGATCATTTGGTTTGTCTCATTTGGTACATTTTTAGTGCATCATCTATGGTGTCATTAGAGTTTAATGGATGAATTGTATAATGGTCTAAAATATAGGATACTGTAGCAGGATCTAGAAGTTGAAATTGACCAGTTTCTGTTGACTCTTGAATTATTTCAGTTGTTTCTCTTAAGTTTTCTTCAATATTAATTTATTTGTAGTATTCATTACTGTCTTTTAGATATTGCAAGGCTTGTCTAACTTTATGTAAGTCTACAAGTTGTTGCCATTTTTTTTCTTTTGTAGGTACACCATTTACTAAGACAATTAAAGATTGCTCTGTTGGACGTTGAACTCCCAGAGTGTGCACATTTTCTTTGAGATCTAATGGTAAATAAACTACTTTGCCATGAATGCCTTTCACCAATTCAGAGTGAGGCAATTTTGCTGTTTTTGGTTGAAGGCGTATAATTGTTTGAAATGGGTACACTGTTTGAATTATAATGTTCTCATATAAATTGAGTGGTTGCAGGGGTTTTGGTAGTGGGAATAATTCCAAATTATTTGTGATAGCACGTGAAGGAGTTTGGTTGTTGTCAAGTTTTGTAGTGCAGTAACTGCAAAGTATTAAAGGGTCAGTTATTTCATATTTGATTTCTGCTATAAGGTAGAGAGCTAATTCAAACCATTTGGTATCTTCATTGTTTTCTATTTTGTATGTTACATCTATAGTGATTGTGTTACTTTTATAAAACGTTCTGCGGCAACACACACACACGGTTTGGTACTTCAGCGGATGTACTTTTAAATGTTAGTATTTCTTTTTTTGTATGTGTGTAGTAGAAGGTTGCAATCTGTACAATTGTTGCTAGTCTGTTGTAAAGCTACTGGAATTTGTAAGTGGCTTTCGCTTCCAATTTTTTTTTTTCTGGATATGCTCTATTTCTTCGAGGAGGTCTTTGGCTGTACCATGTAGAAGATTGTTATTTAAAATGGCTAGTGCTAAAGCAGGACTTTTGGCATGGTACAGTTTATCGACTAAATTTCTTATAGTTGAATGATGTGTTGGTATCATTTTGATATGATGGAGGTGCTTTTGAAAATAGGTCCTGAAATGCAGGCTAATGAATGTTCTTGTCGTCCTGTGTATTTGCGCACTGGACAGGTATCCATATTTTGCAGCTGTTTCATTTTGATTTTGTCTTTGCCTTTCACATACTGATTGAGGAACTGGTGTAAAGATTTGAAAGATTTTTTGGCAATGTTACACATTAACATGCATGGCCATTTGTATACTGGATGTTCTGGTTCAGTCGAATGGAGAGGTGATAGTGAGTTTTCTGGGGATATTTTTGTAAGCAGTATTTCTTGTTGAATTATGGTATTATATTAAGTTTTTCATAACCTTGTCAACTGCTATGTATGGCAATTGTTTTTGTTTGCTTTTGTTTGTATGTTTCTTCATTAAAATATGGTTCTGTGCTTGTGGTGTGACTCCATTCACCTCCACAGATATTTAAGAAGTTATTTTTGTTAACCTTCCATTTATTGAGATGTCTTTTTTGTAATTTGGTTGTTAGTTTTGTTAGTCGTTTCATTCTGTTTAACACTAAAATAAATAACTTTCTTTTGAGAAGGATTGCACTGTCTATCAATGCTTCCAAGATTAATTTTCTATGGTAGGTTTTAAGAGTTGTGCATGATTTGTCTCCTGTTTTTATAAGATTCTGAAGGACTCCGTGGCAGAACATTTTTGCTCAAATACTTTTTTTGGTATGGTTACTTGCCATTTTATCAAGATTTATAGGAGCAGTGCTAGTCACTTTCTGTTTTGTTTTACATTTTGATAGAGAAGGCACATTTTCTGTACTGGAAGCTAGTTTTGTTTTGCTAAATGACTGTATTAGCTGTTTTGTTTGAACTTTTTGTACTAACTCTGCTAAAGATGGATGCTTATTTTGGACACTTTTATTTTCATTTGCTCTATTTCTGTATTGCTTTCTAATGACTTGCTTTTTGGTAGGCATCATTCTTTGGCGTCTGTTGAAAAAAAATAAGGTATGGGTTGGGCTGTTCTGCAATGTATATGTGCTGTGTGCAAGGGTGTCTGAGTATGATTGTAAGGATGTATGTGGTGGTGTGTGATTGTGCATTGGGCAGCTACAATTAGTTGGGAGTGCTATATTTGTGTGTTACTATACTGCGGTGCAGATGACAGTAGAAAGTGAGCTAGTGGTGAGGAGAAGCACTAATAGTAAATCTAATGGTATAAAATTAAAACAGTTCTTTGTTTTGTAATACTAACATTCTAGTGGCTGAGTTATGTTATTTGTGTTCCAAAAAATAGGGATTTGTGTGCCATTCTGCCTGCTATTCCCTGTTTAACAAATAGGGATTTGTGGGCAGAATGGGGCACAAATCTCAGTTTTTTTGGTGCACAAATTACATGAATCAACCACACAATGCGTTTGAGTAACAGTAATAATATTAAGGTAGTATTGTACTTACTCTTTTTCTGTAGAAGGAGCAGGTTTCTTCAGAGATGTTGTTTGTAGTTCAGATGCTGCTGCTTTTCAGGAGAGTGGTCTTCACTGCAATTGTAAAAGAAAGACGTTAGTAATTTTGTCTCTTTATAGCACTGATGTTAATTTAGATGTTGATTTTTATGTTTTTGTAGTAGTATTCTTGTTTGATATCTGAACATAGTGTATGCATGCAGTCCATTTGACTATGTGCAGCCTTTATATTTTATTTACAATATGTTAGTTCAACATGCTTTGCAAATGAGTCGAATATTAAGGGGCCGATTCATGGAACAAACGTGCGCCGAAAATCGTTGCGCAAGCAGGCGCAAGCAGGCACAAGCGCAAAAAAACAGGCGCACGCGCACGCGTGCGCTTCATGGAAGTCCCTGCGCGTGTTTTCCTCGGGATGTGCGCCAAACCCGTGCATGGCGCACACATCACTGCAACATCCCGAAAGACGTGCGCGACGCGCACAGTGAAAGCGCACAACCTCGGCGCATACACTAGAAAGTGGGCGGAACATGGGGCGTAACGTGCGAAATGGGGAACAACTTGCGAAAATAAGGGCGTAACTGGGGATGTACTGCAGGGAAGCAGACGGAACGCCCACACGCACCCGAACCACACGTATTCATGGAATCGAATAGGGCAAAGCCACGCACAGCGAAAGACACGCACAAGCCGAAACATGTCCGCCACACGAAGGCAGGCGGTAGCGTCCCTGCGCATTACAAAAGTGGCAACATACAGCAATTGTGCCTGTGCGAGCGGGGCACGTGTATTTCGGGGTGGCGCAGGAAGTAACACACGCGAATGAGCGGGGTACGTGTATTCCGGGGGTGCGCGGGAAGTCACACACGCGATCGGGCCTGGGGGAGCGGGCTACGTGTATTTCAGGGGTTCGCGTGAACTTTTTCACGCGATCGGGCCTGGGGGAGAGGGCTACGTGTATTTCAGCGGTTCGCGTGAACTTTTTCACGCGATCGGGCCTGGGGGAGCGGGCTACGTGTATCTCAGGGGTTCGCGTGAACTTATTCACGCGATCGGGCCTGGGGGAGCGGGCTATGTGTATCTAAGGGGTTCGCGTGAACTTTTTCACGCGATCGGGCCTGGGGGAGCGGGCTACGTGTATCTCAGGGGTGCGCGTGAACTTTTTCACGCGATCGGGCCTGGGGGAGCGGGCTATGCGTATCTCAGGGGTGTCGCGTGAACTTTTTCATGCGATCGGGCCTGGGGGAGCGGGCTACGCGTATCTCAGGGGTGCGCGGGAAGTTCCACACGCGATTCCATCAGGGTACGTGTATTACAGGGGTGCGCGGGAATTTACACACGCGATCTCATCAGGGTACGTGTATTACAGAGGTGCGCGGGAAGTTCCACACGCAATTGGTGGAAATCCGCGTGTGTTCTGTCATCACGTGCAATGTGGGAAACACCTGCGCGCGTCACGTCACAGACGCGCTCATGCGCTAAGGGCCTTTGTCCAATGAAATCGCGTATGCGTGCAGACGCGCTTACGCGCTAAGGGCCTTTCCTCAAATTACACGCTGACGTGCAGATTTTTCACGTGCCAAATCACTCCGTATCAAGCTGGCCACGCGTAAGCACACGGAAGACCACGCTCCTGCCCAGAAGGCCGAACTACTGCCCCCCAGAGCCCCGAGCACGCTCCCACCTGCCATCTGCTGCTGCCTGACTGCCTGCTGCCCACGTGCACTGCCATTTGCTGCCTGCACATCAGCCAGGGGTGCTGTTGCTGTGACCACCCCTGTTGGAACCGAAGACCCCCGACTGGGATTCCATCGCTCCACAGCCCAGCCCCAGGACCCAGTTGCCCACCCACTCCTTCCTCTGGGGTTGTCATGTCAGGGCAAACACCATCTGTGACCACTGACAACCCCCGGCCAGAGAGGCAGAGGGGCACCAGCTTCAGTGCCACCGAAGTTGGTGTCCTGGTGGAGCAAGTCCTGGGGCAGTATGATGCCCTCTTCGGAAGTTCCCGCGCCGAAGGAAGGACGGACTCGGATCTGGACTGACATCGTGACTGCCATCAACGCGGAGGGGGTGGCAGTTCGCGACTTACAACATGTCAGGAAGCGCTGGGAGGACTTCAGGTCCAGGACCCTGAACAAGGCCCGGCGCCTCTTGAAGGCAGCGGATGCCAAGGGGCACCGGGGCCACTTGTTGGAAGAACAGATGAGGGTCCTGGAACGCATATCCCCAGCGCTCACGTCCAGGTCCTTGAGAAGCAGACCCGTCTGGAGTCGAGCGGTGAGTGTACATGCATCCTGATTGTGAGCAGTGCGTGTGGTGATTATTCAGTAGTGTGCAGGTTGCACATCTGTTTGTATGGGGTCGAGTATGGGTGGGGGTGTACAGGGCCGTGGGGCTGACACATGCGAGGGCTGTAATGTGTGAGACATGGATGGTGCTTGTGTGTGTAGGCTTGCATGCCAAATGCAGTTGTGTGGGCACACATGTTTGGATGAATGTGTATGTAAGTAGACATGTCCGTGATGTCACGCATGTATGTTGTTTTCGGCTGCATGTATCAGCACTGTGTACATGTGCATGTGTGTGTATTTGACAAGGGTGCAACAGTGATGCAACATGGATGCATGTGACAGCGGTATGCGGAAGCTTGATTGGCAGATGTGACATGGATGCCCGTCTGAACACTGCAACACTTGGCAGAGGTGTACACATGCATGCAAGTGTGGTGGTGTGTGTACATGTGTGGTGCACTTCCTGTGTTGCATGTGATGTCTGGCTCACCTTTGGCTGCTCATGCTGTTGTATGTGTATGGATGGTGGTGGCAGTTGCGATATGGCTGTGGTATGGCTCATGTGTGCGACTTGTAATGACATGTGGTTTGGGGATTGTGATGACATGTCTGAGGTTTGCCAATGCCACTCATGTACAACTGTCATGTGTGTATGTGTCCATTGTACAGTGCCCTGATGCCTGTGTTTTGTTTCTCCCTGTCTGCAGCATCAACTGATGAAGAGGGCGGAGAAGGTGCTGTGGAGCACAGCGGCGGGGATCCGACTGCCAGCCGGAGACGCAAGGCCCGGCTCCCCTCCCATGTTGTCATCTCGTCGGGGAGTGAGGAGTCCGGTGCCGCGTCCCAGGCCGCAGCTGCCGGGGGGAGGTCCAAGAGGCAGAGGTTGGAGTTGGACTCCTCGGCAGCAGAAGGGGCAGCTGGGACCCCACAGGGCCCAACAGGGGAAGATGGCACGGAGTCATCCAGGTTGGTGGGGGGTTTGGTGGAGGAGGAGGCCGTGCAAGCACCAGAGACGGGATCTGGAGGTGGGGATCCCACTGGTGCTAGTGGTGCAGTGCAGGACCAGGGACAGGAGGCAGTACAGGCTGCCGCGGAGGTGCCTGTGTGCAATCCTGTCCCTGATCCTGTCCCTGCATCATCTTGCACCAGCAGGGATGCCTACGTCCAGACCCCTTTTCAGGCAGGGAATGAGCTCACGTCAACTGGCCTTCCTCTGCCTGCGGACGTGGCTATCCAGGTCCAGGTTGAGCCTGTCCTGGCTGGGGTGGCGTTACGTCAACCGGCCATGCGAGGTGACCTGCAGTCTTTTCATGAAGAGACTGCAAGTCATCTCGAATGGCTCGTTGACCACGTCAGCCTGCTGGGACAGGTCACCCAGGCGGATTCCTCCGTCTGATGGGGCTTGCTCCGACCCCCTCCTCAACTGGACCCCCTACGCGCCAGTCGTCCTCTGTGCCATCTTCCCACTCATCAGTCACCTGGGTGCCCTGTGGAGCTGCCACTGACAGTGCGGCCAGGCTGGTGGAGGAGGCATCCCTGCCACAGTCGGGAGTCGGACGTCCAGCAGGGGTGGCCACATCAACGACTGCACCCCAGCCGGCGGAGGATGTGCAGGCAGCAGGAGGCAGTGCACGGGCAGAGGCACAGCAGCAGCAGCAACGTGGTGGGAGCCATGAAGGCTCGGGGCCTTCGACATCGGAGGGGCAGGCATCGGCCGGAGGGCAGGAGGACCCAGGACAGAGGGTGTCTTCCGTGTGGCAGCGGTTGGGTCACGCCATAGATGCGGAGCGGCAGCGGGCAGAAGAGGCACGGCTCACAATGGTCAGGGCGGAGAACTCCATGCGGAGGGCCCTGAGGCGGGCCGAGTGCCTCGAGACAATCCGCAGGGGTTTGGAGGTGGAGACGTCGGCGGCCCTGCGGACCCTCAGGGCCATGGAGGAGGACCGCCTCCGGGACATTGAGGAGGAGTTCGATGATGCCCTGGCCCGGGACATCCACAAGTGAGCCGTGAAACTAGCCCGCTGCCCTTGTACATAGTTTCTAGGTAGTGTTAGGTTAAATTTTTGTTTTTATTTTATTTGGTCCTTTCGGACATTGGCCACATTTTTGTATATAGTTTATTTAATTAGTTAGTGTAGTTAGATAGGTTTCCTTTATTTTGTTGGGATGATGGACCCTGGCATGTTCCCATGTAAATAGTTAGCAGTTGGATTGTAATTTTTTTTCACTTTTTTACCATGGAGCAATGTCTTTCTTTTTTATTTCCCATTGGATTTTGTTTTGTGGACATTGACTTTGGACAACATTACTTTGGAGTTTTATTTTTGGTTTTGCTTTTTTTAACGGACATGCTTCTTTTCATTTTTGTACATTCACGTTTCTGTTTCTTCATTTTTTATTCTATTTATGTTTCCTTTAATACATATTTTATTTGGTGAACTTCAATGTGTGGTATCTCATTGGTTTCATGCATTTCATGATATGTGTTTTGAGATTCACTGACACCCATTGGGTGTATGTGAGGGAAATGTGTTTGTTTCGGAACTTGCAATTGGTGTTCTGTGATGTAATTGCAAATTATGAGTGGGTGGATGCAATACTCGGGTGGGTGTTTTGCATTTGGAGGCTGACCATAGGGACCAGGGATCTAGATTGTGATGACATGTTGGCTGGGGAACATGAGTTGGACATGGGTGGGGGCCTACTGGCAGGTGCCCCACGGTGCTGGGCGGTGGGGGTGGTGGGAGACATGGGTGGGGGCCTGGTGGAGGCTGTCCCGGCACTGCTGGGGGGTGGGGGTGGTGTGAGACATGGGTGGGGGCCTGGTGGAGGCTGTCCCTGCACTGATGGGGGGTGGGGGTGGTGGGAGACATGGGTGGGGGCCTGGTGGTGGGTGCCCCTGGTGGCTGGGGGGTGGGGTGGTGGGAGACATGGGTGGGGGCCTGGTGGTGGGTGCCCCTGCACTGCTGGGGGGTGGGAGTGCTGGGAGACATGGGTGGGGCCTGGTGGAGGGTGCCCCTGGTTACTGGGGGTGCAGGGGGACATGCGTTGGTGGGCAGTAGTGCAAGTTTACATGTGGGTTGGCTGGGGGTCATGGCCATGGTGGATGGTGTGCCTGCAGGACATGTGCAGGGTAGGCCCCTGTGTTGTGAGCCACCTGCAGGGGCCGTGGAGGGTGTAGAGAGAACACCTGGCAGGATCCACACGTGCAATTCACGTGTGGTGCTCCCCGCGCACCCCTGTAATACACGTACCTTGATGGAATCGCGTGTGAGACTTCCCCCACACCTTGAAATACACGTACCCTGATGGAATCGCGTGTGGAACTTCCCGCGCACCCCTGAGATACGCGTACCCTGCTTGCACGGGCCCAATCACGTGTGGAAATTCCCGCGCACCCCTGAAATACACGTACCCTACTGACATCGCGTGTGTAACTTCCCCTGCACCCTGAAATACACGTACCCTGCTGATGTCGCGTGTGGAACTTCACGCGCACCTCTGAAATACACGTACCCTGCGGGAATCGCGTGTGTAACTTCCCCTGCACCCTGAAATACACGTACCCTGCTGATATCGCGTGTGGAACTTCACGCGCACCCTGAAATACACGTACCCTGATGGAATCGCGTGTGGAACTTCCCGCGCACCCCTGAGATACGCGTACCCTGCTCGCACGGGCCCAATCACGTGTGGAAATTCCCACGCACCCCTGAAATACACATACCCTGCTGACATCGCGTGTGTAACTTCCCCTGCACCCTGAAATACACGTACCCTGCTGATATCGCGTGTGGAACTTCACGCGCACCCCGAAATACACGTACCCTGATGGAATCGCATGTGGAACTTCCCGCGCACCCCTGAGATACGCGTACCCTGCTCGCACGGGCCCATTCGCGTGTGGAAATTCCCGCGCACCCCTGAAATACGCGTACCATGATGAAATCGCGTGTGGAACTTCCCGCGCACCCCTGAAATACGCATACCCTGCTCGCACGGGGCCAATCGCGTGAGGTACTTCCCGCGCACCCAAGTGATACACGTAGCCCGCTTGCTGTGCTGATACAGGGTTAGCACAGCCCTTTGCGCTGGATTGGGTATATTGATGGCTTTTCCCTGCGCGAGAGGCGTTCTTGGGGGCGTAACTGGCGCTGCTGCAGGGTCGCTGCGCCACTGTGCGCCACGGCTGGTTTTGGTGGCTAGAATCCATGAATATGCTGTGCGCGGAAATGGATTTTAGCGCACGCGGCTGGCGCAGGGATTCGCACGCGCACACTGTGTGCCAGCCGCATGCGCCACTTGTGCGCTGAATTCTATGAATTACCCCCTAAGTGTATGAAACTCACTTGGTTTTTTAAAGCTGTATTATAGAATGTTAGGAGAAAGAAGAAATAATACTGTATTTATTTTGCAATTTTTGTATGGTAAATGGCAGAAACTGTATAGAAAAGCATGGAATGTATGCATTTGTGAAGGTGTGGATAATAAAGCAGAAGGATGTGATTTACAGACAGTGGTGTTATTGCAGTTGGGAGCTTTTCAATGATAGTGTCTATTTGTGTGAGTGTATGAAGATGCAGGACCTTTTCCTGGCTGTGTGTAATTTTATAATACACTACTAAGTGTTTTTCCACAATTATACTGTTATTTCTCTTATCTTCTAATATTATAATTTTTTAGATAGATGCATGTGTAAAACAAAATTTAGATAGCAGACAGGTTTGGAAGTGACAGTTGATTATAGAAGATGGGAAAAATGACAATACGTTAATTTTATAGGTTATACAGGTTAAGTAGCATTACTCTGTTTATATGCATTCATAAGAGTTATACATGTACTATGAATAAAATATGTACACCTGTAGTTTGTATTCATGCATGTGGATATGCATGCAGCTGTAAGTAGAAATCTTGGAAACTTGTACAGTAGTTTTTGTAGGAGGTGCTTTCCAATGATATGATACTTGTACTCAGAGTGATCAACAGTACATTTGAAGTGCTGAACACTGATGATGGAGTTAGATGTAGATGTCTCAGATGTGATTGGTGGATGGTTGTGTGACTGCTTAGCTGTATCCAATGAGGGAATGGCAGAGAGAGTGAAGTGGGAAGGGTAAGAGGGCTGCCCAAGAGTTACACTGTCCGTGGACACCGCAGCTGTCCGCGGACAGGACGTGCCACATCTGGGGTTTTCCAGCAAATCCAGCATGGAAAGGGGACTGTAGGGATCAGCCAATCAGATGTTGAGGTTGTGGATTAGTTTTTGAAAGAGACTGAGGGGCCGATTATTGGAACAAACGTGCGCCGAAAATCGTTGCGCAAGCAGGCGCAAGCGCAAAAAAACAGGCGCACGCGTGCGATTCATGGAAGTCCCTGCGCGTGTTTTCCTCGGGATGTGCGCCAAACCCGTGCATGGCGCACACGTCACGGCAACATCCCGAAAGATGTGCGCGACGCGCACAGTGAAAGCGCACAACCTCAGCGCATACACTAGAAAGTGGGCGGAACACGGGGCGTAACGCACGGAATGGGGAACAACTCGGGAAAATAAGGGCGTAACTGGGGATGTACTGCAGGGAAGCAGACAGAACGCCCACACGCACCCGAACCACACGTATTCATGGAATCGAATAGGGCAAAGCCACGCACAGCGAAAGACACGCACAAGCCGAAATACGTCCGCCACACGAATGCAGGCGGTAGCGTCCCTGCGCATTACAAAAGTGGCAACATACAGCAATTGTGCCTGTACGAGCGGGGCACGTGTATTTCGGGGTTGCGCGGGAAGTAACACATGCGAATGAGCGGGGTACGTGTATTCCGGGGGTGCGCGGGAAGTCACACACGCGATCGGGCCTGGGGGAGCGGGCTATGTGTATTTCAGGGGTTCGCGTGAACTTATTCACGCGATCGGGCCTGGGGGAGCGGGCTATGTGTATTTCAGGGGTTCGCGTGAACTTTTTCACGCGATAGGGCCTGGGGGAGTGGGCTACGTGTATCTCAGAGGGTTGGGGTGAACTTGTTCACACGATCGGGCCTGAGGGAGCGGGCTACGTGTATTTCAGGGGTTCGCGTGAACGTTTTCACGTGATCGGGCCTGGGGGAGCGGGCTACGTGTTTCTCAGGGGTTCTCGTGAACTTTTACACGCGATCGGGCCTGGGGGAGCGGGCTATGTGTATTTCAGGGGTTCGCGTGAACTTATTCACGCGATCGGGCCTGGGGGAGCGGGCTACGTGTATCTCAGGGGTTCGCGTGAACTTTTTCACGCGATCGGGCCTGGGGGAGCGGGCTACGTGTATCTCAAGGGTTCGCGTGAACTTTTTCACGCGATCGGGCCTGGGGGAGCGGGCTACGTGTATTTCAGGGGTTCGTTATAACTTTTTCACGCGATCGGGCCTGGGGGAGCGGGCTATGTGTATCTCAGGGGTTTGCATGAACTTTTACACGCGATCGGGCCTGGGAGAGCGGGCTACGTGTATCTCAGGGGTTCGCGTGAACTTATTCACGCGATCGGGCCTGGGGGAGCGGGCTACGTGTATTTCAGGGGTTCGCGTGAACTTTTTCATGCAATCGGGCCTGGGGGAGTGGGCTACGTGTATCTCAGGGGTTCGCGTGAACTTATTCACGCGATCGGGCCTGGGGAAGCGGGCTACGTGTATTTCAGGGGTTCACGTGAACTTTTTCACGCGATCGGGCCTGGGGGAGCGGGCTACGTGTATCTCAGGGGTGCGCATGAACTTTTTCACGCGATCGGGCCTGGGGGAGCAGGCTACGCGTATCTCAGGGGTGCGCGGGAAGTTCCACACGCGATTCCATCAGGGTACGTGTATTACAGGGGTGCGTGGGAATTTCCACACGCGATCTCATCAGGGTACGTGTATTACAGGGGTGCGCGGGAAGTTCCACAAGCGATTGGTGGAAATCCACGTGTGTTCTGTCATCACGTGCAATGTGGGAAACACCTGCGCGCGTCACGTCACAGACGCGCTCACGCGCTAAGGGCCTTTGGTCTAATGAAATCGCGTATGCGTGCAGACGCGCTTACGCGCTAAGGGCCTTTCCTCGAATTACACGCTGACGTGCAGATTTTTCATGTGCCAAATCACTCCGTATCAAGCTGGCCACGCGTAAGCACACGGAAGACCACGCTCCTGCCCAGAAGGCCGAACTACTGCCCCCCAGAGCCCTGAGCACGCTCCCACCTGCCATCTGCTGCTGCCTGACTGCCTGCTGCCCACGTGCACTGCCATTTGCTGCCTGCACATCAGCCAGGGGTGCTGTTGCTGTGACCACCCCTGCTGGAACCGAAGACTCCGGACTGGGATTCCATCGCTCCACAGCCCAGCCCCAGGACCCAGTTGCCCACCCACTCCTGCCTCTGGGGTTGTCATGTCGGGGCAAACACCATCTGTGACCACTGACAACCCCCGGCCAGAGAGGCAGAGGGGCACCAGCTTCAGTGCCACCGAAGTTGGTGTCCTGGTGGAGCAAGTCCTGGGGCAGAATGATGCCCTCTTCAGAAGTTCCCGCACCGACAAGGAAGGACGGACTCGGATCTGGACTGACATCGTGACTGCCATCAACGCGGAATGGGTGGCAGTCCGCGACTTACAACATGTCAGGAAGCGCTGGGAGGACTTCAGGTCCTGAAGCCTGAACAAGGCCCGGCGCCTCTTGAAGGCAGCGGATGCCAAGGGGCGCCGGGGCCACTTGTCGGAAGAACAGATGAGGGTCCTGGAACGCATATCCCCAGCGCTCCACGTCCAGGTCCTTGAAAAGCAGACCCGTCTGGAGTCGAGCGGTGAGTGTACATGCATCCTGATTGTGAGCAGTGCATGTGGTGATTATTCAGTAGTGTGCAGGTTGCACATCTGTTTGTATGGGGTCGAGTATGGGTGGGGGTGTACAGGACCGTGAGGCTGACACATGCGAGGGCTGTAATGTGTGAGACATGGATGGTGCTTGTGTGTGTAGGCTTGCATGCCAAATGCAGTTGTGTGGGCACACATGTTTGGATGAATGTGTATGTAAGTAGACATGTCCGTGATGTCACGCATGTATGTTGTTTTCGGCTGCATGTATCAGCACTGTGTACATGTGCATGTGTGTGTATTTGACAAGGGTGCAACAGCGATGCAACATGGATGCATGTGACAGCGGTATGTGGAAGCCTGATTGGCAGATGTGACATGGATGCCCGTCTGAACACTGCGACACTTGGCAGAGGTGTACACATGCATGCAAGTGTGGTGGTGTGTGTACATGTGTGGTGGACTTCCTGTGTTGCATGTGATGTCTGGCTCACCTTTGGCTGCTCATGCTGTTGTATGTGTATGGATGGTGGTGGCAGTTGCGAGATGGCTGTGGTATGGCTCATGTGTGCGAGTTGTAATGACATGTGTGTTGGGGATTGTGATGACATGTCTGAGGTTTGCCAATGCCACTCATGTACAACTGTCATGTGTGTATGTGTCCATTGTACAGTGCCCTGATGCTTGTGTTTTGTTTCTCCCTGTCTGCAGCGTCAACTGATGAAGAGGGTGGAGAAGGTGCTGTGGAGCACAGCGGCGGGGATCCGACTGCCAGCCGGAGACGCAAGGCCTGGCTCCCCTCCCATGTTGTCATCTCGTCGGGGAGTGAGGAGTCCGGTGCCGCGTCCCAGGCCGCAGCTGCCGGGGGGATGTCCAAGAGGCAGAGGTTGGAGTTGGACTCCTCGGCAGCAGAAGGGGCAGCTGGGACCCCACAGGGCCCAACAGGGGAAGATGGCACGGAGTCATCCAGGTTGGTGGGGGGTTTGGTGGAGGAGGAGGCCATGCAAGCACCAGAGATGGGGTCTGGAGTTGGAGATCCCACTGGTGCTAGTGGTGCAGTGCAGGACCAGGGACAGGAGGCAGCACAGGCTGCCACGGAGGTGCCTGTGTGCAATCCTGTCCCTGATCCTGTCCCTGCATCATCTTGCACCAGCAGGGATGCCTACGTCCAGACCCCTTTTCAGGCAGGGGATGAGCTCACGTCAACTGGCCTTCCTCTGCCTGCGGACGTGGCTATCCAGGTCCGGGTTGAGCCTGTCCTGGCTGGGGTGGCGTTACGTCAACGGGCCATGCGAGGTGACCTGCAGTCTTTTCATGAAGAGACTGCAAGTCATCTCGAATGGCTCGTTGACCACGTCAGCCTGCTGGGACAGGTCACCCAGGCCGGATTCCTCCGTCTGATGGGGCTTGCTCCGACCCCCTCCTCAACTGGACCCCCTACGCGCCAGTCATCCTCTGTGCCATCTTCCCACTCATCAGTCACCTGGGTGCCCTGTGGAGCTGCCACTGACAGTGCTGCCAGGCTGGTGGAGGAGGCATCCCTGCCACAGTCGGGAGTCGGATGTCCAGCAGGGGTGGCCACATCAACGACTGCACCACAGCCGGCGGAGGATGTTCAGCCAGCAGGAGGCAGTGCACGGGCAGAGGCACAGCAGCAGCAGCAACGTGGTGGGAGCCATGAAGGCTCGGGGCCTTCGACATCGGAGGGGCAGTCATCGGCCGGAGGGCAGGAGGACCCAGGACAGAGGGTGTCTTCCGTGTGGCAGCGGTTGGGCCACGCCATAGATGCGGAGCGGCAGCGGGCGGAAAAGGCACGGCTCACAATGGTCAGGGCGGAGAACTCCATGCGGAGGGCCCTGAGGCGGGCCGAGTGCCTCGAGGCAATCCGCAGGGGTTTGGAGGTGGAGACGTTGGCGGCCCTGCAGACCCTCTGGGCCATGGAGGAGGACCGCCTCCGGGACATTGAGGAGGAGTTTGATGATGCCCTGGCCCGGGACATCCACAAGTGAGCCGTGAAACTAGCCCGCTGCCCTTGTACATAGTTTCTAGGTAGTGTTAGGTTTCATTTTTGTTTTTATTTTATTTGGTCCTTTCGGACATTGGCCACATTTTTGTATATAGTTTATTTAATTAGTTAGTGTAGTTAGATAGGTTTCCTTTATTTTGTGGGGATGATGGACCCTGGCATGTTCCCATGTAAATAGTTAGCAGTTGGATTGTAATTTTTTTTCACTTTTTTACCATGGAGCAATGGCTTTCTTTTTTATTTCCCATTGGATTTTGTTTTGTGGACATTGACTTTGGACAACATTACTTTGGAGTTTTATTTTTGGTTTTGCTTTTTTTAACGGACATGCTTCTTTTCATTTTTGTACATTCACGTTTCTGTTTCTTCATTTTTTATTCTATTTATGTTTCCTTTAATACATATTTTATTTGGTGAACTTCAATGTGTGGTATCTCATTGGTTTCATGCATTTCATGATATGTGTTTTGAGATTCACTGACACCCATTGGGTGTATATGAGGGAAATGTGTTTGTTTCGGAACTTGCAATTGGTGTTCTGTGATGAAATTGCAAATTATGAGTGGGTGGATGCAATACTCGGGTGGGTGTTTTGCATTTGGAGGCTGACCATAGGGACCAGGGATCTAGATTGTGATGACATGTTGGCTGGGGAACATGAGTTGGACATGGGTGGGGGCCTGCTGGCAGGTGCCCCACAGTGCTGGGGGGTGGGGGTGGTGGGAGACATGGGTGGGGGCCTGGTGGAGGCTGTTCCTGCACTGCTGGGGGGTGGGGGTGGTGTGAGACATGGGTGGGGGCCTGGTGGAGGCTGTCCCTGCACTGCTGGGGGGTGGGGGTGGTGGGAGACATGGGTGGGGGCCTGGTGGTGGGTGCCCCTGGTGGCTGGGGGGTGGGGTGGTGGGAGACATGGGTGGGGGCCTGGTGGTGGGTGCCCCTGCACTGCTGGGGGGTGGGAGTGCTGGGAGACATGGGTGGGGCCTGGTGGAGGGTGCCCCTGGTGACTGGGGGTGCAGGGGGACATGCGTTGGTGGGCAGTAGTGCAAGTTGACAAGTGGGTTGGCTGGGGGTCATGGCCATGGTGGATGGTGTGCCTGCAGGACATGTGCAGGGTAGGCCCCTGTGTTGTGAGCCACCTGCAGGGGCCGTGGAGGGTGTAGAGGCAACACCTGGCAGGACCCACACGTGCAATTCACGTGTGGTGCTCCCCGCGCACCCCTGTAATACACGTACCTTGATGGAATCGCGTGTGAGACTTCCCCCGCACCCCGAAATACACGTACCCTGATGGAATCACGTGTGGAACTTCCCGCGCACCCCTGAGATACACGTACCCTGCTCGCACTGGCCCAATCGCGTGTGGAAATTCCCGCGCACCCCTGAAATACACGTACCCTACTGACATCGCGTGTGTAACTTCCCCTGCACCCTGAAATACACGTACCCTGCTGATGTTGCATGTGGAACTTCACGCGCACCCCTGAAATACACGTACCCTGCGGGAATCGCGTGTGTAACTTCCCCTGCACCCTGAAATACACGTACCCTGCTGATATCGCGTGTGGAACTTCACACGCACCCTGAAATACACGTACCCTGATGGAATCGCGTGTGGAACTTCCCGCGCACCCCTGAGATACGCGTACCCTGCTCGCACGGGCCCAATCACGTGTGGAAATTCCCGCGCACCCCTGAAATACACGTACCCTGCTGACATCGCGTGTGTAACTTCCCCTGCACCCTGAAATACACGTACCCTGCTGATATCGCGTGTGGAACTTCACGCGCACCCTGAAATACACGTACCCTGATGGAATCGCGTGTGGAACTTCCTGCGCACCCCTGAGATACGCGTACCCTGCTTGCACGGGCCCATTCGCGTGTGGAAATTCCCGCGCACCCCTGAAATACACGTACCATGATGAAATTGCGTGTGGAACTTCACACGCACCCTGAAATACACCTACCCTGATGGAATCGCGTGTGGAACTTCCCGCGCACCCCTGAGATACGCCTACCCTGCTCGCACGGGCCCAATCACGTGTGGAAATTCCCGCGCACCCCTGAAATACACGTACCCTGCTGACATCGCGTGTGTAACTTCCCCTGCACCCTGAAATACACGTACCCTGCTGATATCGCGTGTGGAACTTCACGCGCACCCTGAAATACACGTACCCTGATGGAATCGCGTGTGGAACTTCCTGCGCACCCCTGAGATACGCGTACCCTGCTTGCACGGGCCCATTCGCGTGTGGAAATTCCCGCGCACCCCTGAAATACACGTACCATGATGAAATCGCGTGTGGAACTTCCCGCGCACCCCTGAAATACGCGTACCCTGCTCGCACGGGCCGAATTGCGTGTGGAAATTCCCGCGCACCCCTGAAATACACGTACCCTACTGACATCGCGTGTGTAACTTCCCCTGCACCCTGAAATACACGTACCCTGCTGATGTTGCGTGTGGAACTTCACGCGCACCCCTGAAATACACGTACCCTGCGGTAATCGTGTGTGTAACTTCCCGTGCACCCTGAAATACACGTACCCTGCTGATATCGCATGTGGAACTTCATGCGCACCCTGAAATACACGTACCCTGATGGAATCGCGTGTGGAACTTCCCGCGCACCCCTGAGATACGCGTACCCTGCTCGCACGGGCCCAATCACGTGTGGAAATTCCCGCGCACCCCTGAAATACACGTACCCTGCTGACATCGCGTGTGTAACTTCCCCTGCAGCCTGAAATACACGTACCCTGCTGATATCGCGTGTGGAACTTCACGCGCACCCTGAAATACACGTACCCTGATGGAATCGCGTGTGGAACTTCCCGCGCACCCCTGAGATATGCGTACCCTGCTCGCACGGGCCCATTCGCGTGTGGAAATTCCCGCGCACCCCTGAAATACACGTACCATGATGAAATCGCATGTGGAACTTCCCGCGCACCCCTGAAATACGTGTACCCTGCTCGCACGGGGCCAATCGCGTGAGGTACTTCCCGCGCACCCAAGTGATACACGTAGCCCGCTTGCTGTGCTGATATAGGGTTAGCGCAGCCCTTTGCGCTGGATTGGGTATATTGAAGGCTTTTCCCTGCGCGAGCGACGTTCTTGGGGGCGTAACTGGCGCTGCTGCAGGGTCGCTGCGCCACTGTGCGCCACGGCTGGTTTTGGTGGCTGGAATCCATGAATATTCTGTGCACGGAAATGGATTTTAGCGCACGCGGCTGGCGCAGGGATTCGCACGCGCACACTGTGCGCCAGCCGCGTGCGCCACTTGTGCGCTGAATTCTATGAATTACCCCCTAAGTGTATGAAACTCACTTGGTTTTTTAAAGCTGTATTATAGAATGTTAGGAGAAAGAAGAAATAATACTGTATTTATTTTGCAATTTTTATATGGTAAATGGCAGAAACTGTATAGAAAAGCATGGAATGTATGCATTTGTGAAGGTGTGGATAATAAAGCAGAAGGATGTGATTTACAGACAGTGGTGTTATTGCAGTTGGGAGCTTTTCAATGATAGTGTCTATGTGTGTGAGTGTATGAAGATGCAGGACCTTTTCCTGGCTGTGTGTAATTTTATAATACACTACTAAGTGTTTTTCCACAATTATACTGTTATTTCTCTTATCTTCTAATATTATAATTTTTTAGATAGGTGCATGTGTACAACAAAATTTAGATAGCAGACAGGTTTGGAAGTGACAGTTGATTATAGAAGATGGGAAAAATGACAATACCTTCATTTTATAGGTTACACAGGTTAAGTAGCATTAGTCTGTTTATATGCATTCATAAGAGTTATACATGTACTATGAATAAAATATGTACACCTGTAGTTTGTATTCATGCATGTGGATATGCATGCAGCTGTAAGTAGAAATCTTGGAAACTTGTACAGTAGTTTTTGTAGGAGGTGCTTTCCAATGATATGATACTTGTACTCAGAGTGATCAACAGTACATTTGAAGTGCTGAACACTGATGATGGAGTTAGATGTAGATGTCTCAGATGTGATTGGTGGATGGTTGTGTGACTGCTTAGCTGTTTCCAATGAGGGAATGGCAGAGAGAGTGAAGTGGGAAGGGTAAGAGGGCTGCCCAAGAGTTACGCTGTCCGTGGACACCGCAGCTGTCCGCGGACAGGACGTGCCACATCTGGGGTTTTCCAGCAAATCCAGCATGGAAAGGGGACTGTAGGGATCAGCCAATCAGATGTTGAGGTTGTGGATTAGTTTTTGAAAGAGACTGAGGGGCCGATTATTGGAACAAACGTGCGACGAAAATCGTTGCGCAAGCAGGCGCAAGCGCAAAAAAACAGGCGCACACGCACACGTGCGATTCATGGAAGTCCCTGCGCGTGTTTTCCTCGGGATGTGCGCCAAACCCGTGCATGGCGCACTCGTCACTGCAACATCCCGAAAGACGTGCGCAACGCGCACAGTGAAAGCGCACAACCTCAGCGCATACACTAGAAAGTGGGCGGAACACGGGGCGTAACGCACGGAATGGGGAACAACTCGTGAAAATAAGGGCGTAACTGGGGATGTAGTGCAGGGAAGCAGACAGAACGCCCACACGCACCCGAACCACACGTATTCATGGAATCGAATAGGGCAAAGCCACGCACAGCGAAAGACACGCACAAGCCGAAACACGTCCGCCACACGAATGCAGGCAGTAGCGTCCCTGCGCATTACAAAAGTGGCAACATACAGCAATTGTGCCTGTGCGAGCGGGGCACGTGTATTTCGGGGTTGCGCGGGAAGTAACACACGCGAATGAGCGGGGTAGGTGTATTCCGTGGGTGCGCGGGAAGTCACACACGCGATCGGGCCTGGAGGAGCGGGCTATGTGTATTTCAGGGGTTCGCGTGAACTTTTTCACGCGATCGGGCCTGGGGGAGCGGGCTACGTGTATCTCAGGGGTTCGCGTGAACTCATTCACGCGATTGGGCCTGGGGGAGCGGGCTATGTGTATTTCAGGGGTTCGCGTGAACTTTTTCATGCGATCGGGCCTGGGGGAGCGGGCTACGTGTATCCCAGGGGTGCGCGTGAACTTTTTCATGCGATCGGCCCTGAGGGAGCAGGCTACGCGTATCTCAGGGGTGCGCGGGAAGTTCCACACGCGATTCCATCAGGGTACGTGTATTACAGGGGTGCGTGGGAATTTCCACACGCGATCTCATCAGGGTACGTGTATTACAGGGGTGCACGGGAAGTTCCACACGCGATTGGTGGAAATCCACGTGTGTTCTGTCATCACGTGCAATGTGGGAAACACCTGCGCGTGTCACGTCACAGACGCGCTCACGCACTAAGGGCCTTTGGTCCAATGAAATCGCGTATGCGTTTAGACGCGCTTACGCGCTAAGGGCCTTTCCTCGAATTACACGCTGACGTGCAGATTTTTCACGTGCCAAATCACTCCGTATCAAGCTGGCCACGCGTAAGCACACGGAAGACCACGCTCCTGCCCAGAAGGCCGAACTACTGCCCCCCAGAGCCCCGAGCACGCTCACACCTGCCATCTGCTGCTGCCTGACTGCCTGCTGCCCACGTGCACTGCCATTTGCTGCCTGCACATCAGCCAGGGGTGCTGTTGCTGTGACCACCCCTGCTGGAACCGAAGACTCCCGAATGGGATTCCATCGCTCCACAGCCCAGCCCCAGGACCCAGTTGCCCACCCACTCCTGCCTCTGGGGTTGTCATGTCGGGGCAAACACCATCTGTGACCACTGACAACCCCCGGCCAGAGAGGCAGAGGGGCACCAGCTTCAGTGCCACCGAAGTTGGTGTCCTGGTGGAGCAAGTCCTGGGGCAGTATGATGCCCTCTTCAGAAGTTCCCGCGCCGACAAGGAAGGACGGACTCGGATCTGGACTGACATCGTGACTGCCATCAACGTGGAGGGGGTGGCAGTCCGCGACTTACAACATGTCAGGAAGCGCTGGGAGGACTTCAGGTCCAGGAGCCTGAACAAGGCCCGGCGCCTCTTGAAGGCAGCGGATGCCAAGGGGCGCCGGGGCCACTTGTCGGAAGAACAGATGAGGGTCCTGGAACGCATATCCCCAGCGCTCCACGTCCAGGTCCTTGAGAAGCAGACCCGTCTGGAGTCGAGCGGTGAGTGTACATGCATCCGGATTGTGAGCAGTGCGTGTGGTGATTATTCAGTAGTGTGCAGGTTGCACATCTGTTTGTATGGGGTCGAGTATGGGTGGGGGTGTACAGGGCCGTGGGGCTGACACATGCGAGGGCTGTAATGTGTGAGACATGCATGGTGCTTGTGTGTGTAGGCTTGCATGCCAAATGCAGTTGTGTGGGCACACATGTTTGGATGAATGTGTATGTAAGTAGACATGTCCGTGATGTCACGCATGTATGTTGTTTTCGGCTGCATGTATCAGCACTGTGTACATGTGCATGTGTGTGTATTTGACAAGGGTGCAACAGTGATGCAACATGGATGCATGTGACAGCGGTATGTGGAAGCCTGATTGGCAGATGTGACATGGATGCCCGTCTGAATACTGCTACACTTGGCAGAGGTGTACACATGCATGCAAGTGTGGTGGTGTGTGTACATGTGTGGTGCACTTCCTGTGTTGCATGTGATGTCTGGCTCACCTTTGGCTGCTCATGCTGTTGTATGTGTATGGATGGTGATGGCAGTTGCGATATGGCTGTGGTATGGCTCATGTGTGTGAGTTGTAATGACATGTGTGTTGGGGATTGTAATGACATGTCTGAGGTTTGCCAATGCCACTCATGTACAACTGTCATGTGTGTATGTGTCCATTGTACAGTGCCCTGATGCCTGTGTTTTGTTTCTCCCTATCTGCAGCGTCAACTGATGAAGAGGGTGGAGAAGGTGCTGTGGAGCACAGCGGCGGGGATCCGACTGCCAGCCGGAGACGCAAGGCCCGGCTCCCCTCCCATGTTGTCATCTCGTCGGGGAGTGAGGAGTCCGGTGCCGCGTCCCAGGCCGCAGCTGCCGGGGGGAGGTCCAAGAGGCAGAGGTTGGAGTTGGACTCCTCGGCAGCAGAAGAGGCAGCTGGGACCCCACAGGGCCCAACAGGGGAAGATGGCACGGAGTCATCCAGGTTGGTGGGGGGTTTGGTGGAGGAGGAGGCCGTGCAAGCACCAGAGACGGGGTCTGGAGGTGGGGATCCCACTGGTGCTAGTGGTGCAGTGCAGGACCAGGGACAGGAGGCAGCACAGGCTGCCGCGGAGGTGCCTGTGTGCAATCCTGTCCCTGATCCTGTCCCTGCATCATCTTGCACCAGCAGGGATGCCTACGTCCAGACCCCTTTTCAGGCAGGGGATGAGCTCACGTCAACTGGCCTTCCTCTGCCTGCGGACGTGGCTATCCAGGTCCGGGTTGAGCCTGTCCTGGCTGGGGTGGCGTTACGTCAACGGGCCATGCGAGGTGACCTGCAGTCTTTTCATGAAGAGACTGCAAGTCATCTCGAATGGCTCGTTGACCACGTCAGCCTGCTGGGACAGGTCACCCAGGCCGGATTCCTCCGTCTGATGGGGCTTGCTCCGACCCCCTCCTCAACTGGACCCCCTACGCGCCAGTCATCCTCTGTGCCATCTTCCCACTCATCAGTCACCTGGGTGCCCTGTGGAGCTGCCACTGACAGTGCGGCCAGGCTGGTGGAGGAGGCATCCCTGCCACAGTCGGGAGTCGGACGTCCAGCAGGGGTGGCCACATCAACGACTGCACCCCAGCCGGCGGAGGATGTGCAGGCAGCAGGAGGCAGTGCACGGGCAGAGGCACAGCAGCAGCAGCAACGTGGTGGGAGCCATGAAGGCTCGGGGCCTTCGACATCAGAGGGGCAGGCATCGGCCGGAGGGCAGGAGGACCCAGGACAGAGGGTGTCTTCCGTGTGGCAGCGGTTGGGCCACGCCATAGATGCGGAGCGGCAGCGGGCGGAAGAGGCACGGCTCACAATGGTCAGGGTGGAGAACTCCATGCGGAGGGCCCTGAGGCGGGCCGAGTGCCTCGAGACAATCCGCAGGGGTTTGGAGGTGGAGACGTCGGCGGCCCTGCGGACCCTCGGGGCCATGGAGGAGGACCGCCTCCGGGACATTGAGGAGGAGTTCGATGATGCCCTGGCCCGGGACATCCACAAGTGAGCCGTGAAACTAGCCCGCTGCCCTTGTACATAGTTTCTAGGTAGTGTTAGGTTTCATTTTTGTTTTTATTTTATTTGGTCCTTTCGGACATTGGCCACATTTTTGTATATAGTTTATTTAATTAGTTAGTGTAGTTAGATAGGTTTCCTTTATTTTGTTGGGATGATGGACCCTGGCATGTTCCCATGTAAATAGTTAGCAGTCGGATTGTAATTTTTTTTCACTTTTTTACCATGGAGCAATGGCTTTCTTTTTTATTTCCCATTGAATTTTGTTTTGTGGACATTGACTTTGGACAACATTACTTTGGAGTTTTATTTTTGGTTTTGCTTTTTTTAACAGACATGCTTCTTTTCATTTTTGTACATTCACGTTTCTGTTTCTTCATTTTTTATTCTATTTATGTTTCCTTTAATACATATTTTATTTGGTGAACTTCAATGTGTGGTATCTCATTGGTTTCATGCATTTCATGATATGTGTTTTGAGATTCACTGACACCCATTGGGTGTATGTGAGGGAAATGTGTTTGTTTCGGAACTTGCAATTGGTGTTCTGTGATGTAATTGCAAATTATGAGTGGGTGGATGCAATACTCGGGTGGGTGTTTTGCATTTGGAGGCTGACCATAGGGACCAGGGATCTAGATTGTGATGACATGTTGGCTGGGGAACATGAGTTGGACATGGGTGGGGGCCTGCTGGCAGGTGCCCCACGGTGCTGGGCGGTGGGGGTGGTGGGAGACATGGGTGGGGGCCTGGTGGAGGCTGTCCATGCACTGCTGGGGGTGGGGGTGGTGTGAGACATGGGTGGGGGCCTGGTGGAGGCTGTCCCTGCACTGCTGGGGGGTGGGGGTGGTGGGAGACATGGGTGGGGGCCTGGTGGTGGGTGCCCCTGGTGGCTGGGGGGTGGGGTGGTGGGAGACATGGGTGGGGGCCTGGTGGTGGGTGCCCCTGCACTGCTGGGGGGTGGGAGTGCTGGGAGACATGGGTGGGGCCTGGTGGAGGGTGCCCCTGGTGACTGGGGGTGCAGGGGGACATGCGTTGGTGGGCAGTAGTGCAAGTTGACATGTGGGTTGGCTGGGGGTCATGGCCATGGTGGATGGTGTGCCTGCAGGACATGTGCAGGGTAGGCCCCTGTGTTGTGAGCCACCTGCAGGGGCCGTGGAGGGTGTAGAGGGAACACGTGGCAGGACCACACATGCAATTCACGTGTGGTGCTCCCCGCGCACCCCTGTAATACACGTACCTTGATGGAATCGCGTGTGAGACTTCCCCCGCCCCCCGAAATACACGTACCCTGATGGAATCGCGTGTGGAACTTCCCGCGCACCCATGAGATACGCGTACCCTGCTCGCACGGGCCCAATCGCGTGTGGAAATTCCCGCGCACCCCTGAAATACACGTACCCTACTGACATCGCGTGTGTAACTTCCCCTGCACCCTGAAATACACGTACCCTGCTGATGTCGTGTGTGGAACTTCACACGCATCCCTGAAATACACGTACCCTGTGTGAATCGAGTGTGTAACTTCCCCTGCACCCTGAAATACACGTACCCTGCTGATATCGCGTGTGGAACTTCACGCGCACCCTGAAATACACGTACCCTGATGGAATCGCGTGTGGAACTTCCCGCGCACCCCTGAGATACGCGTACCCTGCTCGCACGGGCCCAATCACGTGTGGAAATTCCCGCGCACCCCTGAAATACACGTACCCTGCTGACATCGCGTGTGTAACTTCCCCTGCACCCTGAAATACACGTACCCTGCTGATATCGCGTGTGGAACTTCACGCGCACCCCGAAATACACGTACCCTGATGGAATCGCGTGTGGAACTTCCCGCGCACCCCTGAGATACGCGTACCCTGCTCGCACGGGCCCATTCGCGTGTGGAAATTCCCGCGCACCCCTGAAATACACGTACCATGATGAAATCGCGTGTGGAACTTCCCGCACACCCCTGAAATACGCGTACCCTGCTCGCACGGGGCCAATCGCGTGAGGTACTTCCTGCGCACCCAAGTGATACACGTAGCCCGCTTGCTGTGCTGATACAGGGTTAGCGCAGCCCTTTGCGCTGAATTGGGTATATTGATGGCTTTTCCCTGCGTGAGAGGCGTTCTTGGGGGCGTAACTGGCGCTGCTGCAGGGTCGCTGCGCCACTGTGCGCCACGGCTGGTTTTGGTGGCTGGAATCCATGAATATGCTGTGCGTGGAAATGGATTTTGGCGCACGCGGCTGGCGCAGGGATTCGCACGCGCACTGTGCGCCAGCCGTGTGCGCCACTTGTGCGCTGAATTCTATGAATTACCCCCTAAGTGTATGAAACTCACTTGGTTTTTTAAAGCTGTATTATAGAATGTTAGGAGAAAGAAGAAATAATACTGTATTTATTTTGCAATTTTTATATGGTAAATGGCAGAAACTGTATAGAAAAGCATGGAATGTATGCATTTGTGAAGGTGTGGATAATAAAGCAGAAGGATGTGATTTACAGACAGTGGTGTTATTGCAGTTGGGAGCTTTTCAATGATAGTGTCTATGTGTGTGAGTGTATGAAGATGCAGGACCTTTTCCTGGCTGTGTGTAATTTTATAATACACTACTAAGTGTTTTTCCACAATTATACTGTTATTTCTCTTATCTTCTAATATTATAATTTTTTAGATAGGTGCATGTGTAAAACAAAATTTAGATAGCAGACAGGTTTGGAAGTGACAGTTGATTATAGAAGATGGGAAAAATGACAATACGTTCATTTTATAGGTTATACAGGTTAAGTAGCATTACTCTGTTTATATGCATTCATAAGAGTTATACATGTACTATGAATAAAATATGTACACCTGTAGATTGTATTCATGCATGTGGATATGCATGCAGCTGTAAGTAGAAATCTTGGAAACTTGTACAGTAGTTTTTGTAGGAGGTGCTTTCCAATCATATGATACTTGTACTCAGAGTGATCAACAGTACATTTGAAGTGCTGAACACCGATGATGGAGTTAGATGTAGATGTCTCAGATGTGATTGGTGGATGGATGTGTGACTGCTTAGCTGTATCCAATGAGGGAATGGGAGAGAGAGTGAAGTGGGAAGGGTAAGAGGGCTGCCCAAGAGTTACGCTGTCCGTGGACACCGCAGCTGTCCGCGGACAGGACGTGCCACATCTGGGGTTTTCCAGCAAATCCAGCATGGAAAGGGGACTGTAGGGATCAGCCAATCAGATGTTGAGGTTGTGGATTAGTTTTTGAAAGAGACTGAGGGGCCGATTATTGGAACAAACGTGCGCCGAAAATCGTTGCGCAAGCAGGCGCAAGCAGGCGCAAGCAGGCGCAAGCAGGCGCAAGCGCAAAAAAACAGGCGCACGCGTGCGATTCATGGAAGTCCCTGCGCGTGTTTTCGTCGGGATGTGCGCCAAACCCGTGCATGGCGCACACGTCACTGCAACATCCCGAAAGACGTGCGCGACGCGCACAGTGAAAGCGCACAACCTCAGCGCATACACTAGAAAGTGGGCGGAACACGGGGCGTAACGCACGGAATGGGGAACAACTCGCGAAAATAAGGGCGTAACTGGGGATGTACTGCAGGGAAGCAGACAGAACGCCCACACGCACCCGAACCACACGTATTCATCGAATCGAATAGGGCAAATCTACGCACAGCGAAAGACACGCACAAGCCGAAACACGTCCGCCACACGAATGCAGGCGGTAGCGTCCCTGCGCATTACAAAAGTGGCAACATACAGCAATTGTGCCTGTGCGAGCGGGGCACGTGTATTTCGGGGTTGCGCGGGAAGTAACACATGCGAATGAGCGGGGTACGTGTATTCCGGGGGTGCGCGGGAAGTCACACACGCGATCGGGCCTGGGGGAGCGGGCTATGTGTATTTCAGGGGTTCGTGTGAACTTTTTCACGCGATCGGGCCTGGGGGAGCGGGCTACGTGTATCTCAGAGGGTTGGGGTGAACTTGTTCACACGATCGGGCCTGAGGGAGCGGGCTACGTGTATTTCAGGGGTTCGCGTGAAGGTTTTCACGTGATCGGGCCTGGGGGAGCGGGCTACGTGTTTCTCAGGGGTTCTCGTGAACTTTTACACACGATCGGGCCTGGGGGAGCGGGCTACGTGTATTTCAGGGGTTCGCGTGAACTTTTTCACGCGATCGGGCCTGGGGGAGCGGGCTACGTGTATCTCAGGGGTTCGCGTGAACTTTTTCACGCGATCGGGCCTGGGGGAGCGGGCTACGTCTATCTCAAGGGTTCGCGTGAACTTTTTCACGCGATCGGGCCTGGGGGAGCGGGCTACGTGTATTTCAGGGGTTCGTTATAACTTTTTCACGCGATCGGGCCTGGGGGAGCGGGCTACGTGTTTCTCAGGGGTTCTCGTGAACTTTTACACGCGATCGGGCCTGGGGGAGCGGGCTACGTGTATCTCAGGGGTTCGCGTGAACTTTTTCACGCGATCGGGCCTGGGGGAGCGGGCTACGTGTATCTCAGGGGTGCGCGTGAACTTTTTCACGCGATCGGGCCTGGGGGAGCAGGCTACGCGTATCTCAGGGGTGCGCGGGAAGTTCCACACGCGATTCCATCAGGGTACGTGTATTACAGGGGTGCGTGGGAATTTCCACACGCGATCTCATCAGGGTACGTGTATTACAGGGGTGTGCGGGAAGTTCCACAAGCGATTGGTGGAAATCCACGTGTGTTCTGTCATCACGTGCAATGTGGGAAACACCTGCGCGCATCACGTCACAGACGCGCTCACGCGCTAAGGGCCTTTGGTCCAATGAAATCGCGTATGCGTGCAGACGCGCTTATGCGCTAAGGGCCTTTCCTCGAATTACACGCTGACGTGCAGATTTTTCACGTGCCAAATCACTCCGTATCAAGCTGGCCACGCGTAAGCACACGGAAGACCACGCTCCTGCCCAGAAGGCCGAACTACTGCCCCCCAGAGCCCCGAGCACGCTCCCACCTGCCATCTGCTGCTGCCTGACTGCCTGCTGCCCACGTGCACTGCCATTTGCTGCCTGCACATCAGCCAGGGGTGCTGTTGCTGTGACCACCCCTGCTGGAACCGAAGACTCCGGACTGGGATTCCATCGCTCCACAGCCCAGCCCCAGGACCCAGTTGCCCACCCACTCCTGCCTCTGGGGTTGTCATGTCGGGGCAAACACCATCTGTGACCACTGACAACCCCCGGCCAGAGAGGCAGAGGGGCACCAGCTTCAGTGCCACCGAAGTTGGTGTCCTGGTGGAGCAAGTCCTGGGGCAGTATGATGCCCTCTTCAGAAGTTCCCGCGCCGACAAGGAAGGACGGACTCGGATCTGGACTGACATCGTGACTGCCATCAACGCGGTGGGGGTGGCAGTCCGCGACTTACAACATGTCAGGAAGCGCTGGGAGGACTTCAGGTCCTGGAGCCTGAACAAGGCCGGGCGCCTCTTGAAGGCAGCGGATGCCAAGGGGCGCCGGGGCCACTTGTCGGAAGAACAGATGAGGGTCCTGGAACGCATATCCCCAGCGCTCCACGTCCAGGTCCTTGAGAAGCAGACCCGTCTGGAGTCGAGCGGTGAGTGTACATGCATCCTGATTGTGAGCAGTGCGTGTGGTGATTATTCAGTAGTGTGCAGGTTGCACATCTGTTTGTATGGGGTCGAGTATGGGTGGGGGTGTACAGGACCGTGAGGCTCACACATGCGAGGGCTGTAATGTGTGAGACATGGATGGTGCTTGTGTGTGTAGGCTTGCATGCCAAATGCAGTTGTGTGGGCACACATGTTTGGATGAATGTGTATGTAAGTAGACATGTCCGTGATGTCACGCATGTATGTTGTTTTCGGCTGCATGTATCAGCACTGTGTACAGGTGCATGTGTGTGTATTTGACAAGGGTGCAACAGCGATGCAACATGGATGCATGTGACAGCGGTATGTGGAAGCCTGATTGGCAGATGTGACATGGATGCCCGTCTGAACACTGCGACACTTGGCAGAGGTGTACACATGCATGCAAGTGTGGTGGTGTGTGTACATGTGTGGTGGACTTCCTGTGTTGCATGTGATGTCTGGCTCACCTTTGGCTGCTCATGCTGTTGTATGTGTATGGATGGTGGTGGCAGTTGCGAGATGGCTGTGGTATGGCTCATGTGTGCGAGTTGTAATGACATGTGTGTTGGGGATTGTGATGACATGTCTGAGGTTTGCCAATGCCACTCATGTACAACTGTCATGTGTGTATGTGTCCATTGTACAGTGCCCTGATGCCTGTGTTTTGTTTCTCCCTGTCTGCAGCGTCAACTGATGAAGAGGGTGGAGAAGGTGCTGTGGAGCACAGCGGCGGGGATCCGACTGCCAGCCGGAGACGCAAGGCCCGGCTCCCCTCCCATGTTGTCATCTCGTCGGGGAGTGAGGAGTCCGGTGCCGCGTCCCAGGCCGCAGCTGCCGGGGGGAGGTCCAAGAGGCAGAGGTTGGAGTTGGACTCCTCGGCAGCAGAAGGGGCATCTGGGACCCCACAGGGCCCAACAGGGGAAGATGGCACGGAGTCATCCAGGTTGGTGGGGGGTTTGGTGGAGGAGGAGGCCGTGCAAGCACCAGAGACGGGGTCTGGAGGTGGAGAGCCCACTGGTGCTAGTGGTGCAGTGCAGGACCAGGGACAGGAGGCAGCACAGGCTGCCACGGAGGTGCCTGTGTGAAATCCTGTCCCTGATCCTGTCCCTGCATCATCTTGCACCAGCAGGGATGCCTACGTCCAGACACCTTTTCAGGCAGGGGATGAGCTCACGTCAACTGGCCTTCCTCTGCCTGCGGACGTGGCTATCCAGGTCCAGGTTGAGCCTGTCCTGGCTGGGGTGGCGTTACGTCAACGGGCCATGCGAGGTGACCTGCAGTCTTTTCATGAAGAGACTGCAAGTCATCTCGAATGGCTCGTTGACCACGTCAGCCTGCTGGGACAGGTCACCCAGGCCGGATTCCTCCGTCTGATGGGGCTTGCTCCGACCCCCTCCTCAACTGGACCCCCTACGCGCCAGTCATCCTCAGTGCCATCTTCCCAGTCATCAGTCACCTGGGTGCCCTATGGAGCTGCCACTGACAGTGCGGCCAGGCTGGTGGAGGAGGCATCCCTGCCACAGTCGGGAGTCGGACGTCCAGCAGGGGTGGCCACATCAACGACTGCACCCCAGCTGGCGGAGGATGTGCAGGCAGCAGGAGGCAGTGCACGGGCAGAGGCACAGCAGCAGCAGCAACGTGGTGGGAGCCATGAAGGCTCGGGGCCTTCGACATCGGAGGGGCAGGCATCGGCCGGAGGGCAGGAGGACCCAGGACAGAGGGTGTCTTCCGTGTGGCAGCGGTTGGGCCACGCCATAGATGCGGAGCGGCAGCGGGCGGAAGAGGCACGGCTCACAATGGTCAGGGCGGAGAACTCCATGCGGAGGGCCCTGAGGCGGGCCGAGTGCCTCGAGGCAATCCGCAGGGGTTTAGAGGTGGAGACGTTGGCGGCCCTGCGGACCCTCTGGGCCATGGAGGAGGACCGCCTCCGGGACATTGAGGAGGAGTTCGATGATGCCCTGGCCCGGGACATCCACAAGTGAGCCGTGAAACTAGCCCGCTGCCCTTGTACATAGTTTCTAGGTAGTGTTAGGTTTCATTTTTGTTTTTATTTTATTTATTTAATTAGTTAGTGTAGTTAGATAGGTTTCCTTTATTTTGTTGGGATGATGGACCCTGGCATGTTCCCATGTAAATAGTTAGCAGTTGGATTGTAATTTTTTTTCACTTTTTTACCATGGAGCAATGGCTTTCTTTTTTATTTCCCATTGGATTTTGTTTTGTGGACATTGACTTTGGACAACATTACTTTGGAGTTTTATTTTTGGTTTTGCTTTTTTTAACGGACATGCTTCTTTTCATTTTTGTACATTCACGTTTCTGTTTCTTCATTTTTTATTCTATTTATGTTTCCTTTAATACATATTTTATTTGGTGAACTTCAATGTGTGGTATCTCATTGGTTTCATGCATTTCATGATATGTGTTTTGAGATTCACTGACACCCATTGTGTGTATGTGAGGGACATGTGTTTGTTTCGGAACTTGCAATTGGCGTTCTGTGATGAAATTGCAAATTATGAGTGGGTGGATGCAATACTCGGGTGGGTGTTTTGCATTTGAAGGCTGACCATAGTGACCAGGGATCTAGATTGTGATGACATGTTGGCTGGGGAACATGAGTTGGACATGGGTGGGGGCCTGCTGGCAGGTGCCCCACAGTGCTGGGGGGTGGGGGTGGTGGGAGACATGGGTGGGGGCCTAGTGGAGGCTGTCCCTGCACTGCTGGGGGGTGGGGGTGGTGTGAGACATGGGTGGGGGCCTGGTGGAGGCTGTCCCTGCACTGCTGGGGGGTGGGGGTGGTGGGAGACATGGGTGGGGGCCTGGTGGTGGGTGCCCCTGGTGGCTGGGGGGTGGGGTGGTGGGAGACATGGGTGGGGGCCTGGTGGTGGGTGCCCCTGCACTGCTGGGGGGTGGGAGTGCTGGGAGACATGGGTGGGGCCTGGTGGAGGGTGCCCCTGGTGACTGGGGGTGCAGGGGGACATTCGTTGGTGGGCAGTAGTGCAAGTTGACAAGTGGGTTGGCTGGGGGTCATGGCCATGGTGGATGGTGTGCCTGCAGGACATGTGCAGGGTAGGCCCCTGTGTTGTGAGCCACCTGCAGGGGCCGTGGAGGGTGTAGAGGGAACACCTGGCAGGACCCACACGTGCAATTCACGTGTGGTGCTCCCCGCGCACCCCTGTAATACACGTACCTTGATGGAATCGCGTGTGAGACTTCCCCCGCACCCAGAAATACACGTACCCTGATGGAATTGCGTGTGGAACTTCCTGCGCACCCCTGAGATACGCGTACCCTGCTCGCACGGGCCCAATCGCGTGTGGAAATTCCCGCGCACCCCTGAAATACACGTACCCTACTGACATCGCGTGTGTAACTTCCCCTGCACCCTGAAATACACGTACCCTGCTGATGTTGCATGTGGAACTTCACGCGCACCCCTGAAATACACGTACGCTGCGGGAATCGCGTGTGTAACTTCCCCTGCACCCTGAAATACACGTACCCTGCTGATATCGCGTGTGGAACTTCACACGCACCCTGAAATACACGTACCCTGATGGAATCGCGTGTGGAACTTCCCGCGCACCCCTGAGATACACGTACCCTGCTCGCACGGGCCCAATCACGTGTGGAAATTCCCGCGCACCCCTGAAATACACGTACCCTGCTGACATCGCGTGTGTAACTTCCCCTGCACCCTGAAATACACGTACCCTGCTGATATCGCGTGTGGAACTTCACGCGCACCCTGAAATACACGTACCCTGATGGAATCGCGTGTGGAACTTCCTGCGCACCCCTGAGATACGCGTACCCTGCTTGCACGGGCCCATTCGCGTGTGGAAATTCCCGCGCACCCCTGAAATACACGTACCATGATGAAATCGCGTGTGGAACTTCCCGCGCACCCCTGAAATACGCGTACCCTGCTCGCACGGGCCCAATTGCGTGTGGAAATTCCCGCGCACCCCTGAAATACACGTACCCTACTGACATCGCGTGTGTAACTTCCCCTGCACCCTGAAATACACGTACCCTGCTGATGTTGCGTGTGGAACTTCCCGCGCAACCCTGAAATACACGTACCCTGCTGACATCGCGTGTGTAACTTCCCCTGCACCCTGAAATACACACACCCTGCTGATATCGCGTGTGGAACTTCACGCGCACCCTGAAATACACGTACCCTGATGGAATCGCGTGTGGAACTTCCCGCGCACCCCTGAGATATGCGTACCCTGCTCGCACGGGCCCATTCGCGTGTGGAAATTCCCGCGCACCCCTGAAATACGTGTACCCTGCTCGCACGGGGCCAATCGCGTGAGGTACTTCCCGCGCACCCAAGTGATACACGTAGGCCGCTTGCTGTGCTGATACAGGGTTAGCGCAGCCCTTTGCGCTGGATTGGGTATATTGATGGCTTTTCCCTGCGCGAGCGGCGTTCTTGGGGGCGTAACTGGCGCTGCTGCAGGGTCGCTGCGCCACTGTGCGCCACGGCTGGTTTTGGTGGCTGGAATCCATGAATATGCTGTGCGCGGAAATGGATTTTAGCGCACGCGGCTGGCGCAGGGATTCGCACGCGCACACTGTGCGCCAGCCGCGTGCGCCACTTGTGCGCTGAATTCTATGAATTACCCCCTAAGTGTATGAAACTCACTTGGTTTTTTAAAGCTGTATTATAGAATGTTAGGAGAAAGAAGAAATAATACTGTATTTATTTTGCAATTTTTATATGGTAAATGGCAGAAACTATATAGAAAAGCATGGAATGTATGCATTTGTGAAGGTGTGGATAATAAAGCAGAAGGATGGAATTTACAGACAGTGGTGTTATTGCAGTTGGGAGCTTTTCAATGATAGTGTCTATGTGTGTGAGTGTATGAAGATGCAGGACCTTTTCCTGGCTGTGTGTAATTTTATAATACACTACTAAGTGTTTTTCCACAATTATACTGTTATTTCTCTTATCTTCTAATATTATAATTTTTTAGATAGGTGCATGTGTAAAACAAAATTTAGATAGCAGACAGGTTTGGAAGTGACAGTTGATTATAGAAGATGGGAAAAATGACAATACGTTCATTTTATAGGTTATACAGGTTAAGTAGCATTACTCTGTTTATATGCATTCATAAGAGTTATACATGTACTATGAATAAAATATGTACACCTGTAGATTGTATTCATGCATGTGGATATCCATGCAGCTGTAAGTAGAAATCTTGGAAACTTGTACAGTAGTTTTTGTAGGAGGTGCTTTCCAATCATATGATACTTGTACTCAGAGTGATCAACAGTACATTTGAAGTGCTGAACACTGATGATGGAGTTAGATGTAGATGTCTCAGATGTGATTGGTGGATGGATGTGTGACTGCTTAGCTGTATCCAATGTGGGAATGGCAGAGAGAGTGAAGTGGGAAGGGTAAGAGGGCTGCCCAAGAGTTACGCTGTCCGTGGACACCGCAGCTGTCCGCGGACAGGACGTGCCACATCTGGGGTTTTCCAGCAAATCCAGCATGGAAAGGGGACTGTAGGGATCAGCCAATCAGATGTTGAGGTTGTGGATTAGTTTTTGAAAGAGACTGAGGGGCCGATTATTGGAACAAACGTGCGCCGAAAATCGTTGCGCAAGCAGGCGCAAGCAGGCGCAAGCAGGCGCAAGCGCAAAAAAACAGGCGCACGCGTGTGATTCATGGAAGTCCCTGCGCGTGTTTTCCTCGGGATGTGCGCCAAACCCGTGCATGGCGCACACGTCACTGCAACATCCCGAAAGACGTGCGCGACGCGCACAGTGAAAGCGCACAACCTCAGCGCATACACTAGAAAGTGGGCGGAACACGGGGCGTAACGCACGGAATGGGGAACAACTCACGAAAATAAGGGCGTAACTGGGGATGTACTGCAGGGAAGCAGACAGAACGCCCACACGCACCCGAACCACACGTATTCATGGAATCGAATAGGGCAAAGCCACACACAGCGAAAGACACGCACAAGCCGAAACACGTCCGCCACACGAATGCAGGCGGTAGCGTCCCTGCGCATTACAAAAGTGGCAACATACAGCAATTGTGCCTGTGCGAGCGGGGCACGTGTATTTCGGGGTTGCGCGGGAAGTAACACATGCGAATGAGTGGGGTACGTGTATTCCGGGGGTGCGCGGGAAGTCACACACGCGATCGGGCCTGGGGGAGCGGGCTATGTGTATTTCAGGGGTTCGCGTGAACTTTTTCACGCGATCGGGCCTGGGGGAGCGGGCTACGTGTATCTCAGGGGTTCGCATGAACTTATTCACGCGATCGGGCCTGGGGGAGCGGGCTATGTGTATTTCAGGGGTTCGCGTGAACTTTTTCATGCGATCGGGCCTGGGGGAGCGGGCTACGTGTATCTCAGAGGGTTGGGGTGAACTTGTTCACACGATCGGGCCTGAGGGAGCGGGCTACGTGTATTTCAGGGGTTCGCGTGAACTTTTTCACGCGATCGGGCCTGGGGGAGCGGGCTACGTGTATCTCAGGGGTTCGCGTGAACTTATTCACGCGATCGGGCCTGGGGGAGCGGGCTACGTGTATTTCAGGGGTTCGCGTGAACTTTTTCACGCGATCGGGCCTGGGGGAGCGGGCTACGTGTATCTCAGGGGTGCGCGTGAACTTTTTCACGCGATCGGGCCTGGGGGAGCAGGCTACGCATATCTCAGGGGTGCGCGGGAAGTTCCACACGCGATTCCATCAGGGTACGTGTATTACAGGGGTGCGTGGGAATTTTCACACGCGATCTCATCAGGGTACGTGTATTACAGGGGTGCGCGGGAAGTTCCACAAGCGATTGGTGGAAATCCACGTGTGTTCTGTCATCACGTGCAATGTGGGAAACACCTGCGCGCGTCACGTCACAGACGCGCTCACGCGCTAAGGGCCTTTGGTCCAATGAAATCGCGTATGCGTGCAGACGCGCTTATGCGCTAAGGGCCTTTCCTCGAATTACACGCTGACGTGCAGATTTTTCACGTGCCAAATCACTCCGTATCAAGCTGGCCACGCGTAAGCACACGGAAGACCACGCTCCTGCCCAGAAGGCCGAACTACTGCCCCCCAGAGCCCCGAGCACGCTCCCACCTGCCATCTGCTGCTGCCTGACTGCCTGCTGCCCACGTGCACTGCCATTTGCTGCCTGCACATCAAGCAGGGGTGCTGTTGCTGTGACCACCCCTGCTGGAACCGAAGACTCCGGACTGGGATTCCATCGCTCCACAGCCCAGCCCCAGGACCCAGTTGCCCACCCACTCCTGCCTCTGGGGTTGTCATGTCGGGGCAAACACCATCTGTGACCACTGACAACCCCCGGCCAGAGAGGCAGAGGGGCACCAGCTTCAGTGCCACCGAAGTTGGTGTCCTGGTGGAGCAAGTCCTGGGGCAGTATGATGCCCTCTTCAGAAGTTCCCGCGCCGACAAGGAAGGACGGACTCGGATCTGGACTGACATCGTGACTACCATCAACGCGGTGGGGGTGGCAGTCCGCGACTTACAACATGTCAGGAAGCGCTGGGAGGACTTCAGGTCCTGGAGCCTGAACAAGGCCCGGCGCCTCTTGAAGGCAGCGGATGCCAAGGGGCGCCGGGGCCACTTGTCGGAAGAACAGATGAGGGTCCTGGAACGCATATCCCCAGCGCTCCACGTCCAGGTCCTTGAGAAGCAGACCCGTCTGGAGTCGAGCGGTGAGTGTACATGCATCCTGATTGTGAGCAGTGCGTGTGGTGATTATTCAGTAGTGTGCAGGTTGCACATCTGTTTGTATGGGGTCGAGTATGGGTGGGGGTGTACAGGACCGTGAGGCTGACACATGCGAGGGCTGTAATGTGTGAGACATGGATGGTGCTTGTGTGTGTAGGCTTGCATGCCAAATGCAGTTGTGTGGGCACACATGTTTGGATGAATGTGTATGTAAGTAGACATGTCCGTGATGTCACGCATGTATGTTGTTTTCGGCTGCATGTATCAGCACTGTGTACATGTGCATGTGTGTGTATTTGACAAGGGTGCAACAGCGATGCAACATGGATGCATGTGACAGCGGTATGTGGAAGCCTGATTGGCAGATGTGACATGGATGCCCGTCTGAACACTGCGACACTTGGCAGAGGTGTACACATGCATGCAAGTGTGGTGGTGTGTGTACATGTGTGGTGGACTTCCTGTGTTGCATGTGATGTCTGGCTCACCTTTGGCTGCTCATGCTGTTGTATGTGTATGGATGGTGGTGGCAGTTGCGAGATGGCTGTGGTATGGCTCATGTGTGCGAGTTGTAATGACATGTGTGTTGGGGATTGTGATGACATGTCTGAGGTTTGCCAATGCCACTCATGTACAACTGTCATGTGTGTATGTGTCCATTGTACAGTGCCCTGATGCCTGTGTTTTGTTTCTCCCTGTCTGCAGCGTCAACTGATGAAGAGGGTGGAGAAGGTGCTGTGGAGCACAGCGGCGGGGATCCGACTGCCAGCCGGAGACGCAAGGCCCGGCTCCCCTCCCATGTTGTCATCTCGTCGGGGAGTGAGGAGTCCGGTGCCGCGTCCCAGGCCGCAGCTGCCGGGGGGAGGTCCAAGAGGCAGAGGTTGGAGTTGGACTCCTCGGCAGCAGAAGGGGCATCTGGGACCCCACAGGGCCCAACAGGGGAAGATGGCACGGAGTCATCCAGGTTGGTGGGGGGTTTGGTGGAGGAGGAGGCCGTGCAAGCACCAGAGACGGGGTCTGGAGGTGGAGAGCCCACTGGTGCTAGTGGTGCAGTGCAGGACCAGGGACAGGAGGCAGCACAGGCTGCCACGGAGGTGCCTGTGTGAAATCCTGTCCCTGATCCTGTCCCTGCATCATCTTGCACCAGCAGGGATGCCTACGTCCAGACCCCTTTTCAGGCAGGGGATGAGCTCACGTCAACTGGCCTTCCTCTGCCTGCGGACGTGGCTATCCAGGTCCAGGTTGAGCCTGTCCTGGCTGGGGTGGCGTTACGTCAACGGGCCATGCGAGGTGACCTGCAGTCTTTTCATGAAGAGACTGCAAGTCATCTCGAATGGCTCGTTGACCACGTCAGCCTGCTGGGACAGGTCACCCAGGCCGGATTCCTCCGTCTGATGGGGCTTGCTCCGACCCCCTCCTCAACTGGACCCCCTACGCGCCAGTCATCCTCTGTGCCATCTTCCCAGTCATCAGTCACCTGGGTGCCCTGTGGAGCTGCCACTGACAGTGCGGCCAGGCTGGTGGAGGAGGCATCCCTGCCACAGTCGGGAGTCGGACGTCCAGCAGGGGTGGCCACATCAACGACTGCACCCCAGCCGGCGGAGGATGTGCAGGCAGCAGGAGGCAGTGCACGGGCAGAGGCACAGCAGCAGCAGCAACGTGGTGGGAGCCATGAAGGCTCGGGGCCTTCGACATCGGAGGGGCAGGCATCGGCCGGAGGGCAGGAGGACCCAGGACAGAGGGTGTCTTCCGTGTGGCAGCGGTTGGGCCACGCCATAGATGCGGAGCGGCAGCGGGCGGAAGAGGCACGGCTCACAATGGTCAGGGCGGAGAACTCCATGCGGAGGGCCCTGAGGCGGGCCGAGTGCCTCGAGGCAATCCGCAGGGGTTTGGAGGTGGAGACGTTGGCGGCCCTGCGGACCCTCTGGGCCATGGAGGAGGACCGCCTCCGGGACATTGAGGAGGAGTTCGATGATGCCCTGGCCCGGGACATCCACAAGTGAGCCGTGAAACTAGCCCGCTGCCCTTGTACATAGTTTCTAGGTAGTGTTAGGTTTCATTTTTGTTTTTATTTTATTTATTTAATTAGTTAGTGTAGTTAGATAGGTTTCCTTTATTTTGTTGGGATGATGGACCCTGGCATGTTCCCATGTAAATAGTTAGCAGTTGGATTGTAATTTTTTTTCACTTTTTTACCATGGAGCAATGGCTTTCTTTTTTATTTCCCATTGGATTTTGTTTTGTGGACATTGACTTTGGACAACATTACTTTGGAGTTTTATTTTTGGTTTTGCTTTTTTTAACGGACATGCTTCTTTTCATTTTTGTACATTCACGTTTCTGTTTCTTCATTTTTTATTCTATTTATGTTTCCTTTAATACATATTTTATTTGGTGAACTTCAATGTGTGGTATCTCATTGGTTTCATGCATTTCATGATATGTGTTTTGAGATTCACTGACACCCATTGGGTGTATGTGAGGGACATGTGTTTGTTTCGGAACTTGCAATTGGCGTTCTGTGATGAAATTGCAAATTATGAGTGGGTGGATGCAATACTCGGGTGGGTGTTTTGCATTTGAAGGCTGACCATAGGGACCAGGGATCTAGATTGTGATGACATGTTGGCTGGGGAACATGAGTTGGACATGGGTGGGGGCCTGCTGGCAGGTGCCCCACAGTGCTGGGGGGTGGGGGTGGTGGGAGACATGGGTGGGGGCCTAGTGGAGGCTGTCCCTGCACTGCTGGGGGGTGGGGGTGGTGTGAGACATGGGTGGGGGCCTGGTGGAGGCTGTCCCTGCACTGCTGGGGGGTGGGGGTGGTGGGAGACATGGGTGGGGGCCTGGTGGTGGGTGCCCCTGGTGGCTGGGGGGTGGGGTGGTGGGAGACATGGGTGGGGGCCTGGTGGTGGGTGCCCCTGCACTGCTGGGGGGTGGGAGTGCTGGGAGACATGGGTGGGGCCTGGTGGAGGGTGCCTCTGGTGACTGGGGGTGCAGGGGGACATTCGTTGGTGGGCAGTAGTGCAAGTTGACAAGTGGGTTGGCTGGGGGTCATGGCCATGGTGGATGGTGTGCCTGCAGGACATGTGCAGGGTAGGCCCCTGTGTTGTGAGCCACCTGCAGGGGCCGTGGAGGGTGTAGAGGGAACACCTGGCAGGACCCACACGTGCAATTCACGTGTGGTGCTCCCCGCACACCCCTGTAATACACGTACCTTGATGGAATCGCGTGTGAGACTTCCCCCGCACCCAGAAATACACGTACCCTGATGGAATTGCGTGTGGAACTTCCCGCGCACCCCTGAGATACGCGTACCCTGCTCGCACGGGCCCAATCGCGTGTGGAAATTCCCGCGCACCCCTGAAATACACGTACCCTACTGACATCGCGTGTGTAACTTCCCCTGCACCCTGAAATACACGTACCCTGCTGATGTTGCATGTGGAACTTCACGCGCACCCCTGAAATACACGTACCCTGCGGGAATCGCGTGTGTAACTTCCCCTGCACCCTGAAATACACGTACCCTGCTGATATCGCGTGTGGAACTTCACACACACCCTGAAATACACGTACCCTGATGGAATCGCGTGTGGAACTTCCCGCGCACCCCTGAGATACGCGTACCCTGCTCGCACGGGCCCAATCACGTGTGGAAATTCCCGCGCACCCCTGAAATACACGTACCCTGCTGACATCGCGTGTGTAACTTCCCCTGCACCCTGAAATACACGTACCCTGCTGATATCGCGTGTGGAACTTCAAGCGCACCCTGAAATACACGTACCCTGATGGAATCGCGTGTGGAACTTCCTGCGCACCCCTGAGATACGCGTACCCTGCTTGCACGGGCCCATTCGCGTGTGGAAATTCCCGCGCACCTCTGAAATACACGTACCATGATGAAATCGCGTGTGGAACTTCCCGCGCACCCCTGAAATACGCGTACCCTGCTCGCACGGGCCCAATTGCGTGTGGAAATTCCCGCGCACCCCTGAAATACACATACCCTACTGACATCGCGTGTGTAACTTCCCCTGCACCCTGAAATACACGTACCCTGCTGATGTTGCGTGTGGAACTTCCCGCGCAACCCTGAAATACACGTACCCTGCTGACATCGCGTGTGTAACTTCCCCTGCACCCTGAAATACACACACCCTGCTGATATCGCGTGTGGAACTTCACGCGCACCCTGAAATACACGTACCCTGATGGAATCGCGTGTGGAACTTCCCGCGCACCCCTGAGATATGCGTACCCTGCTCGCACAGGCCCATTCGCGTGTGGAAATTCCCGCGCACCCCTGAAATACGTGTACCCTGCTCGCACGGGGCCAATCGCGTGAGGTACTTCCCGCGCACCCAAGTGATACACGTAGCCCGCTTGCTGTGCTGATACAGGGTTAGCGCAGCCCTTTGCGCTGGATTGGGTATATTGATGGCTTTTCCCTGCGCGAGCGGCGTTCTTGGGGGCGTAACTGGCGCTGCTGCAGGGTCGCTGCGCCACTGTGCGCCACGGCTGGTTTTGGTGGCTGGAATCCATGAATATGCTGTGCGCGGAAATGGATTTTAGCGCACGCGGCTGGCGCAGGGATTCGCACGCGCACACTGTGCGCCAGCCGCGTGCGCCACTTGTGCGCTGAATTCTATGAATTACCCCCTAAGTGTATGAAACTCACTTGGTTTTTTAAAGCTGTATTATAGAATGTTAGGAGAAAGAAGAAATAATACTGTATTTATTTTGCAATTTTTATATGGTAAATGGCAGAAACTATATAGAAAAGCATGGAATGTATGCATTTGTGAAGGTGTGGATAATAAAGCAGAAGGATGGAATTTACAGACAGTGGTGTTATTGCAGTTGGGAGCTTTTCAATGATAGTGTCTATGTGTGTGACTGTATGAAGATGCAGGACCTTTTCCTGGCTGTGTGTAATTTTATAATACACTACTAAGTGTTTTTCCACAATTATACTGTTATTTCTCTTATCTTCTAATATTATAATTTTTTAGATAGGTGCATGTGTAAAACAAAATTTAGATAGCAGACAGGTTTGGAAGTGACAGTTGATTATAGAAGATGGGAAAAATGACAATACGTTCATTTTATAGGTTATACAGGTTAAGTAGCATTACTCTGTTTATATGCATTCATAAGAGTTATACATGTACTATGAATAAAATATGTACACCTGTAGATTGTATTCATGCATGTGGATATCCATGCAGCTGTAAGTAGAAATCTTGGAAACTTGTACAGTAGTTTTTGTAGGAGGTGCTTTCCAATCATATGATACTTGTACTCAGAGTGATCAACAGTACATTTGAAGTGCTGAACACTGATGATGGAGTTAGATGTAGATGTCTCAGATGTGATTGGTGGATGGATGTGTGACTGCTTAGCTGTATCCAATGAGGGAATGGCAGAGAGAGTGAAGTGGGAAGGGTAAGAGGGCTGCCCAAGAGTTACGCTGTCCGTGGACACCGCAGCTGTCCGCGTACAGGACGTGCCACATCTGGGGTTTTCCAGCAAATCCAGCATGGAAAGGGGACTGTAGGGATCAGCCAATCAGATGTTGAGGTTGTGGATTAGTTTTTGAAAGAGACTGAGGGGCCGATTATTGGAACAAACGTGCGCCGAAAATCGTTGCGCAAGCAGGCGCAAGCAGGCGCAAGCAGGCGCAAGCGCAAAAAAACAGGCGCACGCGTGTGATTCATGGAAGTCCCTGCGCGTGTTTTCCTCGGGATGTGCGCCAAACCCGTGCATGGCGCACACGTCACTGCAACATCCCGAAAGACGTGCGCGACGCGCACAGTGAAAGCGCACAACCTCAGCGCATACACTAGAAAGTGGGCGGAACACGGGGCGTAACGCACGGAATGGGGAACAACTCACGAAAATAAGGGCGTAACTGGGGATGTACTGCAGGGAAGCAGACAGAACGCCCACACGCACCCGAACCACACGTATTCATGGAATCGAATAGGGCAAAGCCACACACAGCGAAAGACACGCACAAGCCGAAACACGTCCGCCACACGAATGCAGGCGGTAGCGTCCCTGCGCATTACAAAAGTGGCAACATACAGCAATTGTGCCTGTGCGAGCGGGGCACGTGTATTTCGGGGTTGCGCGGGAAGTAACACATGCGAATGAGCGGGGTACGTGTATTCCGGGGGTGCGCGGGAAGTCACACACGCGATCGGGCCTGGGGGAGCGGGCTATGTGCATTTCAGGGGTTCGCGTGAACTTTTTCACGCGATCGGGCCTGGGGGAGCGGGCTACGTGTATCTCAGGGGTTCGCATGAACTTATTCACGCGATCGGGCCTGGGGGAGCGGGCTATGTGTATTTCAGGGGTTCGCGTGAACTTTTTCACGCGATCGGGCCTGGGGGAGCGGGCTACGTGTATCTCAGAGGGTTGGGGTGAACTTGTTCACACGATCGGGCCTGAGGGAGCGGGCTACGTGTATTTCAGGGGTTCGCGTGAACGTTTTCACGTGATCGGGCCTGGGGGAGCGGGCTACGTGTTTCTCAGGGGTTCGCGTGAACTTTTTCACGCGATCGGGCCTGGGGGAGCGGGCTACGTGTATCTCAGGGGTTCGCGTGAACTTTTTCACGCGATCGGGCCTGGGGGAGCGGGCTACGTGTATTTCAGGGGTTCGTTATAACTTTTTCACGCGATCGGGCCTGGGGGAGCGGGCTACGTGTATCTCAGGGGTTTGCATGAACGTTTACACGCGATCGGGCCTGGGGGAGCGGGCTACGTGTATCTCAGGGGTTCGCGTGAACTTATTCACGCGATCGGGCCTGGGGGAGCGGGCTACGTGTATTTCAGGGGTTCGCGTGAACTTTTTCACGCGATCGGGCCTGGGGGAGCGGGCTACGTGTATCTCAGGGGTGCGCGTGAACTTTTTCACGCGATCGGGCCTGGGGGAGCAGGCTACGCATATCTCAGGGGTGCGCGGGAAGTTCCACACGCGATTCCATCAGGGTACGTGTATTACAGGGGTGCGTGGGAATTTCCACACGCGATCTCATCAGGGTACGTGTATTACAGGGGTGCGCGGGAAGTTCCACAAGCGATTGGTGGAAATCCACGTGTGTTCTGTCATCACGTGCAATGTGGGAAACACCTGCGCGCGTCACGTCACAGACGCGCTCACGCGCTAAGGGCCTTTGGTCCAATGAAATCGCGTATGCGTGCAGACGCGCTTATGCGCTAAGGGCCTTTCCTCGAATTACACGCTGACGTGCAGATTTTTCACGTGCCAAATCACTCCGTATCAAGCTGGCCACGCGTAAGCACACGGAAGACCACGCTCCTGCCCAGAAGGCCGAACTACTGCCCCCCAGAGCCCCGAGCACGCTCCCACCTGCCATCTGCTGCTGCCTGACTGCCTGCTGCCCACGTGCACTGCCATTTGCTGCCTGCACATCAGCCTGGGGTGCTGTTGCTGTGACCACCCCTGCTGGAACCGAAGACTCCGGACTGGGATTCCATCGCTCCACAGCCCAGCCCCAGGACCCAGTTGCCCACCCACTCCTGCCTCTGGGGTTGTCATGTCGGGGCAAACACCATCTGTGACCACTGACAACCCCCGGCCAGAGAGGCAGAGGGGCACCAGCTTCAGTGCCACCGAAGTTGGTGTCCTGGTGGAGCAAGTCCTGGGGCAGTATGATGCCCTCTTCAGAAGTTCCCGCGCCGACAAGGAAGGACGACTCGGATCTGGACTGACATCGTGACTGCCATCAACGCGGTGGGGGTGGCAGTCCGTGACTTACAACATGTCAGGAAGCGCTGGGAGGACTTCAGGTCCTGGAGCCTGAACAAGGCCCGGCGCCTCTTGAAGGCAGCGGATGCCAAGGGGCGCCGGGGCCACTTGTCGGAAGAACAGATGAGGGTCCTGGAACGCATATCCCCAGCGCTCCACGTCCAGGTCTTTGAGAAGCAGACCCGTCTGGAGTCGAGCGGTGAGTGTACATGCATCCTGATTGTGAGCAGTGCGTGTGGTGATTATTCAGTAGTGTGCAGGTTGCACATCTGTTTGTATGGGGTCGAGTATGGGTGGGGGTGTACAGGACCGTGAGGCTGACACATGCGAGGGCTGTAATGTGTGAGACATGGATGGTGCTTGTGTGTGTAGGCTTGCATGCCAAATGCAGTTGTGTGGGCACACATGTTTGGATGAATGTGTATGTAAGTAGACATGTCCGTGATGTCACGCATGTATGTTGTTTTCGGCTGCATGTATCAGCACTGTGTACATGTGCATGTGTGTGTATTTGACAAGGGTGCAACAGCGATGCAACATGGATGCATGTGACAGCGGTATGTGGAAGCCTGATTGGCAGATGTGACATGGATGCCCGTCTGAACACTGCGACACTTGGCAGAGGTGTACACATGCATGCAAGTGTGGTGGTGTGTGTACATGTGTGGTGGAATCCTGTGTTGCATGTGATGTCTGGCTCACCTTTGGCTGCTCATGCTGTTGTATGTGTATGGATGGTGGTGGCAGTTGCGAGATGGCTGTGGTATGGCTCATGTGTGCGAGTTGTAATGACATGTGTGTTGGGGATTGTGATAACATGTCTGAGGTTTGCCAATGCCACTCATGTACAACTGTCATGTGTGTATGTGTCCATTGTACAGTGCCCTGATGCCTGTGTTTTGTTTCTCCCTGTCTGCAGCGTCAACTGATGAAGAGGGTGGAGAAGGTGCTGTGGAGCACAGCGGCGGGGATCCGACTGCCAGCCGGAGACGCAAGGCCCGGCTCCCCTCCCATGTTGTCATCTCGTCGGGGAGTGAGGAGTCCGGTGCCGCGTCCCAGGCCGCAGCTGCCGGGGGGAGGTCCAAGAGGCAGAGGTTGGAGTTGGACTCCTCGGCAGCAGAAGGGGCAGCTGGGACCCCACAGGGCCCAACAGGGGAAGATGGCACAGAGTCATCCAGGTTGGTGGGGGGTTTGGTGGAGGAGGAGGCCGTGCAAGCACCAGAGACGGGGTCTGGAGGTGGAGAGCCCACTGGTGCTAGTGGTGCAGTGCAGGACCAGGGACAGGAGGCAGCACAGGCTGCCACGGAGGTGCCTGTGTGAAATCCTGTCCCTGATCCTGTCCCTGCATCATCTTGCACCAGCAGGGATGCCTACGTCCAGACCCCTTTTCAGGCAGGGGATGAGCTCACGTCAACTGGCCTTCCTCTGCCTGCGGACGTGGCTATCCAGGTCCAGGTTGAGCCTGTCCTGGCTGGGGTGGCGTTACGTCAACGGGCCATGCGAGGTGACCTGCAGTCTTTTCATGAAGAGACTGCAAGTCATCTCGAATGGCTCGTTGACCACGTCAGCCTGCTGGGACAGGTCACCCAGGCCGGATTCCTCCGTCTGATGGGGCTTGCTCCGACCCCCTCCTCAACTGGACCCCCTACGCGCCAGTCATCCTCTGTGCCATCTTCCCAGTCATCAGTCACCTGGGTGCCCTGTGGAGCTGCCACTGACAGTGCGGCCAGGCTGGTGGAGGAGGCATCCCTGCCACAGTCGGGAGTCGGACGTCCAGCAGGGGTGGCCACATCAACGACTGCACCCCAGCCGGCGGAGGATGTGCAGGCAGCAGGAGGCAGTGCACGGGCAGAGGCACAGCAGCAGCAGCAACGTGGTGGGAGCCATGAAGGCTCGGGGCCTTCGACATCGGAGGGGCAGGCATCGGCCGGAGGGCAGGAGGACCCAGGACAGAGGGTGTCTTCCGTGTGGCAGCGGTTGGGCCACGCCATAGATGCGGAGCGGCAGCGGGCGGAAGAGGCACGGCTCACAATGGTCAGGGCGGAGAACTCCATGCGGAGGGCCCTGAGGCGGGCCGAGTGCCTCGAGGCAATCCGCAGGGTTTTGGAGGTGGAGACGTTGGCGGCCCTGCGGACCCTCTGGGCCATGGAGGAGGACCGCCTCCGGGACATTGAGGAGGAGTTCGATGATGCCCTGGCCCGGGACATCCACAAGTGAGCCGTGAAACAAGCCCGCTGCCCTTGTACATAGTTTCTAGGTAGTGTTAGGTTTCATTTTTGTTTGTATTTTATTTGGTCCTTTCGGACATTGGCCACATTTTTGTATATAGTTTATTTAATTAGTTAGTGTAGTTAGATAGGTTTCCTTTATTTTGTTGGGATGATGGACCCTGGCATGTTCCCATGTAAATAGTTAGCAGTTGGATTGTAATTTTTATTCACTTTTTTACCATGGAGCAATGGCTTTCTTTTTTATTTCCCATTGGATTTTGTTTTGTGGACATTGACTTTGGACAACATTACTTTGGAGTTTTATTTTTGGTTTTGCTTTTTTTAACGGACATGCTTCTTTTCATTTTTGTACATTCACGTTTCTGTTTCTTCATTTTTTATTCTATTTATGTTTCCTTTAATACATATTTTATTTGGTGAACTTCAATGTGTGGTATCTCATTGGTTTCATGCATTTCATGATATGTGTTTTGAGATTCACTGACACCCATTGGGTGTATGTGAGGGACATGTGTTTGTTTCGGAACTTGCAATTGGTGTTCTGTGATGAAATTGCAAATTATGAGTGGGTGGATGCAATACTCGGGTGGGTGTTTTGCATTTGGAGGCTGACCATAGGGACCAGGGATCTAGATTGTGATGACATGTTGGCTGGGGAACATGAGTTGGACATGGGTGGGGGCCTGCTGGCAGGTGCCCCACAGTGCTGGGGGGTGGGGGTGGTGGGAGACATGGGTGGGGGCCTGGTGGAGGCTGTCCCTGCACTGCTGGGGGGTGGGGGTGGTGTGAGACATGGGTGGGGGCCTGGTGGAGGCTGTCCCTGCACTGCTGGGGGGTGGGGGTGGTGGGAGACATGGGTTGGGGCCTGGTGGTGGGTGCCCCTGGTGGCTGGGGGGTGGGGTGGTGGGAGACATGGGTGGGGGCCTGGTGGTGGGTGCCCCTGCACTGCTGGGGGGTGGGAGTGCTGGGAGACATGGGTGGGGCCTGGTGGAGGGTGCCCCTGGTGACTGGGGGTGCAGGGGGACATGCGTTGGTGGGCAGTAGTGCAAGTTGACAAGTGGGTTGGCTGGGGGTCATGGCCATGGTGGATGGTGTGCCTGCAGGACATGTGCAGGGTAGGCCCCTGTGTTGTGAGCCACCTGCAGGGGCCGTGGAGGGTGTAGAGGGAACACCTGGCAGGACCCACACGTGCAATTCACGTGTAGTGCTCCCCTCGCACCCCTGTAATACACGTACCTTGATGGAATCGCGTGTGAGACTTCCCCCGCACCCCGAAATACACGTACCCTGATGGAATCGCGTGTGGAACTTCCCGCGCACCCCTGAGATACGCGTACCCTGCTCGCACGGGCCCAATCGCGTGTGGAAATTCGCGCGCACCCCTGAAATACACGTACCCTACTGACATTGTGTGTGTAACTTCCCCTGCACCCTGAAATACACGTACCCTGCTAATGTTGCATGTGGAACTTCACGCGCACCCCTGAAATACACGTACCCTGCGGGAATCGCGTGTGTAACTTCCCCTGCACCCTGAAATACACGTACCCTGCTGATATCGCGTGTGGAACTTCACACGCACCCTGAAATACACGTACCCTGATGGAATCGCGTGTGGAACTTCCCGCGCACCCCTGAGATACGCGTACCCTGCTCGCACGGGCCCAATCACGTGTGGAAATTCCCGCGCACCCCTGAAATACACGTACCCTGCTGACATCGCGTGTGTAACTTCCCCTGCACCCTGAAATACACGTACCCTGCTGATATCGCGTGTGGAACTTCACGCGCACCCTGAAATACACGTACCCTGATGGAATCGCGTGTGGAACTTCCCGCGCACCCCTGAGATATGCGTACCCTGCTCGCACGGGCCCATTCGCGTGTGGAAATTCCCGCGCACCCCTGAAATACACGTACCATGATGAAATCGCGTGTGGAACTTCCCGCGCACCCCTGAAATACGTGTACCCTGCTCGCACGGGGCCAATCGCGTGAGGTACTTCCCGCGCACCCAAGTGATACACGTAGCCCGCTTGCTGTGCTGATACAGGGTTAGCGCAGCCCTTTGCGCTGGATTGGGTATATTGATGGCTTTTCCCTGCGCGAGCGGCGTTCTTGGGGGCGTAACTGGCGCTGCTGCAGGGTCGCTGCGCCACTGTGCGCCACGGCTGGTTTTGGTGGCTGGAATCCATGAATATGCTGTGCGCGGAAATGGATTTTAGCGCACGCGGCTGGCGCAGGGATTCGCACGCGCACACTGTGCGCCAGCCGCGTGCGCCACTTGTGCGCTGAATTCTATGAATTACCCCCTAAGTGTATGAAACTCACTTGGTTTTTTAAAGCTGTATTATAGAATGTTAGGAGAAAGAAGAAATAATACTGTATTTATTTTGCAATTTTTATATTGTAAATGGCAGATACTGTATAGAAAAGCATGGAATGTATGCATTTGTGAAGGTGTGGATAATAAAGCAGAAGGATGTGATTTACAGAAAGTGGTGTTATTGCAGTTGGGAGCTTTTCAATGATAGTGTCTATGTGTGTGAGTGTATGAAGATGCAGGACCTTTTCCTGGCTGTGTGTAATTTTATAATACACTACTAAGTGTTTTTCCACAATTACACTGTTATTTCTCTTATCTTCTAATATTATAATTTTTTAGATAGGTGCATGTGTAAAACAAAATTTAGATAGCAGACAGGTTTGGAAGTGACAGTTGATTATAGAAGATGGGAAAAATGACAATACCTTCATTTTATAGGTTATACAGGTTAAGTAGCATTACTCTGTTTATATGCATTCATAAGAGTTATACATGTACTATGAATAAAATATGTACACCTGTAGTTTGTATTCATGCATGTGGATATGCATGCAGCTGTAAGTAGAAATCTTGGAAACTTGTACAGTAGTTTTTGTAGGAGGTGCTTTCCAATGATATGATACTTGTACTCAGAGTGATCAACAGTACATTTGAAGTGCTGAACACTGATGATGGAGTTAGATGTAGATGTCTCAGATGTGATTGGTGGATGGTTGTGTGACTGCTTAGCTGTATCCAATGAGGGAATGGCAGAGAGAGTGAAGTGGGAAGGGTAAGAGGGCTGCCCAAGAGTTACGCTGTCCGTGGACACCGCAGCTGTCCGCGGACAGGACGTGCCACATCTGGGGTTTTCCAGCAAATCCAGCATGGAAAGGGGACTGTAGGGATCAGCCAATCAGATGTTGAGGTTGTGGATTAGTTTTTGAAAGAGACTGAGGGGCCGATTATTGGAACAAACGTGCGCCGAAAATCGTTGCGCAAGCAGGCGCAAGCGCAAAAAAACAGGCGCACACGCACGCGTGCGATTCATGGAAGTCCCTGCGCGTGTTTTCCTCGGGATGTGCGCCAAACCCGTGCATGGCGCACACGTCACTGCAACATCCCGAAAGACGTGCGCGACGCGCACAGTGAAAGCGCACAACCTCAGCGCATACACTAGAAAGTGGGCGGAACACGGGGCGTAACGCACGGAATGGGGAACAACTCGTGAAAATAAGGGCGTAACTGGGGATGTACTGCAGGGAAGCAGACAGAACGCCCACACGCACCCGAACCACACATATTCATGGAATCGAATAGGGCAAAGCCACCCACGCACAGCGAAAGACACGCACAAGCCGAAACACGTCCGCCACACGAATGCAGGCAGTAGCGTCCCTGCGCATTACAAAAGTGGCAACATACAGCAATTGTGCCTGTGCGAGCGGGGCACGTGTATTTCGGGGTTGCGCGGGAAGTAACACATGCGAATGAGCGGGGTAGGTGTATTCCGTGGGTGCGCGGGAAGTCACACACACGATCGGGTCTGGAGGAGCGGGCTATGTGTATTTCAGGGGTTCGCGTGAACTGTTTCATGCGATCGGGCCTGGGGGAGCGGGCTACGTGTATCTTAGGGGTTCGCGTGAACTCATTCACGCGATCGGGCCTGGGGGAGCGGGCTATGTGTATTTCAGGGGTTCGCGTGAACTTTTTCATGCGATCGGGCCTGGGGGAGCGGGCTACGTGTATCCCAGGGGTGCGCGTGAACTTTTTCACGCGATCGGGCCTGGGGGAGCAGGCTACGCGTATCTCAGGGGTGCGCGGGAAGTTCCACACGTGATTCCATCAGGGTACGTGTATTACAGGGGTGCGTGGGAATTTCCACACGCAATCTCATCAGGGTATGTGTATTACAGGGGTGCACGGGAAGTTCCACACGCGATTGATGGAAATCCACGTGTGTTCTGTCATCACGTGCAATGTGGGAAACACCTGCGCGTGTCACGTCACAGACGCGCTCACGCGCTAAGGGCCTTTGGTCCAATGAAATCGCGTATGCGTGCAGACGCGCTTACGCGCTAAGGGCCTTTCCTCGAATTACACGCTGACGTGCAGATTTTTCACGTGCCAAATCACTCCGTATCAAGCTGGCCACGCGTAAGCACACGGAAGACCACGCTCCTGCCCAGAAGGCCGAACTACTGCCCCCCAGAGCCCCGAGCACGCTCCCACCTGCCATCTGCTGCTGCCTGACTGCCTGCTGCCCACGTGCACTGCCATTTGCTGCCTGCACATCAGCCAGGGGTGCTGTTGCTGTGACCACCCCTGCTGGAACCGAAGACTCCCGAATGGGATTCCATCGCTCCACAGCCCAGCCCCAGGACCCAGTTGCCCACCCACTCCTGCCTCTGGGGTTGTCATGTCGGGGCAAACACCATCTGTGACCACTGACAACCCCCGGCCAGAGAGGCAGAGGGGCACCAGCTTCAGTGCCACCGAAGTTGGTGTCCTGGTGGAGCAAGTCCTGGGGCAGTATGATGCCCTCTTCAGAAGTTCCCGCGCCGACAAGGAAGGACGGACTCGGATCTGGACTGACATCGTGACTGCCATCAACGTGGAGGGGGTGGCAGTCCGCGACTTACAACATGTCAGGAAGCGCTGGGAGGACTTCAGGTCCACGAGCCTGAACAAGGCCCGGCGCCTCTTGAAGGCAGCGGATGCCAAGGGGCGCCGGGGCCACTTGTCGGAAGAACAGATGAGGGTCCTGGAACGCATATCCCCAGCGCTCCACGTCCAGGTCCTTGAGAAGCAGACCCGTCTGGAGTCGAGCGGTGAGTGTACATGCATCCTGATTGTGAGCAGTGCGTGTGGTGATTATTCAGTAGTGTGCAGGTTACAAATCTGTTTGTATGGGGTCGAGTATGGGTGGGGGTGTACAGGGCTGTGGGGCTGACACATGCGGGGGCTGTAATGTGTGAGACATGCATGGTGCTTGTGTGTGTAGGCTTGCATGCCAAATGCAGTTGTGTGGGCACACATGTTTGGATGAATGTGTATGTAAGTAGACATGTCCGTGATGTCACGCATGTATGTTGTTTTCGGCTGCATGTATCAGCACTGTGTACATGTGCATGTGTGTGTATTTGACAAGGGTGCAACAGTGATGCAACATGGATGCATGTGACAGCGGTATGTGGAAGCCTGATTGGCAGATGTGACATGGATGCCCGTCTGAACACTGCGACACTTGGCAGAGGTGTACACATGCATGCAAGTGTGGTGGTGTGTGTACATGTGTGGTGCACTTCCTGTGTTGCATGTGATGTCTGGCTCACCTTTGGCTGCTCATGCTGTTGTATGTGTATGGATGGTGATGGCAGTTGCGATATGGCTGTGGTATGGCTCATGTGTGTGAGTTGTAATGACATGTGTGTTGGGGATTGTAATGACATGTCTGAGGTTTGCCAATGCCACTCATGTACAACTGTCATGTGTGTATGTGTCCATTGTACAGTGCCCTGATGCCTGTGTTTTGTTTCTCCCTGTCTGCAGCGTCAACTGATGAAGAGGGTGGAGAAGGTGCTGTGGAGCACAGCGGCGGTGATCCGACTGCCAGCCGGAGACGCAAGGCCCGGCTCCCCTCCCATGTTGTCATCTCGTCAGGGAGTGAGGAGTCCGGTGCCGCGTCCCAGGCCGCAGCTGCCGGGGGGAGGTCCAAGAGGCAGAGGTTGGAGTTGGACTCCTCGGCAGCAGAAGGGGCAGCTGGGACCCCACAGGGCCCAACAGGGGAAGATGGCACGGAGTCATCCAGGTTGGTGGGGGGTTTGGTGGAGGAGGAGGCCTTGCAAGCACCAGAGACGTGGTCTGGAGGTGGGGATCCCACTGGTGCTAGTGGTGCAGTGCAGGACCAGGGACAGGAGGCAGCACAGGCTGCCGCGGAGGTGCCTGTGTGCAATCCTGTCCCTGATCCTGTCCCTGCATCATCTTGCACCAGCAGGGATGCCTACGTCCAGACCCCTTTTCAGGCAGGGGATGAGCTCACGTCAACTGGCCTTCCTCTGCCTGCGGACGTGGCTATCCAGGTCCGGGTTGAGCCTGTCCTGGCTGGGGTGGCGTTACGTCAACGGGCCATGCGAGGTGACCTGCAGTCTTTTCATGAAGAGACTGCAAGTCATCTCGAATGGCTCGTTGACCACGTCAGCCTGCTGGGACAGGTCACCCAGGCCGGATTCCTCCGTCTGATGGGGCTTGCTCCGACCCCCTCCTCAACTGGACCCCCTACGCGCCAGTCATCCTCTGTGCCATCTTCCCACTCATCAGTCACCTGGGTGCCCTGTGGAGCTGCCACTGACAGTGCGGCCAGGCTGGTGGAGGAGGCATCCCTGCCACAGTCGGGAGTCGGACGTCCAGCAGGGGTGGCCACATCAACGACTGCACCCCAGCCGGCGGAGGATGTGCAGGCAGCAGGAGGCAGTGCACGGGCAGAGGCACAGCAGCAGCAGCAACGTGGTGGGAGCCATGAAGGCTCGGGGCCTTTGACATCAGAGGGGCAGGCATCGGCCGGAGGGCAGGAGGACCCAGGACAGAGGGTGTCTTCCGTGTGGCAGCGGTTGGGCCACGCCATAGATGCGGAGCGGCAGCGGGCGGAAGAGGCACGGCTCACAATGGTCAGGGCGGAGAACTCCATGCGGAGGGCCCTGAGGCGGGCCGAGTGCCTCGAGACAATCCGCAGGGGTTTGGAGGTGGAGACGTCGGCGGCCCTGCGGACCCTCGGGGCCATGGAGGAGGACCGCCTCCGGGACATTGAGGAGGAGTTCGATGATGCCCTGGCCCGGGACATCCACAAGTGAGCCGTGAAACTAGCCCGCTGCCCTTGTACATAGTTTCTAGGTAGTGTTAGGTTTCATTTTTGTTTTTATTTTATTTGGTCCTTTCGGACATTGGCCACATTTTTGTATATAGTTTATTTAATTAGTTAGTGTAGTTAGATAGGTTTCCTTTATTTTGTTGGGATGATGGACCCTGGCATGTTCCCATGTAAATAGTTAGCAGTTGGATTGTAATTTTTTTTCACTTTTTTACCATGGAGCAATGGCTTTCTTTTTTATTTCCCATTGGATTTTGTTTTGTGGACATTGACTTTGGACAACATTACTTTGGAGTTTTATTTTTGGTTTTGCTTTTTTTAACAGACATGCTTCTTTTCATTTTTGTACATTCACGTTTCTGTTTCTTCATTTTTTATTCTATTTATGTTTCCTTTAATACATATTTTATTTGGTGAACTTCAATGTGTGGTATCTCATTGGTTTCATGCATTTCATGATATGTGTTTTGAGATTCACTGACACCCATTGGGTGTATGTGAGGGAAATGTGTTTGTTTCGGAACTTGCAATTGGTGTTCTGTGATGTAATTGCAAATTATGAGTGGGTGGATGCAATACTCGGGTGAGTGTTTTGCATTTGGAGGCTGACCATAGGGACCAGGGATCTAGATTGTGATGACATGTTGGCTGGGGAACATGAGTTGGACATGGGTGGGGGCCTGCTGGCAGGTGCCCCACGGTGCTGGGCGGTGGGGGTGGCGGGAGACATGGGTGGGGGCCTGGTGGAGGCTGTCCATGCACTGCTGGGGGGTGGGGGTGGTGTGAGACATGGATGGGGGCCTGGTGGAGGCTGTCCCTGCACTGCTGGGGGGTGGGGGTGTTGGGAGACATGGGTGGGGGCCTGGTGGTGGGTGCCCCTGGTGGCTGGGGGGTGGGGTGGTGGGAGACATGGGTGGGGGCCTGGTGGTGGGTGCCCCTGCACTGCTGGGGGGTGGGAGTGCTGGTAGACATGGGTGGGGCCTGGTGGAGGGTGCCCCTGGTGACTGGGGGTGCAGGGGACATGCGTTGGTGGGCAGTAGTGCAAGTTGACATGTGGGTTGGCTGGGGGTCATGGCCATGGTGGATGGTGTGCCTGCAGGACATGTGCAGGGTAGGCCCCTGTGTTGTGAGCCACCTGCAGGGGCCGTGGAGGGTGTAGAGGGAACACCTGGCAGGACCCACACGTGCAATTCACGTGTGGTGCTCCCCGCGCACCCCTGTAATACACATACCTTGATGGAATCGCGTGTGAGACTTCCCCCGCACCCCGAAATACACGTACCCTGATGGAATCGCGTGTGGAACTTCCCGCGCACCCATGAGATACGCGTACCCTGCTCGCACGGGCCCAATCGCGTGTGGAAATTCCCGCGCACCCCTGAAATACACGTACCCTGCTGACATCGTGTGTGTAACTTCCCCTGCACCCTGAAATACACGTACCCTGCTGATGTCGCGTGTGGAACTTCACGCCACCGCTGAAATACACGTACCCTGCGGGAATCGCGTGTGTAACTTCCCCTGCACCCTGAAATACACGTACCCTGCTGATATCGCGTGTGGAACTTCACGCGCACCCCGAAATACACGTACCCTGATGGAATCGCGTGTGGAACTTCCCGCGCACCCCTGAGATACGCGTACCCTGCTCGCACGGGCCCAATCGCGTGTGGAAATTCCCGCGCACCCCTGAAATACACGTACCCTGCTGACATTGCGTGTGTAATTTCCCCTGCACCCTGAAATACACGTACCCTGCTGATATCGCGTGTGGAACTTCACGCGCACCCCGAAATACACGTACCCTGATGGAATCGCGTGTGGAACTTCCCGCGCACCCCTTAGATACGCGTACCCTGCTCACACAGGCCCATTCGCGTGTGGAAATTCCCGCGCACCCCTGAAATACACGTACCATGATGAAATCGCGTGTGGAACTTCCCGCGCACCCCTGAAATACGCGTACCCTGCTCGCACGGGGCCAATCGTGTGAGGTACTTCCCGTGCACCCCAGTGATACACGTAGCCAGCTTGCTGTGCTGGTACAGGGTTAGCGCAGCCCTTTGCGCTGGATTGGGTATATTGATGGCTTTTCCCTGCGCGAGAGGCGTTCTTGGGGGCGTAACTGGCGCTGCTGCAGGGTCGCTGCGCCACTGTGCGCCACGGCTGGTTTTGGTGGCTGGAATCCATGAATATGCTGTGCGCGGAAATGGATTTTAGCGCACGCGGCTGGCGCAGGGATTCGCACGCGCACACTGTGCGCCAGCCGCGTGCGCCACTTGTGCGCTGAATTCTATGAATTACCCCCTGAGTGTAGTGAAGATGGCAGAGGTGGAGAAAGTCAGGGTGTTGGTGCTTGGAGATATGTTTGTGCATGGTTTACAGCAGTATGCTCAATGCAGGCATGTGGCAACCAATTTTGATGTTAAAGGAGTGGAGGTGGTGTGGAGCACTCTGCCTGATTGAAATGTACAGGGAATTGTAGAACTTTGTGAAGATATGGGAAGGATGAACAGTCCCCATGTGGTAGTTATGCATTATGGTGCTTTCCTTTTGGGCTATGTCAGTGCCCCTACTTTGTTGGCAGATTTGGAACACTTGGTTCAAGCAGTAATGAACATCCTTCCAAATGCCAAAGTATTTTTTCTGGATTAGCACCTAGGGCAATATGGGGCAATAGTTCTGTTTTTTGTCCTCAGCAAAACATTGCTAGGTGTGCAATAAACCGAGGCCTGTGTGCTTTCATGCTTAGGGCTGGTATGTTTTTCTGTAATAATGAGAATATTGATTCCAGTAATGCTGTTTATTTTAAAGAAGATGGCATTTCCTTATCTTTTTTGGGAAATGGCATGCTGTTTTGGAATGTTTGGAATGAAAGGTTTTGTGAATATTTTAGTAGTAAAGTAAGAACCCCCCCCCCCAAAAAATACAAAATAACAGGTGTTTGTCAAGCATCTGCAAACCCCCTCCCCAAAAAAACACTCTTTTCAGAGCCAACTTCAAAGGGGAAATGGGGCACACTATTTAAATTTGCATTCACCACGCTCAGATTTTCGATATGTCCGTGGACATAGCGGTTGTCTGCGGACATCGCGTATTACATACAGGGATTTTGGGGTGGAGAAGCATGCAAATGAGAATGAGCAGAGCAAGGGATTGGTCAGTAAAGTTTACTGGGTATGTTGTGTAAGGAGAGAGTTTGTCAGAGAGTCTTTTTCCTGAAAGAAGAACCGTTAGCTGTGGCTGTGTGTTTCAGAAAACATATTATCTGGCTTTTGGGAGACTCATGGATACATTGGTTGGAGGTACATGCAGAACGCTGTGGAGTAGCTGCAGATCTTGGATTCCCTCATGTGGTAGTGCACTGGCATGGAGTGCGTGGAATGAAGTGGCTGGACATGGTACCTGTCTGTGCTAGTTTGGAGACAGAACATCATCCAGACATAATTATAATTCATTGTGGAGGGAACAGTTTAGGACATGCGTCTGGAATTTCTTTGCAATTTGCAATGAAAGAAGGACTTGGGAAGGTCATGGACATGTTTCCAAATTCCCAAGTAATTTTTTCTCGTATTGCGCAGAGACCAATGTGGCTGTGTTCTTCTTCATCTGGTCCACAAATGGAGAATGAGAGGCGCTATGTCAATAAGGCTTTTTGTGCCTTTCTAAGAGATGATGGCATGTCCTCTTTTCACAATGAAAATATTATGCTTCGTAGCACATACATTTTTCGCAGAGATGGAGTCCATGTTACTTATGCTGGTAATCAGATTTTTCTGAGAAATGTACAAAATGCATTGAGACCTTTTTTGGAATTAACAGCCGTCCATTTTGCAGTAGGTGTTGACTATTTCAAGTTTTTCAAACATACAAAACACCACCAAAAGGCTTTTTTCAGAGCCACCACTTCTTCCCAGAGAAAAGTGCAATGGTTTTGATAGGGCAGCAACCCAAAATTTTAGATGGCCGTGAACTGTCCGTGGACTTCTAAAAAATGTACAGGGTCCTGCTCAATTTATTTGCCACTTCTATTTTTAGACTGTGAAAGGCGCTCTGAAAAGAGCCCTTTTTGGGGAATTTTTGTTGTTTTATTTTTTTGTTTTTTTTTTTACACACAACACGCTAGGAGAGGAGGGGAAAGGAGGGAAAGGAAGAGACACCAAACACAGGGATAAGAAAGGACAGGTAGAGAGAGGAAGATGTAGGGTGGGCCTTATTTAAGTAGTGGACAGACCTTCTCATGCTCCTTGACCATAGTCTCGAAAGCACTCAGAAGACTCTCCCCCCTGCAGAGTACTGTGTCGCAGTATATACACAAAACTGTGACCCTTGAAAGGTAAGTGTCAACAGCATCATGGATGGCCGTGAGGCAGCTGGAAGGATGCGCTGTCCCACAGGAGTGTCTCTTGTGGTGACAGGAGCAGAAACAGAGGATGTGGTAGAGGAACTCAACCTACTACGTTGATCACAGGGTACAACCTTGCAAATGGCCCCACTGTGGAACGACCATAGGTGTTGCTTCATAGATATCGTACCAAAGCTGTATGAACCAACCCTACCACATTTTGCACTGGTTGCAGGTGACGTTGTTCACATGTGCTTTTGGTACGTCACTTTTGGTTGTTCGCAAGTGCTTTTGGTACACTCTGACATCTTTTTCTCTACCTGTGTTGTCCCCCAGGGATCTAACCTCTCTCCCTGGCTGTTCAACCAGTATCTGGCACTCCTTGCCCAGCGCATCGCCGCTCTCTGCCCCAACTTTCAGTGCTATGCGGATGATACCCAGCTCATTTTCAGGCTACCCTTGGCCTCCTCTCCTTCCCTCATCTCTGACTGTTTGTCTACTATCCGGCAATGGTGTGCCTCCACTGACCTCTGCCTTAATGCCAGTAAGACTGAGATCTACTCATCGGCACACCCACTCTCTCCTTCCCTGCAGCTCTCTGGCCGGCCTTTCTTGGCCCTCTTCCTGCTCCTACCTGCAAGGCAAAAAAACCTTGGGGTCATCTTCGACTCCACACTCTCCTTCTCTGCTCACATATCTGACGTCTCTAAGAAGTCACACTACCAGCTGCACCTCCTCAGAGGTATTCTTCCTTTCCTCTCCTTCCCTCAGAAGCTCACTGTCTCCAGAGCCCTGGTTCTCTCGAAGCTGAACTACTGTAACAGCCTCCATCTAAATCTGCCTGCCTCTACACTCTGCCCTCTGCAACTTATCCAGAACAGGACGGTGAGGCTTGTCCTTGGCCTCAAGCCCAGGGACCGTATCTCTCCAGGACTGAAATCTCTACACTGGCTCCCAGTGGCTGCGAGGATTAAGTTCAAAACCCTCTGCATTGTTCACAAGGCCTTCTGGGGCCTGGGGCCTAAATACCTTCAACTCTCTCTTCCTAAATATCTTCCTTCTCGAGCTCTTCGCTCATCCACCCCCAACTCCCTCAGGGTCAGCCACTTCTCCAAGCAACGATTGGGGGTAGATCTCTCTCCGCGGCAAGGGCCTCCCTCTGGAACAGCCTTCCTGCCTCCTTGAAACTTGAGGAGAACCATCTCCGGTTCCGGAAGCATCTCAAAACCTTCCTCTTTGCTTCTGCTTTCCCCCCCCCTCTCCCCTGCTAATTCTTGACTGAAACTGCACTGAATCTGCAACTGGGCCACTCTCACCGATCTCGGTCCTTGGCCCAGCCACTCTCCACTTGCACTGCCTCCCTGGCAACCCCTGCACTGTGGGACTGTCTCTGTATACCTACAGCCCCCTTCCCAGCACTTGTCTGCACTTACCTTGCACTTGCCACCAGCTGGCCCTATTATTTATCTATTATTCTACCCTGTACTGCACTTTTCCCCCTCCCTTTCCCTTTGCACTTTCCCTTCCCCCTACCCATGCACTTGCGCGATCTGAATGACACTTGGCCTAGTAGGATCGTTGTCTGTCTTCCCTTTGTTCCCCCCTCCCTGCCTCGTCGCGCCTTGAAACACTTGTGTATAGGCGCGTTACAAATACCATATCATATCATACCATTAATGGTAAATAACCGCCGCACCCAAGACTCACGGCGAGTGCTGTTAGTAGGGACTTCCACTACCTCATCCTCGTCACCCTCTTCATCCTCCTCTACATCCTCATCCTCATGCTTGTTCACCTCTTCGGGCCCTTGGGGAGGTGGTTGTGCGGGGGGTGGGGGTGGTGCTGAGGCACATGTAGCACCAGCTGGAGCAGCAAGCATGGATGCCATCAAGTCTGATGGAAAGCAGCAATAGTAGCAAAATCTGGAAGATCAGCAGGCAAAGTAGACAATGCTCTGTCAGATAGCCAGAAGCACAATGAGGATGAGCTCTGGGGTGTGGCCTTTTGTATGGGTGCAGGTGCATGCTCTGCGGACACCCGCGCTGTCTGCAGACAGATCGAACACCCAAAAAAGGCTCAAAAAGTTCCAAAAAGTATGTAGAAAGTCAGGGTCATTGTCTGGGACATGTGCAATGGTGAATTTCTGCTATAAAATACTTTGGATTATCTGAAAAAGTACTTTTAAAATGTTCTGGGACCCGGACAGTGTCCGCAATTCAGGACATATGCTCAGCGTGGGTGCGGTCACATGATGAGATCGCGAACACGTCCGTGAAGGGAACCAAATGCACATGAACGGTTGTACGCATGTGCGCTGGTGTTCTACAGATGGTGTTCGGGTCCTGAAACTAATTAAAAGTGCGACATAAGTGAGACAGACTGTTATGGACAGGCGCAATGTTCGTAGGACTTATAGGTTTGGTGCGCATGTGTGTAGATGTTCTAGAGTCAGTACGGACAGGTATAGTGTCCTTAGGACACCTCCATTTTCTTTAATTACAGATATCCCTGACCCCGCGTATGTTCTTAGAACAGTTTCACCTTGCCTGCGGACAACATAGACAGGTATAGTGTCCTTAGGACACCTCCATTTTGGTTAATTATGAACATTCCGGACCCCGCACGTGTTCTTACAACAGTTTCAACTTGCCTGTGTACAGTATGGACAGGTATAGTGTCCTTAGGACACCTCCATTTTGTTTAATTACGGCCATCCCAGACACTGCATGTGTTCTTAGAACAGTTTCACCTTGCCTGCGGACAGTACGGACAGGTATTTTGTCCTTAGGACACCTCCATTTTGGTTATTTGCGGACATTCAGGACACCGCGCGTGCTCTTAGAACAGTTTCATCTTGCCTGCGGACAGTACGGACAGGTTTAGTGTCCTTAGAACACCCCCATTTTGGATAATTACGGACATCCAGGACACCCGTGCTGTCCGCGGACATCTTAACTGCCTTTTAAAGAAAAAAGACACAAAGAACTGAATTAAAACACAGATAATATTTTTTTTGTATTATATACAGATTTAAAATTCATGAAAGAGAGTGGGAAGCAGAAACTGACGCAAATGCAGGGGAATTAGGCGTTTGGAGAGAATGGATGGGAGGGGATGCAGGGATGGAAGTCTCATCATAACGTTTTTCTTGGTGGTGAGGGTTTGGAGATCGTTGGCTGGTACATGGAGAAGGGGAACAGGTACATGTGGGACAATGATATTTAATTTTTCTTTTATGTGGTCCTGCACAAAATGTTTCAAAAGATTGAAATTTTCCATGAGCATGTCCATCTGTTGTTCCATGCGCTGCAGAGTATTTTCTAATGTCTCTTTTGGTGTATTATTTTCAATGTTTGTATGGTCTGTTAAAAAGAAATATATATGTTAAGTGCACATAAAGTAATGATTATTAATTTTGTTATATATAGAAGTGTCTACCATTAGTATCACTGTCTTCAGACATTTCCACACTTGGGAAATTTTCCTCAAGCCATTCCAAAGTACTGGACATTTCTGTGTGAATAAAATATAGATATTACTTTTAGTGTACCTAATACAGAAAGTTTAGAAATATATAAGAAAAATGAAGGTTACTTACTAGCTCCTGGTAAATTGTGTTCTTTCTGTTCTGTAGGTCTGCTGTTGCTCCTAGTTGTGCAGTTTCTTTGAGGTAGTTATGTTGGAAGCATTTCTTTTTTGTTTTGGTATATTCCATTTTAGTACATATGGTATTTAAATGGATGGTTGATGTGTTAGATATATAGGTTCCACTTCTTATTTATTATTACATATAATGTGTTTATGAGCTTCTTTTATAACTTGTGCAGTGTTTATATGGCATGATAGAACAATTTAAGATACCCCCTGAGTTTTTGGGTACTGTTGATGTTGTCCGCCCTAAGTGGGGGTTCAGTATGTTCTATGTTACATGTATATAAAGTACGGGAATCCTAGTAAACATCTATCAAATTCACAGTAAAATAAAATTTGATAAAGGGAGGTTATGATCAAGTTGCGCTATTAAAAACCTATGAAATTCAGAAAAAAACTTGGTTAAAGGGACATTATGGTTCAAAGTAAAACCGAAAATCCATGAAATTCACTAGTTATGGTAAGCTAAGCAACCGGTTTTACTTTGAACCATGACATCCTTTTAACAACATTTTTTTACTGAATTTCATAGGTTTTTAGCAGCGCAACTTAACCATAACGTCCCTTTAACAAAGTATTTTTACTGAATATATATATATATATATATATATATATATATATATATATATATATGAATCACACTGCCCGCGGTAGCGGGTGTGTAGTTATAGTTAAGTTGCTAAATCCATAGGAATACCTCTTTTTGGGTGGCTTATAACTTTGCTCCCTCTGGACGAATCCTCACCAAACTTTGCAAAGAAAGTATAAGGCCAGCTCTAAATTCTGTTGGCAGTTTGATGAGGTTTCCTCAAGGAGGGGCAAAGTTATAGGGGGTTCCCACATTTTTTTCTCACAGACTGAATGGAAAAAAACTTTGCTCACGCCCACAGCCCAAACCGCTGAACGGATTTTCATCAAATTTGTCGCAGGAGCAGCGGCTTGGTCCCGAAAAGTGCTTTTTTTAAAATTTGGTGAAAATCTGTTGGGTATTTATTTTACTGACAAAATGTAGATCCCACAAGATTAGTGATATCTGGGTCCACTCCGCAGACTCACTTCCTTGTTCACTCCGTGGACAGGACCCTGATTGGCTAGAAAGTCAACGTGATGTCTGCGGACATATAACATGGCCACCGATTGGCTGGAGGGAAGCCTGAGGTGTGTCACATTTTCCAGATGCGCCCCCCATGTTGGATCCACAGATATCTGCAGATAGAGCGGCAACGAACAGGGCTGAAACCCAATTTTGGGGAGTGTGTTGGGGGATGCGGGGCTGGAGAGGGTGGGGGAGTGAAGGATGGGTCAAATGCTGTATTTGTTTAGGTGTAAGAAGGCTGTGCTATAATTGCGGTATCCGTGGACACTGCAGCAGTCTGAAGCACAGGAGCTCGGGTGAACAGCTTATGTGGTGAATGCAAGTAGGATTCATTAGGGTGGGGGAGTGGAATGTAGATGATATGTGGATGCCATGGTCACAACCACTGCAGCATAACACAGCCATGCATGTAAACATTTTGACAGTGGCATGTTGAATAGATAGGGGGCATGTACTGAAGAGTTTGTCCACTGGCTGAAATTAGTGTAATAGTATTTGTAGACACCAATCATTGTATATTTACTGTTTGCATTGATGAAGCTGTATGCAGTTCTTTTCATGGTATTTGACAATGTAGCAGAAAGTGTTTTTTTCATTTTCTGCTATAAAAGAAAGGATCACATGTTATGGTAGGTACTTTGTAATGTGTTATTGCATTGCATAGCAGGCATTTTTGTACTTTGTGGACCCTCATAGTTAGTACTATGCTTCAAAGCAGTGTACTGTGCAATGTGCTCAGTTCCTGTGTTTGTTTGCATAATCATTGGGTCTGTGGGAAAAGGAAATCATTGCTGGTTTAAAAAATCTTTCCTACGTTTATTTGTTGTTATATGACACAGTGTTTTTTGGTCGTCTATTGTAGTAGGATGAATTGAAAAGGTGTATGGTTTTTGGTTTGGAAGTGGTGGTACTATTGTTGCAGTTATTGTTGGTGTATTCAAATTGTTTATTTGTTAGTGCCTTTTAGTAGTATTCATTTATGCATTTGGTTGTTGATCTTTTGTAAGTACTGTGGTATTGCGCAGTAATGTTGCAGAATTTTGGAGGAAGTTAGATACCTGTTGGCGTATTCTAACTGTTGATAGTTTTGAAGTTGTTGAGGGTATGCTTATACATAATAAGTGGTGCAGGGTTTCCTTAGAAAAACGTATATTGCAGTATTATGGTTGCAGTCAGCTACCAGTTGGCGTATTCTAACTGTTTAAAGTTTTTCACTTCTGCAGGTTATGTTTTCAAGCACGTATTTTCTTGTTGGTGGATGTGCATTTTCACTGGTAGATATCTGTAGCCTTATTCTACTAGTTTGTTGTTGTAAAGGTTATTGAGGACATTGTGTAGACGGTCATACTTAGATTAGTGAATACATTTTGGTTTCAAGAATATTAAGTAAGCATTTGCAAGATTTGCTCGTAATCTCTGTTTCTGAGTAATGGATGTATTATTGCATTGGACCCATCCACATTTCTTTTTTAATGTATGCAGTATAGTGACCTGCATTGGTTGTGGCTTCTGCATGGTTGATTATGCCTACTGTTCTGAAGGTTTTCTTGCCAAGTGATACTTGTCTATGTGTGAAGCCTGTTAGCTTGCAGTTGTTTTGGGTACCATCTGCATTGTAACGTAAAAGCATTACTATTACGTATTCGCTATGTGACAGTATCTGTAAGGTGGAACGATTATTGGAATTGCAAGTAGTACATAATATGCCATGGTTTACATTTTGTACGAGATGCTAAAATGGAATGAATTCACAGTTAGGTATGGATACATACACAAAGCGCTCGTTAGGGACGTGTGTGTGCATTACATGGTTGCAGAGAGTGCATGTATGTTTCCAGATTTATGAAATCTGGAAGATTTCATTTATAGGTATATTTTTGTTATCCAGTACTTTTAGTAAGTACATTAGACATTCTTGTGGATCTTCTTGTGTGTTTATAGTGAATCTCACCATTCCTGCACAGTAGTCCAATGATTTCTTTATTCCAGAAACACTATAAGTGTTGCCAGGATTATTTGTTGCACTTCTGTGAAGGACTAACATTTGCAAACACAATTGGTCTGTGCCGTTTAAGTAAATGATTGCAACAATTGGTGGCAATTGGAATAGAACATTGATTGCTACATTTGCATAGCAATTTACACCAGTTGTACTGGAAAATCTGAATGGACCAGACAGTTCTGTGTCTGAGTCATTTGATGGAAGTGCAAGTAGTTTCTTTGAAGAGGTAGTTGGCTTTGTTTGTGCAGTTGGGTATGCATTTTTTTCAGTACATCCTTCTTTGGTTATGGTAATCGATGAAGTACCAGCTGCTTTTAATGTCTTTGGGGGTACTATTGTGAGATCATGTATAAATTGAGTCTGCACTAGTTTTCTCTTAAAAAGTTTCCATTTTTGAAGAATGGGGTACATTTTGAGATGGTGTGTGTAGAGTATACATAGTTTATTCTACTCTACAATGCAATGAATATCACCGTTGACTTTATTGCATCAAAATTGACTAGACATAGTCCTTCAATTGTATGTAGGCTTGACAGTGCTACTTAACTCATGCCTTTATTAAAGACTGTGCTGCCAATATCAATCAATGCTTGATCTAGGGTTAGAACTTGTGATTTATCAATGTTGACTGCGTATGCTAGAGACAGAGAAAACTGTTCTCTGCATGCATACATGTCTTTGAAAAAGAAGGAATCAGACTGTTGAGCATCCTATCCTTTTAACTTCTGAAAGTTTATCAAAGTGAACATTGACAAACTGAATGTTGTTGTCACGTGGGTATGTTTGGAAGCCAACAACTGTACCACGTGCTCCATTAACTAATCCCTGATAGAGTTTTCCAAGGTATTAAGTCGTGCTGTGGCTTGTTGACACATGGGTAGTGTCATACAGTGCACAACAAGTTTTTCTGTGGATTAAATTTGCACTACTGGTTGCATTGCTTTTTTCAGCATTGTTTCATTGAATTGTGCGCAGCTTGCAAGAGTTGGCATCAAGGACATACAGTTTACATGTTTGAGTGCAAATTGCTCCATGACATCAGCAGCACATGTGTTATGGCCGTATAGCTCATGGATGCATCTGGTATTTAATATAGACTGTGCTTCCTTAGATAGTACACCAATCTGAATACTTTTCAAAATGTTGGTCCAGGTGAGGTCTGCAGACTGATGCATGTTTTCAGTTAGTTCTTTGTATTGGAAATGTTACAAAAGATTTACATTTCCTAAGCTGCGAACAGTTTTACAGCAAGGTTTGTCTCCTAGGATTTTAAAAATAGGCTCACCTTTCACTGGTGTTAATTGAAGAAGATCCCTGAAAACAATAACATGTTTTTCTCCAAAGAGCTCTTCGTAGTCTGTTTTAATGACCTCTTTCAATCTGAGGTGAATCAAAGCCAACATTAGGTTAGAGACCATGGCCACTTCATCTATTAGAAGCATTTTCATTTGTTTCAAAACTGCGTAGCTCCATAGTAGGTTCTGCTGAAAGTTTGTAGTAGTCTCATTTGTTTTGGTGTTCTACTGGAAGGAGTAGCAATCAGTGTAAAGTCACACCACCTATGTTGTAGGCTGCTACACCTGTGGGGGCAGTTACAATAGCTGAAAGTTTGTTGTTTATCAATTGTTGGAGGAACCTGCTGATGATTGTTATTAAGAATGTTTTGCCTGAACTGACTTGACCACTTGCATACAGCAGTATAGGTTTATAGTCTTGACAGGTACAAGTTTCAATTTCATGCAGCACACCATGTTCAATTTATTTAGTGACTTCTAGGAAAATTCTATACTGTTCATTTAATTGTGATTTGAGTATAGCAAAGTCTTCTGTGGATTGCTCATTCTGACACGTGGTGTTTTCTATTTCAATCATGGCTACTTCTGCCTCATTTGCTATGAGTGGTTGTCCAAGTGGTTCTTAGCTTCCTGTTAGAGAAGGTTGACTGCTGTCAGGAGTGTCTATAATTAGTTGTGCCTGGAGTTCTTCTTCTTGTTGGCATTCATTGTCCAACATGGTTTTGTACTGTGCACAATTTATATCTGTTATAATGCTTTCATTTGCATTGAAAGTATCTTCATAGGAGGCAGGGGTATCTGATATATCTTCTTTTCTCCATGTTTTAAACAGTTGCAGTAGGGCCATGTAATATAGCTCTTTATGTTGAGGAGCGAATAATAATAGCTTCATATGATTAATCAGCCTGCGTTTAGTAATTTTAACCAGGCTGCCCTCACAAACTTTGACTATGTATTTTTTTTCTCATATTGTTTAATATTATTTTTGTATGTGAAGATTTGGGCTATGTGGTATAGAGACATAGGGCCTCATTACGACCCTGGCGGTACGGGTTTAAACGGCGCCGTAAAAGGTGCCGACTGCATTTACCCCGTACTGCCTCATTACGAGGTCCCCTCGCGGGACCCAGGAAGCAATGCCTGGTCAAACCAGGCGTGCTTACCGGGTCCCGCGAGGGGAAGAGGGAGCAAACAACAGGCCAACTCGTAATGGCCCATTGTTTGCTCCTTCTCCCATTCCCATTCAGCCCTATGAGGGCTGAAATGGGAATGGGGAAGGACCGGGTCCGGGTCCTTGGAGGGAGGAATTACCGGGCCTTCTAAACTCGGAATGTCCCGGTAATTCCTCATTCTGAGGACCTGGACCCCGACGCGATTTCGGCGGCAGCCATGCCACCAATAGCGGCATGGCTACCGCTGAGGTTGTAATGAGGCCCATAGTTTCCAAAGCAGTGCTCCTGTTTGGGTAATATGGGTCCAGTAAGTTGTTTTTCAAAATGTCCTGGCTGTTGGGATAATGTTTGGCTATTGTTTCTATGTCTTGGTATGATTTGAGAACTCTTTTACTGGATGCTGCAGGACCAAGGCTTAGCCACACTATGTTTTCAGAATTCCCATACAACGCAGTGCCAGTTAAATGGTCTGCAGCTTCTTAGCAGCCACATTGTCTGTGGGAGAGCATTTTTATCCCGAAGCTGTACAATTTCTGTGACAGTTTTTTGTCAGATGATTTGTCATCCCAGACGTCTTTTAGCTCTGTTTTCTCTGCTTTGGTTAAGTAGGCTGTGACATATCGTGCAACTGCTTTGGAATTGTCTGCAATGTACTGCACATCTGTATTTGCATTCCATAGGAGGGCAATGATTGCATTGTAATCATTGATGTACTTTGATCCTTCTGTTCTTTTTATGCAGTATGTGTTCTTAGCTGATTTGCCTTTCACATAGTGTCTAACCGAAGACATGAAGCTATTCACTTGCCCTGTTGCTGAAATTGGTCTAGGGAAACCAAAGCGGAATTTGGTGTAGTATTTCCCTTTGTTTTTATATTTGTGTCAACAATATTTGCCACACTTGTGTCTTTGAAACTGCAAAATGTGTGCATGTAGGTTTTATGTGTAGTTTCTGAAGGGATTTTACAAGTGACATATTTGTGAATGAACTGCAAAACAGTGGCATCACTGTCCTGACCAAATTTAGGGGCATCTTTAATCCACAAAATCATGTGGATGTATGGTGCTCCTCTGGCTTGATATTCTTTTCTCCAAAAGAAACGTTCCACTTCTCCGAGGGGAGGAACTGTTTTATTAGACATGAAGTGCAGCATGGCAATAAAGCAATGATGGAAGTATCTTGATACATTTACAGGATCAAGAGACCAGAGTTCTCCTGGTGTTTTAATGTCTATATTTGATTTGTTTTCATTTGCTATGCGTAGGAAATCGCGCAAGTCTTCCCATGCGTACTCGGCACAACTTAAAATCACAAACCATGAGGGCAGGCCAAGGTTGCGTATCATACAGCGTACATCTGCGTGATGTCAGAACCAGTATTATGTTGTACCATGCATGTTTGCTAAAAGATTTGTAATACTTGACTGTAAAACTTCATCTTTTCTTGCACCTTTTGAAGTAGCTGTGTAGCAGACATATTTTGAGAATTGGAACCTGTTTTCATTGCTAGTTCACTTTCAAAGAGGAGGTGGAATATGTATTCAACATTTTGTCTGAATCCGGGGTCTTCAGAATACATTTGTAAAGAGCAGTATTCTGATGCTGTTATTTGTGTGGATCTTAAATTGTACCTTCAACCTTTTCCAGTAGGAAAAAGTAGAGGAAAGGCTTGTGCTTCTACACTTTTTTCCCATATGCTGATTGGAGATCATTTGGCTTGCCGCATTTGACATGTTTCCATTGCATCGTCTGTGGTGTCTTTGGAGTGCAGTGGGTAAATTGTATAGTGGTCTAAAATATTGGATGCTGTAGTAGGATCTTGAAGTTCAAATTGGCCAGGTCCTGAGGAGTCTTGAATTATTTTGGTGGTTTCCCTCAGGCTTTCTTCAATGTTTCTTTCTTTCTAGTATTCATTGTTGTCTTTAGGTATTGCAGGGCTCCCCTAACTTTATGTAAGTCCAGTAGTTGCTGCCAAATTCGTTTGTCTTTTGTAGGTACGCCATTTACTAGGATCATCAAAGATAGATCTATTGGCCATTGCACTCCCATAGTGTCTACATTTTCTTTGAGATCTAATGGCAAATAAACTACTTTGCCACAAATGCCTTTCAGTAATTCAGAGGGAGGCAGTTTTGCTGTTTCTGGTTGAAGGTGTATTATTGCTTGAAATGGGTGCACTGTATGGATTATAATGCTCTCATGCAAGTTAACTTGGAGTAGTTTTGGCAGTGGGAATATTTCCAAGTCATTAGTTATAGCCCATGAAGGTATGTGGTTGTTGTCAAGTTTTGCAGTGCAGTATCTGCAAAGTATTGAGGGGTTAATAATTTCGTATTTGTTTACTGCTATAAGATAGAGCTAATTGGAACCACTGGGATTCCTCATTGTCTTCTATGTTGTACATCATGTCTACAGTTTTGGTGCTCTTTTTATAAAAGATTCTGTGGCAACACACACACACACACATGGTTTGGTACTTCAGCAGATCTGCTTTTAAAGTTTTGTATTTCTTTTTTGTATGTGTGTAATAGTGGGTTGACATCTGCAAGGTTGTTGCTACTCTGTTTTAAAGGTACTGGATTTTGTAAATGGGATACACTTAAAAAATATTTGCTTTGGATGTGCTCTATTTCTTCAAGTAGTTATTTGGCTGAACTATGTAGAAGAATGTTATTTAAATGGTCCAGTGCTAAAGCAGGAATTTTTGCATAGTACAATTTATGAACGTGATTTCATACAGTTGAATGGTGAGTTGCTATCATTTTTATGTGGTGGAAGGTGCTTTTGCAAGTAGTTCCAGAAATGCAGGCTAATGAAAGTCCTCGTAGTCCTGTGTATTCGTGCACTGGACAGGAGTCTATAGTTTGTAATATTTTAATTTTTAATTTGTCTTTGCCTTTCACATACTGATTGAGGAACTGCCGTAAAGATGAGAAAGATTTCTTGCGCATGTTACACATTGATGTGCACAGCCATTTCTAGACTGTGCATAGTGGTTCGGTGGAATGGAGAGTTGATTGTAAGTTTGCTGGGGATATTTTTGTGAGCAGCATTTCTTGTTGCATAATGGTATTGTTAAACTTTCCATACCCTCATCCACTGATATGTATGGCAATTGGGTTTGTTTGCTTTTGTTTGTACGCGTCTTCATTGAAATATGGCTATGTGCTGGTGGTGTGACTCCACTCACCTGCACAGATAATTGCAAAGTTTTCTTTGTCTATAATCGGTATGTTGCAAAGTCTTTGTTGTAGTTTAGTAATCAGTTTTGTTAGTGTTTTCATTCTGTTTAAAACAAATATAAAAAATTACCTTTGGAGAAGGATTGCACTGTCGATGAGAGCTTCCAGGATTAGTTTTCTGCAGTAGGTTTTAAGGGTTGAACGTGATGTGTCCCCTGTTTTTAAAAGGTTCTGAAGGACTTTGTGGTGGTACATTTTTTGTAAAATATTTTTTTGGGTATGCTTACTTGTGGCTACGTTAAGATGTATAGGTGCAGTGTTAGCACGATTGGCAGGTGCAGTCTTCTTAATACATTTCTTTTTTTAGTTTTACTTTTTGAAAAAGGAGTCAGAGTTTCTTTCCTGCAAGCTGCTTCAGTTTTGCCTAGTGACTGTATTAGCTGTTTTGTTTTAGCTTTCTGTACAAATTCTGCTGGAGGTGGATGGCTATCTGCTCTAATTCTGCGTTGCTTTTTACGGAGTTGCTTTTTGGTAGGCATTCTTCAGTGTCTGTTGGAGAAGAAAGGAAACTGTGGTTTGGAAGGTTGTGTAATGTGTATGTTTGCACTGTGTATGAGTGTCTGGATATGATGATAAGCATATGATAGGCATATGTATAGAGGTGTGTGATTGTGGCATGAAATTAAATTATATTTAATTTATATAGTGTGCTCACACATAAGTGTTTCAGATTGTCAGCAGACAAAGACAGCTGAACAGGGGAGAACAAAACAATGATCGTAGTAGGCCTAGTGACATTAAGATTGTGCAAGTGCATGGGAATGGGAAAAAAGGGGAAAGTACATGGTAGGCGGAGGAGTGTAAAGTGTGGAACAGAAAAGTGATAGAATAAATAATAAGTTAAATAAATAAGTGAAGGTAGTGCAGCTAGTAAGTGGCAAGTGCTTGGTTAAGTGGATACTGTACAATTTGATAAATGCATAAGAAATGTGGGTGAGGGGACTGTATGGGTACAGATACAGATGCCAGTGCAAATGGTGGCCTTGAGCCAGTGTAGGAGGGTGGGAAGGTAATCAGGTACCTGGGCCCAAAGTACAGAGGGTGGCTTGCATGGTGTCTGAGAAGATAAGACAGATTAGCAGGGAAGAAGAGGGGCAAAGGCCAAAATGAAGAGCAAGGTCTTGAGGTGCTTCCAGAACCAGAAATGGTTCTCTTCAAGTTTCAAGGTGGCAGGTAGGCTTTTCTAAAGGGTGGGTCCAGCCAAAGACAGAGATTTGCCTCCATATTGTTTCTTTGAGAAATGCCTGACCCTGAGGGAGTTAGACGTAGATGAGCAAATGGGCTGTTACTACAGGTTGGGATGGCTGTAGTGGTATGTGTATGTTAATGTACTGGTGTTAAGATGGCAATACAAAGTGTGCACCTGTTGAGGTGAAATGAGTAAGAGTGAAGCAAATGATGTTGGGTTCATACAATTCTGTAGCCTAGAATACAGGAGCACTGCACTATCTGAGTAATAGGTAGAACAGTATGACACTATTGCACTTACTTTGTTGGATGTGAACAGTAGGTTTCCCCTGGGTTGTATTTTCCACTTTAGACGCCATTGGCTTTCAGGAGAGTACTCTTCACTGTAATTACAAAAGAAGGAAGTTAGTACAAATGTGTGTTAATGGCATAGTAATTGCACTTGGAGAACACATTTAAAGTTAGTGAAAGATTTCTTGGTAGGAAGAGTTAGTGGAAGAGTTAGTGTGTGTGTGTGAATGTACTATTTACTATGAAAATGGATTAGTGCAAGTTGCAGTAGGGTGAGGAAAAGGGTTAGAAAGATGTACAGATTGGAAAGTATTATGTTTATTTGTGTAGAATTCTATTATCATGCTGTTTTATTTTTCTGTGTGTGTTGTAGGCATTTTATAACAGGTGTGTTAATGGGGAAGTTGTTGTAAAAATGGCAGTAGGAATGAAGAGAATAACAGTTTGCACATTACAATGGGTGATATGGGTAAAAGAAAAGTTTAAAGTACACAGCATTGTAAGTGCCACTGGATGGTAGGAAATGGGACAAATGATAGTATGCTTGTGGAGTAGGTTATGCAGGTTAAGTGGCATGTATCCTGTCCACAGGGGTTTATAAAAGAGTTGCAAATGAAGTGTACACAATATATGCATACCTGCAGTTTGTGTTGATGGATGTAGATGTGGATAGAAATGGAAGCAGATATGTTGGGGAGTTGTAGAGTACTTTGTTCTGGAGGTGCTTTGCAATCACAGTAGACTTGTAGCCAGAGTGTTCAACCGTAGATCTAAAGTGCTGAAGTGTGATCATAGGGCTAGATGTAGAGGTCTTGGATGTGATTGCTGGATGGTTGTGCGACTGCTTATGTGTAGCCAATGACGGAGTGGTGCAGAGAGTGATGTCGAAAGGGAATAAGGGCTGCCCCTGTGTTATAGGGTCTGTGGACACTGCGGTAGTCCGCGGACAGGACGTGCCACATCCGGGGTTTCTCAGCATGCCTGGCATGGAAAGGGGACTGTGGGGATTAGCCAATCAGGTGTTGAGGTTGTGCTTTGTAGGAAGAGAGGTTGAATGTAGTGAAGATGGCAGAGGTGCAGAAAGTCAGGGTGTTGGTAGTTGAAGATCTATTTGTAAATGTTTTATAGAGTTATGCTATGTCTATAGATATGGCTGCCAATTTTGGTTTTGAAGGAGTGCAGGTTTTGTGGTCAAATGTGCCTGGCTCCAATATTCAGGCAGTGGTTGGAGTTTGTAAGAGTATGTCCATTTGGAACAGTCCAGATGTAGTAGTACTGCATTGGGGTGTTGTGCATTTAGGATATATCAGTGTTCCTACTTTGTTGAGTGCTCTGCAAAAATTGGTTCAGGCCGTGATTGTGGTTTTTCCAAGTGCCGAGGTTATTTTTTCTGAGATGCTACCTAGGGCAGCATGGGACAATTGTAATGTTTTTCATCCCCAGAAAAATGGTGCAAGGTGTTTGGTTAACAAAGACATGTCTGTTTCTTGTTTAGAGCTGGGATATTGTCTTGTAATAATGAGAATATTGATTCTGTTAATGTTAATTATTTCAAAGCAGATGGCATTTCTTTATCCATACTGGGAAATGCCATGTTATTTCGCAAAATATAAGGAATGCTTTAAAGAGGATAATGTAAAGAAATCTGGAGGAAAATAACTGAAAAAACAAAATACAAAATGAAAGGTGTTTCTTTGGAAGCACCTTTAAAAAAAGACTCTTTTCTGAGCCACCACTAAACAGAAAATCTCCTACCCTGTTCCATATTCCTGTCCCCACCCTCGTGAATTGTGCGATATGTCCACGGACACTGCGGTAGTCCGCGGATTGCACCTGCCACATCCCGGCTTTTGAGGCTGGTAATCATGGAAATGGGACTCTGGAGGCAAGGGGATTGGTCAATAAAGTTTTCTGGGTGTGGTGTGTAAGGAGAGACTGTGGCAGAAGGTCTGTTTGGTGAGAGGAGTGCAGATGGCTATGGCTATGGCTGTGGCTTTCAGGAGACATTGTGTCTGGATTTTTGGAGACTCGTGGGTACATTGGTTGCAGGTGTATGCAAAGCATTTTGGAGTGACTGCACATTTTGGATTCCATCATGTGGATGTGCACTGGTATGGCGCATTGAATGAGCTGGCTGGATTTGGTTCCTCTTTCTGCCACTTTGGTGACGCACTGTCATCCAGACATTATTATTATTATTTGTGGAGGGAAGAGTTTAGGACATGTTACTGGAATCTCACTGCAGTTTGCGATGAAGAAGGCACTTATGAAAGTCATGGACATGTTTCCAAATTCCTGAGTAATATTTTTCTCGCATTGCGCAGAGACAGACGTGGCTCGCTCTTCTTCATTTGGTCCGCAAATGGAGAAAGCAAGGTGCAATATCAATAAGGCTGTTTGTGCCTCTTTGAGAGATGTTGGCATGTCGTCCTTCCACAATGAAAATATTACATTTCGTAGCACGAACATTTTTCGCAGAGATGGAGTCAATTTTACTGATGCTGGCAATCAGCTCTTTCTGCAAATTATCCAAGATGCATTGCAGCCCTTTTTGCAAGTATAGGAAACATTTTTTCCAGTAGGTGTTGCCCTCTTCTACCCTTCCAAAAACAAACAAATATCACAAAAAGGCTCTTTTCAGAGCCACCACTTTCTCCCGGAAAAGAGTGCAATGTTTTAAGTGCCGCCCACTGCATTTCTTTTAAAAGTCTGCTGGACTACCGCGCTGTCCGCTGACTTCTCAGAATGCCCAGGGTCCTGCACCATTTCATTGGCACTTCTAATTTTAAACTGTGAAAGGGTGAAGTTTCACAGTAAAAGACCTTGGATTGCTCAAAAAAGCACTGTTCTGGTGTCCAGAGGCCCGGACACTGCTCGCGGGCACGGGCCATCGTGGAGCGTGGGTGCGGTCACATGGTGATGCCACGGACAACCGAATGGGACGAGTGTCCGTAGGACACCTTTTGAGCGGGATCGGTTGTACGCATGCGCATAGGTGTTCTACGGACAGGATTGGGCTCCCTGGATTAATTGGAAGTGTGACACATGTGCCGCAGACAGTTCCAGACAGGTGCGATGTTCGTAGGACCCCAAAAATGGGATGCACATGCATTTAGGTGACCTCCGGACAGGGCTAGGGTCCACAAACTAATTAAAGGTGTGTCACAACTTTGCGGACATGCGGACAGGTTTGGTGTTCTGCAGACACCTCCATTTTGGTTGCAGACAGCACGGACAGATTAAGTGTCTGTAGGACACCTCCATTTTGGGTATTTATGGACATTGCGGAAAGTCAAGATGTTCATAGAACCCTGGATGTGCATGTGTTCAGGGGTCCTCCGGAGAGGGCTAGGGTCCCCGAACGAATTAAAGGTGCGTCACAACTTTGCGGACAGGCTTGGTGTTCTGTGGACACCTCCATTTTGATTGCGGACAGCCTGGACGGGTTAAGTGTCCATAGGACACCTCCATTATGGTTAATTACGGACATTCCAGATAGTCACGCTGTCTGCGGACTCTGAACCGGGCTTTTAAAAAAACGCAGACACATACAGCAACAGTACACATATAACTTTATTTACATAAATATATATATACAAATTATGAAAGAGAGGGGGAAGCAGAAATGTACACATATACAGGGGTATTGGGCTTTTCTAGAGGTTGGTTGGTAGAGGGAGGAAGGGATTGGCGTTTCATCATAATGCTTTTGGTGAACGGGAATTTGTGGGGATGGTTGGCTGGGACAGGGAGAAGGGGTACAGGTGCAGGTGGGGCAGTGATATTTAATTTTCTCATGATATTTCTTTGTACAAAGTCTTTCAAATCAGCAAAAGTGTTCATTAATTCATCATTTTTTTCTTCCAAGTGCACTAGATGATTTTGCACAGTGTCTCTTTGTTTTTCTATTTGGTTTTGCAGTCGTACGTGATGTATTGTTTTAGGGACATTGCTGTTATTTTATACATGTACTGTTAAAGAAATAAAATGTGTCAGGCACATGTGAAACAATGTGTATTAATTGGTTTACTTTGGAAACTGCACTGTGGACCAATAGTATCACTGTCTTCACTCATTTCATCCCGAGGAAAATGTTCTTCAAGCCACTATAGGGTGCTGGCCATTTCCGTGAGAAAAAAAAAGAAATTATTTTTAGTGTAGCATATGAACAAAGTGCGTTGCTGTTCGAATCAATGTAGTCCACTTACCAGTTTGTTATTCCGTTGTGCTGTTAGTGCTTTGTAGATGTGCTGTTGACATTTGGTTTGCAGTTTCTGTATAAAGCAGAAGTGAGGTAATTTTGCTGGAAGCTTAGGTTATTTCTGTTTTTGGTATGTTCCATTATGTTGCATATCTTATGGAATTGCACTGTTGCTTTCTTCAGTATAGAGTTTGTAGACCTAGTTTATTTTCTTTGTAATTCAGTTACATGCTGTTCTTTCAACATGTTCAGTGTGTTTGTTGTACGCTACAAAAATGTAAGATACCCCATGAGATTTTGGACAGTGTGGATGCTGCTCGAGGTCCGCGGACAATCGCATAGTCCGTGGACACTGCACCCCTCAGTATGGAGCAAGCGGGTATGTTGTATGGTACATCTATACAAACTAAGGGTACCCTGGTAAAAACCTATGAAATTCAGTAAAAATACGTTGTTAAAGGATGTTATGGTTAAATTGCGCTACTAAAAACCCATGAAATTCAGCGAAAAAACTTTGTTAATCGGACGTTATCGTTAAGTTGCGCTACTAAAAACGATCAAATTCAATGAAAAAATTTTATTAAAGGGACGTTATGGTTCAGTTTCTCTAAGAAAAACCTATCAAATTCAGTGTCAAAAACTTTTTTAAAGGGACATTATAGTTACTTTGTACTAATAACAACCTACCCATATTATGGTTACAAGTAAAACCGAAAACCCCCAGAAATTCACCAGTTATGGTACGCTAAGGAACCGTAACTCACGCCAAACACTTATATATAGAGAGCCCCTGAAGACATTAACATGTATGAGATGCAAGGCACAACATGACAAAGAATGAACCAAAGTGCAGCCATTTTCCAAAACGCAGAGGTGGCAGCAAGTTTCAGGAGTAGCAAGGCATCAGAACTCAAAACACGGAATACACAAAAACAAATATGTTTGAGATACTCGTGCTGAGTCAAAGCAGTAGCTTACAAGCAGAGACAATGTCAGAAATCAAGAAGGGAGTAGTGGATGAATAGGATGCAAGCACGAGATAATGGTTCCCAGGTTGAAAAGCCTAGACTCCCCAGTTAATTCATTTTAATAAGAGCACAAGTATCCTTTGAAGTCCAGGTGCACGAGAACAATAATCCAAAAGGTCTAATAGAAAATAACTGACTAGTGCCATGAGTGACCACAAATAGCACAACATGCACATTAGAATTAGCCAAACTCTTACAAATATAATGAAATCCACTCTCAAACATGGTACCCTAACACGTGACCCAGATATGGAAAACACTGCCTATTCATTATGTGTCAAACCTAGATAGGACATGTATAGAACTCCCTTAGCATGAACACAGGCATCAGATCGGACACAAAAGGTTAAGTTCAAAGAAGAGGGAAGGCCTCATCACCTCAGGATATTTAGGAGTATTCTTTAATTGGAAATATGTCTGACTAAAGAATTCTCTTCTCCGACCTATGTCTCGATCAAATCTTGATGCCTTGCCAGGTGTCCAGATTGGTAAGCTAGATGCCAGCCAATGAATAGTCCCCTTGCTACACCACACATGATGGATAGCACCAACCAGTCAATTATTCCTATAATGATGTATTAGACGTAGTATCTGTGGTAGGATGGGCCCAGGGGGATCCATCAGATAGGCATCCACCAATTGTGTAACTAACCCCTATATAGCACGTATGTAGTTTGAGCCATTAACCAACCCCATTTACCCTTAGGTTTTGTAAATTAATAAGTGTAATGTGATGTCATTTCGGATGTAATTTTGCAACAAAACTGGCTTGCAATTGATGGAAAGATGAGAACTATGCAAGGAAATGCTTTTATGCTGTTCCAACTTGTATTTGTTGTTTGAATAAAGCTGGGTTTTGACGTGCGCCTGAGTCCTCCATCACTGAATATTTTTCTTGACTGATTGTTTGATTCTTGGCACCCGCTTCATGGTGGGTCGATGATTCCCGCAATAATGGAAAAATTGCTCCGAATTATAAAGTCTTCCACTTCCTCATGGGCACTCAACATGTGTCCCCCTTCCTTTTTCCAGGTCCCCTCACCCCAATCAATTTCTTTTCCCCCCCCAACCCTCTCACCATTACCCTATCACTCATTGCTTTGTATGATATACATTTCTTGCTGGGTGCATCTTGCAGCATTGCCTCAGTAATCTCGTGAGCTTCCTGCAGTCTTCCCCATATAAACCGCATTCATGGTGCACATACATACTATGAGCAGGCCCCAGACAGACAATACAATTTTGTACATGATGATGAACTCTAATCTTAGTGTCACTTTTGGGTCATGGTATATGTTTCCTCCTTACTAGAGCATCCATGTATGTGCCTCATATGTGTATGCATTGTTGTGCTTCTTGTATATTTTTTGTACTAACACATGTCCGTAGTAATTCTTGTATTGTTAGCTGTTCTAAGTTTGACATCAGTCAGGATTCTGATAGGCATGGACTTAGGATTCTACTGGCCGAACAAACCAGATAAAAAATACTCTACTTCTATGGTCCATGCTACAGCCATTGCCTATGGCCATGTGTATGTATAATAGATTGTTGTATTGACAACAAAACCTCAGTAGAAAGTTTCTGTTTCAATAAGTACATTTTGTGATCGATGGAGTAATTCATGAGGCCTCATGATTACCCTTTATATGTTGCTAGCAACACTCTAAACAGAACCCCTGGTAGGGACTTTCCATCAGGATTGATGTCATATGTGATATCATCAGTAATGTCATCTATGATGCCATTTGTGATGTTATTTTTGATGTCCTGGGGTTTAGTCTTAGCATTGCATGGCAGTGGCACCAGTTTTGGTTGCATAGATTACCATAAGCGGTGAATTTCTTTGGTTTTTGAATTTTACCTTGCAACCATAACGTTCCATTAACAAAATGTGTCAATGAATTACATAGGTTTGTATTAGTGCAACTTAAACATAACGTCCCTTTAACAAAGTGTTTTCAGTAAATTTTATGGGGTTTTATTGGTGCAGCTTAACCACAAAATTCCTTTAACAAAATGTTTTCACTGAATGTCAAAGGTTTTTATAAGTGAAAATGTTTCATGATTTTACAGTACTGTAAATAAGTTATTAATAATCCTTTTTTAACAAATATGAAATGACTATAAGCCTCCTTTAAAAAACTCATTTTTTAGAGTGCATACTGATGTGTGTCATGAATGAATTGCCTAGGGTATGAGTCTTGACCACGGCCCCAGCCCCACCAAACCACCCGCATTATCCAGTGCACCTGGCCTGCATCGTCGTCCAGTGTCCACTGTACCCCTGTAATGTATCCAAGTGGTCATGGCTTAAAGCCATGTCCGGTGTCCAAAATCCATGGGGCATGGGCTTTCGGCCATGGCGCAGGCCCCAATAAACAAACTAGAGTCAATATTTTTCCTTGCCGGGAGCCAGGCTCACTGCCCAGGCACCAACGTTATATCACTATTTTTGTAGCTAAATGTTGACACTTTGGAAAAAATAAAACACAGCACAGGTTTGCAAAAGCATTCTGTCAGGTCCTTGCTGATGCTCCTCACACACATTTGCTGCAAACCTGTCCAGCACTTCAGGCCTGCAAGCACAATTTCTTTCCCCTTTGAAGCCTATTCCGATCTAGAACATTTTGTGACCCCTCTACAATTTTGACCTCTCTTGACAAAATCCATTCATTCTTTGCACAAACATTCAAAGTTGAGTCTATAATCTTTTTGCAAAAGTTTGTGTGGATTTGTCAAATGGCAAAAAAGGTATAAGCCAGCCAAACATTTTGAGAACCCCCTCTAATTTGGCCCTCTCTTCACGTAACAGCACAAAACTTTGCAATAACATTCAACATTGGGTCCATATTTATATTGCAGAGGTCCATGGAATTTTGTTGAACAACTCCAAAGTTATAAGCTAACTGTTCTTCAGCGACAATGTAATGCACACATATGCACTGATGTCCACAAATATTTTTCAAGTTTGTGAACATCACAGCAACGTCCCTGAACATTTGAGATGTTCACGGACATCGGAAAAGACAAAACACCCAATTTTTCTCGACGTATCTCATCCCATTCTCATTACCCCTCAAATCCCCAGAGAATGTTTAATTTGTTTGATAAGTGTAATGTTGTGTTTCTGAATATGTTTTTACCATGGTGTATGTGGGCTATGGGCGCAGTTCGCGAATCCAACAAGTCATCCATTTCAAAGGTTTTTACACACCTCATGTTTCTCAATTGACGAATCTCGGCTGCGTATGATATTCCCAAACATTACGCAGCTCTCAGATTGGTCCAGATTCATCCACGGACCCCGAACCGGGAATTGAGACCACGGACCAGACGGAGATATCACTAATTCTTTTTTACCTACTTTTTGGGCATTTTAAAAAAATCTACTGGACAGATTAACACCAAATTTGCAAAAGCACGTTTTCGGGACGAGGCCGCAGCTCCTTGCACGAGTATGGTGCAAAACTGTCCAGCGGTTTGGACTGTAGCGACAAGCACAATTTATTTCCATTAATGTCTATCCGGATTTCGAACACTTTGGGACCCTGCATACAACTCCCCCCTTAATGAAACTTCCCAAAATGATTCAGAGTTGGCTGTATACTTTTTTTGCACAGTTTCGTAAAGATTCTTGGAACGGTGCCAAAGATATAAGCTGCCCAAAACCTGCTCTTCCTATGGGATGAGTAAGTAACTTAACCATCACTAAAGGGTCACTAACACAGACCCTGTAATATATATATAAAAATATTGATAACTGGTTTGCATATATGTTACTGTGATTACATCCCCACCATAAAGTTAAGGGCCCCCCTTTCAAGTGATTTTTTTTTTTTTTAAATGAAATTTTGATCACTAACACAGTCTATTTCTTGTCCCGGAATTGTAGGGAGGAATTACATAAAAGGGGGTGTTAAATTAGAGATACCCACTTAGTGAAGAACAGTTAAAACACAACAAAATATCTTAACAGGACAGTGAAGGAATCTGGGTTTAGTATGCTAGACCGTGTCTATCATTTGATTGAGAGAGAATGTGGTGTAAAGTTGAAAGAATTCAGTAGTGAGGAGATTTGTGAGGGAAGAGGAAAAGGGGAGGGAGGAGTCAGGGTAGCATGTAGAGACGTCTTCAGGTGTCACGGTAGAGGCCTTGCTGTTGTTGTACAGCTTGTAGTCTAATGCTGAGTTTCACAGTGGATGACATTCCGCCTGATTGGGACTGTGTTTCCTTGGGTGGGTACAGCACACAGGGCCGATTATAGAGCGTAATTGATCGCTGATGTGCGCGTCGGGTCTCTGTACAAGCCGAGTACCCAATGCTCCTGGTTATCTTAAGCTAGGTTTCTTGCTGTTTATCCAGTTCAGCTAATTGAAGAGCCATATCTTGAGCTGTTTCCTGAAAATCGGGCATGAACTTGCCTTTGCACTTTGTATACCACTGTAATATGTTTCCGATATTCTGTGTGATGCTTTGGTTTAGCAAGTAATACGCCCCTCCTTTGAAGTAAATGCATCTCCTTTTCTTTTTCAGTTTGCCAGGAGGCAGTCTGGGAAGCCTATCGAATATTCCTCGACCGCATCCCATACACTTCTGAGTACCAACACTGGGTTGATGCATGCCAGCATGAATCATTCTGCCTATTGGATATAGGAAAAAACTTTAGCAAGTCTCAGGAACATCTGGAACTAATTCATCGGGTGAGAACAGCCTTGTCAATTATGTTTGCTTAATAAATCAGTGCTTACAAGGTATGTTGGGTAAATAGCACCATGGCTCACAGCACTTAAAAGGGCCTTGAGAAAAGAAACTACGTGTTCTTTACCAACCCCTGCATCAACACTGATCCCCAAAATGAAGGATTCCAAAAAGTCTTGTTTGTTTAATTAAAATTGATTGTGTATTGTGACACCATTCACTACTTATGTCTTCACCATCATGCACCATGATAATCAAGGTGGCCATTACCAGATTGACATTTCTCTGCCACATGATTTACTAATTTAAATAAACCTTCACCTTTACATCATGTTGCTGCTGTTATGAGCGTTTGGATCACTGGCCCAAGTGGTGGGTGTTAAGGCGGGACATGCTGGGTCGAGGGACCACGTGGGTGGACCGTCTCCGCACACATTTTTTAAGAAGGGTAACGCCGCCCCCCTTGTTTGTTTAAGAATTTAAAAAATAAATAAATAACAACATGCTGCAGTGCGGGAGTTTCGAACACTGGACGGGAATTGAACGCTGGCCTTGCTTCTCTGAAACAGTAGGCTTAACCGCATGATCAGGCAATCACTGGTTGTAGAGCTACACACTGTCTCAAATTGACATTTGACGCACATGTTCAGGTACAAGTCCTTAGATTTAAAAGGTGCGTGCATTTTCCACTTAAGCAGCAAGGTAATATAGGCTGGCCAGATGTCCCTGTTTTGCTGGGACTGTCCCGGAATTTGGTGCTTTGTCCCCCTTTCTCAAGACTATGTTTCCATTGGAAACTGCAGTGGTCCTGGTTTTTTGTAGTAGGTCTTCATAGCTGGCAGGCAGGAATGGACAATCTCGCACAGAAGAAATGCTGCATTTTACAATTTAAGATAGTGTTCGTTTGTGATAAATTAATTACAATATGTTTTTATTTGAACAGTAACACCTAAGTAGGGTGACCAGACGCCCCGGAATTGGGCCCTCTGCGTTTTGGAAATCTGGTCACCCTACACCTAAACCCCCTTCTCCTCCAAACTCTACTGAAGTGCAGTGCTTTGACAGCCACTTTCAAGAGTTAGTCCTGCTTTTATGTTAGTTGCCCTGTCCCGTTTTTTTACTTTTTAAATATGTTCACCCAAGGTAATATGAAGATCTGTTGCCTTGGCAAAAGTTTTTAGTCGTGTGTGTGTTTTTTTTAATCATGAAAGACAAGCCTGAATGAATTTTACCCGTTTCACGTTGCTCTTCTGTGATGTCACTTCCCAATGTTCGCCAGAGTCCCCCACTTTTTTTTAGGACTTAAGCCTTGGGTGAAATTGTGTAAGGACTGCAGTCAGAGCACCATGAAAAACGCTGGTTGGAAACTGTTCCTATGGTGTGTGCGAGAGGATCCCAATCCAAAGTATTGCGGAAAATAAAATACGCCATACGTGGTTGCGCAGGGGCACACGAACTTGCGCATATGCACTTTAGATACCTGTCATCGTGGTGACTTGTTTGGAATGCACTAAGGACATATTTTCGTCCGACATCCAGTAATGCACCGGGGGCAATCCTGTTTTAATTCCAACAATGACCTTTGACCCAAAGACTGATTGTTTCGAGAACTATAACACATATCGCATGTTTGTGTTTGTATGATTTTGAGATGAGATTAAAAAGACAGTCGATGTGTTTTTAAAATGCATTTTCATCTTCATCATTGAACGGCAATGGTGCAGCACACGAGCACATGCGTTATCCCATGATGCATTATTTTGCACACGCATGTTCTCTTCTACATGATGTTCCCTTCCACAGACGCATGTCCCTCCTACTCTGGGCGTCGTTTTGTTGCATATTAAACGTTTGCTCCAAGTAGGCGTAGTTTAGAGATGTGGCGATTGCTCTCCAGTGAATCCAGCAAGTAATTTAGATATGGATCTACATACAACTGAACACCTTTCCTCCGACTTTCTCTGGAGTGAATCAGAAGGGATAGAAACATTTTATGTTATTAAAGCAGACCTTTGTCGTAGTTGTTAAACACTATTATGCCGTATTCATACAGCTCTGCAGGGGTTCCACGTCTGTGGAAGACTCCAGCACAGTGCATGCTGGGCCGGCACACCCAGCCCACACACCGCTCTGTCTAATCACATCAAAGAGACTTTGCATTGCTTTGCTACTTTAGCCTGCAGCCTCGGTGGGTAATATACTGCATTGTCAATTTAAAGATGGAACAGTATTTCCTGTTTAGTGCCTCAGATGGGATGTAAACCAAAGATGCCTCCCTCCAGTTAATGGGTGACGGTAAAATATGGGGCATGATAAAAAAAACCTTTACTGCACGCTCCCTACCTCCATGTTCACAGAGGAGAATCTTATGCACCGAAAGTGATTCCCTGTGCAGTAAAACCTTTACCAGCCAATAAAAAGCCGACCATCATAAAGTATATGAGTCCCAACCTGATCAAAAAAAAAAACAACGACGTAAGCACAAATGAGTTCCTTTTAACTGACTAATTTACATCGGTAAATGTGCTGTGATATTGCCTTTTGCGTGCTAACGGTTTGAAATGGAATAGTGCAGATAATTAGCCTTCTTATTATTAGATTTTTGGAGTTGATCAATCTTACACAAAAATTAACAAAGCCATCGCCTACAGTGTTTTAAATGTGCCTAATTTGAATGCAATACAAACTTTCTTTGTTTTTCTTTTTGCAGAGAGTAAAAGAGGGGAATTTCCAGGAAAGGTAGGTCAAGCCAGGTGAAAGTGCATGCATTGGGGGCAGTTTGGGGAAACGATATGCGCATGCGCGCTCTGCATGAATGCCAAATAACCCCAGCATCCAGAACTGGACAGGACCAAAGGGGAATTGAAGCGCAAAGGCACTTTGCATGGACCGAGCCCCATCTGATGCCAGTCAGTGGGGGTCCTCTGAACTCAAAAGAAGATCTGCATTCATGTGCGGGCCTCTGGCGCAGAGCCCTCTGCTAGCAGACCTCCTGTGTGGGGTGGACTGATGCTTTATAAAGGTTCTGCGCCTTTTCACACCACACAGGTCATGCCCCTTCAAAACCGGCACCAGGTTTTTCAAAAACAGAGGCTGACAGCATAAACTATTGCCCCCATTTCAAGGCAAGCATTACTTCCCTTAGGGGTTGAGCAGAATGCCTGGCACAGCTGCAGTGGCAGAGGACCCTGGCCATGAAAACAACCATTGGCAAAGCAAAAGGGATTGGCTCTTGTACAGATATAGGATAGTAATGTCTCAGGGGCTTGCACCGCTTCCAAGGTGTGGCCGTGTTAGAAACATTTCCCTTGTCCTTGCATGATATGCCCAAGTACTCCCACAATGTGGCACATCACATGGCAGGTATTGCTAGGATTTTGAAGACATTGCCATCACAGGCACTGAGGTTAGTGTCAGTTATTGGCATTGAAAGTAAGTTACACCAGTGCTGGTCATTGGGCCGGCTCTCTGCGGATCCGAGGTGTGTGTTGTGTTATCTGGTGTATGGAAACCGTGTGCCTGCATTTGGGTAGCCGTACCTGCTGCCGGCGTCCACTGAATTGGTCCGTGAACCTTAAAGCTCTGAAAGGGGCCCTCTGCTTGCTGTAGCTGTTTAGTCAGTCAGATCTTCTGTATAACAGCAGGATTCCCCTAGTAACCATTTAGTCTAATAGAAAGTCTATCCACAGAACCTCCTGGCAGTAGAGAGGATATCCTCGCATATCTGCTGCATGCCCTGCGATAGCTACCTCATGAATGAACCCTTGTGGTGCAATGAGATAAACTGTTGATGTGGGTTCTCCACATGCAATTAGACAGGCTGCCATTATAACCCCCTTGGCATGCTATGCAGGCGGACAAAGTAATACATTCTTGGTACAGAACGGGCCACCATAACACAGATGTCCATTCTGCTCTTAGATTGGACCTTACCTTGCTCTTTCGTGATATTCTGGGAGGTGTCGGAGTGAGGCATGGATTGATTGGAGTGCCTTGTTGTGCCAATGCCTGGGTTGAATGGAGGTGGATGTGAGAAAGGGGGGAGAAGTTAAGGATGCTGGAGGGAATAAACAGGTTTTGATGGCCTTTCTGAAGGAGAGGTAGTCTTCATTGCATCTGATGCTCCTAGGAAGAGAGTTCCAGAGAGAAGGAGCTTCGACAGAGGAGGATCCTCCAATACCAGTGGAATTGGGTGGGGGATGACAAGTAGGAGTGCAGAGAGAGACCTGGGGTTTCTGGTGAGTTGGTAGTGTATACGATTCTGTTGCAGAAATTATGGGCCTTTCTTGTGGAGGGCACTGTGTGTGATGCACAGGGCTTTGAAGGCAGCTCGATGACCGATAGGAAGCCAATGGAGCACTCTACGGGCAGGAGTGATGTGTTCTCTGGTTGACAGAGCAAGGAAGAGTCTGGTTGTGGAGTTCTGTATTCTCTGGAGTTGTCTGTGCTGATAGGTAGTGGCGCCTAGGTAGAACAAATTGGCGAAGTCTAAATGGGACAGGATGATGGCAAGAATTGCTCAGACTCTGTGAGGGTAGGATAGATAGGGACACATCCGCCTGAGGATTTAAGTGGCAGGTTCTGGACATGATGTTGATTTGGCGAGAGAGAGTTAGGTCAGAGTCCAAGGTGCATCCCCAGTTCTTGACTGAGATGGACACTGTGGGAGGGGCTTCTAGGGAAGGTGGCCAAGGGGTGGGTTGGGGAAGAGGGAGGTTTTGCCACAGATTACATTTTCAATTTCGCCAGGATTAAGAATCAGGTGGTTGGTTATCATCCAGTGATCGATTTCAGAGAGGCAGGCAGCCAGGTCAGGCCGGGGAGAAGCCTGCGTCTAAGAAATCTTGAAAATGATTTGAGTATCATCAGTATAGTTGTAGGAGGTAAGGTTGTGAGCATGACTGATTGCAGGGACGGGCTAAAGTAGCGATTGAAGAGGAGGGGAAAGGAAGCTACTTGTGGGACCTCTTTGGTGACAGTTGGGGAGGTGAAAGGAAAGAGGAGCATGATTTGAGTGCAAATGTAGAGAAAGGACAAAATCCACCGGAGAGCGGTGTTCCTGATGCCTAAGGAGTAGAGTCTATCGGTGAGGATAGTGTGGTCGGTAGTATCAAAGGCGGCAGAGAGGTCAAGGATGATGAGTGCAGTGCATCCTTCTGTGTCTGCCATTCTTTTTATGCCATCCCAGATGAAGAAGAGATAAAATTCTGTTCTGCAGAGGGGTCAGAAACCGGACTGAGCTGGGTCCCAAAGGCAGTTGGATTCTGTGTAGAGGCAAAGCTGAGAATAAGCGGTGTGGTCTAAGAGTTTGGCAATGAAGCGAGTGTTAGAGATGGGGCAACAACAGGTCACTTTGGTGTATTTGAGAACTTTGTAAACATAAACACAACCATAAACCAAGCTGGACCCTTTAATTAAGAGTTTATTAAACCCAACACCTTAATGTACTTTGCTTTGGATCAGTGCAAATGTACTAATGGTAAATATGTTAGCTTTCATGTCCAATCCTTCAAACAGAAACACCTTTACACAACCGTCAATGATTCTGTACTGCTGGTATCTGACCACTTGTCTACTTTACTGCTTTAGAGTCCTTTGAGAAATATAAAGTATCAAACAAATATTCATCTGGAAAAGAAATCTGTTGATTGTGTTGTGACAAAAGCATTACATTGACATGCAGAGTGCCATCTAATTGGCTGTCCCCTATGCCAGGGCTGCTTGTCAAGGCATCCAGAGGCTTTGCATCTGAGAGACCCTGCTGGTGTCGTGTTCTATAATTACTGCACATTTACATGCCTACTCCTACCACAGACCATGCACGGTCTCCAGCCTTAAGCTTACTTTGCCAATGCAGTACTTTGTGGTTTTACCCATTTCCATGTGTTCATTTTGCTTTAGCACAGTCGCCTTAGTTCATTTTCCAGGTACCAAGGGTTAAGCCAGAAAATGTGATTTATTAAAGGGGTGCTACTTTTGTGAGGAGTTGGGAATTGTGGTGCGAGTGATAGTATTGTTGGCAGAACACATGACATTCATTAGAGTGGTGTCAGTGCCAGAGTGCAGGATGTCATGAGAAATGTATGTGAACGAGAGAGAAATATGGTGCAGTATGCTGTCTGCCTTTCTAATAGCTTGGCCTCTTCAGTTCCTACTGTAGACATGTGTGTGTATCCTGCATTTTATATGCTTTGGCTCCTTTGGGGTTGACTCAGCCTTTCATCCTTCTGAAGCTCTGAGGTGAAATCATTCAGTGACATTACATTTGGTACTAATAAGACATATTATCGGGGTGCTTGGAAATGAGTAAGTGCGCAAGAAACAGAGATACGGAAAATGCACACTATGAAAGTGTTGTATATGTTTTACTATTGGCGGAAAATACCTTGCTAACACTTTAATATACGATCATGCAAATTGTTTTGCATACAGTATTTCCTGAATGCAGCTACAATACCTAAAAATATTCAAATTGGGACGCTTTACAAGCTAAAACATACTTTGTGTATGATATTTAAACTGTGGTAGATACAACTTTTCAAGTTACAGTACATAATGATGGCAGGAATAAAACCTCATAGAAAATATCAGTGAAGCACAATGGCTACCCCCAAACCGGGTACCGGGTCCCGGGTCCGGGTTCGGGTCCCAAAAATAGGGAATTACCGGGCCATGCTGACTTTAGTGGGCCCGGTAATTCCCATTCTTGGGACCCGGACCCGGTACATCCCCATTCCCATTTGAGCCCCCATAGGGCTCAATGGGAATGGAGAGGATGCTAACAATGGGCCTGTTAATGACGGGCCACTTCTTAGCATCCTGGTCTGCTAGCGGGTCCCACTCTGCACGTCTGGTCTGGCCAGGCGTCCAGAGCGGGACCCGCTGCAGACCTTGTGATGTGGCGGCCCGGAATGAATGGTGCCGGTCCCTTACCGGCACCGTTAATTTTGCGTCCTCGCTCGTTGTAATGAGGCCCATTGTCTTTTGTTCACAAAAGCACAGACACCAATCACATTTTCGTTGCACACCTGCGGCGAAGCTAACCAAAATGCTTTTTTTCTGCTGATCCTCGTTTTCCATTCCACTGAACTGGGAAATTTCCCCAGTATTTCTGTTTGAGTCAGATGTGTTACAAAGCCCAGTGAAATTAACTGTTTGTCCCACATCTTCATACCTCAAGCTTATCACAAGTTGATGTAAAGTGTCCAGAAGATAGCAGTTGTTGAAGCTTTAATAAATAAACCATCATCTGCAGAAGCTACAATTGCTCTATCTAGCAAAGGGACAGTAAACGGCGACAATACAAACTGTCACACACACGCACCTTACAACACAAGATAATAGTAGGAATGTGGAGAGGAGTCATATACTCCCTCCCTCTTTCTATACTCCATTTCAATCGTTTAGGCACTAGGTGGCAAAAAAATGCTACCAATAAGTGAAAACAAAAAATGGCGTGCTAGGTTTTGACTTTAGAATGATGCATTGCCTTGTTTGATCCATAGAACAACTTATTTCCTCCTAAGCCTTATTTAAATTCCTTATATCAGAAGTTGGTAAATTCAATGAGTACATTAAGATCGTTCTTTCAGATGGCAACACAGTGTAGTGTGTGTTATTCTGTGCATGTGCATTGTTTCTTTATTTAACAATGTGATTTTGTTGTATTGCTTTTAATCTAAACCAGGGAGCTGCAGTCCTCCAGATATGTTGGACTACAACTCCCATCATCCCTTGCCAGTGAGTATGCTGATAGGGCTGTAGTCCAAAGCACTGAAAAACCAAACATCGAGGTGCCCTGAGTTAAACACACAGTTAACTTTAGAACTGAAGAAAGTAATTGACAAAAACAAAATATGCCACTTTTTTATTTCACCAATCCCCTGCAGAAATGATCAAATCAACGGGTTTATTTACATAAAATAACATTCTTAACTGTCAATTGCACTGCTGAATTGTCACCTTTTAGAGTTGTTGTACCCTTCCTAACACTGGGGCAGAATAAACCACAGCTTTGAAGAAAGAGAGATGCACTCTTATTCACAGAAAGATGTCTTATAAACGTTCTCACCTCAACGGACTAGAATATCTATTGCTCGTCATTTAAACCGTCATCAAGGCTCACCTCCCCTCCTTACAAATGAATCTTTTTACCCCAATGGCTTGTTCCCTAGTACACCCAGTGCCTGAACAAATCCAACCGAGCACCCACAGACTCTAGTTCTGATCTGTCTTTTGGGTCAGTTTCACCATCATGGTGAACTGCAGGACAATTGCAAAGGAGAAATCTCTCAGGGAAAACATCTTTCCCTCCATTTAATGTCTAAGCGATACAATCAGAAAAAGCCTCATACAAAGCAGTTCTACCAGCACCATTTTACACACCATTTTGAAGTGAACAGTAATAAACACATGATTTGATAACATGCGTAATATCAGATAGTTTTGTTCAATATAGCCTCTCCATTCGACACGATTTTGCACACTGTGCCAGTCAATAGGTCTACTTCCACCCCCTCTCTCATTTGGCTCTTGCAGACATTATTTCCTCCTTGAAACTTCCTACATACATTGCATCCTATCTTCATCTGTCAGCAGGGAACTTCCCCAGAGGCTTTTACATATTACTCCATAATGACAATAGCTCTTTTACACAACGCCCCTCCCCTCTTCACTGAAATAAATCAATTAAATAACCCGACTTCACAAAAAGGCAAATCTCAATGTCTTCAGATGTTTGAAAGTAGCACCCTAACACACATCTCATGCTTTATTTATCCCATAGATACACCTCCATTTTCTTGGAACTATAGTTTACAATACAACTGCAAATCAATGTCATCCCTTCTAAATATTCACAATCAAGAATACATGACTCACTATAGTATTGAATACACCACCATATAAGTGGTCCCTGAAGCACATGATATAATAGAAACTGGCCACTTTTGCCTTCTGCTCTTCATGTACCTCTCCGTTATTATTGATAGAGCAGACTCCCTTTCATGCCTCACGACCCCTGTAACTCACACTGGGTTCCATGGGTTTGTTTGCATGGTATTTTTCTTGGAGTATGCTTAAATGGTGTACAAATACAAACCTCCTGCTCACTTTCCCTTTCATTTAAATGCACAGTCTGGAAGGGCTGCATGTCCTCCCCATTAATGTTAATCCGCACGAAGAGACCTTCGGGAGACTTCTCCATATCTAAAACATTATAATTCAGCAAATTCCAATAGCAGAACTGTACCATAAAGTCTCCAATCACATTGACATAACTTGACATAAAGACATCCTTGGTATCCTCAAACTCAACTCAGCATAGAGTTTTCCTATTCTCTAGTGACAAGTACAAGACATACCTTTAGACATGACTCAACCATCCAGTGATCAATGACTTCTCACTCTCCATTACTTCCAAAACAAAATCAAATGTGTGACAGAATGCAATCTGGTGAGGGTGTGAAAGCCATAGCTTCTTTGATTTCTATTATTATAAAACGGTGCTTGTAATTCTGCTTCTTAAACGTGAGTCTCCTAATCAGACCCACTGTTCATAAAAAGCTCCATGCCATAAGCATAGTGCATTCATGCAACTTTTCTGCAGCAGTCACTTGACATTTATTGCACCCGCTCTCTTGTGGCACAGAGCATGTTCAAAAGTGACACGTATATTCATGACAACCGGTGAGAACACAATCACCTAAAGACAGATGTAACATTTGAACTTCTGCTCCTCTGATATACAACCTGATGATTGTTGCCCTCATCAGTCTGTTGACAGGGCAATCTCTAGGAATAAACAATACCTGGTTATGGTATGGTGACTGATGAGAGCACACAATTATTAAAGCCACAGAGATTTGATATTACACCAGTTTTAACAGTGTGACCCATCTCAGTGATGTTAAGGTGATGTATATTCATGGATAGCATGGCTACCAATGAGACAATAGCCAGGATGATGTCTTCCTTTGATTCCCTTGGAGAAGGGTAACACCTCTCTCAGGCCACAGGAACTCTCACCAGGAGATCTCTTGGGAAACCTGCTTCAAAGGGGCACTCACATAACAAAAACTATCCTCACACGAGGATGGTGCACTACAGAGAGCCTTTTGAGAAAGCAGGCATGGAAAAGGAGTGGAGGTAGATAAGGCAGAGAAAGAAAGGCGGGCCTAAGAAGGCGTTCTGCAGTATTGTTTTGTTTTTGTTGGGGCTCTCTCTCCTTTCCTATCCCTTCGATTTCCTGCAAGACAGGGCACTCTAGCTATGATGTAATAAGGCAAGTGTTAATTGTAACAGCAACAGGGATTGGGCCCCTTATAGGAGGCTTGCTTTTGTTCAATTCTGAGTGACGATTTGTCTTTATGAGAAATGGGTCTCCCACTCCTTCTTGATTCATCTGTGAGCTTTCAAGAAAACACAAAGAATTCCCTTGACCACTTCAGAGTCCTCCAACAGTGAGGTGAAGCAGAATGCATCTCCTGAATATCCAATGGGAACAATCGTGGTGACTGGTGTTTGGACCAATATGTTCTCCTCTGTGAGCCATGCTCCCTAGAGTGAAAGTGCAGAACAAAAGGACTTACCCTGTCCCGGCGCCCCTAGATTGGTACTTCCAGCAACCAAAAGTTCCAAGAGCAACTGGAATCCTGTTTCAATTAATACAAAATGTTGCTTGTAATTCTGCTTTTTAAAGGTGAGTGTCCTAATCAGACTCACCGTTCATAAAAAGCTCCATGCCATAAGCATAGTGCATATATGAGACTTTGCTGCACCAGTCACTTGACATGTATAGCACCCTCTCTCTTGTGGCACAGAGCAGGTTCAATAGTGACACATATATTCATGACAACTGGTGAGAACACAGTCACCTAAAGACAGATGTAACATTTCAACTTCTGCTCCTCTGAGATAAAACAGGATGATTGTTGCCCTCATTAGTCTGTTGACAGGGCAATCTCTAGAATTAAGCAATACCTGATTATTGTATGGTGACTGATAAGAGCACACAATTATTAAAGCTACAGAGATTTGATATCACACCAGTTTCAACAGTGTGACCCATCTCTGTGACAAGCAGAACTTCGGGGGCTGGTATTGGCTCGAAAGACTTTGAACACGGTTACATCTGTCTTTAGGTGACTGTGTTCTCACCAGTTGTCATGAATATATGTGTCACTATTGAACCTGCTCTGTGCCACAAGAGAGCGGGTGCTATACATGTCAAGTGACTGGTGCAGCAAAGTCACATTCATAACTTCATACTGCTTGCCTACTTCTTTGAAGTGGCTTGATACTGCTTCACAGCAATAGCGATCTACACTGCCTGGACTCAAACACTGGGTCACTGCTGCAGATGCTTCTTTCTCGCCCCTTCTTCAAGCACTGTATCAACCCAACAGGACCTTGTGTCAACCAACTTAAAGCCATCCTGTCACATGCAGACTGAACAGAGTGGTAACATTGTCTCAGTCTGACTTGACCACCGATCTGAACCTTTTGGACCCTTCGAAATGAACCACATTGAATGTCCATTTGAAACACAAGGCAGTGAGGCGGGGAAGTCTGAACTGCTTATGAGCCACCAAGCTTTTGAGGGACCTAGGGGGATAGAGAAGGCCCAAGGGGCCAGTAGTGATCTGGAGCCCCCACTGTGGGTGCATGGATGTGAATGTGGACAGCAATAGGAACAGCTGTGTCTTCCAAGAGGTTGGGCATTGTGGTCCCAGGTCTCAGTTAGGTCTGTGTTTCAGTTAGATCCTATGTGACCAAGACGTTTGGGCTGGACTACACCTTTTGGTGTGGGAACCAGCCTGATTTGCATATGATCTTTCCCCTTTTGTAATGGCTTGGCAGGCAAAGAATGATGGTCTGAAGGGTTGCCCAGACCAATGCCAGAGGTTAAGATTAATTCAAAACCTCCCAGCCATCACCTCTTTTGAATTTGCTTTGTCACCCCGAGTGGGACGGGTATGCCCAGACGTGGTTGCCCTGCATGCTGGGCCTAGAGACCCAAGCTTCTCCTCACTGATGAGGCCCAACAAGGCTGAAACATGTCTGGGGATGCTTGTGGTCTCGTGCTGAAGGGATGTGACCAAGCAGTTTGGGCTGGACTACCCCTTTTGGGGCAGGACCAAGCCTGATTTGCATATGGTCTTTCCCCTTTGGTAATGACTTGGCAGGCGAAGAATGATGGTCTGGAGGGTTGCACAGAGCAATGCCAGAGGTTAAGATTAATTCAAAACCTTCCAGCCATTACCTCTTTTGTTTTGCTCAGTTAAGTCGTAGGCCTTGACCAGGTACAAGGGTAGTCTTGCTGGGTCAGATCCAGATGCTAGGAAGCTCCTTCTAGAGGAGAGGGGAGGAGAGGAGAGGAGGCTCGTCCCAAGAGAAGAGAAACCAATGCATTTTGTAATGTTACAAAAGCTAGAGCTCGTAGAACAGAATGAGGCCCAACACCAGACCGCCAGTAGCAGGGGAGTGTTCCCATTGGTGGCACATAACAACAGCCTTGATGCTACATCTGCAAGGACCTGGCCCAGCCGTATGAAGTGAGGAAGGATATATGACTGTTTTGAGGCATGGAAACTTACTTTCCTGCTCCCAGAAATGGAATAGGAATTGTGGGGAGCAACCCTTAAGAGCCGACCAACCACGTCTGGAACAGATATAATTATTAGATGGCATGTGAGGAAGGGCCCAATTATGCCCAAAATGAAGGTGGCCATCCTCAGGAAGTTTGGAAAGCCCCCAAATTAATACTTTAGGCATTTTAGAGAACTCAGAAAAAAGGGGACTCAAAACTTTGAGGCATTTACGCATAAGTATTTGAAGTATCTGAGTGGATGGGTCACCATGGTACATTTGAAGGGATGTATAATTTGACCACATGCAAGCATGTTCTTAAAAATTGTAAAATGGAGTATAGTAGCTATAGTGGACAAGAATATCACAGACCCTAAGGAGCTTGCAAAAGCTGCCAACAGGTATGTAAGTACTCAAGTCCAAAAGTAAATCAAAGGAGGGTAAGAAACATGTCTGCATTCTACTTCCAAGAAAGGGCTCCAAAAGAACGATGGTCCATCTTTGGACATGGATCATCAGCTCCCACAGAAAAGAGAGTGGGGTGATGGTTCCTCTAACACTGGGGCCACCACGTTCACAGAACTCAGAGGGTGCTTTCTGTGTGGAGACATGACTCATAGGAACTGAAATCCAATCTGCAGGCAGGCCCCGACAGGCTGTAGCCATTGTTTGTTTTATGTAAGAGGCAATAGTCAGCGTGGGCATCTTAGACGATGAAATCCCACAAGGTCAGGGACTAACCAGTGCTTGGTTATGCCCCAATGCCACAGGAGGTTCCTACTGGACTTGGGTCCTGGACTTGCTTTAGAATGTCACTTAAGAGTGACCAAGACAGCTGACAGGCTGTATGCACGATTTTACTGGCCACAGATGGGAGTAAAAATAGAGGAGTTTGCCTGGTCCTGTCACACTTGCCATGATTTCAATTAGTCAGGCGGGGCGGGACAACAAAGGCCCAATTAATTCAAATGCAGGTTGGGCTTCCTTTTTAAATGATAGGTATGGATGTTGTGCATCCTTTGGAACCTCAGTCCACCTTAGGGAACCGGAACAGCTTGCTTGTGGTGGATCATTCAACCGAGTACTGTGAAAAATTACCCTTGAGAAGCATCAAACCCCAAGTGGTGTTGAAGGCTCTGATGGTTATATTCTCTCCTGTGGGGTTCCCTAAGAAGTCATTTCTGACAGGGGCTCCGACTACATATCTGCATATAGGAAGGTGATGCAGGAGCAACTGAGTAGAGTCCAGACCCATTGAGCTACTGTTTAGCATACCCGGTTAGTGGGTGAGTTTGTACATATTTTTATTTATTGAGTTTTAGCCCTATAAAAAAGAAAACAATTATGACTTTTAACACATCTACAACATAATACATCTTATACATTACACAAAAGAACTCTTAGATTACGCAATCATAGAACTACTCAAAACTGTCAATAAATCAATAAGAACATACATTGTACATTTATACCAGCCCATTTAGCCCACGGGCATCTAGACGCTAATTACTAAGCAAACAGAAGTGGATCAGTGGGGGTAAGGAGAAGGAAGGAGGAGTCAGTTGAACAAAAAGGTTTTAAGGTGTTTTCTGAAGACATTGTAGGATGGTTCTCTCTGTATGTGTGGTGATAGCTTATTCCCCAGAGACTGAGCCAGACTGGGAAACCGAAGCCCCCTGCTTTGGATCGTTTGAACCTTGGTGTGACACAACGGTGGCTGTAGACGGCTCTGGTCAGTCTTACTGAAGCATGTTTTTTTTCAAGTTGTCGTCTAGGTAATCGACTGTTCTTCTGGCATCGGAAATATGGTCCCATTTGCCAATGTGAAGGGCGGCTCTACTCACGTTTTTCTGGGTTGTTTGAAGTTTGCAAAGGTTTTTTTCAGAGGTACCGCAAAGCAGGGAGTTGCAGTAGTCAAGTTTTGAGCATATGTGTGCACATGCAACTTCCAGATGGTTTGTGGTAGTGAGGAAAGGTTTGCTGGCATTGATAAGTTTAATCTCATAACCTGCTTTCGAGGCAATATGATTGACTTGGTGAGACATGGAGAGAGAGGAGTCAAGGTAGACCCCAAGGGTTTTAACCAACGGAGCGACAAGGATTTTATGTCCATCGATGATGAAGGATGTGTATTCCTGGGGGAGATTCTTCAAACACGCCAGGGGCCCGACAAGGAAAAGTTCTGTTTTTTCATCGTTCAGGCAGAGGCTGTGTGCTACATATACAAAAGAACAGGGTTAGCTCAACAAACAACAGTTATTCCCATACAAAATTACTCATAAAAAATGTACATTTTATTCACTAGATCATAAAACAAGATAACAAGAAGCCCACATCACGCCCTGATCTGCCTGCATCAGCTGCACGCAGGCACAGCAGACCCCCTTTCTGCCGCCTGTAACGTCCTCCGACATCTCGGCACACTCGCTGCCTGGCCCACCTCGGCCGGCCCCTCTAAAATGGCGGCCTAGCGCTTTTGTTTACTGTTGCCTAGCAACGCTCCCCGTTCGGCGCAAAGCACGCAGAATATCCGCCGGCAGGCGGAAGCCGGCCCCGTGAGCAAAGGCCCACGGGAGATAAGGCCCTGTTTGCCCCTGTTCGCCACGGGTCGCCTTGTTGCCGGACGCTTCACAAAGGTAATTACTAATGAGCAACTTTGAAGTCTTTGCAACCGCCATTCCTACCTCGTGACTATCTGCTCGCCATTGCTCAGAAAATGCTTTGTACCTCGCTATACGAACCACATCCTGGATCTAGTATCATATCTCTTACACTGCCTCACAGTCAGTGCCAGATGTGAATAGTGGATTCATACCTGATAGTGCCTCTGCGCACCCTATGGAAAGTACATTTAACATACCACATGTAAGTGATTGCTTTAGCATACTATGATAAGTTCATAGCGCCTATCCTAGGTTGTTCTGTCTTATTTATGATACGCCATGCCTTAGCTGTTCACTGTGGTACACTCACCTTGGCTGAACTTTACACTGCCTTGCCTATTTGCATTAACAACCTAACTTTGCACACCCCTCAGCCTGGTGTATACTGCTCTTTGCTTTAGCTAATATGCCTGATATTTGAATCTAGCTGCGCTGTATTTTGCACTGCATTCCCTGATGTGCCTGATATTTGAATCTAGCTGCGCTGTATTTTGCACTGCACTCCCTGATGTGCCTGATATTCGAACCTAGCTGCGCTGTATTTTGCACTGCATTCCCTGATGTGCCTGATATTTGAATCTAGCTGCGCTGTATTTTGACTGCATTCCCAGATGTGCCTGATATTTGAATCTAGCTGCGCTATATTCTGCATATTTGAATCTAGGGGCACTCAAACTGCTGTATATTGTGAAATGCAACCTAGTCTATCTACATCCTGCCACCTTAAAACTTGTCAATGCCTGTTAGCCTCAGTTAGCCCGCCTATACCTAGCCTTCTTAAAATACACTGAAATATCTCAATTTTGTACCTAGCCAGTCAGACGCTCCTAGCTTGACGGCACTAAGCATTCTTACATGCACCTGAATTCCAAACCGCACCTGGCTTGTTTGTCGCATCCAGGCTGCTCGCTTTTAACCAGTTAGCATGTACTCCCTAAATCTAGTGAAACAAACTATTGCTGCCAACCTTAGGATAGCTAAACTACCTCGCCTCATCACCTCCTCCATCATATTAGTAGCATTATCACTTAGCCTAGCTACTAAAGTTAGCATACTGTCCCACAGCACCAGGCCACTCCCTACCCACCACCCATACCACACCATGCCGATATCACAACAAATCATAGGACCTATAGTGAACCAATATCAGGAAGATACTATCTTACAAAGGCCTTGTAGTACCGCAGACCGAAACCTTAAACTTCGCGCACGCCTACCTAAATTGCACGAACTACCAGCTAAGAAATTTGAACAACTCAATCTCCACAAAAAAAAACACCTACTGCCGAAGCCAATTATAGAATATACCAGGAAAGATAGCAATCCCAAAAAACTCACACAAAACTGTTCCAAATCTATCACCACTGCTAGTCTCAGTAACACGAACCCCAAACCTGAAAGTCACAAACATCATCTCAAAGGTGCGCTCATTAACGCTAGGTCGCTAGTAGCACATGCAACAGAGATTTCAGACATCATTCTCGCAGACAACCTCGATTTCCTGGCTATCTCAGAATCGTGGCTTCATGATGCAGCAGGCCCTGCCCTATCATTAGCAGTTCCAGACAATTATACCATCTTACGAGCAGACAGACACACCTCTCGAGGTGGGGGCCTAGCTATCATAGCCAAGCTTAGTCTTGACATGAGAATTACCACAACCCCTATTTCGAAATCTTGCGAATGCCTTGCGGTCAAAATTGCCACCGCTAACTCCCAAACACTGAACCTCATCCTTATCTATAGACCTCCAGGTCCGACTGGAACCTTCGCCGAGGATCTGTCTACAACCATATCCAACAACCTAAAAAGCACCTCCCAAACAATAGTGCTAGGGGACTTCAACCTAGGCTATAATGACGCTGAGGATATTCAGTCCACAGCTACAGCTCTGATCCTTGAAGAACTGGGTTTCTCCCAGAAAGTTAACCTTCCCACTCATGACAAAGGCCGCATCCTAGACTGGATAGCGGAACATAACTGTGGAGTAACCATCACAGAGACTGTACCCCAGATGTGGACTGACCACCATCTATTACTATTCACAGTAGCTACGAACTCGGCCACGGCTCAGTCCCCACTTGCCCCTCCCATGCCCACGAGGAACAAAAAACTTATGACGGCGGAAAAATTGCTGCCCATCATACTACCACATCTGAACTCGCTCCCAGCGAACACGGATCCAAATGTGCTAGTTGAACAATTTAATGAAACTATCAACACAGCCCTTGACCACATAGCTCCGCTCAAGCTATGTAATAGTAAACCGAAGAAACATCTCAACTCATGGTTCACTCCTCACCTAAAAAAGCTCAGGCTAATAATCACGTTTCTGCTTCGCTAAGGTATCGACCATTGAGGTAGAAAAAGTTATCTTGGGACTTAAACCATCCAACTGTAAAGGTGATCAATGCCCTGCCCAATTAATCAAGGATGCTGCGAGAGAATTATCGCCATTCATAACCAAACTCATCAACTTATCCTTTACCACAGGCACTGTACCGAATAACCTAAAAGAGTCCTGGGTACTGCCACTCCTAAAGAAGCAAACCCTTGACCCGGCCATTCCTACCAACTTCAGGCCTATCACGACCGTGCCCTTTCTTCTAAAAATCTTAGACAAAGTGGCATACATGCAAATACAAAACTTCCTTGAATCCAACCTTTTACTTGGAACACGACAATCCAGATTCCGCCCACAGCATGGGACTGAGACAGCCCTAATCGATCTCAAGGCCCAAATAGATCAATGTAGAGACAGCGACCAAGCAGCCCTTCTCCTACTGCTAGACCTCTCAGCGGCCTTTGATTTAGTCGACCATACAGTATTATGTAGCCACCTAGACTCTGCAGCCCACTTCTCCAAAGAGGCCATAATATGGATCAAGTCTTTCCTGAGTAACAGAACTATGAGAGTCTTCTCTCCCTCAGCCTCAGCAGACCCGATCCCCATAACATGTGGGGTACCTCAGGGATCCTGTGTGTCACCCACCCTCTACAATGTATTCACAAAGCCACTCTTTGACGAAATGGATCATCTGGGTATTGCCTACACCAATTACGCAGACGATACCCAGATCCTCCTCCCGCTTTCAGGTGACTACGTCAGAGATCTGGCTTTAGTGAATAAAATCTACAGCATCGTTCAGGCATGGATGGCCACACACGGCCTATGCCTGAACGATGACAAAACTGAACTCATTATCCTAGGCACCCCGGCATACATAACCAAACTCAGCCCGGATTATGCCAATTTCATCATCGATGGGAACAACATAAAAGTAGCGAAGGAAGTGAAGACCCTAGGCTTCTACCTAGATGCCACCTTGAACTTTGCTAAACAAGTTAACTCCCTAGCCTCAGCTACCGCATACACATGCAAACTCATCAGAGCGAGCAAACAATTCCTTTCTACAGACAGCTGCATCACGCTTGCCAGAGCCCTCATACTTTCCAAACTGGATTATTGCAATGGACTATACATTGGGGCTAATAAACAGACTATTCATAAAATCCAGGTCCTCCAGAACAATGCCCTGAGAGCAGCTCTGAAGATTAGCAGAAAGGAGCATATATCCTCGGTAAGAAGAGAACATAAATGGCTATCCACACAGGATAAAATTCAACTCAAAATTGCCTCCCTCACCCACAAGTGCCTCAACAACAAAGCACCACCATACCTCAAGGATAGGCTATACCCTAGAACCTCGACCAGACCCACAAGAACAGCAAATGCTAACTTCCTACAAGTCCCGCGATTTAAACTCGCGACTATAGGAGGACAGAGCTTCCCAGTCAAGGCAGCGCAGCTGTGGAACTCACTACCCCTTGGCATCAGAGAACCCCAGCCCTTTGCGAAATTCAGGCAGAACTTGATCAATTGGCTGAGAGTAAATGACGCCTAACTAACTTCCCTGTCCTGACTGTTTCCATTGGTAAACTAACTGAAGCTCCACTGGCACCCCTATACCAGACTATCTAAATCAACTTCCTTTTGCACTGGAATGTTCCTGATACCTGTATATTACTACTGTATATATTATTGTATACTATATATTGTATGTATATTACTACTGTATATATTATTGTATACACCCGATAGTATATCCACACCTGTAAAACTGTGTTGGCTCTGGACCTAGTTCCGGCTGTGTATATATATGCCTACTATATACTGTATATTCTATGATACCCTTGTACTGTTACTACTTATTATGTACTTGTAACTAAGCTAAGCATATTCTTGTCCTGTGCGCCCTGATGCCCCAGGGTATGGCACGCCCTATAAATAATAAACTAAACTAAACTAAACTCAACATTTAAAAAACACTTACAGGAAATTGGTAGAAAAAGCACAAAAAGGACCTACTAAACCAATAATGATCATAGTTTTCTGAATATCAAGATAGATCAGATTTGGATACCCCTTTACACACTCAATACAACCAATAAGGGTAAACTCTATTTTATATATAGAAATTATTTCAGAAAAAAAAACAAGTCTTCAAATAGTCTTGGGAAAATGCCTCAACATGTTTCAGTTCTTTTCCATAGGTGTAGAACTTTCATCAGGAGGATTTCCAATTAGGTCACTTCCAAAAGCCACAGAGAATCTCATATTATGGCAACATAACCCCTCTGTGTTATACAGAAGATCTCTGTTTGTAGTGGTCAACGTCTGGACACTAAATCCATGTGCGAGCAGATTGCTACATTCATCCATGGACTAGTCTTTCCACTTTGAGAATAATCTCATCTTTTCTGGTAAGTACAGCAGCAGATGTAAAATTACTACTGGCTCAAAGAGCTAGGCTCCAACCAGGTCTCGATTCGTCCCAATCGGGTCCCACGCCAAAGTCGGTAACGCTGAATCGGAAATGCACGAGATTCCGATGCTGCTCAGGGCTTTCCCGGTGGACAACTGAGGCTGGGCTCCGGAACGACTACCCAAACTTCCTGGATTCAGCTGTGTGCTGCCATCCAGGATTGGATGGTTTCGTAGATTTCATTAATCCGAATGGTGTCTTTCAAGTGGTCGCCGGAGTGAGGGATAAGGATTTGGGTATTGTCCGTGTAGTTGGTATACAGGATACCCACGGTGTCAAAAAGGTCAAACAGTGGATTGCTGTAGACAATATACAGAGTACGAGAAACACAGGAGCCTTTAGGGACCCCTCAAGAGTTGGGTGTTGGTGTGGCAGTAGCTTCGCCTGAGAATACTCTGGAGGATCTGGTTGACAGAAAGGAGGCAATCCTGTTGGTGGCTTCAGGGGAGAAGTGTGCCACAGAGGTGAGGGTTGGGCAGTGGATCTCATGGTCAACAAGATTGAATGCAGCTGAGAGGTCGAGAAGTAGGACCAGTGATAGAAAACCCCTGCTGTTGGCATGATCAAAGTGGTTTTCTAGGTCTTCTAGGTCAAGGAGTGCTGTTTCTGACCTATGTTTAGGGTGAAAGCCTGACTGATAGGAGCCTAAGATGCGATAGTGCTCAGTATTTGGTCTGTATTTGTAGATAGGCAACTCTGTCCATGATTATGAGTGGTGCAATCCAGGATTCTTTTAGTGCGAGAGGGACGGAACAAGATGTGAAGGAAGAGTTGATAATGGCGGTGATAAGGGAGAGTATGGGCTCTGCACAGTCTTTGACCATGAAGGCAGAGAGTGTATCTCCCTTGCATCGAGATGGTTTAAGGCCAGCGATGATATTTGCAAGGTCAATGTTGCTGATGGGTTGACACTTGAAAGGTGGGATGTAATCACGGGTAAGACTGGAGACATGGCCGGCGGAGAGCTGTGAGTCTTGTTTGGCATGAATTTTCAGATTTTGGAGCTGTGTGATTTTTCCAGTAAGGGTATCTTGGATCTTGTTACACCAAGCATTGTCTTTAATGATGGAATCTGGGGGGAGATAGGGGTTTCTAGTTCACGCAGTATGATGAAAAGTTTGCAGAAGCTTGAGACTGCATTCACAATTCTTTCATTGTAGGTGGCGGCTTCAGAGCTGAGGATGAGCTGTTTATATTGGTGTGAGAGTGAGGAGAGAAAGCTCTTATTCATTGGAGTTGGGTTTTGAGCCATATGGCTTCTGCTGTTTGTTTAGCAGCCCTAGTGGAACGCAGGTCTGGGGTGAACCAGGAGTTGAGATGTGTAGGTTTCTTGGAGTTCCTGGCTTTGAGGGGTGCAAGGTGGTAGACAGCATTGAGGAGCAAAGTGTTTTACTGTTCCACCAAGACTGAGGGTTCTTGTGAGGAGGGGAATGATGCATTGATGAGAGGAGTGATGTTAGAGGTGGTCAAGTTTCGTGAGCTGTGAGCCAGGCTACCGCTGGTGGTGGTGACAGGCTTGAAAGCTTTGCTAATGGCTGGAATGGTGAAGGTGAATGTGTGGTGGTCTGACCAAGGGTATGGTTGGTTCAAAGAGATGGTAATATTAAACACTTATGGTCTAGCAACCAGTTGAGGATGTGTCCGTGAGAGTGTGTAGGTTCTTGATGATTTGGGTGCATCCAAAGGCTGCCAGGAATGTAGCTAAGGGACTGGCATCTGTATCACTGGTGTCATTGAAACCTAAGTTGAGGTCACCTAGAACTAGAAGTTGAGTTGTTGGTTTAAGGTTGGTGGTGATAAGTTGAGTGAGGTCGTCTTCAAAGGATGTGAAGGGGACAAGGGGACAGTAAATGAGGTGTAAAGAGAGTGTGTTATTTTGGGAACATTTGATTTTGGCTGACAACAATTCACAGTTAGGAATCATAGTTGACGGAGATGCATATATTGGGAGAAATTCTTTGTATATTAGGGCCACTCCACCGCCTTTCCTTTCTTTGCCTGTTACAGTGGAGAATGATGTAACCTGAAGGGATGGCAATGGAGAGGGTTGGCCCAGCCGAGGGGGAGAGCCAGGTCTCGGTAAGGGCAAGGATGGCAAGGTTGTTTGTAGTGATGATGTCCAGGATTTCATGGGGATGCTCAGTGATGGATCTAGTGATCTTAGCAAGCCCCGTCCACATGGTGCCTTCCTGCTTGCCGCTCTTTTTCCCTACTTAAGTAGCCCTCCAGCCTCTTTTCCTTTGCAGATGGGGACCAGGTGCAAGTGGATCTGGGTCACCTGGCCTAAGCCCTGCCCACCTGGTGCCTTCCTGCCTGCCGCTCTTTTTCACCACTTAGCAAGCCCCACCCACCTGGTGCCTTCCTGCTTGCCGCTCTTTTCCCCTACTTAAGGAGCCCTCCAGCCTATTTTGCTTTGCAGATTGGGAGCAGGTGCAAGTGGATCTAGGTCACCTGGTCTAAACCTGCCCACCTGGTGCCTTCCTGCGTGCCGCTCTTTTTCACCACTTAGCAAGCCCCGCACACCTGGTGCCTTCCTGCTTGCCGATCTTTTTCACCATTTAGCAAGCCCCGCCCACCTGGTGCCTTTCTGCTTGCCGCTCTATTTCCCTACTTAAGGTGGCCTCCAGGCTCTTTTCCTTTGCAGATGGGGAGCAGGTGCAAGTTGATCTAGGTCACCTGGCCTAAGCCCCGCCCACCTTCTTAGCTCTGCCTCTTGCTTCCTGCTCTTAACTATTAGATCAAGGGCAATTCTCTCCCGGGCGTCTAAAGCGAAGGGCAGATGAAGAAAAGGGCAATTCCTGTTTGGAACTGTTCGGACCAGGAGGACCCCGGCCCCGACCCCCTGCTCAGACAGAAGGTAAGCATGCACCAACATTTGTTACTCCCTCTGTCTCCATAGGCCAGCCCCAACCCCTCTGGTCCCCCCGTGATGTTCCCTTGTGCCCCCACCATTCTCGCACACAGGTGTTACCTGTTCTGCTTGATTGTTCTATACTGCCCCCCCCAGCCTACTTCTGCAGGAGTCTGTACTGATAAATTCTGGTTTCACCATCACAGTCTTGTGCCAATGCTGTAATTGACTTTTATGGACTTCATTCATTCATGGTGCGTCACCCTTTCTCAACTCTCATGCTGGACTTCCTTTGTATCTTGTACTCATGGTGGCCCTGAATCATGCTTTTCCCATCTTCATCTTGTATCCTGGCTTGCAACATTATGTGTTACTACTGACTTCTGCAATAGTATTCACTCTCCCCTCTTGCTTCTCCACTCTTTTGACTGCTAACACTCTGTACTCACCTCCTTTCCCTTCTCCCTTTTCCTATCTCCTCCCCTTACTTTCTTCTATGCACTTACTCTATCAGAATTTTCCCTGGACCTAGTTTGATAGCAACCTCGTCTGTCTCCTCCCCACTCCTCTTACTGTTTTTTTCTTCCCCACTCCCCCCTCCAGCACTATCTGAAATGTCATCAGGCCTAGTATGATAGTTGCTTCTTTTGTTCCTCCCCTTCCTTTCTGCACCCCTTCCCTCACCTTTTGTTTTCTCCGGCTCTACCAGAAATGTTGTCAGGCCTAGTACAGTAGTCGCCTGTCTGTTTCCATTTCCTTCCCTCTCTCCCCCCCCCTTCCTTATCTATGTGTTAGCTCTTGCACTATCTGAAATGTCGTCAGGCCGAGTACGATAGTTAATTTCACATCCTTACTGTTCATGGCCTGTAAGAATGTAATTGTATTTTCCCTTGTTCCCTCCTTTGACATGAAGCGCTTTGAAACACATTGTGTATGGGTGCTATATAAATAAAATATCATATCATAATGCAGAGGCAAACTTTGTAACCGTGTAGTGGCAGAAATGGAGTTTCTGGTAAGTGGTTGCATGGGGAGGCGTTTCTATGTGGGGGTCTGATGTTGGTTGCGCCTAGCGTGATGAGTGAGAGCAGGTCAGCATGTGGAGCGGGTTTGCGAGGGAAAGTGGTTCTGTATCTCAGGTTGGTGTTCCGGACACTGATAGCAGGTGGGTGTGAGTGTAAGTGTGGTAAGACAGATGGCATCTTCTGGGCAGGCCTAGGGTTATGGCTAGGAGTTAGATGGTGCAGAGTATGGGATGGGGGTTGTGTTGTATGAAGAGTGGCGTAGGTAGATTGGAGCTTGGGGTGCTTTGTATGGGTGGGTTGTTTCTTAGCAATTTTGAGGAATAGCTGGGTATTAGTTACGGTAGGTGTAGGTTGGAATGAGGCCCCTAGGCATTTGACATGCCATGTGTTGTCCATGGTATTCTGTGGGTTGGCAGTTGTAATGCATGTGGGCCTGGCCGTGGGAGCAAAGGTAGGCCTGAGAGGCAAGGCAAGGGTTGTCTTTGTGTGTGGCCTGTTGGGTATGGTCATAGTCAAAGCGGCAGCAGTGCTGGGTGGTGCCAGTTTCAGAGTGGCAGAGTGGGTCGTTGTGGGTACTGCAAGTGGGGGGAAAGGCTTGCTGGTTTCTTAACATGTGGGCTTATTTCCGATAAAGCTGGTAGGAATGGAATGGAACTTGTCAAGTTCAGTACCGTTCATGATAAGTTGACTGGGCCTTATGTGGTGCTCAAGACAATCTGTGGGCTTAACTACCTCAATGATAGAAAAGGCCCTGAGGCAGACGCAGAGGGTTTTTCACGTCAACCAGTTGAAACCTCATCAGAGCCGGGATAATGTAGTGTTGTCTCTTGGGAGAGATGACGAGACTGAGGAGGAGACTGACCATCTTCCAGACTGGCTTCCTGCAGAGTCCACAGACAGGTCTCTGAAGGGAGTTCAGATCTAACCCACACCTAAACAAACAGCAATTGTGGTACTGCCAGCAGCTGCTGGGTCAATTTGCTGGTCTGTTGCCACTGACTAAAGGTAAAAATAGATTGGTGCACTCTTGACATTGACACAGGAACAGTAAGCGGTTGAATAGCAGAATTCACTGGATGTCTGATAAGGTAAAGGACACCATCAAGGATGAAGTCTCCGAGATGATAGGGCTTGGGGGCTGCTGAGCCTTCCTATAGCCCAGATGCTAGTCCGGTAGCACTGGTACCTCAAAGGCCCAATTATAGGAAACTGAAGTCTGCTTTTGTGTGGACTAGAGTGCTCAATTTGGTCACTAATACAGATGCTCACCCCATACTTTAGGCAGGTGATCGGATTGACAGATTAGGCTCTGACAAGTGCATGAGTACCTTTGACATCAGGGCAGCATACTGCAGGTTGGCCTACTGGAGGGGAACTACAAAAACACTTGTTTATAAAAATTCCCCTGCCACCTTTAAGAGATTGGTAAATCAGGGCCCATCAGAGCTAGAGGAATTCAGTGTTACTTGTTTAGATGTCATTGATGTCTTCAGCCATACCTGGTAAGAAAAACTATCATATCTGAAAAGTGTGCTTCTAGCCATGTGGAAGTCTGACTTGACTATCAAAGGCGCCACCTGCCAAATATTGTAATTTATCTCGGACACCAAGTGGGTGATGGTAAGAAACAGCCTCCTCAGGCAAAAATGCAAGCAGTGATGGATTGGGACACCCCACCACACAGACACAGGTGTGAGCTTTCTTGGGCCTCAATGGATACAGCATGTCTTTCATTAAAGGGGTCTGGGACCATTGCCCTTCCCATGAATGATGTGATACCTAAGGAGCTCATTTTGCTCCTATTTGTAGTTTGACAGAGGGCCCTGTTCCATTTGCAATGAGGCGTTGCCAGGCTCCGCCACCAACATTTTGTCATTTGCACTGTAGAGTGCAAATGTGAAGGGCAAAAGGAAGCGTGCACGCTTGTATGCAAGGCAGCATTTACTTTTAATCATGAGTGTCGCTTGTCATGTTTACATCAATTCACTGAAATGCCAGGGAGAGTGGAAGTGATGACACAATTCATGTGGCATCACAGGAATTCACATCATATGACCGTTGTGTCTGCAGATGACATAGGTAATTATGTCATATGGTCTTTCCCCATGATAACATCACAAGACATATCACTCACATTAACCAAACTGCAATCAATTTAAGATTGATAAAGTAGCACAATGTTACTAAGCATATAGGCTAGATAACTTTCAAATCCGATATGAACTTGAGTACCACCTAGCTAAGCAAGGGGTATATTAAGTATAGCCATTATAAACCAGAGTGCATGTTGTTCCTATGCCAGTCCAGGCCCATATGGTCATTTACTATTGTTTAATGACATTGGTCACCTAGCATGCATTTCAGCCAGGTATGGGATTACTCGAGATGAGCACCTGGGATGTTACTATTATACCACACAGCCACTGAACACAGGTGAAAAAGGAAAACAAATGCAAATGCAAGAACAAGTTCAGAAAAAAATTAAAGAAATTAAAGTTTTACCATCAGCGAAATGTAAGAGGCGGTGTGGATTTATTTTTTGCAGAGCTCCCTTTGCGATTTAGAGTCAAACCATATTTCCATTTTGTTTAAATGATGGTCACACACCTTACTGCTAAAGTATGGGTGTGTTCAGCAGCCACACAACACAGCACTCTGTGCTGTGACTACAAGTCTTTTTGGCTGCACTTAAGATTTATGGACTGCTGTAAACTGCTATAAATGTACCATGATATTTGACGGACACAAAGCATTTTTATTTTCTATACCCATGAAAGGCTGAACATGTTCTTAGTACTGTTTAATGTCTTCCATTAGGAATTACCATTGCTGCCGCTAAGGAGGCTGCATGGGTCATAGGCAGACCTGAAAAGAAAACATGGCTCTAGAGAGCAGTTTGTTTTCAGCCTCCGGAGCTGCCTCTTCATCTTCTCAACCAGGGGTCACAAGGGCAGTGCCAGGGGTAATAAAGAAAAAGCCAGTGTTTGTATCTTCTACCCCTGGCTCCACAAATGATGTCAATGCCCTCTGGAACAAACACAGACACCACACACCCTGTAGAGAAGGGCACTCTTTAGACCACAAAATACTCTGCCAGCACCTCATTTCCTCTGCACACTTCTCCCCCAACGCAACCGCCTGGATCAACTCATTCCTCCAAGGTAGAGCCATGAGAGTTTTCTCTGACCATGCCTGTGCCAAATTAGACATCATCCAATGCGGAGTGCCGCAGCACTCATGCATATCCCCCACACTCTATAACATCTTCACCAGACCACTATTCAACATATTGGACTCGCTCGGCATTGCCTACACTAACTACGCCAATGATACACAAGTCCTCCTCCCCTTATCAGGTCACTATGAGGAAGATGCCAAGACCTTCATCTCCGCCTACTGCACCATCCACGCCTGGATGGCGGAGAACTGACTTTGCTTGAATGGAGATAAGACAGAACTACTACTGATAGGACCCATGGACATACTAAAGAAACTTGATAACCAATATTCATCCTTCACTATTGATAACACTCAAATCCCAATCCCTCAGGCTGTAAAAACTCTCAGAGTCTACCTAGAATCTAACCTCTCCATGTCCAGGCAAGTCAGCGCCATTGCGTCCTCTGGAGTCTACTACACAAAACTACTTAATGCAGCTAGACCCTTCCTTACCACCGAAAACTGCCTTACTATTGCGAGAACCATAATTGAGTCTAGACTAGACTTTTGCAATGTCCTCTTCACAGGTGCGTCAGAAAAAAACCTTGAGAAACTACAAACCATCCAAAATAATGCTCTCAGTGCTGCAATTGGCATCCCAAGAAGGGATTCCATCTCCAATGCAAGAAGACAAGCCCATTGGCTACCCATCAGAGAACGTATCCTCTTTAAACCACTTGCCTTAACCCACAAATGAATCAGCCATACAGTCCCATCCTACCTATCGGAGATAGTAAACAGATCCCTCTCCTCCAGGCCAACGAGAACATGCAATTTCAGCAAAGTTACTTAAAAGGGTAAGTCTTTTCAAGAAAATATGCTAAAAGGGGCTTGAAAGTCTCTATGGTCCCAAAAAAGGGGCACAGGGGGACAGAGCCATTTAAATGTATGTTGTGCTTGATCTTTGGGGGGTCAACAGCCCCAAATTGGGCTTCTCTGTGCTGTACTTGCAGTCAAACTGAAGTCTAAATGCAACAAGTCACACTGATCCCGGCAACAAGTCAGTATCGGATCAGTTTTGTGACAGGGCTCTGTGCAGTTAAATGCGGTTCAATGCAGCCTATATAAACTGATGCTGTTCGAAGGGTCCGACATTCTTGGGTCAGCAGTTGAGTCAGTTTGAGATGATTTTACCCCATCATATCAAAGAATGAAAATAAGGCAATGGTGCAAACATCAATAAGCGGTCCAGCAGACCAAACATAACAATTAGTAACTATTCCAAACATGTCCTCAATGACTTTGAGATTCATTTTTTGAGTAAAGGCCTCACCTTTGTCCCAATCACTAAAGCAGACCCCTTCTGAACAGAAATAGAACTTAGAGAATGTTTTCAAAGTTTTCAAAAAAGATGGCTGCCCAATCTGCCATGCATGTTGTCAGTGGTGGAACAGAGATCTCACTCCTGAAACATGTCACTGGGCTCCACAACATGTGAAGATGGAGTACAGAAGGAAAAGCAGTGCTTTGCTAAAGGAAACCCCAAAATCTTGCTTTAAATCCTTTTTCTTTGTTGCTGAAACTGCAGAATGCCGGTGCAAAACATCCTCAAACATCCAAAATTCTTACTGGGTGCTACAATTCACTTAGATTAAGAAATCATTGTGAACCTGCAAGGTCCGGAAAAACTGAAAGCAAAAAGGGATTTCCACAGCCAAAAGTGGCCTGGCTGTGGATGTCAAAATCTCTGCGCAGCAGAGGGCTGCAGGGATGACAACTGTCAGGAAGCTGCCTGATTAAACTTTAAACATGTATAAACTGAAATCAAATGTTTGCAATCTAAGTGGCCTGTTACTGAGAGTAACCTATGTTGTAATTGTTTGATCCCATGGTTTAAAATCTAAAATGAGAATTCTAGCTGCTATTTAGAAATCACAAGTTTGTTTTAAGCTAAGGAAAAATGCAACAGAATTAACATTTACATTTAAGCCTGGCCAAAGCAACCAAACTGGAATAACAGCTTTCCTCACAGAGGCAAGACCTTTCCCCCACCAGGAAATCACACCACAGAGATAATTATAGGCTTTGGGAAGAACGTGGTCTGCAGTGGGGAAGGAAACAATGAACAGCTGCAAAGCAGGAAATGCGAGGTGTGAGGACAGTCATAAAATGGCCTCTGCCAAGAGAACAGGGAGGAGACTGCTTCTGGACTGAAGGGAGACAAAACGAGGCAGAGACAAACAACCATCTGTGGCTGAACATTCACAAGGAACATTTTGTTTAAAGACTTCTAACTTACCACTTAAAATTGTGAAAAATACCAAAGTAACAGAATTGTAAATCTAAATTTTGGTTGCCCATTTCAAGGCGGAAAGATCGTGTGACATGTTCTGGAAGGAAACGGCAGAAAATGTGATTTTACACCAAATGTATTTCTGCTAGAAGTATGAAACTTTATACACTTATGCCCATGTTATACGCGCACACTTGTCGAAATTTGCTGATAAATTGGACATTGAGTTCCTGATGAAAGGGGCGAAATTCAGTGAAAAGCAGACACAAGATCCCACAGCGACAGGGTTTTGAGGAGTAGCTGCTACAAAAAAATATATAATCTGTATATGTGATTGTTATAGAGGTTGCACCTGTGTAAATATGGATTGTGCCAAAAGTAGATTCTGTGTTCAAGGGACGCGGGGTGGACTCTAAGCCTCATAAACCCACACCATAAAGGTGACACATTGTTTCTCTCCTCCTATCAAGGCAGAGAGGAGACTCTGACCAATCCCTGTCAAAGGGGCAATCTTATGATAAACCAGCCCACACACCCCCTTTATCACAGCATAAATAGAGACAGCAGAGGGCAGATAAGGACAGACACATTCACTCACTATCCCAATGTTGGTGGAGCACCCTGCTGCAGAACTTTACATCTTCCTTGCTCCAGACTCCAGAAACTTGGCAAAGCAGAAAGGCCCATTGCATAGCTGAACCATTTTCAGCTAGGCCTTAAATTCCAGAACCAGAATCCCACCTAAGGGGAGCATCAAAATACAGCCGGGCTGCGCTGTACTGCTTGCCTGCTGAAATAATTATCATCAGAACCAAAAAGGGCAGATCCAATCCAGTCATGTGCCGTGCTGTGACCAGAGCCATTGCAGACCCAGTCCAGTCCTGTGCCATGCTGTGACCAGAGCGCCTTGCTGATTGCAGATCCAATCAGATGTGCCCAGCTTTCTGTCCCAGAACCAGATTCCCTTCCCTGACCAGGGAAAGGGACCAGGGAGCTAATTACGGTACTGCAATTTGCATTACCATAATTAGCACCTTCCCCATTCCCATAGAGCCCTATGGGGCAAAAATGGGAATGGGGAAGGACAATGGGGGAAGGGGGAATTACCGCCCCACCAACCTTGGAATAGGGCGGTAATTCCCCTTTCCACCAAGGCGTTGCCGGTATTTTACCGGCATGGACCAAGGTGCTAAAAGCACCTTGGCCCACCGCCATCCATGTAATGAGGCCCATCCTATCTTGTCTTCAGAACCTGATATTGGTAGGAGTATTTTTGACTTGTCTGAACCCTCTATCTAATCCGTCCTATCTTCCTCCTGTATTAGTGTTGCTAAAACTATCTTTGCGCTGATCTTGTCTCATCTGAAGAAGGCGGGACCTCTGTAGGCAGTCACCCTGATCAAGTGGCTTGGCTGTGTTCCTGGGTGGTATTTGTTTTGTTCATAGTCTTCCTCTAGTGTAAGAAATCCTTTTGTCATTTTAAAAGCTCATTTCTGTTTTACATTCTTGCGCCTGTCTCGAAAAAATAACCTCCACTAAAACGCCCATAACGTCCTTGGTTTCTGTGCTAGAAACAAAATGTCAACATCTGCTTGTAACTAACATCCAGAGCTTTACATTGCATCTAAAACCAAATCCCAAACCTATACAGTTCTCCTGTTATCGCGCAGTGAAAAGTTTGCCACAAATTTTGTTTTGGGGAAATTCTGACACGTGTAAAACAGCTTTTGATTGCTTCCAACCTTAAATATAAGATTTCAAATTGTTTCTTTGCATTAAATCATTGCTAGGGTTTGTGTGCATCTATCCAAAGTGGCTCCCATAAGAATTATAACAAGTTCAGCAATTTAAACCATATTTAGGGTTTTTGCCCAGTCCATTCTAAGATAACTTTCAAAACCATTCTGACAGCTTGCCAGTCAATTCTGTTTCTCTCTTGTGTTTGCTGGGGGAAAGTGGGATTGACATTCTGTTTGAATTCTGCCAGTCCTGAATACCTGCTCCCTCCTCCTATCTCTTTGCATTGTCTATTGGTGGTTGAGGGGTGTGCAGGGGGAACCTCTAACCACAGTGCTATCTGATTGCACACACACACAAAAGTATTATTTCTGTGCTGAATTGTTTTGCTCACTATTACTCCTTGTGCATTGAAGAGATTATTCTGTGTTACATCACCCCATTGGTGATTATTGTGCACCCATTAAAACATAGTGTGATTAAATTGTGAATACATAAATAAATATTTTAACTTTGCAAACCAGCCTGATTCCTGGTTCAGTGTGACCAGGGGGTTGCAGGAGAGGGGCGTGATATGAGTGGTATATCGTTCAGAATAAAGAACTTTTAGACAAAAATAAATAAGGATTTCAGTTGTGCATTTACATGCTAGGCGTTGACTTAGGTGTATGCCGGGTTGAAATCACTTACAGATACATGAACTTGCCATAATTGTAGACAAGATACCATAAAGAAAACTGAGGGAGCGTACCCTAAATGGAGATAATCAGATCACATTAAAGCCATCAGACAAAGAGATAGGAATAATAATACTCATGGACATTCATGATCATATAGAAGAATGTCTGAGATCACTCCCCGATGAAAAACCATATGTTTACCTGGCAAGCTACCCTACCGGCAGATCAGAAAGAGAACTAAAAGCACTAACAGAGTCAACAGTATTTAACAGATGGCTAAGTCATGAGGAATGTTGGTTTCTTACAAGCAAAATCTAAAGTGGTAGCATTTTATATCTTGCTTAAAATGTTCAAAGGCCTGACACAATGAACCTTTATCAATCTATGTGGATTGTTTCCTTAAAGCCTATATCCAAGAAATGCCATCCTACGTCCTGGTTTTGAAAAGCATGATCATTATCATTGAAGGTGCCATTGTGGATGGTTCTGACATACTTGTCACTTTAGCTGTAGAAGCATTGTACACCAGTATTCCACACGGATAAACCCTTATTTCCCTTGAGGATTTTTTAAACAATAGAGAGTCAACAATTATTACGTTTTAGATCTGATATACAGAAGCTTAAATATCCTCTCTGTCTACAGGGAGATCAGGTTCCATAATCTATCAGCTGATTTCACTGGGATAGATTTACACAAAAGAGATTATTGACTGAATATGCTCCCATGATTTATCCTCAATTATAGTGAACAAGGTATTTAACTGGTCTGCCTGACATTAACATGGCCACCATGCTGGATGTGAGAAGTAAAAAATATAGCATTCTATTTGTCCTATGCACTGTGGCTTGCTGTGCATATCTGGCTTTATATCAGCAGATGTGCTGTGTATGTCCGGTGCTCTGCAGTTAGAAAATGATGCCCAGTGTTAAGTAGAGCTGCAGACATCATTTGCGTAGTGCAATCAGCAGCAGTTCCTCATAATCCAGAAAACACTACACATGTTTCCTGTCACAGCTTGGTAAGTGCACCGAGGTTATCCTCCTTTGTGCAGTATTGGGTGGGAGGAACCAGGTCTGCCAACCAGGGTCAGGGAACCACCACGGCTTGGGGAGTGTATCACAGCTATTCTTCTTTGTTGCAGTATCTGGTGGAAGGAACCAGGTCTGCCAATCTGGGTAGGGGACCCAGAGTCAGAAAAGGAAGCCTGAGAAAGGCCAACAAGGGAACAACGTTTCCCACAAATGTTGTTTAAACTTTGTAAAAAAAAAAAAGGCCTGTTGTGGATGGTGAAAGGAACTAGGTCTACCGGTTTCAGAGGCTTCCCCAACAACTCCTTGGACTTTGCAAAAAGCCTGAACAAAGCTGGGTAAGGGAGATATTCCCAACACTTCAAGATTTGAATTGCCTTTTGCCCAGGGGAAGGGAGCAACTCATTTGGGTTAGAAAGACCCTCTTTAAACTTCGTATAAACACAGAATGTAAGGGACAAAGACAGGATTCTGACATTGGACATTGGGACTTTTGATTTGGGCATTTTGACACTATCTATTTTGGTTGCGGCAGGAAAACCCCTCTTAGAATAGAGATAGGGTTTGTTTTCTTTTCCTTTTTGCACTTGAATCCAAGTTTCTAATACTCAGGATGATCCCTCCGTGTGAGAGTCTTACTTCTGCACCCTTACATATGTCATGAATTGTTATGCCATGCTATTTGATGTCATGTTTTACAATGCACTAGTTATGCCCGGCAAAATATATAAGCGGTCAATATGGGTCAGTAATTCAAAGAGTCCCTTCTGTCCCCCTTCTTAAATATCGGAATTGCCACTGATCTCTTCCAGGAAGGGCCATAGGTCCGTGTAACTTATTAATGGTAATTGAATAGGCTAAAGGTGTCAGATAGAATGAGAGGTATGTGTGGTATAAGAACAGTATCTAAGTTCCATCGATCACATGGGCCTCTATAATGTGTCTTTGTAGATGCGTAATTGTCAACCTTGTTTCATTGCAGAGTGCCTGTGATGGCATAAGATTGTGTAGTAGCATACTTACAGCACCTACTTTCAGTTTTAGCTCGTGAGGAGGCATTTGTTCTACAGCATTTTGCTCTTTAGAGACTGAAACGTTGAGCTGGAATTAACTGTTTATTAACACTGGAACCGCTGTGCCCTGTTTTAAAAGTAGAGGGGGTGGACAGAAGTAACTTGAAATTATTCTGAATGTTTGCGATAGTGGAAGGTGAAGGTGAAAGTGTAGAACTGTGCTCATTCTGTTTGTTGAAATGATAGCTGTTGAAGTGCATGCACTTTTCCATTTGGCCAGCAGAGGGCAACCTAACAGTGATAAATTGCATCAGGTGAGTACAGAAACATACCTAAGCATTTTATATATATATATATATATAGATGATGTCCGTTTTTGTACTGAAAAGTGGGTCTTAGTCACCTGAAAGGAAAGATATTCACATGGCTTTGAATTTCGCCTGCAAAGCCCACTTTGCACTCTTAATTTTCAGAGTGAACAGCATTTTAAGGTGTGGCAGTTGCCATGGCAAATGCTGCTTTTTGTCTCTTAACCAACAATGTGCCTTTTCGATGAGAACAATGTATTTCACAGTAAGACCCAACCTAGCCTTACAGTCAATTTTTCCTGGGCTGAAAATATCCCAAAGCCCCCCGCCCTCTGCTTTTGTCAGTTGATTCCTATCTGGGACAGAGCAGGGAAGAGTGGGATTAATAATATTATTTTGTTTCAGTTCTTTTCTCATTGAGCCCGCCCTGCTCATTTTCCTTCTGTATGGAGTGGCTATTGTGGCTGACCATCTGTATTTTAGGTTGTGGGGTATGGGAAGAAACCCCTCTCCTTTTCCTTCCCAGGGTTCCTGGGGTCCTCCCCGGACTCCCCTCCTGCCACCAGGCGGGAAGTGAAGGAAGTTAGTCATTCTGGGGATAAGAAGAAAAGAAGAGGCTTTGTATTTGATACAAAACATATTCCCCCGGAAACGTTACAGAGAATTAAAGTCACAATATTTGAGAAACACATAGAGCAACACTTCTTATTAAAAAAAACATATATGGACAGCAGTTTCAACTAGACTTTTGTTTTTTTAAAACATTTTTCATGGGTATTAATTAAATTACTCCCTATTATACATATTTTGGTCTCCATCCAGGGCTTTCCTCCTCACCTCTCATTCCTCACATGGTTCTTCATTGTGCTCCTCAATCACTCGTAAGGCTTGTCTAGGAAGACAGCTTTTCAACTGATCGATGTGGATCACATTATTCTCCCATCTGTTCTTTTTTTGGGATGCAAACCTTGTAGGTAATGTGATATTTTATCTACAATTTCAAAGCTACCAAACAAAGACTGAAGGCACTTCGACTCCTTGGTTTGATTCCTTTGAAAATTGTACAGGTAAACTTTGTCACCTACCTCGGACTCCAGATTCGTGGTCTTGACACCATAATCTCAAGCTGACTTTTCTAAATTGTGCTGAGCGTAAGCAAAAGTATGCTGGAGGTGCTTCCTTACATTTTCAAAATACTCATGAGTGGTGGACGCATTGATCAGTATCTGCTCCTGGGTTCTGTAGAGCAGATGCTGAGGTAACACTATTTTTCATATATTCATAAGTTGAAATGGAGGCATTTTAGTTGCAAAAGATGGTATAGACCTAATGCCATCAGGACACGCGGTAATCAAATGCCCCAACTGGGGCCAAAGTCTGCCACAAACTTCATTAAGATTTTAGATGCTCACAATTGTCTTGTTGTATCTCTCTTCCCCCATGCTAGAGAGGCAATGTGAAGTTTTCTTTTCATCCCTAGAATCTCCCACATCTTTGCCATCACCTCACTGGTAAAATGACTTCCTCGATCCAACTCAATCCTTTCTGAGAGGCCGAAACGAGAGAAGATGTGATTCATCATTAGGCCAGCAGCTGTCTCTGCCTTACAATTCGGGGCAGGAAGACATTCTACCAACTTTGTGAAGAAGCATGTGACAGTCAACATGTACTTGTTTCATCTAGAGGAGCTAATCACTAGCCCAATGAAATCAACTTGCAACTCTGACCAAGGCTGTGTCATTCCGCTTTTCTGTAGCGGAGCTCTGTGCGTGAGTGAACTGGGTTGGAATTGGGCACACACAAGACACCCCTTTAGGTAAATGTTGAGGTCCTGGCCCATGTGTTGGCAGTAAGCAACTTCACACAAGATTTCCAATGTCGTAGGAAACAACCAATGACCAGCGGTGGCCGTGTCATGTGCGTGGTTCAACATCAGGCTTCAGAATGAGGTAGGTACCATCCACTGGTCGCATCCAGATAGGGCTTTTTGTACCAACAAACTGTCTTGGATATGGAGCATCTTGGAAAACTTTATCAACACCCGGAGATCCTCATTACCGGCATAATCCGATTCTGTTAGAGGGAAACTCACAGGGTCCTCAATGTGTTGATAGAATTTTCTGATAATCGGGTCCTCTTTCTGCAGAGTGATAGAATCTGCATCTGGGGCATCATTATTCCACTGGGTAGTCGAGAGTTCACTGTTGGCATATGATTGTGACCTAGTGACAGCTGTGACTTGGATTTCAGCCAGCAGGGATTCCGTTTCTATGAAATCCCCCTGCAGAGCTCTGGTTTTAACCAGCTGATCAGCCAGGTAATTCCCAGTCTTATCTGGCCGCTCTATTTTGGAATTACCTCTTATTTTCTTCCAATAGATGGTCATCTCATTAGAGGCCACCAGATTATCAATTGACTGGATCAATTTGCAATGCTTTAATGGTTTGTTGTTGGCACAAAGCATAGCTTGATTCTTACAGCTAATCAGGTGCTCCACAAACCCACTCCTGACATAATCAGTTATTATGACCAGTTCTTTGAGTTGGTGGTGCACTGCAGTGAGGAAGGCTTGATAACGGCAATCTGCTCCGCCCCCTGACATGTTTGGGGGCCTATTTTGTAACAGCAGAGGGCTCTGGGGTATCATTCCCCCGGGCATTCCCAATGCCAGTCACCAGTTCTTTTTCCACTGTGTTATGAACATGGTAGGAGCACCCATCCACATAAACTGTGGGTATCCCCTGGCACATGTCTTCTTCATAGAGGTTGTGCAGGGAAGTTAAGTCTGCCACCAGGCTGCTGTTGGCCATTAGCATGGACAGGATTCAGGTAGTAATTCTGGAATTACTGATGTTCCCACCCAGATTTTGTCACTTTGTAAAGATTGCAAGGGTTGGTGAGGAGTCACGACGCTGATATGCTCCACTGGATGAATGAGCAGTAATTTTTGAAAACCCACAACATTGTCAGGAGTGCCTTTTCACAGTCGTTGAAGTTTTCCTCCACAAAGGCCAAAGTTTTGCTTGCGTACAAAATGACTTTGTTGACCTTGTCATGATTTTGGTACAAAGTATCTGAGAACCCCGTCTCCAAGAACATCTCCTTCTTCTTCATGGGGTAAACCAAACAAGGATCCTGGGAAAGTCTTCTTTTCAGTTGTTTAACTGCCTCTGATTGTTCCTGACCCCACTCTCACTTCACTCCGGCCTTTAATAAATGGACCATAGGTCGAGTGACCTCTGCGCATTTGGGCATGGTCTTCTGCAGAAAGTTGTTGAACTTATTGTCAGAGTTAATGTATCCTGAGGGGGGGGTTCAGATCCACGTGTGCTGCTGTCCCCAAAGGTAAAGGGAAGCTTGTATTTGTCTTGCCTGCTCACGGGTACTGTCCAGTAGCCGTTGGTCAAATCAATGGCGATGTACACCTTTCACCCTTGAATCTGTGCCAGCCCTTGATCAATGTAGGGAAGTGGCCATCTTGACATGTGAACCCGTCTATTCAACTCCCTCAGGGTCCATAGGAGTGGTGGTTGAATAGATGACTGTGCGTCCTCATTCATTTGAGTCCACTGAAAAGATATTCTGGAATTACAGGAAGACCTGTTTTAGCTTTTGTCTTTGCTCATTGGTCTCACAGGATTCAGCAAGATTGATCCCTTCTTTGACCATCTGCATGAAACCTGGAAAGACCTCAGGTTTGGCAATTTTAGCAGTATCCTCAAATTGGGTGAAGAGATCTCTTTTTATGGTGTTAAACTGCACAGGAGGTTCCAGGGACTCGCTGTAGTGGTCCTTGTCTCTGAGTACTACCTCATCCCTCCTTTTGTCACAGGTGACCTCTTCCACCCCGTAAAGGCAGGAAAAGTACACCAAGAAATTCCCCCCATGCCTGATAAACATCTTTTCTAGAAGAATACTGTTGCTGGTGTCAAAAAAGTCATTTGGAATTGGTCCAATAATTTCATTACCTAAATCAGTAGAAAAATGTTGGGCAGCAACCGCCATTCCAATCAAGGTGTCTTCGCCCAAAATGATACCTTGAGGGTCACTGTTACCCACCAATATTTGAATGGTGTTGTGTTCTTAGTCCACTAGAGGAGTCGGATTTAAATACAAACCTTATTGTTGGAGATGGGAATTCAAATTCATATAGGTATAATGATGTTTGAGATTCTGTCCTCATTTAATTTTCAGGAGAATTGTGAATTGTTGCATGTGTCCTCCGTTGGTAACCTCTTCTCGCACTTTAACTTCAACCACATAAGGCAGCAGCTGTGCTGATCGGAATGCTTTTTCGGTGTTGTCAAATCCCATAGGGTTACCCCCAGTCATGATCAGGCTTTATTATTAATTAGGTCCAAATTGATTGTGAATCAGTTGAGAATGTCAATGGCTAAATAAAAGGTGTAAGGGACATCTCTCACAACCCAAAAATGATGTACTTGTACTACAAAAGACAGTTCTAGCACACTACAAATATGACCCATCCTGTAAAGGAACACAGAGGATAAACAGTTTCACAAAGGAAAGGGATGCACTCTGGATACTGACAGGAGGGTAGTTGGTAAAGTAATCAGTCTTACTGTTCAGGGTTATTCAGTTCCAGCACTAAGGGGGTAAAGGGTTGGAACTATCTCTAGGGGCCTTTGGAGAAGGGCCAGGGGGCAGAATCACAATGTTCCTGGTGCTGAAGAAGTTCTTGGTGCTCAACAGCGTTGAGGCGGTTCCAGGGCACTTCACAGTCCTTGATACAGTGTTAGTGGTGGGCGACAGATGCAGGTACCAGGTGGCCAGCATTTTGGCAAGCGAGGCTGGATGGATTTCTGCAGGCTGTCCAGCATGGCGTCTCGGGCCAAGAATCCTTGTCTCTGTGCTGGTTGGTGGATCTAGACTGCTGCTCGAGGCATCTCGGACGGCTCTGGTGGCTGCAGCGTGAGAACAGTCAGCGGTTTGAGGACTCGAATGTCTCGAAAAGGTCCTTAAAAGATGGACACTGGATGATGTTTGTGTGGCACTCCTCTTAGCTTCTTCACATCGCTTGTATCATTCCAAGGCAGACAGCCCAAAGCTCAGGAGTGTGATTGCAGGCAACAGCCTTGTCCTTTGTCAAGAGACTCTCCGGCACTACCCACCTAGGAAACTTGCTGGCACATCCTAGCAGAGCACGCTGTGCGCTGGCTAGGTACCAGTTCTGGAGCTGCTGGATGGATCCTCTGAGTCCGGTATCTCCTGCTGTTCGCTGGGAGATATTTAGGGGAGGGATTTTACTTCCCTATTGGAACACCTGGTCTTCCTTCACTGGTGGTAGATGTAAGGTAGACTGTACCTTCAGCCCAGGTGCAAATGAATCCTTCTTATTACTCCTTTCAAAGTCATTGGATGATATGTTAAGTGAGGGGTTAAGCCCTATTTAAAGCCCAATGGCCCCCAGTGATTGGTGCAGGGTAAGCCTACCTTAATGAACCAATCCTGGGTCCCCACCAACAATCTTCTGTTATGCTTGTGGTCTGGACCATAGTGTTCTGCAAGATGACAGACAAGGGGTGACAACATATACCTCAGTCCCACCCATCTTCCTGTCTTTTGTAGATCAAAGTGTCTCTCTGGTTAACTGAGCCCTCTCTGACTCTTGAATAAAGCGCAGGTCTCCCTTGAAGTTTGCGCTGGGAGCAGACCTCCTGTCTCCCCTAAATCACATCCTTCATCCCTCTGAAAGTGGTCTGCTCTGCAGGGACGCCTGCAGTAGCTGCTGGATCCAGACAGGGTATTCACTGCCTTTCATTCAAAGAGGTGTGAAGTAGCTTCTAGTTGACACATTTCATACCAAAGGGTTGTTAGTCCCGCCTTCCTATCAGGCTTGCCTCAATTAGCTCTCTAATATACACTACTACCAGCTGGAGTAGACAAAAGGAATGCAGATCCATGGAGGCGTTGATATTTAAATTAGGCTGCTCATGGCTGGAGGAAGGTGTGCCTTTCTCTTCTTGGAATGCTTTGATGTACCCGTGGCTGTCAAATTCCAGCTGAATATGACAGGGGAAGACAGCGCCTGTAGGCTGTGTCTTCCCAGAGTACACGTGACTATGCGTTCTGTGCAGGAAGCAGATGAAATGGGTGCAGAATGGCCTCACACATTTCTCGAAGGCTGATCTCCCATCATTCATTTAATTATTACAAAATCAAAAAAGCCCAGGCGAGCGCACTCTCCCTGTGCGGATTGTCAAATTCCTCACAGTGACACATACTTCTATCTTTCGCCTAGTGCAGTATGCAGAGTTTCTCTGCAGCAGCATGATCATCATGCACATTGCACATGCATGGTGGTCTAGGCAGGCCTTTAGTGTGGCACAGCCCGTGCTTTGTTCCCGAGCTTGGTTGGGTGGGGCCCTCAGCATGGCTCGCATGGGTGCCCCCATAATTTGTATTATGCCCCTGAGTCCAGCCAAATAGAAAACTCAGATGAAGTCTCAAGAATGGAAGAGAATGCTGAGTGAGAGAGCAATGAACTATGCCCGCAACTGATTGAGTGGAGACAACCAAAACAGGATTGAGGAACAGGGAAAAAGACATCAGTGTCAGAGACAAATGAGTGTGTTCGACACAGCAGAGAAAGAAGACCTACAAATATAACACGTTTTTTTATCAAATGACCAATGTCAACCATCTCAATTAAAGGAGATATGTGTACATTGAGTGGTCTTGTGAGATGCAACAGTGTGAGGGCCGGCATGTAAGGCATCAATGACTTGGGCATTAATGAGTGGGGCATCTTGAACATCAATCTTGACATATTATGGCCGAAGGTCAAACCATTGGTTACTCTGTTGAAGAAACAGCAGAGATTATAAAAGGACCGTCTTTATTTGATCCTAAAGGACAGAACCCGATCAACAATCCAGTCTCGGGCAGTGCTGACCTTTTGAAAATCAACAAAAAGCAATTTCGTACGGAATTGCATGGTCATTTCCTGCGGGAATATTTACGAACAGACACGATCCCCGCTGGTTTAATTGTCAGAAACGAACCTTGTCTCTTCTTGACAGACAAAGAATACACTACGACGTTTAGTCATATAGCCATGAAATGCAGTAGAGACCTTATGGTACTAACAATTACCACTGCACAAATAATTAGTAAAGAAATACAAAAAGACCTTGAAAAAGAAGAACAAGCTTTTCTCAACAATAAAACTATTAAGGATGCTCAAGAACAACTAACAGCCACAAATAAACTACTAGAAGATTTCAAAAACCTTAATATTTCGAAGAAAACAAAAAAACTAAACAAAGATATACAGGACTTTGAAGCCATTTTTCCCTACACCACCGATAAAGCCATTGAGGCGGCCAAACTTTCTCAAACACAAAATCACCCTAAAAAGAAATGGGTTTCTTTTTCGAATACGAGCAGCACTGGCTCCGACGACCAAAGTGGCCAGAACAGGACGAGACCCCGTGGGTATTTTCAACAGCCCCAATAACCACAACAACCTTTGTAGGAGGTGGCCCAATGATGGCAGGACCCGGATGGGGCCCCCCATGGTTCCACCAGTTTACTCCCATGATGCGCAGCAGAGGACGCAGACGACGAACATGTTAAGTGATCATATCATTCCCATCTTCAACCTGGCCGACATTGCCCTTAATGAAGCACAGACATCAGTTTTGAGTAAAGGCCTATCGTATGTACCCACCCAGAAAACAGATTGGTACCGCACTGAACTTGAGATTAGAAAATTCTTCCGATCCGTACGACTAAAGGTCTACTTTGAGGATGAGGTAATATCCGAAACAGAGGCATATTCAGGCTTACATGTCCCTTCCTCTTTCTGTCCCGCAGATAATCAAATGCCACCTGAGATCCTGGCATTTGAGAAATGCATTATGAGTGACCTTCACAAACTAAAAAACAAAAAACAACACCAACAATACAATATGAGTAAGGAGGAGAATAATGCACTTTTGGAACTCTCCAAAAATAGAGCATTAGTGATAAAACCCGCAGACAAGGGAGGCGGTATTGTACTTATGACCTCCTTACAATACAAAAACATGATACATATTCTCTTATCTGATAACCAAAGTTACAGTAAAATCAAACAGGACCCCAGCAAAAGTATTCTGGTTGAAATTATGGAAATGGCCACATACGCCAGAGATCGGAGCTGGATCACCTCTAAAGAATTTGATTTATTGACCACAAACCAGGGCCGCATACCATCTATTTACGCCATGCCCAAAATACACAAAAATTCGACCAATCCACCTGGACGACCCATTGTTTCAGGTTGTGGTTCAGTGCTAGAACCTGTCTGTAAATTCATAGATGTTTTTCTCAAACCTATGAGTATAAAAACAGAGGCATATCTAAGAGACACAACCCAAACCATCCAAATTTTTGAGGGAATTGATTTTGACAATAGTTCTCACCTCTTAGTGACCCTAGACATTTGCTCACTGTATACCAGTATCCCACAGGAACTGGCTATAGAGTGTATACACAGATACTTGACAAATTCCGATGCCCAAACAAGAGTACCAGCAAACTTCATTGTAGAACTACTAACACTTGCTCTATCTAAAAATTATTTCGAATTTGATGGACAGTTTTATTTTCAATGTAAATGGACAGCAATGGGGGCAAGTTTTGCGCCCAGCCTGGCTATGCTGTTTATGGCAGATTTTGAGAAAACTAATATACTATCTGAGAAAAACCCTTTAAAAAAACACATACAAATCTGGAAAAGATACATAGACGACATTCTCTGTATCTGGGAAGGCTCCAAATTAGATATAAAAAACATTTTCGAATGGCTCAATAAGGTGGACCAAAACATTCAGTCCACAATGGAATGGAATGATTCTGAAATCAACTTTTTGGACCTTAAAATCCAAACTAAGAATGGCTCCTTAAAATGCAACTTATTTCGCAAACCCAGCGACAGAAATACACTTCTGCACTTCAAAAGCAACCAAGCGAGGCACATTAGGGAAAATCTGCCCTTCGGACAATACCTGAGAATAAGAAGGAACTGCACTGAACTTAAAGATTTTTATGACCATGCCAATGATCTTGATCACAGATTGACCGAGAGAGGGTATCCACATCATGTAATATCCAGATCACGGAAAAGAGCCAGATTTTCAAATAGGGACGTACTTCTGCTGGATAAAAATATAACAAAAAACGAGGAACCAAGAACGACCTGTGTCATTACACATGGCGCTCATACACCACGTATTCGCAAGTCCATAACCAAACACTGGACTCTGGCCAAATTGTGCCTGCCCAATGAACCTACACCACGCTTTGCATACAAGTGGGGTAAAAATCTCCGAGACCAACTGGTGCATTCCAAATTCTCCAACCCTGCCCCAAGACTGGGCCTGTGGAATTTGAGATAACCTGTGGGACATTTCCCCTGTGGGAATTGCACTTCATGTAAATTTACTAAGAAAATCAAAGATTTTAAGATCAATGATAGACAATGGAGCTTGAGAAGTATGACAAACTGCAAAACTAAAAATGCCATTTACATCATTGAATGCCCGTGTGGCTTGAGATATGTCGGGCAAACAGAAAGACCAGTTCACATCCGGATCTGCGAACATCGCTCCCGAATAAGATGCAAACAAGAAAGTGCCCCCTTGGTAAAACATTATTTGAAAGCCAGACATACAGCAGACGACATTCTATGGTGGGTGGTTGACACCATTACATCCTCCACTAATTTTAAAATAAATCTACTACAAAAAGAGGCTCAATGGATATATAGAGTTAACTCTTTTCACCATGGCCTCAACGAAGAATATATTTGCCCCACCTAATTGCGTCATTATCACATGACCATTACCTTTATGGCATTTGATCCTTGCACATTGGTCAGTGTTTCATTGAATAGTGCGCCATACATACATACGCCTCACCACCTGGACGCGCACGCCCTCCACCTTTTTTCATTTTTCAATTCCGGCATCTTTTGCCGAGCCTAGCTGCCAGCTCTCGCTATGTCACTAATATTCACCAGCTACCTTGTGCGTGGTATCCATAGCAACCAAGTTAGCCACGTCCACACAACCAGTGCGAGGAACATTCCACTCGTTTAGAGGACTTGCCCCACACCACGCATCGATACACCCGATGCAGACTGCATTTTATAACGTCACATCTCTAATGCAGCCCTTTTTCCGGTCGTCCCTCTATCTGTCGGTTCCCTCTAATGTTAAACTTGCATTACGTACAAGTTTAACACGCGGAAGGCAGACACAGCAATCTACCCCCGGCCTTCCAGAAAATGGTAGCACCCTAACACACGGCGTTATGGGCCGTACAAAAAACCCAGGGTTTCCATGCCAATGGGATGCCCTGTATACGGCGATCAAGCCGGCTCGACTAATCCGCTCTCCTTCTGGTGCTCCGTGCACCACTCCTGCTTCTGCATTCAGTGCCTACAAAGTGAGTATTCACTTCCCTGCATGACCAGGGGGTTTTCTCTGTTTTTTCCGCTCTAGACTCATGACGATCCAAACCATTGTCCTTTTCATGTCTCGACAGACATCCTGCCACACTTCGTAACATACGAGCACGCAAGATTTCAGGCGGTTACCCGCCCCACCGCATTTACCACGGCAACTGTGAGTGAACTTCTACTCAGCGACTTCTGCACCCTAGGAGCATTTTGGAACAACAGCGCTTTGCTGGTTTCATGACATAAAACTATCCGGTATAGTTTTTTAGGTTTCTTTCCTTTTCTTTCTCCCTTCTTGTCACCAGCAACTGCATGGCTACTAGAGGACTGACATTTTGGTGGTTTCTTTGCATAATCTCCCATAAATGTGTTTTTCTGATCGGTTTACATTAACCCTCCTTGCACACCAGCTTACCTTGCATTCTTGCATGCCCTTTACAATCAATATTTTTTCGATTACCTTAATTTCAGTAATAATGGTGAATTAATTTCACTTTTCTCTACACAGAGTACATTCACTTTAGGACTGCACTAGGTATTGGGGCCCCACTCGAAGACTCCACCCTTGCAATCCCAGGTTGTTAAGGAATCTGCCATCGACAAATCCTAAAGGCTGAAATTTCTGCACTGCCCTGTGCCACATACAGGGTGAGTATAGTGCAGCATCTTTTCATCTTTATTTTTCCAACTAGCAGTATCGTTATCCCACAATGTTTTACGTAAATAGGGAATCCTGTTGACAAAATTGGGCAAATAGCATTTATTGCACCCATTGGATCGTGTACTTTACACACCTGCCTTACTTCTCCCTTAAAACTGTTTATTTTTCTTTTTTGGACCCCTTATAGATCCAACTTGCCCTGAAGAAGGCTCTTCAATCAATGCCAAGATAGATGGCAATAAGACGAAACGTGCCGCTAGTACAGCACATATATCTTATCTGCAAAAACTGATGGTCTGTGCATGTACTACTATTTATCCACAGTTTCAAAACTGGCACGTAGGCAGCTTTACCTAACATGATCATATTTTGATCATGAGTTTACACAAAGGATGGGTACCTTTGTCATAAGAAAGTTTGATTAGCATTGTAAACATCAAATCTAACTGTGTAATTTGTTTGCTTTAATGTGAATGTACCCCCCTCTTTTTTCTTTATTGTGTTCATACTCTGAATAATTCTGTTTGAAAATGTCAACCATTTAAGTGGTTATTTTTTGTCTTCATTGTCTATGTTTTCTGAACATCTCATGTGAAAATCTTTATTGCATTGCTCAGAACTACTATTTTTTACTTAATTTTCTGTACATTGAAAAGAATTTTAACCAATTTTTTTTCTTTTTGCATTAAGAAATAAAATGTATGGTCAAATATTTTTGCCCTAATTGTTCTCCTTGCTATTCCCCTATTTATCTGACTTCTTAAGAAGCAGAACATTCATTGGTTGGGAAATCTGAACATAAAACTGGACCGCAACCGCTTGGTCATTTTACAGTGAGAGTTACAACCCCTTGTTTATTTTTTGCCTTGCCCCGAACTCCCACTGAACACGCAGGGGGCTCCCCCCTTTTTTGTAAAATACTTGTATCGTTCCAAGGCAGACAGCCCAAAGCTCAGGAGTGTGATTGCAGGCAACAGCCTTGTCCTTTGTCAAGAGACTCTCTAGCACTACCCACCTAGGAAACTTGCTGGCAGAACCTTGCAGAGCATGCTCTGCGCTGGCTAGGTACCAGTTCTGGAGCTGCTGGATGGATCCTCTGTATCTCCTGCTGTTCGCTGGGAGATATTTAGGGGAGGGATTTTACTTCCCTATTGGAACACCTGGTCTACCTTCACTGGTGGTAGATGTAAGGTAGACTGTACCTTCAGCCCAGGTGCAAATGAATCCTTCTTCTTACTCCTTTCAAAGTCATTGGATGATCTGTTAAGTGAGGGGTTAAGCCCTATTTTAAAGCCCAATGGCCCCCAGTGATTGGTGCAGGATAAGACTACCTTAATGAACCAATCCTGGGTCCCCACCAACAATCTTCTGTTATGCATGTGGTCTGGACCATAGTGTTCTGCAAGATGACAGACAAGGGGTGCCAACATATACCTCAGTCCCACCCATCTTTCTGTCTTTTGTAGATCAAAGTGTCTCTCTGGTTAACTGAGCCCTCTCTGACTCTTGAATAAAGCGCAGGTCTCCCTTGAAGTTTGTGCTGGGAGCAGACTTCCTGTCTCCCCTTAATCACATCCTTCGTCCCTCTGAAAGTGGTCTGCTCTGCAGGGACGCCTGCGGTAGCTGCTGGATCCAGACAGAGCATTCACTGCCTTTCATTCAAAGAGGTGTGAAGTAGCTTCAAGTTGACACATTGCATGCCAAAGGGTTGTTAGTCCCGCCTTCCTATAAGGCTTGCCTCAATTTGCTCTCTAATATACACTGCTACCAGCTGGAGTAGACAAAAGGAATGCAGATCCATGGAGGCGTTGATATTTAAATTAGGCTGCTCATGGCTGGAGGAAGGTGTGCCTTCCTCTTCTTGGAATGCTTTGATGTACCCGTGGCTGTCAAATTCCAGCTGAATATGACAGGGGAAGACAGCGCCTGTAGGCTGTGTCTTCCCGGAGTACACGTGACTATGCGTTCTGTGCAGGAAGCAGATGAAATGGGTGCAGAATGGCCTCACACATTTCTCGAAGGCTGATCTCCCATCATTCATTTAATTATTACAAAATCAAAAAAGCCCAGGCGAGCGCACTCTCCCTGTGCGGATTGTCAAATTCCTCACAGTGACACATACGTCCATCTTTCGCCTAGTGCAGTATGCAGAGTTTCTCTGCAGCAGCATGATCATCATGCACATTGCACATGCATGGTGGTCTAGGCAGGACTTTAGTGGGGCACAGCCCGTGCTTTGTTCCCGAGCTCGGTTGGGTGGGGCCCTCAGCATGGCTCGCAGGGGTGCCCCCATAATTTGTATTACACCCCTGAGTCCAGCCAAATAGAAAACTCAGATGAAGTCTCAAGAATGAAAGAGAATGCTGAGTGAGAGAGCAAAGAACTATGCCCGCAACTGATTGAGTGGAGACAACCAAAACAGGATTGAGGAACAGGGAAAAAGACATCAGTGTCAGAGACAAATGAGTGTGCTCGACACAGCAGAGAAAGAAGACCTACAAAGTATAACACGTTTTTTTATCAAATGAACAATGTCAACCATCTCAATTAAAGGAGATATGTGTACATTGAGTGGTCTTGTGAGATGCAACAGTGTGAGGGCCGGCATGTAAGGCATCAATGACTTGGGCATTAATGAGTGGGGCACAGACCGAGCGCGTGTCACCTCTGCCTTCAGTACATCATGTAACTGAATATGTATAATTGTAGAAGTGCTTTCTGAAATTCGGTAGGATTATTAATACAGTATAAGAAATAGCAGCACAAACATCTATGCCGGTTCCAGTGCCTCAGAGAGATATAAGAACCATGGTGGCTTGTGCTACCAATCAGTAAATATTTTCATGTTATTAAGTGGGCGCAAACCTAGCTTCGAGAAGCAACGGAGCGATTTACAGAGGTATACAACAATACAGATACATACGGATTGCTTGTCAGAGGTAACAACAGAACATATATAACGTGGGGGGTAGTATACAGGCGAGCACAGAGGAGGGGTACAGAAACCTTAGTAAGTCAAAGCCTTAGCGTTATGTAAATTGAAAAAAACACAGCGGCCAGTGAGTTATGTTCTTTCGTTTCCAGATGAACAATGTAAAGAAAGCACGATGAAAGGAATCAAACACTTACAGGAATAAAATAGCTTAGCCACGCAAATGTACGATTGATCTGTGTATGCCATGGGCAAAGAGTTCCCATGCTCTGAATGCAGGCTCAATTGTTTCATCTGAGGGCGAAAGGTAGTATACCAAATTATTTCCAATTTGCTATGTTTTTCCAAATTAACACATTATTAAAAATGCAAGTAGGCGACGTGTTAAGAAGCCATGTCAGTGTCAGTCATGAAATGACACTTCCTTTAACACCTATTTCTGACTCACTCGAAGCACGAGCGCGGGAATTGGCATTGTTAAACAAAATGGAATTCACAAAGAAAGAAATGTATCCAAAGCGAACTGAGAAGCCAGATCAAGACGAATTGAAAGGTGAACTCTCGCAAAAAATACTTATGAGCAACTGAATACGTGAAATGAAGCTATTTACTCATTAATAAGTGTCTTTTCTACCTTCAAAGAGATCGTCTGCTTCCAAACGCACTGAGTTAGGTGTAGTATTTAAATCATGATGTTTCTCAGAGCGACAGAAAAACACCCAGAAAGCCTCACAACGTACCTACACTGAGGAGATATGGAATAACATAAACTGCCCTGGTGGAGCGAATTGGTAAATTGCACCAAAAGACCTGTTCTACCTGCTGCCATGTGTACTTTTCTTTTTTTTCTTATTTTTTAAATGTGCCGATCAGAGCTCACATTGTCTGTACATTTAAAACATGCACTCACAGACACATATATCACGTTCTGAAGTGTACTACCCCATGTAGTATAATGCCCTGATTACATACTGCAAATCTTCATTACTCAAAGTCGTACTCTTCCTCATCACATGTTGTGGTTTATTCTGTGGTCACACTGAACTCAGGGAATTCAATTGCCCCCCCGCCCCAAGCAAGGTGAAGCACAATAAAGCACTTTTGATTCAGGTTAACTTTGGTGAGGCCTCCAACCCATCTCACACCCAACCCCAACAAATACCCTGTGTCACCGATGCACTAGGAACCAGGCTGGTGTGTAGTACAAATATTTGTTTATTTATTTAAGATTTGACAAAATGCTAACAGCCAACATCAGCCACCAAAGCTGTGTCAACACCCAATATCACAACAATAACTTTGTTATTCAAACAGCACAGATGGAATTTTGAAACATGCAATAACACAACAGTTTTAATTTCGATTTAACCAATGGAAAACATTCACTGTACAATACAGGGTCCACAGAAATGACTTAATTTGAAACAATACTTTTCTCCCAGTAACCCCCACCCTCCAGGCCTCAGTGAAATATGTCCCATTTTGTTTAAAGACAAGGTGCAGGAAGTGAGAGGACAATGAAAAAATCGTTTTAGCTATTGATATACAAAGGTGCTATTTGGGAAGGGATTTCAATGGGAACAAAACATCGTTTTGTGCTTGATACTGGAAATATAATATTATGGAAAGAAATACAATAGGGACAATTGTTTTTTTCAAATTTGATTTAAAAGGCAAGGTTGGGGAAAAAAGGCACTCAAATAGAAATCGATTTTCAACATTTAGAAATAAAAGGCAGGATTTGGTAATTTGAGGTCAGAGAAAAATGAAAACAATAGGAAACGTTTGTTTTGTAACACACATACAGATGAGATGCCGTACTTGGTAATTCAGATTTTAAATGAATGGGGAAATTCGTTTTGCATCCCACCTTGACTTGAAAGGCAGTGTTTAGGATTTCTTATTTTGGGATTATGGACACCCCTCACCCTCTTTTTATATAGAAGGGAAGGATTTCAGAAACAGTCAACCAAGTATTTATGGGCTATATCGGCTCTAACACACTAGGAATGAGCTTTGTTAGTTTTGAATTCTAACAACACTCATCCTGTGATTTTCTAAATGGGAATTAATTGATTCAACATATGGGTGAGTAATTAATTTGAATGAGATTTAATAAATTGTGCGAAGGGCCTACCCAGTTTCACCCCCCTCCCTTTACCGACTAATGGAAAGGGATAAAGACAGGTGGCTTCCCACACAATTGATGGCTTTGGGATATCTACTTACATGGGAGCTCTATGCTTTTTGTTCAGAAAACCCGCCAGAATTTTAGGACCCTCTTTTGGTAGGCCGCTCAAACCAGGCCTCAACCACAACAAGCTCCCTCCAGACAGGCCTCTCTCAGATAGGGCTACCAGGTTTCCAGGCAAGGTTTCCCTGATGGACTTGGTGGCTCTCCTTGCCTCTCTGCTAGTGGCTCCTCTCTATAGTCCAGCAGCAGGCTGTCCACTGGAATAAAGTCCAAAAATCCTCAAAAACCCTGTTCTGATGCACACCTGCCCTCTTATAGCATGGATGACACTGCAATATGGTCATAATTCCCGTGGTCAGGATTGGCTCACTTGCTCCATTCACCTCCCTCCAAGATAGCCACTGGCAGCTGATAGGACCAGAAGTTGGGAGATATGTATGATGTAGGCTGAGGGTGGAGAAGAGATACATCATTTCAAAATGACAGGGAGTTTCTAAATCTTTTGTTCTGAAAAACCTCATAATGTAATAACTCCCTGGGCCTTTCAAATAACCCCATAATTAAATATATATATATATATATGTTATATATTTTTTACGGCGAATCAGACCATACTAATTTTATTTTGGTACGCCCTTCCTGAGTGGAGCTACTTTTTTTCACAGTTTTCTGCTGCGCCGAAATAGCTAACAATGGAACGCGTTCCAATTGAAACCTTATTTTCATGATCTACCCCTGTGCCAACTTTCCCATTTCTCAGGTGTATGAAAATGGCAGAATCATCATTTTCCACATAACTTACATTATGTACATCACAATAATTAAGTTTTTACAGGGTCCCAGTTGGCTTTTTCTTCTGTTTAATTTGAACCAGGGCTAAGCTCTATAGCACAAACAAGGCTCCTTTTATTCAGGAAAAACTGTATTCAAGGTTTACTCAATGGCAGGGCATAACATCTGTCAGTAAGTTTCATTCTCTTAAGCCATGTGACCAGCCATCTGGTTTATCTTAACCTTTTCTCTCTTTGGTTTCAATGGGAAGCTTGACCTTCAAGTCACTTCTGCAGGCCATGTTATCAGCAACTAATTGACAACCAGCCATTCTTCGTGGTGATCCCAGCCCCAACAGGTCTGGAGTTCAGATTTCAATGGGTCTTTTTTCAGAGTTAAATGCACTTTTTATGTGGAACCTGGCCTTACGGTTGTTTCTGTTGATTGTGTTATCAGCAATTCGGCACAAATTCAATCTCTTTCATTGTATATTCAATCATATCTTTGAAACCAGTCCTTCATCCCTAGCATTCATCAAACCAAAGGGATGTGAGGTCAGGATCCAGATGCACTATTCAGTTCACAGTTCAATGGGGGATTTCAGCTTAGTGGGAAAAACAAGGGGCAGTTTACCATTCTGAAAAGCTAGCATATTACATTTAACCACTGTGTACCTGCAACATTTAATGCTGCACCAGGACCTGTCATTCATACATACATTTATATAATATTAACAGACATGAGTTCACTCTATTCAGACAGACAGGCCATAGTTACATCAGGGAGCATTATTCAAATTTACACCAAAAGAAATGGGCCTTTCTTTGTCCATGTGCCATTTTATATGGTGAAAACAAGTCTCTTTCCTCCTGATGAATGTAATCTGTCCTTGACTTTATTTCTGGATTGCAAAGGCTGTGTTCCTTTTATTTAGCTTCCAAATGCACAACTATTTATTTTCATCCCATGTGCATTGCTGCAGTTTTTAAATCTGTCCATGTGTAATGTATTTCTTTAATATTACAGTTGAAATGAAATGAGTATCCCTTCGGTATTGTTATTTCCCAGGGGAAACCAATGTCCCCTTTAATGCTCCAAGTAGGCCTTTCCAAAATGCCAGTTAATTTGTGAAAGGTAAGTGTCTTTCGCCACTTGCGCATTTGTCCATTTTAATAGACTTTAACTGTGCCCATTTCTTTCCATGTCACTTGGCCTTGAGTCAGAAAAATAAGTGTTTTGGACTGGCCTGCATTTTCCAATGGATAGTAGAAGCCAGCTTCACTCTTAAATCCTACCCTAGCCTGGCCTCCTTATTTATGACATTTAGGGGCTATATTTTACCCCACACACAGTACTTACCTTTGAGGTCCTGCCTCCCTTACAAGAACCATTTGTTTTTGCATTGGAGGTATAATACCTCCTACTAACCCATAATCCACTGTTATATGTTTCCAAACTGGATCATGGGACTTTCCAATACCAGGGTGGGTGAGGAAGAATGTTAGTTCTGTGTCAAGAAAGTAGGACTTGGATTAATGAAGATTACCAGTCAGATATTCGGGCATTACCTTCATATCCCTTTTTCTTGTCCCAGTGCTTACAATGAAGGTGTACCCAAACTGTTAACTGTAGAAGGTACCCAATGAAACACCCATTTGACACTGAGCATTGCTGTATGCCATCACCACTTATTGTATAACTACAACCTTGGCAATCACTACATTCCAGCCGTGAGCACCCCCACCCCAAAAGACCCATCCATCTGGTTGTCTACTTTCGGTCTGTAGTGTCTTATGAACGTATTTGAGTCTGCGCAGGTGGTTGCCCTACATTTCACCCTAGAGACCTCCCTGAACATCCACATGGCCTTGTCGATCGACCTGCACCTGTTCAGGCTTTGGCAATCCATATGCCTCATATGCCATCGATATAACTGTCTGAATCCAATTGCTGATTGTCACCATCAAGTTTGTACTGCCTGCCTCTGCTGCCCCAAAAGTCAGCAAAAGACTGTCTGATATTCTGAAGCCTTCTGAAGCTATTTTAGTTAAGCTCTTCACACATCAATGGAATGCCCAGCTTAATCTTTTTCAGTTTTGGGGTCCGGAAAGAAAGGGGGGTCTACAAAACAGGACCGCTATCTCTCCTATTCTACAGGCTGGAGCAATGGCAATGAGGAAGTCATTCTTAAGTGTTCGGAACTTGATGTAGATTTGGATTTTGCCTATCAGTTCAAAAGGAGGGAGGTGGAGGAATTGCAGCACCAATGGCAGATCCCATTGAGCAGCACATTCATTTGGAAGAGGCCTAGAAGATACCAAATTCTTTAGACAAATATCTGCTAGGGCTTCCCCTTCCATTTCCCTCTCTGGGCTACCCCTCAGAGCTGTTAGGGCAGCCCACTGGGACCAAAAGGAAGATACTGCAAACCCCTTGGAAATCACATCCTGAAGGAACTGAAGACTGGCCACAATACCACAGTATAGGGGGATATATATCTGTGTCATCAATTAAAAAACTCACCCAATGTCTATCATATGCCTTTAGTGTGGCTGGGCAGTTGTAATCGCTGTCTCTACCACCCAATCAAACAAACCTAAGGCCATTGACCTCCCCCTCTCAACTTTCAGACTGACCACTGGATTCTGTGCACCCTCAAAATCTGACCAGCTGTGGAGGGCAAGGCATTCTTGGGATCCTTCATATCTCACAAGACTGGAGTTCTAAGAGAGTGGGACTCCATCCCCTTCAAAACCAATAGGGAACTCCCAGAACTACTCACAATCTGCTCTCCCTGATCTTCCTGACTACTCTGGAAATAAGGGATACTAGAGGGAAATCATACAGAAATTCCTAAGGTCATTCCAGGTTCGATACATCCACCAGCCAAACCCCTTCTGTCTAAAATGTTGAACGAAACTGGTTAACCTTTGCTAATGTCTGTGAGTTAAACATGTCTATCTTGGATAGCCAAAACCTCTGAGAACACTGGAAGACTCTGCTGAGCCTGTCTTCCTTGTGATTCCTCATCCTTTGGTAGTGGACTGCCTCCTGGGACCTTAGATGTATCTCTGCCCAGGATCCTATCTCCCAGGCAAAAGAGTTTATGGATGCTGAGTCCGACCCCAGCGCCGTCGTTGATATGCACCATGGCCGTGGGTTTGTCCCTCCTTCACAATACCACTCAGTCCCTTACTATTCAAGAGAAGTCCATTAGAGCTCTGCCCATTTCCGGTATTTCCAGAGGGAGAAATACTTTACCTTGCCTGGTGCAGATCTGTGCCTCTATGAAAGCCAGGTTATGTAGGGAACCAGTTGATATTTCTGCCAGTTTACAAGAAACCCCCAGTCCTGCAAGGCCTTGCACACTCGCTAAAGTTTAGATTGTGCAGTCCCCCTTTGGACTACCTCGATTAACCAGTCATCCAGGTAGGAGAACATTTGAAGCCCTTGCAGATGGAGAAGAACAAACAATGAAGCTCCCATACCTGTCAAGACCCTGGGCGCTGTTTTCAAACCAAAGGGTAGGACCTGGAATTTATAATGTCTCCTTCTCACTACAAATCAGAGGAACCTCTGCTGGGAGGGCCTGATAGACGCATGATAATTGGCTTGAGTTACTAGAGCTACATGATGCCTATATCCTTTTGTCATCAGAGGAACAGTCTTTTGCAAGGTTTCCATTTTGAATATTTCCACTTTCATATATAAATTCTTGGCTTTCAGATCCAAAATCAACCTAAATTTCCATAAAAGGTTTGGGACCAGGAGGACTAAAGAATAGAAACCCTGAACTGACTGATCCCAGGAAATTCTCATTAATCACCCCTTTTTCTAGCAGTTCCAGGATGACCATGCATGGCCGACTTCTTGGTTTTGTCTCTTGGCATAGGAGTCATGGTCATGCTTGATTCACTGGGGGTTCGGGGCAAACATTATATTTGGTACCCCCACTAAACAGTCTACATTTGGCAGGCATCTGCATGCCATTTTCCGATGTTTTGAAAAAGAGCCTGAGTATTCCACCCACCGGCCTTCTGGGTTTGTCAGGACTTCTGATGTTTAAAGTGTGACTTCAGCATCACTGGACTGGATTGGAATTTCTGAACCTTGCAGAACGGATTGCACTTGCCATCTGATGCTTGAGGTTTATCCCTAAATCCTGATGACCTGTGTCTTGATGTTGCAGAGGTACTGTTCTTCCGTAATTTCTATGAATGCTTGTCAGCCTGGGACACTATAATGACCGTGTCTGCAAGGAGTCCCAAAATAGTTTCTTTCCCTCAGAAAGGAATTTCAGGGCTGTGGCCTTCTGTTTCCAGTCCCTCAGGTGGAAACATTGCCTGGCCGAAATGCCTGATCCGATTGCCATAGCTTTACGCTGGATGGAGTCATAAGGTCGTTCAGATAAGAGCTCTACTTGTTTCTGCAAGTTAGCCAGAACTGGAACACAGTCTGTACCATCTTCATGGCCATACTGAGCTTCTTGAAAGCACACAAGGCAGTTTCAGCTGTAAAGGATCCATTAACGTTTGCCCTGAAGGTCAGATGGGCAGCCAAATTGACATTGTACATGGTTGCATTCGATTTTCTGTCCATTGAATCCCTTACAAGCCCATTGGCTTCCACCATGGAGGAACTGCAAATTAATCTGTTCAAAATGTCATCCATTTCTAAAGCGTCTTGAAAAAAAAGTGTCTGAGCCCTTCAATGGGTATAGCTTAGCCATGAAACAAGGCTGTGAAATATGCTCAGGATCCTTCCATTCTTTAAATATGTTATCCCTAATATCTGAGATCAAGGGGAGGCCCATCTGGGGAATATTTTTCTATTAGCTGATTCTTGGGCCTGAAGAGCTTGCTTGAGCTCCAGGCTATGAGAGCCCTGTACAATCCCAAATAAAGTACAGCTTCCACATCTTACCTATCAATGTACTTTGCTCTAGGTCTCCTTATCATCCATGTCAGAGGGCGCTGTTGAGGAAGAGGGGTCTACTAAAGGCAAGGAGGATGAATATGAAGAAGGGCTGGACAATTTCGTGCTATTTCTGCCCTCATATTCCTGTTTGGCCTGTTTCATTAATCTGGTATTGTTTGTCATTTACATATAAAGGGCAGTAAATAAAGAATGTTAAAGTTTCGTAGCACTCCAATTTCTAAATTGTTTCTAAAAAATTACAGGAAGACAGTGAGGCTGTGTCCCTTCCTACCCCACAAGTGATGTTCATTATGAAGGGACATGGAGAAGGATATAAGTAGAAATATGCTGAATAAACAAAGGGGAACACATTCTCTTACAGTCAGACTTTCTGATTATGGATTTTAATAAACTTGACCCCGCCCCTATCATGCCATTGCCAATTTCCTTTTACATTTTCCTTTTTAACAGACATCATAGATTCACTGTTTCTTATTGTTTACTTTGCCCTCACTTGCATGAACTATGGACTTGCTCGAGCAGATGCTCTGCAAACGACTGAAAAGTGCTCTTGGCCAGAAATTGGTGCCAAGGACAATGGTACCCACATGATTGAGCGAACTGTCAAAAATGGTAAGGTCAGGGAGGTGAAGGTCCAATACCCCTTTGCAGGAATCGTCATATGATGTGATAAGCGGAAGTGAACGTAAATTATGGACTAGAGATTAATAAATGGTTTCTTCATTTTGGTGCCAGTAATAGTAGCCCTGCTATCAGTAGAATTAGTGATACTAGCAGGGCTGCATCTACTACTACAACTACTGTAATAGTACAGCAAAACAAAAAAGGGGATGACTGGAAGGTTAAGAATTAATCTTAACCTCTGGTATGCTTTGGCCACCCTCCAGACCTTCTACCTTACCCAACAAATCCACCACCAAGAAACTCCAAGATCCTCCATGGACCCAATAAGTCCAGAGGATTGGCCTTGCACAGTAGGCTCATTCATTCAGATAGGGAATGGCCTCGCCTGTTTATGGTGTGCTTGACGCTACCCCCTCCCATGCCCTACACCGTTCCTCTCCAAAACATCTCCCTTCCCTGTACCAGCCCTCCTACCCCATATCAACCCACCAATTCAGGGCAGCGAGACTTTATGCTCCACCGTCACAGTAAGACCTCCTTACACATGTCCTATTAATGGACCCACAAGGAGATTTAGACTTTCATCTCGGAATGGCCCTCAACACACCCAAAGGTCTACTACGGCCTCTTTGCTCACTGCCAACCCCATCACCTTCCAGAACCCACTGAAACCCCTGGCATATGACACACTAACCTCTGTATCAACCACCAGATGCCCTATTGTTGGACCTATAAGGAAATGTAAACTTTCATCTTGGACTGGCCCACACTACACCCAACGGCATACCACAGCCCATTCGCTCCCTATCCACCACATCACCCTGCATAGTACAAAGAAACCTGTAATGTGAGATACTCCAGTTCCTGTATCAACACCACATCATCAAACCCACAAATCACTAACCCCTAAAAGGCTGACTCCTCCTACTCTAACAAACCAAGTGTCACCCACATTCAGTCACAAGTTAAAAAGTCCAAAGAACTCTAATCCATTTATTAAGAAATCTGACCACATCAACACTTCCTTACATTTGAAAGGTGACCTTTTAAATGCTAGATCAATCACTGCACACACCCTTGACATTGCAGACGTCATCAAAGCCAAAGACCTAGACATTATGGTAGTCACAGAAACCTGGCTCCATACGGCCTCAAACCCCTCCTTATCTTTAGCCCTCCCACAGGGATACTCAATTTATAGGAAGGACAGAATAACAGCCACAGAAGGCGGAGTAGCCCTCCTAGCCAAAAATTCCCTTGACATTATAATATCAAGAGAACTCCCCTTCACCTCTGATGAAGTAATCACTCACGCATACCTGCACCCTCACTCTCCGTGTTGTCTACAGACCTCCAGGTCCCATATCCACATTCAAAGATGACATTACCTCTCTCCTGGCCTACAATATGAAAACTCACACCAAAGCTATTGTCGAAGGTGACCTCAACCTCGGCTTGAACGATCCTCTTGACTCCCATGTAGGCCTCCTAGCCAACTACATGAAAGCCCACGGGTTTACACATCATATCTGCTCCCCAACTCACGAAAAAGGAGGTACCTTCGACTTGATTGCTGACACCAATTGTGCCACTGACATCCTTTCTAACACCCCTCCTCCCTAGTTGGACCACAACACCATAATTTTCTCTACCACTATAACGACTAAACCTATCAAACATACCCTACCCACACCCACTATCCCATCCAGAAGTTAAAAAAACATTAATTCTGACAACATGCTACCCCTCTTATCAACAATATTGAATACTAATTATCCCAACGATGACCCGTCAGTACTAGTCAATATAATAAAGCTATGCTAGCAGCCATCGACAAAGTAGCCGCAATGAAATCTAAAAAAGCTAAACCTAAAGCACACGTCAACCTATGGTTCACCTCAAACCTCCAAACTTTGTGAGCGACCAAAACGTCTGTCGAAAGTAGTTGGTTAAAGTCACTAACACCCGCTAACAAAGTCCTCTTTCAGACACTATCCAATAACTACAAGTAAGCAATCATTAAAGCCAAAAGTGAAACATATAACCAAAGAATCTAGAATGCCCAATCAAACTCCAGAGAATTATTTGCCATTCTCCACGGGCTGGAATCACCAGCCCCTATGCCAGACCATTCCATCAAAGATCAACAATGGTGCACTAACATACAAAATTCCCTCGCAGGTAAAATCACTCTTCTGCAAAATTAAATTGAATTAAAAAAACCATAACTCAACCTTGACTCCGCACCTTTAACTACATCCCTCACTGCAGAACTGCAGTGGCCAGCAACTTTATTTTCATGCCTGTGTCCACATTAGAAACCATCAATATTATCAAAGGATTAAAACCCTCGAGATGTAAGGGCAACATGTGTCCCGCTATCTGGCACCCTTCATCACCAGCCTCATCAATAGTTGATTTGCCACCAGTTCAGTACCTGATGATTTAAAAGAAGTCTGGGTACTACCGCTGTTACAAAAAATTACACTGGACACTTACTTTTGAACAAATGTTCGACCTATCTCCACAGTGCCATTCCTACTAAAAATCCTTGACCGTGTAGCCTACCTGGAGATCCAAAAATTCCTGGAACTTAACAATATCCTAGGCCTGAGACAATCCATATTCAGGCCCGGTCATGGAACTGAAATGGCTCTCCTGGACTTAAAAACACAAATTGACCAATTCAAGGACAGAGGAGACTTGTGCATCCTCCTTTTGTTAGACCTTTCCGCAGCTTTTGATCTGGTTAACCATAACATGTTATGCCATTATCTCGAAACTGCAGTCCATTTCTCCCTTAACGCCATCAAATGGATCAAATCCTTTCTCTCTAATCGTACTATGAGTGTCTTCTCTACCACATAGCAGCCCCTACCAGTCGTAGTAACATGCGGCCTACCGCAGGGTTCCTGCGTGCCACATACATTGTATAATGCCTTCACAAAGCTTCTATTTGACAAATTAGACAAAATGGGTGTCACTATACAACATATGCGGATGACACTCAAATACTCATACCTATCACAGGCTGTTATGACACGGACGTTATTAATCTCAACAAAATGTATCTCGCCATCCAGGCTTGGACATCTCAAAAAAAATGATGCCTCAATGGTGACAAGACCTGGCTAATTCTAATCAGAAACAAATCTAAGTTAAGTAACCTTTCCGAACAATACAAATCTTTCAACATAGATGGTAATACTATCAATGTTGGCAACAAAATAAAAACTCTGGGGTCTACATTGACTCTTCCTCACCCTAAATAAACAGGTGAATGCTACTGTCTCATCCGCAGCCGACACGTCAAAACTAATAAGGGCCATTAGACCCTTCCTTTCGACAGACAACAGTATTAATTTAGCTAGAGCATTGATCCTCTCTAGGATAGATTATTGTAATTCTCTCTTTGCTGGATCCAGCACCGGAAACATCAAAAAACTTCAAATAGTACAAAATAATGCTATTAGAGCTGCTCTGAATATACCTAAGAATGAACATATATCGTTAACCAGACGACACATCCAATGGCTTCCGGTCCAAGATAGGATCACATTTAAAATCCTCACTCACAAAAGTCTAGCTAACAACTCACCAGCATACCTCAGCAACCAGATTATCAAAACCCAGACTAACAGACCTACACAGGCTTCATACTCTAACCTCATTGTTATACAGAGGTGCAGAAGACACAAAGCAGGCGGTTCTAGCTTCCCTGTGATAGCAGCCAAATTGAGGAACACTCTCCCCACACAACTGAGAAATGACACATCCCTTAGGTCATTCTGAAAAGGTCTAAAAACCAGACTTTTCAGTTTAGATCCCAAACAATAGACACTAGGACCTTCACTATCGCTAGGACCTTCAGTATCATATGCCATGACTGATATGTTCTCATGCTGTGACTATTAATACTATGTTTATTGCGCCTGATATGTATATCTGTATCTATGTATGCAGTGAATATATGTATTATTGCAACTTCAACTGTCCTGAGGTAGTACACAACCTGTAAACAATCTCTTAAATTCTAGCGCCTAGATGCCTATGGGCTACGTGTGCTGCATAAATGTACAAATAAATAAAGTAAATAAATCCTTCTTTGACTGCCAAGCCATTATAAAATGGGAAAGACAATATGCAGATCAGGGTTGGTCCCACCCCAAAAGGGGAATTCCAGCCCGAACTGCTTGGTCACATCCCAAAGCATGTTCCAGCCTCATTGGGCATCATCAGTGAGGCATAGCTTGAGTGTCTAGGCCCAGCAGGCATGGAACCCACGTCTTGGCATACCCATCCCACTCGGGGTGACTACAGCACAACAAAAGCGGTGATGGCTGGAAGGTTTAGAATTAATCTTGACTTCTGGCATTGCTCTGGGCAAGAAAGAAAAAGAAATATGGAAATCCGGGACGCACCTGTATCAAAATAAACATACGGTCCTGACCCCACACCGTAGTTAAAAAATGGTCTATAATGCAAGCGCTGGGGCCAGGCGGCTCAGGATATCTATAGACAATGGAAAACCCCAATTATTGGCGGAATTCATACAACATACAAGAAGAAATAATCACACAGATTCAAGAGCTAAGTAGTATATAAAGAAGGACAAATAAAGGGCATACAATCAAGATGTGAAAAAATTGCTAAAGTAACTCACGTTCTAACGAGGTAAGAGCAGGCTGTTATATGCAAAACCTGGGTAACTTGACGCAGTCAAACGTTTAATGTCAGATCTCATAAAGTTATTATGACTCAATGTAATACCAAAGAGTTTTACATATGCCTTTATTTCTGAGGACCTAAAATAAGACACCCTTTATACACTCAAAACAAATCTCTGAGCTACTGTCTCTCACAACACTTGGAGTTTTCCACACCATAAGATACCAAAAAGACAAATAAGCAGCCATTAGTACTGTTAGTCTTATAAACAGAGATAGAACGATATAATCCCCTTGTCCATCCCAAAGGTGATACAAAATCAATCCAATTACCTCAGGAGAACTTTGGTATAGTCCTCATTGGTACGTCACTGGAAAGAACATCCATCAAAGTTCGCGCATTCCAATGTTATTTCTGAAAGCACACACCGTTGTGTTTTTAGGCTGCACATTTCACTTCATAGTGCAACCAAAAACAACCTTGTGAGGCCAGGCACGGGGTCGCAGGTTCATACATTTGTTTTTACATAACCAGGTGTTGAAGATCCTGACCTAGTAACTTATTGTCATCAAGGAACAAAGTCTCAAAGCCTTGCTAGTGTAGTGTGGCACAGAAATAATCAACTGTCAAGTAGATCGCAAATATATGGGGTCTTGAACATTTTACTGACATTTTGTATATATATATATATATGGATATATATATATATTTTTTATTATTATTTATTTGATTTAGTTGCAAATGGAACTTTACACATATAGTTGCTCTAACATTATTTCAAACACAATATACATGTTAAAAAATTCACAAAGAGGATTAAAAATACAATAATTCAGAGTGCATCTATTCACAATTTCCGAACATAGAGAGGGGTGTCCCAAAAGCAAGCTACCTATTGGTGTCACACGTATGGGCTGGAAATTTAAACTGACATGAGACAAGTCTAAATTAACATCTTGTGTGGGAACGTATGTCACAAGATATATGCGAACGCTGGTATTATAAAAATATGTATTCAACTTTAATTATTCTTATACATGTTAAAACATCAGGACAACAGGACGTCCAATTATTAAAAGGACAGTATTTGACAACATATAACAGCAAAGAATTAAACACGGTGTTCAAAGGCAATCATATGTATCTGTTTAGAAAAATATCAAAATACAATCAGAACCATTACTGGTTTCAAGTGATGTTAGTAAAAAAGGGTGACTTCCAAAAATAAGCATTTATCTGTTGTTTTTTAAAAGAAGCCCCTATAGGTAATGTGTCGACAGAGGTGACTCTGTTTCCAGCCTTAGATATGTGACCCCGCAAAGTGATAGACGTTGGCTGCTGTAACCTGGACACCTGGTAGTCCGACTTATACTTTCATCAGGACACATATAAGACAACTGATGTTAGATGTCGTATTTATCAAAAAGAATGCTTTCTATTAGCCAGTGTATCTAAACAAAAAATACAAGACAAACTATTAAAACCAGCAGTAACACAAATCATAGTTTATGATGTTACCACATACTTCTAACTTATTGTTTCATGTGCATCATAGATATATCAATAATTTATATATCACTTATTATTATTTTGGATCCAACTTATTTATCCTTATATACATTCGGCAATAAAAGCCGAAGGAGGACGTTTATCTGCCCGTGTTTCAAGCAGTTCTAACATGACATCAATGCATTTCATCTGTGGGATATTGGTATTGCCACAGTTTATTGCCGAATGTATCCATATTGCTTTGACCAAAAATGTTTTCATTCATGAAAGTTTGTTCTACCAACAATTGAATGGGACCAGTATGGGGGCCACATTTGAGGATGAACTGGCTAACCTATATATGGACCACTTTGAGAAAAATCACATATATATCGATACAAACCCTATTGCAAATAACATCCGAGCCTGGTATTGATATATTGATGATATCTTTATGATCTGGCGGGGTACGATGGAAGAGCTAAAAAACTTTAACATTTGGCTGAATCAATGTGAGGTGTCTTTGAATTTCACTTGGGAAGCAAATAACACAAAAATACCTTTCCTGGATTTACTTATATATCGAAGACCAAATAAACTAATCGGCACCAGTCTATACAAGAAACCAACTCAAAAAAACACCTTTCTCCCTTTCGGTAGCTTCCATCCCCAATCATTAAAAGAAAATTCACCCTTTGGCCAATTTTTGCGTATTAGACACAATTGCTCTGAGAAACAAGACTTTGCAGCACAGAGCGAGCAATTGAAAAGCAACCTGAAAGTGAGAGGATATCCTCCACATACCATCAGAAGATCTTATAAAAGGGCAGCTAATACTCAAAGAATTGACTGCCTGTCAAAACAAGAAAGTACCAAACTGGATAAAATAACTTGTGTGACATCGTTCACTCCTGTAAGCAATGATTTGAGAAAGACTATTCTCAAAAATTGGAAGATGATCAACACTGAGACCTTCTCCATTCCTCCCCCATGCTTTGCTTTCAAATGATTACAAAACCTTGGGGACAAACTGGTCCACACATACCCGAGACAGCACATCAATGTACCTATTCAATTGACACTTTGGAGTCTTCCTCCAGTTGGAGGCCATTACAAATGCGGAAAATGTATGATGTGCAATTTCACTAAAAATGTAAAAACCATTGACCTAAAAACTGGTGTTTGGAAATTTAAATCGTTCACTAACTGTGCAACAAAATGGGCCATTTATTGTATAATCTGCCCATGTAAACTTATGTACATTGGCAAAACTAAAATAACGATCCGGACCAGAATAGGAGAACATCGGTCCTGTATAAAAAATGGCACCAAAGACAAACCATTAGTTGAACACTATCAGAAAATGAAACATTACCATAATGACATACTATGGTATGTTTTACAAACTTTGGACGCACACCCCCGTGGGGGGACAGGGACTTAAAATTGCGAAAACATGAACAAAAATGGATTTATAAATTAGACTCTGTTAAGTGCGGTCTAAATTTATATATTGAGTGGAATCTTTTTGTCCATAAATAAGTAATATGTACTATATACTAAGGACACCAGCCAGTCTACCCCCTACTATCCATCCTGATAGTTACATCATTTTGGTGTCAGCAAACCATCTATAACAGACACTTGGTCTATATGGTCATATATGAATAGTGCTAGCACCCTGCATATTCCATATAATGGTTCTGTAAAATATAGATCCACCTCTATTGTCTTATATGCATCAGTAAATATATGATAGTTAGACCATTTATCTTGACCATACAGACAGATTCTTTCACCATTACACTTAGTTGTACAAATTAATATTTAATCAAGCAAGCCACAGTCGTATGGTAAGCTGCTGCCATAGTGGTATAATATGTTGATCTGCCCGCAGCATTTGACATTTACGTACACATGCAAACGTAAATTTCTCTTCTCGACCAAATTAAGTGGTATTGAACGATAACTGAGACTGGCCCATCATATCAATTAGACCACATCCGGCATACAAAACTTCTATAACAACATTACAACATCTTGACCGGCTATTGTTATCTGATAATTACGGATGCACACATTCAAACATCTATACATAGAGCCCTCTAGACATCTTGAGATGGCCGCCACGTTTGCACAGAGCGGACGCCGATCTCGCATTTCTGCGATGGCTTAAATACGTCAATTGGTCTTGTTTGTCTCGAGACAGATCATGTGATCGGGTAGACGATCGTCATTCGTGTATGGATTTCGAAGAACACTGTAGCCACGCTGGTTCACAAGTAAGTGCGTCTGCCCTAGTCAATTACTGATTCATATAGCTATATCTAGATATGTGTAACACACTATCTTAATGTTCGGCATCTGTCTGAATTAATTTCCACAGAACGCTCGAACAAGAAGAGTTCCAAGCAAGGGAGAGTTTGATGCCTGCCTTGCGACAGCGAGCATTTTTTGAAATGACAACCTGAACGTAAAACACAATTATATGGGCTAAAAATTAAATTCGAAGGTATGAATAATTGCACTCGTTTTGAATTATTACTAAAAATCGGACTAGCAGACACACATGGTTATTAAGCCCCCATATATATTTGTGTCCCCAATACAGCTCGTTATGGCTAAAAATACTCAAGCCGGACTATGATGTTTTCATCTGCCAACACGGACACATTTGATGCACATAAAATAGACATTGCCTAATCCTAGTGGAATGTCTTTTTAAAGTAAGCATTAAGGTGCCATGTTACATATTGGTCATGAATGAATAGTAATATTGTGAACCTTTTGCTTCTTGGAACACACAATAGTGTGCCTGATTACAATTGAAAGACTATTAGCCTAGTTCAAGAAGAAAAATATATAAGGATAAATAAGTTGGATCCAAAATAATAACAAGTGATATATAAATTATTGATATATCTATGATGCACATGAAACAATATGTTAGAGGTCTGGATATATTAAGAAGTATGTGGTAACATCATAAACTATGATTTGTGTTACTGCTGGTTTTAATAGTTGTTCTTGTATTTTTTGTTTAGATACACTGGATAATAGAAAGCATTATTTTCGAAAAATATGACATCTAACATCAGTTGTTCTATATGTGTCCTGACGAAAGCCTTAGTCGGACTACCAGGTGTCCAGGTTACAGCAGCCAACGTGTATCACTTTGCGGGGTCACATATCTAAGACTGGAAACAGAGTCACCTCTGTCGACACATTACCTATAGGTGCTTCTTTTAAAAAACAACAGATAAATGCTTATTTTCAGAAGTCACCCTGTTTTACTAACATCACTTGAAACCAGTAATGGTTCTGATCGTATTTTGATATTTTTCTAAACAGATACATATGATTGCCTTTGAACACAGTGTTTAATTCTTTGCTGTTATATGTTGTCAAATACTGTCCTTTTAATAATTGGACGTCCTGTTGTCCTGATGTTTTAACATGTATAAGAATAATTAAAGTTGAACACATATTTTTATAATACCAGCGTTCACATATATCTTGTGACATATGTTCCCACACAAGATGTTAATTCACAGTTGCCTCATGTCAGTTTAAATTTCCAGCCCAGATGTGTGACACCAATAGGTAGCTTGCTTTTGGGACATCCCTCTCTATGTTCGTTTATCGACCACATCCCACAAGCCCATACCTAAAAAAGTGGTCTTTTTCGGCTCATATAGTATTATCCGTATTCACAATTTCCACCATAAATTAATAATATGCATTATTCATTTCTAGTTCATTAAATTGGACAATTTTCATTTATTAATTGTTAATGGTACATTTCGGAACTAATCTTCCATCCTATTCCACATAACTATTAACTATGTTTGTTTGGGTATTCGTTTCACTGTATTCTCTCTAGGTATCTGTTAATTGCTAAATTCAGTGACATATGTTGTGCATTGCATATCTTCGTCCACACAATGTTCGTGTATAATAGTCTATAATCACTGAAAGACTTTGAAAAGTATTCTTTTCTTAGATTGTCAAGAGCTTGGCATTCAAGCATGTTTAGGGTCTCGACCTCCATTTCTTTTTTCCAATATCTATATGTATCACTCAATTTCTTGTCTTTGGCCCATATTGCTTGTCTTGCTCTGGTGGGCCATAAATCAAATCGTAATCTCATGATTTTTGATCGATAATGTATATAAGGATGTCTTTCTAAGTACTTATGGATGTCATACATTTTTTAATTCCAAAATTATCTATTTTAACTATCTGATATTTCTGATATTCAGATATTGTTTTTGTCCAATCCGACAACCAGTATTTCGGTTTGGCTTGGTTGGGATTATGTGTCAATAGGTCTTCACTAATGTCGGCTTCTTCCATTATTTTCTTACAATCCTTTTTCCAGATTTTTAATATGTCTGTCCCTTCATCTGTAAAGGCCTGCCAAATGATGCTTATTACCATGGATTCATACATGTTTTTATTTTCATATTTTTCACATTTCTCATATGTTAGGAGCATATTCCAGTTGACAACTGCTCCTAAAGGTGTCAGGTCTAGTTCGTAAGCTTTTAGGGAGTCTTAAGATGTTTTGCTAATAAAGACTCTCCAGATATGTCCAGTTTGGATGATCTGCAGCTAGTTTGCTTGTCGCTCCGTATGTAATAGTAGGAATAACTTTCTGTCTATAGTACAGGATGTTCGGAATACATGCGAACTTGCCAAACTTTCTCTGTGTATATTTTGCTTGTGAGCATAACATACTCATCTTATGCTTTACTTCTTCTTTGTATGGAATATCAGCCTTGTCATTTATATTTGTTCCCAAGTATTTGAAAGTTCTAATGACTTGTAATTGGTTTCCATCAATGGCCCATAGCTTAATTGCTTTTTTTTAAAGAAGGTTGACTACCTCCCACAATCAGTATGTTTGATTTGTCTGTATTAATTTGGAGGTTATTTGCTTTTGCATGATTTTCTAGTGGATGTAAAGATCTATGCGGACCAATTGGGGTCTAGTCAAAAATTATAAGATTGTCCGTGTACAGGAGATACCCCACAGTCGTTTGGCTGATTTTAGGGGGAAATGATTTTGCTTTGTAGAGACATGTCTCAAAGGTAAACATTAAATAGTGTAGACGCTAACAAACACCCTTGTTTGAGGCCAACATTTGTGGGTATTGCTCCTGTTAACAGACCCTCTCTATTCAATTTTACTTGAATTGGGGTTTCTGTGTAGAATTGCTGTATTAAGGTGAGTAGTTGAGAAGAGCATCAGCCGCTTTTAATTTACTGCATAACATAGTACGCAATACGGTATCAAAAGCCTGTTTGTAGTCTATGAAGGCTAGATAGACGGGGTGTTTTCTCCTAATGTCTTGATTTTTTATGGCTTAAGTAATTAGAATGTTAGGGGCTGTTCCCACCTCAGTGATAAACCCTGATTGTTTAGATTCCAGTAGGTTCTGCTCTTTTAGACATTTATTGAGGGCGTTCAAAATAATCTTTGTGTATATTTTACCTGCAGAATCTATTAGGGCCAAAGGTCTGTAATTGATGGGATTTAATCTATCGCCTTTACTAAGGACAGGAAAAATGATGGATTGCTTCCAAGAATCTGGTATATATCCTGTCGCTTCTTTGTTATAATACATTTTCTGCAATATCACAGCCCATTTCTCAGGGAATTGTTTGAGGGTGGCATTAGAAATGCCAACAGACCTGGGAGCCCTTGACGTACTAAGTCGCTTGATAATGGTTCAATGCCATTTAAATATATTTCCAGTTTATCTTCCACTGGTACATATTTGGAACATGTTTCCTTGCCATTTAATTTGTTGTAAAAAAGAGTAGAGAAGTTTGCAACCCATCCCTCTTCACCAACACTATTTAAATTATGGAGAGTCCTGTCTGTTCCTGCTCCGTCTTTGAGTAGAGACGAAATCTGTGAGCTGGATCTTGTGACTAAAGACCGTAACATGCACTCATGTTCATTTTGTATTTTTTGAATTTTGTTCTTATATTTCGTGTGAATTGAGGTGCACACTTTGTTATGGTCTTCACTGTTTTTCACTCTAATTTGTCGTATTACCCTTCTTTTTGCTGCCTTCCTTTCTTTAAAGACGGGGTTGTAAGGCTTAATGACTTTTTCTATTTCTCTTTTATTTTCATCTCTAGCCGTTTTAAACATACCCAGGGCATTGGTGTAGTTTTCTAGTGTAAACTGAGTCAAATTTACCAAAAGTTTATCAAGTTTGGTATTTGTCCATTTCATTTAATTAAGCCCTTAATTCACAGTAAGATGATGCTCGCATTGGAACTATGGTGACATTTTCTACCATGTCTAAATATCTCTTGTATATAAAAGCATAATCTAAGATGACTTCTGCTTTCTGATTTTTCCAAGTCGAGTTTGGAGGGACGTCCCCTTGCACACAGCCATTTGACATTATCATGTTTTTATCGACCATTAAACTCATCCATTTTCCTTCCCGTACAGATATAACCTTTTTACCTTTAGGTACACAATGTGTATTTAATTCTCTGACAATCAAACTCATACGTATGGTTGGATCAGTGTCAATCTTTTCCGATAATCCACTGACTAAATCTAAAAAGTCATCTTCCGAGATATTTGCTGGGTTCCAGTAGACCTACAGATATTTGGGGGCCCTACATCAACTACCTGCTAATGACAACAGACTGAACTCTGCAGAATTATTATCAGCATACTCTTAAACCTGATCCCAGAACCCTTCCATTTGTCAATGCAGTGCATTAACTGAGATTTCGATGCATGTAAGAAAAACTTTCTCGAGACCGTCGAGGGGTGGGGCGGGGGAGCGGGTATCATGCAGTGCACAATGTAAGTTGATGTAATTTGTTACTTTTACTGTTGAAAATAACTACAAATAAAATGTATTTTAAAAAAATGATTGCGATTGCTGGAGCCATTTGGTGCTTAGAATGATCAATTTTATATTTAAGCAATTGTAGGCTGGGATGAGGGTTAGCCCATTGAGTAAGTTTCTCTGGTGAATTTTTAATGCAGCTATCAAACCCATCATTGGTCTTCCCTTAGAAGGTTTTAAGGCAGTGACTCAACAAATTTGGTGGTTCAGCCATACACGGGGTGCGGTCATCCACGTCTCCTGCAGCAATATTAAATCATAACTTTTTACAAGATTGTCGCTATCTGCTTGCATCAAATGCGTATAGCCTCTGGTATTCCAGATGGCAATTTTAATGTTGGTTGGTTGTTGTTTGTTTAAGGGCTATTCAGGCTGTTCATGATTTGTTTCCCGTTTTGCTTTCGGCAGACATGCCCATTTGGTGTCTTTCACAACAGGGGTCACAGGGGTCACATCTTCATAGAATACATCTCGCTTTACTTTACCCATTGAGCCTTGGCAATTAATGAACAATGGCATGTATGGAGAGGCAAAGCTCAGTGATCCCTCTCTTTTAGGAGTTGTCCACTTGTGTCTGCAAATATAGATCTTTTCTTGATGTGTTTTCTTGATTTGTATGTCAAAACCTTTTTCGAAAATACACTGTCTTTCAGCCCATAGTAGCTCTCACTATGAGTGATGGGACTTTTAGAGTAGCTGTGTGCATTCCGCTGCTTCTGGCAACAGCTACAGTTTCAATGTCCCTAGATTAAATTGCGTGAAGTGAGGGAATGGTATGGAAAGCTGTTAAAAGTGTAGATCTATTTAGGTATTGATCCCTGTGCTTCCTGTCAGCCATGATTATGGCGAATCTTCTCATTGCATTCAGCCCCTTCTTGTGGGTTTGTTGACCCTCTCTCATCTGTTTTTCACTCATATTTAGACTTCTCTCATGTGATTTTAATATCATTTTTGTAGATTTATTTATTTTGTTGCATTTACTTTCAAAATGGACTCTCTCACTTTCCCTCTTAATAGTGCGATATTTCTGGTCAAGGAGTCCATCATTGGGATTAACCAATTCGAGAATTTGTATGGGCTTCGTTGGATTCAATTCTACCTCCACTTCAGTTGATTCTAGCATTATGGAGTGGGTGGTTATAATCATTACAATGCTCATGTTCACTTCTTGGTCAGATTCTAAAGGAGGACTTTTGCTTGTTTCTTTGTTTGAATTTAAGCTTATCTCTAGTGCCTGTTCTATTTCCTTTGTTTTTTTCTTTGTATGTTTCTTTCATATCTTTATTTTTTTTGGTGTTTATGGGCGTAGTAAGGGATTTTATAAATTTTCTTTTTCCAGCAGTTTGGTTCGTGATTTTTGGAATGTGCTGATTCTTTCATTTTTTATTTTGTCTTAGGTTGTTCTCATTTTTAGCATGTTTTTGGGGTTGAAAAAGGTTGTATGCTGTATTGTTTTCTTGTGTATTAGATGGAACTACTTCCTCGGGCTCCGGGACGGAGTTTGACTGTGGCGGGGGTACCTCTGTTTTTACCTAGGGCAATCCACCTCATACACTAGAGAAGACATGGGAGTAGGTCCGTCTTCTGGATCCTTACTTGTTGGTCGACAAGGAGCTGTCAGGATGCAAGAATCATTCACATTGCAATTCTTCTGACCCAACCCGATTTTCATTTTAGATTCCAAAATTGCAAGAATATTCTCACAAATTGTTCTGGAACTGGGCATTTTGCATTTCATTTCCAAAATTCTCAGGTTTATTTGATTTAGTTCAGAGAATACCTGATGGAAATTGACATTTGTGCTTGCCATCATTATGGAGTTTTGCTCAATTTTAGTTTCGATATGTTGTATATTTTAGTCAAACTATATAGGTCGGTGTTCATAGCGCTAGAGACATTTCATAAGCTGATTTAATAGGATTTTTTAATCCAAATGAAGGTCTCGGGCAGGTCTAACATATGATGTGATATTTCAGATGAAACAGTAGAGTTCAACGTTTCAGCGATTACTCCAAGATTAAGTATTGGAGAACCTGACAAGGTCGAAGCATTTGACATATCCATTGCAGTTTGTTGATCATTTTCAACGTTCATTTGTGTTTCAGGGACAATGCCATTGCTTCTTTCACTTCAAGATGGTTTAGGGGAGATAATTTCGGTACAGGTGAGCTTCGCCTTGTGCAATAAAGCTCCTGAACCACACTGTGGTTCAAGAGCATTATTCCCATTGTTTGTATTATTATTGCTTGTATCATCATTAAATTCTGCATATGTAGTAAATTTTACATTATCGCAAGAATTTTTCACATTTTCATTGTTACACGTAGTGTCGTTCTCACAATTTGTATGGGATTCCATTGGAAAACTATTCGCGGAAACTTCAGAATAAAGTGTTGGCACATTCAAGCTCTCATTCAGATGGATATTAGCTTGTACTATGGTTGAAAGGGTGGTCATTACATTCCTACTCACGTGTAATTCAGGGTTTAACTGCAAAGCGTCCTGTGCGCCTTGTATGCTTTAAAAGTCCTGTTGACACTGGGAGTAATACTTTAGTATTTCTGCATTTGAGACATGTGATGATGAAAAAGTCGTCATGTCAATCAGATTTCCAGGTGTATTCAATTTCAATGCCAAAGTGTCTTTGTTGTTTGATCTTGAGGTTGTGTTTATCTGGTTTGCAGACCAAAGTTGTCAGATGTCAGCTCCTGCCGATTTTGATAGGAACAGACCCTTTGTTTTCTTTGTGGAACTTTGCAGAAGGGAGGTGAACTCACCATCTCCAACGAGGGGGAAATAGATGTTATATTTTGCAGGAGTTTATCAGATCCAACTGGTATCGCAGTTGTTAAGGTATATATAGTGGGGAAAGAATGGCCACGTGAGCAAAGGGCACTCAGAGAGGAAAACGTTGCAGATAGAATCTAAGAGGGATGGCCCGAGAGGAGAACCACCAGGGAGTGCTGCTCGGTTGCTCTGCTGCTCAGCGGAACAGACGAATAGCACTCCACGAAAGCACTCACATGAGTGCGCGCGTGATTGTGTGTGGGTGCCATTTGATATAGACACGTCGTGCAGGGGGCGCGGCCTTTGCCAAACTATGGAAATAAACAAAGGGATATGTTATTGTACATGCTCAAATAGGTCCTCAAATAGCAAAAGGTCCTCCTAGTATAAGATTGACGTACCAGAGCCTCATTTGGTAAAGGTTTCGTGTGTATTACACACTCCGCATCAAATCACGAAGAACAGCTTGTTCAAAAAGTATGTGGAAGCAGGCATAGGCAAGCAGCGAAAGCACTCCACGGAAGCACTCACACGAGTGCACGTGCGCAATTGCATGCAGGTGCCAGTTGATATAGGCACATTGTGCATGGGGCATGGCCTTTACCAAACGGAGCCTCCTTTAGTAAAGGTCTTGTGTGGATTCAACATTCAGCAATTCATATCATGAAGAAGAACAGCTTGTCCAAAAAATACGTGGAAAAAGTTGTAGGCAAGCAGCGAAAGCACTCCACGAAAGCACTTCATATGGAAACACATGCTATACCAAAACTGTAAATGCTAACAGGGGAACAACATGACTACTCCAAGAGAGATTTATTAAGGCTTACCTTGCACTTAAGATATACGGGCGAGTATGGAAAAATGCAACCATAAGTTATAAATTTAGGCTGGCGTCAAATTGCGGAGAAACTCACGTCTTGTACTGTAAGCAATGCTAAATGTGTTTGGCGGTTACAATTCATCCCATAACTAAAAGGCAATATAGCACTAAGTCACGGGCTGTTCATAAAAAAGTCCATAAGAAAATGTGTGCGCTTACCTATATCCCATTGCTGTGGGCTTAGATCAGGAAGCTACGGGGCTGTTGCTAAGCAATCCAGGTAGCATGGGGGGATTCACTCTGGGTGCACTAATGAAGATTACCCCTGCTATCTGCACAGGGAGTATTAATTCTATTAAAGACTAGGAGGTGAGCATTATGCTTCAACTTCTTTAATTTACCACTCTTCAGCAGTTTCAACAAAACTCAAAAACCATAACAAAACACTGAAAACATTCTGAACAGACTTTTCTTCTTTTGAATTACAATCCCCATAGTCTCTGTAGTCCATCTCACTCCATGCTCAGCTATGATCACTTCCTGTCCCTGAGCTCCTCCTCTCTTTTACTCGCTCTGAAAGTCACACTGAGAACTCCACACTAAGTCCTGCAACTGGCAATGACTTGAACCACTCCAAACGAATGTCGAACTTCCTCGACCCAGGCGACTACCTCTGCTAGTCTCCTACTTCAATTGTTCTTCTGCTCCTCTCCTAGGAATAATAGAAAGCAGAGAAATCAGGGTGGTGTCCATGTATTGACCATACCATCAAATTATTATTATATACGATCATCCAATATCATGATCATGCTCAATACATAACTCGGGTGGGAATTTAATGCTCGCCTCCTAGTCTTTAACAGAATTAATACACCCTGCGCAGATAGCAGGGGTAATCTTCATTCTATGACAAGACTGGAGGCGAGCATTATGCTTGTTCAACGCTTCCCAAAACTGCAACCGCTAAACTCTCAGTTGGCTTGAAATAAAATTCTTTAAAAGTTCGATCATTCGACCAATCTGCTGTCAGCATGATATCTCTGAGAGATACTCCCGTCTTAAAAGCTTTAGATGCCATAGCTACGCGTACAGAATGGGCTCCATACTTCCCCGCATCTATCCCTGCTGCCTGCATGATTTCTTTAACCCATCTGGCGATAGATGCTGTAGCAACCCCTTTAAAGGGCTTCCTGCGCACTATAAGCAACTGCTTAACATTCGCTGCTCTAAATTCTGCTGTTCTGCACTCGTACTCCTTCATGCAGCTTGCTACGCACCATTTAGGTCTACTCGGGAAATATGGGTAGTGAACTGAGGATGTCCCCATCTTAGTCCTTCCCACAATTGTAAATGTTACGCCTTCCGGCCAGTAAGCCTTCCTATCTACTTCTAGGGCTCTCACGTCTGACACGCGTTTACAAGAAACTAGGCACAACAGCATCGCTAACTTTCCTGATAACTCCCTCAGCGATAAATATCTGTTCCCTGGCCACCTCTCCAGCAGCTTAAGAACTGACTGCACATCCCAGACTGTCTTATATTGCGGCTCTGGAGGTACTTTAAATTTGGCTCCTTTAATAAGTCAAACTACTGCTGGATGCTCACCCGCTGGAACACCCTCGATAGGGAGATGTCCCGCGCAAAGGGCGGACCTGTACACTCCTATTGTGCGGAACGCTTTACCGCCTTGCAATAATTGAGCTAAAAAGTTCAAAATCAACACTACAGGCGTAGAAATGGGATGAACACCTCTCCCTCTGCACCAGCCAGTTCACTTGGCCCAAGCCACATCGTAGCTCCTTTAAGTGGACGGGGCCCAGGAGTCAGCGATGAGCTGCACAGCCTGATCAGAAATGCCTGGCAATGCCCAGCGTCTTCTGATATCCTGCGTGCGATGAGCGGGAGTGTCCCTCTCACTCTTAGAGGGTGATACGATCCAGCTGGGTCCGTGAGCAGGTGCTCTCCTTCCGGGAGCAGCCTCGGGTAATCCACTGTTAGGTCCATGAGCGTCGGGAACCATACTTGCAACTTCCAGCATGGCGCCACTAATAGCAATTCCGCAGTCTCCCTCCGACACTTCGCTAGAACTTTGCTCAGCATCATGAATGGCGGAAACACATAGTGCGGACCTCCGCTCCATTCTTGCAGGAACGCATCTGTCCCTTGATCTCCTGGGTCCAGGCTCCAGCTGAAATATTCTGCTGTTTGGGCGTTCAACCGGGATACGAACATGTCTATGTGTAGTGGCCCTCTCCAATCGCTGGAATCCGTGAGGTAACGAGAGTTCTAGTCCGCTATTATGTTCAGCGTCCCGGGGAGGTACTCCGCTGTGACCGACGTCTCTGACTGTAGGCAGAAGTGCCAAAAATCCTTCGCTAGCTTGGCTAGCATTCTGGATTTGGTGCCACCTAGGTGGCTTATGTACCGCACTGCCGATATGTTGTCCATATTTAGCAGGACGCACAATCTCATTTTTCCTTTCGTGAAGGCTCTGATCGCGAAGGATCCTGCCAACAGTTCTAGGCAATTTATGTGTAAACAGAGTTCTTCCTCGCTCCCTTTCCCCCCTGTCTGCAGGTCTTCGCACCATACGCCCCAGCCCAGTCGGCTGCCGTTGTATTCTATGATCAGATCTGGTCTGTCTCTGAAAATGGCACGTCCATTCCAGGCGTCCATATTCTTCAACCACCATTCTAGTTCTCTCTTGGATTCTTGATCTAACGGCACTGATTGGTGGTATCTCAGACCTTGTTGCAGATGCCTTATCTTCAACCTCTGCAGTGCTCAATAGTGTAATGGCCCTGGAAATATGGCCTGAATAGAGTCTGCCAGCAGCCCCACAATTCTCGCTAGCATTTGGAGGGATACTACCTGTCTTTGTAGACATCCTCTCAATTCCCTCTTGATGTCGCAAATCTTCCGTGCTGGAAGCTCGAGCGTCGCTTTCCTGGTATCTAGGATGAATCCTAGAAAGTCCAGTCTTTGCGCTGGCTCGGTTTCTGACTTCTCTATGTTCACTAGGAATCCTAGGGAAGCTAGCAGTTCCTGAACCCATCTTGTCTGGTACTTGAGGGTCTCTCGGTCCTCGGCTAGGAGCAATAGATTGTCTAGATAAATGATCAATCTTATCCCTTTCTCTCTTATTGCCACCGCTACTGGCTTCATCACCTTGGTAAAAGCCCACCGCGCCGAGGCAAGCCCGAAGGGCATGGTATTGAACCGCCAAAGCTGTCCTTTCCAGCGAAAAGCTAGGAAAGACCTGAACTCTTCTGCTATTGGAATTGTCAGGTAGGCATCCTTCAAATCCAATCTCTTCAGCCAATCCTTCTCTCTGAGCGAGTCTCGGAGTTGATGGATGCCCTCCATCTTGAAATGTCGGTAGATTATCCAACCGTTCAGCTCCTTTAAGTTTATAACTGGACCCACTTTCTCTTTTCTGTGCACCAGAAACATATTGCTTACAAATTCGGGGTCTCTCGGGCACCTTTCTATGGCGTTTTTTGCCGCTAGCTGATCTATCTCCTGATCTAGAAGCTCCTGCTCTGCACGCTCCAGGCGCTGCTGGTGAGGCCTGTGCCCTTGCACAGGTGGTTGTATGAACTCTAAGCGCATACCCAGAATCGTTTGCAACACCCGGGCATCGCTGGAAAGCTTGTGCCAGTTTCTCCAGAATATGCCAGTTCTGCCCCCCACTGGAGGATAATACGCTGCTTTCTCCTTGCGTGAATCCTTGTCCACGACCCGATCCTCTTCCTCTGCAACCTCTTGGGAAGCGTCCTCTGGATGGGAAGAAGGAGTCCTGCTGCCTTTTCTCCCAGTATTGAGCCCTGGGACTCTGGGGTCTTCATCCACCCCGGTTGCAACCAGTCGCACGACCCCTGTAGCGACTGGTCCCTCCAAAAACTCAGTTGGGAAAAATCTTCCGGATGGAAGCCTGAGCTTTCTCCAAAGACGTGTAGGTATCCACAAAGCGACCAATTTCTTTGCCGAAAGTGTCTCCGAATAGGAGCCCCTGAGCTGCCTCTCCGGCTTCGTATGAGGCTAAATCACTAAGCTTCTCGTAGATTTTCAAAAGTAGTCCTCTCTGACGTTCTGGGCCGATGGCGCAGTTCGCATTCCCTAAGAGGCATACTGCTCTCTCCGCCCAGCCTGCCAGGGCGTCGGGGCCCACTTCTTCCCCCGTATCTCTAGACCTCTCCGCCAGATCCATGATCTTCATGAGTGGTCCCGCTAGATCCAACACTTTCTCCTGGCAACTCCTCCAAGATCTATCAATACCCTTATGGGGTCTTTGCTTGTTTTCGATACGAAAGTTAGCATTTTGGGGTCTAGTTCTGGCGTTTCGGCCACTTTTCCTGAAAGGTCCAGCCTTGGGCATTCCGCTCGAAGTCTCTGGCGGACTTCCTTGTCCAGCACTTTTTTTAGCCTTTTGGTCATATACTGCGCCACTCTTGGTGAGGGCTGCCAGTCAGAGGACCTCGGATTCCGGATGCTATCCGGATCAAACATACCTTCCTCCTCCTCCTCGAGGTGTTTCTCTTTGCGAAGTCTTTTGCCTCTGCTGGGTGTGGAATCCTCCTCTTCATTTCGTTCCTCCTCATCTTGGGAGGGAGGATCCCCTTCCTCCGGCTCTTCTTCCGAGATTGGGTTCTCTTCTCCATCACCTTCTTACCCTGGAGTGGGGATCGTGAGGTCTGGCACACTCTGACGCCGCATGTATGCTTCCCGGAGCTTCGCGAAAGCGTCGACGACCTCCGGCCCTTATCTCTCGCCCCATCCGAAGGGCCCTGGGGGTCTGGAGGAGCTTTCCTCTTTCGGGCCTTAGTACTCCCCAATGACCCTGGTTCCGAGGGTTCTGTAGGCGTGCGCTCTTTTCATCAGCGCTGTCTATGGGCTGAATTAGCTTAGCCACTAGGGACTTCAGCCTCTCTTGAAGGGGTTTAACCCCTTGTGCCACTGCATCTATAAGTGAACTCCCCAGCACCTCCTTAAAGCTGGCAGTGAGATCGGAGGGCTGCTCCTCTTCGCTCCACCCAAAATCTGACATTATGGGAGGGTGCTGTGTGCCTGAAATACCTGTGAGGGTGTCACTGCACGCCCTTTCACTATAGGTGCTTAAGATCTTTTAACAATAAATCCCTTTTTTCAGCCTAGCACTTTTGGGGCTGAACCACAACCCGTGAACCTGGAAAACTTAAGGAGTAGAACATTTTGAATTAGCACCATTAGGTAAGAAGGACAAATGACACAAATACCATACTCACCAGTCCATTAGTAATACTGGTACAATTTTGTCTGCAACACTATAAATGATCAATGTGACTGTAAATATTAACTGTAGATTTTTCATTTTTCTTCTTTTTCTTTATTTTCATGTTTTCTCAACCTTCCTTAACACTCCTACCCATTGCCCCTCCCTCAATGGCCAACCGAATGAATGAAATTATGGAATGTATGTGTGAAATGTACCTGTCATTTAATAATGGGTTTTTCTTTGTAAATGTACATTATAATTTGCAAATGTGAAATAATTAGCCCAGATTTGAAAAAGTTGATGTGATCGTCGAAACACGTGTTATCAAAGGGCACTGTTAAAAGTACAAAAAATGTGCAATTAAAGCAAAATTCTCACAAATGAACACAGAGAAGAAGGGTCATGTGTCTCCTTTTTCTCTGTAAATGTGGACGCATGAGAATATTTTTAAGTAACTGAAAGTTTTTGTGTTACAATATTTTTACATATGCCTTATAATGGGCGTCATTCGTGTTGCTCTCACTGGCCGTGAGGAGCACTGGGTAAGCCTCAATCCAATGTCTTTTATTGTCCTGTGAGGCTGTAAACTTCCAGCAGCTGTCTGCCGCTTGATCTGCGCTTTGGGCGCGTGTATCAATTTGAGCTCCTGCTCGGAGCTCGTTCGCACTCCTGAGGCTACTGTGTGGCTTAATATGAAAATCACTGCCAGGCCCAGCTTCTCGGATATGCTCTGCTCCGTGTCGCAGTGCTTTAATGCGATCGCGGAAGCAGCGAGATCACTCCGGCTCTGTCTCTGCAACGGCGGGTGCCTCAGGGTCCCGGCACGCTAGAGCGCTGCTGGTCCTGCCTCCCCAAGGGAGGGGGCCGCTATCAGCGCTTGAAGTCCCGCTGCCTCACCTCCGCAGTGGAGGGGCCGGGCTTCGTATCTTCGACCGACTCCACGGAGACGCGGCACGCTCCCTGTCGCTGGGCAGCCACCCCTAGGGTGCCGTAGGTACGGCACGGGACGGACGCGTCAAGGAGCTGCCCGCTCGCTCAAACGAGCTATCGACGTGGGCTGTCAGTATGACACCGACTATACGCTTAACTTAAGCAACTGGCCTTAACGCTCCGCAGCGCCGCAATATAGTATGCTTGCTTACTCTAACACCATATGTTAATAACACTATCAAACTCTACATGCCGAAATATTACATTTCCACAATCAGTAAAAGGATAACTAAGATAGTAGTTATATGCTTGAAGAGCAGTAAAAGAAGAGGAGGAGCTCAGGGACAGGAAGTGGTCATAGCTGAGCATGGAGTGAGATGGACTACAGAGACTATGGGGATTGTAGTTCAAAAGAAGAAAAGTCTGTTCAGACTGTTTTCAGTGTTTTGTTATGGTTTTTGAGTTTTGTTGAAACTGCTGAAGAGTGGTAAATTAAAGAAGTTGAAGCATAATGCTCGCCTCCAGTCTTGTCATAGAATTGAAAAACAGAAAAATACAACGTGGAAGCATTAGAGTCCTGGTTACAGGATCGGGGGTGGGCCTTGCATACAGGCTCCCACTCGCCTGTGATTTAGAGACCCTATAGAAGAACAGACAAATGAGGCAGAAAAGCCTACCAGTGCTGTCCATGCGTCTGGGCGCGGTGAAACTATCTTGTGTTTCCAGTAGCTCTGGAGTGTGTATCTTGTCACTATAGCAACACAGTCATTTATCTGTCTCAATAAGGCGATCATCTAGCAGAAATGGGGGCAGCATAAAAGTTTATCATGCACTGCGGATGAAAGTCTAAGAGAGTACATGAAGATCTCCATCAAAAGGGCATCAAAACTTTAACTCTTATCTAGAGTGTGGTGTACACCCTTGTTATTGGGTGGATGCTAAAATGAATTAAACAAAATAAAACTTCCAAACACGGACCATATGTGCAAAAGGTAACTCCATCCCATTGACTGGACAGATGCTCAATCTGTGAGCAATAACCACAGGTTTATCTACACTACTCCTGGGTCTGGGCATGTCATCCTGGAAAATAGACTTGGTACTACAGAACGTGGTCTAAACAGCTATTTGTATTTGTATTTGTATTTATTTTATTTGTATAGCGCGCGCAAACCAGGCCCGGAGGCTACCGGGTGCACATTTTAGGACAATGGTTACAAAAACAATGTTACATTGCAAGGACATATAAAATGAGCAGAGGAGTACAGTCATAATACATGATGGACGGAGACAGTGCATAAATACTCCAATTGTTTTAGCTATCTCCGTTCTGGCCTCCAAAATGGTGCACAGGAGTGGGTGCTCCAGAGCCTAGTATAAAAGAAAAAGAAACCAGTGTTAAGGTAACAAAGGCATAAAGTGTGCCCTACATGACCTCTTATATGAGGTTAAAATTGGCAGGCTGAGCTCACTAGATGAACATCAAAGACATGTTATTTAATCCTATGCCACTCTAGGGCCTCATTGAGGCCTACTGAGTCGTTTTTATGCAGGAAAATGGGCTCTTGTTGTCGTCTGACGAGGTTCTCTTTGCTAGCTTGTTTTTATTTGTTGTACATTTGTAAGGCACTTATACATCAAGTATATATCAAGTAAATTGTGTTTCAAAGCGCCCACAAGGCAACAGGGAAGGAACATGGTAATGAAAAGCAAACTATCAAAGATGGAGGCAGACCTACTAGGTCTTGTGAAAATTCAGAACGTGCAGAGAGGGAGATGGGATGAGGGGTTTGGGCATAAGTGCAAGTTGTACCCAAAGGGAAGTGCTGGGGAGTGAGCAGCTGTTAAGTGACTAGGTGGTCAACTGCTAATAAATAGTTAAGTGGGGGCATGTGGTGGCATAGGCTAGTGGGTGGCGAGGCAAGTGCTGGGAGTGCGAGGAGGCTGAAGGAGATTGGGTGTGGTAGGCCAGGACCCAAGAGGACACATAAGAGCCCTGGTTGCCAATCTGAGCAACTGTGGGATTTAACAGGGGAGGAAGGAAGGGAAGTAGGAGGTGAAAATTAAAGTCTTGAGGAGCTTCAGGAATTTGAGGAGATCCGCCTCAAGACGAAGAGGAAGGGGGAGGCTGTTTCATATTAGGGACCCTGCCCAGGAAAGGGATCGGCCGCCAGCATGCAGTTTAGTGAAGCACTTGACACACTGAGAGTTGGTGCCTGAGGAACGTAAAGATCTGAAGGGAGATTATTTCGAGAACAGCAAGTTGTAGATAGCGTGGTCCGGAGCCCCAGACAAGCTTATGGGTGATGCAGAGGGATCTGAATTTGATCCTTGCAGCAACAAGGAGCCAGTGGAGAGTTTTAAGGGCTTGAGAGATGCTGCTCCTGGGCTTGAGGCCAAGGATAAGTCGTGCAACCCTGTTCTGGATTAGCGGGAGGGGTCGTAGAGTAGAAGAGGATAGATTAAGGAAACAGCTTTTGCAGAAGTCAAGCCCGGGGGGAACCAGAGCTCTAGAAACATTGAGCATCTGGGGGAAAGTGAGGAAAGGAAGATTTACTTTGAGGAGGTGAACTTGAAAGCGGGTCTTCTTGGCAAAGTCCTGAATCTGAGGGAGGAAGGAAAGAGAGGAGTCGAAGATGACGCCAAGGTTTCTGACTTCAGAAGAAGAGGAAGGACTAGAGCTCATAGAACATGGCCAGAGTGAGAAGAAGAAAGAGGCACTAGGAGTCCCAATCGTTAGGATCTCAGTCTTGCTGGTATTGAAGCAGAGATCATTGGAAGTACACCAGGACTGGATGGCAGATCGGCAGTCAGGAATGATGGAGGAAGTAAGGAGAGGGTCAGAGGGAAGTTTGAAGAAGAGTTGTGTGTCATCCGCATAACACTGGAATTTGGAAGCGAAGGTGAAAATGAGGCGTGCAAGCAGAACAAGATATGTGTTAAAGGGCCAGAGAGAAAGGTTCAAGCCCTGGGGGACATCACAGGTGAAGACAGGGGGAGGGGAGGGGAAAGAGCCCAGAATAACCTTGGATGGACGGTCATTGACGAAGGAGTTCAGCCAGTTCAGTGTCTGCTCCGAGATACCTAGGGTGTCGTGGACCTGTTTTGTATGAGGATTGAATGGTTGACCATATCAAATGAAGAGGAGAGATCAAGTAGGATGAGAACAGCTGGAGCTTTGGAGTCAAGAGATGTGAGCAGTTTCTCACGGGTGTTCAGAAAAGCAGTTTCAGTGCCTCTGGATGCACAGAATCCAGATTGATGGTCATGGAGGCAACCAACAAGTTCAGTGTGTTGGGTCAGTTGGGGAAAGTCCAGCTTCTCCAAGAGTTTCCCAAGGAATGGGTTATAGATATAGAGTTGGCCAGACAAGACGGGTCTGCAGAAGGTTTTTTCAGGAGGGGGCACACAAGGGAGTACTTGAGGGAGGAGGGGAAAGACCAAGTAGCAAAAGAGTGGATGCAGAAGTCCACAAGTGCAGGGGCAAGAGAGCCAATATTGTCCTTAATGGCTCTGGAGGAACGGGGGTGATCTGTTTGGAGGAGGCCTTCATGGAGCGGACAACTCTGGTGAACTCATCAGGTGTGATAGGAGAAAAAGAGGAGGGAAAGGCAGACAGAGGGTGGGAGGCCGTAGGAGGCAGGGGGCTGGGGGAAGCGGAAAGGGACACAAGGGCGCTCAAGCTGTCCTGAGTTCTTGCAGTGAAGTGTGTGGCCAGTGCGTTACAGAGGGCCTCGGAGGGAAGAAGTGAGGAGGGGACTGTGGAAGGGTTGGCTAGTTCCTTGCAGATTTTAAAGAGTTCAGCCATGTTGTTGGATGCACCAGAGATACAAGCCTGGATGTGGGCCTTTTCTTGGCACGGATGGAGTCTGTATTTCCTTTGAAGCAGGTGACAGGCCAGTTTGTCAGAGGGTGAGCCTGAGGTCTGCCACTTCCGTTCGGCATCTCTGTACTTGCAGAGCTGCAAGTTCAGAGTCGTACCACGTTTTACGCTTGGAGGCATGTTTCAGGTGGATCCTCATGACTCAGGCAAGAATGTCAAGGGTGTTGGTAATGGCAAGATGGAGGTTGCTGAGAGCAGAAAGGATGGTATGAAGATAGATGCGAAGTCAGCGGCTTACACTCATTTCATTGGACGATGTTCATGGAGAAGGTTGGCAGGGCTGGAGGGGGTGCGGTCACAGGGCTGAGAGGACCCAGGTGAGAGGACAGAGTGGTCTAACCAGGAAAGTGGGGTGATAAGGGGGGAGAGTGAGAGATCAATGTGGATGAAGGCATCACAAGTGTGTCCAGCCGAGTTGGCAGGACAAAAAGGGAGAATGAAGAGGGAGAGTGAGGTGCAGAGGTCACGGAAGAGAGTGGATGCTCTGATTGAGGAGACATGGTGGATGTTAAAATTGCCCAGGAGAAGACGTCTAGAGGTGGTTGTGAGGAGAGAGGAGGAGAAATCATCCCATTCAGAGAGGAACAGGGTGGTAGTGCAAGGTAGTCTGTAGGTGGTGGCAATGGTCAGAGAGGAGGTAGGAGAGATGATCAGCTTGGAAACCAGGATCTTGAAGGAAGAGAAAGGCTGAGTAGGTATGAGGCAAGAGGGGACCCAATCAGGAAAGATCAGAGCAACCCCACTAACAGTACAGTTAGGGTGAGGCTTGGAGATGATCTTATAGACATCAGAGAGAAGGGAGTCAGAAGCAGTGATTGAGCTGGCATTGAACCACGTCTCGTTAAGAGCCAGGGTATCGAGGTCAATGTCTTCAAGAAGTAGGAAGATGTGAGCAGTGTGTTTGATGGCAGAACACAAATTAAGCATGGCTAGATGCAACAGGTGTCCACCTTTGAAGGTTTTCTGAGGAGAGGTACAGAGGTGTGTTACACCAGTCGGAGGAGGGACAGAGAGAGTGGGAGACGGGGAAGCAGGTGTCAAAAGGAAGTTAATGAGGGATGGCAGGCGCCAGTCAAAGAGTAGGACGTGGGTTAAGGAACCCTGAACCAAGATAGTTCCAGTTTGATAGAGATTAATGGTACACCTGGATAATGAAAAGCCCGCCAAGAGGACTTCCGATTGAGTGCCTCCATTAATGAGTGAGGATCTGAGAGGAGAGAGAGTAGAGATGAGATGAGGAGTCCTTAGATCTGAGAAGGGGATAGAAAAGAGGATAGCAGTGAAAATCTGTCTGGACATTGTAGGTTGTAGTTTGTGCCCTTTCATACTCTGTAACAGAGTCCACTGGAATTCTTCCCAACTATGTTTCTTGGCCAAAAAATGCTTAATCATAGGTGCTTGTTCAATATTGTTTTTTAGGCAACTCGTATGTTGCCTGAAAGATCCTCATCTTGGTTTTCCATGTTTCTGAGTCTCTGTGAGTCTCTGCGATTATTTGTTCTTGTATGTTGTATGAATTCAGCAAATAATTGTTTTAAAAAAATATTTAATGATTAAAGCATTGTTTTATTTTCTACCACACTCTATCTTGCCATTTTTGTTGGTCTTTTGTACACCTTCCCACTTAGGGTTCCCATTATATATAGATACCATGATCCTCCTAATCCCAGTGATTGTGTTATGGATTGCTCTGGGCAACCCTCCAGACTGTTGTTCTTCACCTGCCACGCCATTTTAAAAGGGGAAATACCATATGCGAATCAGGCTTGGTCCCACCCCAAAGGGGGTAGATCAGCCCAAACGGCTTGGTCACATCTCTTCTGCACAAGACCACAAGCATCCCCAAACATGTTTTGGCTTTGTTGGGCCTCATCAGGGAGGAGTAGCTTGGGCCTCTAGTCCCATCAGGCACGGGACCCACGTCTTGGCATACCCATCCCACTTGGAGTGACTACAGCAAAACAAAAGAGCTGATGGCTGGAAGGTTTAGAATTAATCTTGACCTCTGCCATTTCTTTGGGCAACCCGCCAGACCATCGTTCTTCGCCTGCCAAGCCATTACAAAAGGGGAAAGACCATATGCAAATAAGGCTTGGTCCCACCCCAAAAAGGGCAGTCCAGCCCAAACTGCTTTGTCACATCCCTTCTGTACAAGTCCACAAGCATCCCCAAACATGTTTCAGCCCTGTTGGCCTCATCAGTGAGGAGTAGCTTGGGTCCCTATGCCCAGCAGGCACGTGACCCATGTCTGCGCATACTCATCCCACTCAGGGTGACTACAGAAAAACAAAAGAGGTGATGGCTGGAAGGTCTAGAATTAACCTTAACCTCTGGCGTTGCTCTGAGCAACCCTCTACACCATCATTCTTCACCTGCCAAGCTATTACAAAATGAAAAAGACCATATTTATGTCAATTGTATTTATTGTGCATTTCTAAGGTGCTTACACATCAAGTAAATTCCTATTCCTATTCTGGATTAGCTGGAGGCGACGTAGAGAGGAAGATGTTCGATTAATAACACGGCTATTGCGGTAGTGAAGCCTAGAGAGTACCAGGGCTCTAGAGACATGGAGCTTCTGGGGAAAGTGAGGATAGGAAGGATTCCTTCGAGGAGGTGGAGTTCAAAGCGGGACTTCTTGGCAAGGTCCTGGATGTGAGGGAGGAAGGAAAGAGAGGAGTCGAAGATGACTCAAAGGTTTTTGGCTTCAGAAAAAGGGAGAGGGTGAGAGTCCATAGAGGGTGGCCAGAGTGAGGGAAGAAAGAGGGAGCTGGAGTCCCAATGGGAAGGATCTCAATCTTCCAAAACAGGCTTCGTCCCACCCCAGAAGGCACAGTACAGCGCAAACTTCTTGGTCATATCCTTTCTGTACAATATCACAAGCATTCCCAAACATGTTATGGCCTCATTCGGCCAGGTGTAGCTTATGTCTCTAGGTCCAGCAGGCATGGGACCCATTTCTGGGCATACCAGTCCCACTCGCGGTGACTACAGCAAAACAAAAAAGGTGATGGCTGGAAGGTTTAGAATTAATCTTAACATCTGGCATTGCTCTGGGCAACCCTCTTTTGTTTTGGTGTAGTCACCCCGAGAGGGACGGGTTTGCCCAGATGTGGGTCCCATGCCTGCTGGGCCGAGAGAACCAAGCTACTCCTCACTGCTGATGCAAAACAAGACCGAAACAGGTTTAGGGATTCTTGTGGTCTCGTGCAAAAGGGATGTGACCAATCAGTTTGGGCTGGACTGGCCCTTTTGGGGATAGACCAAGTCTGATTTGCATATGGCCTTTTCCCTCTTGTCATGGCTTGACAGGTGAAGAAGGATGGTCTGTAGGGTTGCCCAGAGCATTGCCAGTAGTTAAGATGAATTTTAACCCTTCCAGCCATCACCTCTTTTGTTTTACTGTAATACTAGACACATTCCAAGTGGTATTTGTACTACTGTTACTACACATATTAATAGCACTACCAATTTGATAGTAATAATAATGTAGTATTCATGCTATGTCTGATGCTGTCAGCATGACAAATGTTTCTGCTGCTACTAATAATGCTAGTAGTAATAGTAATAGTACTACTACTGGTAGTGGTATAGGTACTGCTAGTAGCACTACCATTAGTGGTACTACCACTACAACCAGCATACTTTCAGGACTGCTTGTAGGAGTACTTGTAGTGTCGCTACTGCTGTTAAGGACACTGCTGATGGTGGTGGTAATAGCGTTTAAGCTACTAGCACGGATTCCATTACCACTGCAAGTAGTAGCAGCAACAGCAGTATTACATCAACTAACAACATCATAAATAGCACAAGCAGTAGTAGTATTATTAATACTGTGACTATTATGGACAATAGTGTTACTAGTAGTACTAGCAGTAGTAGTTGTAGTAGTAGTAGTGGCAACACTGTTGTTATTCAGGGACGTCATTTGGGGGTCGTCAGAGGTCGCAACTGCAACCTCTGAAGTCCCACTTGCGACCTCTTAAAAAAACTCACAAAAAACATTTTTTTAAATATTATTATTTTTTGTAATGTAAGTTCCTGGGCTGTGGCCAGCACCATGTGGCTCTTTACTTCTGGAGTGGCTGGCTTTCTTTTTCAGGCCCCTTAAAAAAGAAGAAAAATAAGAACAGGGGTGCCACAAGTCTAACACTTTCAGCACTGACCCTAAATAAGAAAGAATAGGAATACCAAATAATGTGTCTTTCTGGAATTCTATACAATAATTCCTAGACTCATTAAAGGTTCAGGCACATTTCAGGGGGCGAGTCACTGATTTAGTCTGTTCTTAAATACCTCAACTCAGTCTTTCATCCTTCTGAGGTCGATAAATGAGTACCAACACAGGTTGAGTGATATTGGGTGTATATTTTTTCTATGTCAAGTGCTTAATCGTAAGTGCTATATAATAGCACATCATTATTATTTGGTCATAGACGTCTGCTTGCATTCACAGTAATTTGGTAATATGGGCCTATACACACTGATCTTAATGATACATATGGCGATCCATTCTTGTATGAAATGTACATCACATTATAGTGATATTGTAACCATATTTTTCGTGGTGTACAATGCTATGTGATGCCACTTCCTGTTTTGTCAACGGGTGAAAGGGCATGTTCCACCGCTTCCCGCAATATCGCTTCGGGGTGGGGTCAAATGACATCACGTCCTGTGATGTCATCAGGGGTCAAGGGTCATGTGATGTCACTTCTGCTACCCCTGGCATTTTGGTGAAATGACGACTCTGTTGTTATTAGTGACTCTACTGTTGAAAGTAGAATTATTACAATTACTAATAAAAGTGCAGCTATGTCGGGTACTTTTACTATCATGTCAGGAATAGTAGGATAAAAAACGTGTTTGATAAAGTAAACGAAAATACAGCCTTTTACTTTGCCCCTTTGCAGCTATGCAGGAAATGCAGGCTGCCCCACTTTCCCGTCTTCCACTTTAATGGCTTTAAATGAGCTTACAACCTGAAAACCAATTGTCACAATAAAAATGCTTATGAAAATGTTTCAAATTAAAAAAGATATGAAAGTTTTTTCATGGGAAAAAAGCAATACAACGTCAGTTTTTTGCAACAACGAAAATTACTTTTGTAAACACTCTATGCCTCCTTTAAGTTTAACAACATCGACTATAGGGCACACCCAAAGTATGATCAGCCATAAGGACTATGCCGTACTACAATGAAGTAGAGGGAGGTGACATTCCTCCTTTCAGATGAAGAAACTGGCAAGGCCATGCACTAGACAGAAATGAGCAGGCAGGGTGAGCCACTCGTAGGCTACTAACCAGATAGTTAGGGGCCAGTGTGGAAGATTTGAGTTTTTAGAGTGTTCTGAAATTCCAAGAAGTTTACCTTATGGCTTAGGCGAGAAAGGGTGCAACTTTGGCATTTTACTTTCATCATTCGAAACGGTTCTATCTTGATAAATCCATGACAAGAAACGAATCAGCTTTACCTTCTTCAGAAATTGGTGATGTTAGAAGGTGAGCATTGTTTAATGTGTCCCATGCTTACAGTGGTGGTCAACACACCACTAATAAAACGTAGATGTTTTACTGTAAGGCACCTTTCTTTTTCCACTGGAGTCAGATTGATTTTCCTACACAGGTGCAGACACCTTCTTGCATTTGAAGTGGATTTTCAAGTGATACTAATGTGACTCATCTGCAGTGCTGGTCACCAACAGTAAGTTGTTATTCAACAACAAATGGTGCAAGAGCAGCTGCAAACTATATTGGTTTCACCAATGTATATCCTGTCCTGGTGCACTGTAAAAAGTAAGGCAGTGATGCATAATTGACCACTATATCAGATTCGGATCCAATGTCAATGTTTTTTTTATCGGTATATGTTATGTACGTTCTTTATTGGATTTCTCCCTCAACAAAAAGCAATACCAAATTCAATAAAGTACACAAGAAACATGAATTAAAAAGAGATTAAAATGACACACTATGATGGGTGATAGCCCGCCTTAAAAGAGCCCTTGATTATATAAACTGTTCAAAAAAGCAGTATCACTGCAATTCATTATTAAAAAGAGTGCATCACGATGAAATCTGTTCTAATAAGCCTTAAAATACTGATTTAAAAATTCCTTGCGTAAATTAGAATTGCATCTGCAAAACAGCAGAAAATGTACCATAATTCTCAGGCAATCCAGCGTTACAGGGACAGTTCCTGTGTATTGTGGACTTGTCCCATGCCCTCCTGTCTTTTAGGGGAAGCAAATTCAATCTGGCGTCAGCACCAACCTCCTGCATTCCCCAGATTGAATAGAGCATATTTTGCCACCAGGAAACAAAGTGGCATGTAGTCCAGCATAAAGTGCAAGCGAGAGGAGTCTACTCGCTGTCCTCATAGTTTGCTCCCTATCTCCGTTTCACTGTTGCCACCAGATACAACAGGGAGGGATAAGGGGGATCCCTATATGAAATTCCACAGAAATGCAATAGTTTGTGCCCCTCCCTATGCAAAACATATTCAGAGGATGCCAGGGACTCCTCAAGTTCCCCCCCACCTCCTTCAAGTTAGGTTTTTTGGAGTGGCCAGGCAGGCCTTCTAAAGGTAACAGGCAAACCTGAGTTTCGCCTGTATCTCAATACTAGAAATCCCTACTTCTAATCACAACATGCTATTGGGGCACCTTGGGGGAGTCTTACTAATGTTCTCAAAGTTCTGTTCTGAAACATCTCCTGAGCTGAATAAGTGGAATAGCCCCACACCTCACTCCCATGTAGTAACAACATGCATACCTTGGCTTTGTAGATGCTGAGGCATTTGTCCAGCATACAAACCCCATACATATGATAGAATCCTAGTAGCCCCCCATCCTTGCGACAGCCTCACGGTATATGTCCTCTGTTGTCATCTTACTCGATCTCTCTTCTGCCTTTGACAGGGTCAACCATGCCATCCTGCTCAATTGTCTCTGTGATGACCTGGGTATCACCGATCAGGCCGTGGCCTGACTGACCTCGTTCCTCTCGAATCGACACTTCCAGGTCCAACTTGGGTCTTTCCTTTCTTCTATCTCACTGTATACCTGTGGTGTTCCCCAGGGGTCTAATCTCTCTCCCTGGCTATTCAACCAACACCTGACACCTCTCGCCCACTGCAGACAGAGATTCTCCTCATCAACACACCTGCACCCTCCTTTCCTGTCACTCTCTGGCCAGCCGCCCTTGCCCCTCTTCCTGCTCCCACCTGTGAGGCTAAGAACCTCTGGATCATCTTCAATGCCACACTGTCATTTTCTCCTCACATCTCTGAGGTCTCTAAGAAGTCAAACTACCAACTGCACCACATTAGAAGCTCACTGTCTGTAGAGCTCTGGTTCTCTCAAGGCTGGACTAATGAAACAGCCTCTTTCTATATCTGCATGCTTCTACTCTCCTCCCTCTGCAGCTCACCCAGAACAGGATTTCAAAAATTGTCTTTGGCCTCAAGCACAGGGATCGTATCTCTCCAGCACTGAAATCTCTGCATTGGCACCCAGGGGCTACAAGGATTAAGTTCAAGACACTCTGCATTGTCTACAAGGCCTTCTGGCTCCTGGGCCCTCAATACCTTCAACTCTCTCTTCATAAATGCCTTCATACTCAAGCTCTTTGCTCCTCCACCTCCAACTCCCTCAGGGTCAGTTGCTTCTCCAAGCAGCGAGTTGGTGGTAGATCTCTTTGTTTGGCTGGGGCCTCCCTCTGGAACAGCATCCCTGGAGAACCATCTCTGTTTCCGGAAGCACCTCAAGACCTTCCTCTATGATTCGGCCTTGTCTCATCCTCTCCCCTGCTGATTTTCTATTTGATACTGCACTAGTCACCTGGCTACCCTCTGATTTTGGGCCCAGGACCCCAGCCACCCAGTTACACACCTGCACTGCCTCCCGGCAACCATTGCACTTGGGTCTGTGTCTCTAACCTTACAGTGCCCTTAGCTGCACTTTTGGCCACCTGCTGGTCGCACCTTTTGTTATTGTTTTGCTCCAATGTACAGCACTGCCACCTCCCCTTTGCTCTGGCACTTATCCCCTCCCCCTCCCTGGCACTTGAGCGATCTCAATGTCACTTGGCCTAGTAAGATTGTTGTCTCTGTCCTCCTTCTGTTCCCCCTTCCTTGCCTCGTCGCGCCTTGAAACACTTGTTCATAGGCGCATTACAAATGCCATATCATATCATATCATATAATAAACAGTATAACTCTACTTTCAATGGAAATATAGAAATACATTTCAATTTAAAATCACCCCTCTAAAATCTCATGTTCACTTCGTTATTGTACAAATATTGGAAAATGTATGTATCGTTGATTATATTCAGATGTGTGCCATCCTCAAGAATAGCGACACTCCTTGTGAGGCATGTAAAACAATTGTTTTCTTTTATTGACAGCAGAAGAACTAATGAGTGGCAGTATCATTTCCATGAATTCATAAAGACAGTGGGCCTCATTACAAGTTAGCCGGTCCAGATTTAACGGTGCCGGGAAAACTGTACCGGCACCGTTTTCTGGACTGGCTAAGTACGACTTCTCTGGCCGTGTGGTGTTACAACCACCAGGTCTGACCTGGCAGGCGTAACGCCACCAGCCGCAGACGGACCCAGAAACACTGGCACCATTAGAACATGGTGTCAGTGTTTCTGCGGCCCCCATTCCCATGGCGTACTATGGGACTCCACGGGAATGGGGAAGAACGGAATGCCGGAGCCGGAATTACCAGACCACCAGGGCTGTAATACCCCTAATTCTGGCAAGTCCGGCACCAGTAAATCCCCAAGAGTCTGGCGGCAGCCTGCCGGTTTTACCAGCATGGCTACCACCAGACTCGTAATGAGGGCCAATGTCTTGTCTTGTTTTGCCATTTTCATGACACAGTCATCAGATCCCTTTTGTCTAGGTGATTCTTGCCCCACTCCGTCATCAAGTCAGGGTGCACATATTACTGAAATGGAAGTGCAAGAAATGTATCTGCCTCTCCTCCAAAGGGCGCAACCTTACATTTGTTTCCGAGAATTGAAAATCCAAATAGATGCAAAAATCTCCACGGGAAAGGTTTTTTCATCTATTATTTGTTTTGTTGGGGAATTAATACATTTGTTTTGAAGAAAAAAAATACAAGACCTGGTACCAAAGATATATATTCAAATTTTACTGAGGCTTCCTCTTATTGATCACCTGGAATACCACCACTGTGATCCTTCCTGCATGCCATAAAATTCAGTAGGCATCATAAGCAGAATTCCTTCTCCTTATTTACCATAAATGGTTGGCGAATATTATAAATGCCTAAAGACCACACTTTGCCGACACCGGATGCAGTATTTTATGTCTGTGGTATTTAAGCCTGGCTTTCCTTCTCTAAACTCTGCCTTTCTTATGACCCACACTCGTACCAAGCATTGGGCTACCGCCAAAATGAAAGTAAGAATATCGGTTAATCTACAAAGTCAGTTCACCTCCCCCATATGTCTTGCTCCTGTTAATAGGGGTATCGGCTTCAGAATGTATTTGAGTACACTACTATTTCAGTACTAGCAGCCCAGGGTGAGAAGGCTAGTCAAAGGCTTGATTATGTAAAATAACTCCCATAAGTGCCCAGCCTGAGAGGATTCCTGCATCACACACCAAAGCAACCATTTCCGAATAGGTGTTAGCAGGCCTCAATACCCTACAGAAGGAAGGAATAAGGATTCTGCCCCCAAGGAAGCCATGGTCAAAATCGCACCCTCAGTTAAATATGCCCATATTTCCTTCCAGCTTTCTCATCTATAAAACGTGGCTGTTCAGTACTTAGGAGAGTAAGGGGCCTTGCATGCTGTGTTTTCTTGGGTATGGTTCTACATGCCTTGGTTTACCATGACACTGTGGAAAGCTCAAAAGTCTGACCGCAGCTAAATCATAGACGGGATTTGTATCCCTAAGCACTCTACACACAAGCACAAGCCTAGTATTTTGGTAACCATAGCATAAATGAGGAAACCCAGAAAATGGGAGTTTTTTTTGCTCATTCTTCAGGGAGTTTGCTCATTCTTCAGGGAGCTTTTGCAAACTTAGCAAATTTGGATTTCTGGCATACAACCCCTCTCAAATGTTGGGGGCGTAGGGAAGTAAGTAGAAAGGCTTTTCCGTCTGTTTTCTTGGGCATGGCTTCAACATGCCACCATGCAACATGCTGTGAGTACATTTCAGACATTCCCCCTGGCGCATCAAACACCTCTACTCCAGCAATCTCTCCTTCCGACGCTGTGCCCCCATAGAATACAGTTGAGTCCCACAATATGTTTGGCCCAATTGTACTCATCCCATTCCACCTTTTCCTTCTCATGCCTTCCTGAGCATCTTATCTATTCCATTCCTGGTCCTCATCCCAAATAACTGCCTGACTGCATTCCTCCTTACCACTTCTGAATGTTCTATCCAACACATCCCTTGACTCTCTGACAGGCCAAAGTGCTTCAACATCATAAACTATGATGGGAGGAGCTATACAAATGCAAGATAGCATAACATAACTTGACACGTTGGAAGACCTGACCACTGCAGAGCCAATAACATGCTCTGTGTCCTTAAGCAGTCCGCCCAGAAGCTCAAACCTAGGGTTTTGATAAAAACATAATTTTAATAACCATGACATTACTGAAGATAGACTCTAAATAAATCCAAGTTGTTTTGCTCGCCTTTCAGAGAGCTGCTGCAAAATTGGCAAATTCATATTTCTGCCACACTGCCCCTCCCAAATATTGGTGCAGGTCATAGGGCCCTGCTGTGTTTTCTTGGTAGGGATTCAACACTGCTGGGCTCGAGACGTCACAGTGGAAGACTCAAAAGTCTGACCAGTGCTGAGCAAATGACATGCCCTGTATCCTAAAGGACTATACACAGAAGCACAAGCCTAGGATTTTGGTACAAAACCATGACCTTATGGAAACTTCTTTGGGGTGTTTGCAGGGAGCTGTTGCAAAATGGACACATTTGGATTTCTGTCAAACAACCCCTCCCAAATGTTGTTGGGGGCACTAGGGAAGTAAGTAGAAGGGCTTTGACAGCTGTGTTCTCTTGGTAGGGCTTTGACATGCTCAGGCTCACCATGACACTGTGGAAGGCTCAAAGTCAGAACGTTGCCGAGCCAATGACATGCTCTGCGTCCTTAAGCCCTTTCCACAGAAGAACAAGCCTAAGGTTTGGTAAAGTAAAATAAGTAAATTAAAAAATAAGCTCCATTTGGAGACACCAGTTGTTTAAAAAATGGAGCCATCACTCTCGCACCAAAAAGGAGCCAAATGTTTCTTCCCCTGGCCAACAGAGATGACAAGTCTTAAATAATGGAGCAATAGGACCTCCTAAGGAAAGGATACAGAAATCCGCCCCAGGGCAGAGTGAACAAAGAGTGTGAGGGGTGGATACCCCTGCCCTTGAAGACCTTGCCCTTGGCATACAAAAGAGCAGGCATTTACATCTTGAAACCAGCAAACCCCAAAAGCAGCAGAAGACTTCAAACCCAGAAACGGAGAGTCTGGATTAGAGGGTGTGTGTGTCAAGCTACCCTTTTCTGCTGGGCTGCCTCATTATTTGTTTGGGATATCTAGCAGTGGCATCATTTGCTATGTGTCTGCACTGAGCTATATTATCTATGTTCTGCACTGTTCTGAAGTGCTACACTCAGTTGGGTTTGGTATGCTACACTTTGTTTTGCTATGCTATGTCATGTCATGTTTTAAGCTGTAGAAACATGTTGTCTAAAGTCTGGTTCTGCTGGGATCAATGTGTTCTTTCCCAAAGCTAAATGCATGTTACCTAGAATCTACCTAAGTTGTACTGTATGTACTCTTTCACTCCTTTCAGGAGAGGGGGAGGATATGATGTTGTGTTCCTTTTATACTAGCTGGTTAGGTCATTTTATATTATGTTGAGGTTTCAAAGGGTAGCCTTGGAAATCTAATCTGTCAACTAGATCATACACATTTATTTTGACAAACATTCTCATTATGCCTTCTATTAGCAGCACACAGTAACTGCAGCCAGGGCGAGAAGGCCAGTCAGAAGTTGGATTATGTACATTAACTTCCATAAGCACCCAACCTCAGCATAAAAGTATTCCAGCCTCACACACCAATGTAATCATTACCTTATAAATCCCAGCATGACTCAATAATCCCCAGGAAGGCCTGACTGGGACTTCTGCCCCCAACAAAGCTTTGGTCAAAGTCCCAGCCTCAGTTAAATGTGATTGAACAGAACAACACTGCACGCATATTTTTCTTACACCCACCAAGGAAGTGATTGTGAGGGGAAATGCTACATGCTGGTACATGAAGGCAAATTTCCTAGGACCATTCAGAAAATTATTGAACTTACAATGTTCCTAGAATTAACTGAGTGATTATGAGGAGAAAACCAGAATCCGAGAGTCATTCATTTAGGAGTAAACTGGGCCTTTTCTGTTAATAAGCCATTACCCGTCAGTGTTCAGTATTCCCTGGAAGTGTACTTCCAGTTCAGAGCTACAATACAGTGAACTATGGGTGTAAAGGCTTTTTAAAAAAGTTACAGAAAACAGAAACTTCACATGCTGGTGTTTCAAGGGAAGGTTCTTAAAGTCATACGTTTCCAGAACTTTTGCCACTTAGTACAAACATCACAATTCCTGACTTTCTAACAAACTACATTTCTTTAATAAAAGTTGTCAAATATTTATATATAGAAAATGGCCAGAGTGTGTTTCCTGGCAATGGAATCAAACTGCCAGGGTTATCAGGCTAGGCAATAATAATTACATTCTCTTACAACTGCTTTTGTGGACAGCACAAATCTGTCTGTTGTTCCAGCACATGGTTTCAACTCTTTTATTCTATTACAATGTGTTCACATTAAGTACAATTGAGTCAGATAAATACCATGAGTATACACAAAGAACACATTTTCAACACCAACAGACAGCGACATTACTCAATGTACACATCACCATGCAAAATATTAACAATTCTAAAAATATAATGTTTTTGTTTATTACTGTGACTAATGCAGACTATATATAACCCAACATGTTTCAGTCCACATTGTAGAACCTTCTTCGGGAGGGTGTGTTGAAAAGAGTGGCTGATATCTGAGGATTAAAAGAGTAAACAATGGGCCTCATTACGACCCAGGCGGTAAGTTACCACCTGGCGTAAACTATGTTTACGCCATGGTGTTTGGCGGACTTACCGCCCCATTCCGAGGTGAGTGGGGCGGTAAGTCCCCATTAACCCATTTACCCTTCCCCATTCCCATTTTTGCCCCATAGGGCATAATGGGAGTGGGGAAGGCGTTAATTACGCCACCGTAAATTACGGTGGCGTAATTAACAACAAGGTCCCTTAGCACCATGGATTTTAACACCTGCTAAAAGCAGGTGTTAAAACCTCCATGGCGCTAAGGGACCTCGGAATCAGGCGGTAAGGGTCGGCGCTGTTTACGCCGCCGTAAACCCCTTACCGCCTGGGTCCTAATGAGGCCCAATGTATGGAAAGTGTCAAAAAGTAGTAAAATACTACTAAAGCATTGTAAGAAAAATTGAAATGAGTGTCTAATTTCTTAAGAAGCACTCTTACCTCTTTGTTGAGTATGTTCCGTATAGTACTATTTACAATTAGGGAAATCCTTGACCCTTTGATGTAGGGTGATGGATCTGGTGAAAAATGAGTAGAAATCGCCATCTGATAATTATATAAATTATGCCCTAATGCTTGTACATGTCCAGGGGTAGTCCCTAACCTCAGAACTGCCTGGAAAAAGACAGCATCTCCTCTGTGCAGCAATCCACATAACGACAGGGTGTCCTTATGAGGGGAGGGCATTTGAAATGTAAACCAAGTGCTCAACCAGTGATAACATTAAAGAGGTACTTCACTAAAACAACCCATTGCCCATTAATAGTGATAGGGGTAATTGTTTGCTTACTTAAACCGTACATGTAAGCTTTTTTGAATACATTATATGTGCAGTGACTGCGTACAAGAATGAATGCGGAAGGGATTGTGTTTTTGTTATAACGACCACCAATGTTGAGGTTCTATAATGGGGGAAGGAGAAGGGGAAAAGATGTATACAATCTGTACATTTTCATATATAATTTCCAATGAACATCTGAGGTCAAAAACAATACATTTTGATTCAGGAAATGAGCCTAGATGGGGTCATCTCATTTTACTCTTAATCCATTGGAACCCAAAAGTATAGCAGTCCAGGTTGCATTGGAGGGAAGCAGAGAATGGAAGCTAGACATTGTGTGAGTACAATCTTTATTGATAATGCCTTAGAAAAGGAAAATGGTCTGTAGTGAATGATTGAAAGTGGTGGTCACATTATAGTAGCTACAGCATATTCGAACCTTAGATTCTAAATGTGGCAGGTGTGTTACAATGCAGATTATTGCAACAATTGTAGAGAAACAAATCCGTGCATACTCTAAAATAATTGTGGTATACTTTTCGAAGCAAAATTCAACTGAATAATTATCTTGGCAAAAGATGCATCAATGTAACATAAGACTCAAATTAATATTCATAAGTGTGTGTGTGTGTGTGTGTGTGTGTGTGTGTGTGTGTGGACTCTGCAGGCCACTCACATGTTTATTCTCTGCTTCTGCCATTTGCAATCTCTCACACTCTTGCTATCTTTCTCTCTCTTTTTCGTTTCCTCAGTTTCTCTCTCCCAGAGCGATACGTAACATCACACACCGTATAAATGTCAGGATAAGGGAGAAGGCGCACTTTGTACACTCCCCTTCTTCTCCTATGCGCATGCTTAGGCATTCTGCTCGGAGGCATGACTTTTTTGGTTGCAATAATGATTTATTTGGAAATAAATATGCAGGTCCTCATTTCTTATTTGTTATTTTTCAGGGTGGCAGTCTTAGGTCTCACACTTCCCTGCACTGGAACTCTGCATAATGGGGCTTCCTGTTTATTTTGCTCATCATTGAAACACTTATTAGGCAAAGTATGACATTTCTCAGGTGATCGAGGCAGATGCCAAGGACCTAATTATTTGCCATGGAAATCTACCCAGTGCTTCATGAATGCAGATGCTTAAACCTGCAGTTGCCCAACGGCTTAAGCAAACAATCCTCTGTGTCAATGGTCAGCTGAGTGATTCAGATTTAGCTGGACTTGAACCTCCAACTGAACCTACGAAAACTGCAAAAAGGTTGGCCTGACACACATAAGTAAATGTAAATTGCATGAAAGGAATCACCAACGTTATGACTTACATGGTGCGGTGGTGAAACAGAAGAAGGACTTGGACTATGTTGGGTCATAGTTAAAGATGTTTATCAAAAAAAAAAAGCAAAAACGCCTAACTAGCCCTATCGCTATGAGGGAAGTTAAGTCCAAAGTAAAAGACTTCTGTCTGAATCCTAATGACTAACTGGCCCTACCATCATGTTGACTGCTGGGGACTGTCAGCCACGTTATATGGGGGGGCTAAATTGGGGCTGGTCGGGTTTTGCTTGAAGTGACATGGTGATGCAGGAGACAGCAGACCCAAGTGTGCTGGGGGACCCGTGTCACAAGGCTAGCTGGTGTGTCATACATAGCTGCACCCCGGGCAGCAGTGGTGATTTCCTACATCACAGGCCCGGGGCCCAGCTGATGCTCATGTGTGCACTGCAGCAGACTGTGGGGGTGATTCTCAGGCAGCAGCAGTGATTTTGCCCATCAATTGTGTGGCCCTAGGCTTCAGGCTGCGCCTATCGCGACTGCACAGTATTCAGCCAAGCCGGTGGCCCTGAGATAAATGCCGTGCCCATCACGTGCTGAGGCACAGAGGGCCATGAAGCTGATCTCAATACCCTGAGAAGAAGGGTACACCCAAAAGAAGGGGCAGACTTCCTCCTCTTCAGCTATGCTGCAAGGCACCCAGCAGTGCACAGGTAGTCCAATTGATCCCTTGCCTCATGCCACACAGCTACTTGCGATATCCAGGATGTGGCAAGGCCATTTGAGGACTAGTGGTAGTCAAGTCTGTTGAGGGGGGTGTTTGGAGCTGGTTGAGAGTACGGAAGACGTGCGACATGAAGATGTCGGAGGAAGATGTCCCAGCCACAGCATGCTCCTCAGGGATGTTTCAGATGGCGCAAGGGGAGACTGTACCATGGCAGTTACCCATGGCTTTTGACCTCACAGACACAAGTAAACTAGGCCCACTGTGGGCCAGGCACATCAAGTTATACATTGGTGCCATGGGGATCATTGATGATGAGCGGAAGAAAAATATGTTAATGCTTGCAGTTGGTGCGGCAGTGCAGGATATGTTATATGAGCTGGTGGATGAAGAGAAGGTGACGTTTCGAGAAATAAATGAACCACTATCTACTTATTTCACACCACACGCCAACGTGGACTATGAGCAACATGTGTTTCATATGACGACACAGGAAAAAGGTGAGAAACTGGACAATTTGGTTATGTGACTCTGAATACGTATGAAACATTGCACATTTCCCTGTTACTCTAACGAAGAAGTGCTCTATTCCCAGGACATCTCAGGATGTGAGTCCTCAGACTTTAGAAAAAAAACATTGCAGGAGAAAAGGTCACTGGTTGAAGTCTTGGCAATGTCCAGAACAGATTCAGCCATCATGCAACAATTCATCAACACAAGTAAACTTAAGGTGCTCCCCATGACCAAAAGGCGATCAAGAAACTGTCACCGGCCCAGAGTGAGTGAGCCAAGAGAACAGACAAATTGTGCTTCTGGTGCAAATATGAATTCCCCCATGAGGGCACATGCCCAGCGCTAGGACAGACCTGCACAGCATGCAGAGGAGAAGGCCATTTTCATGGGGTGTGCAGGAACGTAACTGTGACAACCCCACATGACGGTGCATCACCAACGAGCGAAAAATGGCACATGAAGTTTCGATTAGAAGACCGCAAACCCACTTGAGAAGCCACATGATACAGACAGCTAGAGGAAGAAGGTGACTAGTACCAGTTGAGGAAGCCCTGCAGATCCCCAGACCGAAGAAGCTCATACAAACGTCTGAAACATAGAGGTACAATTCCCATCAAGGAATGATTCATCTTCCTTCGCAATGGATCAGAGAAAAAGAGGATACGTGTGGGCACTGAGCAATGATGTGGCCAAAGAACACAGTCCCACACTCACACTTCAGGTCAATAGCACACTGACCGAATACTTGATTGACACTGGCACAACGGTAAATATCATGTGCGAGGAGGGGTACAACAGTCTCCTAGACCCACCACAACTGAAAGCATCATCAGTGGACATCTCTCTGTATGGATCAAATACTCCACAGTATACATTCACAAATCTCACACAGCTGCATTCCACTGAGGTAAACAGCAGGTGCGTACTTAGTGTTAAGACTGCAGTGGACATGGGGCTAGTGTACATCCTATACCACCTTACGGCGCACAAATACGTGGCTCCAGATGGCGATGTGGTGAAGGCGTTCCCCAATTTATTTTAGGGTTTAGTCAAGTTACATAACTGTAAATGCGGCTGCATATTGATACATCAGTCAAACCCGTTGCCCGGCACTACAGGGGAATCCCAATAAACATCCTGAAGTAAGTGGAGAAGGAGATTTGCAGTCTGCTGGATCACAACATCATCGAACCGGCGAGTGGGCTCACTCCCTCGGTCTCTCCCTTAGTGCCAGTGCCAAAGATATGGGCAGAGGGCCCATCAGGCTATGTGTATATATGCGCTGACTGAGGCCATCCAAAGAGAAAGGCACCAGGCCCCTAGGAACACAGATATGATCCATCTCCTCAATGGGGTGATGGTATTTTCAGAGCTAAGCCTCAACAAAGGTTACCACCAGCTGGAACTTGCCCCCGAGTCATGCTACACCACCACCTTCATGGCATACATGGGGCTTTTTGGGTATAAAAACTCAACTTCAGGATATCCTCCGCGGCAGAGATATTCCAGGAGGAAATCCACGAGGTCATCAAACATATACCTAATTGTCTCAATTACAGTGATGACATTTTAATGTTCGGCAAATCCATAAGCGACCATAATGACACACTACACTGTGTCTGCCTGGCACTGGAGGCAGCCGGAGTGACGTTAAACAAAAGATAAATGCGAGTTCCGCAAACATAGTTTCAAATTCTTTGGCCATATTGTTTCTGAACAAGGCAAGTCGCTGCACTGACCGAGGCCCCTTGGCCAACTGCCATATCTGACCTGAGGTTATTTTTAGGTTTAGCCAGCTATTGCTCCCAATATCTGGAGAATTCTGCCACGATAAGTGCCCTGCTATGGGAGCTAATGAAGGACAAGCAGGAGTTCAAGTGGTCCCCTGAATGCCAAGCCACTTTTGAGGCCATACGTACGAACATTACGTCCGTCACAGACATGGCACATTTCAGCTCAATCAAAGAAACAGAAGTGACAGTGGATGCCATTCCAATGAGCCTGGGCACCATTCTGATGCAATACGACAAGGGGACACCTCACATCAAGCTAATAGTGGCATACGCAAGCCGCAGTCTGTCGGTCATCGAGCAGGAATACTCGCAGGCTGAGAAGGCAATCCCAGCAGTAGTCTGGGCCTGTGAGTCCTTCCAAATGTTCCTCTGTGGGGAGGCGTTCACCATGATCACAGACCACCAGGCACTCCTCACTATCTACAGCAACCCTAAGGCTAGGATGCCTATGCAGATAGCAAAATGGGGGCAATTTGCCACAGACCTGGGATAGACAGGAATCCAGCAGACTACCTGTCCTGCCACCCCACAGAATCCACCTGGCACGAACACGCCAGTGCAGAGGCATACCTGAATGATGTCATTCATCAGATGAAGCTGTTCCTGATCGCCTGGACAATGCTCCAACAGGAGTCAGAAGCAGACCGAGCGCTCGCCATTATTGCACGCTGCATCATCATGGGAAAAATGAGACATGCAAATGATATGGCAAGGCACCTCAACCAAGATACTCAAGAGGATGTCAAGGGCATAACCCTCATGCAGGAGGAAATAACACTCACGGAGGACCACACTGTCATGATGTGATGCAAGATTGTATTACCCATGTCACTGTACCAGCAAGTCATCGACCTGGCACACGAAGGCCATAGGGAAGTCATGTCCACCAAGAAGTTACTTAGACAAAGGATATGGTTCCCACGACTGGACAACAGAGTTGAGGAGACACTAAAGAACTGCACCATTTGCTGCATTATGGCCCCATTCCCCAGGCAAAATCTCTTACAGATGTCCCCACTGCCAAAAGGCATCTGGGAGGAGCTGGCGACTGATTATTTTGGCCCAGTCAGGGATGGCTCTTATGTCTTGGTAGTGAAGGACAAATATTCGAGATTCTCAGAACGGCAACTCATATCCTCCACTGCAGCCACGTCCGTCATACCAGCATTCAACCACATTCTCACTGCTTATGGTATCCCAAAAACCATTAAGTCAGACAATGGTCCAACAATTACGAGTCAAAACTTTGCCACTTTTGCACAGTTAATAGGAATCAAACACCGGAAGATAATGCCCCTCTTGCCCCAAGCCAATGGGATGGTCAAATGATTTATGCAAAGCGTTAAAAGGGCACTCCAAGTGGCCCAAGTCGCAGGAAAACCATTTGAACAGGTGCTATACTAGCTCATGAGGAACTATAGACACACGCCCCACAGCCCCACAGGGATGTGCCCAGCTGACCTCATGTTTGGCACAACTTGTCTGCCAACTTCTCACCTACCACCTTATAAAACACCTAACTAAAAGTGAAAAGGAGAGGCTTGTACAATAGCCTCGGTATTCGCTTCTGCCTGGCCCAACTTGGAGGAGACTTACTCTCAGTCTCAAAGTTCCTGTAGTACACAATGGTATAGTTTTCACAATCTTCAGATAGAGTCTCTTGGTAAAAAGTTTAATTATCTTCTGAATGGGGTTCACTTTCCCCCTTGATGAAGAAAATTATTTCTTGTACTTTCCCCAGGTTTTATTTCAAATGTCCAAATCTTTTTAGTATTACTTGACAGGAAACTTCTCTGTCGCCCACTTCCTGGGCTCTAGGACTCTCCAAAGCTATTTGGTTCTCTGCTTGATGTCTTTGTTTGACAATTACAATATTTAACTTAGGGCGTCCGCTTGCTCGGTATTTTACAGATCCCATGGCCTATGCACTTTGCTAGTCTCGCTGCAGAGCATGCACCCTCCTTTTCACTTTCTTCCCCGTATGACTTGTGTATGTCCATCTTTAATAGCCTGGTTGTCTATTCCAACCTTCACATATAATGTCTGTATCCCTTTCAATCTGTTTTAGTGGGGCCATGAAGTGTTAGAGTCTCGAATGTTCTCGGACTTCTTGTGGCATTTCCAGCCGTGACATGCAATCTTCATATCTCTTTCACTCTGCTTTCCGTACCTACGTTGACTTCGGTACTGCGTGAAACCAACCGTTAAAAGACTCACTGGTGTCAACAAATCGATAGCGTCTGTGTTCCTGTCGGTACTGCGTTAGACAGAACAGGCGCTTGCTGGGAGGAACTCAGGGACCCAGGCTACTCTCCAGTCTCTGGTCTCGGCGTCGGTTGCTGTGTGACAGGCCCAGCACTGCTCCTCAGTGGTCGCGCCACCAGAGAAGACAGTTGTCTTCCTGTCATGTTTCGTTCCCTGACCGGAGCATCTGATCAAGGCATCCGCCATCTAGCTTCCAGCTAGCGGGTCTCACTCCACTGCTGGCTCCACATCTTGATGTGGCTCTGCAACTCCAGGACATTGTTACTAGGGAAGCTTGCTTCTGCGTAGCGGTTGCTCTCTTCCCTCCCTAAGATTCTCTCCTCTATTCACAGTCCGCTCTCTCTGTATGCACGTCATTTGGGCAAAATGAATTATGTCCGTCTTCCTTGATCATGGCCTTCAGGCGAAGTTCAGCATTACCTGAAACCAATAGAATCAAAGAATGATCTTTGTTCCTTATGATTGTAACAGAGAATGCCAAAGTCTTTCAAACATCCATATATGCAGACAGAGTGGTTTTGACTGGGAGTTCCTTGTTGGACTGGTTGTCCTTGCCCCCAAGAAAGGAGTCACTCACATTGAGGTCCCACTTACCCAGCCCCCCAGGGAGGGCCTTGCGCAGCGGGATCACCTTCCTAGCCTTGAAGGGGGTCTCCCCTCTGGGAAGAAGTGACACATTGTATGGATTTGTCACAGGGGTCATTTTAAAACGAGCTGGAGTGTAAAATGAAAGCATAAAAGACTCTATGCCTTAATTTTACATTACAGTCCATTCCCGTCCCCGGTCAAGGCCTCAGAGGGGCACATATCAGAGTTTTCTTTTCTTCATGTTTTTCTCCTCTATCCTGGTAGAGCGCCTGAAGATTTGCATTCAAGTGTAAAACAAATGGATTCCTAAGGTACGCACATCGAATTAGTACCTGCTTCAGAGCAGGTGTATTCCATAGTAATACATTAGTAAACACTGTCTGCAGACAGCATTTATGTTTTTTACAAGACAAAGCATAAATAAATAGTAAAGGCAATTTCGCCTGGTTTTCCTCTTTATTTGTCACTCCACCTTCCAAAAGTTGAAAATTGCATGGAGTGTACTCAACACCACTTAAGTGCTAACATTGATTGCCCCCTGAATGCAATTTAAAAAGACTGCCGTGTTGTGATTGCTGAATTCCCAAAACAAAGATGGGTTCCATTGATATGATACAAGAAAGAGTAGTGTGCTGGATCAGATACTGAATATGAAAGCCTATGTAGGCTGCACTGTCGCCTCGGCTTCATATTATATTAAGATACTAGCCCATTTGAGACCATATATATCTCAAGAGAATGTGATGACAATTGCGTGAGCAATAATTGGCTCTTAAATAGATTACTGTTGTAGCCTCCTAGCGGGGGCCAGTAAAGCAACTATTAACAGACTCCAAGTGACTCAAAATGGAGTGGTAACAGGACTTTCGTCACGCTCTCATGTAACGGAATCACGTCGGGCCCTACACTGGCTTCCTGTTGAGGCGCGTATTACCTTCAGGTTGCTCGTGATCACCTTTAAGTGTCGAATTTGGACCATGCCGACATACCTACAAAATCACATAATGGAAAAACCTAGCTACAGAAATGTAAGATCCAGCAACCAAAATCTCCTATTGTTGCCCAGATGTAAAACTAAGAAAATCCAGGTTGGGGCGTTCTTTTGTATCGGACTGTCACTATGGATGCCTTGCCTGTATCTTTGAGAAGCTCCCTGTCCTTGAGCATGTTTAAAAAAGAGCTCTAGACCTGGCTGTTCTGTAAGGCGCGCTTTGTATCCCTCAGGTTTGGTTGGGTTTTGGAGCTCAAGCTATCGGTCCGTGAATGTTTCGTGTCCAGTTTGTCTTATCTGCGCCCTCACACCTACGGGTTTATGGCTGCACATTATAAATAAAGTAATGTAAAAATAAAGTAAAGTAAATAGATCTAACAGGGTGTAAATCTAAAGCCTATTGCAGGAGTGAGAAAGCCTGGACAAAGCTGTTTAAAATACTAGTACAGATAGCTAAGTGTGTCAATGTGAAAAACCCAATATGGCCAAATGAGGTACTGTTGGATGCCACAAATGGATACAGGAAAAGGTTGGTGGGAATAGCAGGGATGGATTGTGAATCTGGAGAATGGGGGCTGCTTACAAATGGGTCAGAGGAGTACAGAGGCATCAACCCTGGGGAATACAAGGGATAAAGCCTGTGAGACAAGGAGGCTGCTGGCCTTAGGGAATATGAGAGGGTTGAGACAGGGAATATAGGATGCTCATTAAATGTACTTAGCTTTTTAAAAGGCGCTTTAAGTTGTGACGTACACCCCTTACTACAACTTCGCTGTGCTTCCAAACAACTTTCTTTATTGTTATATCCCTTCGTCAAAACAAATATTCATATTTCTCTTCTCTAATCCAGTGGAATCAATGAGGCCCATTGTTATAAAAACGTACCTAAGGGGAATCTATAATCAAAATTAGTGGGAGGTCAGAAAAAAGGGGAATGCAGTGACTTTTCTACTCCTTTTCTCCAATTCATTATTCTGAAATCCCACCCTTACACGGGGTAATTAAGCTTCTTGCCTGAGTATTTGGCTTTATAGCAAGAAATAAAGAAGTTTGAACTTACCACTCTGTGTCATCCATGACAGCCACATTTTTCATTATCTGAGGCAGGAGCTATAGCAGTAATTGTAACAAGTAGGATAACCTGACTAAACGTAAAGAAAATGTACACAGTGATTGTATCTATGTTATGTATAAGTTACTATACTCTTGTATGTAAGAAGGAACAGGGTGTTCACAAGAGCTATCTATTTTGCTCTTTGTCGCTGGAACAAATAGGACTTGCAAATACATTCGGTGAGAAAATACTGATATACAACTCTTCTTTGGACAAACCAGGATGTGTTCTGCTGGCATAAACAAAATGAAACTTTGGATTCTAAAGATACCTCTCTGTCTACTGTTTGAACAATATACTTTCTGACTCTAGAGGAACTTTTAAATTGTCACTGTTCACGCAAGCATCACAACATCAATCACATTAGAGCAGAAAAGATCTGCTTGATGCCAAATCAGTTTCACAAATCATGAGTTATAAACTCAGAGGTGTACCTTTTGCCGCAGTTAAACTAACGTCAAACTCTTAGAATTGAAGACACGTACCAAGGGTGTCTGATGCAGAATGGATAGTCTACATGAAAGATTGGTTGGCCAATTAACATTTGCGGGAAATTGTATTAAATCCAATGGCTGTGTGTCAATGTATGAATGCAAATACTTAGTACACTGAAAATCTTAATCCAGTTCTCCCATACAGGTGAAAACGTACAGTGTGATTCAGCATTAAAGCCTTTCATGTGAAAAAACATGTTATCACTATATCGTTGTCTGCTAATTGAGATCAACATTGTGAATTACATGAAAGATCAGAGTTAAGCGTCCTTCTATTTTTGGGCCACTACTAGAGCAGGGTATAACAGGCAGATGATTAAAACGCAGGTTGTTCCATTTCTAAAGTTTTTCCAAATCTCTGACTTCCTGAGTCCCTCTTTTGTGCCCTTTTAATCACCTCTTTATTAGGCAGAGTAGAACTCATACCCCCATACAGGTGACAGAACCTTCTGTGTACAAAAGCTTTTCTTTTGAGATTCACTCTGTTTATCTCCAGTTCAGCCCTTTTTTAATATAATAGTAGCAGCTCAGGGGAACTGCTAGCCTATAAGAGGTAGCAGTCCTTTTGCTGTGACCCCTCCGGAGAAGGCCCATTCTTATTTTACACTGTTTCCATTTTCCTAGTTATCTGTATAGAAAGTACTATCTCTCCCAAGTGATGAAGTTTTTCTTGAGCCATCCTCTTTTTAGTACAGTCCTATATGTGTCTGACTCATCCAATCCTTCTGAATCATCATTAAGGGATATCTTAGATGAGACTTCAACCACTACACTTGCCACCACTGTTCAGTGCTTAGAAGGAACAGCAGAGGAAGGCATTAATAACCCAGTTTTGTTATATTCTTCAAATCCTCGATATGGTGTATCACAAAGCATATCAAACAGACTCTTCTTCAAGGTTTGCCTAGGCCGAGTAAAATCCAGAAGTGTCCAAAAAGGAGAAGAGGTTGTTTTACAATGTTCAAAATTAAAATGGGTTCTGAGTTTGAACCTGACAAATTCCTACCAACCTCCCTTAATTACAGACTCCAATTGTACGTTTGTCTGCTGCATCGTTCCCTGTAAGTCATGACCTTTTGCAACACTACAGCCAGAATTTGATGATTGTACGACATCTTGCTGTTTAAAGGTATCACCTAAAAGCATTCTCCATTCTTTGCCCTACCATCCCCTTCTCATTTCTTCTTTTTAACGGCACAATTCAGCGAGTGTCATTTTTTTAAACTGCGTTCAAATTCTGCTTTGCTGTTTCCTTTTTTTAAAATCATTTCCACTCCTTATTAATATTATTTATTTATTTAAGTTTAATGTGATACCGTTTTTTAAATAACATTTTTTACACATAAATCATACATAAAAGCAAGAAGATACAGATAGAATACAGATAAGAGCAAAATAATAAAACTGATAAGGTAAAAGTAAAATGTCATACTATAACTTATTACAATTTGTTTCACTACGTATTAAACAATTACTGTTTTGCTCAAATTTCTGCATATTTTCCACATAAATAGGTTATATTGGATTACATTAAAATTTCCAAATATCAAATCAAATATCACATCTCAAATATTAAAATCCTTATCATGTCAATTACTCTTCAGATAGAAGCCACAGACTACAGATATCGGCATAACTTGACATACTGCAGCATACCATACATTTTCATAGCAACATAATAGAATCTCATAATATAGGGTAGGGAAGGGATTATTCACCATTCCCCATTACCGTTTGGCCTAGACAGAAGATCACAGGCCATGACAGTCCTTTCAACACATTTTAGGGCACAAAGCCCTTCTAGATTTTAGGTGGTCCCTCACAATAGTCCCAATAGCCCCGACCATAACTGAGTCTCATCTTGGCTGCAGTTCAAATCCATATGTGTCGCAGGCAGTTTCTCTAAGTAGGTACACCACACATTAAACACATTAAACAATGCAATTTGGAGGCTTGCATTCCAAGTATTAATACTCTGGTACCAAAAGTCCTGATCTTTAATGTGGTCAAGATTGCATGCATAGGTCCCATGGTATTTTACATACGATGTTGCCATCTTTGGGCATTGTGTTAATATATGGTTTGAACTTTCCAGTTGGTTTTTATCTTTGCACAGTCTGCAAAACCGTTGAGATTTGGGTATTTGTGGTTGCTAACCCAAGACCTCCATGACCGGCAAGTGGTTAAATCTTAATAACAACAGGAATCTTCTAAGTTTAATTGCAGGGCACAAGTTAAGATATTGCTGTGCTTGTGTAAAGGTGTAGAGCATATAGGTTACATGTGCATAGCTTTTGAGTTTCCCTAAACTTGTTTTGCCAGTCCCATGTGTCAACATGTTTACCTAGATGGCACTTTGTAATTTCGAAGCTTTTGGCCTTTACTGGGATCCAGCCCAGATCATTAAAAAGCTGGTCCATATTTTCTTTAAATATAGTTAACTTCTTGGTACCCATCTCTTCCCCTAGTCTAGCGAGCAAATGGTTTGTGGGATTGTTACAGATCTTAACATATATTTCGGCCCTCTTCCTTAAGACTAGTGCCTTAAATGATATAAGGCCTAACTCTAGCCTTAGGATAGCCATGGGAATAGACTGGGGTAGTCCCAACATTTTCCTCCAAAATGTACCCTCAAGGACTTCAAGCCAATCTAAATCCATGTCAAGTAATGACTCCAGACCATAGGAAATCATCGGGATCATGCATTGCACATATAACTGTCTTGCCCCCCCCATATAGAAAAACCGCTTTGTGTGCGGGTAAATTGATAGATCAACGCAGTTAACTGGGCAGCTTTCACTTTGCGCGCTTGAATACAGTGAAAGTAACTCCTTTTGACATCAAACTCTACTCCCAAGTACTTATATGTGTCAGTGTACTGGATTCCTAGTGTTCTGATGAATCTGACATCCAGGGGCCCAAAGAATCTGGACTTCAATGATTCCCAATTCAAGTCCTCAATGAAAGTTAAGATTTATACACGGGTGCAGAGGTCAAAATGTGGCCCTTTATATATATATAAAATGTCCTAGGGACATTTAAGGGGATAATGGTGAGAAAATAATTACTTAATAGGATTACCATCCAATTTCAATGAAGAAAAAACCTAATGTTAGTCTCTATGATTTGCCAAAACATCATCTTTGTATGAAGTCAGTGGTTAAAACTATCAAAACTATCCTTTTTTACCGCCTTCCGTTGAAGAATTAACTGGCTTATTATTTGGGTTCTCTTGATGAAGGCCCAGATTAGGATATATTACTGGTATACCATGATCATGCTTGTCTGGGGGAAACTGATGTATAATGACTGCCCCTCTTAGTCTCTTCACCAAGTTCCCACATGATGAGCAGCAATGTGCAGCCCTTTACAATCACCAATCACTCCCCTTCACCTCTCACCACTAAACCCGAAATGCACCGCTCTTTGGTTAATTGCAACCGAGATTGCAAACTCAGATGTAAATACTTATCCTTGAGATCTTATTCTTTTAGGATATGCGGGCGGGGAGGAGGGGGTTGCTCATGAATGTGGGGAAATGGTATGGTAAATCTAAGGGTGGATGGGGAATCTGTCTATACCTCAGGAATCTGCGATATGTGAAATACGAGGCTGGCCTTATCAGTTACAGGGCCACCTTTTTGGGATTAATTAGAAGATAACTCCGGTTCTTTCATCTGAGGACAGTATGTGACAACATGTGTTTAGAAGCTATGGCTAGGCCTCTTATGGGTTTGGAAAATAGGTGGTGCTAGCTCCCTTTGTGGGCCAAACCTACTGGCATTGGAGTGTAGGTAGGTGGGAGAAGACGTGGAAGCAGGGGCACACCTCTCGTCGACTGCCCATGTAAATGTTCATCCTTACGGCCATTCCCACCTCTTTGTCAGAAATAGACATTATAAATAGATGCTTTAAACGATTTGTTTTCACAATGTGCATAACTAACTGTATGCGTCTGCAAATACTAACTGGCAGACGTGTGCTACTTGTAAAGTATTGCATTCTTAGTGAGGGACTGTTTGTGATGACACCTGCTGCAGTACCTACGCGCCCCGTTAAATTAAAAGGGTTTGTCCATGAGAGTTGAGGTGATGTTAAAGATCTTGCGTTGCACCAGGTTTAGCTACTACGGAGACTTAGAGTCCCTCCACTCCGTTTGTGACAATATATAATGGTTGTGTTGAGCTATCCCTTGATAGTGCGCCGAAAAATAATGGAATGGCAAGTAGTGATGATTAATCAATTCCTGTTTATTTTTGTGATGTTAGAGCCTTTGTGGATGACACGTGTTTCGGCAGAGCTGCCTTTATCGAATCCAGGCTATATAGATAGCTCATAAGTCACTGCATAATGCATAAAGGTGCTGAAGTTCACAGGGATGAATCCCTCCTGATACAAAGAAGTCCTCCGTATGTACGAGTGTCCTGTGACTTATGAGCTATCTATATAGCCTGGATTCGATAAAGGCAGCTCTGCCGAAACACGTGTCATCCACAAAGGCTCTAACATCACAAAAATAAACAGGAATTGATTAATCATCACTACTTGCCATTCCATTATTTTTCGGCGCACTATCAAGGGATAGCTCAACACAACCATTATACTACTTGTAAAGTAATTACTCTGTATGTATGTGTCAAGAAAGCAATGATGGTGACTTTGAGGTGATGATATGATCATCTGAAAAAGCGCTGAAATGACTTTCAAAGTAATGCCTGAAAGTGAGTGTTTTCAGATTAATAATAATATAATACACACACTAAAACGACTGCTGGTGAATGGAAGTGTTGTAATAAGCATCATGAAATCAATTTCAGAACAGAATGTTAACGATGCTTACAAGCGATGTCACTGCTGTGTAACATACAATTGCTTTGCATCATATGCACACACTGCATTTCATTTTTGAAATGTATTTAAACATGCAAATTGTTTTGCATGTTCTGTTGGTGGAAAGAATCCAGCCAAGGCATGATGCTTAAACCAGAAATAATAATTTCATTCAAACAGGCAAACAGCCTTATTTTGCATAAATCGTACATTGCATGCAGGGGAATCATGTACAGGCTGAGTGGTCTCATGCATGCAGTTTTCAGTGACCACGAGGGGGAGTGGAGATGGAAAGAGTAATAGCGAGGCAATCTCACTTTTACTTTCATTTTTCCACTCCATTTAGTTGAAGTGTACACGCTGCTCACAAGTATGCTTTGCAGGCAGCATTTACTAATGAATCCTATGGAATCTGCCTGCTCACGGGCAGGTCCTAATGCACGGTGGGTTTCAGAGGAATCCATTTCCTGTAGGCCTGCATAAAAATCCCGTGCAGGCGTAAAATGAGTCACACTCACATGTGCGTCACCTTTTTACAGCCCCCTTTGGCACTCCGCCTTGCAAATGAGGAGAAATAACACGGGAGGAACCTGTATACGCTGAAGTGTATATATAAAAGGTCCCCAACCTGCAAACATCACAGGTCCCCCCCATGTAATTATGTGGAGACTCGAAAATGTGCTCTTCAGTATTAATGTAATACACGTCATAAGAATTCAGGTCACGCGAGGAATGACAAGGCGCATGTTCTAGCCCTCCTATAACTTCCTGATAAAAGATTTTGGTCATAGGATCATCAACACATCTATAACATCCATTTCATTCAGGGGTCAAGTCCTACAAATTAAAGTGGGAGACTCATCAGCAAACGCAATGGGGTGTGATGTTGTTAGAAATTAGCATATCAAGGTGAAATATGCACACTTCATTAATGGCATTTGCCTTTCATAAAATCAACATACACACAAAACCAAGAGAGGATATTTTCTTTTAATAGTGTTTTTGAAAACGTTAAAAGGTGTGCATGTTTTAAACTCCAAGAACCATTACAAATGTTTTCCCTGGAACCTGAAGTACTGAAATGGGACGTTTCACCTATAGTTGTTTATAATGTTTCATCAGATTTTATAGTTCAGTGGTGAAGTATCTGGCCTGCAAACCTGACGACTGTCGTTCGATCCCTGAGGTCCGCTTTAATTCCTAAATTCAAAAAAGACATTCAATGTTTCTAATTTTAGCTAAAGGGGACTGAGTCCACCCTCTGGAAAAGGTGGGTGGACTCCGCCCCCCCCCGCATGTACTTTCGACTTGAGCCCTGATTTTATCTGCTGTTGCACAGCATGTCATGTATGTGCATGTATGTTGGATAGACATTCCAGGCTCTTTTTTCACAGTATTCAAGGGCCCTCCTGAATGCAGAACAGAGTTGTCATCCGAGGGTCCAACACACCTTGACCAATCAGATTAGTCCTGCACGACTATATGGATGCACATTTTCCAGCCTGTTTATATTACAAGCAATGTTCTCTCTGATTCAATAATCAGCCTCTGCAGGCCGCTGTTTTTCACCCTAAATCAGGGTGCCCTTGTATATACAAGAGTTGACTATTTCAAATGGTCTCCACTGAACGCTATTGCACACATACGTGTGTTTGTTAATCTCTTGTATTGATATCACAAAAGTTCCAGAGGTCATTTTATTTTGAAGCCACACTAAAGGTCCAAAGTACCCTGCATAAACAGCTCTGTACATACAGAACTCTGTAAACAGAAGTTGCATTCACCCACTAAGCTTTGATCGTGGATTTGAAGTTGACTGCATCACATCCTTCTGCTGCAAGGGCCTCCATTTTCACCTGTGACTAGGCCCGATCCTGGATGGCGGTGGATGCTGATGGCCTTTAGCTGGTGGCCCCGTCGAGGTGATAATCTGAATGTGTAAGGAGGGGTTCCGTGTTTGTCTTCTAGATACATGTAACTTTATTTTAACTTTAGCACAACACCAAAGATGTCTGTACACATACATCTCTGCAGAAATTGCATTGGCCAACTGAGCTATGCCAATGGTGTTGAATTCACATGCTGCCTGGTGCACATACATATCTCCAATCAGCGCTCACCCCCCATTGTATGATATTAGGAATGATGGCTGTAACCTACAGGTCATGCATCACTCTCTGCAGCACAGGCACATACACTCCAAATGATCTTCCCATTTTCCCTGAACGCCCAACTCTCTTACCCCCATTGCTCCTCTCCTCTGCTTTCTTTAACTTCTCGCCACCCTTTTTTGCCTCTACACCCCTCTGTCTCTTGTTCCTCACAGACCCGGTATGATGTACTCATGCAGATGTCAAATTGTGTTTTGTGGCTCAGTAAAAACACAGTGATGTTTAGTTTAGGCACGTTAAGTGTGTTTAGTCCCATTCAACAGGTCAAAATGATGACTGCTTGCACAGTGGGAGACTCCACGACAAGTAATCCGTGGAAGAGTTCAGGACGTTCCCATTTGCATAGTGAAATATTTTCCACAAATAGCACATCCTATGGCATCTCCAGAACTATTATTGTCGTGTGTTTTATTACTATGCACACATTTTCTGTGTGTGTGTGTCTGTGTGTGTGTGTCTGTGTGATCTTTGTTTTTGCTGTTTACTTAGGAGTGATGTTTTATGCCTTATGTGCAACACTTCAATGTAACAGTACAAAGGAATTATTTATATGTACTTTTATACATTTGGGAAATGTACCTAAGTACGCAATATGTATCAATGGGTTGGGATAACTCCAAGTAATTACCACTAGTTATTTTGTTCCTCCTGCAGCACATCACACATAATAATACAACTTTCATTAGTCAACACGTTTCAGCAAAGATTTTCTATTTTTCAGATCAATTTAGAATATGGTTTGGTGTTTCTTACATTTGCTGTATTAAGCACAAACGGCTGTGTCTGCTCATGAAATAACTAACATAATGCAGAAATATTAGTATGCTGGTGTAAAATTAGAGATGTGATTATAAGAAATGTTTTCTACTGGGTACTTTTCAGACAGTGAAAAAGTCCCGGATGTTCCACTTTAGCATTATGTGTGATCCTGGGTAATTAACTGAATTACCTCACTGGGCCTAATCTCCCTGACATTTCAAATTGAGATCAACAAAAATGATTTAGTGGTGTTTACCCAAGAAAAAAACAGACACGCCAAACAATGTATGTAACATTCACACTTAACCTGGCATAAAAAGAGAGCACCTGGCCAATCAAGGCAATAGTTGGCAGTGAACACTGCACTTGGGTTTGTGTGGCTGTAGCTTCTGTATGGTGACCATACATGGCGGATGTGTCTTAAGCTGGTAAAAGATGGCACAATTGGGGATATGGGTTTGCACTTAGCATTTAATAGCAGTGCCTGTCATGTTATGAAGTATTTAGCATATTATGGCAGTACCTGGCATGTGAGGCGTTTGCCAATAGAGGCAGATCTGGCATGAGAAATCAGTGCTCTTAGTCTCTGATGGTCCTACTAGGCGTAGCCCCCTCCATATCATGTCTGCTCCCATTACATATGAGGAAAGGAGGAAAGCACCATAGTTAATATATTTGTGAAAACCAAAATAGCCTCTAGTCGTTTTATTAATCATACACTTACTGTCGGGTTTTTTATTTCAATATCACCTCCTTTGATGTTACCAAGGCAAAAGGCCATATGGCATTACTTCCTGTGATGGGATCAGGGTTAAATGCCATTCAATGTCACTTCCTGTGAGGTCTTCTGCAACATGTTGTAACTTGTGCTGCCTCTGGCCTTTTGGTGCAATGACATCAATGTACAAAAGCCAAAACTGTTGTCTTTGCCAATGCTTGTGCATCAGGCTATCAGGAAAAAAATCAAAAAAATGTACGGTAGACAGTAGGAAAACTCTTCTTGAAAAGAAAGGCAAGTGTAAAGGATTGTTATTTTATTCCCGATCCGAGCACGAGTGGCAAACAGTGGGTGCAGACTGCAATGATTATCTAATAAATCTTATCAAGAAGATATTAGAGGTGAGGACTAAAATGATAATGGCTAATTTGAAAATCACCCATATGTTTCCAAACAGAGTTGAATTGCATTTAAGCATGTGTCGTTCTGAATCTCAACATGAAATTGAATTTCCTTTTGTTTACTGCGAAAACTGCGAACAGTACATTAAGACGGATTGACGAATGAGGGCCAGGTCTCTCATCCAATCTGTGTACGAAGAGATGACTGCAGACACCAACGCATCATAGAGACGTGATGAGCATCAGCAAGACGCACGTTCTCGAATGCCACCTGCTTCCTGATATGCCTGCAATTCTCCAGTGCCTCTCTGACGCTGATCCAGAGCCATTCGAAACACAGAACATTGTGTCTAATGGCTTTGGCCAGTATCTTTGAATTGAACCGGGGCTGTTCCCGAGTTATTTGTCAACACATTTCTGAAAGCAACACGTGCATCTAGATAACAAAAAAATTGAAAAGCACTCAAATCACCACAACAACGTAGAAAATAATGAACAGAGATAAAGTAAAAATGGTGTTGTTGTCTACTTGTCACATTATGTTCGTGCTGTTGCCAGGCTGAATACAATAATAAAATGCCTATAATATGTTGCATTGCTTTGCAGTAAAGACGTGCTGCCTACCGAGAAGACTGCGTCAGACAGCGGGAACGGCGAACACTCTGCTACAATGCCTCTAGGTAACACAATATGCAGACTAATGTTTCAGTGCCATGGCGTCGGGGGCGTGTGGGGCTGAAAAACCTTTCATTTATGTATGCAGCATCCTTAACTCTGTCACCTATTCAAGAATCCACAGAAGCTGATGATATATTGCTAAGTGGGAATAATCTCAATATTATAATCAGGGTCGTATCTGCTGTAATATCCACTGGGATGAAATAGATCCAACTTATTCTTAGCATCTTTAAACACAATGTGAAGGCGTGTGAAAAAAAAAATGCTGCTCTGCAACGCAAGGCTGTACCCATGGATAGGACTTTGCGCTGCTCTTGCTCATATGGGTAGCCTTCAAGGGTTAGGCAGATTCCATCGCAGGTTTTCCATCGAGGGAGAAATCATCGAATTCTTGTCAATTAATTTCACCGCAAAGGTATGTGGGGTGGGGGATTAGTGTAATAAAAAAAGGTGGAAGGTGGAAGTGTGCGGTAGGGGCTGCAAGAGGTCTCTCCAAGCATACGTTTGCCGTAAAATGGCCTACAAAAAATAATAATTTGATGACTTCTCCCTCAATGAAAAAATCGTGAGGAAATTCCTACGGTATCAAATAAATGCTGTACAGCCATAGTGTATAATACTCGGCCAGTAGGGGGCAGCAGAGTAGGAATACACAACTCTGGCTCATTCAACCAGCTTATAAACTACCAAAAGGGTTGTTTTAGCACTATGTAACAAGTGTATCCGCAGCATATTGTAATTGTAATCATCATTTATATAGCGCTGTTTCCCCATTTGTATGGCCTCAATGAGCTTTGTGGTTGGAATGCCCTGGACCGAAGTTCATGAATGCGAGATTCTAAGAGTTAAGTTTAAGATGCTTGTGTGCATTTTGCCAGGTTAGGAATAAGAAGGGTAGGCTGTGCCCCAGTAAGTAGCCCCGAGGTCAGGCACGTGGGTGATGTTGGTGGTGGTTTCGGACAGAGTGCTAGTGCAGGTGATTCGATGTGTGCCCAGCTGGACCACATTTTTTACATAGGTTGTCACTGTATGTTATGTTACGTTATTTGGCATTCACATAGCGCTCTATATATCATTGGTAGGACCTCCTAGCACTGGTGGACCGTAGTCCAGGTCAGTTGAGAGAGTGAGGTGTCATAGGGTGATTGGGTGCCCCAGTTATGTGTGCAGCTAATGCAATTTCCTGATGGTAGCTGCAGCCCAGCATTAGGTGTGTTGGTAATGATATTAGTTGAATGTGTGCAGTCTGGAGGATCGACACCAAACTTGTGTTCTGGCTGCACTAGGCCTGTGTAGGATGCTTATGTGAGCAGCTAGGCCGGTTGTCGTGGGATGTAGCTACGTTTATTAGAATGAGGTGTTCATGGAGTATGTGAGCAGCTAGGCCGAAATCGTTCGAGCGGTGTAGCTGCACTCAAATTGTGTGTAGGTGTAGAGTAGAGAGTAAGCATAGTGATATGGGAGGTGAGTGTTTGGGTGGAGCTATGATCTAAGGAGTTTGTTATTCCGGATTTCAAGCGCACGTTTGCTTAATAGTGACTTAATAAGAGTATTCAGTGGCGTCATTGCTCGGGGTCTCATTGAGCATTTGTCATCGGGTTGCAAGGACTCAGTCGCCTCAGATGGTCATAGTCGGCATTACAGAAAGAGCTGCGTTTTTCGAGCTTTGCGGAAGGTCATATAGTATTGGGTGTGTCGAATATGTGGGGGAAGTGAGTTCCACAGAGTTGGGGCCAAGGTTCAGAAGGCGGATCCTCCAATCCTGACAGAGTTAGAGGTTGGAATCACTAGAAATAGGGCAGTGCTTGATCTTATGGTGCGAGATGGGAGGTTGGGCTTTATCTTTTCTTGTAGTTACATTGGGCCAGTCTTGTGCACTGCTCGGTGAGTGATGCATGGGGTCTTGAAGGTGGCTCTTCGTACGACTGGGAGCCAGTGGAGGGTGCGGAGAGCAGGTGAGATGTGGTCTCGATGACCCAGGGCGAGGAGCAGTTTTGCGGCAGCGTTTTGGGTTCTTTGGAGTTTGTTGAGTTGGTATACCGGTGTTCCGAGATATAGGGAGTTGGCATAGTCTACTCTCAACATCACAATAGATATAACTGGGGCAAGTCTGCTCAGGTAGGAGAGGTAGGGAAAAATGCGTCTGAGAAGTTTGAGGTGGTAGTTACAGCATTTTGACACTTTGTTGATCTGACAGGAGAGGGTTAGGCCTGATACCATAGGTTTTTGACTATATCGAAGGGGGGTCCAGGGGGGTCCATCGTAGAGGATGCGGGAGAAGAGCAGTATTGCCACACACCATGATTTCAGTTTTTTCGGGGTTTAAAAGGAGGTTTTTTTTGTCATCCATCTGTCAATATCGCGGAGACACGCTTCAAGGTTGGGACGAGGGATGGTGCATGTCTTCGGGATTCTTTAAATAATTTGGGTATCGTCAGCGTAGTTGTAACATCAGAGGTTGTGCGTGCGGATGATTCCTGGTAGAGTGGTCCAATAGAGGTTGAACAGGAGAGCAGATAGGCGTGCGCCTTGGGGTACTCCAGTGTTCACCGAGCAAGCAGTTCAGACAAAAGGGGAGAGGAGGGTTATTTGTTTCATGTTGCTGAGGAAGGAGGCAATCCATTTGAGAGCAGTGCCATGGATTCCTAGGGAGTGAAGGCGGTCATCGAGGATTGATTGGTTAATCATGTCAAAGGGCGCAGAGAGATCAAGGACAATCAGTGGTGTGCAGCCTTCAGAGTCTGCAGCAACCTTGAGATCATCCCAGATCGAGATCAGAGTGTTTTCTGTTCCATGTCATGGTTTGAAGCCTGATTTTGCGGGTTCGAGGAGACAGTTGGATTCTACAAAGGAGCTGAGCTGAGAGTATGCTGTCTGGTCAATGAGTTTCGCAAGAAATCTGGTGTTGGAGGTCGGCACGTAATTCTTGGGGTAAAGGGAGTCAAGGGATGCCCTTTTTAGAAGTGGCTTGACATGCGCTATTTGAAGGCTTCAGGGAAGATGACAGAGGTGAGGGAGGTTTAGTATGGCTATCTCATGTTCTTCTGCGCAGGTAGATGAGAATATTTATTTCAGCACAGAGGCGGGGCAGGGTTCAAGGGGCTACCCAGAGGGTTTGCTGGCTGATAGTAGGTCAAGGAACTCATCTCTGGAGATGGGTTTGAAGGAGTCGAAAGTAGGGAAGGTAGGCGTTGGGGCAATGGGATTGGGAAGAGTCGGTGATGAGAAGGGGGAGAGAGAGCAGGGACAGTTTGGTGTTAAGGGTTGCTGTCCTGTCAAGTGCAGTGTTGTAGAAATGTAGTGAGAGGGAGTCGTAGAGTGATTGTGTGGGGGTGGATTGGGTAGAGGTGCATGAAGGTTTCACGAATTATGATATGATCATGCAGAGTTCTTTGATGCGGGTGCCACAGTTGAGAATTTGTTTATTGTAATAGGCTTTTTTTGGACTTTTGAATTTCGGATTTGTAGTTAGGGTGTTGCAGGGCGAACATGGATCTGCTGAGATCGGTTTTAGATGCTCGTCATTTGCGTTCAAGAGAGTTATTTTGTTTTTTGGTATTCCCCAATGTTAGGCAGAATTACATGCAGTACTCTTTGGGAAAACTACACACAATTAAGACTACAAGCATAAACACAATTTCACCTTTGGTACAACCTCGTACTACACAGTTATGTGGTATCAGTGGCTGAGCAGCCAGACTTATCTCAAGAGTAATGTGAGCAGTACAATATGTTACACAAAGGACTTGCAATCACAGTAGTTCAAACAAACCCTATTCAAGGTTTCTTGGTAAAAGAATATACATTTATTTACACAGTCATTTGGAAAACATTCCACTAGTAAGAAAGCAGCTCAATATCACACATGAATATACTACAGTACACAACCAATATGTTTCTAAACAAGTTAAACTCCCCGGAAGTGGGAGCAAAATGGCACTTCAGTTACTTTCAAAAGGGGTAGAAAGACAAAGTTAAAAGAATTGAAAGCACAATTACTTTCATAGGCAGGGAAATAGTTTCAGTTCACTACAACCAGCAATTCAATTCAATAGGCCATGGCCAAACTCAATGGTTCAGAGTCTTGGATAGGATAGCGCAGTTCTGGTAGTAAACGGTTAAGTCTTTGCCAATGTTTGATGAAGTAGTTTGCCAGAAAAAGAGTTATACGTTGGCTTAGGAGCGAACGAGGTCCCAATGTTGGGAACGTTTCACAAACTTTCACGCGGCAGAAACGAGTTCCACACCGGGTTTGCACAGTACCTTAGGTATGAAGAAAAGCTGTAGCTGAGGCAGTTTTTCCTGGCAGTTCCTGCACATCTCGCTGTTCCTGAGCTTTAGTCGTGGGGACAAGAAGGAGGATGTCGGGAGGTTCCTGCACTGCCCAGGGAAGAGGCAACAAGCTTGGCAAAACATCGGATTTAAGGTGTGAGTGCCTTAAAGACCACAAACTGGTATCCTTCTCACTGGCTATCCCGTTTTCAACAGCACTCTGAAGAAAATTCGACCAGTATGGAGACGGTGTCCAGATGGCTTACGAGTTAGTTGTTCTCACCAGCTCAAGGGAAGAAGTCGTCCTTGAAGGAGCTTCTCTGTCGATGGAGTTTCAGGCAATTCGGACCTGCAGCAGGGCTACACCGGGCAAACCAACGGTCCAGGAGTTGCAGCAGTCGTCTTCCTTCAGCTTGTCTTCAGTTCTTTCATTCCAGCGGTCGGCTCTGCCTTTCAGTCCTGGAGACTCGCCTTTTAAACAGTTTTCTCCCATTAATTCCACCCTAGCTGTCACTCACCCAGCAGGGTGGCTGTCCTTGCCAGACAGTCAGCCAGCCAATCACACCAGAGAGCAAAGGTACCAAACATGGTTTGGCGCGCAGAGTTAAACACAAGAAGGACCTTTCCTAAAAGAAACGTTGAAAAAAGATGACCGCAGTCTGTTTTTACAGAGGGGTCATGGGAGCCATATTGAAAAACATGGCTGACATGATTTTTAGCCACCGGTGGTTGCGATCGGCAAAAATCATGGTAGTTTGTTCTAAAACCACTGCCACCAGCCATTTCAAGAGGAATGCTAAGCAACCCCTCCAGCACTCTATAGGAAGATAGCGTGTTCTGCGTCTATGAATTTAAAAGGACTAGTAAAGTAAATCTAACTTCACATGCTCTGGGAGACAGTAGTCAGTCCCAGAGAAGGTATTTAAACCTTGGGGAGTCTGAAAGACACCCCTGTGCCACTGCACTAAAGGTGCTGTGTGTGGCTAGGTCGGGAAGGATCTTTGTTCCAGCATTTGAGATCAGGGGAGGGGGCAGGGGGAGCTGTAGGAGGGGTTTGTGTGTTGGTAGAGATAATAAAGTGGTCTGTCCAGAAAAGTGGTTTTGGACATGATATATAAACCAGGTCATGGGAGCTGAAAATTGCATCAAGGGTGTGCACAACTGAGTGGGTTGGACTAGTGGTATGTTGGGAGAGGTTGAGCGCATCAAGACTGTTAACCAGCGGATGAGTCATGGGGTTGTTTGGCATATTGAACCAGATATTGAAGTCTCCCAGGAGTGTAGGAGAAGGCTGATTTACCTGAATGGTAGCTATTGAGTCACACAGGTTGTTGGCAAAATGTCTGTTGTATCCAGGAGGTCTGTAGATGAGTAGGAAGCTGTGGGTGAAAGTCGATGGTAGCAACATTTTACTGGAAGGGATGCACAGGAGGCATTGCATGTCTGGGATTCAATGAGTGAGACAGAGAAATGGGGTTTGAAGAGGACTGCCACTCTTCCGCCTCTGGAGGGTCTATTGTGTGCTATAGCAAGTAGCCAGGGGGGAAGGCTTTGTGTGCTAATGGGGTAAAGTCATGGGAGAACCAGGTTTCGATGATGAAAATGAGGTCAGGATTGTCAGAGGATAGGAGGTGAAAGATGCTGTGCCTGTTTCTTGCTACGGAGCGGGCATTAAAAAGGATGCATGTGCCTTCGTAGGGGGAGGTGGTTTTCATGATGCTCATCACAGTAGGAGCTTGGCGGACATGGGTGCCCAGTGGGTGGTGGGTGTGGTAGGATCATTCAGAGGGGTTGAGACTGATTGAGGTGGGGTACGGGGGGTTGGGGTTCCTGTGGAGTTTGAGTGTCGGTTGAGAGGGTTACGTCGATGGGGGGCAGAGGTGTTGAGGTACGTCAGGGGTTTCACTATGGATGGCTATACAAGCTTCTAGACTGGAGTTGCATAGCCCCAGCTGCCTTCTAGAGTCCATGGATGGGGAGCGGTGGCATGTGTCAACAGACGTGGTGCGTGTTATACATACCTTAGTCCCTGACAGTGTTTCATTCGGTATCATTTTCTTAGGTCTCTCAAGATGATAGAATGGTCTTTCAAGTGCATCTTTGGTTGTGCTAGCAAACTATCTTTGTGGAGGACCAGACTGGTGCATTTCTTTGAGTGCAATAAGAAATAAATTAAATAGATCCAACCAAGTATAGCCGAGACCAATAGTAACGTTCCTATCCCCAACAGAAAGAACCTTCTAAGTGCTTCTTAGTGTGTCTCTGTTCCTGTCTCCGTAGCTATTAAAGTACGTTCCATGCCCAATAGCCCCGGTTGAACTGGTGCCTTTCCTCGTTGCCCCCAGTGCAACCTATGAGATTAGCCTTCTGTGTGCTTGGGTAGGGACCTCCAGCTGAGTGCGAGAATCATAGCTGTCTCGGGTTCAAACTGATCCTGCTACTGTTACTATCTCAAGTGGTCAGTCTGAAAGAGCACTCTGTCACTGTATCTTTAAAGTTGCCACATCCAAGGTGCATCAGATTTAGCATCACTGTTAAGTGAGCAGATTGCACAGATTACAGAGTTGGTGGTTTGGGCAGGGCGGGGGTGAAGTATGATCATCTGGTGGGTGGCAGGGGGGGAGATGAGAATGCAAGTATCTTGTGGTGTGCCGCTATGAATGCTGCTGGCTTGCAGGGTGGTTTGTAAGAGTAGGTGTTTAGTTGGGTCTGGGCCAGTACTTGTGTGTGTGGGGCAGGAAGAGAATTTAAGTTCCTCACAGTGTGCCACTGTGAATGCTGCTGGCATCCACGTTAGTTTGGAAAGTAGGTGTTTAGTTGGGTCTGGGCCTGTACTTGTGTGCTTGGGCAATTACAGTACAGAGTGGGAGAGTTTCAAGAGGAGGAAGGAAAAAGTCAGGTTTTGAGGCCCTTTCTGAATGGAAGGTGATTGTCAATGCTGCATATGTGGAGGGGCATATAGTTCAAGATGGTTGGAGCTTGGATGGAGAAGGAGGATCCGCCCATTCTGGTGTAGTTATATTAGGGGATAACTAGGAGAAAGGCTGTGCCAGATCTGAGTGTCCTGGAGGGTCGGTAGGGTATTAGTTGTCTTGGAGGAATTCCCAGCTGTATTGTGGATGGCATGGTGTGTAATGCACATGACTTTAAATGTAGTTCATCATCCAATATGGAGCCAGTTGAGGACTCTGAGTGTGGGTCTGATGTGTGCTATTGGAGGGAGGCCGTTGAGCAGGCGGGCTGCAGCGTTTTGGACTCTTTGTAGTTTCCTAAGTAGGAACGCTGGTCCACCTAGATAAAAGCAGTTTGCATAATCTAGCCGAGAGAGAATGATTGTGAGGATGGCAGAGATTCAGTGAGGATAGGTGAGGTAGGGGAAGATACACCTGAGGATGCGTAGGTGGAAGAGACAGGTTCTGGATACAGAGTTGATGTGTTGGAAGAGGGATAGATCTGTGTCCAGCGTGCAGCCGAAGTTTTTCACCAAAGTTGAGGTTGCCCAGGGGATGGGGGTGCCTAGAGAGTGTGGCCAGGGGATAGGTTAGAGAAGGAGTGCATTTTTTCCACAGACTAGGATTTTTGTTTTCCAAGGGTTGAGATTGAGGTGATTGGTCATCATCCCAGGGTCAATATACATGAGGCATGAGAGATTTGGACGGGTCTGGTGATTTTCAGACTTTAAGAACGATATGGGTATCGTCTGCATATTGCAGCAGGTGAGATTGTGGAAGTGGATGAGTGAGGAAAGTGGACTGAGATAGATATTGGAGAGGAGGGGAAATAGGAATTCTCCCTGTGAGACCTCTTTCAACACTGGGAGGGGTGCAGAGTCAACGTGTGGAGGAGCATGATTTGCGAGCGATTGGAGATGAAGCAGGACATCCAAGTGAGGACAGTGGGGGTCATTACGAGTTTGGAGGCAGCCATGGTGCTATTATGCCATAGGGCTCAATGGGAATGGGGAGGGAGCTAATAACAGGCCGTTATTAGCTCCCTGATCCCTTAGCGGCTCCCGCTAAGGACGGCTGGTTTTACCAGCTGGCCTTAGTGGGACCCGCTAAGTGACCTCATAATGAGGCGGTAAGGAGTTCACAGCACCGGCATCCTTACCGGCACCGTTAACCCCTTACCGCCGCATTCGTAATGACCCCCAGTGTCTTTGACTAACAGAGAGTGTAGCCTGTCTAGGAGAATGGTGTGGTCAATAGTATCGAAGGTGGCAGAGAGGTCAAGGAGAATGAGTACAGTGCATACTTCCGAGTCCACTGTTCTTTTTAGATCGTCACAAAAGGGCAATATAGAGGACTCAGTTCCTCGGAAAGGTCTGAAGCCAAATTGAACATGATCAAGGAGATTGTTGGCTTCAGTGTAGTGACCACGTTGCTTGTATGCTGTGCAGTCCATGAGTTTGGACATGAAGCGTGTGTTGGAAATGGGCCGGTAGTTCTGCGGAAGGAGTTGTTCAAGCGCAAGTTTTTTGAGGAGGGCTTTGATGAAGGTTTTTAAGGCAAGATTCCTGGTGTGAGAGATTGGTTAAGGATTGAGCGTGTAATACTTACTGCACAGGTTGAGTTTAGGCTGTTTTTAGGATGGGCGGGCAAGGGTCCTCAGGGGATCCTGATGGGCGGTTTTGTGCTAGCAGTGAGAGGAACTCCTGCTGTGATTTCGAGGAGAAAAGAGGTGAAGGTTTACATCGGGAGGTAGTTTGGACAGGGGATAGGAGGTGGGCGGCAACAGATGGGGCATTATTTGTATTTTAGAGATGATGGCACAATGCCTGTCTATAGCGATGTTATGACAATGTTCTGATAAGGCATTGCATTGGAAGTTGGGTGGAGGAGGGGGTGAGCAACCTGGTGATTTGAATTCAGAGATGATTCTATGCAGTTCATTGCTTGGGTTGCGAGAGTTCAAGATTCTGTTCTCATAGAATGCTTTTTTGGTTTTTATAATTTCTGATCTTTAGGTCCTTGTTAGTCTTACCAGGGGGGGGTCTTAGGAAGGGGCTGGTGGGGAAGATAGTAAGGAGAAGATGAGTGATTTGTCCATGTTGGGGTCTGTGGGGCAGAGTGGATATGATGTTTGTGGCACTGAAAACTGCGATAGAGGGTGTGGCCTGCAGTGTGGGTGGGCAGTGGAATGCATTATCAGGTTGAAGGTTTCTAGATTATCTGTGAGAGAGCTAGTTATGGGGTTAGATGAGGAGTCATTGGTGACAAACAAGCCCTGAGGGGTGGTAGCAGCCAATATCGGTACCAGTACTTCCAGAGCATGCTAGTATGATAACTCCCGGACACCTACTGCACACGCAGAATAGTCAGAGGATAGATCCATCAAATCGCTTCAGCTAACAGAGGCATAAGACCCGCCATTCATTACATGATGGCATCTCTCATATATAAAGGAGCTTCCCTAGGATGTATGAGTGGCTGATGGTGGCTCTGCTTACGTTGGTGGGAGAGTTAGACATATAAACATATTTGAATAAATAACTAAAAGAAATACACGTTTTATTAACCAATTAATTTCAGGGGGTTTGGTAAAATGGTGGCAAAGCAGAACAGAATCAGAAAACATGTTAAGGTATTCAAGATGAATACATTGAGATTGTGCCCAAAAACATGAACCTGGAACCAACAATCTTCATCTGTTCATTTATAAAAGTTTACGTGATAGGGTACGGGCAGGCTACATGGCATGGGCATGCGGCAGCAGGAAACGGGTATACTACACAAATGATGTTTGCTGTAATAATACAGTTACTTTTGAATGATACTCTAAGCCATCATCATAAATAGAATGATGAATAGGGTAGGGAATCAAAAATGATTCTTAGCAAAAGGAAGTCTGTGACATCAGTAGTCGACTGATGAGAAATTCTGGCAAAATCCTAAACAAACGATAACATACGGTGCTGCAACCTGCGCACCCTGTCATTGGCCTTTGGGCTCATCGTGGAATAGGGCATGTGTGGAGCCCAGCCTTACCACGATGCCAATCATGATGACCCTATGACTACAGTGGCTGAGAGGAAAAAGCTTAATTTGTAAACTCATCTTGAAAAAGCCACTCAAAACGATTTGTCAGAAAGTGAGGACTATTAAATGCAGTCTCTCTCTAGTTTGTTCATGTAATTATATATCATCTATGCTGTCTTGAGAAATTACCGGCATCAAGTTTAGGAAAGAGGAGTTTCTGAAGTGAGATTTCTACTTTTGTCTTGCAATCCTTCTTTGATCACGCCTGGGTCTTCATGTGATAAGGGAGCAAAGGTCTTTGGACAGTCACACAGTCAGTAAATGCACTTTCAGTTGCTCCAATTAAGGGCTTGCTTTACCATACCACAGGAACCCTTGTGGCCTTCTGCCACTCTAGCTCCAGCTCTCTGCAGCCTCCGCTCAATGCCCTGAGATCTTCACAGCTCTTTACCCGCTCTTCCTATGTATGTGGGCTAACCCAGCCACTTAGGGGGATGGACTTCAGGGCCAGGGGATTGGTCGAGGTACTTGCTGAGAGCTGCCACCATCTTTGTGTGTACCTCTCATGTGCAGAGGACGATGAGGCAACATACTATGGAAAGAATAGAGGTTGGCCGGGGGAATTCATGTATGAGCCAGAAGTGCCCGCCACAGCAGGCAATTATATGGCCTACTAAGGGTTCTGTAATGTTGAATGTTGCAGCAGGAGACATGCCCCCGCCTCCGCTTTTACAAATGGCCCTTTATTACCAAGTTTGCTATTAATGGGTGACAATTGTGGAACACAATGTTGTTAAAGAATATGTTTAGATAAAAGCGGCATGTATGATAACATTGTACCAATCCCGGTTTGTCTAGTCAAAGGACTGAAATAAAAACAAATTCTGAGAGCCAGACAGGTTACACAGAAAAAGCAATAGATATCTAGTATTCATTGCTGATCAGTCCTCCATTGAAAATGGGGCAGTCCGTGAATCCCCAAGGAAGCTACTTATAACTCCAAGAACCCTTGGGTCAAGAGGTGAGTGCCGGCAATAGTCCATATCTATGGTCTTATTAAATGTAAAACTAAATCAGATCCAGGTGAGACAAATAAGCAATAGGTGGAGTTCCATGAAGGGGGCGTGACGCTTTGTTATACATGATCCAATCTGAAAAACAAAACACTAGTCCAGTCTTTGCTTCATTGACCACTCTAGTGTTGAAAGGGTTCATTATGTAGTTGATATATTGTATAAACAATGTAAACATTAGGCTATTAGTGCTTGGAACAAGTTCACAAGGTTTAACTTGTGGCTCAAATGTCGAATTGTTTTAATGTTCCTGAAATTATTATTTATGAAAAAGTATTTAAGTATGACATTGCATAAAGGCTCCATGGGACCAACAGGACATACATGTGCATTTAAGTTGCATGCATTGGTCTTGGTCTAAATTATTTTTGATGTAAGAGATAAGGTTTTACATTGTTAAACATATATGCGTTTTTCTTTTTGATAGGTATATGCAAAACATATGTTGATTCATGTCAATTATACTGCTGCACCTTATACATTAACATAAAAGCGTTATATTTAGGTGACAACTAAGGATTATAAACAATAGTAGTAAGTGAAAACATATTAAAATTAAAAATAAAATGTTTATCAAATATATATATTAAATATAAGATACATATATACATCAAGAGCCCAGAGACACAAATAAGGAAATTAGTGTGTTTAACCCCTCAGATGGGCCAGAGGTCTCAGACCTCTATGAAGACAGAGAAGAAAGGACACTTGGTTGACAAGCAAGTTTACACTGGTTCCAGCTGGAAGGTGGTTGTAGAATTATCAAAATAATACATCCAGTGTCAATAAGGAGATTAGACCAGATGGTGAGTTAAGTGGAGTTTACTGTGCTCCTGGAGCCAGCATAACAATGTAGGAAAATCTATTTGGTGCATGAAGACAGTTTGGGTAACAATAAAATGAAGTGCGCTTGAGTTCAAACAGGGATCAAATGGCAGAGTCACTAGGCGCACGTCTATTGTGCATTCTATAGATTTCACATTCAAAATATATTAAAATCAGCAAGTAATAATATTACTCATGCATATTATACACATAAAGAAGAACAATTAATGAGTATAAGAATATGATTGCAGGATGATGAGGCCACTGTAGGCCTACACATAGGGCCTCATTACAAGAGTGGCGGAATGGGTTAACGGGTGCCGCAAAAGGATGCGGACCCGTTAACACCATTCCGCCACATTACGAGGTCCCCTTGCGGGACCCGTGAGGGGAAGAGGGAGCTAACAACGGGCCGGTCATAATCGGCCCATTGTTAGCTCCCTCCCCCATTCCCATTCAGCCCATTAGGGGCTGAAATGGGAATGCGGAAGGTCCGGTCCCGGGTTCCTGGAGGGAGGAATTACTGGGCCTTCCGAACTCGGAATGGCCCGGTAATTGCCCATTCTGGGAACCCGGACCCCATTTTGGCGGCAGCCATGCCGCCAATAGCGGCATGGCTACCGCCAAAACCGTAATGAGGCCCATAGTATTATATGCTACGGTGTAACTTGATAGTTCAGTGGTGAACGTGCACCAATAAGGGGGCACTCTGATGTACTAGCACTGTACCTGATAGTACAGTAGTAAAAGTGCACTTGTGATGAGGCCCGATGTCTTTCAAATATAAAAATTTAGCAAAGCTCGGATGACAAAGTAGAACACAAATCTGCATTAACATATCTGGCCATAAAGCAAGTACCTAGTACCAATACATAACAATGGCAGAAAGGGTGGTCCTTCCCACATTACCATAACATATGGATCAGTACTCTGTCTACAGCACTCTCGACTACACCACCAGCAATTATTCTTCCACTGGGACATTGTCCTCCAGCAGCTTGTAGGTCAGGCCAGAAATGTGTTTTTGTCCACCTTCTCCATCAGGTCATCCAGCACAAATGTAGTTCATAAGGGTTGTCTTAATTATCAGAGATGCTTCCTCAAGCTCTTCTCAGCTTGCATAATTCTCTGAATATAGATCCTGCTATCCCATGATTGCAAATAAGCACCTCAAATGACAGAAATACATCGTTTTTGTGTATGTATCGCCTATCCAACTCACTCCGCATAGGTGTTAGTTTGTCCAGAACAGAGTGTGTGCATCGTTTGTGATCGCTGGATTAAAAAACTGCAGCGCTCTGAAATTTGAAATGGATTATGCTTCAATATCCTAGATATCCATATCCAGTAACTCCTCAAGCAATTTGTCAGAACATTTTTCTTGCAACTCTATTCAGTCACTTTAGAAACAAAGGTCTGTGTAATTAATTGACCAGCACTTGCCAATCCAAGCTAATGAATCTTCTCCAGTGTCTGTGAGTAATCTGTAGACATGTCCGGAACAGAAGGCAATGCAATACCTCTGAAAGTCAGGTAGACTAAGTCCACACTAGGCTCCTTAAATGTTAATTTCCATGCTGCAATGTGTGTTCACTCTCCCATTCCATACGCACATCCTCATAAATCTGTTGTGTTCCTTGGAAACTGAAGCTGGCACTCGTAAGCCAAGCATAGATAGTCAGTTGTTCATCCTTGGAACAATCACCATTTTGATCAAGTTGGTCTTCTCCCAAAGAGACATCGTCAGAGCTTTCCAATGATCAAGTTTGTCTCTCACCTGCTCCAGCAGATCTCCTGCATATGATTTCATTATAGCTGTAAGACCTAATGCAAGCCAGATAGCCAGCTGTTTGATTTTCTTGAGGCACCATTTTACAGGAAAAGTCCCTCAGTATGTGTCATTGGCACATTATTGTAATCAGCAGTGCCTCGGATTCTGCCCATTTCACCATTTATCCAGAAATTAGTCCAATTGCTGAGTCATTGGACCTCATCTTGATCGCTTGAGGTTCCATGGTGATCACAAACAGCATCAGGGACAAAGGAAATCCCTAACTGGACCCCGAAAGTTCTCGATATCAGAGTATTCATCATCAGGGAGGTTGTTGGCGAAGCATATAACAGCTTTGCCACTTGGAAATCGTGTCACTAATCCTCATCTGGGGCATCATTGTGTAACGTTATTCCTATTGTATTCAATCAAATGCTTTCTCACCATACAAGGACTCGTATCCCCTTATGTGTTAACCTGTTTCCCAACGAGGATCAGTACCAACCTTCACTTATTACCTGTCACATTTCTTCCTTTTGCAAAGCTGCTTTACGCAAGGTGTGCGGCGTGTGCAGACTGCAGTCCGGCAGTCTACTCTGGGCTACAGAGTGTGCTGGTGCTTTTACTGAACTTTACCTGTTGGCTGGAAGTCACACGCTGAAGTCCCTCCCATTGAGCTTTCAAAAACGAAGGGCCTAACAATTTAGAAAATAAATGGTCGAATGGAACATTTATTCGATTTTGGCCTGGACCAAAATTCAAAATCCCATAATGTTGAACAAGGGAAATAGGGGTCAGGGTTGTCCCCTGCTCCTCTTGTTTGGCCTTATGGGCTCAGAGATTGTGGTGGTGTCCCCACTTCCATATCAAGGAAAGTGGGAAAAAAGTAACGTGTCTGTGATACGAATATTTTCACTTCGATAATTTCATCCAAGTTCATTTTCCAATCGAATATTTCACTTATATCCTTCAAAAACCTCAGGTCATCACGAAGCATGCTCAAGGTGTGTGTCTTGTAAGGAAGGCATGGTATCAACAGTAAGCCAAACACAAGTGACCACAGTTCAAGGATGTTTATTGAACTACAACAAGGGTATGATAAATGCCTGTCTGATCCTAAATCTACAGATGGGAGCAAACTGCGACCATCAAATAATAATAACACAGTCCTAGTGATGTCTTGTCAAAATAAAAGGGCCTATACAAAATAGAACGATTGCCAATCCTTACCTCTAAATACAAACAGTGTGGTGGATAATGTTACAAAAAGAAAGAAGTGTTCAAAAAAGATATGTCAGGATGTTCAGGCTGTTGGCCTCCCTTACCCATGTTTTTATCACTGAACAAGGTGGTTCATTCGAGCAAGCACAGTCTCTAGCTTCTTTATCACGAGGATACAGTTCAATCAGAACATCAGGACCTTCTGTATGCAAATCTCTTTACAGCTCACAGTCTCTTCATTTAGAGGGCCTGATGCAAACAAACAAAAACGATAAGTTATTTTCCTCTTTAGATTTCTACAAATATAAACTTTAGGTGATTTACTATTCACGCATATCCACGTCAGTTGAGCTCAGATCTCTTTAGTACAATGTTTGCTCCCTTTTAATCCCCCTCAGTCGGGCTCAGATCTCTTTAGCACAATGTTCGCAAGATATTCCTTTCACCTGGATCCCCCTCAGTTGGACTCAGATCTCTTTAGTACAATGTTTGTTCCTGTTTGATCTCCTTCAGTCGGGCTCAGATCTCTTTAGCACAATGTTTGCAGGATATTCTTTCGGGTGACTCGCGGTTCACCCCGAATCCCACTCAGTCGGGCTCAGATCCCCTTTTACACACAATTAATCTCCCTCAGCCAGGCTCCGACCAATTTCAATCAAGTATCGAAGACTTTCAAATGTGCAGAGGGTTTAGCTTCACCCGTTGCAGGACCACTTAGTTTTACACTTCTTTCTCTTTACATTTGTCTTCTTTGTGTTTGGATACCTAACAGAGACTTTTCAAATGAGTATGCACGTGGTGCCTGACCACTCTGTTTACGGTATCTATCTTTGCTTTAAAGTTCAGTCGCTCATTTAGTGCATTAATTATGTGTGCATCACTTGCCACATATGCTTCATGCACTGTCCTCATAAAATTCCTTCATACAATGTTGCCACTTGCAACCTTGAGTTCCAGAAAGCCTGGTTTGTATCAGTCTCCCCAGCTCACCGGCTGTGCTGCCTTCACTGGCTTTTCTTTGTTGTAGAAGCCAAGGACAATACCACGGTGGCAACTGCTTCTCCCTGCCTTGACTATTGACGCAGGAGAGCCCCAGGTACCTCCGACACACAATGTAGGAGTCTTCAGCTTTGATTCCACGTCTTACATTTTGTACTCTCGTAGGCTCATAAAAAGTTCCAGTCTTTCGGTGAATAGGTCAAGGGCCCATCCTTTGCATTCTTTTTCGGTCTCGCCGTCTTTCGTCTTGTATTAAACTGCCATCTTGGAACTGCTGCTTCCTTGTCTGCTTTCCCTCGCTCAGAATGTGCTCTGCCTTTTATCTGTGTGGGGAAGTGTGATGGAAGTTAGGTGGGTGTAGTGATCAATAATTGCCTGACCCTGCCTGACCATCCTGCTGGGGCATTTCAGGTATATGGTTTGGGTGTTTGTGTCGGAAAACGGGGGGGGAGTGATTGAATCCCTGTCTATCGTACCTGGTAGGATGGGGTAAAGGTGTTATACGGAAGGGTATGCCACATCTCGCCGTACAGTGTCCCACTTACAGTCCCCGAAGACCCGCCATCCAGGTGATCCTCCCTAACTGGTCCACCCCCAGGAACTGAATCCAAAGCGATGGCTGTGTCCTGGCCACCTGGATGACAGATCCCTGGGGACTAGCGGGTGAGACACCTTCAGGTTTCTCACAATCTACTCTGGGCTAAGGAGTGTGCTGGTGCTTTTACTGAACTTCACCTGTTGGCTGGAAGTTACGCGCTGAAGCCCCTTCCATTGGACTTACAAAAATCTTTGGACAGCGCAAAGCACGCGCAAGGTGTCCTGCATGTGCAGACTACAGTCCAGCAGTCCAATAGCCAGTGGTTGGTTAAGAAATGACATTGGAGAGTGCCTACCTTTTGTGGGTAAAAATGTGACTTCTCTTTGCTTTTTTAATTTTTGCTCTCTGCTTACAAACTCTAAGAAATATGTATGAGCTAAGAAGTAAGTCAGTGCTAAATGACTGTTTCCTTAATCCTATTGGGGGGCAGAGAGCCACAAGGATGGCACTGATGAAATAATGAATGATGCAAGACATTTATTAAGAGCTACTTATAATGTCCTGTTGTATGTTTTTACACATCTCCTATTCTGTCCCATGTCGATGTTTCCCCGGCCCGCTACATGGGGCATGTCACGTGTGGGGACTGGGTTTCAAAAGAGCAAGATTAAGATTAGAATAAAGAGGTTCCTAAGACATTTGTTCTGTGTCTGTCCGTCATGTGCCACATATTGACATACATATTGTGAGCTGGCCCCTGCTCGCTTAAACATAACATTGTCAACAAATGGCTCTGCGTGTGCTGTCAGCACGTCAGTGAGTGCAGGTACACGCTGCATCAGCCAGTTCTGGTGGCCCTACGAAGCAGGCCTTGTCCGAGTGACGGACCCGCCCTGCTCTACCAGCATCACGGGAGCGGTGGAGCAAGCTTATCCGCTTTTCAGAAAAGAAGCATGGATGCTGCGCTTTTATTTCCACCCGCTGTATAAACATTTTGTGTGAGGCACAGACCTAATTAGAAGACACTCATGTCACAGCATGTTCTGCAGGCCAGCAGCTCAGGTCATCCATGCTGATCAAGTAAATGGGCCTCTCCAGGCAGTGTGTAATATTCAAATGATACAGTTAATAATCACATCAAAGCAGCTACCTTAACAGGCCTTGTGGCCAGTCAGTGACCTCCACAAACTTCTGAAGCGATCTGCAAGGACTACAATTATTGTCTCACTGTGAGTACACATACAGCAAAATAACCATGTCTCAGAATGACATCAATGCCAACCCGTCTAAATTCTCCCATGATTTACCAAGCAGGACGGAGGAAGGACATAAGTCTTTACAGCTACAGGATGTCCCACCATTTGACATTTCAGACACCAGCAGCTTGGCGCCACTCTGGAATAGATGGCTAAAAGGGTTATACATTTACATCAATGCCACCGCAGTAGGGAACAATGACATTTGAGAAGAATGCTCATGCATTCCCTAGGGCAAGTAGTACAAGACATTGTATTTGAGATGCCTGACAAATTTACGGGAATCATTGACTCATTGAACATGTATTTGCTCCACTGAGGAATGTCAATTACGAGAGACACATTATTCACACCTCCACTCAAGAGAAGGGTGAGCATTTGGACACATTTGTCATGAGATTACAAAAGAGAGACAGATTGTGATTTTGACCACTATTCAATGGAGTAAGCATTACATTCACGGGTAATTGCTGGCTGAGAATCTGCTGACTTTCGCAAGAAACTATTGCAAAAGACTAGATCCTTGGAAGAGATTTTAATGCTCGCTGGGGCTGACATGGCACTTTCCATGCAGGCGGAGTCTCTGGAGTCCCTGAGCAACATAAAAATTACACAAACAGCAGTGAAGGCACCCGTATGCCAGGTGCAATCATCAGCAAATCAATCAGTAAGGAACAATGTAAATGCTAAAGCTATCGTTATGGACACAATTTACCCACATTGGCCTTTGTCCAGCCATTGGCCACTCATGCGATGGCTGCAGAGATGAAAATCATTTTCAATCAGTGTGTAAGAACATCAAGTACGTCCAGCAGTCGGCAGACCGCAGAGGCTCTGGTAAAGACAAGCAGATGTCAAGAGTTGTGTTGCAGGGCCAGGAGACAAGCCAAAAACAGGGGGGACTATCGCAGAGCCGAGAACCGAGAAGAAAGTCGATGTGCCAGAAAATAAGATACATAGAAGCTTCTCCTAGATATCAAGACGACTCTGATTCATCTTCGAGTGGTGATCGCAAACGAGGGAATATGGATGTCATAGGAAACAAGACGGCAGTGGAGTACAGTCCAAAATTATTGCTTCAATTGACTGGAAGTGTTTGAGAATTTCTAATTGATACAGGCGCCACGGTAACATGATCAAAGAAGACACGTACCGAGGGCTCAAGTGCACTGGAAAACTGGGACCTCCTGATATCGATATATATCCTTATGGATCCAACACACTGCTAGGATGCAAAGGCATGTTTGAAACTACCTGCTCATATAAATACAAGTCTGCGAAGCTGGTCATATATGTCCTCAAAGGTGAAGTACCAGAAGGAAGCATCCTCAGCTTCAAATCAGCCATGCAAATGGGGTTGGTCCACATACTGTATCAAATCATTTTGGTGTACACCAAAGACCCCAAAGATATGATTGTCAACATGTTTCCTTTGCTGTTCATGGGGCTGGGAAAACTAAAAGCCAAGCAAATCAAATTAAACATCAATCCTGAAATTAAACCAATTGCACAGCACTATCTGTGAATTCCCCTTATCATTTAAAAACAAGTATAAGATGAAATACAACCATTGCTAAATCAAGACAGCATTGAACATGCAACTGGGCCCACTCCATGGGTTTCTCCCATCGTTCCTGTGCTCAAAAAGGAGAATGGAGGCAAAATGTGAATCTGTGTGGAAATGCCAGCACCCAATTTGGCCATTGAAAGAGAGAGACATTTGTCACAAGGATGATCGATATGATGCATCTGCTTCATGAGTCAAAGGTATTCTCAAAATTAGACTTAAATAAAGGATACCCCCAGTTAGAGCTGCACCCTGAATCTCGCTACATTACTAACTCCACAACAAATCTAGGGTTATTTGGGTACAAAAGATTCAGTTTCGGAGTATCATCAGCAGCCAAATCTTCCAGGACAAAATTCACCAAATAATCAGGCACATACCCCAATGCCTCAATTGCAATGATGACATTTTAGTCTTTGGGGCTACCCAGGAAGTGCATAATGACATGCTGCAACGAATGTGCATGGCACTGGAGGACGCCAATTTAATGTTAAATGCAGCCAAATGTGAATTTAGTAATTCTTCTGTCCATTTTCTCAAGCAAAGGTCTACTGCCTGATCCGTCCAAAGTACAGGCTCTTATTGCCATGCCAATCCCCACATCAACGTCAGCAGTGTGGTTATTTCTGGTCATGGACAGCTAGTGCACCATATGCATCCAGAACTTTGCGTCAGTGAGCACACCATTTCAACTTCTCAGTGGCAACGGCCAAGAATTAATATGGTCAGCGAAGTGTGAGGAGGCCTTCCGAGAAATAAAGGCACAAATTTCCACAGCCTCCTGCATGTCTTATTACCACCCTGACCTGGAGATAGTACTAACTGTAGCTGTAAGTCCAGTAGGCTTGAGCGCCATACTAGCTCAGCTCAAGCCAGGTTCTTCCTCACCTCGCCGCATCGTTGCATACGCCAGTGGGAGTCTGTCAGCTTCAGAATGTGCATACTCGCAGCCTGAGAAAAAGAGCCTGACTGTGGTCTGGGCATGTGAACGTTATCACCTGTTCCTGTATGGAAAAAAATGCACCATCATCGCGGATCACCAAGCTCTTATGGCTTTTTACGACAAGCCAAAATGCCTCTGCGGATTGCACGCTGGGGGCTTCGGTGACAAAAATACTGTTTCGACATTTTACACCAGCCCAGGAAAGACAATAAACCATTGGATTTCCTGTCCAGATAACCCTACCCACAAAAAACGAAGCACAGTCATCCAAGGTGGATCAATACAACAATTACATTGTAGACAATGCACTCCTGAAGTCCTTAACCATTTCCAAAATCATAAAGGCACGACATCAGGACAATGTATTGACTCAGATCAAAGACAAAGTGATGTCAGGTAGATGGCGCGAATCACGCAGTGGTGATGCTACTCTTTCCGAGAGTTAGCAGAAACTGCTAAAGACATTTCATCTTTTAAAGGACATGATGTCCGTCTCCCTGCAAGGGCTGTTGTGGAAGGAGAACAGGATTGTCATTCTCGAGTCCATGCAAGATCTAATGATTGGTCTGGCAGATGTAGGACACAGAGGGATTGTTTCTACCAAGAGATAGGTTAGGACAAACTTGTGGTTCCCACAAATCTACATTAAGATACAGAACACTCTTGAAACCTGTGTCATTTGTAAATCAGTAGATCCACGCACTTTTCCAGACCCCCTGAAGATGACACCACTACTGTTGAAGGTGTGGGATTAAGTGGCGGTTGACATATTTGTACCGCTAACAAATGGCAAATATGTACTGGTAATTATGGATGAAATGTCTCATTTTCCAGAGTTACATCTAGTCTCCTCAACAGCTTCCCATGCAGTAATTCCAGCTCTTGACAACATATTTGCCAATTATGGCATTCCGTCAACAGTGAAATCAGATGACGGACCACCTTTCAGCAGGCATCAATTTGCAATTTTTGCAGAATAGCTAGGGTTTCAGCATGAAAAAACGAACCCCACTATGGCCTCAGGCTAATGGCACAGTTGAACGCTTCATGGCCAACATCAAGTGCACTCTGCAAGTGTGCTGCATCACGCGAGGATCACCGCTATGAGACTATCGAAACACGCCACATAGTTCAACGAGGGTCTGTCCGTCAGAGCTAATGTTTGGCAGAGTGGTACGAACAAGGCTGCCACAGGTCACAGAGTCAGTGACTTGTCCAGACCTGAGCTTAAAAGCTTGAATAAGAGATGATGCAATCAAAATGAAGATGAAGAGGTATGCAGATGTGAGAAGAGCTAAAGAGTTGAACGTACAAGTGGGGGACTCAGTACCCATATGTCAACCTCAGGGGCAGAAGGAGGTGTCTGCATTTGACCCTAATTCATTGACTGTGACAGCAGTTCAACGATCCATGGTGTCAGCTGAAGGCCCTGGTCAAACCATCACCAGAAAATGGCCTCATTACACGGTAGGCGGAGAACCATGGTGCTATTAGCGCCATGGTTCATGCCGGTAAAATACCGGCACCGCCTTGGTGGAAAGGGGAATTACCACCCCATTCCAAGGTTGGCGGGGCGGTAATTCCCCCTTCCACCATTGCCCTTCCCCATTCACATTTTTGCCCCATAGGGAATAATGGGAATGGGGAAGGCGCTAATTACGGCACCGCAAATTGCGGTACCGTAGTTAGCTCCCTGGGTCCCTTTGCGGGTTGGTTTTTAACGCCTGCAAAAAGCAGGCGTTAAATTCCCCAACCCGCAAAGGGACCTCGTAGTAAGGCGGTAAGGATTTACCGGTACCGGTAAAATACCGGTACCGGTTAACCCTTACCGCCTACCGTGTAATGAGGTCCCTAGTCTTCAAGAAGCTTGCAGCAGACACTCCTGATTGTGTTGAACCAGTTGATGCAGTGAGCTCACAAGAAATCTATTCTGATTATATGAATGGTGATGTAGACACTGATGATAGTTGCAGTGATGGAGATGGTGGAGTAACTGTACTTCGGAGTACACCCAAGAGAGTCATTCGAATACCAGCAAGATTGATCGAGGAAATGGAATAGTGAGACATGTAATACCTTATGGGGGGTGGAGATGTAATGTCCTGTTTGGATGTTTTCACACATCTCCTATCCTGTCCCATGTCGATGTATTCCCAGCCCACTGCACCAGGCATGTCACATCTGGGGTGGGGTCGCAACAGAGCAAGATTTAGATTGTAATAAAGAGATTCCTAAAACACTCGCTCCGTGTCTGTCTGTCACTATTGAACTGTGCCACATATTCACATATATATATATTGTGAGCTGGCCCCTGACCTATCAAACATAACACTCCTGAGAAGCTTCAAACGGAACCTGAATCACTATTGCCGCAAAACAGAGCCACGAACTTGGCAGATAGCCATAAGGATGGCCCTGACAAAAGAACACATGATGTAAACTAATCAGTATTGCTGCATTATACAAAGGCTGTCGTGTATACTTTAGATTCTGTTCAGCTTAATAATAATAGAGCTACTGAGACAGTAAGGGTTATACATCAGCCACCAACCACATGTTTTATGAGCAACATACCGAAAGTGATAATTGGAAATAAACATTAGTCATATCCAAAAAAGATAAAAGATTTTATTTTATTATTTATTTAATATTACATAGTTGACAAATTATCAACTTTTAATACTTTAATACTAAGGGCCTCATTATGGGCCTCATTACGACCCAGGCGGTAAGTTACCGCCTGGGCCGTGACTTTACCACCATGGCGTAAACTACGTTTACGCCATGGTGGTAGGCGGACTTACCGCCCCATTCCAACCTTGGCGGGGCGGTAAATCCCCATTTTCCCATTTTCCCTTCCCCATTCCCATTTTGCCCCATAGGGCATAATGGGAGTGGGGAAGGCGTTAATTACGCCACCGTAAATTACGGTGGCGTAATTAACTCCATGGTCCCTTAGCGCCATGGATTTTAACACCTGCTAAAAGCAGGTGTTAAAACCTCCATGGCGCTAAGGGACCTCGTACTCAGGCGGTAAGGGTCAGCGCTGTTTACGCCGCCGTAAAACCCTTACCGCCTGAGTCGTAATGAGGCCCTATGAGTTTGGAGGTAGCCATGGTGCTGTTAGCACCATGGCTGCCTCCAAACTGGACCCCATTACCGGGTTCCTGCAATGAGGACTTACCGGGCCATTCCGACATAGGAGGACCCGGTAATTCCTCCTTGCAGGAAATATTCCCCATTCCCCATTCCCTCCATAGGGCTCAATGGGAATGGGGAGGGGGTAATAATGGGCACATAACAACTGGCCCGTTATTACCTCCCTTTTCCCCTCGCAGCCCCCTTCATTATGGGACCGCAAGGGTTGTAATGAGGCCCTAAGTCTCTTCTTTCACAAATCTAAAATGTCATAGGATCACATAAATAGATTAAAATCAAGTGCCTTATTGTACCCCATCAAACAATGCCAATTCTTTCGTGCCATATCAAGTTAATATCTGGAGAATATAAACAATCATTAGCCAAAATGTTGTTACATGTATAATACATGACTTTTAATGCTCAGACAGGAAGATATGCCACAGAGGGCCTAATTATGAGGTCAGCAGTAACCCGCCAGTGTGACAGGCGGTTTGCAGTCGACCCCGTAAACACCAGATCTGCCGCCTGACTTCCCAGTGCAAGTCCTGATTCCGGAGCGGGAAGTCAGACGGCAGGTTTTGTAAGTCCCCATTCCCATGGACGACTCAATCAGAATGTGGACTCGGAAGCACCAGCACTGTTGCCAACAGTGCCAGTGCTTCCATGGCAACTCTGCCTACCAGAGCCGCTGCGCCCGGCAGGGTCAGACCTGTCGGGTGCAGCGGCCCCAGCAGGCAGACTCGTAGTGTGGTGGTCCGGAAACAAGGGTGCTGGTAAGTTTACCAGCACCCTTTTTTCTGGATTGCGACATTCATAATGAGGCCCATAGTCTCACGTATTTCTTTTAGGGCGGGGCATTCAGTCAAAGGATGGTATGCTGATTCCAATCGTAATTCTCCACACAGGCGGCAGTAGCATTCTGACCGCGGTATGTGTCACCATGCTCCTACTATTTCCAATGATTTAGCGCCATTGAATTTCCATTTCAGATAGTTCCACACCAGGTTGCTACACATGAAATGACGCATGCGTGAGGGTCCTTCCCCCCACGTCATGAAATAATCAATGTACTTTCCGGCATTCACTTTGGTTGCCAAATTAACAGTCAGCTGTTCAACACTCCTTGCCGTCAATATGGTCATCATAGTTTTTTGTAAGATGAAAGAGATTGCGATAAAGCGTCCCATGTGTTCCTGTGTGCCATTTATCTACCACCCACTTAATCTGTGCAAGAACACATGTCTGCAGGTATTGCGTTTTTCAAGGTATAACAGCTGACAGCCAGCTAAGAAGGGCATAATCCTTGAGATGTACTACTTTCCAATGAAAGGTTAAACAGCTTAATTCTACTCTTTTGTATATCGGCAGGATATCAAATTCCAGATAACACATTTCAATCGAAGAATAGGAAGTGTGAGAAACCTGAATGTGTCTTCCTGACTAGTAGCTGGGGATCTGTCATCCAGGTGGCAGGACAGGGCCATTGCTATTGGATCCAGTACCTGGGGTGGACCAGTGAGGTGGGATCACTTGGATGGGGGTCCTCGAGGAGTTAAATTAGGATACTGAGGGTGAGACATAGTATCCCCCTTCTTATAACACCTTTTCCCCATCCTACCCTGTCAGATACTCAAACACTCTGCCCCACCACCCCCTTTTCCAACAGAAACACTTTTGCACACCACAAAAGATGATGGACAAACACCAGAGCCATTTAACTGAAATGTCCCACCACAAGGGTCAGGCAAAATCAGGCAATGGAACAGAATCACACACACCTCACGGCCCTTTCCCTTCCCCATAGGGATAAAAGGTGGAGCACGAAAGCACAATACGAGCAAGGCAGACCGCACAATGAGAGAGCTAACTTAGCAGTTCAAGAGGAGGAGAAAGACAATGCAAATCGAGAGGGTGACAAGGAGAGAAGCAACATTGCCCTTTCCGACGAAGGCCCAGGAAACCTGCGCAGAAGGAATCGTAAGCCTGCAAACAAAAAACAGCAGATGTCAACGGTACACAGGGCCCTCCTCTGTTGATAACCAAGCTGGGGAGAGACGCTTGCCACCGTGGTACCGGCCTTGACTCCAGAGAAAAGCAAAGCCAAGCTGTTCATCACAGACGGTGAGTCGAGGGGAGAGCTGATAAGAAACCAAACTGTGTTGAACAAAAGTAGCAAACGGCTAATTGAAGAAAGTACAAAGAACAGTTAATACGAGAGAGTAAAACCAGCTGCAGAGGAGTCAGGAATCACGTGGGTGCTTTCTCAGGAAACTCTGGGTGACTACGCTATTGTTGAAACTACCATTACCAGAAGGCCTTGAGAAAAAGAAGAAGTCAACGTGGTCATACAGGGGTCTAGTAAAATACTCTGCACAGTCGAGTCTTTGACCGGCAGATGACTGTGAAGCTAAGGGAAGTGAATGCCACATCATAAGAACTGTTCAAGGACTTGTGAAATTGGCAAAGTTGGCAAGAGTAAACCCGATGGAGGGATGCCAATAAAGAGGGGGCAAAGCCAAAAGTCCCAATAAACAGTGTGTTGACAATAGTAAACCCGACAGAGGGATGTCCACAGTGAACTGTATAAAAAGACATTAAGATTCGCAAATGTCACAGATGAGATTTCGTTGAAAGCCGTAGTGAACCTGACGCAGGGAGGCTAATATTCAAGAAGGGTTTGAGCACGGAAGCGGGGGATCCAAGGGTGAAAAGGCATCACACAACGTGCAAGCAGAAATAAACTTTTGTTCATTATTTTTGGAACGCATCAGGTCCTCGAAGGCAATAGAATTTTTGTATTAAAGACACTTAACCACCGAAGGCTCTGATAGATGAGAGCAGAATTATTGACTTGTGCTGGCAAAGCTCGAGCCTGTGCCCCAGAGTCCCACCTTGTCCCGTGTTTAAAACATGGGGAACGGAGACCACGACTACCGCATCCTGACTTTATGAACACATCTTTCTTTCCTGTGAATCCTATCCCCACTCTTTATTTGTATTTAACATAAGGATTGGCAATAGGTTTTACTTAGTATATGCCCTTTTAATTTGAAAAGACGCCACTAGGACTGCCTTATTATTATTTGATGGTCCTAGCTTGCTTAGTTTTTGGTTTAGATTAGGTTTTTTTCCGACCAGCATATACAGTTTAATAAACACCCTTGCACTGTGATCACTTGTGTCTGTCTTTACTTTTGCCACCATGAGTTCCTTACAGAGGGCAGTCTCAGAAGTCTCTTGAGCATTGTAGATTCTAATTTAGTTAATTCCGGTTGGCTGTTTAATGCCCAGATTTCAGAGGCATACATGGTAGTAGGCAGGATTTTCATGCAATAAATATGCATCAAAATCCCAACTGAGTAAACCCCTCCCTTATGTAAGAAAGAACTAATAGCAGCAAGGAGCTGCACAGTCTTCATGTCAAGACTTTAGAGAGAATTTTACAATCTGACTTTATTAGGCTTATAATTATATTGTTTACTGGATCTAGAGGAGGCTTTCCTGGATTGAGAAGGACTGAGATAGTGGCATGTCTGAGAGACCCTCTCAGGCATTGCCCTGAACAATTCTGCTGGCAATCCATCTCATCCTGGGCACCTACCCAAATTCAGAGTATATACTGCTCATTTGCTCTCATCAAGCATCAGCTCACTCTCCAAAGTGTTCCTGTCCTCCTCTGACAATCTCTCCATGGACTGATCTCTCAGATATTCATCAACTGACTCAGACACAACCAAACGAGTTTCCTGGTAAAGACTCTCATAAAAGCCTCTAGACTCATTATTGATCTCAGATGGGTCATACATAATCCGACCACCAATTCCGCAAATTACTTTGCTCCCATTAACCACCCTTAGACGGTGTGGTAGCAACCGGCTACACTTCTCACCTCCCTTGTAGTTAAAGCACCTTGTCCTAAACATTGACCGTTCTGCAATCTCACTCAGGTGTTTATTCAGCCCATATTTTAACTTAAAGAGCCTTCTCCTCTTCCCCTCTTCAGGATTCCTCCTTATCTCTTTCTCCAACTATTTCACAGAGGCACCCAGGGTGGCCAATTCACGCCTTTTCTCTCTACGCTTAACCCCAGAGAGGATCATCAAGACCCTCCTGCAAGACATACTTAAATGTCTCCCACACTGTGTCCACATCCACCTCCCCATTCATATTCTACTCAACAAACTCCTCCGCCTCAAACACCAACACCTCCCTCAAAGCCTCATCATCCAACAGAGAGGTGTTTAACCTCCATGTGTGTGACCTCTTTGATGAATAATCCAAGGATAATTCCATTTTTGCTGGGGCATGATCAGAAACCAAGATGCTCTCTATTTCAACACTCCTTAAGTTCTGTGACACCAAACAAGAGGTCCAAATATTGTCTATTCTTGAATTAACATCATGTGCCAAATGAATGAAAAGTATACACTCTACCTGACGCGTGTTCCAATCTCCATATATCCAGCAGATTTAAGCCATCCATCAGCAGGTCCAGCTTCTATCTATCCTTTTCCCATCACTGTACCTAAGACTACTCCTATCTAAACAGGAATCCAGGACCACATTAAAATCCCCTCACACTAAGATATTTCTTTCTCCCGCATTATGTAGATGACCCCTCATATCACCAAAAAAAGACTCCACTATTCACAACTGGGACATAATCACTTCACAACAATATAACAAAATCCTGAATCTTCATGGTCACTGAAACAAGTCGACCTTCCCTGTCGCTATGGGAGGCCAAAATCAGCTCAGGTACGTTTTTCCGAATCAGAATCATCACACCCCTGGAACTCAATGAGTGTGGTGAATGAAACACCTGTCCTACCGATCCTATACACATGCTTTCTGACTCTGCCTCAGCAAGATATGTCTCCTGCAGGAGAACAATGTCTGCCTTCCAATGGTGCGAACTTTCAGTACTGTTTGTTCTTAATTGGGATTGTAATCCCATTCACATTCCAAGACACAATGCCCAAACCATCCCTGACCACTGTGGAAGGGACCGCCATGACTCTTACTCCCCTCCCATTTTAAGTCGACCATACATATCTAGAGGAACCTGGAGAACGGAACCCCAGCAAACAATATGAAAGAAACTAAACCAAAGAGAAATTAAAAAAGAACAGAAAACAAAACTCTAAACTCCACCGCAGAGTTGTAATTGAATGTCCCTGCAACCAACCTATTGTAAGAACCACTCCAAAACTGTCCCCCCATAATCTTTGCCAACTTCCCATTACTTCATCAAAAATTAACAATCCCTCAAGCCACAGCCAAACCCAACTATCACACCTTTGAACCCTACCCCAATTGACTCACTTCTCAACACACCACTCACAAGTACCCCAAACCACTTCATGGACCAGACCACAAAATATGCAATCTGAACTGATATGATCAGGCCCTCGGCTGCATTAGAGTAACTGGTGAGCCCCCTGCATGCATATCACCCTCAGCTGGGAAGCCACGGGCTCACCCTCACATGGGCCAAGGCACTCAGCCAACACCTCACACCATGCCCCCTGCCTCCCACGAATGTTATACAATAGGAGCCATGCACCTATAACCTATGAATGTGTACAGCCACTAAATCCATCCGCACTGCTCCAAAGTAGAAAGCATCTAGTATACATGAAACTGAACCCTTTGCCCCTCTTACCAACTCCCAGTAGTCCAGTACCTGTATCCCTACCACGTGAGCATGAAAATCCCAGATGTGTGCTTTAAATAACCCTCACATACACACCCCAAACTCACCCATCCAGAAAACAGACATGCAGCAGGATACACTCCCTTCAAACACCTTGATAGCGTCACAGCCCCAAGAGTGTTTGGCCTGGTGGTGGTATGTTCTGGTCAGTAACAGAATGCCCAGACCTTTAATAAGGGTGGCAGACCATGAATAGCCAGTAAATCCGGCCATATGAGAAATTATTGATATACCCACCCATGGCATATGAAGGGTGGAAAGGCAGACATTCTTCTAAAGTTAAAAGGTAGCCCCCTTCGACATTGACATGGCACTTGAACTGGACAGTAGAGTCACACATCCGGACCAGGATGTCGTATCATCAAAAGATAACTTAGCGTTGATTTAAAAAAATTTAAATAAAGTTAAAGTGCATAAAACTGCCATTCGGTTCAGCTCCACACAGAAGGAGGGCAATCATGAGCATTCATTTCTCACCGACTCGAGGACAGTCAGTCTTTACCCTGAACAAGTGCTCAGGGCTGCTGGGTTTTCAACTGGATATACACATATTCCTGCATTCACATATCAGTTTCCACATCTCATCCACATAAAAGCTGCAGCTATGCGCCTCGATGAACCCACCTCTCCAATCCGGAATGCAGACACGCAGCGGAACACCAAGCAGTCCAAGCACTCCATTAATTCGGATTGTTTAGAGAAAGAAGGGAATAGGAAAAAGATAAATGCAAGATATAAGCACGGTGAGTGGAGAGAGCTATTCGAAATATGGGATTTGAGGATTGTGAACTGAAATATTAGGGTGGCACTGGGGGAAGCGCCTCATGGCACAATGGTAATTCTGCGTGAGATATAGGGCCTCATTTCGAGTATGGTGGTAGCCATGGAGCAATTAGCTCCATGGCTGCCTTCCATACCGGTACCACCTCTGGGTTGGTTCAGTGGGGACTTGCCAGTCCATTCAGACCTTGGAGGGACTGGTAAGTCCCCATTGAAAGGACCATTCCCCATTCCCATTTCAGCCCCCATAGGGCTCAATGAGAATGGGGAAGTAGCTAATTAAGGTACCGCAATTTGTGGTACCGTTATTAGCTCCAAAGTCCCTTAACGGGTCCCGTCCTTAACACCTGGTCAGACCAGGCGTTAAGGAAGGGACCTGCTAAGGGAACTCGGAATAGGGCACAAAGGGATTACCGGCACCAGTGTCCTTTCCAGTGCCGGTAATCCCTTTGCGCCCAACTCGGAATGAGGCCCATAGACTTTATAGTGCTGTCTGGTGATCTAAGGGAGCTTTTTAAGACATTGAAGCTTGAGGAAACCTCATTGAGTGACCATAGCATATTAAAATTGGAATTAAATCAAACTCTCTATGAAAGAGGAGAGAAGGTCTTAGTTCAGGAACTTGATAGTCTCCCAACATGGTAAATTAGCAGAGGTTTACTGATGTTAGCCAGTTAAAAGAATGAATAAGGAATGTTCTTACTAATTCTTATATGTTCGAACAGATGGAGGCTATTACTCATGAAAACTTGATGTTCTTTCTTTGGCCCGATGATACAGCCTTGCGTAGGGTGAACATTATAAAAAAGGATCCAAGATATTGATTCGACACTGTGATACAGGAAAAGAAAAATGCAATTAAGGTCTGATCAAAGGAGGCTTCAAAATAATTATGGGTCCAGTGCAGACTATAAGGAAAAGGTGAAGCGGTTAAGGCATAAGTATAAAAATTGTCACAGGACCTACCGCTTTATTCGCCTAGAAAAGGAAGGAGAAAATATGTTGCAGGTGGTGACAGCAAATAACTCTCAAAACCTTAGGAGTATAATTAATCAATTGCAGTAACCCAAGAGCTTCTCCAAAGTTTGAGTGTAACAGAGCACTCTTTGGAAAAGCATTTCCAAAGGTTGTATAGGTTGCCCGAGCATAGAATTACTATAACCATTGATGTGACATCTTGGCAATTGAATTTTACTGTTAACGACATCGAACAGCACATTAACAAAGCCTCAAATTCTAGGGCTCTAGGCCTTAATAAATTAACCAACCACGTTTAAATCAGATGTGCCCTCTGGTCAAACATATTTTGTGTTTATTGTTTTTGAATATACTTGTCATGTGTAAAACCCCCCGTTAAAGGAAATCCTCTATTCTCATACACATCTACAAGAAGGGCCATTGGTCGAATCCTTCAAACTTTTGACCGATCACACTCTTGGACGCTGCCAGTAACATTTTTTCCACAATGGTGCTAAAAGAGCGTAATGAAGAGGTATGTACATCTGGTAGATTGCAAAAATACCAGATGGGATTAACAAAGGGTACAGGCACCACACTGAATGGCTATATAATAAGCTTTTTTCGGGAAATGGCCTGGGAGAAGGAAGCAATGTTATGTTATGTTATGTTATTTTGCACTTATATAGCGCCTTATATACCATTGGTATGGTCTGAAGGCGCTGGTAGGTTGAACGCCCTTGGGAACCGAAGTTCATGTCAGTAGAGGGAGGAGAGAGGGTTAAAAAGGTGCGAGTGCGCATCTGGTATGTGTGCAGCCGGTGCGAAATTTCTCTGTGGGAGCTGCTTCATAGCGGTAGGTGTGGTGGGTGAGAGGTTAGGAGTATGTGTTTGAATCTGGCAGGAATTATCCGGACCGAGAGTGGCAGCGTAGGGCCTGAGGGGAACGCCTGGCTGGGGGTGCGAGACCAGCAGTGATTACATAGAGTGATGTGGAGTGAGCGGCGTCAGATGTTGATATGAGAACAGATATACCGAATGGTGTCATAGTATCTCTGTGTTCTAGTTGGATGGTGGTGTAAGGAGAGAGTAAGCGTGGGGTGTGATATGAGGTATGTTCTTCTAGGTATAATATGGACGTCATGCAGTTAAGCATTCGTCCGTTCTGCACATTCGTCGGCCCTCCACACGTCCTCTCGCCACACACGTCCTCTCGCCACACACGTCCTCTCGCCACACACGTCCTCTCGCCACACACGTCCTCTCGCCACACACGTCCTCACGCCACACACGTCTTCTCGCCACACACGTCTTCTCTCCACACACGTCTTTTCTCCACACACGTCTTCTCTCCACACACGTCTTCTCTCCGCACACGTCTTCTCTCCGCACACGTCTTCTCTCCGCGCACGTCTTCTCTCCACACACGTCTTCTCTCCACATACGTCTTCTCTCCACACATTTATGTGGCCATGCTAGATCTTTCACAAACCTTCAATATTGTCAATAAACAGTTGTTTTGCGCACAATTAAGAAAATGGGGAATACCAACAGCGCGTTGAAGCACTTGACTTGTGTATAAGCGCTGTACGAATAACAAAATTACAATTAAAATTACATCCCTTCTACTTACATGGCAACACTGGGCTCCAGGTTAGGTTGAACAGGCAGGGTAGCTTGACAAAGGATTTACACTCTCAATACTCTTTGCCAAGGCTGCGTGCTTGCGCCCTGCTCATTCAACCTTTACTTTCTGACTTGGGGGATAACATAATGACATTGGCTTTGGTTAGGCCAAGAATTGGGACATTACCAGTTACATGGCTAGCATACACAGAATATGTCGTCCTTGTTGACCACTCGCCACATGGTTGACAAGCACTACTGAAACCTATGCATCTTTAAATGAGCTGGTAATTAATTTAAAAAAAACGAATATTATACGATTTACCCGCAACGGAACAGACCCTATACATGTATTTGGAAAATAGGTATTACGGTTTTGACTCCAGTAGCCCAGGTGTCATATTTTGGATTTGACCCGCTAGAGTCTACAAATAAGCAGATGACATTGCAGAGAATACATTTGCTGATTCAAATAAAAAAAAATTCTTAACAAATATTGCAGATTTTCCATTATACCAGTTGTTGATTTCTATGAGCTGACAGTTGCACCAACAATTCTATATGGCCTGTGCATATTGTTTATAATGAGAGAATTAGATTGGGACCTTATTGAGGGATGGATTGGGAAGAGGGCATTAAACCTCCCCTCAGGTCTACCAATAGTGGCCTAAGATTCAAATTGGGCATGGGCTTGCTAAGGTGGTGGTTTAGGTGGAAAGTTCTCTTCCTATATAGAAAAATGTTGGATCCTCCTCAGACTTCATTATGTGCGGATTTGAGAGACGTAATGGCCACTGCATCATGTGGTCCTGTAGTTGAATTTAGGGTGTTTGTGGAAGAGATCCTAAGTGGTAGCCAACAAGATACTGAAATGATCCTTGCAAATCCGATCTTATAAAATACGCTTCTATTTAAGCAAGATTGGATCGCCACTATTGATAGGATATGCAGCTACTCCCGCTATGAAATTGTCTCCTTAGGCGATAAACCATTAGGCGTAATTCCATTGTAGTTGTGCAAGTTCCCCAATGTGTACTGGAGACAGTCCTTTTTGTGATTTAGACTTGGGGGCCGATTCATGGAACAAACGTGCGCCGAAAATCTTCGCGCAAGCAGGCGCAAGCGGAAAAAAACAGGCGCACGCGCACGCGTGCGATTCATGGAAGTCCCTGCGCGTGTACACCTCGGGATGTGCGCCAAACCCGTGCATGGCGCACAAGTCGCTGCAACATCCCGAAAGGCGTGCGCGACGCGCACAGTGAAAGCGCACAACCTCGGCGCATACACCAGAAAGTGGGCGGGACACGGGGCGTAACGCGCGGAATGGGGAACAACGCGCGAAAATAAGGGCGTAACTGGGGATGTACTGCAGGGAAGCAGACGGAACGCCCACACGCACTCGAACTACACGTATTCATGGAATCGAATAGGGCAAAGCCACGCACAGCCAAAGACACGCACAAGCAGAAACACGTCCGCCACACGTAGGCAGGCGGTGGAGTCCCAGCGCATCACAAAAGTGGCAACATACAGCAATTGGGCCTGTGCGAGCGGGGTACGTGTATTTCGGGGGTGCGCGGGAAGTTACACACGCGATTGAGCGGGGTACGTGTATTTCGGGGGCGCGCGGGAAGTTACACACGCGATTGAGTGGGGTACGTGTATTTCAGGGGCGCGCGGGAAGTTACACACGCGATTGAGCGGGGTACGTGTATTTCGGGGGCGCGCGGGAAGTTACACACGCGATTGAGCGGGGTACGTGTATTTCGGGGGCGCGCGGGAAGTTACACACGCGATTGAGCGGGGTACGTGTATTTCGGGGGCGCGCGGGAAGTCACACATGCGATTGAGCGGGGTACGTGTATTTCGGTGGCGCGCGGGAAGTTCCACACGCGATTTCCGCAGGGTATGTGTATTTCAGGGGTGCGCGAGAAGTTCCACACGCGATTTCAGCAGGGTACGTGTATTTCAGGGTACGGGGGACGTTCCACACGCGATTTCAGCATGGTACGTGCATTTCAGGGGTGCGCGGGAATTACCACACACGATTGGGCCCGTGCGAGCAGGGTACGCGTATCTCAGGGGTGCGCGGGAAGTGCCACACGCGATTTCAGCAGGCTACGTGTATTACAGGGGTGCGCGGGGAGCACCACACGTGAATTGCACAGGGGCCTACCCTGCACATGTCCTGCAGGCACCCCATCCACCATGGCCATGCCCCCCAGCCAACCCACATGTCAACTTGCACTACTGCCCACCAACGCATGTCCCCCTGCACCCCCAGCCACCAGGGGCACCCTCCACCAGGCCCCCACCCATGTCTCCCACCACCCCCACCCCCCAGCAGTACAGGGGCACCCTCCACCAGGCCCCCACCCATGTCCAACTCATGTTCCCCACCCCCCCACCCCCCAGCACTGTGGGGCACCTGCCAGCAGGCCCCCACCCATGTCCAACTCATGTTCCCCACCACCCCCACCCCCCAGCACTGTGGGGCACCTGCCACCAGGCCCCCACCCATGTGCAACTCATGTTCCCCACCACCCCCACCCCCCAGCACTGTGGGGCACCTGCCACCAGGCCCCCACCCATGTCTCCCACCCCCCCCACCCCCCAGCACTGTGGGGCACCTGCCAGCAGGCCCCCACCCATGTCCAACTCATGTTCCCCACCACCCCCACCCCCCAGCACTGTGGGGCACCTGCCACCAGGCCCCCACCCATGTCTCCCACCACCCCCACCCCCCCAGTCACCAGGGGCAGCCTCCACCAGGCCCCCACCCATGTCTCCCACCACCCCCACCCCCCAGCAGTGCAGGGGCACCCACCACCAGGCCCCCACCCATGTCTCCCAGCACCCCCACCCCCCAGCCACCAGGGGCAGCCTCCACCAGGCCCCCACCCATGTCTCCCACCACCCCCACCCCCCCAGTCAACAGGGGCAGCCTCCACCAGGCCCCCACCCATGTCTCCCACCACCCCACCCCCCCAGTCACCAGGGGCAGCCTCCACCAGGCCCCCACCCATGTCTCCCACCCCCCCCACCCCCCAGCACTGTGGGGCACCTGCCACCAGGGCCCCACCCATGTCCAACGCATGTTCCCCACCACCCCCACCCCCCAGCAGTGCAGGGGCAGCCACCACCAGGCCCCCACCCATGTCTCCCAGCACCCCCACCCCCCAGTCACCAGGGGCAGCCTCCACCAGGCCCCCACCCATGTCTCCCACCCCCCCAGCCCCCAGCACTGTGGGGCACCTGCCAGCAGGCCCCCACCCATGTGCAACTCATGTTCCCCACCACCCCCACCCCCCAGCACTGTGGGGCACCTGCCACCAGGCCCCCACCCATGTCTCCCAGCACCCCCACCCCCCAGCCACCAGGGGCAGCCTCCACCAGGCCCCCACCCATGTCGGTCCACCACCCCCACCCCCCAGCACTGTGGGGCACCTGCCACCAGGCCCCCACCCATGTCTCCCAGCACCCCCACCCCCCAGCCACCAGGGGCAGCCTCCACCAGGCCCCCACCCATGTCTCCCACCACCCCCAACCCCCCAGTCACCAGGGGCAGCCTCCACCAGGCCCCCACCCATGTCTCCCACCACCCCCACCCCCCAGCCACCAGGGGCAGCCTCCACCAGGCCTCCACCCATGTCCAACTCATGTTCCCCACCACCCCCACCCCCCAGCACTGTGGGGCACCTGCCACCAGGCCCCCACCCATGTCTCCCACCACCCCCACCCCCCCAGTCACCAGGGGCAGCCTCCACCAGGCCCCCACCCATGTCTCCCACCACCCCCACCCCCCAGCAGTGCAGGGGCACCCACCACCAGGCCCCCACCCATGTCTCCCAGCACCCCCACCCCCCAGCCACCAGGGGCAGCCTCCACCAGGCCCCCACCCATGTCTCCCACCACCCCCACCCCCCCAGTCAACAGGGGCAGCCTCCACCAGGCCCCCACCCATGTCTCCCACCACCCCACCCCCCCAGTCACCAGGGGCAGCCTCCACCAGGCCCCCACCCATGTCTCCCACCCCCCCCACCCCCCAGCACTGTGGGGCACCTGCCACCAGGCCCCCACCCATGTCCAACGCATGTTCCCCACCACCCCCACCCCCCAGCAGTGCAGGGGCAGCCACCACCAGGCCCCCACCCATGTCTCCCAGCACCCCCACCCCCCAGTCACCAGGGGCAGCCTCCACCAGGCCCCCACCCATGTCTCCCACCCCCCCAGCCCCCAGCACTGTGGGGCACCTGCCAGCAGGCCCCCACCCATGTGCAACTCATGTTCCCCACCACCCCCACCCCCCAGCACTGTGGGGCACCTGCCACCAGGCCCCCACCCATGTCTCCCAGCACCCCCACCCCCCAGCCACCAGGGGCAGCCTCCACCAGGCCCCCACCCATGTCGGTCCACCACCCCCACCCCCCAGCACTGTGGGGCACCTGCCACCAGGCCCCCACCCATGTCTCCCAGCACCCCCACCCCCCAGCCACCAGGGGCAGCCTCCACCAGGCCCCCACCCATGTCTCCCACCACCCCCAACCCCCCAGTCACCAGGGGCAGCCTCCACCAGGCCCCCACCCATGTCTCCCACCACCCCCACCCCCCAGCCACCAGGGGCAGCCTCCACCAGGCCTCCACCCATGTCCAACTCATGTTCCCCACCACCCCCACCCCCCAGCACTGTGGGGCACCTGCCAGCAGGCCCCCACCCATGTCCAACTCATGTTCACCACCACCCCCACCCCCCAGCACTGTGGGGCACCAGCCACCAGGCCCCCACCCATGTCCAACGCATGTTCCCCACCAACCCCACCCCCCAGCACGGTGGGGCACCTGCCAGCAGGCCCCCACCCATGTGCAACTCATGTCTCCCACCACCCCCACCCCCAGCCACCAGGGGCACCCTCCACCAAGCCCCCACCCATGTCTCCAACCCCCCCCACCCCCCAGCACTGTGGGGCACCTGCCAGCAGGCCCCCACCCATGTCCAACTCATGTTCCCCACCACCCCCACCCCCCAGCACTGTGGGGCACCTGCCAGCAGGCCCCCACCATTTCCAACTCATGTTCCCCACCACCCCCACCCACCAGCACTGTGGGGCACCTGCCACCAGGCCCCCACCCATGTCCAACGCATGTTCCCCACCACCCCCACCCCCCAGCACTGTGGGGCACCTGCCAGCAGGCCCCCACCCATGTGCAACTCATGTTCCCCAGCCAACATGTCATCACAATCTAGATCCCTGGTCCCTATGGTCAGCCTCCAAATGCAAAACACCCACCCGAGTATTGCATCCACCCACTCATAATTTGCAATTACATCACAGAACACCAATGGCAAGTTCCGAAAACAAACACATTTCCCTCACATACACCCAATGGGTGTCAGTGAATCTCAAAACACATATCATGAAATGCATGAAACCAATGAGATACCACACATTGAAGTTCACCAAAAAAAATATGTATTAAAGGAAACATAAATAGAATAAAAAATGAACAGAAACGTGAATGTACAAAAATGAAAAGAAGCATGTCCGTTAAAAAAAGCAAAACCAAAAATAAAATTCCAAAGTAATGTTGTCCAAAGTCAATGTCCACAAAACAACATCCAACGGGAAATAAAAAAGAAAGCCATTGCTCCATGGTTAAAAAGTGAAAAAAAAAATACAATCCAAATGTGAACTATGTACATGGGAACAAGCCAGGGTCCATTATCCCAACAAAATAAAGGAAACCTATCTAACTACACTAACTGATAAAATAAACTATATACAAAAATGTGGCCAATGTCCGAAAGGTCCAAATAAAATAAAAACAAAAATGAAACCTAACACTACCTACATAACTATGTACAAGGGCAGCGGGCTAGTTTCACGGCTCACTTGTGGATGTCCCGGGCCAGGGCATCATCGAACTCCCCCTCAATGTCCCGGAGGCGGTCCTCCTCCATGGCCCTGAGGGTCCGCAGGGCCGTCGACGTCTCCACCTCCAAACCCCTGCGGATTGCCTCGAGGCACTCGGCCCGCCTCAGGGCCCTCAGCATGGAGTTCTCCGCCCTGACCATTGTGAGCCGTGCCTCTTCCGCCCGCTGCCGCTCCGCATCTATGGCGTGGCCCAACCGCTGCCACACGGAAGACACTCTCTGTCCTGGGTCCTCCTGCCCTCCGGCCGATGCCTGCCCCTCCGATGTTGAAGGCCCCGAGCCTTCATGGCTCCCACCACGTTGCTGCTGCTGCTGTGCCTCTGCCCGTGCACTGCCTCCTGCTGCCTGCACATCCTCCGCCGGCTGGGGTGCAGTCGTTGATGTGGCCACCCCTGCTGGACGTCTGACTCCCGACTGTGGCAGGGATGCCTCCTCCACCAGCCTGGCCGCACCGTCAGAGGCAGCTCCACAGGGCACCCAGGTGACTGATGGGTGGGAAGATGGCACAGAGGATGACTGGCGCGTAGGGGGTCCAGTTGAGGAGGGGGTCGGAGCAAGCCCCATCAGACGGAGGAATCCGGCCTGGGTGACCTGTCCCAGCAGGCTGACGTGGTCAACGAGCCATTCGAGATGACGTGCAGTCTCTTCATGAAAAGACTGCAGGTCACCTCGCATGGCCCGTTGACGCAACGCCACACCAGCCAGGACAGGCTCAACCCGGACCTGGATAGCCACGTCCGCAGGCAGAGGAAGGCCAGTTGATGTGAGCTCATCCCCTGCCTGAAAACGGGTCTGGACGTAGGCATCCCTGCTGGTGCAAGATGATGCAGAGACAGGGTCAGGGACAGGATTGCACACAGGCACCTCCGCGGCGGCCTGTGCTGCCTCCTGTCCCTGCACTGCACCACTAGCACCAGTGGGATCCCCACCTCCAGACCCCGTCTCCGGTGCTTGCATGGCCTCCTCCTCCACCAAACCCCCCACCAACCTAGATGACTCCGTGCCATCTTCCCCTGTTGGGCCCTGTGGGGTCCCAGCTGCCCCTTCTGCTGCCGAGGAGTCCAACTCCAACCTCCGCCTCTTGGACCTTCCCCCGGCAGCTGCGGCCTGGGACGCGGCACCGGACTCCTCACTCCCCGAGGAGATGACAACATGGGAGGGGAGCCGGGCCTTGTGTCATCGGCTGGCGGTGGGATCCCCGCCGCTGTGCTCCACAGCACCTTCTCCGCCCTCTTCATCAGTTGACGCTGCAGACAGGGAGAAACAAAACACAGGCATCAGGGCACTGTACAATGGACACATACACACATGACAGTTGTACATGAGTGGCATTGGCAAACCTCAGACATGTCATCACAATCCCCAACACACATGTCATTACAACTCGCACACATGAGCCATACCACAGCCATATCGCAACTGCCACCACCATCCATACACATACAACAGCATGAGCAGCCAAAGGTGAGCCAGACATCACATGCAACACAGGAAGTGCACCACACATGTACACACACCACCACACTTGCATGCATGTGTACACCTCTGCCAAGTGTCGCAGTGTTCAGACGGGCATCCATGTCACATCTGCCAATCAGGCTTCCACATACCGCTGTCACATGTATCCATGTTGCATCACTGTTGCACCCTTGTCAAATACACACACATGCACATGTACACAGTGCGATACATGCAGCCAAAAACAAGATACATGCGTGACATCACGGACATGTCTACTTTCATACACATTCATCCAAACATGTGTGCCCACACAACTGCATTTGGCATGCAAGCCTACACACACAAGTACCATCCATGACTCACACATTACAGCCCTCGCATGTGTCAGCCCCACGGCCCTGTACACCCCCACCCATACTCGACCCCATACAAACAGATGTGCAACCTGCACACTACTGAATATTCACCACACGCACTGCTCACAATCAGGATGCATGTACACTCACCGCTCGACTCCAGACGGGTCTGCTTCTCAAGGACCTGGACGTGGAGCGCTGGGGATATGCGTTCCAGGACCCTCATCTGTTCTTCCGACAAGTGGCCCCGGCGCCCCTTGGCATCCGCTGCCTTCAAGAGGCGCCGGGCCTTGTTCAGGGTCCTGGACCTGAAGTCCTCCCAGCGCTTCTTGACATGTTGTAAGTCGCGGACTGCCACCCCCTCCACGTTGATGGCAGTCACGATGTCAGTCCAGATCCGAGTCCGTCCTTCCTTGTCGGCGCGGGAACTTCCGAAGAGCGCATCATACTGCCCCAGGACTTGCTCCACCAGGACACCAACTTCGGTGGCACTGAAGCTGGTGCCTCTCTGCCTCTCTGGCCGGGGGTTGTCAGTGGTCCCAGATGGTGTTTGCCCCGACATGACAACCCCAGAGGCAGGAGTGTGTGGGCAACTGGGTCTTGGGGCTGGGCTGTGGAGCGATGGAATCCCAGTCGGGAGTCTTCGGTTCCAGCAGGGGTGGGCACAGCAACAACAGCCCTGGCTGATGTGCAGGCAGCAAATGGCAGGGCACGTGGGCAGCAGGCAGTCAGGCAGCAGCAGATGGCAGGTGGGAGCGTGCTCGGGGCTCTGGGGGGCAGTAGTTCGGCCTTCTGGGCAGGAGCGTGGTCTTCCGTGTGCTTACGCGTGGCCAGCTTGATACGGAGTGATTTGGCGCATGAAAAATCTGCACGTCAGCGTGTAATTCGAGGAAAGGCCCTTAGCGCGTAAGCGCGTCTGCAAGCATACGCATTTTCATTGGACCGAAGGCCCCTAGCGCGTGAGCGCCCCTGTGACGTTACGCGTACAGACGTGCATGGGCATTTCAGCGCGCGTGAAAAACTGCACGTCCGCGTGTAATACGAGGAAAGGGCCCATGCGCGTAAGCGCGCGTGAAAAACTGCACGTCCGCGTGTAATACGAGGAAAGGGCCCATGCGCGTAAGCGCGCGTGAAAAACTGCACGTCCGCGTGTAATACGAGGAAAGGGCCCATGCACGTAAGCGCGCGTGAAAAACTGCACGTCCGCGTGTAATACGAGGTAATGGCCCATGCGTGTAAGTGACGTGACACGCGCGTGTGCGTTTCCCTCAGCACGGGTTAAAGGTGAGCGGGCCCAGCAGTTCGCTGTACGTGCCTTTCGTGGAGACCGACGTGTGTTGCTGCTTCCTGTTGTTTCGCGCGCCATCACAACTTCACAGCTATCAAGGACGTATCTCTTCTTTTGGCGGGGGTATTGGCTACGCGTGTTTTTCTGCATCGCGCTAGTCAGACGGTGAGTCGCACATGCTCTTTTTCCCACTGCGGGTGCCCCTGTGTATCGCACCCATTTTCGAGGTCATAGTAGCCTGCGTGTCCCACGCGTACGCGTTATTCGTGTTACTGGGTGCCACCGCGTACTGCGGGAGGTTGAATCCACGCACGTAGGCAGCAGGGTTGCATGCACGGTTTTACTGCAATTTTGGGGTGCCTGAGCGTTGCGTGACCCGTCACCACATCACCGGGGTCACATACAGCCTTGCAGGTACAGGGGGGCTGTTAACATCTTGCTTCCCACCCCCTTCACCCCAATTGCCCAGGTCAATTGTGGTGTACATCTCCCATTGGCAGCACTCCATCTGTGCCAGCACTACTACATCTGTGCCATGGTTGGGAGGCCACCAAAGGTGAGGGGCGCCTCAGCTGGGCGTACTCCTCGTGGCGGGCGTGGTCGGGGACGTGGCCGTGGTGACCAGGGAGTAGGGGGACTCCAGGGTGTCCAGGGCAGCCACAGAGGGGGAAGAGGCAGGGGTGCGCCACTTGAGCACAATGTTGTGCCATGTGTCGGTGCAGCCATGCCACCACCCCCTGTGGTTCTGGGGGATGCAGCTCCTGCATCTGGCACTGGCACCCATATGACCCGGCAGTCCGTTCCATCGACTGCCACGGGCCCAAGGGTAGTGGTAGCTGCAGGGGCAGCTGTGGACACCGCCACCCAGGCTCAGGGTCTGCCAGCGCAGGCTGCGTTGGCACTTGAAGAGCCCTTGGTAGATCTCCAACAGGCCAGGGGGGAAACCATAAGGGCAGGCCGGGCTGCTCAGACCAAGACACGTGTCCCTGGGGCAGTCATGTCATCTGCTGCCCCGAACAGCCGGGTGTTGGCAATTGCAGGGGCAGATGCACCCAACAGCACCCCGGTTGTGAGTCTGCCAACCAGGACCGTTGCAGTCAATGACCCTGCCACAGCTGATGTTGCTGCGCAGGGTCCATTAGTGGGCACCCAGCTGCCACTGACACAAGTCAGGCCTTTGGTCATCCCTCCACCTGCCACTCCCTTGGCTCAACCCACCGAACCCACTGGCCATACTGGTCAGGGCGGCATTAGCCAGCCAGGGTCTGCGCCACAGTCTAAGAGGAGGAAGGTTGCACCTGCAGCACAGGCTGGGACCCCACACACAGCCACGACCTCCTGCACGTCGAGGAAGAAGCCTTTCTGTAAGCAGGAACTGGACTTCCTCGTGGACTACGTGCGGGGCCACAGCCGTGACATGCTAGTGGGTGCCAATAGTCAGACTACGGCTGCCCAACGTGACACCCACTGGAAGCATGTTGCGGAACATGTCAGTTCATTTGGCCATGAGGTGCGCACGGCGCAGGAGTGCAAAAAGCGTTGGAATGACATCAAGCGCAGCACTAAGGCCAAGCGTGCCTCAAATTACAACTTGACTCTGGTGACTGGCGGTGGGCCTGCACCAGAGGAGGAAGAACTCACTCCGCATGAGGCTCTCGTTGCGGAGTTCATACCACCTGAATTGGTCGAAGGAGTGGGAGAGAAGCTGGACTTTGATGCCCAGTCCAGTGAGTGTTGATGCGTGTTTGTTGAGGACGTGTGTGTTGCACTTGTGGGATGTGTTGTGCATGATTGCTGCTACATGTGACGTGTACATGGTTCTGATGTGTAAGTAATGCAATGCTACCGTCATGCATGTCTCCTCTGCCTGCATGCGGGACTCCATGTAGGCATGCTCCCTTGCCCCTCCTCCGCCACTCTGCACCCCAGTTCCACCTTTGCACTGGTCTGCTTCAATCTTGCCAATGTGTACTTTCTTGTTCATGTGTCCTGTGTAGATGCTAACTTCCAGCGTAGAATCTGCCAGACATATGCCGTGTGGTACAGCTTTAGTACTCGATGCAGGGTATCTCACTTGTACTGTGCATGGGTCAGATGTCCCGCAGGGACATGAGTGCCCATTCATGCTCCATGTGCATTGCACGCATGCCCCTATGTGTCCTTGACTGGATGATCACTGTAATATAAGTCCTTGGTTACATACATTGCCTGCCATCTCATCAGCCTTCCCATGTCAACTGTGGCTCAGTCCTGCGTTGCACACATGTTTACGCTCTGACAATCTGTGTGGCTCACAGGCCTCAGCCTGTTCAATGGCCAATGACTCTGTCCAACTCTTGTTGTGTCTACTTCACACGTGGGCGGCCTCCGGAGTTTCCATCATGTGTCCTGCCCACTGTCCAAGCATCATTTGCAGTGTTGTAATTTGAATCACATTAAGCTGTTGATGCCAGTCAACACTGCCTGTCAATACACAGGTGTATGGTCAGCCTTTTGATACCATGCTAAACATCCCTGCTTTGGTACTGGGGTGGAGGGGTGCTTGGCTTCTAGACATGGTACACATTGAATGCACGATGCACGTGATGTCTGAATTTGACATTGCACTGCCTTCACATTTCCTGGCACACACCATGTAGTGCTTGTACATGTAGGTAGTGAGTGGCGTACACATTTTCTGCACTGCATAGACCCACTTCCATGGAAACTGCCACCTTTCAACAGGTCTGATCACAGAAGCTATTCAAAGTATACCCAGCATGCATGCCAGGTCATATGTTGTGTGTCACATGTCTGCCGGATGCCTTTGCTGTCGGTGTGTGTGTGTGTCGTGTGCTTCTGACATGTGTATTGACCTTTTTCTCTCTATTTTTCAGGTGATGACGCAATGGAGGCGGAGGATGGTGTTGTCATGCCAGACACAGGGTTGGTAACACCACATCAACACAGCACTAGTGGGGGTCGTGGGGTGGTAGGCCACGAAAACCCCCAAGTGCTGCAGTCCATCTTGTCTCTGGCTGCCTATGAGTCCAGCCTTGATGACGACTCTGACCTCCATGTTGAGTTGGATGAGCATCAAGTCCATGTGTCAGGGGTGAGTGATTCTGATGTGGACACTCCTCTGTCTGCGACACCTGCACTGAGGGATCAGACAGTCTTGGTTACTCCGCCCGTGGTGGATCGGGACGCAGGGTCACCCTCCACACCAGTCACTGATGTGCCTGGGACATCACGTCGACGGGGGCATGTAATCATGAAGCCGCAGGCGGTGCCAACACAGCGAGGACCCCCGGTCCTTGGGTCCCGCAGGGGTCAAGCCCGGCAACGCGGTCGCCGCGCGCAACCGCTGTATACTGAGTGGGAGCAAGACATGACTGCCAATTCCGAACGGCAGGGGGCAGCAATGGAGAACATTGCTGAGAGCATGGAGCGTGTGGCCCGATCTGTGCTCCCCACTGCTAGGCAGGTGCTTCTCCAGCAGCAGGCGGCACGGTCCACGGCCCGCTCGCTCAGGCTGGGCATGGCGGCCTCAGACAGGGCACGCCAGGCTGAAATGTCGTCTCTGCGTCAAGCAATTGCTGCTCATGCAGAGGCGCACATGGATGCCCTGAGGGAGGAGTATGCTTCCCTCAGATCCACTCTGGGTGTCCTTATGATGTCATAGAGGCAGCAGGCAGAGGAGAGGTTTGCACAGCTTGAGCGTACCATCTCGGCTGAGCTACAGGCTTGCCGGGAGGTGCAGCGGCTGTCCAGCCAGGCCTTGCAGGAGGAACTCTGTGTTACACGTGCCACCTTGCAAGAGGAAGCACGTGTATCACGTGAGGTTCTGCATGCAGACCTACGTCACATCGCCACACAGAACCAGGCTCACCCGTCCGGCAGACTTGCTGCCGACGAGGGGCAAGCTGCGGCTAGGCGTGGCCAGCCTACTCTGCCACGTCCTCCTTTCCAGGATGAGCCAGACTCGGACGACCATCTATCTCCCACATAGGTCGTGCTGTGCAGGCGTTGAGCCCATGGAGGATTTTTGTTTTGGCTCAGCATCATCGCATGTGGATGTTGAGCAGCACCCTGTACCTCCACCCTCCTGGGTGCCTCCCCTCCCCCCCGGGTTGTATGTGGCCATTTTTGATTTTTCTTTTAGTTTAGTTAGTTAAGTTTCTGTTTGATAGTTAGTTTAAATAGGTAATGTAGGTTTTCCATAGTTAGTGTAATTAGTTAATAGTTGATTTAGTTTAAAATTGCTAGTCTATTGTGCTTTCATGTGACGGTGCAGTGCTTTGTGGCTTTTGAAGGCATCCACTGTCTGTTCCAGCTGGGCCCTTCATGGTTGTCTTGTGTATGTGTTTGCTGCTTGGGGTCCTTTACTCACATATGCCACTCCTGCCTCCCTTATCCATGGGCTCGCAAGGATGGTTCGGTGTTATAGCATTTTACACAAGGGCATTGGACTGTCATATCTGTGGCATGTCTGGTGCTGTGTGACTTGTGTTGACACCCCTAGTGGGGATGATTTAGGTGTCATTGTCCACTGTTCAGCTTTTGCTAGATGGGGTGTGTCATGATTAATGTGGACATTGATTGATATGCATTGTGTAGTATGTTTCATATCTTTCCTGTACATGTGCTTGTTGCAATTCAAGCTGTAGATAGTGTTCCACACTTTGGAGGTGAAAGACGGACTGATGGTGTGATTTGTGATGTGACTCTCTGACATGGTCAAGTAATGAGATGCCTGATGAGACACACACAGATGACTTTGAAGCATTAATCATGTGTTTCATGCCCTTTCTGCAGGGGGATGAGCCTCCAGAGCACCTTTGCCAGCAGACATGGCCCATTGGACGACGGAATTCTGGACCCGTTTGTTGGTGCCCACATGCACATGTGTGCACAAGCAGAGGCACAGTGATTGCAGACCCACATCCTAGAACTGCTGACATGTTCCAAGGAACTCCAGGCAAGGTGAGCATCACCGGGGGGCCATGACACAGCAAAGCTTGCACCAGGCGAGTTGCACATGCAGGCTTAGTCACAGCACTGAGGGTGAGCTTAGACGAATATTGGTGTTGAAGCACACAATGCAGCTCAGATGTGTTTGTGGACTGATGGCTGTTGATAGTAGGGTTGTCTGGGACACATGCAGGGGCAGTGGGACATACCCTCCGGTACACCAAGGTCCATTGAGGCACTTGTATCAACCATGTAGCCTTCCGAGAAATGGAAAGGGGCAGCTCACAGGGACATACAGCAAGGGACATACTCGGGTGCAGTGCATGTCTTTTCCACGTACTTCATGATAAATGCACTGCCAACTTTGTTCCGGTCATGGTGGTACGCAACTTGCTCTGTAGTCATGGCTTGCTGGGTCTGTCTGCTTACCCAGGGAACATTGCATGTTGTGTGAATTGTGACACATTGGTGTTCCATTTGCCACGCACCCACCAGCGGCTGCCTTACTGCATTGACTGTGTATGACCCGTCACAGGGGTGATGTTATATATGGGTACGAAGCATCAACCACAGATTGTCTGTTTGTAGAGTAGTTTGTTGCTATGGGGCATGTTTGGTGTTGTGTTTTTGTGTAATTGGCACGTACAGGTTGTTGACTGTGGCTCTCTTTGCAGCATTGCAGTGCTCCTGTAACCGGACCTGAGAGTGCGCAGGCAGGAGGCCAGCACTCAAAACCAGAGCTAAGTGTCTTGTTGTTTTTCTTACGAACTGCTCTGCATAGGCTTGCTGGGGAGAGTACTGATGCATGGATGTCTGTGTGGTTCAATTTGGTATGTTTTTCTTTCTCCCTAATCACCCGTGATCCTATGCAATTTTGAAACCTGTACCCTCTACCCGGTGTTCCTGCTTCCCGTGCCTATCCAAGCAACGTTCACTGACCCTCTTTCCCCACTGGGGTTGCGGATGCCTGTGTAAGCCCCGAACTTGCAGGCGCCAAAACCCTAGAGGGGGTGGTTGGTTCGTACGACTCCTGAGCCTGGACTACAGAAGGCCATGACAATGATGTCCAAGTTTGTTTGGATTGTGTATGTGTTCATGCAGGTTGTACATTTTCGTGCATTCCCTAGTTTCATGTGTCATTCCTCCTCCCCTCTCCTGCCACTCATTTCAGTCATCCAGTGTGTCAACACCTGTCCCGACTGCATATCCCTGAACCTCATTCCCCACCAGGGTCTCAGGGGCCTGTGTGAGTTTGACCTTGCAGGCACCCGGGACATGGTGGGGGTGGTTGTTTCGTGACACTCCCGCGCCTGTACAGGGGACCTGTGACAGTACACATCCATTCATGGTGCATCATCCTATGTCATGTACCACACATGTCTCACATCCTGTCGTGACATTGTTTTGCTGTGCTACCTTGGTTGTTGCATCATTGTGGTAGTACTTGGCCTTTGTGAGGTACTGCTACATCAAGTCATCTACTGGAGGGTGTTCGGGTTCGTTTTTATGCCTTGGATTTTGTGATTTTGGAAATGAGTGTGGATTCCGAGGGTTCAGGCATCTTTTTACACACAAGGTGGGAGATGGTGACGAAGGGTAAAGGTGATCCTGTGGCCAGGTGGAATTGAGGTTTGGAGGCTCCATGACCCAGGTGCAGTTATTCAGTGGGTCATGGTCATTTGTGAGGGAGGGGGGGGGTTGTTGTTGATAGTTGCCTTGCCCTGCAGTGTGATGGGAACTCCGACATAGTAATGGTGGTATCCTATGTACATGTTGTGTTCTGCTGATCAATGCCTGTTCATGTGTTGTGTTTTACTTTCAGGTGCGAGGGGATAGTTGTGGTTTGACATGCTGGGGTGTACACATGGTGGATGTTCACATGTGATGTGTAGGGAACACTGATGGTCACTTGAGTGCACATGCATATGTGGAGTGCATGTCCTTGCAGAACCACACACTTGCACTCTGATGCACTACATGTACTCCCACCCTTGCATATCCACGTGTACACTGTTTGCCTTCTGGTGCCCACTGTGTCCCGGCAGCACATGTTCTGTGACCGATCATGGATCCAGTACATGCCTAATTTGATCTTTGACGTGGTCTGTCACTTAGATGTGATGCTCAGGGTCTGCATCACACACAATGGCTGTTCACTGTGCTGTGCGCTGAGCAGTGTGATGCAGGAGTAGGACACTGCACACATGAGCTGCAGTGTTGATTTTGCAATGCATAATGTGCATGTAGACAGGCATTCATTGTGATGTTACGTCTACGACTGTTGTAATGCATTTGGAAATGACTTATTTTGGGTGGGAGATTTTGTTGATCTGTCATTTCATCTGATTCCGGGTCAGGCAGCAGTGTCCGATGCCACTGTACATTTAGGACATGGCAATGTGTACCTTATCGTTACTGCATTGGGGTATGGGTATTGCTTGCCATGTCATGTTGATGTTTGGGAGGGTTTGAGTGACATGACAGTGATGGCCATGGCCTGTTTTGCAGGTGTGTGTGATGCACACCAGGCATGTCCGGGTCATCCGCTTCTCAGAGCAACTAGCTGGGGGTAGATTTCTCTCTGCAGCAGGGACCTCCCCCTGGAACAGACTTCCGGCCTGACTTGAACTTGAGGGGTACCATCTCCAGTTCTGGAAGCACCTCAAGACCTTCCTCTTTGCTTCTGCTTACTGTCTGCCTCTCCCTTGCAGAATTCTCCACTGGAACTGCACAGGAGCTGCAACTGGGCCACTCTCACCGACCTCGGTCCCTGGCCCAGCCACTCTCCACTTGCACTGCCTCCCTGGCAACCCCTGCACTGCAGTACGGTCTCTCTATCCCTACAGCCCTCTCTTCCCAGCACTTGTCTGCACTTACCTTTGTAGTTGCCACCAGGCGACCTATGTATTATTTTTTTGGGCTACTTCCCCTGTACTGGACTCCCCCCCACCCTTCCCCTTGCACTTTTCCCATTCACCCTACCCCTGCACTTGCACGATCTCAATGACACCTGGCCTAGTAGTACCGTTCTCTGTGTTCCCTTGTTCCCCCCTCCCTGCCTCATTGCGCCTTGGAATACTTGTGTATGGCCCATATCATGTCATATGTCATATGTGTGCCTTTTGGTCACACAGGATAGCTTGTGTTTAAGTAGCTAGGGATGCAGACGATGTGGCACTTCCATGGCAACTATCTCAGGGTGGTAGGGTTGTGACAGTTGACTGTCTCTTTGTCATCATCGATTGTCACCTGGTATGTGCCAGGCCTGTGTGCACTCCGCAGGGGTGGGAGTTTAGGTGAAAAATGTGGCCACAAGCTGGGTCTGGGCTTCCTCGCCACGTGCCCTGTCCCCTCCCATGGGCAGCGCCTGTGCCTGTGGTTGGGGATGTGGGGGCACCACCATGTCCACCGGGACGCCTTGCCGTGTTGCAACATTGTGCAGGACACATGCTGCCACAGTGATCCTGCACACTACTGGTGGTGCATAGAGTAGTTGCCCACCAGAGCGGTCAAGGGAGCGGAAACGTGACTTGAGCACTCCGAATGTGCGCTCCACTATGCCCCTGGTTGCAATATGGGCGGCGTTGTATCTTACCTGGGGTGGTGTGGTGGGGTTCCGGATTGGCGTCATCATGTGGTTGCTCAGAGGGTAGGCACTGTCCCCTGGGGAGGTGATAATAGTTGAGATTATTAGGGTTTGGATATTTGTCTGTGTGTGACTTGCATGCATGTGCAAGGGCATATGTACTGACCTAGGAGCCATGTGTCGCCATGCTGCCCAGCTTCCAGGGCCCGGCTCAGGGCGGACATTCTGTATATGAAACTGTCATGGGTGGAGCCAGGGTAGTTTGCATAGACAGAGGTGATGATTCCCTTTGCATCACATACCACCTGTACATTGATGGAATGCCAGTGCTTGCGGTTTCGGTAGATGTGCTCAATGGCCCTAGGTGGACGTAGGGCCACATGGGTGCAATCTATGGCACCGAGCACTTTGGGGAAGTGTGCCACCCTGAAAAAATCCAGGACAACGGCCTGCCTTTCTGCGGGTGTTCTGGGCATGTATATGTGCCTGCGGACTGAGGGGCGCGCTGTCATGATTGCCAGTACCTGGTGTAGGCAGCGTGACTGCGTGGCCTGTGAGACCCCCCCACTATGGCAGTGGTCCGCTGAAATGACCCAGTGGCCAAAAAATGCAGGACATTGAGCAGCTTCTCCAAGGGGCTTAATGCTTGGGAACAAAGGGTGGGGGATGTGAGGTCATCTTCCCACTCCCTGACCAGGTCTAGGATGATATGGGGTGGAAACCTATACCTGCATTAGACCTGGTCGTCAGGCATCCCAAAAAGGCTTGTCCGTGCTGTGAAAATGCGTGCCCTGGCTATTCTCCTCCTCCTGCGGTGTCCCGCGATCAGTGCAGCGACAAATGGGGCATTCATCGTAGCTGTATATACGCGTTTGTTGTTTGCGCGCACTTTTATGCTGTGAGCGGGGACGGCTCCGCCTGCCTTCGTGTGGGCGGACGCGTTGACGCCTGTGCACGTCTTTTGCCGTGCGCGGGTTTCCCGTATTCGGATACGGTCCGAGTGTCATCGCGTGTGATCGGAGGGGAGTGAGCGTACACGCAACTGGCCTGGGTACGTGTGTTTCGGGGTGCGCGGGAAGTTCCACACGCGATTAGCCTGGGTACGTGTGTTCCGGGGTGCCGGGAACTTTCACACGCGATTGGTGGAAATCCACGTGTGTTCTGTCATCACGTGCAATGAGGGAAACACCTGCGCGCATCACGTCACAGACGCGCTCACACGCTAGGGGCCTTTGGTCCAATGAAAATGCGTATGCGTGCAGACACGCTTACGCGCTAAGGGCCTTTCCTCGAATTACACGATGACGTGCAGATTTTTCACGTGCCAAATCACTCCGTATCAAGCTGGCCACGCGTAAGCACACGGAAGACCACGCTCCTGCCCAGAAGGCCGAACTACTGCCCCCCAGAGCGCCGAGCACGCTCCCACCTGCCATCTGCTGCTGCCTGACTGCCTGCTGCCCACGTGCCCTGCCATTTGCTGCCTGCACATCAGCCAGTGGTGCTGTTGCTGTGACCACCCCTGCTGGAACCGAAGACTCCCGACTGGGATTCCATCGCTCCACAGCCCAGCCCCATGACCCAGTTGCCCACCCACTCCTGCCTCTGGGGTTGTCATGTCGGGGCACACAACATCTGGGACCACTGACAACTCCCGGCCAGAGAGGCAGAGGAGCACCAGCTTCAGTGCCACCGAAGTTAGTGTCCTGGTGGAGCAAGTCCTGGGGCAGTATGATGCCCTCTTCGGAAGTTCCCGCGCCGACAAGGAAGGACGGACTCGGATCTGGACTGACATCGTGACTGCCATCTACGCGGAGGGGGTGGCAGTCCGTGACTTACAACATGTCAAGAAGCGCTGGGAGGACTTCAGGTCCAGGACCCTGAACAAGGCCCGGCGCCTCTTGAAGGCAGCGGATGCCAAGGGGCGCCGGGGCCACTTGTCGGAAGAACAGATGAGGGTCCTGGAACGCATATCCCCAGCGCTCCACGTCCAGGTCCTTGAGAAGCAGACCCATCTAAGTCGAGCGGTGAGTGTACATGCATCCTGATTGTGAGCAGTGCGTGTGGTGATTATTCAGTAGTGTGCAGGTTGCACATCTGTTTGTATGGGGTCGAGTATGGGTGGGGGTGTACAGGGCCGTGGGGCTGACACATGCGAGGGCTGTAATGTGTGAGTCATGGATGGTGCTTGTGTGTGTAGGCTTGCATGCCAAATGCAGTTGTGTGGGCACACATGTTTGGATGAATGTGTATGTAAGTAGACATGTCCGTGATGTCACACATGTATCTTGTTTTTGGCTGCATGTATCAGCACTGTGTACATGTGCATGTGTGTGTATTTGACAAGGGTGCAACAGTGATGCAACATGGATGCATGTGACAGCGGTATGTGGAAGCCTGATTGGCAGATGTGACATGGATGCCCGTCTGAACACTGCGACACTTGGCAGAGGTGTACACATGCATGCAAGTGTGGTGGTGTGTGTACATGTGTGGTGCACTTCCTGTGTTGCATGTGATGTCTGGCTCACCTTTGGCTGCTCATGCTGTTGTATGTGTATGGATGGTGGTGGCAGTTGCGATATGGCTGTGGTATGGCTCATGTGTGCGCGTTGTAATGACATGTGTGTTGGGGATTGTGATGACATGTCTGAGGTTTGCCAATGCCATGTGTGTATGTGTCCATTGTAAAGTGTAAAGTGCCCTGATGCCTGTGTTTTGTTTCTCCCTGTCTGCAGCGTCAACTGATGAAGAGGGCGGAGAAGGTGCTGTGGAGCACAGCGGCGGGGATCCCACCGCCAGCCGGAGACGCAAGGCCCGGCTCCCCTCCCATGTTGTCATCTCGTTGGGGAGTGAGGAGTCCGGTGCCGCGTCCCAGGCCGCAGCTGCCGGGGGGAGGTGCAAGAGGCGTAGGTTGAAGTTGGACTCCCCGGCAGCAGAAGGGGCAGCTGGGACCCCACAGGGCCCAACAGGGGAAGATGGCACGGAGTCATCCAGGTTGGTGGGGGGTTTGGTGGAGGAGGAGGCTGTGCAAGCACCGGAGACGGGGTCTGGAGGTGGGGATCCCACTGGTGCTAGTGGTGCAGTGCAGGACCAGGGACAGGAGGCAGCACAGGCCGCCGCGGAGGTGCCTGTGTGCAATCCTGTCCCTGATCCTGTCCCTGCATCATCTTGCACCAGCAGGGATGCCTACGTCCAGACCCGTTTTCAGGCAGGGGATGAGCTCACGTCAACTGGCCTTCCTCTGCCTGCGGACGTGGCTATCCAGGTCCGGGTTGAGCCTGTCCTGGCTGGTGTGGCGTTGCGTCAACGGGCCATGCGAGGTGACCTGCAGTCTTTTCATGAAGAGACTGCACGTCATCTCGAATGGCTCGTTGACCACGTCAGCCTGCTGGGACAGGTCACCCAGGCCGCATTCCTCCGTCTGATGGGGCTTGCTCCGACCCCCTCCTCAACTGGACCCCCTACGCGTGAGTCGTCCTCTGTGCCATCTTCCCACCCATCAGTCACCTGGGTGCCCTGTGGAGCTGCCTCTGACGGTGCTGCCAGGCTGGTGGAGGAGGCATCCCTGCCACAGTCGGGAGTCGGACGTCCAGCAGGGGTGGCCACGTCAACGACTGCACCCCAGCCGGCGAAGGATGTGCAGGCAGCAGGAGGCAGTGCACGGGCAGAGGCACAGCAGCAGCAGCAACGTGGTGGGAGCCATGAAGGCTCGGGGCCTTCAACATCGGAGGGGCAGGCATCGGCCGGAGGGCAGGAGGACCCAGGACAGAGAGTGTCTTCCGTGTGGCAGCGGTTGGGCCACGCCATAGATGCGGAGCGGCAGCGGGTGGAAGAGGCATGGCTCACAATGGTCAGGGCGGAGGGCCCTGAGGCGGGCCGAGTGCCTCGAGGCAATCCGCAGGGGTTTGGAGGTGGAGACGTCGATGGCCCTGCGGACCCTCGGGCCATGGAGGAGGACCGCCTCCGGGACATTGAGGAGGAGTTCGATGATGCCCTGGCCCGGGACATCCACAAGTGAGCCGTGAAACTAGCCCGCTGCCCTTGTACATAGTTATGTAGGTAGTGTTAGGTTTCATTTTTGTTTTTATTTTATTTGGACCTTTCGGACATTGGCCACATTTTTGTATATAGTTTATTTTATTAGTTAGTGTAGTTAGATAGGTTTCCTTTATTTTGTTGGGATGATGGACCCTGGCTTGTTCCCATGTACATAGTTCACAGTTGGATTGTATTCTTTTTTTCACTTTTTAACCATGGAGCAATGGCTTTCTTTTTTGTTTCCCATTGGATTTTGTTTTGTGGACATTGACTTTGGACAACATTACTTTGGAATTTTATTTTTGGTTTTGCTTTTTTTAACGGACATGCTTCTTTTCATTTTTGTACATTCACGTTTCAGTTTCTTCATTTTTTATTCTATTTATGTTTCCTTTAATACATATATTTTTTTGGTGAACTTCAATGTGTGGTATCTCATTGGTTTCATGCATTTCATGATATGTGTTTTGAGATTCACTGACACCCATTGGGTGTATGTGAGGGAAATGTGTTTGTTTCGGAACTTGCAATTGGTGTTCTGTGATGTAATTGCAAATTATAAGTGGGTGGATGCAATACTCGGGTGGGTGTTTTGCATTTGGAGGCTGACCATAGGGACCAGGGATCTAGATTGTGATGACATGTTGGCTGGGGAACATGAGTTGCACATGGGTGGGGGCCTGCTGGCAGGTGCCCCACAGTGCTGGGGGGTGGGGGTGGTGGGGAACATGAGTTGGACATGGGTGGGGGCCTGCTGGCAGGTGCCTCACAGTGCCGGGGGGTGGGGGTGCTGGGAGACATGGGTGGGGGCCTGGTGGAGGCTGCCCCTGGTGGCTGGGGGGTGGGATGGTGGGAGACATGGGTGGGGGCCTGGTGGTGGGTGCCCCTGGTGACTGGGGGGGTGGGGGTGCTGGGAGACATGGGTGGGGGCCTGGTGGTGGGTGCCCCTGCACTGCTGGGGGGTGGGGGTGGTGGGAGACATGGGTGGGGGCCTGGTGGCAGGTGCCCCACAGTGCTGGGGGGTGGGGGTGCTGGGAGACATGGGTGGGGGCCTGGTGGAGGCTGCCCCTGGTGACTGGGGGGGTGGGGGTGGTGGGAGACATGGGTGGGGGCCTGGTGGCAGGTGCCCCACAGTGCTGGGGGGTGGGGGTGGTGGGGAACATGAGTTGGACATGGGTGGGGGCCTGCTGGCAGGTGCCCCACAGTGCTGGGGGGTGGGGGTGGTGGGAGACATGGGTGGGGGCCTGGTGGAGGGTGCCCCTGGTGGCTGGGGGGTGGGGGTGCTGGGAGACATGGGTGGGGGCCTGGTGGAGGCTGCCCCTGGTGACTGGGGGGGTGGGGGTGCTGGGAGACATGGGTGGGGGCCTGGTGGAGGGTGCCCCTGGTGGCTGGGGGTGGGGGTGGTGGGAGACATGGGTGGTGGCCTGGTGGAGGCTCCCCCTGGTGGCTGGGGGGTGGGGGTGCTGGGAGACATGGGTGGGGGCCTGGTGGTGGGTGCCCCTGCACTGCTGGGGGGTGGGGGTGGTGGGAGACATGGGTGGGGGCCTGGTGGAGGCTGCCCCTGGTGACTGGCGGGGGGTGGGGGTGCTGGTAGACATGGGTGGGGGCCTGGTGTAGGCTGCCCCTGGTGGCTGGGGGGTGGGGGTGCTGGGAGACATGGGTGGGGGCCTGGTGGTGGGTGCCCCTGCACTGCTGGGGGGTGGGGGTGGTGGGAGACATGGGTGGGGGCCTGGTGGAGGCTGCCCCTGGTGACTGGGGGGGTGGGGGTGGTGGGAGACATGGGTGGGGGCCTGGTGGAAGGTGCCCCACAGTGCTGGGGGGTGGGGGTGGTGGGGAACATGAGTTGGACATGGGTGGGGGCCTGGTGGAGGCTGCCCCTGCACTGCTGGGGGTGGGGGTGGTGGGAGACATGGGTGGGGGCCTGGTGGAGGCTGCCCCTGGTGGCTGGGGGGTGGGGGTGCTGGGAGACATGGGTGGGGGCCTGGTGGTGGGTGCCCCTGCATTGCTGGGGGGTGGGGGTGGTGGGAGACATGGGTGGGGGCCTGGTGGAGGCTGCCCCTGGTGACTGGGGGGGGTGGGGGTGGTGGGAGACATGGGTGGGGGCCTGGTGGCAGGTGCCCCACAGTGCTGGGGGGTGGGGGTGGTGGGGAACATGAGTTGGACATGGGTGGGGGCCTGGTGGAGGCTGCCCCTGCACTGCTGGGGGGTGGGGGTGGTGGGAGACATGGGTGGGGGCCTGGTGGAGGGTGCCCCTGGTGGCTGGGGGGTGGGGGTGCTGGGAGACATGGGTGGGGGCCTGGTGGTGGGTGCCCCTGCACTGCTGGGGGGTGAGGGTGGTGGGAGACATGGGTGGGGGCCTGGTGGAGGCTGCCCCTGGTGACTGGGGGGGTGGGGGTGGTGGGAGACATGGGTGGGGGCCTGGTGGCAGGTGCCCCACAGTGCTGGGGGGTGGGGGTGGTGGGGAACATGAGTTGGACATGGGTGGGGGCCTGCTGGCAGGTGCCCCACAGTGCTGGGGGGTGGGGGTGGTGGGAGACATGGGTGGGGGCCTGGTGGAGGCTGCCCCTGGTGGCTGGGGGGTGGGGGTGGTGGGAGACATGGGTGGGGGCCTGTTGGAGGCTGCCCCTGCACTGCTGGGGGGTGGGGGTGCTGAGAGACATGGGTGGGGGCCTGGTGGAGGCTGCCCCTGGTGGCTGGGGGGTGGGGGTGCTGGGAGACATGGGTGGGGGCCTGGTGGAGGCTGCCCCTGGTGACTGGGGGGGTGGGGGTGCTGGGAGACATGGGTGGGGGCCTGGTGGAGGGTGCCCCTGGTGGCTGGGGGTGGGGGTGGTGGGAGACATGGGTGGGGGCCTGGTGGAGGCTCCCCCTGGTGACTGGGGGGGGTGGGGGTGCTGGGAGACATGGGTGGGGGCCTGGTGGAGGGTGCCCCTGGTGGCTGGGGGTGGTGGGAGACATGGGTGGGGGACTGGTGGAGGCTGCCCCTGGTGGCTGGGGGGTGGGGGTGCTGGAAGATATGGGTGGGGGCCTGGTGGTGGGTGCCCCTGCACTGCTGGGGGGTGGGGGTGGTGGGAGACATGGGTGGGGGCCTGGTGGAGGCTGCCCCTGGTGACTGGGGGGGTGGGGGTGGTGGGAGACATGGGTGGGGGCCTGGTGGAGGCTGCCCCTGCACTGCTGGGGGGTGGGGGTGCTGGGAGACATGGGTGGGGGCCTGGTGGAGGCTGCCCCTGGTGGCTGGGGGGTGGGGGTGCTAGGAGACATGGGTGGGGGCCTGGTGGAGGCTGCCCCTGGTGACTGGGGGGGTGGGGGTGCTGGGAGACATGGGTGGGGGCCTGGTGGAGGGTGCCCCTGGTGGCTGGGGGTGGGGGTGGTGGGAGACATGAGTTGCACATGGGTGGGGGCCTACTGGCAGGTGCCCCACAGTGCTGGGGGGTGGGGGTGGTGGGAGACATGGGTGGGGGCCTGGTGGAGGCTGCCCCTGGTGGCTGGGGGGTGGGGGTGGTGGGAGACATGGGTGGGGGCCTGATGGAGGCTGCCCCTGCACTGCTGGGGGGTGGGGGTGCTGGGAGACATGGGTGGGGGCCTGGTGGAGGCTGCCCCTGGTGGCTGGGGGGTGGGGGTGCTCGGAGACATGGGTGGGGGCCTGGTGGAGGCTGCCCCTGGTGACTGGGGGGGTGGGGGTGCTGGGAGACATGGGTGGGGGCCTGGTGGAGGGTGCCCCTGGTGGCTGGGGGTGGGGGTGGTGGGAGACATGAGTTGGACATGGGTGGGGGCCTGCTGGCAGGTGCCCCACAGTGCTGGGGGGTGGGGGGTGGGGAACATGAGTTGGACATGGGTGGGGGCCTGGTGGAGGGTGCCCCTGTACTGCTGGGGGGTGGGGGTGGTGGGAGACATGGGTGGGGGCCTGGTGGAGGGTGCCCCTGGTGGCTGGGGGTGCAGGGGGACATGCGTTGGTGGGCAGTAGTGCAAGTTGACATGTGGGTTGGCTGGGGGGCATGGCCATGGTGGATGGGGTGCCTGCAGGACATGTGCAGGATAGGCCCCTGTGCAATTCACGTGTGGTGCTCCCCGCGCACCCCTGTAATGCACGTAGCCTGATGGAATCGCGTGTGGAACTTCCCGCGCACCCCTGAAATACGCGTACCCTGCTCGCACGGGCCCAATTGCGTGTAGAAATTCCCGCGCACCCATGAAATACACGTACCCTGATGGAATCGCGTGTGGAACTTCACGCGCACCGCTGGAATACACGTACCCTGCGGAAATCACGTGTGAAACTTCCCCTGCACCCTGAAATACACGTACCCTGCTGATATCGCGTGTGGAACTTCACGCACACCCCGAAATACACGTACCCTGATGGAATCGCGTGTGGAACTTCCCACGCACCCCTGGAATACACGTACCCTGCTGTAATTGCGTGTGTAACTTCCCCTGCACCCTGAAATACACGTACCCTGCTGATATCACGTGTGGAACTTCACGCGCACCCCGAAATACACGTACCCTGATGGAATCGCATGTGGAACTTCCCGCGCACCCCTGGAATACACCTACCCTGCTGTAATCGCTTGTGTAACTTCCCCTGCACCCTGAAATACACGTACCCTGCTGATATCGCGTGTGGAACTTCACGCGCACCCCTGAAATACACGTACCCTGCGGAAATCGCGTGTGTAACTTCCCATGCACCCTGAAATACACGTACCCTGCTGATATCGCGTGTGGAACTTCACGCGCACCCCGAAATACACGTACCCTGATGGAATCGCGTGAGGTACTTCCCGCGCACCCCAGTGATACACGTAGCCCGGTTGCTGTGCTGGTACAGGGTTAGCGCAGCCCTTTGCGCTGGATTGGGTATATTGATGGCTTTTCCCTGCGCGAGAGGCGTTCTTGGGGGTGTAACTGGCGCTGCTGCAGGGTCGCTGCGCCACTGTGCGCCACGGCTGGTTTTGGTGGCTGGAATCCATGAATACGCTATGCGCGGAATTGGATTTTAGCGCACGCGGCTGGCGCAGGGATTCGCACGCGCACACTGTGCGCCAGCCGCGTGCGCCACTTGTGCGCTGGATTCTATGAATTACCCCCTTAATCTGCTCCCAACCTGCAAGGTGTTAGCAATACGTGCTAATCTAAAGGAGGAAGGAGGCTCATGTCCCCTTTGCAATTCTGTGGGGGAGATTCATGCCCTAAAACATTTGTTAACACGTTGTAATGCACTGGAAAACTAAGGACACTCTTATTGGGTCGATTTACACACAGTACATGTTGGTTGTATACAGATGTGTTTTGGGAAAGACTTGCTGGTGGTCACGAGAGTTTGTTGACTATAGCAGTTTTGACATTTTAAAGCACATTTAGATATTACAAATCTGTTATTAAATTGGAGATGTATGCACATCGTGGATACAATTGATTTGAGATAATCCTCAGTGAATTTTGATGGGGAAAAAGCAGATAAAATGTTTAGTATTTAATCGAATATTAAGGGGAATTTTTGCAGTTGTTTCAATAAAGTTTTGAATAATGTACTTTATCCTTTTCTTTTTTCCTTTTTTCCTTTTTATCTTATTTTGTCCATTTGAAAGTGTATTGTATATGTATACTTTATGCTTTTATGGGATGAGAAGTCTGTAGTACTTCTTTCCCTCGTGTATGATATTGTATAATTTTGGTATTATGTAAGGTTAAATTGTTTAACCATAGTATAATAAATAAATAAATAAATAAATACATAAATAAAACATGTATTACTGAAGCAGAACCCTTTTTTAATCTTCTCACTAGGATTTTTGCAAATAACCTGCACTCAGTATTGAGAAAGCTGACTGGTCAGCAGCTTTCACATCAAGTTAGTTATTTGTGTGTTTTAAGTAGGAGAGTCCTCAGAGATTCTGGTAATTTCCCAAGTTGGAGAGATGCCTGTAACACTACAAGCAGCAATTCAGTCACCAGCTAGTCAAGCATTTTGTAGAACTTCACTAAGAATCCATCTGGCCCTGAAGTCTTTACACCATTCAGTGAGATTTTGGACACACACATGTCTTTCACAATGATCCGTTTGTCCTCAGTCAGGTTCAGACCCTTCAGGTTTGATTCTCCAGAGTCTTTCAAATTTGTTTGCCTTTTTGATAGAGTTCTTAACAAAATGTCTGAAATTCTTGGTTTATTTTATCGGACACCATGTGACTGCACCATCCCTGAACTGGATCCCAGTGATAGTCCTATCTGTCTCCATACACTTTAGCCTTTGTGTCAATAATCAACTGTGTTGTTCCAAGTAGTTCATCCTCACTCTGAACAGACCATATGCCACTTACTCTAAAAGTAACTTATTTAGCTTGAATGTTAGCTTCCCCAGCTTTCTCTACAACCCTGGGTCATTAGAGCAGATAGCGGCCTTTAGTCACCTTGATTTATTTCTACTAGTTCTGTTTAGTTTTCCTCCTTTCTTTCCTCTTCTTGGTGATAAGGTCCATTAACAATCATTGCATCTAGCACTTCATTGTTTCCCTTACAGTACAATCACTCACTTTGATGATCCATTTAAGTTTAACGAGATCTTGAGTACCTTCTTCTTACAAGAGTACTGTCTTTAGTTCCCAGCTGAAATATTTATGGACAGAATAGGCGAGGGCTAGCTTCAGAGAGATTTGGTCATGGTCACAAACCATGTTTGCTGTGAAGTTATTAACGCCCGTGAATTCCCCTCCATGATGCCAGGAAGAAGTCTAGTCCAGTGACGGCTCATGAATTTTTGAATTGGAGAGGGTAAATATTTCCCTCAGATTTGGCAAAGTGACTGAGAACATTTTCTGAGTAATGGATAAAAATGATTAATTATACAGCACACTCTCTGAGAACAATTGTGTACAAAGCCAGACAGTTTACAATTGGTTTTTCAGGGTAACTCATGAAAAAAATATATATATATGTAAGTCACCAACAGTGCACAGACACATTTCCCAACACCTTTTCATTATGCCTTTGCTCACAGAATATGCAAGTATGAAACCTGTTTCACGCTGGCAGTGCTCATGCATTTCCATGCTTGCTGCACCAATGTTTGGCAGTAATCCCATATAAGAAAATACTCATGTGTGCTATGCGCATAATGTCGGTGATGATACTATAAGAAAACATGTTCAATCTGGCACTGCCAATGTATGCAAGTATCCCCTTGTAAGAACTTACTCCTGTTGGCTTTGCCATTTAAAATACCATGCCACAATAAATATAGTCCAAAATGGCTGTACCAACATAGGCCACTCTAGACATGTAATTACACGTATTATGTTTGCTACACACTTCATGCCCAGTAAAGAATGCCATGTAACAGTATGAAATTATAGCTATAGTAGCCACACCAAAATATGACAGTTTTACCACGTAATAACACTGATCTTGTTTGCTTTATCATAGATGCCTAGTTAAAATGCCAGACCACATAACGAAAGTATAGCCAGAGTTAGGGTCCCAAAATATGCCAGACTAGCTTTGTAATAACATTTATCATGCTTGCTTTATCATAGATGTTCAGTAAAAAAAATCCCATGTCACAGTAAGAAATTATAGCTACACTGGCTGCACCAAAATATGCCAAAATCAGCACTCCTGGCCTGGCACAACCACCAGCGCACACTCATTCACACAACATATACTTGCTCATTCACACGCAGGATTAATTCGCCAGACACACGCTCATCTATTTGCACACCCAGCCACCCATACATCACACACTCACTATCTCCCACACATACACAAACACGCATAAAAACACACGACAGCCATTAAAGTTTTTCCTTACCTTCAGCCCTGGTCCGGGCCCTGCTCTTTGCCACCAGCAACTCTCACAAAAGCCTGCCAGCTTCTGCACAGCACAAACAGGAACCAGGAAGCGAAGAGCGCTTTCTGTTTTCTGCACATGCGTTGAGTTGCTGGAGAAACTGTTGAGTTTAGGGCCCTTTAGGAACGTGCATGTAATGAATGGGGTCACACACATTTTTTCGGAGTGCAAATAACCAAACCAACTCATGAAGATGGCAAAGTACTGTTTTATTAACAATTATCTAAAACAGGGAGTTACAATGAACATCAACAGATGTACGCTCGATTTCTCTCAGCAATCTTTTCACACAACATAGTCTTTATAATAAGAATACTCAGAGGTGACGTCATACTGCGTGGCAATAATGAAAAACCTGCTAGGTTTTGGGATAGGCTTAAGGGGAACATCTAAGTACACATTCTATAGGAAATAGGATTGTGATTGGCTGCCCACTGTAAGGTGGACTACATGTGCCCATCTCTAAAATATGTCATCTTCAGAAACATTAGATACATGGTTTCTCATTGGTTTTTAAACTATAATGTCCTTCATTATATGGACCACTACAATTGGTTGGCACATATGTGCCAGGTCTGGAAGATTGGGTTCACTTAGCAGCACATAAACCCAGACCCAGGTTCAAGGGGATGGGGCCTAACATTACCTCTCCACCCAATTAGCCCAGCATCTCTCATCACCCAAGCCTTTTGGCTTGAAGATTGTCTTTGAACTTGGCCTTCTAAAGTATCCTTGTCTCTGAGAATACATGGGAGTGCAGGCCCTCACCATCGTGTTCTAGGACTCCAAGTTCGAACTCTATATTCATCCTTGGCTCACGTGACAGGAGACCACAATTTGGTCGATTTTGCAGCTTTCAAATGTCTTAAATGAATTAAACTTGGTACTCTTGGCATTCTTTCTTTGCACCATAACAAGAGATTATTCATCCTTGCATCCGGCTCCTTTTCAGAGTAGATAACTAAACTTAGCTCCTTCAATCTTGACTTCAGGCAAAACAGCCTTGCAATGCAGCTCCACGATTTAACTTTTTCTTACTGCAACATAGTTTTTCTTCTTCCCTCTTCATGGGTCCTGGCTTACTAAAATTCATCATGATACTGATGTCCAGCTTCTATAAAATGGTGACTTTTCCTGCATTCTATTCAATTCATATAGCCAGCTTCTATGATAACTCAATCTACTTGCGTTTCAGTGTCTGTACAATTATGGAATGGTTGATTCTCTGCAGCATTTTGTGCACATGTAATCTTCTCTTTTGTATTTAAAGATTCTCTTGATTGTTTACTTCGTCATTAGTTTCTGTAGGATCCATGATTCCTCTTCAGCTAGTATTCTTATAGGTCGTTCATACTCTCTTAGGATGTTCCTTGCTCTTTTTTATATTCCTTCAGGGAGTTCCTCCCTCAAATTGTCGTCCCTTCGGGGATACATTTCATAGGGTTGTCTCAATGGGTATCTTCTTTGGAACATACACTACGGTATTGGCACAACTGCTGGTGTCAAACACGGCATGTTCTCAGGCTTCTAACGTATGGGAGGTGGGGGGTGGGGTTTCCTGTAGAGACATGCAGCTGCTCCTCTATGTTACCCCCTCAGGTTGAGCCCTCGACCACCTCCTCAATTGTTTCCACATCTTGATATTTTCTCTTGAAGAAGTGTTTCTTTGGGGTCCATATCTTCATCACCCCCTCAGGGTGCTTGTTGATTTGAAATGTTCACCTACACTCCAGGCCATGTAATTACATTGTCCATTCGGGGTACAATAGACCCATTGTCCTATGTACTTCTTATGATTATTTGGATACAGGAACTTTGTTTCCCCATGTGGTACGATACTGGCCTCTTTGGACTTCCTGACAGCGACATCAATCAGCTGCTTGGCGGTTGGTTCAGATTTGACTTCGATCATGATCTTCATCCCTACCACTTTCTTTGACATTTTCTTGCATTGGGTAATCACTATCCTAACTACGCAAAATCCAAACATCACCAGCACCAATATTACTCCAAGAATTCTGACTGTATTTGCTAACCACTGTGGAATCCACAAGAACAGGGAGGCAAACCAGCTGTCATCTTCAATGCCATCTGTCTCATCTTCCATCTTGGAATGCAGGTCTTTTAACAACTTATGGCCTCTGTCAGGGTTCCATTTTGTTCATCATGAGAAGGTACGAATGTGCAACATGATGGCCCGATTTTGGCGCAAACTCCTCCTTCCATCGCTGTGATCATATCAAGGACATACCTATCCTGGAGGGTCATCAGTCATATGGCCCTCAGCTCTTCCTTAATAGCGTTAAATCCCTTTATGGTAGCATTGATTGTCTGCAGAAGCTCCCATCTAGTGATCTCTAACCACTTGGCGTTTGGTACTGTTTACTGTTGGTACTGAATATAGTTGTCAGTATTGTGGCAGTGTTGCTGAACAACCTGTGTTCCCCAGGAATGGAGTCATACGCTGTTATCGCTTTAGCTAAGAAATAATTCTCTCTTCAATGTCCATCGGAGAAGTTCAAGAAATCTTAAATTTCTCAAGTGGGCATCCACCTTTGGAAATTCACCCATATTCAGATCTCTTTGAGGAATCACTAATGCTGGAACATGAGCACCAAGGAACATACTCATATGGGCTCTGGATCCACAAGCCCAATATCAATCCATAAGGACGGCTGTCCCTTCTCCCATCCTAGGAACGTCAATTGTGGTTTTGCATTCTTTGTTATATCCCACATGATTCTTCCAATGTTATTGGAAGCATAGTGTTGCATTAGACAACGGGATTACAACTACTTTGCCTGATTCATCTTCTACCCATGGTAACAGTTTGGAGTGCTTGGCCCATGACTTTAAGCATCCACCATTCACCTTGTGTACCTTTTATACATAATCTGTTTTCAACAGGTGAGCTGCACAGGACATAATTCCTTCTTGGAATTCACTCGTCCACAGATCAATAATTGAGTTAATTCCCAACATCCATGTGTTCTTGCTATTTCCATCACGTTAGGGCAATGCATCCTCTTCATTTCTTCAATGATCACCTCATCCTGTCCTGCGGCAGGATACAAAAGCATCTTGCTTCTCCATCCAAGCTCCTTCTCCATTTGTACATACTTGATGTAGTCATCCTGGCATGTAAACAACCATTTTGATCTCCATCGTAGAGTCGCCCAACTTCCTTGGAACTGTCCTCGAGTAGTACATGTTGCAAGATGGCTGAGGCACTTTGCACCGTGCTCTGGAACCTCCTTTGCAATGAAAGTCCTTTCTGTATTCATGGCATAGGGCATGAGAGAGTAGATGTAGCAACCATCCTTAGATGCTTTTCCCCCACTTTTTTCATGTGTTGGTACCACATGTTATTCTCCAGGTGAGCTGTGTTATCTAGATAGGTATTTATCCCTTCATTATCGACTCTGCATCTCTTTTATGTTGCCAGTTTACTTATAAAAATCAAAGCGTCTGTCCTTATTTGTTTTCATAGTGGGAGAATGATAGGAACTTCTCCTTCAGCTGAAGGACTAAGATGATAGAGACTGTGAAAGATGAGGAACAGAAAGATGACAAGAACAATTATGCAAATGTATATCATACATAAAAATCTGGGCATACATTTCTCATGCCATCCTTCTGCTTGTTGAACTTGTACATTCTCTATAACCATGTCATTTTCTTCATTAATAATTTTTAATACAATCATCAAGTTTCTTTATATTTGCAACTGTAAAATGTGTTCTATTTTAGCAATACGGTGTCTTCTTACCATTGGACCGTTTTTAGGATCCTGTAAAAAAGTGTGAATATTAACGTCTCTTCTAACAAGAGCAGGGTAAGATTGAAGTATGAACACAAAGCAACTAAAAGCCGATGGACTTCACTATCGGCAGGTACCATATGTTTGAATACTTAAAATAAATATTCTCCATGAAATGAATCTGGATACTGATCTCGTTTCCATTTTATGATCAAGAACTGACATTTAGGCATAATTCTGATGCATTATTCTCTGCTTCAATATATTTCTAAAAGCTTATTTCAAAATTCCTGGAATTCTCTGCAAATCCTCGCACTCCCTGCTAAAATAAGCATAAGGAGTGTCTATTGAATTCCAGTCCAAATAAAGTACTTATCAATCATTTGGAACCTTATCGTCCTTCTTCTTAGTCATTGATCGGGTCTGCACATGTGGAAATTCTTCTACTTGTCTTGCTTCTGGATCAGTAATGGTGGGAGGGAAGGTCTCACCTTTATAAATCTTTGTGTCGCTCAGGTGCAACCAAGCTCTTCTTCCTTGTATTTTAACAGCAGAAGGGGTCACTTCTTCGACAGTGAAAGGGCCATGAAATCGTTGCTCATGCCACTTCCTGATAAACATTTTAATCAACACTGGGTCCACAGCATATAACTTAGGTGGTGGTAATAGTTCACTTGGATTGGTTGCTGAATTATCTTCTTCATGTTCCGTGGGTATTTGTGATCTAAATAGAAACTTATCAGGTATTCTCACAATCTTTCCCACCAGGCCAGGTAACCACATCATTAAAAGGCTTACTCCATATAGAAACATCTCTGGATCTACTAGAACGTGTCACAGAGCCACTTGCCCTGTGAACGCCAGTATGAACTCTCCCACATTTAAATAGTTTATTCCTGGAGTGGAGCACACTATTTCGTATTCAGTAAATGAAATCATCATGTTATGTTTCATCATTAAATCTCTTCCTAAAATCGTAACTGTTGTCTGTTGTGAATATAACGAAGGAACGTACATGTCACATTCTCCTGTGGAACCTGTTAATTTATCAGTAAATGGGACTCGACTTGTAGCTCCAGAGGACCCTTGAGCATTCATGGCAATACCTTACATTGAATATTTTCTCTCTCGTATACACAAAGAGTTGCCCCAGTGTCTACAAGAAAAGAAAAGGATTTGCCTCCTATCATCACATGGACCCTTGGATCCTCTTGGGGGTCTGGTGTCACAGATAGTAACACATCAAGTCACCCTGTGAGTTGTCCTATTGCGGATACATGCTCATCCCCGTCCCTGTGAAAGTATGTCCTACTATCACAGTGAGACCTCGTATTTTGGGTGTCAATACTTGTCCTGTATTTGCATACTGCTGTGTCTGCATTAGGACTTTCATGTGACAGCCCTTGTGGCAGATTCATTTGTGCTTGTCCCTGCTATTGTACCTGCTGTACTTGCAGTGCTTGTCCCTGATAAAATGTGTGATTTTGGGCAAAGCCCTCTCTAGTCTGTGTGCTGTATGGTGGAGGATAAGCTGTCCCCCTCTGGGAAATTGACCATTTTGTACACTGCCTTGGCTCTCAGATATGTGTGCAATATGTCTCGTCATTCCATAATTCCAACATACTGGAGGAACTCTTCTGTTAATCCCTCTTTGACTATTTCCTCTCTGAGTACTCTGGTTCTCACTCTGTATATTTTGAAACCTACCTTGGTTATTCTGAAATCCGCCTCCTCTTCCTCTATAACCCATACCTCTGCATCAGGGCGTACACCCATATCCACCTTGGTCCATTGGGTGTGAATTATTTGCCTGCGATGTACCTATTACTTCCTGCATTCCCAATTCTTCTCCACTTATCAGCACCGCCCCTTCTATGTCAAATATTGACAATTTGTTCTGAACTAAATTGGCTTCCTCAATCTTCTCATCTTTCTACTTGTTTTTCTCTTGTAATAACTGACAATGATGTACTATTGTCAACTGTATCTCAGCTCATGACTTCGCTTCCATCCCCAATAGTTTTTTTCATCTGCCTCTGTACTGGCTCAGGCAACCCCTGACATAAAATGCATTAAAATAATGCCAATGTTTTTCCTAAGGCTTGCAAGTTTCAAGCTGCCATTTCTCCTGAATATCCTGAATGTAAGCAATAGTGTCTTCATCTTCTTTCATTTGCTGTGTCATAATTGCACCCATGTCTGATGTACCAGGGTACTGTACCCTGAGAGTCCTCCAAACGTCCGCTCCACAATTATTAAATAGCACTCCATCATGTGCTGTGTTTTGTGCAGTTCCATGGGAATATCCCACTCTTCTCCATATGTCGTCACCTCTCTCCCAAAGAACAGCTGCCAGTAGACCTTTTGTCCCCTATGGCCAGCGTATTGCCTCCTGTCAATTTCTGGAATTCGTATATCCATTTCCCAGCCGCCGAAGTCAAACTAGGAAGCTTACATCTTGAGTTGTCCTTGTCCATCTGTGGCCATGGAATGTATTGCGGTCTTGCTCCCCCTTTCTCCAATAAGGTGACTATATGAACCCCATCTCATAGTCGGATCCCACTATTAGTCTGTTCATAGCAGGGTTAATTGTCCCTGTCTGACTCCTTGTCGGTAATGAACTTAACCTGCTTACATATTGTGGAGACTCTCCCTCCTCATTATGCAATCGTCCTCGGGGATGCTCAGGATATGCTATGGGGTCTGGTGTTCTATCTTTAGACTGTTCCAGATCTGATCATCTCACTTCCTTATCCATTTGCGGGCTTCCTTCAGGGGCACACGCGTTCCCTCCTTCTGCCCCAAGACAGACTCTCTTTCTTCGTCTGACATATCTAGGCCCCAGCTGGTGTGACTATCATCCCCCTCACCCTTGCGTAAATTCTGTCTGCTCAAAGACAATTCTCGACGTTCATCACTGAACAGCTCATGATTGATGTACTGGAGATGGATCATCATTCCCTCTAGTTCCATGTTCGCTACCTCGTCTATACTGTTGATAGACCTTATCAATCCTTTCTCCAATGCTTTCTGCATCAAATCATTCTTCTTCTGTCACTACTCTAGATACTGCTGGCATTACTTTCTTTATCGGAAGAATCTCTTCCACTGTGCCCCATCATATTTCTGGGCTCGGCCTCATTTGTTCTTTACGAATGAGACTGGCATCTAAATCTCATTGTCTCCTCTTTCGTTTTATTTCTTCATCTTCATCCGTTCCCTTTCTCACATCCCTTCTAATTCTTTCTTCCTCTTGCATCTGTCCTTCTCCTCTCTTTACTCCTTCTCTCCTTTCCTCTTCTTCCCTTCATCTCTATAATCTTTTGTCCCTTAGTCTTTGTGCTTCGTCCTCCTCTCTCCTTCTTTCCTTTCTGACCCTTTCTTCTACCGCTCTTTGCCTATTGTCATATTTTCTTTGTTCTTCTGCCCATTCTTTGATTTTCTCTTGATGATATATCAGCTCTCGTCACTCTCTGCTTTTTCTTTTCTGCTCATCATCTTTCAATCATTTCTCTCATTCCCTATCATTCCTTTCTTGTTCGTCCTTATCTCCTCTTTGCCTTGCTTCCTCTTTACTTTTCCCATCTATCTTGAGTAATATCCATCCTCCCATCCATTCATGTTGTCCGAGTGCTACCTCATCAGCCTTGTCTTTTTGTCCTTTCCATCTCTTAATCTCCCTGTCTATTTCTGTCAACAAATTCGACTGCTCACTTTTTTCTTCCTTGTCTTGTATAAACATATAAATCTCTTCCTTTCTTTTATTCTCTTCTGGGCTATCATCACTATTGTAAGTGGGGGGGTTCATATATCGGATTACGGTACCCCGTCGCTGCTCTTAATTCCTTTAAAGGATATACTCCTATCTCTTCTGTAGCAACACTCTTTGCCTCAAGATAGGTAAGGGGAGCTGAGGTCTCAACGCCTTCATCCTTATGCTGATTAAGCATCCACTCCTTAGGTGGGTTCTATGTTCTTAGATCGCCAGGCTTTTTTTGCAGAGTTTTTTGCCAAAAATCTTAGCCGAAAATAACTCATTAAATTCTCTTTCTATACATTTGGGGGGTTCGCCCCAGGCCACCTTCCCTATTTTGTAGTCCCTATACCACACATCCCCATACCCCTTATGTGCCTTTACCCACCCACCCCTATTTTTTTAGATGAGTTTGTCGCCCGAAAAAAAATTCAGGCACAATACACCGCGAGAAAAAGCCTGCCGATGTACTAACAACTTACCCTCAGCTGGCGGGTCTTCTCTTTCCTCTCGATACATCTTCCAGAGCTCTAAAATTGTGAATCTTTTCTATAGTTTCTTCCCTTTGTACACAGCGTGCAAGTATGTGGTTGGTCAGGTGTTGCAATACCGATCTTGACAATGATCCCCCTTGTGGCCATGCCATGAACATTTTATCTGCTGTGCCCTTCTTTACCCATTCTGCACTGTACTGTTTGAGCTTGGGCATGTGTTTTGGCATTGTCTTGCATAGGTGCAAGAGAGGACTATCCCCTATAATGACAAGTCTCAATTAACTGCCGATATTTACCAGACTGTTAAATAAACCTTTTACCTTGGATTAAATCATCACTTTAAAAAAAAAACTATAACAACAAATATGAGCAAGCCCCATCAATTGCTGCTCAATCCTCTTGTTTTAATAGCCTATCTATTCTTTTGATTGTCGCTAATCGTTTTACCACACTTTTTACACACTGTTACTTTTTCCAATTCTTCGAACTCTCTATTGCTCTTTGATATTTTACATAACAAACAATATTTATACTAGTAGGACATTTACACTTTATAAAACAATGTGATCACTTCTTCCCTTTACTTTTTTACCCTACACAGGGTTTGAGACATCACCTTACTACGCATTTTATATTTCACTCTGCCTCCACTGGGGTTTGAAATGTCTCCTTCTAACTCCCTTGAATTAGGAATTCTAGGCGGTATCTCTTATTTCTACAATATTTCCCTGTTACTCAAAATGATCACACTCCAATCCCCTTATTTGCCATTCCCCTTAGACTACTCACCATTCATTAATCGACTCGAGGCCTTCGGTATCGCCTCCTCCTCCAATCCAACCACCTTGCCTTCCACCCGCAGAGCGCCCGTAGTAACTGGGCAGGGATTTCTACAAAGGGGGACCTGCTTACCATCTCGGTTCTTCTTGTAAGTTTATTTCTATTCGGCCGGTCTTAACAGGAAACTCCACGATCTTCCAGCTAATGGTGGAGGATGCCTGATCGTCTGAAAATCTTGAGCTGAACTGGTTTGGATCTTTTGCACCATTCGTAACGCTACCACATGAGCTTAGGGCCCTTTAGGAACGTGCATGTAATGGATGGGATCACACAGATTAACTCTGTCCAAATAACCAAACCAACTCAGGAAGATGGCAAAGTACTGTTTTATTAACAGTTATCTAAATCAGGGAGTTACAATGAAGATCAATGGATGTACGCTCGATTTCTCTCAGCGATCTTTTCACACAACATTGCGAGTTTGGAGATAGCCATGCTGTTTTTAACATGATGGCTACCCCCAAACTCGGGTCTGGGGCCCACAAGAGGGGACTTACCGGGCCATTCTGACCTTGGAGGGCCCGGTAATTCCCTTTCGCAGGACCCAGACCCGGTACGTCCCCATTCCCATTTGAGCCCCCATAGGGCTCAGTGGGAATGGGGTGGATGCTAACAACGGGCCTGTTAATGACGAGCCCGTTATTAGCATCCTGTACTGCTAGCGGGTCCCGCTCTGCATGTCTGGTCTGGCCAGGCGTACAGAGCGGGACCCGCTGCAGAACTCATAATATGGTGGCCCGGAATGAACGGTGCCGGTCCCTTACCAGCACCGTTCATTCCATGGCCGCCACAGTCAGAATGAGGCCCAATGACTTTATACTAAAAATATGTCAGAGGTGACGTCATACTACGTGCCAGTAATGAAAAACCTACTAGGGAGCAGGATAGGCTTAAGGGGAACATCTAAGTACACATTCTATAGGAACTAAGATTGTGATTGGCTGTTCACTATCAGGTCAACTACATTTGCCTACCTCTAAAACATGAAATCTTCAGAAACATTAGATAAACTGTTTCTTATTGGTTATCAAACTATAAGGTCCTTCATTATATGGACCACTACAATTGGTTGGCACACTTGTGCCAGGTCTGGAACATTCGGTTCACTTAGAGGCACGTAAGCCCAGACCCAGGTGCAAGGGGATGGGGCCTAACACTACCTCCCCACCCAATTAGCCCAACATCTCTCATCACCAAAGCCTTCTGCCATGAAGATTGTTTTTGAACTTGGCCTTGCAAAGTATCCTTGTCTCTGAGAATACATGGGAGTACGGGCACTCTCTAGCGTGTTCTAGGACTACAAGATCACAATCTATTTTTGTCCTTGGTTCACGTGACAAGTGACCCCGATTTCGTCCATTTTGCAGGTCTTAAATGTCTTAAATGAAATAAACTTGTCACTCTTGCCATTCTTTCTTTGCACCTTAACAAGAGATGATTCATCCTTGCACGTTCGCTCCTTTTCAGAATAGATAACCAACCTTGAGTGCTTCAGTCTTGACTTCAGGCCAAACAGCCCCGCCATGCAGATCCACGATTTCAGCTTATACTTACTGCAACATATGTTTTCTTCTTCCCTCTTCATGGGTCCTGACTTACTAAAATTCATGATACTGATGTGCAGCTTCTATATAATAGCGGCTTCGTCTGCATTCTGTTCACTACATATATCCAGCTTCTATGATAACTCAATCTACAATTATTGAATGGTTGATTCTCTGCAGCACTTTGTGCACATGTAATCTTCTTTTTCGTATTTAAAGGATAGTTCCGGGACTTTTTTTTTATTGTCCCTACGGTTCGGCCATGTGTTTTTAAGCATAAATCGGTAGATCGTAGAAAACTTTCCTATGGACCTTACCCGACTTTTCGTCCATTAACGCACTCGAAATCAGCCGCCATTTTGTGATAATCCTATCATTTCCCCCCATCGACCTGGCTCACCTGCGTTTGCAGCACTAAATCATATCCCCCGCCCCTGAAACAGACTTTATCAAAACATTCATATTCCCCGCCTCTATCCGTGACGTGACTGTGCTGCGTAGGCAAATGCGCCCAGGCGTCTTGTACGCGACTCCACACAGAACCCGGAAACCAACACAGATCAGCTCACAACACAGCGCGCCACAATTCGGAATATGAAACTGTACTTTTAAATCAAACCGCAAGATTGTAAATTTGGTAAAGTACATTTATTTGACATCAAATGTTTAGAGAATATTCAGCGATTTGCATTTTTATTTGCTCTCGATCCAAAATAGTTCGTCTTGAGGCAAGCAATGTTCGTGTGCAGTACACAGGGTGTTGGTTTACGATAAAATAAGCTCTTCGGTCGCACTGATAATCGCATGGCTGTTCCAACAACGAGGCACTAGGCCACCACAACGGTATGTATGTTGCATCTAGCCATTAGTACCGCGTAAGGGCATACTTGTACTTGGCGATCGTCCCATAAAATGGTCAGGGTGGTAACGTTGTTCACGCGGAGAAGCAACTGGCGGTTGTAAAAGCCATCCGCCGGTGTTTGGTACTCATGACACAGACAATAATGAAGGATGTACCTGTTTTAAAAACATAAAAAATGAAATTAGTCTCACCATCAGATCTTTATTAAAATTATTCATTTTATATATTAGGTCGGGAAATTATTTCATAGCTAGGACAGTGCAACTGGGTATTATACGTCATTTCCAGTAACCCACCCCCTCTCCTCCGCCTTTTTCAGAGCCGCCTGAGCGCCAGTGGACCACTTTGTCACTGATATGATATAATATGGCATTTGCAACGCGCCTATACACAAGTGTTTCAAGGCGTGGCGAGGCAGGGAGGGGGGGGAACAAGGAGAAGACAGACAACGATCCTACTAGGCCAGGTGTCATTCAGATCGCGCATGTGCAGGGGTAGGGGGAAGGCAAAAGTGCAAGGGGAAGGGGAGGGGGGAAGTGGAGTACAAGGTAAGTAGCATAAAATAATAAATACATAGGGCCAGCTGGTGGCGAGTGCAAGGTAAGTGCAGAACAAGTGCTGGGAAGGGGGGCTGTAGGATACTGAGACAGTCCCCCAGTGCAGGGGTTGACAGGGAGGCAGTGCAGGTGGAGAGTGGAAGGGCCCAGGACCGTGGTCGCAGACAGTGGACCAGTTGTAGCAGGGGAGAGGGAGAGAGAAAGCAGAAGCAAAGAGGAAGGTTTTGAGGTGCTTCCGTAAAAGGAGATGGTTCTCCTCAAGATAGTGCGCGGTACAAAACAATATGCCACATAGAACGAACAAGTACAACTTAACCCGTCTTTAAAGCTACTGTATAGTAATTAAATTGCGGTATAAACTCATCTAAAGAGTTACTTACATTATATTTGCATTTTCCATTGTGTCTGTGCGTAGGGCAGCCCCGAAATACCACTCCTTCTACGCCGACGTTATTTCTTCTAATGAACGAACATTAAATGGCTATCGTTTGTGAAATTTTATTCATTATCGTTTCTTACGTTATTGCACCACACCCCCAAAAAGAAGTCTTTCGGGATGGTCCCGGCCTGTCAAGGTCAAATAACAATAGAACCTTATACTGAGTTGTGGGCCATTCCGGCACCCGAGCAAAAAATCAAAGCAGCTGACCTTCACTTTGAACGAGCACACATTCCTAGTTAGCTACATTCAGTGTAAGGCCATCTCACAGGACTTGAAATTTACACTCCATCTTTGCATTTTGTCTGCGTGCTTTGCAGCCCCAGAGAACCATAAATACGGAGACATTCTATATTTTTTGAAAAATGATTTATATTACTGTTTGGTTTAATTTAATGCGCAAATTAACAAGGTTGGATAGACACATTGCATGTACACTGAGCAATCACTTTTATTTACACAATACATAGCTACACATATTCAATGGGCCTGCGACATGAGGAGACTCGAGAGCAAAGTCACAGGTGACACCCGGGTGGTTCGCACTACTGCACGGTGAAGGGAGGGGCAAGGGTGGAGAGACACATTGCATGTACACTGAGCAATCACTTTTATTTACACATTACATAGATACACATATTCAATGGGCCTGCAACATGAGGAGACTCGAGAGAACAGACAATCAAATTACAATCATTTAAACCGTGATGTGTATTTCTCAATGAGCTCTGCTTTAGGTGGACATGGAACAGAGGCAATGTTGGGTGGCAATGCAGTTGTCCCCTGCACAGGTTCGTTCACAACTCCATGTATGTGCCTATCTAGGACATCAACAATAAGTCTCTCAATAAACTCATATTGCATATCCTCAAACACTGGTTTGATCACCCATTGTTTACTTCTTTTAGTGAAGGCCTTATTGTAGCGAAGCGTCCCTAAAGTTCCGGTCGTCCTACTTTGTTGACGGCCAACATTATGGTTATGTGCCACGACCGCTAGAAGAGTCCGATTTATCATGCCCTCCATGCCAAAATGCAATCGTTTTGGCCTGTACTTTAGGCACATATTGTGGAACACCTCCAAATCTCCTGTGTGGCAGAATTCCGTGAGTCCCCTCAAATCTCTTGTTATAGTTTTATCAAATACAATCTTTTCAATGGCTTTGTGAGTGGGTGATGAAGGAATCAACCACTTCTTCTTCCGTGCCTCCTCTGTGGACAAATGGCCATGTTCACAATTGTGGAAATGTTGGTTTGTGGTCCAGCGGTGAACGTTGCTACAGTGTAGCATTACTGACCGCCATTTTTCCAGTAGAATTTCCAACGACCCTTCACATGTTTTTGAGCTCCACCAAAGATGGTTGCTGATTGACTTGGACCACTGTGAAATACCTTGCATATCTTTTTTTTTTACCTGCAGCCGACATTTTTTTATTGATTGTTTTTGCAAGATGCCATACGTCAAATTGGTGATTTATATTTTTGTACTCTTCTCTCATTGTCTTGGCAATTGAAACGTGTCTGTCCGTGGCTATCAGGTCGATCACCATTCCCCGCGATTGTAGTTCTTGCAATGATGCTACAAAGCCAACTTTCTCCATGGCCACTGAGGATGTACTTTGTGACACCTGCACGACCACCGAACTCACAATTTTCTTACTTTCCATGTCCTGAAAGTGGTAGGTGCAGTACTTGGCTGAAAATCCTGGGCTGTCGCACTGTCCATCACCGGCTAGCCTGAACCGTTTGCCCGCGAATGTACTTTCAATAGACATTTTTTCCATTCTCCAAGCTTCGCTAATGGCTGGAAATAGATAATCTGTTTGGTATTTGTAGAACTGAGTTTTCGCAATGAAATGGATTCCCACAAACTGAAAGAAATACTCTAACTTTTTAAAACTTGAACCACTAAAAAGTGCGGCCGCTGCACAAAGTAGATTGCCTGCTGGCAGTTGCCCCAGCATGGGTTGTGCAGACCATGAGAACGGATGATATTGTGTACAGGTGGCATGTATTTTAAGGTTAGTGCCTCGAATTGCACGAGTCACATTAATCAATGGCTCCCCACATACTTCCCCACCAACCGAATGCCCACATTTCATCTTAATAATAATATCAATCAAACAACTATCAAATACAATGAATTTGGCCTCTTTCCTTATACTGTCACTCTGCATCCCAGCTGGTTCGGCCTGTAACGTTGAGGACATGTCACTCACATTAAAGGTACAATCTCTGATATCGTCTTCCGCTATGTTCAGTGATATTGATGGTGTTTCATTGTCGTCCATTTCATTCTCTTCCATTGCAACATCTGTTCCTTCTCCGGCGATGGGAGAATAAAACAATTTCTTCAACTTTCTTGCGGTCTTAGTTTTTGCGGGTGTGGATTCTGTGAATTGATCTCCGACTGCATCCGAACTACTAGGAGGACATTCACTATCAATGGCTGGTGGTGGTATAGCTCCGTTGTCAATCACTTCATATTCTTCCCATTGGCACGATGCATCTCCAGTCTCAAGTCCCTGGCAAAAGGTTTGACAAGCAACATCTCTCGTTCGCTTCACTGTCTGTGTAGATCTAGTTCGTACACCCACTCGCAACTAGAGGACAGATTGGAAAAGGGATGTTCAGTTTAAACACAACTTACAGTATTGAACTATTAACAGTGAAAAACAACATAATATAGTGACCAGGACACTAACCTTCTTTTGCTTTCTTTTCTTTGAAACTTTCTTGCCTCGAACTTCAACATCTGGACGCTGTTGCTCCGACTCGTGTGTGCATGTCTCCACTTCCTCTTGCGCTGCAACGACTATATTTTCATAAGCACATCCATCACGCACTGACGCTCCATCGACTCCCTGAAACATCGAACTTTCATTAGTATGTATAATAATATTGAAAACACAAAATGTACTTGGGGACCAATACCCACGTACATCTCAATAGCAAAACACGAATGAACGCATTGTGTAGAACATTCAAACGACAATTATTCACGCAATGTTGATCTAGTTAGATGGAACTGTCAAGATCCATACCTCGGGCTCCGCATAGACTTCCATTGATGATATTATTGAAGATGACGCTTCAGCAACTCCCTGAAACACAGTAATTGCATTAGTATGGTTTTCTATTTTGTTAAAAAGAACATAAACTTTGTGCAGGCGTCAACGGCTCATCTAAATAGACCTGCACAAATGATCAGTTGTCTAAAATAAATAATGGATATCTAAATATGATTCGATTTGCTCGATCGTTGGAAGTGTCACCACCCAGAGATCTGCATCAACTACTAGGGGTGATGTTCTTGTAGAAGAAGCTCCGTCATCTCCCTGAAACATAGTACTTGCGTTAATAAAGAAGGAAGTATAGCGGATGTAATCACGTCATATGATCTCGCTTGATCGAACTGTCAGTATCCATACCTCGAAATGCATAAGAACATCAAGGGACGCTGTAACTGCGGTGCACACTTCTGCAAGCTGTTGCGCTGACCCGTAACTGCATGCTCCCCCTTCTTCTTGGACTAATGCTCCATCGACTCCCTGAAACATAGGACTTTCATTAGTAATGAACACAATATTGAAAAAAGAAGACACATAGGAGGGCGACGACAGAAGGACATATCAATGGCTAAAAACGAAAGAAACATTGTGTGTAACAATTACGCTACAAGAATGCAAGATCTGATGATCTCCATCGATGGAACTGTCCGGAAACGTACCTCGAGCATCTGAGTGACATCAACGGTTGGCGTCAATGCGTTGGACTCCTCAGCATCTCCCTGAAAGACAGTACTTGCATTATTTTGGATAACAATAATTATAACTGAAAACAAAGACTAGAGGACGAGTACTAGGGTGTACCATTAGGTAAAATAATTACACGATAAATTAAAACTATTGATTTACATGCCTAAAACAAGTCAGTGGCAGAATAGCTAAGTAAGATTACCCGATAGGCGCTTGAAGTGGCTGATGACTGCAATAACGACACGGATGGAGAATTTTCCGCCTTCATATTGAGTGGATACATAAATGGGGAAATTATTGTTAGCTAATGCTACACACTACCGCAAGGCCGAGAGCTAAATCCGTAAACTTGACTCACCAGTGGAGGGATGTGGACGAATAGAGTGGGAATAGCGGTTGAGAGCAATTTTCGCGTCGCTCGCGGTGTTTTCTTCTTTATTAGCAATGATGTGGAGTACATGTCTGAGCTAAAGTGCCTGCTGCAGATGCGTATCGATCAACCCCCTTGTCCGCAAAGACTTCTAGGACTCTACTTTCAAGCTCAGACGGTGGATATCCGCAATATCGGACCCATTCTCTTATCTGATCTATTGTCTTAGGGAAAACATGCATTATAGTACCTTCAGATTTATTATGGGTCTTCGAAGGGCAACCGCCAATGGAACAGGCAGGCATTGTGGAAAGTTCTGAAAAGTAAAGATCAACAATTCTCTATGAATACCAATGTGTTAAAAAATTAAATGACACATAAAAGGTTCAATGCAAGGTTCGTTTTGGTTCTTGGAACTATACACGTTATTCACATGCGGATAAGTATTTGAATAACTTTAAAAAAATAGAAAAATAATTTGACTAAACTCAGAACATGTGACTAGTTCCTTGCATGTACTGTCTTGAACGAAAAGAAAACATGGATGCAATTTGATGACTACTAGCAAATAGATATAAATTAAAAAATTGGACGCAAAATGATTATGGTACATGGCCTTACCTTGACGAACAAACAGTTAGATGCAGGGATCAGAGTAGTTTCTTGTCGTAGAACAGGGAGCAGTTCACAGGTTGCAAACTGACGAGTTTGCTCGAAGTGGTCACGGAAGTTCACAGAGACGAAGAGCAGATAACCAGCACCTTCACGGGTTGACTAGCAAAGCGCAAAGAAGTTCTCATTAGAAATATGAAGTGGGTTATAAAGAATTCGAAACAGGGGTGTGTTTGTGAATGAATGACGTGTATATGTCGTGGCATTATGCGGTTTGCAGGGGGGCGTCCAGCGTGAGGGGGGATGCTTGGCAGGAGACACGGGGTCTGGAGGTAGACATGGGAACAACAACCCATGCTCTATAGACCACTTTGAAGTGTACATGGTCTTTGGCACCTCTTGGCCTTAATCGCTCCCTGACAGCTCCACTTGCCAGCGCAAGTACCCCGGTGCGAACTGCCTTTGATAGGGCGGGGGGTGGATTGGGGCGGTGGTCGTGCAGACAAGACACAGGAAGACTCGTGAATGGAGACACACTTATGTGGATTGCAGGGGGGCGTCCAGCGTGAGGGGGGATGCTTGGCAGGAGACACGGGGTCTGGAGGTAGACATGGGAACAACAACCCATGCTCTATAGACCACTTTGAAGTGTACATGGTCTTTGGCACCTCTTGGCCTTTATCGCTCCCTGACAGCTCCACTTGCCAGCGCAAGTACCCCAGTGCGAACTTCCTTTGATAGGGCGGGGGGTGGATTGGGGCGGTGGTCGTGCAGACAAGACACAGGAAGACTCGTGAATGGAGACACACTTATGTGGATTGCAGGGGGGCGTCCAGCGTGAGGGGGGATGCTTGGCAGGAGACACGGGGTCTGGAGGTAGACATGGGAACAACAACCCATGCTCTATAGACCACTTTGAAGTGTACATGTTCTTTGGCACCTCTTGGCCTTTATCGCTCCCTGACAGCTCCACTTGCCAGCGCAAGTACACCGGTGCGAACTGCCTTTGATAGGGCGGGGGGTGGATTGGGGCGGTGGTCGTGCAGACAAGACTCGTTTGCCGCAGGGCCTCACCAAGGAGAGGCCATCTAACTGCATGTAAGAGGCAGGCTGCAGGATCTAGTACATGGAAGGCAGGGGGGTGAGTTTATAAATACCTCACCCTCCCAGGAGAATATATGGGTGCAGTTCACCCTGGAGACCCTGGATGCCTAGGCAGTTAGTCAGAAGCAGGCTGGCCTGTGGTGGCAAGGCGGCACGGGCCAGAGGGGGTCATCTCTGTACCCGGTGCCCAAAAGGATGATTTATTATGATCAACCATATTGATTATTTACTTATAACCATGTTTTGTATCAATAAAATCCAACGGCCTTTTATTGCCAACGCTTGAACAAAGTGGTGTGGTAAGTATTTTTGGGGGAGGAGGCAAGGCCGGGATGGAGACACACTAGATTCATTTAAAAAATCAAAACAACCATTGTTAAAATATATGTTGGGTTTTATTTTAGATCTTAATTTCAATTGAACATAAATAATAAACATTACACATTGTAAAGTTCCGGTTGCAGCACATCCAGGGAAAATCTGCGGTATTGTCCACTGTCGCTGGGGAAATGTTGTCTAATGGCAAGTACCGCACAGGCAGGTATTACTCTCCGAACGCGGTGTCCGAGCCTCCCGTGAAACCACCAAGTGAAGCAACGATAGGCCACCGGCCTGTACCACCTGTGAAAAAGAAAGATGCAAACTGTATTAAAATGACAAAACTTTCTTATCAATGTCGATTCAGGTAAAAAATGTCATTCTGCTTTGAAAAAAATTCTATCTAGAAAATGCACAATATGGAACCAATTTACATGCGTTCGAATGATATGTAGATGTAATTTTATATGTGGGAGACGACCATGAAATAGTAGTGGCATCACTGACATCACAACCAGAGTATACTTACTCGTTACTCGGATTACGCGGACGAACAGTGCCGCGAAGTTCGTGCATAAGCACCATCATCATCCTCAACACGGTCCGTGAGAGGCAGGCTTCCCTGAACTCTGGCAGCTCGGTGATGCATTGCGGACTTGGCTCGCCTTCCGAAATGTAGGCCAAGCACCCGGAATTTTCACGGCAGCAGCAGTTCTCCTCCTCAGTTGGCATTAGCTCGCACCGATTGCACGTGCACCAGGTGGAGACGCCGTCCATGCGACATGGTCCAGGCTCTTCATCCGTTGACTGGTCCTCCCAACTGCCGTCCGAATCCCCATCGTTTTCGCGTGCTTGCCTTTCCAGTAGTTCCTCCTCGGTGTACTCGGGCTCGTACATATACGGCATTATTGTAGCCATTGTGTGGTAAAGAAAGTAAAATAATTTACAGAGATGGTACAGGTGTTCACAAGGCCTAGAAGCGGCGAAGGTAGCTGACCAGAGCACAGAAACGAGTCACAGAATACTCAAAGTAACACAGAGAGAGTAATGGAATCAAAAATCTGCTGCTGTGTGTTGTGAAACGGTGTGTTTATACTTATTGAGGAAAGAGGCGTCCTGCCATTTCCATGGTGACACTTCATTAGCTGAGGCGCAGCGATTGTTGACACGAAACGTGCTTTGGCGTTGGGAAATGGGCGGTACGCGTCTGCTGATGTCAGGCTCAGGGGCTGTATTGTGAGATGATCTAAGACCCTGTGTACAGCAAAGGAACATCGCGTGCCTCAAAACAAACTTTTTGGAACGTGAGCAAATAAAAATGCAAATCGCTGAATATTCTCTAAACATTTGATGTCAAATAAATGTACTTTACCAAATTTACAATCTTGCGGTTTGATTTAAAAGTACAGTTTCATATTCCGAATTGTGGCGCGCTGTGTTGTGAGCTGATCTGTGTTGGTTTCCGGGTTCTGTGTGGAGTCGCGTAGAAGACGCCTGGGCGCGTTTGCCTACGCAGCACAGTCACGTCACGGATAGAGGCGGGGAATATGAATGTTTTGATAAAGTCTGTTTCAGGGGCGGGGGATATGATTTAGTGCCGCAAACGCAGGTGAGCCAGGTCGATGGGGGGAAATGATAGGATTATCACAAAATGGCGGCTGATTTCGAGTGCGTTAATGGACGAAAAGTCGGGTAAGGTCCATAGGAAAGTTTTCTACGATCTACCGATTTATGCTTAAAAACACATGGCCGAACCGTAGGGACAATAAAAAAAAAATCCCGGAACTATCCTTTAAAGGTTCTCTTGATTCATTATTTCGTCATTAGTTTCTGTTGGATCCTTGCATCCTATTCAGCCAGTATCCTTAGACGTCGTTCATACTATCTTATGACATCACAGGCTTCTTTCCTTGCTCTTTTTTATATTCCGTCAGGGAGTTTCTCTCCCAAATTGTCATCCCTTCAGGGATACATTCGATTGGGTTGTGTCAGTGGGTATCTTCTTTCGAACATACATTGCGGTATTTGCACAACTGCTGGTGTCAAACACTGTACGATCTCAGGCTTCCAAAATATGGGAGGTAGGGGGGCGGGGTTTCCTGCAGGGGCATGCAGCTGTTCCTCTAAACTGTCAAAGGGAAGCTCAAGCTGTGGTTCTCTTTACAGGCATTTAAGAATCATTTACTAGGCTTTTCTAATGGTAGCTGCGAGGTGAGAAATCCCTGCAGTGGAATTTAGGCCTGATTAAATTAGCATGTAAATGGTAAGCCTTCCAGTATCACAATGTTCATAATAGGGGTTTGCGAGTTTGGCCAAGGAACAATTTAAATATCATGTTTCAGGGTTAATGAGACTTAGTGAACTATAGAATAATATACCTTTTTATTATTACTTTGGAATACGGTGAATGGTCAATCCCTCATTGTCCACCCGAGGCATCTCTGCCTTTGCAGCCTTTGAAAAAATAAGGCATGCTCGATTTTATAGTCTGGGATATTTTGCGTTTTTACGAGGAAGTTTCCCCTCTCGGTATCAAGATGAACAGAACACAAACTAGACATCCTTCAAGATGTAAACAAAACTCCATGCACTTGAAAATATTTGAAATGAAGGCATATATGTTAGATTTGTCTGATATATGAATCATGAGGCGTCATAGAAGAACAGCATTTAATTATGTTTGAGGAGACAACTTGCCACCTACTTAACGTATGTGCCTCACTGTACGCCGCCAGTGCCCTATGATTCTGAAAAATTGACAATCAAGACGATTCACGAGGAGTCTCTCATTTTCGTCCTTCAGGGTATTCTTCTTAAAAATTCTTTCAACATAGACTTGACGTTCAAAATGCAATTCATCATTAAAAATATGAAATTATGTACAACGTGACAAATTGCAGATCTCCGCATTGTGTTGGATAGAGAGCATGGACAAGTCATGGGTGTGCCAGCAAGACAGAAGCACTTATGTTTATTTGAGTGTTTCCTCCTGCTGGCAGTAGACCCCTAAAAAGCAATACTATCCAAGACTTTGCTTGTCTAAGACACAACAGCTGTATTGATAGAAAGGACCATGATTTTAAATTCCATTTAATGACTTATATAACTGATGCTGCCTCGCGTACCTTATGACTCAGAAAACTGGGATCTGAACCTCGGAGACCTTTATAGACTGAAACTGTGAAAGGGATGCACTCCAAAATAGGGTTGAATTTACAAATCATTTTAAATAAATCATTCCAGGCGGGTATTCCCATGGTACTATCAACCACCGTAGGTCTGAGCACCCTGCACAGTGATGTGCATGGCCAACAGAGCTCAGAACTCGAAAGCATGCCTTTTTCAAGGTTTCATGACGAACGCTGCAATGCAGGGAAGTCTTCTCTGTGATAAGTGACTGACAAAGATCCGCCCTTATTTGGGTAAATGTCTGACCAAATGTAATTGTAAACCCTTGCCCCTATCTAACATGCATGCATCAAACGACCTGCCCTGAATCACATGAATTGCCCCTATGCCAGGTTATTTTGCAGTGTGTCTGGCAATTCAGTGGCAATATTTACTGTGACAAAAAGTTCAAAATGGTGTTTGTGCATTGGTCAATCAGGGCAAATGTCACTTATTTACTGGCGCCAGTGGGGACAAATGTTAATGCAAAATTCCTCATCACCTTACTAGACTCTGTTTGATTATGACCCCTTGTCTATTGTAACAAATAACTCACTAGCAAGCTATTTGTACACCTTTGTGGCCAGTTGCCATTATATCCTTCTGTTTGTCACGTTTAAAGAGCAACTGGTCTTAGAGCCCTGATTGCACACAGTGGGAAGCCTTATGTAAGTGCCAGCAAACAGATGAAGGAATTCACTGGGCGGCAAAGCCAAGGGTTCAGATCAGCTACAGTTCACATGGGATCTCTGCTTCGGGTCTCTCTACTTACCAATGACACCCATGGACATGGCCGGCTGAGAATCTCCACATTTGAAATTCAAAAGTGTATTGGACAAATTTAGCACTTCCCTGATAACGAATCTAGTGTGGACCCTTCATAAAACCGCTGACATTGACCTCATGAAAGTGGAAACAGATGAAACTGGAAAACTGATTCTGCTTTCTACACTTGGCGCGGTAAGGGAATGATTTACTCCACACTACAAATGTGTACCTAATTAGTACTGCACAGTGGTAGCCCTGGATCCAAATAGATGGCTGAGAATGATGAAGACGATCCATCAGCGCCCCTAATTTATAGACCAATAACCAGTTCAGATCCTGTTCTTGTCATCGAAACTGTGTAATATCTCGACGCATGATGTGCTCTTTTCCACATGACAACACAATGAGCTTAGCAAGGCAAGGCTTTTGCCATAGAAACATGTTTTATTATCTACTGTCCTGCAGGAAAGGTAGGCACTTAATGCCATCTCAAAGACGTGGGCTAAAGTCTCCCAGTGTAACAGTGGTGGACTGGCTCCTACAGTAGGGCCGGGAGAAAGTATAATCAATAGGCCCAGGTTTAATACAGGGCATCCCCTGCTTTTTCGTTTGCATTTTTGCATGACCCTAAGTTAAATAAATGAGCCAAATAACAAAATAATCTTTAAATTTGAATGGACATATGAGTACATCAGAACACATGTGATATCAATGTAACAAATCATGTAAAATAGTTAGAAATGTCACCTACTATGCCGCCTGTATATACATACAATCATTATTAAAGCCAACACATTATATTTTAGTAGGGTAGTTGCTTTTGGTGTTGCCAAGAATGTCATGTCAAGTGTTCCCTCTAAATTCCAGGCACTCCCAGGCCAGATATGACCATCTAATGGAAGATACACATGTCTCATGCAAGGTATTGTCATTAATGTCCCAAGCACTTTCATCCCATTTCATGCACTGTCAACAAATGGCTTCTACACTGCCCTCAAATGCTATGTTTACACATCATATGACAAACATTCATATGAAGCCCAAGGCACTTAACGTGTATGACAGGTATGCAGACCAGATGCTCATTGCTCCTAACATGCAAGACATCCCACACCAACTGCTACACACTCATTTCATGAGGCAAGTATCTCAATCAAATGATATTGACTTCAATCAGATGCCTGGTATTGTCATGAAAAGCTGCGTATTCCATACAATGTGTAAATTCCAACAATATAAGTCAGGTATCACCATGAAATTGCAGCCCTCCAATCGAACACCCAAGCATACCTATCATATGCCAGCTATTGCTATCAAATGACAAGTTTTGACAACATAGTCATGACATTGGCAGTCAGTGCCATCAAAGGGCCAGATGCTTCTCGACCATGCCAGGTACAGCCACACATTCCAGGTACGTGTATCATATGGCAGTTATTGCAGCATAGTCCTCGGAATATTAAGGTATTCATATCATACGTTTGGACTGGCAGGTTGAGTGGAGAAGGATGCATGCACTGGCATCAGGATGGGGGCAGGGTGCCTAAGCTGTGCCCTGGCTCACAGGCAGCCCTACCAGTTTTTCAGAGGCAGCAGCACTGCCCCGGCCCATCTGTCCTTTCAGATTTACTGTGCACTCTTTTAGGTGTGCGTGTGTCTTATGATTACAGCCCATGTTCTTCACACTGATGTTTTTACGTTTACAACATAACATTGAAGAACAAAAGCTAAATCATAAAATACACTTGTTTTTAAGACACTTGTAGTGGTGTGATCGAATTACGCACCTTAATGGGAGCCAGGTGTAGGCGGGCACACAATATACATTTTATGCTTTAACTTATAACCTGACCCACCTCTTACCTGTCTCCAAACTCTGCTTCCCTGGGTTTCTGATCACCCCAGTGAGCCCCGCTGTGAATGTGGAGAAGGTAGGAAAAGTCAGAAGGTTAGGGCAGCATTTCCAAGTATACCCTAAGGAAAAAGACACAAGGTTACTGGCCGACAAAAGGAAAGGCAGACAAAGGAATTCTGGTGTGTGGCCCTTCTAGTTGTTATGAAAAAGGGTGAACCCACTAATGACAATAGGAGAAAGGAACCATGTTTCTTGCAACAACCAAAAAAGGCTATGATTGTCAATTAGGGGGAGAGACCCATCGGTGGTTAGAAAGTGTTTGAAGCCTTGGGTATTCCATGTTAATAGTGAGCAGGCTCAAGATTTCTGCATTACTAATGGGAGTGCCTCAGCTAACCACTTTAGAGTATTTTGATATCGCTCATTTGTACCATCTTTCCCACCGGGAGAGCGGGTTTATTGCACTTGTTGGGTCTTTGGGGATTTATCTTCATTGGAAACAGTGAATCTTCTTCCTCTGGGTTAATGTCAACTCCTAGACCCACTTGCGCCAAACTTCTCTTATGCATCAGGATCAATTGTGCAGAGAATAACACTTTACAATGTAGTGCAGGCACGTTGGGATTAGGGGCCGTTAATGGGTGCACCAATGAAAAATCTTCAGATAGGATCACTCGTAGTTGTGGTATAAGATGTCATTTACTAAGGACCTCAGTTCTTGTCAACCATTTGCCTCTTGTTTTTTGGTTCAAGTTCTTTATAATGCACATTTTGTTATCAATAGTCTTGTCCTCCCTTGGTGACTCTGGTATTTCTACCACCAGGGGTGAACATTCCTTAAGTCCCGTCTTTTTTCTCCTTCACGGAGTGGAGTATGTATTTTTTTTTGTTAACGGGGCATTGCGAGGAATCAGAGTCTTGGTTTTCACTACTTAAAGTTGTAGTTTCATTGGACTTTTCCGGTAATATCCAGCTATTAAGTGTCCCGGGTCCTCTTGCCTGACATTTTTTGGCTCAACGTTCTTTTTTGCACAATGTTCTCGATTTTATTTGAGGAATGGCTGTTGCCGGTAAATGGGAGGCAACTTGCACCGTTACTTTCTTGGTGACAATCTGTTTGGCCATGTGCCGGTGCTTCCTGGAGAAAAAGATGGTTATATTTTCAATAGGTTCAGGATTTACCTCTCCATTTGATGTCAGTTCTTGGCACTCCTGCTCAGTCACTAGTGATTTATTTTCTGACTCCTCTTTCTCTTGTATTAACCTTGGATCTGGCAAATTAAGATGGAGAACAATATTTACATGAATTCTCCCATGAAGTTTCAAGAGGATTTATAGTGCAAATTGTAGAGACGACATGGAAGCCTGCAAATCAACTATTGCTGTAGCATTAGACAGGGACTCATTGCTTGGTTTAGACTCATCAAGGCGTCCCGCATCTTCGATGTCAATTAACAGATTAGGTGACTCCGACAGCTGTCCAGACTCAGGAGCTATCGGCGAGCCGTTTGCTGGATGCAGTACCTGCGCTTCCACAATGACTGTACAGGCAATCTGTGATGTATCCTCACTGAGTACAGATGCCATGGATCTCTGTATTGAGAGATATAGGTCGAGTAGGGAGGTGTTGTCTATGTCCCCATAGTTTGAATTGCCCTTTGACTGACTTCCATTAACTAGAGGAATTAATGCCTCTTCATTAGCAGTGTTACTTTTAGTTTTCGGTGTAGTTTTTTTAAGTAATGCTGGTATAGTCCCCCTACAATTCGATGCAGTTGTTAAATTTACAGCATTGCTCTTAGATGTAAGCACTGTGCTCTCCTTTTCCACGTTACCACTCCTCAGGTTGTAACGTGGTTTAGCTGCTTTGGTTTTCAGCTGCATGTCAGTGCTTGACGAGAAGACGATACACTGATTACGAAGTGCGCGCCAGGGGGCAAGAGTTTTTAGCGTTCTCCGAACAATATAGACCAGAATGATTGTTTCAATATTTAAAGTATGTCACAGGAGGACTCAAAGCGTGGCAGGATCAAAGAGGATTTCCCTCCACAGTCTCCCGCTTGCTTGAGTAGACAGGCAGTATTTTCTGCTTGCCGTTCGTTTCTGCAGTGCCTGTCTTCCTTAATGGGTCCACGTTCTCAGAAGATTAAGTAAGGCTCCTGCCCTCTCCTGCCCACAAGTGACCACAGAGGACCACTTAAACACCACTTCGACCCGTGCGCGCTCCACGCTCGAATGGGGTTAATATGGAGTTAGTCAGTATCCACAGCAGCAGGCTCCTCCTCGACAATGCAACAGTAGAAACACTTGAGAAAATCCGTAGTGAACCACAGAGGACCACTTAAACACCACTTCACCCAACCCCCACTAGTTGTTATATGCATACTTTTTCTCTTCCATTACACCAGCAGGCCTTTGAGAGTTTAAAACCAAAAAACTTTGACCGTAATTAGCACCTTCCCCATTCCCATTAAGCCCTATGGGGCAAAAATGGGAATGGGGAAGGGCAATGGATGAAGGGGGAATTACCGCCCCGCCAACCTTGTAATAGGGCGGTAATTCCCCTTTCCTCCAAGGCGGTGCCAGTAATTTACCGGCATGGACCAAGGTGCTAATAGCACCTTGGTCCACCGCCTACCGTGTAATGAGGCCCATAGTCTCCAACACTGGAATGGTATGGTAAGTGACTTCTTTATCCCCCACCACTCTATGTTTTGTCCGTTGTAAGGTAACATTTCCATGAAATTCCCTGCTAAAAATAAATAAGGCTGATTCTTTTCCAAATCAAGAATATACAAATGTATTACAAGAACACGAGCTATGGAGGAAACTAGTAAATGTAGTGATGGACCTTTATTGTATTTTGACTAGTGTGGTTTTGCATATATGGAATACTAAACATATTGTGCAACATTAGTGTAATCACAAAATATATGCACTACACTTCATCCTACAGCTAAATTTCCATACTTTCAGTGAGGTTCTCCCTTACTTAATGGTCTTACATGAACTCATATACCAAAGAGAGATACATTTTGCGACTAATAGGTAGTACTAAAGAGCACAAAAGGAGTTTAAAATACAGCAAAAAAAAAAAATGATCATATGTGACAGGATGATAAATGTCATATTTCAGATACCTTCAGGTATTCGCCATACGTTTTTTTGATTAAATAAAAGAAAATGGTGCTATTACCACTATATATTAAAACATGGATTTTTCAATTGACACATTATTTCATTACACACAGAAGTGACTCAAACCATCACCCCCATAAAGGGATTCATTTTAAAGCAACAACTCCCACAATTTATATAGGTTTTCTGACAAGACGTATAAAAAGGTTTTAACTAAATGTATGTTTGTTATATATGCACGCTTGTTGTTCAAATAACTGACACCAATAAATAAAATACTATAACACAACACTACATATGGCAGAATCCATTTAAAGGATTTAATTGTGCAAATAAAAAATGAAAACAACATCACTTTCTAATAATATACACTTTCACACAACTACATGCATAAACGGTCGTCACTAACACCATATATGTTAGTCTAATGTATTCTCGTTTTCCTGCCAAATTAAAAATGTATCATCAATATGTCACAGCTATTTAAATACATGGCTCGCATCACCTCCTGATCTAGTGCTAATATTATTTTGAAAAAAGGTTGCAAGGGAAGGAGTGCATTTCACACCCATGGACACTTCCTTCGTTTGTTTATAGAACTCTCCACTAAATTGAAAAACGTTGTCTTGTCCTGTCAAGTCTAAAAATAATCCAGTATTGTGAATAGTAAAACACTGGTGTAGAGGAAACAAAGACTTAGATTGATCTCTTTGGTAGTGAATGATCAGAGGAAGGCTACTGAGATGAAGTATCCAGGGTCACACACCAGTAATTTCCTTTCCATATAACACTGTTGCAGAATATGCATAATATCTTTTACATTAGATGGAATGTTTAGAATCAAAATTATGATCAATATATTCAGAGACTGACTCCTTTACTGACCCTATCCCACTCACTTTTATTCTCAATAGGGCTCCCTTTGTTTATGTCTAATGTATGTTTGGCAGAACATTCTTTGTAGGCCTAGGTTGGCATCTGAATTTAAAAAAAGCCACCTTCTTCTAATGCTACTCAACAGTCTTGTGTTGAGTGATCCAATTTATCCCGAATTCGTTTTTGTGTCAGACTACGTTATGTTCTGGGCTTAGTGAACATTCTGGCATTTGTAAGTGTAAAGCGGCTTACTGTATATAGTCCTCACTGTTAATCAGGGCTAAATTTCCCCCTTGAATGGCAATTTGAGGCAAACATTGAATCTCTGCACAGTAGGTGCAGTGCATTTCTTTCTAGGTAACTAGGTTTCATAGGTATGTAAAGTTGCTTGACTATCAATGGGTCTTGAGATTTGTAAAAATCTGACTATACGCAATCTAAACATTTTCAGTAGAGAGTTCAGGGACAGATGTAGAATTCTTTTTCATGGTAGCTTGAATCACTTTTTGTGATCAATATTTAGCTAATTTAAAATTGATTATGATATGATATTTTATTTGTATCGCGCTCGTACACAAGTGATTCAGAGCGTGACAAGGCAAGGGAGGGGAACAAGGGAGAACAAAAACAATCTTACTAGGCCAGTGACATTGAGGATGTGCAAGTGCATGGGAAAGGGAAAGGGAAAAGTGCATGGAAGGGAGAGAGTGAAAAGTGGTAGTGCAGCCAGCAAGTGCCAAGGGCTGTGTTACCGGCAGCAGAACTGGATTAGTCTGATAGGTGCAGAAAAAGAAGAAGAAAATGGCGGGGGGACTGTATGGGTACAGATACAGTCCCCAAGTGCAAGTGGTGGCCAAGAGGCAGTGCAGGAGGGTGGCAGGGTGAACAGGTACCTGGGCCCAGGGGAACAGAGGGTGGCCGGGTGCACAGTGCCAAGAAAGAGCAGATCAGCAGGTGAGAGGGGGAGCAAAGGCAGAAACAAAGAGGAAGGTCTTGAGGTGCTTCCGGAACTAGAGGTGTTTCTCCTCAATTTTTAGAGTGTCAGGGAGGCTGCCCCAGAGGGAGGCCCCAGCTGAAGATGGAGCTCTACCACCAGCTCGTTTCTTTGAAAAACGACTGACCCTGAGGGAGTTGGATGTAGAGGATTGAAGAGCTCGAGAGGGGAGGTATTTGTAGAGGAGCTATCGCTGAAGGTATTTTGGACTCTGGCCCCAGAAAGCCTTGTGGACAATGCAGAGGGTTTTGAATTTAATCCTTGCATCCACTGTGAGCCAATGGAGAGATTTCAGAGCTGGAGAGATACAATCCCAGGGCTTGAGGCCAAGGAAAAGTCTTGCAGTCTGTTAGGGTGAATTCTCATCTATGGCTAATTTCCCTCACCTAGTGAGTCCCCCAGCAGCTTTGAAGGACTTCTGGAGTTTAGTTTTTCCACTTGGTAAGAGTGAGAGCTTTTTCCCCCACTCTTACCTGTGTTTTGCTATGTGTTTCTACCTGTTTTTGTGATTGTGGACTCTGAAGTACACGACTTCAGTAGCCCCCTCCTTTTTGTGTGTCACACAGCACCTTCAATGCAGTGGTACAGGGATGTCTTTAAGACTTCCCTGAACCCCATTTCTGAGGCGACTGCTGTCCCTCAGAAAAGGGTAAAGTTATCATTAACTTTACTTAGTCAATCTACCACAGATCCAAAACACCCCATCTTCCATGGAGTACTGGAAAGGGTTAATTTGTATCCCTTTTTATCTGTACCTCTTAGAGCATTGTTTCGCTCTTTTAACATTTAGACTTGGCTGGTGGCAGTGGTATCTACCCTAAGTTTTCTACCGCGATTATTAGATAAACGTGGTACTGTTCTTGGCTATTATATTAGCCTTGAACATAAACCCGCTTAACCAAAATGTCTTTCTTTTGGCTCCGGTTGGGTTTATTCGCCATTTCTTTTTGTCAAAGTTCTTCTTGTGTCTTACTTTGCGCGGCAAACTAGGTTTTCCTTCTTTGTTCACTGTCTTTTGGCGGGCTTCTGCTCAGAAGCCCTCCTCAAGGCGCCTGTGTGTCTAGGTCGGCTGAACGTGAGGGAGGGGTGTAGTCACCCCCTGCACATGGTATCCTAGGACACCCAAGTCGCACTTTGTCATGATTGGCCAGGGTAGTTGTCCGGGCTGGACAACCCCCCTGCTGGAAGATTGACAGTGAGGCTGTGTGAATGGGGGTTTCTCGCATAAAAGGCAGGTCTCTTGGGCTAAACGTCAGAGAGTCACCACTGGAACTACAAGGAACCGAAGAGAAGCGGAGAAAACAACGGCTGCTGCAACTACACTGTCCCAGTGAAGCCCTGCTGCAGTCCTGAGCTATCTTCCCTTCAACGACTCAGAGAAGATCCAGTCTGGAGTCTTCTTCCCTTGAGCTTGGTGGGGATAACCAGCTCATCTTCCACAGCCAGAGGATCCTCTTCCTTGGTCAAAATCGCTGCACGCTGCTGTAGTGGTCCGGATAGCCACCTGAAGAGCCTCTCCTGTTTTTAAGGAGCGCACCTTTTATTCTTCCTCGCTGCTGCCGGCTTCATCCCTGTGTGGTCCAGACCCCCTTCAGACGTCCTCCTTCACAACGAAGCTCCAGGAATCGTGGGTCTGCGGGAAACCAACAGGAACAACTGCCAGGGCACCAGCTGCCCCATTGGAACAAGGTACTGTGTTCTACTTGAGGAAACTGGGTGAATCCCTTTTCTTCCTTTCCAAGGCTTGCCCTTGTCTTCCCTCCTTCTTATAACTTTTGCTTCCGAACATTGACAATATCGAAGTACTTTTGGCTACGTTGAATCGTGAACTGTCTGACTGTGTGATCTTCGGCAACAGGCCCTGGTGTCTTTCAACCCTGGCTCTGGCCCTTTGACTTTTGAACTACTGTCTCTGAGTGATTCTTGATTCTGCCTGCCTAACCAAAATATTGCCTGTGATTTTTGCCTCCAACTCCCTCTGGGTATCTCAGGTGCTAAGTGTGTTTTTGCCCCGGTAGCATTTCATGTCACGGATACGCGTTTATTTAGTAGACCGAACTGTCAAAAAGAGATCGCAATCGTATTTGGGGTAACGTGTTTTGTTCGTAACACCGGTTCATTCAAACACAGGGTACTTACCTTGAGACTTACTGTACAAAGTGAATTGGTTAGTTGTAGTATATTTAACGTGTGGTTTTCATTTGAGTTTAATAGAAGTGTGTTTATAACGAATGGTTTAAAAATAAATGTACTTATATTTTTTACCTGAAACCTTGAGTCAGTGTTTGCTTGAGTCACCGTAATTGTGGTCCCTTTGTGTAATCTCTGCTACTGCTCATATACTCTTGAAATAAGCCTGGCTGCTCCGCCACTGCTACCACTCTGACATAGTAGTACAGGCTTGTACCAAAGGTAAAACTTGTATTGCCACCTGTAGTCTTAATTGTGTGTAGTGGTCCCTAAGGGCACTGCACAGGATTCTGCCTAACTCTGGTGTACAGCGGTGAGGATTTGGAAGTAGAGCGATTACACTTAGAGTGCTGCTGTTGTTTGGGTTCAACTAACCATAAGGCTAACACCACTTATTCTATTTAACTAAGAAATCATGTCAAATATGGAAAACTACACTGAAGAGAGTCTTTTACTCTATACTGATGAGGTTCTGAGAACCATGTGATAAGAATATCTCTGGTAAAGGAAAGAAATCTGAACTGGTTGCAAAGTTAATGGGAAAAAGTCTGGAGAGTGGGTCAGAAGGACCTGCCACTCCAGCAAATGTGGATTTTGATGTTTCTGATTCTGAGAGTGTTAATTGTGAAGAAGTAGATGAGTCCTTGCTAGGAAACCCTTCAACTCCCCTGCCTGCTCAGAATGCACAACCTCTGTCCACAGGGACCCCCACAGGTCCTACACTTACTCCTGTATTTATTGCACTTGAGAAAATGAGACTTGAATTGGAAGTGAAACGTATTGATGCGCAAACTGCCATGAAACATCAAGAGTTAAGGCTCAGAGAAATGGAGCTGAACCATGAACTAGAAATGAAGAAATTGTCTCTAGAAAATGCTTCTCTCCCAGAGTCTTCTAGGTCTTCCAGCCCTAAGATACCCAGTATGCAAAAGGAAATTATTGGTATGTATGAGACTAAACTTGATATTTTTGATTGGTTAGCAATGTTTGAGTACAATCATGGGATTCAAGGTATCTCAGGGAATCAGTTGATTCCTTGGCTTTTCTCTAGGCTCCCCCCTGTTTCAAGTGATGCTGTAATGGAGTTGGGGGAGCAGGATAAACAGGATTATGAGTGTGTGAAACTAGCATTAATAGCTAGTTTTGGGAAGACCCCTTCCCAGTATCATAAGAGGTTTAGAACCCTCAAAAAGCATGATGGTACCCCTTGGGCTACCTGGGTGTGTGAATGTTTGAAAAACTTAGATGGTTGGGTTAAGGGTTACAAAGTAAACACTTATGAAGGTTTGAGGAATCTTGTAATGTTGGAGTCTTTTTTTGATGTCTGCTCTCCTGAGCTTAGACAGCACTTGGCTGATTCAAAGGAGATAGAACCTAAGAAGCTAGCTAAGGCTGCTGACTTGTGGGTTGCCAACCGGGCCACTCACAAGGATTCTGGGGCTACTCAGAAGAAGGATGAGGGGAAGCAGCCAAAGAAAGACAACAAAGAGAATTCCAATAATTCCAATCCAAAAGAGGGCTCCAAACATAACCAGGGTAAGCCACAAGGTAAACCGAATCAGGCTAGTATACCACCTGGTTCCACACCAGATGGAGGCCAGGGCAAAGCCCCATTCTAGAGAGCATTTGGAAAATGCTTTGTTTGTGGGTTGCCTGGCCATGTAAAAGGAGATCCCAAGTGTAAGGGTAAACCTTCAGGGATCAGCACTGTCTCCTTAGCCTTCTCCCAGGTGGATGAAGTACCTATGACCAGTGGACACTTTCAGCTACTAGCTGATGAGCCCATGAGAGTCTCAGCTAGTGTTTCTTTAGTGTCCTTGGGTCTTTGGGAACAACAGAACTTAGATGTCTATAACTCAATCCCAGATAATACTAAAGAGTATTTTAAAGATAGTGTTCTTGTGAATGGTCAGGAAACCCCTGCCATAAGAGACACTGGAGCCAGCATAACTGTGGTTGATGAATCTTTTCTCAAAGTGGAGGATGTTGCTAAGGCACCCAAACACTTAACCAAGTTAGCTGGAGGCCCTGTGCAAATGGTTCCCCAGTTACCAGCTCTCATCCAGTGTAATGACATGACTGTCAGAATACCTGTAAGTGTGCAGAATAACATACCTGGGAGGGCCCTGTTTGGCAATGACCTTAAAACTCTTGGAGTTGTGTCCAGCACCCCCAGGCCCCCCAGCAGAAGGAAGCAGGAGCTCACAAGGTCTGCAAGGGAGAGAACCTTAAGAGGCTCTCCTGGTGACATGATAGAGGAAGCTATCACCCCAAGTCTACAGGACTTACTTACTGCCATTGCAGGGCAAGAAAAGACAAAGGGGAAACCTAAGTCTGCCAGCAAGAAAACAGCAAGCACTCCTGTGCCCAGAAGGAGATCTCCAAGACTGTCCAAAGTCACACCTGTGACTCCCACACCAGTTGAGGCTTGTGTGAGGTTCAACCCTGTATGGTCAAACTAGATACTGAGGACTCAGATCTAGAAGAGGATCTTACCTTGGTAGGAGATCTTGACCCTCTTGAACATCCTGAGCTTCAGTCTTTACTGGCAGAAGGTGAACCCAACAGAGAGGATTTCAGTAAGGGACAAAGAGAGTGTCCTACCTTGGAAGGTCTTCGCCAGCAGGCAGCTTCTCAGCTCAATGGGACTGAGCCTGGGAAGTATAGGTTGCACTGGGAAGATGGCGTCTTCTACATTGAACCAACTGAGTCAACCCCTGGAGACTACAAAAGACTTGTAGTACCTCTAGTGAACCGATTCCAGTTTCTGCAGTTAGCCCATGAGGTACCTTTGGCTGGTCACTTAAGTTTTAAGAAGACCAAAGAAAGGCTATCTCTGCACTTCTACTGGTCTAAGATGGGTACAGAAGTAGACAAATTCTGCAGAAGCTGCCACACTTGCCAAACCTCTGGCAAGAGTGGATCCAAGAATGTGGCACCCTTAGTGCCTCTCCCAGTGGTGGGACTTCCTTTTGAGAGGGTGGGGATTGACATTGTTAGTCCTCTCGACCCTCCCACAACTTCAGGCAACAGGTTTATCCTGGTTGTAGTGGACCATGCCACTAGATTTCCTGAAGCCATACCTATGAGGACTGTTACGGCTCCGGCTGTGGCTAAAGCCCTACTTGGTATTTTTACCAGAGTAGGTTTTCCTAAGGAAGTGATATCTGACAGGGGATCAAAATGTATGTCCCACTACATGCAAACCATGAGGAAAACCTGTGGAGACACCTACAAGTTCTCAACTGCCTACCACCCCCAAACCAATGGGCTGGTAGGTAGAGAGGTTTAACAGAACTATGAAGAGCATGATAGGTGCTTTAGAAGAACCACTTAGAAGAAAGTGGGACCTTCTACTGCCATGCCTTCTCTTTGCATATAGAGAAGTCCCTCAGGAGGGAGTAGGATTCAGTCCCTTCAAACTTCTCTATGGCCATCCAGTCTGAGGTCCATTGGCCCTGATTAAGGAGGGGTTGGAGAGTGCTCCTTCCCCCAAGCCAGTCAGAGTGACTGACTATGTGATAGGTCTCCGGAGGAGAATGTCACACATGATGGCAGAGGCAAGTAATAACTTGAAGGCTGGTCAAGCTCTGGTCAAACATTGGCATGACCAGAAGTCTAACATGGTTGAGTTTACTCAAGACCAGCTTGTTCTTGTTATGGTCCCGACAAGGCAGAGGGCCTTGCAGGACAAATGGATAGGACCCTTCAGGGTTGTGGGTAAACTTGGAGAGGTGAACTATCAGGTGGACCTAGGCAATCCTAAGGAGGCTCCCAGAGTCTTTCACACCAACCGTTTAAAGGCTTATGTCTCTAGACCTGGCATAGGAGCTTTGCTTCTAGCTTCTAGCTTCAGCTTAGGTGGAGGAGGAGAGTGAACCTCTGTCTGACCTCCTCAGAGGCTTACCTTTAGATGAGCAAGTGGAAGGAGTTAATCTCTCTTCCAGTCTCACATCTGACCAGCAGGATGAGTGCAAGTTACTGTTAAATCAGTTTGCCTCCCTGTTCTCACTTTCACCAGGCTTGACCCCTTGGGGCCAGTATGACAAACACACTGGTGACTGTTTGCCTGTCAAAAGCAGGGGGTACAGAATATCAGAAAATGTCAGATCCTATATAAGGAATGAGGTCAACAAGATGCTTGAACTCGGGGTAATAGAACCCTCTACTAGCCCATGGTCTAGCCCAGTTGTGCTTGTACCAAAGGCAGGATCCAAGGAGGTGAGATTCTACGTGGACTATAGAGCTCTAAATGCAGTCACCACGACTGATGCCCATCCTTTGCCTAGGACAAATGAGCTGGTGGACAAACTTGGTGCAGCCAAGTACCTCAGCACATTTGACCTAACGTCAGGCTATTGGCAAATAGCCCTGACAGACCATGCCAAGGAGAAAACTGCATTCTCCACCCCAGTTGGCCTCTACCAATTCAAGGTAATGCAATTGGATTAAAGAATGCACCTGCTACATTTTAGAGGATGGTCAATCAAGTTCTGAATGGGATGGAGGACTCCTGCATGGCATGCTTGGATGACATTGCAGTGTTCAGCCCTACATGGAAAGAACATGTTGAACACCTAGGTTATGTATTGCAGGCTCTTGAACAGGCCCATCTGACCATAAAGGCAAGCAAATGTCAAATTGGTCAGAGTTCAGTGGTCTACCTTGGACATGAGATAGGAGGAGGTGAAATAAGGCCATTGCATAGCAAAGTGCAAGCTGTACAAAACTGAGCCACCCCTACTATTCAAACCCAAGTGAGAGCCTTCCTAGATCTCACTGGGTATTACAGGAACTTCATAGAGAACTATGGGACCATAGCTTATCCCTTGAATGCCATCTCCTCTCCCATATTTCCTAAAAAGGTCAGGTGGAATGAGGAGTGCAATCAAGCCTTTGAAGGTCTAAAGAAAGCCCTTTGTCAAGCTCCAGTCCCAAGAGCTCCTGACTATCACCAACCCTTCATTGTACAAACTGAGGCTTCTAATGTAGGTATAGGTGCAGTCCTTAGTCAACTGGATGAGAAAGGTAGGGAACACCCCATTTGTTTCATCAGCAGGAAGTTAAAGGATCCTGAGACAAGGTGGGCAACAATAGAAAGAGAATGCTTTGCTATTGTGTGGGCACTGAAGAGGTTTAGACCATACTTGTATGGATCTACCTTCACTATTCAGACTGACCACCAACCCTTGAGATGGCTGATGCAAATGAAAGGGGAAAACCTAAAATTACTCAGATGGTTAATCTGCCTACAAGGACTTGATTTTTCCATTGAGCACAGAGCAGGAAGTCACCACCAAAATACTGATGGTCTCTCTAGGATGTTTGTAACCGACTAGAGGTATGAGGTCCATCGAGGAGTGGATTAAATCCTCCTGTCCCTTAGTCTGGATGGGGGGCAAGTGTTAGGGAGAATTCTCATCTATGGCTAATTTCCCTCACCTAGTCTGTCCCCCAGCAGCTTTGCTGGACTTCTGGAGTTTATTTTTCCACTTGGTAAGAGTGAGAGCTTTTTCCCCCACTCTTACCTGTGTTTTGCTATGTGTTTCTACCTGTTTTTGTGATTGTGGACTGTGAGGTACACCACTTCAGTAGCCCCCTTATTTTTGTGTGTCACACACCACCTTCAGTGTCATGGCACAGGGTTGTCTTTAAGACTTCCATCAACTCCATTTCTGAGACGACTACCGTCCCCCAGAAAAGGGTAAAGTTACCATTAACTTTACTTAGTCAATCCACCACAGATCCAGTATACCCCATCTTCCATGGAGTACTGGAAAGGGTTAATTCGTATCGCTTTTTATCTGTATCTCCTAGAGCATTGTTTTGCTCTTTTAACATTTAGACTTGGCTAGTGGCAGTGGTATCTACCCTAACTTTTCTACCGCGATTATTAGATAAACATGGTACTGTTCTTGGCTATTATATTAGCTTCGAACATAAACCCGCTTGACCAAATCGTCTTTCTTTTGGCTGCGGTTGGGTTTATTCGCCATTTCTTTCTGTTAAAGTCCTTCTTGTGTTTTACTTTGCTCTGTAAAAAAGGTTTGCCTTCTTTGTTCACTGTCTTTTGGTGGGCTTCTGCTCAGAAGCTCTCCTCAAGGTGCCTTGGTGTCTAGGTGGGCTGAATGTGAGGGAGGGGTGTAACCACCCCCTGCACAGGGTATCCTAGGAAATCCAAGTCGCACTTTGTCATGATTGGCCAAGGTAGTTGTCCGGGCTGGACAATCCCCCTGCTGGGTGATTGACAGCCAGGCTGTGTGAATGGGGGTTTTTCGCATAAAAGGCAGGTCTCTTGGGCTAGAAGTCAGAGAGTCGCCGCTGGAACTACAAGGAACCGAAGAGAAGCGGAGAGAACAACGGCTGCTGCAACTACCCCGTCCCAGTGAAGCCCTACTGCAGTCCTGAGCTATCTTCCCTTCAACGACTTAGAGAAGATCCAGTCCGGAGTCTTCTTCCCTTGAGCTTGGTGGGGATAACCAGCTCATCTTCCACAGCCAGAGGATCCTCTTCCTTGGTCGAAAGCGCTGCACGCTGCTGTAGTGGTCTGGATAGCCAACTGAAGAGCCTCTCCTGTTTTTGAGGAGCGCACCTTTTATTCCTCGTAGCTGCTGCCGGCTTCATCCCTGTGTGGTGCAGACCCCCTTCAGACTTCCTCCTTCACAACGAAGCTCCAGGAATCGTGGGTCTGCAGGAAACCAACAGGAACAACTGCCAGCTGCACCATTGGAACAAGGTACTGTGTTCTACTTGAGGAAACTGGGTGAACCCCTTTTTTTCCTTTCCAAGGCTTGCCCTTGTCTTCCCTCCTTCTTATACCTTTTGCTTCCGAACATTGACAATATCGAAGTACTTTTGACTACGTTGAATCGTGAACTGTCTGACTGTGTGATCTTCGGCAACAGGCCCTGGTGTCTTTCGACCCTGGCTCAGGCCCTTTGACTTTTGAACTCCTGTCTCTGAGTGATTCTTGATTCTGCCTGCCTAACCAAAATATTGCCTGTGATTTTTGCCTCCAACTCCCTCTGGGTATCTCAGGTGCTAAGTGTGTTTTTGCCCCAGTAGCATTTCATGTCACGGATACGCGTTTATTTAGTAGACCGAACTGTCAAAAATTGATCACAATCGTATTCGCGGTAACGTGTTTTGTTCGTAACACCGGTTGATTCAAACACAGGGTACTTACCTTGAGACTTACTGTACAAAGTGAATTGGTTAGTTGTAGTATATTTAACGTGTTGTTTTTATTTGAGTTTAATAGAAGTGTTGTGTTTATAACAAATGGTTTTAAAATAAATGTACTTATATTTTTTACCTGAAACCTTGAGTCAGTGTTTGCTTGAGTCACCGTAATTGTGGTCCCTCAGGCTTGTACCAAAGGTAAAACTTGTATTGCCACCTGTAGTCTTAATTGTGTGTAGTGGTCCCTAAGGGCACTGCACAGGATTCTCCTAACACAGTCCTGTTCGGGATTAGTTGCAGATGGCTGAGAGTAGAGGCAGGTAGATTAAGAAAGAGGCTGTTACAATAGTCCAACCTAGAGAGAACCAGAACTTGGGAGACAGTGAGCATCTGGGGGAAGGAGAGGAAAGGCAGAGTCCCTCTAAGGAGGTGCAGTAGGAAGTTTGACTTTTTAGTGACCTCAGAGATGTGGGCTCTGGTTCTTGATCCTCTTCTTGAGAATAAGTTGGAAATGATCTAAGTCAAACATAGCGTAAGTGAATGTTGCCTTAACACTGTGTTTGGGTAGACTTATACAATTTTTAGTTTGAAAGGCTTGTTTGAGTTTTCTTTCTTCCAAAATGCATAGAGTCCTCAATACATATGTTTTATATCAATCATTTTACTAGGGGCAAACAAAAAACTTTTCTGAAGTACAGTATTATGTGTTTGTGTGAGTTACCTGACTTTATAATCATCCTTTGCCTCTCCTTGCAAACTTCTCCTGTAGCTTGCCCAGAGATCGGGTCACCATTCCATACTTGTTTTCTTTCTGTTTCAAAGAGTGGTAATATGCGTACAATTGCCCTTTACATGTCTCCTATTTGGGGAAGTTCAGCTGGTTGTTGTTGCTAAATCCCTGATTGGTGTTTTGTTGCCCTCATCACTAGGTGAATATTCTGGATTTGAACTCACATGTGAGATCTCTGGTGTACTTTCTTAGTATTTACGTTCATGAAACATAGTATCATATTTGGTCTGAAATGTGAAAACCTGGCCTTCTCAGTAATCTTTTTTAATCTCAAAAGATTGTAACTCTTTTGGGTTTAATTTCGTCTCAATATTCTTTACCCTATATAAAATTGGTGTTTTATTAATTTGGAGTACAGTAAACGTAGAGCATCAATCTCATGTTTTAAGCAGCAATGTCCTTTTCTATTCTTTGTGACATTCCTGGACATGTTATACTAGCATCGTTATACATGAAGGGGGTTTGTCCTGACAGGAAAAAAAGCCAAACAGCTCAATCTCTATTCATATTATTTCAAGGTTGTCTCTGTAGTAAAATAAAGACCAAAAATGATGTGGACAACCTACAGGGAGTGTATATATTTCACAACTAGTAGGGTGTCCTAACAGAAGGTCCTTATTGAATAAATCAGGGAGCTTCTAACTATGTGTTTATCACTCACACATGTCTCTATGTCTTTATATAACTCCCTTGAAATCTAAGGTTTCACATACACTTAACTCAATTAAGTTATGCTTCGGATACCAAATTAGCCGTACATATGGTGCAAACATTGAAAAAAGTGCAACAAACATATTATATATAGTCTATAACCTAAATGAAATGAAGAATCTTACAAATTATTCACATGCACAGATCCTGCAAGTGTGCAACCAAAATCAAATTGACAAATAAAAAAGGCCCTCATTACAACCTTGGCGGTAAGTTTTCAACTTTACTGCCAAGGCGTAATTTACGTTAATGCCATGGTGGATGGCGGAATTACCGCCCCATTACAAGGTGAGTGGGGAGGTAATTCCCCATTCACCAATGGCCCCTTCCCCATTCCCATTTTTGCCCAATAGGGCATAATGGGAATGGGAAAAGGCGCTAATTACGGCACCGTAAATTACGGTGCCGTAATTAGCACTAAGGTGGCTTAGCGCCTTGCATTTTAATGCCTGCAAAAAGCAGGCGTTAAAATGTGAATCAGGCGTTAAGGGTTAACGGCGCCGACGGCGCCGTTAAGCCCTTAAAGCCTGAGTTGTAATGAGGCCCAAAGATTTGATATGTCCCAACAGTTTTGAACAATTCTTCAAAAGGAATGAATCGAACTGAAGCCAATTAATGTCACAGGATACAAAAACATAATAAATGACAACTACATTCCAGTTTCAATTCTGCTGAATCTTTCCAGAATATCCCAATCAGTTCACAAAGGGGAGTCCAAGAACAAATGAACTCCCAGTCTCGGTTCAGCTGAATCAATACCTAGGCTAGGGGTCTACGTATCGCACCAGGAAAAATCCTGATCAGTGCTGCAGACGTACAAGACTTCATCAGAGGGTACGAATGGTCTACGTTTTGGCAGATAGAAATATTTCCCACCTTCCTCAGACCAGTAGTGGATGTGACCCCTGGGGTAAAAAGGAAAACAAAAACTTATGTGTACACAGACAGATTAATGTAGCATATTGTGTTTTAAAGAGGGTCATAGTGACTGGTGGGGCATGCATGGATATGTTAAATCAAAGTCTCGACTCTACCTCTGAAACCAATAAATCACTACGGTCAAACATGGACATCACAAATGGTTAGGCTGCAAAATAGAGTACGGATGACTGCATAGTTTAGCATTATCTGGATCAAATAGGCTGCTACAGTAAAAAGTACTACTAATTAATTGCATAAAGAATGCAAAATTGTGTTCAGCAGGCCCTTTGAGAAGAACAGACAATGGACATTAAATTATAAAAACTCTGCGGGAAGTGCAGACACTGTCTCTTGAACAATATAACTCACTCCCAACACTCTCCCTCCAGCAAGGCCCCCCACATCAAATTATTCGGCCACTGGCTCTCTAATACCCTCAGACCCCTAACCACAACAAAACGGCCCTCTCAAGCTCAGGCCCCACACTCAGATGGTACATCGCCGACCTCAAATTGCTAAAAGCCCTCAAGCACTGTCTGGAACGGACCTGGAGAACCATGCATTCTGCCCAGAACAAAACCCCGCTAGCAAGACTAACAAGGGCCAACAGGTTGGAAATCATAAAAACCAAGAAAGCATTCTATGGGACAGAATCCTGAACTCTCGCAACCCAAGCAAGGAACTACATAAAATAATTTATTAATTCAATTCTCTGGGCTGCTCTAGCCCCCATCCACCCAACTCCCAATCCCTACCACAATATTGCGCTCAAGAAACTCTGCCATCATCTATGAACTAGAAACAAGGCCCCTGCACATTACCCACCTCCCATTTCCCATCCAAACTCCCTCCCGACACAAGCCTTCCCCTCTTTCTCTCCCATCTCACACCAGGACTTCCTCTCGCTCCCAGCACAAAGCTGCCAATCAGGTTCCCCTGATGGCCTTTGCCCACCCACCCTCCTCAAAAGCATCCTATCCTCAACCTGTGCAGGCAGTATCGCACAGTCAATCCTTAACCACTCCTTAATAATGGGAACCTTTCCGGAAACATTAAGAACCTCCTACATCAACCTCTCCTCAAAAAACCAACACTCGACCCACTCGTCCCCGAGAACTACAGGCCCATCTCCAACACCCGCTTTATGGCCAAACTCATTGACCACACAGCATACAAGCAACTCAGCCATTTCAATAAAGCCTCATTAACCCTGCCCAACCTGGCTTCGGGCCCTCTGAGGAAGTGAGTCTTCACTAGTGTCCATTTGTGCCGACCGTAAAAGAACAGCAGATGTGGAAGGATGCGCTGTACTCATTCTCCTTGACCTCTCTGCCGCCTTCAATACCATTGACCACACCATTCTCCTAGACAAGCTACACTGCTTAGGAATCAAAGACACTGCCCTCACTTGGATTTCCTCTTTCATCTGTAATTGCTTGCAAATCATGCACCTACGCATCCTCGGTATATATTCCCATACCTCACCTACCATCACCGTTTTTTTGCCATCTCCATCATCCTCCCCCGTTTATACGATGCAAACTGCCTTTATCTAGGTGCACTGGCATTTCAGCTAAGGAAACTGCAAAGAATCAAAAACCTGGTGGCCCGCCTGCTCATTAGCCTCCCTCCCAGAGAACACATCAGCCCTACACTAAGAGTCCTCCATTGGCTCCCTATTGGTCGACGCACTACCTTTAAAGCCATATGCATCAATCACCATGCCATCCACAACACCGGGCCGGAATTCCTCCAAGACAAAGTCACTTGCTACCACCCCTGAAGGACACTCAGATCTGGCACAGCATCTCTCCTAGTTGCCCTGCTTTAGAACTGCACCAGACTGGGGGAAACCTCCTTCTCTGTCTAAGTGCCTATCATCTGGAACTCTCTGCCCCTGCACATCTGCAACATTGACAATCAATTGACATTCAGAAAGGCCCTCAAAACCTGTCTCTTCTCTTCCTCCTCTTGAAACCTTCTCACACGCTATACTGTCGATACATGCACAGAAACACTGGCCCAAACCCGACAACACACCTATCCACCTAACCTCCTTGTATGCCGGCAGCATTCGCAGTGGCACACCATGGTAAATGTGCCCCCCGCGCCCTACAGACAATCATAAATCACTTCCCCATCCCGCCGGGCCCCTCTCCCACTGCTCAGGCTTTCAATCTAGGGAGACCAGGACCGGCAAGACCAGCCAATCGCATTGGACACAGAAAAACAACATTGAAGATGAATCCCTCCGAATTTAAGGTATGTATACCTTGCACCATGTCTGGGGACATAGGCTGCAGGCACAGCCACCCATCCATGCACTTTAGAATGCAGCTATGGCTATGCAATTCCAGTCTAGCAGCTCACATAGCCATCCACACTGAAACCCCTGACGTACCTCAACACCTCTGTCATTAGTGTACAGTGACAACCTACGAAAAACGGTTCTATGTGTTAAAATCGTGGGAAAAATGGCAGTTTACACCACAAATTGCGGCAATAAGGCTGTAGTTTTGCAGCCGTAATCCATGAAAAGGATGCAGGGGACACCCCCCCAACCTCTGCTCCCCTTAAATGGTATAATGGAGTATACCTTTACCGGGTCAAACCACAGCATTTATGCCAGGATTTTTTGTAAAGGCGACATTTTTGCCGCAATTTTATTACTGCATACCCAAAAAACCTTGATCTTGCTGGGCACACATCGAATCTCTGGCACTAGCACTCTACCCTAAACCACCAACAGCACCAGCCCACATGCCTGACCTCCAGGATGTTTATGGGAGTTTAGCCAGGCCACCTAAGTTCTAACCTGGCAACATGCACACACTCATCTTATAAATCAGCTCTTAGAATCTCCCACAAATGGACTACGGTCCCCAAGGGCATTCCAACCGCAAAGCGCATTTAGGCCATACAAATGGGGAAAGGACGCTATATAAATGATGAATACAATATAATACAATATAGCAAGATTCCAGGGAAGTGTCTACACTGTCACGTGCTGTGAAGTTCAGGCATTTCATAAAAAAGAATGGCAGATCTGCTGAGACATGCCAGGACTAATTAATAAGTGGCGTAATGGGTTCCCAAAGTGTATTTCACTAGGTGAAACTATTATAGTAACATGGCCCACCAATCTTTATTTCAGTATAATCGCCCGCCTCCGCGTTCCCATAACTTTTCTGATGTTGAATTACCAGCGTTTTCTTTTTTCCATTTCAAGCAGTGGGCTATAAAGAGCAACCTGCACCAGTGATGCTGATGCTATCCATTTATCCAGTGCTGCCACCTACAGCTCTCTTCTGCTGCTATGCCCCAATGGTTAGCCCCCATGTATTTGTCATTCCCTTTAGTTGTTTATTTATTTATTTGCTAGTGGAAAGGCCTGTTTACACGGGCTAATATGAGTAAAGGAAGACATTTTCAGGGAGTAAATATATTGGGTGGTGTACTTTAATGTAATTCATGTTAATAGAAAAAGAAAATGTGCAAAGGATCTTGCTCCTTTTACGTGGAGGATTAGTAACCTCAAACAAAATCTCACAGAATCCATTGAAAGTTCACCATAGTACATACGCCCAAGTGTTGCATCTGCTCTTCATTGCCTTGCACTCCAACTAGGTTTTGGACTCAAGTATATAATGTTGAGGGATGTCTGAGTAATACAATTCACGCGCAGCATGATTCGAAGTAGGCATGAGATCATACAATAAAATTGAAGTCAAATAAATTTTAAAACGTACATGAAGAACCTTATTGATATAACATACCAAGAAATATTTCTATAAATAATTACATAATACATAAGTTCATTTAAAAAAGTATTTTATTTTGTTAAATAAATCGTGCTTAATCAAATAAATTTCTGTTTATATGTTTTTTTAAATTTTTATATTTTCTTAGTGTATGCAACTTGAAGTATGCTGTTAAATTGTTATCCCTGCCTCTGTCCTTTTCTGCAATTAATCGTATGTTATCATTGCTGAAATCCACATTGGTTTGCCTGGATGATGAACTAAAAGTCTTATTGTTGAATGCTTAAGGCAACAGCTTCCTCTAGCGGTGCAAACATGAAATACACATTTTGTTCACCTGGAAGATGAACCTGAAGTCTTATTGTTGTATAAGTAAGGAAACACCTCCCACTAGTGGTGATAACAGGTTAAGCGGGCAGGACGACTTCGGACAACCATACTTCAGGCTTTTTATTACATACTATGATAACATTTTGGTAACGCCCAAACCCAACGGTATGGGCCTGATCACGACTTTGGCGGTAACGCCGGCGGTATTACCACCCGTGGTATTAGCCCTACCGCCGAACTCCCCGGCGCTAATATCGCTGGATCACGAGTTCGGCGGTAATGTAATTCCCCATTCTCCATTGAGCCCCATCAGGAATGCCCCATTCCCCATTGGGCTCAATGGGGAAAATTTGCACTCTTACCGCCGGCGGATTTCCCACCGACGGTAATTGCACGAATTTTCGGCAGATTTCCCCCCAGCTCAAAGCTAGGGCGAAATCCGCCGAAGTCCTGATTTGGCGGACCCTTAAATCCGGCGGTAATAGAGTGACCACCGGATTTAAGGGTTACCGCCAAATTCGTGATCAGGCTGTCTCTGAAAGATATGATGTTAGAATGCCACCAATAACTCAAATTCTTTGGGTAGCTCGATAGATTTCTTCCAGGTGAGAGCACAGTGGTAGACTGAGGTCCCATGTACATGTGCATGAAGTGTTCTCCAAAGTGGGATAATATTTGCAAGACTACAATAGCATGTCTTTTTATTTAAGAGAAGCTCCCAAAAAGGTTTATAAAGCAATGGGAGAGAAGGGGCAACTGGTAATCTTCTAGATCCTTAAAGATGACCATAATCATGTATGCCCCAACTCAAGAATAATGGTGAGTCCTATTCTGCAATTGGCCAGCAGGGTAAAGGAACATTATTATATCCGGGGCTGCCGTTCATTGTTGGTCTGCTTCTCTGAGAGACATAGATACTTTATAGACCACAGCATATATTTGTATAACCTTGATTAGTCAGTAGTGCATTTATATGGCTTCATAGAGTATTTTCACCAAAGCACTTCACATATAATTTTAAAATATATTGTAAACAAACACGGTTACAGAAATATGGCAAAGTAGATGCAGGTGCACAATTCGATGAATTCTGTGATAAAGGAAGAGGGATGTCTGTGCATAGGGGGATAGGCCTTCCAGAGTTGAGGAATAACAAAGAAAATGAGCAAACATTTGACTGGCACAGGGAGAGGGTGAGGAACAGTTAACATATCATGAGACGTAGAATGAAGAGAGGGAGAGTCACAGGAGAGGATAGCTGGAGGGACGCAAGACAATGCACACATTTAAATATAATGCAAAGCTAGACAAATCAAAAATCAGAAAATCAGAGCTTAGAAAGGAAGAAGAAGTGGAGCCAATGAAGAGTAGCGAGGCAGGGAGAGATATGATTTTGCTGGGAGCAGGAAGAGTAGGAAAAGTGAGAAAATGATTAATTTACAGACCAAAAGTTTACAGACGAAATGTGAGTAGAGCAAGTAAACGAGGGATCAAAGATAACACTGTTGTTTAGGGCAGAAGGAGAGAGGGGAATAAGAGTGTGAGTTTAGTGGGGGGTGAGCAGAACTGGTAGACTGATGTAGCAAGAACGGGCAGGAAAAAAACGGGTTTCAATTTTAGATAAAGGAATAAATTAATGTAATGGGTGGTAAATCATTCAGTAATTCACACAGAAGGACAGTGAGAGATTGTTTTTTGAAGGTGATCAGAAAAGGAAGGAAAGGTTTGGGAGTCATCTGCATAGAAATGACAACTCAAACCATAGAAGAGCGGGGAATGGAATAGAGCAAAACTGAAAAAAGGGACAAACCCAAAAGGCTAAAACGAGATGCCAGTTCTAGTGCGAGCAGAAGTGAGGAAATTAGTCACGTGTAGCAGAGCTGATTTAGTGCAGTGGACAGGGCCGAAACCATGATGTGGCAGGGGAAAAAGAACATTAGAATCATTGTTTCAAGAGAGTTGAGTATATGCAGTGCCTGCAAGGAGTTTAGAGAGAAAAAGAAGATATGTTACAGGGCAGTAGGGAGCGAGAGATGTTTTGTGAGAATGGGCCAGCAAGAAATCTGCTTAAACGATAGAGGGAATGCACTAGAGAAGAATGAAGAACTAAAAGAGACACTAGAGAAGAAAGAAGAACTAAAAGGAGACCAGCAGTAAGGAAGAAGGTGTGGGAAAGCTAAGCGAATACCTGCTGATGGTCAAATTATGAATATTATGGGGAGCAGCAGTGGGATTGGTCCACTTGGATCGAACAGCAAAAATCCTAAGGGCCCGATTCATGGAATTTTTTGCACAGTTCAAAGTGACTTTGCACTCCTGAAAAGTGACTTTGTACTGCTGACACAAACTCTGATTCATGCAACTGTCCAGTGTATTTTTGCAATGCAAAGTGAGTTTGAACTGACTTTGCACTGGCTTTGCACTTTGCACAGTTTCATGTATCATGGTTTGTGTTGGCAGTGCAAAGTCACTTTTCAGCAGTGCAAAATCCAGTGGTCGAAATGGGTGGGAGCGCTCGGGAACGGTGCTCCTCTACTTTTTTTGATAAGCGTTACTGTTCCTATACTTTTATTTTAAAAAGAAACCGTTCCGGAATGGTTTCGTTTTTAATATCAAAGTGTAAGAGGTTGAAACTTACACTCCAGTGCACTGCACTGAATGTTCCCTAAAACAGCAGGCGGATTTGTTTGGGGGATTTGTATTGTGCTTGGGAGGGGGCGTGGCGATGGGGTTTGTGGGTTCTCGGACAGGTCAGCAGAGAACAAAGCTCCACTACTTCTTTTCGTTCACTTAGAACACTGGCAAAATCACTGTGAACCGTGCAACAAATTCCATGAATCGGGCCCTGAGTCGATTCACAGCCCTGAGCGCCACAGCACATCATTTGTGCTGTGTGATGTGCAGTTTTACACCCAACGGAAATGCAGGTGGTTCCCTTGTGGAATATGAACCGTGCTGATGCATTTAGGATCGAAGCTCCTCCTTCATACTCAAGCTCCTCCAGACCACATACAAAAACACTAGTGGCCCAGTAAGGTGCAAATCTACGCCACATGCAGACCCCAGGAGCAATTCAAGTGATTTCTCTTCAGAGGGGCCAGTCTATTGAACGGAGGGGGGCAAGGGGATAGCAAAGCTTCAATCCTGTTTCGATATGCGTCCTGCTGCTTCTAGAAGAAAGGGAAGGACAGCACTGGCTCTAAGGAATTGACTCAGCCAATGCTTGAAGGCTATGCACCAGTCCATGTACTGGCGTCTGTGTGACTTTGTTGTCGAACTGGACAAAATGTACCTAAACAAAAAGGTGCTCCTTTATTTATTATTTAATTGAACGTGGCACATAGATGTTCTTAAGACAGTTTCTAAAAATGTATTTGCCTATAATCGCCCATGTGCTATATCCTAAAGAAATGTTACCTTATTGGTGATCCCTGTGTACTTTGCTTTTCCAAATATAAAAATTGTCGCATACATTTGAATGCCATACCTCATGCCTCAAAACACTGCATAAATGTGCTTTTTCACCTTACAGATAACCCTTCAACGACCTTTGCCTCCACCCAAAATGAGCCTCTCTTGAATGAAATTGTCAATGACACAAAGACTCCAGTCAAGGTGAGTGTATTCCATTCCTGTGCGTGTAGTTCATGGTCAACTTTTTTCACGTTCTTAAAGCAACATTTGACTGCCAGATGCCTGCACGTCGAGTCAATAGTGTTTTCCACTCATGATGCATGTTTGGTCAATTGACGTTGTGTACTGCACATGTAGTCAATAAGGTTATTAGCGCATACTCAGTGCATTCAAAAAAACATTTTCAACATATTCGAGAATATTTCAGAGAAGTACATTTAGGAAAATAGAAAATATACCTTTAAAAACAAGCCTAAGAAGATACAAATATGATATGATATATGATAAGTCATTTATAACGCGCCTGTGCAAGTGTTTCTAGGCGCGATAAGCCAAGGGAGGGAGGAGAGAGGAAGGACAAGACAAACGATCTTAATAGGCCTTGTGTCATTCAGATCTTGCAATTGTAGGGGAATGGAAGGGGGAATGCAATCGGGCAGCAAAGCCATGCGTGAGTGAGTGGCCAGTGCTGGGGAGAGGGAAGGGGGGAGTGCAATCAGGGCAGCATTGCTCTGAGTAAGTGCAGCCAGGGCAGCGCGGCTCTGGATATGTGTAAGGAGGCAGAGGACTGTAGGGAATACATTTACAGTCCCCTAAAAGTGTGGTAGGCCCAGAGGCAGTGCAGGGGAGACTTTGAGGATAGACAACCAGTCGTCACAGCAGACAGGTAGGTCAGCAAGGGTGGGAGAGAGAGAAAGCAGAGGAGAAAAGGAAGGTCTTGTGTTGCTTTCGGAACTTCTGGTGAGCAGGTTCAATTTCGAGAGGGGCCCGGAGGCCGTTCTAGAGGGAGGCTCCTGCAGAGGAGAGAGATATACCACCCACTCTCTGCCTAGAGAGGCATCTGACCCTCAGAGAGTTGGAGGTAGCTGAGCGAAGGGCCCAAGAAGGAATGTATTTTGTAAGAGAGAGGTGGATGTAGTGCATGCCCCAGAAAGCCCAGTGGATGATGCAGAGGTTCTTGAACTTGATCCTTGCAGCCACCGAGAGCCAGATAGGGAAGATTTCAGGCTGGAGAGATACAATCCCTGGGCTTGAGGCCAAGGATACGTCTTGCAGTCCTGTTCTAGATTAGTTTCAGGGGATGGAGTAAAGGAAAGCAGATTTAGAAAGAGGCTGTTGCAGTAGTCCAGCCTAAAGAGAATCAGGACTCTGGTGACAGTGAACCTCTGTGGGAAAGTGAGAAAAGGAAGAATACCTCTGAGGAGGTGCAGCTGATAGTGGGCCTTCTTAGCAAGGTCCATGATGTGAGGAGAGAAGGAGAAAGTGGAGTTGAAGATGACACTAAGGTTTTTTGTCTGACAGGAAAGCAGAGGAAGAGGGAAAAAGAAGGGCAGCCAGAGTGAGGGAGGGAAAGCGGGAGCAGGAGTCCCAATGAGAAGGAGCTCCATCTTACTGGCATTAAGGCCGAGATCGTTGGAGGAACACCAATCCTGAATCGTGGATAGACAGTCAGGAATGAGCAAGAGAGGAGAGGAGGCTGAGAGGAGCCTGAAAGAGAGATGAGTGTCATCCGCATAACATTGAAAGTTAGAGTAGAAGGTAGAGATCAGGTGGGTCAAAGGAGTCAAGTATACATTGAAGAGCCAGGGTGAGAAGGTAGAGCCCCAGGGAACACTGCATGTGGAGAGAGATGTGGTGGAGAAAAAGGACCCAATTTGGACCTAGGGGGGTTGGTCCAGGAGGAAGGAGGTCAACCACTCCAGTGCCTGATCCATGATGCCCATGTTCTCATAGAGTCGATTGGTCAGGATGATGTGATTGACCATGTTGAAAGCAGAGGAAAGGTTGAGGAAGATGAGTACAGAAGGAAGGCTGGAGTCAAGATTAGAGAGCAGATCTTCACAGGTGTTCAGGCGAGCAGTTTCCGTGTCTCTAGCTGCTCTGAAGCCAGATTGATGATGGTCAATTGATGAAGACAACCAACAGATTCAGTGTGGAGCGTAAGCTGTGAGATGGCCAGATTTTCCAGGGGTTTGCCCAGGAAAGGAGTGATAGAGATTGGAAATGAGTACATGAGCATGGGTAAGCTAAAACAAATATGTTTATGTTAAAAGGAATATATATATATATATATATATATATATATATATACATATATATATATATATATATATATATATATATATATATTATGTTTGCCATTAAGATCGTAACATACAAAAATACATATTCCAACGGACACAATATCACCTAATACATTAGATACAAATTTGCAAAGGAAGAATCACTTGTAAATTGAAAACCTCATCTAAAAATGTTATCATTGCAAGAATTAAGGGGTACGTTTCCCCCAGTAACAGAGTAGTCCACCATTCCTCTACCGTCAAAGTCTCTGCTTCAATAACATATCTGCCTAGCGCGTTCTCATGAAGGTCAACCCAGTACAGCATAGCAAAATGTGCTTCATTGTTTCATTTGTACCCAACTTTAAGCAAAACCTGCAGGTCGAGTCGTCCATGTCAAGGTACTTGGGCATAGTCAACACCTCCTTCGTGGGGTATAAATTCAAACACAAGCGCATTAATTTATTTTGATGGTAAGGACTCGGGAACTTAGATATTTTGGAGGTATATTAATAGATCTGCGCTTGTTATTAAAATTTAAAGAGAACTTATATTTCTGTCTTTTGTCTTGGGTGTCAATCCAATCCTGGCACCATAATTTAACTTTAACTGCTTCAGGATTTGTTATGAAAGTATCTGATGTGATTCCCAAATCATTCAATCAATTCATGCATTTAGACTTCGAGATCTTCAATAGCCAATGTGTTTCCTTTCTATGCAAAATCTTTAATATTTCAAAAGGATGGGGTGTTTCTGCCATAACGCATTTTCAGAACAAGGAAAGCTTCCTCCAAAGTACCATTGAGTAGAGTGATAACAGACTCAATTCATATCTAATGGAAGAGATTGGAGGCCCCTTGGAAAGCGAAGATCCTTCCTCATAAAGACACCTTCCAATTTCTCCCAAATTTGCCATAGAAGACTGAAACCAGCTTCTGCTCCATAGGTTAAAATTGGAACAACTTTTGGTTCATAAAAAGTTAAGACTGGGAGAATTGTGAATTTGCCATATGTTATATGCAACATCAGACCCCGGGCAGCTAAGCTTTTCAATTTAGATCTTAGGTCCAAAGCCCACAGATTATCGTTCATACTACTGTTTTTACGGACCCCCAAGTACACAATTGAGCTTAAACATTCTAGCCTTTCTTGGCCCACAAACCATTTAAAAGAACACTTATGTTTACCCCTTAGTGAGCTCAAGATAATTATTTGTTTACATTTATCCCCAAATCATTTATTTCCATGTATTCTTGTAATAACTTAAATGTACACTGCAAGCCTATGGAAGTTTGGTCCATAAGGACCGAATCGTCCTCATAGAGCATTCAAGGTATTACGTGTCCATTATTTTTCAGGGAAAACACGTTAAAATTAGACAAACTACTGTGCATATCAGATACGTTTAAATTGAATAGGGCGGGCGCTAGGGTGCATCCCTGATTCAGACCCCTGTGTGTACTGATTTTTTTTTCTATAAGAGGCCTGCTGAGTTTAATGTGACTTGAAATGTAGTAGACGAGTTAAGTGTTTTAATTGCACTTAGCAGATCCATAGGGAAATTCCAGGATACCAGTTTGTTCCATAATCTCCATAATCAGTTTGTTCCATAATCTCATCATTTCGAGCACAAAGCCCTGCTGGAAAATGGCTGCGATGTTAACATAGGAGTGCTAACTCTCTTCAGACCAGCCTCCGCATCCGATTGGATAGCAGCTGTTTAAAGCTACCCAATCAGTAAACAGGCAGGTGAATGCTGGCCACTCACCAAAAGCCCGAACTCAAGGCCCTGTTTGTGCCTGTTCGCGTCTGGGCGCGGAGCACCGGGCCAAGTATCTCCCCTTGCACATACTGTGCAGCCAGGTAAGCGCACTACCTACAAGCCTCATCCCATTCTGCCCATTTTGTCACAGTGCTACACCTTTTCCTTGCCCCACAACCGACTAAGAACTTGTCAACCTCATGGTCACGCCAATACTGCCACCTCCGCTGCTGAGGATACAACCGACTTACACCTCTCCAATGCTCACTTGCTAACTTGCTACATGCATCCCGCTCTAGCGGTCGCGCTGTCCCCACCACGGAGCACAACGCAAAGCTTGTAGCTTCCCTTTTCTGCCATCATTATGCCTCAGAAGACACGCCCTGTTGTATTACATTTGCTGCCTATCATACATTGCCCACTATTCCCTACTGTGTTGTGCCAACCATACATTCACACCCTGTAGTACTCCACCTGCCCAATTGTACCTTGCCCACTATTCAATCTGTCGCTGCCTTAATCTTCTCCTACGGTACACCCCTTGGCCCACGTGTCTATGACCTTACATAATTGCCTATATTATATGCCTATCTGCATAAGCCTGTATTAGGTGGTGTACCTCACCATCCTCTTGCCTACTCAACTGCATGCCTCCAGTATTCCTTGTAAATCAACTGGATCACCTCCTACCAACCCTATGCCATCCTGATTGTCTCAACCAAGCATGACCTCACTAATTATCTGTGCCCTTTCCTGTTAGCCATATGTTAGATGAATTGTCTGCTTTTAGCATTGCCTTATAGATTAACTGTACCACATCTTATTAGCCCTGTGCCAGCTTAATTGACTGCTACTTGCAGGTCTGTGCTAATCAACTGTGCCTTACCCTGCTAGATCTATGCCAGATTAATTGTTTGCTTTTATCTTTGCCTTACAGATTAACCGTGCTGCATCTTATTAGCCTTGTGCCGGCTTAATTGACTGCTACTAGCATGTCCTTTGCCCATCATCTGTGCCCTACCCAGATAACCATAGGCCAGACAAATTGATTGCTCCTAGCATCTCTCTGTAAACTAAATGGGCTGCACCTCGCTAGACCCATGCCAGATTACTTGTCTGCCTTTAAGAACTCGCCTCACACTGCCGGTCACATATGCCTAGCTAACATGACCACATTCAGTTACTCTGCCTTATTTTATTTAAATCTCATAGACTAGGCATCTCACCATCACTAATCCTCACTATCTGCAATTAGCTCATGGCTTTAACGAAAACGCTATATACTACCCATCTGGACTTGGCTAAAACTCAAGTTACATTGAGTATGGCCAAAATACTTCCCAACCCACAGTTTATCAGGCCCTCCTCATTCCTCCCTCAACTGCAGCAGTTGAACACATGTACTAACCTCAGCCCTAACATTGTCACCACAACAAACCCTAATCGGACTTCAAACCCTCTTGACTGCCTCACCAAGACCACTGAGCAGAACAACATTCTAGGCTCCAACCGCCCTAAAATCTCATTAAGAAATGAAAGACGTAGGTACAGGACCAAACTCCATCTTAACCCCCAAAATAAACTCACAGCCACCGGCTCACCCAACACCCAAAAAAAAGCTTAACCCAAACCACACATCAACCAATGGTACTGGTACACCCCAGAACTGAAAGACTTACGCGACAAAAAAAGAAATGCAGAAAGCAAGTGGAGAAAAACTGCTTCAGACAATAATAAACTACACTTTGCAACCCTTGCCTCTGAATACAGAGAAACCACCTTCCTAGCAAAATGTAATGCCTATAACTCCTGCATTGAAAATGCCACCTCTGGCACCAAGGAGTGCTTCTCAATCCTACAGGAACTAGAATCTCCCTCACAGACTCCAGTCCACTGCATTAAAGACCAATCCTTGTGTGAAAACATACAAAAGGCACTCATGGATAAAACATGCTCTCTTCAACTGAAGATCAACCAAAAAAATGAAACTCAACACCCCTTCCCCACCTAGTCTTGAAAAGAAACCTCCAAAATCGTTCCCCAAATTTGAATTATCACTTATTACTATTGAGAAGACGGTCAAAATCATTAAAGGTTTCAAACCGTTGAGATGTCAAGGAGACATCTGTCCAGCAAAACTAATCAAGGACTGTGCAGTCAATCTAGCACCATTTATCACTACGTTGATAAATAACTCTTTCACAACAAATCGAGTACCGGATAACCTGAAGGAAGTATGGGTGCTATCTTTATTAAAAAAAAACTTCAGTAGACCCAAATGTGCCTACCAACTATAGGCCAATTACAAAATTGCCATTTCTTCTAAAAATTCTACATTGAATGGCCTATGTACAAATCCAAACGTATCTTGAATTACACAACTTTCTTGGCCTCCGCCAATCAGGATTCCACCCAGGCCATAGTACGGAAACAACACTGGTCGGTCTTAAAACCCAAATGGACCTAATAAAAGACACAGGTAACCTAGCCATCTTACTCTTATTGGATCTCTCGGTAGCATTTGATCTAGTAAATCACAAGATTCTATGCCGCCACCTGGCTAGCAATGCCCATTTTTCCAAAAATGGCATCAGCTGGATTGAATCGTTCCTTTCAAACTGATCAATCCAAGACTTCTCAACTTCAGCAGCTGCACACCGTACACCACTCTTATGCAGAGTACCACAGGGGTCCTGCGTATCCCCTACCATGTACAACGCATTTGCCAAACCTCTCTTTGATAAACTAGATAATTTGGGTGTCACATACACAAATTATGCCGATGACACCCAAATACTCCTAGCAATCACTGAAGACTATGACATAGACTCCAAAGCCCTCAATGCAATCTACCTCACAATTCAAGACTGGATGGCCAAAAACGAACTCTGTCTAAATGGCAATAAAACTGAGATTTTGATCATAGGTAGCCCAGCAAAACTCAAGAACCTCCCACCAACCTGCCAAACATTTTACATAGATGGAAACAACATTAAAGTGTCCAAAGAAGTCAAGACACTAGGTGTGTACCTTGACTCCTCACTCACCCTTACCCGGCAAGTGAACGTCATCTCTTTGGCCTCTTCGTACACTGAGAAACTCATCACAGCATGTGGACCTTACATCACGGTGGAGAACCGCATCACGTTAGCCAGAGCTCTAATCCTCTCAAGTATAGACTACTGCAATGCCATCTTTGCTGGTACCTCGACTAAAAACATTAAAAAGCTCCCCATTATTCTATCTATCTATCTATCTATCTATCTATCTATCTATCTATCTATCTATCTATCTATCTATCTATCTATCTGAGTTCTTGTATTGCGCCACTAACCCGGAGGCCTCAGGGCACACACCAGAGAGAGAATAACAAACAAAATAGCAACAAACAATCCGAACAAGCAGAGAAGAAAGCAACATCATCCAACAAGCCAAGAAGAAATGTCAGTTGATGTTACAAAGATGGCAATATAGGGATGAGTGTCAAAACAATGTTAAGAGATTACCCATGTCCTACGTCAAATAGGAAAGTTTTTAGATGTTTGTTAAAAGTAGTTAATGAACTGCTTTCAGCCAGATGTTTGGGCATTGAATTCCATAAAGCAGGAGCCCAAACATTAAAACTGGTGCCGCCAATTCTCTTCAATGAGGACAGGGGTTGAACCAAAAGAAATGTTACAATTGGATCGTAACACATGTCCAATGAGTTTCTTTTTAAGCCTGGCAGTAAGGTACGATGGAGCATCGCCCCCAAGGCATTTAAACACAATGGATAGACCCCTGTGCTGCAGCTGCTGTTGAACAGGCAGCCAGTGCAGGCAGTGCTTGGCCTCAAAAACGTGCATGTTACATTTGAGACCATGCACAGCACGCACAGCACTATTCTGGACCACCTGTAAGTACCAATTAGGAGAATGTTACAATAATCCAGTTTACAATTCACGATCGCTGCTGCAATCAAAGCAAGATTTTCCTTTCACAGATAGGACCGTATCTGCCAGAGAAGCTGAATATGAAAAATGGCAAGAAGATTTTAGATGACTAGTCTGTCGATTAAAGGAGAGTTGGGGGTCAAAAAAGACTCCAAGTGTCTTAACAGTCTTTGAGACTTGAATAGTATGTTGACCAATGAAAAAGTTCTCGTATCTTACATCCATTTTCTTGAGCCGTTGCTGAGTGCCCAAAACAAGCAACTCAGTTTTGACATCATTAAGAGCCAGGGAGTTCGTGGCCATCCAATTCTGAAATTTCCATTAAAATGTAATTAATATGCTCCAGGTCTTTACAATATTCACCAGATAGTCTAATGACAATCTGCATATTGTCGGCATGATTGGCAAAGTATATGCCCATAGCCGACAGACGAGCACAGAGAAGTCGGGAGTAGATATTAAAAAGTAGTGGCAAGAGGCACAACCCCTGAGGGACGCCACATGATAGAATAGAGATAACAGAAAAAGCATTGTGCTTGGTTACTCTCATATTCCTGGGACCCAGAAAAGATTTGAAGCAGGCTGTTGCCTCTTTAGTGCATTTACCAATGAGATCAATCTGTCCGCAAAACGTTGGTTATCAACAAGATCAAACGTGGCGGACAGATCCAAAAGCAACAATAACGCTGTGTTGCCTTCATCCACAATGCCAGCAATATGTGATTTTAAATCCAACAATGCAGACTCAGTCCCATAATTAGGTCGAAATCCGGATTGCTGGGCAGCTAATATATCATGTTCTTCAACAAAAGCCTGATACTGAAGGAAAGCAATTTTATCTAATATTTTTATGATGAAGGAAACATTTTTTTTTTTTTTTTTTTTTTTATTTTCATTTAGTTTATACAAACTTTAGAAAATCTTTTTGTATCGAAACTTATGTGTTTCTACAGTATGCAATATCCAATTGCTCCCTCAGCTCTATCCAGGGCTCGAGTTTCCCTTAAAATTTCTCTATTTCTAATTCTTCTCTTCATTTCTCAATGTCACATTTATCGAACCTTTGCACGATGTCACAGTCTCTTAGGGAGTCCTTTCTTAGTGTCTCAAAAATTAGTTCTTTTGTGTACCGATTAAGTAGGAGTTTGGTCCTCCATTTTCACCCACATGATTTCTATTTGTTTCAAGAGCAGTGTGAGTGCCACCACCAATTTTTTGTTATTACTGTAGTGTAGCCATCCCCACCATTCTTCCTCACTATACGTGGAAACTGATTTTCTTTCCGTTGCCAGGTATTTTGTTCTTAATTCCTTAAGTTCGCTGCAGTAAAGTATCAAATGTTTTAGAGATTCTGACTCTATTCGACAGAAACGGCATGTTGTATCTTCCTTTGGCCATTTCCTGTTGTAGATTTGGGCTTCCTTGGTTTCGTATAAATTCAGTCTGAATCGCAAGTATGCTCTCCTTAGGTCTTTACATGGAAACAGTTCAAGGTATTGTGCTAGCTGCGTTCTCCCTTTTGCTTCTCCAGGATGGTTCTTCATGCATTTATGGGAGTTTCTTTTTTCTATTGTTTTGATCCAATCCAGCTCCATTAGTTTTTTTTTCACTCCGTTTGGGTTATTGACAAGCTGTTTCTCGTCTGCTTCTATCTCTTTTAGAATCCTTTTACAGTTTGTTTTCCATTGCTGTAAGATCGAGTGGGCCTGTATATTATTCCGTTCTGTCAAGATTTCGAATTGGGGGACACCATTTTCAATTATTTTCCTGTACAGGTTTAGCATGTTCCATGTGATTTTTGCATCTAGCGTTGCGACACCAACTTCATAGATTACACAAGCGGTCGGGTAACTTTGGGGTATTTGCAGAATCTTTTTCCAAAATTGCCCCTCACATCTTGCCCAGATCTCACTGGAGCACCCAAACATGCATTCTGCACCGAAGGTTAGGGCTGGAATTACCTTACTTTTATAGAAGTTAATCACAGGTTTGTATGAAAATTTTCCGTATTTATTATGGATTACCTGAGCTTGTGCTGTCAGCTGTTTACATTTACTCAGGGTCTTAGCTACCATAGGTTCATCTCGCAAACTTGAGTTGATGTACACCCCTAGGTATCTACTGCATTTTACTTTTTTAAGTATCTCGTTTCCGAGTGACCATTGGAATTGTCGTTTCCTTGATGAGGGACCCTTTAGATTTTCTAGTGTCAAGATCTCGGATTTCTCTGCATTGACCACCAGGCCCATTTTTATTGTGTATTCTTTGAGTGCTGTCAGTTTTCGTTGAAGCCCTATAGGTGTAAGATCTAAGATTACCATATCGTCTGCGTAGAGTAGCCAACTCAGTTTGTTACCGTTTATCGTGGGGGGCATACTTCGAACTTCTTCAAACGCCCTACCTACTTCTGATATGTAAAAATTGAATAAAGTGGCACCCAGTGGACAGCCTTGTTTTATCCCTCTGGCCGTTGGTATTGATTTTGAATGATTCCCTTGATCATCCAATCTGATTTTTACAGATGTTTGTGAATATAATTCTTTTATGGCCAGGATGAGGCTCACTGGACATCCTCGATCTTTCAGTTTTTGCCATAACGTTTCTCTGTCAACCCCATCAAAGGCGTGGGCCAGGTCAATCAAGGCTATATATACTTTCTGGCCAGATCTAATTGCTTCCATTTTTACTAAATTCAATATTAGCAAATTTAGATTGCATCCCACGCCCTTTACAAAGCCGGCTTGTCGGGCATCGATTGCCTTGCTTTCTTTTAGCCATGTGTTCAGTTTCTGTAAAAGCATGGTTGCAAAAACCTTCCCCAGTACGTCTAGTAGGGCTATTGGCCTGTAGTTAATTGGTTTCAGGCGACATCCTTTCTTGAATATCGGCACTATGATACCTTCCTTCCATGATGCAGGGATTCTGACCTCTTTTGTGATGTTTTGGAATAGTCTTTCGCAGAACGCGGCCCATTCGTCGATGTTTTGTTTCAGCATTAAATTTGATAGGCCATCAGGTCCTGCTGCTCTTGAGTCACTACATTTTTTAATGCAGGTTTCTATATCTATGCGTTTAAAGCTTAGATCCCATGATTGTATTTCCGGGAACACCGGTGTTTCTTTTTTAAGTTGTTTCCTGAACAGGGATGTGTAGTGCTTCTCCCATTCACTTTCTGTCACCATGTTCTTTATTATTGCTTTCTGGGGATTTTCTATTTCGTTTAGTAGAGACCAGAATCCTCTGGAATTTCGCTGCCTTAGTGACTTCAGCATGGCTTCCGCGTCGTTTTGCTCTAATTTGGCTCTGTGTGACTTCACCCATGACCTATAGTTGTTTTTTAGCAGACTTGTCTTTTGCTTATAATTCGTGTCATTTGTTTGCTTTATCTTTCTACAGTCTTTCCTTAGACTTCTTTTTTTTTCCGCTATTTCTTTATCGTATACGTGCTTTTTGTATTGTATTTTCTCTGGGTTTTTAACTTTCACCCTGTAGATTTCCATAAATTCACTATACTGTGTTGTTGAGGACTTCATATAGCGTGAATCAGGATTTATGGCCTCCGTAAGTGATTCTATTTCCGTAGCCGTTATTCTCAGCCTTGTTCTTCCTGGTTCCACTTCATATTGTTGGTGCTTCTGTAAGGTTTTCTTGTGAGTGGGTTGGCTCCACATCAGTGAGACAAGGTTGTGGTCGCTCTGTGTCGATTGTATCACTTTCATTGAGGACATTTCTGCAGCGATGTTTTCTGTCACAAAAAAATAATCTATGATTGACCTCTGATTACCTCTCTCCCATGTCGCTACTGCCGGAATATCGCCCAGAGTGTTTCCATTCATCATTATCATAGCGCGATCTTCCATCTCTTCGAGCCACATTATTTCCTTCCTCCTTTCCTTTGTTGATCGTTCTTTTTTCAATTTTGGTTTGGTGGGTATTTCTAGTAATTTCAAGTTCAGGTCTCCACATATCACCATCTTTGCATCCCTCTCTTTTGATTTCACGAGATCAATGGCATCTAACAGGTCGTCCATTAAGTTCTCTTGTTTAGCCTCTTGATGATTCCAGTAAATGTTATAGATATGTATCCTTATGATTTTTTGTGTGTCCTCGTAATCATTAGCCTCGACCTTTGCATATTGTATGTAGTTTGACAGATTCGTGGACTCCTTGATCACGAATCCACTCTTGTGTTTCACTAAAATTAGTTGGCCCGACATGGGTCTTCCCTTTTTTTTTATTATGGCCGGATTCATCGCCACTTCAAAACCTTCTATACACGGGCAGCTGGCTAGCCATGTCTCTTGTAGACATACGATATCGCAACTTCTCAGCACTTCGTTGGCACTGTTGGCTAGATGTGCGAATCCTCTGGTGTTCCAGGTTGCCCATGTTATGGTATTTTTGGCCCTTTGGCATTAGCTTCGTGGTTGATTATTTATGGCTTTTGCTATCCATGCCCATTCTGCTAGTTCTTTTTCTGGTTTGAGTCTGTTTCCGTTCTGAACTTGCTGGGTTAGATCTTCCGTGGCGATTATATTCGGCACTGTTATTTCGATTTTTAGTCCTTTTGGGTCGACTCTCAAATCCGTCATTTTCCTACAATCATCTCCAACTTCTGTGCCTTTCTCCACGCTCCCCAGTCTTTCGTACTGCTCGACCTGGTGCTGTTGATTTTTCTTCTGTGCGCACTGATTTGGGGCTAGTAGATTATCTACCTCATAGATTTGGTATCCAGCTTCTATTATTTGCCTTTCACACATCATGATCAGGACTGTGGTCTTCTTTGAGTCAATATGTAGCAAGGAACTTGCACGCCCATATTCTTTTATCATTTCAACTCTACTTAGTTCAGTACTTCGGATTGCTCGTAATACCGGTATTGTTTGAAACAATTGTAGTATAGTATTCCTGTTTGGCGACGTATCATTCTTATTTTGTTCAATCTTTTCGATCAAGATCCTGAACTTTTGTTGGTCCTCCTTGGCGTTGTGCTTCACCAGGTTATTTAGAGTTCTCGATTCTTCTTTGGTTCTCTCGTTTCTTTCGCTCTTTTCATTCGCTATTTTCATGGGCTTTAGCATTCTGTCTGTTGATGGTTCCACTTCTGTATAGTTTGAGCCCACTTTTACTTCTGAGTTAGTCTGCATCCTCTGTTTCTCCAGGGCTAGTTTGTTTTTCAATAGACTAATTTTTAATTTTTCTTCCATGGTGTAAAATGGTTTTTTTCCCCAGGTATCGACCTCGCTTGGTTCGACCATCACGCCCTCCATCTTTTCCGCTGGGCAAATCAGGCGTATCACTCTCTTGTTTTTTGGTTCATCATTTGTGCTCTCTGGCACCCTCTCTCTTGTTGGGCCCTTATGTCTAGCCCCATCCTTCTTTTTAGGGGACGCCTCTTTCAAGCTTTCCGGCTCATCGTCTGTGTCATCATGAGTGCTGTATACTGATATGTTCATCAGATCTTCGTCTTCCTCAACTTGATTGGGTTCTTTTAATTCGTTACCCTTTTGGCTAGGCTTTTCTTGCTCCTTATTTTGATTTTGTCCAATATTTTGATCGCTCACCGCGAGTTTTTTTGCGTCCTCTTTGGTCAAATCTGTGTTATTTATTGTCACGTTTAGTGCCTTGATATTCCTAAAAAAGCTTGCTGTGTTTTTAGCATTCTTATTCTTTGGGGCTGGCAAGTTTTTTGTTTTCCTTTTGCATTTCCCTTGTTTGTTATTACCATTTATTATCCTATTTCCGCTATTCGTTGGATTGGTTAATGGATGTTTTTCAAATATCTCATACCACTCATTGTCAGGGCTCTTATTCCCAGATGTTGACTGTAATGGGCTCACTCCTCTCATCCTATTATCTTCGCGTTCATTATTGCTGTTATCAGTGGTTAGTGGTGCCTCTCTCTCTCTTGGTCGTGGATCCTCTGTTTTATCGTCCAATCTGACCCTCACGTTACTGATGTTTTCGGAGGTTGAGGAGGCGACTATAACTTCCGGCTCACATATTCGTTTGTCTTCACTTTTTTTTTCCTTACTGGTTGCTCCACCCGGTAACCCTCTATTCTTCAGCTCTTTATTGCTGGTTCCTATGTTCTTTGCTTCTTGCGCGATGTCTTTGTGCTGGTTGACCTCTTCTTTCCCCTCTGGGTCTACATTAATCACGTCGTATTTCCCTGAGATTGATTTTTTATTTGTTCCACCCTCGTTTCTATCCTCCACTCTTGTATGCTTTACTGGTTGGAGGACATTCGTTGGAACTATCTGGAGTTGAGGCTCTCGTTCTACAGCTATCATTTCACAGTGCTCCGGACACTGATCAGGTATTTTAAATTGAACATACCTTTTCTCCAGCTCTTTATTCAAGGATTGTAGTGCGTGTTTGGCTACCTCTGCAAATAACCGTTTGTCCTCGGCATTATTTTTCAGGGCGTCTTTCAGTGTGTTTGTCGCGTGTTCATATCCATGAGATGACATTTTGTTTTGTAATGTCATTTCCAAAATGTCCCTTTCCATTTTTATAATTTTCGTATTTAACAGCGCGATCAGTGTGTTCTGATCTTTGCATGTTTCGTTTAGTTGTTCATAGAGCTTTGTTAGCGGCGTTGTTGCTATTGTCGTTGCTGACATCATGATTGGTCGTAAGTCATTCACCACTTTTTCAATCATGGCTTTCGATGTTAAGGTCCTAGTCCTTAATTTCCTTTGCGGGAGTTTGATCATATTATGTTCCACCTGTTCGACTTCCTCTTTTTCTGTGTCGGTCTCGGTGTTTCTTGTAGATATTGAGGGTGACCCCGGCCCGGACCTTCTAATGGTACTTGATTTATTTGCCGATCCATTTATCTTATACTTTCCTATATCACTTTTTCTCTTTTTGTGTTTTTGAGATTGGTGGAGGTCAGAGTCCGAGCTATGTGTATGGAGGTATTGCCTTGAGTGTACTTCGGTCCTTCGTTTCTCTCTCTGTCTCGGATACAAATTTAGGTCCTCCATTCTACTGGCATCTGTACCGTTCTCTTCGTGAGCCGATCTATTTAGGATGGGTCCTTGCGGTTGGATATTTTGTTGGCGGCTCGCACTAGGGGCCGCCATTTTGGCATTTAATCGGGTTAGATCTCTGATCAACTGATCTGCAATAGCTATCGAACTTCGTCGGGGCTGTTGGGGAGAGTCTTCCTCCTGATTAAACATGGAGGAGACTTCCTCAGCCGGCTTCCATATGTCTTCTTCGGGTAGATTTCTACTTTTGTCTGATTCACACGGACTCCGACTTGTCATGCCTTCCTCGTCCTCGTCCTCCGAAATAGCATCACTCATTTCTTCAGGTAGCCATCGCTCTGGTTCTGGTTCTAGTTCCCATTGGCTGTTCATCATTTTGGGTTGTCCTAGCTTTGCCCTCATCTCCAAATTTTTAAGTAGTTTACTTTTGTCCGATGGTCTTTCTTTTGAGGGGATTTCTTTCAGGGTTTCCCATCGCTTTTGATGCCTCATTGATGTCAATTTAGGCGCACCAGACCTAGTTAGCACTGCGATGCTTTTTACTTTCTCCATATCTTTTCTTATTATCTCCTCGACATTCTTCCATGCTAGTATTTTCAGTGAGCAAATTTCCCTGCACGGATTCGCTTGGTCCGGGTTTGGATTTAGCATACTTATCTCTTTGATTAAAGGGCCATTGGGGTGCATGGCAACTCTATTTTTGACGTTGTACCTCTCTATGAGGGTGGCATTCACTTCTTTCACCCTGTCATGGACATTCACGTTAGCTTGTTCAGGGTTACAGAGGCTGTCTCTTGTGTTACTTTGGGCCTCCAAGACCTCCTTCAGTGTCTGGTACTCCGGCTGCTCTTCTCTTTCTATGGTTGGGCGTATCGCATACTCTCCCCCTTTGACCGCTTCTCTTTCTCTTTCACGGGCCTGTGTGTCTTTTTGCGCGTCCAATTGCTCTAGTCTATCACATGGGCTGCGGTGTGGGGTGCATGGGGTTGCCTCTAAGCATTCAATCGCATACTCGACTATCTTTGGTACTGAATCTAGTGGCCCTTCCGTGAGTATGGTCTTTGAAATGTGAACATCATTTGCTCGCAGATCAAAAGATTTGCGGGGTGGCAATCTTAGCTCCTCAGGCTCGTAGCAAATTTTGGCAGCGGTGTCATCCAACTCACTTACCGCTTTTCCGTAGGCTAGCAGCGACTTTCTACCGGCCATCATGATTTCGTCCCTCTCGGCTTTCCTTAGTTGTGCTCGGGTCTGCGGGAATCCGGGTCTTCCTGCCATCATTGGCCGCCCGCTCCTAGAGCTCTCAAGGACCACAGGCGGTGCTTTCCTGCCGTGCTCCGCAATATCTGCCTTAGTGATGTGACTCCTCACGCATCGAACAGCCACAAAACAGCAGACGCCCTTTGCACCTATCGGGCTTAGCGCCGCAAGGGTAATGGGCTCGCTGTCTTCAGCGCTCAGCTGGGTCACGTGCAAGGTCACGTGACACTCCCGGCTCCGCCTCCTCCAGGAAGCGTGGTTCTGGCGAAAAGTGCCCTCCTCTCGCTCGTGTTCTCCGCGGTTGCTGCTGCTAATGTTGCTAACTCTATGAGTCAGTTACAAGGAAACATTTGTGATCGGTCGGTAGATCCCAGCCTCTGTTGGATCTAAATTTCCCTTCTTCAGCAGAGGTGTTACCCACGCCTCCTTAATGCTTTCAGGGACATATGACTCTTTAAAAGATCGATTGATGAATTTAGTCATCCATGGGGCAAGAGCCCATGGGTGACTACATTATTTTATTGTTTTAGCATTGCTTTATTCAAAGCAACGCCATCAGAGCGTCCCTCAATATTCCAAAGTCGGACCACATCTCAACGGCCAGGAGAAACATTCACTGGTTACCAGTCAGACAGCGTATTAAATTCAAAGTACTGTCCCTCACCCATAAATGCAGTGCTAACATAGTTCTGTGCTTTCTATCCAACATGATCTCAAAAACACAATCAGCCAGACCTACCCGATCAGCCTACTTAGGACAACTGAACTCACAAAGCTTCAAAAGACTGAAAGCTGGTGGTTCCTGTTTCCCTGCTCTCACATCAAACTACGGGAATGCCATGCCGCCTGAACTCAGGACAGACCCTTCCAAATGGTCCTTCATGACAAAACTGAAAACATGGCTTTTTAACAAGGACTCTGCCTGATCAACCTTAGCAAATGGGGTTTGATACTCAGACGTGTGCTTCTGTTTCACTACGCAATACATTACTAAACACCTGATGACTGTATACAATACTGCAATGTACAACTGTGTAACTCATTTGATACCATACCTCCCTTTGTACGATTAAGCATGCAATGTATACGTAACCGTATTCTTAAGTCAAGCGCACAGATGCCTGAGGCCTAGGCACACTATATAAATGTAATAATAAATAAATAAATAAATCTATCTCTGTTGATGCTGTCAAAAGCTTGTTCTAAATCTATAAAAGTCAGAAATATGTTGGTACCAATTCTGACAGCTCGTATTTTTAACACATTCAACAGAAACAGATTTAGGTTGGTCCCCACTCCCTCGACAAAACCTCATTTTCAAGTCAGCCTGCCAAGGTTGCCCATTTGATCAAATTTCACCAGATCACAGGGGCAAATAGTTTTCCCAAAATATCAATTTTTTTAATCTGCCCTACCGTCCCTTTTGAATAAAGTTACTATTACTGCTGATTTCCAAGATTTGGGTATAACTCTAGCCCTCATTACCTGGGTAAACAATACAAATATCAAACCTTAGCATAATGTCTGTAAGGCAATCGGAGCCCGGGGCTCGAGAAGAACTCATTATTAAAATCAAGCACTCAATATCCTCTTTTTTAAATGGGAAAGTCCATTCCACAGTAGACAAAAAATCCTTTCCCTCCCTAACATAGGTAGTTGGGCCAAACTAGGTTTTATTTATTTGTATTCAGTTCAAAGAACTTTACAAACACAAACACAAGATTATAAAATAAGAATTAAAATCAACCATTCAAAAAGATCAGATCCAAATGCAAATACAAATGCAAATACAGATACCAATACAAATACAAATACAAATACAAGTACAAATGCAGGTGCAGACACCCGGTTGCGACTGTCAGATCTCACAATACAATTTTCTTATAATTCCTTACCCTTTACTTTACACTTTGTTGGAATCTTACATCAGGTCTAAAGGATTTACCATCTTATGATTTCGCTTTCATCTTGCGTCAGGGACCAAGTTATAGGGCCTCATTACGAGTTTGGAGGTAGCCATGTCCTTAATAAGGGCATGGCATCCTCCTAACTCGGGTCTGGGTCCGTGGTCCCTGAATGGGGAAATACCGGGCCATTCCGACTTTGGAGGCCATGGTATTTCCCCATTCAGGGAACCCAGACCCGGATAATCCCCATTCCCATTGAGCCCCCATAGTGCTCAAAGGGAATGGGGAGCATGCTAACAACTGGCCCGTTAATGACGAGCCTGTTGTTAGCATGCTGGTCCTGTCGCGGGACCCGCAAAGGACGTCTGGTCTGACCAGACGTCCAGAGTGGGTCCCGCGAGGGAACCTTGCAATGAGGCGGTACAGGGTTAACGGTGCCGGCACCTTTACTGGCGCCGTTAACCTCTTACCGCCTCTGTTGTAATGAGGCCCATAAACTTTTCCTCAACCCAACATGGAGTGCATAACATGTGTCCATTGCCCCAGTGGGAATCCCACTGTATACCCCTAGTTAAAACAGCTAAAATCCAATCCCATCTAATCATGGAACAAATAAAATCGGCAAGAGTCTCTATACTCTCAATAAATGCATAAATATTAAAACTAAAACGGGCATACATACGCAACACCCACTTTGGGACATGTAGCTCAGGTTCTTCCATTCTTAGCACCCAGCCTTAATTTGTTAATGGGCCTTTCACTATTTTCTTCCACAAGGTTTTTAACCACCATGCCCCACATCCTAAATAGTGCGAACTTAACTCTTTTGGAGTCTGAATTTATGCAGTAACTACAGAAATCATTATCGCTTCATACCTGTGCACGAAGTTCCCCAGCGTTATCATATAAACGTCACCTAACTTTTTACACTATGTAAGGACATGCAGGGGGGTTTCGAAAACCCTGGATACCCTACACATATGACATGTCTGTTCCCCTTCCGGGATCTTCCACCTTGTGCATTGTCTCAAATATCTTTGGGTTAGTAAGTAGGTGTGAGTCACATTCGCTACATACTTATAATTAGTGAGGTTGGACAAGTGTGAATAGTTATTAGTCCAATCCCACATCCTTGGTCTCTTTTCATACAGTAGGTTCAATGAGTGTACCCTCGTCCCTCATGTAAAATTCCGGCCGCCATCCGATCAACTCATATATCCTTACCATTAGGTTGCCATATTCTATTTCACACTGGGCCTCATTACAAGTATGGTGGTATGATGGCATAGTGGCGGTAGCATTACCGGCACCGTAGCTACCATATGCCATACTACGTGCTGTGCTTGTGGGTGCCTGCCAGCCCACCAGGGCTGACCTGGCGGACAGAGCAGCACCAGCGAGCACAGCAAGTCAGGTGCACAGGCACTGTTGTAAATGGGGCTGGTGCATCCGAGGTCCCCATTCCCATTGAGCCCTATGGGCCTCAAATGGGAATGGGAACTGACAGGCACCAGCACCTGGCAATGGAGGAATTACCGGGTCTGGCAAAGTCGGAATACCCTGGTAATTCCTCATTGCCGTGTGCCGGATATTTTCACGAGTTTGGAGGTAGCCTTGCCTGTTTTACCGGCAAGGCTACCTCCAACCTCGTTTTGAGGCACACTGTCTATTAAGGCAACCTTCAAACTCACTTAAAGTAGCAAATAATTTACACTGTGGGTGAGAATTTGTGTTTATGTGCAATAAACCCTGTCTCGCCATCAGCTGGCCTTTCAGGGAAACCAGCACCAGTACTCCATCAAAGTCGAGGGACCCAATTTTAATATCCGTTTCCAGAAGTGACCCTCAAGGCCATCTAGCCGCTTATAGTCGCCAATACAAAGAACCTCTAGCCCATACAATACCATTGCGCAGAAGCACTGTGAGTAGAGTGCAATAATCCCATCCAGCGTGTACCCTGCTGTTTTAGCCCCAAAGATACTTGTCAGTGTAGTCAGTTGCCGATCATTTATACTCTTAGCCTCTTTAATTTCCTTGTAAGACCTCCTTGCGTTAACCTCCAAACCTAGGTAGGGATAAGACTCCACACAATCGATTGTACCCAAACTTGTGTCAAACCTCATGTGCTTAATTCTCTTAAGGGATAACCTTAGTCTTCCCAAGGTTAATGGTTAAATAAGTATCCCCAGCAAACCTTACTAGGGTTTCGAACATTACACAGGCGCCAGAAAAGGTATGATTAAACATTACGAAATCGTCTGCATATAACATGCATGGAATAGGGGGGTTGCCAATCCTCGGGTAGCATCCTTTCCCTCCTTAAAATCTTTCAAGATATCTGCCATGCATAAATTATACAGAAAAGGAGCCAACCGACACCCTTGCTTCACTCCGCTGAATATCTGCACCTTTAGTGACATGGTGCCCTGGTCATTTAATCGGACCCTGGCATGGTATTTAAATGTAAATCCCTAAGTATGTTCAGAAGCACATCTGGGCATCCCCATCTTTTCATTTTACCCCACTACCTCTCCCGGTTGACACATCAAATGCCGCTCGGAACTCTATGAAAATCACATAAAGGGTTGCCCCTTCTACAGCTGAGGCTCTCCGAAAGAGTTCATCTAGTACCCTCAGGTTATGGACCGTACTACTTCCGGGGCAAAACCCAGTTTGGGTAAAATGCAATTTATAAGTGCTTGCAGCCCAACTCTGTAGGGCCCTCAATTCAAATGTAGTCTTCCCTGTGACATCCACGATGGACAGAAGTCGGTAATTGTCTGGTATTAACCAATCCCCTTTCTTATACACCGGCACAAGGACGGACTGCTGCCACGAGGTGGGAATAGACTGTGCGCTGCAAACATTGTCAAATAAGATCTTAAAGGATAGTTCCGGGACTTTTTTTTTATTGTCCCTACGGGTCGGCCATGTGTTTGTAAGCATAAATCGGTAGATCGTAGGAAACTTTCCTATGGACCTTACCCGACTTTTCGCCCATTATCGCACTCGAAATCAGCCTCCATTTTGTGATAATCCTATCATTCCGCCGCATCGACCTGGCTCACCTGCCTTTGCGGCACTAAATCAAATCCCCCGCCCCTGAAACAGACTTTATCAAAACATTCATATTCCCCGCCTCTATCCGTGACGTGACTGAGCTGCGTAGGCAAACGCGCCCAGGCGTCTTCTACGCGACTCCACACAGACCCCGGAAATCAACACAGATCAGCTCACAATACAGCGCACCACAATTCGGAATATGAAACTGTACTTTGAAATCAAACCGCAAGATTGTAAATGTGGTAAAGTACATTTATTTGACATCAAATGTTTAGAGAATATTCAGCGATTTGCATTTTTATTTGCTCATGTTCCAAAAAGTTCGTATTGAGGAACGCGATGGTCCTTTGCTGTACACAGGGTCTTAGAGCATCTCACAATACAGCGCCACAATTCGGAATGTGAAACCGTGGTTTAAAAGCAAACGGCAAGATTGTACATTTGGCAAAGTACGTTTATTGGACATCAAATGTTTAGAGAATATTCAGCGATTTGCATTTTTCTTTGCTCTCGATCCAAATTAGTTCGTCTTGAGGGAAGCGATGTTCGTGTGCAGTACACAGGGTGTTGGTTTACGATAAAAATAAGCTCTTCGGTCGCACTGATAATCGCATGGCTGTTCCAACAACGAGGCACTAGGCCACCACAACGGTAGGTATGTTGCATCTAACCGTTAGTACCGCGTAAGGGCATACTTGTACTTGGCGATCGTCCCATAAAATGGTCAGGGTGGTAACGTTGTTCACGCGGAGAAGCAACTGGTGGCTGTAGAAGCCGTCCGCCGGTGTCCGGTACTCGTGACACAGACAGTAGTGAATGATGTACCTAAAAACATAAAAAATGAAATTAGTCTCACCATCAGATCCTTATTAAAATCATAGCGAGGACAGCGCTACTGGGTGTACACAAGTGTTTAAAGGCGTGGCGAGGCAGGGAGGGGGGGGGAGTGGAGTACAAGGTAAGTAGCATAAAATAATAAATAAATAGGGCCAGCTGGTGGCAAGTGCAAGGTAAGTGCAGAACAAGTGCTGGGAAGGGGGGGCTGTAGGATACTGAGACAGTCCCCCAGTGCAGGGGTTGACAGGGAGGCAGTGCAGGTGGAGAGTGGAAGGGCCCAGGACCGAGGTCGCAGACAGTGGACCAGTTGTAGCAGGGGAGAGGGAGAGAGAAAGCAGAAGCAAAGAGGAAGGTTTTGAGGTGCTTCAGTAAAAGCAGATGTTTCTCCTCAAGATAGTGCGCGGTAGAAAACAATATGCCACATAGAACGAACAAGTACAACTGAACCCGTCTTTAAAGCCACTGTATAGTAATGAAATTGCGGTATAAACTCATCAAAAGTTACTTACATTATATTTGCATTTTCCATTGTGTCTCTGTGTAGGGCAGACCCGAAACACCACTCCTTCTTTGCCGACGTTACTTCTTCTAATGAACGTGGCTCATCGTTTCGTTTCTGAAATTTTATTCATTATCTTTTCTTAGTCTTTCAGGATGGTCCCGGCCTGTCAAGGTCAAATCACAATAGAACCTTATACTGGGTCGTGGGCCGTTCCGCCACCCGAGCAAAACATCAAAGCAGCTGACCTTCACTTTGAGCGAGCACACATTTCTAGTTAGCTCCAGTTAGTGTAAGGGCATCTTGTCTGCGTGCCTTTTTTTTTATTGTCCCTATGGGTCGGCCATGTGTTTGTAATACGGAAACATTCTATAATTTTTGTAAAAATGATTTATATTACTGTTTGGTTTAATTGCAATGGGCCTGCAACATGAGGAGACTCGAGAGAACAGACAATCAAATTACAATCATTTAAACCGTGATGTGTATTTCTCAATGAGCTCTGCTTTAGGTGGACATGGAACAGAGGCAATGTTGGGTGGCAATGCAGTTGTCCCCTGCATAGGTTCGTTCACCACTCCATGTATGTGCCTATCGAGGACATCTACGATAAGTCTCTCAATAAACTCATATTGCATATCCTCAAACACTGGTTTGATCACCCATTGTTTACTTCTTTTAGTGAAGGCCTTATTGTAGCGAAGCGTCCCTAAAGTTCCGGTCGGCCAACATTATGGTTATGTGCCAAGACCGCTAGAAGAGTCCGATTTATCATGCCTTCCATGCCAAAATGCAATCTTTTGGGCCTGTACTTTAGGCACATATTGTGGAACACCTCCAAATCTCCTGTGTGGCAGAATTCCGTGAGTCCCCTCAAATCTCTTGTTATAGTTTTATCAAATACAATCTTTTCAATGGCCTTGTGAGTGGGTGATGAAGGAATCAACCACTTCTTCTTCCGTGCCTCCTCTGTGGAGAAATGGCCATGTTCACATTTGTGGAAATGCTCATTTGTCGACCATCGATGTACGTTGCTACAGTGCAACATTACTGACCGCCATTTTTCCAGTAGAATTTCCAACGACCCTTCACATGTTTTTGAGCTCCACCAAAGATGGTTGCTGATTGACTTGGACCACTGTGAAATACCTTGCATATCTTTTTTTTTTCCTGCAGCCGACAATTTTTTATTGATTGTTTTTGCAAGATGCCATACGTCAAATTGGTGATTTATATTTTTGTACTCTTCTCTCATTGTCTTGGCAATTGAAACGTGTCTGTCCGTGGCTATCAGGTCGATCACCATTCCCCGCGATTGTAGTTCTTGCAATGATGCTACAAAGCCAACTTTCTCCATGGCCACTGAGGATGTACTTTGTGACACCTGCACGACCACCGAACTCACAATTTTCTTACTTTCCATGTCCTGAAAGTGGTAGGTGCAGTACTTGGCTGAAAATCCTGGGCTGTCGCACTGTCCATCACCGGCTAGCCTGAAGCGTTTGCCCGCGAATGTACTTTCCATTGACATTTTTTCCATTCTCCAAGCTTCGCTGATGGCTGGAAATAGATAATCGGTTTGGTATTTGTAGAACTGACTTTTCGCAATGAAATGGATTCCCACAAACTGAAAGAAATACTGTAACTTTTTAAAACTTGAACCACTAAAAAGTGCGGCCGCTGCACAAAGTAGATTGCCTGCTGGCAGTTGCCCCAGCATGGGTTGTGCAGACCATGCGAACGGATGATATTGTGTACAGGTGGCATGTATTTTAAGGTTAGTGCCTCGAATTGCACGAGTCACATTAATCAATGGCTCCCCACATACTTCCCCACCAACCCAATGCCCACATTTCATCATCATAATAATATCCATCAAACAGCTATCGAATACAATGAATTTGGCCTCTTTCCTTATACTGTCACTCTGCATCCCAGCTGGTTCGGCCTGTAACGTTGAGGACATGTCACTCGCATGAAAGGTACAATCTCTGATATCGTCTTCCGCTATGCTGAGTGATATTGATGGTGTTTCATTGTCGTCCACTTCATTCTCTTCCATTGCAACATCTGTTCCTTGTCCGGAGATGGGAGAAAAAAACAATGTCTTCAACTTTCGCGCGCTCTTATTTTTTGCGGGTGTGGATTCTGTGAATTGATCTCCGACTGCATCCAAACTACCAGGAGGACATTCACTATCAATGGCTGGTGGTGGTATAGCTCCGTTGTCAATCACTTCATATTCTTCCCATTGGCACGATGCATCTCCAGTCTCAAGTCCCTGCCAAAAGGTTTGACAAGCAACATCTCTCGTTCGCTTCACTGTCTGTGTAGATCTAGTTCTTACACCCACTCGCAACTAGAGGACAGATTAGAAAAGGGATGTTCAGTTTAAACACAACTTACAGTATTGAACTATTGACAGTGAAAGACAACATAATATAGTGAACAGGACACTAACCTTCTTTTGCTTTCTTTTCTTTGAAACTTTCTTGCCTCGAACTTCAACATCTGGACGCTGTTGCTCCGACTCGTGTGTGCATGTCTCCACTTCCTCTCGCGCTGCAACGACTATATTTTCATGATAAGCACATCCATCACTCACTGAGGCTCCATCGACTCCCTGAAACATAGAACTTTCATTAGTATGTATAATAATATTGAAAACACAAAATGTACTTGGGGACCAATACCCATACGTACATCTCAATAGAAAAACACGAATGAACGCATTGTGTAGAACATTCAAACGACAATAGTTCACGCATTGTTGATCTAGTTAGATTGAACTGTCAAGATCCATACCTCGGGCTCCGCATAGACTTCCATTGATGATATTATTGAAGATGACGCTTCAGCAACTCCCTGAAACACAGTAATTGCATTAGTATGGTTTTCTATTTTGTTTAAAAGAACATAAACTTTCTGCAGGCGTCAACGGCTCATCTAAATAGACCTGCACAAATGATCAGTTGTCTAAAATAAATAATGGATATCTAAATATGATTCGATTTGCTCCATCGTTGGAAGTGTCACCACCCAGAGATCTGCATCAACTACTAGGGGTGATGTTCTTGTTGAAGAAGCTCCGTCAGCTCCCTGAAACATAGTACTTGCGTTAATAAAGAAGGAAGTATAGCAGATGTAATCACGTCATTTGATCTCGCATGATTGATCTGTCAGTATCCATACCTCGAAATGCATAAGAACATCAAGGGACGCTGTAACTGCGGTGCACACTTCTGCAAGCTGTTGCGCCGACCCGTAACTGCATGCTCCCCCTTCTTCTTGGACTAATGCTCCATCGACTCCCTGAAACATAGGACTTTCATTAGTAATGAACACAATATTGAAAAAAGAAGACACATAGGAGGGCGACGACAGAAGGACATACCAATGGCTAAAAACGAAAGAAACATTGTGTGTAACAATCACGCTACAAGAATGCAAGATCTGATGATCTCCATCGATGGAACTGTCCGGAAACGTACCTCGAGCATCTGAGTGACATCTACGGTTGTCGTCAATGCGTTGGACTCCTCAGCATCTCCCTGAAAGACAGTACTTGCATTATTTTGGATAACAATAATTATAACTGAAAACAAAGACTAGAGGACGAGTACTGTGGTGTACCATTAGGTAAAATGATTACACGATCAATTAAAACTATTGATTTACATGCCTAAAACAAGTCAGTGTCAGAATAGCTAAGTAAGATTACCCGATAGGCGCTTGAAGTGGCTGATGACTGCAATAACGACACGGATGGAGAATCTTCCGCCTTCATATTGAGTGGATACATAAATGGGGAAATTATTGTTAGCTAATGCTACACACTACCGCAAGGCCGAGAGACAAATACGTAAACTTGACTCACCAGTGGAGGGATGTGGACGAATAGAGTGGGAATAGCGGTTGAGAGCAATTTTCACCTCGCTCGCGGTGTTTTCTTCTTTATTAGCAATGATGTGGAGTACATGTCTGGGCTAAAGTGCCTGCTGCAGATGCGGTATCGATCACCCCTCTTGTCCGCAAAGACTTCAAGGACTCTACTTTCTAGCTCAGAGGCTGGATATCCGCAATATCGGACCCATTCTCTTATCTGATCTATTGTCTTAGGGAAAACATGCATTATAGTATCTTCAGATTTGTTATGGGTCTTCGAAGGGCAACCGCCAATGGAACAGGCAGGCATTATGGAAAGTTCTGAAAAGTAAAGATCAACAATTCTCTATGAATACCAATGTGTTAAAACATTAAATGACACATAAAAGGTTCAATGCAAGGTCCATTTTGGTTCTTGGAACTATACACGTTATTCACATGCGGATAAGTATTTCAATAACTTTCAAAAAATAGAAAAAGTAATTTGACTAAACTCAGAACATGTGACTAGTTCCTTGCATGTACTGTCGTGAACGAAAAGAAAACATGGATGCAATTTGATGACTACTAGCAAATAGATATAAATTAAAAAATTGGACGCAAAATGATTATGGTACATGGACTTACCTTGACGAACAAACAGTTAGATGCAGGGATCAGAGTAGTTTCTTGTCGTAGAACAGGGAGCAGTTCACAGGTTGCAAACTGACGAGTTTGCTCAAAGTGGTCACGGAAGTTCACAGAGACGAAGAGCAGATAACCAGCACCTTCACGGGTTGACTAGCAAAGCGCAAAGAAGTTCTCATTAGAAATATGAAGTGGGTTATAAAGAATTCGAAACAGGGGTGTGTTTGTGAATGAATGACGTGTATATGCCGTGGCATTATGCGGTCTGCAGGGGGCCGTCCAGCGTGAGGGGGGATGCTTGGCAGGAGACACGGGGTCTGGAGGTAGACATGGGAACAACAAACCCATGCTCTATAGACCACTTTGAAGTGTACATGGTCTTTGGCACCTCTTGGCCTTTATCGCTCCCTGACAGCTCCACTTGCCAGCAGCGCAAGTACCCCGGTGCGAACTGCCTTTGATAGGGCGGGGGGTGGATCGGGGCGGTGGTCGTGCAGACAAGACACAGGAAGACTCTTGAATGGAGACACACTTATGTGGATTGCAGGGGGCCGTCCAGCGTGAGGGGGGATGCTTGGCAGGAGACACGGGGTCTGGAGGTAGACATGGGAACAACAACCCATGCTCTATAGACCACTTTGAAGTGTACATGGTCTTTGGCACCTCTTGGCCTTTATCGCTCCCTGACAGCTCCACTTGCCAGCACAAGTACCCCGGTGCGAACTGCCTTTGATAGGGCGGGGGGGTGGATCGGGGCGGTGGTCGTACCTCACCCTCCCAGGAGAATATATGGGGGTCATCTCTGTACCCGGTGCCCAAAAAGAGGATTTATTATGATCAACCATATTTATTATTTACCTATAACCATGTTTTGTATCAATAAAATCCAACAGCTTTTTATTGCCAACGCTTGATGCCAACCCACAAAATAATATATGTATGACTGCTGCATATATGGGTTCAACGGTTATGTGGATTGAAGGTGTGCGGCCAGCGTGAGGGAGGATGCTGGCCGGAGACATGTGGTGTGACAAGACAAGGCACTGGAAGGCTATTCAACGGAGACACACTAGATTCATTTAAAAAATCAAAACAACCATTGCTAAAATATATGTTGGGCTTTATTTTAGATTTTAGTTAAACATAAATAATAAACATTACACATTGTAAAGTTGAGGTTGCAGCACATCGAGGGAAAATCCGCGGTATTGTCCACTGTCACTGGGGAAATGTTGTCTAATGGCAAGTACCGCACAGGCAGGTATTACTCTCCGAACGCGGTGTCCGAGCCTCCCGTGAAGCCACCAAGTGAAGCAACGATAGGCCACCAGCCTGTACCACCAGTGAAAAAAAAAGATGCAAACTGTATTAAACTGACCAAACTTTCTTATCAATGTCGATTCAGGTAACACATGTCATTTTTCTTAGAAAAAAATTATATCTAGAAAATGCACTATATGGAACCAATTTACATGCGTTCGAATGATATGTAAATGTAATTTTATATGTGGGAGACGACCATGAAATAGTGGTGGCATCACTGACATCACAAACAGAGTATACTTACTCGTTACTCGGATTACGCGGACGAACAGTGCCACGAAGTTCGTGCATAAGCACCATCATCGTCCTCAACACTGTGCCTGAGAGGCAGGCTTCCCTGAACTCTGGCAGCTCGGTGATGCATTGCGGACTTTGCTCGCCTTCCTGCAGACTTTGCTCGCTTTCCGAAATGTAGGCCAAGCACCCGGAATTTTCACGGCAGCAGCAGTTCTCCTCCTCAGTTGGCATTAGCTCGCACCGATTGCACGTGCACCAGGTGGAGACGCCGTCCATGCGACATGGTCCAGGCTCTTCATCCGTTGACTGGTCCTCCCAACTGCCGTCTGAATCCCCATCGTTTTCGCGTGCTTGCCTTTCCAGTAGTTCCTCCTCGGTGTACTCGGGCTCGTACATATACGGCATTATTGTGGCCATTGTGCGGTAAAGATAGTAAAATAATTTACAGAGATGGTACAGGTGTTCACACGGGCTACAAGCGGCGAAGGTAGCTGACCAGAGCACTGAAACGAGTCACAGAATACTCAAAGTAACACAGAGAGAGGAATGGAATCGAAAATCTGCTGCTGTATGTTGTGAAACGGTCTGTTTATACTTATTGGGGAAAGAGGCGTCCTGCCATTTCCATGGCAACACGTCAATAGCTGAGGCGCAGCGATTGTTGACACGAGACGTGCTTGAAATGGGCAGTACGCGTCTGCTGATGTCAGGCTCAGGGGCGGGGGATTTGATTTAGTGCCGCAAAGGCAGGTGAGCCAGGTCGATGCGGCGGAATGATAGGATTATCACAAAATGGAGGCTGATTTCGAGTGCGATAATGGGCGAAAAGTCGGGTAAGGTCCATAGGAAAGTTTCCTACGATCTACCGATTTATGCTTACAAACACATGGCCGACCCGTAGGGACAATAAAAAAAAAGTCCCGGAACTATCCTTTAAGTATTCGTGCCCACCTATCAGGGTTTTCCTTTAAGACCACATTGGCCAATCCGTTAAGTACGGGTTCCCTCTAATCCTTGAGCCTGCGGATTACCTCTTCGATATCATCTTCCTCTATTTCCAGGCACCATCCGTTCAGCAGGAAATCTGAGGGACCACCATCCACCTGCTCATCCCCTCTTTCCCCAATATACTCCATCCACCTACCTTCCTGTATAGTTTTTAAAACCTTGGTTCTAGGGCTGACCCTAACTTTAGACAGTTCTGCCCATACATTCTTGGGGTGACCCCCACACAGCAACATAAACATGTGTTGACATTGGGTATTTTGTGTTGAACGATTCCAGCTTCTCAACCAACATTTATAATTACTTTTAAACAATTTCGCCGTACGAGTCCTCTCCTCCATAGAAGTTGAAGAGTGGCAGGCCAGCCATGGTTACGCCGCATCACCCGCTTTGCATCTCTAATAGCGGTATCAAACCTATGAGTAGGTTTGACACAACCAATAGTGGGGACCCTGACACAAGAGCCGGTCTTCGATGCTATACCCTTCATCCAGGCCTCGATTTCATTGGGTCCAAGCAGAACCAGGCTTTCAACGACTTCATCGGTGAGATCACTAATATATTCACCCACCTTGTGGATTTGTCGATGGCCCAGTGTATATGATTTCCCCCATGGGCATATGCCTGCCCAACCCTGAAATCTCACATAATGGGAGTCGATGTTGAGTTTAATGGACAAGATGTTGTCGTCGCTATGGTTCATTATAAATCTCCCTGAGTTTGGTAGCATCCATAAGACATTGATTGTTCTGAAAGAAATAATCTAAAGTCAAATGGTGCTGGGTCCATTTCCACTGGTACCTCCCTGGGATATCCCCCTTAATCTGACCATTACACATTTTCAAATTCCAGGATCTCAAAAACTTAATCCAACTCTTACCCTTTCTGTTACCCTATCTTAGGGCATGATACTCTGCCCAACTACATTTTTACAAGGGGCGCACCTTGTAAACCTGCAGATGATCTACCTCTATCCCCTTTAGTGGCTACATTTAAATATGTGAAAACGCTACCACGTATCGGAGTGGTTCGGAGCCACGTTTCCTGCAGGCACAAGATATCATAACAATCCACTGTCAGGGCCTCATTACACGTAGTGCGGTAAGGGTTTACCGGTACCGATAAGGGCACCGGTACCGGTAAACCCTTATCACCTTACTACGAGGTCCCTTTGCGGGTTGGTACTTTAACGCCTGCTGTTTAGCAGGCGTTAAAAACCAACCCGCAAAGGGACCAGGCTGCTAATTACGGTACCGCAATTTGCGGCACCGTAATTAGCGCCTTCCCCATTCCCATAGAACCCTATGGGGCAAAAATGGGAATGGGGAAGGGCAATGGGGGAAGGGGGAATTACCGCCGCCAACCTTGGAATAGGGCGGTAATTCCCCTTTCCTCCAAGGCGGTGCCGGTGCCGGTATTTTACCGGCATGGACCAAGGTGCTAATAGCACCTTGGTCCTCCGCCTACGGTGTAATGAGGCCCTCAGTGTTAAATCATTAAACAGATGTGCAAAGCCCCGGGTGTTCCAAGAACCAACTACAACATCTGTTTTGGTTTCCACATCCTCATATTAACGATTATTAGGTCCAGCAAGCGCGCCAGCTAAACATCCCCAATCCTCATGTTCAAAATCCACGGGGGAAACATCCAAGTCTTCAATAACCTCCCTATCTTGACCCTTTGCATTGAAAAAAGTCACTCTTAAAGGGCGGGTATTCCTTGGAGATGAGTGTAGAAAAGCAAGAAATATAAGCATAACAAAGAGGATGTATACAATTTGCCCTAGTTTTAATGAAGAATGGTATTAGCACCATGACAAACTTTGCCCAGGTGCATAAAAATGCATTCAAAACGTATATTGTTTGCACTAGGGCCATTTTTACCCAGTTTATAACATGCCAAACTGCACTTGCCATGTTGCAATGCTTTTCTATTATGTCCCAGGGTTTTTAAAAATAGGCCAAACGTTGTCCTAGTGCTAATGGCATGCAACTTTGCCCTTGCATCAGTGCAATGTTTCTGTAATCTGGCCCCTAGTGTACATTTGGTGCACTGTAATCAACATATCATTGGCTCAGATGATGTAAAATTGGTTCTAGGTCAGAAGAGCACTTACAAAAGACTGATGTTGGGGAGGGCAGACCAGTAAAGCACCCCCTGCAAGGTTATATTTGTTTCTCCCATTCCTCCTTGACATTTTGAGGTGAGAACACAAGCACTGTGCTTCCCACAGTGTGGACCACACCCCTCTACCCCATCACTCTCGCCCCTTGCATGCCCTAACTCCATCCTCTTACCTTCAGCATGTCATTCCGGTGCTGCATGTGGCCCCGGCCTGCAGGACTGAAGCTCAACGCTCTGTGTTGCACTTTTGGCTTGTGGTCCAGAGACTGCAATCAGTGAGATCCCTTGAAAACTGGGCAAGTTCTTAATTAAAAATATTGAAAGAATAGGTTTTGTTTCCCTGTCACGGCCCTTGACATTGTTGGAAAATGTGGAGGATGTTGTGGCAAGTCATCTAGATCAAATTGTTGAAGATCTCGGTCTCTTGGCATATTATTAGTTTGCTTCTGTGCAGCACTAAGACTGCAAACCTGCAGTTGTGGAATGACATTTCATGCCCGCTGATGCCACTTATCACCCGCTGTTTCTGTATATCTCAAAAGAGTCTCCCCATATTGACCATGGGGCTCTCTTTAAGAATGAAGCGAACTGTATGGCTGTCAGCAGCAGAGTGATGGCCCAGTTTTCCTGTCCAATAGCTTTAGATCATCAGGACTGTGGGTTAGTGTGGGCTGCAGTACCAGTTGCGTATATTGTTCCCCACGGTTCAACTTTCTATCCCACTTTCTATACCATGATATTTAATATGTACATCATACATATATATATATATATATATATATATATATATATATATATATATATATATATATATATATATATATATATATATATATATATATATTCAATTAAAACAATTTAGTTGAAGTGATGTTTAGGTGCCTAATTAATGCAACAAAACCCCTGAAATTCGGCAGGTGCTGGAAGCTATGCCACCTTACCTGTGAGGCTGCATTGCACAACCTGTAAGCACCCTTATGACATCAGAAAACACAACACTGGTAATATCACATATGACATCACTTATGGCATAATAAGTGGCATCACTGGTACAGCAGATCATGTGTGCACGAAAGAGAGATGCAACATTTTAAAAGTGTGTTTCTGCATATAAGGTTGGATTCAGGTGTAAAACTTGGTTGGAGTTTGCATTTAAAAATACTGCCCATTTACAATCATGGTATTATTATACATCAGAGTTACTCTGTATTGATTGAGCATTCGCCATGATGAGATACTCTAGTGCGTTTACCACTCTGTTCTAAAAACAGTCCCGTATGCAAAGAAGACATTTGAGTACTCAAATTATAATCTTATAATGTTCTCGAATAGTGTACTGTTGGATTTTCAGAAATGAAAATGCTTGGCACCAGCAATGCACCATGGGAGATATAACTAACCTTTTGGGTACAGGGGCACAATACTTTATGCCAAATTGACAAAAAAAATACTGGCTGGATGCACACCAAACCAACAAAGGAGTTCCTTTCAGTGTTTTGTGCCTGAGTTGTTTCTTATTTGGAGCAAATCCGCCGAGCAGTTTGAGCTATGCGCTTCAGCAAAAATGGAACATTTAATGGCAAAGTGAAAAACACAGCCATTTTTTTTAACCATGTTTATCTTTTGGACCATAAGATTGTTCTGCATGACATTTTTCAGTTCTCGGGGGGCTGGTGCCCCAAATTAGGAATGTCAGATATCATGCTGATCTGCCCTATGACTCAAATGTTTATTAGCCATAGAATGTCAGCATTTACTGTTGAAGATAGCAGATAAGTACAAAGGGCAGGACGGCACCCATGTGCACGAATATGCACATGGAGCACAGCTCACGCTTCAGGTGTCATCTGTGGAGGATATTTGACATTGTAATGCATGCCTTAAGTGACTCAATGCTCAAAAAATGAATTTTTGATTTGTATGAATAATTGTTGTACTCAGTCTGTTGATCTATGACATCAGATGTGGAGCCATTGGAGTCGATAGTGTTATTTCCATGCTTTCCAACAGTGACTGGGCTTTATTCTTGATTGTTGCTTCATACATCATATAATTTTCTTCTACTTAATTTTCTTCTATATTTTCTATGATCTCTATTAAATCCATTTATGATTATTTGTATTATTATTAAGGTATTTATTGAGAATGGGATGATCTTCAGAAAGAAATAGAGCACTTCACAAGGCCTTGGGGGAAGTACATGGTGAGGAAAGCAGACCGTAAGGGATCAATACAAGGGAGTGGGGAGCTAACAACTGGGGAGGTGGAGACTGGACAATTTGACAGCAAGGCATCTGCAAGTGATCAGGGATGGAAACGGGGGGAGCATGTCACCCATTCTCAGTTCAGGTGGGGAGTTGAAGAGGTGTGGAACTAGCTGCTATGGAAGAGCCAGAGGTGGGTTTTGAGGTATTTCCTGTAATGTGGATGTGAGGTGGTAAGTCTGCTATTGATGGGGGGAGAGGAGGTTCCATAATCTAGGGGCAAAGGCAGAGAAGGCACATTTTCTGGTTCTTTCCTTAATGCAACAGCTGAGTTCAAGTTTGCAAATCTCCTTGCTTCCGGTGGATCAAAGGCCTGTAGAGATGCCTAGCATCTCAGTGGGGTTGCTTGGAGACTTGATGTTGATGGTCTTGTAGATGATGCAGCAGGATTTGAAGGTATTATGTGCTTGCAGTTGGAGACATTGCAGTTCAATGAGGGTCGGGAAGATGTGTTCGAATTTGTGGAGTCCTCTGATGAGTTGTGCTACGACATGTAGGATATATCTCAAGGGTGCTCACCAAAAGGCCTTCGAGCAAGGATTTGCCACCAGCCAGCTGGGAGAGAACCAAGGCTTAGAGAGCAGATCTGAAGTTGTTTGCTGGGAGGATGGGCTTGATTTTCTGAAGGAGGTAAAATTAGTGTCAAGCTGTTTGCGTCTTTCTTGCTATGTGCTCAATGAAGGAGAGGTGTCTGGCAATGCTTCACTCCTCCTGATTGCTGGTACTCTGTGAAAGCCTTGGTCATCTGTAGGGTTTATTCTGTCAATGACAATCTTGCAGGTCTACCAATGTCTCTCCTCTGAGGACAGTTCATCACACTACACCCATGCTGATTGTCATGCCAAGAGATTTGAAAGCATCAACCTGTTTCTGGAAATTATACTGGATTGGGGCTTATTGTTACATTTCTGCTTGTTTTGTGTTGTATGTGTAAATTGCCTTATTGCCCTCAATGAGGCTTCAAGGTGCTAAAATTGGCTTCTATTTGATATGGTGTCCTGCCTCCATAAAGCCTTGCTTCAGCACACCTCCTCCTGCTCAACCAATTAAGTGCTTTTCTAGAAGCAACTCTTTATTTTGGGTGAAACTACAATGTTACAGGAAAGAGTCTACATCTAAATGTGTGTTTTCCTATAATAACATTTCTTTGTGGACTGTCAACCAGGCGAACTCAGGATTGCATCCATCTATTTCTTGCTTACTGAAGAGTTTCAAAAAAATGAATTTAAATACCTTGAAAATAATATTCTAAGATGACATGCTTCATTAGCTTTCTAAGCTGCAGTGAATTCTTCATCGGATTGTGGCAACAAAATGAGGAGGATGAGTAGTTACTGGAATTTCCTTAACGCAACAAAGCTAATGAGTATGCATGGATTGCAGTTTTGAGATGGCCACCTCATTTTAAAACCAATCTTAAGAGCAGCAACACAATCATTTAAAGCCTGTTTTAGCTATGCTTGTATTGATAAGAACTAATGTATTGTATGATTAGGCGACTGGAGTGTTAGTTAATGTAAAATGTATGAACATGATTTAGAATAAAACAAAAATATCTGTACACATTTTTAGAATGGTGTCTCACCTCGTGGTCTTGGCTTTGTTCTCTGTCCTCTTCCCCTTCTTTCTAACTCTTCCTTTGTACGTTTCATCCTTTACCCTGTGGTAGGTTTAGAGACAAAGGATATTTCAATTGCAATCTCGTTGTTAGATTTATCAATTTAGATTTTTTGACTATGACCTTAAGTACCATTTACTTACAATGAGTAAGGCAGTGACCAAATGGTCATAATTGTACCCATTGAACTCATTAGTCCAGCTTCTCAAAACATTTTTGGAGCAAATCTGAGATGCACAATAAGGGCCTGATTCATGAAATTCTTTGCACGGTTCAAAGTGACTTTGCACTGCTGAAAAGTGACTTTGCACTGCCAACGCAAACCCTGATTCAAGGAACTGTGCAAAGTGTATTTTAGCAGTGCAAAGTCATTTTGTACTGCAAAAATTAGTACACACTGGGCCTCATTACGGCTAGTGCGGAATGGGTTTAACGGCGCCGGTAATGGTGCCGGCGCCGTTAAACCCACTCCGCACTATTATGAGGTCCCCTCGTGGGACCCGCTGTGGATGTCTGGTTTTTCCAGACGTCCATAGCGGGTCCCACGAGGGGGCCAGGGAGCTAACAACGGGCCCATAATTGACAAGCCCATTGTTAGCTCCCTCCCCATTCCCATTGAGTCCTATGGGGCTCGAATGGGAATGGGAAAGGACCGGGCCCGGGTTCCCTGAAGGAGGAAACACTAGGCCTTCCAAAGTTGGAATGGCCCGGTAATTCCCCATTCAGGGAACCCGGACCCGATTTTGGAGGCAGCTATGGTGCTAAAAGCACCATGGCTACCTCCAAAGACGTAATGAGGCCCACTGAGTTTTCACTGACTTTTCACTGCAAAAATACACTTTGCACAGTTCCATGGATCAGGGTTTGCGTCGGAGGTGCAAAGTCACTTTTCAGCAGTGCAAAGTCACTTTGAACCGTGCAAATAATTCCATGCATCAGGCCCGAAAAGTGCAACATTTAGATGCACCTGATTCTCAGAAGGAGAGGCACAAAATGTGTGCCAAAGATGTGCAAAGTGGGAGCAGGGTGAATATCACAGATTCACACACCATAACCTGTAGAGCAGAATGGCATCAGCTAGGAAAATGATGTGTCAAAACACATGTGAGATTCAGACGTTCATACCCCTTGCTCTATGACAGCAATTTGCTTTGACAGACTCATGGATCTTCAAGGGATGTTTTGAGAGAGAGAGAGAGAGAGAGAGAGAGAGAGAGAGAGAGAGAGAGAGAGAGAGAGAGAGAGAGAGCGAGAATGTGTGTGTGTGTGTGTGTGTGTCTGAATGTCACATGCATTTTGACACATCCTTTTCCTGAATGTGTTCCAGCTGTGTCAATTGCACTGATTCCTTCCACATCAATGGGATATATCATGGCAGCCTCTGCCTCTACAACTGGGGTCAAGGTATTCCCTCTAGGTGATTTTGGTTGACGCTTCATGTCCCACTAGCCCTTCTTTATCTCCTTCAGGGTTCTCAGGACTGCACCCGGGACATTCACATTTGCTGTGAGCTTTTCCAGGGTATATTTTTCTCAAGAAAACTTGCCCTTTGTCACTCTCTACAGAAGAGGGTTTCCTCGTGGATTGGCATGGAGTTGACAGCTGCAACTATTATATCTATATACATTTCTATAAGCACTCTTATCTGTTTATGTCCCCAAAATGCTCATCTTAAAAAATTGATCATCGGGAAGGTTGTTGTTTCCCTCCTCCAAATCTTCTTGAACTGAATGTGCTAAGAAATAGATAATTTACTTTGGGAGCATATAATGAATAAGTAGCATCAACATTAGAAACCTATGTGGGTGCATCACATTTAAACATGGACATGTGACACATTTAGGGCTTTGTGATATGAAATATAAAATAAACCATATCCCTTTACCTCTAGGACAGTTAGTTGATTACCTGAGCATTTATTGGAAGCAGTATGCATCTGATAGATGCCCTACGCTGGCCCTGTGGTGTGTGACCGCTTTATTTTTTATTCTTTCCTTAGCTGGTACACTGTCTTTTTACCATTGACTCCTCATCAAAGGCCTCATCAGGGATCCAACTGTGAATGCACCTCTGGAAATTACTAACCCTCAAAGAGTAAAGGTGCCTAAAGTTACTGTGGCTGGTCGGAAGAAGGAGTCGGACACAACCTGGACATTTTGAGGTTCTTTTATTTAAATAATAAAGAAAAGGCCTAGATCGCTCTATTGCTGTATGGGAATTCCCTATGCAACTAAATTAAACTAAAGGTGCTCATTAGTCATCAAAAAGTCAAAATGTCCTTAGTTCGAACCTAAATCTACCTGACCCTTCCACTAATAAATAATAACTAAGCTCAGCCAAAAGAATGCCTCTCTTCTGGTGGCCTCCCCTTTGCCTTTTATCCTGCTGCGTTCCATTAGGATTTTATTATTCAGTACAACTCTTCAATGTGAAAATGTCTCTGTTTGGAAAAATAGCTCCTTATGGTGATCTCTTCTGATAAGGTTTTAGGGTCTTGTTTACTAGCTCATGTAGCTCTTCCCAACTGCTCATGGATCTTGCCATCTAAACCATATGACCCTTAACTTTGTTCACCTTAAGATAGTCTCTGAAACATCTTCCTTTCACTTTATGTTGTTCACTTGCTTTATCAGCTTTGTGAGTTTCACTGCTCTGGGGTATCCTCAATGAACTCTTTTCCTCCTCTCCCCACTCTTCAGCACCTATCTCTCTTCAAGTTATCTCCACTTACCTTAGTGCTTCACAGTTATTCTTATTGTTTAGGGTTTTGAACAGTTCCTAAGTTATCTCATGATGCTGGTTCTCTATTTTGCTATTGCCCTTATGGCCATCACAGACTCTGCTCTTTATTACAGACTCTCGGTACCTGTGTTTGTTGTCGGTGACCTCACAGGGCTCGGCCCTCGCTCGGGACTCTCGGTACCTGTGTTTGTTGTCGGTGACCTCACAGGGCTCGGCCCTCGCTCGGGAAGCTGAGACTGATTTCTGTAAGGAAGGCTTTGTATCATCAGTAAGATAGACACAAGTGACCACAGTTCAAGGGTCTTTATTGACATTCAATCGGGTTTGAAAACCACCTACCTAATCCTAAATGTAAAGATGGGAGCAAGCTACGACCATCAAATAATAATAACGCAGTCCTAGTGGTGTATTGTCAAAATGAAAGGGCCTATACTAATAAACCTATTACCAATCCTTACCTCTAAATACAAATAATGTGCAAAACAATGTCATGCAAAAGAAAAGTGTTCAAGAAATGATATGTCAGAATATTCAAGCCGTTGGCTTCCCTTCCCCACGTTTTCAGCACAGGGTAAGGCGGCAAACTCAAGCTTAGCACAATCTCTGGCTACTCTAGCATGAGGGTACAGTTTAAGACTCCATCATTATGGCCTTCTGTGCCAAAGTCTCTTTGTTGTAGGCCTCATGTAACAAACAAATAACAAAGTTCCTTTCCTTTCAGGATTCTCCTATGCACACTCTTCTCAGGTGATTTACTGTTCACCTCGGATCCCCCTCTGCCGGGCTGAGATCCATTCTAACAAAACAGCTTCAATCAGTATCCCTATGCTGGGCTCAGATCAATTTATCTATCGTAACACAAACTTGCTTTAACAGAAAGCTTTCAATTGATCTCCCTCCATCGGTCTCAGACTAACTTTATCTACTTTGCCATCAACTTTCTTTACTGTATCAACATCAAAGTCTTTCAATTGTGCACAGGATTTGGCTTGACCCATTGCAGGACCACTTTGATTTACAATCCTTTGCCACTGTTTCACTTTTGTCAGCTCTCAGCTGGACACCTTACAGAGACCTTCGATTGAGCACACATACGGTACCGGACCACTCTGTCAAAGGTGATCCCCCTGCACTGGTCCACCCCCAGGAACTTGATCCAAAAGCGATGGCCATGTCCTGGACACCTGGATGACAGATCCCCGGGGACTAGTGGGTGAGACACCTTCTGGTATCGCACATTTCTCGCTTCATCTTTTTCGGCTTCTCGCTCGTCCCGATCTTAGCGTCTCTGCATCTTCCCGCATTATGGGAACTATGATGGATGGGAGCTTTCGCTCTCCTGGTCTTCCATCTTTCGGCTTTGTTATGTTAGGCCAACCGCAGCACATCCATGGTCGGGCCACCTCATTGGAGGCATCCTCGCTCCCCATCCTGACAACGGCTTCTCCTCTGTCTGCTTCATCAGGCCTCCAGCGTCTCTGATTGGTGTCTTCTGCTTCTCTGAGTACCGTGCATTCCGCGGCCACACTTTGCTCTGCCTCCCCACAGCGTTGTAACATAAGGGGTCTCCCCTGTGTGCCACTCTCTCTCCTCTCCTCGAGCCTCCTTGTCCCATTTTGATGTGAATCTTTTCCTAAAGGGGTATTGCTTTTTCGTGCTGATGGCATGCTTCATTCAACATTGCATCTAGTCACATAGAAGGAAGACACAGGGCCTCATCACGACCCTGGCGGTAAGTTACCGCCAGGGCCGTGACTTTACCGCCATGGCGCTAACTACGTTTACGCCATGGCGGTAAGGGGATTTACCGCCCCATTCCGACCTTGGCGGGGCGGTAAATCCCCAATCCCCATTTACCCTTCCCCATTCCCATTTTTGCCCCATAGGGCATAATGGGAGTGGGGAAGGCGTTAATTACGCCACCGTAAATTACGGTGGCGTAATTAACACCAAGTTCCCTTACCGCCATGGTTTTTTACACCAGCTAAAGGCAGGTGTAAAAACCGCCATGGCGGAAAGGGAACTCGTAATTGGCGGAAAGGGGTTGGCGCAGCTAACGCTGCCGCAAACCCCTTTCTGCCAGGGTCGTGATGAGGCCCACAGTGTTTTGGATGAGAAGCAGTCCCATATATGCAGATATGGTGTCCTGCATAGGGAATTCCATTTGAGAATGGGAGTCCTTGTCCCCTAAGGGGGAGTCACTTCCAGTGAGGCCCCACTTGGCCATACCACTAGGGAGGGTTTTGTGGAGCAGGTTCACCTGCCTGGCCTCCAAGAGGGTGGCTCCCCCTTGGGAAGAAGGGATGAATACTCCTGATTCATCACATTAACCAGTTATCTGTGTGAGTTTCTGTGTGCTAATGGCTGTGTGGGATCCATTGCTCACTGTCAGCCCTTTGTGTGTGAACCTAATGGGGTAGAGTGAGTTGTACCAACAGTGTTCCTACAGGAAACTCCTTTGTGAGTGCAGTACAGAGTCAAACAGCCTAACATTGTGTCCTGTAAGAGTGAGTGGGAGACAATTGTAACCATGTATGGTCATGGACTGTCCCTTTCTAAGAGAGTAAGGGCTGCCGTTTTCACTAAGAGCTAGGGCCAAAAGCTTGAATGGTAAATTGAATTAACCTTAACTCCCAACTTCAGCAAATGCCTAGAGAGATAACCTGAAATGTTTCATGTGGTGGCTCCCACTAATTATATAGCCATCAGTTGTTGAATGGCTATAAACCTGCAATTGGGCGCTGAGACCCCACTCAGCTCTCATTTTCCTTTACAGTCAAAGGGTCTGAACCCAAACTTTGCCAGTTCTAGCAATGAGCCCTGAAGAGCAAAGAAGAAGCCAGCAAACGTAGGATCATGTAGAGGATCTTCAAGGATGTATATTTCAGAGAGCACGTCTGAGGGCAAAGTTCTGGGTGTTTTTGTGAAAAACAGCTTTCTTCTCCAGGACCTGAAAAGGTTCTGCTTACTGATCAATCCCCTTCATGCTGCAGGTGCAGCAGAGCTGCCAGCTCAAAGAATTTTTGCTTTCTGAGTGACTTGATGCTGTCCCTCTGCAGAATCTGCATGAAGATTCAGAGGCATTTCGACCTAGAAGCACTGGTAATCAGCATAGTCTGTGGCATGTAGTTAATAAAAAACTAAACTGGAACAAGGTGAGTTGTCGTAGACCGGATACTCTCCAGAAGCTTTTCTCGGATTGGTAACTGCACTCACTGCTGCAAAGCAGAGGTGATCATCCTTCTGAAGCCCCCAGTAGCGCAGACAGGCTGAGCATGTATGGTACTGAGCTTACTGCCCCCTAGCATGCCTGGCCTTTCATAAGGCCACGTCAGTCTACCAATTGGCTATTTTTAAAGCCAAGCAGGTCTACTTCTCCAAAGGCATTAAATCTGCTGTTAGCTCTCCTTGAGAGATGTTTAAAGTGGTCCAGGCTCTCTCTGCCTTGCCCTCGGCTAACGAGGTTACTCCCTCACCTCAGCTCTGTACTTCACTCTCTATGTTTTTTTTAGATAAAATTCTTGCTATTCGCCAGAAAATCTCTGATTCTCTGGCCAATTGCAAGCAGGAAGTTATCACTCTTGCGGGAGGATCCACCCCTGCTTTATGGGAGGATTTCCCTCTGTTCACTGAAGCCAATATTATTACGGCCACTCAGGGTTTGAAATCCATCCCTCTGGCAGACCCCACCCCTTTTACCATCCTGAAAGAGATTATTCCTTTTATCGTCAGCAGTTTGATTCTTTCCGCACTCAAGCGCGCATTGGTAATATTGCTCCCGAAAAACCTACCTGGATTCTCTTCTGCTTTCCAACTTTTGTTCTATCTCTCCTTTATCTTTTCCTACGAAACTGGTTGAATCTCTGGTCACTCCTCTCCTTTGTTCCTTTCTGGGGGGCTCTCACTGTCTGGATCCTTTCCAATCTAGATTCCGGCCGGATTGAGGCATGGAATCTGTTTTGGTGTCTGTTACTGATGATCTGGCACAGATTGGCGATCAACGTGTTACCAGTATTTTGATCCTCCTTGATCTATCTGCGGTGTTTGACACCATTGACCATTCCATCTTGGTCCAGAGACTTGCTTCTGTGGGTATCACTGGCCATTTCCTTGATTGTTTCTCTTCTTTTTGACCATTCTCAATCACGCTTTCACCGCCCTTTCACTTCTGCTCCTCTTCCATTAACCTGTGGGGTCCCCCAGGGTTCGGCTCTGTCCCCTCTTCTCTTTAATATCTACATCTTGCCTCTGATCTCTTTGATACACTCTTTTGGTTTTCGGTGTTATTCTTAAACTGACAACACCAAGATCCTTATGCACATGGATCTGGTGCTCCCTTCTGCGGCTGAGCACTGTTGTCACTGCCTTCCTGCAATCTCTGCTTGGATAGGTTAAAATTAACTGAGGTCTTGATCGTCAGGCCCACCTGTGAGGCATCACTGTGGTCCACCAATATTTGGCTGTTTTAATTAGGCCCCCTACTGTAACCCTCTGCAGTACTTAAAAACATGGGGATTAAGCTCTCGGCTTCCCTTTCTATGCCTACTGAAGTTAGCACTGTCTGTCAAGGGGTTTACTTTAAACTTCACACTTTGCGGAAAGTTCTTCCTTTTCTCCCATTGGGGTTCCGTCCTATGGTTGTGTCCATGCTGGTTGCTGACTCACTTGATTAATTGCAACTCCCTCTATTTGGCCCAGCCGGCATACCTCTTGCGTCGTGTGCAGCTTTTGCAGAACACAGCTGCCGGCCTGGCCACAGGAGCCTCTCGCTACACCTCAGCCTCCAACATTCTCCAATTTCTTCACTGGCTCCTGGTGGCCAGTCGGGTCAAATTTAAGGCACTGTCTATTGTGCACTGTGCCTTTTATAAAAATTCTACGGAGATTCTGCTGCAGAAATTCTGTTGTTATGTTCCGCCACGCTCTTTACGATCATCCAACACGACTTGTATTGCTGTGCCTCACGTCAGGTGTGTTCGCATTGGGGGTCACTCTTTCTCAGTGGCACCAGCCAGGCTGTGGAACTCTCTTCCCCTGTTTCTTCATATCACTGATGGTCACTTCCTCTTTCGGCATGCCATTAGAACCTGGCTGTTCACAACCTAAACGTTTGGCACATTTTTTTTTTCCACTTGTTAGCCTGTGTCTTTTGCCTTAGCGCCAGGGTGCCCTTTGGGGTGAAAGTTTGCACTTTATAAGTGTTCATAACATAACAAAGAAAAGACCCCATAACTGATCAAGTCCATGGTTGGCCAACATTTGCACATCCAGATTTGTTGATTGCACCATGCAGTGTAATCAACACACACGCAACTCCTGAAAGAACATACTTGGGTTACAGCAAATCTCCCATGCAGCCCTGCAGAGAATTGTAGCCAATTGGTTAATGTGCGATATACAGGTCAGGACTTTCCATAATGATCTTGGTGAGCAAGAGAAAACTTGGCAACCCTGTTTGCTTGGATCAGTATGTGATCTCTTTCATGAACACAGGGCTAAGAAAAATCCTAACACTGATTAATTGCCAAATCTATGTCTCAGTCCTCAATATTAAGCTCCTGGTGTAAAGTGCTTCTCTATGCCCCAGCATCACCTCAGTGTTGCCCTTAGGTGAGTTGGTGGTAGGTGAGTGTAAAGACTGCTAACTTCCTAAGTAGGCACAAGTGAATCACCAAGGTTCACATGGGAGCCCACGGATGTAGGTGTATTGGAGGCACCTGTCCTCCCAGAGATGGCAGGGATAGTTCTTTTTATGTTTTAGTTTTTTTATTGTGTTTTTCTTGCACTTGCACTAGGAGAAATGTCATCAGGCCTAGTATGCTAGTTTTCTGTTTAGATCATTCGGAATCTTCAAGGCCTAAGAATGATTTCTGTACTCCCTTGTTCCCAACCCACTTTGAAGCACTTCACCTGTGTATAAGCGCTATATAAATAAACAATAAATAAAATAAAATAAATACAAAAAGTACATTTATACAAATTTGTATACAAATAAATATATAATAAAGATTATAAAAAGAAAATTATGAATAGAAATACATACAATTAAACACTTCCATAAGAATTTAAAATCTGTAACATTGCTGATTATTAGTTGTGCACTCTGGAGAACTCCCCGTTAGGTGTCATGTATGCTGATCAGGTCAGTTATGCCTTGTTCTGATACCTTGGTCAGCTCTGAAAAAATGATCATTAACATTCTGTCCAGGGCAATAATAAGTGATACTTGAGAACTAGTCATAATCCTACACCATAGGTCATGAGATAAGATTTGCGACGTTGAATGGACAAATCGCCCAAAACTTCCAATTCTCAAATACCCCCAGAAAACGGGCAGTACATCACAAGATGGAATTAAGTCTCAACAGAACCCGTATCACACACTCTGCAGGTTTGCATTTCAGTAGGGATGCCAAGCCTAGGGCCACTGAGCTCCAGTGTGGGGAGGCATTGCATTCTGAACCTGAGATACCAGTGCCGAAATATCAAAGATGGGAATTTGACTAGATATAATCTCATATCAGTTGGAGGTAGATAAAGAAGCTCCTTACCAAAATAGAGTTTAAATCTACCCAGATCTTGCAGATCCATTGCTCTGTATCAATTTATTAATTTATTTTTCAGCATGCCCTCAGGTTCTAGACCATTCAGGTCCACAGCCTCACTCATCTTGTCACATCGCCTCTTAAATTGTTTTATATAGAGATTGGATTCTTTTGAGAGTCGTGCCATCAACAAAAAAAAACAAGAAAAGATTTGCTTGCATACTCCAAATTGCCCAGTAAGGGGAGGCTCCTCCTAATGTACTGTGACCACCAGAAAGTCAGTCCAAATTCCATTCTGATGACACTAATTGGAACTGAGATCGGAAGTACCAGGGCTTGTTTCTGAATTTTAGACTCAGGGACGTCGGAACATTTCTTGTCAACGATATTTAACAATTCACAGCCATACAAGATGATAGGTGACACATTAACTTTGTAAAACTCAAAAAATTGATTTAGTGAGTAGGCATGCAGTTTGCTCTTTATGTCCTTCAGGAGTGAGGTGCAAGAGCAAATCTTTTCATTCATTCGTGATCTGCAGTGTTCCTGGTTTCCCTTTACCGATATTATAACACCCAAATAGCAAATTGATTCAACTCTCTGGATTGGAGTATTGTTTAGTTTCCATGTGGAATTACTTATTCTCCTACGTGCAATGCTAACTATTACATAGGATTTCCTAGCGGTAATCTGCAAGTGGTTTGCATTCCGGTATTTCTCTATGCCTTCAAGCTGCTGCTGTAATCCTGCCCGTGTATAATCCATTAATGTTAGATCATCAGCGTAGGCAATGCAACTCACTTTCAGACCCGACCACATGGGAACATAGCCCCCAATCCATACTTTTATCCCAGAGATCCGCCAGGTATATATTGAAAAGAATGGGAACTAACATTAATCTAACCTTGGTTGAATTATTAGATTAGAGAAGTTGAATCAGGCGCAGTAAAACTGAGAATATTCCCCAGCTAAACTGCTTGGACCATAGCATAGATATATTAACATTCTCAAAGACTGACGATAGATCTTTTGTTTACACAAATAGTGATTGGCCTGAGTTAGGCCCAATATCAGACAAACAGGCAGTCAGGGCCATTCCACTCACTACTGTGTCAGTAACTCTCATAAAGCCTACTTACAAGGGGCTCAGGAGATTGGCCCCCTCAGCCCACAATGTCAATTATTTAAGCAATAATGTTGCAAAATTGTGGATGCTGTGTCAATCAGTAAGATGGGTTGGTACCTGAACCGATCTTCGCTATTGCCTTTTTTTAAAATTGGAATGAGTATCGAAGAGGTCCAGGAAGTCAGCCAGGTGGAATCCCTAACAATGGCCCTCATTACGAGGTTGGTGGTAGTCATGGCGCTATTTGCGCCATGACTACCACCAATAACGGTACCGTGTCCAGTTTGGTGAGATGGGGACTTACCGGTGCAGTCTGACCTTGGCGGACCGGTAAATCCCCATTCACCAAACCATTCCCCATTCTCATTTGAGCCCCCGTAGGGCTCAATGGGAATGGGGAAGGCGCTAATAACGGTACCACAAATTGCGGTACCGTTATTGGCTGTGATTTCCCTTAAAGGGTCCCGTCCATAACGCCTGGTCAGACCAGGCATTAAAGGAGAGACCCGCTAAGGGAACTCCTAGTAGGGTGGTAAGGGATTACCGGCACCAGTCTCCTTACCGGTGCCCGGTATCCCTTACCGCCCTACTCGTAATGAGGCCCAATATGTGTAAATAAATAATAAAGAATATCTGCCCAGAGGACAGGGTTGTTCTTAATGATACTGTTTGTCACCCAGTCCGGACCAGATGCTTGCGAGTTATTTCATTTGTTAATAGCAAGCTCAATATCTAATGGGTCAAAGGAGGGAGATCAAGGTAACAAACAGGTATTAGCAGTGCTCAACGCCTACTCTATATTGCACTTTGCCTCATATTTTTTTCAGTAAATTATTCTACCCAAGCTTCCACTGACACTCTGGAGGATTGGCAATGGGATTTATTATTGCTTTTATTATTTGGTGTCCACCAAATGGCAAGTGTTTCCTGGCTAGCGATTTTACTCAATATATCTTAATTTTTTGCAATATTAATGGCGTTCATGTAATCTGCACCAATTTCTGCCCTGTTGTTTCAGTACCTTTTTACCTTTTTCTTTCACCTCCCAAGTTTTGAATGGACATTCCAGAATTGACATTTTTTCCTTTGGATCTCTCTATCAAAGTTATTATGTTTCTCATACAGAGAGATCTTTCGCCTGAACCGTTGTAGTGGCCCTCTTTTGTTTTCTTAGCCTTGACAAAAAATTATGAAATTCCCCTGACAATGAATGTGAGAGTCAGGTTGCTCCACCAGTTTGACAAGTCAGTGTTTACTTATTTCAAATTGGTGCTATATTGGGCAAGTTATAAACCATCAAGGGCACTACAAGTGCAGTGAGCAGGGTGAAGCCCTAACAGACTAGTATTGTAACACAACAAAGGAGGGCAACACACAACTGTGTATCATTTTAAAAAGGAAGTGGAGAGACCCACTAGGTATGGACCCAAAACGCTGTGCAGAGTGTGGCCAAAGGAGACACAAGGTTACCTTAGAAAGACAGTAGGACAGAGAGGAACAATACTGTCTATCCCTTAGCCCTTAACCTCACTCAAAAGGGTTTCAAGGGACCTTTCCGTAGGAAGCGCTGATGTGCCGCTTACAAAAAGGGGGAGATAGTAAAAGAGGTCAAAGAGAATTCATTTTTGAATAACCGGAACAACATAAAGGTTGTTCAACTCTTGTGTGTCCTTGGTCACCATAAGTAGAGTATCAACGTGAAAGTAAAAGTAAGGTTTACACCTGGACTGAATATACATATACAAGGTAACATATCTGAACTGTCTATTACGGGTACTATATAACTTTACTATCCCATAGACAGATCAAGATTTCCCAGGGTGGCTCTACAAATAAAAAGACCCCACATTGGAAACAGGTATTAGGACAATATCATTCTACTGCTGAAACCCATATTTATGAATACAGCAGGTCCCCACTATGGGGGATGTACCCGTTTTCAAGTGTAGATCAAGTGAAGACAAACATATAGGCTACTTAATCCCTTCGAATAAATTGTTTTTGTAGTAGAAGGGGACGTAAGGCTATGCTAAAAGACATAAAAGGTTGTTCATGGTCATGGTAGAGTATGTTTTGGTTCTCCGCCGCATCACAACCGCTGTCTACCGGTTTCAGTGGTGTATTTTAGGTGTAACCACTTTCTTCAGGACAGTCTTCTAAAAACAAAGGGGAAGGAGTCTATAATGGTGCATGGTGTTCAATCACCATGTTTCTGCCAATAGGGTTTGTTCTTTATACATTACCCCAACTTCCAGTGCCAGAACAGGGAAAAGTTCCCAGGGGAAACCTAAGGGTAAACAAAGACAACAAAGCCTTAGTAGCTCCCAAAGACTGCCATGCGCACTAAATGCTAGGAGACTGCAGGTGAAATCACAGCGTCGCCTTTCATAAGACCAGGGACAAGCCTATAAGGTCAAGTATAACACAAAACAGATACATTTAGAAAAAGGGGGGAGCCAACAGACAGTGTGATAATCAAATCTGTGGTTCCCTTATGTGTTAGCAGTTGAATTGAAAAAATTAAAAACATATGTATGTTTTTCTCTTAAGTGACCAAACTGGGGCAGTATTCTTGAAAAGAACAAGAACAAGAAACAAGTAGATCTACAGCCTCTGGTAATTTGGATAGGAAAGTAAAGCGCCACATGTACTAACCTTCTCGCCTGACAAGGTTATTGATTCGATGTTGTGATAGGCAGAGACCACACAGTAGCCCAGTGATGGTGGCTGAAAGAAAAAAAGCAGGTACCACTCAGAGTGTGTGTTCATTTTTTCGATTCTGTTTAAATCAAGATCACGCGCTCCCTAGGTTTTCAAAAAGATGGTAAAACGCGGGAGCGAAAGAGAAAATGAAGAAGGAAAACTTCTGTCATTACTGGGCGGAATGCTTATTTGTTGTCCAGAGACCGCGGCTCCACTCCTGCAAACCCCGAAACTACGGAGAAGCTGTTGCCGGGTCTGTGATGAATGGATGCTACGTCAGGGACACGTGACCTACGTCACGTGAGCGTATTACCTTTCGCGTATGCGTCCGAGCGAGGAAAACAGCTGTATGCGGATTTTCCTTCGCGTGCGCGTCCAAAACAAAGGGAAACAAGAACCAAAGGAAGGCTTTGCACGACAGTGAGTCACGCAATATGTGCACCCTGGCGAGGGTAGTAAAGCTATATATAAGTAAATAAATAAATTATGTATAGATTAATGTCCAGATATGTACTATCTCTATCCCTCATGTCGCCAATGCTGACAAATAGAGGAAGCGGCATGTACTTGTAGTGGGCATAATGTTTTTCTGCTGGCAATACTCCAAAACACAAATAGCTTTTTGTGGGTTATATTTATATGCTGAAGCGCATATATGATGGAATGTAATTTAATTTGATGGATATGGCCAGGAATCAAATAGGGTGTGGCCCCATTTTGTTTTTTCATATTGTTTGTTTTAAGGGGGAGTAAATAAATACCTGTCTGATCATATCATGACAGAGAGGGCCTGCCAGGTAATGGATTCATTAAGGCCCCTTAAGTCGGTTTTGAGGCGGAAAATCCAGTTTTGCTCGCGTTTAAGAAGCATGCTAGCAACATCGCCTCCTCTTCGTGGGCACCTGATATTTTCTATTATATTCCATCTTATATCCTCGGGTTTGTGTTTTAGGGCCGGAAAATGGGCTACCAGAGGTGCATTTTCCCGCCTAGTTCTAATGCAGGACATGTGTTCCTGTATCCGCTTTTTTATAGCTCTACTAGTCATACCTACATATAGCAGATTGCAAGGACATGTGACCATATATATCACGTTTGTTGTATTGCACTTAGTCAGGGAGTTCTGTTTCCAGGGAGTGCGAAGCCCCAGCTCTAACGATTTGGTGCGTGTGGTCAGATCACACACATTACACCTGCCACATGGTGTATGTCCCGTAGCAGGTGTAGTGTTCCATAGGGTGGTAGATGTACCTTTTCCCTGTTCTCTATAGGAATGAACTAAGGTGTCCCTGATGTTTTTTCTTTTTCTGATGGCAAAACGTGGAGGGGCAAGATCTACTGCCCCTACATTCAGTATGGGTCAGACCTTGAGGATTTCCCTTTTGATTTGGTTGATTTTAGAGGAGTATCCAAAGATTGCTGTGATCGTTTGTTGTCCCTCCGGACGTCTGGCCTGTTGTAATGTGACTTCCCCGGGAATGTTTCTCGCCCGTTTTCTGGCTTGCCTAATGATTCTAGTCGGATATCCTCTTTCCAGGAGATGTTCTTTCAAAACAAGAGATTGAGCATCATACTCTTGTAGACTAGAGCAGTTTCTTCTATACCTGAGGAACTGCCCGAAGGGCAGATTATCCCGCAAGCTTTTAGGGTGAAAGCTAGAATATTGTAGCAAAGTATTTTGGTCTGTGGGTTTTCTAAAGACCGTTGTGGTCAAGGCTCCAGAGTTGGCACTTATCTCTACATCAAGAAATTGTGTAGTTTTCTTTGTCGCACTATGGCTGAATTCTAGGTATCTGTTTCTAGAGTTAAGCCAAAGAATGAACTCATTTAGTGTAGCTTCCGCCCCAGTAAACACTAGGAGAATGTTGTCTATATAGCGAGCCCATACTGTGATGTTAGCCCAGTATGGGTTTGTACGGGGGTAAATGTATGTTTCCTCAAAATGAGCCACATATAAGTTGGCCAAAGACGGAGAAAAAGTTGCTCCCATCGCAGTACCTGAGCACTGTTGGAAAAATGTTTCCCCATATAGGAAGACATTTTTTGTTAGTGCTATTTCTGTTAGTTGTAAAATGAACTGGGCTGGCATTTCCAAACTTGACCCCATTTCTTGTAGGGTTCTCTCCACTATACGTAAGGTCTCCATTTGAGGGATGTTGGTATACAATGCCTCTATATCGAGAGTGACTAAGAATTGTGTCGTAGGATTAAATGGTAGGTCCTGCACCAGTTTCAGGATGCTCGTAGTGTCCTTGAGGTAGGACCGCATCTTTTGGATTTCAGGCCTCAGAAAGAAATCCACAAATTCTGAAAGGGGTTCTAGGATAGATTGTATCCCCGCCACGATAGGGCGACCCGGTGGGGGTAAAGTCCCTTTATGCACCTTAGATAATGCGTAAAAGGCTGGTAGTTTCGGGAAACTGGGACACAGAAATGCTGCTTCTTGGGAGATTATGTGGCCTTCACAGGCCGCCTCTTCTACAATCCCTGTAATCCGAATGCGCAACTCTTCGGTTGGATCCCGAGGTAGAATTTGATAATGGGTTCTATTGTCTAATAGTTTGTTAACCATCAGTTCATAGTCCACGGTATTAAGGATGACTATAGAGCCCCCCTTATCTGCTGGTTTAATTACGATAGTTTGGTTCGCACTGAGGTCCCGAAGTGCTTCCCGCTCTTTCTTTGAGATATTCTGGAAGTTCGTTTCCTCCTTTCTTTCTATTTGCTCCAGTTTTTTCAGAATGGCCTTCTCAAAAGTGATTGATTCTGCCGAGATGTTCTGTGGATAGAACCTGGATTTCGGAGGGAAACCTGTCGTATCCTTTCTGGAATTGGTATCCTGTTCCATACCTTGTGTGCCAAAATGCTGTTTTAGACGGACTTTCCTCATTAGTTTAGCCAAATCTAATCGCGTCTGAAATGCATCATGTCGTGCCGTGGGTACGAAACTGAGTCCCCTTTGTAGGACCTTTGTTTCACTGCTGGTAAGTATGTGAGTGGAGAGATTAATCACTAGTAATGCTCCAGTGCAACGGGACCTCTCCCCCTGCTCCTCGTGACTCTGTCGAATTCCTGATTGTGTCCTCTGTTCCGGCCTTTTCCTCTGCCGCCTTGGCCTAAAAAAGGCTTCCTTTGGTTTCCCCTCTGATTATGTTGATCCTGGAACTGAACTCTTCTATCTCCCGATTCACCTCGATTCCTGGAGTTACTACGTGCCTGTCCTCCCGATGGCCCTGGTCTAACATGTTCCTCAGAGCTACCACTTGAGAAACTCCAAGCTGCAGGTGTATTGGGCTTCTGGTTTCTCCTTGGTTGTCGCCATTTTCGTGTCTGATAAGACGATTGTTGTTGTTGATTAGTAGGAGGATCGTCGTAGTAGCTGTCTAGGACATATGGGTAAGTACGTTCATGGGAGAAAGATGCAATGTCTTTTTTCAGTTTCTGGATTTTCTTAGCGAGGTTGAACTCCTTGAATTCTTTTAGAGCCGCATCCAGGGTTTCCAATTTAGTTTTGAACGTGTCTATAATGGCCGTAGACTTCAATGCGTCCATCTTTAGTTATATTTCCGCCATCAGTTTAGGAGAAACTGATTTTGCCGTATTGATTATCAAAATTAGCCAGTCCCTAGTGCATTTATTCGCAATGCAGCTCCAGTCCTTCCTGAACTGAATTTTGTCCAGGAAGATCCTGGGTTCGATACGAATGATCAGTCCATCTGGGGCTGCCTGCGCTCTTAGGTACTCCGTTATCAGGAGGCCATGGAGTTCCGTTCTTATATGTTTCTTCCTAAGACCTTCTAGTTCATCCCAATCATTGTTACTACTTAGAGAAATAAAGTTGGTACCCTTTAGTGCGCTCCTTGGGAAGAATTACTCAATCACTTGGTTATGTTAATTCCAATTTGTTTATTCAGTATAGGTTCTGGATACTCCATACACTTAAAGTTTCAATAAACAAACTTTGTCTCCCAATTGTCTTTTTTTCTTTTTTTCTTTTTTTCCTTGTGTGTAGATTCTTGTGGATTCAAAGATGTTTCTTTCTCTCGGTACGATTGCCTCTGTGCATCCGTGGTTCCCGGAAAAAAAGAAAAAAGGGAAAAAGAACAAAAGGAAGACAAATAGAGAGCCGATGAGAGAGAAAATTGAATACCAATCAATACTGAATCAGAATTATGAGAAACATGACAAGGAATCTCCCCTGAGGAACCGTGGCTAAAGTCATGGGGAAACACGTGTTGGGAGACAATTTGGGAGACAAAGTTTGTTTATTGAAACTTTAAGTGTATGGAGTATCCAGAACCTATACTGAATAAACAAATTGGAATTAACATAACCAAGTGATTGAGTAATTCTTCCCAAGGAGCGCACTAAAGGGTACCAACTTTATTTCTCGGAATTGTACATATATTGCTGCAGCCACAATACAGGCACCCCTGGTGCAGACCCTTGGCCATCTGAGAAAGGAACCAGAGAGGCACAAAGGCTTCGCTCTAGATAGGAACTCAAGCCGACATTGGCTGCAACATCTGTTTTTTTCAAAAATTGTTACTACTTACAATTTCAGCTACTGGAACTCCTCCTATTAAAGATGGAGCTGCCAAAATTGTCTCGACTAGTTCCTCTGCATAGGCTAAAAAATTGGATTCGGTCATCATATCTATGCTTACGTCTGCCATTTTGCGTGGCAAATAACGTCTATTCACTGTATGAGATGATGAAAATACAGAGCTGAAAAACCCACTCAGGGGTGAGAGGTAAAAAACAGCCAACAAGTTACTGTATATCTGTAAAAATGTATCTTAATGTGCAAACATCGACCCCAGGAGTCCGAGGTCTCTGTGGGGATCTACCGGGAATCGTCCTCGGGATCCAACAACGAAAAGCCGGGGACTCAATCAACCCGAACAAAAAATCACCCTCGGCTGTCGCCGTTAGAAGAATAGTTATAAACCATCAAGGGCACTACAAGTGCAGTGAGCAGGGTGAAGCCCTAACAGACTAGTATTGTAACACAACAAAGGAGGGCAACACACAACTGTGTATCATTTTATAAAGGCAGTAGAGAGACCCATTAGGTATGGACCCAAAACGCTGTGCAGAGTGTGGCCAAAGGAGACACAAGGTTACCTTAGAAAGACAGTAGGACAGAGAGGAACAATACTGTCTATCCCTTAGCCTTTAACCTCACTCAAAAGGGTTTCAAGGGACCTTTCCCTAGGAAGCACTGATGTGCCGCTTACAAAAAGGGGGAGATAGTAAAAGAGGTCAAAGAGAATTCATTTTTGAATAATGGGAATAACATAAAGGTTGTTCAACTCTTGTGTGTCCTTGGTCACCATAAGTAGAGTATCAACATGAAAGTAAAAGTAAGGTTTACACCTGGGACTGAATATACACTTTATCACTGCTTGCCTGCTATCGCCATAGACCATTAGTTCAAATGACAACCCCCATTTAGATGTGATGGGAGGTGGGGATGCTGAGGTCCAGCTCCACTCAGCTCTGCCTGCTTCTTTTCTGCCATGATTAACATGAGGGCTTTAGTGTATCAAAATGCAAGAGCAAAAAACGCAGCCATTTATTGTTGTGCATATGTTGTTTTCTACACATGCTGCAAAATGAGTCAGTGGACACAAATGATTTTCGGCTGTTAGTGGTCCAACCGTTTATTTCTGTGTCTGTGCGGTACTGAACCTTTAGGGTCAGGCATAACTCTGAGAAACGTAGCTGTTTCCCTGAGAGGTAGAACTCCAAATCACTTTCTGAGGAGAAAAGCTTTATAAAAGAAAAGTTTCTTGAAAATGTTAACCTATTTCTGGCAGGGAAGACATATGTAAGCCGGAGAGTAGTTTCCAATGCAGAATATTTTAAAATGAATTGTACCTTTTTCTTTATATGAGCCTCAGAAATATACATGCTGGAACCAGGCCCAAGAGCTTTGCGGGTTTCCATGAAAAATACATCTCTGCCATGCATCTATATTCAAACGGCGCAATGTCTCTCGGCTAATCAAGAATTCCTGAGGAGAGGAACCGGCGAAGCTCAGCGTCCCGGAGGCGTTCCCTAAAGATTACCAAAGTGACACATTTGATTAGCCATGAGAGACCTGCACTTTCTTGATGCTGGTGTGAAATGAAATCATTTTTGAATGTTGAATATGTCTTTAGGAATACGTTAAACTTTTTGTTTTTTAAACTTCATGGTTGACAGTTGGGACGGAAAACCATGTGTGGGCATAAATATCAAGCACTTGCCAAGTAATCAAGTACATTCTGGGGCAGTGGCTTGTGTCCTATGTCACAGCATAGACTGAACAATCCTTCTGTATCTTTATACGTTTTACAAAAGTGCTTCTTAATGGATGTCGACTTTGCAGTGTTTCTGTTGTTAATAAGTGGTGCGTAAGATATGAGCGAAATCTAGTAATTTGGGAAGAAATTGACCAAATAAGTCTGAAACATCAAGGGTCGGCTTGATGGAATCTAACGGAGTCAGAGGACGCCATTGTTGCGGATTCTTTAGCATGGCCAGGTTGTTCTTCAATCGCATCTGCTGGAGACAATGGGCCTCATTAGGACCCTGGCGGTCCCGTAATGAACGGTGCCGGTACGGGACCGGCACTGTTCATTACGGGCTGCCCCATTACGAGGACTGCTGCGGGACCCGCTAAGGAATGCCTGGTCAGACCAGGCGTCCTTAGCGGGTCCCGCTAGCAGTCTAGGATGCTAACAACGGCCCCTTGCTAGCATCCTCCGTATTTACATTGAGCCAGGTCCCAGAAAAGGGCAATTACCGGGTCCGCCAAGGTCGGCATGACCCGGTTATTGCCCTTTTCTGGGACACGGTAAAAAATCATTACCAGCGGCAGCCGTGCCCTTAATAAGGGCATGGCTACCATCAGGGTCGTAATGAGGCCCAATGATTGTATGGGATATTTTGTGTCTGTTTGTGTTGCCCAATTGAAGATGTGATTGTCAAGAAACGGATTCATGTGGAGCTTGTGCACCTGTCCCGGAACAGCAGATGTAACTGGGGCTTTGATGGCCATGTTAAAAGTATGACCAAATGCATCATGTCAAGTGTTATAGCCACAGGTTGACAATATTAAGTCTTGACCACATAACACAAATAGCACAGTGTAAGCAATCATGTCAATAGGTTTACAGCTCATTTATTGCTACGTGCGACCAAACGGACTGAATTTAACAGTTGCACCTCATTGCATCTACTTTGGTAAACAGTGGAAAGGTAACAGAGCCATTGTTGCCACCATGAAGTTATCCCACATCACGAATCTATGTATAATGTAATGCACAGAGAAATCCAGCTGCTAGTTCCACTCTGATAGTGCTGGACAATCCACGTGGGTTCTATGAACCTTTGATGTTTTTTTTTTTTTGCCGAATGCCATTTTTATCACATTTGTTTTCTGCGATTTTGACGCTTTTCTTTATCGCAAAAACCGGGGAAGACCCCACACATCCTACCTTCCGGCCACCAGTGCGCCCATTCTATATCCCTTTCCCAAACTTCGATCTCCACGAGTGTGGTAAAAAACGGTGGAACATTTTTTTGCGAAAATGAATTCGACAAAATTGCCATATAGCAAAAGTGGGGAATCCCTCCACGTGTGTGTACCCGATGCAACATGTGGTGCTCTGTCTTTTGGTGGTTCAGAAGCTAACAACTTATTTGGCTTTAAAAACATTGTTTTTGCAAACACTTAATACTGTTTTTTTTATAAATACATAAGACATGACAGACTGTAATCTTCCTTAAAACGCCTGGAGTGTATGCTCCAACAAAATGTAGGAGACAGTATTCGGCATATAAAAAGACTGCACCTTTTATTTGTATCATTTCAGTTAGTTGGACATTGCAGCCGTTGGATGTGGTTCTTCCTACATCAGACAACACATAAAAAAATACATTTCCTATAGCAAGGAGTATATTCTCCACCACCTTCCCGAAAAAGAAGCTAGGGTAGCGGCCAAATAGCCCTGGTGGCACCTCTCCCTGGAACAACTTTCACTTGAACATCCAGACTGAGGCCAGCCACCAGAAATTCTTAAAGATGCTTACTCACCTTTCAAACAGGTTTTTCCATTCACACTAACAGCTTGTGGCACCATGCCACTTGAATTGTATCTCTTCAGGCACAAAAACGCTACCAACTTTCTGCAAAAACACATTAAACTGTGGGAAAGTGATTAACACATACTCCAGACCACTACAAGACTTGCCACTATCCACTGACACAGATTATTTTTGCACTTATTTTATGACAAAAATATCTGATCTTCTTTCTATAAACCTATTCATGCTCTTATAATGTTATGAATGCACAAAGAACTTTACATTTTGACCCCCGACCTCCTTTGTGCACCCTCCTCAATCCCCCTGGCCCTCCGGAGGACCCACACAACAATATGTGTATTAGAGTATGTGCCTTATGAATAAACAATAAATATCCAAATCTCTCTTGGATCTGTGGTTCAAATTTGGGTTCAAACTGTTTAGGCTGGTGGTTCCTAGAGCAGTTGATGAAAGGTTTAGTTTGAATGAGAAAGAGAAAATGAACAGTATAGAGTTGAGGAGAGGTCGAAATTAAAATAGATTTTAGTAGAGGGACAGGTAGGAAATAAAAATATGATTTTGTTTAGGGAGAGGCAGGAAAGTGAAATAGGAAGTTCCCTTTTTTGTCACAATTACTGGCGCTGATTCGTCTCAGTGACCACATTGTATGACATAAATGCATGCAACACTCCCTGTCAGTGTGAGGACACCGCAGAACTGTATGCATACAGGCCGGAGATCAGAATACATTCTGTGGCTGGACATCAGTGGGCCATTTTTAATGGCCAGACCAACTATGGGTTGTTTGAAGAATTGTGAATGACCAATCTTACAATTATTTTAGAGAAAACGAGTGAATTCAATGTGTGTAACTGAGTGTGCCATTTTCAGTGTCCTCACCAAATGCTGCTTCCAGACAAAAGAATCTCATATTTCTTGATAGGCAGAAAGGGATTATATTCAGTGTATGTGACTGAGTGTGTTGTAGTTTAGTGGCCAAACCAAATACTAGTTACTGGGTAAAAGTGTTTCAAGGTTCAAAAGGGGGTCTTACAGGGATGTGTGCTTGCACCGTCCCTGTTTTGTATATATTAATGAAATTGCTCACAATTGAACATCCTTCTCTTCTGATGACCAAGGGCTTAATTTAGAAAGAATTGCTGTTCTCTTGTCCGCTTATGAGGCAGTTCTGGTTGCCAAAACAATAAGTGGCTTAAAACAATAAGTGGATAGATGTATTGAACTCTGCACCCTTAGAGGGTCTGGAACATAGCATTGAAAAAGCAAAAACAATGACCTTTGCAATATAATTATAATTATAACAAAAAGAGCAGATATAAAATCAATCTGAGCTTTGAGGTGTATTAATCGATGTGGTAACCTCTTTTGATTACCTTGTCATATGCTTTCATTTTAACTGGGGTTGAATATCTCAACTAGCAGCATTAAACTGCAAAGTAAAACATTGCTTAGAAGCAACCTTACAGTTTGCTAGTACATTTGTCAATAGGGTGGTGGAACCAACTCTCCCAGTCAATAAGCTGGAAGCCAGATAGACTGCATCATGTGGTGCTAGGTCGTGGGCTCATGTGCCTTTCTTTTTTTATCAACTTTAGCAAGCTAATTGGCAGCAGCACTAAGAACTTTGTAAAGGGACTTTTTGAAAATTGGGTTGTCCCGTCAATACTCAGTAATCCACGAAATACTAATCCTCTGGTCTCTTACCACCCTATTAAGGAAGTAATTTGGTATGAAATCTGCCTTGACTGGATTACTGTACCATATACATGCAATTTGTTTGTCAAATTTATGATCAGTATTTTGCCTTTAGCAATGCTAACTGGTGTATGGAAGTGTGGACACTCTGTGATGTATCCTTTAGACCTTTGCCTTAAACACATTACCTATTTGTATGTCCCTTATACTTACTTAAAGAGTCATCTTATGAACTTAAGGCCCTGTTTGACAAATCACGGTGTCAGGGATTTATAAGCATCACAAATAATTCGTAAAAGCACATTCTACGAAGATGTTGTCTTTGCGGTGGTACATTATCTTTGTAAAGCTTGGTGTAGGAGAGCAACACTTGTAAGTGCATCAGCTTGAGCCAGGTTTTCTCTTTCTAGAGCCAACACATGACTTTTTTATTTGGATGTCATTAACTCTTCCAATGATGTCAGTTTCCAGCATATTGTTTAAATGATTTATGTGATACACAACCTGTGTAACAACATGGTGCATATGTTGACTAATGGGTTTTCAAATGTAAAGTTAGATTTTGTTGTGTGACATGCTTTTTTGACATTACGTTGAGAAAAGGTCCCACATTGCTTTGTACACAGAAGTATATTAACCAGCTGTAACTCTATGCATCATCCTTTAGTGGCTGTAAGTGACTGAACCATCCTTTAGGAGGCAGACCCAATACTTCATGTGAATTGCAAATTATTTAGAGGCAAGACAGTGAATTCTGTGTCTATAATTCAGTGAGTCATCCTTTAGTGGTTAGACCAAATTCTAGCTGCAGAAAAGAATTATTATACATGTGTGTAGGCAGAAGGAGTTCAGTGTCTTTAACCAAGTGTGTTGTCTTATAGTTTTGATACCAAATGCCAGTTGCCAAAAAAGGGCCTTATTATTCTTGGTTGTCATGAGGAACGTATAGTTCATGCCATTAAGTGACAGTGCCCTCTGCTATTGGCCAGACCAAATACGTGTTGCTGGTTGTGAATAACTAATCTTAGAATTCATTTGAGGAAATAAAGTGTATTCAGTGGCTGTAGCTAAATCAGCAGCATACCACTTTGTGTGGCTATTTACACTAGATTATGTACAGTGCTAACATGTTCAGAGCTCCTAAATGTGCCACGTGGAGATGAAGGCATTCAGATGAGGTTCAGCCCACTCTCTCTGGAACAGATAAGGATGAGGAGTTTTAGATGATATCTACTGATGAGCCGGGAGAAACCAGTGCAGAGCTGCAGGATGTGGGATGTTCGTGTTCTCTTCTCCCACCACCCACATCCACGGATGATGATCCTAAGGATAATAGCAATGATCATGATGTTGACCAAAATAAATGTTGTCATGTATATAAGTCCAGGTCCCTGCAACACATGTTTAGTTTAGTTTAGTTTGTTTATTTGTATACCGCAGCCAAACCCTGGGGTAACTGGGCGCTTAAACTTAGGCAAAGCATGGGTTACAGAAAGTTGCACATACAAAAGATAGCAGCGGATAGTACAGTACAGTAAATAATGTAAGGGACCAAGTTACAGAGTGGTCTGTGATGAAAGGGCAAGGGCGAGTTAGAGAAGGACCAGGTTACAAGTTGGTCCATCGCAGTGTCGGAACACACTTGAAATAGGATGCAGGATACAAAATGTATCTAAGTGCAGTTAACAGTCTATTGCTGCATTGTAAACAGTTCCTTCACCTTGGCTCTGAATGACCAGAATGAGGTGTCCGCTCTGATTGTCATGGGTAGCACATTCCAGCATTTCACTGCTAGTACAGGGAAACTTGCTCCCCCTGCCGTTTTCAGATTGAACTTCAGGATGTTACGTTGGTGTAAGTAAGGAGATCTAGTTGGTCGGGTAGAGTTGTGTCTGGTAAATTTGTCTGATAGGTAGCGTGGCACTGTCAGATAGAGGCATTTGTGTGTGATGACAAGTGCTCGATACTCTCATGGATGGGGAGCCAGTGAGACTCCTTTCTGAAGGTAGAGATGTGGACCTTGCGGGGGAGATTAAGGGCACATCTGAGGGCATTATTTTGGAGTATCTGTAGTCTGTTCAGGTTGTGGGGTGTGGAGCCGATGAAGAGTGTGTTGCAGTAGTCCAGTTTGGACAATATGAGGGCCCTGGCCAGTGTGAGGCAGCTGTTGGTGGATAAGAATGATTTGCAAGCATTGATGAGTTTGCTGGTGTAGGCTGTAGATGAGATGGTGGTGTTAATTTGTTTTTTGAGTGAGAGAGTGGAGTCGAGGTACACACCCAGTGTTTTTACTTCTTTTGACACTTTTATGATGTTGTCATCAATGGTGAAGGATTGGTATCTAGCGTCAAGTTTGTTGAGGCGGGCCTGGGAACCGACGATGAGCAGTTCCATCTTGTCATCGTTTAAGCAGAGGCTATGGGTGGCCATCCATGCTTGGATTTCAAGGTAGATCTCATTTAGTTTAGCAACATCGTCCTCATAGCTCCCCGTGAGCGCAATAAGGACCTGGGTGTTGTCAGCACAATTAGTATATGTAACACTCAGATCATCAAGACGGTCAAAGAGGAGCTTGGTGAAGATACTGTAAATCGGAGGGGAGACTCCACATTGGATAGGGACAGGGTTCTCCTCGGCGCTGCCTGATGAGACAAAGACCCTGGGTGTTCTGTCCGATAGGAAGGACCAAATCCAATTGGTGGCATTCTGCGAGAATGCAGCAGCCGATGAGAGGTGTTTGGGAAGTATTTGGTGGTTGACTAGGTCAAAGGGTGTAGACAGATTTAACAAGAGCAGGATGGCCAGATTGCCCTTGTCTTTGGCTTCATCCATTTGGATTTTTAGGTCCAGGAGGGCCATTTCAGTCCCATGTCTGGGACTAAAGCCAGATTGTAGCAGACCTAGAAGGTTGTTGTCTTCCAAATCTCATTACATAATTTTCAAAGCCAAGAACACAAAGGAGGTGATGGAGGGGGACAAAGACTCAGATGCATAGATGAAAGGGAAGGACAAAGGAACTGATCCACCTTCTTGTAGGGTCTTACAAAGACACATTGTTAGATCTGAAAATACAAACTATCAGTGTGTGACAGCCTCGGCTCAGCTAGCATCACGCAATATGAAACCCAAGTGCTTGAGTCACGTCAGATTACTCCCCACTTTCACAATTAGTCCATCATCTCTCATCAGTCTGGCCATGAGCCAAAGTTTCCTGTCTGCTGTTGACCTTGTAGCTCGCTCTCTGTTTTGGGACATTCAAATGAGTGTAAGCAAATCACTGTCTTCATCCTCATCTCAATTAATAGCCCTTGTTTTCGACTTCTGAATCACGTGTGACGAGACCACAAATTTGTCCATTTCGACCTCTTATTTACTACTATTTCATTCAATTATGCTAGGTGTCATTGCTCCTCTTGGCTTCTAGAGACTTGCTCACTCCATGTTGTAGGAGCCTTATCCATTGTTAGTTGTTCAATACTTGGCTCTTGCAAATGTTTTCTTCTTCTTTATTCGAAGAGAAATATGTCTCACGTCCATGGCTTAGCCATCTGTCTCCCTTTGTACTTTGCATTTATTCCTTAAAAATAGACTCCTTGATCCCATGCCAACATAGACTCCTCTCCGTTTTGCACAGAAAGCTAATTCTCCAACGTCTCCTGACTCTGCACCCCTGGTCTTTTTCTGAGGTAGCTGAATTGAATCTTTACAGAAGCTGACGTCCATTTTCCTATCATGGCCTTCCTTGCCACGTTACATTTTCCTCTATAGCAAGCTTCTATATGTCTCATCTACGTTGCATTGCTGCTTATTTACACTTATTGGTCAGCTAGTTACTTTATCTTGTTTGTATAGGATTACATTGTCATTTCGTACATGTTTCTCTTGTCACTTTAGTTACATCGTCACTCTTACGTATTTTCATATTATTTCAGTACGTCTTCTTCATGACATCACTCTGCCCTTTTCAGATTTCACTCAGCACTACATGATGTCCAATGGTGCACGCTGACATCATTCCACATGATATCCTTACACTCTCTCAGTATGAGGGTACATTCAATATGGTTATCTAAGTGCATATTGTCTCTCTTACACTCTATGCGTTATAGGCATAACACATGATGTCCCATATAGGGCTCTTCTCCTACTGATCCAAAATGACGGCGGTGAGGGAGCAGGAGTTAGGGAAAATGTGTCCCTCATCTCCTCTACACCTCCTAGCACCTTGGATCGACATTTGGTGTTATGGGGCATGTTAGGAAACCCTAAATAAATAAGAAAATAGATGCACTTGGGCTGTGGCCTGTGCTGCTATATGAACACAGAACTCCTCTGTAACTCATATACTTTGCCCTCTCTGCAATTTCAGAGTTCACATACTTTGCTTTTCACTTATTCAACTTTTGTTCGTGATCGCGGTTACTTTCTTGACTTTGGTTCCTGTTTAATACACTTTAACTCAGAACATTTCACAGAGACTTTCAAATGTGCATTTCTGGCTAGCATGAACACTCTGTTACTTTGCATACTGTTTTCCACATTCAGCAATTGTCCTTTCCATTACGCATTGTTAGGCAGAATCCTGTGCAGTTCCCTTGGGGAACACTGCAAAAAGATTAAGACTACAGGAGTAAGCAGTAAACCCAATTGGTAGCAGTATGTACCACCCAGATTTACCTGGTAGCTATGGCAGAGCAGTCAGACCTCTCTCAAGAAGAGTAGGGCAGTATATAGAGTATACACAATAGGGCTAAAAACACAGTAGAGCAAACAAACACTGACCAGAGCTTTGTATAAAAAGTATATAATTATGTATTTAAAACACACTTTAGGCAATATACTAGCACTCTAAATCAAAAGCAAGTTAAAACACAGTCAGGTAAAGTATACACCTCTCCCTTGATAACTATTAGACAAGTCAGAGTTAAAACACCACGATTTGTTAAAACAGATGTGAGAGTGTAACCTGATGACACTCCAATAGTTCAGTTAAAGGGAGAGAAAAAGGCAGAGCATACAAATAAAACAAGTCCCAACACTTTTAGGAGTTCTCAGCAAGGGAATAAAGGCAGTAGACACTGTAGAGCCAGAGTTCATAGGCCAGGCCCACTTTAAATGGAGCAAAGCGAAATGTGCCCAGGATCACACGGTTTAAAATGCACTAAAAGTCTTTGCAGAATGTTCAATAGAGGTTGGGGTGATTCAAGAAGGTAAAGTTAGAAGGTCTGGGGCCAACCCCGTTGGAAAGCCAAGGATTTAAGGGTCAACTTGGGCAAACCGAAGAAAGGGAGGCCAGGCAGGACACAGTACCTTAAAGAGAGAGGAAGCTCCAGCAGTGGCAGTTGTTCCTGGCAGTGGTTGCAGTTCATTGTTTCGACCAGGGGAAGAGAGGATCTCGTTGAGGAGGAAACGTGGAGTCGATGCACTGCACAGGGAAGAAACCAGCCACGGAGTTTGTCGGTAAAAGGTATGTTCCTTTTATTCACGGTAAAAGTGGTGAAGCTTGGCTATCCGGTTGCCGGGTGCTTGGCACGGGCGATTAGACCAAGAGACGTCTTTGGACGGCGAAAGGGGCGAACTGGTTGGTCCCACCAGCTCAGAGGAAGAAGATTCGTCCAGCAGAAGATCTTCTCTTGTCGTCAGGAAAGTGGTGAGTTTGTTGCAGCAGGGCTTCACCGGTGGTGTCGTCATTGCAGATGGCTCAGTTTCTTCCCTCTTCAGATTCTTAGGTCCTGTGGCGACTTCTGAAGTTCCAGTCCGAAAGGCCCTGCTTTTATGCAGAAAATCCCCCATTCAACAGCCTAGCTGTCACTCAAACATGCTAAGTGGAGAGCCGGGTGGCTCACCACTGGGCCAATCAGAATAGATTGTGACTTGAGTTGCTAAGGCAATGCAGTCCTGGGTGCCAATTCCCCCCCCCACACACACATCCTGTGGAACCCAGACAGAGTGGCACCATTTGGAGGGCTTCTGTGGAGAAGCCCGCCAAAAAGTGGAACAAAGGGCTCGGCCTTGGTCAGAGTTACAGAGACGGACACGAACGCCATTTTAGAAAAGAATTCTGTCAAAAAGACCCAACCGTTGATTTAATATTAAATAAATAAACCGGCGGTATCTTTAACATTGCACCAAAAAGCGGTGCGTTTAAAATCAATGGGAAAATCCCATAGGAAATATTCTGGTGGAATATTTTGCGTGGTAACCACTGCCACCAGCCAGAAACTCTTCAAGGGGGACTGGACAGTGCCCCCTTGAAAACAGACCCAGGGGCAATATAATTAACCCCTTCCAGTACTTCCACAATATGATGTTTTGTACTGGTTCTGTTCACAATTTAGGACTAGTAAAGTCAATGGTGACTTTACATGTCCTGGGAGACAGTAGTCAGTCCCAGGGTATGGAGTCTATGTTTGGGAGTCACTATGACACCCCTGTGTTACTGCACTGAGGGTGCTGTGTAACACACATGAAAAACAGATGATACCCTATGGAGTAAAAGACCCCATAGCCCATAAGCACATACAAAGTCAAAGACATACCTGAAATCATGGTTAAGAGTGAGAGGAAAAGAGTCTCACTCTTAGCAGAAGAGAGAAAAACAAACCCCCAAAATCCAGCAAAGCTGCTGGGGGACTCACTGGGTTTGGGAGATTAGCCTTATAAGAGAATTCTCCCTAACACGCATTTTATCGACACACCCGCAACCTTTAACTTTTGGTTACTTTTGCTTTTAACACAAACCAGGTTTTTGCTGCCTTTGATAACTCACGGGTCGTGTTAATTGGGCTTCTCTCGTCAATGGCTTCCATGTAGCAGTCAAGGCTGTTACCAGTGGCTCCTCTGCTCCTCCCCAACTATGTCATTCACCTGGGAGGGTAGCGTGCCACTTTGAAGCATTTGAAGGTTTCTCCTTTAAGCTCACTCGTTTCAGTCTTGGAATGGTTACAACTTCCCAAAGTGTGGAATTCTCACCTGGCTCTCTCTCGTTCTTCGCAACTGCTGATCAACCCTTTGCCCTTCAAACTTCCATAGCCTGGTTCACATCAGCCCCAAAAGAGCTACTCCTTCCTGTACCCAGCCTCGCTTAGAGTGTACCTGTGCCTGTGTGCGCCACCTTTTATCCTGACAGGAGTGTTAACAAGTGGCAGGTGTGTGTAGTTAGGATTATGTGCCTGAGTCTGCCCGGTCTCATTAAAGGGACAGAGCCATTGCAAGTCAGTAGAGGTAATCTTCCTGGCCTCATTCCTCATTTTCCTCAGCTCAGTAGAGTTGTCAATGTGAAGTGTGGAGGAATTATAGAAGCTGTAGTTTCCCTTAAAATAAGCAGGGATAGGTGCTAGATGGGTTGTGGAAAAAGGGGGATACCATGTCTCACCATCAGGTGCTTCTCCCCCACTCCCCAAGGACCCCCTAGCCAGGTGATCATCCCTCGTGTGTCCAACCCCAGCATCGGGATCCCAAAGAGATGGTCTTTCCCTGGCCACCCGAGTACGGGATCCCAAGGGACTAGGTTGCGAAACACCCTCTGTTTTTCACATTACACTGGTAAAAGTAGTCAGTGTGGAGGGAAAATGTCTAACAGAAGTATACATGGTGCCATGACAATTTTGCAAGAGCACCTCTGTGTAGACTGCGTATGTGGAAGGGCCCTATGTTGAGATATGAAACACTTGTGTATAGGCGCGTTACAAATATCATATCATATATTTTCTAGGATCATGTGTTGCAGTGTCAGGTTGTTCTGACACTGAAAGTCTCCAACTTTCTTTATGTTTTTCTACAGGATATTTGAAAGAAATGAGTGCTTCGCTTCACTATAGTAGATGGGTATATACAAGCCATTTGATGTATTAAAAGCTATCTATATAGTACTTTTACAGTATTATATGTCATAATGTTCTTTAGCAGCTTTGGATTTACAGTAAGCTCACGGCTAATAGTAGTAATATTTATTTCCGATACATCTCCACAAACATGGATTAAGAGTATCATAGAAAAAAACTAGGCTGGAGTTCCTATCGCATCTTGTTGTAAACGAACTAGCTTTCAGCATGCAGTATCATTCTCTTTGACTCTTAACTGGAACCGCCTCCAAGATTGACCCCTGCAATGAGCCCCAGGCATCTCCTCTCACCATACTCCCAACTGCCCTCTGGGCTCTCAGTTCCGTTACTGCTAGTTCCTTCTCACACTTAACCTTCCCAATGAGACTCTGATATGACTCCCTTCACAATGTAATCCAGTTAAGTATGCGCTTGAAGGAAATTGATTTAGCCTCTGCCCAGCAATTACTGTCTGATCTTCTCTGCAGGGGAATCATGCCAATGTATGATTCTCTCCCTTCCGTTGTCATGACAGCAGAACGCTTGCTAGTAGTTTTATTATATCAATCATGTACCATCATCATTGATTATCAGAATGCTTCCCCCAAGATGCCTTTTTGCCTCTCCGGAATAGTGTATACATCCGGTCATAATTACCCAAGGAGGTATGTTTGCCTTAATAGCTGCAACCCGTGACATTCTCTGAGCCTGTCAGCAGTTGAGCATTTATTTTCGGAGGCAATAACTTAAGCTATGCTTTACTGCGAGAAAGAGCGAGAGAGACAGAGAGCCAGAGAAAGAGAAAGAGAGAGAGAGAGAGAGAGGGGCAGAGAGAGATTAATAGAGGGAAAGAGAGAAAGATGAATGATTGAGTCAGAATGATAAGGAAAGAGTAAGGGAGAGAGTAAACATGAAAGAGGGCACCTGTGTGAATGGCGCACTCAGAAAGAGCTGTACCTTATTCTTAAAGCTTTCTAGACTGACATGTTACTATCCTTATAATGACGTATTTCTGGGTTCGAAAATAGTATTTCATCTGCTGCCAGGAATATCCCACGTACAAAAGGTATGGGCAAATTCCTGGCTAGAACCCCCTTGTTTTGACTGCTGACCAGTTGAGTTTTTCACCAAGAAAATGCATCCGGTTATTAGCTAGTAGTGAACGTGTGGGATCTTCTGTCCAGTGGGAGAAGCCACAGGCACTATCCGAATTCAGGGCATTGTGTGCAGTTTACATCCAACACAGAGGCCCCACTGGAGCCCACGGGATGGTGTTTCCGAGGCTAAATGTTTTCAGGCAGGGGAACCTCCTCCTTGTGCCTGACTCCACGCAGCTGCTAGATCGCCTTGGTATTTTTGACTTGCTTTTGCAGACTGAGAGGGTCATTGTGAGCATAGTGGTCAACCTGGGAGGGCTGACAGTATGCAGAGCTTTTGTTGCCATGCCCACACCCATGCCAACCATACTGCATCATTATAATCACAGTGTATGATAATGTAAGCAATGCATAAAAACAGACAGAGCCAACCCACCTGCATTGAATCTGCATGTGCCAATATCATGCATGCATCATTGCTGCTTCTAGTCAGGGCACATTTGATGAGAGAGCACATCATGTCTCATCACACCCCACATCCATTCTGCATAAAACCACCCTTTCGACTGTCTCCTTAACTGCCACCTCCAAGTCTGTAAATTGGCAAACCTTCAAGTCTCCCATACAAAGCTGCAGAAGGCAAGAAGAAAATGGACACATGTATGGGTACTGTGGATTCCTTGTTGTAGGTCGTGAGGGATTTGGCATTGGCCATGTTCCTTGTACTGAGGGTACAGCTGAGAAAAATAAAACGTGGGTGAATCACATTGAAACAGAATTCACAAATATCCTGACATACTTTCCATAGTGGCATCATAGGCACTTTAGAGGCCTGCTGTCCATTACCATCGTTATCTCCATCACTCTTTTCATCTTGTACTAATTCAGGTGGCATGGGCGCACAGCACTTAATTGGCATGAAATAGAACGTGCAATACATGGCATCTCCCAAACCTTGCTGAATATTAATGACCCCACGAGACCTGTGCAGGCATTATTATGTTGTCTCGATAGGACAAATGGCTGCGCAGTGCAGTCGCATGTCCTTCTGTGCACTTAGTTGTACCTCTTCTTAACACGTTGCCCTGACGCATATTTGAGGATCCGTTGAAGGCGAGGATATATGTATTGGCTAGTCTTTGAGCCTATGCCTTCATTGACAGTTGGGGTTGGTAGGGCAAAGGGGAACTGTATTGTGGCAGGACTGGCATTTTACTTTACATTGGCTTAGCAGGAGTCACAGATATGCATGCATTTGTGTTTCCATGCTTCACATCCAGGACCTTTGTGTGTCTGTCCCAATGAAATAATGCAGGGTGCTGTTCTGGGGTGTAAAGACATTGTGGTAGGTAGGATCCTTGCTGGTTTGTTCAGCAACGTGTGATGTGAGGGTGGTGTTCAGGTATGTTGAACGTCTTTTGTGATTCCATAGGGGGAACCAATGTGACAAGCGGGCAATCAGTGTGACAGAGGCACAACCCATTATGCCACATATTTTGGGGAAATATGTTTTTCTGTAGAAACAAGCATTCGTGTCATTGCACAATAACTGGGCCTCTTGAAAAAAGTACCATCTTGGCTGCACAGGGCACCATGGTATTGAGGGCTGACATGCAAGTACCATACCAGCTGTCGGCTAAAAGATCTAGCGGCACAGACATGCTGCATTGCATTGATCTTCAAATGTATGTCTTATTGGTTCAGTTGCACTATGGAAATTAGTGTTTTGTGGTCAAATTTGTAAACAGGGAATAGCTGGTCATTTTTAGTACCTGAGTTTAAGGCGAAGCCTTTCCAGAAGGCTCTCTTCTTCTTACTTTATGAAGCTTGTTGCACATTCCTCTCATCCAAAACGCCCTTACATGTTTTCAGTAATCCAGTCAGTGATTCAGTTGTAATCCTAGTCTTTTGAGTGGCAGTATGGTCTTGTGAGCGGGTCCTGGCCTTGCTTGGCCATTTTTGCCAACATTTCTAGTCAGATAGTAAATTTAACTGTATCTGCCATGTGTATTTCTTCATTTTTGGTTGCTGTACTGCTGCAACACCACCAAATGTTGTTATGTTATATTATGATGGGGTTTCATGTAAAGCACAACTAACACCAGAAGGCAAATTGGAGCTAAAAATAGACCCCCACCAGAAGATACGCGTACAAGAAATTAACCTAAAACAAATGTGTTTTTAACAAACGGTGGAACTGAGAGTGGTCCTGCGTAGCACGAAGTACGCAAGGAAGTCGGTTCCTCATGGAGCTGGCAGCAACCGAAAAAGGATTAGCGGGCTGCACTCGACTGTTAGGGCCTAAGAGAAAGCGACTGAGCTTGGTCCGAAAGAAAGGATTGAAATGACAATACAAGAACCGTGATGCCTGCCTGTGCTAAACGATCAAGCAAGATGGAATGCTCATTAGTTTCAAAAGCTGCAGACCGGTCTAATAGAATCAGTGCCCCAACACCACCCTGGTCACAGATGCAAATCCCTTATATGTGACATTAGCACACAAAGGGCCTCATTACGACTTTGGAGGCAGCTACGCCCTTAATAAGGGCATGGCTGCCTCCAAAGTCGGGTTCGGGTCCAGGTTCCTTGAATGAGGAATTACCGGGCCATTCCAACCTTGGAGGACCCGGTAATTCCTCATTCAATTTACCCATCCCCATTCCCATTTGAGCCCCCATAGGGCTCAATGGCAATGGGGGGAGCTAACAACGGGCCAGTTAATAACGGGCCCGTTGTTAGCTCACTGGTCCCCTCGCGGGACCCGCAAAGGACGTCTGGTCTGACCAGACGTCCAGAGCGGGTCCGCAAGGGGACCTCGTAATAGGGCAGAATGGGTTTAACGGCTCCGGCACCTTTACCAGCGCCGTTAAACCCATTCCGACAGCCTCCTAATGAGGCCCAAAGGGTTTGCTACTACTTGTAGTTGCATAACTGCACAGTGTCCATATCCACACTCTGTGTGGGAATTTGAGAATCTAAAGTGCCTTTGAATTTCTGCATTTAGTCCTGACTGGTTAGCCCATGTTTTCCTTAATGAATACTCATCAAGACCTCCTGAGAGACGTACATATGGATCTAGGTCCTTGTCCCAGTAAGATCAAAACAACTGCATTAATGGCTAAAATATCCCAGAAGCCAAATCATACCATCCTGTCTCTTTTTTCACTGTAACGCTGTCAGAAAGGTGTGCCACTGGTATTTATGTACTGGGCTTTGCTCGCTATATTGGGAATTCCCCATAATGCCCCATGTCCTACCCCCCTCTTCTACTGTGCCATGGATCCATTTTCGCCTGCTAGCCTGCTCTCACCCTATCCCCAGCACACCTGCCCCAGTGGCCTCAGCATATTTCTGGGCACTTGCTCGCCCCTTCAGAATGCCGACCCTCGCTAGAATACACAGCATTTCCTGTTTCTGGAATTTTGTGTGCTGACAGGGTTAGACTTGCAGTATGCACCCCTGTCGTTGTCATGTCAGCATATTTACTAGAAACAGTAAATCTAGTATTTGACCCTAAAAGTGATGATATCCAGCGGCATCTGTGGCTTCAGGATAATTGTGAGAGACTGTCAAGATTTTCTGTGCCCCAGAGGGTGCATTTTCCAGGCTGTGGAGCAACCCTGTGGCCCAATGCAGCATTGATCGGAAACCAGAGATTCCTCAAACCATTCCATAAACCAGAGAGAATGGCAGAGAACACTTCTTAGGCTAGCTATTTATAAATCACTGAACAAAATTTGTTAAAGGGACATTATGGTTAAGTTGCCCTAATAAAAACCTATGAAATTCAATGAAAAACCTTTGTCAAAGAGACATTATGGTTACAAGTAAAACCGGAAACCTCTGAAACGTGCCAGTTATGGTAAGCTAAGCAACCATAACTCGTACTGCCACCGTGCACTTCTAAGACTAACACCCAGGACATCAAAGATTGCATCACAAATGATGCAGTGTCCCGCTGTAGGATGGAAAATACTTTTTCAAGATGGCCACTATGGAAAGGAAAAGCGGGGCTCTGTACAGGGCCGCTCTTCCATTTCCATGGAGGCCTGCAGAAGGCGAAGAGAGAACTCTATGACCATGTTAAGCTTCCACACACCAACTGCCACGTAACAATCTTTTCCATCTACATTTCCCTTACTTATCCCGCAAAAATGTACACAATGCTCCTATAAATGCATAAATAGAAGGGACGGTAAGGATGGGCAAGTGCTCATGAGAACCCAGGACGGAAATGCCAAGGTATGCCAAAGTGGGACACCACAGGGTAACTACTGGAGCAGAAGAGTACCAAGGGTGGGATGCATTTTAACCATAACACCCCCTTTATCAAAGTTTTTTCTGTCAATTTAATACATTTGTATAAGTTAAAATGTTTCATGGTGTTACACCACTGTATGTAAGTGATTAATAATTCATCTTTCACAAATATAAAAGCTCCTTTGAGAAACATATTTTTCGCAACACAGCAGGGCATGCTGGGGATGAAAATTATTGTTCAATTGCCTATGGCATAAGGCTCCACCATGATCCCAGCCGAAACAAACCACCCCTATTATTCACTGCACCTACCCTGCATCGTAGTTCAGTGTCCACTATACAATAATAATGTAAGCAATGGCAGTGCTCCTAGCTTGCAGCCATGGCCAATCTCCAAATCCACGAGACATAGGCTTCGGCCATGCCACATTCCCCAACAAGCAAATGAGAGTACACACTTACGTTTGCTGAGGGCGAGGCCCACTACTCAGACACCAAATGTATATCAGTAGTTTTTCTACTTACATTTTTACACTTTGGAAAAATAAAACACAAAACATATTTCCCAAAACATGCCTGCAGGTCCTTGCTAATGCTAGTCGCGCAAGTTTGTTGTAATCTAGTACACCACTTCAGGCTGTAACTGCAAGCAGAATATTTTTTCCCATTCAAATCTAAGACTTCGGCCATGCCGCATGCCCCAATAAGCAAATTACAGTACACATTTCTCCTTGCTGATGGCCAGGCCCATTGCGCAGACACCAAACTTATATCACTGCGTTGTGTACTTACTATTTATACGTTTTAAAAAACACAGGACATAGTTGCAAAACCATGCTTTCCAGTTCTTGCCGACTCTGTGCATATTTGCTGCAATCCTATCCCGTACTTCAACCTATACCCACAAGCACATTTCTCATCCCTTTCAAACCTATCCCAATTTCAAAATAACTTTACCACATAGTCGGTCCCTATTGGACATAGCCAGTTTAACCCCATTGGTCGTCCCTCGTGGTCATGGCCAGTAGCCAGATTGTCAGGGTCATGACCATATGCCATGAATTGGACAATCTGGCTATTGCCCATGGACACATGCTATATCTCAGTCACCAAAGGTATATCACTATTTGTTAGTACCTACATTATGAAACCTGTCAAAAAATAAAACATGGACACATATGCATGCTTTCTTGTCCTTGCCAAGGCTCCTTACATGAGTTTGCTGGAAATCCGCCCATGTTTTATTTTTTCAAAAGTGTCAAAATGTATGCATACAATAGTCATATAACTTAGCGCCCACTTCACAAAACTCATTCAGACTTTACACAAACATTCAAGGTTGGGTCTATAATCTTTCTGGAAACCTTTGTCCACATTCGTCAAACAGCAACAAAGTTATACGCCATCTAAAAATGTTGAGACCCTTCCCTCTAATTTAGCCCTCTCTTGACAAAATCCCACCAAACTTTGCAAAAACATGTATAGCTAGATCTAAAATCTCTTTGCAATATTTTGTGCAGATTGGTCAAATGGCACCACATTAATAAGTTGTGACCCCCATCTAATTTTGTTCCCTCTTGACAAAACAGCACCACACTTTCCGAAACCATTCAGAATCAGGTCTAGAATGAAATCCCAGAATATCATGCAGCTTCATTGAGTGGCGCCAAAGTTATTAACCATCCCAAAACTGCTTTTCAGCAACCCTGTAATGCACAAAAAAGCATATATGCCCCCGAACATCTAAGATGTTTGCAGACACCAGGACTGCCCAGGACTGTTCCAGGACATCAGGGAAGACAAACACCAGTTATTTGGCTTTTTAAGTCCATATCCCATCCTCATCACCCCTCACCTACTCAGAGATTGTTTGATAAGTTTGACACGTGCAATGTTGTGTTTTTAATATGTTTTTACTGCAATGTTCACGGACACCGGCGGATGTCCGTGAAACCAACATGGCGGGGTTCCATAAAATCTGACGCACCTCACGCTTTTTCCCATCAAATCAGTGGGTGGGTCCTATGTCCGCAGACCTCAGGCCGCTCTATGGGCCAATCGGAGACCCATCCGTGGACCGAACAGGTGAGTCCGTGGATTGAACTCAGATATAACTATTTTTTTAAGCTACATTTTTGGTTGTTTAAAAAAAAAACTACTGTATGGATTTACACCAGATTTAAAAAAGCATGCTTTTGGGTCTAAGCCACTGTTCCTGTCGCAAATTTGGTGAAAATCCCTCCAGCGGTTTGGGCTGTAGGCAAAAGCACATTTTTTTAAATTATTGCATCTATGAGAAAAAACACACATTTTTGGACATCCTTATAACTTTGGCTCCCCTTAACGAAACCTCACTGACCTTTTCAGGATCAATCGGATGGGGCCATACACTTCTTTTGCAAAGTCGTGTGAGGTTTTGTCCAGCGGGAGGGGGGTGAAGATATAAACCGTCCAAAAAGTGCTCTTCCTATGTGTTGAGCAACTTAACCATAACTACAGGGCCGCTACCGCAGGCCCTGTAATACACCAGTGGCGAGTTTTGTCATGTGGCGTTGAGCTATTTTCTGACTAGGCCCTTCATCTGAATTGCAGCACGAAAGGACTGTAAAGAAAGGGATGCAGCTTTGTTTGTTTCTTTTGGAAATTGGGCAGTAGAGTTGTGTTGTGATCCTGATATCCCACCTAACCTCTGAAGAGTTGTGCCTTGGCTGCTCAACCACATTGGGAGGAGGATATTCCAAGGAGACCAAAGCCTGTGGACCTGCCCAGCTCAATGGGATTCAATAGAAAGCTAACTGAGGATATTTTGAACAACTTTGCTCCAGGAGCTCAGTCTGGTCATAGATGAATGCACTAAGGTTAACCTGCACTATACATATCTGACAAAGGTACTGTTTGGGCAGAGATGACTGTAGGGATATGACATAGCAGGTACCTACAAAAGTAGTAGCTTGCCACATACATTTCTGCATTTCGTCATTGCTGTAAGCAGCCTTAATCCAAGCTGTATTATTCAACTGCGTTTTTGCATCATTTAATTTGTTTTCACTTGTGTACACCTCTACATTATTTCATTTATTTGGAAATTACATTGCTGTCATTTCACAATTTTAATTTACTGCAGTTTTTAAATGTAATTGTCTGTGTTGACCTTAATACTTCTATGGGAAGCCTGAGCGTACCCTGCTGCTGTCATTCAAACCCCTGGTGACCATAAAGAATGCATTGTGTTTGGTTAATCAGAGCTTCACTTTGGCAGGAGTCCTAGACAAAGGCTAACAAAAGACTCTTCTGAGTTTCTTGTGGATCAAAGACAAATTTAAATCATTACATAGAGTGTGTGCGTACCTTAGTATATGCTTGACTTATTTTAGTGCTATTTTGTATTTATTTTGATAGCGAAGCAAGCTTTGGCAAGAAAATCTGAAAACAGGCAGTATGACCGATTAGGCAATCAGTGTGTAGGTGCCTTAAATTAGTAGATGAGACATAGTGGCATTTGTGGTATATAATTATGTTACAAGATTATCATTAACAGTATTTACAACTGTGACAGGTGAAATGGCAGAATCTCGGATCAGGGACATGCTGGTATGTTACCAACAAACAAGGTCAAGTGTTGCTTCCAAGGGAAGGAGGTGCCTTTCCGGTGCAGTCCCGCAGACAGATAGAGTGGGGATGGACTTGCTGTCAAGGGATATGGAGGCATATGCTGCGGAGTGAGTAGCAAGAACTAGTGCCAGATGTATGGGCGACAGAGAGGTGGAGGAGATCCAATAGGGCTAGTTGATGAGCAACAAAAGATAAAGCTAGAGAGGTATTGGTGCATGGATTGAGTTGTAGACAAGAAGAAGGGATGTGAGTGTGGAAGAATTGAGCAGGACAGCCACCTGCCCTGAGGCATTGCACATAGATAGGTAAGCATTTGAGAGGGTGAGCAGGTACCTTCTCAAATGGAGCAAAATAACAGAGAGGAGGTGCCATGAGGAGGCTGGTGTAGTAGTATATTCCAAATGGGGTAGATACACGTTTTAGTCGAGTGGATTATAAGTAAATAGTGGATTCTGTGGCTATTGAAGAGCCTAAACATAGCAGCCATGGTGGTAGAGGTTATACATTGTTGATTTTTCAGATCACTGTCAAAGATGACCCCCTGGTTGAGAGCAATTGTGAATAGAGGAGAATTGAGGAGGGATGAGGCATTTGAAACTAGAAGGAAGAACACCTCTGGTTTTGGGTTGATAGGCATCAGGCGGCGAACCACCATCCAGTGGTGTATGGCAGTCAGGGAGTTAGTCAATGCAGGGAGAACGTTCTCTAAACTCTAAACATATGGCCATGTGGGAAGGACACATGTATATTAGGAGTTTCCGTGGAAGGCATGGACATGCCTGGTATATGTGAAGTCTGTGCACGGCGTATAAAGTATTTGTGGCTGCCAGGAAGAGGTGCGCGTAACACCTGGACGCCTTGAGTATTTGGCTTCCGTTTAACGTTCAGACCATTTCAAAGAGAACTGAAGCAACTACCAACTGAACATCATAAAGGCGGAAAGGTTTGCACCAGAATAGAAGAAACATGCAATGGGGCAGATCCTACTTCTGATCCCCTATCCTGAATAAATTGGTGAAAGCCTATGTGGGAGGAGTGGTACATATGTCACCATCTGGTCGGCTTGCTTTGATTGGCTAATGTGATGACTGATGTCGAGATGATAATTATGTCTGCTACCTGGCTCTCAGCAGTAAGCAAGGGGTTCAAAAACTGCAATAGGGAGATGAGAAATCACAACAGAATATGAAAGAGCTACTCCAGTGAAATTGCAAGAAAACTGAATTGTTGATTGTGTGGTATAATGTGGATGGTTGTGAGGCTGATTATCTTCGTATTCAGACCCTCAGCTGTGCACCAATAACACAGACCAGTGTCATGAAAATGAGCTGAAATAAAAGGGACAAACAACATGTCCAAAGATGTCCAACTGGTAAGGCCCTGAATCTTGATTATTAGACAAAGCGGGTGAGTCCAGGCAGTAGCTTCACTTTTAGGTCAATATACTCAGAGGAAACCAGTGTTCAGAAGTTTGCTTGGACTGAGGGGACATTAGTCCCTGGCAGATAATCTTACTTGTCCGGGGAAGACCCTAGGTCTCAAAACCCACAGTCCGTCCGGCATTCCACAAAGAGAATGAGCCCACAGACCTCACATGCAAGGTGTGAGTAGTGTCTTTTTAGGTATGGGAGAACAACCTCAGCATTTTAACTAAAGCTTCCTCAGAACAAATACAAGTTTCTTGAATGAGTGCAAATCAATTGAAAATTAGGCACTGCTGTCTGGGATACTAGGCCCGAAGGTCAGTTGTATAAAATCGTTGTTAGAAATCTAGCGCATATATTCAGGCCTTTCCCTCCTATCACGCATAGTCTGAAGCCCCCGTGTAGTGGTTCCATTGCAAAATACACACAAAGGGTAAGAGATTGTGTACAGTTAATTATGTGAGGAAATTGACATATTTAGGAACATATGCGTATATTGAAAGCTTTGCAAGAAATTCATTGTAAGAATGTCACAATTTTGGGATTTACTGAAAGCTGTATACTCATAGCAGGGGGTTGGCTATTTGTTCAACTGTTGCAATCACTGCTCGTGTTCAGGTGTCCCCATTTCTGTAACTGATTAGATGAATGGTGTACACTCGAATATCGAGCATGTAGGTCTGACCACACCAGAATTAATGCCCGTGATTCCTTGCATTAACCTTTGTAATTGGGTTTCAACAGATGCCTTTGACTCAGATCTGGGAGTACTATGTCAGAATAAGGTGGGTTAGCAACGTTAAAGCCCTTTGCCTTGGTTTATCTATTTTTCATTGCTGTGCAATAATCGGGTTGCTCATCAGGAAACCCCAGTCACCACATCACATGAACAGTCATGAAAACAAAGGAAATGGGGTAAGATACTCATTTTGATTAGATATAATAATGCAACTCCGAAATCAAAGCAATTTGCAGAGAAGAAAACCCTGATTATTTATTGCATACCCTGGCTCAACATACTTTATTTAAATATTTTAGTGTAATTGTTAATAAGAGAATATGAAGGCCGTGTGAGTACACCAATTCTATCCTCCACTTCTTCTACTAGCAAAATGTTTTGGCTACGATTGTTAGCATCTCTCATCACAGGCCAGTCATTTGCTTATGTTTTTTTTTGCTTTCTTATTTAAAAAGAGCTATTTCTGTGTAGTTTGATTCAATTTGTAAATAGTGCCATAAACAGCAGAATCAGAAAGACAACACTGTCATGTGCCTTTGTGCATAATGAATGAAACAGTTAGTACATAGTATTATTACATATAGTAGCAAAAGGGAATTGATGTATTCTTTTTCACTTTTTCTGAAAAAAAATAGGAAGTCAACTTCTACACTTCCCTCTTTTGCATTGATATTAGCGCTGTCTTCTACAGATAATGTCAATGGTGTCCTTTGCACATGTTCCAGACAGAAACACACAAACACACATAAACATGCATAAACATGCAAACGCACACACACAAACACACACATACATACATACACACATATTGTATTACCAAATTACCAAATCCATCCCATTCACTTGACACAAAGCTGCATTGATCCCACCAAAGTAATATATATACATATATATATATATATATATATATATATATATATATATATATATATATATATATATATATTACATGGCCTGCGGTAGCAGCCATGTAGTTATGGTTAAGTTGCTTTTACCCATAGGAAGAGCACTTTTTGGGTGGCTTATAACTTTGCTCCCTCTGGACGAATCCTCACCAAACTTTGCAAATTGTTTTGCAAAGTTTGGTGAGGTTTGGTCAAGGGGGGGGGGCAAAGTTATAGCGGGGGTCCCAAAATGTCTTTTATTCTGTCTCGCCTACAGCCCAAACCGCTGGATGGATTATCACCAAATTTGCAGCAGGAGCGGCGGCTTGGTCCCGAAAGCGTGCTTTTGTAAATTTGGTGTAAATCCGTACAGTAGTTTTTTAAAACCGAAAAACCCCAGAAATTCACCAGTTATGGTAAGGTACACAACCATAACTCGCGCTACCACTGTGCACTGCAACGACTAACACCCATGACCTCAAAGATGACATCACAACTGTCATTGATGACATCACTGATGCCATCACATGTATCTTTAGTTTTAATAACAAGCATCGACAAGGGATTGTTAATATAATGTTGCCACAAAACTATCCGAGGTCATTGGGAGAACTATCATGAAATACATAATTCATCACACAATCCATTGCTATTAACACCATTTCACTACAGACTTCCTTCCAGTATAGCAACCACCTCATGCAGAAATGTAGGCACCATAGAGGTCCAACATTCACATTTCTGCCATGCTACATAGTATAATGATAAATGCTTTATTTTCAGGGTTTCACATACTGTGAAACATGGAATAAGTACCTAATACCCCCTCACTGACTACATATATGTACTACTACACACAAATCATAAAGAGACCACAACGCACACAAATATACCCATATACCGGGAAATTAAAGTAAGCAAAAAAGCAGCAGTATTACCAGAAAGTGTTCATAACCTAACTGATTATCTTCATGCACAGAAATGATTGCTGTGTTTCAGGTCTGCTTCTTCCCCTATGTACATGTACCACATGATGTGACTGAATCCTTAGGAAAAGAGTTTAATGACATATGCGAAGGGCAAGGTCTACAATTATAGTACCTTTTGAATGTTCACTTCCTGCCTGTCAGTGAAGAAAACCACCGGCCTTACATATGTCAGTGAACAAAAAAAGAGGGAGCCAGACATGTGATGGCATCAGTGATGACATCAATGACATTTGTGATGTCATCTTTGAAGTCATGGGTGTTAGTCCTTGCAGTGCACAGTGGTAGCGCAAGTTATGGTTGCGTTCCTTACCATAACTGGTGAATTTCTGTGGTTTTTTGGTTTTACCTGTAACCATAATGTCCCTGCAGCAACGTTTTTCCATTGATTTTCATAGGTTTTTTAGCAGTGTAACTTAACCATAACGTCCCCTTAACAATGTTTTTTGTTGGTTTATTTCATAGGTTTTTAGTAGGGCAGCGGAACTAGAAAGTTCCTTCAGTATACATTTTGCAGTGAAGGTGGGAGGTTTTTAGTAGTGCAACTTAACCATAATGTCCCTTTAACAATTTTTTTCTTGGTTAATTTCATAGGTATTTAGTAGGGCAGTGTATCCAGAAAGTTCCTGTAGCATAGATTTTTGAGTGAAGTGAATATGTTTTTAGTAGCGCAACGTAACCATAACATCCTGTTAGCAGTGTTTTTTGTTAGTGAATCTGATAGGTTTTTGGTAGGGTACTGTAACCAGAACGTTGCTTTAGCATAGTGTTTTCTGTGAAGGTGAAAGGTTTGTGGTAGAACAACTGAACCATTACATGCCGTTAACAATATTTGTGCATGGAATCCTTGGCTGCCCTCATGACGAACTTGTTGAAAGGGCAAATTCCCCTGTGTATGTATCCATTGTGCTATCCCTTCCCTTTGCTAACAGTGTCTGTGTATCTTAGAAATTTTAGGTGTACATGTTAAATGTTGGGGAGTGTGGTTTTTCTTTTTCTGTTAACAATGCAAGGTGAGCCTGTGGCACACAGTACTGTGTCAGATGGCTTCAGAGGAGTAATATGGAGGTGTAATCACAATGCAAGTTTCCGTAGGACTCCAGTACTGGCCGCATCTTCCAATGCACATTTCAGTAGTTGAGGGAGCACACGTCTGTCTGTTGCACAGCTATTCACATGCATAGGGCATCCTCTGTGTGCTGCTAACACAGCCCCTGTCTACAGGCCTACGGATTCATACGGTAGACTACAGTATTTCAACCAGTCATGGCGACTGCGTGGGTTGCTGTGCAGACCTACCAATGTATGGCTGCAGCTTGCCTGGCTCTATGAGGCCCACTGGAAAAAAAGGAATAGCAACCTCCAATGTACGGTGGGCGTGTTAAATGTCACATTCATTTGATTGATGTGCTGCTTGCCTTTCCATGACCCGTGAAACAGACACACCGTCTCTGCAGTGAGCACTGTGATGGAAAGTGTCAAGGGGTTGCCGGCGGGTCGAACAGTTGCAGTAAACATTTAAACATTTAATTTCAGGTGTAACAGTCTGCAGTGAGTCTGCAAAATGGCAAAGCTGATGCACCTTGACCACTCACATACAAGTGCATGTAAAGAGAAGTAAACAAGCAGTACATTCTTCGGAGCACAAATAATATCATTGGTGGTTAGAAAAGTTGTGTAGCCGCATGGGTCTCGCTGAATACTTCTCTTCCTGCTCAACGTAATGAAGCTGCGTTTGACCTTGTTGTAAGCATTCTTTTATTTCAGAATGTATTCATGTGGGTGAATATTGGTCCTACGGCTAATGGTGTACCATGAAGTGTCTGTACTGCATGTGACGAGAACTGAAATTGAAGTACAAGGCAACAGTGGGCAGGGTACTGGCCTTCCAACAGTGCACAAGGATAATTTCATGTACAGCATTCTGCACAATTGCTCCGGCCACCAACAGGAACATCCTTGCACACCATAGTCTGCACTGCAGACTCGTACCTGGCAAAGGGCATTGTATAGTGCATGTACTGCGACGCGCGACTCTACAAAGGGAAAGTACTTGGAACTATTTAAGTGAGGGACACCAATCATTTCCCTCTCATTGTGCACTTCCCCTATGTTATCCCTGTAGATGGTGCCCCTTTCCGTACTGGGCCTTGCCTTCCTTTCCTTCTGTGTGGTGTGTTACAAGATCAAAATAAATGCAAAGCAACTGGAAGAGGAAAAAGTTCAATAAAAAAAAGCTGCTTTCAGAGTTGGAAAGCCACAAATAGACGTCTTCACAATCTACTGCGCTTTCTGACTTCCCGGACAAAATGAAAAGTAACGCAGCCACATCCGTGTCTGCGTAATGCAAAACAATGTATGCATTAGATCGGACACATACGCATGACCTAGGTAAATGCCTCTTTCATTGCAAACAGTATGGAATCGCTGGTAACATATTGCGCACTTTTCCCTCCACCATGAAGAACAATAATGCTGGCATGATCGTGCATCACCAAAGTCTCACAAACACAAACCAAAAGCAGTCCCTGCATTGGAGGGACTCCATACCAGTTCAAATCCACATAGTAGAATCCAAAATAAGCAATCAATGTATTTCAAACTCCCCCAAAAACCATACACTGTGGCGCATGAAGCAGACAGCCATAACCGCAACTTCCGCATTTGTATCAACAAATACACTTTGTATCACAGTTGTGCGTAAAAACCACACGCAAAAACCTTATTCAGCAATGCTGTGGCATGCACAGGGCCATTGCTATGGCCGCCATCTGCAAAACGACCGGATGTGGCACTTACAACCTTGTATCTATCACGATGTCCGCAGACTTATCGTGCTGTGCACTCGGGAGTGGGGTAATAAATGTCAACAAGGGTAGGGGATTTCGTTTGCAGTCGTGGCTCTCAAAAGAGCCGTTTTGTATTTTTATTTAAAGCTGCTTCCATAGAAACAATTTTTTTTCCCAGTTTTTATAAGTGTTTTTGTTTGTTGTACATCGGCTCACATTCTTACAATAGCATCTTCAGTGCAGCCTGTAGATTGGAAAACAAAATGTGATTGCCACTGGGTGACACAGTAATGCCATTTACATTGAGAAGGTGCACATATCGATAACCAATGTTGTCATTCTCACAGGAGTACATCCCAGCAGCACGCAAGAAGTTACGCATGCTTCTGTTGATAAGACGCCTTCAAACCTCTGGCTGACGACAACATTCATTGGAATAGTTATATACTGGACCTGGTGGTATACATGAGAAAAGCACCTTTGCAGTGGGAAAATTGTGCTTCTCTGCTTTCATCATTGTTTTCAGTTGACGGTACACATGTGAACAAGTCATGGAACCCAAAAGAAAGCCTCCATAGTGCACGACCACAACGTGTACAGTTGCGCAAGTGTCCACTCATCGACATTCTGCAAGCAAATTCAAATTGCCAATAAAGCCTCTTTCCACAGCATACTGGAGCAGATCTAGCAAAAGCAATCACCCACTATGAAAAATGTGCGTCTCACCCTCTCTGCCAGCCTCACTACACAGAGTAATGAAACAAAATATGGCTGTCCTTTCCTGTGACGCACAACCTGACCACCTGATTGGACAATTTCCACAGTCACATTTCCATTGGCCAACATGGTGAGAAGCGCAGATTGTTGCACGTGCTCTCTCCATGTAACACTAGCAGTTCTGTACAACAGTCCCCTGCGTACATACCACTCCCAGAAATGTTGCACAATCCCTCAGCCTCCACAGTCCCATTTCCATGGCCACCGTTTTGAAAATACACGGATGCGGCATTCGTGCTGCATGCTTGCATGGGGGAAAGAGCTGTTGTGTTTTTTTTATTTTTCATGATCTACTTCCAGGCAAAGAGTTCGTTTTTGGTTGCAGAGAGTAGTGTGCAGGGGCGTTGCTAGGGGGTGGGGGGCAAAGGGGGCTATAGCCCCTGATCTTTTGGTTGTAGCCCCGGATAGAATCTCAGGAGCTACAGCCAAAAGACTAGCTAGCCCCCAGTCCCAACAGTTCCGACATCAGCTTAGCCGCGGGTCTTTTCCAGACCTAGCAACTCCCATGGTAGTGTGTTTTCTGTTCATCCTCAGACTCTTACAGGAACCTTTTGAATGCATCCTGGAGATGAGCAAACAAATCACCATTACCAATGGACGACAACGAAATTCCATTTGATAGCAAGACCTCCGCATTTGCAGAACTAATGATGTCATTGTTACAGAAAAACATGCCACGAGCACACAGAAATTCAGACATGCTTCTGTTACTCAGACACCTTCCAGCCTCTGGCAGGGTAGAACAGACAATATAAGTGGTTCATACTCTTATTGGTGGTATGGCAGAGAAAACCACATGGCCAGTGGGAAAAAGCTTCTTCGCTGCATTCATCAGCCTCTTGAGTCGACGGAGCAAACATAAACAAGACATGTAACCCAAATGCAAGCCACCATAATGCATGATGACAACATGCACAGTAGTGAAACTGGCTAGGTCTGTGAAAAGTGCATGCATATCGCCTAAACTGGGGTCATCGACAGCGCACCACAATGCGTCCACTGCTTCCAAACCGAAATTGCCATGAAAGTGTCTTTCATGGGCATACTTGCGCAAATCTATCACAAAAGCATCACCCAAAGTGAACACAATGCATTTCTCCATGTCCGCCAGCGTCACTATGCACAGTAATGAATACCAGTATTACCGCCCCTTCCTGTGACCCACACCCTCAGTACCTGATTGGATAACCTGCACACTGCCATTTCCATTGGCCAGCATTGTGAGAAGCGCATTGTGGCACGTGTGCTTCCCAAAGTACCATGAGGGACACTCACCAGTAAAGCACAAGCAGTCCTTCTTCCCTTTCCACTATCCTCTTCCCACCACACCCTCATTGGGTATTGTTAAGTAGTCACACACGCATCCACCATTACCATCCAAGACGTCAGCATCTAACACTGTCAGTTCTCGACAAGACGTCATATGGACCGTTACAAATTCAGCCTGCAAGTGTGCTGTTATTGGAAAGCACGTCCAGTGGAAATTTCAGTGAAACATTGCAGGATTTGTGCATGCACATTCATTCACATGAGCACCCATCACCACAAAATAAAGGTATGTATATTTTTTTGGCAGTATATTTACAACTCTGCTATAAGTGCCTCTATGCACGATATCTGCCATAAGCGTCCATTATGTTTTTGAAAAGCATAGTGGTTTTTCCCCCATCTCCTACCGTGAAGTGGCACTTCAATGGTATCGGCTTGCAATGTTTTCATTTAGCCATATCATACAGTGTATAAGCAAAACAGGAACTCTCTTCTTTCCTTCCGACAATGCTACGAATTTGGGGTCATTACGACCTGGGCGCAAAGGGATACCGGGCACCGATAATGACACCGGTGCCGGTAATCCCTTTGCGCCCTATTCTGAGGTCCCTTTGCGGGATACCAGGCGTTATGGACGGGACCCGCAAAGGGATACCGGGGTCAATAACGGTACCGCAAATTGCGGTACCATTATTGCCACCTTCCCATTGAGCCCTATGGGGGCTCAAATGGGAATGGGGAATGGCTCTGGTGAATGGGGAATTACCGGTCCCGCTGACCTCGGACTGGACTGGTAATTACTCCCTTCACCAGACCGGAGTCGGACTGATTTTGGAGGCAGCCATGGCGCTAATAGCGCCATGGCTGCCTCCAAACTCGGAATGAGGTGTTTGCCACTAACCCATCTCCTACATAAATCATAAAAATATGGCACCAAAGTCATCACTGAATGTGTCTTACCAACTTAAAGGAATTTCCCAAAAGGTCAGTGTGTGCATGGCTGTGGTTCTTTGTACGCTGCACTATTGCCACAGACTCTTTTTAAATCTGCCAGCTTCTACTCTCTGCTCTCAGCAGTTCATCCATAAGCGGACTGCGCGACTTGTCCTTGGTCTGAAGGCCAGGGATAGAATTGCTACTGGACTAAAATGTCTGCAATAGCTCCCAGTGGCTGCAAAGAATAAAATAAAAACCCTGTGCATTTTGTACAAGGCCTTCTGGTCCCTGGGACCTCAATACCTTCCACTCTTACTTCTTAAACGTCGCCTTGCTCTTACTACAAATCTTCCCTCATCTGCCTCCTACTCCCTCAGGGTCAGTTGCTTCTGCACGCAAGCATATGGAGGTAGATGTCTTTCTTCTGCTGGGGCCTCCCTCTGGAACAGGCTCTCCTCAGAGAGCAAACAAAACAGCATTGCCAATGGAGGTCACAAAAAATCCATTTCCTTGGAACCACTGGAAATCTTGCTGGTTATTAATGCTTTCATAGGCAGTGCAGAACATCCCAGCATTGCACATAAAGTCACACAAGCTTCTGTTTAGCCAACACCTCCCAACCTCTGGCTCTGGACAAAGTATACTGGCATGGTCCCATGCTCCTCTTGGTGTTATCGATGAGAAAATCACCTTGGTAGTGGGAAACATCTGCATCACTGCTGTCATCAACTTCTCTAGGTGAGCGAGCAAATGTGATCACATTTACCCCAAATATAGTGCTCCAAAATGCATGACCACCACATCAAAAGTACTGACAGAGGCGTCACATGTGCAAAGGAGATCCATGCACCCGAAACCCCACTCATAGACTGTGCCCCAAAAAGCCTCCACTACTTCCAACTGAAAGTTAGCAGCACAGCCTCTTTCCTCGGCATACATGTGCAGATCTTGCACAAAGGTGTCACCCACAATTAGCACTCTGCGTCTCTCCATCTCTGCCAACGTCACTGCATTGTGTTTTGGGTGAAAATGTTACCGCCCCTTCCTGTGAACCACACCCTCCACGCCTCATTGGATAATTCCGACAGTTCCATTTGCAAGGCCACCATGCTCAGATGGGCATATTGTACCACGTGCCTCTTCCCAGCTACAGCAAGGGCCACACGCCAGAAAAGCAGACACAGTCCTTCTTCTGTTTCCACTTTTACATTTGCAACACTCCCTCATTAGATAGTATGGAATAGGCACACAAGCATGTAGCTATCACATGCAAGACCACTGCATTGAACACTATGATTTCTGTTCAGCACTCCAGACGTACCGTTTCACACTCACTGTACACATGCACTTAGTAATGCTAACAAGTTCTTCTCATGGCGCAATGTGTTAAGACACTACTTCAAGCAAGTGTCCTGTACAGGGCGCCCCATAGCAAACAGAAATATTAAGAAATTGTTCCCTAATGTATAACGTGTTCACTGACCTACACCATGTGCTAGTGAACGCATATTACCTCCCTTTGCTTTTTCCACCAAGTGTAAAATGTTCTCAACAACCACTCTTCAAAGGTCACCATCCACACCCTCCACACCTGATTGGATAATCACCACAGTTCCACTTGCAAGGCCATCAAGCTCAGAAGGGCAGAATGTACCACGTTCCTCTTCCCAGCTACAGCGAGGGCTGCATCCCAGAAAAGCAGACACAGTCCTTCTTCTGTTTCCACTTTTACATTTGCAACACTCCCTCATTAGATAGTATGAAATAGGCACACAAGCTTGTAGCTATCACATGCAGGACCACTGCATTGAACACTAATTTCTGTACACCACTCCAGATGTACTGTTACACACTCACAGTACACACGTACTTAGTGATGCTGATGAGTTCTTCGCATGGCACAATGTGTTAAGTCACTTCTTCAAGCAAGTGTCCTGTACAGGGCAACCCATAGCAAACTGAATTATTAAGAAATTGGTCCCTAATGTACAACGTGTTCACTGACCTACACCATGTGCTAAAGAACGCATATTACCTCCCTTTGCTTTTTCCACCAAGTGTAAAATGTTCTCGACAACCACTTTTCAAAGGTCACCATCCTCGGAGAGATGCAGAGTTAACCCTGTACGGCAGCTTTATGTGGTGCTGGGTGTGCCCAAGACCTACTCTCCTGAGTGCATGGCCAATGGCCTACGGCCTTTGGCCATGTACCCAAAAGTGAACGCCTTGCTCCAACCCTGCACAACATATTGGCACCAGGAATGGGAACATTTGCTGCATGCCGCAATCCACAAATGTACCATACGATGGGTGATATACAGGGCATCCCATACCAAAGGCAAATGGCAAAATGTGGCTACCTACTGTGCAATATGTGCAACAATGTACACCATATGGTACTGTATGCATATCAGTTTACTTGTGCTCTTCTACCCCGTTTACAATTTCCTGCCCCACCATTCTTTAAACGTCACCGCCCTCAGAGACATGCATACTTTAAGCTGCATGCCTGCATTATGGTACCGTGGCTATGGTGCAGGCATAGGCTCTTCGGTGCCTGGCCTATGGCCTTTCGCCATGCACCCACCCAGCAGAACATAACAGAGTCATGCAGGTGAACAAGTGGCCAGGCACATACCATGCAACCATACCACTTCTAAGCACCCAGTACTTCACCACTGCACCCAGTGGACACAATACATGACAGGTCACTCCATGAGGTCCAGGCATGCAGTAGACACTCTACGATGTGCTACCAATCCCCACCACCCATGGAACCAACATTGTATACATTGCTGTGCCATCAGTGACCACGGAAACAGGTTTCCTCACCAGCTACGGCGCAGTAATGCAGACTGCCTGCAGTCCCCACACAAGATAGTCGCCTGTAAAAGCAGCTGGGAATTGGTGCAATATGCACGGATACTGCAGACACACGACTGTCTACTTCCACCTACTGACATAAATTACATGAACCACTTCTCATTCCCCCACCCTCTCCTTCCCTTCTTCCCACCATCACATGGCATAAAGTATGTTTGTCAGTCCCTTCCGGTGCAGCACTGTCCTCTGATACACCAGGGTGGCATTTCCCAAAACCTTTGACACACAGCACGCTTCCCTCCAGCCAATCACTGGGCGCGTCCAATGTTCGCCGACAGCACGGCGTACCACAGGCCAATTGGACTTCGGTCTGTGGAGCGAACAGGGAAATGGGTCCACGGAGCGGAGCCAGATATCACTAATTATTTGGGATGTACATTTCAGATATTTTCAACAAAAGCACTGCTCCGATTTCCACCAAACAAACAAAAGCACGCTTTCGGGCCCAAGCCCCGGCTCCTGCCACAAATTTGGTGAAAAATGCGTCCAGCCGTTCGGCCTGGAGCCGCACGCAAAGTTTTTCCCCATTCAGTCTATGGGAAAAGAATGTTGGGACTCCCCCTATAACTTTGCCCCCCCCACACGAAACCTCACCCAACTTGGTGAAAAAAATCAGATCCGGCGATATACTTTATTTTGCAAAGTTTGGTGACGATTCCTCCAGGAGGAGCGAATTTATAAGCTGCTGAAAAAGTGCTCTTCCTATGGGTTTAGCAACTTAACCACCGCTGGCCGTAGGATATATATATATATATATATATATATATATATATATATATATATATATATATATATATATATATATGTATTCAATGACAAAACGTTGTTTAAGGGACGTTAGGGTTAAGTAAGTTGCACTAATAAAAACCTATGAAATTCAATGAAAATCCTTTGTTAAAGGGACGTTATGGTTACAAGTAAAACCGAGAAACCTCAGAAATTCCCCAGTTATGGTTAGCTAAGCAACCATAACTCGCACCACCACCGTGCACTTCTAAGACTAACACCCAGGACATCAAAGATGACAAAAAAAATCTTACATACTCCATCTACTTTACATTTCTCAATAAAGCACATAGACTCAATAAGATTTTCCAACATTTCCATTAGCATTTTGTGTTATGCTAATGGGAATAATGTGGCGTTCTTCTCCCGTTTCAGGGACTGGAACGGGGAATAATGGCCCGGCAGCTCAAGTTATTGGCCCAAGCGAAGCGAGGGTGGATAACGAAGGCTCCAGCCCCTGCAATGGGGGATGAAGGCCATTTGCACCCTGGGTACTAAAAAAAAGGATTTTTCTTCGTACACCGGTATGCCTGCGACAACCCGCTGTAGGGAGGAAAATCCTTTTCCAAGATGGCCACCATGGAAAGGGAAGGCAGGGCTTCTTACATAGCCCCTCTTTCCTTTCAACGACAGCCTGCAGAAGGTAAAGAGGGAACCCTATGACCATATAACCACAAGCACATTTGTTTTCCCTTTCAAACCTATCCCACTATCGAATAACTTTACCACATAGCTGGTCCCAGGTGGACATGACCACTTTAACCCCATTTTTGTCATCCCTCGTGGTCATGCCCAGTAGCCAGATTGTCTGGGTCATGATCTTATGCCATGACCCAGACAATATGGCCACTGCCTATGGCGCCAGGCTATACCCCAGTCACCAAAGGTATATCACTATTTTTTGTACCTACATTATGACACTTGTCAAAAAATAAAACACAGACACATTTGCAAAACCATGCTTTAAGGTCCTTGCCAATGCTCCTTACATGAGTTTGCTGGAAATCTGTTTTATTTTTTCAAAAGTGTCAAAATGTATGTACATACAATAGACATATAACTTATCCCCATTTGACAAAATCCATCTAGACTTTACACAAACATTCAAGGTTGGGTTTATGGTCTTTCTGAAAGCTTTTGTCCACATTCGTCAAATGGCAACAAAGTTATAAGCCATCTAAAAATGTTGACACCCCGCTTTAATTTAGCCCACTCTTGATAAAATCCTTCCAAACTTTACAAAAACATGTATATCTAGATCTAAAATCTTTGTGTAAACGTTTGTGTAGATTTGTCAAATGGCACCACATTTATAAGCCTTTACAATATTTTGGGACCCCCTCTAATTTTGCCCCCTCTTGACAGAATCCCACCAAACTTTGCCAAAACATTTATATGTAGATATAAAATTGTTCTGCAAACCTTTGCGCACATTTGTCAAATGGCACCACATATATGAGCCTTTACAATATTTTGGGACCCGCCCTCTAATTTTGTTCCCACTTGACAAAACAGCTCCACGCTTTCCAAAACCATTTGGAATCAGGTTAGAATGATATTCCCACATTTCATGCAGTTTCGTTAAGTGGCGCAAAGGTTATAAGACATCCAAAAACTACTTTTCACCACCTCTATAATGCAGAAATAGGCACAGATGTCCCCGAAAATCTGAAGTGTTTGCGAACATCACAGGACTGTAACCGAACATCCGGACTGTTTGCAGACTTTGGGGATGAAAACCACACTTTTTTGGCTTCTTAAAGCCATATCCCATCCCATCCTCATCACCCCTCACCTACCCAGCAATTGTTTGATAAGTTTAACAAGTGTATTTTTTAATATGTTTTTAATGCAATGTTTACAGACAACGGCAGCTATCCGTGAATCCAGCATGGTGGGTCTTTCCAAAAATGTGACACACTTCACGCTTTTCACCATCCAATCAGTGGGCACGTCCGATGTCCGCAGACATCATGTCGCCCTCTAGGCCAATTGGATGCCGGTCCGCCGACCAAACAGGGAAGTGAGTGCCGTCGCTCCAGCCACAAATCTGGTGAAAATCCGTCTTGCGGTTTTGTCTGTAGAGGTGAGCAAAGACTGTTTCCATTGCCTCTATGGAAAAAACTTACATTTTGGGACCCCCTATAACTTTCCCCCCCCCTTGATGAAACCTCACTAAACTTCATAGAATCAATCTGATGGGGACATATACCTTTTTTGCAGAGTTTGGTAAGGATTTGTACATGGGGGCAAAGTTATAAGCCGCCCAGAAAGTGTTCTATTATGGGTTGAGCAACTTAACCATAACCACAGGGCCGCTACTGCAGGCCCTGTAATTTTCATTGAAAAAAAAACTTTAGTTAAGGGACAATTAAGTTGATCAGATTTAACGCAGCAAAACCCTTGACATTCAGTGGATGTGGGAAGTGATGATCATCTTAACCTGAAAGAGTACAGTTAGAGGATTGGAGAAAAAGACGAGATGAGGTTGAGGGTGTTGAGGTGAAGGAGCAGGCCTGAGACAGGCCTGCACAAATAATATAGAGGAGAAAGAGAGAGACAAGAATAGGTTGGAGGGGTTGAGGAGAATTAACTGGAACTCTATAAGCCTGGAAGAATAGAGTTTAGAAAGGGCAGTGGTTTGAGCATGTGGTGCAGCAGTGAGGAGTTATAGAAGAAGAAGGACAGTGGAGGTGAGAAAACACATGGTCCAAGAGAATTTTCCTTAGGTACAAGACTTTTGAAATACTGTAAGCAGGCATGGAAGGAACAAGTGTTTGGAATTATAGCCTGGAGTCAAAGACAGTGAGGAAGATGAAGACTTAACTGATCCAACTTGCAGAGAGGTTAAACTGGTTAGCCTCTTGATGTGAGTTGTGGGGCCTCTCACCATGCTACCCCACCCTGACCAGCCAAATGAGAAGCTCAGTTGGCCAGCTTCCGTGTGGAGGTTTGTGTGTGTTTCCTGGTAGCATAGAGCCTTAGCTTCTGCTGTCATCCTGCCCTTTTGTATAGGTGTATATAGGTGAAGGGACCCCTCTGGAATCAAGGGCATGAAGCAGAGGGCCTGGGTTTACTTAAATAAGAGTCTAAAGAGAATAGCCAAAAGGAACTAAGAGTCAAGTGAGTGACTGATAAGAAAGAAATATCTGCTGATGAATGGAACCCATATATTTAGGACTATAAGAATCAGAGACATTGTTCAGTCTCAGTCTTAAGACAGTGCTGAGAAGTTCTGTTTTCTTCGCAGAGAATTTATTGATTGACCATATGCCCATAGTAGCCCATTGTTGAGTTTTATGTTCCTTAATTGACCCACTGAGGATAAAACAGTGGGGGTTCAGAATCCCAAGAACACAGAGATATTCCATGAACTTTAATATTGTCTATGTGACTTATGTAGAAGCTTCAGTTATGCCAGGGCTAATTACTAATGGAAAATTCCTGGGGAAAAAGGAAAGGCATTGTATTGGTTGAACGTAAATTGCCCAAAGGTAAAAACCCATCAATAAATCTTTATTTAACCTCTCATCCCTGAATTATATAGTGTTTGTGTGATATTCATGCCAAGAATATATATCCAGCAGTTTTATTAATCATATGAGACTGTAAGAGGCAAAATCTATTTTGGGTTTGTTTTTGATCATGAATACTACAATAATGATTCCATGAGGGATTTCCCCTGCATTGCATATGCTGATAATACATTTTGTGAATAGAGGGAGATTGCATCTTTATAGATTTTATACAATTATGCTGGTAGTGTTTAGTTATTTTGTAGCACTTTTATAGCTGTTCATATTGTTATTTGGTGAATATCTTTTGTACTGCTAACTTCTGTGGACAAGTGTGTTTAGATATTGTTCAATCTGTCTGTCGTTATTCACACATATGGAGCCTGATAACAGTCTGCCTTGTCGTCTGACCAGTGCTCTGGAGTATGCCGAGTGTAATATACAAGACAAGACCAAGATCAGTTTGGAAACCGGCAATATATGAAGTTTTGCAGGAGATAATATGATTTGGACAGGACAAGTGTAGTAAAAAGTGACAGGGTTATTAATAAGGAAACTAAATATCGATTTTCTTCAACAGGAGTTGCCACACTCCCTCTGAACTCTTTTGGGTATTTGAGCCTCACAACTTTGCTTTTGACCGTTCTTAGTACGTGACCACCATGGCAGTGGTCTCTGCCTAGTCCTGCTTCATTGCGCAATTGACAACACTCTTATTTGGTGGTTAACCCTACTTAGTTGTGAGTCAACTCATATAGGTCCATTGGTCACCCTCCATACCTATCATCGGCCACACCTTGGGCATTCAACCTATAACTGGCAGTGACTGAGGCTAGACATTCCTGGTTCGGTCTCCCTAGAGAGGGCAGGTGTGTGGCCTCTCTGGTTACAAGGTCCCTAGGCTATTACAACTCTAGGGGCAGGTCTCTTAATTGACCAACCAAAACTGTATAAATCGTCTGCTTTTCCTGGTTCAGGGCCTGTTGGAACCACATCGGGACATTGGGTAGGTCCGTACCCACAATGTCTTTTTCCTGTAAACCAGACAACACTGACAGTTCTTCAGCACGGTCTCTAACTGGGGTATCAATTTGAACTAATGCATTCAGGTAAAAGTCCTGGCCACCATGGACACAGAGAATGGGCATGACTGGAGTATATCTTTTCATGTTATACTAGGTTCACCCTGACTGAGTAGTGTAAATCTTGCTTTATCTCGTTAGTCCTTTCACCAGCCTCTCTGTATCCTTATCAGCCTGATATTTTGGCTGCAAGTACCAGATTGGCTCTTCCTCCTCAGCTTGCATGGCTCTGTGGCTGTGCATTAGTTAAATTCCTTTGGTGAAGGTGTTGGCAGGTGTGGACATGCCTAGGTCAAATGACCCAGCTTCCTGCCAATGTATCATCATGATACTGGTCACTCTGGAAGTCTGGGCCTCAGTTGTCTTGTCACTGCTGTAGAGGAAGAGGTGTATTGATTTCTCTGAGTTCATGCAGTATGTATGGTCTTGCTAGTTCCCCTCCCCAGGATGTTGGACCCAGTAGAGCAAGGGTAGGTTCTCTCCAAGCTGCCAGGGTTGGGGTTTGGTATGGCGTTCCATCCTCTCTACTGTTCTCCATTGCAAGGCACCCTGGATTCCAGTGGCCCTCACCAGGTTGGACTAATGGAGTTCCAAACTGGCCACTGCAAAGCAGGTGTTAGGGGGTTTTGGATAGCTTTAAGGGGAGCTTTTCCTTACCTTCTGAGACAGTTTTCTCTGCCCGTTCTTTATCCATCAAAAATTGGATTCTTTTGCAGAGTTGTTGATGTGTATCTTCTGGCTTCTGTCTCACCACCCGTAAATGTTTCCAATAATATTCTCTGACTTATTGACGTTATTGAGTTGGAACACTAGAGGTTTTAGACATCTTTTTTCTGCTGCAGCTACCGAATTAAGAGATTATGATATTATCCTACTTCAGGAAACATGGCTATCCCATTGTCCGTCCTGGGATGGCTATCACTCCATCCTAAATCCTGCAATTTCTGCTACTAAGGGTCGCCCTATGTCTGGATTGTTGTTGCTGTTGAAAACATCCCTGGCTATGTCAATCATCACATATGAAGCCCCAACTCCATATATTCAACTTGTTCAATTGACTATCGCTGAAACTCATTATTTTATAGTTAATACGTATTGGAACCCTGCAGCTCTTTCAACTAACTCATTCCTGAGAACTTTAGAGTACTTATGGGAGAAAATATATCAACATCCAAAGCAGTGTCACATCATTTTAGCAGGGGATTTGAACCTGCATTGTTTAAATAAATTCAAAGTATCCTCCGATGAATGCTTGCGATGTTGGAATATGTTTATCCAATCAAAAGACATACTTATGGTGAATGGCTCCTTTCCTGAGGATTGTCCCCCTCACCCGACTTGGAAGAGGGGTAACTCTATGGCTATCATCGATTTTATCTATGTTAGTCGGTCACTATTCCATCTCTTGAAGGGGTTTCAGGTTTTGGTAACCTCGGACAGCGATCACAACATGCTGAATCACAATTGGACATCTAGTTCTAGTGGTCATGAGATTATTCCCCCTTCGATGCCTATGACTATGGAAGGCACGATCCAGGTAAATTGTGCTCAAAACCAGTTACGGTGGTCTAGATCTAAGCTATTGCATTTCACGGATCTTCTCAAAGCCACCTTTACGAGTCCGAGAAATGCCGTGAGCTGCGATTATGATTACACAAAACTAATGTATCAGTTTGCTGGATCAACAAAGCGAATAAGTTCTTCTGTCGCATCTCACTCTTATGACCTAAATATGCAGAACGGGAAAACACTATTCCGGAAAAGAAAGAAATTGGCACAGTCTTTACCAGTCGACCAGCGTTGGGCGGCTCTTAAAGCTATTAAGACCCAATTTAGGAATCGGAGAGGAACATACCGATCTACCTTATTTCAAAAAGATGGTGAAGCTATGCTGGCCAAAGTTTTAACAAAAAACTCTGCAGGATGTTGGTCCTTAATAACGGAAACATATAAAACTTCTCAGTGTCAGATACAGATTAATGATGTTGCTCCGTCAGTATGGCAATCTCATTTTTCCCGACTTTATGCATCATTCTCTTCTGATCACTGTATACCTCCTGTAAAACTAGAGGGCCCTTTCTCAATAGCCTTCACAATTGACGATATTCTTTATTATATTCATAAGGCCAGTAGGTCGCGAGCCCTGGGCCCGGATGGGCTTTCCAATGTTATACTGAAGGAGTTTCCATATCTATGGGCACCAATCCTGTTTGAAATATTCTCGCAAGTTCTAATTACTCAAAAGATACCAAGTTCATGGAGCACTTCATTGATTGTACCCATTTATAAAAAGGGCGATAGACACGATCCTACCAATTATAGGCTTATCGCCCTACTTGATGTCCCGGGGAAAATCTTTGATTCCCTAATTTTAAGACATCTTCACCAATGGATTAATTCATCAAACATGCGTGATAGGTTTCAAACGGGATTTGTTGCCGGTAAGGGAACGGCTATAAATATCGTCACTCTGAACTCAATCAAGGACCGCTGCTGCCAGCAAAAGCAATCTCTTTTCATTGCTTTTGTAGACTTCAAAGAGGCATTTAATTCTATAGATCGCAACTTAATGCTGCATAAATTGTTGCTAATGGGCTGCCCTTATTCACTGGTCAAACTTATTGCTATTTTTCATGAAAATACGTCAGTTTATGTTCGCCTAAGCCTCGATGGGATGCTAACCCCCCCCCCTCTCTTAACATACCTAGGGTTGAAGCAAGGGTGTATCCTGGCGGCCACAATATTTAACTTATTTATTCTGGATATGGGTGAAAAATTCAAAAACATTAATTCTGATGCCCCTAAACTAGGCCAGGATCAGATAACTTGGATTCTCTATGCAGATGATCTTATTCTGCTCTCAAAAGCCCCGGCTGGATTGCAACGACTGATTAATGGGTTATCTGAGTACACTTTGGAAAATGCCATGACCATCAATTTAACTAAAATGCAAATTATGGTGTGTCAAAATAGTAAAACCACTAAATATTCCCAATTTAAGTGGTCTATTACAAGTGGTCAAATCCTTATTACACCATCATATAGATATTTAGGTATTATGATTAGCTTGAATGATAATGATAATGTATACCAAATGGACCTTTAATCGAAACTACATGCCCTGATTTCTCAATCCAAGGTTATATTATATAAATTTGGAAAGTTCACGTGTAATCATTTATTATCATTTTATTCTATGAAAGTCAAACCTATTATCACGTATGGCTCAGAAGCTGCGCCGATGTTGCCCCGGACATTCTGGGACCGTATGGAAGGCAAATATTGGCGCGCACTTTTTAATCTTCCTACCTGTGTACCTATTGCAATGCTTCGATTCAAATTAGGACTATTGTCTTTATTTAGTGCTGTTGCATGGAAATTGATAGCCTTTTTTAGAAAGTGTATATTGTCATTGCAATACATGGATATTTCTTATATTTTAGGCCAATACTTAATATACTCTGAACATCAATACCCTAAGCATTGGCTAAACAAAGCTTTATATATTCTTACTGATGCAGATATTTGTTTAGGCACTCTAATCCATAATCAAGCACAGGCCAAACTCAAACTGTATCGAAGAGACTGGATATATACTCTTGAAAAATGTTCCCATTTTAGAGACTGGAATTCAGCTCAATTTGGCCATAAGAGGTTTAGAGTTACTGAATCATATATTCTAAAATATCCATCTCCAAAATTTAGAGACGACTACATTCAATTCCGTCTCAATCTCTGGCATACCAAAGATATATTAGCCAGGCGGAAATTAATAGATGTTAGTGAAAATATCTGCCGGTTCTGAAACATGCCATTGTTTATTGACCAGTACTGTATGTTGCACGCCGTAAATACTTTTTACACTGTTTTAAAGATCAGATGATAACTGATATCGAGGAATTATGGCTGCTGATTTTTGGTGCAAAACGAATGTCAATTAGATTAGCAACAACTGGCTTTTTAAATTAATTGTTTTAAAAGTAATTTTTAACTAATCACAGTAAGTGAACGCACCTGGAAGACTGTATGAGATGATTTTTAAAAAAAAATGTATTGATGAATTGAACTGTAAATTGTATTTATTGAAAGGTTGTTGTTTACAGCCAAACAATAAAATAAATAAAAAATAATAAAATAATAATATTCTCTGACTGTCCTAAGCCTCTCTGGGATACTTAGGTGGTCATCATTTATTTGAAATGGTGAAAGAATGATTCAGGGCCATCACCTGTGCGATAGCAGTGGAGCAAAGACATGGGTGGGTTAGAAGTATAGTGTGGCCAGTGGCCACTTTGATCAAGGATGCTGGTAAGCGTAACTACCTTCAGGTCTGGGTTCACTATGTCAAATGTCTTCTACTCACCACCCAGGATTTGGTGGTTGGGGCTAAATACATTTAGGCATATATTTCTTGGGATTCCGTTTCCCTAGTAGTTTCTAATACTGCAACTAGTGGCTGCCTTTGGGCTGGTAATTGCCTTACCAGGAAAGGTGATGCCGGATCAGGCTCAGTCGATGTAGTTCTGTCTCACTCCTGAATCCCCCCTCTCAATGTCCTGCTGGCCAAGCTTGGATTTCTTACACCCAGACTAAAATATGAACATTCTAAAGTGGGGATCATCCCCTTAGGAGCCATCATGGCTGTTTGAGCCTCACACCTTTGATTATGACATGTCTTCTTTCATAACCCCAAAGGGTAAAAAGATTCAAAGGGGAAGATTTTGAAACAAAGGAAAATGTATAGCTTTGAGCCTCCAGATACAGCCTTCCAGAGCCTTCCAGGGCAAATAAGGTACACAGTCTCTCACAAAATTTCAGGGACTGGTCTCCATCTGATCCCACTTGATTTTTCAATCCATCATCCTTGTCTTTGGGGTATTGGTTTCATGGGGTTCATAAGCCCTTGTTAGTTGAGTGTAAGGATTGGGGTCTCCATGGCCAACACATCCTGGGCCAAGGAAAATCTTAGTCCAAGAGGTTGAGAGAGTGGTCAGCCCTCCTCTTCAGCTTGTATTTTGTTGTCAGAAGTCTTTGAGCCAGGCTAAGGGAGTTCCCTGTCTAGTGTGAAGCTTCCTGCTCTTCAGTCCTTGTTCCCCGGGACAACCTCTTTCTGGGGCCACCTACAGTATGCTCCTTGTCCCCCAGTGACAATGTACAATCTTGTACCTCCTCCCACTAACTTGATATTCTTCCCTAGACTGACCTTGTCCACCAGAACCTCCATTATCTCCCTTTCTAGGGGTTCATGTTCTCCTCCCACCTCGTTAGGTATAGCAGTGGTATCTCCCATCCTAGCTATGTTCTCTCTGCCACTGAAGTTAAAGGCTTCCACCAAATCTGGAAAAGTGGGGCTACAGGCGGGACTCTTAAATATTTTGATATAGGTTCACACATGGAATACATTGAAAAGCAGTTTGGACATGCAGGGGGATATCAGTGATGCAGTTGATGCTGAGAATAAATTACATCAGGGTTGTGGGCTGGCCCCCTGCTTGTTCAACCTCTATGTGTCAGATATGGGAGAGGCCCTGTCTAAAGTGGCCTTTCCTCCACCGAAAATTGATGTGTCTATTGCCCATGCCAATGACGTTTAATTGTCGGACCATGCCAAAATTGTGCTCCAGCATCTAGTACATTCTTTCGTCGGATAGGCAGGTGACAATGAACGAGTTCAGGAAAAAAGGTTTTAAAAAATGTAGTTTCACATGGAGTGCTGGAGGTAAGGTGTTGGAAGTAACATGTGGTTTGACAGATTTGGGTTTTTATTTGCAGTTTCAGTGCCCAAAAGAAGCTGTCTTGTTGAATCTTGCAGCTAAGGCAAAAAGCTTTGTACCGCAAATGAAACAAATATATGTTAAATATTGTTGCTGTGCTGTCCAACACCTACCACATTTTTATCTGGGGAAAATACTACCGTCCCTGTTAGACTGAATCTGTTGGTTGTCTCCATGACTATCACTCTGCCTTCAGAGCAGACAGATGCATGGAAACTGCTCTTCTGAAAACCGTGAATATCTGCTCTCTAATCTTGACTCCAGTCTGCCTTCTGTTGTCACATCCTCCTTGACCTTTCCTCTGATTATGACACAGTCAACCACTCTATCCTGATCAAGCGATTCTGTGAGAACTTGGGCATCACGGATCAGACCCTGGAGTGGTTGACATCCTTCCTTCTTGGGTCCAAATTGGGTCCTTTCTCTCCACCACCTCTTTCCACACAAGGTGTTCCTCAGGGCTCTAACCTCCCACCCTGACCCTTCAATGTGTACTTGGCTGCTTTGACCCAGCTGATCTCTACCTCCTCCTCTAACTTTCAGTGTTATGTGGATGACACTCACCTCTCCTGCAGGATCCCCTCAGTCTCCTCTCTTCTCTCGCTCATTCCTGACTGTCTATCCGTGATTCTGGATTGGCGCACCTCCAATGACCTCTGTCTTAATGCCAGTAAGACAGAGATCCTTCTCATTGGAACCCATGCTCCTGCTTTCCCTCTCTCACTCTGGCCGCTCTCTTTGGGCCCTCTTCCTTCGCCTTCCTGCAAGGCAAAAAAACTTGGTGGTATCTTCGACTCCACTCTCTCCTTCTCTCCGCACATCATGGACCTTGCCAAGAAGGCCCACTACCAGCTGCACCTCCTCAGAGGTATTCTTACTTTTCTCACTTTCCACCAGAAGCTCAACATCTCTAGGGCCCTGGTTCTCTCTTGGCTTGGCTACTGCAGCAGCCTCTTTCTCAATCTGCCTTCCTCTACTCTCCGTCCTCTGCAACAAATCCAGAACAGACTTATCCTTGGACTCAAGCACAAGGACTGTATCTCTCCAGCTCTGAAATCTCTCCACTGGCTCCCAGTGGCTGCAATGTTCAAGTTCAAGACCCTCTGCATCATCCACAAGACTTTCTGGGGCTGGGCCCGCACTACATCCAACTCTCTCTTCCAAAATACCTTCCTTCTTGAGCCCTCCACTCAGCTACCTCCAACTCTCTGCAGGTCAGTCGCTTCTCCAGGCAGAGAGTGGGGGGGTAGATCTTGCTCCTCTGCAGGTGCCTCCCTGTGGAATGGCCTCCGTGCCCTTCTCAAACTTGAGATGGATCACCTGTATTTCTGGAAGCAGCTCTAGACCTTCCTTTTCTTCTCTGCTTTCTCTCTCTCTCTCTCCCCTGCTGACCACCTGTCTGTGGTGCCGCCTGGTCGCTTGGCTACCCTCAGAGTCTCACTGGGTACCAGGCTCCTCCATGATCAGTCTCCTATGCAATGCCTCCGGGGCTACCTCACACTTAGGGGCTGTAACTGTAACCTCTACAATCCCCTGCCTCCTTGCACTTGCCCAGAGCCGCGCTGCCCTGGCTGCACATACTCAGAGCAATGCTGCCTTGATTGCACTTTCCCCTTCCCTCTCCATGACACTTCCCTCTCTCCTTTCCCCCTGCACTTGGCATTGTCACACTTGCACAACCTGAATGACACAAGGCCTAGTAAGACTGTTTGTCTTGTCCTCCCTCTGTCTTCCCTCCCTTGTCTTGGCGTGCCTAGAAACATTTGAGTACAGGCGCGTTATAAATGACATATCATACCATATCATATCATATGGATTTGAAATTAACCCACTTGCATGAACGATTGTTTTAGGATTCATTGAGGCAATCATATTTAAAGGGACTTCCAGTTTGCCTAACTGTGTGCCCAACTCAGTTATTCGTCATGAACGGGGATTGATATCTATGAAGAGATGGTATCAATGATGCATTACAGGACTTGGTGTATGCAGTTCTTGAGATTCTGGTTAAATGTACTCCCGACGGGAGAAATTAAATAGATCAGGAGTGGTGGTGAACCCCTGAAATCCATATGTAAACATTGTAAAGCGTTAGATATGCAGGAAAGCAAAAGACACATTATTTAATGTCCGGGGTTGCTGGGATTAAGAAGGCAGCATTTTAACACCACAAGGCCACCACCTAAGGCCAGGGAAGATAGCCAGCAGCATCTCTGCTGGTCTCCACCAGGACCGCATCACTGTCCCACACGCCTGCCAATGTAGACACACCCCCACTTACCATGGCAACCCATATCTGACACGATAGAAGCACGTTGCTCCAATGTCATGCTGACTCTGTGCGTGGGTCTACAGTTATCTGGTCGACCAGCATATTGCAGCTGATACGGAAGGTAAGCACATGTGCTTATCGAAGGGTCACGCTCTAACAGGCCCCCCACAGAAGAAAGATTGCCTCCTTTGTGCCATTCACCCGCGACCCAAACCTACCATGATGCCATTATCCTAGCTGGACGCACCCCACAACCACGTTCAAAAGATAACCACACCGATTAATTTGCTGTGTCATTCCCATACACCACCCTCTCAAAGTTTCACCAGACTCAGGTTGGCATCGGAACACAAACCACTCCCGGCACCAGCGCCACTCATCCCTCATACCCATGGGATCAAGATCTTTATGGCCAAAAGACTCCCTCACTATGAGAGCATCCCACCCTCCTTTTTCCTTCCTACTCCACTCCCCTTGTGTAGCATCTCACTGCTCAAGCCGGAACCCTACAGTAGCACTTGCAGCAATTGGAATGCTAGACCATGCCCTACATGGTCTCCAAACAAGCGCCTTCTTTCACGCTTCGAAAAGCACATCATGAGTCTTCTCACACCAATGCCAACACACCTCAGAGATTCAGGCAGCTGGCACTAAGCCAGATGCCTGCCACATACCTAAGTACAGGCTATCACCCCACTCAGCCCGCCACCACCACTACCCTAATCTGAAATCCACTATCAATCTCGCACTGCTGGCCCCCAGAGCCTCACCTATAGAACCCGTTGCCAACCAGACATAGCCCGTAACGTTTCAGGAACTCTGCTCCTTGCCGACACATGGCAGTAGGCCTCTCAACAACTGTGCTAACCAATACTTCAACAAGGTCCGACGGGTGGATCGCTAATAACTAGCAAGTAAACTATGCACCAAACACTGATGGCTCCAAACTAACTATCAACCAAAGAGCCTCACCCCATGTAACCCATTCACCTCGGCTCCTCAGCGAAACATCTCCAAAGATACTGTATACCTCGGACACTAGCGAGCATGATGCCATTGCCTTTTTTGCCACACCTGCTTTGGTAGAGGAGTATACTCATGCCAGGAATACCGCAATTGCTTCTGAGACTATAATGTTGGTTGCTCCCCCTACTAGTATTGAAAATGTCATTAATACCATGCCCTTGCCTTTAAACTGTACTATAGCATGTTCAACTTTTGCAGATCCTCTAGTGACTAACACACCTGCTACCAATGTTGCGGATATCAATAATGCTAATGTTTTGCCTTCAAACTCTACTATAGCATGTTCAACTGATGCATATTCTCTAGTGACTAATGCAACTGCTACCGATGTTGCTGACATCAATAATTCCAATGCTTTGTCTTCAAACTGTATTATGGTATGTTGAACTGTTTTGGATGTCTTAGAGTTTAGCTCGCCTACTACCAGTTTTGATAATACCACCTTCAAAAAGGCCTTGCCAATTGGTAGTCTTATTAGCCAAACAGTAAATGGTGCCCATCCTCAAATCTGTACACCTAAAATCCAACCCACAAATTTCTCGATCTGCTTACAACAGGAGGGTGCAACTGCTGCCACTGATACCAACAGCTCAACAGCTTGCTCCTCTCACAAGAGCAACTCTCCAACCGCAATTAAGTTGTTAAACCCTAACTTTTGTGACCACTGAGCTAATCCACCGAGGGCCATGGCGGCTAAGGCAATTGGAGCACCTAGCCCTGATTCACTCCTCCTAGCACCCCTCAAAGGAGCACTCATCAACACTAGGTCACTACTTGCACATTCACTAGATATCTCTGACCTCCTCACATCCAGTCACCATGACATCTTAGCCATTACAGAAACCTGGCTTCTTCCTGCAGCCGGCCTGTCCCTATCCTTGGCCATGATTTCTGGCCCTCTTCCCTTGGCCCACTTCCTATGCTTGTTTTGTCAGTTAGAAATTTGGGAATAAATATCACTGCCTGCCTGACCATGGATGAGTAGGTGGCAGCAGTCTGCAAGACAGATCACGTTAAACTCTGGGTCCTGAGGAAGGTCCTTCCTTTCATTCCCACTGCTTCCCAAGCACCTGTGGTAGCTGCCCTAATCTAGAGTCGAGGTGATTATTGTAACTCACTCTATCTAGGACAGCCTCTGTACCTGCTCAGGCGGCTTCAATTTCTCCAAAATGAAGCAGCAAGATCTATTCTTCGCCCTCTGTTTGGTACTCACATGTCCCCTCTGTTGAGACAACTTCACTGGCTCCCTGTGGTGGCTCGGATTACGTTCAAATCCATGTGTATGGTACAACAGGCTTTTTACGGTATTGGAGCGGAGTACCTGCAAGCGAAATGTGTGTGCTATACTCCAATCCGCGCTTTCCACTCCCAATCTGTCCTCTTGATAGTCGTTCCTCGGTTTAGGCGTGCCCGCATTGGTGATCGTGCCTTCTCCGTTGTGCGGCTAAGGCCTGGAACGAACTTCCTCTTTACTAATGAAGGATTGTTGATCATCTTGTCTTCCGGTGGAAATTGAAAACTTTACTATTCTAGCGCACACTTCACTTTTATCTTATTGAACTCTCTTGTTTCCCCTAGCGCCATGATGCCTTTTGGCGTGAGTGCACTCTATAAATCCTTATAACATAACATAACATCCCAGACAACCACAATATCATTAGGAAGGATAGACTGATAACTAAAGGTGGGGGGATAGCCTTTATTGATAAAAAAAGGCACTACCTATTAGAGAAATCATCAACCCAGTGTTCCAAGATGGCAAACTGGTCCATTAAACTAACCCTGTCCCACACAGCCACCCTTAATCTTCACCTTATCTACAGGCCGCTGGGCCTACACTCTCATTCGAGGAAGATATCTCATCACTACTCTCTTTGGAGGCCAAGCCTTCCTCTAGAATCGTTCTCCTGGGTGATTTCAACTTTGGATTTAACCACCCCACAGATGTCCAGGCACTCTCATTAGCAAATACTATAGAAGACCTGGGCTTCACCCAGTGCATCCTGGTGCTCACCCACGACAAAGGCTGTACCTTAAACTGGATTGCTGAATACAACAGTAACACCAAGATATTAGCCAACATACCATGCCCTTGGTCAGACCACAATGTGATGTCATTCTCGATCCCTGTGAATAACACACCACCGCAGGTAACCCCAATACTCCCAGCCATTCCAATGAGATAAGTGAAGAACATCACTCTTGCCACCATCATTCCGTTACTGAAGCCACTCACAGCCTTCCGGCCATCCACCTGTGATGTCACAGCACGGGTTGACCTATAAAACTACTCCCACCTCTAAGCCATAGACAAAGTGCCGACCCCCGAGCGAACGTAAACCTAAACCCCCAACTCACCTGAACACATGGTACACCGCACGATCCTTGAAGTGAGCAGCAGAAAAAATTTGGAAAAGGATCCCTCAGAAACCAACAAAGCCCACTTCACCTCACTATCCGAAACTTATAAACAAGCCATATGCTGAACAAAAAAGGTCTCGTACAACGAAAGGATTGATAGGGCACAGTCCAGCTCTGGAGAGCTTTTTGCTATTTTGCACAACCTACAAACTAGAGCCCCCAGATGCCCCTCCCGCTAACTGCCTCAACGACGTTGCTTGTTGCACCAATATCCACTCCTATCTCAAACTTTGGTGCCTCATGACCATCCTATCCAGCAATGCGAATTCTCCCAAGTCTCTGACCTGGAAGTTAATTGGCGACACTTGCCCAGCACTCATCATCAAAGACTGCGCCACTGAGCTAGCCCCGTTCATTGCCCTCGTCATCAGCACTTCATTAATTACTAGCACGGTGCCCCCTGATTTAAAAGACACCACGGGAAGCATTGCATCAAGAGCTGGGGGTACCCAGCATGGCATGTCAAGCGCGCAGCATATTTCTTCAGTTTTTCCTGAAAATACATATAGACGCCACAACTAATCCCAATATGAAGAATGCATTTCTGGAAATGGTAAATTCACCTGTAAAAGGAAAATACTCATGGCTCACAGAGGGGACGGCTGTGATAGACAGAAGGAATTTAGGCAAGATGAATCACTTATGCACTGTATCCAAAGGGAAAAGGAGGAGTCTGGTTATGCTTATCAACAATGAAATTGTATAGGGAGAGCTGTCGTACAAGGAATTCCCCCGAAATTTTATTACAAAGGTGAACTTGCACGAGTGCCGGAGAACAATCCTTATGATAAGGTTAAATGTTTTACTTGTGCGTGCTAGGACCCTGTGGCTACGCACGGACAGGAAATGTCCATGTGGGTTGGGAATGCCCAAGAATCTTCTACATTTTGTGTTGGTGTGTAAGGATAACATTGGACCTAGAAGAAAATGGTTAAAATCACACTTTTTAAAGAATAAGGTGACTAATTATGCGGAAGCAATGATTTTAATAATGAACTCAACAGACAAGGCGTGAAAGAGTCACTGGGGCAGTAGATGTGTAGACTGTAAAAGGATATATTTCTTTTTTTACAAGAGGTGTTTATAATATGTACTAATTTATGACATATGTTAATGGTATATACCGAATAAACATTGATTGACTTGACTAAAAGACACCTGGGTCCTCCCCCTCCTCAAAAAGCAAACACTGGACCCTAGCTTCCCCAAAAAGTATCGTTCTATCACAACTGTCCCCTTCCTTCTACTGGACAGAGCAGCATACTTACATATCCAAAATTACCTGGAAAAGAACAATCTTCTAGGATTGTACCAATCTATCTTCCGTCTTGGACATGCAACAGAATCTGCTCTCCTCGATATGAAAATACAAATGGACGAATTGTCAGTCAGTCAGTCAAACAAGTTTATTCGGATTTTCAAAGAAATCCATCAAACACAAAAAAAAATGCAAAAACATCACAAATAGGCAATTACAATCACTACTCCCAAATAGAAACAAAAACTCCACAGTTCATTAAATCCCTAATTCTGTCCCAGAATGACCCTTTACGGTGGCCTCTCCACCAAGGTGCTTGACCGATCACGACCTAAAGGGATAAGGTTAGCGCCGGACAATGGAGATGACCTCACAATTGGCCGCCAGGTGCATCAGGACCCTTTATCCGGATATGGACTAATTGAAATCCCACTCCTGGACGTCCTGCCAGCTCCCTCACGTTGTCCCAGGACTTCGTTTGCCACACTCCGGTCCCTGAAGGCCAATTCCACAGTATCACAGAGCTGATTCCCCCCACTAAGTACTCTGACACAACCCACCATGGATTCCCTATGCACTGAGGCACAACCTTTAATGGACCGTAGCCAGTGTAAGGTTTTATTTAACAGGGCATCCTTTGATTCATACACATCCCTCGCCAGTTTGGGGACCCCATGAAGGAACACCCTAGCGTGTTTGAACTGACATTGAGGTAGGGGCTGGGAGGAAGCCCCACTACCCCGTGGACCATACACTCTCTTTTTCCCTGGGTAGGTACATTGTGGGCCCTCTCGTTGAGGAACATAGACCCGCAAGGGGGTAGGCTTTGCCTTTGGATCGGGCGTCCTGTGAGGCTCTTTAAATTTTGCACTACCTGCACTGGGGTTGATGGCAATTGCTGGTCCCGCGTTCCCCAGCCCCAAGCTAAGGGAGGCGATTGTAGGAACTACAGTTACAGGGCTCAGGGTAGCCTGTTCCCCCTGAAATACCCATGAAGGATCGGGGGGGCCCTTGCCCATGTTTGAAGTGATCAGAGGCACCCCATCCCTCATAGCCCACCCATTAGTTTCTAAGAGGGATGAGAGCAAAGTTCTGATGGCTGCTAGCTCCACCAGCACTTGATTACATTTACAGCCGGCCCTCCTAGGTATAAAGACACCCCCGACTGGGGTGTCAGTACCTGTTCCAATGTCAATGCTAGTACTACAAACTAGTCAATCGGTGGTCCTAAGTGGGGAGAGATGGAGATAAGAGCTGGCTACTGAACAGGATGAAGACCCTTGCTCATTACACGGGCAGCGAGAGCAGAGGGGTTGGTTAGGCATGGAGCCATCGATAGACTTTCCCTCCTCTGTGGGAACGGGGGCAGGAGAGGAACTGGACAAACCCACAACCATTCCAGAGCCAAAGTTACGATCGCAATCCTCTACAACATCCAAAGCAAGTGCAAGATCAGGATAAAGCGCACCCGATGAGGTACCAGGGGAAGTGCCAAGGGAGAGGCTAGATGGTTGACAGCCCCTGTTAAACTCTGTATGCCGAACCAGTTCCCCCTCCATCCCCGGGCATGGTTCAGCAAAGGCAGGAAGCGGAAATAATGTGCAAGATGTCATAGTGGGGGCCCGGAACTCCCCTGCAGCGGGGGATGGACAAACTGACGTGCCGCCCTTGTGTGGGGCTTTGTCTGCGAAGTCTCCCAAACTCAGCCGTCCATCTGTAGTAACTTCTATGGTTGGAGATGGCTCCTTGGTTACCACCTTAGTTGCTATACCCCCTCCTCCCCCCCAAGCAGGTGAGACAGGCCAGCCTGACCACCAGCCTCTCTATCACCGCCAACACAAAGACCTTCCAGATCAGTTTTACTGTCCCTTATGACTTGGAGAGTTTGCTGGGCTTCTATTTCAGACGAGAGAGAAGTAAGGTGGCTAGAAGAAGTCACTTCCCCGACAACAAGGGCAGTGTCAATGAGTGAGGGGACCGCAGTAAGAGCCTTAGCTCCAGTTGTTCCTCCTTGGTGGCTCAGTCTCTTAATAACCACAATTGTACGTGATGGTGACTGCTCAATACTGATGGGGGCGGGCTCAGAGCAGCACGGGAGTGAGGTGAGAGGCAAGATGGGAGAGGGTTTCTTAAGTACAACATGGCCCTTGTGGGACCCTAATGACTTTAATAGGCGCATGGCGGATCCCCTCAAGCTAAGACCTCAAGCACAAAACAGTTCCGAGCTTTTTCTCCTTTACTCCTTGGGGCACAGTCACAAAAGTAAGCACTCCCCTGCACTTACTTGCTCCCCAGCCGCACCTGGAAAGGGCCTCCCACCACGAACGCCGAACACCTGCGGCGCCAAACACCGCGCCCATGCCCCGCCGCGGGCTTCACCGCTGCGGGGCCGTGGAGGAAAGTTTATGTGCCTGGGGGTGTGGCCTGGGAATCAGGAAGCAGCTGGATGTCCTGCGGCGCCAAACACCGCGCCCTTGCCCCGCCGCGGGCTTCACCGCTGCGGGGCCGTGGAGGAAAGTTTATGTGCCTGGGGGTGTGGCCTGGGAATCAGGAAGCAGCTGGAGGTCCTGCGGCACCAAACACCGCGCCCTTGCCCCGCCATGGGCTTCACCGCTGCGGGGCCGTGGAGGAAAGTTTATGTGCCTGGGGGTGTGGCCTGGGAATCAGCAAGCAGCTGGAGGTCCTGCGGCGCCAAACACCGCGCCCTTGCCCCGCCGTGAAAGATAACGGCAAAGTAGCTCTCCTTCTCTTGCTCGACCTCTCAGCTGCCCTCAATCTAGCAGATCACAAAACCATCTGCCATCACCTTCCCTCAGTGGCCCATTTCTCCCCCTATGGAATAGCTTGTATTGAATCATTCCTGTCCAACAGGACCATGAGAGTCTTATTGCCATCGGCACTTCCTGCCCCAGCCCCATGTGGTGTCCCCAAAGGTTCCTGTGTCTACCTATGGTATGCAATATATTCCTGAAGCCACTGTTCGACCTCCTCCACTCAATGGGTATCTTCTACACCAACTATGCGTATGATACTCAATCCTTATTCCCATTTCTGGCGACTACATTACCAACACTAACTCACTGAACACAATCTACCAAAGTATGCAGGCCTGGATGGCTATGCACGAGTGCCTCAACAATTGGCACAACTTTGGGGGCTCACCACCTGCCCCGTCATGCTTCCTGCAACCATCTCCATAATTACTGGGGTAAGCCTGGTGTTTTTGGGAAAGCGCACGTGGCGCGGCAAAAATGACTGAAAAAAATGCTGTTAATTGACTTTTTGACATTGCGCACGTTATGGATGAACTTTGATGGAGCTTCTTTATGTGTGCCTCCGTCCTCACTGCATATTTGTGCCTTCTTTTGGCAACCTTGGATCCAGCTTCATTGTTCTATGGCCTTCCAACATGGCCGCATGGAAATCCCATCTTGTCCTGCAGCCTTTTGTTGGCCCTGCTCACCCCCTCCCATTGGTTGCTCTTGGCTCTTAAGCCAATCATTGCATCCGGGAGGCGGGAGCCGGCCTCACACCTAAGGCCACAACGAAGGCCCTGTCTACCCCTGTCCATGCCGGATCGCCCCCCTGTGAGTGTCTGTGTGCCCCCTCTCCCCCCACGAGTGTTTGTGTGCCCCCTCTCCCCCCCATGAGTGTCTGTGTGCCCCCTCTCCCCCCATGAGTGTCTGTGTGCCCCCTCTCCCCATGAGTGTCTGTGTGCCCCCTCTCCCCATTAGTGTCTGTGTGCCCCCTCTCCCCCCATGAGTGTCTGTGTGCCCCCTCTCCACCCCATGAGTGTCTGTGTGCCCCCTCTCCACCCCATGAGTGTCTGTGTGCCCCCCCCTTGAGTGTCTGTGTGCCCCCTCTCCCCCCATGAGTGTCTGTGTGCCCCCTCTCCCCCCCCATGAGTGTCTGTGTGCCCCCTCTCTCCCCCATGAGTGTCGGTGTGCCTCCTCTCCCCCATGATTGTCTGTGTGCCCCCTCTCCCCCTCCATGAGTGTCTGTGTGACCCCTCTCGCCCCATGAGTGTCTGTGTGCCCCCTCTACCCCCCATGAGTGTCTGTGTGCCCCTCTCCCCCCATGAGTGTCTGTGTGCCCCCTCTCCCCCATGAGTGTCTGTGTGCCCCCTTACTGCCCCATGAGTGTCTGTGTGCCCCCTCTCCTCCCATGAGTGTCTGTGTGCCCCCTCTCCCCCATGAGTGTCTGTGTGCCCCCTCTCCCCCCCTTGAGTGTCTGTGTGCCCCCTCTCCCCCCATGAGTGTCTCTGTGCCCCCTCTGCCCTCCTGAGTGTCTGTGTGCCCCCACCCTGCCTTGCCCCCCGTTTTTTGGCTCTGTATACCCTTGCCCCTCTTATCTGCCTTTTCTACCCCCTCCCCCCTCCATAAATCCCTCCTCTTCCACTTTCTTCCTACTCCCCATCCTACTTATTTCTCCCTCCTCTCAGCCTTCCCCCTCTTAGCACTTACTCTTATCAGCTGTTCCCTTGACTTTTGATAGCAGCGTGTCTGTCTCCCCTCCTCCCCTCCTTGTTCTTCTCCCTCCTCCCCCCAACCCTGCTTTTTAAATTTGTCACAGACAAATTTGCACAGTAGCGTGCCTTGTTCTTCTCCTTCTCCCCACTCATATCCCCGTCCCACCCCTCCCACCCCTCCTCTTGTATATCTCCTGCACTACATCAATTGTCGTCAGACATAGTAATGTTACTGCTTGCTTTGTTCTCCTTCTTTTCCCTTCCCTCTTGTCTTACTTGTTCTATGCACTTGCACTATCAGAAATGTCGACAGGCCTATTACGCTAGTTATTTTTCACATTCTGTATTGTTTCAAGGACTTTAACTGAATGTAACTGTATTTTCCTATGTTCCCTCCCTCCTTGAAGCGCTTTGAAACACAGTGGCCCTCATTACGACCCTGGCGGAAAGCGACTGACCGGAGCGCCACAGCGTAAATAGCGTTTCCGCCATTGCACGAAGGAGCAAAGTGCGGCCCATTCCGACCCATCGGGCACGAGCACCACGGCATGGCGGAAGTGCAAAGTCCGCGATGGCGGAAATGACCCCAAAACGGCCCACACCGCCGCCGTACGGCGCCCTAGGTGCAATACCGCCACCCCTCTTAGCGGTCACCGCAGTGTGCGCCTACCGGAAAGTACGGTGGCCGGAAATATACGGAAACGGAAGTTAAAACATGGGCCCGGAACGGGAAACATCCCGGCGTACACCTATAAATACACTAAAACCACACAACCACTAAAATCACTACCCTGAAACACACCCCAACCCGTCAACCACCCTAGCGAAACCAAGAAAAATGGGAAAAGTAGCGAAGAAAGCGTGCGACCGCAAGCGGCAGGTCCACTTCTCCCGTGAGGAACTCACCGTGCTAACAGAGACCCTCCAGGAGAATGCTGCCGTCGTCTTCTCCACGCAAATGACCAGAACGGCACTTGCAAACAAGAAGGCCATATGGGCTCTGGTGGCACAGCGGGTAAGTGCGGTGGGGACCGCACCCCGCACCCCACAGCAATGCCGCAAGCGATGGGACGACCTGCGGAAACGCGTCCGCAGCATACTCTCTGCCAACCGCAACATTGCCACAGCCACCGGGGGAGGTCCTGAATCACCCATCAAGTTGACCCCCTGGGAAGAAATCTGTACCTCCACCATCGGAATGGAGAGCATAGAGGGAGTCGGAGGGATGGAGAAAGGAGTGCAGACATCCGAAGATTCAGGTAGGTGGGCCAGATAAAACAATGCCAAATCCACACAGTCCATCCATGTGAAGTACCATGCGTCCACATAGTGCAACAGAAACACATGTCCAGGAGAACGTCCACACACATCGGCCTGCAAGCGCACGTTAAAACCCACAATAAATACATAAATAATTAAAAACCCCTAATACACGCACTACACGTGCAGCAGGCACACCCTAACTGCAGGCTGCCAGACAACTGCACCCTCACTCCACACACAAATCAAAGCACCTCCAAGGCCCCGACCCAAATCACCCTCAGGTACCACCCCAATGCATGTGATACAATGCCATTCCAATTCCCACAGACCCATCAATAACCCTCGCCCTCCTTTACTCCACCACAGGGTCCGATCCAAACGACGAGCTACAGGACACCCCTACCAGCACACCTGCAAAGAGGGCCAAGACCAACGGCCAGAGACCCTCCACCTCAGCTGCACGCATCAAGACACGGCAGCAGCACAAATCAGGTGGCAGCAGAGAGGAGGGAACATCAACAGGCACCCCAGCAGCCAGCATGCCCACAACACCACCACCACAGGTCCCCCCAATGGATGCCACAGAAGGCACTGCCTCTGGTGGCAGCAGCACCATAGGTGACACCCCATTGATGGCAGCATGCTCGGACACAGAAAACGGGGATGCCGAAGTCAGATCCATCCATGACCTGTCCCAATCCCCCTGTCTGTTCCATCCCGTACAACATGAGGATACCACGCAGGGGCACCCACCAGACGACGACTGGCCATCCCCCACAAGCCCTGTGGCAAGGCAACATGAGGACAACAGCCCCTCTGTGACACCCCCGCAAATGGCCATGGCCCAGCAGAGGCAACAGTCCCTCGACCAGTTGATCGAACAACAGCAGCAACTGGCCACACTCCTCAAGGACCATGCCGATGAATGTGGGGGCACTAAGGCAGACATAGAAACATCAACTGAGACACTTAGGGCAGAAATGGAGAGAGGTACAGAGACGCTAAGGGCACAAATTGAGAGAAGCACCGAGAGCCTGAGGGGGGAACTGCATGCGACGTCCAAAGACGTATGTGCCGAACTTGCCGCAGTGCGCCGTGTGCTCACTGAGCTCTCGCAAACCCTTAGGGACATGCATGGACGTGAGCAGGCAGACACATCATCCGTTGCAAGTTCCGTCCAGGGCAGCCCCCAACGTAGATCTGGGAGGAACCTGCGCTCCACAGGCAGGGGTGCCCCTGATACCCGCAGAGGGGGCATGCAATAGCGACAGCCCACTTACAATGAGCATCTTTGGACACTGGTGTTCGGGGGGGAGGTAGGAGGGTGGAGGGGGTGTGTTGGGCTCACTTGGGTGGCGGGTCGATAGGGTGTTCAACATGATATCACATATGCCATAAAAAGTGCACGATCAACCAATGAGAAGTGTGGACATTGATCTTTGTGTACTAGGCCATCATAGGCGTACAGTCCATATTGTGCATGTCCCAGACACACGCAGTGCCACGAGTCCCGTGTCCATGTATCAGCCACCAGGCGTGAGTGCTAGAAGCATACATCAATGAGATGCTGACGAATGTCACGGGCCTCCGGTGCCTCGCAGACTCCATGAGGTGCTGCCACATCCCCACCCTCATCATGACCATCATCAGGTGCTTGCAGTTCTGCGTCAGGGGGCATGGGCACATTTCTACGTACGCACATGTTGTGGAGCATGACACATGCCATCACCATCTTTGCAACCTTCTCATGGCGGTACAGGAGTGCCCCGCCAGACCTGCTGAGGCAGCGGAAACGGGTCTTCAGTAGGCCGAATGCCTGTTCAATGACTACACGGGTACGTGAGTGGGCATGGTTGTAGTCCTCCTCATGCTGGTCCCGTGGGTTCCGGACTGGTGTGAGGAGCCATCTCTTCAGTGGATATCCAGCATCACCTGTATGTGGACGAGAAACGTATGATGTGGAATGCCATTGATACGTACGCACACCCCCCCCCCTTCCTGGCAGGTCAATGCCAATTCACATACCCCACATCATCATGCATGTAATGAGACTCACCGAGTAGCCAGGATCTGTTCCCTGCGTGTCGCTCCATGTAGCGTGGTATTGTAGAGTTCCTCAAGACCATTGAATCATGGGTTGATCCAGGGAATCGGGCACAACAATGTGTAATGATCCTGTTGGAGTCACACACCATCTGTACATTCAGGGAATGAAATTGTTTTCGGTTGCAGTACTGGGCCTCCATGGCATGTGGGACGACCAATTCAACATGGGTGCAGTCGATGGCACCAATGCAACCCGGTATGCCGGCAAGTGCATGGAATCCCACTTTTGTGTTGGTTATTTCCTGCTCCGAGCGTGGTAGAGAGATGTAGTCGTCTGCGTGCTTCAGGAGGGCATCGAGCACTTGCAATAGTGTCCGTGAGAACAGTGGCTGAGAAATGCCATGCAACTGTCCGACTGTGTGCTGGTAGGTGCCTGTGGCCAGGAAGTGGAGTACAGACACCACCTTCAGTAGGGGTGGGATGGCGGTTGGGCTATCTATCATGCTGACAAGGTCAGCCTGTGTCATGTCCACAATGGCGGTTATGGTGTCCCGGTCCAGACGGTAGAGGGTGTGGATCTGCTCATCAGTGAGGTTGAACGGATGTGCTCGGAGGCGTGGGATTGCGGGCTGCCTGCGTGGTGGTAGTGGCTGTGCTGGCAGCCCTTGCTGGCCCTGCCTTGGCCTCCTCCTCCTCCTGCATCTCCTCCGTGCGGCTGGTTGTAGTTGGTGTTCGTCTTCTTCTTGGAGTCGGAGCGCTTGCAGTGCTATCAGGTCCCCCAGGGCCAACATCGCAAGTCCTGCCGGTAGCATTTCGGTGTGGTTGTGGGAGGAGACTGGCTGTGCAATTTATGTGTTTTCAGGCTGTATGGCCTCCACCTGTGGTGATTGATTCCACCTGTGCAAACTGCTCTCCCCTTTGGCCGAGCACGTCCCGCGCACAACGCTGCAATTCGGGGAATTGTATCTTGCTATTGCAATCATGTATTTGTACCCGATGGCCGTGTAAGATTGGTTGATATGTTCATTCTGCTGTGGTCCCATTGTTTCACATACTATCTGTGCAGTCGCGAACTGACTTGTGAGGGGTCAGTGGAACGTAGTACTCGAGTAACGGTGGACCCTCATGCATCACTGCACCGAGGTTCAACGACGGACGGGGCGTCCCATTCGTGGGTGAAGGCAGTTGCCATTTTCACACACAGCCGCACTCGATGGAATAATTAGTGATTTCAAACGGCCACAGATGCCTTTTCGACGTGATGTTGCAAATGAGGAATTCGAGGGGCGGCGCTTTCGGTTTCCAGCTAGCGGCGAGGAGATGCCCACAGGTCTGACTGCAAATGTAACGTTCTATTGTTCTATGTCCTTGAGACAGAGCCCATGGCGAGGGAGCAATGATTGATATGAATAGTTTGGGATGCGCAATAGCTACGTGGGCGATGAGGCCGTCCGTTCCCAAAAACATGTTACTTCACAACACTGGAATTACGGGCTGGGGCACTGTGGATTTAGCAGGCTGCATAACGCACGGACTCAATGGATGTTTCTAATGTTATGTGAGTAATTATTCAGGCATTTTGATCCCGGGATGAGGGAATGATGGATGGATGCATGGGCAGGTGATTTGATACAGAGTTTGCCATGTACAGGGCTTCTTGGGATCTATCCGCCTCCCCTACGCTATGTGATGCAGGGCTGCCATTGTGGGACCATCGTCCATCTGGCCTTGTTGAGCCCTCCCTGTCTCGAGGCGCCCTCAGACACTTGTGTCCATGCACGTTAACATTCCCATCTGATGGAATCTGTTTTGACAGACGCATGCACAGGTACACTCGTTTGTGATGGTGTTTGCACCTCGATATAGATGGTTATGAGTCGCAAGTGGTTTTGGGGTGGTGATGATCCTTTTGGTTGGGCTAGCATGCATATGGCTGTGGATTTCGTGTGATCATTGAAGTGAGTAGTTGGAATGTAGTTCTGATGGCCATTCTGTTCTTTTTCTTTTCTTTTGGTTGACAGGTATCTCCTCCTCTTTTGCCACTGCCATCTATGGGACGATCGCCAATGGGCCACATGCCCTTACGCAGTACTGGTGGCTCGGAGCAACATTTCGGCCTTTCAGCTGGACTAGTGCCTCCCCATTGGGACGGGCCTGCGGTTCTGTGCGCTTCCATGTTGCCTTTTCGTACGTGATTGTGGCTCTGTGTACCATGGGGGAACAGGGCGACACACAGGTAGTGGCTGGTCATTTCTTGCGGAAGCAGCCCACAATGGTGATTGGTGTTTTGGAGTTCATGGCCAGATGGCTGTATGGGCTTGGTGATTTTGATGTGCATTAAATTTCTATTCGGATTTGGCCCGTGTAGCGTTTTTCTTTGCAAGTTATGTGGCATATGCCAATTTGGGGGGCGATGTATTGTGAGGAGATCTGCATCGGGTTCCGGCTTCGGGGTTTAGTTGCGTGGTACTGTACTGGCCGCGTTTGCCTACGAAGCCCAGTGAGGTCAGGGATGGGGGCTGCCAATATGACAGTTTGAATGTTGTCATGCTCAGGGGCGGGGGATTGGGTTTTGTGTAACAGATGCCGGTCAGCCAGGTGGACTGGTGGAATGATGTGATTTTCGGAATATTGCTGGTCACAGGTGCCTGTGTTTGTGTGCGTTTCTTGGTGGGGGACTGTGGTCATGTCCATTGGGATGGCTTCTGTATTCGTGCCATCTGTGCCCTGCAGCTCCCATTGGCCCCTGTTGTGTTTCTTTTGTTCGTTGGCATGCATGGGTGACTTGTACATTTCAATGGTTGCATTGTGGCTTCATTGCACCTACGGGGAGTTGTACTTTGCGGGCAGTGAGCGGTGTACAGGCACTCATTGGGGCCGTTTACGGTTGATTCGCGATGCCGTACTTCTCGCCATGGCGGAATGGTACATTACGCCATGCCTGATGGCGTTAGGTGCATGTCCGCTAGGGTCGGAATTGGCGTACCGTTGCACCATGGTGGTGTTTGCGGTTTGGCATGGCGCGCGCGCGCGTGCTTGGTGCAGTTAGCGTTGGCGTTCACTACGGTGTCGCTAATGGCTTCGTACTTTGCGGTGACGGGTCATAGTCGCACCGAGCGCTATTCGATGGCGGTATTGCATTTCCGCCATCGTTTTTCGATTTCCGCCAGGGTCGTAATGAGGGCCAGTGTGTATAGGCGCGATATAAATAATCAATCAATCAATGAATCAATCAAACAATGAAAAAACAGTGCTGCTGCTCGTTGGATCACAAAAACGTCTTATCAAACTGCACAAGACCCAGGCCCTCATTACGACCCTGGCGGAAAGCGACTGACCGGAGCGCCACAGCGTAAATAGCGTTTCCGCCATTGCACGAAGGAGCAAAGTGCGGCCCATTCCGACCCATCGGGCACGAGCACCACGGCATGGCGGAAGTGCAAAGTCCGCGATGGCGGAAATGACCCCAAAACGGCCCACACCGCCGTCGTACGGCGCCCTAGGTGCAATACCGCCACCCCTCTTAGCGGTCACCGCAGTGTGCGCCTACCGGAAAGTACGGTGGCCGGAAATATACGGAAACGGAAGTTAAAACATGGGCCCGGAACGGGAAACATCCCGGCGTACACCTATAAATACACTAAAACCACACAACCACTAAAATCACTACCCTGAAACACACCCCAACCCGTCAACCACCCTAGCGAAACCAAGAAAAATGGGAAAAGTAGCGAAGAAAGCGTGCGACCGCAAGCGGCAGGTCCACTTCTCCCGTGAGGAACTCACCGTGCTAACAGAGACCCTCCAGGAGAATGCTGCCGTCGTCTTCTCCACGCAAATGACCAGAACGGCACTTGCAAACAAGAAGGCCATATGGGCTCTGGTGGCACAGCGGGTAAGTGCGGTGGGGACCGCACCCCGCACCCCACAGCAATGCCGCAAGCGATGGGACGACCTGCGGATACGCGTCCGCAGCATACTCTCTGCCAACCGCAACATTGCCACAGCCACCGGGGGAGGTCCTGAATCACCCATCAAGTTGCCCCCCTGGGAAGAAATCTGTGCCTCCACCATCGGAATAGAGAGCATAGAGGGAGTCGGAGGGATGGAGAAAGGAGTGCAGACATCCGAAGATTCAGGTAGGTGGGCCAGATAAAACAATGCCAAATCCACACAGTCCATCCATGTGAAGTACCATGCGTCCACATAGTGCAACAGAAACACATGTCCAGGAGAACGTCCACACACATCGGCCTGCAAGCGCACGTTAAAACCCACAATAAATACATAAATAATTAAAAACCCCTAATACACGCACTACACGTGCAGCAGGCACACCCTAACTGCAGGCTGCCAGACAACTGCACCCTCACTCCACACACAAATCAAAGCACCTCCAAGGCCCCGACCCAAATCACCCTCAGGTACCACCCCAATGCATGTGATACAATGCCATTCCAATTCCCACAGACCCATCAATAACCCTCGCCCTCCTTTACTCCACCACAGGGTCCGATCCAAACGACGAGCTACAGGACACCCCTACCAGCACACCTGCAAAGAGGGCCAAGACCAACGGCCAGAGACCCTCCACCTCAGCTGCACGCATCAAGACACGGCAGCAGCACAAATCAGGTGGCAGCACAGAGGAGGGAACATCAACAGGCACCCCAGCAGCCAGCATGCCCACAACACCACCACCACAGGTCCCCCCAATGGATGCCACAGAAGGCACTGCCTCTGGTGGCAGCAGCACCATAGGTGACACCCCATTGATGGCAGCATGCTCGGACACAGAAAACGGGGATGCCGAAGTCAGATCCATCCATGACCTGTCCCAATCCCCCTGTCTGTTCCATCCCGTACAACATGAGGATACCACGCAGGGGCACCCACCAGACGACGACTGGCCATCCCCCACAAGCCCTGTGGCAAGGCAACATGAGGACAACAGCCCCTCTGTGACACCCCCGCAAATGGCCATGGCCCAGCAGAGGCAACAGTCCCTCGACCAGTTGATCGAACAACAGCAGCAACTGGCCACACTCCTCAAGGACCATGCCGATGAATGTGGGGGCACTAAGGCAGACATAGAAACATCAACTGAGACACTTAGGGCAGAAATGGAGAGAGGTACAGAGACGCTAAGGGCACAAATTGAGAGAAGCACCGAGAGCCTGAGGGGGGAACTGCATGCGACGTCCAAAGACGTATGTGCCGAACTTGCCGCAGTGCGCCGTGTGCTCACTGAGCTCTCGCAAACCCTTAGGGACATGCATGGACGTGAGCAGGCAGACACATCATCCGTTGCAAGTTCCGTCCAGGGCAGCCCCCAACGTAGATCTGGGAGGAACCTGCGCTCCACAGGCAGGGGTGCCCCTGATACCCGCAGAGGGGGCATGCAATAGCGACAGCCCACTTACAATGAGCATCTTTGGACACTGGTGTTCGGGGGGGAGGTAGGAGGGTGGAGGGGGTGTGTTGGGCTCACTTGGGTGGTGGGTCGATAGGGTGTTCAACATGATATCACATATGCCATAAAAAGTGCACGATCAACCAATGAGAAGTGTGGACATTGATCTTTGTGTACTAGGCCATCATAGGCGTACAGTCCATATTGTGCATGTCCCAGACACACGCAGTGCCACGAGTCCCGTGTCCATGTATCAGCCACCAGGCGTGAGTGCTAGAAGCATACATCAATGAGATGCTGACGAATGTCACGGGCCTCCGGTGCCTCGCAGACTCCATGAGGTGCTGCCACATCCCCACCCTCATCATGACCATCATCAGGTGCTTGCAGTTCTGCGTCAGGGGGCATGGGCACATTTCTACGTACGCACATGTTGTGGAGCATGACACATGCCATCACCATCTTTGCAACCTTCTCATGGCGGTACAGGAGTGCCCCGCCAGACCTGCTGAGGCAGCGGAAACGGGTCTTCAGTAGGCCGAATGCCTGTTCAATGACTACACGGGTACGTGAGTGGGCATGGTTGTAGTCCTCCTCATGCTGGTCCCGTGGGTTCCGGACTGGTGTGAGGAGCCATCTCTTCAGTGGATATCCAGCATCACCTGTATGTGGACGAGAAACGTATGATGTGGAATGCCATTGATACGTACGCACACCCCCCCCCCCCCCTTCCTGGCAGGTCAATGCCAATTCACATACCCCACATCATCATGCATGTAATGAGACTCACCGAGTAGCCAGGATCTGTTCCCTGCGTGTCGCTCCATGTAGCGTGGTATTGTAGAGTTCCTCAAGACCATCGAATCATGGGTTGATCCAGGGAATCGGGCACAACAATGTGTAATGATCCTGTTGGAGTCACACACCATCTGTACATTCAGGGAATGAAATTGTTTTCGGTTGCGGTACTGGGCCTCCATGGCATGTGGGACGACCAATTCAACATGGGTGCAGTCGATGGCACCAATGCAACCCGGTATGCCGGCAAGTGCATGGAATCCCACTTTTGTGTTGGTTATTTCCTGCTCCGAGCGTGGTAGAGAGATGTAGTCGTCTGCGTGCTTCAGGAGGGCATCGAGCACTTGCAATAGTGTCCGTGAGAACAGTGGCTGAGAAATGCCATGCAACTGTCCGACTGTGTGCTGGTAGGTGCCTGTGGCCAGGAAGTGGAGTACAGACACCACCTTCAGTAGGGGTGGGATGGCGGTTGGGCTATCTATCATGCTGACAAGGTCAGCCTGTGTCATGTCCACAATGGCGGTTATGGTGTCCCGGTCCAGACGGTAGAGGGTGTGGATCTGCTCATCAGTGAGGTTGAACGGATGTGCTCGGAGGCGTGGGATTGCGGGCTGCCTGCGTGGTGGTAGTGGCTGTGCTGGCAGCCCTTGCTGGCCCTGCCTTGGCCTCCTCCTCCTCCTGCGTCTCCTCCGTGCGGCTGGTTGTAGTTGGTGTTCGTCTTCTTCTTGGAGTCGGAGCGCTTGCAGTGCTATCAGGTCCCCCAGGGCCAACATCGCGAGTCCTGCCGGTAGCATTTCGGTGTGGTTGTGGGAGGAGACTGGCTGTGCAATTTATGTGTTTTCAGGCTGTATGGCCTCCACCTGTGGTGATTGATTCCACCTGTGCAAACTGCTCTCCCCTTTGGCCGAGCACGTCCCGCGCACAACGCTGCAATTCGGGGAATTGTATCTTGATATTGCAATCATGTATTTGTACCCGATGGCCGTGTAAGATTGGTTGATATGTTCATTCTGCTGTGGTCCCATTGTTTCACATACTATCTGTGCAGTCGCGAACTGACTTGTGAGGGGTCAGTGGAACGTAGTACTCGAGTAACGGTGGACCCTCATGCATCACTGCACCGAGGTTCAACGACGGGCGGGGCGTCCCATTCGTGGGTGAAGGCAGTTGCCATTTTCACACACAGCCGCACTCGATGGAATAATTAGTGATTTCAAACGGCCACAGATGCCTTTTCGACGTGATGTTGCAAATGAGGAATTCGAGGGGCGGCGCTTTCGGTTTCCAGCTAGCGGCGAGGAGATGCCCACAGGTCTGACTGCAAATGTAACGTTCTATTGTTCTATGTCCTTGAGACAGGGCCCATGGCGAGGGAGCAATGATTGATATGAATAGTTTGGGATGCGCAATAGCTACGTGGGCGATGAGGCCGTCCGTTCCCAAAAACATGTTACTTCACAACACTGGAATTACGGGCTGGGGCACTGTGGATTTAGCAGGCTGCATAACGCACGGACTCAATGGATGTTTCTAATGTTATGTGAGTAATTATTCAGGCATTTTGATCCCGGGATGAGGGAATGATGGATGGATGCATGGGCAGGTGATTTGATACAGAGTTTGCCATGTACAGGGCTTCTTGGGATCTATCCGCCTCCCCTACGCTATGTGATGCAGGGCTGCCATTGTGGGACCATCGTCCATCTGGCCTTGTTGAGCCCTCCCTGTCTCGAGGCGCCCTCAGACACTTGTGTCCATGCACGTTAACATTCCCATCTGATGGAATCTGTTTTGACAGACGCATGCACAGGTACACTCGTTTGTGATGGTGTTTGCACCTCGATATAGATGGTTATGAGTCGCAAGTGGTTTTGGGGTGGTGATGATCCTTTTGGTTGGGCTAGCATGCATATGGCTGTGGATTTCGTGTGATCATTGAAGTGAGTAGTTGGAATGTAGTTCTGATGGCCATTCTGTTCTTTTTCTTTTCTTTTGGTTGACAGGTATCTCCTCCCCTTTTGCCACTGCCATCTGTATGCCACTCCTGCAGATGGATTTTACTCCCGACACCTGCTGCTTCGTGTTAATCAGTGGAGCAGCATTATGATCTTATGGGACGATCGCCAATGGGCCACATGCCCTTACGCAGTACTGGTGGCTCGGAGCAACATTTCGGCCTTTCAGCTGGACTAGTGCCTCCCCATTGGGACGGGCCTGCGGTTCTGTGCGCTTCCATGTTGCCTTTTCGTACGTGATTGTGGCTCTGTGTACCATGGGGGAACAGGGCGACACACAGGTAGTGGCTGGTCATTTCTTGCGGAAGCAGCCCACAATGGTGATTGGTGTTTTGGAGTTCATGGCCTGATGGCTGTATGGGCTTGGTGATTTTGATGTGCATTAAATTTCTATTCGGATTTGGCCTGTGTAGCGTTTTTCTTTGCAAGTGATGTGGCATATGCCAATTTTGGGGGCGATGTATTGTGAGGAGATCTGCATCGGGTTCCGGCTTCGGGGTTTAGTTGCGTGGTACTGTACTGGCCGCGTTTGCCTACGAAGCCCAGTGAGGTCAGGGATGGGGGCTGCCAATATGACAGTTTGAATGTTGTCATGCTCAGGGGCGGGGGATTGGGTTTTGTGTAACAGATGCCGGTCAGCCAGGTGGACTGGTGGAATGATGTGATTTTCGGAATATTGCTGGTCACAGGTGCCTGTGTTTGCGTGCGTTTCTTGGTGGGGGACTGTGGTCATGTCCATTGGGATGGCTTCTGTATTCGTGCCATCTGTGCCCTGCAGCTCCCATTGTGTTTCTTTTGTTCGTTGGCATGCATGGGTGACTTGTACATTTCAATGGTTGCATTGTGGCTTCATTGCACCTACGGGGAGTTGTACTTTGTGGGCAGGGAGCGGTGTACAGGCACTCAGTGGGGCCGTTTACGGTTGATTCGCGATGCCGTACTTCTCGCCATGGCGGAATGGTACATTACGCCATGCCTGATGGCGTTAGGTGCATGTCCGCTAGGGTCGGAATTGGCGTACCGTTGCACCATGGTGGTGTTTGCGGTTTGGCATGGCGCGCGCGTGCGTGCTTGGTGCAGTTAGCGTTGGCGTTCACTACGGTGTCGCTAATGGCTTCGTACTTTGCGGTGACGGGTCATAGTCGCACCGAGCGCTATTCGATGGCGGTATTGCATTTCCGCCATCGTTTTTCGATTTCCGCCAGGGTCGTAATGAGGGCCCCACACATCTTTTACTGTAGATCGCAATTCCATCCCAGTCTCCAATGAGGCAAAAACCTTGGAAGTATACCTGGATACATCCCTCACTCTAACCAGACAGATGAACGGAATATCCTCATCCTCAGCGTACACAACTAAACGTATCAATGCATGCAGACCCTTCCTGTCTTCCGACATCTGCATTACCCTAGCTAGAGCACTCATTATGTCCAGACTGAAGTACTGCAATAACCTTTTCGCCGGAATGGCTATGGGCAATTTAAAAAAATTACGAGTGATACAAAACAATGTGCCTCATTATAAGTTTGCTGGTCCGGTTGTAACGGTGCCGGTAAGCTACCAGCACCATTATTACTGGACCGGTAAACTACGAGTTCCGGTCGCGGGTACCTTTTCGCCTGCCCGGTGCATCTGCCTTCCCCATTCCCATTGAGCCCTTTTGGGCTCAATGGGAATGGGGAAGAATATTTTCTGGCACTCGCAAAAGGTCAATTACCGGGTCCGGCAAGGCCTTAATGACCCAGTAATTGCCCGTTCGCGGGCACTGGAAAAAAAATTATACTGGCGGTAGCCGTGCCGGTTCTACCAGCACGGCTACCGCCAGCATCATAATGAGGCCCAATGCCTTAAGAGCAGCGTTGAATATCCTTAAAAAAGACCACATATCTGCGGCCAGAAGAAGTGTCCACTTGCTCCCAGTTCACGCTCAAATACAATTCAAAATCCTCATTCTGACTCACAAATGCTTGGCAAACACTGCACCGAAATACCTTGCCAACAAATTCAAGAAAAGACACTCAATTAGACCGACTAGAGTTGTTTATTCCCAAATGCTCTCAATGCCAACATTCAAACTACAGAAAGCAGGGGGCTGCAGCTTCCCTGTAGTAGCAGCAAAATATTGGAATGCCCTAAATCTACATCTAAGGGCCTAAACATCCCTCTGGTCCTTCCACAGAAGCCTCAAAACCTGGCTCTTCATAGTAGCTGCATAATCACTACTACACCTTGCAGTACTGAATGTTTTACTGGTAACAAAAAGAATCAAAACTGACTGCACTAACCTGTTTCTGCTGTGTGCTATGTTTAAGCCAAAATACCTTTACTATACCTTTACCTTTTCCGAGCTTTAGATGTAGATTCCTTCCTGGTTGCCGCTCTTTTTCACCACTTAACAAGCCCCGCCCACCAGGTGCCTTCCTGCTTGCCGCCCTTTTCCCTACTTAAGGATCCCTCCAGCCTCTGTTCCTTTCCAGCTGGGGAGCAGGTGTAAGCGGATCTATGTCCCCTGGCCTAAGCCACGCCCACCTTGTGCCTTCCTGCTTGCCGCTCTTTTGCACCACTTAGCAAGCCCCGCCCACCTGGTGCCTTCCTGCTTGCCGCCCTTTTTCCTACTTAAGGAGCCCTCCAGCTTCTTTTCCTTTGCAGCTGGGGAGCAGGTGTAAGTGGATCTATGTCACCTGGCCTAAGCCCCGTCCACCTGGTGGCTTCCTGGTTGCCACTCCTTTTCACAACTTAACAAGCCCCGCCCACCTGGTGCCTTTATGCTTGCCGCCCTTTTCCCTACATAATGAGCGCTCCTGCCTCTTTTCCTTTGCAGCTGGGGAGCAGGTGAAAGTGGATCTAGGTCACCTGGACTAAGCCCCGCCCACCTTTTTAGACCCTGCCTCTTCCTTCCTGCTCTTAACTCTTAGATCAAGGGCGTCTCTCGCCCGGGCGTCCAAAGCGAAGGGCAGTCAAAGAATAGGGCGATTCCTGTTTGGACCTTTTCGAGTCCAAGAGGATCCAGGGTCGACCCCCTGCTAAGGCAGCAGGTAAGCATGCACCAACATGTGTTTACACCCTCTGTCCCCACAGGCCATCCCCACCCTCTCTGGTCTCCATGTGTTGTTCCTTTGTGCGCCCCCCCCATTCCTGCACACAGGAGTCTGTCCTGATACATTCTGGTTTCACCATCAATGTCTTGTGGCCAATGCTGGATTTGACTTTTATGGACTTCATTGATTCACGGTGCGTCACCCTTTCTCAACTTTCATGCTGGACTCCTTTGCATCTTGTACTCATGGTGGCCCTGAATCATGCTGTTCCCATCTTCCTCTTGTATCGTGGCTTGCAACATTATGTGTTACTACTTTACTTCTGCAAGGCTTACATGGTTATACATTATACAGAGATATACAAATATAATAGGAGTTGCAGTAGATTCTACTACTGACTTTGATTCTGGCCAGAGCCTTAATACTCTCCAGAATTGACTATTGCAACCGCCGGATTTAAGGGTTACCGCCAAACTCGTGATGAGGCCCTAAGTGTCTGACTATACCTAGATATAGGCTCACCACTATCGGCGGTAATAGCTTCCCTGTAAAGGCAGCAAAACTATGGAACACAATTCCCCAAGACCTACATAGGGACCAACCTTTCCCATCCTTAAAAATGTTATCAAACACATTGGCCCTCATTACGACTCCGGCGTTAACCAATGGCGCTAATAGCGCCATGGTTAACGCCAGTAACTTGCCAATTCCGCCAATGGTAAATGGGGTATTACCACCGCATTCCAAGGTTGGCGGGGTGGTAATTCCCCATTTACCATTGGCCCTTCCCCATTCCCATTTTTGCCCCATAGGGCTCAATGGGACTGGGGAAGGCAGTAATTACGGTACTGCAAATTGTGGTACCGTAATTACCTCGAAAGTCCCTTTGCGGGTCCCTACTTTAATGTCTGGTCCAGACCAGCCGTTAAGGTCGGGAGCCGCAAAGGGACCTCGTAATCAGGCGTTAAGGGTTTAACGGCGCCGACACCTTTTACGGCGCCGTTAACCCCTTAACGCCAGGGTCGTAATGAGGGCCATTATCTCGACCGACCCTTAGTCTCCTACCCCTGCAGGCTGTTTACCCACTAGCCTTACGTAACGGCATGTTACCATTGAATCACCCGTGGAATCTGTTCCACCTGTGAGTCTAACTGCTTCATGGTAGTGTAACAGACTATAATTTGTATATTTGAACTTTGCTTTCTGCTGACATTTACATGTTTCTATTCTACCTGTGAGTCTGAGGGCTCCACAGAGTGACTTATCCGTAATTTGTATATTTGTACATTATATATATATTTTCTTTTGTAACTACGTAGCTTCCATAGTTGCACTTTGAACTGTGGTCTGCATCTACTGCAACTCCTATTATATTTGTATACCTCTGTATAATGTATAACCATGTAAGCCTTGCATCTTCATATTGTTGCACCCTATTACCTCCGGGTCTGGAGCGCGTAATAAATGAATAAACAAACAAACCAACAAACTTCTGCAATTGTATTCGCTCTCCCCTCTTGCTTCTCCACTCTTTTTGACTGCTTACTCTCTGTTCTCTCCTCCCCTCCCCTTTCCCTTTTCCTATATTCTCCCCTCCTCCCCTTACTATCTCTATGCACTAACTCTATCAGAATGTCCCTGGATCTAGCATGATAGCAACCTCATCTGTCGCTACCACCCCCCTCCCTCCGGCACTATCTGAAATGTTGTCAGGCCTAGTACGATAGTCGCTTGTTTTGTTCCTCCCCTCCCTTTCTGCACCCCTCCCCCTTACCTTTTGTTTTTCTTCGGCTCTACCAGAAATGTCGTCAGGCCTAGTACGGTAGTCGCCTGTCTGTTTCCATTTCCTTCCCACTCTCCCCCTCCCTTCCTTATCTATGTCTTAGCTCTTGCACTATCTGAAATGTCGTCAGGCCGAGTAGGATAGTTAATTTCACATCCTTACTGTTCATGGCCTGTAAGAATGTCATCATATTTTCCCTCGTTCCCTCCCTTCTCATGAAGCGCTTTGAAACACATTGTGTGTAGGCGCTATATAAATAAACTATCATATCATATCATGTATTACCAGTAACTGTAAGAAACTGAACTGACTGCACCACGAAACTGTACTGATTGTACTATATTTAAGCTAAATACACCTACTGTAACCAGCACCCCGATGCCTCTGGGCTTGGTCCTCTCTATAAATGACAAATAAATAAACAAATAAATAAAACATTTCTCCATTCTGTTGGTTGGCTCCACATTGAAGCATTCTGGTAGCGGATTGTTTCGGGATATTAACTAAGTTTGACGTTAGCCTTACTTAGGTTTTTGAATGATCTCTAGTGGTTAGTGGTTTTAAAGAAATTAGTTGATCATTTCTTTTAAATTCTTTTTTTTTTATCCTGGGCTCTTTGTAACAATAGAGTGATTTTAATATTGGTACAACATTTTTAATTGTTCACCTGAAGATGGAATTTTTAACAATCTTTGTTTAAACACCATTTGTTGTCTAGGTGCCTTACAAATATCCAATAAATAAATTAAATAAAATATATGGGCCCTCATTACAACACCGGCGCTAAATCATGGCGCTATTAGCACCATGGTTGCTGCCGGTATTGTAACAAGTCCGCCATGGTGAAATGGGGAAGTACCACCCCATTCCAAGGTTGGCGGGGCGGTACTTGCCCATTTCTCCATGGCCCTCCCTATTCCCATTTTTGCCCCATAGGGCATGATGGGAATGGGGAAAGGCGGTAATTATGGTACTGCAAATTGTGGTACCGTAATCATCACCAAGGTCCCTTTGCGGGTCCCTGCAATAACGGCTGGTTCCAGCCGCCGTTATGGGAATTGGGTGCTAAGGGATTACCGGTAACGGTACCCTTACCGGTACCGGTAATCCCTTAGCGCCAGGGTCGTAATGACCCCCATGGTCTCAATTCTTTTTCAGCTTCCTTACATATTCTCTCCTTCTAACAACAACCCATTTCCCTTCATTTACTTCCTGCAAGCACCTCCCAATTCTCGCTCTTCCTCTGATGGTCTGCCTCTTCCTCTGTCTAACAACTCTTCCTTGCACCAGCCTCCTCCCAACACATGTGGTCTTTCTCTCTGAGGGTCTCCATTCTACAACAATTCTTCCTGTGATGGTATTTCTCTCTCACTCCATCCTCCTCTAGACTCTTCCAAACACCCCATCCCTTGATTCCTTCTCTCTTTTCAGTACTCCTCTCTCTCACCACTCTACACAAACCTCTGTCATCCAACTGCTACTCAAACATCCAAACCTTCTAGACTGCTATAGCTGATTTTTATAGTAAGGCCCCTCCTCCCCTTAGGTGGTACTTACCGATATTAATGACACCTTTGTATAAAGGAATGTGCCATCTTGTGATATGTTTCTGGGTGGGTGATCATGTGGCTTGGAAGGGGGCTGCGCTGAGGATACATGAAGGCCTGCCTCTGTATTAGATTCCAATAGAGACACAGTCAAGTGTAGTGTTGCTCTCCCTCCCTATGGAATCCTTGCTGTCATTGCAGTGTGATTCAACTGCTCGCATGGCATGTAAATTGAGAGTCTGTACATCTTCCAGCAAGCATGTGAATGTGTCTTCAGCATTTGTGCTCCCTTCCACATGTTGGATTTGCAACTTGCTGCAAAGATGGGAGGATGGGGATTGTTTGGTTCAGAGTTTTCATATCCCATACAGATCATTTCTTCATTGTGTGAATGTGACTTTATAAATAGAGGACTTCCGTGGGTTACACAAGTGTGAATCACAATGGGTACGATTTCCCCAGTAATAATACAGAAACAATTTTCTGTCCCAAATTCTTTTCTCTAGCATACAACAAGGAGCACAATCAATGGACCTTCATGACTATTCACGGTCTGCACAGTCCCCTTTCCAGCACATGCATCATTAAAAGACCTGGATGTCACATGATATGATATGATATGCACACCATCGCAAAGGACAGCCCTTCTAACCTTTTTTAATTTTATGTTGGCAACACTCCCTCATTGACGGCTTTCACGAATCACTTCCAAAAACATAACCCTATCAACATATTAAACTTCACACACCAACTGCCACTTCACAATGTTCTAAAGATCGTTTCCATCTGGATTTCCTTTAATTATACAAAATAATTGTACACAGTGCTGCTATAAATGCACATATGCATTGTGCAGTAACAAAGTGCATGAATGGAAGAGGATGTAAGGATGGGCAGGTTCTGATGGGAGCCCAGGATGGAAATGCCAAGGTGGAAGGCCACTTGATAGCTGCTGGGGCAGAGGAGTCCCAAGGGTGGAGTGCACAACCGACAAGCAGTAGACCCTCAACTACATATAGGGCCTGGAAACTGTGAGGTTTATGAGGGACCAGACCACAAGTCTCAGTGGCAGTGCTATGAGTTACCAGAGAAGGGATACAGGGAAAGAGGAAGAGAAAAGCAGAGTTTTCTGAAGTTTCTGAAGCTTATGAAATTCCAGCTCAACTCTGAGAGGGACAGGGAAGCTGTTCCAAAGAGAGGCACTAGCCGAATAGAGACCCCTGCTTCCCGCTCGCTGTTTGGAGATGCGTTTGACAGGCAGAGAATTGCAGTTAGAAGAGCAGAGGGCTCTAGCAGAGGAGTATCTAGGGAGAGAAAGTTGGAGATAGCATGGTCTCAGGCCTCAGAAAGCCAGTATCAGGTAATATTATCCCCACCAAAAATATCACCATACATATGGTCGTCAGGAACGGCCATAGGCAATATTTTTGGTGGGGATAATGTATGGGGTAAATGGATGGGGGGTTGCGGGGGGTGTCCCCGCTCCCTTTTAAAATATGTGGGGGTTGCGGGGGTGTCCCCCGCAGGTTCCATGGGGTAATGTCGCCGCAAAAATATGGCGAAATATTTGTATGGCAATATTCTTGCGGGGATATTATCACATGGAACCAGAAACCCTTGTTGATGATACAGAGGATCTTGGTTTTCATCCTTGCAGCCACCAGGAGACACTGTAGAGATTTTAGGGCTGCAGAGATACAATTGTTGGGCTTGAGGCCAATGATAAGTCTTCCAGCCCTATTTCGGATAAGCTGAAGGGGGCGTAGAGAACACAGGGAGAGGTTGATAAAAGACTGTTGCAGTAGTCCAGCCTAGTCAGGACCAGGTCTCTAGAGATGTTGAGCTTCTGGGAGAAGGTAAGGAAAGGTAGATGTTCTTTAAGGAGGTGAAGCTGAAAGTGGGCCTTCGTGACAAGGTCCGAAATGTAAGGAGTGAAGGAGAGAGAGGAGTCAAAGATAACCCCAAGGCTTTTGGCCTCACAGGTTGGTGACAGTAGATGGCCCAAGGAGGGCAGCCAGAGGGTAGGAGGGAAACAGGGCACAGGTGATCTCCATTTTGCCTTCATTGAGACAGAGGGCCTCATAATGAGACCGGCGGGAGCTGTGCTGGTAAAACTGGCACAGCTGCTGCCAGTATCATTTATTTTCCGGCACCCACGAATGGGCAATTACCGGGTCATTACTGCCCTGACGGACCTGGTAACTGCCCATTCGTGGGCGCCGGAATGAAATGGTCCCCATTCCCATTGAGCCCCATGGGAATGGGGAGGTCGGATGCACCGGCACTATTCAGAATGGTGCCGATGCATCCAACATGCTCTGATCGCGGGTGCCCGTATGCCCGCCAGGTCAGACCTGGCAGGCGTGAAGGCCGTTGTTACTGGACCGGCAAACTTATAATGAGGCCCAGAGATTGTAAGCCACACACAATGCCTGGATGGTGGTTAGACAATCAGGATGAAAGACAGGAAGGAGAAAGTAGTAGAGGGAACTTTCAAGGAGAGCTGTGTGTCATCAGCATAACACTGGAAATGAGGAGCGAAGAAGGAGATCAGGTGAGCCAGAGTGACGAGATACATATTCAAGAGTCACAGTGATATGATACAACCCTGGAGAATACTGTAGGTAGATAGTGAGGTGGTGGAGGAGAAATAGCCCATTTGCAGGTGGGAAGGGAGGTTAGTGAGCGAAACAAGTCATCCAGTCCAGTACCCAGTCCGTGATGCCGAAGGTATCATGTAGCCCTTTAATGAGGATTGAATGCTTGACCGTGTCAAAGGTGGAGCAAGGATCGAGGAGCACTATCTTCAATTGTACTACGATCATAAATGCCACATATACCTCAATTATATCATTCCATCATGTTGCCAGTGGCTCTGCCCCAAAGAATCTGCCCACTGGCCACAACCACCACAATATAATTACACCATATAACAAGTATGTACAGTACACCTTCAAATAACAAGACTCTCCCAGAACCCCCTGCCATCCAAATGATGTCCAGGACCACTACAATAAACCACCGACACAGCGGCACCTGTAAACCCTTTTGCTCCATATCAGCTGTATTCCACTCTCCCCGCTTTCAAGACCTCTTTCAGCCACTAAATAACCCCAAATGTGCTTTCCAAACTGTTTATTTACAGCCTGTAAATGGTCACCGGCATCGTCCATGGTCGTTGGCGGCTGTCTGCGGATCCAACATGGCGACCGTTTCAAAATATCTGACGTAGCTCACGTTTTTCACCATCCAATCAATGGGCACGTATGATGATCCGAATCAGGAAATTAGTCCTCCGACCGGACCCAGATATCACAAATTCTATTTTACCTACTTTGGACGGATTTACACATTCGGGACCAAGCCGCCGCTCCTGGTGCAAATTTGGTGAAAATCTGTGCAGCCGTTTGTGCTGTAAGCGCGAACACGTTTCTTTTTGCATTGCGTCTATGAGGATTTCCACAAATGTTGGGATCCCGGCTATAACTTTGCCCCCCTGGACGAAACCACACCAAACTTTGCAATATCATTCTGAGGGGGCCACATACATTGTTTGGAAGTTCGGTGGGGATTCGTCCAGGGGGTCGGGGCAAAGTCATAAGTCACCCAAAAAATGCTCTTTCTATGCATGGAGAAACTTACTGCAGGCCATGTAATAAAAGGGCAAATATGTGTGTGTCTGTTCAAAATGTTCATTATGCTTCCCAACATACTACAAACTTAAAATTTGGCATGTAGGTAGGTTCCATGGTGTAGACAATGTAAGGAGTATAAAATATAAATGTTTCTATTTTATTTTTAGCAGTCTTCAATGCTTATCACAGCCATATGTGTGTGTGTATCTGTCTGTCTGTTCGAAATGTTCAGGATTCCTCCCAACATGCTACAAACCTGAAATTTGGCATGTGGGTAGGTTCCATGGTGTAGAAAATGTAAAAAGTATAAAATATACATTTTTTGAACTTTTCTTATTCATAAGCCGTCTGCAATGCTTACCCCTTGCATACTTGGATATACGTTTGTGTGTCCGTTCGAAATGTTCAGCATACTTCCCAACATGCTACAAACTTGAAATTTGGCATGTGGGTAGGTTCCATGGTGTAGACAATGTAACAAGTATAAAAGATAAGAGGTCTACAATGATTACCCCTGCTATATGTGTGTGTGTGCCTTTTCAAAATGCTCAGCATGCTTCCCAACATGCAACAAACCTGAAATTTGGCACGTGAGTTGGTTCCATGGTGTATACAATGATAAAAGTATAAAATATAAATGTTTATATTTTTTTTAGCAGTCTGCAATGCTTACCACTGCCCTATGTTAATATGTGTGTGTGTCGTTTCGAAATGCTCAGCATACTCTCCAACATGCTACAAACCTGATATTTGCCATGTGAGTAGGTTCCATGTTTTAGACAATGTAAACAGTATAAAATATACATTTTTAGAATTTCTTTTTTAAGTGGTCTGCAATGCTTACCCCTGTCATATGGCTCTCACGCTGTAATTCTGCCATGGTTCTACGTAAACTTCAGCAGTTCATTGTTCCTAAACTTTCTACACTATCAGCATTCTAGCTGATATTAGTGGCAATCATTTTTGAAGTCATGTGGGTGACACATAATTGTGCTTTTGTAGTGTAACAGGAAATGGTGCATGTCTCATCAATAGTGTTAGCAATGATGTTGTCCATCACGTTGTGGCAAATCTCTCATAATAATTGCAGGAACTTAATTTCCCACGGAAGTTGATGAATGTATGCCATCTCAACAATGCAAAGCTTACAGGCTTCAGGTGTACACGTACGGGTATGGCACTTCAAGCTTACAAGCTTCAGCCCTAGGAATTTCCATACAAAGCACAGGTACACCTGCTAGTACCACGTAGGTTTAAGTGTGTAATTAAGCACATATCATAATTGTAGAATTTCAATAAATTGAGAAGGTATTTTCAAATGTGCTCTGAAAATGGCATGTCATTTATGATGTTTCCACAGATGGATGTGAATTTGTTATCTGAAAGTTGTTAAATACAGCTGTTCAAGTGCATAGACAGAATGAAGAACATGCTGGGCCGAATTCACTGGAAAATGGTTAAATCTGCCTTTAAGTAGTAGCACAGGCATGAACGTTGTGCATCCCAAATGTACTGCTTCAGCAGCTCATTCACAGAATGATATGTGCGCAGAACCCCTCACGCAAAGAAAAATGAGTGGAACCCATCATGCCCGTGAGCCGGGACAGCCGACCCAGCACTTTAAGATGAGATAGCAATAGTTTGAGAAGAATGGGGAAGCAGAAGATACTCAAACATCAATAATCAAAATGACTCAGGAAGTTGGCAAAGTTGACAGTTTTAATATCAATTATCTAAAACAGAGAGTACAATGGACATCAACGGACGTCTCATAGCATGGTCTCAATGCATTTCATTAAAAAACGTCTTTATATAGAAAAAACTCATCACTGATGATGTTAACCTACATATTTACTAAAGTCATCCTACGTGGCAAAAACTACAGAAACCTAGTGGCAATTGTAATAGGCTTTACCAGGGACATCAAAGTATATGTTCCATATTAATCTAAAAAGTGATAGGCTCTTCAATATCAGGTGGGACTACTAAGCCAACCCTTCAAACAGGTCACTATGAATGTAACTAAATACACAGCATCCCATTAGTTATACAAACTATAGGGCTCTTAATTACGTGGCCCCCTTTAATTGCTTGGCACTCTTACATCTGTCAGTACTTTTCCATCCACGTTAGCAGCACGCAGGCTGGACTTCCAGGTGCTGGTTAACTGGTCATAACCATAGCTTCCCACTAATTAGCATATCATCTGTCATCACCTAAGTGATCTGCACTTCAATTAAGGCTTAGAACTTGGCCTTGGAAATGTTCCTTGCTCTGGAGAATTCAGGGGAGCATTTTTGTCCAGTTCCATCCATCCACATGACTGAAGACCACAAATTTGAGCTGTGGCACATTTAAAATACAATTTTTTAATCAACCTCTGATGTCTTCCTTGTTTTCGTCCATGCCTTCTGAACAGGAATTTCATTCTTTCACTCGATTGTAACTAATGTCTGCTCATTCCAGTCCGATAAGACCTTGGCTTCTTGGGGCTGATCCAGCCTCACCTTTCTGAGATTCACATCTGTAATTCAATTGTTTTTTTCAACTGTGACACACTGGAAAAGGCCTTCCTTCTCTGGTTCAGCACTTCTATAACAAGTCGTGAAAACATGCATTCTTTACTTACTCCTATATATGTATACGTTGGAGCTTGCTGCAATCTATTCACTGCATAGCTAGCCTCAAGAATACTTTGTCTGCGTGCGATTCTTTGCAATTGTACACGTGTAAAATAACTTGATATCTTCAACGTTTCTGTAGCATATGTTTCTGCATCTCGAGCCCGAGATGTTGCTTATTTTTGATACTTTCTTGATGACTTATAGACCATCGTCACTTTGTGTCTCTGCATCTCTTCTAGGTGCATCAGTTTTACTTCGCATGACGTCACCATGCTGCTCTTTTGCTCTCTTTTCATGCTTCTTCTGGGATTTCATTCAAATGGCCATCATACTGTACTGTGTGCAGGTATGGCTTCCTCAATGGGAACCTTGCTTCCAGGATTCTCCTTGGTATCAGTATTTTCTACTGGTACTGCACGTTTTTCACACTCTGGTTCCCAACATATAGGCAATATGGGCGAGATGCTTGAGGTGGGGGTACTTGGTTCCATCTCTACACCCACAGCACGTCCCCAGGACATAATGGACATAGCACTGTCTAAGTACGCTGCACCACAATATGACGTGTGACGTGTGAGATTGACTGGAACAATGGGAACTAAGTAATCAAGGATTACTTACCAGCAATCACCATTACTTCCACTCTTTTACTGTGGCTGATAAATCCTCGTTCCAGTACCTCCACTAATATGTGCCCCCCAATACCACATTAAGGCAGCACTCACAGGTCCTTGTCCCAGTACCTCCACTAATTTCTGCCCCAATACAACATTAGGGCCACACCCACAAATCCTCATCCCAATACCTCCACGAATCTGTGCCCCCATTTCCACATCAAAGTTGCATCCACAAGTTCTCGGCACAGTGACTCCACTAATCTGTACCCCTAAATCTGCATCACTCTACAGCCACTCCACTTCCACACAGTACTTGCCCCAACAAGGTAAAAATTTAATTCAGCACTCTCTTGATAACAGCTCACTGAATCTGCTCTCCATACCCCTTGCACTTAGGAACACAACAATTGTACTCCCACGGACATACAAATCATGGTGTCTGCTGAACGCACAGAACTTTATGCTGGCTCACACTCATTATCTGTTGTGCAAAGGGGCACAATCTGGTAATGCTGCCGAAATTCCTGTTTTTTGGCAGTTTAGTGGCAGAATTACCTCCAGCATTACCTCCAAACTATGGTTTTGGCAGCGTCAAAATGCAGTGCTAAATTGGTGGTAACTCTGTTACCACTGCATTGCCACACCACCCAACATGTAATGAGGCCCATGGTTCTCATGTGAGGTGGGGAGCCCACTGAATCAAAGGGATCCCGCATTCGTTCTTATCATCCACAATAAAATTAAGCCACATCTGTTGTGGAAGTGTGAGCACATCCACCTGGATAAGCAAGTGCCAAAGTGCCATTGAAACAACCGTGGCAGCATAAAGTAACACTACGTAGAAGATTAACTAATATTGAGAAGTGAATGGGCAAATGTGAATGAGCTGTTTCCAGATTCCTCAAACATCCCTGCACTTGAGAACATCTGGCCAGTGACCTGAACAAATGTGTACACATCCTCAATAAGAGACCTAAAACATCTTCAGAAAAATCCCCACATCACAAAAAGTTAAACAACTTTGGCACCAGTAAACACACAGTTCAAATCATATTCTACCACCACAGATACACCGAAAGCAAACATGCAATCCCCCTGCACCATAAATGGCATCATTCAACCATAGCTTGCTAGTCACACCCTTGTGATGCTCCCTTCCCTACTGGCAAAACACATGTTCACATGGCCATATGGGCAAGTCAGTCAAAGTAATGCCACCATGCCTACATCAAGTAACCCTCACCATAAATCAACACCCATGAAAACATTTACAAAGGAAGTGCCATGCCAACCACAGCATACATGGTTCACACACACACACACCATGTACATTAATAAATATCATTTCTGTACACCAAAGCACAGAGGTTGCTAGGCAACAGATGTGTTGCCTAAACACGTGAAACTCGTGCAACTTTAAACATTTCACCTCCCTACAACAACCGTAGTCCTCATATGTACATTTGTGTCCAGTCATTTTTTCAAATACAAAAGTTTCAAAAGGCAAACTTACGAATTTTTTTTCTTCAAAATGCCATTCTTTCAAATGACAATTTCTTTGAAAAAAATCTGAAAGTTTGCCTTTCGAAGCTTGGATTAGGGTTAGGGTTGGGCTTGGGTTAGAGTTGGGGGATGGGAGGGTGGCGTGAGGGTTGAGGGGGTTGGGGCAGGAACCACCCAATATACACTAAAACCTTGAAACGTTACATGGAGCTTTCCACTGCTGAAATTACAGCACTGGACAGCTCCATGTAACGTTTCACAGAGTAATAGAAACTGTGTGTTGGTGAGTTGTGGGGTCAGTAATCTCCCCTTGTTTTTGAGTCTATGTAAACATTTTCATGAGGGGTCTTCTAACCTAACACTGGTAGTGGATTATAAATAGTTCTCCTCCTTTGTATGTATGCTTTTAGTTTGCCACCTTTTTCTTTGGAATTTTTTTGTGGGTTGAAAACCGTTCTGTTTTATTAAGTACATTATACTCCTCCTTTCTGATTCCCACTTTGTATGGTACCATCTATTTGTTCTCAGCTGTAATGTCTTGTTTAAGCGCCTCCATGCCTATGGGCTATTGTGTCACACTATACAAATAAAAAAAATCAATAATGTGTCTCTGGTGCATGCATGGTGCATGTACTCCCTCCTATTTGATGACAGTCTGCGTTGGGAGAGTACTGCACCTGCACTGCCAACACTTGACTGGAATTACTCTAAAACCTGGTCCCCTGTTTGTTCTTGGGCAGGTCCTGTGACCACCCTTTTTGCCACAGTATGACCTCCACCAGGGCCAGAGGCACATCCAGACTCTCCAATGATGGCACAGGGGCACAGGAGGTCATGGTGTTGGCTGACATGGAGGCTTCAGTGGAATTTGACCGGGACACAGATGAGCAAGAGGGGGCCATTGCAGTGACCTATCTACAGAGGCCACCACCAAGCAGTGCTGCTGCCAGTTGTGACAAGTGGCAGCCATCTGACCGTGGTGCTGCCCAAGCAGCTCATGAGTCACAAGAACAGCATCCCAGAGAGACACCTGCTACCACAAGCCACCCACCAGCAGTTGCAGCACTCTATCACTGATGGCCTCATTGGCTAGCAGTGCAATATCTGTCTGGGTGGAGTCATCAGTGAAGGTGGGTAGTGCTGCAACAGATGGCCATCGGACAGGAGAATGTGCTGACCCCTCCTCAGTGGACTGCTCAGTCTCCTGTATCAGGGCCAGGTGTGCAGCCTACACATCCCCCTCCGTTCCCCCCACCTGACACCATGGGTTGACATGCAAGGGCTTCCTCCTCTTCCTCCATCAACTATGACACCTCCAATGAGGGCTCCATGCCTTCGTGTCCCTGTGTGGTTACGTCACAAGCACCTTGTTCCTCTAGTGCTGAGGTGCCCACCATGACTAAGAGATACAGGGCAGCTCCTCAGCAGCAGTGGCATCAGAATGTGACTCTCCCCCAGGCACATCACGCTCCGAGGAGGTGTATGTAATTGGGCATGCATGGGGTCTGCACTTGTGTCTGGAGGCCTTGTCCCTGGTATGCTACTCCACAGCAAAGGTTGTACCCTCTTCTTCAGCCGCCAGAACTGTACAAAAGGGAAGATACACCAAAGGAATCAATCATAAGAACCAATGCAAATGTACTTCCCTCAATTGTATCAGTAGCATGCAGTCATCATAAGTCAACAAGCAACTGCCTCACGCACATAGGCTCATGCTTGGCAATCTGAATGAATCCAGTCTCACAAATGAAAGGGAAATGACAAGTCACAATGATAAGACATCCACATGTGAACATAGCACATTTAGGTGTGGCCAAATACACATGATACCAATAACTCATTCAACATCCTAAAAGCAATAAAGCAGTGACCCAAGTACATCCTGCAAGCATGGTCATGGAAAGGGCACCTGGTCACATGGGTCTGTAGCATCATATGTACATCTCAATTCAACCACATCTTGTGACATGTACCCCTGATAGTCCAACTTGAAAGCATGCAACACGTACATGCACCTGTTGCAGAGGATCACCAGCAATTCTATTGCTCCCAACACGACAAATTGTTATGATGACATATCATGTATGCCCACCCATTCCGCGGCCTGACTGGTCCTGCGGTTGAACCTGATTTTCAAATGCACTAAATTTCAATGAACAGACATCCAAACACATGTCAGTCTCACCCGCTGACTGGATATGATGCAATCATCATTCACTAATTTAACAGCCCAGAGAGGAGGCGTGCACAAATGTATCTTATATGGGCTAAAAATCTAATTCTGGGTTGTGTCTCTGTCTGAGGTCTTGCTGTCAGCATCTTACATTGCATGCACACGAGTATCCTTTGTCCCCTAAAGCTGTCAGAACTCACTCCTACAACTGTCTGCTTCACAGTTGTATACCATGGCGTACTAAGAATGTGTGCATGAGGCTGCATGGCAGTTAATAATTGTGCAACACACATGCCTTGAAAAGCACCAGATTGCTAATTCCTTCATGCTCATCCAGGTTATTCTAAATCTGTTGAACTGTTTACCCTCTGAGAACTCATTAATAGCATGAATACAGGTCTGCAGGTCAAGGACCTGGACATCAAGTGCTGAGTTTATCCTCTTTTCACTTAACCATTGCATTGCACCTTGAGCGAGAGGGGTCCACAGAGAGGTTGAGAATGGGGACGGAATTCTGCCATCAAGACATGGACTCATTGAGACAATGATTTGATTGATTTTGATATTTCTTAAGCGAACTGTCACCCAGAGGAATCTTGGCACTGGAGCGTGAGGTAGACATCCACAGTGGAGAGCCGCTGAAAAGGGGGAGCAGAGCTGTCTAAAAGAGAAGTGTCTTAATCGCTTTCCTAAAGGCCTGAGTGATTGGAAAGTTTCGTTATGTGAGCTGGAAGTTCGTTCCATAGTCTGGCAGCGACTATAAAAAAGCTCTGCCTCCAATCCAAGTGCAACGATAAGAGGGTACGATAAGCAGATCAGAAAAAGCCGAGCGGAGTTGGCGGCTGGGATAATAGCGTGTGAATTTTGCCTGCAGAAATTCAATACCTAGATCTTGTGTGGCTCGATGAACTATACATAGAGCCTTATACCTTATACGCTGGTTAACAGGAAGCCAGTGCAAATATCGCAGGACTGGGGATATATGGGCTCCATAAGGAGAGCCAGTTGCCACCCGACCTGCCAAATTCTGTAGGCGTTGCAGTCTCTCGATAAGCCCCTTTGGTTGGGCTAAATACAACAATGTCTGCATGAGGAGATGTTGGCCTCAAGAGAATTCTACTGTAACGATATGGATTCCTTGAGACAATCTCTGCATGACAAGATGTTGACCTCAATGGACATCCACTGCCAAGAGATGGCTGCATTGTGTCAAACTCTCAACGTGCATTTGGAGATTTAAAGTTTCAGCATGCATGCTGACTCTTTCACCACTGACATCATCAGGATCCTGTTACAATTGGGTCCCTCATGCACGCATCAACACACAATTATACATGAACAAGTAGGAATAGAGTGTCTCTGCTCACTCCACACTATCAGAAACAAATGGCAACTCAAAGGCAGCATTCAACGGCACTCAGTCAGCCACCTTCAAGAATGCCTTAAGACAAACAAGAACCATTGTGTTCACTATACAATTAAACTTCCATGTATTGGCTCCCAGCTACCATTACTCACTTGTCCCTCTTCCTTGTCCCTGTACACAACTAAATAGGTGGGTCCACCTCTGGCACAGGTATCACAGCATGTACAATAAAAGTAGCAACTTAAGATGACTGGCAATGGTACTCACACAATATGAGGACGGCACTCCTCCTACACCAAAGGATGTATGAAAGGTGAGTCTGTCCCAACACTTGATATGTGTGGGTGGCCTTTTTCGAAATCGTCAGCATACAATGTTAAGCATACTTTCAAACATGCTACAAACCTGAAATTAGGCAGGTAGGTAGGTTCCATAGTGTAGACAATGTAAAAAGTATAGAATATACATTCTCTTATTTTTTCTATTTTCTTTGAGCAGTCTGCAATGCTTACCCCTGCCATATGTGGATATGAGTGTGTGTGTCTTTTCAAAATGTTCAGCATGCTTCCCAACATGCAACAAACCTGAAATTTGGCACATGGATAGGTTCCATGGTGTATACAATGATAAAAGTATGAAATAAACAGTTTTCTCATTTGTTTTTTTTAAGCAGTCTGCAATGCTCACCCCTGCTGTATGTGGATATGTGTCTGCGAAATGTTCAGAATGCTTCCCAACATGCTACAAACCTGAAATCTGGCATGTGGGTAGGTTCCAGGGTGTAGACAATCTAAAAAGTATAAAATATAATTGTTTATATTTTTTTTAGCAGTCTGCAATGCTTATCACTGCCATATGTTAATATGTGTGTGTGTCTTTTCGAAATGTTCAGCATACTTCCCAACATGCTGCAAACCTGATTTTGCCATGTGGGTAGGTTCCATGTTTTAGACAATGTAAACAGTATACAATATACATTTTTAGAATTTCTTTTTTAAGTGGTCTGCAATGCTTACCCCTGCCATATGGCTGTTCACGCTGTAATTCTGCCATAGTTCTACGTAAACTTCAGCAGTTCATTGTTGATAAACTTTCCACACTATCAGCATTCTAGCTGATATTAGTGGCACTCATTTTTGAAGTCATGCGGGTGACACAAAATTGTGCTTTTGTAGTAATGCGTGTAACAGGAAACGGTGCATGTCTCTTCAATAGTGTTTGCAATGAGGTTGTCCATCACATTGTGGCAAATTTCTCATAATAATTACAGGAACTTAATTTCCAACGGAAGTTGATGAATGTATGCCATCTCAACAATACAAAGCTTACATGCTTCACCCGTATACGTACGGGTATGGCACTTCAAGCTTACAAGCTTCACTCATAGGAATTTCCCTACAACGCACAGGTACACCTACTAGTACAACGTAGGTTTAAGTGTGTAATTAAGCACATATCATAATTGTGGAATTTCAATAAATTGAGAAGGTATTTTCAAATGTGTTCTGAAAATGGCATTCTTAAGTAGTCATTTGTCATGTTTCCATAGATGGATGTGGATTTGTTATCTAAAAGTTGTTAAATAGAGCTCTTCAAGTGCATGGACAGAATGAAGAACATTCTGGGCCTAATTCACTGAAAAATTGCTAAATCTGCTCTAAGTAATAGCGCAAGCATGAACATTGTGCATCCTAAATGTACTGCTACGGGAGCTCATTCACAGAATGATATGTGTGCAGAACCCCCCACACAAAGAAAAGTGAGTGGCGCCCGTCATACCCGTGAATCAGGACAGCCAACCCAGCCATTTAAGAGGAGGTAGCAATACTTTGAGATGAATGGGGATGCTAAGACACTCAAACATCAATAATAAAAAGGACTCAGGAAGTTGGCAAAGTTGACTGTTTTAATATCAATTATCTAAAACAGAGAGTACAACGGACATCAACGGACGTCTCATAGCATGGTCTCTCAATGCATTTAATTAAAAAAAGGTCTTTGTATAGCAAAAAATCGTCACTGATGACGTTAACCTATGTATTTACTAACGTCATCCAAACTACAGAGACCTAGTGACAAATGTGATAGGCTTATGTGGGACATCAAAGTATATGTTCCATACTAGTCTAAAAAGTGATAGGCTCTTCAAATATCAGGTGGGACTACTAAGCCAACCCTTCAAACAGGCCACTATGAATGTAACTAAATACACAACGTCCCATTGGTTATACAAACTATAGAGCTCTTAATTACGTGGCCCCCTATAATTGTTTGACATTCTTACATCCGTCAGTACTTTTCCATCCACGTTAGCAGCACGCAGGCTGGACTTCCAGGTGCCGGTTAGCTGGTCATAACCATAGCTTCCCACCAATTAGCATATGATCTATCATCACCTCAGTGATCTGCACGTCAATTAAGGCTTTGAACTTGGCCTTGGAAATGTTCCTTGCTCTGGAGAATTCAAGGGAGTATATTTGTCCAGTTCCATCCATCTACGTGACTGAAGACCACAAATTCGAGCTGTGGTGCATTTAAAATACTATTTTTTAATAAACATCTGATGTCTTCATTGTTTTCATCCATGCCTTCTGAACAGGAATTTCATTCTTTCACTCGATTGTAACTAATGTCTGCTCATCCCAGTCCGATAAGACCTTGGCTTCTTGCGGCTGATCCAGCCTCGCCTTTCTGAGATTCACTTCTGTAATTCAATTGTTTTTTTCAACTGTGACCCACTGGAAAAGGCCTTCCTTCTCTGGTACAGCACTTTTATAACACGTCATGGAAACATGCATTCTTTACTTAATCCTATGTATGTATATGTTGGCGCTTGCCGCAATCTATTCACTACATAGCTAGCCTCAAGAATACGTTGTCTGCTTGCATTTTTTTGCATCTGTACATGTGTAAAATAACTTGATATCTTCATAGCTTCTGTAGCATATGTTTCTTCATCTCGAGCCCGAGATGTTGCTTATCTTTGATACTTTCTTGATGCCTTATAGAGCATCGTCACCTTGTGTCTCTGCATCTCTTCTAGGTGCGTCAGTTTTACTTTGCATGACGTCACCATGCTGCTCTTTTGCTCTGTTTTCATGCTTCTTCTGGGATTTCATTCAAATGGCCATCATACTGTCTTGTATGAAGGCATGGCTTCCTCAATGGGAACCTTTCTTCCAAGATTCTCCTTGATATCAGTATTTTCACTGGTACTGCACGTGTTTCACACTCTGGCTCCAAACATATATGCAATATGGGCAATATGCTTGAGGTGGAAGTACTTGGCTCCTTCTCTACACCCACAGCACGCCTGCAGGACATAATGGACATAGCACTGTCTAAGTACTCTGCGCCACAATATGAAGTGTGACGTGTGAGATTGACTGGAACAATGGGAAATAAGTAATCAAGGATTACTTACCAGAAATCACCATTACTTCCACTCTTCTACTGTGACGGATAAATCCTCGTCCCAGTACCTCCACTAATCTGTGCCCCCCAATTCCACATTAAGGCAGCACTCACAAGTCCTTGTCCCAGTACCTCCACTAATCTGTGACCCCCCACATTAAAGCTGCACCCACAAGTTCTCGCCACAGTGACTCCACTAATCTGTACCCCTAAATCTGTATCACTCTACAGCCACTCCACTTCGACACAGTACTTGCCCAAACAAGTTGAAAACTTCAATCAGCACTCTCTTGATAACAGCTCACTGGATCTGCTCTCCATACCCCTTGCACTTAGGAACACAACAATTGTACCCCCACGGATGTACAAATCATGTTGTCTGCTGAACACACAGAACTGTATGCTGGCCCACACTCATTATCTGTTGTGCAAAGGGGCACAATCGTGTAATTCTGGCAAAATTGCTGTTTTTTGGCAGTAAGGTGGCAGAATTACCTCCAGCATTACCTCCAAGCTATGGTTTTGGCAGTGTCAAAATGCAGTGGTAATGGGGCGATAACTCTGTTACCACTGCATTGCCATACCACCCAACGTGTAATGAGGCCCATGGTTATCATGTGAGGTGGGGAGCCCATTAAACGGATCCCACATTCGTTCTTATTATCCACAATAAAAGTAAGCCACATCTGTTGTGGAAGTGTGAGCACATCCACATGGATAAGCAAGTACCAAAGGGCCACCGAAACAGTCGTGGCAGCATAAAGGAACACTACGTAGAAGATTAACTAATATTGAGAAGTGAATGAGCAAAAATGAAATGAGCTGTCATCAGATTCCTCAAATATCCCTGCACTTGAGAACATCTGGCCAGTAACCTGAACACATGTTTGCACATCCTCAATAAGAGACCTAAAACATCTTCAGAAAAATCCCCCATCACAAAAAGTTAAACCACATTGGCATCAGTAAACACACAGTTCAAAGCATATTCTACCACCACAGACACACCGAAAACAAACATGCAATCCCCCTGCACCATAAATGGCATCATTCAACAATAGCTTGCTAGTCACACCCTTGTGATGCTCCCTTCCCTACTGGCAAAGCACATGTTCACATGGCCATATGGACAAGTCAGTCAAAGTAATGTCACCATGCCTACATCAAGTAACCCTCACCATAAATCAACACCCATGAAAACATTTACAAAGGAAGTGCCATGCCAACCACAGCATACATGGTTGACACACCCACACACACCATGTACATTAATGAACATCATATCTGTACGCCAACGCACAGAAGTTGCTAGGCCACAGATGTGTTGCCTAAACACGTGAAACTCGTGCAACTCTAAACATGTCACCTCTCTACAACAACCATAGTCCACATATGTATATTGGCCATGAAGGTATCATACTAAACATCACACATACCCACAGCATGCACACATGTCCCCCAGCAAATAGGTAATTACCCCTATGAGCCACTGAATGTGCCGTAAAACCAACTGACTGCCATTAGACACATTCAATTGGAGATCATGTGATAACGAAATGTGCACATGGCCAAAGAACCCCGAAAGCACACCTACAACAGCAAGCCAAGAAATGCTTTGCATGGCACAAATAGAGGTCAAACTGTTGCATTGAATAATACAATATTTATGAACTAATGGTAAACTACGTACACATTTGGTAGGAGAAAAGTCTTATGCACTGGAGTAGGCGAACTAGTCCATAGAAATTTCAGACAATGCCTGTGCCAAGGCCAATTCCCTCTCAACATCCGCCTACTGCAGGTGGGCCTCTGTTATTTCCTGTAGTGCTTGCAGTGCTTCCCTCATCCTTAACTAAATATTCTCTGCTGCTCTACAAGACTCTTCTAGAATGGCAGCCTATGCCAACCTCTCTATTAACTCAGCCCTGGACCTGGCAATTGCAGCCTCATGTGCCCGCTGCCTCTCCTCATCATGCTGCCTCAGGAATTTTACCTGGGAAGACACCAGGGCATGTACCGGTTGTCTTGCATCCTGCCTTATGTGAAACACGTGTGCCCCTTGTTGCCTCATCCTGGCAGCTATTCTAGCATGGATTTGCCCCCTGACACCAACATCTCCTGCTGTCTGAAGTGTATCACTGCCCGTGCCTGTGCTCGAGTTGGAAGTTTAGATGGGGACCGGTACCCAGCTGATGATGGTGTCTCTCTATGTTGGTGCCATACGAGGTGAACTGGGCTGAGACATGCAGGGAGTTTGCTTGTCTAGTCCATAGGATGTTTTTTGCAAAGTAGATATCTACACTGCCTGTTGACTGTGGGTATGAGCCACAGTAACGCAAGTTATATTATTTTATGTTTTATTTTTCTATAGTTCCTTGTTACCCTATAACTTATCCTTTGGATTGAATTGTTAGAGAATATTGCTCTGTATATCACATACTGTGTCGTAGCGTGATATTTAAGCATGCCTGTTACGAGCGCTGTTTCCTGCACATTCAGTGGAATCACTCTCTTGCCCTCGGTCTCAGTGATGGCAAAATTATCTCCGTTTCAAGATTCTACCAATTGTGCTTACACGACATCATCAGGATCCTGTTACAATTGGGTCCCTCATGCACGCATCAACACACAATTATACATGAACAAGTAGGAATAGAGTGTCTCTGCTCACTCCACACTATCAGAAACAAATGGCAACTCACAGGCAGCATGCAACGTCACTCAGTCAGCCACCTTCAAGAATGCCTTAAAACAAGCAAGAACCATTGTGTTCACTATACAATTAAACTTCCATGTACCGGCTCCCAGCTACCATTACTCACTTGTCCCTCTTCCTTGTCCCTGTATACTAAACTAAATAGGTGGGTCCACCTCTGGCACAGGTATCACAGCATGTACAATAAAAGTAGCAACTTAAGATGACTGGCAATGGTACTCACACAATATGAGGACGGCACTCCTCCTACACCAAAGGATGTATGAAAGGTGAGTCTGTCCCAACACTTGATATGTGTGGGTGGCCTTTTTCGAAATCGTCAGCATACAATGTTAAGCATACTTTCAAACATGCTACAAACCTGAAATTAGGCAGGTAGGTAGGTTCCATAGTGTAGACAATGTAAAAAGTATAGAATATACATTCTCTTATTTTTTCTATTTTCTTTGAGCAGTCTGCAATGCTTACCCCTGCCATATGTGGATATGAGTGTGTGTGTCTTTTCAAAATGTTCAGCATGCTTCCCAACATGCAACAAACCTGAAATTTGGCACATGGATAGGTTCCATGGTGTATACAATGATAAAAGTATGAAATAAACAGTTTTCTCATTTGTTTTTTTTTAAGCAGTCTGCAATGCTCACCCCTGCTGTATGTGGATATGTGTCTGCGAAATGTTCAGAATGCTTCCCAACATGCTACAAACCTGAAATCTGGCATGTGGGTAGGTTCCAGGGTGTAGACAATCTAAAAAGTATAAAATATAATTGTTTATATTTTTTTTAGCAGTCTGCAATGCTTATCACTGCCATATGTTAATATGTGTGTGTGTCTTTTCGAAATGTTCAGCATACTTCCCAACATGCTGCAAACCTGATTTTGCCATGTGGGTAGGTTCCATGTTTTAGACAATGTAAACAGTATACAATATACATTTTTAGAATTTCTTTTTTAAGTGGTCTGCAATGCTTACCCCTGCCATATGGCTGTTCACGCTGTAATTCTGCCATAGTTCTACGTAAACTTCAGCAGTTCATTGTTGATAAACTTTCCACACTATCAGCATTCTAGCTGATATTAGTGGCACTCATTTTTGAAGTCATGCGGGTGACACAAAATTGTGCTTTTGTAGTAATGCGTGTAACAGGAAACGGTGCATGTCTCTTCAATAGTGTTTGCAATGAGGTTGTCCATCACATTGTGGCAAATCTCTCATAATAATTACAGGAACTTAATTTCCAACGGAAGTTGATGAATGTATGCCATCTCAACAATACAAAGCTTACATGCTTCACCCGTATACGTACGGGTATGGCACTTCAAGCTTACAAGCTTCACTCATTGGAATTTCCCTACAACGCACAGGTACACCTACTAGTACAACGTAGGTTTAAGTGTGTAATTAAGCACATATCATAATTGTGGAATTTCAATAAATTGAGAAGGTATTTTCAAATGTGTTCTGAAAATGGCATTCTTAAGTAGTCATTTGTCATGTTTCCATAGATGGATGTGGATTTGTTATCTAAAAGTTCTTAAATAGAGCTCTTCAAGTGCATGGACAGAATGAAGAACATTCTGGGCCTAATTCACTGAAAAATTGCTAAATCTGCTCTAAGTAATAGCGCAAGCATGAACATTGTGCATCCTAAATGTACTGCTACGGGAGCTCATTCACAGAATGATATGTGTGCAGAACCCCCCCACACAAAGAAAAGTGAGTGGCGCCCGTCATACCCGTGAATCAGGACAGCCAACCCAGCCATTTAAGAGGAGGTAGCAATACTTTGAGATGAATGGGGATGCTAAGACACTCAAACATCAATAATAAAAAGAACTCAGGAAGTTGGCAAAGTTGACTGTTTTAATATCAATTATCTAAAACAGAGAGTACAACGGACATCAACGGACGTCTCATAGCATGGTCTCTCAATGCATTTAATTAAAAAAAGGTCTTTGTATAGCAAAAAATCGTCACTGATGACGTTAACCTATGTATTTACTAACGTCATCCAAACTACAGAGACCTAGTGACAAATGTGATAGGCTTATGTGGGACATCAAAGTATATGTTCCATACTAGTCTAAAAAGTGATAGGCTCTTCAAATATCAGGTGGGACTACTAAGCCAACCCTTCAAACAGGCCACTATGAATGTAACTAAATACACAACGTCCCATTGGTTATACAAACTATAGAGCTCTTAATTACGTGGCCCCCTATAATTGTTTGGCATTCTTACATCCGTCAGTACTTTTCCATCCACGTTAGCAGCACGCAGGCTGGACTTCCAGGTGCCGGTTAGCTGGTCATAACCATAGCTTCCCACCAATTAGCATATGATCTATCATCACCTCAGTGATCTGCACGTCAATTAAGGCTTTGAACTTGGCCTTGGAAATGTTCCTTGCTCTGGAGAATTCAAGGGAGTATATTTGTCCAGTTCCATCCATCTACGTGACTGAAGACCACAAATTCGAGCTGTGGTGCATTTAAAATACTATTTTTTAATAAACATCTGATGTCTTCATTGTTTTCATCCATGCCTTCTGAACAGGAATTTCATTCTTTCACTCGATTGTAACTAATGTCTGCTCATCCCAGTCCGATAAGACCTTGGCTTCTTGCGGCTGATCCAGCCTCGCCTTTCTGAGATTCACTTCTGTAATTCAATTGTTTTTTTTAACTGTGACCCACTGGAAAAGGCCTTCCTTCTCTGGTACAGCACTTTTATAACACGTCATGGAAACATGCATTCTTTACTTAATCCTATGTATGTATATGTTGGCGCTTGCCGCAATCTATTCACTACATAGCTAGCCTCAAGAATACGTTGTCTGCTTGCATTTTTTTGCATCTGTACATGTGTAAAATAACTTGATATCTTCATAGCTTCTGTAGCATATGTTTCTTCATCTCGAGCCCGAGATGTTGCTTATCTTTGATACTTTCTTGATGCCTTATAGAGCATCGTCACCTTGTGTCTCTGCATCTCTTCTAGGTGCGTCAGTTTTACTTTGCATGACGTCACCATGCTGCTCTTTTGCTCTGTTTTCATGCTTCTTCTGGGATTTCATTCAAATGGCCATCATACTGTCTTGTATGAAGGCACGGCTTCCTCAATGGGAACCTTTCTTCCAAGATTCTCCTTGATATCAGTATTTTCACTGGTACTGCACGTGTTTCACACTCTGGCTCCAAACATATATGCAATATGGGCAATATGCTTGAGGTGGAAGTACTTGGCTCCTTCTCTACACCCACAGCATGCCTGCAGGACATAATGGACATAGCACTGTCTAAGTACTCTGCGCCACAATATGAAGTGTGACGTGTGAGATTGACTGGAACAATGGGAAATAAGTAATCAAGGATTACTTATCAGAAATCACCATTACTTCCACTCTTCTACTGTGACGGATAAATCCTCGTCCCAGTACCTCCACTAATCTGTGCCCCCCAATTCCACATTAAGGCAGCACTCACAAGTCCTTGTCCCAGTACCTCCACTAATCTGTGACCCCCCACATTAAAGCTGCACCCACAAGTTCTCGCCACAGTGACTCCACTAATCTGTACCCCTAAATCTGTATCACTCTACAGCCACTCCACTTCGACACAGTACTTGCCCAAACAAGTTGAAAACTTCAATCAGCACTCTCTTGATAACAGCTCACTGGATCTGCTCTCCATACCCCTTGCACTTAGGAACACAACAATTGTACCCCCACGGATGTACAAATCATGTTGTCTGCTGAACACACAGAACTGTATGCTGGCCCACACTCATTATCTGTTGTGCAAAGGGGCACAATCGTGTAATTCTGGCAACATTGCTGTTTTTTGGCAGTAAGGTGGCAGAATTACCTCCAGCATTACCTCCAAGCTATGGTTTTGGCAGTGTCAAAATGCAGTGGTAATGGGGCGATAACTCTGTTACCACTGCATTGCCATACCACCCAACGTGTAATGAGGCCCATGGTTATCATGTGAGGTGGGGAGCCCATTAAACGGATCCCATATTCGTTCTTATTATCCACAATAAAAGTAAGCCACATCTGTTGTGGAAGTGTGAGCACATCCACATGGATAAGCAAGTACCAAAGGGCTACTGAAACAGTCGTGGCAGCATAAAGGAACACTACGTAGAAGATTAACTAATATTGAGAAGTGAATGAGCAAAAATGAAATGAGCTGTCATCAGATTCCTCAAATATCCCTGCACTTGAGAACATCTGGCCAGTAACCTGAACACATGTTTGCACATCCTCAATAAGAGACCTAAAACATCTTCAGAAAAATCCCCCATCACAAAAAGTTAAACCACATTGGCATCAGTAAACACACAGTTCAAAGCATATCCTACCACCACAGACACACCGAAAACAAACATGCAATCCCCCTGCACCATAAATGGCATCATTCAACAATAGCTTGCTAGTCACACCCTTGTGATGCTCCCTTCCCTACTGGCAAAGCACATGTTCACATGGCCATATGGACAAGTCAGTCAAAGTAATGTCACCATGCCTACATCAAGTAACCCTCACCATAAATCAACACCCATGAAAACATTTACAAAGGAAGTGCCATGCCAACCACAGCATACATGGTTGACACACCCACACACACCATGTACATTAATGAACATCATATCTGTACGCCAACGCACAGAAGTTGCTAGGCCACAGATGTGTTGCCTAAACACGTGAAACTCGTGCAACTCTAAACATGTCACCTCTCTACAACAACCATAGTCCACATATGTATATTGGCCATGAAGGTATCATACTAAACATCACACATACCCACAGCATGCACACATGTCCCCCAGCAAATAGGTAATTACCCCTATGAGCCACTGAATGTGCCGTAAAACCAACTGACTGCCATTAGACACATTCAATTGGAGATCATGTGATAACGAAATGTGCACATGGCCAAAGAACCCCAAAAGCACACCTACAACAGCAAGCCAAGAAATGCTTTGCATGGTACAAATAGAGGTCAAACTGTTGCATTGAATAATACAATATTTATGAACTAATGGTAAACTACGTACACATTTGGTAGGAGAAAAGTCTTATGCACTGGAGTAGGCGAACTAGTCCATAGAAATTTCAGACAATGCCTGTGCCAAGGCCAATTCCCTCTCAACATCCGCCTACTGCAGGTGGGCCTCTGTTATTTCCTGTAGTGCTTGCAGTGCTTCCCTCATCCTTAACTAAATATTCTCTGCTGCTCTACAAGACTCTTCTAGAATGGCAGCCTATGCCAACCTCTCTATTAACTCAGCCCTGGACCTGGCTATTGCAGCCTCATGTGCCCGCTGCCTCTCCTCATCATGCTGCCTCAGGAATTTTACCTGGGAAGACACCAGGGCATGTACCGGTTGTCTTGCATCCTGCCTTATGTGAAACACGTGTGCCCCTTGTTGCCTCATCCTGGCAGCTATTCTAGCATGGATTTGCCCCCTGACACCAACATCTCCTGCTGTCTGAAGTGTATCACTGCCCGTGCCTGTGCTCGAGTTAGAAGTTTAGATGGGGACCGGTACCCAGCTGATGATGGTGTCTCTCTATGTTGGTGCCATACGAGGTGAACTGGGCTGAGACATGCAGGGAGTTTGCTTGTCTAGTCCATAGGATGTTTTTTGCAAAGTAGATATCTACACTGCCTGTTGACTGTGGGTATGAGCCACAGTAACGCAAGTTATATTATTTTATGTTTTATTTTTCTATAGTTCCTTGTTACCCTATAACTTATCCTTTGGATTGAATTGTTAGAGAATATTGCTCTGTATATCACATACTGTGTCGTAGCGTGATATTTAAGCATGCCTGTTACGAGCGCTGTTTCCTGCACATTCAGTGGAATCACTCTCTTGCCCTCGGTCTCAGTGATGGCAAAATTATCTCCGTTTCAAGATTCTACCAATTGTGCTTACACGACATCATCAGGATCCTGTTACAATTGGGTCCCTCATGCACGCATCAACACACAATTATACATGAACAAGTAGGAATAGAGTGTCTCTGCTCACTCCACACTATCAGAAACAAATGGCAACTCAAAGGCAGCATTCAACGGCACTCAGTCAGCCACCTTCAAGAATGCCTTAAGACAAACAAGAACCATTGTGTTCACTATACAATTAAACTTCCATGTATTGGCTCCCAGCTACCATTACTCACTTGTCCCTCTTCCTTGTCCCTGTACACAACTAAATAGGTGGGTCCACCTCTGGCACAGGTATCACAGCATGTACAATAAAAGTAGCAATTTAAGATGACTGGCAATGGTACTCACACAATATGAGGACGGCACTCCTCCTACACCAAAGGATGTATGAAAGGTGAGTCTGTCCCAACACTTGATATGTGTGGGTGGCCTTTTTCGAAATCGTCAGCATACAATGTTAAGCATACTTTCAAACATGCTACAAACCTGAAATTAGGCAGGTAGGTAGGTTCCATAGTGTAGACAATGTAAAAAGTATAGAATATACATTCTCTTATTTTTTCTATTTTCTTTGAGCAGTCTGCAATGCTTACCCCTGCCATATGTGGATATGAGTGTGTGTGTCTTTTCAAAATGTTCAGCATGCTTCCCAACATGCAACAAACCTGAAATTTGGCACATGGATAGGTTCCATGGTGTATACAATGATACAAGTATGAAATAAACAGTTTTCTCATTTGTTTTTTTTTAAGCAGTCTGCAATGCTCACCCCTGCTGTATGTGGATATGTGTCTGCGAAATGTTCAGAATGCTTCCCAACATGCTACAAACCTGAAATCTGGCATGTGGGTAGGTTCCAGGGTGTAGACAATCTAAAAAGTATAAAATATAATTGTTTATATTTTTTTTAGCAGTCTGCAATGCTTATCACTGCCATATGTTAATATGTGTGTGTGTCTTTTCGAAATGTTCAGCATACTTCCCAAAATGCTGCAAACCTGATTTTGCCATGTGGGTAGGTTCCATGTTTTAGACAATGTAAACAGTATACAATATACATTTTTAGAATTTCTTTTTTAAGTGGTCTGCAATGCTTACCCCTGCCATATGGCTGTTCACGCTGTAATTCTGCCATAGTTCTACGTAAACTTCAGCAGTTCATTGTTGATAAACTTTCCACACTATCAGCATTCTAGCTGATATTAGTGGCACTCATTTTTGAAGTCATGCGGGTGACACAAAATTGTGCTTTTGTAGTAATGCGTGTAACAGGAAACGGTGCATGTCTCTTCAATAGTGTTTGCAATGAGGTTGTCCATCACATTGTGGCAAATCTCTCATAATAATTACAGGAACTTAATTTCCAACGGAAGTTGATGAATGTATGCCATCTCAACAATACAAAGCTTACATGCTTCACCCGTATACGTACGGGTATGGCACTTCAAGCTTACAAGCTTCACTCATTGGAATTTCCCTACAACGCACAGGTACACCTACTAGTACAACGTAGGTTTAAGTGTGTAATTAAGCACATATCATAATTGTGGAATTTCAATAAATTGAGAAGGTATTTTCAAATGTGTTCTGAAAATGGCATTCTTAAGTAGTCATTTGTCATGTTTCCATAGATGGATGTGGATTTGTTATCTAAAAGTTGTTAAATAGAGCTCTTCAAGTGCATGGACAGAATGAAGAACATTCTGGGCCTAATTCACTGAAAAATTGCTAAATCTGCTCTAAGTAATAGCGCAAGCATGAACATTGTGCATCCTAAATGTACTGCTACGGGAGCTCATTCACAGAATGATATGTGTGCAGAACCCCCCACACAAAGAAAAGTGAGTGGCGCCCGTCATACCCGTGAATCAGGACAGCCAACCCAGCCATTTAAGAGGAGGTAGCAATACTTTGAGATGAATGGGGATGCTAAGACACTCAAACATCAATAATAAAAAGAACTCAGGAAGTTGGCAAAGTTGACTGTTTTAATATCAATTATCTAAAACAGAGAGTACAACGGACATCAACGGACGTCTCATAGCATGGTCTCTCAATGCATTTAATTAAAAAAAGGTCTTTGTAAAGCAAAAAATCGTCACTGATGACGTTAACCTATGTATTTACTAACGTCATCCAAACTACAGAGACCTAGTGACAAATGTGATAGGCTTATGTGGGACATCAAAGTATATGTTCCATACTAGTCTAAAAAGTGATAGGCTCTTCAAATATCAGGTGGGACTACTAAGCCAACCCTTCAAACAGGCCACTATGAATGTAACTAAATACACAACGTCCCATTGGTTATACAAACTATAGAGCTCTTAATTACGTGGCCCCCTATAATTGTTTGGCATTCTTACATCCGTCAGTACTTTTCCATCCACGTTAGCAGCACGCAGGCTGGACTTCCAGGTGCCGGTTAGCTGGTCATAACCATAGCTTCCCACCAATTAGCATATGATCTATCATTACCTCAGTGATCTGCACGTCAATTAAGGCTTTGAACTTGGCCTTGGAAATGTTCCTTGCTCTGGAGAATTCAAGGGAGTATATTTGTCCAGTTCCATCCATCTACGTGACTGAAGACCACAAATTCGAGCTGTGGTGCATTTAAAATACTATTTTTTAATAAACATCTGATGTCTTCATTGTTTTCATCCATGCCTTCTGAACAGGAATTTCATTCTTTCACTCGATTGTAACTAATGTCTGCTCATCCCAGTCCGATAAGACCTTGGCTTCTTGCGGCTGATCCAGCCTCGCCTTTCTGAGATTCACTTCTGTAATTCAATTGTTTTTTTTAACTGTGGCCCACTGGAAAAGGCCTTCCTTCTCTGGTACAGCACTTTTATAACACGTCATGGAAACATGCATTCTTTACTTAATCCTATGTATGTATATGTTGGCGCTTGCCGCAATCTATTCACTACATAGCTAGCCTCAAGAATACGTTGTCTGCTTGCATTTTTTTGCATCTGTACATGTGTAAAATAACTTGATATCTTCATAGCTTCTGTAGCATATGTTTCTTCATCTCGAGCCCGAGATGTTGCTTATCTTTGATACTTTCTTGATGCCTTATAGAGCATCGTCACCTTGTGTCTCTGCATCTCTTCTAGGTGCGTCAGTTTTACTTTGCATGACGTCACCATGCTGCTCTTTTGCTCTGTTTTCATGCTTCTTCTGGGATTTCATTCAAATGGCCATCATACTGTCTTGTATGAAGGCACGGCTTCCTCAATGGGAACCTTTCTTCCAAGATTCTCCTTGATATCAGTATTTTCACTGGTACTGCACGTGTTTCACACTCTGGCTCCAAACATATATGCAATATGGGCAATATGCTTGAGGTGGAAGTACTTGGCTCCTTCTCTACACCCACAGCATGCCTGCAGGACATAATGGACATAGCACTGTCTAAGTACTCTGCGCCACAATATGAAGTGTGACATGTGAGATTGACTGGAACAATGGGAAATAAGTAATCAAGGATTACTTACCAGAAATCACCATTACTTCCACTCTTCTACTGTGACGGATAAATCCTCGTCCCAGTACCTCCACTAATCTGTGCCCCCCAATTCCACATTAAGGCAGCACTCACAAGTCCTTGTCCCAGTACCTCCACTAATCTGTGACCCCCCACATTAAAGCTGCACCCACAAGTTCTCGCCACAGTGACTCCACTAATCTGTACCCCTAAATCTGTATCACTCTACAGCCACTCCACTTCGACACAGTACTTGCCCAAACAAGTTGAAAACTTCAATCAGCACTCTCTTGATAACAGCTCACTGGATCTGCTCTCCATACCCCTTGCACTTAGGAACACAACAATTGTACCCCCACGGATGTACAAATCATGTTGTCTGCTGAACACACAGAACTGTATGCTGGCCCACACTCATTATCTGTTGTGCAAAGGGGCACAATCGTGTAATTCTGGCAACATTGCTGTTTTTTGGCAGTAAGGTGGCAGAATTACCTCCAGCATTACCTCCAAGCTATGGTTTTGGCAGTGTCAAAATGCAGTGGTAATGGGGCGATAACTCTGTTACCACTGCATTGCCATACCACCCAACGTGTAATGAGGCCCATGGTTATCATGTGAGGTGGGGAGCCCATTAAACGGATCCCACATTCGTTCTTATTATCCACAATAAAAGTAAGCCACATCTGTTGTGGAAGTGTGAGCACATCCACATGGATAAGCAAGTACCAAAGGGCCACTGAAACAGTCGTGGCAGCATAAAGGAACACTACGTAGAAGATTAACTAATATTGAGAAGTGAATGAGCAAAAATGAAATGAGCTGTCATCAGATTCCTCAAATATCCCTGCACTTGAGAACATCTGGCCAGTAACCTGAACACATGTTTGCACATCCTCAATAAGAGACCTAAAACATCTTCAGAAAAATCCCCCATCACAAAAAGTTAAACCACATTGGCATCAGTAAACACACAGTTCAAAGCATATTCTACCACCACAGACACACCGAAAACAAACATGCAATCCCCCTGCACCATAAATGGCATCATTCAACAATAGCTTGCTAGTCACACCCTTGTGATGCTCCCTTCCCTACTGGCAAAGCACATGTTCACATGGCCATATGGACAAGTCAGTCAAAGTAATGTCACCATGCCTACATCAAGTAACCCTCACCATAAATCAACACCCATGAAAACATTTACAAAGGAAGTGCCATGCCAACCACAGCATACATGGTTGACACACCCACACACACCATGTACATTAATGAACATCATATCTGTACGCCAACGCACAGAAGTTGCTAGGCTACAGATGTGTTGCCTAAACACGTGAAACTCGTGCAACTCTAAACATGTCACCTCTCTACAACAACCATAGTCCACATATGTATATTGGCCATGAAGGTATCATACTAAACATCACACATACCCACAGCATGCACACATGTCCCCCAGCAAATAGGTAATTACCCCTATGAGCCACTGAATGTGCCGTAAAACCAACTGACTGCCATTAGACACATTCAATTGGAGATCATGTGATAACGAAATGTGCACATGGCCAAAGAACCCCAAAAGCACACCTACAACAGCAAGCCAAGAAATGCTTTGCATGGTACAAATAGAGGTCAAACTGATGCATTGAATAATACAATATTTATGAACTAATGGTAAACTACGTACACATTTGGTAGGAGAAAAGTCTTATGCACAGGAGTAGGCGAACTAGTCCATAGAAATTTCAGACAATGCCTGTGCCAAGGCCAATTCCCTCTCAACATCCGCCTACTGCAGGTGGGCCTCTGTTATTTCCTGTAGTGCTTGCAGTGCTTCCCTCATCCTTAACTAAATATTCTCTGCTGCTCTACAAGACTCTTCTAGAATGGCAGCCTATGCCAACCTCTCTATTAACTCAGCCCTGGACCTGGCAATTGCAGCCTCATGTGCCCGCTGCCTCTCCTCATCATGCTGCCTCAGGAATTTTACCTGGGAAGACACCAGGGCATGTACCGGTTGTCTTGCATCCTGCCTTATGTGAAACACGTGTGCCCCTTGTTGCCTCATCCTGGCAGCTATTCTAGCATGGATTTGCCCCCTGACACCAACATCTCCTGCTGTCTGAAGTGTATCACTGCCCGTGCCTGTGCTCGAGTTAGAAGTTTAGATGGGGACCGGTACCCAGCTGATGATGGTGTCTCTCTATGTTGGTGCCATACGAGGTGAACTGGGCTGAGACATGCAGGGAGTTTGCTTGTCTAGTCCATAGGATGTTTTTTGCAAAGTAGATATCTACACTGCCTGTTGACTGTGGGTATGAGCCACAGTAATGCAAGTTATATTATTTTATGTTTTATTTTTCTATAGTTCCTTGTTACCCTATAACCTATCCTTTGGATTGAATTGTTAGAGAATATTGCTCTGTATATCACATACTGTGTCGTAGCGTGATATTTAAGCATGCCTGTTACGAGCGCTGTTTCCTGCACATTCAGTGGAATCACTCTCTTGCCCTCGGTCTCAGTGATGGCAAAATTATCTCCGTTTCAAGATTCTACCACCGCGGTTTTGAGTGCCCAGAGAAGACAAAGACTACATAGGTCTAGAATAGATGTCCTTGGCCGTGATGGATCTGAGAGTGTTGAGAGAACTTCTGGACTATTTTCGATTCCCGTCCTGGGGATGTGATATTGAACGTGGGTGGTTCCACCTGCTCAGTAAATCATGGGTGTCCTCTTGGTGAAGTGGCCCCTGGAATGCAGTGTGCCACTGGAACCCAAAATGGAAGGAGTAATCGGCTAAAGTCAATTGTGCTTACACGTGCTTGTGATCCTTTGGAGAGAGTGGTGACATGTTGCCTTGGTTTCTTGCCCCAACTGACTCTGGATCCACTGGAGCCACCGGTTGAGCAATCAAATGATTATGCACATCTTGGCACAGATTAGTGGCTGCAAGTTAAAACGAATATTGTACACAAAATTAACCTGTTCAAAAACGTTTCTAACTTTTGTCATTGGGTTTAGCTAATTGATAAGTGTGCATTGCAAATTTCTACTAGAAAATTCAGATAACTGCTTCCAAACTTTCCAAGACTCTGGCAAAGATATAGCCTGCCAGACTGTCTCTATTGATGTTCTTGGTAAGGATATGGCATGTCTACAGACACAAATGTAGTGTATCTGGTCCAATTTCCGAAGGACAGCCCTATGAACCTTGAGACTGCCACTTGTGATCTCGTAACGGGAACACCCACTTTTCCTGAAGTAGTAGGCGAGTTGTCACAACATCTGATATCAACACTAGTTCCTGAATTGGGAGAGCAGGTGCAAAAGCCATTAACCGGTGCCTGTCTGTTAACCCAAAAATAACAGTTGGTCCTATAATGAGAGCACGTGTGGGCAAAATAAATGTGCCAGTGATTATCGATGACAATTTAAGAGGATTTGACATGGATCATAGAAACATTGTTATTACGGACTTGGGGAAGTCTACCGGTCCTGAACCAAGGGAGGCTCTCCAAAACAAAGTTCTGTATTGGTTATGTCAGAGGACTGGGCCTGGAACTATTAGATCTTCAAATTTGAGAATCCTCCAAGGATTTAAACTAGACAATTGGTGCTCACACAGTAATGGAAACTGTGTGTTGGTGGGTTGAAGGGACAGTAATCTCCCTTTGTTTTTGAGTGTATGTAAACATTTTCATCAGGGGTCTTCTTACCTAACACTGGTAGTGGATTATAAATAGTTCTCCTACTTCGTATGTATGCTTTAATTTGCCACCTTTTTCTTTGGAATCTTTTTGTGGGTTGAAAACCGTGCTGTTTTATTAAGTACATTATACTCCTCCTGTGCGATTCCCACTTTGTATGGTACCATTTGTTCCCCGGTGTCATGTCTTGTTTATGCGCCTCCATGCCTATGGGCTATTGTGTCACATTATACAAATAAACAAAGAAAAAAATTCAATAATGTGTCTCTGGTGCATGTATGGTGCATGTACTCCCTCGATTTGATGACAGTCTGCATCGGGAAAGTACTGCACCTGCACTGCCAACACTTGACTGGGATTCCTCTAAAGCCTGGTCCCCTGTTTGTTCTTGGGCAGGTCCTGTGACCACCCCATTTGCCACAGTACGGACTTCCACCTCCACCAGGGCCAGAGGCACATCCAGACTCTCCAATGGCGGCACAGGGGCAGAGGAGGCCATGGTGTTGGCTGACATGGAGGCCTTAGTGGAAGTTGACTGGGGCACAGATGAGGAAGAGGGGGCCATTTCAGTGACCTATCTTCAGAGGCCACCCGCCAAGCAGTGCTGCCTCCAGTTGTGACAAGTGGCAGCCGATCTGACCGTGGTGCAGCCCAAGCAGCTCATGAGCCACAAGAACAGCATCACAGAGAGAAGCCTGCCGCCTCAAGCCACCCACCAGCAGTTGCAGCACTCTATCACTGATGGCCTCATCGGCTGGCAGTGCAATATCTGTCTGGGTGGAGTGATCAGTGAAGGTGGGTAGTGCTGCAACAGATGGCCATCGGACAGGAGAATGTGCTGACCCCTCCTCAGTGGACTGCTCAAGGGCCAGGTGTGCAGCCTACACATCCCACTCAGTTCCCTCCACCTGACACCATGGGCTGACCTGCAAGGGCCTCCTCTCCCTCCTCTTCCTCCATCAACTATGACACCTCCAATGAGGGCTCCATGCCTTCGTGTCCCTTTGTGGTTACGTCACCAGCACCTTGTTCCTCTACTGCTGAGGTGACATGTACCCCTGATAGTCCAACTTGAAAGCATGCAACACGTACATGCACCTGTTGCAGAGGATCACCAGCAATTCTATTGCTCCCAACACGACAAATTGTTATGATGACATATCATGTATGCCCACCCATTCCGCGGCCTGACTGGTCCTGCGGTTGAACCTGATTTTCAAATGCACTAAATTTCAATGAACAGACATCCAAATACATGTCATTCTCATCGGCTGACTGGATATGATGCAATCATCATTCACTAATTTATCAGCCCAGAGAGGAGGTGTGCACAAATGTACCTTATATGGGCTCAAAATGTAAATCGGGGTTGTGTCTCTGTCCGAGGCCTTACTGTCAGCATCTCAGATTGCATGCACACGAGAATCCTTTGTCCCCCAAAACTCCCAGAACTCACTCCTACAACTGTCCGCTTCACATTTGTGTGCCATGGCATACTATGAATGTGTGCATGAGGCTGCAGGCCAGTTAATAATTGTGCAACACGCATGCCGTGAAAAGCACCAACTTGCTAATTTCTTCATACTCATCCAGGACATTCTAAATCTGTTGAACTGTTTACCCTCTGCGAACTCACCAGCAGCTTGAATACAGGCCTGCAGGTCAAGGACCTGGACATCAAGTGCTGAGTTTATCCTCTCCACGATCCATAGGTGAACCAGTGTCACTCGATGGCGGCCTGCAGAGTGCACATCCACGGAAGCACCAGCCTCAATGGCCACATTCCCCTTCATCTAGTTCAGGGTTCTCAGGTCATCCCAGTGCTTCTTTATTGCACACACTGCCACCACCTCCATGTTGATGGCAGCCGTGATGTCCATCCAGATCCTAGGATTTCCTTACATCCTAAGCTCTTCTGTGAATTGAAGAGGGCATCATAATGGGCCGGACATGTTCACCCAGGATGCTAACTTCAGCAGCACAGAAATTGACAACCCTCAGCCTCACTACCTTGGGGGTGCTGGTTGATGTAGCTGACATGATGTGCCTGAGGCTGGTGGGGTGAACCTGAGCCCTGACTGTACTTGTACTGTGGAACTGTGATGGTGATATGGAGGGTTGGATGTCCCTATATATCAGATGAGGTCAACACAGAGCCTGCCAGGAGACCTACAGAAGAACGGGCTATGGAGTAATACCAGGCACTCCAAAGTAGTTCAAGTGGTCAGTGACCAGTGACACACTACCAGGCAGGAGGAGATGTAGATTCTTCGAAGCAAAATATGGCTAGAGGAGACAACAAATGGCACAAGGCAGGAGGAACAGCAAAGCCAGGTGTCTCCACTAGATCCACGAGGTAGCAGTGACAAAATCAGAGGAATGGCCCTATGCCACAGGTTCTGTGCCACATGCAACACGCATGTGTAATGCTGTCAATAGTGTGCTGAAGCATGCCTCAAAACTGCATGTCCTTTTCCTGGCATGTGCAAAGGCAGCAATATTTGGGGATACCAAGCAGAATTCCTGGCATGCGTGGAAGTGTGATTTTTTGGGGTACCAAACTGAATTCCTGGTGTGCGTGGATGTTGGTGATATTTGGGGATACTGTGCTGTAAATGCAGCTTCGAGAGTGCTTTGGAGAACCTTTTCACTCAACTATCGCATTGCACCTTGAGTGAGGCAGACAAAGGTTTCACCTGCAAAACATGATGGTGAGGCTACAAGCGCCCCAGTACCACCAAGGTCTACTAGGGCCAAGAGAGGCCAGCCTGCAGAGCAGACACAAGCAGCACCCCACTAACAGCCACAGGTTAGGGAGAAGGGGCCACCAAAGAAGAAGCACTTCACCAATGAGAAGTTGACAATCCTCGCGGATTACGTTGATGAACACCATGTCGACATGTGCACATGGGCTAGGAGTACTCTTCCTGCAATTCCTGCATGGTGAGTTTTTGGCCTCAAGAGAATTCTGCCATCAAGACATGGACTCCTTTAGACAATGATTTCATTTGATTTTGATATTTCTTAAGCGCACGGTCACCCAGAGGTATCTTGGCGCAGGAGCGTGAGGTAGACATCCACAGTGGAGAGCCGCTGAAAAGGGGGTGCCAAGCTGTCTATAATTGAAGTGTCTTAATCCCTTTCCTAAAGACCAAGTGATTGAAAAGTTTCTTTATGGGAGCTGGAATTTCGTTCCATAGTCTGGCAGCGACTATAGAAAAAGCTCTGCCTCCAGTCCAAGTGCAAGGATAAGAAGGCATGATAAGCAGATAAGCAGAAGCATAGCGGAATTGGCGGCTGGGATAATAGTGTGTGAATTTAGCCTGCAGAAATTCAGCACCTAGATCATTTGTGGCTCAATTAACTACACATAGAGCCTTAAACCTTATACGCTGGTTAACAGGAAGCCAGTGCAAAGATTGCAGGACCGGGGATATATGGGCTCTGTAAGGGGAGCCAGTTGCCACCCGAGCTGCCAAATTCTGTAGGCGTTGTAGTCTCTGGATAAGCCCATTTGGTTGGGCTAAATACTACAATGTCTGCATGAGGAGATGTTGGCCTCAAGAGAATTCCACTGTAACAATGTGGATTTCTTGAGACAATCTCTGCATGATGAGATGTTGACCTCAATGGACATCCACTGCCAAGATGTGCTATTGAAGACGTAAAGGGTCAGCAGGCATGCTGACTCTTTCACCACTCACATCATCAGGATCTTGTTACCATTGGGTCCCTCATGCACGCATCAACACACAATTATACATGAATAAGTAGGAAGAGGGTGTTGTCACGACCCTCACCCCAGATCCCCACTGGGAAGCCCACTTGCCAGGTGGAATCAGGGCTCGGGTCTCCATCAGGGCCTTGAAGGCCTGACATCAACTCACAAGGCTCTCTTGGGGCCAGTCCTGGCGCCTATGGCACCAGGCTCATGCACCTTGAAGAACATGTGTGCAGGGAACTACTTTTTTCATTTGGGGACTTCAGCCAACATTGAAGCATCCACATAGCTTAGCTCCTAGGAACCAAGCTATGCGGTATATTGTTTTGGGTGTGGTGGCCTAGGGACTACTTTACCTGGACTACTTTGTTGAGGCTATTTAAACCACACCCGAACAGGAAAGCACGCTTCGCGTTACTTTGCAGTCTGCAACGTGTAGCTCACAGTGTCCTGTGATACCCACGAGCCTCAGAGAAGCAAACCTGCAAGGAGACAAAAGGAACATCGTTAGCAGCATCTTACCTGCAATCTCCATCTCATTATCCGCTCGCAGCTCCAGTGAACAGCTTCCTCTGGATCCGCATGCCACCCGGACCGAAAGACCTGAAAGAGGAAGGGAAAGGACAATATTAAAGAAGGCATATTAGACATTGCAAATCCACGAACTGTACAAGAAGCTTACCTGGGTGGTTGCCTCCCGGCCGGCATCGTTCCGGAATTCCACACACGCTGGGAAAAAACTGCGACCTGCAAGAAAGGAAGAAAACAGGTTACCAAAGGCAGGATAATGCAGTGTTGCACATAGCGCTTACTGACCGCATCGTAGCGCACATCACACGCCATCATTTACCGTCGAGGCCCAACTCAGCCAGTTCGCCACACTGAAGATCTGCACACCTAAGGGAGAAAATAAGCCATTATTCAAACAAAGAAGGGCATGCAAGAATAACAACGCTATACAAAAGCTGCAGTAAAACCTACCTGAGAGACACCAAACGGGCCCGCGCCAGTGAAGTAACTCGCCCACACAGACAACGCGCCCCTGCCAAGAATGAAGGATGGAGAGCACGCCTAATTCCACAACAAGGTGAGCAGAGGGCCCTGAGGGGTTGAAGTCACACGGGGTGGTGGGAGGATATTCACCTCAGTCGGCCAGTCTTGAACACATCCTCCTGTATTTTCAGGCAGAATCTTGGGAAAAATCTGGGAAGAGGATACCAGCAACCAACCCGGCTGAGTGGCATCCCCGTGGATACCAGGTGAGCGTAACAGATGTCTCTGGTCACCCCACACTATCAGAAACAAATGGCAACTCACAGGCAGCATGCAACGTCACTCAGTCAGCCACCTTCAAGAATGCCTTAAAACAAGCAAGAACCATTGTGTTCACTATACAATTAAACTTCCATGTACCGGCTCCCAGCTACCATTACTCACTTGTCCCTCTTCCTTGTCCCTGTATACTAAACTAAATAGGTGGGTCCACCTCTGGCACAGGTATCACAGCATGTACAATAAAAGTAGCAACTTAAGATGATTGGCAATGTTACTCACACAATGTGAGGACGGCACTCCTCCTGCACCAAAGGATGGATGAAAGGTGCGTCTGTCCCAACACTTGTCCTGTGTCTGTGCATGTCTAAAACAATGATGTGATATGATATGATATGATATGATATGATATGATATGATATGATATGATACGATATGGCATTTGTAACGTGCCTATACACAAGTGTTTCAAGGCGTGATGAGGCACGGGAGGGGGATCAGAGGGAAGACCGACAGCAATCTTACTAGGCCAGGTGCCAGTCAGATCGCACAAGTGCAAGGGAAGGGGGAAAAGGAAAGTGCGGGGTGGGGGGAACATGCAGTACATGTGATAATAAATAACAAGATAAATAAAAGAGCAGCCAGCTGGTGGCAAGTGCAAGGGTGAGTGCAGGCATAAGTGCTGGTGGGGGGACACTAAAGGATACAGAAAACAGTCCCCAGGTGCAGGGGTTGCCAAGGAGGCAGTGCAGGCGTGCAATTGGCAGAGCTTGGGCCCGAGAACAGAGGGTGGTGAGGTAACCAGTGCAGTATCAGCCAGGACTTCAGCAGGGGAGAGGGGGAGAGAAAGCAGAAGCAAAGAGGAAGGTTTTTAGGTGCTTCCAGAACCGAAGATGGTTCTCCTCAAGTTTCAGGGAGGCTGTTTCAGAGGGAGACCCCAGCCGAAGAGAGAGATCTTCCACCAACTCGTTGCTTGGAGAAGTGACTGACCCTGATGGAGTTGGAGGCGGATGAGCGAAGAGCTCGAGAGGGAAGATATTTAGGAAGAGAGAGTTGAAGGTATTGAGGCCCCAGACCCCAGAAGGCCTTGTGGACAACACAGAGTTTTAGTTTAACTTAATCCTCGCAGCCACTGGGAGCCAGTGCAGAGATTTCAGTCCTGGCGAGATACGATCCTGGGCTTGAGGCCAAGGACAAGTCTCGCAGTCCTGTTCTGGATGAGTTGCAGAGGGCAGAGAGTAGAAGCTGGAAGATTTAGGAAGAGGCTGTTGCAATAGTCCAGCCTAGAGAGCACCAGAGCTCTGGAGACAGTGAGCTTCTGGGGGAAGGAGAGGTCAGGGGAGAATACCTCTGAGGAGGTGCAGCTGGTAGTGTGGCTTCTTAGAGATGTCAGAGATGTGAGGAGAGAAAGAGAGTGTGGAGTCAAAGATGACACTGAGGTTTTTAGCCTTGCAGGGGGGAGCAGGAAGAGGGCCAAGAGAGATATGTAGGTATGTATCGTATGTATCGTAGGAGGTGACTGGCATAACGTGTCTCAGGGTGGATTGTACCCTCACTGTCAGATGCTCTGCAAGACGTACTCAGTGGCTGTGCCACATTGCTCTCCTTCGGTGCCTACAAGCAAGTTACCATGGATGGCACACAAGTAGATGCATGTTCCAGATAACACTTAAGTCAGCAAAGACACCTGGCAGTCATGTCGCAATTTCCTTGGCTTCTTCCAGTCACTGGCATGTATCACCCAGATGTGCAGTACTTATCCTAACATGTCAGGTGACATATCATTTCAACCCTTGCACCAGGCCCTGCATGCTACACACTCTGATGTACATGAATGGGAAGAGGAAGAGAGCAGAGTGGGTAAAGTGGCAATAACTGACAGCAGAATCTGATTTCAAAGAGTAGTAACATCACCATATCCAATGCAGTTTCCAAGGCTCTTCTCCAACCTGGGTGTGTGCCAAAATCCTATATAATCCCTTCTGTCTAACAACCTCCTACTCCTGAGATGTGTCCCACATGCAGTTGCACCAACCATCATTGTACCCAGAAAATGAGGCCACATGATTTGTACAGACATACACCTGCACTGTGACCCATTGCAAGTCTTCCACACCTTCAAACCACACAGCATCTTTCACAATGATGTCAGCCTGTAGTCAATAAGATTTCTCAATCACAAAGTCAGCATCTCTGTAGGCCCATGCAGCAACTGAAGCAAGGACAAGTGTAGACTACTCCTCTGCTGGTACATTAATGTCAGACCCAGCAGACAGGCCTACTTAGCACATGTGAGACTCCACACTCACTGTCACAGTTTCTGAAAGAGCATTTGACACCTGCCTCTACACACCTTCCACTCACCACTCAACCTGAGACAGTCTGAGCTGCATCCCCCTATTACCTCCCCTGGTTGTTATGGCACCACTCCATGGGCATACACTGGCGACTCACCCTCTACTCATGCATGTCTCTGATACCCTCAAAATATCCATTCCCCTATCAGGTAGACATCCTCCAAATCTCCCAGAAAGCAAAGTAGCCACTCATGAAAGATACACATGTCTATATGATGTAAGGTTAAACACCGCTCGCTATCAATATTTCTTCACATAAATGAAAACACAACAACAACATTACACATCACACATGAGAAAGACATTAAGGCCTTTGACATCCGCACCTCACAAGCAATGCACAGCATACTTCACACATCATCCACATGCATACTTGTCAACTGGATCATCCTCTTATGTGGATTGCGAGATTCAGGTGTGTTGAATGCAAATGCATCATGCAGTGGCTACTTGACATGACATATGTCAGGAAATGGCATCCAAGTCTGACATGACAGGAGTGTATATGAAATGCTGCACAAAAATTAACCATCTGCATCACCCTCACCAAAAACGTGTGCACAGGAATATCCTGAGGAGACTGACGTCAAGCAGCATATTGTGGACGTGTGACCAATAACACAAAGCACATGCATAGCTGATCAAGGAGACCTGTACTCAATCAATGATGTAGGACAACTCAAATCTTTAGTGGCAGTGGCCATCACCCAATTATCATCATATTGAATCTGACATGCTCAACCCTATATGTGCCACATCATGCCACATTTGGGATGCATATATCACCAGCCATGATAATGCAAGACAGTGCACAACATTTACCTAGGGATACTGCTGGTGCGCTGTGTATCCCTCTCCACTTCCACCTAACACTGGGTCTCCACATTGATGCTAGGGGAGTCAGTGTTCAGTGGAGGGAATGGTGTGTTGGTTTGTAATAGAGTACTCAGGGTGTTTCTCAGGAACTTTGGGCGCTGACTGAGGCAAGACATCTGAAGTGACTTTGAACATTTATTTGGACTAGCTAAAGGAGCCTCTTTGACAGATTACAGATTTACACTTCATTGTTGAATGGCATGTTCACCTGTATGTGGGAGACTGTAGCTATTCACATGGCCACATCAGTTTCCTTCACTGAGCATGTCTGCACATCCAGTCTCCCAACTCAAACTTGTGCCCAGTAGAATGGGCAGTTACTGCCCTCTAGAGCACTATGGATCTGTCATGAGGACACAATAAATACAGCCCACCTTGGAGAGGGAAGTAAAAGAGAAAACATCCATATTCCTTCCATGGGCTTCTGGATACCAGGCTGGATGAAGAGGGGCTGGTGGTGGTAACATAATAGAGGTGTGTGGGGTCATGGCCGATAGCATCACCTGCACCTGCTTGGTTCAGTTGGATCCACATCCTGTTGTGGAGCCAGCGAAGGTGCACTCGACTGTGCATGACCAAAGCCTGATCCTCATTAGCTACAGCCACTCGTAAGATGGGTTAGTCCATTAAGGTCCAATGATGACACCAAATGCATACTACTACGGACAACTACTTAACAGCATTTTGTCCTTGCACAGAACGATGATATGGCAACTAATGTCAGATTGTGTTGTTCTTTCTCTGTTTTTCTCTTCATGTGTTGTGTTTGTGGTTTTTGTTTTTTGTTTTGATATTTGTTTCCATTGATTGTGCCATGGTTTTCATGTGCAAATACTTTTTTTGTCTCAATATCATCATAGTTTGATGTGTTTATTGTTTGATATTATTGAATATTCTTATTGATGAGAACAGTCCTGAGGAAGAGCAGTTGCTCGAAACACGTGTCGGCTAGGCACACAAGGCTTACAAGCACAATTAGGCTTAAAATATCCCAGTTACATATGTACTACTTAATGATAGACTACATAATTCCTCAGTTTTAACAGCTGAGGGTTTGCATCAGTATGTATACACATTGTTAATGCTGTAACGTGTATCTTACATGCATGCTGTGGTTCCATTATAAACACCTATGCATTATATTATTTTGGAGTTCAAGTAATAATCATTTGTGCCAAACTTGAGTGAGGCATCTAGTGTGACAGTGTGCTTGCACTTTTGTCTACTGGCAATTGTGTGTGTTCATACACATGGGTTAGCCCTGCAGCAGGTCATTCGGAGCACAGCAATTAGGTGGTGGTTGCCGCACTACAGCAGGGATATAGTAGTACATCCTCCTCTACAGATAGTGGCTGTGCTGTCATATGAGGATGATCTGGTAATGAAGCTCAGCAGGCTGCTATAGTGCAGGCACAGACACAACACGAGGAGCAGGTGAAGGAGGCAATCATTGTCTTTCTACCAACGTGGGAGTGGGGTGGGTGCAGGGCTCCAAGCTCTTTATCTTAAGGAGAAGGGCAAAGGGAGAGCCAAAAGGGGAGTGACTGGGGGTGAAACAGGGGCAAGCGTCATAGGGTGGTTAACACCCAGGGGTGAATAGGTGTTGTTTATTCATGGTATTTTGCAAGGGAACCTTTGCCTTTACAGACCTCTGGGAGTTGTTGGCTGGGCCAGTGGTCAGGGGTGAATAGCAATGGACGGGGAGGTATGGACCCAGAAAGACGCAGATGGTGTGCTTTTGACTCATTGGTAGGGCATGTATGTGGCAGCTTGCTGAGATGGTGTCAGCCATGGTCGGTCAGGTGGGGGTGGGGTGGATGCCTAGGAGGTGGGTCCACTGACACAGGGAGTACCAAAGTTGTAGGATGTCAACCCAGAGGCAGAGGTTGCAGAAATATGAAGAGAAGGGAAGCTAATGGGAGCGGGTTAAGTGGGAGGTTTTGACATGGCATTGATGCTGGTGATGGCCTTGATAGGGGATTAGGTGGTGACAGAGGTTGTGGGTCCTGTGTTGATGGGGCATGGGGCCAGGAGGAGACACAGGGAGCAGTAGGCTTTAGTTTGGCAGAGGTACTGCATGGTGGAGGTTAATGAGGGACATGGTAAGGAGTTGTAGATTAATGTGTCAGAACTGTTCATGTATAGGGGGAAGTGTGCACTGTGGGGAGCAGGAGGGAGAGTGGGTGTATGGGCAAGGCTCCACCAACAAACGTGGCCACAGATAACAGGTAAAGTGGTCCGACCCTGCCAGTGGTGGTAGCAGAACATCAAAGGCGGAGTGTTGCTACACTATGGTTGGAGCCAGAGGCTGGGGCATCAGTTGGTATGCCCACACGCCATGTGAATCAGGGTAGTGTGTAGGCCACTACCCACCCAGGTAGCAGCAGAGATGCGTGTGGATACCACCCCCCTGCTGAGAGGTGGAGAAGATAGTCACTAGGGGTATGGAGTGTGTGCAGTGGTCCAGGGTGCTACAGCAGTCATGAGGGTGCATTGAAGGATGTATAGGAAGGGCATGATGATGACTTGAGGGTGGTACAGGGCATTGAAGAGGGTTACAAAATTGAGATGGGGTAAGCAGATGTAAGAGGCAGGGGTTGAGATGGGATTGGGGGAAGTGGAGAGAGGGAAAGGAAGGTTTACAGACACAATGGCTGGGCAACTGATGATTTTCCCCATTGAAGGATTAGGTGCATTGCAATGGTGACTGGAGGTGAGCATGACCAGCTGGAATGGTGCAGTGGGCCCAAGCATAAAGATGGCATTCAGGCGAGCCTTTTTTGTTGCACTTGATGGGGGCACATGTTATAGCCATTTTGCCAGGGGTTGGATTTCCAATATTTAGAATTGTGGGTGCGTAAGATGAACTCTTCCTGCTTGACATGAGTATGGAAGTGTATTTTGAACTTTATGGCAAGCATTTCAATGAGTTGGCAGTGTACTTTAATGTTTTGTGTCACACAGCGTTTGCCAATCCAAGAGACGCTTTCTCTGTATTGTTTGGGCAAGCTGAATTAGCCTGATTTCATAATTGAAGGCCATCAGGGATGTGGCTTTAGCAAGTGCGTGTGTTCCACAGGAGTTGTAATTTATTTGATGTACGTTTGTACTACCCGCTTGCGTGTGTCCAGTCTCTGTGCCCTTTAGCCTGCTAAGGGAATGGGTTGTTCCTTTGGATGAGGGCAGAAGACCTCCTGCTCCTCTACTGCTATGCCACAATGTGTGGCAATATTATGCAGGACACAACATGCCATGCCACAATGATTTTGCATACTGCAGGGGGTGAAAATAGTGATACACCACCTGAGTGGTCAAAGGAGCAGAAGCATGACTTAAGCACTCAAAATGTGCACTCCACTATACCCCTAGTGGCAATGTGTGCTGGTTGTAGCATGCCTCACCTGTCGTGGCTGGATTTCTGATAGGTATCAACAGAAATGGTGACAGCGAGTAGGCACTGTCGCCTGCAAAGGAGTAAATGTTTATTAATAACATGTTTTCTCATTTATTGTGTTTCTGTGTGTCATGCTTGTGGGTGAGTGATATGATAGGTTATTTATAACGCGCTTAATACCCAGAGGTTTCTAAGCACGGACCAGGGGATCAAACCTGTGGTGTTCCATGTCGTCTTGCTTCCAAGGCGAGCACGCTGTCTCTGAGCTATCCTCCCGAGATAGTCAGTATTTGTATTTTATTTATTTATAGCGCGCGCCAGGTCCAGAGCCATCAGTGATAGTTAACACTCACCTACAAGCCAGGTGTTGGCAAAGGTTCCCAATGCAAGGGCCTGGTATATGGGGGAATGACACAAGGTGCAGTTAGCATGCGTGCATCTTGGATACTTGGCATTCAAATGCATGATGTGTCCCTTGGCATCACAGATCACCGGCACATTTATAGAATGCCAATGTTTCCATTACAATATATGTGCTTATTGTCTGGCGGGAGGAGGTGTTGTAGTACTACATGGGTGCAGTCAATGGCTCCCAGGACCCGGGGAAAGTGTGCAACTGAATGACATTCCCGGCACACTCTTTGCCTTGCCTGCAGCGTGCATGGCATGTGAATGTGCCTGTTCACATGTGCTAGGATGCAACACAGGACCTGGTTGGAGGCAGCTTGATTGTGTGGGCTGTGATATACCCCCAACAATGTCTGTGATATGTTGGAATGATCCAGTGGCCAGGAAGTGTAAGGCTAATAGAACGTTGACCAGAGATGTCACAGCCTGTGAGCACATGGTGGGTGATACCAGGTCATTTGCCACTCCCTGACCAGCCCAGGTCTAGGATGACATGGGTAGGGAAACAGTATCTTCCATGCATCTCCTCATCTGGCATCCCAAATATTGTTGTGGATGGATGATTCTGGCCCTCCTCCTGCTCCTCTCTTCCTTCATGGACTAATATCAGTGCTAGCAATGAAGGATCCCGCCTTGTGGTAATTGATTGTTAATTTTGATTGCATTGCGCTTTTTTTAGGTGGGGTTTCATAATGTTTTTGTGCTTTGCAATAGGTGACGGGTTCGCAGTAGGATCATTCTCCTTTTCAGTCAACGCAACAGTGCTGTTGTCTCTGTGAATAGGGTTTACTTAGCGCTTGATGAGACGTTTTTGTAGTTTTCACAGTGCCTCCCCCCACACATATGTTATCCCTCATTTTCCTCATTTATCGAGTATATTTGCGTGTTCCGCCCCCCTTTTCCTACTTTGCGCTGCTCCTTCCTTCACTCTGAGTTCTATCCCATACAATGTGCTCGTACGGGGCGCTAAGTGGTGAGGGGAAGCACAAAGTACTATCAGTAAATCGTTAAATGAGTTTTAGCATGGCACAAAGTCACTGTACGCCGCGCTAAACATTTTAAAAAGTTTTCAAGATGTTGAACAAATATAGATCCAAGTGTATTAGGTGTGAGATGAGTAGTAGCCAGTTCAAGCTGAAACTGTGCCCAAACATTGGGCTCACATTTAATCATGCCATGGATTGAAGCAAGCATGACCTTCATTTTTGCTACAGTGTCAATCCTGCACTGATGGATAAAGATTTGCAGAATGTAAATAAGACTCCAGATTAGAAGATTTCTTTTTACATTTCCATCTGTGATCATCTACATTCTTTTTTGGTCATTAATGACATATTAAAACTCTAAGCTTTGATTAGCACTGCTAGATTCATAAAACCATGTGTCAGATTCTCAAAACTTTTTTGGGCACAAGTGATGAATTGCGCAGGTCACCTTTAAGAATACGGTGTCCTCCATATTTCTACAATGAAAGCAAATGGAAAAGGTTCTTTCTCAGCCCTCTTTTCATTTGTGCTACTTTTTGAGAATCACCTAATTTATTTAGGAAAGAAAATACACGTGCAGGCTAAAGAGACATCAGTGGGGCTATTTCTCTTGTACATGTAGGCAAGTTCCAGTTCTACTGGCAAATAAAACATCTGCTCTTTTAATGCTGATGCACTGAGACACAGTTCAGAAACAATTGAAATAACTCTCCATGACTGGTAGCATGGGGGACAAGCAGAGAGGGCTGATTTCTTATTTTGTTAATTTTATTTTACAAATAAATACAGAAAGAAAACATATCAATGCCCATGTGTATCTATGTGAAAGGAAAATCAAAAAAATAGAAAACAGGATAACTTAATTATAAATAAATGATGAAAGTTACCAAATTGATCTAACGTCAGTTGTACAACAATATTTCTTTAAAAAGAGGTCATTACAGCTCTGTACATCATTGATCACAGCTAAGGAATGCTTGATGAGTTGGGAGAATGATGAAGGGAAGTTGAAAACAATAAATTAGCACATCAGACCAAATACCTAAAACAGCATGTCAGCTGAAAGAGACGAAAGACACAGTGGGCCTCATTACAAGTCTGGCGGTAACCCTGCTGGTGCTGCCGGTAGGTTGCCGCTGGACTTGCAATATTTACCAGCGCTTGGCTCACTGGAATCACCGGGGGATTACGACCCCAGCATCCGTGAAGCTCTGCGGGTGGGTGCCGTTCCGCCCTAAAGGTCTGATCCTGGTGGGTGGGACGGCACATGCCCGCAGACTCGGAGTGTGCTGGTCCGGTAATAATGGTGCTGTAGGCTTACCAGCACTGTTGTGACCGGACCGGCACACTTGTAATGAGGCCCAGTTTCTTGAAGATAATGAGAAAATATCACATTAAAAAATATATAGTATTGAAGAGGGGATCGAGTGTGATTCCTCGTTTATGTAATTAAGAAATTGAGCAGGTTCACTGGAGACCAAATGAAGAAATCTAAATCTAAAATTGTGCCAGTGAACCATAAGACTATGAATTCAGAATCTGAAAAATGGAAACTGCCTCGGAATAATCATCGACCCCTATAGTTGAGATAGTACTATGCCATAGTGTTAACAAAATGTAACTACTAAACATCGCAAAAGTTACAACACATATTGAAGTGGATATTTTCAGATTGAAATGTCTAGGCATTTATTTCTGAGCAAAGGTAAATCTGGTAAAGATATACATTTTCATGTGGTACACCACTTGGAACCATTTGGATATACTGCAGTTCTGAATGTTGCTGCAAATTCCTCCTCTGGCAAGAAAGGTAAAACTCAAACGATCTCTCTTTACATTGGTCATTCCCTTAAACATAGGTGGATTTGGCTTAACAGGCAAGCAACATTATCATGTCTCATATACTTCACAGTAGGCAACATACTGGTTCAAAGTGGGATAGAATGGTCAACCTGTATTGGGGGAAAGAGGAATAATTCCCACCAATGACTGCTAAATAGCAACTTACTGCAAACTATGCAAAAAAACATGAAACCTTCTTAACAATCATGTCAATTAAATCTATCATGGAAAGAGAGGGGGCAGGGTAGGTTCGTTAACATAAATGTAGCCTTTTCTGACAAGGCTTGTGTATGAAAAAACTAGTAGATATAAACTCAAAACATACGATATTTAGTTTAAGAAGGGTATTTGGAGCTTTAATCAAGCTTGGAATGAGAATTAAATGATATCCTTCACTTACTAGAGAAAGCATATCATTTAACATCAAGTGGTCTGAGGAATCTCTTGATCTTGATGAAATTGGTGAAACGTGTATGAAGCCAAAGAAAATCAATGAATGTAACCAATTTGTTGGGATCTCGTGAGACTTCCGCGGCAACCTACGAGAGCTGGAAAAGCATGCTGCAGGAGATTTATGGCGCGAATGACATGGAGCAAGCAGTGGCGTAACACAAAATATGGGGTCCCCCTTGCGAGCCATGCTGAGGGGTTCCCCCCAACTCAGCAATAAATCACGGGTCGCGCCACACTCTGGGCTGGCCTAGATCATCACGCTTGCGCAATACGCACAAATGTGCTGTTGAATTGGTATGCCACACACTGCACTAAGAGAAATATCGAAATATGTGTTTTAATGCAATATACATCACACTTCTGAGAAAAATGTGCTAAAAAGCCAGTGTGTTTGCAATGGTTTTGTAGGGTAACACCAATCCAATACATGCAAGTCACCAACAGTGCACAGGAACATTAATGCTTTGCTATTAAAAATGCCATGCCACAATGAAAACATGTCCAACTGGCTGCACAATGTAGACCAGTATAATAACATTACAGTAAAGCATGCCAGGCCACATTTAGACATAGCTAGACTGGTTGCACCAAAATGCCAGTCGAAGCAATAACACTTATCACAAAGGGAACATACATTCAAGCCTGTATGTCTGTGGCCTCTAACAACACGGCTCTTTAAAATCTGTAAGTAGCTGGTCAATCCTGTTGCGGTCTTTACCTGTCCTGTTCCTTCCCAGGCCCTCTTTATGGCTCTGTTCTCTCACTTCTCCGCTAAAACTCAGGACATCCAGTCCCCCCATCTCCTCTTCCTCTCCCTCTTCCTTTCTTGGACCCCCATTGGCCAGCTCTACTTCTCTTCCTCCTTTCTCCTCTTTCTATCTGACAATACCTGATGAGGTTTCTAGACAAGTCAGATCTTTGAAAGTGTTGTCCAAAACAGGTGCTCCCCTGCTCCTCTAGAACCACCAAGCACCATATTGGCACCCTCGCTTCAGCCTTGGCTGATTTCTGTAATCACTCTTTCACCACTGGAATGTTCCCCTCTCCCCTTAAGTACTCTCTTGTGCATCCACTCCTCAAGAAGCCGTCTGCCTTTCCTGCCTGCCTGGAAAACTATCATGCAATATCCATCACCCCTTTCCTGGGCAAACTGTTGGAATAAAACTGGCCATCTTCCAGCTTACTCTCTACACTGAATCTGTTGGTTGTCTCCATGACTGATGTCTGGCTTCAGAGCTGCCACAAGCATGGAAACTGTTCTCCTGAACACCTGTGAAGATCAGTGAAGATCTGCTCTCTAACCTTGATTACAGCATTCCTTCTGTCCTCATCCTTCTTGATATTTCCTCTGCTTTCGACACGGTCAAACTCGCCATCCTGACAAATCGACTCCATGGGAACCTGGGCATCACGGATCAGGCCCTTGAGTGGCTGACCTCCTTCCTCTTGGATTGCCCCTACCAGGTGCACCTTGGTCCTTTTCTCTCCACCACATCTCACTATACCTGTGGCGTTCCCCAGGGCTCCGTCCTCTCACCCTGGTTTTCCAACCTCTTCTTGGCCCCTTTGGCCCACCTGATCTCTACCTTCTCCTCTTATGCAGATGACACTCAGCTTTCCTGCCAGCTCCCCTGAGAGTCCTCTCCTCTCGCTCTCCTTTCTGACTGTCTATCCGTGATTCAGGATTGGTGCGCATCCACCGATCTCTCCCTTAATGCCAGTAAGATGGAGATCCTTCTCATTGGTACCCCTGCCCCTGCTTTCCCTCTCGCACTCTCTCTGCCCACCTTGGGCCTTCTTTTTCGCCTTCCTGCGAGGCAAAAATCTTGGTTGTCATCTTTGACTCCACTATCTCTTTCTCTCCTCACATCGCGGACATCGCCAAGAAGTCCCACTACCAGCTGCTCCTCCTCAAAGGAACTCTTCCATTTCTCACTTTCCCCCAGACATTCACTGTCTCCAGAGCCCTGGTTCTCTCTAGACTGGACTACTTCAACAGCCTCTTTCTAAACCTGCCTTCATCTAACCTCTGCCCTCTGCAACTAATCCAGAACAGGACTGGGTGACTTATTCTTGGCCGCAAGCCAAGGGATCATATCTCTCCAGCCCTGAAATCCCTCCATTGGCTCCCGGTTGCTGCAAGGATCAAGTTCATGACCCTTTGCATTGTCCACAAAGCTTTCTGGACCTGGGCCCACACTACATCTATTGCTCTCTTCCAAAATACCTTCCTTCTCAAGCCCTTCACTCAGCTACCTCCAACTCTCTAATGGTTAGACACTTCCCCAGGCAGAGAGTAGGGGGGGTGGGGGTAGATATCTCTCCTATGCAGGTTCCTCCCCCTATAAAGGCCTCCCGGCCCCTTTCAAACTTGAGCCGGACCACCTGAAGATCCGGAAGCAACACAAAACTGTCCTCCTCTCCTCTGCTTTCTCTATCTCCCTCCCCTGCTGGCCTACCTGACCTGCCTGTCTGCTGTACCTACTGGTTGCTGGGCTACCCTCAGAGTCTCACTATGTCCAGACTCTTTCTTGATCAGTCACCCCTGCACTGCATCTGGGCCTACCATGCACTTAGAGGCTGTAACTGTAGCCCCACAGTCCCTTGTTCTCCTTGCACTACCCAGAGCTGCACTGCCTTGGTTGCACTTACTCAGAGAATTGCTGCCCTGTTTTTCCCTCCCCTCTCCCTTGCACTTCCCCCCTCCCTTTCCCTTGGCACTTCTCGTTCTCACACCTGTACAATCTTAATGACACAAGGCCTAGTAAGATTGTTTGTCTTGTCCTCCCTCTATTTTCCCTCCCGTGCCTTGTCGCGCCTAGAAACACTTGTGTACAGGCGCGTTATAAATGACTTATATCATATCATTTTATCACAGATTCCAAGAAAAATATACAATGCCCCAGTAAGACACAACTAGTCTGGCAGCACTGAAATGCCAGTCTAGCCAGGTAATTACCCTTAGCAGGACTGCTTTATCAGAAATGCCCAGTTATAAAAAAATAAAAGTCATACCAAACTGAGGAATGACTAGACTGGCTGCACCAAAATGCCTCTCTAGCCACTAATACCACATATCATGCCTGCATAGACTGGACATGGACAACCATTATGATTTGTCACACAATCCCGCCCCCCCCCCCCCACAAACATCAACTCTCCTTCCCACCCTTACCCCAACCTCCAAAATTAGCTCCTTGGCCCAGAATTACCTCCCCGTCCCTCTTCCTTGTCCCAGAGCTTACATATGAGGCTCCTTCACTCTTAGGTAAGTACTGGGATGAGGAAGAGTGGGACTACAAGTAATGAAGATTACAGGTAGCTAAATCAGGCATTACCTCCATGTACCTTGTGGGATGTATTTACCCATGCATCCGAGCCCTACCTCAAAACTGTGCAGTACTGACATGGAAAACCTCTTGATGGCCAGAGCTTCCCAGAAAATGCACAGGGAAATGCATGAAGAATAGGCTGCCACCCATTTTTGCCGATGTTATGGGCACAGAAGGAAACTGCCTAAAACCACCATTGGACTACCCACACAGTAGTCTGAAACCATTGGGAATGGCAATGCTGATTGCCAAATGCAACCTAGAATTGTTGGGAATTCATGTTCTTAAATCCCAAAAATGGGTGCAGTACCAGTACTCACCACTATCCAAAAGCCGGCAGTTTAAAACCACCCTGTGTTTCTCTGAAGGCAGGCTCAAACTGTCTATTTTAAACATTGCAACACATCTAAAAACTCACTGGACACCAGCAGACATTTGGTAGAATGGAGTGTTGTGTGCCTACAAAATCTGGGAAATGAAGAGCCCAAAACAATGCTTATAACAAAACTGCTATGGAGTCAGCAGTTTAAGTTGCACTGGATTTAAAGACACTAAAATCGAAAATGTTTAGATTAAATGAGTGAGCTATGTTTGGTGTCACATGCCTTTGTAACTGTTTAAATGTCATAGTTTTAAACTTAGAATCAGCCTTCTAGCTGCATATGTAAAAATGTTTAGTTTTATTTGAATGCAGGAACTGGGGAACAAAAAGTGACATTTTATCTGAAACTTGGCTTAAGGAACTGAATTCTGCCTGGCAACTACCCCCATCAGGAGTGAAACTTGAGTCACCACTGTGTTCCCAAGCCAACCTTCCTTTTGCTGCCCACACTAAGGATATGCCATCTATCTGATAATTGAATTACCTGTGCTCTGCAGGAGAGTGAACAAAGCCCTCTTCACTCAGGCAAAGGTTTTTATTACCGCAGTCGTAAAATGTAGCTTCCTCTTGGCAGGAGCTGGGAGGGGCACTGCCTGTGAGAGCAAGCTGGCTTGGCAGAACTGGAAAAAAACCAGAAATTCAACCTTGTGCTGAGGGTAAACCACACCCCTTTGGAGCCAGAACATAACTTTAAAAAGATGAATAACTCATAGAGCGGACATGTGAACATTTTATAAATGATACCATAATTCTTGTGATTTTTCTGCCCACATTTTAAGAGGTTTTTCGACCCGGTGGCATGTTCAGGGGGGTTTTAGCGGAAAAGTGGATATTACTCTAAATGTATGCATGTTAAAAATCTGAAACTTCATCAGTTAATGTCCCTACTCCCTGCACACATGTATGTAAAGTTGGGTCCATGTCAGAAATTGAAAAATCAGTTAAAAAGTCCATTATGTGCCATCTCTGAATGCAAGCTCCTAGAAAGAGCAGATTTGGACAGAGACATGGCTAAATTCAGCCACACCATGTATATGTAATTTCAAGCAACTGTGTAACTGTGAAATATGTCTTTTATTATCAAATATAGAATATGTGCAATCTGACAGAGGAGTGTCCTATCTGCAAGCCATAAAATGACATCACGCTGACACACACTTCCTTCCCCAATCAAATGATAAATGGAAGTTTGACCAATTAGAAGCTGAGAGAGAGGTAGGGTCAGTGATGCTAGAACACACCCACATTCTAAACACATAAAAGCAGACAGACAGGACAGATAGGGACTTTTCAATTCCATCTGCAGCGGGACGCTCTGCCGGAAAAATCCATACTTTACCTCCATCAAACCTCCAGAGAGCCAAACTAGAGACTTCAATCTATCCAGAACTAGAGACCGGACCAGAGGGAGAAAGCAGTGCTGTACCCAGAGAGAAAGCAGTGCTGTGCCCAGAGAGAGACCCGAGCCCAGTCCAAAACCCTGACCAGATCCATGGCGAGGCCCATTTCACTCAAGAATATAGTGTGAGTACCTAGAAAACTGTGCAGAACCAATCTCCTAGTTAAAATAATATAATTCAATCCATTTTTAACCTAAGTAGAACTGCAGCTTAGCAATTGTGTTATCCTGCCATCATTTTTAAAGCTGAAAAAGTGTGCGTTTAAAATTTCAAATCTGAAAAAACGACCTTCACAAAATTGCTCATATCTCCGCAACCGTTTGTGCTAGAGACTTGCAGTAACTTTCATTTTGAAGCTGAGATCCTAGGCTTTCCTAGGACCCCAAAACGATAGAGATAGTCCTTGTGGTTCCTCTGTAATAGCGCTCGGCGCATCCGTGAATTTTACCGCGATTTGCAAATTTCTTCACATGTGAAAACTGCTGCTGCTTGCCTTCCATTTGCCAGAAATTCGTGTAACCTGCTAACTATCCCTGCATCATTGCTAGTGTGAGCCTGGACTAACATTAACTAGATACCACTCACCCTGAACCTCTGAAGGGGAATTAAAAGCAATCCAGCATATTTCTCATCCATTGCCAGCACATATCAAAGCAATTTGGGCCTGTGTTTTTAAACTTCTGTTGTCTAAGCTTGCTGGGGTGAACTGATTTACATTGATTCCATTTCTGAGAACTGTGTGTTTTCCTTCCATTTCCTTGCCTTGCATCAAGGGGGGGGAGGGGATTGCCAGAGAAAAGTGATTACATTGTTTGGTTGAAATCATATTTAGTATTTTCTGTACTGCATTCATTGAATATTGCATCCACCTGAGCTTACATAAAGCATCCTCTACCACATTATACTTTTGTTCCTATTTACCAGTGTGCTACCTTATCCATTTCATGTCAACTCATTAGTGATTATAAAGAAGTGTGCTAGTGCCAGATTCTCCATTGTTAATCTTTATCATATCAGATTAAGGGTGATATTCAATTATTAATTTATTTTAAAGTGGGATATATATACCTATTGTTTAAATTATCAAATAAACCTTTTAACTTGCCAAACAGAACTACTTCTTGGCTCAGTGGGGTCAGGGGGATTCCAAGAGAGGGGTGTTATATAGGGGTAGTCATCCAGAACGCATGAACTGGACCTAAAGATATATCAATAAGGGTTTTCATTCAGTATTCTAGACTAGGCGTTAACTTAGCTGTAGTGCTGAATTGAATCCTCTTACAAATTGGGGGCTCGAGCCGAGACGTTGGGTTAGATTTACCACTTGTGCAGCTTAATACAGTGTGCTAACTGACGGGATACATACATCCGGTCGGATCACCACGCTGCATTACGCTGTGAAGCATTCCTCAAAAGGGACACACCAAGAAAAGTTCTGTTCTGCAAAAATAAAATACTAACTTCTGTAAGTCAGGACAGAGACCAATCTCTAGAATGACGACCTTGGTAGATATGAAAATAGCCAGAGAGCACCTCTTGCATAAGCTATTTGTGAGAGGTGAATGGACCGAACAGGGCCAGGATGCTTGGTTGCAGGCCATTACACAACAGGTCACTGAAACAGGGTCAGATATATATAGAGATCAGGGTCCCTTACATGTGGCCCTGAGTGAACTATATATGGCTCCTTAAGCCAAAGAGGAACACAATAAGATTGCCAGGATAGCGGCATACCTGTACCTATATATGGGAGACATGCAGGATAGATGTGCTGAAAGCCAAAATCTGGCAAATAGGCAACAGATGGTGTTAGAGAAGGTCCAATCTGACCTGGTCTCTTCTGAGCAGAGGCTGCAGAGGAGCCAGGAGTCAGAAAATGACAGCAGACTGTACATCACTAAAATAAAGGAGGATATGGATGTGCTGCAAAAGGAAAAGTCAGAACAGGATACCAGATTTCTGGCCTTGCAGGAGGAATACCAAGAAGGTTTGGACTCCCTACTGCAAAACCAGAAAAAGCTGGAGCAACAACTGGACTTCAACAGGGTATGTGCTGAGCAGGTAGTCACCCTGCAAGGCCACCTAGATAGAGTGAAGGCGGAGAGCAACAAACTAATTCTGAAAGACCTGGATACCCAGGCAGAGTTTGATCAGGAGCGCCAGAATGCTGGTGCCTTCCAAAGGCAAAGGGACGACCTGGCGGCACAGATACAGGCTCTTAGTCAGGAAAGGGATACCTTAGGCCAGGAAGTCTGCCATTTAAAAAGAAAAATGGAAGAAAATCACCTGGCCCACCAGGGACTGGGTGACCTCCAAAAAGAACACCAGAACTTGCTAGAGCACACCAGGAGGGTGGAGGATGCTCTAGCAAGAAAGGAGCAGGCCAATAGGGACACAGCTCAGGAGGTAACCCTCCTGCAGCAAAGACTGGCCCAGTTCTCCAGGACCAACCAGGAAGCACAGAGGGAAAATGAGGCCCTCTGTCAACACAATGATAGGCTCCAACAACAGGTAGCGATGCAGGAGAGACTGATAGAGTCGAGTAAGGCCTTAACAGAGGAACTGAAAGCACAAATGCAGGCTCTTGCATTGCAACAGGGAGCAGGGGCGGATAGAGATGAGGTCCGCTGGGAAAGAGAGACTCCTGACCATAACCGCAGGAGCCCTAACACCAGGGGCCTTCATCTCCCCCAGTCCCTGGACTCTACCACCCCCATGTCCCCTGGCGCACATGAGCACAGGGCCACAGGGATGGCAGATTACTATCCAGCTAAGAGTATGGGGCTCATAGGCCAGTACCACTCAGGAATGGAGGGGTGGGCATCCGGGTATGGGCACCCAAGTACAGTACAGTTCAATGGGGAACCCCAGGAGAGTAGGCCCATTAAGGGCATCCTGAAAACCTCTGCCCAGTTAGGTCAGTGGAGGGGGTACCCATCAAATCCTGGCAGCAAGGAGGAAACTGAAGACTCCTCTGAACTGCGCAGGACACAGGAGACCAGGTCCCCACATTCTGCCAGCCATTCCCAGGCTCGCAGAATCCGGGAAAACCTGGAAGAACAGACGGGAACCTCTGGGAGCAGTGCCTCTGAGTCCGAGGAAGAATGGACAAGGGTTACCCGAACCAAAAAGGCCAATAAGGCAAAAAGGGCCTTGCTTAAGGACCCCTTAAAGCAGATTAAGGCGATCAGGAGCGTCATCACGCCTTACCATAAGAACGCTAAGTATTCTGTTTGGGAGCACTTAGAGTTGTTTGAACAAATGATGGAGACTTTCCAATTGAAGGACAGCCAAAGCTGTATTCAATATGTAAAGTGGACCTTCTCCCCGGAATACTCCAGTTTCTTTGCGGGGCTGGAGGACCAAAATCATTTAAGATGGTCCACCTATAAGGCGGCCATCTTGAAACATTTTTCTGTTCACAGAAATCCTCAAGAGGCTCGCAAGGCAGCCTACAATTTGCAATGTGGGGAGGATCAGGCCCCACAAGAATTTGTGCAGGAGTTAAAGCGTGCTTTTGCACAGACCACAAGAAGGGTGCGCACGGATAGCAGGGAATTTATAAATACGTTTTTCCATGCCTTGCCCAAATATATCATGACCCAGCTCGTGAGGGATTTTCACGAGAAAAGATCTTTAGACTGGGTCATTGAACAGGCTACCCGGATCTATGAGGTGCAGAAACCGATAGATAGCAAAAGTAATGCCCAGAAAAACCCCAAAGCCAACAGCACCCCTGCTGCTGCCAAGGTGGCAGAGGTAAAGGTCACCCCCGTTTTGGATTTGGAGATGGGGGGGCCTAAAAACCTACCTGCACCTAATAATGCTAGGCCCAGAAGGTCCTCGGGCCAGTCACAGACCGGGAGCCAAGGAGGCAGCCCCACAAATGGGGTCCCTCGCTCTCCGGATTATGTAAGTCCCCGTTACAAGGGGAATCGACCCATCCTGGGTTATGTGTGGACTCCTCCAGCCCAAGGGGGGGGATCCAGCCAAGCACGTAACCCAGGGAACTTCCCTCCAAACTTCCCACAGGAGGGCAGAAATTTACCAAACCCTGGGCAGAACTTTTTCCCCAGATATCCACCCGACTTTCAGCCCCAAAACCATCCATCCTTCTTTCCCCAATTCCCTGAGCCCAGACCACTGAATCCGGGAGAGGGGAGGCCAAGGGTGGAGGGGTACCCAAATCTTCCCAACCCGGGGTATCACCAGAGGAGGGACAGCTACCCTTCCTGGGATCAGCCCAGGGGAGAAAACAGGGCCCCGTATCAGCCTGAGCGGGTTTCCCAGTTAGAGCGCCAGGTTCAAAACATGGCGCGGGACCTGGGTCACATACTGAGGGCTCAGCAGAACCCTCAGATGGGCGTGCCGGCGCAGAACGCTCCCAACTCTGGACCTGGTGCTCCAGAACAATGACGGGGGCAGCACCCCGATAACACACCGGTTCCCAGGGAGGAAGCACAAAGGGAAGGGGGGTGTAAAGCCTTGGAGGAAGCTTCCTTCCTCACTTGTAAACAGCCCCTGGAAACCCAGGAACCGGAAACAAAATCTCTTGCCCCTGAAAGTCTGCCTCCTAAGGAGCAGAGGGGGGGTAGGAGAAACAAAAGACCCAAACAGACTCAGTTTGAGGAGGAGGTACAGATCTTCCAATTTGAGGGAGAGGGATCCTCAGAGGATCCTGGGAAAAGGATCTTCTCCTTCAGAGAGGGGGGAACGCCTCCCAAAGAAAAATGGGTCCCTAGGGATGCAAATCCAGACTGGGGAGATGTGGAGACTGAGCTACCGCCGCCCACCATCTCATCCCAGAACCAACAGCAAGAAAATCCCCTGGTTCAAACCCATCCTGGTGACTGCCTCCAAAAAGGGGGGGGCGGCCCGGAACCGGAGCCAGGGGAACCCACAATGGCTCTGATCTCCAGTTGCCAACTTTTTCTTTCAGATTCCCAAGGCTCTCCACAGAATTCTGCCCAAAATTCTTCTCTCGCGATGTCCAAAACCAGAAAGTTAGCCCACCAGTTGTCCAAAAATGTACATTATCTGTGCCCCCTTGAGGAGAAGGAGGGAAGATATTATGCCCCGGTACAAGTACAGGGGCAGGGTACAATCTCGGCACTGGTGGACACTGGATCTCAAGCTACCCTTCTGTCCAGAAGGGCCTTTGATGAACTGAATGCAGGAAGGGGAGAGGATTACCAAATTCCTCTCACCTCTCTTCCTGGACAACTGCAGAACTTTGACGGGAAGGAAATTCCCGTTGAGGGGACTGCAGACTTGGACATTAAGATCGGGCGACACAAGTTGAAACACCCGGTCATAGTTGTGACCCCAGAGGGCACCCCTTGTTTACTAGGGAATGACCTCCTGAGAAGGTTGTCACCCCTAATAGATTGTGTAAACGAGGTCCTCTGGACCCAGACTAGCCGACCAATAAAATTAAAACAGAGTGTCAACCATGTTAGTTTAAACGGCACCTGCCACATGGTTGAACAAAAATCTGACCAAGTAGAATTTCACTTCCAGAATAGCCAAATTCCAGACGTGACAGTAATAGCAGTAGGACAACAGACTGGTGATGGGGGGTCCTCTCTATTTCTGAAAATCAACCTTCCTTCCAGTCTAAAGTGGTACTCCACGCTGGAAGGAAACACTCTGAGATTCTATACTAATCCACAATCAGAAACTCCCACTCCTCTAGTCCAGAAAGATGTGAAATCAGCTCAGAGCCTGGCTGATATTCAGCAAATTGGAGAGCAGTTGTTCATCCCTGTTCAGTTAAATGATGGGAAGGACTCTGTTCTCGCTCGAGTGTGTGTGAACAACGGTAAGAGCTTCATCAGTGAAGCCATGTTTCGCCAACTCCCAAAAGATCCAGCCATTCCCACCTTCAAACTGATAGACAAATGGGAAATGGACCTGGAAGCACCTAATTCCAAACATCTCCTGCCAAGCAGGTGTATGCTCAAAATCTCCATTGGCAACAAGAGCATAGTCCACAATTGTTGGGTCGTGCGAGACGTCCCTGCCGCCTTTTACTTAGGCAGTGACATTCTCAATCGCTTTGCCATTAGTTTGGACCTAATAAACTTCAAAGCTTGGTCCCGATTAGCGGATAATCCCATGGGCTTTGATGATCCAGAAAAAGCATTTAGGTCAGCTCAATTGCTACCTTATGCAGTTGAAATTCAGGTAAAAGAGGAAGTCACCATCCCAGAAAGGACTCGACAATTCTCCCTGGAAGTGAAAGTTAAAAGGGGACAAGAGTTGAAAAACCCTGATGCTTACATACATCTAAATGCTTCTCTCCAACAGCAAGGGTTGGGGGTAAACCCAACTCCATTAGTCAACCTAGAACATGACACCATTCCAATAGAGGTGGATAACAGCGACTTAAAGAGTGTTACTCTAGCCGCAGGCACCATTATTGGAATGGCGGTTGATGACCGACATTTTTCCATGGATTTAGGTAACGAACTGTTAGGACCAATCCCCAAGGACTGTTTTGACAGTGACAGTGATGACAATACAACACCAGACAGGATTTTTACCCGGCATGGGGGGAACTTCCTGGTGTACACTTCCTGCCCCTATGGTAAGGAAGATGTGACTTGTGACTTCAGGAGGGATGAGGTGATTTTCCAGGTACATGAGGGCTGCCTTTCCCACCTGAAGCCTCCGGTCCAAATCAGCACTCTGACCAGGGACTTCTCCACCCAGTTGGAGGAGGCCGCTGAGATAGCCAAACCAGAAGTCTTTCCAGGCTTCAGGCAGATGGTGGAAGAGAGAGTCAACCTAGCTGATGCCTGTGTGACTCTGGAACAAAGGCAAAAGTTGAAACAAGTTTTCTTGGATTTCCAAGATCTCTTTGCGGTAGACTCATATGACTGTGGTCGCACCGACATCCACACCACAACAATCCCCACGGACCCTGGCATGACTCCTGTGTTTGTGAAGCAATATCGCTTGCCTCTCGCATCAATGGAGTCCCTTACCGAAATAATTAAGAACCTTGAGTCCCGGGGAATAATCCGTCCCGTCCACAGCACCTTCAATAATCCGGTGCTGGGAATATTGAAGCCAAACGGCCAGTGGAGACTCTGCGCCGACCTCAGGGAGCTCAACAAACGGGTCCATACTTCCCGATGGCCCCTGCCCTACATTGACCAAGGGCTGGCCCAGATCCAGGGGTCACAGGTATTCACAGCAATAGACCTGACCAATGGATACTGGACTGTGCCTGTCAGTAGGGAGGACCAATACAAACTGGCTTTTACCTTTGGGGGCCAGCAATACACATGGACCCGGACTCCCTTTGGATACCTCAACTCCGGTAATGAGTTCAATATTTTCCTACATAAGGCCATGCCCGACCTGGGTGCGAGGGGTAACCTGGCTTATGTAGATGATGTCCTCATCAAAAGCTCAACTGTTGAGGAACACATAGCGGAGATCCGTTATGTTCTGACACAGTTGAGGGCCGCCGGAGCAAAACTTTCCTTTCAGAAAGCACAGTGGTGTAGAACCCGTGTTAATTTCTTGGGGCATGAGATTACTCCTCAGGGTCTCTGTCCCCAGGAAAAGAAAGTGGAAGCACTTCAGAAACTGAAAGACCCCACAACTCTGCGAGAACTAAGGAGCCTCCTTGGACTGACTAATTACAGCAGAAAGTTCATTGAGGGCTACGCAGAGATCACCAGACCCCTGATTCATCTCCTAAAGGGGGGGGGTCAAGTGGGAATGGGGTCCAGAACAATCCGAGGCAGTAAGACAACTCAAGAGAAGCCTCTCACAAGCGCCTTGCCTAGCTTACCCTGTCAGAAACAAGGAGTTCTTCCTGGAGACGGGGTTCTCTAATACTTGCTTGACGGCAGTATTATACCAAAAGCATGACAAGGTCAATAAAGTAATCTCATATGCGAGCAAAACTTTATCCTCTGTGGAGGAGAAATTCAACGATTGTGAGAAGGCACTCCTGGCAACGGTGTGGGCATTGAAGAATTACCGCCCGTTTATCCAGGGGGAGCACATCATAGTGGAGACTCCACACCAGCCTCTGCAATATCTCCAAAGTGACAGAATCCGGGCCGGAAATGTGAGTAATTCCCGAATTACTTCCTGGATTCTGTCAATGCAAGGCTTTCCTGTGGAGGTCCGATATGGCCAAAACAAGAAGAGTCCCCTCGCGCAAGGTCTGGCTGACTTGCATGATTGTGCCAGAGAAAACTGTCTCGAGGACGAAAGTCTAAAAATAAAGGACAACATGGAGGCATACCTTAATTCCCCACACAAAGTCTTTGAAGAAGACAAGTGTGAGGGAATGCCCACTGTCTATGTGGATGGATGCTCTTACCATGTTGACAACGACGGGGAGAAAGAACTGGTGGCTGGCGTAGGGAATGCCTGGGTGAATGAGTCCCCAGAACCCTCCGCTGGATACAAAATTGGTCCCCGAAGTAGTCAGGTGGCAGAATTGATGGCTGTGCATCAGGCCATCCTCACTGCTGTCCAGCATCAACTCCGCGAACTGGTCATAATCACAGATTCGGATTATGTACGGAACGGGTTCGTGGAGCACCTGGTTAATTGGAAAACCAGAGGCATGTTATGTGCTAACAACAAACCCTTGAAACATGGGAAGTTGATCCAAAACATTGATGATCTGGTCACATCGAATGGGATGAACATCTATTGGAAAAAGATCAAGGGTCATTCCAAAGTAGAGGGACCAGACAAAACTGGAAATGACTTAGCTGATCAGCTGGCCAAAACCGGAGCCATCCAAGGGGATCTAATTGAGATTGAGTCCCTGTTGGGGGAAATCCAGGTCACTGCCATCACTAGGTCCCAGACAAATGCTCACAACGACCTTTCAATTGCACAATGGAGTAAGGAGACCCCTGATGCTGATTTGATTACTGCTCAGAAGGGGGATCCAATAATTGGTAAATTTTACCAGCACCTTGAGGACCCTGAGAACTTTCCCCTGACGGATACCGATTACATTGGGAAAGAGGACCTAAGAGTGTTGATGAAATGTCCAAAAATGTTCCGGATCCGAGACGGTTTGCTGGTAAGGAAATCCAAAGCTGGCCACGATCAGTGGGTGGTTCCTACCTCATTCCGAAGCCTGATGTTAAGTCACGCCCATGATGCGGCCACCGCCGGTCATAGGGGGTTTCACACAACACTGGAAATCTTAAGAGAGGTTGCATACTGGCCACACATGGGCCAGGACCTCAACCAATATTTGAAGGGTTGTCTTGTGTGTGCACAATTTCAGCCGACATCCCTCACACACCGGGCACCTTTACAAAAGCGGGGGATGACACTGCCATGGTCAGATTTACAAATCGACTTTGTAGGCCCTGTGATTCGCTCGGCTAGGGGGAATAAGTACATGTTGACTGTGACATGCTTGTTTACCAAGTGGGTGGAATGTCTCCCAGCCCCAAATTGCAAGGCAGAAACTGCAGCTGCCTTGATGATTAACCACATCTTTTCCCGTTTTGGTCTACCTCAAAGGATTGAGTCAGACAGAGGTAGCCACTTCACCAGTGAAGTAATGACAAAGATGTGGGAGATACTGGGGGTCAAGAGAAAGCTGCATATTGCTTATAGACCAGCTTCTTCTGGGGCAGTAGAGAGATATAACCGGACAATTGTGAGCATATTAAAGAAGTTTGTGGCAGATTCTGGGCCAAGTTGGGATATCCGATTACCTCTGGTCCTAATGGCCATCAGATCTACCCCTTCATCTGCAACCAAAATGTCACCATTTGAGTTGATGACTGGACGCAAGATGGTGCTTCCTCAGCATTTGCTCTACAGGACCCAAGAGCAGACACTGATAAATGCCTCCACTACTCATGAGTATGTAGAGAATTTAAGGAAACACCTCCAACATGCTTTTGCTTATGCTCAGCGGAATCTAGAAAGATCGGCTGATAGCATGAAGACCCATTATGACCTGAAAACTTCCAGGAAGGAATATCAGGTGGGAGACCGGGTCTATCTATACAACTTCCAAAGGAACCAGGCCAAGCAGCGCAAATTTTTGCCTACATGGAAGGGACCCTTTGAGATCATCGACAAGATCTCCCCTGTGGCCTACAAAATCCACATCCCCAAAGGTCCTTTGGCAGCGGGGGAAGACAAGTGGGTCCACATAAACCAGTTGAAGTGTTGCCATCCCAGGCACGCTCTGCAACAACTGGAGGAATCCTCTGGAATCCTAGCGGGTACTGTATCAGACTAATTCAGTTCCAATCATAAAACACACCACATCTAGTCTCTAACATACTGTGATTTGTATGAAACTGTCTCTTAGTCATACTGTTTTTATTAAAATAAGAATGTAATGTTTTGTTATGATAAAATGCATATGCTGCCCCACTATCTCAACAGTGGTGGAAAAAAAAAAAAAAAAAACGTCTATGAGTAGGTATTGCCGCTTTTGCTTTATCATCCTAGGAGAGATGAAACCATGAAGAATGACCAAGAAGGACGATCCGGAGACCGGGAACGAAGATCCAATGGGCCCAGTGGACCGCCCAATACTCCCATCAGGACCGGCGAGGAGAACCGATCGATCCGACCGGATGGAGGAAAAGATGCTGAACTGTGCCATTTATCGGAAGAAGAGGAGAACTACATCCCAGATCTTGCGGGTCCCATTAGTGAAGGATCAGATGGCCACCGCAAGAAGGGGGGCTTGTGGGATGTATTTACCCATGCATCCGAGCCCTACCTCAAAACTGTGCAGTACTGACATGGAAAACCTCTTGATGGCCAGAGCTTCCCAGAAAATGCACAGGGAAATGCATGAAGAATAGGCTGCCACCCATTTTTGCCGATGTTATGGGCACAGAAGGAAACTGCCTAAAACCACCATTGGACTACCCACACAGTAGTCTGAAACCATTGGGAATGGCAATGCTGATTGCCAAATGCAACCTAGAATTGTTGGGAATTCATGTTCTTAAATCCCAAAAATGGGTGCAGTACCAGTACTCACCACTATCCAAAAGCCGGCAGTTTAAAACCACCCTGTGTTTCTCTGAAGGCAGGCTCAAACTGTCTATTTTAAACATTGCAACACATCTAAAAACTCACTGGACACCAGCAGACATTTGGTAGAATGGAGTGTTGTGTGCCTACAAAATCTGGGAAATGAAGAGCCCAAAACAATGCTTATAACAAAACTGCTATGGAGTCAGCAGTTTAAGTTGCACTGGATTTAAAGACACTAAAATCGAAAAATGTTTAGATTAAATGAGTGAGCTATGTTTGGTGTCACATGCCTTTGTAACTGTTTAAATGTCATAGTTTTAAACTTAGAATCAGCCTTCTAGCTGCATATGTAAAAATGTTTAGTTTTATTTGAATGCAGGAACTGGGGAACAAAAAGTGACATTTTATCTGAAACTTGGCTTAAGGAACTGAATTCTGCCTGGCAACTACCCCCATCAGGAGTGAAACTTGAGTCACCACTGTGTTCCCAAGCCAACCTTCCTTTTGCTGCCCACACTAAGGATATGCCATCTATCTGATAATTGAATTACCTGTGCTCTGCAGGAGAGTGAACAAAGCCCTCTTCACTCAGGCAAAGGTTTTTATTACCGCAGTCGTAAAATGTAGCTTCCTCTTGGCAGGAGCTGGGAGGGGCACTGCCTGTGAGAGCAAGCTGGCTTGGCAGAACTGGAAAAAAACCAGAAATTCAACCTTGTGCTGAGGGTAAACCACACCCCTTTGGAGCCAGAACATAACTTTAAAAAGATGAATAACTCATAGAGCGGACATGTGAAAATTTTATAAATGATACCATAATTCTTGTGATTTTTCTGCCCACATTTTAAGAGGTTTTTCGACCCGGTGGCATGTTCAGGGGGGTTTTAGCGGAAAAGTGGATATTACTCTAAATGTATGCATGTTAAAAATCTGAAACTTCATCAGTTAATGTCCCTACTCCCTGCACACATGTATGTAAAGTTGGGTCCATGTCAGAAATTGAAAAATCAGTTAAAAAGTCCATTATGTGCCATCTCTGAATGCAAGCTCCTAGAAAGAGCAGATTTGGACAGAGACATGGCTAAATTCAGCCACACCATGTATATGTAATTTCAAGCAACTGTGTAACTGTGAAATATGTCTTTTATTATCAAATATAGAATATGTGCAATCTGACAGAGGAGTGTCCTATCTGCAAGCCATAAAATGACATCACGCTGACACACACTTCCTTCCCCAATCAAATGATAAATGGAAGTTTGACCAATTAGAAGCTGAGAGAGAGGTAGGGTCAGTGATGCTAGAACACACCCACATTCTAAACACATAAAAGCAGACAGACAGGACAGATAGGGACTTTTCAATTCCATCTGCAGCGGGACGCTCTGCCGGAAAAATCCATACTTTACCTCCATCAAACCTCCAGAGAGCCAAACTAGAGACTTCAATCTATCCAGAACTAGAGACCAGACCAGAGGGAGAAAGCAGTGCTGTACCCAGAGAGAAAGCAGTGCTGTGCCCAGAGAGAGACCCGAGCCCAGTCCAAAACCCTGACCAGATCCATGGCGAGGCCCATTTCACTCAAGAATATAGTGTGAGTACCTAGAAAACTGTGCAGAACCAATCTCCTAGTTAAAATAATATAATTCAATCCATTTTTAACCTAAGTAGAACTGCAGCTTAGCAATTGTGTTATCCTGCCATCATTTTTAAAGCTGAAAAAGTGTGCGTTTAAAATTTCAAATCTGAAAAACGACCTTCACAAAATCGCTCATATCTCCGCAACCGTTTGTGCTAGAGACTTGCAGTAACTTTCATTTTGAAGCTGAGATCCTAGGCTTTCCTAGGACCCCAAAACGATAGAGATAGTCCTTGTGGTTCCTCTGTAATAGCGCTCGGCGCATCCGTGAATTTTACCGCGATTTGCAAATTTCTTCACATGTGAAAACTGCTGCTGCTTGCCTTCCATTTGCCAGAAATTCGTGTAACCTGCTAACTATCCCTGCATCATTGCTAGTGTGAGCCTGGACTAACATTAACTAGATACCACTCACCCTGAACCTCTGAAGGGGAATTAAAAGCAATCCAGCATATTTCTCATCCATTGCCAGCACATATCAAAGCAATTTGGGCCTGTGTTTTTAAACTTCTGTTGTCTAAGCTTGCTGGGGTGAACTGATTTACATTGATTCCATTTCTGAGAACTGTGTGTTTTCCTTCCATTTCCTTGCCTTGCATCAAGGGGGGGAGGGGATTGCCAGAGAAAAGTGATTACATTGTTTGGTTGAAATCATATTGAGTATTTTCTGTACTGCATTCATTGAATATTGCATCCACCTGAGCTTACATAAAGCATCCTCTACCACATTATACTTTTGTTCCTATTTACCAGTGTGCTACCTTATCCATTTCATGTCAACTCATTAGTGATTATAAAGAAGTGTGCTAGTGCCAGATTCTCCATTGTTAATCTTTATCATATCAGATTAAGGGTGATATTCAATTATTAATTTATTATAAAGTGGGATATATATACCTATTGTTTAAATTATCAAATAAACCTTTTAACTTGCCAAACAGAACTACTTCTTGGCTCAGTGGGGTCAGGGGGATTCCAAGAGAGGGGTGTTATATAGGGGTAGTCATCCAGAACGCATGAACTGGACCTAAAGATATATCAATAAGGGTTTTCATTCAGTATTCTAGACTAGGCGTTAACTTAGCTGTAGTGCTGAATTGAATCCTCTTACAACCTCTACCTCATCCCGGTACTTGTGTATGAAACAGATTGCCTCATACACAAGTAGTGGGACGAGGAAGAATAGGGCTAGGAGTAATGAAGATTACCAATAAGTAATCAAGGCATTAAAGACAAGTAGTAGTGCAACATTGAGTTGACTGGGATTCAGCACCTCCCCACCCCCGTAATGTTGGGCTATGTTGACTCGACCTGGCTGACCATCAGAGCAGTTGCCGGACAGAACAGGACAAAGATGTTAAACGGCACCTGGGGTTTGCTGTTAAAAAGAGCCCAGCAATTACTAACATAAAGCATTTCATTGTTAGTACCTTCATTCAAATGCCACATTTTTTAGCCAATTGAAATCGTGATGTGGGTTTAGTACTTGCATGCCAGGGGAAGGATTGGAAGGGTAGAGAGGGACCAGGAGACCACTCAATTCTCGCAGCAGTCCATAAGTGGGAGCTTAAAGGAGAGAGTTAACTGCTTGTAACATTGTAGCTGCACTAGAATAGTCTCATTAAAATGCACAAAGAAATTGGATGCCCCCACATAAATAAGTTTGCCCCTCCCTCACTGCCCGTGAAGTTAGCGCCTCTCCCAACATTTGAAGGGTTAGCCCCCTGGAAATGTAGGTTTTGTTGCACCCCTGAACACAAGCACACACACCATTCCCCATATACACACATGCACACCCAGCCATCCATACATTTAAGTGTGCATGCTTTCACCATGCAGGTACACCCAGGCAGCCACCTGTACATTTAAGTGTGCACCGTTTCACCATACAGGCACACACACCCAGGCACCCACCCATACATTTAAGTGTGCACCCCCTTTCACCATACACTCACACACGCACCCGTCATGGAGTTAAAGGGGGCCCTATTACTTCAAAAAGAAATTGTTTCTTTTTGAAGTCACGTTGACTTCATAAAGAAATTATTTCCTTTAAGGACTGAACCATAACGGAAATAATTTCTTCATGAATACAGAGTGACTTCAAAAAGATACTGGGGGTCATTATGACCCTGGCAGTAGCCGTGCTGGTAAATACCGGCACAGCTGCCGCCGGAGTCATGAATTTTCCGGTGCCCTGGAATGGTCAATTACTGGTGCATTGCAGCCCCGGCGGAACTGGTAATTGCCCATTCCCAGGCGCCCGAAAATATTACTCCCCATACCCTTTTGAGTCCCATTGGACTCAATGAGAATTGGGAGGCCGGATGCACCGGCACCATTCATGAATCCATCGAGTTCTGCCTGCCGGAGCCGTTCCGCCCGCCAGGTCAGACCTAGCGGGCTGAAAGGCACCCGCTCGCAGAACTCGTAGTTTTCCGGTCCAGAAACAATGGTACCGGCAAGCTTACCGGTACTGTTGTTTCCGGACTGGCAAATTCATGAGGCCCACTGTTTCTTTTTGAAGTCATAGGGCTTCCCCACCCCATGATATGGAGGCCTCTAGCCTAGGGTCTTCCATTGCCTGGGGTTGGGGGATCCGTCGGACTTCAAAAAGAATGTTTCTTTTTGTAGTCACTCTTCCTTCATAAAGACATTATTTCTGTTACAGAAATAATTTCTTTATGAATGCAAAGTGAAATCAAAAAGAAAAGAAAATAATTATTTTGTGAAAAAAAAATGCATTTTTTTTCTCCAAGTGGGGCCCCCTCGCAGGACATGTGCTGGTGAGGCCCCCTGCACCGCGGGGGCTGCAGGGGTCCCCGTTACGCCAGTGGGAGCAAGTCACGCTCCCGGCACTTCTCTTATGGGAGCAATTAAGAGACTTAAGAGGACTTCATTGTTTGCACGACCCTACTTTATGCAGTTCCTGCACTTATAAATATTGTGTTTCTACTGCTAATATTACTGCAGCATTAAAGTTGCTAACTCCAGCTGGTTTATCCCCTCCTTATTGACTACATATTTGGCGATGAGGATCGGGACTTGAACCTGAGAAGCATCATGCAAGGAGCAACGTCGCCCCCCCCTTTTCTACAGACACCAGGTAGGCCTACAATTCCATGGCCACAATGGCATCCCCAGTTCACTACTTATCTGGAAGCACTAGGAGGTGCGGGGTACACAGCGGCAAGGTGCAGAGCAATGTTATATAATGCGCTGGGGGTGGAAGGCCATAGAGTGTTTGCAGGCCTTACGCCCGAGGTAGGGGCAGATGAAAATGACGATGTATATGAAGAAGCTGTCAGGAGAAAAATTAAGCTCTTTGCCAGCAAAGAAAATACGGTGCTGCACAGGATACCGATCTACAATCACAGACAAGAAGCGTCTGAACCTGTGGACGACTACGTGACCAAGCTGCGTGAACTAGCTGCACTGTGCAACTTTGCTTTTTTTTTTTTAAAGTGCTCACTCAGCCCGGGGGCATCGAGGTGGTGTTACAGAAATATGTCTCTTAGTTGCGTATTTATAACGCACTTAATACCCAGAGGTTTCTAAGCGTGGACGCGGGGCACGAACCTGTGTTGCTTTGTGTCGTCTTGTTTCCAAGGCGAGCATGTTGTCGCTGAGCTATCCTCCTTTGGAAACAATGCAGAAGGATTCATCTGCGACATGTTGACAGTCCACACCAATAGCAGAAAAGTGCAGGACAAATTTATTTTGGAGAAGGAACTATAACTGGAAAAGTCCATTGAGATTGCGAGAGCGGTGAAAGAAACGGCACGGCAATGGAAAGAGTACGCAGGGAGCTCCGGCCGAGCAGAAGTCCAAGCAATCACCTTTAGGAATAAGAAGGAGAAACAAGTGACTAACGCAAGAGAAGGGACGTGGGGAAAGAAAGAACCACTGAAGTGTCACAGGTGCACCAGCACCAAGCACTTGGCCAAGGACAGGGAATGTCCGACAAGAGACTAAGGAATGCTCGGTGTGCAAGAAAATTTTACATTTTTCATTGGTATGCAGGTGGCATAATAGAAAAGTTATGAACATTAACGCAGAACACAATGCAGAGAGAGACTCTTCATCGGAAGAAGAAGGAAGACCCACAGTGTTAATGGTGTACAGTCCATGAGCTAGGAGGGAAAAGCCCCACTGTGCAATCAGAGTGAATGGCATGGAGATGAGAGTCATGGCAGATTCAGGCTCCGATTTGACCATACTGCCCCTACGCACATAGAAAGAGATGATGGGCACCGAAACGGTTGAGGTTCTCAGCACAAGCCACAAGCCCACAGTATTTGGAGGTGTGTCAGTTGACCTATTAGGATACATCAAAGGGAAGGTGGAGTTCAAGAGGAGAGAGACCACCACGAAAATATACTTCACTCAGGAAAGGCCAGCAGTACTAGGATGGGACGACCAAGCCAAGCTCAAGATCAAATTGGATCCCAGCACGGATGATCAAGTGTTAACAGTCTATACAAGAGGAGTGTCGGTTGTTAAAGAGGACTTCCCCAAGCTGTTTTCGGAAGGGCCAAGGAAATAAAGAACTTTGTACGCAAGATAATACTTAAAGCAAATGCAGTCCCTGTGAAGCATAAAGTATAGCCGGTGCCAGCAACAGCCAGAGACATAATCAGAACCAAACTCAACAAAATGGTGAAGGAGGGCACCATTGAGGAGGTAGAAGTCTTAGAGTGGTTGAGCCCCATCGTCCTTATCAAAAAACAAAACTCTCAAGACTTGAGGGTGTGCATTGACCTTCGCAGCCTTAACTTGGAGGTAATTTCAGATAGCTACCCCCTTTCTAGCATAAATTAACTCATCCTCATGATGAAGGAAGCCAGAGTGTTCTCCAAACTTGATATGAGGGATGCATATCATCAAATTCACCTACACAAAGAATCCAAGCCACTCACAGCATTTATCACCCCGTTGGGCACGTACCAGTTCACTAAGATGCCTTTCGGTTTGTCGTCCGCAGCTTTGGCGTTTCAGCGCATGATGGGCTTATTACTACGTGACATAGGAAACGTGTCCTACTTCCAGGACGATATACTGGTCTATGCCGAGGAAGGACAACCGCATGACGTCACTCTCAAGAGAGTTCTCACCAAATTACAGGACGCCAGAGTCAAGTTGAGATATGAAAAGTGTGTCCTAAGGGCACAGGAGGTTGAATATTTATGGTACAAGATTTCTTCCCGGGGTATAAGCCCCAAACAAAACCTGGTGCAAGCCATTGTCAAGGCTCCGGAGCCAACCAACAAGGAACAAGTGAGGTCATTTCTGGCACTCACAGAATATTGTGCCAAATTCATCCCCAAATTCTCAGAAATTACGACACCGATGAGAAACCTACTAAAAAAGGCACAGAGTTCACATGGCAGGAGGCACAGTAGGAGGCTGTAGAGAATATAAAAAGACAGATAGTGGAAGCACCATGCCTACAGCCGTTCAATCCAGCATGGGAAACAGTCATCAACAAGGATGCCAGTGCATGCGAGCTGGCCGCCGTACTCACCCAAAAGAAAGGGGACACTGAACACATTGTGGCATTCACCTCTAAAGCCCTTCCACGGCTGAGAAGAATTACTCCACAGGGGAGAACGAGATGCTAGCCTACGCATGGGCTGGTGAACATTTCAGGATATATGTATGGGGCACAAAGTTCAAACTGGTCACTGACCGCAAGCCCCTCATTCATATGCTCAGTCCAGGTGGGACAAATCGTCCACACCCCGGTTGGCACGCATTGCGGCCAAACTGCAGGAATGCACATTTGAAGTTACACACATAGCCGGATGGACTAATGCCCAGGAGGACTGCATGTCAATGTTACCTGAGGACAACGAGAAGTACACCACATTCCTACAAGACGAATGCATTGTAGCGTCAATCCAAGACCTCAGGGGCCCAGACATCCTAGAATTAAGTGAAGGACATTGGAATGAGGACGACAGTAAAGACCCCACTATGGTGAGACATAGAGAGTGGATTAGGAACGGATGACCAGAAGAAAGGGCCATACCAGAAGGCATGAGGTCGTATTGGAAGGACTGATCATTAAGGGAGATGAAGAGATACCACCAGTGGGAATGAGAAAAGTCGTTCTGTGCAGGACCCACTCAGGGCATTTAGGAAACACCATGACGCGGTGAAGGGTGAGAGAGGCATACTGGTGGACTGCCATGGACCAGGAAATACGCACCACGATTGAGAGATGCCATGCGTGTCTCAATAGTGACACATGCTTGAAGAGCAAACAAGCCCTGATGATTCCCACAGAGATCTCAGAAGTGGGATTGGATTTCATAGGACCATTGGAGGCGATGTGTCCCGAGCATTGGTATAGCATAGTACTGGTGGACTACCTGTCGAAATGGGTAGAAGAATAATTTGTCTCCAACATTACCATGGCCACTGTCATAGAAGTCATCACATCCATTTTTCAGAGGGAAGGTCTCCCCAAAGATTTAGTCATGGACAATGGAGTACAGCTCGTGTCAAGGGAAATTGAGTCATTCCTGCACAAACATAACATAAAATAGTTGAAGGTCGTGCTGTACCACCCCCAAGAGAATGGACTAGTGGAGATAGCGAACAGTTCATCAAAGGAGCCATCCAGTTAGCAACTGCTTCAGGTATGGATCCCCTCAAAACAGTCAAGGAGGTTGTTGCAGCCCACATATTAATTCCCAACGGCATCACCCAAATTTCGCCGTTTCGAATGCTGAGGGGGAGGAGAGTAGCATCCACACTGGTGCCACCATGGTTAACCAGAGTAAGAGAAGATGATGAAGTAGATATGGCTGAAGTAGTGATGAGGCTGGAAAACAGCAAAGCACACATGAAGAGATGGAGTGATGAGAGAAGAACAACTCAAGGTTGTGAAGTCAAGGAAGGCAATTGGATCAAAATATGACTACCGAGCAAGGAGCAAATGACAGGTTCGAAGTTCGGTCAACCAATAAAAGTAATTTACAGAGGAACTAATCATGTTCGCAGAGAGGATGGCCGCACATGGAACATTGACCGGGTAGCAATGTTTGAGAAGCATCGTGAAGCAAAAAGAACCCAAGAAGAACTCACCCCTTGTAAAAGCCCCGACAGAGATGCTACTAGAGAGCGAGAACTAGAAGTCCCATGAGACAAATCATGGAGGGAGAGACAGAAAGAGAGGCGTCAGAAACATCCCATGAATTGAGTCAAGCACAGGACACAGGTGGTAGGAAGGAAGATCGTCCAAGAAGGGAGCACAGAAGACTGGTGAAGTATGATGACTTTGTAACGTAATAAACTTTGCTGTGTTATAAAAGGGAGGTGTGTTGGGATCTCGCAAGACCCGCTGCTGGCAGTCTCTCAAGACTTCCGCGGCAACCCACGAGAGCCGGAAAGGCACACTGGAGGAGATTTATGGCCCTAATGACACGGAGCAAGTCGGGCTCCCGGCGCTCCTCTTATGGGAGAAATTAAGAAACTTAAGAGGACTTCATTGTTTGCACTACCCTACACCATATACTTTAAGCAGTTCCTGGACTTATAAAGCAACAGTTATATTGTGTTTCTACTGCTAATGTTACTGCAGCATTAAAGTTGCTAACTCCAGCTGGCTTATCCCCGCCTTATTTACTACACAATTATACTCATAAAAGTAAACAAGGAACAATCTTGACGACTTATCAACTGTGATAAACTACAAAACTGTCAGTACCAAGAAAAAGGTTAGCTGAAGCTACTACATGCTTACAAAACATATTTCAGATTTAGACATGTTATATTCAATAAAACATTGGGCCTCATTCCGAGTACGGCGCTAACCAATGGCGCTATTAACGCCTTGGTTGACGCCGTACCCGGACCGGCAGCGCCTTGGTGGATGGCAGAATTACCGCCCCATTCCAAGGTTGGCGGGGCGGTAATTCCCCATTCACCAAGGCTCTTCCCCATTCCCAAATGAGCCCCCATAGGGCTCAATGGGAATGGGGAAGGTGCAAATAACGGTGACCGTTCATTACGGTCACCGTTATTGGCTTGGAGGCCCCTTTGCGCCCTCGACTTTAACACCTGCTCAAAGCAGGCGTTAAGGGCGAGGGCGCAAAGGGAACTCGGAGTATGGCGGTAAGGGATCACCGCCACCGGTCTCGTTACCGGTGGCCGCTATCCCTTACCACCATACTCGGAATGAGGCCCATTCTCTTCAAACAATACTGGACAGGCACAGGGGAATGTGCCTAATTTCTGCACATTTAATAGCCACCCCGTTTGGGAATTCAGGATTACCTTTTTTAAATGTGCGGAACCACCCTCTGATATGCACAAATGAATATGTCAAGCAGCAACCTTCCTGCTCCTCCAATATAACTGACGCCACTACACCAGACCTTGGACTAGCCACACTTCACATAAACAAACAGAAAATCAATACTAAGTCCTCACCCAGCAAATACAGATGCTGAAGAACACAGAGAGTGAACCACCCACATAGTCCATAAAACCATCAAAAACCAAACTACACACCAAGATACCAGATTATCTTTCAGCTACGACCTATGGGCACTATCTAACCGGTGCACACGAACAAACCCACCATAACCCACACCACCCACTTACACTAACACAAAACAGTACCACACACCTGCTCAACATCCGCACTAACACATGCAAAACATGTTTCTGAATCGATTCCTCCCTATCCCCACTAAGCTCTTCACCCTACTCTCTTGAAGAGACACGCAAGCACCTGAAGACTGTCCCTGGGTGGTAGGGGTGCACAGTATATATCAGCATAATATAACATAACATATATGAATGGTTCTGCTCCAAGCTAAGTAAAGTCTTCATTAACCAATTCCAATCAACAAAACAAGCCCTATTGATTGTGATCAAATTTAAACAGTCGAAACAAAGCTGGCACACCAACACTCCATCTAAATAAAAGGAAGAAATAAATCAAACATATACAAAAGATCATGCAATCATCTGGATACTAAACAGATCATTATTTCATCCAACACCCACTCAATGTCAATGACCCATAAAATGGCATGCCAAATCAAAGAAGGATACAATAAAAAAAAATTGAACGGAGTATGCAAACTTTCAGAACACTCCAAATTAAAAAAGTGCAATCATAAATTACCAAACTAACTAATTAATCCTTTATAACACGCTTAATAGCCGACACTAGTCTCTAAATGCAGGACTGAGATTCAACGCAGTGTTGCCTTGCTTTCAAAGCAAATGCGTTGCCCCTGAGCAATCCTCCCAGCTGGAATTATTAATGCAAGTTGCAAACTCACCCTACTCCAGTTCAGATAGTCGAGTCATGAGCCAGTGGCAGAAAACAATGTTTCACACAATTCCGTTGCTGTCAGTAATTTGATAAAAACCTGCACATTTTACAGTGGTCCGTACCTACATAAAAGAATCGAAAATATTCCACAAACAAACATGAAAACATGTCTCACATAACAGAATATATGGAGTAATAAACAATCACATAGTGCACAATGGGTTCTGCAATTCCCTAATAGAAACTTCATTGATTAATATGCAATAGAAATCCTTCAAAACAAGAAAATAATTAGCCTAAAACTCATTTCTAGGCAATACTTCTACAACAGAACAAAATCATGGATTCCGTTGACACAACCCAAAATCATTACATACATGTCACTATTACTCATGCAACCAAAACAACACTAGCTGTTTAAATGTGATTTTTCAAAATGTCATTATACCAATGCAACATTACTCACTTGCCCAAAATCCACTTATTATTTCTCAACTTTTCAAAATCTGTTAGAAAGCCTGCTTAAAAACTGTCACCTCAATCTAAAAAAATAAAACACACTTGACATAGTTACACATTACTACATTAACAAACCCAATTTAATAAATCATAAATGTTAATCACATTTCTTTTACGTAAGTATTTATAACCACACAAAAGTAGCAAATCAAGCATGTGCTCTGGAGTCCACATACCAAATGACCAATGGGGCACAATAAATTACTTTCACTTTCGTTTACGTATACTCCAAGAACAATCCACCCACTCATCCAGTCATAAAAACAACATTATCAAAATAGGAAACATCACCTACTTTAATTGTCTACATAATTAACCAATACAATATATGTGTACATGATCAAATGTCTGATAACTCCTGGTATGTAATATAAACTGTATGCACTTGGATAATTCACGAAATTATCCGCACACCAATATGCTGAATCATAACAATGGCGCTTCATTACAAGCGTGTTGGGCCGGAAATAAGGGTGCCAGTAGCAGCGTACCGGTACCCTTTTCGGACCGCCAGACTACAAGTATGCCTGCAGGGGCTGTTGATCCCGGCAGGTCTGACCCCTGACATGATTTTCAAAGCGGCATCTGCACCGTTAGCAAGTTAGCACGGGTGCTTCCTATGGGACACCATGGGAATGACATCCCGGGCTGCCAGGACTTGTAATGTCTCGGTGGCATTGGGATATCAGGCAGCAGAACAGTGTTAAGAGTTTTGCAGCAAGCCGCAGATAATACAAGCATGTTACCACCAAACTCGTAATCATTTGACAAAGAACTACAAATGAAAACAAAACAATACCCAAAAGATTTTAATAAAATACTCACATAATTGAACACTAGCAGGTGAAATGTCAACATTATACTCACAATGTAGATGGTACTTCCTAAAAAATAGGAGGAAATCAGCTGGGTGAAAACATGTTTAGGGAAAAGAGAGAAGGTTATAATCCATACAAAACTTAAAATCTAAAGTTTACACCTATCATCAAACACTAAACATACATACATAAAAAAACTATCACTAACACTAAACAGCTTTTAATTAAAACAATATTTAAATCAACATTGTGGGAACCTTAACTCACAATCAAAAGTGTCAATTAAAATATAAGATATGCACATGCATATATCTGACAATGTCCACAAACAACAACACAACATGCATAGCAAATATATAAAGCATCCTAAATGTCCACAAAATAAACCATTTAAATAAATATGAATCATGAAATTAAATAAAATGGTATTTTATTTATATCGCGCCTGTACCCAAGTGTTTTATGCACACTTTATGTGAAATTATCTCAAAAATACACCCACAATAGCATCTTTTATTAAATGACCGCAAAGCATACATCCACAATTAATTAAATGCATACTCAAAAATAACACACAGTCTTACTAAAATCTTCAGATCATATTTCCCACTGAACAAAATACATTTGCAAGCATAGGACAGAAAGCTAGTGCTGTACCAAACTGCGGCTTAAAGTACGAATTTTGGTTTATTGTAGCTGACAAAAGATATTTGGCTTTCAGTGGCTAGCTGGTGAATTATATTATTGTACGGGCATAAATGGGTTAATATGCATTTTACAGCAGACTTGGAGAAAAATCGGATGTTAAGTCACACAATTAGCAATCAGTTGTATACAATAACACGTGAAAAAATCTGAAAGATGGGAGCCACCAAGTAGGCATAAGAGCATTTTCCAAAACATTTTCATGATGCCTTCACTACAGTATATGCCAAAATACAATCATGTTCATGCTGGTTGTGCCAATACATGTAAATATAGGCTTGACTGATATATGTCATTATTACCATATACGAACATACTCCTTTTGGATTTGCCATGCTACAGTAAAAGAAAACATGTCCAGACTGACTGCACCACCGTAGGACAGAATGGCCAAATAAGAACACTCATCATGTTGGCTTTACCCTTGATGACCGTAAATAATGCCCTCCCACAGGAAGAAAACATGTCCAGCCTGGCCGCACCAATGTAGGCCAGTTTAGCTACAAAAGAGCACTTATCATATTTGCTATACCCTTGATGACCATAAATAATGCCAAGCCACAGTAATAAAAACATGTCCAGACTGGATGAACCAATAGTAGGACAGTCTGGACGCATACAAACACTCATAATACTGCCCTTACCCTTGATGCCCAGTAGAAAATGCCATGCTACAAACAGTAAGAAAATATGTTAAGACTAGCTGCACCAATGCAACCAGTAAATAATGCATTCGGATAGTCATAAAATATATCCAGACTGACTGCATGTATGCCAATCTAGACATTTAATAACCCTATTCATGTTTTCTTTACTCTTGATGCCCAGAAGAAAATTCCATGCCACTGTAAGAAAATACATTGGGACAGGCTGAGCCAATGTAGGCATTTAGGGTAATGTAAAATCTGCTCCTGTTGCTTTACCCTTGATGCAAGTAGAAAATGACATGACACAGTAAGATAATATGTCCAGACTGTCTGCACCAATGTAGGTCAGTCTAGCCACATAACAAAACGTATAAGGTTTGCTGCCTTGATGCTCATTACAAAAAGCAATGGCACAGTGAGAAAATATATCCAGACTTGCTGCTCCAGTGTAGGCCAGTTCTGCTGTGTTATAACACTCATTGTGTTGCTTTACTCTTGATGCTGGTAAAAAATGTCCTGCCAAAATAGGAAAACATGCCCAGACTGCCTACCACTTCAGAAATGTAACCCCATCCAAATCAGTCATGCTTCCCCACACACACACAAGCATTCATACAGTATCCATAAGCATTCCCCCATACACCCATACAACTTTCATGCTCTCTTTCTCCCATACAACCATACAATTTACTCTCTCTCATTCACCAGTGCAGCCATACAACATGCAGTGTCTTGTTCATGGATGTCCGTGATTGCACCAAATCCATTTCACCTAAAGGTGAAATCTTCAAATTTCTTTTTCTTCAAATTTCTTTTTATTATGCGGGGGAGTCCCCCTCAATTCCTCCTTCCTTATCCTATCCCCATACCCCACCACCCATCTATGTTTTAAAATGCACCTACTTATCTTACCAATTTGAAGAAAAAATAAATCAAACATTTCTGATCAGCTGAATTTGGATCTGGTGAAATGTACCATACCAATCATGCACATGTGCGCCCAAACAACATACACTTCGCCCAAACAACATACACTTATTCATTCATGTGCAGACTTACAGAGACAACCTTTTTTGCTTGCACACATACAGGCATACAGACACATTTACATATACATTTTTCCCTACCTGCAGCCCGGGTCCAGGCTCAACCTAACAGCTCTCTGCATCCTGTGCAGCGCAAACAGGAACCAGGAAGCAGAGAGAAATTCCAGGTTCCTGCACATGTGTGGTCGGTCCAGAGCAGCTCCAGGTGAATGCCCCTGGACTTCTAAGAGAGTGTGTCCAACAGACATGTCACTTCTTAGTATCAGTAGGGCTTGAGAAGATTCAGTCGCATGTTATGCACAAATTCCCTAATGTGTGGTCCAGTGGGCAAGTGCCACTGCCCCTCACCCGGGAGGGTCCTCCACCTGGCTGCCTGATGTAAAAAAGTGACTGCAGCCTTTTCAAAACTTAAAAACACCTTTCATGATATTGAATAGTGCACCACCTGGGCTCAAAACTGGCTGCTTGGCCTTTGTTATGTTCCAATATGAGCAATGAATCCAGTAATGTGTTCTGTATTCACTGCAGTACATCTATTTTTTGGGTTCACTATGGCACAGCTAGTAATTAAATTTAAATTTGTTTGAGAAATTAATAGTTCACATGCAAAAACCAAAGTTGCAAAGGTTGAGTGCCACTATTCTTAGGAGAAAGTGCGTTAACATGTGTAGACATGCAAGCTGAAATACCACATCCTAGCAAGACGAACTCAGCCTTTTTACTTTCTGAATTTTGCAAGCTTGAGAATAACAACTTTTATGTTAGTTGCCTGCGCTGTTCTCTAAACCAATGCATGTCAATCAGAAAGCACAAGACCTGCATACTAACATGGTATGAGTATGGTGCATGTTCAGAGATTGGTCCCTCCAAACGAGGGGTGTAAAACCTTGGCATTTGGACCATCATATCACCATAGTTATGATAACCAATGAAGAGCATAGGGCCTCATTACAACCCTGGCGTTAAGGGGTTAACGGTGCCGTAAAAGGCTGCGGCGCCGTTAAACCCTTAACGCCCGATTCACATTTTAACACCTGCTTTTTGCAGGCGTTAAAGTCCAACCCGCTAAGGGACCTTGGTGCTAATTACGGCACCGTAATTTACGGTGCCGTAATTAGCGCCTTCCCCATTCCCATTGAGCCCTATAGGCCAAAAATGGGAATGGGGAAGGGGCCATGGTGAATGGAGATTTACCGGCCCGCCAACCTTGGAATGGGGCGGTAAATCTGCCATCCACCATGGCGGAATCTGGCATGGACCATGTTGCTACTAGCACCATGGTCCAACGCCAGGGTTGTAATGAGGCCCATAGTGTGTTAGTCGTGAGATGTGATTAGGTAGCCAATTCGAATCAGTGAAATCAGAGTTTCAAGACTCATTGCTCAGCTTTGCCACCGGATGATACTGTGAACAGGGACATCTTATTACAGAGTACAGTGCTCTCTCCAGTGGCAAGGTTTGGTCTCCCACCTTCTAGAGACAATGTCTAGCCCATTGCCTGCTTTTTCTTTTCATGTAGGCTATTTGAGTGGAAGAGGACTTAGACATGAGACAGTCGACCAAATGTCACAGGCCACTGGTGAGCTTATTTTCAGGTCTGCGTGTTTGATACAAAAAACTGTTTGTTCGTTTGTTTTTATTTCATTGCAGCTCAATGTCAAATCCTTCAAATCCCAGCTTCACCATTTAACCCAAGAGTATGACCCCGGGAAACTAAATTAATCTCATAGTGGCATAACTGTCAAAATGGTCATTCCATAAATAGATGAAAGCTGTCAGTTCCTAAAAACGATTTAGTTGGCAGGGTATGCTTGTCAACAAATGCTTAGTCACAGCTTTACTGGAAATACAATGATAGTGACCATTCGTGTTTTCCCCAGAACAAAGTAATTTTTATGGTTGGCTCGCTCATGGCAGAATCATTTAAAAACCATGGACCTCTTCTAATTTCAGCATAGGTGCAAATACCTACGTCGTCTTTGTAACTTTGTATTTGTTTCTTCTATCTGTACTATGGTATGCCTACTTTAATTTCTGCTCCCAAGCCATCACATGTATCCATGCTTGAGCATTTGTATATTCTATGGCGCTACTAACCCATATCCTCCACGTGTGATAGGTCTGCGTGTACTTTCCTCACTGCTTCTAATCCCTGTTCTGTATTTGTTCTAAGCCACGTGTAGCTTTCTAATGGCTCCCACTCGGTGTCCTTTATCAACGCATAGGAACATGTGCCTTCATGGTGCCTTCATTGTGACTTCTTAATTCGTAGTTTATAACTCAAAACATATACTCTGGTAAAAGTACCTTTCACAAAATGTTTAATCTGTGCTCAGCATCTGCACTTATTTCCAGGAACCTTTCTTAGAGTTTTTGACTCACCAAGTATCTCTCCAATGGCAGAGCAGTCAAGGCAGTGCCACAGAAATGTAAACTGGTTTCAAGCTACGGTAATCACATTTGATAAAAAGAAAAAGGCTATAAGGATGAACCAACACATTAGATATCTGTATAAATAGATGCTTCATAACATCAACAAAGGTGTGCATAGGAAATAACTAGAACATATGTATATGCAAGTAAATCAGAATCAAGTGTTCAGAATATAGCAAAAAGCAACCTAAAATGGTGATCTCACATGATCTTTGAGTGTTTACACTAGGACACAACGTGTAGAGAAATGAATCGGCCAATGTTAACCAACAGGAACAAGCAAGAGGTCTGCACATGGGCCACAAAAGCAAAACACATCCAAAGAAGACCTCCAAAGGAATGTGCAGACCTACTCGAGAATGGCCAAAGAGTTTCACCCAGCATTCTCCAGGACAGCAGATCGCAGAGGAGAGTATGGATGTCACAAGCTGGGGTAGTTGTGGTTCATTCTTGGATGGGCTAGCTCAGCATGCGACCAAGGCGACCCCAGTAAGGAAATGAAGCCAGTCATGTCAGTGAGGAGCCTGGAAAGTGGAGGCTTTGCAGCAGATGTGGGAATGGCTGTGGTTGCTAGCTAGATGACAAAGGTCAGCAAATGACACTGCACCCAAAGGAGTGGATCAGTGAGACCAGCAGAATTAAGGTGATCCTCTAAGGATGTGCAGCTGAGAAAATAGAGGCTAGGCCACATGAGAGGACATTTTCAGCCATATTGACCCTAGAATTGGGAAGGAAAGTACAGCATGGCCGACCACTGAGGGTCTTCACACTAGGAAAAGAGCACCAGAGTACTACTATGCCGATGAAGCATTGAACAAAGGCACCAGCAGAGGCAACATGCTAATAGGGATATCAGAGGATGCAGTGCTTGTGTCCATGGGCCAATCAGCACAGGAGAACCCTGAAGGTTGCAGAGTCACAAACATGCCCGGTGAAGAACAAATCCAGCTGTCCCTGTTGCATCAAGTGAAAGGAAACCTAAACAGCAACCTGCAGGCCATTAGGGGTTCAGGGATTCACTGTCAGAGTCCAAAAACTGGAGCAGAGCTTCCATTATCATTCTCTGGGCAGTCATGATGCCCAGGAACAACTCCCTACAGCTGACGAAGTCCCTAGTGCAGAGTGTCATCTTCTATGCCAAACCAGAGGATAGAGAATAACCCTAACCAACAACATACACACATGAACCATTCAAACACGTTTGGGCAGGCCAATCAGTGCTGGCCGATAACCACCCCTATTCACAAGCATCTTTAAATTCGATCTCAGAGGATGTGGATTTTGTAGGAATGACAGGCATCCATCCCCATTCACGCACCCAGACACTTTCATTTGTGAGCTCTTTGCCAAAGGTCATGTCAGAGATCTTCAGTAATGTGTAAATGTTGAACCTGCATAGAAAACGAATAATGCAAACGATAATAATATTGCATTCATGTAGCACTACGAACCTATAGGCCCTGCCGGGAATCGAACCTGCATCAGCAGGCTCTTCACAGATGTCAAAAGGAGCAGTCTACTCACTATGCGATCTGACCGGCTATTAACATGGTTATAACAATACAGCTTTACTTCATTTCAATGGAAAAATATATGTTTTTTCAATCTTTATAAAACTGTTAAAGAAAATCTTGTAAACAAAACATGCACACAATGATATTAAAACACATAACACAGCCCTGCAAGACCAGCAATTAGTATCATCATCATAATCTTTATTCGAAAATCATACATTTCCAAAAAGTAACAAATGTTTACATGCAATTTAAAAAATGCAAACTAAAATCTCAGCATTCAGCTATTACAATAATTAGAAACAACAGTCAAAATTAAATAACAACGTATTTCATATAATTGCAAGACTGGAACCTATGCAATCTAAAGAAATCAGAAACTTAAACTGCCTGATACTGGAAACTGCCCTTTTAAACAAAATCAAAAAGCTGCTGCAAATTGCCTGATTCCTACACGCCTTAACAATGACAATAGCATTTTTGATGTGAAGCGGCTATTTAAAAGACATAAGAGGACAAAACGGGTAACCGCCTCCAGCACAAAATGACAAATTCAACACCATGCGGAAGTGACCAGATGCCACTTTGAGAACCTATGCGGGCAGATGCAGGACATTCAAACAAAACTTAAAAAACAATGAGCATTTTAACTGACTGGGGATCCAAATAAGGTATAATTCAAATACCTATTCTTTCTTTGAGCTCATAAATTCAATTACAATCCTGTCCATGATCGAATTCTCTAAAATCTGTCTTAATGTCCTTCTCTCATGTAAAGCTTTTACTGCCTTGAAATCATTACAGGAGATCCTTAAATCCTTGCACCAATATTTTCAAATTCTAATTCAAATAACTTAGACCTTACATATTTCAACCAACTACACCCTCGTCCATCCTGATTGGTCCACATATTGTAGATAATTCTCCTGCACATCATCTGATCCTCTGAGTTGTGAATTTTCATCCACAGCAACAGAGGTCTTAATTGTGCTTCACACATATAGGGTCTAAACTTAACTCTTAATGAATTGGGGTGGCTGCTGTATTTTTAGGTAAAAATAACTTTTTTCTAAAAAACATCTTTCTTCAATTTCAAATACCGCGAACAACAGATATCACCATAGATCGACTGCATAAAGAGCCAGACCTCATAAACATTTCCCACTCGGGAAACTACTCTGGCTTTAAACCTATTAGCAAACAATTGGATAGCACTGATTCTCTGCATGGCCAGTGATTTACATAATTGATATGTGAGACCCAATTTTTTGTTTGACTTTGTTTTTATCCATACATAGACAAAGAAACAAATTTAGCAGATTTGTTTTCCCACAAACTTAAGTACACGTGTGAGTGATCTAGTTTTATGGGAGGTCATTGCAACTGTTTTTGTAGTATGTACTACCAAAAATTGGTCTAAGCAAAATGTATGTAGGACATACAATTGCTTCCTAATTACAATCAGAAGTTTACATATAAAAACAACATTGTCTGCATATAATAGAATTCCAACCTTTCTACTTCCAACAGACAGTGCATCACAAACCAACTTTTCAATTGTATCTGCCAATTTGTTCATATAAACTAACATGAAAACGAATTTGCAATGACAAACCCTTGACTCACCCCTAATTTTACTTTGGAAGAATTAGTACATTCCCAACCTTGCCCATATCTCACACTAGCTTAGTTGCCATTTACAGAAGACTTAAAGTAGTGCTTATGAAATCATCAGGAGCTTCCAAGGCCGATAACACAGTTCACAGTTTCCCTTTATTAACGCTCTGAAAAGCGGTTATGAAATCTATAAATAAGACATAAGGAATTGTCCTCTTTACAATCACATATTTTTGGAGGAAAGTGATTTTAATAAACACTTGTTCTTATATACATCAATTTCTATAGACTTCCTGTAAATCTGTTATAATATTGCTTTCTCTTGCCCATTCTTCAATTCAAGAAAAATTTCCTTTCATACAATTTGGATATGCCATCCAGAAGAGATATGGGATTTTAATTTTCGGGTAAAAAGATGTGTCTCCTTCTTTGTCGATTGGTACTATTTCCACACAGCGCCAGCAAGCTGCATCCATGTCTTCCTTATTTACAGCACTGAAAAGGGCCATTAATACAAAAACTCTTACTTTCGATTCAGAAGGAAAAACATCTCCCAATATTTTGTCTGGGACTGAGGCCTTACACCATTGCTGTGTTGAAAGTACTTCTGAGAACTCTGTCTCTGAAAAAACAGCCGTTCACCATCAGACAAATGGGTGTATGCAAACTCATTATCATATTCCTGGAATCACGTAGAAAATGTCTAAAATCAAACAGTATGGTAGATTTGTTTGAATTTTGGCTGTAAATTTTGAACAATTGCACCATACAGCAGCGTTATAGCGAACAAAGGGAGCGGGGGGTCCCCCGCACCCTTGTTCGTTATTATGACATCAGGGGTTGCAGGGGTGTCCACCCATTTTTCTAAACAAAAGGTTCGAAGGAACTTGTGTTGCAGGGAGACATGGGATTCGGCAGGCACACAACAAAGTGTGCCGCCAAAAGGTAAGTAGGGTGGGGGATGAGGGAGTAATAGGAGAAATGTTGAAAGGGAAATGCAGTTAAATAAACTTTGGTTTTTACTCCCACAGATTTTTCTCTTTCAACATTTTCACGTATATCCCATTTTCCTCATTGCGACTACCAAATATATTCTTAAAATGGATTACCTAACAATCAGGTGGAACATATGATGCCTTTCTATACTTCATGTAGAATTGATATGATATGACATTTACAACACACCTATACACAAGTGTTTCAAGGCGCGACGAGGCAAGGGAGGGGGAACAGAGGGAAGACAGACAACGATCCTACTAGGCCAGGTGTCATTCATATCGTGCAAGTGCATGGGAAAGGGGAAGGCGGAGAGTGCCGGGGGAGGGTACAGTGCACTACATGGGATAAAAGAATAAATAACAATAAATAGAAGTACGGCCAGCAGGTGGCAAGGGTAAGTGCAGACAACATGTGTCAAGTGCTGGTAGTGGGCATGTAGGGATACAGAAACAGTCCCCAATTGTGGGGGTTGCCAGGAAGGTAGTGCAGGTGTGCGACTGGCAGGGGAGGGGACCTGGGGCCTAGATAAGAGGAAGGCCAGGTAACCAGTGCTGTTTTGCTTTCAGCCAGGAAGTCAGCAGGGGAGAGAAGGAGAGAAAGCAGAAGCAAAGAGAAAGGTCTTGAGGTGCTTCCGGAACCAGAGATGATTCTCCTCAAGTTTCAGGGAGGCAGGGAGGCCACTCCAGAGGGAGGCCCCAGCCAAATAAAGAGATCTACTCTCAACTTGTTGCTTGGAGAAGCGACGAAACCTGAGGGACTTGGAAGCGGATGAGCGAAGAGCTCGAGAAGGAAGATATTTAGGAAAAGAGAGTTAAAGGTATTGAGGTCACAGGCCCCAGAAGGCCTTGTGGACAATGCAGATGGTTTCGACCTTAATCCTTGCAGCCACAGGGAGCAAGTGCAGAGATTTCAGTCCTGGAGAGATACGATCCCTGGACTTGAGGCCAAGGGCAAGTCTTGCAGTCCGTTTCTGGATAAGTTGCAGAGGGCGGAGAGTAGAAGCAGGCAGATTTAGAAAGAGGCTGTTGCAATAGTCCAGCCTAGAGAGCTATAATTCATAGTCATAGCTATTATATCTCACAAATATTTAACATCATTCATCTCGGAGGCAAGTAATATGGACTTCGAAATGTTATTGACTTCTGTGTGCTTCTTCTATTTTATTAAATACTTATAGTCAGAACAAATGTTTAGGATCAATATCTTGGTACATAAAATGTATCTTTTTCAAATAGGCATTCAGCCTCCTATATTTGCTATCATAGTAAGTGTGGCGTTCCCTATAAGTTGTTTTAGATTTGTTGCTTTTACATGTTACAAAGGGAACAACTTCCTGACTAATCGCAGATGGATTTCATCTATATCAACTTTATTGTTCATTAGATCCTCCTGGAAAACATCAAGTACTGGGACAAGATTAGCAATTAGGTCAATATTATGATTTAATAATCGTAAAGAAAAAAACAAATTACATCCCACATAATAGATCACAAAACTCCATATAATGAAAAATGTTAACCAGATACGTCAAACTGATTTAGACTAAATGTATCATGCAATCATGGGATCACAACTAATGAATTTCATTCAGTGAGACGAGTTCACATGCACCTCTTGGCGCTGCAGAAAACCAACATCTTCCTTACGGCCAGATAGTCCAGGACAGTTATTTATATGTGAACAGAGCAATACAATGCTAATTTTACTGGACTGTGGCATTATAGTTGCATCGGCTTAGTACCAGGTTTTTTTTATTTTTTGTATTTAGGCAATGCATAGTATCAATTTACTCTGTAGGCTGCTTTTACCACAATCTTCTGATCCCACCAACAGGATTAAGTGTTTTATACTTGTTCTAAAAATCATTTGATACATTATATAATGTTTCCTCCTGTTTATTTCAGGTTTCTACCACAAAAAAACAAGAACATTGATGTTTCTTGCTGAAATCAATCAGCGAAGCACTTTGAAGTTGATTGACTATCTGTGCCTTCATATTCATATTTGATGAAATTGTGACTCATCGGCAAGAGTGTATTATTGTGTGCATTATATAGGTTTTGAGTACAATATTATTCTTTCACTTATTTATGGTATCGCATTCTTTTGCCGACAGTAATTACTTCATGGTAATCTACCACAAAGTAATAACTTTGAATTCATGTTTTAGGGCATTGTGGGGAAAGGTGTAAAAGGGAGGTGGGGAGGGGTTTAGGGTAGGAGCAGTAACCTCACTCTCTATCTGTGGTGTCCCTTAGGGCTCTATCCTATCGCCTTGGCTCTTCAACACCTACCTGGCCTACCTGATCTTCATTTTCTCCCCTGATTTCCAGTGTTACGCAGATGACACACAGCTCTCTTTCAAGCTGCCTTCATCTACCTCCTCCTCCTCCTCCATCATACCTGACTGCCTCACTGTTATTCAGGCATGGTGCTCTGCCAATGATCTCTGCCTTAATACCAGTAAGCCAGAGATCCTTTTCATTGAGATGTCTGCTCCTTGTTCCCTCTGCACCCTCTGGTCTGACTCCCTGGGTCTTCTCCCCTCACCCACTTGTGAGGTAAAAAAAAACCTTGAGATCATCTTTGACTCCTCTCTCTCTCTTTCTCTCCACACATCACAGACCTTGCCAAGAAGTCCAACGTTCAGCTGCACCTACTCAGGGGCATTCTACTTTTCCTCACCTTCCCCCAGAAGCTCACCGTCTCCAGAGACCTGGTTCTCTCTAGGTTGGACTACTACAGCAACTACTTCCTCAATCTGTCTCCTCAATCTGTCTCCCAGTGACCCCAAGGATCAAATTCAAGACCCTGTGTGTCATCCACAAGACTGTCTGGGACCGCTCTACATCCAGTTGTCCCTTCCTAAATACCTCCTGGACAGAGTCTTTTGGTCCTCTGGTTCCAACTTTTGCAGGTCAAACGTTTCTCAACTAGAGATCAGCAGGTAGAACCCTTTCCTCGGCTGTTTCCTCCCACTGGACCGGCCTCCCCTACCCTCTTTAAGCCAGATCTTCTTAAATTCCGGAAACTTCTGAAGACTTTCCTCTCCTCCGCTTCCTTCCCTCCCCCCCTCCCTTGCTAACTCTCCCTCTGCCGCTGCGACTGGGGCCAGGTCCCTTCAGAGTCATACATGGGCAAGACCACTCCCCTACCAGTCCCAAAAGCATCTCCTGCCAGCACTTGCCCTTGGGCTCCCTTGCCCAGACTATCCCAACCTGGCCCGCCCTGCCCACAAGGCTCATCCTCCATTCCTCCCTCTTCCCCTGGCACTTGTCGCCTTGGCTGCCCAGCACTTACCCCCCAACGCTTGTGGGCACCTCACACCGGCACTTCTCCCTATCCCCCTGCCGCACTTACCACCTTGTCATGCACTACACGGTAGGACCATTTTTTGTTGTTCTACTTATGTTCCCATGTCTGTCCACCCTCGCCCCCATATTATCTTGTGGCTCCTGTAAACACATGTGTACAGGCCATATACAAATGTCCAATAAATAAGATTAAATAAATGAGGGGGGTTTGAGGGGAACGCCCCCAAATTGATAAATAAAATATTTGAAGTAATCACTTTGTGGTAAACTACTGTCGGCAAAAAAACATGGAACCTATATTTATAAGGTGCCACTTGTTTTCTCCATGGCCATTTTAAACGTTAACTGTGTAGTTGTCACTACAGTCATTTGTTTTTTTGATTGGGTGGGTCCCCTCTAATGTCCATCTAACCCACCCCCACCACCTCACTCTGCCACCCACCACCACCCAATCCCCTACCCCAAACACACAACACATAAATATATATATTTTTTAAATTAAGCAAAAACGACCACAGTGAAAGCTGCAGACTTAAAATGCAAACGTGTAAAGAGGCAACAGCGAAAAAACACGGCATATGATTTATAAAGATTGAATTAAACATATATTTGTTTCTATTTAACTATAAATATTGAACTGGACATTAGTGAAGTATAGCTGTATTCACTGTTCCCATGGTAATACCATTCAATCATTATTTTTCGATGCATATTCAACATTTACAAATGATTGAAACCTTTTTTTTTTTACTAGAAATAGCTGATTATTATTGAACAGAGGTATATTTTTGTAATGTTCGGTGTAGTCAGCATGAGTCCATGTTTGTGGAGGGCTCTTCACTTGTTTTGAGTGTAAATCAGAGATCATGCCAGAGCATCACATTACAGGGTAATTCCTATTATCCACCAAATCCTACGCAAGAGCTACCAATATTTTTTTTAAACTTATTTTGGCATTTATATAGCGCACTGAACCCTGAGGCATGTGGGTGCTTTAAGCTTAAGAATGTGGTTACAAAAGTTACAAAAGTGCATTAATGAACAAGGGCATGCAATGGACAGCCTGACCTTGTATTTCAAGGTGGCTACATCAGAGCATGCTGTTGCAAAAGGAAAATCGGTGTACATGAAATGGGAAAGCCTAAACCTCATGTTGCAAGGTGGCTATATCTGATCATGCAGTTGCAAATGGAAAATCAAGGTACATGAAATGGGAAAGCCTAAACATCGTGTTGCAAGTGGCTACATCAGAACATGCAGTTTCAAATGGACCAAACATTGGCAATGCCAACAGTTTGGGATTTTATAAACGCATGGGAAAAGCACTTGTCAGGCACAGCCATAGTGGTATTAACTGCCCATTGATGGTAGCAGGTGCAAAATGATGCGAGTACCTGGCCGTCTAACAGCAGTCCCTGGCAAATTCCTAATACTTATACACAAGCCAAAATTGTTGGATTTGCCAATGCTTGTTTTTAACAGGATTTCAGTGAAGGACAAGCAGAGTGCTTATAGGTCGACTGGCTGAAGGCAGAACTGCTTAAGACATTTTTATTACACCAGTAGCGGGCTTACAATTCCAATTAAGTAATTAAGTAATTAACTCTCAGAAGACTGCTTTGAAAAAACACTGGTAGGCACTTTGAGTGCAAAGTTTGATGGTAAGGCTTGATTACATTGAGCTCAAAGAGTTCCCATGAGGAGGTGTTGAGGATGGAAGGGGCAGGAACTGGGTGATAATGGCTGTAGGGATGAGCATGGGCATGGGATGTCAATAGGTGGACAAATAGCCTAACAACACCTACAGGCTGTGTGTCCCTCCTCATTTGCCTTTCCTCCTTACCTGTACTCTAATGCAATAGTTTTGTTGTATAGATTATTAATATTATATTATTATTATTATTATTATTATTATTATTATTATTATTATTATTTGGGCATTTATTGAGCGCTGACCTAGATACGGGAAGCAACAGAATGCTTTACAATCCTAGGTGGAAGAACACAATGAGGAAAGCAGAGAAAAAAGGAGCAGGGAACTAACAGGGCAGAGTGGGCAATTGTCAGCATGGCGGGAAGACAGCAGAGAGCAGATCACTGAGTCTCAAGTAGGGTGTGGATTGCATGGGTAAAAGGAACACCTAAAGGGGTAAACTAAAAAGTACAGCTGCCTGGATATTGGATTTTACAACAATAGGAACTCCATTTTGGGAGCCTCAAGGAAAGATATGCTTCTTTTAGCCAAAATGGCTAATATACATGTAGCCACTATTTTAAAATGCACTGACACAACGAGAACTAGTGCAACTGCCTGGGTCAGAATAACAACCCATAAAGAATGGGGACATCTTGGTGGTAGCCCCATATTTGGGGGACATATGGGTCTCCAAAGGCCACCATCATATATGAGCTGAAGGCCCAGTAATATCTGGATGGAACTCACTTGGGAAACGTGTTCACAGAAAAAGTGTGTGGGCTTACGAAAGTGAATAAAAGAGGACGTTCTTTCTTGTACTATTCTAGAACACAAATACTGTTATTGATAACTGCAATTGGAATGAGCTAGTGGAAGAGGTTCAAGGATGAGGATGAGGGATGAGGAAGAAGAGCCAAGACAAGGAAGCAGGATGCAGAAGAGGGGCTAGGTGGAGGAAAAAGGACTATGATGGGGAAGAGGGACTAACACGAGGGACTAAGAAGAGAGTTTAGTCTGAGGAAGAATGGGCAGGAGGTGGGTTTAGGACAAGGAAAAGGAAGGGAGAATAGGACAAAAAAAAGGAAAGGGAACTAAAATGAGAAAGTGACACTATGGACAGGTAAAAGTAAGAGAAAATGGTCTAGAAAAAAGAAGAGGGAATAATATGAGTGATGAGGAGGAAGAGGAAGAACTAAGATGAAGAAGCGGAATATGGAGTATGCAGGGGGAGGGGCACTCGGTCTATGGCTCAGGCTCCATCAATTACAGGACACTGAAGTTGTCTTTTGGGACACAAAATGTTATCTGTGATACATGTAATACATGCCAATAGGTTCACCATATGCCATCCCAAAAGCATGTCCTGCTTCTCATCAATTTTTCCCATCTCTCATCTCTGTACCCTTGTTTTGGCCACAAAGTGGCACTAAACGACCACAGTATGTGCCAGCACCAGTAATGTAATTCAGCATGTAAGTGGAAAACCAGCAATACATAAAGCAGCTTGTATCACAGAGTAACGGACTAGCATAGGAGTCTGCTGCACAGGGGAGTTGCTAGGTCTGGAAAAGACCCGGGGCTAAGCTGATGTCGGAACTGTTGGGACTGGGGGCTAGCTAGTCTTTTGGCTGTAGCTCCTGAGATTCTATCCGGGGCTACAACCAAAAGATCAGGGGCTATAGCCCCCTTACCCCCCCCCTAGCAACGCCCCTGCTGCTGCATGATCCTCAGAAAACACCATAATTTCTCTGTACCCAGACCTGTTCTTTTATTGCACTTCCTTTTGAAGACATGTGATGAGGTGTTTCATTGTTTTTCAGATATTCATATGAAGAACCTCTTACTGGAATTAAAGTCTAAGAAGGCATGTTTTTATACAAACCGCGGTTGGGGATAGTTATGTTTTCTAAAACTTCTGTTGGGTTTGTCTCTGACAAAAGGCTAATGTGTAGTATTGGAAAATGCCACCGACCGCATTAGCATATATGCCTGCATGGGACACTCTCTAGTTGTCCTCCCAGAGCAACCATATAAATAACTCAAATCACACTTAAGTAAACAAACATTCACATTCTTTGTACATTCATATTGAATGATATTGTTGTGAAAGTGAAATGGATGCGTTTTGGCCCCCTTCCTATTTAATGCCTCTATAGCGGACCTGAGTTTCTCCTTGAAACGTCAGAACACTCATCCTCCTAAACTTAGATATGTGTTTATCCCATACCTTTTTGTATGTGGATGACGTAGTTGTATTTGATTACACGCACATTGACCTCCCAAGAGCCTTGCTAGTGGTTGATCTATACTTTAGGGGGATGGGTTTGGAGATTAATGAAGCAAGGTCCAAAATTATTGTTTCAAACAAAACAAGAAAGAATGATATTAAGAAATTTCAATAGCGGATTAATGAACAAAATCTAGAGCAAGTCCAATCCTTCAAATATCTTGGAACCTTTATCTGCAGTAATAAGAAAGTCTCTAAACAATGCTCAGTCACTAAGACTGCTGTAATACCTTCAATATCAGAGTTAAAACAAATTGACAGGAAATGTGGTTGGTTCTCTCTCCTCCCAATTATTAAAATTCTATCAGCAAAAGATCATCCTGTGGGTCATCCATCGGGCAGAGGTGGGTGTTAAAAAAGTTCAGGGATCCATTTTCGAGGGCAAGATTTGGCACAAGGTATATTCTCTGCCCCAAGGAACCCCAGTGTCAGCTATAAGGCAGGTATTAGGTCTTACATCGATCTAGACGATGATCGACTGGAGAAGTTTGCAATTGTATAAAAGCATTTTGGTGCCTCCAGCCAGATCTTTGTTTTTAGAGCTACAGGGTGTATTATCTTTAGGGAGTTGTACATCTCTACAGCGATGGGCAGATAAATGCATTTAGATGAATGACACATTGTGGTATATCAGAAGAAATGCTCTCATGCAGAAAAAATACAATGAAGAAGCGCCTGTTTGAAGTAGATTTGTCAGATAATAGGTCTTGGCTAGCCTCCTATAGAGTCTTCGATCATTTTACTTACAATATAAGATCAGTGGGCTCAAGGAATGCAATATTACATAAATAACCTTCTATAAAACTTAGGCGAGCTTGGTGGATTTAAAGCTGAACTTGTTTGCAACATTTGAGGTAAGAGGGGTGTGTGAAAACATTCCCTGGACAGAGAGTTTGTGTCAGATTTGCTATTAAGAAGTAGAAACTTTACATCATCTGGTAACAGCATAACCCCAACTCTCTAGTTTATGGTTTAAAATATTGGCTAAATACCTATCCTCCGAAATGCTTGAAGTTCCTGATAGAATTTGGTACATTCGGCTTGGAGACCCGTCAATCTAAATGATGATTTCTGGTATGAGATTTTTAGAGGTGATCTAGCAGGACCAATGGGTTTACAGTTATTATAATAAATCTACCCGAGAATGCATGATGATTTTAACAAAGAATATGTGTAGGCTTCGAATTCGATTTATAGTGACTTTTGATGAAATGTGTTGAGGAACCTATGCTGCTATCCCCCGCCTGAGGTATTTTATTGTGTTTCATTGTGTTTTTTATTGTGCTTCTTAAAATCTTTTAAACTTTATGTTTACCTTGTTGCTGATTCCACCATGTGTAATTTTCTTTTTGTTTGTATTGTTTTTTGTGTGAAAAGTTTGATTTTAAACTATAACACACATGAAATAAATACAAATTAAAAAAGTGAAAAAATGAAAATAACAAACGTAACGCTCAAGGAGTTTCGAGCACTGGAACAATATTCTTCAGCAGCTGTTTATCTGAAATGATGAACAATATCATACTCATTTTATATAGATCTTAAATACTACACATTAATAACTCTGATTTTAATGTGTTCTAACATGTTCCAGATCTGGTATTTGTTTAAGTGGATATTAAACAAGTGATTTGGACCGTTGCTGTGTATTCCTCTGATCTACTCTTTTGTTCACTGTGATCTGAGTAGCGTCTTCTTTGAAATCTCTTTGTCACTTGTTAGTTTTATTAAACAGTCTCTAGGTTCTAAAAGTACTTTTTTCACTTGTGTAACTTGACTATATGCTAAACTCTGTGCAGTATTTTGCAGGTGAAAATGGGGTGCAACATATTATTGAGATTGGTGGTTTTTATGCACACATTTTTTGCAACTTCTCCTTTAATCCATTGTAATAACACATGCAAAGAATTGTGCATATTATTTAATAGATCAGTGGTAAATGCCCGTGGTGCCAAGGGTGCGGGTTGTTGGCATACAGCTGCCGCTTCTGTCTTTTGCGAGGGAGGGCCTCCATTGGATTTTGCCTCAGGCCATGCCCCCTTTTCCACAAGGACTGCTGTGAAGCCCCGCTAGAGTGAAGCCAGAGGTGTCAAGGGCGCACAGTATTGGTGTCCCTCTGGGTGTTGGTGGCTTGCAGTGTGCTGCCCTATTTACCAGAGTAAACTCTTCGACCATGAGTTGTCTTGAAGTCTGCTGAAGCTGAAGCAGTTGATGGATGCTGCCTGAATCATCACCGGCTGGGTCCTGCTTCTTCCATCCATATTTATCGGGTGGAATCTAATGTAATGCAATGGAGGTAACTTTTGATTCCTCTGAGGTCCTCCTTTTATCCTGTGCCTCAGTTACACTTTCCCATATTTACCAGCTCTTGCCATGTCAGCGCTCTCTGCTGTGGCCTTGACACACGCACAGGTACCTGCGCAGGATCTCACACAGGATTTGGCAGAGGCATCTAGTTCCCATCCCGTGTTTGGCCCTGGTTTTGGCTTGGGCTCCTGGCTTGAGCTGGGGGCCAAATGGAAAATGTTGTGCCTAAAGAGGAACAAACCAACTCTGATATCCAAGCCAACTATGCTATCACCTCTAGGGATTGCTGGTACAGCTGCCCTAAATATGCATAACTGTGCCAGTTCTTTTGGGAATGCACACCTATTGATTACCGAAATTGAGCAATTTCGGGGTACACCTACTGTTTCAAGCAGCTCACTCTGTGGGAGAGGGGCAATCATCGACAGGGTCGCTGCTTACAATGATTCCACTGTTCCTACAGTTTTTCATGGCACCTGGCCATACTTGACAGTTCCCGAACCAGGTCAACAGCACCATGAGGGCATATGTCCAACTTCCGTCTCTCAACCGGATGAACATCTGCACCCATCGGGTCCCTCTAGTATCCCTGGTACCTTTGATAAGGTGGGCCCAATTTTGACCTATGATCATGGCTCCTCTGGTCCCAAATATGAATATCCTCAAACCATCCCCTCATCTCTAAAAGGGAAATGGCAGGGAAAGCACACCCAGGCCATATCTTTATCCCTGCTGCCAAATTAATGGGAGGCCAAGTTGCTATCCCCATTTACCATTGATGCCATCATCGGCTCATATCTAGGCCCAGTTTACAATCCAAGTTAAGGGATCCAAGTAGGGTCTCTGACACCACTCTTGGGGATATGGGGAGGGAGCCAAAGGGGAAAAAGAGAGTTGTCATAGCTGTGGTTTAGTGTTGTTAGAAAGACTGTCACTAAAAAGCTTCTTATTTCCTTCATGGAGGTAAATGGAAGAAAAACACTCAAGAAACCAGTGTCTATCTTGGTAGTAGGGAACGGGGCACCGATTAAGTGTAATGCCCCAAGCTCAGCAGGAGCATTGGTTCATAGCCATTGCACCGAAGCCCGCAAGTAAGGAGGAGTGTGGACCCCGAGAAGAGAACAGAACCAAACCAATGAATACAAGTGTTATGACTGTCAAAGAAATGGCCCGAGCTCTGCAGGTAGCTAGAACCCCTGAGGTAATTGGGCCACCTGTGAAAGCAGCTGAGTGATTGGCTAATGACTTCTTTAATCCACCTCCTATATTGTCGGGGTCTTCTGCTCACCGGACAATATTCCTGCATGGAGTACCCAAATTAATTCCCTTGCAGCATGTACTATTCGAAGCGCTCCGGAACAAATGTTTACATTGGCTCCGCTCTGTGTGGGGGCGTCTCTTTGTAACCAGGGAGGATATCATGGACTGTATGAGGATACCTGAAAATGGAAAGGATGTGCTTGACTCTGTTGAACTAAAGGTCAGAGATCCCAAAGTGGCCAGAGACATACTGAGAATTGGCAGGCGAATCAAGCCCCCGCCAAACAGCACTATTGTATTAAGCTCCTTCGCTTGGGGAAAAACGTGTTTGGGGCCTGTCTTGGGACAAAGCCCAAGGGGCCCTTATCGACTAGAGGCATTAACGAACACTGTGGGATCACCATGTCCTGTCTCAAGATGACTCTGATTCCCAAGCCCTCCTAGTCGATACTATTATCTTTATTAATGCTTTCTTGAGTTCTGTATTGTAATATATAATATTGTGTTGAGCAACTTTTATGGCGTTCAGCCAAAATAAAGTTAGATGAATGAATTCAATGCTGAATATTTTTAGTGTATTATGTCTCAAATCGTCTTTTGTGCCTAACCTCTCTTCACATATACATCTCTGATGTAGCTTGAATTTAAAATAGCACTGCTGATTTTTCAAAACATATTGTGTGTCATAAAAGTGCATATAGGTACTTTCATAGCGGACGAATTGCTTGCACCCCTACAAGATCCAGTTTGTGCTGGTGATAAAAGCCCTGCATTAATTATCAAGGATTCAATCTCCTTTTTATCTCCATTAATCACCACTATCGTCAACTCATCCTTAACCTGTTCAGGCATCCCAGATTGTCTCAAGGAGGTCTGGATCCCCCCATACTGAAAAAAGCCAACTTTGATCCAGAGGACGTTGGCAACTACAGACCTATTACCAATGTCCCATTTCTACTGAAACTCCCCGATAAGGCTGTGTACCTACAGCTCCAAGAGCACATTCAAAAAAACAACCTCCTCAGTATACATCAGTCTGGATACCGCACAATTCATGGCACAGAAACCGCAATGTTGGACTTACGAGCAAACATGGTGGAAATCGTAGATAGAGGCAGCGTCACACTTCTCATGTTACTGGACCTGTCTGCCACTTTCGGCTTGGTCAACCAAATCTTATTGCTAGAGAGACTGCGTAATCTTATTAATTGCTCAGAATCCACCATTGCATAGTTTGCTTCATTTCGAGGTCCCAAGTGGGCAAGAGTTGCCAAGAGTGGATTTCATGCCCACCCAGAGGTATTTTCCTGTGGTGTTCCACAGGGAACCTGCCTATCGCCTTGACTGTTCAATAAGTACATGCGTCCCCTCTTTGGCCATCTGGATAGCATCGGCATCAAATATACTAACTATCCTGATGACACCCAGCTGGTCCTTGAGCTCTCGGGAGATTTTGACACAGACTATTCTGTCGTCAATGATGCTTACAACCTGATCAAAGACTGGACGTCAGTACACTCCTAGGCACTGAACAAAGGAAAACATGGAGGTGATGATTGTTGGCTCAAGTCAGAGAATAGAAATGTTAGACCCCAGATATAGCCACCTCACCATCTCTGGCTGTGTCATCCCATTAAGCTCCTCTGTCAAAACACTAGGAGTCACCTTAGACTCCGGGTTGAATAGGAAACAGCATGTTAAACATGTTAAAATGTCCTGTGCCTATGTTAATAAGCTGCTCAGTCAAATTAAACCATACTTATCATCCCATCATCTCTCTTGCTTGGCTACAGCACTTGTAAACTCTCGGCTTGATTACTATAACAGTCTCCTTGCAGGCACATCTAAACACAATTTTAAAAGGCTCCAAACAGCCCAGAATGGGGCAGTTAGAGCTGTTTGTAATCTAGGCCCGCGGGATCATATCCCTGACTCAAGAAGATCGTGGCATTGGTTTCCAGTATGCCATTGCATCTTTCATAAAATACTTACTCTCACTTATAAATGCATTGCTGACAGCGCTCCACGGTACCTTTAAAACCCGCTTTCTAAGGCCCCCACTTGGCTCCTGTAGAGCCAATAAACTCTTTGTATCCAGACACAACTTGAATAGTTTTGCTGGCACTTGCTTTCAAGTTTATGCCCCTACTTTGTGGAATTCCCTTCCTCCCCATATCAGGAATCTCCCAAACATCACCAGCTAGCAGAAAGCATTAAAAAGCATCCCTTTTTCAATCCTAATGACTAGCTCCTCTCTATTCCTGCCTGATGCCCGGACGGATCTTGTTTCTTCCTCCTGACCAGACCTTTGTCTTTCTGCTCACTGAGGCCTTCGGGCGTGTTGCGCATTACAAAAATGAAATAATAATAACGAACTGAACTTATCAGATAGTGACATTTTACAAGTTAAAACGTCTCAGATCCCATACACTGTTTTATACACCTAACACAGTAAAGATTCAACTGTTTGCACTATATGGCCATTATCCTTTCAGATAGCACTTAATGTTGTTCATCAATCGATGCCATTGTGGCATCTGACTCGCATGAATAAGAAAGTCCTTCTGCTACATTCCGAGTGGATTGTTTTAATTTCTACAAGCACCATGCTTATCCGGCAATTTATAATGGTTTTAAAAAGTTTTTTAAAAGTTTTTAAAAAATAACAAAGATACTGGTTCCTGGTTCATACACCAGCTTGTAAATGGTTATCTTTAGTGTATAGAAGGTAATCCAGCATGTATGAAAAGATATCAATTTAAACTCTGCACTTAATTCTTGCATATTTTACCCAATACGTTGTTTCTTCCATACCCAAAATGCCCTGCTGACCCACGCCTTGATAATGTTGAAGCTATGCAAAGGGGGGCAAACAGTGGTGTGTCTTGCCTGCTTCTGAATAGCTGAGTTCGGGTGTTGTAGGTGGCCCTGTAGGACACGCTAATCCTCTTCTTTCTTGCCAACACCAACCAGTCCAATGCTTGTTTCGAATTCAGACTGGCCTGCTCCCTTTTTTGAGCTTTTGGAGAAAGAAAGATTCTCACTTAGACAAACACGACTGGGTCAATGGGATAACGTTATGAATTAACTAGTCCAGGAAGGGGTACGGCGACTTTCTGATCCAGGGCAGCCATGGTGTCAGTTAACTATGGCTACTTACACTTAAAGGCTATTTCTGTGTGTGGTAAATTGAGCACATTTTATGTTTTATGCCTAATGATGCAGTTACTTCTTTGAAAAGGTAATTTACAAAGTGTGTGCTGTTGTCGGACATCTGGTGACATCATATATTCCCCAACGCGGAACACTTCTCATACAAGAAATGTTGCTGCACACTTCACAACATGATGGGCACAGGGTCCTGCTTCTATCCAGGGACAGACCACCACGATCAAATAACGTGCCCCATTGCATTGCTCTCCCATATCTGCATAATCAATGTGAAGTTGTTGGAACGGTCCGATGGGGCGGGGCAACGCTCCTCTCAACGTTCTAAGAGTCATTCCGCTGTTGTACATTCTATCACCATTTTATTCAAGTGCTCCTGAACATTTGGTATAAACCAATCCTCCTGGAGATCGGCCGCTACATGCTGTTTAAAGTATACGCCGGGAAGTGTAATTGTTCGAATGTCACGGTCAATAATTCTATGGGCATCACTACCTTCCCTGTGTTGTTTTGTCACCACAACAAATCAGTGGGAGATTGGGTGCACCCTCGTTTGATCCAGAACACTTGCTCTGTGGATGGTGCCCTTTTCTGAAGCTCAATTATTTGGGCGATGGGTAATGAGTTGTTTCCTTCTTGTTTGTCTTCTTCCTGCTTGTTTATCATAATTCACTCTGTGGTCATTGGGATCGGCAAATATGCCTCTTGTTTGGCTGCCATATCTGCTGCAGCGTTCCCTAAAGATATTTCATCATTGTTATGGGTATGTGCCTGGCATTTCACTAGTGCTACTAGAGAGGGCTCTGCCAATGCTTCTATTAGTTTGTTAAATAGCTCTGCATACTGTACTGGGGACCCGTCTGCTCTTCTGAACCTCCTCCTTCTCCATCTGGACAATCCGGCATGTACTGTGGTGGTTACATATGCAAAATCAGAGTATATTGTCACAGTGCACCCCTTTTCAGCATGGAGTGCTACAATCAGTGGCACTAATTCTGCTGCTTGGACGGAATAATGTGTGGGCAACCGTTTCTTCACTAGGACCTCATATTCCCTTTCTTCCAACCTCAATACTGCCACCCCACATGCTTTTCTCCAGTTTCTGTGCATATTGATGCTGACCCAGCTACAAAGTACATTTCCCCTTCTTCTAATGCATTTTCTCGCGCATTGGGGATATCATCCTCTTCGCCCTCTTATGTGGCATAATCATGTTCTTGCATATCTTTCAATGTACATGGCTCTGTTAAGAATGTGGTGGGGTTCACTGTTTTGCAGTGTACTACATGGATATTGGGACTTAAAAGAATTATTTAATATGCTGTGGCTCTTTGTGTTGTTAGTGTGGATTTGGATCTTTCTAATATCGCAAACAGGGAGTGTTCGACAAACAAAGTGATGGAACATCCCATGACAATTGTAGAACTCTTTTCAACAGCAAAGGCGGTGACTGCGAGGGCTTGTTCACATGTGCAGTGAGCCTGCATTACTGAATCGAGTGTGCCTCTGTAGTATGCCAATGGTTTGTGACCCAGGGATGTCTTTTGTGTTTGCACTGCTGTCATGAGTGTTCCATTGAAGTGTGAGAACAGGTAAAATTCCCAATCATAGTCAGGTGTAGCTAAGACGGAAGCTGTGCTGATCAATTCTTTCAGGCTTTCAAATCCCTGTTGCATCTCTGGTGTCCATGTTATGTGTGCTTTGTCTTTCTGAGCCTCTTTTAGACCTTGCAGAAGGGTTTGTGTGTAAGCAGCATAGTCAAGTATCCAAGCCCTGCAGTAATTGCATATTCTGAGAAACATCTGCATAGCATTAACTGTGTAGAGTCAAGCTGAGGCGCGCGTTGTTGCAGCCCTGTCAGGAATTACTTGTTTACCATCTTTTTAAATCAATTGGCCCAAATACAAGACCTCAGTCAGACAGTACTGCAATTTCTTTTTGTCTACTTTATACCCCTTGTGGGCTAACAAGTGGAGTAATTCAATAGAGTCTCTTCGACAACCTTCTTCATTCTCACTGCAAACGAGGAGCTTGTCTACGTTTTGCATGATTGTACTTGGAACTTGAAAAATGCCTAAGTTTTCATGCAATATTCTATTGAATATGCTTGGGCTTTCACAGTAGCCTCGAGGCAACCGGCGGTGTTCGTATCTCCTCCCACCCACTGTGAAGGCAGTGAGATATTGTGAGTCAGGGCCAAGTGGTACCAAAAATAATGCGTTCTTGAGGTCCACTACAATGAAATGTGTGGCCGCTTTTGGAATGCTGCACAAAATGGAAGCAGCGTTAGGGACAAGAGGACACTCTTTTTGCACAATGTCATTACGTTGGCGGTGGTCCTGGACCATAAGCCACGCACCCCCTGTTGCTTTCTTGATCGGATGCACTGCAGTGTTAGACGGCGATGTTGAGGGTACAATTATACCCCACTGCCCGCCTGAGCTGGTTGCTGCCCCTAGGGAGAGGCTCACACGTTGTGGATAGACCGTGAACAGAGGCTCTTGGAAGAACACAGGCACGTGAGTATAAAATTGCAAAGATGAGATGCATTTGGGGAATGTGAGGGATTTAGAGCAGAATGATTGAAGGGAACACACACGGGTAGGATGCACATATTGTTTCCTGTATTCCTTCTTCTGCCTCTTAGGATAATGGGTATTGTTTTACCCTAGGTAACAGTGCTCATGGCTTTACAGTTATTTTTACAGGTGTGATCTCTCTTGGTAACCCTACATCATGTGGTTTTGTGGTCCACAGGTGAGGGGGAACTTGTTGCATGTCTTTGTCATAGTGGGGATGCAGTGCACTGACGACGGCCATGAGCGGGCTTGGCACTTTCCTGTATTGCACGATCACTTCAAAAGGGATACTTATTTACAAAATAATCTCCCCATCATTGTCATTGTCAGTGAACAGCTCCTCATCAGATAATTTGCATAATGGTATGTTTGGGTCAATACACAGTACTGTGTGCCACTTGCATCCATGCGTGCCCCTTCCTATTGCCACTATCCTCCTTGCAGATACCTGTACTCCCTGCATGTCTAACAACAATATTGTCCCAGCAACTATTTCAGGGGTTGCTACTGGTCGAAACACAAATTCTGATGGCACTCTCCATTTGTGTCTAGTTAGTTCAGGCACTGCCCTTGCAAAATCCTGATCCAAAGATAAACATGCCAGGATCCACTGGTACCCCTCTTACCTTAAGTTCATTGGCCACAGAAGTTATCAATAGCATCGCTCTGAGAGGGCACATCCCAGGAGTTGAAAAAACAATTCCTCTATCAGTGAAGGATATGGTCATGTTCAACTTACTGAGCAAATCCCGGCCTAGTAGGTTGAAAGGCGAGCTTTCATAATACAATAGGGGAGTTTGTGCTGTTTTCCCCCTATCTTAACATCCAAATCTTTTTTAAAAGGAACCGGTACTACAGTCCCAGAGAACCCTTGTGTTTTTAGATTTTTGACAGATAACAGAATATCACCTTCACGTATACATGATTTCTCTGCCCCCGAGTCCACCAGAAAGATAAACTGTTTCATTTCTATCTCTGCCCCACCAGTGGTTCCTCTTCTGGATTGTAGGTAGTGGATAGGACTGGACATGCAAGTGCTCGCTGGGGGCTGTCCTAATCTGGGTGAGTGTCTGTGCCAGGACAGGAGAAAACATTTTCACTGAGCACTCACGTTCCCTGATATGGAGCCGGTGCACCATTTGGGATAGTGGCAAAAGGGTTGTTATGCCGGTACAACGTCCTTTCATCTTGAGATGAAAGGACGCTGGGTTTTTCTCTGTTGTTATTTCAACAAGAAAACTCATCGAATTGTGTAGGGTGGTTAAAAAAATATATAGGTAGGGTGTGGGTGTTAGGGAATAGTTAAATAATTAAAGCAATAAATAAAAAATAAACAATGAGTTTTCTCGTAGAAATATCCATGGAGAAAAACCCATTGTTGTTTCATCCCATGATGAAAGGACATGGAACCGTTATGCCGATGGGCCATTTGGTTAGGGCCGTTTGGCTGTGACTGCCTGTTGTGTGGTGGGTGTCAGATATGATATGCTTGATTTTACTGATAATGCCCCCTTGTCTATGGTGGCATTCCCGGGAGAAGTGGCCCCACCACCCGCATTACCAACACTGTCCTTGTCCTGCCCCTCGGGGCCCTTGTCCCCCGTATCCTCCTCTACTCTGTCCCTGGAACCCACCCCGTCCTCTTGCCGGTCTTCCTTGCCATTGGGGTCCCATGTACTGCTGCTCTCCTCCCCACTGCTCCCGCCCATTGTCTGCCCACATTGCAGACATTCTAGCTTGTGCAGCCACAGAGACTCCTCCCTCCTCCACTGGGTGCTCCGTGGCCAATGCTGCTGTTCTCTCTTTCTTTGATCCTCCTACAGTGGTGCACTATGATGCTTTGAATCTCATGCCAGCCTTTGGCTTCTGTACTTGCTTCGGGAGCCCTCTTTTAATTATAAAGTAAAATAGGGACATAGATTTGTCCCACATGGTTCCCATTCCTGCCCTCCACATCTCCTGCACCCGAAGAATGAATTGCACAGCATCTTCCTCATCCCCCATAGTGCACTGCATTATAGAATGTAAATCGGGGGTATCTGGGAAGGTTCTCTGCAGGTATTCCCACACCTCTGCTCTTACATTTTTAAACAATTCCCCATTATGAGTCTCATTGCTTGTGGATACCCCCGTAAATCCTGTTTTCACCCACACTGAGTCTGTTTGATCACCTACTGTGGAAACCAGGAGGATTTTGATGTCGCAGATGGCCAACGGCACGCCTACCGTGTTTTTTTCAAATGTGTAAATCCATTTCCCCACAAGGAGTTTTTATCCCTCTGTGCCCAAGGTACATAATGGGGTTGTCCTGCCCCTTTGTGATAAGGGGCATTTGGAGTTTGGATTTTACCTTTCCACTGTTTATTTTTGTTCCTTTCTTTTTTGCTGGGGCTGTTCTTCCCATTTTATTTCGAAGCCTTCCTTCCCACCCTTCAATCATTCTTGGGGATGTCCATTGCACTTTCTGTATCCCTCCCACAGCTCCTTCTTCTACTTCGTCAAAATCACTACAGTATTTCCATTCATCCTCTGGTAGGCGAGAGGAGCTTTTTCGAGGTGGCTCTCCTACCACTGATTTTTGTGTTGCTTCGCATATTGCTCTTAGATGCGCTAATTCCGTTCTAGTAGACGTCAATGCTATTTCAAGATCCTGAGTGCTTGGTCCGGTGGGACCCAGGGTGGTGCGCTAATGGATCATAAGGTGGTGGTGGGGCAGTGCTAGGTATTGTCTGTGCACTGTTTCCAGGCACGTACACTGGGTCTGCATATACCTCTGCTGGCCTTGTGCATAAGGGATATATCTTTTTGGGTTCTTCCCTCCCTTTCTCTTTTCCCCCTTCCTCACTTTTTGTTACTTCGGGGGACACTGATACCGTTTCCCTCTTATTTATGGTTGGCGTTTCCTCAAACATTCTCAACAAATCCAACACTTCACGTCTGTTTTGGAGTTGTTTCCCCTTATATTTTGCCATCAGATCTGTGGACAGGTGTCCTAACGTTCCCTTATCAAAGGGCCCCCTCTTCTGGCTAGGCATGCGATAATCCATCCCCCTTTGTTTCCTTTACCCTCTGTTCATGATCGTTTTTTATTTGTTCATTGTACAGAGGGAGATTCTTAGAAATATGTTGGGTGTCCATTCCCCTGTTTTCTATTGACACTCCCTTTGTAGTCCCTTATAGGGCCTCCTTCACTTTCCCCTTCCCGGTGCAACTCTCTTCTTTCTCTTCTAAGGTATTCAATGATATCGGAAAAATCTCTGTCTTCTCAAATACAATACAATATTTTTTACACATGAAAACATTGAATGTTTTAAATACCCACAAAGACGCACTGAAAACAATAACAATTGGACATATATTGAACGCATTAAAACAAATAGACAAAAATACATTTACCGACACCCCCTTTACCCTGCCGTTCTCCTTTAGAGCATATTCACTATCTCACTTACTACAACACTCGCCTCGTCTCCGCACCTCTTGGGTCTACCTCCACAGCTTATAAAAACACCCAAAAATTATAAAATAAAACAACAACTACTACTTAATCCCAAGTCCACTAATTATTTGGAGCTCCTACTTTTTTCTCTTCCTTGTTATCCTCTGCACTGGTCGGGACAGAGCACAGTGGTGCGGCCTTCCACCTCCCTTTCAGAGCGAGGTTCCTATATATCCTCTACATTTTCCACTTACTTCTCTTAATATAAACAACTAATGGCCATGAAAAAAGAAAGCGCTTCACTTTAAACAATCACTCTACTCATCCACATCCTACCCATTCGTGTTCCCTTGAATCATTCTGCTTTAAGTCCCTCACATTCCCTAAATGTATCTCATCATTGCAATTTTATACTCACGTTCCTGTGTTCTTCCAAGAGCCTCCGTTCATGGTCTATCCACAACATGTGTGCCTCTCCCTAGGAGCAGCAACCGGCTCAGGCGGGCAGTGGGGTATTCTCAAAGCCAGAACCCACAATAACTTTTCTCTTCTGCATACACATTTTTTGGAGATGGGTCAGCCATAGGTGGGGGCGGCCCTGCTGGAAGAAGCCCTGGATCTCACCACAAGCACGGGAGGGGGTCTCCTGGAATACCGCGCAAAGGGGTCAACAAAGGAGGGTCACCCTCTTTAAAGCACATAATATCCAATAGACCAAAATAATGGACACACCACGCTGGGGAATAAGGCCAGGAGATAAATTGCAAAGATTAACACATTTCATATCAAATAAAATTAGCAAGCAAAGAACTCTGCTGGCCGAGAGCACTCTGCCGAACAATACACGGGCAGCACATTAAAAAGGCACACAGCATCATTGATGACATTTAAACATACAGTGCAGACTCTGGCATCAGGTTGGTGAGGGACCTAAGGGGTGGTTGATACTAGAAGGGATGCATGATGCTAATTGGTCATTGCTCCCAGTTTCTCCTCGCACACGTTGGTCAGCTGGGTTCATCTCTGTGGTGTGATGGTCTGGGCAAAAGTGATGCAGTCCTCTCTATCTAAGCTAAGCAATTAAAACTAACAATTATAAGAATAATGGCTCTTATTCACATTCTTTCATAGAAGGGGTATCAAGAGAAGATGGGTTTATATACTGGCATTCCGACCTCTCCACTCAGGGTCCTCTTTGATACCTTTATTCCAGCACCCAGGTGCCCACCCCAGATGATTGCTCTGCCATCCCCTTTGCTTAGAACTCTCATGATATAGGTAGACCTGTGTTTCTTTTGGGAGGATACATTGCCTGTGGTGGGTGTTCTGAAATGGTCAACGTGAGGGGGTCTGATGGTTACCAGCATTAAAGAAGGTGAGGGGTTGAAGACTGGTGAGACTTGGCCTATTGGGTGGGGGTTGGAAGGGCTTGGGCAGTTTAGTGGAGATGCAGGGGCACTTGTGTTAAAGGCTGCCGATGATCTCACGTTCTGCAGTGAGCACAATCTGGGGAAGTGATGCAGGACAATTGCAACAATAAATGATTGGACTTCTGTGAGAACAAGCCTTGCACGTAGCACGCAAGGCAGGCAGGTGATGTGGTGGGGGTTTGGGCTCTCGGTGCTGTGTGAGGCGCTGGGGATGGGGAGAACTGGATTTCACAGAGGGATGGTTTTCAGGGCCTAGTTAGATGATGGTGCTTGCTCAAATACAAAATGCGCTTGTTTGTTTGGTAGGGGTAGGGTGTTACAGGTACAGTTCTATATTACATCATGTGATCCGGTACCGTGAGGGTGGGGCCACTCCTCCATTAGCTTACTTGGAATTTAGACACAGTAGGAATGGTGAGGGGGGTGGGATTTTACCACCTCATCCCCAACAACATTTACTTCTATGTACTGTTGTAATACTTTCAACAACCTTATTGCTCCAACCATATTGAATGTCCCTGGGTTGTTTCGACCATTAACATGCATCAGTTCACTGACCTTTCTTTCAGAGCTTGCAGTTTTCAGATGCTGGTGTTTGAAATTTAGAACAATGATTGTGAGAAATGTGTCTGCTTTGAATGTGCTTTGTTCCCCTTAGTGGAGGGTAGATCGCACTTCTGCAGCATCACACTTCGTCTAACCGACTTTTGAATGTTCCTGGAATTAAAAGCATAAGAGGAGGGAAATGCATTGTTTGAATGATCAGTAACTTCTGCGTAATTAAGGCAGCCAATGGAGCCCGATTGGAAGGGTTAGTCAGCAATCTATACATTCAAAAACATTTCAAACAACCACAATTATTAGTCATAGATGATTCAAAGGAGGGATTGTGTGACATGGTTCAGTATTAGGGCTTTACAATGATCTGTTTACCAACTAAGAGATAAACTAGTCGAGATGTCCAACACTTGACTGTTAAAGAATACTAGGTGCAGGAGTATAGGTGTGCCTATTTCAGAAAGTATTTACATGCAGATGAAAGTCACTTGTCTGAGTTCTGAGGGTTATCGCCTCAGTCTTGTTACACCTGTCTGAGCCACGCATCCACGCATGCAGGTCTTCCTACTGGTTACCAGACATTTGATCGAAAAAAATTGGTCGACTGGACAAATGGTCGAACCAATTTCGTCGAAAACCAAATGGTCGAATGTTTTTTTTTATTTTTACCCCTTTTTTTTCGGGGGGTCTCCCCAACCCCCTTTTTTTTCTAAAAAAACCTTTTTTTCCCTAAACTACAACCTTAAAAATATATATATAATTTAAAAACAAATTCAACCATTTGGTTTTTGACGAAATTACGTCGACCAAATGTCCTGTCGACCAATTGTTTTCGATGAAATGTCCGGACACCCTTCCTACTGAACATCATCAGTTTTGTGCCTTCTATGAAAACATGCCCTTCTTCTGATTTTGCTCGCATACCTGTACAAGAAAAATGAGATTACATAAAACATATATGTTTGTGACTTTTATCAGGGGACGCCTTCTATAGTGAACTTTTTAATGTGTTTTGCAGGAGGTGGAGATCACAAACACAGTCCCAGAACAGCCGACGGAGCAAATTGTGGAGTTCACTGTCACCCTCACTAATCAAAGATATACAGAAGAGCTGAGTGACCCCAGCTCAGTGCCCTACCAAGAACTGGCAGCAAGCTTTCAACTCCAGGTGAGGACATTGCGCAGACAATATCATGCCAAACAAAGCCAAATATTGCTAGTGCCATCAGTGGAATGGCACATAAACTCTCTTTGTCACTCTGTAGAATGCCCTCCATTCCTCCCTCTCCCCACAGTCTCTCCCTCAGTATCCACACCTATTTTATAAAAACTAGCGTGTGCCACCTGGTAGCCAAGCACCATTGTTTGTAATAATTTACATTTAATTTCATTTTCATTGTATTGAATTTATAATGCGCTTTTCACCAAAAGCACTATTACAAGATAGTAGATAGCGGTACATGATAATGCAAAAGACAACTTAATAGAGGAGGGGGAGAGAAACAGAAGGTCACTAAGTAGAAAGAAGATGAGCTTCCAGGTTATATTGAAAAATACAAAGAGATGAAAAAGAGCGGTTAGAGAGAGGGAGAGCATTCCAGCGTTTCGGGGCTAAGAGGGAAAAAGATTGTAATTGGGAAGAAGCAGAGGAGGATTTGGGGACAGTGAGAAGAAGCAGATTCTGTGATCAGAGAGTCCTAGTGGGAGAAATGAACGAGACAAGCGAAGTAAGATAAGGAGGAGCCAAGCCGTGGGTACATTTAAAAACAATTGAAAGAAAAGGGTAGAGAAGACGTGAATCAAAAGGAAGATGTGATTGATAGAAGAGTGAAAAGGTAAGGAGAAGACGATGAGCCGAAGAATTACAAACAGATCAGGGAGGAAGAAGATGTGAGTCAGGGAGGCCAAGAAGAAGAGAAGAACAGTAGTCGATACAAGAATAGAGCAACCGGAACAGAAGACTTTTAGTAGCATGAAATGAGACATAGGGTTGAGCACGATTATTGTTAAAAAGGGCATAGTGATAGGAGTGGGCAATAGATGAGATATTCAGTTTAGAGGAAAGCGAGGGATCAAAGGTAACCTCCAAATTGAGTGCAGAAGAGGAAAAGGGCAGTGAGGAAGGAGAAAAAAGAGAGATGGAGGAGGAAGAGCAGACGGAATAGTTGAAGCTGGAAAAAACAGAAACTCAATCTTAAAAGGATTGATGTGTAGAAAATTAGAAGACATCTGGTTTTGGACAGCAGAAAGGCACGTTGATAAAGTGGAGTACAGAATAAAGTCAAAGGAAGAGAAATAGAGAAAGATTTATGTATCCTCTGCATGCAGGTGAAATGAATGATTACATGAAGAAATAAGAGCAGAGAGTGAGGCAGTGTAGAGAGGGAAAAGGAGAGGATCAAATACATAACCTTGAAGGACACCAAAGAGAAGAGAAAGTGAAGAAGAGGTATGTCCAGCCCAAGTTACAGAATAGGACCACTAAGAAAGATAGGAGCGGAACCATTCACGGACAGACCCAGTAATACCCAAAGATGAAAGGGAGGAAAAAAGAGTGTGATCAACAGTATCAAACATCAGATATTAGAATGACGAGCAAAGAGAAGAGAGTTAGAGACATGCAAAAGAGCAGATTCAGTAGACTGAGAAGGACAGAATCCAGATTGAAGAGGTGGTAGAAGAGAATTAATATTAGGGGAAACTAACACATTTCAGAGAGAAAAGGAAGAAGTGAAATTGGGTGAAAATTAGCATGAGTGGAGGGGCCAAGAGTCTGTTTTTTTTTTAAATTGGGAGAATAAGAGCATGCTTAAAGGTAGCAGGGAAACATGAGTTAGAAAGAGACGAATTAATGAGTGAGGTGTTATGACGAAGAAGAAGATGGGGATGGACATGTGGAATAAGAGAAAAGGGAAGAGGATCAGTAGGAGATGCTGTTGGATGAGCACAAGTAAGAAGGGCAGAAGTATCAGAATTGATAAGAGGAGAGAATGAGGATAAATCAAATGAAGGTAAACTCGAAGAAGAAGGACAAGGAGTGGGAGAAGAAGCAAAAGCAGACCAGAGATTAGCAACGTTAGATGTGAAATAACTTGCAAAGTCAGAGGAAGAAAGAGATAAAAGGAGGGGCGGGTTGGGAACTTCAGCAGACAAGATGTTGTGTAGAAGTTGGAAAAGGCGATGAGGGTGGCAAGAAAGAGAAACAGTAAGATCAGCGAAGTACGATTTTTTTTGCCAGTGTAAAGGTGAAAGTGCAGCAATATCAGACGGTGATTGAGATTTTTTCCAGTGCCACTCAGCTTTACGCAGACAGCAGCAGAGGGAGATAAGATCAGAAATAAGCCAAGGCTGCATACTTTTACGAGTGGGAGTAAAAAACAAAGTGGAGAAACGGAATCAAGAAAAGACAGTAAAGTAGAATGGAGTTCTAGCAGCCAAATTAGGAGACAAAGAAGAGAAATTAGGAATAGATGAAAGAGTAGAGTGTAGAGAACAGAGAAAAGATTCAGAATTAAACAAACAAAGATTATGACAAGTAAAAGTAGGTAAAGAAGGAAGAGGAGTTGAACGGGCAGGGGAGAGAGAGAAAGGCAAAGTAAAAAGTGATCAGAAGCATAGTAGTGCCAAGAAGTCTAGGTCGACTGTTGGGAGGGAAGGGATGGGAACAGCTGAAGATAACAGGAGTCAGTAAGTGAGATCAACTGCGAGTAGGAAGGATTAGAAGAAGGGAGATTAAAGCCACCCAAAAGGAAAAAAGGTAGAAAAAAGGATAGAATGAGATCAGGATGGTCCAGAAAATCACCGGCTGGGCACGGGGGACGATACACAACGAAGCGAGACCAGAGACGGGCCAGATAGGAGTAAAAATGATATTCAAAAGAATTAAAGGTTGGGAGGCCAGAAAAAGATGGTAAGAGAGTTCAGGTGGAATTATAGAGAACCCCAGTACCCCTGTTGCATCTGGGAGGGTGAGGACTATCAGAGAATAGGGTAGAAGCAGTATGAAATTAAGCTAATATAAAAGAATTGTCCGGGGTGATCCAAGTTTCGGTTAGACAAAGAAAGTGCAAATTAGAATGGAAAAACAGATCAAAATTCGAGTGAACCAGGAAGCTACAGGCTGAACACTCGATGATGGATAACAATCCATGTTGACCCTCTCATATGACATAGACCCCTCCTCAGCCTGCTTTGTTTCTGTCTAGCTGAGATTTGGGATTCATATTTGAAGCTAAGTCATAATATAATTGGAAAACTAGTCGTATTTGTTTTTGTTCCATAAATTCTGCTTCAGCAGAGCCCCTCTGACATTGCTCCTATATTGTAAGGCACTGGTGTCTGCAGAGCTGGTTGGAGTCACATAGTGGTGGAAGAGGAGAATTAGTGGTTGGGTTCATGCCTGCAGGCCTTAGCATGTGGCCTGTCATGCCTTTGTTCTTCACTGCTGCATGGGCACACGTTTTGGTGTTGTAGCCACGGGCAGCCAAAAGCCTCCTTTTATAAGTGTTGGTGAATCTGCAAGCTCTATATTTCCTGTTCCTGTCACGGTAGCTTTGTGACTGGCTGTAATATCAGCTGTGGAGTATGTGGTGTTTAAATCTCTGGAAAGGAGAATGTGTCCCGAGATAGAGCATTCAGTGTTTGGTCCATAAGGGAAGTGTGACTCTAAGAGGTGCCACACTTCCACCACAGAGATGTCTCATGCTCTCTCCCAGGAATCACTGGACAAGGAGTTTGCAGCCATATCCATTAGAGAAATTAAAACAATGTGTCCACATATCAATTTTATAAGCTTAACAAGGACCTGAAAGCTACAAGATTTTAGAGATTGGATAAAGAATCTTACAAAAGCTCTGGACTGCAGTGGGCCTATTGACAAGCTTGTTAAAGGCCTGAAAACCACAAAGCCCTGTCTGAGGATGAAGATTATATATTTGGCCGGTATGAGAACCCCTACAATATACTTGCTGCCTGTTATTTTATTTTCTTAACTTATGTTTATTACCATTTCCATTTTTCAAAACCACAAACATTAGAAACAGTGCAAACCCCAACTCCCCACTCCCCCCCCGATATCTCCACAGCGCTTTGAAAGAGGAGTGCTTAGATGCGTGCAATTCACTTATTAACCAAGATGCAGAGTCTTTGAGGGCAGTAGGATTCCCTAAAGTCATCATGCAAAAAGGTCAGTATTGTCTCCCACTCCATTGAGAACTTGGATTGATTTCTATGTAACGTGTAGGTAACCCATTCAAGGGAAACAAAGTTCCAGACCTTGGGGGTACATATCAGGTTTCCTTAGGCCTCCATCTTTGTGCTATGACAAAGCGGCGAGGCTCAAGATAGGGGTGAGACGGCCTGGGACCTTGAGCGAATGTCTCTGGTGGTCCTGCGAGCTTTTCGCGAGAGGTCCACCAGAGACATTCGCTCAAGGTCCCAGGCCGTTTCACCCCCCGTGGAGAGAGCATTCCTATTACACGGAGAGGGGAGAGGAACTGAAGTAATGCAGACAACGCTGTTTACTGTGAGTAACAGTGGGTGCACACGATGATGCCCCTCGTCTAGCCCTGATGAATGTGGCCCACCCACCTAGCACCACAGAAACCGGTCGGCTGTAGAACGACCAGACCTAGTGCAAAACTTTATCCGCACAGGTTCAGCTCATTCCTTAAAAGGACCCCCACACCAATGAACCAGGGGTCCAACTTTCAGAAGAAAACCTCAAGAGAGGAATCTATTGAAGAATGTTATCTTCCTTGTTTTTAGAAAAACCTGCACCTGCCAACACAGAGAAAACCTATTAAAGCAAACAATATCTTTCATCTGTAAGGCAGCAGACGCATGCAAAGACCGAGGAGGTCTAGCATGTGTTTTTAGCACAGCACAGAGCACCAGAGACAAATTGGAAAGCCCAGTCATAGAAGCTAGCCCTTTGAAACCTATCCCCATTCGATAAAACTGTGTTTTTTCAGTGTAACTACGATTTTGGGCAACACACAGTTGGTAATCCCATAAACAGTCCTTTTGTTTTGTTTAGTCAATCTGAGATGAGTCATCCTTGATCACCTTGGCTAGTCGTAACTCAATTGAAACACAGGATCGCATGCCTGTGGATCAAATGGACAGAACAATAGATGCATCCATTAAGAGGAATCATAGGTCTGCTATCTAGTTTATCTGTGAAGGAACCCACTAGGGCATGGGGAATGGGGAATCCCACTATTATCTTCCAGCTGCTCCTTTAAGAGCTTCCCCCTTAAAAGCACTAGAACACTGTCTTGCAATATTAGCCAGCCTAACCAACTTTAACACCAATGCCTTATTGTCAAACTTCAACCAAATAATGAGGGAACTGGTAGGCATACATGCCAGCCTACAACAACATCATACTAGGGTTAAATCCTCCATCCCCTTGTATATAAAACAACTGACAACAAACACACTATTCGAAAACAAGAAAAATACAGGCCTCGCTGCTCAACATCCCACCTTATGCAACACAAGCCTGGTCATCCTTCACACCCCTCACACAAAGCAACCAACCTAATGAGGTCCTAGCACCTCCAAGGGTCAGCATGCAATGCATAAACATCAGGCCGGCCATGCCAAATAGCATTAAGCTCCTACACCGACAAATGGTGCACCGAGCACTAGCAGGACCTTGTTCCCCGCTCTGTTCCAACAAGTTGGGACTGGGTGATGACATTTGCCATCACCCATAGCTTACATTGCCTGATGCCTCTTAGCTGGATAGGGCTGTATTCCACTGTAGTTGTAAAGGAATCAGATGAAAAAACGTAAATACAATTCTGAATGTGCTTTTATTGAGTGTTCGGCTTGATACAAAATGACAAGAATGAAAATTCCAAACTAGGTGAGCAGGGGTTGTGGTGGTGTCCCCGCTCACCTAGTTTGGCATAATGGGCTTATGAAGTTGGAGGGGGTCCCCTGTATACATTGAAAGGGAAGCTGGGGAAAATACAGCAGATTCCGAAAAGCATGAGGTTCAAAATGCGAGCAAGTCAGCTTCACATTTTGAACCACCAGCTTTTTTAGAATTCAGCATTTTAACGTAGATCTGGTGTGGATACTGGGGAGAGACATATGTTAAAGCACCATCCTTGTCTTCTATAGGTGACTGTTCCTGGGGAAATGAATGAGGCAATCCTGGGGAGGGGCTATCCTTTAAAGGATACTCCCCACATGTGAAAGTAACAACAGCCTGGGGAGGGGTTGTGAACTTTAAGAAGTGACACCGCCCAGTAGGAGAACCTGTGAACTTTCATCATAGCTGCACTCTGTGGGAGAGTCCCTTCTCAAGTGAATATTTCTTTGAGTTCTTGGATAGTTGTGGCTGTATTAATTGTCAGTTTGAAACTTGCTTCGATCCATTTTAACGTATAGTCATCTATCACTAGTGCACGTCTGTTCGGCAGGCATGTGCTTCAATGACCAATGAAATCAGTTCCAATCTTCTGCCAAGGAATTCCTGTCATTCTACTGATTACATCGGTATTGTGTGCATTGTGAGTCTTCTGTCCCCTTCCTAGGCTGAGCATGCTCATGTATGCCTCTCCATGGCACTATCCATCCCTGGCCACCAGTACTGTTTCTTGTGAACTGCGTTCAGACAGTGTGCTTCCCAAATGACCATCATGTGCTAAGGACATTAGAGATGCAATGAGAATAGTGTGAGGAATTAATTTTCTATGTCTGCGCAGGAGGTCGTCTTCCTCAGTGATTTCTTGTTGTCTGATCGCAGAACTCCAACGAGGGCCTTCTCTGGCGGGCCTCCAGTCTTTGTGTTCACAGCAAATAATTGTAGTATATGGTCACTTTGGATATTTGGTTTCCATTCGAATGCAGTGATGCTGGATGCCTTGCTTTCTTCCATCTCTTGTACTGATGGTACTACACAATGTTATTTATGTTCCATCCATCAATTGGTTTATACGGTAAGAGAAGGCATGATAAATACTCAGCCTAGGTTTTCTGCCATCCTGAGACATATTGCACATCAAATATGAATTCTTGCAATTTAGCTGCAAGTGGAACCAATGAAGTTACTTTTCTGGCACCCCCTGGTGTCAGGATGTTCATTAGCGGTTTGTGGTCTGTTCGGAGAGTGAATTTTCCACCCCTTATATGGTTTCTGAAATGTTTGATGGCCCACGAGCATGGAAGCATGTCCTTTTCGATTACAGAATAATTTTTTTCCGACTGTGTCAGTGCTCTAGATGTGAAAGCAACAGCGGATTTCCCTCCCTTTCCATCTTTCATCCTGCTCACTGCCATCCCGTATGCACTGACGTCAGTGGTGATCATAGTTGGTTTGTCTGGTGCGAATAGCCTTAAGGAGGGGGCACTTTGGATATTTGTCTTTATAGTCTCAAATTCTGACTGGCATGATGGCATACACTCGTAAATTGTATTCCTTTTCAATAGGGCTCGAAGTGGCTCGGTCTTAGCTGAAAATGCCAATGTTTGCATTGTATTCTCATAGTGCCATGAATGACCGCAGGTGTTCCTCATGTGCGACTAGAAGACTTTGCAATAGCTTCTACCAATGACAGTTTGGGACAGTGCCTGATGCCGAAATGGTGTAGCCTAAGTATTCTACTTCTGGTTTATCGAAATCCCAGTTTTCTGTTGTTGCTGTTGGAGGGAGGGACTTGTGCAGGGGCCTTGATCCCACCTTCATTGCCACAGTAGACATATTCTTCCTAGGAATGTTCTACAGAGCTGTGGTAGAGTTTAAGAAACTCCTTTACTTAAGCATATTGTTTAAACAATACCTAGCAATATATCATATATAAATCTGGAGCAGCATGAGAGCATGGGAAACACAGCTGCTCCCTGTACCTTTCTACTGCCTGCCACAGCTTTTGCACGATAACTCACATCACACCATCACGCTGGTCAGCCAGAGCTATGACGTAACATGGAGGCGTGACCATAGGCTAAGCACGATGCTACACAGGTACACAATGGTCATTTGAAATCCAACTACCCATGGATTCTCACCTATGCTGTATCCTCATCACCTGTGTAGAGGAGGAGCCAAGTACCCACCACTCCAACTGCCCCGCCTACATTTCCTGAACAATATGAACCAAAGTATGTGACGTATAATGAACAATTAAACCAGCAAAGAGTATGGGAGGTAAAATACCCATTGAGAAAACCATACCTGCATACAAGACAATATGATGGCCATTTGAACGAGATTCCTGAAGAAGCAGAGAAACTTAATGGCAAAGATGAATGGTGATGTCATACAAAGTTGAATCGATACCCATATAGAAAGATAACCAGACCAGAGAGGCAGACGAATTATAAAACACAAAGAAGTACCAAGGATAAGTGACATCTTGGGATCAAGATGAAGAGACTTAGGTCACAGACCTGATGAAGATACTTAGTTAGTTTAAACATGTACAGATGCAAGAAAACGCAAGCAGCAAAGCAATTATGAAGCTAGCCACATGCTTTTGAATAGTTAGACCGCGACAAGCGCCAACATATACATACATAGAAACATATGGACAAATAAAGGATGTATGTTTTCACTATGCATATAAGCAGTACTGAACAAAGCAAGAAAGCCTCATTTCAGTGTCGCAGTTAAGAAAAGCAATTGAATTAAACAGAATAAAAGTTCAGCTAAGGAATTGACTGAGCCAAGAAAGCCAAGGTCTTATCAAACTGGAATTGGCTGACATTAGATACAATTAACGTGAAAGAACAGAGGCTCCTGTTCAGAGAGGTCAAGCAAAAACAAATGACGTCAGAGAACTATTGGAGAATAAAATCTAATACACGAACAGGCTCAATTTCATGGTGTACAGTCACGTGATAGAAGGAAGTTGGATGAACGAGATGAGCACACCTACGCCAAAGGCCGGCTGGTGCCCATACTCCTTACAAATTCTCAGAAAACAGTACAAACTCAAGGCCAACTTCAAAGCACTAATTGACACTGGACCATTAAGATGATGATGGATGATATGCTAATTGGTGGGAAGCTTGTGCTAAAACGAGCTCACCCGCACCTGGTTGTTCAGTCTGCGTGCTGCTAGACGTAGGTGGAAAAGTACTGACGGGGGTTGGGAGCTAACCAATTGTAGGGCACCACGTAGTTGGGGGTCCAATAGCTTGTGTAGCAGTTGGACATTGTACATTTAGTGACGTTCTTAGTGGCCATTTTAAGGGGAGGGCTTAGTTGCCCCACCTGATGTTAATTATCCTACCACCTTCTTTCGTGACTCCATACAGATATACAGCTTATACTTAGAACTTCACTTAGACCCAATCAAACCCTCTGTTAGGTTTGTATAATTTGACACGTTGGATGAAGTTGGTAATGATGCAGGTCAAAACATCAATGATGACCAATTTTGGGCATAAAGCAATGGTATTTTATAAAGTAAGTAGAGTCAGAGAATCGAGCGATTGATGATGTTCGGTGTACTCCCTGTTTTAGATACTTGACATTAAGACAGACAAACTTGGCCAAGCTATTTGTATCGTCTTGATTATTGATGTATGTATAAAATCTGCATCCCCATCCATCTCCAGGGCATTGCTACTCATCTTAAAGGGCTGTCTGAGAGAACACCCAGCTCACCTGCAATGAAATAGGGCCTCCGATGTTAGATAGGTTCTGCCAAGCAGACACATGAGAGGGAGTACCTCTCTGTGGAATTAATTGTAATGGCTAACCTTCTTGTGCGCTCTTCAAAAGGTTGTAGCACTGAGTAGATATTAGACAGCAGCTGCTACTGACACAGTATCAAAATCACATCTAGAGCAGTGCTCAAATCATGGTCGTAATAGGTTTGATGGTGAAAACACAGGATTGCTGGTTGTCTTGACTCTCAGGTTGCTTTGAAGATATAAGTCCTTGTTCTCAGGCTCCCAAACACGGGGGAGGCTGGCACCCAACTGCAGTGGTCCTTCAGCATGGTGACATCCTGGGTACCATTGTGGCTGGCAGAGAGGCTGGTCATGCTCGGCTAGCAGGCCACCCCCAATGTGCTCTTGGGATGGGTAGGGAGCAGAGCATTGCCTCTGCCTTGGACGCTCAGTCTTCACCCCTAGCAGATGGCTTTGGAAAGGACTGCTTTCCCAACAGAGGTCTAACAAATTCATTCACAGGGGTTTGTTCTGAAGTGAATCAAAGAAGGAGTGGGAGACCCTTTCTTTTAAAGGCAAATGTCGGCATGTGATTGAACAAAAGCAAGCCTTCTTTAAGGGGTGCAATCCCTTCTAATATCAAATCCAATGTGTTTTGTGCTAAAGGATGAGAGAGAAAAGGAAGGAAGGGTAGAGATACAGAGAGGAACACGATGATGGAATTATTCCCCACTGTACTGAACTCCCTCTGATTACACTAACTCCCCCACTCCTTGTCAATAGCATCAAAATCCCTTTTGGTATTCAGACCCTAGATGTGAGTCTAGGTCGTTTGTGAAGGGTGTGCGTTTTGATCCCCGTTTCCGGGGAAGCTTCCTGTGGACTGGATGTCTCAACAGATTGGGTGATACTAAAGGGTCAAATAGCTGCAACCCCTAAGGTTACAGCCTTGCTGAGAGTAGCAGAACAGACTGGCTTGGGGGAATACACACAATCCTTCCACATGTGTGATATCAAATTGCTGTGGACTGGATAATTATGAGAGATAATAACCATCACACCTTATACTCATGATTTGGCTTATATTTAAAGTTTCACGTGCCACCAGGATTGCACTCTCGTAGTAATGTGGTTTCTGAACAGAGGTGAATATTTTAAATGCAGCCACTGCCCCGTAGAGACTTGGCGGTCATTGCAGCCACCAGATGGGAACCTGTGATCTCTGAACCCACTCTGTGCCACTGTAGGGCAGACACTGCAGATCAGGTAACTGATTGAGCAGGGCACAGGAGTACACTATGCCTTTTGCATGGATCTTACGAAAGAGCACTCTGATTAGAAGATCAGCCTTTCTTAGATGGAATTACCCACATCTTTGCATTAATTTAATATTAATAAAAATCAAAAAAGCCAGTGCTACTACAATCTCGGCAGATGGTAATCCGCCACAGGGGCAAAAAGGTAAAGATTGTTCATCCGAGTTTCAGTAGCACTCGCCCATCACTGCATGGTATTCGTAGCATGGGAGGACAGGTATCGACCAAGGGTCTGGCGGCAGAATAACAGAGCATGTCTATTCTGTGCCCATCATGATAGAACTCACACATCCACCCCTATTCGAAAACAGGTTCCTTCCCTACACCTATTCCCTCCAACCTCTCCAAACGCATTCCTCAAATTTATTCTGAAGCTTTATGTAGATGCCTTTTGAGGTTTTCTTGATCCAGTGCAAGCATGCTTTTCTGCAAGCAAGAGTAAACTGGTTGCATTGCTTGTGTTATGTTGTGTTAAGCAGTATTTGCAAAGCGCAGAGTTTCAGCATTTCCAAGGTTTTTAAAAACCTATCTACTTAAAATGCAGGTTGATGGTACCATAAATTCACTACCACTGACAGTGAAAAAAAATAGGTGTATGTATTTGTGCATGCACTGTGCATCAGATTAGCAGAATTAAACAAACATAGCACATGAACATGTATTAGTAAAAATAAATGTCATTAAATGACTAAGAATGTTCAAACTTGTTTGGATAGATTACTCAAATTTCAGTTGGACACAACGTTCTCAAACTTCTTCCATGGTTTGCGGGTGGGTGAGTTCAAGCAAGTTCTACCAGAGGTTATAAAAGAGGCAATCATAGGTGGAGATCATGATCAGTGTTCTAGGCAGAGACATGAGGTTGCTGGCAGCTTTCCTGGTAGCGCTAGATGGGTCCGAAATTTTACATTTAGCTACATTAGGGAAGCTGAGGAAGATGTTGAAATAGGACAGGTTGCTCATTTTTAATGCACAAATTGACATACACTTACAACGATATGTTTCTTTTGACAATCCAAAAGATCACATTCAGTGCCTGTCACTGAGGACGGGGAAACTAGCTATCCAGCTGTGACTAAGTAAGAGAGTTTTTTGAGAGTTTGATGAGCTTCGAGAATGACTATGGGATTCTGTTTGACTGAAATGTTTAGTCAAATGGAAATTCGACCAGGATTACATATGTCATCAACTCATTTATAGGTGGCCCATACCCCTACTGGCAATCAAACAACATTGGTTCTAGGTGCATTCCTCAGAAACCTGGCCTACTGCGAAACTTTCAGTTGCACAGATCCAGTGTTTAATTTGTGGGAGTTTTTGCTAGGGCTCAGCACTGGTAGGTAGTTATTTCTGCAGCCCCGGCACTTATTGTGTCAGACTCAGTTTGATTATGATGTGGTGTTTTGGCAACTTTATTATGTTAACTGTGAGTCAGTCATGCTCACAGAAGAAGCAACAACAGTGGCCCGGATCTTTGCATCATGGGTCGTCTTATTGTTATTCATGAATCCCAGGCAGGCAGGGCAATGCTAGTTATCCATTTTCCTGGATAAGAAGGAGTTTGAAGGTGATAACGCTGGGCGCTTGTGCTTTCGATGCCTGCACACTGCTCCTGTCAGCCTGTATGGCATAGCTTTGCTTTAGTAATAACCAGCAGTGGTCCTACAGCATTGTGGGTTGACATTAACAGGACAGTCACCAGCCAGCAGTGCCACCACAGTTGTAAGGCCAGCAAAAGGCCCTGGTAAAAAGGAGTGCTAACCTACACAAGTGGATCTGGCAGCTATGTTTCACGGGCAGGTCCATCAGCAGAGTAATGATGTTGCCTGCATTTGTCAATCAGTGTGCCATAGGAGGGGAGCGTGTTCACCGTTTGACTGTGGGTAGATGGTCACCACTATCCACTTGCCACATATGAAGTCACAGCAAAATGTGAATGATCATGTTTAAAGAAGCAATTAAAATGTATTTCGTTTCAGGACACAACTAGTAGCTCATGTTATTTTACGCTAGGTTGATCGATATCTGTAAATCGCACACCTGCCATAGTCAGTAATTCCATCACCCTAAATGAGCCAGTGGGGGTTGGACCATTAACCCCAAATACGATTACATTATTGGGAGACGCCGAGGGCAGTGGCAACAGTGAGCGGGGAAGCGTCCCACCCTGACATGTGTCAGGCGTGTAAGAAAATATTTGGGCCCAGGCACTTATAGTTATTTTCAAATTAACACCTCCTCGCATAACACCACTCACCATAAACGTGTTCCTAATGTGAAAAGTGAAGTACGCCTCACTGTTGGTACTTTGCGGCTATATGCCTGCATGACCCTTAAGCGCTGAGCGCGAATGGGAACCTGCACCATACAATTTCCAGCCAGGGCACTCTGATGGACAGCTGCGTCGTGTTTTGCTAATCTATTTGGTCATCTGCTTTCGAGCTAGAAATAGAGAAAAGCTTGAAACGTTCCTATCAGCAACACAGTAGCTAACAACCGACTGCGCCATTCGGCATACATTAGGAAACAGCAACGCGGAATGCAATCAGAAATTAATTGCTAAGTGTTTTAGAGTAATTCAATTTGAACTCGGAATTTAATGAACAGTTTAGCAGAAATGTTAAAGTGCAATTATATGCATTTGCCCGCGGATGGGGGTGTTATCCAAGCACTCGCTCGCGCGCTGTCTCTTTGTTGTGAATTCCTCTCCTCTCCCACACAACAAGCGCAGAGGCCTGCTTATTAGCTGCACCGAGAGATGAGAGCCGTCGTTTAATTAGCACTGCCATGTTTTGCATGATGTGGAGTCTGGTTCCCAGGAGGGCTGTGTGGTAACGGCAACCGCAAGCCTGCGTCGACTCCTCCGAAGCTCCTGCGTGCTGCAGCGGCCCCTCCTCCAACCTGACTCGGAAGTAAATGTTCCCGATGAAGCCGCAGTGGGAATATTGACAGGAATGATTAATGCTTCTAACACAAAGATACATGAGAATATATCTGCATAAACTTGCGGGCCAATTTTTATTTTCTGCAAAGGCACTGCTTTTATGACAAACACCACATGTTGGCTGGGTCTCCGTCTGACTTTTCGTATTTGTTTCCAGTTATGGGGAAGCGGCCGCATTAGCATACAAGAGAGAAAGTTTCTGGATTAATCGTGTATTTTCTTCTTTTCTTGCTTGGGATATTAGAGCTTAACATTTGAAATGAGTCTCGAGATCGGTTCTAAGGCGGGATAATCCCCCTGAGCCAACGACTGCGCTTCAAAAGTTGTCTTCAAGTTTGCTTTTAACTTCTCGTTCACACATATCTCGTTCCAGCAGCGCCAAGCACGTCATTTCAGGAGCTGGTTCGGGGAACTATTATATTTATTTGATCAGCTGAAAGTGACACACGTTGCAGTTATTTTCAAAACTGTTCTGATTTAGGCTGATCAGTTTGACTCAAAAAACCCACCTGGTCCTGAGGACCATTATAACAAATGTTGATAGTGGCCAGAAGCATAAGGAAAAGCACAGGCTTCTATGTGCTACGCCTGAACTTGTACTACTACCAGGGCAGTGTTTTTTCATTCTTAAAGTTAAAACAGATAGAAGTTGATTAGCTTGGCTCTTTCACATCTAGAGTGTAGGCATAGTGTAGGCATAGTGTAGGCATAGTGTAGGCATGGGCTCTGGGCAGGCAACACTCTTCAGAGATGTGAGTCAGCAGTGGAAGCCGCCAAGAAATATTAGTAAGTAAAGTAGCGCAGGACACGTGTCAACGCAAGGGTCTGGAAAATATGTACTTGACTTAAACACAGATAACCGTTAAACACACTAAAACCCATGACTGTAAGGTAAACACATATTTAATGAAAGCCAGTGATAATCTATACAATGTATTATTACGCAGATGGGGTAACAAACCCAGGATAAATTGAATAAAACAGAGAAAACAGAAAACTAAAATGGTTACTTCTAAATAGATGTTAATAGCCTCTGTCCCTTTAAGAGGGAGACAGAGACCACGTGGGGAATGATGTGGGAGCGGGGAGGAGAGAAGGGAAAAGGGAGTATGCAGTTAATTCTTAATAAAGGCAGGTGTAGAATTCTCTCCAGAGTCGCGTCCTCCTTTCTCAGGCCATTCCGGTCTAACTACTGTTGACGAGGCGGTCTCCTGTGGCACCGGAGTCCTTCATTCCAGCCGGTGTGCATTTCAACACATTCCAACTTACACGTCGGCGATCCCGCCGAGCCCCGAAGCACCCGATCCCAGGCCCCAATAGAGAGCACATCCCAGATGCTCCACGCTGCAGGAGCAGCACAAGCTACTATGGCAACAAGCCGGCGATCCACCAGCAGCTGTCACTCGTTCCACGTGCAGGAGCACAGCATCATACGCTGCACCATCAGGTGGGTGGCTCCTCATCCCCCATGGCTGGAATTCCTGCCATTACTACGCAGCATCTCCCCTGCACGCTGCGAAGGGCTTGAGCATTCTGCTGCTACACACATGCTCGCAAAGGCCGCTCCGGCCTGGATTTTGCCCACAGGGCCCATTGAGCTCATGCCACAAGTGGCCCCTCCACTGCCACGGTGGGCCCTTTCTTTTACAATTGGGACACTAGAAAAACTAATCCCGGAGCTCCACGGACACCACCCTGTCACAACGCTGGTGGTGGGGTGCAGAGACTGAGTGAAACCAGCCATATATCGTGCGGTGGGTGCTGCCCACAGACCTCACAGCCACCAAGTGCAACACCGCCACAGATATTCCGCGGCAGGACAGCCCATCTTCACCAGCATACCTACTACCCGAAAAAAAGGCACTTACACCTAACGGTACACAAGTACCTCAACTGCTACACCTGCCACAATGAGTGAGGCAGTGTCACAACCTCCTTCGAGCCCGAACCCTCCTAAAAGGTCCATGGCTGCCGCATGGCGCATGCCGCTCCCGTTCACCTTGACCCTGCAGGCTGACAAGGGCCTGAGATGGGTCGAATGGCTAGACGACTTCATCAACTACTTAAAAGCGGCAGGTGAGGAGAAATCACAGAATCTCCAGAATATGTTTATCAACATCGCTGGCCACGAGGTGAACACGCTCATCAAAACCATTCCCCCAGAAGAACAGCTCGATTTTGAGTCACTGATAACTGGCCTAAACAAGAAACCTGTGATTGAGCCCAATCGCGACTACGAGCGTTACATGTTCAATCAGTACACTCAACGGAGAGAAGAACCAGTTGATTAATTCATCACTCGCCTGAGAGTCAAAGGCGCACACTGCCAATGTCATGCCCTTCACTGGACGAAGCAATACGGCTGAGTGTGATAGAAGGATGCCTATAACAAACCCTAAAAAACAACTGCTGAAAAAGACACTCTCCATAGATGAAGAGAGTGAAATGGCCAGAATCTTCTAAAGAGTGGATGCACAAGCGGCATTGATGTCAGGGTGCGCCAGCACGAAACAGGACAAGAACGAACTCACTGCAGTGATCCACCTGGCCAGCCAACACCCTGGTGACAGAGGGGCTGCAGGAGGAAGCCAGACTTGTCCCAGAATACAAAGGCAGTGCTACCGCTGCGGGATGGCATTCCCTCACTCAGCGATATGCCCCACTCTCTCCCAGAGATGCGGCAACTGTCACTTTCACTGCAAACCCCATCCAGGATGGTACCCATGAAAAAATGTTTTTGAACCATGTGCTTGATTCTGCACCACCTTCTTTCTTCATGCGTTCCCCTAGGTTGTGCATTGCAGCGATGACGTGTGATAGTGTCCCATTATCAGCATCTTCAGAAGGTCCGAAAGTGCAACAGGCACTTCCGATTTTTCGTCAAACACCTCCATCCATCGCCGTCAACAGGTCTAAGACATACCTGTTTTGCATTGTCATTAGTCTCAGAGCCCTTAGCTCCACCTTGATCACGTTGAACCCTTCTTTAGTGTCGTTGGCCAATTGGATGAGCTCCCACTGCGTAATCTGTAGCCACTTTGCATTTGCCCGGGCCTGAATGCTTGGGATGAGGGAGGCGGAGAAGGTTTCCGCTGAGCAGAATAGCCTGTGCCTGTCTGGGATCTGTGCCAAAAGTTCTGAGGAGGCCTTTGATATGTAGTTTGACGACCTCTGTTTTCTGGATACGATTCCTTTGGTGTCCCCTTCTGACAGGGCATACAGTGGTGGCTCTTCAGTGGGTGGGGCGTTGGCTGCTGCTTGGGTCACCGTCCTGCCCCCTTCTCCGATGTGGCTTTCCGGTATTACCATTAGAGCTGAGTGCAGTGTCGCCAGGGAACACGTGCCCCTCCATGATGGTGGGAGGTGCATGTACGCCCGTTTGCCACAGACCCAGTAAGTGTCCATTAGGGCTGCTGTTCCTTTCTTCATATCTGGGATCATTAGGCTTTTACTGCAGTTCGTGTTTCTTCCCATGTCGATTTTCCCTTCTCCCAAGAAGCAAAGTACGTTTGAGGTTTCTTTCTGTAGTTTCAATGCTTTTTCTATAGCGCTCACCCAGGTCAATTTTGTTATTTGTTTTTACCAGACTGTGGTACACGTCTTTGCAATCCATTGTAGTTTTTCGGTCGGTAGCCCTCGCAGTGCTTCAGCCTTGCACGTTACCACATCATCTTTCCATTTGTTTTCCGAAAATAGTGTTACTTTTATTACGAAGAACGGTTCTTTTAAACACACCACTCCTTTGGCTCTCGAGTAGCACGTTTTTTTGTTCTGCAGCATTTCAAAAGATACTGTGTGTGCCTGGAAGGTGTTCTTAATTCTGCACAGGGTGAGATGGAGGAGACACTGGGCTTCTGCGAGAGGCATTAAAAATCTAGGTGTGCCCGAGGCATGGGGGATCAGGGAGCACACGTAGCAGCTTTCATTAGTTGTTCATTTAGCTGTGGAGCTCATGTCTGCATACCATTTATTCGACTGGTGTGGGTGCCTTGGATCTTCTATTGTATCTAGTCCCAGGCCATAGTATTCATCATATCTCTTCCTACCTGCCTCCCTCCTTCTCCTGTTTTTAAGAAAAGTTTTTGCGTTTCTGGCTGCCTGCAATAGGGACTCCCTCTCCCCGCCCCCCCTTCTCCCACTCCTTGTACAGAGTCATAAATTTGTCAGCCATTTCAATATTCTCCTTCATTCTCTCTGTGGTGTAGTCATTTTCTCTAGGAGGATCGGTTGTTGTTGTGGGCAGGGTAGCAGTGGTGTCATATAGCCATGATATAACAGATGGATGCCGGTCATTTAGTTCATGTACACTCAAATTTATAGCATTGTGTTGGGGCTTTGGAGGAGTGGTTGACTTGTTGTTAGTATCGTTCTGACGTTTTGCCTGGTCTGGATGGGGGCCGTACCCCTATAGCAGCTGAAAGCCATCCCATATTAAATAGTTACCCTCCTTAAACGGTTTGCTTGCATTTTCCATGTTGGTTCCATTACCTCTACCCTCATTTATCTCAATGCAGATAAATACTATTATCCAATAGAGTATTAGGCCAAACATGAGTGTGAAGAATATAATTGCACAGACAGTCAACCCGCATTCATATGAGTATGTTCGTAAATCAAAAACATTTCTACTCCTAGCGTCCCTATTTCTAATTGTTGCAGGCTGCCTGTTCGTTGCCATGGTTTCTCCTATATGTTAAAACATAAAAAGGCAGATTAAGCATATAGTTGCAATCATTTTTACATTTCCAACTTTGGAATGATGATCGAGAGAGAGAGAGAGAAAGAGAGAAAGAGAAAGAGGAAAAGAGAGAAAGAGAAAGAGGAAGAGAGAGAGAATGAGAAAGAAAGACAGGTCATTTTCATTTAATACTGTTTCACATCTTGCCATAAACATTGTTATAATACAGTTATCATTCAGTAAACCTTGCATGCTCATATGCGTAAAATTATTATTTTTTGTTTTTTTGTTTTACACAATTACTGTCTTATTCTTGCACATTTTCCCTGTCAGGGCCCTCTGCACTCTCTACTGGTCCCACACTGTCATAGGCTTTTCGGATGTCTGTAAAATGTATCCACTATCTGAAGCCCTTCACTTTCACCGCAGTGGGTGTGCAAAACACTACCTCGTATTGGCCATGAAATCTTGGAGCATTCCACCTATGAACGAAACTCCTGACATATACCATTTCACCTGGTTCCAGCTGACCCGTTGGGTTTTCTTTTTCTGGAGTATGTGTTTCATTTTCCCCGTCACTTATGAATGGTGGTGCGAGTTGTTTTGCTATCATGCGTGCTGCCTTAGTGAGTTTTGTCAGGTAGTCATTGAATTCCTCTCCTAGTACAGTAGCGCTTCTGTGTGCATCTGAATGTCTACGGAGAGGTAAATGTGCTGTGTGCATTTGTCTCCCTGTCACAATCTCATGGGGTGACAAATGGTGGTCTTTGCTGGGCTGATTCCTCAGCTCAAACAAGGCCAAGGGGAGACAGTGCACCCAGTTTTTCTTAAGGGTGAAACACAGTTTTGAGAGTCTCCCTTTTAGTAATCCGTTTATCTTTTCTACCAAACCGTTACTTTGTGGGTGATAATCGAGCATAATTTGGGTTTGATTCCTAGCATTGAGGTTACTTCTTTGAAGAGATCGTTCACAAAATGTGTGCCGTTGTCAGAGCGAATTACGTCGCAAATTCACCAGCGGGGGAATACTTCCTGCTCTAGAAACTTCGCAGCGCACTTGGCATCTGGGCGGGCACAGGTACCTGCCTCTACCCACCGTGAAAAGGGGCAAACTACCACTATCATGTACCTCGCTCCGTTGCACCTTTCACCCATGTCTGCATAATCTATATGCAGCTCTCTGAACGGTCCTACAGGCTTGGGTATCATTCCCCTCAGTGTTCTTAGAGTCATGCCGGAGTTGTATATCTGGCACGTTGTACATTCCATTGCTAGCTTAGAGAGTTGTTCCTGTAACCCTGGAATGAACCAGTGTTCCTGTATCTCGGCAGCAATGTGTTGTCTTGCATTGTGTGCTGGGAAGTGTAGCTGCTGGAATGCTATTTCTAATAACTAAGTTGGCATGACTACTTTACCTGTGATGTTTTGCCGCCATAATAAATCAGTGGCGGACTGGCTGCACCCTCTTTTTGTCCACAATTCTATATCCTTCAGCAGGTGGGGGCTTATTCAGAAGTGGGTGCAATCGAGTCACCTCTATCACTCCTTCTTTCTCCCCGTCCTCCTTGCCACCCTCTGCTCGTGCTGATGGGGTAGCCGTGAAGGCAGGTTGATCAAGTGTGGTGTCTATTTTCTTTGGTGGAGGTATTTCCTTGAATAATCGCCATAGATCTAGTATCTCTCTCCTGTTATGAAAGTGTTTTCCTTTGTATTTTAGGAATATGCAGGTTGCTACCATGTCCAGAACACTTTTATCAAAGGACCCTCCTTGTGGTCAAACCTTGGGGAGACCCTCCCCCTTCAGTTCCGTGACCCACTGGTCATGGAACTTAGTTATTCTTTCCGCATGTCCCGGCAATCTTTTACAAATGTGCGTTAAGGGTGTCTCCGCTCCCATGCTTAGATCTGTGTTACTCTATTCTCTTGTGTCAATCTTTTCTGTCACTATGCGTGGGTAACTGTCTGCATGAGGCCTTAGTCACTTCCAGGTTCTAATAATCAATTTATACCGTTACTCAACAAAGGACACTGCTTTGTCAAATCTTACCAGGTCACACTTATATTGACCGTACCCCCTGGAAAAGCACTTAAGTCAGTATTATTACATAGAGACAATTGATTGCAAAAGACCATAAACACACGATGTGCACAACACACAACAGACATTCATCATACCTCAGCATGCACATATAGCATTTACCCTCCCTGCTTTGCCCTTCGCCTTCTACGGCGACCCCCTCTAAACCTCACACAGCTTCTTTTATTTATATACATATATAAATATTCTCTTTTTTTTTTTTTTAGACCTAATTTTTTTACCCCAGATGAGGGAATTAGAGAAGAATAAGAGAAAGAAAAGCTAGTCCTAACGTATTTTCCGTGTCTCTTCACTCAGACACCCTTAATTTATTCTTTCACTGTTTTTACTTATTCCCAGCACTAGTCGAGATAGCACTATGCGGCGCCGCCTTCTACCCCCTTGCAGAGTTAAGTTCCCGTCCTCTTTTCCCTTTTTCACTTTTGTATCCTAATGGCCATATGCAAAGAAAGAGAAAGTATTGGAAGTTAAAAGTCCCCTCTATGTCCCTGACTTGTTTCCGCTTGCCCTCTAGATTTTTTTCTTCTTTTAGTATCACTCGCACTTAATACTCACGTGCCCGTCTTGATCCGAGACTCTCCGGATTTGGTCCGTCCAAGCGGCGCAGCCTTGCACTCAATGGCCCCACCCGGCTCCGGCGAGCGGTACTAAGGGTTTTTTCAAACGGGACCTGTACCCTCTTGCCCTAACTGCGTGCACACGTCTCTGCGTACCAGTTGCCATAGGTGGGCGGCTCTGTTAAGCGGGCGCGCCATGCGTCTTCACTGTGACCGGGGCCGTCTCGTGCTAAGGGAACAGTTTAAAGTTAAGAAATAAATCACGTCTATGGGGTCACCACTGAATGTAAGCGTCCCCAGAAATGCGCCGCCCTTAGTGAGAGGCAATAAAGGACACACCCCAGAAGGGGAATGAGACCAGGACCAAGTGCGGGTGAGATCAAAAGAGCTTTATATAGATCAATATAGGGCATGCAAAGGACTCTGCAAACTCCGAGAGGGCTCTGTCTGACAATAGCAAAGACAGGCCTACTTATTTCCAGAACACGTCATGGGTGACACAAGCTATGGGGGACACATAATCGTGGGGATTGGGTGGTGATGTCTAGGGGGTATAAACGTGTATAGCTGCTCCTCCAGGATTGGCTGACGTTGGTGCTGCGCCACGTGGGGTTGGAAAGTCAGCTGGGCTCATCGGGGTGGAGTGGCGGGCCGGACATGCCTTGTAACGATGATTGGTAACTAAACTGACATTTGCCCTTTTGGCTACACATTCACACCCATTCATCATACTCCATGCTTCCGTTGGTTTGCAACTCTTGTAAGTGCTGACCTTAGATCAATACGCAGACAGGAACATTGATATGCAATCTGAAGTGTCCCAATACATCAGTTTGGAGGATACCTTAGGTTCAAACAATCTGGTCCCATGTGCATAGTCAGGGGCATGGGAGGGGTCACTTGATCACCCTGTCTTGGTAGATTTGGTGAGGGATGGTATTACGATCTTTTGGTACAAGGGTGGGCGCCCCCCCTTTTGAGGGCCATTAACTTGGGGTCGGCGGAGATACCAATGGCCCGTGGGGGGCATGTGACTAGTGCCTGAGAGACGGTGGGATTTAGGACCAGGTAGCTCGTAAGTCATGGAGTCAGGCTGTGGCGGCCTCTGACGGGATGGGAGGCGAGGCTGTGCTGTTTGAACACCAGCTATCTCTGGAGGGCCTGGGCGGGAGCAGGGGGAGATGGCCTTGCAACTCTGTGCTCGGCATCCTGAACAAGGTGGTATACTGTCCCGTGGGTGAGGGGCGAAAAACAACAAGTGGGGTCTCTTAGAGGACTTGTATGCATTTGTATAAGAAGGGATACTAACTGGGGACCATACCCTTTAGCACAACAATTCACATCTATAGTTGACATACGAACATGAGGTAGTGTTAGGCAGGTGTATGTATAAAGAGGGCAACACATGTTATTGAATATTGTCATCAGCTAGCCAGTCTTCGTGCATCTTTACATTATAAACAATATCTGTTGCATATTATTCTTTGCCCATTCTTCTTCACATTAGCACGAATGTTAGTCAACATGACATATATTACCTAAATGGTTTCCTCACATTACAAGAGTTTTCGGGGTAGGTAGGGGTGTAGGGCGCCACACCGTCTAATGCTGGGGGCTTGGTACAGGGTCAGGGCATGCAGGTTTTGGGCTAGTTTCAGTTACTTCCTAATGTTCCCGTTCATGGCTGGGGCAATGATGTACTGCGGAAGGTTAACAGCTACAGTGTTTTATTTTGTTGTTTGTTCGTGTCTGGTGGCTCGTGAGAACGAGTCCTAAGCGGATCTGCCATGCAGTGGGGGGTGGGGGAAGTGTGGGCCTCTGTGAGCGCAGTCGAGTGGGGGTCAAGCTGCAGCTTTCAGTGTGCACGTTGGCTCTGCCTGGGTTAGATCTGAACGTTTCTAGCAAAATGGAGTTGGCTTAGTACAAGATGGCGTCTGTGCTCTGCCACATAACGTGGTGGTGCAGGCTCACGTGTCGGTCTGCAGCCGCCCTGCCGCCTGGGCCCGGGGGCCAGTGGGCTGCCGACAAGTCATGAGTCTTCATCAGGGTGGGAGATGCAGTGGGAGGGGGGGTCCTATTGACCTATCCTCCCCTACAAAATCCTTGTACTTCCTTTTGCTGATCCACCCTTACAACAGATTGTGTACCAATAGATTCTATTGTTTTGTAAATTCAATAATTATGAATGTTGTTGTGGGGAGCAGTCAAGTATACGTTCTCCCCATATATATTTTTAGCATATTTATTCTGTCTTTTTAAGATTTTGTATGCATGTCACTGTATGTTGAGTCGTGTTTGAATGCTGCACCATGAATGGCAAGTGTGAGTGATGACTTTTTAGCCTTTTTTAGGCATATTTTGCTGCTGTATTGCTATGATGAATTGATTAGTGTTTAATAATTGGTGATTAATTTTCTATTTTCTCATTTTTGTATCACCCTAAATAAATGTTGATACATTTCTATACATATTCTTCTCTGGACAATTTTTCCGTTATTGATGACATGCGAATGGCCAACACCACCATCCAGAAGGAACGACACCCAGTGCCCCGAATTGAGGACATGATTGTCCAGCTAAATAAGTCTATACTATTCTCCAAACTGGACCTGAATCAAGGTTAGCACCAGATGAAGCTACACCCCAAATCGATGGCCATCACCACATTTGCCACCCATGATGGCCTCTTCCGTTACTAAAGCCTCAACTTCGGCATCTCATCGGCTGCTGACATTTTTCAGAAGGCAATCAGACAAGTCATCAGGCCAGTGTGAGGAGCCCTGAACTATAGTGGCAACATTCTTGTCTTCGGAGGAACACGATACTGCACTGCTGGTGACTTGTGCGGCTGTCCAAGAAGCGGGTCTGACATTGAACATAGCGAAGTGTCGGTTCAGCAAGACCAAATAAAAATTCTTTGGCTATATCTTCTCCACCGACGGCATGGCGCAGGACCCCGACAAGGTCACCACTATTTCCAATCTTCGTGAACCCACGCAAGTTGCCGACGTTCGGTCATTTTTGGGGATGGCAGGCTACTGCGCTTGCTATATCCCACACTATGCATCCATCACAGAACCACTACGACGCCTGTTGCAGAAGGACACCATGTTCACCTGGTCAGCTGAATGTCAGGACACCATTAAATCTGCCCTGGCGGCAGCCCGTCGGTTGGCATACTTCAACCCTGATTGGCACACAGAAATTGTCATGGACACAAGCCCGCTAGGGCTAGGTGCTATACTCGACCAGACAAATGGGGTTGATTCCCACCCCAGGCACATTGTCGCCTATGCCAGCAGAGCATTGGCCCTGCCTGAATCTGCCTACTCACAAGCTGAAAAAGAGAGCCTGGCAGCCGTATGGGTGTGCGAACATTTCCACAACTTCGTTATGGGCAAAAGGTTCACACTCATCACCGACCACCAAGCCTTGCTGTTTTTTTGTGGGAATCCCACGCACAAAGAGGCCCCCCAGGATTGAACAATGGGGCATCAGACTTCAAGAATACGATTTTGATATCACCCACAGGCTTGGGGGTGAAAACAACCCAGCGGACTACTTATCATGACATCCAGCAGGCAAGCCCATCTCCAGAGTAAGGGACACGGAGTACATAAACGATGCTGCCTCCAATGCACTCCGACCTGCTATTTCACTACAGCCAGTTGCAACTGCATCTGGTGCAGACCCCTCCATGGCATTAGCGATCAGCCTAACGGAGAACTACAAGTGGAGAGACTACTGACAGGACGGGCTAAACCACCCGGGGGTGTGCAGAGATGAAATGGATAGGCTCGCTAAGTTGCATACAGAACTGGCTGTAAGAGACAATACAATGCTGCTGAGAGGGTGTTGACTAGTCATCCCTACGACGCTCAGAGCGGAAGTAATCAAGATGGCACACGGGGTGCTGAAAACACGAAGAGGCAACTCCGGTGTCACTTGTGGTTCCCTTTCCTGGACTCGATGGTTGATAGATGGGTGAAGAATTGCATAGAGTGCGAATGCACAGACACAGCAGAGGCACCGGTCCCACACCAACCAACACACATTCCAGAGACCCCATGGGAAAGAGTAGCTGTTGACTTCTATGGACACATGAAATCTGGAGAATACCTCCTACTATTCATAGATGAACACTCGAGGTTCCCCATCGTGAAGAAAACAGCAACCACTGCATTTGCTCACGTAGCAGCAGTATTCGGGATGAAGTATTGAGTGAGTGGGGAATCCCTGGCACGATTAAATACAACAATGGGCCTCCATTCAGTGTCCACGAGTTTGCATCTTTTGCGAAACACAAGGGTTTCGTCCATCAGCAGATAACTCCTAGATGGGTGCAAGCCAATGGAATGGCTGAGCGGTTTATAGCCTCTATTAAGAAAATGATGCAGAGGACTTGCATCGAGGGTGCTGACCCCCATCAGGCACGGTGTCGGCTACTCCGAGATTACTGGAACACTCCCCATGAGGCTACCAACAAGACCCCTGCTGAGCTAATGATGCGATACGAAGTTCGCACCTGCATCGTGAGAAACACCTTGTCCCAAGAAGGGACACGGAGCGGTAAGAGAAAGCTCGAGTGGAGACAGACATGAGAAGAGGGGCCAAGCCCAAGGAGTTCCGAGTAGGCGACGAAGTGCTGGTACAGCAAGCAACCTCCAAGAAGACTAACGCCCAGTTTGCTCCAAACCCACTCAACATCACAGCCATTAAGGGCACCATGGTGACGGCAGAGTACGAAGATAAAGAAGTGACAAGAAACAGCTCACAATTTGTGCACTTTGTCAAGAGGGAAAACTAAAGACCTCCACCGCCTCACCCTGATCCTGAGCCTCGGGAGCCCAGAGATGACCCATGGAATCCCCCAGGAGGAACCCATCCCCAAGCAACAGATCCAGTGGAAGCAGCTGTGCCGCTCATGGGTGACAGAAGGAGTGCAAGGCCTCACCGGATCATTAGAAGACCACTTTGTCTAGTTGAAGAGTGCTAGGCGGACGTCAGGACATTTGTCAGTGGATGATGTTAATAGCCTCTGTCCCTTTAAAAGGGAGACAGAGACCTCGTGGGGAATGACGTGGGAGCAGGGAGGAGAGAAGGGGAAAGGGTGTATGCAGTGAATGCTTAATAAAGGCAGACGTAGAATTCTCTCTGGTGTCGCGCCTCCTTTCTCAGGCCATTCCGGCCTAACAATGTGTTTGGGTGAGGTAGGAAAAAAGGACTCAACCAGTCTCTGTAGCCCAATGTCAAGAACGGATGTTGAGAGGGCCAAGGATGCCTGGGAAATGTACATAGGCCTCTTTCCTTCATGTGTCAAGTCAAATGCCTCATTAATTTCATTGAATGGAGGAAGGGTGCATGTCACAAATTCATCAACTTTGATTTCTTTTGCCATGGAGTCACTCAGAAGCTTTGGGACACTCTCAACACTTTTCCACAACATAAAGAATACAACTGCTCATTCACTTAAGCAGTCTGAACAACGTGGAAAAGGCTTCTTGGTGCTTCTCTTTGCAGCAAAAGTTTTCGACTTGATGTGGCGAGCAGCTCAGCGGCCAGAAGGCTGCCAGGTGCATGAAGCATTACTCAGCTCAATTGGGGATGCCAGTGTAGCTCGCTGTCTCTAAACAGTTTCAAATTCTTCTTGGATGAAAGGTTACAATGCTGAGCAACAGCAAATGCCAGGCTTAATGCCCAGAGACTGTAGAATACTGTTTCAAAAACAGTTTCCCTTTAGGAATTGGGGACATCTTCTGCTCTTCCCAAGCCAGAGAAGTCTACCAAGGTAACTTGTATGACTCACAAAGGGGGGGGCCTGGGTAGAAGTTTGAAGCAGCAGTAAAGCTTTTGGTTCTTACAGCAAGTTCTCAGCCGATGTTGAGGAAAGAACTTTGTAATTCCTTCTGGAAACCTATCTCCACCCAATGTAATGAATGTCAACTGCCAATCACTCCAAAATAAATGTTATTTATTTTATTTTATTATTTAAAGACAAGAACTCACATATTTTGACAGTAGCACAGTACTCTGAGTTTCAGGTTGTGTATCCATTGGGATTAGTCCTTGGTCAGGTGTTGTTAATAAAGCCATATTTTGAGAGGTTTGTGAAACTGGAGAATTGTGGGCGCATTCAGAGCCCATACCAGGGTCGAGTTTCAAAGGGTAAGTGCATGACAAAAGAAAAACTGTTCATGGGTTCTCTCTTAACAGAGATTGGTTGGTCGAATTGCTAAGCGAGGAGCGTTTGCTACCACATATGCGCAAGCAGCACCCACCAATGCATTATACACGTACTCATTCATTCACACATGTGCACATACATAATGCAGATAACTACTTTCAGCCACAGTCCAGACTCTTCTCATCTCCAGGCACCAGCCTCCCAGGAAATACAAAAGCCCTCTGGTTCCTGCGCCACACAAACAGGAAACAAAGGTCACTTCCTGGTTCCTGCACATACATGCAGGAGACAGAGCGTTACCATCCCTCTATGCCCCAGACCCAATGAATGTGTGGGGAGGCGTGGGAGAACCCCCACACACATCCAAAGGCACATGTCCCCAGTCTGCATCCGCAATGGGCCATGCAATGCAGTAGAAGAAAAATGCCTGGGGAGCAGTTTAAGCTATCCCTGTAGTGCACCTTGAGCTGCAGAAAACTACTGGGGGGGCACTCGGTGTGGACAGTGGCTCAGCTTTTCCTTAATGGGTAAGAGTAGGCATCCTTTCTCCCATAATGGACAACCCACCATTGGCATATGGCAAATAAAGCCATTAATCACTGAAAGATAATATCAAATGTTTTTTCACAGCTGCCCAAGCATGATCAGTGTGGTAAGAAGTTAAGTGCCAGGCTATTATATAAGTCTATGCAAAAAGGACGAGCATACTCGTCCTTGGCACTAGTTGGCAGAAGGTATTGCTTATAAACCAAGTGACTGAATGCACACATTGCTTAAGAGTATCTTTACGCTCCAATGTTCAGAATGAGCAAAGTCTGGAACAACTTTCTGGACACATTTAATTCCAAATACCCCACCTTTCTATTTTGTGTTGTTATCATGAAAGTATTTAGAAGGCAAATGATAACTTGCAGAAGCCGAATGAACTGAGAGTCTGTGGGCATGTGAAAGATAAATAAGTGAGAACAGCCAGTGTCATCGAATTAAATGACATTAAGTAAGCTGTTTCCAGGAATAAAATAAATGAGTGTGTACATATCATAAAATATGTCTCCCTTCTTAGATGCAGAAAGTTTTTGAGAAACTGCCTGGATTCAAGGAAATTCGAGTAATAATGTTTAGGTAAGTAAACATTTGATGCACACATTTCCAAATCTATTATTAAATGATTCAAGTGTGTCATCTCAAAAGTGTTGTCTGGCCCATTAGGAGTTGAAACTATATGACTTTAATCTAGATACCCCGATTCAGAACTGATCTCGCTTATTGATATTTCTTAGTACTAATTATAATACGGTGGTCAAAGTCTTCTTTGGCCACCGTCTTAGCTCTTCATACTGGTTGCTATATATTTGTGGTTTTTAAGGTTTTGTAATGCCCTTCTATCTTTGTTTAAGAAGTTGATTCTCTGCTGACAACTAAATGACTTTTCATTATAAATGCTGAAGTGCTAATAATCCGGTTTTTAGTTATTAAGTGAAGGAGCATTTATTTTGGATGTCCAAATAAAGGTGCACAAAGGTTAATTCACAAACTGGCAGGAAACTGCCATAGAAAAGAACACCTTCTTCCATCGCACATTTGACATCATTCACATGTTGAAATGTGTACTGCCTGCATGAGTCCAAAGTTTCTGCCCTGTTAAAAGCACAGTAGCTTATACCATAGCTTCTACCATATAAAGCAGGGTCTTTAAGCCACATAAAGCTTGAAGAGCAATCGCAGTAGCTGTGGTACAGCCATTAATTCCTGCATTAATTCCGCCTCAACACCCCTGCTCTCAGGATCATGATACCCAATGTTACGAACCCATAAATCAGTTGACTTCTGACACTTCTCAGAGGCTAAGGAATGATGAGAAAGCAAAGCCATGTAATAGCGCACTACCTTGTATTTTCTGCACCCTCTGCAATCAAGTAAACTGGAGGGAAAGCCCTATGTATTGGGAAGGTCAGGTTAAGGGCATCGAAAATGCTGTTATACAAACAAGGAACTGACCTCATCCCATCAAAAATATTTATCTTGTTACACACACTGTTTTTTCCGTGTGATGCTCTACGAACAGAAGGCTTAAGACTAATTCGCCTATGAAACAATAAATGTTGAACCCAAATACTCTGGATATCTAATTAATTTGATATCTCAGGCTACCCCGAAGCATCGAGTGTTGCTGCCTTGGAGCAAAAGACAATATATAGAGAAAATTACTGTGATAGCTTAGTGGCTATTTATTAATTGTACAGTTATTGTTTAGCAAATAGACATTATCTCCCAAAGGAGCATTTACAAAAAATGGTACTTTCAGAAACAGAAACCATGATCATTAAAGTGCACAGTGAATTGCATCGAATAGTATGGAACATACATTCTGGTATTTGGCAAGAAATAAACATTTTCAAACAAAAACCATCCACACAATGTGTAACTGAATACACAGTCTATATAATGAGTTAAAAAGACAAATTGAAGAGAAGAAAACAACAAAAAGCAAAATCCCAACACGTCCTGGTTGTGTGTGATAGGGCAAAGCAACCAAATGCGACCCCCACCAGAGTCTGATGTATTAGTGGCCACGGCCAAAGAACCAAATGTCAAGTCCTAGGGTTTGGAGCCCAGGGCATGTGTGGTTCCAAACCAATGCCAGAGGTCAGGTCCTCCTGGTGACTTGGAGGATCAGCTGGTGGGAGTTTATCAAGAGACCAATCCTAGGTCAACGTCGGTGGTTATATTCCTGCTGATTTTGAAAAATGGGCCGTATAGCAATTATGTGTCCAATAAGACGTTTCGGCGGGCAGTGAAGGCTACCTTCATCTGGACCTGCAGATGTCGCTCTGAACAGAGAAGAGGGGGGTTGTAGAAAAGAAGCTCCAATGATCAAGGTGACCAAGGAGAGGGCCCGTGCAGAATGTGCACAGGTACTGTGTGGAACCGTGGTTGCAAGAAGCAGGTTCCTCCGTGGGGGCCCGGAGCCAGTCGAGCAGAGGGTGAGTTAGAGACCTGATGTGTCAAAACTGGAAGGCTACAGACACGCTGTAAGTCATGTCAAGAGCCGGCGTGCGCGTCAATCAGTCAAACCCAGAGATGAGTGTGCAGTTGATGTGGAGCTTGCAGGTAAGTGGATAATTCCAGAGTAAAAATCAGATTGTGGCTGGAGATCCGTCTCCTCTGCAATCAAGACATTCCGGCCTCTTCCCTTCTACAGGGTTGATCACACTCCCATTCGCATCATACTGCAGCACTCACTCCCTTTACGCATGGCCGACCAGAACCATACAGGACTCCCTTCTCCTTGAGTAATGGTGGGATGAGCACAGTGGAAGTAAACCTCTCCTCCCTAGAAGCCATCTCAGCCTCAAAGCTAATGTCAACACCATACTCGACAAACTCAACAACATCTTAAGGGACACTTCCAACCCACCTACGTACACCTGAAGAGGCAAACCCACACAAGGCAAAACCCTCCACTTCATGACACTAGGCAAAACCCTCCACTTCATGACACGAGGCAAAACCCTCCACTTCATGACACGTGCAAGAACTTACTGCGATTGAAAGCTCTATCCACAGAGAAAAGAAGCTCTAGAGAAAAATCACAACATAATCAATGTGAAAACTACCCACTCTGCATGTAGAATCCTCATCACCACAATCAATACAAAAATTACTTATCAGCCGACTATTTCAGAATCCTCCAATAATAGCATGGACATCTTCCAACCAATAAACATTGCATCAGTTCATACAGAACCAGCAGTGTCTCATGCCACAGACAGATGCAGTTCATCCAATCACTTCTTCAAAGGCAAAGTTGCAAAATCAGACAACCCCTTAGCAGAGACATATCTCCCGGCCCTCATGGCACATGCCATAATGAACAAAGTTCAAAAGCATTATACTTGAAGAACCGACCACAATTCTTGCAGCTGTTAGTGCCACCACCTAAGAAAAAAAAACATCCTCCCCTCCATAACCGAGACTATTTCAGGGCATCATACCCAACGCATTTAAGACGGGCAAGCCCTTTCCCTACGAAAGAATGCTATGTCAAATTCACAAACTACCACCATACTACGCACTTTCATTTCAGTGAACAGATCACCAAAAAAGCAGTTGCACTTCAGTTGCATAGAAATATCAGCAAAAGATGAGTCCTAGTGAGCTATTGATCTTCGTAACAGCCATGATGAAGCATAAAGGCTGTCATCAATGATGCTCTGTTCAGTATAATAATGCTGACTCTGCACATTAGTTCTCTGCTAGGCCTGCAATATTTCAATGGCATTCATCAACTAACACTTTGCCTCCCACTCATTCAAACATGGATGTCAAGCACATACCTGACATGGAGCCCCATGAAAAAAGAATTAATCTACTACACATTCCCTACTAACCATACTCAAGCCCAGAACTGACGGCTTCCCTGTGGGACGAGGGAAGGCTGCTCTTAAGAGGGGTGTCAAGGTGAACCAGTAGTGACCCAAACAACACAGTAACACAGCCCAAAATAAAGTCAAAGGACAAAGTCAATGTCCAATCAAGGTTCTATTACAGACAGACTGAGGAAAGTAGCACTCTGAGCATAGTTCCAGGGGTGGTAGGTAAGTTAATAGCTACGGAAAGGATATGTCATTGTTGAAAACAGATGTGATTGTGACTTAACCAGTCTTTAGGGTCCATGTGGACCGGAGGGGCAGTTCAGGGTCAACAGTACCTGGATTCAGTACTTGGTCTGTGGACAGAGTCAGCCCTGATGTCGAACATTGATGCAAGCAGATCAAGCTAATTTCCGGCATGGTGGATTGTGTAGGCCCAAACAGCAAGCAGGTATTGAGTAGGGGTGAATGCAGTAACTTTGTGAAGTTGAAGGGCAACTGCCAAGGATGCAGGTTGGGGCTGTCACAGGATCACTTCATAGTTTGACCAGGCAGAGTCAGGCTTTAGCTGCTGGGAGGAGTCAATGAGTGATGCTCTAGCATTTCGAGTCGGGTGGTGACAGTTGTCAAAGTGGTGATCTTGGGTGCATCGATGTGCAGGTCGATAAGGTGGCCAGTCAAGGGCAAGCTGGGTCTAGCCATGGGTGTAACCCCTGGTCTGAGTTAGCGTGTGACTCAACAGTAATAATGTGCTGGTCCCGGCATTGAGCAGTCGCTTCGGCCCTAGCAGGTGACAGACTTAGCTAGGGCACAATGCAGCATTGAGTAGGTTGAAGTGCAAGTAATTTCAAAGTGGTGGAGGAGCACAAAACCCAGCTCTGACTTCTTCCCTCTTGTGCAGAGCGACTGGTTCGTTGCGGCAGAACAGGGAGCTCCGGCTGGTCTGGTCCTTTGGCTGTTGTGAGGCCCACTCAGAGTGACTCAAGGACAGGATGGTTAAATTCAGGTTCTGCTCGCCAAGATGTAGGGGATTCTGGGTAGAACAGCAGGTCCTGGTCCACAGCAAAGGTTTGACCCCCCCCCAAAAGGGCCTTGGAAGTGGATAGGGAGCAGATATTTCCTCTGCCTTAAAGGGATCCTTCTTAACCTCAGACTGAGGGCTTTGGAAAGTGCAACTTTCCAAAAGGAAGTCTAGTGAATTCTTCATGGTTGCTTTAGAGTGAATATTCAGTGTCTTTAGAGGATCTCCTGAAGGGGTGGGAGACCCCTTCTTTTAAAGTCAAATGTTCCCAGGTGATTGGATGAGCCTGCCTTAGTGGTCCACTCCCTGCTCTTGAATGGAGTGGACTTTGCCTTTCTGATGTCAAACCCAAAGTGCTTTGCTCCAGATGATGTGAGAGGGACAGGAAGGAGAGAGAATGACACAGAGAAAAGAAATGGTGGAAGTCTCCTTCCATTGACCAGAGCATTCCTGCCTTTCATAATCCCATCCATTTCCCTTGTCACTAAGAACAAAGGTTTTTAGAGATGCAGAACCTGGTGTGAGGCTAAACATTTTGAATGGGTGTGCTTCTTTGATGGCCTGGCAGATGACAACTGTGTGTTGAGTGGCTGTTTCAGGCATAGAGTGTTACCTGCCCTCACAAAGAGATCAAAGAAGAGCCCCAGCCATCCATGTTTCTGTCCTTCTATTTGTCAGTCTACACCCAGCTGGCCAGGATACACATAATCTTCCACAGCAGGGCTGACTCACAGGAGCTGTCACATGTTCAATATCAATTGGGATGTGGCAATGGGATAACCTCCTTGAGTGGAGTTTCTCCAAGAAAAGAAGTCTGAAATCAAAATAACTGCTTTCTTATATTCTGAGGAAGAATAAGATCCCTCTTGCGAAGAATATTAATGTAATATATTAGGATGCTGTATTTGTGGCAGTTTAAGACACCTTACACACCGTTGTCCATCTTCGAGGATAGACATCTTTGATTTATTAGCAGAGGAACAACAGAAACTAAATGCTGGGTTTTCCTGTGGAAGCACTGGTCTTTTCATTCTAAGGAAACAGTGCCTCTAGATAATCCAATACTATACTCTGTACTGGGTATACATATCTTTATTAAATCCCAGTTGTTTTACAAGGAAAAACCATTTGGGCCCAATTAAATACGGGAAGTAAGGGATGTGCTTTAAGGTCTGATTTAATTCCCCAAGGTTGGAGATCTATTGTATAAAAAGACCTACGGTGTATTCATGGTCATACAGAGGGACATCGACAAACTCAAATCCCTGTTACAATTCTGGGAAAAGAAATACATTTATTAGTAGCTGTTATTTCTAACTTACCAGCCCAACTGGTTTTGGGGAGTGAAGTTCCACATTTTGATCAGTTGATATCCCAAATATCCCAAATAGGACTTAAAATACCCAAGGATATTGGGCCTCATTACATGGTAGGAGGTAACCATGCCGCTATTGGCGGCATGGCTACTCCCTTACCGCATACCGGGTCCGGGTCCGGGTCCGTGTCCGGGTAGGCGGTATGGGGACTTACCGGGTCATTCCGACCCTGGAGGACCCGGTAACTCCCCATTCCAAATACCATTCCCCATTCCCATTTGAGCCCCCATAGTGCTCAATGGGAATGGGGAAGGAGCTGATAATGGTACCGTTATTAGCTCTGAAGTCCCTCAGCGGGTCCCGTCCTTCACGCCTGGTCAGAACAGGCGTTAAGGTCGGGACCCGCTGAGGGACCTCATAGTAGGGCGCTAAGGGATTACCGGCACCGGTGACTTTACCGGTACCGGTAATCCCTTAGCGCCTACCGTGTAATGAGGCCCATTGTCATTACAAATAAATCTAAAGGGACCCAAATTGATTACAAGAAAGCTTTTTCCTCAAATTCTACAATTCATTTATGGGAAGAAGAAGGAGTCCCATCAACAGACCCTGTTTGGGATTGGGAAACTCAATCTAAGAAACCTCTTCCTTATATGGGGGAGGCTATTGGTTCTCATCAAACCAATGACACTAGAGCGGGAGGCTGGATCTATAGGGGAAGGGCATGTGATGTAGCCCCTGGAGTCATCACTGATCCCGAGCCCTAGATGTCCTCCCATGTGAGTATACCAGGGGACCTGAGAAATCTATTAAAGGCTCCCTGGCAGTGGAGAATACAAGGTGGATGTCCATTAGAAGTTATTGTTTTGAAAGAAACATTGACACCTTCACCATCCTTAAAGAACTACCTTCACCATCCTTAGGGAGTAACTGCTTAAAAGAGAACTTTTTTGCCATCCTTGAGACATGGTTATTTGCAAGAGACATGTTTGCCATCCTTGAGAAGTGGTTATTTGAAAGAAACCATTTTGCTGTGCTTAGGAAGTGATTGTTTGGTAAAAGACATTTTTGCTATACTCGAAACGTGACGATTTGAAGGAGACACATTTTGCAATCTTTAATGAATCATTATTTACAAGAGACACTTTTGCCATCATACCTGAGACATATATGGGAAGGGAAGGGAAGTCTCCCTCTGGATACAAGGATTATTTGGTTGAATGTATTTATTTGTTTGTGAACACTTATTGCTAAACTTACATCAGAGTTTCTTACACTTTTAGTTGTTCATCATTAGTGTGAGGGTCAGATTAATGTTTTGAATATAAGGACAGTGTATATGATTTTACGATGAGACACATACTGATCTTTCGTTTTAGTTTCCTAGGTAGGGAACCTCTCTTTAGGATATGGGCAGATAGGCCCTTATCCAACCCTTTCATTCTATTAAAGATGTCTTATGTTGAAAACACTACCACTTTGTGTCCGCCTCTTATTTCTGACCCCTCACTCTACAAAAAGCTCTATATCAACATGGCCTAGTGGCAGAACCTTTGTGAAACGTAAATATGAAACTATATCTAGTCTGATATAGTGGCCGATGCGGAAATACAATTATAACTGCCAACATCCATCTGATGTCATTTTATTATCATCTGTTTTTCTGTGACTTCTGCAGCTGTCAGAGCTCTTTATAGATTGCTGTCTGGGGCTAGGTGTTTCAGCCACAACAGATGTTGGGCCCACCACTGGAAGTCCCTTAGTTCTCTGCTGGGAAGGCTTGACACCTTCACAGCACAAAAGGACATAGCCCCAAGGGGTAGGGTGTGAGCTGGATACTTCAAGGGAATCTATGCATGACAATGGAGAAGTTACACCCGGGGAATATTTTTGGCAGACAGGAGAGAGGTGAAGCATAGAGTAGCTGATGAAGGGATTTATACACTATAAAATGGGTAACATCATCATGACAATACGTAGGCCGGACTTCCTCCTTCTAACTACTCCTAACTTCATGTAGACGATGCCATCTTAGAAGCTGGCATCAGAAGACAAAACCTGTTAAAGCAGCAAGGATTGGACTCTTACTGGAGGTGTGAAACAAACCGACAGATGTGGTAAAATGATGTTTTCAAGGGGGTGAGACCCCTTTAATTGAATCACTTTTCAATTATCTTGGTAAAACCATGTTGAAGAGGATTTCACTGGAAACTTGTACAGGTAAATACTTCCCAAAGTCTCATGCCATTCGGGAGAAATTAAGGATATCCAAGGAGACAGCAGATCCTCTACCGACAGATGTGGTACTGAGGCTCAGGGGAACATTTGAAGTGGCCTACTGCTGGAAGGCCTGTCAGTGGTTTGGGCACCTATATCCAAGACTCTGCCTAATGAAGTGGCACACCTGAAAGTGCCCTTGGCAAGGTTCTTGGCTGGGAGGGTCATAAGACAAATCTACCTTTTCTCAGAGACTTCGTGGAGGGTCTCACAGCACCATATCTACAAGAAGAAGCTTTGTTTGGCTCTATCTGCAATGGAAAACCATTTCCAGCCGGTTCAATAGTCACGAAACCCATTAGAATCACTGCAAAGATCCTACAGAGCTCGCGTTCATGCTCTGTTCTTCAAATCCCTTTGAATCACTTAGTGCCAGCCAAACTGCACATCAAGAACTGTTCAAAGTTTCTTTGTTGCCGTTGTTGTACCAAACCATATTGTCAGAACCTATTGAGGAAGCTTGCCACATAAGTAAATTGCTACCTCAAGACCCTGTAAAACCTCTAAACTATGTGGATCCCATCACCCTCACTTGTTCCAAGTTCCTTGAGACATTGCCTCTTGTTGAATTACAGCACGTTGCTTAATCCAGTTGAACCAGCCACTGACTCAAACCAATTTAACCCATTAGAGAGCACACAGAAGACTGTCTCACTACTGTCCAGCTCCTGAAAAAAGTTATGAAGGTATCTACAGTGGTTCAGTCCACCTGGCCTTGTTCATCTATACATTAAAAGATATATTCTTGAATTTGAATTTGCTACAAAGACTATTTACCTGCAGACCCCTGTTATTCACTACAGAGAGGGCCCCTTTTCTACAAAAGTCTGCATCATCTGTGTATTTCCTTACTGGGGGGCTACTAGTATTTTTGATAGTTTACTTTTACCTTTTAGTGCAATTAACATCTTATTTCTTGTAGACCCTTGATTGGACATTGCTTGTATTTTGATATTTACCATAATATTGTTCGTGTATGCCTCTATCCTGGCTCACACCCTTCTGAAGAGTATGTGCCTGCCCTCAGCCCATGCTACCTTAAGCAGTATAGTAAGTATACCATTCATGCAATGCCTCTTCCAAATCTATGATTGGTATCACTGCTGGTTTAGTGTGTAGCTGAGTAGGAGTTTAAAAACCACTACTCATCCCTGTACTCCTGCCGTGCAGTAGTTGATTTGCTACACTTATGGCAAGTGGTTGGAATACAGTACGGGCTGCGCCCACAGCTTAGTCTTCCAAAATAAAAGTATTGTGTAGGCAACTTTACAAACACTAGCAGGTATTTTTTGTAGAATGCAACGGAACAATGAAGACTATGAAGGACTGCAGAGTCAGCCTCATTTGCTATCTGTGTCTGGACAGGGGACTCACTCCTCTTTGGCAGTAAAGTTAATAAGCATGAAATGCTGAAGCTCCTCCAAGTCTTTGTGGGAGCAAGGATGTCTGAGGAGGCCCAGGAGATTAATAGTGGCCCAAACCCCAAAGCAAGGTACCCATTCCAGTAGGGAGGGTTTGGCAGAAGAAGGGGATGTCAGCAGTCATAACTGTTCACACCATTCTTTCCAAAGGGAGGATTGTGTGGTTTCTTAAAGGTACTGAGGCTCAAATAGAACCCAGTGTAATATCACTGTAACTGAGAAAACTACTGGAAAGATGCTTCTGGAATAGAGGAAGATAGTAGTTGCAGAGCAGAAGCATAGAGATTTGGTGATGTTGCACATGCTAGAGCTAGAGGAGCAGAAGGCGGCTCACAGAAAGACCTCTCGGGAGGAGGAAAGTATTTAAAGCCACGGCACCGGGGTCAAGCCCAGATGTCTGTGGGAAAGAGTAAATTGTCGCACATGTGCTGGGATGGTAACCTCCTCTCGCACTTGAACCGGAATGCTTTTTCAATGTTGTCAAAGCCCCTTGGGTTACTCCCCTGTCGGGACAAGGCTTTATTATTAATTAGGTCCAAATTGATTGCGAATCGGTTGAGAATATCACTTCTCAGATAAAATGCAGAAGGGACATCTCTCACGATCCAGCAATTATGGTCTATGCTTTTGTTGCCAATGGACATTTTTAGCATACACCTGCTAGGCAGGAGATTTTTGGAATTTGGGGTTTCCAGACCTACTTCCCATTTATCAATCAATTTAAATATGTGAATGGTCTGATCTTTTGGGAGTTTCCTGAATAATTATTCGCTGATGAAGCTCCTTCATTATTCAGGCATACTCTGACCAGCACTGGTTCCTCGCCCTCATTTAAGTGAATGGAGAAAAACAACTGCTCACCCTTTTTCTGATTGTTCGTCAGACTTTGAGCAGATTCTTCCTTGTCTGGTTTCGCGGCACTCAAGATTTCTTCTGATTTTGGACTGGTGTAAAATGTTAGGGTGTTCCCTTCCAGTGTGAATTGCCACTTAAAACTGGGAGGAAGGTTGGTTTTCAAGAATGGAGAAGGTCTTCCAATCACCAGTCTGTTCTCCTACAGAGATGACTGTGATGTCTGGAATTTGGTTCTTTTTTATTTAGAACTTTACATTCTCAGAGCGTTAATCAATTACGTGACAGGTACAATTCAGGCTTATATAATTGGTACTCATTTTTAATTTGATAGGGCGGTTAGTCTGAGTCCAGAGAACCTTGTTTACACAGTCAATCAGAGGTGATAACCTCCTCAGGTGATCATTCCCCAGTAAACAGGTTGTGCCCTCTGGGAACAGGGTGTGCTCTCTGGAGTCACAACAATCACTGGATGTTTCAGCCGGTGCCGTCCAATTTTTATGTCCAGATCTGCAGTCCGTTCGACGGAAATATCATTCACGTTGGAATTTTGGAGTTGTCTGGGAAGTGGTGTCAGTGGAATTTGGTGGCCCTCCCCCATCCTCAGTTTTGTTGGTCAAAGGCTCTTTTTGACAAGAGGGTGGTTTGGGATCCAGTATCCACCTGAGCTGATAATTCACACTGACCCTGCACCTTAACTGGTGCGTAAAATCAGCCTTCTTTCTCCTGCAACGTGCAAAGAAAGTGTTCATAATTTGACAGCACAGTGGTCCTTTTCTCAATATTGAACTCCGACACTGTGTGATCTTGGGTAATTTTCTGTGTCAGAGTTCGGGGATCTGTAATAAAAACTATGCAACTTGCAATGGGAGTTGTTGTGGAATCCTCCTTTTCCCCAGATCCTTGGCTGTCCCCGTCACCTGGCAACTGTTCTCAGAACCTTTTTGGAGAAAAGACACCCCCTCTATTTCACTTCTGTTTGGCTCACATGTGTGGGGTTGAATAATTTCTGGTTCTGGTTCTGGGTCGGTCTCCATACTATCATTGTCCCACTCAGGGTCTTTTGGGAACCATTTTTCTTTGGAAGGGATCACCCTGTTTTTGAAAGAGATGGTCTGCTTACATGCATACTCCAGGAATTCTTCTCTTTCAAAGGGGATAATGTGGAGTTCCTCCACAAAGTGGGTTCTTCTTTGGCCTCTCCTACTAACCCTTTTCTCTTTGGGTTCTAACATTTTGGGGGTAGAAGAGACTTTTTCAGGCTGGGAGGTTTTTAGGGGTTCTGTTTGGGTGAGAAAGGAAGCTTCCTCAAGGGATTGGCATCTCCCTCCACCTAGGCCCCATCCTCTGGAACCTGTATTTTGGCAGAGGTTTCCTCCCGTCATTTTCCCCCTGGGGCATCAGACCTAGCTTTTGTGGAATTCTGGGAAGCAGGGTTCAGTTGAGAGTTGGACTGAACCCTCAGCATGCGCCCCAGATCATTTGTCAGTTGCTGGACCTGTCGCTCCAGTTGCAAGACCTTGTCTGGGTGGTAGGGAGGTCTCAAGTCATACCTCTGCTGCTCCTGAAAGGGATAACTGTCCCTTCACCCAGACTAGCTCGGGTACTGGAAATTCCTCACATAATTTTACATCCTGAATCACCCTTCTCCCAGGTTTAGGGATCTATTATTCTGGGACCGGGGAGAGAGAGGAGGATTGTTTTGGAAGTTCCGGTTTGGGGGATATCTGGGGATAAAGTTCCGATTGGGAGGTGGAGTGATGCTTCTCTCCTGAGGGAAGTTTGGAGGGAAGTTTCCCAGTCAGTACTTACCTGATTAGTTCCCCCCCTGGGGCCGGGGGAGTGTATACATACCCCAGGATTGGTTTAGTACCCTTGTTCCTAGGACTTATATAGGTGGCAGGGTCAGAGGGATCATTGTTCTGAGCCCCCACCTGACTACGATTCGATAGGGCTGGGTTGGGGAGGGGTCCCTTCTACTTTCAATTTTGCTTGTTGGCAGGAGGGTTACTTTAAGGACCCCCGTCCCCACATCCAATGGAGTGGTAGTTTATACCTCTACCACCTTTGCAGCAGGAGGGGTGTTTGATGGTTTGGGGGTTTTGACAGAATATTTACTCTCAGCGGGCTTTTGGACCTCATAAATCCTGGTGGCCTGTTTAATCACCCAATCCAGGATCCTATGCTTGTGAAAGTCAGGCACCAACTGAGTCATTATGTATTTGGGGAGAGCATGAAAATATGTAGTTATGACCCCCTACTATTGGTGTTCACCCACCGGGAAGTCTGAGCAGTGCCCGTTTTAACTCCTGCACAAACTCCCTAGGCGCCTGATGCTCCCCACACTGCAAGTTATAGGCAGCCTTACATGCCTCTTGTGGGTTCCTATAGGTGGAAAAATGTTTCAGCATGGGCACCTTATAAGCGGACCATTAATATGATCCTGGTCCTCCAGTTCTCCAGTTCTGCAAAGAAACTGAAGTACTCATGTGAGAATGTCCATTTGGAAAATGCTATACAATTCACATTGTCCCTGATCTGGAATGATGCCATCACCTGCTCATAAAGTTTCAGGTGCTCCCACACTGAATACTTGGAATTCTTGTGGTTTGGGGTCAGGAAGCTCTTTATGGCTTTGATTTGTCTTATTGGGTCTTTGACAAAAACCCTTTCTTTGTTTCCCTGTATTTTTCTTCTTCTGCACCAGAGTCCATTCACCTTCTGACTCAGAACTGCTACCGGTACTCCCTTCCCTGTTTTCTAGGTGCTCCCTATCTAGATGAGACTGGGAATATCTCCCAGAACCACAGGGTCTGGACTCCTCTAGCCTGGACCAAAGTGAACTCTCAGGGTCACTCTCCCTGGAGTTCCTTTCAGGCCCAGAATAGAAACCAGTTTCCTCATCCCTCTTACCTGGGAGTCAGGGGAATATACCCATTCCCCTGAATATAAAAAGGTTTTTAGAATGCCCTTCCTAGGCTGAGGGTCTGGCTTTTATCCTTCAGCGAAGTGGGCAAGGTGGTCTCTCTATAGTCACATCTTCAACCAATCTAACTCCCTGACTCTCTCCTTGTAAGAGTTTTCATGGTCTGAAGTACTTATCGTATTATTCCTTACTTCCCAGGGCACACTGGTCCGGCCACTTTCCCTTATGTGTGGTACAGATGAAAAATCATGAATATCAGACAGGGACTGGCCTCCTCGGTCAGTTGGACTAGGCCTGATTAAGTCTAACTGCCTCATGTCACCCTGTTCTGGATAGGTGGGATGCATGAGGTCAGTTCCCATTTGTGCATTAGAGGTTACAAATGACTGGTATGAGGCCCCTGTTGGGAATGGCGCCTTGGCCCATATCCTGATTGGTCACGGTGCCTCAGGTCCTGTTTATCCGTTTTGATTCCCTTGGTGAAGCTTCACACCTGTGTCTCTCTTTATTTATTTGCTGTTGGTAGCCAGAGAGCTGGCTTTTTAATTCTGACACTAAGGCCTGATTGATCTTATTTTCCCTGCTCTGAACTACCAACCTATCCTTTGTTTGCTGCACCTCCTGCTGAAGTGATTCATTTTCCCTCTGTGAGCCGTGTATGTTGTGTGCATATTCAAGAGGCTTTTCCTTCAGGAGACTAATCTCTTTTTCTTGTTCATCCCTACATTTTGCTGCCTGTAATAGTTCAGCTTCTATGTGCCTCACCCGCTCTGCAAGCTCATTCCTTTCTTCCCTAATTCTGGTTAGTTCCTGAGAACCTGACTGTTCCTTTTCATCCTCCATTTCCAACTGATTTATCCTCTGTAATAGGATGCTGTTATCCTGATTCAAGAGGTCTTTTCCTGAGCTAGCTGTGTCCTCTGTTGTTTCAGAGTAGTTCCCCGCTGATGTATCTGATCAAAGTAATTTTGGGAATCAACCCCTTTGATAATTCATTGACTAGTTTCAGTTTTCAATTGTTTTATTTCTGATTGGAATGCGATAATGTCCTCCAAAAAGACTCTATTCAGAGCAGACTGGTCATTTAGCTTGTGTTGCAGTGCACTCAGATTTTCTACACACTCTTTTTGTGAATATTTCTGTGCAAAAAACTGTGTTTCACGCTCTGCACTCTCTTGCTGCAGTGTTTTTAACTCGGCTTTGAGTTGTTGAACAAGATCCTCGCTCTGTGACAGGTCTCCAGCCTGATTCATCCTACTGGCCTCACTATTTTGCGAGAGATCTTCTACCAACAGCAAATGAAAATATAACTGAGCAGTTAGCTGAGCCATTTGTATCTGTTCATCATGGGCAGTTGTGGTCATATAAAAGGCTTCAAGTGCTTTGTGCAATAGTCCGGCATCAAGCCAAAGACCATTGCTTACTGAGGTAACCTCCCGCACAATTTGTGTTTGCCAGTGTCCTGCATCATCCTCAACCCATTCTCCTTTGAGAAATAATTTAGTTAGGAGATGCTCCCTGGCTTCCCCAATTTGTACAGTAGTCATTTTCACAATTGGCTTTTTGCACTTTAATGAAACTTTCTTTATGCAGGGGCAAACTCACCCTGTTCCTGCTTGATTTCCTCACTCAAATAAATTATTATACACTCATAATTTTTTATCTGTGCACCTCTCTGGAACTCAGGATTCAAGTCCTAGTGGCACTTTAACAAAACAAAGATTACTTTCCCTTCACCTTAATGCAATTGCATCAAAATGAATACACTGTCACAATGTACTTGTCATAGGTCAGGAATAGGAAGCTAAATCCCGCCCGAGCCCCCAATTTGTAACAGGTTATTGATAAACCACCCTCAACATGGAGAGTTCCTTCCCTCCCCACTCAAGTGGTTATGCAACAAACTATTTAAAAGATTCTTTTTTTCAGCCCTATCTCAGACACATATCATGCCCCTTGGATCCCTCTCCCCTGAGCTAACAATGAGCCAAGAACCAGGCCGGTGTATGGGAAATATATTCATAAAACAGTAATAGAAATGAGCACAGAATGTCAAAAACACAACCTTATCCATGGCACAACACAATCAACTTCTCTCAGCATAAATACATCACAAAAGTGTGTTAAAAAGAACACAATCAAAATTCTTACTTTCTGCAAATTTCACTTCACGAAATAATTACACTGATTAATAGGCACGTATGTAGTGTTGTGCGATTTTGATTTTCTTGCAGGCTTAAAAGGGTAGCAGTAGGATTTCAAGATTGTTAAAAATACATATGGCAATTATAATTTTGCCCACAGTTTTGGTTTAAAATAAACACAAGGTGATGTATCGCTTTGTTTTTCAGACCCCCGTTCCTTTGATCCAGGTTTGTAAGTCAGACAGAAAAATTGGAATGCTTTAGGGAATTTTGGATTCAGACCCCCCACCTTACTGAAAGGCCTGTGTTAGGGAAGCTGGATAAATAGGTTGGACTGATTTAAGAACAAAGACACCCCTCTTCCGTAAAGAAGTCAGGGTCAGTTGGACAACAAGGATTGCACAATTGATGTATAGGCTATAGTTTTCAGCACACACTGAGAAGTGAGCTTTGTTGATTTCGAATTTTAACAAAATTCAGCCCATAGTGTTCTGCCAAATGGGTAATTAATTAAATTAATATTTTTGGTTAAATAGGCTAAGGATCTACACAGTTTCGCCCCCTGCCCACTATAAAGGGAAGGGATTCAAGGCAAGAAGACTCCCGTGCCTTTTGGTTTCCCAGGGCTCAGTTCTACTTACATAGCAAGCCTCTGTTTAAGGTTCCGGAAAGCCAGCTGCATCTCAGGATACTCTGGAAAAATAGGGCAGAGGTCTGGTTACTCCACTCTCAAAGATGGCCTCCCACTCTCCACCATAGGACCCAGTCAGCTTCGAGGCCTTCCTACAAATATACAGCTCCACCCAGATGCACTCTGAGCAATCTCCTCTGGTGTCTCCTTACAGCTGTCACACGTTGAGTTTCAACAGCCTTCATGATGGCATGTCTCTTGTCTGTCTGTTCCTCTCCTTTTTTTTCCTTCCTTCTGTCCTAGTGCAGTCCCCCTTACATAGCAACAATGACACCACCAATTTTACAATCTTGGGGAAGTACCCTGCAATAATCCCTGCCACTAGGATTGGAACATTAACCTTCTCTCTCCTCCAAACCCGCCTCCAAGTCAGGATTGGTTTAGGGGTCTGGAGCAACATATGGCAATCCCCATTTGTCATCATCCTTTGTTCTCCTTTCAACTTTTTTGGTAAAAACTAGTTATGTGTCACAACTTCATAAATTTACTAGCAACTGCCAGACTAAACATATTTTTTGCTTCAGCTAATTGTGGGGAATTAAAATAAGCCGACCACCAAATCTGAATCTTGTAGCACGGCCATGTGGCACCTTTCTGCTGTTTCCATAAAATGTACAACAGTTATGAATATGTAAGTTATGAAGCATATCCCTAATTTCATTTTCCACCCGCTCACCAACTCTCACATTTGGAACATATTCAGATCAGAAAGAAAACTAGTTTAACTGGCCATTACAGTTCCCAGAGTCACTGATAGATACATTTTATATCCCCAAAATCACCTGGAAATTACATATAAATGGTACATAGATTAAATCCATCTGATTTATGATGGTTGAGAAAAAAGCCTATATCATAATAGTTCTTTTTAAATTCATTGTTAAACTTCATGTGGGACAAATGGTCCTGCACCTGCTTCCGGGAATTTGTTTTCACTGGGTCAGCCTGTGCCCACATAATTCTTTTTTTTATTCAATCTCCTTTGTGTTGGAAGCTTGCTCATTGAAGTGAGTTCCCCCCTTTTCATACATTTTAGTCTTGCTGCAGCCATGGCTGACTTTTCTTGAAGTCCATGCTTTCAGAGCCAGCAGATCTGGGGAAAACTGAATTTTCGACGCCTTTCGCAGGACATTTTTATTGCAGTTGGTCATTACATGGGAGATGTGACATCCAGGCTGGCAGTGGGCGTTTTCCTTGTGAAGTTTTGCCCACAGCCAGCAAAGGTGTCTCCCTTGGGGCTGACGTTTTTTCATGAAGACAAAGTGGCTCTTCAAATGTCACTGGAGTTTTGTGGGTGAAACATAATATACATTGCTCTTTGTCAACCCAAACATCATGTTTTGTTTTCCTGACATTTTTCTGTGAGCAGTGATATTTGTTCACTTTTACTTTTTCAAACTGTTTTTATTTGCACACACGTGCGGCTGTTTTTGTTTTCTATGTTTAAAAATCCTGTTTTCCATGTGACAGGGACTTCTGTTTCCTCCTTCTTTTGTAAATGAAAATGCTGCTTATCCATTGGTAAGGACAGGTGGGCCCCTTTCCACATGGCTCTTTAATTTTACTTGAAAAACAAAAACTAAGGCCAGGCCGTTTTTGTTTCAGTGTTTAAAATCCTGCCATTCATGTGAAAGGGACTTCTATTTGGGGCCTTTAAATGCACCCCACATAATCTGCCCCTCTCTCTCCAGCCCCTAAAGTCACATGGCCTTGTGAAACTAGGAAGGGCTACCAGATCTAATGATATTTATTTACACTGTTGGTCCTTCAATAACTAGGCAAGAGCCGATTTCACATATCTCAATGTCGCATTTATTGGCTCGTCTCAAGCGATATGATCAAATGTAGTTAAAGAAACTGAAAGATACTCTCAATGAACCATCCTGGAAATGTCCTCGTTTTTACTAAATGCCCTTTGCTTTTGCGCTCTGTATTCGACCATCTTTCAATCTTGAATGCCCACTTCCAGCTGGTCCACGATCGTGTATTTGTGGAAATGAATGCACACACCTGCTGTGAGAGTTTGAGCCCGTTTCGGCTTCAGGTTATAGTTGTGGGTGGTGAACGAAGTCTCATCCTCTGAAGGGAGTTGTGCGGCAGCCCCATGACATTCAGAATAGCTCGATGATATGATAGGTTATTTATAACACTCTTAATACGAAGCGGTTTCTAAGCGTGAACCCAGGGATCGAACCTGTGTTGCTCCGTGTCGTCTTGCTTCCAAGGCGAGCACATTGACGCCGAGCTATCCTTCCGATTATAGATCGCTGTATCTCAACTTTCATCCTAAAATGAAACCTTTTAATGATAAAATGCACTTAATAATATTATGAAACCTTCTTACAAATTCTAGACACAGTTGCCTGAATTCCCAGTATAAACGCTGAAAAAACAGAAAGGGTGTTGCTTGTTTAGTACACTAACTGTCGGAAATAGGACCTGGTATCTCTCTGGCCTTCTAGTTTATAAGACAGTGTTGTAACTCCTAAAATGTGACTAAACCCTACCATGAAAACGCTATTTCAAGTGCACTTTCCTGCGCATAAACACGCGCATCAGAGTGATCTGTTTATGTGTCATCTGGGCTGTTATGAATGAATAGCCAGGAGAAAAACAGCGAGATATTTAATTTTCTCCATAGGCTACTGCTTTTCACAGTGATTGGCTTTGTGGTTCACCGTGGAGGTAGGTGCCTTGGGAACTGAAGGTCGCGGGAGCAAAGGCAATACTCAATTATATTCATCCCATCCTTCTTACAGAGCAGGCCGTGCTGCGTGGCTCAGGGCTGGCGCTGGGATCAGCATAGCTTACCTTGTCAGTGCTAGGGAAGGTACTCAAATATGGTTGGCACTGCAGAAGGAGAAAAGATGACTAGACATGTTTCATTAACCATGGTGCCAAAAGTCTGTTTTATTCTTATTTGCTGTAAACATGCAACAACTATTATATGGAACACTTTTGTACTGTTCCAAATGTGTTGTTGGCTAAACCCTTTGTCCAAGAGTTGTATACAACTTGAGCTGCTTCCAAATGCAAGTCGGTGCCCGACGAGCTATTGATGCGCCTACCAGGAGACGAGCATCGTGGGTGCTCTGCTGTCTGGCACTAGCTGTCTACATGTGCATCGTGAAAAGAGGTTTATGAAACCACTGGATAGTTCTGCCAGGTTTGGGATGTGGTGTGTTCTGGGACACGTTTGAGTGTGGAGAATCTACAATGTTCAAACCCCTTACCACAGCGACCCCTGGGACTACGACCATGGGGGTCCGGCAGACCTTTCTGTGTGCGGCCAAACCTGAGTGAAGTGGACTGTGGGGTTCTTTGTGATTTGATCGAGTTTTTATTTTGTCAAATTCGATTTCTTAGAATTGTATTTTTTATTTGTTTACATTCAGCGGCAAATATAAGCTGGAGGAGAACCCCTGAACCCCTGAAGCCCCCAGCCCTGACTTTCCCCTTTACTTATTAGCATGATAACCACTCCCCCACCCCTACATCCACATATTCAGGCGGCCAAATGTGTCTAAAAGGAATCGACAAATTCGAATTCAATTCATTCTGTTGCGATATATCTCCCTATCCCGTCTGTCGCCCCCTACCGAAAACAGCTGCAGGGTACAGTACCTTGCGAACATGCAGGTACAGTACCTAGGCCTATGCTGCCTGAATGTGGGCACGCACGCACTCCTTCCTGTCACTGCAAAATGTGCATTCAGTGTGAAAACAATGATCACCAAGTCTGATGTGATGTGAATCTCATCACTGAAACTCTTGAGGAAGGTGATCTCACGCGTCTACGTTTCTTACAGGTGCTATAGTGAGGCAATGATGGGCAGTAAACACCAACGGGAGAAGAGTGTGACTTTGCATCGCACCTGATGCTGGATTCTTTAGCATGGCGGTAGCGAGTACAGACGAGCATAGACAGAGGTCGACGGAACGGTCAGACACAAATGTTGAATCCTTTCTGTTCATTCCATTGCTGAAATCAGAAACGAAGACATATGTGTAAGCTTGAATGTACCACACACTGCAATGCGACCATGCATTTCTCCCTATTTTATCAGTTATGAAAACGTGTGCCCCCTTCCTCTTCTTCCCTGGCTGCCTCTGCTACTGGCCCTTAACTTTGCTGGCCCGTTCTGATCCCTGTGGATCCATCGGTGCCAAGGGTGTGTGTGCTTAAGACATGCTTTCTGCTGTGCATCAGGACATTGACACCCGCTATATGGCAGCAGGCTCCCACGCTGCATATGTTTCGATCTGCAAGTTGATGGCAGCAGCTTGCATGGCTGGAATGGGAAAAGTGTCTGGAATCGTGTTTCCAGACTCCGGATATTGTCTGTGACTTTATCTTGCACAGGAATAAAGCAGAAAGGTTAGGCGAACAAAATCTACATAGGCGTGTATGTTCATTCATGTATGCGGTTTGGTCTAGCAATAGTCTTAGGTGAAGGAGTGACCTACTTTATCGATTTAAGTTTACTCTAGTCCAAGTAGATCAAGGAAATGTGTCACTTAAGCCAAGTTCATTTCTGCATGGCAAGTGGAACGGTCATTAGGTACAGAGGCAACGTTCTAGGTAAAGGAGAATTACAGAGAATGGCAGGTGATGTATTGACTCCTAGACAACCGCTTTCAATAAGCCCACTACGGGCAAGCCAATGGAGCTCATGTTTCAGTGAGCAGTAATTTAAATGAAAGGCGTAAATGCCTTGTCTAAGGCTTTTACACCTTCCATTGACGCCACAGCACATTTTCAAACATTTGTATGGCGGAGAGGAGGGGCGGAAAGCAATTTGTGTTTCTGCCGCATTCCTTCCTTTCTGCCATACAAGTGCTCCAGCCTTTATTTGCGCTGGCATGGATTTTCATGCCGGTGTAAATGTTGAAGATCCCTATGGGGTCCGCCGGCTTTATGCACCACCATAAAGCAGGCGGACCCCATAGGGATCCATTGTACACACTGAATTAAACACTGCCTGGCATGCTCGCATGCCAGGCAGTGTTTATTTGCAACTATGATGACTGCTTACCATGCATGGTAAGCAGCATTCACAATCAAAATCAAACGCTGCCTGGCATGTAAGCATGCCAGGCAGCTTTTACTCTCTCTGCACGGCGGAGTGCAAAAGTGTAGGGGAAAAGGTGGCGTACATGTGTGTACACTGCCTTTTCCCCTGCACATTTCAACTCTGCCATGCAAATAACAAAAATTTGGCGGCGGGGACTCGGCTACGCCTGAGTGCAAATGTACCAGGTCCCCGCAATCAAATTACGTATTTACATAAAATGAGCTCGAATGTGTTGGGTGTCAGGAGCGATGAGTCTTGCACATGATTTGCTAGTTGCTTAAATAGGGTGGGATTGAGGGAGAGGTGGCATGACAGTTGCTCAGGTTTCATGAAGGTCTAGTCCTGATCATTGAAGTGTGCTACTGTCTCGCAGTGATGCTGGAGAGGAAGCACAGCGTGAAAATATCTGTTATCTAGGACCCCTAAATGATCGCTCTTTTCTACCCATTAATCTCCTCAGGAAACAAAAAGCATATGCTTCTGGGTAGTAGCACACAACTATATACTATATATGTATATATCCTATAGTTACAAACCACAGTAAGTACATGGCAAGCCCAAAGCAACAAGCAATAGCAGAGGCAAATATCACATAATAGGGTAATCAGATTACCAAAGGCACAATATCCGATTCCACGCCCAGAGAACACTCAGGGCCCGATTCGCAACGAGGCGCAGTGAGCATGCTAAACAGCACGCCTTTTCTGAAGTGGACTTGTGCATTAGCGCGTTGCACGACAGTGCACTGTCTGCGATCTGCCTGTTTTTTGAGATAACGGGCGGATTGCAAGTCTCGGCAGCATTTTTGTTATATTGGATGGTAATCGCAATTTAATGAAAGCGCTGCCGAGAACACCTCCTGGAGAGGGAGGGGGTATTTTGCATCTCCCGGGAGATCGTTTCTGCCTTCCTGTTTTCTTGTTCTCTGTGCGACCCCCACATTCTGCCACCATTCTTTTTTTATAGGTGGAAGATGGCAAAAAATTGCCTTGAAATAGTCACAGTTTCTCCAAGTATAAAGAAAACATTGCAGTGAGTGAGTGCATTTGTCCTTGGTTTCATTTTCTGATGGAGTGAACGGAGAATCAAAGCTCGTCCAAGTACCACAGACCATCGAATTTAGCGTGTTTTAATGTCTGGCAGGCGGCAGGCCACATTAATACCCCAATTCCCAATGTGCACCTGCTGCACAGAACCCCTATTGTCATTAGCTAACACCGTCAAGCTCTGTGTCCCTTCTCCTAAGCCATTTCTCCCTATCTGTATGCCTTGCCTGCTAATAAAATAAATCAATCTTTCTGAACCAGGCTCTCTAGTGTCACTCCTTTATAACAGCGATACAGACCTCCACCAAAGAGGTACCAAATATCTGCACCAATTTCAGTCTGTTGCTATTGTGGAGGAGTGCCACCAGAATAGCCATGCAAAGAAACGTTTTCCGAAAATGCTGGTTGCTAGTTTGGTTTCCAGCCAATCAAACTAACCGGCACACAGGTTCCAAAAGTGGCGCTTTCTGTGCACCCTCAGTAAAATGTCCATACTCTAGAATAGGTGTTAATTACCGAAAATGTCAGAAAGTCTTTATACAACTTTTCCGGTAATTAACACCTCCTTGAGAATCGGGCCCTGAGTCCCTAAGGACGAGCACACCTCCGCAGAGTGACAAACAGGCAGTCATTGCTCTAACAAATGGGCCTTTTGCATCTCCAAAGGCAATACGGACTCTCCATTTGTTCCAAGAAAAGGGCCCACATCCAGGTTCGCATCTCTGGTGCATCTAACAACATGGCTGAACTCTTAAAAATCTGCAAGGAACTAGCCAATCCTTCCGCAGTCCCCATCTCGCCTCTTCCCGCTCAGGCCATTAGGAATGCAATGGCCACACACTTCACTGCAAAAACTCGGGACATCCAGAGAACTCTCTCTTCCTTTTCCCCATCCTCTCCCCCATCACCCTGCCACCTATTGCCTCGCATCCTCCCTCTGCCTTTCTCTCCTCATCACATCTGATGAGGTCACTAAGGTTGTCCACTCTATGAAGGTCTCCTCCAAACAGGTCTCCCCTTGTTCTTCCAGAACTATTAAGGACAATATTGTCTCTCTTGCCCCAGCACTTGCTGATTTATGCAATCACTCTCTTGCTACTGGGCCTTTACCCTCTTCTCTCAAGCACTGTCTTGTGTGCCCTCTCCTGAAAAAAACATCCGCTGACGCCTTGTGTCGGGCTAACTACTGGCCCATCTCTATCACCACCTTCCTTGGGAAACTCTTGGAGAAGCTGGTCTTCCCTCAACTGACCCAGCATACTGAGCTTGTTGGGTGCCTAAATGACCCTCAATCTGGATTTCAAGCATCTAGAGGCACAGAAACTGCTCTCCGGAACACCCATGAAGTACTGATCGCATCTCTTGACTCCAGCTGTTCTCATTCTACTTGATCTCTCCTCTGCATTTGATACGGTCAACCACTCCATCCTCAGAAAGCGGATTCACGATACCCTTGGTATCTCTGAGCGGGCAATAGACTGGCTGACCTCTTTCCTCACTGACCGTTCCTCCCAGGTTATCCTGGGCTCTTTCTCCTCTCCCACCTCTATCTCCACATGTGATGTCCCCCAGGGCTCTAAAATGTCTTCCTGACTCTTTAACATCTTGCTTGAACACCTAATTTCCACTTTCTCCCCTTACTTTCAGTATTATGCAGATGACACACAACTTTTGTTCAAACTTCCCTCTGAACCTCTCCTTACTTCCTCCATCATTCCTGACTGCCTATCTGCCATCCTGTCCTGGTGTGCTTCCAATGATCTCTGCCTCAATGCCAGCAAGGCAGAGATCCTTCCCATTGAGACTCCTGCTCCCTCTTTCTTCCCTTCACTCTGGACACCCTCTATGGGCTCAGCCTCTTCTCCTTCATCTGAAGCCGGAAACCTTGGAGTCATCTTTGACTCCTCTCTTTCCTTCCTCCCTCAGATCCAGTACCTTGCCAAGAAGGCCCACTTTCAACCACCTCCTCAAAGGAATCCTTCCTTTCTTCATATTCCCCCAGAAGCGCAATGTCTCTAGAGCTCTGGCACTCTCTAGGCTGGACTACTACAACAGCCTTTTCCTTAATCTACCCTCTTCTCCTCTATACATCCCCTCCAGTTTAACCAGAACAGGGTTGCAAGACTTAACCTTGGCCACAAGCCCAGGGACCACATCGCTCCAACCCTAAAATCAAATTCAAATCCCTCTGCATGATGCATAAGGCTGTCTGGGGCTGGGGTCCATGCTATCTACAACTGGCCTTACCAAATCCTCTACCTCCAGATCTTTATACTCATCTGGTACCAACTCTCTGGCTGTCAATCGCTTCCCTAAACAGCAAGCTGGTGGCCAATCTCTTTCCTCGACTGGCTCCCTCCTCCGGAACAGCCTCCCCCTTCCTCTCCGTTTTGAGCCGGATCTCCTTGACTTCCAGAAGCTCCTCAAGACTTTCGTTTTCACCTCCTCCTTCCCCCTCAGTCGCTGTGATCGGCGACCTGGGCCCTTATGTGTCCCTCTGGGTCCTGGCATTACCCCCCCCAATCGCCTTCAGCCTCTGCCCATTCCCAGCACTTGCCTTGGGCGCCCACTGGTTTGCACTTATTGTATTGACAGTTGACCACTCTTAACAAATGATATCTGCCACGCACTTAACAGCTGCTTGCAAATGTACTCCTTAGCACTTCCATCCATGGAACTCCTAACACTTACCCCCCTCCCTCGTCGCTTCTCTCTCTCTGCACTTGCATGTTCTGAATGCTCACAAGGCCTAGTAGGACCTCTTCTTTCTTTCTCTTCACTGTTATTATATTTGCCTTCCATTCCCATGTTCCCTCCCCGTTGCCCTGTGGGCGCTTTGAAACACAATTTACTTGATGTTTTAGCGCCTTACAAATGCACAATAAAATAAAATAAATACAAATACAAATTGCAGGATGGGCTCCCATCTGTGACAGTATGGCAATAGCTTTAAGGAGCTGCATGGAAAGTCTTCTTTAATATGCTTGTGTGCACAACATGTCTTAATGTAATCTAATATTAACAAAGAGTGTACACGTGGCAACCTGCACATGGTCTTTTTGTTAAGATAACCTCATTGCAAGACATCTTTAGTGATGTACCAAATGCAAAGCTACCACAATAGCCCCCCTCAGGTGTCTGGATGACCAAACAGCATCATAACAGGGAAAGAGTCTTTCCCCTGGGGTATAAAAAAAGGAGGGAGAAAGAGTGTCGGGAGTTATGGAGAGCATTACAGGTCTGGGCGAATGTCCGCCTAGTCACCTTTTCTAGGATGGGATATTCATTCTGGGTCACCAAGAGAAGCCTCAAGGTAGACTGCCTTCTAACAGTACTCTGCTTGGCCTCTTCAAGTCTGACCATCCATTTTGAAGCCAACTGCATGCAGTGATTTTGCTGTGAATATGCAAATAGTCACAGAAAAAAAGGAGCAGAGACATAAATCACTAGTCAGTACAAACTTGCTCAGGACTGAAAGATGCTGGCTTCACTAGCATGTCCCATGTAGGCACACATCCACATGTAAGAATCATTTGTTGGTACATGCATCTAACCCAACTGGTACGCCACTCCAGTCCATTCATGACCATCTCACTAGCTAAGTTGTGCGAGGATCCCTTCTCTCCTCATACTAGGATCAACTAAAGGTCCCACTCTGGCTCTCCAATTACTTCAGGCCTTCTACTGCTAATCACAAGTCACACACACAGAAAGGGCTGCATGGTAAGAAAACCTCCAACATCCAGAATGTGAAAGAGCACAGTGGACCAAAAACAAGACATACAAGAATCCTCAACAGCAGTTTCAGCTTGACGTGCATGCCTCTTTTAAACAAGGCGTTCTGGTGTATAACAGGTTAAACTCCAAGTTGGGTGGTTCTTTCATTCATGGACAATGTTGTAGTAATGATTTCAACTTTGAAATGCAACCCTAGTGACTGTGGAAAAATCTCCATGTGCAACGGAGCCCTTTACCATCATGGGGGAAGTACAGGATTAGGGAGCAGAGAAACAAGGACCTATGGGTTAGGGAGGAGCCATTCCTTGGTGAGGAGGGTCTTCAGCTCCTTTCTCAGCTCCTTTCTGAGCTGTAGAAGCAAGGGGGTGAGTGGGGTGTTGATGGAGAGGAGGTTCCAGAGTGTTGGGGCATAGACAGAGAAGGCCTGTCTTCTGTTTTATTTTTCCTTCCTGCACCGGCAGAGTTCAAGTCCTGGTGGATTGTAGGCCCCCAGAGATGCTGAGTTTCTCAGTGCAGTAGCTCAGGGACTTCTGGGTGACAGCCGTGTAGATGATGCAACAGGATTTGAAGGTGATTTGGGTTTTCAGCCGGAGCCAGTGCAGTTCGATGAGGGTTGGGGTGATGTGGTTGAGTTTGAGGTGTCCACTGAACAGGAGTACCAACTGAAAACCCAGTCTTATATTTAGGCTTTGCTGGGACTCATTAGTGAGGTGAACCTGTGCCGTTCTAAGCACAGCAAGAAAGGGGCCATCCTTTGTCCCTATCTATGCTGTACCTGATGGTCTTTTAGAGAAGCTTCCAAGAGCTCGGTCCATATTGTGCTGGTTTGTGGAAAGCTTGGACTGGTCCTGCTTATGCTGTACCTGTTCTCTATTTCTTAGAAGCCTGTGCTGGTCCTACCCATATAGCTACTGTGCTGTGCTTGTGAGGAAGGATCATACGTTTTGGAACTTCACAGCAGTGCTGCCTATGCAGTGACTCTTATGGGTACCTTGTAGCATACTATACCTGTTTGGTGTTTGAAAGTAGCCTGCAATCTGCTTTCTATGGTGTGCCTCCACAGTGTGTGACTGAAACTCTAAATGCTGCTTCCTATGTGCTGCACCAATTCTTTGTGTGGGGGCCGGTTGCCCTCATACTACCCAAATTGTACGTTTCCTGCATGTCAGGGAAGTTTGAACTTCTGCTGCATGTGTTGTGTTTTCTGCTTTAGAATATAGTTTGCAATGTCTCTGCCAGTGCAGCACCTCTTCCGTGAGTTGAACAATTGCTGGCATGACATACATGCATGAAACACAATTCATAACTATACACAACAAGCTGAGTAATAGCGTGGGGTACTTGTTGGGCACAGTTTGTGGCAAATGGAGTATTTTAAAGAACATTGGGCCAGTAAATATGGTTAAAACTCTGAGCTGCACAGTGCACTAAAGCCCCTATTCGGGAACCCTAATGTAATAAGAGTTTTCGCCACCTCTCCTCTTCACTCCCTGCTGGACAGTGCAGGAGGCGCTGCCACCGTCCATTTTGACATCTGGCACTAAGGACTGCCCATTACCAGTAATTAGCCTGGTGAGAGAATGTACCTGCGCCAGATGTCGGCTCTTTGACTGGCATACCAGATGCTCAAGGTTCTCAGGGGCAGTCCTACTCCTAGCCCCCTACCAGATACCAAGATATGGATACGCAAGGAATTCATTCCCCTTAGCCCGGAATGCACTACTGAGTAAAGGAGTCTTTTTTTTGTGGCCATCTCTAATGACTGGAAAGAGGGCACGCCGGCGTGCGGAGGTCGTAAAGCTACCGGAAAGTCACCATTACCCTCTGCCTTTCAATGACTTTTAGTTCGGGTTGGTGACAGTGGAACTAAGTTGAAGGCAGCGCAAATATGCCACAAGCAAAATCACCAGAAGTTCCACATCAAATCAGTGGGTGCGGGCCGCGAGCTTGCGTATTTGGTGGAAAGAAGGGGAAGCCTAATTTTGACAATCTTTAAAGACTCCTAATGTGTGACATTAAAGTGACTGGTTCAGTGCACGTCGGTATTTGAAATTAAATGAAATTATATTTTATTTATATCACCATCATACACAAGTGTCTCAGAGCGCAACCAGCAAAGGGAGGGGATCAGGAGAGAACAAAAACAACGATCTTACTAGGCCCAGTGACACTGAGAACGCGCAAGTGCATGGGAAAGGGAAATGGGGGAAAGTGCAGGGAAGAGGAGAGAGGTGGAACAGAGAAAAGAACAGAAAAAAAACAGGTAAAATAAATAAATAAATACGATCAACAGTGGTAGTGCAGCCAGCAAGTGGCGAGTGCTAGGTTAAGCAGATAGGGTATATCTGATAAGTGCAAAGAGAAGTGGGTGGGGGCACAGATACAGACCCCACTGCAAGGGGTGGCCCGGAGGCAGTGGAGAGGGGTGGCAGGGTGAGCAGGTACATGGGCCCGATGTACAGAGGGTGACCAGGTGCAGTGTGCCGAGAGAAAAAACAGATCAGCAGGGGAGAAGAGGGGCAAAGGCAGCAGCGAAGAGGAAGGTCTTAAGGGTGCTTACGGAACCGGAGGTGGTTCTCCTCAAATATCCAGGTGGCATGTTTCATTTGTATTGGTCTGTGGGTTTTATATAGGGTGCTCCTAGCTACACGTCTGTATGATTGCTTTCCTAGTTGTGCCTGATATTGTAATTTCTTTTCCTTTGTGAGTGTCATAGATTGTGCCTGTAAGAGAGTGCAAAGTGGTTTTGCCCCAAAAGAAGGTCTAAAACATGATGGTAAAATTCACGCTTGTGAACATGGGCGTAGGACATGCCCGTGAAGACACATTTGGGGGAAGGGTATGCTATATAGGACACATGAGGTTCGGACTTCAGGGGCGGCAAAATTATCTTTCGTCTAGGGTGGCCAAAATCCTGCCACTGCCCCGTTTTCCTTACATAATGGTACATAATGGTAATTAGTGTGAAGTCAGTGCATAGTCATTTTTGCAGAACACAATATCTTTGCACAGACTTTGCACTGCAGAAATACACTTTGCACAGTTCCATGAATCAGGGTTTGTGTCGGCAGTGCAAAGTGACTTTTCAGCAGTGCAAAGTCACTGAACCATGCAAAAAATACCATGAATCGGGCCCTGAATGTATGTAGGAGTTCCTCTCGTCATCCTTGTAAATGATGACTGGTAACCCCTTAACTGCCAGGCTATTATGCAAGTCTATGCAAAAAGGACGAGCATACTCGTCCTTGGCACTTAGAGAAAGGCCAGCCAAAACATCATGTTTTAACAGATTAAACGCGTTTAAATAATACAACTCTTGGGTTATACCATGCTGCTTTTATAATGTGTTCCACAAACCATGTGTTAAGAGAAATATGTGGACCCGTTTAATGCACAGTCGTAATTAGATTAAATTAATTAAGTCACATTTTAATGTATAGGCTTGAAGGTGGAATCTTTATTTATTCGTAAAGAGGCGGGAACATATTCTTGCAACTTCGCCACCCCGCCACAAATTGTGTTTAACGAGAATCCCGACTCCAACAAAAAAGACAGCAAAATAACCCTGCACAGCAGTTGGAAAACCTTTAGCCATTCCAGCAGTGCAAGCTGCTGTATTAAGCTCCACCCGCAGGCATAAAATCAAGAACAGCATATTGCAGCGTCAGAACAAAATCTCAGAAAAGGCGCGAATGCCCTGACGCGCAGCAAAAAGAGCATGCTTTAAAAAAAGAAAAGTATCATTCGCTTGTTACCAATAAACCCTGAGGGGTCAAGGCACACCATCAAAAGACACGTTATTGGAAGGTCACACAGGAAAGCCTAAGCATTTATTTCATTCTGTTGTTACAGTCATATTAACCTTGCTGATATATGAACATAATTCGGGGTCTCACATATCTGCTGTATTTGACTATCACCATGCAGAATTCTCAGCTGCGCTTCCTAAGCACCCCATGCCATAACCATCTGATTAGATGTCAAGCTGCACTTATGTGGTATTATGAAAATAAAAATACCTCTTCCATGGACTCTTACCACAATATCTGTGATGTGGCCATTGCTATAGCATTTCTCAGGAAGTAGGCATATTTCATTCTGGAAATAATAAGGGCATCATTATTATCTTTATTATTAATATTAGTAGTAGTAAGCTAATAATAAATTAATGACAATGCTAACTCAGATTTGCTCTGGCTACAAATACAAAAATGTCACTATAACAGATCTCGAACAGTGCTCACATTTTCGTCTTCGGGTGCATGAAAGGCTGAGCCTTTGAACGTGTGCCATCCAGAGGTCGAAGGGGGCGGGAGCGGTCGGGAGCGGTGCTCCTATACTTTTTATTTTTAAGTTTCACCGTTCCTATACTTTTATTTTAAAAAGAAACCATTCTGGAATTGTTTAGTTTTAAAATAAAAGTATAGGAAGAAGTTGAACTTGCACTTCAGTGCACTGCACTGCACATTCCCATAAATAGCAGGTGTGTTTGTTTGGGGGGTTTGGATTGTGTGTTGGAGGGGCTGTGGCGATGGGGTTTGTGGGGCGCGGGAGCAGGCCAGCGGGGAACATAGTTCCACTACTTATTTTCGTACACTTCGACCACTAGTGCCATCCAAGCCTCTGAGCTAAGACTATGCCCAGAGACCCTCGATCCTGATTGTAATAAGTCAGCCCAACAGGGCTTGCAGTGGTAGCTTGATATATGATTTCATGTTGGGGGTATCATCCTTGTTGCGCCAACTGATTATAAAAATCGCTATTTATTTATTTTATTGAGTACACGTATGGCAGAAAATGCCTTGTATATACAACATTAAATACAATACACAGATAAAAAGCACACATCGTTTGTGCTTATCAACAATTGCTAAAACTCATAAATTCATTGCATCTTTACACTCACCCCACACATAGTTCATCAAATATCATGGCTAAAAATTCCTGATACTATTAAAAACAAATATATCTGATAAAAACACATTAAATCAATATCTGTAAAATTTCAACACATTTCCAATAACATTTTACAGTATAGAAAATCAGATTAATATCGCATCCACCAAGAAATGCTGGCCATATCATTGTGAGATCTGCCTTGTTGATACTGTTGTTATATGCCTTAAAGTATTCCAACGTAGCTCCCGCAAACTTTCACATTCTTACAATGGGTGCCTGCTACCTTTTTTTTTTAAATAATACATTTTATTGATTTAAACAAGAATCACAATCAACGAAAACAAAAACAAGGTCAAAACATAAGCATTCAAAGAATGAATCAGTAATTTAAGCATGGATAGAGTCAATTAGTTTCCACATGCAGCCACCTCCATGTGTCATTTGATCGTGTTCCTTTAGGTATCAAAAGTTACTGAGACTCACGTTCTTCCCATTTTCCCCATATTTTGGAGGCAACCACTTGCCTTGGAGTGGGGCAACCACTTGCCTTGTAGACTTTGTGTTCCAACGTTGCACATGTGTCCATATCGTCTGCCCATTAATCCAGTGTCGGAGATTCTGGGGCGCCCCATTTTTGTGCGATATTTCGCTTCATCAGCCCTGCAGCAGTGGACAGGAGCAATCCTTCCCACTTATTAGCAATGTTCTCGTCGGGTTTACCCAATAACAAACTTCTGGATCTAGTGGTATATTGCGGCCCAGCACTCTTGATAGTTCAGTGCAGCATTCACCCCAGAAGCTCTGGATTTGGGGACACTCCCACAGGATGTGTATGAATGTTCCAGCTTCTCCACCACATCGGAGGCAGTACGGGTTTGGGGCTCACTTCCAGTTGTGTATCATAGTTCTGGGATAGTATATTCTGTGCAGGATTTTTTATTGTACCAGACGGAGTCCGGAAGAGATAGTGATCTTCCTGGATGCATTAGGATCTGGATCCATTCCTCCAGGTCTATGGTGCCCACATCTTTTTCCCATTTGGATTTAAGATGAGGGAGTTCCGGAGTGGCAAAGGAGGAAATGGCATTATATAATATGGAAGTGCATTTAGCAGGGATATATGCCAGGAATATATTGTGTTCTATGGATGTACTCTCGGGAATGGCAGAGTCCTTTTGGATGTGTGTCCGTAAGGCGTGAGCCAGTTGAGTATAATGATATTGTTTGGTTGTTGGGAGCTGGAATTTCTGCCGCAGGGCCTCCAAAGCGGCGATTTCCCCATCCACCAGGACATCCCTGATCTTTGTGATTCCGGCCTTCTCCCATTTAGACCACAGTCTGAGTTTCCCCAGTTCAATCAGGTTACTATTGTGCCACAGGGGTTGTGCAGTGGTGATCTTATCTTTCCTTCCCACAAAACCGTGTGCCCGCCTCCAGACCATAGAAACGTGTGCTGCCATTGTTTGTAGTGGGGGTCTGTGAAGGGGCTGATAGAGCAGATGTAATGGGTTTATGTCATGAATGGCAGCAATTTTGGCCCTTATATGTGGTAATTCCCGGTCCCCATGTAATAGGTCATTGACCACTGCCAGTTGAGAAGCCCAATAGTAAGCCTGAAGGCGAGGCACGCCGATACCTCCCTTCGAGATCGATCTGTGGAACGTGGCTAGTGCAATGCGGGGCTATCCCCCTCCCCATATGAGTTCTCTAAGGAGACTGTCAAGTCGGTCAAATTTGGCATCTCGAATCTCGAGCGGGTTTGTAATTCATATAGAAATCTAGGTAGGCTGATCATCTTAAAAAGGGCGGCTCTACCCATAAGTGTCAGGGGTAGAAGTCTCCAGTGGCGGACATCGTCTGTGAAAAGGTCCATGATTGGTTGGAGGTTGTGTGTTGTATAGCATGTTAAGTCCTCAGATATCCAAATCCCCAGATATCGAATGTCATTTCGTTCCACTTTATATGGGCATTCCTGGGGAATGGCATGTGTACCGCCCTTTACCGGGAAAAGGATAGATTTGCTCCAGTTGATTCTCAGCCCACTGAATTCACCAAAGCAGACAAGCATCTTTGTCACTATGGCACAGGTTTGTATCGGATCGCCCAAATACACCAAGAGATTGTCAGAGTACAAGGACACCCTAACTTCATGTCCCTCTGGTCATCTAAATCCCATCCAATCCTTGCTCTGACGAAGCCACAAAGCGAGTGTCTCTATTGCTTGCGTGAAGAGGAGGGGGGATAGGGGCATCCCTGCCGTGTGCCTTTGCCAAGGGCGAAGGGTTTGGAGGACCACCCATTCACCTTCACCTCTGTCTGTGGATCTGTGGTGAGGATTTGTACCCATCTAAGAAAATTGTTTCCAAAACCCATTTATCGCATAGTTTCCCAGAGGCTGTCCCGTCGAACCGAGTCAAATGCCTTCTCGAAGTCTATAGCCAGTAGTGCAAGCGGCTTGTCTATAATAGGGGCCCTTTCCAATAGTAGATGGAGGCGTCGTATGTTCATACGTGATGATTTGTGTGGCATAAAACCACTTTGGTCCGGGTGGACCAAAGAGGTAATGACCGATTGCAGCCAGTTGGCTAGGAGTTTGGCAAGGACTTTGGTTTCGCTGTTAATTAATGAAATAGGCCTATAGGAGGCACATTGCTCAGGTGGTTTACCCAGTTTGGGAATAACGAAAATCGTGGCTTTGCGCAAATCTGGCGGGAGAGCGCCCTGGTCCTAGGCCAGGAGGAACATATTGTGGAGGTGTGATGCTAATCTCTCCCCACCCAGTTTCTTCCAGGTTTCAACTGGAAATTCGTTGGGGCCCGGCGTTTTCCCGGACTGTAATTGGGCTATAGCCTCCGCAATCTCTGCTTCGGTAAGAGCAGAGTCCAGTTGTGTTTTCTGCTGTTCCGATAGGTGTGGCAGAGTGATGTCATCTAGGAGGGAGGGATTCAATGGGGATACCGGAGTGCAATACAGAGTAGCATAGAAGTCAGCGAAAGCCTTTGCTATATCACAATCTGAGTGACATTTCCCATCCTGCGGGGTTATGATCCCGCGTGTAGTGCCAATCGGTAGTTGGTTCTGCGAAAGAAGGTGCAATTGGTTCCAGCTAAGTGTGTCTCATTTATCAGGGCAATGTCAGGGGAGTGCCTTTTCAAGATTTGCATGACAAGACGTCGCTTGATTCCAGAGCCCAGCCCGTTCACGTTCCACGTGATCAGTTTGAGAGACCTAGGGCGCTCAAGGGTTAGTGCATGGGTCAGTGCAGGTTCCATTTATAATATACAGCGTCAGATTTGCAGGTTCTGTGGAGTCACATTATAGGAGTATTATGCAGGGGTTGGTTACAGTGGGGGTGTGCTGCTAGTCGGAAATGATATGGGACAGCATATGCTGGTTGATATGATTCATTAGCCTTATGAATGCATAGTAACTGTAGATCAATACAAAAACAACATAAACTTTCCCTTCCTCCCTCCCTATACTCCACCCCAACACGAAGTACCTGTCGCCCGAACATTGTTGACACTTGGAACTAAAGTGTCAACTTAAACTTGAGGTTCTTACAAACAAGGAAGGAAGAGAAATTCCCTTGGGTCTGTAGCTCCTGCCACCTTTTGATCATTCCATAGTTCCTGTTCCCTTCAATGTGCATTTCTGCCCATGTCCAGGCTTCTTTCGGATCCGTGAAATAAACTGTGGTTCGTTTGTGGTAAATTTTGAGTTGGGCCGGAAACAGCAGTCCATATTTCACATTCATGTGAAATAGTTGCTGCTTCAGCGGTTCAAAGGAATGTCTCGCTCGCTGCACCTCCTGGGTGTAATCGGGGAAGAAGGCGATTCGAGGGCCATTATGGGTGACTGTTCCTTTGGAGCGGGCCATCTGGAGCAGTGTGTCCCTGTCTCGGTAATTAAGTAGTTTGGCTATTACTGTTCTGGATGGTGCCCCTGGTATAGGCCTGCCCGACAGCATCCTGTGAGCTCTCTCCACTGAGAAGAACTTAGAGAAGGGATGAGGTGCAAAGATGTCTACCAACCATTGCTCCAAGAAGAGCTCCATGCTGGGCTCTTCTTCTCCCTCCGGAAGGCCAAGGATGCGTACGTTGTTACAGCGCAATCTTCCCTCTCCCTCGTCCACTCGGGCTTCCAGTGTCTTCAGATGGCTCAGTGTTTGTGAAAGCTGTTGGTTGATGCCTCTGATGTTGTCTTCTGTTCCCGAAATATGCTGCTTCGCCTCCCCCATGTGGGCGGTGAGTTTCTGTAGGTCGTGGTGTAGAAAGGAGACATCTGCCGCTTTGCTGTCCATTTTCATCTCCATAGAGGAGCGGGAATTAGTGATGGCAGCCATCACATCTCTTAGGAAGAAGGCGTCCTCATCTCCGGGGGAGTTTGGTTGTGGTGTGTAGGTCTGCGGCACCTGGGTCTGTGCTACCACAAATTTGTCCATCTTGCTTTGTGTTGAGGCTTTTTTCAGTTTGTCTTAACCCATCTTCGGAGCGGGAGATGGGTTAGCTGGTTTTGTGGCCGTGTTTGGTGCCGGTGTTGGTAAATTCTGCGGAGTCGGGGGATACACACACAGGACGTTGGTGCCTCGTTTATGTCTTACCCTTATCAGGATATTACAGGATCGGTTGAGACAGAGGCGTTCCCGGTCTTGTCCCCCCAGGCCCTGAGAGTTATATGGATCAGTCTCGGCCCTCCGCCACTAAGATGGTAGTGCGTTCCGGAGCAGTGTCCACTTCATACACTGTTAGGGGAAAGCTTGTACGTGTCCTCCAGGTCGTCAGTGGTACCGTTGTGTAGGCTGTCTGTTGGTGTCTCCCGGGGAGGAGCAGACCCTGTGAGGTGTCCACTTGGTGGGTGTCCGGTCTGCCTGCTGGTCCATTGTGGGTGCAAGTGCCCAAGAGCAAGCAGGCACCCGTACTGCGCAGGAGTGTGTCTGGTTATGCAGCTGCGGACTTCAAGTATCCCCTGACTTGCCTAACTCTGACCTCCTGTACTGGCGTTAATATTTTCCCCCTTGTGGGAGGTCGGGGCAGGTGTCCATTTCCACCGCTTTGGCCAGGAGGGAGGGTAACCAGCCAGAAGGGGAGGGGTCCTGGCTACTGTCCAGGTATCGGTAGTATGTGCACTGTTGTTGTTGTAGCTGGTGATTCCAGACTCTTATGGCGTCTGTCCTTGCCGCGGCAAGTCATTGGGTCTCCTTGCGGTCTCAGGCTGCCTCCAAACTTTCACAGAGTACGAGTGGTGCCATGCAGGGGTGTGCATCTATCCCTTTCACGCACTTACCCCCAGTCAGGTCCTCTTTCTTTTGATGTTCACCCAGCGCGTTGTTCCCATCCGCTTCGCAAAGTCATGGGGGGGGGAGCTTCACATAGTCCCGGCAGGATGGCCCCTCTCATGAGCACTCCACCACAAGAGCCGGTCGCGCCAAATGAGCGCTTCTTCTACTCCGTTTTGCAGGCTGGTGGGGGCACGATTCTCTCCGCTCTTTCCCCGTCGCGATGGTGTTAGCTTTAGGAGCAGCTGGGTATTTTTTGTTTCGATGCACAGCCACGGAAGCAGGCTATTTTGCAGGATATCTGTGGCGGCAGCAGGAGCCCCGGCGGACTCACGTCCCCTCCGCTCGCATGCTAGCCACGCCTCTCGCCTGCTACATTTTTTTAACACATCCTAACAATACATGTTCTAAGCTCTCTAGAGTGTCAGTTCCACAAAGCCGACAATATCTATTCAATTTTTTCAATTTTTCTCTTCTTACTTTAAACCTTGTTTTCAATAGAGTGCCTCCAAGGTGAGTTCCAAATGACGGTTTTACACACTTTATAGTTTGAAAAAATTGTTTATTCCATAGTTTCCATTTTTTAAATCTATTCTTTGAATCTCAACTCGTGTTTCACCTCTATGGTTTTAGAAGGCTCATCAGGCGAGTATCTATCATAGTAAAAGCAATTAAGTATAGCGTTTGTCGCATTCATAAACAAAAGGATACAAAAAAATAAATTTAACATGTACAGTTTTACATTCATGGGAATTACTCCCTATTGTTTTGTCTAAAAGTAGCCACTCAGCTAAGGGTACTCCAGAATGATGTTTCAAAGTGTATAGTTGTATTTGCCTTTTTTCCTTTGAATAGTTTTGTTGTAAATCTTTATCCTCCAAACTTTGGTAATTAGAAGGGACGTTGTAGTACATGGTGTAAAGAAAAACACAAATAAAAGCGCACAAAGACAATTACATTTCTGATCCTTCTCAGTATCAAAAAATAGGTTTAAAAAATAGAAACTATGAAATAAACACATTTTGCAAACTACAAAGTGTGTAAAACAATGATTTGGATCTCACCTTGGAGGCAGCCTATTGAAAACAAGGTTTAAAGTAAGAGGATAAAAATGGAAACATTTGAATAGTAATTTTTATAATGAGTTGGCACAACAATGATAATACTACCAACAAGAAATCATTCTTTACTATTATACAGTCAAAATAGAGGTATAGACCTGTGCAGACAACTGAACCCACTATAAGGAGTTAGACTCATCAAAAGGTCGTTTTTTGACAATACCCTGTGCAAGTAGCTTGTATATATACTTAAGAGCCACGTACAGATTTAAATTCTGATGGATTTTCACACAAGACTCTTTTTGTATCTTATGCTGATCTTTTTGAACAATGTCTCTTACAAAGGCTGTCTGTAGTGGTTTAGGTTTCCATGTTGTCTTTGCAGAATGAGTAGAATGCTGAGTGAGTGACATGGCATCTTGCTGGTGAGAATGTTGTTGTATGGTTGAGAGTTCTGAGTGAGAGAGTTGGTGAGATGTAGCCTACCTGGGAGGATGCCGGTGCACATTTGCCTGGAGCTCTGATGAACTTGACATAAGAAACATAAAGGATGTACTGGAAACTCATGAAAGGAACAACTAGAACATCAAGAGATGTCATAGTCATCACTGGAAACCCAGAGCTTTACACTGTCCATTCTCTCAACTACCCATCTTCTGGGACAGGGAGTGCCATCAGAGAAGCAGAGAAAGTGCATTTTTCCATATCTACTAAAGTGCCTTTGCTGCACAATAGACTTGTACTATTGATGACCTCTCTCTCTCTCTCTCTCTCTCTCTCTCTCTCTCTCTCTCTCTCTCTCTCTCTCTCTCTCTTTCTCTCTCTCTCTCTCTCTCTCTTATTACTAACATCCAGATCTGACGTCCAGCCGCATAAGAATATAATTGTCAATGACATTTATAACGCGCCTGTACACAAGGAGAGCCAAAGCTGTCAGACCCCTGTACTATCGTGGCATCATAGCACTGGATGGCCATCTGGTAGTGCATTACCGCCCTGACATGAGTTTTCGGTACAGTTTATTCTGAATCATAACATGCATTGCAATCATAATGACAGAGTAATTACAACATTGAGAACGAGCCTTAGGTTATCCATGCATTTTAGAAATCGGCTACAGGCAGAGGCAATGTTTTGGATTGTGGTGTACTGTATGATGTTGAATCTGAGGCTAGTGTTGGTGGCGTGGATGTATGAAAAGGAGTGTGAGGTCATTTAGAGGTTAGGTGACATAGCGCACAATCAATAAGGGGTATATAAGCGGTTTGTAGTGTGCTTGCTACTTGCCAAATATTTGCAAAATGATGCTCACTTTCAAACAGTAACTATAGATGATAACAAGGATATTTTATAGGTGTTACCTTGTGCAGGGTCACCTTCACAGGCAGTTTGGAGTGAATGCTTGGATACCTTGCGAGGATTGGATGATTGTGGTAAGGTGGGATAATGGACAAGGTCGTGGGGGTTAGACGGCTTTGCTAGAGAATATTCAAGGAAAATCAAACTACTTTCATTCAGCACTGCCTCACTGTTGGTTCAACAGGGAACTGTGCACACAGGTCAGATTCCGTAGGAATTCATGCAGGCAGATGTTCAAAGGCAGACTTGTTCCTACCAAATGTGTTCAACAACGGCGGATGCCCATTTGTACAGATCTTGGGGATCATTTAATTAGGGCGAGGATTACGACGAGGATCCAGTGGGTTCAGGCTCGGTCTGGCCTATAGGGAAATAGGGCAATGCCAGAACCGAAAAACGCGAGTGTGGGCTAGTTCTTTTGGTCAAAGTGGGCCACTTTTTTGACCAATGTGTGCCAGTTTTATGTGTTATTTCGCTATGCATCTAGTCGTTTTGACCAGTGTTCCTGAAAACATATTCTTTAAAAGGCACAATTTGCATCACATTTTATCAAAAAACTCTCCAGTAGGTACTACTCAAACGGTCTGTCACAAGAGGAATGAATTGCGATTTGCAGCTGTGGGCCTCTTTTTCGTTGGTGACTGAGGCAATGTTATGCCGCAATCTAGCCCTGAATGGGTTGGTGGGATTGGGTGCTAACTGGACATGAATAGGAAAAACAGGGGTCCAGAGACTTTCATTTAAGCAAATAAAGGCATGACTTCTCACTTCTGAGCTTCAACATGTTGCCAGGCTGAGTACACAGGTAGCTCTCAAAATAATCAACACGTAATATGTTATCAACAATAAGAGTAGCAAACAAGGTGGAAGCCTGTAGCATTTATTTCACAATGAAGGTAAAATCATGCTACGATTGTCTATGTTTTCTTGTGTTCTATACAGAGTAATATACCCTTTTCGGTTGCTACTTAGTGCTTAAATAACCAAACATGTGAAGGGTGGAAGGGTTTGAATTAATCTTAACCACAGGCATAGCTCTCGGCAAGCTTCCACACCACCATTTGTTAGCCCATCTGTGCCATTGCAGAAGGGGACCAGTCATATGGAAATTAGCATTGCAACAGACACCAATGGGAGCAGACCAGAATGAACTTCTAGGCCATGTCCCTTATACAAGGAAACACAAGCAACCCTAGACATGTTTTGGCTTTGTTGTGCATCATAAGGGAGGCGAAGCTTGGTTTCCTTTGGTATAGCGAGCAAGAGACCCACTCCCATGCATACCCTCTCTCATATGGAGAGAGGGTATGCCTAGGACAAACTATGACACAGTATCTCAACATGAGCTTGCAAAACATGAATGGGTACATACACACATAATTAAGCAAACTAACTAAGAAGCCCAAGGGTGCATGAACCTGTATTTCAAACTTCTTACATATTCTTGTAACAGCGCCTCCATGCCTCCGCGCTGCAAGTTGCGCGATACAAATGCAAATAACTAAAATAAAAATATTAAACTTGATGCTAGTCGGCTCTGACAAAAAGCTGCATACACCACATTTTCCAAAATCCCCTTTCCGGAGATGCAGTTGTTTCCTTGCGTAAAAGGTGGCAGGAGGGTATAACCCAAATGTACATGAAGGTACAAGTCAGGGAACCAGAATGTTTGCACAACGCTCTTGACTGACGTAGAGGATTACAACCAACTTCTGGCAGGACAATGGTCGAATTAATAAAGAAATAGGGAAGTGGGGTGAAAGATATAGCGGAAAATAGTTAGAGAAAAAACTGTTGGTGAGGTATGCCAGAGGTCTGGGGGTTACTACGAGCTCACCTGTTCAGCTCGCAAGGGCCCAAAAACCCTGCCTCCAGAACAAATGGAGGACTCAGCCAAGGACAAGTTCGAACTGTTGTTTATTACAAAAACCGACAGGGATCATGCAAGACATTCAAGAATATCCACAGTTTCCATTCCCAAACTCGTGTCTTACCGTTTTGATACAAGATGGCGTCACAATCTGGGCCCTTCCTAAAAAACCTATCACATGTACACATTGGGTACTCAGAATGTATACCCTATGGATTTCCCTTATACATCCTACTCAATTGGTCCTGCCATGTCAGGTGGCTGGCCTGTCCCTTCCCCATTAAACTATTTATTACATTGTTGTAGGACTACCATTGGCCCGTGTCCCCTGCCATCCACCACTGGATTTCTGTCCCCTGATTGGCTGGAACTGGTCTCCTCAGGCCTGGCACCCAGTTCAGTTCTCAGCCCTCTCTGCACCACTTCAAGATGATGTGAATGACTATGGGCATCATTGCGAGGAGGGCGGTAAGGGGTTAACGGCGCCGGTAATGGTGCCAGACCCATCAACCCCTTATGGCCCCATTACGAGTCTGCTCGCGGGACCAGCAAAGGGCGCCTGGTAAAACCAGGCGCCCTTAGCGGGTCCCGCTAGCAGACCAGGGAGCTAACAATGGGCCCGTTATTAACAGGCCTGTTGTTAGCCCCCCCATTCCCATTGAGCCCGATGGGGGCTCGAATGGGAATGGGGATGTACCGGGTCCGGGTTCCTTGAATGAGGAATTACCGGGTCCTCCAAGGTTGGAATGGCCCGGTAATTCCTCATTCAAGGAACCCGGTACCCGGTAAGGGGGTGACCATGCTGCAAATTGCGGCATGGTTACCTCCAAGGTTGTAATGACCCCTATGTGTGCCCAATGTATCTGATAGCAATACCACTTTTGCCTCTGAGAGTGCTCTCCATGTTGCAACGTTGTTAACTTATTCATGTTTCACTTCGTGTCTGAGGTGCTGAGAACTGCTCGCCTTCCCACTGCGGGTGAATGACCATTGTCTAGCTCGGCAGCATCACATGGTTGAGGACCACAAAATCGAGCTCTACCGGTTTGCAATTCTTAGGATTTTATTCTGTTTTTCTGTATCTGTCCCCTTGTCGTCTTAAGGTTGGAATGTGCTGCTTGTCTCTGACATTGGCTGTGAGCCCTGGCCTTCCTGCTTTGTGCAGCCTGGTTCTGATTTTCTCTCGTCTCTTGTCCTGCAGTTCGAGGCCTTATGTGATTTTCATTATACTTATACTATGACTTTTACACACTTAGACCATACTATATTTCCAATAGGTTAGTTATATTTGGTCCTGCCAGGCTTGCTCTGCATCTCTCCGTTGCCTTGCATTCAGCGTTTCTGCATTTGGCTAATGGGAAAATAATGAAAAGCTTTGACAGTATGTATATATATTGGTCCTCTATCTACAGAACTGTAAGCATATTCTTCATGTACACGGGTGTGTGTCTGTGTGAAGTTGTGCATGGTTGCTAGAATACTTCATGACTAATGAAGCTATGTCGTGGTGTTACAAATGATGTCAGCTCAGTGGTTTCTCAGCATTTAGTCACTGCATCCATCATGGCATTTGGGTCTACGACCACTGTTGTACCACCTGTATCCATAAAGACATTGACTGGATAAGGTTTGTATGGCTGTCTGAGAGAGTACTTCTCTGCATATGTGTCAGTCACTAGTGCTCCTGCGGGTGGCCTGAATAATGAGTGGCTTTGGGCATTCTTGACTCTTCGGGCCGTCATGTTCATGGGGACAAGGGGGGCCATTCATGGGAGCCACTCTTCAAAACATATCTAGATATACACACGTGGTGGCTCAGCATTTCATCTTAACTCAATTATCACTGATATTGCCACTACTACTAGTACTACTAACTCTGCTACTTGTTCTTATTACTGGGTTTACAGTATTACTATTACTACTATCAACAGTTCGGAATCGTACCAAAATGTCGCCCTGACAATTACGACAGCCGAAAATGATTTTATTTTAGAATTGAAAATTTAAATGGGTGGGGAGAGTGCGGGGGTCTCCCCCTGCATATATATGTGGTGTAAAGGGGTTTAAAAATAAAAGTTGGCATTTTCCAATAATGCAGTAGTCTGACTGCTGCAGCTACTAATATTATGATGATACTAGTTCTATTACTGTAAGAGATGTTAAAACACAAATTGCAAAAAAAACACCATATTTTGTTTTTGATAACGTTGCCATTTTTATTTATTTTTTAAAAAGTGTCACCAGCCCTTTCCCTTCTCAACCTGAAATCATTGGTTCAAGATTGCTTTACAAATCGAAAATGCACCCAGAGATGATTTGCCAGGCACGTGCAATTCCGGCGTAAGCTGCTATCTCTAGGCTGCAGGATCAGTGCATGTTGAAGGTAGCATCAGTTAAACGTCAATGTCGCAGAAATAGAGCAATGCTAGTCTGATGGCGCCAGTGACGAGGGGCTTGTGCCATTCCCGCAGGGGCCTAGAAAAATAACCTGTCTGTAAAGTCCTCTCCGTTTGCTTCTCGTTCACGTGTACACATTTAATAGCATGAATGCGATTTGTCCGGGGAAGAGGAAGGTGCAATTGTATTGCTGACAGGCTTCTACATTCCATATATTTGGAAAAAAAGATAAACACATTATTATGCTGTGCACTTGATGTATGACTGAATTGCTTACCGGCTCACACAAATGTCTTTCTTTCCTTTTGCAACACTCCATTATTTCTTGGACTATTTGATGACATGAAGACAGAAGAAGGAAGACGATGGGTAGGTAACGTGGCAAACGTTTTCTTTTTTTACGTGCTAGACATGTGACCTGTATATGCTCGACATGTAATATTCTGGGCAGTAATATTGTGGCACAATGATCTCTGTATTGTGAAGCTGTTGGTTGTAGCACGCTCACATTCTGAATACAAATGACCCCATAGGAGAGCAATGGGGTATATTGCTTCAAGTGTAGTTCAATTCTGCACAACTTAATGAATTTACATGCAAAATTGCTAGAGCACATGTTTGATATAGCCACGCCCAATTCAGCTAAAACACATGCAGTACTAAAAAAAAGCATCGAACTTGTAAAACAACTGGCCACTAAAATAACCTAACGTTAGGATATTAAATAATATTATATTTGATTATTTAAGGAAATCCAACTCTCCCTGGACCCACATTTTCGACAAACTCCTTATTATTGTTACAGCCAGTCAAAGAATTCTCCTGCAGGTGTATCTGTTAAATCGCCTTAATATGCAAAGTGATATAATGTATTTTCCTAACTGCAACTCTAAACTATTTGAGGTTGGGAGAAGGTAATTTGCCTAAATATTCCAGGATGATATAATGGACTAGTCCTTGCCCAGTTGGTAGAATAGCAGCTTTCCTTAAATATTCTTACAGAATTCTATAAGTTACTGTTCCAGTCCTGGGGTCACAGCCCCATCATAAATCCATGAGTGTGGGTGATTATTGTTATATCTGGGACGCTGACCTGGCCTATTCCCTAAAATATTCAATGGTAACACAGATAATTATCACTTGCTAACGTCCTAAAACATTGGAAAGGGGTTTATAATGTGATATAAAAACATAGTTTACCTGTACTTGTTTTAGCAAGCTAGCCCATGCCAGCTCAGCAAATTGACTGCTTGCGCTAGCCATCCGTGTTAAGCCTGCAGAACATAGGACAGAATCACAGCAGTTCCTACTCAACCCTTCAATGTTTTGAGGTTCATAAATTGAGTACCATTAAAATGGCTAAGACTAACGCCAATTAGAACTCTTAAAATCTTCATAAGTTTCTCTGATTGGATAATCTCCGGGCTAAACGGACCAGTATAGCCAGCAGATTGTTTAATATGTCAAGTTCCTAGTGCTCTGCCTTACTAGGCTGTCAATGCTCTCGGCACAACACTAACCTCTCTGCCCCACTCCCAATTCTCTGAGTGCACCACTACCATCTGTGCCTCACTCTCAATGTTCCAAGTGCACCACTACCCTCTGTGCCTCACCCCAATGTTCTCAGTGCACCACTACCTCCTGTGCCTCACTCCCAATTCTCTCAGTGCACCACTACACTCTGTGCCTCATCCCAATGTCCTCTGTGCCCCACTCCCCTCTATATCTCACTCCCCATGCTCTTGTGTACCACTACCCTCTGTGCCTCACTCCCAATGCTCTTGTGTACCACTGCCCTCTGTGCCTCACTCCCAATGCCCTCAGCACACCACTACCCTCTGTGCCTCACTCACAATGTTCTCTGTGCACCACTACCCTCTGTGCCTCACTGCCAATGCTCTTGGCTGACCAATAATCTCTGTGCTTCCGATATTACTCATCTCTATCATCTGTTGGAGCGACACATGTCGCTGAACACCTGACACTTCAGCTTTTCATCTGCTCGGCCTGGCTCCCGGCCCCAGCATTACCATCATAAAGCCTCATTTCCATTTACTTCACCAGTATCCATTAGCACGTCAAACGATGAAAAATTAACCATTCGATGTCCCTCAATCGCTTTCTTTACTTTCCACAATAAAAAGATATTCTTGCTCCAACTTTTGCTTTCTGGTCCTTTTTCGATGTCTTTAGCAAGAATAGGGGGTACTAATAGCTTTGCAGACCAGGACCCCAGGCTGTACGAGGTGTTATGGCTACTTAAGCCTCACTAAACTAGGTCTTAACAGTCCATAAAACCCAGTACAGACCTCAAACCAGGTCTAAAAGTCTTTTTAGCACCGGGAGTGGCATTTTAGACCTCTGAGTGCTGGTGGATCTGGGATTCCAGGAGCTAAACCCACTTCTATCAGCTGTCCCCCCCACCACCCCGCCATCCCTCTCTTATGGGGGAGAGAGATGGGTCCAACTTAATTGGACCACAGATAGACGGTCTCAGATGAAAAAAAGGGGAGAGAAAGGTGTCCCGATCTCAGAACTGATGGACCACAGGGCATAGGGAACACATCCCCCCCCATTGAGGAACTCTTGGGGGTGGTAATTCAGCACACCAAAATGTACTTAAGGGGAAGGGATATGGGCGGCACCTAGTCTGAACACTGGGGGTAGAAAAGGTACTGCCACTATATAACTCTATTGAGGACCTTCACTTCTGCACGCAACATAGGAGTGGTATTTGTAGCACACCAGAATGTATCACAGTGGAAGGGATATCGGCCTGTAATGGTTTATTGAGAAGCCACCCTCAACACAGGGAGTTCCTTCCCTCCCCACTCAAGTGGCTATGCAGCAAACTGTTTAACAGATTCTTTTTTTTAGCCCTATCTCAGACACATATCATGCCCCTGGGATCCCTCTCCCCTGAGCTAACAATGAGCCAAGAAACAGGCCGGTGTACAGGAAATATATTAGTATTTATTTAAATGACCAGTAATGGAAATAAGCATGAAAACACAACTTTATCCGTGGCACAACACAATCAACTTCTCTCAGCATAATTAAATCACAAAAGTGAGTTAAAAAGAACCCAATCGCAATTGTAAGCTTTTTGCCTATTTCACTTCACAAAATAATTACACTGATCAATAATATAATTTCGCCCAAACTTTGGGTTTAAAATAAACATAGGGTGATTTATCGCTTTGTTTTTCAGACCCCCCCCCGGCCCCTTTGCTCTGGTCTATATTGGGAAGTCAGACAGAAAAATTGGAATGCTTTGGGGAATTCTAGATTTCAGACCCCCCCCCTTACTGAAAGGCCTGTGTTGGGGAAGCTGGATAATAAGGTTGGACTGATTTAAGAACAAAGACACCCCTCTTCCTTAAAGAATTCAGGGTCAGCTGGACACCAAGGAATACCCAATAAAATTATAGGCTATAGTTTTCAGTGCACTCGGGGTAGTGAGTTTTGTTAATTTTGAATTTTGACAAAAATCACCCCTTAGTGTTCTGCCAAATGGTGAATTAATTAAATTAATATTTTTGGTTACATAGGCTAAGGATCTACACAGTTTTGTCCCCCACCTACTATAAACGACGAGGATTCAAGGAAAGAAGACTCCCCCGCCTTTTGGTTTCCCTGGGCTCAGTTCTACTTACATAGCAAGCCTCTGGTTAAGATTCAGGAAAGCCAGCTGCATCTCAGGAGACTCTGGAAAGATAGGGCAGGGGTCTGATCACTCCACTCTCAAAAATTGGCCTCCTGCTGTCCACCATAGGACCCAGTCAGCTTTTAGGCCTTCCAAGTGATAGACAGCTTCACCCAGATGCACTCTCAGCAATCTCCTCTGGTGTCTCCTTACAGCTGTCAGATGGTAAATGTCAGCAGCCTTCCTGATGGTCTGTCTCTTCTCTCTGTCCTCCTGTCTTTCTCCTTTTTCTATCTGGTTTTTGTGTGTGTCCTCTGTCCTAGTCTAGTACCGCTTATTTAGCAGCAATGACATCAACAATTTTACAATCTTGGGAAGTACCCTGCAATGGTCACTGCATTGGAAATGCATTGGGGGGACAAGGCCTCCATGCCTTGTCCTGTACTCCTTTTATTTTTACTCCTCAGGCCCTTCCTACTGCAGTTGACACATGAGGTACCCTTAGCTGGTCATCTTGGGACCAAGAAGACTAAGCAGAGTCTCTCTGCCCATTTCCACTGGCCCCAGATGGGGGTAGAAGTGGAGTCCCACTGCAGGACCTGCCCCACTTGTCAATTGTCCGGCAAGACCAGAGGCAGTGTCATTGCCCCACTGCAGCCGTTGCCAGTGGATGGTACACCATTTGAGAGGGTGAGCATCAACATCGTTGGTCCCCTTGACCCTGCCACTTCAGCTGGTCATCGGTTCATCCTCGTCCTAGCTCATCATGCCACCCCTTCGGACCATTGTTGCCAGGGCTCTGCTGGGCATTTAAACCAAAGTTGGATTCCCTAAAGAGGTGGTCTCTGACAGAGGATCCAAATTCATGTTGAAGTTACATGAAAGCGATGTGGAAAGAGTGCGAAGTAACCTACAAATTCTCCACCTCCTACCATTCCCAGACTAATGGTCTGGTTGAGAGATTTAATAAAACTCTCAAGGGCATGCTGGGTGCTTTGGAAGAGCCCCTAAGGAGGAAATGGGATTTCCTCCTGCCATGCCTGCTGTTCGCTTACAGAGAAGTACTTCAAGAGATATTTGGTTTCAGCCCCCCTTTGAGTTGCTCTTTGGACATCCTGTGAGGGGGCCCCTTGCCTTGATCAGAGAAGGTTTGGAAGCCACCCCTCCAGGTCCTGCCAAGCAGGTGGGGGACTATGTGTTAGGCCTCAGACAGAGGATGACACAGATGATGAGCCAGGTGACAGCGAACCTTAAGGCAAGCCAGGAATTGAGCAAATACCTTAAAGCATCACAAGTGGATTGGACTCCAGGACAGGAGATCCTTGTGATGGAGCCTACCAAGCCTAGAGCTTTGGCAGATGAGTGGACTGAACCCTTCAGGATAATTTCCAAGATGGGCGAGGTCAACTATCTGGTTGACATGAGAGTCCCTGGGGTCACCCCTCAGGTATTCCACATCAACAGGCTCAAGTCTTTCCATAGCCGAGCTTCTGAGCAAGAAGAGGATGAGAGTGAGCCCCTTCCTGATTTGCTGTGTAGCAATCCTCAGGATGGCTCAGTGGAGGGAGTGCATCTCTCTCCAGATCTGACACGAGCAGCAGAGGGCCTGCAGGGCATTGCTCCGGCACTATGCCCCTCTGTTCTCGCTGACATGAGGCCTCACCCATGGTGCAGGCACAAAATTGACACTGGTGACAGTGTACCTGTCAAAAGCAGGTGCTACCGAATGTCAGACATGGTTAAGAACCACATCCAGGCTGAGTTTGCCAAGATGTTGGATCTGGGTGTAAATTAACTCTCAACCATTCCCTGGTCCAGTCCATTGGTCCTTGTCCCCAAGTCAACTTCTGATGCAGGTTCCAAGGATTGGCAGTTCTGTGGTCTACAGAGGGGTCAATGCCGTCACCCAAAATTGATGCGCACCCATTGCCCTGGGCTGATGAGCTTGTGGACACCATAGGTGCCGCCAAATTTTTTAGCACCATTGACCTTACCTCAGGCTATTGGCAAATAGCTCTGATGGACCATGCCAAGGAAAAGGCTGCATTCTCAACACCAGAGGGACTCTACCAGTTAGAGTCATGCCTTTTGGTGGAATAATGCCCCTGCCACCTTCCAAAGATTAGTCAACCATGTGCTCAGTGGTCTGGAGGCCTTTTGTGTGGCCTACTTAGATGACATTGGTGTCTACAGTTCCACCTGGGAAGAGCATTTGACTCATTTGGATAAGGTGTTGCAGGCCTTGAAAAGTGCTAACCTCACTATCAAGGCCAGCAAGTGCCAGATAGCTCAGGGTAAAGTCACGTATCTTGGTCATTAGATAGGAGGGGGTCGAATCCAACCTCTCCCCAGTAAGGTACAGGATGTACAGGATGTACATGACTGGGAGACTCCCACTACTCAAACCCAGGTGAGAGCCTTTTTGGGCCTCACTGGGTATTCCCGTAACTTCATGGCACACTATGGAACCATAGCTGCCCCTCTGACAGCTCTGACTTCACCCAAACAACTGAGGAAGGTTAATTGGACAGAAGACTGTCAGAGAGCCTTTACTGGTTTGAAGGAAAATCTGTGTAGGGCACCTGTGTTGTATGCGCCTGATTACAGCAAACCCTTTATATTTCAGACTGATGCCCGTGACACCGGAGTTGGAGCTGTCTTGTCCCAGTTAGATGAAAAAGGGATGGAACATCCTATCATATTCATCAGTAGACAACTTAAGGGTAGAGAACTTAGGTAGGCTACTGTTGAAAATGAATGTTTTAGCATAGTTTGGAGCCTTGGGCTTTTTAGGCCCTACCTTACGGGGTCTACCTTCAAGGTTCAAACAGTCCATAAGCCCTTAAAATGGCTTATGCAGATGAAGGGTGAAAACCCAAAACTGCTCAGGTGGTCCATTAGCCTGCAAGGGCTCAACTTCGCCATTGAGCATAGGCTAGGGAAGAGTCATGATAATGTGGATGGCCTTTCCAGAAGTTATGTTGACCGTCTGGATGAGGGAATCAATCTTGTGGGAGATTACACCACCCTAACCTCAGTCTGGGGGGGGGTGGGGTGACTGTGATGCTGGAAATGCATTGGAAATGCATTGGAGGGACAGGGCCTCCATGTCCTTGTCCTGTACTCCCTTTGTCATGTGTGTTCTGTGTTATTTTATGCACAGGAGTCCAGGCAGGACTCCTGGCAGTGCATCTCTCCTTCTTTTTGGTCGTGGTGAACAGACCCTTGGAATACCCTTATGGCACCCATAGCTGAGGGTACAACCCTGTACCCCTAGTGTATGTTTTGGGCACCTGGACGTGGCCCACAGAGCAGGGTATCCTCCATTTTGGGATACCTGGGCCCTGCCATTGGAATCAGTTGATTCCTGATAGGAGACAAGATGTCTTCTGTGGTCTCTTTCTTTCTATTGCCTGTTACCTTGTTTTACCAAAGTCCTGGGAAGCCCTGACTCTGTCCCTTCCCCTGACTGGCTGTTGGGTGGAAGTTCCATATATGGTATTGTGGGGAAGTTCAGGCCAGACTGGCTGGAGCTGTACCAGTGATTGTATGCAGTGGGTACACCCTCAGGGTGGGACCTGGTTGAATGGAGTGTGTGACCAATATACATTTCATGTTATCGGTGTCTGGTTTCTGGTGTGTGACACAATGAATGAGGCAGTCCTGCCCGAAACTGGTATGAATGCAGTGTGAAGTGCTGAATTGATGGGTACTCTCCCAAGCCACATTCCTTGTTGTGAGTGTCTGGATGGAAAAGAATGCCCTGAATGCACGGTGACCCTGATTGGCTGCCTGCCTGCATAAATGCCCCGCTGAATGATTGGATTCTGATCTTGGCCCAGCAGTGTGAATGAGAGACAGAACAGTACATCTGGGGACATCTCACTTACTGGAATTGGTCAGAAGCTGAAGTCGAAACTTGATGCTTATCCTTGAAGCCCAGCTGGAAGAAGAAGGCTTTGCTGCTGCTTTTCTTCATCGCAATCCAAAAGCTGTTGTGTCTCCAAGAACTTATCCAAGAGAGGACCTGTCTAGGAGACCTCTTTCTGAGCTACGAGGGAACATTGAGCATCAGCTAACCTTCACCAAGGCTCCCTGGAAGTCAGTCATCACAAGTCTGCCGACTGGGGACGGGGACCAGCAAGGATTCTGAAGCGAAGTGCCCATACGTTGAAGTCCATCACCGTCGACAACCATCATCGTCGACCGCAGCCTCAACGCTCCATTGCCTAAGACATTGGATCAAGGACTCCCTTGCCCATCACCATCAACCGATTTGTCCTGCCAGGGAAAGTCAAGGTTGCTGCGGAAACCACGGAGAATCCGCCGGTGGGTTTCCCACCACCCCAAGTCCACAAAGACGCTGACTAACATCCAAAAGACAGCCGTGGTCGAGTCCCGATCGCCGACGCGAGACACCAACAACCCAACGCCCTTGCTGGGCCTACGTTCTTCATTGATCTGCTTTGCAGCAACAAACTATCATCGTCGAGGTGCACCGCATGGCTCATCTTTGCAGGACGTCCTCGATTGATCACCAATGAGCAGCGTGAAGGCCGAAGCTGCCGTCTCAACAATATTGTTCACCCTTTCGTTGAGGAATCACGATGATCTGTGGCTCCTGCCTTAAAGGGAGTTCACTCAAGAAGGATCCGTTGAAGACCCATCGTCGAACTCTGCAAAACCAGGTACATTGGGGTAGTAGAACATTTGTATAAGAAAATAAAACTCTGCTAAACAATATATGGACTGGGCTTGTCAATATATCTTATTTACAGGTTGCCCAGGTGGAGGGATCCTCAGACAGAACTGTTCCTAGGGGTAGGGGCCCAGTATTCTGTCAATTGTTTAACCAACTTATTTGATTGTTCACACCTTTTGAAACTTTCAGCAGTTGGTGCATTTGAATGGAATCAAGAGTAATTGTGGTACCACATAGAGACTTTATATATTTATCATTTTAGCATTGCCTGAGCACAAAGTGTGTTATTGTGTATATAACCTGAACCTTATTTATATAAAGAACTGTGTTATCACTAAAATAGTGTGTGTACATTCCTTTGTGGGGGCTTGCGGACTACACTGTATTTAAGAACCAGCCTGCATCACCCCCTGAGAGCTTAAGCCTTGATTGCTCGTCCAATGTTACTATATATGGAATCTTGGCTGGGGTGCTCTGTGTTTCTACTCTGCTATATAGAGAGCAGGAGTGCAGATACCCCCCTCCAGTCCATACACCAACCGCCAAATCTGTATCAAGTGGCACCTTTCTGCCGTTTGATAAAAAGCACAACAGTTATGAATATGTAAGTTATTAAGCATATCCCTAATTTCATTTTCCACCCACTCACCAACTCTCACATTTGGAACATGTTGAGATCAGGCAGAAACCTAGTTTAGCTGGCCATTACATTTCCAAGAGTCACGGGTAGATGCGTTTTATATCCCCAAAATGTCCTGAAAATTACATAAAAATGGTACAAAAATGAAATCAATCCACATTATGGTTGCTGAGAAAAAGGCCTAAATGATAATAGTCATTTTAACTTAATTGTGAATTTTCCTGTGGGACAAATGGCAATTCCTGCTTCCGGCCATTTGTTTTCACTGGGTCAGCCTCTACCTTCATCTGTCTCTTTTGTGTTGGAAGCTTGCTCTTCGAAGTGGGTGCCCCAATTTTCACACATATTAGTCGTGCTCCAACCAAGGATGACTTTTCTTGAAGTCCCTGCTTTCAGAGCCAGCAGGTCTCGAGGACACTGAATTTCGACACCTTTAGCAGGACGTTTTTATTGCGGGTGGTCATTAGATGAGAGATATGACATCCAGGCTGGGAGTGGGAGTTTTCCTTGTGAAGGTGTGCCCTCAGCCAGCAAAAGGGTCTGCCCTGTGCGGATTTTTTTTTTCATGAAGACAAAATGGCTCCTCAAATGTCACCTAAGTTTTGTGGGTGAAACATAACATACATTTCTTTTGTCAACCCACATATCATGTTTTGATTTCCTGACATTTTTCTGTGAGCAGTGATATTTTTTTCACTTTTGCTTTTTAAAGCCATTTTTATTTGCACACAGGTGTGCAGGCCGTTTTTGGTTTCAATGTTTAAAAATACTGTTTTCCATGTGATAGGGATCTTTGTGTACTCCTTCTTTTGTACATTAAAATGCTGCTTGTCCATTGGTAATGACAGGTAGGCCCCTTCCCACATGGCTTTTTAACTTTACTTTGAAAAACAAAAACAAATGCCAGGCTGTTTTATTTCAGTGTTTAAAATCTTGCTATCCATGTGAAAGGGACTTCTGTTTGGGGCCTTTAAATGCACCCCACAGGCCACAGTCAATCAAAACAGAGAGGGTCGGATAGAGTACTGCCACTAACCAACCCTACTAAAAAACTCATCCTTCTGCATACACCTTTCATACTCTGAACAAAACACAATCATACCCCTACAGTATAACAAACTTCACGCACTTAAACTACACCACAACAACAAAACAAACCACGCATAGCCTCGCCCAACAGAACAACGATGGCTACCAACCAAAAAACACACCTACACTCAGTGAACAGTGTAAACTGAAGCTGAGAGCAGCACATCACAACTCTCTTGCTGTTTTCTCCCGCTCAGTCCTACTAACTCCCCCCCCCTTGCTTTACAGATCCACCAGAGAGCCAAGAAACTATGCAGTGGCAAGAGTGTGCTGTACAAGAACTTTTAACATAACATAACATTACCTTACTCCCTACTGTCAGTACCACCACATGCCTCTTACTCCCCTATCCCAGCCCCCTTCAGCTGTTGGCTCTCCACTGTGTTGGCTGACCCGCAGAATGTGTGTAGATGCTGGGAATACACTACTGCCCAGAGGCTGCCAAGTTTCTGTTGCCAGGCAGTATGTGACTGTTTTTCTCTTTTTCTTTACCTTTTTTAACAATGTAGTGTGGGTCCCAGGTGACCGGTTGCTAACCGCCCTATTAACTGAAGCCCACACATTACTATGATCCCAGAAAGGACTAACGATAAACGCACTCTTCTTTGTCCTTAAATCTGCAAGCATTACTACACACACAAACATAAAACTCAAAAATAATGCTGGTAAGCTAGATTAGCAATGTAAGCACCCCCCACGGAGTTATGTGTTTAACAGGGAGTCACAGTTAGATTCCCAGCAGCACTTTCATAAATACCATTAGATTAGTGATTATATGAATATTTTAAAGATTACAAGTGACGCAATCTAGCATGAAGCTTTATATAACAGCAAATATTGTTTTTGTTATTCTATTGCCATCACTGCAATGCCCTCCCTTGGAAGTGAGATTTGTTAAAGGCAGCTTACCTCTCTGTTTGGTTTACATGACTAAAAAGCTAATAATATCCAGACACACTGCCCCAGAAGAAAAGAACATCTTCAGGCTGGAACCACATATTTGTAGAAATATCAGGCACGGTAAATATTTGGAAAGACAACAAAAATGTGCTGCCTGGCTGGTCTACTCTCTGGTAACTCCTCGTGTCGCCCACATTGCATTTTAAATTACAAAAAATAACATATTCAGGCCACAGCGAAAAAGTAAATATAATCCATCATCACAATACTTAAAGAGACTCTAAATTTTAGGATATTTCCACCCTAGGTGGAGACTATTTGCAGCACAGCTTCCGTGCAACTGATACATATTTACTGCTAAATCCACAAAGTTTTATTCTGGTGCAAATAAGAATATGGGTTTCTTAGATTTACACCTTATACAGTATTCACAAAGCCATAACTAGGGGAACATTAAATGATGCCTGGAGCATTTCCACATTTTCTCCAGTTCAAAGCTTTGTGAGTACATAGTAGCAGGCATATATCAGAAAAGCTAACCTCTGTCTCCACATGTGTTCCTGTGTCAAATTTTGAAAATCATGGCCATGTGTCGTGCTGGTGCCTATCTGGGTTTTCCCCTGTTGCCTGAGCAAATACAGCAGACTGAGTGGACTTGGCAGAAGTTTAACAAATTTAAAAGGAAAGAATTAAATAAAACTAAGCATTTTGTGTATGAAAGATCTGCTCATTAGTCTGTAGCATACACTTCATTATCACTCTATAAAACAACTGTTATTAAAACTGCAATGAAGAGGCAAGACTGTTGGAGGGAGCCTTCCCAGATTCACTGAGAGGGGCCTGATCCTCACCAGCCAGCATCCCTACGTGTTACAGCACCTTCACTGAGATGCACTTTGGATGCCTGTATTGTGGAGAAATAATGTTGCTGGTTCTTCTTCATGCTATTCCAGCTTGCTTGGGTATTTGCAGAGAGACGGGCTCACTGTATGACCGACTGCCTTTCTGGTGTATTTCTAAGATTGCTGTGTCTAGCCCACAGGTTCACAATAACCATACAACAGTAAATGAATTGAAAGCAAACCATGTGTCAGAAGATGGGGATTTTCAGAACGTATCCCGATTAGTTACATTCCATGGCACATATGTTCATGAATGTATCACGTTTTACAAGACAGCAGCTTTGGGTTTAGGACAGCCTGCTTAGAGTTAGGCTACATTCTGTGTTGACAGGCAGATGGGAGGATCACCATAAGAACCCAGTGTAGCCCTCCTGAGATGCTACTGGCACTCTGAAAGAAGCCTGTGGTAAAACAATGCCAGGCTGGTACTAGCTTCACTTGTGGTGATAAGGAATGCCCTCACATTGTGCGTGCGGCAAGGCTCCTCCCCCACTGTCTAATCATCTCCAGTATTACATGGGGAGGGACACAATACCTTTGATTGGCCTCTTCATTTGCCATTTGGAAGGGCATGTTCCTCCTCCTTATCATACATCACAGCAGCATGGTGCCTGGTGTATTGGCCATGTTGGAGATGTGTGCCTGCTTCACTGTGTTATCCTTTCATCCTGCCTTCAGGGTTGGGACTGGAGTGGTCTGCACCACTTGCTTTGGTGGACAAATCAGTTGCACTGCCTTTTCGGATGTTTATTCCACTTTTTGAATAGACCAAATGTGTGAGGACATTTTTCTGAGCACCCCAGCCAAGATTCTCTATGGTAACGTGCAATCAAGGCTTAAGCTCACAGGAGGTGATACGGGCTGGTACTTAGAAATCGCAATTTTGGAGCATTTCTTCACACCTTTGCTGGGCAGTTCCCTTTTGTATGCTTTAAATCCTTGATTTGCTTTCTTTTCATGGTATCAGCCAATTACTGAGCGGACCAAAATGCCAGATTCAAAAATGCCAAATTTCAAGGGGCACATTACCCCGCAATTATACGTGGCAGGGGTTAGGGTTCTAAAAAGTATATGTGGATTATGGGGCAGCCCTGCAGGGGTCTCCCCTGCACATTATTGTGGGGAAATGTTCAGAACAAATTTGGCCTTTTTAGATTCAACATTTTCGATTTGCAGTTTTCACATAGATCCCTTTTCACCACCTCTGTTAATAATGTGTGCTCCTTTTGCACTCGCACATCTCTGGGGTGTACCCACTTCTTTGAATTGTGTGCATCCATTGCTTGTGCATTTCTTGCTAATTTCTTGCACTTCTCTGATTTGCCCTTGAATATATTTTGAGAATTTTCTCCTGTGGGTCCTTTACAATCAATAGCATTTTTCTTCACCTAAAATGAAAGATGAGGATTCTGCAGACTGACAAGAAACCTAGTAGTTTTATATATATGGTATATGGTAACCTCTTAACTGAATGTTGATACTCTAGATAGCTGCAACATAATTGCGTTGTCTACAAGTGTGATGCCAATTTTGATTCCAGATAGACTTTTATGTACAATTAAAGCACAGGCAGGTACCTGTCATCTATCCAGTAGATTCTGTCTATTCTCTGTCAGGATTGTATTTTCAAAAACAGTGCACTTCCACCCACTCTTAATTCGGAAGGGCACAGTCTTTTTACTCTGATTGGAGGAACATCAGCACACCACTCCTATCAGTTCTGAAAGAATTTCCTTTAACAGCAGTGCACCAATACTATTTATTTTGTGTGGCATGGGGCCAAGATCTCTGACTTGAACACTGTGTGATTAACACAGAAAGAGCCTTCATAACAAAGCCCTGGGCTTTGCTTGGCACAGCACAAAGACATTGTGCTTGTTTCTGCAGCCATTAGCAAAAATACATTTCTGTGATGATCCCGCCAGCTGTTCTGGGGATTGGAACAGGGTGCATTGAGCACTGCATTTTTTTTAAATGCACATATGTTGCCAGCTCAGCCTCTGCCACAATGACAACATTAGGGTGAGTGACTTTTTTAATGGGAGCTAGGGATTTACCAAAGGGGGAGGGCGGAGCAGTGTTCAAAACCTAGAACCCTCCTTTCCCATGTGCACTGTTTCCAAGATGGCACACATGCAGGAGTCCTGTTTCACTGGTGAACATGTTTTGGCATAACAGCACATGCACACAAGCAACAACGAATCTCTCATTTGCACCGTCACGCCCCTTGTTTTGTTGACTCACATATGATATTACAGTTTTAGAGTGAAATGTTGGTCTTAATATTATTAGTAAAATTAGTCTTAAGAGAGGCCTTTTCTGTAATGCCAGGTTGCTGTCCCAGCAAGGCAAATGCCACCATGTGCCATTCGAACACTGTCCACAAGTTGTTTTATGAGGGCCACAAATAGATTATATTTGGTTGGTCTACATAAAGTAGGAACATGAGAAGAGAGAACACTGTTAGGAGGTAAGGAAAATGAAGCCACCAGTTTAGAGGAAAACTTTATTGCAAATAATTACTGTAATTCCCCAGGTTCCCAGTTGGGCTGATCCATTTCATCAAGATTTATGATTGGTAAATTTTGCGGTTTAAGGTCCACTTCTGTCAGAAGCACATGCGCACTCTAAGTGGACCTTCTGTCGACCATGAAATCTAAACATGCTGGGATTACTTGATCCCTGCATCCTCCCACTCATCAACGGAGTTTGATTTGATTTGTTTGTTTGTTTGTTTATTCATTTGTAGGGCGCACCAAACCCTTAGGTAACTGGGCGCAACAAGGTACAAAGGATACTTAAAGCTTAGTTACACAGTGAGAAAGGTACATTGAGGCAAGATGCCGAATAAAAAATATGCAAGCAAAATACAGAGCGAAGTACAAAAAGGTTACATAGGCTGGTGTAAGGTTAATGTCGCGGTTAGTCAAGGGGATCATACATCATTGGAGCGCAGCCAGTGGAGAGTGTTACGCCTGAAGCTGAAACAGGTCTGGGACGTTCTGAGATCTAGTGGTAGTGCATTCCAAGATTGAGCAGCTTTTACCGGGAAGCTACTTCCACCAGATTTATTTAGCTTAAATCTAGGTATCTCTAGGCAGTGGGAGTTGACTGCTCTTGAGGGGCGAGTCGAAATTCTTATGATCATTCTCTCAGTAAGATAGGGTGGAGCTGCGTTATTGAGGCACTTGAAAGTTAGGGAGACTGTTTTGAGTAGGATCCTGTCACTTATCTTAAGCCAATCATAGTCTCATAGTAGATACTTGTTCTCTGTTAGGTATGTTCAGGGCAGTTCTGAGGGCATTATTTTGTAGCGTTTCAAATTTGTCGGTAATATATTTGTTGGCTCCCAGGTAAAAGGCATTGCAGTAATCCAATTTTGACAAAATTAAGGCATTGGCAAGGATAATACAGCTGGCTTTTGTTAGAAATGGTCAGCATCCCCTGATAAGCTTACATCTTTAAGCGGTAGATGATGCCAAGGAGTTTGCCTGTTTCCTTAGTGTTAAGGTAGAGTCAAGGTAAAATCCAAGCGTTTTCGCTTCTTTAGATACTTTAATTATATTGCCATCTATGTTGAAAGCGGAATAGTTGGAGTTAAGTTTTTTAAGTTGGTCACAGAACCAAGAATCAGGATCTCTGTTTTGTCGTCATTCAGGCAGAGGCCATGGAATGCCATCTATGCCTGAATGAGGAGGTATATCTCATTTATTAAGGCCATATCGGTGACAAAGTTGCCCGAAAGGGGAATGAGAATCTGGGTCTCATCCGCATAATTCGTGTAGGTGACACCCAACTTGTCCAATTTGTCAAATAAGGGCTTGGTAAATATATTATACATGGTTGGCGAGACGCAAGAGCCTTACGGAACACTGCATGTGGTCTGGATCGGGTCCGCTAATGTGGAGAAAACTCTCATTGTTCTATTGTCTAAAAAGGACTGGGCCCAGGCTATAGCGTCACTCGAGAAGTGGGCTGCCGATGCTAGGTGTTTGCACAAAACTGCGTGGTCCACCAAGTCGAAGGCTGCCGACAGGTCTAAGAGGATCAGCATAGCAGTGTTTCCTTTGTCATTGAGCTCCTCAATTTGCGTTTTAAGGCAGATTAAAGCCATTTCTGTGCCATGTTGTGGCCTAAATCTGGATTGGCGAGAGCCTAGAAGATGGTTAGCTTCAAGATAGTTCTGAATTTGAAGGTAGGCTACTCTATCTATTATTTTAAGGAGAAAGGGTACCGTGGTAATGGGCCTGTAGTTAGTGGGGATGGAAGGGTCTAGGGTCTGTTTCTTGAGAAGATTCTTTTAGGTTGCTTGGGACCGTGTTAGTCTTGAAGGAGGCATTAATTAGCTTTGAGGTGAAAGGTGCTAGGTCTCTCGCAAAATCATTAATTAGTTGGGCAGGGCAGCTGTCACCTTTACAGTTGAACGGTTTCAGCGATGCGATCATTTTCTGAGTTTCCTGGATGGAAACTTTGGTGAATCTGAACGGGGCTGGCGTGTTAGTGGCTTTAATTGGGCTAGAGGGTTGTGTCTGAATGGGGGGCAGGGAGGCTTTTTTTTGGCAATTTTAGTTTGAACGGTTGGTATTTTGTTGGATAGGGCATTCTGAATGCTAGTGCACCATTGTTTGTCTTTAGGTACGCTGTCCGGTGGAGGTGTGGGGGATTCTAGCTCCCGAAGGATCACAAACAATTCCTTAGTGTTAGAACTGGCATTGGAGATTCTTTAGTTGAAGAGGTCTTTTTGCTCCGAATTATTTCTTTTTTGTAGCTGTTGCAAAGTGGGTTAGTTGTAATTTGTTTTCGTCGGAAGGGGAATGTCGCCATAGGGATTCTAGTTTCCTCTTTTGTAATCTTAGTTCTTTAAGGTGGGGAGTAAACAGAGCATTGAGGTGTGCCTGCAGTTTACTTTTGCTTAGTTTGAGGGGTGCAATCATCGAGGGCCTCAGTCATAGTATTGTTATATACTTCAACAAGGAAGTTGGGGTCAGAGTTACTTGGGAGAGAGTTAATCAAGGGAAGCAGGTGTGGTAGGAGTTTGTCTGGTCTGATGTTTTTTTTGGATCTGGTGGGGAGCGGTGGTGCCATGAATTTAGTTTCAGATACTTGTTTATCTATTGCTTTGGAGAAGTCAATTAAGTGGTGGTCAGTCCATAGTTGTGGGGTTATTTTGGTAATGGTGGTTATGCAATTCATATCGGCTACCCAGTCAAGGGTCCTTCCTTTGATTGTGTGGGGTAAGGACTTTTTGGGTTAGTCCATGTTCTGCGAGTGTAGCTGCTATTGTTTGGGCCTGTTTGTCCTCTGGGTCATTAAATCCCAGGTTGAAGTCGTCCAATATTAGTATTTGCGAGGAGTTGTTGACATTGTTGACCAGAAGACTAGATAGGCCCTCCTCAAAGGTGACGATAGGCCCCAGTGGTCTGTATATCAGGTAAATAGTTAAGGCGCAGCAGTTGGAGATGGGCAATTTGGCAATGAGTAATTCACAAGATTTGAGTGGTGGTGGAGTTAGAAGTCTTATGTCAAGATTGGCTTTCCCTATGATAGCTAAACTGCCCCCTCTTGCATTGGGTCTATCCACTCTAATTATTTGATAGTTGTTGAGTATTGCTAGCCTGAGTGCTGGGCCCGCTGCGTCATGTAGCTAGGATTCCGTGACGGCTAGGATGTCAAAATCATCAGGGGATAGGAGGTCTGCTATTTCTGAGGCATGAGCCACTAGTGATCTGGCATTGGTTTCTGGAGTTCGATGTCGATCAGTTTAGGTTGCTTGATTTTATCATTAGGCGTTGGCAGTTTAGGTGCTGGCTCAAGGTATGGGGTGGTAGTGTTATAGCTGGAGCATTGATTTAGATTCTTGATACTGTTAGTTATAGGCTCATAGAGACATGGTAGTCTAGCTCGGAGTCTGTTATTTCTGTCAAGGAAAGGACATGGTAAATGCGTAATTCGGGGCATGGTTGTGTAGATTAACGGTAAAATGAACAGTAGAGAGGTCAGCAGAGTCTTTCTAGGGAACATAATTCTATGCGGGTGCAAATTAGAATAGAATAGGCTAGTCCAACTTGGAATAGAATAGGCTAGTCCGACTTGAAATAGAATAGGCTAGACCAACATAGGCATGGGCAAATGCAAGTCAAATAGGGTAGTCCAATATAGGCATGGGCAAGTCAAGTAGGCTAGTCCAACATAGGCATGAGCAAATGCAAGTCAAGTAGGCTAGTCCAACAAATGCATGGGCAAATGGGAATCAAATAGGCTAGTCCAACACATGCATGGGCAAATGGGAGTCAAATAGGCTAGTCCAACATAGGCATGGGCAAATGCAAATCAAGTAGGCTAGTCCGACATCTGCATGGGCAAGTGGGAGTCAAACAGGCTAGTCCAGCATGGGCATGGACAGATGCAAATCAAATGGGCTAGTCCAACATGGGCATGGGCAAATGCAGGTCAGGTGGCTAGTCCGGCATAGGCATGGGCATGTGCAAGTCAAATAGGCAAGTCCTAAATATACATGGGCAAGTGGAATCATGTAGGTTAGCCCAACATATGCATGGGCAGATGCAACAAGCTAGGTCCCCAATGCAATCATGAGCAACAATGCAGACAGATGCAGCAAGCACAGTTCACAATGCAATCATAAGCAAGTAGAATCAGGTAGGGCGCATTGTCTCCACGGTGGAGGGAGCGCAATATTACCACACCGGTTAGATGTATGGTACAACAGACATTCAGCAGTGTTATGTGACATAGGTTCACTGTACGGTTAATTTAACCAAAAGTGTTATTAGCGTGGCTAACAAGGAACGGTGTAGGCCGTGGGAGGCATGCCAGCCTGCACCAATCACTAGTATGTGAAGTCTTAATGTTCATACACATTAGGGGTTTGCACATCGGGCTCCGGCCGATTACATGGGAGTCATATTTGTATCCAGGGGAGGGCACAGGATACAGTATATGTACAGCCAGGCTGTGACACTAGATGTTAGCTGGGTGTCTTTCTCCATGTTCGTAATTGCCGTTAGTTAACAGGGGCGTGAGAGGCTATAATAGCGATGGCATCTTACCAGCGTGGGCGAGGTGAGTGATGGCGGTAGTGTAGTTACCTCCGCGCTGTACCGATCCAGACAGGTTCAGACAGAGGTATGCCCTTAGGATGTGGCCCTTTGGATTGTGGGCTCGGCTAGAACCATCCGGTGACGCGCTGTGGAAGAAGTAAGGGGCATGGGCCTATCGGCGGCTGTGGATGTTGCTAGTCAACATATAAACAAAGGCTGATGCCGCCATTTTGGAATACAATTCCTTCGTAAAATAAGTGTAAGGTAGCCCAGCACAAAGATGGAATTTGGGGGCACAATGAGCAATGGGGATCAGCAGGCTGTGGGTGTTTCTTCCTGCTTACCCTGTAGTACTCAGGCAGGTGCAGAGCTTAAGTCTCGTGGTCGTATCTGGCATCATGCGAGGGCCCTTTGGATTGTGGGCTCGATTTGAGTTATTCATAAACGTGCACACAACAAACTAAATTGAATACTGGCGCAGATGCAACAAAAGACTAGATTAAATGTTTGTCATCTAGACATTAGTGCCATTGAAATTCACAGATAGAAAATGAAGCTTTTATTTAAAAAGGTGGGTCTTTAGACCTGCTTGAAAGAACAGGAGAGAATTTACCCTCCTTAGATTCTGCGAAAGGGTGTTCCACAGTCAAGGCCCTGCAACTGAGAAGCAGCAATCTCCTCTTGAAACACAGTTTTCCTTGGGATGGAAAGTAGATGTTTAACTTCTGACCTTAAAGCCCGGGCTGGATAGTATAGATTTAGTTTATTTATTAGGTAACTTGGTGCCAGGCCGTTAATGCATTTGTACACCAGACAACCAATCTTGAATTTTATGCGGTCCTCTACCGCTAACCAATGAAGGGAGCGGCGGGGGCCTGAGGTTGGGGTGCTTTTAGATGAACCAAATACCAATCTTACTCCTGCATTTTGTGCCTTTTTTAGGTAATGAATCTGTTTGGCTGGAACTCCGACTAGGAGCCCATTACAGTAGTCTAGTTTAGAGTTGACTAATGCTCCCACAACCAGAGCACGGTCGGAGTCACGTACATAAGGAAGTGCTTGCTGCAGCAGACGGATGTTGTAGAAAACTGATTGTACTTTGGCTGAAACTTGACCATTACAGCCCAGGTCACTTTGCTAAACACATCTGAGAATGTTTACCTGAGTAGCATATTTAAGTCTAGACCCCAGGAAGAGGGGTGAGGGCAGGCTACATTTCCCCTCCAGTAAATGTTTTGGTCCAAACAGGATGACCTATTTTTTGGGGTTTTATTGTAGCCAGGTTTGTGCCATCCAAGAGGGTATTTCCTCAAAACATCTGCCAACCTTAGCAAGAGCATTTCCCACATCATCAAGTCTGATGTACAGCTGCGTATCATCAGCGTAATAGTAGAACCTAAGATGGTGTTTCTCCAGAATATCCATTAATGGGCGGAGATAAATGTTGAATAAAAGAGGGGAAAGTGCAGAGCCCTGTGGCACACCACAACATTGGGAAAGGATTTCAGATATAAAACCTCCCACCTGTACACATTGTTTACGCCCAGTAAGAAATGAGGAGAACCAGGCCAAGGCACAAGCATCCACATTTACTAGATTCACATTGCGATTTAGAGGATGCCATGATCCACTGTGTCAAATGCGGCGGATAGGTCGAGCATTACATGCCGGGGAAGTTTTCCTCCATCACCCGCCTGCAACTAATCGTCCCATACTGCCACTGATGCCATTTCTGTCCCGAATTTGGGGCGAAAACCGGATTGTAAAGGGTGAAGAAGACCCTTATCTTCAGTATCATTTTGGGGCTGGCTTGTAGCTATCTTTTCCAAAAATGTTCCCGGCCATGGGAGGCCTGCAATGGGACGATAGTTGTTATAATCCTCAGGGTCAAGACTAGCCTTTTTCAGCACTGGAGAAACAACTGACAATTTCAGAGCCACCGGAACCACCCCTTGCATCAGTGATGCATTTACGAACTCTGTCATAAATGTTATTTCTGACGACAAACGCTTAGCTAGCAGTGCAGGGATTGGAAAAAGGGAGTCATTCGTAGGTTTTAGTTTTGACAAAAGGCTACAAATGTCCTCCTCTGATGCCTGCTTGAAGGTAAACTGGGCACTCCCAGTGGTTGCATTTTCCGTTACCCTAGTAGTTTCCTTGATTATGTTAGTAGCATTCAAATTGGGTATGCTATCAGGCTCCATTTGGGAACTGATATTATTCAGAATGTTCCAAATGTTTTCCCTAAAGAAGATGTTCAGCGCATTTACATGGTCTGAAGATGAAGTCTTCACTGGGGTATTCACATTAGGATTAACCAATGTGCGATTGTTCTAAATAACTCTAAGGGATGATTCGCTGCAGATGTAATTTCTCTGGCTAAAAAGTTACATTTAGCTCTGAAAATAGCCTTTTTATAATTAGTCAATGCTATTTTTGCTGACAGGGCATGCTCAGGTAACTTTGAAGAATACCATCTGTTCTCGTAGTATTCATGTTCCATTTTAAGCTCGGAGAACTGTGTGGTATACCAGAAGTTGGAGGGTCTTCTGGAGGTGCTTGTTCTCAAAGGGGCATAATTAGTACACATATTGCTCATTATTTGAGTCCCCTGTTCAAAAAAGGCACCGCTCCCTGAAGATAAGGCACACTGACTCAATGCCTCCCTTAGCTCAGTACGAGGAATGCTATCCAGTTGCTTATTTTTGTACGAGCCGTTTTAGCACCGTTAGATACGGGGCCACTAATTGTATGTTATTATTCTCTGAGCATTTTGGAATGCTGATAGGATCTGGTCAAAACGGGATTGTCTCCAGAGATGGCAAGCTTCATATTCTGAGCTGCTTTACATCATCTATCGAATTCCTGGCTCTGTTTGCTGGTGGTACCAGGCATCTGTTTAGGAACCAGCATGTATGGGCAAGAGGAGTGAGGATCTTCTCATTGTAGCGTGGTGCACATTACTATAAGAGCTCAGTAAAACTCAGTGAATCCTGGTGCCTGACTAATTCAAGTGATGCTGACCAGAAAGGACAACCAGTTGACGGGAACTGTTGTTTGCTCTTTTGCAACTGCAGTTTAGATTGGTGTTTTTTTTTTTAACACATTTGTACCTTATCCCCAGAGGAGAGCAAGGCAGTACTCTTGTCCTGGTGATTTGTGTGGGCAAAACAAACGTATTTCATAAAGGAAAACTAGGCGTTGAATGATCCATTCAAACTATTGGCACCCAGAATTTCATGACAACAGAATTTTGAGCAAGAACTGCATTGTCCGTGCAGCCAAGCTTTCAAAGTATCAATATCAAAGCTCAAAGATTTCACGAATACACCACATAATGCCTTAATCTTTTAATATTGCCCGATTTCTAATCAATGTAGGTTTTTTGTAGAAGGCTTTTCAGCATTTGTTCAAAACCATGTGTCAACAAATCTGTCAACGCAAGCCTAGTGTCAGCAACCTTGTGCATGTCATATACTAGAAATGAAGCAACGTTTGGGAACTATTTCAAATTCATAACTTTCAGAATGCATATCCTCCTTTGCTTTGTTTTGGTACCACCCACTTCCAACAGATCTAGAATCAGTATAGAAAAAAAGTATAGGTCCCTGTGCTGTGTCTCTAGACGTAAGACTCATGGTATATACTGCATCCTCCTTCACACACGCAGAAACACCTGCAACAAATAGCACAGCTGTAACCATCTTCATATAACTATGCCCTTTTCCCAAAGGCATCTGCTGCTCCAAAGCACACACTTCAGAGCACATGAAAATGCTGTACAGGCAAGAAATGAATAAGCGGTCGATTAAAGTAATCATGTGTGGGAGCCAGTAATTAATTAAAAATTGCATCTATGTTAGGAGTCCCATGTGACGGTTACATGGGATGATAATGTACCTCAATCATGGATACCAGAAACTCACATGCTGGAATAAGAACACTCTTCCCAGAAGTTGCCCTTTACTTTGCTGGTCTGCATATTTGTACTGTACCCATGATATTGAGCAAATTATTGTTAATAAAGGTGCTTTCAAAACTGTTTTGCTCACAATCAAAAGATGTGGCTGATGTTGCCCATACAAACGTTGATCATGCTGTAACATGTGGAGAGGTTGGTGTAGCCATTATTTAATGGATTGGGGAGGGTAAGAGTTGGTACTACAGTGATACCAAGAATTGGAGGTCCTCCAGTGAGCTGAACTCGAACTCAAAGGCCTTCGTCCCTAAGTGATTCTTGTTTGCTGTCCTGTTATCCAGAACAAGCAGCATTGCTGTCAGCTACGCAGTGGTCTTCCAGAGAGGCGGCTCAGAGGCCAAACCAGACATTGAAGAAAACCCCGTGATTGCCTCCAACAAGGTGGAAAATGGCAATCAGGAGCTGGAGGAGACGGCTGAAGAGGGCACAGTGGCTGAGAAATACACTGTGACAGAGCTGCAGGAGATGGTCGCCATGGCCCTTCATGATGACCAATCCCTACCAGTGGATCTCAGGACACTCCACTTTGTGCAAGGTTAGCAAAACATTGAAGTCTTATATTCTATGTGTTGTGTTATAGAGTATTCATCTGTGCCTCCTGAGTCCCACGAACATGTAATACACACAACATGTACTCCTCTAGAGCTATTGTTAAATCCACTCCCAGGCAGTTTTTCTATTTTAAGAAACAAATATGCATTTGTTTTTCCTAAAAAAACGTTGAAAACTAGATCATGTTTGTACGCATACATACAACATACAGATTGACCCGTGGTATGCAGAAGCATTGTGCAGTTTTGAGATGTTGTAAGATTTGCAGGGCATGTGGAAGAAGGGGTCTGGGTCAGTATTACATTAACTACACTGAGGGCCCGATTCTCAACAGGGCGCAGTGAGCATGCTAAATAGCATGCTTCACTGTGCCTTTTCCTGACGCCCAGGCACCACGCCTATTCTAAAGTGGTCCTTGGCATCAGCGCAGTGCACGACACAGAAGTGTCATGAACTGTCTGCAATCTGCCTGTTTTTGTAGAAAACGGGTGGATTGAATCTCGGCAGCAGTTTCGGTAAATAGCTAGGTAATCACAAATTTAACTAAAGTGATGCTGTGTACTATATATATATATATATATATATATATATATAAATATATATATATATATATATATATATAATTATATCGATATATATATATGCAAAAGAAAATATGTATATCGTGTGTGATATACATTACACGGCCTGCGGTAGCAGCCGTGTAGTTATGGTTAAGTTGCTCAACTCATTGGAAAAGCACTTTTTGGGAGGCTTATAACTTCGCTCCCCCTGGACGAATCCTCTCCAAACTTTGCAAAAAAAGTATATGGCACGCTCCGAACATTTCTGTCAAGTTTGGCAAGGTTCTGTCAAGTGTATAGGGGGGTCCTACATTTTTTTTTCCATAGACATAATGGAAAATAATTATGCTTACGCCTACAGGTCAAACCGCTGGACGGATTTTCACCAAATTTGCTCCAGGAGAGGCGGTTTGGTCCCAAAAGCGTGCTTTTGTAAATTTGGTGAAAAGCGGTCCAAGTTTTTTTTTTAAATGACCAAAAGGAAGGTCCAAAAAAAGTTGTGATATCTGGCTATGCTTCACGGACCCATTTCCATGTTCGGCCCGCGGACAGGCATCCGATTGGCCTAGAGAGTGCCGTGATGTCCGGGGACATCGGATGTGCCCACTGACTGGATGGTGAAAAGCATGAAGTGCATCAGATTTTTGGAAACGCCAGCCATGTTGAATTCGCCAACATTCCGGTGGTGTCCGTGGACAACGCGGTAGAAACATATAAAATAACACAACAATGCACTTGCCAAACCTATCAAACAATCTATGGGGAGGTGAGGGGTGATGAGGATGGGATGGGATATGGCCCTAAGTAGCCAAAAAATTGGTGTTTTGCACCCCCAAAGTGCGCAAACAGTATGGATGTTCCGGACAGCCCTGTGATGTTCACGGACACTTCAGATGTTCGGGGGCATCTGTGCCTATTTGTACATTACAGGGTTGGTGAAAAGCAGTTCTTGGATGGCTTATAACTTTGGCGCCACTCAATGAAACTGCATGACATTTTGCAATATTATTCTAGACTTGATTTTGAATGGGTCCAGAAAGTATGGAGCTGTTTTGTGAAGAGGGAACACATTTAGAGGGGGGGGGGCAAAATATTATAAAGGCTTATAAATGTTGTGTCATTTGACGAATCTGCACAAAATGTGCAAAACTATTTTAAATCTACATATAAATTCCATGTTTTTGTAAAGTTTGGTGGGACTTTCTCAAGAGGGGGCTAAATTAGAGGGGGTCTCAACATTTTTAGATGCTTATAACTTTATTGCCATTTGACGAATGTGGACAAAGGTTTTCAGAAAGATTATAGACCTAACCTTCAATGTTTGTGTAAAGACTGAATGGATCTTGTCAAGTGTGGGCTACGTTATATGACCATTGTATGTACATACATTTTGACATTTTTAAAAAAATAAAACATGGGCGGATTTCAAGCAAACTTGTGTAAGGGGCATTAGCAAGGACCTTAAAGCATGGTTTTGCAAATGTGCCCGTGTTTCTTTTTGACAAGTGTCGTAATGTAGGTACAAAAAATAGAGATATACCTGTGGTGACTGAGGTATAGCCTGTGGCCATGGGCAGTGGCCAGATTGTCCGAGTCATGGCATAAGGTCATGAGCCAGACAATAGGGCTACTGGCCATTACCGCGAGGGACAGAAAATGGTGTTAAAATGGCCATGTCCAACTGGGGCCGGCTATGTGGTAAAGTTATTCGAAAGTAGGATAGGTTTGAAAGGGGAAAAAAATGTGCTTGTGGTAATATGGCCATAGGGTTCTGACTTCACCTTCTGCAGGCTGCCATGGAAAGGGAAGAGGGGCTCTGTACTGAACCCCGCCTTTTCTTTACATGATGGCCATCTTGGAAAAGGATTTTCCTTCCTACAGCGGGATGCCACTGGCATCCCGCTGTAGGAAGAAAAATCAATTTTTCAGCACCCCGGGGTCCCCGCTTTGGGAAACAGGGCTGCTAATGGCCTTTATCCCCCATTGCAAGGGCTGCAAGTGAGGCATCACAGGTCCGGAGCCTGCGTTATTTATTTAGTTATTTATTTAGTTATTTATTTATAATGCACCAAAACCCACAGGCATCAGTTAGTTCTAAGGTAGTGGGCAGTGTTTCTCATGCTACTTGATTGCAGCTTCAAACGCATGTCGAAATTGCTTCCCCCTGCAGAGTAGTGTTTCAGTATATATAAAGGACTGTTGTCTTCCAAAGATATGGATCAAGAGCCTATTTTATTGCTTGCAAGGTAGCTGGTGAGATTTTGTGTCCCACAGAAGTAGGCTGTGCGGTTACAGTATTGGTTGAGGAAGACGATGTGGAGGAAGACAGCCTACTACTTGCTAAGAAAGGAACAATCTTTCTGAGAGCATTGCAGTAGTTGGATTTGGTGTGGTGGTGCATGGAGGTGGTCCTGTAGGAGTAATGTCCAGGTAGTCCGCAACTGAGTACAAAGTTGCACTCAATGCATTTCACTTCTGTAGCTTTAGCCTTTGGTACATACCCAACAGTGGTAAAGAACTGCCATACCCGTGATTCTCTCTGGCTGTTAGAGGTAGGCACTTCCTCTACCTCATCTTCTTGGTCCTTTTCATTGTCTTTGGGAATACTGTGCTTGTTTTGTTGTGTTGGTTCTCCAGCTGGTGGTGGGTCTTGGGGAGAAGGGATGGCAATAGCTGATGCCATCTATAAGATAAATAGCTGTTTTTCTAATATTCTTCAAGTATGTGCTTTGTACTAGACTGTTAATGGATAATGAGTAAGGATAGGTGTAGGACCTGTGCAAGGGTACATTTTGAGCTTGAAAGTTCCCAGATCAGTAGAAAATGCAGTTTCGAGCTGTCCTCGAAGCAAGGCCCGGAACGCGAGTGCAAACGCGTTCATGGACACGTCATCATGCCGCACGCAAGCGCGTGGTCACGTGGCACTGTCCGGAAGGTCCACAATGGTGTCAGAATTTTGCGGACGTTGACGGAAGCAAAAACAGTGGAAAAGGTATAGAAGTGTTAAAAATGATGCTAGAAGGTTGGAAATACCAGAGTTTTAAAGTGAAACATTGTAAATTGGACAAAAACGTTGCTATATTGCGGTAAGTACGATATTAGTAAGTTATAGGAAAATAGCATGCACTGGTAAAAACTCATGGAATACTCTGAAAATAAAGTTGTTAAAGGGACTTTATGGTTAAGTTGCACTAATAAAAACCTATGAAATTCAATGAAAAACTTTGTTAAAGGGACGTTATTGTTAAGTTGCACTAAAAAAACTATGAAATTCAAGGAAAAAATGTTGTTAAAGGGACGTTATGGTTACAGGTAAAACCGAAAAACCTCAGAAATTCACCAGTTATGGTAAGCTAAACAACCATACCTTACGCCACCACCGTGCACTGCTAAGACTAACACCCAGGACATCAAAGATGACATCACAAATGGCATTGATGACATCACTGATGACATCACATATCTGGCCCACTTGTTTTTGTTCTCTGAAATATCTAGGCCAGGTGGTTTGTTCACTGACAGTCAGAAGATTAAAATTCAAAAGGTGCTGTATATCTAGATGTTAACCGTGTCATATGTTCTTAAAGTATTTTCCTTAGGGTTTGGTCTCAGCTCATGGTGCACGTGCATGGGGCAATAGGCAGGCCTCAAACACACAATTCATTTGTATACATGAAGATAAACTTTAATGCATTTTCTGATGATGCGGTTTCTTTCTTCCTTACTTTAGTTTCCCTGCATGTGGCTCTGATTTGTATGCATTGTGGGTCTTCATATGTTTTGTTTGTACTAGCACAAGTGTGTAGTAAGTCTGGAATTGTTAGCTAGTTATTGCATGTTTAACATTACTCAATCACCTCTGACATCTTTTTACCAACATTATAAACACAACCCCATGTAGGAACTTTTCATCAAAATTAATTTCACATGTGATGTCATCTTTGATGTCCTGGGTGTTAGTCTTAGCAGTGCACAGTGGTGGCGCGAGTTATGGATGCTTAGCTTACCATAACTGTCGTATTTCTGAGGTTTTCCGGTTTTACAGGAACAATAAGGTCCATTTAACAATGTTTTTTTCATTGAATACATATATATATCTTACGTAATATAGATATTTGTGTGCTACAAACACCATGCACCTGCACAATGGTGGGGAAAGGAGCACAGAGCACATTTTTTGAACGCTCCCAGCTTTGTTGAGTGGTCCCTCAGCGAGGCTGGGGGCTTGTCATATTACCAACCATGGAACTCCTCCACAACAGCGACCCGAACAGTATCATTTTGGTACCATACATGGGCGCCACTTTTTAGCTTTTGCAAAAGTGGAGGACTGCCAGGAGAATGGGCTTAAAAAAAAACATTGCAAAAGTGCTGGTTGCTAGGTTGGTTTTCTGCCCTTCCTAGCAACCGGCACACATATTCCGAAAGTGGTCCATTCGTTCCGACTTTGTAAGAATGCGCCACCTTCAGAACAGGTGTTAAGTAACGAAAAGTTTGCTAAGACTTTCTGCAACCTTTTCTCTACTTAACACCTTGAAGCGAATCGAGCCCTGAGGACACGATTCTGTTTAAGGGGCAGTGAGCATGATAAACTGTGCCTTTTCTTGACGCCCCGGTACCGCCCTTATTCTCAGGGGGAGCTGAGTGTCAGCACAGAGCAGAACATTGCTGTGTCACAAACGGCCTGGATTCTGCCCGTTTTGGAGATTCATGGGCTGATGGATAGTTTTCAAAAATTCTGCCGAAACCACCCTTTGCTAACAGCCGTACTTTTCAAGCAACAAGATGAAAAATAAGTAAAGCTGGGAAAAGAAGCAATAAGGTAAAGCAAACAAAGGAAGTTTAAGAAGACGGAAGATATATTCAAACATTAATAAAGGAGAAAAGAAGAAGAGAGTGCTCTGTGAAAACGGAAAGTAATAGGTGGAAATTAGGGGGTTTGCAAAGAAAACATGAAGAAACCGATGTAGGAGGTAGGTTGTGCTTGTGAGGGATGTAGGTGACCATACCTCTGTCATCTGGTCGCGCTCCTCCACAATAGCGAAAGTGTAATAAGTCAACCGCCATTAGAGGAGGTAGCATACATGTCCTAAAATTTAACTCTGTTGCTAATGTGGAGTCGTGCCACCAGAATCAACATGCAAATGACCGCTTTGTGGAAATTGCCAGTTGGCAGGTTGGTTTCTAGCCAATGGTGGCAACAGGCGCAGAGGTGCCTAAACTGATGCATTGTGTGCTCCCTCCGAAAAATCTGGCAGCATCAGAATAGGTGTTAATTACTAAAAATACTGGTAAACTTTAATCTGCCTTTTTTGGTAATTAACACCTAGCCAAGAATCTCAAGGGCCCGATTCTTGAGGGACCGATTCTCAAGTGAGTGTTAACTACCGAAACGGTTGTTAAAAGCATTAACAAACTTTTCCATACTTAAGACCTATTCTGAAGGTGGTGCATTCTTCCAAAGTCGGTATGAATGCACCACTTTCGGAATATATATGGCGGTTGCTAGGATGGGTGGGCCACCAACCTAGCAATCGCCACATTTGTTACCTGCCACTTAAGACAGGTATTCTTGTGGCACGCCTCAACTTTTAAATGTGCGCTAAAGTGGCACACATATACGGTACTATTTTGGTGCCGGTATTGTGGAGGAGTGCCACAGGAAGCTGGTGCAGTGCAGGTGGGTAGCCAAACCAGTAAAGTAAGCAGCTTCAACGTTGTATCCTGTGTCAGGGCAGGATACAACGTTGAAGCTGCTGTTAGGGTGAGCAAAGTTGTTTAATTAGCTTGTTGGTTGTTAAAAACAATGGGGATGATTGTAGAAACCATGATATCTGCCTCTATGGAGATTGAGAAAGCAACTTTGGAACATAGATTGGATCTCAACAAGAGATAAGATTCTGCAGAACCCTATAGAAGTTTTAGAAACCCTGTGCCACTTGACAGTGGAGTAAAGTGAAAGTATTCATATACACCCATGTTCTCTGCAGCAGTTTTGTAAAATAACGATTATGTCGTTATTTTACAAAAGTGCTGCAGAGATTTGCGCATTGTGCCCCTTTTGCCCAAAAACAGGCACAATATCCACGGTGCACTGTCGTGCACTACGAGGACGCCCAGGCCCACGAGAGAATAGTGGTGGAGCCTGTCCGTCCTGTTTTGGCACAGCGATTCGTGCTCTTTAGCACGCTCACTGCGCCAACGTGAGAATCGGGACCTGAGTGCAACAAATTAACAATGTTGCAGTAACTTACATTTCTTTGTTATTTTGCTCCAGTTGTGCTAAATTGTGGAGTTCCATACCTTGTGCAATTTAACACCACTTCAACACACTAACATCGTATTTACATCAGTCAGGGCCCGAATTCAGTTCAAGGCGCAGTGAGTCTGGTAAACCCCATGCTTCACTGTGCTTTTCTTGACACCCAGGTACCACCTTATTCTCGGGGGGGGGGGTCCTGGGCATTGGTGCAGAGGACGACACGGCTGTGTCGCAAAATGCCTGCATGGTGCCTGTTATTTTTTTTATTAGAGGGCGGATTGCAAGTTATTCAGCAGCATTTTCATCTAATTGCATGTGGTTCGTAACTAACGAAAATGCTGCCGAGAACATTTTTTGCTGGCACCCAATGGTGAAGAGCAAGTAGGACACGTGCTCTAACCTGGAATGAGCTTCCTGGTGATTTCTGCACGTAATCAGACACACTTGCTTTTAAAAGCTATTCAGAACTAACCTGTTCAGTCAATACCTGTATTGACCACTGCAATGAGTTGTTCTGCAAACTGGTACTAGGGGCTATAATTAAGTGTTTCAATGCCATTGGGTTGTTAGGACTATGCAAGCAACATATAACATAACAGTAAGAAGTCCATATAAGGGCACCAGCAGGAGTGCATACTGGGGCTCTCATTTCAGATCTTTGAATAAAGGTCACTTATCTCTGAAAACCACACATCCTTCTAAACTCTGTTGCTGTCATTACCATAATACAAACTTCAATTGGCTGCCCACCAAAATTCCCTGTATTGCAAAAGACCATCTTGTGCGAAAGGATTCCCACCAGCTCGGGACATCTCCACCCCTCCTTGAACACCTCCGTGTGATACAACTTGTACATTTTAGCTGCAGTGCAACGCAGAAAAGGGAACAAAGAAGACTTGAGTTACATGGGAAACAATCAAAAGAGGAAAAGTGTGAAAATGGTAAGTAGGCGGCTATTAGGGGATTTACAAGACGATGAAGAAAAATATGTGGAAGATAGGTTATGCCTGGGTGGGAGGTAGGTGACCTTTCCTCTGTTCTCTGGTCACAATCCTGCACAATAGCGAAAGTCTAATAAGCGGACCGCCACCAGAGGACGTAGTGTATGTGTCCGACCCTTTCGCACTGTCGCTAATGTGGAGCAGTGACACCAGAATCCACATGCAAACGACCAGTTGGTGGAATTGGCAGTTGCCAGGGTGGTTTCCGGCCACTGCTGGCAACAGGCGCACATGTTACTGAATGCGCATTGTGTGCTCACTCAAAATCTGACACCATCAGAATAGGTGGGACTTACCGAAAATGTCAGTTAACCATAATCCCAAAGGTTCGGTAATTGACAACTAGCGGAGAATCGGACGCCCAGTACAGTTTGTCTACTCTGGCCACTGGGCATGTCACAACGTTACATGTTCCTCCCTCTTTTCAAGATACAAGAGGGGTGAATCAATGCAGGAATGATGGGTATGACGTGTCTCTCAAGCCATTAGCACTGGGAATGTAGTGCCGTGGACAAATCCATAGCACTCGAGCTGTTAATTTCTTATTGCGCATGTCATTGAAGAGTGCTATCCAGAAGGGAACCACGGCGATAAACAAAGAATGGCTCAATCCATAGAGCATACATATTAATCAAATGCCGGCTTCTAGGCCGCCTCTTCTTGTCTTTTGCCCAGAGCCTCAGTAGGCCTGATATATTGACTGTCAATCGCAGTATATAGAATTCCTTGCCAACTCTCTCCTTAATATCCCCCTCAGGGATCGCGGGAACGTGGAAGTGTGGTATGACAGCCCAATACACAAGGGGAAAGCACACTGTCTCATTTAGTAGGCAACTCAAACTAAAGTGGAAACTGGAGGGAAGTAAACCATAAAACAGTGAAGGATATACTGTGCTTGGACGTAATTTGTTGACCAAACTTTGAGACGAGTTAAACTGGGCTCAACCATCCTCTGAATAGTAAATTCCAGTCGGATTTTTCAGATATTCATTATGAACACATATGTTAGTTTACACAAAACGATTTTCATTAGACAATGTACATTGTGTATTGGGCCATTGCAAAATCCTGGATTGCAATCCTGGGTGAGTGGCACGCGCTGCCCTAGTTTCCAGAACAGCGTTTCACAGGTATCCACTCTGTACTGCTCCATTCATTTCCAATGACCATTTCCTTACATCATTTCTCGAGCATTCGTACATACGACACTTTAAGAGGAGCTGAAGCTTGACAGCTCCACTGATCATCCGCGCTGGAATTCCCCGAGCAAGCCTCGCCCTGCCTTTCCTTTCTCGCTATGCTAGAGGACAGCGCTCAACATGAATACATTTGTCATGGGAAAGGTCGGACAATTTGTGGTCATGAGGGCAAACACAATGCTGCTGTTTGCAAAAGGGTCTTCTGTGATCTATTTAAGGAAGAGATCGGCAGGTAAGAGTGTCAGAAGCGTTGCAGACCTCGAGAAAGGACTCCTTGTAGACGGACAGGCTAGCTGTGATGTATTTTTAGTCTGATAGTATCCTCTGAAATACCGAGGAGGTTCTTTTCGCAACCTCCAAGTGGCGATGTTTGACACACAGAAGCTCAGTTGTATTGCAAGGCAGCTTAAGCGTTGTGTGGCATGTTCTGTGATGGAAGCTTGGATGTGTGTGCTTTTCAAATGTTGGGTCTATTACACTGCACTGCATTTAGTCAAGAGAAAACCAATTAGCATAAGTGCATTGTTACAAGCCTTCTTCTTATGGAGAGTCAAATTGACTCTTCCACAGAGTTTTATAAAACGAAATTGCATTCCGTCTTGCACAAATATGCTGCAAGCCTCACGAAAGGATGTGACAAAAGGCTGATAGCACAGATTCTGCACAGATGGACTGGACTATGTGAAAGACTTCCACAAATAGAAGACATGGCAACACTATTTCACTTTGACCGAAGTGTTATTTGTGCATTGATGTTGTTGGTACCCATCACACTGGGTTCATCTTGTGAAGATGATCTCCTTGTCAGGACTCAAGCAGCACGGCCCACCTCGGTCTCCTAATGCCTGTCTACACAGTATAAAGGACTTCTGGATTATTGACTCCAACGGGCACTGTCTTGATCAGCCTAGGATCTTACACCTGATGTCCCAGGATGAAGTTTGTCTTGTACAAAGGACATTTTTGTTTTTTTTCTAGAAATGTAGAGCTCTACTGTGAGGAATTCGACGATCTGCATGGTGGGAGTGCACTTGCCTGGGATTTTTGACATTTTCGATTACATGGAATGATGATATACCAACCTCAGGAAAATGTGTGGGGCTAATCCACACATATGTTCCTATGCTCACACCACGACAAACACATAGACCTGTGTACTCTGGGTGGACACACCCTACAGCCACAGTCTGCCTGTCACATTTAGTTGGAATGTGACAGCCAGGAGTGCACTATATCATCTCCAAGAAGGGGGTGAACTGACCTTCCCCTGCCATGGCCAGCCTGATTAATTAACAAAGGCTCCATGCATCCACCCTGCTCTTTTGTTAGGCCCTACAGCTGGTGGCAGCGATTAACATACCGATTGTGGGTATTTCACACAGGCCCACATGGGGCCTGGCCGCAGAGGTTAACAAAGGAGACAGGAAATCCAACAATCTTTCAAATGTAACTATGTCAACCTGAAGCCCGCTCCCACCCTCAGTATCAATGTATCAATGACAGTGAGCTGTCAGGTCTAGGACTGCTGTTTACAGTAAGCCAACCCGATAGGGGGACCCCATTCATAAGGTATGAGAATGTGGTTTTCAGGAGCCAGAGAGTCTTGCTGCAGCTTCAAAGGAGACCTGCCACTTTAACAGTAACCACATAGAGAGGACCATTAACCAGAGACTCTCTTTGAACCCAACAGACAGGAAGATGGGTCGGACTTAGTGTCAGAAGGGAGTGTGGCCAGAGCTTTCCGTTGAGGGAACGTTTCCGCCCTTTTAGCTCTGAGGCACACTTTGCTCCTGTTTTCACCCCTTTACTGTTCCTGTTGCAAATCACTCTGGTTATGACCTCACGCATACAGGAGATTGTTGGTAGGGACCCCAAGATTGGTTCATGAAGATAGGGTTAGCCTATGTCAATCACTGTGGCCCGCTTGCCTTTAAAAGAGGGCCAGAGTCCATCTTTAGGCAGATCATCTGAAGACTTCACTTGAAGTAACAAAGAAGAACTCCACCTTGGACCCTGGCTAAAGGTACAGCCTCCCTTTCATCTTCTGATAGTGAAGGAAGGCCAGGATATCCAAAGAGAAAAGCAAGACCCCTCCCCTAAACACCTCCCAGTGAACAGAGGGAAATACAGAACTCAGAGGACCCTCTAGCCGCTCCAGAGCTGGTACCCAGCCAGCACACAGCGTGCCCTGGTCGGCTCTGCAGCAAGCTTCCTGGATAGGAAGTGCCAGAAGGTCTCTGGACCTACAACCAAGAACAGGGCAGCTGCCTGCAACACACTCCACAGCTGTAGGCTGTCAACCATAAAAGATGACACAAGCCCATTGAAGAAGCTGGGAGAAGTGCCTCGACAAGCATCTACCAACGTCTGCCTTAAAGGACATTTTCGAGTCAGTCAAGTTCCTTGACCTGCAACCGAAGGCAATGCTGACTGTTGTCAAGCCGCTGTTGCTTAAAGACATCCGAGACATCTCAAGCAGTGCTTCAGAACTGCTGATAAGCACTGAGACAATGATTCCTGGTCCGAGCCATTGTTTAGGCCAGCCTGCAGCCGTTTTTCCAGCTTTGCTCGCCAAACCATCTTGCGACTTCACACCCTCAGGTGACTCAAGTCTTGAACTCTGTCACAGAAGCCTGCAAAGCGCCCTGAAGCCAACTCGACCCTATCAAGCATAAAGAACACCTACTGCACAAGGTACATTGTGGTTCTGGCCCCCTGATCCTTCACAGAAGGCTCCTAGAGACATATTAAGACCCACAGTTCCCTTTGTGGGAAGCCAAGTAAACTTAAACTATTGTGGTTATTGACCATAATGACTACCCTCCTGTCAGTATCCAAACTACATTCCTTTTCCTTTTTTGAAACTGTCTGTCCTCTGCATTCCTTTACAGGGTGGGTTGTATTTCGTAGTGTTGCTAAAACTGTCAGTTGTGATATAAATAAAGTCAATATTTTGGTACAACCTAGACTGAACAGTCCCTTTTATCATTGGTTAATAATTGTACTTTCGTTGTGTTGCAACAAACCAATGATCCACAACCTTTCGGAGATAAGCCTGCGGTTCTGTTCACGTTACCAAAATGGACAAGGAGGTTTATAATTTGCTTGTTATTCCAATGTGTTCAGATCTCTTCTGGTGTAGATGGTTTAGAAAACGATATTTACCCCTGGACCACTGGTACCCTGGAATTTGATTTGTCACATGCTACATTCCGGCATGCAACACAGTTTGCATACAGTAATTCTTTTCTCACTTGTTTCTGAGAATGTATGATGTGTCCCAGAAGGTAGCATTTTCACACAGACTTTCCCAGTTTGCCCTCTGTACCCCAGCAGGCAACGCATCCACACATGTGAAAACTTTCTCATTTTGTAGTGGCATTTTCAGATGCTGTATTTCAGCATGAAGTATTGCCACACAGTAATATTTTTCTCCGCTTATTCTGTCACTGAAGGGCTCGCTCTACTAGCACATAGCATTTTCAGCCTGATGTTCTCTGGGAGTTAGGATTATGTACCTCAGCATGCATTGTTTCTAGGCAAGAGTGTCTCTCTCTGTTTGCTCTAGGAACACAGACTATTTATCCAGGTTTGCATATTCTCCACACTGGACTAGCTTCCTTAATTTACTTTCTTCCAAGGTGCTTCTGGCCACATACTCGAGCTCCCAAAAGTTTGCTTTTTTCTTGGGCTAGAGCTTTTCTCCCTTAGTCTGAAGTATCATGTTCTGCTTCTCCCATTCCTCTCTATGCCTGCTTTTCTCGTGCGAAGCATCCTTGGGCACGCTCTCTTGACCTGGTCCTGACGTTTAACAGATTCCTTCTTGTCTCACGTCACTATTATGCCTGGCTGCTTTGCTCATATCTCCCACTCTCATCCTGCTTTAGCTATCCATCGACATTCATCTGGTCTCTTGCCTTTTGACAGGGGTGTATTGTTCTAGGTGGCCACTGGCTCTGTCATACATCCAGCTGCACCTTAGGCACTGGGTTAGCGCTTCAGATCTTCCTCAGTTGTTCCGACAGCAGCACAGCATTTTGAGGATCCCCCTTCCTTTCACTAAAAGTGCGCATTGTGCAGTGCCATGCCATGCACAGCTGTTACTACACAGCGGGATGGTGCTCCCTGCCCTTTCTTCTCTGCAGTGTTTGTTGTGGCATGGGCTACATCAACTGACTGCAACCAGGCACATCAGACTGCTGAAAGCAATCCTCTATGCAGTCCTTGGTTGGCAAAGAGCTATTTTGATTTTACAGCACTCCTCAGCCTGGGAACGTAGCAATCCATGCACATACTGCATATTTAATGTTTTAAATGGCAACTGCCCCTAGAAGAAAAGGCCCCAGAATGAAGTGCATCAACTGAAGCCCTACAGTTTTGATTGCCTCTGAGCAAAGTGTTGATTGCTTTGTCTGCCAGAGTCACAAGGTCCAGCAAAACCCTGATTATTAACCATCTGGATATTGTGGCACTCTGATTGATTTATAACTAAACTGTGGACGCCCATGGACCTGAACACCCTGATTTCAATACATGCGCTCACCACTACACCTAACACTTGCCTCTTGGTCTATTCTATGATCACTACTGAACTACAGAACCTGTCACCCTCGTGTGAATTTTGGCCACAGTTCATAGTGTGATGTCCAACGTTATCTGCACACTCCTCTTTCTCCGTTGACATATCTACTCATTCATCCACATACCTTTATCCTTCTCACTTATCCTACTCAGTGTTCTCATTTTAGCTCTTGGTCAGGGTATCTGTTTACTGCCTTTTCTATCCCACTGCTCCGCCAAAAGCCCTTTTACACTCTCCCCATTCCTATCCTCTATTCACCCTCTGAAGGGCACTCTGGCCACTAATCTCTCGTATGCACTACTGACTCGAACCTGATTTATCCAGTCTGTCATCCCTCAGCCACTCTCTCACAATCCCCATTGCCCCAATCACCCCCATCAACCTCCCACTGAGCCTCTGGAATACCCAATCCCTCTGTAATAAAGATTTCTGCATCACTGACCACGCCAACTCCCACTACCATGAGTTCTCTGCAATGGCCATCACTGAAACCTAGCTCTTCCAATGGTACAGCAAACCTTGCTGCACTGCACACCGACTTCGCTACCTTTTCCCCAATCCTCTTGGGATGAATTGCCATCAAGGGTGTGAAAGCTCTGTTTTAATCTGCTAATCAGATTTCCCTTTCATAAACTCCACGCGAAAAGCATAGTGTGTCCCTGTGCTGTGCTGCATCAGTATCCTGATTTGCAGCACCTGCTCCCAGAGGCGTTGCTCGGGGGAGGGGGGGTAAGGGGACTATAGGCCCAGGTCCTTTGGTTGTAGCCATGGATAGAAGCTCAGGAGCTATAACCAAAATGCTAGCTAGCCCCGAGTCCCGCAAGTCCCGACATTAGCTTAGCCCCTTATCTTTTCCAGACCTAGCAACACCCCTGTGCTCCACTATTAGCACAGAACAGGTTTAGAGATCACAGGGGCATTTTCACAGCTGCAGTGGCAGCCAAGTCTCTGCTACACAGGGGCTGCATTTATGATATGCACACCTGTTCCAAAAACTGCATAATTCTTGGGTTCCTGTACGGGTGGCACTGTAAACTGTAAATATAAGCCATACCCGATTTAGCGTATGGTGGCCAGCATCTCTCAGAGTTATCCCATCCACATTAAATTAATATCACACATGTGTTAGCCCTGTGGGCCCAGTTCTGCCGTGGAAGGGTTATGTGTATTCATTCCAGACAAGGCTCCCCCTGCGCCCTTGCAGGACTATAGCCTTGGGGGATTGCCTCTCTCTGTTCCTTTGTAAGGTCAGGTAACACCCTTTTACAGAGACTGACACTCTACATGAAGCTTACCTAGGAACAGGACAAAAGGGACACACCCATTCACAAAGTGCTTTCTTCTCACCAGGGTGCTGCATTTATAAAGGAATTTGATTCTACTGAGAAGGGAAGGGAAGAGGTTTGTGTAGCCAGAGGGAGATCTGTACAGGTTTGGGAAACTTCTGCCATTTTGTATCTCTCTGCCTCTCTTCCTCATTCCTACCCCCTCCACTTCCTGTATCGCAAAGCATTTTGGATGTGATGTCAGAAGGGCAAAGTCCACTCATTTCAAAAGCAGGGATTGGACCCCTAACGCAGGCTAGCTTTAGTCCAATCACCTGTGGACTTTTACCTCTAAAAGAAGGGGGCTCACACCACTTCTTTGATTCATCCTTTGGGCATCAATCCTGAAATAAGATTTTGTTGTCCTATCCAGGGGCCCCCAGTTGTGAGGTGACGCCAGGTGCTGTAAGGCAAAGGCAAGCTCCGCCCCCTAACCATCCCCAGGGACCAGTGGCAGCAAACGCTGCTACTGGACCAAGACTGCAACTCTGCCAGCCAAAGGTGTGTGCCAGCCTTCCCTATCTAAGCCTAAGAAAAGGACTAACCTTGGCCCTTGAGACCATGGGGTGACCTCACAGCTCCTGAAAGCCCAAGCAGCTAGGATGTCTGTGTTTTCCAAGCCAAACTGCTTCAAGGCGTGATTTGAGCGTGTTTAATGTCAAGCAAACCTCCAGGACACTTCAAAGCTGCGTTTGTCTTTCATCGCTCTCTAAGCTGCCATTTGCTGTTCACGTCTGCTCGACGCTGCACTACGCCAGCTGAAGCTACTGCTGAAGTACTGCAGCCTTGAATTGCTTGAGTCACCATTTGAAGCAACAGCTTCTTCATCGTCACTCATGTAAATTGATTAACCCAACCTGCGTGTGCACCAAATAGTGACCTCCAAGCCTACGCACTGACTTGACTGTACCACTGTCAAATCTTGAACCTCAAGCACTGACCCAACCTGGTGACCGTCCAATCTGCGCAGCTCGAGTAGATGCTTCGAGGCTGCAGCTACCTTCTGTTCGACCCAGGCACAACACCATCAAAACGTAAAGACATTTGCAAAGGTATTACGATTGACATCTGTCCCCCTGGTCCATGTTTGGGACATGGAGATTGGATAGGTCATTCCAATCCCTTTTGAAAGCTCACGAGATATCCTTTTGAACATTGTGGTCTTTTAATTGCTTGTCTCCCCTGTCTCATTATCCAGAGTACTGCACCTATTCTATCTTTGTGTATTCTGTGTTGCTTATTTAGGGATGGTTTTTAACAGTGTTTTCTAGTTAGTTGTATTGTACATGGTGTGTTTAATTAAAGTATATATTTGTATAGAACTTTGATTGAACATTCCTTTATTTTGGACTGTTATACTTCACTGTTTGGGTTGCTACTGAACCGCATTCACACCCCTCTTGAGAGTATAGGCTTCACGAAGATCATGTTACCACAGAGGCAAAGAAGGTATATCTCTTGACTGTGCCTGTTATACCTTTATGATTGTGTTGGCTCTTGTTTTGTATAAGTGTGAGTGCAGAGTGGGTGCTTTAACCTCTAGTCATCCTTGTAATCATGCAGCGCAGAAGTCAATCTGTCACACCTTGCTCTCTTGGAACATGGCATGGGTAGGATAATCTTAGCCACCTTTCATTTCAAGATATTCCAGTGCCTCACTGGAAACCCATTCTGTCCAAGTGTTTTTCCATTCCTCATTTTCTCAATGACCTAAATCCATTTGAAATTGCCAGAAAATATCACTCCCAGGTCAGGATTATTGGCCCTACACTAGATTCTCCCCTGATGCCAATTGTGGGTGCAATCTTCTATTTTTATTGCTGTTGCAAAATCAGGGGGTCATATAGTCCACCTACTTGACTAGCACTTGCATGAATGTTGTTTTGTATGCCACCAATGCCACATTTTCCACATAGGCCAGTGTGTAGATGTTTTGGTTCCCCAAATGAAGTGTATAAAGATATACTCTAATATGTGCTAGGGGCAAGGAATTAACAAATACATTAAAACATGTGTAAAATAACCACCCTCTCTTAACCCTTCAAATGTAGTGGCCAGGGAACCCTAGGGGAATTGATACATTATTCCCTTATAACCCAACACATACTTGTTATGAATGAATATTGTTTCCTGATTGTCCCCACTGGTTCCAACACCCTCCTGAAATCCAAAACACTTTATGGGACCAAGCCCATTCTTTAATCCTAGCACAGATCGCTCAGCCAAACCACTTGGCATGTGAATCTAGAATGGAGATGCGACAGTAGCACTTAGGGTCCAAGCTTCTTGCAGCTTGGTGGGTAATGGATGTGACTGCATTAAATATTTTACAGAAAACCGTTAACCAGAATCCAAGATTCATATTGAAGCAAATCTACGGGAACCACATTTTGTTCTGGCACCTTCAGACTGACAGCCAAATACATTGTTACCTGAACCTTTTTGCAGGAGAAAATTGGGGTGTCCAAAGAATGTAACCAAAAATGTCACTCCATTGAACAACTGGTATCAAGGTACAGTTGTCCATTGTGTGATCAACCATGGGGTTGTGGAGGAGCAACTGTGTGCATCTGCAGGAGATCCTCCCCCCCACCTCCCGTGTATTCGAGACATGAAATCGTGCTCTGTCTAACTCCAGCCATAATACAAATACCGCAGCGAGTGTTCGAAAGAAGATACCCATTGAGACAGCACTACTGAATGTATCCTCGACATGATGATAACCTGCAGGAGGAAAAACCAAAGGAGTGTGAAAAGAAGCTACTCAATGAATTAATGACATCATAAGAAGTGTGCACAACATCTCGAGATACTGGCTAAAGATGGTGTTCCTGAAGAAACTAATGGCGAAGTAAAGAATCAAGTGAGTTTCCCAATATAGAAAAGCAAGATTACACGTGCACGAAGTGCTGCAGAAAAACAACCGTTCAATAAATGTATAGTTGCTGAGATTCAAGATAGATTAAGTCGTCATAGAAGCTGGCTATGAGTAGTGAATAGAATGCAGGCAAAGTCGCCATTGTATATAAACTGGACATGGGTATCATGAATTTAGTAGGCCAGAACCCATGAAGCTGGAAAAGAAAACTGTGTAGCAGCAAGAATAATAGGCTTGTGAAGCTGAAGGGCAAGGCTGCATGGCCTGTAGTCAAGATTCAAGAAGCAAGGTCAGCTATCTGTTCTGAAGAAGAACGAGTATGCAGAGGATGAACCTTCTCACATTAAGGCGCAAGATAGAACACAAAGGATGCTAAACTTGAATTCACTTAGAGCATTTAAAAGCTGCAAAATGCACCAAATCGTGGTCTCACTTCACTTGAGCAAAATATGGAAATAGAGCTTGAACTTGAAGTCCCAGACACGATAATGAGTGCGCTCACTCCTGTGCATTCTCAAAGACAAGGATATTCTGCAAGGCCAAGTACAAAGACAATTTCATGGCAGAAGGCATGGGCAATAAGAGATGTTGGGCTAATTGGGTGGTGCGGTAGCTTCATGTACTACCTCCCTCACCTCAGTCTTGGCTTACGTGCTGCTAAATGAACTGAATGTTCCAGACATGGCACAAGCGTTTCAGCCAATTATATTAGTCCATACAACGAAGGACCTCATAGTTTGAAGACCACTGAGAACTGCGTGTCTAATGTTTCTGAAATTGCATGTTTTTTAGAGGTAGGCATAAGTTGTCCACCTGATCATGGGCAACCAATAACAATCCTAGCTCCTAAACAAAAGTATACTTTGATGTCTCCCTTAACCAATCCCGAACCCTGATAGGTTTTTTCACTATTGTCACGTAGTATGATGTCACTCTGACGTATTTTTCATATAAAAACCATATTTTGTGTAGAGATCATTGAAAGACTGAGGAGATGTCCATTGATGTTCGTTGTAACCCCCCTGTTTTAGATAATTGTTAATTAGACAGTACTTTGCCATCTTTCTGAGTTGGTTCCATCATTTGGATTCAGAAATATTCTGGTGTGATCCCATCCATTAGATATGCACGTTCCTAAAGGGCCATATTCTCAGGGTTATGCAAGCAGGTGAAATTATCAGACCTCTTCTCTGGACTGACTTCTGATGTTTACCCTTAGACAGTGATGGTGGCCTCAGGCCTTTTGCAGCTGTACTTCAAAACGTAGCACTGTGCTTAAAAAGATCATCTTACTCGAGATTGTCCTATTCGTCCCTCCTTAGTGACCTTTTAACTCTTGCCTCTGGCTTTTTTATAGTATTGTCTGCAGGCCATCTCTTTTAAAAGGTTGCAAGTTAGATTTCTCCAAGGTGCTCAGAAGGGCGAGCGTAGCCAGCTTGCCACCCTTCCGATGCCACCCTTGAGTTATAGGCTTATTCTTCTGAGAATGGCACAAGGTTATGAGATCCAGTCTAGCTATCTCTAATGTATTAGTCAAAACCAGTAAATGTTTATGAAAACAGAGTGTGGAAAATGGTATGAGATTTTACCTTGTGTTTTAAAATTTCCCAATGTGGGCACCTGCAATCAGTAGTGGCCCCAAATCCAATAACTCTTGAGCACATTTCCTGAGAGCTAGATGCCAGTTTGATACCATGCACTAAATGATCTTTATCACTTCTCTCCTAAAATCCAAGAAATGTGTTCTTTTTTAACCTTTTTAAAATGTGTATTTTATTTTTTAAAGGGCAGACCTAGCTCGAGAGCAGCAGATTGGTGCACAGGGTGTGGGTAGCCAGTGTCTGGGCCGGCATCCTTAAATAGTAGCGCAGCATTTTGAGTTGCGGTCTGTGCTTCGTTTTGAATCTCTATTGGGATGTGTCCTTGGTCAGGTGTTGAAAAGGCCATGTTTTGAGAGATTTGCTAAATTGAAGAATTGTCGGGACATTCTGAGCCGATACCAGAATCGAGTTCCGGGTGGGTGGGTGGTCACAAGAGAAGGATTACTTGCAGATCCTCTACTATCAATTACCAGTCTTTCACTGGAACCCGTTCTAATGAGTTATCAGTCCAACTCAGTGGCCATACAATTAATTTGTCCATGACCTTAAACATTAGGAATAGGACCCCTTAGAAATAATAAAACTTACTTTACGTTGTTCGCAAGTAAAATATCTGCTGAGGTGCAAGATCACGACTATTAAACAAGAAAGATAAGCAAATAGCCACCTTTTCCCCTCCATCACAGGCAAGGAATGCAATGTGTAAATGACCAAATCCAGCAACCCTAGTTACAGACGCCCAAATCATTGACTTCTGAGCTGCACTGCCTCAACAAAGCTGTTACCAGTGTTTCAGATAAAAAGCGAAACAAGATTCCTTGTAAACCAACGGCCCAAAAGGACGAGGCTCTCACGTCAATAAGTCTTTCATACGCGTTTGGCTGCAGGCTCTGCCTTGGATTTGGAATAAGAAAGCTGAAGGGGCAGGGTTTCTGTTTTCCGAGCAGCTGATATAACGCTTAATGTATAGATCATATGCCTATTTTCCGCTGCTGTTTTATTTTCCTTTTTTTTTCTTTCTTCATCTTTCTTTTATATACAATGCATGTAATGGGTTTGAATATTAAGCGTTGTGTGAAAGGTTTAATTGTTTAAAACATAACAAAAAAAGATACAGCGATGTATGACGTCTCCTCAGCGCACTTCAGAACAATCCTGCGCACTCTCAGTTTCCGCCACATTTCATCATTGCTGCCTGTCCATCTAATGCAGCGGCCGTTCCAGGGCTGTGGGGCTTCAACGAGAGTGTAGGCATGCACCTGGAAACCCAATGTTTGCTGCACCTTTTCCCAGTACATGGCATGGTGACAGGTCTGGCCTCCTGCCAAACTCTGCTGAGGCGCACTCTGTCTCGTTTACTGCTGTCATCGTCTCTCTTGGCTTCTACTCCACCTGGGCCCGTGTTCCAGAAACGTTGCCCTGGTGCAGCGGAATGTTAACGAGCCTTTGCTGTAGCAGCAAAAATCCATTGAAATGCTACCGCGGTGCGCTGTGGCCATTTACAGAACTGTGTTGCGTGTCCCCCAAACTTTGCTGCTTTGGGGGACACGCACCCTTTTGGGGTCTCGGAAAAGCATTAAACGCATGTTTTGTTTTCCCTTGGTAACCTAGATGTCAAAATTCAAGTCAAGCGTGGGCATTATATTAAATCAGGTACAGGAAGGAAATGCATTATATATTAGTTTATTCATTTTAAAAGTGTCTTCGGAGTGTGTGGTAAGTAAAACAGAGTCACTATTTCAATGTGCAAGTGGCCAGGCTGCGTTGCCCCATCCATTCTCTTCGTGATGTTGCACACGGTGGCTGCCTTTCCCCAGCTAGCTTCTCCCTCACAAGAGAGATGCATCCGATGCATAAGTAATGAACACGACACAATGCGCCGAGTGCGACGCTGCCACTCTAATGACTGTTCCTGGGACTTGGAAATGAGACCCCCCCCCTTAACATCTGTTCTATAAATCTTTCAGATGAATGATAATCTGCTTCCCGTTAGTTAGTCTTGATGTTTTTTTTCTCCAGTTTCAGCCACTGCATTCTTTGATCAGTGTTTTTCATCGGTGCTGTTTTATTGAATGGTAACAGCTTCCGCTCACCTTCTCTTGCAGATCGGAGTACGCAGCCCGCTGAACTGGAGAATGACATCCAGCCCCTGGTCACCATAACCGAAGCCGGCACAGAGTTGGTAAGCCTGAAAAATTACAATAATTCCATTTCTGTCGCTAAATCAATTGCTAAATCAAACTGCAGGAAACATTTCAACCATATGTGATGACGATTTCATTGCGCTCCCAGGATGCACATCATCTCCCTGTTCCTCGTTTCCGTGTGAACCGGATGGGAGCTGCTACCTTTCCATCGCGGCAGCTAGGCTCTGGAATTCATTGCCCCCTCCACCACACCAGTTTGTTTTCCATTCCTGTCCTGAAGAAGGCCAGAGCAGTAATTAGCTTAAACGTATAGCTAACAAGTACTGGCTGAAACATGTGTCGACAGATAGTCAAAGAGATAGATATATTGTTTAGATTAGTTTTGAGTGTGCACAAAGGGTAGATTTAAGATGTGTGTACCCTTGGAAGTATGACTGGGGGTGTGAGTGAAATGTATTGTTACCCTTAAGCTTCGAGCCATAGAAGACCATCTTGCCTACTCGCGTGCCATGAAGACCCATCTGTTTTAGGTTACTCTCTGCCTTTGTTCGTATCCCCCAGAGTCAGGATGTCGTACGTGCACTTTATAAAAATCAAAATCAATCAATCAGTCCTGCTACTGCCCTTATACACCACTCAATAACCCTGCATAATATTATTAAGGAAACGATATCTAATGGCAAGTCTCTGGACCACGTATTTAGAAATATTTTTAAAAGCCATCTTCACTGCTAAAGGTGATTTTCACAAATCTGCCTTTCACTGCCCTAGACTTCCATGAACCACTAACGCCCATTCCTGTGCTGCAGTACATGATGTAATTTGAAGTGGCACTGCTATGGACCTTAGAATGCACTATTCAATCTGGTAAAATGGCTCAGTGGATTGGTTGAAGGAGCTGCTCACTCGTCGGGGCTACTACCCACCCAATTAGGCAGTTTGAAACAAGATGGCGTCCCTCCCTGAAACTTTTTGCCTTTGTGAAATGTCATGCAAATGATTTGCAAGTGCACAACTGATGGTTCAATGACACATTGCTTAGTGCTTTGCGTGTGTAGTGGAGTGGGGCACACTTCAGTATGGCCACACCAATCATACATGCACACCACAGTGCATTGTGTCACAGACCCTTTGGGCACCGACAAAATAGCATTGGCAGCCCATTTCACTGTCTCTCTCCATGGCAGAGAAAATGGCCTCCAATAACTCACCGTTCTACTATCTGTCAAAAGTAGGATGTGTAAGTAGCTTAAAGAGGCGTAATAACATCCACTTCTAGCATTACTCGGGCATAGCATGTACTAAGTATATAACTCAATAATTACTGAATGCCTTCCTGACTAAGAGAGGAGAATTTCCAATAAGGTAATTGGTTGATATTAATTTGCCACTCACTCTTGTCTGTGCATGCCTATGCAATACTGAAGAAGACCCCATGACATTCAGCACAGAAGAGCTGAGGCACAGCAGACGGTAAGGGATATGGATTCATTGTACGCATGAACGGGCAGAGACGTCTTTGTGGGAGGGTAAAAGGGGCACTTTCCCCAAGCCCCCACCTTGGAGGGGTGCCCCACAAGGCTGCCTGATCTAAAGACGCCAGTCTCCATCGTTCACCAAACAAATAGCACACGTCAGAATATTTTATGGCATGCTGCTGTTGCCTTTCTCCTCTGATTTATTTACCCGTGATGTTTTCTGTCTTCACTGTGGTATACCTAGTTTGTGTATTCACTATGACAGAACTCCTGTAGCATTCTGACCTTTCTGTGGGGATCATATGGGTCAGGAACAGTAGCCAAGGTTGAAAAGCAAATAGCTAAATGTGACTGTTGCGATGGTTCAGAAGATAGCTCAGTGTGTTAAGGACTCATTGCAGAGATCTGTGTTTGTATGCAAGATTACAATACCAAATCCCAGCAAGGCCCACGCAATCTTTCTCATGTCTGAAGTTGATCAACCTGCATGTACATGTACTTTGCTTTGTAGCACATTAGGTGCTATTATCACCATTGAACCTGCACCAGCTAGTAGTTCCTATGAAAACAAACATAGCATCAGTATGGTGAAGCTCTAGAAATCAGTTTGTTCAGAAGTGTGGTTGTAAAACCTAGGCAGCCACCCCTAATGATGTGCATAAAGTGTTAGTCTGGAGAGGTGATTAGGTAAGCAAATTCAATACTGCAGAACTGAAGCATTCATTCTCGTATCATGGCATTGCCAGCAGACAATCCCGGGCAAATCATCTTATATCATTGATAGTACTGTGCTGTCTTCTGTTAGAAAGGTTGCCGTCTCACATGTTGAGGGCATACTTTAGCCCATTGCCTGATCTTTCGTTTTATATAGGCCATTTGAGTGGAAGGGGGTTCTAGACAGAGGAAATCGGACTAGATGTAGCGGGCCTCCACCAAACATACTCATTTAACACCAAAAACGGTTTGCTTTTTTGTACCACTTAAAGGTTTATCTGCACGTTTGTAAATAACAATTTCACAAGCCTTTGTTTTAGGCATATTTAAAGTTTTAAAATGCAAAAGAGAAACCCAGATAAAGGGCCTCATTACACGGACAGCGGTAAGGGTTAACGGTCACCGTTAATGGCAACAGTGACCGTTAACCCTTACCGCCGTACTACGAGGTCCCTTTGCGGGTTGGAGGATTTAACGCCTGCTTCTTGCAGGCGTTAAAATCCAACCCGCTAAGGGACCTCAGAGCTAATTACGCCACCGCAAAATTGCGGTGGCGTAATTAGCGCCTTCCCCATTTCCATAGAGCCCTATGGGGCAGAAATGGGAATGGGGAAGGGCAATGGCGGAAAGGGGATTTACCGCCCCTCCAACCTTGGAATGGGGCGGTAAATCCCCTTTCCGCCAAGGCGGTGCCGGTATTTTACCGGCATGAGCCATGGCGCTAATAGCGCCATGGCTCACCGCCTTCCGTGTAATGAGGCCCAAAATCTTTTAAGATCACAGCAATTAGAATGCTGGAACTTATATACATCCCTTGATGGTGGAGACAATGAAACTAGAATCGTCCTATTTTGCATAATATGCTTCTGTAACGTTTTGTTTTTAAAACATTTTGATTTTAAAAATTGTCATGTTACATGATTTGTGTACTTTTCAAATCAGTTCTATACAAATTAATTATTTTAGTTCATGGTAAGAAATGGAAACGAAAGTGATAAACAGCAGGAATTGCAGAGTGGGCGCAAATCTCAGTGTAACCTCTTAACCAATGTGTGATTGCCTACCCTCTCAAAATTACCAGTCCCTAAATCTTCCAAAATTGTCACCTTTCATAGTGATTTCGTTCTCAGGGCATGATCTTCAAAAAAGCCTCACTCATGGTATTCCCTGGCTATTGTGCTGTTTAATCTATATCAATAGTGAGCATTGATATTTTGCACACGGTTTAGGTCTACTTGATCGAAATTATTTGACCTTTTCCAATTTTACTTAATTTTACTTGGTTGTTTTTTTGGTTGAAAAAGAGACCCCCTGACACCTCCCCGCTTTCCCCCCACCTTAACCTATTCCCTTACCCCTCCCCATATATTTATTTAATTTGAACGAACGAACGATCAGCAAAATTTGGTCAAATGGAAAAGGTCATATGTTTTTTGATAAGTATGCTAATACCATTGCACACACCAGCCACTTGTTTCTTTGCTCTCTAATGGAAACACTACTTGAAAACCATGTCCCTCTTCCAAAATCAGTCTGTCTGGATACGGACACCTTCCTGGTAGCTTCTAATCTTCTTCCGCTATATATACTCTGGTATGTGTAACTTTTTCCTTGCTTCCAATTGGTCTCCTATATCCATGCTTGAGCACTTTTGTATTCTGTGGTGCAGCTAATCTGAGTACTCTCTCTATTCTAGATTAGGTGCACCTTTTTCATACGATCTGTTTCCAACTTCCATACTATGGCTTGTACACCTTCCTCATGGCTGCTAATGATAAAGTGTCAAGTGTGTCTGCTAGAACACAACTAGCCTTACTATAGACTGCTAATGTTGCCATTGAAATGCTATTTGTTTATCATTCTGATTAAAGCCAGGTTGAAGAAGGTAAGGGGCCTGAAAACGAGTACCCCTGCTTATTTTGATCACTCTGAGGCAGCATATCACGCTGTGGGTGGTGTTAATGGTGAGAGGAACATGACCAAATATTCAGTTCCCTTAATTCCTTCGGATAGGTGGAGAGGGACCCCAAGGGTGTCCAGGCCCAGAGCCCCAAACTTGCTTAAGATGGCCCTGTGTGCAGGTGTCTGTGAAATTGAGTAGAGCTGTGATGTTGGATACGTGGAACAGACGCATCTGGTTAGATCATGATCCTCCTTTTTGCAACAGTTTTGCGTTAAACATGTTTGACATCGGACAATAATCCTGCAGAAATATGAATCTGGCAAGTGGCACTTTTCTAGGGCTAATGTGAAATAAGCAATACAATAACCACGTGCACTGTGAAAATGCTATCCCTATTTTTCATGGAAGGTAGAGCAGCCTTGCCAGTGCAAATATGTGTTGCACCCCTCAAAAAGAAAATAACAGCCAGGACTTCCTTTGTGGCAGGCTCTCTGCAACAGACCTGTCTTCTCTAATGATATGCATAGGGTGAGAATGTCAAATAGAAATGGAGCCCAAGAGAGACTTGCATGATGCACAAAGCAATATTTTTGAAGAGCAAGCACAAGAGGCAGTGCAAATACAGGGCACAACGAGTGCCCGATGGGCACCCAAAGAAAGATTTAGTTTAGTTTAGTTTAGTTTATTTATTTGTAGAGCGCACCTAACCCTGAGGTAGATTGGGTTGGCCAGAGGAATTGGGCACACATGAAGAGAGACACAGAACACACAGATGAGACATAGAGTGCACCAAAGAGATGGGACACAGGTCATGATTGGACATAGGCGAGATGTGCAAAGAGACAGTTACAGAGAGAGAGATGGGTACATGGCAGGTATGGCAGGTATTTCGGGTAAATAGTGGGAGGTAAAAGTGAAAACAAACAACGAAATGGAAAAACATGAGTGGAAAGGAGGGAGAGAGAGGAAAGGAGACTGGTAGTGTGAGAAGGGGTGGAGTCATAAGGAAGTGACTGAAAAGAAGGGATGGGGAAGTATGGGCTAATGAAGTCAGAGAGGGATGCATTGGAAAGGGAAAAAAGACTGGGAAAGATGCAAACGTTCAGCTGGCATGAGATATATGGGAAGTCATTATGTTGCACAGCTAAAAACCTATTGTTAAAGCCAATAGGTGACGCTTTTTTACACTGAAAAGCTTGAATTGCTTTAGTTTAGCATGAAGATGTTGTGTAGGTTCAGTTTACTTTAAATGCTATGTTTGAAGAGGTTGTTTTTACTGGCTGGTAACTTTGTAGAGAGCGCAGCATTGATTGGGAATTAAGTCTGTCTTCCTCCTGAGTTGGTATCATGATGTGGGAAAAACTATCATTACCCTTCAGCAGAACTGTGATGAAATTAACAGGAGAGTAGCAGTGCTTGGTTCGGCGTATAAACCCTGCATACAAGAAAACGACTATGGGGAAGGGAGCTGTGAAGGCCACCCCCTGCAAGGTCAGTCCTTTGTATCCCCCCTCGCTCCCAATGTCAATTTGTGCACCTCTCTCCTGCTGTGCGGCCACAGCGCAACACGCCAAATGTCCCCTCCCCCGGATTACCCACTTATACCTTTACAGTATGACACTTCCCAATAGAGGCTCTATCAACACTCCCCAACAGTAACATGGGACAGTATTATCAGTGACCACCACTGCTTTATCTCTAATAGGACAGTGCTGGTACCTCTCAGCAGGGCTGCTGCTAGTTTAATGGGACTGTACTGTCATTTCTCCGCAGGGATGGCATAGCATTGGCACTTCTCAGCACAGATGCTTTACCTTGAGTAGGAGAGTGAAGGCACTTCTCACCAGGACTGTTATACATTTATGTTCTGTTGAAAGTTTATTGAGTGCTCCTTCTCCACCAGCGGGGACTCTATACACTTGGTCAGTGTCTAAGCACATCAGGCCATATTGAATTGGGAACAGACACACCTTGCCCTTGCTGCACAATCTAAGCTGTTCATCAAGATGCTGTGTAAAGACTTTTGTCTAGGAGCTAGATGCAATGTGGGGCAAGGGATAGAAGCCTTAAACATGTGCACCTTTAGAATGGAAGAATCAGCTGATTCCTCAGAACCTAAACCATACATTGTGGAGTCTTCGACAATGCAAATTGGGTTTGAACCAACAGGCATGTTTTTATTACTCCCTTGCCAGTCTTGAATAAAATAATAAACCCTCTAAAACTCAGAGTTCCTTATATTTAAACAGATTGATGTCTGTGGCATTGATGTAAAGATGAGAGAGCCCACACGAGTGAGATTTTAGAGTGTATCGAGAAATAATAGTGTTTTAACAGAAATGTAATTCTTTCCAGGTGTTAGACCCACTCCATTTTTGTGTGTTGGCTATTGTACGAAACTGGCACCAGGCACATTTCTCTGGGACAATGAGAACCCGTCATGGTAATTTTCTGGGACATTGTGCCTTAAGTAATACTTTCTCTGGGCACCATTTGAAATAGGAATGACACTTTTAAAATGGGCATGGTAATGTATTGGAAGCAATGTAAAGGTTGGAAGACGAAATGTCCTTGGAGCAATAGGAAACTGTCCAGACACTGTTTAAGCTAGCATAGCAATTGTGTTGGAGGTCAAAATTGGCATGGGCCAATTGTATGCAGAACAATCAGAAACTGGCACGGTCATTCTCTTTATCAAAAGTGAAACTGGGATTGTACATTTCTTTGGGCAATGTGAAACTGGCATGATCATTTTCTGGGGTAACACAAGCATGACAATGCACTTAACTGTGGAAATCTGAAACAAGTAAGGCAAAGTGAAAATGTTTCATGGCAATGTAAACATTTCCATGGCAATGAAGAAAGCGACATGTTGGAACGCTAAATTATTCCTGTAAGAACCTGAAATGTGTAGGCAACACTTTAATGTTATAGACAGCAACCTGGATTATTTGAGCAACACTCATTGTATGGAAATAATATGTAATGTGTTGGCATCACAGGTCTAAGTTAATCATGAAGCAGTTCAAAGCCGGAAACGCCCCTTACCTTTAGTTTGACCCTTTGTTCCTTATCCCAGTGCTGTTTCATGCTGTCCTTTCGCCCATTCTGAACAGGCCACAACGCGCACAAAGACAGCACGTAATTCACCATCACGTGTTCACACTCAGCTGAAACATGCTGGCAGTTTTTAATAGACTGGGTTGCTCACAGCTGCATTTTCACCTGGAACAGAGTACACTGGCAGATAACAAACAATTCGGTTCATATTTCAGTTACCACAAATTCTGATTGGATTGTATTAATTTGCACAGCGCCGACATATATATTGATATCAAGAATGTAGTGGTTATCTTGCTTGGAAGCATATTCAATATGGTGTCATCTTTAATGGCGTAAAATTTACAATGGTTCTCATTGACACTTTTAATAATGGACAACACTGCATGCCCCTCTTTGACAGGATATAATACACATTTAGGTTATACTAAAGATATAAAGCAAGGGTTCATTATTGGAAATTGCTAAACGGAAGCAGTCGTGGGTGCTAGGTGCAAACCTCCCCGCAGCACTCATTGTTGTGTTTTGTTTGTATTTGTCCAGGCCCCAGGTCATGTGTGATCAGTAGGTGTCATGTGCTATAACTGGAGCAGGTGTGTTTCTTGCATGATGTTTTAATACTAATGGGGCACCCACTTGTTTGGAATCATGTGTTAACAGACTACAAAGTATTGCAAACAGGGTTTATGGCCCCAAGTTTGAAAAGGTGTGGATGTAAACCTTTCAGTTGAGTGGTTTGTGTATACCCAAGATGCAAAGGGTAAGTTTCCATGAATATTCAGGTGCCAACCCTTTATTTCTGTATTCAATCTGGTACTGTGCGTAAAAAGTAAACTTGGATTTTGGAGCGCCTTTTGACCTCACCTTCCTCCTTCTCCAGAGGTCCTTGAAAGTCCCATTTTAAGAATGATCAATGATTTCTTGGTTTCTAAAAGCAACTCCCAGAATTCTTATGTGTGATTACTACTGAATTGTATATATAACTCTTTTTGTTCCTTTGGAGTTCAAATAGAAGTATTTATTTTTTCGCACCCATAACGTTTCTAACATCTTGAGCCTACCCATGTTTCAGGCAACGTTCTTCCTCAGGGCTCAAAAGACAGTATGAACTGATTAAGGCTAGTCCACATTAATTCTGTAGTGCAATCTGTAATACAGTCTAGATTCTCTGAATGCTGAAATTCTGATTGATTTCTAATGGTTCCTGCTATCTTTTTCAACGGAAGAGGATCATTAAGCATAAGGATGAATAATTACTGTGGAGTATTCCGTAGGAGCAGATGGCTGTACTTGAGAAACCAACATATTTGCAAATGGTCTCAGCAATATAAGTTAATTTCTCTTTGCTTTACTGTACCTTTAGATATCTGTATGAGATTATTGACTCACATCTTTAGGAGGATGATGAAAGAACTGTATTGCAGTTGAAAACCCTGTTGTCCTCCACTGAGGGGTTTGAAATTACAAAGATTAATATACAGTGCTTAGAAATCTCTCGGTTGAAAATGATAGACTAAAAGGTAAGTGTGAATGTACTGTGTGTTGCCGTGCAAATAAACCTCTCCTTTCATTTCATACTGCAAAATATCTCCAAAGTGTTCTCTAATGTTTACAGTTCTGTGCATTAGGTCATTGTATTTCTGACTGCAGTTAATTTTCTGCAATTTTATGTTGCCCATGTATATTTATATCAGTGAAAAAAACGTTGTTAAAGGGACGTTATGGTTAAGTTGCGCTACTAAAAACCTATGAAATTCAATGAAAAACTTTGTTAAAGGGACATTATGGTTACAAGTAAAACCGAAAACCCCCTGAAATTCACCAGTTATGGTAAGCTAAGCAACCATAACTCGTGCCACCACCGTGCACTGCTAAGACTAACACCAAGGACTTCAAAGATGACATCACAAATGTCATTGATGACATTGCGTCTCGCTCCCTCTTTTTTCCTTTACTGACATATCTAGGCCACATGGTTTTCTTCAGTAACAGTCAGGAACTAAAAATTCAAAAGCTACTATATTTGTAGACTTATCCTTCAAATATGTTCTTACAGTAATTCCCTTAGGGTCCAGTCACAACATATGAAACTTATACATAGGGGAAGACACAGGCTTGAAAGACAGCAATCCTTTCTGTGCATGAAGAAGAAGATGTGGCACATCCTGTCCACAAACAGCCGCAGTGTCCACAGAGTGCATAACACTGGGTCAGCCTTTCTACCCTTTCCACTTCACTCTCTGCACCATTCCCTCATTGGCTACTGTTAAGCAGTCACACAACCATCCCCTAATCACATCCAAGAACTCTACATCTAACTCCATCATCACAGTTCAGCACTTTAGATGTACTGTTGATCACTCTGAGTACAATTGGGCTGTAATTGGAAAGCACGTACAGCAGCAACTACTGTAAAACTCTCCAAGATTTCTGCTTGCAGATTCATGCACATCCCCATGAATGAACACAAACTACAGGTATGAATATTTTCTGCACAGTACATGTACAACTCTTGTATTAATGCATATAAACGGGGCACTTACCCTGTATAACCTGTAAAAAAAGCTGACTGTCATTCTTCCCATCTGCTATGATCAAGTGTCGCTTGCAATACTGTCTGCTCTTTATTTACCCATAATACTAACTGTAATGTGCAAACTCTTATTCTCTTCATTCATTCTGTCATTTGTGTAACCACTACCACCTTTGATCCACATTTCAAATACAATAGCATTTAATGAATTATAGTGCATAGAATGTACATACACTTTCCTTTCTATACATTCTGGATATTTTACATCCAATCTATCATTTGAACTTCCTTTAGATATGATTATAATAGTAATCTGACACAACACAAACAGCTGTTTAACAAAGTGTCATTTTATGTTAAAAGATGTGAGAAATAACAGTATAATTGTGGGAGAAGGCTTTGTAGTGTGTTATAAAATGACACGAAGCCAGGATGAGTACATGCATCTTTATTCATGCACACAGATAGCCAATATCATTTGAAAGGCTCCCAGCTGAAACAACACCACTGCCTCTACAACTCTTCTTCCAATCTAGACAGCTCTTTCATTCAAGATGTTTGCCCGTTCCGCTCTTGAATATACCACAGCATTCAACTATACACAGGTGCAGTCATGTCTATTACATCATGTACAACTATGTACAAACAGTGTAGTAAACCAACACATACAACATCTCCCCCTTCCCTTCAGTCTGCAATGCAAGCACCACACCCTTCATTGCAACCCTTACTTTATTTCAGACTCTCCCATCTCCAAGCACCACACACACAGGATCACCCAGTAGTTTTCTAATCACCTGCAGTCTGGTAAACTTGCTTTGTCCCATTGCCACTTTTCCAGGTTTTCTTATTTGAATCTTCTCCCCTACAACTATCCTGGAGAGTAAGGCTGTCATGGTGGATACACTGCCTGGTAAGGATCGTAGAAGGGAACTCTCTGCAGCCTGCTCGCGAGAAGGGAACGCAAGTTGTGTGCTGAGCGGCTGCAGGAGTTATAACTGGCGTCCACCGAGGGCCACCCTTTTCAGCAGCTGACACGCGCCCTCCTGGATTCCAAATACACATCCAGGATCCCAAGCAGCCTGCTTTTAGCTGCCCGACTCAGAGGCCAGCAGGAAGACCAAATCGACTTATTCTTTGAAGAAATGTTGTCCTGAAGAAGATGGTTTGAAAGCACCAGTGTACCATCGAAACCGTTCGACCATACCAGTTGTGGCTCCTCCACAACACAATGAGATATTCCCCATACTACTAGGTGGTACAGAGAAAACTTACTAAGAACTCACATAGAGTGGGTTCCCTCTACAGCAAACCCCACAGTCGTGGGCTTTGTGTGTTTTGTAAGAATTACTTTCACCTTCCCAGTATTTGGGCAACCACCAGCATATAGTAAATGTTGCGTCATCAGGGTAATTAAAGATGATTAAAGAATCCTGTTGACCCCAGTGACCACATGCTCTAACTGAAGAAACCTGGTCCTAGACTACGAGATCTAATTCCCCTCTCGTAGGCACCTTCACCACCGTTGGTTGCCCCCCGCCTGTTAGGCTGTTGTTTTTTCAAATTGTTTTTTTTAAAATAGTTTTTTGCAAAATTGAGTGCACTCTATAAATCACTATATCCTTTGTAGAGAGTCAGGGACAGTCTCTTGACATATCCCTCTTAGATAGGCATTGCACCATCTGCTGTCTAGGGACAGGCACACCCCTCTAGGGACAGGGTGTTCTTCCCGAGGGCCAGAATAGCTCATCATCTTGTATTGTCTTCGTGACTACCCCAAGTTGTTTGAATCACTCACTTTGACTTTAAGCCTAACTGTTACTCAAACACTGCAGAAATTCTACTATTGTAGAACAAACAATTGTATTACCCTGCAACATTAGATTCAGTATGACTGCTTGACCCTCAGCAGCTGCATACTTTGTATTGTCATCTGAACACCAGTATAGTAACACACAAACACGAGAATAGCCTTCCCAACCTGAAGTAATAGCCCATTGCACAATCACACACCTCTACATACATGCTTACCATCATACTCAGACACCCATGCACAAAACACACATACACTGCACTACATCCCAACCCACACTTTCTTTTTTTCTCCAACAGACCCCAAAGAATGCCTACCAAAAAGCAACTCTGTAGAAAGCAATGCAGAAGTAGACAAAATCAAAATAAAAGTGTCCAAATTAAGCATCCACCTATAGCAGAATGTATATAAAAAGTTCAAACAAAACAGCTAATACAGTCACTAAGCAAAACAAAACCAGCTTCCAGTAAAGAAACGTTGCCTCCTCTTTCAAAATGTCAAACGAAACAGAAAGTGATTAACAAGACTGCAGCTACCACTACTGCTAACACTGCACTCATAAATCTCGATGTAGCCACAAGTAAGCATACCAACATTTTTTTTACAAAAAATGTTCCGCCACAGAGTCCTTCAGAACCTTACAAAAACAGGAGAGAAATCACTCACAACCCTTAAAACTTATCATTGACAATTAATCCTAGAAGCTGTCATAGACAGTGCAATCCTTCTCAAATGGAAATTATTCATTTTAGTTTTAAATAGAATGAAACCACTAATAAAACTAAGTACTAAACTTCAAAAAAGACTTCTCAAAAAACGGAATATCAACAAAGATAACTTCGCAAACATCTATGGAGGTGAATGGGCTCACACCACCAGCACAGAACCATCTTTCAATGAAGAAGCATAAAAACAAAAGCAAATAAACCCAATTGCCATACATAGCAGTGGAAGAGGGTTTGAAAAACTTAAGAATACCATTATGGAACAAGAAACGCTGCTAACAAAAATATCCCCAGAAAACCTAATATCAACTTTCCATTCCACTGAACCAATGTGTCCAGTCTACAAATGGCCGTGCACATCAATGTGTAACATAGTCAAAAAATCTTTCAGATCTTTACGCCAGTTCCTCAATCAGTATGTGAAAGGCAAAGACAAATTGAAAATAAAACAAATACAAAGTATGAACTCCTGTCCAGTGCGCAAATACACAGGACTACAAGGACATGCATTAGCCTGCATTTTTCGACCTATTTGCAAAAGCACCTCCCACCATATAAAAATGATATCAACACACCATTCAACTATAAGAAATCTGGTCATACACTGTACTATTCCAAAAGTCCTGCTTTAGCACTAGTCAATTTAAATAACAATCTTCTACATGGTACAGCCAAAGAACTACTCGAAGAAATAGAGCATGTCCAGAGAAAATATTTTGGAAGTGAAAGCCACTTACAAAATGCAATTGCTTTACAACAAAAAGTACATCATCTGAAGTACCAAACCGTGTGTGTGTGTGTTGCCACAGGGCTTTTTATAAGAATAGCACAAAAACTGTAGACCTAATGTACAAAATAGAAGACAATCAAGATTCCAAGTGGATCCAATTAGCTCTCTATCTTATAGCAGAAAACAAATACGAAATTACTGACCCCTTAATACTTTGCAGTTACCGCAGTGCAAAACTTGACAACAACCAAAAACCTTCACGTGCTATCACAAATAACTTGGAATTATTCCCACTACCAAAACCCCTGCAACAACTTAACTTGTATGAGAGCATCATAATTCAAACAGTGCACCCATTTCAAACAATAATACACCTTCAACCAAAACCAGCAAAACGACCTCCCTCTGAATTACTGAAAGGCATTTTTGCCAAAGTAGTTTATTTGCCATTAGATCTCAAAGAAAATGTACATATTCTGGGAGTGCAAAGTCCAATAGATCAATCTTTAATTATCTTAGTAAATGGCGTACCTACAACAGACAACAAAAATGTGGCAACGACTCATGGACTTACATAAAATTAGATAAGCCACGCAATATCTAAAAGACAACAATGAATACTACAAAGAAACAAATATTGAAGAAAACCTGAGGGAAACCATTGAAATAATTCAAGACTCTTCATAAACTGGTCAATTTCAACTTCTAGATCCTTCTACATAATCCAACATTTTATACCATTATATAATTCACCCATTACACTCTAAGGACACCATAGATGATGCACTGGAAATGTACCAAATGCGACAAGCCAAAGGATCTCCAATCATCCTCTACTCTTTCCTACTGAAAAAGGAGGAAGGTACGATGATAAACCCACACAAATAACAGCATCAGAATACCACTCTTTACGAATGTATTCTGAAGACCCCAGATTCAGACAAAACATGGAATACATATTCCACCTTCTCTTTGAAAGTGAACTAGCAACTCTAGGCAATGAAGTTGCACACACATTGAAATCAGGTACCAATTTTCAAAATACGTTAGATACGCAATTACTACAAAAAGTTCAAGAAAAAGATGAGGTTTTACAGTCAAGCATTACAAATCTTTTAGCAAACATGCATGGCACAAAAGAATACTGGTTCCGATGTCGTGGAGATGTACGCCTTATGATAAGAAACCTTGGCCCACCCACTTGGTTTGTGACATTAAGTTGTGCAGAATATGTATGGGAATATTTGCACGATTTCCTACGCATAGCAAACAAAAACAAAACAAATATAGATATAAAAACACCAGGAGAACACTGCTCTCTAGATCCTGTAAATGTATCAAGATATTTCCATCATCGGAGAAGTGCAACACTTCTTTTGGAGAAAAGAATACCAAGCCAGAGGAGCACCACAAATCCACATGCTTTTGCGGATTAAAGCTGCTCCTAAATTTGGTCAGGACAGTGATGCCACTGTTTTGCAGTACATCCAAAAATATGTCACTCGTGAAATCCCTTCACAAATGACACATAGGGCCTCATTACACGGAAGGCGGTAAACCATGGTGCTACTAGCACCATGGTTGCTGCTGGTACCATACCGGTACCACCATGGAGAAAAGTGGAATTACCACCCCTTTCCAAGGTTGGCGGGGAGGTAATTCCCCCTTTCTCCATGGCCCTTCCCCATTCCCATTTTTGCCCCATAGGTCATAATGGGAATGGGGAAGGAGCTAATTACAGTACCGCAAATTGCAGTACCGTAATTAGCAACAAGATCCCTTTGCGGGACCCAACTTTAACGGCTGGTCTACACCAGGCATTAAGGTCGGGTCCCGCAAAGGGACCTCGTAGTAAGGCGGTAAGGGTTAACGGTCACCGGTACACTTACCGGTGACCGTTAACCCTTACCGCCTTCAATGTAATGAGGCCCATAGTGACTTTCATGCACAAATTTTACAATTTCAAAGACACAAATGTGGAAAGTATTGTTGTCGCAAATATAAAAACAAAGGGAAATACTACACCAAATGCCGCTTTGATTTCCCTAGACCAGTTTCAGCAACAGGTCAAGTAAACAACTTCATGTCTTCAGTTAGACTTAGGGCCTCATTACACGGTAGGCGGAGGACCAAGGTGCTATTAGCACCTTGGTCCATGCCGGTAAAATACCAGCACCGCCTTGGAGGAAAGGGGAATTACCACCCTATTCCAAGGTTGGCGGGGAGGTAATTCCCCCTTTCCCCATTGCCCTTTCCCATTCCCATTTTTGCCCCATAGGGCTCTATGGGAATGGGGAAGGCGCTAATTACAGTGCTGCAAATTGCAGTACCGTAATTAGCACCCTGGTCCTTTTGCGGGTTGGTTTTTAACGCCTGCTAAACAGCAGGCGTTAAAGTACCAACCCGCAAAGGGACCTCGTAGTAAGGCGGTAAGGGTTTACCGATACTGGTGCCCTTACCGGTACCGGTAAACCCTTACCGCCGTCCGTGTAATGAGGCCCATAGTGTCAAAGGTAAATCACCTAGGAACACATATTACATAAAAAGAACAGAAGGATCAAAATACATCAATGATTACATGGAATACAAGTATAGACAATTCCAGTGCAGTTGCAAGATATTTCACAGCCTACTTAACCAAAGCAGACAAAACAGAGCTCCAAGACCTCTGGGATGACATGTCATCTGACAAAACACTATCACAGAAATTGTACAGCTTAGGCATAAAAATGCTCGCCCATAGAGAATGTGGCTGCTATGAAGCTGCAGACCGTTTAACCGGTACTGCCTTGCATGGAAAATCTGAAAATATAGTATGGCTAAGCCTTGGTCCTGCTAAATCTAGAAAAAGATCTCTGAAATCATATGAAGACATAGAAACAATAGACAAAAACGATCCCAACAGCCAAGACATTTTGAAAAACAATTTAATAGACACATATTACCCAAACAGGGGTACCACTTTAGAAACCGTGGGGGCCGATTCATGGAACAAACGTGCACTGAAAATCCCAGCGCAAGCAGGCGCAAGGAGGCGCAAGCGTGAGAAAGCAAGCGCACGTGCACGCGTGCGATTCAAGGAAGGCAGTGCGCTACTTTCTCACTGGTTGTGCGCCAAATCCATGCATGGCGCACGCGGGCACACATGTCATCAAACGGCGTGCGCTTTGCGCACAGCAAAAGCGCACATAGCGCAGCGCACACAACAAAAGTGGGCGGAACAGTGGGCGTAACACACGGAATGGGGAATAACACGTGAAAAAGAAGGCATAACTGGGGAAGTACTGCAGGGAACTACACGGAACGCCCACACGCACGCGAACAACCCGTATTCATGGATTCGAATACGGGAAACCCGCGCACGGCAAAAACGCACACAGGCGTCAATGCGTCCACCACACGAAGGCAGGCGGAAGCGTCCCCGCGCACCACATAAAAGTGCGCACAAACAACAAACACGTATATACAGCTACGATGAATGCCCCTTTTGTCACAGCACTGATCGTGGGACACCGCAGGAGGAGGAGAATAGCCAGGGCACGCATTTTTTCACCATGGACAAACCTTTTTGGGATGCCTGACGACCAGGTCTATGGCAGGTATAGGTTTCCACCCCATATCATCCTAGACCTGGTCAGGGAGTGCGAAGATGACCTAACATCCCCCACCCTATGCTCCCAAGCATTGAGCGCCTTGGAGAAGGTGCTCAATGTCCTGCATTTTTTGGCCACTGGGTCTTTTCAGCGGACTACTGCCTTAGTGGGTGGGGTCTCACAGGCCATGCAGTCATGCTGCCTACACCAGGTACTGGCAATCATGACAGCGCGCCGCTCAGTCCGCAGGCACATATACATGCCCAGAACACCCGCAGAAAGGCAGGCCATTGTCCAGGACTTTTACAGGGTGGCACACTTCCCCAAAGTGCTCAGTGCCATAGATTGCACCCATGTGGCCCTACGTCTACCTAGGGCCACTGAGCACATCGACCGAAACCGCAAGCACTGGCATTCCATCAACGTACAGGTGGTATGCGATGCAAAGGGAATCATCACCTCTGTCTATGCAAACTACCCTGACTCCACCCATGACAGTGTCATATACAGAATGTCCGCCCTGAGCTGGGCCCTGGAAGCTGGGCAGCATGGCAACACATGACTCTTAGGTGAGAACAAATGCCCGTGCACATGCATGCATGTCACACACACACACTAATACACAAACCCCAATAATCACAACCATTATCACCTCTCCAGGGGACAGTGCCTACCCTCTGAGCAACCACATGATGACGCCAATCCGGAACCACACCACCCCAGGTAAGATACAACGCGGCCCATATTGCAACCAGGGCCATAGTGGAGCGCACATTCAGAGTGCTCAAGTCACGCTTTCACTCCCCTGACCGCTCTGGCGGGCAGCTACTCTATGCACCCCCAGTAGTGTGCAGGATCATTGTGGCAGCATGTGTCCTACACAATGTTGCAACACGGCAGGGCGTACCGGTGGACATGGTGGTGCCCCCACATCCCCAACCACAGGCACAGGCGCTGCCCATGGGAGGGGATAGGGCACGTGGAGAGGAAGCCCGGTCCCAGCTTGTGGCCAGATTTTTCACCTAAACTCCCAACCCTGCAGAGTGCACACAGGCCTGGCACATACCAGGTGACAATCGATAATGACAAAGAGACAGTCAACTGTCACAACCTTACCACCCTGAGATTGTTGCCATGGAATTGCCACATTGTGTGCATCCCTAGCTACTTAAACACAAGTAATCCTGTATGACCAAAAGGCACACATGCAAGGTGTGAATCACACAGACCTGCAAAACAGGCTATGACTATCACTGGTATGTAACTCAAACCCTCCCAAACTACAACATGACATGGCAAGCAATACCCATACACCAACACAGTACCAATAAGGTACACATTGCCATGTGAAAAATGTAAATGGGCATCAGACAATGATGCCTGACATGGAATCAGATGAAATGACTGACCAACAACCTCCCACCCAAAATAAGTCATACCCAAATGCATTCCAAAAGTTGTATTTGAAACATAACAATGAATGCCTGTCCACATGCACAATGTGCATTGCATAATCAACACTGCAGCTACTGTGTGCCGTGTCCACCTCCTGCAACACACTGCTCAGCGCACAGCACAGTGAACAGCCATTGTGTGTGATGCACACCCTGAGCATCAGATCTAAGCGACAAACTACATAAAATAATAAAGTTAGGCATGTACAGGATACACAAATGGTCATAGAACATTCGCTGCAGGGACACAGTGGGCACCAGAAGGCAAACAGAGTGTACACATGGACATGTAAGGGTGGTTGTACATGTAGTGGATCATAGTGCGAGTGTGTGGGTCAGTAGGGACATACACTCAACATATGCATGTGAAATCAAGTGACCATCACTGTCCTCTACACATCACATGTGAACATTCACCATGTGTATACCCCAGCATGTCAAACCACAACTATCCCCTCACACCTGAAAGGTAAACACAACACATGAACAGGCATTGATGAGCAGAATACATCCTGTACATAGGAAAGCACAATTACAATTTCAGGGTGCCCATCACACTGCAGGGCAAGGCAACTATCAAAAACAAAACACCCCCCATCACTCACAAATCACCACGACCCACTGAACAACTGCATCTGGGTTATTCATCCAACATCCTTGAATTCCACCTGGCCACAGGATCACCCTTCCCCTTTGTCACCATCTCCCACCTTGTGTGTAAAAAGTTGCCAGCACCCTCAGAGTCCACCTAGATTTGCAAAAGCACAAAATCCAAGAGAACTCAAAGCAGGACAACACGGAAGCCAAGCAAATACCCTGCAGGCAGTAAAACAAACCAGAACAGCCTCCAGTAGATGACTTCAAGTAGCATTACGCCACAAATGCCAAGTACTACGACAATGATGTTAACAACCAAGGTACCACAGTAAAACAATGTCACAACAGGATCTGAACCATGTGTGGTACATAACATAGAATGATGCAACACAAACAGATGTCTACTGTCACAGCTCCCGTGTACAGGTGCAGGAGTGGCACAAAACAACCACCCCCACTGTAGTCTGGGTGCCTGCAAGGTCTAACTCACACAGGCCTCTGAGACACTGGTGGGGAAGGAGGGTCAGGGATATGCAGTCGGCACAGGCATTCGCAAACTGGATAACCGGAATGAGGGGCAGGAGAGGGGTATAGGATTGACACGGGAAAGTAGGGAATGCACCAAAATGTAGTACACACATTAACACATACACAAATAGACCAAACCTGTTCACATGCACATAGCAGCAAATTACTCAAATGGAAGTCAAGGAGAAACTTATCTCTGGGGTGAGTGCTGGCCTCCTGCCTGCGCACTCTCCGGTCCGGTAACAGGAGAAGTTCAATGCTGCAAAGAGAGCCACATTTAATAATCTGTGCGTGCCCAAAACACACAAACACACCACCAAATATGCCCCAAAGTAACAAAATACTCTACAAACAGACACTCTTGTGTGGATGCTTCATACCCATACGTAACATTACCCCTGTGATGGTTCATACACAGTCAATGCATTAAGTCAGGCACCGGTGGGTGTGTGGCAAATGGAACACCAATGTGTCACGATTCACACAACATGCAATGTTCCCTGGGTAAGCAGACAGACGCATATAGCAAGGTCTGACTTCAGAACAAGTCCTGTACCACCATGACCAAAATAAGTGCATGTATCAAATTCTACTTGGAAATGAAATGCACTGCACCCGAGTCTGTCCCTTGCTGTCTGTCCCTGTGAGCTGCTTCATTCTATGTTTTGCAACAATATATGGCTAATACAAGAGCCTCAATGGACCATGGTGGAACGGAGGGTATCTGCCACTGCCCATGCAGGTGCCCCAGACAACTTTCCCATCATCTAGCCATCAGTCCACCAACACATCTGAGCTGTATTGTGCGCTTTAACACCAATATTTGTCCAAGCTCACCATCAGTGCTGCTACTAAGCATGCATGTTCAACTGGCCAGGTGGAAGGTTTGCTGTGTTGTGACTCCTCTGTGCTGCTCACCTTGCCTGGAGTCCCTTGAAACATGTCATTGTTTATTGGATGTATGATTGCAATCCCTGTGCCTCTGCTTGCGCACACATGCACATGTCGGCACCACCAAACGTGTCCAGATTCCAGACGTCCAATGGCCCATGTCTGCTGGCAAGGGTGGTCTTGAGGCTCACCCCCCTGCAGAAAGTCCATGAAACACATGATTAATGCTTAATATTCATCTGTGTGTGTCTCTTCAGGCATTACATGAGTGGACCATGTCAGAGACGTACTTCAGAAATCACACCATCAGTCTGTCTTTCACAGCAACAGTGTGGAACATACTATCTACGGCATGATTTTCAAAAAGCACATGTTCATTAAAGATAAGAAACATACTACACAATGCATAGCAATGAATGTACACATGAATCATTAAATACCCCATCTAGCAAAAGAAGAACAGTGGTCAATTACACCCCAATCATCCCCACTAAGGGTGTTAACACAAGTTCCACAGCAGCAGACATGCCACAGATATGACAGTCCATTGCCCTTGTGTAATAGGCTGTTACACCGATCCATCCTTGCGAGCCCATGGATAAGGGAAGCAGGAGTGGCATGTGTGAGTCAAGGACCCCAAGCAGCAAACACATACACAAGACAAGCTTGAAGGGCCCAGCTGGAACAGACAGTGGATGCTTTCAAAAGCCACAAAGCACCACACCGTCACATGAAAGCACAATAGACTAGCGATTTTAAACTATATTAACTAATTACACTAACTATGAAAAACCTACTTTACCTATTTAAACTAACTATCAAACAGAAACTTAACTAACTAAACTAAAAGAAAAATCAAAAATGGCCACATACGACCCGGGGGGAGGGAGCAGGAGGGGGCAGGTACAAGGTGCTGCTCAACACCCACATGCGATGATGCTCAGGAAAAAAAAAACCTCCATGGGCTCAACGCCTTCACAGCCCGACCTATGTGGGAGATAGATTGTCCTCCGAGTCTGGCTCTTCCTGGAAAGGAGGACGTGGCACAGGAGCATGACCACGCCTAGCCGCAGCTTGCCCATCGTCGGCAGCAGGTCTGCCGGATGGGTGAGCCTGGTTCTGTGTGGTGATAACTTGTAGGTCTGCATGCAGAACCTCCCGTGATACACGTGCTTCCTCTTGCAAGGTAGCACGTGTAACACGGAGTTCCTTCTTCAAGGCCTGGCTGGACAACCGCTGCAGCTCCCGGCAAGCATGTAGCTCAGCCGAGATGGTACGCTCAAGCTGTGCAAACCTCTCCTCTGCCCGCTCCTTCTGGGACATCAGAAGGACACCCAGAGTGGATCGGAGGGAAGCATGCTCCTCCCTCAGGGCCTTCATGTGTGCCTTTGCGTGAGCAGCAATTGCTTGATGCAGAGACGACATTTCAACCTGGCGTGCCCTGTCTGAGGCCGCCATGCCCAGCCTGAGCGAGCGGGCCGTGGACCGTGCCGCCTGCTGCTGGAGAAGCACCTGCCTAGCAGGGGGGAGCACAGATTGGGCCACACGCTCCATGATCCCAGCAATGTTCTCCATTGCTGCCCCCTGCCGTTCAGAATTGGCAGTCATGTCTTGCTCCCACTCAGTATACTGTGGTTGCGCGCGGCGACCACTTTGCTGGGCTTGACCCCTGGGGGACTCAAGGACCGTGTGTCCTCGTTGTGTTGGCACCGCCCGCGGCTGCACTACTACATGCCCCCATCGACGTGATATCCCAGGCACATCAGTGACTGGTGTGGAGGGTGACCCTGCATCCCGATCCACCACAGGCAGAGGTTCCAAGACTGTCTGACCCCTCAGTACAGGTGTCGCGGACAGAGGATTGTCCACATCTGAATCACTCACCCCTGACATATGGACCTGATGCTCATCCAACTCGACATGGTCGTCAGAGTGTTCATCAGGGCTGGACTCATAGGCAGCCAGAGACAAGATGGACTGTAGCACTTGGGGGTTTTCATAGCCTACCACCCCACTACCCCCACTTGTGCTGGGTTGATGTAGTGATAACAACCCTGTGCCTGGCATGACAACACCATCCTCCGGCACCATTGCATCATCATCTGAAAAATAGAGAGAAAAAAGGTCACTACACATGTTAGAAGTACACAACACACACACACACCGACAACAAACACATCAGGCAGACATGTGACACACAAAATAGAACCTGGCATGCATGCTGGGTCAACTTGGAATTGCTTCTGTGATCAGACCTGATGAAAGGTGCAGTCTGCATTGAAGTGGGTCTATGCAGTGCAGCAAATATGTATGTTACTCACTACCTACATGTACAAGGACTTCATGGTGTGTGTCAGAAAATGTGAAGGCAGTGCAAGGTCAACTTCAGGCATCCCGTGCAATGTGCATTCAATGGGTAGCATATATAAACGCAAAGCATCCCTCCACCCAATTGCAAAAGCAGCGATGCCTAGCATGGTATCAAAAGGCTGACCATAGACCTGTGTATTGACAGACAGTGTTGACTAGCATCAACAGCTTCATGTGAGTCAAGTGACAACACTGCAAATGATGATGGGACAGTAAGCAGGACACATGATGAAACCTCTGGAGTCCACCCACGTGTGAAGAAGACACTACACCAGTTGGACAGAGTCATTGGCCATTAAACAGGCTGAGACCTGTGACCCTCACAGACTGTCAGACCCTAAACATGTGCGCAAACATGTGTGCAACGCAGTACTGAGACACAGTTGACATGGGAAGCCAGATGAAATGCCATGCAATTTGGGTGATCATGGATTTGTGTAACAGTGATCATCCAGTCATGGACACATATGGGCATGCGTGGAATGCACATGGAGCATGAATGGGCACTCATGTCTCTGCGGGGCATCTGACCTCTGCACAGTCCAAGTGAAACACCCTGAATCAAGTACTAAGGATGTACCACAATGGATATGTCTGGCAGATTGGCCGCTGGATGTTAGAATGTACACAGGAGGCATGACCAGGGAAGTAACCAACGGCAATATTGTAGCAGACCAGTGCTAAGATGGAATTGGGGTGCAGAGCAGGGGGTTGGGGGCAAGGGAGCATGCCTATGTTGGCTACCCCTTTGCAGGCAGAGGACACATGCACGTCAGTCATGCTATGCATAGTTCCTGGGCTGAGAGGAAGCTCACCCCACGCTACATGCAGAAGTGCCAGTGAGCTGGAACATGGAACGGAGGGGCATACTGGTAACCAGCATGTGACTATGGTGCAAAAGTGGTGATGTGGACAGTCCCCGTCTGCTCCAAATGTCCACCATCCAGCAGAGTAGACATGTATCTGGGAAGCATTGCATTGCTCACACATCATAACCATGTACACGTGACATGTAGTGGCAGTCATGCACAACACATCACACAAGTAAAACACACACATCCTCGACAAACATGCATCAACACTCACTGGACTGGGCATCAAAGTCCGGCATTTTTCCCACTCCTTCGACCGATTCAGATGGTATGAACTCCGCAACGAGTGACTCATGCGGAGTGAGGTCTTCCTCCTCCGGTGCAGGCTCACCGCCAGTCACCAGAGTCAAGTTGTAAATTGAGGCACGCTTAGCCTTAGCGCTGTGTTTGAGGTAATTCCAACGCTTTTTGCACTCTTGCGCTGTGTGCACCTCATGGCCGAATGCACTCACATGTTCCGCAACTTGCTTCCAGTGGGTATCATGGTGGGCAGCCGTAGTCTGACAATTAGCACCCACTAGCATGTCATGGCTGTGTTTGCGCACGTACCCCACGAGGAAGTCCAGTTCCTGGTTTCAGAAAGGCTTCTTCCTCGACGTGCAGGAGGTTGTGGCTGTGTGTGGGGTCCCAGTCTGTGCTGCAGGTGCAACCTTCCTCCTCTTGGATTGTGGCGCAGACCCTGGCTGGCTGATGCCACCCTGATCAGTATGGCCAGTGGGACTGGTGGATTGAGCCAAGGGAGTGCCAGGTGGAGGGACGACCAAAGGGCTGACTTGTGTCAGTGGCAGTTGGGTGCCATCTAATGGACCCTGCGCATCAACATCTACTGTGGCAGGGTCATTGACCGCAACTGTCCTGGTTGGCAGACTCACAACTGGGGTGTTGTTGGCTGCATCTGCCCCTGCACTTGCCAACACCCGGCTGTTCGGGGCAGAAGATGACATATCTGCCCCAGGGACACGTGTCTTGGTCAGTGCAGCCCTGCGTGCCCCTACGGTTTCCCTCCAGTCCTGTTGGAAATCTTCCAAGGGCTCTTCAATTGCCAATGTAGCCTGCGCTGGCAGACCCTGAGCCTGGATGGTGGTGTCCACAGCTGCACCTGCAGCTACCACTACCCTTGGGCCCGTGGCAGTCGATGAAACGGACTGCCGGGTCACACGGGCGCCAGTGCCAGATGCAGAAGCTGCATCTCCCAGAACCACAGGGGGTGGTGGCATGACTGCACCGACACATGGCACAACATCGTGCTCAAGTGGCGCACCCCTGCCTCTTCCCCTACTGCGGCCACCCTGGACACCCTGGAGTCCCCCGACTCCCTGGTCACCACGGCCACGTCCCTGACCACGCCCGCCACGAGGAGTATGCCCAGCTGAGGCGCCCCTCACCTTTGGTGTCCTCTCAACCATGGCACAGATGGAGTAGTGCCGGCACAGATGGAGTAGTGCCAATGGGAGGTGTACACCACAATTGACCTGGGCAATTGGGGTAAAGGGGTGGGATGCAAGATGTTAACAGCCCCCCTGCACCTGCAAGACTGTATGTGACCCCGGTGATGTACTGACGGGTCACGCTACGTTCAGGCACCCCAACACTGCAGTAAAACCATGCACGCAACCCTGCAGCCTACGTGCGTGGAATCAACCTCCCGCAGTACGTGGTGACACCCAGTAACACGAAAAACGCGTGGGACACGCAGGCTACTATGACCTCGAAAACGGGTGCGATACACAGGGGCACCCGCAGTGGGACAAATAGCGTGCGCGACTCACCGTCTGACTAGCGTGATAATGAAAAACACGTGTAGCCAATACCCCCGCCAAAAGAAGAGATACGTCCTTGATCGCTGTGAAGATGTGATGGCGCGCGAAACAACACAAAGCAGCTACACACGTCGGTCTCCACGAACGGCACGTACAGCAAACTGCTGGCCTTGCTCACCTTTAACCAGTTATGAGGGAAACGCCCGCACACGTCACGTCATTTACGCGCATAGGCCCTTTCATCGGATTACACGCATTCACATGCGTACGTGCAGCTTTTTCACATGCGCTGAACCACTATGCCCACGTCACGAGGGAAACGCCCGCGCGCGTAACGTCAGAGAAGCGCTTACATGCTAAGGGCCTTTGGTCCAATGAAAACGCGTACATGTGCTGACGCACTTACGCGCTAAGGGCCTTTCCTCGAATTCCACGCTGACGTGCAAGATTTTCACGTGCCAAATCACTCCCTATAAAGCTGGCCACGCAACAACACAAAGAAGACCACACTCCTGCCCAGAAGGCCGAATTACTGCCCCCCAGATCCCCAAGCATGCTCCCACCTGCCATCTGCTGCTGCCTGTCTGCTGCCCATGTGCCCTGCTATTTGGTGCCTGCACATCAGCCAGGGTTCCAGTTGTTGTGTCCACCCATGCTGGAACAGAAGTCTCCCGACTGGGATACCATTGCTCCACAGCCCAGCCCCAGGACCCAGTTGCCCACACACACCTGCCTCGGGGTCGCCATGTCAGGGCAAATATCATCTGAGACCACTGGCGACCCCCAGCCAGAAAGGCAGAGGGCCTCCAGCTTCAGTGTGAAGGAAGTTGGTGTCCTGGTGGAGCATGTCCTGGGGCATTATGATGCCCTCTTCGGAACATCACGCGCCAACAAGGAAGGACGGGTGAGGATCTGGGACGACGTAGTAGTTGCCATCAACGCGGAGGGGGTGGCAACCTGCAACTTCAAGCACGTCAAGATGCGCTGGGAGGACTTCAGGTCCAGGACCCTCCACAAGGCCCGGCGCCTCACGGAGGGGGGCCGGGTCAGCATGAGTGACATCCAGATGAGGGTCCTGGAACACGTATGCCCAGCGCTCCATGCCCAGATCCTTTGGAGGAAGACCCATCTGGAGTTGAGCGGTAAGTGGCCAAGCATTGGTGTGTGAGACAGGGCATGTTGCAGTGTGCTGGTAGTGTAGTGACATGGGCCATGTATGGATGTGTGTGTGCAGGGACATCATGGTCATGCATGTGAGACCAGTAATGTGCAAACCACATGGTTGGTGCATGAGTTCCAATGCTACATGGGGAGCTGTATGGCAAATGCACACATGAAAGCATGCCAGTGTCTGTTCTTGCACATGATGTGGGTGTGAGGGATGGGTGCTGCTGTCATGTACATGTATGGTGCACATGTGTGTGTGTCTGAGAAGTGTGTCTGTGACTTCGATACGCCATGGATTCATGACGCCTATCTGTGATGATGTGTAGATTCACTCATGCAGTGCGGTCACCATTGTATGCACTGTGTCAATCCACTGTGTCTGTGGTGTACAAGGCATGATGCATGACCCTCCGGTGATGTGTGTGCATGGGATCAGTGTGAGCCATGATGCATGTGAGTTTGAAGGCAACATTTTGATTAATAGAGACCCTTGTACATGGAAGCTGATGTTGATTGCGGGCCCCATGCCTGTTTATGCATGTGTGTTGCAAGCATTCACCCATGTGTTGTGGAGGGACAGGATGGAAGTGACGTTAGATACTGCCACTCATGTGTTATTGCTTCCTGTCTAGGGGAATATTGTACTGTACCCTGATGCTTGTGTTCTATGTCTCCCTCTACGCAGCATCAAGTGAAGAAGAGGGAGGAGACGGCGCTGTGGAGCCAAGCTGCGGGGATGCCTCCACTGGGCGGCGACGCAAGGCCCAGCCACCCTCCCAGGACATGCCATCATCCGGGAGCGAGGGGGCTGGTGCCTTGTCTGCCACTATGGCTGTGGCGGAAGGGCCGGGTGAGCTCCCACAGGGGCTTGCAATGGCGGAAGACGGTACAGAGACATCCAGGTTGGTGGTCTCCACAGAGGAGGATGAGCCCACTACTGAGCTGCACATGGGGGCTGGTGGGGGTAATACCACCGGTGCAAGTGGTGCAGTCCAGGGTCAGGAGGCAGCACAGGTCACCGCGGAGGGGCCTGTGCATGTCCCTGTCCTTGACCCTGTGACTGCACCACCATGCACCAGCAGGGATGCCCCGTCCCATGCCCGTCCGCAGGTAGGGGAGAGTGCCATGTCATCTGCCTCTCCACTACCTGCGGACGAGGGGTCCCATGAACGTATGGGCTCCGTCCTGATTGGTGTCACGTTGCTGGCACGTGACATTCATGATGACGTGCGTTCTTCCTGGGCAGAGAACGCACGCCATCATGAACAGCAGCATCGCAATGTGGCACTGTTAGGAGGGGCCCTGGTTGGTGGGTTCCTACATGTGAAGCGCACTCTGGCGGATCTCTCCTCCTCTGTGGAGACTATGCGCCAGTCGTTCTCCCTGCCGTCTTCCGGCCCAGATTCCACCAGGACCCCCTGTGGACCTGGCCTGACCAACACAGCCAGCTTGGTGGAGATCCCATCCCTGCCACAGTCGGGAGTCAGCGGTCCAGCAGGGGTGGACACCACAACTGGAGACCAGCTGATGGAGGATGTGCAGGCATCATCGGACAGGGCACATGGACAGCAGCAGCAGCAGCAGGAGCAGGCTCTAGGTGGGAGCAATGATGGCTCGGGGCCATCGACATCAGGGGGGCAGGCATCGGCCAGAGGGCAGGAGGACCCTGGAATGGATGTGTCTTCAATGTGGCTACAGTTGGGCCAGCGTATAGGTGTGGAGCGGCAACGGGCGGAAGAGGCACGGCCCGCCATGGTCAGGGCGGAATGTGTCGGGCGTTGAGGCGAGCAGAGTGCCTCGAGGCGACTCGCAGGGAGTTGGAACAGGCCTCGGGGCCAGGACAGAGGCCCGCCTCCAGCAAATAGACATGGAGTTCGATGATGCCCTGGCCGAAAACATCACTGAGTGAGTTGCAGGACTTGCCTGTCGCCATTCTAAATAGTTTATAGTGTTAGGTCTCCTTTTTTTTATTTTGGGGCTTTTGGACTATGCCCCACACTTTTGTAAATAATTTTTTTGTTAGGTAGGTTATTAGATAGGTTTCATTTGTTTTGTTGGGGTCATGACCCTTGAAAATTGTATTGGACATTGGATTTATTTGGACATTTTAATTTCATTTCACCATGGATCAATGGATTTACCTTTTTGCGTTTCATTTGGATTTGGTTTGGTGGACAGAGTTTTGGCCATTTTTCTTTTGGATTACTTGGGTTTTTTTGAGGATTTTTTTTTTTTTATTTGGACATGCATTTCATTTCATGTTTGCCATTATTTTATGCTTTAAGTACTTTCAATTGGTTTTCATGTTAATACATTTTGATCTTTTACTTCAATGTGTGGGATTCACTCATTGGGTTCATGCATGTTGACATGTGGGTTTACTCAATCAATGGCAACGTGTGTGTGTGTGTGTGTGTGTGTGTGTGTGTGTGAGACGGACATGTGTTGATGTACATAGTTGACTTTTGGTTTGTGTCATGAGATGGGCATGTCACTGCTGGGTGGGTGAGTGGGTGGGGGGACGTAAGTGGGACATGAGTTGGGGGCCTGCTGGCAGGTGTCCCTCACTGCTGGGGGGGTGGGGGTGCAGGGGAACATGAGTGGGGGCCTGCTGGCAGGTGCCCCTCACTGCTGGGGGGTGGGGGTGCAGGCGGACATGAGTGGGGGCCTGCTGGCAGGTGCCCCTCACTGCTGGGGGGTGGGGGTGCTGGGGGACATGAGTGGGGGCCTGCTGGCAGGTGCCCCTCACTGCTGAGGGGTGGGGGTGCAGGGGGACATGAGTTGGTGATCATATTGCAAGGTGACATGTGGCTTGGCTGGGGGCATGCCCATGCTGGATGGGCTGCCTGCGGGACATGACCAGGGGTGCAGGGTAGTCCCCTGTGGTGTGGGCTGCCTGCAGGGGCCATGGAGGGGGTAGAGGGGACACCTGGGAGGACCCATACTGCCATGTCACGTGTAGGACTCCCTGCGCACCACACTGGATACACGTACCCCGCTCTGACAGCAAAATCGGGTGTGAAACTTCCCGCGAAGCCCAGTAATACACATACCCCGCTCGCACAGGCCCTTTCGCGTGTGCAACTTCCCGCAAACCCCAGTAATACACGTACCCCACTCGCACAGGCCCTTTTGTGTGTGAAACTTCCCGCGAATCCCAGTAATACACGTACACCACTCACACAGGGCCTGTCGCGTGTGAAACTTCCCGTGAACCCCAGTAATACACGTACCCCACTCGCACAGGGCCAATCGCATGTGAAACTTCCCGCGAACCCCAGTAATACACATACCCCACTCTCACAGGGGCAATCGCGTGTGAAACTTCCCGCGAACCCCGGTAATACACATACCCCACTCACACAGGGCCAATCGCGTGTGAAACTTCCCGCCAATCCCAGTAATACACGTACCCCTCTCGCACAGGCCCTTTCACGTGTGAAACTTCCCGCGAACCCCAGTAATACACGTACCCCACTCGCACAGGGCCAATCGCGTGTGAAACTTCCCTCGAACCCCAGTAATACACGTACCCCACTCACACAGGGCCAATCGCGTGTGAAACTTCCCGCGAACCCCAGTAAGACACGTACCCCACTCGCACAGGGCCAATCACATGTGAAACTTTCCGCGAATCCCAGTAATACACGTACCCCACTTGCACAGGCCCTTTCGCGTGTGAAACTTCCTGCGAACCCAGTAATACACGTACACCACTCGCACAGGGCCTATCGCGTGTGAAACTTCCCGTGAACCCCAGTAATACACGTACCCCACTCGCACAGGGCCAATCGCGCTTGAAACTTCCCGCACACCCCAGTAATACACGTTCCCAACTTGCCGTGTGCTGCGTGGCGGCCATGTATACTGGTACAGGGTTAGCGCAGCCCTTTGCGCTGGATTGGGGATTTTGATGGCTTTTCCTTGCACAAGGGGCGTTCTTGGGGGCGTAACTGGCGCTGCTGCAGGGTCGCAGCACCACTGTGCGCCACGGCTGGTTTTGGTAGCTAAAATCCATGAATACCCTGTGCGCGGAAATGGATTTTAGCGCACGCGGCTGGCGTAGAGATTCGCACGCGCACAGTGTGCGCCAGCCACGTGCACCACTTGTACGCTAAATTCTATGAATTACCCCCCATGTGTCTATACGACATAGCCCAAAACTTCACATACACAACTAATATTAAGCCAGATGAGAAGAAAGGTAGATACAGAGTGGAAAATTGTGAAGGCAGCTTAATGAAACTTACCAAACGAAGCTTAATTAATCATATCAAATTGTCATTAATAACTCCTCAACATAAAGTACTGTATTACATGTCCCTGCTACAACTTTTTAAACCATGGAGAAAATAAGAAGATTTACTAGATACCTATGACTCCTATGAAGATGCTTTCAAATCAAATGAAAGTACTATACCAGATGTAAACTTTACACAGTACAAAACAATGTTGCACAATGAACAGCAACAAGAAGAAGAACTCCAGGCACAACTAGTTGTGGACACTCCTGACAGTAGTCAAGCTTCTGTAAAAGGAAGCCAAGAACCACTTGGACAGCCACTAATAGCAAATGAGGCAGAATTAGCCATGACAGAAGTAGAAAAGACAATGTGTCAGTATGAGCAATCTACAGAAGACTTTTCTCTACTAAAATCAAAACTAAACAATGATCAGCATAGCATTTTCTAAGAAATAACAAATCAAATTGAACATGGTGTGCAGCATGAAACTAAAAATGGTACCTGCCAAGACTACAAACCTATACTGCTATACCTGAGTGGTCAAGCTGGTTCAGGCAAAACGTTCTAAATCAAAATCATCAGCAAGTTCCTCCAACAATTGACAAACAACAAACTTACAACTGTTTTAACTGCCCCACAGGTTTAGCTGCCTACAACATAGGCGGTGTCACTTTACACCGATTACTACTCCTTCCATTAGATCACCAAAACAAATTAAACTATTACAAACTTTCTCCAGAAGCTGCAATGGAACTACGCAGAGTTTTCAAACAAATGGAAATGATGCTAATAGATGAGGTAAGCATGGTTTCCAAACTAATGTTAGCCTTCATTCACCTCAGATTACAAGAGGTCCTGAAAACAGACTATGAAGAACTCTTTTGAGGAAAACACATTATAGTTTTTGGAGATCTTCTATAATTAACACCAGTTAAAGGTGAACCTATTTTTAAAACCTTAGGGCACAATCTATGCTGTAAAACTCTTGGTAGCATAGGAAATGTCAACCTCTGCCAACATTTACAATAAAGAGAATTAACTGAAAACATGCGTCAATCTGTAGACCTCACATACGCCAACATTTTAAAAAGTATTAGAGTTGGTGTACTATCTCAAAAAGTACAATCTATATTGAAAACCAGGCACATCCATGCACTCTATGGCCATAACTCATGTGCTACTGATGTCATGGAACAATTAGCACACAAAAATGTAAACTGCATGTCCTTGATGGCAACTCTTTCAAGCTGTTCAAAATTTAATGAAACAATGTTAAAAAAAGAAATGCAACCAATACTTCAAATTTGCTCCACAGACAAACTGGACGTACATGGTATGACACTTCCCATGTGTCAACAAGCCACAACAAGGCTAAATATGTTAGGAAACTGTATCTCTAACACAGCTGGTTTGGAGAAAATATTAAAACTATTTTTCAACTGTAGAGTAATGCTTAGATTTAACCTTGACATGGACCAAGGACAGGTTAATGGAGCACTTGGTACAGTTGTTGGCTTTCAAACATACCCACGTGACAACAACATTTAGTTTGTGAATATTTTCTTTGACAAACTATCAGAAGTTCAAAGGATAGGACACTCAACAGCTCGCTTCCTTATTTTCAAAGACATGTATGCATGCAGAGAACAATTTTCTCTAACTCTAGCGTACGTAGTCACCATTCACAAATCACATGGTCTTACCCTAGATAAAGCATTGATAGATATTGCTAGCACAGTGTTTAAAGAATGCATGAGCTATGTAGCACTATCAAACTTACGTAAACTTGACGGACTATTTCTAATCAACTTCGATGCAAGTAAAGTAAATTCTGATATTCCTTACATTCTAGAATACAATAGATTGCGTTTACTCTACACCCCCCATCTAAAATGTATCATGTTCCGCAAAAAGCAAAACTTTGTAAAAGAAAACTACTTCACTCTCAAATTATGCAGGATCTCACAGCAATTCCTCAAAAGAAATTAAAATAAGCTACTACTTTATCAAGGACCATAACCAAAGAAGAATCTACTGCACAAACAAAGTCAACTACCTCTTAAAGAAACAACGCATACTCCGAACAAATGACTTGGACACAGAACTGTCGGGTCCATTCAAATTTTCAAATACAACTGGTGTAAATTGCTACGCAAATGTAGCAATCAATATTCTATTCCAATTGCCACCACTTATTGACAACATTTACTTACGTGTTTGCAAATGTTAGTCTTTCATAGAAATGCAACCAACAATCCTGACAACACTTACAGTGTTTCTGGAATAAGGCAGGAATTGGACTACTGTGCCGGAATGTTCAAATTCACCATAAACATACAAGAAGATCCAAAAGAATTTCTAATGTACTTACTATAAGTACTAGAAAACCAAAACATACCTATAAATGAAATCTTCCAGATTTCATACATGTGGAAACATACATGCACTCTTTGCAGCCATGTTGCATAAGAAGAACTTCCTAATGAACGCTTCATATATGTATCCATACCTAACTGTGAATCCATTCCATTTTAGCAACTTGTACAAAATGTAAACCATAGCAGATTATGTACTACCTGCAATTCGGATAATCGCTCCACCTTACAAATACAGACACATAGTAAATACGTAATAGTAATGCTTTTACATTACAATGCAGATGGTACGAAAAACAACTGCAAGCTGACTGGATTCACACATGGCCAAGTATCACTTGGTAAGAAAACCTTCACAACAATAGGTATAATCTGCCACGTAGGAGCCACAACCAATGCAGGTCACTACACTGCATATATAAAAAAGAATTGTGGATGGTTCAAATGTAATGATACTACCATTACTCTAAATCACAGATTACCAGCAAATCTTGTAAACGCTTACTTAATATTCTTAAAAGCAAAATGTATTAATTAATCTGTGTACGAACATAAACAAAACTTCTAGTTCAAAACTATGAACAGTTAGAATACGCCAACAGGTATCTAACTGCCCCAAGATTATTCAACAAGCAAACAGATAAATGAATACCACTAAAATGAAACAAGAAATAAACAGTTAGAATATGCCAACAGGTATCTAACTGCCGCAAGATTATGCAACAAGCGAACAGATAAATGAATACCACTAAAATGAAACAAGAAATAAACAGTTAGAATACACCAACAGGTATCTAGCTGCCGCAAGATTATGCAACAAGTGAACAGATAAATGAATACCACTAAAATGAAACAAGAAAAACAGTTAGAATACACCAACAGGTATCTAACTGCCAAAAAAATCTGCAACAAACCAACAGATAGATGAATACCACTAAAATAGAAAAAGAAATAAACAAATAGAACACACCAACTGCTATCTAACTGCAACAATACTACCACCACTTCCAAATCAAAAACCATACACCTATTCAATTCCTCCTACTGAAATCAATGAAAGAAATATATTGTACCACAACGTAGAAAGTTTTTTTTTAATCCAGCATGGATTTGTTTCCCACAGACCCAATGATTTAATGAACAAACACAGGAACTGAGCAAATTGCACATTACACTAGTTTGAACTAAAGTACTTCTAAAGTACTAACTATGAGGGTCGACGAAATGCAGAAATGTCCACTATGCAATGCAATACTCAATATAAACTACCTACACTAACATGTGTCTTTTTCTTTTATCACAGTGATTGAAAGAAAATGTCTGCTCCAACTACCGATGTCATGAAAAAACTGCATACAATCACAAAAAGTCAAACAGTAAGTATATAATGATTGGACTCACAAACACCACAGCATAACACACCCATCTAAGTAAACACCTGACCATAGACCACAATCCAAAATGTTTGCTTCAATGGGTATCTTATGCTGCAGTGCTTGTTGCCAAACACTACAATCTTGACTGCATGGCCTGGCCAAAACTCTACATACAGCCTCAACAAAGGAAACAGTAAGTATATAAGTATTAGACTCACAAACATCGCAACATAACACAGCCATGCAAACAAACACCTCCCTAATAAATACAACCCAAAATGACTACAGTCTTCAATACCAACATTCTGAACACAATCCAGCAAACTAACACACATCATCTCACTATCCTATAAACACTATTACACTACTGCCAATCAGTACTCACATTTTTGAATTTTTGAAAACATATCCCTTAAGAAGCCCACATACCACATTCAAAATGTTTGGTAGCATTGGTGTGTTATGCTGCTGTGATTGTGGCCAGGTCATAGAGTCTTGGGTGCATGTCCATGCCTACAGCCTTCAGCCATGCACCCAAGACTCTAGGCCCTGGCCACAACCACCGCAGCATAATACACCCATAGAAACAAACACCTACCGAATGACCACAACCCAAAAACATAAAATATCCACCTCAAAACCTATCCACTTCAATTAACATTCTAAAATAATAATTACAACCAATACACAAATTCTTCAATACATACCCTCTTCACTCAATGCTGTACTAACGACCCAAAACCAACATCATAGTAAAGTAAAATAACCACTAGTGCGCCCAGTGTTTAATATTTCCGTGGACAACCACGGTGACCGCGGACACCACAAACACGTCACAGCCTTCTTACCCCTAAACAAATACATCATTTGACCCATCTCTTACTCCCCCAACCTCTCCAAGCTCTCCTACACACCAACACACTCCCCAAAATTGGATTTATGCTCACTCCACGCCACGCTGTCCACGGACCCAATATGGTGGGCGCATCGAGAGAATGTGACGCACCTCACGCTTCACCCCAACCAATCAGCAAACACGTCACGTGTCCGCAGACACGACACAAGCCGATTATCCAATCAGTGTTCTGTCCGCAGAGCGAACAGGGAAGTGTGTACGCGGAGTGGACAGAGATATCACTAAGATTTTAGACCCAATTTTTAGTCATTTTAAAAAAAACTACTGGACGGATTTTCACCAAATTTACCAAAGCACATTTTCAGGACCAAGTCGCCGCTCCTGCTGTAAATTTGGTGAAAATCTGTCCAGCGGTTTGGGCTGTAGGCGTGCGTAAAATAAATTCTCCATTCAGTCTATGGGAAAAAAAAGAAATTTTCGGACCCCCCCTATAACTTTGCTCCCCCTGGACGAAACTTCACCAAGCTTTCAGAGTGGGCCATGTACTTTTTTTGCAAAGTTTGGTGAGGATTTGTCCAGAGGAGCTAAGTTATAAGCCACCCAAAAAGTGCTCTTCCTATGGGTTTAGAAACTTAACCATAACTTCATGGCAAATTCCGCAGGCCAGAAAATCAGCCATACCCATAAATGCATCCACCTCTCTGCACCGGCTTACTAATCACAAAGAATCCACCCTGCCACATCTACAAGGCCACCAGAACACCCTACGCAAACATGCTCACCCTGCCCAGGGTAAAAATATCCAGAGCAGGAGGCGCTAGCTTCCCCTACCTTGACTCCCTAAACTGGAACACCCTTCCTACGACTCTTCATGCCGAAGCTTCACTCAGTGCCTTCCGCAAAGGCATGAAAACCACTCTGTGCGCTTGATCAACACCACAGTCCCCATGGGACTACTCGCCGCATCTCCTCCTAACATGAAAATGTACTTGTAACTAGCTGACTGTATTAATGTGTTATCAATGTAAAATATGTCAAAATGTACCTCCCTGTAACTAAGCTCCCTGAAAGTAACAGTGCCACGATGCCCAAGGGCTGTTTGTGCACTATACAAATGTAAAAATAAATAAATAATAAATAAACATTTGGGTATCAATGTGAAAGAACAAAGGAATATCAAGGCTGAGTACCACAAAGGAAATACACCAATCACGGGCTAAAAGATTCACAGATCCTTTATTACTGTACAGTTTACAAAGCAAAACAGATAGCTATCTGGTTCCCAACACCTCGCAGTGTGTACCAGCCGACAAGGAGAGGTGAGGGAGTGCTGGACATCGAAACATTTGTGCTTTTATACAATTCCATGTAATATTGTTCAGCCTCTCTTTATGTTAATAATTTGTGCTCTAGAGTTCGTGCCTAGTTCACATACAGATTATACAGTATTATGCAAAGGATTACATAGGTTTGCATTTCCATGAAGGCACAATGATGTGTGTTCTCTGATCCCGCGGTAAGCCTTGTTCCACATTCCTTTACCATACAGTTTAGTCAAAACATACTTTCGAGGTTTATTCTTCATTGTCCCAACGTTTATACAAGGATGAGGTTTGTGAGTGCAGACAACACTTAGATGACAGTTCATATGGAGCGCAAGGCCTCTTTGCCTTGTCTAAACAGTCGTCTCTCGGACAGCCTAAACATTAACAGAACTCAAAGGTCGGAAGGCTTGGTTGCAAGTTGAAAACATAGCCCACCATTTTAGAACAAAGAACACACAAGTGGAAATCAAAATGGTGGATGAATCTTAAAATGGCGGCGAAGTTAACCCAAAAATTGAAACTTTGCAACGCCGTTTTCCGTGTAATGCGAATAGGCTTAGGCCAATATAACTACTAAGGAGGCACTATATAATTACCGTTTAACAAATGCACTAACTAACATGATAGCAGCCAAGAAGCAGACCAGTGAATATTTACTTTTTGTGCAGCATCCGTGTACATTGTTTATGTACAGCACAGTAATGTTGTATTTTGGTTGGTTATATGCTTTCTCGTAGGATATGTGATGTTACTACTCTCTTCCTCTTGGAATGGGCTGACTTGGCCTCCTCTCTACTCCTCCTGTTGAGTGACCTCAATATCAATCTGGACTGTCCTGACTCCTCAGGACCTTTCCGCAACCTATGCGATTCCCTTTCTATCTTACCTTCGGGCTCCACGCACACACCGGGCCACACCTCGGATGCTCTCATCTCTACCGACTTTGCTCTCTCTACCCCGCTCTCTTGGACGGACCACTCTCTTCTTTCTTCACACTTGAATCTCTCCTCTCCTCTTCCATCGGCACACCCGGCATGGCCACTCAGGTTCTAAGTCACCAGACCCATGAAAAGAGTGACAGTGGCTGCCTTTGCCTCAACCTACTCTCTGCCTCCTAATCCTGCAGATGACTCCCACCAAGACCCAGCCCTCGCTAACTTCAATCTCTCTATTTACAATACTCTTGACACTTTTGCCCATGTCATGAGGGTCCGGCTAAAGCCTTCCAAAAAGTGCAACTCTTGGTACGTCTCTGATCTGGCTGACTTTAAATGCAAGTGTAGGGCAGCTGAGCAGAAATGGTATGCGTCAGGCGGACCCTTTGACAAACTGGCCTGCCGCCTCCTTCAAAGGCAATAGCGACTCTGCATCCACACCAATAAAAGAGTCTTTATTCAAGCCTGCATCTCCGTGGCATCAAACAACACGGCTGAACTTTTCAAAGTATATAAGCAACTGGCCAATCCTGCAGCAGCCTCCTCTTCTGTCACATCCACCCACGACCTTTGCTCGACCCTGGTTTCTCACTTCACTGCAAAAACCCATGCCATCCCTGCCTCTCTCACTTCCACACCACAGCATACACCAACACCCCTAGAGCCTCCTTTCGACCCTCCACCACTTCTCCTCTCTTCTCTCACTCCCATCACACCTGACGAGGTCACCAGACAAGTCTGGTCCATGAAGACCTCATCCAAACAGGTGGACCCATGCCCCTCCAAAACCATTAAGGACAATATAGACTCTCTCGCTCCAGCCTTGGCTGATCTCTGAAATCTCTCTTTTTCCACTGGAGTTTTCCGAACTTCCCTTAAGGACTCCCTTGTGCACCATCTGCCTAAGAAACCCTCTGCTGACCCCTCCATTCCGGCAAACTACTGCCCCATCTCTATCACCCCTTTCCTGGACAAACCCCTGGAGAAGCTGGCTATCTCTCAGTTCATCCTCCACACTGAATCTGCTGATTGCCACCACGACCATCAGTCTGGCTTTAGAGCATCCAGAGGCAAGGAAACTGCTCTCTGAAGACCTGTGAAGACCTGCTCTCAAATTTTGACTCTAACACTCCTTCTGTCCTCATTCTTCTAGACCTCTCCTCTGCCTTTGACACAGTAAACCACAACATCCTGATTGGACGTCTCTGTGAAACACACTGGGAATCACAGGTCAGGCTCTGGCGTGGCTAACTTCCTTCCTTTCCGAGTGCCCATCACAGGTGGAACTGGGGCCCTTCCTCTCTGCTATCACTTTTTCAACCTGCATAGTCCCTATGGGTTCTAACCTTTCCCCCTAGTTCTTGAATGTCTACATGGCAGCCCTGGCACGTGTGATTTCCAGTTTCACCTCTAACTTCCAGTGCTATGCGGATGACACAAAACTCTCCTTTGGGCTACACTCAGCCACCTCCTCTATCTCAATCATATCCGACTGTCCGCAATTCAGTCATGGTGTGCTGCAAACAACCACTGCCTCAATGCCAGTAAGAAAGAGATCATTTGCATTGGGACTCCTGCTCCCACTTTCCCACTATCACTTTTGCCGGCCTCCCTTGGACCTGCGCCCGCACCCACCTTAAAGACAAAAAACCTTCGGGTCATCTTCGACTCCACTCTCTCCTTCTCCAGTCACATCTCGAACATCTCTAAAAAGTCCAACTACCAGCTGCACCTCCTCAGGGGTACTCTTCTTTTTCTCACCTTCCACCAGAGGCTCACTGTCTTCAGAGCCCTGATTCTCTCAAGGCTGGACTGCTGCAACAGCCTCTTTCTCAATCTCCCTGCCTTTGCTTTGCGCCCTCTCCAACTCATCCAGAACAGAACAGCGAGACTTATCCCTGGCCTCAAGCCCAGGGACCGCATCTCTCTGGTGCTGAAATCCCTCCACTGGCTCCCTGTGGCTGCAAGGATCAAGTTCAAGACCCTCTGCATTGTCCACAAGTTTTTCTGGGGCCTGAGACCCACCTATCTGCACTGATGCCTGCCTAAATACTGTCCCTCCCGAGCCCTCTGCTCATCTACCTCCAACCTTCTGCGAGTCAGCCGGTTCTCTAAGCAGATATTTACAGAGAGAGCTTTATCCTCAGCAGGGGCCTTCCTCTGGAATTGCCTGCCTGCCACCCTCCATCTTGAGCCTGATCTCCTTAAGTTCTGGAGACTCCTTAAGAAATTCCTCTTCTCCCCTCCCTTCTTTCTACCTCTACTGTGCTAACCTCTCTCGAAGCCCTATCCCTCTCTCCCTCCTTTTTCCACACAGCATGTCTCACAGGTCCCTGGCACTCTTGCAGGTCCTCCAACACTTGCCCCAGGGCCTGCACTTGCCTCATTGCCACTGCACTTGCTCAATGACCCATTGAGAATGACATCTCTGCACTTACCCATTTTCTGACTAACTGGGTGCACCTGGATCCCCCCTGCCCTACAGTGTCCCCCTCTCTCCTGTACTGCCTGTGCACTTGCATGATCTTGAACGTACCATGCCTTGAAGATTGTCTATCTTTTCTGCCCTGTCTCCCATCCTGCATGGCTGCATCTCTCTGCTCTTGAAAAAACTGCAGAATCGTTGTCAGACCTATTGGCTGTTATCTACACTGTTAATTGTATTATATGCACTTACTCTGCCTTGACAGAAACTCCCGGGCTCTGAACGACTGTTGTTTTTTCTCCCCTTGTTCCCTCCCTTCTTGAGCGCTTTAAAACACTTGCCTTGTGAATAGGCGCTTTATGAATAAACATTACCATACCATAAGTAAGTTGCAGCAAATGCTGCAAGCAAAACAATTGATGTAGACAGGAGAGGACTTCACAGACATGGTATTCATTGATGAAACATCCATCACACTTGAACATTTCATAAAGATGGCCTGTCGGAAGACACTGGTTTGTAAACCATAGCTGAAATGTCTGGTACAATGCGGAGGAGTACATCTTAATACATGGACCAGGACTCAGAGTAATCATTAAATTAATGATGTAAATGGCAGTCTTCCAAGAAAACATTGACGACCCAAAACGTTCCCTGGCTGGACATTCATGGAGAGTCGGGAACTTCATTGGATCAGGGCCCCACCTTAGTTGCTGGACTTAAATCCAATCAAAATAGTTTGGGCTTGTTCACAAGCACATGAACAAGGCTGAGCAAACAATATTTTGGTCGGAGATTGATAAAGGACAATTTGCCAACCAAACAAGAACCTTTCAGTGATGATGAAATGGAATAGAGCAGTGACAAAAATGTGAGTCTGATTCCCATGAATGTATCCACACTGAAAATATTTGCGTGCATGGTAAGCAGAGTTTGCAATTGAAATGAAACCCTAACCAACATGCTTGGGTGTCAGGCAGGTGTAATTGTGAGCACCACTTGCCATGCAAGCATGCCGGGCAGCATTTACTCACTTGGCATGGCAGAATGAAAAAGTGCGGGGTCTTTTTCCCTGCACTTTTGCACCCCACTGTGCAAATAATGAACCATTGGGGGCAGGGAGTCATTTAAATTGCAAACATAATGCCTCCCTGCTGTCAAATCGCCCATTTATGAAACGTGAGCTTCAAAGCATCTATTAGAGCTCCAGCCCAAACTATCTGACTTTGAAAACAAAATTCGACTACCTGAAAGAAACCTCAGACCCTCCTCATCACAGTCCCTTGTTGTGGTTCTGGCAGGAGAAAAAAGATAGAGGAACAAATCTTGGTTCTGCGGATGCCTCAGATTGGAATGACTCGCTTCGTGCCTTGCAAGCAAAAGAAAAATATTTCTGCTTCATGAAAAACCTCAATAACCATCTCTTAAAAAAAACTCATTCTACATGGTGCTTGAGAGTGCACCATTTCCCTGATCAGAAGAAATCCCCCAACTGACAATAAGGATTTATGTCACACGCATCTATTCCTCAATTCATTGAGTCACCCTGGTTACTTGTTGCTGTCCTCTGAGCCCCTCATAAAAATTAATTGCACTTACATGTACTAAGAATGCATGCTTCTGATCTGCATATTCTTCTAAGATTATAAATGATCCGCTGACCTGTGCCCCTTTAACTTGTACCCTTTTAACTTTCTCAGGAATCACTGTGAAGAAATGATGTTTGCTGTCCGTGCTCAACAAATGGTCAATACATGAAGTACAAATAAATAAAATAACAATCTGCTTGTCCTTCGCCGTCATTTCACACAATGGGACACCTGTGCTCCCATGGGTGATAGCAGGGACAGAAGGAGTGCATTGAGGAATCAATAGCTACCGGGATGCCCATTTCTGGCACACGGCTGGAATGGGGTCCTATAATGTTTGATGTTGTGAATGGGAGAGGTGCCATGGAATTTTAACAATAATAAATGGTGTGCACGACTTTGAGAGAAGGAGATGGGCAGTGTAAAGATGAAGGTCAAAGTCACGGAAGAGAAGACAAAACAAGGAAAATTGCTATTTGAGGTAGTTTAGATAATAGGGCGGAAGGCAAAGTAGTCAACCAGGACTGCGAGGAAAGTTGTGCGCTGTGCCTCTTCTGCTTCTTGTTTCATTATACAGTGAATGTAAAAAGAGGTCAACCCTGCAAGTGCCCTCTGTGTTTTTCCCTGCTGCTTGATCAGGGCAGCCAGATCCCCATTACCCGTCTCTACAGACACTTTTAAACAGTTCTTAATGAATAAAGCTATTCATCCAGGAGCATAGTCGGCATGGACAACCCTGCAAGTGACAGGCTCTTTTGCTGGCACCCAAGAGTAGGTCTTGTGGAATTGAAGCACTCCCCTGCTCGATTTATTTGGCCTCTTCCACTTCTGCACTGCTGCTGCTCCATCATCAGGATAGAAGCAGCATGTTCTGAACATTGCTCAGTTTCCTACTTGATGGCATAATCCAGTGGCATTGTGTGAAAAGCCTTCTCCAGGACATTTCCTTGTATTAGACCCAGTAAAGGTATAGTCAGCAGAGTGGTTGCTGCTAATGAAATGAAATTGAACATGCATCATATGAATATCATGGGGATGGTATTGCTTGACCATGTGGCTCCTGGAACAACGGACAAAAGGGCTACTGAGCCCCCACTTTATGGTCCTCATGCTAGGCCGTGAAGAAGGTGGTCCCCATTAGAAACACCAGGGCACCCCCAGTAGACACCTGGAGAAAATCGACTGCCTAGGGGATAAGATTTTGCCAGCTGAAGAGGTTGTGGCAGTGAGGGATGCTGGGTCCCTGTCAGCGACATAAGTCTGTCGCGGTACTGCAGGCATCGCAGTCTGACATCTGCAGAGGAAATAACGTCCGGGCCAGATTGATCGGAGAGGGAGGCCGTAGGGGATCGCAGGATATGTTAACAGCCCTTAGACTGGAAGAGGATTCACCCGCTCACCGAGGGGGGTGAGGAAAGTAAAAAAATCGGCAGGGCCCAAGCGACGACTAAGAAGCCTAGAGGTGAGAGGCTGGTATGGAACCGTTGCAGGGACTTTGAAAGCTCCATTCATCCCTCTGCCCTCATTCTGAAACATGTCAGACCACATAGTCCAATCAATCCGTGTCGAGCAGGGAACCCGAGGAGGAAAGGCTGCTTCAGTGTGCAGGGAGGTGTGTCCCCAGGAATGTGAAAGTCCATCTTCCCTGCTTCAAGGCTCTCCCTCCTTACCGCGCACCCAAGTGTACCTACACCCATAGGACACACATTCTGCCTGCCCTATTCTGGAGCCGAGCGCTGGTACGTTGTACCCGCTGCCTTGTGTGTAGTTTAAGACTCTTGCAGCTCGATTCATGGAAATAATGTGTGCTGAAATTTTCGGCGAAAGCGTGCGAATCGCAGTGCCAGTGTGAAAATCGCAGCAAAACCTGCGTGCAGAGATTCATGGAAGTCCGTGCGTGAGGAAATTCCAGGATGTGCACCAAAATACTGCGTGGCGCACGCTGGCGCACACGTCTTCAAACCGCGTGCACTAAGCGCACAGCAAAAGTGCACATAGCGCGGCGCACACAACAAAAGTAGGCGTAACAGGGGGCGTGACACGCGGAATGGGGAACAACGCGTGAAAATGGGGGCGTCACGGGGAAGTACAGGAGGCAAGTGCGCGGAACGCCCACACGCTCGCCTGCAACACGTATTCATAGAATCGAATAGGGCAAACCAGCGCACGGGCAAAGACACGCACAGGCCTAAACACATTCGCCACACGAAGGCAGGTGGTAGCGTCCCTGCGCATGAAAGAAATGTGCACTAACAAAAAGGACGTATATACAGCCATGATGAATGTCCCATACTGTGGCCCTCTAGGACAAATGACCTGCAAAGGGGTACGCGACAAACACTGACACCCGCTGTGTGAAAAATAGCGTGTGCGTGTATTTCGGGGGTGCGCGGGAAGTTTCACACGCGATAGGCCTTGGGCGAGCGGGGTACGTGTATTTCAGGGGTTCGCGTGAAGTTTCACACGCGATAGGCCTTGGGCGAGCGGGGTACGTGTATTTCAGGGGTTCGCGTGAAGTTTCACACGCGATTGGGCTTGGGCGAGTGGGGTACGTGTAAATCTGGGGTGCGCAGGAAGTTTCACACGCGATTGGCCTGGGTATGTGTATTACAGGGGTGCGCTGGAAGTTTCACATGCAATTTTGCTGTCAGAGCGGGGAACGTGTATTTCGGGGGTGTGCGGGGAGTCCTATATGTGAATTGGCAGTGTGGGTCCCCCAGGTCACTCTACCCCTCCACGACGCATGCAGGCAGCCCACACCACAGGGGACTACCCTGCACCCCTGGTCATGTCCCGCAGGCAGCCCATCCACCATAGGCATGCCCCCCAGCCAAGGCACATGTCACCTTGAAATGTGATCAACAACTCATGTCCCTCTGCACCACCACCCACCAGCAGTCAGGGGCCCCTGACAGCAGGCCCCCACTCATGTCCCCCTGCACCCCCACCCCCAGCAGTCAGGGGCACTTGCCAGCAGGCCCCCACTCATGTCCCACTCATGTCCCACTGCACGCCCACCCCCCAGCAGTCAGGGGCACCTGCCAGCAGGCCCCCACTCATGTCCCCCAGCACCCCCACCCCCCAGCAGTCAGGGGCACCTGCCAGCAGGCCCCCACTCATGTCCCACTCATGTCCCCCTGCACCCCCACCCCCCAGCAGTCAGGGGCACCTGCCAGCAGGCCCCCACTCATGTCCCACCATGTCCCCCTGCACCCCCACCCCCCAGCAGTCAGGGGCACCTGCCAGCAGGCCCCCACTCATGTCCCCCTGCACCCCCACCCCCCAGCAGTGCAGGGGCACCTGCCAGCGGGCCCCCACTCATGTCCCCTTGTACCCCCACCCCCCAGCAGTCAGGGGCACCTGCCAGCAGGCTCCCACTCATGTCCCCCAGCACCCCCACCCACCAGCAGTCAGGGGCACCTGCCAGCAGGCCCCCACTCATGTCCCTTTGCACCCCCGCCCCCCAGCAGTGCAGGGCTCCTGCCAGCAGGCCCTCACTCATGTCCCCCAGCACCCCCACCCCAACAGTCAGGGGCACCTGCAAGCAGCCCCCACTCATGTGCCACTCATGTCCCCCTGCACCCCCAAACCCCAGCAGTGCAGGGGCACCTGCCAGCAGGCCCCCACTCATGTCCCCTTGCACCCCCACCCCCAGCAGTCAGGGGCACCTGCCAGCAGGCCCCCACTCATGTCCCCCAGAACCCCCACCCCCAGCAGTCAGGGGCACCTGCCAGCAGGCCCCCACTCATGTCCCCCTGCACCCCCACCCCCCAGCAGTGCAGGGCCCCTGCCAGCAGGCCCCCACTCATGTCCCCCTGCACCCCCACCCCCCAGCAGTCAGGGGCACCTGCCAGCAGGCCCCCACTCATGTCCCACTCATGTCCCCCTGCACCCCCCACCCCCCAGCAGTCAGGGGCACCTGTCAGCAGGCCCTCACTCATGTCCCACTCATGTCCCCCTGCACCCCTACCCCCCAGTAGTCAGGGGCACCTGCCAGCAGGCCCCCACTCATGTCCCCTAGCACCCCTAACCCCCAGCAGTCAGGGGCACCTGCCAACAGGCCCCCACTCATGTCCCCCTGCACCCCCACCACCCAGCAGAGCAGGGGCACCTGCCAGCAGGCCCCCACTCATGTCGCCTTGCACCCTCATCCCCCAGCAGTCAGGGGCACCTGCCAGCAGGCCCCCACTCATGTCCCCCAGCACCCCCACCCCCCAGCAGTCAAGGGCACCTGCCAGCAGGCCCCCACTCATGTCCCCCAGCACCCCCAGCCCCCAGCAGTCAGGGGCACCTGCCAGCAGCCCCCCACTCCTGTCCCCCTGCACCCCCACCCCCCAGCAGTCAGGGGCACCTGCCAGCTAGCCCCCACTCATGTCCCTTTGCACCCCCACCCCTCAGCAGTGCAGGACCCCTGCCAGCAGGCCCTCACTCATGTCCCCCTGCACCCCCACCCCCCAGCAGACAGGGGAACCTGCCAGCTAGCCCCCACTCATGTCCCTTTGCACCCCCACCCCCCAGCAGTGCAGGGCCCCTGCCAGCAGGCCCTCACTCATGTCCCCCTGCACCCCACCCCCCAGCAGTCAGGGACACTTACCAGCAGGCCCCAACTCATGTCCCCCAGCACCCCCACCCCCCAGCAGTCAAGGGCACCTGCCAGCAGGCTCCCACTCATGTCCCCCTGCACCCCCACCCCCCAGCAGTCAGGGGCACCAGCCAGCAGGCCCCCACTCATGTCCCACTCATGTCCCCCTGCACCCCCACCCCCCAGCAGTCAGGGGCACCTGCCAGCAGGCCCCCACTCATGACCCCAGCACCCCCACCCCCCAGCAGTCAGGGGCACCTGCCAGCAGGCCCCCACTCATGTCCCCCTGTACCCCCACCCCCCAGCAGTCAGGGGTACCTGCCAGCAGACCCCCACTCATGTCCCTTTGCACCCCCACCCCCCAGCAGTCAGGGGCACCTTCCAGCAGGCCCCCACTCATGTCCCTTTGCAGCCCACCCCCCAGCAGTCAGGGGCCCCTGGCAGCAGGCCCCCACTCATGTCCCACTCATGTCCCCCTGCACCCCCACCCCCCAGCAGTGCAGGGCCCCTGCCAGCAGGCCCCCACTCATGTCCCCCTGCACCCCCACCCCCCAGCAGTCAGGGGCACCTGCCAGCAGGCCCCCACTCATGTCCCACTCATGTCCCCCTGCACCCCCACCCCCCAGCAGTCAGGGGCACCTGCCAGCAGGCCCCCACTCATGTCCCACTCATGTCCCCCTGCACCCCCACCCTTCAGCAGTCAGGGGCACCTGCCAGCAGGCCCACACTCATGTCCCCCAGCACCCCCACCCCCCAGCAGTCAGGGGCACCTGCCAGCAGGCCCCCACTCATGTCCCCCAGCAACCCCACCCCCAGCAGTCAGGGCTCCTTCCAGTAGGCCCCCACTCATGTCCCTTTGCACCCCACCCCCAGCAGTCAGCGGCCCCTGGCAGCAGGCCCCCACTCATGTCCCATTCATGTCACCCTGCACCCCTACCCTCCAGCAGTCAGGGGCACCTGCCAGCAGGCCCCCACTCATGTCCCACTCATGTCCCCCTGAACCCCCACCCCCCAGCAGTCAGGGGCACCTGCCAGCAGGCCCCCACTCATGTCCCACTCATGTCCCCCTGCACCCCCAACCCCCAGCAGTCAGGGGCACCTGCCAGCAGGCCGCCACTCATGTCCCCCTGCACCCCCACCACCCAGCAGTCAGGGGCACCTGCCAGCATGCCCCCACTCATGTCCCCCTGCACCCCCACCCCCCAGCAGTGCAGGGGCACCTGCCAGCAGGCCCCCACTCATGTCCCCTTGCACCCCCACCCCCCAGCAGTCAGGGGCACCTGCCAGCAGGCCCCCACTCATGTCCCCCAGCACCCCACCCCCCAGCAGTCAGGGGCACCTGCCAGCAGGCCCCCACTCATTTCCCCCTGCACCCCCACCCCCAGCAGTCAGGGGCACCTGCCAGCTAGCCCCCACTCATGTCCCTTTGCACCCCCACCCCCCAGCAGTGCAGGGCCCCTGCTAGCAGGCCCTCACTCATGTCCCCCTGCACCCCCACCCCCCAGCAGTCAGGGGCACCTGCCAGCAGGCCCCCACTCATGTCCCCCTGCACCCCCACCCCCCAGAAGTGCAGGGGCACCTGTCAGCAGGCCCCCACTCATGTCCCCTTGCACCCCCCCAGCAGTCACGGGCACCTGCCAGCAGGCCCCCACTCATGTCCCCCAGCACACCCACCCCCCAGCAGTCAGGGGCACCTGCCAGCAGGCCCCTACTCATGTCCCCCTGCGCCCCCACCCCTAGCAGTCAGGGGCACCTGCCAGCAGGCCCCCACTCATGTCCCTTTGCACCCCACCCCCCAACAGTCAGGGGCCCCTTGCAGCAGGCCCCCACTCATGTCCCACTCATGTCCCCCTGCACCCCCACCCCCCAGCAGTGCAGGGCCCCTGCCAGCAGGCCCCCACTCATGTCCGACTCATGTCCTCCTGCATCCCCCCCAGCAGTCAGGGGCACTTGCCAGCAGGCCCCCACTCATGTCCCACTCATGTCCCCCTGCACCCCCACCCCCTCGCAGTCAGGGGTGTTAGGCGGAAACCTGTGCAGTTCCCTCTGGGACCACTGCAAAAGATTTAGGACTACAGGCGTTGGCGGTGAACCCACTTGGTAGCAGTCTGTACCACACAGATTCACTTGGTAGCTGTGGCTGAGCAGTCAGACTTCTCTCAAGAAAAGTTGAGCAGTATGTGGAGTATACAACATAGGGCAATTCTTCACAGCAAGACAAGCAAACACGCAACGAGGCTTAGTGTAAAGATATTAAGGTATTTATTTATAACAAAATGTCTATGAAAAACACTAAGGCAAATCACGGCAAACAAATCAAATACAATTACTCTACGGAGTAGAAAACGATCAATCCCCCTAGCAATATCGACAACTCTAGATTCTACCGGTACCACTTATTTTCAGACAAAGGTGTATACATCAACCCAGATGACACTCGAATATTAGTTAGGACGGGAGAGAAAAAGATAGGCAGGTTATGAAATCAACACAGTTCGATCTTAGCGGATAAAATGCAAGTCAGGAAGGCAAGAATCACAATAGATTGTAAAGTTCAGGGGCCAGGCCCACTCGGAGAGAGGCAAGGCGCAATGTCCCAAAAAGTCTATAATGGAGATGCATTCAAGTCTTTATAGCAAATTGTTATCGGCAGATTGAACCAGTTCAGAACAAAGAATGAGCAAATCGTGGAGGCGACCCAGCGGAACGGAGAGGATTAAGACACCTCACTCGAACCGAACGAAAGGGAAGCCAGGCGGACACGGTACCTTGTTGTGGAGGGCAGCTCCAGCGGGGGCAGTTGTTCCTGGTGGTGGATGCACGTCGGGTCTTGGCCAAGAGTAGAGAGGATCTCGTCGTCGAAGGAAAGTGAAGTCCGGTGCACCACCAGGGAAGAGACCAGCCGCAGAGTGCTCCGTCACAAGGCACCACCTTTTGGTCGCGGTTCAGGGGTAGTGGCTATCCGGTTGCCGAGTGCTCTGCACGGACAATTCGACCACTGCGTCCTGAGGCGAATAAAAAGCAAAGGGGACTGGTTGTTCCCACCAGTCAGGGGAAGAGACTCTCCGGCAGGGAGATCTCCTCTGTCGTCGGGAAGTGGTGAGTCGGCTCAGCAGGGCTCCACCAGAGGTGTCGTCGTTGCAGGTCGGCTCAGCGTTACCCTCGTCGGATTCTTAGGTCCTGTGGCGACTTCTGAAGATCCAGTCCCAAAAGCCCTGCTTTTATGCAGAAGACCCCCATTCATTCAGCCTAGCTGTCAATCAACACATGCTAAGTGGTGAGCGGGAAGGCTCACCACCTGGGCCAATCACTCCAGAGTGCGACCGGAGTTGGCAAGGCAACTCGGTCCAGGGTGCCTAAACCCCCTCCCACACCCCTGTGGTAACCCAGACAGAATGGCACCACTTTGGAGGGTCTCTGTACAGAGGTCCGCCAAAAGTGGAACAAAGGGCTCAACCTTTGGTTTAGGAGTCACAGAGACGAACACAGACGCCATTTTACAAACCGAGTTCTGGCAGAAAATACCATCCAATAAATTTATTTACGATAAGTAGATCGGTGGTACGTTAGAGATTAACGAGAAAAAGTATTAATCTCCAACAATGGGACGAATCCCATAGGGTTATGCTCGGGGTCGAACATAACAAGTAGTTTCCACTGCCACCAGCCAAAACTCGACGAGGGGGGACGGGACAGTGCCCCCTCGAGTAACAGGTCTAGGAGTAATCGAATTACCCCTACTAGTACATCCACAATAAGATGGTTTGTACTAGTCCTGTTAGTAAATTTAGGTCTAGTAAAGCCAATGGTGACTTTACATGCCTGGGGAGACAGTAGTCAGTCCCCGGGTATGGAGTCTATGGTGGGGGACCCGCTAGGGCGCCCCCGTGTTACGACACATAGGGTGCGGTGTAACACACATAGAAAAACATATGAGACCCTATGGAGTAAAAGACCCCATAGTCCATCGAACACATTGACATTTCAAAGGAATTACACACATACATGTCCAAGAGTGGGAGGAAAGAGTCTCACTCTTGGCAGGATTGAAAAAACCAAACTCCAGAAATCCAGCAGAGCTGCTGGGGGACTCACTAGGTTAGGAAATTCAGCCTAAACAGAGAATTCTCCCTAACAAGGGGCCCCTGGCAGCAGGCCCCCATTCATGTCCCCTTGCACCCCCAGCCCCCAGCAGTCAGGGGCACCTGCCAGCAGGCCCTCACTCATGTCCCCCAGCACCCCCACCCCCCAGCAGTCAGGGGCACCTGGCAGCAGACCCCACTCATGTCCCACTGATGTCCCCCTGCACCCCCACCCCCCAGCAGTCAGGGGCACCTGCCAGCAGGCCCCCACTCATGACCCCCAGCACCCCCACACCCCAGCAGTCAGGGGCACCTGCCAGCAGGCCCCCACTCATGTCCCCCTGCACCGACACCCCCCAGCAGTCAGGGGCACCTGCCAGCAGGCCCCCACTCATGACCCTTTGCACCCGCACCCCCCAGCAGTCAGGGGCCCTGGCAGCAGGCCCCCACTCATGTCCCACTCATGTCCCCCTGGACCCCCACACCCCAGCAGTGCAGGGCTCCTGCCAGCAGGCCCCCACTCATGTCCCACTCATGTCCCCCTGCACCCCCACCCCCCAGCAGTGAGGGGCACCTGCCAGCAGGCCCCCACTCATGTCCCCCTGCACCCCTACCCTCCAGCAGTCAGGGGCACCTGCCAGCAGGCCCCCACTCATGTCCCCCAGCACCCCCACCCCCAGCAGTCAGGGGCACCTGCCAGCAGGCCCCCACTCATGTCCCTTTGCACCCCCACCCCCCAGCAGTCAGGGTCCCCTGGCAGCAGGCCCCCACTCATGTCCCACTCATGTCCCCCTGCACCCCACCCCCCAGCAGTCAGGGGCACCTGCCAGCAGGCCGCCACTCATGTCCCACTCATGTCCCCCTGCACCCCCACCCCCCAGCAGTCAGGGGCACCTGCCAGCAGGCCCCCACTCATGTCCCACTCATGTCCCCCTGCACCCCCACCCCCCAGCAGTCAGCGGCACCTTCCAGCAGGCTCCCACTCATGTCCCCCAGCACCCCCAGCAGTCAGGGGCACCTGCCAGCAGGCCCCCACTCATGTCCCCCTGCACCCCCACCCCCCAGCAGTCAGGGGCACCTGCCAGCAGGCCCCCACTCATGTCCCACTCATGTCCCCCTGCACCCCCACCCACCAGAAGTCAGGGGCACCTGCCAGCAGGCCCTCACTTATGTCCCACTCATGTCCCCCTGCACCCCCACCCCCCTGCAGTCAGGGGCACCTGCCAGCAGGCCCCCACTCATGTCCCACTCATGTCCCCCTGCACCCCCACCCCCCAGCAGTGCAGGGCCCCTGCCAGCAGGCCCCCACTCATGTCCCCCTGCACCCCCACCCCCCAGCAGTCAGGGGCACCTGCCAGCAGGCCCCCACTCATGTCCCCCTGCACCCCCCACCCCCCAGCAGTCAGGGGAACCTGTCAGCAGGCCCTCACTCATGTCCCACTCATGTCCCCCTGCACCCCTACTGTTAGGGAGAATTCTCTGTTTAGGCTGAATTTCCTAACCTAGTGAGTCCCCCAGAAGCTTTGCTGGATTTCTGGAGTTTGTTTTTTCCATCCTGCCAAGAGTGTGACCCTTTTCCTCTCACTCTTGGACATGTATGTGTGGAATTCCTTTGAGGTGTCAATGTGTTCGATGGGCTATGGGGTCTTTTACTCCATAGGGTCTCATAAGTTTTTCTATGTGTGTCACTCTGCACCCTACGTGTCGTGACACGGGGGCGCCCTAGCAGGTCCCCCCACCATAGACTCCATACCCGGGGACTGACTACTGTCTCCCCGGGCATGTAAAGTCACCATTGGCTTTACTAGACCTAAATTTACTAACAGAACTAGTACCAACCATCTTATTGTGGACGTGCTAGTAGGGGTAATACGATTACTCCTGGATCTGTTACTCGAGGGGGGCACTGTCCCGTCCCCCCTCGTCGAGTTTTGGCTGGTGGCAGTGGAAACTACTTGTTATGTTCGGCCCCGAGCATAACCCTATGGGATTCGTCCCCTTGTTGAAGATTGATACTGTTTTTCGTTAATCTCCAACGTACCACCGATCTACTTATCTTAAATAAGTTTATCGAGTGGTACTTTCTGCCAGAACTCGGGTTGTAAAATGGCGTCTGTGTTTTTCTCTGTGACTCCTAAACCAAAGGTTGAGCCCTTTGTTCCACTTTTGGCGGGCCTCTGGACAGAGACCCGCGAAGGTGGCGCCATTCTGTCTGGGTTACCTCAGGGGTGTGGGAGGGGGTTTAGACACCCTGGACCGAGTTGCCTTGCCAACTCAGGTCGCACTCTGGAGTGATTGGCCCAGGTGGTGAGCCTTCCCGCTCACCACTTAGCATGTGTTGATTGACAAGCTAGGCTGAATGAATGGGGGACGTCTGCATAAAAGCAGGGCCTTTGGGACTGGATCTTCAGGAAGTCGCCACTGGACCTAAAGAATCCGACGAGGGTAACGCTGAGCCGACCTGCACGACAAAACCTCCGGTGGAGCCCTGCGGAATCGTCTCACAATCTCCCGACGACAGAAGAGATCTCCCTGCCGGAGAGGCTCTTTCCCTGGCTGGTGGGAACAACCAGTCTTCTTCTTCTTTGCGCTTTTTGATCGCCCAGGACGCAGTGGTCGAATTGCCCGTGCAGAGCACCCGGCAACCGGATAGCCACTACTCCTGCATCGTGATCGAAAGGTGGTGCCTTGTGACGAAGCACTCCGCGGCTGGTTTCTTCCCTGGTGGTGCACCGGACATCTTCTCTTCGACGACGAGAGCATCTCTTCTCTTGGCCAAGACCCGTCGTGCATCCACCACCAGGAACAACTGCCCCCGTCGGAGCTGTCTTCCCCAACAAGGTACCGTAACCGCCTGGCTTCCCTTTTCGATCGGTTCGTGTGAGGTATCTGATTCCTCTCCGTTCCGTTGGGTTGCCTCCAAGCTTTATTCACTCTTTGTTCTGAACTGGTTCAACCTGTCGCTAAACAATTTGCTAAACAAGACTTGAGTGCATCATCTGTAGAGACTTTCCAGGACATCGTGCCTTGCCTCTCACCGAGTGGGCCTGGCCGCCGAACTGTATGATCTAGTGTGATTAATGCTTTCTTGCCTTGCATTTTTACCCGCTTCAGTACGAACCGTGTTGACTTCATTACCTGCCTTTCTCTCCTCTCACTTCCTCACTAAAAATATTCGAGTGTCATCTGGGTTTAGGTATACACCTCTGTCTGAAAATAAGTGGTGCCGTAGAACCTAGAGTTGTCGATATTGTGTTTCGGGGGGTTGAGCTTTATTCCATTCTGCAGAGTAATTGTATTTTGATTTGTTTGCCGTGGTTCACTTTAGTATTTTTCGTAGACATTCTGTTATTAATAAATAACTTACTATCTTTATACTAAAGCCTGGTTGCGTGTTTACTCGTTTTGCTGCGAAGAATTACCCTATCTTGTATACTCCCTATACTGACCAACTTTTCTTGAGAGAAGTCTGACTGCTCAGCCACAGCTACCAATTGGATCTGTGTGGTACAGACTGCTACCAAGCGGGTTCATCGCAACACCTGTAGTCCTAAATCTTTTGCAGTGGTCCCAGAGGGAACTGCACAGGTTTCCGCCTAACACTGGTGTACAGCGGTGGGATTAGTATCGAGTATACAGTTTAGAGTGTTTTTCGACGCTGTAGGATGACTAACCACAAAACGTTACAAAAGCAACTTTCAAAAAAACATGTCTACAATGGAAATGTACAGCCAAGAGTCTTTGTCGGATAAAAATACTGAGAGTCTGCGAGCTCTCTGTAGACAAGAGAATCTTCCTGTAAAAGGCAAGAAGTTAGAACTGATAGAGAGATTGCTGGCGAACCAAAGTCTGGGTACTGGTTCAGAGGAACCAAACTCTCCAGCAACTGTAGATAACAGTAATGGTGCTGATCTGAATCGTAATTCTGATGATAGCGATGAAGAGGCTGACGAGGACGGCGAGGCTAACGAAACTGTCTCACCTGTTCCTCTACCTGCCTTACCAACTGTGCCTACGGGGCCAATACCAGGTCCCACAAGTAACCCTGCTTATTTTGAACTTGAAAAAATGAAGCTCGAATTAGAATATAAACGGTTCTTGGCTCAATCTGAACGAAACCAAGAGCTCGAGTTCAGACGAATGAATGCCCAGGCTGAGCAGAAACAAGCTGAGTTAAGACTCAGGGAAATAGAGCTTAATCATGAGTTACAAATGAAAAAGTTGTCTATGGAAAATGCTTCTCTCTCCTCTGGTTCCTCTAGGAGCTCCAGTCCCAAAAGACCCCGGATGCCGAAGGAATTAGTGGGTATGTACGAACCGAGATTGGATGTGTTGGATTGGTTGAAACTGTTTGAATACAATCATGGGCTCCAGGACATCACCGGGAATGCGTTGCTTCCCTGGTTGTTCTCTAGGCTTCCTCCTGTTGCGACTGATGTGGTAATGGAATTGGGGGAGGTGGATAAGACGGATTACGAAAGTGTGAAACTAGCTTTGGTAGCTAGATTCGGGAAGACCCCTTCCCAGTATCTTAAGAGGTTTAGAACCCTCAAAACGCATGATGGTACCCCTTGGGCTACCTGGGTGAGTGAAGGGTTGAAAAACTTAGAGGGATGGATTAAGGGTTACAAAGTTGACACTTACGAGGGTATGCGAAATCTTTTTATGTTGGAGTCGATTTATGATGCCTGTTCTCCTGAGCTCAGACAGCACTTGGCTGATTCGAAGGAATTAGATTCCAGGGCTCTAGCTAAGGCTGCTGACTTGTGGGTTGCCAACAGGGCTACTCAAAAGGATTCTGGGGTAACTCAGAAAAAGGACGAGGGAAAACAGCCTAAAAAAGACTCAAAGGAGAATTCGAATAACTCACATTCCAAAGAGGGCCCCAAACAAAACCAGAAGGGTAAGCCACCGGGAAAACCACAGCAGAATAGTGTGTCTTCTGGTGCCAAACCGGAAGGAGGTCAGAACAAGCCACCATTCCATTGTTTGTGGCTCGACTGATCACGTGAAAGGAGATCCCAGATGTAAGGGTAAACCTTCAGGGGTCCAGCTTGTCTCCTTAGCCTTCGCTCCAGAGGAGGAAGTCCAAATGGCAAGTGGAAACTTTCTACTGCTAGCTGACGAACCCATTGGAGTCTCAGCCAGCGTTTCTTTAGTATCTCTGGGGTTGTGGGAACAACAGAATTTAGACGTCTATAATTCTATCCCCGATAATACTAAAGAGTATTATAAGGACAGTGTCCAGGTGAATGGTCAGGAGACGCCTGCCATTAGGGACACTGGGGCCAGCATAACTGTGGTGGATAAATCGTTTTTTCAGGCTGAGGATGTTGCTAAGGCACCCAAACGCCTCACCAAGTTAGCTGGAGGGCCTGTGCAGATGCTTCCCCAATTACCAGTTCTCATCCAGTGTAACGACATGACTGTAAAGATACCTGTCAGCATACAGAGTGAGGTACCAGGACACGTACTGTTGGGTAACGATTTGAAAACTCTCGGAGTTGTATCGCATACTCCCAGACCTCCTAGTAAACGGTTACAGGAGCTAACCAGACCTGCAAGAGAGAGGACCCTGCGCGGTACTCTCGGGGAGATGATGAAGAAAGAAATCACTCCTGCTCCATTGGAAATGGCGGCCGCTGTCTCTAGGAACACAGAAGTCAAAGGGAAACCTAAAACTTCTAAACCGAAACCAACAGCCCACATTCCGATGCAGCCGACACAGACTTCCCCGCGGTTGTCCAATGTCACACCCGTAACTCCACCTCCAGCTGAGGCTGAGGGGGAAGTACAACCCTGTATGGTAGAATTAGACTCTGAAGAAGAGCTAATGGAAGGCCCGGAACTCATTGGAGATCTGGATCCTGTTGACCATCCTGAGCTGCAGTCGTTACTGGCAGAAGGTGGACCCAGCAGGGCAGACTTCAGTAAGGGACAGAGAGAATGTCCAACTCTGGAAGGTCTTCGCCGTCAGGCAGAAACTCAGGCTGAAGGGCAAGAGCCTGGGAAACATAGGTTGCACTGGGAAGATGGCCTCTTCTATAGTGAACCGACCGAGTCTGCACCTGGAGACTACAAACGCCTTGTAGTACCCCAAGAGAACAGACCACAGTTCTTGCAGTTAGCCCACGAGATTCCTTTGGCTGGTCACTTGAGTTTCAAGAAGACTAAGGAAAGGCTCTCACTCTACTTCTATTGGCCAAAAATGGGGGCCGAAGTAGAAAAGCACTGCAGAAGCTGCCACACCTGCCAGATCTCTGGTAAGGTTGGGTCCAAGAATGTGGCACCGTTAGTGCCTCTTCCCGTTGTGGGAGTCCCATTTGAGAGAGTAGGGATTGATATCGTTGGTCCCCTTGATCCTCCAACCTCCTCAGGCAACAGGTTTATACTTGTTGTAGTAGACCATGCTACTAGGTATCCTGAGGCAATTCCTATGAGGACTGTTACAGCTCCGGCTGTGGCTAAGGCCCTCCTTGGTATTTTTACTAGGGTCGGATTTCCTAAGGAAGTTATCTCTGACAGGGGGTCAAATTTTATGTCCCACTACATGAAAGCCATGTGGAAAACCTGCGGAGTAACTTACAAGTTCTCAACGGCTTACCACCCACAAACCAATGGGTTGGTAGAACGGTTCAACCGAACCATGAAGAGCATGATAGGTGCTCTAGAAGAACCCCTTAAGCGTAAGTGGGACCTTCTATTGCCATGCCTTCTTTTTGCTTATAGAGAAGTCCCTCAGGAGGGAGTAGGCTACTCTCCCTTCGAACTGCTCTATGGTCATCCCGTCAGAGGTCCATTGGCCCTGATTAAGGAGGGGTTGGAGAGTGCTCCTTCCCCCAAGCCAGTCAGAGTGACTGACTACGTGATAGGTCTCCGGAGGAGAATGTCGCACCTGATGACAGAAGCAAGCGATAACTTGAAAGCTGGACAAGCATTGGTCAAGCACTGGCACGATCAAAAGGCTAACATGGTTGAGTTCGCTCAAAACCAGCTTGTTCTTGTTATGATCCCCACAAGGCAGAGGGCCTTGCAAGATAAATGGATGGGACCCTACCGAGTAGTGGGTAAGCTCGGTGAGGTTAACTATCTGGTGGACTTGGGCAACCCCAAGGAGGCTCCGACAGTCTTTCACACCAACCGACTTAAAGCGTATGTCTCACGACCTGACGTAGGAGCGTTGCTTCTAGCATCGGTCGAGGAAGAAGAAGAGAGTGAAGCTCTTCCAGATCTCCTCAGAGGCTTACCGTTAGATGAAAAAATTGAAGGAGTAAATCTCTCCTCCAATCTGACACCCGAGCAACAAGAAGAGTGCAAGTCTATGTTGAATCAGTTTGCCTCCCTGTTCTCGCTCTCACCAGGCTTGACCCCTTGGGGCCAACACGAGATACTCACTGGTGACTGTCTGCCTGTCAAAAGCAGAGGATATCGCATGTCAGAAAACGTAAGAACCCACATCAAAGGTGAGGTCAGCAAGATGCTTGATCTCGGGGTAATAGAGCCCTCTAATAGTCCATGGTCTAGCCCAGTTGTGTTAGTACCAAAGGCCGGATCTAAAGAACTTGGATTCTGCGTGGATTATAGAGCTCTTAACGCAGTCACCACGACTGATGCCCATCCTTTGCCAAGAACAGATGAGTTGGTGGATAAACTTGGCGCCGCCAAGTTCCTCAGCACATTTGACTTGACGTCAGGCTATTGGCAAATAGCCCTGACCAACCATGCCAAGGAGAAAACTGCATTTTCTACCCCCGTTGGTTTATACCAGTTTACGGTAATGCCTTTCGGACTAAAAAATGCACCTGCTACGTTTCAACGGATGGTAAACCAGGTTCTAACCGGGATGGAGGACTTCTGCATGGCATACTTGGATGACATAGCAGTGTTCAGCAATTCCTGGGACGAACATGTAACCCACCTGAGAGATGTTTTGCAGGCTCTTGGACGAGCCAATCTGACCATAAAGGCGAGTAAATGCCAAATTGGACAGAGTAAGGTAGTCTACCTTGGGCATGAGGTAGGCGGTGGAGAAATAAGGCCTTTGCTCAGTAAGATTGAAGCTGTGCAAAATTGGACAACACCGACTACTCAGACTCAGGTGAGAGCCTTCCTAGGCCTCACCGGGTATTACAGGAATTACATAGAGAACTATGGGACCATAGCTTCTCCACTGAATGTCATCTCCTCGCCCAAATTCCCTAAAAAGGTTAAATGGAACGAGGAGTGCAATCAGGCGTTTGAAAACCTGAAAAAGGCTCTTTGCCAAGCCCCAGTACTCAGAGCTCCTGATTACCGCCAACACTTCATTGTGCAGACAGACGCTTCCAATGTAGGGATAGGTGCCGTACTCAGTCAACTGGATGGGAAAGGTAGGGAGCACCCCGTTTGCTACATCAGCCGTAAGCTGAAGGATCCTGAAACAAGGTGGGCAACAATCGAAAGAGAATGCTTTGCTATCGTGTGGGCTCTGAAGAAGTTTAGGCCGTATTTGTATGGTTCTACTTTTGTTATTCAGACTGACCACCAACCCTTGAGATGGTTAATGCAAATGAAAGGGGAAAACCCAAAACTACTGAGATGGTCGATCTGCCTGCAAGGGTTCGATTTCACCATTGAGCACAGGTCAGGGTGTCACCACCAAAATGCTGATGGTCTCTCTAGGATGTATATCATCGACTAGAGGTATGAGATTCATCCAGGAGTGGATTAAATCCTCCTGTCCCTTAGTCTGGGGGGGGCGAGTGTTAGGGAGAATTCTCTGTTTAGGCTGAATTTCCTAACCTAGTGAGTCCCCCAGCAGCTTTGCTGGATTTCTGGAGTTTGTTTTTTCCATCCTGCCAAGAGTGTGACCCTTTTCCTCTCACTCTTGGACATGTATGTGTGGAATTCCTTTGAGGTGTCAATGTGTTCGATGGGCTATGGGGTCTTTTACTCCATAGGGTCTCATAAGTTTTTCTATGTGTGTCACTCTGTACCCTACGTGTCGTGACACGGGGGCGCCCTAGCAGGTCCCCCCACCATAGACTCCATACCCGGGGACTGACTACTGTCTCCCCGGGCATGTAAAGTCACCATTGGCTTTACTAGACCTAAATTTACTAACAGAACTAGTACCAACCATCTTATTGTGGACGTGCTAGTAGGGGTAATACGATTACTCCTGGATCTGTTACTCGAGGGGGGCACTGTCCCGTCCCCCCTCGTCGAGTTTTGGCTGGTGGCAGTGGAAACTACTTGTTATGTTCGGCCCCGAGCATAACCCTATGGGATTCGTCCCCTTGTTGAAGATTGATACTGTTTTTCGTTAATCTCCAACGTACCACCGATCTACTTATCTTAAATAAGTTTATCGAGTGGTACTTTCTGCCAGAACTCGGGTTGTAAAATGGCGTCTGTGTTTTTCTCTGTGACTCCTAAACCAAAGGTTGAGCCCTTTGTTCCACTTTTGGCGGGCCTCTGGACAGAGACCCGCGAAGGTGGCGCCATTCTGTCTGGGTTACCTCAGGGGTGTGGGAGGGGGTTTAGACACCCTGGACCGAGTTGCCTTGCCAACTCAGGTCGCACTCTGGAGTGATTGGCCCAGGTGGTGAGCCTTCCCGCTCACCACTTAGCATGTGTTGATTGACAAGATAGGCTGAATGAATGGGGGACGTCTGCATAAAAGCAGGGCATTTGGGACTGTATCTTCAACAAGTCGCCACTGGACCTAAAGAATCCGACGAGGGTAACGCTGAGCCGACCTGCACGACAAAACCTCCGGTGGAGCCCTGCGGAATCGTCTCACAATCTCCCGACGACAGAAGAGATCTCCCTGCCGGAGAGGCTCTTTCCCTGGCTGGTGGGAACAACCAGTCTTCTTCTTCTTTGCGCTTTTTGATCGCCCAGGACGCAGTGGTCGAATTGCCCGTGCAGAGCACCCGGCAACCGGATAGCCACTACTCCTGCATCGTGATCGAAAGGTGGTGCCTTGTGACGAAGCACTCCGCGGCTGGTTTCTTCCCTGGTGGTGCACCGGACATCTTCTCTTCGACGACGAGAGCATCTCTTCTCTTGGCCAAGACCCGTCGTGCATCCACCACCAGGAACAACTGCCCCCGTCGGAGCTGTCTTCCCCAACAAGGTACCGTAACCGCCTGGCTTCCCTTTTCGATCGGTTCGTGTGAGGTATCTGATTCCTCTCCGTTCCGTTGGGTTGCCTCCAAGCTTTATTCACTCTTTGTTCTGAACTGGTTCAACCTGTCGCTAAACAATTTGCTAAACAAGACTTGAGTGCATCATCCGTAGAGACTTTCCAGGACATCGTGCCTTGCCTCTCACCGAGTGGGCCTGGCCGCCGAACTGTATGATCTAGTGTGATTAATGCTTTCTTGCCTTGCATTTTTACCCGCTTCAGTACGAACCGTGTTGACTTCATTACCTGCCTTTCTCTCCTCTCACTTCCTCACTAAAAATATTCGAGTGTCATCTGGGTTTAGGTATACACCTCTGTCTGAAAATAAGTGGTGCCGTAGAACCTAGAGTTGTCGATATTGTGTTTCGGGGGGTTGAGCTTTATTCCATTCTGCAGAGTAATTGTATTTTGATTTGTTTGCCGTGGTTCACTTTAGTATTTTTCGTAGACATTCTGTTATTAATAAATAACTTACTATCTTTATACTAAAGCCTGGTTGCGTGTTTACTCGTTTTGCTGCGAAGAATTACCCTATCTTGTATACTCCCTATACTGACCAACTTTTCTTGAGAGAAGTCTGACTGCTCAGCCACAGCTACCAATTGGATCTGTGTGGTACAGACTGCTACCAAGCGGGTTCATCGCAACACCTGTAGTCCTAAATCTTTTGCAGTGGTCCCAGAGGGAACTGCACAGGTTTCCGCCTAACACCTACCCCCCAGCAGTCAGGGGCTTCTGCCAGCAGGCCCCCACTCATGTCCCCTAGCACCCCCACCCCCCAGCAGTCAGGGGCACCTGCCAGCAGGCCCCCACTCATGTCGCCTTGCACCCTCATCCCCCAGCAGTCAGGGGCCCTGGCAGCAGGCCCCCACTCATGTCCCACTCATGTCCCCCTGGACCCCCACACCCCAGCAGTGCAGGGCTCCTGACAGCAGGCCCCCACTCATGTCCCACTCATGTCCCCCTGCACCCCCACCCCCCAGCAGTGAGGGGCACCTGCCAGCAGGCCCCCACTCATGTCCCCCTGCACCCCTACCCTCCAGCAGTCAGGGGCACCTGCCAGCAGGCCCCCACTCATGTCCCCCAGCACCCCCACCCCCAGCAGTCAGGGGCACCTGCCAGCAGGCCCCCACTCATGTCCCTTTGCACCCCCACCCCCCAGCAGTCAGGGTCCCCTGGCAGCAGGCCCCCACTCATGTCCCACTCATGTCCCCCTGCACCCCACCCCCCAGCAGTCAGGGGCACCTGCCAGCAGGCCGCCACTCATGTCCCACTCATGTCCCCCTGCACCCCCACCCCCCAGCAGTCAGGGGCATCTGCCAGCAGGCCCCCACTCATGTCCCACTCATGTCCCCCTGCACCCCCACCCCCCCAGCAGTCAGCGGCACCTTCCAGCAGGCTCCCACTCATGTCCCCCAGCACCCCCACCCCCAGCAGTCAGGGGCACCTGCCAGCAGGCCCCCACTCATGTCCCCCTGCACCCCCACCCCCCAGCAGTCAGGGGCACCTGCCAGCAGGCCCCCACTCATGTCCCACTCATGTCCCCCTGCACCCCCACCCACAAGCAGTCAGGGGCACCTGCCAGCAGGCCCTCACTTATGTCCCACTCATGTCCCCCTGCACCCCCACCCCCCTGCAGTCAGGGGCACCTGCCAGCAGGCCCCCACTCATGTCCCACTCATGTCCCCCTGCACCCCCACCCCCCAGCAGTGCAGGGCCCCTGCCAGCAGGCCCCCACTCATGTCCCCCTACACCCCCACCCCCCAGCAGTCAGGGGCACCTGCCAGCAGGCCCCCACTCATGTCCCACTCATGTCCCCCTGCACCCCCCACCCCCCAGCAGTCAGGGGCACCTGTCAGCAGGCCCTCACTCATGTCCCACTCATGTCCCCCTGCACCCCTACCCCCCAGCAGTCAGGGGCTTCTGCCAGCAGGCCCCCACTCATGTCCCCTAGCACCCGTACCCCCCAGCAGTCAGGGGCACCTGCCAGCAGGCCCCCACTCATGTCCCCCTGCACCCCCACCCCCCAGCAGTGCAGGGGCACCTGCCAGCAGGCCCCCACTCATGTCGCCTTGCACCCTCATCCCCCAGCAGTCAGGGGCACCTGCCAGCAGGCCCCCACTCATGTCCCCCAGCACCCCCACCCCCCAGCAGTCAAGGGCACCTGCCAGCAGGCCCCCACTCATGTCCCCCACCACCCCCACCCCCCAGCAGTCAGGGGCACCTGCCAGCAGCCCCCCACTCATGTCCCCCTGCACCCCCACCCCCCAGCAGTCAGGGGCACCTGCCAGCTAGCCCCCACTCATGTCCCTTTGCACCCCCACCCCTCAGCAGTGCAGGGCCCCTGCCAGCAGGCCCTCACTCATGTCCCCCTGCACCCCCACCCCCCAGCAGTCAGGGGAACCTGCCAGCTAGCCCCCACTCATGTCCCTTTGCACCCCCACCCCCCAGCAGTGCAGGGCCCCTGCCAGCAGGCCCTCACTCATGTCCCCCTGCACCCCACCCCCCAGCAGTCAGGGACACTTACCAGCAGGCCCCAACTCATGTCCCCCAGCACCCCCACCCCCCAGCAGTCAGGGGCACCTGCCAGCAGGCTCCCCCTCATGTCCCCCTGCACCCCCACCCCCCAGCAGTCAGGGGCACCTGCCAGCAGGCCCCCACTCATGTCCCACTCATGTCCCCCTGCACCCCCACCCCCCAGCAGTCAGGGGCACCTGCCAGCAGGCCCCCACTCATGACCCCAGCACCCCCACCCCCCAGCAGTCAGGGGCACCTGCCAGCAGGCCCCCACTCATGTCCCCCTGTACCCCCACCCCCCAGCAGTCAGGGGTACCTGCCAGCAGACCCCCACTCATGTCCCTTTGCACCCCCACCCCCCAGCAGTCAGGGGCACCTTCCAGCAGGCCCCCACTCATGTCCCTTTGCAGCCCACCCCCCAGCAGTCAGGGGCCCCTGGCAGCAGGCCCCCACTCATGTCCCACTCATGTCCCCCTGCACCCCCACCCCCCAGCAGTGCAGGGCCCCTGCCAGCAGTCCCCCACTCATGTCCCCCTGCACCCCCACCCCCAGCAGTCAGGGGCACCTGCCAGCAGGCCCCCACTCATGTCCCACTCATGTCCCCCTGCACCCCCACCCCCCAGCAGTCAGGGGCACCTGCCAGCAGGCCCCCACTCATGTCCCCCTGCACCCCCACCCCTCAGCAGTCAGGGGCACCTGCCAGCAGGCCCACACTCATGTCCCCCAGCACCCCCACCCCCCAGCAGTCAGGGGCACCTGCCAGCAGGCCCCCACTCATGTCCCCCAGCAACCCCACCCCCAGCAGTCAGGGCTCCTTCCAGTAGGCCCCCACTCATGTCCCTTTGCACCCCCACCCCCAGCAGTCAGCGGCCCCTGGCAGCAGGCCCCCACTCATGTCCCATTCATGTCACCCTGCACCCCTACCCTCCAGCAGTCAGGGGCACCTGCCAGCAGGCCCCCACTCATGTCCCACTCATGTCCCCCTGCACCCCCACCCCCCAGCAGTCAGGGGCACCTGCCAGCAGGCCCCCACTCATGTCCCACTCATGTCCCCCTGCACCCCCAACCCCCAGCAGTCAGGGGCACCTGCCAGCAGGCCGCCACTCATGTCCCCCTGCACCCCCACCACCCAGCAGTCAGGGGCACCTGCCAGCAGCCCCCCACTCATGTCTCCCTGCACCCCCACCCCCCAGCAGTGCAGGGGCACCTGCCAGCAGGCCCCCACTCATGTCCCCTTGCACCCCCACCCCCCAGCAGTCAGGGGCACCTGCCAGCAGGCCCCCACTCATGTCCCCCAGCACCCCCACCCCCCAGCAGTCAGGGGCAACTGCCAGCAGGCCCCCACTCATTTCCCCCTGCACCCCCACCCCCATCAGTCAGGGGCACCTGCCAGCTAGCCCCCACTCATGTCCCTTTGCACCCCCACCCCCCAGCAGTGCAGGGCCCCTGCTAGCAGGCCCTCACACATGTCCCCCTGCACCCCCACCCCCCAGCAGTCAGGGGCACCTGCCAGCAGGCCCCCACTCATGTCCCCCTGCACCCCCACCCCCCAGCAGTGCAGGGGCACCTGTCAGCAGGCCCCCACTCATGTCCCCTTGCACCCCCCAGCAGTCACGGCACCTGCCAGCAGGCCCCCACTCATGTCCCCCAGCACCCCCACCCCCCAGCAGTCAGGGGCACCTGCCAGCAGGCCCCTACTCATGTCCCCCTGCGCCCCCACCCCTAGCAGTCAGGGGCACCTGCCAGCAGGCCCCCACTCATGTCCCTTTGCACCCCACCCCCCAACAGTCAGGGGCCCCTTGCAGCAGGCCCCCACTCATGTCCCACTCATGTCCCCCTGCACCCCCACCCCCCAGCAGTGCAGGGCCCCTGCCAGCAGGCCCCCACTCATGTCCGACTCATGTCCTCCTGCATCCCCCCCAGCAGTCAGGGGCACCTGCCAGCAGGCCCCCACTCATGTCCCACTCATGTCCCCCTGCACCCCCACCCCCTAGCAGTCAGGGGTGTTAGGCGGAAACCTGTGCAGTTCCCTCTGGGACCACTGCAAAAGATTTAGGACTACAGGCGTTGGCGGTGAACCCACTTGGTAGCAGTCTGTACCACACAGATTCACTTGGTAGCTGTGGCTGAGCAGTCAGACTTCTCTCAAGAAAAGTTGAGCAGTATGTGGAGTATACAACATAGGGCAATTCTTCACAGCAAGACAAGCAAACACGCAACGAGGCTTAGTGTAAAGATATTAAGGTATTTATTTATAACAAAATGTCTATGAAAAACACTAAGGCAAATCACGGCAAACAAATCAAATACAATTACTCTACGGAGTAGAAAACGATCAATCCCCCTAGCAATATCGACAACTCTAGATTCTACCGGTACCACTTATTTTCAGACAAAGGTGTATACCTCAACCCAGATGACACTCGAATATTAGTTAGGACGGGAGAGAAAAAGATAGGCAAGTTATGAAATCAACACAGTTCGATCTTAGCGGATAAAATGCAAGTCAGGAAGGCAAGAATCACAATAGATTGTAAAGTTCAGGGGCCAGGCCCACTCGGAGAGAGGCAAGGCGCAATGTCCCCAAAAGTCTATAATGGAGATGCATTCAAGTCTTTATAGCAAATTGTTATCGGCAGATTGAACCAGTTCAGAACAAAGAATGAGCAAAGCGTGGAGGCGATCCAGCGGAACGGAGAGGATTAAGACACCTCACTCGAACCGAACGAAAGGGAAGCCAGGAGGACACGGTACCTTGTTGTGGAGGGCAGCTCCGGCGGGGGCAGTTGTTCCTGGTGGTGGATGCACGTCGGGTCTTGGCCAAGAGTAGAGAGGATCTCGTCGTCGAAGGAAAGTGAAGTCCGGTGCACCACCAGGGAAGAGACCAGCCGCGGAGTGCTCCGTCACAAGGCACCACCTTTTGGTCGCGGTTCAGGGGTAGTGGCTATCCGGTTGCCGAGTGCTCTGCATGGACAATTCGACCACTGCGTCCTGAGGCGAATAAAAAGCAAAGGGGACTGGTTGTTCCCACCAGTCAGGGGAAGAGACTCTCCGGCAGGGAGATCTCCTCTGTCGTCGGGAAGTGGTGAGTCGGCTCAGCAGGGCTCCACCAGAGGTGTCGTCGTTGCAGGTCGGCTCAGCGTTACCCTCGCCGGATTCTTAGGTCCTGTGGCGACTTCTGAAGATCCAGTCCCAAAAGCCCTGCTTTTATGCAGAAGACCCCCATTCATTCAGCCTAGCTGTCAATCAACACATGCTAAGTGGTGAGCGGGAAGGCTCACCACCTGGGCCAATCACTCCAGAGTGCGACCGGAGTTGGCAAGGCAACTCGGTCCAGGGTGCCTAAACCCCCTCCCACACCCCTGTGGTAACCCAGACAGAATGGCACCACTTTGGAGGGTCTCTGTACAGAGGTCCGCCAAAAGTGGAACAAAGGGCTCAACCTTTGGTTTAGGAGTCACAGAGACGAACGCAGACGCCATTTTACAAACCGAGTTCTGGCAGAAAATACCATCCAATAAATTTATTTACGATACGTAGATCGGTGGTACGTTAGAGATTAACGAGAAAAAGTATTAATCTCCAACAATGGGACGAATCCCATAGGGTTATGCTCGGGGTCGAACATAACAAGTAGTTTCCACTGCCACCAGCCAAAACTCGACGAGGGGGGACGGGACAGTGCCCCCTCGAGTAAGAGGTCTAGGAGTAATCGAATTACCCCTACTAGTACATCCACAATAAGATGTTTTGTACTAGTCCTGTTAGTAAATTTAGGTCTAGTAAAGCCAATGGTGACTTTACATGCCCGGGAGACAGTAGTCAGTCCCCAGGTATGGAGTCCATGGTGTGGGACCCGCTAGGGCGCCCCCATGTTACGACGCGTAGGGTGCGGTGTAACACACATAGAAAAACATATGAGACCCTATGGAGTAAAAGACCCCATAGTCCATCGAACACATTGACATTTCAAAGGAATTACACACATACATGTCCAAGAGTGGGAGAAAAGAGTCTCACTCTTGGCAGGATGGAAAAAACAAACTCCAGAAATCCAGCAGAGCTGCTGGGGGACTCACTAGGTTAGGAAATTCAGCCTAAACAGAGAATTCTCCCTAACAAGGGGCCCCTGGCAGCAGGCCCCCATTCATGTCCCCTTGCACCCCCAGCCCCCAGCAGTCAGGGGCACCTGCCAGCAGGCCCTCACTCATGTCCCCCAGCACCTCCACCCCCCAGCAGTCAGGGGCACCTGGCAGCAGACCCCCACTCATGTCCCACTGATGTCCCCCTGCACCCCCACCCCCCAGCAGTCAGGGGCACCTGCCAGCAGGCCCCCATTCATGACCCCCAGCACCCCCACCCCCCAGCAGTCAGGGGCACCTGCCAGCAGGCCCCCACTCATGTCCTCCTGCACCAACACCCCCCAGCAGTCAGGGGCACCTGCCAGCAGGCCCCCACTCATGACCCTTTGCACCCGCACCCCCCAGCAGTCAGGGGCCCTGGCAGCAGGCCCCCACTCATGTCCCACTCATGTCCCCCTGGACCCCCACACCCCAGCAGTGCAGGGCTCCTGCCAGCAGGCCCCCACTCATGTCCCACTCATGTCCCCCTGCACCCCCACCCCTCAGTAGTCAGGGGAACCTGCCAGCAGGCCCCGAGTCATGTCCCACTCATGTCCCCCTGCAACCCCACCCCCCAGCAGTCAGGGGCACCTGGCAGCAGGCCCTCACTCATGTCCCCCTGCACCCCCAACCCCCAACAGTCAGAGGCACCTGCCAGCAGGCCCCTACTAATGTCCCATTCATGTCCCCCTGCACCCCCACCCCCCAGCAGTCAGGGGCCCCTGCCACCAGGCCCCCACTCGTTTTCCCTTGCACCCCCACCCCCCAGCAGTCAGGGGCACCTGCCAGCAGGCCCCCACTCATGTCCCCCTGCACCGACACCCCCCAGCAGTCAGGGGCACCTGCCAGCAGGCCCCCACTCATGACCCTTTGCACCCGCACCCCCCAGCAGTCAGGGGCCCTGGCAGCAGGCCCCCACTCATGTCCCACTCATGTCCCCCTGGACCCCCACACCCCAGCAGTGCAGGGCTCCTGCCAGCAGGCCCCCACTCATGTCCCACTCATGTCCCCCTGCACCCCCACCCCCCAGCAGTGAGGGGCACCTGCCAGCAGGCCCCCACTCATGTCCCACTCATGTCCCCCTGCACCCCTACCCTCCAGCAGTCAGGGGCACCTGCCAGCAGGCCCCCACTCATGTCCCACTCATGTCCCCCTGCACCCCCACCCACCAGCAGTCAGGGGCACCTGCCAGCAGGCCCCCACTCATGTCCCACTCATGTCCCCCTGCACCCCCACCCCCAAGCAGTCAAGGGCACCTGCCAGCAGGCCCCCACTCATGTCCCCCTGCACCCCCACCACCCAGCAGTCAGGGGCACCTGCCAGCAGGCCCCCACTCATGTCCCCCTGCACCCCCACCCCCCAGCAGTGCAGGGGCACCTGCCAGCAGGCCCCCACTCATGTCCCCTTGCGCCCCCCAGCAGTCACGGGCACCTGCCAGCAGGTCCCCACTCATGTCCCCCAGCACCCCCACCCCCAGCAGTCATGGGCACCTGCCAGCAGGCCCCTACTCATGTCCCCCTGCACCCCCACGCCCAGCAGTCAGGGGCACCTGCCAGCAGGCCCCCACTCATGTCCCTTTGTACCCCACCCCCAACAGTCAGGGGCCCCTTGCAGCAGGCCCCCACTCATATCCCACTCATGTCCCTTGCACCCCCACCCCCCAGCAGTGCAGGGCCCCTGCCAGCAGGCCCCCACTCATGTCCGACTCATGTCCTCCTGCACCCCCCCAGCAGTCAGGGGCACCTGCCAGCAGGCCCCCCACTCATGTCCCACTCATGTCCCCCTGCACCCCCACCCCCCAGCAGTCAGGGGCCCCTGGCAGCAGGCCCCCATTCAGGTCCCCTTGCACCCCCACCCCCCAGCAGTCAAGGGCACCTGCCAGCAGGCCCTCACTCATGTCCCCGAGCACCCCCACCCCCCAGCAGTCAGGGGCGCCTGGCAGCAGGCCCCCACTCATGTCCCACTCATGTCCCCCTGCACCCCCACCCCCCAGCAGTCAGGGGCCCCTGCCAGCAGGCCCCCTCTCATGTCCCCCAGCACCCCCACCCCCAGCAGTCAGGGGCACCGGCCAGCAGGCCCCCACTCATGTCCCCCTGCACCCCCACCCCCCAGCAGTCAGGGGCACCTGCCAGCAGGCCCTCACTCATGTCCCTTTGCACCCCCACCCCCCGGTAGTCAGAGGCCCCTGGTAGCAGGCCCCCACTCATGTCCCACTCATGTCCCCCTTCCCCCCCGACCCCCCAGCAGTGCATGGCCCCTGCCAGCAGGCCCCCACTCATGTCCCACTCATGTCCCCCTGCACCCCCACCCCCCAGCAGTCAGGGGCACCTGCCAGCAGGCCCCCACTCATGTCCCACTCATGTCCCCCTGCACCCCCACCTGCCAGCAGTCAGGGGCCCCTGGCAGCAGGCCCCCACTCATGTCCCCTTGCACCCGCACCCCCCAGCAGTCAGGGGCACCTGCCAGCAGGCCCTCACTCATGTCCCCCAGCACCCCCACCCCCAGCAGTCAGGGGCACCTGGCTGCAGGCCCACACTCATGTCCCACTCATGTCTCCCTGCACCCCCACCCCCCAGCAGTGCAGGGCCCCTGCCAGCAGGCCCCCACTCATGTCCCACTCATGTCCCCCTGCACCCCCACCCCCCAGCAGTCAGGGGCACCTGCCAGCAGGCCCCCACTCATGTCCCACTCATGTCCCCCTGCACCCCCACCCCCCAGCAGTCAGGGGCCCCTGGCAGCAGGCCCCCACTCATGTCCCCCTGCACCCCCACCTGCCAGCAGTCAGGGGCCCCTGGCAGCAGGCCCCCACTCATGTCCCCTTGCACCCGCACCCCCCAGCAGTCAGGGGCACCTGGCTGCAGGCCCACACTCATGTCCCACTCATGTCCCCCTGCACCCCCACCCCCCAGCAGTGCAGGGCCCCTGCCAGCAGGCCCACACTCATGTCCCACTCATGTCCCCCTGCAACCCCACCCACCAGCAGTCAGGGGCACCTGCCAGCAGGCCCCCACTCATGCCCCACTCATGTCCCCCTGCACCCCCACCCCCCAGCAGTCAGGGGCACCTGCCAGCAGGCCCCCACTCATGAACCCCAGCACCCCCACCCCACAGCAGTCAGGGGCACCTGCCAGCAGGCCCCCACTCATGTCCCCCGCACCCCGACCCCACAGCAGTCAGGGGCTCCTGCCAGCAGGCCCCCACTCATGTCCCCCTGCACCCCCACCCCCCAGCAGTGCAGGGGCACCTGCCAGCAGGACCCCACTCATGTCCCCTTGCACCCCCCAGCAGTCACGGGCACCTGCCAGCAGGTCCCCACTCATGTCCCCCAGCACCCCCACCCCCCAGCAGTCATGGGCACCTGCCAGCAGGCCCCTACTCATGTCCCCCTGCACCCCCACCCCCAGCAGTCAGGGGCACCTGCCAGCAGGCCCCCACTCATGTCCCTTTGTACCCCACCCCCCAACAGTCAGGGGCCCCTTGCAGCAGGCCCCCACTCATATCCCACTCATGTCCCCCTGCACCCCCACCCCCCAGCAGTGCAGGGCCCCTGCCAGCAGGCCCCCACTCATGTCCGACTCATGTCCTCCTGCACCCCCCCAGCAGTCAGGGGCACCTGCCAGCAGGCCCCCCACTCATGTCCCTCTCATGTCCCCCTGCACCCCCACCCCCCAGCAGTCAGGGGCCCCTGGCAGCAGGCCCCCATTCATGTCCCCTTGCACCCCCACCCCCCAGCAGTCAAGGGCACCTGCCAGCAGGCCCTCACTCATGTCCCCGAGCACCCCCATCCCCCAGCAGTCAGGGGCGCCTGGCAGCAGGCCCCCACTCATGTCCCACTCATGCCCCCCTGCACCCCCACCCCCCAGCAGTCAGGGGCCCCTGCCAGCAGGCCCCCTCACATGTCCCCCAGCACCCCCACCCCCAGCAGTCAGGGGCACCGGCCAGCAGGCCCCCACTCATGTCCCCCTGCACCCCCACCCCCCAGCAGTCAGGGGCACCTGCCAGCAGGCCCGCACTCATGTCCCTTTGCACCCCCACCCCCCGGTAGTCAGAAGCCCCTGGTAGCAGGCCCCCACTCATGTCCCACTCATGTCCCCCTTCCCCCCCGACCCCCCAGCAGTGCATGGCCCCTGCCAGCAGGCCCCCACTCATGTCCCACTCATGTCCCCCTGCACCCCCACCCCCCAGCAGTCAGGGGCACCTGCCAGCAGGCCCCCACTCATGTCCCACTCATGTCCCCCTGCCCCCCCACCTGCCTGCAGTCAGGGGCCCCTGGCAGCAGGCCCCCACTCATGTCCCCTTGCACCCACACCCCCCAGCAGTCAGGGGCACCTGCCAGCAGGCCCTCACTCATGTCCCCTAGCACCCCCACCCCCAGCAGTCAGGGGCACCTGGCTGCAGGCCCACACTCATGTCCCACTCATGTCTCCCTGCACCCCCACCCCCCAGCAGTGCAGGGCCCCTGCCAGCAGGCCCCTACTCATGTCCCACTCATGTCCCCCTGCACTCCCACCCCCCAGCAGTCAGGGGCACCTGCCAGCAGACCCCCACTCATGTCCCACTCATGTCCCCCTGCACCCCCACCCCCAGCAGTCAGGGGCACCTGGCAGCAGGCCCCCACTCATGAACCCCAGCACCCCCACCCCCCAGCAGTCAGGGGCACCTGCCAGCAGGCCCCCACTCATGTCCCCCTGCACCCCGACCCCACAGCAGTCAGGGGCACCTGCCAGCAGGCCCACACTCATGTCCCTCTGCACCCCCACACCCCAGCAGTCAGGGGCCCCTGGCAGCAGGCCCCCACTCATGTCCCCCTGCACCCCCACCTGCCAGCAGTCAGGGGCCCCTGGCAGCAGGCCCCCACTCATGTCCCCTTGCACCCCCACCCCCCAGCAGTGCAGGGCCCCTGCCAGCAGGCCCCCACTCATGTCCCACTCATGTCCCCCTGCAACCCCACCCACCAGCAGTCAGGGGCACCTGCCAGCAGGCCCCCACTCATGTCCCACTCATGTCCCCCTGCACCCCCACCCCCCAGCAGTCAGGGGCACCTGCCAGCAGGCCCCCACTCATGAACCCCAGCACCCCCACCCCCCAGCAGTCAGGGGCACCTGCCAGCAGGCCCCCACTCATGTCCCCCTGCACCCCGACCCCACAGCAGTCAGGGGGCACCTGCCAGCAGGCCCCCACTCATGTCCCTCTGCACCCCCACACCCCAGCAGTCAGGGGCCCCTGGCAGCAGGCCCCCACTCATGTCCCCCTGCACACCCACCTCCCAGCTGTCAGGGGCACCTGCCAGCAGGCCCCCACTCATGTCCCACTCATGTCCTCCTGCATCCCCACCCCCAGCAGTCAGGGGCACCTGCCAGCAGGCCCCCACTCATGACCCCCAGCACCCCCACCCCCAGCAGTCAGGGGCACCTGCCAGTAGTCCCCCACTCATGTCCCCCTGCACCCCCACCCCCAGCAGTCAGGGGCACCAGCCAGCAGACCCCCACTCATGTCCCTTTGCACCCCCACCCCCCAGCAGTCAGGGGCACCTGCCAGCAGGCCCCCACTCATGTCCCTTTGCAGCCCACCCCCCAGCAGTCAGGGGCTCGGGGGCCCCTGGCAGCAGGCCCCCACTCATGTCCCACTCATGTCCCCCTGCACCCCCACCCCCCAGCAGTGCAGGGCCCCTGCCAGCAGGCCCCCACTCATGTCCCACTCATGTCCCCCTGCACCCCCACCCCCCAGCAGTCAGGGGCATCTGCCAGCAGGGCCCCACTCATGTCCCACTCATGTCCCCCTGCACCCCCACCCCCAGCAGTCAGGGGCACCTGCCAGCAGGCCTCCACTCATGTCCCACTCATGTCACCCTGCACCCCCACCCCCCAGCAGTCAGGGGCACCTGCCAGCAGGCCCCCACTCATGTCCCCCAGCACCCCCACCCCCCAGCAGTCAGGGGCACCTGCCAGCAGGCCCCCACTCATGTCCCGCAGCACCCCCACCCCAGCAGTCAGGGGCACCTGCCAGCAGGCCCCCACTCATGTCCCTTTGCACCCCCACCCTCCAGCAGTCAGGGGCCCCTGGCAGCAGGCCCCCACTCATGTCCCACTCATGCCCCCCTGCACCCCCACCCCCCAGCAGTCAGGGGCACCTGCCAGCAGGCCCCCACTCATGTCCCACTCATGTCCCCCTGTACCCCCACCCCCCAGCAGTCAGGGGCACCTGCCAGCAGGCCCCCACTCATGACCCCCAGCACCCCCACCCCCCAGCAGTCAGGGGCACCTGCCAGCAGGCCCCCACTCATGTCCCCCTGCACCCCCACCCCCCAGCAGTCAGGGGCACCTGCCAGCAGGCCCCCACTCATGTCCCCCTGCACCCCGACCCCACAGCAGTCAGGGGCACCTGCCAGCAGGCCCCCACTCATGTCCCTCTGCACCCCCACACACCAGCAGTCAGGGGCCCCTGGCAGCAGGCCCCCACTCATGTCCCCCTGCACACCCACCCCCCAGCTGTCAGGGGCACCTGCCAGCAGGCCCCCACTCATGTCCCACTCATGTCCTCCTGCACCCCCACCCCCAGCAGTCAGGGGCACCTGCCAGCAGGCCCCCACTCATGACCCCCAGCACCCCCACCCCCAGCAGTCAGGGGCACCTGCCAGTAGTCCCCCACTCATGTCCCCCTGCACCCCACCCCCCAGCAGTCAGGGGCACCAGCCAGCAGACCCCCACTCATGTCCCTTTGCACCCCCACCCCCCAGCAGTCAGGGGCACCTGCCAGCAGGCCCTCACTCATGTCCCTTTGCAGCCCACCCCCCAGCAGTCAGGGGCTCAGGGGCCCCTGGCAGCAGGCCCCCACTCATGTCCCACTCATGTCCCCCTGCACCCCCACCCCCCAGCAGTGCAGGGCCCCTGCCAGCAGGCCCCCACTCATGTCCCACTAATGTCCCCCTGCACCCCCACCCCCCAACAGTCAGGGGCATCTGCCAGCAGGGCCCCACTCATGTCCCACTCATGTCCCCCTGCACCCCCACCCCCAGCAGTCAGGGGAACCTGCCAGCAGGCCTCCACTCATGTCCCACTCATGTCACCCTGCACCCCCACCCCCCAGCAGTCAGGGGCACCTGCCAGCAGGCCCCCACTCATGTCCCCCAGCACCCCCACCCCCCAGCAGTCAGGGGCACCTGCCAGCAGGCCCCCACTCATGTCCCCCAGCACCCCCACCCCCAGCAGTCAGGGGCACCTGCCAGCAGGCCCCCACTCATGTCCCTTTGCACCCCCACCCTCCAGCAGTCAGGGGCCCCTGGCAGCAGGCCCCCACTCATGTCCCACTCATGCCCCCCTGCACCCCCACCCCCCAGCAGTCAGGGGCACCTGCCAGCAGGCCCCCACTCATGTCCCACTCATGTCCCCCTGCACCCCCACCCCCCAGCAGTCTGGGGCACCTGCCAGCAGGCCCCCACTCATGACCCCCAGCACCCCCACCCCCCAGCAGTCAGGGGCACCTGCCAGCAGGCCCCCACTCATGTCCCCCTGCACCCGCACCCCCCAGCAGTCAGGGGCACCTGCCAGCAGGCCCCCACTCATGACCCCCAGCACCCCCACCCCCCAGCAGTCAGGGGCACCTGCCAGCAGGCCCCCACTCATGTCCCCCTGCACCCCCACCCCCCAGCAGTCAGGGGCACCTGCCAGCAGGCCCCCACTCATGTCCCTTTGCACCCACACCCCCCAGCAGTCAGGGGCCCCTGGCAGCAGGCCCCCACTCATGTCCCACTCATGTCCCCCTGCACCCCCACCCCCAGCAGTCAGGGGCATCTGCCAGCAGGGCCCCACTCATGTCCCACTCATGTCCTCCTGCACCCCCACCCCCAGCAGTCAGGGGCACCTGCCAGCAGGCCTCCACTCATGTCCCACTCATGTCACCCTGCACCCCCACCCCCCAGCAGTCAGGGGCACTTGCCAGCAGGCCCCCACTCATGTCCCCCAGCACCCTCACCCCCCAGCAGTCAGGGGCACCTGCCAGCAGGCCCCCACTCATGTCCCCCAGCACCCCCACCCCCAGCAGTCAGGGGCACCTGCCAGCAGGCCCCCACTCATGTCCCTTTGCACCCCCACCCTCCAGCAGTCAGGGGCCCCTGGCAGCAGGCCCCCACTCATGTCCCACTCATGCCCCCCTGCACCCCCACCCCCCAGCAGTCAGGGGCACCTGCCAGCAGGCCCCCACTCATGTCCCACTCATGTCCCCCTGCACCCCCACCCCCCAGCAGTCAGGGGCACCTGCCAGCAGGCCCCCACTCATGACCCCCAGCACCCCCACCCCCCAGCAGTCAGGGGCACCTGCCAGCAGGCCCCCACTCATGTCCCCCTGCACCCCCACCCCCCAGCAGTCAGGGACACCTGCCAGCAGGCCCCCACTCATGACCCCCAGCACCCCCACCCCCCAGCAGCCAGGGCCACCTGCCAGCAGGCCCCCACTCATGTCCCCCTGCACCCCCACCCCCCAGCAGTCAGAGGCACCTGCCAGCAGGCCCCCACTCATGTCCCTTTGCACCCACACCCCCCAGCAGTCAGGGGCCCCTGGCAGCAGGCCCCCACTCATGTCCCACTCATGTCCCCCTGCACCCGCACCCCCCAGCAGTGCAGGGCCCCTGCCAGCAGGCCCCCACTCATGTCCCACTCATGTCCCCCTGCACCCCCACCCCCCTAGCAGTCAGGGGCACCTGCCAGCAGGCCCCCACTCATGTCCCACTCATGTCCCCCTGCTCCCCTACCCCCCAGCAGTCAGGGGCAACTGCCAGCAGGCCCCCACTCATGGTCCCCAGCACCCCAACCCCCCAGCAGTCAGGGGCACCTGCCAGCAGGCCCCCACTCATGTCCCCCTGCACCCCCACCCCCCAGCAGTCAGGGGCACCTGCCAGCAGGCCCCCACTCATGTCCCACTTATGTCCCCCTGTACCCCCACCCCCAGCAGTCAGGGGCACCTGTCAGCAGGCCCCCACTCATGTCCCCCTGCACCCCCACCCCCAGCAGTCAGGGGCACCTGGCAGCAGGCCCCCACTCATGTCCCACTCATGCCCCCCTGCACCCCCACCCCCCAGCATTGCATGGCCCCTGCCAGCAGGCCCCCACTCATGTCCCACTCATGTCCCCCTGCACCCCCACCCCCCAACAGTCAGGGGCACCTGCCAGCAGGCCCCCACTCATGTCCCCCTGCACCCCCACCCGCCAGCAGTCAGGGGCCCCTGGCAGCAGGCCCCCACTCATGTCCCCTTGCACCCCCACCCCCCAGCAGTCAGGGGCACCTGCCAGCAGGCCCGCACTCATGTCCTTTTGCACCCCCACCCCCCGGCAGTCAGGGGCCCTTGGCAGCAGGCCCCCACTCATGTCCCACTCATGTCCCCCTGCACCCCCACCCCCCAGCAGTGCATGGCCCCTTCCAGCAGGCCCCCACTCATGTCCCACTCATGTCCCCCTGCACCCCCACCCCCCAGCAGTCAGGGGCACCTGCCAGCAGGCCCCCACTCATGTCCCCCTCATGTCCCCCTGCACCCCCACCCGCCAGCAGTCAGGGGCCCCTGGCAGCAGGCCCCCACTCATGTCCCCTTGCACCCCCACCCCCCAGCAGTCAGGGGCACCTGCCAGCAGGCCCTCACTCATGTCCCCCAGCACCCCCACCCCCCAGCGGTCAGGGGCACCTGGCAGCAGGCCCCCACTCATGTCCCACTCATGTCCCCCTGCACCCCCACCCCCCAGCAGTCAGGGGCCCCTGCCAGCAGGCCCCCTCTCATGTCCCCCAGCACCCCCACCCCCAGCAGTCAGGGGCACCGGCCAGCAGGCCCCCACTCATGTCCCCCTGCACCCCCACCCCCCAGCAGTCAGGGGCAGCTGCCAGCAGGCCCTCACTCATGTCCCTTTGCACCCCCACCCCCCGGTAGTCAGAGGCCCCTGGTAGCAGGCCCCCACTCATGTCCCACTCATGTCCCCCTTCCCCCCCGACCCCCCAGCAGTGCATGGCCCCTGCCAGCAGGCCCCCACTCATGTCCCACTCATGTCCCACTCATGTCCCACTCATGTCCCCCTGCACCCCCACCCCCCAGCAGTCAGGGGCACCTGCCAGCAGGCCCCCACTCATGTCCCACTCATGTCCCTCACTCATGTCCCCCAGCACCCCCACCCCCAGCAGTCATTGGCACCTGGCTGCAGGCCCACACTCATGTCCCACTCATGCCCCCCTGCACCCCCACCCCCCAGCAGTCAGGGGCACCTGCCAGCAGGCCCCCACTCATGTCCCACTCATGTCCCCCTGCACCCCCACCCCCCAGCAGTCAGGGGCACCTGCCAGCAGGCCCCCACTCATGACCCCCAGCACCCCCACCCCCCAGCAGTCAGGGGCACCTGCCAGCAGGCCCCCACTCATGTCCCCCTGCACCCCCACCCCCCAGCAGTCAGGGACACCTGCCAGCAGGCCCCCACTCATGACCCCCAGCACCCCCACCCCCCAGCAGCCAGGGCCACCTGCCAGCAGGCCCCCACTCATGTCCCCCTGCACCCCCACCCCCCAGCAGTCAGGGGCACCTGCCAGCAGGCCCCCACTCATGTCCCTTTGCACCCACACCCCCCAGCAGTCAGGGGCCCCTGGCAGCAGGCCCCCACTCATGTCCCACTCATGTCCCCCTGCACCCGCACCCCCCAGCAGTGCAGGGCCCCTGCCAGCAGGCCCCCACTCATGTCCCACTCATGTCCCCCTGCACCCCCACCCCCCCAGCAGTCAGGGGCACCTGCCAGCAGGCCCCCACTCATGTCCCACTCATGTCCCCCTGCTCCCCTACCCCCCAGCAGTCAGGGGCACCTGCCAGCAGGCCCCCACTCATGGTCCCCAGCACCCCAACCCCCCAGCAGTCAGGGGCACCTGCCAGCAGGCCCCCACTCATGTCCCCCTGCACCCCCACCCCCCAGCAGTCAGGGGCACCTGCCAGCAGGCCCCCACTCATGTCCCACTTATGTCCCCCTGTACCCCCACCCCCAGCAGTCAGGGGCACCTGTCAGCAGGCCCCCACTCATGTCCCCCTGCACCCCCACCCCCAGCAGTCAGGGGCACCTGGCAGCAGGCCCCCACTCATGTCCCACTCATGCCCCCCTGCACCCCCACCCCCCAGCATTGCATGGCCCCTGCCAGCAGGCCCCCACTCATGTCCCACTCATGTCCCCCTGCACCCCCACCCCTCAACAGTCAGGGGCACCTGCCAGCAGGCCCCCACTCATGTCCCCCTGCACCCCCACCCACCAGCAGTCAGGGGCCCCTGGCAGCAGGCCCCCACTCATGTCCCCTTGCACCCCCACCCCCCAGCAGTCAGGGGCACCTGCCAGCAGTCCCGCACTCATGTCCTTTTGCACCCCCACCCCCCGGCAGTCAGGGGCCCTTGGCAGCAGGCCCCCACTCATGTCCCACTCATGTCCCCCTGCACCCCCACCCCCCAGCAGTGCATGGCCCCTTCCAGCAGGCCCCCACTCATGTCCCACTCATGTCCCCCTGCACCCCCACCCCCCAGCAGTCAGGGGCACCTGCCAGCAGGCCCCCACTCATGTCCCCCTCATGTCCCCCTGCACCCCCACCTGCCAGCAGTCAGGGGCCCCTGGCAGCAGGCCCCCACTCATGTCCCCTTGCACCCCCACCCCCCAGCAGTCAGGGGCACCTGCCAGCAGGCCCTCACTCATGTCCCCCAGCACCCCCACCCCCCAGCGGTCAGGGGCACCTGGCAGCAGGCCCCCACTCATGTCCCACTCATGTCCCCCTGCACCCCCACCCCCCAGCAGTCAGGGGCCCCTGCCAGCAGGCCCCCTCTCATGTCCCCCAGCACCCCCACCCCCAGCAGTCAAGGGCACCGGCCAGCAGGCCCCCACTCATGTCCCCCTGCACCCCCACCCCCCAGCAGTCAGGGGCACCTGCCAGCAGGCCCTCACTCATGTCCCTTTGCACCCCCACCCCCCGGTAGTCAGAGGCCCCTGGTAGCAGGCCCCCACTCATGTCCCACCCATGTCCCCCTTCCCCCCCGACCCCCCAGCAGTGCATGGCCCCTGCCAGCAGGCCCCCACTCATGTCCCACTCATGTCCCACTCATGTCCCCCTGCACCCCCACCCCCCAGCAGTCAGGGGCACCTGCCAGCAGGCCCCCACTCATGTCCCACTCATGTCCCCCTGCACCCCCACCTGCCAGCAGTCAGGGGCCCCTGGCAGCAGGCCCCCACTCATGTCCCCTTGCACCCGCACCCCCCAGCAGTCAGGGGCACCTGCCAGCAGGCCCTCACTCATGTCCCCCAGCACCCCCACCCCCAGCAGTCATTGGCACCTGGCTGCAGGCCCACACTCATGTCCCACTCATGTCTCCCTGCACCTCCACCCCCCAGCAGTGCAGGGCCCCTGCCAGCAGGCCCCCACTCATGTCCCACTCATGTCCCCCTGCACCCCCACCCCCCAGCAGTCAGGGGCACCTGCCAGCAGGCCCCCACTCATGTCCCACTCATGTCCCCCTGCACCCCCACCCCCCAGCAGTCAGGGGCCCCTGGCAGCAGGCCCCCACTCATGTCCCCCTGCACCCCCACCTGCCAGCAGTCAGGGGCCCCTGGCAGCAGGCCCCCACTCATGTCCCCTTGCACCCGCACCCCCCAGCAGTCAGGGGCACCTGGCTGCAGGCCCACACTCATGTCCCACTCATGTCCCCCTGCACCCCCACCCCCCAGCAGTGCAGGGCCCCTGCCAGCAGGCCCCCACTCATGTCCCACTCATGTCCCCCTGCAACCCCACCCACCAGCAGTCAGGGGCACCTGCCAGCAGGCCCCCACTCATGCCCCACTCATGTCCCCCTGCACCCCCACCCCCCAGCAGTCAGGGGCACCTGCCAGCAGGCCCCCACTCATGAACCCCAGCACCCCCACCCCACAGCAGTCAGGGGCACCTGCCAGCAGGCCCCCACTCATGTCCCCCGCACCCCGACCCCACAGCAGTCAGGGGCACCTGCCAGCAGGCCCCCACTCATGTCCCCCTGCACCCCCACCCCCCAGCAGTGCAGGGGCACCTGCCAGCAGGCCCCCACTCATGTCCCCTTGCACCCCCCAGCAGTCACGGGCACCTGCCAGCAGGTCCCCACTCATGTCCCCCAGCACCCCCACCCCCCAGCAGTCATGGGCACCTGCCAGCAGGCCCCTACTCATGTCCCCCTGCACCCCCACCCCCAGCAGTCAGGGGCACCTGCCAGCAGGCCCCCACTCATGTCCCTTTGTACCCCACCCCCCAACAGTCAGGGGCCCCTTGCAGCAGGCCCCCACTCATATCCCACTCATGTCCCCCTGCACCCCCACCCCCCAGCAGTGCAGGGCCCCTGCCAGCAGGCACCCACTCATGTCCGACTCATGTCCTCCTGCACCCCCCCAGCAGTCAGGGGCCCCTGGCAGCAGGCCCCCATTCATGTCCCCTTGCACCCCCACCCCCCAGCAGTCAAGGGCACCTGCCAGCAGGCCCTCACTCATGTCCCCGAGCACCCCCATCCCCCAGCAGTCAGGGGCGCCTGGCAGCAGGCCCCCACTCATGTCCCACTCATGCCCCCCTGCACCCCCACCCCCCAGCAGTCAGGGGCCCCTGCCAGCAGGCCCCCTCTCATGTCCCCCAGCACCCCCACCCCCAGCAGTCAGGGGCACCGGCCAGCAGGCCCCCACTCATGTCCCCCTGCACCCCCACCCCCCAGCAGTCAGGGGCACCTGCCAGCAGGCCCGCACTCATGTCCCTTTGCACCCCCACACCCCGGTAGTCAGAGGCCCCTGGTAGCAGGCCCCCACTCATGTCCCACTCATGTCCCCCTTCCCCCCCGACCCCCCAGCAGTGCATGGCCCCTGCCAGCAGGCCCCCACTCATGTCCCACTCATGTCCCCCTGCACCCCCACCCCCCAGCAGTCAGGGGCACCTGCCAGCAGGCCCCCACTCATGTCCCACTCATGTCCCCCTGCCCCCCCACCTGCCAGCAGTCAGGGGCCCCTGGCAGCAGGCCCCCACTCATGTCCCCTTGCACCCGCACCCCCCAGCAGTCAGGGGCACCTGCCAGCAGGCCCTCACTCATGTCCCCTAGCACCCCCACCCCCAGCAGTCAGGGGCACCTGGCTGCAGGCCCACACTCATGTCCCACTCATGTCTCCCTGCACCCCCACCCCCCAGCAGTGCAGGGCCCCTGCCAGCAGGCCCCTACTCATGTCCCACTCATGTCCCCCTGCACTCCCACCCCCCAGCAGTCAGGGGCACCTGCCAGCAGGCCCCCACTCATGTCCCACTCATGTCCCCCTGCACCCCCACCCCCAGCAGTCAGGGGCACCTGGCAGCAGGCCCCCACTCATGAACCCCAGCACCCCCACCCCCCAGCAGTCAGGGGCACCTGCCAGCAGGCCCCCACTCATGTCCCCCTGCACCCCGACCCCACAGCAGTCAGGGGCACCTGCCAGCAGGCCCCCACTCATGTCCCTCTGCACCCCCACACCCCAGCAGTCAGGGGCCCCTGGCAGCAGGCCCCCACTCATGTCCCCCTGCACCCCCACCTGCCAGCAGTCAGGGGCCCCTGGCAGCAGGCCCCCACTCATGTCCCCTTGCACCCCCACCACCCAGCAGTGCAGGGCCCCTGCCAGCAGGCCCCCACTCATGTCCCACTCATGCCCCCCTGCAACCCCACCCACCAGCAGTCAGGGGCACCTGCCAGCAGGCCCCCACTCATGTCCCACTCATGTCCCCCTGCACCCCCACCCCCCAGCAGTCAGGGGCACCTGCCAGCAGGCCCCCACTCATGAACCCCAGCACCCCCACCCCCCAGCAGTCAGGGGCACCTGCCAGCAGGCCCCCACTCATGTCCCCCTGCACCCCGACCCCACAGCAGTCAGGGGCACCTGCCAGCAGGCCCCCACTCATGTCCCTCTGCACCCCCAGACCCCAGCAGTCAGAGGCCCCTGGCAGCAGGCCCCCACTCATGTCCCCCTGCACACCCACCTCCCAGCTGTCAGGGGCACCTGCCAGCAGGCCCCCACTCATGTCCCACTCATGTCCTCCTGCACCCCCACCCCCAGCAGTCAGGGGCACCTGCCAGCAGGCCCCCACTCATGACCCCCAGCACCCCCACCCCCAGCAGTCAGGGGCACCTGCCAGTAGTCCCCCACTCATGTCCCCCTGCACCCCCACCCCCAGCAGTCAGGGGCACCAGCCAGCAGACCCCCACTCATGTCCCTTTGCACCCCCACCCCCCAGCAGTCAGGGGCACCTGCCAGCAGGCCCCCACTCATGTCCCTTTGCAGCCCACCCCCCAGCAGTCAGGGGCTCGGGGGCCCCTGGCAGCAGGCCCCCACTCATGTCCCACTCATGTCCCCCTGCACCCCCACCCCCCAGCAGTGCAGGGCCCCTGCCAGCAGGCCCCCACTCATGTCCCACTCATGTCCCCCTGCACCCCCACCCCCCAGCAGTCAGGGGCATCTGCCAGCAGGGCCCCACTCATGTCCCACTCATGTCCCCCTGCACCCCCACCCCCAGCAGTCAGGGGCACCTGCCAGCAGGCCTCCACTCATGTCCCACTCATGTCACCCTGCACCCCCACCCCCCAGCAGTCAGGGGCACCTGCCAGCAGGCCCCCACTCATGTCCCCCAGCACCCCCACCCCCCAGCAGTCAGGGGCACCTGCCAGCAGGCCCCCACTCATGTCCCCCAGCACCCCCACCCCAGCAGTCAGGGGCACCTGCCAGCAGGCCCCCACTCATGTCCCTTTGCACCCCCACCCTCCAGCAGTCAGGGGCCCCTGGCAGCAGACCCCCACTCATGTCCCACTCATGCCCCCCTGCACCCCCACCCCCCAGCAGTCAGGGGCACCTGCCAGCAGGCCCCCACTCATGTCCCACTCATGTCCCCCTGCACCCCCACCCCCCAGCAGTCAGGGGCACCTGCCAGCAGGCCCCCACTCATGACCCCCAGCACCCCCACCCCCCAGCAGTCAGGGGCACCTGCCAGCAGGCCCCCACTCATGTCCCCCTGCACCCCCACCCCCCAGCAGTCAGGGGCACCTGCCAGCAGGCCCCCACTCATGACCCCCAGCACCCCCACCCCCCAGCAGTCAGGGGCACCTGCCAGCAGGCCCCCACTCATGTCCCCCTGCACCCCGACCCCACAGCAGTCAGGGGCACCTGCCAGCAGGCCCCCACTCATGTCCCTCTGCACCCCCACACACCAGCAGTCAGGGGCCCCTGGCAGCAGGCCCCCACTCATGTCCCCCTGCACACCCACCCCCCAGCTGTCAGGGGCACCTGCCAGCAGGCCCCCACTCATGTCCCACTCATGTCCTCCTGCACCCCCACCCCCAGCAGTCAGGGGCACCTGCCAGCAGGCCCCCACTCATGACCCCCAGCACCCCCACCCCCAGCAGTCAGGGGCACCTGCCAGTAGTCCCCCACTCATGTCCCCCTGCACCCCACCCCCCAGCAGTCAGGGGCACCAGCCAGCAGACCCCCACTCATGTCCCTTTGCACCCCCACCCCCCAGCAGTCAGGGGCACCTGCCAGCAGGCCCCCACTCATGTCCCTTTGCAGCCCACCCCCCAGCAGTCAGGGGCTCAGGGGCCCCTGGCAGCAGGCCCCCACTCATGTCCCACTCATGTCCCCCTGCACCCCCACCCCCCAGCAGTGCAGGGCCCCTGCCAGCAGGCCCCCACTCATGTCCCACTCATGTCCCACTGCACCCCCACCCCCCAACAGTCAGGGGCATCTGCCAGCAGGGCCCCACTCATGTCCCACTCATGTCCCCCTGCACCCCCACCCCCAGCAGTCAGGGGAACCTGCCAGCAGGCCTCCACTCATGTCCCACTCATGTCACCCTGCACCCCCACCCCCCAGCAGTCAGGGGCACCTGCCAGCAGGCCCCCACTCATGTCCCCCAGCACCCCCACCCCCCAGCAGTCAGGGGCACCTGCCAGCAGGCCCCCACTCATGTCCCCCAGCACCCCCACCCCCAGCAGTCAGGGGCACCTGCCAGCAGGCCCCCACTCATGTCCCTTTGCACCCCCACCCTCCAGCAGTCAGGGGCCCCTGGCAGCAGGCCCCCACTCATGTCCCACTCATGCCCCCCTGCACCCCCACCCCCCAGCAGTCAGGGGCACCTGCCAGCAGGCCCCCACTCATGTCCCACTCATGTCCCCCTGCACCCCCACCCCCCAGCAGTCAGGGGCACCTGCCAGCAGGCCCCCACTCATGACCCCCAGCACCCCCACCCCCCAGCAGTCAGGGGCACCTGCCAGCAGGCCCCCACTCATGTCCCCCTGCACCCGCACCCCCCAGCAGTCAGGGGCACCTGCCAGCAGGCCCCCACTCATGACCCCCAGCACCCCCACCCCCCAGCAGTCAGGGGCACCTGCCAGCAGGCCCCCACTCATGTCCCCCTGCACCCCCACCCCCCAGCAGTCAGGGGCACCTGCCAGCAGGCCCCCACTCATGTCCCTTTGCACCCACACCCCCCAGCAGTCAGGGGCCCCTGGCAGCAGGCCCCCACTCATGTCCCACTCATGTCCCCCTGCACCCCCACCCCCAGCAGTCAGGGGCACCTGCCAGCAGGGCCCCACTCATGTCCCACTCATGTCCTCCTGCACCCCCACCCCCAGCAGTCAGGGGCACCTGCCAGCAGGCCCCCACTCATGACCCCCAGCACCCCCACCCCCCAGCAGTCAGGGGCACCTGCCAGCAGGCCCCCACTCATGTCCCCCTGCACCCCCACCCCCCAGCAGTCAGGGACACCTGCCAGCAGGCCCCCACTCATGACCCCCAGCACCCCCACCCCCCAGCAGACAGGGCCACCTGCCAGCAGGCCCCCACTCATGTCCCCCTGCACCCCCACCCCCCAGCAGTCAGGGGCACCTGCCAGCAGGCCCCCACTCATGTCCCTTTGCACCCACACCCCCCAGCAGTCAGGGGCCCCTGGCAGCAGGCCCCCACTCATGTCCCACTCATGTCCCCCTGCACCCGCACCCCCCAGCAGTGCAGGGCCCCTGCCAGCAGGCCCCCACTCATGTCCCACTCATGTCCCCCTGCACCCCCACCCCCCCAGCAGTCAGGGGCACCTGCCAGCAGGCCCCCACTCATGTCCCACTCATGTCCCCCTGCTCCCCTACCCCCCAGCAGTCAGGGGCACCTGCCAGCAGGCCCCCACTCATGGTCCCCAGCACCCCAACCCCCCAGCAGTCAGGGGCACCTGCCAGCAGGCCCCCACTCATGTCCCTTTGCACCCCCACCCTCCAGCAGTCAGGGGCCCCTGGCAGCAGACCCCCACTCATGTCCCACTCATGCCCCCCTGCACCCCCACCCCCCAGCAGTCAGGGGCACCTGCCAGCAGGCCCCCACTCATGTCCCACTCATGTCCCCCTGCACCCCCACCCCCCAGCAGTCAGGGGCACCTGCCAGCAGGCCCCCACTCATGACCCCCAGCACCCCCACCCCCCAGCAGTCAGGGGCACCTGCCAGCAGGCCCCCACTCATGTCCCCCTGCACCCCCACCCCCCAGCAGTCAGGGGCACCTGCCAGCAGGCCCCCACTCATGACCCCCAGCACCCCCACCCCCCAGCAGTCAGGGGCACCTGCCAGCAGGCCCCCACTCATGACCCCCAGCACCCCCACCCCCCAGCAGTCAGGGGCACCTGCCAGCAGGCCCCCACTCATGTCCCCCTGCACCCCCACCCCCCAGCAGTCAGGGGCACCTGCCAGCAGGCCCCCACTCATGTCCCCCTGCACCCCGACCCCACAGCAGTCAGGGGCACCTGCCAGCAGGCCCCCACTCATGTCCCTCTGCACCCCCACACACCAGCAGTCAGGGGCCCCTGGCAGCAGGCCCCCACTCATGTCCCCCTGCACACCCACCCCCCAGCTGTCAGGGGCACCTGCCAGCAGGCCCCCACTCATGTCCCACTCATGTCCTCCTGCACCCCCACCCCCAGCAGTCAGGGGCACCTGCCAGCAGGCCCCCACTCATGACCCCCAGCACCCCCACCCCCAGCAGTCAGGGGCACCTGCCAGTAGTCCCCCACTCATGTCCCCCTGCACCCCACCCCCCAGCAGTCAGGGGCACCAGCCAGCAGACCCCCACTCATGTCCCTTTGCACCCCCACCCCCCAGCAGTCAGGGGCACCTGCCAGCAGGCCCCCACTCATGTCCCTTTGCAGCCCACCCCCCAGCAGTCAGGGGCTCAGGGGCCCCTGGCAGCAGGCCCCCACTCATGTCCCACTCATGTCCCCCTGCACCCCCACCCCCCAGCAGTGCAGGGCCCCTGCCAGCAGGCCCCCACTCATGTCCCACTCATGTCCCACTGCACCCCCACCCCCCAACAGTCAGGGGCATCTGCCAGCAGGGCCCCACTCATGTCCCACTCATGTCCCCCTGCACCCCCACCCCCAGCAGTCAGGGGAACCTGCCAGCAGGCCTCCACTCATGTCCCACTCATGTCACCCTGCACCCCCACCCCCCAGCAGTCAGGGGCACCTGCCAGCAGGCCCCCACTCATGTCCCCCAGCACCCCCACCCCCCAGCAGTCAGGGGCACCTGCCAGCAGGCCCCCACTCATGTCCCCCAGCACCCCCACCCCCAGCAGTCAGGGGCACCTGCCAGCAGGCCCCCACTCATGTCCCTTTGCACCCCCACCCTCCAGCAGTCAGGGGCCCCTGGCAGCAGGCCCCCACTCATGTCCCACTCATGCCCCCCTGCACCCCCACCCCCCAGCAGTCAGGGGCACCTGCCAGCAGGCCCCCACTCATGTCCCACTCATGTCCCCCTGCACCCCCACCCCCCAGCAGTCAGGGGCACCTGCCAGCAGGCCCCCACTCATGACCCCCAGCACCCCCACCCCCCAGCAGTCAGGGGCACCTGCCAGCAGGCCCCCACTCATGTCCCCCTGCACCCGCACCCCCCAGCAGTCAGGGGCACCTGCCAGCAGGCCCCCACTCATGACCCCCAGCACCCCCACCCCCCAGCAGTCAGGGGCACCTGCCAGCAGGCCCCCACTCATGTCCCCCTGCACCCCCACCCCCCAGCAGTCAGGGGCACCTGCCAGCAGGCCCCCACTCATGTCCCTTTGCACCCACACCCCCCAGCAGTCAGGGGCCCCTGGCAGCAGGCCCCCACTCATGTCCCACTCATGTCCCCCTGCACCCCCACCCCCAGCAGTCAGGGGCATCTGCCAGCAGGGCCCCACTCATGTCCCACTCATGTCCTCCTGCACCCCCACCCCCAGCAGTCAGGGGCACCTGCCAGCAGGCCTCCACTCATGTCCCACTCATGTCACCCTGCACCCCCACCCCCCAGCAGTCAGGGGCACTTGCCAGCAGGCCCCCACTCATGTCCCCCAGCACCCCACCCCCCAGCAGTCAGGGGCACCTGCCAGCAGGCCCCCACTCATGTCCCCAAGCACCCCCACCCCCAGCAGTCAGGGGCACCTGCCAGCAGGCCCCCACTCATGTCCCTTTGCACCCCCACCCTCCAGCAGTCAGGGGCCCCTGGCAGCAGGCCCCCACTCATGTCCCACTCATGCCCCCCTGCACCCCCACCCCCCAGCAGTCAGGGGCACCTGCCAGCAGGCCCCCACTCATGTCCCACTCATGTCCCCCTGCACCCCCACCCCCCAGCAGTCAGGGGCACCTGCCAGCAGGCCCCCACTCATGACCCCCAGCACCCCCACCCCCCAGCAGTCAGGGGCACCTGCCAGCAGGCCCCCACTCATGTCCCCCTGCACCCCCACCCCCCAGCAGTCAGGGACACCTGCCAGCAGGCCCCCACTCATGACCCCCAGCACCCCCACCCCCCAGCAGACAGGGCCACCTGCCAGCAGGCCCCCACTCATGTCCCCCTGCACCCCCACCCCCCAGCAGTCAGGGGCACCTGCCAGCAGGCCCCCACTCATGTCCCTTTGCACCCACACCCCCCAGCAGTCAGGGGCCCCTGGCAGCAGGCCCCCACTCATGTCCCACTCATGTCCCCCTGCACCCGCACCCCCCAGCAGTGCAGGGCCCCTGCCAGCAGGCCCCCACTCATGTCCCACTCATGTCCCCCTGCACCCCCACCCCCCCAGCAGTCAGGGGCACCTGCCAGCAGGCCCCCACTCATGTCCCACTCATGTCCCCCTGCTCCCCTACCCCCCAGCAGTCAGGGGCACCTGCCAGCAGGCCCCCACTCATGGTCCCCAGCACCCCAACCCCCCAGCAGTCAGGGGCACCTGCCAGCAGGCCCCCACTCATGTCCCCCTGCACCCCCACCCCCCAGCAGTCAGGGGCACCTGCCAGCAGGCCCCCACTCATGTCCCACTTATGTCCCCCTGTACCCCCACCCCCAGCAGTCAGGGGCACCTGTCAGCAGGCCCCCACTCATGTCCCCCTGCACCCCCACCCCCAGCAGTCAGGGGCACCTGGCAGCAGGCCCCCACTCATGTCCCACTCATGCCCCCCTGCACCCCCACCCCCCAGCATTGCATGGCCCCTGCCAGCAGGCCCCCACTCATGTCCCACTCATGTCCCCCTGCACCCCCACCCCCCAACAGTCAGGGGCACCTGCCAGCAGGCCCCCACTCATGTCCCCCTGCACCCCCACCCGCCAGCAGTCAGGGGCCCCTGGCAGCAGGCCCCCACTCATGTCCCCTTGCACCCCCACCCCCCAGCAGTCAGGGGCACCTGCCAGCAGGCCCGCACTCATGTCCTTTTGCACCCCCACCCCCCGGCAGTCAGGGGCCCTTGGCAGCAGGCCCCCACTCATGTCCCACTCATGTCCCCCTGCACCCCCACCCCCCAGCAGTGCATGGCCCCTTCCAGCAGGCCCCCACTCATGTCCCACTCATGTCCCCCTGCACCCCAACCCCCCAGCAGTCAGGGGCACCTGACAGCAGGCCCCCACTCATGTCCCCCTCATATCCCCCTGCACCCCCACCCGCCAGCAGTCAGGGGCCCCTGGCAGCAGGCCCCCACTCATGTCCCCTTGCACCCCCACCCCCCAGCAGTCAGGGGCACCTGCCAGCAGGCCCTCACTCATGTCCCCCAGCACCCCCACCCCCCAGCGGTCAGGGGCACCTGGCAGCAGGCCCCCACTCATGTCCCACTCATGTCCCCCTGCACCCCCACCCCCCAGCAGTCAGGGGCCCCTGCCAGCAGGCCCCCACTCATGTCCCCCAGCACCCCCACCCCCCAGCAGTAAAATGGCGATTCCATGACACAAATCAAAAGTCACCTATGTACATCAACACATGTCCGCCACACGAAGGCAGGCGGTAGCGTCCCTGCGCATTAAAAAAATGTGCGCTATCAAAAAGCACGTATATACAGCTCTGATGAATTTCCCATACTGTGGCCCTCCAGGACAAATGACGTGCAAAGGGGTACGCGACAAACACGGACACCCACTGTGTCAACAATAGCGTGTATTTCGTGGGTGTGCGGGAAGTTTCACACGCGATTGTGCCTGGGCGAGCGGGGTACGTGTACTTCAGGGGCTCGCGGGAAGTTGGGCTCGCGGGAAGTTGGGCTTGCGTGAAGTTTTACACGTGATTGGGACTGTGCGAGCGGGGTACGTGTACTTCAGGGGCTCGTGGGAAGTTGGGCTCGCGGGAAGTTGGGCTTGCGTGAAGTTTTACACGTGATTGGGCCTGTGCAAGCGGGGTACGTGTAAATCTGGAGTGGGCGGGGAAGTACAGGAGTCAAATGCGCGGAACGCCCACACGCACGCGCCAAAAAAAGCCCTAATACGGAAACACGTACGCCAGGAGGAAGCAGGCGTACGTGGACCCGCGCAGCCTAAAAGTGCGCGCAAACAACAAGCAAGCTCAGGCGCCAGGATGAAAAAACCGTTCCTGGCAGCAGTGGTCGTGGGATACCGCAAGAGGAGGAGGAGGATAATCAGGCCCAGAATTTTCACACCCAGAACCAGCCTTTTTGGCATGCCTGATGACCTGGTGTATGGGAGGTACAGGTTTCCACCTCACATAATACTCAACCTGGTCAGTGAGTGGGAGGATGACCTCACATCACCCACCCTCTGCTCCCAAGCACTCAGCCTCCTGGAGAAGGTCCTCAATGTACTACACTTTTTGGCCACCGGATCATTTCAGCGGACAAGTGCCATCGTGGGGGGGGGGGTGTCACAGGCCACACAGTCACGCTGCCTACACCAGGTCTTGGCCATCATGACTGCACGCCCATCAGTGCGCAGGCACATATACCTGCCCAGAACACCTGCAGAAAGGCAGGCTGTCGTCCAGGATTTCTACGGGGTGGCACAATTCCCCAAAGTCCTAGGTTCCATTGATTGCACCCATGTGGCCCTACGTCCCCCTGGACATCAGAGCACATCTATAGAAACCGCAAGCACTGGCATTCCATCAATATGCAGGTAGTATGTGATGCCAAGGGAATCATCACCTCAGTATATGCCAACTATCCAGGGTCCACCCACGACAGTTTCATTTACAGAATGTCAACCCTAAACCGGGACCCAGAAGCTGGGCGGCATGGCGATACATGGCTGCTTGGTGAGTATAAATGCCAAAGCACATGCATGCATGCCAGATACTGAGCACCCACATGATGACGCCAATTCGGAACCCCACCATGCCACCCGAGGTAAGATACAACACAGCCCATATTGCAACCCGGGGCATAGTGGAGCGCACATTCGGAGTGCTCAAGTCACGCTTTCGCTCCCTTGACCGTTCTGGTGGGCAGCTGTTATACGCTCCCCCAGTAGTGTGCAGGATCATAGTGGCAGCATGTGTCCTGCACAACGTTGCAACACGCCCAGGCCTGCCGGTGGACATGGTGGTGCCCCCACATCCCCAACCACATGCACGCCCGCTGCGCATGGGAGGGGAAAGGGCACGGGGTGAGGCAGCCCAAACACAGCTGGTGGCTAATTACTTCACTTAGAATCACACCCCTGTGGAGTGCACACAGCCCTGCCACATACCAGCTGACAATCAATGATGATGACATGAGGGACAGTCAACTGTCACAACCATACCATCCTGAGATTGGTCACCTGGAAGTGTCACAATGTGTGCATCTCTACCTACAAAAACACCACTAATGCTGTGTCATCAAAAGACACATATGCTGCTAAATGCATGACCCCCTTGCAAAATACAACATGAGAACAGTGCCATGTCACCCAACCCCTCCCCAGCACCGCCACCCAACACACCATGGCATGTCATGCTATGTGAGAGCAAACAAAGCAATCCCAAAAACCTGACACAAGTGTCACAAAGTACAGTGTCCCTAATGGAAACTGGCCACACACAATATGCTCCTAGTAATGTTGAACTAACAACACACATGACCAAATACTTACCAACTAAACAATGCATCTAGACAAGTTCAAACATTTCTAAAACATGACAGTACTAAGTTAAAGTAGTCGTAGTCATACAAACTGAATATGCCACCACATCGCCCCCTTCAAACTGTAGTCTTGCAGCCTTCAAAACTGGTCTGTGTACTGCACACAACATGAACTCCATCTCCAAAGTAGACGGCCTTGTGAAGACATGAGGAATGAACCTGCAAATTCAGAGGGAGACATGGAAGCAAAATCATACATTAATACACCATGCAGTGTACAATACAACAACAATATACACAAGGAATGTCTACACAGTATTGACTACAGACTGCCCACACAGCTCATGGGAGCCCAACGCCACTGTGCACATCACTGTCACTTGGTCACACCCTTTGCAAGCCCATGGAAACGGGAAGTTGGAGGGGTGTGTGTCTTATGAACTCAAGCATCTAACCCAAACTCAGGACAAGCCTGCATGTGCCCAGCCGGAATACAGTGGATGCCCACGGGAGTCACACAAGGCAACACACTGTCAAATTATTTTTAACAAAAATCAAAATTCAAAAATCAAAAATCAAAAATCAAAAATGGCCATGGGGGAGCCGGGGGGGTGGCCCCCCAGGATGTCCAAGGACAGGGTGCGCACCAACAGCCACCTGTGTGGATGTTGGGAAAAAAAACACCTCCATGGGCTCATGGCCTGCACAGCTATACCAATGTGGGAGAATTTCTGCCGTCGCTCTCATGACCCTCTGCTGCTGCATCAGGAGATGGTGGTGCTATGGGAGGCAGCCCACGCAAACCCTGGTATGGTCCTCCATGGCAGCAAGCATGCAGGTGTGGAAGGTCTCGTTCTGGAAGATTATAGTGAGGAGATCCCCATGCAACACCTGAAGCGATGCCCGGATCTCCTCCCGAGTTGCCCGCATCTCAGCTGAGAGCGTACTTGTGAGGTGCTCCAGCCGCTGTTCTGCCCTAAAATTAGCGGAAGTCTCAAGCTCAAGAAGAGTCTGCCTGAGGTTATGGAGTTCTTCCCTCAGGGCTTCCCTGTGGGCCTGGGACTCTATTGAGATGGATTGGCGCAGTCTCCAGTGCCGCCCGTCAGTCCCTGATGGACGCCAACATGTCTTCCCTGTGTGATTGCCAAATGGAGTCTGTTGCCTGCTGTAGTTGCTACATCTGCCTTTTAGGGGGGATAATGGAAGTGGCCGCCCTCTCCATTGCCTGAGCCATCATTTCAACTGATGCTGACTGTTGGGTTGCCATAGCGTACATGGAGTTCTCCCATACGCTATTGCCTGGTGGCGTACGGCCACCGTGTCGACGGGCACCACACCTGTTTGGGGCAAGGCGATGTGCACCTTGCTGTGCTGGCACCGCCTGAGGCTGCAGGACTGCATTCCCCCTCTGATCTGCTGGCTCAGGAACAGGATCAGATGCTGTGGAGTGTGACCCTGCATCCGTAACCGCCAAAGGCACCTCTACCAACACTGATATCCCCATAGAGGGATGGATGCTAGTGGGTTGGCCAGAACAGAATACCTGCCAGAAACACTTACCTGTGACGGCACATAGGTCTCATCATGCGAATCAGCACCTTAACAGAGGTCTGGGGAGGTGCACCCAGAGACACCCCTGGAAAGTATGGTCTGCAGGAGGATTGGGTTCTCACCCACCACCACACCACGTCCCCTGCTGGTGCCGGTCTTGCCTGGGATTCCTCCTGGGTCTGCACCATCTCCTGAATCTCAACAGCATCAAGTGTGTCATCCCCTGCGAAAACCTGAAAGAGAAAAAATGGAAACAGGCATTAGCACCATAGCACACAAATAGGCCTGTCAAGCTACAGAACGAGTACATGATTCACACATGTCCCACATGACTATAACCCTCCCATGCCTGCACTGTCACTGAGTAGTAAGGGGGAGGCAAATGACAGACACTGATGACACCAATATGCGAGAGCAACATATTTGCTGCATGATGGGTAGCACTGCCATCACACATTGGCCTGTGAGTGGCATGTCCATGTTAGGGAGAATTCTCTGTTTAGGCTGAATTTCCTAACCTAGTGAGTCCCCCAGCAGCTTTGCTGGATTTCGGGAGTTTGTTTTTTTCCATCCTGCCAAGAGTGAGACTCTTTTCCTCCCACTCTTGGACATGTATGTGTGGAATTCCTTCAAATGTCAATGTGTTCTATGGGCTATGGGGTCTTTTACTCCATAGATTCTCATATGTTTTTCTATGTGTGTTACACTGCATCCTACGTGCCGTAACACTGGGGCGTCCTAGCGGACCTCCCACCATAGACTCCATACCCGGGGACTGACTACTGTCTCCCCGGGCATGTAAAGTCACCATTGGCTTTACTAGACCTAAATTTACTAACAGGACTAGTACAAACCATTTTATTGTGGACGTACTAGTAGGGGTAATTCGATTACTCCTGGATCTGTTACTCGAGGGGGCACTGTCCCGTCCCCCCTCGTCGAGTTTTGGCTGGTGGCAGTGGAAACTACTTGTTATGTTCAACCCCGGACATAACCCTATGGGATTCGTCCCATTGTTGGAGATTGATACTTTTTCTCGTTAATCTCTAACATACCACCGATTTACATATCTTAAATAGGTTTATCGGATGGTATTTTCTGCCAGAACTCGGTTTGTAAAATGGCGTCCGTGTTCATCTCTGTGACTCCTAAACCAAAGGTTGAGCCCTTTGTTCCACTTTTGGCGGGCTCTGTACAGAGACCCTCCAAAGTGGTGCCATTCTGTCTGGGTTACCACAGGGGTGTGGAAGGGGGTTTAGGCACCCTGGACCGAGTTGCCTTGCCAACTCCAGTCGAACTCTGGAGTGATTGGCCCAAGTGGTGAGCCTTCCCGCTCACCACTTAGCATGTGTTGATTGACAGCTAGGCTGAATGAATGGGGGTTTTCTGCATAAAAGCAGGGCTTTTGGGACTGGATCTTCAGAAGTCGCCACAGGACCTAAGAATCCGACGAGGGTAACGCTGAGCCGACCTGCATGACGACACCTCCGGTGGAGCCCTGCGGATCCGACTCACCACTTCCCGACGACAGAGGAGATCTCCCTGCCGGAGAGTCTCTTCCCCTGACTGGTGGGAACAACCAGTCCCATTTGCTTTTTATTCGCCTCAGGACGCAGTGGTCGAATTGCCCGTGCAGCGCACCCTGGCAACCGGATAGCCACTACCCCTGTACCGTGACCAAAAGTTGGTGCCTTGTGACGGAGCACTCCGCGGCTGGTCTCTTCCCTGGTGGTGCACCGGACTTCACTTTCTTCGACGACGAGAACCTCTCTACTCTTGGCAAAGACCCGACGTGCATACACCACCAGGAACAACTGCCCCCGCCGGACCTGCCCTCCACAACAAGGTACCGTGTCCGCCTGGCTTCCCTATCGTTCGGTTCGAGTGAGGTGTCTTAATCCTCTCCGTTCCGTTGGGTCGCCTCCAAGCTTTTCTCATCCATTGTCCTGAACTGGTTCAATCTGCCGATAACAATTTGCTATAAATACTTGAATGCATCTCCACTAGAGACTTTTTGGGACATCGCGCCTTGCCTCTCTCCGAGTGGGCCTGGCCTCTGAACTTTATGATCTATTGTGATTCTTGCCTTCCTGCCTTGCATTTTATCCGCGTAGGATTGAACTGTGTTGATTTCATAACCTGCCTATCTTTTTCTCTCCCGTCCTAACAAATATTAGAGTGTCATCTGGGTTGAGGTATACACCTTTGTCTGAAAATAAGTGGTACCGGTAGAACCTAGACTTGTCGAAATATTGCTAGGGGGATTGATCGTTTCTTCTTCGTAGAGTAATTGTGTTTGATTTGTTTGCCGTGACTTGCCATAGTGTTTTTCATAGATGTTTCGTTATAAATAAATACCTTAATATCTTTACACTAAGCCTCGTTGCGTGTTTTACTTGTCTTGCTGTAAAGAATTGTCCTATCTTGTATACTCCACATACTGCTCAACTCTTCTTGAGGGAAGTCTGACTGCTCAGCCACAGCTACCAAGTGAATCTGTGTGGTACAGACTGCTACCAAGTGGGTTCACCGCCCAACACCTGTAGTCCTAAATCTTTTGCAGTGGTCCCAGAGGGAACTGCACAGGTTTCCGCCTAACACTGGTGTACAGCGGTGGGATTTGTATCGAGTATACAGTTTAGAGTGCTTTTCGACACAATAGGATAACTAACCACAAAACTTTGCACAAAAAGCAACTTTCAAAAAAACATGTCTACGATGGAAACTTACAGCCAAGTGTCTTTGTCAGGTAAAAATACTGAGAGTTTGCGAGCTCTCTGTAGGCAAGAGAATCTTTCTGTAAGAGGCAAGAAGTTAGAACTAATAGAGAGATTGCTGGCGAACAAAAGTCTGGGTACTGGTTCAGAGGAAACAATCTCTCCAGCAAATGTAGATGACAGTGATGGTGTTGATCTGAATCATAATTCTGATGATAGCGATGAAGAGGCTGACGAGGACAGCGAGGCTAACGGAACTGTCTCCCCTGCTCCTCTACCTGCCTTACCAGCTGTGCCTACGGGGCCCATGCCAGGTCCCACAAGTAACCCTGCTTATTTTGAACTTGAAAAAATGAAGCTCCAACTAGAATACAAACGGTTCTTGGCTCAATCCGAACGAAACCAAGAGCTCGAGTTCAGACGGATGAATGCCCAGACTGAGCAGAAGCAAGCTGAGTTAAGACTCAGAGAAATAGAACTTAATCACGAGTTAGAGATGAAAAAGTTGTCTATGGAAAATGCTTCTCTCTCCTCTGGTTCCTCTAGGAGCTCCAGTCCCAAAAGGCCCCGGATGCCGAAGGAATTAGTGGGTATGTATGAACCAAGATTGGATGTGTTGGATTGGTTGAAACTGTTTGAATACAATCATGGGCCCCAGGACATCACTGGGAATGCTTTACTTCCCTGGTTGTTCTCTAGGCTCCCCCCTGTTGCGACTGATGTGGTAATGGAGTTGGGGGAGGCGGATAAGACGGATTACGAAAGTGTGAAACTAGCTTTAATAGCTAGATTCGCGAAGACCCCTTCCCAGTATCTTAAGAGGTTTAGAACCCTCAAAAAGCATGATGGTACCCCTTGGGCTACCTGGGTGAGTGAAGGGTTGAAAAACTTAGAGGGATGGATTAAGGGTTACAAAGTGAACACTTATGAGGGTATGAGAAATCTTTTTATGTTGGAGTCTATTTATGATGCCTGTTCTCCTGAGCTCCGACAGCACTTGGCTGATTCGAAGGAATTGGATTCCAGGGAGCTAGCTAAGGCTGCTGACTTGTGGGTTGCCAACAGGGCTACTCATAAGGATTCTGGGGCAACTCAGAAAAAGGATGAGGGAAAACAGCCTAAAAAAGACTCAAAAGAGAATTCTAATAACTCACATTCCAAAGAGGGCCCCAAACAAAACCAGAAGGGTAAGCCACAAGGAAAACCATAGCAGAATAGTGTGTCTTCTGGTGCCAAACTGGAAGGAGGTCAGAACAAGCCACCATTCCAGAAAGCATTCGGAAAATGCTTTGTTGGTGGCTCGACTGACCACGTGAAAGGAGATCCCAGATGTAAGGGTAAACCTTCAGGGGTCCAGCTTGTCTCCTTAGCCTTCGCTCCAGAGGATGAAGTCCAAATGGCAATTGGAAACTTTCTACTGCTAGCTGACGAACCCATTGGAGTCTCAGCCAGCGTTTCTTTAGTATCTCTGGGGTTGTGGGAACAACATAATTTAGATGTCTATAATTCTATCCCCGATAATACTAAAGAGTATTATAAGGACAGTGTCCAGGTGAATGGTCAGGAGACTCCTGCCATTAGGGACACTGGGGCCAGCATAACTGTGGTGGATAAATCGTTTTTTCAGGCTGAGGATGTTGCTAAGGCACCCAAACGCCTCACCAAGTTAGCTGGAGGGCCTGTGCAGATGCTTCCCCAATTACCAGTTCTCATCCAGTGTAATGACATGACTGTGAAGATACCTGTCAGCATACAGAGTGAGGTACCAGGACGCGTACTGTTGGGTAACGATTTGAAAACTCTCGGAGTTGTATCGCATACTCCCAGACCTCCTAGTAAACGGTTACAGGAGCTAACCAGACCTGCAAGAGAGAGGACCATGTGCGGTACTCTCGGGGAGATGATGAAGAAAGAAATCACTCCTGCTCCACTGGAATTGTCGGCCGCTGTCTCCAAGACATCAGAAGCAAAAGGGAAACCTAAGGCTTCTATCCCGAAACCAGCAGCCAGCATTCCAGTGCAGCCAACACGGACTTCCCCACGGTTGTCCAAAGTTACACCCGTAACTCCACCTCCAGCCGAGGCTGAAAGGGAGGTACAACCCTGTGTGGTAGAATTAGACTCTGAGGAAGAGCTAATGGAAGGCCAGGAACTCATTGGAGATCTGGATCCTGTTGACCATCCTGAGCTGCAGTCTTTACTGGCAGAAGGTGGACCCAGCAGGGCAGACTTCAGTAAGGGACAGAGAGAATGTCCAACTCTGGAAGGTCTTCACCACCAGGCAGAAGCTCAGGCTGAAGGGCAAGAGCCTGGGAAATACAGGTTGCACTGGGAAGATGGCCTCTTCTACAGTGAACCGACCGAGTCTGCACCTGGAGACTACAAACGACTTGTAGTACCCCAAGAGAACAGACCACAGTCCTTGCAGTTAGCCCACGAGATTCCTTTGGCTGGTGACTTGAGTTTCAAGAAGACTAAGGAAAGGCTCTCTCTCTATTTCTATTAGCCAAAGATGGGGGCCGAAGTAGAAAAACACTGCAGGAGCTGCCACACCTGCCAGATCTCTGGTAAGGTTGGCTCCAAGAATGTGGCACCTTTAGTGCCTCTCCCAGTTGTGGGAGTCCCATTTGAGAGAGTAGGGATTGACATTGTTGGTCCCCTTGATCCTCCAACCTCCTCAGGCAACAGGTTTATACTTGTTGTAGTAGACCATGCTACTAGGTATCCTGAGGCAATTCCTATGAGGACTGTTACAGCCCCGGCTGTGGCTAAGGCCCTCCTTGGTATTTTTACTAGGGTCGGGTTTCCTAAGGAAGTAATCTCTGACAGGGGGTCAAACATTATGTCCCACTACATGAAAGCCATGTGGAAAACCTGTGGAGTTACTTACAAGTTCTCAACAGCTTACCACCCACAAACCAATGGGTTGGTAGAACGGTTCAACTGAACCATGAAGAGCATGATAGGTGCTTTAGAGGAACCCCTTAAGCGTAAGTGGGACCTTCTACTGCCATGCCTTCTCTTTGCTTATAGAGAAGTCCCTCAGGAGGGAGTAGGTTACTCTCCCTTCAAACTACTCTATGGTCATCCCGTCAGAGGTCCATTGGCCCTGATTAAGGAGGGGTTGGAGAGTGCTCCTTCCCCCAAGCCAGTACATGATGACGGAAGCAAACGATAACTTGAAAGCTGGACAAGCATTGGTCAAGCACTGGCACGATCAAAAGGCTAACATGGTTGAGTTCGCTCAAGACCAGCTCGTTCTCGTTATGATCCCAACAAGGCAGAGGGCCTTGCAAGATAAGTGGATGGGACCCTTCCGAGTAGTGGGTAAACTCCGAGAGGCTAACTATGTGGTGGACTTGGGCAATCCCAAGGAGACTCTGACAGTCGTTCACACCAACCGACTTAAAGCGTATGTCTCGCGACCTGATGTAGGAGCGTTGCTTCTAGCGTCATCCGAGGAAGAAGAAGAGAGTGAAGCTCTTCCGGATCTCCTCAGAGGCTTACCTTTAGATGAAAAAATTGAAGGAGTGAATCTCTCCTCCAATCTGACACCCGAGCAACAAGAAGAGTGCAAATCTATGTTGAATCAGTTTGCCTCTCTGTTCTCGCTTTCACCAGGCTTGACCCCTTGGGGCCAGCACGACATACTCACTGGTGACTGTCTGCCAGTCAAAAGCAGAGGATACCGCATGTCAGAAAACGTACTAACCCACATCAAAGGTGAGGTCAGCAAGATGCTTGAACTCGGGGTAATAGAGCCCTCCACTAGTCCATGATCTAGCCCAGTTGTGTTAGTACCAAAGGCCGGATCTAAAGAACTTAGATTCTGCGTGGATTATAGAGCTCTTAATGCAGTCACCAAGACTGATGCCCACCCTTTGCCAAGAACAGATGAGTTGGTGGATAAACTTGGCGCCGCCAAGTTGTCAGCACATTTGACTTGACGTCAGGCTATTGGCAAATAGCCCTGACAAACCATGCCAAGGAGAAAACTGCATTTTCTACCCCCGTTGGCTTATACCAGTTTAAGGTAATGCCATTCGAACTGAAGAATGCACCTGCTACGTTTCAACGGATGGTAAACCAGGTTCTGAATGGGATGTAGGACTTCTGCATGGCATACTTGGATGACATCGCAGTGTTCAGCAATTCCTGGGAAGAACATGTAACCCACCTGAGAGATGTTTTGCAGGCTCTTGGACGAGCCAATCTGACCATAAAGGCGAGCAAATGCCAAATTGGACAGAGTAAGGTAGTCTATCTTGGGCATGAGGTAGGCGGTGGAGAAATAAGGCCTTTGCTCAGTAAAATTGAAGCTGTGCAAAATTGGACAACACCGACTACTCAAACCCAGGTGAGAGCCTTCCTAGGCCTCACTGGGTATTACAGGAATTTCATAGAGAACTATGGGACCATAGCTTCTCCACTGAATGTCATATCCTCGCCCAAATTTCCTAAAAAGGTTAAATGGAATGAGGAGTGCAATCAGGCTTTTGAAAACCTGAAAAAGGCTCTTTGCCAAGCCCCAGTACTCAGAGCTCCTGATTACCGCCAACACTTCATTGTGCAGACAGATGCTTCAAATGTAGGAATAGGTGCCATACTCAGTCAACTGGATGGGAAAGGTAGGGAGCACCCCGTTTGCTTCATCAGCCGCAAGCAGAAGGATCCTGAAACAAGGTGGGCAACAATCGAAAGAGAGTGCTTTGCTATCGTGTGGGCGCTAAAGAAGTTTAGGCCGTACTTGTATGGTTCTACTTTTGTCATTCAGACTGACCACCAACCCTTGAGATGGTTAATGCAAATGAAAGGGGAAAACCCAAAACTATTGAGATGGTCGATCTGTCTGCAAGTGTTTGATTTCACCATTGAGCACAGGTCAGAATGTCTCCACCAAAATGCTGATGGTCTCTCTAGGATGTATGTCATCGACTAGAGGTATGAGATTCATCCAGGAGTGGATTAAATCCTCCTGTCCCTTAGTCTGGGGGGGGCCAGTGTTAGGGAGATTTCTCTGTTTAGGCTGAATTTCCTAACCTAGTGAGTCCCCCAGCAGCTTTGCTGGATTTCGGGAGTTTGTTTTTTTCCATCCTGCCAAGAGTGAGACTCTTTTTCTCCCACTCTTGGACATGGATGTGTGTAATTCCTTTGAATGTCAATGTGTTCTATGGGCTATGGGGTCTTTTACTCCATAGGTTCTCATATGTTTTTCTATGTGTGTTACACTGCACCCTACGTGCCGTAACACTGGTCGTCCTAGCGGACCTCCACCATAGACTCCATACCCGGGGACTGATTACTGTCTCCCCGGGCATGTAAAGTCACCATTGGCTTTACTAGACCTAAATTTACTAACAGGACTAGTACAAAGCATCTTATTGTGGACGTACTAGTAGGGGTAATTCGATTACTCCTGGACCTGTTACTCGAGGGGGCACTGTCCCGTCCCCCCTCGTTGAGTTTTGGCTGGTGGCAGTGGAAACTACTTGTTATGTTCGACCCCGGACATAACCCTATGGGATTCGCCCCATTGTTGGAGATTGATACTTTTTCTCGTTAATCTCTAACATACCACCGATTTACTTATCTTAAATAGGTTTATCGGATGGTATTTTCTGCCAGAACTCGGTTTGTAAAATGGCGTCCGTGTTCATCTCTGTGACTCCTAAACCAAAGGTTGAGCCCTTTGTTCCACTTTTGGCGGGCTCTGTACAGAGACCCTCCAAAGTGGTGCCATTCTGTCTGGGTTACCACAGGGGTGTGGGAGGGGGTTTAGGCACCCTGGACCGAGTTGCCTTGCCTACTCCGGTCACACTCTGGAGTGATTGGCCCAAGTGGTGAGCCTTCCCGCTCACCACTTAGCATGTGTTGATTGACAGCTAGGCTGAATGAATGGGGGTTTTCTGCATAAAAGCAGGGCTTTTGGGATTGGATCTTCAGAAGTCGCCACAGGACCTAAGAATCCGACGAGGGTAACGCTGAGCCGACCTGCACGATGACACCTCCGGTGGAGCCCTGCGGATCCGACTCACCACTTCCCGACGACAGAGGAGATCTCCCTGCCGGAGAGTCTCTTCCCCTGACTGGTGGGAACAACCAGTCCCCTTTGCTTTTTATTCGCCTCAGGACGCAGTGGTCGAATTGCCCGTGCAGCGCACCCCGTCAACCGGATAGCCACTACCCCTGTACCGCGACCAAAGGGTGGTGCCTTGTGACGGAACACTCCGCGGCTGGTCTCTTCCCTAGTGGTGCACCGGACTTCACTTTCTTCGACGACGAGAACCTCTCTACTCTTGGCAAAGACCCGACGTGCATCCACCACCAGGAACAACTGCCCCCGCCGGAGCTGCCCTCCACAACAAGGTACCGTGTCCGCCTGGCTTCCCTTTCGTTCGGTTCGAGTGAGGTGTCTTAATCCTCTCCGTTCCTTTGGGTCGCCTCCAAGCTTTTCTCATCCATTGTCCTGAACTGGTTCAATCTGTCGATAACAATTTGCTATAAAGACTTGAATGCATCTCCACTAGAGACTTTTTGGGACATCGCACCTTGCCTCTCTCCGAGTGGGCCTGGCTCCTGAACTTTACAATCTATTGTGATTCTTGCCTTCCTGCCTTGCATTTTATCCACTAAAATTGAACTGTGTTGATTTCATAACCTGCCTATCTTTTTCTCTCCCGTCCTAACAAATATTATAGAGTGTCATCTGGGTTGAGGTATACACCTCTGTCTGAAAATAAGTGGTACCGGTAGAACCTAGACTTGTCGAAATATTGCTACGGGGATTGATCGTTTCTTCTTCGTAGAGTAATTGTGTTTGATTTGTTTGCCGTGACTTGCCATGGTGTTTTTCATAGATGTTTCGTTATAAATAAATACCTTAATATCTTTACACTAAGCCTCGTTGCGTGTTTTACTTGTCTTGCTGTGAAGAATTGTCCTATCTTGTATACTCCACATACTGCTCAACTCTTCTTGAGGGAAGTCTGACTGCTCAGCCACAGCTACCAAGTGAATCTGTGTGGTACAGACTGCTACCAAGTGGGTTCACCGCCCAACACCTGTAGTCCTAAATCTTTTGCAGTGGTCCAAGAGGGAACTGCACAGGTTTCCGCCTAACACTGATGTACAACGGTGGGATTTGTATCGAGTATACAGTTTAGAGTGCTTTTCGACACTGTAGGATAACTAACCACAAAACTGCACAAAAAGCAACTTTCAAAAAAACATGTCTACGATGGAAACTTACAGCCAAGAGTCTTTGTCAGGTAAAAATACTGAGAGTTTGCGAGCTCTCTGTAGGCAAGAGAGTCTTTCTGTAAGAGGCAAGAAGTTAGAACTAATAGAGAGATTGCTGGCAAACCAAAGTCTGGGTACTGGCTCAGAGGAACCAATCTCTCCAGCAAATGTAGATTACAGTGATGGTGTTGATCTGAATCATAATTCTGATGATAGCGATGAAGAGGCTGACGAGGACTTCGAGGCTAACGGAACTGTCTCCCCTGCTCCTCTACCTGCCTTACCAGCTGTGCCTACGGGGCCCATACCAGGTCCCACAAGTAACCCTGCTTATTTTGAACTTGAAAAAATGAAGCTCGAACTAGAATACAAACGGTTCTTGGCTCAATCCGAACGAAACCAAGAGCTCGAGTTCAGACGGATGAATGCCCAGGCTGAGCAGAAGCAAGCTGAGTTAAGACTCAGAGAAATAGAACTTAATCACGAGTTAGAGATGAAAAAGTTGTCTATGGAAAATGCTTCTCTCTCCTCTGGTTCCTCTAGGAGCTCCAGTCCCAAAAGGCCCCGGATGCCGAAGGAATTAGTGGGTATGTATGAACCGAGATTGGATGTGTTGGATTGGTTGAAACTGTTTGAATACAATCATGGACTCCAGGACATCACCGGGAATGCTTTACTTCCCTGGTTGTTCTCTAGGCTCCCTCCTGTTGCGACTGATGTGGTAATGGAGTTGGGGGAGGCGGATAAGACGGATTACGAAAGCTTTAATAGCTAGATTCGGGAAGACCCCTTCCCAGTATCTTAAGAGGTTTAGAACCCTCAAAAAGCATGATGGTACCCCTTGGGCTACCTGGGTGAGTGAAGGGTTGAAAAACTTAGAGCGATGGATTAAGGGTTACAAAGTGAACACTTATGAGGGTATGAGAAATCTTTTTATGTTGGAGTCTGTTTATGATGCCTGTTCTCCTGAGCTCCGACAGCACTTGGCTGATTCGAAGGAATTGGATTCCAGGGAGCTAGCTAAGGCTGCTGACTTGTGGGTTGCCAACAGGGCTACTCATAAGGATTCTGGGGCAACTCAGAAAAAGGATGAGGGAAAACAGCCTAAAAAAGACTCAAAGAGAATTCTAATAACTCACATTCCAAAGAGGGCCCCAAACAAAACCAGAAGGGTAAGCCACAAGGAAAACCACTGCAGAATAGTGTGTCTTCTGGTGCCAAACCGGAAGGAGGTCAGAACAAGCCACCATTCCAGAAAGCATTCGGAAAATGCTTTGTTGGTGGCTCGACTGACCACGTGAAAGGAGATCCCAGATGTAAGGGTAAACCTTCAGGGGTCCAGCTTGTCTCCTTAGCCTTCGCTCCAGAGGAGGAAGTCCAAATGGCAAGTGGAAACTTTCTACTACTAGCTGACGAACCCATTGGAGTCTCAGCCAGCGTTTCTTTAGTATCTCTGGGGTTGTGGGAACAACAGAATTTAGATGTCTATAATTCTATCCCCGATAATATTAAAGAGTATTATAAGGACAGTGTCCAGGTGAATGGTCAGGAGACTCCTGCCATTAGGGACACTGGGGCCAGCATAACTGTGGTGGATAAATCATTTTTTCAGGCTGAGGATGTTGCTAAGGCACCCAAACGCCTCACCAAGTTAGCTGGAGGGCCTGTGCAGATGCTTCCCCAATTACCAGTTCTCATCCAGTGTAACGACATGACTGTGAAGATACCTGTCAGCATACAGAGTGAGGTACCAGGACGCGTACTGTTGGGTAACGATTTGAAAACTCTCGGAGTTGTATCGCATACTCCCAGACCTCCTAGTAAATGGTTACAGGAGCTAACCAGACCTGCAAGAGAGAGGACCATGCGCGGTACTCTCGGGGAGATGATGAAGAAAGAAATCACTCCTGCTCCACTGGAATTGTCGGCCGCTGTCTCCAAGGCATCAGAAGCAAAAGGGAAACCTAAGGCTTCTAACCCGAAACCATCAGCCAGCATTCCAGTGCAGCCAACATGGACTTCCCCACGGTTATCCAAAGTTACACCCGTAACTCCACCTCCAGCCGAGGCTGAGAGGGAGGTACAACCCTGTGTGGTAGAATTAGACTCTGAGGAAGAGCTAATGGAAGGCCAGGAACTCATTGGAGATCTGGATCCTGTTGACCATCCTGAGCTGAAGTCTTTACTGGTAGAAGGTGGACCCAGCAGGGCAGACTTCAGTAAGGGACAGAGAGAATGTCCAACTCTGGAAGGTCTTCGCCACCAGGCAGAAGCTCAGGCTGAAGGGCAAGAGCCTGGGAAATACAGGTTTCACTGGGAAGATGGCCTCTTCTACAGTGAACCGACCGAGTCTGCACCTGGAGACTACAAACGACTTGTATTACCCCAAGAGAACAGACCACAGTTCTTGCAGTTAGCCCACGAGATTCCTTTGGCTGGTCACTTGAGTTTCAAGGAGACTAAGGAAAGGCTCTCTCTCTATTTCTATTGGCCAAAGATGGGGGCCGAAGTAGAAAAACACTGCAGGAGCTGCCACACCTGCCAGATCTCTGGTAAGGTTGGCTCCAAGAATGTGGCACCTTTAGTGCCTCTCCCAGTTGTGGGAGTCCCATTTGAGAGAGTAGGGCTTGACATTGTTGGTCCCCTTGATCCTCCAACCTCCTCAGGCAACAGGTTTATACTTGTTGTAGTAGACCATGCTACTAGGTATCCTGAGGCAATTCCTATGAGGACTGTTACACCCCCGGCTGTGGCTAAGGCCCTCCTTGGTATTTTTACTAGGGTCGGGTTTCGTAAGGAAGTAATCTCTGACAGGGGATCAAACATTATGTCCCACCACATGAAAGCCATGTGGAAAACCTGTGGAGTTACTTACAAGTTCTCAACAGTTTACCACCCACAAACCAATGGGTTGGTAGAACGGTTCAACCGAACCATGAAGAGCATGAAAGGTGCTTTAGAGGAACCCCTTAAGCGTAAGTAGGACCTTCTACTGCCATGCCTTCTCTTTGCTTATAGAGAAGTCCCTCAGGAGGGAGTAGGTTACTCTCCCTTCGAACTACTCTATGGTCATCCCGTCAGAGGTCAATTGGCCCTGATTAAAGAGGGGTTGGAGAGTGCTCCTTCCCCCAAGCAAGTCAGAGTGACTGACTACGTGATAGGTCTCCGGAGGAGAATGTCGCACATGATGAAGGAAGCAAGCGATAACTTGAAAGCTGGACAAGCATTGGTCAAGCACTGGCACGATCAAAAGGCTAACATAGTTGAGTTCGCTCAAGACCAGCTCGTTCTCGTTATGATCCCAACAAGGCAGAGGGCCTTGCAAGATAAGTGGATGGGACCCTTCCGAGTAGTGGGTAAACTCGGAGAGGTTAACTGTCTGGTGGACTTGGGCAATCCCAAGGAGGCTCCGACAGTCTTTCACACCAACCGACTTAAAGCGTATGTCTCGCGACCTGATGTAGGAGCGTTGCTTCTAGCGTCATCCGAGGAAGAAGAAGAGAGTGAAGCTCTTCCGGATCTCCTCAGAGGTTTACCTTTAGATGAAAAAATTGAAGGAGTGAATCTCTCCTCCAATCTGACACCCGAGCAACAAGAAGAGTGCAAATCTATGTTGAATCAGTTTGCCTCTCTGTTCTCGCTTTCACCAGGCTTGACCCCTTGGGACCAGCACGACATACTCACTGGTGACTGTCTGCCAGTCAAAAGCAGAGGATACTGCATGTCAGAAAACGTACGAACCCACATCAAAGGTGAGGTCAGCAAGATGCTTGATCTCGGGGTAATAGAGCCCTCCACTAGTCCATGGTCTAGCACAGTTGTGTTAGTACCAAAGGCTGGATCTAAAGAACTTAGATTCTGCGTGGATTATAGAGCTCTTAATGCAGTCACCAAGACTGATGCCCAACTTTGCCAAGAACAGATGAGTTGGTGGATAAACTTGGCGCCGCCAAGTTCCTCAGCACATTTGACTTGACGTCAGGCTATTGGCAAATAGCCCTGACAAACCATGCCAAGGAGAAAACTGCATTTTCTACCCCCGTTGGCTTATACCAGTTTAAGGTAATGCCTTTCAGACTGAAGAATGCACCTGCTACGTTTCAACGGATGGTAAACCAGGTTCTGAATGGGATGGAGGACTTCTGCATGACGTACTTGGATGACATTGCAGTGTTCAGCAATTCCTGGGAAGAACATGTAACCCACCTGAGAGATGTTTTGCAGGCTCTTGGACGAGCCAATCTGACCATAAAGGCGAGCAAATGCCAAATTGGACAGAGCAAGGTAGTCTATCTTGGGCATGAGGTAGGCGGTGGAGAAATAAGGCCTTTGCTCAGTAAAATTGAAGCTGTGCAAAATTGGACAACACTGACTACTCAAACCCAGGTGAGAGCCTTCCTAGGCCTCACTGGGTATTACAGGAATTTCATAGAGAACTATGGGACCATAGCTTCTCCACTGAATGTCATCTCCTCGCCCAAATTTCCTAAAAAGTTTAAATGGAATGAGGAGTGCAATCAGGCTTTTGAAAACCTGAAAAAGGCTATTTGCCAAGACCCAGTACTCAGAGCTCCTGATTACTGCCAACACTTCATTGTGCAGACAGATGCTTCAAATGTAGGAATAGGTGCCATACTCAGTCAACTGGATGGGAAAGGTAGGGAGCACCCCGTTTGCTTCATCAGCCGCAAGCTGAAGGATCCTGAAACAAGGTGGGCAACAATCGAAAGAGAGTGCTTTGCTATCGTGTGGGCGCTGAAGAAGTTTAGGCCGTACTTGTATGGTTCTACTTTTGTCATTCAGACTGACCACACACCCTTGAGATGGTTAATGCAAATGAAAGGGGAAAACCCAAAACTATTCAGATGGTCGATCTGCCTGCAAGGGTTTGATTTCACCATTGAGCACAGGTCAGGATGTCACCACCAAAATGCTGATGGTCTCTCTAGGATGTATGTCATCGACTAGAGGTATGAGATTCATCCAGGAGTGGATTAAATCCTCCTGTCCCTTAGTCTGGGGGGGCGAGTGTTAGGGAGAATTCTCTGTTTAGGCTGAATTTCCTAACCTAGTGAGTCCCCCAGCAGCTTTGCCGGATTTCGGGAGTTTGTTTTTTTCCATCCTGCCAAGAGTGAGACTCTTTTTCTCCCACTCTTGGACATGGATGTGTGTAATTCCTTTGAATGTCAATGTGTTCTATGGGCTATGGGGTCTTTTACTCCATAGGTTCTCATATGTTTTTCTATGTGTGTTACACTGCACCCTACGTGCCGTAACACTGGGGCGTCCTAGCGGACCTCCACCATAGACTCCATACCCGGGGACTGACTACTGTCTCCCCGGGAATGTAAAGTCACCATTGGCTTTACTAGACCTGAATTTACTAACAGGACTAGTACAAACCATCTTATTGTGGACGTACTAGTAGGGGTAATTCGATTACTCCTGGACCTGTTACTCGAGGGGGCACTGTCCCGTCCCCCCTCGTCGAGTTTTGGCTGGTGGCAGTGGAAACTACTTGTTATGTTCGACCCCGGACATAACCCTATGGGATTCATCCCATTGTTGGAGATTGATACTTTTTCTTGTTAATCTCTAACATACCACCGATTTACTTATCTTAAATAGGTTTATCGGATGGTATTTTCTGCCAGAACTCGGTTTGTAAAATGGCGTCCATGTTCATCTCTGTGACTCCTAAACCAAAGGTTGAGCCCTTTGTTCCACTTTTGGCGGGCTCTGTACAGCGACCCTCCAAAGTGGTGCCATTCTGTCTGGGTTACCACAGGGGTATGGGAGGGGGTTTAGGCACCCTGGACCGAGTTGCCTTGCCAACTCCGGTCGCACTCTGGAGTGATTGGCCCAAGTGGTGAGCCTTCCCGCTCACCACTTAGCATGTGTTGATTGACAGCTAGGCTGAATGAATGGGAGTTTTCTGCATAAAAGCAGGGCTTTTGGGACTGGATCTTCAGAAGTCGCCACAGGACCTAAGAATCCGACGAGGGTAACGCTGAGCCGACCTGCACGACAACACCTCCGGTGGAGCCCTGCGGATCCGACTCACCACTTCCCGACGACAGGAGATCTCCCTGCCGGAGAGTCTCTTCCCCTGACTGGTGGGAACAACCAGTCCCCTTTGCTTTTTATTCGCCTCAGGACGCAGTGGCCGAATTGCCCGTGCAGCGCACCCCGGCAACCGGATAGCCACTACCCCTGTACCGCGACCAAAAGGTGGTGCCTTGTGACGGAGCACTCCACGGCTGGTCTCTTCCCTGGTGGTGCACCGGACTTCACTTTCTTCGACGACGAGAACCTCTCTACTCTTGGCAAAGACCCGACGTGCATCCACCACCAGGAACAACTGCCCCCGCCGGAGCTGCCCTCCACAACAAGGTATCGTGTCCGCCTGGCTTCCCTTTCGTTCAGTTCGAGTGAGGTGTCTTAATCCTCTCCGTTCTGTTGGGTCGCCTCCAAGCTTTTCTCATCCATTGTCCAGAACTGGTTCAATATGCCGATAACGATTTGGTATAAAGACTTGAATGCATCTCCACTAGAGACTTTTTGGGACATCGCGCCTTGCCTCTCTCCGAGTGGGCCTGGCCTCTGAACTTTATGATCTATTGTGATTCTTGCCTTCCTGCCTTGCATTTTATCCGCGTAGGATTGAACTGTGTTGATTTCATAACCTGCCTATCTTTTTCTCTCCCGTCCTAACAAATATTAGAGTGTCATCTGGGTTGAGGTATACACCTCTGTCTGAAAATAAGTGGTACCGGTAGAACCTAGACTTGTCGAAATATTGCTAGGGGGATTGATCGTTTCTTCTTCGTAGAGTAATTGTGTTTGATTTGTTTGCCGTGACTTGCCATAGTGTTTTTCATAGATGTTTCGTTATAAATAAATACCTTAATATCTTTACACTAAGCCTCGTTGCGTGTTTTACTTGTCTTGCTGTGAAGAATTGTCCTATCTTGTATACTCCACATACTGCTCAACTCTTCTTGAGGGAAGTCTGACTGCTCAGCCACAGCTACCAAGTGAATCTGTGTGGTATAGACTGCTACCAAGTGGGTTCACCGCCCAACACCTGTAGTCCTAAATCTTTTGCAGTGGTCCCAGAGGGAACTGCACAGGTTTCCGCCTAACACCTGCGAACCCTCGGGGTCATGGAAGAGGACCGCCTCTGGGACATCAAGCAGGAGTTCGATGATGCCCTGGCCCGGAACATCAACATGTGAGCCGTTGGACTTGCCCGCTGCCCTTGTAAATAGTTAGTTAGTTAGTATTAGGTTTCCTTTGGTTTTTTCTTTATTTTGGTCCGCTTGGACAATGGACCACATTTTTGTATATAGTTTTTTTATTAGGTAGTAGTTTTTGGTAGGTTTCATTTCTTAAGTTGGGCTCATGGACCCTGGATTCTTCAATTGTACATAGTTTTACATTGGATTCATCTTTTTTAATATTTTTTTGTGTTCACCATGGAGCAATGGTTTTTACTTTTTATTTTCCCTTGGAGTTTATTTTTTGAACTGTGACTTTGGACAACATTTCTTTTTGGATTTCTTTTGCTTATGTTTTCTTGATTTTCATAATTTATCGGACATGGACCATTTCTTTTGTTATTCCCATTGTTGTGTGTTTAATTTGATTTACGTTCATGTTATCTTTAATACATATATTTTTATACTTCCATTTGTGGTGTCATCTCATTGGTTTCATGCATGTCATGATATGGGTTTTGACATTCACTTGCACCCATTGTGTGTGTGTGACGGACATGTGTTCATTTACATACTTGCCATTGGGGTTGTATCATGTAATTGGCATTTCTATGTGGGTGGATGCAATACTTGGGTGGGTCTTTGGCATGTGGAGGCTGGCCATAAGGGCCAGGGATCTAGATTGTGATGACGTGTTGGCTGGGGGACATGTGTCGGGGCCTGCTGGCAGGTGCTCCGCACTGCTGGGGGGTGGGGTGCAGGGGACATGTGTGGGGGCCTGTTGGCAGGTGCCCCTCAGTGCTGGGGGGTGGGGGTGCAAGGGGACATGATTGGGACATGAGTGGGGGCCTGCTGGCAGGTGCCCTGCACTGCTGGGGGGTGGGGGTGCAAGGGGACATGAGTGGGGGCCTGCTGGCAGGTGCCCCTCAGTGCTGGGGGGTGGGGGTGCAAGGGGACATGAGTGGGGGCCTGCTGGCAGGTGCCCCGCACTGCTGGGGGGTGGGTGTGCAAAGGGACATGAGTGGGGGCCTGCTGGCAGGTGCCCCGCACTGCTGGGGGGCGGGTGTGCAAGGGGACATGAGTGGGGGCCTGCTGCAGGTGCCCCGCACTGCTGGGGGGTGGGGGTGCAGGGGACATGTGTGGGGGCCCGTTGGCAGGTGCCCCTCAGTGCTGGGGGGTGGGGGTGCAAGGGGACATGAGTGGGACATGAGTGGGGGGCCTGTTGGCAGGTGCCCTGCACTGCTGCGGGGTGGGGGTGCAAGGGGACATGAGTGGGGGCCTGCTGGCAGGTGCCCCTCAGTGCTGGGGGGTGGGGGTTCAAGGGGACATGAGTGGGGGCCTGCTGGCAGGTGCCCCGCACTGCTGGGGGGTGGGTGTGCAAGGGGACATGAGTGGGGTCTGCTGGCAGGTGCCCCGCACTGCTGGGGGGTGGGAGTGCAGGGGACATGTGTGGGGGCCCGTTGGCAGGTGCCCCTCAGTGCTGGGGGGTTGGGATGCAAGGGGACATGAGTGGGACATGAGTGGGGGCCTGCTGGCAGGTGCCCTGCACTGCTGGGGGTGAGGGTGCAAGGGGACATGAGTGGGGGCCTGTTGGCAGGTGCCCCTCAGTGCTGGGGGGTGGGGGTGCAAGGGGACATGAGTGGGACATGAGTGGGGGCCTGCTGGCAGGTGCCCTGCACTGCTTGGGGGGTGGGGGTGCAAGGTGACATGAGTGGGGGCCTGCTGGCAGGTGCCCTGCACTGTTTGGGGGGTGGGGTGCTGGGGGACATGAATGGGGGCCTGCTGGCAGGTGCCCTGCACTGCTGTGGGTTCGGGGTGCAAGGGGGTAATGCATTGGTGATCACTAGTGCAAGGTGACATGTGGCTTGGCTGGGGGGGCATGCCCATGGTGGATGGGCTGCCTGCGGGACATAACCAGGGGTGCAGGGTAGTCCACTGTGGTGTGGTCTGCCTGCAGGGGCCGTGGAGGGTGTAGAGGGAACACCTGGGAGGACCCACACTGCCAATTCACGTGTAGGACTCCCCTGCACCCCCAAAAAACACGTACCCCACTCGCACAGGGCCTATCGCGTGTGGAACTTCCCGTGCACCCCTGTAATACACGTACCCTGCTGAAATCACGTGTTAAACTTCCCCGCACCCCAGAAATACACGTACCCTGCTGAAATCCCGTGTGGAACTTCCCACGCACCCCTGTAATACACTTACCCTGCTGAAATCGCGTGTTAAACTTCCCCGCACCCCAGAAATACACGTACCCTGCTGAAATCGCGTGTGAAACTTCCCACGCACCCCTGTAATACATGTACCCTGCTGAAATCCTGTGTTAAACTTCCCTGCACCCCAGAAATACATGTACCCTGCTGAAATCGCGTGTGGAACTTCCCACGCACCCCTGTAATACACGTACCCTGCTGAAATCGCGTGTTAAACTTCCCCGCACCCCAGAAATACACGTACCCTGCTGAAATCGGGTGTGGAGCTTCCCGTGCACCCCTGTAATACACGTACCCTGCTGAAATCACGTGTTAAACTTCCTCGCACCCCAGAAATACACGTACCCTGCTGAAATCGCGTGTGGAACTTCCCACGCACCCCTGTAATACACATACCCTGCTGAAATCGCGTGTTAAACTTCCCCGCACCCCAGAAATACACGTACCCTGCTGAAATCACGTGTGGAACTTCCCGCGCACCCCTGTAATTCACGTACTCTGCTGTAATTGCGTGTTAAACTTCCCTGCACCCCAGAAATACACGTACCCTGCTGAAATTGCGTGTGGAACTTCCCACGCACCCCAGTAATACACGTTCCCTGCTCGGCGTTTGCTGTTTGCCAGCCCTGTATACTGGTCCAGGGTTAGCGCAGCCCTTTGCACTGAATTGGGAATTTTGATGGCTTTTCCTTGCGCGAGGGCGTTCTTGGGGGCGTAACTGGCGCTGCTGCAGGATCGCTGCGCCACTCTGCGCCACAGCTGGTTTTGGAGGCTAAACTCCATGAATACGCTGTGCGCGGATATCGATTTTAGCGCACGCAGCTGGCGCAGACATTCGCACGCGCTCACTGTGCGCCAGCCGCGTGCGCCACTTTTGTGCGAAATTCTATGAATTATCCTGTTGGTCTGTCGATCTGCTCAATCCCTGCAGTTACGTACTGCATTTACATCTCATCCTTGTGAATTGCACTGTTCCTTCTCTGCTGCCTCACCGCACTGTGACCTCATTTCAGATACTTTGTCATGTCTTGACAGTCGTGTGCTTTATTTGAAACTCATCCTACCCGAAACCTTGACTAATTGTTCCCCCACTTACCGAACTCTGATGGGACATGCTGGCGTTACTCCACCTGCCACATGTGATTTACTGCAATCATAACATTGTGCTATATTAGCACCGCAACCATATCCTAAGCAATGTGATTTACTGTAACCATAACCTTTATGCTATGTAAAGTAATGCAACCATATCCTAAGCAATGTGATTTGCTGCAACCGTAACCTTAAGCTATGTGAAGTAATTCAACCATTTCCTAAGCAATGTGATTTATTGCAGCCATGACCTTAAGCCATGTGATGCTGTACAACTGTAATCGTAACCTAAAGTTGAAAGTTGCATGTTTGCAACAGCGGTTAGATGCCTAAGGGTTTTGTGTGCTTTACAAATGTAAAAAATAAAAAAAATATATGGTAAAGGCAAATGGTTGTGTGTGTAGACAGAGATCACCATGTGTTGTTTGTTATTCCAGGTTCCTCCACCTGTAATGGCCTACTTCTGGTCTGTAGAGCAGAAGAAAACCATCTCTCTTTCAAGAAACCGCTTAAGATTCATCTCTTAAAAAAGTCATCCCACGAGTGTCCCAGACCCAACGTCAAATTACAAGGCCTGGGACTCATGTGGGGAGTATGACTAGCCAATCAGAGGACCTAAGCCATTCTAAAATGGTTTTGAGGGCCTGTAAAAAGGCCCCGTTTGCTTGGTGCTTCCTTTGTGTTTGTATTTTTGTTATGGCTGTCAAGGTAGGAGTGGACGGGGCAGGCTCAGAAATTGGTGTTTTTGGAGGAGATTTGGACCTCTTTATGCTAGTTTGTTAGAGCTGTAGGCTGTTTGAGGGATTTTTTTGTGAGGTGTTTAGGCTCCCTCTCCAATCCTTCCCTTTTACCTATATTACCATTTCAAAGCAATTAAAAAAAAGAATCCTTTCCCTCCATGTGAGTCTTCCAAGAATCCCTTTGTTTGTCTTTGTCACTTGTTTTTTGCTTTTCCACATTAGCACCGTTGGAACATCAGGTACATTTCTGTTTAGCACATTGGGATCTTAGAAAACATGTGATTTGATATGAGGTATTGGTGGAGGAGAAGATGAGGAGCTGGACTACTCCTCCTCCATGTCAGAGGTTGAAGAAGTCAGCCAGCAGGGAACTCAGTACGAAGAGGAAGGGCCAATGGAGGTTTTGATGAAAGGTCAGGTGGGGAAACCATGCTGAGGATGGGAAAACAGTGAATAAGGAAGGAAAACTTTGGTTGAGGAAGGTGAGATGGATCATTAGGAGGGGGAGACAGATCATGAGGGGATGGATATGGTAGAGGCAAAGTCACGTGGGACAGTTCCATGAACTTGAATTTGGCGGGGAGAAGGCGGTACTCCAGGAGCACATGGGAGAGGTATCTACAGATGTGCAGCAGACAGAGTACAAAGGATGTTGTGGTGCAGAAGATCAGAAAGCTTTGGATCCAGGTCAAGGATCTAGTGATGGTCCCTCAGCAGATGGCTCTGGTGTAGGAGACTGGGACTGCTGCAGCAAAGCCTGCCCATGCAGAGGGGCCAAATCAGGTCAGCCTTTCCTCAAGAGGGTTAAGGCAGGTAAAGACATTCTAGCTCATGCCATTCATGCCCATTTCATCATGGGTTTGGGCTACTTCAGCTTGCCAGGCTGTGTGACTTTCACAAAGGTTTCCATCAGGAAGCGCATACCACTGCTTCAGTCTGCACTCTGTTAGATGACTAGGCAAGAGGGTACTAATAGTGAGTACATTGTGCAGTGGGAGAGAGCTGAAAAAAGGAATTAGTGGCTTTGCTGGTTGGTACAGTCAATTAAATTGAGGAAGAACCTCGAATTTGTGTGCATGGAACTAGGACTCAAAAACTCTGGTTGTTAGATCCAAATCAATTTAGGAGAATGGGAAAACTAAAGATTTGCTTTTGCAATGCACTCAGCCTCTACTGTGAGAGTCTAAGTCTCCACAAACGTTCCTCGTGTTATTCCATCTATGTCACTGTAGCTGGCTCACACACATCTTCATCATCTAAGCAATCTGTTGTGTGGTCTTCCAAGTTATGGGACTGGTGTTTTGTCTCAACATAGACTTCGGTGAAAAGATGCTCATTATTGTTTACAAAAGTTATCTGCCTCCCATTTGTGTTATTGATTTGTCTCCTGTGGTCTAAGACAATAGCCCTAGCAGTAGTAAAAACATGTGCACGATTTACACTGGCTGAGGGGCAGCTTGGGATTTCTGCAGATAATTGAACTAGTACAGATGGGCACACTGATGGCACACTGATGGATTGCCAAGAAGGAATTCCAGTGGATAATCGTCACTACTCAGTTGGCATATGTCAAGAACATAGGTATGAATAATCTGGTCTGCAGTAGTCCTGACAGATTCTCTTCAGGACCCTGATTCATATAGCAAGCCAGGCTGGGGGAGGAGTCCGCCCAACACCCACTTACAATAGCATGACCCGGGAATGAATAAAATACATTTTAGCAGCATTCCTTGAGAGATCAATTCGGGCAATTTCGACACGTTACAAAATATACAAGCAAAGCGACCACGGGATCGGGGGTTCCCTTTTGAAACCCCTGTTTGAAACTTCTGCTATATGTTCAATAATTGAGTAACAACTAAGTTAAGAGGTAAACCACACCACGCTCAGCGTAGTGTTTTTAAGAACAGGATTAGCACTAGAAACCTGCTAATCCTGCAAGCCATCTACTGGTAGTTAACAACCAATGGTGATGTGTGTATTTCATATGCTTTTGTCTTGACACAGGTCACCTGTCTGTTACAGCCCTGCCGCACCGAGGAGGTGGTAAAGTATTGATTATCCACTTTTCCCGACTAGAAATTACACACGGAGGTACAGAACTTAGCTCTCTTACCCCTGTGTTGTCAATACATAGAAAAAGACTGTCCTGAAAAAAGCATCCTTAACAAACATGAGTCGCTGAAACCGGTAGACAGCAATTGCTACATATGATAGATACCTTCTATACATGAGCAGTTTTTTTTATCATCCTCCACCTGCCATACTAATAGGAAGATGGACAAGTGGAGAGTTTTGTATTGTTTGTCTTTTGATGTTGTTCTAACACAATTTCAGAGTGACTGCAACCTGACTTTGTGGTAGTCCTTTTAAAATTCACAGTGGACGGGGTGTGACAAACAATCCTTGGGCAAATAAACGTACACAACCCAGTGGATGTATGTTAGCCTCATCACGTAAACACTGTTTTTAGATCGGGTATTTGTCTCTCCCCATGCTAACACGTATGGGGAGAGAGTGGTTGACGGGCACATTGATGCAAGGCTGAATGGTGCATAACATCTAGAAGTAGTTAGTGTCTCTTCTTATTCTATCCCCTGTTTTTGTAGGCAGCCCAGCAGCGCTACACAGGGACAGAAGAGTCCACAAGGAAGGGACATTTAGAACTCAACTCTATCCTTTCCTGTCTTCCTACACAGCCTTGTCCCTGTGGGCGTTAAAACCCACAGTAGTTTCTTTTTCTGTGAGAAATAACTGTGCCCTCAACCACGGTAGTTTTATTCCAAAGAACAGGCTGACTACCTGGCTTTGGAAAACAGACTATTCTTTGGTTACTCTCACTTCAACTTGAATACAGTTGGTAAATGTCCAAACCTTCGTGTTACTTCTAATTCCAACAGATACCCCAGTGACATCATCTCACTGAGTGATGTAGCGTACAGTCTAACCCATTGGGTGACCTCTTGAAATGGCTGCACCAAAGAGCAAACATTGTCCAATATGTGTCACTGTGTTAGTGTTCAGTATGCACCATCCAGTTGCTGTCCCTGATTGGTTTATTAGGCAGTCACAGGTTTGCACAGTTCTCGCGAATGCTCCTTTATATTGAGGTTCGAATTCCACTGAGGCAGAGTTGCAGTTTTCATCTGGTTGTAAGGGAGCTGGTAGTGAAAATGCAGTTATTTTAACATGATTCAGACTCTGTCATTGCATCTAAACTAGGCCCGATCTTCTGGGCCTTCCTTACCATCTTATCTTGTGGCAGGTACTGGCTTAGGAAATGGGTCACCTCAAGAGAGAGGCAATATGCTTGATTTTGCCAACCCTCAGGGTGACTACATTATTAGATCCATTGTTAGCTGCCACAAAGTCAACCTGTAGACCACGGGGAGTCAGCAAATATGCCACAGCCACCTTAACTTTCTCTGGAAATCAACTCCCCACTGGGACCTGCTGCCAAACTCTTCCATACACAAGATGGGCTGCTGGTGAATGACATTTGGCGGCTGATGTCCTGAGATTTGTTGAGGAGAGGTATGGAGAAAGGTGAGCCGGGGCCCAGTGATGGACATGAAATCTGTTACTTCAGAACTGATCTGCAGTTCTTAAGTAACTCTGGAGGATAGCTCAGCAGTAATGTGCTTGCCTTGGAAACAAGATGACACAGAGCACCACAGGGTCGATCCCCGGGTCTGCGCTTAGAAACCTCTGGGTATTAAGCGCGTTATAAATAACCTATCATCATATCATATCATGCCTATTGATAGGTCGGACCCTAGACACAATGTACTGAAGCGGAGTAGTGGCTCCACTAGATGTGGGTTCTATATGATTTCATCAAGGAGTTTTGGTCAAATCCAAATCCATTGCTTTTTATTTTCTTCTTTTAAGCCATTTTCCCACAAATATACGTGGGAGAGAGCCCTCTGCAGGCCCTCCTCCCCCAAGCTTAAATATTACCCTTAACAACCCCCACACACATATTTGCTACCAAATTCAGCCATAAAAATGCAATGGATTTGGCTGCGACCAAATCTCCTGCGATGAAACCTCCCTTTCCCATAAATGTGTTGTCAACATTACAGCGAGGTTGTCCTGGATCAGACAAACATTTCCATGTCTTTAGTGATATTTTATGATACTCTCAAAAACCTCAGCAATGGTGGCCTGGCACATTGATAGGGAAATAAGTTTCCTGAGTGTTGTGGGGTCTGCAGTCATTGATGCTGTTCCAACAGGAGACGTGAGAATCTCTGAATTAGCAAGATTCTCTCGTGTAGTGATGCAAGATGGTAGTCCAAAGGTGCACATTGCCTGCGGTTGATGTGTGGTAGAAGGCTGCCTTTACCCCTTTTCCTTTTGCTTAGCATATGGACGATGCCCTGTCCTGTGGGCCCACACGGAAGAGGTGCCCATATCTGCATACAGCTTCCCTGTTAAGATACTTTCTTACTACTTAAAATAGCTCCACACTCTAGATTATTTGGGTGGACTCAGATAGGCATTGACTTCTCCTCCTTCTTGGGGGCTGCTTGGGTACTTTGCAGTGGATGCTGTGTGGGTGCTGTTGACTTAGTGGCTGGTACTGTTGATGTGAATGATTGCAAAGTTTAACTACTGCTAGACTATGTTTTACCAGACTATTTTTGGTAAATGCTATAAACTGCTTAGGTTTTGTCTGAAGCTTGCAACCACTCTACAGTGCCTGCACTTGACAATTGCATTCGTTTGGCAATGCCTGCACCCTCTTGTTCTGGCTGGTCTCGCTCGCTGTCTGTGGTAACATCAAAGAAGAGACAAGAGGTGTCCGAGTCTCTATCTTTAGTCGCGCGGTGGCGGGGGTTGGGTGGAGGGGGTGGAGCATAATCTTTGTCAGGTTCATCTCTTCTTCCTCGTGCATGGATTTCTCTCTTTGCTGCTGAGCTGTTGTAATCGCATTTCCATCGTATTCTACAGAGGGTCTTTGCAGGATCATACAACAAAAACGAGTGAAAGAGGTATTTAAAGTAATCCATAACAAATAAATCTAACCCTGACAAGAATAGTGTTTAAGTGCAGATTAAAGAGGTATTAAGGCACTGGCGCTGTGAAAAAAGAGTTTTGCTGTGATGTTAAATAGGTGCTGTGCTTTTCTAACTCATTGAAATCCAATGCAGTCAAAAATACATCCAAGCCTTATTGAAATAATGAATTGAGTCAAGTATTTGTCAGTCATTCAATGAGGGTTACAGGCTAACCTTTGCGAAGGCCTCTGTAGCTTTTAGTGCCTCAGATTGACTTAGGCAATCTCGAATTTTGCAGTCTAAAGACATGGAAAATGGCACTTGTGCATGGTATCAACTGGCTGAACCTGAGCGAGGTGACTCAGGTAAACTCACACTGTTTTGGGGCTGTTTACAGTTCACGTCACTTCACACGATTCTTTCTGTTAGGAGCAAAGGGTTCATTAGTATGTATAGGGCAGGGGCTGCTATAGCCTCCCATGGCGTTTGGGGAAAGGCGGCTTTGTGTCCAGGAAGCAGTTGGAGAAAGTATGTTCAGGGTAGGGTGTATTTCTATTTCCATGACACCACACATTGCCTGCCCTTTACCATCCAACAAAATACAGGGCACCCCCTTAAGTTACCTAATGCTGGGGAAACAAAATCAAAAATGTACAAACAGTTATAGAAGCACTATTTATAAATACGGGGTTGCTATGGTTAGTGTATAAATGCTGGTAGCCATTTCCGTGTTGATTACATTTCTTTGGTGTTGCTTATTGTTGTGTAAGTGGCTAAGATGGCCATGACAAATCAACTTATCACAAAGGTTATTTCTTTACTATTCCTTGTTAAACGGAAATTTTACAAAGAAATGTGTGCCGATACTAGATTTAAAGTTATATCTAAAGCTACGTGTGTTTGGACTTCCAGTATCGTTTGAGCTACTATCTACCAAGTATTGCTCAAGTCTCTTAGATGCTGCAAATCTCCAACCATGTATCGACCTGACGGAAAGCTGGCTACTTTAGGCTTTCCAGTTATTCTCTCCATAGCAGCCACAGTCAACGCCCAACATATCCAATGAGGTGTCACCCGAGGCCTGAATTACGTGTACATTACAGCAATGCTCCATGTCTGAAGACCAAACACTTTTAGGAATCACCATGTTCAACCACCCCTCAAGAAGGGCGCCGGCCGCACAGAAATGACTCGCTGGCACATTTCCTGGGTATTAGCGTTATAGAAGGTGTGGCTGGACAGGTCCATGGAGGTCTATGGAGAGGATATGGATAGGAAGGGAAGTTGGGAATGCTTGTTTTTTGGTACCGTTCAGTCCTTTACTGGTATGTTTTTCACATTCACGCTCCTTCTCTCATCCATTTACCTTCACACTGTTGCAAGGTACAAAGGGTTGTGTTCCTTTCACAAGATGCTCACGTGCAGCCTTCAAGTTATGAAGCTCGAATAGCACTAATTCCAACACTACTTCTCATATTCACCCTCAATGTTATCAGTCCTGGTAACATTGTGAGTAGTCAGTTTGCCTATCCCCTACAGCACTTTCAATATATTAGTGTTGGTTTGCTTCCATGCATGGAAAATAGAGAACAAAAAAATGTAGCTTAGATTTAGTACCTCAATCAATGTAGAAAACAATCTGTGTGCTGGTGGCGGATTATTAGATGTGTGTCCAGGAGTATTCCACAATTTCAATTTTGGATCACAATGTTTCTGAAAGGCAATGCTTCAGGTTAGATTTTCACTCTGCGAGAAGGAACCATGGCCCAGTTTCTACTGGACCCTGCGCGTATACCTGAATCAGACAGACTTATCTGTTGTTGGTTCAGGACCCTGTTAGTGGAGGCCCAGCCTGCAGGTGCTAGCTACAACTCCTCTTTGCTATCCTGCTGTCTGTCTGTGTTCTTGTGGAACTTAAGCAACACACACCTGTTCGGGCCCGGTTCTCTGCCACACGCAGTGTGCCCCAGGCATGACAGGGCTTATACAGAGCTGCCTGTGCTAAGGCCACAGGCCGAGCATGCTGCAAATTGCGTTTTTCAACATGCTTTCTGACATTGGAACGCTCATAGGTTTTCCATTAAAGGCTTTCCACTCTACCTGTCCAGGGAGATTGGACCCAGGGAAACCCATATGAGTGTATTAGGTCAAATGACCCATAATGTTAACCCCCACATCGCTTCAAGTGATGTTGAATTTGTTTAGGGAAGGGCTTGCTAAGTGTTCTGGGAGCCCTAGTGTTGATGGTGGTGCACATTTATATAGGTCCATGGGTTAGCCTCTTACATCTGGCCTTCTGGCCTACTACACAATATTCCAAAAATATTCACACATGACTCATATGGTGAATGAACACATGACCTCAAAAAAACCAATGATATAATGTTAAAAATAATGAATTCAAATTTTATGAAAATATACAAACTTTATACAAAAGATAGGTTCCACCCCTATTGGTGACTGAGACAAGACAAATCAATTCACACCTTTCAACTTAACAATTCATATCACATCCATAAAAACACACATTTGAAAAACCAACAATTTCTCAGAAACAAGAAATTTGCCAATTCACAGTAAATCATACACAAAAGTTATGAATTTCCTTAATATTTTCTTCCACATTTGATCAAAATAGATTGTTCAAAATCTTAACACCAACGTGCCATGTTTCTATGGAGCATTGTTATGTTAACCCAGCCTACCTGTGTACCGGTCTGAGAAGAGCAGTTCGCTTTGACATCTGTGCAGAGCCTGCTGACAGCAGGTTCGAATCCCAACAGGGCCGCACGCAGCCTTTCATCCTTCCAAGATCAATAAATGAGCACTATGCACTGTGGGTAATAATAAGCAGCGCTCAGGTACCTGAGGCTTCATAGCGCTATATAAATGTCAAATAATTATTATGTAATAGTGAATAGCACCAGCCTCAGGGTTCCTTGTGTGCCCTAAAAGCTCCCCATTTATTTAAATAAATGCATTATAAGTGAAGTGTCACAGTTCAAGTAAAAACACGTATTTTAATCAGCTAATCGTTTCAGATAAACATGTTTGGGCTATATTATCTGAGTGTGTCCATCATGAGTCCTTGTATGCATCTTAATTTTGAAGTCACTGAGAGATGTAAATCTCTGGAAAGATAAGAGTTTGGGTTTGCACATACAAATGCAAATAGAGGTATTGCCAGGTTACTCTAATTCCATTATTATTTCAGACATTATTCAAAAGAGAGGGAGAACTGTGGATTCTACCTGGGTGTTCAAATGTAAACATATATGTGGTATTCTTAGAAGTTTGTATTTTTTTTACCATGGAGTGCTCTTTCAGCTCACTTCCAAAACACATGACCATCAACCCAGGGCCCAATCAAAGCCAATAGCATCCTGCAGTACATTGGTGGCCTCAATACCAGTAAGCACCGCCAAAGCCAACTGGAAGTGCATGGAAGTTCGAATAGGAGTTGGAGGAAGGAGTGAGGTGGAGAGTGGCAAACACTGTGACCAGAGCATCAGTGCAGGTAGCCAACCCTTGGTCAGTGACCTTCGTGAGTCCTAGTCTATGCTCCAAACCAAAAGATCCCAAAAGGCAGAGTTGGCATCGTTTACACCCCATGGACGAGGTCTTCAGGTGGTCTCCCAGCCTGGGATGTGTTATTCAAAGAGGCTGACAGCCGCATACTCTATCAACAAGAGTTTCCAGAACCCCCAAAAACCTGCAACTTGAAGTCAAAGACCAGGTTCATCTTCTGACATCCACTTAAGATCAGGACAAGGACATCCCTTGGACCTTTGTGAGAGACTTCATTCTACATTTTGACTTCTTTTAAGAGACTCTAAAAGCTATTGAGTTCCATGTTGTTTGCCCTGTAAAATAAAAACGCTTAAATCGAAGATTCCAGTTATAATGTGTCTTTGTTGTCTCACATAGTCTCGCCCCCCTTTCCACTTGAGGACATAAGAAGAGGTCCCAGATGCACAAAGCTACTTTAAGTTATTTAGTTTTTTTGCTGACATCCATCCTGCACTTAGTTATTTTCCTACCAGGGCCCCTTGTTATGCCCTGTAGTGCTCCCTGTATGATAATAAACATGTCCTTTCTTGGTTTCCACTTGGCACAGAGTATGGCAAACCCCCATCTGAGATTCTGCTAGATAAGTATTTTAAGGTAGATCTGTTGAGCCAATGTAATGCATAAGTTCTTCTGCGTGTTATTTTGGTGACATCAATAAGGTCAATTTGGCAATCAAAGGGTCCGTGTTCTAGTGATGTTTATGCCACAATTGTCCTAAACACATCGCCAAAGTCCCCACACTGAAGGGGCAAGGTGGGATTTGCTACTTGTACATACGCAATAATGTTGAATGGTCTTGGTGTCTCCTGAACGGTTGCCAGATTAGCATGCACCAATGCAACATCATGAGTGTTTTAAGGCATTGTTAATGCATTTAGGAGATGCAACACCGATAGTTCGTGCGGTCCACTAACAAGAGCATGACTAGAATAAAATCAAACAGTGGTGCTGCAATGAGTTCACACCTCCTGCTCTTGATGTGATCATAATATTGCGCCTGTATTTCTCTGGTTTGGTTAGTCACTGAACTGGAAGTCAAAGATGACCCATACATGAGCTAACTTACTCATGACTCTTTTTAGCATGATAGCACCACGTGTTTGGGGTTATATCAAGTTCCCTGCAGCTGCTGGATCTAAGGTTGCATTGGGAGTTACTTGTGCACCAGTCATTAGGAGTATCACAGGGTTTGTTGTAATAGGGTTTGTGAGGTGCTGGCGATGGAATGAGAAGTCTCTTTCTCATTTTGCGAGAAGTGGTCCGAACTCTACACCAGCCTTGCAGCTTCGTTTCCTGTCTTCTTGGCTTTCACACTTATTACGAGTTGGAAAGTGATGACGGAGATAGTTCCGCTGGACAGAATTAACATTAACGCTGTGGTGACCAGCAGAATCACTGCATCAGTACATGGTGACGGGAGCGTCCACAAACCATCAGCGGAAATACCGTTGGAAGATGCTGGACGAAATTACTGCCATAAATGTTGGATGGTAATCCCACCTGGCATCGGCGGAGTAACCGTTATCACCGGTCAGCTCAGTGCTATTATCACCCGGAGGAAATAGCGTCATCACAGAAATTGGAAGCCTGGCGGCAGCCATCTGTAGGTGTCCACTCCACTATTAATCTCTCATTTACCTGTGCCATGCGAAGACAACAGTCGTGTGAAGCATGTCTCAGAAAAAGGGAAGGCAAGCTGCTAGATATGAGGATGCAGAAGTAGGAATTGAGTGAGGGGGAACTGCAGGTGCTGACGGATGAGGTGGTCCATCATGCAGATGAGATGTATGGCACCAGATACCAGAGGACCTCTTGCCAAAGGTAGGCTGCCAACTATGCCAGCATCAGCGACAAGGCTGTGGCAGTGGGCATTGTCCCACAGGACATCAAAGACTGCCGCAATTGATGGCACAACCTCAAGGCCAGGGTCCACAGCCTCCTTGGCAAAAAACAGGCGTGCGACTTACACCACAGGAGGTGGCACCATTGAACCACTGGTCCTGACCCCCTTGGAGGAAAAGGCCAGTGGCATCCTCCACATGGAAGTGATAGAGGGCATTGGCAGTACCGAAGTGGGAGCAAGCAGTCAAGGAGATGCTGGTGAGTCTTTAAGTTCCTTCTCCCATGGGAATGGACTGGGCAAAAGCGTGTGTCCCCCAGCATAGATGGGCCCAATGGACAGGGGAATGGACAACCACATGGCAATCTGTATGAAGGCACTGTGACCACATGATATATGATATGAAATGGCATTTATAACGCACCTATACACAAGTGTTTCAAGGCGCAAATGCATAGGCAAGGGAAGGTGGAATACTGCTAAAATACACATGCACCGTAGGGGAAATATTCATGTGAAGACATAGAACCATGAGAAGCACCCATGTTTGCTGTGAAAGCCCAAGTTGTAAAGTAAACCCGCTGCACCACGACATCAACAAGCCATGTTGGCAAGCCAACAGGCAATGAGTCCATGTATGTGCAGACACTACTCCCACCTTGCATGGGCTGTCTCATTGGCCTGCACCTGACCCTGCCCATCAGACAAAATGGTTGCAGGATGACTATTCGATATGTTGCATGATTATCTTGCTAGCCCATGTACTTTTATGCATGATGACTGACAGCCTGTCATTATCCACCCAGCAGGTTCACAGTTGATTCAGGCTGATAAGGCGGGCCCTCCACTGGTGGCAGCGCACCAACGTCCACCCCTGCACAGGTCATCAATGGTAAATAATCTGGAGGAAAAGCAGGAGCGATGCACTAGGGCAAGGGCATAGAAGCACCATGTCAGCTGGGCCAAGTTATGAAACAGCCACTGTCCCCACAACTATACTCAATGGCCCTTCCACCAGCACTGCACGTTGCACAGATGGCTCAGGACCACACGCAGCTGCAACCTCCACATCATAGCTGGCACATGTGGATATCCCTGAGGAGCCACAACTATACAGAGTCACACATGGCACAACACCTGCACCCACCCATCTGTCCCCTGGGTCCTACTCATCACCTGAGGCAGACATCCCTTTCCATTGCAGGGCAAGCTGGATACAGGGAGTGATGGCAGTCGTACACCCGATGGAGATGACACTGGCTTTGGGTCATCCTGCTTCATCCATGTCCCTTTCTTTAGTCCACAGGCTGTGCCACAGCATTCACTAGATGCAATCTGGGGAGGCTGGATGCCATGGAGAGCCAACAGGTCACCATTGAAAACCTGCTGGGATTCCAGGTCCAGCATCTGCATGCCATACGGGACTCTGTGCAGGGCTCCTCAGAGCGAATATCCAGGTGATTAGACCGCCATTGATACCAGTTGTGCATGGAAAGTGCTGTAATCACAGCTCTGGCCCAGAGGATGAGGGAGCACACAAAGGGCATTACAGTGTTTGCTAATCCATACATGCTGCATGCTCCTCACCCGGCAACACATCCGGGCCAGGATTCTGAGCCTTCCAACTTTGTCACCCCCATGGAGGAGTCATTGCCTGTGAGCCCACAGTGCCGCTGCTTGCACAATCTGGCCCATACACTGCCCGAGCAGGCTGGCAAGAGGCCATGAAAATGGCTTGAATTTACATGATAGTATTTCACTGGGCAGAAGGGAGGCGGTGGGAAGGGGTGTTGGGGATGAGGAGATAGGTGGGAAGAGGTGTTGGGGATGGGGGAGGTGGCTGGGAAGGGTTTTTGGGGATGGGTACTCACCACAGTTCTCAATAAAATACAAGTTCACTTGAAGAAATGCAAGGACAATGCTTTTTGCGTGAAGGTCATATATTCAAAAGTTGCCTATATACAAAAGTGTGATGCATGTGAAAAGTTATGTGTCTAGAAAAAATGTTCAATAAGTTCTTGCAATGCCAGATGTTTGCCCTGGCATCTTCACGCTCACTGTGAGGCAGCACTGCATCTGAGACAGTGCATCGTTGTCTGCTGGGGGAGGCATGACCGCATCAGGGGGTGAGGGAACATTTTGACTGCGGCGGATGTTGTGCAGAATGGCACAGGCAACATATATGTGGCCAACCTTCTCTGGCCTGTACATCAGTGCCCCTCTGGTACAGTCGAGACATCGGAAACGTCCCTTCAGCAGGCAAAATGACCACTCAATGCAGAGCACCTTCTGTGGGATATGTAGTTTGCGCACAGGTGTCATCACTCATTGGAAGCTGGGGGTAACCACAGTCGCCTGCAAGTGCATAGGACACATATATCCATCAGTGCATTGGCAATGCATGTTACATGTCTTGTTGATGGCACTCTCTTGAGGCAGTTATGGCACATTTGTACAACTTGGTTTTCAATCCTAGTAATTAAATTAAGTGTGATATACTACAGGGTTACATGTGCATTGTCACTTAGAGATACACTGTGCACACAGCTCACGCACACACCAATTATGCCAGACATGGCCGGTGAAAGGGTTTACAATGTGTATGGTGTCTGTGTTGGGCCTGTGCTGTACTGCCAAGCATGTGCCCTGCTACGTGATTGGTTGTTCTTGTGCATGTGTGTGATTTCGGCGTTCCTGTCACAATGGATCCACATACATGGTTTGCATTGTACAGGTCATCACTGTCTGCCAGTGGTGCATTGTTATTTTGCAGTTTTGAACTGTTGCATTGGCTGTGTAAGTATGTGTTTCCTATGCATTGTGGTTCCCGAGTCCTTTGTTTATGTATGAGTTACTTGTTGGGGTGATATCCATTGCTGAAAACATACTGCATAGTCCTACTGGTGCTACTTATTTCGGTTGTTGCATGTTATGTGCGAGGTGAATGGTCAGGTCCTACATGTATGGGGCCTTAAAAGAGCATGCATTGATCAGTAGTAGTAATGTTCCAGCCCCCTTCACATAGCATTCAACTTGTGCTGCAAGATTCTTTTGTGTGATGGTACTTGTACTCACCAAGCATCCATGTCCCTTGCCCTCTGTGGCTTCCCATGTGTGCAGGCAAGGTGCTGTTATGCAGGACCATGGCGTTGTGGGTGGATCCAGGAAAGTGGGTGCAGCAGTGAGTTATTGTCAGGTCAGTGTTGCACATAACCTGCACATTCATTGAGTGGAACTGCTTCTTGTTGCGGAATGCCTCTTTGTATGCCTGGGGGGCAACTAATGCCACATGGGTTCCGTCCAGCATGGCAATTACATTGGTCATGTTGGCTGCTACGTAGAAACTTGCCTTTGTGGTATTCATCTGTGGCAGGGTGGTGGGCAGGGAGACGTACGAGGATGCATGGCACAGGCCTGCCTCCAGCACCTGCTCAAACACAACTGAAAATGTGGGCTGGGAAGCACAGACACAAGCTTCAGCAGCAGAGGTAGGGCAGTTCTAATATTGATTGTGCTCTGGATGTTGTTGTGGATCATGCACAGTACCTCTACAATTGTCTCCCTGTCCAGCCGATACAAGGTACTCAGTTGGGCTACAGTCACTGCCCAGGGTGAGGGCCTAACCTGGGGAATAGACGCTCATCTTGCATGGTGTCTCCTCCTCTCTGCGCCTTTTGCCCTGTGCTGTAGTTTCGGCTTCTGCAGATCAGTGCGGAGCAGGAGGTGCTGCATGCCCAGTTAGTGACTGCTGCATGGTGTTGGAAAGTGTGTTTGCATCAGGTGTGGGCCTAATGTACTCTTTCTGAGTGTATTGGGTGCACCTGTGACTTGTTTTCCATCACCTGCATGCACCTTTTAGGAGGTGGCAACTGCACTGTGTTGTACTGCCCATTGTCAGTGGTATCCCAGCAGTATTTCAACTTGTAATGCTGCAAGAAATATCATTGTGTAATTCTTCTGGTGCTGATTCCGCCAGCGGAATTAGCACCCATTTCTACGAACCCCCAATTCGGGGTTGTGTTAAAAGTAGCAGTAATTCCGTTGCTGGCACTTTTACTGCATACCATCCAACTAATAATGAGCCTGAGTGTGACCTGCTGTTCTGCAGTAAAGGAACAGTTTGTTTTTGCACTTGCTTTCCTTTTCATCAGAGGACATCAGGCCACTGATGTTTCCAGTTTGCATTGGCTCAGTGGTATGATTGGGTTTAGGATGATATAATCCGACACATTTTGCTTTTCCTGCCCATATTTTGTAATCAAACTTTCCCTTCTTACTCCGAGGATCTAATCTCAGAACTGCGCAAGTATCAGGCTGTGTCAATTTGGGCACTAAGCCTTTCACCGTGTCCCTCAGCGTCATGTATGTGATAAGATCTTTAACATCTTTAACACCTTGTTGGTCCATAAGTAATTCTCTTTCCATAGCTAACACAACTGTAAACCTATTAAAGATTCTGCTAAACGTCACCTAGTTGCATTGCAGATCATTGCCTTTCTGAATGAGGTGAGTGGCCAAAGGTGCTGCATACCCAGGTCCTATTTCACAAATGTAGTGTCAAACTGGGCAGTAGCATGGTTTGTGGCTGGTGTGAGAGCACAAGATGGCCCATGAAGGCTAACAGCTAGCAGTAACGTTCATGCACAAAGTGGCACTATAGTTCATGTACAGGTGGCGCTAAAAATCAGAGATGCCCATGTGCTAGATTTAGTGCACAAGTGTGTTCTGGCTGTGTTAGTTGCACAGATTGAACTAACGGTGGTGGTGGTAACAAATTGGATCTGACTGGAAAGAGCTGGTTTTAGTCAAGAGGGTGGTAACATCAAAGCAGAGTGAGCAAATGGAAATAATGGCACTCAAGAAGCTGGTGTGATCAGAAGCCAAAGGTAGGCAAGCAGAGGTTCAGGTGGAGGCGGTAGAATCCCTGATAAAGAAAAGAGAAGGAATCAGAGCTTGCAATTGATACATGAGCAGTTCTAACAAGAGAAGAGAGTGCTATAGAGGAAGTGGGGAGGAAGTGGGGTATATTTAAGTGTGAGGAAGTGGCAAATGAAGACCAATTCCTAGCCAGCCAGAATAGGCAGGTCCCGACGAGTCATCTCAGTACTAGGCAGGTGCAAGGAAGAACGAGATGGGGTCAAGGCGAGATTGGTCATTTCAGAGAGGACAACAGGAATAAGTCTAGGGTTTCGTCACTATGTCCGAGGGAACCCTCTATGTCTCTTCTGGCAGCTATTACCAATAACCTGCCCAATCACGAAGACTGGTAACAGTGTTTATCAAGAAGTATGGGTCCCTAGAAAGCCCGCTGTACATAAGACCCAATAAGCACAGCAAAAAAGAAACACATGGCCCATTCCTACATGACAGAAGATACAGAGTGTATCTTGTTCTTGACTTCCTGTCCCTTGTATTTCCAACCATGACCTCTTGTGTTTTGCCTTGTATTTCCAGCCCCACCAATTTTCCCCTGTCTACTTAGTTGTAATTGGCTGGGGAATGTGGGACAAAACTATTCTCTGTGGAATGTATATATTATTAGGAATTGAAATGTGTGGCATCTCAGTCTCCCTGCTCCCTGCCCCTCGTCTTGGTGAACGTTGGGCTGGGAGGGAGTGGCACTGGTGTGTGTTTCTTTGTTTATTTATTTAGCGCTCCACACCCGGAGGTATCTGGGCGCGTTTACAGGTAATTTGCAGATTACATGTTATATATAGGATTAAGTACATAGTAGATTGGAGACAGCACATTCTATACAGTATTTACACATTGACATTAGCAGTAATAAACATAGAAATAAGATCAGCCAGTTTACAACGATATAACAAGATAATAACCTGACTAGTAATGATAGTGACATGCTTATGGTGGTCAGGGATCATTAGCAAAGAGCCAACTTTTGGTACTTTTCCTGAAGCTGGTGAGGGTCTGGTCTGTTCTTAATGTTGTAGGTAGAGATTTCCATAGCTGGGCTGCCATGACAGGAAAACCGCTGCCCCTTGTTGTCTTTAACTTATGTCTGAGGATTTTAAGGCAAAATCAATGCAAGATCCTAGTGGGTCATGTCGATGTATTTTTGATGAATTTCTCCATTAAGTATTTTGGGGCTTAATTAGATAGGCATTTATGTATAAGGGAAACCGCTTTAAACTGGATCCTATCGTTGACCGAAAGCCATTTATTATTACGTCTGGCCTCAGAAATATGTCTTCTAGGAATACTAGGAGCAGTTCTTAATGCATTATTCTGCAGTATTTGAAGTTTGTTCACAATGTACTTGCTTGAGCCCAGGTAGAGTGTGTTGCAATAGTCTAGTGTTGAGAGAATTAAGGCTCTGGCAAGGGTAATGCAGCTGGCTGAGGATAAAAATGGTTTACAAGCATGTATCAGCTTGCAGGTGTACGCTGTCGTAGAGGCTGTGGCATTGATTTGCTTGTGCATGTTCATGGCTGAATCTAAGAAGAAACCCAAGGTTTTTACCTCCTTCGCCACTTTGATGTCAATCCCATATATATTGCAGGATTGGAATAGATTGCTCATTTTGTTAAGATTGGCCGGTGCTCCCAGGAGCAGAGGCTCAGTCTTTTCATCAGTCAATGGTATGAGGATCTGGGTGTCATCTGCATAGTTAGTGTAGGTGACACCCAGATTGTCCAAGTCGTCAAACAACGGCTTAGTGAAAATATTATACAAGGTGGGAGATACACAAGAACCTTGCGGTACTCCACATGTTATAGGTGTAGGTTCTGCTGAAGCAGAATGTGAGAACACTCTCATAGACCTATAATCCAGGAATGATTTCATCCAGGTCGATGCTTCCGGGGAGAAGTGAGTAGCTGAGGTCAGGTGCTTGCACAGCACTTTATGATCCACCAACTTGAAGGCAGACGATAGGTCTTGTAAGCGAAAGAAGGCCAATTTCCCCTTGTCCTTCAGTTCATCAATTTGTTTCTTTAGATCAATAAAGGACGTTTCAGTGCCATATTTGGGCCAGAAGCCAGACTGGCGGTGCCCTAGTAAATTGTTAGACTCCAGGTAGGACTGTATCTGGAGGTAGGCTGCCTTATCAATGATTTTCAAAAGAAAAGGGACTGTAGTAATAGGTCTAAAGTTTGTTGGGATATTGGGGTCCAGTGTAGGTTTCTTTAGAAGCGGTACGACCCATGTGTCCTTGAGGTTGGTCAGTACGGTGCAGGTTTCAAATGAGGAGTTGATGAGAGTGGTGATGAAGGGGGTTAGATCCCTAGCCGCTTCCTTAATAATAGAGGTCGGCATATATCTGCCTGGCATCTATAAGGTTTAAATGAGGCTATAATGCCTTCGACATCATGGGTGGAAACCTGGGAAAATTTAAATCACTGGGGAGGTTTCATAGAGTTAGCATGAGCTTTCCGAAAGGTACCATGATTAGGAATGTTACGTTTCTTGACTGCTATTTTCTCTTGAAGAATGGACATTTTGTTAGTCAGTGCGTTTTGAATGTTGGTGCACCAGGTTGTATCCTTGGTACAAGTGTCCGTAGGGGGATAGGGGATTCCATTTCTCTTAGGATGACAAAAAATTATCTTGTACTAGAACTGGCTTTGCTTATCCTGTCATTATAGGTGTCCCGTTTAGTTTGAAGGATCTCCCTTTTGTATTTTGCAGTAATTTTCAGTAAGTTGTCTTTGTTTAATACTGTTGGGTATTTTTCCAGAGTGCTTCCAATTTCCTTTTTACTGCCCGTAGAGTTTTAAGATCTGGGTTAAACCAGGATGTAACGTGGCTCTGGGTTTGCCTTTGCACATTTTAGGGATGCAATGCTGTCTATAACTTGGGTGATAGTGGAGTTATATAGGTCAACTAGTTTTGCCGGGTCAGAGGTGGCAGGCAGGAAATTCAAGATAGGGATTAGATGCGGGCGTAGCTTGTCAACTGTAATGTTGCGTTTATTCCTGTTGAGAAGTGGGGGGGCTCGAAGGTTATTTGTGATAGGTAGAGGACTATCATGGATAACGAAGTTCAATGAATGATGGTCTGACCAAGTATGAGGTTCGGTGGACGATATTACTGCCTCAAAGTTAAAGTCAGATACCCAGTCTAAGGTTCGGCCTTTAAAGTGTGTAGGCTTATGGACCCTTTGCGTGAAGCCTAATTCTGCTATAGAATTAGCGATACCCAAGGCAGGTTGATTGTTAGGGTCATTAAGACCTAGATTAAAGTCACCTAGAACTAAAATGTATGAGGTAGGTTTAGTATTAGTCAATAGTAATGTTGTAATGTTTTCCTCGAAAGAGCCAATAGGGCCTGGGTGTCCGTATAGCAGATGCATATGTATGGTGCGTGAGTTGGTGCAAGGTAGTTTAACTGTCAGCAGTTCGCCTTATTTGAAAGGGGGATGCTGAGAGACTCTGAGCCCTAGATTAGATTTGCAATGAAGGCAATGCGCCACCTCTCGAGTTTTCTCTGTCTGTTGTCAGGATAGTATAGTTGTCAGGGATAGCAAGTGTGAGGGAATGCCGAGCAACTGCATGGAGCCACATCTCTGTAACTGCTAAGAAGTCTAGTTGCTTGGCTAGGATCAAGTTGGCTATGCCAAGAGCATGGGCTACCATAGATCTTGCATTGATGAGTGCCCCTTTGATAAGCAGAGAATTGTCATTAGGAGGGTCCAGGTCATGAGGTGATGTTCTCTGACCAGCCCTGTTTTTGTTAGCATGGATGGCCTTAGATGTATATCTCTTCTGGGAGAGTTTATTTTGATTAAATGTGTGCAAAGGACTGGTAACGTGTAGAAAGGTTTTGTTAAGTCTGGAACCAAGCCTATAGTTTCTTGCATTAATAGAGCAAGGTTGCTTAGGAGTAGGTCTAGTAGCAGTGCGTTGGGCACATTGGTTAGGAATTAAGGTGCAGAGAACCCCAGTAGTAGTAATTACCCATGAGTTTGGATAGTTGGCTCCAGGAGTTAGCTGAGGTAAGAATTTGGTAGGCCTGATAGTTTTTGATGGAGAAATCAGCTTAAGGGGAAGAAGGAATTTAGTTGGCTTGATCCAATGAGGCTGAGTAGAGGGAGTATACATAGTGGTGGGCAAGGCTATAGTTGGAACCTACAATATGCAGGTAAGGAGTTCACAATTTTGATTAAAAGTGTTAGGGGCTGGCCAGGGTGTGCTGCAGGCGGTGAGTGAAATCAAACAACCTCCAATAATTATTAGAACAGCATACACGGTTAGGCTACCAACATGGTAGGTAGTACAAAGGCACAAGCTTGGTACAAGTAGTGCTTTAGGATAACAATGGTTGGTCAAATTTCATTTATGTTACAGGATCCCCTAAGGATTCAGTACTGCTAAATATTGACAACAGTCCTATGTAATGCAAGTGAAAGATTGGAACAGGTTAAGGCTACTGAGCAGTCCTGCCAAATAACTTGTCAAGGTTTGCAGTTGGGAAATACAACGTTAGCAAATTAATGCAGTACCTAAAAAGCGGGAGGGCACACTTGACGTAATACATTGACATGCTACTTAACTAAGCTGAAAGCTATTATCTATGTACATGGAAGATGGTGCGGTGTGCTCAGTTAGGCCTACACACAGTTACAAAGGGCATGTTTGAAATTGGGAGTGTCACCAGGGCAGGCAAGATGGGCGAGTTAACCATAGGTAGCAAATAAGTACCAAAGAGACATCAATCCAAGAGTGGGCATAGTTAAATTTAACACAGTATGAGTATTTTATTTACTGGGAGCAATTATTGAGGACATAGGCTAACCTACGGCACAGATGAAAGAAACATAATAATCTGACAAAGGTTGAAGGTAGTCGCAGGACTCGTGTTTTGTTCGAGGAGGTAAAGTCTTGTGTTAGATAATGTTCCAAAGCCGCGAGCATTGATAATTCGAAAGATTTGTAGAGGGTAGATGGACCATAGCAACAGATGCGCGTGCAACCGCAGTTTGACCAGGCATGGAATAGTGCCGCTTACCTTCAGAATGGTAACGTAGACAGGGTGAAGGCAAAGCGTACAAAGACAATGGGTACAGGTCTTAAAATATTACAGCTGCACGGCCATTGCGTGGACAGAGTGCAGACAGGGCCTTTTTCTCTGGCCTTCGGTGGACCGGCTTCTGCCTGCCGGCGCTGTTAATTGGACAAAGGTATGGCCTAGTTGCCTAGCAACTAGTAAACAGCCTCAGTATGGGGCTCATACAGCGCCAGCCATTTTGAAATCAGGTGGCATTGAAAAACAATGGGCAATGAGCAAATTGCACTCGCTCACATGAATTTCTGCAGAAGGTTGATAATATCAATGCGGTTAAAGGTGCCTGTGCCTTGCCTTCGATTGCAGCGTGGGCTCACCGCTTCTTCTGTAGAGCTGGTCGTAGGGTCCTGGTGACTTGGATGTGATGTCATTTATGGAGTTCCATTATTGGCAGCTGGAGCTGAGCTGACTGGGTGGTGGGTGGCAGCGGGCCTGGCCTGTTCCTCTCTTAAATATTTTCTGTACATGATGCAGCTTGAACAAAAGGACTTAAGTGCATCTTTCCTGCAACAGGATACTTCAAAATATTTGTAACTGGTGGCCTTTCAGCTCACAACTAATAGTACTGCTTTTTAAAATCACATTTTATTGGTACATTAGCAGACTAAAAGGTAAAAACGTAACACCCTTTCTCAACTTATTTTGACTTCTCAGCAGGCATGCAAATGTCCCTCTTCTTAGTCCCACCATATTTGGAGAAACGTTAAACTTGCTTATATACTCTCAGTTGTTTCAGGTCCACCATTTTCTCCCATGGAGGATATCGAACATTATAGACTCACAATCTTCCCCTGAACCCTTTACAGACCAGGTAAAGCATCAATAGCAGGTGTAGCATGTTGAAACATAGTGATGTTCACATACAGTAGCCTATAATGCAATTGCATAAATGTCAGGTTGCATAGGGAAGGTAAAAACATTAACACAACAACCGCATTCAATTTCCAAACATTCAACCTATGTATCCCTTTTCCAATGATGGCCTCGACATATAACCCCTGAAATAACTTTGAGTTAGCGTGAAAGCAGCTTTAGCACTCCATCATTCCTCTTCATCCTCTTTTCCCACTTCACATCATTCCTCCCACTTATACTTGACCAGAAAGGGGTATCACTCCATGTCTAGGTTGCTAGGCATTTTATTTAACAGCAAGATCAATTGTTAAATTTCAACTTGTTCACAGCTTTTATTTGCTCATTGCTGGGTTGGCAGGAATGACCATATCTAGGTCAATGTCATGTGTTATGTGTGACAACATTACTCATTTCTCCCCCTCTACAGGAATCCCAAAGAGCACCATTAATGTATTGAGAGAGCTCAGGCTTCAAGTTCAAGATCAAATCTCTTTCCAAAATGTCGAAATATAGTGACATCCCCAGTAGATGTGCCATTACTTTCATGTTTCCGTGCACCCTCTCCAACACAGGGGGCTACCATTGGGGAGCATTCTAGCAATTGACTATGGTAAATACTTCTAGTAGTCCAGAAATGTAATCCCATGCATTTTTGTATTGGGATGCCTTTGGGGTCTTCCATGCCTTCACAAATAACAGTTGCGATAATCCTTCTGAAATGTCTATTTCTATTTCTAAGTCGATCTCCCAGCAACCTCTTTGTACATGCAAGTCTTTCCTTCTTCGCTCAGCAGTGTTTTATAGAGTCATGAGATTAGAGCCTTTAGATTGGTCTGAAAGTCAAGTATATTTCTGAATGGTCTCTTCTAAGATGTTCCCGCCATTTTGAGTTTTTCACCACACCCTTCAACTGCAAATAAAGAAAAAGTGACATTGGTCGTAGTCGTAGGTCGAACTCACATTTTTCCTTGGTGACAAACTTGCCACCATTGCATAATTGCCCTACACTTATCAATCCTGCGTAATTAGGTCGTGTATATATTCCCAAATTGGGGCATCTTGGAAGGGGTGGCCATGTAGAGAGCCCTCTGGTATTATTTATTTGTTCACCATGGTGTCAAAGTCTGGATGAAATCAAATCCATCTAGATCATTTATTACCTGGGTGCCACAGCCATTCTCCAAATGAAAGTGGGGCAAAAACGTGTTTTCTAATGGCACCCATTACTTGCTCTGTGTTCCTAAAATAATCCCCTGTCACCCTAAGAGGGCAGCCCTATGATATGTTTGAGCAAAGGATACCAAATCACTCTCTCCTCTTTCAGACTCACTACAATGACAAAGTAGACCTTAAGCCACTTCCCATTCAAGCAGTCTCTCAATAGAAAACCTTTCCCTATGGATCCCTTTCCTCTACCCAAAGGCATAAGGATGACTTTGCTCTCTTAATATTAAACCTAGACAAATTGCTGTCCATTTCATTCATTAGAACTGGTATTGTGGTTACTGGCTCCATTAAACGCTGCAGTATGTCATATGTCCATAATCTTAACTTCATTTCTTAAGATTCCTCCTTGCAACCCTTAATTGTTTCAATCAATTGCCTTGCCCAGTGGCTCTATCCCAATCGAATAACAAAGGCGAAAGGGAATACCCCAATATTTCTCAACGAAGTCAAAATCTCTCAGATGGGACCCCACTGATTATCACTTCTGTTGAGGGGCAAAATAAAGCACGGCCACCCATTGTATCCATTCATCTCCCATCCCTTTCTGTTTAACATTTTCAACAGAAATTAGCAGAGGACCCAGTCAAATGCATTCTCTGCTACCAGTGACAAAAAGACAAGTTCAGCTGCTTAATTTACCAGGGATGCCATCAAATATAACAATGTTCTAATATTATAGGCCCTTTCTCTCTCATAGATGAACCCTAGCTGGTCCCTATGTATACATTGAATCATTAAAATATTTAGCTCAGAGTCTAGGACTATTGTGAAAATGTTAGTGTCAGTGTTTAGCAATAAGATCGACCTAAATTCCTCAGGATTTTGCCCCTATTTTGGGATCCCTGATACGCTATGTTATGTTAAAGGTTCTTATACCCCGCACATTTGCCACCTGCAAGGAGGGCGGGAGATGGTTAGTAGGATTGAGTGCGAAAAAGAGTAAGAGCTGTCATGTGCTGTTGGAGGCTTCAGTTCGAATACACCGTTCACTGAGCGTAGATGTGAGTTTCGGTTCATGGCCAACATGTGGTCTTGAGCCACATTATTTGTGGTTTGTTTAATTGTTGTGGTGTTGTGACATAAATGCGGTTTGTGATGCTGTAAAGGTACGGTTGTGTTTAGTTCTGAGTTTGAAAGGTGTATGCAGAAGGGTGAGTTTAATACGGTTTGTTAGTGGCAGTACATTTCCTAATGCCGTTGTTCTGACTAAATGCGATCCATATCCCTTCTTCTGTTCATCGTTCTAGAATGTAGTAATTACCACCCCCACAAGTTCCTCCAGGGGCAGTGAGTTTCCTGTGCCCCGTGGTCAGGACATGGGCTGCCTGTTTCTGTGTCCAGCCCCATTCTTTTATGTGTGATGAGTTTCACAGCCTCAGTGGTCCGATTAAGTGGAACACATCTCCCTCCCCTGTTTCCACCTATGGCCCTCTATCAGGATGGGTACACTTCAGGTCTCAAAACCACCTTTCTCAGTGAGACACATCTCTTTTGTAAAATAGTCTTTAGTATTAATGATCCTTGCTAAAAATTGTACAAGAACCACTTCAAATATCCTTTAAAATAGAACAGTAAATATCATTGCCTGATGCTTTTCCAGGTTTCAGCCGTCTGATCGTGCTTTGAGCATCCAGCTTTGTGATTGGTAGATGTAAACTTCCAGCCTCTTCCATAGTTACGTTATGGATGCCTAAGCCTTGTAAATACTCCTTAATCTGCTCTTTAGCTCCATTCCCCTCAGCATCATAAAGGGCATTATACAATTGGCTAAATACCTAAGCAATATCCTGGTGAATTAATTTGCCTTCCACAATCCGTGTTTGAGAAACTTTTCTACCCAGTCATTGGGCTCTAAGACGCTTAGCTAGTGATGTATCAGCATTATGCCGTTGCTCATAAACGTTGCATACTTTCCAACTATCTATCACGGCTTGGTTGGTGAAGGTTTACTTGTACAAAACATTCACTTTCTTTGCCGTATTTTTTGGTGATCGTGAGGCGTGTTGGCGCTATCAGGTGACGTAAGGCCTGTTTTGCTTCTTCAAGACATGTGATGCTATATTTCCTCTCCTAGTGGCTGCTAATATTTAGGTTCCACAATGTCAAGGGTTTCCATTCCTTGTGCTTGTTCAACATTAATGCTGATGAGTCTTGACATGTTCAAACGTTATCACATGTGTAGTCAAGTGCTTCTTTTTTCTGTTTGGTGAGTACAATTTCCATTTTTTCTTTGTATTGTTCTTATTGTTATGGTATTTATTGAGCACAGACCTAACTTTGAGAAGCAATGGAGCACTATACAGGAGTATACAGCAATACAGATACACAATGAAGTGCTTTGCAGAGGTATACAACAGTACAGATGTGTAACAGCACTTTTTAGAGGTAACAACAGAACAGATATATACAGAGGGGGTAGGATACAGAGGGGCACAAAGGAGGGATACAGCTGTACAGGGTGGCAGGCAGGAGAGGGGTGAAGTGATGACCTAGGTGTTGAGGAGGAGAGACTTCTTGGAGAGGTGGGTCTTGAGTTCTTTTCTGAATTGTAGGAGCGTGGGGTCGATTCTGATGCTGACGGGGAGGACGTTTCTTAGTCTTGGGGCATAGGCAGAAAATATTTGTTTTCTGGTCCCTTCTTCTTTTTGCAGCAGTGGATTTCAAGTCTGCATGTGTCCTGGCTTCTGGTGGTGCGCTGTCCGCCAGAGATGCTGCGTTTCTCCGCGAGGTAGCTGGGTGACTAGAGGGTAACTGCCTTAAAGATGATGCAGCAAGACTTGAAGGTGATTTGTGAATGCAGTGGGAGCCAGTGAAGGTTGATGAGGGCTGGAATGATGTGGTTGTATCTGCGTAGACCATTGATGAGGCATGCAGCCATGTGTAGGACACTTCTCTGGGGCACAAGTGAGGACAACGGTAGGTCTTTGAGGAGAGCATTGCCCCCATGCAGGTGAGATAGGACCAGTGCTTGAACAGTGGATCTAAAACTATCTGCAGGAAAGAAAGACTTAATTTTACACAGGAGGGAGCGCTGATGCCAAGCTGTCTGAGTTTTCTTAGCTAGGTGTTTGCCGATGTGGAACCCGAGGGATATGGCGCAGGAGGTGAACTCGGGTGTGAAGCCCTCAGGATTTATGATTGATGGCCAGGTCTGCATGCCTGGGTGTTGTTGGTGAGGAGTAGGAATTTGGTCTTGGACGGGTGGAGCTGTAAGTATGCACTGGACATCCAAGACTGTATTAGCGAGAGTCAGGTTTTGAGCCTGTGGGTGTCCCTGATGGAGTTGATCTTGAGGTATAGCTGTGTGTTGTCTGTGTGTTGGTTGATGTGGATGTTGTGTGTGGCTAGGATGGCTTCTAACAGCTCCATGTATAGATTGAAGATCACTGTGGAGAGGTTGGAACCCTGTGGGACTCCACAGATGACGGGCTGCATTGGCAATCTAGTGGAGTCCATCTGAACAAACTACTGGCGGTTGGCATGGTCGGACTTGAACCAGCTACGACAAGGTTACTGATCCCCATGCACCAATGCAGGGTGTCCATGAGCACCTGGTGGTCTACTGTGTCTAAAGAGGCCGAGAAGTTGGGTACACCAGTCAGGTGTGACCACTGTTAAGGATTTTGAGGGCATCGTTGACCACCTGTTTGGTTGCTGTCTCGATGCTGCTTCACGATCTGAACCCGGATTGGTACATTTGGAGGATATTGTTGGTGTTGATGTGTTGCTGCAGTTTCACGGCTACACATTTCTCGATGATCTTACCTAGTAAGGGAAGATGGGTGATGGGGTGATAGTTACCTAGGTTGTCAGGATCAAGAGTGGGTTTCTTTAGTAGAGGGAGGATTTGTCCTGTTTTTGGGTCGATAGGAAGGTGCCTTGAGCTAGGGAGCTGTTGATGATCTCCAAGTAGGAAAGGAGAGCTTCTACTGGGAGGGTCTTGAGGATAGATGCTGGGAGGATGTTTTCTGTATAGAATGTGCCTTTGAGGGAAGCTCAGGTTTCTACCAGGTCCTCTGTAGAGCGTGTCGTGAATGTTGTCCACGCTGTGGAGATCTCGTAGGGAGGGATGTGAGGTCGATTTATGGATGCAGAGCTGGTGTCTAGCTGCTGGCAAATCTTGCTGATTTTGTCGATGAAGAAAGTATTAATGGCAGTGGATTTTTTGAAGGAGTGTGGTATGGCAGAGTCGGGCAGCGGGTTGACGCAGTCCGTGACCACATTGAAGAGCACTCTGCTTTTGTTGTCAGCTTCTGTTGTGGTGTTCTGATAGTATGAGGCCTTGGCATTTTGATTAGTTGTCGATGGGTTGCTCGGAGTTCCTTTACTAGCTCCAGGTCGGATGCGGTACTGGAGTGGCACTGGTTTTTCTCCTGTTTCCGGATATCTGTTTTGCTGAGGTTGAGTACTTGCATGTACCAGGGTGCTGATGGTTTTGGTTTTCAATTGTGTTGTTTCAGAGGCATGTGTCAGTCAATGGAGGCTTGGAGTGTGACGTTGAGTGCTTCCAGTAGAGAGTCACAGTTCAGTTGGGGGTGTTCAGTCCATGTGAGGTGGAGGTTGGTGAGGTCTTTCATGATTACTTCCACCAGGAAGTTCTTGAAGGACCTAAAGGTTTGTCTGATGGGTTTCTGCTGCAAGTGCCTTAGTGGGGTGGTGTGCAGAATGTTGAAAGGCATGGCCAGTTGGTCAGACCGGTCAAGTGGGAGCGGAGGCACTGCAGTGATGATCAGGTCGAGGATGTTACTTTTCTCGTGCATTGGTTCCTTTATGTGCTGTGTGAGGCTGAGGGTGTCGAGAAGGCAGAGGAGAGCTTCCTTCATCGTTTCGGTGGCTTTGTTGCCTGGAAGGTTGAATTTGCATAGGAAGATGTTGTTGGTGTGCGTGAAGGACATGGTGGTAACCAAGTCTGTGAAGTCTCTGATGAAGGTGCTGTTGGGTTTGGGTGGTCTGTAGATGAGATGAGATGGAAGGTGACTGTGCCTGTCGGGAAAAGCAGGAAGTGGCAGGCAAGGACTTTGCAGGAGCCAATGCTGTCTTGTTTGGCCGGCCTCTGTGTTGGATACTGTAGCCTTTGGGGACAAGGGTGTCTAGGATGTGGGTGGAGGTGGGTGTCAGCCAGGTCTCGGTAATGAAGATGGCATCAAGGTTCTGTAGTGATGAGGTTGGCGATGTCTTCTGCATTGGTGATAGCTGAGCGGATGTTGGCTTACATCAACCTCTATTTTGTGTACAGTGAGGGCGTGCTGATGGGCTTGAAGCAGATATAGGTGAGATTGCTGCATTGTGGCACCAACAGTTTGCCATTGATAAATAGGTGGGCGAGGCTTAAGTTATGTGGCCTAGATCCACTTGCACCGGCTCACCAACTGCAAAGGATAAGAGGCTGGAGGGCTGCTTAAGTAGGGAAAAATGGTGGCAAAACAGGGAGGCACTAACAGTTTAGCAGTGATTGACAGGTGAGCGTGGCTTAAGCCACATGATCTAGATTCAAATGCACCTGATCATCAACTGCAAAGGATAAGAGGCTGGAGGGCTGCTTAAATAGGGGAAAATGGCAGCAAAACAGGAAGGCACCAACAGTGTAGCAGTGATTGCAAGGTGGGAGGGGTTTAGGCCACGTGACATAGATCCACTTACACCTGCTCACCAACTGCAAAGTAAACGAGACTGGAGGCTGCTTAAGTAGGGAAAAGGGGCAGCAAAACAGAAAGGCACCAACACTTTAGCAGTGAAACTGTTGTAGCTGTGACACTTGACCACTATAGGCCTTAGGCCATTCAGGAGTATTCCTGCTCTGTGGGCTCCAGCTATCTCAATCTTATTCCCACCCTCTTCCTTGAGTACCTCCTTTATTATTTATTGAGCCAACTGTGTGGTTGATGGCAGTTCCCAGTCTTCCTCTGGCACTCACATCATGAACATCTACATAGTCTCTGCCAGTTCTCCATATTGTTAACCATAAAAAACAACTCTACCTAGTCTACCTTCTTTGTGATCTAGATCTAGAAGACCACCTTGTGATCTCTGCCTATATGGCCTCATGCTTTATTTTATTTTATGTATTTATTGTGCATTTGAAAGGTGCTTATTCATAAAGTAAATTGTGTTTCAAATCGCCCAAAAGTACTCTTTAACTCCAAGATTACAGTGGAATATTTTCCATTGTTTTCATTCTCCAAGAGCACTCCAACTCCAAGAGTGCAGCCCTTTCAATTCCACCAGGGGAGCCTGGATAGGTCCTGTAAGCACTGTGACAAAGCCCCATGATCTTTAAGGATGAGGACAAATCATAAGACAGGTATTAAGAATAGATGCCTCATTTATTAACTAATTAAAGAAGTATTAACTTATAATACTTACTTTTATGGGATGGTGGTGTAACAATTATCTCTGTCTTCCGACATGTAAATCTTCTTTTCAAAACATAAAGCTCAGCATCACTGTAATGCAGGTACCAATTGTGTGCATTCTGGGCATGATACTGGAAACAGTTGTATATTACACACACTTATAAGTGGCTATTGTTTTTATATTTCAATTTTCTCCCAGGATGATACGTTAAATGCCGCACGACCACTGGACAATCCCAGTCCCGAAATAGAGGAGCACGCCAACAGCTTGTTTTCTGCACAGACAACCAGTAACTCTATGCTAGAACACATAGAGCAAGATTCAAACAACAATGCCACACAGGAACCCAGAGGTGAAAGTAACACTGAAGCAATCCTTGCAAAAAGTGATCTGGCAACAGCCTTCCCCAAAGAATCTCTAAGTAAGTTTTCAACAATCCAGTACCTAGCAGTAATGGAGCATGAGGTGGTCACTTTACACGTAAGTGCTAGTTACCCAGATCACAAGAAAAGCAATGAACAAGAGCATAATAGTATTGTTGGCAACCAAAATTCAACAGTGTCTCCCAATATACAAAACAGCAGCTATGGCCCCGCAACTCAAATAAACGCAAACCTCCCTCCATTTGGAGGCTCAACTAGCAATGTGCCACAGTTGGCTTCCATTACAACAAGGTTGGAGGACGCTTATGGAGTAGGGGGAGTGGAAAACTTTGTTAACTCAAATTTGCCTTTGACCAATGCTGATGAAACTAGACATGAATCTTGGCCAAATCATTTTGAGAATAGCAAAATACCTATCGCAGGTGGGGAAGAAACCACTGGCATGGGTGTCAGTACATCTGAATCCCAAACAAGCAAGGCCTCAACTTCTGCAGATGACAGCACTGGTTACTCTCTTTCTACATATCCATTTCCTGTTGACCAGATGATTGAAGCAGACAGAGGTATTGATGAAAACAGTATTGATAAAAGCAACATTCCATTGCCCGAAGAAAACAGCAGCACTGGTGCCTTTTTTGACAATAGCAAAGACAATTGGACTCACACATTTCAGACCTTTACTAATGAAGAGGAACAGACCGATAATATGGCAGACTCGACCCTAGTGGAAGATGTTGATGGCAATCTTCCTGGACTAGGTAAGACCAAAGACATATTTCTGTTGCAATCAAACGTTGTGGGAAGTTCCCTGAATTAAGTACCGAAATATCTATGTATGAGGTGACCTGCTAAATAATCAAATCTGGTCTAGTTTATGGGATATTCACCATCAATATTTCTGAAATTAATTGCATTCTTGTTGGTCATTGAGAAACACCTGCTGGATCTTACTCTTTTGTACATCCTCACACTCAACACTAGGTCTATATAAGTTGCACTCTAAATGAACACATGTCTGATGTAGGTATGGTTGCTCTGTGCCACCATCTTTATTGAGATCGACTTATTATGCTGACAAAGCCAAATTAATCTGACTGAATCAGGCATGTTATCCAGTACTTGGAATAATACAAATGGGCTTCTTTCCACTCCCCTTAACAGTTAACACGAGTATGATTAGGTGAATAATACAGGTTTGAAGTAGGAGGCAACCCATTCCTAAAAACTACTGGCACCACAAGCTGCTGTCTTGTATATTGCATCATTACAATGGCCCTCATTACGACCCTGGCGGAGAGGGGTTTACGCCAGCGTAATGCATGGCGTACCTCTCCGCCAGATTAGGACTTTCCGTAGCGCCATGGCGATTTTTACGCCCGGATTTTCCGGGTGGAAAAATCCATGGCGCTACGGGTCCCCTCGTTAATTACGCCACCGTATTCTACGGTGGCGTAATTAACGCCTTCCCCACTCCCATTATACCCTATGGGGCAAAAATGGGAATGGGGAAGGGTAAATGGGGATTGGGGACTTACCGCCTCGCCAAGGTCGGAATGGGGCGGTAAGTCCGCCAACCCCCATGGCGGAGTTGGCAGCTCTGCGCCATGGTCCATGGTGCAAATTGCACCATGGACCTCCGCCAGGGTCGTAATGAGGGCCAATGTCTTTATAGGCCACCACGTTATATTCCCACTCTACTGGACATCCCAGTGTTTGTTTCTCTATTGCCATGTGTGGTATCCTCAAGAGGTATATTCACGCTAAAGAAGGCATTGTTTGCAGGTGCTATACCAGCCTTCTGTTTTGATACGAGTACAGCAATGTAATGCCATTTGTGTTGATGTCCACCATAGCAGTTTAAAGTGTAGAGTGTCATATGACCTGTAATATGTGTGATCTGATTTATTATGAGTAACTTATAATATTCTTTCCTCAAAAGGTGTGCATTGTACTTCTTCTCCTGCAGGATGGGGCTAATTTCCTCTGTGTTGAATAATTCATAACTAAATTGCCAAATGTGTCTTCTTGCAATGGCGCTTTTTTCGAGTGTGTTAATTAAATGTTGTAATTAAATGTTTGTCCATTTGGAAGGGGGGGCTATGTTACTGCACGGTGTCTAATATCACCCTTTCCAATTGCACATCTAGGTACTCTTAAAGCAAGTCGCCATTTCCTGTGCCCATTTCCTACAACTACAGTCTGCTCAGAACCATAACATTACCATCTCTCTTCAAGCAGATTATTGCTAATTGTTTTGCTATGCTCAAACTGAAGACCAGCTGAATTTCCAATTGCCAAGTACAGTTTAAAAAATGACTCCCACATATACCAATTGAGCATATATGCCATTATAATTTAGTGACAATGTGCATAAGTGTGTACATATTATATTTATTTACAACATGCTATGGAGTGCCCACTCATGTATACAGTTCACAAACCACTGGGTAAACAGTTCGAATCTACATGATTTCACTGCATCGCAAAATGTAGAATTCGAAAAATCTGAATTCTAAATGCGCGCTGCGATGAAATCACGTATGATTTCAGGTGCATTCCCCTACGCCACCCCGCACCCGCACCCTACTTCCCTGGTGGCAGAACGCCTTGTTGTGTGCCGCCAACACGCCCATCCCCCCAGCTACGCTGGTTCCCTTCACCTACGTGGTTGGGACCCGGCGCTCCTCTTTTTTGTTTGGTACAACTTTATAGTACATGAAGCGGGGGACACCACCACAACCAGTGTAGCAAACAAGGGAGCGGGGGACACCCTTGCAACCCCGCTGCCCATCACTACAATGGTACGTATGGTGAATTTGATTGACATTTTCAGCGGTACGAACGAAATTCGATCAAATCTACCATACATTTTTTTTTTCTTGAGATGTTTGATTAATACGACAACAGTTCAGGCAATGAGTGGTGCGGAGAAACACAAAACAAAAGTAAAGGGCAAGCTCAACATGTAAGCAAGAGATCTTTATAAGAGGTGAGTGCTTGGGGACTACAGCCTGAGCATAACAAGTCCTCAGTTTTCCCTATAACTTTAGGACAATAAGTTACAGGTTAGATGTAAGGTGGACCATGTTCCATGGTGCAAAGCATTTGGTGTCGAGTTTTCTATTCCAGAATGCATACATCTGCATTGATAGAGAGTCAGCAGGATGTTACAGGCCAAACTCAGGCATCTTGATGGAACGCCCAGACTACATACAATACAAGGGACATTGACATGGTGACAGGGGGAGAGCCCGGATCCTTGGCTTGTACCATATGCACAGCAGGTACATATTTGAAAACGTCTTAGGACAGTAAGAAAGATGCTTCCTCCTTCTCCGATCCATCTCAGAGATATCAATCAGTTTTATATGTGAGGCCCAGGGTCAACACATATTTATTGTAATTCCCTTTAAATAACTTCACGTTCTGAGGCACAGAAGAGGAGAATTCACAATTTCGTTGGCAACTAAATGAGTTTGGAATCTGTTTGGGCTGCCTAAGGACCAGTGCCATCCTTGCAGTGTATCTAGCCGCTGTCTCTAAACTAGACTGCACCACATAATAAAGAGGGTGCCATTAGCAGAAAAGAAAAAGCCAACCAAGCCACTGGGCAGAGTTCCAGGGAGCCCAAGATGCAGGTTCATTGCCTACACCGAAATGAACAAACTGTCTCATGGTGGCAAACAAATCTGTGGTGGAGAAAGTGGCCCATACGTGTGGGTGAGGTGGGTCAACCTTTTCAGTAGGCTTCCGCTGTTCATGTGGGCATCAGGTTGAAGTTTGGAAAAGAGGGCGTTGGGATCTCTTAAAAATCATCAACATTCTGAAAGTGTGTGGTTATCTCTGCAGGCGGCTTTATTTTCTGATATTCCCAACGGCTTTCAGACAGTTATTACACTGGTGGTAGTGCTTCACAGGTAAAATCTATTGATAACATAGAATGTTGTTGGAGAACGTGTGTGCGGGGAGGCCATTTGCCAGCCCAGATACATTTCTAAATAGCACGAGTATTGGGGTAACTGCCTGTCCCCCCAACATAGACTGCTGAACAACACCCAGGAGCAGCAACCGAAGGGAGATCATTTGTATAAAAAGTGTTCTTCCATATAGAATAGTGAAAGATTGCTGTAGGTCATTCACCCACCTCATTTGATTGCAGCGGTTACAGAAAGTGCCCTACAGTGACTTTGTCAACGACAGCATCCCTGGGATGCAAACCATCATCTGTAAACTAGCGATCCCACTGCAACAGTGAGCTGGACATCAACATTCATATGAGAGGGTAATACTATGAAAATAAATTTGTTTAGCAACCAATTTTACAAGTGTTTTTTCACAGAAGCACAAGCTTTGCAATCAGATTTAAAAAAACACCCTTATCTGAACAATATGGGCCTGGAAGGCAGTCTCTTGTAGAGGAGCCTAATCTGTAGTATTTGGGCAAATCGTGAATTTTTGGGGATATCTGAGGCTCCCGAATCCCATTACTAACTCATAGTACGCAGTCTCTCTCGTCACAGCTCACTTTGCACTCCAACAGGCAGCAGGGCGCATGGGCGCTCCCAGCCCACCTTTTTATATAAACTTTATATTCACCGTATATCAAATCATCTCAACATCCTATCAAACTACAAGACTTTACATAACAAGTATACATTTGATATAAAATAGATATCATCTTTGATATTCATTTTATATTAAATTTATATGCACTTGATATCAAACCATTAAGGGGGTATGATTAAGGACACCCACGGGGAGTTCCCACCTGTCAAAAATGTAACATTACAAAAAAGGGGGCCCCATTAGCTACTCACGATTCAAGAATCTTCCCTCCCATCTAATACGTGCTAAGAATATTATTTTAAGTGCACATAAGGCAATTCCCACTATCGACTTTAAATCTGTTGCACTAAAATTCAGCATATTAAAACTAAATTAAATAAATAAATCATGTGGGGCGTGCCATCCTCCACTGACCCAAAATAATATTTTTTTAAAGTTTAATATTTTCTAATGCTAGAAATAAAACAAAATTTCCAACGAGGTCTCCGGCATATTCTTATACTTTTTTGGAAATAAATAATCAAGGTGCTGCATTGACAGGTGATGTCAGAGAGTGCTGCGGGCAGTCTTTTCCCGCCTGACAGGACCATCTGCGCCACAATGCCTTCAGTATGTAACGCTTGATACCAGTTGTGTGCATACGGATGGTCTCCGAGTTTGCTACTACTTCTCCTTGACGCAGATCACTTGTAGACCAGGTGGGCTCGTTGCGTCATCCTCGTTATAGAGCATACTGCCAGGGCTTCTCATATTCAGGGGGAAGCTAGATAACCTAAATGTTTATCCCCTATTGCTTTCAGTTTGCTGCAGGCAGCACAAGCTTACAAAAAATGGCCTTGGCTTTGAATTTGGGCCACAATGGGTTTTGTGAGACATGTACACTTAATTAGCGGCGAATAATCAGACAGGGGTAAACATGGGAAATGTTCTCAAATTACTATTCCTCCCAGGCTCCTCAACAAGACTGTTAATGTTCCTGTTCGCTCTACTTCACCCTTTAATGTTGCACTGCCATTGCTCCTTCTTCTGAGATTTGTGATATAGGAGCAAATACGAATAAAATGTGTTTTTTTAATAACTGAAACATGATTTACCCCCAGCTTCACTCCTCTCTTTGATGACAAATTGACAAATTCCCAGCAGGATGGTATGGTATGGTACATTTTCTAGGAAAGTGCGCAATCGCCCGAATTGCCATCTGCACGCTGATATTCATGAGGGCAAGGTAACTAAGAAAAGTGGATGGGGGCATAGCTGTTACTTTAAAAGTCATTCTTAAGTGTGAAGCATTGTGTTTGCTTATTTACACACTGTTTCTAGGTCATTTTAATTCATCTTTGTATGTAGCAATGCTACCTTTGGTTAATACATTTTTTACAAGTCTTCAAGATTCCAGTTTCATTCCAATTGGTTTTGGTGCCACTCACAAACAAGTGAATCTTCTTGGTTTTATGATTTCTTCGTCTTCCAATTTCCCATCATATAATTGGTCTGTGCATTTGTTGGTTCATTTTGTAATGTCATCATACACTTGTTTTTCCTATGACCAGAGAAAATTTACTAAAAGAGTTAGTCAAAATGTTCATCTTCTCTGCCTGGATACATTGGGCCTTCTTACAAATTGGCCGGTCTGGAAATGAAGTTCTGGTAATAACATATACCGGCACTCTTCTGGACCGGCCAACAACAAGTTTGTCGTTAGGGTGGGGGATTTAACTTCAGCTCTCAGATGGAGGTAGATCCGCCACCTTACTGGCAAAAAACTGCTGTTATTACCGGCCCGGTAACACTGGTGCCGGTAATCCGGGCAAATCCTGCCATGGAGTCTCCATGAAATGGGGATTTACCAGCGTGTCTGCCACTTGGAATCTACTGGTAATTCCAGCAGACCAAGCGGCAGAAACAGACTTACATTTTGACAGATACCGGCAAACTCGTATTGATAGTGATTGTCTATGATTGATCCTGTTGATATGCATTTCAAGGGCCTTTTGGACATGTTAGTCCCTGGTCGAAAGTGCCTAAAAAAACCTGCCCATTAAATATTATTTGCAGGTTTATAACCACAATAGATGTAACATGAGGACGCTGGAACATATTAAAGGAGTGCAAAAAGTGATTCAGATTTTTTTGATATTTTCAAGATAGCTGAACAGAGTGGAAGCATCTACAAAAAAAAGGTGCACAGTTGCTTACTACTCTAAATGAATGTATCTGTGGAAAACAACCGGAGGCTCTCATTGGTGCTGTGAAATGGGCCATTGATCCACCTTGTGACACATTGGAGCATTCCATTCATCTGTGTGATCGATTCCATCACTTCTTCGTTGAAAGAAATAGCCTAATTTGGGCTGATGTTGTAAAATACTCATTGCTTCTTTAGCACTCTTTATTAATGCAGGAGATCATTTTCTTTACTTTGCTGGGGGGAATTGTCTAACTTAATTATCGGTTTGAAACCAACTTCCTATTAAATTGATGTTGTTGCAGCTAGATTTTTTTTTAAACATCTCCTTTGTGGCCCTAGTAGCAATGCATTGTATTCTCAATTGATCTCCTTCCCAAAGCAATTAGAAAGTGGGTTTAAGGCGTATCTGCTAATGAACTCTAACGCAGACCATGAGGTTCTGAGGAATCCCTGCTTTGCCACTAGCATGCCGTTTTTAGGGGGTACAACAGGAATGGCAGAAGCTATGCAGGTACAGGACAACACTGTCTGGGACAAACGCCTTAGGGCCTAGCGGTCAGGTTTTCAACCTCATCACGGCAACGGTATTGGCACTCTGTAGATATTCTCTGTATGATGCATGGCAGCCTGCAATGCCAATAAACAAGCCTGTAAATAATGTTCTTATTCCAGACTAGTTTTGCGGTCACTACTGACTTCTAATAAGAAAATGGCATCCCTACTGCTCTGTACTCCACTTCACTCGTGACATCACGATACCTAGTGCTTGAGCCAGCAGAGAGCAGAGTTCCACTATAACTTCAGCAAACAATCAAAACTGAGACACCCTTTTCAAATTCCTTTCATGTAATATCACTTTATGTGACACTTTCCAACCATTAATTGATAAGGAAGAGTTTATGGCAGTATGTTTATGACGTGCACTGCTGGAGTTGAACACAGGAGAGCATCAATCTGCACGGTATTGCTTATTTTAAAGCACACAACAAAAAGGTTTCAAGTTGCATTTTATTAAGCTACGTAAACTGTTTTCTGCAACACATTAGCACACAGGGTAGGGGGCGCAGCCAATCAGGTTCCGCGGATTGCGAGCTAAAATCTCTGATCTCAGCCCACGTTTCACAGAACCTGCAGACGGCCTCCCCTTCTGCGGGCCACCGTCTTCCCCCCACCCTCCCGTTTTTTTTTCCCATTTCCCAACCCCCCTCCTCTGCCCCACTTACCTTATTGTTATGGCAGTGGCTCCAGCCACGGCAGCTTCCCTCCTTCCTTTTCCAGCCACCGTGGTAATAGAAGAGCGGCTCCATATGGAGCCCAGCCTTCTACAACCATGGTGGCCATTTTGGATGTATTTTCATTCATTTTTTTTAGCACCCTGGGTTACCAAACCTGGGTGCTAAAGGCATTAACACGCCATTCAAAGAAGGGGGTAACAGCCCAAAGCTCTTGTTAACCGCCCTTGCTTCGGTCGAGCGGTTAACTTGGGCTGCCGGGCCATTACCACTGTTCCAGCCCTTGGAACCGGGTGTTAACACAACATTAGAAACTGCATATTAGTTGCTTTTTTTAATCAAAACAGATTCTACATTCATTGTGTGTATCAGCTACTGGAAAATCTCTTACATTGCAATAAACAAGAGGCCAGTTATCAAAGGGAATGAGAGCGTGTGGACGTCTATTATAAGGATTAAAATATCACCTATCGTACATAAAAAGGATATTGCAAGCCACCTCGACATCCATCCCTTTGTAAAGGAACTCGCCGAACTCCTCAATGATTTGCAACATCCTTATAATGTACACTAGGGGGTACTTTATCCCACATATTATTGGTGGCGGGGGCGCCTGTGTTTGGTGTTGCCGGATATCTCAGTGAAAGTTTACACCCCGGACTGTATGCCTTCTATCCATTCTGTTCTCATGCATGGGTATGAGGGGACTACCGTTCTGGAGTGGTTTTTAAACTTTTCTTTCTGGCGGATGCCAATCTGTGTAGTTGGGATCTTCCATGTGCCACCCCTCTTTCATATCCATTCTGGTGGGCCTGATAGATCTATTCTGTCACCTATTACATTTCCAACAGTGCCAGATGTGGATTTTATTGTGACTTTTGTCACCTCTATTCATGAGAATGTGCACAAGATGCAACTCAGTGCTGAGAGCCGTTTGTAGGAGGACGTCCTCTTCTTTCCTTTGGCTGTTGAATTGAATTTTGGATGGCTTTGGTCTGTCTCAAACTTAACAATTTAAGCACTGTGTTCCTGCTTCTTGGTGCAGGGGAGCTTGCCAGCAAAATGGAAATTTGGTTAGTTCCCCTTTACAATTGGTGGTATGGTACCCACTTAGGCTGAGTCCGAGAAAACATTGTGGTTCCTTTTAGTTTTGAAATTGTCCCTGCATATGCTCAGGGCTCAGGGGACTAATGCATCCACTACAGGGATCTATGTTTAACTTCCTAGGCACAGATTTGAATGGTGTAAGGGCCACTCAGCTCATCATCGCTCCATGGTTGATAAAAAGAGTACCATTGAGTTTGGTAATAGTACATATCTAATATGAGAGCAAAGAGTACCTGTTAATATACCTGGCGTGTTGTGTCGGGTGAAAGGCCCATTTGGCATGATATCACAGCTTCGCAGCGTTTTGCCTTTTCTTCCTGTTGTCCTCCATTTTGTTAATTTGCCCAGTCACCTGTGTTACCTCACATTGATAGAGGTAATGTATTACAGGTAGAGTCTCAACAAGAGTTCTGAGAGCCCTAAAAGCCTGTCTTTCATGCAGTAACCAACCGTTTGATGCATGCTAGAAAGATGATTAAGAACACTGATTCTGGCTCCCTTAAATCAGCTTCCTCCAGAGGCCTACATTTTCTGTAGGTTTGGCTGGATAGCAAATGATGCTGAACATTTACAAGACCTGAATAGCTGCCAACACAACAACATCTCTCTAGTGAAACCTCTTATGTTAAAATACATCATTATTGCAGCACAGAAACAGGGGTGGTCCTTGATCTCCCCTTAACAATGGGTACCAAAATCAGAAATTAGGGTTTTCTTTTTGGATCCCTTAACCTAGATGAGGAGGTGAGTGTGTTTTCTACCCTTTTTAAGGCAAGGCTCAAGGAGGGGATTATGTCCCTAAGGATCTTTACAAGCTTGCCCAAATAATTCGGATCCCTTTTGCTTAGAAATATGACTGCTGTTTTGACCACAGGGTGTATTCACCCCATGTATAAGTTGGCTACAATAGTGCCATTATTCAAGAAGGGACTGTCTGACCTCGCAACGGCAGGCCTTTTTTATTAATTGATGTTCCTAGTAAGGTTTTTGGGTAGATATTTCTAGCCCGAATTCAGGAGTGGGAAGATGAAGAGGGAAAGATGGACAGCGCTCAGGGAGGATTTTTATGTGGGTGAAATATAATGGAAGAGCAGGGTCTCTGGTTGACTTTATTCCTTATGAAGGATGTCAATGTTTCTATGGGCAAACGTTATCTGGGATTCATAGATCTCAGGGCCTCCCTTGATTCAATGGAATGGTCTCAACTGTGGGATGTGCTCTGGAATGAGGCCTTGAACCATCACTATCTAAAACTCCTTCAAGTTCTATATTTGGATACAGGACATTGCATTTTCTAATTGTGAGCGTATGCAAGATTTCCCAATACTCCAGGGTGTTGGATAGGGCTGTGTGCATGCTTCCGCTCTTAAATTATGTGTCCGTCTGGCTCCTGAGGGTTGGTGCTAATGTTTCTAGGATGGGTTGAAGTAGCTTGCTAAATTTGCTTTTTGCGGATGACACAGTGCTAATGGACAGTACTGACTATGGCATGATTAAGATATTATGATTTCAGGCTACAGTAAGCATAAGCATAAGAGGTTCACAGTAAATGCTACTAAGCCTACACTGGTGGTCATGGGGTCTTCTAAACCCCCTTAAGCATGAGGACTTGATTGGGGGTAAATGTTGGGAACTGTTCCCATGTTCAAAAACTTGTAAATCCGCTTTTCATCATCAGGTGTTAGAAAAAGACAGGTGGTCAAATGCTCCCTTTTGTTGACCCAGGCAGATGGGGGAGTAATACAAATCTACCATCGACTGTAATCCTCTCACTTATCTGCACTGGTTGAAGTCTAATAGAGCAAGTGTTGCTAATTTAAAAACCAGCAAAGCGTTTATTTTTCCTGAGAGATCCAGTTGTTTTAAGACCTTCTAAGAGGCACGTTGCATTTTTCCTGCACTTATTTGGATACTTGTGTGCACGTTCCAAGATGGCTGCTCCTGCCTAGGGCAGAGGATCCATCCATTGTCTGAAGCCTTCCCCCTCCATGATTGGCTACCTTACTTCAACTTTCAACTTTAACCAATCAGGGGCACTGGCAGGCAGATGCTGGCCCCTTCAATCAAGGCCCACTTCCAAGGCCCTGTCTGTGCCTGTCTGAGCCGAGAAGGGCCAGGAGGGCCCCCCACAAACTATGCCTCGGCCTCCAGACTAGATCCATGGACATCTACATTTGCCACATTAGTTAAAAGTGTTTGTTGGCTGTACTCATCATTGCCTCCTCCACCAATTCTACTGAACCTTTTTACACTGCATCTGTACTTTACCTTCTTTGCCACCACTCATCGTCATCTCCTATCACTGCATTTAGGCTGTTTCTAGCTTTACCATCAGTGCACCTCTCTTACATTGCATCTTTGCATTTTAAGCACAATTCGATTTTAGGCTTTGTGTAGCTTTACCATCTGTGCACCTCTCTTGCATTGCCTCTGTTCCTTTTAAAAATAATTTGATTTTAGACTGTGTGTACTTTTTTACAGCTGTGCACCTCTTATCTCTTGATACTCTATTCCTTTCTGGATTGCATCTATGCCTTTGTGACTTCTTCCACTAGGCCGCCTGGTGAGTTTAGCTAAACCTTTGCAGTGCAACCACTCTTCTTGCATTCCTCAACTATCCTCTGCCGCCCCTAGGGCTCTCTCCATCTCTCCTATTGTCTCTGACTGCTACACTATCACCTATCTCCCTCTCCCACAAAGTCTGGTAGAAAAAAGCACAAAAAAGGCATCTTGAGTGCAAACACTGGACTTCCCATCACAGTCAGCCATGTCAGTGCTTACTCCAGAGAGCGTTTCATTGATATCCTCTTCTCTGTCCCCTCTCCAGATCTATGGAGCCCCATCTCATCTCCACTCTCTCTCCCTCCACATCCTCTACCATTAATGGTGGCACAAAGTGGGGAGTCCTCTTGGCCGGCTTCTCATCCTCACATTGCTTTGTTAATGTCTATCACGCAGGCGCTATCCTGATTTAGGGTCCTCAACCCAACCTCCTTCTGTTTGACTGGATACTGACTTCTCTCATTAACTTCCTTCCTTCTCCTGCATCTCCCCCTACCACACTCACTCTCCCTCCTCTGAATGGTACCACACCCCAGTACACCACCTCAGAAAACTTTCAAAGACAGAGACCTCATCCATCTTGTGACTCTTAACGCCCACTCAGCCAAACACTCAGCTGACATCTGCCTTCTTCTTGAAGACATTGACCTCGACATTCTCGCTTTTACCGAGACGTGGTTCAATACTAGCCCAGTCACTGCTTTTGACTCCCTCCTCCCTGATGGCTTCAAAATCATCTCCAAGCCTTGATCTCACTGCACTGGTGGGGGGTTGCCTTAATCTTCCCTGAGTGGGTTCCTGCTTTTATCTTACCCACCCAGCACTACCCTTCCTTTGAAATCCTGATTTGCAAGTTGGTCATCTCTCCCATCTCCACCCTGATCATTGCTACCATTTACTGGCCTCCAGACTCCACCACCCTGTTTCTCTCTGAATGGGCTGATTTCTGCTCTTCCTTACTTTTATCCATCTCCAACCTCCTCCTCCTGGTTGACTACAATAGCCAACTGGACTCCCATGGCTGTGCATCTACTCTGTTCACTGACTTCTGCACCTCTCTTTTCCTCTTCATTTTAACGTCTGGGCCAACCCACTCAGTTGGACACACTCTGGACGCCCTCATACACTCTGCCCTCTCTCTTTCCCTTCCACTAGTCACCCCCCTCCCCTGGCCAGACCATTCTCTCCTCCCACCTGGGTCCCATTTGGCCCTCTGACCGCCACTCAAAAAGCCCTGACAACCTTGTTCACTAACATCCGCCTGATTAAATGAGTGTCAGATGCTGCCTTCACTTCCACCTTCAATCCCCGTAACCCCCTACTTCTGATACTACCTCTGACTATGCTCTCAGCAACCTACACCTTTTCATCTCCAATACTATTGACATTCTCTCCCCAGTCATGAGGATCTGCCGGAAACCTCTAAGTATAACATATGATACGACTCCGAACTTGGGGCCCTGAAACAAAAGTGCAGGGTGGCAGAACGGAAGTGGAAAACTTCAGGCTCACCCTCTGAGAAACTGGCCTGCTGCCGGCTCCAAAGGCAATACAGACTCTCCATCTGCACCAAGAAAAGAGCTCACATACAGGCACAGGTTTCTGGTGCATCCAACAACACGGCTGAACTTTTCAAGATCTGCAGGGAACTTCTGCAGTCTCCTCCTCCCCTTCTCCATCCCAGGCCCTCTGCAACGCGCTGGCCACACACTTTGACACCAAAACTCAGGACATCCTGAACACCCTTGCTAGCCAACTTCCCAACCCATCCCTCACACCTTTGCCTCTCATGGCCCCTCACCTCTGTCACACCTGAAGAAATTACCAGAGCTGTCCGCTCCATGAAGGTCTCTTCTAAACAGGTTCCCCTTGCTCATCCAGAACCATCAAACATAACATTGGCTATCATGCCCCCACACTTGCTGATTTCTGCAATCACTCTTTTGTCACTGGCTAGCACTTGCAGGACAAGGCCGCAGTGTTGAGCGATGCCTGTGTGCGGGAGACGCTGCCCGATCATACGTAGCACACTTCGCTACGTCCACGCTTCCGTGCCTATAAGAACTGAGGTAAGGACCCTCTGCGGCAAAGCCCTCGCAGGACAAGGCTGTGTCCCCCAGTGTTTCCCCTGCCTGCCAGCTTCCCCCCTCTCTTCTTCCACCCCCTCTTCTTTTCTGCACCCTATATTGTCTCACCTATCTTCTCCAACTGCTTTTCCATAGACTATCCTATCCCTCTCACTAAGTCTGGCAGGAAGAAGCTCAAAGGGGACATTCTGGTCTCCATATCGCTGATACCTAAACCAGTGCTTCCTCCAGACAGACCCTTACTGACATCCTCTTTGTTGTTCCCTTCCCATGCGTATGGAGCCCCATATGGTCTCTATACTCTCTCCTTTTTCCTCTCCTCCCATTAATGGTGGCACCCGTGGGAAGCCCTCCTGGCCCCCTTCCACTCCTCCAAGACCATCATTAATGTCTACCTAAATGGAACCGTATTGATCCAAGGCCCTCGGGCCAAGCCCCTCCTTTTTGAAAGACGCTTCCCGCACCTTATCAACTTCCTTTCTTTTCCTGCTGACCCTTCTTTCTCCTCTCTGGCTTGTCTGCCGCCTCCATACTTTGCCACCTCTACGCCTGCCTCTGCTACCTCTCTGTCCACCCTGCTGCCTCTTTCTCCACTACCCCTCTGACACCCACCTCCTCCTTCCCGGCTACCTTGCCTTCGGCTCCTTCCTCCTCTGCCCATCCTCGGGCGCCTGCAACAATTCTGTGGGGTGTACCTCTGACGTGTACCCCTCCACAGATGTCCTTCAAAGGGCGCACCCTGCTCCACATTGCTACTCTCGCTCAGTTTTTTAAGCACTCCTCTGACATCTGCCGTCTCCCGGAAGAACTCCATTTGGATGTACTCAGTCTGACTGAGACTTGGTTTACAACCAGCTCTGTCATGAGCTTTGACACTCTCCTTCTTGATGGCTACAAGATCCTCTCTGAACCCAGAACCAACTGTCCTGCTGGGGTGTAGCCTTGATCTTTGCAGAGTGGATCCCTGCTTCTCTCATTCTTATGCAGGACTACACCTCCTTTGAATGCCTGGTCTGCAGGCTCTCTATCTCACCTGGGCTTTCTCTCACTGTGGCCACTATCATCAGGCCACATGGCCAGGTCGACCCCTTCCTCTCTGAGTGGGTGGACAGCTCATCCTATTGTATGTGGAATATGAGGTTCTGGGTATTTTCTGTGTTAATCCGATGAGTTAGGTCTACTTTGATATCAAGGCCTGCCAAAATGTTTAACTTTATTTGGATCTAATAACCATCCCTTACTTGAGAGCCCTATGCACCATTTTTAGAGTGATAATAACAAATGGGGCCTTGCTTAGTACTCCCCAACCAATGGGAAATAATATCAGTCAAAACACAACACCTAAACAGAAGCACTCTTAACTGTCATTACACGCCTGCCTCTTACTGATTTCATAGTGCCTCTCCATACGCCCATCTCTCTCATACACAGCATACCCAAAATGTATTTTCACTTTTTATTAGATTCATAGTGCAAACATAAAAGCGCTAAACCAATTCCTATGCCAAACGAACAACAAATATAAATATTTTGTGGGTGTCAGTATGTGAGTCAGTACTGTACTCTTGCTCAGTACAAACACTCTTCCTGAGCTTTCTAGTTAACACATTGTATTGGTTGAGGTCTACCACAATCATGTATTTGTTACGCTCACCTGATATCCACGGGGGTGCCACACGATACTGGATGGAGGTCTAAACGCTATCCCGGACCCCACTCTGCTTGGTTATGTGCCAGACGTTGGGTAGCGCCTATAACAGGAGAATGGAGGGTAAGATACTGGTTCTGTGATGGGTGGACTCGCACCTCCCTCTGGTCCAAATCCCCTCCCTTGGGGTTATTGCTCACCTTAGGTTTTTGTGTGTTGAACTCTCCGTCCTGTGTCTCTGTGCAGGGGCGCGTGGTTGGTGCGGGTGTTCCGTGGACCTAGTTGCTTCACTGGTCTGTGTGCCCTTATGTCGGGTCCAGACTGGCTGTGACTCTGACTCTGCTTGCTGTCTTCCAGATGAGTTATAATGTCTTTTCCGTCTTTATTCTGTCTCTTTCTTTCCCTCCATTTTCTGTGTCTTCTCGGCATCTTGCTCCACTACGCTGTTCCCTAACAATGTCTCTTTTTGTTTTCACAGGGATGGTTGCGATCTCTGAGTTGCCGTGCCGATGGCGAAGACCATAGTGAGTTATTGATGCGCAGAGCGCTGCACTGTTTATTGGTGTTAATTGCTAACTTGTTGCAGTGATGTTACGGAGTGATGAGCGATCGAAGCGCTGCTTGCCCTGGTAAGTGCTTTGCTAATGCTAACCTTGTTCCTTTTCCCTTGCAGTTGTGGTGACCCGAAGATGGGCGAGGTAAGAGAAGCGCAGGATGCTGCCAGGACTCTCTGCTTGCCCAGGTAAGAATTGTTATTAATGCTGTCCTTGTTTCTTTACCTTTGCAGGTTGCGGCGAACTTCGGAGATGGGCGAGGTAAGCGAAGCACAGGATGGATTCAAGACCGGTTACTTCACAGGTAAGTGTTCTTGCTCGCTAATGCTGTTCTTGTTCTTCCAGGTTATTAATGGAATCCGGAGCTAGGGCTTCAGGATCGGGCTGCCGGAGAAGCAGATGAGCAGGTGCTGGACACGGTGAGCATTACGCTGCAGGAGTGCAGAATAACGCGAAGCGTGTTCTACTGTTTGGGTGTGGTTTAAATAGCCCAGGTAAAGTAGTTCCACGCCAAGTAGTTCCAGGCCCAGCCACACCCGAAACAGTAGACTGCATGGCCGGTTCTAAAGAACTGAGCTGTGTAATAGGCCTCCATGTTGGATTAAGGTCCACAACTGGTATTGCTTTATTCCTGATAATGAGCCTGGCACCCAATGCGCCAGAACTGACTCCATGGATTTTTCTGATGGAGTTTTAAGGCCCTTGGAGCCAGTGTGAAGGGCTGAGGGGGTCAGGGGCATGGATCGTGAAGGCGTTATACATCAAGGTCTGTTTCAGAATTGTCTATTTTTAACCCAATAGATTACAGTTCTTCTACTCATTTCTTTTAACAATGTTTATTGTTATTCGTTTGGCATAGCAATTAGTGATTTTATGTTTGTACTATGAATCTAATAAAAAGTGAAAACACGTTTTGGGTATGCTGTGTATGAGAGAGATGGGTGTATGGAGAGGCACTATGAATTCAGTAAGAGGCAGGAGTGTACATTCGTCTAGGTATTGTGTTTTGAACAATTTTAGAGTGGCCACCCTTCCTCCACAGACCATACTGAGCAAATGGTATGGAGTAGAGGCCCACAAGTGATTAGGCATGCATGGCTGATTGTGCCAAAAGGCAGTGAAAAAATGTGTTTTTGGTGTCCGGCCTAGTTTAGTTTAATATTTGTAACACGCACCTAACCCTGGGGTAACTGGGCGCTTGAGCTTGTGACAAGGTTACAGATGCATACATAAAAAGTACATAATACAACAATGCTTGTCGACCATAGGTCACAGGTTAGTCTGCTTGCATATTGATACAGGTAAGTGCCTAGAGAAGTCGCCGGTAGCTACAGTTTTGGACGACAGTGCGGGCAAACAATGTTAGTCCAGTGTAACGTGTGTAAGGTACTAGAATTACAGCAGGGGGGGACGAGGGTGAGCCTAGGGCCTCCTAGTGTTTCTTATCTGAGAGCCAGATCTTCACTTTGGCTCTGAAAAACCAGAAGGAGGGTTCAGCTCTGATCATGAGAGAGTTCCAGCATTTGGCGGCTAGAACTGGGAAGCTGGCTCCTACTGCTGTTTTTCGTTTGTACCTCGGGATATTGAGGCAGTGTGAATAGAGTGATTTGGTAGGTCTGGCTGAAAGATATCTGGAGAATTTATCTGACAGGTATTTAGGGGCAGAGTTTGAAAGACATTTATGTGTGATAACAAGAGTGCGGAGTGCAATTCTGTCACGCACCGGGAGCCAGTGGGTATCCCGCCTGAAGCTTGTTTTATGGTTATGTCTTGGGATATTTAACGCTGATCTCAAGGTGTTATTCTGTAGGACCTGGAGTTTGTTGAGGTTCCATTGTGAGGAGCTTAAGTAGAGAGTATTACAATAGTCTAATTTCGATAAGACTAGAGCCCTGGCTAGCGTGATGCAGCTGTTGGGGGACAAATAAGATTTGCAGGCATTAATCAGCTTATTGGTAAAGGCAGTAGTTGAGGCAGTGACATTCACTTGTTTCTTAAGTGAGAGAGTGGAGTCTAGGTGTACTTCCAATGTTTTGACCTTGCGACTTTGATAGTGTTACCATCAATATTGATTGATGTATGAAGAGGGTCGAGTTTGTTTAGACGTGCTTGGGAGCCAATGATCAAGAGCTCCGTCTGCTCCTCATTGAGACACAGGCTGTGTGCGCCATCCAGGGCTGAATTTCCAGGTAGATGTTGTTAATCAATTTGGAATCATCTTCATAGCAACCAGTCAGCGTAATGAGAACCTGGGTTTCATCTGCATAGTTCGTGTAGATGACATCCATGTAGTCACGTTGATCAAAGAGAAGCTTTGTGAAGATGTTGTAGAGGGTCGGGGAAACGCAAGACCCCTGAGGTACCCCGCAATTGATGGGGACTGGATCAGCTGAGGTTGATGGTGCAAAGACCCTGGTAGTACAGTTAGATAGGAAAGATTGGATCCAGTTCGAGGTATTTGTGGAGAAGGCAGCGGCAGTGGTTACGTGTTCTGTAAGGGTCTGGTGATCGACCAGATCAAATGCTCCGGAGAGGTCCAACAGCAGGAGGATGGCCAAATTGCCTTTGTCTTTGACTTCATCCATTTGGATTTGCAGGTCCAAGAGGGCCGTTTCTGTGCCGTGTCTCAGTCTGAAGCCGGATTGACGGAGACCTAGTAAATTGTTGTCCTCCAGGTGTTTTTGGATTTGTAGATAGGCTTCTCTTTCCAATATTTTTAAGAGGAACAGGACAGTAGTAATGGGCCTATAATTGGTCGGAATGTTGGGGTCCATTTTTTTTTTTTTTAGGCTGGGCATAACCCAGGTCTTCTTGAGGTTCTTAGGGGCCGAGTTGGCGTTGAATGTGGAGTTGATCACAGCGGTCAATGAATGGGGCCAAATCTTTGGTGCCTTCCTTAATGACTGGTGCAGGACAGATATCTCCCTCGTACTTTGACGGTTTCAGGCCTAGAATAATGTCTTCCTCTTCCTTCGGTGTGACTGAGGAGAAATAGAAGGGAGGGCAGGCAGGAGGGGGAGGGACCAGTGGGGTCCTCTTATTAGAGCTTTTGGCTAGACTGTTTTTTTTTGCCTCAATTTTAGTTTGTAACATTCTAATTTTGTCTGAGAGGACTTGTTGAATTTTAGCACACCAAGCCGCATCCTTGACGCAAGCCTCTGTTGGTGGCGCAAGGATGGCCGATTTATAGGAGGCAGCAGCCGAGGCTAACACTGCCTTGTTCAGGGTGGAGAGTGTTTTTCTCCACAAGGTTTCGGCAGCTCTTTTGCACTGCAGAGGGTTTTTAGTTCAGACGTGAACCATTTGTTGAGGTGAGCTGCTGGTTTAGCTTTTTTTAATATGATAGGGGCGATGTTGTTTAAGGCTAATTCTAAGTTGTCATTGTAGAGGTCAACCAATTTATCTGGGTCTAGGTTGTTGTAGTTAGGCGGATCCAGGAGGGGCTGGAACAGGGGTCCTAGGTTTTGAAGTGTTATGTTCCGGTTATTTCTGGCTAGATTCTGGGGGGCAATGGTGGAACTGGGATTGGCCAGTGCCTTCTCATGGATGGAGAAAGAGATAAAGTGATGGTCTGACCAAGCGGTAGGTTCATTTTGAAGGATTGTGGTCGAGCAGTTGAGATCTGCTAGCCAATCCAGCGTTCTGCCTTTATTATACCTGGGCCCCAAAATACGATGTTTGAAGCCCAGCTGGGCTATAGAGTTTTCCATGGAAGTGACGTGAGTGTCATTAGGGTCGTTCAGGTGTAAATTGAAGTCTCCAAGCAGGATAATATGAGAGCTTGGCTTGGTATTATGAGTTAGCAGGTCTGCAATGTCTTTCTAAAAAGATGAGATGGGACCCAGAGGTCGGTAGATTAGGTGCAATAGGATCGTTCAGGTGGATGAGATAGGAAGTTTAGCTGATAGGAGTTCCGCCGAAGGGAGGCAGACATGGGCAATAACTCTGAGGCTAAGGTGGGTTTTGGCTATGAAGGCAACCCCTCCTCCTTTGCCAGTGACTCTGTCTGCCCTGATGATGGTGTAACCCTCAGGGAGAGATAGAGATAGGGCAGGGCCTGCTGCCTGCTGCCTGCTGCAGCCAGGTTTCGTTGATGGCGATGAAGTTTAGGCGGTTGGTGGAGATTAGATCAGCAATATTGAGTGCATGTGCCACTAGCGATCGTGCATTGATTAGGGCTCCTTTGTTAGTGGGAGGCGATCTGTGAGGAGCTTCCAGATGCTGGGATGTAGGCAGCAATGCGCTGGAATTTTCATTAGCCTTAGTAGTCTCAACCAGGGGTGTAGTGGGTAGTGGGTAGTGTAGGAGAGGTTTTAGATATGGAAGCAGACCAGTAGGCCTAGTGAAGGAATTGTGGTTAAAGACACAAGACCCTAATCTCTTGTTTCTGACACTCACTGGGCAGAGTACCAGTGGAGTGGGTGGCAATGAGAAAAGTTGGATCCATTCTGAAGGGCTGATGGGGCTGCTAGTAGTGCCAGAATTATTAGTGAAAGGCAGTAGTGGTGGCGTGTGGGAGGAGAATGGGTATAAAGTTTGAGCAGACCAAATAGCATGGCTAGATGTCACAATGGTTACAGAGTCACAACTAAAGCACTGCTAGGTAACACCGCTAGGAAGCACTACTAAGTATCACAGCAGATTAAGTAACACAGTAATAAGCAAGGCTAGGTATCACAGCAGATTAGGTAACACAGTAATAAACAATGCTAGTTATCACAGCAAATTAGGTAACAATTAATAAGCAATGCTAGGTATCACAGCCGATTAGGTAACATTATAGGCAAGGTGGCGCTGCTTGACTTTCACAGCTGACTGGTATAGTAAGAGATCACAGAGGACTAAGTATCACAGGGAAAAATGATGCAGGTGAATATCATAACTGAATAGCATTGCTAAGAAGCACGATGGGCTAGGTGGCGCTGTATGATAGCAAAACTAAATGTCAATTGGAAAAAAACGTGGGGGACTGAATAGCACCTTGGCTAATATTCACAGTTTAACACAGAAATCACAGTCGGATACATATTGCTGCAGACTTCACAAATACAGTTCATCAATGCGCCATAGGGTGTTAACGGGCAGCACAAAGGCTGAACCAGCATGATGCGAGGGTGGGCGACAGTTTAGGTGATGCCTTATGCTTAGAATCTCCGTAGTTGAGCCTAGTTTACTTTGAGGACAAGATGCCTTGGCCCCTTGCTTTAAGAGGCGTGTGCAAGGCATGTGCAAGAGGCACTCTGTTGAGCATCTAGCCCAATTTGTCCGGCAGAGACCTTTGTTGTTTCACATTTCACCTGGCCAGCCTAGAGACTAAGCTGCTAACTAATGAAGGAATTGTCAACTGGTATTATCGTTAAGTGTACCAGTTTGGAGCTTCTTCCCACCAAATTCTTTAAACACTTGCCTTTTAAGTGAAACGATGTACAGAAAATACCAGGGATTTAGCTGTTGTACAGGGATATAACCTGGGGAGTTTTGCTACGATTTAATTTCACCAGATATTTTTATACAAAGTCCTTTTATGAACTTTTCCAAATAAAGTTTATAGTTTCTTTTTGAAAGTCTGAGACGCGTAGCGCAGCATTTTCTCGTACGGCAATTGGCTTTGGGAATAGCCTGCCTATGTTTCTTCATTGGCTCCATCATTGATGGTCTTTCTTTGTGAATTAAAAACATTTCTATTTCAAAAATAACAAAACAATGTTATTTTTCTAGTTAGGGGTGGCTTTTAGTGCAGGTTATTTTCAAACCTTAGTTCGATGTGGCCGGTCCTGCCTCGCCAAACTACTTTAATCATGTGTTTTATATTGATTGATAAGTGATCCATAAATCACCACTGACCATTTATGCACTTTATAAATATTTGAATAAAATAAAAGTTTAAATGCATGCAAGCTTCCCCTCGGGTCCTATAATGTGGATATCATTTCTCCAAGTTCTATTTGTATGAGATGTACTTCGCTGGATAATATATGTATTTTAAGATGATGCGAATGCATTACACTTGTCCACGTCCCCTGAGTAGTTTCTAATGGCATTCACTGAACTAAGCTACAGTGTACTTTGGAGTAGCAAAGACAGCGTGGATTCTAGCTCTTCAATTGTTGTGAACTGGAATATACTCTATTCTGACATATTTGATAATTTTCAGTATTTGATTTCTTTGTGAAGGGAATGCCATGTTACCGCAAAGTTCACCCGAAGTCTATTTTCTCTGCTCACTCCATTAGTTTGAATTCTGGTCTTATCCAGCCTAGGAATGCCTGTTTTTCAAAGTGTTTTCTCTTCCTGGAAAAGTCTAACATAAAAAAATGTCTTTACTCTGGGGTCAATTTGATCAGCATCTTGTGCACGTGTTTTTGAAATGCACATCTGTTCAGAACAGATGACGATCTTCTTGTTTTACACACGGGTGGGCAGGTAATAGGTGTATTTTTGCAAACATGTTCAACCGATCCAGGATTTGATTGAATAACTTCAAGACTTCAAGAGGGATACGGGCCACCTGCCCAGACCGACTACTGAAAGGCTGAATACATTTTCAGGCTGCCGTTGGCCTCCTCCTTTCCCTCTCTCATCTCTGATTGCCTAACTGCCATTCAAGATTGGTGTGGTGCCAATGATCTTTATCTGAATGCCAGCAAGATGGAGATCCTCCTCATCGGCACACCTTCACCATCCTTTCCCCTCACTCTAGGGCCGGCTTCACTTGGCCCTAGTCCTACCCCCACCTGCGAGGCTAAGAACCACTGGGTCATCTTTGACTCCACCCTTTCCTTCTCTGCCCACATCTCCGAGGTCTCTAAAAAGTCAAACTTCCTACTGCACCTCCTCAGACTTACTCTGCCTTTCCTCTCCTTCCCCCAGAATCTCATGGTATCCCAGGGTCTTGTTCTCTCTAGGTTGGACTATTGTAACGGCCTCTTTCTAAATCTACCTGCCTCTACCCTCCGCCCTCTACAACTAATCCAGAACAGGACTGCGAGACTTGTCCTTGGCCTCAAGCCCTGGGATCGTATCTCTCCAGCTCTGAAATCTCTCCATTGGCTCCCAGTTGAAGCAAGGATTAAATTCAAAACCCTCTGCATTGTCTACAAGGCTTTCTGGGGCCTGGGTCTAAAATACCTTCAGCTATCCCTCCACAAATACCTCCCCTCTCGAGCTCTTCGATCCTCTACCTCTAACTCCTTCAGGGTCAGTCGTTTTTGAAAGAAGGACGCATGCTGCACTGGAGAGCAATCTGCGCGGAGCTAGCCCCTCCTCTTCCAACGTGCCAACCCTGCGTGTATTTGTTTATTATTTGTATCACGCACTAAACCCTGAGGTAACTGGGTGCTTGAAAAATGTAGAGGTTACAACATAGTCAGGCAGACAGATTATGATCAATATTAAGGACCCTGGTTACAGGTGGGTCAGATAATGAGATACAGGAGAGGTAAACTAAAATAAACAAGGCAGAGCCGCACCATAGATAGACAGTAATCGGCTAGCCTAGTGATTGCATTTTACTGAGGAGGCTTGTTACTCAGCCAATTTTCTATGCTAGCGTTAAAGGTGAGGAAGGAGGGTTCCTGTCTAAGAGGGATGGGAATAGAGTTCCATCGTTTGGCAGCTTGAACAGGGAAGCGTTGACGTCACATAGCCGGATTCACTGGACACCATCACATCCTGTCCTTCATGTTTCTCAAGTAAAACAATAAGCACTACTAATTCTGCTACTTGCGCTGAGAAATGAGACGGTAGCCTTGCAATTGCTACTACTTTTATTTCTTCATTTAATCTATGTCTTACTACTGCAGTGTCTGAATGCCTTTCCCCACTAGTCCAATCAATTCTTGAAGAACCAGCAATAAAAAGAATCAGCCTCTTGCTAAAGCAATCTCCTTCACACAGGGTATATCATTATAAATTCAACATAATTGGCACAGTCATGCACATGATCACCTTCTTCTGTGGGTTCAGCTATGAATGTGACATGGTTCACTATTTTACATCTTATGATTTTAATCGCTGGGTTAGAAATCTTTACCTCGTAAATTGAAGCTCTTTGGGAAGTCAATGTGCCCTTGGGTTTCTCTAGAATGGCAAATAGGACATGCACCACGAAAAGGGTCGTAGAGCAGCCCATGACAATTATTGTGCACTTCTCGATTGCAAACGCAGCAGCTGCCAAGGATTGTTCGCAAGGGAAGTGACCTCTCATAACTTGGTCTGAAATCCCACTATAATATACCAAAGGTGTGTACCCCAATGTGGTTCTTTGTGTAAGCACTGATGTCATTAGTGACCCATCTGTGTGTGAAAACAAATAGAATTCCTTGCCATAATTGGGAATTTCTAAAACTGGGGCTCTACAAATTCCTTTTTTCAATTCTTCAAATCCTTCCTCCATTTCTTCACTCCATTCTAGTTTTGTTTTACCAAGTTGTGCTTTATTTAATGCTTGCAGAAATGGCCTTGTGTACGTACTATAATCAAACACCCAGGCTCTAACGTAATTGCACAAATCCAAAAACTGTTGCATCTGTCTCATTGTATTCAGTTTTGATGTTTTCATGATTGCCTCAGCTCTCTCAGGTGTCACTTTCTTTCCTTCATTTGAAATCAACTGACCTATGTATAACACCTCTTCTTGGCAGTACTGTAACTTCTCTTTGTCCACCTTATATCCCTTGTCTGCTAGAATAGTCATTCATTGGATGGAGTCCTGTCGGCACTCATCCTCTGTTTTACTGCAAATCAATAGGTCATTGACGTATTGTATCACTGCACTTTTGAGATCGATATTGCCTAGATCCATCTGTAGGACTCTGTTAAAGATTGATGGGGAATCACAGTACCCTTGAGGCAGCCTAGTATGTTGTAGTCTCTTTTGGCTAAACATAAATTAAGTCAAGTCTTGGGAGTCTTTATGCAGCGGGATCGATATAAATGCATTTTTCAAATCGATCACTGCGTAGTATCAAGCTTCTACTGGGATACTACATAATATTGTCACCAGATTAGGAACTAACAGAAACTCAGCATCTACAATCTTGTTAAGAGGTCTCAAATCCCGGACAAATCTCTACAACCCTCCTTTAGATTTTTAAATCAAATACACTGTGGTATTACACGATTCATCAGTGCTTAAATATTCTGAAATATACCTTCATCAGCTTCTCGAGACATGGGGCACTGTTTTGCTCAGGGTAAAATTGCTCCTGGATTAAGCTTTCTTTTAACCTCCTCTATCCTCTTCAATAAACCTATATCATAAGGGCATGTGGTCCATAGGGCACTCAGCACGTTTTCAAGTTCCTCCTGAAAAAATGCTGGCCGCTGTCGCAGTATCGCCATTCTTTGTGGAACTTTCCTTTTCTCTATCCTTATCCAGTATGTAATGCTCATGAAGAACACTACTTCATCATCGCTTCAGTCTTCTCTGAACATATCATCATCAGTTGCATCAGTCAATCTGTACCCCTCCTCAAGAACTATCACTGTTCTCCATGGTCTACCCTCATCGTCTACTCCTTCGTGCATTGCCATTTCTTTTCGTCCTATAGCTGCTTTTAACTCTATAGGAATAGTCTGTCCACCTTCCTCATCAAATAGGTATTTGTGGTCTAAATAAAAACTCATCAGGTATCCTCACAGTCTTTCCTACCAGGCCAGGTAGCCATGTCAGTAAAATGCTTACTCCATATAAAAATCTCTGGATCTACTGGAACGCCTTGCCAGTGTGAACTCTCCTACGTTTAAATAGTGTATTCCTGGAGTGGAGCATAGTATTCCATGGTCAGTAAATGAAATTGTCACGTTAAGTTTCATCATTAAATCTCTTCCTAAAATGTTAACCGGTGTCTGTCGCGAACATAACAGAAGAACGGACATGTCACATTCTCCTATGGAGACTGGTAATTTATCAGTAAAAGGAACTTGACTTGTAGCTCCACAGAACCCTTGAGCATTCATGGCTATACCTGACATTGGATATTTTCTCTCTCGTATACATGAAAACGTTCCTCCAGTGTCTACAAGAAAAGAAAAGGATTTGTCTCCTATCGTCACATCGACCCTTGGTTCCTCTTGGGGGTCTGATGTCACAGATAGTACTGAACACATCAAGTCACCATGTGAGGTGTCCTATTGTGGATACATGCTCATCCCTGTCCCTGTGAAAGCCCTGTCCCTGTGAAAGGATTTCCTCCGACCACAGTGACACCTCCTATTCCAGGTGTCAGTACTTGTCCTGTATTTGGATTCTGCTGTGTCTCAATAGGGGCTTGTTGCGACTGCCCTTGTGGTGTATTCATTTGTTGATTTCCCTGCTGTTGCACCTGCTCCACTTGCGGTGCTTGTGCCTGATAAGATGTGTGATCTTGGGCAAAGCCCTCTCTGGTCTGTGTGCTGCATGGCAGAGTACAAGCTGTCCACCCTCTGGAAAATTGGCCATTTTGTACATTCCCTTGGCTCCCACATACGCGTCCAATATGTCCTTTCATTCCACAATACCAACATACTGGGGAACCCTCCTCTTAATCCCTCCTTTATTATATCCTCCCTGAGCATTCTCATTCTGATTCTGTGTATTTTGAAACCCAACTTGTTTATTATGAAATCCACCTCCTCTTCCCCTATAACGCATACCTCTGCCTTGTGGCATAAACCCATAGCCACCTTGGTCCATCGTGCACAAATTATTCACCTGCGATGTACCTATTGCTTCCGGCATTCCCAATCCTTCTCCGCTTTTCAGTACCGTCCCTTCTATGGAACATTTTGAAAACTTTTTCTGAACCAACTTGTCTTCCTCGATCTTCTTATTCTCATTTTTCTTCTTGTTTCTCTCTTGTAATAACCGACAATGCTGCACTATCGTGAACTGTATCTCAGCCCATGGCTTCGCTTCGATCCCCACTTGTTTTTCATTGGCCTCTGTCCTGGCTCAGGCAACCCCTGACATAAAATGTGGTAAAATAATGCCACTGTCTTTTCCCATGGCTTGCAAGTTTCAAGTTGCCATTTCTCCTGAATATCCTAAATGTAAGCAACAGGGTCTTCATCTTCCTTCATTGTATGTGTCATAATTGCACCTGTATCTGATGTGTCAAGATACTGTACCCTGAGTGCCCTCCAAACGTCTGCTCTACAATTATTAAATGGCGCTCCATCATGCGCTGTATTTTGTGCAGTTACATTTGAATAGCCCACTCTCCTCCATATGTCATCAGCCCTCTCTCCAAGAACGGCTGCCAGGAGACCTTGTATGTCCCCTATGGCCAGCGTATTTCCTCCTGTCATTTTCTCTAATTTGTATATCCATTTTACTAGCCCCCGAAGTCAAACTAGGAAGCTTGTATTGTAAGTTATCCTTGTCCATCTGTGGCCATGGAATGTATTGCGATATTGTCCCCCCCTTCTCTAACAAGGGGAACTGTGTGAACCCCATCCCATAGTCGCATCCCACTATTGCTCTATGCATGGCTGGCAGGGATAATCATCCCTGTCTGTCTCCTTGTCGGTAATGACCTCAAACTCCTTAAATACGGTGGAGACTCCCCCTTCTCACTATGTGATCGTCCTCGGGGACACCCAGGATATACTATGGGATATGGCATTCTATCTGTAGGTTGTTCCAGATCCGACCATCTCACTTCTTTTTCCATTTGCAGGCTTCCTTTAGGGATGCACTCACTTCCTCCTTCTACCCCAAGACCAGACTCTCTTTTCTCGTCTGACATGTCTAGGCCCCACCTAGTGTGACTATCATCCCCCCTAACCCTTGTCTAAGTTTAGTCTGCACAAAGACAATGCTCTGCATTCATTACGAAACACGTTTCCCTCCTCACTTTGTAATTGAGGTACTGGGGATCGATCAACATTCCCTCAAGTTCCATACTCGCTACCTCGTCTTAACTGTTGATAGACCTTATCGCTCCTTTCTCCAATCCTTTCCGCATCAAATCTTTCATCTTTTAACGCTATTCTAGTTACTGCTGACATTACTTCCTTTATCAGAAGAATCTCTTCCACTCTGTCCCATCGTATTTCTGGGCTCTGCTGCATTTGTTATTTACGAATGAGACTGGCATCAAAACCTTGCTGTCTCCTTTTTCGTTCTATTTCTTCATCTACTTCCCTTTGCTTTCTTGCTTTCCTTCTAATTCTTTCTTCCTCTTGCCTTCGCTCTTCTCCTCTCCTTACTCCTTCCCTCCTCTCCTCTTCTTCTGTTTGCCTCTGTAATCCTTTCTCCCTTAGTCTTTGTGCTTCTTCCTGCCCTCTCTTTCTTTCCTTTCGGTCCCTTTCTTCTATCGCTCTTTGTCTATTGTCGTACTTTCTTTGTTCTTATGACCGTTCTTCAATTTTCTATTTTTCCTTCTGATATATCTGCTCTCATCACCCCCTGCTTTTACTTTTCTGCTCATCCTCTTTCAATCTTTTCTCTCCTTCCTTATCCTTCCTTTCTTGTTCGTCCTTATCTTTTCTTTTCCAACTTTCTTGAAACTTTTCCCATCTATCTTGAGTAATATCTGTCCTCCCATCCATTCATTTTGTATGAGCGCTACTTCGTCAGCCTTATCTTTTTCTCCTTTCCATCTCTGAATCTCCCTGTCTATTTCTGTCGACAATTCGACCTCTCACTTTTTTTTTCCTTATCTTGTATAAACTTATAAATCTCTTCCTTGCTTTTATTCTCTTCCGGACTATCGTCGCTACTGTAAGTCAGGGGTTCAAATATCCGATTACTGTACCTCGTTGCTGTTCTTAATTCCTTTAAAGGATACACTCCCATCTCATCCGTAGCAACACTCTTTGCCTCAGGCAAGGTAAGGGGAGCTGAGGGCTCAACACCTTCCCCCTTATGCTGATTAAGCATCCACTCCTCAGCTGGCGGGTCTTCTCTTTCCTCTTGATACATCTTCCAAAGCTCTAAAATTGCTAATCTTTTCTCTAATTTCTTCCCTGTTTACGCAGCATGCAAGTATGTGGTTATGTGTTGCAATACCGCTCTTGACAATGATCCCCCTTGTGGCCACGGCATGAACATTTTATCAGCTGTGCCCTTTACCCATTCTGAACTACACTTTTTGAGCTTGGGCATATGTTTTAGCAGTGTCTTCCATAGGTGCATGAGAGGAGTATCCCCCATAATGACACGTCTCAATTGACTGTCAATACTTACCAGACCATTAAATAAACCTTTTACCTTGGCTTAAATTACCACTTTTTGACCCTTTTATCTTTACTCACTGTTACTTTTTCAATTCTTCACAATCTCTATCGCTCTTCGATATTTTACTCAACAGACAACATTTAGACTAGTCAGACATTTACACTTTATAAAACGCTGTGATCACGTCTTCCCTTGCCTTTCCTTTTTTACCCTGTGCAGGGTTTAGCAGTCCTGACTGCATGTTTTATATTTCACCCCACTCCCGCTGGAGTTTGAAATGTCTTTTTCTAATTCCCTTGAATTAGGACTCTTAGGCGGCCTCTCTTATCTCTTCAATTATTTCCAGTTACCCAGAGTTATCACAATCCTGTCCCTTTATATTGCCATTCCCCTTAGTATATCCACCATTCATTAATCAACTCAAAGCCCTCAGTATCAACTCCACCTTCAATCCGACCACTTCGCCTTCCTTTCGCAGAGTGCCCGTGGATACCAGGCACGGATTTCTTCAAAGGCAGACCTGCCCACCGTCTCAGTTCTTCTTGCAGGTTTATTTCTATTCAGCCGCTCTCCACAGGAAATTGCGATCTTCCAGCTAATGGCAGAGGATGCCCGATCGTCTGAAAATCTGGAGCTGAACTAGTTTGGATCTTTGAACCATCCACACTGCTACCACGTGAGTTTAGGGCCTTTTAGGAACGGATGGGATCATATAGAATAACTCTGAATCCAAATAACCGAACCGACTCAGGAAGATGGCTGTTTTATTAACAATTATCTAAAACAGGGAGTTTAGAACGAACATCAACGGACGTATGCTCAGGTTCTCTCCGTGATCTTTTCACAAAACATAGTTTATATATCAACAATACGTCAAAGGTGATGTCATACAATGTGGCAAATAATGAAACACCTTCTAAGGGTACGGATAGGCTTAATGGGAACATCTAAGTATATTTTCTATAGGAACTAGGATTGTGATTGGCTGCCCACTGTCAGGTGGACAATATATGCCTACCTCTAAAACATGTGATCTTCAAAAATATTAGATACACAGTTTATCATTGGTTTTAAAACTATAAGGTCCTTCATTATATGGACCACTACAATTGGTTGACATGCTTGTGCCAGGTCTGGAACATTCAGTTCACTTGGCAGCACGTAAGCCCAGACCCAGGTGCAAAAAGATGGGGCATTACACTACCTCCCATCCAATTAGCCCAGCATCTCCCACCACCCAGGCCTTCTACCATGAATACTTGGGAGTGCGAGCACTCACTATCATGTTCTGGGACTCCAAGTCCGAACTCTATTTTCATCCTTGGCTCACGTGACAAGAGACCACGATTTGGTCCATTTTGCAGGTTTTAAATACCTTAAATGAATTGAACTTGGCACTCTTGGTGTTCTTTCTTTGCACCTTAACAAGGGATGATCCTTCCTTCGCATGTTCACTCCTTTCTAGAATATATAGCTGACCTTGGCTGCTTCAGTCTTGACTCCAGGCCAGCCAACCTTGCCATGCAGCTCCACGATTCAGCTTATTCTGGCTGTGACACAGTTTTCCCTTTCCTCATCATGAGTCCTAGCTTACTAAATTCATGATACCGATGTCCAGCTTCTATACAATTGAGGCTTTGCCTACATTCTATTCACTATGTATAGCCAGCTTCTATGATGACTTAGTCTACTTGTGTTTCAGTGTCTGTACAATTATTGAACGGTTGATCCTCTGCAGCACTTTGTGCATGTGTAATCTTCTTTTTCGTATTTAAAAGGTTCCCTTGATTCTTTACTTCATCATTAGTTTCTGTAAGATCCATACATCCTCTTCAGCCAGTATCTAGGGACATCATATATGTCTCATGTGATGTCACTAGTTTCTTTCTTTGCTCTTTTTCATATTACTTCAGGGAGTTCCTCCCTTAGGTTGTCATCGCTTTGTATATACATTCGGTACGGTTGTCTCAAAGGGTATCTTCTTTCCAACACAAGCTGCAGTATTGGCACAACTGCTGGTGTGAAACACGGCACAATCTCAGGTCTCCAACATATGGGAGGTAGGGGGACAGGGTTTCCCGGAGAGGCATGCAGCTGCTCCTCTACATTTGCACAGTTCCATGAACCAAAATTTGTGTAGGCAGTGCAAAGTCACTTTAAACCGTACAAAGAAGTCCATGAATTGGGCCCTTAATCTATAGCTATAAATTCAGACATGTACTCTGTTTTGGTAATATTTGAAATCATACAACCCTAAAATATACAGGTGATAAAGCTGCAGCCATGCAACACCACATGCCACACAGCGGAAACTTGCTTCTAGTTTACAAACTGAAGGTGCATATACCGAACAAGCATTGGCAAAGACTATAGTTTGGACGTTTATAGTTTGTTTATTGCATTTTACAATTAGTATGGAATGAAGGAATGACACAATGGATAGGAAGAAATAACAGCATGAAGGGCAGTGCCAGCGGGTGAAAGGAGTACTGTGGCGGGGGGGGGGGATAAGAAACAATTGGCAAAACGAGGAAGGAGTGACAGGGCAAAGGAGGGGTGTGGGGCAACAGCACAAGGGGGGTTGATTGAAAGTGCAATGGTGGGCAGAGCGACAGGGCTAGAGAGGGAGGGAACGACAGCACAAGGGGGAAGATGCAACAGTGGAAGGGGGAGGAGAGATTTAAAAACCTTAGGGAGAAAAGCAGTGTGGGAAATGAGCAAGTGATAGGAGAAACAGTCGGACAATTGAAAGGGGAGACAGTACCTGGCTTTGTGAAGTTTACATAGAGATTTCCCAATCTGAAACTGCTGTGAAAAACAAAAAGTCATTGGGCAAGATTTGGCCAACATGGAAAGAGCAGAGGACAGGGTGAGCAAAGAGAAATGAATGATCAGCCTGTGCGCAGGGAGAAAGCATAGAACGCAAAAGTGTACTTAGAGAAAAATATATATTGAAAGGAGTGAGGGCAATGCACAGGCTTTAAAAAAAGAAGTGCAATGTGCTCTTAAAGGGGGCTTACAATATATTTAATTTGCAGTTTGTATGTACAAGATAATTGATGAAGAAAAATAGCTTTGGAAGTTTCAGAAAGTTGTATCTATTTTATTGTAGTTGTTTCATACAACACAGAGCAGCAGAACACTTTATAGAGAACATTATGTCAATAGGAGCCTGTCAACGTGGTCTGCTGTGTCTGGAAACGGGTGATGTGTGGGTCTTAGCCGATACCAGGCCATGGGTTATATAAACTGAGCCGGTGTGTCCAACTATGGATGGTTGTCTTATTTTGCTCCCGGGCTGCGAAAGTGCACATGGCAACATTTAAAATAATGATGGTTAGTTGTTCCCAGTGACATGTTTGGGTGTTTATTTTTTAAACAAATAAGGTATGTCTTGGATGTTGAGTGCTTCGAATGCGTGCTTGTGAAAAAGGAGTTGTGCAGATATATGGTGCCTGTTATTTTCAAAGCAAAAACAAAGAGGTGATGGCTGGGAGGTTTAGAATGAATCTTAACCACTGGCATTGCTCTGGGCAATCCTCCAGACCATCGTTCTTCACCCACCAAGCCATTACAGAATGGGAAAGACCATATGCAAATCAGGCTTGGTCCCACCTAGCATTTCGAGCTGGACTGCCCCTTTTGGGGTAGGACCAAGCCTGAGTTACATATGGTTTTTCCCCTTCTGTAATGGCTTGGCAAGCTGAAAAACGATGGTCTGGAGGGTTGCCCAGAGCTGTGCCTGTGGTTATGAGTTATTCAAAACTCTGCAGCCATCACCTTATTGTTTTGCCAAAGTCACCCCGAGTGGGACGGGTATGCCCAGATGTGGGTCCCAGAGTCTGCCGGGCCTAGAGACCCAAGCTACTCCTCACTGATGACCCCCAACAAGTCTGAAACATGGCTGGGGATGCTTGTGGTCTCGTGCAGAAGGGATGTGACCTAGCAGTTCAGGCTGGACTGCCCATTTTGGGATAGGACCATGCCTGATTTGCATGTGGTTTTTCCCCTTCTGTAATGGCTTGGCAGGCTGAAAAACGATGGTCTGGAGGGTTGCCCGGAGCTGTGCCCATGGTTATGATTTATTCAAAACCTTCCAGCCATCATATTTTTGTTTTGCTGTTGTTATTTGCATGCACACCTATAGGGCATGCAAGTTTTATCCCCCTGGTTTGATTGGTGATTTTGAGGCTGGTGCTACTCCAAGGCGCGTCCTCCTGCTGAGGTGTGTTGGTTGCATAATGGCTGACGTCCTCCACTCGTTTCTCTTCTGTTTTCTTTGGTAGTTTGCCTTGTGCTAGAAGCGTTCTTGTGCTGAGTGGGGTGAAATGACCACCCACTTGAGTTGAGGTGTGTTCTATGTTTGACACTTGTTTTGGAGGTGCAAGCGTGACTTCAACTTCTTATGGCGTTAGTGTGATGCTTGCAATGAATGTTACTAGTACGTTTGAGCTTTCATGTCCACAGTTGAGGTCCTTCACCATTCTCTGGTTGTGCGAGCTGGCACTGAGCCCATTGTTGTTGTGGTTTAAAAGTCCTCCTGTTGTGATTGTGGTCATTTTTCTTATCCAGCATTACAAAGGTGGGGTTTGGGGCTGTGCACGTTCCTCTGCAGAGTGTTTGTTTGGGTTTTTTAGGGTAAGTTAGGGCTCGTCTTTCGGATGTGGATTCCTGAATGGCACCATCAAATGGGTATGCCATTGTGTCTTCTGCTGTGTGTCTTCTCTGCGAGCTCTTTGTGGTCAACACTTCCTTCTCTTCTTTGCTGCTTTCTTTTCACTCTTATGAGTCTAGCTTCCTTTTTGCTTATTGAGGTACGAAGGGGGGAATGTTGGATCTCTAGATTGGTGGAAGCCATGGCTATGTTGTCTCTGCTTCCATGGAGTGCACTGGTTACAGAAAGGAAGACAGGTCTTTTTAAGGCACCTATATGTCATTCTTCATGCATGCATATATTACAAGGATTCCATTGCTCACATTGGTGGGGCACCTATACAGATACAGTCGGCCCCCTATGGGTCCTCGGCCAATTGGTTGCACATGGTTGTGTCATTCTTCATTCACGTGGTTGTTCTCTCCACCAAACGCACAGCCTAACACATAATTGGCTAATTTTGTAATGAGGCCTGTTCTCACAGTTACTATGTCACGTGGTGTGCACCTGGTGAGTGGGCATGAGCTCAGCAGTTACTTTCGAGGTCAAGATAGCCTTCACAAATGCAAGGAGCTTTGGTCGATCCCAGACACCCTGGCGCACCCACGATGCCTCCCTTAACATTGGCCTAAATGTGTAACCCTCACCCCGCGCACCTCATGGTACAAATCACTGGGTCTTCTGACTGCAGTCCTCTCATCACAGCCCACCCTTCCCTGGGGCAGGCTTAGGATAACACACCAATCAATCGATAGTGAGGCATTTAGAAGTTGGTATGGTGGGCTTCTGCTAGATCAAATTAAATATTTTGGGATGTTGTAGGCCTGTGTGTTCTAAATCTAAAATGCATGTTTTGGCAGCCTGGACCTTTTCCCTGCCCCTTATGAGACCATCCTTCAGATTAGGGAGCAACATTGCCCAGACATAGCAATAAACATTCCTTTCTAGCTACATGAGCCTACACTGTGAGATAAACATGAAGCTTCATTTTAATTGTTCTGCTGGCCTTGGAAACTATTGCACAGGGTGAGACAGTGGCATGAACATTGTTCTTGCTGGCTGGGGCCTGCTCTGTGCTTTTTCGTACCCAAGGGGGGGTGGGGCGGAGGCCTAGCAAGGCTTCACTTCTAAAAGGGCAACACTTCTGTGTGCTTTTTCTGTGCAGTTATAATAGATCTTCGCTCTACCACTTGCAATTAGCCCCTGCTGCCTGCCTCTCCCATACCCCGGGCTATCTAAAGTCTCTCTGCCAGCATGCTCCGTACTGTGCTGCTCTTACTTTAAATCATTTGGGAGGGCAGGGGATCTGGGCATGCATCCCAACACAAGTAACCAGAACCTTACATGTTTTCTACAAGCTTAGACCTGCATCCTCTATGACTGCAGTGCCACCTTTATACTTTACACATGGATTGTCCATGAGCTTTTCAGGGATACTTGGGTCATTTTTGCACAAAGTACGATTCCGGAGATAATGAACAAAATATGATCCTCCATATAAACGTATGATAAGTCCTAGTGACATGCATGTTTTTAACTTATAATAGTATCACATTTTGTTCTTTTTTAAAGAAACTTCACATTTAGGCTCGGTCATCTGTTCCTTTGTTTCCCCAGGCTGCTATAAATCCATTAACCTTCTTGCAAAGTCAAAAGCCTGAAGATGTGCTTTGTACAGATGTCCCTGTAACATGTCATGTGTCAGTCAGCCCAGGGAGGGACCACAAAATGATTTGTCTTTTGGGGACTTATTCAGAGTTCACATCCATTAGCTGGGTCTTTTGTTTTCACAGCATGAGTCAAATCACTGCCATAAAACCTTGATCAGGCTCTGTGGACCTCAAAGAGATTTCTAGATAAGGAGGAGGCAGTGCTTGGTAAGTGTACGGAGAAGGTCATTTGGGCTAATCACAGCTTCATTTTATGTACAGAAAACTAGTATTTTTGAATATTTCCATTCCTTTACACATGAAGTCTGCTTTAATATTTGACCGCATATCACGAGCAGTTTTCTCCTGCATCATGCCATCAATGTCTTGAAATACAAAATACATTTTTCTCCATTCTCACAGTTTCTTTTAAAACAAGTGTGACAAGCCACCAGTCTCCTTAATGTGTGCCTTTGAATTCACTTCTGCAGTGTAGTTTCATATTTAAAAGGCTCCTTGTTTCAAGCAGAAGAATGCACACATATCATGGTCTCTCTGTTTAAGCAAATGAAACAGTGTTTTGCATGTTTTACAGTTGAACTTAACTGCTGACCTTTTCTCTGCCAGTCACATCATGCCTTACATCTTTCATATATTTTGAGCCTAACGTGGCCAGGGCAGTTCATCTGTCTTGGGCTATTTTTACCCCACAGTTCGTTTAAATGGATAAACTAATCTCCCTCCCATCCCACGGTAATGGTATGATTTTACTCAGAATTCCTCTATTTGTATGAACTATGGCTTCCACAGCTCAAAAAATTAAATAACCTTCTGCAAAACTGTGAATATTTTGTAGATCATCTCACAGTTCCAGTCCAAAAATGGCTACTGTCAAAGTGCATGGTGCATTTTGCACTCAAAATGCTATGGAATTGTATTTTAAATCACTTCCCTATTTGCTTCCCTTATAGCCCAGTCACATTCCATGGCCCAGCTGGTAAAGGATTCCCCTAAGAGACTTCCATTTGCAATCAGGGGTGTTGACTAATTCTTGGGACATATCTCTGATTGCACAGGGATTCATATGCTCACTTTTGATTGGTCTGGTCTTTTAAAGGTCCCAGACAGGTAGGATATGTGCAGCTCCAGGCAACTTCACCCAGTCTCCTAGGCCCTCCATCTGTCCTCTGCTTCCAAACAACTTCAATGGGAATCCAGTGCTGTTTTAAGCAAATCTGTCTGCATTAAGCTTCCTCTGGGCAAAAGGCCTTCTTAAATGGGTCTTCCAACTACTTCCAAGCATAATCCCATATCAGCACTTCTTCTGTCAGACAGGGTCCCACCACCTGCAGACATGGCAAGAATCACAGACACATTCTATTTTTTGTTTGTTTGGGCTTCAATAGCTGATCAATATCACCTATGCAGCATCATTTGATGCAACCAGTTTTCATTGGATGGGTTCTATGATTGGTTCCCTTCAGGTGCTGACACTCCCAGTATTACACCTGCTTTTTGGATAAGTCAAAATTATTTAGACATGTGACAAGGGGATATTGTGGTTAGATTTGGACACAAATTCATGTTTCTGCCATAACTTCTATTGGGAACATATCCTGTTAATAAGATACAGAGTTTTTAACCTGCTCAATGATGCTGCATCGGGAGACAGGTTACACATCCAGTAGCATGAAGTATGAAAACGCTATCGAAATATGTAAATTGATTAATATTTCACAAAGGGCCATATATCATGTTTAGTTGTATCATATGGGGAATGCTTCTCTGTTTTAGTTTTTTAAAAGAAAGCATTGCATAGTTATAGTCGAAAACATAATTTCATTTTTATGCAGTGTAAATGAACAATTTATCATGTGTTTTTCATTTCTGTGCACCGTAGTCTCTTCTAAGCTTAATTAGTAAAAAGTTGGATTAGGGTCCAAACCACGAAATAGGCACACACACATGGTATTTTATTATCAAGCTACAAGTCAAAAGGTGGAATCTGGCTGCAACTTAATGTATTTGAGCTTTTGCACTGTAAACACAGGACCTAATCTATGAACTTTTGGAGAGGCCTACTCAAGCTCGCAAAAACTGTTTCCAACAGTTCCATCTATGTGTTCAGCTCAGTTTTAATGGATTATATTGTCTAGTGTGAGGCCTTGCTTTGGCAGATGATTGCCTTGTTGTCATGTGAACTACTCTTTGCCTTGGCAACCCGGCTGCTTCCAGCTGGGCTTGCCACTAACAGATCCAAACTAAGTTTGCCCTCTGAAAGGAGCATGTGCTACAGAATACACACTTGTCTTTCACTTCAACAATCTATAATGTAAGTAAGCTTATTAACTGCTACATTTAAAAGCCATGTTTATTATTCTTGCACTTTTGAAGGAGCACAAACTTGAATTTGAATATTGTTTGAAGACATTTTGGGACTCATCACGAGTTGGGCGGTAACGCCGGCGCTATTAGCATCGGTGTTAATAGCCCTACCGCCAAACCCCCTGGCGTTAATAGCACCGGATCACGGGTTTGGCGGTACGGGTATTGCCCATTCCCCACTGAGCCCATTCGGGAATTCCCCTTTCCCCAATGGGCTCAATGGGGAAATTTCACGCTCTTACCGCCGGCAGATTTCCCGTCAGCGGTAATAGTGTGAAATTTCGGCGGATTTCCCCCAGCTGGGGGAAATCTGCCAAACCCGTGATTTGGCGGACCTTTAAATGCGGCGGTAATAGTGCTACCGCCGCATTTAAGGGTTACTGCCAAACTCGTGATGAGGCCCTTTGTATGCAATTTAACATAATATATAGAACACAATACATATTTTAAACACAAGTGTTATGTTATTGGTGTAAAAGAGCTGCGAAAAATGAACATATTTGATATTAACATCTGCCGGCATGTAACTTTGAGAGTTTTTACATAATAGAAATGAACAAGCTCTGCACAATGTATTTGGTTTATGTGGCGGGTCAGATGAAAGACACAGGCTATTATGTGACAGGTATCCGGATGGGTCATTAAATAATTGCAAAGCCTATCTTTCCCTATCACTGTGGGAGATCCCTACCTATCTTACTAACTAATGTGCTAGTCCATCAGCCGTGGAAGTCCAAATAATAAAAGTCTGCTGTACAAATCTACCCTCACCGAACCTACCACTATATGAACTAACTTACGATTGGAGAATGACTCCCTTCTTCTTAGGATACTACTAGTATCTGTCCATGACTCAGTATGGGATCTTTAGACATGCCCTCGTGACTTCTTTAATTAGTCTTTTTAGTTCTTCATTGGAGCTTGTGAATATTCTTCTCTCTTTAAGACTTTCTTTTATATGGTTGTACTCTTTCTGCCTTCCTCCAGGGTATTATTCTTACTGGCCTCCAGGGCTACTGGATACATTTTTTTAATGATTTGCTCATTTTTGTTACCACAATTTAGGTTTGCTTTAAACTCTTCTTGAAGGGTTTCCTTAAGATGTTTGGTTGTAGCCCCTCTTAGAGTATTATGGAACTCACTTAGGGCTCTCCCCCCCAGTTATCTGTTGTACTCTTTCTGCCCTCCTCCAGGGTATTATTTTTAGTGGCCTCCAAGACCTCTGGATCAGTTTTTCAATGCTTTTCTCATTTTTGTTATCACAATTTAGGTTTGCTTTAAACTCTTTCACTTCATCCAGGGAATTACAATAACTAGGTTTTCTAGTATTGGCTTCTCAGTCTTCCTGTTCAGGTTTGTTCTTTTATGTTATCAGAGTTTTGTCTTCATTCCGAGTTTGCCGGTCCGGGAACAAGGGTGCCGGTAACCTGCGTCCACTTTCTCAGAATGTCTCCTCTATCTCTGGTCTCTTGAACCCTTCCTGGTTCTTTGGTGTGCGAATGCAGTACCGGACACCCTGCTGCTTCCCATATGCAATGGTATCAGCAAAGACTGTTGGGCAGTTGGACCGCCGGTCCACCACAGGTCCTTGACCATGGTCTCAACACCACCTATTACTGGATTCTCGGGTTGCTGCCATGCTGCAGCTCTGGCATTCTGCTTTCCGCCAGTGAGCACGTTTGAAACTCAGGGGCTTTCAGGTTCCTGCTTCCTGAAGGTGTTTTGTAGCTTGGGATTTCCCTGGGCTTACATTTGCTTTCCTCACTTTCTTCTCTCTCTCTGTATGTTGTCAAAGGCATGTTAATGAACATGCTCGTCTCAGTAGATTATTTGTTTTTAAAGGGACATATTCCCTTTCAGTAACAACATGACATCCCGGTAGAGCTTCTTTGTCCCAGTTGTGCTTGCAAAGGGTTTCAGATGTTTGAGAGCATCCCAGGTATGCCACCATGTGCATAGGCTCAGGGAGTTCCTCACAGGAACGGGAGTCCTTGTCCCCAAAGGGGGAGTATTTCCCGGTGAGGTCCTACTTGCCTCTACCCCTAGCGAGAGTATTGCAGAGCGGGCTCACATGCCTAGCCCCACAAGTGGGGCTACGCCTTGGGTAGAAGGGACAAATTCCCTCGATTCATCACATTCACTAAACTAAGTTTAATTTACATTGAATATTTGTTAGAACACTTAAACTGATCTACTCCACAGACTATATGGAACCGGTGGTTTGAAGAATTAACACACGTGGTGAGCATGGAGTGCCTTTGAAAAGTATAAAAAGTAGCACAAAGAGCAACTGTAAGCAAAGGGGTGGAATTACGCTGAAATGTACAATATGTAGTTTCCCAGGATAGGAAGGGTAATAGAGAAACACCCTTCAGTTTGGGAACCTTTAGTCATGCCCCCTTTGTATCAAACTAGTACAAAGTGTAAATACATTTGTTCATGATTTTGATGTGATTGGGTGGAACTGTTTATTATTAAAAGCCACGTATGTTACCGTTATTATGAGGTAATGTGGTATGTTCCATGATTTTGTTTAGTTGTTGATGGGTATGCCTATAATATATTGATTGATTGACACCGTTGACCATACCATCTTGCTTGGTCACCTCACTGAGCGTGGCATCAGCTGAGTTGCTTTGGCTTGGTTTCAGCTCTGAATTCTTTTTTGGGATTCTTTACACCTTCTTCTGGTGGTCCCCCAAGCAATGTACAGGCTGTCATGTTGTTTAACTTACTCTTTGTGACTAGAGGGGTTTCTACTGAAATTCCTCTGCCACTGCATCCCATTTGCAAGGGTGTTTGGGAAGCACCCCATTTTGGTCCAGAAGTGATTCTGTCACACTTGTGTTGTGGAGTAGACATGTGGCAGCTGGAATTTAGTTTTGGCTACATCAGGGTTGTAGCCAATCTTACATATTGTGTAGACCAGTACACCTATATGGTAGCCATTGGGTAGTCCTGTTATAAGCCAAATTGTTGTGTGACCTTTCTTTGTTTGCGTAGACAGTGACCAATGGTCAAAATGGTTGTTTTGCTGATATAGATTTGCCCAGACCCACACAAGACATCCCCTGTTTAGGTTCAGGCCATTGCAAACTGGTTTGGTTTAAAGTTCCCCACAGACCGCAATTTACAGCCTGTATAGGAGTGCTCATGCGTTTGGCAGTTTTTCTGGACAGCCTTGATTGCTCGGTCACCCAAAACCTTTTTTCACTGACGGAAATGTGAATAGTAGGCTGACTTATACCACCCCCTGAGTGAATGGGTTTATCAGTGAGAGACCATCTGCATTCCTCAGATCCATTTCTGAACTTGCCTAAAGACTTACACTGAGCTGGGCTGCTGCTGGTCATCCTGCTGAAGCCACACCCACTGGGATCTAGGTCCTTTTCCTTTGCATCCTGCTTCGCTCTGCTGATGCAATCCTTTGTTGGGCTCTTCATCTGCTTCTTACAACCTTCCTTTCTATTTGAACTGACTGTCCTTGCTGGACCATTCTTCACCTGCAGTTCTTTGCTGTTGGTAACATTCTTCTGCTCCAAGTTCCTAAAGGTTGGGGGTCTCTCCTGGTGCTGTTTTCTTGGAAATCTATGTGGCTTCTTGCTGTTCCATCCCAGCCCCTTTCCTAGCTTGTTTCCAGGCATTATCATTTTCATGGAGCCATTTCCTAGTGGGCAATCTATTACTTCCCGCTCCTCTAGGCTGAACTGTGACACTTGCAGGGTCTTAAATCTGGATCATCTCTCCATGTGTCTACCCTTTTTGGGTTTACTTTCTTTGGGTCTTTGCAACCAGAGCACCAAACCGCTGCTAGCCAGAACTACAACTGACACCCAAACTCACCTATACAGCTGCCAGCCTGAACTGTGAGTACCTATGCACTGGTACTTAGACCCTAAGATCCTGATTCCATAGTTTGGTTCCACTCACAGGTGTCCCGTTGGTCCGAGAGCAGTTGAAGTTTGCTTTTCCCTTCTTCCATTGATCTCCATTGTAAAATGTTGGCCTCATGCTTCTTCTACAACCTGCTCTTACTTGCTGCTAGTTCCTAAACCTTGGGCTGGAGATCTTAGGATCGAGTGGGGTTGAGCATGCTCCACCTCTGTGTGATTGCCCTCCTGTGGCACCTATGGAGTAAAAGAAGACTGTACCTAACTTTTCTCCATAACCGCAGCAAGCCTATTGGGTTTGTCCCTTGGATTACTATGGGAGAATCTTTTTTAAACTTTTCCTACTTCTAAAATGTGTTTTAAAAGGTACCAATCTGAACTTAGATATTTTTCCCTGGTCTCCCTTGGGGTCCTGGCGTTTCGGCAACAGAAAGCACAGATTTAGATGGTATCAGCGATTTATTATACATTTTAGTATAATACATCACTGCACTAGAGTCTTTCATGTGGGATATAATAGTGATTCTGTAACCTTTTATGAATACATAGTTTGTACTTATTTTGTGAGGTAAACTCGGAGACCTGTTCTGGCCAATAAAGTGACTCGAAATGTGCTACTAATTTTGGCCCTCTGGGCCTGTTTTACTATTCTGTTTAACCATTTTCCTCCCTCGTTTCTAAGAACCACATAGGCTTGGTACTTCCCCGTTAGGGAATTTCTCTATAATGTTTGTGTGGAGTCAGGTGTAATGCATGTTTAACCTATTACTGTGATTTTGCTGTGTACTTGCAGTGTTGGTATCTTTTCTAAGTGCCTATTGGACAGTGTTTTTAACCTCCAACCAAGACGCAATAAACATGCATATATTTACACAGTTGATTATGCATACTGTATTTTATTGTGTATGAGTCAGGGTCTCATTGTACTTTGGTACCAGTTGATCCCCCTCTTGGTAGTAAACTTTGACCTCTGAGCCAAACTACCAATTTTTAGAGTTCAGACTAACTTGAGGGACTCTCCACAATTTCAAAAAGGATTGGTCCCCTTACATAGCTCACCAGAAACCTGTGGAAAAGCCATCCTCACATTTGTTTATTTTGCTATCTTTCTAACTGCTTCTGGACCACTTTTATTTCCTCCTCTCTGACCCTTTCTCTTGCAGAGTTCCTAAGGCATCTCACCTATCGGGTCTATGTCCACTTGCTTTCCATTCTCATGCTTTCCTGCGGCTTTGGCTTTTGTCCTATACTGATGTTCTGCAGCTAATGCTTCAGCTATTACCTCTCCAAGAGATATATGACCACCATGTTGTGAGCCTTCGTTCAGGCCATAGGTTGGTTGATGAGCTTCTTAAACCCTCTAAAGACAAGATTGAGGTGTTTGTGTAGCCGGAAAGGCCAGAGCATGTTGTGCCTTTATCATAGGCACTGTTCATTCTGTCAACAACTTTGATTTTCTCATTGAGCCCCAACTCTCTATTTCCTTCCAGATTCTCTAGAAAGGTTTTCCAGGCCCATTTTCTCTTTCCTACCTCCAGTCCTTCACACTGACATGGTCACGGATACCGTTTCCTCCAAGTGTGAATATGGTAACTCCCCATTTCATGAATTAGGAGTCTCAGACTGATTCAGAATGCTGCTGATTGTCTAACCTACAAGGCCTGTAGATGTGATCACATCTCCCCGCTGCTTCAATCCCTGTGTTAGCTGTCGGTATGTGTCAGAGTCTCAATGAAGGTCCATTTTCTGCCACACTGTGTCTTCTATGGCACTGGCCTCTATTTCTATTTCGTCAGGGACAACCTAGTTCCCTACTGCTCATCTCTATACCTAATCTGCGCTTTTACATTTTTCCAGCAGCATACTGATGGCTGAAACATCTCTGTTTCAGTCCCCCAGGCAACATAAATCATTTTGCTTCTCAAGTTGGCTCTTTTTTCTTCACCTTCCCTTTGATAGGTCTGGAATGACCTGTTTTTTTCTCTAGTTGTCTCCTACTCTCACCACTGTCTGCTCCCCAACACAAGCACCAAAATGTCATCAAGTGGTTATGTGCTCTGCAAAACTCTTATCATACCCAGTTAGACATGCAGCTTTTGACAGCCTTCTTCAGAGGACAAATATTGAAGTTCCCCTCCATGCTCGCCACCACAAAGTCCAGATTCCAGGGGATATCAATTGTATCATTTCCCCAATCCCAATAGTCACAGCGTCATTCTTCTGCATTTTCTCAAGATCCCAGTGTTTCATGGTACTATTAAAGAGCTTATGGAGCACCATATGTACTGTATGCCATATAGACAAATGGATTGATCTACGCTTAGTGCATGCACCTCTGACAAGGAGGAACTGCCTAAAAGGTAAGCATTTGAAAATCCGCCAGGCCAACCCTTGACTTCATCCTTCCGTGGTTGAAAATTGAGTAGCACAATTGTAGGGAATACTTGTTAATTGTAATACCTGTTTATCATTGCGCTCCGAAACCACTACTCTGGTATGTGGCACTATACCAAACACCAAATATTATCTAAGCAATATTACCCTCATGGGGGAGGGCTTACCGGGCCATGCAATGCCCCCCCCCCCCCCCGGCAAGGGTAGTATTGCTATTAGTACCCCTGCATGTTGCACTGGAGTACTAATAGAGTTTAAACGAGAAACAATGTGTTTGCTGTTTCTCAACTTTAAATAAACTACAAAATAAGATGGCCGCCATGGATTGCAAAGAAGGAAACGACTCCTGGTCCCGTCTCCCTTTCCATAGAGGCTATTTGCACATCAGGGATGCGCCGGGAACACTACTTTTCCTGGCGCTGGTGAGGGACAGCACTGCAAGCTAAGTGGGTCGGGTATGGCAGGGGGCTAAATATGTGGAAAAGTGGGGCTGGGGTAGAGGGTGGGGACAATTATCCGCAGGGGAAGATCACAGCCTCCAACTCCGAGGAGGCTCAGATAGGGGGCTTTACCATGTGGTAAAGCCACCATTCTGATCCTCCTCATTGGCTGGGAGGTTGAGCCCATGCCGCCACCAGGACCTAATATTAAATATCATTGCAAGTATTGTACACCACTGCAACCTGCGGTCAAACCATCCATGCCCAAGCTGAGGTAGGGTCCTTTCCATCAAATTCCCTTTCATTACACAAATAGCTTTTTGTTGATTTCTGTATTTGTTGTGTCATCCATCCGCACTGGCAGGAGGTTTCAGGCCCCAGGCACGTTTGCGCGATGATCCACTGATTAAGAACATTAATCATAACCTGCATGTGTGCTTCTGAGCCAAAGGCGGGTGTCCTGACCTGCACTCTACACAGCAGCTCTTCATGGATCACATGCCAGCCTTTAAAATATACAATTCTGACAAATAATGTCATTCTTAACATTTTGTGGGGAACACAAACAACCAAGCAGATATGTGCAAACAAATCTCATTTGAATTCATTATATTGATGGCAGCACTGAGATCGTGCACAGAATGCATTTTTGATGATTGCAGTTTATTCTCAGCCTTTTGTCAGTGTCGAAACAGTTTGTGGAGAATGCCACCACAAAATAAAATGTACCGTGCTGAATGTTTTGGCCGTGGCCTCCTTAACAGAACATGAAGACAGCTTTTCTTGAGCCCATTTTATCCTGAAACATAATACTGTCAACAACAGACACATTTGATTCTGTACATATTATTTCCTGTAAAATGTTTCCTTGTGTAATATTCTAGAAGTGGACCTCCTCATGCATCCGCTCGGCCACCTCATGCGCCCAAGAATACGCCAACACAGGAGCTGGGGTGCAAAACTTCTTTATTCATTGAGTACCCTCTCGAAATGCCCGGTGGGCGGTAACCCCGCCCCCATGTCCACGTGGGTCGCAGCCCACTTGATTGTCAAACATAGACAGAGGACTCATCCTCTAAACGTGTACGAGGTGACGACACCACACCCTCCCGTCACTAAACATTTAGTGGTGTTCTCAATTAATTTCTTCGTGAGGCGGAGAGTCTTCTTCCTTGTTCTCTGGGGTCGACAATCCGCTCTAGCTGCGGTGTCATTCCATGTTTCTACCGTCATGTCATTTTCAGAATCTTCTCGATCTCCTTCATAAGGTTCGTCCCATTGAGAGAAAGTATCATTCATGTCGGTGACACCAGGGGATGGGTGGTCCGGCATCCTCCTAAAATGAGACGAATTCCTGGTGACAGACCGGTGATCCCCTTCGGCGGTGATAAGTGATCCCTTCTTCTTGACAATAATGAGTTTTTCTTCATTGAATGGGGCTACGTTTTTCCGCTGTTGAGGTTGTCTGACCACTACCAGGTCTCCTGGTGCTAAGTCACTTCCCTTGGCCCGGCGAGTGGCATCAGCACTTCGCTTCATATTTTCTTTCATGAGCTTGTCTTTCTTCCTCATTTTGGTGTCATTCTCGTATTGATCCTCGTCTGCCCTTATGTGGGGTAGTCGTGTTCTGATCGCTCGCCCAAACATTACCTCCGATGGTGATTTTCCTGTGGTGCTGTGTGGGGTGTTTCGGTAGTCTAGCATCAGTTGGTATAGTAGTTTTTCAACAGGTTCTCCTGTGAGTCGTGCAATTTGTGTCGTGCGCTTGATGTTGCTCATGAACCTTTCAACAGTCCCGTTTGCCTGTGGCCACAACGGTGTTACTTTCCTGTGGCGGAATCCCATGTATTCTGCGAATCTTTGGAAGTCTTGTCCAGTGAAGGGAGGTCCGTTGTCGGACTTGACTACCTTGGGTATTCCGTATGTTGCGAACATTCGATCCAGCCCTGGTATGGTGTGATGGGCTGAGGTGGACGGGACTATCTGCAGGTCAGGATATCTTGAGTATTCGTCCACCGCTACTAATATGTATTCACCCCCTTCCATGGGCCCAAAATGATCGACGGCTATTTCTTCCCATGTTCCTTCGGGTAGTGCGGTCATGCTTAGCGGTTCAGGGACTGTATGTGGCTTCACGATGGCACAGGTGGGGCAGTTTTGCAGTAAATCTTCCACGGATGTGTCTAGTTGGGGAAACCAAAGTTTTTGTCTTAGCATCCTTTTAGTGGATACGATGCCCCTGTGTCCTTCGTGTGCTAGTTCTAGCACCTTCTGTCGTAGACTTCTTGGTATTACAAGTTTTGTCCCCTTCAGTAATAGTCCTTCCTTTGATTTTGCGAGTTCTTCTTTCACAGCTAAATGGCATGTGATGTCTTGTTTGGTGTCATCATTCATAGTTTCGCGGAGCTGCTTTGCATGCTTCCATCGCCCTGTTTCTAGGCATCTTAGGATTGTTTGTATCCCTTGGTCTGTATTGGATTCCCGTGTTATTTGCTCCATGTCAAGTCCTTGCGGTGTGCTGCTGTGGATGACATATTTTATATATTGATCCGCGATGGATGTTTCCGGTCCACTCTTTTCTCTCGGGTGACGGGAGAGAAAATCCGCGGGGTTTTGTTCCTTCCCTGGCCTGTGTATGATCGTGAATTGGTAGTCTTGCAGCCGAAGGGCCCACCTGGCTATTCTGGGTGGCATTTTTGCTTGAGGATTACCATAAATGAACGTGAGTGCCTGATGATCTGTTACGACTATGAATGGTTTTCCATACAGGAAAATGTGAAAATGCTTGCAGGCCCAGACGACCGCCAGTCCTTCCTTCTCTGCTTGAGAGTAGGCTTGTTCGGTCTTGGAGAGACTTCTGCTGGCATAGGATACTATGTGTTTTCCACCTCCCTCCTTGTCGTCCAATTGCGTGAGAAATGCACCTAACCCAACGGGACTGGCATCAACAATGAGTTCCGTGGTCTTTCTGGGGTCAAAATATGCCATATTTCGGGCATCAGAGATGCGGTCTTTTAGGATTTGGAATGCTTCTTGGCATTTGGGTGACCAGATAAACTCGGTGTTAAGCTTGGTGAGTGCTCTGAGGGGTTCGCTGATGGATGCGAAATCCCGTATCTACCTTGTGCAATAACTTGCAAGTCCTAAGAAAGATCTGAGGTCTGAGGTCGTCGTGGGTGGTTCAGCTTCATGGAGTGCGCTGACTTTTTCGGGATCAGGCGTTATGCCCTTCTCAGAAAATATGTTTCCAAAGAATCTGAGCGTCTTCTTGCGAAATTCACACTTTTCTTTGTTGAGGGTTAGCTGGGCTTCTTCCAGGGCCATGCACACTCTCATTAGCGTGTTGTCGTGTTGCTCTCTATTCTGACCGAAGACCAGGATGTCATCGCTATAAGTCAGACAGTTGGGCACGTGTTTGATGACATTGTGAATTTCTGCCTGAAAGATTTCTGCCGCAGAGGATATTCCAAAACTGAGCCGCTTGTAGCGGAATAGACCTAGATGAGTGGCAAATGTCGTTATGTAACGGGAGTTCTTGCTGAGCTCTAGCTGGTGGTAGCCTTTATTTAGGTCTAACTTAGAGAATATTGTCGCTCCATTTAACAGGTGCACCATGTCTGTTATTCGAGGAGCTTGGTGTCTTTCTCTCAGGATGGCTTCATTTGGTCTCCTCATATCCACACATATTCTGATATTGGGGGAGTCTCTCTTGGGCACCGGCACTATGGGGAGACCCATGTTGTGGGGCCTTCCGCTGGCTCAATGATGTCTGCCTCAAGTAGTTTGGTTAATTCGTTCTCAACTTGCTGTTGAATATTGATGGGGATGCCCCTGTGATGCTGGGCTATTGGCGTGACGCTGGTGTCGATGTGGAGTTCAATTTGTTTGTCCTTCAGTTTTCCGAGGCCTTTGAATAATGCTGTAAAAACTTGGTCGATGCTTGCCGATGGGTCTAAGTATTTGTGCATTTTTGCTTGAGGATTGCCATAAATGAACCTGAGTGCCTGGTGATCTGTTACGACTATGAATGGTTTTCCATACAGGAAAAGGTGAAAATGCTCGCAGGCCCAGACGACCGCCAGTCCTTCCTTCTCTGCTTGAGAGTAGGCTTGTTCGGTCTTGGAGAGACTTCTGCTGGCATAGGATACTATGTGTTTTCCACCTCCCTCATTGTCGTCCAATTGCGTGAGAATTGCACCTAACCCAACAGGACTGGCATCAACAATGAGTTCCGTGGTCTTTCTGGGGTCAAAATATGCCATATTTCGGGCATCAGAGATGCGGTCTTTTATGATTTGGAATGCTTCTTGGCATTTGGGTGACCAGATAAACTCGGTGTTAAGCTTGGTGAGTGCTCTGAGGGGTTCGCTGATGGATGCGAAATCCCATATGTACCTTGTGCAATAACTTGCAAGTCCTAAGAAAGATCTGAGGTCTGAAGTCGTCGTGGGTGGTTCAGCTTCATGGAGTGCGCTGACTTTTTCGGGATCAGGCGTCATGCCCTTCTCAGAAAATATGTGTCCAAAGAATCTGAGCGTCTTCTTGCGAAATTCACACTTTTCTTTGTTGAGGGTTAGCTGGGCTTCTTCCAGGGCCATGCACACTCTCATTAGCGTGTTGTCGTGTTGCTCTCTATTCTGACCGAAGACCAGGATGTCATCGCTATATTTCAGACAGTTGGGCACGTGTTTGATGACATTGTGAATTTCTGCCTGAAAGATTTCTGCCGCAGAGGATATTCCAAAACTGAGCCGCTTGTAGCGGAATAGACCTAGATGAGTGGCAAATGTCGTTATGTAACGGGAGTTGTTGCTGAGCTCTAGCTGGTGGTAGCCTTTATTTAGGTCTAACTTAGAGAATATTGTCGCTCCATTTAACAGGTGCACCATGTCTGTTATTCGAGGAGCTTGGTGTCTTTCTCTCAGGATGGCTTCATTTGGTCTCCTCATATCCACACATATTCTGATATCGGGGGAGTCTCTCTTGGGCACCGGCACTAATGGGGAGACCCATGGTGTGGGGCCTTCCGCTGGCTCAATGATGTCTGCCTCAAGTAGTTTGGTTAATTCGTTCTCAACTTGCTGTTGAATATTGATGGGGATGCCCCTGTAATGCTGGGCTATTGGCGTGACGCTGGTGTCGATGTGGAGTTCAATTTGTTTGTCCTTCAGTTTTCTGAGGCCTTTGAATAGTGCTGGAAAAACTTGGTCGATGCTTGCCGATGGGTCTAAGTATTTGTGCACCATGATGCGGTACAATATGTGAATAAGTCCCATCTCTATGGCTGACCGATAACTTAGGATGCATCCGCTTTCGGTTGCAGCCTCCAGCACATGCATGGGGATGTTTTTTTCATGTTCCTTGTATTGGCACGATGCCATGAAGAACCCTTTGCATGCCAGTGGTGTTTTTGAGCCATATGGGTAGATGAGGGCTCGTGCTGGCTGTAGACGAGGAGCGTTTGGTATGCTTTCGTATACTTTCTCACTGATCAGGTTTACGGTTGCTCCCGTGTCTATCAAGAATTCGGCGGTTGTTTGATTTACTTGCATTCTCAGTATTGGGTTGTGTTCTTTTGCCGTGTTGTTTCCAAGGGCGTATAGGTATCCCTTTCTCCGCAGTGTTTCCTGGTGTTTCTCATGTCTGCGGGATGTCTCTTCCGATGATGCGCTTGACACGCTGTCTGATTGTGACTGTTCTATAAGGCATCGTGCATATCTCCTGGGCCTTCTCCTTGTTTTGGATGAGGCGGTTTTGTTCTCCCTCCAGTCTCTCTTTTCTTGCCTTTTTCCGGGTTGTTCATCATGGTGTTGGTGCCGCCCTTGTTCATGGAGTTGGTGTGCTGCCCTGTGGTGTTGTGCGGGCTGGTTCTGCTCCAGTTCCATTGTGGTTCTTCCACTTCTCCCGGCTCCTTTCATTTTGCTGCGAAATATCAAGCATACAGACTTGTAATGGTTGTCGCCGCCACATGCGGAACAGGTTTGGCCCATTGCGGGGCACGTTCCTTCATGTGGGTACTCGTGTCCGCATCTGTAGCAGAAGGGGTCACTGTTGGTCCTCATTGTCCCTTCCAATTTGTTGATGCTTTCGGTCTTCCCGTGCGTGATCTTTATGTCGTCCAGTCCTTCCACTTGCGCCGCGAGCGCAGCATCTGACCTTGCTAACCGCAGGATTTCCTCCAGGCTCCTTGGCTGTTGTAGTAACCTCTTCCGAAAATCTGCACTTTCACAGCCCACTATGATCTGTGACCTGAGGGCCTCTTCATTGGAGTAATTGTTGAAATCACAGTGTTTCATTTTCGACCTTAGTCTCATGACAAATGCGTCTATTGTTTCTCCTCTGATCTGCTTGGTAGTGTGGAATACGTGGCGTTCATAATCAACATTTGTGTGGGGTGTGAAGTATTCCGTGAGTGTTGTTTTTAGTTTTGTGTAAGTGTCTATGGTGTTTTCTGGTATTTCGTCGAGGATGTCTTGCACGTTTGATCCAACCGCATGGTTTAGAAGGTTTAATTTTTGTTCATCCTCTAGTGGTCCAGCCGCTTTTAGGCATACTTCGAAATCTCTCAGCCATCTTTTCCATCTTGATCCGAGGGTGCCGGTGTCGGTGAGGTCAAAATTGGCTGGTAATTGAGCTAAAAGGCTGTCTGTCATTTTCTTGTGATCTCTTCTGGCCGGAGTCACTGGGACCGTTAGTGACTCCTCTTCCGAGTCACTCTCTCTGGCTGGGATCCCTGGGGTCGGTGAGGAAACTCCTCCTGACCCGCTCATGGGCTCAATTCGGCAGTCCCTCTTGTGGCTTTGTCGTGCAGCAGTGACGCTCGTGTCCTAGGCGTAGTGAGGCCTTCGTGACTGGCGGGGCCCTGCGCAAGAAGTGCGTGGCTGGTTTGTGGGGCCTTGCTTGATGTGAGCCTTATGAGGCCTGGGGCATAGGAGGTGCGTGTTGCGGCTTGTTGGTGCCTTTTGATGCGTCGCGGTAGGGACACGTGACCTTACCGTTGCTCCAGGAGTCTTTTAGCCCGTTGCCGTCAGCGGGAGGCCTGTGCTCCTCGACCACCCGGAATTCTGTGCAGGGAGCCGCTGCTCCACCTGCGGATGACAGGATGCCTGCCGGCGTTGCCGTTGGCGGGAGCGATTTTCTTCCTCCGCACCCAGGGAAAATACGCGGGGAGCAGCCGCGGTTGCTCCACCCGCGTGGTGCGTGCGTCGGAGCCCGTCCGGAACACACGCACAGGGCTCTTTTAGACAGTGGGGAGCATTCCCGCTCTGACCCACTGTCTCCGGGAGTCCGAAGACCGGGAGATGTTCCGCCGCTCCAGTGGTGCTTCATCGCACGCCACGAGCACTTGGAACTCGAGATGGCGGGTACGGTGTGGCAGGTGTCCGCCTCGTTGCCAGTGTAATATTCTAGAAGTGGACCTCCTCACGCATCCGCTCGGCCACCTCATGCGCCCAAGAATACGCCAACACAGGAGCTGGGGTGCAACACTTCTTTATTCATTGAATACCCTCTCGAACTGCCCGGTGGGCGGTAACCCCGCCCCCATGTCCACATGGGTCGAAGCCCACTTGATTGTCAAACATAGACAGAGGACTCATCCTCTAAAGGTGTACGAGGTGACGACACCACACCTGGGTTCACCGAGCATCTGCACCAAGCAGACGACAATGCTTCATAGGAAGAGACTGAACCTTCCCTTCAAATGTTCTAAGAATAGCTTAGCACGCACGGCGATGTTTGCATTTTTCTCTCTTTTTTTAACATTTTGACTAAAATGTGGCGAGGCCAGCTTAACGGGGTAATTCATAGAATTTAGCGCACAAGTGGCGCACACGGCTGCGCACAGTGTGCGCGTGCGAATCTCTGCGCCAGCCGCGTGCGCTAAAATCCATTTCCGCGCACAGCGTATTCATGGATTTTAGCAACCAAAACCAGCCGTGGCGCACAGTGGCGCAGCGACCCTGCAGCAGCGTCAGTTACGCCCCCAAGAACGCCCCTCACGCAGGGAAAAGCCATCAAAATCCCCAATCCAGCGCAAAGGGCTGCGCTAACCCTGTACCAGCACGGCAAGCGGGGAACGTGTATTACTGGGGTTCGCGGGAAGTTTCACACGCGATTTCAGCAGGGTACGTGTATTTCGGGGTGCGCGGGAAGTTTCACACGCGATAGGCCTTGTGCGAGTGGGGTACGTGTATTACTGGGGTTCGCAGGAAGTTTCACATGCGATAGGCCCTGTGCGAGTGGGGTACGTGTATTACTAGGGTTCGCGGGAAGTTTCACATGCGATAGGCCTTGTGCGAATGGGGTACGTGTATTACTGGGGTTCAGGGAAAGTTTCACACGTGATAGACCCTGTGCGAGTGGGGTACGTGTATTACTGGGGTTCGCGGGATGTTTCACACGCGATTTCAGCAGGGTACGTGTATTACTGGGGTTCGCAGGAAGTTTCACTTGCGATAGGTCCTGTGCGAGCGGGGTACGTGTATTACTGGGGTTCGCAGGAAGTTTCACACGTGATAGGCCCTGTGCGAGTGGGGTACGTGTATTACTAGGGTTCGCGGGAAGTTTCACACGCGATTTCAGCAGGGTACGTGTATTTCGGGGGTGTGCGGGAAGTTTCACACGCGATAGGCCTTGTGCGAGTGGGGTACGTGTATTACTGGGGTTTGCGGGAAGTTTCACATGCGATAGGCCTTGTGCGAGTCGGGTACATGTATTACTGGGGTCGCGGGAAGTTTCACACGCGACAGGCCTTGTGCGAGTGGGGTACGTGTATTACTGGGGTTTGCGGGAAGTTTCACACGCGATAGGCCCTGTGCGAGTCGGGTATGTGTATTACTGGGATTCAGCAGGGTACGTGTATTTCGGGGGTGCGCGGGAAGTTTCACACGCGATAGGCCTTGTGCGAGTGGGGTACGTGTATTACTGGGGTTCGCAGGAAGTTTCACACGTGATAGGCCGTGTGCGAGTGGGGTACGTGTATTACTAGGGTTCGCGGGAAGTTTCACACACGATATGCCTTGTGCGAATGGGGTACGTGTATTACTGGGGTTCGGGGGAAGTTTCACACGCGATAGACCCTGTGCGAGCGGGGTACATGTATTACTGGGGTTCGCGGGAAGTTTCACACACGATTTCAGCAGGGTACATGTATTTCGGGGGTGTGCAGGAAGTTTCACACGCAATAGGCCTTGTGCGAGTGGGGTACATGTATTACTGGGGTTTGCGGGAAGTTTCACATGCGATAGGCCTTGTGCGAGTGGGGTACGTGTATTACTGGGGTTCGCGGGAAGTTTCACACGCGACAGGCCTTGTGCGAGTGGGGTACGTGTATTACTGGGGTTCGCGGGAAATTTTACACGTGATAGGCCCTGTGCGAGTGGGGTACATGTATTACTGGTGTTCGCGGGAAGTTTCACACGCGATTTCAGCAGGGTACGTGTATTTCGGGGGTGCGCGGGAAGTTTCACACGTGAAAGGGCCTGTGCGAGTGGGGTACGTGTATTACTGGGGTTCGCGGGAAGTCTCACACGCGATTTCAGCAGGGTATGTGTATTTCGGGGGTGCGTGGGGAGTCCTACACGTGAATTGGCAGTGTGGGTCCTCCCAGGTGTTCCCTCTACACCCTCCACGGCCCCTGCAGGCAGCCCACACCACAGGGGACTACTCTGCACCCCTGGTCATTTCCCGCAGGCAGCCCATCCACCATGGGCATGCCCCCCAGCCAAGCCACATGTCAGCTTGCACTACTGATCACCAACTCATGTCCCCCTGCATCCCCACCCCCCAGCAGTGCAGGGCACCTGCCAGCAGGCCCCCACTCATGTCCCACTCATGTCCCCCATGCACCTCCACCGCCCAGCAGTGCAGGGCACCTGCCAGCAGGCCCCCACTCATGTCCCCTTGCACCCCCACCCCCCAGCAGTGCAGGGCAACTGCCAGCAGGCCCCCACTCATGTCCCACTCATGTCCCCCTGCATCCCTACCCCCCAGCAGTGCAGGGCACCTGCCAGCAGGCCCCCACTCATGTCCCCCTGCACCCCCACCCCCCCAGCAGTGCAGGGCACCTGCCAGCAGGCCCCCACTCATGTCCCCTTGCACCCCCACCCCCCAGCAGTGCAGGTAACCTGCCAGCAGGCCCCCACTCATTTCCCCCTGCACCCCCACCCCCCCGCAGTGCAGGGCACCTGCCAGCAGGCCCCCACTCATGTCCCCTTGCACCCCGACCCCCCAGCAGTGCAGGGTACCTGCCAGCAGGCCCCCACTCATGTCCCACTCATGTCCCCCTGCACCCCCACCCCCCAGCAGTGCAGGGCACCTGCCAGCAGGCCCCCACTCATGTCCCTTTGCACCCCCACCCCCCAGCAGTGCAGGGCACCTGCCAGCAGGCCCCCACTCATATCCCCTTGCACCCCCAGCAGTGCAGGGCACCTGCCAGCAGGCCCCCACTCATGTCCCACTCATGTCCCCCTGCACCCCCACCCCCCAGCAGTGCAGGGCACCTGCCAGCAGGCCCCCACTCATGTCCCACTCATGTCCCCCTGCACCCCCACCCCCCAGAAGTGCAGGGCACCTGCCAGCAGGCCCCCACTCATGTCCCCTTGTACCCCCACCCCCAGCAGTGCAGGGCACCTGCCAGCAGGCCCCCACTCATGTCCCCTTGCACCCCCACCCCCCAGCAGTACAGGGCACCTGCCAGCAGGCCCCCACTCATGTCCCACTCATGTCCCCCTGCACCCCCACCCCCCAGCAGTGCAGGGCACCTGCCAGCAGGCCCCCACTAATGTCCCACTTATGTCCCCCTGGCCCCAGGTCATGACGATCCTCAATCATGGCCCTTATGGCCAGCCTCCCTAGCCCAAAGACCCAACCAAGTATTGCATCCACCCACATAGAAAAGGCAATTACATGATACAACCCCAATGGCAAGTATGTAAATGAACACATGTCCGTCACACACACACAATGGGTGCAAGTGAATGTGAAAACCCATATCATGGCATGCATGAAACCAATGAGATAATACCACACATCGAAGTATGAAGAAAAACATGTATTAAACACAACATGAATGTAATTAAAATCCAACACACAACAATGGTTATAATAAAAGAAAAGCTGCATGTCCGTAAAAGAATAAAAAAACAAGAAATCATAATCCAAAGAAATCCAAAAGAAATGGTGTCCAAAGTCACAGTCCAATAAAGCAAATCCAAGGGAAAAAAGAAAATGAAAACCATTGCTCCATGGTGAAACTAAAAAAAAAGAGAATAATCAAATGGTGAACTATGTACAGATGAACAATCCAGGGTCCATGAGCCCAACTGATGAAATGAAACCTATCAAAAATACTACCTAATAAAAAACTATATACAAAAACGTGGTACATTGTCCAAGCGCAACCAAAATAAAGGAAAAACGAAAGAAAACGTAACACTATCTAACTATATACAATGGCGGCGGGCAAGTCCAGCGGCAAACTCTGTGGTGTCCCGGGCCAGGGCATCATCGAACTCCATGTCTATTTGCCGGAGGCGGGCCTCTGTCCTGGCCCCGAGGTCTCGCAGGGAGGCACTCATGGCCTGTTCCAACTCCCTGCGAGTTGCCTCGAGGCACTCTGCCCACCTCAAAGCCCGACGCATGGAGAACTCTGCCCTGACCATGGTGAGCCGCGCCTCTTCCGCCCGCCGCCGCTCCGCACCTATCTGCTGGCCCAACCGGTGCCACACGGAAGACACTCCCATTCCTGGGTCCTCCTGCCCTCTGGCCAATGCCTGCCCCTCTGATGTTGATGGCCCCGAACCATCATTGCTCCCACCTAGAGCCTGCTCCTGCTGCTGCTGTCATGTGCCATGTCTGATGGTGCCTGCACATCCTCCATCATCTGGTCTCCAGTTGTGATGTCCACCCCTGCTGGGCTGCTGACTCCAGACTGTGGCAGGGATGTGAGCTCCACCAAGCTGGCTGTGCTGGTCGGGCCGGATCCACAGGGGGCACTGGTGGCATCTGGGCCGGAAGAGGGTGTGGAGAACGACTGGCGCATAGTTTCCACAGAGGAGGAGAGGTCCGCCAGAGTGCGCGACACATGTAGGAACCCACCAACCAGTGCCCCTCCCAGCAGTGCCACGTCACGACGCTGCTCTCCGTGATGGCATGCGTTCTCCACCCAGGAAGAACGCACGTCATCACGAATGACACGCGTGCGCAATGCGACACCAACCAGGAAGGAGCCCATACGTTTGTGGGACCCCTCCTCCGCAGGTAGTGGAGAGGCAGATGACATGGAACTCTCCCCTACCTGCGGACGGGCCTGGGACGGGGCCTCCCTGCTGGTGCATGGTGGTGCAGTCAGAAGGGTCAGGGACAGCGACATGCACAGGCCCCTCCGCGGTGACCTGTGCTGCCTCCTGGCCCTGGACTGCACCACTTGCACCAGTGGTACTACCCCCAACAGGCCACATGTGCGGCTCAGTAGCAGGCTCCTCCTCCTCTGTGGAGACCACCAACCTGGATGTCTCCACACCATCTTCCGCCATTGGAAGCCCCTGTGGGGGCTCACCCGGCCCTTCCGCCACAGCCGTTGTGGCAGACGCAGCACCAGCCCCCTCGCTTCCGGATGATGGTAATTCCTGGGAGGGTGGCTGGGCCTTGCGTTGCCGCCCAGTGGAGGCATCCCCGCCGCTTGGCTCCACAGCGCCGTCTCCGCCCTCTTCTTCACTTGACGCTGCGTAGAGGGAGACATAGAACACAAGCATCAGGGTACAGTACAAAATACCCTAGACAGGAAGCAATAACACATGAGTGGCACTGTCAAATGTCACTTCCATCCTGTCATTCCAAAACACATGGGTGAATGCACACAACACACATGCAGAAACAGTCCCGGCGCCTGCAAACAACATCAACATCCATGTAGAAGGGCCCCTGTAAACCAAGATGTTGCCTTCAAAGTCACATGCATCCATGGCGTTTCAAAGTCACACACACACTTCTCAGGGACACACACACATGTGCACCATACATGTACATGACATCAGCACCCATTCCTCACCCCCCCTCCATGTCCAGGAACAGAGACAGCCATGCTTTCATGTGTGCATTCCGCATAGAGCTCCCCATGTTGCATTAAAACACATGCACCAACCATGTGGTTCACACATAACTGGTCTCACATGCATGACCATGATGTCCCTGCACACACACATCCATACATGGCCTATGTCACAGGTACACGCAAGCATCAGACTACCAGCACACTGCAACATGCCCTGTCTCACACAGCAATGCTTGGCCACTTACCGCTCAACTACAGACGGGTCTGCCTCCGAAGGATCTGGGCGTGGAGCGCTGGGCCTACGCATTCCAGTACCCTCATCTGGATGTTACTCATGCGTGCCCGGCCCCCTCCGCGAGGCGCCGGGCCTTGTGGAGGGTCCTGGACCTGAAGTCCTCCCAGCGCTTCTTGACATGCTTGATGTCGCGGGTTGCCACCCCCTCCGTGTTGATGGCAACCACTACGTCGTTCCAGATCCTCTCCCGTACTTCCTTGTTGGCGCGTGATGTTCCGAAGAGGGCATCATAATGCCCCAGGACATGCTCCACAGGACACCAACTTCAGTGGCAGTGAAGCTGGTGGCCCTCTGCCTCTCTGGCTGGGGGTTGCCAGTGGTGCCAGATGGAGATGTGCCCGACATGGCAACCCCAGAGGCAGGAGTGGGTGGGCAACTGGGTCCTGGGGCTGGGCTGTGGAGCGATGGTATCCCAGTCGGGAGTCTTCTGTTCCAGCAGGGGTGGACACAGCAACTGGACCCCTGCAGATGGCTAATGTGCAGGCACCAAATAGCAGGGCACGTGGGCAGCAGACAGTCAGGCATCAGCAGATGGCAGGTGGGAGCATGCTCAGGGCTCTGGGGGGCAGGAAAATGGCCTTCAGGGCAGGAGCGTGGTCTTCCGTGTGTGTATTTGTGGCCAGCTTGATACGAAGTGATTTGGCACGTGAAAAAATTGCACATCAGCGTGTAATTCGAGGAAAAGGGCCTTAGCGCGTAAGCGCATCAGCACACGTACGCGATTTCATTGGACCAAAGGCCCTTAGCGCGTAAGCGTGTCTGTGACGTATTGCGCACGGGCGTTGCCCTTTCGCGTGTAAAACTTCACGAGAACCCCAGGAATACACATACCCCACTCGCACAGGGCCCTTTCGCATGTAAAACTTCACGCAAACCCCAGGAATACACGTACCCCACTCGCACAGGGCCCTTTCGCGTGTAAAACTTCACGCGAACCCGAGGAATACACGTACCCCACTCGCACAGGGCCCTTTCGCGTGTAAAACTTCACGCGAACCCCAGGAATATTGGCCCTGTGCAAGTGGGGTACGTGTATCCCTGGGGTGTGCGGGAAGTTTCAGACGCGATTTTGCTGTCAGAGTGGTGTACTGAATTTCGGGGGTGTGCGGGGAGTCCTACACGTGAATTGGCAGAGTGGGTCCTCCCAGGTGTTCCCTCTACACCCCCTACGGCCCCTGCAGGCAGCCCACACCACAGGCGACTACCCTGCACCCCTGGTCATGTCCTGCAGACAGCCCATCTACCGTGGGCATGACCCCCAGCCAAGCCACATGTCAGCTTGCACTACTGATCACCCACTCATGTCCCTTTGCACCCCCACACCCCAGCAGTCAGGGGCACCTGCCAGCAGGCCCCCATTCATGTCGCACTCATGTCCCCCCCAACATGAAATAAAGATGCACGGTCATGGCCCACTTCTACACCAAAAAATACCACATCACGCCACCCCATTCTTGAGACGCAATGATTTCCCAATCCACCCCACACTGACATGCCTATCTCAAGACACAAACCAAAACTCAACTATGTAAATCAACACATGTCCATCACACACATACACTGGTTGGCATTGCTTGTGTAAACCCAACATTTCACATGCATCAACCCAATGAGCAAATCCCACACATGGAACTAAAATATGAAAATGTATTATGTACATAAATAAATAAATGAAATGAAAGCATACCAAAATATCAAACATGAAATGAAAAGCATGTGAAAAAGATGAGTGAATGCAAATGATACGCAATGCAAAATAATTTGAAAGAAAAACAGTTCAAACTCTCCCTCCACCAACGCAAATCCAAAAAAAGGTAAAAAAAAGATATCCATTGTTTCTTGTTCATAATGATAAATAAAAATGCGAAATCAATCCATAGTCCAACTATTTACAATACATTGTCCTGAAAAAAAAAAACCATTACTCCATGTCCATAATGAAAAAAAAATCCAAATTAATCCATGATGTAACTATATACAATCCATTGTCCAAAATAAAAACCCATTAATCCATGTGCAAAAATCCCAGAAATAAATCAATCCATTGTCCAACGATGTAAAGAGTCCATGAGCCCAACTAAACAAATGAAACCTACCTAAGAAACTACCTAAAAATGTAAATATATACAAATGTGTGTGGCATTGTCCATTGACCACAAATAAAAGGAAAACGAAAAGGAAACCTAACTCTAAAAACGATTTACAATGGCAGCGGGCTAGTCCGACGGCTCACATTTGGATGTCCCGGGCCAGGGCATCATCGAACTCCTGCTCAATATCCTGGAGGCGGTCCTCTTCCATGGCCCCGAGGGTTTGCAAGGACGACGACATGTTCTCCTCCAACTCCCTGCGAATTGCCTCGAGGCACTCGGCCCGCCTCAGGGCCCTCCGCATGGAGTTCTCTGCACTGACCATCGTGAGCCGTGCCTCTTCTGCCCGCTGCCGCTCCGCATCTATAGCATGGCCTAACCGCTGCCACATGGAAGACACTTCCAGTCCTGGGTCCTCCTGCCCTCTGGCCGATGCCTGCCCCTCCAATGACGAAAGCCCCGAGCCATCATGGCTCCAACCTTGTTGCTGCTGTGCCTCTGCCTGTGCCCTGGCTCTTGCTGCCTGCACATCCTCCTCCGACTGGGGTGCAGTTGTTGATGTGGCCACCCCTGCTGGACGTCCGACTCCCAACTGTGGCAGGGATGTGTCCTCCAGCAGCCTGGCCGCAGGGTCAGAGGCAGCTCCACAGGGTACCCAGGTGATACATGGGTGGGAAGATGGCATGGAGTACGACTGGTGCATAGGGGGTTCAGTTGAGGAGGGGGTCGGAACAAGGTCCAGCAAATGGAGGAATCCGGCCCTGGTGAGCTGTGCCAGTAGGTCAACGCGGTCAACGAGCCATTCGAGATGACGTGCAGTCTACTCATGAAAAGACTGCAGGTCACCTCGCATGGCCCGTTGACGCAACGCTACCCCACCCAGGACAGGCTCAACCCGGTCCCGGATAGCCACGTTCGCAGGGAGAGGAAAGCCAGTTGTTGTAAGCGGATCTCCTCCCTGAAAACGGGTCTGGACGTAGGCATCCCTGCTGGTGCGGGATGATGCAGTCACAGGATCGGGGACAGGATTACACACAGGCACCTCCGCGGTGGCCTGTGCTGCCTCCTGTCCCTGCCCCTGCACTGCACCACTAGCACCAGTGGAATCCCCACCTCCAGACCCCGTGTCTGTCCCTTGCACGGCCTCCTCCTCCACCAAACCCCCCACCAACCTGGATGACTCCGTGCCATCTTCCTCCGTCGGACCCTGTGGGGTCTCAGATGCCCCTTCTGCTGCCGAGGAGTCCAACTCCGACCTCCGCCTCTTGGACCTTCCCTTGGCAGATGCGGCCTGGGACGCGGCACCGGACTCCTCACTCCCCGACAGATGACAACCTGGGAGAGGAGCCGGGCCTTGCGTCTCCGGCTGGCGGGATGATCCCTGCCGCTGTGCTCCACAGCACCCTCTCCGCCCTCTTCTTCAGTTGACGCTGCAGACAGGGAGAGATAAAACACAGGCATCAGGGCACTGTACAATGGACTGATAGACACATGACAGTTGCACATGAGTGGCATTGTTTAACTACAGACACGGCATCACACTCCACGACACACATGTCATTTTAACTCACACACATGAACATTTCAACAGCAATATTGCACCAGGCAGCACCATCCATACACATACAACAGCATGAACAGCCAAAGGTGAGCCTGACATCACATGAAACACAAGGAGTGCACTAGACATGCACACACGCCACCACACTTACATGCATGTAACATCTCCTCCAACTGATGCAGTGATGAGATCGCCATACATGTCACATCTGCCATTCATCCTTCTACATATCAGTGTCACATGCATCCATGTTGCATCACAGTTGCACACTTGTCAGATACACATACATGCACATGTACACAGTGCAGATACATTCATTATGAACCACCATCCATGCCACAACCATGCCAATGTACATACACAGAAATTCAAACATGTGTGCTCCCACCCCTGCATTTGCCCAGCATGCTTACCAACACATACACCATCAATGTGTCTCACAACTGAGAGGACTCACATGTGGCAGCCTCACGCCCATGTTCATACACATCCCTACATGGCCCTAGATAAACACATGTGCAACCTGCACACTACTGGCACACCACAACATGCACAGCGTACTATCAACATGCATGTACACTTACCGCTCGACTCCAGACGGGTCTGCCTCTCAAGGATCTGGACGTGGAGCGCTGGGCATATGCGTTCCAGGACCCTCATTTGATGGTTCGACAGCTGGCCCCGGTGCCCCTTGGCATCCGCTGCCTTAGCGAGGTGCCGGGCCTTGTTGAGGGTCCTGGACCTGAAGTCCTCCCAGCGCTTCTTGACATGATGTAAGTCACGGACTGCCACCCCCTCCGCATTGATGGCAGTCACGATGTCCATCCAGATCCTTGTCCGTCCTTCATTGTCGGCGCGCAAACTTCCAAAGAGGGCATCATACTGCCCCAGGACTTGCTCCACCAGGACACCAACTTCGGTGGCAGTGAAGCTGGTGGCCCTCTGCCTCTCTGACTGGGGGTTGCCAGTGCTGCCAGATGGTGTTGTGCTGGACATGGCAACCCTAGAGGCAGGAGTGGGTGGGCAACTGGGTCCTGGGGCTGGGCTGTGGAGCGATGCAATCCCAGTCGGGAGTCTTCAGTTCCAGCAGGGGTGGTCACAGCAACTAGACCCCTGGCTGACGTGCAGGCAGCAAATGGCAGGGCACGTGGGCAGCATGCAGTCAGGCAGCAGCAGATGGCAGGTGGGAGCGTGCTCGACCTCTGGGGGGCAGTAATTCGGCCTTCTGGGCAGGAGCGTGGTCTTCTGTGTGTTTTCACGTGGCCAGCTTGATACGGAGTAATTTGGCACGTGAAAAAATTGCAAGTCAGCGTGTAATTCGAGCAAAGGGCCTTAGCGCATAAGCGCGTCAGCACACGCATGCGATTTCATTGGACCAAAGGCCCTTAGCGCGTAAGCGCGTAAGTTACATTATGCGCGCGGCCGTTTCCCTCATAGCACGTGATGACAGAGCACACGTGGAAAAACTTCACGTACGAGTGCCATCGCCTTAGCGCGTAAGCGTGTAAGTTACATTACACGCGCGGGCGTTTCCCTCATAGCACGTGATGACAGAGCACACGTGGAAAAACTGCACGTCCGAGTGTCATCGTGTGTAATTGGAGGAAAGCGCCCGCATACACGTGTATCTGACGTGTACGTGTGGGCCGGTTTAAAAGCTACGTGTCGGACGTCATTTCCTTGTACGAGAGCGAGTGGGTGGAATCTGTACTTCTTGTCGGTTCACGTGTGATTACTTCACAGCGTTTCTAGTTCGTACTCCCTGTTACCTCTGACAGCTCTTTTCTGAATTTTTGTTGGGCCTGTTCCTCAAACAGAGTTCACTTCTCCTTTTGTCCTGTCTCCTCAGACAGCGTACAATTCTTCTTTTGGCGGGGGTGTTGCCAACGCGCACATGCGTGTATTTTTCACGTTCTTTTTCCAGACAGACGGTGAGTTCCGCACGTACTTAGCAACTGTGCTTGCCTCATGTGTCGCGATCCCCTTCAGAGGTCATTGAAGGCTGTGTGTATTACGCGTATGCTTATTTTTGTGTTTCTGGGTGCCACAGCGTAGTGCGGGTTCATTTTTTCACGCACGTGGTCTACGAGGGGTTGCGTGCACGTTAATTTTTGATTTTGGGCTGCCTGTTCATTGCGTGACCCGTCATCTTCCCCCAGGGGTCACAGACAGCCTTGTTAGAGCACTAGGGTACGAATTCCATCTAGTATCCTACCCCTTTGACCCGCAATTGCCCAGGACAATAGTTTACTGCAACTCCCATACGCACAACAACATCAGTGCCATGGATGGGAGGCGACCAAGCGGTAAGGGAGGCAAAGGTGGCCGACCTTAAAAAGGTGGGCGTGGTGGGCATGGTAGGGGACGTGGCCGGGATTTGCAGGGTGCCCCTATACCCCCATGTGTGGAGGAACAATCAGGGACACCCATGCCCCCCCCATGGTTGAGGGAAACATGGCTGACACCATCTCAGCTCAGCCCCTGTTGGACCAGCCCATTGTGGCACCTGACCTGGCACAGGATGACTCCCTGGCTGACATCCAGGTCAGCAAGTCTAGGCCACGTGTGGCGGTGCAAGTTGTTGTCACCAAGCCACGTGGATCTGGGGCAGCTATGTCATCTGCTGCCCCAAGTATGCAGGGTGGGGAGGCTGCAGGGGCAGCTGCAGCTCCATCCGCCCAAGCTCTGACTCTCCCAGCCAGGACAGTGTCAGTCCAGGTCCATCAAACTGACGTTCTCCCTGCCAACATGACCCTGCAACCAATGCCTGCATCAAGACCTATGGTCATTGTGCATTCCCACACTCCTACTACCCAGTCCACCGGTGATTCTGCCCCTACGGACCAGAGCGGCGTAAGCCACTCTGGCTCTGCTCCACCTTTAAAGAAGAGGAAGAAGGGTGCTCTGGCACGACAGGCTGATACCCCAGACACGGCTACACACTCCGGTACCTCAAGGAAGCCTTGTTTTAATGAGGCGGAACTTAATGCACTTGTGTCCTATGTGTCAGCACATAGCCACGAAATGCTGGTAACTGCAGGGTCCAAGACCACAACTGGTCAACGTAAGGCACATTGGAAGATCATCGCCGACCGCAAAAGTGCCCTTGGATTTGTGAGGCGCACAGCTGATGATTGCTACAAGCGGTGGAATGACCTGAAACGCAGAGCAAAGAACAAGCTGGCCTCAAATCATGCCGCTAATCTGGTGACTGGCGGTGGGTCTCCACAAGAGGACAACGAACTCACTGAGCATGAGTCTGTTGCTGGAGCCTTCATCACAGAGGAACAGATCCAAGGTGTGGGAGAACTACCTGATTATGATGCATTGTCCGGTGAGTGCCCATGCAGGTGTGTGTAATGCATGTGTATGTTGTTTGAGTGACGGGTTCTGATTGAGTGCCAGGTGAGGGTGTGTGTGCCTGAGTGGTATGGGTCACCCATGTGCTTCATCCAAAACATTCAGCGGCCTTGGATTTGGGTGTGACAGTATCCCTTCTGCCCACAGTAGTAATTTAGCGCAACATTACGGCAGTTGCCCTTGAAGTGGCATCTTGCAACAACATTGTTTGTATTTTTCAGTGTTCGTTCAGGCTGATTGTTTCAATTCTCCCACTTTTGCTACGCATTCCTCAGCCCTATTTTCACATTTGTGACATGCTTCTGTCATTGATGAACCCCACATTGGCCCACATGTGTTACCTTGTTAGGAGATTGATTTGACCATTCAGGCTGATTGAGTATTGGCCTGATCACATACATTTTTGGGGCCTGTTTGAATGTGGAACATGATAGTTGTTTCCTGTCATGTTGAAGTGCACAACCATTGATGTGTACATCGGCCTGCAATCACTGTATTTTTGTACACTGGATGTGTTGCAGTGTGTGGCACATGGCTATTTTGTCACACTATGTAGCATTTTTCATCTCATCATGTCCATCTCACATGGATGGCTGACAGTACTCATTCACTGACATAAGGATGTACTTGTGGAATGTACCATGGCTATGGTACATGCCATCTGTGTGATGGCATGTGTCATGTATGTGTATTGGACATGCCACTCACAGGCCAATGTGTGATGGCAGTGCTACCCAGCATGCAGCAAATGTGTTGCTCTTCCATCTTGGTGTCATCAGTGTCTGCCTTTTGCCTCACCTTCCAACTCAGTGACAGTGCATGCATGGGAGGGTTATAGTCATGTGGTACATGTGTAAATCATGTACTGGTTCTGTAGCTTGTCAGGCCTATTTGTGTGCTATGGTGCTATTGCCTGTTTCCATTTTTTGTCTTTCATGTTTTTGCAGGGGATGACGCACTTGATGCTGTTGAGGTTGAGGAGATGGTGCAGACCCAGGAGGGATCTCAGGCACGACCGGGCACCAGTGGGGGACGTGGTGTGGTGGTGGGTGAGAACCCAATCTTGCTGCAGACCATTCTGTCCAGGGGTGTCTCTGGGTGCACATCCCCAGACCTCTATTCAGGTGCTGATTTGGATGATGAGACCTATGTGCCGTTGCAGGTAAGTGCTCCTGGCAGAGATTCTGTTCTGTCCAACCCACCTGCACCAGGGGTAGAACCCTCTACGGGGATGTCAGTGTTGGTAAATCCGCCTTTGGCGGTTACGCATGCAGGGCCACACTCCACAACATATGATCCTCTTCCTGGGCCAGCAGATCAGAGGGGGAATGCAGTCCTGCATCCTCAGGCAGTGCCGGCACAGCAAGGCGCAGATCGCCTTGCCCCAAACAGGTGTGGTGCCCGCCGACACGGTGGTCGTATGCCACCAGGCAATACCGCATGGGAACAATCCATGTACGGTATGGCAACCCAACAGGCAGCATCAGTTGAGATGATGGCTCAAGCAATGGAGAGGGTGGCCACTTCCATTGTCCCCCCTGAAAGGCAGATGGAGCAACTACAGCAGGCAACAGACTCCATTTGCCAATCACACAGGGATGACATGTTGGCGTCCAACAGAGACAGACGGGTGGCACTGGAGACTCTACGCCAATCGATATCAATAGAGTCCCAGGGCCACAGGGAAGCCCTGAGGGTAGAACACCATCACCTCAGGGAGATTCTTGTTGACCTTGAGGCTTCCACTAACTTGAGGACAGAACAGCAGCTGGTGCGGCTCACACGTTCGCTCTCAGCTGAGATGCAGGCAACTCGGGAGGAGATCCGGGCATCACGTCAGGTGGTGCATGGGGATCTCCGCAATATAATCCTCCAGAACGAGACCTTCCACACCCGCATGCTTGCTGCCATGGAGGACCATACCAGGGCTTTGCGTGGGCTGCCTCCCATAGCAAAACCACCTCCTGTGGCAGCAGCAGAGGGTAATGAGAGCGACAGCAGCAGTTCTCCCACATTGGCATAGCCGTGCAGGCCATGAGCCCATGGAGGTGTTTTTTTTCCCCAACAACCACACAGGTGGCTGTTGGTGCGCACCCTGTCCTTGGACCTCCTGGGTGGCCTCTCCCCCAACCCCCCGGCCCCCACATAGCCATTTTTTATTTTTTATTTTTTATTTTTTTTTTACAGTGTGTTGCCTTGTGTGGCTCCCGTGGGCATCCACTGTATTCCGGCTGGCCACATGCAGGCTTGTCCTGAGTTTGGGTTAGATGCTTGGGTTCGTGAGACACACACCCCTCCTGCTTCCCGTTTCCATGGGCTTGCAAAAGGTGTGCACAAGTGACAGTGACTTATACAGTGACGTTGGACTCCCATGAGCTGTGTGGGCAGTCTGTAGTCAATACTGTGTATACATTCCTAGTGGATATTGTTGTTGTATTGTACACTGCATGGTGTATTGATATGTGCTTGTGCATCCATGTCTTCCTCCTAATTTGCAGGTTCATTCCTCATGTCTTCACAAGGCCGTCTACTTTGGAGATGGAGTTCATGTTGTAAGCAGTGCACTTACACATTTGCGTGGCACCAACACTGTACAGTTGGAAGTGGTCGATGTGCTGGCATAATCAGGTTGTAAGACTACCACTACTTTAACTTAGTACTGTCATGTTTATGCTATGTTTGAGGTTGTGTAGCTGCATTGTATTGTTGGTAAGTATTTGGTCATGTGTGTTGTTAGTTCTACATTACTGGGAGCATATTGTGTGTGGCCAGTTTCCATTAGGGACACTGTACTTTGTGACACTTGTGTCATGTTTTGGGGATTGCTTTGTTTGCTCTCACATAGCCTGACATGCCATGGTGTGTTGGGTGGCGGTGCTGGGGAGGGGTTGGGTGACATGGCACTGTTGTCATGTTGTATTTTGCAAGGGGGTAATGAATTTAGCAGCATAGAAGTGTGTCTTTTGATGACACAGCATTGGTGGTGTTTGTGTAGGTAGGGATGCACACAAAGTAACACTTCCAGGTGACCAATCTCAGGCTGGTATGGTTGTGACAGTTGACTGTCCCTTATGTCATCATCATTGATTGTCAGATGGTATGTGCCAGGGCTGTGTGCACTCCACAGGAGTGTGATTTTAGGTGAAGTAATTAGCCACCAGCTGCGTACGGGCTGCCTCACCCCATGCCCTTTCCCCTCCCATGCACAGCGGGCGTGCATGTGGTTGGGGATGTGGTGGCACCACCATGTCCACGGGCAGGCCCCGGCGTGTTGCAACGTTGTGCAGGACACATGCTGCCACTATGATCCTGCACACTACTGGAGGAGCGTATAACAGCTGCCTGCCAGAACGGTCAAGGGAGCGAAAGCGTGACTTGAGCACTCCGAATGTGCGCTCCACTATGCCCCGGGTTGCAATGTGGGCTGTGTTGTATCTTACCTCGGGTGGCGTGGTGGGGTTCTGAATTGGCGTCATCATGTGGGTGCTCAGAGGGTAGGCACTGTCCCCTGGGGAGGTGGTGATGGGTATCATTAGTGTGGTTGTGACATTACTCAGTATCTGACATGCATGCATGTGCTGTGGCATTTATACTCACCGAGCAGCCATGTATCGCCATGCCACCCAGCTTCTAGGTCCCGGTTTAGGGTTGACATTCTGTAACTAAAACTGTCGTGGGTGGACCCTGGATAGTTGGCATATACTGAGGTGATGATTCCCTTGGCATTACATACTACCTGGACGTTGATGGAATGCCAGTGCTTGCGGTTTCTATAGATGTGCTCTGATGCCCTGGGGGGACGTAGAGCCACATGGGTGCAATCAATGGCACCTAGGACTTTGGGGAATTGTGCCACCCCGTAGAAATCCTGGAAGGCAGCCTGCCTTTCTGCAGGTGTTCTGGGCAGGTATATGTGCCTGCGGACTGATGGGCGTGCAGTCATGATGGCCAAGACCTGGTGTAGGCAGCGTGACTGCGTGGCCTGTGACACCCCCCCCCCCCACTATAGCACTTGTCCGCTGAAATGATCCAGTGGCCAAGAAGTGCAGTACATTGAGGACCTTCTCCAGGGGGCTGAGTGCTTGGGAGCACAGGGTGGGTGATGTCAGGTCATCCTCCCACTCACTCACCAGGTCGAGTATTATGTGAGGTGGAAACCTGTAGCTCCCATACACCTGGTCATCAGGCATCCCAAAAAGGCTGGTTCTGGGTGTGAAAATTCTGGGCCTGACTATCCTCCTCTTCCTCCTGCGGTATCCCACGACCACTGCTGCTAGGAACGGTATATTCATCCTGGCGTCTGAGCTTGTTTGTTGTTTGCACGCACTTTTATGCTGCGCACGTCCACGTATGCCTGTTTCCTGCTGGCGTACGTGTTTCTGGATTAGCGCGTCTTTTTTGGCACACGCGTTAGCCCCGTTCGAATCCATGAATACGTGTTTTGAACGTGCGTGTGGGCGTTCCGCGCATTTGCCTCCTGTACTTCCCCCGTGACGCCCACATTTTCACGCGTTGTTCCCCATTCCGCGTGTCACGGCCTCTGTTCCTCCTACTTTTGTTGTGTGCGCCGCGCTATGTGCGATTTCGCTGTGCGCGTTTTGGCGCACATCCTGGGATTTACACGCGCACAGACTTCCATGAATCGCTGTGTGCGGGTTTCGCTGCGATTTTCGCACTGGCACTGCGATTCGCACGCTTTTGCACGCTTGCGCTGAAAATTTCAGTGCACATTAATTCCATGAATCGGCCTGTAAATGTTCATGTTCTGCGAGGATTCGGAATCGCACAAAGATGCAAAAGTGATTTGCTGGCTCTTTCTTTCTTGTTGAGTACTAATCCAATTAGGTTATCACCTCACTCGGACATGCCCGCCTCAGGCCAAACCTGATTGGATGAATGCAAATTCAGTACATGATGGAAAACAAACAGAAAGTGCCAAAGGAAACTAGACATGCCGTGCTCTTCCCTTGTTGAAAGCACTGGAAGAAAGGGAGAGAGCCTCTGTTCTCCACATATCTTGCCCAGCTGACATCACCCCTGGCCCCTCACAGCCTTTTTGACCAGCCTCACAATCTTATAAAAAAATGTATGTTGGCACTTTCCTTCCCATACTCATCCCATTCTGAGGATGCCGCAAATTGGAACTCCTGGTTCCTGCCAACTCCTGGCCTCCTATAAAACAATGATGCTCTGCTGTTTTCAGCCTACTTGCCATGTAACATGTCACCTCTGTTATTGGCCCACCTTTTCCACACAACCGTTGCACATATCACTTAGCTCCTTCACTTGGCACTCCTGGGCTATAACACCTTGGCTCCACCCCTTCTGACAAATGTTGGCACCTCTGTATCCCTCAATCTCAAACTTACCCCTGTCCAACTCACAGCACCACCTCCTGCCCAGTCCCCTGACCCCTGCTCCTCGGGTCTCTGCTGCTTCAGCCCTGCCCCTGCTTCTTCAATTCAACCTGGCAGCAAGTCATTTATCCCCTCTTTAAGACAGAGACAGGGTCACGTGGGAGCAGGGAGGAGGAAGAGAAAGTGTTTCAGTTTCTGTTGAATGCGAGTAAAGAAAGATGTACATTTCCTTTATGGTGTGCGTCGGTATTTTCCAAGCCTTGCAGCTCTAACAACTGGCAACGAGGCTGACTCCACTGCACACCAGAGTCCTCCACCTCCTTCAGTCATGCGAGTGATCCCACTCCGTCGTGCCCGCTCCAGCGGCCGCCCATGGGCCGCGTCCACAGCTGCTCCTGCAATCCCACCGGCAAGGCGAGGCCTGATCCCGGGCCCCCTCCCCTTTGTGTACGCAGCACATGCATCCTGTGCACAGGGCATAGAAGGAGAAGTGAGGCATCTCCTCTTGCCGCTCAGCAATCCGCCAGCGGCCGGGGTGCTCACACGTGCTGGCGCACATGCAACTGCAGGTGGGTGACCCCTTTCACCCTTTGTGTCCCGGATGGCCTGCAAATCACTACGCAACGTGAGGGACACACGCCGCTAACCGGCTGCCTATCCTTCCAAAGAGGACCCAGCCTGCCCCCTTCTCCCATGAGCCTTTGAACTGGCTCCACCATCAAGCCCAGTGAGGGGACACACATGCTTGGGAGCTGCCACTGCTCCACGTGCCTGAACACTAGCTACTCACCATCCGCTGGCCGCCACTAGGGTGCACTGATGCCACTGCTGCCATCCACTGCCTGCAGAGGGGCTCAAGGTAAGTGGTGCAGCCACCAGAGTATCCTGTTTGTCACCATGAGCTCACCACCTGGTCCTGCCCTGCAACCCCAGGCTGCACAGGACAGCTCATGAGACCCACAGCCACCGCATGGCACATGCTGCCCCCTTTCTCCATGACCCTGCAGGTCAAAAAGGGCATGTGGTGGGTGGAATGGCTGGAGGACTTCAATAACTTCATCACAATGGCTGGTGAGGAGAACTCTCCGAAGCTATGCAATATGTTCCTCAACATAGCCGGCAGTGAAGTCAAGACACTCATCAAGACGATCCCCATTGCCGAGCAGCCGATTTCGCGACATTGATCACAGCCCACAACAAAAGACTTGTGATTGAGCCCAATAGATACAAGGAAAGCTACATGTTCAATCAGTGTAACAAGAAGGGTGAAGAAACAGTGGACGAAGTCATCACTCGACTGAGGATTAAAGGAGCATACTGCTAGTTCCATGCCTTCTCGCTGGATGAAGCTATTCGCCTGAGGGTGATTGAGGGGTGCTTGTCCCAGACACTCAAGAAACAACTGCTCAAGAAACCGCTCTCCATCGATAAAGTCAGTGAAATGGCCAGAATTTTCGAGAGAGTGGACGTACAAGCAACCCAAATGTCACGAAGCACCACGTCCAAACAAGATAAGAGGGAGCTCATTGAAACCGTCCAGCCAGGCAATCCAAGAACCGGGGAAAGGAGCTCTGGGGGGGATATCAGATGGGCCCCAGAATGCAGAGGCAATGTTACCGCTGACGGATGGTGTTTCCCCGTTCAGGGACATGTCCCACGCTCACCCAGACGTGCATAAACTGCAGCAGAGAAGGCCACTTCCTGTCAGTTCTTAGGAAAGGCAGGCCCTTCCCCACACCGTGCAGGGCACAGCCACCACAATACAGGGCATACAATCGGACCTAGCAGAACCCGGTGTACCAGAGGCACCCATACCAGCAAGGGCCGAGACGATACGTGAGGGTAGTGGAGGACCACTACCCTGAAGACGACTCCCAAGACTTTGAAACCTATGAACAGAACCCACGGGTCAGGGATGAATACGATGGGCCCCCACAGCCTCCCCAAAGCCAGTACGCGGCAGCACCCCAAGGACTGGAGTACGAGAGCAACCAGTACGACCAGTATACCCAAGACAAATATGCAAACCTCATCATGGATGAGAGGGAAGCAAGAGAGGCACCTAGGATACCGGTGGAGATATGCGGAAGACAGTTCTGCTTCCTGGTCAAATCAGGGGCCACTGTAAACATCATGGGGGAGAAAGAATTTCTTCAAATACCTGACAGGCCAAACAGTGTCCAAAATTTTCCAATGAGGACCTGACCTCACCCCACACTCCATCGTATATTTCAGGCGCCGGCTCTTCCACAGAGAATTGTCCACCAACACAATCATCCATGTGATCCGGGGCCCGACCAAAGGGAGATGTCTGCTTAGCTACTGCACAGCGTCCTTTCTGGGACTCATTGACATCCATGTCCAGGAAGGTGACACCATCCACTCAACTGCTCACCCCACCAATGCAAAGGACCTGGTCTGCGCCATTTCAAATGGTCATCCGTCCGGATGCCCCATCATGAAATACATGATTCTGAAGGAATTCCCACTCCTGTGCAAAGGGCTAGGCAGGATGAAACGTACCCCCGTAAAACTGCACATAGACACATCGATCCTCCCTGTCCCCCAACACCTGAGGATAGTAGGTGTTCACCTACAAGCGGCCGTGTCGAATGAACTCAATCAGCTACTGGATGATGGCATCATAGAACCGGCCACTGGCCCGACACCATGGGTCTCACTGCTAGTGATTGTGCCAAAGGAAGGGGGACGCATGAGACTCTGCGTTGACATGAGGATAGCCAACACTGCCATCCAGAGAGAATGACACCCAGGACCACGAATAGAGGACATGATCATCCAGTTAAACAAGGCTGTTCCTTTCTCCAAGCCTGACCTAAACCAGGGGTATCATCAGATGGAGCTCCATCCCGAATCAAGGGGTATCACCACCTTTGCAACCCATGCTGGCCTTTTTAGCTACAAACGCCTAAACTTCGGTATCTCATCGGCAGCCAAGATCTTCCAGGAGGCCATCAGACAAGTCATCAGGCTGGTGCGGGGAGCACTGAACTACAGTGCCTGAGGAGCACAACGCTGCCCTGCTTGCAACCTGTGCTGCCGTCCAAGGTGCAGGGCTGACACTCAATATCGACAAGTGCTGATTCAGCAGAACCAAGCTAAAGTTCTTTGGGCACATTTTCTCTGCAGATGACGCCAGATCCCAACAAGGTTTCCACCATCTTCAACCTTCAAGAACCATGCCAAGTAGCTGACGGGCGATTGTTTCTTGTAATGGCAGGTTACTGCGTGAGGTACATCCCCCATTACGCCTCTATCACTGAGCCGCTATGAAGACTGCTGCAGAAGGATGTTCCATTTGCATGGTCAGCTGAATGTCAAGGGGCCTCTGACACCAAAAAAACAGCTTTAGCGGAAGCCCAGAGACTTGCCTATTTTGACCCGGACTGACACACCAAAATCGTAGTAGATGCAAGCCTGGTCGGGCTAGGAGTCATATTAGCTCAGACAAATGGGATAAGCGCTTACCCAAGGCACATCGTGGCCTATGCCAACCGAGCATTGGCCCCGCTCAAATCTGCCTATTCGCAGGCCGAGAAGGAGAGCCTGGCAGCCGTATGGGCATGTGAGCACTTCCACAACTTTGTGATAGGGAAAAGGTTCACCCTCATCGCCGATCATCAAGCTCTGCTGTCATTATTTGGAAACCCCAGGACCAAGATGCCTCCCAGGATTGAACAGTGGGGCATCAGGCTCCAAGAATATGACTTTGAAATCATCCACAGACCCGGGGGCGAGAATAATCCGGCAGACTACCTGTATAGATACACAGCGGGCAAGCCTATGCCTAGACCCGGCAACATAAAATACATTAACTATGTGACCTTAAATGCACTCTTACCGGCTTTCTCGCTTGAAGCCGTTAAGGCAGCCTCAGCGGCAGACCCCTCCATGGCCCTGGTGAACAGCCTGGCAGAGAACAATAGGTGGAAGGACTACCGGTGCGCCGTATTAAACCATCCGCGGGTGTGCAGAGATGAACTGGAAAGACTGGCCAAGTTGCCCTCGGAGCTGGCTGTAAAAGACAAAGCGATACTACTGAGGGGGTGAAGACTCGTCATCCCAACGACCCTCCAGTCTGACGTTATCAAGACAGCCCACAAGGGCCACTGAGGCGCGGACAACACAAAAAGGCAGCTCAGGTGCCATGTGTGGTTCCCGTTCCTGGATGCCATGGTTGACCAGTGGGTGAGAAACTGCATAGCGTGCCAATGCACAGCCAGGGCCGAGGCCCCAGCCCCAATTCAACCAATGCAGATCCCTGAACACCCCTGGGAAAAGGTAGCCGTGGATTTCTATGGTCCCCTTGAATCAGAAGAATATCTGCTACTCTTCATAGATGAACACTCGAGATTCCCAATAGTGAAAAAGTCAACATCCACGGTGTTTGCCCAGGTGGCCGCAATTATTGACGAGGTCATAAGCGAGTGGGGAATCCCGGACACCATCAAGTCTAACAATGGCCCCCCATTCAGTGGGCATGAGTGTGCGACCTTCGCGAAGCACATGGGTTTCAACCACCAGAAGATAACGCCCCACTGGCCACAAGCCAATGGAATAGCTGAGAGGTTCATGGCCTCAATCAAGAAAACCATACAAAGGGCCCGCATTGAGGGCGCTGACCCCCACCAATCGCTCTGTCGATTGCTGCAGGACTACCACAACACACCCCACAAGGCCACCAACAAGACCCCTGTGGAGTTGATGATGAAGTATCAAGTCGGAACCCGCATCGTGAGACACCCGATAAGTCAGCCAGAAGCAGACCATAAAGTCATCAGGAGAGAACCGGAGCAGAAGGCAAGAGTTTGGGCAGAAACCGACGAAAGGAGAGGAGCGAGACCAAAGAAGTTCCATGTAGGAGATGAAGTGTGGGTGCAACAAGCCATGTCCAGAACAACAGACTCTCGATTTGCTCCCAACCCCCATCAGGTGACCGCCGTTAAAGGGACTATGGTGACGGCTGTAAATTATGAAAAAGAGGTCATAAGGAACAGTTTGTTGTTCAAAGATGTTGTTAAGAGAGAAGATGAAAGGCCGCTGCCCCCTGGTCCTGACCCAGTACCTCGTGAACCTAAGGACGGTCTGTGGATTCCCGCTGGGCCGTCGAGTCGCCATGTGGCAGAGCCAACCAACAGTCCAGGGTCGGCCCCAAGTGGTGTCGCCACTTCCCGGCTGCAGCGAACCATCAGGAAGCCGCTTTACCTGGTTGAAGAATGTTAAAGGGACGCAAGGACATTTGTCCAGGGGTGTTGTTAATGTGCCTTATCTCTTTAAGACAGAGACATGGTCACGTGGGTTTTTACATGGGAGTGGAGAGGAAGAAGAGAAAGGGTGTCAGCTTCTGTTGAATGCGAATAAAGAAAGACGTACGTTTCCTTTCTGGAGTGCGTCCTTATTTCCCGAACCTTGCAGCTCTAACACACCTCTTCTGTCAAATCCAGTACAGGTCTTCCATCCAAGGAATAACGTGTCACATAACGCAAATCATTAGCAGAAGTGTCTCGTGCAAGGGAGAAGTTAAAATGTTATGTGACTTTGCATGATGACAGTAGGGGATAATGTGACCGGACCTCCTGTCAAAAAGAGCCAAAGCCCCATTTCTTCGGTTAAACCCAAGCATGAAGTTGGGGAGGAGTTGATTTCATGAGAGGGGAAGCTTAGGGGAAGCCCACCTATGGGGGTGATGGAGCTGAGGGGCTCTCCTATCTTAGGGCTCACTATGCTCAATTGGCCCACTGGAATCCTGGTACACTCGGTTTATCCTGCCTACTGGAAACTGGACTCAGTACTAATCAGGCCCACTAGTATTTGGCTTCACTGTGCTGGCTAGACATACGGCTGCGCTGACTGGACATACGGCATGCTGTCCTAACAATGTTAATTGGACCTCTGTACTGCACTATTCCATCAGAGCATTTTGTAATATGCACCTACCTTGCTGAATGTGCCCTGCACTACTATATTGTGTGTTGAATATACTGCAAAAGGCTAACTAGCCCCCAGTGCCGACAGTTCCGACATCAGCGTAGCCCCGGGTCTTTTCCAGACCTAGCAACACCCCTGCTAAGTGGTAATACTGGAACCTACGCTTACTGTACAAAAAAGGTAAACTGTGGTCTATCAATAGTCTACTAACTGGGAATACTGGCATCTGCATTCCTTCATCTAAGAGGGCATACTGAAATGTACTCTTACAGTGCCAGCTGGGCATTTTGGAACCAGTTATTATTGTACTAACATAATTTATAGACTCTGATCTTCCTAGGCTAACTTTCCATAATTCCACCTGTCCTTACTGTGCTAACTGGCCACACATTTTTAAGGAGAGGTTCAGAAGAACTTCACAGTGTGCCCACGAGTTAGTCCAAAACATCTCAGTGGCGATGTGGCCCAGCAGTCTGGTTTCAGTCTTGGGAGGGAGAGTGGACTACTTTCTAGGTACAAATAGTCACACACAAGCACACAGAAAACACAATACACATAATATATTGAAAATATATACACTGCTACAGGTATTGCATTAGATAAAACACATTTCAAATAAATCCTATGGGTAAGAAAAGGATAACATAGTAGGTGTCCAAAAAGAGTCCAAAAAGAGTCAAACGGTTACGTTTAAGTAAACCCTGGTCACTCCTAAAACCAATGGACAGACATTTACTTTTCATTATAATTGTTATTCTATACATGAATGTAAAATACGACACACTTTGGAGGGTTCATTAGGGAAGGGTAGTATGGTTAAAACTGTCAGTGAGACGTAAACAATCACCAACAAGTATGCAAAATAAAGTAAATGCAATATTCGGTCTAAGCAGTACCCAGTTCAACATTATCACTAGTTAAAAAAAACAAATAGGCTCATTCAAGCCCAATGTAGTTCCAGTAGGTGCATTTATTTAAGTTTTTTCTGCATTTAGTTCATTTAGTTCATTTTTAAAACTTTAAGCACATCAACCAGTTAAACATAAAAAAAGCAAATGTCATCAAAATAATGAACATCATATATAAAATTGACAGTAAAATAAAACACATTTCATCTACATCACCATACAAATTAAAATCATATAAACAAAATGTATAATAGAGAGAAGAAAGCATAAGAGCTATTTAAAGTATTTGTATTTTGTGAAAACAAAACACATACCAATTTGTTCAATATTCAGTTTTTCTATACAATTTCATCAAATCTCCTCAATGCCTCTTTCCAAACTGCAAAAACTGCTGCAGTAATTACGATCGGCTGTGCCCCAACTAGTGATGACAAGAATTGGTTGTATGAAATACTTTGGGCATTTGTGACATAACCAGAGTAGCCTTTCATATAACAAGTTACCATCTCTGGGCAGTAGGTGCATCGGGGTGAATTGCAGTGATTTATCACGCTAACATCCATCAACAAACACAAGAGCACGTACAAAATGCAGGGATTGCGTTGAAAGCTCCAGAACTCCAAGGGGTACACATGTAAAACGGCAGTTCACAATTATTGTTGTGACATTTAGGGAGTTTCAGAGGTTCCAGAGAGTTCGATCAGGTTTGTTAGGATATAGCCATAGTTCTCTCGTGAATGTCGGTAAAAGGCAATTCATATTTACAACCCACTGGTGTGAGAGACACAGCAACCTCCCAGCTGTGAAATCTAAGGGATCACAATAAGACTTTCAAATGCAGGTTCCAGCACAAGAGGCACAGAGAAGGATGTCAACAGTGTGAGGCATCAGATAAAATGCATATCCAGCGGGTCACAGGCGACACTCTGCATCCAGAACCCTTGTGCCTTGGAGAATATAACCAATGACAGGATCTGGGTCTGAGGACATGGAGAGAACTTCTCATGGTGCTGGTTGTGGCAGAAAGGCCCCTTAGGTGAAAAGATACGTTTTCAAGTTGGGATTGGCCTGGCTAGATAGAGATAGGGGTCTCCAATGGTAGGTACAGATGTACGACGAGTGCCAGAGTCAGGACAATAGTATCTCACTGAAGAGGCAAACTATGAAGATGAACAATGATGAGGAGGGAACCACAGCAGTGACAGCATCCATGGAGCAGTGAAGAGGACACAGCAAACAGAACATAGGCAACCCAGATGGATACAAAGGATCAGTCTGACAGGAAGAAATATCCCTTGAAGAGAAACAACTGCAGAGGGTGATACAAAGTGCCCCACAATTGACCAAGTTTAGGCACAGTAGCATTAACTACTCACATTCCATATAAAGCAGCAGATGGTCTCCCACCTTTAGTCCAGCCAGGACATGATGTCACAAGATCCTCGAGAGCAGGGCATCTCACAATTAGTCTTCAAAGTAAGTTCTGGGACAAATCTGAGCAACAGTCCATGGTCTCCCTAGTTATGGACAGAAACACCGGGGCAGGGATAAGTCTTCCCACCAATCCACAGACTAGCAACATTCAAAGATTTGCCAGTCAGCCTACTGGGGCTCGCCAGTCAAAGCTCCATACTCTCAGACACATCAGCACATCTCATCTATGCTATTATGGGTAGCAGTCACAAAATGTGTACCGGGGTAGACTCTTCAGATCCTACCTACACAGAATAGCTATTTTGGCCATCCCTTGGGGCCCAATCGAACAAGGAAATGGCCCAAAGATAAATGGAGGGGAATAGGACCTGCCTGAGTACCCACATGGCCATGATACATAGACATTTGTCTGCTAACACAAGAAAAGGGTATATTTTAGCCATAAACACAATGCATCGTTCCACTAGCCTATTCCCTAACACACTTTATGTGTACGGGATTCACCCAGGGACAATATAGTGTGGTTAAAAAGCGCATTTGGTCTGGTACTGTTGCTGTTAGTGGGGGACTCTAGGGGATCACAAAGTTAGACAAAGCAACCCACAGTATTGAACCCTGCCTTAACAACTGTGATAACTGGGCATATTTTAATTACCCTGGCACTACTGTGTGAACTAGGCATAGAGGAATCTCCCCTTACTCTATTAACTGGGCAAAATTAAATATGATCCTAATGTGCTAACTGGCCGTCCTGCAATATGGCCTCATGATGCTAAGTAGATCATGGAAACTGGGACTTGCTGTGATAGCTGGGCATACTAGAACTAGCCCCATTTTTCTGAATTCACAAACTTGATTCTGCCTTTACCGCTCAAACATCATATTGGAATCTACCTTTTATGCACCAGAACACATAATGGATTTGGCACCTCTGTTCTATCTGAGCATACTAGAATCTGTCCTTATTGTGTAAACTGGGCATACTGGAATATGCCTTCCTTGTGCCCCTACATCTGCTAGCTCCTCTAGACCACTGATGTTCTAGTTCACCAAGAGTCTTACTACAGGGGGCATCTGAGTGCCTGTTTGTCTTTGAACGGTGGGTTGCACACATGTGTGTTGTAGCCTGAGTATGCATGTGCAGGCATAATAGTCCATATTGAATGACAGAGAGACATGTAGAGTTGAAATGATAGAAAACAACTCTCAGGCATCCAAGAAACGATTATCTCTAGGTGGTTTGTGGGCCTGATGCCAATTACATTCCAAATTATGTATTTAATATGCAGGCATTCCGATAGACAAAGGTATTATGAAGAGAGGGTCCCAGGAATGCCCCTCCTCACCCCCATGAACATGACAAGCACAAGGGCTAGACACGTTCAACGCTACTCATCATTTTTCAGACAAACCCCAAGTGCACCACTGGCTGACACGTATGCAGAAAGGTATCCCCTGCGTCAGCCACTCAGACCTAATCCAGTGCATACTGTTAGGGATTTTGTCAGAGGGCTATACCTAATTTGGTGGTATTTTATTATCATGGTATAATAGTGGTAAAATGGTGGTACAGTGTGGTAATGGTAATGCCCTATATGATTTGACAAGACTCCCCTCTAATACCTGTATTCTATTTAGGGTCCACTTTAAACAGAGAACAATGGGCTTTGTACATGTGGGAACTGGACAGTGCTGTCACTCCAGTCACTTATCTATGAGACTGGACTACTGTTTTGGACAGATTTGTTCATAACAACTTCTCATTATGAATGATTCACCAGTCACGCATGCATCATACACTTTTAAACTTTCTAAAGGCATCAACTTTTACTTACTGTTTTACCACCCATGGTAAAATGTGTTACCTCCTTTGACACACTGGGGCTCTTCTCTGTAGCTTCACACCCTCTTTGTCATTGAATACACTTAAACACAGAAAACACAACCCCGATGATTCAGTTTTTAAAATGTTTATTTTTTATATGCACTATTGTCTGAAAACAGATTATGCGGTATGAAGATTAATACGAAATAGCACCTCTACATTAGATTGAATGAGCAGTCGGTGACAAAACATCCACAGTTCTTATTTTAGCCAGACCTTGGGTCCCGACACAATTGGCATAATATACAGTCAAAAAGAAGAAACAAAAACAAAAGCACGACAGCATGCCAAATTTCTTTTTCTCTGTTTACACTTCAGCGTTTATCATTTTCAAATTCTAAAAAAAACACTGTTCATAAAGTGACCATTTCCCCTGACTGCCTGTAAAGATAAACTCAAGTATCCGTACATGCTCCTCACTTTTACAAATACTCACTTTCAGTGTGTGAGGCTTCTGCGCTGTTATCATGGGAAACCCCTCTGAACTTGATTATCTGCATGCGGGAGTATCTCAAATTCTGCCTGAATTTTGCGACCCACGATTAGGACAGCTCAAGACCCCAGATTCCTGAAAGATCTTGCCCTGCACAATTCTTCTCTCTGTCTGCTGTTCTGCCCTTCTGTCAGCCACACTCCCGATCTTCTCTGAATCACATCTGCCCCCACCCCTTCTGTCTCCTGAATTTATATGCTAGCCCTGTCACTCTAACTAAAACCTGCCTTTTTTTCCTGACGTATATACATCATCCGAGCTGGTTTCTCTGGAAGCATAACTTTATGAAAAGATGTACAACAATCATTTCCTCTGGTACAATGGCTCTTTCACCAGAGCACACATTTTCCTTCACAGTTTGTACAATGAAATTTCTGCTAATGCATTCTGCCTGCACATTTTAACCAACTGCAGAACAGCACAATACCTTTAACATGTCATCTCTCAAGCATTTTGCACTTAGTTGTTAAAGCTAAATTATCAATTAATGGGAAAGTGTTAGTGGGTTAGTTTATGTATATATATATATATATATATATATATATATATACACATGTATACAGTGCAAACTGGACAGATGACCTATTCATCATGAAGTGGATCATTTTAAAACATGCTTACTACAAAAATGTGCCCTCCCATTTGTAATGTAAGCAACTAGTGCAGGTCAGCTGTTTGTTGTCTGTATTCTGTTTACTGCCTCCTCTGCATATAATGTCATGGCTCACATACTGCCTCCATATACATTATCCCTACCTCTACAGCTTCTCTCTTATTCTTTCTTACAATACACACCCTCTCTTTGTGATGAGAATGTTACGCAACAGATTCCAGAATTATGACCGGCGTCTTCCATTGTCCAATTCACTCTGCTTGTATTCTTGTAGCTCCTGAGTCTGCTATTGTCTGCCCTTCAATTTAGTGTATAGGCCTGTAGTGTAGTCAAAGCTGTCCCCATGGGAACTAAGGCCATGTGTATATTTTATATTTTGGTCCAACTTGGGATAATGCTGCTAGATGCAGCAAGCAAACATGTATGGTCTAAAACAAGGGTCTGCAAATTGTCGCTCTGCAGGTGCTTTGGACTACGACACCCATGATCTCTCACCATTGGCTATGCTGGATAAAGGTGATGGTAAATGTAACCCACAACATCAGGAGAGCAATGGTGGCAGACCCTAAGTCTGATAAAATGGTAAGGGGTTCCCTCTCCTTTGCCATTTAAAAGTCTCAGACATACCCCGTTTTGCTGTAGGCTAACTGTTTTCATCTCAGAAGAGTTTGTCAAGCAAGTACGTTGTCTAATGTATGCCAATTATTCCATTATCATGGCTCAAACTAGAGTAAGGCAACAGAACCAAGTGAACTAACCGAGAAGAGTTTTCCAGATGCCATTTTCAAATGAATACCACTAAAATTCAAACTATGTGTTGATCAGAAAAGGGCAACATGCAGATGGACCCTGGTTGACACCACCCTCCTTAAAGTGGTGGCATGTGATTACGTAAGTGCCACCTGCTCTGAATTCCATCTCTGAAAAAGCTACAAAAAGGTACCTGGTTACTATTAAAGCTTACACTGTTATGTTTGTCTCAAAATCCTGTAGATCGGATGAATGCAACCTCTTGCCAGACCTTTTGCAATATGAACACCTGGATATGTTATATGGAATGATGGGAAATATATTAAATTCCTCACAGTGTTTGACAGAACTTCTTTGAAAAGTGATAAGGATAACTAAACTGACTTTGGTGGAGACCACTGATATGGATTTAGGTATCATGGGATTAGGGTGGCTCTTGGAAACTGACCCATGACCCCTGCCCAACTGATTCTGCTCCTGAAGATTTCTTTCAGAAGACAACACTTCTCCCAACACCAAATTAAGGAAGATGTTCGAATGCTTCTTAGAAACGTGTAATTTTGATAATTTTTAGGATTATATGGTCTAGTCTGAGAATTGGATTATTGTTATTACTAGCCAAAATAGCTGGGATCTGAGAGTTTTTGCTGTTGAACTGCTTGGAGCTATTTTCAAGAACCGTTCAACACATTTCAACCACCAGGACCCTCCGATGTTGCCTTTCACACTCTTGAAATTGTTTGCACAGTGCCAAGTGGTCTGATTCGACACTGCCAGTCCACGAATAACCGTAAAAGGTACTATTGACTGATAACTGCCCCCTTGGTGCATTTCTGGGCTGTAGAGACTGGTTAGGTCACTTTCATCAATTTTGCTCGAAACTACACATACTTTTAAAGAGCATTGTGGTAATTTCTTGCCTTAAACCCCAGATACAGACTCAGAGTACTGCACCTTGCTATCGTTGCTTATTCTGTGTTTTTTCCTCAGGGGCGGGTCATGATTGTACATGGTGTGTTTAAACAATATATATTTTTAATAGAATCTTGACTGGACATTCCCTTTTTTTAACGTTTATGCTTCGCCGTTTGGGTTGCTCCTGAACCACATTCACACCCCTCTTGTGAGTATAGCCTTTCTTGGGCACACGTTACCAAAAAAGGCCCAGGAGGTACAGCGGTTAACTGTGCCTGCTTTAACTTTATGATTGGGTTTGCTCATGGTTTGCAGAAGGGTGAGGGCTGAGTAGGCGATTTACTCATCCTTGTATTCCTGCAGGGCAGAAGTCAATTTAACACACTTAACTTAATTTTAAATGCATGAACTTGCATTTTGATCTGGCAAATAAAATCTAAATGTTTTACCACATTAGCGCTTCTAAGGAATATTTTTTGAGAATTCTCATTTTCATAGACAAACAGTAGCGCGTTTACTAAAAGGGAGGAATAGGAAGAAATTAAATTGAACCCATGGAGAATCAGATCATAAGGAATTCTTGAGCAAGGCCCAACAATTTGTGGACCTTCCGAGTGTATTTTCACTTTCTGAAGCTGAACCCCTGCTCTTATTTCTTTTGGTGAGAGTTTTGGTCAGGGGAGTCAAGAATATCTTCTCTGGCCTTCAGAATTGTAGGATTCCGTAGGGCGCCTGGAACATGCAATTATCCCCCATACATGTGTGTCACGAACGTGCGTATGTGAGGAAAGACACAGCATTCTGAATGTGGCGGCATCCACAAAAGTGAAAATGTGTGGCCAGTGAATTGTTGGCAGGTATTTTTATGCAACTGGAAAATGTGTGGATTGGCAGCATGCAACAAGAGAGGCAGCAGGTTCATCTCCTTGATTCCCAAAGCAATGGGTCAGCAATTGAGCCTATTTTCCCTGCACGTGGTATCCCCTGAAACAGGTAATGTTCAGGCAGTGTGCAATGTGGAATAGAGCCATTCAGCCTTCTGTCTGCATTGCATTGCCCCAGAAAGAAGTAATCATGGGAAGTCATTGTTTACATTTCCATCCCTTTAGACCGGTGGAAATGTAAAGAATGCATTTGGTAGTAATGGTTCTTACAATCCTGCCACCGCCAATAGGCAGCAATCACCTCTTCACCTACATGAGGGTAAGGTGCAAATACATGTTTGATTGTTGTTCTCACACCTGACACCTTTGCCTGTAAGGGCTGTCGGCATACATTCCCTTAGTGAAGCAGATGCATCTGAATGCACTTTGCCCCTTAGATGTGGTGACTGCAGCTGTGCCTTTCATCTTTGTAGCATTAGCACAATCAAGGTATCTTGAAATCATTGAATCCAAACGTTTGGTGTTCACTAGTGAATATAGTCATACCTGTATCGAAGCATGCAATCGAATTGGCACTAGTAGCGGTATGTGTGTCTTGCTTTAGACATGTAATTCCACCTGGGAGCTGTTACTGGAGAGCAGAGATTTCATTTTCTCTCCTTTCCTGATTACGTATTGACATCCTTTCAATGCATTTGGGCAGCTTAGGGACCTGCAATGGCACATTCATCCCCTCAGGGTGCAATGCTCTGCTGGGGAAGATTGTATAACTTGAGAGGAACCACCTTTGAAATGTAAGGAGGTCAGTAACAGATGTTTTGTTGACAGGTTGCCAGTTGAAGATGAAAGGAGTCCCTTCCAAGAGAAAGAGGGGAGTTAGTGGCTGAAGCCAGGAGTACCAAAGGTCGTGTTGAGGAGAACACAACCTATGCCACATGACTGGGATTATTTCCCTTTCAAACCACTGGGGGCTCCCTCGTTTTAGCTAGGTAAAGGAGCCCTGCAACATAGAATTAGTTTCCTACTGTCACAGAATACCATCTAATTGGGTCCCGGTAGCCTGAGGTTTTTTTTCAATTTGTAGTAATAAAGTGATGCAGGTATTTCTGTTTCTGAAAGGGAGTCCTACTAACCTTAACCCCCTTTCCTAATGCCCCTTGCCAAATGCATAGTGCACTCATGTAACTTTGCTGTCATTAGTCTCCTGGCATCTCCAGCAACTGCCCTGCAGTGGGTGTGGAGCATGTGCATTCCAGCCAGCTGCTGGGCACAAAGGTCCAAAAGGCAGAGGTATTGTTTTATATTCTGCTCCTCTGATCAAAACATACTAATTGTGCACACTAGTCAGTATGGTGGCCCATTCAATTATAAATGTAAGCCATGTGTGGTTATGACATGGTGGCTTCTGGGGTCACACAATTATAAAGCCACCGCATTTGGATATCATATTTGTGTCAGCCTGGTGGGCACTGCTTCAATTGTGACAGAGATGATATGCCTTAGCTGTCTGCCCTGGCTATCCCCACAAATGCCTTTGGTACAATGCTGACGACACTGTCTCTTTGATCCCCACAGGACAGCCAACATCTCCCTGTCCATACATAACAAATCCACACTCATGCTAGGGTGCTGATCACTGGAGGCTCTTTGCAGTCAGAAGACATGGGTAGTGGGCAGAGATAGAGTAGCCAGAGGATAGAGGTAGGCTGAGAGATGGGTTGAACCATTCTGCTAGGGCTCTATACAACTCCTTTTCCCCTCATTTCCTGAAGACATATTAACCTGTTTATGATTTCAGGTGGCAAAGGGTATTTGTTAAAGCACCCTGGATTGGACCCCTGACAACGGGCTTGCTTTGGAGCAATTTGTTGTAGCAGTTTACCTTTGCAAGGAGAGGAAACCCGCTCCTTAATTGATTCAAGTTTGGATGCTCAAAGAAGAAGGGTTCTACTGTAACTCTGTTGGGGATACAGCCTATTCCAAAGGGTTCTGCCACAGAGGTGAAGCTTCCATGGCAGAGGCAAACTCTGCTCACTAACCATCAAATAAGCACATTTGCTGTTCGACCAAGGCTCTCTGCTGCCTGTGAACTGGACCCAGAATTCTGCTTGCTGGAGTTGAAAGGCCTGTTTTAGGTGCTAGACAGTTTTTCGGACTGGATGTGTGGAACAATGCACTCACCTTGTTCCTGGAGACCCTGGATTGAGCCTTGCAGCAACCCAGAAGTCCAAAAGGAGATCGAACACTGTTGTACCACCTCAAGACGTCTTTGAGCCATCTCATCCATGCTTGACTCACTTCCAGCCATCACAGGGCTTGTAGTGCTCCTTTTGGCACTGTAATTCATTTGAACTATTGATCTGTTCCTCAAGCCATTCAGATGCTGGCTCGACCGATTGCTGAGGACCTCATCAATGAATCATCTAAATTCCATAGAAGTAACTCACTTGAGCACCGAATTGACCTGATGGAATCCTCCAGCTGACACAACTTGACTCTGCAGAAGCATTGTTTCACCACAGAATCAACCGCCGAAATGAACCATTGAAAGCTACCACCTAGACTGTATTTAATGCCAACTTGATCTAATGGAAGCCTACACATCAATACAATTCACCGCCTATTCTCCACTGGAACCGGACAATTTGATCGCCTAGCCACCTGCTTGATTGCACTAAATCACCTGAAAGTAAAGCTCAAGTCTATTGCGTCCCAAAGGCAAGATACAAATCGTATTAGTACCCCTTTTGCCTTTTATAAGGCGTGGGCATCATTATGAGTTTGGTGGCATCTTAGTGGTAAATCTGCTGAGACACCACCAAATGGATTTACTGTTTCTGCCACTTGGTCTGCTGGAATTACCACTTGATTACAAGTGGTGGTATGGTAAGTTTAGCCCCCATTTATGGAGTCTCCATGCGGTTTTCAGGTGGAATTTTCACAGGTGGTAATTCTGCTGAAATTACTGTTTATTGGCAGTAAGGTGGTGGAACTGCCTCCAGCATTTTGTTTGAGGTTATTCCTTCGCCTTACCTCCAAACCCATAGTTCGGCTGTTCAGTAATGCGGCGGTAATACAGTGGTAACTCCGTTACCACTGTTTTACCACCATTTCTGCCCACATCGCTAAACTCACAATGAGTCCCTCTTGAACATTGACATTTCTGCTGAAATACTTCTGCCTGAATACCCCTACTTATCACCCTAGAGTTCCCTTTATTATCAACAGATTGCATCATTCTCAGTGTTTCTCTTACAGGGGTGGGTCTTTAGTGTTTTTAATTCGTTTATTGCCTAATTTTATAGACCCATGATTGGACATTCCCGTATTTTGGTACCCCATACTATTGTTTTTTGTGTTAAAACTGTATCTGCTCATATGACTTCCGGAAGATATAGCCTGCCCTCACACCATGTTATCAGCATGAAGCACTAGTTCCCAGGGAACCTCCCTTTGAGGCCCCCTCGGAACCAGTGCTTCAAAGGCAGTGCAGACATAACAAAGCCACACTCACACTAGGAAAGGGGCAGTTATAGTTGTCAGGGGAGAGAGGTAGGTCGAGAGAGGGGTTCCGCCATCTGCGCTTCTACTAGGGCTCTTTACAACTTTATGTCCCCTTATTTCCTGCAGAGAAAGGACTCTGGGTATCATGTCAGAAGGCAATGGACACTTGTTAGAGCACCTAGATTGCACCCATGACAAAAGGCTTGCTTTTGGCCAATCAGGTGTAGCAGTTTACCTTTATAAGGAAAGGATACCCTCTCATTAGTGTATTTATATTTGGACTCTGAAAGAAGGAGAATGATTCATGTGGAACCCTGTTGGGGATGCAGAGGAAGGTTCTGCTCCTTAACCATCCAAATGGCACATTTGGGGTTACACTTGGTTGGACTAAGCTCTTATTGCTTCCTGCGCACTAGAACCAGGATCCTGCTCACTGGAGGTGGAGCAACCCCTATAGGTGTCAGACACCTTGCTAGACTGCAAGTGCATAACACAGGACTCATCTTGTCCCTGGCGACTGGAGATTGGTTGTCCCAGCAAACCAGAAGTCTAGAAAAAGCTGGACAACCTGAAGACATCGTCCAGTTGTCTCATCCACGCTCAACTTACTTCGAGCTGCTAAAGAACCCACGGTGGTGCTTGTGGCACTCTATGGTCTTTGAACAGCTGATCTGCTCATTAAGACATCCTGAAGCTGGTTTGCCCCATTGCAGTGAACCAAATCGATCAACCCAATTGCTGGCTCGACTCTGTGGAAGCAACTCATGTGGGTGCTGAATCAATCTGTTGGAAGCTTCTGACTTGCAATCTTGAACCACCGACTCAACTCTGCAGAAGTATTGTTTTGCCACCGACTCAACTGCCAAATCGAACTGTTGGAAGCCATCAACTCAACTCAACCATCTTGAACACTGACTCTATACAGCCTGCGCATCAAACTGAATTGATGCTGACTAACCATTGGAACCATATGACTTGATTTTCACAACCCGTGCTCAATTGCAACACATTTCCTAGAAACCTGGCTTGACGCTGACGATAGTCTCTTGTTTTGTTCCACCCCTCCCTTTTTGCACCCCTCTCCCTCACCTTTTGTTTTTCTCTGGCTCTACCAGAAATGTCGCCAGCCCTAGTACTGTAGTTGCCTGTCTGTTTCCATTTCCTTCCCACTCTCCCTCACTCTTCCTTATCTATGTCTTAGCTCTTGCACTATCTGAAATGTCGTCAGGCTGAGTACGATAGTTAATTTCACATCCTTACTGTTTATGGCCTGTAAGAATGTCATGGTATTTTCCCTTGTTCCCTCCCTTTCCTTGAAGCGCTTTGAAACACGTTGGGCCTCATTATGACACTGGTGTTGGTGCCGTTAACCCCATAACGCCACATTACGAGGTCCGCTCGCGGGACCCACTCAGGACGCCTGGTTTTACCAAACGTCCTTAGCTGGTCCCACGAGCGCCCCAGCATGCTAACAATGGGCCCGTCATTAACGGACCGTTGTTAGAATGCTCCCCTGTCCCATTGAGCCCTATGGGGGCTGAAAAGGGAATGGGGATGTACCGGGTCCAGGTTCCCTGCCAGGTTCCCTGGATGGGGAAATACCGGGCCCTCCTAGGTCGGAATGTCCCAGTATTTCCCCATTCAGGGAACCCTGACCCGAGTTTGGGGGTAGCCATGCCCTTACTAAGGGCATGGCTACCCCCAAATTCGTAATGAGGCCCATTGTGTATAGGCGCTATATAAATAAACTATCATATCATATCATGAGCGCCAAAGACAAGATGCAAAAGGTACTTCACAAGGCCCTGTGCTCGTGGTGCGCCGTAAAGGACCTTTGTGTCTTTTAAGCCCCCTTCTTGTCTTTCAAAGCCATATTCCTTAACATTCACATTGCTAGTGAAATCCTTTTGCCTAAATACCCCTACCTATTAATCCAGGGTGCCCTTTCATACCAACTGTATGCCTTCTCTGTATTTTCATTACAAGGGTAAGTCTTTCGTGTTTGTGATTAGTTGATTGCATTAAACCCCCTATTTTTATAGAACCTTGATTGGACAATCTTTTATTTTAGTACCAACATACTGTTGTTTTAGTTGCAACAGTATCAGCTCACAAAGTTTCTAAAGACATAACCAGTTCTCAGCGCACGTTACCATGAAAGGCAAAGGAGGAATACCTGTCGGGCTGTGCCTGATTCCCCTTTACTATTGGGATCACTACTGGTTTAGTATTAGTGTGAGGCTGAGTCGGCAGTTTAGTCACTACTCGTGTCCTGTAGAGCAATAGTTCTTTTGTCAAACCCATCTCCTGTTTACCAATCAGTTTAGCGCCCTGATGCCCTCTGCCTTGCGCTTTGTGTGATTCAAGCAATGTACCAATACACATTAAAAAAGTGGTTAAAGTTACATGTGTTTTCGATGGATGAAATCCCCCTTTAAGAGGGGCTATCGTTTGAAGATTAGCGTAGATGTTCCCAAGTAATATGCATTTGGTAATTCTGGAAATATAAAGAAAGTTGTCTTTGGATCTGATCAAGGGTTGCAGTGGTAACAGTGTTACTGCCGCATTAAGGGCTGGCCCTATCATGATTCTGACTATGGTTAAACACACCGAGAAAATGCCCATTTTCGGCGCAATTGCCACCAGCGGTATTACCGCAGAAAAGTTGCGCCCGAAAATTCCCCATTGGGTCCAATGGACCCAATGGGGAATAGGGACTTACAGTTAGCGCTCAACTAGTGATCTTGCGGTAATACCGCCAGGCGGGTGGGCGCTAACACTAATAAAGTTGGGTGGTATCCCAGCCGGGATACCTCCCAACTTGTGATCAGGCCCGGTATTTCAAATTACTTTGGGGTGTCTAAGCAACAGTGCTATCATTTTACGTTACAGTCTATACTGTGCCAAATCACCACCATAGCAGTCAGAGCCAGCCTTAGGGGTGGCCTGCCTGGGCGACTGCCCGGGGCACCCTGCCATTAGCCCCCCCCCGCCACGCCAGTTCAGGTGTGTCTTTCAAGGTCTCCCCCAAGCTGGCATGGTGGGAGAAGGCGTGGCAGGCACCTTATTGTAAGGAAATGTGCTCGGCTCTCGGAAGCTGAGCGAATTTAATAACAATATGGAGCTGATCAGCGCTCAATGAACAATTTGACGTCTCCCCACGCCGCCCCCCAGCTCGCCGCCACATGACTATGTACTCTTGAGGGATGGAGGAGGCGCCATATTTTTGTTTTACTTATGGTTCTGCGGCCGCTAATGTGGCTTATTGTGTCATTAAAAAAATTATCAAAAAGCCTTTATGTTGTTATTGTAAAGAATAAATACATACATCCAATCACTTTTCTGTGACGCGCATCAGGATTAACTAAAACGATATGTTGTGCAGGGAGTGTACATTGTAAACCAGGTAATTTGAGATGGGAGATTTTATAGGAACAAATGTAGCCAGCTGCCAGCCGAAAATATCCATTCCACCATCTGACAATGGCCAGGCCAGAGCATATCTGGCGGGGTGACTGGCAGCCGGAGGGGCCACTGCTCGGCTGTGGGTGCGCTCATTTCTCCTCACAGACGTCCCCACTGCGTAGATAAGGAAACTGCACGATACATTGCACGCGGCTCAGGCCATTCCGAAGGCGAAGGCAGGCCTAGGCGAGCGCCGACTGCACTGCCTGCCCAAGAAAGCCTTGCAGCTGATTGCGCCGCTGCAATTCATTGCGTGACAGATGTGAAGATAAAACAACATGACTATGAAGGCAGGATTAATTCATCATCTTGGCTGTCAAGATAATCAGCCGCCCATTTGCAGCCCCGTGCTGCTATCGCCTTCTTCACGCTCACACACATATATTACGACTGTGCTGCGGTATTGCTAAGGTGCTCTCCATTTTTATTGCACGAGGGAAACAGGTCATTGGTTTGGGTGCAGATGTCCCCGCCAGATTACGTTTCTTTATGGAACTACTTCTTGTGGAATGGGCCATGGGCGGCGCGCGCGAGCCCCCGGCTTCCATCAGTTTCTGGCATCGGAAGACGGCGCAGCTTTGTGTCCAGGGCCCGGGTTGTTGTCTAAGTCCATTTACTGGCGCTCCTGCACAGCTGTCACGGTTACGCCTGCGTAAAAACCCTTGGGATCTTGTTCAGCAGGAAAGAGAGTCGACGCGTAGATGTTGAATATGTCGCCCAAGTCCCAGGACGCGGCAGAAAACCACGTGCAATGGAAGGATGAATGCAAATAGGGTCAGTGCTTATGTTCCTGGCCATGGACTTAGAGAGGCCCCCAGGTGAGCAGACCAACGATTTCCAAGGGGTCCTCCCCCCTCAACAGTGTTGCGTGAAGTGAACAAAATGACGCATTTAAAAACACGTTATACATTTAAGAGACTGAAAGTGATCTGAAAAGTAACATGAATAATAAAAAAAGACGAGCAAGTTATGAAGGTGATATTCACACTTATATTGGCCTAAAACCGGAGCATAAGCATCCTGTGAATACTTTATTCAAACCCCATGTCTTGCCTTCATGGCTTAACCCATGTACAATAGAGCTGGAACTGGCCAAATGCAAACACGTGTATACTTAACCAGGGTCAGACTGGGACAAGAAATAGGCCCGGACACGCAAAAAAAGTGGCTCACCCCTCGCCTCAAAAAACGGGTCCACCCCTCGCCTCAAAAAAGTGGCCCACCCCCTCAGCTCAAAAAAAGTGGCCCTCAAACCATCATCCGTGAATCGGCTTCAATGCACGACTTTACAGAAAATGCTACTTATGGAGGGTTCATGTGTCTGTTACATTACAACACAACTTTGCGTACAGTTCTATGGCAGGGTCCACAGCTCCGAGGCGCAGGAGTGGCATGAACCAACAACCACCACTGCGGTTTTGGGATCTGCTGCAAGTCTATGCTTATACAGGGCTCCGCAACCCCAGCAGGTATGGAGGGTTTGGGTGACGATGGTTGGCTAGGAAGGGGGGGGGGTAGGGAAACCGGAATGAGGTTTAGGGAGAGGTTTTGGATAGGCTCCCCAGCCTATCCAAAACCTCTCCTCTTAGGGTAAGGTTTTGTTCACTGCACATGCTTCCAGCGAGCTGTTACACTCATAGAAACACACGTCCCTGCTTCTGACTCTACACACATGAGACAATGTTATGTCCCAGACCGACCCTACCAACTCCAGCGATATCCACAGCTGTGATTCCAGGAGACTTAATATGGCAGTGCAGGGATTGGTACCTCCCACCTGTCTGCATTCAACCACCTGCACCGCCTGTCCCTCATCTGTCACCCCCTGCCCCCTCTCAGCCTACCCTACGGGGTATAGTCTATGCTGCTTCGTTTTGGGGCTCTGCTGTGAGTGACCATATCGGCCTTAGTTCTGTTGCTTGCTGTCTTCCCCGTTTCAGTTTGAGGCTACTCTCATATGGTGCAGTCTCTCACCTGTAAGCCTCCAACATCCCGGTCTCTCCCGTGCCAATCTGTTGCAGATTCTCGTATGGCTGCCTTAAGCTTGTTCTGCGAGCTGTAGTCTCTTCTGTTGTAGTCTCTTATCTGATTGTCTCAGCCCCCTGTCCCCGTCCTGCAGCAGCACCCCATGCTTGCCCCCTGCTTCTCTCTCGTAGTTTGCACTGCGTTCTCCAGCTCATACCAACTCTCTTGGCTGCCTGCAGCCCGTCTTCCCATCGGCCTCTCTCATTATACTGACAGTCTCTTCCGCAACAAACCTCACTTGTTAGTGGCAGTCCCATGACCCATCTCCCTCCTGTGTTCTCTTTCTCACATCGGGTTCAGCACGGCCCTGGTCTATGTCACTCTCTTCATCTCGCCACTGGCCCCACACTGAGCCCCCCCCCCTCCTACGTGAACGTGTACTCCTCTGGTCTCTCGCTCACTGGTACTTCCAGTGCCCCCGGCCCTCTCCACTGCATCTGCCCCCCCACAGTGCCACTTTCATCCCTAGGCACTCACTTGTACTTATCCCGTTGTACAACTGTGTGATTCTGGGCAAATCATTTCATCTCCCTGTGCCTCAAGTTATAGATATGTATAATGCACATTACAAGAAAACACAAAACCACGGTACATTGTTACCAGCTTTAGTAATGCCAAAATTACATGTTCCCACGACCTTCTGGAACACATGTTGCTTTATCCAGCCCACGATGTAATCCACGCGCTGTGCACATCCCCCCCTCCCCCCTCCTAGCTACATGTTCCTATTGAAATAAAGGCTTCAGTGCTGGTCATTGGGCCGGCTCTCGGCGGATCCGAGATCCGGCACCAGATGTGTAGCCGGATCTCGGGATCCGGCCAGAGTCAGCCACCCAAGCCCATGAACCACGCTGGAAAGAAAAAAAAAAACCTCCGCAACGGCCGCATTGCCGTTTACCGCGGCTTTGGCACTGATGTGTAATTCACAATGCTCACTACATGTACAACTGAAAGGAGTCAGTTGTACATGTAGCGAGCATTGTGCTTTACACACCAGTGCCAGAGCAGCATAAAAGGCAATGCTGCCCTCGCGGGCGTTTTTTTTGTTCGTTTTCTTTTTTTGGTATAACAAAATGAGCCAGGGCTCATCAAGGGGGCCTGGCCTAACTGCAGGGGTCCTGCTGGCCTGTTAGGCCATGCTCCCCTGAGGAGCCCCGGCTCAATGGGCCACTGGCAACCCTGCCAGGCAGCCTTTTGTAGTGATCAACACCCTCTCCCCCCTGGGGAGAGGGTGTTGATCTCTGCATTTATTTTCTATAGGCTTGCCTTGCAGGGGACAGGGCCTCGCCTATTCAGCCTTAAAGGTGGCGTCGCCCCTTGCCAGCTGGGTAGGGGCAGCATCACCATTAAGGCTGAAAAGGTGAGGCCCCTGGAAGCAGAGGCCCTGTTCCTTAAGACTGAAACTCCCGCGAATCCGCGGGAGCTTCAGCATTTAGAAAGCAAGGCCTCTGCTTCCATCGACCTCACATTTTCTCCATAATGGTGGCGCCGGCCCACGTGCATCACTTGATTAAAGGGATGCCTCGCAGGTGCGACGCCACCATTATGGCTGAAAGGCATTTTTTTCTGGAGCCTGAAGCTCTTGCACACGAGCGAGAGCTTCAGGCTTCAGAAAAAAATCCTTTTCGTGTAGTGGGCGGGGCTGGCAGGGGAGATTAGTGGGCCCCACAGGGTCCCGCCTCAAATCGAAATTTCGGAGCCTGCTGGGGCTGAGCCCCGGCAGGCCACCTCCCACTTAAAGCCCTGGCCGACGGTAAAAGGCAATGTTGCCTTAGTGGGCGCTTTTTTTTCTTTCTTTTTTGAAGTATTTATCTGACCGGATGGCCATTACCAACCCTGCCCCCTCTAGACCACGCCCCCTCTGCCCCCCCAACTCCTCCCCCACCCCGGCACTTGTGGGATCCCCCACCACATTTTTTCCATTTCCACCACTGAGGCTGCCCACCCCTGCCATATCCATGATCGTTCAAGTCAAGAATCCTTATTAGAGCCACACCCTCGATTTTCTATCCCACTAAAACAACTGGTTAAAGAATAGAACCATGTGCCACTACAGTGTTATGAAGGCTATTGTACAAGGTTTTGTTTATGTCCGTGTAAGCCAAACATGCAATTCTAAGAATACATATCAGTTGGAATGTATGTATGAAATGTGATTAACTGTGCAATGTCAGACCACTGGTCTCCGGTAACCCAGGCCAGTGCAAGACTGGGCTGTGCGACAACCCTGGTGCTAAGGCAGATGTGTGCTATACAGCAACTTGTAACAGTAATATACGCACTTCTTCGGATGCAGGATACTCGCCCAAGTTATTTTGGGCTATTAGGTGGTTCCTGCATTACCTATGCTACAAGCCAAAACTATTGTATTAGAGTATAGATAGGGATACATACATGGAATATGAGGAGGGATACAAAGCTTGTAGGTGTTGTTTGGTTATTTTCCCACATATTGACTTTCCATGGCCATGCTAATCCCTATGGCTATTCGCACCCGGTTCTTCCTGCCCCTCCCCACCCAAAACACCTCCTCATGTGGACTCTTTCAGCTCTCTTTAATCAAACTGTGCCATCAAACATTGCACTCAAGTGCTTGCCAGTGTTTTTCAAAGCAGTCTTGTGAGAGCTAATGATGTAATTGGTGCTGTAAACCAATTTCGGGTGTAATAAAAATGTCTTAACCAGGTCTGCCTTCAGCCACTCGAATTATAAGCACTATGCGTGTTCTTCACTGAAGTCCTGTTAAAATGAGCATTGGCAAAGCCAACAGTTTTGGCTTGTGTATCAGTATTAGGCATTTGCCAGGGAATGCTATTAGATGCCCAGGTACTTGCACCATTTAGCACCGCTACCATTATTGCCCAGTTAATACCACTAAGCAGTGCTTGGTAAGTGCCTTTCCCATTCCTACACTAAAGCCCAAACTATTGTCATTGTGAATGCTTGTTTTTTGTTTGCTGGCCATATCTGTGGTGATGCGCAAACCCGAAGCTGCAACTCCAGGTGGTACATTCCCCTGGTGGGGACAAACTGCACCCCGCAAGTTGTGAGGACTTGGACAGTCAGCACTGCACATACTTAAGAGTGCATCCTCGGTCACTGGATCCTACTAAACAATTGCAAAAGGCCCCTCCATCATAATTCTGGCGTCCCTTCCCCAGGAATACAAATGTCCAACCCGCACTTGTTGAGTCCATGGCAGTCTTCCTTGCTGTATAATGGCATATGCATCAGCGGGCAGTGATAGAAACTCATTATTTTGGGCTCCATCCTATGGGAATGGGTCCGCTCAAGAGATATGCCATTATGGAATGGGCTTCATGACCCTCTCTGTATTATCAAATCAGATGTGTAACAGATATGGCTGGCTCTTATACAGTATCTGCATATCAAATAGTAAAAAATAGGCAGCCTCATTAGATTTTACCTACCCATCACGAGGCAAGAGTTGCCAGAACAGCGACAACTTATAAAATACAAGGTGAAAAGGAACCAGTGCTAAGCACTGCATAGAAGCTCTTTTCCCATGCACTGTGCACTAATAGGGTGCAGCACTGCGCGCTACTTCCGCCAACGCCTCGATGGAATAGGCCCAAATGGAGAGTTACCATGATGGAAACAGGAAACAGGAGCTATTTTAAGTATTAAAAATCAGAGCCAAGTCACCAGTACCACGGTGACCAACTTTAAACAGAGGAGGCCGGCCTCCGATCTAAACTTACTTGTTGTTGTGTGGTCCCTGGTCCGGATCTGGAAAGAATTCCCCCGAAGATGTCTGCTGCTGGCCTGCTGCCGGCACAGTGCCCGGCTGCACTTCTCTCCGTGCTGTGCTGCGTGTGCATGCACACAGACTGCCTTCCAGGTCCAGTGGGCCAGTGCCACACTGCCTGCTGCTGCAGTGCTGCGCCGTCGGACGGTGTGTGTGGGCAGCTGTGAGTCACACTGTCTCTGACTCGAGTAGTTCACTCTCTGTGCACAAGTCATGCCTGGCAGGTGGCAGCAAGAGGCCCATATGTATCAACCTCGACTCACACCTCACATGTGACATCACGGATTTAACTCTTCTACGGCTCCTCCTGGCACCGCAGAATCTGTCTGTGGCACGTCCTGCCTGCATTTCATTGGTAGTTAATCTCTTTCCTTCCCCGGTGGACCCCCTCCCCAGGGGCCAGCCCAGGCAAAAGTTGCTTTCAACTTTGCATGCAAGTGAAACACATTTGTTGTGCTTCCTGCAAAGTTGAAAGCAAGAAGTACTAGTTGTCTTGTCTCTCACCTCTTCCCTCCATTTTGTAGCATGCCCTCCCTCCTCCTGACCGCCTCCCAAACTTTTTTCCAAGTCTTTTCTTTTAACAATACAAACATAATTGGTATGCGGCCCCGGCCCAGCAGTCAGCCTGCCCCGGTCTTGCCCGGCCAGCCCTGGTGTTACATACTTTAGCATTAGCAGCAAGCTGAAAGCATTGAAGGTAGCACTATTTGTCAATTGTCTCAAGATTCGAGACAATTGACAAAAGTGCTATCTATATTCCGAGTCTCTCTCTCTGACTGCTCGTGCTTGCTCGCACCGCACGGCCGCCTGGCTGACTGGCACAAGCCAGCCACGCCGGCCTGGGCCCCAGATGCCCATTGCCCAGCAATTCCCAAGCCACACAGCTGCAGGCCTGCGGCAGGCGAGGAGAGCATGGAGCACTGAATGGCGGCACAGACAGTGGCAGCCAGCATGGCCTCTATGATTTGCAAAATAATTCAAAGCAAGGTAACAACATGTAAGCACACACACGTTGTTACCTTGCTTTTATGCTGCAGTGCACCCACGGAATTGAAACATTTATTTCAACACACCTGGAAAAAACCGACCCAGGGATGGCTTGAATGAAAACAGCCCCCAGGTCCTCAAGGTCATTCGGCCAGCAGCTGAACGACCGATAGAGCCAGTCCGACCCTGTACTTAACTGGTGATGCCAGTGTGTCTCAAGACCCCAAGTGTGCGCCTCTGAGAATAAAGTCCTCAAATGCAGCTTCCCATTTTATTTGACCTTGCAAGGTTGTGTGTGTGTGTGTGTGTGTGTGTGTATGTGTGTGTGTGGCGTCTCTCTCACTCGTTCATGACCTGACCTACAGCTAAAAGTGGAGTCCATTGCTAACAATTCTTAAACTCTCCCTATATGCATAACCTGTTAGTATGACAGTACGCTTTGGTGAGTAATAACCATGGGTAAAGAAATTCACCCTAAACCCGAATTACGAATCGCTAAATAAACCGAACTTTTAAGATGAAATGTTGCTGTAAAGATTGGGTTTAGGAGGTCGGACTGATTCCTGGCAGCACATGTGCAAAGCAAAGAAAGTATGAACTTCATGGAATAGGGCAGAAGATCACAACTTTTCCTACCAGGGATGCTCAAAGATGGCAAAGTGTCTTAACGATTTATGCCCCTTCCCCCACTGAGCCTTAGCCGGCTCTCATCCGTTTGCCTTAGAGTACTCCTCCTTACCTGAAGCCTTTTAAGTTATTGTGTGTATTTGTCCCCATGAATCAGCCTAAACAAGCCCAGCCCACCAACCCCACCCCACCAAAACATCTCCCAAACCTCACTAAAGAAGTCTGGCTCTTAAAGGTGATTTGGGCAGATTCTGGCTTGAAGATAAATTGCTGAGAACGTATTAATCTAACAGAAACTCACTAGGAGATTTGTGGCAGCCCACATATCACGTTTGGTGAAAGTTCTCTAGGCTTCTGGGTTCATTCATCCACTTAAGAGCTAGTGCCTATAATAATGGTACATGTGGATTGTACATACTAGGGTTTATCAAACAGAAACTGCAACTAAATCAGGTGTACTGCCTGCCTGTAGAAGTGTTAAGGCCTCAATGATCTCTGAAATCCCGAGTGCTGTGCATTATGGGAGTGGTATCATGCATAATGTACATTTTAAAACATTGGAGTAACCATCAGTCAACCCTGATAAATGGTACTAGATTACACGTTAATATGTACATTTGCCACCAAATGAGCACTCACGTTGCCTCCCGTGTGCAACCATTTCAGAATGAGAGAGAGAAACAGATACAGTGAAAAAAAGGGAGAGAGCGCGCAAGAGAGGGAGAGAGAGGGAGAGAGAGAGAGAGAGAGAGAGAAAGAAAGCGAGAGGAATACGCCCAGATACACATTTCATTTGCAGTTCTAGTGTTACACTGTGGCCCTGCTTTTACTTTCAGACAGGATGTAGCCTCAGCGGAACAATGACAGACACCCTGTAAACCATTTATTCTTGTTATGTTGTAACTGTTGCTAAAGAATGACAAAGGTCCATTCTAAAATGGCTGCAACAAGAGTAAATGTGAGTGCTCATTTTTTTCATATTGACATATAGAGCCTGATTAACAGAAGCGTTTTGTAATGGTGCAATCCCATAGGAAAATGTTATGTGAATCATGTCCATAGTCTGTTACCCTCCACCTAGGTGCCATTGATGATTACTTCAAGGTTCTCACCGAAAAACTAAGCATGATGCATTCCTTCTAACATGGGACAACTAAAGCTCTGACTGTAGCTGAAATAAAAAAGCACTTCCCTCATTTTCCAATGTTTCAATTAATATTTCATTAATATCTCAAAATACAAGGTGTTTACTTCAGTTGACGGCAAAGCCTCATACCTCCAGTTCTTAGAGTATTATTCTAATTTTGCACATTTATAGTCGTTAGGCTTTTGATGAGATAACACAAGATATTCATGTTAAACCTGCAGCTTTAATCATTACCATATACACAGTTGTGGATGAACAAGGAGGCTTAACCTGCATCCACGAGTGAGAAAAAGAGAGGTTGCAATGCCTGTCACTCTCCCCCTGTGCAAATCACTGATGTTGTGTTCCTGTCTGCCCTAAGTGTCAGGCATCCTGCATCCTCTGACACTGGCTGTTTCCATTGCAAGTTTCAGTCACCTAGTCTGGGAACGGGGAGGCCCAGAAATCATCAATGATTGACAGGTGTGACCCTAGCAAACCTGGACAATTACCAGGTCAGCCTTCACCTTTCTCATTTCTAACACATATGAAGCACTGTTCACTCTTGGAAGCAAATCTGGACACTGGATTCCTGAGTGCCCTGTGATTCTGGATCACATGAAACTGCTTGCTGGATCCCCTGTTGGAGACCATGGCGGAGAAAGAATGTTCCTGATGCAACTGAGTCCTGAGAAGGCCACTGCTTGCTAAAGATGAGAAAGAGAAGAACACATTAGTAGTTGCACGCTCCTTCCTTCTTGTGCAGGGACAGCATGCAATCTGATGTGCCCAAAAGTGGTGAAATGAAACTACGTTTACCTGAACTGAAGCTAGCTAGTCCCACTGCATTTCTTTGACTTGTGGGCGAAACAGCCAATGTTCACCAGACTCTGGAAGACTCCCTCTGACCACAGCCACACAGTGCCGTAACTGAAGCCCTAATGGTGCTGGTGCTTCCGTGATGAGTCTGCCTGCTAAGGCCACTCCGCCTGCCAGGGCCAGACCTGTTGGGCGCAGCAGCCCCAGCAAACAGACTCTGAGTGTGGCGGTCCGGAAACAAGGGTGGCGGAAACCTTACCGGCCCCCTTGATTCTGGACTGCCACACTCATACCGGCACCCTTGTTTCTGGACCGCCACACTCATACCAGCACCCTTGTTTCTGGACCGCCACACTCATAATGAGGCCCATAGCTTCTGTTTGAATCACCCTGCCTTCATTAAAAAATTGTTTCTTTTCCGGTTTTGTCCTTTAACGGAAATTATATCTTTATGAAGTCAGAGTGACTTAAAAAAGGAACCATTTCTTTGTGAAGTAATGGTACTCCCTTCCGCCCCATGACACAGGGGCCTCCCCAAACTCTGCAGATCATAGGAACAAGCATTCCTGGCTACTGCACGGAGCTGAAGGTATTGTTCCCTGGACCAATGGATTAAAGGTAAGAAAATGTATTTTCTTTAAATGTATGTGCCTGCATGTAAGTGTGTGTATATCTATGTATATAATGTAATGTGCATTAATGAGTGAGTGCATGATGCGGCCTAGGTATGCCTGTGTGAGTATATGTTGAAAGTGTGCACACCCAAATGTATGGGTGGCTGGGTGTTCGTGTGTGAGTGTACGGTAAAAAGGTGCACACTTAAATGTATGGGTGGCTGCCTGGGTGTGCCTATATGGTGAAAGGGTGCACACTTAAATTAATGGGTTGCTGGGTGTGCGTGTGTGTGGTTGTACGTGTATGGTGAATGGTGTGTGTGCTTGTGTTCAGGGGCTAAACAAAACCTACATTTCAGGAGATTGCTAACCCTTCAAATGTTGGGAGAGGCGCTAACTTCACAAGCACTGGGGGCGGGGCTAACTTATTTGTATGGGTGCATATAACTTCTTTACGCATTCCCATTAGACTATTCTAGTGCAGCTTCAATGTTACACGCAGTTAACTCTCCCCTTTAAGTCTGAAAGCACCCACTTGTGGACTGTTTGAGAATGAGCGGTCTCCTGTCCCCTCTCTACCCTTACAATCACTCCCCTGGCATGCAAGTACTAAACCCACATCACGATTTCAACTGCCTAAAACGAACAGTGAAATGCTTTATGTTAGTATTTGCTGGGCCTTAACGACGAAACACAGGCACTGTTTAATATCTGTGTCCTTCTCTGTCCAGCATCGGCTTTGTAGGGCGTGGGGGAGAGGACTGAAGCCCAGTCAGATCAATGGCTACTGCTTGTGTTTACTGCCATGATTTCTTATTGGTAATCTTCATTACTCATATCTGCATTCTTCCTCATCCCAGTACTTGTGTATGAGGCAGTTTACCACATACACAAGTACTGGGATGAGGTAGCAGGACATGGAGGTCATGCCTGGCTTAGTTACCTGTAATCTCATTACTTCTAGCCCCACTCGTCCTCGTCCTTGTACTTAACTATGAGGAAAGGTGCCTCATACGTCAGCACTGGGACAAGGAAGAGGGACGTGGAGGTAATTCTGGGTTGATGTGCTGATTTTAGGGATTGGAGGCAGAGGGGATGTGTGAGGGAAGGGATTGTGTGATAAATCGTAATGGTAATCCATCTCCAAGCTAATCAGGCATGATGTGTGGTATTAGTGGCTAGAGAGGCATTTTGGTGCAGCCAGTCTAGTCATATCTTAGTTTGGCTTGACTTTCTTTAACTGGGCATATCTGTTAAAGCAGTTCTGCAAAATGTAATTACCTGGCTAGACTGGCATTTGGTTGCTGCCAGTCTAGCCGTTTCTTAGTGTGGTACTGTATATTTTTCTGGCCATCTGTGATAAAACAACCATAATAGGTGTTATTGCTTCGACTGCCATTTTAGTGCAACCAGTCTAGGTATGTCTAAATGTGGCCTGGCATGCTTTACTGTAATATGTTATTACGTGTCTAGACTGGTCTACATTGTACAGCCAGTAGGACATGTTTTCATTGTGGCATGGCATTTTTAATAGCAAAGCATTCAATTAATGAAAGCAGTAATATTCCTGTGCACTGTTGATGACTTGCATGTATTGGATTTTTGGACTGGTGTCACTCTACAAAACAACTGCAAACGCTCTGGCTTTTTAGGCAATTTTTCTGAGAAAGTGGGCTGTATAATGCATTGAAACCCATATATATATATATATATATATATATATATATATATATATATATATATATATATATATATATATATATATATATATTGGTCCTGGTAGTGTGCAGCATACCCTTGAAGCAGCATGCTTGTGCGTATTGTGCAAGCATGGTAATCTAGGTCTGCCCAGTGTGTGGTTCGACCCATGATTTGTTGCCGAACTGGGGTGGGGGGTCCTCAGCATGGCCCCATATGTTGTGTTACACCACTGCAGCCACAGAGACCTTCTGCCTCACTGCAGGAAGGAGAAGGAGCATGCTGTGTTCTACAAGACTCTGGTCAGTACACAGAGGTTATTCGTTTGTTTGTTATCTCCAAGAATGATAAGATCCACCTATGTCCTTCTGCGCCTTTCCAACCAGAAGTCCATTTCTTGGCATCCAAATCTAAACTACGCTTTGGTGCTTGCCTGGAGGGATCCTCCCCCTTTCAAGGCTATCATATTGATTAATTTTTAAGCAACACTTTGGCAAACGTTCTTTATACATGAATAAATAGAAATACAAACAAATAAATTAAAAATACCTTTCAAGATGACTCTCCAGGTTTGTTCCAGCGAATGAATTCATTGTTAGGATGCAAAATCTATTTCAGTTTAAGAGCTGGAACTAAGGTATATGAGATAACTGCAACCCTACTGCCAGAGAAAAACATTGACTGTGGCAACCTTCAAACTTGCTGTATGGACAAACTGTCAGTACATTTCCAAACAAGTAGAAAGTCACGTGATCCTTGAAGTGGATGTGCAATTTGAAAAGAGGTTGGTGTGGTCATCGTTTGACTGTTTAAACCTACATTGAGGTAATACTATTGTATGTATAAATGTACTAGCAAAAACTACCCGTTCTCTGAACGGGTTCTGTGGACAGACATGACAACACTCTAATCAGTTGTTGAATATCAATGATCCTGTCAGTCGCTGTTCCAATTCGCTTATCGCTTGATATGCTTCACACTCTGAAGTAAACTGCTCTGAGAATGGGCGTGTGTGGCTGTCTGATATACCCCAGAGCAGACGTTGGAGGAGGCAATAGTTGGAGTGCTGCTGCGTACTGGGACCTACTGTGTTCTCTCCCCACCTTTTGCCTCACCCTGTTGTGGTGCAGTATGTTGAAGTGTGTTGCAGTGAAAATCTCTCTAGGGTTGAGGACTAGTCCTTCTCCGACCACACTGATTTTTCGCCAATTTCAGGCAACCATCTCATCATCTCATGTGGGAAGGTGCTGAAATCTGGGAAAAGGGGTGGGGTGCCCAAAGGTTCTGTAGCCAGTAATGTCCAGAGGGTCCTAACAGGTCACTATGCAGAATTTGGTGCAGATGGGTGAAACGGAATTTGGTGCAGATGGGTGAAACGGTGTGGAATTGTATAAGGAACAACGCTTCGCCAAGCCACAAAACCACAAACAAAAGTTGACTTTTGCTGAAATCGGGGGAACAGGGTGGGCTGTCCAAATTTCATGTAGACAGTGTTGTCCAGAGCGTACTACCAGGTAACTATGCAACATTTGGTGCAGTTTGTTGAAAATGTTTGGAATTGTATAAGGAAAAACGCTTTACCATGCCACAAACAAACCCACAAATGTTCACTTTTCTAAACATAGAAAACTGCTTCACATTTTTAGTATTTTAACTGAAGCTGATATTTTTTACATTATTGCTCCTTTGCATGCCACTGAGAGTCTAACCTGCCCAACAAACTTTAAAAGACACAAGTACTTAGTTCCTTAATCACATCCTTCATAGGCCTCATAGCTGGAAACAGTGTTGACTGTCTCACAGAATGTCTCCCCTCAACTGTCTATCTCATATTCCTCTGATGTTGTACCTCATCTCCCCAATGTGCCTCTCAAGTTCCTGCAATGTGTCTTCCATCTATCCAGAGTCTGTCTCACCGTCTCCCAATGTGTCTTTTCAGTCCCCCTGCAAGTGACAAGCCAGGAGAGTCAAGTGGTAGTGTGACTAGAGTCTTAGGGCCTGATTTGTTTTCAATGGGACTTTAGTATGTTAAAACATGTGTGTAAATCAGGCCCTTAACGTGTTCCTGCTGCCGCAAACAGGCACAGCCAAAAGCTCTGCTAAGATTACTTTTCATCACGGTCCACACCATAACAACATTGCAGAAGCTGTGGGTAAACCTTTCACAACTCAATGAAAACAGAGTTTAGAATAATGAGTAAGGTCCAAAAGCTGAGTCTTAATAAAACACACAGAAACATGTATGAACTGGTAGCCACGTGTAAAGGTTTGGATGAACATGGGATAAAAGTGGGCCACTAAAAGTTTCAAATATAATCACGAAAGTCAAAGAGGGCTGCAAGGAGTGGGGACTCCACATCACTCTACCTTTGCAAGGTCGTGGAGGACATCTGGTCTGGTGTCATGCTGAAACTAGCTGTAAGTAGGGGTCAGCTGCAAGAGACATTGTGTTTATGAATTCTGAGGGTGTTTACATATCTGCCTGTAGTGCAATATGTTAGTGCTTCTCACATGAGCCTCCACGGCCTTGGCCAAAAGCTTGCATTGAGGATGGTCGATGTGGACAATGAGAGTCTCAGATGGGCAGCGTCCCCAGATGCTGTGCAGTCTCCCCAAAGATTTCACCTTGTGAAGTAGTAGCCAGATGCTTTAGAAATGTGCAGTGCTGGTTACAAGTGGTGCCAGGTGGAGATCGCAGGGGATCGGCACATCATTCCAACATGCAGCCATAAAAGTAAGACATTCCAGACAGCTGCTGATTTTGAAGCCGGCTGTGAGGATGGTTTGTCCACGAGCCTCTGCCGGGTTAGGCGAAGAGGTCTATCCTAAGTGGAAGATGCACTGTCCACTAAGTTTGACTGAAACTCTCTCATTTGGTAAAATAGCAGAGCAGTCAAGCTTAACTCTTGGAAGGGGAGGGGCTGATAGGAAAGTACAATTTATCCAAGACAGATACACAATAAAATACAGCAAGCATAATAAACCTGTCCTCGACAGTTGTAATATGAGCCAACACACAATGCCATTCGTTGAGTTACTTCTGCTTATTGGGTTACTTTTTTCCTGTCGCTGCAATGCCTAACCAGAATGTGACTGTCTCCACAGTGTGGCCCTAGATGGTAACCATGCTGCACATTTGCAAGGTGTTGCCAAGCAGCATGCATAGTGACTTATGGGGATGTGGTTAGGCTGATCTGGACTTCTTCAGGCTTCACACGCCCAGTGTTTGATTGGCATGTGGATATGACATGGTCCTCCACCTCAGGAGCAACCATGAGTGCTGGGCTCAATAGCCTTGTATTTTCTATTGTATTTATTATACTATAAAAAAGACTGGTATCATGTGGAATAAAGTATCAGATAAATCTTACGGATTTGGTGGCTCAGGGGAAATGTCAGGACAGGGGTAACAATGCATGCTCCGTGCTAATCGTCAGATTTTGCCATGCACCGCCAACTTGATTTTATTTTCATATTTTTTTACAGTACCAAATTCAGTCCACTACGTTCACCTTTCATGGCCTAATTTATTGGCTTTTTAAATTTTATTTCATATATTTTATTAAGTTTTATTTTTACTTTTGTGAAATCAAATCTTAATCCACAAACGGTAGGAATGGGAACAGACATGCACTACACTTTTTAATATTATAATGGTGGTATATGCAAGAAAGTGTACCGGTGGGACAACTGTGCCCCCCATGATTTGGAGATGCTAACCTTCGGGAGAGCTTAGTTCCACCTTTGGCTACTTGAAAGATGCCCAAGATGAGTCTTTTGTGACATATTTGCATGTGATAAAATGAGCACTGCACTTCTTAACTGCTCAAGCTCCCCTCCTCTCACTTCCCTTCTTCACACAACCATTCACACCACACAGCCACAAGGTCCCATGTGAAAAGGTGTGAACAGAGACATTGTTTTGCACTCTGTAAGAGATCAACCTCTTGAGGAAAAACACTAAAATGTGAAGGTCCTGTAAGAAACGTAAACATTTTTAAAAAAGGCAACGCAAACTGTGGCACCCTTTTCAATAAAAATGTCACAGGAAAGTGACACCATTGTGATTATTATTATTTTACCGAAAACCCCAAACCAACATTGGTTGTTGCTGGAGGGATTATTTTCAACCATCCCTGGGAAAATGGCTAGGCTATCTCTAGCTAGCAAGCCAGTGCACATAACCCCTCAACTAACTAAGCCGTAACAGTGACAGTACTGTAAGCTGGAATTGATATATTTATTGTCTTTTTATTGTTTTTAATATTTTAGGTGCTTAAAGACATCCAAGCAAAAGCAGAGTGGGAATTAGAGTGGAACCCAGCTCTGCTAGTTTATTGCCAGCAGAGGCAAATGCCTTCAAAACTTCACCAATAATATTGTGATGATGAGGCCCGGAGAAGCGTAGAAGTGCAGTACACGCATCCCCATGTGTCACAATGCACTCTGCTTCAAAGTAACCATTGCATTGCACAGTACCACAGTACGCAAGGCTCACTGCTGCTCTAAGCATTTCCGTTTTTGTTTCAGTTACTGTTTCCATTTACACTTACAAAACCAACCAACAAAAACCCACATTGTGAAAGCTGGCTTTGGCTTGTGTATGAGGTACTGCAACTTGGGACTTCCCTGATGTTTTAGACCAACTATGGTTTGGCCATTATGTTAAAAGTGCATGCAGTGAGGTGCCAATGGTGTCCCACTTAAAATGGTGTCATTGATGTACTATCGTAGAAATGCCCTGCTTGATAACCCTGAGCAGGGACATATTTTGCTATGACGTGGTGAAATGTCTCCCATTGGGAGCAAACACGACTAACATGTTTTGTGGGCATCAACATTTAATTTTGTGTTTGCCTGGAAATAAAGTATTACAGCCTCTCAGAAAAAATAATGCATAATTGACAAAAGTTCAATAGCTGTAGTCTTGCCTGCCCCCTAACTCCCAACTGTAACTCCAACCTCACACATCCATGCCCATAGATGCTAGCTGAGAACAGCTTCCAAGCATCCATTAGAGAGTTGATTCAAAACTATTGGCAACCATTGGCGTCCATTGGCAATGCAATGTCTTTAAATTATTAAAGGGGGAGTGGATCTAAGTACGTCAGGTGTGAATGTGTCACTTTGATGTAAGAGCAGTCAGTGGCAGAGAGGAGAGAGAATGCAAGTGTGCAGTAGAATACATGGGCAGCGGTGGTGTGGGAACTGAGTAGTCAAGAGGCAAAAGGTGTGCACTGTCAGCTGTAATTAAATTAAGTACCAATGCTACTGAATGGTAACTGGCCCCTCCTCTTTAGTGGCCTCTTGGTGCATAGAGGCATTGGCAACAGGGTTGCTCCCTAAACATGCATGCAAAGGTTCTGCGAGCCCCTCTACCGAGAACGAGCATGGCCAAATAACCTGTTCTCTGGGTGTTTTGCCATTGCATAGAGTCTACAACCATGCTATGGCTCACGGTCCAGTGCCCAGGCTATTTGGCAGTGTTTGTTCTTGGTAGAGGGGCTCCCAGACCTTCTGTATAAATGTTTAGGGACTTTGGGTTTCAACCCAAATGTTACCCAGGGTAGTCCAGACTGGATCCCTTGCTCACTGTGCATAGAGAGGTGCAGCTTCACCTCACTGAGGAGGCCCAACACAGCCGAAATACGTGTCTGGGGTTGCTGTTGGCACTCCTGTTCAGAGGAGAATTGCCTAGTATTTTGGTGCTGGACTGCCCAGTTGGATGTGACCAGACAGATATGCAAATGGATAGTCCTCCTCTATAAAAGGTACTGTGAGCTAAAACTTGGTTGTAGACCATCCCGAGTTGGAAAGTACCCAGAGAACAGGTTATTTGCCCGTATTCGATCTTGGTAGAGGGGCTTCCAGACCTTTTGTATGAAGAAAGAACCAGGACAAGAATATGGGCTCTCAGGTAGGACAGGCCATCATCTTAATACAGGCAAACAGGTATATTAACCTGCCCATTTGTGTGAGGGCAATAGCATACAATGACGTGAGTACTTGGGCTGTTGATGTCAAAACCTGTCAATGGTTTGAATATCTTGTCTTAATGGAAATAGCTGGTATGTGATAGCTGTATCTCGCACATGAAGTGAATAAGGCTAGACATTATGGCAGTAACTGATTTGTGGTGAAGGCCTGTCCAATGCCTACACAAAAGCCACAACTATCTAATGTTTGTTTTTGTTGGTTTTTTAACAGTTTACATTAAAACAGAAACATAATGTCCCAGAGTGTCAGTGAAGCTTGAGTGCTGTGGCACCATGCAATGTCGTTGTTACTTTGTACAAGACTGCATTGTGAGACATAGTGGTGGGTTAATGCTCTTCTGTGCTTATCTACACCTGGCGCAGCCATTATGATTGCAGCTTTGTTGGCCAAGGGATTCTGTGCACTGACCTGCTAGTTGACGATTGTCTCTTCATGTACTGCAGTGCTCAGGAGTGGTTACAAAAATCCCCCCAGCTGTCCAATAGCACATTTGGAACTCCTTGACAACCAATGTCGTTTCTGTTTTTTTAGTTAAGTATTAACAACAGTGTCTCTTTATTATGACCCCTTTATTTAGATGTGTGCTACGGCTGGGGATGTCTTATTCATTTAATATGTATCTAACACTAAATTTGAATTTAACGTTTTGGTGGCCTTGGAATGAAGATGCACACCACTTACATGAAGATGTTTATGGTTGTTGTTTTTTATTAAATAGTTTATTTCGGATCAATAATTCATAAAACCGTGCAGCAATATAAGACTCACATAATAAAGCACATAAATATTAATGACAAACAATCAACAAGTTAAAAACCAGTTGAAGAAAAATTATACTTGATTTCTATAGGGTAGTTCTATAAATGAATAACAATGTAATATAATTACACACAGAGCAATGTGCATAAGTGCAGTTAATCACCACTATGCACTGTGTATTAGAAGTTATATTTCAGCACTAAGCACAGGTTCGTACATGATTTCAGCAGCAGTTTCATTCTGTTTTTTTATTATTATTTATTTAATGGTATAGTTTACTTATAAACTTTTCATTAATAGTGACATTGAATAATGATGTGTGATATTAGGTCAGAAATACAGTTATGAACAAATCAAAACTATGTGTTGATATTAAACAAATCTACGTTGAGGTTAGTCAGATTTCCATCAGGTTTCCACAATGTTCTTTTGTCTAGGTCCAAGATGGTACGGAGGCACTGGGTGATGGTGTAGATGAGCTTGTTAGTTTGTCCATTCATTATCATTGGCCATCTTGCTTTAGCTTCCATTTGGTGCAACGAAACGTCAAAAAGGGTGCTGGAGTGTGCTCTCACAGGGGCGAGTTCTGTACATTCGATCACAAGGTGATATAAAGTTTCTGGTGTTTTTTTGTCCTTACAATTCCGGCAGTACTGTTCCTCAAATGGTATCAGTCTAGCGATGTCCAGGTTTGCCCTCGTTGGTACAGTGTTAAGACGAATTTTCATATAGGTTGTCCTGATTAAATTGTCTGGGAAAGTTGTCAGATATTTGGGCAACTCATTTACGCTTTGTATATCTGTGGAGCAATGTAGATTCAGTTTGTAGGTTTCCTTCTGGTTGATGGTCTTTATCCAATCATTACGCATCAGTTGGAGTTTTGCGTGTTGGGGTCGTGCAGTTAGCATTTCTAAGGAGATGTCTTTGTTGGGGAGTTCTTGCAGTAGTTTATCTGTCCACGCTTGTAGGACAGAATTGTTCATGGTGTTTGGATGGAATCTCAAAATTTGGATGGCAGGTGTTTTCTCATCAGATAATATTTTAGGAAATATATCAAGTTGTTTCCATAGAACAATGGAGTCAAGCGATTGTGTTGCTACTTCATGCCTTATTCTTGGCATTGGGTAGGTTTCTGGAAGCTGGAGGATCTTACGCCAAAAGATTGCTTTGCATTTTGTCCAAATGGTGTTTCTTATATTCAACATTGCCTCCGTTCCATATGTTAAGATTGGGATGAATTTCTGCCTATAGTATGATACTATGAGTTTGAAGGAAAATTTACCGTATTTGCAGTGTGAAACACAACCTTGTCTTGCTAAAGAGTGGGCTTTCTCTTCGATTATGGTTATCCACTGTTTTTCAGATTTGGATTGATTGATGGTAATCCCTAAGTATTTGAATGCAGTAACAGCGTCCAGGTGATTACCGTTAAGTTTGAGATTCATTTATTTTTCCTTTCTGCAAGGTAGCTTCACGAGAGACATAATCTTCGTTTTTTTTATATTAATGTAAAGTTCATTTTGTTACATGTATTCTCCTAGTAGCTGCAGGCTTGTCTGTAATCCAGATGTCATTTTGTGAAGTAAAATGATGTTGTCCACATGTATCATAAATGGGACTGGAGTAGAGCTGATCTTGGAGGGGTTTAGAGCTTTGCTTTGAAGATGGCCCCCGATGTCCGTGGTGAACAGATTGTAGACCGTAGTGGTGAGTGGGCAGCCCTGTTTTAGGCCGTTAGATGTTTGAATGGCCGCAGAGGACGCTCCTTCTTTGGACAGTCTGACCGTTATCGTTGTGTTTGAGTAAAGCATTTAATTGGTTCAGTGATGCCTCTTGTGCAGTTCCATGTCTCCAGTTTGGTACATAATTTTTGCCTTGAGATGGCATTGAAGGCCATATGGAGATCAATAAACGCAGCATATACAGTGGTGCCACGTTTTATGGCTTCGTGCTTGATAAGATTTAGGAGAAGAAGGTTGATGTTAGTAATCCGATAGACGGGATTAGTAGATATTAGAGAAATGCTGAATCCACCTCTGTTGGGGTACGTTTGCAGTCAATTTATGCTGGTTTTGGCTATTATTATTTAAGAGGTTCCATATTTCTCTTGAATTGTGCGTTCTGTATGTTGCTAGGATGGATTCTGCGTCCTGTTGGTAGAGGATCGTTCAGTAACATTTCCTCCAATTTGAATAACTTGCTTGAGTTTTCCTATTTGAGAGGCGGTGTCAGTGTTTTGTGATTTTCTTAGCAGACGCAGAGTCTTCCGCATGATCTTTTCATTCTCTGCTAATTCTGCATTATATGCATGCATGTGTTCTTTTTTCCCCTGCGAGCCTCCTAGCTTGTGGAAAGGGATGAGGAGCCATTGGTAGTTTAATTTGTCTGCGTCTTTCAGAGTTGCTTGTTGAAAGCTGTCTGGCAACGTTGAAATTTACTTTTGACTGACACGTAGTTTTGTATAGGTGCTGGTTAGTTCTACTTGATTTTTTGGTTGTTTCTGTGGATGTCGGCCCATTCCACGGCCTTGCATTACTAACTGATTATGGCAACTTTTTGCAGTTGGAAGGGCGTGTATCTTCTCGATGGATGCTTTTAAATCTATAGATAAAAAAAGATGTAATTGATTATGGCTGTTGAATTCCCTCAAGACCATGTCAGAATAATGCTGTTTTTGTGATCAGTGGCATGATCAGTCAAAATCAGGTTGCGTATTTTTGTTTCTTTTGAGCCATCTGCGTGCTCGTATTGGTAAGTCTTTATGGTCAATTAATTTTTTTATTGCCCATCAGGAGCATGTTGATGGATGTTTAGATCCCCACAAATGACAAAATCGATAAGGTGATATTTGTCAATTAAATTGTCAATCGTTAAGAACACTCCATCAAGAAAGGTGTCATTATTTATAGCGGTGGGATTCCAGTACAGGTTCATCACTGAGACTATTCTTCCACGAGAAAAGTCTGGGACAGCACAGTGTTGGGATGGAGAGGATGGTTGGATTTTTATAAGAGTGTTTTGAATCCAGCGGTTAATATGTTAGGAATCCATCACAGCATGGTGTTCTAGTGAGCCATGTTTCCTGGAAGCAGATAATATGATGTTGTTCAAGTTCTGGTGACGGTTGGTTGAAGAAATGCGTATTTCCTCTTGTATTCCATGAGCACAGTGACCAAATATTTTCAGATTGGATTCGTGGTTATGAATTGATAGTAGAATTGTTAGGTGAGTTTGAGTGGTAACTATCTAGCGCGCGTCTGATCGGCCAAGTTTTGGTAACTAGACGCTCCGTATTCTGTTTGTGGTTTTCTGGGATCTCTTCTTTTTGCGCCGGCTCCTGCCTATGAGGGTGTTGTTTTTGGATATGCTCATTACTGGACACTGGGGAGCGAGAGCATTTGAATCCGAGTTTGAGTAATACTGTATTCATCGATAGAATGTCTTCCATGACATCGGTGTCCCGGAGTTCTAGTGGGATTATGTCAAGGAAGAGGTCATCTACAAAGGTCATCACGTTTATGCCTCCTGTCCGAAAATTATTTAAGCTGTGGAATCGCTTGAAAGAGCAGCAGGACGTTGCTCCTATTAAGTACCAGTGGGGTGGATCTCTTAATGATGTTTTCTATCTGTACACAATGATCCTGCCTTTGGTATATTGGGTTGACAAATGCAGGTAGGTAGATATTGTCTTCTAAATAGCTACTTTCATGTAACCTAGAACTTTGAATCTTTTTTTGTCTCTGGTTTCTATGGTTGGGCTGTTTTCTGGTTGTTTGATTTAGTTGTGTGTCATTTCCGTAATTCCTTCTCGCTGAGGCGGACAGGAAATCAGACGAAATCTCTTCATAAGTGATGATATGTTTGCTCATTTGGGTTGAATACGTCAAGGATATATCTTATATTTCTTCGCAGGAGAGGTTTGCAGTCTCCGATGGGCTCATACAGTATCAGTCAATAATTATCATGATAGAGCTGTTTGAACGATTTTTTGAGTCTGACACTTCTGAAGTTTCTGGGTCCATGTGAGCTGTTCAATTGAGTAAATCTTCCAGGGTGGGGGTGATTTCTTCGGAGCTGATTTGGAGATCGCCATGGCAAGATCATGTTGTTGGGATATTATGATATTTGGATTTTCCTGTGCAGTTGTCAGTTTCTGGGGATCCTTGTTTCTGTTTGTTGGAATCTCTACAGTCTGTTTCACATTGCGAAGGAATGTTCCTGACCCATTCTGTTTGTTTGATTGTTTTTTTGGTCTTACGTTCACTGTGGTGTGGATTTCTTTTGGTTGAGAGAATATCTGAAAGGTATCCACAGGATTCGTTGGGGGTAGGTTTATTGGAGGCTTGGGAATGATCGGTTGTAAGATGGAAAAGTTTACAAACGTTTCTTGTGTCGAATGGGTCAGCCTGTGAGGGTCTGGTTTCTTCTTTTCAGGGAGTAAACAAGGGATCAGCAATACTGGATTTTCTGCACAGCTGTTACTTGTCGATGAGGTCCTGAGTTGATTTTGTTGATGTGCTTTAAGCAAAGTGATTACCTCAGCGGTTAGTTGACATTTTTCTTGGCAGTCGCCCTTCACGTCAATGAACAGCCTTTGCTGTCAGAGGTGAGCTTGTTCGGCTTCTAGCGTTAGTCGTTTTTCTATAGTATTTATGAAATTTTCAGTGTAGATTTGTTTGGAATGGATCATAGCTAGAAGTGTAGCTTGATTGCAAATGTTGTCTTTGATGGATTCCTGAAGTTTCAGAAAAGGTATCATCGATTGCGAGACAACCGCAATGAGCATGTTTTGAAGATAGAGCATGGTAGTTGGTATCCTATTATTGGTTGGTTCATCATTATCATGATTTTCAGGTATCAAACCTTTATATAAGTCTTTGAAAGGCTGTGGTCACGTTCTGGGTGTCACTTGGCAGATACAGTGTATGAAAGGATCCCTCCGATTCATAGATAAAATAGTTTGCAAGTTTTTCTTTTGGATTAGTTGGTTTCTGCAATTCTGTTTTCTTGTGAATTTTGGCGGCCAATCTGGAATTGGGTGCCTTTCACAAGGGGGAGTTGAGGTAGAATTTGGGTGTATAGATTGTGTTAGTTCACCAAATACCTCTTTTCTCCTTTCGGCGTTGTTTATAATAGATTCTATTTCTGTAATATCAAGAGATAGCCGTGCAACCTTTTCAGCTTGTCTGTTTGGTTCAGATATTGTAAGATCTTTGACAGATTTTTGGGCTGTATGAGTTTGCAGCCATTTTAGTTTGGCAAGCTTGGCTTTTTCTTTCTTTGATATGTCAGCTGAGCAGGATCACATTGTCTGGTTTTCATTTATTGTATTGGGAAGTTTGCCAGTGAGTTCTGTTGGCATGACTCGGTTGCCCAGGATTAGTTGTTCTGCCTGGTTTTATTTCTCTGGGTTTATGTTACAATCCAGTCCGTCTGCTGCTGAAAGTTGAATCATACTGGTAGGTGCTCGAGTAGGCTCAGGCAAAGTTTCAGTAGGAGTGTCGGTTGGATTTGATGCCTCTTGTATTATGTCTGGGAGGAGGTCAGTTGGAATATGTACTCTGATGTTTTTAAGAGTGTTCAAGGGGATTCTGTTCGGGATTTCAGTTGAATTTTGTGACAGAGAGAGGCGATCAGGTGAGTTTAGAGCAGGAGCTATGGTCTCATCTTCTTTTGTGGCACCAGTTAGTTGATTTTTAGGCTTTCCATAGGGGTTGCAAGGGTCTTTCATTGAATCGATGGAGTCAGGAAGAGTGACATTGTGGATGTCTGCTGGGGAAGGTTGCAGTTTAGTTGGGTCGGGTTCATTGTTGATTGTTTCATGGTGTGGGGTGCGGTTGATGGTTTCGGGAGCACCTTTCTTTGTCTTATGCTTATGAATCGATTGTTCGATGGTCAGCTGCGTGGCATCAAGAAGAGGACGTGTAGTGGAGTTCAAGCCCATCTTTCCACGTTGTCTTGTTTTTGGGCCAGGAAGATTGGTTGATTTAGTCTGAGCCATGAGGATGCTGTTACAATTTGAGAAAGAAATACTGTTGGTTTGTCCCAAGACGACGCGCTATGCAGTCTGAGTTAACAGGGGGACGGGATCAAAGGGGAAGGGCCCAGCAGTCTCCCACACATTGTTCCTTGAGGTTTAGATGTCAGAGTCCTTCGTATAGTAGGTAATACTCACTGACAATGGTGAGAAGCAAGTGAGATCCAAAAAGGAGTGATGTACTATTTGAGTTTCAGAGCGAACAGGATGAAAGGGGTGGGCCCCCGCAGTCTCCCGCACATTATTCCTTGTGATTTAATGTCAGGCTGCTCTGCGGAGTAGGTTGAAGGTCACTGACAAAAGTATGGAGTGGGCAGGATCCAATGGTTGAACCCCAGCGGTCTCCCAGGCAAGGTTCAGCAAGGAGTTGTCGTCAGTGATTGATGGTTGAGATGTTTGCTAAGTGAAAGAAATCTCTGTCAGGAGCGAGGGGTGGTCAGGATCCAAGGGCAGGAACCCAGGCGGTCTCCCAAGTACCACCAGGCGCTGTTTCGTTGTTGTTCTGTCTGCCGGCGAGAAGTTATTCTTTTGATGATCTTGTTCGTAGAGGTAGCAGGGGAGAGAATAATGCCGTTGCTTTTAGCGGTTCGTTGTAAAGAGCAAAGCTGCGTTAAGATTGTGGCGAATGATACGCAGTCTCCCAAACACCGCCGGGCTCTGTTTCTTTAAGCTGTGTTGATCGATAAGACGGCAGGTGTTAAAGAAAGGCCACCACGGACTCTAGGGCATAGGAATAACTCTTAATGTATAAGTAAGAGTGAAGATGCAGTACAGCGTTTTCTGGGAGCGGGTACACGCTTGAGCGGTTTAAGGCTGTCAGCAATGGTGTCAGGACGAACTCTCACAGCGCAAGATGGGGTATGAGAAATAGGTACAAGCGTGTTGCACTAAGCTAGGAGAGTCTAGTTCATTTCGCTTACCTTAGATTGCAATGAAATTGTGAATAGAGGTCACGGGAATGGGTGCAATGATGAGGTTGCTTGAAGAGGTGCTCTTATATACGCCACCAGTCCTCATGGATTCTGTTTGAGTCTTATAAAGGAGAGCGCGGCCGCAGAGCCCGCAAAGCCCAAAGACCAAAAGACTCTGTGACCAACTCTGCGGCCTGCTCCGTGGCGTCTGCCTGTATTTGTAGGTGGTAGAGGGAGACAGCAACTGCAGGCAGGCAGTGGCAGTAGAAAGAGGACTAGCAATCCAGGAAGCAAAGAAAGCTCAGAGTCTCACACCAGAACCAAAAGACTCTGCAACCGACTCACTTCATTCTGTGACAGGGACAGTAAATATGTTTGTGTTCTACATGCCCTGCTCAGATAGCCGGCAAAAGCAAAGGCCACCCCCACCTTAGAGCATGTCAATAGGAAGGTGAGTGCTAGTCTAAAATGCCTCAGGCTGCTTTCTCACAAACTGCTAAGGAGCCAAACTTTCCTGATATATGAATAATTAGGGCACGAAAAGACAAAGGGCCTCATTACGAGTTTGGCGGTAACCCTTAAATGCGGTGGTAATGCTATTACCGCCGCATTTAAGGGTCTGCCAAATCACGGCCTTGGCGGGTTTCCCCCACCTCTGAGCTGGGGGCAAATCCACAGCAATTTTGGTGATTTTCGGCGCTAATACCGCCGGTGGAAATCCGCCGGCAGTAATAGCGCAAAAATTCCCCATTGGGCCCAATGGGGAATTGGAAATTCCCGAATGGGCCCAATGGGGAATGGGCACTAACCGTTCCGCCAAACCCGTGATCCAGCGCTAATAGCACTGGGGGTTTGGCGGTAGGGCTAAAAGCGCTGGCGGTAATAACACTGGCATTACCGCCCAACTCGTGATGAGGCCCAAAGTGCCACAATGTCTATTTTGCCCTGCAGAGGCAATGTCAGGTAGCTCCAGCAGTTAGGTTTTTCTTCCACCCTGCCATCACCGCCGACAGTGAGAAAGTATGACATTTTGCCATAGTTATTAAAATCCTAGGCTGTAGCTTTGTCACGAATGACAAATAACTGGCGGCACACATGAAAGTAGCTAGAGGCAGGTACAGTCTAAGTTGTGATCGGTTAGCCATAGCATCCTCCTTAATGTTCCTGAAACGGTGGTTGATTTTTAGCTTCAAAAGTGTGTTTGGGTGTCGTAGCTAGCAGCTTCAAATCATCAAAACGGGCTCCCAGACGCTAAGTAAGCAACATGGATCTGACAATGGCAAGCCAGACAATTCTACTCCAGGAGTAAAAGATAGCAAATTAGTGAGCACAACATCATCTGTGTAGCTCAGAACTGGCAGCCTCCCACTCCTGCACTTAGGAAAATCAGCACTTGTGGCTAACAGAGCGTCTTCAAGTGAATTGATGTATAGATTAAAAAGGAGGGGGGCAGCACACACTCCTTCTGTACTTCTTTAACCACCTTAATATCATCGCTCAGTTACCCTCCAGTCCCACAGCAGACTTGCACCCTCAAGTCTGTATGAAGGGTGTCGGACATAGATAAAGGAGGTCTTGGCCACCCATATCACCACAGGCAATTGCGGTCTGCGTGGTCAAATGCAGAACTCAGGCCACTGTCACGTGGTAGAGTAAGGAGTTAGACAAAGGGGTGGCATGTTTCAACAAGTTTTAATTTAAAAATAAAGAAAAGGCCTTACCTCTCCCTCCAACACACTACAGGCACAACAGAAACCTCAGATCAGGCTCAGAACTTTTTCTCATCATTCTAGTGGCACAAACAAACCCTGTATGGGGGCACCTCCTTCTCAGTCCAAGCACTCACCATCTAGAACTCCCTCCGTTTAACCATCCACTGCATAGAGGACCACCTCGAGTTCAGGAAGGCTCTCAAAACCTGGCTCTTTCCATCAGCACCCTCACACACTTAGCCTGCATCTTATCTCATCTCACCCCCTCATGGGAAAATCATACACACACGAGAAGCCTATTTGGTAGACTATAGCACCTCTTAACCAGGCCCATATCATATGCTCTGCTGGTCTAAATCCAGACCCTCATGCATTGCATCCCATGGAATGCAGATGATGTCCCACCTGAGGCTAGGACCACACAGCCACATACATCTGCGATGCACACTATTTGACTACACCTACCCTAAACAAACATCACCCTCTGCCTGAGTGCTACCTGCTATAGAATACAGCTGGGTCCCACACAAAATTCGGTCCATCAGTTCACATAGACTGACTTCCTCAGACTCTTCTGACACTTTGAGAATTTGATACAGCACCATCCTCTCGCTTGATAATATGGGCTGCTGTTAGGGACCTAGCCACTCCCTACCTACTTTTGTTTTGGCTAAGAATGCACACACACATTTCACCACTACTCTCATCACTTCTCAAACTCTGACTATGGTCTTCCAAAGGGTGTTCATCCTCACAGTGCTTCAAGGCCATACCAATGGCAGTAGGCACCATACAAAAACCATATAAAGTAACAAAAGTGGGCTTCAAAGCAGGGTAACAATTAAGAATAAATCATTAGATGTGAATAGAGTCAACAGACCATGTTTCTTGGAACATTAATATCTGATGGGATTTAATAAAATACTACCAATCAGAGCTAGAAATAATCCCTTTCAAACCAGTAATATTCCAAACCAAAAGCCTTAAGTTAGTGGCGTCCTCTGGCTTTCTTGCCTCTTCTAAGGATCTGTCAGTGTATCCACTATTTGGCCTACTGACACATACATCCAGTGAAGCCCCATTTGTTGAACTGTGGTCAGACCTACTGAAAACATGGAGAAAGGGGTCAATTTGCTAAGATGGTATATCCGACATACCAGAGAAAGAAGTAATTTGGTACACTAGTGAATCCACATCTTCTAAAGATGCTAGGTAAGCATTAACTATTTTGAGAACAATGAGCATTTGATATTGTACTTTTTGATCCCTAGTCCATCCCTAGTCCAAACAGAGTCACCTATATCCAGCCTATGTGTAATGTGCTGAGAGAGGGATGTGTCAGTTCCATTCATTCGGCAAACCTTCCCCCAATGAGGTCTATATAAAAAACCTGAAGACAGAAAAGCTGTATCCAAGCACACTGACACCATGGTGACCTGTCCATAATAATTCCTGAGCTAAGGAGGTGTGTTTAAATGTCAGAGCAACACAGTCCCCTCTAATGTTTTTCCTACTCAGACCCACCCATTTAGCCATAAACAGATATTTCCCCATGAGCATTATCACAACACATATGGTATACTCGGGGTAGGTTTCTTGTAACGAGAGGGTCTTTGAGTGATAGGTCACCTTGTTCATCAGGGAAATTGTGTCTTCAGTATTGAAGTCTTGTAACTTTGGGACATTTGTCAAAACCAGGACTAATAGTGATGCTTGTGGAGGCAGGTCCAGCCAAAAGTAAGAATGACCATCACGACTAGTTGTGAGGCTTTATTATCATTTCCACTTCCATCAACCAACCTGGCCGAGGGTTTAATTGCAGCCCCTCTGCCCTCAGCTTCGCCGTTATCTTTCTGCCCCTTCAAACTCGCTACTGAGACCATCAGATCAATCATATTAGTTGTGCAATTAGCTGTGGTGTTCATAGCTTTCAGAGTTTGGCTAATCTCTATTGGTGAAACTCCAACCGAATTTGGAGGTAATCCCCTTCTGTCTTGTAAAAGTTCCCCATTGTCATCCTTGGTCCACCTGCCTAACCTAATTGGCTCCCCTATACTGGTGTAGCCAGTTATAATTTGGTTTTAGACAGGGATGTTGAAATCCCTGCCGTGTTTCCCAACCATAATTGCCCCAAAACGATATCCACTTTGTTCTCTAACCTCAACAGAGCTTAATTTATGTTGAGGATTTGGCTTTCAATTAGTTCAAGTCTTTTACCACAGGTATACTCAGGGTAGGTTTCTTTTAGCGATAGGGTCTTTGAATGATCCTTAGCATGGTTTGGTTCCCCCTCCACAAGTTCTTTGTTCTTGCTTGAGATATTGTTAATTCTACCCCTTTTTGTTATCTCACCCCCACTTAATTTCCCCATCCTTCTCAGGTCAAAGCTTCCTGAAATGGGGATTAGCTCATCAAAGCTTCCTGAAATGGGGACTAGGTCATCATTGCAATCAACTTGAACCAGAATGTCTTCCTGATCTGGAGGGACCATGCCCAAACTATCCCTTCTGCCAACACATTTCTATTCTATTTTCCCCCCAAATCTCCGACAGCCATTTTTCAGAAAAGTTCTAAAGTGCCAATCCGACTCCCTAATTCACAGTGGCTTTCTTTGTTGTCTTCCCTTCCTCTATTTTTTTGCATGGGTTGGAGGGTGGGGCATCTAACATATTTTCTTCCCGTCCCCCCAATCCTCTCTTGTTGATTAGTTGCCTTAGGTTTGCCCATCCAAAATGGCTGCCTAAGTCCAAAACATAAGTTGGAATTTAGTTCAGCAAAGGCTCAAAAGCCTTAATCAGGCATATAAAGTTTTAATTAGTAAAATAACATAATAAGCAAGTTAGTTTATTTTTAGAAAACTAAAACAGCTCCTCGAGTCAATGGGGAGATACTGAGTAACGTGCCAAGTACTGAAAAGGTTTTACAAAAAATAGATAAACGACAGCCTAAAATACTCTTCAAATCAAGTACATACAAGTTTGGAATAGTTTGGGGTATGTGATAAGGTTTGACAATTAAAGCGGCTAACGGATAAGGACAGCCTTAGCCAGTGAGTGCTCTTAATACATACATAGGGTAATTCATGGAATAAATGTGCGCCAAAAACGGGGGCGCAAGAGTGAAAATCGCAGAGCATACACGCGAAACGAGCGCAATCGCCCATTTCCCTATTCATGGAACACATTGCACATGGCTTACCCTCGATCTGCACCGAATCCGCGCAGGTTCCACACGTCATTGCGACATCACGGAAGCCCTGCGCGAGACGCCCAGAGAAGGTGCACACCGTCCAGCACACACACCTGAAAAGGGAGCGTGCTGGAACACGTGGAATGGGGAACACGCGAAAATGTGGGTGTTGCAGGGGAAGTACCACTGCGAAATCCTCCACACAAGCGCTAACAAAACGTATTCCTAGAATCCAACAGGGCAAACCCTTGCGCGCCTAAAGAAGCACAAAGCCGGAACACATACGCCAGGCAAGAGCTGGCATAAGCGCAGTATAAAAGTGCATGCAAACAACAAACAAGCATACACAGCTATGATGAATGTACCATTTCTCGCAGCAGTGATCGTGGGACACCGCAGGAGGAGGATAGCCAGGCCCTGCATTTTTCTACCCAGGACCAGCCTTTTTGGGATGCCTGATGACCATGTCTATGGCAGGTATAGGTTTCCACCTCATATCACCCTGGACCTGGTCACTGAGTGGGAGAATATCCTCACATAACCCATGCCATTGGCACTATACAAAAACCATATACCGTAACAAAAGTGGGCTTCAAAGCAGGGTAACAATTAAGAATAAATCATTAGATGTGAATAGAGTCAACAGACCATGTTTCTTGGAACATTAATATCTGATGGGATTTAATAAAATACTACCAATCAGAGCTAGAAATATTCCAAACTAAAAGCCTTGGAAAAGGTGCTCAATGCCCTGCATTTTTTGGCCACTGGGTAATTTCAGCGGACAACTGCCATAGTTGGGGGTGTCTCACAGCCCACGCAGTCACACTGCCTACACCAGGTGTTGGCAATCATGACTGCACGCCCCTGGTCCGCAGGCCCATATACTTGCCCAGAACACCCGCAGAAAGGCAGGCTGTGGTCCAGGACTTTTACGGGGTGGCACACTTCCCCAAAGTGCTCGGTGCCATTGATTGCACACATGTGGCCCTACGTCCATCTAGGGCGACTGAGCACATCTATCACAACCGCAAGCACTGGCATTCCATCAACGTGCAGGTTGTATGCGATGCCAAGGGAATCATCACCTCTGTCTATGCAAACTATCCAGGGTCCACGGTCCACCCATGACAGTTTCATATTCAGAATGTCAGCCCTAAACCGGGACCTGGAAGCTGGGAGGCATGGCAACACATTGCTCATTGAGGAGTACAAATTCTTGTACACATGCATACATGTCACAGACAGACAAATAGACAAACCCAACTAATGACAACCATTGTCAACTCCCGAGGGGACAGTGCCTACACTCTGAGCACTTACATGATGACGCCAATATGGAACCCCATCACACCACTCCAGGTAAGATACAACGCAGCCCATATTGCAAACAGAGGCATAGTGGAGCACACATTCAGAGTGCTCAAGTCACGTTTCCGCTCCCTTGACCGCTCTGGTCGACAGCTACTATATGCACCCCCAGTAGTGTGCAGGATCATTGGGGCAGCATGTGTCCTGCACAACATAGCAACACGGTGCGGCGTACCGGTGGACATGGTGGTGCCCCAACATCCCCAACCACACGCACAGTCGCTGTGCATGGGAGGGTAAAGGGCACGTGGCGAGGAAGCCCGTACCCAGCTTGTGGCTACATTTTTCACCTAAAATCCCACCCGCAACATGAACACAAGCACATTTAAAATCCTGCAGAGTGCACACAGGCCTGGCACATTCCAGGTGACAATTGATGATGACAAATGGACAGTCAACTGTCACAACCTTACCACCCTGAGAATGTGTCCTTGGAAGTGCTACATTTTGTGCATCCCAAGCTAGTTAAACAAAAACAATCCTGTGTGACCAAAAGGCACACATGAAAGTTGCATAATCCACCTACCCCATGCAAAACAGCACATCCAAATCCTGGTATGTCACCTAAACCCTCCCAAATCCCATGTCACCCGCCCGACAAACCATGCCATGGCATGCAATGTGAAAACTCCAAAATAAATGCGCAACACATGACACAACTCTCACAAAGTACACCGTGACAAATGGAAACAGGCCAGAGACATTTCCCTCTGACACAGAATCTGACGAAATGACCGACCAAAAATGTCTGATCTATACTAAAAGGACGTAATTGCATGCCACCAAAGGTTCAAACACCCAAAGTTTGAACCTTTGGTGACATGTATTTCAGGTAATTAAAAAAAGAAAAATCAAAATGCGGGTGCTGCAGGGGTTCTCAAAGCAAACAACCCACTCATTACACTACACAGTATAGTGAGCGGGTGTTGCGGGGTGGACCCCCCTGTACCTGCCCAAAAAATAAAATAAAGGAGCCTGCGGCGCCCGATCATGGAAGTGAAAGTGAACTTGCGCTGCAGGGACACAGCATGTCTCAGAAGATAAGTAGGGTGTGCGTGGGGGTATGTTGGGGTGGTGCTGGGTGAGGGGGCGTGTTGTGTGTGTGTTGTGGGTGGTGGTGTGAGATTGTAGGGGTATTCAATGCATGTTTCCATGGGAAATGTACGAACCTTCAGTGTTGCGTACATTTCTCATTAGAACTTCTCTGCCGCAGACTTCTCAGCGACGCAAAAATCACTCCGATCCCCTGACATATCAAAAGCAAACCCAACACAGGATTAGCTATTCACCAGCATAAAAATCATGAATACAGGACACAACAGTGACAATGTCAGACAGTGACCAATCACTATAGCACAAGTGTCTCAATGTGACATTGCCACCACACGGCCACCTTCCATTTTGAGTGTGTCTATGACAGCTAAAGGGGGCATGGTACCGCGTACAGCATGAAGTGCATGAACAATGTAGACATGCAAGGCAATACATGAATAAGCAACATGAAAACATGCACATTTAACAAAATGCAAACCACAATGCAGGCCAACCATGCCCTGGAGAAACCATAATGAATCCCCACTATAGGTGTATACACAGGTTGGACTTCAGACTGGCCACAGATATGACAAAAGCCCAATGCCTCTGTGTAAGTTACTGTCACACAGTGCCATCCTTGCGAGCCCATGGAAAGGGGAAGCAGGAGTGGAATATGTTTCCGGACCCCAAGTCACAAACACCAACAAGAGAAAAGCCTGTATGGGCCCAGTCGGAACACACAGTGGATGTCTTCGGCTGCCACACAAAGCAACACACTGTTACATGAATGCACAATAGACAAAAAAAGGAACAAAAATAATAAAAATGGCCACGGTCGACCCTGGGGGTTTTGGGGGGGGAGCACCCAGGAGGGAGGAAGTGCAGGGTGTACCTCAACACCCACATGTGTTGATGTTGAGATTTAAAAAAATCCTCCATGGGCCCATGGTCTGCACGGCTAGGCCATAGTGAGAGATCAGGCTTTGCTGTTGTCACCCTCTTGTTGAATAGCAGGAAGCAAGCATGGTAAGGGTGCCTGCCCACGCATAGGCCCGGCATGCCCCTCCATGTCTGGTAAGCCTGGTCCTGCAGGAAGATGGCACAGATATCCCCATGCAGCACCTCACGTGTAGCACGCAGTTCCTCCTGAAAGGTCTCATGTGTAGCACAGAGTTCTGCCTGCAAGGCCACACGTGACAGATGGACCCCCTCACGGCTTGCATGGAGTTCAGCCAAGATGGTGTGTTCCAGCTGCTCCATCCGCTGTTCCTCCCGTGTACCCTGGCTCATCAAAAGTGTAGCCCGAGTACCTCTGAGGGAGATGTTCTCTTCCCTCAGGGCTTCCAGGACCCAGCGCCACAACTGCCTCGGTGCCAAGGGCCATGACCTGCACAGTCCTGGCTGGCTGATGCGCAGCCGGGGTGGTCTCAGCTGCATCTGACCCTGCAGCTGCCACAACCTAGCTGCTTAGGGCAGCAGATGTCACTACTGCCCCAGATACACGTGGCTTGGCCACAGCAACCTTAGCCACATGTGCCTTGGCCTTCTCGACACAGAAATGTGCCTGGTAGTCTTCCTGTGCCTGTGCTAATACAGCCCGCGGTGGCTGACCCCGAGCCTGGGTGGGCCACAGCTGCACCTGCAGCTTTCACAACCTGGGGGCTTGTGACAGCAGATGACACTGCCTGTCTGGTCAGACAGGCGCTGGGGATGTCTGCATCATCTGCATCAACCTGACCCACTGGGGGGGCATAGCTGTCCCAGCATGTGCCTGGACATCCTGCCCTCATGGACCAACCTGCCCACTTCCCCCACCGGAGCCACATTGGCCTCCCTGGACTCCCTGGCCACCCTGCCTCGTGCCCCACCACGGCCACCTCTGGGAGGTCGTCCAGCTTTGCCACCCTTACCACTTGGTGGCCTCCCAACCATGGCACTGATGGACTAGTGCGAATGGGAGGTGCACACAACAATTGTCCTGGGCAGTTGGGGTGAAGTGGGCAGGGTACGTGATGCTAAACGTACCCCTGTGCTCCTGCGAGGCTGTCTGTGACCCCTGGGGAAAAATGACAGGTCACGCAACGCTCAGGCACCCCAAAAAAAAAAATAACGTGCACGTGACCCTTCAGTAGCCCACGTGCGTGGAATAAACATCCCGCCGTACGCTGTGGTATCCAGGAACACAAAAAATGCATACGCTTGGAACACACAGGCTACTCTGACCTCGAAAATGGGGTAACCGATACACAGGCACAACCACAGTGGCAAAAAAGTGTGTGCGACTCACCGTCTGCCTTAAATGAAAAAGAAAAACACACGCGCGTGTGCGCCTAGGCAACTCCCCTGCCAATACAAGAAGTACGAACTGTAACCGGAGTGAAGATATCGCGTATGAACCCAAAGAAGAAGAATCACACGCTTCGGTCCCCACAAAAAGCAAGTGCAGCAAACTGGTGTCCTATGCGGACCATTTACCTGTACCGAAGGCAACGCCCGCGCGCATAACATCACTTACGTGTTTATGCGCTAAGGGCCTTTCCTCAAATTTAATGCGCTGTCTTTGCACGTGCGGAGTCATTTTGCATCAAGCTGGCCATGTGACAACACACGGAAGACACAAGGCCATTTACCTGTCCGCCAACAACCCGAGCTGCTTCCTACGAGCCATCTGCTGCTGCCAGCCCACTCAGTGTGCCTGCTGACTACGTGCCCTGCAATTTGGTGAGTGCACAGAGGCCATTGCTAGGGATCCTATTGCTGAGGCCACCTCTGCTGACACAGAAGACTCCTGACTGCTGTACCAACGCTCCACAGCCCAGCCCCAGGACCTAGTTGCCCACCCACACCTGCCTTGGGGGTTGCCATGTCAGACCAAGCAACATCTGGGGTGAGTGGCAACCCCCCGGCAGAGAGGCAGAGGGCTGCCAGGTTCAGTCCCACTGAAGTTGGCATCCTGGTGGAGCAAGTCCTAGGGCATTATAATGCCCTCTTCTCAACATCGTGCCTCGACAAGGAAGGACGGAGTAGGATCTGGGCGGAAATCATGGGTGCCATCAACACGCAGTGGGTGGCTCCCCACGACTACGACAGCATCCGGAAGCGCTGGGAGGACTTCAGGTCCAGGACCCCTAACAAGGCCGGGGCCAGTTGAGCAACAACGAGATGAGGGTCCTGGAGCATATACGCCCAGTACTGCACACCCAGGTCCTAGAGTAGCAGCCCCGTCCGGAGTCGAGTGGTAAGTGTCCATGCGTTCTTGTCCAGTGTAGTGCATATTGAGGTGTGGCTGGAGTGTGCACTTTGGCCTTACGTCTGGCATGCCACATGTATGGATGTCTGTGTGCATGTCCATGACCGTGCTGCATGTGAGTCCAGTCAAGCGTGTTCCACATCAATGGTGTCTGTGTTGCAATGCATGACGTGCACCAGCATGTGACAATGCACACATGTTTTCATGCCTGTGTCTGGACATGGCCATGCGAGGGGTGTGAGACATGGATGCTTATGTCACCTTCATGGATATGACACATGAGCATCACAATGTGTGATTGACTGATGTGGCCTAGTTGTTCACGAGTGCACTGTGACGGGATGTCTACATGGCCTGATGCATGACTGTCCGGTGATGTGTGTGCATGTGATGTGCATGTACCATGATGTATTTGAGGTTCAGCCCATCTTCTGATGTTCCCGCAGTGCCTTGGAGATGGATGCAAATGTCTATTGCACGTGACATGCTTGTTTGTGCATGTGTGTTGCTTGCACTGACCCGTGTGTTGTGGAGGGTGATTTTGGTAATGAGGTTTGACAGTGCCACTCATGTGTATTTGCTTTGTGTCTAGCAAACATTTGTTCGGTGCACTGATACTTTTGTTCAATGTTTCCCTATCTACAGTGGCAATGGAGGAAGGGGGCAGAGATGGCGCTGAGAAGCAACGTGGCGGGGATGCCTCCACCAGGTGATGACACAAGGCCCAGTCCTCCTCCCAGGTTACAACATCTTCCTGGAGTGAGGAGACTGGCACTGCATCCGCAAGAACGGCCGCAGCTGCTGAGGGGAGGCCCAAGAAGGCGAAGTTGGACATGGGCTCCTCGGCAGCAGGTGGGACGGGTGAGCCCCCACAGGGGCAATCCAATGCGGAAGACGGCTCAGAGCCATCCAGGTTGGTGGTGGACGAGGAGGAGGAGGAGGCCGCATCAGAACAGCACATGGGACCTGGAGGGGGTGATGCCACAGGTGCAATTGTTGCAGTCCAGGGGCAGGGGCAGCGCAGGTCAATGCAGAGGGGCCTGTGCCTAATCCTGTCCCTGATCCTGCAACTGCATCAGTGTGCACCTGCAGGCATGCCTCAGTCCAGGCCAGTCTGCAGGTAGAGGATGAGTCCGCGTCAACTGACCTTCCTCTACCTGCGGACCAGGCAATCCGTGACAGGGTTGAGCCCGTGCTAGTCGGTGTCATGATGCACACAACCGGCATTCGCAATTACGTGCGTGGTTCCTGGCGGGACCATACACAACATCACAAAAAGGTCTGTGCCATCCTGAACCAGCTAGCACATCTCATTGTTGTGGGTTTGATACATGTGCTGGGCCCTGCTGTGACCCCCTCCTCCTCTTTCTCCACTATGTGCCAGTCGTCCTCCACCTGTCCCAGCCGCCAGGGCCAGTCTGGTGGAGATCACATCCCTGCCACAATCAGGAGTCAGAGGTTCAGCAGAGGTGGTCACCCCAGCAACAGGACCACTCGCAATGGAGGTTGTGCAGGCACCTTCGAGCATGGCACGTGCACGACTGCCCTGGGGGGTGTCATCATCTCAGAGGCAGCCCTGGTGGCGCAGGCACATGGCTTCAAGGCAGCAGCAGGCTTGACGTAGGAGGTGTCAGGAATCAGGGCCAACAACATCACTGGGGCAGGCATCGGCTGATGGGCAGGAGGACCCAGGAACAAGTGTGTCTTCTGTGTGGCAGCGGATGGGCCAGCGAATAGATACAGAGCAGCAGCGGGCACAGGGGGCACGACTCACCATGGCCAGGGCAGAGAATTCCATGTGTCAGGCAGAGAAGCGGGTGAAGTTTCTCGAGGAGACTCGCAGGGAGTTTGAGACGAACATGACGGAGTCCCTGTGAGCCCTCGAGGATAGAGTCCCGCCTCCGGGATATTGACACAGAGTTTGATGATGCCCTGGCCAAGACTCTTGGTAACATCAGTGTAAATAGTTGGACTTCGTTGCATTTCTTTTTCTTTGTTTTCACCATGGGGTAATGTTTTTTTTTTAATTACATTTGGAACAGGAGGACTGACTTTGGACATGGTCCACTTTCTGGATTTTCTGTTTTCTAAATTTTCTGATTGCTTTTTGATTTGCATTTCATTTTCATTTACATTCATTTCATTTTCATGTTTATTTTTCATTTGTTGTGTTTTTCAATTTTTAATACATTTTCATGAATTCAAATCTGAGTGGTGTCTGCTCTCAATGGTTTGGTGTATGTGTCACTCGTCATTGGCTCTGTCATATGTCACTGCTGTGGAGCAATGTTGGTCATGTCTTTAGATGCATGCATGTGTGCATTTGTGATTCCCATGCCATGGGGCATGTACTGGCAGTAGGAGCAATGGATGGGTGTGGAGTTGCACTGTGGGGGGAAGCAGCGTGTTGTGGCATTTTGGTGGACATTTGCTACATGAGTGCATGTTGGGACAATGTGTTTGGTGGGGGGACATGGGTCGGGTCCTGCCTGCAGGTTGCTGTCACTGGTGGGGGTGAGGGGACATGAGTCGGGGCCTGCCTGCAGGTTGCCGTCACTGGTGGGGGTGGGGAGGACATGAGTCGGGGTGGGGGTCGGGGGACATGAGTCGGGGGCTGCCTGCAGGTTACCGTCACTGGTGGGGGTGGGGGGAAATGAGTCGGGTCCTGCCTGCAGGATTCTGACACCGGTAGCAGTGGGGGGACATGAGTCGGGGCCTGCCTGCCTGCAGGTTGCCGTCACTGGTGCGAGGACATGAGTCTGGGCCTGCCTGCAGTGTATGTTGCCATGTGGGCTGCCTGCCGGAATGGTCACGGGTGATGGGGGATCCCTTCTGGTGTGGGCTGCCTGCGGGGCATGGTCACGGGTGTTGGGGAGTGCCCTGTGGTGTGAGCTGCCTGCGGGGAATGGTCACGGGTGTTGGGGTGTCCCCTGTGGTGTGGGCTGCCTGCTGGATATGGTCACAGGTGTTGGGGCGTCCCCTGTGGGGTGGGCTGCCTGCGGGATATGGACATGGGTGATGGGCTGTCTGCAGGGTATGGTCATGGGTGATGGGCTGCCTGCAGGGCATGTTCATGGGTGTTGGGGGGTCCCCTGTGGTGTGGGCTGCCTGTGGGGCATGGTCACGGGTGTTGGGGGGTCCCCTGTGGTGTGGGCTGCCTGCAGGGCATGGTCACTGGTGTTGGGGGTCCCCTGTGGTGTGGGCTGCCTGCAGGGTATGGTCTCGGGTGTTGGGGTGCCCTGTGGTGTGGGCTGCCTTCGGGGCATGGTCACGGGTGTTGGGGGGTCCCTGTGGTGTGGGCTGCCTGTGGGGTATGGACATGGGTGATGGGCTGCCTGCGGGGTATGGTCATGGGTGATGAGCTGCCTGCAGGGCATGCTCGTGGGTGTTGGGGGATCCCCTGTGGTGTGGGCTGCCTGCGAGGTATGGGCATGGGTGATGGGATGTCTGCAGGGCATGTTCATTGGTGTTGGGGGGTCCCCCGTGGTGTGGGCTACCTGCGGGGTATGGTTTCTGGTGATGGGCTGCCTGCAGGACACGTTAATGGGTGTTGGGGGGTCTCCTGTGGTGTGGGCTGCCTGTGGGGCATGGTCACGGGTGTTGGGGGTCCCCTGTGGTGTGTGCTGCCTGCGGGGTATGGACATGGGTGATGGGCTGCCTGCGGGGTATGTTCATGGGTGATGGGCTGCCTGCAGGGCATGGTCACAGGTGTTGGGGGGTGCCCTGTGGTGTGTGCTGCCTGCGGGACATGTTCACAGGTGTTGAGGGGTACCCTGTGGTGTGGGCTGCCAGCGGGGCATGGTCACGGGTAGAAGCATGGAAGATACAGTGGGTCCAAAACAGCATCGAAATCTGACGACAATGTGGCTGATTCAGTCGGTGAAAAAAGCACATATAGAATATTTATTGTCGGGTGATATAGTGTAAAAATGGTTCCATGTCTAAATGCCACCAGTTCAAGGCTGCATAACAAAAAGGCTGGATTTGTTAGATTGATTTGGTGCAGTCTTCAAGGGGTGGAAAAGTGCCCATTTTGGGGCGGTTTAACCGCACGCTCAACCCCATGTCCCCACCCACCATCCATCCCCTCCTGCATTTGCACGATTTACTTTTAATCATGGAGTTTCAACCACCGAAACCTCCTTTACCGCCCCACCCCTCACATCACATACACACACCTGCATACATGCATACACATACAAACACATACCTTCCTCTCCACGCTGGCATGTTATCACTTCTGGGGAGCTTCGAGATCGGCCTGTCAGCCACTGCAGGCGCTCGCATTGGACTCGACATTTGAGCTCCCTGGCCTTCCATTCACGGTCTTCTCTACCCATCATCTTTAGATCATGTGTAATAGACTATGAACATTAAACATATATATACATTTATTTTGTATTGCATTCAAGTTAAAAGCACTGTCAAATAAGAACTAGCAATCGTATACCATTTAAGCTGTAGTTTATAAGAAAATAACAGTGTAGAGGAGGACCCATTTGCTTCTACCGAAAGTCCCACCCCTATTTTGCCTATATGTTGGAAGCCAGAAATTGCGACATGCACAATGCCAATAATGGTCCCTATACCACGAAGAATCCTCGAAACAAGATATCTATTGAGAAAGCCCTATATGATGTACCAGTGGAGAAATGAAAGTCTCTTAAAGGAGGTTCCGGAAGAAGTGTGAAGACGAATGAAAGAGAAGACTGGTGACGTCACATGAAGCAGAAATGACGCACCCAGAAGAGATGTCAATAAAGAAGGTGAACAGACCTCATAGAATCTGATGGCGATGTGAAGAATTGAGCAACATTTCATGTGCCGAATGAAGATTGCACGTGTGGAGAGCACTGAAGAAAATGCAAGCCGTTTTATAATTGTACAGATGCTGAAACGCAAATAGACTAAGTAATCATGAATAAAGAGGTCTGGGAAATCCTCTACCAGTACGAACATGGCCTACTGTCCTGTTCTTGGGTGGAAGGCCCCCAGGAGGGTCTCAACCATGTTTTAGCTCACTATGCTTTCCACAGAGGAGAAATGTCCATACACATATCACTCTTTGTCCCACCCATAGGTAGTCCAGCACCAGTAATCATGAAGGCTGGCTATACGTAGTGAATAGACTGCAGGCGGTGCCACCAATATATATATATATATATTTATAGAATCTGGATGTTCCACGTCGTGTTTTAGCAAAAAAAGATCCCATGAACAGAGGGGCTGAAAATGTGGCGCAGTAGAAGAAAACAGCTGACGATGAGGGAAGATTTGAGAAAGCTTGCCTTGCCCGGTGTCAAGGGTTGGGGCTGCCAAGAAACTGGTTATCTATTTGAGGAGATACAATGAACGTGAGAAGTGAGGCAAGCTCCTGTTGAGGTGTAATGGATAAACACTAGAAACACCAGCTTTTATTAATTTAATAGTTTTAAATACGAAAGAAAGAGCTCAAACACAATCTCCTGTCACATGGTCTAGATGAAAATAGACTTTGGGCAGCCACACAGAGACTTGAAGATAAGGCCATGCTCACACTCCCTTCTATTCGCAGGCGCAGTGATACTTTGCAAGGCCGAGACCAAAGACAATTGGAATGGCAGACAGCAGGAGTGATGATGGATGATGGCCAATTGGGTGAGGAGGCTTGGTCAAGGCCAACCCACCAGCACCTGGGGTACCAGCTTGCATGCTGCTAGTGAGTAGAATATTCCAGCAGGGTACAAGCGTGCCAACCAATCATAGAGAGCCACATAACAAAGAGCCCTATAGTTTGAGACCCAATGAAACATTGTGTATTTTATGACACTGAGGATAACTTGCACTAGGGGTGGGCATAGCTGTCCACCTGACCATAGAGACCCAATCACAATCCTATTCCACTTAGAAAGTTTACCTAAACGTTCCCCTAAACCAACCACAATTTAACTTAGGTTTTTGTATTTTGCCACCTAGTATGACGTCAATGATGATGAGTATTTACTCTATAACTGTGTTTTTTCATGCAAATCATTGAGAGACTTCAGCGAACGTCCGTTGATGTCCGTTGTACTCCATGTTTTAAATAACTGTTAATAAAACAGCTAAAGATCTGCCAACTTCCTGAGTCAGTCTTATTATTGCTGTAAGAGTAAAATCTGCATCCCCATCCACCCCATATAGCGCTACCTCGCTTAAAGTGCCTATGGGTTCAACAGTAAAGAGGTAGGACAGTGATTCTACTTCACTCTAGGACATACACTACAGGAACCTAACCCATCATGTGAGTACTAGTCAATCAGTCCTAAAATGGTGGGCAGAGAAAGGGGCTAGAACATTTTAGGACAAACGGACCAAAACAAAAGAGAGTGACCTCAGAGTTACAGTACTGGACCTGAATAGATCCCAAGTGACCGAAAGAAAGAAGTATAGACAATTTAACAACTTTTGATTATTGTAAGGCTATTACTTTATGTACTAAAGAGTGAAGTTTTGTGACTTTATTATAGTTAAACCTATAAAACATAACTGATGCTTTCTAAAATTCCAAACTTGCTGGTGCAATCTCGAGGGCCCTATGACGGAAGTACCTTAGTAAGTCACGTCAATGAAGTTTAAAGAGTTTTCAAAAATCATTTCTCCTTTTACCAACAGGTGATTCTTAAGGAGACATAATTAGAGGAGACACCAGAAAGGCCCCACTAAAAGATCCAGCCCTGGGGTTAAGAGCCAACAAGCCAAGCAGGCTGGTTTAAAAGGGAGCACATAGCCCACTCTAGACGATGGGCCTCATTACGAGATTCGTCGTAATGGAAAAACAATGCCGGTAAGGGAATACCGGCACCGCATACCGCTCCGGCCTATTACGAGTTGACAACTCGGTATCAGCGCCACCGCTCAGACCGTGCACCACTGTATCAGCATGCGTGTGGGCACGTGGCCCTTCTTGGCCACCAATACCGGGATGCCGCTAATAGGAGGACATCACAAGTCACGCGGGCATGCATCTACCGGCATCCTGAGGGCGCTAATAAGGGATACCACGATGACGGCATCACCGGCATCGCGAATCACCCGCTAATAGCAATGTGATGTGTTCCCAACTGCCACAGGTGCACACAATCAGCAGAGGTGGAGGCAATGAAGTCTGGCCCAGCACAAAAGGAGCACACCCACACACCATAGCCCTTCCCACACCAAAATGATCCCACTTGCAGTTGCGATATTGGGGCTGGAGGACATGCTTGCATTGCTACGCCATGAGCAATAACTCCAACAGGCACTACAGAGGAGACGCTGGAGGAGAATAAGGGTGAGACAGGCCCAGCAAGTCCCACCAGTGCAGGCAGTGGTACCACGCAGGCAGCTTCCAATCCCTCACATCAGAGCCAGTCCATACAAACTGACCCCTGAGCAGATCCACACCCTGTACCCCCTGGACCGGGACACCATCACCACCATTGTGGACATGATACACAATGACATTGTCAGCCTGATTGAAATCCGCACCGCCATCCCCCCTCTACTGAAGGTAGTGTCTGTGCTCCACTTCCTGGCCACAGGAACCTACCAGCCCACAGTGGGGCAGATGCATGGCATATCACAAAATAAAATTTCATGCATGCTGAACCAAGTGCTGGATGCCCTCCTGAAGCAATCAAGTGACTGCATATCCCTACCACGAACTGCCCAGGAGATCTTTGACACTAAAATTGGCTTCCATGCACTGGCAGGCATGCCAAATTGTATCAGTGCCCTCGACTGCGCCCAGGTGGAATTGGTGGTCCCACCCAATCGTAAGCTATACCACTCCGTCAATGTGCAGATGGTATGTTACTCCAGCAAGTTCATCACACATTGTTGTGCCCGATATCCCGGATCAACTCATGATTCAATGGTCCTCCGGAACTCCACGATACCACGCTACATGGCGCGACATGCTGAATGACGTGCCTGGCTGCTTGGTAAGTTGCATGACAGGCACATGGCAGTGTAATGGGGGGGAGATGCACACACCACCCGGGTGAGATTGAGGGGGTGACTGGACAATGCACATACTACAATACACTCTGCCCCAAAGCATCCCAAACTGAACATGACACCTAAACCTCATATAAATGATGGAAGCTGCACACCAATGTCAATATGCCAGACTTGCAACCTGCCCACATCACTGAACACCTCCACTGCACATCGGCAGACCGTACCCTCTGTAACACAATGCAGCAACATGCTGTGAGTATGCACAATGTACATGACCACAGTAAAACACAACACAGGACATGCATCCATGAGTGCGCACAAATCAATCCCACCAAGGGAATACACTGAATGTCACTGGCCCATCACCACAGAAGCGCTGCATGTCACCATGGGAATATTAAGTGATGAATGACAAATCATGATGACACTTGTGCCAATGCTGCTAGTGAAAATACATACGATTCACTCCACATCACATAGATGATAGCAAATACAGCGGTAGCCATCCTCAGTGCATGAACACCAGCAAGGAAGTGGACACCCTGCATCATCTGGACGATGCAACCCACACCTGTAGACCATGAAACAGCACACATTGTGGCAAATTAAAATGTGTGCATACATCCAGGCACATGTGCATGTGAACAACAAATATCTGCAGGCATGAGAGTGATAAGTACAGGTGTCATGGTAGGAATTGACTCACACATACCTTATTTTGCTCCCATGCAGGTGATGCTGGCTATCCCTTGAAGCCATGGCTCCTCACCCCTGTCCAGACCCGCAGAAAGGCACAAAGAGGACTACAATCAGGCCCATACCCGTACCCGTGTGGTGATCGAGCAGACATTTGGCCTGTTGAAGACGTGGTTTTGCTGCCTCAGCAGGTCGGGCGGGTCACTCCTGTACGAGCATGAGAAGGTGGCCAAGATCATCATGGCATGTGCCATGCTGCACAACATGTGCATCCTACGGAACATGCCTCTGCCCCCTGACATTGAACAGCAACCACTAGGTGAGGATGAAGGTGATGATGAAGAAGAAGGGGTTGCACATCAGCCAGTTGGTGATGCACAGGAGGGACGTGCTGTGTGCCAGTCTATGATAGGTGAATATTTCTAAGACACATGGATGCAGAGGGTGCCATGGATGTGGGACTCTGGGCACTGGGTGTGGGGGCACACAGACACTGTGCACTGTAAACCAATAAAGCACACATACACAATAAGCAATGTCCAGTCATGTGCTTTTTATTGTACACAACGGGTGTATTGAACAGGTAATATCAACAAAGTGCTTTAACCCTCCACCTAACACACACCCTATCCCCCTACCCCCTCCTCCCACAACTCCCCCACACTCCATCCTCCTCCCCCTCCCCCCAAAACTCCCCCACACACCCCCTCTCCCCACAACTCCCCCACACATGGTGTGCAATGGTATGCAACATGAGTATACATTAGTCCGCCCCTGCTACTTGTGTCCTCTGTCGGCCTCTGGGGGCGGCATATCAAAGCGCCGCGTGGAGCGCGAAGACCTGCGCAGGGGGCTCATCTGGGCGGAGCTGGCTGATGACCTCGTACCCGCATGCTCCACTGTCAGGGCAGGACGCTGAGCCTCCAAGGCATCGGCAATCCTGGCCAGGACCGGCCTCACTGCTGACAGCTCCTCACAGATCCGCATGGTGCTTGACTCAATGGACCCTTGCATGGCTGCAGTGTTCTCACTGGCCTCCTGCCTTGTCATGGCAGAATCTGAAACGTACTGTTTCACGAGCCCTGTCAGCTCCCGCTGCCGCCCCTCCATTTGTGCCATGCACCACTCTTTGTCCCAGACCCCTGTTGAGGTGACATCTGCCGAGGGGCCCAATGCAGGTGGGTCCTCTGTGGAGCTCCAGGCCTCTCAGGTTGTCATCCTCGGGGACAGATACCTCAGCCTGGCACTGTCCTTCATTGCCACTCTGTTGGTATTGCAGCGGTTCTTTGCTGCCCCTGTGCCTTGCCATCCTGTGTCAGCTTTGCCTTCGGTGGCTGTTGTTGCTTGCCTGGGCCCTTAGATGTGGAAGGCCTGTTGCTGTCTTCCCTGCCCCTGGCCTTGTTTGATGGAGTCGTGGCCTGTGTAGCTGTGTCATCAGCATCGCTGTCGGAATCTGAGCCTGTGCGGGACCGAGAGAGGGGGGACCATCAGTGATGGTTGTACATGCATCATACATACATTGGTATTAGTGCAGTTGTACACATTTGATGATTTGCTGTCTTGGAGTTGTGACATACAGGTTACTTGCTATATGGGGGGTTATTCAGGCATACATCTGGTTCACGCATGTGTAAGGTGGTGTATGCTGTGTGACATGCCTTTGTGTTGTGGACTGCGTGCAGTGTGACACATTGCGTTTTGCTGTTTGTGGGGTGTGTCTCAGGTATGGCATTGGCATGCTGCATGCATGTAGATGTGACGGTGCTGGGGACAGCATCTAGGCAGAGATGCGTCCATGTGTGTGTGATGGCCCATGCATTGGTTCGTGACACTGTCATATTTGTGGCCCATCATCATGCTTTACATTCCAGTGGTTTGTGTGGACACTCACATCCATCTGCTGATGACGGCACTCCACGCTCCATGTCTCCCACTCCCGCAATGGCCTCCATACCAATCGTGCTGGCACATGTTTCCTCCCGTCGGGAGAGCTTTATGGGGGAGTTGGACCCGCCGCCTGTAGCAAGACCCTGGCTCCGATTTGCCGATAAGATATTGCGCACATGGAGGTGCAGTTCATCCCACCTTTTTTAAAAAAAATCCTTGACGGTGCGGGGTTGGTGCTGACCGCACTGACCTTTTGGGCCACTTCCTCCCATATTTTTTTTTTTTTTAGCTGGGCAGCTCACCTGAGGTCTGATGCAAAGACCACGTCTCCATTCTGGGCCAGAGTGTCTGCCATCATGTTTAACTCGTCCTCCGAGAACCACTCCTTTCGCTGCGGGATGCTCCTTTTTTAATGGCCTTTGGCATTGTGCTGGAGGTGTAGCTGGAGATGTAGCTGGTGGTGTGTGGATCCAGGTCCTGTGTCTCGAGGTTTGCAATGGATTGCGTTTTTCAAGATGGCCGCCATTGCTTTTTCCGTTCCAGCGCAATGACGTTACTTCTGGTTTCGGTATTGCGGGGCCTGCTATTGCCGGACCCATTATTGCCGGTGCCCGTTATTTACGGGTGGACGAAGGCAGAGTAGGTGTCAGCGCTTTGCATGATGCTGCTAATGGGGGTTTTAGGGTCATTTACGGCATGCCGGGACAGACGATACCGGCATGCCGCTACGCACGTGCACGCATTCTCGTAATCGGCCGCTGTTAGCAGCATCAGTGCTACCCGTACGTAGTATTGCCTCCATGCTGGTAAGGTTTGCTTTTTACCGCGATTCTCGTAATGAGGCCCAATGAAATTAAAAGTAGACATGGGACTAAATTAAAAAAGCAGTGAAGGATAATAGCTCAGTATTCTGCTAAGTACAGACTCCCGGACCCACGGACCCCTTTAGATGAAACCAAATATAGGTTCGGGATCCCAGGTCCAAGTATGAACAACAAAGGAGCCCGGGCCAACCAACATGGCAACACCAGGGTCCTTAGAAGCAGTTCTTCTTCAGTAGCAGCCTTCCAGGAGTACAGGTAAAAGATCTGAGGAATGCAAAGGGCCCCACTGATAATCCATTCAGTTAGAGGACAGCCAATGACAGGCCTACAATCACAAAGGTTTAGGTGATCAGCAAATCAGACAGGCCAATACACTCTCACAAACGCTGGGAGACCCATTTGTAATTTTTTAAGGACATGAAATGAGTAGGTAAAAAAAGAGCTAAAATTGCAATACAAAGAGCATTTCTACAAAAAAATAAGGGACTGATTTACAAAAATGTTTTCAATGGGACTTTCCCATATTACATTTGTTTTGTAAATCAGGCCCTAAGTGAGAAAAACACATTTTAATATGAATACTTCTCACTAACGTTCCACTGAAATGAATTACACAGATATACCATGAGAAATGAAAACATAAATACTAAGTGGAACCTGTATGGCTCAACAAAGTACAAGTACAATTGTTATTATTGCTGTGGTCTGCTATTTAGGATTTAATGCAGAAAAAGCGTTTCGAGAAATGCTAATTTTCTATTTGCAGTATGACTGAATGTGCCTCGATTGGCTTGCAATTGTATACAGTTGGAACAGACGGCCTCCACTATAAAACTAACTACATTGGTGCGCATTTTCACATGTGTACATATGGAGCCATTGGAACATTGATTAATAAAAAAGGTAACTGCCTCCCTCTCCATTATGCGGAAAAGACCCCCCCTCCCAAACAAGCATGACAAAGCCAATAATCTGGTTTACTTATAAATCAGTGTTTGTTTATGATGGATAAAGGATTTCATTGTCTATAAAGATGTGTTTAAGTGCATGTGTGTATCTGCGGGTATGTTATTTTATGTTATGATAACTTAATTTCGAAAGCAAAATGCATAGATTAATTTCGAAAGCAAAATGCATAGAACGATGGATGGGTGTGATTGGAAGGATGAGTTTGTTTGTTTGTTTGTTTGTTTGTTTATTTGATATAGCGCAAAACCAAACCCGAAGGTAGAAGGGCGCAGGTATTACAAGAATACTTGAGAACTTGGTTACAAGGTGATACATAAATAAAAACAGTTGAGACGTATATTTACAAATGTAGGTAAGGTGAAAACATTAAGGCAAGATGAGATAAGCATGAGGCAAGCGGGTGAGCATAGATGGCATAGTCAGGAGGGCAGGTTGTTCAGTCGGGTTATGTGTCGTTAGTAAGTAGCCAGATGAGGGCCTGGCGTCTGAAGCTTGGGTAGGGTTGGTCAGTTCTGAGATTGGCGGGGAGTCTGTTCCAGGTTTGGGCTGCTATGACCGGAAAGCTGGAGCCGCCGGCAGTACTTTTTTTGTATCTGGGCACCATTAAGGTGTCTACGCTGGCCCTTCTAGTGGGACGGTTAGACGATCTCTTGGTAATTCTTTCCGTCAGGTAAGGAGGAGCTATTTTTTTGAGGCATTTGGATGTGAGGGAGAGGGTTTTTAGGGTAATCCTGTCCTTAATCTTTAACCAGTGGATGTTTCTTCTGGTGGCGGATATATGATTTCTGGATGGGATGTTTAAGGCTGCTCTTAAAGCGTTATTTTGGAGACTTTGTAGTTTATCGAGAATGTTTGATCCTGCATACAGAGCGTTGCAAAAGTCCAATCTTGATATGATTAGTGCATTAGCCAGTGTGATGCAGCTGGTCTCGGATAGGAAAGGTCTGCATGCTCGGATTAATTTACAGGTATACGCTGTGGAGGATGCTAGGGTATTGATTTGCTTCTTGAAAGTGAGTGCTGAGTCAAGATACACCCCTAGGGTTTTGACTGCCGGCATCACTTTAATGACATTGTGTCGATGTTAAAAGAGGTATAGTTGGGGTCAAGTTCTTTAATCGCTGTCTCTGTGCCAAGGATTAGCAGCTCCATTTTGTCGGCATTCAGGCAGAGGCCATGGGATGCCATCCATGCCTGAATGAGGAGATATATCTTGTTTACCAAGGCCGAATCTTCGGCATAGTTGCCCGAAAGGGGGATGAGGATCTGAGTGTCCTCAGCATAATTTGTGTAGATAACACCCAGTCTGTCCAACTTGTCGAATAAGGGCTTGGTAAAGATGTTGTACATCGTAGGAGATACACAGGATCCTTGGGGGACGCCGCAGGAGACTTGTATGGGATCGGCGCCTGCTAGGGGGGAGAAGACTCTCATTGTACGGTTGGCAAGGAAGGATTGCACCAGGATATGGCGTCACTTGAGAAATGGGCGGCTGAGCTGAGGTGATTGCATAAAACAGCATGATCTACCAAATCAAAGGCCGCCGATAGGTCAAGGAGGAGTAGCATAGCTGATTTTCCATTGTCCTTAAGCTCGTCAATTTTGGTCTTGAGGTCTATCAGGGCTGTTTCGGTGCCCTGAAGGGGGCGGAAGCCCAATTGGCGTGAGCCTAATAGATGGTTGGTTTCCAGGTAGTCCTGTATTTGCAAGTAGGCTACTCTGTCTATGATTTTTAATAGGAAGGGGACGGTGGTTATAGGTCTGTAGTTGGTTGGTATGGCAGGGTCAAGTGTTTGTTTTTTGAGCAAGGGGAGTACCCAGGATTGTTTGAGGTTGTTGGGTACTAGGTTTGACCTGAAGGAGGCATTGATGAGCTTGGCGATAAAGGGGGCAAGATCTCTGGCTGCATTTATTTGTGTGCAGTAACACATGTGTGAAAGTGTGCAGATTCGGTGTAATTTAATAGATACATAAATGGATGTGATTAACTCAATGGATGAATGAGTGTGAATAGATGTAGGGGGTAATTGTGAATGGATGTATCAGATTGTGTGGATCGGGTAGATTAGTGAAATAGATGGGTGAAATTGGACCACATAAGTGAATTATGTCACTAGACCATCAATAGGCATGACAAAACCTGCAGAGGAACTTGCATATACCCAAAGGAAAGACCTCCATTGAAGTAGGTTTCATCAGTACAGGATTGCAGTTGTGCTCGTGCCCCTCATCAGCATTTCTAGTTTTGGCAACATCAAGTAATGCCGCCCACCACTGCTTCTAATTGAACATCCTATCAGAGTATCTCTAATGTATCATTACTTTGAATCCCACTTAAAGTGCTAACCATCCTTTCCCACATCATTGTAATTTGTAACACTGAATCATCTTTTAAAATTATTCTCAAAGATACATGGGAGTAGAGAAGGGAAAAACACATAAAAAGACAAGAGCACACATCAAAAGGGAAACATCTTAGGACCAATGCAGCAAGAACATCTCAATGTAAATATTTCCAATGAAACATTTACCAAGCAAGAAAAAAGTACTTAATAAACAATTATTATTTGCTACATTAAAAGACAGCAACATGATGGAGACATATGTGGATTTCTTGAACATCCAAGAAAACCTAAGTTGAAGGAATACTTAACAAGCAGAGTCCAATTCTTATTTCACCATCTCTCCTAGATTTTGAGACTTCGCCTTGAATTACATTAGGGGTGTGGACAATGTAAAGATAATTGTATACTTAGAAGGCAAGAACATTGAAGAAATATAATAAAACACTATTAAAAGGTCTCAATATAGGGCACAGAATGCAGAAAGATGCTCAACTTAACTGTAAATCTCTGTTCATGCCACAAATGCCCTATCAAAACCCAATTGAAAGTTTCTTTTAAGCTCCAACAATAGATCTCACAAATCTGAGTAATCAAAAACTTCATAAAATACAATGAAATCCAACTCACAATGAAAAAAAAGCATTCCAAAATGAAGTAGGTCTCAATTACCATTGAAAAACCCTAAAATAAAGATTATGAGTGGGCTGGTCTGGAATTAACGTGGCAGTAATTCTGTTTACCGGCAAGTTTCCAGACCAGCTCACTCCAAGTTTGGTGGTGGTCATACCAAAATTACCTGCAGCTCCAACCTGCCGGTAATTCCAGCACAACCCACCAAAAAAATGCTGGTATTACTGGCACCGGTAATACCAGCAATTTCCCCCAGGGGACTCCAAGGAATGGGGAACATCCACCCTTGTCAGACAATTGTAATCTGCTGGTAATTCCTGCAGACCAAGTGCCAGTAATGGTAATATCGTTTGGTGGTGTGCCGTCAGATTTACCGGCAGGATACCATCAAACTTATAATAAAGGCCCAAATGTGGTAATCATAAACACTGAGGATTATATTCGCTACTCAAACCGACCTCTATCAGAGACAGAAAATGATATCAAGATATTATATTGAGCTATCAGGAGCCCCCACTAGTGAATTACAAACAGAAGTGTCACTGAGCTGGGTGGCCTGGTGCACCCAAGGACCTCTCAGTCGTTATTCCCATAAAAACCCATTTGTGAAATATTTGATTATGCCTATAATATAATTCTTATCAAAGATACGTACATACAACTGAATATTAATTCCCACCAATAAGACGTATCATCAATGAACTAGGGTCACTTATAACCCTTTCCCTATTTGTTGCACCCCTTGAACACTTATCTGAATGTGTAGCTATATATTTTGAGTAATTAGTAGCAGGACAAAACAAAGCATTCACATAAACACAATGGAGGCTCTGAACAAAATATTCAGCATTACATTTAAATCCAGCTAAATATTGGTAACAATTGATATGAGTTAATTGTATGTTCCATCAGGTATTATTTTTTCCTGGAGCCTACCAGATGTTTTGTAAAGGAATGATCAACACGCTGCCTACAGTTCAATGAAATTACATTCTATTTCACATTACAACTAGCATCTTTACATTTGACAAAATGAAATTCAGACAGAAGAAGGGAGTCGCTAGGGCAGTAAATATGCCATATCCTTTGCAATTTATTTATATCTCACCTTGAAGAAAGACACACATGGAAACAACATTATCACAGTACGGGTTACAGATAATATTATGAACAGGCTCTATATGGGGCATATTGATCATTTGGAAAGGAAAATAATGCATCAGAAATACACAAACATATTTACTATCAATCTGCAATAAAACTAATAAGACTAAAATTAACAACAGAGTGGAGTGCTACAAATATCCAATGTTTAGAGATGGGGTTATACATTCACAGCAAAAAATCACAAAACAGAATCTAGAGAAAACTATCTCAAGTCAATTTTATGATACTAGTGGATACAAAAGGATTGTAATCAGCATCATTGATAAAGCACAACTGCTAAGGACTAAGGAAAATGGTGGCAATGAAACAGAATACTAAGACGAAAAGGTGGAAATAAAAAGAGATTTTAACAAAGGGGTTAAAGCACATCCAGTGTAAACAAAGCCATTGCATATTCAGAATTCCAAACCAGATCTGATCTTGTCATTGCAAAATGAACCACGAGTAAAAAAAACATTAGACTTCCACGAGTAAAAAAACATTAGACTTATAACTACGCTTCAGCACACAAGAAACTAATATCTAATACTCTAAAGAATATTGCCATACATGATATGATGTGAAATGATGTGGCATGTATAATGCGCCTGTACACAAGTGTTTCTAGGTGTGACAATACAAGGAGGGGGAAACAAAGGGAGGACAAAATAACTATCTTACTAGGACTTGTGTCATTCAGATAGCACAAGTGCGGGGAGGGGGAAGGGGAGAAGTGCCAGGGGGGAGAGGAAGCGGAAAGTGCAGTTAACTCACAAGTGCAGCCAGCGGGTGGCTCATAAGTGCAGAGAGAAGGGACTGTAGGGTTGCAGATACAGACCCTTAAGTGCGGGGGAGCACAGAGGCAGCACGAGGGCAACTGGACATGCAGGAGCATAGGCCCGAGTTCAAAGGGTGACCAAGTGGCAAGTTCTCAGAGTAGTCAGTTGCATCAGCAGGGAAGCAGAGGCGAAAAGGAAGGTCTTGAGTTGCTTCCAGAACAGGAGGTGGTACTGCTCACGTTTGAGAGAGGCAGGGCGGCTGTTCCAGAGGGAGGCCCCAGCTGAGGAGATAGATCTGCCCCCAACTGTCTGCTTGGAGAAGCGCCTGACCCTCAGAGAGTTTGAGGTGGATGAGCTGAGAGCTTGAGAAGAAAGATGTTTTAGAGGTAGAGCAGTCCCAGGTTCTAGAAAGCCTTGTGGATGATGCAGAGGGTCTTGAACCTGATCCTTGCAGCCAAGGGGAGCCAGTGAAGAGATGTCAGAGCTGGAGAGATGTGATCCCGGGGCTTGAGGCCAAGGACAAGTCTCGCAGTCCTGTTCTAGATAAGTTGTAAAGGTCGAAGAGTAGACGCAGGAAGATTTAGAAAGAGGCTGTTGCAATAGTCCAGACTAGAGAGGACCAGAGCACTGGAGACAGTGAGCTTCTGGGGGAAACTGAGTAAAGGGAGAATACCTCTGACGAGCGGCAGCTGATAGTTTGACTTCTTGGAGACGTCAGAGATGTGAGGAGAGAAGGGGAGGGTGGAGTCCAAAATGACACCAAGGTTCATAGCCTCACAGGAAGGAGCAGGAAGAGGGCTCAGAGCGGGCGGCCAGAGAGAGAGAGGAAAGGAGGGACCATTATATCTACCATCAATATACCATTAGCTACATATGCAAGGTAAAGATATTACAGGATATATTATTGATGTACCACCTATCTTATACAACATACTCAAGAACTAAATCAGTCAGAGATTGTTTAGAACTTCGAACTTCAGAACCAAAGAATTCACATGACTGATGGACAAACCAAATGTGTTTTACAAACACAGAACCAGCAAAATGTGCCATTTTGCTAATTTAAAATGATATTTTTTCACTAGAAAATGTTCTCAAGCTTAAATCACAAATCCTTCAGAAACAGAAACACAACATTTTGTTTGTGTGCAATATTATGTATCAAATGATACATCAAGAGCACACTACAAAAAAATAAAGAGCGCATCTGTGAGTAAATGAGATCAATCAGACATATGTTATCCCATACCAGCCCATTGGCATATCATTGCACAAAGTTGGCTCACCAGAACAATGAAATTACTGGATAAAACATGTTTCAACTCAAACATGTAAATGATATCAAGACCTACAATTGCAAAAAATAAAGGTGGAATGACTTCTTCTCACGGAAATTGTTAAAGAAGAATTACATTCCAAAACTGAATTGTTTTGTTTCTTTCTTGGAAGTAATTCTTAAAAGAAAAAAAATATTAGTGTAAAAATAAATATCATGTCATTTCTGCACATATTATTCACAGACAACTTGCCACACATAATATCTCTGTTGCACATCGGGGGGTATGCTTACATGATATGGTCAGAAAAGCTCTTTATCATAATAGTATTAAGGAATTCGGACATACCTTCCAAACAACACTTTAAATATTTGTGAGTCACACACTTAAATCAATCTCATCTTTCAGTGTAAGTGTGGAATCGGCATATTAAATCACACAACATACAACCCATCTGCACAATTTATGTTTTAAAGTACTTCCACACAGTGGCCCTCATTACGACCCAGGCGGTAAGTTACCGCCTGGGTCGTACCCTTACCACCATGGCGTAAACTATGTTTACGCCATGGTGGTTGGCGGATTTACCGCCCCATTCCAAGGTGAGTGGGGCGGTAAATCCCCATTTCCCATTTACCCTTCCCCATTCCCATTTTTGCCCCATAGGGCATAATGGGAATGCGGAAAGGCGCTAATTACGCCACCGTAAATTACGGTGGCGTAATTAGCACCAAGGTCCCTTTGTGGCATGAGTTTTAACACCTGCAAAAAGCAGGCGTTAAAATCACCATCCCGCAAACGGACCTTGGAATCAGGCGTTAAGGGTCGGCGCCGTTTACGGCTCCGTAAACCCCTTAACGCCTGAGTCAGAATGAGGGCTAGTAAGTGAATTCATTATAAGATGTTTGACGACGCCTCCATTTAATATTCTAGCTTATAAACTGTGCGTGGTGTGTGCCTAATGTCTATGTTTAGTCTGTTTATAAGGGTTGCAAACTGTCACATATGAGTAACTCAGGCGTAGGAACATAATGCAATTTGCCAAGGATGGCACAAAGAACTGATGTGGCTAAACTGGAATTAAAACGCTGGTCTCTTGAATCCAAAACCCTCTAACTCAATGAATAGGCCGCTCCTCATCCAGACACTGGCAGGCAGTATCAGAAGATGAAACAATTGTTAAAGATTGTAGTATAAATGTTTCTGAACTCGGTCCTTTCGACAACCAGCATAGTCATGTGTCTCAGCTGTAAAATATGGGGCAAAAGGACATGAGCTCTAATATCAGCTTCCAAATTTGACTACAACGTAAAGGCCCTATGCACATCAGGGTAGGTCCCTACACCTTAATTTCTCTTGGCTGCAGAAACAGGCTGAATATTGCATATCAGAACATGTTGTGCTATACCATTCTGCTCAGGCCTGAACCATTTAGGGAGTTCTGGTGAGATGTCCTCTCGAAAATATTTTCTTTTTTTACATACTGGTTTGAACGGGTGCTTTGTACAGCACACATTTCAGAAACATTGGGTGAAATATCAGTTCTGAGTGAAATACTTCAATAGATGCCAGGTCACCAACAGTATGCAGGACTTTTTTGCAACACATTGTCCCTCATTACGAGTTGGCCAGTGCAGAATTAACATGCCGGTTATACAGTATACTGGCACTTTTCTGCAGCGACCAGCTTCAAGTTTGCCTGTGAGGTGCCAGGAATTACCTCCAGCTAAGAGCACCTTACCGACACCTTACTGGCAAAAGTCGCTGGTATTACCAGCACCGGTACTACCAATGGGACTCCATGGAATGGGGATTTACCACTGTCACCATCACTCATAACCGAGCTGTAATTTGCCAGACTGAGGGCCAGTAATTGTATTACCATTTGCCTGTATCCTGGCAGAATTACCACCAGGAAAGGGGCAAACTCGGAATGATTGTTATGCTCACAGTTTTCAAAGAGAAACGTTGAGGGCTGTCTTCAAAATATATGCCAGCATTGCCCTGTAAACTCCATTTTGGTGCTGCCAGTATATATGCCAGTACTGTCTTTGTAAAAACACTGTTATGCTGCATGTTCCCAGTATATACCAGCATGCTACTGTAAAAGTCCATCTCCATGCTACCATGGCCCAATGTATGCTAGTATTGCCACTTTAAAAACACTGTCATGCTGGCCTTGCCCAATATATTCTGGTGTACTACTCTCAGAACACCTTTAAATGCTGTCAGTGCCCAATATTTGGCAGTATCCCCACTGTAAAAACAGTTTTTAAGGCTGTGATGAATGTATGCCAGTACTGCCCTGTAAAACATGATTTCATGCATCTAATGCCCAATATATTCCAGAATTGTCCTGTAAGCACATTATCATGTGGCCAGTTCCTAATATATGCCAAGACTTACTTGTAAACAGGTTGATATTTAGCCAGTAGGCAATATATGGCAGTATTGCCCTGAAATAACATTGTCATACAAACAGATCACCATATACTTCAGCATTGTTCTGTAAGCACCTTTTCATGCAGCCAGTGCCAGATATATGCCTTTGTAAACGACATTTCATTGGTGCTGTCCAGTCATTTGGTCGAAAGACATTAGCCAGACACAACATCCACATCCACCAATACACCGGAGACACACAGCTATATCTCAAGATCGACTCCATCAAAGACATTCATAGGCTCCAAACCTGTTTCTTGCTGATCCAGTCTTGGATGTCCAGTGCATACTTGAAGCTCAACCCCTCCAAGAACGAATTACTACTCCTCACCAACAAAACCGCATATGCAGACATATAGACACGGCTATCAACCATGAACCCTGAGGGCTTCACTCTCGGGTTCACCTCCTGTGCTAAGTCCCTTGGGTTCCACATCGACAAACACCTCTCCTTCAAGACGCATATAGCTAAGAAATCTCAGACAGCTTGGTATCAGCTCTCCCTCCTGCGAAAAGTCAAACCCTTCCTCCCTCCAGACAGCTTTAGATCCACCGTTCTATCCCACCTGAATGGGGGCAATACACTCCTCAATGGCCCCCCGTCATCTTTCCTTGTGCCCCTGAGAAGTGTCCTACATGAGGCCGCACGCCTCATCAAGGGTCTATGCAGATAATGCCACGTCACCCCAGCTACCTCGCAGAGAAACTCTGCAACTCCAGAAGACAGCACACCCCAGAAGCCAGAACACATGCAGATTTGAAATCCCCTGCTTCAAAAAGGAAAGGACCAGAAAACAAGCATTCTTTGCCTACGCCCCAAGACTATGGAACCTCCTCCCCACCCGCAACAGATTCGCCCCCACACTCCTACTATTCAGAAAAGAACTCAAGTCCCACCTCTTCAAGGAGTCTCTCCTCCTCAACACCTAAGCCATCATGTCACCCCCTCTCTAGACGCCTCCCGCCCCTCTACTCCCTGCCACCCGGTACAGCTGTACCCCTCCTCTGTGCCCCTCTGTATCCTAGCCCCCGCTGTAAATCTGTTCTGTTGTTACATCGAAAATCGCTTTGTTATGCATTCGTAATGTTGTACACCGCAGTAAAGTGCTCCATTATGTATCTGTATTGGTGTATACCTCTGTAAAGCACTCTGTTACTTCTCGGAGCAAGGTCCACGCTCAATAAATACCATAATAATAATAAATATGATAATAATAATTAGGATAGCGATGAATACTTGCTTGGGGGTGATTTTATGGATGATTATGCAAAGATTTGGCATGTTTGGTGGTGAAGATGATTTAAGTGATGCTGAAACCTTCCAAATGAGGTGTGACTAAGACGGTATTACCAGCAGTGAAAGCAAGGAATGCAAGAGAGGAATGTCCACACTGCCACAGGTGAGTATTTATTGGCCAAGTGGTTTATTGATGGGAAGGGTCTGGGATTGGGCAGGGGAAAGCTGTCAGTCTCAAGTAAACCTCTGAATAACTGGGGTGATTAAACTGCTACCTCACTGAACCCCAGGGCCAGCTATTAGATGACATGCCAAAAATCTCACCAAGGGCACTCACATAGAAGCATTGCAAGAAGGCATTGGGCCATAGCACAAACCAGACTATGTTGATCAGTCACACCTGCCAAAATGAAAAACAGCAATGGAGGCAGTGAACCAGTAGTGCATGATCAAGCAATGTTATGGTATTTCTGACAACAGGGGGTGGGGGCAGGAAAACATTTATAGACAGCATGGCATGAAGCACTCTTTCTCTTAGGCAACTATGCAGCACGACTGCTGACAGGACCAGCAGAAAAGCACACGTGTGCACCAATCCCTTGGCATGCCTACTCTAAATTCCTGAACTGGTAAACCCTTCCGGTTCTGAAATCACTACTTTCATGTTCTGCCAAAGACAGGCAGGATGTGATCAGTGTGGGGTTATTAGGAGGGGCCTGGGTGTTACTCGGCCCCACAGAAACAATGCACATGCACACTTGGTTGGTTGGTAGCAGGGACACAGTATCCCGTTGGTGGGCTTTCACCCTTATTTATTCATTCTCAACACCTACTGCATGATGCTGCTTGTCATGCCATCAGTTGTGGTCACATGACCATGTAATATGAACAAAAAAGGCAATAAGTCATCCAGTGGTGCCTACTCAAACATCCTCACACAAAATACTCAAAAATTGTTTTTATTACAGTACAAAACTATATATACAAGACATCACAATTTCATCAAATATCATGTACATTCACACATATCAATATAGAGTTTAGAAGTGACCAAATGTCTAGTTCATGAATATAAAAGGAAATCTTCCAATCTAAAAAATAGACCATTGCAATACTGACCTGTACCACTGTCTTGAATTTAATCAAAATCAGGAATACACCTGAACAATGAGTCTCAATTTGAACAAACGTGATGATATTCACGGTTCAACCCAACATGTTTCTGTCATATCCAATAAATGTTTGACATTCTTCCTGGGTAATAACACATGATTATCTCTCATTCATTTGTAGCACTCCCAAAAGGAAACTAATTGTATGAAGCAAATGCCATGTTGAGGTCTTCGAGTTTCTTGAGTTTTGCCTCCACTGCAGCTCTCATGTGGAAAGGCACTCGTCAATGTACCACAAACACAAAATGGATCAGCTTCAGCTTTACTGCTGTCCTACAGCTGAGAAGTGTCTCGATGCCTGCATTGACCACGTGAATGTGTGAATTGCATCTCTCCCCTTCATACGCTAGTTCTGTCTTGAATGAGCCCATCACTGATCGAGGCTTATTGCACCTGTACGCAAACAGTTGTACTGACTTATGTTGCAGCGTCAGGTGTGGGCAGAGCTTTTCATATCGGACTGCAGGCATCAGATTGACAGTGGTCCCTGTGTCAATCATCATTTTTGTAGGAGTGCTGTCAACTAGGATCATGCATGTGGGATGGGTGTTTGTCCCTTGTTTCCTTTTGCTGTAGCAAGGTTTCAGGGCTGAAATAAAATTAACTTGTTCCCTCCTCAGCTTCCAGTGGTTTGACGGCCTGTCGGGATGATTCATCATCTGCATGCTCTTCCTTGTCACTATCACTGTCCTCATCATCTGCGTCCACTGCGGGTGCTAATCCCCAGTTTCTCCATTGGTGTTGTTTGGCGGGGTGCTTGCTGCTGGGGGTGCTTTCGTGCTTGTTCCCTCCGACGGGGGTCATTGTGCCAATGCTTCCAGTGGCTCTGTGGCCATTCGCACCATGTGTGTTGGAGCACATCCATACTGCTGCAAAATGATTAGGCTTTCTGCACTTGTAGCAGGTAACCCCTAGTGCTGGGCACAGTTCTTCCTTATGCCAGGGCCCTCTGCACCATGTGCATGATTCCCACCATCTCAGCTTCTGGCTAAGCTTGTCTCTTTCATGTTGGAGAGTGTTTATTGTGGCTATACTGTTCTCCAGATTTTCCAAGTCCAGAGGTAGCCGGCTGATCATGAACTCCATTTCAGCTCCCACATTCTCGCTGATGTATCATGACCATGGTGGGTATTCATTCTAGTGGTAGGTTTGTTTCCGACAGAATCACCCTGCAGAGTTTGTCCGATGATAGGCCGTGGATTGCCTGCTGCCGAACAGCAAACTCTTCATACAGGAAGTTGCACCGTATCACCATTTCTTGGAGGTGGCTGTGGAAGTCGTCGATCTTTTCGTTCAGACGTTGATGGGCTTGGCTCATCTGGAACCTTTCAAAATCTGGGCTGAGCTAAGGCTTAAGCTTTCTGGTTAGCATGTGCTTGGCCATGTCATAGACGTCCTTGGTGTCTCTATTGGGTAGAGCATTGAAGAGCCTCAGTGCAAGGGTCCCAATGTTGAGCATTAGGAGTGTTAATTTGTATTTTGGGTCTGTGACCTTGCAGGAATGTATGTTTAGCCCAAACTTTTGTAGCCACAGTGTTGTATAATATAAATAATTCACAAGAGACTGCCGGGTTGCTGATGGGGCTCCTTTATTCAGTTCTTGCTATCAGCTTCTTTAATGCATAACAACTCTGCAACATAAGACTGGGCAATAGGTCCTACAGCTTTGCTCTCTACCTCATGAGTCTTTGGGCTCTAAAGATATGCTTGTGGTCAGTTCATTAGAGGAGCACGCGGGAGCAGAGGTTTCTCCGTGTCCTCTCTCCAGCTGTCTGCTGCGTGCTCAGCGCAGGAGCTGCTCTTCCGCTTTTCGGCCGAGATCGCGCGAGACCCAGAAGTCTCGCGATATCTCTAGACACCTCCCCCTGATAATGCAAAACAGGTTACTGCAGGACATAGTCATTGTATCTCACCGGTCTTCTGTGTTCCCTTCTCGGCCGGTTACCCTTCTCGCTGCTGGCGTCCTGCTTTTGATCGTCTTCTTGAGCAACCATGGGTGCATCTGCTTCAACTTCTTCCTCCTCGACTTCTCTTCTGCCTGTATCCGGCTCTCGTTCTCTCTCCACCTCTCTGTCCGGTCCTCCATGGGCTTCGGGTCCTTCATGGGTCTTTTCCCTCTCATTACTCTTTTCGAACATGGCTACTCTCTCCATGTTCTATGTGCAGCCGTCCTCGGTGCGGACGTGGTTGGTTCCTCTGTGCATCACTTTTATGGGTCTGCTGAACCTTGAGCCAGTCATTTGGTCTTTGGTCAGTAAACGTATTTTAATCCAATCTCCTTCTTTTACCTCCCACCCTTGTTTTGTCCTTCTTCTTCTGTCACTCCACCTTTTCATGCGTGCTTTGCTGTTCTCTATTCTCCACACTACTTCCGACATGTCTACTTCATCATCTTCTCTCACTCTGGCCAACCATGGTGGCACTAGTGTGGAAGCTGCTCTCCTCCCTCTCAACATGCGAAATGGGGAGATTTGGGTGATACAGTTGGGAGTCAGTCTGTGAGCTGCGATGGACTCTTTGGTTGTCTTGAGGGGATCCATTCCCGAAGCGGTCGCTAATTGGATGGCTCCTTTGATAAATCTGTTGGCTCTCTCCACAAGTCCATTGGCTTGGGGATGATATAGTGCTGCTTTCTTGTGGTAAATGTTATGTTTCTTCAGGAACAACTCCATGTCTCTAGATATTAACTGTACCCCGTTGTCTGTCACTAATTCGATGGGGAGCCCTTCCCTTTAGAAGATGGCAGTAAGGACTTCTATCACGGTGGCAGTCGTGATGTTGGGGACAAACTCTGCTTCGACCCACTTCGATAGGTAATTCACCAACACTATGCCATATCGATGTTCGGGCGCCATTGCTTCCAGTGGTCCAATGAAGTCCAGGCCTGCTTTTGACCACACAGTCTCAGGGATTTAAGTGGCAATCAAGGGAGTGTGCCAGATCTTCAAGCATTTGTCACTGTTGAGACAATCATGGCATCTCTCGATCATTGTACGAATCTCCTGATCCATGGAGGGCCACCACTAAGCTTCCCTCACTCTTCGTCGCATCATGGTGTTTCCTTAATGTCCTCCATGGGCTCTGCACAGGATGGTTTTCCTCTTGCCTGTGGGCCGGGTTACTTGGTTGGTTTTCATGATTATGCCATCAGTCTCTGAGATTTCATCTGCCACTTTCCAATATGGTCTCATTCCTTCTGGCACTGCCCTTTCATCTGGCCATCCATTTTGATCCATTCCTTGATTCTCACCATGGTGGGGTCTTTCCTATCTTCTTCCATCCAATGTCTTTCGCTCAGCTCTAGGTAGTCTGGGGCCTTGAGGTCTATAATGGATGCTACTATGCATTCTTCTTACAAGAAGGTAGTGGCTTTGTCTTTTCCTTCTGGCAATCTTGACATGCAGTCTGCCTGCAAATTCTTCCACCCTGAGATGTGTTGTACCTCGAAAGTGTATTCTTGCAGCTTAGCTGCTATGCGTGCTAACCTGGGTGTCGACACTTTGGTGCCTCCTGGGCTGAGCATATGGATGAGGGGCTTGCGGTCGGTGACTAACTTGAACTTCGTGCCCCATACGTACGTCCTGAAATGTTCCACTGCCCATGCACAGGCCAGCATCTCCTTCTCGACTGTGGAATCATTTTGTTCAGCTGGTGATAGGGCCTTGGAGGCAATTGCAACCACATGTTCCATATCTCCTTTTTTCTGGGTCAGGACGGCTCCTAGTTCGTACGTGCTGGCATCCGTGCAATGACTGTACACCAGTCTGGATTGAACGGTTGCAGGCACGGCGTTTCCACTATGTGTCGTTTGATGATTTCCACCGCTTTCTTCTGAGCTTCTTGCCACGTGTATTCTGACCCTTTTTTGAGGAGCTCACAAAGTGGTGCTGAAATTTCTGAGAATTTAGGGATAAAATGGCGTAATATGCCGCCAGACCTAGGAATGACCTCACCTCGTCTTTGTTGGTGGGTTCGGACGCTTTGATTATTACTCGCAGCAGGTTTTGCTTGGGGCTTATGACTTGCGCTGATATCTTGTACCCCAAATATTCAACTTCATGTGCCTTGAGTACATATTTCTCGTACCTTAGTTTCACTCCCGCTTCTTGGAGATTGGTAAGGACGGTCTTCAACGTGGCATCATGTGTCTGTTCATCTGCAGCGTATACCAGGATATCATCCTGGAAATAGGACACAATCTTGATATTTCGTAGTAGCGCGTCCATCATGCGTTGAAACGCTGAGGCTGCGGATGATTGGCCGAACGGCATCTTCGTAAACTGATAGGTGTCAAACGCAGTGATGAATGCAGTCAATGGCTTAGAGTCCTTATGTAACTGTATTTGATGGTAAGCGTCCCTCATGTCTAACTTGGAGAACACTCTGGCCTCCTTCATCATGAGGGTTAACGCGTTGATGCTTGGCAGGGGGTAGCTGTCCGCAATTACTTTCAGGTTTAGACTGCGGAGATCAATGCATACCCTTAACTCTTGTGAATTTTGTTTTTTTATAAGCACAACCGGGCTCAGCCACTCTGATGCTTCGATTTCCTCGACGGTGCCTTCTTTCATCATTTTGTCCAGTTGGCTTCTGAGTGTGTCTCTTGCAGTCGCAGGTACTGGCCTTATTCTGTGTTTGACTGGGACTGTGTTGGCTTTGAGTAGTATTTTGTGGACAAAACCTTTGATGTGTCCAGGCCCATCCAAAAAAAGTTGTGGATAGTCTTCTCTGGCTACCGGCGCTCCTCTAGAACTGACTGACAGTACCTGGTCCTCTGTGCCGGGGTCCAGCTTGATTTTCAGTTTTGCCTGATCATCCCAACCTAATACTGCTGGGCCTTCTTGACTGAAGTATAATTTTGTGGTGGCCTCTCTCCCTTTGAACTCCACTTTTCCTTTGATGTAACCCAGTAGGTCAATAGATGCGCTTCCGAACACTGTGGGCTTGTGCCGAGTGCTGAACACTTTGACTGTCTCTGTGCCCATCATCTCCTTGTATGTGCGCAGGGGTATTATAGTTAAATCAGAGCCCGAGTCAGCCATGTCTCTCATTTCCAGTCCATTTATATCAATAGCACAGTGAGGCTTTTCTCTCCTGGCCCGTGGGCTGTTCACCATTATAACAGTAGGCCTCTCCTCTTCGTCAGAGGATGATTCCCTCTCCGTGTTGTGTTCAGCGTTGACACTGGTGACTTTTTTGTTTTGCCATCGGCACACTATTGAGAAATGTCCAATCTTTTTGCACACTGAGCATTCTTTGTCCCTTGCTGGGCACTCTTTGTCAAAGGCCAGGTGTTTTGTGCTGGTGCACCTGTGACATTTTAACAGTTCTTTCCTTGCCCATTTCCCTTCTCTCGTGTCGAAGACCAGCTTCTCCTTCTTTGGGCGGAAAGCTATCATTTGTACTTCCGCCGGGCTGTGCCCACTTGCATATTCTTTCCTCCTCCCTGCAGTCTCTTCCACTGCTCTCGCGATTTCGGTGGCTTTTTCCAACTGCAGTTCTTTCTCTAGAATGAATTTGTCTTGCACCTTCCTGCTGTTGGTATGAACCACTAGCGTGTCGCAGATCAATCCTTCTGCGTTATTTCCGAAGTTGCACAGCGCAGCCAATTCGCGTAGTTTGGCCACGTAATCGTCTACTGGTTCGGACGCTTCCTGTTTACAGCTGTAAAACCGTATCCTGTGTAGAACAGTATTCTCCTTGCTGGCGAATCTTTTGACTATTCTTCTAACAGCCTACTTAAATAAGTAATCATTATCGCCGGCCACTGGTTCAGGGGTGAGACTTTCGAACACATTTTGGCCTTCGACACCCAGGGCATTCAGTAGCATGGCTCTGCGTCTTGCTGCCGTGTAGCCTGCACCACCCAAAGCCTCTAGGTGGAGGTGCCGTTGCTCCTTGCATAGAGCCGCGTGGGTTTCAGTCTTGATCCTCGTCGCCAATTATGTTGTATAATATAAATAATGCACAGGAGACTGCCGGGTTGCTGATGGGGCTCCTTTATTCAGTTCTTGCTATCAGCTTCTTTAATGCATAACAACTCTGCAACATAAGACTGGGCATCAGGCCCTACAGCTTTGCTCTCTGTCTCGTGAGTCTTTGGGCTCTAATGATATGCTCATGGTCAGTTCCTTAGAGGAGCACGCGGGAGCCGATGTTGCTCTGTGCCCTCTCTCCAGCTCTCTGCCGTGTGCTCAGTGCGGGAGCTGCACTTCCGCTTTTCGGCCCAGATCTCACGAGACCCGGAAGTCTTGCGATATCTCTACACACAGTTCCCATCCAAGTGCAGCACTGGGCCCATACGGCTCAAAAGGCTTTATGAATGTCCCTTGTGCTGTGTCTAACCATGTCAGGTTGTCAGGGAACTGTCCCTTGCCTCCTGCCCTCGCGGGGAATGCTGCTGGCTCTGCTGCCATGATGGTTGGGTGGGTTCACTGACCTCTGGCTTGTGTATGGGTTCAGGGCAGCCTGTGGTGTGATGTGGGGCAGCTTAGTGCTTCCTTTCACAGTGTCGCAGTAATCCCCCTTTTGCTTTCTCTAGAGGTGTTTTCCTTGTTCAGTTGCTGAGCTTGGCGCTTCCATCTGCTATGATATTTTGTGCCACTGGTTATGCGTGCTACAGCTCTGATTGAGATATGCTGTTCTCAGTGACTGCTGAGAGTGGTTTGATAAAAAAATATATATGTTTTTTTTCTTGCTCCATTTCAGTCTCAGGGGACACCACCCGCTCATCCACGCCACTAACCTTGAGCTGCTTTCTCCTGTTAGCAGCAGTCTTCCGAGGACAGCCGTGTGTCTGCCGTGGATGGGGGCATGACGGCAGTGCTTCAGAGATTACTTCTGTATTGGCAAATTGCCACCGATCGGCACCATGCTGGCGCTGCCACATCTTTGAGTGTTCTCTGCGCACTTCTATTACCGGTGCAGCCATGGATTTCTTCTGGCAGCCGCACTGAGCTGCTTCTCCTGCTTGCGTCTGTACTATTGCGGGAGGCGGAATGCACAAAATAAAGCGTGGGGCATCCGTGAAAGTAGCTCATCATGCCATCAGTTGTGGTCACATGACCATTTCACAATCAGCTATGGGCCAATATTTTCACTCTTTGACATAAGAGGATAACGTCTTCATCCACAACTAACATGGCTGCCATCCAGCAGTTCAAGTCGCCAATGTGGAGAAAATTGGTCAAGATTACTACCATGTCCCGTTTACCAGACCATCCTAAACAAGTTTCAAAACAAAGAACAAAGATCACACTATGGCCTAACGCTAATTGGAGAATCGAACAATGCTGTAATTCTACTTTTGTTTTTACTACTTGGCCTCATTTGGTGAAAGCTAGTTAAAACAGAAGCCGGACAACAGCCATGGAGGCTCCTTAAATGCTGTAGTTATTCTTTAGTTTTTAACAATTTCACTGTCTTCATCAGAGCCATAATTACATTTTCTTTGCACTTCCGCTGCACTGGGCGGTTTAAAGGTTGTGGGGGAAGCAGAAGGTAAGCCCCACGTCTGGGTGGAGGTGAAAGCATAGGGGCGATAGAGGGTGGCAAGTATGAATAACTTGCAGTAGTACATCACCATCTTGGATGAGCTGATTAACACCAGGGTCTCTCTTTAATTTGCATCTGCAAGAGCTCTATCAGAGCTTAAGTTCCTCCTATAAAAAAACAAGCATTGGCAATGCCAATAGTTTTGGCGTTTGCTGATATTCTTTGCACAGTAAGTCCTTACTGCCATCTTCTAAAGGGAAGGGCTCCCCATCGAATTAGTGACAGTGCAAAGTTTTAACGGAAAGGCCTCAACAAAGTAATCCATGGGGGATGTTCTGAAAGGGATGGGGACTGGAGTTAAGGAAGGCTTGAGAATGAGAGCAGCTTGGAAATTGGAAAGATGAGGGGAGGAATGTGTTTAGCAGATGGAGGAATGTGTTGAATGCTTATGGATTAGTGAAATGAGAGGGACCTTTGGCCTGCATGTCAATGAAGCCCAGAATGAGGAAACCTTTGCAAACGTACCTGCCTCAAAGCAGACTTATATCAAATAGCTAGCTTGGCATGGGTCTTTACATATCATCTGACCCAAGGTTGCATTTTGCCAACCCAAAGACAGTGGAACCAAGTTCAGGTGCCACCCCCAGCGTACCATGCACACAAAACACTCTGCATTGAATAGCAATAGCTTTAAACATAGCATAGTGGCTAGTCACACGAATGCAATGCCAAGATGGCACAAGTATGCAGCGTGATTTTCAGAGTATTTTATAAATGGTTCTGGGTGGCATTTGGTATCTCAGCTGATTGTTTATTAGCCTGCATAACGCTTTTCCAAAATCTGCTGGCACTTTTCATGGGCCTTTTGGAGCGCCCCCTCCACCCCCCTAACCCTTTCCTCGGATGAATTTACCTCTCTCCTATGCCTTCTCTTCTCCTCCTACTTCAGTGTATTTTCTCCAATAGTCCCCACTTCCATGGGTCGTCCTGGGTTCCATTTTCTCCTTTGCCCCTCTGATGTTTTTTGCCTGCTTTGTCCTCTGCACCTTCACACTTTGCATGCCCCATCAAATTAAGCATATGCTGACACACTGCACATACATCCCAAACAGCACTCTTACGTATTGAACCCTTAAGCTGTACACAGCCACACATTATGCAATCACTAGTCCACTGCAAACATGCACATATTGTGGTATGGAACACACACACAAACACATCCTGTCACCCGCACTGTCGTGCACCCCCACACCCTGCACATTAGCCACACACAGTGTATACACCATTGCCTTGAACCTACACATATACACAGAGCATACACCCCTATACTGTACAGACACTCATAGGCTGCAAATACAACCCTGCACTGCACATGGAACTTTGCACTTCATGTGCACATCACACTTCACATGTACCAACACACTGCACCACCACACTGCAAATGTACCCACACACTTTGCTTGTACCCTGTCAATGTACATGCACCCTCACACTTCACCACATGCACACCCTCATTTAAGGAATTGTTAATTTATTTTGGCGGCCCTTCAGGTGCAGTGAACCCTAAGAAAACAGTAGTTTTCTGCGGATTTCAAAACATGCACTCTTTTCTCCGAATAAGCATGCTGTAAACGAGCCATTATCCACAAACAAAAGCATTGCATACTTTACGCCCGCACAACCACCATCTTGAGCCCTTCCTCGTTGCTCGCGTTCCGTGGCACCCCGCACAGAAGCTCACCCTAAGCCCCCAACAGCCCCTGAAGCCACTGCAAGGTGTTGCCCCCCTGAAAAGCTTCCCTTGCGGCACAGCGACCGCCCAGGGCACAAAAAAAAGCATGTATTAATCCGGCAATGTCTAATCTGCTCTGGCAGTACGGCAACCATCCTTTGCATGGACAACCACCCCCATAAGTGCTGGTGATCCGTGCGATCCTAAATGAGCCAACTATATAAGCCGGCCCTGGCACGACAAAGCGAACCTCAATGGTGCAAAAACCGCCATCTTAAAAAGAACCGGCCATGGCACCCAGCAAAGCCAACTCTAGCGGCACGGTGACCGCCAAAAGCATATTACCAAAACCCGCAGCATACATCGAGTGACCTGAACTTGGCAGCACAGCGACCGCCCATATTACAATTAGGAAAAAAGTCTGCTTCATGCAACATAACCAGGTGGCACCGGCCTCCCCGGAGAAATAATAAATACCCTTGAGGGCTTCCTCTACAGTGCTGATTACATACCTCTACCCCAACCCTAAGCAGCACAGCGACTGCATCGTAAGGAAAACGCTGTCTAAAGGGAAATCCCCCATGGGCGCAGCGACCAGCCTGCACATCCCAATGAGCCCCCCATTCTTCCCCCTGTATTGTGTATGGTTGCATGCAGAATCGTGAACGGGATGCACGCGCCAGTAATAGCGCTTGGCTATTAAACAGATAATTCCGCAGCCGAACGAATATACATAGTCCACAGGGGTTTAAGTGCCTAAAAGCATTAGTACATACACATTTAAAAAATAAGAGGCATATAGTAGAGTGCAGTTATTTTGCTCGTACTTCGGTGCTTGCACAGCTCCCCGGCAACAGCATCATGCTGGCAGAGGTGAGCAAGCGGGTCAAGGCCCAAATGGTGCTTCGAGCATTTCATTGCCAAGCGTCGGCAAATTGCCATGCCAACGCCATACACTGCTCCTGACTCTTTTTTATAATAGCAACGTTACACCACCAAAATGTGCCAAAACCAAAAAAAGGAAGCATCGGCTAACATTATTCTTGCAATATTATGAATGTGTAACAAAGGAACTTTGGAGGGAAAACTGAGATTACCTACTATCCCACTTCCATATTATTTGAGTTCCGGTATACATCATGCCTTCTCGAGCAAATTCATATATAATTCACATTCAAATGCAAAAACTGTTGGCTTTGCCAATGTATGTTTCATACGTTTAGTGGAGCAAATCCTGACTACTGAAGAGGCTGCATGCAGCCCCCTCCCCATCTCTTCATGCCACTGAGGTAGCAGATTGGGAGGATTCTTTTAGGCAGATTCATTGCATGTTTTGTGCTTATCATCTTGTCTTTTTTCGAGCACATTGATGCGTTACCTTCGTCTTCGAGGCACATTGTTGATCGTGGGCATATGTGTTCCATCTTGAATGCAATAAGCCAATACTCATCCTTAAGGCGCTTAGTCTGCGTTTGGGGACACTACTGAATTAAATCTAAATATTGTCAAAAATTGTACCGACAATGGATTGTCAATCAATATTGACAAAAGTAAATTGATGGTTTTCACAAAAAAACCTAGGCCAAAAAAATATGTGTGGATGCTGTATGGCAAAACAGTTGAACAAGTGACGACCTATAAATATCTGTGAATTATAGTGGATGATCGACTAACAAAGGCCTCACACTGGTTAACCTCAACAAATGCTCTGAGTATATTTATCGGGAGAAACTGCTGGTATTCTGTCTCTGCGGTGTTGACCATATATATAGCAAAAATAAGATCAATGTTGCTGTATGCTATCATCATACGGGGGCACAATCTAATTAAGGGAGTGGAGTGCTTTGAAGCTCGCCTGCTGCATACATTGCTCTGCTTACCACCGAAAGTGTGTGGAGTACCTATACTTGAAATTCGATCTGTCTGGTATCTCATATGCATTATCAATCAATGTGTGATGGGTTTCGAGAAGTGAAGTATGTCAGAAATAGATACAATTATGGCACCCTATGTGGCAGCCTTTCTAAGGCTAGATGATTTAGTATTGATTGGCACCCTGGGTAAATTAAAAATGTTACACATCAAGTGGGCTAGCATATCCACAATTACCAGCCAAACCAGTGTGTACAGCATGAAACACACGTTAAAACATAAACTGAAAGAAGTTAGTTTTGAACAATACTTAACTAACCTAGCAACAAAATCATATAGAAGCATTTATTTATAGCCAGTCAAGTGGCACAGCGAGTAGAGCGCTCACTTTGACATCCAGGTTCGAATCCCGGCGGGGCCAAACTCAGCCTTTCATCCTTCTGAGGTCGATAAATGAGCACCACACACCGTGGGTAATAATAAGCAGCGCTCAGATACCTGAGGGTTCGTAGCGCTATATAAATGCCATATTATTATTATTATTATTATTATTATTATCAAGAACGTATTGCCAGAAGCTCCCCCCCCCACCCCCACCCCCCGCTATATGAAGGCCTATCCTAGTCCAAACACTGTTCGGCTATATTCGCTGCTGAAATTCAACAGACCTGAAGCGCTGGAAACAAAGGGTGCCCAGATGTGCATACCGCGAGGCAGCCGAATGTGTCGCTTGTGTGGTAATGAAGTAACTGAGTCTATTTACCACCTTTTGATTGTGTGTGAAAGTTTGACCGCACTGCGTCATAAGTACATGAAGTCATACAATAACCTTTCCGATCCTGATGATGTAGATGCATTATGGAGACCATTCATGAGTGGAAATGATATCAATTTGATATATTTTATGGTTGTATTTTATAAAAGGATCGTTCTGATATTACGATGTATGATGAGATATGTGAATGTTCTAAATTATGTTTGTTTTAACATTGGAGATGTATATGTTTAATCTGTGTTATACAAAGCTTTTCGCTATAAGTATACTAATAAACTTTGAAACTTTGTAAATCTAATACATGTAAGGCATCCTTGCGTGAAGCATCTGTGCAATTATATTTAAGCGCTTTAAATAAAAACAATTCCTAATCAAACAACAGCCATCAGAACCCCCCCCCCCCCACATTAACGATCTCCCCAAAAGTGCCACAGGCTGTCTTGACCTATTCTTAGCAAACACCTCCTGTCTGTCAGTCACATGTTCTACCTATGTCAACTGTCAGTGTTAATTGGAGTGTCTCCTGAACGTGGGATAATGGTTTAGAAAGAAACTACTTGGAATACAGGCGCAGACGTAATTATTGCTTAAACACTGCACCCACGCACACCCACACCCTTACACAGAATCTATTGTACCCACCACGTTCTTAATGTGTCTCCTCCTCGGTTTGATCACGAAAGTTTGGTTACATTTGACGAGGGTTCTTTTTACTGATGAAGCAAACAAGTTTAATGAGTTACACGTTATGGCATTTGGATAATGTAAACCATGCCCTCTTGCCTTAGCTGTCATCATAGCTGCGATACACAAACTGTGCGTGCATGTTAAGTGCTTCGAAATATTTAAGCCTGAGCATGTAAACAAAAAAGTTACTTTAAGTTAAAAAAGTAACCAGGCATTAAAAAGAGTCCACAATGTTATGCATCGTTAATCCGACTTCCAGTGCCTTTATACAGTCCTATTGGGCTGCATTATGAGTGTGGCAGTCCAGAAATAAGGGTGGCTGTAGCAGCGTACCGGCACACTTTCTGGACTGCCACACTCCGAGTCTGCGGGCGGGGGCAATTATGCCCGGCAGGTCTGACCTGGCGGGTGCAATGGCCCCGGATGGCAGAGTCTTCACGGAAGCACCGGCGCCCCTTCCCATGGAGTCCTCTGGGACTCCATGGGAATGGGGACTTCCCGAATCCGCTGCTTGATATCCCGGGCTGCCGGGACTTGTAATGTCCGGGTAGCACTGGGAAACCCAGCGGTGGATTTGGTGTTACGAGGACAGCGGCAACCTGCCGGTAGCACCAGCGGGTTACAGCCGTCCTCGTAATGAAGCCCATTGTCAGAAGTGCAAAAGTACCTCTTGACATGAATAGGACCCAAGTGACTTGTTGAGTGGCTGCTGGTTTATTTATTTATCATGTTCCTATCACAGATATGCCTAAAGTGTACCGAACTGCACTTCTCCACTGTCGCTATATCGTGACACTAGACAGCAACCATTCTGAACATGTCCATGGTTTTCACCAAGAAAAGTAATTGATGACGTATGTGGATGTTAAAGCTCATCGACACTGCTCTTGTGGACTAAGGTGGGAGGGACTAGGGGAGAAAAGAGGGAGAAAGTGGGGTCATCTATTCCACCTTAGTATGAACAAGAATCAGTTTATTTCATGCTTACAAAACTGGGAGTGTTCATCCTCGAAACCTGCAGCACAAAGGCAAGGACTGTGGTCTGAAATAATAGTAGGGCCTGCCTTGTTAGCCAATCCTTCACCAGCTTGCATCACCGCTAATAATGCTCCGAAGGGACTACATGGCAGTGCTTATAGGTACTACTAATGATGTGTGCATCCTCTGCTGGAATGGCTTTCAGAACAAAATTGTGCAACGGGGAACCTGTGCTCATCATCACAGGTAGACTGGGGATGCATGGAGTGTGAGACATTACATTCAAAAGGGGGCATACGCCATTCATGCCAATGAGCAGGTGTGCCCTGCATGGCTATGAGTGAGGAGAAGATGTGTGTCGACTGGGTGGGGTGCAGGTACAGAGAAGGAGTGGTTTTTGTTGAGACTGCGTGAGGAAAAGACATAGGGTTCCTGGGTGAGGACAAGGTTGGAATACCTGGAAGGGTATGAGTGAAGGAATGGTATCTATGCTTAGTTAGGAATAGGTTAGGAGAAGGCAACGGGTACCTTGGTGGAGCTTGTAATGGCTCACTCTTAATGCTGTTAGGAATGGCATCAGGTCAGGTACATTCCCCACTCCAACATCATCGTCCTGATGTTCCTCAACACATTTAAGTTCGAAAGTGGTAGCAGGTGCCCCCTTGCTGTCCACCCTCATGTCCAGAGCGTTACTGAACTTGTGCACTTTATGGAATGGATGTCATAAAATCATCCAGTGATCTGACAGGTCAGCAAACCTGCGCCACACACGGAATGAGGTGTCCGCTTGGTGTTGCTGGTTCCCCAGACAATTCTTGCCCAACCACTTCTTGACCCTCTAGAAGACTGGGGCTATTCTGGGGTGGAGGGCATCAAACCTTTTCTGCAGACTAGGACTTCCTTCTCTAGTTCAATACAGACCAACTGTGGGGCTTTTATAAAGAAAAATAAACATACTGTAGGCATTGTAGAGGGATGGAGAAACATACTGCAACAGAGAGAGAGAAAGAGAGAAAGATGTTTGTTTCATTAATACTGGTACATCAATGAAAAACATGCACACCAGAATTCATAAAAGGGACGGTATGGTTAAGTTGCTCTAATAAAAACCTTTCAAATTCAGAGAAAAATATTTGTTAAAGGGATGTTAGGTTTGTGGCGCAAAATAAAAAAAACAAAGACATTTTAATGTTATGGTAAGCTATGCAATCATAACTTGCTACCCTGCTATTCACTGCTCAGACTAACACTCAAGACATCAAAGATGACATAACAAATGGAATCATAGATGATGATGACATCACTTATGTAGCAATCCTAAAAGAATGCCATTGCAAGGGGTTGTGTTTGGGGTATTGCTATCAACTTAAGTGGGCCTCTGGTGAACTAGTCCATGTACAACAAAATGCACTTAATCTAACCGAAACTATTGACTGAAGTTCTTTTGTTAATCCAGAAATCTAAAAATACATGAACACAGGCAATGGCTGCAGAATGAACCATAGAAATATTCTTAATCTAATAGATTTGGCCAGTAGAATTATAAATCCAAGCCTATTAGTACTTGACTAATGTTAAACCTGAAGCCAATTATTACACGTGTGTGTGCAGATAGAGAGTACACATAGACCATCAATACAAGAAAGATAACATTTAGTAAGGGAGAAACAAATACTTTGACCAGAGAACGTAACTAAGATTAGAATCCATCAACATACATATAAAGTATAGAAATTGTATTATCAGTTCTGGAACCTGCTTATTGCTCCATGTATGTGCACCATAATCTCAAGCCAAACCCTAAGGAAACAAACTTAAAAACATTCTGAAAGTTGAAGGCCTCCATATAAAGCACCTTCGGAGTATGCTTGTCATGTTTTCAATGCAGTACTTGGAGGTCATGTTCTCTGTTTAAAATGCTTCCCGACAATTAATAAAAAAAGTCCCATGATATGTGATGTCTTCAGTGATGTCATTTATGATGCCATTTGTGATTGATGTCCTGGATCTCAGTCTGAACATTGCATGGCGGGGGCGTGAGTTATGGTTGCATAGCATAGCTTACCAGAGCTGGTAAATTGCTTTGGTACATGTTATACGGTGGCAGTCTCCGCCCTATCGTTGAGGCAAGGGACTCGATTCATAGTCAATGCGAAAATTCTATGGCTAATAACTTTTTACTTGCAAGATGGATTTGGCTGATATGTACCAAACAAAATGTGTGCCACGGGTCACCCCAGACTGGAAATTGTGGGAAAGATTTGTTAAAAAAGGAAAAGGTTAGTCAGAAAGCAGAAAAACACTGTTTTTGATCTACTTCCATTCATCTTCCCATAGGGAAAAATACCTCATTTGTTAACCTGAGGCACATAAACTGCAGGACGGAATGGGACCAAAGAGGAAACAACTTGGGCACAAAGTGTTGACTCGATTTCCGCGACAAATTTGGGGTAAATCCGTCCAGGAGGTTTAACAATATTCGATGGGCAAGGGAGTGCCCCTGCTCACAAAAAATTGCTATACCTCCCATAGTGCCCTGTAGCAAAGACGCTTAGAGGCTTTTGATGAATGATAAAGCAGCCATTTCCCCCAAAATTCAATTGCTAATAACTTTTAACTCGCTGGATTGAATTGGATGAAATGTTCAAAACAAAATGTTTGTGAGCCCCCCACTCCTAAACTGCAAACTTTGGGAACAATATGTTATAAAATTAAAACGTTAGAAAGAAAACAAAACACCACCGTTTTCAGCCCATTCCTTTTCTCATAGGGAAGAAGTGCAGTTTTTGAACAGCTGTAGCGCGCACACCGCCGGGCAGATTTGGACCAAATAAGAAACAACTTGGGCACAAAGCGTTGACGTAATCTCCTTGACTGGTTTGGGGTAAATGCATTGAGTAGTTTTTAAAACATTCAACGGAGAAGGGGGTGCTACCTGCTCCTTAAAACATTTATATTGTCATTGGTGCTTTGCAGCCGAGAGGCTGAGGGAGGCTAATAACCTTTGACTTACTTGATCGATTTGGATGAACATTTTCATATTGCAAAGGTTGTCAAGGCTCTGCCCCCCCAAACTCCCAAACTGGAAGTTTTGGGAACAATTTGTTAAAAAATGAAAAAGTTATTAAGAAAATATAGAAATGCAGTTTTCAGCCAACTCCCATTGATTTTACCATAGTGAAAAAGTGCTGTTTTTTCACAGCTGTATCATGAAATCGCTGCGCTTATTTGAACCAAATAAGAAACAATTTGGGCGCAAAGCATTGACTTAATTTCCTTGGCTGGTTTGGGGTAAAACCATCCAGTAGTTTTAAAAATGTCCGACAGAGACATGGGGGTGCCCCGTGTTCCTTAAAACCTTTATATTTATATATTGCCCTTGGTGCACAATATGAGTGATTCCCGTGATATCATTGGGAGAAGCTGCAAATGAAAGAACTCAAAATGCTATTTGGAGGAGGGAAAAGGATGCCATCAAACTTTGGAATTAACTCTCCCATGACATTGCATTGTCTAATAGCATTCGCAACATCAGAAAGGGAAAGAAAATTCTTCTGTTTGTGGAGTCACTCCTAGGGGAACACTGATTGTTTTGAACAACAGCAGTTAGATGGGCTGGCCGTAGGTTCTATATAAAAACCAACTGCGATAGCAATCACATCAGGCTGTTTGGGAGGCAGTTAGGGGGTAGAACATTTTTGGTTTATCAGGGCAAGACGGCGTGAATCTCAGAAAGAAATCTCAGAAAGAAATGTGTGTCACATGAAGCGATGAGTGATCAGGGGTCATGGGAGAGGTTTAGGGAGGGGAAAAGGAATTGAGTGGAGTGAGGCGTCCTGGAAAAAAGAAGGGGGCTACATGTTGAGTGCCTGTGAGGACGTGGAAGACTTTACTTTTCAGCAGTTTTTCGCGATATCGTAGGAATCGATGAACCGCCACTCGACCACAGGAATTTCAGTTATTGGAAATGATTATTGCAAAATTATTGCGGGAAATAGGAGTTAAAAAAAAAGGTTTTAACATCTACAGTGCCTACATTGACTGGCCAGGGGGAAATGGGTGTTTGGGAACAAATTAATGGTGTGACATGGCCAGTGGCCATAACTATTAGAGGCCACAGTTGAAGGCCATAGCTAGTGAGACCTCAAGAAACTATGCAACATGTTTGGCCGAGGCCACTTGCCATGGCTGAAGACCATGGCTAATGGGCCCAAAAGAAAATGATTGTCACAACACGTACAGTGGCCACGGCAGAAGGCCATGGCTAGTGGGCTCTGAGGAAACTAAGGAATAGCAAAACACTTGAAATTCAGTGAAAAACCATTTGTTAAGAGAGAGTTAAGGCGATCATATTCAGCACTCGCTGCAATTCAGCAGTCGCATTTCAATCATGTCCACCTTGGAGAAGAAAATGCGTCACACGAACCAAACAGTGATGGGGATAATGGCCAGGAGAGGACTAGGAAGAAAACAAGCAATTAAGGGGCGAGGAAGGATCATGGAAAGAGGAGGGAGACACTTGTTGAGTGCCTGTGAGAACAGGGAAGAGTTTGGAATTCATAACAAGAAAGCCTTTGAAATTCAGTGAAAAAAACCTTGGTAAAGAGAGAGTTAAGGTGATCAGATTTAATGCAAATAAAATTCAGCAATTGGATTTTAAGTAAGTCCACCTTAACTATGCACCCCCTGTTGCACAGCGTATGACCACAATGATGACATCACAGATGGCATCACCGGTGACATCATTACCTATATAATACATTGCATCACTGATGACATCACTGAAGTTGTCACTGATTACATCGTGCTTGACATCATTGATGTCATTGGTTTGATTAATTACATTTTGAAATATGACAACTGTTTTTAACATAGCATAAATGTGCTTAATTCATACTTAGTACAATGTATTCTACCCATGTTTCTTTAAATGTAACACATGGTATACAAGTAGCATAAGTAACAGATTCTTTTTGCATATTAACCAAACTTCGAACTCTCAGGTTATCATCACAATGCACACGGGCACATACGTTCTTTTGTATGTAATTTTTTTTTTAAACTTGTCTTTTAGAAAATAATCTGTTCACGTAATGTTATAAGCAAAACAAAAGAGGTGATGGCTGGAAGGGTTAGAATTAATCTTAACCTCTAGAATTGATCTGGACAACCCTCCAGACCATCGTTCATCGCCTGCCAAGCCATTACAAAAGGCGAAAGACACATGCAAATCAGGCTTGGTCCAACCCCTAAAGGGGCAGTCCAGCCTGAACTGCATGGTCATATCCCTTCTGCACAAAACCACAAGCATCCCCAAACATGTTTCGTCCTCATTGGGACTCATTGTAATTGTAATTGTAATTGGTTATTTATAACCGACATAATACCCAGTGGGCTCTAAGCACGGACCCAGGGATCGATCTTGTGTTGCTCCACGTCGTCTTGCTTCCAAGACAAGCACATTGTCCCTGGCCTATCCCCCCCATCCGACTCTTCACATTAGTGAGGAGTGGGATGGGTCTCTAGGCGCGTTCCCGTTGATCTTCCCCATATGCAGTATCCCCCATAATGCCATTTTGTATGACATTGTAAAGTCCTTCTCTTATTATAAGTGCTCTTGGGCTTTTCATCGGGAACGCAAAGAGTTAAGCCAGTCCTGAGTTTCCCAATGCACAGAATTTCAAGGGTGTTGTTGGGTTAAGTTTACTCACCATAACTGCACTTCAACTAAAGTGTTTTCCTTGAATTTCAAGGTTTTTGTTATGCAATCGTTTTTTTCATGCCCACTATATATTTTTCCACTCCAGTGGGCACGGCCATTCAACGCCACTGTCTATAGCCTTTGGCTGTGGCCACTGTATATTCTTTGACGCCAATGGCCTTTGGCCATGCCTACTGTATATTTTTCAGTGCCACTGTATATTTCTTAGAGCTATTTTCCATGGTCTTCAGCCATTCCCACTGTATATTTTTCAGCACCACTGGCCATGGCCTTCAGCCGTGCCTACTGTATATTTTTCAGCAGCACTGTCCATGGCCTTCGCCCATGGCCAGTGGCCACGTCTTTTGGTGTGGTCCACTGTATACATTTCAGTGCCATTGTCCATGGCATTCAGCCGTGGCCACTGTATATTTGTTGGGACCACTGGCCATCAGCTGTGCCACTGTCTATTTTTCAGAACCACTGTCCATGGCCTTTGGTCATGGCTGTGCCCACTGTATATTTTTTGGCGCCAGTGGCCATGGCTTCACCCATGCTCAGTGGCCACGGCCTTCAGCTGTGCCTTCTGTATATTTTGCAGCACCACTGTCCATGATCTTTGCCACGGCTAGAGCTACAGCCTTCGGCTATGCCCATTGTATATTTTTCAGCACCGCTGGCCAAGGCCTTCAGTCATGGCCAGCGGTCATGTCCTTCGGCCATACCCACTGTATATTTTAAAATACTAACTGGTCCCGAACCATGTCCTTCCGCTGTTCCCACTGTTTTTTTTTTACATCACTCCCTGCTCACTAGCCACAACCTTTGGCTGTACCTCCTCTCTATTTTCTTTTAACACTAACATGCTTTCGGCCATTTAAAATGCTTCATGCAAGTGTTTTTAAAGGCAAACTGGGATTGTCTATGCATCTATCCTCTGTACTGTTTCAGAATGGCCACATGGCCGTCTGATGATAACATTACAGTTCGGGCTAATGTGGGCGCCATATTAGAACATAGTGCTCTCTGTTAATACAATGGTATAGCTTGTGTAAGTATCAATACACACCAAATAATTAGCGGTAAGAAGCTACCTAGTTTGTCCCATATTAATTCTGGTTGCAAATTAGCCTGCAAATGTTGTAATTACAACTTGACTCAATAATCATCAGATTATATGTAAATACACCTAAAATGTAGGTTGTCCACAACCTATAGGGGGCTAAAGTGTCTGGCAATGGCGCAGCTCAATGGCATCCAAAAGGTTTCTTGGTCCAATGATGAAGTGTCCGATCAAGGCACACAGCTTACTTGCATACAAACACTGGTTATTACGCCCTAATGTGCTAGGTGTGAATAAGAGCACATACCTATATCTGGAGAAAATCAAAGCAGAGTATCACAGATGAGACCAAATAGGTACATCCACCCATACATAAATGCATAATATATGGATGTCCACAGTTGGAGTTCAGCAGTTTAGCAGATGTACTGCCCGTTCTTCGTCTGTGTTATGCCCTAGTGCCTTAAGGGTCCCAAATTTGACAATCAACTTGGATTCAAGTTGTCTCAAGTGTCTTTCTCTGTTACCCTTACTCCTATGTTCTGGGATGTGGGCAAGGCCCCTGAACCTGAGCAAAGAGGGATTACTAGTGTGTTTCTCCTTAAAATGTACTACTCAAGGATAACTTGTGTCCTTGTTTTTAATACCTCTGTTGTGTATCCTGAGACTAAGAGGGCATATCATCGAGAATATAACAGTAGAGAGTATAGCTGCATGGACACTCCCAGTTCACTTTTAAAAACTCTTGCCTGAATCATGGTTAATATATGCACCTGACGAAGTCCCAGTTCAGGGGACGGAATGCGATTACGACACATAGATGGAGGGTAGAAAGTTTTACATGTTATCTCAAAGGCAAACAAAAAAGCACGCTTCTGATGCATTTCGCACCAAGCCAGATGCTTGATCACAGAAAAACAAACCACAGATCACACAAAACACTAAAATAGAACATATGACTAGCCAAGTCCTTTCTCCATAACTGCTGTTCAGTTGAGACATGTATTTTGTGTGATTCCAGCACGCCATCTTGGAATTCCGTCTTTACACAACAGTACAATGTTTCTCATGATATTCATATGAGCATGGATCAGCTGTTAAATATACAACCATGCTTTTGATAACTATATAGTCTCAAAGTACACTATGCCAAATTTCCACAGCACAGTGTGCTTAATAGTATTGGGCACGCAATCACAAAGTGCCATGATTCAAAGACCATACAGTTCTACCCAATAAATGCAAAGCGCCTGTATGTTCTGAGGGAAAAAAAGCCTATCCCAAATCATTCACGCCGTAGATTGAGGGAAAATGTCACAGTTCATGTGGACTCTCTAAGTGGCATGCTGCTGCGAGCCCCTCCAGTTGGATATTTACAGATCCTGCCTCGTGGAAATGGTAAGCATTGATCCCAGTCTCAGTACTTCTCCTGCTAACGTTCAGTAGTCTGTGGCTCGCACGATGCCCAGATCCGCTCTACCATTTTTACCATTGGTTTCCCCTGTCCACCCTCAGCAGGGGTCCTAGTAGTGTCTTTCACTCTCATGTCTTGATGCATGGGCTCAGACTGGATGGGGTGGCACCATGTGTTTCTCCTCGCTCACTGGTGATTTGTTTCCCTTCTCTTTTAATGTGTCTTACAACACTTCAGTCCCACTTCCATTTTTTCTGACTTCACGTTGATATCCATCGGACTGAGACTGTACTTTGTTCATGGTCTACAGGGTCCAACATTGGCTTTTTATCCTGGAGAAGGCGGTTTGAACCACTCAACTCTGCCGAAACGCCATCACGATACAGACGCCTTGGGCGTGTATAACGTTTCTGTAATTTCTATGTTTTTATTTTTTTAGCCTAGACCCTAGCAATCTTACATTTTTATTTCCATGTTGCCTTCACATTCATTTATGCTTATTATGGCCAACCTGAAATTAAGGTAGATTGTTATGTAACCAAATTTGACTCATGTTCCTTGTGCCCTACCTGAAATGTAGGTAGACTGTTATGCAACTAACCCCAGCAGGCAGCCTTCATACAGATATGTCTGTACTTATTTACTTTTGTCACTTTGTACTCAATCTATGTTGGCAATCGCTTAAACATTTCATTGTTTTGTCTGTTTTCTAGATTGTCTATTTGTAGCAATCGCTTTAACTTTTCATTGTTTTGTCTGTTTTCTAGATTGTCTATTTTGTATTCTTAAAATAAATAATTGTGGGGCTGATTCATGGAATTATTAGCGCCGAAAAACAGGGATTTGTGCGCCATTCTGCCCGCGAATCCCTGTTTAACAAATGGGGATTTGTGGGAAGAATGGCACACAAATCCCAGCCCCATAATGTTTTATTTGATAGCATTAATTACAAATCCTCTTTTGTGTTTGCATGAACACTCATAAGCAATGTGATGTATTGACATTTTACATGACCAGAATGCTAGATCACAGGTGATTTATTCAGTTTAAACAAGTCTGTATGGGAACCCCCCCCTCCTTTTTGTGTATACATTGTTTTCCAAGTTCCCATTACAGTTAGAATTTACCCTCCGGTACTACGACTCTCCAAGTTGTAACTGTGTTCTTGTATACTAATGATGAAAAAGAAAGTGCTGGTATAGTACCAACTTCAAAACACATCATGTTAAATAAGGTATACACAAAATCCAGAGGAATGGGAAGGCTCCGAATATGTGCAGATGTCCAATACATTGTCCAAATGGAACAACCTTCCACAGAAATGCTTATATGGGGCAGACACAAAAAGCTATGTTGTTATAACTGCTATATTGAGATATTAAGATACAATGCAACAACAGTGCAATAATGTATAAAAGCCCGCCATATGTCAATATTCTGTATGATGAAAGAATACTTTCCGGTACCCTGGTTTAGCAAACATGTAAAAGATATATAAAAAATCAAACGTAGCAGAGCCAAATTTCCACAAAAGCACAGAAAAACCATTAACAATTCACACAGTCGAAGCAATAGAGATGAGGGGTGCTCTAAAACACATTCTAATGTCCTATACTTGGTTCAAAATAGGCAACATTCCACAAAATAGGCAAAGCGCTTATATAGTGTAGACATCACATATTACATTGTTATAACTGCTGTGCTATCCATGGATATCGCACAGCATCTTGAGACATAAAGATAAAGTGCTGGAACAGAGCATTAGTAGATAAATCCCTACACATATCAATGTTCTACATAGTAAAGGAGCATTATCCAACACCCTGATTTTGCAAACATCTAGAAAATAAATTTAAAAATCAGGCATAGTAGAATCAAATATCTACAGAAAAATAGAAAATCATTTGAAATTCATATAGTAGAGGTAGTTTATTGACTGCCTTCCAAGAACGTGCATACGAATAAAAGACCAGAGTTCATGTGCTTCTGTGGTGCCCACTCCCATAGAGTCATGTTGGACTATATGAGAATTGGGACTTACAATTTACGGGTGTCTGACTTTCCGGTATCACCAGTCCGGTAATGAGGCCCAATGTTATTTATTTTATCAATGTATTTATTCATAGCATTTATGTAACGCCCAAACCCGGGGGTATCACAGTGTTTTGTATATGGGTGAATCAGCCGAGGGTACATGTGATGCATACTTTAGTCCTATTTATCAAACAGCCATGTTTTTACATGTTTTTTTGATGGTGCAGTACGAGTGTTCCTTTCTGGTGTTTGCAGCAGCAAGTTCTAGAAGGTTGGTAATCAGGAGGAGGATATCTAGGTCAGGGCAACTGGGAAGTTAGGCTGCTGGTACAAGGGAAGCAAATTGTAGATGGACTGGGGATTAGTGGTGCTCTTAAGTAGCAACATTTCATACCCGGGAGTGGGACGTAAGGTGATGGGCCTTGTCTGCAGGGACTATCTGGTGATGATAGCAACACCCCTTCCTGGGGCATTTAGGTGGTCAGCACTGTAGATGGTGTAGTCGGGGGTGATGCCCAAGGAGAGCAGCAGGCCTGAAGCACTATGGAGCAAGGATTCAGTGGTGGCTAGTATGTCGAGGTGGTGGTCGAGTAGGATTTCGTGGACCCCATTATCATGTGCTTCCAACAAGCATATGTTGAGTAGAGCACAATGTAAAGCTACCGCCTGCTTAGCTGGTGGCAGGGAGGCAGTGGAGGCAAGGGTTTGATGCACCTCATTGGAGGAAAAGGTATGGGGGGTAGTACGAGAGCTGAGTCTGGCAAATCTGTATGCACCCAATGAGGGGAGAGAGAGATCAGGTGGTGGAGGAGTCAAGTGTAGGGTTCTCGCGCAGAGTTTGTGGCGATGGACGGATCCTACACATGGGTTTGGGGGCCATTGGTGAGCAGAAGTGGTAGTAGTGGTGGCAGGAGATTAAGGCATCCGCTTTGTCTTGAACAGTAGAGGGAGTTGAGCTAGTATTTACATTAGTGTCAGGATTGTTTGGTGCAAAGTGAAGTCCTTTGCTAGGTTTGTTGGGTGCAGAACTAATCATTTTAGGTGGTGAGCAGGAGCTGGCTGTGACCAGTCAAGCCAGTCTTCATGGTACAGGACCTGGTCCCATAAACAGTTGGGTACTGACTGAAGAGCGGGCCTGCAGGGTACAGTGCATGGCCCATTTGGCGGGCAGGTGTTGTCTGTAGGGCAGAGGCTGCCAGGTGCTGGAGCAGGCTCTTGAGAGAACGTGTGTTGGGTAGATTACTTGGACTACATAGTGTGGGTGTTCAGGATAGGGTAGGTAAGAAGGGTGTATGTTTGGGCATATCGTGGGAGGTGCTGGGTTCATAGCTGGGGAGTCCTGGTGGATATGCTCACCAGAGCATGCTTCGATCTTGTGGTACAAAACAGGCACTTCTAGCCTTAAAAGTTGGACTTGTAAGGAGGCCGGCTTTGCCATCCAGCTCAGGGAAGCAGCGCCCATTTCATCAGCCGGCATCCAATCAAAACATGGATGCATGAAGGCTGGTCTCAGAGGATGTAGGTTGCAGTACACTGCAGTTAGCACAGCGGTGGCAATTTTGGCAAGACTTTCAGGTGCATCAAATGCTATTGCAGGAGCTGGGGCCATAGCTTGGAAGTCCAGGTGGATGTGCACACCAGAGGATGATTTGATCTTGTGGGCCAAGGCAGGCACTTCTACGCTCGATCAATGTTCAATTCTGACAAATGTATCGCTCCAAGTTCATATGTAGTTCCCAAGTTCTGATCAAGATGTACTAGATTCATGATAGTGGGACAAGTATTGATAGATATATTCATTTTAATCCATGTGTATGGAGTTTTCTCTACCCCACTGTAACCCACTACCAAAAACTCACTCTTTGTCGTCACAGTACTCCACTGCCACCACCTCAAAGAGTGAGTTTTTGGAAGTGGTGTACTGTGACCAGGAATAGTGGCATGGTTGTAGTGAGGTACTATGACAAGGAAGACTGACTTTGTGGAAGTGGTGGACTGTGACAATGAAGCGTGAGGTCGTGGAAGTGGGGGCCTGTAAAGAGGAAGAGTGAATTGGTGGTAGTGGGGTACTGTGATGAGGAAGAATGAGGTGGTGGTAGTGGGATACTCTGATGAGCAAGAATTCATTTTTTTTAAAGTGGGGTAATGAGTGAGGTGGGATAGTGAAGGAAAGTGAAGAGGATGAGTGAGTTGATGGAAGTGGAGCACTGTGATGAGTAAGAGTGTGGTGGTGGCAGTTGGGGCCTGTAATGAGGAAGAGTGAGGTGGTGGTAGTGGGGTACTGTGACAACAAACAGTGTGTTTTGGTAGTGGGATACTGTGACAAGGAAATGTGACATGTTGGTAGTCGGGAACTGTGACGAAGAAGAGTGATGTTATGATAGTGGGAAACTATGACAAGGAAGCATGAGGGGGTGATAGTGGGGGACTTTGATGAGGAAGAGTAAGATGGTGGAAGTGGGGAACTGTGAAGAGGAAGTGTGATGTGTTGGAAGTGGGGGACTGTGATGAGGAAGAGTGAGGTAGGATTTGAACAAAGTATTCCCATTCTGGCGACCCGGGCCACAAATTACAAATATCAAATGTTGTGCTAATCCGTCCTGTGGCTCAAAGTTTAGTAGCCATACAATTTTCTATGGATGATAGGTTTCACCTTAACTGTCGGGTGACTAGCGTCGCCCTGTACTACATATATACACTGAAAAAACTTTAGTTAAAGTGCAGTTAAGATGGCCAAATATAACACAACAGAACACTTGAAATTCAGCGGATGTGGGAAGTCATGACCAGCTTAACGCAGCACGCTCCAGTTGATGATCGTGCCTAGAAATGTGTTATAAATGGCACCTCATATCATTATCATACCTCCCATAATGCCATGTCCTCCATAATGCCATTTTGTATGTCTTTGTGAATCCGTTCTCTTATATGTATGTGCTCATGGGCTTTGCAACGGGAATGAGTCCAGTTAACTGGTCATGACTTCCGGATCCACTGAATTTCAATGGTTGTCTTGCATTAAATCTGGTCAACTTAACTGCACTTTACAGTTTTTTTTTTGAACCTCAAGTTATTTTTATACCATATTTCTTTTTACTGGCCAATATCCATGGCTTTTCGGCCCTGCCCAGTGTGGACATGGCCACTGTACATGTATTTTTATCCGACTAGATGGCCACACCATTCAACAACTTTTTTCATTTTCATTTTTTGACGAATTGTTCCAAAGATTTCCATTTTGGGGGGGCGGGAGGGGGTTGACACACCCTTGGTTCAGAGCATTTCCTCCAAATCCATCCAGCAAGTCAAATGTTATTAGCCTCTCTCAGCCTCTCTGTTGGAAAGCACCAATACCGATATAAAGGTTTTAAGGCACAGAGGGCACCCCGTTATCTTTCTAATATTTAAAAAATTGCTGGATGGGTTTACCCCAAACCAGACAAGGAAATTAGGTCAATGCTTTCTGCCCAACTTGTTTTTCATTTGATCCAAAAAAGCCAAGCGGTTTTCACACTATGGCTGTGCCAAAACAGCACTTTTACTCTACAGTAAAATAAATGTAAGTAGGCTGAAAACAGCATTTCTATGTTTTCTTAGTAACTTTTACATTTTCTAATGTATTGTTCCCAAAAACGTCCAGATTAGTGGAACTCTTGACAAACTGTTAGTTTCGAAAATGTAATCTAAATCCCAACCGGGAAGTCAAATGTTATTAGCCTTGCTCAGCCTCTCTGCTATAAAAAGCAGCAAGGACAATATAAAGATTTCAAGGAGCAGGGGGCACCCCGTCACTGTCAAATATTTTAGAAACTACGGGATGGATTTACCCTAAACTAGTCAGGAAATTGATGTCAATGCCTTGTGCCCAAGTTGTTTCTTATTTGGTCCGAATCTGCCCAGCGGTTTACAAACTACAGCCTTTCAAATACTACACTTTTTTAAATGGGAAAATGAATGGGCTGACAACTGTAAACTGTACTGTTTTGTCTTCCTACAAACATTTTCATTTTACAACATTTTCTTCCCAAAATGTGCAGTTCAGGGAGGGGGGCTTGACAAACTCTCAGTTTTGACAAATTCAACCAAATCCATCCAGCAAGTCAAGAGTTATTAGCAATAGAATTTTGGGGAAAACTGCTGTTTTTTTTGTTTCTGAAAATCCTGTTAGCCTCTCTGCTGCAAAGCACCAATGGAGATAACACTATAATTTTGTGAGAAGTGGGCACCCTCTTCTCTGTCAAATACTTAAACAGCTACTGGATGCAATAACCCCAGGCCCCACCCAGAAATCGAGTCAACACTTTGTGCCCAAGTTGTTTTGTACCTGATCCAATTCCATCCCGTGGTTTTTGCTGTGAGTTTGAGCAAAAATGTAACTTTTTCTTCTATGGGGACCTGGCCGAAACTGTGTTTTTTTTGTTTTCTTAATGACTTCTTTATTTTTTAACAGATCTTTCCCAAAATGTCCATTCTTGGGGCACCCGTATATACAATTTTTGTACGCACAATTTCAACCAACCTGGGGTAAATCCATCCAGAACTTTTAAAATATTCGACAGAGAACAGGGTGCCCCCTGCACCTTAAAACCTTTATAATGTTCTTGGTGCTTTGCGGCAGAGAGGCTGCGAGAGGTTAACAAAATGTCCAGGAGGGGTCTGGAGTTATTCCATGCAGTAGTTGATAAAATATTTGATGAAGAAGGGTGTCCCCACGTCTCCAATACGCGTAGCTATATATGTGCTCCACAATGCATCAGCAAGATTTTTCAGAAATGTGTGCTTCATGTGAAAGTTAACCACGGTTATAACGGATGTAACCGGGGTTAGCCGAAAATGAAAAGGGATTAAATGGCATCAGGATAGAGATGGGGAGGGAGAAAGAGGACACCATGTGAAATTGGGGAGTTGGGGAGCTGCGGACCAAGTTCAGAGTCTGAACATTTTTTGCATATCCAGGATTATCCAGCAGGATAATCGCAGTTATTATAGAAAACTAGATCGGGAATGAAAGTGCATCAGATGAACGGACGAGTATTGGGGGGAATCGGAGAGGGCTAGGGAAGAGAAAATAACTTAAGAGGTGTGGAAGAGCAAGACACGAGAAGGGGGGCACTTGGTGAATGCCTGGGAGGGCAAGGAAGAGTTCTGAATTTTGCATTCTATTGACAGATAACTGCAATATTTCTTGTGCATTTCAGGATATCTGCGGTCATCTGTAGTACATTGATAGCCACAGTTATGGGGATTTTTTTTTAAATAAAAGAGAGAGTTAAAAAAATGAGGTTAAGACAAAAACATGGGGAATTATACAGCCATAGTGAGGTGGGTGGTAATGGGTGTGGCCGAAGTCTATGGGTTACTTTAAGGAACTGAATGGTGCAATATGGAACGGGGCTGTACTCCAAGACCCCCGACCGGCCCATAGAGCTGAGGTCTGCTCAGAACTACTTTAAGACGAGATAACTGCACCCTTGAGATGGATCGGGGTGCAGATTCATTACTCCAGCACCAATCAATAATGACGACTCAATGGTTTGGCAAAGGGAGTCCGTTTAATGACAAGTACAGAAAACGGGGAGTTATGGATATCAGCAGTGATGCAATCGTCCTTCTCGCTTCAACTCCAACGAACTTCATACAAGTTGTAACATTTATACTCAAAAATCGTCATCATTGACGTGTAACACTCAAAAGTTAACATGCAATTCTATTGGTTAGGAAAAGGTAACTTTACTATAGGTACTATATCTGTATATGGTAACGGAGTGAGGGGATTGGGTAAACACTGTCAGGTGGGCGTCTAAGCCCTTCCTTCAAAAATGACTACTGTAGACGTCACTAAAAGTATGACGTCCCATCGGTTCTACTAACTATAGGACCCTAGATTATTCGGTCCATTGTGATTGGGTTGGCACCAATCCCATGCATACTTTTCCACTTTGATTAGCAGCATGCAGAATGGTCGGCCAGGTGCGGGGTGCCTCTTAGTTACCAGGCCTTCCTCCGATTATGGTTACAATTGTTTGGCAGAAACCTGTGCAGTTCCGTTAGGGACCACTGCAAAAAGTTTAAGACTACAGGTGTTGGCAGTAAACTCAATTGGTAGCAGTCCGCACCACCCAGATTTACCTGGTAGCTGTGGCTGAGCAGTCAGACTTCTCTCAAGAAGAGTTAGGCAGTATATAGAGTATACACAATAGGGCCAAAAATCCAGCAAAGCTGCTGGGGGACTCACTAGGTTTGAGAAATTAGCCTTAACAGAGAATTCTCCCTAACACTCACCCCCCCCCGACTAAGGGACAGGAGGATTTAATCCACTCCTGGATGAATCTCATACCTCTAGTCGATGACATACATCCTAGAGAGACCATCAGCATTTTGGTGGTGACACCCTGACCTGTGCTCAATGGTGAAATCAAACCCTTGAAGGCAGATTGACCATCTCAATAGTTTGGTGTTTTCCCCCTTCATTTGCATCAACCATCTCAAGGGTTGGTGGTCAGTCTGAATGACAAAAGTAGAACCATACAAGTATGGCCTAAACTTCTTCAGTGCCCACAAAATGGCAAAACATTATCTTTCAATTGTTGCCCACCTTGTCTCAGGATCCTTCAGCTTTCTGCTGATGAAGCAAATGAGGTGCTCCCTACCTTTCCCATCCAGTTGGCTAAGGACTGCACCTATACCTACATTAGAAGCATCTGTCTATACAATGAAAGTTTGGTGGTAGTCAGGAGCTCTCAGTACTGGTGCTTGGCAAAGAGATTTCTTCAGGTTTTCAAAGGCCTGATTGCACTCCTCATTCCATCTGACCTTCTTAGGGAATTCTGGAGAGGAGATCACATTCAGTGGATAAGCTATGGTCCCATAGTTCTCAATGAAATTCCTGTAATACCCAGTGAGGCCTAGGAAGGCTCTCACCTGGGTTTGAGTAGTAGGTGTTGTCCAATTTTGTACAGCTTCAATCTTACCGAGCAAAGGCCTTATTTCTCCACCTACTACCTCATGCCCAAGGTAGAGCACCTTACTCTGTCCAATCTGGCATTTGCTTGCCTTTATGGTCAGGTTGGCCTTCCCAAGAGCCTGAAAAACATGTCCTAGGTGGTTAACATGCTCTTCCCAGGAGTGGCTGAACACTGCAGTGTCATCCAAGTATGCCATGCAGAAGTCCTCCATCCCAGCCAGAACCTGATTTACCATCCTATGGAATGTTGCAGGTGCATTTTTCAGTCCAAAAGGCATAACCTTAAATTGGTATAAGCCAACTGGGGTAGAAAATGCAGTTTTCGCCTTGGCATGGTCTGTCAGGGCTATTTGCCAATAGCCTGACGTTAGATCAAATGTTCTGAGGAACTTGGCTGCACCACGTTTATCCACCAACTCATCTGTTCTGGGCAAAGGGTGGGCATCAGTCTTGGTGACTGCATTAAGAGCTCTATAATCCACATAGAATCTCAATTCTTTGGATCCTGCCTTTGGTACTAACACAACTGGGCTAGACCATGGACTAGTAGAGGGCTCTATTACCCCGAGGTCAAGCATCTTGCTGACCTCCCCTTTGATGTGGGTTCTCACATTTTCTGACATTCGGTATCCTCTGATTTTGACTGGCAGACAGTCACCAGTGAGTATATCATGCTGGCCCCAAGGGGTCAAGCCTGGTGAAAGTGAGAACAGGGAGGCAAACTGATTTAACATAGATTTGCACTCCTCTTGTTGCTCAGGTGTCAGATTTGAAGAGAGATTTACTCCTTCAATCTTTTCATCCAAGGGTAAGCCTCTGAGGAGATCAGGGAGAGCTTCACTCTCTTCTTCCTCTTCTGTTGAAGCTAGAAGGAAGGCTCCTACTTCAGACCTGGAGACATACGCCTTTAGTCTGTTGGTGTGGAAGACTCTGGGAGCCTCCTTGGAATTGCCCAAGTCCACCAGATAGTTCACCTCTTCAAGTTTACCCACAACCTTGAAGGGTCCCATCCATTTATCTTGCAAGGCCCTCTGCCTTGTTGGGATCATAACTGGAACTAGCTGGTCTTAAGTGAACTCAACCATGTTAGCTTTTTGATCATGCCAATGCTTGACCAAAGCTTGTCCAGCTTTCAGGTTATCACTAGCTTCTGCCATCATGTGTGACATTCTCCTCCGGAGACCTATTACATAGTCAGTCACTCTGACTGGCTTGGGGAAAGGAGCACTCTCCAACCCCTCCTTAATCAGGGCCAATGGACCTCTGACTGGATGGCCATAAAGAAGTTCAAAGGGAGAATAACCTACTCCCTCCTGAGGGACTTCTCTATAAGCAAAGAGAAGGCATGGCAGTAGAAGGTCCCACTTTCTTTTAAGGGGATCGTCTAAAGCACCTATCATGCTCTTCAAGGTTCTGTTGAACCTTTCTACCAACCCATTTGTCTGAGGGTGGTATGCCAGAGATTACTTCCTTAGGAAACCCAACCCTGGTGCAAATACCAAGGAGGGCCTTAGCCACAGCCTGAGCTGTAACAGTCCTCATAGGAATTGCCTCAGGGTATCTAGTAGCATGGTCTACTACAACAAGGATAAACGTTTTGCCTGAGGAGGTTGGGGGATAGAGGGGACCAACTATGTCAATCCCTACCCTCTCAAATGGGACTCCCTCTACTGGGAGAGGCACTAAAGGTGCCACATTCTTGAAACCAACCTTACCAGAAGTTTGGCAGGTGTGGCAGCTCTTGCAAAACTTATCTACCTCAGCCCCCATCTTTGGCCAATAAAAGTAGAGTGAGAACCTTTCCTTGGTCTTCTTGAAACTCAAGTGACCAGCCAAAGGAATCTCATGGGATAGTTGCAAGAACTGTTGTCTGTTTTCTTGAGGTACTACAAGCCGCTTTTAGTCTCCAGGTGCAGACTCAGTCGGTTCACTGTAGAAGAGGCCATCTTCCCAGTGCAACCCATACTTCCCAGGCTCTTGCCCATCAGCCTGAGAAGCTGCCTGATGGCGAAGACCTTCTAGAGTTGGACATTCTCTTTGTCCCTTACTGAAGTCTGCCCTGTTGGGTCCACCTTCTGCCAGTAAAGACTGCAGCTCAGGATGGTCAACAGGATCCAGATCTCCAATAAGTTCTTGGCCTTCTACTAGCTCTTCTTCAGAGTCTATTTCAACCATACAGGATTGTACCTCCCTCTCAGCCTCAGCTGGAGGTGGAGTTACAGGTGTAACATTGGACAACCTAGGGGAAGTCCTTGTTGGAAGCACTGGTGTGCTTGCTGCTGGCTTTTTCTTAGAAGTCTTGGGTTGCCCCTTTGCTTCTGTTGATTTAGAGACTGCAGTAAGTTGCTCCAGTGGAGAAGGAGTGATATCTTCATCATCTCCAGAGAAGAACCTCTCATGGTTTTCTCTCTTGCAGGTCTGGTTAGCTCCTGTAACCTTTTACTAGGAGGTCTGGGGTGTGTGACACTACTCCAAGAGTTTTCAGGTCATTTCCCAACAGAACCCTTCCTGACACCTCACATTGTACACTGACAGGTATGTTCACAGTCATATCATTGCACTGGATGAGAACTGGTAATTGGGGAAGCATCTGCACAGGCCCTCCAGCCAACTTGGTGAGGCGTTTGGGTGCCTTAGCAACATCCTCTGCCTTGAAAAATGATTCATCCACCACAGGTATGCTGGCCCCAGCGTCCCTAATGGCAGGAGTCTCCTGACCATTCACCTGGACACTGTCCTTATAATACTCTTTAGTATTATCTGGGATAGAATTATATACAACTAAATTCTGTTGTTCCCACAACCCCAGAGACACTAAAGAAACACTGGCTGAGACTCCAATGGGATCATCATCCAGTAGTAGAAAGTTTCCACTGGCCATCTGTACTTCCTCCTCTGGAGCGAAGATTAAGGAGACAGTGTGGACCCCTGAAGGTTTACCCTTACATCTGGGATCCCCTTTCACATGGTCAGGTGAGCTACAAACATAGCAATTACCAAATGCTTTTTGGAATGGTGGCTTTTTCTGACCTCCTTCTGGTTTGGCACCAGAAGGTACACTAGCCTGATTTGGTTTCCCTTGTGGCTTACCCTTATTGTTTTGTTTGGGGCCCTCTTTGGGATTGGAACTATTAGAATTCTCTTTGGAGTCCTTTTTAGGATGTTTCCCCTCATCCTTTTTCTGAGTTGCCCCAGAGTCCTTGTGAGTAGCCTGGTTGGCAACCCACAAGTCAGCAGCCTTAGCTAGTTTTCTAGAATCTAATTCCTTTGAATCAGCCAAGTGCTGTCTGAGCTCAGGAGAGCAGGCATCATAAATTGACTCCAACATTACAAGATTCTTCATTCCCTCATAAGTGTTCACCCTGTAACCCCTAATCCATCCCTCTAAGTTCTTCAAACTTTCACTCACCAAGGTAGCCCAAGGGGTACCATCATGCTTTTCGAGGGTCCTAAACCTCTTAAGGTACTGGGAAGGGGTCTTCCCAAATCTAGCTATCAAAGCTAGCTTCACACATTCCTAATCCTTCCTATCCACCTCCCCCAATTCCATTACCACATCAGATGCAACAGGAGGGAGCCTAGAGAACAACCAGGGAAGTAACTCATTCCAGGAGATGTCCTGGAGCCCATGATTATACTCAAATATAGCCAGCCAATCCAACACATCCAATTTAGGCTCCACAATCTCCTTAGGCATCCAGGGTCTTTTGGGACTGGTACTCCTAGAGGATCCGGAGAGAGAAGCATTTTCAACAGACAATTTCTTCATCTCTATCTCATGCTCTGAGCCTTAGTTCTTGATTCAGTTCTTGGGGTCTTTGTTTTGCTTGAGCATTAAGTCTCTTAAACTCCAATTCAAGTTTCATTTTCTCTAGTTCAAGATATTGAGGACTAAGTGTGGGATCTGGTAAAGGTCCAGTAGGTACAGCTGGTAGAGCAGACAGAGGCCCAGGGGGGACAGTCACAACAGCCTCACCCTCCTCTTCTGACTCTGCCTCAAGATTTTCAATACTTTGATCAATATCAATATCATCACTGTTATCTACATTCTCTGGGAGAGTGGATTCCTCTGAACCATCACCCAGACTTTGGTTTGTTAACAATCTTTCTATTAGCTCCATTTTCTTGCCTTTAGTCAGTAGATTGTTATGCTTCAGAGAACTCTTAAACAATGAGCAGTTTTTGTAGCATGGGACTCTTGACTATAACTTTCCATAGTTGACAGGTTAGAAAAGAAACTTTTTAGTGCTAAGCTTTGTGGGGAGTTGCACTAAGGTATCTAAAAGCACACTAAAATGTATACTCAATACAAATCCCACCGCTCTACACCAGTGTTAGGCAGAAACCTGTGCAGTTCCCTTAGGGACCACTGCAAAAAGTTTAAGACTACAGGTGTTAGCAGTAAACCCAATTGGTAGCAGTCTGCACCACCCAGAATTACCTGGTAGCTGTGGCTGAGCAGTCAGACTTCTCTCAAGAAGAGTTTGGCAGTATATAGAGTATACACAATAGGGCCAAAAATACAGTAGCACAAGCAAATACTGACCAGAGTTTTAGTATAAAAGTATATAATTATTTATTTAAAAACGCACTTGTAAAAATACACTGGCACTAATATGTCAAGCAAGTTCAAACACAGTCACTACAAATATATACACCTCCCTAATTAATTATTTGACAAGTCTAGGTTAAGACCTCACTTATTTAGCAAAACAGAGGTGAGCGCGTAACCATAGATGGCACTCCAATAATTTGTTTAAAAAGGGAGAGAAAAGGCAGAATAGGAAAATCACACAGTACCAACACTTTTAAAGAACCACAGCAAGTCAAGAAAGGCAGAGTCTACTGTAGAGCAAAAAGTTCATAGGCCAGGCCCACTCTTGGAGAGAGCAAGGCGGAATGTGCCCAAGATCATACAGTGGAAATGCACTCAAAGTCTTTGCAGGAAAGTCAAAAAGAGGCAGGATCAAGTTAGAAAGGTAAGGTTAACGGGTCCGAGGTCACCCCAGGATAGAGAGTCAAGATTTTACGGGACACCTCGGGCAGTCTGTTGCAAGGGAGACCAGGCGGGACACAGTACCTGAAATGGTGAGAAAGCTCCAGCGGGGACAGTTGTTCCTGGCAGCGGGTGCAAGTCAGGGCTTCGTCCAGGGGAAGAGAAGGTCTCGACGTGGAGAAAAGCTGGAGGTCGTTGCACTGCCAGGAAAGAAACCATCCGCGGAGTTTCCCGGTTCAAAGGTACTACCCTTTTATTCGCGGTAGTGGTGAAGCGTGGCTATCTGGCCGCCAGCGTGCTTGGCACGGGTGATTCGACCACGAGACGATCCAGGAAGGCGAAAAAGGCGAACTGGTTGGTCCCACCAGCTCAAAGGGAAGAAGAGTCTCCTGGAAGAAGATCTTCTCTGTCGTTGGGAAAGTGGTGAGTTTCGTACAGCAGGGCTCCACCGGTGGTGTCGTTGTTGTAGATGGCTCAGCTTCTCCCCTCTTCGGATTCTTTAGGTCCTGTGGCGACTTCTGCAGTTCCAGTCCCCAAAGCCCTGCTTTTATGCAGCAAAACCCCCATTCATCAGCATATCTGTCAATCAAACATGCTAAGTGGTGAGCCGGGCGGTTCATCACTGGGCCAATCACACAAGAGTGTGACTTGAGTTGCCAAGGCAACTCAGTCCAGGGTGCCTATTCCCCCCGCCCACACATTCTGTAGGCCCAGACAGAGTGGCACCACTTTTGGAGGTTTCTGTGCAGAAGCCCGCCAAAAGTGGAACAAAGGGCTCGACTTGGGTTGGCGTTAAAGAGGCGAACACAAACGCCATTTTAAAACCGAGTCCTGGCAAAAAGACCCAACTGGGGAATAAATATTAAATAAATAACCCGGCGGTATCTTTAACATTGCACCAAAAAAGTGGTGTGCTTAAAATGAATGGGAAAATCCCATAGGAAATATTCCGGTGGAATATTTCGCGTGGTATCCCCTGCCACCAGCCAGAAACTCGACAAGGGGGGACTGGACAGTGCCCCCTTGAAAAACAGACCCAAAGGCAATCGAATTACCCCTACCAGTACTTCCACAATATGATGGTTTGTACTGGTTCTGTTCACAATTTAAGACTAGTAAAGCCAATGGTGACTTTACATGACCTGGGAGACAGTAGTCAGTCCCAGGGTATGGAGTCTATGTTTGGGGGCCACTATGACACCCCTGTGTTACTGCACTGAGGGTGCTGTGTAACACACTTACCAAAAACACATGAAGCCCTATGGAGTAAAAGACCCCATAGCCCATAAAACACATTACAAAGTCAAAGGACATTCTCAAATCATGCCTAACAGTGGGAGAAAAAGAGTCTCACTCTTAGCAGGAGAAAAAATTAAACCCCAAAAATCCAGCAAAGCTGCTGGGGGACTCACTAGGTTTGGGAAATTAGCCTTAACAAAGAATTCTCCTTAACAACAATCAATCATCACTTTAGTAGCCATGTGTCAATTAGTTCACTTTGGTTGGCCTTGAGACTGCATCTTCTGTCTGGAAAAGTTCTGATATCTCTGCCTGGTCAGGTGCCAAGAGTTGGTGTGAAACCTCACTTTTTCTTGCTCAGCTGGTCACGTGATTCCTACACCGTGAATTTGTCTCTTTTCTCTCAATTTTGTGTATTTGATTCTTATTTAGCCCACCACCTGCCTACGTCTTCTTATCTCAATGTTTCAGAGGCAGGATATTCTGTTCTTAGTTTCAATTAAATGTAGCTACTGTTCGCTTCTTCGATTGGTATGACCTTGGCTTTCCTGGCACGAGTTACCTCTGCCGAGTTTCGTTTCAGCCTTCTCTTCTCGTTTTGCTAAATATGAATCTTTCTCATTTGGCCTTTAGTAACCTGGGTTGATTCTGCTTCTTGTGCAAAGTAGAAATACACTTATAATACTGTGCTTCGTTTTGAGGTAGATTATGTATAATGGTGCTTGCTGCACTATTCTTCTACTAAGCAAAGCAAGCCACACTGTTTTCTTAGCTTTATTGCAGTTCTAAGCATATTTACAGGTGTAAACTGGTTGAATGTCTTCATCTTGCTTACAGCTTTAAACTTCTTTGCATTTCGACATCGTCCTTTCACCTTAGGCTCACGATGTCCTTATTCATGGCGTTTTGTCTGTTTGTATCATTCTCGGGTCATCAGTTCTTCTATCTGCAAGTCAGTCCGGGCCCTTGTGATATCACCATTCGTCTTCCATTAAGACCTTTTTGGTTTCTTCCGGGACTGTACTTAGGCAATCTTCATTTTGTTTCATTTGTTGGTAGGGTTTTCTTAATGGATACCTTACTGTCCATGGTTTTCTTGGTATTGGTACTTCAATAGGTGCTGTTCTTCTGATAGGCACTGGGCAGAGCCCTAATGCGGCTCTCTGCTGGTTTATTTGCTCATCATACATCACATATTTTGGTGTGAACGTTCCTGGTACTTCAAAATGTACGATTGGAGTGCAGGCTTTATTTGGGACCTCCTCTACACTCCCCCCTCTGGGTGATTCATCAACCACTTTCACTTCCGTCTTTGGATTCATCTTACTCGGTTCTCCTGTGTTCATCTTCAAGCCATCGCCTGGGTTTATTCCTTCTTCATCTTCTGGATCTATACATGATGGTTTGAAGAATTGTCTCTTCGGAGTCCATATCTTTATTACTCCTTTCAGGCTTCCTGCGGTCCTTACATGTTCATCTTTATTCCATGTCATTTAGTTGACATTGTCCATCTGGGCTGCAGTAAACCCATCTTCCCACATAGTTTAGATGTTTCCTGGGGTAGAAAAACTGTGTTCCCTCTGGTGTGTGAATGCTGGCCTTCACAAAGTATCTTATTTCTTCATCAGTCAGGTCTTTAGGCTTGCATCCTGGCTTCGCATCGATCATGATCTTCATCCCTATGGCTTTTTTTGCAGTATTCTGGCATTGGGAGATTATTATCTTGATAACACAAAAGCCTAGTAATATCATCACTAGCAGGGCTCCCAGGAACTTGAATGCATCTGCCATCCATTTTGGGACACACGAGAATAGTGATCCAAACCAGCTGTCATCATCCACTTCGATAGTTTCATCAATCATCTGGTTCTGCAGTTTTGTCAGCATACCTATGGCTTCTGTTAAAGTTCAATTTTCCTCATCGTGATAAGGTGTAAATGTTTAACATGATTCTCCGATTTTTGCACAAACTCCTCCATCCATAGCTGTGATCATGTCAAGGACATATCTGTTCTGGAGAGTCATCAATCGGATGGCTTTTAACTCTTCCTTGATTGCATTGAATCCTTTTATTGTCGTGTTGGTGGTCTGCAGTAACTCCCATCTGGTTATCTGCAACCATTTAGTATTTGCTCCAACTTGGAATCTTGGTATGAAAATAGTTGTGAACACTGATGAGGTGAGGCTGAACAACCTATGTTCATATGGGATTGCATGAAAGGCTTCTTCTGATCTGGCAGAGAAGTAATTATCTCTCTTCATCCGAGTTAGCAGTTCACCAGATCTCCTCTTCCTCAGGTGAGCATCTGCTTTCGGGAAACTGTAAATATTCAGGTCACTTTTTTCAGGATCACCAATGCTGGAACATGGATGTTCACTATTGTGCATATACCTCCCCAGTTTTTCACAGTGATGTATGCTTTGGATCCACATGCCCAATAATGATCAATATTTACTGCAGTTCCCTGCACCATTCCTGGAGCATCAAAAACTCGTCCAAAGTGCTGGTTCTCTCCCATTTTTCTAGTTCTATTATTCCTGAAGCAGAACTTTGGGCTGTCCAGTGGCACTATCTGCAAGGGTCTTCCTCTGTCTTCGACCCATGTCAGTAGTTTTGCAAGCTTTGGCCATACTGGCTTGCATCCATTCTGTACGATGTTGATGGTGCCTTGGTAACGACCAGTGACCATCCAGGCTCTACAAATTACTACTCCTTTCTCTCATCCGTCTGGTGCAAGCACTGTTCCACAAATCTGCATCTGGCCTCTGTTCTTCCAACTTTGAGGCTCTTCTGGAGTTTTTCCTTGGACGTTTAGCTTCAGATTTACTTCCCATCTGATTTCTGCTCCTTTCACTCCAGGTTTCTTGTACCGGATTACATGGTTCCTCGTATGAACTCTGTTTCTTGTCTTTATGTCTTGAACATAATCATCTTCATCGGGATAGGATGTTTCAGTTGCCCATATTGGTGAGGCATCACTACCCAGGAACTGGCCTCTGGTCTTGCACGTGGCTACGTGCGAAAGACAGTGTGATGTCTGGACATCAATTTCTACAGCTACGAAGATATTGGACTTCCCCATGCTGTAAGGTAGGAGTGAACACACAAATCATTCCCCTTTTGAATTTCGTCTTCCAACTTCTTTCATGTGCTGGTACCAAATGTTGTTTCCCAAATGTGCTGTGCTGTCCAGGTAATCATTTAATTTTTTGTCATCTCTGTGCATGCTCCTCTTGATTCTTAAGGTTTTCATGTAGTTTGATATTACTACATCCCTGATTACATCCATATGGCTCTTTCTTGCTGGAGGATTCTCAGGTATGCCAGTCCATGGTGCAGGCCCCCTCATCTGCGCCATTTGAGTGGAGGAAAGTCTGGCAATTCTTTCTATTTCCTCTTGCCTCTTCCTGGCTCTGGCTAATGACAGCCAGATGGATTCTGCTATCAGCTGTGCTCGTGAGATTTTCTTTGAGTTTGTCTTTGTCTCCATCAGTGTCGTCTCAGGGGTGTTTATTACTGTCATTTCTGTTGGTTTCTTCTCCAACTCCTCTTGTCTTTCCACAATGTCTGTTGTGGAGTTTCTCATAGTATGCAATCTTTTCTTCTCTGATGTTTTGGATTGCGGTTCTGTATTCATTGGCACTAGACCTGTTGCATGTGCATTCTGTGTTTGCATGCATGTGGTTGTCTGTCATCTTGTCACATTCAAGCTTTGCCGACCCTGTTTCTGGCTTTCCTTTTTGTTTGTTACCACAAGTGTGTGTGTGTTATTGCTAATCACATCAATTTCAAGTTCATTCATTCTGCCATCAAATCTTCTAGGGACAGGAATGCCTATGTAAGGTCTGGGTGCCTTTGTAGGCTTTATGCGTGCATCATTAGGGGGGTGCACTGGGATTGGAATGCTTTGTGCACCAATAGAAAATGCAGTTCTGATCGTTAATGACAGTAAAACAATGATGAATATAATAAACAAATACATTATACCTCTGTATGTCAGGCGGCAGCATTTACTTCCAGAGAAATAGGGATGTTGTTCCTCCTGTGGGGGGACGAGGCTGCTGCTCTGGATCCCCATCTCGATCATTCACCAAATGTTAACTTTTATTATACTCCTTCAACAATATCGTCTTTCAGATTCTTCGTTAAGAGTTGCAGGCATTTCAAAATTGTCACCCCTCTTGTGAATAATGAATTGTCTATTATCGAGGATACAGTTCTTTTACTAAAATATGGAAAATGTCAAAAGTAAGTGATAATTAAGCAAGTCTCTTTACTGTGCATGTTCAAAGTATGTCAGCTCCCAGTCCGTGCCCCTGATCTACTTCAGTCCCGAAAACATGTTGACTTTGTTAATGGAAAATAAGAAAGGAAATCTCTGGCAATGCTCTCTCAATCTGTCCCTCGGCACAAATATTTTAGAATCTCCTCAGATAGTTCTGCTGATGGTTAGAGAGTTTCACTTGCAGTACTATTCCATGTAAGAGCATGCCCATTTGTGCAATATTGGCTGGGTCTCGAGATGAATGTGAGGATGTCAACAGTGATCGGTCTCCCCACTAGCTCTGGAAAATCAGTGACTAAACAAAAGAGAATGTTGTGGGCCAATCTACTTTCTTCTGGTGACAGGGACATCTGCCCCGTTTTGCTGATGTTCAGGACTGTATGCTTTCACTTCAATGTAAACAATGTCTGCACTGTCCATTTGCGTGGAGTGCAACTAAGATCACAATGTTATTTAGGAGTGTGCTCAGATGTTCTGTATTCTCTGGATCTCGGAGAAACGTGAGTGTGTCTGTCATTCTTCCGACAAGATTTGGACAGTCTTAAATTATTTGAAAGAACAATGTATTGACAAGCTCATTTACTTCCTTCTCTGCTTGGGACATTTGGCTTCTCCTCGCTGCATTCAGGAAGTAGGAGAAATTGTTCGGCAATTACAGTAAGCTATCTTCTTATTGTCTTTTCGTATTTGGGATCTTGAAGAAAGTCAGTGACACTGGTGAGTCTCCCCACCAATGACGGGTATGATCTTAGCACTAGAATAAAATATGTTACCACATCTTTAGTGATGTCACTAAGTGATTCAGAATATGGTCTTGGTGTGGAATGAGTCTGGATACTGTATTCTCTTCCAATTTATGGGCCTCAATCAAAATTTGGCATGTTATTTCCTTGACACAGTTTTAATGTGTCTTGATCCAAAGTTGAAGTTCAACAGACTATGTTGTGGCTTATACATGCAATTCTCTTCTTCACCCTGCAACTAGGATGCAAAGAATGTCCTTCGTTTATGTCCTTATCTCCTTTTTTTCTCAGAGGAAGTGTCCAATTTTAAGCCACAATTTTTAAAAAGTTCTTTGTCTTTGTCTGGCTGGTCATGCGTCCTTTTTTTTCATCATGGATCTCGTCTGCAGTTGCTGTGGTTCTTCCCCGTCGCTCGCAGTCTCCTCGCGTTGGGGTGCAGGCAGGGAGCCTTCTCCGATGTAGGGTTTGACATCGCCCAGAAAACTCCAAGCTCTCCTGCCTTGTAGTTTCACTGCAGAAGGAGTGCAGTCCTCCACTGTAAAGGGACTGTTAAATCTTGGCTCGTCCCATTTTTTCCTCGTATGATTCTTTACAAGGACGGTACTCTAGGGGAAACAGATGGTACACAAAGTCCTTGAGCTGTGCCTGTAGTAGTATCTCCCTCTGTGTTCTGTGCTGCCCTGCACCCTTTTCGTCGTCGCTGCAGCTGGTCTGAAATTACAGTAAGGCAAGAGGTCATGCAATTCAGGTCATTTTGCATTTCAGATCCTAAGATTTCTCCTGTGAACTGGGCATCACATCTAGCTCTATCTCGGGGTGTCAGGGGAGTGCGCATTCTTCTTCCTGTGGCTATCTCATGTGGCGTAAGATGATGGTCGGAACCGGGTTGATTCCGGAGTGCATACAATGCCAAAGGAAGGCAGTGCAACCATCCCTTTCTTAGAGTAAGCTTCAATTTGGCTATTTTTCCTTTAATAAGTCGTTCAGCTTCTCACAGAACCCATTACCTTGTGGATGATATGCCGAGGAAAACTTGTGCTTTATAACAAGCAGCAAGCTAATCTGTTCGAATGTCTCATTTACAAAGTGAGCTCCATTATCTGATCTCATGACTTCACATACCCCCCACCTGGGGAACACTTCTCTCACAAAAAATGTGGCTGCACAGGTAGATTCTGGGTGTGTACATGGACCTGCCTCTATCCATCTAGAATGGACACACCACAACAATTAAGTATCTGTACCCATTACATACTTGAATCATGTCGACGTAATCGACGTGCAAGTGCTGAAAAGGCCCATTTGGCCTGGGGATGACTCCTCTCATTACTTATAATGTGTGCCCAGCCTCAACATTGTTGGCAGATTATACAGTTCACTATAAAAAATGCAACACGCTCAGTTAAATTCGGTGTGAACCGGTCTTCTGCAAGCGTTGCCGCAAGATTCTCTTTTGTCATGTGTGCTGGATAATGTAGCTGCTCAGGTGCTAATTTTAACAGGGCTATGGGCATCAGCAGTGCTGTCTTGTCACCATAAACTGTCAGAGGGGCTTAAAGAACATCCTCGCCGTTCCCATAGATTTTTCTCTTGCTGTGGTGCCTCCCCTTGGAGTTCCATCAACTGTTTTTGCCCTAGATTGTTATAGCTCTCAGGTGTGCAATCATCATTCTCTCATCGGTATGGGTGACTTCCACTTCCATGCTGTCTCATTCTTGGATGCCATTCGTTTGGCTTCTGTGTCTGCTGCTTGGTTTCCGTGTGGATCAGAACAACAACTGCTTGAATACCATGCCTTTCTGAACAATAAAAACTATAATCTGAAATTCACCATAAATTACAACCAACATGCCATCAATTTTCTGGATCTTCACCTGTATATTCAAAATCGGACAATTCACAGTACATTGTACACCAAAGAGACAGCCGTTAACAGCGTTTTACATGCTTCGAGTAACCACCCTCGCCACATCATTCAGAATATTCCATTTGGAGAATTTCTCCGTATTAAACGGAACTGTACGTCAGACTTGGAATGCAACAAACACCAATCAGCAACTTTAAAAAAATTCAAAAACTGTGGTTACAGTCCAAAACATTTAAAAACAATGCTGCAAAAGACTAAAGAGAGATCTAGACCAACCCTACTACAAGAAAAAACCAAAAAGCTACCAACTCAGGATGTGCTGAGGTTCATCACCACCTACAGTACAAATCACCATAGTATCAAGAAGATCTTACAAAGAAATTGGAATATCTTGACAACCGATGTGGATTTAAATATGCTTTTGGACAACAAGCCAAATGTTGTCTTCCGGAATTGCATCAATCTCAAGAAAATAATTAGTCCATCGTACTTTGATAACAAAAAATACGAGAAGTACCAAAGAGATTCTTCAACACATACGCCCTCCTGGCTACCAGCCCCCACTCAAGGGAACTACAAATGCAACAACTGCCAAATTTGTCCACATATGCTCAATGCCAAAAAGGAATTTGTACAACCAAATGGGAAACTAACAAAAATTAAAGAACACATAAATTGCAACAGCAATTTTGTTATATATACCATCATTTGCGTATGCAAGAAAGCATATATAGGAAGCACAATAAGGAAATTCAAAATCAGAGTAGGTGAACACCTAAGAGCAATAAAAAATAAGGACATGACATCCCCTCTAGCATTCCATTTTCAACAACATCAAGAATCAGACCTAGCAAAAATTCAATGCTATGGGATTGAACAACTCCTGCCTTCAAAAAGAGGAGGCAATTTGGAACTACGCCTCCGCAAAAGAGAAGCCTACTGGTTCTGGTCAATGGACTCAATCCACAGTGGGCTCAATGTAGATCATGAGCTACACCATTTTTTGCATTGATCTCTAATATGGTCCGTCTATCAGACCCAACTGGGAGCCACAAAAAGGGTCAATACTGCTCAAGATAACCAGACAATGTGTGTTTTGTTTGTAATTATTTGATGATGTTTTCTACCTGTCTAGCAACATTATTAGAGATATACACCACATTATTCCCCTGTGTGGTACATGAGAGTGAAGTGCCGTTGAATATGATTAAGAACATACTTAATTCGCTATAGTCTACCTCCCTAATAACAATTTTTAATTGAATCTATGACATTATATTACTTAGCCCTATTATCATTATATAACAGTATGTCAATATGGGTGTCTGTTTAGAGCGTATCATCCTATCATTATTAGGAGACAAACTTACCACCAAACGTTTCCTTTCATACTATATATTTAGCTCGTCACACCAACAAGTTTTGGCGGTGAACCGTCTAGGTTTTAGACATTATATTCTAAACACCGTCTCTCTTTCCTACATATGCACAACTGAAGGCACCCCATTATAATATGGCGTGCACACCAACGTCCTTCTCCATAATGACCCTTTATTCGCACATGGCATTTTTTTCTTTTAGACTATATTTATATAGTTGGTTACACCAAACAACTATCGCAGCAAAATATCTTTTGATCCATTTTAGCATACTTTGAATATTTCTAAATATCAAACACATCCATGAACACATGCTCTTCTTGACCATTGATATCACCGCGGCACCCCTTTCCAACATGGCGTGCACACGTCTGCATACTCTCGAATACGCTCACGTGACTCCCACGTCACGACGTTCATTCTTCTTTTTTCTTTTTACATTTCCGGGTTAAACCTGGCAGCACAACAGCATCATACGGCAATCATACCGAAATTTGGCTCGAACTCGGAATTTCGAAAACATCACGTTTTATCTAGAGGTAAGAAGCCCTGCCATCCGCGCATAACCTAGCAGTATTAACCTAATAGTATTTACACCCTTAATGCGTCCCGCATCACTGATATTGTATACACATATTGTTTTCACCTAGGGATATTGCTGAAAGCAGCCAACAGCAACACTGAAAACAGACAGCTTGAACTATTGATATCTTTTACGCAATATGAGCTGCCACAGTAAGTTATTGTGTTTTCTCCTATGTATTCAGTAAACTGTGTCTCGAACACCAACTCTCTCTAAAAGGTCACCCATTTTTCAGTGGACTAGTAACTAAGTAAAACTAACAAACAGGATATATTTAAACTAGAAAACCATCTTCCTTTTTTCAATTAAAGTAATTTTTTCCCCCCTTCTTTTTCTATCTATTTTTCTTTAGGCACCTTGGTTTAACCAATACTACTACCAACACAACCTGACAATTGTGAATCAGCAACCCTTCTCTCTTCTTTTTTCATCCCAAATTGTTTTTTTAACCATTTTCAACTCAAAATCAACACTGGGAGCTGTAGTGCCTTGATCAGCCTGTCCAATAAGGATGCGTGCTGCACTGGTGTGCCGTCGGCTCGGAGGTAGACCCTACTTTTCCAGCGCACTAAGCCTGTGTGCACTGTTGACGTCACACAGGCGGAGTCACTGTACACTGTTACTTCCCGGTCTGCGTGATTCTCAATGACGAGTATCAATGCCAATAATTCTGCAGCTTGTGCTGAATAGTGAGATGGTATTCGTGCACTAAGGAGTACACGAAATTCTCCATTTGCGGTGTGTTTCATTACAGCGACACCTGTATATCTGCCCATCATTTTGATTGATTCTTGAAGAACCGTCAATAAAGACGCTTTCTCCTTCTGCCAAAGCATTTTCTTTCACCCTGGGAATTTCATCAAAGAATTCTTCATAGTTTGCACAGTCATGTATTGGCTCTCCTTCAGTGACTGGCTCTGCTATAAACATAGCTGGGTTCACTATCTTACATTGGACTACTTTAATCGGTGGGCTCGATATGATCACTTCATAGGCAGAAGCTCTCTGGGATGTCAACGTGCCATTTGGTTTCTCTAGAACAGCAAATAATGAGCGCTCGACTTACAACGTCATTGAGCAACCCATCACAATGGTTGTAGCCTTCTCTATGGCGAACGCTGTGGCAGCTAAACTTTGTTCGCACGTGAAATGGCCTCTCATTACTGGGTCCAAATTTCCACCATAGTATGCCACAGGCTTGTAACCCAATGTGGTACTCTGTGTGAGCACTGCCGTCATAATGCTGCCATTCATGTGTGAAACCAGGTAAAATTACTCAGCATAATTGGGAATCCCTAGAACTGGTGCTGTGCAAATAGCTTTTTTGAGTTCAGCAAATCCTTCCAACATGGTCTCAGACCATTCCATTTTTTCTTTCGTCGTTTGGGCCTTCTTTAGGGCCTGAAGTAAAGGCTTAATGTAAGAGCTATAGTCGAAGACCCATGCCCTGACATAGTTGCAGAGGCCTAAAAAGCTCTGCATCTGTTTTATTGTGTGTGGCTTAGCCGTGTTCAGTATGACTTCAGCTCTTTCTGTGGTCACTCTTTTTCCCTCATGTGAGATCAGCTGGCTTATGTACAGCACTTCTTGTTGAAAATATTGTAGCTTTTCCTTGTCAACCTTATATCCTTTCTCAGCCAGTATAGTCAATAGCTGAACAGAATCGTGCCTGCATTGCTCCTCTGTCGTGCTGCAGATTAAGATGTCATCCACATATTGCAGGACAACACTTTCCAATGCAATATTGCTCAGGTCCATCTGTAGGACTCTGTTAAAAATAGAAGGAGACTTACAGTACCCCTGGGGAAGCCTCGTGCTTTTCAAACGCATCTGTCTGAATGTGAATGACATCAGATCTTGTGAGTCATAGTGCAACGGGATTGAGAAAAATACATTTTTCAAGTCAATCACTGTGAAATATTTTGCCTCAGCAGGTCTATTACATAGAATTGTAGCCGGGTTTGGGACTAAAGGGAACTCGGCCTCAACAATATCATTTATTGGGCGTGATTTTTTGATCGGATAAACCGCTTTATTGCATGACGATTCTGACGTCACTAAGATTCCCTGCTCCATCATAGCCGAAATTGTCTTAAAAATCCCTTCATCTGCCTCTCTGGACATGGGATATTGTCGGGCTCTTGGTAGAATTGCTCCTGGTTTCAGTTTGATTTTCACTTCTCCAACCCCTTTCAATAGGCCTATGTCATAGGGTCCTGTGGTCCACACTGAGACAGGCACCTGGGCCATGTCGTCATCAAAATATTCAGGATGGTTTCGTGCCAACATCATTCTCTGAGGCACTTCTCTTTTGATCATTCTCATCCAAAAGGTGAGACTCACTTCCACCATGGTCTCTCCCATATCTGCTTGCTCTTCAAACAGATCGTCATCAGTGATGTCAGTCAATCGTTATCCTTCTTCAATGGCGATTACTGCGCACCATTGTCGGCCTTTGTCATCATACCCATCAATCAAGGCCATTCTCCCTCGTACTGCAGCTGTGTGTATCATCAAGGGAAATACTTGTCCCTTCTCCTTGTGCATCGGTATTCTTGGTCTAAATAGAAACTCATCTGAGGTTATCATGATTCTGTCTGCAAGGCCTGGCAGCCCTGCCATAAGCACACATATTCCATACACAAATATTTCTGGCTCTAATGGTATAGTCCTCATGGCTGTGTTTCCTGTGTATGCTCTTATCATTTTGCATATGTTTGAATAGTGCACTCCTGGAGTTGAACATACTATGTCCTCCTCCGTGAACAAGATTGTCATATTTGACTTTGTCATTAGATCTCGACCCAAAATGTTTACTGGGGTCTGTCATGAGTATAATAAAGGCACATTCATTTCACATTCTCCTATAGAGACTGGAAGTATGTTTGTGAAGGGAACACGACTTGTAGCTCCTGTGAAACTCTGAGTATTTATGGCCTCGCCGGAAAAGGAAAACTTGCCTTCACGTATACAAGAGCGTGTTGCACCCGTGTCAACTAAGAAGGAATATTATTTATCCCCTATAGCGACATCCACCGTGGGTTCCCGGTGAGGGTCTGGTGTCACTGATAGGATAGAACACATCAGGGATCCCCGTGAGCTGTCCTTATCCATATCTAACTTGAGCCCACTGTGTGCTGATGGATTTCCCCCATTGGCAGTGTTGTTTCCCATTCCAGGGTTCATGGTCTGCCCTGAGCTCATCGTTTGTGACAATTGCAGCGGTGACTGTTGGCACTGCCCTTGTGGAAAAATCACTATGTTCTGAGGTTGCAAACCTTGTTGCGCTCCTGGCGCTTGTTGTTGCACCGTGTGATTCTGTGCAACTCCCTGTTGTAGGAAGGCGGGTGGATTTGCCATGTCTGCTCCTGTCCCTTGGCCGTTCTGCACCATGCCTGGGTTTCTGTATGTGCACGCTAAATGCCCTATTATCCCACACAACCAACATACTGGCGGTGGTCGGATCATTTGCCCATTTCACATATCTTGATCACCATGTTGCATATTTTGAAAACCTCCTTGATTATTTTGAAAACCTCCCTTATTGCTCTGCCATCCTCTTCCTCTAAATCCTCTCCCCCTTGGGTAAAACCCTGTATTGCCCTGATTATTCTGCTGTGGATTATTGACCTGCTGCATGCTCGATTCAGCTCTGCTAGTTATGATGGCTCCCTTAAGAGAATATTTTGACAATTTCTTCTGCACCAATTTCGCTTCCTTACCCTTTCATGCAGCTTCCTTTTTCCAATTCTTTTCTTGTAGTAGCCTGCTTTTATGTGCAATGGTCAGCTGTATTTCTGACCATGGCTTAGCCTCGATTCCTACCAATTTCTTGAGCTGTTTCTGTACTGGCTCTGGCAGCCCTTGGCACAATATATGGTAGAATACAGGAATAGATTTCCCCCAAGATTCACGAGTCTCGAGTACCCACGCGTCTTGAAAATTCTGTATGTAAATCAATGGATCCTCAGACTCCTTCATTTTATGTGTCATTATAGCTCTCATATCAGAAGTGTCTGTGTAAAGCACTCGTAGTGCCTTCCATACCGCGGCTCTGCAATTGTTAAATGGAGCTCCTTCATGCGCGGTATTAATTGTGGTCACTCACACCAGTGTAACCTGCCCTTGTCCACACATAATCTGCTCTCTCACCAAGTATGGTGAATAGGATACCCTTGATGTCCCCTATAGCTAACGTGTTCTCTCCTGTCATTTTTTCTAACTCGTGTATCCATTTTCCACCTCCCGATGTCAGCATTGGAAGCTTGTTTTTCAAATGTTCTCGATCCATGTGTGGCCATGGAATATATTGTGGTCTCACCCTCCCTTTCTCAAGGAAACGGAAATTGGGACAAATAGCTCTCTCTCACTTCTCTCATTGTTCTCCTATCTATTGGAGGGGCAATATTCGTGCATTGCCGCTTGCCTGGTAGTGACCCAAGCCTGCTCACATAGGGCAGTGGAGACACCCCCCTCTGACTGTGAGATACTTCTTTGTGTCAGTCTGACTGTGTGGCTGACTCTGATGCCCTTGGTGCTGACTCACTAGTGTCGGAGCACCTTATACCTTTCTCCCTTGGGAGTCGTCTTTCTGTGCCCAACTTGTGCCACTTCTTATGTCTTCTAGTCTATCCAGGGATAGTTCTCTATTCCCACTACTTCAGGAAACATCCTCAGCGTCTTACAGCTGGGTGCGCTCCAGGTGCTCGTCTTCTCCCTCCCCTTGTGGTGTTTGTTCTAACCCCATTTCATCATATATTCTATCGATTGTTTCTCCGATGCTTCTGGTGTCGAAGTCATCCTCGATATTCACCCTAGATGTGCCTGGTATTGAATTCTTGTATATCTTCCCAATCTACTACTGGCTCAGGTTTTTTAACCTCTCTCCCCAGATATTCAAGATCTTGTTCTCTCTGTCTTCGCTTACGTTCTACATCGTCATCGAATTCTCTGCGCTTCCTCACTTCTTCCCTGACCCTATCTTCTTCCTTTTTCTTTTCATTTCTGCTGTCATCTGCCCTTTGGATTTCCTCATCCCTTCATCTCTTTATTCCCTTCTCTCATATTCTTTGCTCTTCCTCTGACCTTTGCTGCTTCTGTCTGTCTTGATCATTGGCTGCTCTCTGTTTGCGATCAAGCTGTCTTGCTCTTCGCGATATAACTGTTCTCGCCTTTGTCTATCTTTCTTTCTTATTCTTTCATCTCTTACTTCTTTCTCTTTCTATTTTCTCTGTACATCATCTATCCTCTCTCTTTGCTTTGCATCATCAATGCCTTTGCCATCAAGTTTCAATAGGATTTGCCCTCCCATCCATTCATTTTTTGCGAATGCTATCTCATCAGTTCTATCTTCGCTTCCTTTCCATCTTTTGCCTTCTCTCTCCTTATCAAGAGATGCACTTGTCTGTGTCTGGTCCCTTCTCTCATCATCATGTCTCTCCCTGTCCCTTGGGACTGTGTAGGTGATATCTTTATCCTTTTCTTTCCCTTGATTTACATCACTACTTTGTGTAGGTGACTCATATGCCGGGTTGCTATACCCTGTAGCTGCTTTAAGTTCTCTCAGCGGGTATAACCCCCTCGTCTTTATTTTCTTCAATCTTCATTTTGGCTGGGGCGAGTGGCACGGTAGGCGTCACACCCCCCTCTGTACATATGTTAAGTATCCAATCTATTAGCGGCTCCTCTTCCTTTCCCTGTTCATACCTAGAACAGCTAGGCATTTGTCTAACATTTTGCCCGTGTATGTGGCGTGCAAGTATGTTGTCATGTGTTGCAAAACAGCTTTAGATAAGGACCCGCCCTTTGGCCATGGCATAAACATTTTGTGTTGGCGGTCCCCTTAACCCACTCTGTACTGTATTTTTTCAGCTTAGGTGAATGTTTATCGGCAATTCTTTGCATAGGTGTGCCAATGGAGTTATGTCTTCCATGCTTAAATCTGTTCCCTTTCTCCTTATATAACACTTGTGAAAGCTTCACGTGACTTAAACAGTTCCAACATTATAAGCGAGCACCAAACACTGCAAGCTCCAATCCTGATTTTTTTTCAAAAATGTTTATCTCTTCTATTTTACAAAAAAAATCCATTTGTATACTATATTATCTCAGCTGTTCAATCGCGTAAAATTTAAGTCAATTTGTTAAAGAAAATTCTCAACTTATGACGTCATAACAAACAATATATAAGACAGACATTTAACATATCTGTATATGGTAACGGAATGAGGGGATTGGGTAAACACTCTCAGGTGGGCGTCTAAGCCCTTCCTTCAAAAATGACTACTGTAGAAGTCACTAAAAGTATGATGTCCCATTGGTTCTACTAACTATAGGACCCTAGATTATTTGGTCCATTGTGATTGGGTTGACACCAACCCCATGCATACTTTTCCACTTTACTGAGCAGCATGCAGAATGGTCGGCCAGGTGCGGGGTGTCCCTTAGTTACCCGGCCTCCCTCCGATTATGGTTACAATCAATCATCACTTTAGTAGCCATGTGACAATTAGTTCACTGTGGTTGGCCTCGAGACTGCATCTTCTGTCTGGAAAAGTTCTGATATCTCTGCCTGGTCAGGTGCTAAGCATAGGTGTGAACCCTCGCTTCTTCTTGCTAGGCTGGTCACATGATTCCCACACCATGTATTTGTCTCTTTTCTCTCAATCTTGTGTATTTGATTCTCATTTAGCTTCCACCTGCCTACGTCTTCTTATCTCGACCTTTCAGAGGCAGGATATTCTGTTCTTAGTTTCAATTAAATGTAGCTACTGTTCGCTTCTTCTATTGGTATGAACTTGGCTTTCCTGGCACGAGTTGCCTCTGCCGAGTTTTGTTTCAGCCGTCTCTTCTCGTTTTGCTAAATATGAATCTTTCTCATTTGGCCTTTAGTGACCTGGGTTGATTCTGCTTCTTGTGCAAAGTAGAAATACACTTATAATACTGTGCTTCGTTTTGAGGTAGATTATGTATAATGGTGCTTGCTGCACTATTCTTCTACTAAGCATAGCAAGCCGCACTGTTTTCTTAGCTTTCTTGCGGTTCCAAGCATATTTACAGGTGTAAACTGGTTGAATGTCTTCATCTTACTTACAGCTTTAAACTTCTTTGCATTTCGACATCGTCCTTTCACCTTAGGTTCACAATGTCCTTTTTCATGGCATTTTGTCTCTTTGTATCATTCTCGGGTCGTCAGTTCTTCTATCTGCAAGTCAGTCCGTGTCCTTGTGACGTCACCATTCGTCTTCCATTAAGACCTTTTTGGTTTCTTCTGGAACTGTACTTAGGCAATCTTCATTTCGTTTCATTTGTTGGTAGGGTTTTCTTAATGGATACCTTACTGTCCATGGTTTTCTTGGTATTGGTACTTCAATAGGTGCTGTTCTTCTGATAGGCACTGGGCAGAGCCCTACTGCGGCTCTCTTCTGGTTTATTTGCTCATCATACGTCACATATTTTGGTGTGAACGTTCCTGTTACTTCAAAATGGACGATTGGAGTGCAGGCTTTATTTGGGACCTCCTCTACAGGGCCACAGCCAAAGGCCATAGCCAGTGGGCCCCAATGAAACTGTAAGGCAGACCTCCAGACAAACAGACAAAGAAAAACAAAAATCAAAGATTTATTTTGTATACGAAAAGGAAAATATGAGAGAGGGTCCCGTAGAACCCAACTGCCATGGAGCTCTTGGTTTGTTCAAAGAAAACAAGCAATTATAAGGCAAGACATCATGACTAGTAACACACACAATATACTGTGTTCATTCCCCACCCTCATTGGCTACCATCTATATACGTACTACCAGTCCCCTATAGTCCCTCGGCCGATTAGTCACATCTAATCTATCCCTTGCCTCTAAAACATGGTCCCCTACTCAGTTAACTTGGGTTCCCGCTACCTGACTGGCGGGCCTCTTAGAATGTTGTCCCCCACATGGGCCTAGTCACATGGTGTGCATCTGACCATTAACATGAGCTCAGTGGATACCTCTGTGGTCAAATTAGCCCATTAGAATAATGGAGCACTTCTCTTGATACCAGACATGTGGGGGCCCCCGCCATACCTCCCAGTCATGGAACTACATTTTTTGGCATCACCTCTTGCTCCACATATTATAAATCCTGGGATGCTTCACCCCTGACCCCTCCCCTTATCAGCTACTCCTCCCCAGAGCCTCTCCTGATCCTCTCGAGGACCACACTAATCAGCCCAATTCTGATGGATTTAGGTTTTCTGCTTGTGGGCAGCTAGCAGTTTGAATGGGATGCCATCATTCTGGGAGTGCTAATGCTCTAAATCTAGGCCTGGGCTTTTGGCAGCTCATGGCCTTCACCCCAGCTCTCTACTTTACTTCAGTATCACTCATGCCCTACCTTTCCATAATTGCTTCAAAACACTATATTTGCTATTCCCACTTTGCTTGTTCCGCCCCACTACAAGAGCCCACGTTCATTTTCTCATGCACTAAAATATTTTCTGCAGCCTAAATCATTTGGGTGGGCATGGCAGCTGAATGTGCATCCCAACATTCAACTTCTTGTTAATCCTTCATTAACTATCCCAGCTGCTTCTCTTTTTCTATCACTGTCATCCTTGGGTACACGAGTGATGCTGTCTCCTCCCACCATAGGCATACTGTCCTGAGGTACACGGGAGGAAAATGTAGTCCCCGTCCCCTGCTAAGTCAATCCAATATTCTTTGTAATTTGATATCAAGGGGCCAATCAATCACCACCATGTTGTTAGTTTGTTTGAGCGTGCCTGTGTTTTGCATTAGGAGGAGCTCTACCTGCACTTATCGAGACCATTATCTTGGCACTGTTCGGGAGTGTCTTTGCGCAGCACCAGAGGATCATTTGACACATGCATAACATCACCAGCAGGAGTACAATGATAGGGATCAGTATTTTCACCATTGCTCCTAGTCATGTTGGTGCCTACGAGAGCATTGTATCAAACCAATCCTCATCTTCCACTCTCCATGGCTTTAGCATGTGGAGGGCCTCTATGATGTGTGACAGGGGCCTGTTTTCTGCATCTTTTGGGGTATGTATGTGCAACATGGCAATACCATCTTCTGGTAATAGAAGGGAGGCAAAGAACAATTCTGTTTTGGTATTCTGACAGTATTTATCTGGAATTGCTTTGAGCAGTTTGGAGGAATCTTCGGACAGATAGTTTGACCACCTTTACCATCTTCCCAGTGAGCGCTTCTTTCTCTTTGCTTGTGGGGATTGAGATGGGGCTCGTAGCACCTGTTCCATAGTGGGCATGTGTGCTAGTGTCAAGTAGTCATTAGCTCCACAAGAATGGGTGAATGCAGGGTCGTTAGTGAACACCTCCCTCTCCATGATGGTGGGAGATGCATGTATTCCCGCTGGCCGCAAACCCAGGAGATGTTCATGAGGGCTTCTGTGACTTTGCTGAGAATAGGAATGAACAATGTCTTGTTACACTTGCTGTTGGTTTCCAAAGGAACAGTTCCATGCCCCCGAAAATAGAACTCATATTCGCCTGCTGCTTGCACCTTCACTGGAACCTCTTTTGTTTCAATCCATGTTAGCTTCAAGCCATACGTGGCCCATATGATGAGACAGTTCTTGTTGATGTTCCATATGATTTCGCCCCCCGACCCTCTGCCATGAAGTTCATTTCTGCCTCCTCCAATCTGTTTGAAACGAACATCACTCCATCCATTTTTATCAATTGGCGTGTCTTGCCCCGGGTGTCTTTTTCATCCTTTGCACATTTTGCCTCATCTTTGTCCATCGGTACAACTTGCACTCCATGGCCATGGAACATGCTTCAAACTTGACACAGTGCAACATGAACCAAACACTGGGCTTCTTGAGGTGGCCTCTCTCCTGGTTCTAATATTGTGGGTGCCCCGGTTGCATGCAGGATGAGAGATGAAACGTTGCAGCTCCCATTTGGCCTCTGCTTCCCCGCTGAGCGCATGCGACTGTACCACAAGTTACTGAATTCTGGGTGGTACACATCAGTCATTGTGTCAAATACAACCCCTTTATATTGGTGATATTCCTTGTCTTTCTCCACCCCTCTTTTAACTCGGGCTTCTATTGCCACTTGACTGCATCAAATAATCATGTTCTTTTCATATCTATTAGATGTCTATTAGGTCATTTTGGAGAACTTCATTGCGAAAAGTACCATATTCAAGAAAGTCATGCTTTATACACCACCATTCTACCCCCTTTATATATGCCACCCATATAAGACTACACATATATATAATATAGACATATTACACAATGCTTGTGATGTGAAATCTGCAGAGGGTGAGAAGAATGGGTTACCCATGCAGTGTTCATAGTATAACTCCTATTAATCAAAGCTGAAACCCATGTTTTATACCAGTGGACAAATAATTTAATAGCACTTTTATTTATGCCAAATGTCACGAGGTAGATCATATATTGAGGTAATAAGTGTGTTGTGAATAACAACAGGTAATCACTTAACTTAGACTGACGTTGAGAATCTTGCAAAGGAGTTGTGTATGGGGAGCCCTTCAGACATCAAAGAGGTGCACCCAAAACCAAAACTCCTTGACCTTCACTGCAAATGGAGTGGCATATATTACGCTATAGGGACCATTAAAGTGTGGTTCACTCCATCTGCAGACAAAGTTAAGAATGAATACTGATGCAGCGCTGTTGTCTTCTTCTGCTCTTCTGCTCTTCTTGGCGCTATCTGGTGAGAGAGAAGCTTAATGCATTTTGGTAGCTGATGAAAATATACTATAAATTCTTCTCCAAGGAAGCCGCAGCCTTGTGAACATCACATACACTACGTGTAGGCGGAAGTGGCATGTGCATTCTCCTCCCCGTCACTATCTCATGAGGTGAGAGGTGATGTTCTTCGCAGGGCTGTGTCCTCAAACTGAATATGGTGAGTAGCAAATAGCAGACCCATTTCTTTTTGAGGGTAACATATAGTATGTATAATTTGTCTTTTAAGAGGCTATTCATTCTCTCCAACAATGCCATCGGGTTTGAGGATAATAAATGGAGCACATTGTGTTTAATGCCTAACATAGAAGTGTGATGAATCCGGTGGAGTCATCACTGATCTTCTGGCGGCAATCCCCTCTCATGTAGACAGGGGACAGCAGCTGTTACCTGATCCTGACCCTAGGGGCAGCAGTATGAGGGAGGATCACATGGGATGAGACGGCCTCCGCGGAGCTCATGGGACTCCAGCTGGAGAGACATGGTATCCCCCATGATTTCCTAAGAAGAACCACGCCACACTTGAAACCATCATGGCTTATTGCCATGTTTCCAGACCTTTTTCCATGAAGAGAAGGGAACCCCCTTTGATTAGACCTATGGAACAACCTTGCCCTTCTGGTGGAATTACCTTTTTACACTTATCGACCCACCAATAAATGCTTGCAATGAAAACCACTTTTTGCTTATCCAAAATCTCTTAGCCAATCATTGGACTTTCTATTCCCAGAGTTTATCAAGTGCTGAGATGAGGGAGAAGAGAGGCCGAGCAATGTGGAATAGAAAAGACTCTGAACCTAATAAGGGTTCCAGTGTTCCCGGACATAAACCTGTGCCAGGGAAATTCAAGCAGCCCAAATAAATTGAGAATGAGAGAGAGCGGCTGTGGTGACTGGCGAGAGAATGTTACATCTCCCTGTATGAAGCAGAGAGACATGAAGCCAGAACCGGTGTGGTGGAGCGATGCACCACTCCACCGGAGGAAGAAGAAACTGCTACACCATGCAAAGCTGCGAGAACACCAGGAATGGGTAAAGACCTCCTGGCCGTTTGCTGAAGCTGAAGAGCAGTACCGCTAACCAGAGCCGATAAAACAGGAGGCAGCCCGGGTTGAAGCTGCAGAGGTCTGCCAAGTGAAGAAAAGCGTGAAAGAAGCGGAAGCGATACTTTTACTTGCTTCCACCGGAGAAGAAACCAACACTCCCAGGGACCGGCAAGTGCTCCTGAGATACTGGGGATACTGGGGCATATTGACATACACGCCAGATGAAACTAATTGAATTTTAGTTACATAAGTAAAAGCAGGAGTGTGGACATATCAAGGAAAGGGTATTTGAAGCTAATGTTTACCCTTTTCTAATGTTACATATATACAGTGCAGCTACGAATCGAGCAGAACGAGGATAATATATTCAAAGGATTCATTATCAAATCTCAAATATAAAGAACTTTGGAGTAGGCGAAAGACCCAAATAAGCAGAATTCCTGGCAGAAGTCCCGGTATACCAGACAATAATAAGTCTGTGGACATTAGACGTCCTGGCAGAAGATTATTCCAGGCAATCGCAAGTGTGGAAAACAGACATCCTGGCAGGAGCGAATACCGGGCAATTTCAAGTGTGGAAAGCAGAAATCCAGGCAAGAGAATATACCGGGCAGTATAAGGCGTGTGAAACAAAAGTCTGGGTAGAGAGGTGTACCGTGCAATTGGGAAAAGGATTGTGAGAAATAAAGAACTGTTCAAAAAGAAGCCAAAATTGTGAAAGCAATAAAGGTTGGCGTGCAAGTATTGCACTTGGTCAAGAGAGATGCCAAGGAATGGTTCTGAAAGACACAACCGTTGTGAAAACTAAACAAAGTTCCATATGTAAATGGTATCCGTGGCACAGGAAAACCAGGTGTTGTGCTTTGCCCAGAGAGGCCCAAAGAATTGTTCTGAGAGAAACCAGGATTGTAAAACCAGTTCTTTTGTACAAGTATTATACTCAGCCACAAGAGGCTCAAGAGACAGTTGTGTGTGAAAACGCCTCGAGGAGTAAAGGAAGAACCCATGGGAAGGGAACTACGTTCTGGAAACAAGAACTTTAGCCTTGAAGGAACTTTTGTTTGAGTTATTTTTCCTTTATGAACGCTTCTTCAAACCACTGAAGATTAAAGACATTTCCCCTTTTTCACCTTAGAGTTTAGTTTTAGTGTGAGAGGCAGAATAGAGGTTTGGACATTGGACAGTTTTTGTTTTGATGCCCTAACACAGACAGAGCCTTCGTTTTGATTTTAGGTAGGGGAAATCATCTTACTGCATGGAGAAAGAAGCCTTTTCCCAACTCTATTTCTTTTGTTAAATGTCTTTAACCCAAACTTTGACTGCTTTGTGTCTGACTCTTATTCCTAACTCCTCACAGCAGCTACTTATTTGAATAGCTTCTTAAAGAAGTGTGTGCCATTATTTGATTTGAGTTCCTTGCACACTCCCCAGCGGGGAAACACTTCTATACTAGAAATGTGGCAACTGATTTAGTGTCTAGTTGTGTTCATGGCCCAGCCTCAATCCAATGGGAAAATGGACAGAAAACAGCAATTAAATAACGGCATGTTTTGCACCACTCTCCCATGTCAGCAAAGTCGATATGCAACTCTCAAAATGGTCCACTGGGGCGTGGTAATGCGCTTCCCAGCATCCTCAATGTTTGCCTCATATTGTATGACATCTGGCACTGGGAGGTAGGCAGCTATTTTAGCTGCTTGATCTTCTGCCTCGTTACAGAGAGAAATTGGGCCAGTTTTGTTAGTATGTGCAGCACACTTGGTGACAGCAACAAGTGTAGGCCAGGAAAGAGCATAAATCAGTCTAATAATGATGCGTGCTGCAGCAGGGACCCATCTGCCCTTCGAAACCCTTTCCATTTTTGTTGTGACAGTCCAGAATGTATGGTTGTAGTAACATATGCTGAATCCGAATAGATCATAACCATAAATCCTTAAAATGCCTCCTATGCCTCAATGAGGGCAATTAGCTCTGCAGCCTGGGCAGAGCAATGCATGGATAATCTCTTCTCCACTAATACTTCATATTCACTGTCTACTAGATGGACCATCACTGCACATGTGTACCTCTTACCTGTCTCCTGGTCAGTGATGGTAGACCCATCAATGAAGAAAACATCCCCATCCTCAATGGCACAGTCCCTTGCTTTTGGTAGGTCTTCCTCTGGGCTTTCATATGCGACACAGTCATGTACGTCATCAACACCTTTTATTGGTTCAGTGATGAATGTGGCTGGGTTCACTGTCTTTCACCTACAATCTGACTTCATAGGCTGAAGCCCTTTGGGTTGTCAGTGTGGATTTATACCTCTCCAAAATTGCAAATAATGCGTGTCCTACATACAATGACGCTGAGCATCCCATTGTGATAGTAGCAGATTTTTCAATAGCGAAGGACGTAGAAGGGCAACTGCGGCAGGACAGACTGTCGTTTGTCAAGTGTACTGGTTGTTCGTTTTGACATAATCACTATTGTAGTAGTGGAACGCTACTAAAGAAGGAAAAACTACATGGAGTCCCTTGTCTTTGTTGTTGGCAATCCAGCTGGGGGAGTGAAAGAGGAAGCATCTCAAGTACTTCAAATACCCTCACCTGGCGCAAAGCACTGTGAAGGACATGGAAGGGCAGTTGCGGCAGGACAGACTGTTGTTTGTCAAGTTTACTGGTTGTTCATTTTGACATAATCATTGTTGTAGCAGTGGAACGGTACTAAAGAAGGATAAAATTGCATGCAGTCCAGTCTCTGTGTTGTTGGCAATCCAGCTCGAGGATGTGGAAGCTGAAGGGTCTAAAGTACTTCAAGTACCCTCACCTGCTGCAAAGCGCAGAGAAGGATGTGAAAGGGCTGTTGAGGCCGTTTCGGCGTGTGACGCAAAGTGACTAAAAACATTTATTTGACTGAGCATGGATGTGTGTACTTAACTCTTGCGGTGTGCCTGGCAGTACCTATTTGCGGGGCTGGAATGCGATTTTGAAGATCGCTCACATACATTATACCATGGACTCTGTTCAAGCCCGGAGGAGCGTCATGATATCACACCCGCCCAGCTGGAATATGTACGTGAAGACTGCTCGCTAATACTGTAAGCAAGTTCATTTCAGAGATCGTGACTAAAGTGGATTTTTTCCATACTTCCTGGACAGTATTGTGTTCTCTCTGCACTGAGAGGTCAAGTGTATGGAATATCGTTCATAAGGTTTAAGGCTGTACTATTGTTTGTGTAGGATGGCTAAGAAGTCAAAGGTAAATACCTGAAATACAATCAGAATAATAAATTCAGTGCTGCCTTGTATTTGTTACAAAAGTTTGTAAGGTCAATAGTGTATACACTTTTAGTGAAGGTAACTTTGTACTGTTTTCATTTTTTGAACTATGACTAAGACAAGGGGAAAAAAGTGTCATAATTTAAGGTGTGGCAATAATACACCACTGCATAATGAGATGATTGTAAACATTCAAAAGGAAAGAGAGAATTTTGAAAATAGTGATCAAGGTAAAATAACATGTCTTTTTCCACAGGTTCAAATTAAATTACACAGTCAAGCAGTTGCATCAATTCAATCTATTCCTGATTCAGAGATGGTAGGGTTTAAGAATGACTATTGTGAATGTTTAGATGTATATGGGCCGGTGCAGAGAGAAATAGAAAGACAAGCACATATTTCCTTAACATACGTTTGCATAAGTTTGGAGGAGGAGCTACAAGCACTTGAAATACCATCACCAAGACTTACAGGCCGATTCATGGAATAATTAGCGCGGCGCAAGTGGGCAAAAACGTGCGATTCGCAGTGGAATAGCGAAAATCGCAGTGCAATTGCGAAAATCGCACGAAAAGCAGCACACGTCGATTCATGGAAGGCCGTGCGCGAGAAAACCAGCGGATGTGCGATAAAAAAGTGTGCGGCGCACGTTGGCGCACAGGCCATCTAACAGCGTGCGCCAGGTCACAGCGAAAATCGCACAGGCCACAGCGAAATTCGCACATAGCGCGGCGCACGCAACAAAAGTAGGCGGAACACGGGCGTAACACTCGGAATGGGGAACAACTTGCCAAAACGTGGGCGTCACGGGGGAAGTACAGGGCACAAGTGCGCGGAACGCCCACACGCTCGCCTACAACACGTATTCATGGAATAGAATAGGGCAAAAAAGCGCACGCTAAAACCAGCGCACAGGCACAAACACGACCGCCACAAGAAAGCAGGCGGTAGCGTCTCTGCGGCTGTAAGAAATGTGCGCCAAAAGGTGCGCCAACAAATAGCACCTATATACTGCCATGATGAATGTCCCATACTGTGGCCCTCCAGGAAAAATGACGTGCAAAGGGGTACCCACAAACACGGACACCCGCTGACAAAAAATACGTGTGCGTGTATACCGGGGTGCGCGGGAAGTCTAACACGCGATTTCAGCAGGGTACATGCATCACAGGGGTTCGCGTGAAGTTATTCACGCGATCGGGCCTGGGGGAGCGGGCTACGTGTATTTCAGGGGTTCGCGTGAAGTTTCACACGCGATCGGGTCTGGGGGAGCGGGCTACGTGTATTACAGGGGTTCGCGTGAAGTTCCTCACGCGATCGGGCCTGGGGGAGCGTGCTACGTGTATATCAGGGGTTCGCGTGAAGTTTCACACGCGATCGGGCCTGGGGGAGCGGGCTACGTGTATTACAGGGGTTCGCGTGAAGTTCCTCACGCGATCGGGCCTGGGGTAGCGGGCTACGTGTATTACAGGGGTTCGCGTGAAGTTACTCACGTGAATAGCCTGGGCGCGTGTATTTCAGGGGTGCGCGGGAAGTTCCACACGCGAATAGCCTGGGCGCGTGTATTTCAGGGGTGCGCGGGAAGTTCCACACGCGAATAGCCTGGGCGCGTGTATTTCAGGGGTGCGCGGGAAGTTCCACACGCGAATAGCCTGGGCCCGTGTATTTCAGGGGTGCGCGGGAAGTTCCACACGCGAATAGCCTGGGGGCGCGTGTATTTCAGGGGTGCGCGGGAAGTTCCACACACGAATAGCCTGGGCGCGTGTATTTCAGGGGTGCGCAGGAAGTTCCACATGTGATTTGACAGTGTGGGTCCTCCCAGGTGTACCCTGTACACCCTCCACGGCCCCTGCAGGCAGCCCACACCACAGGGGACTACCCTGCATCCCTGGTCATGTCCCGCAGGCAGCCCACCCACCATGGGCATGCCCCCCAGCAAAGGCACATGTCTCCTTGAACTAATGAACACCAACTCATGTCCCCTTGCACCCCCAACCCCCAGCACTGTGGGGCACCTGCCAGCAGGCCCCCACCCATGTCCAACTCATGTCCCCCACCACCCCCACCCCCCAGCACTGTGGGGCACCTGCCAGCAGGCCCCCACCCATGTCCAACTCATGTCTCCCACCACCCCCACCCCCCAGCCACCAGGGTCACCCTCCACCAGGCCCCCACTCATGTCTCCCACCACCCCCACCCCCCAGCCACCAGGGGCACCCTCCACCAGGCCCCCACTCATGTCTCCCATCACCCCCACACCCCAACAGTGCAGGGTCACCCTCCACCAGGCCCCCACTCATGTCTCCCACCACCCCCACCCCCCAGCCACCAGGGGCACCCTCCACCAGGCCCCCACTCATGTCACCCACCACCCCCACACCCCAGCAGTGCAGGGTCACCCTCCACCAGGCCCCCACTCATGTCACTCACCATCCCCACACCCCAGCAGTGCAGGGGCACCCTCCACCAGGCCCCCACTCATGTCACCCACCACCCCCACACCCCAGCAGTGCAGGGGCACCCTCCACCAGGCCCCCACTCATGTCACTCACCACCCCCACCCCCCAGCCACCAGGGGCACCCTCCACCAGGCCCCCACTCATGTCACTCACCACCCCCACCCCCCAGCCACCAGGGTCAGCCTCCACCAGGCCCCCACTCATGTCTCCCACCACCCCCACCCCCCAGCCACCAGGGGCACCCTCCACCAGGCCCCCACTCATGTCTCCCACCACCCCCACACCCCAGCAGTGCAGGGTCACCCTCCACCAGGCCCCCACTCATGTCACTCACCACCCCCACACCCCAGCAGTGCAGGGGCACCCTCCACCAGGCCCCCACTCATGTCACCCACCACCCCCACACCCCAGCAGTGCAGGGGCACCCTCCACCAGGCCCCCACTCATGTCTCCCACCACCCCCACACCCCAGCAGTGCAGGGTCACCCTCCACCAGGCCCCCACTCATGTCACTCACCACCCCCACCCCCCAGCCACCAGGGGCACCCTCCACCAGGCCCCCACTCATGTCTCCCACCACCCCCACCCCCCAGCCACCAGGGGCACCCTCCACCAGGCCCCCACTCATGTCTCCCACCACCCCCAAACCCCAGCAGTGCAGGGTCACCCTCCACCAGGCCCCCACTCATGTCACCCACCACCCCCACCCCCCAGCCACCAGGGGCACCCTCCACCAGGCCCCCACTCATGTCTCCCACCACCCCCACCCCCCAGCCACCAGGGTCACCCTCCACCAGGCCCCCACTCATGTCTCCCACCACCCCCACACCCCAGCAGTGCAGGGTCACCCTCCACCAGGCCCCCACTCATGTCACCCACCACCCCCACCCCCCAGCCACCAGGGTCAGCCTCCACCAGGCCCCCACTCATGTCTCCCACCACCCCCACCCCCCAGCCACCAGGGGCACCCTCCACCAGGCCCCCACTCATGTCTCCCACCACCCCCAAACCCCAGCAGTGCAGGGTCACCCTCCACCAGGCCCCCACTCATGTCACCCACCACCCCCACCCCCCAGCCACCAGGGGCACCCTCCACCAGGCCCCCACTCATGTCACCCACCACCCCCACCCCCCAGCCACCAGGGGCACCCTCCACCAGGCTCCCACTCATGTCTCCCACCGCCCCCACCCCCCCAGCACTGTGGGGCACCTGCCAGCAGGCCCCCACCCATGTCAAATCCATGCCCCCCTGCACCTGGGTCCCAACATTCCCCAATCATGTCCGTAATGCCCATCCTCCCCTGCCAAAAGGCCCAACCAACTATCACACCCACCCACATATCAAAGGCAATTACATGTTACACCCCCAATTTAAATAATGCAATTGAACACATGTCTGTCACACACAATGGCTGCAAGTGAATGACAAAACACCCGACATGACATGCCTGAAAGCAATGAGATGATACGACACATTGAAGATTAAAAAAATAATATGTATTGAACAGCAAGTAGAATGGAAATGAAATAAGAAAAAACACAAAGCAAATCAAACAAAACAAGATGAATGTCCAAGAAAATAATCTGAAAAATTAAAATAAGCCAATGAAGAAGATCATCCTGGGTCCATGAGCCCAACCAAATTAAACCTAACTATGACTACTAACTAAAAACTGAACTATATACAAAAAAGTGGTGCATTGTCCAATCGCAACCAAAAAAAAATAAAAAAAACAAAGGAAACCTAACCCTAACTATAAACTATATACAAAGGCAGCGGGCTATTCGGACGGCTCACTGGTTGTTGTCACGGGCCAGGGCATCATCGAACTCCTGGTCAATGGCTTGGAGGCGGGCATGTTCCCTGGCCCCGAGGTCCCGCAGGGATAACGCAGTGTCAAGCTCAAACTCCCTGCGAAGACCCTCGAGGCACTCAGCCCGCCTCAGCGCCCTCCGCATGGAGTCCTCCGCCCTGACCATCGTGAGCCGTTCCTCCTCTGCCCGCTGCCGCTCCGCACCTATCCGCTGGCACAACCGCTCCCACACAGAAGCCACTCCCATTCCAGGGTTCTCCTGCCCTCCGGCCGATGCCTGCACCCCTGATGTTGATGGCCCCGAGCCATGATGCCTCCCACGTTGAGCCTGCTGTTGCCTCCGACGCAACTGCCTGTGCCAGCACGACGGCATCCAGGCTGATGGAAACCACCGACGCCGTCGTGCACGTGCCCTGCCCGATGATGCCGTCACATCCTCCATCTGCTGGGGTCCAGTTGCTCTGGTGTCCACCCCTGCTGGATCTCTGACTCCCGACTGTGGCAGGGATGGGATCCCCACCGAGCTGGCTGCATTGGTCGGGGCAGGTCCACAGGGGGCCCTGGTGGCATCTGGGCTGGAAGACGGCAAGGAGAACGACTGGTGGATAGCCTGCACAGAGGAGGAGAGGGCCGCCACATTGGCCAACACATGCAGGAAACCCCCGAACATGGCCGATCCCAATTGGGCCACGTCGGCACGGTGCACTTCGTGATGACGTGCGTGCTCCTCCCGGGAAGCACGCACGGCATCACGAATCACAGCCGTGCGCATCGCGACCCCAATCAGGACCTTCTCCGCACGGCCAGGGGTTCCCACGTCCGCAGGTGGAGGGGAGTCAGGTGACATGGACATCCCCTCTACCTGCGGACAGGCCTGGGACGGGGCATCCCTGCTGGTGCATGGTGGTGCACTCACAGGGTCAGGGACAGCGACATGCACAGGCCCCTCCACGGTGACCTGTGCTGCCTCCTGCCCCTGGCCCTGGACTGCACCACTTGCACCAGCAGGGATGCCCCCACCAGGCCCCATGTGTGCCCCAGTGGCGGCCTCCTCCTCCTCTGTGCAAACCACCAACCTGGATGGCTCCTCACCGTCTCCCACCGTAGCAGGCCCCTGTGGGGGCTCACCCACCCCTTCCGCTGCAGCCGTGGGGGCATCCCCCCCGCCTTGCTCCACAGCGCCGTCTCCGCCCTCTTCTTCACTAGCCGCTGCGTAGAGGGAGACAAAGAACACAAGCATCAGGGCACTGTACAATGGTCCCCTAGACAGGAAGCAATAGCAGATGAGCACCACTGTCAAAGTACACTTCCATCATGTCCCTCCACAACACATGGGTCAGTCCAGGCAAAACACACACAGTAACAGGCATGGTGCATGCCATGGACATTTCCATGCATGTCCAATGGACTCTTGAAACATGCAATGATATGTAACTCACATGCATCATGGCTCATGCCATCACATGCACACACTTCACCTCAGTCACATCCATCTGGCCCCAAACACACCAAACACAGCGGATACAAGGGTAATTTGGCTGCTTTACTGAATCTGTGCATTGTCACACACATGTGTCATGCATCCATGGCATGCACAAGTCACAGACACGCAGGTCAGGCACACAGACATGGCTACCATATATGTACCTGGCATCAGCACCCATCCCTCACCCCCACCCATGTCCAGGTACAGAGACTGGCATGCTCTCATGTTCAAAATCTGCATAGGGCTCCCCATGCGGCATTTCAACACATGCAACAACCATGTGCATCACACATCACTGGTCGCACATGCATTACCATGATGTCCCTGCACACATACATGCATACATGGGCTATGGCACACATACAGGCAAGTATCATAGAACCAGCACACCGCAACATGCCCTGTCTCACACAGTAATGCATGGACACTTACCGCTCAACTCCAGACGGGCCTCCCTCTCAAGGATCTGGGCGTGGAGCGCTGGGCGTATGCGTTCCAGGACCCTCATCTGGATGGAACTCATGCGGCCCCGGCCCCCCTCCACGAGGCGCCGGGCCTTCACAAGGGTCCTGGACCTCAAGTCCTCCCAGCGCTTCTTGATCTTCAGGACGTCGCGGGTTGCCACCCCCTCCGCGTTGATGGCAACCACACAGTCGGCCCAGATCCTCTGCCGTCCTTCCTTGCTGGCGCGGGACGATCCAAAGAGGGCATCATACTGCCCCAGGACATGCTCCACCAGGACACCAACTTCGGTGACAGTGAAGCTGGTGCCCCTCTGCCCCTTTGGCCTGGGGTTGCCACTGGTGCCAGATGTGGAAGTGCCCGACATGGCAACCCCAGAGGCAGGTGTGGGTGGGCAACTGGGTCCTGGGGCTGGGCTGTGGAGCGATGTAATCCCAGTCGGGAGTCTTCAGTTCCAGCAGGGGTGGACACAGCAACTGGACCCCTGCAGATGGCTGATGTGCAGGCACCAAATGGCAGGGCACGGTGGCAGCAGGCAGGCAGGCAGGCAGGCAGCAGCAGATGGCACGTGGGAGGCTGCTCGGGGCACTGGGGGGCAGTAACTCGGCCTTCTGGGCAGGAGCGTGGTCTTCCGTGTGTTTTCGCGTGGCCAGCTTGATACGGGGTGATTTGGCACGTGAAAATCCTGCACGTCAGCGTGAAATCCGAGGAAAGGCCCTTAGCGCGTAAGCGCGTCAGCACGCATACGCGATTCTATTGGACCAGAGTCCCTCAGCGCGTAAGCGCGTCTGTGACGTGACCCGCACGGGTGTTCCCCACTCAGCACGTGATGACGGGGCACACGTGCAGATACTGCACGTCAGAGTGTCATTGCGTGTAATTGGACAAAAGTGCGCGTACACGCGATTGGCCTATGTACGTGTATTTAATGGGTGCGCGGGCACTTACACACGCAAGTACGTCAGCGAACCTGTATCCCGGGGTGCGTGTGAATTTCCACACGCTATTGGACTGGGAACTGGATTCCAGGGGTGCGCGGGTCACACGCTGTATCCCGTGGTGCGTGTGAATTTCCACACGCTATTGGACTGGGAACTGGATTCCAGGGGTGCGCGGGTCACACGCTGTATCCCGTGGTGCGTGTGAATTTCCACACGCTATTGGACTGGGAACTGGATTCCAGGGGTGCGCGGGTCACACGCTCGCCTAGAACACGCGCAAAGCATAAATTTGCGGACTTTAACAATAACAAGCTCAGACGCCAGGATGAACATACCGTTCCTAGCAGCAGTGGCAGTGGGCTACCAAAGGAGGAGGAGGAGGATAGTCAGGGCCAGAATATTCACACCCAGAACCAGCCTTTTCGGGATGCCTGATGACCAGGTGTATGGGAGGTACAGGTTTCCACCACACATCATACTGGACCTGGTGAGTGAGTGGGAGGATGACCTCACATCACCCACCCTGTGCTCCCAAGCACTCAGCCCCCTGGAGAAGGTCCTCAATGTACTGCACTTCTTAGCCACTGGATCATTTCAGCGGACAAGTGCCATAGTGGGTGGGGTGTCACAGGCCACCCAGTCACGCTGCCTACACCAGGTCTTGAACATCATGACTGCACGCCCATCAGTCCGCAGGCACATATACCTGCCCAGAACACCTGCAGAAAGGCATGCTGCCGCCCTGGATTTTTACGCTGTGGCACGATTCCCCAAAGTGCTAGGTGCCATCGACTGCACCCATGTGGCTCTACGTCCCCCCAGGGCATCTGAGCACATCTATAGGAACCGCAAGCACTGGCATTCCATCAACGTGCAGGTAGCATGTAATGCCAAGGGAATCATCACCTCAGTATATGCCAACTATCCCGGCTCCACCCACGACAGCTTCATTTACCGAATGTCCACCCTAAGCCGGGACCTAGAAGCTGGGCGGCATGGCGATACATGGCTGCTTGGTGAGTATGTATGCCACTGCACATGCATGCATGTTGGATACTGAGCAAGGTCACAACCCCACCAATGATACCAATCACCACCTCCACAGGGGACAGTGCCTACCCTCTCAGCCCCCACATGATGACGCCAATTCGGAACCCCACCACGCCACCCCAGGTAAGATATAACACAGCCCACATTACAACCAGGGGCATAGTGGAGCGCACATTCGGAGTGCTAAAGTCACGCTTTCGCTCCCTTGACCGTTCTGGCGGGCAGCTGTTATACGCTCCCCCAGTAGTGTGCAGGATCATAGTGGCAGCATGTGTCCTGCACAATGTTGCAACACGCCGGGGCCTGGCCGTGGACATGGTGGTGGCCCCACATCCCCAACCACATGCACAGCCGCTGCGCATGGGAGGGGAAAGGGCACGGGGGGAGGCAGCCCGTACACAGCTAGTGGCTAATTACTTCACATAGAAATCACACCCCTGTGGAGTGCACACTGCCCTGGCACATTCCATCTGACAATCAATGATGACTCAACCTGACACTGATCCTGAATGTCTGGAGAATGAACCGGGAATACCATGTCAGCCTGAGATTGTTCACCTGGAAGTGTCACAATGTGTGCATCCCTACCAACACAGACACCACCAATGCAGTTTTGTGAAGTTACACATTGAAGCAGCTAAAATGAATACCCACTTGCAAAATGCAACAAGAGGACAGTGCCATGTCAGCCAACCCAACCCCAGCACTGCCACACGACACACCGTGCCATGTCATGCTAATTGCAGGTAAACAAAGTAATCCCCACAACATGACATCAGTCTCACTATGTACATTGGCACTATTAGAAACCTGCAACACCTGAAATGCTCACAGCAATGCCGGACCAACAACATACTTGAGCACGTAGTACCATTAACATGACATCACAAATGTTACATATTAGTAGTCTCACCACCTGGAAATGCCTGCACTCCCACCACTACCAACTGTGCAGTGTTGTCGCCATGTAGAGTTGTAGGTGCACTGCTGCCAACATGGTCCCCATCTCCAGACTAGAGGTCCTTGTGTGGACATGAGGAAGGGACCTGCAAATTGGGAGGTAGACACAGAAGAAGAGTTACACATCAATGCAACATGCAGTGTACAACAGAACAGCAATATGCACTATGAATGTATACACAGTATTGACTACAGACTGGCCACACAGCTCATGGGAGTCCAACATCACTGTGTAATTCACTGTCACTTGGGCACACCCTTTGCAAGCCCATGGAAACGGGAAGCAGGAGGGGTGTGTGTGACTCAAACCCAAGCATCTGAACCAAATACATTACAAGCCTGCATGTGCCCAGCCACAATGCAGCGTATGCCCACAGGAACCACGGAAGCCAACAGATCGTCCCAAAAAAATTGGGAATAAAAGAAATCAAAATAAAAATAAAAATAAGAAACAATCAAAAATGGCCATTGATGGGCCCGGGGGGGTTGGGGAGGCCACCCAGGAGGTCCGAGGACAGGATGCACACCAGAACCCACCTGCGTGGATCCTGGGAAGATAAAACACCTCCATGGGCTCATGGCCCACACGGCTACCCTATTGTGGGAGTATCACTGCTGTCGCTATTATCACCCTGTGCAGCTGCATCCGGAGGTGGTTGCACTATGGGAGGCAGCCCACGCAAGGCCCTAGTCTGCTCCTCCATGGCTGCAAGCATGCGGGTGTGGTAGGTCTGGTTCTGGAGGATGAGTGTGCGGAGGTCCCCATGCAACAACTCACGGGATGCCCGGACCTCCGCCCTCGTTGCCTGCATCTCAGCTGAGAGCATACGGGTGAGACGCTCCAGCTGCTGTTCTGTCCTTTGGTGTGTTGAAGCCTCAAGCTCAACAAGAGTCGTCCTGAGGTGAAGGAGCTCCTGCCTCAGGGCTTCCCTGTGGCCCTGGGACTCAATGGAGATGGCCTCCTGCAGAGTCGCCAGTGCAGCCCGCCTGTCCCTGTTGGACCCCAACATGTCCTCCCTGTGTGACTGGCAGATGGAGTCGGTTGCCTGCTCTAGTCGCTCCATCAGCCTTTCTGGGGGGACAATGGAAGTGGCCACCCTATCCATGGCCTGAGCCATCATCTCGGATGATGCAGCCTGTTGGGTTGCCATACCGTAAATGGATTGCTCCCATGCGGTATTGCCGGGTGGCGTACGGCCACCACGTCAGCGGGCACCACACCTGTCTGGGGCAAGGCGAACTGCGCCTTGCTGTGCCGGCACTGCCTGAGGCTGCAGGACTGCATTCCCCCTCTGATCTGCTGGCCCAGGAACAGGATCAGATGTCGCGGAGTGTGACCCTGCATCCGTAACCACCGAAGGCGTAGCTGCCAACACTGACATCCCCATGGAGGGTCCTGACCCTGGTGCAGGTGGGTGAGACAGAACAGAATCCCTCCCTGGAACACTCACCTGCGACGGCACGTAGGTCTCATCCGAATCAACACCTGAGTACAGCTCGGGGGAGGTGCAGCCAGAGACACCCCTTGAGAGCACGACCTGCAGCACTTGTGGGTTCTCCCCCACCACCACACCACGTCCCTCACTGGTGGTTGGTCGGCCCTCGGACCCCTCCTGGGTCTGCACCATCTCCACAACCCCAGCAGTATCAGGTGCGTCTTCCCCTGCAAAGACATGAAAACAAAGAAATGGAAACAGGCATTAGCACCATGGCACACAATGAGGGCTGAGAAGCAAGAGAACCAGTACTTGATTGACACATGTCCCACATGACTAAAACCCTCCCATGCATGCACCCTCACTGCGTATGAAGTGCAGGCAAAAGGCACACACTGATGACACCAAGATGGAAGATGAACACATTTTCTGCATGCTGCCTGGCAGTGGCATCACACATTGGCCTGTGATTGCCAGGTGAAACACACATGCCATCACACAGATGGCATGTACCATTGCAATTGAGTGAAGATGGAGAGGAGGGCAGCACCTATTCATTCAGTCCAGTTCCCGCATGTAATTGCTTTTCTAATTCTAACAGGTCAGATTTTTCACCTGGAGCTGCCAGTCTGAAATGGTCCAATTGCACAGGGACATGTGTGTACAAATGATATCCAGGTAACAAAGTCACTCCACTTTACCATACCCATGTCAGACATGTGACTAGTGGACAGCGACATGCCTAGTGAAAGTGGTGGAATGCAAACAAACTGACTGAATGAACAGTGAAAAATAAGCAAATATGTTGTGGCAAGGTGACACTTCAAGGGCAACTGGCGTGCAGTTGGGCTAGATGTCTACTGTTGGCAGAAGGGATACTGCTATGGCCAAATGCAGCTGCGCAGGAAGGATTGCATGAAGCACATGGCTGACCCATACGACTCAGGCGCACACACTCTCACCTGGCACACAAACAGAAGCCCTCACACACACACCATGCACATGGATGACACACACATGCATGTGCACTCACTGGACAATGCCTCGTAATCAGCCAGATCTCCCACGCCTTGGATCTGTTCCTCCGTGACGTAGGTCCCAGCGACTGACTCATGTGGAGTGAGTTCCATGTCTACTACTGGAGACCCACCTCCAGTCACTAGAGTTGCGGCATGACTTGAGGCCAGTTTACTCTTTGCCCTGCGCTTTAGGTCATTCCAGCGCTTATAGCAATCATTGGCTGTGCGCCTCACAATTCCAAGGGCACTTACGATGTCCGCAACGGTCTGCCAGTGTGCCTGGCGTTGTGCAGGTGAGGTCTTGGATCCTGCAACAATGACCATCTCGTTGTCATGTCCGGACACATACTCGACAAGTGCATTCAGTTCGTCATCCGTGAAGCTGGGCTTCCTGGACGGGCCGGACTGTGTAGCCGTGTCTGGGGCATCAGCCTGTGCCGGACGAGCACTCTTCCTCTTCCGCTTGGAAGGTGGTGGTGATCCTGAGTGTCCTGCGCCGCTCTGGACACTAGGGGCAGGAGCCCTGGTGGACTCTGTATCAGGAGTGTGGGATTGCACACTCACCATGGGAGTTGGTGCAGGCATTGGCTCTAGTGTGATGGTGTCAGGGGGAATGTCAGCAGCATGGACTAGGACCGACACTGTCCTGGCTGGGTGTGTGAGGGCTGGGGTGGATGGAGCCGCAGCTGACCCTGCAGCCTCTCCGCCCTGCCTCCTTGGTGCAGCAGATGACCTTGCTGCCCCAGATCCACGTGGCATGATGGCATCAACGTGCACCAGCGCACGTGTCGTAGCCCTGCTGACCTGGAAGTCAGCCATGGAGTCAGCCAGGTCTGGTGCCACAATGGGCTGGTCCAACAAGGGCTGAGCATGGATGGTGTCAGCCACATCAGCCTCAATGGGAGGGGGGGGGATTATGGGTGCCCGTGACTGGTCCTCCACACATGGGGGGACAGGCTCACCCTGCAAGTTACGACCACGTCCCCTACCGGATCCACCACGGCCACCACTTGTGGCTCTTCCACCTTTGCCACCCTTACGGAATCCTCGCCTCCCAGCCATGGCACTGATGTTAATGTGCGTATGGGAGTGGATGTAGACTATTGTCCTGGGCAATTGGGGGTCAAAGGGGTTGGGTACCAGATGGTAATTGTACCCTAGTGCTCTAGCAAGGCTGAATGTAACCCCTGGGGAAAGATGACGGGTCACGCAACACACAGGAGGCCCAAAAAACGGAGATGACGTGCACGCAACCCCTCCTAGACCACGTGTGCAGAAAGAAAAACCTGCACTACGCTGTGGCACCCAGAAACACAAGAATGAACGTATGCGTGTCACACGCAGCCTAGAATGACCTCTGAAGGGGTAGGCTACACACGGGGCAAGCACAGATGTTAGATACGTGCGTGACTCACCGTCTGCCTGGTAAACGAGCGTGTAAAAGGAGCACGTTTGGTTGGCAACACCCCCGCCAAAAGAAGATTTGTACGCTGTCTGAGGAGACAGGACAACAGTAGAAGGGAACACTGTTTGAGGGAACAGGCCCAGGTAAACCAGTAAAAGCGAAAGAAGAGAAAAAGCTGTCAGAGGTAACAGGGAATACGAACTTGAAACGCCGTGAAGTAAATCGCGTGTGAAACGACAAGAAGTACAGAATTCACCCACTCGCTCTCCACGAAAAGCACGTACAAGGAAGTGGTGTTCTACGCGTACCTTTTATACAGGCCCACACGTCCAGTGTCACTTACGCGGCGTGTACGCGCTAGGGCCATTTCCACCAATTACACGCTTTGTCACTTCTGCGTGTAGGGACATTTCCTCCAATTACACGCTTTGTCACTTCTGCGTGTAGGGACATTTCCTCCAATTACACGCTTTGTCACTTCTGCGTGTAGGGACATTTCCTCCAATTACACGCTTTGTCACTTCTGCGTGTAGGGACATTTCCTCCAATTACACGCTTTGTCACTTCTGCGTGTAGGGACATTTCCTCCAATTACACGCTTTGTCACTTCTGCGTGTAGGGACATTTCCTCCAATTACACGCTTTGTCACTTCTGCGTGTAGGGACATTTCCTCCTATTACACGCTTTGTCACTTCTGCGTGTAGGGCCATTTCCACCAATCACACGCGATGAGACTCTGACGTGCAGTCTTTCCACGTGTGCTCTGTCATCACGTGCTGTGTGGGAAACACCCGTGCGGGTCACGTCACAGACGCGCTTACGCGCTGAGGGCCTTTGGTCCAATAGAATAGCGTATGCGTGCTGACGCGCTTACGCGCTAAGGGCCTTTCCTCGATTTTCACGCTGACGTGCAGGATTTTCACGTGCCAAATCACTCCGTACCAACCTGGCCACGCGTAAGCACACGGAAGACCACGCTCCTGCCCAGAAGGCCGAACTACTGCCCCCCAGAGCCCCGAGCACGCTCCCACCTACCATCTGCTGCTGCCTGACTGCCTGCTGCCCACGTGCACTGCCATTTGCTGCCTGCACATCAGCCAGGGGTGCTGTTGCTGTGACCACCCCTGCTGGTACCGAAGACTCCCGACTGGAATTCCATCGCTCCACAGCCCAGCCCCAGGACCCAGTTGCCCACCCACTCCTGCCTCTGGGGTTGTCATGTCGGGGCAAACACCATCTGTGACCACTGACAACCCCCGGCCAGAGAGGCAGAGGGGCACCAGCTTCAGTGCCACCGAAGTTGGTGTCCTGGTGGAGCAAGTCCTGGGGCAGTATGATGCCCTCTTCGGAAGTTCCCGCGCCGACAAGGAAGGACGGACTCGGATCTGGACTGACATCGTGACTGCCATCAACGCGGAGGGGGTGGCAGTCCGGGACTTACAACATGTCAGGAAGCGCTGGGAGGACTTCAGGTCCAGGACCCTGAACAAGGCCCGGCGCCTCTTGAAGGCAGCGGATGCCAAGGGGCGCCGGGGCCACTTGTCGGAAGAACAGATGGGGGTCCTGGAACGCATATCCCCAGCGCTCCATGTCCAGGTCCTGGAGAAGCAGACCCGTCTGGAGTCGAGCGGTGAGTGTACATGCATCCTGATTGTGAGCAGTGCGTGTGGTGATTATTCGGTATTGTGCAGGTTGCACATCTGTTTGTATGGGGTCGAGTATGGGTGGGGGTGTACATGGCCATGGGGCTGACACATGCGAGGGCTGTATGTGTGAGACATGGATGGTGCTTGTGTGTGTAGGCTTGCATGGCAAATGCAGTTGTGCGTGCACACATGTTTGTATGTATGTGTAAGTAGACATGTCCGTGATGTCACGCATGTATGTTGTATTGGGCTGCATGTATGAGCACTGTGTACATGTGCATGTGTGTGTATTTGACAAGGGTGCAACAGTGATGCAACATGGATGCATGTGACTGCGGTATGTGTAAGCCTGATTGGCAGATGTGACATGGATGCCCGTCTGAACAGTGCGACACTTGGCCGAGGTGTACACATGCATGCAAGTGTGGTGGTGTGTGTACATGTGTGGTGCACTTCCTGTGTTGCATGTGATGTCTGGGTCACCTTTGGCTGCTCATGCTGTTGTATGTGTATGGATGGTGGTGGCAGTTGCGATATGGCTGTGGTATGGCTCATGTGTGCGAGTTGCAATGACATGTGTGTTGGGGATTGTGATGACATGTCTGAGGTTTGCGAATGCCACTCATGTGCAACTGTCATGTGTGTATGTGTCCATTGTACAGTGCCCTGATGCCTGTGTTTTGTTTCTCCCTGTGTGCAGCGTCAACTGATGAAGAGGGCGGAGAAGGTGCTGTGGAGCACAGCGGCGGGGATCCGACCGCCAGCCGGAGACGCAAGGCCCGGCTCCCCTCCCGTGTTGTCATCTCGTCGGGGAGTGAGGAGTCCGGTGCCGCGTCCCAGGCCGCAGCTGCCGGGGGGAGGTCCAAGAGGCGGAGGTTGGAGTTGGACTCCTCGGCAGCAGAAGGGGCAGCTGGGACCCCACAGGGCCCAACAGGGGAAGATGGCACGGAGTCATCCAGGTTGGTGGGGGGTCTGGTGGAGGAGGAGGCCGTGCAAGCACCAGAGACGGGGTCTGGAGGTGGGGATCCCACTGGTGCTAGTGGTGCAGTCCAGGACCAGGGAAAGGAGGCAGCACAGGCCGCCGCGGAGGTGCCTGTGTGCAATCCTGTCCCCGATCCTGTCCCTGCATCATCTTGCACCAGCAGGGATGCCTACGTCCAGACCCGTTTCCAGGCAGGGGATGAGCTGACGTCAACTGGCCTTCCTCTGCCTGCGGACGTGGCTATCCAGGTCCGGGTTGAGCCTGTCCTGGCTGGTGTGGCGTTGCGTCAACGGGCCATGCGAGGTGACCTGCAGTCTTTTCATGGAGAGACTGCACGTCATCTCGAATGGCTCGTTGACCACGTCAGCCTGCTGGGACAGGTCACCCAGGCCGGATTCCTCCGTCTGATGGGGCTTGCTCCGACCCCCTCCTCAACTGGACCCCCTACGCGCCAGTCGTCCTCTGTGCCATCTTCCCACCCATCAGTCACCTGGGTGCCCTGTGGAGCTGCCTCTGACGGTGCGGCCAGGCTGGTGGAGGAGGCATCCCTGCCACAGTCGGGAGTCGGTGGTCCAGCAGGGGTGGCCACATCAACAAGTGCACCCCAGCCGGCGGAGGATGTGCAGGCAGCAGGAGGCAGTGCACGGGCAGAGGCAGAGCAGCAGCAGCAGCAACATGGTGGGAGCCATGAAGGCTCGGGGCTTTTGACATCGGAGGGGCAGGCATCGGCCGGAGGGCAGGGGGACCCAGGACAGAGAGTGTCTTCCGTGTGGCAGCGGTTGGGCCACGCCATAGGTGCGGAGCGGCGGCGGGCGGAAGAGGCGCGGCTCACAATGGTCAGGGCGGAGAACTCCATGCGGAGGGCCCTGAGGCGGGCCGAGTGCCTCGAGGCAATCCGCAGGGGGTTGGAGGAGGACACAGCGTCGTCCCTGCGGACCCTCGGGGCCATGGAACTGGACCGCCTCCGGGACATCGAACAGGAGTTCGATGATGCCCTGGCCCGGGACACCACAGAGTGAGCCGCTGGACCTGCCCGCCGCCTTTGTATATAGTTCTTTAGTTTTAGGTTTCCTTTCTTTCCTATTATGATTTGGAGTCGACGGACACTGCTCCACTTTTTGTATATAGTTGATTTTTAGGTAGATTTTTTAGTAGGTTTCCTTTGTTCAGTTGGGCTCATGGACCCTTGTTATTTTTGTACATAGTTATTTATTGCATGGAGATTTTTTTACATTTGACTTTGGACAAAATTGTTTTCTATTTGGATTTCAAGTTTCATTTTTTCATACGGACATGCAGCTTACCTTTTTTCTCATTCACATTGTAGTTAGTTTTCTTTCTTTAGCATTCTTATTTTTTTTCAATACAATTTTGTTTGCATACTTCACTGTGTGGTATCATCTCATTGGTTTCATGCATGTCATGTTGTGTGTTTTCCCATTCAATTGCAACCATTGTGTGTGACGGACATGGCTTCATTAGCTTCATGAACATTGGGGGTGTAACATGTGATTTCCATTTCCATGTGGGTGAATGGGTTACTTGGTAGGGCTTTTTGGCTGTGGAGGCTGACCATTATGCACATGATTGGGGATTGTGAGGACCTGGTGGGGGCTGCCCATGGTGGCAGGGCGGTGGGGGGTGGTGGGAGACATTAGTGGGGGCCTGGTGGAGGATGCCCCTGGTGGCTGGGGGGTGGGGGTGGTGGGAGACATGAGTGGGGGCCTGGTGGAGGGTGCCCCTGCACTGCTGCGGGGTGGGGGTGCAGGGGGACATGAGTGGGGGCCTGGTGGAGGGTGACCCTGGATGCTGGGGGGTGGGGGTGGTGGGAGACATGATTGGGGGCCTGGTGGAGGATGCCCCTGGTGGCTGGGGGGTGGGGGTGGTGGGAGACATGAGTGGGTGCCTGGTGGAGGGTGCCCCTGGTGGCTGGGGGGTGGGGGTGGTGGGAGACATGAGTGGGGGCCTGGTGGAGGCTGCCCCTGCACTGCTGGGGGGTGGGGGTGGTGGGAGACATGCATTGTTGATCAGTAGTGCAAGGTGACATGTGGGTTGGCTGGGGGGCATGCCCATGGTGGATGGGCTGCCTGCGGGACATGAGCAGGGGTGCAGGGTAGTCCCCCGTGGTGTGGGCTGCCTGCAGGGTCCGTGGAGGTTGTGGAGCATACACCTGGGAGGACCCACACGGCCAATTCACGTGTAGTACTCCCCAGAACCCCTGAAATACACATACCCTGCAGAAATTGCGTGTGGAACTTCCCGCGCACCCCTGGAATACACATACCCTGCTGAAATCGCGTGTGGAACTTCCCGCGCACCCCTGGAATACACGTACCCTGCTTGCACGGGGCCAATCGCGTGTGGAACTTCCCGCGCACCCCTGGAATACACGTACCCTGCTTGCACGGGGCCAATCACGTGAGAGACTTCACCCGAACCCCTGAAATACACGTAGCCCGCTCCCCCGGCCCGATCGCGTGAGAAAGTTCACGCGAACCCCTGTAATACACGTAGCCCGCTCCCCCAGGCCCGATCGCGTGAGAAACTTCACGCGAACCCCTGAAATACACGTAGCCCGCTCCCCCGGCCCGATCGCGTGAGAAAGTTCACGCGAACCCCTGTAATACACGTAGCCCGCTCCCCCAGGCCCGATCGCGTGAGAAACTTCACGCGAACCCCTGAAATACACGTAGCCCGCTCCCCCAGGCCCGATCGCGTGAGAAACTTCACGCGAACCCCTGAAATACACGTAGCCCGCTCCCCCAGGCCCGATCGCGTGAGAAAGTTCACGCGAACCCCTGTAATACACGTAGCCCGCTCCCCCAGGCCCGATCGCGTGTGGAACTTCCCGCGCACCCCTGAAATACACATACCTTGCTCGCACTGGGCCAATCGCGTGTGGAACTTCCCGCGCACCCCTGAAATACACGTTCCCCGCTTGGCGTTTGCTGTTTGCCAGCCCGGTGAACTGGTCCAGGGTTAGCGCAGCCCTTTGCGATGATTTAGCGATTTTGATGGCTTTTCCTTGCGCGAGGGCGTTCTTGGGGGCGTAACTGGCGCTGCTGCAGGGTCGCTGCGATTCTCTGCGCCACGGCTGGTTTGGGAGCCTAAAATCCATCAATACGCTGTGCGCGGAAATCGGTTTTAGCGCACGTGCCTGGCGCAGTCAATCGCACGCGGACACTCTGCGCCAGCCGCTTGCGACACTTTTCTGCGAAATTCTATGAATTACCCTCTTAGTGTGTCTCCGAGATTGTTTGATTCCCTGTGCGATAGAATATGTGAACATGTATGTGATAGAACATGTGATATTAATCAAACACATGAGCGGGCTGAAATCTTAGGTCAGGATGTAATGACAACCTCAGTGCAAACGAAGGTGGGAGACATGTCGAATTTACCTTTTGGTGCTCATGACTCAGGTGACAAAAACCTACCAGACATAAGCCCTTTGATTGCATTTAATGTAGTGTTGCAATCATTCATTAGATTGTACGATAGGTCGTCTTAGAAGTAAGATCACATTCCAGGATTCTCAATGAATTAAAAACACTACTGTTAATGAATAAGTTTGCAGGGAATACTATGACGAATATTGGAGTGAATGAGAGTGGACATGTGGAAAACCTAAGAATTGAATCTAACACAAATGTAGAAGTGAGCGAGAGTGGACCTGAAGAAAAGGTAAGGGGGAGTTCAATTAACAGTAACTCACAGAATACTTATGAGTTGAATATGAGGGTTAATAACAGAGATGAAATGATGGTAGTGGAGAAGCAGATGAATGGTATTGCAGAAAAAAAGTCAAAAAACATGAAGAGGAATTTCAAACATAATACCAGAGGTTCTAGAATGTTTGAAAGAAATATGCTGAATTCATCTAAAATGACAAAATTCATCTCAGAACAAAGCTCTGTCCACTTAATGCCAGAAGTGATTGTGATTGTTGGCACTACCAAACACTTAGAAAGTAGTTGTGATAATGTGGTAGAAATCCACAGTCCAATAATGGAGGAGGTGATTGAAACAGAGTTGGTACTTGACAATATTGTAAGTCTCGATATGGATTGTAGTAAGAAAATAATTAAAAATGGAAGAGGGAAAAAAACAGAAGGAGAAACCAGATAAAACAGATAGGGCCTCATTATGAGTCTGCAGGCCCGGAACTAAGGGTCTCTGCAGCAACGTACCGGCACCCTTTCCGGACCGGCAGACTACATTTCTGCCTACCAGAGCAGATGTCCTTTTACTGATTTTTGAGTCTCTTAAACATGATGACACGAATGTGCCATTGAATAGGGCTAAACTTCTTTCACATGTTTCCATCCATCATATCTCACCTATCAGCAATGTCTTCCAAGGATCTGAAGTTTGTGCTTTTATACGACCGTCAGTCTCTGGGTAAATGTAAAGTCCATTTCTAGTATCAAAGAGTCAGACAGAGTTGATGAAAAGGAGATTTGACTGCTTTGAGAGTAGCATGCTAAAAGAAGAAGAGGTAAACAAGAAAGCAAAGTCAGAGCTACTGACAGGAAAGTTAAACATAAAATGCACTCAGAGTGATGGAGTTGGTAGTCAAGCCACGATGGACTTTGAACCAGCGGGTTGGGCTTTGTCCTCCTCTTTTTTCAAACACATTTCAACAGATTAAAAATATTGATGAAAAACAAGAATACCATATTATTTCGTGGAATACTCGGGGCAGAAGTGTTTTCTTGACAAGGAAATGTGTGTTACTTTTTCAATGATTGCGTTAGTTTACAAGAAACGTGGCTATGTCAGACATGCCAACATTCTGTAGCCTCTGAGAGGGAGGTTTCCGTACCGAAATCGGGAGAATGCATTTTCCCCATAGGAATGCATTGTGGATATTGTTATTTTAGGCGGCAGACAGTAAAAAATAGCACTGTTTTTAATGATAAAATCGGCAGTCTCCCGCCTAAATCGGGAGGGTTGGCATATATGCTATGTAGAACGCTGATTGTGGATGGTTTCATGATTTTTGATGTTTGGGCAAAAAAGGGTCTGTTGGAAGACCCTATTGAGGGATTCTAACAGCGGTTAAAAGCATTCAAGGCCGCTCAGTGAGGAAATAACTTGCATCATCAGATTCAGTGCTATCAATCATTATCGAGGATAAACAGATGGGGAATCACAGCTCGATGTTGCTGATAAAACTTTATTTCAATCCACTTAAGACCGATTTGGATACATTAATCAGTGAAATTGTAACAGAAATAAAAAAAAAACAGTTGTTATTGTGGGCGACTTTAACAGTATGGAACATACCGGCACCCTTTCAGGACTGCCACAATTCAACTCTGTGGGTGGGGGCCGTTGCACCCGCCCACAGAGCTTTCACAGAAGCACCATCACTGTTAGCAACAGTGTGGGTGCTTCTGTCTGCCCACTCCCATGGAGTCTTATGGGGCTCCGACGGAATGGGGAACAACATTTTCCGGCGCCTGACTTCCCCATCTGCAGGGATTTGTAATGTCCCGGTGGCACTGGGAAGTCAGGCGCAGGTAAAGGGTTACGAGTCCGGCCGCAAGGTTACTGCTGGACTCGTAATGAGGCCCTATATGTCCTAACATCAATCCTGAAATGATAGACTTAAAATAAGTTATGATTATACCACTTGACGTGTTTAACATCAGTCGTGGTATAAAGGGGTGGAATAGTGCAATCTGGTCCCACTTACTTGCAAGGTGGGGTTTTCATCAAGTGAATTATCTGTTTTCAGGAGTAAATGTATTGCCCACATGGTCTGGTATGGCCTCAAACTCTACACTTGATTGTATTTATTTGGCAAATAAAAATGGCAAATATGGAGGTGACCAACATAAAGTCATTTAATGTGATGAGAACAAGTAGAAGTGATCACGCAATGTTGTCAACCTCATTTGCCACTTCACACAAGTTTGTAAGATCTTCAACATCCAAATGCACAGGCTTAGTTACAAATGCTTCAGGTAATAGAGATTTCCAGTTTGTGAAGGATAATGAAAAGGTAAATAACATGCTGGTTAAATGGTGGAATAATATCAAGGAGAAGAAGAATGATTTGGTATTTGCTCCGAGTTCTCAAATACACTGATGATGTTGAAAGATCAAATACAAGTGTATCTGGTTGGAAGAATTTGTTGAGGAAAAGAAACATGTTTTTGACAAGATTCATCAAACAACGACTGAGAAAGGAAGTGAAACTAGTTATACAATCCTGTGACAATTGGCAGTTGAAGAATAAGCAGATATGAGGCCTCATGCTGAGTTTGCCGTTCCGGAAATAAGGGTGCTGGTAAGGTCTCTAGCACCCTTATTTCCAGACCAGAAAACTACGGGTTTGCCTGCCGGAGCCACTGTGCCCGACAGGTCTGACCCTGCCGGCCACAGGGGGCAAAGCCGTAGACTGCACCACTCTATCTGAAACATTATCAATTAGTTACATCTATTGACCACATGCTGCCCCTCACTCATCCACTACTAGATGCCTGACACATCTGTGAAACAGAATGTGTGCTCATTTCAAACAGCATCACAAATCTGCACATCCAGAAATGGATATGACTATCTGTGCCAAACAGCTTCTACATGAATCACAACCTTGCCATCAAACTCCACATCCCCAGGAAAACCCAGCCTACATAGTATTGGCCTTCACTAAAACCATTCCTGGAGAAATTAAATTTGGCGCTAATGTACAATCTAGGTTCTCGTCAATGACAGCCCAGAGACTATGCAAGCATGCATCTCGCGTCATCAAGGCGCAGCATGCATTTGGTTGCATCGCACCCAACTTAATCAGCACACACTGGCTGCCCATGAAAACGTGTATAATCTTCAGGATTAGCAGTATTACCTGCAAAGCTGTGACAGAACACTGTTAAACGTACATAGTAGAGAATATGGCCATCTCTCATGTTCAACACGATACAAGAAGCCAAAACCTCACTAAAGTAGCGCTGCGGAAACATGTATGCAAGCGTTTTTAGTCCACACTCCAAGGTTGTGCTATACTGCAGTCCACGCTTTGGACATATCTATCCTGAATTTCAGGAAGCAGCTTAACAGCTGCCTCATTTTTAGAGATCGCTAGTGGGATGGTCCCAAGATGGTTGCTTCCCTTTTTTTTAATGTGGACATAGCACTGGAGTCACAGAACCACTATCGTAAGCACCCGCTGTCTCCAAATATCAGTGGGGGTGGTCTCGTCCACTAACCTGACTTCTTAAGCTGCCAGTGACATCGAGAGCCAATGCCTGAACGCTGGCTGGAAAAAGTGTCAAGAAATGATGCGCTGATCAGCAACATGAACTTTTAAGCCAGCGTGTGCACTGTGTTGGTAAATAAACACTGTAGGTGGCACTCTGTGGGCTGGTTACACGTTTTAGAATCCTGGAGCTGACTGGGCTCTCTGGGTTGCCACTGAGCGATGAGCGCAAGCACAGCGTGAAGCTGCCCCCAAGATCCTGGCTAATCCCAGTGTATTGAAATTCACCAAGTGCCACTGAAACAAAAAAAAGAAGGTAGGTTAATATAACTGCGCTCATTTGTGCATTAATATGAGGAGAAAGTTGAGAAATGTACGGCCTTCTGATCTTAAAACTAAATTCTATGAAGCAGTACAGATGGTCATAACTCTCTTTTTGAAGCTGCCCATGTCTGTGTGCCTTACCACTTTACGTTTATTAGGGGGCATTGTAATAGTAATTGGTTATTTATAACGTGCTTAACATCCAGAGATTTCTAAGTGCAAACACGGGGATCAAGCCTGTGTTGCTCCACTTCGTCTTGCTTCCAAGACGAGTGTGTTGCCCCTGAGCTATCCTCCCGAGAACAAATCTGTACCCTGGCTCTCCCTACTGATCCCTTTTCATCATAATGAAATGTAAAAAAGTGCATTGGAAATTCAGTAATTATGCCCTCTAGCAGCAGGATTCTCTGCAATGGGTGTTTTCCTGCCTCATTATTTCAGTAACGGAATGTTTGGCTGCGGAAGAATTGGTAGAATTTGATTTCATTGATTTTTTTAAATCTTCCTTTCACACAAATATATGTGGGGGTGGGTTTAGGTTAATTACTAATGTGTGGGGGGGGAGGGTATGTGGGGACGGCATGGGTCTTCCCCTGCATAAATTTGCAGCAAAGTTGGGAAAAAGAGAAAATTGATGAAATTGTTTTCAACCAAAAAAATTCGACAAGATCAAACAGAACCATTTCTTCGCCATGTTTGTCAATTAAACAATAGGCCTTTGGAATCTCGGTCCTTCCCAGAATATCTCAGGTCTTTGTGACATTTGTTTGCACCAACCCCACGTCGCAGATCATACCCCTTAGGAAAGGCATACCACCAAGTTCACCAGAGATGATATCTCCACCCCGGTTTACATAAGGATCCAACACGAATCGGATAGTGCATTGGCCACTCATTTCCCTCTGAAACTATAATTGCAGGAAATTGTAATGGAACTGCCTATCTCAAGCCCTATAGGGCACAGACGAACCACCACATTGCAAAAACCCAGAGCAAAGTCACAGAGATCAAAGTTGGTCTTGGCAAAACTGATTGCTGCCTGGAAGCCGGGATAGCACAGCGAGTAGAGTGCTCGCTTTGACATCTGTGCAGAGCTTGCAGGCTCGAATCCCGGTGGGGCCAAACTCAGCCTTTCATCCTTCTGAGGTCAATAAATGAGCACCACACACTGTGGGTAATAATAAGCAGCGCTCGGATACCTGAGGGTTTGTAGCGCTATATAAATGCTAAATTATTATTATTAGGAGCCAGAGTATGTTCATATGAATATTCCTCTAATGAAAAGGCTGGAGAAAGATGTTTCTTCACTCTCCAAGTGATGGACAATCCTAAAAATGCAAACAGGCAAACAGGAAGAGTCATGTGTGCATCCTCATTGATCTAAGGCACTTGCCTGGGGTGTCAAAAGCTTCCCTGAAAAAGTCCTTACCAAAGGACAGCAGAAATCCACACCTATTCCTCACCGGGTCCCTAATTATTCTCTCCTGTCTGTTTTACTTTTCAGCTTTCATTGCTATTTATATGACATGTAAATGTACCGAAAAATACCTAATTGTAAAACTGTCATCCAGGCTAGTAGGTAATTTAGGAAAATGGATGCGCCTCAACATCCTACACTTATATGGAAAATAAACGCGAGACGAATGCTTCCCAGGGTGTATACTCATACAAAAGGAACTCTCTTTTGGTATTCAATCCTATTTTCTTAACTTCCATACCCCCACCTCCAAAGAAAGTGAAGATTTTTGTATTTGAAGCTGAACGTGGGAAAAATTGTTAAATCGGGTGTATTCCCCCACCTAAAAAGAGATCCCTTTCCTTACCGATGGGTATCAGTCCTCTGTTGTTGATTTGCTTATCAATTCATGACTCCACTATGCTAAATTACTATGCCAAATCCCTTAATACCCAACTACCAGCATACACAATCGCAAGGCTGGAAGCAGTCCAAACCCCTGCTTGATGGCTCATCTATTTACTGTGAGAAGGTCCATCTGGCACACCGCAGAGAACTGAAATCCTTAGACTCTGCAAATAGCTGGGATTAAGATCCCTCAGTACCTTCCTTCAAAATACTTTTGATTAACTGAATTGTGAAATGTATTACCCATTTCCGATCTGACAAGGAATAGCCTTGCCCCATTTTGTAAAACCTAGTTTTTCCGACAATCTTAAGCTTTGCAGTTGTACTGAAAGTATCCACCCATCCTTTTATTAGACTGTCTACCTTATCTCCCTTCTTCGGCCCCCTCTCATTTGTTCCTGGCCTCCTTTCTTCTCCCCCACCACTTCAATTCTCCTCTCCTCAACCCCATGAGCACTTTTTCTACTAAATAGCAGCAATTATCTTTCTGATTGTATGCACTCATTGAATCCACCAAAATGGCAGAAGGGTGTTACACAAGACCAATTTACTTGATTCCGGAATGGCAGCTGATAGCGTAGCAGCATGAGCTAAATGCAGACGACCTGTAACTGGTGTTCCAGAATCTAGAATGTTCGTTGCCAGCCTTGATGGAGATGATCAGTTATTTTGAGGAGGTGTCCAGTCATAAGAGTATCTGGACAAAGACTGAAATGATGCCTGATATGATGTGATAGGTTATTTATAATGCACTTAATACTCAGTGGTTTCTAAGCACAGACCCGGTCCGTGTCGTCTTGCTTCCAAGGTGAACACGTTGCCCCTGAGCTATCCTCCCGAGCCTGTTTCAAACATTTGTCAGAAGACATATGTAACCCATTTTGGCTTCAATTGATGGCCTTTCCAGATAAAATATCTAGGTGTATGGCTCATAAGTGCACAAGACGAGATGATAAGGGTGAACATTTCCTTTGAGGTACCATGGTTGAAGATGGATCTGGAGAGGTGTGCATCTATGAATGTGTCTCTCTGTGGGAAGGTGAATGCACTAAAAATGATATCATCCCAGTGAATTAATGATCTGTTTTCAATGATACCTCTCTACACAGAAAAGAGGCTATACCGGGAAGTGGATAGAGGGATTCAGACCTTACCGCAGAATCGGTCACTGTCGAGATTGGCAATTAAAAATTGTTTGGGGAGCCATTCAGAAAGGGAAGCTTGAGTGTGCCCAATTTTGCAATTTATCATTTGGCTTTCTCAGCACAGCATGTGTTGCCTTATTTGGAAGAGGAACCCTTTGCATGGGCAAAGTCTGAAGCTAACATGATGGAACCATGTGCCCTATTGACGTTAACTACGGGAGGAGAGATGAACAGAAGGGTCTGATGGAATTTATTAAGAGGTGTTGGAGAGCGAGGTCTCAGTTACTTGGACAAGACCCATTTATTACTAGCAAATCATTGGTATTGTATAAAAGATTGATCTTTTGGTGAGCATGGGATTTATCCTGAATATGTTGGTTAGATGAGCTTGGAGGGGGAATGGACCCCCTTTGAAGTACTAAGGAAAAGAAGAGAAATGGATGGAGGTACTTATGGAAAATACAGAACATTGAAAAGTGTGGTCATGAAAACAGACTTTCTTAAGAATACAGAAAGAGGAAAGAAGGATTTAGGAATGCATATCTTTCGATTAGGACATCAGGACCACATGGCTGCAGCAGTATGCTCTCTCTTTTAGGCACTCCTGCACTACTTACGAAATGTTTGCAAAAGAGAGGCTGGAAAATCATTGAGGGAAAATAGGAGTTTTATGGGAAAATTAAGCAAATGCCGCTGAACTGGGAAGATAGATCCAAACAGAGAAAACTGCTCAATAGAGTGTTCTGGAAACCTGATAGAGTGGCAGATAGAGGAGCGAGTGAATCTGACATTTTTGGGGGTTGTAAACATAGGAAAATGACAACAGAGTGTAGTCAGGTCAGTACATTTTGAGAGGAGATTGCAGTGACATTCAATGAAGTGTTAAGGACAGATTTGGAATATGATCCTGATGGGCTAAAAATCAATATCACCAGCACTGAGGAAGGAATGGGTACAGGAAACGCATAGGAATCTTTGGTTGAAATAGTCATAATGATAACACAAAGGAAAATTAAGTTGTATGATGATAAGCAGCCTAGCTTTGTAGCCTTGATCTTTTGGTAGTATGACACACGACTTAATGTAAATGGGGTGAGGGGACGGCGGATATCTTGCAATGACACTATTTTGATGTATAGATAATAGTTTGCTGATATTGTATGTCACAAATAATAATAAAATATAATTAAAAAGACCACATTACTTACTAAGAAACTGATATTTATTAATACTTTTGGAATTTAACATTATTATTACTGATATTAATATTATTATTATTATTATTACTATTATTATTTATGGTGGTGTTGGTAGCATCTTGTTATCATCAGTGATCTCCAATATTGTTGTTGGTGTCCAAATAGCGTGAGCTATTCCAGGGAACAACCTTATAGGTCTACTTAGAGGGTTTGCAGATTGAAACAACATTTAACTCCCAAAAAGCCAATATACCTACATTCCGTTTGAACAGACATTGGGCCGCATTATCAGCTTTGCGCTATTTCTAGATGAAATACCAGCCTACTCATTAACCGCTAGTGCCACTCTTTTTGGTAGTAAATCCACTAGTTTTCTAAAATGTAGATGTCAAAAGATCATGTGTATTTACCAAGTAGACCTTCTCCTGGCACAGATTGTTTCACATGATTCCAAACCTTTGGACCTTGACATATCATGCAAATACTGCCCAGTCTAAACTCAGCTAAAGCCCCATTGCATACATTAAATGCGACATATATAGTTGAAAAGGGTGCTGGAGGTCAGACAGCATTATTTGTACTGTTGAACCTCTCCACAGTCCTTAACACCGCTGACCACCAGGTACTGAAGAAAAGAAGATGGCGTCGACATGGGCACAATTTAAGCAAGCAAATGTGTGTAAATCTTTTTTTGGTATCTATGACAAGTCGGTGTGTGCCAACTTGCTGCAGGTCCCTGAAACCGGCCCCTGGCTTTCAATGGAGGGCCTGCCCTCGATGACCCACCCGTTCCTCCTCCAACCTTCAACCTTGAATGAGGCCCCACCCACACACCATCTATTCCTCCTGCTCTGTCCCATCCCCGGATGTCCACCTACCGTGCTGGTCCCCGGCATATCACACATGTTCCAGAGCTGTGCATGCTGGTGCAGTGAGCCAGCATGCATCAGTATAGGGGATACCGTGTTTAACCAACATTCTGCATCATAATGACAGATGTCTTGCTCATGAAAGGAACATGTATGTGATGGGTCCATCAGTAGTATTCTACCCTCTTTGGCATTGAAATACAAATCAACTAAGGTCATTAAACACCTAAGAATTCAATTTGAAATGTTCACGGATACCACTCAGATATCAGGCCTCTAAATGGGAATCTAGTTGAAAATGACTTAAATCGACTGTAAAAAGAAAGCGCTAAACAAAAGCAGGAGAGCAAGATATGTTTAAAGTCTGCTTTGTCATTTTCCATCCCAACTTAAATGCATATGTTCTTTTCCTTTAGGTGAAAAAGTAACTGAGACACTGGAATCATCAGGGGACTCCCTGCTTGCCAAATCATCAACCGATAGCATTCCCTATACGCTAAACTCTCCACCGTCCATGCCTCCGGCGGATGAACTGTGGGATATGGCCAACTCATTGGCTCCAGCAACAGCATATGATGCAGAATCAAATCCAGCTCCGGATAGTTCCGATGTGGTGCAAGCCACTCTGCACATGTTGACCCCGGACACATTCTCTGAATCAGCTGCAGAGAAGGAGGCAGTGATCAGTCCAATGGTCACCCCAGAGATGATCACAGTGCCTGGAGACTCCAGAAATGAAGATGTGTCTACCTCATCAGCATCCTCCTACAGTCACTCCATCATAGACCAGTCTTTTTTTCATGTTTTTCCATCGTCTTCGCCTACACTTTCCAGCTTGCCTGCTTTGGGTAGCTCTGTTCCACCTAGCTTTGCAGTAGGGGTGCAAGACATTGCCGCAGAATTGGACAAGGTCGATTCTGCCAGCGTGGTATCAACAGAGGAGGTGGATTATGGAAGTACCTACATTTCAATGTCTGACCCCAGTACCGCTGAAACCACAGCGCCGCCTACCCTGAAGTACCTGACTACCAGCTCAATGACTACCACAGCCAAAGGCAAAGAGCTGGTGGTATTCTTCAGCCTGCGGGTCACCAACATGCCGTTTTCAGATGACCTGTTCAACCGGAGCTCACTGGAGTACAAATCACTCGAACAGCAACTGATGCAGCTGGTGAGGAAAACGCATTACTTTTATATGTTTTTTTAAATCTATGTGAGCTTTGTATATAAGAAGGATAAACACAGTTATATGTATTTGCAGATTCCCAAAGTAATTAAGCGTCTTTGCTTGTATTAAATAGTAAACACATACAATTGAAGTGGATAATGCACATTGTGTTCATTCTATTCATATATTTTCTTTGATTTGTGTAACGCCAGCCCGGTCTCTTCATACAAACTTCAGAGCGGGCTAAATGGAGGGTATCATTGGTAGGGTCTGGATGTAGTTAAAAAAGAGTATATAAAGCGTCAGCTAAGTGTATGAGAGGTAATAGATGTGGTGCATGACAATCGGGGCACCATTTAATATTAGGGGTGCAATTCTGATTGAGGTTGTTTCCTTGGTGGGTTTAATAGTGCCAAGTATTTTCCGTTTAAACTTTACTTGGATGCACCATAAATGATGTGGGTGGCAACTTCTCTTAGAGCAAACAGAGATGTGTATACAAAATGTGTGGACAGTATTGGAGATTCTTATGTTTTTTGGAACACAATCCATGAGCGCAAATTAGATCTTACTCAGACATTCGGTAAAAATGGAAAACACCTTCACCTTTAAGTGAACAAGTGCTTCTAATTGAGGTCTTGGGTGTGATTATAGAGCCGTCCGATAACGTTGAGTTTCTCTTGGCAAAAAATTAAACCTGCCTTAAATGTATCTACGCTGTGTTGTGCAAAGCGTCTCTTTTGGGACACATTGCCTCATGGCTGCTCTGAATTGTATATGAACCGGCTGATGTGTGACATTCTCTGGTTCTCCATCCAGTGCGACTTAATTGCCCACTCTAGCTGCTCTGCGCACGCATGAAGGAGTGCCGCGCTGTGGGCACTGCGCAGGCTTTGCCACGGCTCAGATACATAGACAACAGCTAAAAGGGTCAGACCTGAGTAATGTATTCAGTGTTCCAGAAATAATAGCTCAGAGGAGCATTTCTCTTTTCACATGAAATGTGTTTTGGGAATCCAGAAAAGCTTTGCTATTGTGCATTTTAAAGATAATCTCTTTGGGGCCACTGTTTAATGTGGCGAAGGGGGGCTTATCTAGAGGTTATGATCACCCCAAGACGACAAACAATTATCAACAGCTCACATGGAGTTCTCTACATCTTAAGCCAGTAGAACCCATTGCACTCGCCTCATGGGCAAACATGTATCACCATTCTGAGAGGTGTCTAGCAGTCTTTGCAGAGCCCCATTCGTTTGTCTTTGTTGTCCTTTCTAAAGCAAACTCCAGGTAAACATGGCTGAAAACTGGCATAGGTCATATGGGCATTAGAGCAGTGAGACCAGCCTACGTGTGTCTGCGTGTCTAGTGACGGAGCACTGCAGTAGTATGTGGCTCACTACGTGTGCAGAGATAGAGGTCTGAGGATACAATGAGATGGGGCCAAAATGAAGCAGCTCTTGGTGTATTTGATGTGAACTGGTTAAGGCCTGTAGGTCGTTTTACTTGCCACCGCTTACTCATTCTGCAAGTGCAGTGTAACATGTGATCACTGTAACAGTGATGTGTTGGGGGATAGATCTATTTCTTCGGCTGGGGCCTCCCTCTGGAACAGCCTCCCTGCTTCTCTGAAACTTGAGGAGAACCATTTTCGGCTCCGGAAGCACCCCAAGACCTTCCCCTTCACTTCTGCCTTCTCTCTTCCTCTTCCCTGCTGATCTCTGTCTGTTGGCACCTGACTACCCTCTGATTTCGGACCCAGATCCCTGCCAACACAGCCGCCACATACCTGCATTGCCTCTTGGCAACCCTTGCACTTAGGTCTGAATCTGCAATCCTACAGTCCCCTTCCTGCACTTATTAGACACCTGTTGTCTGCTCCGTATTCTTGCACTTACCACCTGCTGGCCACACTACCTGTTGTTTAATCTTGTGTTCAGCACTTCCCATTCCTCCCAGTCCCTTGCACTCTCCCCTCCCCTTGTAAGAGGATTCAATTCATCACTACAGCTAAGTCAATGCCTAGTCTGGGATACTGAATGGAAACCCTTATTGATATATCTTTACGTCCAGTTCATGCGTTCTGGATGACTACCCCTATATAACACCCCTCTCTTGGAATCCCCCTGACTCCACTGAGCCACGAAGTAGTTCTGTTTTGCAAGTTTAAACGGTTTATTTGATAATTTAAACAATATATATATATATATCACACTTTATAATAAATTAATAATTGAATATCACACTTAATCTGAGCAGTAATCAATAATGGATAGTCCGGCACTAGCACACTTCTTTATAATCAATGATGAGTGGTTATAGGATGGATACGATAGCAACAATACTTTTATGGTTTCAAATGGATGCAATGTGGAATGAAATGCAGTACAGAAAATAACTTGATAGGATTTCAGCAAAAGACAATGTAATCACTTTCTTGGACAATTCACCCCCCCCCCCCTTTTATGCACTGTAAGGAGATGAAGATGACACAGTTCTTAGGAATGCAATCAAATAGAATTCAGTTCAATTCCCCCCCAGCAGCTTATACAACAGATAGGAGTTTTGAAACACAGGCAAAATGCTTTGAATATGGTGACAATGCAGTGAGAAATATGCTGAAAATGGTTTTAATTCCCTTTAGGAGGTTCAGGGTGAGTGAAATATACTTGGGATGAGTTCAGGCTCACTTTAGCAAGGATCTAGGAGTAACTAGCAGGTTAAACGAATTTTTGGCAAAGGAAAGCAATGAAGCTGCTGTTTTCACACGTGGCTGGATTTTTAACCAAATTGCAAATCGCGGTAAAATTCGCGAGTGCGAGAATCGTATGAGGAGTCGGTTCTAGGCTCGTTGGAAAGCTGAGATGCTAAGCTTTCAGAGGAAAGTTAAACCAAGTTCCTAGCCCAAACGGTTCCAGAGATACGGACGATTAAATAAAGGTAGTTTTTCGGATTTGAAATTTTAAAAGTTCAAAGCGACAGGTTACAGCTTGCAGATAGAAAATGACAAGTGACAGCTTTGCAAATGACAGGTGACAGGAGGCAGTTCTGGTTAGTTTAAAATAGATTGAATTATATTATTTTAACTAAGAGATTGGTTCTGCACAGTTCTGCTAGGTACTCACAATATAATTTTAAAAGGAATGGGCTTCGCCACGGATCTGGTCAACAGGTTTTCTTCACTCGCCACGGACGGTTTCTGCGCACAGCGTCTGGGTCAGCTCTACTCTGCTGGTCTGGTCTGGGTCTCTGGTTCTGATCAGGTGTGTGGGTCCGGATACAGCAGTCTCCGGTTCAGCTGGTCTCTCTCTGGATACAACACTGCTCTCTGGCAAATGGCAAAGTTCTTGCAAAGAATTCAAACAGCTCGCCTGGCTGTGAATAGTGGCAATGATTTGAGGCCTGCTAAAGAGGGATTTAGCTTGTAGTTGACCTCTCTGCTACAAATTCTGAAGTAAAGTCTTGGTCTCTGAAGGTGGATAGATTGAAGTCTCTATGTTGGCTCTCTGGAGGTTGATGGAGGTAAAGTATGGATTTTCCCGGCAGAGCGTCCCGCAGCAGGTGGAAAAGAATCTCCTCTCTAGCTTCCAGTGGCTCTTTTTATGTCTTTTGAAAGTGGGTGTGTGTGCAGCATCACTAGCCAGCCCCTCTCTCAACTGCCCATTGGTCAAGCTTTCCTTTCTCTCTTCATTGGGGAAAAGAAGTGGAGTGTCAGAGCGATGTCATTTAATGGCTTGCAGAAAGGACAATCCCCTGTCAAATTACACAAAATCTATATTTGACCTAAAGACATATTTCATAGATACACAATGGTTTGAAATTACATGCACCCATCACATATCACATGAGGTATACCCTGTTCAAACTCTGCTCTTCCTGGGGGCTTGGGTTCAAAAATGGCAACATATTTCACTTTTTGGTCGGGTTACCAATATTGGATTTGTCCCCGCATTTACACAAATGTTCGCAAAGCATGTGGGCATTAGGTGGTGGAGTGTCAGATTTTTAACATACATACATTTAGAGTAATATCCTCTTTTCCGCTAAAAACTCCCCTGAACATACCACCGGGTCCTAACACGTCTTCAAATGTGCACAGAAAAATCACAAGAATAATGATATCACTTATAAAATGTTCACAAGTCCGCTCTATGAATGATCCATCTTTTTAGATTTATGTTCTGGCCCCAAAGGGGTGTGGTTTCCCAGGTCACATGGTGTAGAAACCAGTTTATCCAGTTTCTGCCAAGCTCAGAGACCCTCCCCCTCCCAGCTTCTGCCAAGAGGAAGCTATTTTACGGTCCCCCTAATAAACCATCTGCCTGGGCCCTGGAAGGCCCATTGTTCAAAAGGAAGCCATTTACGACTACCCTAATAAACCATCTGCCTGGGCCCAGGACAGGCCTTTGTTCAACTCCCTGTAGCTGCTCCACCCCTAATCTAATCAGAGAGGTGACAACTCCTTTTGGCAAGGGGAAGAGTGGCTGAGCAGGTTTTAACTCCTGTGGGGGTAGATGTCAGGCAGAATTCAGTTCCTTAAGCCAGGCCCCAGCTAATGTCACTTCTAGTTACCCAGTTTTCTGCATTCAAATAAACTAACAATTTTTACACATGCAGCTAGAATGCTGATTCTAAGTTTAAAACTATGACATTTAAACAATTGAAACCTATGTGACACTCAAAAGTAGGTCACTCATTTCTTTTAAACATTTAGATTTTTAGTGTCTTTCAGTCCAAATTTACTTAAACTGCTGAAATCCACAGCTCAGCCAGTTTTGCTATGAGCATTATTTTAGGCTCATCCTCTTTCCAGATTTTATATGCCCACAAGACTTTATTCTGTCAAATGTCTGCTGGTGTTCAGTGAGATTGTTGGATATTCTGCAATGTTTGAAATGGGCATTCTGAGCTTGCCTTCAGAGAAACAAAGGGTGATTTTTAAAGTGCTTTCTAGCGAACAGGCACTGCTGTTTTTCTCTTTGGCACCCCATTTCACTCATGGCTCTTCTGACCCAGCACACCCTCACCGGGGGGTGGCAAGTCAGGCGACCATTTTGGTCTGCGCACAAACTGCGCGGTTTTCATAGATTCTGGCGCACATGTGGGTTTTTTCGGCCATCTTGGATTTCCTAAGCCCACAGCACCAAATGTTGTAGCATAATAGTCCAAACGTGGGTCAGAACACCCAACAAACCCCCCCGCCCGACTGCACTTGGATTGAGTCGAGGGGATGTCGGGTGCTAAGGATGTTGACCCACGTGCTCGGAGGTCCGCATCATCTTCTTCCAATTCCGCAGATGACAAAGTTCAGCATCCTTTCCTCCATCAGGGGTGGATCAGTCGGTTCTCCTCGCCGGTCCTGATGGGAGTATTGGGCGGTACACTAGGCCCCTTGCGTCTCTGCTCCCGGTCTCCGGATCGTCCTCCTTGGCCAGTCTCCAGGTTTTCTTTCTCCTAGGACGACAAAGGAAGAGCGGCAATACCTATTCATGGACATTTCTCCCCCACCATTGATATAGTGGGGTGGCATATATATTTTAGAACTCAACAGATATGAACATGCACATTTTTTTTAAATTAAGAGACAGGAACACATAAACTTGAGAAACACAGAATTTGATAGACTATAGGTAGGATCTTTTAGGGTTGGAATTGAATTACTCTGGAGCAGTACCCTCTGGGATTACCGAGGACTCCTCCAGTTGCTGCAAAGTGTGCCTGGGATGGCAACACTTCAACTGGTTTATGTGGACCCACTTGTCTTCCCCCTCTGCCAAACCGCCTTTGGGGATGCAGATCTTGTAGGCCACAGGGAAGATCTTGTCTATAATCTCATAGGGTCCCTTCCATGTAGGCAAACATTTTCGCTGCTTGGCCTGGTTCCTTTGGAAATTGTATAGATAGACCCGGTCCCCCACCTGATATTCCTTCCTGGAAGTTTTCAGGTCATAGTGGGTCTTCATACTCTCAGCTGATCTTTCTAGATTCCGCTGAGCATAGGCAAAAGCATGCTGAAGGTGTTTCCTTAAATTCTCCACATACTCATGAGTTGTGGAGGCATTTATCAACGTTTGCTCTTGGGTTCTGTAGAGCAAATGCTGAGGAAGCACCATCTTGCGTCCAGTCATCAACTCAAATGGTGACATTTTGGTTGCAGATGAAGGGGTAGATCTGATGGCCATTAGGACCAGAGGTAATCGGATATCCCAACTTGGCCCAGAATCTGCCACAAACCTCTTTAATATGCTCACAATGGTTCGGTTATATCTCTCTACTGCCCCAGAAGAAGCTGGCCTGTAAGCAATATGCAACTTCCTTTTGACCCCCAGTATCTCCCACATCTTTGTCATTACTTCACTGGTGAAGTGGCTACCTCTGTCTGACTCAATCCTTTGAGGTAGACCAAAACGGGAAAAGATGTGGTTAATCATCAGGGCAGCTGCTGTTTCTGCCTTGCAGTTTGGGGCTGGGAGACATTCCACCCACTTGGTAAACAAGCATGTAACGGTCAACATGTACTTGTTTCCTCTAGACAAGCGGATTACAGGGCCTACAAAGTCGATTTGCAAATCTGACCATGGCAGTGTCATCCCCCTCTTTTGGAGAGGCGCACGGTGTGTGAGGGATGATGGCTGAAATTGTGCACACACAAGACACCCCTTCAAGTATTGGTCGAGGTCCTGCCCCATGTGTGGCCAGTATGCAACCTCTCTTAAGATTTCCAGTGTTGTGTGAAACCCCCTATGACCGGCGGTGGCCGCATCATGGGCGTGACTTAACATCAGGCTTCGGAATGAGGTAGGAACCACCCACTGATTGTGGCCAGCTTTGGATTTCCTTACCAACAAACCATCTTGGATCCGGAACATTTTTGGACATTTCATCAACACTCTAAGGTCCTCTTTCCCGTTGTAATCGGTATCCGTCAGGGGAAAGTTCTCAGGGTCCTCAATGTGTTGATAAAATTTACCAATTATTGGATCCCCCTTCTGAGCGGTAATCAAATCAGCATCAGGGGTCTCCTTGCTCCATTGGGCAGTTGACAGATCATTGTGAGCATTAGTCTGGGACCTACTGATAGCAGTGACCTGGATTTCCCCCATTTTTGGCCAGCTGGTCAGCTAAGTCATTTCCAGTTTTGTCTGGTCCCTCTACTTTGGAATGACCCTTGATCTTTTTCCAATAGATGGTCATCTCATTCGAGGTGACCAGATCATCAATGTTTTGGATCAACTTCCCATGTTTCAAGGGTTTGTTATTAGCACATAACATGCCTCTGGTTTTCCAATTAACCAGGTGCTCCATGAACCCGTTCCGTACATAATCCGAATCTGTGATTATGACCAGTTCGTGGAGTTGATGCTGGACAGCAGTGAGGATGGCCTGATGCACAGCCATCAATTCTGCCACGTGACTACTTCGGGGACCAATTTTGTATCCAGCGGAGGGTTCTGGGAACTCCTTCACCCATGCATTCCCTACGCCAGCCACCAATTCTTTCTCCCCGTCGTTGTCAACATGGTACGAGCATCCATCCACATAGACAGTGGGCATTCCCTCACACTTGTCCTCTTCAAAGACTTTGTGTGGGGAATTAAGGTATGCCTCCGTGTTGTCCTTGATTTTTAGACTTTCATCCTCGAGACAGTTTTCTCTGGCACAATCATGCAAGTCAGCCAGACCTTGCGCGAGGGGACTCTTCTTGTTTTGGCCATATCTGACCTCCACAGGAAAGCCTTGCATTGACAGAATCCAGGAAGTAATTCGGGAATTACTCACATTTCCGGCCCGGATTCTGTCACTTTGGAGATATTGCAGAGGCTGGTGTGGAGTCTCCACTATGATGTGTTCCCCATGGATAAACGGGCGGTAATTCTTCAATGCCCACACCGTTGCCAGGAGTGCCTTCTCACAATCGTTGAATTTTTCCTCCACAGAGGATAAAGTTTTGCTCGCATAGGAGATTACTTTATTGACCTTGTCATGCTTTTGGTATAATACTGCCGTCAAGCACGTATTAGAGAACCCCGTCTCCAGGAAGAACTCCTTGTTTCTGACAGGGTAAGCTAGGCAAGGCGCTTGTGAGAGGCTTCTCTTGAGTTGTTTTACCGCCTCGGCTTGTTCTGGACCCCATTCCCACTTGACCCCCCCCTTCAGGAGATGAATCAGGGGTCTGGTGATCTCTGCGTAGCCCTCAATGAACTTTCTGCTGTAATTAGTCAGTCCAAGGAGGCTCTTTAGTTCCCGCAGAGTTGCAGGGTCTTTCAGTTTCTGAAGTGCTTCCACTTTCTTTTCCTGGGGACAGAGACCCTGAGGAGTAATCTCATGCCCCAAGAAATTAACACGGGTTCTACACCACTGTGCTTTCTGAAAGGAAAGTTTTGCTCCGGCGGCCTTCAACTGGGTCAGAACATAATGGATCTCCGCTATGTGTTCCTCCACAGATGAACTTTTGATGAGGACATCATCTACATAAGCCAGGTTACCCCTCGCACCCAGGTCGGGCATGGCCTTATGTAGGAAAATGTTGAATTCATTGCCGTAGTTGAGGTATCCGAAGAGAGTCCGGGTCCATGTATACTGCTGGCCCCCAAAGGTAAAATCCAGCTTGTATTGGTCCTCCCTACTGACCGGCACGGTCCAGTATCCATTGGTCAGGTCTATTGTAGTGAATACCTGTGACCCCTGAATCTGGGCCAGCCCTTGGTTAATGTAGGGAAGAGGCCATCGGGAAGTATGGACCCGTTTGTTGAGCTCCCTAAGGTCAGCACAGAGTCTCCACTGGCCGTTTGGCTTTAATATTCCCAGCACCGGATTATTGAAGGTGCTGTGGACGGGACGGATTATTCCCCTGGACTCAAGGTTCTTAATTATTTCAGTAAGGGACTCCATTGATGCGAGAGGCAAGCGATATTGCTTCACAAACACTGGAGTCATGCCAGGGTCCGTGGGGATTGTTGTTGTGTGGATGTCGGTGCGACCACAGTCATATGAGTCTACCGCAAAGAGATCTTGGAAATCCAAGAAGACTTGTTTCAACTTTTGCTTCTGTTCCAGAGTCACACAGGCATCAGCAAGGTTGACTCTCTCTCCCACCATCTGTCTGAAGCCTGGAAAGACTTCTGGTTTGACTATCTCAGCGGCCTCCTCCAGCTGGGTGGAGAAGTCCCTGGTCAGAGTGCTGATTTGGACTGGAGGCTTCAGGTGGGAAAGACAGCCCTCATGGACCTGGAAAATCACCTCATCCCTCCTGAAGTCACAAGTCACATCTTCCTTACCATAAGGGCAAGAAGTGTACACCAGGAAGTTCCCCCCATGGCGGGTAAAAATCCTGTCTGGTGTTGTATTGTCCTCACTGTCACTGTCAAAACAGTCCTTGGGGATTGGTCCTAACAGTTCATTTCCTAAATCGATGGAAAAATGTCGGTCATCAACCGCCATTCCAATAATGGTGCCTGCGGCTAGAGTAATACTCTTTAAGTCGCTGTAATCCACCTCTATTAGAATGGTGTCATGTTCTATGTTGACTAATGGAGTTGGGTTTACCCCCAACCCTTGCTGTTCTGTTGGAGAGAAGCATTTAGGTGTATATAAGCATCAGGGTTTTTCAAATGTTGTCCTCTTTTAACTTTCACTTCCAGGGAGAATTGTCGGGTCCTTTCTGGGATGGTGACTTCCTCTTTGACCTGAATCTCAACTGCATAAGGTAGCAATTGAGCTGACCTAAATGCTTTTTCTGGATCATCAAAGCCCATGGGAATATCCGCTAATCGGGACCAAGCTTTGAAGTTTATTAGGTCCAAACTAATGGCAAAGCGATTGAGAATGTCACTGCCTAAGTAAAAAGCAGCAGTGACGTCTCGCACGACCCAACAATTGTGGACTATGCTCTTGTTGCCAATGGAGATTTTGAGCATACACCTGCTTGGCAGGAGATGTTTGGAATTGGGTGCTTCCAGGTCCATTTCCCATTTGTCTATCAGTTTGAATGTGGGAATGGCTGGATCTTTTGGGAGTTGGCGGAACATGGCTTCGCTGATGAAGCTCTTACCGTTGTTCACACACACTCGAGCGAGAACAGAGTCCTTCCCATCATTTAACTGAACGGGGATGAACAACTGCTCTCCAATTTGCTGAATATCAGCCAGGCTCTGAGCTGATTTCACATCTTTCTGGACTATAGGAGTGGGAGTTTCTGATTGTGGATTAGTAAAGAATTTCAGGTTTTTTTTATTCCAGTGTGGAATACCACCTTAAACTGGAAGGGAGGTCGATTTTCAGAAATAGAGAGGACCCCCCATCACCAGTCTGTTGTCCTACTGCTATTACTGTCACGTCTGGAATTTGGTTATTCTGGAAGTGGAATTCTACTTGGTCAGATTTTTGTTCAACCATGTGGCATGTGCCGTGTAAACTAACATGGTTGACACTCTGTTTTAATTTTATGGGTCGGCTAGTCTGGGTCCAGAGGACCTTGTTTACGCAATCTATTAGGGGTGACAACCTTCTCAGGAGGTAATTCCCTAGTAAACAAGGGGTGCCCTCTGGAGTCACAACTATGACCGGGTGTTTCAACTTGTGTCGCCCAATTTTAATGTCCAAATCTGCCGTCCCCTCGACGGGAATTTCCTTCCCGTAAAAGTTCTGGAGTTGTTCAGGAAGTGAGGTGAGAGGAATTTGGTAATTCCCTCCCCTTCCTGCATTCAGTTCATCAAAGGCCCTTCTGGACAGAAGGGTAGCTTGAGATCCCGTGTCCACCAGCGCTGAAATCGTACCCTGCCCCTGTACTTGTACCGGGGCATAATATCTTCCCTCCTTCTCCTCAAGGGGGCACAGATAATGCACATTTTTGGACAACTGGTGGGCTAACTTTCTGGTTTTGGACATTGCAAGAGAAGAAATTTGGGCAGAATTCTGTGGAGAGCCTTGGGAATCTGAAAGAAAAAGTTGGCAACTGGAGATCAGAGCCATTGTGGGTTCCCCTGGTTCCGGTTCTGGGCAGCCCCCACCTTTTTGGAGGCAGTCATCAGGATGGGTTTGAACCAGGGGATTTTGGTATTGTGGGTTCTGGGATGAGATGATGGGCAGCGGTAGCTCAGTCTCCATATCTCCCCAGTCTGAATTGGCATCCCTTGGGACCCATTTTTCCTTGGGAGGAGTTCCCCCATCTCTGAAGGAGAAGGTCCTTTCCCCAGGATCCTCTGAGGATCCCTCTCCCTCAAATTGGAAGACCTGTACCTCCTCCACAAAGTGGGTCTGTTTGGGTCCTTTGTTTCTCCTACCCCCCCTCTGCTCCTTGGGAGGCGGGCTTTCAGGGGCAGGAGATTTTGTTTCCGGTTCCTGGTTTTCCAGGGGCTGTTTACAAGTTGGGAAGGAAGCTTCCTCCAAGGCTTTACACCCCCCTTCCCCTTGTGCCTCCTCCCTGGGAACCGGTGTGTTATCGGGGTGCTGCCCCCGTCATTGTTCTGGAGCACCAGTTCCAGAGTTTGGGGCATTCTGCGGTGGCATGCTCATCTGAGGGTTCTGTTGAGCCCTCAGTATGTGACCCAGATCCCGTGCCATATTTTGGACCTGGCGCTCTAACTGGGAAACCCGCTCAGGCTGATACGGGGCTCTATTTTCTCCCCTAGGCTGATCCCGGGAAGGGTAGCTATCCCTTCTCTGGTAGTACCCCTGGTTGGGAAGATTTTGGTACCCCTCCACCCTTGGCCTCCCCTCTCCCGGATTAGGTTGTCTGGGCTCAGGGAATTGGGGAAAGAAGGATGGAAGATTTTGGGGCTGGAAATTGGGTGGATACCTGGGGAAAAAGTTCTGCCCAGGATTTGGAGAATTTCTGCTCTCCTTGGGGAAGTTAGGAGGGAAGTTCCCCGGGTCAGGTGCTTGGCTGGATCCCCCCCTTGGGCTGGAGGAGTTCACACATAACCCAGGATTGGTCTGTTTCCCTTGTAACGGGGACTTACATAGTCAGGAGAGCGAGGGACCTCATTTGTGGGACTACCTCTTTCACTCCCTGTCTGTGACTGGCCCGAGGACCTTCTGGGCCTAGCATTATTAGGTGCAGGTAGGTTTTTAGGCCCCCCCATCTCCAAATCCAAAACGGGGGTGACCTTTACCTCTGCCACCTTGGCAGCAGAAGGGGTGCTGTTGGTTTTGGGATTTTTCTGGGTATTGCTTTTATTTTCTATGGGCTTCTGCACCTCATAGATCCGGGTAGCCTGTTCAATGACCCAGTCTAAAGATCTTTTCTCATGAAAATCTCTCACGAGCTGGGTCATTATATATTTGGGCAAGGCATGGAAAAATGTATTGACAAATTCTCTGCTGTCTGTGCGCACCCTTCTGGTGGTCTGCGCAAAGGCACGTTTCAGTTCTTGCACAAATTCTTGTGGGGCCTGATCCTCCTCACATTGCAAATTGTAGGCTGCCTTGTGAGCCTCTTGAGGATTTCTGTGAACAGAAAAATGTTTCAAGATGGCCGCCTTATAGGTGGACCATCTTAAATGATTTTGGTCCTCCAGCCCCGCAAAGAAACTGGAGTATTCTGAGGAGAATGTCCATTTGACGTACTGGATGCAGCTACTGCTGTCCTTCAAATGGAAAGTCTCCATCATTTGCTCATAGAGCTCCAAGTGTTCCCAAACAGAGTACTTGGCGTTCTTATGATAAGGCGTGATGACACTCCTGATTGCCTTAATCTGTTTCAATGGGTCCTTAAGCAAGGCCCTTTTTGCCTTATTGGCCTTTTTGGTTCGGGTAACCCTTGTCCATTCATCCTCTGACTCAGAGGCACTCCTCCCAGAGGTTCCTGTCTGATCTTCCAGGTTTTCCCGGATTCTGCAAGCCTGGGAATGGCTGGCAGAATGTGGGGACCTGGTCTCCTGTGTCCTGCGCCGTTCAGAGGAGTCTTCAGATTCCTCCTTGCTGCCAGGATTTGATGGGTACCCCCCCCCACTGACCTAACTGGGCAGAAGTTTTCAGGATGCCCTTAATGGGCCTATTCTCCTGGGGTTCCCCACTAAATTGCACTGTGCTTGGGTGCCCATACCCGGATGCCCGCCCATCCATTCCTGGGAGGTACTGGCCTATGAGCCCCATGCTTCTGGCTGGATAGTAATCTGCCATCCCTGTGGCCCGGTGCTCATGTGCGCCAGGGGACAGGGGGGTGGCAGAGTCCAGGGACTGAGAGAGATAAATGCCTCTGGTACTAGGGCTCCTGAGGTTATGCTCAGGAGTTTCCCTTTCCCAGCGAACCTGGTCTCTATCCGCCCCTGCTCCCTGTTGCAATGCAAGAGCCTGCGCCTTCAGTTCCTCAGTTAAGGCCTTACTAGACTCTATCAGTCTCTCCTGCATCGCTACCTGTTGTTGGAGCCTATCATTGTGCTGGCAGAGAGCCTCATTCTCTCTCTGCGTTTCCTGATTGGTCCTGGAGCACTGGGCCAGTCTTTGCTGCAGGGGGGTTACCTCCTGAGCTGTGTCCCTATTTGCCTGCTCCTTTCTTGCCAGAGCATCCTCCACCTTCCTGGTGTGCTCTAACAAGTTCTGGTGTTCTTTTTGGAGGTCACCCAGTCCCTGGAGGGCCAGGTGATTTTCTTCCATTTTCCTTTTTAATTGGCAGACTTCCTGGCCTAAGGTATCCCTTTCCTGACTAAGAGCCTGCATCTGTGCCGCCAGGTCGTCCCTTTGCCTTTGGAAGGCACCAGTTTTCTGGCGCTCCTGGTCAAACTCTGCCTGGGTATCCAGGTCTTTCAAAATCAGTTTATTGCTCTCTGCCTTCTCCCTATCTAGGTGGCTTTGCAGGGTGACTACCTGCTCAGCACATGCCCTATTGAAGTATAACTGTTGCTCCAGCTTTTTCTAGCTCTGCAGTAGGGAGTCCAAACCTTCTTGGTACTCCTTCTGCAAGGCCAGAAATCTGGTATCCTGGTCCGCCTTTTCCTGTTGCAGCACATCCATATCCTCCTTTATTTTAGTGATGTACCGTCTGCTGTCATTTTCTGACTCCTGGCTCCTGAGCAGCCTCTGCTCAGAAGAGTCCAGATCAGATTGGGCCTTCTGTAATGCCAGCAGTTGCCTACTCGCCAGATCTTGGCCTTCAGCACATTTGTCCTGCATGGCTCCCATATGTAAATATAAATATGCCGCTACCCTGGCAATCTTGTGGTGCTCATCCTTGGCCTTCGGGGCCATGTATAGTTCACTCAGGGCCACATGTAGGGGACCCTGATCTCCCCATATAGCTTACCCTGTTTCAGTGACCTGTTGCTCGATTGCCTGCAACCAGACCGTTTGGTCCTGATGAGTCCACTCACCTCTCACAAAGAGCTTATGTAAGAAGTGTTCTCTGGCTATTTTCATATCTACCAAGGTCGTCATTCTAGAGATTGGTCTCTGTCCTGACTTACAGAAGTTTGTATTTTATTTTTGCAAAACAGACCTTTTCCTTAGAGCGTTCCTTTGAGGAGTGCTTTACAGCGTAACACAGCGTGGTGATCCGACCGGATATGTGTATGTGGTCAGCTGGCACGCTGTATTAATCTGCACAAGTGATAGATCTAAACCAAACGTCCGGCTCGAGCCCCCAATTTGTAAGAGGATTCAATTCAACACTACAGCTAAGTCAATGCCTAGTCTGGGATACTGAATGGAAACCCTTATTGATATATCTTTACGTCCAGTTCATGCGTTCTGGATGACTACCCCTATATAACACCCCTCTCTTGGAATCCCCCTGACCCCACTGAGCCACGAAGTAGTTCTGTTTTGCAAGTTTAAACGGTTTATTTGATAATTTAAACAATATATATATATATATATATATATATATATATATATCACACTTTATAATAAATTAATAATTGAATATCACACTTAATGTGAGCAGTAATCAATAATGGATAGTCCGGCACTAGCACACTTCTTTATAATCAATGATGAGTGGTTATAGGATGGATACGATAGCAACAATACTTTTATGGTTTCAAATGGATGCAATGTGGAATGAAATGCAGTACAGAAAATTACTTGATAGGATTTCAGCAAAAGACAATGTAATCACCTTCTTGGACAATTCACCCCCCCCTTTTATGCACTGTAAGGAGATGAAGATGACACAGTTCTTAGCAATGCAATCAAATATAATTCAGTTCAATTCCCCCAAGCAGCTTATACAACAGATAGGAGTTTTGAAACACAGGCAAAATGCTTTGAATATGGTGACAATGCAGTGAGAAATATGCTGAAAATGGTTTTAATTCCCTTTAGGAGGTTCAGGGTGAGTGAAATATACTTGGGATGAGTTCAGGCTCACTTTAGCAAGGATCTAGGAGTAACTCCCTTGCCTCGTCACGCTCTGAAACACTTGTGTATGGGCGCAATATAAATATAATATCATATCATATCTTATATCAGAGAATCCTTAGAGTCAACATGAAGTTACAGACTGGAAAAAGCATGCAGGTATCAGCATGTGGCAGCTGGATCTCCTTCATTCACTCTTTCTCTCATTTTCTTGTACATATTTCTTTTAATCTGGATCCATAGAGCGCATACCATAGAGATACATTGCAGGAGTCTGCTTGTCCAAGGCTGACCCCTGCAAGGCTGCTCTGCGCATCTCCCCCTCCTTCTCTCTGCAGGGTGGAAGGCAGGAGTGCGTCCCACCACACCACCCCTGTTCGTATTCCATAGCCCGCTCCCGACCATCCTCCACCTCCCATCTTGACCCCCCTCCACAACACATACCTTCACCCCCCTGTCCTGCCGCTACATGTCTCCGTATAGGCCAAAGGGAAGTGCATTCCTCTATTGTGCATCGTCTTTTTCCAGGGCTCTTGCATGTGTCGTGCTTCCTCTTGGCAGTCCCTACACCACAATCGATTTATTTATTTATTTGCAAGTGTACAAGTCTTTGATAACAAGTGCTTTATGTAAGTTCAGATGGGTGGCAGGAGCAGCTTCATTGCTGGACGATTTAAGAGAGATAACATGGTGCAGTGATTGTTACACTAATCTGGTATTGGGGTGGAGAGAGCAGGAAACATCAAAATAGGACAACATTGCCAGATATGGTTACTATGTATATATCACAACATTTAAACATATGTGCAAGTATAGTGACTCGGCTGTGTGTCGTGAGAGAGGGATCGTGTGACTGTCCATGACAGGGGATCCCTCAATAGAGAGGAGATTCCTAAGGGCAGTTTTGAACCCTTTCACAATGGGATGATGTATTTCTCATGTGGGCAGGGAGTTCCGGTGATGGGGAGTAAGGAGAATTATAGAGCAAAGGTGAGCGGCCGCTCATGGTGTTCAGGGGACGTTAGGTGCCAGGGGTGAGTAGAGGTTGCAATAGTCAGGCAATGGGAGTGGGGGATCAAGTGCATGCACGGATTCAAAGAGCAGAAGAAAACATTTGAAAATCGAGCTTGGAAAGCCAGCCAATGTTGATGTGGTGTGCAGCATTAAAAATGGTGTAAGGTGGATGAAAAAGAAGCGTTCTGCCAGGAAGGAGGCAATTCAAGCACAAAGAGTGTCCTTAAGGCCAAGATGAGATAGTCTGGAGGAGAGATGGATGACCAAATGTGTCAAAAGCAGAAAAGTCAAAGAGGCGAGGTAGCAGTGGTGACCAGTAGTAAGGAAGCCAGAGATGTGGGTGGTTCGATTTACTGTCTGCTGTTGTTTTTTTTATTATTATTTTTTTTACACACTTTATTTATTATTTAAGAGTAAACATACAAAGAATAAAACTAAACTACAACATATCCATAACATCATGAATATACATTCAGGTTGCAAAATGCAGAAATCCGATAATAATCATACGTTACAATTCCAAAATCATAGAAAAGTAATACCCATTAATATTTACAAATCTCTTTTTCACAACCAGCGTTTAGATTCTTGACACACAAAAGACAACACAACATAGACAGGCACAACCGACAATTTTGTATAATATTCCCAATAGCCCCTTAACTAATACTTACAGAAGATAACCCAAGTGATTATTAACTGTACAATTCATGAAAGGATCCCTAAATTCGGGAATAATGGCTATCTCTCCGCTGCTTCAAAAACATAACTTTCTCATAATTCGATAAGGCTTGAACATCTAAAAGCCATACATCTACATTTGGCTTTTTCCTCGACTTCCAAACTTTAAGTATTTGCTTTGCCGCTAATACCAAAACCTTATCAACCCAATCTGTTCTTATTCTGGCTTTATCCCCTCTGTCCCTGTTAGACAACAAAATTGTCGAGCAGAAGGTATGCGGAAGAGGTTCTCCCACCACGATGTCTAATCTATGTAAAACTTCACTCCAAAAGGTGCAAACCCTAGAACATGTCCACAGCATATGCATTGGGGTGCCCCCACCACAACCACAGCCCCAACAGGCATCAGAATTCAAAAGCCCCAACTTGGCCATTCTTGAAGGTGTCCAATATAGTCTACAGATAATCCTTTGCCTAATATACCTGAATCCCAGGTCCATTTTTGTCTGCACCCCTATACGAAGCAGGTATTCCCACTCCTCCATAGGGATATCCATGCCTAGATCTTCCACCCAAGCCTGACAAAGTTTTTCCCATGCTTCCACATGAGTATTTTCCACTGGCATTAGTTTCATGTACGTAGAAACTGTACACGGAAAAGAGCGAATGATCTCACATACTGAGGGTCTCTCTCTCATGGTGTCACCCAACATTCCTTTCCTTTCTACTAAGAGAGTATTTAAAACCCTGTAACGCCCATGTTCCCGGCCCCCAATCCTGAAGGATTCCCTCAGGCGATCAAAGGAAATCATGCGATCATTTTCCCAGACTTCGCAAATTTTAAGTATGCCCCTTTTAATCCAGCTCTGCCAGCATAAAGTTTTGTTTGCTATCTGCAGCCCTATGTTATGCCACAAAGATGTGTCATAATGTACCCTGATGTTTTCCCCTCAATTTGTCATAACATTTTGTAATACCTCTCTAGCCGTACTCATAGCTGGTAATTTTATTGTAGAATTTGGCATCTTGGACATCGAGTACATATCACTCAGAGCATAAGGTGAGAACTGTGCCTGTTCAATAACAATAATACTGTCTGCTGTTGTAACCAGATTGGAGTGGGGCAATAAGGCCATTCACCTCTATATTGGTTGTGATGTGGTTAACCAGAACATGCTCAAGGACTTTGGAAAGGTGCATGAAAATGGAGAAAGACTGGTAGTTGGCAGGTTTGTTGAAGGCAGCAGTGGGTTTCTTGAAGGTGAGGATGATGGTAGCCACATTTAGGCAAGTTTGGATGATCCCATATAGGAGTGACAGGAGGAAAGGAAGGGGCACGTTATTTATATTGGTTTCTCAACTAACTGCAGTGTGAAGCTGTCAGTGCAAGCATGGGATATGGAGGCAGACCAGAGGAAAAGTGCTAATTTAGACACAGTGATGTGAATAGAAAAGATAGGGTCATGGTGGGTGGTTGTTAATATAAGGAGGGAGGAAGGTAGAAAGTATGGTAGTTAAAGTCTCCAGTATCTTAGAACTTTTATAAAACGGAGATATAGCAAGAAAAGTTATTGACATAGTGCAAGGAGGAGAAAGAGCGTAGTCGAGCTAGACAAGCAAGGACTAAATGGTCACAGACAGTTTAGGAGGATGAGAACAGAATCAGGAGCTGTGGTTAGATTTGTAAATAGACTTGGCAAAGCCCAAAGAAATTGAGAGAAAAAGGGATTCCTTGTAAGAGGAAAACAGAGTAATACAGTCAGGTTTGTGCCATTGGCACAAGTGAAGATGTATGGATGTCCAGAGCTGGTCAATGACTGTAAAGATCCCTGGTTGAGGGTGATGTTGTGAACGGATGAAGGAGGAGCAAGATAGCAGTGGTTGAAGGGAAATGCTAGTGTTAAGTATAAAAGCAAGGAGCCCGGTTAACAGAGTTAGATAGTAGTGGGGATAGAGCTTGAAGGGAAGACGTGACTTTGTCAAAATATGGTCACGCTTGAAGAAGCCCTCACAAGACCCCAATATTCCCACAAACTACCACCCCATCAAGACAGTGCCATTCCTTCACAAAATATTAGACAGAGCAGCTTATCTGCAAATACAAAAATATCTCAAAGCTAACAACCTCCTTGGTGTACGACAATCGGGCTACAGACCAGGTCACAGAACTGAATCTGCACTCCTGGACCTTAAAATTCAAATGGATGAAATCATAGACCAAGGGAACCTATCCATTCTTCTCCTTCTCGACCTCTCTGCGGCCTTCGTCTTAGTGGACCATAAAATACTATGTCAACACCTTGTCACAACAGTCTACTTCTCCATTGCCACAACCTAGATCGAATCCTTCCTATCCAACCGAACAATGAGAGTCTTCTCCAAGACCACCACGGCACCACCAGCATGTGTCACCTGTGGAGTCCCTCAGGGCTCCTGTATCTCCCCGACACTGTATAACATCTTCAATAAGCCCCTCTTCGACCTACTGGATGAGCAGGGTGTCTCCTATACTAACTATGCAGACAACACCAAAATCCTCCTGCCTATCTCTGGCAACTACAATGCCGACACTGATACTTTGAATGAAACATACCAAATCATCCAAGCATGGATGGGCTAGCAACTACAATGCCGACACTGATAATTTGAATAAAACATACCAAATCACCCAAGCCTGGATGGCCCAACATGAGCTATGTTTAAATGATGAAAAAACAGAGTTACTCCTTGTAGGTACTCAATCACATCTAAATAAACTACATAATGACTACAAAGCCTTCATCACAGACAGCAACCCTATCTCAGTCCCCAAAGAGGTAAAAAGCCTGGGGGTCTACCTAGACTCGTTGCTCTCATTAACACAACATGTGAATGTAATTCCCTCCGTGGCAACAAATATGACAAAACTCATAAATGCTTGCAGATCCTTCCTCACCTCCAAGAGCTGCCTCACGCTAGCCAGAGCACTGATTCTATCTAAAATCAACGATTGCTATTCCCTTTTGCAGGATCAACCAACCACAATATCAAAAAACTCAAAAAAATACAGAACAATGCCCTAAGAGCAGCCTTGAACATACCTAAAAAAGAACATATCTCATCTGCCAGATGAACAGCCCACTGGCTGCTGGATTGCGACCGCATTGATTTTAAAACCCTCCCACTAACACATAAATGCCAGGCCAAAACAGCCCCACCATACCTCGCTAACACATTCTCCAAATCACAATCCACTAGTCCCACCAGGACAGTCCACACCCACCTCCTCGCTGTTCCCAGATTCAAACATAAAAAGTCTGGCGGCTGCAGCTTTCCGGTAGCAACTAAACACTGGAACGCACTCCCATTAGCACTAAGATCAGAGGCATCCATCTGGTGCTTCCGAAAATATCTCAAAACATGGCTTCTTGCACAAGACCAATAATTCTCTGTAGGATTTCCTCTACTGTGCGCTTATGCTTACCTTCATCTATGTACTGCTAGCACTTTGGGGTCGGGGCACGTTCCCATGCCACCAGACCCTTGCTATTTGTTAATTGTCAATATCACCTGTCGTTCTGCCTCTACACTTTGTCTCTGTTGTGTACAGTGCACAGATGCCACCGGGCAGGGACAGCTATACAAATGCTAAATACATTTTAAAAAATGGTGTGTTGGAGTGAGGTTTGAATTTGCATCTAGTGATGGAGGAAGGCTGGTGGCGTGTTCTGAAGGAAGATGCACACATGGGCTTGCTCTGCTAATCAGGAAGCTGAGACTGTGCCTTTCTTAGATAGGTGAATGAGTGGGTGAAGGGAACAGAATTGGTGTGCAAGGCTTCATGCATAGACCATGTGGTGGAATCCTGATTTCCCTAGCAGCCATCTCAGAAATGGGGGTGGTGGGAATCTAAGTGGTCCACAGATGGGACATTTCTTGGGAGCTATTGTGCATTCCACAGTACCAGAGTAAATACCTTGGGGAAATGTCGGATGTAGGGGAAGGGGTGGTTCTCCTACTGGGTGTCAATATGGGTAGATGAGATTGTGGTAGATGTGGGAGGAGCCGGCAGAATGGCATTTTGAAGAGGAGGGATAGATAGGGATCCGAAGGAAGGGGTTTATGGAGAGAGGTACGGTTAATATTAATGGGGATGCATGTAGTTCCTGAGTGTAAAGTAGGTAGGTGATAGTTATTATTAGGATTAGAACATACTGGAGCATTGTAAATGTGAACAGGATCTAAAAAGTATGCAATGGGTAGAGGCTACCAAAACGTACAAGTACAGTTATGTGAGCGATAGTAAGTAAAGTGCATATAGTAGTCAGGTAGTAACTAGAGTACAGGTAATAGGCACATAGCAATTATTTTGGAGCACAGGTAATGGGTTTAGTGAATCTCAAGGGTTACTTAGTGATACAGGCAGTGTGGAACTCCCTTATGATGATGGAGGTGACATCCATAATGGGGTTTAGCCATGATGGCTCATTCTTTCTTTCTCTTGTTCTCATTCTGTCTCTCACCGTTCCTCTCGCTTACACGTTGATTCCCACATTTGCCTTACTTCAACATTTCCTTTCTCTGCCATTCTCAACCTTGCTCTAGTGATGTTCCTCTTTCTATGTACAGCTCATTCTTTTCTAGTCAGTATCTTCCTCACTCACTCTTACTCCTTTGTGTACTGTCCTGTTCCCAAACAGGTCCACTCTCTCCCTAGCTGTTACTATTGTATTCTCTTCTCTTGTTTCCTCTTTGACAGTTGCTCATGCTATTGCTCTCTTTCTTCTATGATTTCTCATGTTGGTCCTCCAATCTCTTTTCGTTCTCCTCCTCTCTTCTTTTCACTCTCTTTCTCTTTCACTCTTAACTCTTTCTGTGTTATTCTTTCGTTTGCTTACTCAGACCCTTTGTTTCACTCTTGGGCTTGGATTTGTGTTTGTATGTAGGTTTCATTTAGTACAAACCTAGCTAGGAAGCAACAAAGCACTGCACATGTTTATGAGGGCAACAATGAGTAGGGAGTGGCGTTACAGTATGTGGCACAGGATCTTCTGGCAATAGAGGTTGGATCTGATGTTGGATCATAAGGAGCTTAGGAGGTGCCCAAGTGTTGACTGGAGAGTAAGGTCTTGAGTTCCTTTGTGATTGCTGCTAGGGTGGTGCAACTGCATACAGGGCATCGCAAGTAAAGGGATGCTTCTGGTTTCCTGTTTTCTTTCCTTGTGTGCCAGTTTCATCTCATGCCTAGCGATGGCCTGGCTCCTGGTGGAGTTTGTCGCACCTGCACTCCATGTTTTCAGCAGGTCGACTTGCTTGTGAGTAGTGGTTGCATGTAAATGATTCAGCCAGTCTTAAAGAATATTCTGGATGAGATGCAGAGCAAGTGCAACTCCCTTAGGTTGGGAAAGATGTGGTTGTTTTTGTTTTCTGTTTTAGCATGTGTGGCAGTCTTGATTGTCACTGGAATGCTGCTGAGGAGGGTGTTTTCCCCCATCAACATGGCTGATTCCCAGGATTCCTGAAGTCTTCAGGTGGATGGAAGGGTTTTATCTTGAGGAGGAGGGTTGACTGGTGCCAGGTGGTTTGGGCTTTTTTGTTGCCTCTGACTAGTTTTTCCTCTCTTCCTCTATTAAACCCTCTACTGTTGAATCGTTTTCTGTTTCAATCCTTTCCTTGTCCTTTACCTTTTTCTGTCTCCCCTTTTTTCTTGCTCTCCTTCACTCGCTTTTTCTCGATCACATAAAATGCCCCCCATCGCTGTTTCTTTCCCTATGTTCTGCAGTTCCTCCCTCTCTCTCTCTCTTTCTCTCGCTCTCTCTCAATCGCCCTCAGTGATCTATCTATATCTCTCTCCACTCTCCCCTCCTTTGTTCTCTCTGTCCATCATTCTCTCTCATTCTCTTTTACCTATCACCCACTCCCTCCTCTATTCTTTCCCTCTCATTTACTGTGCCTCGTCCTATTATGCTATCCTATTTTGCTGTATTGTCGTTCTTTCTCTCTTTACCACTGTATCTTTCTTTATTGCTCTCTATCTCATACACTTCCACATTTGACCTCATTCCCACTCGTCAGTTTCGTTTCTCCTTACCACTTTCCTTTGTGCCCCTCTCGCATTCTCTCTGTTTAGTGGTTTCCCCTTCTCTCAATCTCTCCCTCTCACTCACACACTGTATTGCTCTCTCTCTCTCTCTCTCTCGCTCTCTCATGTGCACGCTCCATCTAGGCCGCCATGTATCCCCCGTTTTACTCTTGCTCTGCCCCCCACTATTTCTCTCTCTATACCACCCTCTTGCCCATTACATTTACTATCATTGTGGTACCCCCATATTCCTCTTTCTCTCTATGAAACATGGATATCAGTCTCTCTCTTACCTGGTTTCTATGTCTCTCTTGCTCTCTCTTTCTCTCTCTCCCCCTCCCTCTCTATCTTGCTCTCTCTGACTCGTTTTCTATGTCTCTCTTCGCCTCTCTCGGTCTGTCCTTGTCTTGTTCCTCTCTTTATTCGTCCTTCTTTATCTCAATCCCCCCTTTCCCTGCCTCATTGTCTTTCCATGTCTTCTGTTCCTATATGTTTGTCTCAATTCCCCTCTCTATCCCTCTGCCCCCTCCCACACTTGCTCTCTCTTTTTCCCCCCTTCCATTCACTGGCACTCTGGTGTTCACTCACTTTCCGGTTTTCGCTCATGTGTTGTTTATTTGAGTAAACAAAAACAACTATGGTATTTTTTTATCACTGCACCGATTCTTCAGAAGCTGTGAAATATTTTTGAAAACATTGGTCATATTTTCCTTACATTTTAGCATGGCCGGGGACGTGCAGAAGAATTGTAGTAATCTACCTCAGGACTGGGGAACTGAAAATACCAGGAGGAGAACATTGTGTTCTTGCCTTTTACAAAGTAATCCCTATAAATGTATGAGAAAAAGTCATGTCAGACTGCTGCTGCTGGCGCTCACTAGCTTATGCTGCCGCTCAGGCACGCGGATAGACGGTCGGCCAAACAAATAGATTGGACCCGCTGTTTCTAGAAGCACGCGGGAAGAGTATTTTCATGTTGTCCTCTCACACATGTCAATGAGCGGAGCAGCTGAAACAATGATGGCGCGCAAAATGCTGTGCACTTGATTATCTGGCATGAAATCTAGGATACATGAAAGAGAACATGTTGAAATGTGAGCGAGCATGGACTTGTAAAAAATAAAGAAACTTACCAAGGAATCTACTGACAAAAAAAGTCAAAACTACGTTTATTTTAACAGGCCTATCTTTTGGTACATGTTTTAATAAAGCATTTTTTTTGACGTGCTTTATTTTTCTTTCACACTTGGGTGTTTTTTTGGCAGTTTGGATGGCTATGTGTAATAATAGGATGGGATCGTAGTGGGGGGTAAACTTGGAGATTTATTGACGCCAAACCCCAGCACCAGCAGGTCTCTCCCCCAACAATGACCTGTCTAGAATGTGGAACCTTGGAGGTAGGACAACAGTGCAAGGTTCCATTATGACACACTACATCACTATGGGCCTCATTACGAGTATGGAGGTAGCCATGCCGCTAAAAGTGGCATGGCTACCTCCATACTGGGTACCAGGTCTGGGTCCTGCAAAAGGGGACTTACCGGGCCATTCTGACCTTGGAGGACCCGGTAAATCCCCTTCCCGGGACCCGGACCCGGTACATCCCCATTCCCCATAGGGTTCAATGAGAATGGGAAGGATGCTATCAACGGGCCCGTTAATGACGGACTGCTAGCGGGTCCCACTAAGGATACCTGGTCTGACCAGGTGTTCCTTAGTGGGACCCACAGCAGTCCTCGTAATAGGGTGGCCCGTAATGAACGGTGCCGGTCCCTTACCGGCACCGTTCATTATGTGCCGCCAGGGTCCTAATGAGGCCCTTTGCTACTCTCTCTGACCCTGTTTGCAAATTTCCGATCTTGCATTACCTTTCACGGGAGTATCAGGGATATAACGCATTCGCTGATGGCATGTTCACTCTTTTGGGGTGGGCCTTCTCCTTGCTTCGGTGCCACAGTAGAGTGTCAGCTCAGCAGCTGCTTAGCACGACCTTTGGAAAAGTGAAGTGCTCAAAGGAAAATTGCATACAAGCACAGCTGAAGTACCCTATCTGCTAGAAGAGAAGGAGAAATACGAAATAAACAAAATATACATCCCTGCAAATTATAGAGCGGATCCTCTTGAACGCCACTAGCACACTGGAAAGGTTCTGGAAACAAAGGCATGCAGTCAGAAAAACGAAAGAAAATTGGAGAAACCCATTTTGATTTGATTTGATTGGTTATTTATAATGCGCTTAATGCCCAGAGAATTCTAAGTGCGACCTAGGGATCGAACCTGTGTTGCTCCGTGTTGTCTTGCTTCCAAGGCGAGCATGTTGCCCCTGAGCTATCCTCCCGAGATCTTAAGTCGACCCTCAATGACCATACTGACTATATACTCCTGTATTCTTTGTAGGGAAAGTAAATAATGGGCCATCATCTTACTTGCTTTTTTTGGTGACATACTAAAAGCAAAAACATTTCCTAAATCCTGGAAAACATCTTAGGTTATCCCAATCTTTAAAAAATGAAGACCGCACAAATCCGGAAAACTACCGACCAATAACTCTGCTGGATGCAGATAGCAATAGTTCTTAAAGAAATCGAAAAATGGGAAGGATCGACTGGTAGACTGTGAACATTTCAAACAGGGTCTAGGAATAGGTGTGGTCATAAATGCATTGAATTATCAAGCCTGTGAAAAGGATACCTCACCTCTGTACATCGTCAGTATAGATCTTACACAGGCTTTTGATATGGTTAGCCGAGCTCGTATATGGATGAAGCTAAAAAATGGGCAGTGCCCTGTCAACTTACTAAACATATTGACCATAGCATAACAATACCAATTTGACGGTCAGAATGGACTTGAAAGGGACGTTATCCAGGGAAATATCACCAAATAAGGGACTAAGACATGGATGCATATTGGCTTCCTGTCTTTTTAATTCGTATGTCTCAGACATGGGTGAGTATTTAAAGCGGCATTCATCTCACCACATATAGCAGGTTCCAAAGTATGTTGGCTCGCCAATGCCGATGATCTATCCTTATTGATCATACACAAGGTGGTCTACAACGCCTCATAAATGCACGGCAAACATTTACAGACATAAATGAATTAAAAATGAACTCAACTAAGAGAACTATAATATACTTTCTTAGGCATAAAAAGCAACGTAGGTTTTGTTGGAAATTAGGGGATGAGAAATTGGATATCATGAGAAAAATAAAATATCGGGGACTCTAGTAAATACAGCTCATAGGATGGCTATATTACTTAGTCTTTCGCGAGCTGAACAATTTGGAGCACAGATTAAATGTATTGCCAGGAAATACTGTCGTTCCATACTGATTCAGTTGATCACATTTTAGAGCCAAAAGTGCAACCAGGTACTTTGGACCGTCTGAAGATCTGCTCTTTGTCAGATGATATTAATTTTGCACTCCTAGAAGGCAAAATATAACACAAGGCGCTTTCACTACCAAACTGTGTGCCAATTTCAATTTAAAGATACGATTCAGGGCTTCTCTCTATGCATGCTATTTATTTATGGAAGATGTTATCTTTATGTAGAAATATTATAACTTCTATTGAAAATACCTGATAGCATGATTTATTGCAGCAGATGGAGAATTTTAATCCAGGCATTGTGAAAGTTTAAAAAGAGAAGTGTGCACACATTTTGGATATTCTAAGATTGACAATAGATGATGCTATAGCCAATCCAATCGCTGTCAAGACAAAACCGTACGATTGGGACTGGTGTAACTCGTGTGACGTAGTGGAACAGTACAAATTATTCAAAGACGTTGCACTAGAAAATAAGAAATATGGTGTCATTCCAACTTATGTGGAAAAGTTTCCAGATGGGCGCTCTAGAAACATTTTTTTGAGATTTTGACGAAATCTCATCTTGACAAAAGAAATAGCGCTCATTAGAACGTTTGTGGACGATAATACCTGTAGATTCTTTGCTAAAAAAAAATCAGAACTAGAAACCCTGTACTACATCTTTATAAACTATCCAGAACTGCAAACCCAGAGACAGGAAATGTTTAAAAGATTTGTCAACATGGGCTACAGGTTAAATATGTACGCATTTTTGAAACGGCTATTTAGTGGAAGAAATATTGGTCTCACAATAGCCGTAGTGAGATTTTAAGGGTGTTAAAATGGTTACTATTTTATTAACTCATAAATGATTACACAAAATATGCAAACATTTGAGGTATGACGTATTATAAGGAATTATTAATTTGCTTTGATTGTAAATAATTGTATTTTTATTCATGAAATGATGACTTCTTTTTCTTTGTATAAGGTTTATACAAACCAATACAATAATAAAAAACGGCAAATAAAGCTAGAAAAAGGAAAACAAATGGGGGGAAAGAGGCAAGGTGAATGAAGATGAGCGACGGGTGGGAAAAAGGAGAGCATGGGGGCAGTACCTTCTGTCATGGAACTGAGGTCACACAATAGATTTTCAGAAAGAGCAAGCAAACGGAGACAGTTTATTCCAGTCCAATGCAATGCAAAAACTGACAGCATGTCTCCTTCTAAACATTTCAGCAGCAACTTAACGTCATCCGCCCAAATCCAGATGTCTATAGCAACTTGGAGCCAATGAATACACTTATCTCCTACGAATTCATCTGACCTTTCAGCCACCAGCCCTGGGAAATTGTGGCCTCCCACACTGAAGAGCAGGGATTCGCTTTCCACCCTCGTTTCTTTCTACACCACCTGCTGCTTCCATCCGATCACATGACGAGAACCTTCCTGAAATACAACTGAGGGCTAACCTTGGGGCTTCCTGCAGCCTTGTTCCCATCCTGGAAAACGTTCCACTAGTCCATCTACCAGGCACACCTGCCTAGTGTCCATGAGTTCCAAGTCCTGCAAGTTATGGTTACAGCCCTAATGGCATTCGTCCTCATAGCATCTTACCATCGGATCTAAGGGCTATGCTTTCATGTAAATGTAGCAGCACCCCTAATGGTAATAATCCCATAATACTGTGTATTGGTGGCAAAGCCTTTTTTTATAATAAATGTCCAAGTTGAAAGAGAACGGTTATAATTTTACGAATGCGAGAGACGAAGATGGGTTTGGACGCATGAAGGGCCAGAAAGCAGAGCCTCCTTGGCCCTGAAGTAGTTTGTTTACCAGCTGTTAGGCACGGACCCAACATGTTCATGCATGGTTAGTGACTAGCAACAGCACTTCTTTTACGTTGCTGCTCTGGGTAGGCCTTCCAATCACAAATTGATGCATTGGAATGACCTTCATCCACAGTACTTTCCATTGTGAACTGCCCAACACTGTAACTCCTGTCCTGAAAAGGCCTTTGGTTACCATGGTTACCATGGTGGCTGTCGGCCTCTGCTACCAGGGAATGGAGTTAACTCATCTTTGTGTGCCATTCTGCTACTAAAAAATATGACATTTTTAAAATATGTAGCCTAAAATATTTCTACACCAAGTCTAGAACTGTATGCCTAGAGGCATCCAGCACTTATCTGATTAAACAACTGCTCAGATCCTGCCAAATCTCTGTAGTCCAAAACGAGGGTCATTGGAAGCTCTTTAACGCAAGTCCGTTGGCTATGCACAATGTGCGCTACGATCGATCTCCTGCCCTGAAGCCACCCACTATGGCTTCAGAAAAGAAAGACAAATCACAACTCTTTGTTATTCTTCAGTGCACCCACTCCTCATAAACACCTCTTTGGAGTAATTCCTTTTATATGTAATGTGATGTTACAAAGCTTTTAAACTGCACCAATCACCATCCCAGTAGTTTTATGGCATTTGTACTATGTCTCCCTCTGCTCTCGTTCCCACCACTTGGGGGCCTGATTTGTGGCTTATTGCCTATTGGACATATCTTCTAAGCCTTGCTGTGTGATAATTTAGGAGCTCTATATCCATTTGTTTCCGATTGACTTCCCTTTCCGGATTGATTCCAAGTTTCTGGCAGCCAGTATTCTACTTTAATCAAAAGACGATGCTTACCAGAATGCCTAGCGCACTGCTTCAACTCCACCCTTGCAGGACATGGTTGGGTAGATGATATGGAGCACCTGTGGCTGGCAGGTGCTAGAAAACAGTACGCATGAGGCGTGTGATAGTAAGCCAGCTCTAAAAACCTCAGTTGGTTTCAGTACAGTGCTGGTTATTGTGGCAGTGTTCCTGTTTGTGATCGGTCCCATGCTCCTGGTTCTTATGTTAAGCGTCTAGTTCCTAGTTTCTTATTTCATGGTCCAGGATCACTCTATTTTGAATTTAATGAGCGCATTAATATGTTCTGCTTCTCGGATTCCCTTTCTGTCTTCCTCTGTTTTGCCTTCAACACTTTCCAGGGCTTTCCTTTTCATGGGCAGCCCAATTTGTCTGTGTTCTTTATTTCATCGATCTTGCCCTGTTCTGCAGTGTAACCTTGATCCTTTAGACACTTCTCATTGAGAGGTTTCCTATTTTGTACCCTTTTCCTTTCCTTCCCTGTGTGTGGAGGTTTTGCACTTGTAATTTCGTTTTTCCCTGTTCCTTTACTTACGCTTGGAGTCTGTTCTTGGTATTTGCTTGCACTTTTTCCCTAATGATTGTTAGGTGTGGTGTGCTGTTGTGTCCAGCTCTTGTGAGAATGCCTACGTTTTTCCTCACTATTCTGTGAGCACTATTCCCATCAGAAGTCTTACTTACTGAGTTATCCTCCCTTTACTGTTATAGCCATTCTGGTTCCCTGTTAGATCAGCGGGGTTTGTGGGCTTGGTTGACATTCCAGGTGGTGTTTCTCGTTCTCGTGAGTATTGTTTTTAAGTTACCTTATACAATACCATCAATGGTGTTAGCTCACAGATCCTGTCATTGCTTGTCCTGTATGTGGGCTTAGTGCTGACAGTACCTGTATCAGCAACTGCGGGGGAGGGGGCTTGCCGATTTTCTTTGTAATCAGAAGGAGCTTCACAGACCTTACCCCACATCCCTTTTCATAGATTTGTATCAAGTTCCACTTGCTCATCCTGGCTTTAGTGTGCATATTTCTTGGTCCCTGAGTGCATGTTGTTGATACGTATTACTCACAGTGTGATCCTGTGCACATTTCCTTGGCCAGATCCACTGCCTTGTTTCTCCCCATGACAGGTGTATTGTACCCTTGCTTGGGGTAACCAGACTACAGGCCTGGAAAAGTGTGCTGGAACTTTTCCACATGAAAAAAGATAAGGGTGAAATATTTGAAGTGTGTTTACCAGCAAAAGAATTCAACAGGCCCCAGAACATTTATTTGAGCTTTACAACATAAAGGAACAATTCCAGGTTTTCATCAAATTGCATCGTAGGCAGAAGGTACAATGATGGATTACATCATTTCATCATTTGTTTTCAACTATTGTATTTTGCCATGCATTTGTTTAACTTTGAATAACACCGCCTTTCTATTTAACTTGAAATGAGTCATATCTGGGGGGGGCGCTGTTGCGCTGAAGCAAGATGGCCGCCTGAGTGTGTAGCTCTGGACTACGAGGGCCCATATCCTTCGATATAACCTTGTAAAATACATTTGGAACATCCATTGTTGCTGTGGCTGCAAGATTGAACTGTATTCTACACTCGAGCCAAATTTGGGTTCGGGAGACCCCCTGAGAACCTCGCTATCACCACCGACTACGAGGCACGGCTGACGGCTGCTTTCGCCCCGGGACAGAGCTCCGTGGAGCTCGGACCAGTGAAGCCACCCGAGCCCCCGGTGCGGGCGGCCTGTGTGGGGGAGGGGCATCAAAGTGCGCGTCCCGCGCTGAACAGCCGCGCAGCCCAACGAATCTCCTGGCGGACCTGCGACTGCACTGTACCATCGCGGGCTGGTGCCCAGAGCCTGTGACCTGTGCTCCCCCTCTCATTCGGAGCCGGAGCTGCGAATGACCGGAGCCGCTGCGGCTGCCCCGCGCCACAGTGCGGCCCGTCTCCCTCGCTGCCCCCCTCCTGTGGCGCTCTGGCCACGGTCCAACATCAAGGTAAGGAGGGTGGGTGGCATGGAGCGGGCTCGAAAGCAGGGATCCTACTCCTGCGGCTGTGGACTGGCCTGGGGCCCTCTCCTCCCCCGACCGTGTGCGGATCTGCGGCAGCATTCAGCTCTCCCACCACAGCTACTTAAGCCACCCACAACTCGACCGCCCCTGAGGGAGCGACTCGGGGCCTGAAGCCCTTATCACCCCGGACACCGTGGGGGTCTCCACTCCCTCCACCTCTTCATACCCAACATACTAACGTTCCACTGAAGGACCAACCGGGGCATCCCTGATAGAGCGCTCTCTACCCACTCTAATCTATGGCCACTATGCCTGCACCTTATGCACCAACGCTGCGGTGACTCGGTCACTCGTCACATGCCCCCTTGGGCTCCAGCGCCCGCCTTACACGGAGCTGACCCGGCTATACTGGACTATCAGTGCCTTCATCCCCCACCGACTCTGCCTTAGGTGTCGCCCACCCACGTGTCTGAGTCCTGCACATTCGGGGACACATACTAAGCTTAACAGGAAAAGCTCAAAGCGCACCTTGCTGCAATCTGGACACTGACCCTGACCCACAGGGCCGAAAAGCTATTGTGGGACTCTCACTACCTCTGAGTGCCTACTTTCGTCCGGGATTCCGGACCCTGATCCCGACCCTCAACATGACAAAGGGTGCTGGTGCTGGGAAAAAGCAAGGGTCATTAAACATGTTCACTAAAACGCCATCCAAGCCTGTCCCAGAGGACCACAAGGGGCAACCTACTACCTCTGCCCCATCGGCTTCAGAGGCAGAAGATGCTAGAATATATTCGGGATGGCTTCACTACGCTCCATACAAAACTAGATGACATGAATGGGACCATCTCCTCCATTAAAGCCCATATCGAAAAAACAGATGGAAGAGTCGCTGAGGTCGAAACCAGATTGGGAGTTGCCGAAGACGACCTGGGCTCTCTACGCACTGCAGTCTCCACGCTCACCAACCGGGTGACAGCGGTGGAGAAGAAAAATGATGACCTCGAATCCTGCTCGAGACGGAACAATTTGCGCATTATTGGAATACCCGAGGTTAATATCTCAGAGCACATGGAGGACTATGTGGAGCGCATCCTAATGACACTCCTTGAGGCCCCTAAACTCTCCTCGCAATTCGCCATTGAGAGAGCACACCGTTCCTTGGCCGCAAAACCCAGACCTGGCGCACCACCGCGACCCATAATAGCCAGGATTCTGAATTTCCGGGACCACGATGCCCTCCTACGACCGGCCAGGATCAAGGGAGAACTTCTCCTTGGTGCAAATAGGATCCACCTGTACCCGGACTACTCAGTGGCGGTGCAACGGGAGCGCCAATCGTTTATAGCTGTAAAAAAGAGACTTCGAGACTTAGGAGTCAGGTACTCCATGCTGTTTCCCGCAAAATTACGCATTGAGCACTCCAACAAAACTTTCTTTTTTACGATCCCGGAGGAGACCTCTAGGTTCCTCGATGAGCATTTCCCTGGCTAATCCACTGCTGCCACACGCCCAACATGTTATGGTACCTATTTGATGAGTTGGGGCAGTGATGGGCCGCATTTAAACTCACTCATAGAGGTTCTGGACCACGCACTCCTACTCTGAATGTACTTCTGATTATTCCTGTTGGATTGACCCTCCGTGCTTTGACCTTCCCTAGGAGAAGAATCTCACTTTGTTTGACTATTATTGATACCCTACGGTCACTCTTGGGCTTGTAGTGGGCCTGGAGGGGAGCCGGGCTCAGTGAAATGCTCGCAGGCATGATGTGTCATGGCTGGAATCATTGGTAATGCATAAACATGTTGCGGGGACCCACCTGTCTTTACCATAAATCCTCCACTCATGTAAACTAAGATGAACGCACTTGCTACTCCTACTGTATTTTGTACTATCCTCACCCTCTTCCAGTCCGTCGCGCCACGGTTAGGACTGCTAACAGCCCCACAGGCGCTGATGCTGAATTTTTTGTTTATGATTTGTTGGGTATTGGCTTTCATTCCTCAAGTTGGGGGTGGGATGTGGGGCGGGGGTTGGGGGGATTGGGAGTTATGTTGGAAAAATCTTGGCAACCACCAGAGAGGGCACACGTGACATACTAATACTACACAGGACCCCGGATGGGGTAACGCATGGGCCTAAACCGAGAAGGTGTGGACCAACACGAACCCACAGTACAAACTTCAGAGCACCACTCCACGCAGATGGCGGATAACACTATAACCTTCATGAGCTGGAATGTTAGGGGTCTAGGCAACTACAGAAAGATGCAACAAATACAACTCTATGCTGAGCGTCATGGTATCCAAGTCCTATGCTTGCAAGAAACCCACGCTCGCTCCGAACAATGCGAGAGATTCGCTAAACAATGGGGACCCCAGAGGTACTACACAAATTACTCTACTCAAAGCAGAGGTACCCTCACCCTAATCCATAGGAATCTTAAATTCAGTTGCTCCCATTCGCATGTTGACCCCCTTGGGAGATATGTACTCATTGTTGGTAAATTACAAAATCAAGAGGTAGCCATTTTGAATATATATGGGCCTAACATAGACAACCCTGAATTTTACCTGCAACTGGCCTCGATTCTTGAAAGTTACCCCCAGACCCGATCATGGTGGAGACTTTAACACGATTTTAGATGTTACCCTAGATAGGTCGGGCTCCAGACCTCGCCAGCTTTCAAGGGCAGCCTACACGATCCTCACAACTTTACCCCGACTGGCTGTGGTCGACGCTTGGCGCTTGATGTACCCAAACTCCCGCACGTACACCTATTACTCATCGGTACATGATTCACATTCAAGAATAGATACATGGCTAGTGACATGCTAATAAGGTGCCTGTCCCACCTGGCAATCCTCCCCAGAATGCTGTCCGATCACTCCCCGGTGGTAGTCTCTCTAATTTGGGGACATGACTCTGAAAAAGCGAGACAATGGAAAATGAGGCACTATGCCCTCCTAGACCATACCTTCGCTTCTGAACTTGAGTCCTCCATTGAGGAGTTTTTTGAGGTCAACACAGATTCAGTACCCTCACTAGCCACCCTATGGGAGTCATTCAAAGCGTACATCAGGGGTATAGCCATATCTAAAGGTTGTGGCATTCTAAAACGTATTCGAGAGGATATCGCTGCCTGTGAATCATCCCTGGCCGACCTGGAATCCCAATATTCTCTGAACCACTCTTCCACGGCGCTTGCAGCATTGGGTCAGGAGCTGGATAGGTTCTGCAGCCTTGCAGAGCAGGAAGTTAAGCTCCTCGACAATCCCCGGGCAGTTAGACGGTATGGGGAAGGCGAACGGCCGGGCCGAGTACTGGCCAGGCTAATTCGACACGAATTTGGCGCTCCCAACATCCCGGCAATTGAAAGGGCCAATGGTACTCTAGCTACCTCACCGCAGGACATCAACACAGAGTTCCTCGCATTTTACACATCTCTGTACTCTAATGCCGATGAGCCTCATATCTCAGAAATCGACACCTACCTAGAGGAACTCCCTCTTACGGCCCTATCCTTTGACGCCTCCGCTTCCCTAGATAGACCTTTCACCGTCAAAGAGCTAACCGAAGCCATCGATGCACTCGCTGCGGGCAAGGCCCCTGGTCCTGACGATCTCCCTATGGACTTTTACAAACGTTATAAATCTATCCTGGCCCCACATTTACTAGCAGTATGGGAAGAGGCCTGCGAAGTAGGCACACTACCTCCCTCTCTCTGTGAGGCCATGATAACAGTACTCCTCAAACCTGGCAAACCCCCCACCCAGTGTGGCTCATATCGCCCCCTTTCGCTAATAAACTGTGATGTTAAAATATTTGCGAAGCTACTGGCTAACCGCCTAGCCCCACTCATGCCTAACATCATACATCCCGACCAGTCAGGTTTTGTCCCAGGTAGATCCACATCCCTAAATCTTAAGCGGCTCTTCAATGTGATCAGTAGAATTAATCCAAACACACAGTCGGTAGCAGCCACCCTGGACATGCAGAAAGCATTTGACTCGGTGTCCTGGGAGTACTTTTGGAGAGTCATGGTAAAATGTAGGTTTGGCCCCAACTTTCAATCCTGGGTCCGACTCCTTTACACCAACCCAGTAGCCAGGGTCTGCACCGAGGATAGGTGTTCCACCCTCTTCCAGATAGCCAGGGGGACGCGATAGGGATGTCCTTTTTCCCCATTCATTTTTGCTATAGCAATTGAACCCTTTGCTGACATGATGCGCCAATCACATTCTCACAGGGGCTTACGCACAGCGGGGCAAGCTGATATCGTTTCCTTATACGCTGACGATGCTTTGCTCTACATCCGCTCCCCAGAAGCCAACCTAGCTCCATTCCTACATGACGTGACCCGATTCGGTCAGATATCCAGACTCAAAGTAAACTACTCTAAATCGACCTTGTTTCCACTCACGGACAACACACAACCACCCACCGACCTTCAGGGGTTCACGTGGTCCCATTCCCCCTTCACCTATCTGGGAGTGGTGGTCTCCCGGCACGTAGAGAAGTTGCGCACCGATAATTAGCAGAATTACTTAGCAAACCTAACGATCAAAACTGCATGTTGGACTAGACTCCCCATTTCCTTAGCTGGCAGAATCGGTATCCTTAAAATGGTTGTGCTGCCCCAACTCCTATACCGCTTTACAAACATCCCACTATGGCCGGGCGACAGCTTCTTCAAGAGGCTACGCAGCATTACCAATACCTTTCTATGGCACTCCGGTGCAGTCCGGCTCAAACTGACTACACTCACCACTCTCAAAGAATTAGGCGGGTTCGACGCCCCCGACTTCCTCAGATACTGGGTAGCTGCTCAATCCCAATTCGCCTCCTTCTGGTTCAGCACAGGGATCCCCCAACCTCATGTCCGACTTGAAAAACTAAAGGTTGGCGAACGCACGATTGGTTCCCTAATTCTTAAGCCCGTTCCACCTGATCCCGACTCACCGGACCCGGTGGTTAGCACGTCACTTGCACTCACAAAAATATGGGTAATGGTTGCAACACCTAATCCGTTCCATGGTGACCTCCCGCTCTGGAATTCTTTTCCTGATGTCCCATATATTTCTCAAACTATAGTCTCCCGCTGGTCGGAAGCCGGCTTCCTGGCCCTGCGCGATGTATTCGACCGGGGCAACTTCCTGGAGTGGTCGGACCTTCCTCCACTCCTTAGACGTAAGCCATCAGCGTGGCTGCAATATTCCTCGCTCCGGAGGCTTCTCAAAGCTAAATATTCCGAGTTTCCTGCAATCCCTCCGGATGGCCCCATAATAACTGAACTGTGCTCTTCCGATGCCTTCAGAGGGAAAGTATCTAGACGTTATAACTTGCTGCAGAATAGAGCCGCCCCCTCTTTTTTCAAGCTAAAACTCAAATGGGAGGAAGACCTCGGAGTCGAGATCACTGATGAGCGCTGGGCCCGAATGTGCTCGCGTGCCCAGGAGGTGTCCTACAATTCCAGGTTTAAATTAGTACAGTTCAAGATACTGCACAGGTATCACCACACACCAGCTAAATTACACTGCATGTTCCAAGAGTATTCACCTCACTGCCCCAGATGTGGAAGCGACCAGGCTACTTATGCTCATATGATCTGGCACTGCCCACACCTTACACAATACTGGCAGGGCATATGCTCTTCTATGTCAGACATACTAGACTGTTCCATAGATCCATCTCCCATGCACTGCCTCTTTCATGAGCTACCCAGTCTGAAACGTGACGCCAGGAAATTGGCTGGACTCTGTATGTTGCTGGCAGTGCGCTGTATTTTGTTGCGCTGGCTTCGCCCCAACGCGCCCACACACTCCCAATGGCTCCAGGCAGTCACCTGGGCACGCGAAACAGAGGAGGCCTGGGGGGCTATGCAACACCCTCACTCCAGACCTAGGGATATCTGGAGACGATTTCGCAAATACATGTCCGCTCTGTCCTCCAGCTCAGACTCAGGAACCCCCCCTCCTTCCCACTCTTCTCGGTAGCTCTTTGCGGGATTTACCTCCCTCTCAAATCCTGGCATAAGCCTCCCTTCAGTATCCGCTCTAAAGGTTTCATGTAATAATGTTGCATTGTATTGTGGAATCTGCTATGTATGAATTGCAGGCTGATGCCGTGATGTACCTTTTCTGATCAGTTCTGTGTCATGCTTTTGTTGTCTCCTCAATGGGTTGTCAAGTTGAATAAATAAAGTTAAAAAAAAAAAAGAAATGAGACATATCTGAAAGCTTAGCTGTATTCGGCTTGAAGCAGAAACCCCAACATCAGGAATTTCCATCACAAGACAGGGGCCATAGTAATAATCACCTGATTCATTGTGTTCAAACTAGCCATCTAGCCCAGTCCTAATAAACCTTGCCGATACTAGCTCATGTATAAGTACAAAGGGCGCTGTCACATCCATCAATTTTAGGACCCTTAAAAAAATCAATTTAGCTGAAACTGTGATACTGCTTATTGGATGTTCTGTACAAAGGAAAATTAAATTAGGCTAGGCGTGTATTAATATCATGAAAGAGGATTCATGTGTGATGCACTGCCATTGATACCTTGTCGCTGAAATCAACATTTATACTTTGTGTCAAGCTATAAGGAAAGGTTTGTGTGTGATTTCTTAACTCTTAACTATAACTATTAAAAATGTATATCTGTATAATAGAAGATCCTAGAAACTTGAGACAAATTACAATTTGTAGATATAGAAATGTCTTTCACCTAGTACAAAATCCTCCTGTTGTAGAGAGCGCCTGGAAACTGCCCCTGGGTGGTAGTAGTGTGTGCTATAAAACAACATACCGTTCTTTCTGATGTATAGGTTTTATGGATCTTTGATTTAATAAACGAGCACATTCACATTCACATAAATAACTATATCAGAAGAAACAAATACCTCTTCATAAGATTAAGAGTTTACCTCATTCCTCAATGTCATTCACAAAGCTAAGGGTGGATATTACAGCCACAAGACTAGTGGATAGCCACACCTTAGTCACAGGATTAGGGGAGGTGTTTTGGATTCTATAATAACTTTAACAACTACAAAAGATTGGATAATATTCTGGATAATATTAGAAGGAGATGACTGGATGGCTGGTTCCTAGGCGGGCTCGGGAAGGGAGCCTTTTCAGAGAAAGATGAGGAGGACATATATTGGAGATTCGTTTCCAGGCAGGCAGCTGAAACGGCATCTTGCTGATGCAGAAAATTCCAGACATAGGGTTCCAGCTAATTCCCCAAAATGAGAACCCATCTATACAATGTAAGTATAAACCCCAATGCAACTCCAGAATATCCTTGGAGTGCTGTCCATAGTAAAATCCTGTGAATAAGATGCCTGGAAACAAAAGGGGGGTGCTAACTTAATATGTTGCAGGTGCAGTGTTCAATACAATGCTTTGTCCTCTATTTCAAACTTAATGCAAGTGAGATTTAGTTTCCAAAAAGCACAATACAGTTTTTATACTCAGAAGTGCCTGCATAGAATCACACATACCATAGTGTTGTCATGAAACACTATTGTCTGAATGAGTAGCATTTAAAAAGCAGCCAGTGGGACCCAGGTCATTGAATGAATAGTTGTGCCACAGAAAGTAGCTCATAGAATTCATTTACTTAACAATCATGCAACGTGTAGAACATATCCAATCCCTTATTCTGAAATGCACAGGTAGAAGTATGTGTGAGGAGGCAGTTCAAGGGTTCTTTGACATTGCACCTTTTACTGGAGAATAGTACTTCTCCAGCCCAACACTTGCAGATATGAAAACGTATGAAAGCTGCATGCACACATATAGATTGAACGTTGCAAAAACACACACATATAGATAAAAAGACAAACAGACACATATAGATTGAAAGCTGTCTACACACACATATTCATTGAAGATTGCACAGACATGTTCAGAGACGTTTACTCACATATGTAAGAATCCCCTGCACTGCATTTAATATAGAAAAAGTACTCTCATTATATAACTGGTAGGTTTAATGGGGAACATGAATACTGTATTTTGACGTATTTAAAAAGCAGTTGTATGCCTCAATGTTTTAGTGAAGTTAAGGATTTGGAGAGGCATTTATTGACAAGCTATAGAAGTGTAAATTTAGAATGCCTGGTATTTTCTAATACATACATAGAATTGATTATGGAAATTAATGCTTGTTTGTGAAATTGAGACATTGCAGGTAGACTTTTGTTTTGCAACCAATTGTTTTTGGGCGTATGACATTGCAGTGATTTCCCTGTCATAAAGCTGGAGATCATCTTTGTTTGGATTTAACTTTAATTCTTTTAAATACATTTGAGTATTCACACAACTGCCTGTTGATGCACCGAAATTGTGTGGTAGCTCTGTATGCAGGGGACATGAGATTTGGCATGTCACCCTAATGGGAGCTTTTCATTAAAATGTAAAATATAGATATATCTTTACAATAAGTAAGGTCGAGCCACATTAGAGGGTGCATTTAAGAAGTTGGAATGTGATAAGTAAATCTATGTGATATTTTGTATTCTATGTGATTTACATCCCCACCTGAGATCAGATTTGAACATGACTTGCATTTTCAGACTCACCTTCAAATTTCCTGTAAGAATATCAGCTGTGTGACTTGTGGAGAGGAATTTGATTTTATTTTTAATAACACTATCTACTATATAATTATGCAAATTCCGCACTTCACCAAATCACATCTTTAAGTTATATTATCCTCCTCAATTTCCACCTCTTGTAGATAGGGGCCAACTTTGGAACTCTAAAATGTCATCTTAAAGAGTTGTGTGCACTGTTTATGTTTTGTTACATTACCCAACATTTAATGCAAATTTTAAACTTGACCGAATTTAATTTTTAAAGTGTTCTACCTCACTGGAGTTCTCTGCTGACAGTGAGGGACTATGTTTGGACCCTTAACATCATATCTTATAGAGTGGTATGCTCGTTTCATGTTGTTATGTTATGTTACTTGGCTTTAAATGCACATTTGAATTTGAACTGAATCACAGTTTTTAGCTTTCTTGAAAAATCAATAACATTTGCTGATACTGAGGAGCTACTTTATGAAACTCTCAGATGTCATTTCAAAAGATGGTATGCAAGTTATGTCACTCTGCTAAAATCCCATACCAATCACGAGTTATGAGATTCATAACAATCGAATTTCTGTTCCTTGCCTATCGTGGCTATACCATGTATTTGAGATACTACAACCACTGATGTTTCACTCTGAAACACATTCTCCCTCTCTCTCGCTCTGTCTCTCTCACTCTTGGTCTCACCCTCTGTCTCTCTCTCTCTCTCTCTCTCTCTCAGATAGATAAATGACGCACAGTGTGTTATAAGGATCTGGGAATTGGCAGATGAATAGAAGAGGCAGTCTTGAGACTCCCATCATTATCATAAGCAAAGTGTGAAACGTTATGGTACACATACAAATTGATAACAAGAAAGACGGTCTGCGATATATAAAGAGCTCAGCCTCCCATTTTACATTCCCTGATAAGCTGGTTGGCAGGTTGTGAGACATCTCAAGCCTCACTCGAACTTGCCCTGATGCAGTGCTAGCTGTGCCTGGTGGGACCTTTGCCCATCAGGTTACCTCACAGTGTTTGTCCGACAATGGGGGAAAAGGCCAACAAATGTAGCAGTTTCTCCCCAAAGTGTACCCCACTATGTCCAACAAAGCCTCAAACCCCTCCACAGAGCCATAGGAAATGGACATTCAAATGGGTTGTGTCCTCCCAAGTATTCCTCATCTTTGATATATTCAAGTCTGCATGCAACTTGCTTTGGAAAATAATGTCATAGGGTTGACCGTCATGCAGCGTCGAATCTTGGTACTCGACAGTCTCCCTAGAGTCCCTCGTGACGTCGACGTTGATATATAGAGCATGCGCGCTGATCATTACCTCAGTTCTGTTTTTTTCCACATTGCTGTTTGCTTCGGAGCTACTCGCCTCAGCGATTTCAATTGTGTTTACTTCGATATGGCCTCCACACCGAAGACGGGCTTCAAGCTGTGTTCAGACTGTGGGGCCAAGATGTCTATCACAGACCCTCAATGTATTTGTCTGTGGTGCTTTGGATGGGGCCACAAGGGGGGCGACTATGGCTCTTGTCAATCGACTGTTAAGGCCTTGCGGGAAAGGAAGGGGAAACTCGATGCAGATAAGCCCTCCCCCAAATCTCCGGCCCTTAGCACATCGAAAAGGAAATCAGACTCGAGCGATGTCGCTTCTGTAAAAAACATTCTAAACATAGATGTTCGAGGTCCCGTTCACAACGCTTGTCCTCCTCTTCCAATAAAAAGAGTAAGAAATGGCGTTGCAGGTCCTCGTCATCTTCATCTTCATCTTCCTCTTCAGAAAGAGTTTCTTTTTCAAAAAAGAACTCGACTCCAGCGGAGTTAGAAAACTCCTGTTTAAAAATGTTAGATATTTTTAAAAAACACACTCCTACGTGTGTTCCTCTAAGGAGTCAGAGAAAAGTGGCCAACCCTCAGCGTCTGTCAAGACTGGTAGGGAGGCATGTGTGTCCCTTTCTCCCAGGCCTCAGAGCCCAGGAAGAGAGGTTAGGAGGATTGACTCTTTGGGTAAAAGAGTATTTATTGCAGGAAGTATGGCACTAAAATCTACCAATGTTACCAGTGCATTAGCAAAATACCCACATACCCTTTGGGGTGTGGCTGCTCTGGCAGCAGATCATATACTGGAGGGAGACGAGAGAGAAGGCTTTTTAAGCCTGATACAAGATGGCAGAGATGCCATGAGGAAATCCCTTCAATATCGTCTGGATACAGTGGACTCGGTCAGTAGAGCCATGGCTGCCAGCACAGTACTTAGACGCATGTCTTGGCTAAGAAAATCTGGATTTTCAGCTGATGTTCAGGCACATCTGCTAGACATGTCATTTGACTTTACTTCTCGGTTTGGTGAGAATGGTGATAGCAGTCTGGATAAACTGCAGGCTTTGAGGTCTACAGCAAAATCTTTAGGGGCGGCAATAACACAACCTCAATTTACAGGTCAAGGATGGAGAGGTCATTCTTTTCATTTCTATTCCTCGGTATCTAGAGGAAGAGGTCACTTTTCACAAGGAGGTCAAAGAAGACCCTTTTGCGGAAGAGATAGAGGAGGAAGGACTCCCTGTTCAACACCCGCAGAGTTACCCTCAGCTGCAGGTGCAACACACAAATGACTCCTTCACCCACAAATCTGTGGTAGGAGGCAGACTGGATTACCATGTCCGGTGTTGGCATAGCACAACTTTGGATGCATGGGTGCTACGTACAGTAACAGATGGTTACTGTCTCCCATTCCTACTGTGGGATGTATTAACCCACTTATGCTCTGCCCTGAGGCATCCCTGTGTGCTGATGGTGCCAGAATCATCAAATTGGCCGCAAAACTCCTGGGCGCGCCAAAACCTATGAAAATGGCGCTCTCCAAAGCATAAAAAGATGGCTGCCAAATCTACCATGCATGTTGTCAGTGGTGGAATGGAGAGCACACTGCTGAAACATGTCACTGGGCTGACCGACAAGTAAAAATGGAGACTGCATGGAAAGCAGTGCTTGCTGAAAGAAATCCGAATTCTTGCTTTTAAATCTTTTCTTGGTTGCTGAAAATACAGAATGCTGGCCCAAAACACCCACAAACATCCAATCTTCTTTCTGAGTGTCACATTTTATGGAATTCAAGAAATCATTGTGGAATTATAATATCCTGGAAACCTGAATTGGTCATCAAAAACATCCACAGCACACGTTTGCCTGCCTGTGTGATCTGTCAAAATCTGGGCGCAGTACCAGCGGCCGCCTGAATGACTGTTTCAAAAGCCTGCATTAAAACTGTAAACTTGTACCATTGTAATTTAATGTCTGAAATCTAAGTGACCTGTTATCAAGAGTAACCTAGGTTATAACTATTTAAACTTCATGGGTAAGAGAATGGAATCAGTGTTCTAGCTGCTTGTTTGAAAATTGCAAGTTTATTTTAAACAAAGACAAATGTAACAAAATGACATTTAAATTAAGTCTGACTCCAAGCCAAAACCAGTAGAACCACTTCCCCCACAGGGTCAGGCACCTCCCTTCTGCTCTCTAGACCAGGAACTCACACCCTTGTGATGATTAAGAGGGGAGTAAATCTTGGGCTGCTGTAGGGAGAGCACAATGGACTTCCTCCCAGGCAAGGAGATGCTAATCAGGAAGGATCGTAAATGGCCTCTGCAAGAAGGAAGGGGGCGGAGATTGCTTCTGAGCTGCAAGAAGGAGAAGGAGGCGGGGATAGACAACTTTTGTTGATTCACAATGGACAAAAAGCATGTTTCTAAAAAGACTGATAATTTACTGTGTACAATTGTAAAAAATATGTAAACCCCAGACTTCTGAACCTAATGTTTGGCTGCACATTTTAAGAGGAGCCAGAATTCTATGCTATGTTCTGGGAAGTAACTGTAGAAATTGTGGTTTTATACCAAATGTATTTATGTCAAAAGCATGAAACTTCACACGCTTATGCCCATATGTAATGCGCACAGTTGTACACATTTTTGGATAAACTAGATATTGTGTTCCGGCCCAAAAGGGCAGAATTCTGTCAAAAGCCGACACAAGATCCTACAATGACGGGGCTTGAAAGAGCATTTGCTCCACAAAATATGTGATCTTGATATGTTATTGTTATAAAGATTGTAAAATTGTAAATATGTATTATACTAAAAGTGATTTCATGTTCAAAAGCCAAGGGGAGGATTCTCTGACTCATAAACCCACATCATCATGGTGACACCCTGTTTTCTCCTCCAATCAAGGGAGAGGGGAGACTCTAGCCTATAGCCAGCCTAGGGGGCGCACTTAGGATAATCTAGCATACACACCCCTTTACCAAATGCATAAAAAGAGACAACTGAGGACTTAGAAGACACACAGATTCACCCACCAACCGATTCCTGGTGAAGCACCCTGAAGAAGATCCATCCATATTCCTTGCTCCAGACTCCAGAAACTTGGTAAAGCAGAAAGGCCCATTCTATAGCTGAATCATTCTCAGCTAGGCCTTAAAATTCTAGAACCAGAATCCCACAAACTTAAAGGGGAAACCAAAGAAGCAGCCGGGCTGTGCTGTAACTGCTTTCCTGCTAATTAATTATCTTCAGAACCAGGGCAGATTAAACCCAATCCTGCGCCATGCTGTGGCATGCTGTGCCAATCCTGTCCAGTCCTGTCGTGCAGTGACCAGAGCGCCTTGCTGATTGCAGACCCTGTCCAGTCCGCTGTGCCCAGCAGAATTCCTGTCCAGAAATCTTGACTGACCAGAATTCCTGACGGTTCTGTTCAAATACATATAGTGAGTATCCAGAGTATAGAACTGTGTCACTAGCTTGTGTACTGTCCATAGCAATCCCTGTCCAAATCCATCCTATCTTATATTCAGAACTACATTGTTATAAATATTGTTGAATTACCTGAACTCTTTATCTTATCCCTACTATCTTCCGTCTGTAATAGTATTGTTAAACATATCTTGGCGCTGATATATTTCATCTGAAGAAGGCAAGCTCCTTGGCAGCCAAAACTTGATCCAGAGGCGTCCTGGCCTAGTGGCTGTGCTCCAGTGTAGTATTTGCTTCTTCATAGTCTGACCCTAGTGTAAAGAAATCCTGTTTGTCTTTTGAAAGTACATCCCTGTTTTTCCCATTCTTGTGCCTATCCCATAAAAACTACCTCCACGAAAACGTCCATAACTTCTTCAAATTGTATGCTAGAAACAAAGCAGCTCCCATTAGAATTTAAACAATTACAGTGATATGAGCCATATTTAGTGTTTTACCCATCCATTCTCAGACAACTTTAAAAACCAGTTTGACAGTTTGCCAATGAACTCTGTTTCTCTCTTGTGTTTGCTGGGGGGAAATTGGGATTGACCTTGTATTTGAATTCTGCATTCCTGAAACCTGTTCTCTCTCCTATCTCTCTACATTGCATATTGGGGGGTTAATGGGTGTGCAGGGGGAAAGTAGTAACCACATTGCCATTTGATTTAACAAACCCACAAAAGTATTATTGCTCTCCTGCATTGTTTTTGCTCATATTACTCCCTGTGATTAAAGAGATTGCTTAGTGTGACATCACCCCATTCGTGATTATTGTATCCCCATTAAAAATAGTGTGATTATATTGTCAATATATAAATAAATATTTTAACTTTGCAAACCAGCCTGATTCCTGGTTCAGTGTGACTGGGGGGTTCCAAGAGAGGGGCGTGATATAAGTGATACATCGTTCAGAATAAAAGAACTTTTAGACACAAATAAATAAATAAGGATTTCAGTTTTGCATTACACGGTAGGCGTTGACTTAGGTGAAGTGCCGGATTGAAATCACTTACAGATTGGGGGCTCGTCTCGAGATTTCTGAATTAGACATACTACTTGTGACAGTCTAATACAGCGTGCTAACTGACGAGGTACATAAACCCTGTTGGGCTACCACACTGTGTTATACTGTAAAAACACCCTTCAAGAGAAGCGGTCTAAGGAGTTGGCCTGTTTTGCAAAAATAAAATAACTCCTGTAAGTCAGAAAGGAAATTAATATTTCCAGAATGGCAACCCTAGTAGAAATTAATATGGCAAAAGAACACCTACTGCACAAATTATTTGTCAGGGGTGAATGGACAGAGCAGGACCATAATGTTTGGTTGCAGGGAATAAAAGAATGAGCCACTGCCAGAGGATTAGATATATGACAGGATCAGGGTCCATTACACATGGCACTTAGTGAATTGTACATGGCCCCTAAGATAAAAGAAGAGCAAAGTAAAATTGCCAAAATAGCAGCATATCTGTACCTCCACATTGGAGCAATACAGGAAAAATATGCCGAAAACCTAGATTTGGCAAATAGGCGAGTACAATCACTAGAAAAAGCCCAAACTGATTTGGACTCTGCAGAGCAAAGGCTACAAAAGAGCCAAGAATCAGAGAATGAAACCAGGCAGTACCTGATAAAAGTAAAAGGAGATCTGGATATCCTGCAGCAGGAGAAGGTAGAGCAGGATACCACAGTGCTAGCGCTGCAGAAAGAGTGCCAAGAAAGTTTGGACTCTCTACTACAGAGCCAACAAAAGCTGCAACAGCAATTAACTTTTAATAGAGCCTACGCAGAGCAGGTAGTCATCCTGCAAGTAAAAGAAGAAAATAATAAATTAATTCTCAAAGGCCTTGACTCCCAAACTGAATTTGATGAAGAGCGCCAGAAAACTGGTGTGCTCCAAAGACAAAGGGATGACCTGGCTACACAGAGGGGTACTCTAATTCAGGAAAGGGACACCTTAGGTCAGGACGTCAGTTATTTAAAAACTAAAATGGAAGAAAATCACCTGGCCCTTCAGGGTCTGGACGAGCTCCAGAAAGACTACGAAAAACTGTTAGGGCATGCCAGGAGGGTGGAAGATGCTCTACCAAAGAAGGACCAGGCCAGTAAGGACAGGATTCAGGAGGCAACCCTCCTGCAGCAGAAATTGGCCCATTACTCCAAAATTACACAGGAAGCACAAAGAGACAATGAGGCTCTCTGTGAGAAAAATGACAGGCTCCACAGACAGGTAGCTATGCAGGAACAACTAATATAGATTAGTAAGGCCTTGATAGAAGAACAAAAGGGTCAGGTTCTTGCATATCAACAGGGAGCAGGGCTGGGAGAGATGATGTCCGCTGGGAGAGGGAAACACCTGAGCATAACCTCAGGAAGAGACTTTCACCTCTTCAGTTCCATGGACTCTGCCAACCCCATGTCTACTGGCTCACATGAGCTAAGGGCCACAGGGAGGGTAGACTGCAACCCAATGGGAAATATGGGGCCCATAGATCAGCGCCTCCCAGGAATGATGGGCGAGCATCTATGTATGGGTTCCCAAGTGCTAGGGCCATCTTCTCTGATCAGGGAGACTCCAATGAGGGGAGGATCAGAGAAATGGATCCTCCAAAATATGACTTACCCGGAGACCAGGAGCCAGATTACAGAAACTGTGCACCAAGCCAAGGGCAAAGTTGCATGGTATTAGCACTAGGGCAACGTTTGCCCTATTTTTAAAAACAGTGGCACACACAAGAAAACTACTGCACCATGACAAGGGCAGTTTGGCATATTAAAAGCACCAGAGCAAAAATTGCCCTAGTATAAAAAAACATGCATTTCTACTGCATTTTTGCACCAGGGCAAAGTTTGCCCTAGTGCTAATAAGGAATGGTATTAGCAGTAGGGCAAACTTTGCCCTGATGCAAAAATGCATAAAAAATGTATCTATTTGGCACTAGGGCAATTTTTGCTCTGGTGCTTTTAATATGCCAAACTGCCCTTGTCATGGTACAGTAGTTTTCTAGTGTGTGCCACTGTTTTTAATTATAGGGCAAACTTTGCCCTAGTGCTAATATCGTGCAGCTTTGCACTTGCACCAGTGCAAAGTTTCAGTAATCTGGCCCCAGATGGTAAAATTTGGTGGGGAACTCCATGAGAGTAAGCCCACTAAGGGCATCCTGAAAACCTCTTCCCAGATCGGACAGTGGGGGGTACTCAGCAAAACCTGCGAGCAAGGAAGAATCAGTAGACTCTTCTGAGCGCCACAGGTCTCACGAAACTATGCCCCCACATTCTGCCAGCCATTCCCAAGCTCGCAGAATCCGGGAGAGCCTAGAAGACCAGACAGGCACCTTCTGGTAGCAGTGCCTCTGAGTCAGAGGATGAGTGGACGAGGGTCACCCGAACTAAGAAAGCCAACAAGGTCAAGAGGGCCTTGCTCAAGGATCCCCTAAAACAAATAAAAGCCATTAGGAGCGTCATCACACCCTATCACAGATGGCAAAATATTCGGTTTGCGAGCACCTTGAGCTATTTGAACAAATGATGGAAACTTTCCATTTGAAGGACAGCCAAAGCTGTATTCAATATGTAAAGTGGACATTTTCTCCCGAGTACTCCAGCTTCTTTGCGGGGCTGGAGGATCAGAATCATTCCAGATGGTCCACCTATAGGGCGGCCATGCTGAAACATTTTTCTATTCACAGGAACCCTCAAGAGGCTCGCAAGGCAGCCTATAACTTACAATGTGGGGAAGATCAGGCCCCACAAGAATTTGTTCAAGAGTTAAAACGTGTCTTCGCGCAGACCTCTAGAAGGGTGCGCACTGACAGCAAAGAATTTGTAAACACTTTCTTTCATGCTCTCCCTAAGTACATCATGACCCAGCTAGTGAGGGACTTTCACGAGAAAAGATCACTAGACTGGGTCATTGAACAAGCCACGCGCATTTATGAGGTGCAAAAGCCAGTGGAAAATAAAAATAGTGGAAAAAGCCCCAAAACAACAAACACCCCTGCTGCTCCTTAAGTGGTGGAGGTGAAGGTTGCCCCCATTTTAGATTCGGAGATGGGGGGGCCTAAAAACCTGCCCACATAGAATCAAAACAACCCCAAACCCAGAAGGCCCTCGAGCCAATAACAAACAGGGAGCCAGGGAGGTAATCCCACAAATGGGACCCCTAACTCCCCTGGCTACATCAGCCCACCCTTCAAGGGCAATAGACCCATTCTGGGTTATGTGTGGACCCCTCTAGCCCAAGGGGGGATCCAATCAGACAGCAGGAAACCCAGGGAACTTCCCTCCTCACTTCCCCCAGGAGGGCAGTAATCCCCCAAATACAAGACAAAATTTCCTTCCTAGGTACCCACCAAACCTTAACCCCCAAAATAATCCATCCTTCTATCCCCACTTTCCTGAGCCCAGACTGCCCAATCCGGGAGAGGGGAGGCCAAGGGTGGAGGGGTACCCAAACTTTCCTAACCCAGGGTATTTTGGGAGAAGGGTTAGCTACCCTTCCCGGGATCAACCCAGGGGAGACATAAGGACTCCGTACCAGCCAGAGCAGGTGTCACAACTAGAGCGCCAGGTCCAGAACATGGCAAAGGATCTGGGTCGCATGCTGAGGGCTCAACAGAACCCTCAGATGAGCATGGCGGCTCAGAATGCCTCAAATCCAGGATCTGGTGCTCCAGAGCAATGGCGGGGGAAGAACCCTGACAACCCACCGGTTCCCAGGGAGGAGGCACAAGGGAAAGGGGGTGTAAAGCCTTGGAGGAAGCTTCCTTCCCCACTTGTAGAAAGCCCCTGGAAACCCCGGAACCAAAATCTCATGCCCCCGAAAGTCTGCCACCCAAGGAGCAGAGGGCAGGTAGGAGAAATCAAGAGCCCAAAAAGACCCATTTTGAGGAGGAGGTAAAAGTCTTCCAGTTTGAAGGAGAGGGATCCTCAGAGGATCCTGGGAAAAGGATCTTCTCCTTCAGAGATGGGGGAACTCCTCCCAAAGAAAAATGGGTCCCAAAGGATCCAAATCCGGACTGGGTAGATGTGGGGACCGAGTTAGCACCGCCCATCATCAAACCCCAGAATCACCAGCACGAAAATCCCCTGGTTCAAACCCATCCTGGTGACTGCCTCCAAAAAGGGGGGGTGGGTCAGCCTGGAATCAGTACCAGGGGAACCCAAAACTTCCCCCATATCTAGCTGTCACCTTTTTCTTCCAGATTCCCAAGACACCAAACAGAATGCTGCCCAAATGACCTTTGTGTCAGTGTCCAAAACCAAGAAACTAACCCACCAGTTGTTCAAAAATGTACATTATCTTTGCCCCCTTGAGGAGAAGGAGGGAAGATTCTATGCCCGGTCCAAATACAGGGGCAATGTACAATTTTGGCACTGGTGGACACTGGATCCCAAGCAACCCTTCTATCAAAAAGGGCCTTTGATCAACTGAATTCGGGAAGGGGGGAGAAATACCAAATTCCTCTCACTCCTGGACAACTTCAGAACTTCGACGGGAAGGAAATTCCCGTTGATGGGACAGCGGATTTGGACATTAAAATTGGGCCACACAAGGTGAAGCACCCGGTCATAGTTGTGACTCCAGAGGGCACCCCTTGTTTACTAGGGAATGACATCCTGAGTAGATTGTCACCCCTCATAGATTGTGTAAACAAGGTCCTCTGGACCGAGACTAACGACCAATAAAATTGAAACAGAGTGTCAACCATGTTAGTTTAAACGGCACATGCCACATGGATGAACAAAAACCTGACGAGATAGAATTTCACTTCCAGAATAATCAAATCCGAGACGTGACAGTAATTGCAGTAGGACAACAAACTGGTGATGGTGAGTCCTCTCTATTTCTGAAAATCAACCTTCCTTCCAGTCTAAGGTGGCATACCACAATGGAAGGAAACACTCTGAAATTCACAATCCGAAAATCCCACTCGGATAGTCCAGAAAGATGAGAAATCAGCTCAAAGCCTGGTTGATATTCAAAAAATTGGGGAGCAGTTGTTCATCCCTATTCAGTTAAATGAAGGGAAGGACTCTGTTCTCGCCCGAGTGTGTGTGAACAACGGTAAGAGTTTCATCAGCGAGGCCATTTTCCGCAAACTCCCAAAAGATCCAGCCATTCCCACATTTAAACTGTTAGACAAATGGGAAATGGACCTGGAAACACCAAATTCCAAACATTTTTTGAAGTATTATATCAAAAGCATGACAAGGTAAATAAAGTAATCTCCTATGCGAGTAAGACTTTATCCTCTGTGGAGGAAAAGTTCAACGATTGTGAGAAGGCACTCCTGACAACGGTGTGGGCATTGAAGAATTACCGCCCGTTTATCGAGGGGGAACACATCATAGTGGAGACTCCACACCAACCTCTGCAATATCTCTAAAGTGACAGAATTCGGCCCGGAAATGTGAGTAATTCCTGAATTACTTCCTGGATTCTATCATTGGAGGCTTTCCGGTGGAGGTCAAATATGGCCAAAACAAGAAGAGTCCCCTCGCGCAAGGTCTGGCTGACTTGCATGATCACTGCTGTCCAACACCAACTCCACGAACTGGTCATAATCACAGATTCGGATTATTTACGGAACGGGTTCGTGGAGCACCTGGTCCACTGGAAAACCATAGGCATGCTATGTGCTAATAACAAACCATTGAAACATGGAAAATGAATCCAAAATATTGAAGATCTGGTCACCTCGAATGGGATGACCATCTACTGGAAAAAGATCAAGGGTCATCATAAAGTAGAGGGACCAGACAAAACTGGAAATGACCTAGCTGATCAGCTGGCCAAAACCAGAGCCATCCAAGGGGATCTACTTGAGATAGAGTCCCTTTTGGGGGAAATCCAGGTCACTGCTATCACTAGGTCCCAGACAAATGCTCACAATGAACTCTCAACTGCACAATGGAGTAAGAAGACCCCAGATGCTGATTTGATTACGGCTCAAAAAGGGGATCCAATAATTGATAAGTTTTATCAACACATTGAGGACCCTGAGAACTTTCCCCTGATGGATACCAATTACGTAGAGAAAGAGGACCTCAGAGTGTTGATGAAATGTCCAAAAATGTTCTGAATCCAAGACGGTTTGTTGGTAAGGAGATCCATAGCTGGCCATGACCAGTAGGTGGTCCCCACCTCATTCCGAAGCCTGATGGTAAGTCATGCCCATGATGCGGCCACAGCCAGTCATCAGGGGTTTATACGACACTAGAAATCTTGAGAGAGGTTGCATACTGGCCGCACATGGGGCAGGACCTCGACCAATACTTAAAGGGGTGTCTTGTGTGTGCACAATATCAGCCAACACCCCTCACACACCGTGCTCCCCTCCAAAAGAGGGGATGACACTGCCTTGGTCAGATTTACAAGTCAATTTTATCAGGCCCGTGATTCACTCCTCTAGGGGGAACAAGTACATGTTGACCGTGACATGCTTGTTCACTAAATGGGTGGAATGTCTTCCGGCCCCAAATTGCAAGGCAGAAACAGCAGCTGCCCTGATGATCAACCACATCTTCTCGCATTTTGGACTACCCCAAAGGATCGAGTCAGACTGAGGTAGCCACTTCACTAGCGAAGTGATGACAAAGATGTGGGAGATACTTGGGGTCAAAAGGAAACTACACATTGCCTACCGGCAAGCCTCTAGTGATGGAGTTGAGAGATACAACAAGACAATTGTGAGCATATCCTTTTACTCATAAACCTTGAGTCAGTGTTTGTTTGAACCATAGTAATTGTTGCCCTTTGTGTAACTATTGATACTTCTCACTTTACTCTTGAGATACGTCTGGCTGCTCAGCCATCGCTACCACTTTATTGTGTAGTACATGCTTGTACCAAAGGTGAATTTGTACGGTCACTTGTAGTCTTAATTGTGTATGGTGTTCCCAAAGGGTACTGCATATGATTCTGCCTAACAAGTGGGCTCTCAGATCCCAGTGGTCTCAATTCTCCGGCTGAATGACGGACCTTCTCCAGGTCCCGACAAAGGTCACCCAAAATCGCCTGTGCTGGGCCAGCCGAGAGAATGTGATGAAAGGAGAAATGTTTAAGCAACCATGGGCGGAAGAGACAGTTGTGACAGATGTCTCCCTCACAGGATGGGGAGCGCATATGAAAGATCTTTCAATTAGCGGACACTGGTCTCAGTCGCAGTCCATATTCCATATCAACCTTTTGGAGCCGAGGGCAATCAGTCCAACGCTGAAGGCCTTCCTGCCCTCAATATGGAGGAAAAGTGTCCTGATAATGACGGACAACACAGTGGCAATTCATATCCTCAACAAAAGAGGGGGTGTAGGGTCACTGCCCCTGTGCAGAGAGGCAATGCAGCTATGGTTCTGGGCACTAAAAGAAGGAATAACTCTTCTAGCAGTTCATCTTGCCAGACGAAAGAGTGGCAGACCCTCTGAACAGAACTGTAGTCAGAGGGAGCTCAGCATAGTTGGAGAAGGATTTAATTCCCATCCACTATTCTTCTTTTAGCACAAAGCACTTTTGGTATTATGCAAGACGGCAAGGACTACTGGTCACAAGGACAGGGATTGGGCCCCTTAAATCAGGCTTGCTTTCCACCAATCTAATGGGGGCTTGCCTATAAAAGAGGGAGGGTACCCATCCCTTCTTTAAATGATTCCTGGACTGCAAGAAGAATTCCTTTAGATGTATTTTGAGGGGAGTTGACCTTTCCAAAACCCCCAGCCATTGAGGTGAAAAAGGAGTGCTTCAAGGCAATGGGATGCTCGCTTCCTACCCACTTCCAGGGAACATTGGGGGTGAACTGCTGCTGAAGCAAGACCTGCTTCTCTGACAGTTACACCATTACTCTGGACCTCACTGGTGGTGAAGGACCCCTGCAGGTGTAAGCCAGCCTAGAATGAGAGCAAGGACCCTGGATTGGGACTCACAGTATCCTGAGACCCAGAACAGCCAGCATTCCTGTGTTTTCATTGCCTTGAACCAACTGAAACGCTTTCAAGCCATGTTCACCACATCTGAACCAACAGGACCCGCTGGTACTGACTTTGGATCTCACTAGAACTTTGAACTGCTATAGCTGCGCCTCGAACCAGTTTGCCGCCGCACCATGACAGCTGAGCGCATTGTTGCCGTGGCTCAAACCAGAAGTTCCCTGCAGAGAAAAAACTTTGAACCACTGCATCTTGACCCAGTGCGTTGAGCCACTAGCATCTTCCCCTTTGACTCGAAATTGAACATGGAACCCACCCTAGGGGGCCCATTGTCTGGCTTCATGAGAATGCCACATGGAACTGCAACAAGCCTCACTTAGAACCAAACTAGACGCCTGCTACCCATTTGGATCACTGCAACTCACTGCATCCAAACTCAATTCAAACAGCTTGCACCACAATAAGAAGCCTGGTTCAACACCATTGCACCACCAAGAACTGAATAATTTTCTGTTGGAAGGCCCCAGGCTCCTGGTCCATGTGTTGGGACATTCTGCATTTCTTCTTTAACATGCATGGGTTTTTGTTAGTGTTTTCTAGTACAGTTTTTATTGAACATTGGTTTGTTTGATTAAAGTACATATATGTATGTATATATAATATTCAGTGAAAAAACTTTGTTAAAGGGACGTTATGGTTCAGTTGCGCTACTAAAAACCTATGAAATTCAGTGAAAAAACTTAGTTAAAGGGACGTGACATCACATGTTTTTTTTTCCTTTTTTCCTTTACTGACATATCTAGGCCACATGGTTTTGCTCAGTAACAGTCAAGGGGCCTCATTATGACCCTGGCGCTAAGGGATTACCGGTACGGGTAAGGGTACCGCTACCGGTAATCCCTTAGCGCCTGATTACAAGGTCCGCGGACATATCGAAAATCTGAGCGTGGTGAATGTAAATTTAAATAGTGTGCCCCATTTCCCCTTTGAAGTTGGCTCTGAAAAGAGACGTTTTTTTTGTTTTTTTTACAGATGCTTGACAGACACCTGTTATTTTGTATTTTTTTTCTTGCTTTTTTTCTTACTTTACTCCTAAAATCTTCACATAACCTTCTCCAAAGCAACCCTTACATTCCAAAATAGAAAGGCATTTCCCGTAAAAGATAAAGAGATGCCATCTTCTTTAAAATTAACAGCATTACTGGCATCAATATTCTCATTATTACAGAAGAACATACCAGCTCTAAGCATGAAGGCACACATGCCTTGGTTGATGACACACCTAGCAATGTTTTGCTGAGGACAAAAAACTGAACTATTGTCCCATATTGCCCTAGGTAGTAATCCAGAAAAAATGACTTTCGCATTTGGAAGGATCTTCATTAAGGCTTGAACCAAACGTTCCAAATCAGCCAACAAAATAGGGGCACTGACGTTGCCCAAATGTAAGGCACCATAGTGCAAAACTACCACATGCGGACTGTTCATCGTGGCCATATCCTCACAAACTTGTACAATTCCCTGTACATTGCAATCAGACACAGTGCTCCACACCACCTCCACTCCTTTCACATCAAAGTTCTTTGCAACATGCCTGCATATTGCGTACTGTTGTAAACCATGCACAAACATATCTCCAAGCACCAACACCCTGACTTTCTCTACTTCTGCCATCTTCACCACACACAGTCTCTTTCAACACAAATCCACAACCTCGACATCTGATTGGCTGATCCGTACAGTCTTCTTTCCATGTTGGATTTCCTGGAAAAACCTGGATGTAGCACGCCCTGTCCACAAACAGCCGCGGTGTCCGCGGACGGCGTCCACTTTACTCTCTGTGCCATTCCCTCATTGCATACAGCTAAGCAATCACACAATACGAATAACGTCCTCAGAACACCCCCATTTTGTGAATTTTTGAACATTTCAGGACAATTATCATTTCATTATTCAACATATTAACATTACAAATATTATACTTTCATCTTGTACTCTGCACACAATGCTATGTTTCTCCATTAGTAGCTCAGTATACTAGATAGAATCCCATAATACAATGCTATTTATATCAATGCATCGTTCAAAGCACTAATAACGGTATGATATTTATTGCAATATCCTTGACACTTTTTTCACAACATTATAATAAAAATCCCTAGTACACAAATTCCATGAAAAGTACATACACATGTGATGTCATCAGTGATTTCATCAATGACATTTGCGATGTCATCTTTGATGTCCTGGGTGTTAGTCTTAGCAGTGCATGGTGGTGGCGCGAGTTATTTTTCATAGCTTACCATACCTTGCGATTTTCTGGGGTATTTCGGCTGTACTTAGACGTTAAAAAGTTTGTTTAACGTCCCTTAAACAAACGTTTTTTAATATCACGCAAACAATATACAAACATGGCGTGCAAAAACCAACTTCTCATAGATGGCTTTACACAGAATGTTGCAAAGTAAGAATTTATGCTCGTTCACAGTGAAGGTCAGCTGCTTCCATTTTTTTCTCGGGCCCCGAAGAGGCTCACGAAGCAGATTATAAGGTTGTATTGTGATGAAAGACTTCTCTTGAAGGAGTGTTGCTAAAACGTAAGAGAAGATAAGGATGAAATTTCTGAAACGAAACCACTTTTATATATTATATCACTATGCGAAAGATCGTTCGCACACGCAGAGTCGTATTTTGGGACTGCACTACTCGTAGTCATTGGAAATTGCAATTGTACTGTAACTAACCCTTTAGATTATTTTATACCAAATATAATTACAATAGCGTAGCATTAAAGACCGCTCAAGTTGAACTTGTTCGTTCAAAGTAGCATAATGTTTTCTGCCGCGCACTATCACCGCCGAATTGATCCCCTGTCGTTTAGAGGGCTCTGAAAAAGGCAAACGACACAGGATGGGTTCATAGAAATAATTTAACCGGTCTATAGGCGGTCAAGCGCTCTACTCGCTGTGCCACTTCACTGTAGCCTGTCAAGTGGCACAGCGAGTACAACACTCGCTTTGACATCCGTGCACAGCTTTCTAACGCAAGTTCGAATCCCGGCATGGCCAAACTCAGCCTTTCATCCTTCCGTGGTCGATAAATGAGCACCACACACCGTGGGTAATAATAAGCACCGCTTAGATATCTCACGGTTCTTAGCGCTATATGAATGGGAAAATATTATTAACATACTCCGTTGCACTATCTTCGATAGCAAATAGTTTCACGCCCTAATAAATAAAATGATGATTTTTAATGAAGATCGGCTGGTGAGACTAATTTATGTTTTTTAAAACAGGTATGTCGCCCCATTTTGCCTATGTCACGATTTACAGACTCCAGCGGATGGGGTCTTTAAATGCCAGGTGCAGGTCCAAATATGCAACTTCATGACCCTCACCATTTTATGGGACAATCGCCAAGGACCAATATGCCCTTACGCAGTACTAGCGGCTACAAACAACATACCAACCAACAGGGTGGTCTAATGGCTCGTTGTTGGAGCAACCTTCCGATTATCAGAGCGACCATTTACTGCTTTTATCATAAACCAACAGCCTATCTACCGCAAAGGAAAAACGCGTGGCTCAAAATAAACTTTTGCTGATCGACAGCAGAGACAATAGCAAATCGCTGAATATTCATTAAACATTTCATGTGAAATAAATGTACTTTACCAAATGTACAATCCTGCTGTTTACTTTTAAACCACAGTTTCATATTCCGAATTGTGGCGCACTGAGTTGTAAGCTGATCTAACACCCTCTGTACCGCAAAGGAACATCGCGTGCCTCAACTTGAACTTTTGCGGATCGACAACAAAGACAAATGCAAATTGCTGAATATTCTCTAAACATTTGATGTCAAATAAATGTACTTTACAAAATTTACAATCTTGCTGTTTGCTTTTAAATCACTGTTTCATATTCCGAATTGTGGCGCGCTTTGTTGTGACATAATATGTGTTGTCTTCCGGGTTCTGTGTAAAGTCACTTAGGACTGGAGAGGACTGGGTGCGTTTGATGACGCACCCTGTAACGTCACGGAGAGAGGCAGGGAATATGAATGCTTTGATGATATCAGGCTTAGGGGCGGGAGATATGATTTAGTGTCGCAAAAGCAAGTCAGCCAGGTCCATAGTGCCAGTCATAGGATTATCACATAATGTCGGCGCACAACAGCCGGATTTATCGTTTCTTTAGTGGACAAAAAGTCAGTTGACGCCCATAGGAAATTGTACTATTAGCGGACAAAAGGAGTAGTCTTAAAACACTTTCACCCTGACAACGAACAATACAAACAATGTTCTCAGAACACCCCCATTTTGTGTAATTGCAACCATTTCGGGACACCGCGAGTGTTCTTAGAACACATTCAACCAGACAGATTACAATACGGACAGCGTCCTGAGGACACCCCCAGTTTGTGTATTTACGAACAATTAAGTACACCGCGAGTGTTGATAGCTCATTTTTACCTTCCTTGCGAACAAAAATGACACATACTCCGTCCTCTAAATACCCCACCATTTAGTTTATTTACAAAATGTCAGAACAGCCGTGTTCTCCGCGGACAAATCGAACACAACAAAAACGTCTAGCACATAAAAAAACAAAACATTGAACCTATCTCATACTCCTCCACCCTCCCCAAACACTCTTACACACCAACACACGGCACTAAATACAATTTTTTATCCACGTTTCACCGCGCTGTCCACGGTCGTCCGTGAATGCAAGATGGCGGGCGCCACAGAAAATCTGACGCGCTCCAAGCCCCTCGCCGTCCAATCAGCGAACACGTTGCATGTCCACGGACATGACGCAAGGCCATGGGCCAATCGGGGTGCTGTCCGCGGAGCGAACAGGGAAGTCCGTCCGCGAAGCGAACACAGATATCACTAATTTCTTTGCCTTACGTTTTGGTCATTTTATAAAAAACTACTAGACGGATTTACACCAAATTTGCAAAAGCACGCTTTTGGGAACAAGCCCCCGCTCCTGCCGCAAACCAAGCCCCCGCTCCTGGTGTAAATCCGTCCAGCGGTTTGGCCTGCGGCCGTGCGCAAAGTTTTTTCCCATTATGTCTATACGAAAAAACACAAGTTTTGGGACCCCCCTATAACTTTTCCCCCCCTGGACGAATCCTCACCAAACTTTGGAAAAAAATTCAGAGTGGGTCATATACTTTTTTGGTGAGGATTCGTCCAGAGGGAGCGAAGTTATAAGCCACCCAAAAAATGCTCTTCTTATGGAAACACCAACTTAACCATAACTACATGGACGCTACCACGTCCATGTAATATATTACATGGCCTGCGGTAGCGGGCATGTACTTATAGTTAAGTTGCTCAACCCATGGGAAGAGCACTTTTTGGGCGGCTTATAACTTTGCTCCTCTTGGAGGCATCCTCATGACACTTTGTAAAAAAGTATATGGCCCCCTCAGATTGATTCTGGGAAGATTGGTGATGTTTCATTCAGGGGGAGCAAAGTTATAGGGGAGGTCCCAAAATGTGTGGTTTTTCCCAGAGATGCAATGGAAAAAATCTTTGCTCACGCCTACAGTCCAAACCACTGGACAGATTTTCACCAAATTTGCAGCAAAAGTGGCGGCTTGGTCCTGAAAGCAGTCTTTTGCAAATGTGGTGTACATTTGTCCAGTATTTTGTTTAAAAACGGCAAAAAAGTGGGTAAAACAAATTAGTGATATCTGGGTTTGGTCCGCAGACTCACTGCACTGTTTGGTCTGATTGGCCCAGAGGGCAGCGTGATGTCCACGGACAACGGGCGCGCCCTCTGATTGGATGGTGAAAAGCATGAGATGCGTCATATTTTTGGGAAACGGCTGCCATGTTGGATTTGCGCACTGCGCCCGAAGTCTGCGAACATCACGGTAAAAGCATATTGAAAAACACAACATTGCACATGCAACCATATCAAACAATCTTTGGGGAGGTGAGGGGTGATGAGGATGGGATGGGATATGGCCTTAAAAAGCCAAGAAATGTGTGTTTTTCTTCTCCGATGTCCGCAATTTTAGGGACAACCCTGTAATGTTTGCGAACATCTGAGATGTTTGGGGCCATCTATTCTTATTTGTGCATTACAGGATTGGTGAAAAGCAGTTTTGGCATGGCTTATAACTTTGGTGCTACTCAATGAAACTGCATGAAAGTTTGGGATTTCATTCTGGACCTGATGATTCTGAATGGTTTTGGAAACTGTGGTGGTGTTTTGCCAAGAGAAAACAAAATTAGAGAAGGGTCCCAAAATATTTGAAAGGCTTTTACATTTGGTGCCATTTCACAAATCTGCAAAAAGGTTGGAAAAGGATTTAAGACCCAGATTTGAATGTTTTCGCAAGGTTTGGTGGGATTTTGTAAAGAGCGGGCAAAGTCTCAAAATAATTGAAAGGCTTATAGATTTGGTGCCGTTTTACGAATCTGCATAAAAGTTTTAAGATCCAGATTTGAATGTTTTTAGCAAGGTTTGGTGGATTCTTTGAAGAGGGGACAACATTAGAGAGAGTTTCAACATTTTTAGATGGCTTATAACTTTGTTGCCGTTTGACAAATAAGCAAAAACGATTTTAGAAAGATTATAGACCAAGCCTTGAATTTCTTTGCAAAATCTGAATGGATTTTGTCAACTGGGAGTTATATGACTATTTTATGTACATATATTTTGACACGAAAAATAAAACGTGGATGGATTTGCAGGAAAGTTGTGCATGGAGGATTGGCAAGGACCTGAAAGCATAGTTTTTCAAATGTTTCCGGGTTTTAGTTTTTGAAAAGTGGCATAATATAGGTACAAAAAATAGTGATATAAGTTTGGTGCATGGACAATGGGCCTGGTCCTCGTCAAGGACGAATGCGTACACTGAGTTACTAATTGGGGCATGCGGCATGGCCGAAGCTCTAGGTTGAAATCTGAAAAAAAAATTCTGCTTGCGACTGCAACCCGGAGTGCTGGACGGGATTGCAGCAAACCTGCGCGAGGAGCATTAATACGGATGTGAAAAGATGCTTTTGCAAATCTGTCCTGTGTTTCATTTTTTTGAAAGTATTGAAACATAAGTACACAAAATAGTGATATAACTTTTCTGCCGTGGTCAAAGGAACAAAAAATAGTGATACAAGTTTGGTGCATAGGCACTGGTCCTGGCCCTCGGCAAGGATGAACGCCTACTCCGTTTTACTTATTGGGGCATGGTCGAAGCTGTATGTTTAAATAGGAAAAAGTCTGCTTGCAGCTGCAGACCCGAGTACTGGATGGATTGCAGCAAAGTTGTGCGAGGAGCATCAGAAAGGACCTGAAAGGATGCTTTTGGAAACCTGTTCTGTTTTTTACTTTTTTGAAAATGTCGAAACATAAGTACAAAAAATAGTTAAGATGCATCTCACCCTTCGGACTCCTTTGCTCCAGTAGTTAGCCAGTGGCGTCCCACCTTGGCAACCCTTGGTATTTCCCTCCTGAGTTCTCATGAGCACTTGTCCATCCGTACTGCCCCTTCTATTTATGCACTTCTCTCACTGCACAATACATATGTGCATTTATAGGAGCACTATGTACAATTTTGTGGCATAAGTATGGGGAGTGCAGATGCAAAGGATTTGTAGAACGTTGTTAAGTGGCAGTTGGTGGCTGGAAGTTTAATATGTTGATATGCTATATGTAGAGTTTATTTAAGTGATTGGTGGATATATGTGTGAATGGTTTAAAGGAGGCAATGAGGGAGCGTTACAAACATAACAGTAAAAAGAGTAGAAGAGCTGTCTTGTGTGGTGGTGTACATGCGCAATGTGTGTTTCTAAGTAATAAAGGGCAGTCGATTATGGTGTTTATTGTATACTTGAGCGAAGAATTTCGGACAGAAAATAGTTTTTGTGTTTTTTTCTTTTCCTCTATCTCTAGTATACAAGTGTCCATTATTTCCATTAGCCAAGTACAAAATGATAATGGGAATGGTGGAGAATCTTATTGAATCTAACTACTTTACTGAAAAATGTAAAGTAGATGGAGTCTATAAGCCTATTTTTAGTTCTATTTTTTAACTGTGAAAGATGTTTTCTAAAGGAACCTTTTTTATGTTTTTTTGTTTTGTTTTTTTGCTGGAGAGGCTAGAAAGTAAGGTGGGGAGGGAAATGGGGAATGGGGCACCAACCACAGATATGGAGGGGCAGGTGGACAGGGGAAGATGTTGCATGTGTGTTCAATCTAAGGCAGGGGCAGTGTTTCTCATGCTCCTTGATTAGAGATTCAAAAGCACTTGGAAATTGCTCCCCCTTGCAGAGTGAAGTGTTGCAGTATATACAGAGTATTGTTGTCTTTGATAGATATGGTTCAACAGCCTCTTTTATCTCTTGCAAGGTAACTGGTGGGATTTTGTGTCCACCAGAGTTGGCGACTCAGCTTTCTCCATCCTTGCCCCCACCATCAGGAACACTCTTCCTCTTCACATCTACCACACCGAAAACAACTTTTCCTTCCAAAAAGTCCTCTAAACCTGGGTATTTTCTGCATTATCATGAAACGCCACCCTAAAACTTCCTATTCCCATTCCGAACTTAAAAACACTCAGTACTGGTGATTCCAACTGCATTCGTGGCAACACCAACCTCTCAGCACCTCGCGGCACCAGCCACTTTCACGGCGGTCTGGATCACACACACTGTCAAACGCAAATCAGGCCCCTGGTTGCCCACAAACACCTCCAACTGAACTACAACCCTACATGTACGGAATGTCAAAGGATTAATGAGTCGCAACACCTGTCATGTACGTGGAAAACAGGCAAATCACACTCACAGTGGTGTAGTCACAGTAGTGTGACAGAATCACCTCCATCGCAATTGGACAGATTGGGATACACTGTGGAGAATTGTCCCGGGAAGACGTGAGCCATGACCCATGCTCCCCTTATTGCAAATAGTAGAGCATAGATGCTCGCTGTCACTAACGGTTTTATTGCATCTTCAAGAATCGACAGAAGCCTTTTTTATTATTTATTTATAAAAAAAATTCATTTATTTAGTTGAACATTACAACTTTTAAATAACACAGCCAAATTACAATTACACATTAATTTCCCTCATAACAATAAATCTAATGTACAGGTGTTTTTCCTCCATAAAATAATAAATACACGGCTCGTGATTACCACTCATGAACATAAACCATATAACTTCTGCCGGTGTCAACACTGGTATACCAGCAGCTCTTAATGCATCCATCTGCAGAGACTTTAGGGCGTCACAGGTAATTAAGAGGTGCCTACCTGACTCCAGACAAGCATCCCCACACAGCTAGCATTGCCTACAATCCTGTGTTGTGTTAGACCAAGCCCTCACTATTTCGTTCTTTTTCACAGTGTTGAATTTTATTTTTAGATAGTCCCACTCCAAGAAATTTCCAGCAGAGTTTTGGATATACCTCAGTGATGTATCTCTGTCCAAGAAATATTCCCAAAAATTTGCTGCATGGTTTTTTGTGGCCAAATTACCTATTGGTTGCACTTCACTCTGAGTCAACCGGATGTTCTCCATGTGCTTTTTATATTTCACATAAGGCCAGTCCAGAACTAGATCTGGTACCATATCCAACCATTTGGTTGCGATGGACCAGACTTTCGTTATTTTAGTTGGCATAAGTTTTGCTCTGGTCCGTATCACTTTATTCAGTAATCCCAAGAGGGAATCAACTGGAGCATTCGATATTTACCAGAGCAAAGTTAAGCATCAGAGCTGTAATTTTGGCTGATTTTAATTTTATGTTTTCTAGATGCCGGATACCACGTACATTTGTATCTCAGTAGATGCCAAGATATTTAAAGTCCAAGACCACTTTCGACCGACACCCCCTTCATTGACCAGCTCACTCTTTAGACACAGAGCAAAAGACCATGATTTTTATTTTATCAGTGTTCACAATAAGTGAGTTACCTTTGGCATAGGTTACTAGTTTGGTCAGTGACACCTACAGGCCCCATGGAGTAGAATCCAGGAGGGCAAGGTTGTCTGCGTAACCCAGCCACTGTATTTATCTATCGCCCAATTGTGGTGGAATCGAAGATGGATTCGTAATTTCTTCTCCTAGGTCAGATAAATATAGGTTGAACAACATGGGTGCTAGTATTCACCCTTGTTTAAGCCCACTCAATGCCATAATCCAGTCAGTAGTCCCACCAAGCTGATCCATTTGAACCTTCACCCTGGTGCAAACGTGTAAATAGATGAACATTTTTAGTAAACTGGGGGGGTATACCCCCTGCTTGCAGTTTACTCCAGAGTCTAGTTCTATCAACAGTGTCAAACGCAGGACTAAAATCAATAAATGCTGCATATACTGTTGTTTCTCGTGTGGACCAAGCCTGCTGGATGATGGTAATAAAAGCAAGGCTATCAATTGTGGTGTTGGAGCCCTTGCGGAACCTGGTCTGATTAAATGGAATGATGTTTCGTGCCTCTGACAAATCTTCAAGTTCTGAAAGAAGAACTGGAGAAAAAATCTTTGCTGGAGCATCTAAAATTGCTAGGAGGCGATATTCTCGCCAGTCATTGTGATTACCTTTCTTTAAAACTGTAACGATTATGGCATCTCGCCAAGTGGAGGAAAAAGTTTGTGCCACACTAATCCAGTGGAAAAGTCAGTTTAGAGCATTTGCCCAAACAGCTGGAGCAGACTTCATCAATGAATTGCAGATCCCATCCAGGCCAGGGGCCCTAAAGTACTTGCTGTCCATTATAATACCATATTCGTCAGAGGTACTTTTCGTATATGTCCTGCTTGAATTCAATAAATGTTCTAAAGTGTTATTTGTGTCTCTCCCACCAAAGTGCTGTGCCACGTGTTTCCTAACCCTTTTCTGTGACGCCACTGATGTCTCCGGTTCTTGTTGTATTGCCATTAACTATCTTCCAAAACAAGGTTGGATTATTAGTTTGCGATGAGTGATCCAAAAGGCGCCTGCTGGACCATTCCTTAAGGAGTTTTTTACTTTTTAGCCACTCGGCATAGACTTTTTAAATAACTTATAGCCAAAATCCCCTGATAGGCTAAAACTGAACAATTAGGGTTTCTAGTTGTAATACAGGGGCCATAGACATCTCCTGCAAATTGACATATCCCTACAAATTCTGTCTAATTATGATGTGTGTTTGCTTCAGGAGACATGGCTCGATTGTACAGTACAGAAAGAGGGTTACCACCTTTATCAAATCCTGGCCAATAAAGGCCTCAAAGGTAGGCCTTTTGACGGATTAATTATTGGAATAAGCCAGCGGTTTAACTCTCGTGAAGTATGGAAGTCAGTTGATGGTGAGTACATCCAAGGGGTGGAAATACAGACAGGAACAAAGTATGCTGATACACGGTTGCTGATTATCAATTTGTACCTCCCACATAGTTTAAAATCAATGGAAGTAACCCTCCTGAAGTTGGAGGATATGCTATCTATTAATACATCACAGTATGGGAACGAGGGATTTGTACTATTGGGAGGTGATTTAAATGCAAGACGTCGGGATGATCAGCAATGCCTGTCCTATTGCAAAGTGGTCTCTTGTTGTAAAATGCTACAAGGAGGTAGTTTGCACAAGGGGAAAAGATTGGTGAACCACCTGAACCAGTGGGATCTTACCATGTTAAATGGCAGAATGGAGAGAGATATACCGGAATAATACACTTGGGAGGGGAACAACTCTAAGGCTACCTTAGACAATTTTGGGGGAAATAATGCCTGTTAATAAAAGCTGTTGGTGAGCTCAGGGTTATGGCCTGTGATTACAGTGATCATACATTACTTACACTTACCGTGCACCTGGTGGATATAATTAAGGAACAGGGGGAAATTTGTGGGTGCTCAGGTTTATCGTCCAACCATGCTGGGAATAGTATAAGATGGACCAGTAGGAATTTACATTTAATTGGGACATTAGTTGATGCTTTGAAATGTAGCGGAGATTGATTCACTTGGTGTCCTAAATTGTTATGAGATAGAAGCCTGGCTCAAGAACCTGGCCACTAAAACTGGTAAATGCCTTAAGAGACAAATAATGACCAGTAATAAAGCCAGCAATAAATATGACCGGGTGATCCGGGATGCTAAGCGTATTATGTGCAGTGAAATTAGACTGGTGTTAGTGTCCACTGTGACTGAGGAAAAGAAGCATAGACGGGTAAGACAGATAAAGAATAATTAAGGGGGCTGGCAAAAACACTGGAAGTATGTATAAAAAACATACATTGGTAAAACATGATCATGGCATTGGGGGAGGGTAACATTAGGACATTTGGACACTGGTGAATAAAGCTAAAGGTGACAGTAAGGAAAAAGTCCTGAATTCCATCCGGGAATGTGTGTGGCTAGATTTTATTAAGGGGAAACATGGGACATCTAAGAGGGACTCTCCCCACAATATTTGATTGGGTATTGGCCCTTAATTATTGGTGAAGAAGAAATTGAAAATAAAATCAAGAGACTCAATAATTCCAGGGCCCCGGACCTAATGGTCTGGCTAATGCTGTCCTTGAGCAAAATCCCAAGAAGTGGGCAGTCATGTTGAAGACATTGTTTAACAAAGTGTGCTACTCCCAGGTGATCCCGACCTTGTGGCAACAGGCGGTGTTGGTGCCAGTTTACAAAAAAGGGCACTGTGCTGTGCCTGCTCATTATAGGTTGCTTTCCCTTTTGGATTCTACTGGGAAATGATTTGCTTCCTTTGTGGTAGGTGCCTTGCAACGTTGGGTGGACGAAGCTATAATTTTAAGCTTCGCACAGACAGGGTTTCACCCAGGGTGTGGCACCTCTCACAATATAAGACTAATGGATTCCCTTTCACGGGAAGCATCGCCTCCTGGGGGTGCTGCATTGTACTCTATTTTTGTGGATTTTCAGGAATCCTTTGACAGTGTGTGCCATGATAAGATGTGGGGTAAAATGGAACAATGGGGTCGCCCTGCTTGGTTACTGAGTATCCTTAAGGGTCTACACCAGAGGTCTTTAAATTGGGGGGAGCACCCCAGGGGGGCGCGGCTGCATCCCAGGGGTGAGGGCGTGAGAGCCCAGCATGAAATGTAAAGAAAGAAAAAATATGGGGTTTTTCGATTGGAGGAAATGGGCAGGGGCAGCTCACATGGTCGGACTGGATCATAAAACTGTCTCAGGCACCAATGAAAAAATGTCCCGCAGTTGCAAATGGATATTCATTCCTTTAGTCACACACTGTTTGAATAGTACACAAGGGGGTGTTTTTTGTTAAAATGCAAGCAAATTGTGATATTTAAAGAATATATATTCAGCAACAATGATCAAAGCTACTAAATGCATAGTGAAGTAACTAATCAAACTGCCCCACATTGGGCAAATAAAGTGGCCCATTTTGACTGGCCTACACTAGTATTTTGAATTTCTGATACAGGCATTGTCCTATTGCCATATAGGCCAGTCTGAGCATGGCGGCTCATCCATGATGGGTGAAGGGGCATCCACCAAGTGGCCCCCTAACCCATTATGGAGGAGCCGAGGAGCCAGCCCAGTGAAACACTGAGCACTACCTCAGCTGCTTTTTCCAGCTGAGGGAGTGTTCGTAGGCTGGCTGAACTGTCAAAGGGAAACACAGTTTCCCTTTGACAGTGCAGTTCCCCAGCCGCACATGCTCACTGAGCCATGCAACTCTGGGGGCGTTTTGCTTCGCCAGCCTTGCATAGCTCATTGGAAATGCTGGCTGAGGGACTGCATGTCTGTATGTGCGAGGGGGAGCTCCTGCACCTCCTCGCACATACAGACAGAGCAACCTGGAGCAGAGAATTTCAGCACCTATGCGCAGGCCCCTGTACAGAAGGTACATTTATGTTCATTTATTTTTTATTTAAATATGTGTATGGATGCATGTATGCTTGTGTTATGAGTGAGTGTATGGTGATGGGTGCTCATATGAATGATAGAGTGATTTCTATGTGAATGTATGTGTGTGTGTGGGTGTGTGTGTGTTTGTTTTGGTCCGTTGAGCTGATTTTGGCAAATGGGGGTTGAAAGGGGGAAAGAGGGTTGTAAAACAAAGACATTTTAAAACTCCTTTGTTGCACAATCCCCCTACCCACCTGCCAAAATCAGCTCTCCTTCTGAGGTGCTGTGGAGCCCAGGGTAAAGGGATGTTATTTCTTTTTCTGGATATATATCATAGATGTCCAGTTAAAAATACCAAGCTTTGCCCCTTAGCCCCCCAGTGCCAACTGCAAAGTGTTTGGCTTTTTACCCATTTTTTTTAAAATATGCTCTAAAATTCAACATTTTAAACCATTATTTAAAAAACATTCATGGGCGGAAAACCCCCCCACGATCCCCCATTGATTGGTTTGGGCTACCTCGCTGCACTATGGCATTTCTGTGGGAAATATTTATGCCCTCCACTTAAAAAATTCACCAGCTCCCACTGGCCTTCGGACTGTGTTGGGAACAGGGTGGGGGGAGCCCAGGGTCTGTGGTGGGAGCTGGATGGGCGGGAGCACTGGGATAATGGTGGGAGCAGGGTAGGGAGAGCCTAGGGTCTGTGATGGGGTGGGGAGAGCGCAGGGACTGGGTAGAAGTGGGATGAGGGAGCCCAGCGACTGTGATGGGAGCAGGTGGGGAGCCCGCGGACTATACTGGGAGTAGGGTGTGGTGACGGTACGCAATAGTTCATAGCCATTTGTACATACTGTCTATTTGGCATTTTTGACAGGCCCAGCCTGCCCAAAATTTGCTCAACGGGGCCTAGGCCAAAAAAGTTTGAAGACCACTGGTCTACACTATGAAACAATGGTGCAGATAAGGCTGGATGACAGGGGTGGTTTAACATCCCCAGTACGGACAAGTATGGGAGTTAAGCAGGAATGCACCCTGGCACCTCTGCTATACAGCACATACAGGACTGATCTCCTACTACTCTTTAATCAGGTTGCAGGTTGTTGTCCTAAGGTGGGGGGGTGGACTGTCTTGTACATGCTGTACGTGGACGATCTTGCACTATTTATCATACATTTAGTGGAGCAAGGGCAATGTTTGAGAAGCTGGTAGAGTACACCGTGGTCAACGATCTATGAATAAATATGGAAAAATATAAGTTCATGGTTATTGCACCTAAGACAATAAAATGTCCTGTGTTTAATACCAGTCTTGGTGTGTTAGAAAAGGTGGGAAAGTACCCATACCTTGACTTGGATATGTGCCCTTCCAGATCCTATAATTATATAAAGAAATCTAAAAGTATAAGCACTAAACACCTGACCCATCTGATAGGCAAGTTTGCGAACCATACGGTGGGCTATTCTCTTTAAGGGGTACTTACCCTTTATACCCAATGTCTGTGTTTAATGATCCTCTATGGCCTTGATGCCCTGGCTATGGTGTACGTCCGGTGGCTTGATAGTATCGAGGGCTATTTCTGGAAAAGGATCCTTAAACTGCTATCATCAACACCAATTGAGTGTAGTAGGTTGGAGCTTAGCCTGGTATCTCTAAAAGGCCAGGCTATGGCCAGACAGGGGATGTTATATTTAAAAAACTAACTCTAGCCTGAAATGTCAATTACTTGCCCAGATGAGGACACCTAAAGGCTTGGAAAGGGCAACTAAAGGTAAAGATTTTAATAACTTGATTGACAAGCTTTGTGTAAATATGGCTTGCACCCCAGATTTGAAACGTGGTACCAGTTTTACCACTCTGAAACATATATTTAAAAGAAAACTAAAACAGTGGGACTGGACCAATAACTATTCTCACCTTTCAACCTTAAGAACGTATCTAGATGTTACAAATGTAACACAAATGTACCTTAGGGCACAAAGATACTTGTTACAGAATCCAAGTCCCGCTGTTAGGTGGTTTCTATTGAAACTGAGGATTAACCAACTTCCTCTACTGTCAACCTGTTTGGCAAGCTACAACATCCCGCGTCAGGCACGGACCTGCCGCATTGGTAATAGCCGGGTCTTGTTAGAGACAGCAAAATATCTGTTTACAGAGTGTTCTGATTTAGGTCCGGCTATTTTGACCACGCTAGGGCGATTCGTGCATAGTTATAAAGCTATAAAAGTGGACACTTTTTGGACTTATTGTCTTAATACAAAGAATGAAAGGATACAGCTAGCTCTGTACAGATTGTGGGCTATTATGAAGTATTTATTACTTAAGGGTTAAAGTACGGCTGACTATTGTGTATTATGTAATATTTTGATGTGTGGATTCCCTTTGTTGACAATTGTCACTTATCTTAATTGATTTTAATGTACAAGCCTTAGACGGCTGTTTTTTTTAGTATTTACAATATTAAAGATTTAAAATATTTTATATACATTAGGAATGTCTCCTGAAGGAATCCATCTAAGATTCACCTTTTTTTTAAAGCTGCCGGTTGCTAAATGTCCTGATTGCTGATTACAACCTTATGACTAATGTATGGAATGGATTTGTGTGTCTAGAGGAAAGGAGTGTTGTTTTTGATTCATGAAATTGGTTCTGCCTCATGTTAATGTATTATAAGACGATTTAATCAATTTTGAATTTTAGTCTGCTTTGATGTTTTACCTTATAGATGTATAGTTATGACTAATATCATTACTAAGAACACTGTAAACAATCACACTGCGCCACAACACACGGTTACAAGGTACAGTTGTACAGTTTTGTTATTTATTCTGGTCAGCCTGACACGTGTTTCGAGCTTGGCTCTTCCTACGAGGCTGATGTAGGTACATATTTTAGTTACAATTATTCAAACCAATTGTAGGCAATTATACAAAAATAGCGACCAAACCAAGGTAGTGCCAAAGGCGGCATAACATAATACAAATAAAGCACAGCCACAGTGATAAATTGGTAAATACCCCAAATTAATTATCACATTGCATGGTGAGTCAACAATTAGAAAAACTAGCAGAGAAAAAAAGATGCGTATATTACCAATTATGTTATGGAAGGGGCATCCAGAACCAGAAAATTTAAATTAAGATAAAAATGAATATAAATTAGCAATCAAAGGCCTACATATGGCCTTGGTCAACATCTGGGGCGCACCCGCATATGCACTTAGATTAGAAAATAGTGACGATATATTTACCATTTTTAAAGTGCCTAGTGCTAACTTAGATGGCTGTAGCATTCCTGTCACTAAATAACAACATTCTGGATCTAAAATGTGGGATCCTAATCGTAAATCAAATAGTGATCTTTTTAACAAGCCACACACATCAGTATAAAGGTTCCTTAAAGATATATTGTTGCAAGAGCTACATGCTTGTAAAGTGCATAATGCATATTGTTAAATATAAGCTGCTCATTTTTAAAGTGATAGTGCTAACTTAGATGGCTGTAGGGAGTCTCGGGAGGATAGCTCAGTGGTAACAGTGTTCACCTTAGAAGCAAGACGACACGGAGCAACACAGGTTTGATCCCTGGGTCCGTGCTTAGAAACCTCTGGTTATTAAGCGTGTTATAAATAACCTATCCTGTCTTGTCATGTAGCAAACCTGTCACTAAATAACAATATTCTGGATATAAAATGTGGGACCCTAATCGTAAATCGAGTAGCAATCCTTTTTATCCAGCCACACACATCAGTATACAGGTTCCTTAAAGATATATTGTCGCTCTTGCTTAGGAAAGTTCTATATATTTATATGTATCTCAGTGAACAAACTTTGTAACGGGATGTTATGGTTAAGTTTCACTACTAAAACCTATGAAATTCAGTGAAACAACTTTGTTAAAGGGACATTATGGTTAAGCTGCACTAATAAAAACCTATCAAACTCAGTGAAAAAACTTTGTTAAAGGGGACGTTTTGGTTTCAAGCTCAACTCGAAATAAAACAAGAAATTCACCAGTTATAGTAAGCTAAGCAACCATAACTTGCGCCACCACCGTGGACTGCTAAGACAAACACCCAGGACATCAAAGATGACATTGCAAATGTCATCGATGACATCACATAACTGAGCCACTTGTTTTTGTTCACTGACATATGTAGGCTAGTTGTTCCTGTTCGCTAACAGTGGCAATTTCAAACCTTCAAAAGGAGCTATATATCTAGACATTAACATTCTCATATGTTCTTACTTTCCTTTGAGTTTGATCTCAGCTCATGGTGCACATATATGGGGCAATAAGCATGCCTCAAACACACAATTCATTTGTGTACGTGATGATGAACTCTAATCTTATTGTCATTTTCTGGTGGTGATGTTGTTTCTTTCCTACTTACTGGCGTCTCCCTGTATGTTCCTCAGATTTCTGTGCATTGTTGCCCGATATATGTATTGTTTGTACTAACACAAGTGTGTAGTAAGTCTTGTATTGCTAGCTATTTATTCCAGGTTTAACATTAATCAAGATTCTGATAGGTTTGCATTCATTGTTTAACTGGCCAGCATTACCAGATTAAAAAAACTGTACTCCTAAATGCATGTTGCACCCATTGCCTAATCGTACGCATTATTAGGTTCATGTATTAACAACACCACTCCAATATAATGTTTTGTTTAGATGAGTAAATTCTTTAATACATTAAGTAATTCATGGGAGGTCTACTGATCACCCCTGACATCCTGCTACCAACATTGAAAGCACAACCTCTTTTATGGATTTTCATCAAAATGTACTCTATATGTGATGTAATAAGTGGTGTTGTCAATGACATTTGTGATGTCATCTTTGATGCCCTGGCAGTGCATGGTGGTGGCGTGAGTTATGGGTACTTAGCTTACAATAACTGGCGAATTTCTGTTTTTTTTGCAACTTAACCATAATGTCCCTTCAACAATGTTTTTTCACTGAATTTGATTGGTTTTTATTAGTACAACTTAACCATAACGTCCCTTTAACAAAGTTGTTTCACTGAATTTCATTGGTTTTTAGTAGTGCAACTAAACCATATCGTCCCTTTAACAATGTTTTTTCACTGAATATCATAGGGTTTATCCAGACCCCTCCTTAATTTGCTACAAGTCCTTTATATCATACTCAACCCACTATAGAAGCAGTAGAGTTTGCAGACATTTTGAATGCCGTCCAACATAATGTAACATCCACAAAGCCCAGAAGCACAGGGGACAAAAGAGAATGTTGTACCCATCAACCAACAAAAACATGTACATAAAACAACATTACTTATATTTACTAAACCCAAATATACCTTTTTGTACAATTCATCATTTCAAATGAAAACAAATTTTTTTCATTTAGCACACAATATAATAGAATGCACTAACACTAAGCACAAACCATAAGTGTACACCTCATATTATCACTTCAGTACAATTCTTCATACAGACTCATATACAGCAGGAGCTCATTCCAAAACAAACTTGTACCAAATAGTAAGTAGACTGTATGTATTTCACTATTATTGCCATGTATGACATAAACATTTCTTATAAGCAAATATCACAATTTTATTATTCTAACAGAAATGGTAAACACACTTGAGTGGTTGGAAGAAAACTTTCCAAAAGATGAAATGTGTGATGACAACATCTCTAATACTGAACAATACATTGTTCAGTATAAACAAATAATCTAATTTATACAGAGCTCATTGAAATAATAATTACTTCTTCTCTTATAGTACATACTTTACATGAAGAAACAACACCCCAATTTAATTATGGAGAATCCCAGGAAGCAAGAAGACAATCCCTTTCCCCAACTGGACATACTGAAATCATGATTTTGTCTGCAAAATTGGATAAACTTAGTAATGACTTTTGTACCTATCCCTCTTACCCCCAGCAATAACCCTCATCAAATTCCCAACATATAAATAAAAGATGCTTTAATGAAACTTCTCTCCCTCCCTCACCTGATGATCATGGATGGAAATTCCAAATTCTCCCATTTGTGTTTCCCATTGTGATACTCCATCCCTTTCATAAATATATATTTTTTTATTTATTTTATTTATTTATTGTGTAATAGCCAAATTTCTTTTCACAAATTTCATCATCCAAATATACAAATTTCTAAAACAATTAGAACATATGAAACTCACATAAATGATCATTTCACCACAATGAATCGCAAAACACTTAAAACTTTTAGCGCTTCAATTGTTAATGCTCTTTCATGAGCCGCTATCAAACGTTCCCAAAATAAGTCAGTTGAAAGCCAATCAATGGACTTTACAAACTTTACCAGTCGGACTACCCGAAGGTCCCTAGTGCCTCTGCAGGATAACAATATACGGTGTAGAGATTTTAACATACAATCACTACAGAGATTACACACTCAGGTTCCTAGAGAACTATCTCGAGTAGATTGGACCTCGTCCTTCTTCACTAGATTTAAACGTACCCTTAAGAATTCCATCCTTAAGTTAGGGTGCGGGAACCATGTTAAATAATTTGGTAAAAAATACTTAGGTTTATCAACAATTGAGAGAGATTTCAATATTTTACAACCTTTCGTTTGCGTGATGGTCGTAATCCAATCTGCTTGAGATAAGGTCATCTTTAACTAACCGGATTCTACATAAGTTGAATTAAGCAATGATCACAACCCTCTAAAATACTAGTCACATAATTGTTTAATTGAATCAAAAACATGTTTGATCCTTTATTCAGTTCTCGTAAAATATCTCCATATAGAGACTCTTCAGAGGCGATTAACATACATCTAAATGTCATCAGACTTTTCCAGTCTAGACTCATTTTTAAAGATGATAACCCCAGTTCATATCCGAGTGTTCCCATATGATACCTCAAAGATAAATGGAGGACCTGTTTCCAAATTTTACTCTCAATACAGACCCATTTTAGCATCTGGTAATTGGGCATTGTGTCAAAACCATAAAGTAATGATGGTACAACCTTTGATTTGTAATATTTCAACAGCAGACCTACTGAAAATTTACAAAAAAGTCCAGTGTATCTTATTCATGTTCATCTGAGCTATCAATGGTATATTTTTTAGCTCTAAGTCTTTCATCCGAGCACTCCTAGACTGAACAGATTTAACTTTAATGCCCAGATGTGTTAGTTCAGTCACTTCCGTAATGGTCTGATTATACATCATCCACTTCTAGTTAATTTTACGCATTTCATGTTTCTTAAACATAAGGATATTGGATTTTACCGGATTTCGCTCAGCATAATTTCCAAAGGCATTCAGCAATCACTGTAGCCTCCTAGGTGTGTAGTCCAGCAGGACAATGCCGTCTGCATATGCAATCCATTGGAGAGACTGTGAGTTGATCTTCGAGCTGGCCAATGAATGTTTCACTAAAGCAGTAGATAAGTCCACTAAATAGAGGTTAAAGAGGCTTGGGGCCAACATGCACCCCTTCCCCACACATCTATTTGTTGGTATCTCATTAGATAAAACTCCCTGGGCATTCAGTCTGACGTCCATTGTAGTTCCCTCATATGCTCACCAAAATCACTAACATTACTAGCCCATTAAGGGAGGTGGGCAACCCTTCACGAAAGCCAGTTTGAAATTGTCCGAAAATCTCACCTCTCCTAATCCTCAAGATTTCTCAATACCACTGATGCAAAAACCTTTCCGTCCACATCTGGAAGAGTGATCGGGCAGCAATTCACAGTATCCTCCCAACCCCCCTTTTTGTGTACAGGAATGATGATTGCACTCTTGCATGAAATGGGCAGCCTCTTGTATCTTAAGGATTCCTTGAAGACTGCCATGAGAATTGTGGAACATTTGTCAACATTTGCTTTCAAGGTAGAATTCATAAGACCATTTGGTCCTGGTGCTCTAGATGTTCATGATTTTTAAATGAGCTCTATGACTAAATCCCCGTCCAAGGACAACTAACATGAAATCTATATACTATAACTAACTTGTATATTATTCTTTGATTTTTTTTTAAACCCCTTTAAACCCCAATTAATAGTCTGCAATCACCACAACTATCCAGGGTGTACATTAACACAATGCGGTGTCCACAAACATTGCACCATGTCTGGACATGTCCGCCCTCGCATGACACACTTTTAATTAGTCCGAGGACAGGGTACCCGTTTGCGGACACTCATGCGCATGCGTCTGGCTGTCTCCCTCCTGATGGTGTCTGCGGACAGGTGTCCCCTCCTCGGACGCCCGGGAATATCATCATGTGATCGCACCCATGAAGAATGGCGGCCTGTCCACGAACGGTGTCCATCAACGTGGACAGTTTAAAACCACATTTTCAGCCAATCTAGGATGTTTCAAGTGAAAAGTGTACACTTGTAGACCTCCCAGACCCATTCTTTGTTGATCTGTCAACTTTATACAACTTTAATTTTTGACTCAGTAGTCCACGGACTCAGTGGCCCCTTCCTCTGAAGGGGCCCACTCATTTCTTTCAGTCATTCTCATTCTGGATATCGAGGAGAGAGCACCTATTTCAGTTCCTGAGTTCCTGCTCGGACACACCTGCAAAATGGCATAACCTATGGCCATCTCTCTACCCCAGCCACCACCACAACCACAACAACCCAGAGGGCCTAAAGAGGGGAACAGGGGCTGTGGTGCAGAAGTGAGTGAAGAGGAAGATGAGGTAGAGGAAGTGCCTACATCCAGCATCCAGCCTGAATCATTGGTGTGGCTGTTTTTCACCGCCATTGGGGTGTACCAAAGGGTTGGGCAGACAAGGTCAGATACACTTAATGCTGCGTTGTACTCAGTCAAAGAAAACCTGGTCTGTACTCCTATGGGACCACCTCCATGTGGTGCCACACCAAATCCAACCACCGGAGTGCTCTGAGAAAGGCTGTTCCTTTCTCAGGGTGAAGCAGGTTGACAAGCTCTACCGTATCTTCCTTGACTGCTCCTGTAACCGCACAGGCAACTACTGTGGGGAAGACGATCCCGACGGCCACCTCGCAGGCCATACAGAATGCTATTAACCCTTACCTTTCGAGAGTCACAGTACTATGTGTGCACTGCGATGAACCGATCTGTAGGGGGAGCAATTTTGAAGTGCTTTCGAGGCTGTGATCAAGGAGCATGAGACACATTGTGATCTACCATAAATTTAAGGCCCGCCAAACATCTTTCCATGACCACATGCCCCTCTGTCTCTGTGGTTGGTGCCCCTTCCCTCCTTTCCCCTCCACCTTACCTTGCCTCTCCTGTAAAAAACAGCCGCAACAAATACAAAATCACAAAATACAAAGAAATGTGTTCCTTTAGGAGCCACCTTTCACAGTTAAAAAATAGAACTGAAAAAGAAATCACACGACCCTACAGCAGCCTGCATAGTCTGCAGACATCTGGAAAATTCCAAGAGTGGGGTGGGGGAATTAAAATCAATTCAATTGTTTTGTTTTTCATTAAAAAATGGTGGCTCTTAAAAGAAGCTTTTTTGTTTTTTTGTTTTTTATATTTTTTTGGCTTTTGTTTTTGTTTTTTGTCAGAGAGGCTAGGTAAGGTGGGTGAGAGAAGGCAGGGAAATAGCAAATACTTGATTATATATTTTATGTATTCGCAGAAACTGTTGACACTATCAAATTTGATATTTGCATTATCAAAAGATGTCATGTCCACATCCTGCAAAAAAGCACATGCGGCTTTCTCAACATTGCGCCTTGCTTACTCAATTTGTAGACAAAATACATTTCAATGCTACCTCATTTGTCTCTCAGCAATCTGAGAAAAAACAATTTTAGAATGTGTAAACAGTTGCATCAACCTCCCAAATGTATCTTTTATTTAAAATTGTAATGATATTCCAGTGACATAGCCAAAACTATTGCCTCTGCAGTGAACAACAACAATGTTTGGATACTTCAAATTAACTATTCTCTCACAAAACAGAAGCAATTCTGCTTACTTAATTCCATGAACTCCATACCATGAAACTTCTAATTATTCTAATCCAAGATTCTCAGACAATCCACACTGCTCAGAATAGACCTTCAGCCAATGGATCCAAGAGTCTCGCAGAATTCATACACTCTGCTTCCTCAAAGAGATAGCCATAGCCATCTTCAGTACACTCAACAAACAAAACTCCTGCTATCCTGTCTTCCTGAACACCACAGCCAAGAAACCCGATTGGCTAAACAAATTGATGTCCGCAGACATCATGACTGTCTGTGGTGCCCCCAATCCCCTTTCCATACCAGTTATCCTCAAAGGCCCCGATGGCACAAGCGGTGCCCGCAAACTACCCCCTTGTCTGAAGACTGCATTGTGGGATATTTTTACCCATGCCGATGCGCCCCACTGCCTCACTTTACCAATGGGGAAAGAAACCGCCACAAATGGATGCGCTAACCCCTGTGCGTACAAAAATCTGCAAACTGCGCATGGTTCAGCATTAAAAAAAAGGCTGCACACCCCGGCCACACACAGTCAAAGTTGGGGTAAGTACAGAACTCACTGCAGGAGAATGCCAGTGGGCGCTGCTACATTTAACATGAAGCAAGGTCACAGAATTGGGCTAAAAACCAAAAATGCCTTTTAAAATGCAGCTTCCCCTACCAATTGCAACCTTCAAAGTGCTGTTTTGGTGCTAGATCCAGTCATTTTCCAAGTGAACCATTGAAATTAAAAGTGTACTGAAATCACAGATCCTCCAGGTGGCTCAGAGAAACCGGGCCTCACTGGCTGACAGCACCTAAGAAAGTTATTTCATGAAAAAGGCAAACCAGCAACCTTTATTTCAAGTTCCACGGGAGAAATGCGGCTAAAAGTGGCAACATATAATAATTTCAGCTGTGCAGCGAAAATTCCAAACAAAAGGCTGGATACATATCTCCAAACTGAAAAAAAAACAAATCCCAGCACTCAAGGACAGAAATAATGGTGCATAAAATGTGTGGGTGCTGCAGTGGAAAAGCTGATGGAAAAGACTCAGTTTAAATGTGCCTTTTCCCTGAAGAAGTGCACAATTTGCCTGTTTAAAAGCATATTTTTGTGAAGGGCTTAATTCCTTAAATTGTCAAAATCCCTTATAAACTATGTTCATTGCATATATTTTAAATGAAAGATTTTAGGTGAATCTTAAAGTAACCCAGTTTGGAATTAACTGGTTAATTCTGACTTGACAGTGCCCAGCCTGGGAAAGATGACACTTCATGTTGACACTCTGCTGCTACCAGGAAGGCTTAATTGATGCTTGAGGTTCTCGCATATTTAGAACAAAGACCTCATTAGACATTTGTCTTTGGCCCAGCCAAGGACGATGACAGGCTGAACACTGATCCCTTCTGGGGAGGGGCAGGAAACTTCCCTCTACACCCCCACCCTGATCAAAGGGATGTGACAGCTGTTGTCTGTTGAAAGGAGAGAAGAGAAAACTGCTAAAAGAAATCTGTTGTTTAAAATGCCTATTTGTGATTAAGTTTTGAAAACATTTAACTTTGCAACATGAAGGAGGACAAATCTAAAAATTAGTAGTTGTAAATCAAATTGTATGCTCTTTCTGTGGAGACGTTAGTGAACCCTGTACTGCATAAGGAACCAAAGTTACATGAAAAGAATAATTGTAGCAAAACTATTGATGCTGCAAATATAATATTGTATACCAGCATCCTAGGGGTAATCGCCCAGATACGTACTGCATAAATAATTGTTAGGCCAAACTTTTATGATTAAAATTCCAAAATTCCACAGAACGACAAAGATAGCTCTCACTGAGATGGCAGTTAGACGTAAGGATAACCCACAAAATATTTAATATATGTGTCCGATTTTATTAGATGACATAATTATAGGAAAGTGCATTTTTGGGAAAGTTAAATTGTGCTTCAAATCAATGTGGGAGTTCCCAAATCACATCATAAAGATGACAGCTCTTTTCTGACTTCCAACCAGAACAAGGCAAGTGCCTTTGACCACTCACAGCCATGGGGGTGTGGTTTGAAATTCTGCCCCTACCATAAACTTTGTGATGTCACTTGGCATGATAAATATAGGAACTTCACCACACACAGACACTGATTCCTGACTACATCCTGATTTCCGCGCACCGCTTTGTTCCTGACTTCTTCATCTTGTTCCTGACTTCTTCATCTTGTCCTGATCCAGACTACTTTGCAAAACCAAGGCCCAACATTTTCTGAACTCTTTTCAGCTAGGCCCAAATCCTGTACCATCCCAAAAGAACTTCAGGAATTAAATTCTGATCCAGTCTGGCTTGCTACCATTCATGCTTGCCACTGAACTCCCCATCCCGCTAATCTACCTTGTCCAGTGACCAGAAGGGCCAATCCAATCCAAATCCAGTCTGAGGTGCAGTCTCCGATGCTGGAACTGCATTGGAGGGACAGGGCATCCCTGTCCTTGTCCTGCCTTATCCCGCCGGAGAAGGCCAGGCCATCAACGTGCCGAGGAGCATCCGACGGTGGGTTTCCTGCCACCCAACGACCACAGAGACACCGGACGACTCGACACCCTTGCTGGGCCATAGTTCTTTATAAACTTTTTGCGGTCCTGAACTATCATCATCGAGGTGCCCCGCACGCCTCTTCCTTGCAGGATGCCTTTGATTCGTCGACGATGAGCACCGCTGGGACCGAAGCTGCCGCCTCGATGCCGAGTTCACTTTCTTCATGGGATCTCGATGATCCGTGGCTCCTGCTTTAAAGGGAGCCACTCAAGAAGGATCCATCGACGACCCGACGATGAACTCTGCTATTCCAGGTACATTGGGGTTGTAGAGCTATTTTAGAAGGAAATAAGACTTCTAGAATAATATATGGACTGGGTTTGTGAGATATCTTTATTTACAGGTTGCCCAAGTGGGGGAATCTCCACACAGAACTGTGTCTAGTGGGTAGGGGCCAGTATTTTGCCAATTGTTCTAACCAAGTGCTTAACTCCTATGTCTATTGTTGGTTGCCTTTATTAGGTGATCTGTGTGACATTTAACCAGCGTATAGTTAATGAGATCCGATAATAATTGTGGTACCACTTTAGAACTGTATATATTTTCCATTATATATCTGCTGAGAGCAAACTGAGTTATTGTGATAGTGTACATAACCTTGAATATTAATTATATAAAAACTGTGTTTCATTTAATATAGTGTGTGGATATTCCTTTGTGGGGGCTTGGGGACTACACTGTACTTAAGAACCAGCCTGCATCACCTCCTGAGAAGCTAGGCCTTGATTGCTCGACTATGTTACCAATAATAGAGAATCTTGGCTGGGGTCCTCTGTGCCTCTCCTCTACCATATCGATAGCAGAAGTACAGACCCCCCCTCCAGTCTTTACACAGTCCAAATTGACCAGAACCACCCAGCTGACCATCCTGCCAGAGGTGCCCTGCTGCCGGTAGACCAGATCCGTGATGACCAACCTGACGGTCCAATCTTAATTTGCAGTGTACTGTAAGTATAAACAGGAATCATAGTAACCCATAGTATATATTGCCTTGTCCTATCCCAATCTCAACCTATCCCATCTTTATCTTCAGAACTCTAATATTGTCAGAACCATGCTTGCCCTGATTTTTCTCATTTGTTTTACAAAACCATAACCCATTAATGATTTGGATTAAATAAAGTAATTCCCATACAGAAAACGTAGTATCCGCCATGTGAAGAGTTACAAGCGGCTGTGCGTAACTGTGGAGATTCCCGGGCAGCAGTCTTCTTTTTCTTAGTCATTAATATAGTTTAAATAAAACCAATCTGTCATTTTTAAAACCGAATTTCTGCTTTTCTCTGTTCTCTCTCATTAAAACGTACATAACTTCTTTAATTGTATAGATAGAAACGTATTTTGAACTCTCAGTTAAACCTAAGGCTTGTAGCTAGATCCACAACAACATTGCGGAACAGTGAATTTGACCCGTTTTTATTAAAAATCGCATAGTGAAGTTTAGTCACAAATTCACATTTTGCAAAAGTTTTACACGTGTGAATTCCCATTCAAAGTGTTTCTTAACTTCCATTCTGGTTTAAAGTGTGTTCTGTTGTGTGTTGTGTGTTCTGGTGTTCATATTGTAGCTCATGTTTGTTAGAACCTATTTAGTATTGCTCCCATAGGAATTTTTATCAATTTCAACATTTCTGCACACTTTTCCTTGTTTCACAAAGCCATTTTCAACTGTCATTTTAAAAAGTGTAAATTTCCCAAAAACGCTTTTCTCTCTTGTTTGGGGAGGGAAGATTATATTCAAACACTGTACTCTGTTCTTATTCCAGAATACCTGCGGATTACTTACATCTGTGTAGAATTGCTCATTTGTGAATTGAGAACTTTTCAGGGAGAAACTTTAACCTAAGTGCTATCTTTTCACAAACCAAATCTGTTCTTTTTCCTGTGTTTTCTATTCTGTATTGCTATAAGTGAATTCAATTACTGAACTTACTTTCTGAATTGTTTTGTCACCACATTGGTGATTGCTGCCCCGTATATATATCAAATTATATTTGTGTGCGATTTGAATTTTAAATAAATAAGTAAATATTTACCTTTATCAACCAGCCTGATTCCTGGTCTACTGTCACCTGGGGGGCATTTTGAGATGGCTGTGTTATGAGTGGTATATCACTCGGAATATTGAACCTATAGACATAATAAATAAGTGTTTAATCTGTGCATTACATGCTAGGCGAGACCCGGGTGTGTGCCTGATTGAAATCCTTAATAGCATGGCCAACTGAAGGGGGCGGGGAGGTTTCCCCTCAAGTTAAATAATGTGTTCTACAATGGTAGCCCTTAAAAGAGCCTTTTTTGGGAGTGTTGGGTTTTCAATCATTTTTATTTTTCCCATTTTTATATCCTACACCTACTAACAAATCTTTTACTATATACTCCACATTTTCCCATTTAAGCTGTTCATATGAATTTTATCAAAGCAATTTTAACATTGAAAAGAAAAATTTGATTTCCAAAATCACTTCAATGCACTCCATCGCTCTGCAAAGTATTTACAGCATCCAACATTATATTTTCATTCTCAAAAGGCGCCATCCCTGAAACATATAAAAAAGCACATACAACTCAATTAACAAGCTTCCTAGCTTTTTCCAGGTCTGGACTGAATGCATTATCTCCATATTTGCCTTGGATTAATTTCAGAAAAAAATATCTGCACAGTCTTTTCAAGAAATCCATAATGTCAAACTGCAACGATACAGCAGTCACATGGCCCAAACTGGTCTTTCCACAATGCACAATAATAATGTCTGGATGTTTAAGGTGAGCGATACTCTCACACAATGATAATGAAGTTGCACAATTTACCTCACAAACTGCATGCCAGGAAACTTCCACTTTTGCAATCCAATACTACCAGAGATGCAACATGATTCACTATAAATCTTCAATGCTTGCATCCAACAATCTCCCACCATACAAAACACTCTGAATCTTAACAGCAATATACACATCCATTGTCGCTGCACAGAACAAACAAAACACCTGCTACCCTGTCTTCCTATAAACCACAACCACAACCACAAAATGTGATTGGCTAATCCCCACAGTCCTCTTTCCATTTCAGGCGTCATTAAAGAACCCAAATGGCACATTCGATGTTCGCGGAACCGGCCCTTCCACCCTTTCTGCTTTCATGTTTGTAACACTCGCTCATTGGCTGCTTTCACACAGTCACACATCCATCCACCAATCACATCCAAAACCTCTACACCTAACCCTGTCATCTCAGTTCAACACTTCATATCTATACTTGAACTCTGAGAGTACATATCTCCTGTTAATCACAGACACCTGCAACAAAAACTACTGTGAAAGTTTCCACGATTTCTACTTGCAGATTCAACATCTGTATCTAAGAAGACATTCAAGTATGATTATATTTTATAAAGTATTTCTTTTGTAACACTTTTACAAATATATATATAGTGGGTTGCTTCCACTTACCCTGTAATAATCTTCTCAATAGGCATATTCTCTTTTTAACCACTCTATCAAAAGCCATATATGACAGCACTGTGCACCTGGTAACATAAAGTGGCAGTTACTTACATGCACTGCCCACACATTAAAGTTCCAAACACCAAGTGCCACTTAAAAATGTTCTACAAATCTTTCACATCAGCTTTTCCTTTTTTTACAAAATAATTAGACTTAGTGCTGCTGTAAATGTACATATGCACTTTTTAACTTTCAGAAAAATCCTCTGTGAAAAATCAGAGGGTGTATCACAACCTAGTCCATGGGGATCCCTTACTCAGATGGCCACGGAAAGGCCATCGCTTTTGGATCTCGACCCTGGATATGGACAAGCGAGGGAGGATCACCTGGGTTGGGGGTACTCAGACATTGGGGGAGAAGCATGCAATGGTGAGACATGGTATTCCCCTTTTTTACACAACCCGTCTAACCCCTATCCCTGTTTGTTTTATTGGAAACTACAACTCCCATGATTCCTCTCCACTTTGTCTTGGCAAAGGTACTGCATTAAGGAAGTTGAGAAATGAGGACAGAAAGATTACCTCCCCTGACTTGCAATGGCCCTGTCCCTGTAATGAGGCCAGGCAGAGTCAGGCACCCAGCTCTAATAATGTGCACCTGCCACTTATTAAGTCTCCCTGTGAAACAAAAAGGTGGTGTGGACAGACCCACTTTGAGCGAGTCAGGGTACGAGAAGGAGCAGCTCTTTTGAGGCTGATGTAAACCAGGCTGTGGGAGTTGTAAAGCCAACGGGCTGATCAACAATTCATAGGATCGAGAGAAAACCAGGCAAGATTTCAAAGCTTTCGGGAAGCCGTGAGCATTCGAAAAGCAGAGCCGAGCGAGTGGAGGAAAGAAACCATCAAGGTGCGAGGAAACAGACCACAATCCTCCCTGGTTACCGGTGCAGTTGGGGAGGAGCAGAGGAGGTGTTGGTAATGGCCTTAAACTGCGAGAAAAAGATGAAAGACATTTATTTAACACAATCAGTGAGTTATTGAGCACAACAAAATTCTGGTTGAAGTTAAAAGGGAATGTGATTTGAAAGTTGAAGTTTGCGCGTGTGCTGAAAAAACATGAATGCAGAGAGCAATTGTTAAACGAAAAGGATACAGAGTAGCAGAGTGGAAGTTGCTCATTCAAAAGTTTGTGTGAAATGTTATGATCTTTTGAAAGACGTTACAAGTAGAGAACAAAGGAAATAAAGTTCAATAAAAGGAAAACGAAATATGTGAAATGTGAAACATGCCAAGAGGGCAAAAGTAAAACATGCAAAGAGGGCAAAAGAAAAATCTAAATTACTTTGGAAAAGGCCAATAAGGGAAGTGAAAGAGTATAAGAACTGCAAGTACCAAGAGGCATTGGTGCTGCGAGAGATGATTGTGAATTAAAAGAATATGGAAAGAGAGGTCGAAGTGGTCATGCAGAGGTCTATGTAAATTTCTTGCAGTCTTGAAAGTCTTCGACAGTGAAATATCTTAGATGAAAGTGGGAAGGGAACCCCCATGAAGAACAAGAAAGGCTGACGCCCGCAAGAGGGAAGCCTGTGCAGAACTGTGAGAACTTGAGAGCATATGAACTGAGTATTGACGACAAGGCGAGTGAAGCATAAGGAAATGATTGAACTACCAGAAATTGAAAGCCTAAGATTCAACTGTTGAACTGTACCAGAATTGTGCCATCCACCTATCCTTTGTTTATTAAGAGACTCTCTAGACCCCGTGCGGTTGAACCTGAGGAAGGGAGTGGGTGCTGAAGCCATTCGGATATTTCTTTTTGGCACACTATTTTCCTTTTTGCATTTCCTTAACAAATTTGTTATCTTGAGAAGGAGGGCAAGGTTAGGTTTTCTTAGTATAGGCCTTTTTATAGACTGACTTGGATGTACTTGTTATTATTCAATGGTAGAGACTACTCCCATTTTAGAGCTAGGGCCAGTTAGGAATTCGACCAACCCTACTAAAACTTTGAATAAAAGATTTCAAAACTTGTATCTATTGTGTCTGCTACTTGATACCATGCCTTCCTCATACCTCCCAAAAATAAACAATTTTAAATGCACACCATTTTCCATTTCTCATTCCATATAAACATCAAAGTTTCCAACCTTTCTCATTAAAAATGAATTTGCACTGATTTTACACAGCAAACATACACTTTGCACAGTTCCATGAATCAGGGTTTGTATTGGCAGTGCAAACTCACTTTTCAGCAGTGCAAACTAACTTTGCACTGTCCAAATATTTCCATTAATGGGCACAAAGTACTTATATACAACACTTTTCTTTATGTATAAACTATTTATTTTTCCAACCACTACTATAACACACCAAACACTGCTCCAACTGCAATCTGCCATTGCATTACCACTAGGCCACAGTTTCCTTATTATTTAATAACACTGCAACACATTACAAATACATTACACCATAAACAAATCCCTTTTCTTATTAAAATGACCAGCACAAACATAACATAGATATGCATCTTTTTTACACACCCATTTTTGCCCTATACCTCATAATGTCCCAAATAACACTACTCATAGGGGCCCATTACGGGATTGCCGGTAAAACCCACTGGTAGCCGGTGTGTTGCATCAGCCCTGTATTACCTTTACCATCACCTAACATCCCGATGATACCGAACTATCACAATCAGTGTCAGTACACTAAGTTCCCATTCCTGTAGGACTGCATGGGAATGGGAACCATGAAGCACCAGAACCATTAGTAACGATGCCGGTGCTTCAGTGTAAAGACTGCCGGTATCAGTCAGGTAAAATCTGCTGGGAGTACAGTTCCCCTACCATTAAACACACAGTGAGCCGGTCCAGAAAAGATGCTGGTAACTTTTTACCGGTACCTTTAATTACAGACTAGCTCATTCATAATAAGAGCCATAGGCCAATTTTTCGAACAACATACTTAACATACTTTAGTACACCACTCATAACCCACCTCCATAAACTCTTTTTCCCAACAACTGCTACTAGCTTAATAAATAACAAACTCTTTCACTAAAAGTTCTTCGTCATTACCACATATACCCACTAACTTTATTTTACAACTACAGAAAATAGAAGATTGAAGAAAACAGCTACACTCCTATAAAGTAAGTACATGTGTATACCATGCTCACTACTCTAAATGCACTTTGACTATATATTAGCCTAGAATAGTCTGTTCTACCCACCAAACATTGTATTTCACTGTTACTCATTATGTTGCAACATTCACACTCTTTCGATTCCCATCTAAACACTGTTATTTATTCAAAACACCACCCATTACTTACTACCTACCAACACAGCCATCCCTCAACAACCTCTATACCACAATTTACTTCCTTAATATTCCATACCTCTATGCACATAAGGTCCTAATTCGAATGCAACAACTTTGAAACTCATTGCATTCCAGCTCACTAACACATAAGCACACACAGACTCACATCTTCAACCCTTTTCCATTACACCCACACAACCCTCATACCTTTCCAGTAAATCACACCATTATAACAACCACCATTTTCCTCAAAACATCATAATGTCCCTACTTATTCCATCACAATAGCCCATATATCAATCATTGATTGTACTAGTTAATGGTGTACCAACAAAAGACTAAATAATTTGGCAACAACTTGTCGACTTAAACCTATTTAGACAAGCCCTACACTACCTTCAGAAAACAATGTATACTACAAAGACATAAACAAAAAAGACAACTTTAAATAAACCACCCAAATAATTCAAGATTCACGACCAAATGACGAATATGAATGTGTAGATCATGTAGATGCTGTTACTACAGCCATCATTTTAGACCTCAAAACAATTAACTCACTACACGCCAAAGACACCATAGAAGATACCATAGAAGATGCATTAGAAACATATCAAATGTGTGAAGGCAAAGGCTCCCCAATTACCTTATAATAGAAAAGTGTAGAAGCATGTTCTTTTCCTCTACTCTTTCATACAGGAAAAGGAGGAAGACATGATGAAAGATCCACACAAATTAGTGCATCAGAATATCGCTCTTTACGAAGGTATTCTGAACACCCCAGATTTAGACAAAATGTAGAATACATTTTCCACCTGATGTTTGAAAGTGACCTAGTAACTTAATGTTATGGAGTTGCACACAAATTAAAAACAGGCTCTAATTTTTCAAACATATCTGCTACCCAACTGCTTCAAAAGAAATAATCCAAAGATGAAGTTTTTCATTCAAGTATCCCAAATCTCTTGGCAAACATGCGTGGTACAAAAGAATACTGGATCTGATGTGACGCTGATGTACATTGTATGCAAAGGGACCTAGGCCCACGCACATGGTTTGTTACTTTCAGTTGTGCAGAATATACATGGGATGACTTGCACAACTTCATACGCACTGCAAACCAAAATAAAGATGGTATGGATATATAAACACCAGGAGAACACTGTTCTCTTGACCCTGTTAATGTATCAAGGTACTTTCACCATCACTTCATTGCCATGCTGCACATCATCTGCAACAAAAATACCCCTCCACTTTGGAGAAAAGAATATCAATCCAGAGGAGTACCACACATCCACATGCTTTTGTGGATAAAAGATGCTCCCACATTCGGCCATGACAGCGATGCCACTGATTTACAATTTATTAAAAAATAGTTTACCTGTGACATCCCTTCAGAAAGCACAGATAGTGACCTACGTACCAAATCCTTTGCTTCCAAAAACATATATGTGGCAAATACTGCCGATGTCGATATAAAAACAAAAGTAAATACTATACCAAATGTGGCTTTGCTTTGCCTAGACCAGTTTGCAAAACAGGACAAGTACTTAGATTAATGTCTGCTGGCTTAAGGTCTTCTGTAAAACACAGTGTAAAAGGGAAATCACCTAAAAACACATACTACATTAAAAGGGACAAAGCATCCAAATACATCAATTATTACAATGCAATCATTGCCCTCTTGTGAAATGCAAACATAGACATCCAATACATTGCAGACAATTCCACTGCAGTTGAAAGATGTCACTGAATCTGAGAAAACAGAGCTAAAAGACCTCTGGGATGACATATCATCTGACAAAACACTGTCACAAAAATTGTACTCCCATAGAGAATGCAGGTGCTACGAAGCTGCAGACCATCTAACAGGTACACAAGGACTGGGGAGAGTAATAGGATGTGCAGATCACTTCACTCATCCAGTGTGGGGAACAGTAGGTCCTGCAGCTGGTGAGTAGTTCTTGAAATGCTGTGTCCTTCTGCTTAGTAAAGTTAGAGTGGCTATTGTGGAAGAACCAAACTCAAACCAGGCACTGGATTAGGGATGTTGCTAGTATCCATGGATGCAAGTGCACATGTAAGCAATGAAAACTGAGTCTTGTATGCTGGGTATATTAAAGGTGATTTAATTAAACACTTATGGTGACAAGTGTTTCAACCAAACAGGGGTCTTTTTCAAGGCATGTGTTAGATGCCAGGAGTAGTGTATGTACATTTTGAGCTCTGATTAGATGGCTCTGTTGGTTAACAACCTTCTTCTGATGGAATGCCGGCTCCACTGACACGTATGAACTATACTGCTGTCCCTCTGACCCTCGAAACAAGCACAGTGCTTAGAAGGTAGAGCCTTATATGGCAAATCTGAACACATGGTCTGGTTAAACCTTGGTTCAGATTCATCTTGAAAAAGAATATTAAAATCCTACCAAGAAATAGAAACAATAGCCACAAATGATCCCAACAGCAAGGACATTTTTAAAAACAATTTAATTGCACAGGTGATCCATGTGCCTCTACTATCATTAAAACGTGCCCCCCTACTCTGGTACAGGCTATATGTAAATTCGTTAACGCTTCACTTCGGAGTTGTACGGTTCCAGATGGCCTGAAACAAGCCTGGGCTACTCCATTATTGAAAAAACCCAATTTAGATCAAGGAATACCCACTAATTACATGCCAATAACTAATACCCCGTTCCTATTAAAAATATTGGATCGGGTTGCTTATATTCAGTTGGCTCAACACCTTAGCTCACACTCAATTCCTTCCAGTCAGGGTTTAGACAAGGTTTCGGCACCAAAACCCCATTATTGGATCTCAAGTCACAGCTGCTCCAAAGAACGGACAATCAGAAGGTCTCCCTTCTCATCTCTTTGGACCAATCAGCAGCGTTCGACCTTGTCGACCATGTCATACTGGCAGAAAGGCTTATGTCAGTAGCCAACTGCTCGCGGTCGGCCACTAATTGGCTACTCTCCTTTCTATCTAATAGATCTAGTAGAGTGTGCGCTCATGATGCCAAGGCTCCTGCTATTAAGATACACTTTGGTGTACCTCAAGGAGCCAGCTTGTCACCTTGCATATATAATATTTTCATGACTCCCTTCTTTGCCCACCTTGCCCAGGAGGGCATTTTATTCTCTAATTACGCAGATGACACACAATGTGTCATCCCCCTCATTCGTCAGCACAATCAGGACGAAAGAGAACTAAATCGCATATTCACTTTCATCGAACACTGGATGATGCTGAATAATCTCGCCTTAAACCGAGGAAAGACGGAACTCATGATTGTGCGTTCTGACAGCATTTTGTCTAAACTAGACCCAGCGTATAAACATTTTCATCTGGGAGATGCTCTCATTCCCTCTCTTTCCAAAGTTAAGATCCCGGGGGTGGTTCTGGACCAATCGCTTACTATGAATTCTTATGTGGCTAGTACTGTGTCCTCAGCCACCTACTATATTAAACTGTTATCCCATGTGCAACCATTTATTTCTCAACCCAATGCAGAGTCCATTGCTTGTGCCATCATAAGTTCTAAATTGGACTATTGCTGCAGCCTCTTAGCACGTGCTAGCAAAAAGACCATCAGTCCCCTTCAGGTGTTGCAGAACAGAGCGGTCAGAGTTATTTCTGGTCTGGCCTACAGAGCACATGTGTCTGAGGCACGTCGCACTTTGCACTCGTTGCCCGTGGAAGCGCGTATTACCTTAAGACTCATGGTTATTACCTTTAAATGTCTCAAGGGCATTATGCCCACTTACCTTCAAAGATACATAGGAATAAAATCCAATCACAGAAATCTTCGCTCCAACAATCAGAACCTGCTTCACCAGCCCAAAGTCAAAACCAAAAAAGCACAATGGGGTGCCTTCGCCTTTGTGGCACCAGCTATCTGGAACACCCTACCAGCTCAGTTGAGATACTCTGTAGCACTGAGCAACTTCAAGAAGGACCTAAAAACCTTCCTTTTTAAGTAGTAGTACACGATCCTCAGTCTCTCCTCCTGCTTCCAGATGTACTAGTATTTTTGACCTTTTTGTCTTGTCTGCGCCCTCACACCTATGGCTTTAAGAAAGTACTAGTTTGGAAAACATGTGTCTGTACGACATAGCCCAATACTACTCCTACTAAAGCAATGTCCCACCAGATGAGATAACTGGCAAATATTCAGTCTCAACTTATGAAGGAAGCCTTGTAAAACCTATGAAACCCAGCTTAATTAATCATATAAAGTTATAATTTAAATCTCTGCAACATAGAGAACTTTATTAAATGGCCCTACTACAACTTTCTAAACCTTGGAGAAAAGAAGAAGAATTATTAGCTGACCATGACTCATTTGAATTTACATTCGAAGCTAATGGAGGCAGTATACCAAATGTAAATTTCAAACAAGTCAAACAAATGTTGGACAATGAACGCCAACGAGAGGGTGAAATTGAAGCTATAATAGATAAAGACACTCTTGAAGGTGGTCACCCTTCCCTTACAGGAAGACAAGAACCACTTGGAGAACCATTCATTCTAAAAGAAATAGCCATGGCTGGGATTGAAAATACCATGTACCAATCTAGACAATCTGAAGACTTGTCAGTGCTCAAATCACAGCTAAATGATGAACAACTCACCATTTATCCAGACGTCACTGAAGAAATTGAACATGTTTCCAAACATGAAACTAAAACATGTAGCTGGAAACATTATAAACCTCTGCTCCTGTACATAAGTGGTGAAGCTTGTCCTGGAAAAACTTCTGAATTAAAATAATCAGCAAATATCTACGAGATTTAACAAACAACAACCTTTCAGCTGTTGTAACAGCCCACACAGGTTTAGCTGCCAACAACAGCTCTCCCTGACTCTGCTCTCTCCTTTACACCTCACATCATGGACCTCAACAAAAAGTCCCACTTCCGGCTCCAGCTCCTCAAAGGCATTCTTCCTTTTCTCACCTTCCCCCAGAAGCTCAATGTCTCCAGAGCTCTGGTCCTTTCCAGCCTGGACTACTGCAACAGCCTGTTTCTTAATCTCCCTTTCTTCTCTTCGCCCCCTCCAACTAATCCAGAATAAGGCTGCATGACCTATCCTTGGCCTCAAGCCCAGGGACTGTATCTCTCCAGCCCTAGAATCTCTCCACTGGCTCCCAGTGGCTGCAAGGATAAATGTAAGACTCTCTGCATCCTTCACAAGGCCTTCTGGGGCCAGGCTCCATGCTTTCGCCAACTTTCTCTCCGTAAATACTTCCCTGCTCGAGCCCTACGCTCCTCTAATTCCAACTCTATGACTGTCAATCATGTGTCTAGGTAGGGAGTGGGGCGCATGAACTCTCTCTGTGGCTGGGAACAGAGAGAGTTCAAATCTGAGAGGGGCCTTTGGAACAGCCTCCATGCCCCTCTCAGATTTGAGGCAGACCTCCTTAAGTTCCAGAAACTACTCCAAACTCTTGTCCTCTTTCCCTCTTTCCCTTCTTTGCTAATCACTCCACGGCCACTGTGACCGTTGGGCTGATCCTCATGAACCTCACAGGTTCTCAGGCCCTTCCTCCCTGTCATTACCAGCCCTCCCTGCCCCATTGCATTGCCCTGCAGGCCCCTGCATGGAGGCTCCACACAACACCCTTGAGAGCTGCTTGTATTTGTATTTGTATTTATTGATTTATTAAGCGCTTTACGCCAAAGCGCTGATTAAGCGCTTTGTACTAGCACTTAGCCTGAGGTGTTCCTCCTGGCTCCCCTTAGTACTTCCCTCTTGTGTCCTCTTCCAGCACTTCTCAACTCCTCTGCTCCCCCTTTTAATCCCCCTTCCACACTTCTCTTCAATGCACTTACACAGCTGAATACCACAAGGCCTAGTAGGACCTCGACTGTATATATATTATTGTTGCTTTTTGTTTCTTACCACTGTTATTATCTCCCTGGTTTGCTTGCCATTTAGCCTGTGGCGCTTTGAAACACAATTATGTTGTATAAAGCACCTTACAAATTATCAATAAATAAAATAAATAAATAAAATATCATAGGAGGTGTACCTTTAGACCGCCTACTGCTTCTCCCAGAAGAACACAGAAATAAATGAGTGTACTATAAATTATTAGCAGAATCTGCTATTGAAGTATGCAGAATTCTGAAAAAAAAGAAAGCGTTCCTAATGGGTGAAGTATGCATGTTTCCAACCTCATGTTGGCTTTAATTCCTCTCAGAATGCAAAAAGTCCTAAATACCAACTACAAATAACTCTTAGGAGGAAAACACATCATTGTTTACACCAGTAAAAGGTGAACCTATTTTTAAAACATTAGGATACAAACAACTCCGTAAATGTAAATATGTGGCAACATTTTCGCTACAGAGAACTAACAGAGAACTAACTCAAAACACACCTCAGTCTACATCATTCTGCAGATCTCACCTATGCTGACATTTTAAAACGCATTAGAACTGGTCTGCTTACTAAGGATGCAAAATACATCTTAAAAACTAGACTAATCCATGAACTATATGGGAAAAACACATCTGCTCCTGATTTCATGAAACAATTCACTAAACAAAATATAAAATGCATGTCCTTAATGCCAACCCTTGCAAGCTGTAGTAAATTCAACAATACAATGTTAAAAAAGTAATGTATATCAGCTCCACAGACAAACTTGAAGTGCACCACATGACACTACCTATGTGTCAACAAGCAACAGTACGACTAAATAGCATAGAAAAATCTATCTCCAACACAACTGGATTGGAAAAGGTTTTAACTTGGTGTCTAAACTGCAGAGTAATCCTAAAACATAACCTTGACATAGAACAAGGTTTATTCGATGGAGCAATTGGTACAGTTGTTGGCTTCCAAATATATCCACATGAGAACAGAAAATAGGCTGAACAATAATATTTTTCCTTCTTTTCAAAGACATGTACATACACAGAGAACAATTCTCTCTATCCCTTGCATATGCTGTCACTATTCACAAATTACAAGGTCTACCCCTAGATCACGTATTGATTGACATTGGCAGTACAGTCTTTTTTAAATTTACTTTTTATTGTTCAATTATAACGCGCTTAATACCAGCAAGTGGTTTCAAAGCACGGGATCGGGATTCAAACTTGTGTTGCAACGCGTTGCCTTGCTTCCAAGACAAGCGCATTGCCCCTAAACTATCCTTGAGTATGAGCTATCCTTGAGTAAGGTATGAGTTACGTAGCACTTTCACATCTCTGTACACTCAATGGTCTATTCCTAGTTGAAGCAAGCAAAGTCAACGCTGACATTCCATTAATCCTAGAATACAACAGGCTACGTGCACTGTACACCCCCACCTAGCTATGTACCATTTGCTTGAAAAAAGAACATTGTTTTTAAAAACATGAATACAAACACAACATATACAAGATATCCCAGCAATACCGCTTAAAAAACAAAAAACTCCTACTCCATCAAATAATACAACCACAAAACTCTCTGGTCCAAATATAACTGTACATCCATCAGAAAACAAAGAGATTAATGTCTCTTCTCAACAAAAATCTAAAGGCCCATCAAAAGATACAAAATCAAAATGTTCTGGTCCTTTTAAATTCAGAAGCCCTAGTGGAGTAACTTGCTATGCAAATGCAGCAATCAATCTTCTCTTCCAATGTCCACCATTTGTACACAACATGTACTTACACTGCCCGACCAGCTGTGTTTGCAAATTCTACACATTCATAGAAGTGCCACAAATAATCCTGACAACACTTACAGTGTACCAGGTATAAGGCAAGAAGTAGACTACTGTGCAGGAATGTTAAAATTCACCTTAAACACACAGGAAGATCCACAAGAATTCCTAATGTACTTACTACAAGTAATTGAAACCAAAATCATCCCTATGAATGAAATCTTCCAGATGCCACACACGTGGAAATATACATGCACTCTCTGCAACAATGTTTCACAAGAGCACATCCCTAATGAACGATTTGTGTATGTGTGTATGTAGCCTTACCAAATTGTGAATCCACTCCATTTCATCAGCTTCTCCAGAATACAAATCATGGCATATTATGCCCTTTCTGCAATTCCGACAATAATTGCAGCATACAATTAAACTTGCACAGGCAATTTGTCACACTATTGCTTAACTGTAAACTCACTAGCTTCACACACGGTCAAGTATCACTTGGCAAGATAACCTTCACAACAGTACGCCTAATCTACCACACTGGTAGCACAACCACTTCATGCCAGTATACTGCATATGTTAAAAAAACAGGTGGTTGGTTTGTATGTAACAACACATCTGTTACTCCAAAACAGAGGTTACCAGCAAATCTAACAAATGCCAGTTAATATTCCTTCAACCCAAATTTGCTCACTATAGTACAGAACATGCCAACAGGTATCTAATTACATCCATAATACTACAATAGTAATTTTAATACCCAAGACAGTTAGAATATGCCGACAGGTATCTAACTACTTTAAAAATCCCTTTCATTCTAATACACTTTAAAGATAACATAACACTTATTGTTACTGCAATACTTCATCTAAAATCCAATATAGTTTTAATACGCCAATGGGTATCTAACTTCTTTAAACATATCTTTACTTACAACACACTTCAAACAAACATCCTACTGCACCTACATTCACAATATATATCAATGCTACCAGACACATGTACTCTGTAATATATATATTCTATCAAATGCAGTCGTTTTGTTTTTTTAATCCACTATGGATTTTTTCCCAATGACCCAATGATTATTTCAAGTCAATACAACGACAGTGTAACACACACTAATGTTGCATCAAACATAGTACTTAAAATGTACTGTTTATGAGGGTCTAAAAAGTGAATGTATATGTCATTTCAATGCAAATAAATGTTTTAATCTATCTTGTTTAACAATGATACAATTTTTTTCCACAGAAAAAACCCAGAGATTCCAGCTTTATTTCCATATGCAAATATGTATCCAGACCCTGTGTTATCTTTCTTTTTTTCTTTACCTACAAATCCCAGAAGCACTATCCCCAGTTCTACTGCAATCATAAATGCCATATACACTTCAATTATATCATCCCAACAAATTGCAGATACTGTATACACACCCTCCTGTACCTATAAGTACTATACACATATTACTTAAGTGTTTCTGACCAGTGGTCAGATTGGTCACAACCACCACAATACAATTAAACCATATAACGTATGGTACACATTCAAATAATAATCCCAATGGCGTCCGCGGACAACTGTTTCTGTCTGCGGACACTAACAGACTCAGCTGTACTTCTTTTTCTAAGCTATAAAAACACCTCCCTTACACTCCGCCACCCTTTCCACACCCTCTTTCGGCCACAAAATAACCCCCAATGACTCTTTCCTCATTGTGCTGTCTGCGGATACGATAAGGCGACCATTTAAAAAATTCCGACGCACCTCACGTTTTTGAACATCTAATCAGCGTTCGTCTTTGGTGTTTGCAGTCACCAAGCTGCCCCCTGTTTGGCCCTGAGGTGTCCAGGGACTACGAATCAGGAAAAGAGTCAGCGGACCGGACACAGATATCACTAATTTCTTTTGACCTACTTTTTGGCCTTTTTAAAAAAAATCCTGGATGGATTTACACCAAATTTACAAAAGCACGCTTTTCGGGACTAGGCTACCGCCCACTCCTGGCGCACATTTGGTGAAAATCCGTCCAGAAGTTTGGGCTGTAGGCACTAGCAAAGATTGTTTTCTGTTGTGTCTATGAGGATTTCAAATATTTTGGGCACCCCCTGCAATTGTGCCCGCTGTGAATGAAACCGCACCAAGCTTTGCAAAATCCTTCTGAGGGAGCCATATGCTTTTTTTGCAAAGTTTGGTGGGGATTCCTCTATAGGCACCAAAGCTATAAACCACCCTTAAAGGCCTCTTTCTATGAGTTGTGCAACTTAACCATAACTACAGGGCCGCTACCACAGGCCGTATTTTATATATATATATATATACATATATATATATATATATATATATATTTCTATATGTATGTATGTGCATATCTGTGTGTGTAATATATATATGTATGTGTCTGTGTTGTGTGTGTGTGTGTGCGTGCGTGTGTATATATATTATTTCGAAATAAATTACAAAAGAGTTAAAGTTAAACCAACAAAATGTTAATGGCCTCATCATGAGTTTGGACTATTACTTCTGCTTTTAAGGGGTGGCCAAATCTCGAGTTGGGCGGTAAGTGTCAGTTTTGCCTCCAGCTTTTTGCTGGAGCCAACAATCTGCACTTACTGCCCATTTTTGCACATTTTTGGTGCTATTACCGCTGGCGAAATTAACACCTGCGGTAATAACACCCCATACTACCCCTCGCAACTCAGGATCTAATGCAAATTGCACCAGACCAAGTTGAGGTACCGCAAATTGCATTGGGTGGTATTGCGCCGAGAAACCGCCCAACTTGTGACAGTCTAGAAACATCAGAAATGATAACGTTGGTTTAACCTTAACTCTTTTGTAAAAACAAATGCAACTTTTTTTTACAGTTATGTGATTATTGATTTTGAGTCTTTGTTAAAATATTAGCGTGTGTTGTAAGAGCATTTACTATAAGTGTGTTTGTTGAAAATATCTGTGGTGTAAGGTTGTGTGTCATAAGTTTGTGTGTTGTGTGTGTTGTAGGAGCATGCGTTGAAGGAGCGTGTTTTATAAGATCATGTGTCGGCAGATGGTATACAATGGGAGCTTGTGCTTTAGGGGTGCATGCCGTACATTCACATTTTGTACTTTTGCATGTTGTAGGTGCACATGTTGTAGGTGCAGGTGTGATAGGCGCACATGTTGTAAGTACACGTGTTGCAGGTTCACGTGTTATAGGAGCATGCGCCTTTATGAAAAGTGCATTTTGCACATTTTCCAAATCGCTGCCAAAAAAATACACTCATAAAACGAACTCTCACTATTTAAGATCAATTGAGTCTTGCTATAAACTGAAACTAAACCGTGTTTAGGAAAAGCAAGGGGTTATTTCACTCGCATGTTAAATTAAACTGTATGTTACTTAGAAAGAGTTATACATCTAAATGTCTTTTTTTTTTAAACAGGCAATTGGAGGTACGTTTTTATTTTAAAAAAACGCTTGCTGCTCTGTGCTAGAACCTTCCAATCAAAGGAAAACGTGAAGGAACCCTAAAGAGTCAATGAAGGGTGAATTAACCTCACACTTGTGCTAAACCGTTAGAGGAGATGGTAGACTGACACATTTTCAACAGACGGAAAATGGCACTGAGAGGACCTCCCTCCTCCAATTAGCCAGTTGCCAACCAGCGTTTGTTCAGCGCAGGCAACTAAACATCTGACTCAGGAGAGAAGCTGCCAACGTGTTCAGACGGAAACCTTGTCCACCTTTAACTTGCAGCACAGCTGTGCCAAGAACGGCTCGTAAATGCGGTTTAATTTTCAGCAAACTAGACCTTGGTGCGCCTTGGACAAGGAAGGTCATGGAGCAAGTGGTCCTTGCAGACACTTACAAGGTACTTAGCACATCGGAAGGCCTTGAATGAGGCGTGCCTGCTAAATGTGTCCCGCTGCCATATAAAGAATTCTGCGAAGGGCAGTGTATTTCGAGGTGCTGGGGGCTGCAATTTAACCAATCTGACCTCTGATGAGAAATGCAGACTTGTTTTCGAAACAAAGTGTGATTTAGCCAACAATAATAATAATAATAAATACGTACATAGGGGCTCATTTTGAAAGGCTCAGGAACGTGAAAGAAGGCGCAAAAGACAGGCACAAAGATGTTACGCCTGTCTTAATGCCGCCATTCATGCTACAGGACATTTGAATTGTGTTTCCGCCTACCCTTTGCCCTATTCCTACAAAACCAATGTGGTTTTATGGAAGCATGAGATTTTCATGATGGTGTAAAGCAAATGATTTCCTATGTCATCCGCTTCTTTTTTACTCCAGCAAAAACCAGACAGATGACCTAGGAAATCATTGCAAAGCTGCCTGTCAAGCATGCATGGCAGGGGGCATTTACTCATTTTGCACTGTGGAGTGCAAAAGAGAGGTGTAAAGGTGCTTCCACCACACTTTTACAATTCCGTTTTGCACTCTGCATTGAAAATGAGAAAAATTGCCAGGAGGGGCCGATAATGTAAGTGGTCGCCCGATTCTGAAGATGGCGCAGTGAACGTGCTAAATAGCCCGATTCACTGTGCCATTTCATGACGCCCAGGCACCACTGCTATGCTGAAGTGGGCCTGGGCGTCATCGGAAAGCACGACAGTGCTTTCGTTAATGTCCACCTGTTTCCTTTGGAAACAGGTGGATGAAGGTCTCGGCAACAGTTTCGCTAAATAACGAGGAAATCGTTGTTTAACGAAACTGCAGCCGATAATGAAAACAAAAGCACGTGCTGGCTGGAGCCCTGCCAGAGGAGTGACGGTCATCCTGCCGGTTTTATTGATTTTAAAAGCATTCTTCTTCACAATTAGCCCAGATTAATGGACAGCAGTGCACAGGAGTGCAAAGAGATAATTGTGTGGGCTTGTTTTGAAAGTTGTGGGGGAAAGTGGCAAATCAAAAGAAACCCACGTGCTGCCTGGAGCCCTGCAGCCTGTTACTCGAGAACAAGTCTTCCAATTATATATGAATTACTGCAAGCGAATACGGGCAAAGTACAACTGCAATGATACACGAGAAAGGAGATACAAACCGTTTTTGTATTGTCAAGTGATTAAAAGCAACAACTACGTCCCCTTGAGGCACGATATTCACAAAAAATCAGATGAGAAGAGCTGGAGAAGTATAGGCACAGATTGGCCGATAATACAGCATAACAAAATGAAATCATTCAACAAGTAATACCTGATGGAAAACAAACTGCTTCTTGTGGCACTCCTCCGTACGGCACCACTTGTGTGCCGTACTTGCGTGCCAATTTCGAACGCTTGCCATATTGGAGGAGTGCCACAAGAATAACCATGCAAAAGCATGATTACCGAGAGTGCCGTTTGTTAGGTCGGTTTCCAGCCCTTCATAGCAACTGGCACCCTTATTCCAAGGACCCGATTCTCATCTTGGCGCAGTGAGCGTGCTAAATAGCACAACTCACTGCGCCATTTCTTGACGCCCAGGCACCACTGGTATTCTCATGTGGGGCTGGGCGTCTTCGCAAAGCACGGCAGTGCTTTCGCTGTAATCCGCCTGTTTCTAATGGAAATTGGCGGATTGCAGAATCTCGGCAGCATTTTCGTTAAATAACGAGGGGATCGTTATTTAACGAAAATGCTGCCGATACACCAAAGTGAGCAGCTTCAACATTGCAGGATGTTGAAGCTGCTTACTTTGGTGTATACAGGGCTGGACTGGGAACTAAAAGAGGCCCTGGAAATAATTACTGGGGACCAAAAGAGGCCCTGGAAATCATTTTCAAAGTGGCCCCATTTTACACATTTTCAGCAAGCCCAACCCTTTTCCTATGGGAACATTTGGAAATACCACACAAAAGAGGCCCAGGGTGCAGAGGCCCACTGGGAAATCTCCAGAGTTCCCTATAGGCCAGTTCACCCCTGGGTGTATAGGAAAGTTTTCATATACACCCGTGTGGTGTATATGAACACTTTCATTTGCAGCGTTGAAGCTGCTCGGTTTGGTGTAAATGAAAGTGTTCCTATACACCCGTGTGTTGTATATGGACACTTCCATTTACACCAAACAAGGCGTCTTGTGGCACTCCTCCAGTTTAACGGCACCAAAAGGGTACCGTATATGTGCACCAGTTTAGCGCACATATTAAACTGGAGGAGTGCCGGAAGAATATGCTTCCAAAAAGCCAGTTTAGAAATGTGGTGCTTTCTAGGTTGGTTTCCAACCCATCCTAGCAACCGCCACATGTATTCCGAAAGTGGCGCATTCCTTCCGACTTCGGAAGAATGCGCCACCTTCAGAATAGGTCTTAAGTACCGAAAAGGTTGTTAAGCCTTTTAACGTCCTTTTCGGTACTTAACACCTTGATGAGAATCGGGGCCCGAAAGTGGCGCAATGATTCCGACTTCGGAATATTGCACCACCTTTAGAATAGGGTGTAATTACCGAAAATGTTGTTAGCCCTTTTAACGACATTTTTGGAAATTACCACCCAGTTGAGAATCGGGCCCTGGTAAAATGAGCTCCATAGTACATTTGAATAGGCATTCACTTATGCAATAATGCATCTTACTCCATACATCAAAACACATTACTGTAGCAAATAATTTTTATTATAAGATATAAAAAAGGAAAACATGATGTATAATTGTTCCCACCCCTGCTGATTCTTAACCTTTATGCATGCACGTGCTGGCTGAATTGTTTTTTTTTTCTTTTGCAATTTTTTTGTATTATACATTATAAATAATAATGCGGCAGTAATCTGTTTTTATTAATTGGAAATGCCATGTGTTATGGTGTAAATATCTACCTAGCAGGGTGTGTATTGTTATTGGCTACTGACTATGCTATGGGTCCCATTGGCCATGCTCCCTTTGACCTGGAGCATTGAGGCCTGCAGTCCCTCCTTTAGACATTGTGCTGGACCAGTCCTTGGTCACATTTTTCATCAACTCGCACATTTAAGGCTTGGTAGGCCAAAGTGTCCATCAGATTGCTACTTCAGCATTTTAATACTACTACTGCGTGAACAGATCCACTTCCTAGGACTCTTTACTCCTCAGGTATATCCTTTTTTTCTTTCTTATCTAAATTCGCTTTTCAATTCTTCTTTCTTTGCTGGTATCTTTCCTTTTCCTTTAATCATGCTACTGTTCAGTCACTCCTTAAGAAACCTTTGTGTGAGTCTTCTTTCGCTTCTAATTCTAGCCCATGTAATGCTGCGCATCTGTGTGAATTTGCTTGATCTTGGAGAGGTAGTGATAGATGCGATAAATGAAGTAGGACTTCACTGGTCATTGATTCTTTGTGGCATATGTCTTCTTAAGGCAATGGTGCACTGGGACATATATGTTGCATCTTTTCCAATCAGCAAGACTCTGGGAATTTGCCCTGTCACTCGAGTAGCCATATTTGGACAGACATGTTGTCACAGAGGTACATTACTAAGAGGTGCTATGTTGCACTTAGAATCTAACAGCGCTTGGATGTATGAATGTATGTCCAGTCCCAAGGCTAAGGCATACATGTCGTTTGAAGCTGATGTACTTCCCTTCCACAGAGAGAGAGAGACCCCCGCACCAGTGCTGAATTCGGAGGTTGAGCAAACTGAGGGTGGTTGATGGTCTCTTTACCAAGTGTAGGGATTATCGGGCCTCTCAGGTGGACACTGGAGTGGTTGTTTCTCTGGGTGTCATGATGTATTCCTGGCAACATGTGAGTTGCAAGCAATGCTCCACCAGCAGAGGGGTCCCAGTGTTGTCTGTTCCATGTGCCCTTTTTTTCATGACAGCCATGTGTGCCCCATCCCCTCTGCATGCTGTAGCCTTGACTGATGCACCGTAAGGGGATTTGCCTTCACATACATGATAGGGAGTGTGTAAAGATAACATGGATTTGATGGTGAGCTCTCATGGGCATACCCTGCAGCCATGCCTAGTGTAGGAGTAATCCCTCCATGATGCAGGGCAGGTTGTTCCGAGCCAGGATCATGGAGCCATCCGTGGAGACAGGAAATATTGCACACATGTGTGTCTATGTAGCACTCGTTTTTTGGCAGAAAGCTGAGGATGGTGGTCATGTCCATGGTATCTACTGTTTGTAGAGGGTAAAACAATAACAACAACAAAAGAATAAATGAGCATTGGTCACCTATTAGTTTAAAACTACAGTAGGGGAATGAAGACTTTCGCCGCGGTATAAAACACCTCAACCTCCCAAGTACAGACAGATCCCTTCGCTACCGACTATCAAGTTAAATGCTCTGACACAATCTCTCCGACAAAGGTAAGTGAAGTTAAGTGTCTTTATTGACGAGACCCCGCAGCCTGCTGCTACGGCTTCCCTCACTCAACGGCCACTGTGGAATGTTGATTGCTGAACGTGCATCAACATTCCACCAGTGTGCCTATGCACGAGCCCGTGCACATTACAACATATCCTCTTCCCTTGGATAGAAATGTTAACATCAAATTAAACAATGGAAAATGAAACAAATATTACATGACATGTCATAAATGCAATTTACACAGCTAGATAAATACAAATAACATGGGTGCGATAAAATGTACTTCCACCCTTAACAAACGTAATCTCTAAATCTTATGGGAGGACCACAGCTCCTACCCGCACAACCCCTTTGTTGTCCTGCATCAGGTTGCTGATCCATAGCAGTTTGACATTCCACATTCACCTCTGGACCAACAGGACCTGGAATTGGGACAACCTCTTCCTGTTCAAACCTGATGGCTTGTGAACCCACAGGATTATAATCCAGCCCTCTTTCCTGTGATTCCTCATCCGATTCCACACCTGCCCTGTCCACCCGTTTCCATCCATCCAGCACCACTCGCCTCTTACTCCAGACAGAGCCATCCTCCAAGTGCACATGCCCTTTTCCGACTTTAACAACTCTCCTTGAGGGCATAAAAGTGCTGTATCCTTTATGAACTACCCTAGGATTCTTTATGTACACCTGATCCCCAGGCTTAACATTCAACTCCTTCCTACTCTTTTGTGAGGACCCCGTCGTCTGCTGGCGCTCTAAAATGCTGCGATGAATAGCTCGCAAATCCATATCACATGGACCACCACCGCCCATAGCCAGGGTTCTCAACATTGTACCTGCCTTCCTGCCCCTCATTCGTTCAAATGGTGATCTTCCCGTAAGCATGGCAGGAGTTCTCCGATATGCAGCCAGGTATTGTGTCACAACTTCCTGCCAATCCAAACCATTGGCCAAAGCCAACTGTATGGCTGACTTAATCGTGCCATTGGCCCTCTCAACTAGTCCATTCGCAGAAGGATTATACAGAGCTGTCCTATAATGAGAAATGGCATGCTGTTCCAAGAATTCTTTCATGGCTCTAGAAGTGAACTGCACACCATTATCTGTAACTTAACTTGCAGGTAATCCCTCACGATCAAATACTTTCCTCAAAAAATCAATAACAGAATTAGTTGTAACACAGGAACACGCCGCCACCTCAATCCACCTGGACGTATAGTCCACCAACACCAACATATATCTGAACTCAGGCTCTAAACAGTCAAACGGACCCATAATGTCCAGAGCCAATTTCGACCATACCTGCTCTGGAACCTCTACAGGATGCACAGGTTGTGGATGCAGTAACTTGCTCTTATCGCTGACAGAACACACCTGACAATCTTTCACCACCTGCTCCACATCCTTGTCCATTGACGGCCACCAGTACTCCTCTCCCAGTCTCCTTTTGGTCAAAGATCGGCCCAAATGACCTACATGTGCCAATTCCACCATTCTTCCCCTCAGAATCACCGGGGGTATTAACCTACTACCCCTAGACACACCCCAGGGACCCTCGGCTAATTCATGAAGCACCTGAACATAACCTTTCCCTTCCGGCCTGTCCTTAACCGTGTGCCACCCCTTCACCAGACCTTCCCTAATCCACTTTAACTCAAGATCATCCTCAGACTCCTGATCCCACAACGACTTCTCCACAGCAGCAGTGACCAAAGCAACCTGACACTCCTGCAAATCATCCTCCTTTACTACTCCTGCCTCACTGCCCTCCTCTACAACTGGTAAACGGGACAAACAATCCGCGACAACATTAAACTTCCCCGGAAAATACTGCAAGGAGAAATTATAATCCTGTAACTGTACTGACCACCTTGCAATCCTCGGGGATACTGCCATGACTCCCTTGGTAGAGAATACCTGCACCAACGGTTTATGGTCCATTCTGACAACATAGAGTATGCCCCACACAAATGTCCTGAAATGTTTTGAAGCCCACAAGACTGCCAAAGTCTCTTTCTCGATTACAGAATACCTTGTTTCCACATCTCTCAAGGTCCTCGAAGCAAAAGCCACTGGGACCCATTCACCATTAATGCATTGCTCCAGCACTGCCCCCAGGCCCACCTCACTTGCATCCACAGTCAAGGCAGTTCTATTTTTTGGGTCAAATGATTTTAGACATGGAGCCTTCTCCACCTCCCTCTTAACCAACTCAAATTCTGCCGCACACTCCCCAGACCATACAAATCTTACACACTTCCTCATAAGAGCTCTCATGGCCACAGTTTTTTTCAGCATAATTTGAAACAAATTTAACATAGTACTCTGCAAGACCCAAAAAAGCCCTTAGCTGATCCTTATTGACCGGAGCTGGCGTATCTCTCAAGACTTGTACCAACTCCCTTTTTGGGCTCACACCTCGTGAACTCAATGTGTGTCCCAAATATGTGACCTCCTCCACACCCACCTGACACTTTAATTTTACAGTCAGACCTCTCTCTTAAAGAATCTGCATGACCTTCCTTACCCTTGCATCATGTTGCTCCTTGCTGCTGCCCCAAACCAAAATGTCATCTTGAAAGTAGCTGACCCCCACCCGCCCTCCAAACAACTGCTGCATCAGCCTCTGGAACACAGCCGAAGCCAGGCCAAAAGGCATGCGACAAAATCTGTATGCCCCAAACGGAGTCACAAATGAAGTAAGGGGTCTAGAGTCAACGTGCAGGTCAATTTGGTGATACGCCGTTGATAGATCAAAAGTTGAAAAGTATTTAGCTTCTCCCAACGTCAACAACAACTCATTAATATTTGGCAAGGGATGCCGCTCCACCCACATGCTGGAATTTAGCTCGCGGAGATCTACACACATTCTGATGCTGCCGTCACTCTTCTTAACTAAAACCACAGGAAACAACCACTCTGAGGACTCAATAGGCTCTATTATTCCTGCTGACTGCAACTTAGTGAATTCCGCCTTAAATGCCTCCCTCGCTGCAACTGGCACCCCCCTCACTTTATGAACTCTAGGAACTGCACCCTTCTTCAACACAATGCGATGCGTAAAACCTCTAAGCTTACCAAGAGTGTCTGAAAATACCTCAAAAAATCTCACTGATAAGCACTGATGGAGTAACCATTATGTTGTTCTCTTCCGTTCCCTCCATGACACTGAGAACCGGTTCCTTTTCACCTGGATGAATTTGTATTTTTAATGCAGCTTGCTCATCCCAACCGAACACACTTGTCCCCTTTGAAGCCACATATAATTTACCCGAAGTTTGCCTCCCTTTGAATGAGAAATTCGACCAATTATAACCCAGCAGGTCGATGGAACTCTGCCCATATGCATACGGTCTGATGTCCGGAGTCAACAAAGTAGAGATCGATTTACCCAAAACCTCTTGATACACCTCCGGAGACACCAGGGTATAGGGTGACCCAGAATCCACCAGCATATCCACAGGGTGCTGGTCCACCAATACCGACACCCATGGCCCTTCCGCCCACATCCCTCAACATGTAATATGATACTCTGATTGGGACCCCCACCTGATGCCCCTTCTAGCCCCATGGTAAAGTCCTCTGTAGCTACATTTGCGACCACCTGCTCCTTACACATGCGTGCAAAATGGCCCATCCGTTTACATTTCCTGCATTCCACATTCCTAGCAGGACAGGATTTCGAATCCGCAGCGTGACTCGACCAACCACAATTTTTGCACACCTCCTTACTCTTAGATTCTCTATTCCCTTGTACCACCACTTTATCCAAACCTTTCTTGCTCCTTGACACCACAGCGTGCATCATCTCCCTATTTCCATCCCTTTCAGTAACAATTTGTACACTCGCCTTCGAGGCTTCAATTGCTCTAGCAATCTCCAAAACCTTATCAAGTGAAGGATCACTCTCAATCCACAATCTCTCTCTTATTTTTTGATTTGACGTCTTCATCATAATCTGATCCCTTATATGTTCCTCACCGTTACCCGGGAACCCACATGTAGCCATGAGTGCACGTAGGGCTGTAACATATGAATCTATGCTTTCCGTGGAACCTTGTGCCCTAGAGAAAAACTTAAACCGCTCCAAAACCACATTAACTCTTTTGCCAAAACGTACTTGCAATTTCTTCAAAGCAGTCTCGTAGGCACTTACAACCATCTCCCCCTCACCTCCCCCTTGAACCATTACATTCTCTCCAGGCAGGTGACGAAAAACTCTCAACCCCTCGGTACCAATACAATTAAGTAAAGCAGCCTCCTTTTCATCACCGTTGATCTTTGCCCCACCTGCAGCCCTCAAATATACTTTAAAGGCATCTACTTATTGCTCCCAAGGAGCAACCGGCTCTCCAGGGTTAGGCAGAAAAGCAGGTGGAGGCCTAGCAGCTGTATGCAACATGGCTGAATTTGCTGCCTTGTTCCTTGTGTCCCCAATAATAACCTGCCCAACACTGTGCCCAACCCAATGCTCTTTGCACCCTTAAAACAGAAAATGTCCTATCTGTCACTTTGTGCCAGTGCACCCACACGAATCTGCAGTACCGCCAAAAATTGTTTTTTTTTTTTTTCTTTCGGCAGTGGGTGAGTCACAACACACCAACCAATGTGACCGCAGACAGATGTCTCCCACTGTAGCCTTGTGAACGTGCACCCACACGTATATGCAGTACAGCTAGGTCCTGGCACTGGGTGAGTCACAACCGCTGGTGTAACAACCGATTTGCCACGATCCCAGCCCCAGCCAAAATGCCAACCTTCACTTATCTGGGCTCCACAGTGTTTGTGTGCCCCAACCTTACCAGCAACACCCCTTCAGATCCAGCTCTAGTATAAACTGTGACCCCTCAAACTTGTCGCGTCGCTGAAGCGTGTTATCCTCTTGTCTTCTGTCATCCGCCAGTAGCAGTAGTCAGCTGCTAGCAAAGCCCACCGCGCAATGCCACCGCAGCCCCTCCTGCTTTCCTGAGGAGACCGCAGTCCGCGCTGAGCGGCGTAAGTGTCACCGCAGCCCCTCCTCCTTCCCTGAGGAGACTGCAGACCACGCTGAGCAGCGTAATGTAGAATGCTGCCGGGGCGGGGCCAGCTGCCGGCAATCTGCCCATGCAAGTGCGCTCCGCGTACAGGCCTCCGCCTCACCCAACGGCCACACTCACTGCGAGGCCCCGACTGGACTCATGCAACCGAAGACTCTGCTGCCACCAATGCAGACAATGCAACCGGCAACGCGAACCCCTTGGCGCCTCCAGCTGCTCGCAACGAGCCGGTGACGAACTGGCCCGCATAAACACCCTGACTGGGCACCCGAAGAGTTCCTCGGCTTCCCTTCCTTCACAGGACAGCCGCCTGCCCATCGAGGGGGGGCCCACCCGTGGCCAGCACTGTCCCCAATACTGGACAGGCGTGCGGTAACAGCTCCGACGGATCCGGCGTTGGTCGGCCCACATCCTCGCCGACTGCGCCAGAAATGAGCAAGGAGCCCGAACAGCTGATCCGCGCACACGTGGGACAGGGTCTCGCCGAAATCCTCATCGCCAATGACACAATCTCTCCGACAAAGGTAAGTGAAGTTAAGTGTCTTAATTGACGAGACCCCGCAGCCTGCTGCTACGGCTTCCCTCACTCAAAGGCCACTGTGGAATTTTGATTGCTGAACGTGCATCAACATTCCACCAGTGTGCCTATGCACGAGCCCGTGCACATTACAACATGCTCCTAGAAAAAAATCATATGGTACAGTTGATCATTAGTCTTTTGTGTAACTGTAGGCGCTCTTAAGCACATTTAAAAAAGGGATTGGCAGAGGCAAGATTCAAACTCGCATCCACCGTTGCTCCCTTTTTTGGGGGCAAGCATCCAAATCACTACACTACCAATGCCGTTATTAGGAAGCCCAAATAAGTCTAGATACGCTTAGACACAGTCTGGTGGTGCATAGCCACACAAACACAGAAGCTGTGGGAAATTGAGAAACAACAACAGAAAGATGAAGGAAAAAGACAAGAACAGGTGGAACGAGGACAGAGAAAAACGATTTATGCAGCTTGGCTAATATACTCCCAATTCAGGATTGAGGGAGATGGAACAAATGGCAGGTAAGTGAGAAGTAAAGAGTAAGCAGTAATAGCAAACAAGAACAATGTCAATCTTAACTATTTAAATATGATTCATGATTTTTCCAACATGGCAGATGTACCTCAAAGCCAATAGCAAGCCTCAGTCTCATGTAGAAGAAAGGAGCCATTGACAACCAAATGCTGTAAATAATAGCCAGGAAGGTCATTCCATGTCATTGCAACTCTGCTGCCTAGATTCAGGAAAAATTACTCCTTATGTTTGTGGCATCCCGTATTCTTTTTCACATTGTGTAAGCTGGAATTAAAGAGCAATGGTCTCTCTTGGGAGGTGAGCGTGGTTCAGCAATTATCGCCCTGCCTTTTGCTGGATTAGTGCTGATTTATGTTCTTTATAATGTTGTTGCTGCTGACTGACTGCTCCTGCAAGACCTTGACATACACCCATCCACATAGTGGGTGAGAGTCTGGGTTATACTGGTCTTTCCCTCACTATCTGAGTATGTGGTAATTATCTGCATTTTCTCTTGCCTTCCTGGAGCAATTGAGAGCCGTGATGATCTTTATTTGACAACAGACACCCGAGCCCACATTTCTCTACCAAACGCATTATGAGACATGCAGTCTTAAATCACATAATAGAAATAAAACAAGCAATAGCAAAGCCAACGGTTTTGCTGTTTACTGCTGTTCTTTGCATTTTGCATTTATAGGCACCAGGTTGCAAGGAGGTGAGTGCAAAGTTTCAAAGGAGGATGCAATAAGGGGTGTGTGTGCAAGAGAATGAGAAGGAAAGAGAAAAGAGCAAGGGAGGAAACAAATGCGAGTGGGTGCCATCGATGATGAGCAAGAGGAATTAGGAGTGAGAAAGGTTGAGAGTGAGAGGGTATGTAATAAAGCGAGAGAGTGAGAGGAAGGATGAGAGGGGGTAGAGAGCGGGGTTGGGGTGTGTGGGTTGTGAAGAGAGTGGGGGTAGGGTGGGTGATGGTGGAGAGAGGTGGGTCGGGGTAGAGAGAGTGGGGTTGGGTGGGTTGGAGAGAGTTGTGGTAGGGTGTGGTACAGAGAGTGGTGGTAGGGTGGGTGGTTTGACAAAGAGAGTTCGATGTAGAGAGTGGGGGTAATGTGGGTGTGGGTAGAGAGTGGGGGTATGGCGGGTGAGTGAGGGTACAGAGTGGATGTAGGGTGGGTGCGGGCATGCAAATAGGGTAGGTGGGTGGGGTTAGAGAAAATGGAGTAGGGTAGGTAAGAGGGGTTAGAGAGAGTGGGGGTAGGGTGGGTTGGGATTTTTGGTAGAGTGGAGGTAGGGAGGATGGGTGGGGGAGAGAATGGATGTAGGGTGGGTTGGGGGAGAGAGTGGAGGTAGGGTGGGGGTTGAGAGTGGAGGTAGGGTGGGGGTTGAGAGTGGAGGTAGGGTGGGTGTGTGGGGGTAGAGAGAGTGGAGGTAGGGTGGGTGTGTGGGGGTAGAGAGAGTGGAGGTTCTAGAGAGAGTGAAGGTAGGGTGGGTGGGTGTTCCGGGTGGGTGGGTAGAGAGAGTAGAGGTATTAGAGAGAGTGGAGGTTGGGTGGGTGGGTGCAAGAGATTGGAGGTAGGGTGGGTGGGTGGCAGTAGAGAGTGGAGGTAGGGTGGGTGGGGGTAGAGAGTGATGATAGGGTGGTTGGGTGATGGTAAAAATAGAGAGAGTTGGTAGAGGTAGAGAGAGTGGGGCTGAGGGTTAGAGGGAGTGGATGTTATTTGTAGAAAGCCAAACTCAGGAGGACAAAAAACAGATCTGCCATCAAATGAAGCCCAGAAATTGCCCCATTTGCGGACATAAATAGCCCAAAATATCCCAATATGAAATCACTGCACAGCTGGGAAACTGAAAGCCGGCACCCAACTTGCCTCTTTCAAAGTTGCTGATTGGAGCAAATATTGTTAGGGAACTTCTCATTGGGTAGTACGGCGGAGGAGTTTGGAAAAAGAGATGTTAATGATTTAGCAGTTTCATGTCATTGCAATGCTTATTGCTATACCAACCAGATATTTTCAGTTCAGAACCCCCATTCCCTCTCTCTCTCTTCTGTATTAATGGTTTCAGCAATTTTGTGGTGCAAGCCCTACAAACATTCAGCAAAACCAAAAATGTTAAAACAGTAGCATGCATTTCAATTAAGCAACTTGTTTTTAAATGTAATAATTTAATGGCATGCCACAGTTAGCAGAGGAAAAAAACAGCAATGATCACATTGGGGAGATCACCTTGTGTTCAGTGTAACTTTGTGGATGGTATTGAGTGGATTATGTGACATGGTGGTCATGGCCAAAGCCTTACGCATGGTCAGTGCAGTTTTCAACTACTGCCCCAGCATGGCTATAGTTGCAAAGTGCAGTTCTTCCGGCCTTAGGCCTATCAGGAATGGAGGAAAAAAGAAATAAATGTCTCTGAGGCTCTTGAATCAAGGCCAGAGGTGCATCGTGTATCAGCTGATATAACAAATGTTGGTGACAATTACTCTAAAACAAAATAATAATAATAATGTAATCAGTAGTACAGTGTATTATTATACATCTTAACCAAGTATTCTTTGACTATTTTTTTAAATCACTGTACTATCACTCTACAATGGCTTAGTATTAAAACACACTTCATGAATGAAATGTGTGCTACTGTTTACAGATTGGGCCAGTACAAAATATAATACAACATATAATTAAAACTCTCTTTAATTAAGAAATAAGAAAATGCATCTGAGTAGAGTAGAGTTGATGGTACTGTTAAGCAGTGGCTATGGAAAGCACTGTCCAACATGATTTTATGGGCACAGTCAGTGCACTGGAGAGCAAGTGGCTGCAGTCCCGGATTATCCATTAAACCCCTCTATAACTAGGACTTCAACAATGCCTCGTTAGGAGAGCTGTTAGTTGTTAGTATCTCCTAGGTAACAGTATGGTACGCGGTGCTTGCCGACGTAATCCTAGTTGCTTTTTGCTAAACATTGACTTGTTTGTTGAATAATCTGACAGTATTTAGGAATAGAAACACTTTGATCTGCAATTGTAGCAGAAGTGGAACTCTTGTTTGGTATCAGCGTGTAGCTAATTCAATATTCAGAAGTGCATATACACGCTGTGAATTTTTTCAAGCCGCAGTGTTATTTTAAACTGTGCACGCTAGCAGTTGTAACACGCAACCAAGTAAGATTGCGAGCACACTAGGGGAGACAACAGATCTGTTTACATAGAGCAGTGTGTACTTCAGAGGTTGCAAGCTCATTAGATCAGTGGAGTAAGAGCACCAGGCCGGCAGGAATTATCTGTACTCCGCGGGTGCAATTGTAAAACTACACGACCCATATTGCCCGGCTCAGCTTTAAAAGAAATGTCAGGTGCTTCAACGACAGCGCTTCTGAGCCAAGCTGGTCTTTGCTGTCTGCGGCGTAGGAGGCACTCCACGAATTCCCTCCTGCTTGAACAAGAGATTGTTCCTTTCTCTTCCAGAGCCAAGGTAAGCAGGCGCCCACTTAATATACATGAACATGCATCTCGACCGGCTGTACCAACAACAAATGGTGGCAGTACAAAGAGCAGTGCAAAATGCCATGGAAAGTAAAAGGTTGGTCGGGCAAGGCTCGGCGCACTCCCAAGCCCATGGGGGGTCTCAGAACCCCGTCCTAACCCTTAAATGACACTTGAATATGCACAGACTCAGTAAGAGGAGAAAGAGCTATTTTCAAACAGCTCTGGAAAACTCCAGCAAGTTAATAAATGTTAACAAAGAACTTAAAGTTTGTTTATTGAATACTAGATCACTGAACAAACACGCCGTGTGCATAAATGATTTAATCATCGAGGATGATTTAGACATTTTGTGTCTAACGGAGACCTGGCTTCAAGATCCCTATGGTCCAACTATAGAGAAGGCAGTACCAGAAGGTTACACCATTCACTATTAAAACAGGGAAACTGGGCCAGGTGGAGGTGTGGCGGCAATAGCCAGGGACTCATTACAGATGTTCCCCTACACTATAAACTGCCAAGGATGGGAGGTCTTGCACCTCAAACATACACCGACAAACAGCTGTATTAACATACTGGTGATTTATAGACCACCTTCACTAACATCGGACTTCAATGATGAACTTGTCCAGCAGCTTAATAGCATCAAAGGGCCTAACACATCTGTGCTAGTCCTAGGATGGAGAGGTAATCCTGAGGACAAGAAGGCAATTGAATTGGAAAAGGCATTAAACAACAGTGCATTTCCAGTACTCAATTCAGAACCTACAACTGATAAAGGGAATCAACTTGATTGGATAATCACTCATAATATCGAGGCACAAATAGGGAAAACCACACCCTGTATCTGGACTGACCATTTCAAGGTGTATTTGACCTTGATGGGAAAAAAATGACCAACCAAGAAATAAGAATGCACATGCAAGAATCTTGAATAGAAATGTGAAGAAAATCACCCCTGCACAGATAGACATCTGTCTTAAAACCGGTGGATCCAGTAGAAAGTCCGGTGGATGACTCATGTGACCACATTATTGCCAAATATAATACTCATATCCAAAAATGAGTAGATCAAGAGGCTCCCATCAGAAACAAGTTGGTCAGAGCAAATACATATCATCATAAATTGTTACATTCTGAACTAGAGAAGTTGAAAAGGGAAAAATGAAGGAAAGAGGTTATTTGGTAGAAAGCACCAACACAAATTAACAAGAATACCTGGAAAGAGATAGAAATACATTACAAAAACAGCATCGTTGTGGCAAAAAAAGAACTTTTTTAATGATCAGATCTCTCAGGCCCCCTATTCATCTAGTAAATTATTTCAAATTTTGAAATCTGTTGAGAAACCCAAGGCACAATCTCCAGTTATCTCCCCATAACAGGAAGACTGTGATAAAGTGCAAGAATAGTTTGCCAATAAAATAACCATTCAAATTGTGCAAACATTATCACAGACTCAAAATCAAGCATCCCATTTTGACAAAGTTTACAGACACTCAGGATTAATTCGATTTTCAGCCAATAAGTTTGGAAGAATTGCTAAAAATACTGACACTCATGAAACCGACCTCCTGTGCAGAGAATATTCTCCCTCCTAAAATCATCTTGGAAAATAAAGAGATTTTTGCAACATTACTTACGAGGTTGGTGAATACCTCTTTTAAAGGTGGATTAATACCTGAGAAGATTAAGACAGTTACGATCACTCCACTGATAAGAAAACTAGGACAGGATCCTAATGACCCTAATAACCTGTGGCTGATTACAAATTGCAACTTTCTCCTTAAGATCATGGACAAGATTGCAACAGACAAGCTCTAAAAATGTGTCGAAGAGAATGAAATTCTGCATAAGCAACTATCTGCATTCAGAGCGGCACATAGTACAGAAACGGCTATGATAGACCTGCAGACCCACATGTTGAACACCATGAATGGAGGCAAAACAGGCTTACTGGTTTTGCTTGACCTAAGTGCTGCTTTTGACTTGTTAGATCACAAGCAGCTACAGTGGGTTTTAGAAAAGATGGCAAATTGTTCTCCAGAAGCTCCCAAATGGCTGGTCTCCTTCATTTCAGGCAAAAAATCCACTGGGGAGATACATTCTCCTCAGAAGAACCTATTGATTGTGGGGTGCCACAGGGCACCAATCTTTCCCCGCTATTGTTCAACCTATACCTGAGGTGTCTCTGTATTGTGCTCGAGAGCATAGGAGTATATTTTACCAACTATGCAGATGGCACTCAGGTGGTGGTTGAACTAAGCGGGTGTTACACCCAGGACTGCGGGTGGGGGCAATATATATATTCATCAGGCGTGGATGTTGAAGAGCAGTATGTGCCTGAACGGGAAGAAAACAGAGTTGGTGGTATTTGGCTGCACTGAAGCCAGAAATGAACTCAGCCATCAATTCAAGTTTTTTACCATCAAAGACGTGGTTATTCCGGTCACAGAGGAAGTGAAAATGCTAGGTATGACACTGGAGGTTCCATATAATAATGTCACCATAAAAATATTGCCATACAAAAATATCACCGAAAAATTGTCGTTTTTTGTGGAGACATTATTGCATAGAACATGCGGGGGACACCCCCACAACCCCCAATTTTTATTTTTTTTGGGGTTTTTTTACATTTTTTTTTTTGCCCCTGTCGCCACATACATGTTCACCCAAATAATATCGCCACTGCATTTTCCCAGCGATATTATTTACGGCGACCATATATGTGGCGATATTATAACCTGATACCACACTGGAAGCCTCTCTGGGGGCAGAGGAACAGGTCATGTATCTGCAAAACAAAATTCAATATTATACACACCTACTACGGTCTATTCGACCTTATCTAAGTGAACAGAGCTCAGTAACAATAGCAAGAGCTATTATTTTATGCCGGCTGGATTACGGGAACGCACTGATGCTAGGCGCCAGTAAGGGCTGCCTGCCCAAGTGCCAAAATATTCTAAACAATGCGGTTAGAATAATAAAAAAGAGGCCACAGAGAGATCACATTACAAGGGACAGAAATTATCTCCACTTGCTCACAGTGGAAGAAAGAATCATTTTTAAAAGTATGACATTGGCACATAAGTGCTTATTTGGACAGGCTCCAAGATACCTCAAAGAATGGATCACCTTATATACTCCCACGAGATCCTTAAGAGCAGAGGCTATGAATCAGATAAAATGCACACCTTTATAACGCTCACATGGTATGAGGAGAGCGTTCCGAGACAGAGCAGCCCACATTTGGAAAAAACTCCCAAATGAGCTAAGACGGGAAAGGAACCATAACAGCTTTAAAAAAAAGCTGAAAACACACCTGTTTAAGTGAATAGAAGATATCACCAGTGTTCATATTCTAGCAGCCCAAGTCTAGTCCAGTAGTCATTTTGTTTGTTCCTGTCTAGTCCTTGTTTTTAAGTTGCGCCCTAATGCCTGCAGGCTTTGGCACGGGACAAACCAATAAATAAATAAAAATAAAATAAAGGCAAAATAGGCACCAGCCTATGTGCCCCACACCTTTTAGGGACCCGTGCCCGCCAGTGCTTACATGGATTTTATATTTAATTTGGATTTAAATTGGATTTTGTATTTAATTTTCAGTCTGTGCCGTGTTAGCATATATTATTTTGAAAATCATTGGTCCCTGTCGCCCCACATTCGCGTTTGGGCCCTCCCTGCCGAGTCCGACTTGGAGCATTTACAGGTTTTTTTATTTTCACTTTCTACTTGAGTGCCCGTGCGTTCTAGCCATGGTTGCTGTGCACGCGCATGCAGGCAGGAGGACCACCACCAACATGTCAAGTCATCAGAGGCCCAGAGAGGATCAGCAAAAGTGAGGCGTGAAAGGGAGGGCTGGCTGGGTGAAAAGGCTGCAGAGGATGCAACGCAACATAGACGGTGTATTACTAGAAGGTAAAACAATAATTGTCGGGCATCTGCTTAGTGGTTGAGGACCAAGAGGGAAATAAAGCTATTGTGCCCTCCTGCTAAAACCTGCAGGTGTCCACAGTCTTTGTAGTCTTGATGTCTCCCATGGGTTGCAAAATTCAGTGCTGTGGTATTGGTGCCCACATGGGGAACACATCCATGGCCCCCACACCGCAGGGTGCAAGCATCAGTGATGGGGTCCAAGTGTACCCTTAAATGGTGATGGGATCACCAGTCTCATTCTGGGGGCTCCCAAACATGGAGCACTGATTACCGTTGATGCTCTGAATGCCACTGTGAACTGGCAATGGGCCCTGTGGCTCTCGCAGGGTGCTGGCGTCGCTGATCTCAGGTTCTGAAGTGCGCTGCCGGCAGCACTGGCATGTGCTGGGGCCCTGCCCCCCCCACCAAGCGGTTCTCGGGGCAGGCACTCTGTAGTGCCCTGCAGGTGTACTGGCCTGTAGTGGTATCCTGGGTCCCCTGCATGGAGCATGGGTCCTTGACTGGCTTCCGAGACCCCTCGCTAGCTGCACGTGTCAGTCCTGGGTACCCAAATTAGTTGCATTGAGGGGCCCCGTAATTTCCACTGTCGAGGGGCCTCCACAGGGTTTAATCCAGCACTGAGTGGCACGGGTTACGAGAAAAATAAAATCATGAGATTGTCAGAGTTTCTTTTTAAGGGCCAGTACAAAGGGACATATATCTCTTTAAATGACCCACTTTAAAATGGCATCATGCAATTCATATTGTTCTTTGTAGGGATGGTATGCTCTAGTATGTTTGTTTTGGGTTTAACAATATTGAGAGTGCTGAGGGTGCTGATATTGCATTTGGCATTCAATTGATGTGGTCTAGGACGATACGTCTTGCAACGCATTAGGTGGAAACAGGAAAGACCAGGCTGCTGGAGTACTTGTGTGATGGCAGTAGCAGCATCTAGCCACACTTGAGCCCCTGCACAATATTTGTATATGCAGACTCACCTGACTGTTAAAATACTGTTTTCAGCTGATTGCTTCAGCAAAATACACAATTCAGTAAAATATCATTGGTTGACCAGAGGTGAGGGGTTGGAGGAGAGGGGGCAGGAATAGACTGAGGAGATAGATGCAGATATTGACTAATGATACTGCCTATCCACAGTATGAGTCCCATACCAGCATTGGTCAACTCGTATGAATAAAATGAGGACATGCTTTAAATATTTTCATTCTAACAAATGATTACATTTTGGGATTCCACTGGTTCTTTTAGGCCAAGCTCTCTGCCCAAATATGTATGCCAGTTTTTAAATGCCTCCTGCCAGTGTGACAAAATGACTTCTGCTCTGCCTGAGTGTAGGGGTGATTAGTGACTAAACCACCTACTCAGCCCTCATACTTCTACAAGCCAACAATGTACCCAATCATAAAGGTAAAACAGGTGCAGGTAAGAGATATACCTCCTTCATTCTTTTGTGCTAACGCAGGCTGAGGGAAGGCTATACTCTCAAGAGGCATGTGAATGTGATCCAGTAGCAACCCAACCAGCGTAGTATAACAGTCCAAAATAAAGCTAATGTCCAATCAAGGTTCTGTAAATATATCTATACTATAATTAAACACACCATCTGAGAGAAAACAAAGTAGAAAATACTGCACAAAACCCAACTCTGTGGAAAGAATAGAGAATATGCAAGAATAGAAGTTGCAACACTCTGGTTAATAAAGCAGAGAGAAATGCAATCATTAGCCACAATGGTAGCAAACAGGATATGCACTTGAGTGAAAAGGGATTACTGGTGATCTAACCAGTCTCTAGGGCCTAACGATGGACTAAGGGGGCAGTTAACAGTCAATAATACAGTTCTGCAGTTTTTGACTGACAACCGCAAACCCGGCTTCTGGATGCTGTTTGTGCTGTTTGAAGCAGCTTGAGTGCAGCAGTCACTTTGTTCTAGATGGGGAGCAGTGTGGAGTAGAGGTCTGATGGGAGCTTGTTGCGGTTCAAAGCGATGCTTGAAGAAGGGCAGATCGTGAGGGCCACCAGGATCGGTTCGACAGTCGGTTAGACTGTGAAGATGCTGGTGATTGGATGTGCTGTTCTATGCAATCATTTTGATAAGGCACTTGAGGAAGTGTGGATCGTGAGGGCCACCAGGGTCGGTTCGATGGAGAAGATGCTGTTGACAGGATGTGGAGTTCGAGTTGGGCAGGTCATTGCAGCGTCTTATGATCTTGGTTTGACGATCCACCAGGGTCAGCTCGAATGGTGATGATGATCCGCAACAGAGATGCTGGCGGGTTGAACTGCTGTTAGAAGGTGGCAGATGCAACATGAATCTTTAAGTTGGAGGTGAGACAATGACATGCTCACCTAGCATGGTGTGTCAGCAAACAAGTTTAAATATGCAGTTCAGCAGTTCAAAAAGCGGGAGAGTGCCAAAGGCAGCGCCAGGGGACCCTGATGATCGATACTGTCGAACAGGCTCCAATCAAGGCTTGCAGCAGTTTGACATCAGGAAATGCAGGAATTCTGCCTTTTGGGGCTCTCAGATGCTATGATTCCCTCTCAGTGTACTCAGGGACAAGTTTCCCTTTTCAAGGTCACCCAATGCAATGTAGGCTGGTGCACAATTCCAGGACTCCTTGACCACAATGAGGACCTCAGCAGCAGTGTGACTGGCATAGATGCAGTTCTTGGTCCAGAAGCAGGTCTCTCCCAATGTGCCCTGGGCATGGGTAGGGAACATAGCTCACCTTTCTTGGACACTCAGGCCTCACCTCGCTGGAGGAAATGCTTTGGAAAGTCAACTCTCTCAAAATAGGTCCAACAAACATCTTCCTTAGGTGTTTGTTCCAAAGTGTATCAAAAAAGGAGTTATATACCCCTTCTTTTCAAGGGAAACGTCTACAGGTGATTGGACAAAAACAAGCCTGCCTTGAAGGTTCAATCCCTGCTCTTCGAACAAGTGAACTTTGACTTCTGACATCTCACAGGATAGAGAAATAGAGGCAGAGAGAGACAATATGGGGGAACCGTCCTCCATTTATAAGGAGCTACATCTGTCTTCACTAACTTTTTGGTAAGTAGCACCCTGGTTTGAGAATGGGTGTGCCCTTTGATTCCTGTTCCCAGTTTATCGTCCTGTGAAGTGGCTGTCTCTATGGGGAATGTGTTACCTGGCCTCACAATGCATTAGTAAGAGGAAGTGGAGGGCATCGGTGCACCCCCCGACAAAATGACCTGCTGCCTGCTCCAAAGGCAGCCAAGACTGTCTGTCCTCTCTAAAAAGAGAGCCTACATGCAAGCGTGCATCTCTGCGGTATCTAACAACTCTGCCGAACTTTTCAAAATCTGCAAGGAGCTGGCCAATCCTGCTGCAGTCTCTACTCTCCTGTTCCCTCCCAGGCCCTCTGCATGGCCTTGGCCTCTCATTTCACTACTAAAACTCAGGACATCCTGTCAACCCTCTCTTCCTCTACCTTCTCTTCCTCCTCCTCTACCACTCCTGCCCCATCTGAGGCTGTCTCTCCTCCTTTCCCCTGTTCACCCCTGATGATGTTTCTAAACAATTTCCGATCTATGAAAATCTTGTCAAAGCAGGTTCTCCCATGCTCATCCAGAACCATCAAGAACCAGATTGATAGCCTTGGCCGATTTCTGCAATCACTCCTTTGCCACTGGAACTTTCCCCTCCACCTTAAGCACTCTCTTATGCACCCCCTTCTAAAGAAGCCCTTGGGCGATCCTTCCTCTCTAGTTAACTAACGCCCGATCTCCATCACCCCTTTCCTCAGCCATCTCTTGGAAAAAGCCATCTCCCAGCTTAATCTACATACTGAATCTGTTGGTTGCCTTCATGACCACCAGTCTGGCTTCAGAGCTGCCAGAAGCACGGAAACTGCTCTCCTGTAAACCTGTGAAGACTTGCTTGCCAATCTAATCTCCCTTCTGTCCTCATTCTCCTCGATCAGTCCTCTGCTTTTGACACGGTCAACCATGCAATCCGCTCAATCACCTCCACAACACCCTTGGTATTGCTGATCAGGCCCTGGCCTGGTTGACCTCTTTTCTCACTGACCGACCCTCTCAGGTTCAACTGGGTTATTTCCTCTCTTCCATCTCTCTCTCTACTTGTGGTGTTCCCCAGGGGTCTAACCTATCTCCCTGGATCGTCAACCACAACCTGGCCCCTCTTGCCCACTTCATTGCTACTTCCTGCTCCAATTTTCAATGTTATGTGGATGACACTCAGCTCTCTTTCAGGCTCCCCTCAGCCACCTCATCTTCTTCTCTCATACCAGACTTTCTGGCCGCAATTCAGGAATGGTGTGCCACAAATGATCTCTGCCTTAATGCCAGTAATACTGAGATTCTCCTCATTGGGACAACTGCTCCCTCCTTTACTCTCTCTCTCTCTCTGGCTGCCCAATCTGGGCCCTCTTCCTGCTCCTTCCTGTGCGGCTAAGAACCTTGGTGTCATCTTCGACTCCACCCTCTCCTTCTCTCCTCACATCTCTGACGTCTCTTAGAAGTCAAACTATCAGCTACAACTCCTCAGAGGTATTATTCCTTTTCTCAATTTCTCCCAGAAGCTCACTGTCTCCAGAGCTCTGGTCCTCTCTAGGCTGGACTATTGCAACAGCCTCTTTCTAAATCTTCCCACCTCTACTCTTCGACCTTTTCAACTTATCTAGAACAGGACTGTGAGACTTGTCCTTGGCCTCAAGCTCAGGGATCGTATCTCTCCAGCTATGAAATCTCTTCACTGGCTCCCCATGGCTGCAAGGATCAACTTCAAGACCCTCTGCATCATCCATAAGGCTTGTTTGAGGCCTGGGACTGCTCTACCTCCAACTTTCTCTTCCAGAACATCTTCCTTCTTGAGCTCGCCCATCCTCCACCTCCAACTCTCTGAGGGTCAGACGCTTCTCCAAGCAGAGAGTTGGGGCAGATCTATCTGGTCGGCTCGGGCCTACCTCTGGAACAGCCCCCCTGCTTCTCTCAAACTTGAGCAGAACCACCTCCGGTTCCGGAAGCAACTCAAGACCTTCCTTTTCGCTTCCGCTTTATCTCTTCCTCTCCCCTGCTGATACACATGACTGCTCCGAGCACTGGTCATCTCATCACCCTCTGCACTCCGGCTCAGGTTCCTGCATGACCAGTTGCTGTTGCACTGCCTTTGGGCTCCCCAGCAGTTAAAAAGCAAATTGAATTACAGAGTGACTCTGAGCAGACGAGGCTGGATGAGCAGGGACGTCATTTCACCAAAATGCCAGGGGTAGCGGAAGTGACATCGCATGACCCTTGACCTCTGATGACATCACAAGAAGTGGTGTTATTTGACGCCGCCCCAAGTGGCATCACGGGAAGTGAGGTCACACAACCTTCGCCGGTTGACAAAACAGGAAGTGCCATCACATAGCACTGTTCCTCCGTACACTAAGAACAATATGGTTATATCACTGTAATATGATATACATTTCATACAAGAACGGATCACCATATGCAGCGTTAACATCAGTGTATAGGCCCATATTACAAAATTACTGTGAACGTAAGCATTTACACTTACCTTGGCCTGCAGTTACAGCCATCTCGAGGTTCCGGACAATGCAATAGGTGGTGTGCTCCAGCCGTCCTGCTACCAGTCCTGTGCCACAGGATGCAGAAACCTGGCATAAAAGAAAATTGAAACGCATGGTCATGGTGCACAATTACAATGCAATATTCGCTTCTGCTGTTGCAATAGGTCTTACATTTGTATTTATTTCAGAAATTTCACATAGCACCAACCATGTTATTGTGCAACAACGCCAGACAACTATATTACATATATATACCCCACTATTTCGAGTTGGTACCCATAGACATTGGTTAAATAATTAATTACACTTGATAGTGTAGCAGCCTCAGGTGCGTTGGGAATAGGACTTTTGTGGATTGCGAAAAGGTGTAGTGTGTGCACATCTGGATCCTATCTGAGTAGTGGAGATGTAGGGGATCATTGTAAACTGTTAATGCACTGTACATGCATGCATGCAGTTACAGTCTGGGCAAGATTCAGCTTGCTTCTCCATTTTGTGTTGGGGAAGGTTGGTCCTTCCTGTGGTCAAAATCATCAGTCAAATGCTCTTCAGAACAGTTTAAAGGTTTCCCGAGGAGCAGCAGTCCACCAGGCTGAGATAAGAGTGTGCCAGGATTTAAGGCCCTGTATTCTCAGCAATATGCCACTGTGCCTCTCCTAAGACAAACACGTTGCCACCCTGAGCAATAATTTCCCCCCCCCAACAAACATTAATACAGAGGTAGGTAAAGCCCACCTTCTGATCACCCTGATTGATTGGGAGATCTATGACATCCTCTACCTCTGGCCTGTCCTATAACAGTGTCCTTCACCTTTAAGAATGGAGAGGTGGGCCGCATCCGATTCTGAAGGCAGGATTCATTAGCTGAACCGCGGATTTGACAAATAAATTATAATGTAGGCACCGGGTAGCGATACAAAAGGGTTCACCTTCACGTGACACAGGCCCGGCGCTACAACACCCTCCATTTTAGTATTGCACGTCTTCTTGGGCCATTTCTTCATTGATGCAGCGCTAATTGGCTTTGGTCTTAGTTATACCGTACCTAGAAGGAGCACATTCCTAATTATAGGGAGGTTGGGGGAGGAGAGTGTTTAAAATTTCTCTTTTGGGACAGGATACAAATTAAGTTTATGGGCTCAGCCTGTATGCATTGAAAGGGGATTCCCACCTCACACTGCATCGCAAATGAATAATAGCAAAACAATAACAGTGGCCACTTATGCATCACGCACCTCAAATTGGCATTTAAATAAAGATTGGAAGGATGGGTGGCTATAAGGGGACTGACAGACTTTGAAATGCCCACCAGCAGGTGACTGTCACGTATCTGCAGTGAAGGTTCAACTCGCTGAGCTATCATTGGCCTTCAATAGGGGTCCTCGGAGTACAGCAGAAGAGAGTACTAGTGAGCACATGCAATAGATGTATGACCACGTGCTACGGCTAGTTAAACCTCCTGATGTGAGAGATAAGGGATCCAAGGGTAAGGTCTTTGCCCGCGATGACACAATGTGTCAGCGTTAAGACCAACATGATAATCAGAACTCTTTCCGACCTCCAGTGCATCTGCTTGCTGTCCTGGCTACTGAAACACTTCACATTCACGCTTACAGTGGCTTTTCTGCGCCTTAGTAAACATGCACCGCACCATTTCCCGAGTTCTGCTACACTTATTTTGCTAAAAATTAGCAGAATGCATGCGTGTCACACAAAAGCGCCCAGCTCATAAACACTCCATTAGCTGGCATAGTCTTGTTCAGATTAAAGTGTTTGGAAGCTTAGAGGGGCACATAGCAGTCTACTCCATAGAACAGCACGGCACAATGTTTAAATGTGAGGCCGTACCGTATACATAATAAAATGGTCTCTGTTTTCATATAGAGCCTGTGACCACAGTGTATGCCATTTGTAAATAGGAGGTGTTGCTGCTTTTAAAATGTATTTCATTCTGTACACAGCAGAAGCAGTCATCCAAAAACAATAAAGTAGTACGATACACAGTGCAGAAGACGTACATACCATCGCAAATACAACATCAAGGGTAGGAGGAATTTGCATATGCTTCAACAGTGTAGAGAACCCCCTAGCGTAACCTGCTTGGTTCTAACACGGGAGTTCTGACAAAGCTATAACCATCTTACCGCTCGAAGCCGGTTTCGCAGCAGCTCTCTCAAGAACTGATTTAGACCTGCGGCCCAACTCCCCTTCCTCTGAGGTCCTATTAACACTGCTCACTGGTCTCTTGGCAACATTAAACCCCCTCTCCCTGCACCGGGGCCGCGAACACAGCGGCGCCGAACTCGCCGGGCTGGTCCCTGTACGTAGACACCAGACACAGCCTGAGGACGGTGGCCTCAGCAGCACAGACCAGCCCTCAAGCTCTGCTGCCAGCTGCAGTCGCCAAAAGCCCAGCAATGCTCTGTGTCCCGGTGCGGGTGCCCTGAATATGCAGGAAACATAGCAAGGTCGGACAAAGTTCATGGTCGCCAGGCAACCATGAACTCGAGTCTCCAATGCTTCAGCCAAACCTAGTGGAGCCGCGCCCACCACCAGTCAGGCATCATGGAGCTTGCCATGCAAGTTGCCATGAGCGTGAATCAGCCTGCCAGTGCCTTGCTGCATAATAATCAGAGGTTGCACAAAGGTTACAGAGGTCGCAAGGGAATCACCAGAGGTTACTGTTGCGACCTCTGGAGACCCCCAAACAATGTACATGTGGCTGAGCCAAGAAGCCAAGTTCTTATCAAACTGGAGTGAACTGGGATTGGATACAAATTGTGCAAATGAACAAAACTCCTGTTCAGAAGGCATGAATATAACAAGGAAGACGTCAGAGGTCTATTAAAAAATAATATTAAATGCACCATAAGGCTTGATTTTATGGTCTCTAGTCACATGGGAGCATGAAATTGGACGAACGAGATGGTCACACCTACACACGAGTGCAGAGCGTGCCCTCACTCCCTAAATTTCTCAGAGCTAAGAGCAAACTCAAGGCTGAGCTTCAAAGCTTAATTGACAGTAGACCACTGAGGTAATGATGGATTGATATGCTAATTGGTGGGAAGCAATGGTTAAGGTGAGCTCAACAGCACCTGGATGGCCAGCCTGCATGCTGCTAGACGTAGTTGGAAAAGTACTGACGGAGGTTAGAGTGCCAAACAACTGTGGAGGACCATGTAATAAGGGGTCCTATAGTTGTGTAAACCAATGGGACGTCATGTATTTAGTGACGTTCACAGTGGTCATTTTTAGGGGAGGGCTTAGTTGCCCCACCTGATGTTAAGTAACCAATCACATATTCACATTTGTTTAGATCAGTGTGGATCGTATACTTAGATGTTCACTCAGAGCCAATCACCCATACTCATAGGTGTTTGTAGTTTGCCACGTAGGATGACGTTAGTAACACGTAGGTAAACGTCATTGATGACAAGTTTTTCTCTGTCTTTACTAAGAATGTTTGAGTAAGAGGATTGAGCGAATTTGGTGATGTTCGTTATGCTCCCTGTTTTAGATAATTGATATTGAAACAGTCTTCCTTTTGCAACTACCTGAGTCATTTTGATTATTGATGCATGAATAAAAATCTGCACCCCCATCCATCTCCAGGGTAATTGCTACTCATCTTAAAGGGCTGGGCTATCCAGTTCATGATCATCTTTGCTAATAACAATGTTGTCAATATAAGGATCTCATCACAAATAACAGTCACATAAAAAAAGACATAAGATTCCACTGATCAAGTGTCAATTAGGTCTTTCAGCATAAGGTACATTGGTCAGCAGGATTAAACTGCAATAAGCATTAGGGATGCCCTAGCTGGCTCTTGGAGCTCATCAGGGCTCTGCATGAGAATAACACTGCACGGATTAAACTGAATGACCAGGGGACCTTGTCAGACACAATGCATATTCATAAAGGGGTGAGACAAGGGTGTGTGCTGACCCTGCTACTTTTTAACTTCTACGTGGCGGATTTATTGGCCGGATTGCTGGCGAGAGCAGGCTGCTCCCCGACGATTGGAAATACCAGAATTGGAGCCTGTGCATGTTTATATGCTGACGATCTGGTTATTTTGAATCGGATGGTGTCGGGTCTTAAGGCGATGTAGGAGGAATTGGCCATCTATGGAGATGAATTTAAGCTGTCAATTAACCTTGGTAAGACCAAAGGGATGTTGGTGTCCTCCAGGAAAATCTGTAGGGTGAAGCTGTGTACCTCGTACCTCTATGGGGACTATTGAATATGTGGATGGCTACAAGTATGTATTTGGGGCTGGAGATGCCTAGAATTCAAGGATAGGCTGGCATTATAGCCACCAAGGGTGTTAGGGTTAGGCAAATTACCGGGGTTTACAGAAAGTTTGTTAAAGACCATGCAGGCTTCACATTATTGGGGGCTCTAACGCTTTGTATGCAATGGTTATGCCATACAGTATTGTACTGGCTTGAGGCTCTAGCCAGGAAAGAATTTAAATGGTTAAATGGGGTGGATGCGAGATTTTGGAGATCAGTTTTATATCTACCCAGGTCAACCTCTGTAGAATACATCCGACTGGAACTAGGCCTTGTGTCCCTTATAGCCGAGTTATTAATACCAAGAGGTTGTTTGATGCTGAAATCTAGAACCTCTCCCTCCTGTCCTTAGCTGAGCATCTTGGGAGCTAGCTACAAGATAAAACTGGGAGGTAGAAATGGCCCTGTGCATGCTCAGTTAATTGATCTGCTATGTGAAGAGGTGGGATGGTTTCCCAATTATGACAGTTGTTCCATCTTTGAATCTTTAAAAGGTACCCTCAAGCGTAAAGTCCAGTAACATGTTTGGGTATGTAATTACGAACATCTTAGTACCCTGAAATCTTACTTGAGAGTTGTGCTGGTGACTCACTGATACTTGAAGCCTGAGTGTTACCTTGAGCTATGCCCTGACCCGGAGGTCCGAGATTTTTATTTGCGCTCCATGTGAACCAATTGTCCATTTGTGGTCCACAGAGGCCAGATATTGCAGGATCTGCCAAATTTTTTCCAACCTTGAGACGGCTAGACATGTCCTGACGGAATGTCCTAGACGTGACTCCCTGCATATGGTGGCACTGGGTCACCTGTTATATAACTTTAAAAGTGACGAGTTCGGGGTGATCTGCGTAAATACTACATCAATAACTGCATTGTTGGCACTTTATAGGGTCTGGAATTCCATAGTGCAACAGCTGGTTTATGCTGCTCAGAGTAAGGAGTAATGTTGTGGTGATTTCGGCTAGCGACCTGGTCTGGTAAATGCAAGCAGCAGGGCCTTCAAGTGGGAGGTGTGGCGACTTGAAAAATAACTTAGTTCTTTTTCCTGTTTTATTTTTGTTTTTCTATTTTAATGTGATGTTTTATAATTTTAAGTGAAACACATATTTTTCTTATTAGGTTTTGGAAAATGTTTTATCATTTGTGAAATTTGAGATGATATGTGTCATTTTTGTTAAGTATTTGCAAATGTTAATATTGTAAAGGTTAAGTTTTTGAACTATTATACAATTAAAATAAAATAAAAAATAAAAAATAAAAAATAAATAAGCATTTTATGAATGTTTTAGTCTGAGCACAAATCACGGGATGCTCATTTAATGACACTCATGTCACTGACATGTCTTTGCAGAGCACACTTTCTATGACCTAATAGCAAGTATCTTTCAGCTGTACCCAATATTGCTTTAGATCGTTTTGGCGGAGGGGAGGCTTCCCCTACCACAAGAAACATGAGCTTTATTGCATTTTGCTCCGAAGCGATTACCAGTCAGACAAAGCAATGTCTCTGACTTCTTCGCAAACCCTAGTCAGCTATTTATTAACTGAGATTCAAAGCAGTTTGTCAAATCATGCTCAGGGATTCAAAATGCTGGGCAAAATAAAAAAACAGGCCATGTGTTCTCTCATGTCAGCAGGGGAAGAGTCAGGGGAGCTGGGGAGTCGGCGGCCCTTTCTGTCTCTCCCCTGGTGCCCAGTGTGCCCCCATGCCACCCACAGTACTAGTGCTCAGTCAGGACAGACCCTGACTGAGCACCAAACCTGGTAATAAAAAAACAGCAAGTGGCGCACAGACGAGTGTAGCGCGCTACTCACAGGGTTACTGCCAGCGTTGCATGCCTGCATATGTCGAGTTTGCTGCCCAGTCATGCACAGTGTCCCTGACACCCTAAAGAAAAGAGGACCTAAGGTAAGTCTTTTGTGTATGTATGTATTACGTATATATTTTATGTATATATGTATATGTATGTTTGATGTTGTGACAAATTGACTTCTGCCCTGCAGGAGTACGAAGATCTTAAAATATATGTTAAAATTCCCACTCAGCCCTCACACTTCTAAAAGCCAAGAGCCAACACAATCATAAAGGTAAAACAGGCACAGTCAAGAGATATACCTCCTTTGCCTTTTGTGGTAATGTGGGCCGAGGGAAGGCTATACTCTCAAGAGGGGTGTGAATGTTGTTTAGTAGTAACCCAAACGGTGATGTATAAAATTCCAAAATAAAGGAATGTCCAATCATTATTCGATAAAAAAGAATATACTTTAATCAACCGAACCATGTCCAATAATAACTAACTAGAAAACACTGTAAAAACCTACCCCTGTAGAAAGAACACAGAATATGCAACGATACAATAGAAGCATCACTATGGGTAATGAGATGGGGAGAAAAGGCAATAAAAGACCACAATGTTCAAAGGATATGTTCTTGAGGTTGCAAGAGGGATTAAAATGTCCTATCCAGTCTCTAGGGCCCAATGATGTACCAGGGAGGCACATATTAGTCAGTAATACCTTTGCAAACGTCTTGGTGGTTTGATGACATCGACTCAGGCTTCTCAGCATCGATCGCGGGTTCTCTTCAGTTCGGCTGTCACAGTGGTCCAGCAGTAAACTGGTGTCGAGTCAGGGTCGAACAGAAGGTGGCTGCAGTCTCGAATCTTCTACTTGAGCTGTAGGAATTGGACAGTCACCCGATTTGGTTTGCCGTTCGAGGCCGTTCGAGTACCAGTCAAGCTGGTACTGGGATGTGCACGTGAGTCAATTCTATGCAGGGCTTGGAGGTCGCGGTTTGGGAGACACCAGGGTCAGGTCAATTGACTTACACGAGCAGTGATGAAGAAACTGGTACTTTGGAAGAGGACTCGAGCAATGTAAAGTATTGGTACTTTGTTGGTTCGAGCCGAGGCAATGGTGCAATTGAGAGCGGTTAGTCCGTTCTCGGGGTCCCAAATATAGGGGAGGCTGGCACACACCTTGAAAGTTCCTGCAAATTCGGGAGGTCACAGGTAACAGAACAGGGTATTTAGCAGGATGCAGTCTTGGTCCAGGAGCAGAAATCACCCCCACTGATCCCTTGGGATGGTTAGGGTACAGATCTCACCTCTGCCTTGGAACACCTGCCTTCACCTCACAACTGGAAGACTCTGGAAAGGACTGCTCTCCCACCAGGGACCAACAAAAAATCTTCTTTCAGGATTGGAGTCCAAAGGATTATTCAAACAAATAGTGAGACCCATTCTATTAAACATTCCACTTCCACATGTGGGTGAACTAAATATAGCCTGCTTTAGGGGTCCAATGCTTATAGAAATGAGTGAACCTTGCCCTTTGACATCATACCCAAAGTGCTTTGTGCTACAGGAAATGGGACAGGAAAGAGAAAGTGAGGAAGAGAGAACCAAGATGGCAGAATGTTCCCAAAACTGGATAGATCTCTCCCTGGCTGTGCTAACCCCATCCCCCTCCTTTCCAAAAAGGATCAAAGGCTTTTAGAAATGCAGCACCCTGGTGTGTGACCTATCCCTTTGTGAATTGGTGTGCCCTTCAATTCGTGTTCCCAGGCCCGCTTCTTGCAGACTGGCTGTCTCTGGGGAAAGGATGTTACCTGCCCTTACAAAGGAACGAAGAGAGCCAATCCCTGCAAGGCTACAGTCATGACAGCAGGCAAGGGAAGTCTTGTCTGGAATTAATACACATAACTCTTCCACAGCTGAATTGGGCCCACAGTGCTGACACATGTGTGATATCAAATTGAATGTATTTATCTATTTATCGTTTGCTTGTTCGATGCTTACACAGCAAGTTAAATACTGTTTCAAAGTGCCCACAGGGCGAAGGGAGGGAACAAGGGAGTGAAACATATTACAAAACACAATATTTAAGAGCAGTGGGAGGAAAAGGGAAAAAGGATGAACCTGCTATGCCCTGTGAGTATTCAGAACGTGCAAGTGCAGCAAGGAAGAGGGCAGAGGGGGTACGTGCTGGGGAGTCCGAGCTCATGGTTGAGCCACAGGTGGAGTGCTATGATTCTTGAGTGCTACACGGCCAGAGCCACGTTAGATGTAAGTGTGAACCACTGAGGAAGAGGGTGCGCCAATGCAAGTGCTGAGGGTGGACAGGAACTGGGCCGATTGGGTGTGGGAGGTCAGGGACCCCGAGGATGCGTAAAGGCTCCGGACACCAATTACAGCAATTGTGGGATTAGCAGAGGAGAGTGGAAGGGAAGGAGGAGGTAAAGAGGACATTCTTAAGGAGCTTCCGGAATTTACAAATGTCCTGGTCAATGCGCAGAGGGAGGGGCAGGCTGTTCCATTGGAGGGGGCCAGCTGAGAAAGCGAACAACCACTATCCTCTGTTTAGTGAAACGCTTTACACTGAAAGAGTTGGTGCCCGAGCAACATAGTGGTCTATAGGGAGAGTGTTTAGTAAGATAAAGTTGAAGATAGTGTGGTCTCCCGGGCCCAGGCAGCCTTGTTGATGATGCAGAGGGATTTGAATTTAATCTGTGCAGCAACAGGGAGCCACTAAAGACTTTTTAGGGCAGGAGAGATGTGGTCCCTGGGCTTAAGGTCAAGGATAAGTCTTGCTGCCCTATTCTGGATTAGCTGGAGGGGGTGCAGAGTTGACAAGGTCAATTCAGGAGGGGGCTATTGCAATAGTCAAGCCTAGGGAGAAACAGGGCTTGGGTAATATTGAGCCTCTGGGGGAAATTGAGAAAAGGGAGAATTCCTTTGAGAAGGAAGAGCTGAAAGTGGAACATCTCGGCAATGTCCTGAGTGTGAGGGAGGAAAGAGAGAGAGGTGTCGAAGATGACGCCAATGTTTCTGGATTCAGAAGAAGAAGCAGGGGGAGAGCCCAAGGAGGAAGGCCATAGTGAAGGGAAGAAGGCGGCAGCAGGGGTCCCGATTGGAATGATCTGATTTTTTCAGCCGTTTAGGCAGAGATCATTGGAGGTGCACCAGGACTGGATGGCAGATAGGCAGTCAGGGATGATGTTGGGTGCAAGAGGGTCAGCAGGAAGCTTGAAAAAGAGCTGGGTGTCATCTGCGTAACACTGGAAATTGGAGGAAAAGGAAGAGATGAAGTGTGAAAGCAGAGCAATGCAGATGTTAAAGAGCCAAGGGGGGGATAGAACCCTGGGGGACACCACATGTGGAGAAGGAAGTAGGAGAGGAGAAGGTGCCCAGGATGACTTGGTTAGAGCGGTCAGTAAGGAAGGATGTCAGCAAGTCCAGTGCCCATTCCGAAAAACCAAGGGTATTGTGGAGCCTTTGTATGAGGATGGAATGGTTGACTGTGTCAAATGCAGAGGAGAGATTGAGAAGAATGAGGACAGCTGGAGAGTTGGAGTCCAGAGATGTGAGCAGTTCTTTACTGGTGTTCAGAAGAGTAGTTTCCGTGCCTCTGAATGCTCGGAATCCAGATTGATGGTCGTGGGGACCATCAACAAGTTCGGTGTGTGAGTTGAGTTGGGACAATGCCATTTTCTCCAGCAGCTTCCCCAAGAAGGGGGTGATGGAAATAGGACGGTAGTTGGCAGGGCAGGTATGGTCTGCAGAAGGTTCTTTAAGGAGTGGGTGCACAAGGGAGTGCTTAAGGGAGGAGGGGAAAGATCCAGTATCAAAAGAGAGATTGCAGAAATCAATGAATACATGGGCAAGAGAGCCAATCTTATTCTTGATGGGCCTGGATGAGCAAGGGGAAACCTGTTTAGAAGAGACCTTCATGGAACAGACAACTCTATTAATATTTTCTGGCATGACAGGGGAGAAGGAGGAGAAGGAGGAAGGAGGAGGGTGCGGGGCCAAGGGAGGTAAGGCTGTGTGTGATGGGTTCCGAGGATATGTAGCAAGGTTGATCAGGATGTGCTGAGTTTTGGTGGCAAAGTGTGTGGACAGAGCGTTGCAGAGAGCCTGGGAAGGAGAATTGGAGGCAGAGACTGCGGAAGGGTTGGCTGGTTCCCTGCAGATCTTGAAAAGTTTGTCTGTGTTGTTGTGACGCATAGAGAATACTGGCTGAAGAAAAGAATGTATGGACCTTATAGAAAAAGATGACGAAGTAAAAAAATGAGTAAACTTTCATATACAACATAAGGATTGTATCTGTTAAGAACGCTACAGAAAATGCAAATTGTTCAATAACTGTACAGATGCAGTAACGTAAGTAGACTAAGTGATCATAGAAGCTGGCTATACGTAGCAAATAGACTGCAGGCAAAACCGCCATTATATAGAAGCTGGACATATGTGTTACAATTTAGTAAGTTCAAACCCATGGAGAGCAGGCAGGAGCTGTGTCGCAGCAAACAAGTGGCTGAGATTGTGGAAAGGCCTAGAAGAATTGCCTGGCCTGGTGTCAAGACTCAAGCAGCCAAGATCTGGTTATCTATCCTTGAAGAACAGTGCGCCTGAGACACTGAATCATCTATTGTTAAGGCGCAAAGAAAGAACACCATGAGTGGCAAGTTTATTCATTTAATACAATTAAATGCTAGAAAAAGATTTGTGGTCTCCTGCCACGGGAGCCAAGGATGGAAATAGAAGTTGGGCATGCAGTCCAGAACCAAGATAGCGCATACTCACACTCCCATATATTCTCAGGAACAAGGATAATTTGCAAGGCCAAGTTCAAATACAATCTGCATGGCAGAAGACATGGTTGATGAGACATGGTGGGCTAATTGGATGGAGAGTCACGGTCAAGTCCACCCCTTGACACCTGGTGTATGAGCTTACGTGCTGCTAGTGAGCTGAATGTTCCAGTAAGGCACAAAGGTGCCAACCAATTGTAGCAGGTCATGTAACAAAGGGCCTTATAGTTTGATAGCCAATGATGAACTGCCTGTCAAGTAACTGTTGAAGATGACTTGCACAAGGGGTGGGCATGAGTTGTCCACCTGACAGTAGATGTCCAACCACAACCTGACCCCTTATAGAAAGTATACTTAGATATTTCCCTTAAGCCAACCACAATCTCCGGTGGGTGTTTTGCTAATTTTTCACATAGTATGACATCATGTATGATGAGTTTTTGCTATAAAAGTACAATTTTTATGAAATGCTTCAATAGATAATGCTGTGCAACATCCGTTGATGTCCGTTGTAACTCCTGTTTTAGACAATTGATAATAAAACAATAAACGCACTTTGCCGACCTCCTGAGTGGTTTGATTATTTGGTGTAAGAGTTACTCTGCATCCCATCTACTGCACGGCATGCTACCTGTTTAAAGGGCCATAAGCTCAGGTTGCTTATGATCACCATAGATGTGGTACATGGGCCTACCATGAATGCAGCCCCTGCGCTGCCGGGACTTGGCTGTCACTGTAGCTGTCAAATGGTCAACTGTGACCTCTGAACCTGCTCTGTGCCACTGGTAGAGCATGTGCTGCAAATGAGAATTATGATGCAGCAAGACACATACACATTATGCTTTTGGAATGGAGTTTAAGAAAGGGGAATCTGACCAGCAGATTCCCCTTTCACAGATGAAATTTCCTGCATCATTTTATTATTTAATAGAAATCAATAAAGCCAGGGCTTTAACACCCTTGCCAGATGTCAATTGATCACAGATGTATGCACATGTTTGAATGTAATGCATTATATGCATGTATGTGTGCATGAATGACTAAATGAGAGAGTCTGTAGCTGTGCATGTATGTATGCATGTGTATGTTTGGATCAGAGTGTGACTGTATATGTGTGTGTTTGCATGCACATGTGTTTGTAACACCTCTGCAAGGGATGTACAGTGACCAACTATACAGTTAGGTCACTGTAAATACCTTGCAGAGACTGCTGGCATAGATACGTTGTTTGTCAGCAGTTTCATGAATGTTATTTACAGTGATGATTACTGGCACTGGCATGATATGTTGTGACCCACAACCTGTCTATGCCAGTAATGGTCACTTTAAATCACATACATGAACTGCTGCCACAACCTGGTCTGGCATAGATAGTGGGATTCTGGAAATGCCTTGGGGGGACAGAGCCTCCTTGTCCCTCTCCCACTACTTCCCTGTATGTATTTTTTGGTATGTTGTCTGCCATCCGTTTTGGTTTGGACCTCTGGCAGTACAGATCTTCATGTTTAATGTTGGTGAACAAGGACCCATGGGATACCCCTATGGCACCCATGGGTAGGAGTACACCTTTGTACCCCTAGTACACCTAGTGTGTGTCTTTTGGTTACCTGTGTGATGCCCCACAGAACAGGGTATGGGCTGGTGGCAGCTTCATGCTGATTTTGCTGTGGCTCTGGGCCTCCTCCACTTTGGGACCCCAAGGCTCTGCCATAGGAATCAATGTATTCCTGGACAAAGCAAAGATGGACACTGAAAACCTCATGGCTTCCTGCCTTTCCCTTCCTCTTCCTCAAAATCCTGAGAATCCCTGGCTCTGTCTCCCTTCCCTTAATCGGATTTTGGGTGGAAGGACCATATATGGCTCTGGGGCTGCCCCTGCTAGACTGGTAGGAGCCTTCCTAGAGACTGCTTGTTTTGGGTGCACCCTAGGGGAGGGACCTGTCTGAATGGAGAAAGGTGTCAAACCACATTCCATGTTGTGGGTGTCGGGTTTTAGTTTTGTGTCACAATATCTGTGGTCCTACCTGAGCCTGCCCAGTTTGAAACTGGAGTCCATGCAGTGTGTGCTTTGAAAGGCTGGAAGTTGCCCCCAATGCACATCCACTGTTTTGAGTGTCTGGTTTTGTTTGTCTGACCTGAATGCCTGTGAGCCTGATTGGGTGCTGCTTTATGAATGCATTAGTGTATAATTGGCTGACTGAGCCTAGCTCAGCCTGAGTGAATGGGGAGATTTGTGTATAAAAGATGGCCCCTCACCTCTGTGTCAGAAGCTTGGAGTATTTCTGGAGGCGTATCCTGAATCCGGCTGGAGGAAGAAGTTCTTCTGTGGCAACTCTTCACAAGCTCCAAAGGCTGCTGTGCTGATTCAAGGACTGATCAAGAAAGGATCTGTACAGTGGACCTCTTCCTGTAGCTTCGAGGGGACATTGTGCAACTGCTGTCCTTGATCCGAAGTGTCCTGGAAGCCAGTCCTGCCGAGATAACTTTTTGTATTCAGAAGAATAGTAACCAGACACCTTGAGCCCATGAAGTCCACCAGCACCATCCTGTGTGCGCATGCTCTCTGTGACCCAGAAGAAAGACAAACTGCTGTGTATCTCCCTGAAGAAAGGGTGCACTGGCATAGTGCTGCTCAATACCCAGAGCTTGCCAAGTTCCAAACAACTAAAGAAATCTTCAAGTGGCACTGCAGACCCAACATCTGTCCACTTTTCCACGGCTGAGGAAGTTCAGTGTTGCTGCCGGCAAAGAAAGTGCCAACCGGTGGGTTTCCCGCTATTCTGAACCGAAGAACAAGTCTTGAGGGTCCAGACATGGTGATGACCACAGAGAAGTCCAGTGTTCAGGTCCAAGTCACCAGAAGCCATCCTGTCATCCGTGATGTGGCTGCAGCACTGAAGAACCCAATGCCTACTTCTGTCACTGCACCCGTCGCCACCGAAAGTCATCAATGAAAACAAAAGGATTCATCCTCACCTCCCAAGCCTTGTCGAGATCTACAGTGAGTTTCAGCTTTGTGGGACATTTACAGCCAGCGTACCAACTTGGCCATGAATACCACAGCAACAGACCTTCACTGCTGTCTTTCCGACACTGCTTTGTTCCCTTCTCCTGTTCAACAGCAATGACCCAGTGACTTCTTTCAGAGGGGCTCCATCCTCATGGGTCATTGTCGAGTAAAGATGAGAGACTCCACCACTTTGCCTTCCAAAGCACGCAGGGTACTGAGATGAGGAAGATGGGCTTCCTCCCTCAGGGTCCAGCCAGGGGTCTCATATACGTCTTGGGCCCTGGTCTCCTGGTGCTTCCCAGGTACTTTGGGATGGTAAGACCTGTAAAGAGAAAAGTAGACAATTACTGAACATTTAAGGACTGGGCTTTAATATAAAAGCAAATTAAAGATTATCTTTTATTGCAGGTTGCCCAGGTGGGGTGATCCCCAACCAGAATTGCATTTTTACCCAGAGAAGTATTCTGCTTGTGTTCTTAAGTAATTGCCCACATTTCTAGAACTTTGGTTTTAAGGTTAAACAGTGTTTATTAACTTGTATGCATTTTATTACAACAACCATTTGGTGCATTATTGCTGAACCTAGGAATTGCTGTAGTACCACGTAGAACTGTACATATTGGGCCTCATCACGAGTTGGGAGGTAAGTGAGCACCAATTCCGCCGAGTGGAAATAGCATTAGAGAGGGACCCTTGGCGCAAATAGCGCTGCAGCCTGGCAGTAACGCTAATTGTACCTGGCAGAAACAGCACCAGAAAGCAGGCTACCGCCCAAAAACCCAGTGCCAATAGCGCTACCGCTGCCGGTGCTATTAGAGCACACTATTAGTGCACGCTATTACCGCTGGCAGAACCCATCAAAAATCAGAGCCCCTGGGAGCCATCCACACTTCCAGAGCATCTGAAATGTCATCGGAGAGGGCAAGGGGCAAGGCAGCCCAAGATCGACTTTGCTAGCCCAAATTCACAGAGGCAGAGCTCAATGTCTTGGTGGATGAGGTTATGGCCCACCACGCAGAGCCCTATGGTGCCAGACAGAAGAAGCCATCAACCCAGTGCCGCACCCAAATCTGGCAGGCAGTGAGCCAGAGCATGTCGGCAGTCAGCCGCGTCCCCCATTCCCCGGAAGACTGCTGCAAAAGGTGGAATGACCTGTGGTTCCGGGTACTCCTGTCCCAGCACAGACTGGACAACCTAGCCACAGGGGGATGCTCACCTCTGGTACTCGACCTCAAGCCCTGGGAAGAGAGATGCAGTACCGTTGTGGACATGGAGAGGATTGATTAATGACATCACGTGTTTGTTCACTTTTGACGGTTTTCAGTCCCTGTGTGTGGGAACAATATTCACCTTTTCTAAATTAACAAGTGTCAATCTTTCAGATGGAATATCATTCATAAATGCAGCTAGAGCTCGTAATTCATACTACTCGTCTGTGTTCAGCATTTAAATGTAGTCTTGAAAAATGTCATCCACAGAGTTAAGGTAGTCAGTATGAGTGTTCATATCCATCATTCAGATTTAGTCTTCAAAGTTCTGACCGATCATTGTAAGCGAATCCTATCGAGTCCGAATTTGGAATGTGATGACAGACTCATGCCTCTTTTATATATCTCATAGCCCTGCTCGTGTCTTCTGTCTAAATTCTAAATATTTTTTTAACATTGTGATTAAGATTAATGGAATGATTCATTCTTTATTAATTGTAACATAAGCCTGTACATGCTTACTCAGTAAGTCTAGGATGCTCAAACAGTCGTATTTTCATGATCCGTGTGTTTATTAAACAAAACATGCTCACATTCTAGAGATCAGTATTCAAGTAATGGATTTTAGCCTTTATTCCTTAGAAAACCATTCTCCCTTGTTTCCACTTGTGTGGTTATTTTTCTAGACTTAAGAGGTTTATAGCCTCTAGGATATCTACCTTTGGTCTATAAACCCCATTCTCACCTGTTTATAATTCTGTAATTCTTTTTCCAAACATTAGACGGTTGTGACCTCTGAAATAGTACAGTTAGACACAACAGTATTATGTACAGAACAGGTGTTCCATTCAGATGGTTTTTCTAGGTGTGAACCACTACTATGTGTGTGTTGTCTCTCAACACTTACATTCATACTTGTCTGCCTGAAACAACTAGTTAGGAACAATTCTCAACATTTATTATCTGTTCTTGTGAATGTTAACGGTTACAGAAAGGGACGTAAAGTCTTCATTCATCCCGTCTGGGGTCAGTTTGTTCAACGTTTCAATCCAGTAAATTTCTCTTTGATCCATGTGTCTTGCATATATTGCAGAATAGCGTGATTTTATGCATTTATTTATAAGATATATCACCCTCTATTGTTACCCTTTTTAGCAAATATACCTCTCTTAACTTCAAAAGAGTGTGGGCTGTAGGCAAGACATCCGAAGCTAACAAAGCTAGGAAATCCATTATATCCAACTTGAAAGTAATTGAGACTAAAGATCATCATCCAGGTGATTATTAGCAAGAGACATGACAAAATGCTACGGATGCAAAGAATAGATTGAGAATCATTAGTTGACTTTTGAATATTATTTTATAGATAAAATGAAGTGAGAAGTGTCGCAGTGAATCAAAAAGCTCCTGATGAAGGGAACAAATTCCCGAAACGCGTTGAGCAAATTACTAGGACAATACAGTACTACAGCTACCAAGAACTTATTGGTGTAAACAAATGAGGCAAAATTGATGGGAATATATTTTTTGATTGTGTAATGTTGTCTGCATACTGATGAATATTTAAGCCAAAATAATCACATAATCACGAAATTGTTGGATTGATTTATGTACAATATGAAATTGTGTGACTCATAAGACACACAATGTAAATACAATCGAAACTGAATATATGATGTAATATTATTTAGATGTCATTTATTATATAAGCACAGTAAAAAAAAATGTTCTACGTCTTCACCTGGAAGGTACGTTTTGTATTTTTTCTATTGTAAAGAATATATTTAAGTTCTCTGTAGTTGTATAACACAAACAGGGTGTGCGAGGGATGGGAGAGTTCCACAAGTCTGTGGACATCTGTTGTTTTTTCACTGCACACAGTGTCCATATGGAGGAGGCCCGACTAGGCTGAAAGACAAGTCTGGGGTTGCTGTTAGTAATCTTGTTCAGAGGAGAATTTCCTAGAAATTCGGTAATGGACTGCCCCAGGGCAGGACAAACACTGATATGCAGGGATATTTCTCCTCTGTGAAAGGGACAGAGAGCTAAAGACGTGTTTGAGACACTCCCGGAGGCCATCCACCCAAGAACAGGTCAATGGGCTGTGTTCGTGTTGGTATAGGGATTCCCAGAACCTCCTTGCTTTGCATATTAAGTAACTTTGGGTTTCACCCTAAGTTACCAGGGGAATCCCGACGTGGACCCCTTGCTCACTGTTCTTAGAGAGGCACAGCTCCACCTCACTGATGAGGCCTGACTAGGCCGAAACACATGTCTGGGGTCACTGTTGATACTGTTGAACCTGTAGGCCCTTTTAATGAGGTAAAGCTTCATTGGATGGATGGGGATGCAGAATTTATACTTACACCAATAATAAGACCTACTCAGGAAGTTGGCAAAACATAACTGTTTTATTGTCAATTGTCTAAAATAGGGAATACAACGGACATCAACGGACGTCTCAAAGCATATCTCTCAATGTTTTACATGATAAAAATACACTTTTATAGAAATAACTCATCATCATTGACATCATACTACAGGGAAAACTAAGAAAACTTTTCTGGGATTGTTATTGGTATACGGGGAACATCTAGATATCCTTTCTATGGGGGATAGGATTATGATCGGGTCTCTATAGTCAGGTGGACAACTATGCCCACCCCTAGTGCAAGTCATCTTCATTGTCATCAACTACATGACATTTCATTGACTCTCAAACTATAGTGCTCTTTGCTACGTGGACCTCTATAATTGGTTGGCATGCTTGTACCCTTCGGGAATATTCCACTCGTTAGCAGCACGCAAACTGGTACCCCAGGTGCTTGTGGGTGTACTTAACCATGCCTCCCCACTCAATTAGCCCATCATCCATCATCACTCCTGCTATCTGTCATTCGAATGGTCTTTGAACTCTGCCTTGCAAAGTATCACTGCTCCTGAGAATAGAAGGGAGTGTGAGCACATTCTTATCTTCAGTCTTGATGCGGCTTGCCCAAAGTCTGTTTCCATTTACTGCATGTGACAGGAGACTGTGTTTTAGCTCCTTCTTCACATTTAATACTGTTAAATGAATACAACTTGGCACTCATAGTGTTTTTCCATTGCACCTGAACAGGAGCTCGCCTCGCTTCCAACGTTCATTGTATTTTCCTCCATCTTCAGCTGTTTTTCTCTGCTGTGCCACACTTTCAGCCCTTTTGCTACTGAGGTCTTGGTTTGCTAAAATGCGACGTGGAACATCCAGATTCTATACACATACATATATATATATATTGGTGGCAGCGCCTGTAATCTATTCACTACGTATAGCCAGCCTTCATGGTTACTTAGTCTACTTGCATTGCAGCATCTGTACAGTTATAAAGCGACTTATATTTTCTTCAGTGTTCTTCGCATGTGCAATCTTCATTCTGCACATTAAATGTTACTCAAGTTTTTATTTCATCATCAGATTCTATAAGGTCCATTCACCTTCTCTCTTGGCATCTCTTCTTGGTGCGTCTTCTTTGCTCCCAGTGATGTCTCCAATCTCCTCTTTCATTCATCTTTACACTTTGCCTAAGAGGACGTCAGCTCTCCGAGTATACATAAAGAACTGTTTTCTCAATGGATACCTTGTCTCAAAGGCTTTTTGTGTTATAGGCATCATTACTGGTGATTTACTTGTCACAATTTCCGGTTTCCAACATATAGGCAAGACAGGGGCGGGATTTCCGGTAGAGGCGTTTGGCTCCTCCTCTACACTCTTGTTCAGAGGAGAAATGCCTAGCATTCCCAACGAACTGCAGAACTGCCACCAGCTTCACCAGTGGGACACGACTGTATGGATGTTAATCCTGCTCCCAATTTCTTCATGTATTGTGGCAGCTGCTCAGTGATGGTCTACCTGTCCAGGCGGTACTCAGTTATCAACTGGGTGTCACTGAGGACCGAGGGTGATGGGCTGACCCTGGCGATGGGTGCCTGCCTGGCTGGAGCTCCTCTCCTCCTCCTCCTCCTCCTCCTCTTCATCCCCCCCCTGTACTCCTTGTGCCCTGGCCTGGTTGTCCTGCATCTCAAGGTCCAGGCATAGCATGAGCAGCTGCCTGTTCCGGCTTGCAACAAATAATGTCAGCATGGTGTTGGAAACAGTGTTTGGGGCCTGGGTGGGTCTTATATAGCCCACTGGAGTGCATTGTGTTCACCTGTGGCTTGATCCCTGGCACTTGGGTTCATTTACCTCCAGCTGGAGGCTTGGGGTAATTCTCAGCTGTATTAGCACTGTTTTTAGATTCTAATACTGCTGTGCATGCACTAGTGATACAGCTGTAATTGCGGATTGTGTTGTCAGTGCTATTACCGCCGGCTGTTACAGTGCTGCTACATTTTGGGACTGGCGGTATTTGCACCGACTCGTGATCCGGCAGAGAGGTATTAGCAGCGCTAATACGGTTACCACCAGATTCAAGGGCTACCACCCAACTCCTGAAGAGTCCCATTTTGTTGACTATTGAATTACAGTGTCCTGAGTACAAAGTGAGTCATGTTTATGCGCACATATTCATGTGAACCTAATCTATTTATCAAAAGAACTGTGTTAGCACATACCATAGTGTGTGTTGACATTCCACATTGTGGGGGGCTTGGGGATTCACTGTACCTAAGAATCAACCTGCATCACCTCCCTTGAGTCTCAGCCTTGGTTAATCATGGATTGCTACCATTTGAGATCACAGATACCACCCTCCATTCTTTACAAATAAGTTTTGGCAGCAGCTTTATGTGTGTGATTTAAAGTGACCATTACTGGCACAGATAGATTGTCCTATCAGATAAAGATTATTTCAGAAAAAAATCCAATTTGGCGACAAGCATTCTGTATGTCATTCTCCTTTGGGTGCTAAAATACTCTCTGGTGGGGCACTGCAACATTCACCATTATGGAAGGGGCACCTCTGTTGAGCGGTGTGCACTGTAGGTAGATAGTGGCTGTTAGAACCTGACTGCCACATACACCTCTGTGCTCAACTGTATTGTTGACTATCTCATCTCATCTCCCCTCCAGAATTGTGATGTATCACCCTTTTTAGGTTGAGGAAGATATTTGGCAGTCATGCACCAAAGAATGAATCTCGCCCCAAAGCCTATAGACGTCCTTCTGAATAACCCCACTTCACTGAAAAAACACAAGTGCCACATAGGCATGTTTGAAGACAGGCAGTGCAGAATATATTACCTTTCTGTAGAGGAGTTTATTCCCGAGTGCTATCAGTCCGGGCCTTCCACAAGCACCAAATTCAATCTAAAGCTTGCACAAGCCTGCATGTCTTTCTTCTCAAGAGATGTAATCTGCACTCTCCAGTGCACATCATTTTCAAACAGCTGTTGCCTTTGTAGGTCCCTGTCTGCCCACCAGATGCATTTACTGGTCAGAGGTGCCAAACGAGGGCAATTTCAAATAGGAAACAATGTTTTGTTATATGTTTTGTCATGTTATTGTGATGTATACCATGCACCACTTCCATTTTCATGGTCTCCAGGTGCTCTGGCGGATCTGAAAAGGAATGGGGTTGAGAGGGGAAAGCGCAAAAGAGCTTTGCTGTGCTGTTGATAGCTTCAGTTCGGATAAAATGGTCACTGTTTGCTGGTTTGTTTTTAGTTGGTTGACGGTATGTGGTGTTTGGTGCATGATTTCATATGGATGGTTTGTGTGCATTTGGTTTAGTGTCCTGTTGAGTGTCTGTAGTTGAGTGTTGTGGCGTGTCTGTAGTTTCCTGTATTTGTTTCTTTTTTTTCTTCATCGGAGGTATGTCTATGGTTTGTTCACTGTTGGAGGGTGGGTATGCAGAGTATTAGGTCATTTTTAGTAGTGTTAGTCAGCAGTCGTCTGAGTCCTTCTCTGCACATTGGGTTGATCCATCGAGTTAGTATTATTCTATGGCGATTTTTGGTAGGGTGCTTTATTTCTTTGGGTGGCCTTGTTTCGGGCAATCAGGGTTTTGTTGTTTTCATTGTTTTTATTGTGTTGTGATGGCAGTTTTACCTTGATGATGTTTCCTCCTTAGCTTTGTGAGTTAAAGAGCCATGTTTTTAACAAATTTCTGAACTTTAGGCGATATTCTGTTGTTCGTATTTCCTTTGGGAGCGAGTTCCAAAGTCTAACAGCTATGCCAGAGAATGCTTTGCATATTGTTGCGGTTTGAGGCGAAGGTCGTTGCTGGATTTAAATGTTTGCTTTGGTTTGTAGATACTGATCTGAAACTTGGAGAGCCTTCTTCGGTTCTGGAAGCACCTCAAAACCTTCCTCTTTGCTTCTGCCTTCTCTCTTCCTTTCCACTGCTGAACTTGGTCTGTTTCGGCACTGGGCACCTGGCTACCCTCTGATTTTGGGCCCAGATCCCTGCCCACCCAGCTGCACACCCACACTGCCTCCTGGCGACCCCTTGCACTTGGGTCTGTATCTGCAACCATACAGTGCCCTTCCTGAACTTCTCTGACAAATGTTGTATGTGTCTTATTCTTGCACTTGCCACCTGCTGGCCGCACTACCTGTTGGCGTTGATCACATGTTCAGCACTTTCCACTCCTTCCCTGCCCCTTGCACTTTCCCCCCTCCTTCTCACCTGCACTTTCGTGTTCTCAATGTCACTGGGCCTACTAAGATCTGTGTTTTGTTCCTCTATTGTACCCCTCCCTTGCCTCGTTGTGCCCTAAAACACTTGTGCATGGGTGCAATATAAATAAAATATCATATCATATCATGCCTTCCTCGATTGAATTTTCTTTTACTAAAACTGATTTGTTTTTTAACTAGTAATGAAGGGGGAGACTATCTGGTAACCCCCGCCATCCCCACCCCAGTCAATATTTCCTGAACCCAACCCACCATCTACATTTTGATGGTATAAAAAGAAATCAGAGCACAACAATAATTTGACCAGTTGGGGGTCGAGCAATAGATCTAGTACCACATTAAATAGGCAGGCAGACCACGCCAAATGGTGAAGGCAGAAGGTCTGAGGAAAGGACCTTCGATCTCAGTTTGCAAAGGCGTGGTAGTGTTCTGTTGCTACAGAAGATAAATAGCAAACAGTGTAGTGACATGAGCAAAAGCAGCTCTGAAATCCCATTTTCTGCGGAGATGTATAGACGTCATTGCTGCCGTTTCCCTCTCGTATCTTAAACTATCCATTTTGTTCTGTCGAAAACCAACTGATGGAAGTTCGTCTGCTGATTCTAGAAGAAATGGCCCTTTCATTTTTTGTATTTCAGGTCGTTTCAATGCCCCTACAACAATTCTTGAAATGACACATCAAGTAAACGTGTAAAGTAAAATTACTGAAAACCCTCTTTCTTAAATTAGCTCAACTTTGTCTCAAAGATTACATTGAGAGGGGATAATAATGAGGATGGGAGGAGGTCTGCTGTGTGTTGCTGGTGGCTTCCTTCCTGTGCAGAGAGCAAAGTGTGTCAAAGTATTAGCCAAAAGACATTGACAAGCCCCACCAATGCGTGTAGCATGTACCTCATGAGTGCAGCAGAACTTTGCGCTGCCTGAGATGAAAATGCATGCAAAGGAGTTCACGCTGTGTTCAATCACTGAAACAAGACTGTGGGTGTGGCAAGCACAGTAATAGTTACGCATTGGACACACTACTTTTAAGATGCAACCAAATTCGGCGATAGCCCGGTACCCACAGTGGTTCAGAGAATGCATCCACCAGTCCCAAACACAGCCAGTGCCCCGGACCACACCACTCAGGCCTGTGTTGTTCCTCCGGGGTGGAAAGGGTGGGTGTGCCTTCATACAGGGGCACTGGCATAATTGCTTGTTGTGGCGTGCAGGCACACATTGCTTGTATGGTGTGTCATGGTCATCTGGGGTGCTGGAAATCACTGCATTTCGAGATACTTTGGATGCCCATCTGCCAGCTTTGCCTTATGCACTGATGATGCCAATCAACACAACTTCATTCTTCGGGGGTCAATTATTTGAGTACCATGAGTGGGTAATAATACTGACATTGATTATGACAGTACTAAAAAACAGAGACGCCTGATATGCGAAACACATCCTGAAAGGGTGTGGGGTGGGAGTGGGATTTACAAAATCAGAACCACTATTATTGCTCTAGGTACATCTTCAGACCCTCGTTTTCAGCCTTCTATACTTGTAGACTATTGTGGTATTGTTGGAGGAGGATTTGAGAGCGCTGTGAGATGGCTGGATGGGTCTCTCACCAGTCTTTAACCACACTTACAGGGAAACCCAGATTCCCGTAAAAACACAGGGCCTGCTCCATTGTTTGCCCCCTGGCTCCAGCTCCTACCATGCTGGGTGCACCCTTGTGCTTAACCATCCATGGTCACTGTGCTTTTCTGTGTTTTGCCTGGGTCCATGCACTTTCACTCATTGCAACAATGTAGCTGTCTGCTTTATTTCACCTTATGGACCATCAACATATTGCTGAAGACTGAAGTGATCAGTTAACTGGCCATTAATGGCAGCTGCAGCAAAATGGTGTAAGTACCTGTCCATATAAACAGGGGTCAAGTCCTGACAATTAGTGTCAGGGGACTCACAAACAGACAAATGAGATGTGACTTCGCCAGAAATTATCATATCAAGGTGAAATATGCACATTTCATTAAATTGGCTTTGCGTAACCACACAAATTGCACAGGGCAAATTGCATTTGCCTTTCATAAAATCAACACACACACAAAACCAAGAGAGGATATTTTCTTCTAATACTGTTTTTGAAAACGTTAAAAGGTGTGCATGTTTTAAACTCCAAGAACAAATGCAAATGTTTTCCATGGGACCTGCAGTATCGAAATGGGACATTTCACCTTTAGTTATTATTCTTCATCAGGTTACATAGTGCAGTGGTGAAGTGTCCGGTCTACAAACCGACAAAGTGGTTTGATCCCTGAGGTAAGCTTTAATTCATACATTCAAAGTTTCACATTTTAGCTGGGGGGTACTGAGTCCCCCCTCTGAATAACGTGGGTGGACTCCGTCCCCCTGCGTGTACCCTCGACTGGAGCCCTGATATAATAGCAGTGCCTGGCACAGGCCTAATGCTTCTACGCAAACCAAAACTGTTGGCTTTGCCAATGCTTGTTTTTAACAGAACTTCAGTGGAGCACACGCATAGTGCTTATAAATCGAGTGGCTGGAGGCAGACCTGGTTATGATATTTGTACTACAGCAGTTGCACGTTTACAGCTCCAATTAAGTCATTAACTTTCAGAAGGCCGCTTTTAAAAAAACACTGGTAGGCACTTTGCGCACAATATATGTTTGTAAGGCTTGATAAAGTTAGCTCAAAGAGACCCCATGAGGATGTGACTTGGGCGGGGAGGGGCAGGAAGTGGGTGGGAATGGCCATAGAGACTAGCATGGCCATGGGCAGTCACTGGGTGGGTAAATAACGAAACAACACCTGCAAGCTGTGTGTCCCTTCTCATTTTTAATTTCTCCATAGCTGTAATGTAATGCAATAGTTGCGGCTTATATGTGCCACCTAATAGCCAAAAGTAAAAGCAAGGGTCATGGTGATGTCCACGTGCAGTTAAGACTGAGGGGCATTGGGGCGCTGCCACAGGAGGGTTTAGTTGCTTGGTCTGTCACGGAAAAGTCACCTGAGGAGAAGTGACCCGGAGCCCCCAAAAAATCACGCGTTATTTCGATCATTCCTGTTAAAATATGGCAACTCTTGAAAAAGAAAAAAAAATATTCCAAATACATTTCTTCAGCAGATGTAACGTGGTAATTAGTCTGTGATTAAAATGTATCAGCGTTATACTCGAATCGACCATGAGAATATAGCACAAAGCAATTTCACCAGTGCTGCGTGTCCCAGTGGCTATAGATATCCAGACTGAAAAGTATTAACCTGAGACCCCATTTCAATGAAGAGCCATCTGTATAAAACATGTACAGCTGACAAAGAAGCTCTTGCAGGAAATAATGAAGAAAATGGTCGAGCATTGGGGAGCCGTGCTAAAGAAAAAGGAGTACCAGAATGATGCATGACTCTGAAAATTTAAAGTAAACGGATGTGGAATTAAGAGTAGATGAGTTTTCACAGTGGAGTTAAAGTAAAATGACATTTTGTTTTACAGTTGCTGCCATACCTCAAGACCAACCTTACGGGATTTAAGCAATTGGAAATTCTGAACTTCCGGAACGGAAGTGTCATCGTCAACAGCAAAATGAAGTTTGCCAAGTCTGTACCATACAACATCACGGAGGCAGTGCACTGCGTGCTGGAAGACTTCTGCGACGCGGCTGCACAGCGCCTCCACTTGGAGATTGACAGCTACTCCCTGGATGTCGAGCCTGGTAAGCTCACGCATTCAGGGCTGACACATTGCAAAGAATTGTTTTACCTTCACTGACACTTTTCTGTTCCCTTACCCCATTATTGGTTGCCCCAAGGGGTATAAGGGTACCATATTTTCACTATATGAATCCCATACATGCACACCTAATTTCTATCTTCTTTCTTTGGGGGGCAAATTTTTCTAACCAGTATTATGATTATTAGACGTGCCTATTTCTGCACTCACGTCAAAGCATCCCATCTGCGCATATATCACGTCTATGTGAAAATGAAGTCATTAAAAAAAACTAGTCATCTAAAAGCTGTTTTAAAAAATGTGGTCATTCTCAAGCAATGCAAAGTGTGAACATGATGCCAGTGATAAGGTCGCCAAAAAATCTATTTTTAAATACACAAAAGTACAATGCTACTATCCTAACAATGACCCAAACCTCTAATGGAACATCCAGAATCACCCTAATTAAATTAATAAATCCTACTCTTACTCTAATTACAGCCCTTATTCTACCCTGAACTAACCCTTCAATGCACTAAACCATTTTATTTGCATGTGACTCAATGCAAACACCAAATGAATAGAAAATGAACAGTGAATCTAACTCCAACCCCATCAACAGCTTGTCACAAATTATGTAGCTCTTACAACTTCAGCACCAGCACTCGCCAAACTCCCTATCCCTTTCTTCAAAGCCTTACCATAACTCCTACCCTTACGCTATCCTGATACTTAATCTATCCTGACCAATAACCAATTCCCAACATCAGCAGCCCTCCCACAACTATGATGACCCTAACCCTTACCCAAAAGCTTTACTCTAACCGTAACCCAATGCTAAACAAAGCATTCACAAGTCCATCAACCCCCCACCCTCCGTCCTCCCTTTGCCCTGGCACATACCCAGGAGCACCGCATTTCTGGATAATTTTCAGCACCATTTTTGGACTACTTTTGCATGGTGACTTTTTTTAATGCAGAGGTATTTTCTCCACAATTTTTTCACTGAGTACATTTTTGTTGGCAAAATTTTCACTGGATACCCATATATCTAGTCAACCGACCAAGTAATACTTTTCAACCTAAAAGAAACTAATTTGTAAGATTGCATTATTCGATTAATGAAATCCTGCAGTGACCTACAATGTATCCTTATTTTGACCTTCAACAATCGAGTACGCTCGCATCATTCCAAATTCTGTTTTTTAGTTAGTGGATGTCATGTAATGTAAATGGGTCTTATATAGTGCCCTTCTGCCAAAAATGTTGGCCTTGCTGCCCATGGCTAGCTAAAATAGAGAGGCAGAGTGTGTTAGTCTGATAGCGGAAAGGCAGATACGGAAACCTGTCTTATTGATGGATGCAGGTCGGAAGTACCCGTTACTCATGTGCCAAATTGAAAATCTCTGTTGTTTGTGTTTGGTATGGACCGGGGCAAGTTAGCCGTATGGGCAGCCCCCGGGTTGTGGAGTACAGAAATTGATAGATGGTTGTTGATAGAAGAGGGATGGGATCTGAGTCTGTTAATTACACTAGACCTGGTCCCTCATCTGAAGGTATGTGGGAAGTGAAAGGATGCAAGATTTTAGAAGTGAGGAGATAGTTGAGGGGTGAGGGGGCGGATGGATAAGAGGAGTGGGTTAGGGTGTTGTTCCTTCCTAGCTCTTGGTTGTCGATTACACTGAGATTCAGATGTGTGTCACTCAGCAGACGATCCATGAATCCAACTGATTTCCAATGGATGGTAGTGCGAAGAGTTTCTCAATTGCTTGTCACAAAGTAGCCAACGTTTCTGATGCACAGTTTTTAGTCAGTTGCTATTACCTTTTATTTCTTTCAAAGTGGTCGGTTCATAAACCACGTCTTGAGCTGTTTCCTAAAAGTCAGGTTGTTCACTTCTAGGCAGAGATGTCTGGGTAGTTTGTACGACTGCTTCGGGGGCAGAACTGATGACGAGGATCTTCTTTGTCATTTCGTATTAAATTTAGGGACTAGTACAAGTGCTGCATTGCTAGACCTAAGTGCTTTGGGAGGAGTGGAGTGTTTAAACGTATGTATGAAGGGGTAAGAGCCTTTAACATGAAATTAATGAGTGGTACAAAGGGTTAGAAATTAACCCTTTTTTTGGGGTATCCATTGATAAAGTCACCTGGGAAAAGGTCGCCAGGGGGCAACATTTCCCTAAATTTCCACTCCTACAAAAATCAAGTGCTTTCCCCAAATACTTAGGACTGGAGTTAGAAGAGAAAATGTTACCCGTCCTAGAATATGTGGGGGAAGGCTTTTATGGATGCAGGGAAAAAAGTCGTTTACCTGGTGACTTTTTCCCAGGGGACATTTTCACATAAAATCTTTTTTTTGATCGGCAGCCAGTGAAGAATTTGTAATGCAATTCAAAGTGCTTACTTTTGAGAAGAAGTCTTGTTGCTGCATTTTGAACTCTTTAAAGTTTCCTCATTAAGTAATCTGCAAATCCGAGAGAAAGGCTGTTTGCAAAGTCTAGTTCGGGTAGTATTAGAGAAATTATGGCCATGGCCCTGTGAGTGAATGTTAAGTAAGGTAAAATGCGGCATAGCATATTCATCTGGGAGAAACAGTTTCTGTCTGGAGCGTTTGTTGACGGGTGATTCACAAATTTGTAGAATATGTGTGTGTCATCCATTTAGAAGTAGCAGGAGACACCATATCCATTGATGAGGTCTAGTAGGAGTGTCATGTCAAAGTTTGTCTCACTGGTGTATATTCAGCACATTGTGCTTTCAACTGATATCCAGAAAGAGCTTACAGGGAGTGCACATCTCACTATCTCTACATCAATCTCCTAGTGTGAGTAACAGGTGTTGGAAGCTCCGATTGGGGTACATTAATGCAACTTCATAAGGATCCTGTAGAGGGTAGGTCCTAGAGTTCAGAGGACTTTGGTACAGAATGATGGTTTGCTTCCACAGCTGTTTGAGGTCGCTAGTTTCTGAACCTTTTGGCTGCAAGCACTTTGGAAATGAAGAGTTCTAAGATAGCTGAGCGGGTTAATGCATCTGCTGCATATAAATCCATGTAACCTGTGGGGTGCATTTAAGGCCTTAAGCAGGAATCCCCTTCACCTAAATAAAAACACATTTAAACAGTGCCACAAAAGCGGCTGTGCTTTTGTCTTCCGGGCACATGTGTGGCAAGCGTTGAACACTGCCACCCAAAGAATGGCTCTGCATTTGCTTTCCTTTCATTTGAATCATAAGAACATTACCTGCTTTCAGAACGGCTCTACATTTGCTGTTCTGTCATCTGAATACCAAAGTTGCGCACAGCATTCAAGATGGCCCTGCATTTGTTCTTTCTTTCATCTGAAATACCACAAAGTTGTGCGCTGCATTGAAAAATAGACCTGCGTGCTTTATTCCATCTGAATGCCAAAGAGTTCGACAATACATCCCAAAAACAGCATTGTCTTACTGATAAATCACATGAGTGGCAAAGATGTCTACATTTCACTCGACACAGCTTTTGTTTCCCTTTGATGTGAACCACTGCGCTCAAAACATTGCAAATAAAAGAAACAGCATGACCTTCCCTCTTTATTCTGTGTCCATGAACCAACAGTAGATGCAAACCCACTCAAAAAGACAGGACCGCATTTGAAACTTTAAATGAAATATTGCTTGCACACTTGTGAAGGGAAATAAGGTTAAATTACGTTTAAAACTCATTGTGAAATGACAATTTTGGTTGTACAGAAATGTCAGTGAATATGTGTGGGTGGTGGGTTTGGCTACACAGGCATGCTATGTTCTTCCCCACGGCACTTCAGCTACCTGGAGAAGCAGTAAAACCAGTTTGGCTTAGGCAGAAAAAAACTCAATTGGAAGTCCGGCATCCCCTGGAAGTCATGCTTATTAGTGAACTATTTAGCAATGGCAGGTGAGGTGGCCGAGAGTGTGAGGATTCACTGCCCTTACAGACTAACAGGCCGTACTGGAAGAGGGAACAAAGAATGCCAGTTTGGCTAGTGCGTGACCAAGAAGCGTGATTCCCTCCAGCACCCACTCTGAAAGATGAACTGTCAAACTTCAAAGGGCATCATAAAAGCCCTTTGTTGCAAGCCGAGCCAGGAGGAGAAAGTTTGCTATGGGGGATTGCAGCACCACACTCACTTGTGACTAATCCTCCACACTGACATTAAAGGACTTCTTCATTTTAAGAAATTTTTCCCAGCACCCTGAATAAGTAATAATTTTGTATTATGCTAGTTTTCCGTGTGATTTTTTGGTGGATGTAAAGAGACAAAGTGCATGTTTCTAGCACTTTGGGAACTGAAATGGCCAGGAAAGATGCATTTCTGGCTGATTTATAAGTGGGACAAATATGAAACTAGGTGGAAAGATGGAAAGTTATGTTATGAACATGTGTATTCATTGGCAGAATTTTAGCTGTTATGCATTTCAAGAAAAGGGCAAAAATGTGGCAATGGGCTATGCTACCGTGCATGGGGATGGCGGTCGGCTTGTCTAATACCCTGTAACACACTGAAACCGCATATTCACTTCTTATGGCGATGGCTATTATAAGTTTGGAGTTATGATCCATAACTAATTTTTGCTGAAAAGTTGACATAAGAAACAAAGACATGTCATAAATGCAAATAGACAAATGACGCACTCTCCCCTGAACCAATAGGCCCGGGGGGGGGGGGCAGAGAGAGGAATGACAGACTGTCCTATCCCAGCATAGGAGTAATTCCAGAGTACTTCCCTCCAGATTGTAAAATGAATAATGTCATTTGGGCTATATAAGGGGGGCACAGAGAGAAACAAGGGAATCCATCCATCCATCCACAGCAAGATACACAGATTCCAGAACCAGACATACACAAGAATCCAGGGGAGACAGGAGAGGAGGAAGCTGATCCCATCCAAGAGAGTGCAGTGAATAGATCCATGGCTAGCTGACCCCATCCAGGAGAGCGTAGTGACCAGACCCTAGCCTACCTGTCAAGAATCCCATACAGGAGGGTACAGTGACCAGACCCTGGGCTAGCTGTCCAGAATCCCGCCCTGGAAAGCGCAGTGACCAGATCCATTGCCCGAGCTGTCCAGAGTGACCAGAGACCTTGCTGGCTTTCCAGAATCCCAAACCCATGCTTAAATTGTAAGTAGCAAATAACCCCAGTCCCAAATTGCATACCCCTCTCTTGTGAATCTTGCATCCCATTGAAAATCCCATTGAAAGTCCCAAATTGCCGGTCTAAGTCATTCACCTTTCCATAGAAGAATCTGTATTAACCTGTTTTTGTTAGCATATCCCTTTGGTAAATCTTTCAGTAGTCTGTATAAATCCTTAACATTATTTTCAAGTACTTCAATTAATTCCCCTATATAGAGATTCATGGCGTGAGTTGGTTGAAATTCAAAATTAACCACCTTGTGTCAAGTGCCTTTCTTTAATAAGTATAGCCATTAAAGTATAACCTCAACAGAATTAGTCTTCGTGTAACAAAAAACGAATTTGCCCGTGTATTGTGCATTCCTACGAATTCCTAAATTTGCATCCGTCCCATTGAAAAACCCAAACTGTAGTCCCCTTGAGAGCAACCCCTTTCTGTTAGAATCCTATCTGTTATGTGCTTCTGTTCGTCGTCCTTAAAACCGATTTCCGATTTGGTCAGCTAAGCCCTTTCCGTGGCTGCCTGTCATCACAAGTCCCATGTAAAAATACATTTCCATTCTGCCGCATGTGTTTTTCTTTTGCATTTGTTTTCTGTCCCAAAATCGATTTTCCTACCTTGTGTTCACATTGCCCTGGAATGCTGAGTAGTAGTCTTTAAGCTTCCTTATCTTCTAAAGTATAGCAACCCGAATTTCCTTTCTAGCTGTCCCACTGCGCTTGTGAGCTGCTATGCGAGAAATAAGCAAATCTGATTCTGCTGTTTCGCTCCTAAATCGGGTTTTCATTTTCTTTTCTGACTTCCTATCTTGGGGTGGTTGGCTGTATTATCAATTCAATTTTTCTCTCTTTACCTTTACTCCTTGCCACTGCCTTCCATCCACAGGGAATTAAGTTAGTTGATGTTTTGGGGTGAGTGTTGCAGGGGGAGTGCTTAACTTTCATGCTATCAATTGCTCCAGAATCATTTTCCTGTTTGCCATTCCATTAAAGATTCATGAGAATTGTGGGGATTTTGAACTAACTGCGTTGTGGCAATTTTTGCATTTATATTGCCACAACAGTGGTGGCTGCTGTCAAATTGTTTGATTTTGCTTTTATTTTCATTAAACCATAAAATGTATAAATATCTTATTGGTACACACCAGCCTGGTTCCTAGTCCATTTTGACACAGGGGGTTTGTGAAGGTGGGTGCGAGATGGGTTGGGGGCCTACTCAAATATAAGAACCTGTGGTTGATTAAAGATAGATAGCTTTTTTGTTGTGCGCCACATTCATTGTCAGGAGAAGGAGTTCCTGGCTGGAGTGTTCCATGTTATAAAACTGTTACAAACCTGTATAGTACAAGAGCATATGTTGAAGAAATACATGCTCTGTGACAGTTTTAGTGAGGAAAAGGCAGGACTGATTTTGTTTCATCTGGACCTAGCTATAGATAAATCATTTCCATGGTGTAATTCTCTAATTTACTTTTGTGGTGGAAAAAATGACCACTCACGATTCCGGTGTATTGGTGAACAATGTATTAGTAAAAAAACAATAACACTAAAAAAACAAGGCAATGGCAGTATGAGACTTCAGCACAAGTGAGAACCCCCTCCCTCTGTGCACTGTTCTCTTACAAAAAGGAACACATGTATTTTAATGAAGGGGTGGTTTAGACAGGGCAAGGAATCATACTGCAACAATGTTGCTGGCAAGAAACAAAAGCCTCATTATACCAGCTGTGCTCTTTGTTAGTCAGTGTTATCAGGGAGGACATCATATCGTCAAAGTGAATATACTCCTTAAAGATTCACACAGTCTGAGGCAGACGAGAAAACTTGTAATATGATGACTTCCATCTACTAATGCCGCTTTCCTAAGAGAGCAGGAGCCTAAAAGATGCTTACATATGCCAAAAGGATACACATCAGAAGTCAGGGATGCGAAAGCGGGTGTCAAAGTGTTGTGGAAGTGGTCTGTTGTGGGGAGATATTGAAGCAGTCTGTCTTCCCTGGCTTTCATTTGGAGAAGGAGGAGTTGCAACAGTGTGGCAAACAAGGAGTTTAAAAACACAAGCTATGGGCAGAGCCCCGCTTAGGTATCCAAGTGGTATGGAAGTTGTCTGCCGTGGTCCACTGGGGGACGAGGCAGAGGCAAGCTGAATCCTACAAAGGTACTCTTATAAGGCTTGTATATTGAGTGTCATGAGCGAACTGTGTCACTTACTACACCCCCTCCCTGCTGTTTGATCTGCATCTTTCCTATCCTCCTTCTTCCTGTGCTTTATGGTTCATCTACATTGCTTGTAAACATGCCTGCCAAAGAAGTCACAAAGAACAAGATATATAACTTTCAAACTGCTAAACCGTATCACAGAGCGGTTAAGGCTAAAAAATTTACCGGAATAGATACAAATTTGGCTACTGTGTCTGCAGCCGTGGGAGAAGCTAACGTTAATTCAAGAGGAAAGATCATGGCTTTCTCCCAGGCAAGCGAAACAGCCAACATTGTTATTAATGCCACTGTAACCCCCATAGAACCATCTTAATCAATGGTCGAGGATGTGGGCAATCTTGCTCTGGGGCAGAGAATCTGACATTTGCTGGAATTGACAACAATTCCTTACTCTACCTGTGTGATTCACTGCAAGGTCGTTCAAGTGGTGTGCCGGTTATTAGCACTGATAACATAAATCTGATGCCGTCACTTCAAGAGATGGCAATATCAGAGCCAGTGCAGCCCAACACAAAGAGGATATTGGTTACTCCACAATTGTATCCTACTTCTGAGGACGATCAGGGTGAACATACTGAAGCAGAAAGATCAGCAGTGAGCAGTGCTTCAAATAGAACAAACACCAGCCTAAGAAAGAGCGTGGGAGGGCTCCAATACTCTGCCAAACTTTTGCTTAAATTATGTGCGCAAATGCACCTCAAAATAAAGGCACATAGGCAGTCAATGGCATACGTGGTAAAACATGTTGAGCAGGGCCCTCCAGGCACCTCTAATTACCATATACCCACAAGCCCCACTGTTAACCAAAATGAGTGCCTTCTGAATAATGTCCAGAGGAGCTTACAGCAAGAACCAGCAGATGAACAGGACTCAAACTCTACTAACTCTTGTATTTTTCAAATGCGCAAACAAAGACGGTTACTTAAACATCAGTGATGTATGCACAAACCTACACAAGTGACATCACAAACAGAAAGGGAACCTCTTAATTCCACAATCATCTCTCCAACTATGTCCAAACTGAAGAAATTAAGGAAAAGGGAATAGCGCATCCGAAAAAAGGCAACACAGACAGACACTTTAACTAGTTGGCTAATGAAAAATTACAAGACTGAAGCCACCAGTAAAAGTGTCATAAATGAAGTGAATGAATTGATCAACTCGCCAACCTCCTTAATCAATATATTACAAACTAACAAGACAGTCCATCCGGCCAGAGGTGAAACTGGAAAGTTGGTGGCAATATGCGTTCTTAACTCCTCGGTCTTAGAAGTTAAAGAAAAAGGCAAGTAAACAGCTCTACTGGCTCTGGACCCCACAATCTTTATAATTGGAACTATTAACAAGGACTCCACTAGTGGACAAATCAACCAATCAGATTTCTTAACTTTATTACATAGCATACCAACACTAAGAGTATCGAACACTGGCGATTTTGTTTTCATGGAGCCTCTTGCCACAGAAGGAGGGGCATTGTTGTACATCCACAGTCTGAGTCCAGACACGGCTACTTTCATTTGTTACCATCAAAATGCCCTAGTTAAACTGGGCTATTATCTGGATGCAAAACCCTTGCTGAAGTCTACTGTTAGATGTTGTGAAAAGTGTCTGGGGCACATGAAAAATACAACTGTAAATGAGAAAATAGTGCTATCGGCATTTGCCCCTACCGAAACGGACAATGTCCAAGAATGGCTGCGGATACTTAGCTACCTGCCGATATTACCTGCAGAAGAGCAATGATCCTGTAAAATTGGAAGTTGGAAAACCTGGGCGCCTACTCATCTGAATGGAGAAACAGGCTCCCTAAACATAATATTGTGTAATGATATATTTATGTTACAGAAGACATGGCTTATGGCTCCCGTCTTGGTAGATGGGTACAAGCTTCACCAAATCTATGCAAAGAAGGGTCTTAAAGGTCACCCATAGGATGGCCTGTAAATTGTGGTAAAGAATACCTTTAGCACCAATGTGTCTCCGATTAAAGGCACTAAGGGGGACGCTATGGCAGTTGAAGTTACATTCAAACAGAAAAACATAGATGTTCACATGTTACTACTGAATGTGTATGACCCGCAGGGCACTTTTGAAACCGATGCAATTTTTTAATTTATTGATAGGACTGAACTGAACCATTAAAACATGACATGATATTCCTATGTGGTGATCTAAATGTTCGTTGTAGGGATTTGGCTACTTGCTTCACCTTTGACATTAGCAGAGAAAATAGTGTTTTTATACAGAAAAATGCAAATAACTAGAGGAAGGGTGGCTCAATTACATGAAGGAATGGGAGATGGTACTGCTGAATGACTGTACCAAGGGCGACTGTCTGGGAAATGTACCTGGAGAAATGGAAAGCAACAGACAACTCTCAATTATTTCTTTGGTACCAATACATTGCTACAGTATTTAGCTCAAATGAATATTACACCCAATAATTGCAGTGGTAATTGTCTATTAACATTAATAATCAAGATAGTGGACCCAAGTAGAGAGATCAATAAGTATAGCGACATGGAAACTAATCATGCTGGTCACCTAAAAACATAAAAACTGTGACAGATATGGTAACATATGCTAGTCAGTAGGATTCAGATATGCTATCCTATATGACTGCAAATGAGCGTGAGGATTGGCTGAAGAGCATTGTAGCGAGAGTGGTTTCAAATAGAGGTCTCCCAATGAACATTAAAAATAAAAAGAATGTAAAACCCTTCGATAAAAATATCTAAAATGCTAAGAGAGCAACGAGAAGAGAAATCAGATACATTAAAAATAAACCATAGACTTTAATTGACATGGTACTATGTATAAAAGAGCCATGATATTGGCCATAAAAACATAAAAAGAACATAAGATCAATCTGGCAAATTCTGACAACGGAAAAAGGTACTAAAACTAGTATAACACTAAATAGTATAAAGGAGGAAGCCTGGATAAAGCATGTGGCTAACAGTATGTCTGTAGGAGGTCCTACAGATACTGTGAAGTGAGAAAGTGACAAATGCTGGCCTATGATTGCGAGCAAAGATTGTATTTAGGATGCTATTAGAAAATTAAAGAATTCCTGTGCACCGGTCCCAACGGCTTGACTAATATGGTACTTAAGGCAAATCCAGAGGGCTGGTCGAAGATATTGAAAGTCCTTTATGATAAGAATGTACAATCCCGACTTCATGGCAGCAGTCCATCTTGGTACCAATATACAAAAAGGGTATATGAACATCTCCTTCCAATTATAGAGTGCTGTCCATGATTGATGTAACCAGGAAATTATTTGCTTAATTTGTGTTAAGACAACTCTGCAAATGGGCAGATAACAACCTTCTGGAGAAAATGACCATCTTGTTAAGAAGTCGTTTGACAGTAAATTCGAACTCTGTGACTGGAATAACAACTACACTCAGTTGGGCAATCTAAAAGGATGCAAATGTGCGGCTAGAGTAGTCCACAAATATATGATACCGCAGTCCTATTTAATGCAGTGTCTCAATCCACCATTACGAAGACTATTCTACTGTCCCGCACGAAAAGCCTACCGCTACTGACGGTCTGTGGCCCCCAAATGAATGTTCCTGTAAATGCTAGATTTGGTTGGATATGTTGGCTTCAGCACAAAAGGGAGACAGCAAAGCACATGTTCACAGAATGCGAAAAATTGGAACCTTCATACATGTGTATTTTAAGAGAATATGTGAATAATCGACATGATATTAAGTCTGATTCCTTTTGGACTAATTGTCTTAATTATGAGTCCCGTTCTCTTCATTTAGCTCTGTATTGGATCTGGCTGCGTATCATTAAGCTGTTGAAATAGCTAGCTTGTCAGAAACTGTTCAGTGCTATGACTAGTTGAAGTTGATGATGCCTAATAAAGATTTTTATATTTCATTAATAGCTGTAACAATTGATATATTTGCGTTAATCACCTGATACTGTGATGTTCCTTTTTTAAATGTATTTATATTGTTTTATTGCCATATAATTTTCTGAAAAGTTCTATGAACTAAACACAAATAAATAAATAAATAGATAGAAGGCGAGCATTCTTACACGCTAAGTGAAGAGCCTTCACTGTAAAGACATGTGCAGCAAAATCTAAAGCCTCGCCTCGCACAAGCAAGGAGTTGTGTCCTTGCTGGTTGACAGTTACATGTGTTGAACGGGCAAAAGGAGGAGTTTCTGCAATTTTTACTTTTTTTACTCTCTGCCAATCAGTTGGAATATTTATATATTGCCTTTTGTTAAACCGGTTGCCTCTACTCACTGATCTTAACTCTGCTAGAACCCATGCTTAGCAACTACCTGAACAGATGCTTCTTCAACAGGGGCCTGAAAATAAAAAAAAAACTTGTGTTGTCATGAACAGAATTTGGTTATTTATTCTAAAGCCTGGGCACCCCCTTTTATCTCCTCTTGTCTTACAAGAGTCCTAGGGATTAATGGCCTGTGAGCCTCCATTCATTAATGTTCCACCAGGGGTTATACCATGTGATATCATCAATGGGGTGAACAGGAGCAGCTCCATAGATGCATTTGAAGGTGATGCATACTTGTTACACTGAATGTACTACTCTGCTGGAAGCCACATCAGGTTCTTGTGAGCAGCATGGATGTGATCACTTTTCCTATGTCCAAAAACCTATCAGTTTGGACTCACCTGCAGTCAGCTAATAAGTTACATTGAAGTTACCCCAAGAATACATTACAATAGTCCAAGCAAATAGTCACTATGGCTCTTTCTACAACTTCACATTTGTCCAGAGACATTAAGCGACAAATCGCACCTGATGTTAAAATGTAACCCTTCCTAATAGTTTGGCCATAATCAAATGTACTGTCATATCCTTTAAGCTAAAATAACAATTTGACTCGTTTTCCAAAAATCACAGACAGCTGGGTTGTCAGGAGAGAACTTATCAGGACGACCTTCATCGTCCTCTAGCCAAGATGAGGCCAGCTAGAGGTATGTGAATGTACGGCCAAACAGATTTTGGTTTAGCTGTGACTACTACCGGGTGGTAAACTGGAGTAGTATTTAACTTCAAGAAGAACAGTTTCAGAATAGTGAAAATGGTTGCAGAAAGTAGTGGAACTGTTAACCGTAAAAAGCTGTTGACCATTCCTGCTCACTTCGATCTCTGATTGTTACTCCTCACATAGGCGATGAGACTGCTTGACTCCTGTGTGTATAGGGCAATGTTAAAGCATATGTTTAGCCCAGAAACTCACTGGTGGCTATGGATCTCATGTCTGTGGATCCAGAACGAGTGTGGGCTGTGATCATTAAGCCCCAGAAAGAACAGCCTCATTAGGGGCGCACTTTTTCAGCGGATAGGCTGTTGGAAGGCCTTACCTGGAAGCAAGATGGGCATACCATCCCACTGCCCCAGCAGCGGATACTGATCTTGTGGGAGAGGAGACTCAGATAGCTGAACCACTGCAGTGTCTGACCTAAAAGGACATGCCAAGAGTGAAGAGGGACCAGATCAAAGACAGAGAAAGTGTCCTTCTCACGAGGGTCTTCATTGGCAATTTCTTTCACAGTCAATACGGTATTTATTTCGAAGGTGGACTATGGTACAGCAAATCCATAGAGCCAGAGCCGGGTGCCCACTAGGGCTCAGTGATACCCCTGCTTCAGAGAGCCCTCCATCTATATATCAGACAAGGTGGCCATGGTAGGTCACCTCGGATTGAGGAAAAATTTGGAGAGATTATCTTCCCACTTCTATGGCCCAGCAAGGGAGTCCAGTCAATGTATGTCTTTTCAGTTGTCTAGCAGGCCCATTGGAAAGGGGGAAAGAGTCCTAAGTGCCACTCTCTGTCACTGTGAAATGGGAGGGATTGACATTGTTGTTCCTCTTGACCCATCCACAACTTTTGGCAACTGGTTCATTTTGCTTGTCATGGACCACAAAAATTGGTGCCGGAAGGCTGTGGGCATAAGGACAATTGATGCTTCAGCATAGCCAGAGCCCTTAATTGGGTTTTCTGAAGGGTTTATTTCACCAAGGAGGTCCCAACTTTGTCTTCATACATCAGGGCTATGTTAGCAGATTTCCACCCTTATACCAATTATTTGGCAGAGTTGTTACACAAGACGCTGAGAGCATGATGGGTGCTCTGGAGCAGTCTGTAAATTGAAAGTAGAATCTCCTACAACATACGTATTGTTCATCGAAAGATGAGTCACACAATGAGGATTCTCTCGGTGAATGAGGTTTTTCTAAATCCTCTCTGCACAGTACAATTTGCGACTTTCTGAACAGTTTCTGCACATCACAATTCATTGATGCATAGTATGAGGACCTTTTGAATCTTTTGTGCGCAACACAATTTGGTACTATTAACCGCAAGGAAGTGCAAAGGTCCCAAAGGAACTCCAAAGGCTAATTTTACATTTTCTTGTAGAACATAACTTGCTAGTATTAAATATAAGGAAGTGCAAACCATCAAGTGGTGTATTAAAAAACAAGGCATAACTAGCTGATTTAGAATGTATGTTTAATTCTGTTGAATAAAATAATTGTTTCAAATAATTGTTGACACAGAAGTTATTCAACAAAATTGTTTACTATATTCTCAAACAAGGTGGATACTTGGGAAGGGTATCTAGCATTACCTCCAGCTCGCTCTTCTTTGTCAAGTGCATACTTTTATGGTACAAAACTGCGAGACAGGTCCCACCTCCTTCCTTAGAAGGTACAAAGCCCCACGTATCCCCAAATCCCTGCCACTTTTTTGCTGCCCCACGGACAGGAATTCAGGTGCATAGCTTGTCAGTATGCTCCAACAATGTTTCCTCTTGCTGCTGGGCTTTAAGAGGCATCTGTAAGTATACAAACTCCCCTACTGGGCACGAAAGTTTTAATGAGGGTGGAAGAACCTGTTGAGCGAGATGTTCTGTTCTGGCTGAGGAGGAAAGAGGTCATCTGGCACACCTGAGTTAAATAAAAACATACAATAGGACTGGTTGTACTAATAGCCTTCCTTCCTGCAGAGTACACACTTACAAAGGAGTCAACTTCATACTGAGAGACTAGTAATTCAATAATCTCTCTGAGCCTGTCTTGTCTATTGCACAGTATTTAATACAAAATTCCTAAAAAATGTATTGTTTTGATAAGGAAATGTGTATCAAAAAATTGAGGTAGTTATCAAAATATAACACATAGTTCTAAACCGACAACAATTCATTTATGACATATCATGTGTCATTTCATACAGCCTATACCCAGATAGGCATCTTGTGTGTACAACTCATACAAGAAACCTACAAGTTAATTACTATGACTAGACCTATACAGTGTAAAACAACAAACATTCACACACTCAATGATTAACAACAATGCAATCACACACTGTAAACATTAAATAAATGCTGTCAACAAATTGAAAAACACAATAAATGAATCTCAATATTTAGCATATATTCCCAACATGTTTCTTTCCCGTATAAAACAAAAATTAACAGCCCGATTCATGGAAATAATGTGCGCTGAAATTTTCGGCGCAAGCGTGCGAAAGTGTGCGAATCGCAGTGCCAGTGCGAAAATCGCAACGAAACCCACGCATTCATGGAAGCCCGTGCGCGAGGAAATTCCAGGATGTGCGCCAAAATACTGCGTGGCACACGCTGGCGCACATGTCTTCAAACCACGTGTGCTAAGCGCACAGCGAAAGCGCACATAGTGCGGCGCACACAACAAAAGTAGGCGCAACATGGGGCGTGACATGCGGAATGGGGAACAAGGCGTGAAAATGAGGGCGTTACGGGGGAAGTACAGGAGGCAAGTGCGCGGAACGCCCACACGCTAGCCTACAACACGTATTCATGGAATCGAATAGGGCAAACCAGCACACGGGCAAAGACGCGCACAGGCCTAAACATGTCCGCCACACGAAAGCAGGCGGTAGCATCCGTGCGCATGAAAGAAATGCAAAAAGGACGTATATACAGCCATGATGAATGTCCCATACTGTGGCCCTCTAGGACAAATGACGTGCAAAGGGGTACGCGACAAACACTGACACCCGCTGTGTGAAAAATTGCATGTGCGTGTATTTCGGGGGTGCGTGGGAAGTTTCACACACGATAGGCCTTGGGCGAGCGGGGTACGTGTATTTCAGGGGTTCGCGTGAAGTTTCACACGCGATTGGCCTTGGGCGAGCGGGGTACATGTAAATCTGGGGTTCGCGGGAAGTTTCACACGCGATTGGCCTGGGTACGTGTATTTCAGGGGTGCTTGGGAAGTTTCACATGCGATTTTGCTGTCAGAGCGGGGAACGTGTATTTCGGGGGTGCGCGGGGAGTCCTACACGTGAATTGGCAGTGTGGGTCGCCCCAGGTGTCCCCTCTACCCCCTCCACGACCCCTGCAGGCAGCCGACACCACAGGGGAATACCCTGCACCCCTGGTCATGTCCCGCAGGCAGCCCATCCTCCATGGGCATTCCCCCCAGCCAAGGCACATGTCACATTGCAATATGATCAACAACTCATGTCCACCTGCACCCCCACCGCCCAGCAGTCAGGGGCCCCTGCCAGCAGGCCCCCACTCATGTCCCCCTGCACCCCCACCCCCCAGCAGTCAGGGGCACCTGCCAGCAGGCCCCCACTCATGTCCCCCTACACCCCCACCCCTCAGCAGTCAGGGGCACCTGCCAGCAGGCCCCCACTCATGTCCCACTCATGTCCCCCTGCACCCCCACCCCCAGCAGTCAGGGGCACCTGCCAGCAGGCCCCCACTCATGTCCCACTCATGTCCCCCTGCACCCCTTCCCCTCAGCAGTCAGGGGCACCTGCCAGCAGGCCCCCACTCATGTCCCACTCATGTCCCCCTGCACCCCCACCCCCAGCAGTCAGGGGCATCTGCCAGCAGGCCCCCACTCATGTCCCCCTGTACCCCCACCCCCCAGCAGTCAGGGGCCCCTGCCAGCAGGCCCCCACTCATGTCTCCCTGCACCCCCTCCCCTCAGCAGTCAGGGGCACCTGGCAGCAGGCTCCCACTCATGTCCCCCAGCACCCCCTCCCCCCCCCAGCAGTCAGGAGCACCTGGCAGCAGGCCCCCACTCATGTCCCCCTGCACCCCCACCCTCCAGCAGTCAGGGGCACCTGGCAGCAGGCCCCCACTCATGTCCCCCTGCACCGCCACCCCCAGCAGTCAGGGGCATCTGCCAGCAGGCCCCCACTCATGTACCCCTGCACCCCCACACCCCAGCAGTCAGGGGCCCAAACCAGCAGGCCCCCACACATGTCCCCTTGCACACCCACCCCCCAGCAGTCATGGGCCCCTGCCAGCAGGCTCCCACTCATGTCCCCCTGCACCCCCACCCCCCAGCAGTCAGGGGCACCTGGCAGCAGTCTCCCACTCATGTCCCCCTGCACCCCCACCCCCCAGCAGTCAGGGGCACCTGCCAGCAGGCCCCCACTCATGCCCCACTCATGTCCCCCTGCACCCCCACCCCCCAGCAGTCAGGGGGACCTGCCAGCAGGCCCCCACTCATGTCCCCTTGCACCCCCACGCCCCAGCAGTCAGGGGCCCCTGCCAGCAGGCCCCCACTCATGTCCCCTTGCACCCCCACCCCCCAGCAGTCAGGGGCCCCTGCCAGCAGGCCCCCACTCATGTCCCACTCATGTCCCCCTGCACCCCCACCACCCAGCAGTCAGTGGCACCTGCCAGCAGGCCCCCACTCATGTCCCCATGCACCCCCACCCCCCAGCAGTCAGGGGCCCCTGCCAGCAGGCCCCCACTCATGTCCCACTGCACCCCCACACCCCAGCAGTCAGGGGCACCTGCCAGCAGGCCCCCAATCATGTCCCACTCATGTCCCCTTGCACCCCCACCCCCCAGCAGTCAGGGGCACCTGGCAGCAGGCCCTCACTCATGTCCCCCTGCACCCCCACCCCCCAGCAGTCAGGGGCACCTGCCAGCAGGCCCCCAATCATGTCCCACTCATGTCCCCCTGCGCCCCCACCCCCCAAAAGTCAGGGGCCCCTGCCAGTTGGCCCCCACTCATTTTCCCTTTCATCCCCACCCCCCAGCAGTCAGGGGCACCTGCCAGCAGGCCCCCACTCATGTCCCCCTGCACCCCCACCCCCCAGGAGTCAGGGGCACCTGCCAGCAGACCCCCACTCATGTCCCCCTGCACCCCCACCCCCCAGCAGTCAGGGGCACCTGTCAGCAGGCCCCCACTCATGTCCCACTCATGTCCCCCTGCACCCCCACCCCCTAGCAGTGAAATGGTGATTCCATGACGCAAACCAAAAGTCTACTATGTACATCAACACATGTCCCCACACGAAGGCAGGCGGTAGCGTCCTTGCGTATTAAAAAAAAGTGCGCCAAAATGTGCGCTAACAAAAAGGACGTATATACAGCCATGATGAATGTCCCATACTGTGGCCCTCTAGGACAAATGACGTGCAAAGGGGTACGTGACAAACACTGACACCCGTTGTGTGAAAAATAGCGTGTGCGTGTATTTTGGGGGTGCGTGGGAAGTTTCACACGCGATAGGCCTTGGGCGAGCGGGGTACGTGTATTTCAGGGGTTTGCGTGAAGTTTCAGACGTGATTGGCCTTGGGCAAGCGGGGTACGTGTAAATCTGGGGTGCGCGGGAAGTTTTACACGCGATTGGCCTGGGTACATGTATTTCAGGGGTGCTTGGGAAGTTTCACACGCGATTTTGCTGTCAGAGCGCGGAACGTGTATTTCGGGGGTGCGCGGGGAGTCCTATACGTGAATTGGCAGTGTGGGTCCCCCCAGGTGTCCCCTCTATCCCCTCCACGACCCCTGCAGGCAGCCCACACCACAGGGGACTACCCTGCACCCCTGGTCATGTCCCACAGGCAACCCATCCACCATGGGCATGCCCCCAGCCAAGGGACATGTCACCTTGCAATATGATCAACAACTCATGTCCCCCTGCACCTCCACTGCCCAGCAGTCAGGGGCCCCTGCCAGCAGGGCCCCACTCATGTCCCCCTGCACCCCCACCCCCCAGCAGTCAGGGGCACCTGCCAGCAGGCCCCCAATCATGTCCCCCTGCACCCCCACCTCTCAGCAGTCAGGGACACCTGCCAGCAGGCCCCCACTCATGTCCCACTCATGTCCCCCTGCACCCCCACCCCCCAGCAGTCAGGGGAACCTGCCAGCAGGCCCCCACTCATGTCCCCCTGCACCCCCTCCCCCTACCCCCAGCAGTCAGGGGCACCTGGCAGCAGGCCCCCACTCATGTCCCCCTGTACCCCACCCCCCAGCAGTCAGGGGCACCTGGCAGCAGGCCCCCACTCATGTCCCCCTGCACCCCCACCCCCCAGCAGTCAGGGGCACCTGCCAGCAGGCCCCCACTCATGTACCCCTGCACCCCCACCCCCCAGCAGTCAGGGGCCCATGCTAGCAGGCCCCCACACATGTCCCCTTGCACACCCACCCCCCAGCAGTCATGGGCCCCCGCCAGCAGGCCCCCACTCATGTCCCCCTGCACCCCCACCCCCCAGCAGTCAGGGGCACCTGGCAGCAGGCCCCCACTCATGTCCTCCTGCACCCCCACCACCCAGCAGTCAGGGGCACCTGCCAGCAGGCCCACACTCATGCCCCACTCATGTCCCCCTGCACCCCCACCCCCCAGCAGTCAGTGGCACCTGCCAGCAAGCCCCCACTCATGTCCCCCTGCACTCCCACCCCCCCAGCAGTCAGGGGCCCCTGCCAGCAGGCCCCCACTCATGTCCCACTGCACCCCCACCCCTCAGTAGTCAGGGGAACCTGCCAGCAGGCCCCGAGTCATGTCCCACTCATGTCCTCCTGAAACCCCACCCCCCAGCAGTCAGGGGCACCTGGCAGCAGGCCCTCACTCATGTCCCCCTGCACCCCCAACCCCCAACAGTCAGAGGCACCTGCCAGCAGGCCCCTACTAATGTCCCACTCATGTCCCCCTGCACCCCCACCCCCCAGCAGTCAGGGGCCCCTGCCACCAGGCCCCCACTCGTTTTCCCTTGCACCCCCACCCCCCAGCAGTCAGGGGCACCTGCCAGCAGGCCCCCACTCATGTCCCCCTGCACCCCCACCCCCCAGCAGTCAGGGGTATCTGCCAGCAGGCCCCCACTCATGTCCCCCTCCACCCCCACCCCCCAGCAGTCAGGGGCCCCTGCCAGCAGGCCCCCACTTATGTCCCACTCATGTCCCCCTGCACCCCCACCCCCCAGCAGTCAGGGGCACCTGCCAGCAGGCCCCCACTCATGTCCCCCTGCACCCCCACCCCCCAGGAGTCAGGGGCACCTGCCAGCAGACCCCCACTCATGTCCCCCTGCACCCCCACCCCCCAGCAGTCAGGGGCACCTGTCAGCAGGCCCCCACTCATGTCCCACTCATGTCCCCCTGCACCCCCACCCCCTAGCAGTGAAATGGTGATTCCATGACGCAAACCAAAAGTCTACTATGTACATCAACACATGTCCCCACACGAAGGCAGGCGGTAGCGTCCTTGCGTATTAAAAAAAAGTGCGCCAAAATGTGCGCTAACAAAAAGGACGTATATACAGCCATGATGAATGTCCCATACTGTGGCCCTCTAGGACAAATGACGTGCAAAGGGGTACGTGACAAACACTGACACCCGTTGTGTGAAAAATAGCGTGTGCGTGTATTTTGGGGGTGCGTGGGAAGTTTCACACGCGATAGGCCTTGGGCGAGCGGGGTACGTGTATTTCAGGGGTTTGCGTGAAGTTTCAGACGTGATTGGCCTTGGGCAAGCGGGGTACGTGTAAATCTGGGGTGCGCGGGAAGTTTTACACGCGATTGGCCTGGGTACATGTATTTCAGGGGTGCTTGGGAAGTTTCACACGCGATTTTGCTGTCAGAGCGCGGAACGTGTATTTCGGGGGTGCGCGGGGAGTCCTATACGTGAATTGGCAGTGTGGGTCCCCCCAGGTGTCCCCTCTATCCCCTCCACGACCCCTGCAGGCAGCCCACACCACAGGGGACTACCCTGCACCCCTGGTCATGTCCCACAGGCAACCCATCCACCATGGGCATGCCCCCAGCCAAGGGACATGTCACCTTGCAATATGATCAACAACTCATGTCCCCCTGCACCTCCACTGCCCAGCAGTCAGGGGCCCCTGCCAGCAGGGCCCCACTCATGTCCCCCTGCACCCCCACCCCCCAGCAGTCAGGGGCACCTGCCAGCAGGCCCCCAATCATGTCCCCCTGCACCCCCACCTCTCAGCAGTCAGGGACACCTGCCAGCAGGCCCCCACTCATGTCCCACTCATGTCCCCCTGCACCCCCACCCCCCAGCAGTCAGGGGCACCTGCCAGAAGGCCCCCACTCATGTCCCCCTGCACCCCCACCCCCCAGCAGTCAGGGGAACCTGCCAGCAGGCCCCCACTCATGTCCCCCTGCACCCCCTCCCCCTACCCCCAGCAGTCAGGGGCACCTGGCAGCAGGCCCCCACTCATGTCCCCCTGTACCCCACCCCCCAGCAGTCAGGGGCACCTGGCAGCAGGCCCCCACTCATGTCCCCCTGCACCCCCACCCCCCAGCAGTCAGGGGCACCTGCCAGCAGGCCCCCACTCATGTACCCCTGCACCCCCACCCCCCAGCAGTCAGGGGCCCATGCTAGCAGGCCCCCACACATGTCCCCTTGCACACCCACCCCCCAGCAGTCATGGGCCCCCGCCAGCAGGCCCCCACTCATGTCCCCCTGCACCCCCACCCCCCAGCAGTCAGGGGCACCTGGCAGCAGGCCCCCACTCATGTCCTCCTGCACCCCCACCACCCAGCAGTCAGGGGCACCTGCCAGCAGGCCCACACTCATGCCCCACTCATGTCCCCCTGCACCCCCACCCCCCAGCAGTCAGAGGTACCTGCCAGCAGGCCCCCACTCATGTCCCACTCATGTCCCCCTGCACCCCCACCCCCCAGCAGTCAGTGGCACCTGCCAGCAAGCCCCCACTCATGTCCCCCTGCACTCCCACCCCCCCAGCAGTCAGGGGCCCCTGCCAGCAGGCCCCCACTCATGTCCCACTGCACCCCCACCCCTCAGTAGTCAGGGGAACCTGCCAGCAGGCCCCGAGTCATGTCCCACTCATGTCCTCCTGAAACCCCACCCCCCAGCAGTCAGGGGCACCTGGCAGCAGGCCCTCACTCATGTCCCCCTGCACCCCCAACCCCCAACAGTCAGAGGCACCTGCCAGCAGGCCCCTACTAATGTCCCACCCATGTCCCCCTGCACCCCCACCCCCCAGCAGTCAGGGGCCCCTGCCACCAGGCCCCCACTCGTTTTCCCTTGCACCCCCACCCCCCAGCAGTCAGGGGCACCTGCCAGCAGGCCCCCACTCATGTCCCCCTGCACCCCCACCCCCCAGCAGTCAGGGGTATCTGCCAGCAGGCCCCCACTCATGTCCCCCTGCACCCCCACCCCCCAGCAGTCAGGGGCCCCTGCCAGCAGGCCCCCACTTATGTCCCACTCATGTCCCCCTGCACCCCCACCCCCCAGCAGTCAGGGGCATCTGTCAGCAGGCCCCAACTCATGTCCCACTCATGTCCCCCTGCACCCCACCCCCCAGCAGTCAGGGGCTCCTGCCAGCAGGCCCCCACTCATGTCCCACTCATGTCCCCCTGCACCCCCACCCCCCAGCAGTGAAATGGCGATTCCATGACGCAAACCAAAAGTCTACTATATACATCAACACATGTCCCCACACAAAGGCAGGCGGTAGCGTCCCTGCGCATTAATAAAATGTGTGCCAAAATGTGCGCTAACAAAAAGGACGTATATACAGCCATGATGAATTTCCCATACTGTGGCCCTCTAGGACAAATGACGTGCAAAGGGGTACGCGACAAACATTGACACCCTCTGTGTGAAAAATAGCGTGTGCGTGTATTTCAGGGGTGCGTGGGAAGTTTCACACGCGATAGTCCTTGGGCGAGCGGGGTACGTGTATTTCAGGAGTTCGCGTGAAGTTTCACACGCGATTGGCCTTGGGCGAGCGGGGTACGGGTAAATCTGGGGTGCGCGGGAAGTTTCACACGCGATTAGCCTGGGTATGTGTATTTCAGGGGTGCTTGGGAAGTTTCACATGCGATTTTGCTGTCAGAGCGGGGAACGTGTATTTTGGGGGTGCGCGGGGAGTCCTACACGTGAATTGGCAGTGTGGGTCCCCCCAGTTGTCCCCTCTACCCCCTCCACGACCCCTGCAGGCAGCCCACACCACAGGAGACTACCCTGCACCCCTGGTCATGTCCCGCAGGCAGCCCATCCACCATGGGCATGCCCCCCAGCCAAGGCACATGTCACCTTGCAATAGGATCAACAACTCATGTCCCCCTGCACCCCCACTGCCCAGCAGTCAGGGGCCCCTGCCAGCAGGCCCCCACTCATGTCCCCCTGCACCCCCACCCCCCAGCAGTCAGGGGCACCTGCCAGCAGGCCCCCACTCATGTCCCCCTGCACCCCCACCCTTCAGCAGACAGGGGCACCTGCCAGCAGGCCCCCACTCTTGTCCCACTCATGTCCCCCTGCACCCCCATCCCCCAGCAGTCAGGGGCACCTGCCAGCAGGCCCCCACTCATGTCCCCCTGCACCCCCACCCCCCAGCAGTCAGGGGCACCTGCCAGCAGGCCCCCACTCATGTCCCCCTGCACCCCCACCCCCCAGCAGACAGGGGCCCTTGCCAGCAGGCCCCCACTCATGTCCCCTTGCACCCCCACCCCCCAGCAGTCAGGGGCACCTGCCAGCAGGCCCCCACTCATGTCCCCCTGCACCCTACCCCCCAGCAGTCAGGGGCACCTGGCAGCAGGCCCCCACTCATGTCCCCCTGCACCCCCTCCTCCTCCCCCAGCAGTCAGGGGTACCTGGCAGCAGGCCCCCACTCATGTCCTCCTGCACCCCCACCCCCCAGCAGTCAGGGGCACCTGGCAGCAGGCTCCCACTCATGTCCCCCTGCACCCCCACCCCCCAGCAGTCAGGGGCACATTCCAGCAGGCCCCCACTCATGTACCCCTGCCCCCCACCTCACAGGAGTCAGGGGCCCATGCCAGCAGGCCCCCACACATGTCCCCTTGCACACCCACCCCCCAGCAGTCATGGGCCCCTGCCAGCAGGTCCCCACTCATGTCCCCCTGCACCCCCACCCCCAGCGGTCAGGGGCACCTGGCAGCAGGCCCCCACTCATGTCTCCCTGCACCCCCACCCCCAGCATTCAGGGGCACCTGCCAGCAGGCCCCCACTCATGTCCCCCTGCACCCCCACCACCCAGCAGTCAGGGGGACCTGCCAGCAGGCCCCCACTCATGTCTCCTTGCACCCCCACCCCCCAGCAGTCAGGGGCCCCTGCCAGCAGGCCCCCACTCATGTCCCCTTGCACCCCCACCCCCCAGTAGTCAGGGGCCCCTGGCAGCAGGCCCCCACTCATGTCCCACTCATGTCCCCCTGCACCCCCAGCTGTCAGGGGCACCTCCGAGCAGGCCCCCACTCATGTCCCACTCATGTACCCCTGCGCCCCCACCCCCCAGCAGTCAGTGGCACCTGCCAGCAGGCCCCACTCATGTCCCCCTTCACCCCCACCCCCCAGCAGTCAGGGACCCCTGCCAGCAGGCCCCCACTCATGTCCCACTGCACCCCCACCCCCCAGCAGTCAAGAGAACCTGCCAGCAGGCCCCCACTCATGTCCCACTCATGTCCCCCTGCACTCCCACCCCCCAGCAGTCAGGGGCACCTGGCAGCAGGCCCCCACTCATGTCCCCCTGCACCCCTACCCCCCAGCAGTCAGGGGCACCTGCCACCAGGCCCCCACTCATGTCCCACTCATGTCCCCCTGCACCCCCACCCCCCAGCAGTCAGGGGCCCCTGCCAGCAGGCCCCCACTCATTTTCCCTTGCACCCCCACCCCCCAGCAGTCAGGGGCACCTGCCAGCAGGCCCCCACTCATGTCCCACTCATGTCCCCCTGCACCCCCACCCCCCAGCAGTCAGGGGAACCTGCCAGCAGGCCCCCACTCATGTCCCCCTGCACCCCCACCCCCCAGCAGTCAGGGGCCCCTGCCAGCAGGCCCCCACTCATGTCCCACTCATGTCCCCCTGCACCCCCACCCCCCAGCAGTCAGGGGCACCTGTCAGCAGGCCCCCACTCATGTCCCACTCATGTCCCCCTGCACCCCCACCCCCCAGCAGTCAGGGGCTCCTGCCAGCAGGCCCCCACTCATGTCCCACTCATGTCCCCCTGCACCCCCACCCCCCAGCAGTGAAATGGCGATTCCATGACGCAAACCAAAAGTCTACCATGTACATCAACACATGTCCCCACACGAAGGCAGGCGGTAGCGTCCCTGCGCATTAAAAAAATGTGCGCTATCAAAAAGCACGTATATACAGCTCTGAGGATTTTCCCATACTGTGGCCCTCCAGGACAAATGACGTGCAAAGGGGTATGCGACAAACACCGACACTCGCTGTGTCAACAATAGCGTGTATTTCTTGGGTGCGCGGGAAGTTTCACACGCAATTGTGCCTGGGCGAGCGGGGTACGTGTACTTCAGGGGCTCGCGGGAAGTTGGGCTCGCGGGAAGTTTTACACATGATTGGGCCGGTGCGAGCGTGGTACGTGTAAATCTGGGGTGGGCGGGGAAGTACAGGAGGCAAATGCGCGGACCGCCCACACGCACGCGCCAAAAAAGACACGCTAATCCGGAAACACGTACGCCAGCAGGAAGCAGGCGTACATGTACCCACGCAGCATAAAAATGCACGCAAACAACAAGCAAGCTCAGACGCCAGGATGAACATACCGTTCCTAGCAGCAGTGGTCGTGGGATACCGCAGGAGAAGGAGGATAGTCAGGCCCAGAATTTTCACACCCAGAACAAGCCTTTTTGGCATGCCTGATGACCAGGTGTATGGGAGGTACAGGTTTCCACCTCACATAATACTCGACCTGATTAGTGAGTGGGAGGATGACCTCACATCACCCACCCTCTGCTCCCAAGCACTCAGCCCCCTGGAGAAGGTCATAATGTACTGCACGGATCATTTAAGCGGACAAGTGCCATAGTGGGGGGGGGGGTGTCACAGGCCACACAGTCACGCTGCCTACACCAGGTCTTGGCCATCATGACTGCACGCCCATCAGTGCGCAGGCACATATACCTGCTCAGAACACCTGCAGAAAGGCAGGCTGTCGTCCAGGATTTCTATGGGGTGGCACAATTCCCCAAAGTCCTAGGTGCCATTGATTGCACCCACGTGGCCCTACTTCCCCCCAGAGCATCAGAGCACATCTATAGAAAACGCAAGCACTGGCATTCCATCAACATGCAGGTAGTATGTGATGCAAAGGGAATCATCACCTCAGTATATGGCAACTATCCAGGGTCCACCCACGACAGTTTCATTTACAGAATGTCAACCCTAAACCAGGACCTAGAAGCTGGGCGGCATGGCGATACATGGCTGCTTGGTGAGTATAAATGCCACAGCACATGCATGCATGCCAGATACTGAGTAATGTCACAACCCCACTAATGATACCCATCACCATCTCCCCAGGGGACAGTGCCTACGCTGTGAGCACCCACATGATGATGCCAATTCGGAACCCCACCACGCCACCCGAGGTAAGATACAACACAGCCCATATTGCAACCCGGGGCATAGTGGAGTGCACATTTGGAGTGCTCAAGTCACGCTTTCACTCCCTTGACCGTTCTGGTGGGCAGCTGTTATACGCTCCCCCAGTAGTGTGCAGGATCATAGTGGCAGCATGTGTCCTGCACAACGCTGCAACACGCCGGGGCCTGCCAGTGGACATGGTGGTGCCCCCACATCCCCTACCACATGCATGCCCGCTGCGCATGGGAGGGGAAAGGGCTCGGGGTGAGGCAGCCCGAACACAGCTGGTGGCTAATTACTTCACTTAGAATCACACCCCTGTGGAGTGCACACAGCCCTGCCACATACCAGCTGACAATCAATGATGAGGAAATGAGGGACAGTCAACTGTCACAACCATACCATCCTGAGATTGGTCACCTGGAAGTGTCACAATGTGTGCATCCCTACCTATAGAAACACCACCAATGCCGTGTCATCAAAAGACACATATGCTGCTAAATGCATGACCCCCTTGCAAAATATAATATGAGAACAGTGCCATGTCACCAAACCCCTCCCCAGCACCGCCACCCAACACACCATGGCATGTCATGCTATGTGAGAGCAAACAAAGCAATCCCAAACACCTGACACAAGTGTCACAAAGTACAGTGTCCCTAATGGAAACTGGCCACACACAATATGCTCCTAGTAATGTTGAACTAACAACACACATGACCAAATACTTACCAACGAAACAATGCATCTAGACAAGTTCAAACATTTCTAACACATGACAGTACTAAGTTAAAGTAGTCGTAGTCATACAACCTGAATATGCCACCACATCGCCCCCTTCAAACTGTAGTCTTGCAGTCTTCAAAATTGGTCTGTGTACTGCATACAACATGAACTCCATCTCCAAAGTAGACAGCCTTGTGAAGACATGAGGAATGAACCTGCAAATTCAGAGGGAGACATGAAAGCAAAATCATACATTAATACACCATGCAGTGTACAATACAACAACAATATACACAAGGAATGTCTACACAGTATTGACTACAGACTGCCCACACAGCTCATGGGAGCCCAACGTCACTGTGTACATCACTGTCACTTGGTCACACCCTTTGTAAGCCCATGGAAACGGGAAGCAAGAGGGGTGTGTGTCTCATGAACCCAAGCATCTAACCCAAACTCAGGACAAGCCGGAATACAGTGGATGCCCACGGGAGCCAGACAAGGCAACACACTGTCAAATTATTTTTAAAAAAAATCAAAAATCAAAAATCAAAAATCAAAACTGGCCATGTGGGGGCTGGGGGGGAGGCCACCCAGGAGGTCCGAGGACAGGGTGCGCACCAACAGCCACCTGTGTGGATGTTGGGAAAAAAAAAACACCTCATGGGCTCATGGCCTGCACAGCTATGCCAATGTGGGAGAATTGCTGCCGTCGCTCTCATGACCCTCTGCTGCTGCATCAGGAGGTGGTGGTGCTATGGGAGTTAGCCCACGCAAAGCCCTGGTATGGTCCTCCATGGCAGCAAGCATGCGGGTGTGGAAGGTCTCGTTCTGGAGGATTGTAGTGCGGAGATCCCCATGCAACACCTGACGTGATGCCTGCATCTCAGCTGAGAACGTACTTGTGAGGTGCTCCAACCGCTGTTCTGCCCTAAAATTAGCAGAAGTCTCAAGCTCAAGAAGAGTCTGCCTGAGGTTATGGAGTTCTTCACTCAGGGCTTCCCTGTGGGCCTGGGACTCTATTGAGATGGATTGGCGCAGAGTCTTCAGTGCCGCCCGTCGGTCCCTGTTGAACGCCAACATGTCTTCTCTGTGTGATTGGCAAATGGAGTCTGTTGCCTGCTGTAGTTGCTCCATCTGCCTTTCAGGGGAGATAATGGAAGTGGCCATCCTCTCCATTGCCTGAGCCATCATTTCAACTGATGGTGACTGTTGGGTTGCCATAGCGTACATGGAGTTCTCCCATACGCTATTGCCTGGTGGCGTACGGCCACCGCGTCGACGGGCACCACACCTGTTTGGGGCAAGGCGATGTGCACCTTGCTGTGCTGTCACCGCCGGAGGCTGCAGGACTGCATTCCCCCTCTGATCTGCTGTCCCAGGAACAGGATAAGATGCTGTGGAGTGTGACCCTGCATCCGTAACCGCCAAAGGTGCCTCTACCAACACTGACATCCCCATAGAGGGATCTACCCCTGGTGCAGGTGGGTTGGCCAGAACAGAATCCCTGCCAGAAACACTTACCTGTGACGGCATATAGGTCACATCATCCGAATCAGCACCTGAATAGAGGTCTGGGGAGGTGCACCCAGAGACACCCCTGGAAAGTATGGTCTGCAGGAGGATTGGGTTCTCACCCACCACCACACCACGTCCCCCGCTTGTGCCCGGTCGTGCCTGGGATTCCTCCTGGGTCTGCACCATCTCCTCAACCTCAACAGCATCAAGTGTGTCATCCCCTGCAAAACATGAAAGAGAATAAATGGAAACAGGCATTAGCACCATAGCACACAAATAGGCCTGTCAAGCTACAGAACCAGTACATGATTCACACATGTCCCACATGACTATAACCCTCCCATGCCTGCACTGTCACTGAGTAGTAAGGGGAGGCAAAAGGCAGACACTGATGACACCAATATGGGAGAGGAACACATTTGCTGCATGCTGGGTAGCACTGCCATCACACATTGGCCTGTGAGTGGCATGTCCAATACACATACATGACACATGGCAGCACACAGATGGTGTTTAGCATAGCCATGGTACATTTGACAAGTACAGCCATATGTCAGTGATTGAGTACTGTCACCCATCCATGGGAGATGGACATGATGATATGAAAAATGCTGCATACTGGGACTAAGTACACATGTGCCACTCACTGCAACACATGCAAGGTACAAGAATACAGTAATAGTTGGCTGATCTATTTTTCCTCACATTGACATCGCAGGAAACATCTGTCATTTTCCACATGCAAACAGGCACTCATCTAAACATTTGTGCTGGCCAATACTCCATCAGCCTGAATGGTCTCATTGTGTACATAACCAGGTAAAGCATTGCCCCAGTGTGGCCAGTAAACAATGACCGAAGAATATCACATATGTCACAATATGGTTGATAAATGTCTAGCAAAAAAGGGGAGAGTGGAAAATATTATCCTGAAGGCACACTTACAAATTCTGACCAATGTAGTTGCAAGATGGCAGTACAAGGTCAACTGCACAATTGTGGACCTAATAGGATACTGTGGGCAGAAGGGATGCAGTCATAGTCAAATACAAGGCACGTGATCCCATGTGAGGAAGGAATTGGGTGACCCATAACACTCTGGAGTACACGCCCTCACCTGGCACTCAATCAGAACCCGTCACCCAAAATACATACACATGCACTACACACACACGCATGGGCACTCACCGGACAATGCTTCGTAATCAGGTAGTTCTCCCACACCTCGGATCTGTTCCTCTGTGACGAAGGTCCCAGCAACAGACTCATGTTCAGAGAGTTCGTTGTCCTCTTGTGGAGACCCACCGCCAGTCACCAGAGTAGCGGCATGATTTGAGGCCAGCTTGTCCTTTGCTCTGCGTTTCAGGTCGTTCCACCGCTTGTAGCAATCATTAGCTGAGCGCCTCACAAATCCAAGGGCTCTTATGTGGTTGGCGGTGGTCTGCCAGTGTGCCTTACGTTGACCAGGTGTGGTCTTGGACCCTGCAGTCACCACCATTTCGTGGCTATGTTGCGACACATAGCTCACAAGTGCATTAAGCTCCGCGCCATTAAAGCAAGGCTTCCTTGACGTGCCGGAGTGTGTAGCCGTGCCTCGGGTCTCAGCCTGTCGTGCCAGAGCACCCTTCTTCCTCTTTTTAGAAGGTGGAGCAGAGCCAGAGTGGCTAACGCCACTCTGGTCAGTAGGGGCAGAATCACTGGTGGACTGGGTTGTTGGAGTGTGCGAATGCACATTGACCATAGGACTTGGTGCAGGCATTATCTGAAGTGTGATGTTGGCAGGGGGAACATCAGTATGATGGGCCAGGACCGACACTGTCCTTGCTGGGAGAGTCAGAGCTGGGGCGGATGGAGCTGCAGCTGCCCCTGCAGCCTTACCACCCTGCATACTTGGGGCAGCAGATGACATAGCTGCCCCAGATCCACGTGCCTTGGTGACAACTTGCATCGCCACACGTGGCCTAGACTTGCTAACCTGGAAGTCAGCCAGGGAGTCATCCTGTGCCAGGTCAGGTGCCACAATGGGCTGGTCCAACAGGGGCTGAGCTGGGATGGTCTCAGTCACGTTTCCCTCACCCATGGGGGGGAGCATGGGTGTCCCTGATTGGTCCTCCACACATGGGGGTCTAGGGGCACCCTGCAAATCCTGGCCACATCCCCTACCGCGCCCACCACGTCCACCTTTTGAAGGTCGGCCACCTTTGCCTCCCTTACCACTTGGTCGCCTCCCAACCATGGCACTGATGTTGTTGTGCGTATGGGAGGAGCAGTAAACGATTGTCCTGGGCAATTGGGGGTCAAAGGGGTAGGGTAATAGATGGAATTCATACCCTAGTGCTCTAACAAGGCTGTCTGTGACCCCTGGGGGAAGATGACGGGTCACGCAACGCACAGGCAGCCCAAAAACAAAAATAAACGTGCACGCAACCCCTCATAGACCACGTGTGTAGAAAAATGAACCCGCACTACGCTGTGGCACCCAGAAACACAAAAGTAAGCGTACGCGTAATACACACAGCCTACAATGACCTCTGAAGGGGAGTGCGATACACGGGGCAAGCACAGTTGCTAAGTACGTGCGTAACTCCCCGTCTGCCTGGAATAAGAACGTGAAAAATACGCGCGTGTGCGCGTTGGCAACACCCCCGCCAAAAGAAGAATTGTACGCTGTCTGAGGAGACAGGACAAAAGGAGAAGTGAACACTGTTTGAGGAAACAGGCCCAAAAAAAGTAGAAAAATGAAAGCTGTCAGAGGTAACAGGGAGTAAGAACTTGAAACGCTGTGAAGTAATCGCGTGTGAACCGACAAGAAGTACAGAATTCACCCACTCGCTCTCCACAAAAAGCACATACAAGAAAATGGCGTTCTACACGTACCTTTTAAACTGACCCACACGTACCCGTCACTTAAGCATGTACGCGTCCTTTCCTCCGATTACACGCGCTGACACTTGGACGTGCAGCTTTTCCACGTGTGCTCTGTCATCACGTGCTATGAGAGAAACACCTGCGCGTGTCACGTCACAGACACACTTACGCGCTAAGGGCCTTTGGTCCAATGAAATCGCGTACGTGTGCTGACTACCTTACGCGCTAAGGGCCTTTCCTCGAATTACACGCTGATGTGCAAGATTTTCACGTGCCAAATCACTCTGTATCAAGCTGGCCACGCGTTCACACACGGAAGACCACGCTCCTGCCCAGAAGGCCGAATTACTGCCCCCCAGAGCCCCGAGCACGCTCCCACCTGCCATCTGCTGCTGCCTGATTGCCTGCTGCCCACGTGCCCTTCCATTTGCTGCCTGCACGTCAGCCAGGGGTGCTGTTGCTGTGATCACCCCTGCTGGAACCAAAGACTCCCGACTGTTATTCCATCGCTCCACAGCACAGCCCCAGGACCCAGTTGCCCACCCACACCTGCCTCTGGGGTTGCCATGTCTGGCACTACACCAACTAGCACCACTGGCAACCCCCCACCAGAGAGGCAGAGGGGCACCAGCTTCACTGCCACCGAAGTTGGTGTCCTGGTGGAGCAAGTCCTGGAGCAGTATGATGCCCTCTTCGGAACAAGACGCGCCGACAAGGAAGGACGGACCAGGATCTGGATGGACATTGTGACTGCCATCAACGCGGAGGGGGTGGCAGTCTGTGACTTCCAACATGTCAAGAAGCGCTGGGAGGACTTCAGGTCCAGGACCCTCAACAAGGCCCAGCGCCTCTTGAAGGCAGCAGATGCTAAGGGGCACCGGGACCACCTGTCGGAACATCAGATGAGGGTCCTGGAACGCATACGCCCAGCGCTCCATGTCCAGGTCCTTGAGAGGCAGACCCGTCTGGAGTCGAGCGGTAAGTTACATGCATACTGATTGGAAGCTGTGCGTGTGGTGGTGTGCCAGTAGTGTGCAGGTTGTACATGTGGTTTTGTAGGGCCATGTATGGATGGTGTAATTGTGGGTAAGTATGCAGGCCAAATGCAGATGCGTGAGCACACATGTTTGGATTACTGTGTATGTAAGTTGGCATGGTTGTGGTATCACACATGGATGTTGGTTCCAGCTGCATGTATCAGCACCGTGTACATGTGCATGTGTGTGTATTTGACATGGGTGCAACAGTGATGCAACATGGATGCATGTGAGACTGATATGTAGAAGACTGATTGCCAGATGTGACATGGATGCCAATCTCATCACTGCAACAGTTAGCGGAGGTGTACACATGCATGTAAGTGTGGTGGCGTGTGTGCATGTCTAGTGCACTCCCTGTGTTTCATGTGATGTCTGGCTCACCTTTGTCTGCTCATGCTGTTGTATGTGTATGGATGGTGCTGGCTGTTGCAATATGGCTGTGGAATAGCTCATGTGTGTGAGTTGCAATGACATGTGTGTTGGGGATTCTGATGCCATGTCTGAAGTTTGACAATGCCACTCATGTACAACTGTCATGTGTGTATGAGTCCGTTGGTGGGGGTTTGGTGGAGGAGGAGGCCGTGCAAGGGACAGAGACGGGTCTGGAGGTGGGGATTCCACTGGTGCTAGTGGTGCAGTGCAGGGGCAGGGACAGGAGGCAGCACAGGCCGCCGCGGAGGTGCCTTATGTGTAATCCTGTCCCTGATCATGTGACTGCATCATCTTGCACCAGCAGGGATACCTACGTCCAGACCCGTTCTCAGGGAGGGGATTGGCTTACACCAACTGGCCTTCCTCTCCCTGCGGATGTGGCTATCCGGTACCGGGTTCAGCCGGTCCTGGGTGGGGTGGCGTTGCGTCAACGTGCCATGCGAGCTGACCTGCAGTCTTTTCATGAGGAGACTGCACGTCTTCTCGCATGGCTCGTTGACCGCGTTGACCCACTGGGACAGCTCACCAGGGCCAGATTCCTCCGTTTTGTGGACCTTGTTCCGACCCCCTCCTCAACTGAACCCTCTATACGCCAGTCGTCCTCCGTGCCATCTTTCCACCCATGTGTCACATGGCTGCCCTGTGGAGCTGCCTCTGACCCTGCGGCCAGGCTGGTGGAGGACACATCCCTGCCACAGTCAGGAGTCGGACGTCCAGCAGGGGTGGCCACCTCAACAACTGCACCCGAGCTGGAGGAGGATGTGCAGGCAGCAGGAGCCACGGCACAGGCAGCGGCGCAGCAGCAGCAACAAGGTGGGAGCCATGATGGCTCGGGGCCGTCATCATCGGAGGGGCAGGCATCGGCCGGAGGGCAGGAGGACCCTGGACGGGAAGTGTCTTCCGTGTGGCAGCGGTTGGGCCATGCGATAGATGCAGAGCGGCAGTGGGCGGAAGAGGCACGGCTCACGATGGTCAGGGCGGAGAACTCCATGCGTAGGGCCCTGAGGCGGGCCAAGTGCCTCGAGGCCATTCGCAGGGACGATGACATCTGAGTTCCAGATGTCATCGTCCCTGCGAACCCTCGGGGCCATGGAAGAGGACCGCCTCCGGGACATCGAGCAGGAGTTCGATGATGCCCTGGCCCGGGACATCAACATGTGAGCCGTTGGACTTGCCCGCTGCCCTTGTAAATAGTTAGATAGTGTTAGGTTTCCTTTGGTTTTTTCTTTATTTTGGTTGCACTTGGACAATGCACCACATTTCTGTATATAGTTTTTCATTATGTAGTATTTTTGATAGGTTTCATTTCTTCAGCTGGGATCATGAACCCTGGATTGTTCATCTGTATATAGTTCACTATTAGATTCATCTTTTTTTTTTGGATTTCCCCATGGAGCAATGGTTTTCACTTTTGTTTTTCCCTTGGATTTGCTTTGTTGGACTGTGACTTTGGACACCTTTCCTTTGGATTATGATTTCTTGTTTTTCATTATTTTACGGACATGCAGCTTTTGTTTTTTTATTCCCATTGTTTGTTTGATTTTAATTCCATTCATGTTGCTTTTAATACATTTTTTTCTTCATACTTCGATGTGTGGTATTATCTTATTGGTTTCATGCATGTCATGATATGGGTTTTGACATTCACTTGCACCCATTGTGTGTGTGTGACGGACATGTGTTCATTTACATACTTGCCATTGGGGTTGTATCATGTAATTGCCATTTCTATGTGGGTGGATGCAATACTTGGGCGGGTCTTTGGCATGTGGAGGCTGGGCATAAGGGCCAGGAATGTAGATTGTGATGACGTGTTGGCTGGGGGACATGTGTCGGGGCCTGCTGGCAGGTGCCCCACACTGATGGGAGGTGGGGGTGCAAGGGGACATGAGTGGGGGCCTGCTGGCAGGTGCCCTGCACTGTTTGGGGGTGGGGTGCTGGGGGACATGAGTGGGGGCCTGCTGGCAGGTGCCCTGCACTGCTGGGGGATGGGGGTGCAAGGGGTAATGCATTGGTGATCACTAGTGCAAGGTGACATGTGGCTTGGCTGGGGGGGCATGCCCATGGTGGATGGGCTGCCTGCGGGACATGACCAGGGGTGCAGGGTTGTCCCCTGTGGTGTGGTCTGCCTGCAGGGGCCGTGGAGGGTGTAGAGGGAACACCTGGGAGGACCCACACTGCCAATTAACATGTAGGACTCCTCTGCACCCCGAAATACACGTACCCCACTCGCACAGGGCCTATCGCGTGTTTGACTTTCCGCGCACCCCAGTAATACACGTACCCTGCTGAAATCGCATGTTAAACTTCCCCGCACCCCAGAAATACACGTACCCTGCTGAAATTGTGTGTGGAACTTCCTGCGCACCCCAGTAATACACGTACCCTGCTGAAATTGCGTGTTAAACTTCCCCGCACCCCAGAAATACACGTACCCTGATGAAATTGCGTATGGAATTTCCCGCACACCCCAGTACTACACGTACCCTGCTGAAATTGCGTGTTAAACTTCCCGCACCCCAGAAATACACATACCCTGCTGAAATCGCATGTGGAACTTCCCGCGCACCACAGTAATACACGTACCCTGCTGAAATTGCGTGTTAAACTTCCCTGCACCCCAGGAATACACGTACCCTGCTGAAATCACGTGTAGGACTTCCCACGCACCCCAGTAATACACGTACCCTGCTGAAATTGCGTGTTAAACTTCCCCGCACCCCAGAAATACCCGTACCCTGCTGAAATCGCGTGTGGAACTTTCCGCGCACCCCAGTAATACACGTACCCTGCTGAAATCGCGTGTTAAACTTCCCCGCACCCCAGAAATACACGTACCCTGCTGAAATCGCGTGTGGAACTTTCCGCGCACCCCAGTAATACACGTACCCTGCTGAAACCGCGTGTTAAACTTCCCCGCACCCCAGAAATACACGTACCCTGCTGAAATTGTGTGTTAAACTTCCCCGCACCCCAGAAATACACGTACCCTGCTGAAATTGCGTGTGGGACTTCCCGCGCACCCCAGTAATACACGTACCCTGCTGAAATCGCGTGTTAAACTTCCCCGCACCCCAGGAATACACGTACCCTGCTGAAATCACGTGTGGGACTTCCCGCGCACCCCAGTAATACACGTACCCGGCTGAAATCGCGTGTTAAACTTCCCTGCACCCCAGAAATACACGTACCCTGCTGAAATCGCGTGTGGAACTTTCCGCGTACCCCAGTAATACACGTACCCTGCTGAAATCGCATGTTAAACTTCCCAGCACCCCAGAAATACACGTACCCTGCTGAAATCGCGTGTGGAACTTTCCGCGCACCCCAGTAATACACGTACCCTGCTGAAATTGTGTGTTAAACTTCACCGCATCCCAGAAATACACGTACCCTGCTGAAATCGCGTGTGGAACTTCCCGCGCACCCCAGTAATACACGTACCCTGCTGAAATCACGTGTTAAACTTTCCAGCACCCCAGAAATACACGTACCCTGCTGAAATCGTGTGTGGGACTTCCCGCGCACCGCAGTAATACACGTACCCTGCTGAAATCACTTGTTAAACTTCCCCGCACCCCAAAAATACACATACCCTGCTGAAATCGCGTGTGGAACTTCCCGCGCACACCAGTAATACACGTACCCTGCTGAAATCACGTGTTAAACTTTCCCGCACCCCAGAAATACACGTACCCTGCTGAAATCGCGTGTGGAACTTTCCGCGTACCCCAGTAATACACGTACCCTGCTGAAATCGCGTGTGGGACTTCCCGCACACCCCAGTAATACACGTACCCGGCTGAAATCGCGTGTTAAACTTCCCCGCACCCCAGAAATACACGTACCCTGCTGAAATCGCGTGTGGAACTTTCCGCGTACCCCAGTAATACACGTACCCTGCTGAAATCGCGTGTTAAACTTCCCAGCACCCCAGAAATACACGTACCCTGCTAAAATCGCGTGTGGAACTATCCGCGCACCCCAGTAATACACGTACCCTGCTGAAATTGCGTGTTAAACTTCCCCGCACCCCAGAAATACACGTACCCTGCTGAAATCGCGTGTGGAAATTCCCACGCACCCCAGTAATACACGTACCCTGCTGAAATCACGTGTTAAACTTTCCCACACCCCAGAAATACACGTACCCTGCTGAAATCGTGTGTGGGACTTCCCGCGCACCGCAGTAATACACGTACCCTGCTGAAATCACTTGTTAAACTTCCCGCACCCCAAAAATACACGTACCCTGCTGAAATCGTGTGTGGGACTTCCCGCGCACCGCAGTAATACACGTACCCTGCTGAAATCGCGTGTGGAACTTCCAGCGCACCCCAGTAATACACGTACCCTGCTGAAATCACGTGTTAAACTTTCCCGCACCCCAGAAATACACGTACCCTGCTGAAATCGTGTGTGGGACTTCCCGCGCACCGCAGTAATACACGTACCCTGCTGAAATCACTTATTAAACTTCCCCGCACACCAAAAATACACATACCCTGCTGAAATCGTGTGTGGAACTTCCGGCGCACCCCAGTAATACACTTACCCTGCTGAAATCGCGTGTTAAACTTCCCCGCACCCCAGAAATACACGTACCCTGCTGAAATCACGTGTGGAACTTCCCGCGCACCCCAGTAATACACGTACCCTGCTGAAATTGCGTGTTAAACTTCCCTGCACCCCAGGAATACACGTACCCTGCTGAAATCGCGTGTGGGACTTCCCGCGCACCCCAGTAATACACGTACCCTGCTGAAATTGCGTGTTAAACTTCCCCACACCCCAGAAATACACGTACCCTGCTGAAATCGCGTGTGGAACTGTCCGCGCACCCCAGTAATACACGTACCCTGCTGAAATTGCGTGTTAAACTTCCCTGCACCTCAGAAATACACGTACCCTGCTGAAATCGCGTGTGGGACTTCCCGCGCACCCCAGTAATACACGTACCCTGCTGAAATCGTGTGTGAAACTTCCCGCGAACCCCATACACGTACCCCACTCGCACAGGCCCTTTCGCGTGTGTAACTTCACGCGCACCCCAGTAATACACGTTCCCCGCTTGGCGTTTGCTGTTTGGCAGCCCTGTAAACTGGTCCAGGGTTAGCGCAGCCCTTTGCGATGAATTGGGAATTTTGATGGCTTTTCCTTGTGCGAGGGCGTTCTTGGGGGCGTAACTGGCGCTGCTGCAGGGTCGCTGCACCACTCTGCGCCACGGCTGGTTTTGGAAGCTAAAATCCATGAATCCGCTGTGCGCGGAAACCGATTTTAGCGCACGCGGCTGGCGCAGACATTCGCACGCGCACACTGTGCGCCAGCCGCGTGCGCCACTTTTGTGCGAAATTCTATGAATTACCCTGTATATGTATTAAAGGGAAATTCTTCAGGGGGGTTGTAATCATAGGTTAGCTGTGTCACACGTATTACTGTTTCTGATTAAAGTGCGGTTTTTGAAAAGTCCACTTCTCTCGCCGTGGGACTCTGAGTTAGTAATTTGTCTCGGTGAGTGGAGTAGTAGCAGTCTTATTCCGCTGTCTCATTCTTGACAGTGGGTTGGTACTCCAATGTGCCAAGTGGTTCTTCTTCCACTCGTCGTTGTCGACCATTAGGTACAACGTGCCATGCTCAGAGAATTGGAGCTGTGGTCAAATAATTGTAGGTGCATCATCGTTTTACTGTTACCCAATTGTACGAATGGTGCCCTTTAGGACTCCTTGTAGGAAGTCTGCATAAGTGACCTCCTGCAATTGTGCAGCAAAGGAAATCCTTAGAACTCGGGCTGCGTATTCCCTGAGATTGAACTCCGTCTGCCACACGGATCAGCATTTCTCCCGCTTGCGTTTGTGTTGTGGATGTCAAAAGGTCCCAAATGAACGCCAAAGGTTAATTTTACATTTTCTTGTAGAACATAACTTGCTAGTATTAAATATAAGGAAGTGCAAACCATCAAGTGGTGTATTAAAAAACAAAGCATAACTAGCTGATCAAGAATGTATGTTTAATTATGTTGAATAAAATAATTGTTTCAAATAATTATTGACACAGAAGTTCTTCAACAACATTGTTTACTATATTCTGAAACAGGGTGGATACCTAGGGAAGGTTATCTAGCATTACCTCCAGCTCGCTATTCATTGTCAAGTGCATACTTTCACAGTACAAAACTGCAAGGCAGGTCCCACCTCCTCCCTTGGAAGGTACAAAGCCCCACGTATCCCCAAATCCCTGCTACTTTTTTGCTGCCCCGCGGACAGGAATTCAGGTACATAGCTTGTCAGTATGCTCCAACAATGTGTCCTCTTGCTGCTGGGCTTTAAGAGGCATCTGTAAGTATACAAACTCCCCTGCTGGAGGAGAACGTTTTAATGAGGGTGGAAGAACCTGCTGGGTGAGGTGTTCTGTTCTGGCTGAGGAGGAAAGAGCTCATCTGGCACACCCGAGGTAAAAGGCAGGCACTACGTATACACAGCAGCCATGAGCCGGGACCGAAACTGACTATGCACCTGACCTGTGGTAAATGAGTTAATTATGATGTACGAGCAGTTCTTCAAAAATAAAAGTGGGTGCCATCTTGCAGAGGAATTCATTGTTCTGTTGACAGAACAATTCAGAGTTGACTGTGAGAGCCAGTAGCAGGCCTCTCTGTGCACTATAGGAGAGCCACCCCGTCATTCTTTTCTACTAGCAGGTTAGTTGAACCAACCTGTATCTCAGTGCAAGTTGATTGGCATGTATAGTATGCCATGCAGCACGCTTTCCTTAGTGCAACGGTCCACTGTAGCCAGAGGAGAGGGTGGCCATCTTGAATTGGGACGAATATGATCAGTAGAGCACCTGTTCATTGCGAGCAGGAAAAGTAAGCACATTAGGCTGCACAGATGCATCATTGCGTTCTAGCACACAGACTTTGAGAGTGAATAGTGTGGATATGTGAGCAGAATAACGATTCCTCTAGCTCCGAGACTGGAAAGTTTAGAAGAAGATGCGTGTACCAGGAAGGAAGGTGGAAAACAATACAGTCCATGTCATTACCCTCCCCTTCTTTCTTGTCCAGGTCTTCTTCCTCAGCTTATTCAGAGTTTGTGCATGACCCGAAGGGAAATTATTTGCTTATTAACCATTGGCAATAAATGGGCAAAAATAGGGATTGACAATCTCTTGAGCAAATAAATTGCCATTGATTCAGTATGGACTCATGGGTAAGATAGTGCAGGCATTCATAAAGGGACCTGGCTATAAGATGTAGGACATAGAATGGATCAGAGGGCCTATGTGTGTGTGCAAGCCACATCCATTAGGAGGAGAAAAGGCCTCTCTATCGGAGACAGTACAATGAACTCTATCTTCTTCAGCCTAGAGTGCTGCTCTCTAAGGCATCTGAAGAATCATTAAAAGACCCAGGTGGACGACGCCCTAGAGAAATCCCACGCTAGGGCACAGTTACCTCTCTGAGCAAACACGCATGCATTACTTCTGACTATGCCCTAGGGGATATCCTCACGGTATCAAAGCCGGTGCGGGTGGACACTGTCCCACTGTCTGACAGTTTGAAAAGAAATGCCATGAATCGTGCCTTCAAATGAGAAAGGCTGTTGGTGACCATTAGGAGAAACAGTTCTTAGATATTAATTTTTTACATTTTTTTTTTAAGGTGAATGAACATGCATGAGAAGGTGGTTTCAAAATACAAAGCACTCTGGTGTCAGAAAATGCGGGCTTTTGGAATTAAAACATTGTCTCTCACTTCTACCACCAACTGGTGCAATATTGGCCAATGGTGGATTCTGCACCGTCCGAAAGCAAGAGCAATAACTAACCGTGCCCCAAGGTATTTAAGAGCTATGGACCAAGAGGTTGAGAGTCAAAATACCCGATGGAAGGGTGGGACAAAGCTTATATGCTATTCTGTTTCTGGTGCCCTGGCATACAGGAGAAATGTGTCCAGGGAGGGGCTGAATATATGTTTTCCAATACATTATTTCATAATCTATTGTGTTCGAGGGGCACCCCGCTAACAACAAAAAGAGATCACGTGGCTTCTGTGGTGCTAAAGGACGCTGCCTCTGAAACGTCAGCCTGCCCTTTGAAAGAACATACCCATGAAGACCGCCTTCTCCAACTCGTGAAAGGGTACACCAAAATAAGCTGATCTTTAGAAAAGAAATCAGAATAAGAACCATTCTGTAAGATAACCTCATAAGTCACTGAAAACAACCTTCTATGTAGGAACGACAAGTTACTACCTCCTGCATCCGTGAACCTTATTAAACTTTGCGCATGAAGGCCATTTAGACGTTGCCCTATCCAAGCACTGGTTGCGTGAAAACTCATGGTGGTCAGGCAAGAATGGAGGCATTAAATGACATTCGACGTTCATCACATGCCATGAAAGCGACGCACTCCACCTATCACAGCTCCAGGGCCAGTAATACATGGAAAAGTTGGGCATGGATTTCATAGACCGGCTAAACTAGGTTCCCGTGAAGTGAAGCACCCTTCATCCACCTGCTGGCCCCCTGCTAAATATCCCACTCCAGAGACTTCACTTACTCCACCACACTGAATAAAATGGGTAAAACCGTCATTCATGACAACGCAGGAGTAATAGTGTGCAATTCAGGCAAAACTTTGCGCAAAAACTTCCTTCTAACAAAATGGAAGTGAACGCACAGCGATGATGACAAGCAGAACGACAGAAGGCGCGGGAAGGAGAGTGAAGAGGGCTTTCCACTGGATTCGCCTGGGTTCTCCCTTTGCTGTGAATAGGGAGGAATTAAAAAGGGCAAAACACGAACTTCAGACAAATTACAAGATTATACGATCTATGGTCGGTTGTTGGCTGTGCATTGGTAGGATCTGTGGGGCAGCAAGAGCGGCTAGAATGCTGATAATCCTGCCATGCACGAGTGTACAGAGGAATCAGCAGCTCTTGGTACCAGTGTTACACAGATGGCAAACGGTTCTGTGTCATCGTCGCGGCGCATTCATAAGCTTCTTATCTTCGCCTCGTAGCACACTGAACCTTTCACATGCGGCAATGCCCTTTTAATCGCATAATTCCAAGAACTGCCTATCAAAATGGCGTGCCTGTATTTAATCTTCCGGTTTATGTACTTGGTTTTGAATGTATGAAGAGCGCCCCTGCCTCCGACTGACGGCTGGTTCTCGGGGTAAAGTTATGGTAAAGCACTGTGCAAAGAAGCACATCTACCGTATCCCGAATTAAATCTGATTCTTATCAAAAACCTCATGTACAATATCCACTCCCTACCAAAGAAATGTCAACAAAAAATAATATCCGTAAATTGCGTGGCAGAGGATGAGGAGGCAGTCTTAGCTGCGACCAAAGGAACGCAGTGTAACGCAGTTCTGAATTTAGGACATTCCAAACAATTGTCATAGTTATAATCAACCGCCTATTCACGAAAGGATAGGTAATTTTCTGGCTGATTGACTTGATGTTTTAGACCCTAAACGCCCTGCCTCACATATACTAGGACTGGCATTATTTAATAAACTAAGAGCAACCCTAGAAAATATGCGGAAAGCTCTGGATAGTGGATCAAGCTGCCTAGGATGAATTAAGTCGACCAGCCAGCGATCAAATTAACCACAAAGAAAACACAGTACAGGGTAGCACATAACTGCTGGTGGCTTGCAGGGAACCAAGGAATTCCACAAAATAACAGGAAGCAAACAGTGCATAATACACTGCCACAATCAACTGTGCCACAGGGGTATCAGCAAAGGGCATGCCAGCCACCCCATTTGAGAGACGAGGAGGAAAAGAAGAGGGAGTGGAAGAGAGAGGGGGTATTGGCGGGTGGTGGGAAGGGGGTTCCTACTGTTGCTTATTACAAGTCAGAGTAAAAAAACAGGCCATGACAACTGGAAATGATGGTCATTTTCAGACCGTGTTTTGTTTTCTGTCAATATTGTTATTGAGTCGGCAGGCTTCCTGGATGCTACCTGTGTGTGGATTATCCTTGGATTGCCAATAGGGGAATGCTCAAAGCGCCGGCCCAACAGGTGGCTGTGGACCAGATTAAGGATTTGGTGCATCTGGTAGTCTGGGTTGACAGCTCATCGTTTAAACGATCACCTCTGACACTGAGAAAACTTGCACTTCACTACTTCTGATCCCTGTAGGGTCCAACTCATTTCAGACTTCCTATGAATTGAGGACCATTAAATGGAGTAATAATAGCAGTTGTGCCAAAATAAAAGAAATATCTAATCAAGGTTCTAGAAACAAAAATGACTTTAATTAAACTAAAAGAGAGACAAACTATCAAAAACACTAACAATCCATTCCTGCGATGAGACACACAGAGAATGCAAACTTTGGGAGAAAATAGCACTTTGGTATTGAAGAACAGGGTTCTTCCAATAAATAGTCTTCTTGTTAAGTCAAACACACTCAAGAATATGTCTTTAAGGTTTTAAAATAGGGTCTTTAATGTCGCTAGTGCCCGTAGAGCAAGGCCAAGCGGGACAGAACCATTTATATATACTTCTGATCTTCTTTCAGCGTCTCGACAGCATCAGTCCTGATTCTAGGCACTTTCCAATGCATTGAGTTGGGTTGAGTTGGTAAGCTCTGCTCTATGGGGTGCAACAACGCAGTGCGATTCAACAACCACCAACATCTTGTTGCTCGATAAAGCTTGGGACAAACGGGTGATGTCTGAGTCGGGGTAGATCAAAGGCTTGATGGGGTCTCGATAAGAGGAAAGCAGAGACTCAGTTTCAGCATCTACCTGGCTCGACTGGATCGGACAAGGTGGTGCGGTGACATGCAGCAATGGCTCATGGCTCGAAAAAGCTTGGAACAGGCAGCAATGTTTGGGCTGTCATAGGTTGAAGGCACTGGAAGCAACTCAAAGGTTCTCAAAGCTCTTGCAGCAGACCAAAGTGGTTCAGAATTGTAGAGCGAGCCAAAGGCAGCTTCTTTTGGTCCCTGGGGGTGCTGTGGGATCATTCACCAGATCCCCAAGGAAAGGTGAGTGTCTTCTGCCCTTTCTAACCAGCTATGCTGCTAGGGGCACTTACACAACTTCTGCTACAACAGGCAGAGTCCTCGATGCCAGTGTCAAGCAGCAGTCAGGCTTTCTTCCAGCAGGTCTCTTCAAATATAGACCTGAACCGTTTGTAATCTTCCTGGAAATCCTTACCTTCACCCATTGGATTGGAATACTGAATACTGTATGCTCTCTTATGCCACTATATCAAACCTTGATACAGTTGTATCTCTATCTTTAGCCAAAGCTCTGCCACCAGACAAATGAGGTTATGCAGTTAAGGGCACATGGGTTTCAGTATTTTTAAAGGTTGGTTGTTGAAATGAATTTTGTTCCAGGAGGCTGTTTTAGGAACGCACATGTCTATTTTATTTTATTGGGCATTTGTAAGGCACTTATACATCAAGAAAATTGTGTTTGAATGCATCCACAGGACACAGGGAATGGAACAAACAGCAAGACAAGGAATATGCAAAATACAAAGACAAAGCGGTCCTACTAGACCTTGTGAGCGTTTGGATCGTGCAAGTGCAGAGAGAGAGAGAAGGGATAGGGGAAGTGCCAGGGAGACAGTTGCACAGCATCAGGTAAGTGCAAGAGCCAGTTGTGGAGGCAACAGGTAAGTGCCAGGTAGTGACCAGTAGATGGGAGAGGGGTCATCAGCCCATACAATAAGTGCAGGCCTGTGAGGCAGCACAGGCCAAGTGGTGCCCGAAGGCAAGTGTAACTGGAGGGCGGATGCTGCGGGCGATCGGACAGAAGGCCAGGACCCCAAGGGACACATAAGGGCAGGCCACCAATCACAGCTACTGTGGGGTTTAGCACGGGAGGGAGAGAGGGAAGGAGGAGGAGAAGAGGAAAGTCTTGAGGAATTTGCAGAATTTGAGGAGGTCCGGCTCAAGACAGAGAGAGAGGTGGAGACTGTTCCAGCGGAAGAAAGGGAATGGCCACCCACTCTCTTCTTAGAGAAGCACTTAACATGCAGAGAGTTGGATACAGAGGATCAAAGAGATATGGAGGGAGAGTATTTGGTGAGGGGATGTTGCAGAGAGCATGGTCCCTGGCCCCAGACAGCCTTCTGGATGATGCTGAGGGATTTAAATTGGATCCTAGCAGCAACCGGCAGCCAGGTGAGAGATTTTAGGGCTGGAGAGATATGGTCCCTGGGTTTAAGGCCAAGGATAATTTCGCAGCCCTATTCTGGATTAGCAGGAGGGTAGATAGAAGAGGAAAATAGATTAAGGAAGAGGCTGTTGCAGTAGTCCAGCCTGGAGAGCACCAGAGCTCTGGAGACACTGAGCTTCTGGGGGAAAGTTAGGAAATGGAGGCTGCCCCTGAGGAGGCAGAGTTGGAAATGGGCCTTCTTGTAAAGGGCCAGGATGTGAAGAATGAAAGAGAGAGCGTATTGGAAGATAGCTTCCAGGTTTCTGGGCTCAGAGGAAGGAGAGGGGGAGAGCCCTTCAAGGGTGGCCAGAGTGAAGGGAGAAAAGATGGTACAGGAGTCCTGATGTGAAGAATCTCAATCTTGCTGGCATTGAGACAGAGGTTGTTGGAGGTGCACCAAAACTGGATAGCAGACAGGCAGCCAGGAATGACAGACGAGGTCAGAAGAGATGCAGAGGGTAGTCTGAAGAAGAGTGGGGTGTCGTCTGTATAGCACAGGAAGTGTGGTGAGAAGGAGAAGATAAGGTGAGCAGGCGTAGCGAGATAAATGTTAAAGTACCAGGGTGAAAGGGTAGAGCCCTAGGGAATACTACAGGTGGAGATAGAAGGGGGTGAGGAGAAAGAACTCAGGATAACCTTGGAGGGAAGGTTATTGAGTAAGGAGGTCAGCCAGTCCAGTGCCCACTCAGAGATACCAAGGGTATCATGGAGCCGTTTTATGAGGCTGGAGTGGTTAACTGTGTCAAAGGCAGAGGAGAGATTGAGTAAGATGAGAACAGCAGGAGAGTTGGAGTCAAGAGATGCAAGCAGTTCTTCACAAGTGTTCAGGAGAGTATTTCCCACACATCTGAATGCTCCGAATCCAGATTGATGGTCGTGCAGGCAACCAATAAGCTCAGTATGCTGGGTCAGCTGGGGAAGACCAACTTCTCCAGTAGTTTCCAAGGAAGCGAATCAGAGAGATGGTGCGGTAGTTATCCGGGCATGAAGGGTCGGCAGAATGTTTTTTTAGGAGTGGGCGCACAAGGGAGTGCTTGGGGGAAGAGGGGAAAGACCCAGTGGTAAGAGAGTGATTGCAGAAGTCCGCAAGTGCAGGGGCAAGGGAGCCAATGTTGTCCTTAATTGTTCTGGAAGAACAGGGGAGACCTGTTTGGAAGAGACCTTCATAGAGCAGACAACTCTAATGACTTTGTCCAGTGTGATAGGAGAAAGGGAGGAAAGAGTTGATGAGGGAGGTGGAGATTCCAAGGGTGCCAGGGGGATGGGGAGGGGAGGAAGAGAGGGAACACAGGATGTCTTGAGTTTTAGCAGTGAAGTGGGTAGCAAGTGCAGTGCAGAGGGCCTGTGAAGGAAGAAGCGATTAAGAGACTGCGGATGAATTGGGTAGCTCCTTGCAGATTTTAAAGAGTTCATCCGTGTCGCCAAACCACATTCCAGCTTCTGGCGTGTTAGCTGACAGTGCCTAGCAAACTAGACACGTGTGCACTTTATTTTTCAACATGACACATTTTGAAAGCAAGTTCTGTTTATCAGTGCCCGTTTTCTGAGAGAAAACCAGTATCATTTTGCAAAGCGAAAATCCCCAAATCTAAGGATTGCATACCTACACTCATGGCATTTTCTCACAATATGCACTAAACAAAGGGACATGGCTGACCAGAATGGTACCAAGAGCTTTGCTGTGACACCGTGGAATGGATGGAGAGCACGTGGTATCATACAAAATGCATTCCTACTGGGGAAGAATAATGGGCACCCATCAACGTAGCACCTGTAATCAGTTCCTTTCTATTGCATCCTCTAATTACCTTGATATTCTAAAATGGTAAAGTATTGGATCAGTGGTATGGTGGGGTTCCTCGTTTGCAGTGCGATAGGGTCTTCACTGTTGTTCGATCTCTATGTATTGATAAAGGGATATGATTAGGAAAAGGTGAGTGTGGCTGCAGTACAGGTAGAATTGATGGGTTACCCCAACCCACCTCTGAGAAACCTAGTAGTTAAAGTATTCTCCTCTTCCGCACTCTACACTCCTCTTAAGAGGTAAAAAGTAAGGTAATCTTGCAATTTTGGTTGTTATGGAGCAGTGAAAAGATTTATTGGCATCGATATCAATCACATGTTAGCTGGTCCCTGGTTTAAGTCTCAATTCATACTCTGTGGCTTCACAAGGCCATACAACTCAAACATAGAAGTGACAGATTCAAAATTGGCAATTGTGTCACGAAATGTGTCAAATATAAAGACACCAATCACAAATTGTGAAAATAACAATGTATGCTCCGTGGGTTCACTTAACCATATAACCAAGCTTGTCAAATGCAAAGGTAGGTACCCTAGCTTATCAAAAGTATGGATGCCTTTGTCTAATTTAGCGCAGAAGAGTAGAATACTTTAACTATTGGTAAAGTATTGGGGGCTGCCAGATGCCTTCCAATATCAATAAAGCTGTCCAAACCAGCAGCCTGTTCCATTGTTGTGAGCTGTAATGCATCATAAAGGAAGTACAAACATTCATGACTCAATGCTGTTCTGGACATGCTTCTCTATACCTGTAACCACACACTGTGACACGTGAAACCAGTTCCCAGTGAAGTTTTGGTATTATTCGGCAACAACAAATACAATGGTTACACTACTCTCCAAGAAGTTCTGTAATACACTGAACAGCATACAACATCTTGTAATGGAAGGAACATTCCTGTTAAAGGTCAAGATTTGCTGATGCTGGTATGTGATGTCAACATTATTAACCTTCCATACTATAGCACATAGGTCAATCTTTTCAATGTGTCCCCACAAAGCTTTTAACACAGAGCTTCACAGAGGTGCAACTCCATACTTGCTTACTTGCTCTCTCCAGGAACTATGGTACTCAAGATATGGGGGTCACACCATGCAACCTAAGCTCCTCAGGTCCTCAGGTGAGGATCCTCACCGGCTGTCTGTTCACTGCCCCTCCGATGAGTGCCTGTGATAAAATTCAGGAATCTGAGCAGAGATGTAATTTCACCAAAATGCCAGGGGTATTGGACGAGACATCACACACTTGATGACATCACAGTGACCTTTGACCCAGATGGCATCAGTTGCTCTTGAACCGTGGTGACTTAACTGAAAGTGGATTGCAGGCATCGCAAAAAAAGTACATAAACGTACAATTTTTACGATACAAAAATATCAATACAATAAATAAATACAAAACAATATTCAAAAATCCAATAGCTTCAAGTCACCAATAGTGCACATGAGCATTAATGCTTTAATTAATGATATTGATTTGTTATTTCTATAGCACTTTTGCCAAAGCTCAATACAAAGGACATATTTACATACAATTATCATCCCAACCGAAGTTGGTACTCAATTATCAAGCATGGAAGAATGACAGGTGGATTTGGCTTTGCCGGGATTCAAACTTGTGACCTGCCTATCACACAAATTGCAGCAGCAAGTGCTCAACCCGCTGAGCTATTTTACTGCTTTTCTAATAAAAATGCAATGCCACAATAAGAAAACATGTCAAAACTGGCTTCCCAATGTAGGCCAGACATGTAATGTACTTATGTCTGCTGTAGCCGTGATGATGTACAGTGGAAAAGGCTATGCCACAGTAAGACATACCTAGAATGGCTGCACTAAAATGCCAATCTAACCATGTAATGACACTGACTGTGCTTACTTTCTCATGCATGCCCAGTACAATATACAATGCCACAGTAAGGAAAGGCTATACTGGTTGCACCCAAATGCCACTCTAACCACGTAATTACACTTATCATGATTGCTTCATCAGAGATGCTCAGTAGAAAATGTCAAGCCACAGTAACAAATGGCTAGACTAGCTGCACCTAACAATGTTTCTAGACTAGTCCAATCTGTGAAAGTGTCATCCAAACAGGTGCTCTTCTGCTCCTCCAGAAACATCAAGGACCACATTGACACCCTTGCTCCATCCTTGGCCAATTTCTGCAATCCCTTTTTCACCACTGGATCTTTCCTGTCTCTCCTAAAGCCTTCCCTTGTTCACCCCCTCTTAAAAAAGACTTCTACCGATCCTACCTGTTCGGCAAACAATCGCCCAATCGCAATTACTCCTTTCCTGGGAAAACTCTTGGAAAAAGCTGGCCATCTCCCAGCTTACTCTCCACACTGAATCTGTTGGTTGTCTCCATGACCATCAATATGGCTTCAGAGCATCCAGAGGCGAAGAAACTGCTCGCCTGAGCACCCGGGAAGATCTGCTCACTAATCTTGATTCTATCCTTCCTATTGTCATCATCCTCCATGACCTTTCCTCTGCATTTGACACGGTCAATCACGCCATCCTGATCAAACGACTCTGAGAACCTGGGCATCCCAGATCTGGCCCTGAAGTTGTTGACCTCCTTCCTCCTAGACTGACCCTCCAAGTTCCAACTTGGGTCCTTTTTCTCCATCACCTCCCTCACCACATGTTGTGTTCCCCAGGGCTCTATCCTCTCAGCCTGACTCTTCAATGTCTACTTGGCCCCTTTGGTCTACCTGATCTCTACATTTGCCTCTAACATTCAGTGTTATGCGGATGGCACTCAGCTCTATTTCAGCCTACCCTCAGCCTCCTTTCCGCTCTCGCTCATTCCTGATTATCTAGCCACGATTCAGGATTGGTGCGCCTCCAGTGATCACTGCCTTAATGCCAGTAAGACAGAGATCCTTCTGATTGGGACCCCTGCTCCCACTTTACCTCTCTCTCATTTGCTGCCCTCCCTGGTCCCTCTTCCTTTGCCTTCCTGTGAGGGTAAAATCCTTTGTGTCATTTTCGACTCCACTCTCTCCTTCTCTCCTCACATTACAGACCTTGCCAAGAAGGCCAACTAACAGCTGCACCTCCTCAGAGGTATTCTTCCTTTTCTCCCTTACCACAGATGCTCACTGTCTTCAGAGCCCTAGGTCTGTCTAAGGCCGGACTACTGCAACAGCCTCTTTCTCAATCTGTCTTCCTCTATACTCCTCCTCCTGCAACTAATCCAGAACAGAGCTGCAAGACCTGTCCTTGGCCTTAAGCCTAGGGACTGTATCTCTCCAGTCCTGAAATCTCTCCACTGGCTCCCGATGGTTGCAAGGATCAAGTCCAAGACCTTCTTCATTGTCCACAGGGCTTTCTGGTGCCGGGGCCCGCACTACATCCAACTCTCTTTTCCAAAACACCATCCTTCTCGAGCCCTTTGCTCAGCTTCCTCAAACTCTCAGAGGGTCAGATGATTCTCCAGACAGAGAATCGGTGGTAGATCTCACGGCTCTGCAGGTGCCTCCCTCTGGTATGGCCTTCCTGCCCCTTTCAATCTTGAGCTGGATCCCTGACGTTCCTGAAGCAGCTCAAGACCTTCCTTTTCTCCTCTGCTTTCTCTCTCTCTCTCTCCCCTGCTGACCTACCTATCTGCTGAGCCGACTGGTTGCTTGACTTCTCTCTGAGTCTTACTGGGTATGAGACTCTTCCATGATCAGTCTCCCCCTGCACTGCCTGCGGGCCTACCACACACTTAGAGGCTGTATCTGTAACACCACAGTCCCCTGCCTCCTTACACTTACCCAGAGCCGCGCTGCCCAGGCTGCACTTACTCAGAGCAATGCGGCCCTGATTGCACTTCCCCCCTTCCCTCTCCCTGGTGCTTCCCCCTCCTCCCTTCCCCCTGCACTTTATGTCGTTGCACTTACACAATCTGAATGACACAAGGCCTAGTATGATCGTTTGTCTTGTCCTTCCTCTGTCTTCCCTCCCTTTTCTTGTCGCGCCTAGAAACAATTGTGTACAGGCGCATTATAAATAACATATCACATCATATCGGTATCAGGTAATATTATCCCACCAATAATATCGCCATATATATAGATGGTCGTGGGGTAAGGCCATAGGCGATATTATTAGAGGGTATAGTTTATGGGGTTATTGTGACTCAGGGTTGCGGGGGTGTCCCCCGCTCCATCAAAAAAATGATGGAGTTTGCGGGGTGTACCCCGCAGGTTCCATGGCTTAATACTGCTGCAAAATATGCCGATATTTTTGTATGGCAATATTTTTGCAGGCATATTAACACATGGAACCATCATATCATATCACCAAAATGCTAGTCTACCTAAGTAGTAACACCTATGATGCTTACATTTTTTTTATGAGTGTATCTGGTTTACCTATAAAACTTTTATACCTTAAATAGCATACAATTAAAAAGAATGTTAGATTCATGTTAATAAGTAACTTGTAGAATGATGTAATATGATTATTGCAGTATAAATTAGTCCAGGAGAATAAATGTTAAAAACATTTCATAATAAGATAATAAAAGTAGAAGAAAGACCTTGTTATCAATATTACAATATACCATAAGAATATCTAGAGTTATTACTTTAAAATTTCGAGAAACCCCTTAACGCTCACACCAGAAAAAATACAACCCACTATGGAAAAAGTCCCAGTACACCTCTTGCAAGGAAGACAAGGTTTATTCGTATAAAAAAACAAGTACGCGCCAGCAAAAAACTCTGCTGCCATGAAGCGCTTTGACAAAAACAGCATGAGCAAAAGCTTTTAAGTTTACACAGCATCATAAGCGCTGTACATCACATAGGTTACAAATCCAGGGAGCTGGTTGGTGCGACCTTATACACATATTGCCTGCTCCATACGGGATACCAGGCGATAGGTCCCAGCCTTGTCTGTCCATCTTCTTCCATGTGGGGCTCTTCTTTGTCGTAATCGCATACAAAACTGTAATTGGCATTTGGGTCATGCAAATCATTAGTTCCTAACTCTACAGTGCACCTGGTACCAAGGACATGAGCAAGGCAGCTACTTTAGAGGCTTCAATAACTTTCTCAGAACTACAAGTACCCCCGCTCCTTTCCCAGACACGTCGGCGTCTTTGCAGCCTTCACACCCATGGCAAAAATGTTACCCTCCCCCCCTGGCACCTCATAGCACAAATCACACAGGCCACTAGTGGGGGCCAGCCACCCCTGATCTCGGATCTTCTTGATCAATTGATCACTTTACAGCTTTATGGCCAGGGTTCTTGGGCTGGTGGGGATACTAGAATGTTTGTGTGACATGGCCATCACTACTGGATCCAGTTTTTGGGGTGGACCATTGTAGGAGGATCACCTGGATGGAGGGTCCTTGGGGAATGGGAGTGGGACACTGATGGGTTAGACATGGTATCCCCCTTCTTTCATCACCTTTTCCCCATCCTACCACGTAGGATATTCCAAAACACTGCCCCCCTTTCCGACACAAATACATTCGCACAACACGAAAGAAAACGGACTAACACCAGAGCCATTTACCTTACATGTCCCAATACAAGGGTCAGGCAAAGGAAGGCAATTGATCAGAATCACACACACCTGATGGCCCTTTCAGTTCCCCACAGGGAGAAAAGGTAGAGCACGAGAGCACAAGACGAGCAAGCCAGACTGCACGACGTGAGAGATAACTCAGCACAGCAGTTCAGGAGAAAGACGGCGCATACCGATAGGGTGACAAGGAGAGAAGTGACCTTGCCCTTTCCAACCAATGCCCATGAATCCTCTGCAGAAGGAATCGTAAGACAGCAAACAATAACCAGCGTATGCTGAAGAAGATGTCAATGGTACACAAGACTCTCCTCCGCTGATAACTAAGCCGGGCAGAGACGCTTGTCTCCGTGGTTATTAAGAGAAAGAAAGCCAAGCGGTTTGTCACAGCCGGTGAGTCGAGAGGAGAATCGATAAGCGACCGAACTGTAGCAAGCAGCTAAATGAACTGTGAAAGCATAAAGAGCTACTGATGCAAGAAGGGGGAACCCAGCAATAAAGGAGTCTGGCACCACATGGGTGCTCACTCGGGACACTCTGGGTGATTACCCGATTGTTGAAACTACCATGACAAGAAGGCCTTGAAAAAAGGCAAAAAGGGGGTCAAAGTGGTCATACAGGTGAACTTATGGCCCAGGTGGGTAGCGTGTCATGCAGGTGGATGAGAATCATAATAACTCTGTACACCAATGATCAAACCAACTCAGGAAGACGGCAAAGTCCTTTTTGCTGTTTTATTATCAGTTATCTAAAACAGGGAGTTACAACGGACATCAATGGATGTTAGATCATGCTCTTAGACCAAATCACATAAAAACAGTCTAATATAACAAAAATGTGTCATATGTGACATACTACATGACAAATAAGAAAAACCTACGGGGGATCGGGATTGATTTATGGGGAAAATCTAAATATACTTTCTATAGGGACTCAGATTGAGATTGGATTACTACAGTCAGGTGGACAAATCATGCCCATCCATAGTGCAAATCATCCTCAACAAGGATTAGAGACAAAGTACTCTATTGGTTCTCATACTATAAGACCCTTCGTTATACAGCCATCTATAATTGGTTGGCACGGTCGTGCCATGTCTGGAACATTCGGGTCACTTAGCAGGACATAAGCTCATACTGAGGTGCCAGGTGGTGAACTTGACTTCACCTCCCCAGCCAATTAGTCCAATACCTCTCAATATTCATGCCTTCTCCCATGACAATTGTCTTTCAACTTGGCCTTGCAATAGCTTTTCTTCTCTGGGAATAAAAGGGAGTATGGGCACATGCTTATCACAGATCTGGGACTGTATTCCCAACCTTGTTTTCATCCTGGGCTCACATGACCGGAGACCATATTTCGGCCCATTTTGCAGCATTTAATTGTCTTGAATTAGTGGAACTTGACACTCATGGTGTTTCTTCCTTGCACTTAATAAGGGGTGATCCAGCTTCTCATGTTGCCTGCCATTGAGAATACATAACCAGTTCTTGGCTGCCTTCAGTCTTGTCACCAGGCCATACAGCCCTTCTCGCTTTTTCCATGCTCCCAGCTATTTCTTTGCTGCAGCATAGCTTCCATCCCTTCTTTCTCCATGGGTATGAGTTTACTAATATATGACACCAATGTCCAGCTTCTATATATAATGACTGCTTTGCCTGCAGTCTCTTCACTACATATAGCCAGCTTCTGTGATCAATTAGTCTACTTGCGTTGCTGCGTCTGTACAATTATTGAACGATTTGTATTTTCTTCAGTTCTCTTCATATGTGCAATCTTCATTTCGCACATGAAAGCTTCTTGGTTCTTTTCTTCGTCATCCAGTTCCATAAGGTCCATACATTCTCTTCTGCAGTCAGTCTTTTCAGTGTGCCACGCTCACTTCTTGTAATGTCATCAACTTCTCTTTCTCTTATTTTCATATTCCTTCAGGGACCTCTTCCAAGAGATTTTCGTCTCTTCGGGGATACATCAGGTACTGTTTTCGTCCTTTTCACGAAGACTCGACGCAGAATCGTCATAACTGCTGGTGTCACGGATGGCACATTTTAAGGCTGCCAGCATATAGGTAACAGGGGACGGGTCTTCCTGCAGAGGCATTCAGCTGCTTCTCTACACAGGGGTCTTGTAAAATCCTCTGTACAGTCGAAAGTCTTTGGCCGACAGATGATTGTGAAGTTAAGGGAAGTGAATCCCATATTGTAAGAATTGGGGAAGTGAACCCTGCATTGTAAGAGTTAAATGAGAAAGATACAATTGACAAGATTAGCAAGAGTGAACCAAAAAAGAGGGATGCCAATAAAAGTCCCGAAGTACAGTGTGTTGACAGGAGTGAACCCAACCGAGGGATGTCCATAGTGAACTGGTTAGCAAAAGTTGCCAAGAGTGAACCCGGCAGAGGGATGCCGACAAAAAGGGGCAAAGCCTGAAGTCCCTATGAACAATGTGTTGACAGGAGTGAACCCGACCGAGGGATGTCCACAGTGAACTGTTTTGCAAAAGTTGGCAAGAGTGAACCCGGCAGAGGGATGCCGACAAAAAGGGGTGATGCCTGAAGAATTGTTTAAAAAGACATTAAGATTTGTGAATGTAAGGAGTATTGTATGACCAGGGCAGTGGATTGTCCCCCTTGGCATTTGGATCCGAGTCTGGCAGAGGGAGATCCTGAAGGAAAGGCCTGATCCTGATCGAAGGAAGCCTAGGGGTCCAAGCCCAAAAGAGGGATATTAGGGGTGGAAACTCATCCCCCCAAAGTCCAGTTGAAAAGGAACTTTTTTGGTTGTTTTGTTGAATAAGTCAGGCCCTCGAAGGCAGAAGACATTTATTGTATAGAGACTTAACCCTAGAAGAACTTGATAGCTGGCACTATCAGCTCGTGCTGGGAAAGCTCGAGTGTGTGCTGTGCTCAGGATATCCACATAGTCTCGAGCTCAAAACGTGGGGAATGTTAAGCGATATTCAATCAACACTACAGCTAAGTCAATGCCTAATCTGGGATGCTGAGGAAAACCCTTATTGATGTATTTTTATGTCCAGTTCAGTACTCTGGATGACAACCCTGGTATAACACCTCCCTCTTAGAATCCCCCTGACCCCACTGAGCCAAGAAGTAGGTTTGTTTTGCAAATTAAAAGGTTTATTTGAAAATTTAAACAATATATATATATATGTCACACTTCTATAAATAAATTGATGATGGATATTACACTTGTGAATATGAGAAGTAATCAGCAGGAGGTAACTTATGAATAGGAACAGAAGAATAAGGTGGGAAAGAATGCTTTATATGGTTCAAGGAAACGCAATGATGGATGAAATGCAGTACAGAAATAACTTGTTATGATTTTAGCAAAAGGTAATATGATCACTTTTTCTTTTGACAATTCACTCCCCCCCTATGCAATACAAGAAATGGAAGGAGAGCACACAGTCTTCAAGAATCCCCCAAATCACACTTTATAATGCAATACACAGTTCCAGTTCCCCCAGCAAGCTTAGAGAAAACAGGGATGAGTTTTAAACACAAGCAAATTACTTTAATGTGGTTTGCAAGGAAGTGAAAAGGTGCTAAAATTGCTTTTTATTCCCTCTAGAGGTTCAGGGTAGGTGATGGCTACTTTATATTAGTTCAGGCTCACTTTAACAATGCGCTATGAGTTATTACCAATTTGCAAACGGATTTTAACAAAAGAAAGAATGGAGCTGCTATTTTGACAAGTGGAGAAATTGAGCCAAAATCGCAAATCGCGGTAAATTTCGCGAGTGCGTGAATCGTAATTGCGGTAAAAGTATAAGGAGTAGGAAGTCTAGGATTGTTGGAAAGCTTAGATTCTAAGCTTTCAGAGGAAAGTTAAATCTCGTTCCTAGCCCAAACGGTTCCAGAGATACGGACGATTTAATAAAGGTAGATTTTCGGATTTAAAATCAAACTCAAAATGACAGGTGACAGCTTGCAGCTGCAGAATTGACAGGTGACAGTTGTGCAGCTTTAAAAATGAAAGATGACAAAATTTCTAGGAGGCAGTTCTACTTAGGTTAACATAGTTTGGATTAGATTATTTTAACTAAGAGATTGGTTCTGCACAGTTCTGCTAGGTACTCACAATATAAATTTGAACTAGGCCTCGTCACGGATCTGGTCAACAAGTCCGGCTGCGGTTCTGTCTGCTCGGTGGGTCAATCAGGCACCGGTTCTGCTCACAGCGATCCGGATCTCTGGTTCTGCTCACAGCGGTCTGGTTTGTGGTTCTCTCGGGTTCCGGATACAGCACTGCTTTCTGGATACTGCTACAGGTTCTTGCAAAAATTCTTGGCAACATTCAAACAGCTTGCCCGGCTGTTGAATAGTTTGGTTGGTTTTGAGGCCTGCTGAAGAGGATTCAGCAGGTGGATTCAGGCCTCTCTGCTACAAATTCTGGAGTTAATTTCTGCTACAGGTTCTGGAGATTGATGGATTTGAAGTCTGGATCTCTGGATGTGAAGTCGTCGGTCAGCATGCTCCGCAGCAAATGGAATTGAATGTCTCTACCTGTCCCAGCAGTCTCTTTTTATGTGTTTTGGAAAGTGGGTGTGTGCGTTGGTCATAACTAAACCTGCCCCTCTCACTTATCATTGGCCAATTCCTCCTCTCTCCCTTGATTGGGGGAAGGAAATGTGAGTCAGAGTGATGCTGTAGGTTTTAGGGTCAGAGGAACCTCCCCTTGTCAGATTGCACACAAATCTATTTCTGACCCAAATACATATTTATCTATGTACCATTTTTCTAATATTATAGGTCCAGTTAACATATTTTCTGTAGCACCAAACCATCAGATCCCTGTCTTTGTACGATGTCGTGTCCACTGATGACAGAATTCTCCCCTTTTCATCCAGATAACGACCTCTAAACCTTTCCAGATTTTACACAAATGTGCACCAGGGATATGGGTTAGAGATGATAAAGTGTCAGATTTTTAACATGCATACATTTGGAGTGACAACCTTTTTCCGCTACTATCCCCAGGAACATACCCCAGGGTCCTAACACCTCTTAAAATGTGCACAGAAAAATCACAAGAATAATGGTATTATTTATATAATTTTGACCAGTCCGCACTATGAGTTATCTATCTTTTTAAAATTATGCCCTGGTCAAAAAGGGGTGTGGCTTCCCACATCACAGGGTGGAATAACTGGTTTATCCACTTCCCCCAAGCTCAGCTGGCTTGCAGAGGCACTGCCCCTCCCAGTTTCCCCTAAGAGGAAGCCACTTTACGCCCCCCCCCAAAATAACATTTCCCTGAGTCCAGGACAGGCCTTTGTTCAACTCCCTGTAGTCCCCAGCTGCCACTCCCCTTTCAATCAACAGGGCCATGTGACCTCAGGATGCAGCCAGGCCTGGCAGCCAGGCCTGGGAACACAGCTATTGATCCAGTTTCAACTCCTGTCGGGGATAGTTGTCAGGCAGAATCCAGTTTCATTAAGCCAGGTTTCAGCTAAATGTCACTTTTGTTCCCAGTTTTCTACATTCAAATCAAACTGACAATTTTTACCTATGCATTAAATAATTACTTCCTTCAAGTCATTTCAGAATATAGTTTTACATTGTATCCACCTCTTAGCAAGTCTTTCCTTGGTCTGGTTTTGTTTCATTTGTTCAGTTTTACACAAAAGTCTGGTGGTTTTAAAACGCCGGCTTTCTGATAGTGGTGAGTACTGGTAATGCAACCATTTTTGGGATTAAGAAAATGAATTCCCCACAGTTCTGAGTTGCTTTTTTGGCAATCAGCATTGCCATTCCCAATGGTTTCAGGCTACTGTGTGTGTAGCCCAATGGTGGTTTTAGGCAGTGCCCTCCTGTGCTCACAACATAGGCAAAAATGGGTGGCAGCCTATTCTTCATGTTTTCCCTGTGCACTCTCTGGGGAGTTCTGGCCATCATGATGTTTTCCATGCCAGTACTGCACAGTTTTATGGTAGGGCTTGGATGCATGGGTAAAAACATCCCACAAGCCCCCCCTCTGGCGATGGCCATTCTGCCCTTTCGCTGATGGAACTCGCAAGATCTAGGATTTTCGCCTCCTCTTCTTCCAAATCCATGGATGGCACAGTTCAGCATCTTCTCCTCCCTCCAGTCGATCAATCAGTTCTCCTTGCTGGTCCTGATGGGAGGATTGGGCGGTACCCCGGGCCCCTCGGGTCTCTGCTCCCGGTCCCCGGTCTTCCTCCTTGGACTGCCTCCATGGTTTCATCTCTCCTAGGATGATAAAGCAAAGCGGCAATACCTATTCGTAGACATTTCTTCACCACTATTAATGGTGTGGCGAACATATACATTTTATGAATCAGAAGATATGAACATATACATTTTCTTTTTTAAATTAGGAGACAAGAACACATATATATACAAGGATCACAGAATTTTATATGCTATATGTGGAATATTTTAGGGTTAGAACTGAATTACTCTGGAGCGGCCCCCTCTGGGATTCCAGTGGATTCCTCCAGTTGTTGCAGAGTGTGCCTGGGATGGCAACACTTTAGCTGATTTATATGTACCCACTTGTCTTCCCCTTCCGCCAGACTGCCTTTGGGGATGCAGATCTTATAGGCAACAGGGGAGATCTTGTCTATAATTTCAAACAGTCCCTTCCATGTAGGCAAGAATTTTCGCTGTTTGGCCTGGTTCCTTTGGAAATGGTATAGATAGACGCAATCACCCACCTTATATTCCTTTCGGGTAGTTTTCAAATCATAGTGGGTTTTCATACTCTCAGCTGATCTTTCTAGATTCCGCTGAGCATAGGCAAAAGCATGCTGAAGGTGTTTCCTTAAATTCTCCACATACTCATGAGTTGTGGAGGCATTTATCAGTGTCTGCTCTTGGGTTCTGTAGAGCAAATGCTGGGGAAGCACCATCATGCGTCCAGTCATCAACTCAAATGGTGACATTTTGGTTGCAGATGAAGGGGTAGATCTGATGGCCATTAGGACCAGAGGTAATTGGATATCCCAACTTGGCCCAGAATCTGCCACAAACTTTTTAAGATGCTCACAATGGTTCGGTTATATCTCTCCACTGCTCCAGAAGAAGCTGGCCTGTAAGCAATGTGTAGCTTCCTTTTAACCCCCAGTATTTCCCTCATCTTTGTCATTACTTCACTGGTGAAGTGGCTACCCCTGTCTGACTCAATCCTTTGAGGTAGACCTAAACGGGAAATGATGTGGTTAATCATCAGGGCAGCTGCTGTTTCTGCCTTGCAGTTTGGGGCTGGGAGACATTCCACCCACTTGGTAAACAAGCATGTAACGTTCAACATGTACTTGTTTCCTCTAGACGAGCGGATTACAGGGCCTACAAAGTCGATTTGCAAATCTGACCATGGCAGTGTCATCCCCCTCTTTTGGAGAGGCGCACGGTGTGTGAGGGATGATGGCTGAAATTGTGCACACACAAGACACCCCTTCAAGTATTGGTCGAGGTCCTGCCCCATGTGTGGGCAGTATGCAACCTCTCTTAAGATTTCCAGTGTCGTGTGAAACCCCCTATGACCGGCGGTGGCCGCATCATGGGCGTGACTTAACATCAGGCTTCGGAATGAGGTAGGGACCACCCACTGATCATGGCCAGCTTGGGATTTCCTTACCAACAAACCGTCTTGGATTCGGAACCTTTTTGGACATTTCATCAACACTCTTAGGTCCTCTTTCACAATGTAATCGGTATCCGTCAGGGGAAAGTTCTCAGGGTCCTCAATGTGTTGGTAAAACTTACCAATTATTGGATCCCCCTTCTGAGCTGTAATCAAATCAGCATCAGGGGTCTCCTTGCTCCATTGGGCAGTTGAAAGATCATTGTGAGCATTTGTCTGGGACCTAGTGATCGCAGTGACGTGGATTTCCCCCAACAGGAACTCTATTTCTATTAGATCCCCTTGGATGGCCCCGGTTTTGGCCAGCTGATCAGCTAAGTCATTTCCAGTTTTATCTGGTCCCTCTACTTTGGAATGACCCTTGATCTTTTTCCAGTAGATCCCATTCGATGTGACCAGATCATCAATATTTTGGATTAACTTCCCATGTTTCAGGGGTTTGTTATTAGCGCATAACATGCCTCTGGTTTTCCAGTTGACCAGGTGCTCCACGAACCCGTTCCGTACATAATCCGAATCGGTGATTATGACCAGTTCGTGGAGTTGATGTTGGACAGCAGTGAGGATGGCCTGATGCACAGCCATCAACTCTGCCACCTGACTACTTGGGGGACCAATTTTGTATCCAGCGGAGGGTTCTGGAAACTCCTTCACCCAGGCATTCCCTACGCCGGCCACCAATTCTTTCCTCCCGTTGTTGTCAACATGGTACGAGCATCCATCCACATAGACAGTGGGCATTCCCTCACACCTGTCTTCTTCAAAGACTTTGTGTGGGGAATTAAGGTATGTCTCCATGTTGTCCTTGATTTTTAGACTTTCGTCCTCGAGACAGTTTTCTCCAGCACAATCATGCAAGTCAGCCAGACCTTGCGCGAGGGGACTCTTCTTGTTTTGGCCATATCTGACCTCTACAGGAAAGCCTTGCATTGACAGAATCCAGGAAGTAATTCGGGAATTACTCACATTTCCGGCCCGGATTCTGTCACTTTGGAGATATTGCAGAGGCTGGTGTGGAGTCTCCACTATGTTGTGTTCCCCCTGGATAAACGGGCGGTAATTCTTCAATGCCCACACTGTTGCCAGGAGTGCCTTCTCACAATCATTGAATTTTTCCTCCACAGAGGATAAAGTTTTGCTCGCATAGGAGATTACTTTATTGACCTTGTCATGCTTTTGGTATATTACTGCCGTCAAGCACGTATTAGAGAACCCTGTCTCCAGAAAGAATTCCTTGTTTCTGACAGGGTAAGCTAGGCAAGGCGCTTGTGAGAGGCTTCTCTTGAGTTGTCTTATTGCCTCAGATTGTTCTGGACCCCATTCCCACTTGAGCCCCCCCTTCAAGAGATGAATCAGGGGTCTAGTGATCTCTGCGTAGCCTTCAATGAACTTTCTGCTGTAATTAGTCAGTCCAAGGAGGCTCCTTAGTTCCCGCAGAGTTGTGGGGTCTTTCAGTTTCTGAAGTGCTTCCACTTTCTTTTCCTGGGGAAAGAGACCCTGAGGAGTAATCTCATGCCCCAAGAAATTAACATGGGTTCTACACCACTGTGCTTTCTGAAAGGAAAGTTTTGCTCCGGCGGCCCTCAACTGCGTCAGAACATAACGGATCTATGTGTTCCTCCACAGATGAACTTTTGATGAGGACATCATCTACATAAGCCAGGTTACCCCTCGCACCCAGGTCGGGCATGGCCTTATGTAGGAAAATGTTGAATTCATTGCCGGAGTTGAGGTATCCGAAGGGAGTCCGGGTCCAGGTGTACTGCTGGCCCCCAAAGGTAAAAGCCAGTTTGTATTGGTCCTCCCTACTGACAGGCACCGTCCAGTATCCATTGGTCAGGTCTATTGCAGTGAATACTTGTGACCCTTGAATCTGGGCCAGCCCTTGGTCAATGTAGGGCAGAGGCCATCGGGAAGTATGGACCCGTTTGTTGAGCTCCCTAAGGTTGGCACAGAGTCTCCACTGGCCGTTTGGCTTCAATAGTCCCAGCACCGGATTATTGAAAGTGCTGTGGACTGGACGGATTATTCCCCGGGACTCAAGGTTCTTAATTATTTCAGTAAGGGAATCCATGGATGCGAGAGGCAAGCGATATTGCTTCACAAACACTGGAGTCATTCCAGGGTCCGTGGGAATTGTTGTGGTGTGGATGTCGGTGCGACCACAGTCATATGAGTCTACCGCAAAGAGATCTTGGAAATCCAAGAAAACTTGTTTCAACTTTTGCTTCTGTTCCAGAGTCACACAAACATCAGCTAGGTTGACTCTCTCTTCCACCATCTGCCTGAAGCCGGGAAAGACTTCTGGTTTGGCTATCTCAGCGGCCTCCTCCAGCTGGGTGGAGAAGTCCCTGGTCAGAGTGCTGATTTGGACTGGAGGCTTCAGGTGGGAAAGGCAGCCCTCAATGACCTGGAAAATCACCTCATCCCCTCTGAAGTCACAAGTCACATCTTCCTTACCATAAGGGCAAGAAGTGTACACCAGGAAGTTCCCCCCATGCCGGGTGAAAATCCTGTCTGGTGTTGTATTGTCATCACTGTCACTGTCAAAACAGTCCTTGGGGATTAGTCCTAACAGTTCATTTCCTAAATCAATGGAGAAATGTCGGTCATCAATCGCCATTCCAATAATGGTGCCTGCGGCTAGGGTAATACTCTTTAAGTCGCTGTTATCCACCTCTATCGGAATGGTGTCATGTTCTATGTTTACTAATGGAGTTGGGTTTACCCCCAACCCTTGCTGTAGGAGAGAAGCATTTAGATGTATATAAGCATCAGGGTTTTTCAATTTTTGTCCTCTTTTAACTTTCACTTCCAGGGAGAATTGTCGGGTCCTTTCTGGGATGGTGAGTTCCAATTTGATCTGAATTTATACTGCATAAGGTATCAAATGAGCTGACCTAAATGTTTTTTATGGATCATCAAAGCCCATGGGATTATCCGCTAATCGGGACCAAGCTTTGAAGTTTATTAGGTCCAAACTAATGGCAAAGCGATTGAGAATGTCACTGCCTAAGTAAAAGGCGGCAGTGACCCAACAATTATGGACTATGCTCTTGTTGCCAATGGAGATTTTGAGCATACACCTGCTTGGCAGGAGATGTTTGGAATTAGGTGCTTCCAGGTCCATTTCCCATTTGTCTATCAGTTTGAATGTGGGAATGGCTGGATCTTTTGGGAGTTGGCGGAACATGGCTTTGCTGATGAAGCTCTTACCGTTGTTCACACACACTCGAGCGAGAACAGAGTCCTTCCCATCATTTCACTGAACAGGGATGAACAACTGCTCTCCAATTTGCTGAATATCAGCCAGGCTCTGAGCTGATTTCACATCTTTCTGGACTATAGGAGTGGGAGTTTCTGATTGTGGATTAGTAAAGAATTTCAGGGTGTTTCCTTCCAGTGTGGAATACCACCTTAAACTGGAAGGAAGGTTGATTTTCAGAAATAGAGAGGACCCCCCCATCACCAGTCTGTTGTCCTACTGCTATTACTGTCACGTCTGGAGTTTGGTTGTTCTGGAAGTGAAATTCTACTTGGTCAGATTTTTGTTCAAACATGTGGCAGGTGCCGTTTAAACTAACATGGTTGACACTCTGTTTTAATTTTATTGGTCGGCTAGTCTGGGTCCAGAGGACCTTGTTTCCACAATCTATTAGGGGTGACAACCTTCTCAGGAGGTCATTCCCTAGTAAACAAGGGGTGCCCTCTGGAGTCACTACTATGACCGGGTGTTTCACCTTGTGTCGCCCAATTTTAATGTCCAAGTCTGCAGTCCCCTCAACGGGAATTTCCTTCCCGTCAAAGTTCTGCAGTTGTCCAGGAAGAGAGGTGAGAGGAATACGGTAATTCTCCCCCCTTCCTGCATTTAGTTCATCAAAGGCCCTTTTGGACAGAAGGGTAGCTTGGGATCCAGTGTCCACCAGTGCCAAAATTGTACCCTGCCCCTGTACTTGTACCGGGGCATAGTATCTTCCCTCCTTCTCCTCAAGGGGGCACAGATAATGCACATTTTTGTACAACTGGTGGGCTAACTTTCTGGTTTTGGACATTGCTAGCGAAGAGATTTGGGCAGAATTCTGTGGAGAGCCTGGGGAATCTGAAAGAAAAAGTTGGCAACTGGAAATGGTTTCGGGTTCTGGGCCACCCCCCCTTTTGGAGGCAGTCCTCAGGATGGGTTTGACCCACGGGATTTTGGTATTGTCGGTTCTGGGATGAGATGATGGGCGGCGGTAGCTCAGTCTCCACATCTCCCCAGTCTGGATTGGAATCCCTTGGGACCCATTTTTCCTTGGGAGGAGTTCCCCCATCTCTGAAGGAGAAGATCCTTTTCCCAGGATCTTCTGAGGATCCCCCTCCCTCAAATTGGAAGACCTGTACCTCCTCCACAAAGTGGGTCTGTTTGTGTCCTTTGTTTCTCCTACCCCCCTCTGCTCCTTGGGAGGCAGGCTTTCAGGGGCAGGAGATTTTGTTTCCGGTTCCTGGTTTTCCAGGGGCTGTTTACAAGTTGGGAAGGAAGCTTCCTCCAAGGCTTTACACCCCCCTTCCCCTTGTGCCTCCTCCCTGGGAACCGGTGGGTTATTGGGGTGCTGCCCCCGTCATTGTTCTGGAGCACCAGGTCCAGAGTTTGGGGCATTCTGCGGTGGCATGCTCATCTGAGGGTTCTGTTGAGCCCTCAGTATGTGACCCAGATCCCGTGCCATATTTTGGACCTGGCGCTCAAGTTGTGAAACCCGCTCAGGCTGATACGGGGCTCTATTTTCTCCCCTGGGCTGATCCCGGGAAGGGTAGCTATCCCTTCTCTGGTAGTACCCCTGTTTGGGAAGATTTTGGTACCCCTCCACCCTTGGCCTCCCCTCTCCTGGATTAGGTTGTCTGGGCTCAGGGAATTGGGGAAAGAAGGATGGATGATTTTGGGGCTGGAAATCGGGTGGATACCTGGGGAAAAAGTTCTGCCCAGGATTTGGTGAATTTCTGCCCTCCTGGGGGACGTTAGGAGGGAAGTTCCCCGGGTCAGGTGCTTGGCTGGATCCCCCCCCTTGGGCTGGAGGAGTCCACACATAACCCAGGATTGGTCGGTTTCCCTTGTACGGGGACTTACATAGTCAGGGGAGCGGGGGACCCCATTTGTGGGACTACCTCCTCGACTCCCTGTCTGTGACTGGCCCGAGGGCCTTCTGGGCTGTGAATTATTTGGTGCAGGCAGGTTTTTAGGCCCCCCATCTCCAAATCTAAAACGGGGGCAACCTTTACCTCTGCCACCTTGGCAGCAGCAGGGGTGCTGTTGGTTTTGGTGTTTTTCGGCGTGTTATTTTTATTTTCGATGGGCTTCTGCACCTCATAGATCCGGGTAGCCTGTTCAATGACCCAGTCTAAAGAACTTTTCTCATGAAAATCTCTCACGAGCTGGGTCATTATGTATTTGGGTAAGGCATGGAAAAACGTATTGATAAATTCTCTGCTATCCGTGCGCACCCTTCTGTTGGTCTGCGCAAAAGCACGCTTTAATTCTTGCACAAACTGTTGTGGGGCCTGATCCTCCCCACATTGCAAATTGTAGGCTGCCTTGCGAGCCTCTTGAGGATTTCTGTGCACAGAAAAATGTTTCAAGATGGCCGCCCTGTATGTGGACCACCTCGAATGGTTTTGATCCTCCAGCCCCGCAAAGAAACTGGAGTATTCTGGTGAGAAGGTCCACTTTACATATTGAATACAGCTTTGGCTGTCCTTCAAATGGAAAGTCTCCATCATTTGCTCATAGAGCTCCAAGTGTTCCCAAACAGAATACTTGGCGTTCTTATGATAAGGCGTGATGACACTCCTTATTGCCTTTATTTGTTTCAATGGGTCCTTAAGCAAGGCCCTTTTTGCCTTATTGGCCTTTTTGGTTCGGGTAACCCTGGTCCATTCATCCTCCGACTCAGAAGCGCTGCTCCCAGAGGTGCCCGTCTGATCTTCCAGGTTTTCCCGGATTCTGCGAGCCTGGGAATGGCTGGCAGAATGTGGGGACCTGGTCTCCTTTGTCCTGTAATGCTCAGAGGAGTCTTCAGACCCCTCCTTGCTGGCAGGATTTGATGGGTACCCCCCCCACTGACCTTACTGGGCAGAGGTTTTCAGGATGCCCTTAATGGGCCTACTCTCCTGGGGCTCCCCACTAAATTGCACTGTGCTTGGGTGCCCATACCCGGATGCCCGCCCATCCATTCCTGGGAGGTACTGGCCCATGAGCCCCATACTTCTAGCTGGATAGTAATCTGCCATCCCCGTGGCCCTGGGCTCATGTGCGCGAGGGGACATGGGGGTGGCAGAGTCCAGGGAATGGGAGAGATGAAGGCCTCTGGTACTAGGGCTCCTGAGGTTATGCTCAGGAGTTTCTCTTTCCCAGAGAACCTCATCTCTATCCGCCCCTGCTTCCAGTTGCAATGCAAGAGCCTGCGCTTTCAGTTCCTCAGTTAAGGCCTTACTAGACTCTATCAGTCTCTCCTGCATGGCTACCTGTTGCTGGAGCCTATCATTGTGCTGACAGAGAGCCTCATTTTCTCTCTGTGCCTCCTGATTGGTCCTGGAGTACTGGGCCAGTCTCTGCTGCAGGAGGGTTACCTCCTCAGTCCCATCCCTACTGGCCTGCTCCTTTCTTGCCAGAGCATCCTACGCCCTCCTGGTGTGCTCTAACAAGTTCTGGTGTTCTTTTTGGAGGTCACCCAGTCCCTGGAGGGCCAGGTGATTTTCTTCCATTTTCCTTTTTAATTGGCAGACTTCCTGGCCTAAGGTATCCCTTTCCTGACTAAGAGCCTGCATCTGTGCCGCCAGCTCATCCCTTTGCCTTTGAAAGGCACCAGCTTTCTGGTGCTCCTGGTCAAACTCTGCCTGGGTATCCAGGTCTTTCAAAATCAGTTTATTGCTCTCTGCCTTCTCCCTATCTAGGTGGCTTTGCAGGGTGACTACCTGCTCGGCACATGCCCTATTGAAATCTAATTGTTGCTCCAGCTTTTTCTGGCTCTGCAGTAGGGAGTCCAAACCTTCTTGGTACTCCTTCTGCAAGGCCAGAAATCTGGTATCCTGGTCCGCCTTTTCCTGTTGCAGCACATCCATATCCTCCTTTATTTTAGTGATGTACTGTCTGCTGTCCTTTTCCGACTCCTGGCTCCTGAGCAGCCTCTGCTCAGAAGAGTCTAGATCAGATTGGGCCTTCTCTAACGCCATCTGTTGCCTATTTGCCAGATCTTGGCCTTCAGCACATTTGTCCTGCATGGCTCCCATATATAGATACAAATATGCTGCTATCCTGGCAATCTTATTATGTTCATCTTTGGCTTTAGGGGCCATATATAGTTCACTCAGGGCCACATGTAGGGGACCCTGATCTCCCCATTTATCTGACCCTGTTTCAGTGACCTGTTGCGCGATTGCCTGCAACCAGACCGTTTGGTCCTGATGAGTCCACTCACCTCTCACAAATAGCTTATGTAAGAAGTGCTCTCTGGATATTTTCATATCTACCAAGGTCGTCATTCTGGAATTTGAGTTCCTTCCTGACTTACAGAAGTTTATATTTTATTTTGCAAAACAGACCGTTTCCTTAGAGCGTTCCTTTGAGGGATGCTTTCACAGTGTAAAACAGCGTGGTGATCTAACCGGATATGTGTATCTGGTCAGTTGGCACACTGTATTAATCTGCACAAGTGGTAAATCTAACCCAGAATATCCCGGCTCCGAGCCCCCACTTTGTTAAGAGATATTCAATCAACACTACAGCTAAGTCAATGCCTAGTCTGGGATGCTGAGGAAAACCCTTATTGATGTATTTTTATGTCCAGTTCAGTACTCTGGATGACAACCCTGGTATAACACCCCCCTCTTAGAATCCCCCTGACCCCACTGAGCCAAGAAGTAGGTTTGTTTTGCAAATTAAAAGTTTTATTTGAAAATTTAAACAATATATATATATGTCACACTTCTATAAATAAATTGATAATGGATATTACACTTGTGAATATGAGAAGTAATCAGCAAGAGGTAACTTATGAATAGGAACACAAGAATAAGGTGGGAAAGAATGCTTTATATGGTTCAAGGAAACGCAATGATGGATGAAATGCAGTACAGAAATAACTTGTTATGATTTTAGCAGACGGTAATATGATCACTTTTTCTTTTGACAATTCACTCCGCCCCTATGCAATACAAGAAATGGAAGGAGAGCACACAGTCTTCAAGAATCCCACAAATCACACTTTATAAAGCAATACACAGTTCCAGTTCCCTCAGCAAGCTTAGAGAAAACAGGGATGAGTTTTAAACACAGGCGAATCACTTTAATGTGGTTTGCAAGGAAGTGAAAAGGTGCTAAAATTGCTTTTAATTTCCTCTAGAGGTTCAGGGTAGGTGATGGCTACTTTATATTAGTTCAGGCTCACTTTAACAATACTCTATGAGTTATTACCAAGTTGCAAACGGATTTTAACAAAAGAAAGAATGGAGCTGCTATTTTGACAAGTGGAGAAATTGAGCCAAAATCGCAAATCGCGGTAAATTTCGCAAGTGAATCGCGATTGCGGTAAAAGTATAAGGATTCTAAGCTTTCAGAGGAAAGTAAAATCTCGTTCCTAGCCCAAACGGTTCCAGAGATACGGACGATTTAATAAAGGTAGATTTTCGGATTTAAAGTAAAACTCAAAATGACAGGTGACAGCTTGCAGCTGCAGAATTGACAGGTGACAGTTGTGCAGCTTTACAAATGACAGATGACACGATTTCTAGGAGGCAGTTCTACTTAGGTTAAAATAGTTTGGATTAGATTATTTTAACTAAGAGATTGGTTCTGCACAGTTCTGCTAGGTACTCACAATATAAATTTGAACTAGGCCTCGTCACGGATCTGGTCAACACGTCCGGCTGCGGTTCTGTCTGCTCGGCGGGTCAATCAGGCACCGGTTCTGCTCACAGCGAACCGGATCTCTGGTTCTGCTCACAGCGGTCTGGTTTGTGGTTCTCTCGGGTTCCGGATACAGCACTGCTTTCTGGATACTGCTACAGGTTCTTGCAAAAATTCTTGACAAAATTCAAACAGCTCGCCCGGCTGTTGAATAGTTTGGTTGGTTTTGAGGCCTGCTGAAGATGATTCAGCTGGTGGATTCAGGCCTCTCTGCTACAAATTCTGGAGTTAATTTCTGCTACAGGTTCTGGAGATTGAGGGATTTCGAGTCTGGATCTCTGGATGTGAAGTCGTCGGTCAGCATGCTCCGCAGCAAATGGAATTGAATGTCTCTACCTGTCTCAGCTGTCTCTTTTTACGTGTTTTGGAAAGTGGGTGTGTGCGTTGGTCATAACTAAACCTGCCCCTCTCACTTATCATTGGCCAATTCCTCCTCTCTCCCTTGATTGGGGGAAGGAAATGTGAGTCAGAGTGATGCTGTAGGTTTTATGGTCAGAGGAACCTCCCCTTGTCAGATTGCACACAAATCTATTTCTGACCCAAATACATATTTATCTATGTACCATTTTTCTAATATTATAGGTACAGTTAACATATTTTCTGTAGCACCAAACCATCCGATCCCTGTCTTTGTACGATGTCGTGTCCACTGATGACAGAATTCTCCCCTTTTCATCCAGATAACGACCTCTAAACCTTTCCAGATTTTACACAAATGTGCACCAGGGATATGGGTTACAGATGATAAAGTGTCAGATTTTTAACATGCATACATTTGGAGTGACAACCTTTTTTCCGCTACTATCCCCAGGAACATACCCCAGGGTCCTAACACCTCTTAAAATGTGCACAGAAAAATCACAAGAATAATGGTATTATTTATATAATGTTGACCAGTCCGCACTATGAGTTATCTATCTTTTTAAAATTATGCCCTGGTCAAAAAGGGGTGTGGCTTCCCACATCACAGGGTGGAATAACTGGTTTATCCACTTCCCCCAAGCTCAGCTGGCTTGCAGAGGCACTGCCCCTCCCAGTTTCCCCTAAGAGGAAGCCACTTTACGCCCCCCCCCCAATATAACATTTGCCTGAGTCCAGGACAGGCCTTTGTTCAACTCCCTGTAGTCCCCAGCTGCCACTCCCCTTTCAATCAACAGGGCCATGTGACCTCAGGATGCAGCCAGGCCTGGCAGCCAGGCATGGGAACACAGCTGTTGATCCAGTTTCAACTCCTGTCGGGGGTAGTTGTCAGGCAGAATCCAGTTTCATTAAGCCAGGTTTCAGGTAAATGTCACTTTTGTTCCCAGTTTTCTACATTCAAATCAAACTGACAATTTTTACCTATGCATTAAATAATTACTTCCTTCAAGTCATTTCAGAATATAGTTTTACATTGTATCCACCTCTTAGCAAGTCTTTCCTTGGTCTGGTTTTGTTTCATTTGTTCAGTTTTACACAAAAGTCTGGTGGTTTTAAAACGCCGGCTTTCTGATAGTGGTGAGTACTGGTAATGCAACCATTTTTGGGATTAAGAAAATGAATTCCCCACAGTTCTGAGTTGCTTTTTTGGCAATCAGCATTGCCATTCCCAATGGTTTCAGGCTACTGTGTGTGTAGCCCAATGGTGGTTTTAGGCAGTGCCCTCCTGTGCTCGCAACATAGGCAAAAATGGGTGGCAGCCTATTCTTCATGTTTTCCCTGTGCACTCTCTGGGGAGTTCTGGCCATCATGATGTTTTCCATGCCAGTACTGCACAGTTTTATGGTAGGGTTTGGATGCATGGGTAAAAACATCCCACAGGAAGGAAGACCCCTGGAAATCACATCCAGACTTATTATTTGTGAACACTTCTTTCTTTATTGAAAACCCTATCCCACACTCTTTCTGTAATTAGTTGTAAGGATTTGGCAATAGGTTTTTTAGTATAGGCCTTTTACTTTGACAATACGCAGCTGTGATCACTTCTGTCTTTCTTTATTGTTGCCGCCATTAGTTCTTTACACTGCATACACACCCACAACACCAACACACACACTTTAAAAAAAAAACATTTCCTTAACTTTTCCTCAGAGGAAATCCTCATCAGGCAGACCTCTGACTCTGATGTTCCACGCACGCATGTGTAGAGCAGAGGAGTCGGATGCCTCCATGTCCTTTGGCGGTGGGGGGTACTCGCATTTCAAAAATAAATAACGCCTTTTTGAAGTCCCTCTGACTTCAAAGAGAAATTATATATTTTTGAAGTCAGTCAGAGTTACTCCAAAAAGAAATTATTTCTTTTTGAAATGTGAGCTCACCTTTAATCCCGCTGGACATGTGCCGTGGGTGCAGCTGAACGTAAAGAGGGCACTCTTCTAAGCCCTTTTACTTTTGTTTTCTCTGCCTCTGCAACCACTCACCTGGATTCACAGAGGCAGGGCCATGGGTCAACTCCTGGTAACCCCCAAATTACATCCCTGGAGCTGAGCATGGATGTCCTTCCTGGTATCTGTTCTGATTGTTATCTCTAAAAAGCACTGTGTTATGCATCTGTACTGTTGTATACCTCTGTAAAGTGTTCCGTTGTGTATCTGTATTGTTGTATACATCTATAAAGCGCTCAGTTGCTTCTCAAAGCTAGTTCTGCGCTCAATACAAACCATGATAATAATATTGTCACTATTTAATATATCAAGGGCAGGGTCTTGCATTAGGACACACCTCTTACAAGGTGTCTGTGTGAGAAGGATGCATCAATTTATGTTCATTGCTCACCAGCATGCGATTTCCATAAGACATAGTGAGAGAGCAGTACTGGCAAGCATGACTGGGATTGCCAGAGAGAATTTACAACCTGAGCTTTTGCCAATGAAGGAGCCTACGCAATTTGTATGAGGCAATCACCCTTAACTGGCTGACTGATAAAAACTTTGAAAGGATGAAGATGAGTGATTGCGGTTGGGCTCCCAATCCTCTATGCATTTTGTACAAATGTCAATGGCCTGCTACGTTGCTTTGCTGAGTCATGGGAGAAGACACCAAACAAGATAAGGCATGAAGAATTGCAAGACAAGCTATGACTGCCCAATACCTTGGAGAAGTGATTTCCAATTTGCCAAAGTGAGACCATATTGACTGCTAAACTCTCTTGTCTCAGCTGGACCAAATGGAACAATGGGCCTCATTACGAGGTGGGCGGTAAGGGATTACCGGCACCGGTAAGGGCACCGGTGCCAGTAATCCCTCACCACCCTACTACGAGTTCCCTTTACGGGTCCTCCCTTAACGCCTGGTTTTACCAGGCATTAAGGACAGGACCCGCAAAGGGACTTTAGAGCTAATAACGGTACTGCAATTTGCGGCACCATTATTAGCGCCTTCCCCATTCCCATTGAGCCCTATGGGGGCTGAAATGGGAATGGGGAAGGGCCCTGGTGAATGGGGAATTACCAGCCCCGCCAACCTTGGAATGGGGTGGTAATAGCTCCATTCACCAGGGAGGAGTCAGTAAGGTTTTGGAGGCAGCCATGGCGCTAATAGCACCATGGTTACCTCCAACCTCATAATGAGGCCCAATGTCTTCCCAACAGCTGTCACCTCTCCAGTGAAGGACATGGCGTGGCAGCTGGGCTAGAGTCCTCATTGGAACCTAGGCGACATGGCAAGACACCTGAAGCTTTGAATGCACCTAACTAAAAGGAATCTCACAACCTTGTTTTCATTTACACACACCATTCTGCCTTCACCTACGATGTGTCTCCAGGACTGGAGGGCCTGCCCCCATGCCCCAGAAATCTTTTCCGGCATCCAGTGACTTCTCACCAGTGCTTACGAATACCAAGACCTCTGCTGCTTCTCCATGCCAAGACAGATTTCGATGGACCTTTCAAACAATAAAGGCTGATGCCACTAGAGTCAGAAAGGCTGTTATCCTGTAAGTCCAGGTGTTTGACAGCTCTGTGATGAACCTCACTAGCACGAGTTACTTCCTTAAAGATTTTTCATCTGAATTTAGGAACAGCTGAAGAGACCACAACACAAGATTCTATCCATGCTGTTGTGTCTGTTTTTGGCTGGAACATGTCTTTTTTGCTCAATTATAATGCAAGAAAACTGGGTGGAAACCACACAGTCACCCAGTTGCTCTCACACAGTTCTCCTTGCAGAGTAACCAAAAAGTTCTATCGAGATAGGTATGAGCAATATCTTTACTGAGAATTTCTTATCAATATGTCCTTCAAGTAGAATACAGTTTATCAACACGAGTTGTGGAGTTTCCTTAGTGAATACATTTTAATCAAAAAAAGTGAGGAAGGCCCATTGTTGCCTCATCAAGAGAAGGGCTCTGATGCCAATGCTTTTCAGGGTGGTACTGCTTGATCAGGATGGAGCCCTAATAAGTATGATTAAATGTAAATACAGCATATTTCATGAATTTGACACAGTCCAACCCCAATGGTAAATACATTACATAGTGACAAAGGTGAACCACAGTAATGTGATAATTAGCAAAGAAGCATAGATACCATGGTTGGTGCATGCATAGATGCATGAAAAGGATATTCAAAGAAGAAAAAAAGAAAAAAGAAAAAGGAAAACAGGATAATAGTACCAAACATTAATGTTAGGTTGATAAGCTATATAAACATCTGTAGATGCCAAGGAAAACCAAAATGTGTACCTTCATCTTCAAAAATCTCGTATGAGAGAAATAAATGTGGGAGATACATTCGATTCCAGACTATGGAGTTCAAACAAAGTAGAGTGCATACATCAATGGTGAGGAAATGCACATCTAAGCGTACATTTGTAGTAAGGAAAGAAAGAATATAAATAATATGTACCTTTGTGTTCCGATCAGACGTATCTCTAAAGGCTCTCAAGTGAGAGAACTGCGTGTACAAAGTACACTAAATTTCGCGTTCTGGAATTAAAGGAAATGAAGCCGATACGTCAACAATAAGTGAATATACATAAAGACAAGAAATGTTAGTGCTCGCAGCGGGCAGAGTGAATGCTTACCTGAAGTTGCAGGGTGCAGACAGTGCATGGAGGACACGAGAGGGTGCATGCCTCTGGATGTTATCAAGCGTTTCCATGGAGACTGATGGGACACAGAGGCTTGGCACACCAGGGGGTGTGGCCGCACTCACAGCATCCCATGTCCCGACCCCTCTGGCAAGTGGAGAGATCGGGACGGTTCAGTCTCCAAGAAAAAACAGAGCTTGTGTGTGAGATGAAATCAGTAAAGGTTAAAAGTAAAATGCGACTAGATGCAGCGAATCGGAGCAGGAAATGAGCATGTATCAGTGGACCAATAAGGTGGCGTGGAGTGGCTCACCGATCGGTGTAGCTCCGCCCACGTACACTGGTGGTCCGGTAGTGCATGGGGGGTGTGGAAGTTGCAGTAACACAATGGTAGAATATTGCTCATATGTATGTAAATGGTAATGTGAACGCTGACACTGTTAACGGCAGTCCTGAACAGAGAGAAGCTCTGAAGCAGGATGCCCAAATCAACTGTGTGTGAGGATTATAAATGGCCAGTGAAGCAGGTGGCAGAATATGTTAAGTCAAGCCAAAATGGTGGTTCACCATGTGCAGACCAGAGTAATATGTATGACAGTAGTAATGACTGCATGTGAATAAACTGAACAGCTAGAGGAACACTGTGGGGTGCGAACACCCAGATATGGGGGGAGGGGTGCGGCTACTAGGAACCTGGTTTAGAAAAATTGAATTAAAAGGGAGCTATGTCAGAAATGATTAGAGAGGGAAATGGCAATGAAACTCAATTGGGAATTGGAAGATACCGGATGCACAGAAAAAACGTTATGGCAAACAAATCAACACAAGTTAGTGTTCTCAGATATACCATTGGAAATTAATTTCCTCGTTCACCCCGTTAGGGATGAGCGAGCCAAGGTGGTCTATCCAGTAAGTCTCTCTTCTGTACAATTTGGCATCCATATTCTCGTGAGGATTTGATTTGTGCACAACCGTCATTATTTGAAACCTTATCTGAGATAAAATATGTCTCTTCTCTTGCCAGTTTTTGGCCACTGCAGAGTTCGGGTTGGCATTTCTAATGCACAACCTTTGCTCATTCCATCAGACTTTGGCAGTTTGTTTGGATTTACAGATGTAGTGCAGCCCACATGGACATTTGATGGCATAGATAATGTTATTACTGCCACATGTTGCAAAACACCTGAGTTTGATTTTTTCACCTGTGCAAGTGTGGTTTATGGCATTTCCTTTGGTTGTGAAACCACAATTCGAGCAATGTAGGCAGGGGAAAGTGCCAGTGCATTTGGTGATTGGCTCTTTGTTCGGTGGTTTGGTGGAGACCAGTTCGTCCCTTAAATTCCTACTTCTTTGATATGCAAATACCAGTAGGTCCGTAAAGAGGTGTTCCACTCTAGGGTGGCATACGAGATCTGCAGTTCTTTTTAATAATATTTTGATGTGATTGCTCTGTGTTGAGAACTTAGAAACATGTACTAATGGGTGTGTTATTTTGCGTTCCTTCTTCTGCGTGAGTAATGTTTCATGGTCAATCTGATTGATCCTGGTGGCAGCTAATTCCATGTCTGTGTCTTAGTAGCCTAGGGCCATACATTTTTTCCCCATTTCTGAGTGTTCTCTGATGTGATCTTCTGGGTCACTAACTATCCATTTAACATGAAGCAATTGGCTAAACGGTATATTTTGAATGAGGTTGAGCTGGTGAAAGCTGAGACGATGCAGGAGATTGTTACTATCAGTATCTTTACGATATAGACTGGTGCTGTATCGACTAGTGCCTTCTCTGATGTTATGGATATCTGTTTTTGAAGTTTCATGGGTAAACTGAATCCTCAGGTCTATGTCAGTGAGGTAGGTGAAAAAATGTATAAGTTCTGTTTCAGTGCCTGACCATATGACAATAATGTCGTCTATATACCTAATCCGTAAGTGAATGTTCTTGTTCCAGACGGTGTGTGTGTCAATAAATGGTCCATATCAAATGTATATGGCATGGGTGGGGCCATCCTCACCCCCATTGATGGTCCAGAAACCTGTAAGAAAAAAACATCCTTGTACTTGAAGCATGAGTTTTCAGCTATGAATTGTAGTAAGACCAAGATGAATTATTTCAGTGCCTACATGTCTGGCTCCCTCAGGAGCATCCATTCATGGCTTTGAGGCCAAGGTCGCGTGGGATTGATGTATATAGGCTTTTGACATCCACTGTGAATAGGATATTTTTGGTATTGAATCTGGTAGCCTTAAGATGCTGTAGAAGAAATTGGGTGGTGTCCCTCAGGTACGTGTGTGTTTGCTGTATAAGTGCTTGAAGATAGAAATCCACATATTTCACCAAGGGCTGTAACACAATGTCCATTCCAGCTACTACGGGTCTGCCCGGTGCTCAATACCCATTTAGGGGATATGACAAACATATGGAAATCAGGAAAAACTAGACTACTAGATACAGGCATCACAATGTAAATAACAATTCTAAGTCAGAGGTTTGTAATGAGGTTTTGCTACTACTACTACTTTTCAGAGTAAAACTGTATAATAGCTAGTTTTGTATTCTGGAAGCATTTTACCCTTACTATTAAGAGGAACAAGCATGGAACAAGCATGGATGCTGTTTTTCCTCTCACAGATGCTTATTTATTTCTTCAAGCTTTTATGGCATACAACAATTAGGTTCACCATGGCGAGCTGGTAAACGTTTCAGACAGTAGTATACACAAAACTCCATTTTCAGATTTAATATTATTAGAAAATTGGCTCTCCTCATAAATAGTCTACAAACAGACAGTGAGTATTTAAGATTCATTGTAAACATACAAAAGCAAACGGTAAGTGGGGCAATCATAGGTATCATACAATATAGAGAGCGAGAGATGGTTGCTAGCCAGTGGTTGATTGGAGAGAGCAAGGCAGAAACCAAGGACAGGACAGTCACATAAAACCAAAGTGGTATTAACAGGTGATAACATACATTTTTGAAAGGAGTAGATAGGTCAGTAATGAGCGTTAATGTGAGTGTAGGTTGAGGGAGTAGCACCTTCCTGGTTGATGTGTTGGAGTTTAATGGTGGATTTTAATGAGCCTAGCAGCAGATTTTAATGAGTGGATAGAAGTGGAGTTTTTAACATTCTGTGCTTCGGAGTCCAGTGTAGAAGGACAAGCAGGGAAAAGGAGCAGAACTAAAGCAAGAGGGAACAAGTGTAGGAGGGGGCACCGAGATTAGGGAGTGAATAATAGCAGAGGTTGTGTGGAGGAGTGTAGTAAGAGATGTTGTTTGCTAAGTAAGGATGAGCACCATGCAGGGATTCCAAAACAAGCAGAAAAGGTTTAGGGAGAAATCAGCACAAAGACAGAGTTTGGAAGTGGGAGAGGAACGAAGAAGATTGCAGAGAGAGTGAGTGACAAAGTTGAGTGCCCTGCTGAGCATAGAGAAGGAGTACAGAGGAAGGCCAGGAAGAAAGCTGGCACAGTAGTTAAGGTGGATAAGAAATAAGCTTAACATGAGAGGTTACATGGAATTGTAGTTTGAGCGGGGGGGGGGGGAGTTCCTGGTTGTGAGTATGCTATCACTCACCAAAGTCACTATAGTGGAATTAAAATGATGATGGCTATGGTGGTTGTCAAAAAGGACCCCAAGGTTGTAAGCCATAGAGCAGTGGAGTGTAAGTCAGGTGGAAATTAGATGGGTGCAAGGATAGAGGGCATTAAAGGCAGTAAAATTGATTATTTTGGTTTTAGATGAGTTTAGTGTGAGGCAGTGAAGTGCTATTTAGTGATGGATAGCAGATAGACCATCAGTTATACAGCAGAGTGGTTGGGAGTTGATGTGGAGAGGGAGAAGAAGTGGGTATCATGTGGAGAACCTAAAGTAGAAGACACATTGTGCAAGAGAGTATGAGTAGATAATAGGGGACCAAGGGCAGGGTGGTTGGGTTGGATGTGTCTGAATTCCAATACACTAAAACTGATGCAACAGGTAAGAGGCAATCAACCCAAGAGCAAATCTCTGGGTCTAGTTCTAAGGTTATCTACGTTCTGGAGAAGTGAAAAGTGGTCCACCATGGTTGGCCGGCTGAGGGGTCAAGAAAGATTAGAATGGAAGATAGTCTGGGTAGTGAGCAGGGGCCAGATAGGAAGATACCTGGGTAAGGGTGAATCAGTGGATGGGGGCAAAGACCAGATTGGAGGGCTACCCTAAGATTGTTAAGGTAAGGACATGTATGCACCAATTATATAGCTGACATAGCATTTCTGTTTTGAAGGGGTAGTACTGGAGTGTGATCCAGGGCTAGGGGCGAGGAGTAGCAGGAATGAAAATATAAAAGGAATGGTGGAGGTCATAGGATTGATGGTGGTGTACGTAAAAGTGAGAGAATGGCTGTTCAGTGAAAAAGATCAGGGTAGGAGTATGAGAGAGAGAACAGCAGACCTGACATCAGCTAAGGATTAAATGCATTACATTTCAATTTACATTTAAAGATATCAGGACTATGTGGGGGAGTAAGGGGAAGCAGTAATATTGTAATGGTGTAAATAGTGGTCAAAAGGGGAGGGGTCAATAGTGAGGTTGGACACAGGGAGAGAGGTCACACACACACAGTTGATATTTTTTAAGGTGGTTACCAAGAATCACAGTTGCATACCTTACATTCTGCGCTAGAACATTCTCTTTGAAACATCTTTATGCTACAACTTTCCTTTGTAAGCTAGCCTAACACTGTGGCTGGACTTACAATAGTGCCTTTGGCATTTGGGACACGCCCAGGGCCAGATTAGTAGTGGAACACTTATCAAGGCCCCAGAACCGGAGGGAGGCTAACAAACAGACAAGAGGCCTTGGTTGATTTATTATTATTATAATAACTCACTTCAGGAACAGGTCAACTGGAAGATGTTGCAACTAAATGAGCAGGTGCTCCCCCCATAAAACTTTATATATTAAGCGGAATGACCTCCTGATAAAGAAAACAAGAACAGCATTTGGAAACTGGAGTGAAAAATGTTTAGAGTTACTGGTGAGGATTAATTCCTCTCAAGTTGAACTGTCGACTAATCCTAGGAAAACTAGACAAAACGTGTTTGAAAGAGACTGGATTTTAAATAGAGAGATTTCATTGAGGTATATTTTTTAATGATCATTTTAATTGGTAGTTTAAAAGATTTGATATCTTAGCACCTTACCTTGTAAAGCAACCATCATAGGATTTTAGGAAACTGTATCTCAGATTTAAATTGAATCTTTATCTGACAAAGGAGATCCTGGGGGCCAGAGCCAGAACACCGAAAGAGCAAAGACTGTGTCGCTATTGTAATATGCATACTGAGATCCAAAAACATTTATGCATTTTATGCCCAGCTTTAATGGATATTGTTCACAGTGGGGAGTGTTATGGTTCCCTGAGGTACCCCAGGCCGCCCCATACAGCAAGCATGCACACATTAAGAAGACTCATGGACACGTCTGCTCATGATGGGGTCCCAGCAGCAACTGTCGTCTCGGTCCTCCGTTTATTAACAGAGTGCATGCGTGAGCCGGAACGAGGCTCGCGCATGCGTGTAAGCACACTCACTACGTAACATCCCTCCTTTTCTTCAAACAAGAATATAATGAATAACATAACAGTAGGACAACTCAACATGAGTTAACCAGCATTGCTCCGCCCCTCTATAACTGTCGGGGTCCATGACATAGTCTCAAAATCGAGCAGGGTGCCGTCGCCACCTCTGCTCGGGTACCTACTGCGACTCCGTGAGGTCGGCAGTGATGTTTCTCCTGAGGGCGGGCCCTCTTCCCCATCCGAGGTTCCCGTTGGTGGGGCTCTCTCTGGACCGGGCTGCTCAGGGACCTCGGACAGGTCACCTTACGGGCTCACCTCGAGCTTCTTGAAATAGGACATGTTTCTTGTCGCCATCCCCCGGTCGTTGGCAGCCGTCACCATAGACCCTCTCACATGGGTTACCCAGAGGGGTTGTGGTTCATAGGTGAGTAACATCTTCCCTTCCGGATGTCTGTTCCTCGCTAGCACTGTGTCTCCCACAGTGATTTATTTCTCCTGTAGGTTCCTCTGCTCGCTCTCTCTTCCATTCCTGGTAATCCGCTCCTGCCGGATTCAGTCGTCGTCGATCACCCCTAATGTTCTTCCTTCCACTTCCGGAATCAGCCCTCTCGGGCAGCATTTGAACAGGGCCTCCGCTGGTACGACTCCTGTGGACTAGTGTGGGGTTGTCCTGTATTCACTCAGAAACTGTAATAGATTCTGCCATAACTCCCCTCCCCCATTTAAGGAGATGCGAAAGATCTTGATCAAAGTTCGCATGAACCTCTCTGCTTCTCCATTGGCCCTAGGCCATAGTGGGGTTACTTTCCAGTGTTTAATCCCTCTTTCTTCCAGGTATTTCGCAAATTGGTTTCCTTGAAATGGCGGGCCAATGTCTGAACACAGTTCTATCGGGAAACCATGGGTGTCAAGTATCTTTTCCAAGGCCAAAATGGTGTGGTTGCAGGCCGTCGATTCTACCAGTTCCACTTCTGGATATCTGGACCATTGGTCGACTACAGCTAATAAGTACATGCCTCTCCCAGTGCACCCGAAGTCTGCATGCACAGTACCTCATGGGTGTTCACTACTCTCCATGGATCTAATCGGGGGTGCTATTTCTGCCGGACCCGCCGCTTCACATTGGACACACTCAGACAAACTCGTCCACTCTGCTTTCCAGATCAGTGAACCATACTTTGGGTCTAAGGCAAGATTTCGTTTTCGCTGCCCCTTGATGTCCCATGTGCGCCAGTTCCAGCACCCTGACCACGAGGGACCTTGGGATGACTATTTTTTGGCCCCATAAAATGTGTCCATCCTCTGACACTGAGAGCTCATTATGGGCTTTCTATAAGGCGTGCAAGTCTCTCTGAGCTCCTGTCTCCCTCCTGGAGTTGCACGTCTCCCCATTCCCCACTGCTAATGGCAGAACGTATGACCCGGAACACTTCATCGCTGTCTGACGCTGATCTGATGTCTTGGTGCGCCAACGCTAAGGACATGGCGACCACCACGATGCTGCGTACCTTTTCCAGTCTCTCTATTACCTCCTTCTGGTCCCGATCGCGACTTGAGCAGGGGTGCCATGATAGGTAGTGGCAGGATTGTGTGTGCCTGGCCTGTAATGCAGCTTCACCCCGTACTCGATTAACGGCAGCATCCATCATTCGATACGCGGTGGTGGTTTCGAAAAGGCCCCCTCCATAATTGGTATCAGTGGTTTATGGTCAGTGATGACTACCACCGGTTTTCCTAGAATGTACAGCCGGAAGTGGCGGCACCCCCACAATATCTTCTCTCTCAATTTGCGAGTACCTCCTTTCTGTTTCAGAGAGGGCCTTGCTGGCGTAAGCAATGGGGCACATGTGTCCATGTGCATTGGCCTGCAACAGTACTGCACCCAGGCCTACCGGGCTAGCATCCACCACAATTTCAGACTTTTCAGGGTTGAAGTACGCCATTGTCTCCTGATCGGATAGCACTGCCTTAATGTCATTGAACACCTTTTGCTCCCCCACGGTCCATGTCCATGCCGCATCGTTCTTTGTTAGTGCCCTAAGAGGTTCCACCGACGATGCCAGATCTCTAATGAACCTGCTGCAATAATTAACCATACCCAAGAAACTTCAAACTTCGGCAGGTGATTCCGGGGCAGCCCCCTCTCGAATGACTTGCACCTTTTCAGGATTCTGGGGAGATGCATCCTGCGTGGAAGACAAAGCCAAAGAATTTGATGCGGTCCTTAAAGAATTCACATTTTGTTTTGTGAAGTGTGAGGCCTAGTGTGTTTAGCCTGTCCATTGCCCATTCCAGTCGCTTCATGTGTCCCGTCTCAGAAGAGGTGAAGACAAGGATGTTGCCGCTCATGTTGATGACACCCTTCAGTCCGGCCAAGTCTCCCCTGATGACATTTTGGAACACCTCGGCCGCAGACGACACACCAAAACTCAACGTCTTAAACTGGTACAACCCTTCATGTGTGGTGAAGGTTGTAATGTAGCGTGACTCTGGATGCAGTTCTAGTTGGTGGTAACCTGATTGTAAGTCCAATTTGGAAAATACCTTTGATCCCTTGCAGCTCGCCAATGATGTCATCTAACGTCGGCGTGAGGTGACTTTCCCTTTTTATGGCGGCGTTAGGTAGGCGCATGTCAACGCAAATGCGGACTGCTCCGGGCTGCTTAGGTTTTGGTGCCACCACAATCGGGGATAACCACAGGGTAGGTCCCTCCACCCTCTCTATGATGTCCATTTCTATCAACATATGGAGTTGCTTCTCAACCTGGGCTCTTAGATGGAATGGTATCCTTCTGTGTTTTAAAACGGTGGGCCTCACTGTCTCGTCAATGTGTAGTCTTATTGGCGCAGCCTTCAGTTTTCCCACCCCTTGGAAGAGGTTTTCGTATCTTTAAGAGGCTTTCTATCGGATTGGTACACCGACATGGTGAAGTGTACAATGTCCAGGGCCTCGGAGCCAGCGCAGCTCAAAAGGGAGTGGGGGCTTACATCGGTCATGATCATGTTTTGTCCATGGGTGACAGGTGCCACGAAGACCCCTTGCATAGGCAAGGGTGTGCTGCCCCCAAAGGTGAAGATTCTAGCTCTGGAAGTTTCGAGCTCGGGTGGGCCAGGGAGTGCCTCATAGTGCTCTGTCACCAAAACACATACAGACGCACCAGTGTCTATCAAGACTGGTGTTGGGGTACCCCCAATGCCTACTATGCACGTGGGCTGTCTTCTTTTCCTAGCCCCAGTGGCTATGTTGGAGATAAAGAATACCTCCTCATCATCTTCTTCCTCCTCCGCGATGTCAAGCACCTGTATACCTTGTTCGACAGCAGCTACATTTCTGGACCTCCTGTTGTTTCCCCCACTCACTCTTGACGGTCCTCTGGAAGTGGCCACCGGAGCCGCAGCCCTGCACACCCTGGCATAATGTCCTGGCGTGCTGCATCTTCCGCACACCCTAGCTTTCGCCGGGCACTCGCCTACATTTGGCAAATCATACCCACAGTGTTGGCATGACTGCGGAGTGCCGTGGACGGGAGGGCTGTCAGTCCGTTTTTGGCCCCATCATGGCTTGGGAGGAGTGGTCCTTCCCAATGCAAAAGCTTCTTCGCTCTTCCCTGGACGGACCGCCGCGTCCATCCTAGATCCCCTGCTTTCCGCGTGCTCATAGGCACAACCAGTGTCTAAGATCTGTGCCAACGTTAGTCCTGGTTTCCTAAGAACTTGCCTCCTCAGTTTCCCAGAACTGAACCCTTGAATGAGTTGGCTGCGCACCATGCCCTCCTCATTCTCCCATCAACAGGTGCTGGCCAGTTGTCTCAATCTTGCGCAGAATTGATCCAGGGACTCATCACTCAGCTGCTTTTCTGCGCACATTACAAATTCGTCATAGTCCACGTTCGCCATGGGTAGGAAGTGGTTCTGCAGGGCTATTTTGACAGCTGTGTAGGTTGTTACTTGCAGGTTTAATGACTCAAAAATGCGATGAACTTCTGTCCCTGCTGAATATAGCAGAGTGGCTACTTTTGCATCGTCCTCAGTCTCACCAGTAGCCCTGAAAAACATTTTAAGTTTCTTGACCCAAAGTAACCATTTAGGCCCAAGTTTGGGTGGTGAGCCTGAAGTGTCAAATTCTGGCATGGGCACCTGTGTGCCCTGTTGTCTGCGTGATATCAGTGCCGGGCAATGACTGCTCCATCCTGCTTACCCATCCTTCCAGGCCGTACAGGCACCCGACGCTACGGTGTGAGTCCGCAAGCCATATATTTCTCACAAAGGTGGGCCCCGCACTCACTTGGCTGGATGACTAATTTGGTACTCTGACGCCTTCCAGGGCACCTTTTCCAGGAATAAAAGACACCACAGTTTCCTAGAGCATCCACTGACCTTGATGACTCTGCTCCAGGGTTGATGTGACTCATGCAGTGACCTTCATGCACATCACTATGTCACCCAGTCCTTTCAGCTGCCTTTCCTCCTTGCAGAACTTCCCCCAGTTTCGTGGATCAGTCTGAGAAGGAGAAGTGTGTAGCAACACCTCCACATTATCAAAATCACAGACGCTGTGTGGCTGGTAGCCATGAATGTTCCAAAATGTGTTCCAATGGAGCACGCGGACAGTGCACGAGCACCTCACGGCCCGCAACTGTTGCGCGTGTTATTCTAAAATGGCCACCAACATGCGTAGGATCCGGAGCTGCGTTGTGTGAGGAGAATCCTCAACCGACGTATGCCACGTGTCTGGGATCTCGCACACATACACAATCCCATCCTCATTGCCAATGTTGTGGTTCCCTGAGGTACCCCAGGCCACCCCATAAAGCAAGCACGCACACAGTAAGAAGACTCACGGACACGTCTGCTCGTTATGGGGTCCCGGCGGCAACTGCCGTCTCGGTCCTCCATTTAATAACAGAGCGCATGCGTGAGCTAGAACGAGGCTCACGCATGTGTGTAAGCACACTCACTACGTAACAGGGAGGTGGACCTGCCCCCATGGTTATGGATTCACATCGTAAACACTAACAAAATATCATTAACTATTGCTGTAATGAATGGTCGTAACTGAATTTGAGCTTCATAATTATGTCTTTATGTATTTTGTTTTTATGAATTCTCATGTATGCATGCTCCTAGGTGCTTCTATGTGCACTGCTCTGTTGTAGTTTTATCTTTGTACATATTATGTAATGTGCTTCTGCTGTTTTCATATGTCTGAATAGTTTTAATGTAAACTAAATCGCGAAACAATATTATGATATTTATTGAGCTCGAACACAGCTTTGAGATGTAACAGAGCGCATGTTGCTTTCAGTTCCCTGACAGTTTAATGTTAATGTTAAAGGTATTTGTACCGTGCACCGTCACCACCGGAGTGGTCCCCAGGCGCTCCAGCACCTGATTGTTAACATCTGGATAGCAGGATGCCTTCCCATCAGCAGGACCCACAATAAGTCCTAAGCTACGAACCCATTGTTACAACTTTTGTTTGAAAGCATATGGACAGCACTCATATGTCCCAGTTTGCCATTACCATTGTGGTAGTGACATTATGCAACATTTTGGTTTTATCTATCTAATTTTTCACACTTTGGTGAGAAACATCATGCAAACCATGTTAATTTCTAAGGCTGGGAAAACGTCCTACATGCCGAGCCTGCGAATCAAACTGAATCTCGTAAAATGGCAGACTCCAAGATCTCGTAATATTTGGTGGCATGCCAAAGTCGCGCTCAAACACACGTTCATTGGGAAGCAAGTTTGGTGGGCCATTCAGGACCACCAACCCGAATCCCAAATAGCAGGAATTTAAGTTTGGGAAGGTAAAGCAGAGGAAAGAGAGGGAGATTTAAGAAGAGTGTGCCATGGATGCTGCAGTACAGAGAGTTAATGGAAACATGTTCCATAGTATAGGGATTAAAAGAGAACATTCTCACAAACAAAGGCAGTGGCATAAAGGAAGGAAAACCGAAGAAACTGCGAGGAAGAATGGGGAATATGAGCAAATGCAGGAAGGGAGATAGGAAAGCACAAGTAAGGAGGTGCACAGAATACATAGTGTAGAGAGAGGAAAGGGCCACGACTTAGCATTGTGGAACACTGAAACAAAGAGGAAGAGCAGAAGTAAATCTACCTGTCTAGGATGCAGAGTAGGAGCGATCTGAAAAATAGGAAGAGCAAAGTCAAGTCAGTGCCAAACATGTCAAGCATTTAGAGGGAAAAGCTTTGAAGAGGGTGATAGGCTATGTCAAAGACAGCAGGCAAGAATAAGAGGGGATGGAAGTTTAGAGTGACTTGCTATAGGGAGGGTTTTATTGACGTGAAGAAGAGCATTTTCCATAGAGTCAGAAGCTTAAAGAATTGTTACAATAGAGTTTGAATCAAGATAAATTAGAGTGCTGTAATAGTTTGCTTTTTCCAGTGGTTTAGAAAGGAAAGGGAGATGGGAAATAAGACAAGTGGGGGTCATTATAGGTTTCCTGGTATCCGCCCAGTAATTCCGGTGGGATACCAGGAAACTGACTTACCGTTCGCAGAGCCTGGTATTACTTGAATATTACAGGTACAGGCAACGACGGTCATTCCACCTTCCATGGAGTCCCACAGAACTCCATGAGGGGAATTGCCGGTATTTCCGGCACTGCTAATACCGATGCTGGAAATACCAGCTGTTCTTTGACAGTGGGAGTCTGATTTACCTGCAGCTCTTGGCTGGAGGTAAGTCAGTCAACCCATACCGGTACAATTGAAGTTGGGTAGTGCGGGAAAAGTGGCGATCACAGAATTACTGCCACTTTTTTCCTGCACCGCCAAACTTGTAATGACCCCCAATGATAAGTTAGGGAAGAAACAAGGGATGAGTTTTTAAGAATAGGAAGAGTAGTGCTCTGCTTAAGGGATGATGGACAATGACATAAGACCAATGAGAGTTATTAGGAGTGTAAGAGAGCAAGCAGAGTGAGGTAAATCACAGGGAACAGCAATAGGATTAGCAAGTTCAAACAAGTGTGAGCTTGGAGGCAAGTACTGTTGAAAAGTATGAAAACAAAAGATACATGGGAAGGAATTAGGTTTATAATTTTTAGAGCTACACTAGCATCCAAACCAACAGCCCAAAGGGTAGAGTTTAAGGCAAGATCAGGAGTGAGAGTAGAAAGAAGGGATTAAGAAAGATGGAAAGACAACACGGGTGGTGGAAAGAAAGATGATGTGATGCTGTGCAATAGATGTTCTTTTTTTACCATAAACGAGACCATGACTATAGGATGTGACTCACATCTAGCCCTGCTGCAGCAGCAGCAGCATCCACACTGCAAGGGCAGGAGCAGCTCCCATCGCCCACCGACCTGCAGGAGCAGAACAGCAACTCCTGGTAAGCCCAGGGAATGAGACGGACTCCAAATGCCAATTTGTTGAAAGTACCCTTTTGATGCCTGCACTATACCCACCTGGATGTGGCTCTCTGTGCTAGAACTTACTGTGCACTCACATGGAGCATTCGTGGAGCAACTTGCCTAACGAGCGAGAGAAGACCCGCGAAAATAATCTTTTTGAACTTCTTCAAAATGGCCTGCTCCTTTGCGGCTCGACGTGCTACAGGATCCGATTCTCTGTTTACAACCATTGCATAGCAACAGGCCTCCAAGCTCTACTTTCTTGGCAATTGTAATCCGCTGGCAGGCATAAGCCGGCCCCTGCTTTTCAAGGCCCCGTTTAGAAGGCCCCTGTCTGTGCCTCACATCTAACCCCGCTGCAGCAGCAGCAGCATCTACACTTCGAGGGCAGGTGCCCCCACCACCCACCGTCCTGCAGGAGCAGAACGGCATCTCCCGGTAAGCCCAGGGAACGAGAAGCACTCCAAATGGCAATTTGCTGAAAGTACCTTTTTGATGCCTGCACTATACGTATTTGCACAGCCCAATCCCACCTGGATGTGGCCCACCATGCTAGAACACACTGTGCACTCATGTGGAGCATTTGTGGAGCAACTTGCCTGACGAGCGAGAGATGACCCACAAAAATAATCTTTTTTGAACTTCTTCAAAAGGGATGGCTCTTTTGCGGCTTGACGTGCTACAGGATCCGCCTCTCAGTTTACAACCATTGCCGAGCAACGGGCCTCCAAGCTCTACTTAGAAGCAATTGTAATCCGCCGGCAGGCGTAAGCCACCCCCTGCTTTTCAAGGCCCTGTTTAGAAGGTCCCTGTCTATGCCTGTCCGTGATGGCAGTGAACCTCTGCACCGTCCGTATCCTGCTATACCTGCCAGCAAACAATAAGTCTCTGCGAAAACTTCCAGCACCCTGACTCCACTCTAGAGAGTAATCCCAACACGGAACCCTCTATTGCCCTGGCATCACCCGCCAACCTTCCAAACACTCAGACCAGCACTAACAAACAGAGGACCTTATCACACTGTCACCTTCTGCCACACACAGACTACCATTCAGCACATAGACCCTTACACCATCCCGATATTTTAAATTGATTTCATTGCGCACTCGTGCGGCGTGCGTCAACCTACACTCAGCCAAACCCTGATCCCCATATAAGAGCATCAAGACAAAATATGCTCATGAGCATCTGCACAAATGCTTTACTAAAGGCATTCATTTGTGACTGTACATTGTATAAATGTATAAATGCCCGAATGTTCTGACAAAACATGTATTTGTGACTGAACAATGTACTATATCATGCACTATATTAATGTATTATGCGGTATAGCCCAAATGCTTTACTAAAAATATTCTTTTGTGACTACAACTATGCTCCGCTAAAATATACCCATACTTAATCGCACCCCTATCTACGCTGCCATCGTACTCACGCATGACCTCATTGTACTCATGCATGAGCTACCGTTTAGGCATAGACACCCTCACCAATACGACACCGGCATCCAAATCTAGCACACAGAATTTGAACCAATAATCCCCACCATCCAGACCACACCATACACTGCTGAAACAGAAGCACTGCATATTACCTACCCAATATGCTGTCCACCACTAGCCCAGGCATGCTATGCCACCCTGACAACGACAACCGCAAACACTCTATTACCCTCACTATGGCAACCTAATTACCTGAATCACATTCCATACCCCCACCCACTTTTTGCCACCCCTACACTCAACCCTCTCCTATGACCGCCTGGCTCCTAGTGACCACGAACACAGGCATGGTCAACCAAAGACACAGACCCTCTTGCGCGCTACACTCAAACTAGAGACCACACCAAGCTCAGCCACACCTACTCACCTCAGGCAAATATGAATCCACACCTCACCTAGCTACAACCTCACCACTATAACAAACATGACACCCTCACTCACATGGAGAAATACACATCTTATTTTAAGAACTCCCCTCCCCCCTTCAAAGGCCTCCACTATCCCCATCCCATAGTTACCAAGCGCAAAACAAAGTCTGCCACCTGGAAAGCTACATCAATTGCACCTCACCAGTCAGACCCTCATAGTCACACCCTCAGAATCAATAGCACCTACGCATTGGCCACCTCCACACCTCCTTCTCCCCCACGTACACCTGCAACCATGGCCAGCACGCTAACACCTGATGTTTCCATCAGCCAGGAAGCCCCTACTCTCAAAGGCACTCTTATCAATGCAAGGTCTCTCCCAGCTCACTCGTTAGACATTGCTGACCTGATCACAATCAATAATTTGGACTTCCTATCCATCACTGAAACTTGGCTCCATGCTGCAGCTGGACCCTCACCCTCAATTGCCATCCCTGATAACTACGCTATCTTCAGATCGGATAGACAGGGTGCCAGAGGTGGAGGAGTGGCTTTCATTGCCAAAAACCAGCTTCCAATAAGGGAAATCCCCTACCAATCATTTCACTCTGCATTAAATTGTCATTAAGCCACGTCAGTACAGTGACCATCCACCTAATCTACAGACCCCTAAGAACAGTCCTAACATTTGAAGAAGACATAGCTCAACTTCTATCAACAAATACTAATCCATCTTCAAAAATAATTCTGCTAAGTGACCTAAACCTGAGCCTCGATGACCCTAATGATGACAATGCCACCACAATTGCCAACACCATTGAAGCACTTGGCTTCACCTACCGTATCATCGGGCATACCCATATTAAATATCGAACACTCGACTGGCTAGCTGAATACAATTGCCATACCAAGATTAGCTCCAATGTCCCATGCCCATGGTCAGATCACCACATCATCTCCTTCACCATTCCCAAAAACAAGACACAGGACACACTGCCACCCCAAGCACCAGATGCCCCATCGAGAAACTCTCACAATATAATGCCAGAGAAACTAATGCCACTTTTGACTCAAATCACAGACCCCCAGAATCACACCAGCAACAACCTTTCGGCAATGGTAGAGCTCTACAACCACACCTTCCTTGCTGCCATTGATGAGATAGCACCCCTAAGCATGCGCAAACCCAAACCCCAAGCGCACCTCAACGCCTGGTTCACTCCTGAATTAAAACCCTGCATATCTCCAAATGACCCGCAGAGTGTAACTGGATAAAATCACCGACAGATCTTAATAAAGACATCTTCACAAGCATCTCAATAAATTATAAAAAGGCTATCCTCCTAATCAAAAGCTCCACTTACAACGATAGAATCACCAAATCTTTGGCACCAAAGAACTATTTACTATACTACAAGAGCTTGAGTCTCCAGTACCTCCACAAGAAGCATGTCATAAAGACACGGCCTGGTGCACAAACATACAAAACGCTCTTCTCTGCAAAATTGCCACGCTCCAAACTAAAATTGAAATAAAATAATGAACCTCACACACAACCAACCTGCCCAGCCCAGATCCCCATATACTCAGTACAGAACTCAAACTCTTACTTCAACTTTGCTCCAGTCTCAGCAACTGAAGTACGGACTATCATCACAAGCCTTAAACCCTCCAGATGTCAAGGCGACACATGCCCAGCTCCTTTTGTCAAAGAATGCACGTCTGAACTAACACCCTTCATCACATCATTAATGAATGCCTCCTTTAACACTAACACCGTCCCCTCCAACCTCAAAGATGCATGGGTCCTTCCAATATTGAAGAAACCCACACTTGACCCCAACACCCCTACTAATTACCGTTCGACTAATTACCGCCCCGTTCCTCCTCAAAATACTGGATCGAGCAGCATACTTGCAAATCCCAAAACACCTAGAATCCAACAACCTTCTAGCTCTCCGCCAATCAGGCTTCCGGCCAGGACATGGTACCGAAACAGCCTTGCTTGATCTAAAAATTCAAATGGACGAATTCAAAAATAACAGTAAATTAGCACTCCTCCTCCTACTCAACCTATCAATAGCCTTTGATTTAGTGGACCACAACATACTCTGCAATCACCTGGCCTCAGCAGCCCATTTCTCAACCAACGCCATACTCTGGACACAATCCTTCCTCTCTAATAGAACCATGAGAGTATTCTCCCCTTCTACATCAGCACTTCCAGCCCCAGTCCCATGCCGAGTGCTGCAAGGATCTTGCATCTCGCCCACGTTATACAACATATTTACTAATCCTCTTTTTGACCGCATTGAGGATTTGGGTTTCACTTACACCAACTATGCGGATGACACCCAAATCCTCATACCCCTGACAGGCTCCTACAACCATGATTCAAAATCTTTAAAGCAAATTTACCAAACAATCCAGGCATGGATGGCCCAACACAGCCTCTGCCTTAATGATGAAAAGACAGAGCTCCTCGTTATAGGTTCTAAACTACGTTAAAAAAAACTCGACAATTCCTATAACTCCTTCACGATAGACAGCATCAACATCAAAGTTTCAAATTAAGGAAAAACACAAGGTATTTATCTTGATTCTCTCTAACAAGACAAGTCAACACCGCAGCCACTGAAGCAGCCTACATATCCAAGCTCATCAATGCCAGCAGATAATTTCTATCCCAAGCTAGCTGCACAACCCTAGCCAGAGCCCTCATCCTATCCAGATTGGATTATTGTAATGCCCCCTACACCGGCACTACCAAACGTAACACTTAATTCTAAATAATGCACTAAGAGCTTCACTGGATATCCCCAAAATGAATCACATCAGCGAGACTAGGCGCTCTGTCAACTGGTTGCCAGTACAAGACTGCATACTCTTCAAAACGCTGTCCCCGACACATAAATGCAGCTCGCAATCTGCCCCCAAATACCTTGCTAATAAATTTGCACTTAACAAACCTAACAGACCTACAAGCAGTGCCTACACACATCTACTCACCATCCCCAAATGCAAACTTCAGAGAGCAGGAGGCAACAGCTTCCCAGTGCTAGCTGCTAAACACTGGAATGCTCTTCCAACAGTGCCACTGTCCAAACAATTTGTTTTAATGTTTGGTTTCGTAAAGTAAATTGTCTTCAAAACCCGCTGACACGTATTTCGAGCGCTGCTCTTTTTCAAGGCTTGTGTTCCCGTAAATAATGACTCCAACCTAGGATGAAAAGAAAAGCGGGAAAGTACAAAGAACCTTAATCTATATTGCTGCGCAATTGCGCCTGCTATCTAATCTGAAAACTGCCTTTCGTCCGCGTTGTCAGTGCTTGTTTGGACTCTGGCGCAGTATGGTTGTATCGTTGTAATTCAATTTTTTAGTCCAGTAGAGCATTCAGCAGAGGCTCTACAATTTTGACACAACCACCCGCAGCCGGGAGTCTACTTGTATATTTTATATCTTTAACTCATTTCAGTGTACAAGCCCTGAGCTAGTTGCATACATGCTCTTCCAACAGCTCTAAGATCTGAAGGCTCCTTCAGGACTTTCCGAAAAAAACCTGAAAACCCGACTATTCACACTAGAACAACATATCTAATCTAGTCTACGCAGCCCAACCTCCGTGAAAACTATGAAACTTGCTTGCTACCTCATCTCATTCTCACTTCGCACACAGCCACACACCTCCGTCTCCACCACACTGACTAATATAACCAACTGTTCCTGATAACCTGTATGCAATTTAATGATAACATTATGTCTGTACCACCTTAGAATGTATAACCATGTATTCCACTGCCCCAATGTAACTAACCACTACTGACAATATGTATGCTACACAATGATAGCATAATGTATGTTTGCACCTCTTAAGATTGTCAGTGCCCAGATGCCCTAGGGTTAGGCATGCTTTACAAATGCCTAAATAAATAAATCAAGATGTATGAATGGGGACAGGGCAGCCAGATGCAACAGGACTGGGACTTTTTCCAATGGTGGACAGCTTTACAGAATGGATTCCTAGTAAGTTTAAGAGAAGGGGAAAGCAAAGGCTGGGTATGTTCATGAGAGGCAGAAAAGGGGGTCAGAGGTTGAGGAGAGTCATGAGTGGAGCTCACAGAAGAAGATACAAGAGCAGTGGAGTGATCAAAGTGAAGCACCAAGAACTCAGAAAGAGGCTAAGGAGAGACAGAGAAAAAGAAGACTATAAATATGGAGGCCACAAATAAGGGTGTCACACTTATAAAACTATTGGAAAGTAGGAGCAGAACAAGGAGGGTACAGAAATGAGAAGGAGAAAGAAGGAAACCAATCATTGGGCAAACGTAATGGTATGGGTGACAGAGAGTAATCAAAGAAACAATAGGATTAAGATTAGAACCTGATAGATGAGAGGGTGAGGTCTCTAATTGAGTAAGAGGGAATTACTCAGTTATGATCAAGAAAAGACAGTTATGTTCATATGAGTAGGAGAAGAGGGAATACAAAAGGAAACCGAAAGGGGACAAGGATACTGAGATCATCACTAATGGTCAAAAGAGGTCCAGGAGAAGGATGAATTGCTAAAAAAAGCACATGAATATGGTTTAGAGAAAGCAATACAGTGGAAATCAAAAGAGAAAAATAGGAAGAGAGGGGAAAGAGGGCAAGGAATCCAAGAGGTATTATATTTTGACACTAGTACCACTACCTGGATCAGTACATTGTGGCGTGTGAGACAGATTGATAGAGGAGAAGGTGAATGTGGCAGTAATATGTGTGTCAGAAGGAGGCACATATGATCTTTGATACATCAACATGGACGTATTATCAATGGTACCGTATTGGATTGGTATCTAATCTATATCAATATAAACAGTGGATTATTATTGAGATTGGATTAGTCCGATATATGATTCAGCACTGTCAGTGATTCATCATCCTAGCTTCAATGTCATCTGTCATTCAGTATTGTCGGTACCTCAGTATTCCTGGCTAGGTATTATCAAGGGCCCAGCAGTATGACTAATGAAATTATGCTTGAGTATCCTCAGTGGTTACTCACCTTGGGGATCTGTGTGCTCTGGAAAGTACTCCACTAATTCTAGGGAGAGAGCAGTCACTACTACTAGATAAAAGACCCTGCCAGTCAGCGCAACTCATAGGAGTGCACTGTGTGGGTGCCATTTGTATGTACTCGGGTATGTATTGTCACAGCTGAGGGATAAACAGACGACTAGAGGAGCAAAGTGTATCATTTGAAAATGTTTATTTTCGAAGTAAATGTGTCAAAGGTTTCAGGTAGAATCGAATTATGATGAGGTGGGATTCAAAGAAAGCAAGGCAAGAAAATGTGTCTAATGGTCAAATAAAGTCACTCAGTCTTTGGGGTTGAAGGTGCCCTGATAATTCTATCTTGACTTGGAGGATTGGGTGCTTCGTTAGTGTCCTTGTTCCCAGCTTGCTTGAGGTTGAAGTGCCAATAGATAGTGGGATGAGAGTCTAGACTTTGCTGAAATGATTCCAAAAGTGGGTCTGATGAAAGCTATTTTCCTAGCCAAACTCTCTTTCATTAGTATATCTTTAGTGGCAGTGAACCTAGAGGTAAAGCAGTCACAGTATTATGCACATGGAGACAAGACTAGTACTGCTACTTTGGGACAGCATCTCCAAGTCTTGAATACGTTGACTAAAATGAATCTTAATGTATGCACACCTCATCTCTCACCTAGAGCAAAATCCCTTAGCTTTGCCATTGATTGCGACTGCTCAATTCAAAACACACATCACCAATAAGACATAAGGTCAAGCCGTTCATCCTTGTGCCAAGTTTCAAAACAGATGCCCCAGCTCTGTTCATCTCCCATCTAGACAGAGGCAACAACCTACTTGTAGGAGTCCTAGATGCAACATTGGCCCCTCTGAAAGCTGCCCTGAATGCTGCAGGATGCCCCTTCACAGGACTATTACAATTCAACCATGGAACCACATACTCAAGGAGCTGCACTGGGCACTCAAGCACACTCCAGACCAACGTGTTCAAAACCACACTAAACACCTGCCTCCTCACCTCCAAGTTACTCTCTTAACTACCTCTCATCTGCCTTCTAGCTAACATGTTTCCCTCACCTGTAACTCACTTCTGTTCCTCACTTTCTGTGCCTCCACTCTAGCACTACATCCATCATGGTCACATCCCTAGCATAGCTGGCCATACTGCCTACATGCACTTAAACATGTCTAATGCTGGTTGTCTATAATCTATGTAAGTCCACGCATGTATTGTTACGGGTGATGGTTCCATTGACTCCCCTCCACAACCTAGTCAGAAATGTCACTCAAGCTCAGACCAATTTAAGAAGCTCACTACTTCCCGTCAAATCTGATTTATTATGTAAGTTCTTTTGTGATCAAAAGAGCATTCTTCCTCCCGGTTTTAAATGAATAAACATGTTCTAGACTGCCTTCAACACCTAAAAAGCAGTCACTACTAAAACACCAGTTACCTGGCAAAGAAACCCACCATCTCCTTGTCAAAGACACCACAAGAACACACAACATTGCCAGACTGCAAGTTGGGGAAACTAGGAAACAGGGAGCGGTTTAGCCAGTGGTGTCCTCTTTTGGCCGCCATACAGAAAGTCTCCTGCAAACAAAGCTAGGTCGGCACTCCATTCCCTGCATCAGCTGCAGCACCTGTCGTGAAAACACTAATCACAAGTTGTGGAATGTGAAGTGAGTCACAAGCGTCATTGGCGTGGTGGCAGATTGCTATGAGGGGAGACTTTGAAGCTGGTTTATGTTTGTCTCTGACAGAATTCTCCAAGATGGAGGATGCTGCGTGAAGACAGACTGATGTGCTGAGAAGCCATTGAGTCCTGATGCTTCCAACATGGTGAGGAGAGCACTCTGCCAGAGAGACCTAGGTACTAGACTACCTAGCCTCTGCACTACAGTATCTTTTCTGAAAACATAGTAATGGAAACAGTGCCTGCTGCCATGGGGGGAAGCAGAGCTGCAATGTGAGTGTGTGGACTCTCATGAACGGCTTATCTGTTTCAACACTTGCTGGCCAGCAAACCCTGCTCACTTGAAATAGCACTTTATACCCACAATATGTTAGTGTATGCAGCAAAATAATTGCTGTACCAAGAACTCGTTTAACTTCACTGTATGCCTAATAGATTTAATACAGGGCACAGCAGCCCAACCAGTTTCCTGGCCTGGGATTGTTTTGTTTTACTCTGCACTACACTTGTGCCTCAAGGCAGAGAACAAGCATAGCAGCTAGATGATGAACAACAAGGTCTCAATATCTGCTCATAGTAGGAGACACCTTAAAATAATAGCAAATAATAATTGTGGCCCTTCATGGTTATATCACACATGGGTAGGAAAGAGGAGTCAAAGTCAACACATAAGCGAAATAAATTCCTGAACAAACTAAACTAGCATGTCCCTCAGCAAAACACTTACTTTCCCAAAGTCCAAAGGAACATCTATCCCTAGGTGTCTGTGATAGGGAAGAGGAAGCCTGAACACCTATGCTAAACTGAAAGCTACAATAAAAAAGCAGACACAACATCTTGGATATGTTCTCCACAAACTGGTCATATTAATGTCTAATTGACCACAGGGTTTCTCCCTAAAGGCTAGGCCCAAACCCGCTAATGGGAAAATATTAACCACAAGGACAGACCCTATGTAGGGCAATATGCTTGCTGTCAAGAATCAATACTATAAAAAATATGGCTACCATGTCAGGATATTAACACTTAATGCATTCAAAGTGGGGATATTCTTATTTTAACATACCCTCACTAGAGTGTGCATCGAGCTATCATCCTCTTACGGAAATCATCATTTTTCTATGCATATGCAGCCAACACGTTTAAAAACCAAAACGCGAATGCATTAACTGGATTCCTTGAGTATAAATCAAAAAGGATATCCCATCAAGGTCGACCGGTTTGAGCGACAGGCAGCTATTGTGTCACCTTCTTCAGGACCAGAAATCATTAGTGTAAGTACAATGAATGAAGGGGTTGCAGTGCTTCACAGCATTGTGTGTGCCAAACTCATATGCATCATCATTCTTAATCTACTGCACAGCATGCTGTCATAAGTCATCCTTATACCCGGCATATAGCCTTATACGAAAGGCCATCTCTCTCAAAGTGAAATGTCCCTGGTGTGTCGGAGGCAGGAGGAGCACTGTAATCCATCAGCACCATGGGATAGAACAGCCTGTAGCCACGTCTCGTCCGATCAAAAGCTCCCCTTTAGCATTTACACCAGAAAGAGACTCTATGAGACTCTATGAGAATGGATCTGAAGAATAGATGAGGAAAAATTGACTGGATCTAAATCAAATGACAACTGTGCTATTATTAGCCACAACAACCCTTGCCTAACATGGAAATGTGGCCCTTCATCTGGGATCTGCCATCCCTGCCTCTTCGGATGTGAAAAATGTAGGAGTCATCCTCAATTCCTTATACCTCATTCCTCAATACCTCATTTTAGGAAGCTCAGGTCAACAATATAATCAGATCTAAAAATTACTATCTGATGCATCTTAGGAAAATAAGGACTATGTTATCCCCAGAATACAGCACTAAATGTGCTCAAGCATAACAGGCTCCACACTAGATTACTGTAATATCTGGGGGCTTTGAGTCAAACAGACAACCCGCCAACAGCTTCAGGTCTTACAAAATATGTCTGTTCAGATCATCGCTAAATCATTGAAATGCAGGCATATTTCACCAGGGCTCAGATTTCTTAACTGGCTTCCCATTCAGTCATGTTTAAATCCGGTTTAAAGCTTGAATTCTTATCAACAAAGCAATGTATGCTCAAGCTCCGCTGTATTTGAAATCATGCTTCCATTGGCATACTGCTACTAGTATTTGCCATTTCCTGTTTCAGAACGTCTAAGACTTTCAGTGATCTTTTGCCAGGTAATGAGCTAAACTCTGGAATGAAATACCATTGACATTTAGCGTATATTAGATTTGACAATTTTCAGAAAGCAAATACAAACTATACTTTTCTGATGATTATCATATTCTAATCAGTCTGTTAGCCCCAATGTTGGAGGTCATTCATAGCCACAGGTTTCTGAAGCGTTACAAATAAACAAATCAAATCAAATGTGTAAATCACAGTGGTTTATAATAAGGTCCTACTTGTCCCAGTAACTGACAGGCAGCGTACATTTTCTGGCCTCCTACATATAAGCTAGGGTTTTTATTAACACACGTTCTGATGAATATTGGGCAGAAAAACATCTCAGAAAAACAAAGACCATTAATGCTTTTTGGGCTTCCTCTCATACAACGTCAAAAATGCTGGATCATTCATATCAGGGTGCCCTTGAACACATGCTGGGCTCACGGGCAGTAATCTGACTATGAGCATGGACAACTAGCCTTTAACAAAAAAGGAGTAAATGGCCTTTCTGATAAATGACTTTGCTACAATGATGAAGCAAGGAATTAAAGAAGCAACAAAGGAGATAAATAAATATCTCAATGACCATAAGCATGACACTGGATATCATGCCGACCAGACAAGCCCTAACCTGCTCTTGCAGAACCAGTCAAGAACTGATTTAATATTCACTGGTCCTTTGAGATCTAATGGGGCCAGCAGGCATTCCAAAGTCTGACTCCCCCTTAAAGAAACCCGCACAACATCACAGGCAAAGGACAGACACCCCTACTCATACTCCTCCACCTCTCTGCAGTGTTCAACACCATCGACCATACAATTCTACTCAACATTCTATCCCACGGGATGAAACTCTCGGGCACTTTCCTCGACTGGTTCACCTCCTTGCCCATTGATATCTGTGAATTCTAAATGTTCTGCATATAGGTGGAAAATGATTGGAGACAGGGAGGAACCTCGTGCGACTCAGTAATTGACTGGGGTGGGGTCAAAACGATAAGGGGGTATGGAGAGAAATTGTGTTCTCACAATTTCGCTCCATGCCCCATTATCGTTCTGACACTGGATAACTTTAATGAATCAGCCCTCACTAGCCTGACTGTGGATCAACTGAAAGATCTGTGTAAAAATAGAGGTCTGACTCTGTAAGGAAACACGTGAATTCGTTTCAAGGTTGTTAAATCACCAAAGTATGGGTAGTAGACCTGTAACACCTATTAACCAAAATGATGTGGAAGATTATGATGAGGATGCTAGTTTAGAGTCAAACTCCAAACTGCAAGAAGGGTCAAAAGGGGGAGAGGAGTCTCCGGAATGGAGCCGCCCTCTTCCACAGGATGCCCCTGTAATTCAGTCACTTCCTATCAAGACCCCACAAGGTCCTAATCTAAACCCAGAATATCTTGCACTTGAAAGACTAAGATTAGAGTTGGAGTTTAAAAAACTGGATGCGCAATTTGAAAACAAACATCAAGAGGTGAAACTACCAGAAAGAGAAATGCAGGATGAAATGGAAATGAGAAAGATGTCCCTTGATTCTGCTTCCCTTTCAGGGTCTTCTAGGTCTAATAGTCCGAAGAGGCCTCGCCTGCCTTAAGAAGCAGTGAGTATTTATGAACTTAAACTTGATGTGTTGGATTGGCTGAGTATGTTTCAATACACATATAGTCTGCAAGGAATAGGTGGGAATTATTTGATTCTGTGGCTCATGTCTAGGCTCCCCCAGAATGGTTGAGATGCTGTTATGGAGTTGGGTGCCAATGACAGAAAAGATTATGAGTCAGTTAGGCTGGCATTAATAGCCAGATTTGGGAAGATTCCTTCCCAGTACCTTAAGAGGTTTAGGACCCTCAATAAGACTGATGGTACTCTTTGGGCTACCTGGGGATGTAAATGTTTGAAGAATTTATATGGTTGAGTTAAAGGGTACAGAGTAAACGCCTATGAAGGAATGAGAAATCTTTTTGTGCTTCAATCTATTGTTGATACCAGCTCTCCTGAGCTGAGACAGCTCTTGGCTGACTCTAAGGATATTGATCCGAAGAAACTATCACAGGCAGCTGACTCATGGGTAGCCAACAGGGCCAGTCATAAGGATCCTGCGGCTACTCACAAGAAGGAGGAGAGAAAGCAGCACAAGAATGAGGATAAAGGAGTTTGTAAATCCAACCCCCCAGAAGAAGGCCACAAACATAAAAAGGGTAGATTCCATGGGAAACCTGGTAGCTCTAGTGAACCCTCTCGAGCCCAACCAGAGGGAGGTCAGCAGAAACCCCCATTCAAGAGAACATTTGGGAAATGTTTTGTGTGTGGGTCTGTAGACCATGTGAAGGGGGATCCCAGATGCAAGGGTAAACCTTCAGGGGTCCACACTGCCACCTTAGCTTTCATCCCTGAGGGAGAAGTATAAATGGCTAGTGCACACTTTTACCTACTGGATGAAGAACCCTTTAGAGTTCCAGCCAGTGTATCTTAAGTGACCTTGGGTCTTTGTGAAAACCAGAATATTGATGTGTATAGCTCTATCCCAGATAACATCAAAGAGTATTATATGGACAGTGTGCTTGTAAATGGTCAGGAGACTCCTGCCATGAGAGACACTGGGGCCAGCAGAACAGTAGTGGATGGAGTTTTTTTTCAAACCTGAGGATGTAGCAAAGGCACCCAAAGGTCCCACTAGATTTGCTTGAGGCCCTGTCCAAATGGTTCAACTTTTACCAGCTCTCTTTCAATGCAACAATATGACAGTAAGGATCCCTGTCACTGTGCAGAATGAGGTGAGGTGTCTGAGAGAGTCCTGTTGGGGAATGACTTAAAGACTCTCAGAGTAGTACCCAGTACCCCCAGGCCTCCAAGTAGGAAGAAACAGGAACAAACCATATTGGCTAGAGAGGCAACCTTAAGAGGCCACTCTGAGCCTGTGGGACCCTCTGCAGAGGGCTCCACTGTAAGTCCTTCTGTTAGTAAGGTTACCTCTAACAAAGGCAAACCAAGCACTAGACTATTACGGAAATGGGAGCCCAAACCATGCTCCATCATTGCCAAACCAAGTCTAAAGCTAAACACCTTAATACGGTTGGATCTTCTGCTGGAGACCCCGGTGTAAATCCTCGTGTTAGGAGGGACACTTCTAAGCCATGTCAAATAAGATCTAAGAGGAAGTGGAAGCATGTACCTTGTTTGACCACAACCCCTTCAACCAAGATACCATTAGGATCATATCCTCCTGTCCCTTAGTCTGGATTTTCACCCTGGAGTGAGTGAGACCTTTTTCCCACTCTCATGTGCTTTTACCTTATTTGGATTTTGTGTTTCACCGTTTTTGGAGTCTGACAAACTCCATAGGCATCTGCTTTTTGTCTGGTGACACACAGCACATTCAGTGCAGTGTCACTGAGAAATCCTTTAGATTTCTCATGAGGTTTAAATACATGTTCATATGTGAACTACAGTTCCCAAGACTGGTAAAGTGAAATTGACTTTACTTACCTTTTCTCTTTGTAGGTCAAGCACACACCATTTTATGTGGTGTGCTGGAGGGCTACCTAGTAGCCCCTTATCCTACATTCTCATGTAGTATTTTTATGTTACCCTCACTACTTTAAATGGCTGATGGCAGTGGTTGCATTTTTCCTACCATTGTGCTTTTCTACCTCAGGCTGAACCCTCAGCTGCAGTACAGCACCCATGGGTGACCATTTTGTCAAAATGGCCCCTGTCTTCTTTTTTCACCATTTTCTGTTTGTGAGGTCTTTCTTGGATTTTACTCTGTGTGCTGAGACAAATTTGATCCCTTTGTTTGTCTTGCCTTTAGTGGGCTGAAGCCCTGAAGCCTGCCTCTGGCTCCAGTGTGTCTAGAAGGACATGATGTGAGGGAGGGTCCCGAAACTCCTCTGTCCTTTGTCTCTAGGAATTCCTGAATGCAACCAGTCCTGACACTCTGCTGTGTGATTGACAGCCTAGGCTGTGCCTGAATGGGAGAAACCTGCTTAAAAGGCGAGGGTTTTGGGACTACAGGCAGAGTTGACCACTGAGAGAAACACCCGATGAAGAAACCGTGAACAAAGCCTGCTGCAACCTTCTGGACCTTAGGATTGCCCGGTGAAGCCCTGCTGCTATGCTGATCTCCTTTTTTTACCTCGACAGAGAAGCTCCGGGCTGTACCACTTCTCCCCTTGGGTTAGTAGACCAAATAACCCCAAGACGAACTCCACTGGACGACCAACCCTGACTTGCTGTGCCTCTCCGTTGCTCTGAGAGCCGAATTTTCGGGGTAGAATGTCTGTAATCGAGTGCAACATCTGCCACGGAACGAATCTGGCTAGAATCTCCAGGAGACTCCTAAGGACCCTCCATAAGAAGGACCTCCAGATCCAGAGTCCCCTCACAAGAGTGGAGGACCGAGGGAGCGAAGAGAGTCTAGCTGACGTCCAAGATCCTAACGGTGCTGTTTGCTAAGTGCTGAAACCGCAAAGAGCCACTAAATCCAAAAGAGCCCGTAGCTGCCGAGGACCTCCCAAGTACTGCTGCAGGAGCCCTGCAGACTTTCTCCCTCTTGTCCCCACGACTGAGGATCAGGAACCAGGGTCTGCACCACTGTAGAAAGACAGAATCCAGCTGGACCACTCTTCTTCTCACCGGAGTTACTGTCTAGGCTTGGGGTACTTACCTTATTGACTTTAGCCGCGCTCTTATCATTTGGAATTTGCATTGGCTTACCTTTTCGAGTTGACTTCAACTCCCTTCTCATAAGTCTAACAGCTTGTGACCCTAAAAGTGATTTTTCTGAACTTTGTGCAAGACTTTGATCCAAGAAGTGCATCAGATCCATAGAATGTGTACCAAATTACTTTGGCTGTCCTGGCTCCCTAAAGGCACACTTCTAAATACATTACTTTGATATTGTTTGTCTCTCATAGGTGGTAGCTTGTGTAAACTGGCACTGCTGGAAAAGGCTTATCTATACTTCATTGCAGGATTTAGTTGTCCTCACATGTGCTGAGAAACTGTTCCAACCTTTTTACTTCCCTAATACTTTCCTTTCTGCAACCTCAGAATCTGCAAAGTATACTAGTGTGATATATAAATGTCATTACTTTCCTTGTAATTGAAGTCACCTCAGGATGTAGGAATTGTGTATGAAGCATATCCACTAACTTGTTTTGATTCTGAAAAGTAATTTAAAAGTATATTTGAATTGTTACAACAAATTGCCTTTTTAAAGAGTTCTTATTTAACACTGACATCAAATAAATGAATAACTATTTATAACTGAAACCTTGAGTGTAAGTGTTACTTGGTTACTTGTAAACTGGGGTGCTCGAACAAGCCCTTTAAGATGAGTTAGCAATACTTTGAAATGGATGGGGATGCTGAAGATACTCAAATATCAATAATCAAACTAACTCAGGAAGTTGGCAAATCAAAGCTCTTTTATTTGCATTTGTCTAATACAGGGAGTTACAACGGACATCAACCGACATTCGATCGTATTCTCTCAACAAATCTTATAAAAAAGCATCTTATATAGTACAAACTCATCATTGCTGATGTCATCCTATGTGGCAAACTACAAAAACGTATTGGAGAAAGTGATTAGGTCTAAGGAAACATCTAGGTATAAGTTCCATACTGGTCTAAGAAAGTGATAGGGTCTCTAGTATCAGGTGGGGCAACTAAGCCCTCCCCTCAAACAGGTCACTATGAACTTCATCAAATACACGACGTCCCATTGATTACACAAACTATAGGGCTCTTTACTACGTGGCCCTCTATAATTGGTTGGCACCCTTACATCCGTAAAACACTTTTCCACATACGCCAGCAGCACGCAGGCTAGCCTCCAGGTGCTGGTGGGTTGGTCTTGACCATAGCTTCCAACCAATTAGTATACTATCCATTATCACACTGCTGTCTGCCAGTCAATTAGCCCTTTGAAGATTGCCCTTGGGTTTGTTCTTCATGCCTGAGAATAAAAGGGAATATAGCATACTATATCTCCTTGCGTAGGGGTGGCACGTCACAATTGTCCATTTCCAGCCAGCCACATGACTGAAGACCAGCTTTTGGTACATTTAAAATACTATTATTTAATGAACCTCTGACGTCTTCATTGTTTTCGTGCCCGCCTTCCAAACAGAAGTTTGTTTTTTCACACGTTTGTAGCTACTGTCTGATCATTCTGGCCCAGAGCAGCCTTAGCTTCTTGGGGCTGGCCCAGCCTCCCTTTTTTTAAATTCACTTCTGTAATCCGATTGATTTTCAACTGCGACACACTAGAAAAGCCTTCCTTTTCCTTTTCTGGTCCAGCTCTGCAAAAATACATAGTGGAATCGTCCATAGTTCACTCGCTGCTATATATTTATATAGGTGTATGCCGCAATCTATTCACTACATAGCCAGCCTCAAGAATACTTTGTCTACTTGCATTTCTTTGCATTTGTACATGTGTAAAATGACTTAAATGACATTTCTGTGGCATAAACATCTTCCTCTTGAGCCCGAAATGTTGCTTATCTTCGATAATTTCTTAACACCATATAGAATGTTTATGTTCTCTTGCCTCTGGATCTCTTCTGGGTGCGTCAGCCCTGTTTTGTGTGATGTCACAACTCTTTCCTTTTGCTCACTTTCCCCACTTCCTCTGGTATTTCATTCAAACAGCCATCATATTGTCATGTATGCAGATATGGCTTTCTCAATGGGAACTTTGCTCCTTGGTATTGGTATCTTCACTGGCACGGCACGTATTTCACATTCTGGTTCCCAGCATATACGCAACATGGGCGCAATGCTTGAAGTGGGGGTACTTGGCTCTTTCTCTACACTCCCCCCTATGGGTGATTCATCGACCACTTTCCCATCATCCTTCACATCTAGACATCCTTTCCTGAAGAAATGCTTTTTCGCAACCCATATCTTTATTACTCCTTTCAGGCATCCAGCTGATTTCACATGCTCATCCTTGTTCCAGGTCATAAGCATGCACTATCCATTTGGACTGCAATAGATCAATTTCCCCACATACCTCTTAAGGCTCTTTGGGTACAGGAATGTCGTTCCCTCAGGTGCATGGATACTGGCTTTCACATAATCTCTAATTTCTTCATCTGTTAGCTCTTTGGCTTTCCATCCTGACTCAAAATCAATCATGATCTTGATTCCTATAGCTTTCTTTGCAGTCTTCTTGCATTGTGAAATAGCCAATCTGATTACATAGAATCCAAGCAACAGCATCACTATCAGAGCTCCAAGGAACTTGAACATGCTTGCCATCCATCGTGGAACCCATGAAAAGAGTGATCCAAACCAACTGCCATCAGCAATATCTTCCACTTAGTCTACCATTTGGACGTGTAGCTTCGTCAGCATCTCTATGCCCTCTGGCAAGGTACCATTCTCGTCATCATGAGAAGGTATAAATGTGTAACATGATTCTCCAATTTTGGCACAAACACCTCCATCCATGGCTGTAATCATGTCCAGGACATACCTATTCTGAAGAGTCATCAGTCATCTGGCTCTCAGCTCTTCCCTTATAGCATTGAATCCCTTTATGGTAGTGTTGATTGTCTGCAACAACTCCCATCTGGTTATTTGTAACCACTTAGTATTTGCTGCTGTCTGGATCCTTGGCATGAAGATTATTGTGAATATCGATGAAGTCTGACTGAACAATATGTTCACAGGGGTTGGAATCAAAAGTTTCTATTGACTTGGCTGAGAAGTAGTTCTCTCTCTTCATTCGACTTATCAGCTCCACAGATCTCTTCTTCCTCAGATAAGCAACTCGCCAATGTTCAGGTCACTTTTAGGAATCACCAATGCTGGAACATGAACATTTACTATAGAACATAGTCCTCTGCAATCCTTGGGGAGCTTCATATAAGCTCTGGATCCACAAGCCCAGTAGTGAGCCCTTATCACTGCTGTTCCAATGCTCATTCCTAGTGCCTCAAAGATTCAACCACAATTCTAGTTCTCGCCAACTTTTCTTGTGCCATTGTTTCTGAAACACATCTTTGTACCTTCCAGAAGCACTATCTGAAACGGCCCTCCTTTGTATTCCACCCATGTCAATAGTTTTGCAAGTTTTGACCGTAATGGTTTACACAGTTTTTCCGGAATTTCAACTGTTGGCTTGTAATAACCAACTATTACCCAATCTCTGCAGATTACCACACCTTCTTCCCAGCCATCTGGTGAAAGTACTGAACTGCAAATCTGCATTTGTCCTCTTTCCTTCCGTCTTTGAATTTCTTCTGTAAATTTTCCTGGACTCTCAAGTCTTCTGTTTACTTCCTATCTGATTCCAGCTCCAAACTCCAGGCTTTTCATATCAGATTACGTGATTCTTCGTATGCGCACTTAGTCTTATCTTTGTGTCTTCAACATAGTCATCTTCATCCGGATCTGTCCATTTAGTTGGCCATTTTAGATAGGATGTTAGGCCCATGAACTGACCTCTTATTCAGCAGAATGCAATGTTATACAGACAATGTGCTGTCAGGGCATCTATTTCAATAGCTATGAAAATCTTAGCCTTCCCCATACTATAAGGCATGGGTGCACATACATACCATTCCTCCTTTGATGTTCTCCTTCCCACTTCTTTCATGTGCTGATACCAAATGCTGTTTCCCAAATGTGCCGTACTATCCAGGTAATCATTCAAGTCATGATCATCCTCCCTAGGACTTCTCTTAGGTCTCCCTCTTGTCTCATGAGTTTTATTAATCATTTCATAAATTATATCAGCATAATTTCTTCGTACTAGGGGAATCATAGGAACATTTGTCAGTGAACTTGGTGTCTTTACGTGTGCTACTGGTGCAGGAACAATTACATAAGGTCTCAGGTGTCTTGTAGTTGCCACCTCTGTAGCCTCCTGCTGCATAGGAAGATAGACAGGGACCCTTGCTTTATTTGGGTCCACATAATACACAGTATGTACTGTAAGTGAGAAAAGAATCACAATAAACCAGATGCAGGTACAAATGATATACCAATAGGCCCACTTGACGCAGCAGTAACTCCTTGGTCGTCGTGGTGGCCTCTCATTATAAGTCACGTTATTATTGCTATCGAGGTTGCCCATTCTGAATCTTTTTTAAGGAAGAAAAAATCAAAACTTTATTCAGGCAAAATCATAAAATACTCTGGTAGCATCTGGATCTGCTCCACAAGTTCTTCAAGCAGCTGGCCAATTGCAGGACAGTTAACAGGATTCCTAATGTACACAAAGGAGTCATGCTTTCACCAAACACAATGAGGATGTGTTTCCAGCAAGTAATAGAAGACCAAAGACAATAAGTTCTAAATGTCTTCACTCAACAGCCTCATTCAGGATGCTTGCAACATTGCTCCGTAAAATAAACAATCTTGCTCTTTAATGTCACGTAGCAATTGATTAAGCGCCACTAGATTTCTTGAATATCTCAGGAAAGTATGAATGTCAATTTGCCTTCCAACAAGATGAGGACGTTCTTCAATCAGGAAATAAAAGACCATTCCAACTAGTCTATTAGCATTGTCCTCAGAGAAGGGCATTTGTATTTTCCAAACTGTACTCAGGAAGCTGGAGAACTTGCTCTATTATGGCTGCAAGCAATCTCCTCACAATTGGAACATTTTTAAAATCCTGCAGGAACAGATGAACACTAACAGTTCTCCCCACAAGTGCAGGGTATGCACAAAGAATGAAGAGAAAAACAGTAATGATCCAGGGAACATAGCCATCAGGCACTACCATGGGTGCCTACAAAAAGAAACTCAGTGAGAAAGGAAATGGAGAAATGTTTCCTTTTCCAGTCATCAAAAATGAATTCCAGATCTGGCATCTTTTCCTTCTCAATCAAGACTTAAATGTGTCTCAGTTCAATGTTAGCAAATTCTTGTGGCTCAAGAACAAATAGCTTTTTCTTTCACTCCTTATTTAGTAATGTCAAAGAGTGTCCCAAAAGAACCACAGTCTGATGCACTCTTTATCTGTCTATTGAACAGTCTCTACGTCCTTCTTCCTCATCATCGATCTGGTCTGCATATGCTGAACTTCTTCCCTGATGCTTGCTTCTGACTGAGGTGGGGATGAGGGGGATTCTCCGGTGTAGACTTTCAAGTCGCTGAGGAATATACAAGCTTGTCTTCCCAAGAGATTTACTACCAAAGGTGTAACATCTTCCACAATGAAACGGCCATGAAAGCATGGTTCATGCCACTTGCGAACAAAGTTCCTGATTAACACCTGATCACCGGGAAAATATCTAGGCAGTAGTCCTTTTTCTTGTCTGGTTGCTGTATGGTCTTCATCTGTGTTCTGAGCCCGACACCCCATCTGCTTGAAGTTGTTCTAAAATGACAGAGATATTTGTAGTCATACACGTTAAGTAGGCATGTAGCTCATTTCCTAACAATTCTGCTGTCGTCTGGGCATCAATCCTAGCTCTCGATGGAGGAGTGAGGGGTATCCTCATTTGCCTCTCTGTCACTATTTCATGGGGCATAGGATGGTGGTCAGAGCCTGGCTGATTCCTCAATGTATATAATGCAAGGGGCAGGCAATGTAACCATCCTTTCTTCAATGTGGGCTTCAATTTAGCTATCCTTTTCTTAAGCAGGCCATTGAGTCTCTCACAAATCCCATTTGCTTTCGGGTGACAAACCGAAAAGGATTTGTGCTTTATACTAAGCAACCAGCTTATTTGCTCAAGGACTTTGTTTACAAAATGGGGGTCATTATCTGATCTTAATACTTCACATATTCCCCACCTAGGAAACACTTCTCATTCTAAAAATTTCACAGTGCAGGTGGAATCTGGATGTTTATATGGACCAGCTTCAATCCACCTTGAAAAGGGACATACTACCACTATAATATATCTATATCCATGACAGATCTGCAGCATATTGACTTAGTCAATGTGTAAATGCTGAAAAGGACCATTAGGTTGCGGGATAACTCCTCTGACTGTACGCAGTGTGTGCCCAGCAGTACACTTTTGATATACGATGCAGTTTACTACATAAAATGCAATGTGTTCTAGGAGGTTCGGTACAAACCAGATCTCCGCAATAGTAGATGCAAGGCATTCTCTAGTGACATCTGCAGGGTAGTGCAGCTGTTCCAAAGGCACCCTTAATAAGGCTACAGGCATTACTGTTTTATCAGTGCTTTCCTGTCGCCATAATGCTTCAGAAGGGGTTAAAGAACACCCCCTCCATGTCCACAGATCTTTCTCATCCTTTGGTGCATCTCCTTGAATTTCCATCAATTGAGTTTTAGACAAATTGTTAAATCTGTCATTCACACTCATCATCACCGCCAATCTTTCATTCACATCAGGTGTATCAAAATTCATTATATCTTTTGAACATGCAACTCGTTTTGCTTCTTCGTCTGTGGCTTGATTTCCGCATGAAATAAAGTCTGCTCTCTTAGTGTGAGCTGTGCACTTGACATCTGCGATGGCTACTGGGAGCTGTAATGCTCTAATAAGTCTGTCCAATAAGGCAGTATGCTGCACTGTCGTGCCGTCCACTCGGAGGTAGCCCCTCCTTTTCCAACATGCTAACCCTGCATGTACTGTCGATATCACATAGGCGGAGTCACTGTACACTATCACTTCCTGATCTGCATTTTTCTCAAGCGCCACAATCAGCGCCACCAATTCTGCAGCCTCTGCTGAAAAGTTAGACGATAGTCGTGCACTTATCAATACTTCAAATTCCCCATTGGCCTTGTGCTTTATCACAGCAGCACCTGTATATCTTTGTCCATCATTTTGATCGATTATTTGTAGAACCGTCAATAAAGAGGATTTCATCAGCTGCTAAAGCATTTTCTTTCACCCTCAGGATCTCATCATAGAATTCCTCATAATTCGAACATTCAAGTGTATGTTCGTCTTCTGTCAGTGGTCCGCTACAAACATGGCAAGATTCACTATTCTAAATCTGACTATTTTGATCGCTGGATTCGATATGACCACCTCATAGGCAGAAGCCCTTTGAGATGTCAAAGTACCCTAGGTTTTTCCAAAATATCAAACAGAGCATGTTCAACAAACAACATCATGGAACACCCCATCACTATGCTGGCAGCTTTCTCAATGGCGAATGCGGCGGCTGCCAAATATTGTTCGCAAGGGAAGTGACCCCTCATTACTGGGTCCAAAATCCCACTGTAATATGCTAAAGGCTTGTACCCCAACGTAGTCCTCTGATTGTCATAACTGTACTATTTGTGTGCGAAAATAAGAATTCCTCAGCATAATTGAGAATCCCTAAGACTAGAGCTGTGTACACTACTTTTTTCAACTCATCAAATCCTTCCTCCATTTCCTCAGTCTAGACAATTTTTTCCTGACTTGCTTGTGCCTTTTTCAGAGCCTGTAACATGGGTCTTATATATGAACTATAATCGAATATTCATGCTCTAATATAATTGCATAGTCCTAAAAACCTTTGCATGTGCTTTATTGTGTGTGGCTTTGCCGTTTTCAAAATGGCCTCAGCCCTTTCAGGTGTAACTCTTTTTCCTTCATGCAAGATTATCTGCCCTGTGAATAACATCTCTTCTTGACAATACTGCAATTTCTCCTTGTCCACTTTATATCCTTTCTCTGCTAGAATAATGATTAGCTGAAATGAATCATATCTGCACTCTTCCTCTGAGGTGCTGCAAACTAAAATGTCATCCACGTATTGCAACACAACACTTTGCAAATCAAGACTGCTCAAGTACATATGCAAGACTCTATTGAAAATCGATGGGGACTCACAGTACCCCTGAGGTAATCTTGTGCTTTTTAACTTAGTCTGTCTGAACGTAAATGACATCAGATCTTGAAAATCTTGATGCAATGGGATTGAGAAAAGTGCATTTTTCAAGTCAATCACAGTGAAATATTGTGCCTCAACAAGGATGCTACACAAGATCGTCACTGGGTTAGGAACTAGAGGAAACTCAGCCTCAACAATCTAATTAATTGGGCTCATGTCTTGAATTAAACACCTCAACCCCACTTTCGATTTTCTTTTTTATCGGATACACTGCGTTATTGCATGGTGACTCTGACGTCACGAAGACGCTTTGATACATCATGGCGGATATCGTCTTAAAAATACCCTCATCTGCCTCTCGAGACCTGGGATAATGTCGTGCTTGAGGCATCTTGCTCATGGCTTCAGTTTAATCTTAACTTCAACCCCTTTCAATAGGCCTACATTATAAGGGCCTGTAGTCCATAATGAAACTGGCACTTTCACCACGTCTTCATCAATAAATGCAGGACATTGCTGTGCTATCATCATCTTCTGAGGAACCTCGCGTCTTATTTCCCACACCCAATAAGTGATACTTATTTCAAATACTACTTTGTCATCTGACGGGTGGTCCCTAAACACATCCTCGTCAGTGACGTCAGTCAATCTGTATCCCTCTCCATTGGCAATCACTGTGCTCCATCGTCTGCCTTCATTCTCAACTCCATTAAGCATAGCTATTTCTCCTTGCACTATACCTGCTTGTAACTCTAAGGGAAACACTTGTTCCCCCCTCTTCATCCATAGGTGTCCTTAGCCTAAATAAAAACTCATCAGGTATTATCACAGTTTTACCAACTAAACCAGGTAGCCATGTTACCAAAATGCATACCCCATAGTGAAAGACCTCTGGTTCTAACGGTACTTCTCGCATGGCCATTTGCCCTGTAAATGCCATGATAAATTCACTCACGTTTAAATAATGCATTCCTGGTGTTGAACACACTATGCCTTCATCAGTAAACAAAATCGTCATGTTTAACTTTGTCAATTAATCTCAACCTAGTATATTAAATGGTGTCTGCCTTGAATACAATAAAGGCACAGACATATCACATTCTCCTATAGAGACTGGCAATCTTTCAGTGAAAGGAACTCTACTTGTAGCTCCTGTGAAACCTTGACCATTCATGGCATTTCCAGATAATGTCAATTTCCCCTCTCGTATACATGAGTGTGTTGCACCTTGTCTACCAAAAAAGAAAAAGATTTGCCTGCTATAGTGACAAGTCACCCAGTGAGCTGTCCTATTGTGGGTACATGCTTATTCCTGTGCCCGGGAAAGGATTCTCTCCCTCAACGGTGACACCCCTATCCTAGGAGTCATTAACTGTCCCGTGTTTGGGCCCAGCTGTATCTGCATGGGTGTGTGCTGTGACTGCCTTTGTGGTGGATTCAATGGTGTCTGCTGTGGTTGCAAAGATTGCTGTAATCTCGGCGCTTGTGCTTGCTGCACTGTCTGATTTTGGGCAAACCCAGTCCCTACATGCCTTGGCTATCATTTTGCGTATCCTGAAACCCACCTTGATTATTCTGGAAATATCCCTGATTATTCTGGAAGCCTCTTCATCGAAAACCTCCCCTACCACGTGGTACAAACCCATTATTTCCTTGATCAAACTGACTTTGGTTATTCCCCTGTGGCATGCCTGCTGCTTGCTGCGAACCTGGCCCTTCTCTGCTAGTCAACATCACCCCTTCTATGGCGTATTTTGACAATTTCTTCTGCACTAATGCTCCTTCACCTTTTCTACCATCATCTTTCCTTCCATTCTTCTCCTGCAGCAATCGTCAATAATTCACAATGGTCAGCTGTATTTGTATTTATTTGCCTCCATACCCACCAATTTCTTGAGCTGTTGCTGCACTTGATCTGGCAGCCCTTGACATAATACATGGTAGAATACAGGTTCCTGTGTTTCCAAACTCCATACCGCCTGAAAAAATACTAAATGTAAACAAGAGAATCTTCCCCTTCCATTATAGCTCCCATATCTGACGTATCTGGATATTGCACTCTAAGCACTTTCCAGACTGCCGCTCTACAGTTATTAAACAACACTCCGTCATGAGCCGTGTTCTGTGCGGTACCATTCGAGTACCCGCCTCTCGAGCAAATGTTGTCAGCTCTTTCCCCAAGGGTAGCAGCTAGAAGACCTTTAATGTCTCCTATAGCTAACGTGTTTCCTCCTGTCATTTTCTCCAACTCATGTATCCATTTCCCAGCATCGGAAATTAAACTCGGAAGCTTACACCTTCAATTATCCTTATCCATCTGTGGCCATGGTAAATACTGCGGTCTGGCCACTCCTTTTTCTAACAAAGGAAACTGTGAGATCCCAAAATCACATTCATCCCCCATCGTCTGTCTGTCCATAGCAGAGACAATGGTTCCGCACTGCCTTCTTCCTGGTAGCGACCTTAACCTGCACATAAGTCCCCCCTCTCACTATGGATCACCCTCTGGGTCGATCTAGCCACGCCAGACATTCTGACGTCTGAGATTTAGGTAGGTCTAGATCTGGCCATCTTACTTCTCTGTCCGTCGAAGAACATTCTTCAGGACCGCACGCGTCATCTCCGTCCTCCCCACGGAAGGTTTCTCGGTCCTAGTCTGGCATATCCTGTCCCCAACTGATGTGACTTCCCTTCTTCTCATCTCTATTCAGAGTTAGCCTATCTGAAGGCAACGCTCTAGGCTCGAGATTGTACAAACTTCCCTCCTTGCCGTGCAACTGCGTACTTTCAAGTTGATCGGCTTTTCCCTTTCCTTTCAGCTCTTTCTTGGCCTTCATCTCATGATAGACCTTATCGATTTTGTCTCCAATGCTTCTCATATCAAACTCATCCTCTAGATTTTCTCTAGACAGACCTGGTATTGGCTCATGTGTCGGGACGAATTCTTCTATGTCTTCTCATGCTGCTACTGGAATAGGCTCCATTAAATCTTTCTCTAAGCAATCAATGTTGCATGCCCCTTGCCTTCTCTTGCGTTCTATTTCTTCATCAAATTCTCTTCGCTTCCTTGCTTCTTCTTTCCTCTTCCTGTCTTTTTACCTCTCTCCTCTTATTTGCCCTACGCATCTCTTCATCTCTACGTCTTTGCATTCTTTTATCTCTTCATTTCTGCTCTTCCTCGTCCTCTCTCTTCCTTTCTAGCTTATCCTGTTATTTAATTGCTCTCTGCTTTTTATCATATTTCCTTTGCTCCTCTGCTCTTTCCTGTTTTTTTAGCTGCTCGTCTTGACACAGCTGTTCGTGTCTTTGTCTATCCTTTCTTTTAGCCTCATCTCCTTTCAATCGTTCCTCTCTTTCTCTGTCTTTTTTATCTTGTTTGTCTCGATCTTCCCTTTGCCTTACTTCCTCAATGCTCTTTCCATCAAGTTTGAGCAAAATCTGACCACCCATCCATTTGTTCTCAAGAGTGCTATCTCGTCAGCCTTGTCTTTCTCTCCTTTCCACCTTTATTTCCTGCCCTATATCTAAGGATGTACTTGGTCAATCACCTCTTTCCTTGTCCCATGGGATTTTAAGAATGACATCCCTTTCTGAAGCCTTTTCTGGACTCTCGTCGCTGCTATGCGCAGGTGACTCATATGCCAGATTGTTGTACCCTGTTGCTGCCTTAAACTCTCTTAATGGGTACACTCCGTAATCCTTTGTACTATCGCCATTTATTTTAGGCATGGCGGGGGGAGCAGAAGGCTCCTCACCCCCCTCTTTGCACTGGTTAAGCATCCAGTCTTCAGGAGGTGGCTCTTCCCTTTTCTCCTGGTACATTTTCCAGAGCTCTAAGCTTGCTAATCTGTTTTCTAACTTTTTTCCTGTGTATACTGCGTGCAAATATGTCGTCATGTGTTGTAAAACTGCTTTTGATAGTGATCCCCCTTGTGGCCATGGCATGAACATCTTGTCTACCATGCCTTTAACCCATTCCACACCGTGCTGCTTTAGCTTGAGTGTGTGTTTTGGCAACTGCTTGCATAGATGTATAAGTGGAATAATATCCTTCATTTTGACTCATCACACTTGACTGTCAATACTCACCATTGTTTTTACACTTTATAAACACGTTTCAGAAAAATAACATAACTGAGCGTGCACCAACCATCACAGCTCCAGGCCTTTTATATCACCTTCTATTTCAATCTACTTATTCAATAAACATCATCAGTTCAACTAAATAAATACATAATTTTTAAATCTCTGTGCTTTCTTTTCATGTTTCTTAAATTTTTCACTATCTCTTCATCACATACACATTATACAACACATAAAACAGACGAACTGACAGACTTGGCCGGCCTACATATATCTCAGTCTACGCTCCTCGTGACTACTTCTCTATTCACGGTCTTCGTGATTATCCTTGCCCCTAATAATACTCAGATGGAGTGTGAGTCGTTCCCTTTAGACAATCTTTAAATTGTCTGTAGTCTATGTCATCCACTTTCGGGACTCTGGATACGACCCCTTCTAACGTCCCTATGAGGAAGGATTCTGGGCTTAACCTAACTGGTTCCTTGTCTCACAGTCCTTAATTGCTTGACGATCCTTGTCTCAAGTCAATTACTTAGTAACTCAACGCTCATCGTCTCGAGCTATTCACCTATTAACTTGACGTTCGCCATCTCAAGTAATTTACCCGAACCACCCTCCGTTGCGTATTTCCCCTTATCACTCTCTCCACTCACTGCCCATTCATGTTTTGCCACCTCACTAAGTCTACTCACCATTCGCTTTTTCAACTTTCGACTCTTGGGATCGTCGCCTCTGTTAGGCAAAGTTTGTATGCAGTACGCTCTGGGACCACTACACACAACCAGGACTACAGGTGTAAGCAAAACCAACCTATGGTATAAGTCTGTACCACACAGTTTTTGGTAGCGAGCTGAGCAGCCAGGCTTATCTCAAGAGGGAATGTGAGCTTGTAAGGGTGTTACACAGAGGTTTATAATTACAAGTATTCAGAGAGACACTTATACTCAATGTTTCTTGGTAAAACACTTCTTAATTTATTACACTCCTCCTGTTCTTCCAGTGTCAGAATAGAAGAGAGATTAACTCCTTCTATCTTCTCATCTAAAGGTTGTCCCCTGAGGAGATCAGGTAGAGGCTCACTCTCCTCCTCCTCCTGAGTTGAAGCTAAAGCAAAGCTCCCACTTCTGGTCTTAAGACATAGGCTTTTAGACGGTTGGTGTGAAAGACTCTGGGAGCCTCCTTAGGATTGCCAAATAATTGACCTCTCCAAGTTTTCCCACAACCTTGCGGGTCCAATCTATTTGTCCAGTAAGGCCCTCTGCCTTGTAAGTACCATAAGTAGAACTTGCTGTTCTTGAGTAAACTCAACCATGTTGTCCTTCTGGTCATGCCAATACTTCACCAGAGCCTGACCTGCTTTCAAGTTATCTGTTGCTTCTGTCATCATGTGTGTCCTTCTCCTCCGGAGACCAAGCACATAGTCAGTGACTCTCACTGGCTTGGGGGAAGGAGCATTCTCCAATCCCTCCTTAATTAGGGCCAATGGACCTCTAACTGGATGACCATAGAGAAGCTCAAAGGGACTAAATCCAACTCCCTCCTGAGGGACTTCTCTATAAGCAAATAGAAACCATGCCAGTAGAAGGTCCCACTTTGCTCTAAGGGGTTCCTCTAAAGCACCTATCATGCTCTTCATAGTTCTATTACACCTCTCTACCAATTCATTAGTTTGGGGATGGTAGGCAGTTGAGAACTTATAAGTCACTCCACAGTTTTTCCACATGGCCTGCATGTGGTGGGACATAAAATGTGATCCCCTGTCAAAGATGACGTCCTTAGGAAACCCTACCCTGGTAAAAATACCAAGTAGGGCCTTAGCAACAGCCTGCTCTGTAACAGTCCTCATAGGTATGGCTTAAGGATACCTTGTAGCATGGTCTACTACAACCAATATAAATAAATTGCCTGAAGAGGTTGGAGTGTCTAAGGGACCAACAATGTCGATTCCTATGCTCTAAAAAGGGGCTTGCACCACTGGGAGAGGCACCAAGGGTGCCACATTCTTGGTTCCACTCATGTCAGATTTCTGACAGGTGTGACAGCGCCAACAGAATGTCTCTACATCAGACCCCAACTTGGGCCAGTAGTAATACAGAGAAAGCCTTTCCTTGGTCTTGAAACTCAAGTGACCAGCCAAAAGAATCTCATGGGCTAACTGTAGGAACTCTTGTCTGATCTCTAGAGGCACTACAAGTCTTCTGTAGTCCCCTGGGATAGACTTAGTTGGTTCACTGAAGAAGAGGTCACCTTCCCAGTACAACCTGTGCTTCCCTGGCTCTTGCCCGTCCAGCTGAGGAGGTGCCTGTTGGCGAAGTCCTTCAAGAGTAGCACTCTCTTTGACCTCTGCTGAAGTCTGCCATACAGGGGCCACCTTCTGCTAGTAAAGACTGCAGCTCAGGATGGGCTTTAGGATCCAGAGCTCCAACAAGGGGAAGGTCTTCTTCCAGCTCAGAATTTTCAGCAGCTGATTCAACCTTTCCTGGTTGTTCCTCTCCCTCAGCCTCAGCTAGTGGAGTAGTCACAGGTGTGACTTTGGACAGTCCTCTCAGGGATGTCCTTGTTGGAAGCACAGGAGTGCTCTCTTGCTTTTTCTTGGAGACCTTGGGTTTCCCCTTTGCCTCTTTCTTCTTAAAAATAGCAGTTAGTAGTTCCTCTGGGCTGGGTGTTATAGTTTCTTCTGTAACATCTTGTGGAGAGCCTGGTAAGGTACTCTCTCTGGCCTTCCTTGTTTGTTCCTGTTTCCTTTTCTTGGAGGCCTGGGGGTGCTTCATACAACTCCTAGAGTTTTTAAGTCATTCCCCAACAAGACTCTCCCAGGCACCTCACTCTGCACACTAACAGGTATCTTGACAGTCATGTTATTGGACTGGATGGGAGCTGGTAGTCTTGAAAGCATTTGAACAGAGCCTCCAGCAAGTTTAGTGAGGCCTTTGGTTGCCTTAGCAACATCCTCAGGTCTGAAAAAAGATTCATCTACCACTGTAATACTGGCCCCAGTGTCTCTAATGGCAGGGGTCTCCTGGCCATTTACAAGTACACTATCCTTATAATATTCTTTTGTGTTATCTGAATCGAATTATAGACATCTAAATTCTGCTGTTCCCACAGACCCAGGGACACTAATGAAACACTGGCAGAGACTCCAATGGGGTCTTCAGCCAGTAATTAAAAGTTTCCACTTGCCATTTGTACTTCTCCCTCTGGGGAAAAGGCTAAGAACGCAGTGTGGACACCTGAAGGTTTACCCTTGCATCTGGGACCCCCTTTCACATGGTCAGTAGACCCACAAGCATAACATCTTCCAAATGTTTTGACAAATGGGGGTTTCTGCTGACCTCCCTCTGGTTTAGCAGCAGAGGTTTCAGTAGCCTGATTCGGTTTCCCTTGTGGCTTACCCTTTTTTCTGTTTGGGGCCCTTTTTTGGATTGGAGGTATTAGAATTCTCTTTGCAATCTTTCTTTTGCTGCTTCCCATCATCCTTCTTCTGAGTTGCCCCAGAATCCTTGTGGGTAGCCCTGTTGCCAACCCACACGCCAGCAGCCTTTGCTAACTTCTTTGGATCAATTTCCTTAGAGTCAGCCAAGTGCTGTCTCAGCTCAGGAGAGCAGGCATCTAAAATAGATTCCAACAAAAATAGATTTCTCATTCCTTCAAAAGTGTTTACTCTGTATCCCTTTAACCAACCATCTAAGTTCTTAAAACATTTACACACCCAGGTGGCAAGGGTTACCATCATGCTTTTTGAGGGTCCTAAACCCCTTAAGGAACTGGGAAGGAGTTTTCCCAAATCTAGCTATCAAAACTAGCTTCACATTTGCATACTCAAATCTTTCAAGCTCCCCCACCCCCATTACAGCATCAGTTGTAACCTGGGGGAGCCGAGACAAAAGCCAAGGAATCAACTGATTCCCTGTGAAACCCTGAATCCCAAAGTTATACTCAAAAGCAGCCAACCAATCCAAAATATCAAGTCTCACCTCATACATATTCACAGCTGCTTTAGGCATGCGAGGCCTCTCAGGACTTGAAGACCTAGAAGACTCTGGGAAAGAACCATTTTCAAGAGAAAATGTCTTCATTTCAAATGCATCATGCATTTCCATTTCTCTGAGTATGATTTCTTGATGTTTACTTTAAGTTTGCATTTGGAGCCTTTTGAACTCAAGTCTCATTTTTTCAAGAGAGACCAATTCTGGACTCAGTAGTGGACCTGGGAGGGTCCCTGTGGCTAAAGGTTGAGGCCCAAGAGCTTGTTGATGTGCAGAGGGGCACACATCCTGAGACTCCTCCAACTCTTCTTGCTCATCAATAACATTAGAGTTGGACTCTGAATCATTATCACCCTCATCAACATTTCCCACATTTGCTGAAGGTGTAGGTGTAACAGACCTACTTCTCAGACTTTGAAATTCCAACAATCTTTCAACCAATTTGTTTTTCTTTCCTTTAACAGGGAGGTTCCTGACCTTAAACATTTCCTTCAGTTGATCTACTCTTCAAATTATCAGGACTTCCTGTCTGTAGTTATCCATATCAGGCATGATAAAAATGACTTTTCTAGTGGTGCACAGCCTTGTGAAGGTTACTATCTGAACAAAAGTAAAGCAGAACTCTCAATGTAACAACTATACAATTTATCCTCACCGCCTGCCACCAGTGTAAAGTAAAATTTTTATGCAGTACCCTCTAGTACCACTACACACAACTATGACTACAGGTGTAAGCAAAACCAACCTTTGGTATAAGTCTGTACCACACCGTTTTTGGTAGCGAGCTGAGCAGCCAGGCTTATCTCAAGAAGGAATGTGAGCTTGTAAGGGTGTTACACAGAGGTCTTTAATTACAAGTATTCAGATAGACACTTATACTCAAGGTTTCTTGGTGAAACACTTCTTAATCTATTACACAGTCATTTAGAAAACATTCACTAGAAGGAGGCAATCAATAGCACACAGAAATATACTACAGTACTTACACTATCAGGTTCTGAGACATTTAAACTACTGTGAAGTAAGAGCAAAATGGCATTCAGAGCATTTGAAGTAGGAGCAAAAAGGCAAAATATAATAAAATAAATAATGGAGTTACTCTTCAACAGTGCAAATAGTTTGAGTTCACCAGAGGAGTTGATTCAATGTAAGAGGTAGGCCAAAGTCATTGGACTAGTGTCTTGTATAGGTAAAAACGGTTCTGGTATTTAAACGAAAAAGTCTTTGCCACGGTTCTCGGAAGCAGTTCACAGAAGAAAGGTTCATAAATCGGGTCACAAGCTCACTAGGCCTGCAAGTTGCCAAAGTTTTACGCACTTTCGCAGTGAGAGGTAAGTTCTCTCAGTCAGGTTTTCACAGTACCTTGTATAGAAGAAAAAGATGCAGCTGAAGACTTCTGTTCCTGGCAGTTCCTGCAGATCTCGCTGTTCCTGAGCCTCAGTCATAGGGACAAGAGGGAGGACCTCGGGGGACTCCTGCACTGCACAGGGACTGGTCGCAAAGCTGGCAAAATGGCAAATCTTCGATTACGGTTGCTGTTCTTCAAGCACACAAGCTGGTGTCCTTCCCCCTGGTTAATCCTAACCAGCTCCGAGAATGGAATCCAGGTGGTTTACGAGTTGATTGGTCCTACCAACTCAAAGGAAGAAGTCGTCCGTGAAGGGCTTCTCTGTCAAGGTGAACTTGGCGATTCAGACCTGCAGCAGGGTTTCACTGGGCAAACCAATGGTCCAGTAGTTGCAGCAGCCGTCCTCTTCCAGCTCGTCTTTGGTTCTTTCGTTCCAGTGGTTGACTCTGCCTCCCATTCATTCCAGCCTAGCTGTCACTCACCCAGCAGGGTCACTGTCCTTGCCAGACAGACAGCCAGCCAATCACGCAAGAGTGCATTTGGGTCTCCTAGGAGGCTAAGCACAGGGAGTTTTGGCACCTCCCTCACTTTCTGCCCACCCCAGACACTTGGGCGCCAGAGGCGGTCTTCAGTCCTGAAGCCCGCCAAAGGCGTAGGAACAAAGAGACCAAACCTAGTTTGGCGCGCAAGAGACAAACTCTAGAAGGAACTTTCCAAAATGAAATGGCGAAAAGAGAAGACCACAACCTGTTTAAACAGATGTTTAGACAACATCTTGAAAAACATGGCGCCTGTGATTTTTAGCTACCAGTGTTCACGGTCAGGAAAAATCATGGTAGTTTGTGGTAAAACCACTGCCACCAGCCATTTCGATAGGAAAGGGTAGAATTTGATTACTACATGAGTTTATAGATATAGGGGATACTAGGTAACCCCTCCAGCACTCTATTGTAAGATAGGGTGTGCTGGGTCTAGGAATTTAAAAAGACTAGTAAAGTCAATTTAACTTTACATTCTCTGGGAAACGGTAGTTTATCCCAGAGAAGGTATTTAAACCATTGGACAGCCAAAAGGCTTCTCTGTGTCACTGCACTGGGGGTGCTGCGTGAAACATGAAAAAGAGGATGCCTGTGGAGTTGTCTAAATTGCCGTAATCAAAGAACACAAGAGTAAAACACACATCAAAATACATGAAAGAGTGAGAAAAAAGGCTCACACTCTTTCTAGGTAAATAAATCAAGTCCTCAAAATCCAGCAAAGTTGCTGTGGGTCTCTAAGGTGAAGGGAATTAGAAAATGTATGAGAATTGTCCCTAACAGCCACCTCAACCAGCCGCTTCAGCCTTCCGTCCGCTCAGCTTCCTGTAGAAATCAGGAGGGAATTCTGTTGAAAACGAGGGACCCGTCCCAACTGCACTTGCAAGATTCTTTGAGCTAATTTCCGCTATCTACAGGGAGCTTCACATCCTTTCAGCTACATGGCTGAGGACGTCCGATATTACCCCGACCCCAAAGCTTACTAGGTCGACGGTTCTTTAACCATCATCTCTCTGCTACCATGTGAACCGGGGTGCTCAACCCAGCCCTTTAAGACGAGGTAGCAATAATTTGAGATGGATGGGGATGCAGAACATACTCAAACATCAATAATCAAACTAACTCAGGAAGTTGGCAAATCAAAGCTGTTTTATTTGCAATTTTCTAAAATGGGGAGTTACAACGGACATCAACGGACGTTCGATCGTATTCTCTCAACAAATCTTATAAAAAAGCATCTTATATAGTAAAAACATGTCATTGCTGACCTGGCAAAATGCAAAAACGCATTGGAGAGAGTGATTGGGTCTAAGGGAACATCTAGGTATAAGTTCCATACTGGTGCAAGAAAGTGATAGGGTCTCTAGTATCAGGTGGGGCAACTAAGCCCTCCCCTCCCCTCAAACAGGTCACTATGAACATCATCATGGTTACACAAACTAAAGGGCTCTTTACTACGTGGCCCTCTATAATTGGTTGGCACCCTTACATCTGTCAGTACTTTTCCAAATACGCCAGCAGCACGCAGGCTGGCCTCCAGGTGCTGGTGTGTTGGTCTTGACAATAGCTTCCAACCAGTTAGTATACTATCCATCATCACATTGCTGCCTGCCAGTCAATTAGCCCTTTGAAGATTGGCCTTGAGTTTGTTCTAGTACATCATGATTGTCCATTTCCAGCCATCCACGTGACTGAGGACCATGGTTTTGAGCTTTTGGTGCATTTAAAATACTATTATTTAATAAACCTCTGACATCTTCATTGTTTTCGTGCCCGTCTTCCAAACAAAAGTTTGTTTTTTCACACGTTTGTAGCTACCGTCTGATCATTCCGGGCCAGAGTGGCCTTGGCTTCTTGGGGATGGTCCAGCCTTGCCCTTTTTTGATTCACTTCTGTAATTCGATTGCCTTTGAACTGTGACACACTGGAAAAGCCTTGCTTTTCTGGTCCAGCTCTGCTAAAATGAATAGTGGAATGGTCCATAGTTCACTCACTCCTCTCCTAGATAGATAGATAGATAGATAGATAGATAGATAGATAGATAGATAGATAGATAGATAGATAGATAGATAGATAGATAGATATTCAATGAAAAAAACTGACTTAAGGGGACATTATGGTTAAGTTGCACTAATAATGAAATTCAATGGAAAAACATTGTCACAGGGACGTTGTAGTTACAGGTAAAACCGAAAAGCCTCAGAAATTCGCCAGTTATGGTAAGAATAACACCCAGGATCAAAGATGACATCACAAATGTCATTGATGACACCACTGGGCTGATATGACGGTATTTATGCTCTTGATTTTATATTCCACTTCTGAGCTTTTATAAAAAAAAAATACGTGTTATCTAGGGTGCTCTGATTATAGACTTCGCCTAAATGCTGCTTTATTTGCCACTGTGCTCGCACTTTACTCTTTGAGTTGCTAACCCCATTGCATTTGCACTTTATTCCATCTTTATGGATTCAGAAGTACTGTACTCTACGTTGGCACACAAGTTGCTTTGATCATATGCCCTGGTAATATGCTGACATATTTGCGACTGTGCTCGCACTTCATTCTTTGAGCCATCAACCCTGACTGCATTTTCATTTTATTCAATGCACCATGGGTTGATCAATACCTTACTCCAGCATGATACTGAAATTGTCACGGTTTCAAGGTTTGTCAACATGTTGCTATTTCTGCCACTATGGTCGCACTTTATTTCTAGAGTTGTCAACTTTGACCATGTTTACATTTTGGAGCTGCTAATTCTGATTGCATTGCATTTCATTCCATCAAATGTCTGAGCCGTGGTCGCACTTTATTTCTGGAACTGTCAATTTCGATTATGTTTGCATTCCACAAATGGACACATGATTATTCCAGTACTATAAGGATGTTGATTTTTTATTGAGTATCATTGTTGTTACATATGTCCCTGCGGTTGTATTTTACTATGAACAACTAACCCAGTTTGCCTTTGCACTTTTGCCTTGGGTCAAGGAGTTGTAGATACCGTCATTCGGCTTCAGTCTCACACACTATTGGACCCTGGCTGTTTCAGCTGCACTGACTTGACCGATTGTCTTTAGAGTCCGCATGCCCATATACTGTTGTCCATGCCACATGATCTGTCTGATCAGCTGCAGTACCATTATGGGCATATCTATGTCACTATCTCATTAGCGTATTTTGATGCTGTGTGATCAGCGTGGTCTTTGTGAACAGCAGCTTTACACTTTTTTTGTTCGGGCATTGGAGCGTTTTGTATTCTGAAAATAATTTATATCCTTTTCTTTTTTTTTCAAATTTACATCTGTGCCCCTTGCTTATTGACAATTTAGTCATACAAGTGCACTTCGCACGCAATTTCTTTATCCACACCAGGGGTCACTTGTATGTCTTTAAGATAGACATACTGCTGTCTCCAGTCCGTTCCAAGATGGCTGCTACACAGTCCACACTGTGATACAGCTCGTGTGAAAATGGACGCAATAGCAAAAGGGCTACACATTTTGTTTTATAGGTGTGCCAGTTCATTTTCCCTTTACGTGATCAAGCGCTCAGTGTAGCGTGAAATGCGTTGTATCGTAGGATGTGCCCTATGGTGTCCTGCCTCTGTTTTGTCTGTTGCTATCCCTAGCTGTGTCTTTTTTATATATATTTAATAAATTCTACTCGTATCTACCTTGATGTGAGTCATTTAAAAAAAATGTGGATGTCTGTCGGTCCGCGGAGAGTGCAGTTTTCTTTCCTCTTGTTCTCTGAGATATATATATGTTGGCACATGCCGCAATCTATTCACCACATAGCTAGCCTCAAGAATACTTTGTCTACTTGTGTTTCTTTTCATCTGTACACATGTAAAATGACTTAATCTCTTCATCTTTTCTGTAGCATAAGCATCTTCATCTTGATCCCGAAATCTTGCTTATCTCTGATACTTTCTTAACACTTGTTTCATGTGACATCACCACTCTTCCCTTTCGCTCACTTTCCCTACTTATACTGGGATTTCATTCAAATGACCATCATATTGTCATGTATGCAGGTATGGCTTTCTCAATTGGAACCTTGCTTCTAGGATTGTCCTTGGTATCGGTATCTTCACTGACGCTGCATGTATTTCACATTCTGTTTCCCAGCATATAGGCAACATGGGCACGATGCTTGAGGTGGGTGTGCTTGGCTCCTTATCTACACTTGTATTTACGAATTGCATTTGTACAGCTCTACAGCTCACATTTATCCCTGTAGCGATAGGCCTGGTTGCTCAGTCACACTACCAACTTGTGTAGTACAGACCTATACCAAAAGATGGGTTACCTAATACCAAGTGGATACCTGTTGGGTGGTCTCACACAGTGTGACTGCACCAATTCTTCCCTAACACATAAACATGCATTTACCCAGTTGGCACGCAGAGCATGTAACACCCCATCACTTCACATCTGCACTGCAACCTCCATCCCCCACTTTCTGAAAGTGCATCAAAACATACCTGTTTCCCCGCACATAATCCAGCCCCTCCCTCTCCCCTGCTATCACTTGTCTATACTAATCATCTTATCCTACCTTGAAAGCATTTTCTAACTTCTTTTTAACCTCCCACATTTTGAACTTTTGAACCTATGGGTAGGGGCAGTTCTGAACAAAAATTCAAATAAAATAAAATATATATCTATTTCTGAACGCTCTTCTGATAGTTTATTTTTTGTTACTCCCTTTCCCTCCCCATTCTTCTTTACATCCAAAAAGAAATAAAAAGAGAAACAACTTCATGAACCCCTTTCTGATTTGTTTTCAATCCTCTTCTCTTAACTTTCCTCCTTTCACCTCCAAAAAAGGGAAAACTAATTAAAACAACCTTGTGTGTACCCCTTTACGGTTGCTGTAACCCCTTATATTAGAATTCCCATGTGAAACCATGTCCTTACCGCTCCCGGCCGACCCCTGCAAGTGTTTTTCTGCAATTGGAACTCTTTGGAAACATCTCACCTTCGGGTGATAGGAAGTGTCAGCAGAAGGAGGTGGGAAATGACAGGGCAACATGAAGAGGTGGATAAGGGGCAGCGGGTGGTACAAGATGTGGTGCAGAGAAGCAGGTGTATGAGGGGCAGGGGAAGGAGGCGGCACAGGAGGTGGATGCAGGACAGGAGAAGGAGGCGGAAATCTCGAGAGGATAGCTCAGGGGTAACATGCTCGCCTTGGAAGCAAGACGACACGGAGCAACACAGGTTCGATCCCCAGGTCCGCGCTTAGAAACCTCTGGGTATTAAGCGCGTTATAAATAACCTATCATATCATATGGGGCTGTAGGAAGAGGGCCCGGAGGAAGTGGCATGGCAATCAAGAGGAAGCGCCGAAGAAAGAGGCCGGCAGACTGTGTCTGTGAATCTGGGCTCGCAATGCTCCTCTACACAGTGTGGTGTGTTTCCGGGCTCATGACTAGAGGTAATCTGCACTTCACCCCATCCTGCCCCAGAGACTTGGTCAAATGTGTTCCTCCAGGCTTGCAGTCATGGCCATACATGCAGATAGTGAGGCTTCCCCTGTATGCGGCCCCCACTATTATACATACACCGCTTTGCATTCAACTCAGACTCTCTTGGCTCTGACAGCAGTAACCTTGCGAGTCCCCGGTCTGAATGCAATAATTGCTTAGAGCATAAGCACCTTATCTAAACAAATGACACGTTTTCTTCTTTGAGATTTACTGCATATAACCGAACCTGTATATCTTTGCTGTGTTGTTCTGAAATTGCTTTTTCTCTTTTTCGGAAATGTATTCAGGATTAATGTCCTTGACGCCTCTTTCTAGCCTGCTAATCTGTGGCCGTTTCTCTGAAAACAGCATGCTTCCAAAGCGCCTGTGGCAAAAACAGATTCTTTCCAAGACTGCACTGTGTTATTGGGCCAGCAGTCACATTTTCAAACAATTTCACTTACGGAATGCAATGTTTACATGGTCACCCAAGCACGGGAGATTGGATGGCGGGGACATCAAGCGTATAGTAAGAAGGTAGATTCATTGGGACACCCTCGCCTTCCACTGGTGCAACTTTACTACAAAGACCGGTGGCACAAGGGGCCGGTGGAAACTTCTGGAACATTCATGTATTTCAGCAACTCCGGCTGAGGTCACCGCGTCCCTGTGTAATGCAGAAGCGGCCGCATTAAGCGTGCTCGAAATGCATGAAGGCGAGAGGAGACTAGCTGCCATGGGGTCCCCACTAAGGCAGGTGTGACGTGTATAGATTCCACGTGGGGACATTTACACAGATCGATGCCCAAGCCCTGGGATTGCTGACGGAGAACAGACGGGCTCGGGAGAATATCAAATTTACCACATTATGCAATCTCGACTGCGGGGACGAGCATTGATGAACAGATCAGTTTCGACGTTTCTGGAACACCCGTCTTCTGCGACAGTGGCAAGGAAAGTGAAATATGATTTTACCTGAGGAACTCTCCAATATTGAGCACTGTCACAGTATGAACTGTATTTCTTCTAAGAGCTGAAAGAAGCAGAGGCATACAGACAGTGCCTTGCTGAATGGCCCTGCCCTCTGCGAGAAACATTCCACTTGAGCTTGGGATAAATAAAGAAAAATCATCAAGGATTAACATAAATCATAAAGGGGTATATTTGAGTGAATATCTGCTTTCGCAAAAGCTCTCTGCTGTATTTACACTGTTACGTAGTTAGTATAGTAAACAGACTGGCTTTCTAGGTCAACTTTCTACTATTTTCCGAGAGCTATGCAATACCCAACGAATTATGCATTTTCAGTTTGAAAATAATGGAAATGCAACCTTTTCCCATCTGCTTATGATTGCCAAGCATCGCCACCAGCCCTTCCTACGATGTATACATGGCGCATTCTTGAATGCAATATTTGTTAGAAACACTGACCTAGCCTTGATTAAAACTCCAATGGACGCTGCCAATCTTACAATCGCAGGAAGCCTGTTCTATGGCAAACCTGTTGCCGGTGAAGTCTCTTCCCTGGTTCCATATCAAGCAGCATTCCAAGTCCTCTGTCTAGGGCACAAAGCAGTGAACAGGCCATACCTGGGTACCTTCCCAATCTGTACCAGTCGTACCAACCAGCTGGGAACCTATGCTGTACCTTCCCAAGTACTCTAGCTATATGCCCAACTAAGTGCCTAAAATGAGCTTTGAGGAATGAAGTAAAACTACTGGGCGAGTGATTAAGCATAGATCTGTGTGTATTCTTCCCAAATATCTTTAAAAGGTTATCCATTAAAATCTATGGCAATACAATTAGTCCACGTTTCAAGGTCTAACTCATAATGAGGGATTGGCCATTGATGCTTCAATGGAATGCGCTGCCACATGCATCCAAGAGGCACCAATCAAAGCAGTTCTCTTCCTCTAAATCTGAGCCACAAAACAAACTTCAGCGATATCTGGAAAAGGGGCGCAGGACCACACGTTCCATCATTGCAATCATCTTTGCCAATAGGGCCAATTCCAATCTGTAGGTGCCTATCCAGTCCTTGTTTTTCCTTTGCATTCTGGCACGTGTAGTCTGAGTTTTATAATGGGAAACGTGGAACTACACATCCCAGAATGCAAAGAAAAAAAACAGGACTGGATAAGCACGTACAGGATCGAATGGATCATGTTGGCAACTATGCAATATCTTCGTGCTGTGGATAGAGTGAGTAGTAATCCAGCAAGTTACCTCAGCATTCCTGTCTACTGGCTTTTAAGAAAAGCACTCAGGGCAGTTGTGAATCAGCACACGAGCAACATAAGAGAAATAAATGATATGCCCGCTGTGCATTCTGGCATGGATTCACAAAGGCAGATAGCCACACGATGGGAGAAGTAAACTGCTCATTGCCCCTGATGCCATCCATCTCAGCCCTCTGATCACTTTATTCACCAACGAGGCCAAGTGGGACTGAGCTGTGAGCACAAGTGTCTCCAAGCCCGGGCCCCATGCATGTGTGTCTGCCATGTGCAAGGCACACTGTACCTGTCACCGCACTGCCAAGGTTAATTCATCCTTCATTTGTATAACGCCTCCTGCCATAGTTCATGGATTCAAAGCAATTTGCCTGTCAGAGAGGCCAAAGAGGAATATGATAGAGCATTCAGGGGTGGTAGGGAGAGACAAAGTCAGGTAGATAGTTGGGGTGAGGGTGAGGGATAGATAAGATGCACAGGAAGGCATGAGAAGGAAAAGGTAGAGGATCTATCGGTACAATTGGACACAATTTATCGTGGGACTCAACTGTATTCAATGGGGTGCAGCGCCTAGAGTAGAGCTGGAATGGAGGTGTCTGCTGCACAAGGGGGTATGTCACTGCATGGTGAGCCTGGGCATGTTGAAGCCAAGCCCAAGAAAGCACATGAGGCAAAGCCCTTATGCTTACATTAGAAACAGTTCGGAGGGGTTGCGTATCAAAAATCAGAATTTGACAAGTTTACAAAAACTCCCTGAAGAGTAACCCAAAAACCCTCACATTTTTTGGTTTCACCATTTATGTCATGGTTACCAAAGCTCTAGTCTGATGCGCAAAGTGCTTATGGTTAGATTTTGACCATTCCACAGTGTCATGGTGAGCCATGGCATGTAGAAAACCATGCCCAAGAAAACACAGCATGTAGAGCCCCTCTACTTACTTCTCTAGGGCCTAAACGGCCAGATTCTATATATGGGAAAGCTGGAAGGAAAATATAGGCAACATATGTGAGTGTGGAGTGCACATTTCAACTGATGGGTCCTAAAGAGAACAGGACATGGAATGGAGATGTTTACACGTTGAGCCCTTATTAGGGGGGAAATGCAAACAAGTTATGGAAACATAGAGAAAGAGGTTCGGGTGCCCCTCTGCGAGAACGAACTATTGGAAGGTGCCCACTACTAGGCCAAAATACGTGTCTAGGATTACTGTTGGTACGCTTCTTCAAAGGAGGATTGCCTAGCATTTCGGTGCAGTACTGCTCAAGTGGGCGGGACAAAGACTGATATGCAAATGGATATTGCCTCTTTGTGAAATGTACAGTGAACTAAAAGAGATGGCTGTGGACGCTCAACTGGACACCTTTCCATAGGACAGGTCATTAGGCCGTGTTCACCCTCGCAGACGGGCGCCCGTACCTCTTTTTCTAAGTTATGGAAACACTCATGCTGTGGATCAGCATTTTTATTTTTTATTTTATTTTTGATCATGTATTGGTTTCACAACGAAGGTTCATCTTTCCCAAATGATATACATTATGCAATCTGTAAAACACTGAATCTTAAGTCTAAAAATGCTAAGCATACATATATAAACATACGCAAATAAGTGACGCGCACAACAGTGCTCATTTGCTTTCAGATCATTCACATGTTCAATTCATTAAACACATGAACAATCATTTATCAGCATCTAACAAGAAGAGCATTCATTGTTTCTATAAAGTGCAAAAGCCTCCTCAATGAAACTAATGCAGACCAGGCATAATGGGAAAAGACAAAGATAGAGCCTATTGCTTTGTCAATAATGGTTGTGTCGCTCACTCCCCCGGTGTCTCCAACACATACAGCCTGTGTTTTTATCCACATGCATGCACATTTAGCACATGTAAGTGGGAAGTATTTCTTTTTTTACTTTAACCATGTGTAATTTGATTGCAAATCTTGAACCTCTTTGCCTTCAAGCTGAAACCATGTCAGCCCGTTCACTACACCGATGGGCAGAGCAGTCTTGTTTCTGTGCTCTGTGCCTCTGTCATGGACCCTAGGCCCTCTCCCCTGATATCACTGAAGTCAGTGACCTGGAGCAGCCCAGTTTTGAAAACTCAATAAAAGAATTCCACATTTCTTAGGAGCAATTCTGATATCTTAGTTATTTTGGCTAATTTGATATTTCTGTACCAAAAAATTAGATTTTACACTGCACCGCTTCGCTTCTAGAGAAGTATACATTGAACTCTACATTCAAAATGGAAGGAAACTGCAAAGAATCCTGTGAAATTATAAGGCCTGAATAACAGAAAAACATATTGCACCATGGCAATATGTGCCATGTATGTATGTGAATCACTTCAGTTCAGTTTTATGTTTATTGAGACAACAGTCCAATCAACAGACAGCAAAACCTCATAATAGATCGATCACAGGCAGCTGAGTGAGTGCTACTGATTGCTTTCCCAGCTAGCTTTATTCTGTAACAACGGATTGGGTTTTTTAGGACAATCATATCCTCCCTAACCTATATTAGGCAAATGTATGATGGAAAGTCAAACATATAAAATGCTCTGAAGTATCTTTGTACAGATCTTTTTTGTATGGCATTTGCCTATCTCTCATAACAAAGGAGGTGATGGCTGGAAGATTTAGAAATGAATCATAACCACTGGGACTGCTCTCAGCAACTAGACCACTGTTCTTCACCTACAAAGCCTTTACAGAAAGGAGAGAAACCATGTTCAAATTAGGCTTAGTTCCACCCCAAAATAGGCAGTCCATTCCAAACTCCTTGGTCACATCCCTTCTGCACTAGACCACAAGCAACTCCAAATATGTTTCAGCCTCATTGAGCATCATCAGTGAGGTGTAGCTTGGGTCTCTAGGCCTATCTCTCGTCTTCTCTCTCTAGCACCAAAAACAATCGAAATATTGTTTGCTATTCATCAAGATGGAGACTAGATGATGACACCAGAATTATTTGGACAGAGCTGTACTGATAACCTGAATGTTTCTGAACCATATTGTCTCCCCAGCGTGTGGGTGACCAACTATCTCTGTTAGTAGGTCCTGGCAAAGGGAGGGCCATCTGCTTGCCAGATCTTCACCCACAAGATCACATCCTTACAGAGCCTATCCCCAAACCAGAGTATTCCAGTCTCATCTTCTGGGTTATTCAGTGAATATTGCTCCTTACTTAGCCCAACTTCAAGGGCTTCCTAGTTCTGCTCGTTTTCAGTTCCACTTTCTTTGCCTTGATTTTAAATGTCTTTCTTCTCTCACTACAAACTATCTGTCAGATCGTATTTCATTATATCAGCCTTCCCATTCTCTGCATTCTGCTGCTCATTTTCTCCTTCCTTTTCCTCACTCCCCTTGCGCCGGTTCCCATTTTCGTTCTTTTTAACTTCTTGCACCCAAATTATGGAATGCTGCCCCTTTGGATGTATGTCTTCCCTACACATTGGTAACATTTTCAGATGCGCTTAAAGCAACATTTACTGTCTTTAGATGTTCTGTCTTAATTTGACCTATTTTGCTTGTACTCTATCATTGGTCATGTTTCGCATTTGCATGTATTTTGAACCAACCGTTTATTTGTTATAAATGCTTTGTGTAAAAGCGCTATATAAAGTCAAATAAATAAAATAAATACATTGGAACAGTACTCCTACAATATGGGAATACATGCCATGGCCCGGCTGAACTAGTGTGTATTAATGATGCCGAGTACTTGGCTCTACCAAACGTATACATCTTTACTGGCACTTCCACCCCATAGGTGCATTTAGACCATACTTGAACATGTAGAATTGGCCTGTCTTGTCCCTGGGAAAGATTACATAAAGAGGTCACACACACACTTGTTTTATGTTTGCTGTAACATGAATAACCGACGTAATTTCTGTAACCAATGGTGCCTTAGCTACAACACTATCTATCCCAACGTCCAGCCCAGGTCTCTGAAACCGACTGTAACTAAGCAGACTACTTTGGCATGCAACCTCAACCCATGCTACCACTCCCTTGTAAAATACCACACCTCTGTATTTTAATTAATGTCCCGCAAGTTAGCATATTATAAAACTCAAAATTAAAAATAATTAGTAATGGTTTGGTAATGTCTTTTCCTAAACCCGACATTTCAAGTGACATGATATTAGTTGATTCAGCGGTAAGACAATATTATTCTTGAAGATTTTACAATGACTGCAAGTATCTGATGCCTTATTAATGCAGGGCCATGCAAAGGCTCCTTGTCCTGATTGTATACCCTGTGACCCTGACAAACAAGAGGTCGCTATTTGGACACCCACACTTTGGGTAGTGAGCAGCCTCTAAAAGAAATCATAAAGGATACTTTATTTTGGTAATGGATGGGAATAAACAAGCCTGTTGCCAATTGCTAACTTCAAACAGAAGAATATAAAATGGAACGAAAAGGAATAAGCGCATAATTTGGTAGTCCAACATATAATGAAAAACAGTAGTTCAACTGAGAAAGAATTAGAGTTTGAATCAGAGGTTTGGTAGAGGGGAAAGTCAAAAGATTACACATTTTTCAAATATTAAACAACAGACAAAAACAAGTGCGTACTACGGGAAAGAAATGGTCATGAAAGCAGAGCGCAGAATCAAAAATAAATACAAGATTACGTGCATGATGAGAAAGAGAAAGTGGAGGAACATAAATACATTAGGGTGGGTATACCAATGTGGAACAAGGAAAGAATACCATTTGTCTTTTTAGGGATGAGTTTAAGAAAATGAGCCGAGATCCAAAATTCAACGAACAAAAGGCAGGATGAAAGCTGATGACGCAAGAATCAGTAGAGGAAGGAAAGGAAAAAAAGATTTGAGCATTATCACCATATAAATGGACGTGAAACCCAAACTGGCTGACCACAGCTGCCAAGGAGGTTGTGTAGAAAGTAGAAAGTAAGGGAGCTAATACTGAACCCTGAGGGACACCAAAAGAACAAGACATAGATGAGGATAAAGAACCATGCCAGAAAACTGAAAAGGAACGAGCCCGGTGATAGGACGAAAACCTAAGCTAAACCAGAAATACCAAAAGAAGCCAGTGTTTGAATCATAAGACGGTGATCGGCAGTGTCAAAGGCCGCACTATGATCCAGTGGAACAAGGATAGAAGACATCTTCTGATGATGAGCCTGATGAAGAATATTAGTGCCTCTTAAGAGAGTGGTCTCAATGGAAAAGCCTGGACGAAAGCCGGACTAGAAAGGGCTGGAAGAGAATGAATATGAAGATAGGAGGAAAGTTGAAGTTTAGCAATTCTTGGTAGGTCTTTAGAAAGATATGGAAGAAGGGAGATGGGATGATAATTAAAGAGATGTGATGGATCAAGAGAACGTTTTTTATTAAGAGTATTAACAGAAGCCTTTTTAAAGAAGTCTGGAAAAATACCATAAGACAGAGAAGAATTGAAAAGGACTGCTAAATGATGGACAGGAGAGGAAAAGTAGATGTAATCAAGAGGTCAGGTACAATTTTTGCTTCACTGTCAATTACCACAAATCCCTCTGGCTCTTATCTATAGAGGCCCGCTATAATACATACCAAGAATTTTGATCATGTTCCTTTTTTATCTCCATTATAATGTCTTTTTAATATGTATGCACTGTTCTTCTATGCACTACAATCATTTGATCCTCCTTTAACACCTCAAGCAACTCTAGATTTGCCTATTGACAGGTAATATCAAACCAGCCTTTAGTTGCTTCTTGTCCCCTGATCTAGTCTCCTTAAAACACACTTCACTTGCCAAAATTGCTAATGCATCATAGGCCACAAGAGCTGTGGGTAGAGATGAGATGCCCTGTAAAATAGTTTCAATATACAGGAGCTGGTTTATAATGAGCTCATATAACAGATGGTGGGTGTCTATTTAATATTTCTTCTTCTGTTCCAATAGGAACTTACATGGTATCAACAATGGTCAGGTCTAATCTGGCCCTCTCCCACTCACAATATGGAATCTATTACTGTACAAGATCTCCTAACAACTTCAAGCCTGATTATTTCCTCCTGTCTGTTTGGGTCTTAATATGCTCTTTGAATATATCAAACATGGATCAAATTTTTGCACTGAAGTTACCTAATAGATGAATAAACAGTAGTAACCTCACTCTTGGGGACATGACCCCTTGCCTTTCTTGTCTTGGAGTGTTGTTGTAAGTAATTGTCGCCATGTCACACAACTCAGGATTGTTTCCCTGACACAGAGAATGTCCGGGCAGTCGACATAGAATTTCATTTAATTCCCAACCTAATTTGACTGAAATCCATCTGGTTTGTTCGCCCTATAGGAGCCCCACAGGATTTTTCTTGACCATTTTCTAGAATGCCATGTTATCTTCTGGTCCACTGTGTTCACTTACAATGTTTCCTTAAAGATTAGGATTTCAAATTTATAGACCCATTGTATCCAATTAAAATCTTCCAAACTATTAGCCAAACCTGCAATATTCTGTCCCACACAATACGCCTGCTTTTCTCCAGTCTTACACAGTGAAACATAATCAGCTCAACATTATTGAAATTTTGTTTGGCTATGTCTAAAGGAAGAAGATTGATTATTTCTGAAATTCCCACTACCTTCTAGGTGGGTACTTTAATTTCTGCATTGCTCCTATTCTGTTTTAAGCAATTAACCTCAACCTTCTGCAGAGAGCCAGCTTCAGATCAGAGTTTGCACACTTCTATTTGCCTCAGCTTTTGGGACCGCAGCAGCACAGTGTGACAAATTTCCCTGACTCGCTCAACTTGAGAACATGGAACAACTTGAGATGTCTGCAAATTCCCTTGTGGCTATACTACTTTTAGACTAACACACAACCCGAAGAGTCTGTGAGCAAGTCACCTGCTTGTAGTCCTTGTTTGACACATGCACATTACATAATGTTCTTAACAATTACAAATCAGAAAATAAAGCTGTTGCAAGCTCCTTCAACAGAGGCCTGGCCTTAGTGGGGAATATTCCGTTATTCTTGGACTTTGTGTTCGTTTCAGAAGCAGTCCATACCCCTCATTCTGCGCTTTCCTATATAGTGCAGAGTGGCATCTGGGAAGGACATTTTAATATGAAAGTGCAACTCATGTTCAAGCATTCCAGAAGGAAAGTCCAACATTCACAGAACGCAAGTACTGCCCTCCAAAATATCTGTTTAATCGTGTAACTAGGCACTATTTCCATTCATGAAAGGCACAGAAATAGAAGACCTCTGTGTATTGTAAAACCAAACTGCATGGAGCACTGATGGTTTTGATTCCCAGTTGTCCCTTGTGAGATTTTACTGCCCGTTTTAAATGTTTCACTTATTAGTACAGTAACGCATGAAATGCAGGGGGCGTCGACCCCGCACGTATCCTCTCGCATGCATGTGATGTGGTAGGTTGGGCCCTGGGGAAAAGTGGGTGGGCTTTGCTCCTGATGCCACAGTATCTCTACCTCTGTTGCTATCATTGTTTCTCATCTAAATTTTCAGATATCTGTTCATGGCTCAGTCTCTTAGAAAACACATCATCTCATCATTCGTCTCCCGGAAAGCACCATGGGAATTATGGAAGCATTGCACAAATGCAAGCACAATTTTGCCTTAATTGCTCTTTGATCAGAGAACATGTTCTGTAATGTGGCCCCATATGGGGCTCAGAATTCTGGTATCAAATTGTCTAACATTGCTACAGATGCTAAAAAAACAAGCAAATGCCTTTAGCAACAGTTTTGCTCCTTAGTTGTTGCCCCAATCCGTAGTTTCGAAAAATGTTTGCAATAGAGCAAGAATGAAGACGACTGTTTCTTGTATTAGGTTTGCTGTGTAACATTAAAACCAATATGTAAGACACCACACCACCGTATCTATCCTCTATCCAACTCTACAAGCTATCCTTGTGTGGCTCCTCGCCCTCCCTTTGCTTCCTCTCCCTTCCACCATTTCTCTCTTCTTGCTCCACATGCATGGAATTCTATTCCCCCAGACATCTGAGAAGCAGTCTGCACTGATCTGTTCTTAGCCACATAGAAAGCATACTTCCTTGCCTCCGAGTTATCCTCTGAACCTACCGCTCATCTGCCATTGAGCTAACATTCTTCCCTCGCCTCTAACCTGCCTTTGTGCCTCACTTTCTCTACCTCCACTCTAACAATTCATCACCATGGTCACATCCCTAACATACATGGCCGTACCCCCTACCTATGCTTAAAAATGTCTAATGTTGATTGTCCATAATTTCTGTAAATCCACCCATGTTTTGTCCCGGTGACTGTTCCATTTACCCTGCATCACACCTCTGGTCCCTCAAACTCACGCCATTGTAAAAAGCTCACTGCTTCCCATCAAATCAGATATCTTTTCTATACATATATAAATGTTTTCATTTCTTATTTTATGCAGCAAACGTAGTAGGGAAAAGAGTTGGCTTCATTTATTACCTTATGAAATCATTTTGAAATAATGCAGATTGGGGCCACACCTGCCTGTCCCATTCCCTAATACACATGCAGCAACATTGTTGTTAAATTATTTTGCTCCATTTTGTGTACATGGTCAATGTTTAGAAAATCTGGTCACCGCATACGCTCCGGGGCTTCCTTAAGTCCGGCTGCGCCCAGTGGGTGATTGATCAGTCTGGCACGTTGCCTTCCTGGTTCATCTTCTGTGCCTAACTCATGAAAAGTAACGACCAATCATGTATCTATTAACCAATTACCGAAACTCAATCACACCCATCTCAATTTTACATATCATCACTTTGAACATAATTACAGCCAGAACTATTTGACAATAAAAATGTAATCGTTATTGATCATGCATTGCTCTTTCTCCTTCCTGTGGCTGTACTCAATACACTGTGGCGTTATTCCTTGAGATCCTTTGTTAACCCAAAGCCTGGGAAAAGGCTTTATTGAATGAGGCCATTTCGTAGGAGCTGACACAAGTTCCTAGAGCAGGGGGGACACATTAATGACTTCTTATTGTGCACTGGAGGTTTTTAAAGAAATATGATTTCAAGCAGCATTAGTGCTTACTAGATGTATTCTTCTGATTGCCCTACACAGAATCAATGTCCTGCTGAGAAATAAACTACAGCACGTGTTCATTTCTGCAGCCATGCTAAAGTCAGCATGCGCTGGATATCTTTGCTCCGCAGCGCAGCGTGTCATGTGCCCCAGGTCTTGCCTCTTCAAATTCATATTAGTAACTGCACAAGAAGCAAGTCAAAGATTTAACCGCATGAACAATGCAAAGAGTATTTCTAGTTTCATGCAATATATGCCCCTGTCCTGTATGACACGTTGGATTAACAAACTCTAGATTATGCTGAACCTAAAATTGCATTCGGAATGGCAACAGCATTGGTTTGTCCTGATTAACCAATGAAGATTTACAACCAAGGAAAAGGAAGCCCACCTGTCGCTCTGCCCATTTAGTTCTCTGTGCCCAGCAGAGGCCAGAGTATTGGGGTCTAATGGAAAGGTGGAACACCATCGGGGGTGAGAAGGCATGATTGGAGGGCAATAGTTGTGCCCAGTGTATGTCATGTTATATTGTTATCTTGTAGGCACAATGCGGATTATGGGTCCATTAGGGGTCACCAAGTATGCCCCAGCTGTGTCCTATATGAATATATTAAGGGGTGGTCAAAACGGTATGGGGAAGAGAAGGGGGAATGCGGGCACACAGGTAAAAAGAAGTAGAAGGGGCTAGGTAGGGAATTCAAAATATTGGGTAGACCCGCAAACTAGAGGCACATGGAATAACAAAGGAAAGAAGAAGCATATTTAAAAAAAGCATAATGTTCACAGAAAGCAGCAGGAAAGCAGGAAAAAGTGGAGTGAAAGGGATAAACCCAGGAGGATAGCAGCCCTCCATCCAGAGAACATATTGATAGACACAGATACAGATACAGGCAGTCGTATATGTGAAGGGAGTAAGAAGACAATAAGCCATACAAATGTGTCACGTAAAAAGGCATGGTCTGATGATTAAGGATAACAATGAACAAACACATATTTGAAGCAGATGCTTAGCTCGTCTCACATAAGAAAAAACATGCCTTAATCCATTGGTACAAGTCTAACACAAAAAACAAGTCAGGTCCAGTTCTTCATTCTTTCCACCTGGCAAAATAGAATCAAGGCGATGTATCCAAAAGTCATCCCTTCTGTCAAGTTTGTTAGAGATGTCTTCATGTGGTTGGCACTGTACAATCTCAAGAATTTGAAACCTTATTTGTGACATTTGGTGCTGCTCTTCTTGAAAATGTCACGTGACAGGTGAGTGACAATTCCCAGTTCGTATATTGTTGCGATGTTCATTCCATCGAACCTTGGCCGTTCTTCTAGTGTGCCCCACATAGTATAGCCCACCAGGACATTTGATTGCATAAGCGATACAAGGAGTATCACGTGTAGCATAACAATACTGTTTGATCTTAGCTCCTTTTCTGGGGTGGTAAACAATATTGCCCTCAATGACATTATTATAATTGGAGCAGTGAAAACAAGGAAAGTGCCCAGACGGTTTGTAGAACCTGTCTTGGTGGCAGTTCCTTGCTCAGGCACGGTCAACTGGTGTATTCAGGCACACACAAATTATAAGTATAACATAACAGCAGCTGTGTTTGATAACTCTGTTTTTGGCACTCATACTATCAAAATGACTGCCTTTTTTCTTTCCTCAGAGGGATGGTATCCATACAGATCGAGTTGGTAATTCTGTAAGCATTTTCCATCCATTTCCGACTTTGTTCTACCCTGTCTCTGTTCGCCTGCTGTAAAGCACAACCCTTTTACATGAGCATGTAGAGGGCCCAAGGTGGCACTCCTTTTGAAATTCTCACTATCGCCTCTTATGAATAAGGGGCGTTTATGATTTGGTTTTCTAATTTGGTTCATTTGTGGGCTGTGACAAACGTGCAATTTTCAACAGCCGCTCGTGCTCTCCTTAACAGTTCATGAGCCATTTGTCAGCTGCCTTTGCAGTTGCCCACAGGCTGAAATGGTGGCACAGGGCTGCTCTGGCCAACCGCTAGCTTCAGATTCGGGAGCAAGTGATTGGATTCGAGTGGTCCTGGCAATATGGCATTAAGCGCAGCAATATTTGGAAAAGTGTACTATGTGGTTTTGACACGATTATGGAAAAAACAGCATTAGACAGAATATAGCCTCGTAGACTGAGGTAGGTGTCATTATCCCATGTGATAATAACCCCTGCGAAGTCTATAAGGCTCTTCGCACATGATGGTAATAACAATACATGCTTTGGAGTTTTGATGGTGAAGTAAAACATTTTACTTTACGAGTGAGTAAAGTAAATAAACAAACTGAGTTTCTATTTACTGGAATGGGTGGCACTACTACCAACACAGTTTCAAAGCGCTCTGATATTGATCAACCAGGACGAGAGAGAGACCAATGAGAGGGATGGAAAAACTCCACCTCCCTGTTATTGCTTGTTGAACATAGACATTTGTTTACCAAAAAGGTATTCAAACTCTTTCTGAGCTGCAGCTGGTCAGGGAATTTCTCTGATATCCCTGATCCCTACCACTGTCCCCAATCTCCCAAATCATCTAGCTTTCTGGTGTCTGGTGGTTTGGATGGACAAGAGGACTAGTGATCTGAGCGGTCTGTTGACATGGTACCAGGCAAACCATTTCTTAAGATCTGTAGGCATTGAGCCATATAAAACTTAATGGATCAGGGTTCTAATCTTAAAATGAATTGTGTTCTGGATGGGGAGCCAGTGTAACTTTTGGCTCAGGGACATTATGAGTTCCCGAGATCCGATGTTGTATATGATCCGGAAGGCTGTGTTCAGAAGCATTTGGAGGTGGGTAATATGCTGATTGTTTATACCTAAGTAAAGGCAATTAATAGACCTGGCTGGAGTGGCACAGTCAGCAGTCAATAACAGAGTGTGTAGTTGTTTAAGAATTCTCAGTTGATAATTTGTAGGACTCACCACATGACTAATTTGGGGTTCCATTGAGAGCAAGGAGTCAAGATAAACTTCAAGGGATTTTACTTTCATTGCTACTTGTAACGCTCACCTGATTCTCGCAGAGGCGCCGGTCTTGACTGGGCGACTACCGTATCTTCAAAGGTGATGTGCAGCACCCGATTGGCTCTTTGGGCTGGACCTCTGTGCCCTGTATGCGTGACGTGCAGAGTAAGATGTCTGCAGATAGAAAATACGGGGTTAATGAACTGGGGTTATTGGGGTGTCCCTATCTCTTTCCTCTTCTCCTCTCCTGTAGACCCCCACAGGTTAACGCTCTCACCTTAGGTAAGTGAATGCCGAGCTCTCCATCTGCCTCGGGGCAGGGTGCTGTAGCCAGTTTCTTCACTGGATAGGTAGCGCAGGCCTCTTGACTTCAGAGGACTGCTGTCCGTCGTTTACTGCACGAACGGTAAGTTTCGAGTAACTCAAATGTCTTTAAAGTCTTTAATAATGATGTCTCTTGTTTTGCAGGGTTCCGGCGATGGCGGATGACGGGCTGAAGTGAGTTGAAGATGGAGCCCGTGTGATGAATAGAAGCGCCTGGAAGCACGTAAGTAAGCGCTTGTTGCCAGCTTCACAAAGCGCTCTAACTGTCTTTTTATTTTGCAGGTACAAGTTCGGAGCGGCTGCAGGGTGCCGGGATACCCACTGGGTTAGATGTGCAAAGGAGTAATGGCACGTGAGTATTAAAGTTCCCCAATGTCTTTAAACGCACCTTGTTTTGTCTTTCAGATGCGAGATGCAGCGCCGACGGCCTCCGGAGCGTGCGAAGAGTTGGTAAGCTTTTGTCTTTCAGATGCCGGAATGCAGTGTGAAGACCTCCGGAGCGCACGAAGAGTAGGTAAGCCTTTGCCTTTCAGATGCCGGAATGCTAACCTGTTCTTTCTTGTCTTTATAGGTGTTGCTGAAGACTGGATTCAGGATGGTAAGCCTTTTTCCTTAGGCCCAGGACCGGATGCAGAAGACACGATGAGCGTTCTGCTGCAGAGGGTGCAGAATAACGCAAAGCAAGATTCATCCACCGGGTGTGGTTTAAATAGCCTCCTGTAGTGCTTAGGTGTCTCCTTCCACAGCCACGCCTAAGTAAGAAAAGAGTTCCTGGTAAAAAAAGAGTTCCTGCCTTCCAGAAGAGTTCCAGTGTTCTGAATCTAGGGAGTGGCTCCAGCCCCACCCAACAGGAAAAGTAGTTCCAAACAGAAGAGGATCAGAGGCTCAACTGGCAGGCAAGTAAGCAGCATGGTCTGCTGCAGGTAAGTCCACCCAAGCATTATGAGCCCGGCGCTTCCAGCGCTGGGACTGGGCATATTTATGAGCCTGGTGCCACTGGCGCCAGGACTGGGTCCAAAAGGTCCCAATTGGGACTGGTTGGCACTCAGAACCTGGGTTATGGATCTGCTTCCAAGGGAGTTGGGAAAACCCTGACCTTTTGGAAGCAGAGATCATGACAGTACCCCCCCTCAAGGCCCCTCCCAAACCGGGCTTCTCCGGGGGTTTTGGCTTGTCAGGAAATGTTCGGTGAAATCTTTTGATTAGGCGAGGAGCGTGGACATATTCAGCAGGTTCCCAGGATCTCTCTTGGGGGCCGTAGCCTTTCCAGTCAATTAGGTAGAATAGTTTAGATTTGGAGATCTTGGAGTCCAGAATGCTTTTGACTTCAAACTCGAGTTCTCCATCAACTAGGATAGGTTTTGGAGATTTGGTTAGTCGGGTTTGAGGTTGCACGGGTTTTAATAGAGAGACGTGGAAGACCGGATGTATCTTCATGTGCGGGGGCAAGTCCAACTTGACCGCTACTGGGTTTACTATGGTAGTGATGGAATAGGGACCAAGGTATCTTGGGTTGAATGTGCGTGGCCCTTTTAGAGATAGATATCTGGTGGATAACCAGACTTGATCCCCTACTTGATAGTGAGGGGCTTCCTTCCGATGATGATCTGCTCCTTTCTTGTATTGTTCTTTAGCCCTTTGAAGGTGAGAAACAGCTTCCTTAAAGGCTTGGGTGATTGTAGAATGCAGGTAGTCTACTGCTGGTGTTTCTCGAGGATGACTGCCGTACAAAAGAAAAAACGGGGTTTTCCCAGTTCCCGAATGGACAGAGTTATTGTAGGCATACTCGGCTATCCAAAGGATATCTTTCCAAGTTTTTTCAGTTTGTTGCAGCATGCAGCGTAAATACTGTTCCAGAGTTTGATTGGTCCTCTCGGTTTGTCCATCGGTCTGAGGGTGGTGACTGGTCGATAGTCTCACATCAATTTGAGCCGACCGACAGCAACTTTGCCAAAAATGAGAAATAAATTGACTACCTCGATCCGAAATTAGAACCGAAGGAAAACCGTGCAGTCGGACGATGTTTTCGAGAAATTCTCGGGCCAGAGTTGCTGCTGTTGGCAAGCCTTTGAGCGGAATGAAATGCGCCATCTTGGAGAATAAGTCCACGATTACTAGAATCGTATTGTATCCGGAGCATGGAGGTAGATCGGTGATGAAGTCCATAGAAAGCGTATGCCAAGGGCGAGGTGGGATGTCAATAGGGCGTAAGAGGCCTGCTGGTCTTTCCTTTTGACTCTTGTTTTGGGCGCATACTCCACAGGACATTATAAAGTCTCTGATATCTTTTTTCCAAGACGGCCACCAGAAGTAGCGCTTGATCTTTTCTGAGGTCTTGGCTATACCGGGATGACCTTCCATTAAAGAGTCGTGATAACAAGAGATTACTTTTTTCTGTAAATCTGTGCTGGGTAGGTATAATCGTTCTTGGAAATACAATAAGTTGTCCTTTACTGCAAAGTCCTTTCCCTGCAGAGGCCAATTCTGTATGTCTGCTGGAGTTACAAGTTGCCTGGCTTTATCCTTAACTTCCTCTATGGATTCTGTGGTGATTACACCCAGAATTCTTTGTTCGGGAATGATTGGTACAGGTTTAGGGTTGATCAAGTGTTCTTCCACTCCTATCCGAGAAAGGGCATCGGCTTTACCGTTCTTGGTACCAGGTCGATAGGTAATTATGAAGTCAAACTCGGCAAAGAATAATGCCCAACAGAGTTGTCTAGAGGATTGGGCTTTTGCGGTTTTCAAATATTGCAGGTTTCGGTGATCCGTAATCACAGTAACGGTGTGTCGGGCCCCCAGCAGATAATGCCGCCAAGCCTTAAAGGCAGACTTGATAGCCAGAAGTTCCTTGTCAGTAATCGTGTAATTGACTTCAGGAGGCGAGAATTTACGGGACCAAAATGCCACGGGATGCAACTGATTAGTTACCGGGTCCTTTTGTGATAGAACTGCCCCCATGGCAAGGCTTGAAGCATCAGTTTCCACGATATAGGGGAGTTCGGGGCGAGGGTGTTTTAAGATTGGTGCAGAGATAAATTTAGTCTTCAAATCCTGGAAAGCTTGTTCCGCCTCGGTAGACCATTCAAAACGTTTGTTTTTCTTTAACAAGGCAGTGATGGGCTGGACTATTCGAGAGAACTCGGGGATAAACCTGCGGTAAAAGTTAGCGAAGCCTAACATGCTTTGCACACCTTTTACGGAGGATGGTGATGGCCATTTGAGAACTGCATCGACCTTCTTTGAATCCATACGCACTCCGCCAGGTGATAATATGAATCCCAAGAATTCAACTTCAGTCACGTTGAAAACACATTTTTCCAACTTAGCGAAAAGTTTGTGTTGACGCAATCTTTAGAGGACCATTTTCACGTGTTTCCGATGTTCAGATTCCGATGAAGAATAAACGAGAATGTTGTCGATGTAAACAACAACACACACATCTATGAGCTCTCTGAGGACATCGTTCATAAAATATTGAAAGGCGGCCGGGGCATTGCAAAGTCCGAAGGGCATGACCTGATATTCAAATAGCCCATACTTGGTGCGGAAGGCCGTCTTCCATTCATCGCCCTCTTTTACTCGTACCAAGTGGTAAGCTCCTCGAAGATCCAGCTTTGTATATATGCATGCTTTTCTGACTTGGTCCAGGAGTTCAGGGATCAAAGGTAACGGATATCTATTCTTAACGGTGATCTGGTTCAGGGAGCGATAATCGATACAAGTTCTAAGGTCTCCTTCCTTTTTTGGAACGAAGAACAAAGCTGAAGAGGCAGGGGACTTGGAGGGACGAATAAACCCATTTGCCAGGTATTGATCCAGGTATTGTCGAAGGTGAAGGTTCTCAGGCTCGGTGAGGGCATAAATTCTACTACAAGGAGGAGTAGATCCAGGTATCATGTCTATCTGGCAGTCATAAGACCTATGAGGAGGTAGAGAGTTAGCCTGCTCCTTCCGGAAAACATCTTGGTATTCTAGGTATTCGGGAGGTAACTGGGGAGTCTCTGAAGAAATTGCTGCCAGTGCAACACCAGGTGGAGGGTGACACGTAGAGACACATTCTGGAAACTGGACCGTTCTTGCTCGCCAATCGATCAGAGGATTGTGTTTCTCTAACCAAGGTATTCCTAGAATAATCTGGAACTGAGGGGCCTTGATCACATCGAACACGATCTTCTCATGGTGTCCATCTTGACTTACTAGCGTCACCTCTTGAGTGGTGTGCGTTACTGGCCCGGAGGCTATCTCCGTACCATCCACCGTAGTAATGACGTCCTTTACAGCCTTGGGACAAAGAGTTAGATTCATCCTCAAAACCATTTCATGATCCACATAATTGCCGATGGCACCGCTGTCGACGTAAGCTTCAATTGCATGTAATCGACCCGGATTATCAGGGCTAATGAGGACCATAGGTATCACGAAATGCGAGGTCACGGAACTGGTTTTCACGCTCGGCAAGAGGACCTCTATTCTTGTCGGGCGAGGTCGTTTCCCTGCTCAGAGTTTGTAACTGTGGTAACTGCAGCTCCTACTGCCTTCTTGGCAGGTTTCGCCGGACAGTCTCAAAGAAAGTGCCCTGAGTTTCCGCAATATAGGCATAATTGCAACTGTTTTCTCCTTTCCCGCTCCCTTTGTGTTAGAGGACCTTTCAGACCCCCTATTTGCATGGGTTCCCCGGAGTCTACTCCTTTGGAAGGAGTTGGCGGTTTGGAAAATACTCGAGCATCAAACTTGGAACGATCGGCCTTCCTGTTCTGCAGTCTGTGATCTATTTGAACGACCAAGTCTATATAATCCGAACAGTCTTGTGGGGGATTCACTACTTGGGCTAAAACGTCTTTGAGCTCTCCACGTAGACCTCTATAAAACAGCGTAATCCTTTTGTCCTCAGGCCATTGAGTTTCCACTATTAGTCTATTGAAAGATGCAATATAAGCCAAAAGGTCTTGATTACCCTGTCGCAATGAAAGAAGCTCATTGTCCAAGGCCTGCCCCTGTGCATGTCTTGCGAACAGTTTTTCCATACTAAGCTGAAAGGCTTGAAAATCATGGAGAACCGGATCATCTTGATTAACTAGAGGGATCGACCAGTCTGCCGCATTGCCACTAAGGTACGAAAGTACAAAAGCTACTTTAGCTTGATCAGTTGGAAAGGCTGCTGGCCGGCATAAGAAGTGCAACCGGCACTGATTGATAAATACCGCAAACCTCTTTGGGTCACCAGAAAATCGTTCGGGCGGAGCCAGAGGTACATTCCCAGGTAGGTTGATCTGCACTGGATTCACAGAGGATGTTGAAGGAAGATTTGCCCCTGATGCGGGTAGCGGGGTCTGTCTGGCTTGTGACTGTAGCAATTGTCTAGCAAGATCATCTGTTCTCTCCTTGGAAATAATTAGTTCCCTTCTTAGAGCGTTCGTTTCCTGACAAGCTGCATGCACTTCTGCCCTTAGTTCCCCAAGTAACCGGGCTAGGTGGTCAGTATCCGAGGTTTCCATAGCGCCTCGGCGAGAGTTTTGCGGTAGGCTTTGCGTTCTGTAACGCTCACCTGATTCTCGCAGAGGCGCCGGTCTTGACTGGGCGACTACCGTATCTTCAAAGGTGATGTGCAGCACCCGATTGGCTCTTTGGGCTGGACCTCTGTGCCCTGTATGCCTGACGTGCAGAGTAAGATGTCTGCAGATAGAAAATACGGGGTTAATGAACTGGGGTTATTGGGGTGTCCCTATCTCTTTCCTCTTCTCCTCTCCTGTAGACCCCCACAGGTTAACGCTCTCACCTTAGGTAAGTGAATGCCGAGCTCTCCATCTGCCTCGGGGCAGGGTGCTGTAGCCAGTTTCTTCACTGGATAGGTAGCGCAGGCCTCTTGACTTCAGAAGACTGCTGTCCGTCGTTTACTGCACGAACGGTAAGTTTCGAGTAACTCAAATGTCTTTAAAGTCTTTAATAATGATGTCTCTTGTTTTGCAGGGTTCCGGCGATGGCGGATGACGGGCTGAAGTGAGTTGAAGATGGAGCCCGTGTGATGAATAGAAGCGCCTGGAAGCACGTAAGTAAGCGCTTGTTGCCAGCTTCACAAAGCGCTCTAACTGTCTTTTTATTTTGCAGGTACAAGTTCGGAGCGGCTGCAGGGTGCCGGGATACCCACTGGGTTAGATGTGGAAAGGAGTAATGGCACGTGAGTATTAAAGTTCCCCAATGTCTTTAAACGCACCTTGTTTTGTCTTTCAGATGCGAGATGCAGCGCCGACGGCCTCCGGAGCGTGCGAAGAGTTGGTAAGCTTTTGTCTTTCAGATGCCGGAATGCAGTGTGAAGACCTCCGGAGCGCACGAAGAGTAGGTAAGCCTTTGCCTTTCAGATGCCGGAATGCTAACCTGTTCTTTCTTGTCTTTATAGGTGTTGCTGAAGACTGGATTCAGGATGGTAAGCCTTTTTCCTTAGGCCCAGGACCGGATGCAGAAGACACGATGAGCGTTCTGCTGCAGAGGGTGCAGAATAACGCAAAGCAAGATTCATCCACCGGGTGTGGTTTAAATAGCCTCCTGTAGTGCTTAGGTGTCTCCTTCCACAGCCACGCCTAAGTAAGAAAAGAGTTCCTGGTAAAAAAAGAGTTCCTGCCTTCCAGAAGAGTTCCAGTGTTCTGAATCTAGGGAGTGGCTCCAGCCCCACCCAACAGGAAAAGTAGTTCCAAACAGAAGAGGATCAGAGGCTCAACTGGCAGGCAAGTAAGCAGCATGGTCTGCTGCAGGTAAGTCCACCCAAGCATTATGAGCCCGGCGCTTCCAGCGCTGGGACTGGGCATATTTATGAGCCTGGTGCCACTGGCGCCAGGACTGGGTCCAAAAGGTCCCAATTGGGACTGGTTGGCACTCAGAACCTGGGTTATGGATCTGCTTCCAAGGGAGTTGGGAAAACCCTGACCTTTTGGAAGCAGAGATCATGACACTACTTCAACCGAACAGTTGCGCATTTACAAGTGCATCAATCTGTGGAGTTCTTTGGGCAACATATCTGAGGTAGGGATAAGCAAGATCTCTGTTTTCGATTGATTTAATCCTAACCAATTAAGAGACATCCACTCAGAAATGTTTTAAAAGACTGACTGTATATGAGCTAGGTGGTTCTCATATTGAAGAGGCAGATTAAAACCTATCTGCGTGTCATCCACGCAGTTTTGGAAGCGCACGCCATGTTTCATCAATAAGTCATGAAGCGGCTTCATGTATATATTGAAAAGCATGGAGGCAACCTGAACCTTGCGGGACCCCATAGGTTAAAATGTAATCGTCAGAAACAAAGCCATTTACTTTGATTCTAGGAACTCTGTTCTTCAAAAAAGAACCAAACCATCTGGTGGCCATGTCCGATATAAGCCCCTGATTACTAAGGCGGGTCAACAGAATGTCTTTGTCTATGGTATCAAATGGGGCTGAGAGGTCCAGCAGCATCAACATGCCAATCTGTCCCTCATCAGCTTTCTTCAGTAGGGTGTCTCTGATATCTAAGAGTGACATCTCTGTGCTCCTCAATGGTCAAAAGCCGGATTGTCTATCACCAAGCAGAGCCTTGTTTTCCACGCTTGATTAGTGGTTGGACTTTCACAATCTTTAATGTTGACATTGGCAGTACTAGTGACTCTGCTTGCTGGCAGAGGCTCAAAAGTTTTTGAAGCTCCCATCGGGGCTGTGGGATGCTGGTTCTGTGAGGGCGGAGCTAGACTAGACTGGTTAACATCTAGAGTTAGAGGCATTGATGATTTTGAGCATACATTCTTAAGAGCATCTTCATGAAGCAACTCGTCATGGATTGAGCCATGAAGACATCTTGTCCTTTTTTCCGCCATAGTAAGAAAAGGAGGTGATGAGGGACTTGCCAGTGGAGGACTTGTATTGACCACACTCTCTATTGTGATCAGCAGAGGTGTCATTAGATCTCGCAGGTCATCGTTGACTATATGCGACTCATCAATAGAGTAAGTTGAGAGGTCTAGCAAAGTTTGTAGCGACGGCCTTGTCTCACTGGTCAAATTCTTGCTCACCAGCGCTGGTGCTTTTGATGGAGTGCACAAGGATACTGTCTTGAACAACACATCCTTTGTTTTTAAAGGGGGGGGAAATTCTTTGTGGAGCTGGTTTTGGTGCACCTTTCTTGTTGGTCATTTGCAAAGTGGATGGCACCTTACCTCTTAATGGGAACAAGTCTTGAGACAAGCATTTGGACGGAACCAATTTGTTTAATCCATTCTGTTTGTTTGTATTGAATATAGCAAAGATTTGATGCATCTTCTAGAAAGGTCTCATCTGTTGGGATTTCTTCAATGCCCCGATCAGAGCAGACGGATGGGCCCTTACTTTGCTCAAGTTGCATTAAGACTGGAGCTTTACTTAGGGCAGGCGTCAAGCTTGTTTGAGTATGTTCTAATTCAATGGTTAAATTCACTTGCTGAATCACAGTGGTAATCTGTGTTTCTTATGATGAACTTATATAGGAGCCAGATAGCGAGGGGACTTTTCTCAAATCAGATTGTAGTTGGTCACTGTCTCCACGCCTCCCATTGGCTGTAACATACACCTTGAGGAATATTAGTTTGGAGTGAGTCATAGCCAACAGGGTGGTATGATCGTTAAAGGTGTCATTCAGATGCTAATATAACTTCATGAAAGGAGCAAGGGCGATGGTTATCGTCGACATCATGGTGAATGTCAGGTTTATTTTTCCTGCTAGAGTGTTTTGTAGGACAATTTGGCTCCTGGTGTGAAATTGAGATTCTTGAGTTCTGGCACGTCAAATTGACAGATGTAGCTCGAGCAGGACCAATATGCAGCGAGTCTGGAAACCCTGCCTCTGGGGCCAGTGTCGCATCGCTGTGATCTAAAAGAGGGTGAGCTTCAGTATTGATAGTGGTGGTCGAGAAATGTGGTCTTGGTGCAAGGAAATTGTCAGTTGCCGCTTCATATAGCGGATAGCCATTGCTGTCCAGTAAAGATTACCTTGTTTGGGAAATCAGCATAGCGTGACTAATTGAGGAGTCTGAGTTTGCGTCACCCATCTGTTGATTTTGAATCAACGAGTCTGTGCTCACATTCAGCTGACTTTCAAGGGATTCCACGGCGTGGCTCATTTCTTGCATGCTTGGAGCAGCTTTATGCGTATGGGGTAATTTATTATTAATGCCCCATAAGTTATTGACGGGGTCAGCGGAGAGTTGTCTTTATTTACTCTGGTAAAAGGTAGAAAGTTATAGGAATTCGTGGTTAATAGGGATCCCACGTTAAGGTCATCAATTGAACCGTCACACGTGGGTAGAGCTCCACAGGCTCCTATGCCTTCCAAGATTGAAGCATCCGATGGGTCGACCAGTACTTGTGGACCTACTGTACAGGGTCATTTGAACATATTGGTGGAAGGGAACGGTATGCCAGGACGGCGGCCTCTCACCAAAGTTTTTTTTATACATCCTGGGCTGGGTGTATGTTTTTGTTTGTTCTTTGGTGGTGCATGTAGACAGCAACATGCCTCGATTTTGTGTGAAGCATGGGAATTTTTTTGTTCAGTTTCCATTTCCTGATCGTTTGTTATTCGCGCCTTTTAGTTGAGTTGCCGACTTTTGCGTCGTGCACCGATTTTCATGCTGAAGCGACTACTTAACCACTGGCACCTTTTTTACTTACTGCTGGTGCGCTCTGCACTTATAGTTGGACAGCAGGGCACACTGTCATGATGTTTTTCATTAGGGAGTCTTGTGGATTGACCTCAGAAGGAATTCTTTGCATTTGGGCTTTTATCGTTAAGAGCTCAGCCACCAGAGATGGACTTGATAAAAATGTGTCAAATACACTGGTTGTGGATGTAGCTAAGGGTCTTAGGTATCAGTGAGAGTTAACATTTTGTTTCTATCTATATAATTGAAAAAGTTATGGAGGTGTTTGCGAGAGGCGTTTTTGAAAAATAGGCGCGAAATTAAAAAGAGAAATTCAGTTTTAAAAAAAAACAGACTGGTTCAATTACACTATATTAATGACTATGAAAAAGAGAATGCCACCCGGGAATCTCCACAGTTACATGGCCACCGTAACCCTTCACGTGGTGGATACTCTATTTCTTTCTGGGGTTTACTTTAGTTACTCAAACTCACTAATGACTTATGGTTTAATGAAACAGAAGAGAGAAAAATCAGCGCAAGAATGGTTCTGACAATACTATGCTTCTGAAGTTAAAGATGGGATGGGGTGAGATTGGGATAAAACAATGCAAATATACTATGGGTCACTGTTCTTCCTATTGATACTTACAGTCCCTTGTGATTAAAATTGGACCATCAGGGTTCTGGTCATTGGATCGGGTCAGGTCTACCGGCAGGAGAGGCACCTCTGGCGGGATTGGATCAGCAGTGCAGTTCTGGTCAATGTTGTGCTACACCTCAGACTGGATTTGAATGGGCCCTTCTGGTCACTGGACACTGAAGATAGCAGGATGCAAGTTTCACCGGGAAAGCCTTAATGGTAGCAAGCCAGACTGAATCAGAATTAAATCCCTTCAAGTTTGGGATGGTTGAATTTGGGTCTAGCTAAAAAGAGTTCAGCAATGCTAAAGTCTGGATTCTGCAAAGAAGTCTGGAGTCAGCTGCAAGATGAAGAGTTCTGGATAGAATGAAGAAGTCAGGAACAAAGCGCGGTGCAGAAATCTGGATGTGTTCAGGAAGCAATCTGTTATGTGTGGTGAAGTTCCTATATTTATCCTCACAAGTGACATCACAAGGTTTGTGGTGTGGCAGAATTTCAAAACACACCCACACGGCTGTGAGTGGCCACAGGCACTTGCCTTGTTCTAGTTAGCAGTCAGAAGAGAGCTGTCATCTTTATTCTTTATGATGTGATTTAGGAACTCCCACATTGATTTAAACCAGAACTTAAACTTTTAAACAAATGTGCATTTCTAAAATGATGTCACCTAATATAATCGGACACATACATTGTATATTTGATGGGTTATGTTCACATTCAATCCCCATCTCTGTGAGAGTTGTCTTTGTCATTCTATAGAATTTTATCAATTTTAATCATAACGGTCTAGACTAATAATTTTTAATTCAGTACATATCTGGGCGACTATCACTGGAGCATAAATACACCATTTTAGACTTGTAGCATCAAGAGTTTTGCTACAATGACGTGTTTCCTGTAACTCTGGTTCCTTAGGTGGTACAGGGTTCATTAATGTCTTCAAAGCAAAAGCCTAAAATTAGGTTAACATTTACCAATTTTTAGATTTATCTTACTACAGGTTGCACAGTTAAAGAGTTTCAAATTTAATCACAAAACATCAAAATGTTCCAGCAGTTTTTTTTCATTTGTAACTCCCCTTCACAGGCAACAGCTGTCACAGTCCTTTGATCAGGGAGGTGTGCCCTCTTCCTGGAGAGGGAAGCTCCCCTGTAGAGATCAGTAGGCAGCTTGCCATTGTTCTTGGCTCAGCCAAAGACAAATGTCTAATAAGTCTATTGTGCTCCTTGGTGTCAATATGCAGAAACCATTAAGGCTTCCTGTAGCAAGGGAGTGTTAATTTTGAAGTGTCTATCTATCCCAGGCTGGCACTGCCAGGTCAGAATTAAGTATTTACTTAACTCCAATACTGGGTTGCTTTAAATTCACTTTACAGTCTTTTCATTTCACACATATAAAAATAAGCACATTTTACAAGGGATTTGACCATTTAAAAGAATTAAGCCCTTCACAAACATGCTTTAAATAGGTGAATTTTACAATTTCTTCAGGAAAAAGAAATACTTTAAAACTGGGTTTGACATCTAAGTTTCTTATGCAGCTGTCAGTCAGTGAGTCCCGGCTTTCTCTGAGCCACCTGGAGGATCTGCGATTTCAGCACCCTTTTTATTTCAATAGCTCCCTGGGAAAATTACTGAAATTAGCACCAAACAGCACTTTGAAGGTTGCAATGGATGGGGAAAACTGGATTTTAAGGGCATTTTCAGATTTTAGCCACTCTGTGGCCTTGCTTCATGTGACAGGTGACAGCACCCACTGACATTCAGTGAGTCCTGTTTTTACACCAACTTTGACTGTGTGTGGCAGGGGGTGCAGCCTTTTTGTGATTTGTGAACCATGCGCAGTTTTGCACATTTGGCGCGCACAGGGTTTAGCGCATCCATTTTTGGCAGATCCCTTTCCTCCATTGGCAAAGGGGTGTAGTGGGGCGCGCTCTGGCATGGGTAAAAATATCCCACAGTATGTCTGGGCCCAGTTAATGTAGATTCAGACCCTATCAAGGCATGCTTGTGGGGCTCTGGGGAGGGATGTCTGGGGGCGATGGGCAGTGTTCTGCTTTTCATGGATAATTATGCACAGTGCTGAAAAGGAGTGATGTATTGTAATATTGTGATGTTTGCTCTTCACCTCACATTGAAGCTAAGTAAGGTTCTTAAAGGCGTGTCATTTAATCCATTAAACGCATTTCTCTATTATTTTTCAGCCGACCAAGCAGACCCATGCAAATTCATGGCATGTGATGCATTTTCAGAATGCATAATGAATTCATGGACAAGAGAGGCGGACTGCCTTTGTAAACCTGGTTATCTAAGCACAGATGGGCTGCCATGTCAGAGTCTGTGTGACCTTGAACCCAATCTTTGCGTAAATGAAGGAAAATGCGAAATTGTTTCCGAAAAAGGAGCTGTGTGCCGGTATGTAAATTATTATTTGTAATATTGCTTTGAACTAGCACAAGGTTTCTCAAAGCGTAAGAAACAATTCTCAATGAAAGATTACACCTCATACTGTTCTAAGGAATGGACATTATTGGCAGAAGCTGAAAACAAGGGGTTAAATCTTTGCAGTGACATCAAAAGTGACTACACAAAGTAAAGGCTTTCAGTCGGAGCCTGCCGGCCTCGGGCCATGCCTGGAGGATGAGGACAGGAGTGAGACAGCCATGTTAGGGCAGATTGAGTCAGACAGCAAAAGGACCTTAATCACCTTAACTAAGCAGGCCCACCATTTAACGAACGAGTGCACATTTGTACTTAATACACGTTTTTTGTACAATAGTCTGTGGAAGAGCTAGATAACCCTGTCGTGTCAAACTAACCCAAGTCTCTCTGGACTATATACACATTATATACATTTTTGCAATAGTTAAATCACTCCCTTATATAGTATTACAATCCACCCTCCCATGTGATTGGTCACAACCTAGACAAGGAAATCCCATCTTTCTCCAATTCTTCCATTCTCATTGGTCATCGATATCTTCACTACCATCTTCAGATCGTATTCATAACATGCCTCTCTTTGGGATTCATCCATGGTAGGTCGTGACATCATGAAATGGTTACACATTCATATACAAAGATAATTCATTACAAGTAACAATTGACCTGAGCCCTTTAACCTTAATCTTAATTGCACATGGTTCGCATAGATACTTCAACAGCATGAGAGAGCAGAACGAACAGGTTCCTTAGAATTATTGATAGCTATCTCATTCGCCCCAGTTTACTGGCGTCCCAGGAACATTCTAATTTATACAACTACCAATTCAGCACGCATGGCCTCTAGTCACATCCTGAGAGAACAATCAAAACACAAATAGTATTAGTCACTTTGGCCTTGAGCGTCACCACATTCCACATTTATTACTTGTCAAAGCCAATGGCCGGACCCCTTCTGCAAGGTACCAAGTACTTAAAAGAGATTACATCTGTTTTCTGCGATACTGAAAGGCCATACATTCTTGGTCAGTTGCCAGCTGCCCATTTGCTCAATTAATCATGGTTCCTCACTCAGGCCTCAACCCTGCAGAACCAGATTTTCCCAGTCACCTGAAATTCACAGCGCAATTACTGGCTGCTGAGTCTAAATGAATTCATAAAACACTAGTATGTGTAAATGTATAAGTTCCTTATGTATGTATCTCAGTGTGCATGCATGTTTAAGTAATATTGTCTCTCCTTTACAGTGGGCCTTCTGTGACCAGTCCCCTTCCTCGCATGCACATTACAAAACTCCCCTTCACCCAGTTTCCAGGTACTTTGCAGCACACGATATCTGGACATTTGTCTTTCTATGTGTGTGCAAATTTAATGTCTCAACTTGAAAAGAACATAAACACTTAAGGTAACATATCCCATTCACTTTTAACTACACTGGATACATATGAAATTGCGTCATCGGACCCATTTCACCATGCTCCAGTTACAAATATGGCATGCGCAACATGAACCCCTTCTTTCCTGACCACCCCAACTCTAGTCAATCAGGCTGTTATCCTGAAAAGAGAGCAAGGTGTCTAGAGGTGGGAAGGTTATGACACAGTGAGAAAGTAATAGCCTGATGCCAAATCTCTATCACACTGTCTGGCTGCATCTGCATGGGTTTTCAAGTATTGAGGAGCGTGTGATGCCAGCCCTGAATCCCATGAAGAACAGGTTATTGAGAGAAAGCGAGAGAGAGAGAGAGACAGACAGAGACAGAGAGAGAGAGATAAAATGGTGAGTGCATAATGGGTAACATGCATGAACAATTGTCAATTTGCTTGATTGGCTACAGACGAGAACAGCAAATGATTATCCAATTAAAGTAGCATGTAGTCATCTATGTTATTTATTTATTTAGTTAACACACAACCCAAGTGCATCTAGGCACGTTTTCTTAAGAATTCAGTTACATAGGTTAATTGACTTGGCAGGTTACAGAAATTGCATGGAAAAGTCACACATGACGGATTAGTGTTACAACATTGTGGATTATGGATTGATAATATTGTTCTGTGACAATGAGTCATTACATTGGTGTCATTGATCAAGCATTGATGAAGCAGTCATGCTGAGAATAACAACTAACAAATGGCACACACATGACATCTAGCATAAAGTAAAGTTTAATGTCAGCCAGATAATTTGACAGATGGGAGAAAGTTATCAATAGGCCCATAGTAGTCGAATAATTGGCCATGACGAATCACACATTTAATCGCTGTATGTTAGACCTTATACCATTAACTCATGACTGAGTGATCTTTGCTCAATTATGCCTGAATCAGTTACCCTAAAAAATTATCTAAAAGTTCCACCTGTTTAACGCGCATAGGATAAGATGGCTGATTCCTGTCTTCTGTTCGCTCAGGTCCTGCAGGCTACCCGGATGCAGAAAGGAAGTTGTTAGTTCAAGAAACCCCTGTTGGCTTGCACAATTGATAAAGTGTGCAAGCACTTATGGGAAAGAGCCCGCCTGGTACTGTCACTCTAACACTGCGTACCTCAAGCAAAACATTGATTCTCATAGGAGTAGGTCTGATATAGGGGTAATGGAAGTTTTACTTAATGTTCTTGTTGAACTTGACTACAGGAACTGTATATTGCGGTCTTTCGTTTTTAGACGTAAATGTGCATAACATATTTGATTATTTTTATTGTGGTATGATTGTAACCTTCTATTATTCTGTGCTATATGATGGTTTATAGTCATTGCCTGAGATCGACAGTAGATGCCTCGTAATAATGCAGTCTATTTGCGTGTTGTATTATACCAAGTAGGGCCATGCTTGCCAAAACACGGAAAAGTCAAATCCAGCGCTGTGTTCAGAATGCCGCAAAAGTTGCTAATGATCTCTATGGAGCGTCATTATACGAAATTAGGCAGTGTGTTCTTTGAGGTTGTGTGCAAGGTCAGACATGCTTTCATGAAAAGGCAAAGAACACTGCAAAAACCGTCCCTTTCGAGGACGTTTAAGAGAGGTTTAGTCAAATCCAGTCAATAGTGTACAGTAGGATGCACTCTTATGTCTCTTAGCCTGGCACTGCAGGGGGCTCACACAGGTAACATCTGATCCATCTGTATGCGGTCAGGAAGTTTAGCATTAATAAGTACTCCCCTTAATATGTGTTGCTTGCTTGACCTGTTGAACGTTATTTGGATTTCTATTTGTCTGCAAGGCCATACCACCATAGATAATAACAAACTTAGTTTGCTAGCATTCGGGATCATATCTAAAGAAAGGAACAATAGGAATGGAGTCCTATCCATATGATTATTCAGGATTTTCCGCACCTACTTCGCCACATCCCTTCAGTTTCACACCAGGGTACTTAAGAATATAACAGACCTAACAAGAGCACTATAGACAATGTTCTCGTGTTTAGAAAAATAGACTTGGTTTCACGTGTTTTCAACACGGCTATTTTAAACGTGGCCCTTTTAATTGTGGTGTTTTCAATGTGGCTGTTTTTGCCATTTCTTTTAAATGGGGGGATCCACCCAAACACCCATCTAATCCACCCCCATCACCTCACCCTGTCAACCTCCCACCCTCCTACCCCAAACACACAACACAAGCTTTTAAAAAATCAACGAAACGTCTGTGGTGAAAACGCCATGATTAGAATTGGCCACATTTATTTATTTCATTTGTTGATGGCGCCCAGACCTGGCGGTATCACAGCGCTAGTTTGTGTGCCAGTACAGTAGAACACTCATGGAAATGCACAGTATAGTCAGTACAGTCATGGAGAAAACAGTAAATCAAGCCTGCCTTGAACAGACAGTAGATGTGTTTGTTAAAAATAGCCGTGGTGAAAACAAGGTAAGCCATAGACATAGCTGAACATAGACGTTCATTTGAATTTACAGCAAGTTAATTACAATAAACGTACACCTAATCACATGTTACTACTATGTAGAGCAATAATTCATGGGGGACTCTTTTGTCGAGTGGTGGTCTCTTTAGGGGAACTTACAATGAAGTTTTGAGCAGAGGGTTTGAGCAACAAAATTGAGGTAATGTTTTACAATGTTTGTAGAAAAACACAGTTATTTTGCAAATACCAATGCAATCGGACGCTTGTGGGAAAGTAGAGGACTTTTAAGAAGATTACCAACATCATGGCAGAAAAGGATTACGCAAAAAGGAGATCCAGGTAGGCATTGTGGTTAGCCTTGGGTCATGGTAGAGCCGCGTAAATCAAGTAGCTGTTTATGCTGTTTATATTAATGATATGCTACTGCATGTTATACAGAGTATTGTGGGTGGTTCTACCACTGGAATGTTTTTCACCAAGGAATTCTGAGAACGTCATAGACAAGAACAGATTGGAGGATGTTAACACTGAGAGGAGTCAGTCATGGGAGACGGACGCATAGGTGAAGTTTTCTCACAAGTCAACATTTATTGAATAGTAATGGGTGAGACAAACGCCTATCTTTCCCTAGCCTAGCAATGATTTCCCTACCTAACAAATTTAGGCTAAAGGAAAATGTCCCAATGTCCTAATGTCCAAAAGTATCTGTCCCTCACATCAAAACATACAACAAAATCAAACAGGAATTGTTTGGCGGTTTCAACATGCAATATACCATATATATTCAAATATAATGTAAACAATAATCCTTGTGACCAGGGTTGGATCCCCTTCCCCTGAATCAGTTCAGGATGTTTCAAACCAAGTTCAATTTCAGAAAACGTCATTTTAATTTGCCAAGTCCTATTCCAGGTGGCATACACATTACTTAGCATCCAATATGTCCTTCACTTGGCAAAGTGACTTTCATAGATTAAAAAAAGGTTTCTCAATCTGATACAATTATTATAGCTTTCATAAAAAAGTCTTTCTTCATACATCAAATTGGAAAGTCAATGGAAAAAGATTATTTTATCACATGGTATTTTTTCTTCATAATTCTTCATAAACAACACCTTAATCAGGATAAATTATTCAGCATTTCTACATTAGTCAGGATGGTTTAATAACAGTTCATCAAAAGACAGTAATGGAATTGCCACTTCTTTTCCACCACAATCTTCACAACTCTCTACCACAGTCATAGTACTTAAACTCTTCTTCTTCCTGGTCCACTCGCCCACCAGAACTAACCACTATTTGTCCCTTTCCTGGTATACTTGCCTGCCAGGATAAAACTCCTACTACCACTATTCGTACTCTGTTGTGAGGGTTGTTTCCAACTTTCCACTCTTAACTTCTTAATGGGTAAAGTTAAATCAACAACAGCTTCTGGAATAAGTCTTTTGACTTGCAACACAGTTGGCTTACAACGTCTTTCATACACCTGTTTTTATCAGAGGACAATGATTCTTACATTGATCTGTTTGCCATTGAAAATGCTGGTTACAGTTTTCTCCCCCTTAATCCTTTCTTCAAGGAAGACTTTTCTCCTGCCGTCTCTGATGTATTCCTACTCAACCTATTGGCTGTTGGCAATGTTATTTACATCTTATGGGATTACGACATTCAAATGTCCTTGATGTTCCTTGGCTATGGCAATGCAAGTAATTATTTTCCTTGGTTGAATATCCTTCTTTGGGAAAATTGTATTGCCTTTGTTTTATAGGTGTCTCTCTTTGGCTTCGGTAATAATGGTAATAAGGTTTTCTTATAGGGTTTTTCTTTTCATGTAAATCATAGTTACTTTGTTTAGTTATTGCCCCCTTTTGGCTTGGGCAATGTTTGCTACAATATTGTTTGGCTCGATCTCACCCTTCAGGGAAATTGCCATCACTTTGTGTCACTTTAAAGGTTCTGTATTCAAAACATAAATTTCTGCCTAACGGTCTATTTCGGAGCGCGCCAGGTTTAACTCTTTTAAGCCAACTCACTGGTGTTTGTTGCCGTCTCCTCCTGAACCGCTGCTTATGTCTCTTTGATCATCTGGACTTCCCTCACATGCAACAGCTCTAGTGAGCTTCCTGCTGTGATGTCTAACAATGCAGCTCATGCTCCTGCATGGGTGCTCAGGTGTAATCCTCACACAGGAGCGAGGTGCAGGACACAGAGAGCATTTCTCTCCTTTGGGACAGCTGGCCTCAACACTGTTTCCCTCTGTGTGTCCTCTGCATCTCCTGCGCACCACAACCTCCGCTATATTCTCTGCACGGCATCCCGCCATTGCCAAAGCGGCAGCAACCTCTGCTTTCTCATGCTGTTTCTGCTGCTCCCTCTCCATGACCTGCACCTGACGGTCCTTTATAATTTTAAAGGTCCCACTCAGGTGTGGGTCATTACAACCACTAAACTGCACACTACGGTCTGGGACTTGAAGTCCATATTGTTCCTAGTTATTTCAATATCTTTTAATTCACTTTTATTTAGAGGATTTATGGGTAATATTTTAAGGGGATTATGGGTTTTCTCTTTGATTTATAATCTGAACACCTGGGAGAATCATTGCTACTAAAAGTAGTAATATTAACTCCTGGACCGTTACATACACCAATTCTTTGTTTACCCAGAGGGTTCGTATACATAGGACCATTGGAACATTTGAAAGGGGATGCCCTGCTGTGACACCATGACATTAAATATTTACGCATTAGCAAAACCTCTTCCACAGACAATGATGAGTTCAGCGTTTCTCCTGAGAGAGTCACCACATTCCCTTGACAGCCTTCGACTCCCATGTGACCCTCCCCTCTGATACCACCCCCAGGGTTAGGATCATGTAGTGTTTACTTTCCCTGGTCACCTGGGAGGAGAATTTAGGCAGGGTTTCTGTCCTGATACTGCGTGATTCATCACATACCATTCTCCTAAAGACCTGGCCTCCATTCCATGTACTTTTCCTACCTCTGACCGATCAGTCCCTCCCACCCCATGTTCAAAGAGAACTCCTGAACTTCCAAGTTACATACTAGGTCTTCTGAAACATTATCTTCCTGATCCCAAGTATTTAGGGGGGAATAAGAGGAAGAAAAGTGTTTATTAGCATTCCTTTGTAATATCTCAAAATTAGTGAAATCAGTTCCAAATATTGTTCCCTCAGGAAAACCTGAAATAATAGTAGCATGCATTCTAGTAGCTTTCCCTTGAATTCCAATAGTAACTGGGGTTCTATGATAGATCTCTTCATTCTCATGTACACAAGTTATTTTAATTGGATTGCTCTTTTTATGACCTTTGAGAGTTATGAAGTCAGATCGGATAGCTGTCTGTTTACTTCCAGAGTCAATTAAAGCTTTAACTGGTACCTCATTGACTATGGCCAAATCATGTGTCTTAACATATTTCTTATCTAGAAACAAATGATTAATGCTTTCTACTTCACTTCCCTCTACCTCTTCTTCTTCCCATTATTATCATGTAACCAATCTCCATGGGTTTTTCTTTTCTGTTGCAAGGACAGTGTCGAGCTAAATTGTGGGATTGTCCACAAGAACAGCATAATACAGTTGGGGATTTATGACTTTGTATCTCTTCAGATTTTACTTTTTCTTCTTCAAAGCAATTTTTCATTGTTTGTTTGTGGCATTCCGCACTTTATGCTTCATCGTGAACATATATATTTCTGCATAACATTGTGGCGCAAAATTATTTACAATACCTAACTGCTAACATTCCCCGCCCACCTTAACCCCAACCCACCACGCCCCCAACTAGCCTCTATTAGACTGCAACGTTTAGGACAGTTTCTTTCTCTTTATGTCCTAGGTATCGTGAGTGCTTGAGCATTTGGGATGCCTATTGTTCTGGTTCCGCATTTATTGTTGAAAATAGGGTATGTGTTAATGATCTTCAGGTTTCAATCTCCTCGTGGCTTTTCACCTGGCTCTGCTGCACTGCCCACTGCCACACCAATGTCTCGTCTATTGTCCATTTTTGCAAGTCTTTCATCAGCAGCTCCACTGTCGGGCTCTCCTGAGATATCCACACCATTGCTATTCTACACGTCGCCAATATATAAATTAAGTCTTTATTTTGCTTACATGCTTGCTCTTATCCGGTTTCGAGAAGGTAGCAAACAAGCACGCCGTTGAAGATTGAACGTTTAGTATCGGCCCACATTTAGACATCTTGTCTGCTATCTCTCCCCAGTATCACTGCCGAGATGGACAGGACCAAAACATGTGTGTTATTCCAGCATTTTCATGATTACATTTGGGACAATGTTGCACCCATGAGCCCCTGAAACTTGCAATCTTTTGTGCTGTAAGTTACGATCTGTGTATGATTTGCAATTGTATAAGCTGAAATTTGGAGTTACTCAAAATCTTCCTGTGGTCACTTATTACTCTCGACCACTACTCATCTGTGAGGAGCACCCCTAAGTCATTTTCCCACTGACGTCTTGCTTTCAAATTTGGGGTGTGATGGCTCGAGAGCAATAGGTCATACTGCCTATACATTGTGTGACCCCCCCCCCCGCCCACTGCCACATCGTACATAGTTTCTACCACGTTTTCCTTCTCTATATTATCATGCAGGGCTGGCCATCTATGAGTAATTCTGTGCACCAGAGTCAGGTACAGTAAGTATTGACCTTTATGTATATCTGTGTGGTTTCTTAAGGTTGAGAAGTCTATCAATATAACATTGTGGAACAAGTCACCCACATTTGCTACACCACAGGATTCCAAATGTGTGCGTATATTCAGTGTCCATTGTTGTCTGTCTGACAGAAGGGCAACTACTGGGTTCTGTGGTGAGAAGGGATCAGTACTCCCAAGTGTTTAAAATGCTCTTTTCTAGAGCTGTAGGCCTAGTGACAAGAGGTGTGTACAACCACCAAGGTGGTCTGATTGCATCCATGGTACCGCCTTCACGTAAAAAGGCTTGACCACCGTTTGTAACAGCAACATATCCAGTGTGGGGGTCATCCACCAACTAACCTGTCAAAAATTGTAATTGACTTGCCAAGTAGTAAGTCTTGAACCTAGGTACCCTAATGCCCCCGTCCTCATATGTCCTCTGGAGTGTGCTCAGAGCATCTTTTGTTTTGCCACAGGAATTTCCTACATTGCGTTTGCAGTGTATTAAAAAAACATCTGGGTATTTTATATGGGATGTTAGCAAAACAATGTAATAGTCTGGGTAGCACTACCATTTTTAGAAGGGCTGCTCTACCCATAACGGATGGTGGCAATCGTGCCGAAAACTCCATTGATTTCGCCACTCCATCTAAAGCCTTTTTTGTATTATGAATGTGTTCGACCCTAGGGTCATGGTATATGTCTATCCCCAAATACCTAAATGTGTTTGAGTTCCATTTTAGTACCAGGGTGGGCAGAAGGCCTGGTTCGTGTGCCGACAGACCCACCAGCAGGAATAACATGATTCTTCACAGCTGACAGTAGTGCCTGAAAGCACTGCAAAATTGTCTAGAATATCTGAAGGTTAGTTTCCAGTTGTTGTATGTGTACATGGATATTAGGTTTGGTACCCCGTGTATACTAATGCCTCCTTCCCTATATTCTTCTTTGCAGAACACTGCGATAGGTTCTAGGGCCAGGATAAAAAGCATAGGGGATAGTGGGCAGCCTTGTCTAATACCTTTTTCCAACTCCCACCTCTCTGAGAAACATCAGCCCATTTTCACCCTCGCAGTGGGATTGTTGTATAGCAGTTGTACCCATCTTAAATAGTGTTGTCCTATACCTAATCTTTGCAGTGTAGCATATAGCCATTCCCATCTAATGGAATTAATGATTTAATAGCATCTAAGGAAACAACTGCATAATGATCAGTGTTGTGTCTAGTGCAATCTATAATATGATGTAGCCACCGTAGGTTCCACGATATACTCCTGCCCAGGACATAGCCCGTTTGGTCCGGAGGTATAAGTTTCGGTACCACCTCTTGGAATCTGTTCACTAGCATTGCTCTAAGTATCTTGCTATCTTGATTCAGCAGGAACAATAGCCTGTAGGAGCCACACTCTGTTGTTGGTTTGTTTGACTTGTGAAGGGGTAATATAACTGACTCACATAAACTCATGAGGAGACAACCTACTTCAAATGCTTCAGTGGAATTTCTGCACAGTGCCAGTGCTAATCTGTCTACGATTTCCTTGTAGAATTTGCTTGGTAGCCCATCTGATCCTGGTGTTTTGCCCATTGGCAGGACCTTAATTGTGGCTACTATTTACTCCAAAGTTATAGGGGCTTTTAACCGCTCTCTCTCTTCTCTATCTAAACACGGGAGATTAATCTGATCTAAAGCTTCCTCTATATCTGACTAACTAGGCGTAGGTCCTGCCTTCTATAGTGAGCCATAGTATTGATAAAACATGTCATTTATTGCATCCTGGGTATTTCATAGAACACCCTGGCTGTTCAAGATAGATTGAATCATTTCCAGTTTGGTGTCGCTTTAATTAAGTCATGCCAAAATTCTGCCTGGTGTTTTGGTTTCACCATGTTGTTTCTCTGTATATTTAGCGTAATTAAATGTGCCTAGCTGATCCCAGAGCTGTAGACCAAATTGTACATTATCTATGTCTTTCCCCATGTGTTCCTTATCGCGTTCTGCTTTGGTCAGGTCACAGGTGATTTCTGCCTGTTCCCCCGCAGATTTGGACATCGGCTTCTTCCCTGATTATGACTATAAAGGCTTCCCATAGTGTGCTCTACCTTCACACTGCCACTATTTTGTTCAAAGAAGTTTTGAATGCTGTCTCTTAAAGAGTCCATGAAAACCCTATCCTGCAAGGATTGACTTCTCAATGTCCATGTTGGTATCTGTGCTCTGGGGGGGTTATCTGCCATCTGATAAGTTGCGGGGAATGATCTGACAATACCCTTACATTATATTCCGCGAATGTGAACTCACGCATCGACTCTGTACCCACTAAAAAATAATCTAGTCTAGTATGCAAGCTATGCGTGGCAGAATAGTGGGAGTAGTCACGAGCAGTCGGATGCAATTTCCGCCAAATATTGACCAACTGTAAAGACATTAACAAAGTGAGTAGTACCTTTGCTGGGAGGGGCAGGATGTGTGCATTTGTCATCTGACCTGTCTAATCATGGGTTAAGCATACAGTTGAAGTCTCCACCCCATATTAGAGTGCTGTTGCGGAAGGGGCTTAGCCGCGTGTACATTGAATGAAAAAAGGTGGTGGCGTCATGATTCGGGCCGTAGTATTAATAATGCATACTTCTTTATCATCTAAGGATCTATACAAAACCACCATCCGACCCTCGTTATCTGCTTTAGGCTGCAGCATTCTCAAGGGAACGGATGGTGCCACCCAGATCAAGACCCCTTTAGCATATACCGAGTATGTAGAGCCTCCTGTATTCCCACATTTGTTTTCAAGCATGTCATGTTTACTCTTGGTAAGGTGTGTTTACTGCAGCAGTGCAATGTCATTTTTGTGTGTGTGTAAGTATGTCATTACTCAGTTCCTTTTAATATAGTTGTTTAGGTCCCTCCCATTCCATGTTAACATATTAATGCCATCAACCATACTCTGCATTGCTGTTATGACCGTTAAATTTAAGCCTCTCGTCTGTGCATATTAAAAGACTGTATACAGTGCGGCTCCCATATAATATGTAAGTCATATGCTCCCAGCCCTGGAACTTAATAGTAGTGACTTGGTTACTCACATCTGAGGGTCTATCCGACCAACTTAGAGGAAACTGAAACCAACCGTTAAAACTCCTTCCCCCTCCCAACATTTCAAACTTTTAAACAACTGCCCAGCTATACGTTGCATGCTCAGACATTACTACTTCTCGCATGTGTACCCTGGTGTCTGATCCAGGTGGTTGGCGCGCAGAAGTTAGATACCTCACAACTGGTATCCTAACGATAACTTGCTTTGGGACGACAGCAGTCTGTGGTCTGTGAATGTTACCCATGCAAAAGTGTTGCAATCCCTGATGTGGTTCTGTTCCTGCTTAATATGCCGTTGACTAACAGAAGTTTATCTTCCATTTGACAAGGATATGAGTTTGCTCATCGAAGTTGATGTGTAACAATGAGTGTGCGTGTCTCCTGCCTTGTGGAACTTTGGGATTTTTGTGGCGGGTATGATGCCTGATGGTCGGCAAGAGCCACCTTGCGTGTTTAACGGTTATTTGTTACCATCACAATCTTCTCTACATCCATCCAGTCATGTGCATCTGAGGGGCTGTTAAAGAAAAATGAGCGCTCGTTGCTCAGGACCTTCAAATGGGGAGAAAACATCAGCATGTATATGAGGCCTGCTTTCCTCAGTCTTTCTTTTGCAGGGCCTTTCTGCACCTGAAGGGTATAGTCTGGGTAGATTGTGAGTTTGGCTGATGCTCTTTCGATGGACCTATGAGACCTTGAAAAGGATAGTATTTTTTCCCCTATCCTTGTAGTTCAGTAGTCTTGCTATTTTCGGGCCTGGTGGTGTGCCTGGCGGGGGTTTCCTGGCCAATGATCTAAATGATCTATGCACTCGTTCGACTGTGAAACCTTGAGAAAGGTTGCCCATGCCAACTTCTTGCAGCAGCATATTTTCCACAAAACTTGTGTACAGTTGTTCCCTTCCTCTCCCTTGGGCAGACAGATCCTTATATTATTCCTACAGGCTCTACCTTCTGCATCTTACATTCTATCTTCCAGCATGTTTACCTTCCATTGCAGAGCTTTAGCATCCCCTCGCATGGTCTGTATGTGCTGCGTATTTTCCTTCATTTCTTTTTCCATTTTCCAAGTCTATTGATACATCGTGCAGTGCACCGCTTCCTATATAGACTCTGCATTTACAGTATCGTGGAGGTAGATTTGTGAGGGCAAGACTATTTATTGAGAGCTGTGACCTGCATATGATTAGCCATGCATTTGTGGCGTTGCTTTATTTAGCATCGCAGTTTTCTGCATCAGTTCCTAGGGACAGTCCATGCTAAGGTCACTGCACAGTCTAGGACCACATGCAGTGCGCAGCAAGTGCACAGCCCAAAAAAGTACTTAGTTCAGGCAGATCAGCGCACTAGGAAGGCACCTCAAGGCTCCTGTGCTCTCGGGCACTGTCAGATCTTGAGCAGACCATGAATCATTATGAACTTGTGTGCGTTCCCGAACACATACACAGTGGACATACAGATGTCCTGGAGGCCGTGCAACAAAATCTGTTTAAATGCACATGTAGACCCATCAACTATGAGCTCTCAGCACCACTGCCACAATGGCAAATGCCCCTCCTCCTACCTCATACTGCAGGGCTACGCTGTGCCGGTATTCAGTGCTGTCGTCAGTCTATGAGCGCATGTGTTCACTGCTTCTTATCCTCACTGATACTGCAGAGGCCCGCAGGGGCCTGAGCGGGCCGTTTCTGGCCCAGTTACTGACTTGCAAGATCTGTATGGGGAACCACAGGCAGATCTTCACCGGTTCGAGGTGGCGGTCACCATTTTCTTGTCAGCTTCTTTTGTGCGTGCGTATTGTACAGGGCTGGCATACTCTGTCTTGTTGGTAAACCACACAATCTGCGTACCACTTACACCCACTGCACTCACTGAACATTTGCAGATGCCAAAGTTGCAAATATAAGTATTACTGCGGTCTTCTGAAGCATATTTTGATCGGTTCAGGCAGGAGCACAGAGGGTTGCGTCTTTAGGGCATAGTTGGTAGCCACGCTCCAGCTCTTCAGATTTAACTGCGGGCACCAAGTCGCAGGTAAGCACCTTGGTACCTCCGCCCTCCCCACACCTCGCCGCTCCCCCAATGCACACCACCCCTGCCAATACCCCTATCAGCCTGACACCTATGGCTCTGGCATCACTACGCCCCCTCCGATAGTTACGAGGAATAGGTCCCTGAAGCCACGCACACGGCTCAGTGCGCGCATCCCACACCATGATCCCCAGCCATTCTGGCGTTCACACATACATAGGCAATGCCTCACACAACCTAAAACCTCTTGATCTGCTATCACTATGCCCCCTCCAATCCTTACGAGGAATAGGTTCCTCAACCTATGCACACGAATCACCGTGTGCATTCCACACCACGATCCCCAGCCATTACACCCATTGCAGATACACAGACCATGCCCCACGCAACCTGAAACTCTGGATCTGCTATTGCTATGCCTCTTCCGATCCCTACGAGGAATAGGGTCATCAGGCTGTGCACTCAGTTCACTGCTTGTGCCCCACACTACACTCCTCAGCCACTCCACCCATTGCAAATATGCAGACCATGTCCCACACAACCTAAAATCTTTGATTCGGCTATTGCTACGCCCCCTCTGATTCTTATGAGGAATAGGTTCCTCGAGCTACACACAAGGTTCACCGCATATGTCCCACACCACAATCCCCAGTCATTCCCCCAATTGCAGATATGCAGGCCATGCCCCAAGCGCACACAGTTCATCCCTCGCTTCCCTTTTTACACTCCCCAGCCACTTTGCCCACTGCAAACATGCATGCCCACTAGACCAATCCATAAGACTATCAACACCCCGCTAATCAATGCAAGATCAGTTCCAGCCCACTCAGCTGAATCGCAGCTGAATTTCTTGACCTCATAATTTCCAACTACCTCGACTTACTTGCCAACCTGGCTTCACCCTGCTGCAGGCCCCACCCTTTCCATCGCCATCCCTCTGGGTTAAACCATCCTAAAATGTGGCAGATCCTCCAAAACAGGAAGTAGCATCGCCCTCATCTTCAAAAACACTCTCAGTATAAGAGCCACGCACACCAACGTCATCCCCCAACTGTGAATCCCCACTCACCAAGCTCTCCATGTCACCTACAGATTCCATCACCATCCTCCTTATCTACCTCCCTCCTGGGCCCAGCATGGCCTTCGAGGATAACTTACTGCAAAGCATCTTCTCCTCCATCAAGCCCAACTCAAAATGGACCTCAACCTAGGCCTCAACGATCCAGCAGACTCACTCGCCACTAGCGTAGCCGCCGCACTCAACCAAGCTGGCTTCACTCAATGATCCCTCGAGCCCACCCACAACCAAGGCCGCACCCTTGCCTGGATCAGCGACCCCAATTGCAACATCTCCAACCCTGTCACCGCCCTTTGCCCATGGTCTGACCACCACACCATTGCCTTCAAAAACTCCCCTTCAAAACGCCCCAGACCAGCTCACCCTGCTAAACCTAAAGGTATGGCCCGGTGCACATATAACCCCAACAACACTAACCTCACCCCGTTTGTTGCTACTCTTGCTCATCCCATTCTCAGTGACAGATTCAGCAGCTCTGGTTGACATCTGCTAGCAAACCATGGCTCAAGCAGTTGACATGCTTTCACCACTCAAACTTCGGAAAGCCAACCCCCTCACAAAAAAAGAGCACCTTGTTCACAACTGAGCTCCTCGAAACCCCTGCCAAAAAGCACACCTCTGAGCTAGCTTGGGAAAAGAAACCTTCACCTGCCTCCAAAGCCCTCTTCACCTCTGTCACCAAAGACTACAGAAGGGAAATCCACGCTGCCAAAGCCAGCAGCTACAACTCCAGGATCAGTAACGCCAAATCCAACTCCCGGGAACTTTTCGTAATCCCCCGGGAGCAAGAGACCCCCTCCCCCCAGCCAGACCTGACAGTGGACAGCGCTTGGTGCAACAAAATCCAAGACACTCTCACTGGAAAAGTAAACCCTCTCAAAGCAAAAATCCTCTCCAAACAACTTGCCATGCTTGCCAAACCACCACCACCCGCAGCACCCAATGCCTTACCAGCTCACACCTGCACATAATTCAACTTCCACCCCATATCAGTTGCAGATCTCACCAAGATCATCAACAGTCTCAAACCTTTGCATTGCAAAGGTGACAATTGCCCAGCCCCAATCACCAAAACTGTGCAGAGACACGTACTCCTATCATCACAGCCCTCATTAACGCTTCCTTCTCCACCAATTCGGTGCCAACCTCCCTAATGGAAGCGTGGGTCCTACTGCTGCTCAAGAAACCCTCCCTCGACCCTTTCAAACCTACAAACTATCACCCCATTACTACAATACCTTTCCTCCTGAAGATCCTGGATTGTGTAGCCCACATACATGTCTAACAGTATCTCAAGGAAAATAATATCTTGGGTGTTCGCCAATCAGGATTCCGCCCCAAACATGGAACGAAAACTGAACTACTTGACCTCAAAATTCAGCTTGATGCCATCAAGGACACTGGAAAAGCTGCCCTCCTGATAATACTAGACCTCTCCGCAGCAGTCAATCTGGTAGAGCACCAAACCCTCTGCTCACAACTTGCCTCGACAGCTAACTTCTCTCCATCGGCCAATTGGATTAGGTCATTCCTAGATGACAGATCTTCACAAGTCTTCATTGATGACTTTTCCACTACACCTTCTCCTGTCACCCAAGGTTTCTGCCTCTCCCCCACCCTCAACAAGATTTATACAAAACTCCTCTTCAAACACCTTGATCTACTCGCCATATTCTACATGAACTACGCTGACAGCACGCAGCTCCTTATCCCCCTTTCCGGCTCATATGCTCATGACTCAGCCACCATTAACTCATTCTATGAGGTCATACACAACTGAATGGCATCTCACCTACTTTGCTTCAATGATGAAAAAAACGAAATCCTCTTTGTTGGTTCCAACTCCATGCTACGCAACATTGACCCAGCCTACAAAGAGTTTACCATCAACAGAGACCGCTTCCCCACCTCCGCTGCAGCCTCAACCCTTGGCATCTACCTGGATTGTAACCTTGCAATTTCGTGACAAGTGAACTTCATAGCCTCGTCAACAGCCTACACAGCCAAACTGCTACATGCCAGCAGGCCCTTCCTCTCCATACCCAACCACCTCTCCATTGCAAGAGCCATCGCAGGTGCCAATCCCGACTGTTGCAATGCCTTATTTACTGGCACTTCCGAGCGCAAGCTGAACAAACTTCAAATGATTCAGAAAAATGCTCTCAGAGCGGCCATAGGTCTCTTCAAATCTGACCACATTTTCAGAAGCCAGGAGAGATGCACACTGGCTGCCCATTCGAGAAAGGATCACTGTGCCTGGTCCTCAATTGTCTCTCTAACACAGCCTCTCATGCTGCGTGGAGAAATACTCTCTCGCCCGACCACTGAGATCGGCGAACTCTCACTTCCTCAAGACCCCCAACTTCAATCGCCTCTAAGTGGGGTGCAAGAGCTTCCCAGCCGTGGCTGCCAAACTTTAGAACAATCTCCCTCCAGCATTCAGAAAAGAACCTTCTGCATAAACGTAAAGACCTGGCTTTTCAACTCTTCTCCCCCTAAAACTCATCACTCTTCCTAATGCATTTCCCCCATCCACTCCCCCTTTCTCTTTTTCCCTCAATGTTACTAGCACCTAGATACCCGAGGGTTTTGGGCGCTGTAATAAATGCAAAAATAATTAAATAAATAACTTTACCTTTTTCTTTAGGGAAACTAGTTTTCTCTACTTATTAATTTGGGACGATGTCCTTGTTTCTGAATTTTATTGGTTATATGAAGTGGATGAGATGATCCTTTGGATTCTCTTTTACATTTTTTGCTTCTATGAAGATTTCTCATATGGCGATTGGCCTCCATAAGGTTTTGGGCAGTGTCAACCACTAAGGCTAAATTAGGTTATTTAGTTGCAATATTGCTCTTTGTAACTAAGGGGGTACCAAATGTATGTACTATTCTATAGTCAGAAACTCCAAGACTTCCTCTAATGATTCTGTCCCTATCCATAAAGATATATCATTTTGGATACAAACTGATAAATCTATAGGAGTTTCATCGGGACTCAATTTAATATTTCTGAGCTTTTGTTTATAGACATTTTCAGTGTGATTCATTCTTTCAATAGTCCTTTATTTTCAGCAAAAGGAGTTGTTCCTTTTGGATTCGATAGATGATAAAAATGTTGAATCTCTCCTCTCAATGGAGTCACTAAATAACATGTTTTAAACTCTAATGTAATTGATGGGCCAGATGTTAAAAATTAAGAAAAATAAATCCTAAGTCTTCTCCCACTTTACAGGGTTGCCTCATCCCTTGAGGTAGTATGGGCCTTTTTGAGGTGGCAGTTAGTCTATCCAACCCCTCCTGAATTCTTTCTTTTGCCCTTATTTGATTATAGTTAACCTGGTCAAGAGAAAGTCTAAGGTAGACATGTCTGAATAAGTTGCTTCTCTCTCTGTAACGTCTAATTTTGTTCAGTTTGGAAAAAGAATCTTCCCTATTATTGATATACCTCGTCTCCTACTTCGATAGAGGAGTCAACCTCTATTGGTTCGGGATCCTCTGCCAGTTTTGCAGGGACCCGAAGGAGGCTCTTAAGACTGGTTTTAATGTTTAAAAGAGATTAAGTCAAATCTGGATTGTCTTTTAATATTGAGGTTATCTTGCTATTGTGTTTCAAATTATAATCACAAACTTTTTTAAATTCAACATTTTTTAATGGAATTTTGATGTTGTTCAGGAATAGCATATTTAGTTACAATTTGTTGTTTAATTCTGTGAATTGTATTGTGTGGGCTCACTTCAAGATTAAACTCATCTCCCTCTGATGGTTGTATAATATGTTTCATGATGGGAACTTATTGGGTTCATAGTTTGTAACAACTGATTCCATATATGAGAAGTTAAACATGGGAGATGGACACATAGGTGAAGTTTTCTCACAAGTCGACATTTACTAAATTACAAACGCCTATTTTTCCTTAACCTAACAAGAATTTCCCTACCTAACAAACTAAGGCTAAAGGAAAATGACATAATGTCCAAAGGTAGCTGTCCCTCACACTAATACATACAACAAAAATCAAACAGGAATTGTTTGGTGGTTTCAACGCAAAATAACATATACATTGTAAGGGAGGCATGGTATCACAAGTAGATTTTACACAAGTGTTGCAAGATTCAAAACCTTTATTGTTAAATTCAAGGGGTTTGAAAAAAGTCCTGTCTGGCCCTATAACTAAGATTGGAGTAATCTCGACCATCACATAATAAAGAAACAGTCCTAATCAGTCTTAGTCAAACAATAAAGGCCTATACTAACAAAACCTAATGCCTGCCCTGACTTTAATACACTCCAATGTGATATAGGCATATGTATCTACAAAAGGAAAAATCAGTGATGAAACAAAATGTCAGAATGGCAATATAAATCAGTATTCATTCTCGTCCCCATGTTGTACAGCACAGGGTTAGGTGGAGCACTTGATGCATGAACACACTTGTCTTGCGAACACAGTAAGGTGGTTGCTCTGGCCTCCAGTGCCTTCTTGGCCTTTCAAGTCTAAGTCACAAGTTCACGGGTTTAACCTCCTGTTTCCTCTCACCCAAGTCCAGGTCATCCTTTAAGTTTCTACACAGCTTCAGCAAAACAGTTTCTAAGTATAGTATTTGATCACAGTTCACTATAGGTTCCTCTCAATTGGGCTCAAACCTTTTCTCCTTGATGAGGTTCCCTTCCCCATGCTTTCTTCACATTCCACACTATAGGTTCCCCTCAGCCAGGCTCAAACCTCCTTTCTTATTTTGATTTTGCTGTCGAAGACTTTCGAAACTATGAGTATTTTCACTCTCACCTCCACATGACCACTTTGACCCGCCTTTCTTTCTTTCTTTACTTTACTCCACTTTCCATATGTTCCTTCAGTTCCAATGTCTTTTTGGAAATTATGGTTACATATGACTTGCTTTTCAAACGAGTCTCCCTCAGTCAGGCTTGCACTCTACTTTTACTTTCACACACAAGTCTCCCTCAGACGGGCTCAGGCACTTCTTTTGCTTTTCACACGGGTCTCCCTCAGTCGAGATCAGACCCTCCTTTCGTTCTCATGCCAAATTCAACATAACAAAGTTCAACAGTTTATGAGCTTTTCACTTCACTTTTCACTTAACGCTTATCTCTCGCTGCTCGCTACCTCTACAGCTATAAAACATTTCACAGAGACTTTCAATTGGGCAATCTCACTTCGCTGGACCATACTGCTACTTTGTAGTTCATATTCACAGTTCTTAACAATAGATTCACTTTGTCTCTCAGCTTATTGCCGCTCGCATAACCTTCATCCCTTGGATACTGTTGCAAGCATTTAAATTAAACCCAGACCAGGCTTTCTTTGCTTCCTTCAATTCACTGGTCATGTTAAGATGCTTTCTGTCTTTCGCGCCTTTGATGTAGGATTCAAGATTGTTAGCACTGCCGCTTCTGCGTCTCCCCAACTCTGTCGTTCACCCGGTAGGGTGACTGCTAACCTTGTAGCACTCGGAAGGAAGACTCTTTTTCCCTTCCAACTGGGCTGTCATGCACAATCCTCACGGCCTTTTGGAAAAAACAATCTCTTACCAGGGGGAGGGGTGTCTCTGGCTCCCTGCCACTTTGGATTAACCCCTCAGTTTGTCGCTCTCGACCTGGTTCGCCATAACCCTGGAGGGACTGCTCCTTCGCGTGCCCCGCCTTGCTCAAAGTATGTCTCAGTATTCCACCTTTTAACCTTGTGGGGAGAGTTGATAGGTATTAGTTCTATGTGATTAAAGTCAAGTTCATGACCCTGCCTGATCTCGTTAGAGGCACATGTCCAATCTATTGTATGGGTGGTAATCCTTTCAGCCTTATCCCTTCTCTTCCTCAGCTCAGTGTTTGTGTAGGAAGGAGGATCTGGAAAGTTGGAATGTACAATAAAATAGGATTGGATAGGGGTATTAGAAAGGGGGGTACCGCATCTCGCCATCAGGTGTCCCTCCCCCACTCCCCGAGGACCCTTCACCAATGTAATCCTCCCACACGTGTCCACCCCCAGGGTATGGATCCAATGGCAATGGTCATACCCTGGCCACCTGAGCAAGGGATCCCTAGGGTCTGGGCAGTGAAACACCCTATGGTTTTTCACAATATTCAAATATAAAGAAAACAATAATCCTTGTGACCAGGGTTAGAGCCCCTTTCACTGAATCAGTTCAGGATGTTTCTAACCAAGTTCAGTTTCAGAAAAAGTTATTTTCATTCAACAAATTCTATTCCAGGTCAAATGCACAGTTCTTAGCATCCAATATGTCCTTCACTTGGCAACATTACTTTCATATTTTCAAAAAAAAGAAAGGCTTCTCACTCTTAGGACAACTTTCACAGCTTTCACAAAAAAGTCTTCCTACATACATCAAATTGGAAACTAATGGAAAAAGATAATATTATCAGATGACCAATCGCTTTTCATCACTTGGTATTTCTTCTTCACAAACAAAACCTTAATCAGGATGATTCATTCAGCATTTCTACTTTAGTCAGGATGGTTATATAACAGTTCTTCAAAAAACAGTAGTGGAATCGCCACTTCTTTTCCACCACAATCTTCACAACCTGATACCACAGTGACAGTACTTCAACTCTTCTTCTTCCGGGTCCACTTGCCGGCCAGGACTATCCACTTATTGTCCCTTTCCTGGTATACTCGCCTGTCATGCTAAAACTACTACTACTACTTTTCGTACTCTGTGGTGATTTTCCACACTTAACTTCTAAATGGGTAAAGTTGAATCAGCAACATCTTCTGGAATAGGTCTTTTGACTTGCAACACAATTAGCTTACAACTTCTTTCATACACCTGTTGTAGCAGAGGGCAATGATTCTTACATGGATCTGTTTGCCATAGGCAATGCAGGTTACAGTTTTCTCTGCCGTTATCCTTTCTACAAGTAAGGCTTTTCTCCTGCCATCTCTGATGTATTCCTACGCAACCTATTTGCTGCTGGCAATGGGATTTATAACTTCTGGGATTATGACATTCAAATTGCTTTGATGATCCTTGGATTTGGCAATGCAGGTAATAATTTCCCTTGTTTGAATATCATTCTGTGGGGAAATTATATCGCCTTTGTTTTATAGGTGTCCCACTTTGACTTTGGTAATACTGGTTACAATGTTTTCTTATTAGCTCTTTCCTTTCATGTAAATCATAAGTACTTTGTTTAGTTATTGCCCCCTTTTAGCTTGCACAATATTTGTTACAATATTCTTCGTCTCGATCTCTCCCTTCAGGGAAATTGCCTTCACGTTGCGTTACTTTAAAGGTTCAGTATTCCAAACGTGCATATCTGCCCAACGGTCTACTTCGGAGCACCCTGGGGGTACCTCTATTAGGCCAACTCACTGGTGTTTCCTGGCAGACCCACTGCTTATTTCTCATTGCTCGTCAGAACTTCCCTCCCATGTAACAGGTCCAGTCAGCTTCCTGCTGCTCGTGCTGTCTAGCATAAGAGCTCACACTGCTCCACACGTGCTTTTGTGTAATCCTCACACTGGAGCGAGGTGCAGGACACAGAGAGAGTTTCTTTCCTTCAGGACAGCTGGCCTCAACACTGCTTCCCGCTGTGCATCCTCTGCATCTCCTGGGCACCACAACCTCCACCATTTTCACTGCATTGCATCCTGATATTGCCAAAGTGTTGCCGACCTCTGCTTTCTCCTGCTGATTCCTCTCCATGGCCCGCACCTGAAGGGACTTTATATGTTTAAAGGTGCTGCTCAGGTGTGGGTCATTACAATTACTAGACCGCACACTACAGTCTGGAAACTCTAGACCCGTCTTCCTCGTCTCAGTACTAAGAGCATTATGGGACTTGAAGTCCATAATGTTCGTAGCTGTTTCAATATCTTTTAATTCACTTTGTTTAGGGAATTTATGTGACGTACATTTAGGGTACGATTTTAAGGGAATTATGGGTTCTCTTGGATTAATAATCTGAACACCTTTGAGAATCATTACTACTAAAAGTAATAATGATAACTCCTAGACCCTCATGACAATAACCAAATTCCCTTGATAACCTTCTCCTCGCATGTGATCCTCCACCCATAATAGCACCCCTAGAGTTAGGATCAGGTAGCATCTGCCTTTACCTGGCCACATGGTCGGAGAAGTTTGGATGGGATTCTGTGATGACGCTGCAGGAGTCATCTCAACAAGTTGGCCAGGAACTCTTATAACAGCTGATTCGTTTTGGTAAAGACATCTAAGACTTTATATTGTACTTAGGCCAGCTTGCTCTCCAGCCCTCTCTTCCACATTGTCCTCACAAAGAAACAGTGGAGTGGTAAAAAGGAGAGGCATGAGGACATATACATACCATTTGCTGCTCCTGTTGTCTCCTCTTACCATTGCCCTCCTAACTCTTGGTTTTCCTTCATTACAAATATAATAGTTGGGTCTATGTTCTATGCTGCTCTGTAGCGTCAATAAAATAGAGTGGGAGGAATATGGCTTAAGACCTGCATATGAGGACAGATCTTTCTAGCAACGATGATGGGACGTTTGTGGTCACCTACCCATTTATCAACTTGCTCCCTACAGTCCACATTTTTTTAAGTGCACCAGAGATGAAAGGAAGTGGCAGAGACACCTAAGGGCTAATGTTCCTAGTCATTAACATTAGCAGCAGTGGACCTCACATTACACTGCTTGGTCGAGTACGGACATGTCAGATCTATGCAAAATAGGTAGAATGTTGATATCTTCCTATTATACGTTACATACATCGTAATGTTTTTTCTGATTATTCAGAGCTCAGATACTTAGGCTACAAACTTGAATTATAGACCTCATTGATTTAAGATTTTAAAGGACACAGAAACAAATTATTAAGAAGGCTGCCTATCAATGCCATGACGAATAGAATAAATGGACATGTCTTGGGCAGTTTTACCATGCTTTATAATCATTGATTCTACATGTACACTCTTTGGCGTGAGCTTCTAATTGAGTTGGCTGTATATTTTCGTCACCTAATGTTTTAGTGGAAAGTTTATTTTTTTATTACTGTCTATGTTCCTTGTATGCCTTTTGTTGGTTATGTAGGTTTATAATAATTGCTTTCATCAAACTTAATTTTTCAACTAAAGCTTCATTTAATTCAATTTAACTTGGGCTCTCTCACTCCCTACCCACATGACCACTGTTCGGAACCTACGTTCAGTCTTGAAACCAACGTCTCCAGTAGCTCTCAGGTCAGTGCTATGGCCAGTGGCTGCTCCCACACACTATAAGGACCTGTATCAACATATCCCACCCCTTCCCTTTAACCTCATAGTATCAGCCATGTCTGCCCTTCTTGCTTTACACTGCAGTTACGGGAATTCCATTTGTGTTGGACTACCAGTTTATCAACAGCAATGCCTGCAATTTACTCAAAATGCAAATGCTTACCTGGTTTGTTGGAAGTAATGATCCAACAATATGTCCCCAGCCCTCTCTAAACGATGCTAGATTTGTATCTGGGAAACGGTTCATTTTAAGGTTCCATGTGTTGACAACAGGGCCAGTTTGTGGTGGTCAATAATGTAATACCACCCCCCTTCCAAGAACACAACCTTCAGTTCTGGCTGGACTGGCAACAAAAGGTGAACATTCTCGAACCCTCTCGCACCTCTCCCCCAAGTATGGAACAAACTCCCACTGCACGGCTACAATGTCCACGAGAATCTCTCCTTTCACTGAGTGCCAACGACCAGTTCACTACCATGATTACTTCTTTTGAATAAGCGCTTGTGTTGGTGAGTTTGAGAATCACAATATATTACTACCAAATTAAAATAAAAGATTTCTGACAGAAACATGTCACAGAAACAACAACATATCTCCATTGTTAAAATTCGGATCAGACAGAATCAGAAAAGCAAAACCTAGGTTTGTCATTTCCCACAGAATAACCTGAAATATTTGCAGATATGTATAAGATTTATAAGGAGGAATCGTAGCTGGGGAGCAATGGAGCAATTTAGATATGGCGTCTTTTTGTTGGGCCTTTCCCACTTAACCCATCAATGTATTTTTGGGTCCCCAGGGGTCCCTTACACCCAAAGCAATGGGACTGGTAGCTGCAAATCCATGAGTACTTACCCCTCCTTCATAAATCGCCAAGACGGGCAATCTATGGAGCAGTTCCAGATAATGAAGGCATTTGTGTATGCTCTGATGCTCCTCTACTTCTTGCTCTTAGTCCCCTTACAGAGTATGTTTCAAGCTATGCTGGTAATCACAATAAATACTTTCAAAATCAGAACTTTGTGGTCAAATGTGTTTTGCCGAACATACCAAAAAATATTTAATAGTAATCCCTGGTGCTGGTGTGGGTACCTGAACCTTTGAATAAAAATAATTGTAATGGTGTGAGTAGTGGCCGTTTATAGCAATAGTTTGTATAGATCGGCGATGCCTGTTATATGGCATAAGAGTACCAGAGTCATAGTGCCTGGACGATATCCGATGTCAATTTCTGTCAATTTCTGGCAAAAGCCTGTAAAATGCCTATGCAAAACCTAAAATGATTGTCTTTGGTAATGCATGGTTTCTCTAATGTTTGAGTGCATAGATTACACTTTCCTGTTAGTTTGTCTATTTTACTTTATTTTAATTTCTTCTGATATATGTTAGATGCCCTGTTAGTAGAAACTGGTTGTACCGAGGAGAGCGATGTGCTAAATTTGCTCCAGAGACCATAAACCTCATCATTTGTATAGTCTTTGCTTTGAGCTGCCTGCTTCTGATGTTGCCTCTGCTCCAGGTTGCAATTAAGCTGTACAGAGAATGCAAAAACCGTCCCACCATGCAGTAAGCAGTTCACCTTTTCAAGACGTTAATTTAATTAGTTTCTCTGACTCAGAAAAATATACCTCATTAAAAATTCAAATATTTTGTATCCTAGAACTGTAACTGACATCCGCTACCTCCACTACGCAGCAAGGGATAACCAGGTTTTAACCGTTGAAGATACCATGCATTGTGGCATGGCACGCAATGTAATCTTGTGCGACAGTGATCCAAGTCACACTAATTCATTATGCAGCAGTGAAACTGTTTTTAGGTGCACACAGGTGATGTATTCATCAAAGAGTTCCACATACTTATTCTATATTTCTCCCATCTGATCTAACGGCCCTCTTGCTACGTTCTGACTGCACAACGGCCTAACAACTGTTAATTTTCCTTCACTCCCCTTCATTACTAGTTAAACATATACTAACATGACTAACTTTGAAACCTTTACTAATGGTAGAAAGAACAGTTTAGCAGCACTCAATCACCGATCTTAAAAGTCATAAGCGCACCTCACCGTTTTTTTGTTTGTGTGGTGATGATGTACTTTTTTGTGCTAGTCACCACTTAAAATAGGTATGGTCTCGGGTGGATAGCTCAGGGGCAATGAGCTCGGAGCAACACAGGTTCAATCCCCGGGCCTGCGCTTAGAAACCTCAGCACATTATAAATAACCAATTATATATATGTGTGTGTTAGTCAAATAATCCTGGGTTTACAGGATCCGAGCTGATCGATGAATGTTAGAGTATAATTACTACTCTTTTATTGTGTACACAAATGTACAAATAAATCAGCATGTATATACAGCAATTCACTTGGGTTTTGAATGTACTAACAAAAGTATACCTCACTTTTTGGCAATTATCAATGGAAAGAGAAAAAATAATCAACAAACTTTAGCATGCTGACGTGTTTATTATGGGCGTTTCCCTTTCCAGTAACAATTTCCAAAAATTGTGGTATGCTTATGTTCGCATAATCAGAGCACAAATCAATTGCATATCAACTTTCTATTTTTTTAAATTTTTTATATTTATTTGTATATAATCAAAAGAAAATGATTTTTACAAAAAATATCATCAGTATTTTAGATTGAAAATCTTTTTAAGTCTGTTTGCAAAACCCTCTAGCCGTCGCCCAGATTTGTATGCATGTTCAATTTTCCCGTGGCAGTAAGATACTTTGTTAGTGAAGACAGTCTACTTCGTAAGCGTCTAACAAGGGAACCTGGTCAACAGTTCTTTTAAGTTCAACAAGGTGTCAATTGTTGGATGTAAAATTTTCAACGTTGCCAATAACCATGTCGTTTTGTCGCCGTTCATCATTCTGGACCACCAGACTTCTTCAGTGTCTAAGAGAGGGTTTGACAAAAGATGTTTCATGTATTGCGTTCTGATCTTAACATGTTCCAAGACAGTTGAGAAGTAGATGACAAATTGTTTCTTTTTGGTTTTCCTGATGGCAAAGCCTGCAGCTGTTTGTCGATGAGAGACCTCTTATTGCACGTATTTCATTAGTTGGTAACAAGTTCAGACGTGCTCTAAGAAGGAAATTTTGAGCCATTCTGCTTGGGAATCTTTTTATAAAGTTTTGGAGCTTGTTCAATTTTTTTATGCTTGAGGGTAAGTGCATGGTCGATTTATTTTCTGCGGCTTTTGTCAGGGTCGTGATCCAATCTAGCTCCTTCAATTATTTTAGGACCTTTACTGGGTTGTTTAGTAGTTAATTTTCGTCACTTTCCAGGAGAAGGAGGCGTTTGTTGTTCACTTCTTTCTAAGTTTGGAGCATTTTACAGGCTGAGTTTTGCATTTCAATGTTTATCAGTTGGTATAGCAGAGGTCTCTTGGTTAGCAGACATTTTCTGAATAGTATCAACGAGCTACAATTTACAGAACCTTCTAGGGAGAGGAGACTGAGTTCCTGTCTAATTGATGCTATCGGTGTTGATTTAGGTAAGCTTAGGACTGTTCTCCAGAAGTAAGCTTCTAGCTTTGGCCAAAGGTCCCTGGGCAGAGATGGCATCGTTTCCACTCTGTAGATGATTGAAGGCACCACTTTCAATTTGTAAAAATGTATTACAGGAATCGTGGAGAAGAGGCCATATTTTCTATCAATTGCCTTTCCCTGGGCTGCCAATTTTCTGATTTTATGTTGAAGTACTTCTTGTGAGGCTGTTTCTTGCTTTGAACTGTCCAGATTCATACTGAGGTACTTGATAGTTTTTACTCTTTCAATCTCAGTTGCTTGTACATACCAGTTAAATGGTTGTGCTCTTTTCGTGGACTTCTCTACCACCATGATTTTAGTTTTCCCCTGATTTATTTCCAAGTTGTTTAGTGCTGTGTATTGAGATAAATTGTCCAGTTGCTGCTGTAATCCTATGTGTGTTAAGTCTAGAAGTATTAGATCGTCTGTGTACAAAAGTCGACTTATACACTGCTGAGCAAGCTTCGGTGGAAACAAGCGGATGTGGGCTTCCGCTGACTGGTAATCACCCAGGTAACACAAAAACAATGCAGGCGCGAGGGGACACCCTTGTTTCACTCCCCTGAACGTGGGTATGGATTTCAGTATTTGTAGAGTGCTATTATAGGGTCTAAAATTTCATTTGGGCATTCTCAGTCAGTTTGTTCCAGAGGCGGGCCCTATCCATCCCGTCAAAGGCCTGCGTTAAGTCTATTGATGCAATGTATAGTTTTGGACCACCTTCCAACATCTTGCTTTTTAAGATGTTTAGGACAAAGATATTTACAGTGGTTCCCATGCCCTTTTTGAAACCTGTCTGGAAGTGGTTGTTACAGGGGGCGTCACATGACCATTGTTGGAATTTCTTTAGGAGCAGTGATCCACAAACCTTGCCGATAGGGTCTAACAGTGCTATTGGCCGATAATTAGATGGGTCGCTGCTGTGGCCTTTCTTATAGGTTGGAACTACTATGGCCAATGTCCACGACGGCGGGATAGATTTCAGTTGCACACATCGCTTGAAGACCATGCTTATAAAGTCCACTTGTCGAGTGAAGAAAGTGAACTACAGACCTCCCATTTTGCACTGTGCTCTTGATCAATCACCAACAACCATCTTGGATACATGCAGTAAGAGCGTACATAAACAGTGGAGCCGTTGGGAATTACATCGACCAGGATCTTGCGGCAAAGATGGGGCTTCCGTTACATCCTAAATCAACCACCGACACTGTTACCACTGTCGACGGCACAGAAATAGCTTCTGGTCCAGAATCCCAATGCACTGCAGCTTTAACCCTTCTGTGCCAGGATGGACACCAAGAATCTATCGTTTTCGACCTCATTAAGGCACCACAGTTCCGGTTGATTTTGGGAATGCCATGGTTGGTAGCTCACAATCCTCGAATAGATTGGCAAGCAAAAGAATTGGCCTTTCCCGAGACATGCGCCCACACATGTTATCGCCAAGGGAAACAACCAATGGACACCAGAACCTCCATGCTTGTGACTGTGGCAATCGGCACCCAACCAAGTGAATACCAGGACTTTCAAGATGTCTTTCAGAAAGAACGGGCTAATACCCTGCCACCGCATAGACCATACGATTGCCAAATCGACCTGATACCGGCACACAAATCCCTTGTGGGTGAATTTACGCACTCACGGAACCAGAAAACCAGCTCCTGAAGGCCTATCTTGACCAATATCTGGCCAACGGTTTCATCCGTCCCTCGAAGTCTCCAGCAGCCAGTCCTCTATTCTTCGTACCGAAAAAAGAGGGGGACTTGAGAACGTGCATCGACTATCGTGCACTGAACCAGATTACTATAAAAAATTGCTACCCCCCGCCACTGATCCCTGAATTGCTTGATCAAGTCAAAGATGCCCAAATCTACACAAAACTAGACCTGAGGGGGCATATCACCATGTTCGCGTAAAACAGGGGGACGAATGGAAAACCGCTTTTTGCACCAAATACGGCTTGTGCGAATATCAAGTATTGCCCTTTGGCCTTTGCAACGTACCTACTGCATTTCAATACTTCATGAACGATGTCCTACGGGAATTGATTGATGTCTGTGCTCTAGTGTACATCGAGGATATCCTAGTATATTCCGCATCAAAGCAGGACCACGTTAAACACGTCCGATCCGTATTGGAGAAACTCCGTCAACACCAGCTCTACGCCAAGCTCGAAAAGTGCTCATTCCACGTCTCCGAGGTGGAATTCCTGGGCTTTATTCTCAGCCTGAATGGAATCCGAATGGATGTACACAAGGTAGATGCTATCCTGAACTGGCCATCCCCAAATTCATTCAAGGGGGTTCAAAGTATGCTGGGTTTTGCAAACTTCTACTGCCAGTTCATCCCAGGATTTTCGCAAATCGTGCATCCCATCACGTCATTACTAAGGAAAAGCAACAAAAAGTTCCAGTGGACAACAGAAGGCTTTCCAGGAACTCAAAGCAAGATTCACATCTGCCCCAATCTTACGCCCCAATCTTACGCCACCCACGCCCTGATCTCCCTGGTGGAAACGGACGCCTCAAGCATGGCTATGGGAGCCGTCCTCTCACAAAAGGAACCCAAAATGGGCCAGTTACACCATGTTGCCTTCTGGTCGCGTAAATTCACACCCCCTGAACTCAATTACGCTATCACAGACAAAGAACTCCTGGCCATTAGGTCAGCCTTTAAGGCATGGTGGCACTACCTCTTGGGCGCCAGACACACAATCACCATAATAACTGACCACCGGAACCTCCAGTACCTAAAAAGGGCAATGGCCCAATCCTCACGACAACTACGTTGGGCTCTTTTTTTTGCTGAATATGACTACGTGATTACATTTCGACCAGGGGTGAAAAACAGGAAGGCCGATGCCCTTTCCCGTATGGGGTGGAAGAGCAAGGGTATCAGACCCCTGACCCAATAGCAATCATCCCGAGTGACAAGCTCCTAGGAATCACAGCAACCATAACTCAGAAAGAATTACATGAAGAAATACAAAACCTGATGAGTCCGGAGCAATTACAAGCGTGGAGTGCACAAGGAGAACATTACATTATAAAAGATCAGTTGCCCTACTTCAGGAATCGTTTATTCTTACCAAACCAAGAACTACGAGAACAAGTCATGTCCGGTTATCATGATTCCTTGATCGAGGGCCACCCCGGAATCGCTAAAACCCTAGCCAAGGTAAAACGAAATTATTGGTGGCCCACGTGGGGTAAAGACATTATCCAATTCAATCTTGTGAAGTGTGTGCTCAAAACAAGTCATCCAAGCAGAAACCGGCTGGGCTATTACAACCATTGGAAATCCCACCAGTACCCTGGCACACGTTGTCCCTCGATTCTATTACTAACTTACCACCCAGTCAAGGTTTTAACACTATTCTTGTGGTCGTGGACCTATTTTCAAAAATGGCACATTTCATTCCTCTTAAGGGGCTCCCAAATGCTTCCACTCTGGCAAAGGTATTTCTTGAAGGTATTTCCTGCAGTTTTGGTCTCAGACAGAGGTACTCAATTCGTATCTAACTTCTGGAGTAAATGCTGCTCTATGGCCCAGATCGACATCCGGCTATCCACCAGTCACCATCCCCAAACGGATGGCGAAACTGAGAGGACAAATCAGACGCTCGAGCAGTATATGCGTTGCATGTTACACCAAGCTGAAGGAAGCTGAATATGCTAACAATAATTCCCTACACACCAGCACTGGGCAGACACCCTTTTATACCATGTATGGCAGGCACCCATGTACTTCTGAGTTGGACGTTCCTACAACCCTGGAAATGCCAGCAGTCAAAACCTTGCACACAACCATTTCTCAAACCTTTAAACCTTTAAAAGGGCAGCTGAACACCTACTTCAAGCTAAGAGTCGCCAAAAGAAGTTTTATGATCAACACCGTGCAAAGGCCCCCAACTACCAAGTGGGAGACAAAGTCTGTTTGGCATCTAAACACGTGTCCATTAAAGGAGCCGAACTTTCCGTCCAAGATACCTCGGTCCATTCACTGTCACCACCGTGATATATCCTGTTGTGTTCAGACTAGCTTTGCCGTCAAACATGCAGATTCATCCTGTGTTCCACGTGTCTCTCCTTAAACCTGTTCAACCTGGGACCCGGGTAGCAGCGCCACCGCAGCCAGTAGTAGTCCCCGGGAAGCCAGAATTTGAAGTCAAGGACATCCTAGATTCAAAGTACGTCAGATCCAAATTATACTACTTAGTAGACTGGAAGGGGTATGGTCCACAAGACAGGACATGGGAGCCTTGTTAGTACCTCCATGCACCTTGCTTGCTTAGACGATTTCATCAAAACCATCCAACCAAACCAGGACCAGACAAAAGAGCCACCTTGAGAGGGGCCTTGAGGGGGAGTGCTGTCATGATTCCTACCCCTCATGTCCCCAGCCCTCCAAGATGTCAGGCTGGAGCCAGGCCACGAACACCTACATGGCCCTCAAGAGCCTCTCCATCCCTCCAAAGACCTACTTGGAGTCAGACTTGGCGCTTGTGGCACCAGACTTACTCACTCCCATAGGATAACATTGGGGATTGGACTTGTAGTGCATAGATGGGGACAAGATGGATGCCCCCACCTATTTCAGTTCCCAGAACTGCATGTGCAGTCTAGTCTTTTGGGTGTGGTTCAGCCAAGAGACACCTGGGATACCCAGAGACTATTTAAGCCACACCCAGGCTGAGAAACATGCTTTGCGTTTTCTGCACCTGCAGCGTGACACTCACCGTGTTCGGATCGGTCTCCAGTAGGCCTGCATCTTTCTTCTACGCTCAGCTCCTGCAAGAACAAGAACACTGTTAGGAGCAGCCTTACCTTGCGGCGCTTCTGTCCATCATTCATCGCTCCTTCTGTTCTGCGGGCATCTTCGGCGGTGTCATTCCCATCCCGGCACGCCGCTTCCTAAGGAAAAGGGAAAAGAACCGAAAAAAGGCATTAGTAAGCATTCTGCAAATCTTCACTTATTTTTAAATACTGTACGAGCTTCAAACGCTTACCTAAATCCCAGCCGCTCTGGGGGAACTCTGTCTCCGGAACTTCTCATCCATCTGCAAGAGGGAAAAGACACTCCAGGTTAGCGTGGAAACAGCTAGAGGCGCTGCATACCGTGCTTATCCCCCGCATTTGTTCTTCATAACCGGCATCCACGCTGAAAACGTCGCAGCACCTAAAAGACAGAGAAAAAGAACTCAGTTCAATGCAAATACAGAAGGGGTGCATCGCGCATCGCTCACTCACTCACCTTCAGCGCTACTCACCACAGCAGCACGCCGCCATCCCCGGATGCCGGCCATCATCTAAGGAAGGAAAGGAACAAAGTTAGAGAACTGTTCAAAAAAGACTCATTATACTTACCTGTCGGACTCTTGCCAGTGAAGTAACTTGGCAGCAACGAGCCCGCATCAATCAACGTGCCCCTGCGCTGAAAGCAGAACTATCCAAGAAAACAAGGTGAACTGTGGATCAAAGGGAAGGGTTGGACCCCGGGGAAGAAGGGGTTCAAGCACACAAAGACAATAGGCAGTTAAACTCTACCAATTCTGTGTTTCAGGCCCAGTCTCCAGTTGAAGAGCCTCCAGGGAAGGGTTTGAGGTCGTAAGAGGTCAGAACAGGGTGAGTGACGTCCCCGTGGATACCAGGTGAGAGTTACAGATTCCCTCAAGCCCCGGTGCTCCCGAGTTGTTTAGTTTCTTTAGGAGATGAAGTAGGTCTTCTGTATCTTCTAGATTCACCCAGTTCGCACTGCTGATCGTTGATTTTGTTGCTTTTGTTCCAGTTGGTAGGGCAAAGAGATTTTTGAAATGCAATATCCATGCCGCTTCCCCGACTCCGTTTAAGATCGTGTCTTTGCAGCGAGGGGTCGTGGAATGCAACAGCACCCAAAATTCTCTTGCATTATTCGAGCAGATTGATTTTAACATTATTTCCACATTGTGTTGGTAAAGCTTCTCCCGATGTTCTCTTATCCATGGCTGGTAGGTTTTTGTCAGCTTTTGTAGTTTTGTCTTTGCAAGATTTTGATCCAGTCGGCTTGCTTTTCTTTTGGGATTTCTATACTGACGCCACTTGGCAACCAAAATGGTGTCGTAGCTATGCTTCGAGGATGTTAGTAGCAGTTTTTTCTTCCGATGGGTTTTGTAGGCCGTTAGCAATGGGCCATAATCTACCACTTTAGCAGTAGTTGACCCTTAGTTCTTACTATATTTACTGATCAGTTTCTTGATGGAGTTTTCAATCAACTTGAGTCTGTTTCCTTGGTTGTTTACTTCCAGCTCAAGGTGCAGTTTCCCAGTGATTTGAGTAGTGTTTTTCCAAGTTGCAAGCAAAAGATTATGGTCACTGGCCTTGGTTTGAATTACTTCAAAAGAGGTTAGCAGTTGGAGTAGTGGCCTAGTGATAAAAATATAGTCCATTGTTGAATGGGATTCTCCATTGCTCCAAGTTGGGAGGCGCTCCTGGTTCCCCGAAACAGTGTCAAGATTCAGAAAAGATCGTAAATTCATCAATTTTTGCCAAAGTTTCCCCCTTTGTTCTGCTGGGATTACTGGGTGTTTAGGTTTTAGAATTTGGCAAATTGTGTTTATGTCGCCACACACTATAACATTGGAGACTAAGTGCTCGGCCATAATTTCATCGATTGTTCTATCCATTTCTCTAGTGGAGGGAGTCTATTTTTGCCGGGTTCCAGTAGGTGTTCATCACTGCTAACCTTGTTTTTGTTAAGGTTTTGCCAGAATTCTCCTTTTGTTTCCATAGAAGAAGCACTGCCAACATTGACTGGTTTGAAATCACCACTTTATCCACCAAAAGTCCTGATCCACTGCAGCAAGCAGTGAGAAGGCCTAATGAAGGATGGCCCATACTACCTTTTATTGCCGGTGCTAGGATAATTTTGTATCTGTGGAGGATGGGTTTATTCATGAGCTACGTCTCCTGCAAACACAGGATGTCGTATGTTCCCAGGTTCACGTCTCCAGGATTTATCAAATGCAAAAATCCTCTCGTATTCCATGAGCCCAGACTCAGAGTGGTGTTCTCTGTATCAGTCTTGTCGCTCGACTGGGCAATACTGTTGGCGGGCTTGGATTGCTATTTTTCTCACTTAGTTTATAGTGCCTTAGGCAACCATGACCATAATCCTCGGGTCACTGTCTTCAAGGTATTAACTGAGTCTTTGGTTTTGGTATTTTTTATGTCCTGCGTGATGGTCCTTTTTGTTGCAAAGTTGATGAGCTCATAGGTTGGACTTGTTGGTTTGGTTTTTCCAGTGTTTTTCTAGTGGATGACCTGTTGATAACCATGTCCTTTTTTCTTGATTCCTTAGAGGTTATTTAGATTTTACGTATTACATTAGCTTTTCCAGCCTCTGGTTTCTTTACTGATCTTCTAATTGATGCTGCTTGTTCTTGGTATAAGCGTCTGCGTTCCACTTCTGACCGATACGGAGACTTGTTTTCGTGATGTTTATCGAGCTCCCGATGGAGAGAGCCTTTTCTTCTTGCTTCCGTTAGGTCGTAGCCTAATTTTAACAGTGATTTAATTTCCTGTCTTAAAAGATTTTTGACCGTGGATGAAGAAATGTACAAAAGACAAAGGGCTTTACCATTTTCGTGACTTGGATCCACAATTAATAAGTCCTCTGTTGAGATCTTTCGCAGTCCAGAGACCATCTTGAATAGGGTCAGCACTGAACGTCTATTAAGGATCACTTCATCTTTATTTTCAAAAATGTGTTCTAACTTGAAAAGCCATTGCGATTTTTCTTTAGCCGACAGAGACCGACGGTATTTCTCTGTCTTCGACCTGTAATGGGTTTTTGTTGGTATCGATCCTCGACCAGCCTCAATATATGATGTTTTCCTCGGCTTCTTAGATTCCTTCTTGTTTTGTTCTTTTTGATCGCTTATTTCACTTTCTTTGGATCTATCTTTTGATCCCAAAATTTGAGCCGCAATTGTCGAACTCCCTGAAACACCCTCCGTTCCCGGATTTTGTTCTCTATCGATTCTCTGTTACAGTTGATTGTTCCTTTGCGGCATTCTTCTAATGTGAGAAAAACGGTGTCTGAACTTCCATTTCATCATCTGTTATACTGATTACGGTATTGGGCAATAAAGATGTAGCTTTGAATTGTAGTCGAGGACAGTTACTACAATCAGATGATTCTGGAGTAGGGGACCCCTCATTTAAATGTTGGCTCAAATTCATTAGAGTTTTCGTCATTAAGGAAATCAGCCTAGTTTTTGGAGATATTGGCAATTTCACTGGCATGATCGTGGTTTTTGAATATTTTCTGTTCAATTCATTGTTTACTTGAGGTCTTTGTTTATCCGTCGTACTCTGTATGATGGATTTTTCAGTGCACTTTCTGGTTTGATCTGACTGGGCTTTTCCTGATGGGCCTTTCTTTTGTCCAGTAATTGTAGGTTTGACGCTGCTGGACTGAGGAGTCGCGAATAAAGAATATGTTTGATTGGCACTAAGGTTCTGTCCTGAATTAGTCTCTAAGTCATTTGTTCCTTCATCAATGACCAACACCACTTCTTTTTTTCTTCCCGTCATTTTGATACCAGCATTTGTTTGTCTTTGATTTTCACTAAGTGTCCTTATGCTTGTCTGGTAAGGTTGGTTCTTAGCAGTTTGATCAGACACTGCTAGGGTGGGAGATTCCCGGATGACTTTGTCATTTGCCTGCAGGCTTGTCTATATTTTTGTTTCAGCATCAGGGCACAGGTGATTCTTGGTCTGCCCATTTTTGCAGAACTGGTGTGGATTTTGTTTGTTGGTATTGAATCGCTCCACCATCGCCGTTACATAACCCTCTAAATATATTAACTTTGTGTGGATCATTGCCTGTATGGTTGTATGATCTTTTAATGTCTCATGTATTGATTTGTATAACTTCGTAAATGGTGCCAGCGCAATGGTGATTGCGGACATAAGCTAAAAAATATCTTTTTTTTTTCTGGGGTGTCTTTGATCATTGGTGTGGCCTGAGTGCCAATTTGTGTTGGAGATGAAGTTTTTAGTTGCCACCCTGCCTGGGAGCTTCGTGGATTCCTTCTGACTGGTAAATCCAAGGACAGTCTTCGATTTATATCGATTTCCTTCTTGTTTGCTTTGAAACATCTTGAATCATTGGTCTGCTAATATTTTTGGTTTGATAGTGTAGAGAGCCATAAAGGGTGCTTTTCCAAAGGGTCAGTATTTCTTTTCCTTGTCGGTAGGTCTTCCCAGACATTAACAAAGCGTTCCTTACTTGGAGGCTTCCCCAATTTTCTTTCCCAGTTTCCCTATTAGTTGGTGAGTAGGGCAATAGATTTTTGGCACTCGGGATTTCAGGGATGAGAGAGTCTTTATAGTCAATTCAAGTCAGTTGGGATGATGGCAATATCGAGCAGTCTGAGAGTTGTATTACCGTTGTAGATTTCCCTTTACTGTCAGCAAGCTTTCTTCATCAGCACTTTTTGCAGTCTGAATTGCTATCAGGGTTGCTTGTGGTAGTTCTTCTTTTATTCCAATGAGCTGGAGGGATGGATCCTCTGTCACATTTCCCTTGGGCATTTCATCACTCATAGGATCTGAAGCTGTGGACTTTCTGCATTGGCCCTCCTTACGTAGTATCGAAGAGGTCTGGACCGCCTCGGGGGAAGGGCTAGTTCAGTTATTTATCTGCATGCAAGTTCTGGCTTCAAGCCTGCAGCTTTTATACAAAGGTTGACACTCAAGCATGACTTCCAGAATTTCTGAGTCAGTCAGTTCTGTTTTGCTACCCACACAAAAAGTTTGACAATATGGTGTGTGGAGTGCTGCTTCTGATTTCTGGCTTTCCTTTGTTTGGGCAAACGTTTCCATTTCGTTTGGTTTTGTTTAGAGATGAGGGTCTCTCTGAAAGACCATTTATTAACTCATTGGTTTTTTCCTTGGGCTATCCTTCCTCTGCTAAGGTTTTGACTGAGTAAGCCAGCGTTTAGCTGATTTCATTGGCGTTTCTTAGAGTTCACATCTTTTGTTGAATTTGCTGAGTTTGGTGTTGCTGTCTTTGATTTTTGTGAAACTTGTGGACTACATGTGGGTTCTGTCCTTGTCTTTGGACTGCATCCGCTCCCAAGTTCCACGAGGGGGCGGTCATCACTTGTAGTCCCAAGCTATTCCCCGTCATCGGAGGCAGAAGGTCGGCATTTGTGTTGTTGTGGACCAGTGCGGTTACCGTTTGAAGGTCCAGTCGGGCTTCCTCCTGGGACTCCAAGTCTCAGTTGAAATGGACCACGTTGTCAGCCTCGATTGACGAGGGTAAATCACCCGCATCTGGTCCGGCTCACTGGGCGTGGGTTTCTTCATGCTACCTTCTACCACCACGCCCTGCCCAGCTTCTCCTTGACTCAACGCCAATGTTTCAGCTGCAGAAGCCATGGTCCCCGACTCATCCGCCCGGGTCCCCCCTCCAGTGGTACTCGGTAAGAGAGTTGGTGGGGGGCATGAACTGCGGACATGTGTTGCTCCGTACTAGGGATTTGTACAGATGGTTCGGAGGTGCCGAGATATGGCAGAGTGCGTTGGAGAGGATTTGGTGATACTGGAGACATACATCCGTTTTGTGGTATGTCACAGTTGTGAATTGATTTTCGTTTGTCATCCAGGCCTGGCCTTTCAGTAGAGTCAAGATAGGGCACCGGAGTGGTTGTTTTTTCTTTATCAGATAGTGCTCCGTCTTGTTTCGTTGACTCACCCACCCTGACAACTTCGACTGGTTGGAGCGTATGCGGGCTATTAGAGGAGTTCAAGTGCGAAAATACATTATCCTGTGGGTCCTTTGGTGTGCATGATTGAGCTAAAGTACAATTTAAGCCTCCTCGTTTTAAGTTTATCAACCGTCGAGGGGCTGTAATAACTGCTGCTGGAGTTATGTGTACATTTGGGCATATTTTCCTACCTGCAGCTGTTGAGTCTATTCGTTGTTTCATGTTGCCTCTTATGCTTGGATCACCAGGGTCCAGTTCAATCGTGCAGGGGCGCTGCAGATTGGCGCTTCTTAGGTGAGGTCAGGAAGGTTTATCAGCTGGTATTTTAGCCGTTCCCCCCCCACCGCCTCTGCCGCCGCTGACATAGACTGCCTCAGACTGCAGTCGTATCCGCAGTCAGCTCCGCGTTCCGCGGAGGGCTGCAGATTATCAAGGGTTCCGCCAAACAATGAAAGGAAAGACTCCAGTGCTGACTGCCTCAGACTGCAGTCGTATCTGCAGTCAGCTCCGATTTATTTATAAGCTTGTGTTACAAATAATAAAATTGGGGTAATGGCATAGACTCATTGCATAATAAACATCCTTTAAGCCCACTCTTTTCCAGTCACATGCCAGTTTGGTAGGCAGCAAAGGGTTACACCTCAGCCTGCGCCGATCATGCAAGCAGCCACCACAAAAACCAACCAGGGCAGCATTGGAGAGACACAATAGCCTGCATTTCTTTTTAAACACTAATCAAAGACGCTTGATTGGGATGATTTCTTTGTTTAAGTAAAATGGATTGCTGGATTAAAAACAAAGATAACATAGCCAATCCAAAATGGCGGGCCCAGGAGCATTAAAAGGGTTTTACTAGAGAGATCAGAGCAGGCGTATTAGAAATGGTCTGTAAGTCTCCACTTTACTTCTGTAATGCTACTACTTGCATGGCTTGGAGGATGTTTGCTGCTGTGATGTATTTTGGGACTTAAATCCTGATTGTGGTCGCCTTTACATGTATGTCTTTATGCCGTAGGTCACCTGAGGAAAGCCAGCCAAGCTAGTGTCTGAAATATGGAGGTCCAGCATCATCCAGGAAGCAGCAAGGTGTGTATCTCATCACTTCTCCGTTTCTGTGTGGTGTTTACAATGATGGAGAGGGGGTGACCTTAGGGAGTCTCTAGCAGTTTCTTTCTAAAACGAAAAGCCACATGAGGCTACCTAACATCTCAATTAAAGAGGACACAAAGAAAATATAAATATGTTGTGCATTACCATTAATGTTTTCACTTTTTCCAATTTGTCAGCATCTTACCTTCAATTTGTTTCTAAGCATAAGTCTTACATAGACCATCTTCAATTTTGTGAACTGCCTTTCACCTCTGAACCGGGAAGTGATATTAGAAGAGGAGAGGACATTACCAGTGGAGAGGACATGCACCGCCTCATTACGAGGCTGTGGGAATGGGTTTAAGGGCACCGGTAATGGTGCCGGTGCCGTTAAACCCACTCCGCCCTATTACGAGGCTCCCTCGCGGGACCCGGAAAGGACGCCTGGTAAAACCAGACATCCTTTCCGGGTCCCGCAACATCTTTTCCGGGTCTCACGAGGGGTCCAGGGAGCTAACAACAGGCCCATTATTAACGGGCCTGTTGTTAGCTCCCTCCCCATGCCCATTGAGCCAAGGTCGGCATGACCCAGTAATCGCCCATTCCATGTTCCCGGTAAAAAATCATAACCGGTGGCAGCCCTTAATAAGTGAACATGTTCTAATTTCACACACATTAAATTTCTCCTCCCTCTATAAATGGCCATCCCCACACTGTTTACTTGGCAATACTCTAATTCCACACTCATACATACACTTGGCAATCCTAGCCTCGCACCACAAAGACACACTCGTTGCCCTGCCCTCATCCCTAATAGGCAGTGATGAATAGCCGCTAATCCTTTGCCCCTTCTCAAATTACTAAAATTGAAGTACCACCAACATTACCACTCATGCCACTATTACCAGTCCTACTTGCAATACTACTACCACTATTAATACAAACACTTATACTGTTAATACTTGTAGTGCTAATATGGGTGTTATAAGTTCTGATACTTCTTGTGCTGTTACTGCTTTTAATGTCTTTTTGTAGCCCAATCCCACTTTCGGTAAATACATTTACAGCCTACGGCAACCTTTGGGTCCCCAGGTCCCCAGGTGATTATGGCATTGCTGGCCTAACAGCTGTAAGGTATGCACATTTTCAGAAAAAAACACTTGCAGCATTTCTGAAAACCTGCACGTTAGCTACATATAATCATACAATCTGTTTCCATCTCTGGCAGGTCATACCGCTATCAATACTGCCACTACTCCATCTAGCACTAGACATATTTTAACTATTGGCCCCAGGGCATTACCTGACAGTGTAATCCCCTCCTACCCCCCAGCTCAGGGCTTATTGATATTAGTAACCCGACCCGTTAGACTGGGATACTAATAGTGACTTTTTTACATTTGCGTGACGCCTTTGACGTAGTCCTTTCCATGGTGGCCACTGAAAAAAGAAAACAAAGAAAATGGCTCCTGTGGAACGGGGTGAAGGTACTACACGTAGTCTCCTCTCCCTTTCCAGCAGCCAGTGAAGAAAGGGAATTAACTCTGCGGAAAATGGCGCTCTCATCTCGGCCGTGTAATGACCTGGCGAGGGCAATGACCTAGCGAGAGCCATTCGGATTGTTTATAAAAATCGGATTGTCCCTCGCCAGGTGTTAATAGCTCATAAAGAGTTACTATTCCAGGTAATACAACTGCCCCACCAGCAGAGGTGTATAATATTTCTTTTTTTTTTAAGTCGTGCAAGTATTACTTATAGGACAAATAATGGTGGGTCCAATTATAACATTATTAGTTAATATAGTTATGTTATGTTATTTTGCATTTGTATAGTGCCTTATGTATCATTGGTATGATCTCAAAGCGCTGGTAGGTTGAACGCTCTCGGGAACTGCAGTTCAAGTCAGTTGAGAGAGAGAGAGAGAGTCATAAAGTGTGTGGGCGCACCAGGTATGTGTGCAGCTGGTGTGGTTGTTGCATGATAGCTGCTTCTTAGAGGTAGGTGTGGTGCTGAGGAGATCAGTTGAATGTTTTCAGTCTGGTGGGTGGACATCCAGACTGAGTTCTGGCTGCGTTAGGCTTGTGGAGACGCCTGAGCTAGCCGGTATGTGCTAGCTAGCTGTGTTTTATTAGGATGATGCATAGTTTGATGAGTCATGTTAATATGAGAACAGCTTTACCGAATGTGTCATAGTACTGCTGTGTTCTAGTTGAATGGTGGTGTATAGGAGACAGTAAGCATAGTAGTGTGATATTGTGGTAATCAGTAAAGTGTATGCGACCAGGCACACTTAATGATGTTGGGAATATTCTAAATTCAACTGTAATACAGTGATGCTATTAGGGCATATTCAATGATGTTGGGAATACCATCTTTATTCAACTCTAATACAGTGACGCAATTAGGGCATATTTCTAAGTTCAACTTTAACACAGTGGCGCTATTGGGGCACACTCGATGTTGGGAATACCGTCTAGATTCAACATTAGTACAGTGATGCTATTAGGGCACATTTTCTAAGTTCAACTTTAAACGGTGACACTATTAGGGCACACTCAGTGATGTTGGGAATACCTTCTAGATTCGATTTTAACACAGTGACGCTTTAGGCACACTTTCTCAATTCAACTTTAACACAGTGACGCTATTGGGCACACTCAATGATGTTGGGAATACCTTCTAGATTCGATTTTAACACAGTGACGCTTTAGGCACACTTTCTCAATTCAACTTTAACACAGTGACGCTATTGGACACACTCAATGATGTTGGGAATACCATCTAGATTCAATATTAGCACAGTGACGCTAATAGGGCACACTTTCTAAGTTCAGATTTAACAGAGTGACGCTATTAGGGCACACTCAATGATGTTGGGAATACCGACTAGATTCAACATTAGCACAGTGATGCTATTAGGGCACGCTTTTTAAGTTCAACTTTAACACAGTGACTCTATTAGGGCACATTTTCTAAGTTCAACTTTAACCCAGTGATGCTAATGGGGCACACTTTGTAGATTCAACAGTAACACAGTGACGCTATTAGGGAGTATTGTCTAGATTCAACATTAACAAAGTGACGCTATTAGGCACGCTTTCTAAGTTCAGCGTTAACACAGTGACGCTATTAGGACACACTCAATGATGTTGGGAATACCTTCTAGATTCGACTTTAACACAGTGACCCCTTAGACACACTTTCTTAATTCAACTGTAACACAGTGACGCTGTTGGGCACTCTCAATGATGTTGGGAATACCGTCTGGATTCAATATTAGCACAGTGACGCTATTAGGGCACGCTTTCTAAGTTCAGGTTTAACATAGTGACTCTATTAGGGCACACTTTTTTTCAAAGTTCAATTTTAACAAAGTGAAGTTATTGGGGCACACTTTCTAAGTTCAACGTTAACACAGTGACAATATTAGGGCACACTCAATGATGTTGGGAATACCTTCTAGATTCGACTTCAACACAGTGACGCTTTAGGTGCACTTTCTTAGTTCAACTTTAACACGGTGATGCTATTGAGCACACTGAATGATGTTGGGAATACCGTCTAGATTCAATATTAGCACAGTGACGCTATTAGGGCACGCTTTCTAAGTTCAGATTTAACACAGTGACGCTATTAGGGCACACTTTCTAAGTTCAACTTTAACACAGTAATGCTATTAAGGCACACTCAATGATGTTGGGAATACCCTCTAAATTCAACATTGACACAGTGACGCTATTAGAGCACACTTTCTAGATTCAACTTTAAAACAGTGACGTTATTAGGGCACATGCTATTTATCACAATTGTGTCTAAATGTGGTACATGCTATCTTTCTCAATTCCATCTGAGTGTGGCACATGCTAACATTGTTACACCCGTCTCAATGTAAGGCTGTCTAATTTCTCTCTGGGAGTGGCACTAGTTAGTAATGCAAGTATGTTAGAGTGTTATGCAGGACAACATTTACAGTCCAGCCTTGAATTAGTTTGGGGCTCGGATCTCTCTAGATGTGCATGGTGTAATTCTTTGGCAGTTTACGTTATGGGAAGGTAAGGTAGAGTGGCAGGGGCTTTCTGGAGTAGAGTAATTGCTCTACACCCCACCCATGCCACACTTACAGTTTTGTTGGTGTCTATCCACTGCTGGCTTCACTGGCTTCCCCTGCTGACACCTGCAGACACGTCTTGGAGCTGCCAATGTAGGAGCCGCCCTTTGCCTTGGGGCCCTTAGCCACAGGGGCTGCCCTGGGAAAGTGGCTTAAGAGTACTGAAAGAGCCAATCTGTGTGAGGGGTTGGGGAGGGAGGCGGGAGGAGGGAGTTTAGGGGAACCAGGAGCATGGAATCATTGGGGGATAAAGGCAGTGGCCGGGGGGGCAAACACGAAAAATTGAGGCATGGGGCCAAGAGGTCCCAGGAGTGCCACGCTCACCTGCAATGTCAAGATGGAATCAGGCATACAGGGAGCGCTGGCGAACTCCAGCAAGGCCTGGCTGCCCATAGCCAATCACGGGGCGGGCAGGGAGGCAGGAGGAGGGAGGGAAGGGGAACCAGGAGCACAGGATCATTGGGGGGACAAAGGCAGGAGCCGGGGGGGCAAACACAAAAAATGGGGGCACGGGGCTGAGGGTCCCAGGAGTGCCACGCTCACCTGCAACGCCAAGATGGTTTCAGGCATGCAGGGAGCGCTGGTGAACTACAGCAAGGCCTGGCTGCCCACAGCCAATCACGGGACGGGCGGGCAGGGAAGTGGGTGGTGGGAGGGAAGGGGAACCAGGAGCACGGAATCATTGGGGGATAAAGGCAGGGGTTGGGGGGGCAAACATGAACAATTTTGGCATGGGGCCGAGGGTCCCAGGAATGCTGCGCTCACCTGCAATGTCAAGATGGAATCAAGCATGCAGGGAGCGCTGACGAACTCCAGCAAGGCCTGGCTGCCCATAGCCAATCACGAGATGGGGCGGGCGGGGAGGCGGGAGGAGGGAGGGAAGGTGAACCAGGAGCATGGGATCATTGGGGGACAAAGGCAGGGGCCGGGGGGGCAAACACAAAAAATGGAGGCACGGGGCTGATGGTCCCAGGAGTGCCATGCTCACCTGTAACGCCAAGATGGAATCAGGCGTGCAGGGAGGGCTGGCGAACTCCAGCAAGGCCTGGCTGCCCATAGCCAATCATGGGACAGGGCGGGCAGGGAGGAGGGAGGGAAGGGGAACCAGGAGCACAGAACCGATGATGTGTTCATATAATCCTTAATAGTGCAAAGATGATGGTATCAATTGGGGGATCTAAATAACCTTGCCTTATAATAAACAGTGAAAATCTAAATAATATCTCTGGGGTTGTAGATATGTCGGGTGGGGATGAGTTTGTTACTGTAGACGTAACAAAAGGGGGGGATGTTGGGAAGGAGCCTAGTGCTTTTCTTCATTTCCAAGTTTCCCAAGCGCTTTAGAATTAGGCAAGACTTCTGTTAACTGTTTTCTAAGCACTACAAGAGTCCAGGGGGAGGAGAGTCACTAAATCAAGATAAGTTAGGATTTAAATATGAGGTGCAAATAACTATTTAGATGGATATATTTGTATGTTAAATTGTAGTTAGCTTTGTTCAAATCACACAGTGAATGCAGCCTGTGCTATAAATAGACTACAGGCAGACCAGCAGAGCACACAAAGTGGCTGAGCAGCTGCTTCTGGCAATCAAAAACCCATGCAGACTAAAAAGGATTCAATGCACGACATACAGAGTACTATGGGAAAACATGTTTTTTTTTTAGAATTACTGGACCATATAAAATGTAAGAATATTGAGTAGAGTGTTGAGAGTATGGCGGAAAGGTGTGTTTATGTGTGAATGTTTATAACACAGAAGTTGATGCTAAACAAGAGCTAAAATTTACTCATGTAGAGGCAGCAGTATGTTAAGTAGCTTATAACCTGGCCATGCAACACTGGAGACTGCAGCATCCCTTTTAAGGAACAACAACAGTTTTGGATGAGCTCTGCCGGTATCCAGTGACCAAGTTTAAGAGTATATAAAGGTGCCTGCTTGCCATTAGTCTGCAAGAACCAGTCACGGAACACAGAATGCAGGTAGGAATGGCAGAGTTCTCTGCCATTCCCCCAATCCTCATTTTCTATAAAGATTAAAGTTTGTTATCCTTGCAAGATAGACTCTTGACCTTAATTTCCTAGAGGGATGAACTTTAATTTGGTGTGAGCATAATTAGGGGTACCCCAATATATTTAAGGGAAGCCCCTGTAAATTGGGGTTCACTTTCAAGAACTACTGGAAATCAACAAACCACTGGCAATGACAATGGATGAGGTTGACCTTTACAGAAAAACAGAACTACTTCACAAATGGATCACCAGAACAATAAACGAGATCTCCAAGAAAAAACCTTTCACCCCATTACGCAAAAGAGCAACAGCAAAATGGTTTACATTGCTACTCAGTGCCATGAAAAGAAAAAAATAGGAAGTTTGAACTAGAATGGAGAAAAAAAAAGAATGACCAGGTGAAGAAATTACAATCCCAGCCAAAAATACACTTGTACAAAAAAGAAATCCATAAGGCTAAAAACGACAAGCGAATCACCAAAGCCGCCAACACCCATAAAGAACTGTTTAAAAACATAAACGAAATGAGAAACCTCACTGGCTGCAACAACACACCGGTACCTTCACTGAAACTATGCAACGAACTTGCAGACCACTTCAGAAACAAAATCAGCACCATCGAACAGATCATACATAGCAGACCAAGCAACTACAACATGCAACCTACCCAGCCATCCTAGGATCTCCAGAACAAACGCTGAAGCTTCCCCCCAAATATCAGCAGAGGCATTCGTCAAGCAGGTAAGCAATAACAACAAAGCAGGCGCCCCCATGGATCCATGCCCCCCAGACGTACACAAATCAATCCTCACACAAGGAACACCACAGAAACCTTTTCAACCAAATACTTTCAACAGGGAAAGCATGTAAGCATATATCAAGCCGCTCCTCAAGGACACAGCAGGAAACATGGAGGACCCCTCTACTCAGAACATACGTCTATAGAATAACACAAGAATTCATAGAAGAACACCTACTGCTGGACCAAGCACAAGTAGGCTTTAGACCGATGAGAGGAATGGAAACGGCACTCCTTTAAATCTGGGACGATCTAAATGCTAATGCAGACTCAGACAAAAGCACAGTTCTGATACTTCTGGATCTCTCTGCAGCATTTGACGCATTCAACCATGACATCCTCATCAGAAGATTGGAAGAAATAGGAATTGCCGACCTAGTCCTACTATGGATTAAATCCTTCCTAACAAACAGAACAGAAGCCTTATGGATCACACTGTTCAAATCCACTACAAGGGAATCCACCTGTGGTCTACCACAAGGATCCTCCCTATCTCGACTGCTTTTCAACATATACCTAAAGCCACTAATTAAGATCATTGAAAAACATGGCCTCACATGCTACAACTAGGCTGATGACACACAAATCGTCCACAAAATACAAGATACACAGGAAGAAAGCACAACGCTGAAAGGCTGCCTACAATAACTCTACGGCTGGATGAACACTAACAGCCTCAAACTGAACACGGACAAAACAGAAATAATGATTGTATCCAATAATGTGGAAATCAATCACTATATCCCATTACCGACAGAAGTGGGAACAGCACCAACTCCTTCAACCATAGTAAAGAACCTGTAAGTCTTGATGGACAACAAACTCAAACTCCAAGTAAACACCATAATCAAGACATGTTTCTTCCTCCTACACGCAGTAAAAAGGATCCTAACATTCCTCTCTTTCACCCATAACACACTCACCATCACCGCAGTGATCATGTCCAGAGTAGACTACGCCAACAGCCTAACCTAGGAATGCCAGAACAACTGTTGCAAAATGCTGAAGGAAGACTCCTGCTCAAACTACCGCGGAGAGAACACATTACCCCAGCACTGAAACTGCTACACTGGCTACGAATAAAACAGTGAATAAAGTTCAAAACAATGTGCCTAACACAAAGAGCAATCCCTGGCAAAGGAGCAGAGTTCCAAAAGGAGAAAATAACCATCTACAATCCGACAAGACTTCTCAGATCCAGCAACGACTTTCACTCAAAACAAACCATAAAATACAAGAAAATTTGGAGGATCATCTTTCTCTCACCTGGCTGCAATATGTAATTATTGTTTGCTTGTCAGGCACTTATACAGGAAGCAAATACTGTTTCAAAGTGCCCATAGGGCAACAGGGAGGGGACAATGGGATGAGAAACAATTGAAGGGAGGGGGAATGGGATATGTGCTGCGGTTCTAATAGCAGAGCAACAGGTGAAGTTCAATGTAAGGTAAGTGCGTGCCGCCAAGGTGGAGGGTGAGCCATGGTAAGTGCTGAGGATAGACAGAAGCTGGGGGCGATTCGGTGTGGGAGGTCAGGGCCCTGAGGATGCATAAGGGCCCTGAACACCAAACAAGCAATGGTGAGATTAGCAGAGGAGAGAGGGAGCGAATGAGGTGGTAAAGAGGACATTCTTGAGGAGCTTCCGGACTTTAAGAAAGTCCTGCTCAAGAAGAAGAGTGAGAGGGAGGCTGTTCCAAAGAAGGGAGCCATCTGAGGAAAGCAATCAACCTCCCGTCCTCTGTTTAGCTAAGCGCTTTACACACAAAGAGTTGGTGCCAGAGCCTCGCAGAGGTCGAGAGGGGGAATATTTAGTAAGAGAGAGTTACAGATAGTGTGGTCCCCGGCCCCAGACAGTCTTGTGGATGATACATAGGGATTTGAAATAAATCTGTGAAGCAACCAGGAGCCATTGAAGACTTTTTTGCGCATAGGAGATGATCTCCCTGGGCTTGAGGCCAAAATGCTGCAGCCAGACTCCGGCTCCAACTACCACAGAGAGAACACATTACCCCAGTGCTGAAACTGTTACACTGGCTACCAATAAACAGTGAATAAAGTTCAAAACAATGTTCCTAACACACTGTTACACTAGATAGACAGAATACCACCAGGTGCGATATAAGAGAAGAATGACTTACCGGTACTGCAAGGTCCGGGTTTAGTTGTAATGTGATGCTTAGTGTGGATAATCTTCTTGATGATTGGAAACCTTCTCAATGATCAACTCCACTAGCTGAGCAGGGTCGAAGCTAGTGTAGTGAATCACTTGAAAGGGTGAGGTGATCCCTATTAGAGGGATACATGTGGTGCAGTGGATGTGTGCCAATTGGGTCGTCTTCCTAAAGAAGAGGAACAGACTTAGTATATTCCCTAGCCAAATAACCCAATATCTTTGAGCAGTCAATATAGAAGACTCCTACCTTATCATGAAACAGCTAGGTCCTTGAAGAGAAGGAATCCAGGGACAACGAGCAAGGAAGGAGGGTTAGTAAGGGACTAAACCCGAACAACACGAGGGACGCACTAGTGTCGGTCTGGTGCACTGAATATCTGCAAAGCGTCCTGGAGTTCTGTGCACATAAAGAAGTCCATAAGAATATCCAAAGTAGCAACACCAAAATCCTTAAGTGTATGGAGGAAGGAGTATCGCAACAACATGTGTACTCACAGAACTTTAAAGCTGTAAGTATGTACGTTAAAGGATGCTGGGCCAAACAATGGTAAAGTCCAAATTAATGCAAGGCTTAAAGCAGCTTTATCCGTAAGTAGCAAACTCCTTTTAGCGTCTGAAATTACTTCAAAGCAAGTTCTTAAGGGAAAGAAGACAGCGTGGGAGACCAAACACTGAGGTGTCTTTAATGTCAGTTCTCAACCCTCTGCAACTTAGCTGATAATGGCGGAGCAGATAGCAATCGCGGACCCAGCTGGTTTTGGAATGCTAGAAACCGGGCGTTCCTGTGAAGCTTCAGCTGAATTAATTCATGGAGGAAAACAGCTGGGGGACAGGCAGCTGTGAAACGCTGAAACTCGCGTGTTAGTGCAAAGCTACAGTTAAAGGTAGAAGAGGTGAAGGCAGCTGCCGAAGCAGGCGGCTGTGAACACGCTGGACCGCCTGCTTCGTACTGCGTCTGGGGAAGAGTTCAAACAGGAATTTCCGAATCGGAACACGCTGCAGAACAGAGCAGGATCTTAGCTTGAAAGGAAAGCTGAAGGAAGCTGGGAAAATGCTACGTTTTCAGGTACCGCTAGAATGACAGAATAGGTGCCCTACGAAGTAACGTGGTGTCATGATTTACAAATGTTACAAATAATCTAAGACAGCAGTGCCACAGAATACAAAGTACACGGTTGCACAAGGGCTAGTGTCAGAAGACAAAGTTAGACATTTACTGTAGGCAATATATTGTCATTGATGACTAACACTTGTGGGTTTAGCAAAGAGCAAGCGCATAGCTTGATCCGTGGCTTTAGCAAAGGTGATTAACAAGACATGATAGATTCCTCTTCCTAACCACAGAATAGCAGCCTCTTGTCTTCAATGGTTTAATGGTCCTGACACCATCATAGTAATAAGCTATGGATGTTCGTTGGCAAATAGCACGCATTCACATACAATGCGAGCTTGGCTTCCAAAGGACAAAATCAGACACTAACTGTAGACTCACAAACACGTACCCGTTAGGGTCAACTAAAGGCGAACAGTTTCCCCTGTTCCAACAGAAGAAAGACAACTACAAGTGACAGCTTCCTGTTGTAGATGAGCTTGTAGCAGAGTCAAGAGATGCTTATGCAATGATAAGCAGCTTTTGCACAGAAAGCGTGATAAGCGTTTAAAGTGTCCAAAGTAATTGTCGTGCCTATAGCCCTTCAGAAAATGTATCCAATATAAAGGAACTTGAAATAGGCCAGAAAAGAACACCACGCTTTGCATGGTCATCAAGAGGAAGCCCATGCATTGTAATGGAAATAATCAAGAAGCAAAGACAGTGCCCGCCACTTGAGTTTTCACATAGGTAAATCATGTGTGCAATGCAAAGCTAAGCTCAAAGGCATGTCCAGACTGTAGACGTTCTGTCCAGGCCAAGGAAATGACTCACATAGTACATGTAGACTAAGTCACGCGTGTTAATATAAAAAGCACAACAGACTAAGGATAGGGAGAACTTGGGGCAGCGAGCAGAGAGAAAATTAGATTGTGGGGGCTGGGAAGAGCCTTCGATAACAGTTCAGAGCAGCAGGTCCTTGTGGTCACTTTGCATGCAGAACAGCAAGACCTGGAAATCGTGAGTTTGAGTTTGTTGTTCGAACTTTTTTGCATATGTTAGACTAACGGCGTGTTTTATTATGTCACTCCACTCCTGATCATACCATAGCATAGCCTAGACTAAATAACATGAACCCCATTATTGCTCAAGCAAGTGTTTTAAAAATTATGAATTGTACTTAATCTTTGTTAGACGCCAATTATGTTTTTAGCTTATGCAATAATGCTTTCCATATACATGATAGTATGCTACGTTATTATTGCTGTCATTATAGCAGGCATAATGATGATCAAAGCTGGTGGAGAACAGAAGTGATAATAAATATATTGACTTGCTACCTTCAAGTGTCAGCTTCATATTTTTGAGAAATGCTTCATAATAAGGTCTCTGAGTCAAAACAAACAACACAATATTTTCTGGCTGTATTTTTGTCAATTATGACAAGGGGTGCAGAACTCAGGGAACTGTCAAAAGCGCTAGTCCGAACCCCCGAGGCGCCGCTCATCATAACTCAAGACTTGTGATTCTGTGCCCACTCCACACAGCCCTACCTAGGGGCCGAGGGGGGCGGGCAGGGAATCACGCCCTAAGGAGCAATCAAGACAGATGGCACCCCACTAAGATGCAACATCTTAAAGATGACCAGAGCATTACTAATATTTAAATAACCTCATGTCCCAGTCACTGGAGAAGGACAGGGCGGAATCATTTTTTCTAAAAAGCTTTTTTTTAAATAAAAATTTAGAGGTTAGAGTGCGTACAGGAGATGGCGCACAATGAAATCAATATTCCCACCCATTGCAGAATAGCTGTATATGATTGGCTGAGAGCTGCACAGTGTCATGCAGTAAACATGAATTTTACAGTAGCAGTGGCACAACTTGGTGGACTACCAGCAGAATCACTCTTTACTTACTTAAAGACCCCAGTTAACAGGACAAATAATTTATATGCAACTCTCCTAGTGAGAGGAGACTTAGACACCATTCAGTATCGCCCATATAAGTATCCTGAATTGGCACTTACACATACAAATCATGTCAACTGGTTTGGAGGTAATCTAGTTTACCCACAAACAGGTGCAAGGCATGGCCCATTAGCTACAACCAATCTGTCACTAGAAATCTTAGCTTGGTTTCATCCAAACCGTGGAGGTCTGTTTTTGCAGGCGGACTACCAGTTGTTAGATACCCACTTTGACACAGTGCGAAACATCGTGCTGCAATATGCAGCTCAGCAGGGTATAGCACCTGCGCAGCAACCTCAAGGACAGATAGATGCAGGTGGAGTACAACTACAGACATTTAGAATAATATTGGGATCCTGTCCATCCAAGAATGAAGACATTGCCAAGTGGTATTCAGAAAGATTTTGACAATTGCAAGCTGCTTATCCATAAGTAACTCCCCAGCAGGGCCCTAGCTATATTTCTTCCATCTGGCTGCACACCGCCTCTAGCGAGCTGTGACAGCTGGATTTCAATCTATAGCTGGCTTTATTTACAGCTGGTAGGCACGCTGTCCATCACATCGCTAGCACAGATACTAGCTGGCATCATGGGAACGCAAGGTGCAGCCGCAGGCATGAATCTAGGCCTGTCTATATCGTCTAACAATTATCAAATGGTTGAGAGCATAATCCTACCCTTATTAAAAGGAGAGCCTGCAAGGTTAGAAGTCCATAGAAAATTGTCCCAATTAAACGAGCAAGAAAAAAGGGAGCAATTTGGAGACATAGTGACATCCACCTATCACTCATTGGGCAGGGATCACTTGGGCAGAAGACCAGCAGACACACATAAAAAGGGTAACAAGGATCTTAAGCCAGATAAGGACACACACGAGGGAGATCCTCAAAAGGATGGGGCTTGTTCCATGGTAAAAGGGGCAATAAACCACAGAGGTGGCAATTGTCACCCATAGAGGAAGAAAGATATCCAGAGCATGGGCATAAAAATGAGAAATCTGCAGGAGATAGGCAGAGCCCGCAGTAGCAAGGTAATCACAGGGGTAGACCGTCCTGGGGTAAGACCGGGGCCCAGTCCCATTTTAGACCCACTGACTATGATATTAGAGACAGGTAACACATGAAAAGTCCCCAGAAGTATGGCACTGATGAGATGCCTCCCTCCCAGCATGTACGAACACCAGATTGTTCTAAGGCTGAGGGGAAGGAAGTGAAGGTCGAAAAGTAACACACGGCAGCACTACAGGTTTCACAGAATGCAGAGTCCACGCACTCATCGTATCGTCCTCAAGACTAAGCGACACACGGATTGGATTGAGGTCCTATTAGACTCTGGGTCTGACATTTCCAATTTGAATGCAGCCACAAGGAACTATTGGAGCACACAAGGGCACACAGGAATGCACAGATAACTACTTCCACTGGGCAGACATTGGCACATAATGAAGTGTATTTTGTAACAATTCAGCTAGAAGGTGAACACCCCAAAAAGATCGAAGCACTATTTTGGCCACAGCTACACATTCAATATAAAAGGCTGTTTGCATTTAAAGACTGGCCACCTTTGTATGTAAGGCAAGCACCAGGGGTGAAGAAGTGGTAATGCCTGCCTTTCCAAAAGAGGTCAGTGCGGAACGAATGCAAAAATATGCAAGAAAATGGTCAGCGCTGGCAGCAGTGCAGCTGTTTAAAAATCATGTAGGGTACGATAAAGAATGTCCAGCACATGAGATTCCAGTGCTGAAACCACCCCCGCCACAAAGGCAGTATCCAGTTAAACCACAGGCAGTTGCCCACATGAAAACCATAGTAGACCAGCTAATGGACCAGGGAGTAATCATAAAGCAAGCTAGCACACATAACAGTCCGGTGCTCCCAGTTTTAAAACCTGATGGTATCTACCGTTTTATTGTAGACTTTAGAATTTTGAATGCACATTGTAAGACAGAGGCCGTCCAGAACCAACATCGTTCTAGATTGCTAGCCAACTTACACAGATGCAAATATAAAACAAACCTTGATCTAGGCAGTGGGTATTTCACACAACCTTTAAGTGTAGAAAGCCAGAAATAAACTGCATTCACTTTTAAGGGAACTCATTTCCAGGTCACTAGAATAATGCAGGGGTATAAAAATTCACCTAGCACATTCTCAAGCAGAATACCAAGATTACTTGCAGACATTCCTAATTTTTGGCAGTATGTAGATATTTACATCACCCATGAGAATCTCAGTGAACACTTGCAAGAAGTAGACAGAGTCATTCACAGGTTGGCTGTAAAAGGATACCTGATTAATTTAAAAAAGCAAGAATAGCTTAGGTTACCTTTCTGGGATTCACTCTTTCAGATGAGGGCAGGGGGTTGTCAGCAAATTTTCTTGAGAAGTGTGCCAATATATACCGCACACTATGCTTAGGCAGTTACAGGCCTTTCTAGGGCTGTTACATTTTGGCAGATCGTATGTTTCTAATTTTGCTGGGCTAGTGAAACCATTGTATGCTTTAATAAAACCAAATTTCAACCCTTGTATTCTGCACCAGGTATATTCATTAATGACTCACTCTGGTCCTTTGCAGGACATGAACACAGATAAAGACTTAGAGATAAACCTCGTGGTGGGAGACCATGCTTTCACATACACAGTGTGCAATCTAGGGGAGACTAAACCAATTGCAAATAAGTCACATGTATATTCCACACCTGAGTTAAAATGTACACCTGAGGAGAAAAATCTGGCTTCAATTCTGATGATTATTCAGAAAGAGAGCCCTCTGGAAGCAAATCGAACCATACACATAAACATACCTTTAGCTTAAATAGAATCTGCCACAAAAGCCAGCGTCCCAAACGCAAAAGCATTACACACTAGATGGATTCAATGGTCAGCATCTCAGCATGCTCCAGATGTAAAGTACCATTATAAGGCAGAATTGCAAAGACTGAGTGGATTGAGTTGGACAATGGACACAGAGCCAGACATCTCATGGCCTGACATACCATTGTTTGATTTTTTCCCAGGTGATTTACTCAGATGGGTCAGCTAGCCCAGCAGTGGGGACACAGTCTAAGTATGCTGCCGCACGCGCAGCAGTCGTAGGATGCTTCACACATGAAGAAGAATTTATACATACTGATATTGCAACCAAGCACCTGGGAGACATGTCTGCCCAGACTGCTGAATTGCATGGGCTACTTCTTGCATTGTGCCAAGCAGATTCAGGGAAGCCCATTCTAGCAGTCTCAGATTGAGATTACATTGTCAGAGTTTATAAAACTGACTTGCATTGGTGAATGCAAAATTATTTCAAAGACATTAGGCATAAAACTATTGCTTCCAGGCAGCTCTGGAAGCAGGTTTGGGATCTTAAACAGACTTGCCCTTTACTATGGTTAATCACACAAGAGCACATACCAAGGGGCACATTCATAGCACTGGGAATGCATTGGCAGATAAATAGGCCAAAGAGCACACAGTGAGAAAAACAATAGCAGCCATAACTCGCTCATCGACTGCAATGGATGAGGAAATAAAGAGGCTTGTTTAGGTATTGTCCCTAGGCCAAAAGGTTTCCCCAATAATTCTATGTATGACATTGAAGATAATGGAGCAATAGTCACAATCCTTATGAAAAAAAGGGGATCCTATTCAAAGATGAATACCAAATAGAGCAGATAGGGAAAAACTGATTGCAGCCACACACGCTGGACTTGCATCTACCCATTTTGGGGTGAGTGCAACTGTACAGCTGCACCTTGATCGCTTCTGGTGGCCAGGGCTTCGACAGCAGGTGAAAATATATATTGCAAACTGTGACACATGTTTACAGACAACTGTGGACCACAGCAAAAAACCTAAGGAGGAAGGCAGCCTCGCCATTTGAGATCCAATATATGGACCATATAGGCATACTACCAGCAGTAAACAAATACAAGTACATTCTAGTAATAGTGGATTCTTGCACCAGCTTTACCTGGATGATTCCTCAAAAGAAAGCAGACTGTAAATCAGTCATACAGGCACTTAGGACTGTAGTAGCCATGACAGCAACTTAAACGTTCCATGGTGACAATGGTCCCGCTTTTTTGGGGTGGGCCCTGAAGAAGGCAACAGAAGCATGGGGAACAGAGATGCACTTCTCGCACTCATTCTCGCTGAAATCGAACAGAATTGTGAAGAGGGCAAACCAGTCTGTAAAAATGGCCTTGACTAAAAGCATTCTGTCATTAGGGGGGAACTGGCTATACCATGTACCATTAGTGATCAGGAGTGTGAATAATTTACCACACCAGTCTCTATGCAATGGTAAGACCCCATTTGAACTCTTGTTAGGGAGAAAGATGTATATGTCTGACATGCATGCTCTTCCGAGCCCCATACCCAGGAACGAGCAACTGCTGGCGACAACGCTGCTGAGGGAATCCCTCCAGGTGGAAGCTGCTGAAGCCAGTCCTGAGAACACTCTCAAAGCAGGAGATTGGGTCCTGGAAAAGATCCATGACAAGACTCCATTTGGCTCATTTTACAGACAAGCAGTGCAAGTAATCAGAGTGAAAGGTTCCAGAACTGCCATCCTACCCGCAATACCACCTAAGAGAGGTACTAGGCAAGTCTCTGTGGACCACCTAAAACCTGTGCCAGATGATTTCTGCAATGTTTCAACGGAAACTCCCTCTTCCAAGTGAGGAGCCCACGGAAGATGAAGAAATGGAGATCCGGCAAATGATGATGATAGGTGTGCAAGATGGGGAAGAATATGCCAATCTTGATTACACGTCCACAATTCAGGAAAGTACTGCAAGTCTGCCAAGTTGGAAACAGAAAGCCTTCCCAGTTGCTAAAGTGATGAAAGAATTCATTCTTTTGGACAGACTTATTACTGGCAGGTTATTTCCTCCTCGTGTGGTTCAGCCTCATTTTATTCTTCTTCTCACTGACTTCTGGGCATTTTCTGATTAAGGTTTCGACTCCACCTGTAAGCAAAGAAGTTGTTCTAAAGCCTTTAAGTCCTTCACACATGTTAGAGAAAAGAGAGCTCCCAGAGCTTGAAACCTCCGTCTCAATAAAGATATTTCCTCTAACTATGGGTCACGTGTGGATGCCATCATTCAAGACCTATAATGGCCCAGCAACACAGCTACAAGTCCACACCTTTTCTGCGATTGATGAATCCGACTGTTTTCACCCAGTAATCCTGTGTTTAGAACATACAGGGAACTGGTAAGAACCAGGCTTCAGACATTTGCACAAAATGCATTATTTGAGGTGTGATGATGTGGAGGAGCTCCATGAAATGGATATGTTTATGTTTATTAATTTATATTGCGCTCCAGACCCAAAGTATGAGGGCGCAGGAGCAGCAAGGTTATTCTCAGCTTGGTAAATGGGGCCCCATGTGCGTTATGTGTGATATTACAAATGCTTTATATGCCTATATAGTACCATTAGTGATATTATTGATGTTAGTAATCTGATCAGTAAAATCAAAAGTAGTTGGTTAAATCGGAGGATGCAGGTTCAATTAAGATCTGTGTATCTATAGGGTCAGGCTCTTGTGACAAAACGAAGTAGCAGGTAAGTCCACATATGGTCTACCATGCTCCAGGCCCCATCAACACATTTGAGGAAGGCATCCTCCACCTCCTCTCTAGCTCGAAGGTCTCATACAAGACTATTCTGCTTGGCAACCTTAATCTGGGACAACCTAGCTGACACCAGTGCACTGTCCCTCACCAATTCTCTGCATACGCTAGGCTTTATACAATGCATCACTGACACTAACCATGCCAAATGCTGAACTCTTGATTGGCTAGTAGATCTGAACTGCAATATCAATATCACTTCTAATTAGCCAATGCTCGTGGACCAAGCACAATATCTTTCTTTTTATGCTACCAACATGCTCACACCCCCCCCCCCACCATCGCCTGCAACTTCACCTCTGCCCCGGGCATATTGCAGAAGCACTAAAAACATAACCAAAGTCTGTATCTTGTCCCTCCTGGACAAGTTACTACTGTGGCCACAAGAACTAAGTAACGGCCCCTCTGCCTCAGCTGACCTTTATAACAACACTCAACCAGGTGGCCCCCTCACCTTGCACAAAGCTAAATCTGCTGCCCATAATAACGCTTGGTTTACACCAGATCTGAATGCCCTTCGTATACTCAAACGTCAGGCTAAATCTAAGTGGAAACACACCACGTCAGAGCCTAACAAAGCTGCCTTTTTTGCAGGTAGCTAAAGTTTATAAATGAGCTCTCCTCCATAAAAAAAGTGACCGACAATATGAGCATTGAGAAAGCTAAATCCAGTACCGGAGAGCTCTTCGCCATCGTGCGCGAACTGGAATTGCCCCAACTTCCGCCAGCCAACTGCACCCAGGAAAACGTCTGGTGCAACAACATACAAAATACCCTTCTTCATAAAGTTGACACTCCAAAGAAAGATTAGTAAAAAAAAATCTTTGACAACAACCAACGTTATGACCCTTCCCACTAATGTCAAACCTCCCCAACTAAACCTGCCCCCATTCAATTTCAAACCGATCTCAGAGCAAGAGGCTGCCCTGATCATCAAAAGTCTTAAACCTTCTCATTTGTTAAGGACTGCGCAGACCCACAAACACCATTCATAGCTACCTTAATCAATGCCTCATTCACCTCTAGCTTAATACCCTCCAGTCAGAGGGATGCCTGGGTCCTTGCCCTCCTAAAAAAAATAATTGGACCGGAGGTTACCTACAAACAACCACCCCATCACCACAGACACGTTCCTCCTGATAATCTTGGACAGGGCAGCATACATCCAGACTCAACACCATCCAGAATCCAACAACCTCCTGGATCTGCGTCACTCAGGCTTCCGCCCAGGGCACGACACTGTATCTGCATTACCTGACCTAAAGAATCTATTGGGCATGATCAAAGATGCTGGCAACTCAGCTCTTTTACTCTTCCTTGACTTGTCTGCCGCCTTTGACTTGGTGGATCATCAAACACTATTCCAACACCTGGCCTCGACCACTCAACTTCTCCCCGGAAGTGATTGCATGGAGTTCTTCCTTCCAGGACGGACTACGAGAGATTTTTTAACCTGCACGGCTGCTGGCTCCGATGCAGGCACCTCTGGAGTCCCACAAGGCTCCTACGGGTATACTACACTGTACAAATTATTCACCAAGCCCCTTTTTGACCTGCTTTATGACAAAGGCATTTCTTATACCAACTATGCAGACAATACACAGATCCTCCTCCTGCTCACATGAAACTACACAGCATATTTGTCCAACCTTAACTGAGTCGTCCACATCATCCAGTCCTGGATGGCTACCCATCATCTCGGGCTTAGTGACGAAAAGATGCAAATATTGTTGGTGGGAACACAGAACTCACTTGCCAAACTTGACCAATCTTAAAAATCCTTCACTATAGAGGGTATCACCATCCAAGCCTCTAGCAATGTCAAGAACCTAGGCGTCTACCTCAACGGCACTCTCTCCTTGTCCAGGCAAGTCAACACCATTGCCTCATCTACCGCACATACCTCCACGCTAATTAATGCCTGCAGACCCTTCCTATCCACGGAAAGTTGTGTCACCATTGGTAGAGCTCTGATAGGTTCCAGGCTCGATGATTGCAACGCCCGATTCACTGGAACTTCTTCACGTAACATTAACAATTTGCAAATCATACAAAACAAGGCTCGCAGAGCTTCCCTCAACATCCCTAAAAGGACCACATCGCAGCAGCAAGAACGAGAGTACAATGGCTACCAATCCGTGAGCGTGTCATTTTTAAATCCCTTGCGATCACTCAAAAATGCCTCACTAATGCACGTCCCCAAGGTACCACTCCCAAATATTCTCTAAATCCCACTCCTCAAGACCAACCCATCTCTAAAGACTCGCACCTACTCTGTGTCCCTGGCTTCAAACGCCAAAGATCCAGCGAGCTGAGGTTCCCCATCATTGCCTCTAAGAAGAGGGACTCACTCCACCCCCCCCCCCCCCCGGACTAAGAGCCGAACAATCTTACTGACTATCTCGGAAACAACTCAAGACATTACTTTCACTGCAAATTGCCACTGGCATTAACGACATAAGACTATTATAATGTGACTGGCTTTGGACTTACTATTCACTATGTAACTAGCGCCTTGGAACCCCAGGGCTAGGTGCGCTTTATAAATACAAAAATAAATAAGTCAGGATACAAAAGGGAGGTATCCACTGGCATCCACACCACAGCATCTTAAGCTGTAAACACAGGTAGAGCATTCACGCAGGTAGCGGGGTGAAATCCAGTCAGGTCTGCATCACAAAGAAGCTCACCATCAAGGAAGATCGAATGTAACATATCTTTAGTGCTGTCTACAATAGAGTTCTTATAGTACTGGCAACAGGAGCAGTAGTACTGTTACAGACAGCGTTACTAGTAAATGTTACCCATGTGCCGTCTGCGTAACATCTATCACGCAATCATGAAAGCAAGAGGCGAATACGGAGTGGCAAGTGAGAGGGGAGTGTGTGCGTCAGGGAGGGGGTGCAAATGACCTTTGGAAAGAAGGGGGCTGGAGAGGAGGGGAAGTGAGAAGGGGGAGGAAGGAGAAGCAGGGCATTCCGGAGTGTCCCCCTGTAATCGAAAGGGGGGAGCTGGAGGTAGGGGTTGAATGATGAGGGTTCCTGGATTTTAAACCGGGGAGGAAGGGGAGTTGGATGGGAGGACAGGGATGCAGAGGGAGCAATTTGGAACTCCCCTTATGCGAAGAACAGAGTGCAGGAGGAGTTTCGAAATGGATTCATTATGGACTCGCTACATACAATCCGACTAGCATTAATGAGACTAGTTAGGGGTGCAGGTTCTCGAAGCATGTGTGTTATTGGATGCAAAAGGTATATTTACACTATATGGTTGTGGATACTGATCTCCAAGTGTGTGTGAAGTCTGTGGGATGAAGCAACAGGATCACCATATTTTGCAACCTATGCTGGACAGGATTACTAAGCATATGCATATCTTCTCGTGAAGTAAGGGAAAATGCAACATTTTCCTTTGCACATTTGCCGCTATAGCGGATTTACAAGTGAGAAAACAAAACGGTTGACTGAATGTAAAGGGTGTCCAGAGGAGACATATTGATATTGAGGTGCAACATATGTAAATGGACAGTTTCGGGTATTATAGGCCACCTTTTAAACAAAAACGATACACGCACATGCACTGTGCTACATGACAGACGAGCACTGAACACATAACTTCATTTTTCCTGCATGTTCTGGCATCTCCAAAAATTGCAGTTCCAAAACAGCTGACTGAGGATTTAAGTGCCTTCCTTCCTATGTATCTCATTTTATTTATGGTCTTTAAATATAGCAGAGACCTAGCTCAAAAGGGCCCAAGAGAGTTATGTTATGTCACTGGGAATTATACCGTGGATAGCTCTGGTGGATCTGAAAGAGAGGGTGGGGGTGTTAGGTTAGTGGGGAGAGAGGGAAAAAGCAAGACAGCTTTGCTGTGGTCTTGTACCTAGCAAGAAATCATACAATATAGGGGGTAGGGTAGATACATAATATATTTGGATATACGTTATACATATATGCATGGTGCATCCATCAAACTCAGTACTATTTTAAAGATAGGCACCATCCCTGATTTCACAGGTGTTGCTAGTGGTAGGTATCTTGAGTCCAGGGGGCTGACCAGGAACAGGTAAGTCTTCAGATCTTTCTTGAATTAAAGGACAGAGTGAAATGATTGGTCCAATTGGAACATGTGATCGTTTCATAGTTTAGGAGCAGGGTGGGGGATATTTACAATGAAATCGTGGATACTATTTACTGCATAATGTGTTTAAAATCCACCTACTTACATGTTTTGGCGTTTCGTTTATCTACTTATTTCACGTAAAATTCTCATATTTATTTGGTGTTTCACTGACTTTTCATTGTTTGCAGTTGCTATGTTAAGAAAATCAAAAGAAGTATACATCCCCAGTGTTCTGGTTTTCTCTTAAAGAATCAATAGCTTGTAGATTTGGCAGCCACATAGGAATACTTCTTGGACTCCCTTGATTATCTCTGCAAGCCAATGCATTGCAATTGCGAGTTATGGCTCCAAATGGCCCTAAATTAATCTTGCTAAGGTTTAGATTATTCAACTGGACACTAGGATTTAAATAGGAGACCAACAATGCGTTGCACGTAGATCCCTGCAAAGGGAGCATCAACCCAGTGAGTGATCTTACTAATGTGAATGGCAATAGTCAATTTTCTAATTTGCCTTTAACAAGGTCCGTTCTCAGCACATACATGTACATTTTATTACCCTCCTGTTGCAGTGTATTGAAGCCCAATTCGGTACGGGAAGCAGTGTGGCACAGTTTGGGAACAAACAAAGTAACAGGGGAGGCAGGTGGGTCGGTCTGTCCCACCCCTGTTGAGGCAACCGTCATTATTTTCCTTGATGCTATGATCTTTCTCCCCTATCTTGACAGCAATCACACTTTATTACTGCTTGTAAGAAAGCACATAAAAAAATGCTAACAGCAATGCTCAGCTTTCAGTGTCTCTAGACATTAATATTAATCACACGTTACATAGTCCTGGAGGCAAGGAGGTAGTACGCATGTGTTAGTTCTTTGATATTGAGTTGTCTCCATGCATGATAAAGATAGGTTGCCTTGCCGTGGGTCTGGTTCTGCCTGCCTTTCATCTGGTGGTCCGACCTTTGCCCGCTTGCTGCATCTTCAACTTTCTCATTGTGAGACATTGGTGAGGTGGAGCCCTCATCTTCTTCATTGCCACTTCCTGGTTCACTGTGTGCAACGAGCCTGTTTGACCTTTTTCCCTTGATTCTGTCTCTGGCCAGGTTTATGAATAGGGTATCTAATATTAATCTAACATCTAGATTGGTGACTCCATTTCCATCCAGTGCCCATGACCGCAGAAATGAAAAAGACTTCTTCTTGACCTCCCAGATTGCCCTCATCCCCGTCTGTGGACTCAAAGCCCATTGAGCTACCCGGCATTTCTGGATTTCTTGACTGTGTCTTTATCCTCCTGCACAACACGAAATACATATCTAAATGTTCAACCCATAGAGCCCAGAGAGGTCTTTGACTGGCTGGTGCGTGCACATGCTACATCAAATTCTTCCATGGCTAAAATTTGGAGATTAGCATGGAGCAGGGCAGCCCATCTACCTCTGTTGTGGCAGAGTAAGGTTGTTGATCATCCTCTTCACTCATAGTTTAGGACACATGCACACTCCCCTCTCCCATACCTGGACGTAGTGTGTCAGCACCCGGTGGGAGGAGTGGGAATTTATCATCAGCATGGAAAAGATCTTTTCACTGTGTGAGGGGTCAGAAATGTGAGGCGGACAACTTTGTGAAGGATTTTCAACAAACACCATTTTCTTAAATTAGAAGGCTGGAGAAACACCTCACAATCCCTAGCCTGACAAGCATTTCCCTGCCTAAAATAAAATAAAGGAAACATTCGAACAAAGGATATTGGTCCTTCAAACTTATGCATGCAATAAATAAATGAGATAATGCATGGCAGTTCAAAGGCATCAAAATTAGTATAACAATTGAATTCATAATGTAACAACAGTCTTTCCTTCTAACATGGGTGAATTCCCCTTCCCCAGATTTAAGAAGGATTTTCTCCACAGTTCCAAAAGAAAATAAGGAAATCCTAATTTGCAGCAAAGTTCCAACAGAGTTCTTTGCAACTTCAACTCGTCAACAGAACGTTGTTCCAATATTCCATTAATTCAACAAAGACAAATAGAAGGTTCTTTCTCTTCCTTGAACAAGTGTAAGATTTATCCTCTTCAGATAAAGAACATGTTCTCAGTTTGCCAATAGCAACAATAATTGTCTTGTTCAGGATGATTTGCCACAACTGCAGAATTCTAAAGAAATATAACTCCTTGGCATCAGCTTTACACAGTTCTTTCTTCAGCACGCCAAGCAACATACATTGGGCCTCATTACGACCCAGGCGGTAAGTTACCGCCTGGGCCGTGACTTTACCACCATGGCGTAAACTACGTTTACGCCATGGTGGTTGGCGGACTTACCGCCCCATTCCGAGGTCGGCGGGGCGGTAAGTCCCCAATCCCCATTTACCCTTCCCCATTCCCATTTTTGCCCCATAGGGCATAATGGGAGTGGGGAAGGCGTTAATTACGCCACCGTAAATTACGGTGGCGTAATTAACACCAAGTTCCCTTACCGCCATGGTTTTTAACACCCGCTAGAAGCAGGTGTAAAATCCGCCATGGCGGAAAGGGAACTCGTGATTGGCGGTAAGGGGTCGGCGCAGCTAACGATGGCGCTAACCCCTTACCGCCAGGGTCGTAATGAGGCCCATTGTCTTTATCAGAATCACTTTATACCACTTTGTCAACTTCTACCTGGTTTACTTCCATGCCAGACCTACTACATCAATTCATACCTGGTTTACTCCCATGCCAGGCTTACACCACCAAAGGGTTGCAATCTGGGTATACTCACCTGCCCGAACAGCGTTTCACAATTAGTGCTTTGGTGGTTAAGTTAAACTGACAAGAGGTTCACAACAGCTTCACAATATTCATCATTTTGCAGCTTCAAACCTTTAACAACTCTTCAGGGAAAACAAGATTCACATTGGTGTTTTTAAAACTTCTCCACAAATAATGCTGCTGTCCTTCTGCATAACCTTTTCCAGAAGCGCAACCTTTTTGACACTTTTGTTTCCCCACATTACAAGTAACCAAGAATGGACAAGTGTAGGGTCTTTTCCTGCTGCTCCTGTGGGTTTATACCAGCTTTTGCTATATGCTTTACCAAATATGGGCAACAAGTTTCACAATTTACTGTCCTTTCATTAGCCCACTTTTGACTTTGGTAATCTGTTGGATTTGATTTGCCTTGATTTTAGTCTTGTTTGGCTTGGGCAGTGGTTGTATGTATTAGTTCTTAAAAATATCGCCCCATCTGGTTGCTGCGTATTACACAAACTCACAAGCTAAAAGTTACAGTCTTTTGGTTTTGCCAAATACAGCTTCTGCTGCTTTTTAATAGTTTGGTATTCAAAATCCCTTTCATGATTACTTTCACTCATACGCGAGTGCTGATTACTTGATGAACACCTGGATTGAACATGTGAGCGGGTGCAAAGCGCTCTGGGGTCACTACCTGTCTGTGAACTCACTGGGTAAGATGTGTGCATCCGATCCTCTTGCTGCTCGCAGGACCTCTACTTCAGTGGCTTCTCGTGACCCATCAAACTGTTTCTCCTGGTCTGCCACCACCCGTGCCACCTGCCAACGGAGATTGTTTTGCTCCTGAGGCCCACTGGCACAGGCCAACAGCCACCAGAGAGAGCCTCCTGGGGAGGAGAGCTTCCCTCGCTTTCATTTCCCACTGCACGGCCTCTGAACTTCAGGCTTCTGGAGGCACAGACCCTCTCAGGACCAGCATCTGCTTTCTGCCTAACAGTGGTCCCGGCATCTTCTCCCTCCTCCAGCTTCTGCTGCCTACATGAATCATCAGCTTCCTGTTCTCTCTGTTTCTGCTTCTTTTTCATGGCCTGCACCTGAGGAGGCCTTTTAAGCCTCTAAGTCTCGCTCAGGTGTTGGTCAATTCTATTATTGATCTGACCATTCCTGCAGCATTGTACCTTTTTAGCCCTCTTCTTCGTCTCAGTACTTAAGGAATTATGGGACCTGAAGTCCCTAGTGGAATAGTAATTTTTTTTTAACTTCTTCTATTTTACAATAAGCCATCAGAAGGTTGGTATCTAGGGGGAAGTTGAACAAGAGGGTTTCCCATTCCTCCTGACCTGCTTCTTCACTCATGTGATCCTCCCGCAGAACACCACCCCAACGGTCAGGATCAGAAAGCGTCTGCCTTTCCCATGTCACATGAGAAGCGGGGAATCATTACTGCTTCATCACAACGGGCATCAGGTAGCATGGAGAATAAATTATGTCAAGACTTAACACTGAAGGTAAATGAAGTGACCATACTGTACTATATGGACACTCCCGTCCCCTGCACACCTATAGGTACTGGCAATTATGTCAAATGAATGTTTAGAAATAGAATCTATGGTATATTCTACTTGTATAAACACAGTGTCATGCCCGCGCCGCTGGCGCACGCATTGGCAAACATCATGGACTACTTGGTACTACTTTATCCTCCTAATACTCTTTGAACAACTCCTATTCACGCCTTGGTCTTTTATTTCCATTTGCTCAACTTTGGTTCTTTCTTATTTTATTCAATTAACTACATTTACCATAATGCACCTGGCTACAGTCCTCAATTCCTGGCTATTCGCATTCATAATTACTGGGCCCACAATCCCCAGAAGCCCTAGCGGCCAGTGCTGCTTCCACCTGCTCAGGACCAGAGAGGGAGGAGCAGATTGTCTTCAGGTGTGCTGCTCCAGGTGCTGTCAATTAGCCTGCCTCAGAACAGGGCAGGGCTGTATATAAGCAGCTGCCTACAGGAGCACAGTGTCTTGCATCTTGAGATCTCCCCGCTCCTGTTTGCCTTGACACTCTACTTTGTATGCTGTACCTGTTGCTGCATTATCCTCTTTTGATCCAGTGCCCTTTCCGGGCTCCCTGCCTTGCAGCCGATCACGCTCTGCTGCCTTCTACCTACAGCCCTTGTCCTCTGGGCTTCCTGCCTTGCAGCCTGTCTCACTCCGGCTGCCTACAGTCCTTGTCCTCTGGGCTCCCTGCCCTGCAGCCTGCCTCACTCCGGCTGCCTACAGTCCTTGTCCTCTGGGCTCCCTGCCCTGCAGCCTGCCCCACTCCGGCTGCCTACAGTCCTTGTCCTCTGGGCTCCCTGCCCTGCAGCCTGCCTCACTCCAGCTGCCTACAGCCCTTGTCCTCTGGGCTCCCTACCTTGCAGCTTGCAACCCTCTGCTGTCTCCAAGCCCTTGTCCTCTGGGCTCCCTACCTTGCAGCCTGCACATCATCGCTGCCTACAGCCCTTGTCCTCTGGGCTCCCTGCCTTGCGGCTTGCTACACTCCTCTGCCTTACAGCCTGTTTTACACTTAGCTGCCTACAGCCCTGCTCATCTGGGCTTCCCTACCTCGCGGCCCTATTCTTTTGGGCTCTCTGTCTGTCGCCTACTACTAATCTCTCTCTGTCCTGTTCTTCTGGACTACCTGCCTTGCAGCCTACTACAGTCCTCCGCAGTCCACTACAGTTTGCCTGCACCTAGTGCCACTCTCGACTGCAGACCTGCTTCCTACTTTGCAGCCCTTCTGTTTTCCTGACTGCTGCTCCCTTGTTCCCTTCCTTGAGTCCTCTGTACTCCACCTTAGGTTATCTATTTCAGTCTAACTGCCTTTCCTTCATTTCCTTCTGCTAGATTGCTCATTGACTTCCTTTTCGCTGGATATTTCTGTTCTTGTCTTCTCATGTGTCTTATGTAATCCCTTTGTACAGAGCTTGACTGTTGGTTTCCGGCAGGCAACCTCTGCCCCTTCCCATGTCGCGTTTTCAGTGTTACAGACACCCACTGCTGTTGTTCCCAGCCATGAGCATACAGCGTGGGCCTCTGTTATAGCAATCTGTGCAGAAGGCTGGAGTTTCCTAAGGTTCGTGGAACACTCTTTCCCATTTCAGCATACATCCCAAGAGGGAATCCAGTTTGTTTGTACCTTTGTATATTTTCCCCCTTTTGGCTCACAGCTACAGTTTCCTACTCTTCTTTCTTGTTGAACTTCCTGCTGTGTGTGCTTATCTGCTACCTTACTTCAGCACAGACACCCAAACCCTACCTGGGTACCCTGTGCCACACTTGACAGAGTGCCATTCCTGACACACGGCTAATATAGCTATTGTAATTGTTGTAATCTAATAGAACAATGTGATCATCATTCTAATAACATGACATCTATACTGTGATCTCAATGTCTACTCGATTGCCGGGCACAGCGGAACGGCTGTATGATCAGTCACATTCACTAATCCGACTCAACACTCCTATTCAACAGACACGGTGAGATAATATCACTCACAGTACATTTCCCTTTGAGAATGTGATTACTTGGAGAAATTTGAACTAACTACACTGTCTACATGCTCACGCAACATAAGACATGATGATGTGAAAGAGTAATCATTGGGACTACATTTCCCATGAATCCGCTGAATGAACGGGCACATGTTTGTTGATTGAACACATGGCATATAAAACACTTGTGTTGCCTAGAAATGAGCGTTTACCAGCTACGGCACCGGCAAGACACATAAACGTACAAGGTTGCAATGCGAGATTCAGTGTAAGTATTGACAAGGTATTCTCAATTTGAGGCAAGCACATGACAGGACTGTGGGTTAATTGACATTTTTTACACTCTAGAAGCAGCAAGAAAATAGATTGCTACCGCAATCGATTGCAATCAACACAGCAACACACTGTGAGGGAAGCGAAAGGGATACACAATCTGGTGCCAACCTGTAACCAGACTAGAGGTAAGCTCCAGAAACTAATTCTCACCAATAACATAAGAAATAGACCATAGTACCCTATATGGTTGATTAATTAAATAAATACAATTGAAGGAATTTTGAAATGCAGTCATGGATGAATACACAACGATATTTATATTGATATTTATATTTTAGGATTGGTCTTTAACAATCCAGATAAGCTAGTCAAGATCCATTACACAAAAGTGGCTTAACCCTGGACTGCAGATTCTAATAAGTCAGGTAACATACCAATACCATTGAATTACCGGTGTCAATTAACAGTGGCAGACTATGAACGGTTCACCATTGAGTATTACCTGTATTAATTACAAGGGACATTGTAGTACCCAACCAAAGAAAGAATAACCATCACTTCACACTGGGATAGGATCTGATGCGAACAATTGATGCTATACCATGAAACAATTGATGCTATAAAATGAAATGATTATCAGTCAAAGATAAGTGGTCAAGGTGTCTTCTCCAGATGTCATTCAAAGAAAACAAAAGTGCAAGTATCAGTCTTCAATCAGATTCAGATGTAATCAAAGCCAAAAACAAAACAGCATTTCTCATTGTGGATTGCTGCACATAGCTAGTTCTAAACTCCCATGTCTTTCAAAAGACATCAATGCTAGTTTCTCTCAGTGGCTGCAATACCAGTTCTAGTGTATCAGTCTATCAGTGCCTGTCTAACCATGCCTGTCTCTCCATGCATGCTTAATGCATGACTCCTGCCTCCATCTCTGTCCTTCTCAAAACAAAACAAAACAGCCAATTTTATGTACTCCAAAAATTGCAACTTCAAAAATTGCACATTCAAAAACTGCACATTCAAATGCTGCAACACTGCATATCTCTCATTCAATTGCACTCCATGTCCTGCAAAACAATTGCTTTCTCTGTCATTTCCATGTGTACTAGCAACACATTCCCCTTTCAACATTGAGTATTCACGACGGTGCTGAATCACTCTATGTTGAAAAAACAAATCGATAAATCAATTTCATTCAAATGAACACTGCCTCCCACATGCACAAAACAATTCAGATTCAAACAACATTCATACACTTCAAATAAACAGCCTGCGTGATGTTTCTGCAAAACGTCAACAATCCTTCTCTCAATGCATTCATTTAAACTCAAAAAATTCAAACAATCCAAGGTCTCAAAACATCAAATTTTAGCACAATCCACTTTATCTACATTCTCTTTCATTGCTATCCAAGTTTCAATGTCATTAGACAAAAGAAAATACACTCGGTAACATAGGCAAAATACTGGTGTTATCATTCCTGCCAACAATGTCATTACAAATGTCATTTCTATTCAAATCAAAGATTTTCACATAAGTGCATCCATGCACATAACTGTTTTCATTCAAATGTGTCTCCAATGATACAGTTTCACAATGCAAATCTTCATAGGCAATCCCTCTATGCACTCTCTTCATGTCTATCAGAAATGCACTCTCCATTTCCTGGCAAACCCCTCGTTAAATCTGTTCAATTAGTTGCTCTGCTGTTGCCGCAATCTCTTCATTGCCCTATCAGTGCAACAAATTGCTTTCTGGGTCACACTATTTCTGTACAAATTCTGAGGTAACACTTTCTCCCAATGTCCATATTAATTTCTCTAGGAACTCTGTTCCTGCCCATCACTGCTGTTGAAAAGGATTTCAATGGGTCTGCTACTGGGACATCCTCCCAATTGCTAATTACATGACTGAGACGATATATTACTGCTCGCAAATCACCAATATATGGACTCATGTCTGTTCCTGCTACTTCACTATTCACTTTCAATATGGTTGGAGCCGGTGAAACTACTTCTTCCCAGGCCTCAAGCATATTTATAAGCCAATTTTGTATTGCTTTCAAATCATTAAAAAATGAGCTAATTCTGCAGTTTTAATTACCCTCGGGATTTCTCTCCAAACAAATCTCACGACGCTCAGGTGAGTTTAAAAAAAACAAGTTCCAAGAATTCTCTAAACATGCAGATACAGTCGTCAACTTGCCAAAAATGTGCACACAAATTTCAACCAATAGGAATCCAAAACAAAGGTCAGATTTCCCAAAAAGTGTCAGTCTCTGCGGATTTCCAAACAAACAAAATACCACAAGAGTCTTCTTTTTTTTTTTTAACACTCTTTTTTATTAGTGGTCCAGAAGATACGTAACACAGTTACAGCTTTGCCTTAAAGCTAGACATAAACATGACAGAAAGAAAATCAGTACAGATATCATACATCTCATCAAGGTGGTATGCTTACATAGCTTCATCTTCATTGGAGATCATATCACATAGAAACATTCTGAAGGGTCCCCAAATATCTTTAGGTCTACTAGCCGATGGGAGGGTGAGGACAAATTGTTCTTCAGCCTCATTCACATATGTCAATTCCCAGAGGAACTGTTTTACAGTGGGTGGCGCAGCACTTTTCCATATACATTTTTTGGCAACTGTGCACGAGACATTAAATAATCTTCTGTTTTTTCAGAGCACTTGCCTATATCTCCGAATAAATATTTCTGTGGGGTCAATGCCGGGAGGGTTGTGTAACCTCCTCAAGGAACTCTGCAACCTCCCTCCAGAAGCCAGTCACCACCGGACAGCCCCAGTACATGTGGAATGAACCAGCCTGATCGGCATTGCATTTGGGACATTTGCCTGGACTGTCCGGAACAAACTTTGCTATCTTGGCCGGAGTGTAATGCAATCTGTTTATAATTTTGAATTGTATAAGGCGTAGCCCAGCGTTCAGGGAAACCCTCTTGGTAAGGGAACAGTATCTTTCCCAGGTCTTATCGTCTATGGGGGTTTGGAGGTCACTCTCCCATTTAAAATAATCTTCTGTTTTTTCAGAGAACTTGCCTATATCTCCGAATAAATATTTCTGTGGGGTCAATGCCGGGAGGGTTGTGTAACCTCCTCAAGGAACTCTGCAACCTCCCTCCAGAAGCCAGTCACCACCGGACAGCCCCAGTACATGTGGAATGAACCAGCCTGATCGGCATTGCATTTGGGACATTTGCCTGGACTGTCCGGAACAAACTTTGCTATCTTGGCCGGAGTGTAATGCAATCTGTTTATAATTTTGAATTGTATAAGGCGTAGCCCAGCGTTCAGGGAAACCCTCTTGGTAAGGGAACAGTATCTTTCCCAGGTCTTATCGTCTATGGGGGTTTGGAGGTCACTCTCCCATTTACCTTTGATCAGGTTGGTCAAGGGTGTGTGTGCCTGTATTGCATTGTATAGACTGGACACCCCCAGTTTGTCACCCGCCGTTATCATCTGTATGCAGGGGTGAGTAGGGGGTTCATCGGGGAAGGACTCCCAGAATTTCTGAAAGGTCGATCTCATACGATAGTACTGTAGTGTCCTAAGAGGGCCCCCAGCCAGAGCCCCCATGATCAGCTGAAGGGTCGCAAACTTCCCATCTACAAACATATCTCCCAGTCTCATCTCTCCCATGGGATCCCAGGCCTCTCGTAGGCTGGCGTCGTGTGTTGGTATCATGTTGGGGTAGTTCCAGAGGGAAACCTCGGGGTTTTATGGGGCCAGTACTCCCAGTCTTTTAAATATAGCCTTCCATGCGCCAATTGTACAGCTCACCGGATTGAAGTCGCATGAGTCCCTGTAGTTTGCATCAAAGATTACAGACTGTATGCTTGTGGGGGAAGTGGTGAGCTCCTCTACCTCCACATGTGGGGGACCCTCATCCTTGGAATACCACTATTTCGAAAACTGGGCCTGGGACACATAATAGTAAAGTTGGGTGCTGCTAAGCCGCCTGTGGAGTACGGTTCAGTCAGTTTTTCCCACCCTATTCTTGGAGTCTTCCCATTCCAAAGAAAGGTCGTTGCCATGGATTTGAGGTTATTAAAGAAGAGTCTCCCCGGCCATATAGGGATGTTCACGAATAAGTATAGCAATTTGGGCAGGACTATCATTTTTAGGACTGCTACCCTACCACGCAGAAACATCGGCAAGCGGTCCCATAACAGCAACTTGGTCTTCAAGGCCTGCAGTGTGGCATCGTAGATGTCTATGTACAACGTGTGTTTCCCACGTGAGACAAGTATCACCAGATATCGTATGGACACCCCAGACCACTTCAAACCACACAAGGAGTCGGGACGGCTGGTTGACGGTGTGAGGGGGAAAACCTCCGACTTGTCTCTGTTTATAGAGTATCCCGAGTGTGCGGTGAACTCTTGAATCTCAGACATAATGGGTGCCAAGTTTTTTTCCGGTTCACAAATATATAAAAGCGTGTCGTCCGCATATAGCGAGATAAGCTGGGTAGCCCCCTTAAGGTTGATGCCCCTGTTAGAATGTCACAGTCGGATCGCTATAGCCATTGGCTCTATTGTCAAGGCAAATAGTATGGGCGAGAACGGGCAGCCTTGCCTGGTGCCCCTTCCCAATAAGAACAAATCCGAAATTGACTGGTTGGTCAATACCCGCACCCCAGGTTCGTGTGGAGTACTTTCACATAACTAATGAAGTTGGGGCCAACACCAAATGCCTCCGGCACTGCCAGCAAGTAGGCCCATGACACAGAATCGAAGGCCTTTTCCGTGTCTAATGATACGGCCACAGTGTTTCTGCCCGGGTCTATTTGGGCAATAATACCAAAGAGCCTACGGAGGTTAAGAGCCGTAGATCTAGTGGGGATAAACCCATTCTGGTCGGGGTGTACAAGTGTAGGAGCTGCCGGGAGAAGCCTGCTGGCCAGTACTTTGGCGAATATCTTAGCATCTGTGTTGATCAGAGATAGTGGCCTATGTGACGACATGTCCTGGGGCGGGCAGAGCGGTTTGGGGAGAACAGTTATAAGGGCCTCTCTCATGGACGGGGGCAGTTTTTTGCATTGGATTGATTCCTCCCAAACCCGCAATAACAATGGAACAAGTTCCGCACTAAACTCCTTGTAAAACTCGGCTCCCAGGCCGTCTAGCCCTGGGGCTTTACTGGATGCCAAGTCCTTAATCACTTCAGTGAGCTCGTCAGTAGTAAGAGGTTGGTCCATTGCCAGGTGGGTCTCTTCAGGGAGTTTCGGTATTGTCAGCATCTCCAAATATGCCCTGATTTCCGTGATCGTCTTAGTGTCTCTGTTACTATACAGTTGTTGGTAAAATTTAGCAAACTCAGCATTTATCCCACTCTCATTCAGCACAACCTCACCGCCAAGCGTTTGTATATTAGTAATTCGATTAGGGTGCCTGTCCTGTTTCAGTAATTTAGACAGTGTCCTACCCGCTTTGTTACCTTCCCCATATTTACGGGCTTGGACCGGAGCCGCCATATATTGTACTTCCCTAGCAGCTAGTCTGCCAAATTTCTGGAGGTGTTGTTGTATTCCAGCTAGTATGGCCTTATCATGTGTACGAGCGTACTCGCCCTCAAGTTTCTCCAACTCGTTCTCAGTTTGGGTAAGGTCAGCCCTAACCCCTTTCAGAAGACCCACAGATTTGTATAGAAGCGTCCCCCTAGCCCAGACCTTAAAGGATTCCCATACCGTGGAACATCTGTCAACCGAGCCCACATTGATTTCGAGGAACTCTGCAATTTCGGTGTGTAACCCCTCCACCATCCCAGGGTCACTCAGCAACCCCCCAGGCATCCTCCATCTTCTGGGAGATCTAGGGCAGTTTTGAATTGCAACTTCAAGTGTTAGCAGGGAGTGGTCAGACAGTGTACGAGGAAGTATCTCACACGACTTTGTTACAGCAAGCATAGTTGGGGAAACAAACCAATAATCAATTCTTGACTCGGAATCGTGGACCGTATAGTAGTATGTGTAGGCCTTCCCTTTCGGGTGCATCATTCGCCAGGCGTCATCTAGGGAGAGCTGGGAAAGGACATGTCGTAAGGTTAGAACAGCCCTACTTGGTGCTCTAACAATCGTGCTGGATCTGTCCAGTTTGGGGTCTATAGCGATGTTGAAGTCACCACCCCAGACTATAATGGGAATATCAATGGCAGATAGCAGTTGGTGTATATTAGTATAAAATGTGGGGTCATCTATGTTTGGGCCATATGTATTTACCAGTAGCATCCGCTGACCCACAATCGAGCCCCACACCAGCGCATATCTACCAAGGGGATCTAACTTATGGCCATCGGGACAAAATCCCAGTTTTGGATGTATGAGCATGGCGACACCCCTGGACTGAGATGAGTAATTTGTACAAAACCTGGATTTGCCCCAGCCGGGAAGTATGCACTCATTGCCAGTATCAACCGTATGTGTTTCTTGCAACATAACAATTTGAGCGCCATGTCAGACAACATAATTTCCAACCTTTTTAGTTTTTGACCGATTGTTCAGTCCCCTTACATTCCATGACAGCAGTTTGACCCTTAATGCGTGGTCCAAGTTTTACGTAGAAATGTTCGAGTAGCATCTCCAACCTCTTGGATGTATCCTTCAAATAGCATGAGCTGTGTCAGAATCTCACAGACCACTTTTTTAAACAATAAACTATAACCAGATCCCCTGATAGTCCTCCCAGGGCAAGGTGCCATACTGTGGGGGGACTTACCCAATTCAAACCATGGGATATCGCATTTACAACAACTCAATCCAAACTCCCCATCCCACCCACCACCCTCATCGTCTCCCCCAACTTGAGGATGTCTATCCCTTAACTTGTGGATAATTCCCGGGGTAGTCACGTTGCCTCACATGACCGCCATCCCCGGCTCACATCCATCACCAATTACAGAAGATGGCCATCTTTTGTATCAATTTACCCAGGGCCCTGCAGTAGGGCCCCCACCAGTTGCAACCGGATCTGTAGAGTGTTCAAGTCTTAGTCTGCCGGCCGGGGTCCGTTGTTCGGTGCAGGTCGTTCCCCCATTGGAGGGAGGGGAATAGAGGACTCAATGTAAGACTGGGCTTCAGACGGGTTTTCAAAAAAGTGTGCTCTTCCGGCATGTTGTATTCTCATTTTGGCTGGGAACATCAAGGCGTACGGGATCTGTCGTGCTCTAAGGAGTTTCTTAACCGATTCATAAGAGCGCCTATTTGCCTGGACAGAGGCAGAGAAATCTAGGTATACATGTATACGGTTCCCCTCATATTGCAATGTACCGGCCTCACGTGCCAACCGAAGGATTGTATCCCTGTCTCTGTAATTCAGAAGGCGGACTCCTGGTTTGGGTATCGGTGCTAGAGTACGATGCGCCCTCTCCACCAGGAAATGTTCAGAGAGCGATTCAGGACCGAACAGGGTTTTGAAAAATTCCTCAACATGTTTCTCCATCTGGCCCCTGCCGAAGGATTCCGCCATTCCGACCACGCGGACATTGTTCCTCCTCAACCTGGATTCGAGGTCTTCACACTTGCTCTGTAGTTTGTTCATCGTGTCTCTGATGTAGGATATATCTCGACTGTGGTGGGCAATGGTATCTTCATTTACACTTATCCTACTCTCCGTCTCTGTGACACGCGCACTTTCCTTGTCTATTCTGGCTCTCAAGGAGCCGATAGTGGCAACTATTTCGTCCAGCTTAGTGTTCACTGCAAGGAATCCGTTTTGTACTAGTGTGGTCAATTTATGTCCACCGCCACAGCGTGACTGGCCGTGTTGGTAAACGTGTCCATAGGGCCCTTCTTCCTGCCAGTGGGGGTTTTGGCCCTGTTCGACTTACTTGGTTCCCCCATGTCCACGGCGAGTCGCGTGTGAATATTGAGTATGTCCAAAGAGCTCAGGAGGGTCCATCCTCGGACCGTGGGCTGGGGTCAGCGCCCCGCCAAGTGTCAGGATCCGTAAAGGAGAACCGCAAGGTTCGGCCAGGCCTGCAGGGCGTATCAAGAAGGGCCGTGTAGCCGCAATATGGCGTCAGTGAGGGTCCACCTCAATCCAAATTGAGCCGAGCACGTAGAGCTGCCCGGTATGTTCCAATCGGCTTCACAGAGTGTTTACGGGCCCAAAAGAGGTGGGAAGGGACCAGGAGGGCCACAGCCACAGCTTAGCGGATCTTGATGAAATATTTGCCAGGGGCATCCATCGTAAAAATGTGCTTAATGTGATGAAACACGGCGGGACAGGGACACCGCATCCACCCTCCCACCTCTCGTTGGCCGCTTACTTGTTTGTCCAGCTCCGCCGCCTGCGTGGGCAGAGGCCATGATACTCCGGGATCAAGGGGAGGCGAGTGTCAAGCAGGTCGGCGCAGGGGGCATATTAAAGCTGGGGCTTCCACAGGGTCGACGGGCGCCTCCAACCACCACCTTGTGAAGAGAGCAGGCCCGACAGCAGGCCCGGGCAGCGCTCAGCAACCACGATCTCCGGTTGAATTCCTCTGGTGCCGCGCGTCGGCCCGACACCGATGCTCGCGTCGGCGGATTTGTTGATAGCCAGAACTCAGGAGTCCAGAACCGCAGCGGGCCTGGATTTTCACAAGTCGTGGATACGTTCACCGGCAACCGCTACAGCAGGTTTCAGCCCTCTAGACGGCCTATGAACGGATCTTCAAGCGCAGGATCTTGAGGTGATGGAGGAGCGATGGGTTTAGGCGGCCATCTACGTGCGCAACAGCGCCCCCCTACCACAAGCGTCTTCAAGAAAAAAACTGTTTCTCTAGCTCGGCTAAATAAATGTACATTTATTCCCAAAAATTGCCAGTCATGAAATACTGCTATGGATCAATTCAAAATTCCCATTCCGGATTCAAAGTCAGTCAGACAATTGCGTCCCCCTTCCTACGGTGAACAACATTGTGGACAAACCATGCTCTAATTCATAATATCCCTAAGACAGACTAAACATAAAACAAAAATATCTATTCCCACGACGAACTAACAGAAAACAAAAGACAGCTGCACACAATGTTCAAACTTCGCCTGTTGCAAAATCGATAAGTGGAACCCTCTGTTCCATGTTATCAGTCAGCATTAGTGAAGTCCCTGTTCGGGCGCCATTTTGTGAGACCGTAAAACAAATCCTACTCATGGCCTACCCCGTGTGGGCGACCATGTATCAGTCTTAGACAACCCTAGCCAATTTCCTAGGGGAGTGTGGATCACTATACCCCCCTGCTTTCATATCTCAGGGCCTATGTGCACTGTGTTACTCCTAGATTACTTACTCCTATGCTATGCAACATACTCCTATCTTACTCATATGGACACAATAACATAAGACACAAAGAAAACACATGAATCGATTCAATTATAACAATAGAATACATTTATTCATATATAACAACGCATGATGCAGACACTACAAAAACTATGCAAATCTCGAATTTACACCTTTATACTTCAGGTGCAAATCTACCATGCAGTGTGATAACTATAAGCCTTACAGGCTTCTAATGCAAGCCTGTGATTAACTGGATCTATCAGTGTCTAATGCAATATACATATGGCAAGTGCCAGCATTCAGCATTCCTCTCCATTCCACAACATAGTTCTCTCTCTCTCTCTCTCTCTCTACGACAATCCCTGTCTGATTTCCCCTTCTCCCAAACCCAAAGCTCTTTGTGTGAGTCTGTTCTAATTCCACCATGCACCCATGTCTTTTCAGCAATACTCCCCTCTTCCAATCTAGCCAAGTCTGGTCACTTGAACTGCCTCAAGCCTCTGCCAAGCTCATCGATCTCTCCTCTCATCAGAATGCTTCCCCAAGCTTCCGAACTCCCAAAGTCTCTCCTATGCCACCGCCAAACATCCCTCTTCCATCATTAGAGAGCAGCTCCCTCGATCTCAGAACTGCATCTCCAACAACATCCCGTAGAGCAGACCAGCAGAGCAGCAACTACTCCAAAGCCTCATCTCCAACCACTAGAGAACTCCCCTTCTCCATTCTCTGCATTATACTGTCCAATGACGTATACAAATCCCTACGGTTACATTCGTTCTCTAAACTAAGAATGTGTCTCTCTGTCTGTCACCATTTCTAAATATGTGCAATGCCTGAAAGTCTGTGTTTGCATGTACTTTCACTCCGTGTTCTGGTCGTGTTCTTTGTCAATGTGACATTTCGGCCTATCTATATCTACTAGTATGGCCTTCTTCTGTCTGCCTGCAATCCTACCATCTTCATATTTCTCCATTTATTGTCATGAAATCCCTCTCTCCTTGTATGCAAAGCTCTGCCTGCTGCTCATGGCGCTGCCTCCCACCTTTTCTGTCTCTGTGAAGCTCAGAGCCATGCTGATAAGGCCTCCTTCACCTTCCACTCGGACAAGGGTCATGTTATCTGTCTCTGCGAAGCAAATATTTATGAATACTTGTACACTGTTAACTCATAACAACTTCGCACTCCGCAGCGCTCTGTTCTCCTTCCAGAAATGGCTTTATAATGCCAGCTACATGCTTTCTAGCGTTTACTCTTTCTCTCGCAAACCCAAGCTACACATAATGCAAACTCATTGCATAGACTAAGTGCAATGAATAAGTGTCTCTAGGTGCATACATAATACATAACAGTCTCTACATGTGTAACGTGTCTCTAAATGACAGTGTGTCATTCTATAAGCAAATGCAAATGCATACAAAGTGGCAGTCTATTTATGTGGATAGTCTAATGTTACTATTCAGTACTAATCAGAATGTATGATGGATAACTAAACATGATGCAATGATTCCTAAATGGGTAATGGTTCTGTAATGATTCTGTAATGATAACAAATCAGGCCTCTCCATTCTATCAGGTTCTACAAAGTGGTGAATTACATCGAGGAATGTGCAAAAGATAGTAGTTCATATGCCAAGTGCAAAGAGATGCACACAGATGCAAAAATCAATCAGTGGGCAAATACATGGTGCCTACCCCATGTTTCAGGACGGCAGCAGCACACAGGTGCGAAAGTCCAGCAGTAGGCAAATACATGGTACCTACCCCATGTTGCAGTGCGGCAGCAGCACACAAATGCGAAAAGCAATCAGTGGGCAAATACATGGTGCCTACCCCATGTTGCAGGGCGCAGCAGCACACAAATGTGAAAGTCAATCAGTGGGAAAATACATGGTGCCTACCCCGGCAGCAGCACACAGATGCCAAAATCCAGCAGTAGGCAAATATATGGTACCTACCCCATGTTGCAGGGAGGCAGCACCATACAAATGGGACCGTCAATCAATGGCCAAATAAATGGTGGCTACCCCATGTTGCAGGGCGGCAGCAGCACACAAATGTGAAAGTCAATTAATGGACAAATATATGGTGCCTACCCCATGTTGTAGGGCGGCAGCAGCACACAGTTGCGAAAGTTCAAATGTAGGTAAATACATGGTACCTACCCCATGTTACAGGGAGGCAGCAGCACTGAGATGCGAAAGTCCAGCAGTAGGCAAATACATGGTGCGTGCCCCATGTTGCAGGGCGGCAGCAGCACACAGATGTGAAAGTCCAGCAGTAGTCAAATTCATGGTACCTACCCCATGTTGCAGGGCGGCAGCAGCATGCATATGTCGAAATTAATTAGGGGGCATTAACTGTCTTGGAAGCATGGGAAGAGATGAAGAGGAGAGGTCAACAATGGTAAGAAAGGGGGTGGGGGTACATACAGCATCACGGGCGGCCATAGTGGGCTGGGAATCAAACTTGAAGTGGACAGGGAGCAGACAGGGGCCTTAGTCGTGGGCCTTCACAACCATTTCTCAAGTGCTGCAGAAGGCAACAGAGCAACTGACAGCTGCCAAAGAATCACACAAGAGGTTTGCTGACCACCAGCGAAAGGTGGACCCACCTATCAAGTGGGAGACGCAGTATGGCTGCCCACCAGGCATGTCCCCTTGAAAGGGCCCCAAGCATTCCACCCCAAGTACCTGGGCCCATACACCATCGAGACCATAGTAAACCCTGTTGCAATGAGGTTATCTCTACCCACCAACATGCAAATACATCCAGTATGTCACGTCTCCTTACTTAAATCAGTCTAACCCGGTACCTGGGTTAAAGCACCTCCAGTACCAGTGACTATAGAAAGTGAACCAGAATGCAAGGTCAAGGAAGGACATTCTAGACTCCAAAGTGGTCCGGAAAACTGTATGCTACCTAGCTGATTGGAGAGGGTACGGGCCACAAGACAGAACATGGGAACCCATTAGAAACGTCCATGCACCCCGATTGGTTAGAAGGTTCCATCAGAATCATCCAACGGAACCGGGACCCGACAGACCACTTTAAGAGGGGCCTTAGGGGGGAGCCATGGCCACCAACTCCACCTTGCATACACACATTCCCTCATACAATGGTCAGAGGTTGCCTGGCCATTGTAAACCCAAAAGCTATGGACGCACAATCAGTTGGGGTCATGCATGGCGCAAGTGGAGTCAATCCCATAGTGCTTTAGTAAGTGGGAGGCTGGGAACTTCCTTGTTACCCCAAGATGGCAGTCAGATTAGCCAGAAGACTTAGATGGGTATTGTGGTCCAACTGCTGGGAGTGGCTGGCTATATAAGCCATGCCCAGCAGAGAGTATGTGCTTTGCGTTATTCTGCCTCGGTAGGCAGCGTGACGCTTACCGGCGCTCCACCTGTAAAGAAGAAAAGCATAATTAGTAACTTCCATCACAAGAATGGACCTGACCCCCCAACGCTTACCTTAGAAGTCCCAGAGGTCTCCTGGATCTGCCGCATCAGCGCTGCCACATTGCTCAGCTTCCTCGGTCCTCCTCTGCTTGTGGCTTCAACTCTCAGCTGTTTCCCTGCACCGTGCTCCCGATTCCGGATCACCCAGTAGGCTCCTCGTTCACTGCATGCAGCTCCAGTCCTCCGTCGACTCCTGCAAGGGAAAATTAACTGGCTGAGCCCTCAAACTTGTGCGCTCAATGCCTGTGATCACTCATTCAAAAATTAATTCTATTCCTTGATTGGTTTTCTAGAAGTGCTTTAATTTGGTAAATTACTATTTGAAAGTTACTTAATTTATATTAATTGTATTCTTGTGCAATCTTAATCAGCCATTGCATACAAATGCAGTAATGAACAGCCAACAATGACCTCTTGGCGCACGTGCTTCTTGTTTCGCCAAACTAAGGTTTCCTCTAGGCTAGTTACACAATATCTGGCTATTACCAAGATAAATTATAACATTTGGTTGCAATATCGTATGTTTGGTTACAGTTTTGTTATGACATACAGTGATTCATTACATTCAATGCTTAGAAATTTAGATTACAGTACAATCCGTAAGCATTAGTCTGTAAGGACGAGAGAGGGAAAGAAAAAGGTCCAGCATGAGACAAATGCATGTTCTCATTAATGCGTGTGGTTTGGGTTAGGTCATTCCTATTGCACACCACTATGCCGGGTTGCATTAGTTGTTTCACGGTGTAGCGGGCTGCCGTGTGCTTCATATGTGTGGTTCACTCCATGGATAGTGAGAAAGGGACGGGTGTGCCAGCTATTGGCTTGTGTGTCAACAATTTGCGAGGGCCACCAACTGTCGAGTGTGCTGGTAGACGGTGTAGTACAAGGTGATAATTATCACTAGATGCCTATAGGCGGTGGTTGGGGGGGTTGTTGTCTGAACTATAAATGTTGTGATTGTTGTGATTGCTAGATCAGGTGACTATCTAACAGGTGTGGAGTGAGGGTAGATAAGGTTCAATCTTTACCTTTATGCAACATGTTTCATAATGTAAACGTTCAGGTACTAAAGTTTTGCGCTATTCCTCTCGTATCCCGTGTGGGATCGGAATGAGTGTCATTCCTGTAAGCAATGCGAGAGGCCAGTATGAATGATCACATTATCGACATGTGGGTCAGTGTGTACATTAGTGCCCAAGTGTGTCTATAATTACCTATGTATACTTGCGAGAAACGTTCGTAGTTGCGCTTGGGGAGTCCTCTGAGCGGCTATTAGGAATGTCCTATTTCGTCAACAGGTGGATATTAGTATGCCGCAGGGAGTTGGGTGGGTCTTTGTTTCATGGTTTTTATGGAAATAAAAGTGTCAGCGGTCATAATCACCGCTGAAGGGCATTCATTGCTCTAACCAATGCCTTGTCATTGGACCTGGATTGGGATTACACAGCAAGTATTCTGTGACACTTGGGAGGGGAAAAGTCTTACCTTGATCAGTGCTGTAAGCAGGGGCGTTGCTAGGGGGGGGCTAAGGGGGCTATAGCCCCTGATCTTTTGGTTGTAGCCCCGGATAGAATCTCAGGAGCTACAGCCAAAAGACTAGCTAGCCCCCAGTCCCAACAGTTCTGACATCAGCTTAGCCCCGGGTCTTTTCCAGACCTAGCAACTCCCCTGGCTGTAAGTACAGCGTGTAACTTCTCCAAGAAGGCAGTGGCATTCCGCTCAGTCATTCTGCCACCACCATCTTGGAAAAGTCTATTTATGCTGACTGTGTGTCATTTGTGATGTCATTGTGGCATTTGGACCTGGATGTAGAATTCTAATGTGAAAGCCTGTTTAAAAAAAATAATGTATTTATCCGTATTCTAAATCGTAGTATTTACTTAATGCTGCTGTCACCCCTGTTGGGTTAAGTCATTGCATGAGATGTATATCTTGTGTAATCACAGGGGAAAGTGAGGGGTCCATTGTAGAGCTGTATAGGGTAAGTGGATGCCTGTAATCCATTTGTTGCATCGAGTGAACGACATCCGTGATTGTGAATTAACTGATAGAGGCACGTTGGAGATGTACCGGCAGAGTTCATATTAAAAAACTTGCGGTTACGTCTCAAATGTCCATAGTGGTCAGCTGGATTAACTGCTGGGGGTGTGTGGGTGTGAAAGGCATGGTGCACCGGGAACTGAGTAGCAACCAGTGATCCAAATGTGCCCCAGGTGTGTAACCTCGTGGTAATGGTGAGGTTGGGCGGGTGACTGTGCCATGGTCCACACAAGTCAGCCCTCTGGCCGCTGCGGAGTGGTCCAAACATTGTGTTTTGTGCATGTGATCAGACCACCCTGGAGTTACTATGTTGGTACATTTCTTTACATGTCATATTAGCAAAATTGTTGCAGATGTATGTCATATATTTACATCATAGTAGGTTTGTTTAAAGGAAAATATACGTCATCATCTTGATTTAAACCAGCAATGGTGCTTCGAAACTTGCTAATATTTTAGCTTTTTCTTGTCTTAAATGAGTTCTCTATTGCGTAGTCTGGCATCCTGTCTGATGTGTTTTATCCCCACAAACGTTATCCCACCCTTGTAGTCCCTTTAGTGCTTATTGGCCCATTGTTCCTGGATTTATCACTTTTTTCACTTGAGTTGGTTTTGTTCATGTTGAGATATTCTCGGATTCTAAGGCGCAGTATTCACAATGTGGATCTGACATACAATTTGTCACACAAGCATATCATGATATATATTACAAATTTTGATTTACAGTTGATGAGATCTTCTTTAATCAATTTCTGTTTATCTTGGGTCTAAAATGTTTGCCTTTTTCCGTTCCTCACACCTGTTTGGACTTGTGGGTTGGGTTCTTTCATGAAGCTCAGGCTGAGCCTAGTTTTCAGTGTGGGCGATTGGGTAAATACAAAGTCAGGTCGATTGGATATGTAATTCATCAGATCATCATCTATTTGCAACATATGTCATTGTTTTAAAAAAATATTTTCGTATCACGTTATTGTTTCTCCCTAACCTGGTGTTCATTCTTGTTTTATTGTCCGTTTCCATCTTATTTAATTTTGGGGTCAATAAGGTCGGCCTGTTTAGTCTGTTTAAATTTCTTCAGGCTTCTTTTATGCACTGTGTCCAATGCCCCCTCTGTGTGAATCTTTCCTGTAGATAAGAGCCATGCTGTCCTTGTGGATTTCAATGTGTAGATCAAGGAAGGTAATGTGATCGTAGCTTGTTTCTAGCAATAATTCAATACCATGCGTATTCTGGTTCAGGTAGTGATTGAATTCTACTAGTTCATCATCTGTGCCTTTCCAAACAAAAAAAAAATAAGGTCTATGTACCTGAACCATTTGTAGATCTTATCCATGTAGTCTAGATGGATGTATACGTGTTCTGCCTCAAATGGACCCATGAAGAGGTTAGCCAGGAAGGGTGCGTAACTCGCTGCCATGGCTACTCCCTTTGTCTGTGGCAAATGAAGCTGATGTGTCCTTGAAATAGTAGTCAATTGTACTGAGCTCTGTCTGTCTGTGTTCTATAGAAGTATAACGCACTTTCATGTCCATGGTACATAATAGGAATTCTGTGTGCCATACCGTTTTGCTGATTATGTCTAGGACATGCATAGTGTCCCTTATGTAGGATGGTATAAGTATACTTCAGGTCGCAATATTGTGTCTATAAATATAGACATATTTTTTGTGAGCCAGCCTTTGCCCCCACTGAGCATGAGGCAAACTTCTGGAGAGTCATTAAACCATTTATGTACTTTGGATAGAAAGTGTATATGGTATGCACCAGACTTTTCCTCAGTAGCTGAAGCACACTGTAGGCAGTGCATCATCTGCCAGCAGAACAATGTGGGAAAACAAAATTAAAAAAAAACAACAACCCCAGAGGCACAGCCTACTTCATTCATCTCCAGAAATGTAACGACTGCATGTATGTACTGATTGTGTTTGACAGCTTCTAGGTTTGGGTTGAAATATACCCATGCAGTATACCGGGACAATGGCCAGGCTTCTGATTAAGAACTGTGTGCCCTGCAGTGAAGAGCCTGTGAGTATAAACAGTGACAGAAGCACTCATTTCAGGGGCCAGATCATCAGGGAACTCTGAATAAATGGGCCAAGTTAGGTACTGAAAATGGCCTCAAATGACCAGACACTTTACCACCAGTAAATTGTAGAATTCAACGTACAGTGAACCAAACAAACTGGATGAGGCCTGCATGAAGTATTAGCGGTTTGCCAACCATGTATTCCTGCATCACTCACATTAAAAACTACCGCTATTAAAATATATGTGACCGATGACATGATGTTGAACTATTGAAAAAACGTATTGCCTGTATTAAGTCTTTCTATGACCAAAGTGAGAAAAAACGTACACAAGGATCCAGAAGATATGTGTCACTCGCTGGAGCTCGGGACTGGTACACCAAAGGAAAACATTGTTTGCTCCACATAAGAAAGGACCATTCAAGGTACTAGTCGCTACAAATGCAGCAGTCAAGTAGAGAGAACTGCCTACGTGGATACGGGTTACCCACTGTAAGTGGGGCAATTCTCTAAAGAATGGGAAACTGACTGGTAACAGCTAGTATCCTACTTTTTTTCTCTCTCCATATTCTAATCAGCGACTTAAAATTATATGAAGGAAAAACAAACCTGTCAAGAGTTATAAATGTAAGCAATTCCATCACCATGGCTGAAGTGAGAAGCTGTCTGGGGTAGAGAAAGCTCTACATTATGGCATGTCAGGAAGGAAACTGTGTGTTTCTTAGAGGGATTGAGGAGTGGCTCTTTTATTAGGATGTATTCCATCTGCATCAAACTGGAATGAAGGGCAGGCTCCCTCCCTCTTTATTTGCCCTCCCAAGCTGGATCTCAGATGAAGGGTATGCAAAAGCTATTTCTGCCACTATTGCCAAGCCTCAAACGTTCCCAAACATTACCCCCAAAGTTCCTGTTCTCGTTCCTAATCGAAGGATACCTACAGAACGGGATGAACCTATGTGGTCTATGCCATCACACTACTGACCTTGCATGGTATTGTGCCAAATCATTTTTATTTTTCAGAAAACAAAAGGTACTCAGAGTGTGATTCAATGATACGCAAACAGTAAAGTTCAGGTAACCTGTCATGGAGTCAATGCATTCGGTAGCACCTGGAGGGGATGCAAGAATTAAAGTTCCCCATCCGAAAGCAGTTGGCATGGTGCTGCCCCATGTTTTTCGTGACACTGAGCACAACATTGATAATCGGAATGGTCCCTATTGTTTTTGTGGAAACATGTATCAGTGGAGAACAACGTAACTATTCAAAGAGTACACTCTTATAGACCGCTTTCTATAGCACATACAGATATTCAGCAAATCATGTTTCCTGTTCCATTGTTCATATTCCATCTCCCATGTTATGAATGGAACCAAGTTTCAACACCTCACTGTTGTGGCAGGTCAGGAGTTGTGGTGTGAGCCAGCAGCCAGGCTACCTACGTCAGAACACAAGGTATCTATCTTAAATGTGACTCTAAGTGCTATCATGTTTGTGTTACCTTTATCAGTCCTCCATGTGACTTTCCTGTTTCTGAACTGTTACAAATGTGAAGCCATTAGTCTAGCAGAAAATATCAGGTGTGGATGGGAGCAAATGTTGCTCTTATTGCCTGGCACTGGTTTAGGGCAAATGGAAAAGGCATGTAAATGGCCATGTAAATGGCCATGTAAATGGTATGTAATCAGCCATGTAAATGGGGCATAGATGTCAAACATTGAAAATATTCTCTGTTCTCTAAACATCTTCTTGCTAATTTGATATTGAACCGCTGGCAACACTTTCAATGAGCAGCAGCTGAGAAGCCATGAAGATGTGCAACATCATGTCTGGCCCAGAGAGCTCAAGGAATAATCTGAGATTCATTTCAAACTGTAGCAAAGGTTGGCATTCTGGAAATACAGTCTATGGAGCTGTCAGAGATCACAATGTTCCTTTCAAGCTCATGTCTGTCGAAGGGATGTGTGCCCCTATGAGCCCGATGCTGCCCCATCCGTGGCCAAGATATGTGTGGAACTAAATTATACACCGAGACTTGTGTCAAATTAAGATGACTGAATAGCCCACGAGATTTGTGCTCAGTTCTCCAGAGATAATGCCAAATGTATGCTCAGGCCTCTGAAAATATTGGTTGCTGTGGTCTCTTGAACTACCCCAGCTACAGTCAGAAAGCTTAAGCCAAGTTAGATAGATAGTAGTAGGAAGCAGAATGTATTGGGAGGAGTTAGGCCAAGGATTCTCAAAAGAGGGACCAGATCTATTCAGTACCAATGATAGTTGTGTTCCGGTTAGTGATGCTGGAGACATACGCATTACATTGCAGCCATACTTTAGGACCCATACCCTTTATTGGCAAGATGAAAGGAAAAAGCTGGTAAGCATTGCCTATGAAATCCTATTTCATTTGTCAACTCTCTTGCTCCATCGTTTCCAGAAATATCATTCCTCAGGTGCTACACATTTTCGATTTAGGTAAACAGATACATCTAATGGAAAACCCTTTTAATGCTGAAAAAAGGGCCTTTGGCACATCATACAGTATACCATTGTGTACACTTCGGCACATTTACTTTGCAGAGCCATGGCTGGTATTTGGAAACAACCTTTTCATTCCTTAATGGTGGACATGACTCTATCTGCAACATTGACTATCAAAGGTTTTACAACAGGTATAGTTCTAGAAAATACTCAATAAAAATGGTAAACAGTGCAGAACTGTAACAATGGAGTATTGTGTATGGGAAACTTACTTTTGGAAAATGAGGGTCTGCCCAGGTGGGAGGGAGGAAGCAGGTAGCCCCACGGTTACTGATGAGTCTGAACATTTCTTAGAAGGTTCTCATTACATAATCAGATGCAGCAGGTGCAGAGGAAGGAGAAGCAGGACAAACGAGGAAGGTAACCATAGACTGAATGGAACTCACTCTCGAAGTGGGAGATAATATTGGCCCAGGATTACTTAATAATCCAAGGCTGCATGATTTCGTATCGATAAGGATTCCATTTGATAGCTTGAACTTTTCTATAACAGAGTGTGTTTTGTGGCAAAGGACAGAGATGAAGTTACTGCTGGAAGTTTAGAGGTGGGCATGTTGCATGTTTTTGTATCTCAATACAATGTAATAACACAGTCTCTGTTCTTTGATGCACTTTGAAATGTTATTGTGTGGACTCTGGTTTTTCCACAAAACCCATTCTCCTAGCCTCCTTTTTACCGGAAACTGGTGCTAAAAACCTTGTTGTATTTTTCTATTTGTATTTACTTAATGTGTATGTAGGGATGCTGCCAGCATGGGGCATCAACACACTGCAAATGGTGAAAGGATACATAAACCAAGTTTTCAATAACACTTGAGATGGAAATATTATGTCATCATAAGTGTAATTATTATTGTACTTATAGTGTCTCGAACAGCAACGTCTAGGTATTTGTACAGTTAGAACCTTGTGGTTGTTTAACAGTATCCACCCTAACATGTTACCCAACACATTATCAGTATAGAAGAGACATGCAATGATGTTAATCTGCTCCTTTCCCTCAATAGGATACAAGTGGCCTAATAGAAAGCTCCATTTCTACTTCCGCCCACATGCATTTTGAAGTCCACCATTGCGCCATCCTGTTACCTTATCTTTTCAATCTCACTATGGATTGGCTAACCTCATCAGAGAATAGTCCGTCTATCCATCAGTAAGGGTGTGCCATTCACTTTCATATAAGAAGGAGCAGTGTGACATGGAATTGGCCTAAATATTCTCTCAAAAAATCTATTAAGTTTCCCAGATCTTGTCTTATAGAAATAAAACCCACCTTCACATTTGACATGAAGACCTCAAGCACCAACAAATAACCCAATATGCCTCACAACAATTCTAATAACGAAAGAAAACAAATCTCCTTATCTCCCCTCAAGTTTAGAAGGCGTGTCTAAATCATAGACGTCTCTCACAACAGCACAACATTGGCAAAAACGCACCAGCATGACAATAAAGAAAAGATTGGGTGCATGGGTGTAGAAAATGCAAAGCCAACGGCAAAAGGCTGAAACAGAGCACTCAGATTATATTCATGGAGGCAAGATGTTTTTGTGAACTATGTGCATGCCACCTGGGACTCAACACGGGACGTGAAATTAATGTTTTTCTTTGATGGCTACACTTGATAAATCAATAATTATGAAAGTGAGGTTGGAGAATCTAACTAAGATAGTGTGAGGAGGAAAACATTCCTCTGAATTAGTAACTGTGCCCAATTAACAACCTATTTCGATGTATATGAATATTTAAATAGTATATGAAATTAGAAGTCTGGAATAACGGTTTATCTGATATGATTTCCAGTGGATGTAAATATGAATACACATGAAGAATTGTATACATATTAGCAATTCCGAGGTGTGATGAAAATAGGTTAAGAAGAAAATATACAACTAACCATTACCACGTTCAAAATGTTAAGTGAATCTATTTACATCACAAACTAATTCTGCCTTATGAGTTACAAGACAATAAGAAGAGAACATCGTAAATATTATCATATGGTGCTAACCTTGGACTTTTGATATAATATAACAAATATTCATAGTAATTGTGATTGTTTTATAATACATTGGGTCTGCAAAATGCATTCTTTAAGCATTGACTAAATATCATTATAGTCTGAAACACAGAACTCGAAGAGAAATAGTTTGATGGGTTCAAGCAATGAACACTGAATGAATAGGTATATTTTGGAATGAAGTTGATCATTAAACATTGTGTTGGTTGGAAAACCAGTATTAACAAGAAAAACTAGAATAAGTGTTTTTCACAACTCGTTAGGACATCCTTTGAGTAAACATGATAACATCATATGACGAAGAAAATGAGAGATATGGATTAAACATGGCGGTATTACACGAAAATATCGTTTAAAGAAAACGAATGGTTGAAATTATCGGATTTCGGCTGTACCAAAATTACATACATCCGAAATTTCTGAACAATTCAACTATTCGGTTTTCATTATAGCAAACAAGGGAAGCGAAGGTTGTGGGGGTGCCCCTGCACCCTTGTTCGCTATAATAGAATCAGGGGTGGCGGGAGTGTGCCCAGTATCCAAAACAACAACTTTCTTTTGTTATAACATTTAATGTTGTACATCCGATGACATTTTTCTCATAACATAATACTTGTCTTTGTTTTTTGTGTATAACTATTATGGCAGTTCTTTTTAGAAGATTGGTGTGCATATAATATTTATCAGACACAATATTTCAGATATGCTAATACCGGATATGCCTCGAAAAAGCCTGGAGAGGTGAAACACAAGTAGGCATGATTTCTGATATAGCAACAGCTATTTCAATTGCTTAAGAATCAATAGATATGTTTTGGTTTGACTCTACGTTCATCTCACCAGCGAGAACGAATAAAGGAATCTAACTAATTAAAGCCCCGTCATTCATCCATGCTGTGAAAATCTTGCCCGTTAGTGAAGCAGTGATGGTCACTGTTCTGCTTAGAATCCGTGTTTAATTTGTTGAAAATAGTCCGAATATTTATTTGTGCAAAAAATAAAATGTGGGCCAAAACAATTCATATATACTGCCTCAAAGGGTGAGTTGGGGGCATTTCCACATCCACTGGAATGCTAAAAGAGGTGCTAAATGCATACGCAAAAGTGTTATGTCTCATTTAACAATATCCTGGAGAAAAAAGCAGGTTTTCGAGCTGCTCTGCATACCCACAATGCATTGCTCAGTTACGCTGAACTGGAGATGAACTTCCAGGGGTGGCAACTGGGAGGCTTTCTTGCATGAGCGCCTTAGATGGAATGGCTATTCTACGCCCCCATTTTAGATAGAAGTAACAATGGCGGTACTTTTATATATATTATCGTGCAGCAGTTGAGCATCAAGTTCCATAGGAAACCCGAATATTGAATATAATGGGAGGGTAGAAAAGCCATTTCAGCTAAGCCACACATGCAAGAAAGCCTCCCAGTAGCCATCCCTGGAAGTAGCCATTCACTTGAACAATCGACAAAGTCGGATATAAATGTTTATATCAGACTTTGTCAATTGTTCAAGTTGCCAGGAGAGGTATCCAATTTTATGAAGCACTGACACAGCCATCTGAATCCCAAGGTACCACTAAAAATTGTAATGGGATAGCCAGGTTAGGGATCCATTAGGTTGAGTCCTGTACGGTCCAATTTCGGGGGCATTTTCCACCCACCCCAAACCAGCCACGCCAAATATTTATTTGTTGAATAAAGTTCTTTTGATGAATCTGGGACCACAAAGTTAATAACAATGATTCCCGACTGCCCCCTTCCATTTTGGACAAGATACACGCAGGGTTTCACAGGAGGTACATCTATATTTATAAAAGTGAACATTTGTGGGTTTGTGGCATGGCCGAACGTTGTTCCTTATACAATTCCACACAGTTTCACCAATCTACACCAAATTATGCACATCTACCTTTTTGAACCCTCTGGACAATACTGGTTACATGACATTTGGATAACCCACCCCGTTCCCCAGATTTCAACTAATGTCAACATTTGTTTGTGGGTTTGTGGCTTGTCAAAGCGTTATTTCTTATACCATTGCACACTGTTTTACCGTTCTGCAACAAATTCTGCATACTTACCTGTTAGGACCCTCCGGACATTATTGCTACATGACATTTGGACACCCCACCACGTTCCCTGGATTTCTGCAAAAGTCACAATTTGTTTGTAGGTTTGTGGCTTCGCGAAGCATTGTGCCTTTACAATTTCACATTGTATCACCAATGTGCTTCACATTTTGCATAGTTACCTGTACGGACCCTCTGGACATTAATGGCTATATGACACTTGGACACCCATCCTTTCCTCAGATTTCAGCAAAATGCTAAATGTCTGGGTTTGTGGCTTGGCGAAGCGTTGTTCCTTATACAATTCCCCACCACTGTGCTAATCTGCAACAAAATGAGGACAGTCACCTGTTAGGACCCTTCAGATATTACTGGCTACATAACATTTGGACACCCCACCCTTCCCCCAGATTTGAGCACCTTCACACATGAGACAGTTGCCTGAAATCGGCGAAACATCAATGTGGTCGTAGAAGGACCAGTCCTCAACCCTAGATTGCACAGCTTCTGGGACATTTGACGGGCAATGAACTGCACCATGCCAGGGTGAGGCAACAGCTGGTGAGGGAGCACAGTAGGTCCCAGTATGCAGCAGCACACAAACTCTTGCCTCCCCACAACGTCTGCTCCAGGGTATGTCAAGCAGCCAGACACGTCCATTCTTAGTGCAGTTTACTTCAGAGTGCAAAGCACATAAAGCGAAAATTAATCTGAACAGCGACCTACAGGATCATTGATTTTCAACAATTTATGACTGTGTTGTCATGTCTGTCCACAAACATTTGGAGAACTGGTACTTTTTTCTAGTTTTTTAATAAAATAGAAATAAATGAATCACTTTAAATATCAGCCAATTATGCATCTATGAACTTTCAATGTCAAAGGGTACTACAATGAAAGATTATCAATACACTGGACACATCACTTTTCTGTGCTACATTTACTTGAATAGACTTTTGTAAACACATGTATCTCCATATGTACCATTTGTTTTCCCTGGGCACACATGCACCACAGACTGAAAAATGCATGAGAGTCCAGGATAAGGCTTTCATTTGTGAAAAACAAATTAAATCAACACCATCCTGCCTATTTAAATCTCTCTACTTCCCCTTTATTGAAAACAGATATATCCCCTCTTACTCATTAGACATGTCCCTTTCAAACAACATTCTAGAAAACTCAATTGAAATAACAAGCTACTTAACATTCCAGCATGTAAATCGCTAACAAAAGGAAAGTGTATGGTTGATAAACTCCCTTCAGTAGTTTTTCTATAGCATTAATGTGTAAAGGGTACATTTCTCAGTGGAAGGCTTCGAGCACATCCTCTGATAAACTGGCCTGCTGTCTGCTCCAAAGGCAATACAGGCTCTGCATCCACTTGAAGAAGAATTGGCCCGCTCACCCTTTCCCTCCTACTCTCCTCTTTCTCAACCATATCACCAGATTAGGTCTCTAGACAAGCCCTCTCTATGAAAGTCTCCCCCACACAGGTGCTCCCTTGCTCCTCCAGAACTATAAAGGACAATATTGCCTCCCTTGATCCAGCCTTGGCAGATTTCTTTTTTTAGAGACTTTTTGTTTGAATTTTTCAATAAAAGGCAATAAAGATACAATATGAATGTCAATAAGCAAAAGTCAAATTAATAAATTCAATACAACTTTGTACAGTATATACAGGGGGCAGATGCCCCTAAAGGATATAGAAAAAGCAAACGGATGGACAGAAATTGGGGGCCAGGAAGCGGCAAGGAAGAGAAAAGAAAAAAAGGGAGAAAGAGAGAAAAAAGGAGAAAACCTAACTTCGGGATTTCATGCATAAAGATCATTGAAGACACTCCAGATTAAAAGGTACTTGCCTGTTTTTTTTCAGTCTTTCACAGCTTGTCCTCTCTCTACTTGAAAAAATAGTCAGGTCTTGCAGCCAGCCATCATTTGTCGGCCTGGCATCACTCTTCCAACGTTTCAGAATCTGATTTGTCACTATCAGAAGTGCTCTATAAGACCAGAAAAGTTGGTTAGCAGAAAGTTGAATGTCCACTGGGAACAATCCTAACATGCATAAGCAGGGGGAATGAGGGAGTGAACTGTCTAGTATGAGTTCCATGCCCCACAAGACCTGCTCCCAGAAACCTACAACTTTTACACAGGATCAAAACATGTGAAAAGAATCATCAACCTCTATTCTGCAATTCCAGCATGTGTCCGCTTGTATAGGTTTACACTGCATCATTTTCAAAGGTGTCCAGTATATACCATGTCCTATTCTTTGGTGAGTGAACCTCAAATTCAAATCGACCTTATATCTGGATGCACCAGCACAAACTCTACACCAGTCTCTTTCTGATATTTCAGAGCCCAACTTAGGAGACCACATGGCCATACCTCGCTCTGAAGGAGTATTGCTATTTGTTTGCGTTATCATCTTGTATATAGTGGAGGCCGAGAGTGAAGAGCTCTTGGAAAGGTGCATTAACTGAGGGATGTCAGCAATGCGTTTAAAGGTTATAGCATGTTTTCAAACACCTCACAGAGAACACGATAACAGCCAGCCTCAGAGTCATCAAACCTATACTTACGATATGACATTTATAATGCGCCTATACACAAGAGTTTCAAGGCGCTAGATTCCTTAAATTCAAGGAAATCGAATGAGAGCATTGAAGTAGCATCGTGCACTTGCCCTATGCGCCATATACCAGCAGTCTGCCAAGAAGGCCATGTGAGAGAATGGTTATTAAAGCGCAGCGCCGGATTCCACCAAATGGAGGAGTTGAAACCCAGTAAGAAGTTGACTCCAGAGACTACACAGCACTTTTTCCAATCCTTCAAGATATGCCTGATAAATGGGGTAGATCTGTTAGATGCCATTCTGTTTTTCATACTGAATAAGCAGTCCAGACGGACTGGCTGGACCACGCTCCTTTCGAAACTTACCCAATTCGGGCAGCTAACAATGTCCTCCCTCAACCAAAAGTGCAAGGTACATAAGGCAAATGCTCTATGATAAGATACAATATCAGATTAATTCGGCTGGGGACCAAACAAAAGAACTTTTTTGCCTCTTTAGAACATGGGAGAAACCCACAGTTGCTATTCCTTCCATTAAACCCTCTTGTGAAGACTGCAATAAAGTGCAGAAAGCCTTTTCCGACAAATTGCGGAAAGCACAACACAAAATAACTGAGAAACTCTAAACTTCTCCCCCTAAAACGATCCCTACTCATAACCAGAGCATTATAAGTGGCGTCAGTACAAACTCCGGCTCGGGTTTGCCTAATTCAGTACCTAAAATTCATCTCCAGCATGATCAAGGTCTGGGCTTTCTGTTTAAATATCTGAATATGGCAGAGATGCAGGATATACTTAAAACCATGCATCCCACAAATTGTCCTGGAGAATTACTTCCATCCAAAATTATACTGGAACATAAAGAACTATTTGTTCCTTTCCTGTGTAAATTCTTCTTTTCGAGTGGGTTCCATCCCCCAATCTATCAAGAACTTAGCAGTGACACCATTACTAAAAAAGGCAGGACTGGACCCTTTAGATGCTACCAATCTCAGACCCATTACTAATACTCTGTTTTTTCTCAAACTCATTGACAAAGTAGCCACAGTGCAGCTCCAATCTCATGTCTACACTGCGGGCATTCTTCATGAAAAACAGTCTGGATTTAGGAGCTTCTATGGTACGGAGAGCACCCTTCTTGCTCTCCAGACACATATGCTCTCGAAATTAGAACATGGCAAGTCGGGCTGCTGATGTTATTAGACCTATCGGCAGCCTTCGACCTGCTAGATCATAAAATCATAAAAATGGCTACGGTTGGAGGATTCAGGCCAGAAGCAATTACATGGCTTAAATCCTTTTTGGAGAGCCGCCTCTCGCAAGTCTATTGGGGTGACAATGCTTCTGAGGTGGAAACCATCATATGTGTGGTGCCACAAGGGGCGTGCCTTTCCCCTTTGTTGTTCAACTTTTACATTTTACCACTGTGTAACGAGCTGTCACTGATAGATGTCTTCTTTTGCAATTAAGTGGATGATTTTCAACTAGTCCTGGAAATCACCGGCGACTACGAGAAGGATCAGCTATTGCTGGATACAGACTATCTGATCGTTAAAGGATGGATGTCAAATAACTGGCTGTGTTTGAACGTGGCCAAGACAGAGCTTATGTTGTTTGGTCCAAGACTTACAAGAGCCGGTCTTAGTCAGAAGTACTCCAACTTTATTATTGATGGTAGCCAAATAATGGTTGTGCCCAAAGTCAAGACTCTCGGCACCTACATGGAAGAAAGCCTAGACAGCAATGCTCATGTAGCTGCTATCACAAAAAACACGAACTATCATCTCAAGGTGCTTTGACAGATTGCACCCCTCATTTCAATAGAAAATCGGACGAAATTGGTAAGGGCCGTGATCCTCCCTAGGGTCGAGTACTGTAATGCCTTTCTGGGAGGCACAACTAGGTTAAATGTTCTAGAGCTACAAAAAATTCAAAATTCAGCTACACGTATCATCTTTCAGATGACACGGTCGGAACCAACCACTGCTGCACGGATAAGATTACATTGGCTACCAGTGGCAGCTACTATCCAATTTAAACTACTAACGACTTGTCACAAATGTATTCATGGGAATGCTCCTGTGTATTTGAAAGCACGAGTAAGCATATACCATCCTCAAAGAAATGTTTCCTTGAGACAGCACCCAGTTAAACGTGCCAGGGGCCTTGGCTGGCCCTTTCATGTCCGGGGGGCAACAGCCTGGAATGCCCTGCCATTAACTGTACGAAAAATTGAAAATCATCTTGAATTTAGAAAGCAGTTAAAACCATTACTGTTTAATCAATAGGACTGATTTCTTAGCAGCTGAGCCTATACTTTCTGTCTCTCTGCGCCTGAATTCCCACGGTTTTGGTGCAATACAAACAAAATACCATGGGCCTCATTACGACCCAGGCGGACTTCGCGGTGCTAAATGCACCGCGAAGCATGGCGGAAAGCCGCCGATAGCGCCATGGGGGTTGGCGGATTTACCGCCCCATTCCGACCTCGGCGGAGCGGTAAATCCCCAATCCCCATTCTGCCCTTCCCCATTCCCATTTTTGCCCCATAGGGTATAATGGGAGTGGGGAAGGAGTTAATTACGCCACCGTAAAATACGGTGGCGTAATTAACAACGAGGTCCCGTAGCGCCATGGTTTTCTCCGGCTGGTAAAACCAGGCGGAGAAAACCTCCATGGCGCTACGGGAACTCGTAGTATGGCGGAGAGGTACGCCATGCACTACGCTGGCGTAATACCCTCTCCGCCAGGGTCCTAATGAGGCCCCATAACATCAGGGAAGCCAAACCCACACCAGCATACCGGCTTCACAAGTACGTCTATTGGAATTCTAGCCTTTTCCCCTTCCCCCATAAGACATTTTGTAGAACATTGTTCATGTCTCGAACGAGGTCCCTTGTCAAAGGCAATGACAACATGCTAAAGACAAAGTAACTTCAGAAGCAGGGTCATCTTAATTGTGTATATTTTCCACCATGAAGTAAGATTTAACCTTTTCCACTTCAAGCATAATGTAATCTCGGCAAGTGTATTCCTAATGTTGATTGCTAACAAACAGTTTATGCAACTAGATATTTGTATGCCCAAGTACCGGAATTCATTCTCCGCCCAGTGTTCCCACTCTGAATAACAAAAGGGACTGCTCAAGGAGTGTGGAAGGACTTCAGAGCTGCAATCTATTGGAACATGGGGGTGGCGTCCTGCCACACAAATTCTTATGGATATTACTCTGCATTCACATTTACTGCAAAGATTGCACCATTTAGCATGCCAAGTATCAAAGAAACTGTAAACTTATGTTTGATGGAAGTGTGAACAAGAAAACAGATATAAAGAGACTATTAGCTTGTTTATTTAGCTGATGTCAAATGAACATGGGTTTGGTTTCCCATAGTATTTTATAGTTTTTTTGAACAACACCTGCCTAATATTTGGCAGACATATTGGAAAAACAAGAGAACAGAACAAGCAAATATAGAAATCAATCCAAATTACTCAGAAATTAACATAGGTATGCCAATACATATACATAAATGCAGAGCAGTTATTCAGCAATGAATGCTAGCAGGGTTAACCGCTATACAAGTTTCTATCTAAATCATGTTTCTATAGAGTAACCCCCCTATGATCACATAGCACTTAAGAGGTGAATTAGTAAACAGTGAACCGGAGCTAATCTTCACAAGTACATCCTAGTTGATGTTTCCAAGGTGGTCTGGATATTGGGCGGTAACCAAGTCTTTGGTCTACGTCTAGATGTAGATCAGATGGTGTGTGGGGACAGGGATAGCTTTCCCAAACGGTGTGGTATCCCGTGACGTTTTGGCATCGAGAGCCTTCTTCAAGGGCCTGGACCGGGTCTCCCTACATGAAGGAATCAAGTGAGGACGTAATTAGTGTAGTTGTACACCATGGTTTTGTGACAAAAAACTGTGATACTAGCATGTGATAAAATCAAATTAAAACCCCCCCTGGGGTGGAAAGTGTAGGGAACATACACTGTCTAATTGCTTGTGATGGCCAGTCACTGACCTGGACAAAATGACGTAAGGGTCATCTTCCAATGGCGTGGAGGCAAAGGAATCTAGTGGAAAATTACCGGAAGGTAAAGCTGTACTTGGCGCACTAGGCTAAAAGAAACAAATACATGTACAGAAAAAGACCTGTGAGTTGTCTACGGTCAGCAAAGGGTAGTGGGGGTGAAAAACCTTTCCAAAGGAAGGGCTATGTTGCCGTCATGGGCAAAGGAGAGGTAGTAGTAGTAGTACCTGATCCGCTGTTTAGGTACAGGTCAAAGTGCTGGGCTGGGCAGATGTCTTTAGCACAGAAGCCCGGGGATGGGGTGGTTTGAGAGCCCAACTGTGTATTAACTGGAAGGAACAGCGTAGATACTTGCGCTAAAAGTGGAGGCAGGACATCAAGCTGCATGGGAAAATAAGAAAGGGAAGCAGCTGTTAGGTGCCAAGTCTGGGTACCCACAGAGCTGATTGCCGTGCTGGCCATTATTGGAACCGGCGCTGCAGCATAGTGGGAGTTGGGGCAAGGAGCTTACCTGTGGGAGCAGCACAGGGGAGGCGATTCAATCAGTACTCCATGTCGTCGGCTGCTATTTCTGTGTGGCCGGCGCAGCGTTCGAAAACAAGCTATGTGCAAAGCTCAAGGGTGCATGTGCAAGGAGATAAGTGCTGACGGGCCCGCGCATGCACGCCGAATTGCGTTTCCCCGTTGCCATGGGAGTTTATACAGGCACACCCGCGCCGGCCGAGTGTTCAGGCCGAAATGGGAGAGAAGTACCTGCTCGTTGTAGCGCGGGGCCCAGGGTGCAAACTGATTGCAATGGAGCTAGAAATATATTCGGAGTTGAAGGATCAGAAAGCAAACATAATTCTAAGAGAATGCATTTCCATACAGTTTTTATCAGTAAAACAGTTTTTCTCTTATGAAGAAAAACCCCTAGAGGGCACCATCAGGAATGTTTTATAATCGGTTGGTTTTGTTGCCATTTGAAACATACTGTGTGGACTTAGTTGAAGGACACATATGTTGGTGCATATTGAAGCAAACAGTCAGCAAAAGAGCATTACAAATATGATTCTAAGAGAACGCATTCCCATACAGTTTATAACAATGAGACACAGTTTCTTTCTTATTGAAAGTCCCAGGAGGGAACCATCCAGAATGTTTTATACTCGGTTGGTTTTGTTGCCATTTGGAACATAATGTGTGAAATGAGTCGAAGCACACATATGTTGGTGCATTGTTAGGACATGCAGTCCTACGCGGGGTGTATGCTCCTGCCATCAGGGAGTACCCTCTAGAAATGCTGTTGCTGCTGGAGGTGCATATGACATGCTCATGTCATATGTGGGTGTCTCCTGATTTAGGGGTTTTAGGAAATAGTCCACAAACTTACATATGGGTTCGAGGATCGACCCACATCCGGTCATAAAGCATTGAAAAGCCTCTCTGCCAATAAACAGATTGTCATCAAAATGGCGGACAAAGGCGGCGGAATAGTCATGCAGAACGTGGACCAATACAAGCACATGGTAAAGTGCCTCCTGGATGTTCCGAACAACTACAAAAAGTTGAAAAATGATCCCACTACTGAAATAAAAACCAAAATCCAGTAAGCAGCGAATTTTGCCTTTGAACATGGATGGATTAGCGAGAAAGAAGACACCTTCCTGACTACATCAGAAGGGAGAACAGCAGCCTTTTACGCACTCCCTAAAATCCACAAGAACCACCATCAACCACCAGGAAGGCCCATTGTATCCGGGTGTGGGTCAATCCTCGAACCCATATGCAAGTTTGTGGACTATTTCCTAAAACCCCTAAGTCAGGAGACACCCACATACTTAAGGGACACTATGGCTACCATTTCCATCTTTGAAGACCATCCATTTGTTCCTACGGAAGAACTACTGGCGACTATGGATATTCCCAGCCTATACACCAGTATTCCACAAGACTCTGCTATAGAATGCATACGACATCACCTCACACATAACATGAAACAGACCCGAGTGCCAAGCAACTTTATAGTAGAGCTGTTATGCTCACCTGGTATCCACAGGGATGCCACCCAACTGGGTTACTCGCTGGTATGCTTCTCAGCTTTGCCCTAATGTGGTCTGCGGGGAAGGTTCTGCCTGAAAATACAGGAGGACTGTGTTCAAGACTGACCGACTGGGGTAAGTATCCTCCCTCCACCCCTGTATGCTTTCAGTCCCTCTGGCGCCCTCTCCTCACCTTGTGGTAGTATTAGGCGTGCTCTCCATCCTTCCTTCTTTGCAGGGGCACGTTGTCTTTCATGGGCGAGTGCGGTCCAGTTACTTCACTGACGCCGGCCCGTTTGATATTGTTCAGGTAGGTCTTGTTGCTGTTCTTTAGTTTTGTTGCTATCCTGCATGCCTTTCTTTGTTTAAAATGTCTCTTTTTTCTCCCTTAGGTATGCAGAGTTTCAGCGCGGCGAACTGGCTTGGTTGAGCCCCGCTGGTAAATGATGGCGCATTAAGAGCGCTGTGATGCGGTAAGTAAGCGCTATGCCCAGCGCTGCGAAGGCTTGCCTTTGCTAACCTGTGTTTTCCTTCCTTGTAGGTTGCGGTGTTCTTCAGCGCGAGTGGAATGTCTGGAGTGGTGGCAGCCGAGAGGCGACCAGCCAGGTAAGCCTTTTGAGCAGTTTGTGATTTGTAAATGTCTCTACAGCTTTCTTTAATGTTGCCTCCATCTTCCTCTTTCAGGTCGTTCTGTCTGGGAGGCGTGCAGATTCGAGGAAGCTGTTCTCAGTAGCTGCGAGTGTTTAAAGATGAAGACTGCAGTTAAGATGCTGCTGCTAATGATGTTCCTTTTGTCTCCTTGCAGGTACTGCTTCTCCGAGGTTCGAGGGAATAGCTGGACACGGTGAGCGTCACGTTGCAATTTGCAAAGTAACACAAAGCATGTTCTGCAGTCAGAGTGTGGTTTATATAGCCCAGGTAAAGTAGTACCAGGGAAAGTAGTTCCAGGCCGCCACACCCAAAACACTAGACTGCATAGCTAGGTTCATAGAAACCAAGCTATGTGGATGCCTCCATTTTGGCTGACAATACAATAAAGTAAATCCCAAGCACATTGTTGTTCATGGTGTATGAGCCTGGCGCCATAGGCGCCAGGACTGGTCCCATGAGGGCTTTTGAAGAGGATGCCAGGCTCTAGAGGCCTGAGTCCTGACTCCACCTGGCCAATGGGTTTGCCAGAGGGGGTTTTGGGCGAGGGTCGTGACAGCACTCCCCCTAAGGCCCCTCCCATGGTGTTCCTTCTGTCTGGCCCAGGTTTGGTTGAGAAGTTCCGATGGAATTTCTTGATTAGACATGGTGCGTGGATATTCTCACTGGGCTCCCAGGATCTATCTTGTGGTCCAAATCCTTTCCAATCGATGAGATAATATAGCTTGGTCCTAGAGTATTTAGAGTCCAAGATATCTTTTACTTCGAATTCTGGTTCTCCATCAACAATTATGGGCTTAGGTGGTGTTCCAATCCGTGTGCCGGGTTGCATTGGTTTCAGGAGGGACACATGGAATACCGGGTGGATGTGTAGATTAGGTGGTAAATCCAGTTTCACGGCTGCTGGGTTGATAATTGCCTTAATGGTATAGGGTCCTAAGAATCTGGGATGAAAGGTCCGGGTTCCCTTGATGGGTACGAATTTAGCGGCTCACCAAACTTTGTCTCCTACTTGATAATCAGGGGCCTTTTTCCGGTGTTGGGCGGCAAATCTCTTTTGTTTTTCTTTGGCATGAATAAGGTGTTCCGTTGCCCTTTTAAAAACCTGAGTAATGGTTGTGTGTAGAGTCTTTCCTGCTGGCATTTCCAAGCTGGCTGGAAGGTCTAGTTCAGAGGTACGTGGATGTCTGCCATGAAGGTTATAGAAGGGTGTTTGTCCCGTGCTTGAATGTAAAGAATTGTTATATGTATATTCGGCTATCCATAGTAGTTCTTTCCAATTCCTTTGTTTGTGGTCCAGCATGCACCGTAAATATTGCTTGAGTGTCTGATTGGTTCTCTCGGTTTGGCCGTCTGTTTGGTGATGGTGACTGGTAGATAGCCGAACGTTGATCTGCGCCATTGCACAGCATTATTTCCAGAAGTTTGAAACAAACTGGCTGCCTCGATCAGAGACCAGAACCGAAGGGAAGCCATGTAGCTTAACCACGCCCTCCAGGAACACTTTTGCTAAAGTGGCTGCATCTGGGAGGCCTTTGAGAGGAATAAAATGGGCCATCTTTGAGAATAAGTCCACAACTACAAGGATGGTGTTGAACCCTTGGCTTGGAGGTAGATCAGTGATGAAGTCAAGGGAAAGAGTGTGCCATGGAACTTGAGGAATGTCCAATGGTTGTAGGAGACCAGATGGTTTTTGTTTCTGTGATTTATTTTGTGCACAGACACTGCAGGACTGAATATACTGAATGATGTCCTTATGCCAGGTAGGCCACCAAAAGTTCTCTTTCACTTTAGCTAGGGTTTTGGCGATCCCAGGATACCCTTCGATCAGTGAATCGTGATAATATGCTGTTGTAATTCCTTCTTGGGTACATATAGGCGATCCCTAAAAAAGGGTAGGTGGTCCTTGATGGTATATTGTTCTCCTTGAGTTTGCCATGCGAGGTAGGCATCAGGATTCATTGTCCTTTGGATTTCTTTTCGTAGTTCTGCTTGTGTTAAGGCTGTCATGATACCCAAGAGTTTGTCATCAGGTATAATAGGTACTGGGTCTGGAGTTGTATATAATATTTCATCTATGCCCATGCGAGATAAGGCATCCGTGTCTCACTCCTGGTCGAAATGTGATTACATAATCATATTCGGCGAAGAAAAGGGCCCACCGTAATTGGCGCGAGGACTGGGCCTTGGCTGTTTTGAGATATTGCAGGTTTCAGTGGTCTGTGATGACTGTAATGGTGTGTCTGGCCCCCAGAAGGTAGTGCCTCCAGGCTTTAAAGGCACATTTGATAGCCAGGAGTTCCTTGTCCGTGATGGCATAATTAATCTCTGGAGGTGAGAACTTTTTCGACCACCGGATGTAGCTGGCCGGTGTCCGGGTCTCTCTGTGAAAGGACAGCCCCCATTGCGAGACTGGACGCATCAGTTTCAAAGACATAAGGGAGGTCTGGACGAGGATTTCGCAGGATTGGAGCGGAGGTAAACCTTCGTTTAAGTTCCTGAAAGGCTTCTTCTGCTTCTTCGGTCCAAGCAAACTTTTTATTGTTTTTTCGTAATAGTACTGTGATTGGGTGCACAACCTGAGATAAGTCTGGGATGATCCGGCGGTAGAAGTTCGCAAAGCCCAGCATGCTTTGTACCCCTTTCAGAGACGTCGGTGAAGGCCATTTCAGAATGGCATCTACCTTGTGCATGTCCATTCTGATGCCTCCTGGAGTAAGGATAAAACCAAGAAATTCTACTTCGGTGACATGAAAAAAGCATTTGTCAAGCTTTGCAAACGAGCGATGTTGACGGAGCTTGGTGAGGACTGAACGAACGTGCCTCACATGATCTTGTTCCGAGGCTGAGTATACAAAGATGTCGTCTATGTACACTAAGGCGCACACATCAATTAACTCCCTTAAGACATAATTCATGAAATATTGGAATGCCGCAGGAGCGTTGCATAACCCGAAGGGCATGACTTGATATTCAAACAAGCCGTACTTAGTACGGAAGGCGGTTTTCCATTCATCTCCTTTTCTGACTCGGACCAGGTGGTACGCTCCTCGAAGGTCCAATTTGGTATAAATCTGGGCATCTTTAACTTGGTCTAGCATCTCAGGGATAAGTGGCAAGGGTAGCGGTTCTTCACCGTGATCTGGTTCAATGCGCAGTAGTCAATACAGGTTCTCAAGTCTCCTTCCTTTTACGGTACGAAGAACAAAGGACTGGCTGTGGGGGACTTTGAAGGACGGATAAATCCGTTTGCAAGGTATTGGTCTAAATAGGATTTCAAATGAAGGTTTTCTGGTTCTGTGAGAGCGTAGATCCTGCCGCAAGGGATTTGTGTACCAGGAACAAGGTCGATCTGACAGTTATAGGGCCTGTGCAGCGGCAATGTATTGGCTTGGTCCTTTCGGAAAACATCCTGGAAATCATGGTATTCACTTGCAAGGTATTAGTTGCTCCCAGGGTTGATACTGTCGCTGCGGGAGTCATGGGGATACAGACATCGGGTTTCTCCTCTTGGTAATAGCAGGCAGGGGAGCAGTCACCGGGGAAGGTACATTTTCGTGCCCACCAGTCTATCAAAGGGTTATGAGCAACCAACCATGGCATCCCTAGTATTAGCCTGAACTGAGGTGCCTTGATGAGATTGAATGAAATAGACTCCCGATGTCTGTCCTGACACAGCAAGGTGACCCTGGCTGTGCACTGGGTTACTGGTCCGGAAGCGATTTCTGTCCCATCCATGATGGTTACCTTGTCCATAGTTGGCTTAGAACACAAAGGAAGCCTCATCTCTGCTGCCAGCTCTTGATCAATATAATTTCCAACTGCTCCGCTCTCGATGTATGCTTCAACGGCATGCATTCTTGACGACTATTGGTGGTTAATTAAGATCATTGGTATTGCAAAGTGCAAGGTCAGCAACTCTTTCTTCTCACTCAACAAACTGACCTCTACGTTTGTTGAGCTTAGTAGTTTCCCGATTCCTTAGCTTCATCCTTCTCTGTGGCCCCGACTGTTCTTCTTGGGGGTTTTACTGGACAGTCCTTCAGGAAATGTCCTGGTTTCCCACAATACAAACAAAGCTGTTGTTGTCTTCTTTTGTCCTGCTCTTGTTTTGTTAATGGAGGCCGTATCCCTCCAATCTGCATGGGTTCTACAGCATTTTCAGGTACACGGGGTGTGTTTTCCCTTGGTCGAACATACACGGTCCGAGGGTCCTTCTTAGACCGGTCTGCCTTTCGGTCCTGCAACCGGTGGTCTAGCTGCACGACCAGATTTATGAATTCTGCACAGTCTCTGGGTGGATCAACCACCTGGGCTAAGACGTCCTTTAATTCGCCTCTTAAGCCTCAATGCAATAAAGTGGTTCTTTTGTTTTCTGGCCACCTAGCTTCGGCAACCAGTCTGTTGAAGGTAGCAATGGGGGCGTGACCTGGGCTCATGGAGTGAAGGCAGGTCCTGCGTGAGCTCCGTCCTGCGACAGCAGTGATCCTTCACAAATTGCGGATGCGTGCAACCCTACATTACACAACTACCGTCAAAAGGTAGCTGAAGCACTTCGCCACAGCCCGGTGGCAGATTTGGAGAAAAACGGTGCAGGCTTCATACCAAACGGAGCATCGGAAAGCAGACCCCCTGGCCCGCAAGATGGCGGCCTGAACAGAGACTCGAGGAACAATGGGGGAGGGGCGAACCAACACGAGGGCCCAGACGAGGCGAAGAGAGAGCGGCAACCCACTTCGCTCTGAGAAGCTCTACCTGGGACAACTGTTACCTGGACCCGGCGAGGGCTGAACCGCTGCGCTGGGGTCTCAGGGAAAGTGCAAGAGCACCTGAGGCGCGAAGCAGAACGAGGTCGTGAGAAGCAGGAGGCTGTCTGAGTGCCCCGGGCCAGGCCGAGAGCGGAGACTGCGTCTGCTGCTGTTGTTACGAGGTGAGCTCCACTGTGGCCACGGGAGCTGAGGCACATATCCCAAGCGGGAAAAACAAACACTGCAGGACAGCAGGGAGCCGTGGGTGGCGGAGGAAGGAACTACGAAGTGAGGCAGAGGCCCGGCTGGGTGCGCGGCTGGGACCCGGGCAGGGCGGACGCTTGCCAATGAGATCCTGAGCTTACACGGTACCAAAAATCCCACCGGCCGTAGTTCCCAGGACCGCGCTCACGGCACGGGAAGCGTTGGCGGACTGGAGAGGGCCTTTCTACAGGCACAACCGGAGGGCACTAACAGCTCGCGACCACATGGGCACGAACTGCTGAGCACGCCGAGGCATTGCCGGGGAAGGCGCACCGCGAGCACAGACACGGGCTCCTGACCGAGCCTGAGCAGGGGCAGGCGGAAGGCTCCCACACATAAGCAAGCAACAGGGAGACCAGCGCCTTCCCTCCGCTACACAACACAGACCCGAGTCGCGGGTACCAGAGCCTGGCACATTACACCAATATTGGACTCTGCCAGGCCCACCGGGCATAACTGGACGCATACCAGGACGCATAAACGGGGCTGGAACGCGCTGAGTGAGCTCCTGCTGCAGCGCTCCCACCGCAGACAGGGCTCTGGAGACCGCTGCTAAGATAACACCATTGCCAGAGCACAACTGCACTGCACATAAACGCCTGGGCCCGTTAATAAAAGGTTATTGCGCCACTGAGAACCAATACAGCAAAGGTGTACCTGCCAGACTACTGAGAGCTCCTCTTGAGACACCACCAACACGGCAACGCACAAGGCCACAAAATAGATGTCTCCTCCCAAAAACAAAACCAAGACATCCATAATGGACTCATTTGTGACGACAAAGCCCAAACAGCCACAAAATGGAGCCACTGCAGGGGACGAAACACCTGCCCCCAATGAGGCACCCCAAGACACACAAGTCCTAGAAGCCATAGCAGCGCTCAGGTCATTCATTGATGCGAAAGAGGAGATCAAGTCGGACTCGCACCTGATGCGTCAAGACGCCCGAAAACTGAGAGAAAGGGTGACCACAGCGGAGACAACCCTGCAAAGCACTGCTGAAAATACTTTGGAGCTACAGGCTAAGGTCCAGAAGCTTGAAATGAGAACAGCCCAACTGGAAGCGCGTTTGGAAGATGCGGAAGGACGCGCCGCCGCAGCAACATACGTATACTGGGTGTACCAGAGGACATGGAGGGGCCGAACCCAAACGACTTTGTGGAGACCCTACTCCTACAGGAAGTCGGGGCTGGGAACTTCACTCAGGGATTCTCAGTTGAACGGGCTCACAGATCCCTGCAGAAAAGGCCCCCGCCAGGATCATACCCACGCCCAATAATTGCAAAAATGTCTAACTTCTGCGATAGGGAAACGATCCTGAGATACTCCAGAGAATGAGGGGAGATCACACGGAACAACTCTAAGATAGTAATGTACCCCGACTACACTCCTGCGGTGAAACAGGCCAGAAACTATTTTGTACCAATAAAAGCAAAGCTGCGGAAACTCAATCTTAAGTACATGTTGCTGTACCTTTCTCGCTTGAAGGTCATCTACAACGGAAAAGCGACATTCCTGGAGTCCCCCGCTGCAGCAAAGATGTGGCTGGAACTTAATAACCAGGCTGATGAAACAGACCCCACGACACAAACAGAAGCGGCGAGACGCAAACGAAAAAAAAGGTCTAAACCAGGACTCTTTACCACAAGACAGCACGAAGATGGACGATTGATCTCAACCATCAACGGAACAACGATGATGCAAAATAGAAGATGACGACATTGGACACACAAGAAACTAGCTGCAACGTGGCTACAAGAAGTCCCGGATGGGGCTCCAGTAACCACACATGAAGCCCGACACGACCCACCCCTATGAAACCTGTGCTGGCAGGACGCTGGCACACCACCCGCGCCAGAAGACCTGGAGAGGTCCAGACGACGCAAGAACCTCTGAGCATTGCAAGTTGCAAGCAACAGCTAGAGGCAGTTTATTGTTGACTGGTTCAGTTCTGTCATTCGTTGGAATGAAAGTTAACACAGTTGATAAGTCTCCAGATATGAGTACAGAAACCTTGGGAGGCCTGGGAGGAGGGCTGGGCAAGAACAAAAGGCAAAAAGAGTCGAAGCGACACCCTGCCTGCGCGGGAGCTGTGATGAAGACCCAAGATGGGGGTCCAAAGAGACCACAGGAACCATTTTCTGGAACAACATGGTGACAGGAATCAATGTCTTAACTTGGAATGTGTGAGGCCTGGGCTCATACCTTTCGCAGAAATAGAATCAGGTCGTACCTCCGAAGGAAAAGGGTCGGCATAGCCCTACTACAAGAGACCCACTGCAGGAAAGAAACTGAGTCAAAGCTGAAAGACCATTGGGGAGGACAGGGGTTCGGAGCTACTTATTTTCAGATATGCAAGGGGAGTATTCACCTGGATCGACCCCCAACTTCCCTTCAGACTGATCGAGCTGGAGAAGGACCCTGAAGACCGGTTTGTGGTACTGAGGGGCCACATCGAACAGACAGAGGTATGCATTGTGAACTCATACTTTCCCAACACCAACATCCCTGCCCATTTGAACTCGATGTACACTAAGATTGCACAACACAAGAACTGTGTCTTCATTTGGGGGGGGGGGGGTGGAGACTTTAACTGTGTACACGATCCGAACCTAGACAAATCTACACCCCCCAGAGGAGGCCCGACGGCAGCCTCATCGGCATTCTGCACCATGCTGGACCGACTGGAATTGGCCGACACCTGGCGAGAACTGCACCCGGGGGAGAGGGGATATTCTTATTTTTCGTCCCCACACGGCCTTCACACTAGTCTTGATTATATTCTTATTGGAAAGGAACATACATACCAGATACAGAAAGCCCAATACCTGGGGAGAACCGTCTCTGATCACGCACCCCTTCTGGCCGAGTGGAACAATACGGGACCCAGACCCCCTATAACAATGTGGAGAATGCCGACAGAGTCCCTGGGGGATCAGGCTTTCAGGGAGGAACTCTGGGATGCTATTGAGTCCTACATAGAACTGAACATGGGGAGTGTGAGCAGGGTGGGTACTGTGTGGGATGCGCTGACGGTGGTAATGCGGGGAGAGATCATAGCAAAAGCAGGGGGGATTAGAAGGCACCTGAGATCAGACCTGGAAAACCAAGAAAAGGAAATCGAGAGGCTTGAAGCTGCCCCCCTAGAAGGGGCTGGAGGGGAGGATGCCCTTAGACAGCTAAGAGAGGAGTGCAGTGCTGCCTGGGGTAGACTAGCTAAATTTGATTACACCACCAGAACTGCCAGGGCACACGCTGAAGCAGACAAGCCTGGCCGCCTGTTAGCCTGGCTTTGCAGGAAGGAGCATCCCAGACACCTAACCACAGCACTGGTGGATGAGGACGGCACCTTGCACCAAACACAATCGGGAATCAATGAAGTCTTCAAACGCTTTTATGCCAAACTATACTCCCACGAAACCCAGATCCCCCGAGAGGAGATCACAGACACACTGGATGAAATAGGGCTGCCCAAGCTGTCACTGGCACAAGTTGAGGCACTAGACGCAGACATAAACATAGAAGACATAACGGAAGCAATTAAATCTCTGGCCACAGGCAAAACACCTGGCAGTGATGGGCTTCCCTCAGAATTTTATAAGACCTACGGATCGACCCTGGAACCCATGCTGCACAAGGTCTTCCACGAAGCATTCGAACATGGAGTTCCACCCGAAAGCATGAGCGAAACACTAGTGGTCCCAATACTTAAACCCAACAAACCTGCTGTAGAATGTGGCTCCTATCGCCCCCTTGCAATGTTGAACTACGACGTCAAAATTATCACTACGATCCTGGCCACGAGACTGTCCAGAACCATAGGCGAGATAGTGCACACTGACCAAAACGGTTTTGTACCGGGCCGAAACACCTCTCTTAATTTGCACAGGCTCCAACATATAATAGATCAGACCAACCAGAAAGAAGGCTCATATGCACTGCTGTCACTGGATGCCATAAAGGCTTTTGATTTGATTTACTGGGAGTGGTTGCTAATGGTCCTCGAAGGGTTTGGATTTGGTCAAGGGTTCATTCGGTGGGTAAAGGTGCTATACACAAGGCCACGAGCGTGAGTAAAGACTGGGAAATACGTCTCTACAGCCTGGGATATAGAAAGGGGAACAAGGCAGGGCTGCCCACTGTCACCCATGCTTTATATCCTGAGACTGGAACCCATCGCAATTTTCTTCACGAAACAATTTTTTGATGCGGGCATAAGGGTGGGGGGGCAGGACCACATAATTTCACTGTATGCGGACGACGTACTCCTCTACATCAGAGACCGCATCTAAATGTACCAACTGTGCTAGAGGTCCTGGATAACTACTCCAGAGTTTCTGGGATACAGTTCAGCAGGCAAAAATCATGCCTGTTCCCCCTGGCAGACCTGAGAGGACGAAACGCGGCACACCTCCCTTCAGTGGGAATACAGTGGCAAACTGAATCTTTCCGCTACTTAGGGGTAAACATCCTGCATACTCCCACACTTACGCATGAGAACAACACCAAGGCAGCGATCCCCGCCTTACGCAGATCGATTGGATTTTGGTCTAAGCTTCCCTTGTCTGTGATGGGAAGGGCATCAATTATCAAAATGATTGTCCTCCCCAGATTCCTATACGGGTTCCAAAACGTGCATTACTACATTAACGCTCCCTTCTTTCGCTTGCTAGACACACTGCTAAGGGACTTCCTATGGGGGACAAACAGGCACAGAATTGCATTCTCCACACTAGTCCTACCACATAGGCAAGGGGGGATACAACTACCACACATGGAGAAATATTATTCAGCGGCACAACTCATCCATGTAACCAAATGGCTGGCTGACGACACCACGTCTGAAACGACACTGCTCCGGCAAATGATCTCCCCAATATAATAGAAAGAACTAATCTGGGTGCCCCGACAGCTCATGAGAAGGGCACTACTACTTGTCGAACTGGGCAGGAAAATATGGCTCAGGGCCAGAACACTCCTGCACATGATACACCCATACTCACTGGAGATCCCGCTGTTGGCAAACATATGCACAACTAATACAGACTCTGGGAGAGATTCGGGGTATACACATGGGGGGACCTGTACGCAGGGGGCCATTTCCGGGAGTTTACTACACTACGAGAGGTGGAAGACATGCTAGGTGGCCAGTTCCTGTGGTACCACAAGATCCGAGAGAAGGCACAGACTAAGTGGGCAACCTGGCCTGAAGAACCTGAGGCAGACCCCCTAGTCACACTGCTATACAACCTGGGGGAGGGCGGCAGACCAGTGTCCCAAATCTACGGCCAACTCAATGATATCCCAAACCCTAAAAGTGACATGCTGTGGTCTAAGTGGGAAGAGGACCTGGGAATCGAGCTGACCGACAAGGAGTGGGACAGGGCGCTCATTTACCCTAAGGAGGTATCCAGGAACTCCAGGTTCCGTCTTATACAACTGAATGTACTGTATCGCACGTATCTAACCCCACACAGAATAGCGAAATTTAATAGGCAAACATCACCCAGCTGCGTATGGTGCAACAGCGGAGAGGCAGATCTGTTCCACATGCTATGGGCCTGCACAAAGGTACAGGACCTCTGGACAAGGGTGGACCACGCCTGCACGAGGGCGGGCGTGACTAGATACAAATGGTCACCCAGCACATGTCTGCTGGGAACTTATCCCAGACTAGCCAAATCTAAACACACAATGAAACTCATGGACATGGCATGCGTACTAACCAAAAGGACCATAGCAATGGCCTGAAAATGCCCTGCAGGCCCACAGTACAACACATGGTTCAGAGAACTGGAACGATGGGTGGGTGCGGAAACCAAAGCCTGGGAAGACAGCGTAGCCAGATCCACAGACTGCATGAGCGGGGCCCTGGAAGCATGGAAGGAACTAACATGGACCATGTTCCACCCCTCAGATGATAAGCCCCCATGAATGCCTCATAGACCCGCAATGACAACTTGCTAAGTATGAAACCACCCAAGCAGTTAAGCCTTGGAAAGTCACCTGAAACCTGTCCCTACCCCCCCTGCTCCCTAACATCCCCTCCAGAGCTGAGACAGCTGACACCGGAACGCACAAACAACAAATGGAGACAGTTATTGTTGTTCAAGTTACTTTGTACCTTTAATTCTTTCTTCTCTTCAATCTTTTCCTTTATTTCCTAAGAATAAATGCCAGCATGACTATGTTTTTATGACAAAATGCCAATAAAGAAATTTACAAATAAAAATGAAGGTAGCAATGTACGTTAACAAGTCCGGATTCCCCTGTCGGAGAGACAAGAGTTCATTGTCTACTGCTTGTTCCTGGGTATGGCGAGCAAAAAGTTTTTCCATTTCTCTCTGGAACCTCCCAAAGTCATGTAATAGAGGATCGTCATGGGTTACCAACGGCACCGACCAATCTGCTGCACTACCACTCAGGTATGATAAAACAAAAGCTACCCGAGCTTGGTCGTTCGGAAATGCTCCAGGCCTACAAAGAAAATGAAGGCGGCACTGATTGATGAATGCCGCATACTTCCGTGGGTCGCCTGAGAACCTTTCTGGTGGTGCCAGGGGCACTGTTCCAGGTAACGTAATCTGTACCGGAGTGGGTGGTATGGCGGGGTTTTGCATCATTGGATTGCTTCCTGGTAGAGGCGTCTGTCCTGCCTGTGATTGCAAGTATTGCCTGCTAATCTCTTCAGTGCGTTCTTTGGTCACTATTAGGTCTCTCCGGAGGGCATTAGTCTCTTGTCAGCAAGAATGAACCTCAGCACGAAGCTCTCCCAGTATGGGCCAATTGGTCCATTTCTGATGTCTCCATGCTCCCAGGTGGATTTTTTATGGTAGGCTTCGTTTTCGGTTACGCTCACCTGGTATCCACAGGGACGCCACCCAGCTGGGTTACTCGCTGGTATGCTTCTCAGCTTTGCCCTGATGTGTTCTGCGGAGAAGGTTCTGCCTGAAAATACAGGAGGACTGTGTTGAAGACTGACCGACTGGGGTAAGTATCCTCCCTCCACCCCCGTATGCTTTCAGTCCCTCTGGTGCCCTCTCCTCACCTTGTGGTAGAATTAGGCGTGCTCCCCGTCCTGCCTTCTTTGCAGGGGCGCGTTGTCTTTCATGGGCGAGTCCGGTCCAGTTACTTCACTGACGCCGGCCCGTTTGATATTGTTCAGGTAGGTCTTATTGCTGTTCTTTAGTTTTGTTGCTATCCTGCATGCCTTTCTTTGTTTAAAATGTCTCTTTTTTCTCCCTTAGGTATGCAGAGGTTCAGCCCAGTGAACTGGCTTGGTTGAGCCCTGTTGGTAAATGATGGCGCATTAAGAGCGCTGTGATGCGATAAGTAAGCGCTATGCGCAGCGCTGCGAGGTCTTGCCTTTGCTAACCTGTGTTTTCCTTCCTTGTAGGTCGCGGTGTTCTTCAGCGCGAGTGGAATGTCCGGAGTGGTGCCAGCCGAGAGGCGACCAGCCAGGTAAGCCTTTTGAGCAGTTCGTAATTTGTAAATGTCTCTACAGCTTTCTTTAATGTTGCCTCTAACTTCCTCTTAGAGGTCGTTCTGTCTGGGAGGCGTGCAGATTCGAGGAAGCTGTTCTCAGTAGCTGCGAGTGTTTAAAGATGAAGACTGCAGGTAAAATGCTGCTGCTAATGATGTTCCTTTTGTCTCCTTGTAGGTTCTGCTTCTCCAAGGTTCGAGGGAATAGCTGGACACGGTGAGCATCACGTTGCAAGCTGCAAAGTAACACAAAGCATGTTCTGCAGTCAGGGTGTGGTTTATATAGCCCAGGTAAAGTGGTAGGAGGGAAAGTAGTTCCAAGCCTGCCACACCCAAAACACTAGACGGCATAGCTTGGTTCTTAGGTGAACTTCGACTCAGTTCACACATTATGTTCCAAATGGCAACAAAACCAACCGAGTATAAAACGTTCTCGATGGTTCCCTCCTGGGACTTTCAATAAGAAAAAATCTGTGTCTCATTGTTATAAACTGTATGGGAATGCGTTCCCTTAGAATCATATTTGCAATGCTCTTTTGCTGACTGGTTGCTTCAATATGCACCAACATATGTCTCCTTCAACTCAGTCCACACAGTACGTTTCAAATGGCAACAAAACCATCCAATTATAAAACATTCCTGATGGTGCCCTCTAGGGTTTTTTTTTCATAAGAGAAAAACTGTTTTTTACTGATAAAAACTGTATGGAAATGCGTTCTCTTAGAATTATGTTTGCAATATTCTCTCGCTGACTGGTTGCTTTATTGTACTGCTTTGTCTTTGAGTGATTGGTTTCATCAACCAGCAAACCTGGCCCGCAGCTATACTTGCACCAACATTTAGACAAACAAGATGGCGATTTCCCCATAGCACATACCACACCAACCCTCGCCTCGTATTAGGAGCTGATTGATCCTTCAACTCCGAATATATTTCTAGCTCCATTGCAATCAGTTTGCACCCTGGGCCCCGCGCTACAACGAGCAGGTATTTCTCTCCCATTTCGGCCTGAACACTCGGCCGGCGCGGGTGTGCCTGTATGCGCTCCCATGGCAACTGGGAAACACGCTTTGGCGCGCATGTGCGAGCCCGTCAGCACTTATCTCCCTGCACATGCGCCCTTGAGCGTTGCACACAGCTTCTTTTCCAACGCTGCGCCCGCCACACAGAAATAGCAGCCGACGACATGGAGTACTGATTGAATCGCATCCCCTGTGCTGCTCCCACAGGTAAGCTCCTTGCCTCAACTCCCACTATGCTGCAGCGCCGGTTCCAATAATGGCCAGCCTTCCGGTAATTTTCCACCAGGTTCCTTTGCCTCTGCGCCATTGGAAGACAACCCTTACGTCATTTTGTCAAGGTCAGTGACTGGCCATCACAAGCAATTAGACAGTGTATGTTCCCTACACTTTCCACCCCACAGGGGTTTTTAATTTGTTTTTATCACATGCCAGTATCTGTCATGATCTCTGCTTCTAAAGGGTCAGGGTTTTCCCAACTCCCTTGGAAGCAGATCCATAACCCAGGTTCCGAGTGCCAACCAGTCCCAATTGGGACCTTTTGGACCCAGTCCTGGCGCCAGTGGCACCAGGCTCATAAATATGCCCAGTCCCAGCGCTGGAAGCGCCGGGCTCATAATGCTTGGGTGGACTTACCTGCAGCAGACCATGCTGCTTACTTGCCTGCCAGTTGAGCCTCTGATCCTCTTCTGTTTGGAACTACTTTTCCTGTTGGGTGGGGCAGGAGCCACTCCCTAGATTCAGAACACTGGAACTCTTCTGGAAAGCAGGAACTCTTTTCTTACCTAGGCGTGGCTGTGGAAGGAGACACCTAAGCACTACAGGAGGCTATTTAAACCACACCCGATGGATGAATCTTGCTTTGCGTTATTCTGCATCCTCTGCAGCAGAACGCTCATCGTGTCTTCTGCATCTGATCCTGGGCCTAAGGAAAAAGGCTTACCATCCTGAATCCAGTCTTCAGCAACACCTATAAAGACAAGAAAGAACAGGTTAGCATTACGGTCTTCAGTGACAGCTCTTCACTTACCTGGTCCATCGGCTGTCACCAACGCCTCGCGCTGCATTCCGGCATGTGAAAGACAAAGGCTTACCTACTCTTCGTGCGCTCCGGAGGTCTTCACACTGCATTCCGGCATCTGAAAGACAAAAGCTTACCAACTCTTTGCACGCTCCGGAGGCCTATGGCGCTGCATCCCGCACCTGAAAGACAAAACAAGGTGCGTTTAAAGACATTGGGGAACTTTAATACTCACGTGCCATTACTCCTTTCCACATCTAACCCAGTGGGTATTCCGGCACCCTGCAGACGCTCCGAACTTGTACCTGCAAAATAAAAAGACAGTTAGAGCGCATCGTGAAGCAGGCAACAAGCGCTTACTTACGTGCTTCCAGGCGCTTCTATTCATCACACGGGCTCCATCTTCAATTCACTTCAGCCCGTCATCCGCCATCGCCGGAACCCTGCAAAACAAGAGACATCATTACTAAAGACTTTAAAGACATTAGAATTACTCGAAACTTACCGTTCGTGCAGTAAACGACGGACAGCAGTCCTCTGAAGTCAAGAGGCCTGCTCCCCTTATCCAGTGAAGAAACTGGTTACAGCACCCTGCCCCGAGGCAGATGGAGAGCACAGCGTTCACTTACCTAAGGTGAGAGCGTTAACCTTTGGGGTTCTACAGGAGAAGAGAAAGGGAAGAAGAGAGAGACATTCAATAACCCAGTTCCTTAATCCCATATTTTCTATCTGCAGACATCTTACCCTTCGAGTCAGACATACAGTGCACAGAGGTCCAGCCCAAAGAGCCAGCCGTGTGTTACACATCACCTTTGAAGATACGGTATACGCCCAGTCAAGACCGGCGCCTCTACGGGAATCAGGTGAGCGTTACAGTATCACAGTTTTTTGTCACAACACCATGGTGTACAACTACACGAATTATGTCCTCACTTGATTCCTTCATGTAGGGAGACCCGGTCCAGGCCCTTGAAGAAGGCTCTCCATGCCGAAGCGTCTCGGGACACCACACCGTTTGGGAAAGCTATCACTGTCCTCACACACCATCTGATCTACAACTAGACGTAGACCAAAGACTTGGTTACCTCCCAATATCCAGCCCACCTTGGAAACAACAACTAGGATGTACTTGTGAAGATTAGCTCCAGTTCACTGTTTACTAATTCACCTCTTAAGTGCTATGTGATCATAGGGGGGTTACTCTATAGAAACATGATTTAGATGTGACTTGTATAGAGGTTAACCCCACTAGCATTCATTGCTGAATAACTGCCCTGCATTTATGTATATGTATTGGCATGCCTATGTTCATTTCTGAGTAATTTGGATTGATTTTTACGTTTGCTTGTTCTGTTTTCTTGTTTTTCCAATATGTCTGCCAAATATTAGGCAGGTGTTGTTGAAAAAAACTGTAAGATACTATGGGAAACCAAACCCATGTTCATTTGACATCAGCTAAATAAACAAGTTAATAGTCTCTTTATATATGTTTTCTTGTTCACACTTCCATCAAACGTAAGTTTACAGTTTCTTTGATACTTGGCATGTTAAATGGTACAATCTTTGCAGTAAATGTGAATGCAGAGTAATATCCATAAGAATTTGTGTGGCAGGACGCCACCCCCATGTTCCAACAGTTTCCCCGCTCAACATCAAAAAGTCCTCTGTGACAAGAACTTGAGATCGGAAAAATTAGTGTTTCTGATACGTTAATTTTATAATCTGAAACTTGGCCAAAATTTGCAGAGTTGAGATCAATTCTTTGAAGGAGGATTCAGGATCTGAAATCAGTACTCGGAGGTTGTCTGCGTAAAGGAGAACCTTAAACACACTGCTACCCACTTGGATACCCCTAATATTTACATATTCCCTGATTGTAATTGCCAATGCCTTCATAAAGAGAGCAAACAAAAGTGGTGACAGAGGGCACCCCTGGCTAGTTCCCCAATTAATTTGGGAACTGTCCGATAAGCACCCATTCACTGTGACCGTGGCTTCTGCATCTTTATAGAGGGGAGCAAATAGTTTAAGAAAACGAGGGCCACAATTCACTTTAATTAGCCCTTGTCTCGGGTAAGCCCAACTAACTCTATCAAATGCTTTCTCTGCATCGATACTGACAGCAGCATAGGGCTCCAGAGAGTTATTCTTTAGAAATATAACATCCGAAAGTTCCCTCAAATTGTGATAAATATTCCTACCCAAGATGAAGCCCGTTTGGTTTTGGTGGATTAACTTCGGGAGCACGGGATTGATCCTTATTGCAAAAATCTTAGCTAGGAGTTTGATGTCATCATTTAGGAGAGAAATCAGTCTATAATTACCACAAATTGTTTGGTTTTTACCCAGCTTGGGGATCACTGATATTACTGCAGCTCGCATGGAATCAGCGACCTTTTCAGAAGTGATGATCTCCTTAAAGAGATCTACCAAAGATGGTGCAAGCGGGGAACAAAATGTTGAGTAAAAATCAATTGGGAAACCGTCAGGCCCTGGACACTTTCCAGTCAACAAAAGATTTATAGCCTCTGTAATTTCCTGTCCTGTGATTTCCGCATCGAGGGATAACATATCATCATTGTTTAGTTTTGGGATCGGAGTCTGATTTAAAAACCTTGAGATTTCATCAACTCTTGTACATCCTTCAGCACGATATAAGGACGCATAGAAGTTCCTAAATGCTTCACAAATATCTTCATTCCTCCTCAAGGGCGGGCCATTATCTACCGAAATGGATAATACTTGCCTCCGACATTATCTTCCTCTCAGTCTGCTTGCCAGCAGAGCACCTGCTCTATCCCCCTTCTCCAAAAGGCATGCCTACTGGAAAATACATCTTTTTCAGCCTTTGTGTGAATGATACCATCTAGTGCACGTTCGGCTCAAAGCATAGCGGACAAGGACACATCAGTGGGTGCATCATTGTGATCGTCTGTTTTGAGGTTATAAGTAGATTCAACTTGCATGTACTCGCTCGCCGCCCTCTTTTTCTTGTATGAGGCATAACTAATTATCTTGCCACGTAAACGTGCCTCCAGTGCATCCCAAACTGTATGCAAGCTACTCACTGAGCCCACATTATCTTTCAAAAAGAACAACTTTTCCGAACTTATCTGCTTAAAGAAGTTATAATCAGACAACAGTCAGGCATCAAGTCTCCATGGTTTGCTATTCCTCACATCTCCCAGGGACTAACTCCAGAAAAAATAACCTGCATGATCATGGCTCATTTCTGCAATCACTCCGTAGCCACTGGTTCTTTCCTGTTACCCCTCAAGCATTCCCTTGAGCACCCTCTCCTCAAAAAATCTTCTGCCGACCCCTCCTGCCCGGCTAACTACCACCCTGCTATCTCCATTACCCCCTTCCTGGGCAAACTCTTGGAGAAGCTGGTCATCTCCCAGCTGATCCACCACACTAAATCTGTTGGTTGTCTCTTCAACCACCAGTCTGGTTTCAGAGCAGCCAGAGGCACGGAAACTGCACTCCTAAACACCTGTGAAGACTTACTTGCAAATCTCAATTCCAACTCTTGTTCCTTTCCTATCCTTCTAGACCTTTCCTCTGCCTTTGATACGGCGAATCATGCCACCCTTATAAATCGGCTCTGTAATATCCTTGGCATCACGTACCTGGCACTGGACTGGTTGTCCTCCTTCCGCTCTGACCAACCGTCATAGGTTCAACTGGGCCCTTTTCTCTCTTCCATCATACTCTGCACCTCCGGTGTCCCTCAGGGCTCTATCCTCTCACTGTGGCTCTTCAACATCTACCTTGCCCCCCTAACCCATTTGATCTCTGCCTTCTCTCCTCACTTCCAGTGTTATGCAGATGACATGCAGCGCTCCTTCAAGCTTCCCTTCACTGCCTCCTCTTGCTCCTCTCTCATTCCTGACTGTCTGACTGCTATTCAGGCATGGTGTGCTTGCCAACACAATCTCTGTCTTAATGCCAGTAAAACGGAGATCCTTCTCATTTGTATCCCAGCTCCCTCCCTCGATCCCTCCTACTCTGTGGCCACCCTCCATAGGCCCCCTCCCTTCAGCCTCTTGTGAGGAAAAAACCTTGGTATCATCTTTCCTTCTCTCTTTCCTTCTCTCCTCACATCGCAGACCTTGCCAACAAGGCCCATTTTCAGCTGCACCTCCTCAGAGGCATTCTCCCTTTCCTCACCTTCCCCCAGAAACTCAATGTCTCCAAAGCTTTGGTCCTCTCTAGGCTGGACTACTGCAACAGCTTCTTCCTCAATCTGCCTAAATTGTCCCTTTGCCCATTCAACTAATCCAGGATAGGACTGCAAGACTTATCCCTAGCCTGATGCCCAGGGACTTCATCTGTCCAGCCCTAAAACCTCTCCACTGGCCCCCGGTTGTTGCGAGGATCAAGTTCAAGACCCTCTGGATCATCAACAAGTCTTTATGGGGCCTGGGACCCCGCTACATCTCTGTCCCTAAATATCTCCCTGTTGCAGCCATTCAGTCTTCTAGCTCCAACTCTGTGCAGATCAGAGGTTGTTTCCAAGCAGAGAGTGAAGGGTAAATCTCTTTCTTCCACAGGAACATCCCTCTGGAATAGCCTCCCTGCCCCCTGCAGGCTTGAGCCGGATCTCCTTACATTCTGGAAGCTTCTCAAGATCCCCCTTTTCTCTTCTTCCTTCCCTCTCCCCCTCCCTGGCTAATGTTCCCCTTTGCTGCATTTGGACTGGCTGCGTGGTTCTTTCTGCTTCATACAGGGAACCAGGCCCTCCTCGCCCAGTCTAGCCCAGCACCTCAGTCTCGCCTGACACCCCCACCTGCAACCTGCACTTGTCCTAACAGGATCCCTCTCCTGTACTAGCCTGGTGTGACCTGCACTCCTATTGAGCCCACCCAGCCTGTACCCACACTTAGCATGTGGACCTTCATTCCCTGCACTCCCCTAGCACTTGTCCACCTGGCCTCCCCTTAGCACTTGCCTAGCCCAGCGGCCCTCTTTCATCCGTCCTCCTCCCCCCAGCATTTGCACACGCTCCACCCTGACCTGCATTTCCTCTCCCTAGTTAGCATTAACGCATTCCACTCTGACCAGCACTTCCCCCCCGCCTCCCCACTCCCTTGCACTTCTTGTTACCGCACTTGCACGATCCAAATGACACAGGGCCTACTAGGACCGTTTTTGTAATTCTTCATCCCTGGTCCCCTCCTCTCTTTTGTCTTGTTGCTCCTTGAAACACCATTTGCTGTATAGGCACATTATAAATACCCAATAAATAACATAATTTCAATGGGACACTTAAAAGTGGGAAACTAGGTGGCAGTTAATACACATTTCCCCCTTTTATTAATGGATCAGCATCAGTAACAGAACTCTGCTTTGTGATGTAACTAGGAAATTACTTCAATGACTTTCTTTTTCTAGGTAAGCACACAGTGAGATGGCTTTTGCCATTCTGTGCTTTGTGAGAAACCTGAGGGTATTCTCGCTGATAGACCACCCAGATCCTATGTTCTGATGGCCAGAGAAGGGCCATCGCCCTTGGATCCCAGCCCTGGGGACAGACGAGCAAGTGTGGATCATCTGAGATGGGGATCTTTAGGGAATGCGGAGGGATGTCCTCGGGAGAGAAGCGGTATTCCCGCTTTCCAACACCCCACACCAAACACCCCCTCAGTCATTATGGGATACTGTCCATAAAATCCCATCAAACCCCAGTATACTTCTATAACAACACGAAAGAAACACAAAAGGAAAATAAAACCGCCCATGGGAAATCTCCCCATTCACCCTGACAAGATCCCCTATAATGTTCCTACATTTCCTCCCGACAACTACAACTCCCATAATTCCTTTCCTCTGTTGTTTCCCAAAACCATTGGGACGAGGAAGAGGCAAGTGAGAGTGATGGAGATTACCATATCTCCATACTGTCCCATTAACAAAGGCAGGCAGAGTCAGGCAGGGCTGGACACTACTCACACCTAACTCTCATTAACCCTCTCCACCAGTATAAAAGGTGGAGCAGGAAAGCCCAGTTTGAGCGAGCTGGGGATGCTGGAGGTTGTCAAGACGGCAGAGGAAGATCAGTTGCGCTGCAAAGACCCTGGGAGACCTGGAGGGGGAGGAAACCACCACACTGAACCTTTGAATGCAGAAGAGGCTGCAGTGAGGGGAGAGACCTGTACCTCCAGGAGGCAAATCTAGGGTGCAGCTGGAGTCTTCTGGTGGTGCCAGAGAAGCGCTGCTCCCCTGGGCCAAGCAGGCAAGCCCAGGTCTCTGAGGGGCAAGAGATGAGACCTTGACCTCAAAACGTATCCCCATCGAAACTCCTCCAGCTCCCAAAGCCATGGAATGACAATTTGCAGAGCTGTGAATTGGGAGCAAAAAACCAACCAGGTGCATCCTGGGACTGGAAGTCCAGAGACCTTTTCATGGTGTCAAATAGGAATGAGGCGATACACAGGAAGGAGCAGTCCTTCAGAGGCAGTGACAGGCCAGGCGAAGAGGAGCAATGGACAAAAGGAAAAGAACAGGCTATGGCTGGCTAAAGACCCCTTTGGCAAGAATTTGTTGTGTCCTGAGAGCCGAGAAGGCTGCAAATAACTGCTGAAAGAAAGGAAGTTCAAGGGTGCTACAGAGTCGCAGGCAACCCTCCCAGGTGAACGGCTGAGTTGGGGAGGAACCACAAAAGCAAGAAACCTAACCTTGACTTCCACATGAAACACACGAGAAATCAAAGCCTTTGAACATGTCCGGTGAGTGAGAATGAGGAACGAAAGTCCGGTCTCTGTTTGGAAGTCCTTGCAACAGTTGCAATAAAGAACTGTGAGCGCGTGTTGTCAGAACTACCAAGTCCAGAAAGTATTGCACAGAAAAAGCCGAAGTGGTCATGTTGGGGTAGAGTCAAATCCTCAACGCACTCAAAATTTCAACATTTGTAAGGACTTGAGCCCGGCAGAGGGGGACCTACATGAACTTTAGTTTTGAGAAGTCAGAGCATAGCAGAGGGGCACCTACAAGAACAGTGTGAAGCAAGGTCTGAGCCTGGCAGAGGGGGACCATTGTGAACTGTTTTGAAGAAGCATTAAATATTGAAGGGGTTTATCCCGGCTGAGGGAAACCTAGCAAAAATCATAGTTAAACTACAAGGACCAGGCAATGATGCCATAACCAACACCACTTGTGAAATCCTTGCTACAATATTGACAGGTACTGCTCTGGAGTTCGTGCACTGGGCCTCCTCAGGACAACCTGGCTGACTGGCCCTGTGAGCACTCAACAGTGGTGGCACGGTCGTGTACAGGGCGTACACGCCCACCCGTGCTGAGAGCTGATAATATACTTGCACGACTCAGCAGCCACCATCCTGAACGGCACACCTACACACCGGTCTCTCCTTGAGACGACTAGTGGAGGATATACTTAGATACTTTCACTGTATTGGCTGACAAACCGAGCCTCCCAGCAGACATACGGTGTACGGTGCAACACGACATCCATGATATCTGGAGGCAACACCCATACCCACGCTAGAAGGAGACATAGTCCGCTGCTTTGGCCCACCAACATAGATATGCCCAGAGACAACAAGGGTGGCAGAAGGGCCCCATGGACGCCTACACTAGCCCAAATACGGAGGAAAGGGGTCAGGGGGACCACAAGCGACATCATAATGACCCCCACTGGTAATGCCTTGGACCCTTAAATGACAGCACTCCAGGCTGGATTTGCAGCGGTTAATAGCAAGCTAGATGACATTGGAAGTACGATATCCTCTATTAAATCGGACCTTCAGCGCGTGAACACCAAGGTTACAGAGGTAGAAACTAGGATAGGGGAACTCGACCAAGCATGGTAAGGACATTGAAGAAATCAAGAGAAACCTAAAACTGGTTCAAACTAAGTGTGACGATCTGGAATCAAGATCGCGTCGGAACAACATAAGAGTAGTGGCCTGGGAGAGAAGCCTCTCAATGTCACGATGGAAGTCTTCTTGGAGGAAGTGATCCGTGCCGTCCTTCCAGATGCACAATTTTCCCAACAGTTTCTGATCGAGAAGGCCACAGGTCCCTCACTCCTCCCCCGAAACTTGGTGCACCACCATGGACAGTAAGTGCTCGTCTGCTTAGGTACTGGGACAGAGATCTGATCCTAAGGCTGTCCAGAGTGAAAGGGACTTTGACCTACGACTCTGCCAGCATTCATATTTATCCCGACTTCTCCAGTGGGGTGCAGTCAGCCCGACGATCATTTAACCAAGTGAAGAGAGCGCTCAGAGCATGATCAATACCATATGCCATGCTCTTCCAAGCCAGGCTGCGCCTGCAGTACTTTGGCAAGTCACAATTTTTTGACTCCCCTGAAGAAGCTATGGGCTACATCTAACACCTGATTGAACCCGTGAGCCCGAAGATACTGCAAAACCTAAAGTAGTCTCTGTTCTGACACAAAGCTGCGTGGCGGCCCTCTGGGAGGTCTGTTTGGTTTAGGTCGGTGGCACCCATGCAGAGCCACCCTATGTTTCAAATGTTGAAGTTGTTTCTAAGGGTTACACTGTCCAGTTGGGATGGCGAGGGAGGGAGAGAGGGAGGGGGCCAGTTGCCTAATTGAGAAGAGGGTTAAATTGCAAGGGTTGAAAAAAATGACAAGTGCAAGGAACACTTGATGTCTGATCCTACGTTCTGCGTAAACGCTGCAGAGACAACATAATGACAATGACCTCATCAAGGAAAGCGCAGGGAGTTAGACTCCTAACATGGAACATTAGAGGCCTAGCTAACGCGACCAAGGCTAGCAAACTATTGGCCTACACTAATAGACACAAAATTGACATCCTCCTACTACAGGAAACTCATGCCATCAGGAAGGTTACTGATGCGTTCGCCCTGGCTTGGGGCCCCACGAAAGCCGCTACAAACTATTCCTCACAGGCTAGAGGAGTGCTCACAGTGGTGCACAAACTGACCAACTTTCAGCTTTCCAGATGACGAGGGCCGCTACGTAATCCTCTGGGGTACACTGCACAATAAAGAAACGATTGTGATCAATACCTACGGCACCAATACTGACACCCCGAGCTTCTTCCTGAAGATCCTTGCACTAATATCACCAACAGGGCAAGCCAACATAATATGGGGTGGCGATCTCAATACTATTCTAGACCTGACCTTGGATCGGATATCAGACGGCAGCATAAATCACACCAAATCCACATTGACTATACTCCAGGCCATGTCCACACTTTCCCTAGCGGATGTGTGGAGAGAATTACATCCTCAGGAGAGGGAATATTCCCTCTACTCGAGTGTAAATGGTTCCTGCTTACGTATAGACCACTGGCTGTGTTCCCTGGTCATTGTTCCAAATGTGTCTGGATGCAGGATACTTCCCCGTACAATGTCGGACCATTCCCTGGTCCTCCTAGAATTGACACCTTCCGACGAGGAATACACGAGCCGCAACTGGAGGATGCTCTCTGCGTTGCTGAGAGATGAGACAGTGATAGAACCTCTTAGAGTGGAAATAATAGACTTCTTTGAACGCAACTCAGGCTCTGTTAAGTCTACTGCAACCATCTGGGAAACCTTTACAGTTTGGCTAAGGGGACACTTGATGGCTCAGATGCATGGAGCGCTAAAAGAAATAAGGAGGGAGCTGGATCGTTCTGAACGAGTGCTGAGGGACCTGGAGATCTCCCACACTCTTAGCAAAAACAATGATCATCTACAAAAAATCTCTTAACAACTTACGAAATTCAGGTCACTGGCCGAACTCTTCTATGTTACGCAACTAATGAGAGCAAGGAAATTTGACGAAGGAAACAAAGCCAGCCAAACACTGGCGAACGTTATAAAAGCTGATTAGGGGTTGAGGAACATCACCAGCATTACCGACTCTGAAGGGGTCATACAAACGCAAGCAAGCGCAATCAACGATGTGTTCCAGAAGTTTTATAAAACACTGTATTATAACACAGACAAGGCATCCCCGATGAGCTACGTGACTACATGGACTCATTCCCCATGCCCAAATTGGACGAAACAGAAAAGGCTAACCTGGATCTTCCTTTAACCATTCAGGAGCTAGAGCAGGCCATCACGGAACTACGAGCGGACAAGACACCTGGATTGTAACGCTCACCTGACTCCCACTGAGGCGCTGGCCTGGTTCGCGCTGCTGTGACCTCTTCTAAGGTGATGCGCAGGGTTCGGAAGACGGACTGGACCGGGCCCCCAAATCTGGCTTGTCTGGCTCGCAGAAGTATCCTTCTTAGGGTCTGGAAGGACAAGCTCTCCATCCTGCTTCTGATGCAGGGGGCGCGTTGGTATCCAGTTACTTCACTGGATTTTCGGATTGGTGAGAACCAAACTTGCTTGGCTTCCAGGTAAGTTTTTTGATAAGAGGTTCCCCTTGTGTCCATGCATTAATGTACTAATGCTAGTGTCTTTTTCCCCATAGGGGCCGCAGTACGGAATGCCGGGGAACAGGCACCGACCCGAGATGAGAGGTGAAATCCTTGTAGAAATCAGGTAAGTCTTTAATGAGCGTTTTTTGGTAATGTCTTTTCATTCGCTCATTAACGCTGATGTCTCTTTTTCCCCTTAGGGGCCGGGGTCTGGAAATGCCAGGATGCGGCGCGGACCCGAAATGAAGAGGGAATGAATCAACAGGTAAGTCTTAACATGGAGATTTAGCTTTCCTTATTCCCTTCTCTCTCTCACCTTTTGTTATGGTCTTTTTCTCCCTAGGCGCTGGGGCGTGACTGCGAATCCGGATGATCGCTGCTGAACATGGAGGCGCCCAGTAAAGGTGAGTGGAATGCGGCGCTGCAGCGATCGACGCGATGGGCTTTTAAATAAAAGTCTTCCTTTTCAGGATTGTTGGCGAGATGTCTCCGGGATGCAGTTTTAGCAGGTAAGGACTTTTCCTTCTTCTGTTCTCTTCTTCTCTTCCTTTGCAGGTGATCCAGGATGCTGGCAGGCGTGGCAGAAGTCAGGATGCAGGAGCAGACACGGTGAGCGTCCAGCTGTTAGATGCAGAACAACGCGAAGCACGTGTGGCTGTTCGGGTGGGGTTTAAATAGCCTTGGAAGAAGTTCCAGGTATGTATCCTTCCTCCAATCAGGTATGTATCCTTCCCCGACCACGCCCGGATGGTAAATTAGTCCCACAGGTAAAGTAGTTCCTTTCAGGCCTCAAGGAGGCCGGGATCCTGCAGCATGGTCTGCATCAGGTAAGTGCACCCAAGCACTTTCATAATGAGCCTGGCGCCTATGGCGCCAGGACTGATGTCTTTTATGAGCCTGGCGCCATAGGCACCAGGACAATGTCCAAAAGGGCCCCTATATGGGGTTGCTGGGTTTCTTCCTTGGGGACTGGATGTCCGCTTTCGGGGACGCAGGGCTTGAACCGGCTCCCCGGGAGCGGGCATCATGACAGCACTCCCCCCCAAGGCCCCTCCCAAGGTTGTTCCCTCCGGGAGTTTTGGTTTGTCTGGGAAGAGTCGGTGGAATTTCCTGACTAATCGAGGTGCATGCACATGGTCGCTGGGTTCCCACGACCTCTCCTGAGGTCCGTACCCCTTCCAATCAATTAGGCAGAACAGTTTTGACCTAAACATTTTTGAGTCTAAAATGTTCTTCACTTCGAATTCGGGCTCCCCATCTATTAGAATAGGTTCTGGAGGTTTGAGTAGTCGGGTTCCGGGTACCACTGGTTTCAGAAGTGACACATGAAAAACAGGGTGAATTCGCATACTAGCTGGTAAATCAAGTTTAACAGCCACTGGGTTAATTATTGCAGTAATAGAATAAGGTCCCAGATATTTTGGGTTAAAAGTTCGAGGCCCTTTGAGTGGTAAATGTCTGGTAGCTAACCACACTTGATCCCCAATCTGATACGGAGGTGCTTCACTCCGATGTAGATCAGCATTCTCCTTGTATTTTCTCTTGGCTTGTTGTGAATGCGTAGTTGCCTCTTTGAAGACTTGGGTAATTGTAGAATGCAGATGTTCTACTGCAGGCATTCCGAGGTTCTGAGGTGAGTCAAGGTTTGAGGTTCGAGGGTGATGCCCAAACAAAGTATAAAAAGGACTGTGGCCAGTTCCAGAGTGTACCGAATTATTATATGCGTATTCGGCTATCCAAAGAATGTCTTTCCAGTTGCTTTCAGATTGCTGTAACATACACCGTAAGTATTGCTCAAGGGTCTGATTTGTCCTCTCGGTCTGACCATCGGTCTGAGGGTGGTGACTGGTCGATAATCTTACGTCGATCTGCGCCATTTGACAACATTTGCGCCAGAAGTGGGAAATGAATTGGCTTCCCCGGTCAGAGATTAGTATAAATGGGAATCCATGTAGCCAAACAATATTTTCGAGGAACTCTTTGGCTAGGACAGAAGCTGAAGGTAAACCTTTCAAAGGAATAAAGTGGGCCATTTTGGAAAACAAATCCACAATTACCAGAATAGTATTGTACCCCGAACAAGGAGGCAGGTCCGTAATAAAATCCATTGATAGGGTGTGCCAGGGTGCTGGCGGTATGTCTAGAGGTTGAAGGAGACCGGCTGGTCTTTTCTTTTGACTTTTATTTTGGGCGCAATCACCACAGGACATCACAAAAGATTTAACATCTTTTCGCCAAGAGGGCCACCAAAATTGTCGTTTCACCTTTTCCTCTGTCTTGGCAATACCGGGGTGTCCCTCTATTAATGCATCATGATAACCGGAAATAACTAGTTCGTGTAATTCCTTATGTGGCAGGAATAAGCGTCCTTGGAAATAAGGTAAACCATTATCCATGGTAAAGTCTGATCCCTTTTGTATCCAATCCTGTAAGGTTGTAGGGTCCAGGAGTTGTTTCACTCTGGCTTGAATGTCTTCAAGCGTCTGTAACGAAGTCATGCCTAGGATCCTCTGTTCGGGAATTATTGGTACTGGTTCTGAGTTTGTATCAGATTCTCCCATTCCAATTCGGGATAAGGCGTCTGCTTTGCCATTCTTGCAGCCAGGTCGGTAGGTAATCACAAAATCAAATTCAGCGAAAAACAAAGCCCATCGGAGCTGCCATGATGACTGAGCCTTGGCGGTTTTCAAATACTGTAAATTCCGGTGATCAGTGATCACTGTGATGGTATGTCGAGCGCCAAGCAGATAATGCCGCCAGGCTTTAAAAGCGGACTTTATGGCTAACAGTTCTTTGTCCGTGATTGCATAATTAACCTCGGGTGCCGAGAATTTTCTGGACCAAAATGCTACGGGATGCAGTTGGTTGGTTTCGGGATCTCTTTGGGACAGGACAGCTCCCATGGCTAGGCTGGATGCGTCAGTCTCGACGACATAAGGGAGATCTGGACGCGGGTGTTTCAATATAGGTGCAGAGGTAAACTTAGCTTTTAAATCCTGAAAGGCCTGCTCGGCTTCTTCAGACCATTCAAAACGTTTATTTTTCCTCAAGAGTGCAGTAATGGGTTGTACCACGCGTGAAAATTCCGGGATAAACCTGCGATAGAAATTGGCAAAGCCGAGCATGCTTTGAACCCCTTTTACAGAGCTAGGTGATGGCCATTTGAGGATGGCATCCACTTTTCTTGAGTCCATTCGGACTCCTTTGGGTGTCAGGATGAAACCCAGAAACTCGACTTCTGTGGTATGGAAAACACATTTCTCCAATTTAGCAAATAGTTTGTGTTGGCGCAGTTTTTCAAGTACTGCCCTGACGTGTTTTCTGTGATCAGATTCCGAAGAGGAGTGCACCAGAATGTCATCGATATACACGACAACACAAACATCGATGAGTTCCCGAAGGACATCATTCATGAAGTATTGGAAGGAAGCCGGCGCGTTACACAATCCGAAAGGCATCACCTGGTACTCGAATAATCCGTATTTAGTACGGAAGGCAGTTTTCCATTCGTTGCCTTCTTTAACTCGTACCAGATGATAAGCCCCCCGGAGATCTAACTTGGTGTATATGCAAGGTCCTTCACCTGGTCAAGGAGTTCAGGGATCAGAGGCAGAGGATAACGGTTTTTAACCGTTATCTGGTTCAATGCGCGGTAATCGATACAAGTTCTAAGGTCGCCTTCTTTTTTGGGCACGAAGAACAAAGCCGAGGATGCCGGGGACTTTGACGGGCAAATAAAACCATTAGCTAGGTATTGATCCAAATATTGTCTCAAATGCAGATTCTCAGGTTCGGTAAGGGCATAAATCCTGCTACAAGGGGGTTGTGCACCGGGTACCAGATCGATTTGGCAATCGTACGATCTGTGAGGAGGTAACGTGTTGGCCTGTTCCTTTTGGAAGACGTCCTGAAAGTCTTGGTATTCCGGAGGTAGATGCATGGAGGCAGAGGTTACAGATGCTAGATTAATCTTCAGGTTTTCTGGGTAGCAGGTTTGTGTACAATCCGGGAAGGTTATTCTCTTAGCTCGCCAATCAATTCGAGGATTATGTGTCTCTAACCAAGGGATTCCAAGAATAACCTGAAACTGTGGAGCCCTGATTACATCAAACACAACACCCTCCCGATGGCCGTCGGGACCAATAAGAGTCACCTCAGTAGTGGAATGTGTAACCGGTCCAGAGGCAATTTCAGTTCCATCGACTGTGGTGATGACATCTTTGCTGGTTTTAGGACGGAGAGGGAGGTTAATCCTAGAGACGATTTCACGATCCACATAGTTTCCAATAGCCCCACTATCGATGTATGCCTTTATTGCATGCAACCGCTTAGGCTGTTCTGGATCTACGAGAACCATTGGCACAATGAAATGCGAGGTCTGAGAGTTAGTTTTCAAGCTCGGTAAGCGGACCCCTACACTTGGCGGGCGGAGTCGTTTCCCGAAACAGAGTCTTCATGGTTTTTATCAGCGGCTCCTACCGCCTTTCGGGGCGGTTTTGCCGGGCAATCTCGTAGAAAGTGTCCAGAATTCCCACAATAAAGACATAATTTTAACTGCCGCCTCCTTTCACGTTCCTTTTGAGTTAAGGGTCCTTTAACCCCTCCAATTTGCATAGGCTCAGAGACATCAACTCCCTTGGGATTAGCATGGGTCTTGACCAACACCAGGGTCTCAAACCTGGACCGATCTGCTTTTCTGTTTTGAAGTCTGTGATCCAATTGGACCACTAAGTCTATATACTCTGTGCATTCTTGGGGCGGATTTACAACTTGGGCCAAGACATCTTTAAGTTCTCCGCGTAGGCCTCGATAAAACAACGTGACTCTTTTATCCTCTGGCCATCCCGTTTCCACAATTAGTCTATTAAAGTTTGCAATATAGGATAGGAGGTCCTGATTACCCTGTCGCAGGGATAGAAGTTCGTCATCCAGAGCCTGCCCCTGAGAGTGTCGAGCAAATAACCTTTCCATGCTTGCTTGAAACCTTTGAAAATCACGGAGAATCGGGTCATCTTGAGTAACCAGTGGAACTGACCAATCGGCAGCGCAGCCGCTGAGATATGACAATACAAAGGCTACCTTGGTCTGATCATTAGGGAAGGCCCCAGGTCTGCATAGGAAGTGCAAACAACACTGATTCATGAATACGGCGAATCGTTTGGGGTCCCCAGCAAAGCGTTCGGGTGGGGCCAGCGGCATGTTTCCAGGTAGATTAATCTGCACAGGGTTACTGGAAACCACAGGAGCTGGGTTCCCTCCGGGACCGGGTAGAGGAGTTTGCCCAGCTTGACCTTGCAAAAGCTGTCTGGCCAGGTCATCAGTTCTTTCCTTTGATATTATTAATTCCCTCCTGAGGGCATTAGTCTCTTGACGAGCGGCATGTACTTCGGCCCGTAATTCCCCCAGTAATTGGGCCAACTGATCAGTCTCAGAACTTTCCATAGTGCCTGGGTGGGAATTTGTAGGAAGGCTGCGCGTTCTGTAACGCTCACCTGCCTCCCACGGAGGCGCTGGCCTGGTTCGCGCTGCTGTGACCTCTTCTAAGGTGATGCGCAGGGTTCGGAAGACGGACTGGACCGGGCCCCCAAATCTGGCTTGTCTGGCTCGCAGAAGTGTCCTTCTTAGGGTCTGGAAGGACGAGCTCTCCATCCTGCTTCTGATGCAGGGGGCGCGTTGGTATCCAGTTACTTCACTGGATTTTCGGATTGGTGAGAACCAAACTTGCTTGGCTTCCAGGTAAGTTTTTTGATAAGAGGTTCCCCTTGTGTCCATGCATTAATGTACTAATGCTAGTGTCTTTTTCCCCATAGGGGCCGGGGTACGGAATGCCGGGGAACAGGCACCGACCCGAGATGAGAGGTGAAATCCTTGTAGAAATCAGGTAAGTCTTTAATGAGCGTTTTTTGGTAATGTTTTTTCATTCGCTCATTAACGCTGATGTCTCTTTTTCCCCTTAGGGGCCGGGGTCCGGAAATGCCAGGATGCGGCGCGGACCCGAAAGGAAGAGGGAATGAATCAACAGGTAAGTCTTAACATGGAGATTTAGCTTTCCTTATTCCCTTCTCTCTCTCACCTTTTGTCCTGGTCTTTTTCTCCCTAGGCGCTGGGGCGTGACTGCGAATCCGGATGATCGCTGCTGAACATGGAGGCGCCCACTAAAGGTGAGTGGAATGCGGCGCTGCAGCGATCGACGCGATGGGCTTTTAAATAAAAGTCTTCCTTTTCAGGATTGTCGGCGAGATGTCTCCGGGATGCGGATTTAGCAGGTAAGAACTTTTCCTTCTTCTGTTCTCTTCTTCTCTTCCTTTGCAGGTGATCCAGGATGCTGGCAGGCGTGGCAGAAGTCAGGATGCAGGAGCAGACACGGTGAGTGTCCAGCTGCTAGATGCAGAACAACGCGAAGCACGTGTGGCTGTTCAGGTGGGGTTTAAATAGCCTTGGAAGAAGTTCCAGGTATGTATCCTTCCTCCAATCAGGTATGTATCCTTCCCCGACCACACCCGGATGGTAAATTAGTCCCACAGGTAAAGTAGTTCCTTTCAGGCCTCAAGGAGGCCGGGATCCTTCAGCCTGGTCTGCATCAGGTAAGTGCACCCAAGCACTTTCATAATGAGCCTGGCGCCTATGGCGCCAGGACTGATGTCTTTTATGAGCCTGGCGCCATAGGCGCCAGGACACTCTCCAAAGGGCCCCTATATGGGGTTGCTGGGTCCTTCCTTGGGGACTAGATGTCCGCTTTTGGGGACGCAGGGCTTGAACCGGCTCCCCGGGAGCGGGCATCATGACATGGATCTGATGGCATTCCAGCCGACCTATATAAGACATTCAAAGCAGAACTCGCCCCTAAACTACTGGAAGTCTAGGAGGAGGCGTTGGGAAAAGGGGTACTCCCGAATTCCATGAAGGAAGCAATAATAACTGTTCTCCTCAAGTCACATAAACCGCCTCAAGAACCCACGCCCTATCGTCCTCTATCCCTAATTAACGCGGACACTAAGATATATGCTAAGGCAATTGCAAATCGGCTTTTAGCACACATGAAGAAGTTAATCCACCCGGACCAATCAGGATTTGTTCCCACACGATCCACCACAATGAACCTCAGGAGGTTCTTTTCCATCACTTCACAATTGGGCCCATCAGCTAGAGGCATAGCGGTCACCCTAGATGCTGAAAAAGCTTTTGACTCTGTATCCTGGAACTATATGTATGCCATTCTTGACAAAATGGGGTTTGGCCCGCTATTCACCACCTACATTCATGTTCTATACACTGACCCCCGGGCGATGGTTAGAACAAACAAATCCCTATCGGCAAGCTTTGTACTGGGTAGAGGCACCAGACAGGGCTGTCCGCTGTCCCCCCTTATATTACCCTTACCATAGAAGGCATGGCAGCAAAGCTGAGATACGAACATGCAAGGAGAGGTATTCGCATCAGGGGACCCCCCCAGTTTGTCTCCCTGTACGCTGGTGACACTATGCTGTACATCAGAAATCTGGAGACCAATCTACCGCTGGTGATACAGGCAATAACTTTTGCCAGATACTTAGGGTATAGAGTTAATCATGGAAAATCTGAAATTATCCCACTCACATCCACCACAATGTAATTTCAGGCCACCGTACAATTCAAGTGGTCGCCTACTTCCGCCCGCTACCTAGGAATTATAATGGCCACAGATAAGCAGACCCTGTACACTAATAATTACGATCCCTACCTGACGTTACTAGAACACAAGCTCAAGGTATGTTACAAACTTCAAATATCACTATACGGGTGAATAGCGCTTCTTAAAATGGTGGTGGTGCCAAAACTACTATACTTGTTCTGTAATATCCCGATACGGCCAGGCAGGATGTTTTTTCTGAAATTGCAGAGGCTGGCATCAAACTTTGTTTGGGGAGGGGGTGCAGTTAGGCTACAGTGGCCCAAAATGTGCGAAAGGGATGAAACTGGGGGAATAGCGGCCCCAGATTTCCTACTATACTACATAGCAGCCCAAGCACACTTTGCAAAATACTGGTCAGGCTCTGTGGAAGCATATGCACACATACAGGCTGTAATATTTGCAGCGGCCCCGCTGAACCTATGGGCTATGCCTTTTACCAAGGCTAAGAGAGATACAGGGGAGGTCGACCCTGTGGGCTCCACAGTGAGAGCATGGTCTAAACTTCTTCAGAGGGTGGGGTGTGTTGACCCATACTGGCCTCATACCCCGGTGTATCATCATCCTGATCTTGAGCCCACCCTAGAAACGGCCCTACAGAAAATATGGGACCCAGGCAGGGAAATGCGCTTGGGAGACCTATATCCAGACAGGAAATTTGCGTCTCTGGGAGATGTCCACGCAAACGTGGGAGCTGGGCTGGTCACGACATTACAATATCACAGGCTAAATTCAGCATGCAGTAAGAAATGGCCCTCTTTTCCAGAAGCTCCACCTACCCACCAATTCCTAACTGAGATTATGTCACCAGAGGGCTTTGTGGGAGGAATCTCTACCCTATATAAGGGAGTCCCACGCCATACTGCATCAAAAAACAGGATGAAAGCCAGATGGGAGACGGACCTGGGTGCTCCCATAGAAGATGCCCAATGGGCAAAATATTGCCAATACACTAAATCAGTTTCTATATGCGCCAACTTTAGATTGATCCAGTTTAAGATACTGACCCACCTACACATAACTCTGAGTAAAATATACAAATCTGATCCTTCCACCCCCTTCCCTCCCTCCGCTACACAGAGCCAATTTGCCCCAAATTCCAGGCCTAAGCAGGAAGCTCATTTAACATGTACTGGGACTGCCCCCCGATCAAATAGTTTTGGAGAGAGGTGGCCGAAACAATGAGCGACATCATCGGTCTCCATATCCCGGCTACCCCTCTGAAATACTTACTTGGGGATACAGGGAAGGTCTCCATCAAAACACAACGTCTCTTCGCGGTGGCAGGGGAGGTTGCAAAAAGGAACATTCTTCGGGCCTGGAAGGCTAGGTCTCCCCCCACCCGACAAGTGTGGTTCAAAGACTTAGGGCCTCATTACACGGTAGGCGGTAAGGGTTTACCGGTACCGGTATTTTACCGGTACCGGTAAATCCTTACCGCCTTACTACGAGGTCCCTTTGCAGGTTGGGGAATTTAACGCCTGCTTTTTGCAGGCGCTAAAAACCAACCCGCAAAGGGACCAGTGGAGCTAATTACGGTACCGCAATTTGCGGTACCGTAATTAGCGCCTTCCCCATTCCCATAGACCCCTATGGGGCAAAAATGGGAATGGGGAAGGGCAATGGTGGAAGGGGGAATTACCGCCCCGCCAACCTTGGAATGGGGCGGTAATTCCCCTTTCCACCAAGGCAGTGCCGGTATTTTACCGGCATGAACCATGGCGCTAATAGTGCCATGGTTCACCGCCTTCCGTGTAATGAGGCCCTTAATATATGTATAGAAGACCGAGGAGGCAAATGTCAAGAGTGTCACAGCCATCTAGAGACCAAAAGACATATGGGCCCCCCTGAGGAGATACCTAAAGAACACCCCAGATTTGTCAGATAAAAACTCATTTAGTTCCGAGGAAGGCCAGGACATAGCACCTTCGGTTTGAACACTGATGTTACCACTGTGACTATGGACACATTATACCCAGACGAACATTATGTATCATGCTCCTAAATGAACTTATGTTTCTTTCACTCAATGTTTGAAGAATATGTCCTTTACTTATGTACTGTACCTGTTCTGCACTTGTCATTCTTAAATAAAGTTTTTAAAAAAAAAACTACAAGGACCAGGAAGCCTTGCGAGGGAAAGAGGATTTGAGCCTGATCAGGGGAAGTCCTGAGAAGAGAGGAGTGAAACGCTAGGGGAAGGGAATCCCTGATGAACTGTGCTAGGAGAAATGCTTGAGCCCGATTGAGGGGAGCTAATGATGAACAGTTAAAAGACAGAGTAGGCTGCCGAGACTGCTCGCCTAAACTGAGTGTGTTCAAGTGCTAGTGCTCCAGCAATACCTGTGTGCTGTGCAACGTGGGGAAGAAGAGTCTTTCACCCAATTTTGCCATTCTGACATTTGGTTTCACACTATTTATTTCCCTTTTTCAAACCATTTCTTTACACACATTTAGAAGAATAAGACCGACAGGACTGTTTTTTTTATTTCAATGGCAGAGCTTGCTCCCATCTTAGAGTTAGGGCTAGTTATTAGTTTTTCAAATCCCTGCAATATAAATAAAGGGTTTCGAAACTGTAACTATTGTGTCTGGCGTGCTTATGATACCATGCCTTCTTCACAGCTTGTACATTGCACAGAAAACAAATCACATGACCTCCCGGGAAAACACACCATAGGGACTTTAATCAAATCCTATCAAATCTATAAGCACATACTCTTCTGGAATGTTCACTTATTTCCCAGTCTCGGGAGGATAGCTCAGGGGCAACAAGCTCGCCTTGGAAGCAAGACGACACGGAGCAACACAGGTTCAATCCCCGGGTCCATGCTTAGAAACCTCTGGGTATTAAGCACAATATAAATAACCTATCATATCATGTACAGTCAAATTATATACCCCTTCCCCTCAGTACTTACAAATGACAGAAGATGGGTTAAATTTATTTCCCTTTACATTATCGTTCCCATCAGGATTATTTCCCCTTTATAATATATTACTATATTTGAGCTTCTTTTGGCTGTCTCACAGACAAGAGGGCAACTTCAATTCTACCCCTCTAGCAACAGATGGGCATATGTCAGAAAGATGGGGTCTGCTTCCTTCCACAGCCACGTCTTGCACTTTCTATATTGGGACTTGGACGAGGCCTTGGTCTCTACCTCCATGTAGGCCTTTCTTACAGTGTTCTGCTATTAATCGGTAAAATGGGTCAAAAAGCAAGGCAATCTATTCCATTCTCCTTTCTGTTGTGTTCAATTCTCCTATCTCTGCTTCTTCCTTGCCATCAGTCAATGAGGGAGCAAGTATGTCTGTGTGTCCTGAGAATCTATGGGTTTGACCTTTAATATAGCAGAAATCACACTGTGGTGTCCGAAATGCATTGGCCTTTGTTAATGCAGCTGCATTTTTTGAAGATAATCATTACCTATTAATGTTTTCAATTGAAGAATAAATTATTTTCGTGTGAAGAAACACAACACTGCGTAACTTTTAAAGAATTGGGAAGCCATTTATTGACAATTGGGAGTGCAACCCACACCGCTGGCTTTGGAGCCAAGGTCCTTTTTCATAAATATGGAGAAGCATGCCATCCTTGAAGGACTTCTGGGGAGGGGTACAAATCAGAGGTACACCCTGCAGAATGTGTAGAAGGAGCCCAAGGGGTGGGCAGAAGAGGAAGGAGGAGAGGTCAAGGTTTCCAAGGTGGAGGCAGAGGGTGGAGGCAATGAAGCTGAAGAAGGGAGAGATGGGACAGCAGGAGAAGAAAGGAAATTGATGAGGCATGGGAAGCGTCTGTCAAAGAGGAGAACGTTGGCCTGAGGACCTTGGACCATGACGGTGCGCTTAAGGTAGGCATTAATGATGACCTCCCAATGTGTGCCACCATTAATGGGTGTGGAAGAGAAAGGAGGGAGCACAGAGAACATAGTAGGAGTCCAAAGGTCCGGTGAAGGAACGACAAAGAGGATGTCAGTGAGGGTCTGTCTGGAGAAAGCACTGGAGTAGGTGTCAGTGATAGGGAGACCAGGGTTAGAGGCCAAGGTATCCTTTTTGAACCTCCTCCTGCCAGACTTAGTGCGAAGGGTAGGATAGTCAATGGAGAAATAGTTAGAAAAAATGGGAAAGACATAGAGTCCCACAGGTGTCGCGGAGGAGGGGGAAAAAAAGAGAGAGTAGCAGAGGGAGGGAGAGGGGTGGACAGGATCTGGGAAAAAAGCAAGAAGGGGTAGCACAGGGTTATAACTGGGTACAGCTAAACTAAAAGAGCAGCAAATGGTACAAGCAACTATCATAAAGAATGCAGCAAATGGTACAAATGGCTAACTTCAAGAAAGCAGCGAATGATAGCAACAGCTAAATTCAAGATAGCAGCAATATTACTAGCAGCTGAGTTAAAAACAACATCAATGTTACTAGCAGCTAAGTTCAAGATAGCAGCAATGTTACTAACCGCTAAGTTCAGGTTAGCAGCAATGTTTCTAGCAGCTAGGTTCAAGATAGCAGCAATGTTATTAACAGCTAAATTCAAGATAGCAGCAATGTTACTAACATCTAAGATCAAGATAGCAACAATGTTACTAACATCTAAGATCAAGATAGCAACAATGTTACTAGCAGCTAAGTTCAACATAACAGAAATGTTACTAACAGCTAAGTTCAAAACAGCAGCAAATGGTGCTAAGAGCTAAGTTCAAGAAAGCAGTAATTGGTACAAATGACTAATTTCAAGAAAGCAGCGAATGATAGCAACAGCTAAATTGAAGATATCAGCAATGTTACTAGCAGCTAAGTTCAAAACAGCAGCAATGTTACTAGCAGCTAAATTCAAGATAGCAAGTGTTACTAAACGCAGTCCAGTCACAGGCCATGAGCGTGGGAAAAAGGGTGAGACGGGGTGAAGGTGGAAAAGTCAGGGGTGTAGAATGACCAGATAGGGGTGATTAACCCGTGGTTGCAGAGGTGATAGTGGCAAGGTAGTTCAGGGATCCAGGAAAAAGTTAGAGCACCATCTTCAAGGTGCATAAGAAGTGTCCAGGGAGTCCTCACACACCGAACCGGCAGCGGACTGGGAGCCGACAGGGGCCTTTGATGTGGGCCTTTGGTGAGGGGGCCCAGCTAATGCCTGACGGTCCCCGATAGGCCAGTAAGTGTGGTAGGCAGGCCAATCAGCAAAGATACATGGTGGGGGGGGACTCAGAGCCTCCAGCACAAAGGAGCAACCAAGGCGGCCATCTTCAAGTTGCCACGAGGAGGCATTGTACACCTTCCAATGCCAAAGACATATTGATTTTCAGAATGTGAGGGTCAGAATAGTACTTTTGACACAGGACAGTTTGCTTTGGACATCTTGACAAAGGACTAACCCATTTGTTTTGTTTTAGGTAGGGAAAATACCACTTAGAGCTGGAACAGAGTGGCATTTTCCACACCCATTTTTGTTTAACAAAAGTATATCGCCAAAACCATGAGTCACCTGTGTCTGAGTTTCATTCCTGACCCTTCACAGAAGTTTAAAAATGAATAGAAGCAGGGAGAGTTCATTTAATACGGGTGGCAGGAAGAGGGTCAGAAGGTGCAGACGTAGGGTAAGAATGAGAAATGAACATTGTGAAATCCGTCTCAGAAATACAAGAAAAGGAAAAGAGAGGGTGATCAAGAGTAGAGATCGTAGGAGACTTGGCAGAGGACACATTAGAGTTAGAGGATGTCTTGAAAGGTAATGAGGATCTCATGTTGTCAATTTTAGAGATAAAGAAAATTATGAAGTCATTGGAAGTAAGAGTATAGAAATTAGAAGGTTCAGGGGAATGATAGGTTTATTTAGAGTAGAATGCAAACGTATTGGAGAGGAACTCTGAGAATGAATAAGTGATTGAAAGTAGTTAGCTTTTGCCTGTTTAAGAAGATGTGTAAAGGAATGCAAGAGTTCAGAGAAAAACTAATACTTTGTGGTGCTTCTGGACTTCAGCCAATAACGTTCTGTCCTCAGAAATTTAAGAGAGTCTGAATGCCAGGGATGAGGGGACTTTTCTTTAGGTTTGAACTTAGAGGACAGAAGGCATCAAAAAAGGGGAAATGGTAAGGTGGAACATGTCCAAAGCAAAGTCAATGCCAATCATGCCAGGATCATAGACAGCAGATCAATATGAGGAAACTATTGTGAATACTATTGTGAATCCTTTACAGTACGTAAAATATGTTTTCAATATCTATGTGTCCCTTACATGTTATCAATGTATCCATACTTATTAGAGTCGTGATACTTATATGTGTATTTCTTGCTGTAAATTTCAGCACCAGATACATAGACCCACAGTTACTTTTACATATCTGCTCTACATGTCCTGGAAGAAATGCTTCGAGGCATTGCCTAAACTCATACCTTAGTCTTTTTAATGTTATCAGAAAGCAATTCTTATTATCACCAATAGTAAACCCTTGATGCCAATGATACGCTGCATGTTTAAACTCAAATGATAAGATCTACGCCTTTGAAGATCCTACCTAATTACACCCTGCCAACATATTACATGTATCGTAAAATGCCCCCTAAGAAAGGTTTTTAAGGCATCCGGCAATACTGCAGGAACATCTAAATGTCTTCTGTGTTTGTTATAGTCTAGTATACATTGTTTTACTGCGTCTATAAAAAGTGTATCATTCAACAACTGTTCAAATGTCCATTTAATTAAATCTTTACTCACCCAAATCAATTAACGTGCTCGGATAAGCCACCATGCGAGAGACTGTCTTTCGGTAAATGAACTAGAAATAAATACATCCAAGTCGAAAATTATGGCTCTGACATCAACTCACAAACAAAATCAAGAATTTCAACTTCCACATGAATGACAAGAAACTTGAACAACAAACGGTAATAAAATACCTTGGAGTCTTAGTCAATCAATCTGAAATAGAGACAAACTGGATTGTACATCTGAAAACCAAGATGTCTTGCCTCTCCCGTCAAGGTGTCTGTATACACCGAAAATATAGAAAATACTCCATGAAAACGATATTAACTTTTTACTGACAGAAAGTCGTCAAAATTATCAGCTACGGAAGCGAAACTCTAATAAATATAGATCAAGCAACATGGGAATCTATTGAAGGTCTTTTTTGGAGGAACATTTTAAGTTTACCAAGATCATTTCCTATTGATTGATTGATATTTTATTTCTATCGCGCTCATACACAAGTGTTTCAGAGCGCGACCAGGCAGGGAAAGGGAACAGGGGAGAACAAAAACAACGATCTTACTAGGCCCAGTGACATTGAGAACGTGCAAGGGCAGGGTAGAGGGAAAAGGGGGAGAAGTGCATGGAAGGGGGAACAAAAGGAGAGTGCTGAGCGAGAAGGAAACAAACAAAAATAATTATAGAATAATAAATAAAGAGGCAACAAACAATGGGAGTGCAGTCGGCATGTGGCAAGTGCTGGGTTTATGGCAGCAGGCCGTGTAGGTCTGAAAGTGCAGGAAGAAAAGGGGAGGGCTGTATGGGTACAGATACAGACCCTAGTGCAGGGGGTGGCCCGGAGGCAGTGCGTGAGGATGGCAAGATGAGCAGGTAGCTGGGCCCAGAGGACAGAAGGTGGCCAGGTGCATGGTGCTGAGGGAGAGCAGAATCAACAGGGGAGAGGGGAGAAGAAGGCAGAAGCAAAGAGGAACGTTTTGAGGTGCTTCCGGAAACGGAGATGGTTCTCCTCAAGTTTTAGAGTGGCAGGGAGGCTGTTCCAGAGGGAGGCCCCAGCCGAAGACAGAGATCTACCCCCAGCTCGCTTCTTTGAGAAACGACTGACCCTGAGGGAGTTAGAGGTAGAGGAGCGGAGTGCTCGAGATGGGAGGTATTTGCGGAGGGATAGCTGAAGGACCAGAATACGCCATGAGATCGCTGTACAATCTTTGCGTTCAATAATTATATGGAAACAAATCAATCTCTTCAGGAAAATGGTCTCCGTTGATGACATTACAGCTTTTCAAATCTTCTGTGAAAAAGAAAATCCGGTGGCAAATACGGCACTAACTCCATGGAAAACCGCAGTGAAAAATCACTTGACCATAAATGATATCACCCAGTAGTTGCTAATTAATCGCCCATAATGTGCTAAGAAAAGAATACAGTGGAACAACTGGTTACACACTACAGCAAAGAAAAATGCTTGCAGTCTGAATATTAACTGCGAAACAGATATCCGAGCTCTTATTGAGCCTGCAGCCTATTTCATCCAATTTCCAGACTGATATACCAGAGACCAGTTTATGAGGCCAAGACTCAATCAAGTACCCGTGAAGTTTTAACCAACACCAGATAGATACCGAAAGCCCTATTCTACTGTCACTTTTGTGAATAACAACAGATAACTTAGACCCTATTTCATCTTGTCGGGGTGATTATCCCGGGGTCGGCTGAGCCGTCTGCGGACCTCCGGGCTGGGAGGCCCCAACTCCTCCCGTGTTCCCCAAAAATGAGTATGAGACACACACAAGAAGCAAGGCGGTTCTGCTGTTTATTAAACAACGGCAGGGATGGGTCTAGGATCGTACACGTCCGTCCAGACTCTCAAAATTCGTGGGGCTCGCAGGCCCTTTTTGCCTCAGTATGACGCGCTACTTGCGTCACCTGGGAAAGTTAGCGAAAAACCTATTGCCACTCCGGATTGGTTCCTCGAGTGGTAGGGTTAGTATAGCATACATATAGAGAATAATATTAGTGGTTGAGGGTGAGTCAGGAGGTATACTTGGGTTGTCCCTTCTATTAGATAGTTGAAAATTGTTACATGAAGACCCCTGATGATTGGCTAATGTTAGTGGCGTCAGTGATGAATGCCCCCATGTTCTGATTGGTCCACTGCGAGCCCCCCAGTCTGGGACCATCGTTGTTCCCAGCTCGCGGTGTACCTGTCACTAGCAACAATGTGTAACTATGTGTTCGTGCAGACAATGTGTGGAGTTGCTCATAGGCTTGAGAGCAGACCATTCCCATCGCTGTAGGTGTCCATTGGGTCATTTCATTGTTGCAGCTGGTGTCCCAGACGTGGGACCCAGGCGACTTCTCCCTTGTGGGTCTGGCACCTTGTCAGGTTGGCTTGGTCACGTGTGGAGAGACCGTGGCTGGGGCAGAATTCTGCACATTTAAAGTTGTATTTTGCTTCTGTGTGCTTGGCTTTGCTTACAGGTGTGACCTTGGCGCCGGCTGGTAGCATACGAGTTGCAACATCGCCCCCTTGGCTGTGAGCTCTCGCTGGGCTTGTTCTGCATGATCAGCACTTGTACTCTCGCTCATTCAGTGTTCATGGTGGTTCTTGCTTGCGGCCTACTTGGGCCTGGTTCATGGGTGGGGTTGTGTAATGTACGGCACCTGTGTCGCGGTGTGACATGGCTTCATAGGCAGTATTGCATCTTCGTTATATTCTCATCACGCTGCGAGGGGTGGGAGAAGCGTCAGCAAGCGTATACGCGAGTGCTTTATGCGTCTTGCGTTTCTGCATTACGGAAAGACCTATGTGAAAAATAATAAAGATGCGCGTCAGTGGGTGTATCCGTCACGCGTGTGACCTTGGCGCCGGCTGGTAGCATACGAGTTGCAACATCGCCCCCTGACCTCTTGGAAGCAGAGATCATGACAGTACCCCCCCTCAAGGCCCCTCCCAAACCGGGCTTCTCCGGGGGTTTTGGCTTGTCAGGAAATGTTCGGTGAAATCTTTTGATTAGGCAAGGAGCGTGGACATATTCAGCAGGTTCCCAGGATCTCTCTTGGGGGCCGTAGCCTTTCCAGTCAATTAGGTAAAATAGTTTAGATTTGGAGATCTTGGAGTCCAGAATGCTTTTGACTTCAAACTCGAGTTCTCCATCAACTAGGATAGGTTTTGGAGATTTAGTTAGTCGGGTTTGAGGTTGCACGGGTTTTAATAGAGAGACGTGGAAGACCGGATGTACCTTCATGTGCGGGGGCAAGTCCAACTTGACCGCTACTGGGTTTACTATGGTAGTGATGGAATAGGGACCAAGGTATCTTGGGTTGAATGTGCGTGGCCCTTTTAGAGGTAGATATTTGGTGGATAACCAGACTTGATCCCCTACTTGATATTGAGGGGCTTCCTTCCGATGTTGATCTGCTCCTTTCTTGTATTGTTCTTTAGCCCTTTGAAGGTGAGAAACAGCTTCCTTAAAGGCTTGGGTGATTGTAGAATGCAGGTAGTCTACTGCTGGTGTTTCAAGATCTTGGAGGGGATCCAACTCCGAGGTTCGAGGGTGACTGCCGTACAAAAGGAAAAACGGGGTTTTCCCAGTTCCCGAATGGACAGAGTTATTGTAGGCATATTCGGCTATCCAAAGGATGTCTTTCCAAGTGTTTTCAGTTTGTTGCAGCATGCATCGTAAATACTGTTCCAGAGTTTGATTGGTCCTCTCGGTTTGTCCGTCGGTCTGAGGGTGGTGACTGGTCGATAGTCTCACATCAATTTGAGCCGACCGACAGCAACTTCGCCAAAAATGAGAAATAAATTGACTACCTCGATCCGAAATTAGAACCGAAGGAAAACCGTGCAGTCGGACGATGTTTTCGAGAAATTCTCGGGCCAGAGTTGCTGCTGTTGGCAAGCCTTTGAGCGGAATGAAATGCGCCATCTTGGAGAATAAGTCCACGATTACTAGAATCGTATTGTATCCGGAGCATGGAGGTAGATCGGTGATGAAGTCCATAGAAAGCGTATGCCAAGGGCGAGGTGGGATGTCAATAGGGCGTAAGAGGCCTGCTGGTCTTTCCTTTTGACTCTTGTTTTGGGCGCATACTCCACAGGACATTATAAAGTCTCTGATATCTTTTTTCCAAGACGGCCACCAGAAGTAGCGCTTGATCTTTTCTGAGGTCTTGGCCATACCGGGATGTCCTTCCATTAAAGAATCGTGATAACAAGAGATTACTTTTTTCTGTAAATCTGTGCTGGGTAGGTATAATCGTTCTTGGAAATACAATAAGTTGTCCTTTACTGCAAAGTCCTTTCCCTGCAGATGCCAATTCTGTATGTCTGCTGGAGTTACAAGTTGCCTGGCTTTATCCTTAACTTCCTCTATGGATTCTGTGGCGATTACACCCAGAATTCTTTGTTCGGGAATGATTGGTACAGGTTTAGGGTTGATCAAGTGTTCTTCCACTCCCATCCGAGAAAGGGCATCAGCTTTACCGTTCTTTGTACCAGGTCGATAGGTAATTATGAAGTCAAACTCGGCAAAGAATAATGCCCAACGGAGTTGTCTAGAGGATTGGGCTTTTGCGGTTTTCAAATATTGCAGGTTTCGGTGATCCGTAATCACAGTAACGGTGTGTCGGGCCCCCAGCAGATAATGCCGCCAAGCCTTAAAGGCAGACTTGATAGCCAGAAGTTCCTTGTCAGTAATCGTGTAATTGATTTCAGGAGGCGAGAATTTGCGGGACCAAAATGCCACGGGATGCAACTGATTGGTTACCGGGTCCTTTTGTGATAGAACTGCCCCCATGGCAACGCTTGAAGCATCAGTTTCCACGATGTAGGGGAGTTCGGGGCGAGGGTGTTTTAAGATTGGTGCAGAGATAAATTTAGTCTTCAAATCCTGGAAAGCTTGTTCCGCCTCGGTAGACCATTCAAAACGTTTGTTTTTCTTTAACAAGGCAGTGATGGGCTGGACTATTCGAGAGAATTCAGGGATAAACCTGCGGTAAAAGTTAGCGAAGCCTAACATGCTTTGCACACCTTTTACGGAGGATGGTGATGGCCATTTGAGAACTGCATCGACCTTCTTTGAATCCATACGCACTCCGCCAGGTGATAATATGAATCCCAAGAATTCAACTTCAGTCACGTTGAAAACACATTTTTCCAACTTAGCGAAAAGTTTGTGTTGACGCAATCTTTCGAGGACCATTTTCACGTGTTCAGGATGGTAAACCTTTTTCCTTAGGCCCAGGATCAGATGCAGAAGACACGATGAGCGTTCTGCTGCAGAGGATGCAGAATAACGCAAAGCAAGATTCATCCATCGGGTGTGGTTTAAATAGCCTTTCTGTAGTGCTTAGGTCTCCTTCCACAGCCACGCCTAGGTAAGAAAAGAGTTCCTGCTTTCCAGAAGAGTTCCAGTGTTCCGAATCTAGGGAGTGGCTCCTGCCCCACCCAACAGGAAAAGTAGTTCCAAACAGAAGAGGATCAGAGGCTCAACTGGCAGGCAAGTAAGCAGCATGGTCTGCTGCAGGTAAGTCCACCCAAGCATTATGAGCCCGGCGCTTCCAGCGCTGGGACTGGGCATATTTATGAGCCTGGTGCCACTGGCGCCAGGACTGGGTCCAAAAGGTCCCAATTGGGACTGGTTGGCACTCGGAACCTGGGTTATGGATCTGCTTTCAAGGGAGTTGGGAAAACCCTGACCTCTTGGAAGCAGAGATCATGACATAAGCTCTCACTATCAAGTAATCGTTCAGTGCCCTGGCGAAGAGCTGTTCCCACGCTAATCTTAGTGATCTATCTCTTAGAGCAGGTAAGTGCTGGTGAAGATGGGGAAATGATTGTTCTATGGCCAAAACAAATGCGGTGTAATATACGCGTACCCTCCTTCATTTTAGGTACTTTGGCCTTCTTATATGATATACAAGGTGGTGTGATAGGGCTTCAGGGGTGTTATCATCCGTGGGTAGCATCTACTCCTGGGAAATGTACACTGTTAGTTACTTATTTTTTTAACAATACAATTATACACGGTACCTGCATGTGCGAGAGAAGAAAAAGAGAAAACATACAAGTGTTTTACATGTGTGTATTTGCAATGCCCAAGTTTGTTATACAACCTCCTTCAATCGGGGGTGACCTTAGAGGCGAGGGGGCTCAATTGGCGGAAGTTTGTTTACTTTGTGATCGCGTAACCATGGGATGGGCTGTGGGCAAGCGTCCAATGTCTATTTGAGTAGTTGCTTCTGGGGAATCTGGGGGGTGATCAGGTGTAGTGACACTAATGTCATCAGCTGTGGTCGACGTCTCTTTCTCTGTAGCCGATGATGTTGCTGTTGTTGCTCTTCCAATGGCCCTGTCGTTAACGCTAGGGCGGGTCTGGAGTTTGTGGATCTTCACGTTGTGTAGGTGATTCCAGGCACGCTTATCCTGTAATTTCACCGCTCTGGTAGCTACCTCCTCTACCAAATGAGGACCAGTAAAGCGTGGGCTGTTCCACTTTCTATTGAAGTTGCGGAGTAGCACATGGTCACCTTTAGCAATTTTGCATAGTCCTTCCTTTTCCAGTTCCTTGTTGGTGTCTTCTTGCTGAGAACTCTTCGACCCGCCCCGTGTGCGCTCGAGCTGTTGAGATACAAATGCTACACTAGTAATCAAAGAAGACACATATTGATACATTTCGTCACCAAGAACAGTTGCAGTGTTTTCATGGTCTGTGAATGCTCTTGATGTAGGCGTTAGAGGAAGGCGCATTTGACGTCCTGTCACCACCTCATGAGGAGTGAGGTGGTGATCAGACCCTGGCCTATTCCTTAGCTCAAATAGAGCTAGCGGAAGACAGTACAACCAGCTCTTCTTGGTTGTTTGCTGGATTTTTGCGATTTCTTCTTTCAATATACCATTCAGGCGTTCACACAGACCGTTGGCCTGCGGGTGATATGCCCATGCAAATTTATGCTTAATACCCAGTAAGGATGTGATGTGCTGAAACATTTCATTAGCAAAGTGTGGTCCGTTATCTGACCGCAGCACTTCGCACACACCCCACCTGGGGAAAACCTCTCTCACTAAGAATTTAGCTGCTCTGAACGCATCCGCGTGTGAGCAGGGTTCGGCCCCGATCCACCTGGAGAATGGGCACACCACTACAATCATATACCTATTTCCTTGACATACATTGATCATATCAACGTAGTCAATATGAATGTGCAGGAAGGGTCCCTCTGGCCGGGGTATAGTACCTTTTATCACTTGCAGCGTGTGACCAGCCGTAAACTGTTGGCATGTGAGGCAATTGCTGATGAAATTTGTTACATGAGAATTTAACTCGGGGCAGAACCAATCTTCCCTAATTCGTGCTGCAGTTACTTCCTTTCCTGTATGTGCTGGGTGATGGAGCTGGGCTAGGGCGGTGTTCAACAGTGCCAATGGCATGACCACCTTTCCAGTGTTATTTTGACGCCACAGTGCGCCAGTTGGGGAAATCGTACATCCTCTTTTTACCCATAGTTCCTTTTCTGCCATTGGTGCGGCTGCCTGTAATTCCATTATCTGTGTGGCAGGGAGATGGGTATACCCTTCTTTCATCAACATCTGTTTTGCCATCACCCTCCCTCTGCCTCTCTCTGACTCTGGGGGGTTCCATATTTCACCAAAGTATGCCGCATGTTTGGCATGTGCGTCTGCTGTTTCATTCCCTTTCGAGATATGGTGGTCTCCATTAGTGTGTGCCGGGCATTTAACCAAAGCTATCTCTTGGGGATCATTAATTACTCCAATTAATTCTGCTAACAAGAGAGCATGTTGTACTGGGGTGCCATCAGCTCTCCTAAACGCTCTTCTCTGCCATTTTATCAGCTTCGAGTGGACAGTTGACGTGACATATGCGCTATCAGAATATATAGTAACTCTTTTGTCAACGCTTTCCTTCAACGCCAAGATCAGTGCAACCAATTCCGCTGCTTGAGCCGAATAATGCTGTGGTAACTGCACGCATTTCACCGGGACATACATCAAGTCTTCTGTCATTTTTACTACTGCTGCCCCTGTTCTCCTTATCCCATCACTTTGGTCTATTGTTGATGACCCATCAATGTACAAAATCTCTCCACCCTTAAGTGCATCCTCTTCAACTTTTCTAGTGCATGCGTACGTTTCGATAGTCTGCGTACAATCGTGAGCATAATCACCATCCTCAATAACTTCCGCTATAAATCTGGCTGGGTTAACTGTACTGCATCTCACAATTGACAGTTCGGGTCTAGACAAGATGATCTCATAACCTGACGCCCTCTGTGTGGTCAATGTGGACTTAGGCTTATTCAATATTGCAAATAGCGCATGCTCCACAAATAGTGTGGTTGGGCACCCCATTGTAATCAATGATGATTTCTCTACCGCAAATGCAGCCGCAGCGAGACTCTGTTCGCAAGGGAAATGTCCTAGCATGACAGGGTCCAAGTGACCACTGTAGAACGCTATTGGCTTGTGTCCTATGCTGGTTTTCTGAGTCAATAGCTTTCATCACTGCTGAGTCGCAATGCGAGAAGATAAAGAACTGTTGTTCATAATCTGCGGTGGCTAGTACCGGAGCAGTGGATATGGCGTGCTTCAACTCGTCAAATGCCTCCTTCATTTGCCTTGTCCATCCCAATGTTTTGTCCCCCTTGTGTGCTTCTCTCAATGCCTCAAGTAGGGGTCCTATGTATGAGCTGTAGTCAAAAACCCATGCTCTACAGTAGTTGCATAATCCCAAGAACTGCTGCAGCTCCCTCACCGTTTGTGGTAGTGGCGTGTTGGATATAGCTTGTCCTCTTTGTGGTGCAATCTTTCTTCCGTGTTGGGATATTAGTTGACCAATATATAGTACCTGTTCCTGACAGTACTGTAACTTTTCTTTGTCTACCTTGTAACCCTTTTCAGCCAACACTGTCAGCATTTTCAATGCGTCCTCACGGCACCTTTTCTCGCTTGTGCTGCAAATTATTATATCGTCAACATATTGCAGCACCATACTTTCTAACTCAATGTTTCCCAAGTCCATCTGTATTACTCTGTTGAAAATTGAGGGTGACTCGCAGTACCCTTGTGGTAACCTGGTGTGTTTCCATTTTGTGTTCCTGTATGTGAAGCTTGTCAAGTCTTGTGAATCTGGGTGCAGGGGTATTGAGAAAAAGGCATTTTGAGGTCAATCACGGTGAACCGCGAGGCCTCTGCCGGAATTCCACATAATATTGTGGCTGGGTTTGCTGCTATGGGGTATTCTGCCTCTACAATGTTGTTCAAGGGTCTGAGGTCCTGGAAAAAACACCAAGACCCTCCTTTAGCTTTGCGCACTGGGTACACGGCCGTGTTACATGGTGATTCTGATGGTACCAATATGCCATTATTTATTAGGGCCGTTATGTTTTCGTATATGCCCTCATCTGCCTCTTTTGATAGTGGGTATTGTTTCACTCTAGGTAGTATTGCACCCTTATTCAGCTTTATCCTTAATCCTCCGATACGCTTTATGCAGCCCACGTCATAGGGACTGGTAGTCCACAGTGATGCTGGAACTTTTGCCATATCTTCCTCGTAGAATGGGACTGGGGTAGATGCGGGTGCCTCAAGTGCCATGGCCATTTTCTGTGCCACTTGCTTATAGGTTATTTTTAGCCATATATCTACACTCATCATAAATACCATCTCACCTTCATCCCTGTCTTCTGAAAAGAGCTCTTCATCGGACACCTGGGTGAGCCTGCACCCCTCAGCCAGGGCTATCACTGTCCTCCATGCTCTTCCTTCCCGGTCTTGGGCGTGTACTGTGATATAATCAGCAGTTGCTATAATACTCTCGATGCTCACCGAAATCTCCTTCCCTTCTGGTTCATTGGCTGGTGTCTCAGGCCTGAACAAATATGCTGCTGGCCTCCTCCAGATCTTTCCTTCTATTCCTGGCATCCAGGCGAATGCCATGTCTGTTCCGTACTGGAACAGTTCGCCATCCACTGGTTCAGCCCGAGCTACTGTCTGGCCACAGTACGCTTGCAGTATTTGTCATGCAGTAAGCATGTTTATTCCTGGTGTGGAGCAAATTATGCCATCCTCTGTGAAGGAGATAGTCATATTCAACCTGCTCATTATGTCCCTCCCAAGTATGTTCACTGGCGACTCCCTTGAATACAGGAGCGGGACAGACATGTCATAATCTGTGATAGATAAGGAGATGTTATCAGTAAAGGGAACCAACCCCCTAGCCCCAGAGAATCCTTGGGTGTTCATGGCCTCACCTGACATTTTAAATCTACCCTCCCTTATACAAGACCGGGTTGCCCCAGTGTCAACAAGGAATGAGAATTTTTTGTCACCTATCGTTACCTCAATGCTTGGTTCCTCCGCACTATTAGGTGTTACCGACAGGATGGGACACACCAAGGACGTCTGTGGGCTGTCCTATTGTGGGTATAATGACTGACCACTTCCTGTGTAAGGGTTGTGTCCCATAATAGTCACCCTTCCCAATTGTGTTTGTTGTAGCTGTGTATCGGTGGAGGTTACCTTATGGTCCTGTATTTGAGTGGGCTGCTGCACTGGCTGCACTTGGTGTTGTTGTGTTATTGCTACCTGCTGTTGCGGTAGTGAATATGTCTGCGGCTGTTGTTGTGTTGCTAATTGTTGCTGTGTGCTGCTCTGTGGTAGCTCCTGTGATTGCTGGTAACCCTGCTGCTCCCTCATGGGCCCTTGTTGTCCTTGTTCCCCCCATGCTGGTGGGGAGGGTCTCATTCTACATGTACGTGCCATGTGTCCTAACATCCCACAAACCCAACATACAGGTGAATCCCTGGTCTGCCATGGGAAACTTCCTGCATTATCCTGGTACACTGGTTGCCCAGTGGGGTAGAAGCTTCAGAATCCTCCCCCTTGCTGTTGTGTAGGTTGGCCATATCCCCTCCTCCTCATCATTCCTCCCCTTCCCCTGATGTTACTATAATATCCATTTCCTGGTGCCATGTACCCTCCTCCCATGTTAGCCCTGTATGGTGGGGGCGGTGGCAGCTGTTGTGTTATAAGTCGTGGTGATTGGGGTAGTGGTGGTATTTGTAGTTGTGAGGGATCCTGTGCAGCCACTACTTGCGTGGGGTTTGGTGTCATTGTTGTTGGTGTAGTTATTAGTGCACCTTCCATGGTGTGTTTAGTCAGTTTTTCCTGCACTAATTTAGCCTCTTCCGCTTTTCTATCTTCTTCCTTATGTTTCATCTTTTCTTGCCACGTCCTACAATGGTGTACTATTGTCAATTGTATTTCCGGCCAAGCCTTTGCTTCCATCCCCACTACTTTCTTCAATTGTTTGTGTACTGCCTCCGGGAGCCCTTGTATTAGTATGTGATAAAATATTGCTGGTGTTTTGTCCCATTGCTCTCTAGTTTCCATACGCCACTTCTCCTGAATCTCCTGGATATAATCAACAGGATCTTCGTTCTCACGCATCTTGCGTGTCATAATTGCTCCTATATCTGAGGTGTCTGGGTATTGTACCCTCAGAGCTTGCCATAATGCATGCCTGCAATTCGCAAATGGTGCCCCGTCATGTGATGTGTTAGTTATTGTGACCCCGGGGAAACCCGCTCTCTTCCAGATGTCATCTGCCGCATCCCCTAATATTGATATTAGTAGGCCCTTCACGTCTCCTACTGCTAGTTTCTGTCCTGCAGTGTGTTTTTCCATCTCGTATATCCATTTTCCCGCTCCTCCACTTAGTGATGGGAGCCTACACTTTATATGTTCCTTATCGGCATGCTTCGAAGGGACGTATTGTGGTCTAACACCCCCTCTCTCCAATAGCGGCATTAGATTGTGTCCCATCTGTCCCCCCAGTTGTCGCGGTGTGGAGTCCGCATACCCCTCCTCTTCTTCTGTGTCGTCTAGATCATCTGTCATATCCATATTACCGCCGCTCGTTGTAGATTCCCCTTCATCTCTTCCCCTCCTCTTATTATTTTCTTTATTTAATGTGGGTGTGTGTGTACGTTCTTCCTGCCTACGTCCGGGGAGATCTCTAAGCCTGCCGGCGTAGGGGGTGTGTTCAGGAGCGGGTGTGGGCGGACATGTTGGAGGGGATGATGCGGGTGTAGCTGCACGTGTTTGCCTTCCCGCCACTCCTTGTTCTTTCTCCTCACTTCCCCCCAGTTCTTCCTTCCTTCTGCATGCCCATGGTGATTCCCGGTTGGTGCGGGTGATGTACAATTTGTCTAAGCTTTCCCTATCGCCGCTTCTCCCTTCTCCCCCCATTCCTTCTTCTTCTTCGCTGCAAAAATCATCCAGGAGTGACAACCCCCAATCTGTCTTTTACCCCCTAATCGTCACTGTTTTTAAGTCTATTAGATCCGTTCCTTCCACTTCTTCTTTACCAATTGCTTCCCTTTGTGCTGATGTTGTGACTACTTCTGCATCCCTGCGTACATATTTCCTTACCCCACTCTCCCCTTTCCTATCTCTTCTTTCCCCTTCCCTCTTCTCCACTATCTCACCACCTATTTCCTCTCTTTTCTTTTTCAATTCCTCCAATTCCTCCAAATCTTCGCCGCACTACTCACCTCCTCTAATATCCTTTCTTCCTCTCTCCTTCTTTCCCATCTCTCTCTCTCCCTTTCTAATATGCTTTCTATTACTTTACCTTCCTCGTATTTCTTGGTGGTTTCTGATATTATTTTCTTCTTCCATATTAACATTCCCTTTTCTTTCTCTTCTTCCTCTCTTTTCCTGTCACGCTGTGCTGCTCGAGATACCCTTTCTGCTATCGCCTTCATCCTTTCAGCTTCCCGCTTCCGTTCTTCAGTTCGTTCCCTCATTTTTTCTAACTCATCCTTACTTTCCTTCCTTTCCCTCCTTCTCTCTCGTTCCTCCCTCTCAAGCTGTTTGATCAGGGCGTTTTGCTCATTCCTTAATTCTGCCAATCGTTCCTCCAACATCTCCTCTGCTCGCAACAGCTCCCCTTCTTTCCTCTTATCTTCCTCCCCTTTTATTTCACTGCTACCCTCATTGTCCTGGTTCACTCTCCGTACTAACTCCTTTTCTTCTCCCGTTAGTGTCCCTCACAATTTTAACAGCACCTGCGCTGCTACCCACTCGTCGTGTCCTATGGTTGAGATTGGTTCTTCACTATTCTTCCCTTCGTTTGCGTGCATCTTCGTATAAGTTGGGCCTACCGTACTTGTCACCTCCCCCCCTGTGTAGCTACCTGTAGCTGTATATGGTGGTGGGCTGTATGCGGGGTTCGAATATCCCTCAGCCGCCGTTAGTTGTTGCCTTACCGCTTCTCGTAGTTCCGTCACAGGATATAACCCCCCTTCTTCCTTCTTCACTACCTTCGCTAAGGACATGTCATCTGTCCTTTCCTTTTTTATTTCTATTTCATTTGCGATGCTAAGCTGTTCCTCCCCCTCTCGGCCTCTTCCCGCGCACTGTGCGCTGTCAACCTCCTTTTCCCCATTTCCCTCTTCCTCCTTAACTTCTTCCCCTCCTTCGTTTCCTCCACAGTGAACATCCCGGTTGGTCCTGGTCGGGACCCCTGGAACATCCTCCATAAGTTAAACACCTCCACGTTGTGCGCCAACTTCTTCCCCTTGTATGTGTTATGTATATGTGTCAGTAGTGAGTGTTGGACGTACGGGTCGAAACTGCCGTTAGGCGGCCAGGGTGTCGTCATTTTGTTGTCCGTCCCTTGTGTCCATTCTATGCTGTATTTGATCAGTTTTTCCCTATGGGGTGATAGTGTTTTACATATGCTGCAGTGGGGTAGTGAGGGTATTCCCCCACCCTCCGATCCTAACCCGTATGACATCGTTACACTGTGTTGTTATCTCCCTTCAGTATAGTTGTCGTTACCTGGCCCCGTAGTTTGGGGACTTGCGACCGTCCGCTAAAAGAAAACCAGTCAAATGTGACAATTGCAGATGTGTTACCTGGCCCCGTAGTCTGGGGACTTGCGACCGCCCGCTAAAGGGAAAACAGTCAAATATAACGATTGCAAATATGCTGTCTTTTCCTGTATTTGTTTTTCTTCCTTAATACCGTTACGGCCCCCTGTGGCCACGGCGCACAAAGCCCCCTGCGGCTGCGTGCCCTGTGTGATGTGCTTATACAGCTGTCCCACTTTTTCTCCTCCCCTCCTCCTCCTACCTCGCTCGGCGTGGCCGGCGTTCTCCGTGCACGGTCACTTCCCCCTCTCCACCTGTCCCGTATTTGGGGTGGCCGACAACCTCCGTGCGCACCCCCTGTCCCCTATTCTCTTCCCCACCACCCTTCAACAATGCTGTGTGGTCGAGGTATCCTATGAAAGCCCTACGGGTGACATCACCGACCTCTTCCAAAAACTACCGGTAAGATCTTTTACACTTCAGAAAGCTTGCAATAAGTTTTTCTGTTTGTCCCCGTTAACCCCACAGCTGTCCTCTCGTTACGCCTGGAACAAGGTAACCAACAATATAATCGGACTGCGCACGCTGCGTTGCCTCGCGTGTGATAAGCCCCTCAACAGGAGGGCTTAACCAGCCAATTATCTTCCGTACTAGGCAACAAGTTAGCTACCACCTACAGGAAAACGTCATCTATCTATTGAGTTTCACTGCTCGATCAATAGGGATCCTCATCTACTCATTGATCAATAACCGCCAATTCGTAGGAAGCCACACACACACCCCCCCTTACAGGTGGCCACGACCAAGGCCAATCAGTGTCTACGAGCAACCGCACGTGATGTTTTCTTGCTCCGCCCACCCTTCTCCGTGACGTGGTAGCGGACGGCTCTCGCACCTGTCCTGCTACCATTCACTTCACCGTCAACACTAATTAATCAAATCTTCACGCACACCTTAGTAACACCTCCCACCGCCCTTATTGCACTCCTCCCCCCTCCCTCACAATCTCACATTGCTTGTTGGGTGTGACATACTCACCAAGTTCTCTTGATGCGGGTCCGCTCGACTGCGTGCACCCCTCCAAGCGGCTCGCCACCTCCCCTCGTCTGGACCACATCTGGACACTCGCCAACCGCGGACGGGATACTTCTCAACTGGCTCCCAAGGGCCAATATCCGGATTGCGCTGTTCGGTCTTCTCGCAGTTCCACGATGTTCCTGTAGTCCTCAAAAAGGGGGCAGCAGCAGAGGGGGCCGCGCCGCCGGGCCTACTCGCAACGAGAGGCCTTGGAAAAATAAAAAGGTAGATCGTAAACAGATCTCAGCAGTGCCTCCAACTTGTCGGGGTGATTATCCCGGGGTCGTCTGAGCCGTCCGCGGACCTCTGGGCTGGGAGGCCCCAACTCCTCCCGTGTTCCCCAAAAATGAGTATGAGACACACACAAGAAGCAAGGCGGTTCTGCTGTTTATTAAACAACGGCAGGGATGGGTCTAGGATCGTACGCGTTCGTCCAGACTCTCAAATTTGTGGGGCTCGCAGGCCCTTTTTGCCTCAGTATGACGCGCTACTTGCATCACCTGGGAAAGTTAGCGAAAAACCTATTGCCACTCCGGATTGGTTCCTCGAGTGGTAGGGTTAGTATAGCATACATATAGAGAATAATAAAGATGCGCGTCAGTGGGTGTATCCGTCACCTACGTCATAGCACTGAATATATTCTTCGTGTGGGTTGGTGCGTGAGTGACCAGTGTGCATGGTGGCACGTGTGTTCTTGGCAGTTGGCTAGGTCGTCATGGCATCTCTAACGATGTGGGTGCCTGTTGTTGAGGTCTTAGTCAAGTTCATCCATGCTGCAGGTGTCGGCTTGAGTAGGACAGGCTGGTGGGCATAGCCTTATGTTCTTGAACCAGGGTATTTGTTCGTCTGGTAGATAGACGAATTCATCTTGTGGTGGGTGTCTGGGCCGCGATCCTCTAGGCCATGGTCGCGAGGAGATTGGGGGGAGCTTTTTCTCCCATTCTCCCACTTCAATCTCTTTATGGAATGTCCTTCATTGATGGAGAAAAGAATGCCATTTAGAGACGTGATATTGAAAAAGGACCCCGATCTCTCTGCAAAAGACAGATGGAATCTAATGCTCTCTGGAAAAAACAGAAGTCTGACAATCACATTAATCAGATTTTTAAATAATATCGTAACCGTTGAAAAGTCATTGGGCCTCATTACACGGATGGCGGAGAACCATGGCGCTATTAGCGCCATGGTTCATGCCGGTAAAATACCGGCACCGCCTTGGCGGAAAGGGGAATTACCGCCCCATTCCAAGGTTGGCGGGGCGGTAATTCCCCCTTCCACCATTGCCCTTCCCCATTCCCATTTTTGCCCCATAGGGCTTTATGGGAATGGGGAAGGCGCTAATTACGGTACCGCAAATTGCGGTACCGTAATTAGCTCCCTGGGTCCCTTTGCAGGTTGGTTTTTAACGCCTGCAAAAAGCAGGCGTTAAATTCCCCAACCCGCAAAGGGACCTCGTAGTAAGGCGGTAAGGATTTACCGGTACCGGTAAAATACCGGTACCAGTAAACCCTTACCGCCATCCGTGTAATGAGGCCCATTGACTACATAACGATCCACAGCAACCGGTGATTGAACCTAAGAGTTGTAAAGACCTGAACAAAATCACTGGTACATTGCAACTAGAACTTTAATGCTTTTGCATATAATTTTTTTTTTTCCTTTCCTTTATTCTTATTTTCTTTTTGTCTACAAAAATGCGAATCTGTATAAATTAAAAGGTTTGTTTTCAAAGCTAAATCATTTTAATAATAACAAAGAAAAGTAATTGAATATTGGATGTCCAGTCACTTCCTTTCAACTCATCCTATAAAATAAGAGTTTCTGCTATTCACTTCCTCACTAGATGTAGCCATTCACAAAGAAATAGATTTGCACATGGAAAGTGTGATGGACACAATTTGTATTTGTGACTGCTTGCACAATGCCTGCTCAGAGCGATTCACAAAGAATCCAATATTGTCACACTCAATTTGTAGTTTTTTCCCCTGAAAGTTGCGATAAACTTGAAGGTAAGTGGGTCACTTTGCCTGTGTCACAAACCTGACTTCGGTCACGTTGGAACAAGGGCACATTTCTTCAGGAGCAAGTTATTTGCTTTTCTATGTGAATTAGGCTGCTCCTCCTGCATTTGAATGTGTGTCCCTTAATTACATTGCCTGGCAATTGCCATCCTTACATGCACTCCCAAGTTTGTGTGACTGTGTGCATGTGTATGCATGTGTGTGCGCACATGTGCGTGTGTGTGCGTCCGGTTGTAATTGCACATTCACAGCACCATTTGAAAAATGTCCTGCTTTATTGTTCTGAGACTCGCTGTCGCACCCCAAACCCACTGCCACTACTTGAATGCTACGTGGCAGCATGAGGTGCACCTACATTTCTGGTGCTCCTGCATGTTCTCTTGCCCAGCTCGGTATGGAATGCAGGAATCATACCTGCCGTGGCACCTACAGTGTGGAACTCCATGGCAGGCACACTGGCTAAAGACAACACTTCCAGGCCTCCTGCAGTGATCCAATCCTCTCTTACCCAACACTATGGAATATGGGAATGGCCCTGCTATGCCGCCTACAACAGAGAACCTCACGGTGCAATGTCACAGTTGCCATGGTAAGCGTGTACACCACCATGCAAAGGATACATTTGTGGTGGCGGGTAGCCATTTATGTGTATCTCAACATGTAACAGCTCCCTTCCTCCAAGTTACTAATTTGACAAAAATGAGCTCCCGACTGTCCTGATGTGTAAGCCACTCTCTTCCTGCTCTATATTTCAATCTCTTCTCTTATATTTTTCTGTATTCTTGTTATTGGTCCTTTCTTCCCTTGTTGTACCTCCTCTTGAACCTCCTCGCGTTTCATCTCTTAACTCAGGTCCCCATTCCCCTTGGACAGGGAACTCATGCTACAAGTCATTGGGTTTAGACTTTTTGCTTGCATCATCGTGCAACTGGGCTTGATCTTCTACTAGTGTCCTGGTGGTTTCTACAGTTAGTTGGAACTTCCTTCCTTCGTGTGTGTGTGTTATTGGTCTGAAACCACACTTGCAGCTGCCCAGTGCGCCCACACATACCAGGCTACTCCAATCTGCCAACTAGGATCCAAGCCTCCTCCACTGCCGTACTGGCACTCCTTCAGCGTAGTGTACTGTTTCGGTATTTGCCTTTTTCTCTCCCACAATCAGCATTCCTTGAACTTTTTCTTGCAGTCCATGTACTGGTGTAATTATGTTTCCTTCCATCCCTAGCTCTGCACTTGCGTAGACATACATTTGGGCCCTGTATGGTCAATCCACTGTCTACGCTCTTTCCTTTAATGGCATTTTGCCCACTTAATTCCTCTGCCATTCTACTTATTCTGCTTTAGATTCCATCCTAGGACTAAAGACACAGGGCCTCATTACGAGTCACCCGGTATGGAAATAACGGTGGCGGTAAACCCGCCGCCACTGTTAATTACGGACCGTCCGATCCCGAGTTCTGCAGGCGGAAGGTGATCTTCCCGCCAGGTCTGACCTGGCGGGTTTACCACCACCCGCCTGCAGGCGGACGTGGAAACACCGGCACCATCACGAGATGGTGCTGGTGTTTCCCCTTCCCCATTCCCATTCAGTCCTATCGGACTGAATGAGAAAGGGGATATACCGAATTCCGCCTCCAGAATTCCCAGGTCACCGGGGTCATAATGCCCCGGTAATTCCGGGCATCACAGAGGCGGAATGGTAATACGAGTCCGCCGGTAACCTGACGGAATTTCAGACACGGTTACCGCTGGACTCGTAATGAGGCCCACAGTGTTGTATCGGCCGAAAGTCCCTTTACTAATTGGCCATTTAACAGAAATGTAACCTTATCCTTAGTGTGACTTTGCGCTTGAAGGTTTTGTTATCCCAGGGTGGTTGTTGATTCCTCTGGGTATCGTTTTTCAGATTCCAAATTGTGTTGGGCTAGGCACCTTCCTTCCACTTCCGATTCAGTGTTGCTATTTTCTCCCCAGGGATGAGTCATGTGCTAGAGAAGCTGTATGTCTCTCACAGCAGGGAGGGGAGGGAGGAAGTTTGTTTGTTTGTTTATTTATTTGATATAGCGCACAAAACCCAGAGGTAACAGGGCGCAACAGAGAACAGAGGAGTAAGTATACATAAAGACTTGGTTACAGGGTAGGAAACAGTTGAATGGTGAGCAGAGCATTACATTACTTACAGCGTCTGTTAAGTAGGTATATATACAAATATACATACAGTATTGTACATTTAGCAGGTCAGTTTATATACTTATATACAGTGAGGTAGGCTAGGTGCAGGGACATTGTTCAATCATGGGATCGTTGGAGCGTAACCAGGTGAGGGTGTTTCGCCTAAAACTGTAATAGGATTGGTCAGTTCTGATGTTGAGAGTTCTTTCACTGATACTTTAAAGCACAGCCAGTTGTCCGCTAAATACCAAGATGGTACACAGAACATTTAGTTCTTCAGAACTCTCAATGAGGAGATTACGGAAGAGGTTGCCCTCTGACATGTTATGGGCTTGGGCAATTAGTGCTAAATATCGCATACCACCTGCAAGAGACGAGAAAGGAAACTGCAGTCACTGGGATAGATTGAATTTTAGAAGTGGTTTGGTTATCAATGGTTGATGATCCATTGCAGACTGAAGGTTGAGGATGAGGATGAGGCAAGTCATCAAAGGCTGCCAGGTGTGTATCAGTATTGTGGCTTTAAGCAGCAACCTTGGCGTAAAGAATCCCTTGTTAAGCGATTAGGATAGAAATTCGGCAACCTGAGGAAGAATGGGATGGATGATATGGTTTTCCTATTGTAGCCCTTCTGCTGACATTCGATATTTGGTCAAGCGGATACTTTTCTTACCTGGGCAAAGGTGCAATGCCTCTTCGTTGGTGTATTATGTGGCCTAATCAGGTATATCGCACACACCTTGGCTATGCTGCATAGGCTTCCCCTCCTGAACAGTGCCTATATGGATATAGTGCATGCTGTAGAATGAACCATTTTTGCCCAGGGTTAGTTAGCACCCATGCGATGCCACAGTGGTGGTGTGTGGTCTGTTTTTTGTTTTTTGTAGAAGAGCACCACCTACATTTCTTTACACGTCCAGCATTGCGATGTTGGGGAGGCCTATCTTCTATATTGTTTTGATCCCCCTCTCCATATTTATGGGGTCATCTGTTTGCGAACCCACTTGAATGGATGAGTTTGCATACTGGGTTCCAGAGCCGAGGGATGATGAGGCAATGCGGGCTGGGACAGTTATTAATTGCTAATGCTTCAACTATTCCATTACTGAATTATTCCATTGCAGTATCATGAGTCTTTGGTGGCTCATATGGCATGTCTCCTCAAAGGTAAATGGCTTAGCAATCGAAATTGAGACATGCTCTGTCATTCCGTTTGGATGCATGAGAAAGAAGTGTGACTGGTTATTAATATTATGACGTCAGACAACAGGATAGAGTTGGACATTGTTATTCATAAACTTTGTCAGGTGTTCCAGGGCCCCAATCATTTTCTACATGCTTGACACAGCGATTCCTGCTCAATCTCTTTATTAAATGCTCATGAGCTCTTTAACCGAACGTTCCAATGCTTAAGGCTCCACCATTCACTTACCCTCTCTTGCTGTTAAAGTTCGAGCATGCAGCGTTTTGATTTTAAATCATTTTCTCAAGGGCTCTAGGAACTCTGCCTACAAGTTCCATCATGCAATGTGCCTCGTTTCAGTCACTTTCTCAAGTTTCTATGAACTCTGCCAGGGCCGGACTGAGAACCAAAAGTGGCCCGGGACATTCTTTTCAAAGTGGCCCCATATTTCACCGATCGAGCGAGGACAGCGCACAAGCCCAACCTTTCTATGAGGGGGTTGGGAGTATCCCCCAAGAAAATGTTGAATAAAATATGTCAATTAGTTCATCTAAAGCGGGATTTAAACATATATGGATTAAAAAGTGATGTTTTAAATAAATTCATGATCTCTCAAAGTAGATCTTCAATGGTAGAGGGACCGGGGCCGTTCCACATTTACAGATTATAAAAACAAATTCACCCGGTATTAAAGGTGCCCAGACAACATGCATCCCTAATCCATTTCATCCATTGGTGAGGGGGGACAGCTCAGGGGCAGCGTAATTGTTATTACGTTATGATAATCCTATTCCCAAATTGGGAAGGGTACACAGATGAAAGGCATTCTTAAATGTGCATTGGCAGTGCCAACAGTTTTGGCTTTTGGTAGGCATGGAAAAGGCATTCACCAGACACTGCCATAGTGGTATTAACTGGACTGTTGCAGCTGCAAAGTGGCGAGAGTACCTGGGCAAATGATAGCATTGCCTGGTGAATGCCTCATATTGATACACAAGTTTAAACTGTTGACTTTGCCAATGCTTGTTTTGAACAGAACTTCAGTGAAAGACAGGCTTTTAAATCGAGTGGCTGAAGGCAGACCAGGTTGACATGTCTATTACACCAGTAGCGCGTTTACAGTTCCAATGAAGTCATTAACTCTCAGAAAGCTGCTGTGAGAAAACACTGGCAGGCACTTAAGAGAACAAAGTTTGATGGTAAGGCTAGCAAAAAGAGATCCCAGGAGGATGTGTTTTGGGTGGAGAGGGGCAGAAAGCAGGTGGAAATGGCCATAAGGATTAGCCTGGCCATGGGCAGTCAATGGGTAGGTAAATAACCAAACAACACGTACAAGTTTGGTGTCCCACCTCATATGATATTTCTCCCTAGCTGCACTCTATTGCAATAGTTTCAGCTTATACGTAGCATTTTATCCAAAACTAACATAGATAGAGAGTGAGTCATGCCAATGAAGCGCCCGCAGTGTCCTGAGAAAGCGACTCTGTGCCTGTGCGTTCAACCATAGTTGTACACTTATCAGTGGATCCACTTCACCAATGACACTGTTTCATGTTGCACTTGTTATGGTCAAAGCTGTATTGAGAGCGTGGGGCCTCATTCAGTTCCATACATCCAAAATATCAAAACATGGGGTGGGCATGTAGTCACGGTACAGATTCACAGTCCATCTGTGTGCCAGAAAATAAAATATCAGAATTCTGTGTTGAGAGGCTCGCCCACATTTCGTATGTCAGAAAATGAAATTGCATGCATATATGTAATTCAGACAGTCCATTTTGACAGCCCTTCCTTCCCAATTCAAAGAGTACTATTCATTGCAGGAAAAACACGCCACCTATTATCAGTGACTAAAGGCAATTCAGTGTGCTAATCATAACTATGCACCAATCCTCTACATGGTGCTGCTGTGTGCTGCAGGCAATCAGTGGCAACCGTCTCTGCAGCAGCCACTCAACCCACTGATCCTCTTTGTACCACCAACACTGCAGACCGTATATAGGCTGAAAAAGCCCTTTATTTCGTAACGCTCTGCAGTGCAGCTGATGGCGCAGCGACTGAGAGAACACTAGATGAGAGGGGAGGGAGTAAGCCCAAGTAACCCTTTCTACAGCTCCACTTAAGAAACAACTGGGCTTTGGATTAAAACTGCTTAGTACCATCATCATAATAGTTTAATCACTGGTGGCAGGCTCCTAAGTCAGAGGTGAGTATTCCCATTTTAAAGGCCTTAGTGTACTCTTTCTAATAAATATTCAGGATCGTTCCAACAGAGCCAATGTATGAATTGGCCACCCAGTATGCTTACTGAGTCAGTGAACCACCCCTCACTTTAAACGGTGTAAAGGCAATACTTCATCCAATAAAACAAATGCGTCAATACTCGTTGTGAAAGAATGGCCATCTGGCCTGGGAGGGGAGGGGAATTTGACTTCTTATTCACTTTATTTGGGTGGTTGCAGTGCTGGTCATTGGGCCGGCTCTCGGCGGATCCGAGATCCGGCACCAGATGTGTAGCCGGAACTCGGGAATCCGGCCAGAGTCAGCTGCCCAAGCCCATGAACCGCGCTGTAATACTTTTTAAAAAGATTTTTTAAAGCGCCTGCGATGGCAGCATTGCCGTTTACCACCAGTTTTGGCACTTGTGTGTAATGCACAATGCTCGCTACATGTACACCTGAAAGGAATCAGTTGCACATGTAGCGAGCATTGTGCATTACACCAAAGCCGGCGGTAAAAGGCAATGCTGCCGTCGCGGGTGCTTTTTGTTATTTCTTTTTTTAAGTATTCATTTGATCGGATGGCCACTACCAACTCCGCCCCCTCTAGACCATGCCACCTCTGGCACGGCCCCCCCAAACTCCTCACCCAACCCTGCCCTTGTGGGATCCCCCCAACACATTCTTTTCATTTCCACCACTGGGTGGTTGTATTGGCAGGCTATAGAACGTGAAGTAGTTCGATGAAAACATTTGCCTCAGTGCCTAAGTATTTATGCACCAGATAATCACGATGCGCAATGCAACTGCGTCTAAATGTTAAAATGAGATGATCTTCCAGCATGCAGGAACGGGGGAATGCCAGTGTGAAAAATGCATTTATTATACATACTCGATAATTAACGTATAATAAATGCATTTTTTCACACAATGGCACAGACAGAGCCGATGATGGTCCTGCCGGTGAGCGGGGCAGGTCCCCTGCCCTCAGTTTTGTTTTTCTGGTTTGTTAAGTAAAGTGCTATGTCTGTGCTACCATTTACAATGATAACACGGGGATACCACTTACACCGAAAAGTCGAAAACCAACACTGGGGCCAAGACACCTGTACAACATGTACCCGAGATAAGGGCCGTAAAAGGAGAATAGATGCACAGACACGGCCCGGATAAATCACTCACCAATGGTGTGTCATGATTCATGACTTACTCAAAGTGTCCCTGGAAAGTAGTGCTGGGATGATATGATATGATAGGTTATTTATAACGCGCCTAATACCCAGAGGTTTCTAAGCGTGGACCCGGGGATCGAATCGGTGTTGCTCCATGTCCTCTTGCTTCCAAGGCGAGCATGTTGCCCCTAAGCTATCCTCCCGATAGGAATCCATTAGCATAGCATTCAAAAAACAAACACACAGAGAAACACTGCACTTTAGGATTTTACCCAAAATATTCTAGGAATGCTGCCAGGAATGGTAAACGAAGACTAAGAACCCACTAATCGCTTCAATTCGGTGAATGCATCGGATAAAATGCACACACGTTTTATTCCACAGCAAACTCTACGCACATAACAGCGCTTCTGTATATGTCAGTGATCAGAGCGATTCGATGCCTTTACATATGGCAGGAGGTGCTATACAAATATAAGATAACATAACATTGATACACGGCTATATTAAGGATCTTTCTAGTATTGGGAACAAGTAGGAATTCTGGACTTTTCTAATTTTAAAATCCTTTTTAATTTTCGAAGAATTGCACTTTCTTTGCACTATTTGATTGGTTGAAAAGTATTCACACTTCCTGCACATTGCGTTACACTAGCAGGTAGCACTGGCAATGTGTGCACGTCAAGGGTAGACACGTGCACATAAACTGGCCATAATGGCTCTTCTGCCCACAGGGCCAGCTGAATGGTGGGGTCCACTAGTCGGTAGCTGGCTACGGTTTCATGCATGTGTGCTTGTGTGCACTACTGCACTGTACTTGCTTTGGGCCAGTGTCAAAGGTGTGTGCATTGGAGACCTCGGAAAGCATTTTAGCAGTATCGGCGCATTGCAATAGCGCCTTGGCAAGGTTATTAACATCTAGGCGCGGGTTGATGCCCTTGCGTTTCGCTTCCTAAAAGTGGCACATCCTTTGATCAAAATTATACAGTGCTGCATTTCATCAGCACTGATCACAGACTGGTAAATAATGCATCTCATTGTTAGACCGCCAAGCGTCGATGCAGGGCCTATCCGGCCTGGACTGGACTGGATCTGCAGCTGCTCCTGACTCGGCTGGAGGTCCAATAACTAGGCCGTATGCTACTCAATTTATTCCACAGTACAGTGGAATATCTTTCATGTTGTGTAGCGCACGTGCAACCACATACAATATGCAAGTATCATGGTAGCAATCTGTGTGTTTTGCAAATTGAGAGTGACATTTGTCGTAGTGTTCTGCGTTAATGTTGACATATGCTGTGGAAATGAGGTGACCACTTTAGTTTAAGAGCCATTTTACTGCCACTGGGTAGAAACGTTTGCAGCAGGTAAAACGTGAGTGTGCCAGGCACGCACCAACAAAATGATATGTACATTGCAGCCGGGCAAGCATACACGCCAACTCCTCCTTATTCGGGAAGGAGACTCACGATTTTGTAAACACAAATGTTTTTCCCATAAAGTTTTACCTTCTAAAATCCATCGCCCCATTCAAGTCTACAGGCGAACTGACTTCTCCTTATTTCCGTCTCATAATCTCCCACTTGTGAAGGGGGAGGGAGGGGTTTCATTATGGACATGTACAACCATCCACATTTCGTGCCTAATGTGTTAAAAACGTTGGCCTTGGCACATCTGAGCAAAGCGCCTATTGCACTCAAAAGCTTAGATTGCTACATCTGAACACTGCATGCTGATGCTCCCTATACCTTCCATACCGGGAACACTTGACACACCGGAACACAATAAGAAATTAACATATTTCTCAACATGAAAATTATTGAGAGACATGCTAGATTCACGCAAGCACTCTAATCACTGCACCAGCTACTGCTCGTCACTGGCAGCCACAACCTTTAAAAGAAAACAAGCAATATAACCCATCTCGCGCGTGCTGCTATTGCCCTACATTCCCCAGGGCAGGGCACCTGGACGGACAGTCCTGAAGAGCACTGTCCTGGGGAATGATTTGAGGGATTGGCTGCCGCTGCAATGCACGATTCAAGAAATAGATGATTTTGTTCAGTTAAGTAACTTGACTTGCAGGCTTTAAGTTAAGTTACTTAACTGAACAAAATAATCTATTTCATCAACAGTAGCAGTGAGTGGCCATCACAGACCAGAGGACCAGCAGAGCCAGGCCTGGGTAGGTCCTGCTGCATCAACGCTAGGCTGGGTTCTCCCTCACCCAGGTGCTGAACCCACACCAGCCGAGCATCGATGGGCCTACCCAGTCTGGCCTAGAAGGTTTTGTCTACAGCCCAATAACAGGGCTCTGGGGAATGATTTGAAGGCTGGCCAGGCAGCCACTGCAAGTTAACTTTACTTACGTGGACAATCTCGAGTCGAGACTCAAGATACATATCATCAATGTGCAGTGTGTCTCGCTTCTTACCTGACAATCGATCGATCTTGTGGCTTGCCAGGCCTCATGCAGCCCGGACCAGCTGCCTGCCTGCACTGCCTGCTAATGTGTGCACTGTGCGCGCAGCCTGGGCTGCAGGCACGGCACATGTGGTTCCAATCTGGTGCCCAGCCCAGGAGACCCTGCGCAGGTGCGGGCCCAACCCAGCTGCTGGGAAGAAAATAAAATGACGGCGCCTCTGCCTCGGTCAGTGGGGGCAGCCAATTCAAGGCAAACCACCCAGGAGGAGCCGAGGCAAAATCACGCAATGTGTTTATGCTAACACATGTGTATCCTTCCGCTCAAAAAGAGGCCCTACAGGCCAGAGGCCTACCGGGGGATGTCCCGTTGGGGCAGTCCAGCCCTGAACTCTGCCTTCATGTTCCAACAGGTAGTGCTTTCTTTAGTCAGGGCAGCCATGCGGGATGCACATTTGGAAGCAGCCTCAACATAAACAATAATCAAGTCCCTTATGCTGGGGAGAGGGTCCCTATACATGTGAACTCAAAAAGTGAGTTAATGCTTTACAAATCCTACTCTAGGAAGCTACCCCATATTTCCTCAGAAAGCTGAAACCTTTTATACTGTGTAAACAATCGTTTTTAACCAATGAAAGATTATAAAGCTCTCCTGTCCACTCAACTGTTGATGGCCAGGGACGTCATTTGGGGGTTGCGAGGGGTCGCGTCTGCGACCCCTGAAATTTCCCTTGCTACCCCTGTGGTCTCCCTTGCAACCCCTAAAAAAGCTTTGTTTCTGGGATGGCTGGAATTTATGTTGAGGACTCTAAAAAAAAAAACAAGTGTAACACTTTGAGCACTGACCCTAAATAAGAAGGAATAGGAATAACAAATAATTTGTCTTTCTGGAATTCTATACAATAATTGCGAGACTCATTAAAGGGTTGAAAGGTCATGTTCTATTGCTTCCCATTATGTCCCTTGGGGCAGGGTCAAATGACATCACTTCTGGTGATGTCATCAGAAGTCAAGGGTCATGTGATGTCACTTCCGCTACCCCTGGCATTTTGGTGAAATGACGTCCCTGTTGACGGCCTCTCTTAAAGAGTTACCAGAGGCTGGGACGGAGGGGTAAGGGGCTGCGCACACCAGCCTATAACATGCACCTAGGCACAAACTTTTACATTCCCCCCTTCTGCACCCCAATTGGCAGGTCCACTTTAAGATGGCTAGATCTCAGCCAGGTGCCTTGTGGAAGCAGACAAGTAAACAAACAAACACAGTTCTTCATTTTACGGTTTTTCACATCATGGGTTTCTAATTTACCTAAAATAGTCACAAGACGGCATGTATTTAAATTTTAAGAGTCGTGAATAACATTCGAAAGCAGGGTTACAAATGAGGTCGACACAGCGCTCTGAATTTCAGCTACTCTGATTAAAAGTCACAGTTACAGCTGCATGCAGAGACAAAATATAGTTGGAAATACGGCATGTGTCCCAAACAATTATAAGGAAAATATATCATCTGGCACATACAACGCAGGCCTATATTTCACTTTGAATATTCTGCTAACTCATGGAGTCTTCTGACCCCTGGGAACCATGATTTATGGCCTGCAGACTCTCTAACGTGAACATAGAAATAGGCTGGAATCCCATGGCAGGATCGAAACCATGCGGTTCTATTGGAAATGTGTATGTATGTGTCCATTAAAAGTAGATACTCCAATCACACTTTTTGTTGTTTTCGATGTGTCATTTCCATGCCTAATTCTTACCATCACTTTTGTGCAGGTATTGGACATATCGAACTCGAGCACGGAAGACCATCTCAACAACTCTCTTTTCCTGATGTGAAGAGGTGTACAAATGGAATAAATGCACCGTGCTACAAAGTTGTTATGCAATTCACTCGAATAAATCAACCACAGAGTATTTAGGATGTATGTGAAAGCCGTGTTTAATTATTCCATGAAGAAAGGTTCAGTTAGTTTCTGACTCTCTTTATCTATAGATATATAGAGCCATATAGATATATATGTGCACATTTATTTCCCATTAGTAGGCATACTTATTGTGTTTGTAATTGGCTCAAATGAACTAATGAACTACATTATATTTTCAAACAGACGAGGAACTATTGTAAAAATATACTGTGTCGATACTTAGTTGTCCATAACATGTTAGCAATTATTATTTTAAAATAAATGCAGCTATTAAATGTTTCTCTCCTTCGAATTTGTCTGAAAGGCATATACACTCATCTTTCCCGCAGTCTGTAACCAATGATGAAAGTGTCCCTGAATCCACAGACTCTGAAGCTGTCCAATATACTTTAACGTTCTCATCATAATGCGATTGTTATGTGTTGTACTCTATACCTTGAAGCAAAATAGTTTTGATTTTAATTTGGGTTATTGATGTCTTGCTTAATCACAATAACTCCAACCAAACGTTAATTCTGTATGTAAACATGTTCGTGTTTCAATAAAATATATTGAACCCCCCCCCCCCAATACAACTGTCAATGTGTGAGTTTCAATTACCACGGTTTAACATTTCACAGTCCTCATCCTACTGCAAATGATGGTTGTGCCTATTCATAATGATATTATGTAATTTGGCTAGGCAATTATATATAATTTTCTCAATCTATAATGTCACATTTATATGTATGACTATATAAATGTGTTTACATGTTTGCGAAACCCCTGGATTCTTTCTCAGTCTGTGATTGGTTAATTCATGGTCACATGTCACGGCATGCTTCTTCCTGTGTCTGAGAATTATAGGTTCTGTGTCTCAGCTTTTTCTCCATCACTTCCATTGCAATTCAGATGATGATCACAGGTGGCGCCTGGGGATGTAGATGGCCCTGTAGCAGCGATGGGTCTTGGGTTAGGCGTTGGCTTCAGGGTAGGGATGGACATCAGAGCAGGAATGGTGCTCAGGACATACACAGGGCTCAGGGCTTGGATGTATCTCAGAGCAGGAACGGGCTTCGGAGTAGGAATGGGCATTGGGTGGGGATGAGTGTCAGAGTATTAGAATGCAGATCATAAGAGCATCAGTCATAATGCAAGAACGCACTGAAACAATGAACTTTCAAAGCATTAGCCTCCTTATTTAAGCATTAGAACCCGAGCGGCGGGGGCATTACCGCTTCGCTCGGGTCCTTACCTATGGGCCCCGGTGCATTACCAGAGTCGGTAATGCCCCCGCCGCGAGGGTTCTATTGCTATTAATAGCCCGCCCTGCAAAATTTGCGTGACCGGGGTACTAAAAGCTATTTTTTTCTGTCCCGAAACGCTGCAGTGTTTCAACGCTGTAGCGTTTTGGGACAGAAAAAAAAAACGACCAAGAAAATGGCCGCCATGGAAAGGGAAAACGGACTCCGTTTTCCCTTTCCATGGCGGCCATCGGGAGCCGACGCGCTGGGAACACAAGTGTTCCCAGCGCGTCCGCTCACGAAAAAGGATTTAAAAAAAAGTTAAGTGGGGTTGGGAGGGCGGAAGTGGGACGGGGGGGGGAAGAAAAAAAAACAAAAAAAAGTACCTGCGTCCCCGGCAGGGGACGAGGGAAGCCCCCAGCCGTGTGGAGGCGCAGAGCGGGGATGGCCCCGCTCCGTGTCTCCACACAGCTGGAGGCTTCCCTCGTCCCCCGCCGGGGATGCAGGTTCAAGAAGGTAAGTTTGGGGGGCGGGTGGGAGGGAGGGGAGGGAAGGGAAGGGAAAAAAAAAAGACTTACCCGAGTCCCCAGAGGGGGGCGAAGGCAGCCTCACAGCCGCGGGGAGGCTCAGAGCGGGGATGGCCCCGCTTCGAGCCTCCTCATTGGCTGAGGGGCTGCCACACCCCCCGCTGGGGACAAAGACTGTGGAATCCCGGCGGAGGTATTCCCGGCCGGGTAGGGACCTGGCGAGAGACAATAAGAATGCTTTTTGCATTCTGATTGTCTATCGCCGGGTACTAATATATTATAAATGCAAAAACATCTCACAAAAAGAGAGTTTGTAAATGGAACGTGTTGTTACAATCTCTCTGTCGTCGGTCACTGGAATAGGTCACTCTGAGCACATTGTATTCTATATTTGTTCAATTGGATGTTTTGTAAAGAGTCAGATTGCTAGAAACTGTTTTGGAGTGCTAAGGGAAACATAAGGCTGTACAGGGAAAAAAGGAACATGACAGAGGGGCTTTGATACAAGCAAGAAACAATTCTGGGTAAACCGCTGTGAATCTAGAGTGTGCGCGTTAAAAGGTCACCAACCCCTGTAGAAAGAATGTACATTCCTCGTTAATAGGAGGTAACATTCAGTTAATAAACACGCCCACTGGCCTTAAAGCCGATATTGATTGATTGATATTTTATTTGTATAGCGCTCGTACACAAGTGTTTCAGAGCGCGACATGCAAGGGAGGGGAACAGGGGAGAACAAAACAGCGATCTTACTAGTCCCAGTGACATTGAGAACACACAAGTGCATGGGAGAGGAGGAGGGGAAAAGTGCATGGAAGGAGGGAGAAGTGGAAAGTGCGAAGCAGAGGAGAAACAGATAAATAACAATAAATAAATAATAAAGGCAACAAGCAGTGATAATGCAGCCAGCAATTTGCAAGTGCTAGGTTTAAGGCAGCAGACAGGGTAGGTCTGATAAGTGCAGGAAGAAAAAGGGGGGGGCTGTATGGGTACAGATACAGACCCCAGTGCAAGGGGTGGCCCGGAGGCAGTACGGGAGGGTGGCAGGGTGAGCAGGTACCTGGGCCCGAAGGACAGAGGGTGGCCAGGTGCACAGTGCCAAGAGAGAACAGATCAGCAGGGCAGAGGGGGAGCGAAGGTCGAAGAAAAGCGGAAGGTCTTGACGTCCTTCCGGAACCGGAGATGGTTCTCCTCAAGTTTTAGAGTGGCAGGGAGGCTGTTCCAGAGGGAGGCCCCAGCCGAATACAGAAATCTACCCCCAGCTTGTTTCTTTGAAAAACGACTGACCCTGAGGGAGTTGGAGGTAGAGGAGCGAAGAGCTCGAGAGGGAAGGTGTTTGCGGAGGGATAGCTGAAGGTATTTTGGCCCCAGACCCCAGAAAGCCTTGTGGACAATGCATAGGGTTTTGAATGTAATCCTTGTATCCACTGGGAGCCAGTGGAGAGATTTCAGAGCTGGAGAGATACGATCCCATTGAGGCCAAGGACAAGTCTCGCAATCCTGTTCTGGATGAGTTGCAGAGAGTAGAGGCAGGTAGATTTAGAAAGAGGCTGTTACAATAGTCCAAGCTAGAGAGAACCAGAGCTTGGGATACCATGAGCTTCTGGGGGAAGGAGAGGAAAGGCAGAGTACCTCTGAGGAGGTGCAGTCGGAAATTTGACTTTTTAGAGACCTCAGAGATGTGGGCGGAGAAGGAAAGGGTGGAGTCAAAGATGACCACGAGGTTCTTAGCCTCGCAGGTGGGGGTAGGAGGAGGGCCAAGGGAGGCTGGCCAGAGAGTGAGGGGAAAGGATGGTGAAGGTGTGCCGATGAGGAGGATCTCCGTCTTGCTGGCATTCAGACAAATATCATTGGTGGAACACCAACCTTGAATGGCTGTTAAGCAATCAGAGATGGGAGAGGAGGTGACAGAGGGCAGCCTGAAAATGTGTTGAGTGTCATCAGCGTAGCAATGGAAATTTGAGCAGAAAGTGGAAATGCAGTGGGCGAGAGTTGCCAGGTATTGGTTGAAAATCCAGGGCGAGAGGTTAGACCCCTGGGGAACACCATAGGTAGAGAGGAAGATAGATGAAAGGAAGGACCCAAATTGGACCTGAGAGGGTCGATCTGAGAGGAAAGAGGTCAGCCAGGCCAGAGCCTGATCAGTGATACCCAGGTTTTCACAGAGACGGTTGAGCAGGATGGTATGGTTGACCGTGTCGAAGGCAGAAGAGAGATCGAGGAAGATGAGGACAGAGGGAATGCTAGAGTCAAGGTTGGAGAACAGATCTTCACAGATGTTCAGGAGACCGGTTTCCGTGCTTCTGGCAGTTCTGAAGCCAGACTGGTGGTCATGGAGACAGCCAACAGAATTGGAATGAAGGTTAAGCTGAGAGATGGCCAACTTTTCCAGGAGTTTGCCAAGAAAGGGAGTAATGGAAATTGGACGATAGTTAGCTGGACAAGAAGGATCAGCTGTGGGTTTCTTGAGAAGAGGATGCACAAAGGAGTGCTTCAGAGGGGAGGGGAAGGATCCGGAGGCAAAGGAGTGGTTGCAAAAATCAGCAAGGGCCAGAGCAAGGGTGCAAATGTGGTCCTTGATGGTTTTAGAGGAACAGGGATGAACCTGTTTTGACGAGGCTTTCATAGATCGGACTTGTCTGGTGACCTTGTCAGGGGTGAAAAGAGGAAAGGACGAGAAGGTTGGTGGGAGGGTGGCTAAAGGAGGGTCAACAAGCACAGATGGAGAGGGGATTGGAGGGGTGTGAGTGGACAGGATGTCCTGGGGTTTTTAAATGAAGTGAGAGGCAAGGGCATTGCAAAGAGCCTGGGAGGCAACAGGAGGAGTAGAGACTGCAGCAGGGTTGGGCAGCTCCTTGCAGATTTTAAAGAGTTCGGCCGAGTTGTTAGATGCAGCAGAGACACGAGCTTGAATGTGGACTCTCTTCTTGGTGAGGACAGAGAGTCGGCATTGCCTTTGTAGATATGTAATTAACTGAAAGCAACAAGTCCAACTAATGCGACAGTGCTACGGGTTGGACACTACTAGGTCATTACATTGCTCTACAACTCGTTTCCTTAACCCCGACGTTGGAATTAACTTACTTCACTTACAGGGAAGAATTGACAACAGGCAATTCTCTTTATTTCTATTCTCTAAAAAGGCTTTAAAACACTGCTATTGTGATGAGACTCCCCCCTTCCTGTTTCCACCTGTCTCTTTGCCTCCTTGAACAAGGAGTCTTTTTCTAAGCCATCTGAGTTCACTTACAACTCAGTGCTCCACCAAAAGAATTCTTCTGTCTCAGCCATTTGTTCCCATTCTTCTGTCTCCACTTCGTCAGTGGCATTCCTGCAAAAAACACCAACACCCACCTGGTCTTCTCCAGCCATATGTACTACATCAAAATCTAAGACTCACAAAGTGGTAGCCTGCCTCATAATGCTCCTAGAGGCCACCAAGCCCTTTCCCAGTAAAAATCCCCACTAATGGTTTATGATCAACTTTGATTGTAAATGTCCTGCCCCCAGAGAAAAGTTTGACATATTTAGACTGCTTATCCACAACCCAAAGCTTCTTTCTCAATAACAAAATATGTGCACGTAGTCCCTTTCCAAAGTACGCAATGCGAAGGCCACCTTACTTGCCAAACTATATTGCTCCGGTTAAAGAATGGCTCCCAACCCTATGCCACTACCATCTGTCATTATGGGACAGTTGCACTTGGTATTGAACCTGGTAAGAGCTGAAGCATTTAAGATTGCCTCCTCTATGTTCACAAACCTCTCTTCACACTCCACCTCCCGTAAGAATTGAGTCTTTCTTGCACACATTTCTGATCATCTTTGTTCTGCCAGTGAAGTACAAAACAAACTTTCAATCACACTCCATTACAGCCGGGAAGAACATGAGCTCCTGCCAGTGCATGTCCTCAGTATATGCTTGAAAAGCGCTTTCTGGAGTGATGAAAGTAGTGACATCATAAGATAAGGGATCTAGTTTCACCTAGTGCTCTGCTCATGCCAAATCTGAGGTGCTGAATATTTTTCTTTGCCTAGCAAGCTCACCAGTTACCCTGTATTCGGTCGGGGAACTTATTCACCACCACTTTCTTGTGTTCCTCTCTCAAGTCAGAACACCAATTTATCTTGCCTTTGGTTTCCCAAACACAACACCGATGTGTAACCCATTCCGGGGCCTCCACAGGTTCTATGACTCCTTATGCTTGCAATTCCTTAAGTCTCTCATCTAGTTCCCCATGTAAACTTATCAGGACATTTCTGATCTGGGAAACTACTGAGTACGACTCTCCTTTAATCCTAATTTGGTGCTGTAATCCTTTCAGCCATTTCAGTCCTCCCTCATAAAGAAAGTTGAATTTAGATTCTATCTAAGTGCTGCTTTCGTCTCAATTATCATCACCAAACTTTGAGCAACAGGATGTAGAATTATTCCTAAATAACTCAATTTGAACCATTTCAAAAGGCAGCCAGCTCTCTTAGACGCATACTCTTCAACTTTAATTGTACGCCCCTTGATATTCAGACTGGCCATGGACCTGCCCCTCCCCATAATGTCAGTGGACGCTCCCCCCTCCCCTATATGCATTTAGGCAGGTATCAGGACAGTTCAACATCACACTGCATCTTTGAAACATGAATCCCTTCTTTTTGTTTTATTAAGAATTTATAGCATTTAACACAACTGAAACAATCAGAATGAACATCAAAAACTGCACAAGAAAAAAGAGAAAAAAACACTGGCCATCCAACCAACAGGATAAATATAAGATGACCTGCCAAACAATTTCGAAAAATGAGACTACACCCTCCTGATGAGCACACCAAAAACAGAGATTACCCGAAGTCCATCTCCAAAATTCTGCTCCAAATGTCTTCAAAAATCTGGTTTCTTTTTGGTACCTCAGAATAATCCACTCAATATGAGAAAGGGACTACATCTCTTGAAGCCACACAGTTTTGGTAGGAAAGTTGGTGGATTTCCAGTCTCGTAGAATAATCCTTTTGTGAATACGACATGTCCTCCTACTGCATGTCCTCTCCCAAGATCAAGTCATATTCTACATCCATATGCAAAACATGGTTCAGCAACTCAGCAATTTCACTCCAGAAGGTCCTGACCTTGTTGCAGTCCCATAAAATATGTTGCAGTGATCCAATCTTTTGTTTGCATCCACAGCAGGCATTGGATTCACGTAATCCTGGTCTGCACATCCTCCCTGGAGTCCAGTATATTCTATTCAGCAATTTGATCCGTCTCACTCTTTCACTGACATTAACAGACAATTTGGGTATATTCCTACAGAGTGCTTTCAATCTCATCTCGTTCATCTCTGAAGAAGGGCAACTTTTCCATGTCTTCGGGAGCTTGCTATTCCTTTCCACTGCACCACTCAAAAGCTTGTAAACAGCTGAAGCTATATGTTCCTGCTCACCCAAGTGAACAACAGTCTCTTTAGAGTCAGAGTCAGCCAGCATATTCAAAGAAGGCATAGCAGATCTCAGAGAGCTATATTCTCCAAATGTACAGTCATTGAGGCCATTTATTTGTATTAATCCAAGGCGCTTTACAATGAACAACAAAATATACATTAAACATGGAACAGTAGAAGCTATAACGGTAAACATGAATCAAACCAGAAAATCAGCATGTAGAACAATTTACATATGAGAAAGAAGAGGAGAGGAGGGGGGTGGAGAATGAAGGGGGAGAGAGTAGTGAGTAAGGTGAATAGTAGGAAGAAGGGAGATTTAGAAGAGAAGGGGAAGATAAAGAACAAAGAGAAGGGTAGAAGAAAGAGGGAAAGAAGGGTAAGAGGGGGAAGGGGATCACGGAGGGGAATGAAAAAGAAGAGATTTCAATGAGGAGCGGAAGGAAGAATATGAAGGGGAGGAACGGATAGAGAAAGGTAGGGAGTTCCAGTGTAAGGGGGCAAGGAGCTGAAAGGAACGGAAACGAGAAGAGGCACAAGGGGGTGGGGAAACAGAGTAAGAAGAGATTGGCAGAACAAAGGGAGTGAGAGGGGATGTAAAATGAGAGAAGAGAGGAGAGGTAAGGAGGAGCAAGGTTGTGAAGAGATTTAAAGACCAGACAAAGGAAGTGATATTTAAATTGGGAATGGAAAGGAAGCCATCCTAGCTGAGAAAGTGTGTTGGAAATGGAGTCATGAGGAGAGAGAAGACAGAGGGTGGGGATGGCAGAGTGATAAAGGGATTTGAGGGGAGCAAGGTGGGAAGCGGGAAGACCAAAGAAGACAGGAGAACAATAGAAAAGACGAGAAAAGATCAGGGAGGAGATTAAAAGTTTGGTAGCATGGAAGGTGAGAGAGGAGCGAACTTTGCAGATGTTAAAGAGATGATAGCGACATGCCCGAGAGGTGAGGGAGATATGATGGGTAAAGGAAAGGGAAGAGTCAAAATAAATGCCAAGATTACGAGCATGGTTGGAGATAGGGAGACTAGAAGGGGGAAATTGAATAGAGGGAGGGGGTGACGGAGGAGGAATTGTGCTAGATGGAAAGAACAAGACTTCAGTCTTGTCAGTGTTGAGAGACATAGTGAGATGACATCCAATTTCTAATGGCTGTAAAACAGGATGAGACATTGAGATGTATGTCAGAGGTGAACAAAGAAAAGGAGAGGAACATTTATGTCTCTAAGATCCTTAAAGGACAGCCAATTTCCATTCTCCAATCCATCTTATTCCTCCCAGGTATCAATTGTGACAGAATAACATATTTTTATTGAATCTGATAGAATGATTCAGCCCAAATTGAGGCCCCTTCTGCAAACAGTCCATCTTGATTTAAAAGCTTTGATAAATCCAGCCAGCAGTTACACAGGCGTTACGCCAGTACAGAAGTCTCACCCCTATGGCCATTTCTAGTAGTCAACTATAGAGTGGGTTCTAAAGGACCATTCATGCTGACCTCAGCCAATGCCCATTCGTCAACAAGTTTCCGTAAGAAGGACAACATGTCGCAACATGAAAACAAGATGATACTTAGAGAAATTGGGTATGCCCATACCACCTTTGTCACTTGAAATCTGCAATTTACAAAGTTTTAGGCGCAGTGGTTTGTCTTCCCATAAAAAGGCCTGAATCAATTAATCAATTTTCAGCATCAAGAACTTTGAAGGTGGCAGGACATAGCTGATCGTGGGGCAACCGTCCTCTTCAGAGCATTAACCTTGTCCCCCAATGATAACTTGAGAGAGTCCCACCTTGCTAAATCTAATGCCACAGCCATTTTCAAATTCTCCCCCATCATTTTATTGAAATCACTTGTTAACAAAACACCCAAATAGCATTTTGTGAGGGTACCATCTGAAGCCATGGATTGTCAAATCTATTTTACAATATGAGAGAGAGCAAGGCATGGCCTCAGATTTTACCCAGTTTATTTTGTAGTTAGAAAAATGACGAAAACCTATCCATCTGTTCCATCAGCGATGATATAGAATTCCAGAGGTCCTGTAATACCAGCAATAGGTAATCTGCATACAACCAAAGTTTCTGCAACACCCCTTATCTTCTCTGATACCAATAGACATCAGGTACAAAGCCAGAACGAATTAATAAAACCTGTTTGATTTGGGTTTACCAGTTTAAGCAATACTTCTTCTTGCCTCAGCGCCACTATCGTGGATAAAATCTTGTCAAAATGAATAAGGCTTAAAGGTCTGTTACTCCCCAATTTAGTAGGAGACTTATCTTTTTTTAAGCAGAACTGATATCGTGACATGTTTAAGTGTCATGGGAAGTGTGCCCTTGTTCTTACAAAATCTCAACATGCCCCCCATTAGATTGAAGACACTATCTGGCATTATCCTGTAAAATTCTGCCGGAAGGCCGTTTGGGCCCGGGCATTTCCCTAGATTGAACCTATGTGCTGCTTTTTTTTATCTCATCTAATGTGAATTCTAATCTAGGAAATTCTTCTCTTTCCCTCCTCCTCACTCGTAGAGTCATCTCCTCTATATAATGTGTTCGCCTTCCTATTGATAATAAGCGATTCGGAGGCCCTCATAATAATTCCTGAACTCCTCATTAATTATGAAAGGATCATAAGTTGTCCCTCCTGAATGCATTTCTATAGCACATATTGCTCTGCTCCCATTGATAACTCTCAGCCGGTGTGCTAACAGACGACTGCATTTATCCCCACCTTTGAAGTAAGCGCACCTAGTCTTTTACAGACTGTTCTGCCGCTTCACTCAGCCGTATATTTAGTTCATATTTCTTTTAATGAGATCCCTTTTCTTGTCCTCATTTGGGTGTTCTGTCAGATCCATTTCTAGCATTTTATTTAAAGTACCCAAAGAACTCATCTCGAAAGATCGGGTCTTCCTCTTTTGGCCAGAGAGGCTCATCAAGACAGACTCCCCGCATTACGCATTTGAAAGTTTTCCATGCTATGTCATCACTGACCTCACCATTCATATTAGTTTCAAGAAGCTGCTCCTGCTCCCGTACCAATAGATCTATTACTACCCTCACCCTCGAGAATGGATGTGTTCATTTTTCAAGAGTGATCTCTCCTGCCAGTGTAATCTAGGGACATCTCCATCAATATGAGGGCATGATCAGAAATTAGAATACTTTCGATCTCAACTGTAGTGAAGTTCTGAGTGACCGCACCGGATGTCAAAATATTATCAATCCGAGAGTACACATCATGTGCTCCTAAATGGAAGCAGTATTCTCGTCCAGTAGTATGTTAAAGCCTCCAAATATCTAGCAGATCGGACTCCAACATTAATGAGTGAAGGGCTTCTGTGTTACTATTTCTCTCACCTCGGATTCTCCCTTTGCTTCTGTCTAAATAATGATCTAAGACCCCATTACAAATAATCCCCACCTAATAAAATGTTTTGAGAACCAATATTTTGTAAATGTTGACATACTTCCCAAAAGAACATATCTTTGCCATTTGTGGGGGCATTAATACTGCACAGCATGATAGTAGATTATTGGAGTTTCATAACTATCAAGACCAACCTCCCCTCGTTATCCTCATGTGAAGAAATGTCCTTACCCCGGTACATTTTTCCTGATCAAAATCACCTCCCTTGAATTTGAGCAGTAAGAGGAGTGTATCACCTGACCCACACAGCCCATGCAAATCTTTTCAGCTTCGAAGTCAGTCAGGTGTGTTTCCTGTATCAGCGCAATATCCGTCTATAATTGAGACAACATCATCTTCCTCTTAATAGGATTATTAACCCCATTCACATTCCATGATACTATAGATAATCTATCACTGGTGACTGGAGTACCACTCATACTGATATCACTTACGAACCAACCGCTATGCCAGGAACTGGGCACCGTAGAGGGAGAAGTCTCAAAGGAAAGAAACCACAAAATGAAAACTTTAACAGCAAAAACTAGATAACTTGACTAGGTTACAACTGATATTTTACTTGTGATGGCATTGCCAGATCCCAAGTCAATAGCAATGTTGATGTGATGGCCAAAGACTCCAACTCTTTCATGTGGTGTACCTTTCTTTTGTTTGCCCAACACCATATCACTCACAGAAAACCCTGTATTCTCCTCAGTGAATTTCTCTTCTTCCAGACCACATCTAATTATAACAGTCACAGTAATCTTACGCAACCACAAAGTTCCTGCAACATCGGGCATTGTGTCCTCTCTTGTCGCAAGTACTACACACAGCAATTGTTCCTGGGCTATCTTAGAAATTGGCTATGTGGAAGCTACTACCACACTAGAAACATTTCAGCTTCTACGTCACTCCATGCAATTTTACCCTGTGTCTACCCTTCCACTTTTCTCCGGAAGATTTTTTAGCATAACCTTCACTTTTGTTGTCACCCTTCAACATGTTTTTTCTTGCTATGCTCTTTTTTAGTGTAGCTACTACCCTTCCCTCACTTTCATTTGCATGTTTATTACATTCCTGAACACATTTCCTTGTATGCTGCATCCTTTCAGTAATATCTATTATCTTATCCAAGCAAGGGTCACCTTCCTTCCAAATCTCCTCCCTAATTTTGTGCTCTCTGATTTTTTTCCTTGATACACTTGCCAGACCCATAAGTAAAATGTTCTTGTTTCCACAGTTATACAATCTACAATTGACTCACTGTTTTTGTTTCCTGTTACCAAAATAGTAATGTTCCAATATGATGTTAACATTTATTTCATAATACCAATCCAATTTCCTCAGCAGGGTTCAAATCATCATCTCCTCCCTCATCAGCATCACTGCCACGCTTCTTTTAGCCCCAGTTCGAGGAGGGTTTTAGGCATTGTTTACCCTTAAATCCCAAACAATGCATCAGAAAGTTTTCCGATTACGATAATTTTTGCCAATTCGTGAACTGCCAAATGATAGTCCTGGAAGTCTTCTTTCCAGGTGGATCACTTAACAGCCAGTTTGCCTGGAAATGGTAAGCACTGTGGGGCATCCTTTATGGTTGACAGACATTATTTCCCCATATGAATATGTTTTTCATCCACGTTTTAATTAAAAAAAGGAAATACTTTTTTTAAAACAATAGGGCACCAGTGGAATCCATCTTGAGCACTTCAATTGGCACCCAGAGGGTCATGGACTAACTGCAAAAGACCTGGGGCCAGAACTCTTTCTCATTCTAGGGCCCTAGTGGATTTGCGTTCACTGTGGAGCTCCTGTTATTTCCAAGCACAAAGGGACATCCCTGTTATGCGGCTGCCAATTGTCTTTTAGTCAACTGCTCCTTCCCAGGCATTTACCCCTTGCCTTTATGCTCACCTACCTATCCTTTCTGACTTGGACTGAACTCTGCATCCACTGACTTAGCTTGCCTATCTCTTTTACCCCCTATCATGTGCCTTGACTTCCCTTCCTCCTTGTACACTCTCTTCTCCTCTCCTTCTCTCGTTGCCTTCAGCAACAACTCAGTATAACTTCTTCATCCCATTCTCCCTGGATCTCCAACAACATATATCCCCCTCGCCTAGCGCAAAACACATTCTCCTTACTCCCACCTCCTATCACTCACTCCAGAATGCACAATCACCCTGCAACAAGTCTTCCTACATCACTGACCACATTAAATCTTGTTAGCCTCAACTTTAGAAAAAAAAACTGGATCTCCCCTCATTTCTTTATTCCACTACCGGCTTTCCACACTGATTCTGCTATTTTTTCCATTCTCCCCAGCCTGTTGGAAAGGGTGTTGGATTGGTTATCCTTATCAATAAGGTCTTCACCACAGCTCCCCTGACATCTTAATATGCCAATATTCAAATCCTTCCTTCAACTCCTCTCACTGATCTTGCTCTATAGCAATGCACTGGTCCTCTCAACTCCTTATTCTCTGACCTAAACGTTCTTCTTGAGTCACGAACTACCGACAGTCCAATTGACATGCTTGGAGATTTCAACCTTCCATAGGCCTCTGCAGCCAACAACCCCCTTAAGGCCATTCATGCGTCAGCTAATGATTTAATTTCCAAATGGCACAAAATTGACCTTTTTACAGATGTAGAAAGGCATTTCCTCACCGTAGGCGGACCTATTATGTCCACCGTTTACTTCCTCCTGAAAATTCACAGAAAATTCACAGATATACCAGAAGGGAGACCGATAGTCAGTGGTGGTGGTGGTGGTGTACTGGAACCAATCTCTATTTATATAAACAAATTCTTGTTACCAGTGGTACTTAAGACTCCTACATACATCAGAGATACAATGCACACACTTGAAATTCTAGACAATTTGGATTTTCCAACCAATTGCTGGTTAGTCACATTAGATGTCAAAGCATTATATACTTCCATAGACCACCAGAAGGCGTTCAAAAGTGTTGATTTTCTTTTTCGTGAATTCTCTGCATCCTATTTTGATCATATCGAAATGGTGAAGGAGTTTTTGATATTCACTTTGCAGAACAACATTTTTGTTTTCAATAACGAATACTTTAAGCAATTAATTGGGGTGACTATGGGTGCAAGCTTTGCACCAGCCCTTGCCAATGCGTTTATGCATGCCTTTGAGAAAAAATGTGTATTTGTCAACCTTGCTTATCTTCCGTATATGTAATTATGGAAACGGTATATAGATGATGTTCTCTTAATTTGGACTGGTACACAAGAATTACTGTCAGAACGTGTTGCTTATATTAACAATAATGATTGGGGTTTACAATTTACTTGCAACGTTAGTCAAACCCATATAGATTTTTTGGACTTTTCAATTGATCTTACTCCAAATGGTTTGGTGACAAAAACTTTCCGCAAGTCTACCGCTGTTAATTCAATATTACAAGCGGACAGTTGTCACAAAAATGATGTGAAAGTGAATATCCCTAAACGCGAGTTTATTCACACTAGGAGGAACTGTTCCGATAATAAGGACTTTGATTATGAAAGTATTGCTATTAAATCACGGTTTCTTGAGAGAGGCTATAACCATAGCTGTCTCAACAAAGCACTTGCTCGAGTACGTCAGTGAAAGAGAACAAATTTGCTAGTACCTAAAACTAGAGAAGTCATTTGAGACTCAAAAAATCAGGTTAATCACCAGATTCAATTCAGATAGTCATAAGATCCACAGAATTTTGGAGAAACACTGGCACCTGCTACACCTCGATTCCAACATTTCCAACTGGCTTGATCCTTCTGTAAGCATTACATTCAGCAAAGGCAAATCGCTTAAAAATCAACTTTGCCCATCATTTATGAGTTCACCTACTCCTAAAACTACTTGGTTAGACTCCGCACGTGCTGCAGATTTTCACAAATGTGGATTCTGTAACATGTGCAAGTATACTTTGGAAACTTCGCAGGTCTCTTTTGGTGCTAGAAGAGACCACATCATTAATTATTTTCTTAATTGTAATTGTAAATATGTTGTATATTGCATAATTTGCACTTGTGGACTTAAATATATTGGCAGCACCATCCGACCATTGAAGATTCGTATTTGAGAACATCTTGCCACACTTGGAAGTCAATAATCCAAATACCCAATAGCCAATCATTGGCAAAAATTGCATCAATTAGACTGCAAGTATGACATCCGATTTGTGGGCCTAAGTAAAGTGTCACTGCCGCCCAGAGGGGGCAATTTAACGCTTAAATTAGGCCAAATTGAAGCGAGACTAATCTGTAAATATCGTACTGTGTTTATTGGGTTAAATTCCGATCATGAATTTGCTACTTTTTTTTAACACCATTTTGCCAATTTACATGTTTGTATCCAGGTGTCATGATTCCCATTTTACTGTGGATACGTTCTGAATTAATTTCAACTCTGCTGCTCAACAGGATTAGTGACACAAGTATCCTTATAGTTAGCTTCACTTACTTTGGATGATCGTTTTATTTAACTGGGATGTGTGTCAAAGCAAATAACTTTATTATTGCTTATTGCTTTTCTAGAACTGATTGTATCAAATGTATATATTCTTGATGACTGAATAGCAGTGCACTCGCAGATAGCATCCGCATCCAACTGGATTCTTTATACCCTCTCCAATTCGTTCTCCTTCCTCCTTAATCCCTTCCCCCCCTCCCTTTTTGGGATTATCCTCTATCATTTAGGCTGCCCCTGACATGCATTATATTGGTTCTCATATCAGTACCAGCATCACGCGGTCTAGCTCGACATGGTCATTTTACGAGCACACGGATAATGGATATAGATAATTATTCATACATTTTTACTTCCTACTAAATTCTTAAATCTACAAATGCAGTTTTCCTTATTAATTCCTTCCACATGAACTAACCTCTTTGTTACACATTTTTTTTTAAATTGTTTGTGTTATTATTTTCAGCCCGTTCACCAATTCGCTATAACATTCAGTACATCCAATATGGCGTCGCAATCTCTACTCAATTGCGGCCATTTTGGGTCTCTCTGAATTATGGCTCTTTTCTACATAGTCCTGTTTCTATCTCCGCGGCCCAGGCCGATTCCACTGGATCACTTTTGCTCACATTGCTGTGCTGGTAAGACATTTTTCCACGGCCCTTCGTCCCGTCTGACACTTTTAATTAGGGTCTCTGCACGTCGCAATTAAGCACTTCAATTATCCTTTCTTCATTAGATAATTAATTACTGTGACTTTATCACATGAACTTGGGCATTCATTAGTTATGTAAGGTTTCTAACTGAGTGGGTACGTTCTAAATAGTATTTACAATTCTTTACAACTTGAATGTGTGTGTGCTCATTACTGAATTTCCTCAATTGCGAAGCCATGAGGTCCATTTTAAATTTTTAAGTTTGCTTTTCTTTGTGCTCACTCAATCACGTTGTTTGGCATATCTCGTTATATGATTTTTTTCTTTTCATCCTTTCAGAGAGTTGTCCTGGTATTGACCTGCAATTATTCATTATTAGGTCCCTTCCTCAATTTAAAGTACTTTCCGTTTTAATATTCTCCAATTGGATTTAATCAAAATAAGGGTGCATATATTTAACAAGCCCCCTCTCTCTTTTCGGTGTCTAATGGACATTTTTGCTTCTCTGAATGCGCTGCTACAGTAATTTCCGTGGATGCATGTTAACTATTGCACCCTTGTTTTGTTGTTTTTGTTCCATGTGCACTTCTTGTATTCCGGCTCCATAGAATTTCCATTCAATCCATCATCATCTGAATGTGGTATTGTGTGTTCCTTTATTTCTTACTACTAATGTTTGGGTTTCTTTTTTCATGACATATGACATCATTATTTACCTACACCCTCTCTTGTTTGCCCCTGTTTTTATGCCTTTGTTTTTGTTTTCAATTTGTAGAATGGATGTTTTTCCGACCAAATTTGTTTTTCAATGGTGTACAATTTACTTATCATTTTGTATTGTATTATGCTTAGCCTCGGATGAAGAGTCGGTCAAGACTCAAAACACGTGTTAGGCTACTTCATGAATATCCGTTGGACTCATAGTTACATCTTTTTGCGTAAATCATTTGCAATACATGCACATATTGTACCTTCTGGCGCAGTGTTACTGAGGATCGCCCGTGTTTCATTTACAACTGCAAATAGGCAGACCTGGACGGGGGGGCTTTAGCCATGCGAATAGAAACATTGTAGGCTGAAGAGGTTGATGTATGGAGTCAAGATGCCATGGAGGAAGAAGTGGCAATTGCAAATAGCCATTGTAGAGTTTTGGAGTGTCCTTTTGTACAGCCATATAGATGGCGCCCATGCTAACGAAGGTGATAGCACTCCGAAGATGGTGTCTTGGGGACAGGGGCTCCGTGGCCAGCAGAGCGCAGTAGCTGATTGCCCTGTGAATATCACTGCACAAGAAGATTAAGCAGGTGAGCTCTGTGCTCAGCAGTGTGCAGGTGCAAGTGTCATTGGCACTCAATGGGACTTGTAGTCCTGCATTATCCAGGTGAGCAGAGATGCCTGGAGTCGAGAGCTGGAGAAGTGAAGTTGAGGCCCAAAAGAAGTTTGATGAGGCTGAAAGGGGGCCATCCATGGCACATGCTTGGCGGATGCCCCGCGTTCCAGTGTTCCCATTGCTGAAACGCAGGGGGCAGCCCAGTGCCGTGATCGCTCCTTCGACGGCAGGAAGAGTTCCTTTCATTAGAGGAAAGCCCCTCCTTGCGCGCTGTGCACACTGACATTAGTCAGAGTCCAGAGAGAAGCAGGCTTGACAGGAAGCTGCTCTGGTGATTTTAAAAGTTTTTAAAAATGTTCCGAAGTGATTCCGTGATTGTCATACATGGCAACATTCTGTGACCAAAAATATGTAGGAATCTTAAAGTTTCAAAAATAATAATTAGCCTAATGAAGACATCACAGGAAAGGGTGTCACATCAATTTGAACCAATGAAATGACAGCACATGACAACACAGACTGCAAACAGCACATTTAAAGCCCCAGATTGAAAGGAATATAGAGAGAAACATATTGCCATGCTAATCAGACTGCTGACAACATGGGGCAGTTATTAGGGCCCCCTGAGGCTCATGGATGGCCCATTTCAACTGAAAAGGTTGAAAGACCCTGGTGTCATCCCTGCCCTTGACAAATCAATTGTTATTAACCAAAGTAACTCATTTACTATACCTGCCTCAGAGATTGGAGAATTGTTCAGCTAGCAGCTGCGTGCATTTACAGCACATTAAAAGACACAGAGGTTCAGAAGAATTTCTGCAGTGAGAAGGAGCACCAGCTTGGAGCTCTGAACAAACAGCATGATGAGCCCAGGACAGGCAGGCAGCTCTGAGAGCCACATGATGTGGGGCATCACACTGATGCTCTAACACTTGCCTGGACCACAGTGCAGAGGGCAGAGAGTGGGTCTGTTTCAAGGTAGTAGGCACGGCCAGGCAGCATGTCATCAATCAAATGAATGGGCTTTAACGCGCCCATCTTACACCGGGGGATGCTGCTGGGCCTCAGACAGCCAGGCCTGGAGCCATTAATCGATAGGTTTTGACAGGAAAATCTGTAGGCGGAGGACTTCCGGAATCGTAGCCGCACCACCCCACACTGGCCTCCCTGGGGCCCCAACATTTGGTTTACCTGGTTTCCAAATTCCCCTTTGCTTTACCCTGCGGCCCTCCATCCCCTTCCCTTTTGCCATCCTTCCACTCACACCCCCCGCAAATAAGACACTGGGCCTCATTACGAGTCCGGCGGTAAAACCACCTGGTTACCGCCGGACTCGTATTACCATTCCGCCTCCGTGATTCCCGGAATTACCGGGGCATTACAACCTCGGTGTCCCAGGAATTCCGGAGGCGGAATGGGGATCATGGAAACACCGGCACCATCTCGTGATGATGCCGGTTTTTCCTTGTCCGCCTGCAGGCGGGCGGTGGTAAACCCGCCAGGTCAGACATGGCGGGAACGCCACCTACCGCCTGCAGGACTCAGGATCGGGCGGCCCAGAATTAACAGTGGTGGCAGGTTTACCGCCACTGTTATTTCTGGACCGCCCGACCTGTAATGAGGCCCACTGACTCTGGTTGTGGATGTACAGGCCGCAGTTGCTTTATTAAGCAGGAGGTAACTTACAGGTGCCCCGTTATTTTCTACTTGGTAGTACAGCATCAGGTTTTTCTGCTCTGAGCTGCACCCCTTAATTCCCCACTTTATGGCAAGCAGCATCCGCTAAGCGGAGCTGACGCCATTACTTTACGACTTTACTTTTGTACCAACTCCAACTTGATGGCGAGCAGCATCCGATGAGCAGAACTGACACTGTTACTTTTCCACTTCAGTTTTGCATGAACTCAGACTTGATGGCGAGCAGCAACCGTTAAGCGGAACTGACGCTGTTACTTTTCCACTTTAGCTTTTGCACAAACTCCAACTTGATGGCGAGCAGCATCCATTAAGCGGAACTGATGCCGTTATGTTACCACTTTCGTATTGCATGAACTCAGACTTGATGGCGAGCAGCAACCGTTAAGCGGAACTGACGCTGTTACTTTTCCACTTTAGCTTTTGCACAAACTCCAACTTGATGGCGAGCAGCATCCATTAAGCGGAACTGATACCGTTATGTTACCACTTTCGTATTGCATGAACTCAGACTTCATGGCGAGCAGCATCCGTTAAGCGGAAGTGACGCTGTTACTTTTTCACTTTAACTTAGCATGAACTCCAACTTGCTGGCGTGCAGCCTCTGTTTGTGCGGAGCTGTTCCCATCAACTTTTTTACTGTATTAACTTGTTTACTTCATACTGCTGGTGTGCAGCCTGCGTTTGTGCGGAGCTGTTCCCGTCAACTTTTTTACTTTATTAACTTGTTTACTTCATACTTTGAACACTCCCCCTTTCGGCACCGGCTTGATTTCCAGCTGGTTCCACTTTCACTACTTTCCCAGGTGCAGGACTGTTAAACCTTTTTCACCCCCTGTCGCCTGCCCCCCCCTTTGCTCCCTGTTGGCCAGGTGTACATGCTCCAAACGTTCCCTTCACCCAACCCCTTCGTAACCCTGGCCCCCCCAGCTTCCAGGTCCCTATTTTATACCTCGCCCCCAGGGTCCTGCCGCTCTCTCGCCTCCTCACCCCTCCCTTCCTATGTACCTGACCTCTGCCCCCTCCACCCGCTCACCAGGCCTACTACTCGCTCCTCGTTGCTTGTGCGACTCCCCCATTGTTGTTTCACCATTAGATTAGGTTTCTGTTCTCCTTGATTCCCTTTTGAACTTGCCCCCTTCCCTTACCCCCCATTGCCCTCTCCTCGTTCCCCTGGGGGTTGTCCCCGCCCACTGTCCTCCCCCTTTACACCCCTCTGGTAACCAACCACTAGTCCTCTACCCACTGCCCAAGTATCTGCGCCACTTTCCGTACATTTTTCCCCTTCCCCCTTTCCCGATGAACTGGATTCCCCTGCGCCCTGTTACCTTGTGCCTGCTAGCCCCTACTGCCAGTTCCCTAGTCCACCGCCAGCCTTGATCCTTGCACCTATTCACCTCCCCTTCCTTCCCACCACCCACACATACCCGCCCCCGTTCCCCTGGCTTGCTGAGTTAAGTACTCTGCTGCCCCCGTTCCCCTGGCTTGCTGAGTTAAGTACTCTGCTGCCGACAAACTCGGACACTGCCAGTCCCTTGTGGATTCTAGCAGGCCTACCAGCCTGGAGCACCATGTACCTCCACTGTGACAATATTGATGTAAAATTGAAACACATATTAATAACATTCAACCATTACAACATTTTATACATGTCGGGTGGGCGGGCGGTTCTATCTTTCTTCAGTGTCGCGGGAAAATGAGGCTGCCTTCCTACTTTGCTGTGCTTATAAGCCCACCCTAGGGAGTGGTCTAGCCCGCACCCTTCCTAATGCCCCTTATCTCACCTTAATATTCCCTCCCTCCTTCCTCCTCCTGGGACTGGTACCAGCTAATCTGAAGAGGGCCACCCCCGACCCCAGCAGGTTCCTATTATTGGCGGGGTTTGGGGTAGATAGGCCCCAGGGAAGTCCTGCTGCGTGTAGCGGCTACGGCATCGTATGCTAAATCCCTCTCTACATTCGGCGCATCCTGTGGCTGTAGCGTTGGCAAGCATGAGAGGCAGTCCTAGACACTTCACTTTACGTTTTTGACGGGGTGCTGTTTTCTACAAAATTCATCGACGGCACCATGTAGGATGGTGCAGAGGAGTTATACGCATTTCGTTCGGTGTGCAGCGCTGCGGCGGTTAGACCCGAAGTGACTGTGTCAGTATTTCAAATGCATTCATGCAGCGGCGCTGGGTAGTAAGTACAAGTAAACTATTTGGCTGTACTGGGAATGCGATTGCTTAATCCAATGTTGCCGTTTGACTTTGTTCGTGCTCTATGCGTGGCCAGCATTTTGCTGTTAATGGAGGGTGAGCACATTCCAGACGTTTTCATGGCCATGGCACCGAAGAGAGGAGTTCAACATTTACTGAAGGGGTTAATGCAGTCCCTGATACGTTTATCGCAGCGTGTTTCGAACAAGTAGAAGGAGCTTTGTTTTAGCAAGGTCATTCATACTTGGGTGACTAGAAGTGTGGTGTTGTAATGAAGTGTGTGTGTGTGTCTGTGTCTGTGTCTGTGTGTGTGTGTGTGTGTGTGTGTGTGTATATATATATATATATATATATATATATATATATATATATATATATTTACATACCAGGATGGTACACCATCAACATGTATTTTAATGTACCCTTTTTATGGGTTTATGCTGAGAATCACAGGGTTTCATCGTGGAGATTCTACGGTGGGCGTGCCTGATCAACACTTCTCCTATAGGGTCCAGTTACATTCTCTCTTAGAATACATGCATGTTTGTTTAAGTGGCGGTTACGTATGCGTTGAGGGGTGGAGTATTGGACTGCACTATATGAAATTCTGGGGATGCGTGTTGTATGCATGTGCATCATTAGATTTGGATCTTTATTTGAGGATGCACATGTGTTGTTAATGAGGCGTCTTGGACACCTGGTTGAGCTGGTTTTAGTAGTTTATTTTGTGGTTAATGGTGACACCAAAGTTATCGCCTGGCCAGTGGCCTAGCAAACCTCTGGTTAGGGTTGAGCTGTTCCCAGGGTGTAGTTTTGGAGTTTGTGCACCAGGTATGAGTAGGTGCTATTGTGGGGGTTTTCACATCAGGTAGTACTAAAAGTTTTGAAGGTCATTAAAGTCGGGGAGAAGAAATTACTGAGTTAAGCGTTGCAGTTGGTAATGTCAGGGAGTAGACATTAGAATACTATTAGGTAGGTTTTGTAGTAGGTAACGTCAGGGAGCAGGCATTAGAATTCTATTAGGGAGGTTTTGTAGTAGTTAATGTCAGGGAGTGGACATTAGAGCACTGGTGTGCAGGAAGATTTGAAGTGGATAATGTCAGTTAGTAGACATTAAAGCACTCTTGCACCAGAAGGTTGTAGCGTAGTTGTAGTTTTGTGCTTCTAGGTGTCGGTTAGTGTCTCGGGGTAGGCACTAGTGAACTGATGTGCAGGTAGGCAATAAATGGAGTAAAGAAGCATTTATAAATCGTACCTATATCGGAGAGTAACCTGGGCATAGGATTGACTACCCTGTGTCTGGGTGAATAGTTTGTGGTTCCACGTCAACATGGACTAGTCAACCATGTGCGTGATTCTTGACGTACTGCTTCCTTGCAGTCACGTTTGTTTGAAGGTGTTCTTTGTCTTGTGAGTCACTTTTCTTTCTTCCTTCTGTTATGTTTTCTTAGGGAGAAATGGGTGTGGGTGTGTTGGTTGTGGTTGTTGTGTTGGTCAGTTCAATGTATGGTTGAGGTGGTTGTGTTGGTCGCTTCAGAATTTGGTGGCTTTGTGGCAATTGTTGGTTTTGTTGCATTCTCAGGATTTAATTTTAGTGTTGGTGGCATGACAGGTTACGGTTTGTATTGTTGGTTGCTCTGGTTTGTTCAGTGGCAGGTTTCTCAGATGTGGCAGATCTGAGACTGATGCGTGGCAGGTTCTGGCAGAAGGAGGTTTGGTGTATTGTCAGGGTTGCGTGTGTTTGTGGATAAGTTTACTGCTTCTATGGAGGCAGGTTGTGCTAATTTGAGAGCAATGTTTGCTCAGACATGGCAGGTCAATGTTTATGGAGTTGCAGCCCAGAGCAAGAGGATTATTAGTTTATTTTGAGTGTAAGTAACCTGTGATGTAGGATTGTTTTTTTCTCTTTGGTGGTTGCTTGTACTGTGTTAGGGCTGTTTCTTCTGTTCCTTTAGGAAAGGAGGTGTGTGGGATCTGGCTTGTTTGTATGCTGAGTGAATGCACCTGTTGTTGTGTGAGTGTCAGCTGTCTTGGTGTCAGCTGTCTTTGGAATGCGAGATGAAATGTGCTATGGTGAGTGCTGCGCATTCCAGGGAGGACCATTGGTGGGGACCTGGAGACCTGATCTATAAGGATGCCTAACCCCTTCTCTCCCATGTAACCTTCTACCTGAGATCTAAGTAATAAAGTACATTTCCTTTTTGTACTGACCTGACGCCAGTGCTTTAAGTGGGGTAAGAAATTGAGGGGGGGCCCTCGTTTGGGGGCGTGGCATCCGCTGTGGGCGTGGCCTAAAAGTGCACAAATCATAGTAGGGTGAGCAAAGAAATATATAAATGTTGTAGAGCATTTATATATTTGTATGCGTACTAGTATGGTTTGTGTATTTTTCAAGCCTTCTTTTATAAACATAGCAATGTTACATATTTCTATGTTTATAAAAGGTGGCTTGAAAGTGTACAAACCATAGTAAGTTACGCACACTTGTGTGCTTACCTTACTATGGTTTGTGTACTTTTCAAGCCACCTTTTATAAACATAGACATTTGTAACATATTTCTATGTTCATAAAAGACGGCTTGAAACGTACAAGCCATCTTTTATAAAGCGTTGAGGACGGACAAAACCCAAGGTGGTTTTGTCCGTCCACAAAGCTTTATAAAAAATGCCTTGAATTGTGTACGTTTCAAGCTGTCTGTTATAAACGTAGAAATATTTCTACGTTTATAAAAGATGGCTTGAAATGTACACATTTCAAGGCATCTTTTATAAAGATTTGCCAAAGGAGACAGGCACCTCGGGCTCAGTGATCGCTGCTCTGAGCAGAGATCACAGAGCCCGAGGCGTCTTTCACCCTCTGGGAACCCGCGGGCTCCGTGATATAATCTACATATTAGATCATGGAGCCTGCAGGTTCACAGAGGGTCAGTGACCTGGCGAGAGCAAACAAAGGAACTGTAACTTCCCTGATGACCCCTCAAATGGGGGGTCATCAGGGAAGTTACAGTGACTGACAGAAGTGCCAGCCAGCCTCAGCGACGCTGTGGCTGGCTGGCACTTCTGTCCACTTGCCTAACGTTACACTGGCGGGCGCATCTCCCGTCGCGGCTGCTGCCGTGGCGGGATAATGCGTCCTGCCATGGCGTGGTGGGACGGGGGGCCCCGGCAGGGCCCCGGCTCAGCCCCACTTTTTGGAGACTGGCGGGGCCCGGCCCCAGCAGGCCCCGGCCCACTTAAAGCACTGCCTGACGCAGTGTTGTTCCTGCGTGCTGGCTGGCATTCCAGAGGTTACCAGATGCTTCAATACCACAGCAGAGGAACGGATTCCTTGACGTACAGCATGACGTGGCTCCCATCCTCATTGCCAGTATTATGTATAAGAGGTAGTCCAGGATACACTACTCACTCACCCTCTAACAAAAAAGTGGTAGCAAGGTTTGCCAGTGCACCAAGAGCAGGGAAGACCCTTTCTGCCAAGCAGCTAGCCTCCAACAGCTGCCTCCATGGAATCCTCCCCAAGTTTCTCTTCTAGAATGCCACTGCTTCTGGATTACATGGGTGTAATACAAAATGTACAATACCGAGCAAAACAACATAACAGAGTTATTTATTTGTGAGAACATGGAATTAGAAAAGTGTTTCTGACTCTCAACATAAACCTTTGGCAGAGGGAACAGTTGACCATCGATTAACATGCCTACATGTCTCAATTTCTGTACCAATGACGGGGTTGATCTTTTCGATGGTGGCCATGCAAACAGAACACCGTTTGATGGTGGGATACCAAATCAGTTGATCCATCTTTGGTCGCCATTCATGCAGAGCTTAATGTCAATCTTTCAAGCATGGATCCTTTGGAGTCAAGTGAGAATATTGCCTGATTGGCTTTCTGCTGATGCAATATCTAGAAGCGTATGTAAATCATCAGCATACAACTGAAGGTATTTCGTGAAGGACTCAATTGGGTGTGGCAGGGGTCTCACACAAACATTGAAAATCCAGGAAAGATTTTGGACCTTAGGATACACCACAGGAGCACAGAGAGGGGTGACGTGAAATCACTGATTTTCCTATTTGCAGGGCTCTCCTTGGCATAGTTTGAGAGCCATTTTAAAGCTGTGCTCTCTATGCCCATCTGGTTTGTAGTCTCAGGGATGATTGGGTGTGATTTATCATTCTGTAGCCTGCAGATAGTTATAGTAGGATGAGCACTCCTGACTTTCTACTATTAAGTGACTCCAGGATCTTCTCTCTCATAAAGTGGAGGAATGTTTTGGTGCTTCCTTCCGGTCTGAAGTCGGATTTATTGACATTCAGCTAGTTATTAGCTTTACAGTAGGCTGCAAATTTTCTACAATTTTTCTGTGAGAGGAATATATTTAACGGGGAGATGAATCTCTAGTATAGTTGGATCAGAGGTCAGTGTTTTAAACGTGGAGTAACAGGGGAAGATTTCAGGGCTGATTCAATCCCTTCAGCATCAAGAAAGGCATTTTACTCAACTTTCATGATTTGTTTCAGTGAGTGAATGTCTTCCTTGATTATCTTGGCTGGAGAAAGGAATGCCTTATTCCAACTACGACTTTAGGTTACCGGTGACTTAAATAAGATTGTTTGGGGAGATCATATTAAAAGTAGAACATTTAGCAGGAGATGTTTTATCCAGCAGAGGTTCTTGGTTGGATCTGAAATGAACCCTTGGAACTTTAAGCCCTTGAATTGGAAGCGTGTACTCCTTTGCAAGCCAGTTATTTATGCAGGGCTTAGTATATGCTACTTCGACCTGGGTTGCTTAATTCAGAGAATATTTTAAATACTTCTGCATTTTTATTATGGGCTGTGGAGATCTGGATTTGGAAGAAACATGTATTCATCTTTTTGTTTTCTAAGTGATATCCCCTGCGCAGAATTTTACAATTAATTCTGTTGGTGGGGCTATAGCAGCGGTGGAAAATGTGTTACAACTTTCGGACTGCCCTCTTTCCCTGGAACACTTTGATATGCCATGTCCTGCCCTTCCTTGTGGATGTAATGTCTTTAGTTAAGAAGAGAACTACCACATCTAAAGTATGCATAGTTGAATCCGGAGCATTTGAAAGCAAGTCACTTCTGCCTTAGGGAATTGTGGGCGGTCTGGATGTTTCTTTGACATTTTGTCTAGTTCTTTGTAGCTCTGTCCTCCACTTTGCAATTATTTTAAATTATGTTAATGAATTCTAGGTGCCTCATTTTCTCTCCATTTGTTCACTAGAAACTGGTGATCTCAGCACGCAAGTTGAACATGGTTATTAACTTGGAGAGAGACTGCTGGTGAAGATACAATCCAAAGCATGACTTTACAAGTGTGATGTGACCCCTGGGAGAAATCTCAGATTTATTTTATATGATATGATATGGAATTTACAAAGCACCTATACACAAGTGTTCTTGATCTGGATGTATTTAGACAATATATCAATGCCAGATAAATCCAACCATGCACAGATTCCTCCCTGGATTCTGCTGGATGAAGACTAGGGGCTCACTAACAGATTGGCCCATTCTGAAAGGAATAATGTTATAGTGCGTAGAGGGTGACAGACCACTAGTACAGTGAGGAAAGGGTTGTGGTTGATTGAAGATAATCAGCCAATCCTTTCACTAGCTAATGGTAATGTTCCCTGAATTTGTGTAGGACTATCAACAGTTCAGTGTTCTGAAGATATAAACTGGTAGAGAAATTGGAGTCAGTGGCTTAAACCTATGCTATCAAGGGGATGGGAAAAGGTGTGATTACTCCTCGCCTGAACCCATACTAGACCCATGCATATAAGCTTCTATGTGCATATAACTGTCTTCAAACTCAGCATCCGATATATGCCGATTGATGTTAGTTATGTAAACTTGGGAGCTTGAGTTGTAGTTAGAGATTAAGGCTTCAACGTCCACTGTTGGGTAGCGTTTGGTGGTCCTAGTTGTGTTAGTCAGGAAAGGGGCAGCATTATCACTATCCCATCACTTCTCAGGACAGTGATCACCTTAAAATTGGGCCATGCCAGTAGAGCCGGTCGAAACGTGACCATGTGTAGCAGAGACGTTAAGACAATCATCAAGGAACCTTACAGCTTAATGTTTGGCTTGCTTAATGATTGCTCTAGTTTTATATGCATTTTGGGAGATTTTATAGTATGGAATTAAGGAGAAGACAGTCTGGAGTAAAATAAAAAACCACCATTTAGAGTGTTCTTACCTAATAACAAAGAAGGTTCTGAGGACAGTCCTCCAGTCATCAAATTAGTGTAGTGTAGAAGTTGCCCTCTGCCACGTGTATTGTCCCTCGCACCCTCTCATGCAACCTTTGCTTGGCCACCCGTGCGAGGCCAACCTGAGACTACTGCTAACAAAGAAATGGGTTAGGGTTGATCATCTAATCTCAGCTGGTCCAGTGGTAGCCGTCTTTCCCCGGAGCACTTTGGTCATAGAAAGCAGCTTGGGATCTGCTCCAACTACAGCAGCCAGAGCATCTGCACAGACACTATTTTAGGGCAGGTGTCGAGCAGCTCTAGCACTGCAATTCAGGAAACTATTGCACTGTGTTACTAGGTAGCACCATGTACCTGTATTCTGAGTTGGGTTAATCTTTGAAGATTCCACATAGTAGCCAGATTATTTCTAAGTGATGATAAATGGCGCAGGAAAACAGCCCCAAACCACCTCCCCAATGGTGAGCGCAGTACCAACCCTCTGCGCCAAGCAGCAGTGTGCTGTAATTTAAAGTTTCAAGGCTAGTGCAGAGCACAGGCACAGGGTACTCCATTTGACCAAAACAAAGAAGGCAGCTGCAGTCAGGAATAAGGAGGAAGGCAAGGACCCCACCACAGGAAGCGTCAGGCAGGAGACTTACCAGGAGCGACTGAAGAACAAAGGACGGAGAAGACGAGGACAACCATGGGTAGATACACGAAAGAAGAACTCCTCCAAACGGGAGACTGGGTCACAGGGAAAAGCGAGTGAAGCACAACACAGAAGCGTTGAAGCACGGGGAAGCCAACTAGTGCCCCCACTAAATCATTCAGTGTTCCACAGTGATGCTGTGGAACGCCTTGACCTAGCACATATTGCAAAGGCTCTCTTTTCCAAATCTGGTACTAAAAGGAAACCCCAGTATGTGGGTCACACATCCTATGTGGATTATTCTCTAATATACAAATAAAGGAAATGTGTCCCTCTTCATGGAGAAAGAGTTACATTGTGCCAATTTTTTTTTAAAAGTACATGGAGCGGACCTGAGTCATTATGGCTCAACATCCCTCCTAGACAGAGCATCAAAAATGTTTGCGTCCATGTTATTGGACGTGCTAGTGTTATGTCCATGTTATTGGACGAATGAATTAAATAAGTGGGCTTTTAGGGTAAATAAACCCTATGGACATGGGGGTTTCCAAGAGGCCTCCTCAAAATGATCATTGGCCTGTATCAAGAAACTACAATTCAAATTATATTAGATGCCACTGGAGCATTAAGTAAAGAATTCCCTACATATGGTGATTAACGCTAGGACTGTGGACTAGTGCCCCCAACCTATTCAATTTACATATATCAGATCTGAAAACAGAATTCGAAAATATAGGTACCTTTCCACCTAAACTTGGACATTTGCAAATTCCTGTCCTTTTATTTGCTGATGATATAATGTTATTTGGTTTTCAGCCTCAAATGATACATGAAAGCAAACAATGTAGAAATAAATGCAATAGTGCGCTAGAAATGGGCCATCAATGGCACTATATTTTATGTGCAGGTAATTTGTCAATTTATTTAGCCACTGTTCATTTTTTAAAAGCTCTTAAATTGGACTCTCAAGATGTGTAGTTACAAATGTAATATGTTTTCTATGTGTTTTACGTCATGTTAACCTTTATGTTATGATAACTTTCTACGTGTTTTAAAAAAAAATATATTGTTTATTTGTATATTAAAAAAATTGAAAAGCTGATATAATGTCAGATAAATAAAAAATTAATAATAATAAACAAATGCAACAAAGTCAGTAATTTTAGTAAACACATTTGGGAAAAAGAATTAGAAAAATGTCATTGGTCTATAAACGAAATGCATGCATCTACCACATCCGGTTCGATTTACTTAGGTTTTCTTATTTATGTAAATTACCGTAACAAAGATAGTAAGATTAAAAGGTAAAATTGCACCCCTTCTGGCAAAAAATGGAGAAAAGCAAATCAAAATACTTTTGGTTCCCGTTTTTATCCTTAATAAAATGTGTTAATGTAAAAGTAACTCCATCTTTTTACCTGCAGTTTAGAGTTTGCCCGAGGAGCCAATTATTGACCAGTTTTCCTGCTGCAATCGATTATTCAGTATGAATTAGGCATCCAACCATGGGCATCTATAATTAATCGGAACAAACTAAAACAATTTCACAACATTTCAAGTCCACCAAAAATTCTTTATATCTGGATTTCTATCCAATGTTGTTAAATGATAATCCAAAACCTCCATCCCTAGTTGTCCAGCAATGTGAATTAATACTAAGTGAAGTTGACAGTAAAAGTCAGTCCTTGCTAGAAAATCCAGCTAAAAGTAAAAATAAGTTAAACGGCTATGATTGGTGCTAGCAATATTGCTGAATACAAAAATAAAACTCCTTTTGGAATATGCGAAAATATCTAGACCCATCCACCCACTACGGTGGTATTTGATTGGTTTCCCAAATAGTAGTATATTTATATGAGGTTCATTTTTAATCTCTTGAGATCATTGGAAAGAGGGGGTACTATTCATGGTATTGGGAAAGAGAGACGCTCCTATCAATTGAAACTATAATGATTTTAAGGGAAAGCAGCTGGTTAGGATAGCATTTGTGTACATAGTTATTTTAGCTTTATGGTTTTATGGCTTTGTATGCTAATACAATGAAACTAATTATGTGTAATTGTGAAAGGTTTTAAGAAACTATTCTCAATAAAATAAATATTAAAAAAATGTCCCTCTTCTGTGGCTTATTTCTTTCGGACACCATGCTGAAGGCGATAAGACACAGAAGAGAGGTTAGGTTGTGAAAAGAACCCAAATATCATGTGAGCTCAGAGAATGTTATGTAGAGGTAGATTATCAGAGAACATCTATGCTTTCTCTATTATTTGATATGCTAATTCAGGGGTCCTTTTAATATCTGTGTGGTGTTTCTGGACTTCCTGGGTGTTAACCAGTAGGATTGACATTACGCTGTGGCCATAATGTAGCTTATTCACCTTACCGTCAGCATTAGGTAGTGTGCTTGTTGTCCTCTTTGCCATAGGAAGCAGTTTGGGGTGTAGGCCATAAATGAACCGGAACAGGGTGAAGTGTTTTATGCTACCTCTGTGGTAGCACAATGTTCACAACACTAGGATTGTAAAGCATTGGTGCAGCAATGTAAATACTGCTCAATCTGATCAGTCTGTGCCATTTGACCATTGATGGGGAGGGGTGATAACCAGAATGCAGAAATGTGCAGAGTGCAGTCCAAAAAAGGGACTCACTCCGGGTTCCCCTATTTGATCTGCAAGTCCAAGCCATTTGGGTGGCCATATAGATGTTTGCCAATGGGAGAAAGTGGGCCATTTTACTGAAACTATCAGCCACACTCATGAGGAATGCAACGCCTTTGGATTCTGGTAGTTATACGATAAAATCTGTTCCAAATGCAGATCATCGGTAGGGAGCTACCTCCATTCGATGGAGTATTTCAATAGGCCGTTGCCTAGGATTCATGGCTTGGGCACATGCCAGGCAAAATGCAACATTCCTGACCACTTGGACAGCCATCCTGTGCCACCAGAACTGACATTGTCATAAATCGCAGGGTTGCTATTTTCCTCTGCCCTGTGATGTGGGATACATGAAATCCAATGTGAATTGCAGTATACAAGGTTGGTGAAGGTATGTAGTGTCAATCATGATGAAACAGCAGCCCCTTTGTTCCATATTGTAACATAAGAGACGGGTCTGTGAGAGTATCTTTCCTGGCCTGAGCCTGATCTAATATGGAAGCATGACTGAGAGAAAGGAATTTGCTTGGATTATAAGAGGACACTGTTCCTCTGTTTTATGTTTGGGCTCCAAAGAATGGGATACAGTGTCTGTGTTCAGGTTCTGGAGCAGAAATGCAGATAATTGTGCATTCATACTGGGTAAAGAGGAATGCCCAACCCATCTCGCAGCTCTTTTTGTCATTAAGCACCAAAGAGTTTGCAGCCATTTAGGACTGAATTGCAGCATACACACGATTAATGGTTACAGAGCCCTGTGCATAGTTTCCTGATAGCTCAATGACCTCCTGGGTGTCATCTGTGTAATTGGTATACCGGACACCCAGGCAGTCAAGTAAATCCAGTAATGGTCTAATATAGACATTGAAGAGGGAAGTTGATACACAAGATCCCTGTGGGAAACCAGCACTGATGGTATTAGGGAGAGACTGAGCTTCTTCAGATGCTACTCTAGAGATCTAGGGCCAGGAAAAGAGGCAATCCAGTCAGAGGCCAGATTGGAGCAGCCCACTAAGTCTTCATACTGTCGACAAGAAAGACATAGTCGACCATGTCAAAGGCAGCAGAAAGATGAATTGGTATCAGCAAGGCTGGATGTCCTCTTTCTACCATCTCCGTTATGGAGTTTTTTTAGATCCAGTAAGGCTGTTTCTGTCCTGTGCCGTGCTCTAAATCCGAATTGGTGAGTCCCTAAAATGTTATTCTTCTCCAGGAAATCCTGGAACTCAAGATAGGCTACTTTATCCAGGATCTTGATCAGGAACGGGACGTTAGTTATTGGACGATATTTTTTAGACAGAGAAGGATCAAGGTAGATTTTCTTGAGAAAGGGAGTAACCCAGACCTCTTTGAGGGAGGTGGGTCCAACACCCTCTCTAAAAGACAAACTCACCTTTGTGATGGATGGATCATTTCAAGAAGACGAACAAACGGTGTAGGAAACCAGTACCAACCTGCCTCAGCCATGGTAAGGTGGTGACAACCTGATGCTACCTCCCTGTACCACATGTTTGTGGTACAAAGACAGTGCAGATCACTTGCACAGGATACTGCAGATGATCAACATGAAGCAGGCAGCTGGAGCCAGGAATGAGAAAGAAGGCAAGGATCCTCCTACTGGGAAATCAGGCAGGAGACCAGCAGTGAGTTGGTAAAGTAAGTAAGGATCAGGCAAAATAAAACATAGAAAAATGAATGAAAGAAGGAGGAACTTATCAGAGCAGGTTTTGAGCACTACTGTGCAACAAGTGATGCAAGCAGTTATGGCCAAGCCAATTTACCCCATTGGAGCTGCTAAGATAAGTTACATTCTTGGAGTTATTTCCTGTCATTATGGTTCTTTCAGCATGAGTACAATCCAATAGCACAACACCATTGGATGTGGCAACGTTGTTGAGGATTGTAGACACCTTGCAAAACACCTGCAGAGATAGGGCAGATTATTTTGTTTGAGGGCAGATATCACAACAGCTTGTGATGGGGCCTTCCAGATAGGAGAACTGATCTCTTATTCGAAGACTGACCAGAATGGGACGGGGGCCTGTTACATCAGGATGTATGAGTTAAGACAGGGGAAGCTATTGAAGATAATTCTCTGCAGAACAAAAACAGATCAGGAAGAGGAAAAGTGCAGTTTAACTTGCTGCAGGATTCTGCCCAGCACTCCTGGCCATTTAAAGTGATGATAGTTACTGGATGTAAGACCCACGGGTGTGGGTGGTTTGTTTCTTGTGTGTGATGACAGCACAACTCTATCATGGTGTCATTTGAACTGCGTATTTAGCCGGGAATTGGAGGATTCTGGATTTCTGGTTTTGAACTGGAAAGATTATTTTCATAATCATTCAGAACAGGGGCAGTCGTGGCGGCAGTTGGCTAGGGATGTGGAAGGAGCAGCTCAACAATCGGGCACAGGCTATCCAAATGTTACTAGCATTATATAATTTGTATAGGTTAGGGAACAGGGACCTGTTATTGAAGAAATGTTATTCCATGTGCTCTGTCAAACATTTGTATGTCATTACTTTTAGCAGATGGCGTGCAGTCACATGGTGTGAATCGTGGGGAATTCCTACACGAGGAACACAATATTCTGCATTAAGGATCGCAGTGTCTGTGAAAGGAGAGGTGTTGAGGGTTTGGCCCTCTTCTGGATTAGCTTCTGGGGAACACCAGTGTACAAACTGTGAGCCACAGTTTTGGAAGCCCAGGAAAAAAAAGAGACTTTCAGTATCACATGCCGCATCGCTGGGTGTCAGCTCTTGTAAGAAAACAAATAGGTGAAACTGGCATGTGTGTTATCGTTGTGTCCTAAAATGATTGTTGCATTGCCACACATGGCAACTAGGAGATATTGGGGAAAAGATTTGCCAGCAACGCCACTCATCACATGGATGCAAAAAGTGAACAATGGAAGGTCCCAGCTGTGATTGAAACTTGTTTGCTAACTCGTGGACTGATTCAGGGGCAATAAAAGTAGCACAAATATAGAGTGCATCTGCCTAGTAGGTTCACCAAACAATTGTTAAGTATAATTAAAAAGCCTTTATTTTGATTGTAGGGCATTGTTTTTGGTAGAATTCTCAAATCTCTCTGGATTCTTTTGTATTTAAAATATTCTGCCAATCTATTGAATACAAGAATGTTTGGTTTCATTAAATGCATAGTCTGGCTGATGTGGAAAAGTTTTTATACAAAAGACAAGACAAGAAAATGCTATTTAATAAGATATGGGGGAGATTTCTTTCAATATATATGTTCGGATGTGAATTCTACGGTTGGGGGGTGGGGTGGAATTTGTGTTCAGTGATTTGTAATCTTGTAAATAGTTTATTTTTGTATTACCTTGCTGTTTTTAATGTATTGTTGTATTGTTAAAATTGAAAATACATTTTTTTAAAAAAGGAAGTCTGCACCTGTTTCTTTAAGAGTACTTGAAGTTCCTGCAGTGATAACATTTTGACTTTAGCCGAAAAAAGGCTCTCATAACTGAAAATACAGTGTAGAATTAAAGAAACACCTTCTTCCTTGAATGGCTTAACCGGCGTGTTTCTTATTTGTCTGATGACTTCAACTAAGACATCTTAATTTACACAAGATTCATTGATGAGATATTCTTTGTCTGGTCGGGATCATTAATCAGATTAATAACTGTCTTCCATGCCATCCCCAAGTGCATCAGGATATTAAGTTTACAATGGAGTATTCGGAACATGAGGGTCCCCTTTTTAGACAGTCATATTCTGAAAGAAATGAATCAGCTTAGAAGCAGACATACCACTAACCAGCGGTCAAATGTTTATCTACCAAACGTATATCTACAATCTACCTCTTTTCATCCACCAGAACACATCAGGGTGCTGCCTTCTTCCCAATTCTTAAAAAGCAGGAGAATTTGTACAAGAGAATCAGATTTAAGTTCTTTAAGCTGTGAACTCATCCAAAGATTTCGACAATGCGAATACAACCAATGGGAGGTGTCTAATGAATTCCAAAAAGTCAAATACATTCTAAAAGATACCGTTCTGCAAACTCAGTGATGTCTACCCAGACCATCATCGGGGAATGGATGGAAAGTTCTGCAGAGTGGCACAGAACTCAAACAATTTGCATAAGAATTATCTTTATTTGCACGCAAATGTAGCAAGGACTCTAATGAAATCAGACTCATCATGGGGGCTCAAACTTTCTTCAGATTCCCAACAAAGGGAACATTCACTTGTTGAAATTGCTCAATAAGCAATAACATTGCAAGAGACAGTATTCATCATCATAAAGCAGGACAAAAGTAGAAACACTGTGCCACGTGCCTAAGCAAATGTATTGTATCCCTCATTCCAAGCCCACAAACATATGAAGGCGAAATTACAGGAAAACCCCAAGATGGGGTAATTGAACACAAGTCAGGCATTAGAAATGGCTCCAAAAAGTAACCTGTAGCCCAGCGCTTTGACAGCCACCACCGTACCATTGCTCATCTTAAATGCATAGTATTGAAACTCTTGACCCAAGAGGCGGGCACTGCCTGCAAGCCTTTCAAATATGTGCAACATTTTTGATTGGGCTCTTAGGTTCTATAAATCCCAACTGGATGAATGAGATGACAGATTGGCAGGTAGGTCTGTCAACACAGTCCATTGAAGCCTGAAGGAATATTGGTGAGACTACATTTATAGATTAGTAAATCGCTGTGGCAACACTATAAGCGGCAGGATTCCCAAGAAGAAATGCATATTCCATACCGGAAATTGCTCACAGTGTGGAGCCACATCCATAGCCAGCAGGTTAAGAACTTTAATCGAGGTAGAACCTACTCAGTGATGCTAGAAGAATGTTCAGAGTGGGGGTGCTTGCTAATGGCACCACTGCACCAAAACCATCAGTTGTGAACAACTTTGGTGCCACCAAACTGGCAATTATGGCGGACATCTTTGTGAACTTTGCTTCTTAACGCATTTCTTTTTAGAAATATGGGGCCAATTGATATATCCTAAGCTAACAACAATTAGACAGACGACACTAATTGGGGAAGAGATTGTTCTAAGTCCCTTATCACACAGTATAAATGTCAGTTTTGTTTTAAAGACAGATTTTATAAGGACTTCATGCGTTAAATGTGCCACTTGTACTCAAATACAACAGTCATCTGTGGCACCAAAATGTTTAAATTCATCTTGCTTTCGCTTGCATATGTGGGTTTTGGAGCTTGCATGTGTGTGGGTGAGTGCAGATGTACCATGGTGTACAATGGGGTGAAGATGTTGTAAATGTGTGTTTTTCGGTGTCATGGGTGGGTGTGCCCATGTATGTGAATGTATGCAGTTTACGTACCTGTTACAATTATAGCAGCATCTAGCATATGGCTGCAATACATTACCTATTAGGAGAATAAAAATGTTCAGTTGGCATTACCTGGGTATTATGGCAACAGCTGGCCTAAAATGGCAATAAGAACAACATATGATGGCAATACCTGGCCCATTGTGTAAGCAACTGGACTGGTTGACTGCTCGTGGCCATATGTTGTTTTATGTTATGTTACTTGGTCTCGATATAGCACAGATTTCGCCATTTGCCTGGTTGCAGGTGGTTTTGTTTTTTTAGAGGGAACACTGCAGATCAGAAGTTCCCAGTACATCGACTGTGTGAGGTTGACCAGAAGTTACAATTTCCACTGCTGAGGTGTGTATGTGCTTTGTGTTGAGTGTTATTTAATGTTGGTGATCAGCTGGCAGAACCCATCACTTGAGTGAGGGTTAGTGAAGGGGTCTCAACACTCAGAGGACAAAAGGAAAACATTCTGTATATCTGCCATCCATAGATCTTTCGGCAGCTTTTGATGCTGTTGACCGGTGGTTGCACTGGTGCAAACTACATAAATGGGGGTACCAGAGGCCCTATTATGACTCATAATGGGTCTACAGGAACACTCTTTGGTCAAGGTTTGTTTGAACCAAAAAGGTCTAATGTATCGGTGCATCTCTACTTCTAGAGGCGTAAGGCAAGGGTGTGTCCTTGTAGCTTGTCTCTTTAATTTATAGATGGCGGATATTGGAACCTTCCTGAAACTGAAAAGCCAAGAAGAATAAATTAAACCTCATTGTATGAGGTTTAAGTTATTCTTCTTGGCTTTTCAGTGTAGAAGTAAGTCTGTCTCCAAATATCTGCAGTGTTAATGTATTCCTTATGACTCATTGTTGGCAGTCCACTCAGATTTGTGACACTACCAGTGACCTGATTGGCTTTATCTGCCAAGGTGGTGAGTTTTAAAGTTTAGAAGACAAGCAAATTGTGGAATGAGTTTCTCTGTTTCCAGTGATAAAGTCGCCTGGGAAATGGCAACCAGGGGGCGACATTTCCCAAAATATTTCACACTCTGTAAAATCAAACACTTTCCCCAAATATTCTACCATTGGAGCTTATATATATAAAATTATACCCCTCCTAGACTATTTGGGGAAAGTATTTGAGGGATCAGGAAAAAAGGGACCTGCCTTGCGACTTTTTCCAGGCAACATTATCACATGGAACCTTTTCTCTTGCATCTTCAAGACGTTGCAGCTAGAGCTAGACTGGTTTTGCCAATCAGCTTGTGAAGGATGCCTGTATGGCTGCAGTGGTGACAGTGGAACCTCAGGTATTGGAACGTATAGAAGATCTCCTCAAATGTGCTTATTCTGTCAAATTAAAATAATCCCAGCCCTGCTAAAAGTAATGCACTGGTTTATCAAAAGCAAAGAAGACCATCCGAAAAGGGGCATTACTGTCCCATTAAAAGAATAGCAACCCTGTTGAAGAATGAACATGTACAATCCTATTAAAGATCCAAATGATACAGATGGTCATTCCAATCAAACTCAACATCTCCTCCTCTGAAGCACCCATACTCCCCCCCCCCCCCCCCTATCCATCCCAGCTCCTCTGCTACCCCTGAACATTTACTTGTAACTCGTGGGCGTGTACATGTACTGCACTCTGTTGCTATCCAGTTTAATTTGCAATTTATACATTCCATGCATAAATACAGCAGCCCTGCTTCGGTGTGTTTGTGTCTCTCCACTAAATGTATTAGTGTATTGTAGCTATGCTGACAAGGGATTGTAAAGTGCTCAGAAGCAGAAGTGGGATAAATGATATAAATATTAAATTAACAAATTAAACAAAGTACAATTAAAGTATAAAAGCCATACAGAGAAGTGTTGGTACTATGGGCCCATTAATGAAATTGCAACCCTGTTGAGAAGTGGAAGTCTTTGTGAGCTCTGGTGGATTTCAAACCAATGGCCTTCAGGTTGCACGCTCATCTCTGCAGCAGGGACATGAATGCACTGAACTATACCATCAACTGATCTGCATTCGTTTCAGGTATGTGTTTTTTTTACAACGCCACACAGAGGCACTGCTATTTGAGGCACGCCCGCTCGCGGAGCTGCTTCGAGGCCTGTGGCTGCGTCATCCCTTGCAGTGCAGGGCCAGAGCCCAGGCCTGCACATTTGGCCTCAGGAGGATTGTCTCATAGCTCTATAACAGCAAGACGACTCCTGGACTATACAAGCCAAGCTTCACAGGGTCAGTCAATCAAAACGCATGCTAGCTGACACTTCACCACCTTATTAGGTGTGGGCACCCAGAAAGATGTACGAGGGAGTCCCCACATGCTAGGTGAGTGCATTTGGCAGAATTAGGCCGGGCTGATTAGTAAGGTGTACAGCTGTGAAATTGGACGGATAATACATCAAGTGCCAGACCCCATATCCCCTATTGCGCACCACAAACCCAGGGGCCATAGTGGGTTGTTGGAGCTAGCAGCAGGCTGGCAGCCATATGGCAACTGGATAAGATCAACTTTTGGGGCCAATGACGGCGCAGTGATCCTTGGAATACTTGAGTTGCCTGGGAAAGAAAACACTTTGGCACCACCAGTCATCATCTGAGAGGGATACCACAAAGCCTGCAGGCAAAGGATAGCAGCACTGTGGACAGAGTTGGTTCTAGAACCAGAGGTGCTGCACAGTGGTACATTGCTACCCGCAAGGTGGTGGAGGAGGTTCAGGCCCTGAGCTGCATCATGAGAAAAGGGGCAGGGAAGAAGAAAGACCCAATGGACTTGTTCAACGGCACATAAAGAGTGGCCCCACAGCCCGTAGACCAGGTACAGTGAGGAGGCCCGAGCACCACTCCCGGGGAAGCCCGCAAAGACCAGCTGCTGATGGCCATGCAGAGTGACTTTGTGTCCGTCAATGTAAAACTGGATGACATTGTGGCAATGATTGGGTGCCTGAAGTCCAAACTCGAGAAAGAGCTTGCATCAATGTGGCAGAGACCAGAATCGGTGAGGTGGAGGACAAGGTGAGTCAACATGACCGAGACATTGCAGAGCTCTGGGCCAAACTAAGTTTGTGGCAAGTGTGATGACCTAGACACATGCTTGAGATGGAACAACGTGCGCATTGTCGGAATACCCAATGTGGCATGTAAGGAGCCCCTGGAGCCGTTAGCCGAGAGCCTACTAATGACCATGTTTGGGACAGCTAAATGTTCCACACATTTCCTGGTTGAACATGCGCACCTCACACCTTTCGCCCCGATGCCTAAACCAGAGGCCCTGCCACATTCGATCATAGTAGGACTCCTCAATTTTAGAGACGGGGATCTCATCCTGAAGCTCTCCAGAGAACAAGGGACACTCCGATATGAATCTAACAACATCCATATCTACCCTGATTTCCCAGCTAGGGTACATGCCTTGACGCGGTCAGATGACCCTGTGAAGAAATTATTGAGAGTCAGGAGCATCCCATATGACCTTTTTTTCCGCGCAAAACTACGTATTCAGCATGGTGGCAGCGGTCACTTCTTTGAGAATTCTTCGGAGGCCATACCCTATGTTGAGGCATCGATCCCACTTCTGGCTCGAGAACAAGGGACTGATCAAAACCATGGTTCTGGAGCCAAAGCCGGCCGGAATGACATGGGTGACTGAACAAGAAGCCCCTACATGGACTCATGGTGACAACATTTGACTCTGTTATGTGCATTTTTTAATTAAAGCCCGGGAACATGGCCTTAGGACTGGCCGTTGCAAGTGGCGACTGCTCACTGTAGACCCTGGGAAAGTTCCATGGTTTTTCAGGAGAAACATCATCGAGTTGGGGAAGATGGTCAGGGTGGAGGGATGAGGGGCGCATTGGTGTATAGGAGTAGAGGCCCTGGAAGGGTGGGTTGGGAGGGACAGGGAGTTGGGAAGGGTTAAAGGGGAGTTCAAAAGCAGACAGTGATGGGTGGATTGTTGAGTGTGGGTTTTATCACATGCAAATTGTTTTTCTGAGACATAGACATAAAAATTGTTGTTGTTTACAACTAAATGCCAGCTGAAGTGGTGGATTTGTTATCATGGAATGTTCGGGCCTGAACAATCCAATTAAAGCTAGGAAGATAGCAGTGTACCTGGACCACCATTCCCCTAGATTCGTAATGTTGCAGGAAACGCATGCGCTAGGGCCATTGCATGATGGGTTTGCATCCAAATGGGGCCAGCAGAGATTGTACATAACCTACTCCTCGCAAGCCAGGTTAGTGCTCATTCTGGTGAACCATTGGTTACATTTGCAGGCGGAGGACAGACTGGCAGATCCGGTGGGCCGTTACTTTATAGTAAGAGGGGAAATGTCAGGCGAAAAGGTTGTATTAGTGAACACTTATGGGCCAAACATCGACGACCCAGAATTTTATAGCCAGGTATCTGGGAGGTTGGTGAAGATGGCAGATGATCCCATTATACAGGGGGGATTTCAATATAATCTTAGATTTACGCAGTGACCGGTTGACCACCACATAGCGTGGGCTGATGGCCGCAACAAAAAAGGTCAAACAAGTAATGGAACAACTGGGGATGATAGATGTGTGGAGGGAGGAACACCCAAGGGCAGCTGAATATACGTATCATTCTACAGTCCACAATGCTATGTCATGGATTCACTTTTGGCTACTCTCGACAATATGAGCACGACGCTTACGCGGGAGCAGAATTTTACCCTGTATACTGTCGGATCATTGGCTGGTGGTGATGTCGCTGAAGCTCGGTGGTTCGCCATGCCCTTGACTGCTTTGGACAATGTCACAAAATATATTTCTGGGTAGCACGCTGGTGGAGGGTCTACAGGAGAAAATAGATGGGTTTTTTGAGATAAATGAAAGCCCAGTTCTAAGATATGCTATGAAATGGGAAACCTTTACGGTCTGGCTGCATGGTAAGCTTATTTTGGTTACAACCTTGGTACTTAAAGCCACTAGACTGGAGCTAGTGGAGACTGAATGGGGTCTACGCAGGCTAGAGAATTAATAAAGTATTACCACGACAAGGAGCTGTTGGGGGTAATGAAGGGTAACCTGTTGAAGTTCTGCAAACAAGAGGATCAGGAGATACGCTATATGGCAAAAACGGTTCAAGCTCTGCAATATGGGGAGGAAGATCGGCAGTGGTGTTTATTGGAGGGCGTGATCAGGGTTGAGAGAGGAGTGAGGCCCATTACGGGAATTGAAGGGACATGACGGAGGTTCCTATCATCCAACGAGACGATCAATGGGGGCTTTTTGCAATACGATAAGACACTTTATGCAAATGCAGATACCTGTACAAAGGAGGATGTAGAACTCTATTTGAATGGGATAGCCCTCCCAGGTCTCCCCGGGGAGGAGCGCGAAGCATTGGATGGCCTGTCACTGTCAAAGAAATTGTGGGGGCTATTTCCTCACTATCATCAGGCAAAGCACCCGGGCCTGATGGACTAGTCATTGAACTGTACAAGACATATAGTGAGACACTGGTGCCACGCCTACTTAAGGTATGAAAGGAATCATTGAGAGTTGGGCGACTCCCACCCATGCTGTTACGCTCACCTGATTCCCCCGGGGGTGTCGATCTGGACTGGCCCACTGTTGCTTCCACCAGAGTAACACGTAGAGCCGAGATGACAGACTGGACAGACCCACTTAGCTTTGTTTGTTGGGCTCGTACAAATATCTTTCTGAAGATTTGGAAAGATGAGCTCTCCATCCTGCATCGAGCGCAGGGGCGCATAGACGACCAGGTACTTCACTGGCGTCGAGGCATTGGTGAGTTCCAGTATTGACTCTAAAGTCCAATTGTTCGTAAGAGTTCAAAAGTCTGATCTTCACTCTGCCAGATTCCTTGCAGGTTGCAGATTTAAACCACCAGAAGAGTTCCAAGTGGCAATTGGTAAGATCCTGGTAAGTCTATTGTGGTTCTCCCCTTTGTGGCCGGGGTACAGCGATGATGCAGAATTAACTGCGCCGACCCGAAATGAGGTGAGTACCCCATGTGGTAAATCAGGTAAGTCTTTGGGGTTAGGTTGTATTGTCCTTGTTTTTTCCCCTTAGGGGCCGGGGTGCGGCGGTGATGCAGAATTGACTGCGCCGACCCGAGATGAGGTGAGTACCCCCCTGTGGTAATCAGGTAAGTCTTTGGGGGTGGTTTGTATTGTCCTTGTTTTCCCCTTAGGGGCCAGGGTGCGGCGGTGATGCAGAATTGACTGTGCCGACCCGAGATGAGGTGAGTACCCCCCTGTGGTAATCAGGTAAGTCTTTGGGGGTGGTTTGTATTGCCCTTGCTCACCTATTTGTTCTTGTCTCCCCCCAGGTGTTGAAGAATGGCCTGGAGATGCTGGGTTCGCGATGGAGTAAAGGAATGCAGCCCCGGATGGTGAGTTCAGCGCAGCGCTGCGAGGTGCGTTGAGATGCACCTGTGAAGGCTTCTCTCTTCCAGATCAACGATGTGCTGGTTCAAGGATTCAGGTAAGGGTTTTGTTCTGACCTCTTCTCCTTCTCCTTTTCTTGTTCCAGGTGTTCCAGGGCTGAAGCGTGGCTGAAGACTGGAGCTGCTGAAGAAACGGTGAGCGTTACGCTGCAGCAAGCAGAATAACGCGAAGCACGTGTGGCTGTCCGGGTGTGGCTTAAATAGCCTTGGAAGAAGTCCCAGATAAGTATTCTTCCACAGCCCCACCCGAGAGGAAAGGAGTCCCTAAGGTAAAATAGTCCCTCTAAGCCTCATTTGGCTTGTGGCTTCGTGCAGCAAGGTCTGCATCAGGTAGGTATGTAGCATGGTCTGCATCAGGTAAGTTTTCTGTAATGAGCCTGGCGCCCAATGCGCCAGGACTGACTTTATTCTTATGAGCCTGGCGCCATAGGCGCCAGGACAGTAGCCAAACAGCCCCTAACTAGGGTTTTTGGGCATGCTTCAAGTGGCATGATGCCTGCTTCCGGGGTTGCTGGGCCTGGTCTGGCTTTCCGGGGGCAGGCATCGTGACACACGCTTACTGAGGTTGTGATATTGTGTTGCCAAAACCAGGTAGATCACTGAGTGAGGTCGCTTCCTACCATCCATTGTCATTGATTAATACTGATGCTAAGACTTTTGCATAATTATTGACAAACAAGCTCCCTCCACACATGACATATCTCGTACACCGGGACCAATCAGGCTTCATTCCCACGAGATCCACTGCTTTTAACCTATGGCACCTCTTTGGCATTATATCATAAATAAACCCATTGGCCCAGGCAGTGGCGGCGTCATTGGATGCTGAAAAATCTTTGACTTTGTATCATGGCACTATTTTTTTGGGGTGCTTAAACATTTTGGGATGGGTCATTATTTTGCTGGCTATGTGAGACTGCTGTATGCAAAACCAGTAGCCAGGGTCTGTTCTAATGGTGTCCTGTCCCAGACATTCAGATTGGCCTGGGGTAAACGACAGGGCTGTCCCTTCTCTCCATTGTTGTTTGTGCTTACGATAGACCCGCTGGCACAGCTAATTAGGGACCATCATGCACAAAGGAGAATACATATAGCAGGACCCCAACAGATAATTTCTCTATATGCATATGATACATTGTTTTAAAAAAAAACTATTTACTGATTCCAACACATAACAAACAAACAACAACAACAACAACAACAAACACTCCACAACAACTGGCACTTTGTGTTGGAATCCGCACTATATCATCTGACTCCTTGGCGCATCTGCTCGGCTCTCTCTTATCTGTCCATAATGTTTGGTATTTGGTCTCCTCTGGCTCTCACATTTGGTCCCTTGCGGCCTACATCTCCCATCGAGTTTCCTTGCTTACTCTGTCCCTGGGGGTTCAATCCTCCTCTGGCACGCTAGGGCCTGTCATGTCTTGGCCATCTGTGGTGCGAAACAGGTCCTGAATGAGAGAGTTCCATGCAAATAGTTTGGCCCCAACCTCGCCCTCACCATTATGCATCGCTCTGGTCCACACTGATGTCTCCGCTATTGTCCATTTTCTCAGGTCTTCCCACCACATTTCTACTGATGGCCCTGTGCTCGAGTTCCATGCCATCGCTATGCGCCGTTTCACCAGAATACACATCAACTCCTTCATTTTCGCTATATGTGTCCTTTGTTTGCTTCCCCTCGGGAACAGTCCCAGGTGATAAGACACCAGTGACCACGCTTGCATTTGGATACATCCTGCCACTGCTCTCATTTTAACTGTGCTCCAAAAATGAGCACCGGGCAGGATCAGCACATATGCGTCATATCCACCTCGTCTGTCACGCAATGTGGGCAGCACCAGTCTGATCACGTCCCATATGCCACATTCTCTTGGGTGTGAGGTATGCCCTGTGCATGAGGTACAGCTGCATTTGCTTGAAACTCGAGTTTCTGGAAAAAAAATGTACATCCTGAAGTGTCCTGCTCCACTCCCCACCCGTGAAGGTCATGTGGAATTCATTTTCTCATCTAGTTATTTATTGTAGAGTCCTCTCATTGTTGCTACCAGGAGCTGTTCATAAAGCCTGGATATCGTGTGTCCACCCTCCGACACATCGTACAACGTGTCCAGGGCTCCCTCACTATCGCCTTCTCCCGGCAGTGTCCTCCACCTTCTCTTAATCCTCTGTGCCATGCTATTGTACAATAGGGATTGCCCGCTGTGTAGGCCCTGTTCATCCATCAGGGTCTGAAAGTCCACCCACTGCCCATCTTTCGATAGGTCTCCGGTCTGTGCCACTCCCTTGTCTTCCCATTGGGATGCCGTCTGGATGTCGACTACTCCCGCAAGGGGGATTTGCCTGGAGTAGGGGTCTTTTGTCCCTTGTATCTTCCACGCTCTTGTATCTTCCACGCTCTCCTCCACAGGGTCAGGCCCAGTTGAACTATAGTAGGGAGTAGATTGGCTAAAGTTTTATCCATTCATGGGAGTTCTCTCAGGTAACAGTGTCATATTGCCGGCTGAAAAAGCAGTGCATCTATGGATGTGTCATCCCCCAACCACTTCACGACGGACTGGAGTTGTCCCGCTAGATAGTAGCATTCGAAGTCTGGGAGCCTGATGCCCCCCCATTCATAATCCCTCTGTAGTGTGCTCAGCGCTATCCTGTCCTCCCCCCGCCCCAATGGAACTCTCTTGCCAGTGTGTGCAGCCGTCTAAAGAAGGGCCTAGGGATGTTGTATGGGATATTAGTGAAGTAATACAGTAGGTGGGGCAGGACCGGGGAATAAATGGTGATGGGTGATCCATTTCCAGGAGGGAGATTTGTGACTCAAGAGGAGTTTTCTGCAAAATTGGGAGCTAACCCCGTCAAGCTGTTACAATATTTCCGTATGAGGGCTGTGGCACGCCGGAAATGGCCATTGTTTCCCCTTGAGCCGGAAGCATGAGAGTGCATGGATGCATTAGTGCAGAGTGATTCACTGAGGGGAATAGTGTCAAAGTTACATAAGACTGTGCAAGCTGCTCAGACGTTAAGGAATACTGCAAGGTCCAAATGGGAACGGGATTTGACTGTGAGCATTGATGAGACTAAATGACATAGATATTGTCTATTAACGAAAGAAGTTGCACTCATCGCACAACTGCGCTTAATTCAATTTAAGGTCTTAAACCAACTGCCCTATACAAATGCTAGGGCATCCCGATTTTTTCCAGACACAGCTTATAACTGTATGAAATATGGAAGTGAGGGGGCTGACTCGATTCACATGTTTTGGAATTGTACGAAGGTATCACAATTTTGGCAGGAGGTTGCTGGAATATTGCATTTTATGATTGGGGTCCCCCCTATACCACTTCCCCTCAAATACCTGCTGGGTGATATCGGGAAAGTTTCTACCAAAGTACGTAGATTGTTTAATATATGCTGCATTGTTGCAGAAAAATGCATTTTATAAAAATGGAAGTCTAAAGTGGCACCGTCAGTTACAGAATGGCACAAAGAGCTTACTTATGTAAATGAGTGGGTGAAAGGCTATATTGCAACTGTAATTGCGGTTATTAGACCAACGAATATATGGGACCTCCAGCAGGAATTTCTGAGAAAATCTCAAACTGGTAATGCATAAAGAATTCATGAATTAATTTATTTGCAGAAGATCAATGTACAAAGCGAACAATTATGATAATCATTGCTGTACATGCTGTAAGCGGGGTGCGACCCGCGTCCAATCTGTTTGCCTGTCTGCTTAAATAAAGTTTTTTTTTTTAAATAAAAAAGATAGGTGCCATACAGCGAGCGCTATGCCGAGAAATCGGCCAGAGAAATATAAGTTTCTCAGACTGACCAGTGCCCTCACCAATTGGTAGGATTGTGCCGTTTGAAGTATATCGGTCCAGCTAAGTGGTGTTATTGTCAAGGTAAATGTATAGCAGACTTGCCAGAAAGTCCTAGGTTATCGCAGTACCTATTAGTGTGCATTGAACCTGCTCAGAAGGATAAAAAGGAATTTTGCACATTAGTTACCCTCTTTACTGAGAAGGTATTATGGGTGTAGGCTTTCAGACAAGCTATTCTTCTAAACTGTCTGAGTAACGGATCTTCACACTAAACACTCACATGGTTTTCACCACAAGCAATCGATAGGTTTGCCTTTGACACTGCATGTGACATCTATTTGCTAAGAAGATTTGGACACAGAAAAAGTGAAACAAGGCTGTAGCTACATATTGTCGTCACTTTCAGGTCAGAACACAATGCAAAGTGTACATTTGAAAGACATAAAATAGTGACATTTGGCTGAAATAATGTTTTAAAGGTACTGTTTAAATACTGCTAAAATTTGTTTGTCCCTGGTCACATCAGAAACGGTGGAAAAATCACTTCAAAGATAGCAATCTGTGTTATTCTGCTGATGAACTCAACCTGAAGGTCAGGGGGTGCTGCAGCACCCCCAGCCACCCTAGTTCCAGTGCCACAGAACCCACCGGGAGAGACTGATGGACTAGCTGCCGCAGGATGGGGGTCTGGAAGATGGGAGAAAATATCGATGGAGTGACTGTGTTATTACAAAGCGTTTGTTGTTCAACCCGTGTGAAGTTGATGGGAGGGAAGGGTGATCTCACAGTTGCAACACAGTGCATGAATACGTAGGTTCTTTTTTAGTTTGTGATTATGTGATATTTCATTTTCATTTGAGGCCACACGACAAAGGTATTCTTGTTCGTTTGGGGGAATGGAACTGTGCATGCAGCTCTCCGTCTTTACACAGCTGAAGAAAGTTGTTTTTGTGCTGCTTGTCAGGCTGCTGCTCAATTTAGAATGTTTTGAATGAGGTCTGCATGAGAGATTATAGACTGCATTGTGAGCATTCTAATTGGCTAACAGGTCTAAAATGGAATCCATGTTCTAATTAAGCAGTAAATCCTGAGATTACAGGGTCAGCGCGAAGCAAGGGACTTAACTTGAGCTCCGGGCATTACCAGAGCCAGTAATGACCACCATTGAGGGGTTTATGGCTATTATTATCCCTGCATGTTTTCTGGGGCACTAACAGTTTTTTTTAATAAATTGATAAACAGTGTGGTTGCCACTTTGCAACAACCCCCCCCCTATAAAACAAGATGGCCACCATGGACAAGCGAGTAGGGAACTAAACGGAGCCCCAACTCCCTTTACATGTCGGGCATTGGAAAGGCGAAGAAGCCCTGAACCCCAAGTGTTCCAGATGCTGGCGAGGGTCGAGACAGCTTCAGGGAATTGTGGATGAGTTTTGGGTTAATAATGGCAGATGGAAATTTCTGGGTCGGCCAGGGGCTGGTACAGGCTGAATTACCTGTTGCCCGGCAAGGAATGTGGCGGCCTCCCATTTATGAGGAGGTCTGGAATGCAGGCAAACCCATGAGGTATAGTCCACATTCCATCCTTCAGGATTGACTGGGAAGGCCCCTGAACCCCAATACCACCTTCACTAATAAACATGATTGCACTAAATTGAAATTAAACTGATCGCTCCATGTTTACAGAATGTGACCCAAAAAAGTGCTCAGACTCAATAGACTGTTTGCAAAATAGTTTGTCAATTTAATTTGTGAAGTGTAAAATGTTATACTTTAATTTGTAAAGGGCACATTTCCTTGCAGAAAACATCCGTTGTAGGGAACGTTAAATACAGCTTAGCTACAAGTTGTTTAAGTGACCTTTGCTTCCAGCTAGCTGTTACTTATTAAATAATATGGCTCATTCATAGTTAAAATCTAAAAGGGAGCAAGGGTCAGAGGAAACAGCTAGTCCAGTTAGATGTAAAACAACATGGATGATGGTTTCCTTGATTTATTCCAGCAAATGTTCTCTAGCCAAAGTTGGCTTGAGTGACTATATTTATAAAGCGCACCCTTTAACCGCCCCCAAGCCCCCTCAATCCTCCCACGGGTATGTTGGTGCCATCTCTTCATATCTATTTAAGCTGCATGTGCTTTGATTCTGTGAGGAACAGCGGATACATGGTTTTGGGGTGAGGGGCTGAAAGTATAAATGACACTGCGGACGTTTCATTTTACACATGCACACACACTTGTGACAGCCATCAGTCACTCGCTGCATTCCTGTGACCTGTGTAATGAAATTCCCCGTTTAATTTTACATCTATAAATGGCGCCTCAAGCCGCTCTGTTTGTTGGGAATCGTGGCGGCAACTACTTTACTGTCAAAACCAAACAAATCAGTTTGGCCATTTAGGTTTCTCAAATACTCGATGCCCCAGATGTGCACCTGGGAGATCCTGCGATAATGGGTCCCTCAAGCATGGCTAGTGGCTGCATATGACCTACTTTCCTGTCTCTAAAACGTCAATGCTGATCTTTGCCTCCATCGCAAGAAAAATGACCTGCTTGCCTTTTGCACAACAACAAGATTTTCTATTATGGTCCAAAATCTATATAACTTTCCACATATCATTGATTTTTCAATGGGCCTCTGTAAACAAAATTCAATGCTCTTCATTATTCAACGCGGCCCAGTTAAGGCTTTAGAAGTAGGGGATGTTCATTTAATTTAAATCATTGAGTGGAATATCTTCCATGCATGCCACGGATTCATTCTGAAGAGAAACATGAAGGATAATATGAAGCCACACTGAGATTTACACTGCTTCCAAGACTTGCCATGACAAACACTGGCTGCTAAGAAAATGGAGGAGCAGCGGGACGCCGGAGCAACAGTGTGAGAGGCAGCTCATTTTAAAACATAAGACAGGGAATTTATGATTTCTGTCCCTTAATTTTCTGATATAAATGATTTGTTAATGAAAAGCAAAGTCCACTGGCTTCTACTGAGTAGAAACAAACCTACCACTCCCAGAATGTCCCCATTTCTTGGCCATAACCTTCATTATTCCGACTGCTAATCTTCTTCGTCACACTGCTTGCTCGTAGGCCAGTCTCCAGAGACAAACTGTCTACTACCCTACCCAACTTTAACAGCAGAGAACAAAGTTGTCATAACCTAGGCTTTCTACTATGTTTAGTGACATTTTGTACCATGTGACCATAAAAAGACTCCTCCCTCCATAACAAGACTCCTGTAAGGGAGGGAATGTAGAACTGTGAAGAGGAAGGCTAGGACTCTGGGTAATAAAGATAACCAGTAAATAATTGGGGCATTAACCCCTCGCCCATCTGCCTCGTCACAATCCTTACTTATTTGAAGACCTCCTAAACAATATCGAAGTAAGACACAACAGAGACCACACCCCTGTTACTACATAACTGTGCACTTTTATCACCTAATTAAAAATCTAGTGCGACACAGAAGCACGTCCAGTGAATCCGGTCTTAAAACGGTATCAGGTAATAATATCGCCATATATATGGTCGCCGTAAATAATATCACCGGGAAAATGTCGTGGCGATATTATTTGGGTGACCATATATATGGGGACAGGGGCAAAAAAAAAAAGAAGTTTGGAGATTGCGGGGGTGTCCTCCGCATTTTCCATGCAATAATGTCGCCACAAAAAATGGCCATTTTCCGGCGATATTTTTGCATGGCGAGATTTTTGTGGCAACATTATTACATGGAACCCTTAAAACAAGGTGCCTCTAACCAGGAGCTTGTAATTCCCGATAAATATTATTGAAACTGACCAGGTCACTTGCTGGCAAATGTCCCAAAGAGATTCCCCTCCCCGAATTCTGCCTATGAGGTCGACACCCCCAGGGTCGATAGGCCTTGAACTACAGATGAAAGAGGAGTATCCAAGACCAAGTATGCAGTTGTGATTGACAACCTAATCCAGTTAGCTAGCCTGTACTGGTGGGGTAGGTTTACAATCTTTATTAAAAGCTCTGAACATGACGAGCGAAGAGGGACTCCCCCTACTTAAAAGCCTAGGTACATGGAAAAAGTTCTGACCACATCTAGAGTGTACAGAACCTTCATAAAACAGAGTCAACACTATGTCCTAACCCCTGTGAAAGGCTGACATTATCTTCAGGAAGACTGATGAAGGAAGCCAAAGGTGTACCTTGTCCTGCAAAAACTCAGGGCACGGTGCATGGCATAACAAAGTCGCTAACTAACCTAGCAGACGGCCACAGGTAATTGCTACCAGAAAGATCCCCTTAGCTGACAGAAGCTTCAAAGGAATTTCCATCAGCGGTAAAAAAGGTGGCACTTGAAGTTCCCTCGGGATAACGGGAGGAATTCAGAGTGGCAAAAATGTATAGTGGTTTGGATACTAAAGTCTCGCTCTCAGTGACCCACCCCATCCCAAATTAGACCGAAACACACTAACAGCTGCCTTAATGACCCTTAAGCTAGAATGGGAAAGTTTCAGAAGAAATCCATACATCAAGAAATCCAGGATCCCGAGGGAGGCAAGTTACGGGGTGAACAACCCTTATCTGTACCATCTAAAAAATGTGTGCCAATGCCTCTCATAGCCCTGTAGAGCAGTTGGTTTCCAAGGCCCTTGAATAGAAAGGGCACTACCCCTTGAACACCATAAACATGGACGATATTCTAGACCACCAAGTGTAGGTTCTAAAGTGCTGAAAGAGCTAGCTTGGGAAACATGCATAGAAGGAGAAACCAAGGATACCTGGGACAGTGCAAGATAATCGCTAGGAACTCCACCATATCCCCCTGAATCTGAAAAGTGAAAGGTGTAAAGGAGGGGTTGGGGTCAGGGCTGTGAGGAGTCATCCACCTCCATGCCTTGTCAGAAGGATGAGCTGAGACGATTGTTGCAGTTGATGACTTATCACTGAAGCAAAGTGATCCACTAAGGGTGTCCCATGGACCTTGCATATCGGGAGGTAGAGTGATGGATTTAAGTGGTAATGCACCCATGAAGGGAGGGACCTACTGAGGTGCTCTGCTACTGTATTCCCCCTTCTGGGATGACATGCTGCCCTGAGGCAAAGAACAATCTCTGCGACCTAACTGGAAATAGGATGTGCAACAAGAGCTAAGATTTGTCCACCAGTCCCTCCTTGTCTGTGGATGTATCTCTTTTGTGCCTGGTTGTCTGTCCTCACCACTACTGATTTTGATGGTGAAGATTGGGAGCAAACAGAAGAAGAGCCCTGTCGATGGCGAACAACTGCCTCCAGATCTAGGGATGCTCATAGTCCCCCTACGTCCACTTCCAGTGAACTGTGCCCGCCCCAGTGCAGCGCCCCACCCGAAGTGACCAGTATTTGTGATGACATGATATGATATGATAGTTTATTTATATAGCGCCTATACACAATGTGTTTCAAAGCGCTACAAGGCAAGAGAGGGAACAAGGGAAAATACAATGACATTCTTACAGGCCATGAACAGTAAGGATGTGAAATTAACTATTTTACTTGGCCTGACGACATTTCAGATAGTGCAAGAGCTAAGACATAGATAAGGAAGGTAGGGGGAGAGTGGGAAGGAAATGGAAACAGACAGCCGACTACCGTACTAGGCCTGACTACATTTCTGGTAGAGCCAGAAAAAACAAAAGGTGAGGGAGAGGGGTGCAGAAAGGGAGGGGGAGGAACAAAACAAGCGACTATCGTACTAGGCCTGACAACATTTCAGATAGTGCTGGAGGTGGTGTGGGGGGGGGGGAACAAGGTTGCTATCATACTAGGTCCAGGGACAATTCTGATAGAGTAGGTGCATAGAGGAGAGGAGGGAGGAGATAGGGAAAGGGAGAGGAGGAGAGAACAGAGAGTACACAGTCAAAAAGAGTGGAGAAGCAAGAGGGGCGAGTGAATACAATTGCACAAGTCAGTAGTAACACATAATGTTGCAAGGCTGGATACAAGATTAAGATGGGAACAGCATGAATCAGGGCCACCATGAGAAAGGGTGATAAACCGTGGATCAATGAAGTCCATAAAAGTTAAATCCAGCCTTGGCCACAAGATGGTGATAGTGAAACCAGAATGTATCAGGACAGACTCCTGCAGAAGTAGGCTGGAGGGGGGGAGAATACCAGGGTAGAAGAATCAAGCAAAACAGCTGACACCTGTGTGTGAGAAGGGGGGGGCACAAGGGAACATCACAGGGGGACCAGAGGGGTGGGGATGGCATGTGGGGACAGAGGGAGTAAACACATGTTGGGGCATGCTTAACTGCTGACAGAGCAGTGGTTCGGGCCCCGGATCCTCCTGGTCTGAATAGGTCCGAACAGGAATTTCCCTTTTCTTTGTCTGCCCTTCACTTTGGATGTCCGGGATGAGAGACGCCGTTGATCTAAGAGTTAAGAGCAGGAAGGAAGAGGCAGGGCTAAGAAGGCGGGTGGTGCTTAGGCCAAGTGACCTAGATCCACTTGCATCTGCTCTCCATCTGCAAAGGAAAAGAGTCTGGAGGGCTCCTTAAGTAGGGAAAAAGAGCGGCAACCAAGAAGGCACAAGGTGGGCAGGGCTTGCTAAGTGGGGAAAAGAGCGACAACCAGGAAGGCACCAGGTGGGCGGGGTTTGCTAAGTGGGGAAAAAGAGCAGCAACCAGGAAGGCACCAGGTGGGCGGGGCTGAGGCCAGGTGACCAAGATCCACTTGCACCTGCTCCCCATCTGTCCGTGTGATGTGTTTCGGTATTAGCAGTGCATGGAGGGATAACGAGTCATGGCTGCATAGCTGGTGAATTTCTTTGTTTTTTTATAATTTGCTCTGCAACCATAACGTTCCTTTAACACAGTTTTATTACTGAATTTCACAGGGTTTTATCAGGGCAACTTAACCATAATCTCCCTTTTGCAAAGTGTTTTCACTGATTTCACTGATTTTCAACAGTTTTTATAAGTTATTAAGTTATTAATGATTCCTCTCTTAACATATATGAAAGAATTATAATGGTTCTTTAACAAACATATTTTTGCAGCACATGCTGGGGATGCAAGTTATGACTGAAGTGCCTGGGGCATGACCTTAGGCCATTGACATTGACAGCTTAACATCCTACAGCTTAGATTTACTGCCCACCCACTTTACATATTGTAAATAATATTACTATCTGTCTCACCTTCGGCCCACCCCCTTAATTGCAACATGTATGCTTGTACCTGTAATACCAATGTATGTATTTATTTGTAACCTCAACTATTGTAACTGTTGCCTACTGCTTGCTAATGTAACTGTACTCTTATGTAACATGATCAAAAAACGTACACGCCCGTATGCCCCTGGGCCTGGTTGCGCTTTATAAATAAACCAAATACAAATACAAAGCCACACTCAATAGCCATTGGACCTGGCCAGCAGACTGGCCCAGTGTCCACTACACTGCATAATTGTTCTGTAGGCCACTGTCCATGGCTTGCAGCCATGGCAAGTGGCTTTAATCCCATGGGCATTGCTTTCTACCATTTTGCAAACACCACCAACTAATCCAGAGCAGAAATTGGGCAGTGCAAAGTAACCATAATGTCCCTTTAACAAAGTATGTCAGTGAATTTCAATAGTGTTTGCAACTGAAGAGGTTTCATGCAGTTCCAGCACGGTTTGTAATATTTTAAACATCCTATTTTAACTTCTATGAGAGTACTATAACATTCATTTATTTCTGCAGAGCACATTGATGTGTGTCACTTTAAGCAACACATGCTTGGGATGCAAGTTATGCTTGGATCAAGAGTTCTGGCCATGCCCCACCAAGCCACCCACAATAGCCACTGAACCTGACCTTCGTCCTGGCCCAGCGGCCACTACAGTGCCATAATGTGATTGTGGTACACTCTCCATGGCTTACAGCCATAGTTATTGTCCACAATCCCTAAGGCATGGGCTTCAGCCCTGATGCAGGCCCCGCCAAGCAACACAGAGTAAACATTGGGCCTGGCCTGCAGCCGGACCTAATAGGAACTTTAACCCCATAGCTGGTCCCTAATGTCATGAACAATAGCCATGCCCCAGACAATCTGGCCACTGTAGGCTAAACGCAAATGTGTTTTAATGCAAGTCATTCAGATTTTACAAAGGTTGATTTCCCGGTCTTGATATAGCCGCATGACATTTTTCCAAACAATTCTGAGTCAGTCTATATTTTCTTTTGGAATGTATTATGCGGATTCATCGAATGGCACATGATTTATAAGCCACCCAAAAAGTGGTCTTCCTGTGGGAAGTGCAACTTAACCAAAACACAAATATATATATATATATATATATATATATATATATATATATATATATATATATATATATATATATATATAATTATATATATATATATATAATGTTGATCCAGAAGAAAACAACGAGTCGATACCTTAATTAGGCTAACAAAGTCATTTATTTTGCATATTTGCAAGCTTTCGTGGAATGTCTCCACTTCCTCAGGCAGAGATGAAATGCAGCATTTGAAAAACATCACCGCGTTACAGCTTTCTGTGATGTTTTTCAAATGCTTCATTTCATCTCTGCCTGAGGAAGTGGAGACATTCCACGAAAGCTTGCAAATATGCAAAATAAATTACTTTGTTAGCCTAATTAAGGTATTGACTCATTGTTATCTTCTGGATCAACATTCTATTCAACACTTGGCTAACGCGGTACAATGAACTGAAAATATATGTATATATTCAATTAATAAAACGTAAGATAATGATCAGTTAAGGTAAAAAATGTATTGCAACAAATACCTGGAAATTCAGCTAAAGCCACCTTAACATTGTGCCCTCTGTTGTGCAGCCTATGACCAAAATGATTAAATCACAGATGACTTTACTGATGAATTTACTGATCACATCACTAATACCATCACGCATGACTTCACTGATGACATCACCAATAGCATCATACATGACAACAATGATTACTTAAATGATAGCATCAGACATAAGATCACTCAGGGTATTTGCACATATTCATCCCACCCTTACATTTCTACATATGTGACTATCATTTTAGAACAGTTCATAACAATGAGTACATTGTGAAAAATAGTGACCAGCTACACATACATCATATCACTATTTGTGAAACTTTCATTTGTAGTAGTTTCGTAAAAGATGTTATCTGAATTCTAAGTAGGATGGACTGAGAAATAGAGGAGGCCCACTTCCCCAGAAGTCGTATACTACCAACTAATGCGAGATTAAAGGGAGTAGGTGGTTTAAATGGCAATAGAGGACAAAGTGAGTCCCACAGCATGGGCAGAAGCAGGGTGCAGCGGTATCATCGAAAGATGCATAGAGTTCAGCATAAAGACAGAACCATCTGTCCAAGGACAGGATCTACAAATGAAGGACCTTCCATAAACCAGAAGAAAACTGTGTCTGTTTGCAGGAGTATGTAACAATGAAGGACCTCCGGTATTTCAGATAGGTTCTCAGTCTCTTTATTGTCCTTGTCCTGTACTCCTCCACAAGACACGGGGATGGTAGGAGACACAAGATGACAAGGGAAACACCGGGCTCACCCCCACACCCATCTTCTCTGCTCACAGCTTCACTCTTTCTCACCAACCGTCACCAGCAGAACACTACCACACAAACATTCCACTGCAGATGACCTCACACTCACTGCTAATCTGTAAACCAGATTACTACACTTCTCCTCCCCTAGGAAGCACAAAAGCCAGTTACTACAGAGTACTACTCTGGCCGCTGGTTATTATTATTATTATTTTTATTATTATTGAGTGTGGACCTAGCTTCAAGAAGCAACAGAGTACTTTACAGAGGTATACAACAATGCAGATACCTAACGGAGTGCTTCAAAGAGGTGTACAACAGTACAGATGCATAACAGAGTGCTTTTCAGAGGTAACAACAGAACAGATATACAGCGGGAGGTGAGATACAGAGGGGTACCAAGGAGGGGTACAGCTGTGCCGGTTGGCGGGGAGGAGAAGGGAGGGTGGCGCCTAGCGACTAAGGTGGCTCTAGGGGTGATGTGAGTGGATAGCTGATGTCACCAGTGATGTCATCAGTGAAATCATCTGTAATGTCATCATTGTGGTCATGGGCTGCAGAGTTTTGTGGCGATCAGTTTTTTACCTTAACTGATCATTAACTAGAGTTGTTTTCATTGAATTTCAATGATTTTGTTTTTCCATAGATTGTTTGCGTGCCACTTGACTTCAGCCATGCCCACTGTATATTTTAGAACACTAAACACACAGATGGACTGGGAATGGGTATCATACCATGTACATAATCCCAGACGTATTCACACAATCACAGTACAGGTTCAGTCAACTGGTTATTACTTAGCATGTAATTGAATTCAAACTAAACGACCCTCCAATTATACTATCTGGCCCTCAGCATGGTGGATATCCCTAGGTGCTGGTGGTGAGACGCCTATCTAGTGTGAGGGGACAGAGAGAGGCTGGCCCTATTGCTCAACAGTAGTTTAAAAAGAACAAATGGACACTTTGAGCTGTGTCCAGAGGACTGAGTTCTAGCAGAAACCTTGATTACTTTAATTGTCCTGCTTTCTTGAACTGCAAAATCTTAAAGAACATAGACGCATAAAAGTTTGAACTGAATTTGTGTTGATATTTCTATAGAGTGTCCCATTATTACTGGGAGATCCCTCAAATTTGTTGGTCGACAGGTTTCAGTGGTTCATATAAGTGTGACCACTTTCTTCAGGACTTCAGGTGCTTCAAGGAGCACCAGTATATCTGATTATGGATTGCTTGCAACTTGGACAGGAAATGTGTCTGCGCCTCTGGGGAAACAGGAGGGGAAGGAGGAAACCAAATGTTTTATTTACTAATGGCATTCAAGTCATGTCTTCTCTATGAATTTTAAATATCAGCCCCAAGAATAAATGTCCTCAGCCAATAACCCTAGAAACAATCAGACAAATGATAATGTGTCAGGGTTTGTGACAGTGGAAGGTTAAAAATAATTGCTTTCTTTTTGTATAGTTTTGCAGTCTCTCTTACTTTTTTGATGGGCAGGGTACCACAGGTTGGCCATTACATCTAGTACCCGCTGTGGATCGAGCATTGCATCTCTCTGCTTACCTATATATTTGAGCGTCTGAGCGAAGACTCCAGTGAAGAACGCTGCGTGCCTGGAAAACAGTGCACGCTGCATTGCCCGATCTCACTATATGAGCGTTCATAGCCTAGCTTCATGGTGCGCATGTGCGTATCGGAGCTACTAGTCACCTAGTCTTGTACATACTCCATCTTGGAGTATGTTTCTGGTATGGTGTGACCCATACAATGTGTCACCAATTGTCTCCAACTGATGTTGCATTCTTAATCAATCATAAAAATGTATTCTGTTTTTATCTTGGCGGCTTATGCCTCTCGGATACATTTTTACCCCAAGGTCACAATGGCCGTTTTTTTTCTTTTTCGGTCCTTCAAATATCATATATCAACACAGGATTGTCCAGCTCTCATTTAATAACGCTCACACATATATTGTGTTTGTAGTGCCATGATAACAAGAACGGAGTGCTCGTTCCTATGGCAACCGTTCACAGCCAGCGGCAAACAAACGCGTGAATGGCAGACAGCCTTTCAGACATATCATGCTGGTGGTATGAATTGTATTTTTTCGTTGTTGCTTGCAGTTGGTATCAAATCTGCTGTATCCTGCAGATGTCTATTTATGTGCCAGAACTCCGACTATAGAGTAGCTGCAGCTGCCACTAGGTGTGTAAGTACAGCATGCCCAATCTTAAATGTATGCATGCAATCGGTGGCGTGCGCTCAAAGTTTAAATCTAGTAAAATACATCTGTGTGGGGCCGCAGTAGAAAAGTGCCTTTTTATGATTAGTTCTCTTTGTAGTGTGCACCTATAAACTGTTATTCGTCCTGCATTGTCAACAGATAAATATCTGTGCGCAAACCCTCCTGCTTGAGAGTACTTGCAGCTAACACAGGTTGTGTCAGCACAGCATGCCCAAGTGTGGACATTGTGTGCAGAAGGCCAATGTGTGGATCTGTGGGTGACGCGCGCAACAAACTTTGATTTAGTATAAGGCATGCTGCTATGTCTAAGTAATGTGGCATCTGTGTGAGGTCGCAGTGATTTGCCTAGTGCCTCTGAGATGAGTGCAACCGCAAAGCTATACAGTGTCCTGCATTCCCTACATTGTGACCAACGGTTGTCAATTGGTGTGTTCAAGCCCTATGATGTCTCTGTGTAGGCGATACATCCAAAATTGTTCTCTCTTGAATAGTAACACATGTAAATCACCTCCTCTTTGGGGAGCCATGATTTTCTCTAAAATGCTCCAAGGGAAATCTGAGTGCCCATGTCCCTTCTGTATAAAGTGTTGAACTATGGGGGCAATTATCTTTTTTTGTTCGGATTCAGGAACAGTGTTCATCAATATGTGCTTTCACTGGTCGTTTTGTCATCCTCACATATCTCCGGCTGCAGGGTCACGTAATGATGTAGATTATGTTACTGCTGTTACAATTCATAAAATAATCCTGATGCCATGGGTAGTGCCACCCTATGTTGATAGATGTACTCCTCCTGGTCTTGTTATGCAAACTCGATAGCAAGTAGGAAGTCATGGTGTAAATGTCCCTACCTGTTCTTAGTTATGGGGCATTCCCTCTTGCAAGTAATAGTGTTGAACTCCAAAAAGGTCATTTTGTTAATGAATTGAAGGGGGCTCATCTTATGAGTTCTTAAAAGCTGTGTTTCTTATTGGTTACCACATTGTCTTTAAACAGCCATCTAACATCGGAGGGATTGCTTGGGCAAGCTGATCCTCTGTGTCAGTATGGCTTTGATATTTCTGAAAATGGCACTGGCAAAGTGATGACATCATCAGTGTGATGATGTCATCACGTGCCAGCCGCCATTTTGGATTTCTGTAAACAATGCAAATTCAACGCAGTTGATACAAATTACGTTATCATACCAATCTGGGTACATATTGATTATAGACTTCTGTAAACATTGCAAATTCAACAAAGTCAATACTTTCCATTTTCATTTCACATAAGATGTGATCAATATTGTAATCAGTCTTTCATTCAAATCTTGTGTTCCAATATTTCCAACCCATGATACATTTCTAAATAACTTCATCTCTTCAATTATGTGTTGGAACATAACCTAGAAATTATATTTTGTTGAACCTTTTGTTTAGCAATAGTACATTGAATAAGTATGCTTTGCAGTTCAAAGAGTTCATTCTAATTATATCTTACAGTTCTTCTCAATATCCTTTTCCATTAATGATGTAGTGGAGGGTGTTTTATGGTCTTAGTGGTCACATTGATACCATCTTTTTTCACATGCTTCTTTAGATATAACAAGCAAAGTTGCATTCTTCATTCATACCATTCGGGTATAAGGAGTTGAATGTGTCTATCCAGTATATCTCCGGTTGGTCCAATAGTTTAGAAGGATTGTACTCTCAAGGCATTCTGTTGACTACTTCTAGAATCTGTAATCTCATTTGCAGTATTTGGTGTTTGGCTTCTTGAAAATGGCGTGTCACTGGTGATCTCATATTGCCTGTACGAATGTTGGAACGATGCTCATTCCAGCGTAACTTCACTTTTCGTATTGATTGTCCCACATAGTACTTGCTGCAAGGTCATTTGATACTCTAGATGATGGTCTTACTGTCACATGTACCAAAGCATTTCAGATATATCTTTCTGTCTGAGTTGGGGTGAAATACTAAGTTGCCTTTTAATACAATGCTACAGTTGAAGCACTGTAAGCATGAGAAAGTTCTGCATCTTTTTGTTTTCTCTGGTGGTCTTAGTTGTCACTTCTCACTAATATGTCCTTGAGGTTTCTGCTCTGAGTGGAGGCATGCACAAAATAGAAAAGCTTAAATAGGTCATATGACGACATCGCCAGCTTGACAGACAGAAAAGCTGAAACCCTGGGCTTCAGCACAGAAAAAGCAGACGCAATCTTAAATCTTATCAGAGACACAGGTCTAACAAACACTGCCATCCAAATCCAAACACCAAGATAAAAAACCTAGAATGTTTAATACGAAAAGAGATTAATAGGGAACTTCACGTGATAATTCACTAAATATTATCGCGCACAACGTATACCAAGAGGATTGCGCATTCCCCTACATCCTACACTATGCAAAGAAAGTCAGCAATTTGTTCGTAAGTGGGAACTGATACTAAATGAATGTTCCTTAGAGTTAATATTGTTAGCAGTCCTAGAACTGTTGAAGGAGATAGAATGTCCAACTAAAGACATTTCTGAAATTAAATTAAAATTGACCAATGCCCTATCAGCTACTGAACTATAGACAATTCTTGACGACATCAATAAGAACTTGGCAGAATATCGTACTGAACTGGAAGAGAAAAATTATGGAATTAAAAAAAAGAAACTTACGATTACTTAAATTATCTAGTATACATTTGGATGGATAGATAAAAACACATTCCGCCCAATTGAAATAACACGAATATAAGCTCCTCTGGTCCTAGTAGTACAGATTCAAAGTCAACCGGAACTGAGCAGAATAGAGCAGGTATACCTGGACCCAGTAAAGAACACAGCAATACAGTGCGAACAAGCAACAGTGCAGCACTTTTTTCAGGAAGGGCAGGAAGAGGCAAAGGTCCAGGAGAGGACACAGAAAGAAACCAGTCCCGACCAGCAACACGTCATACCTCAGAAAAACCTAGTCATCAACCTCTCCAGAAAGAAATGAACAGATACAGAACTCAATTTATTACAGAAAGGTCTTAACTTTGTACCCACCTACAGTTCCAATCTCTTTGATAGTAAAGACGACATATTAAAATTCACCAGAAAACTAAAACTAAAAGATTTCTTCGCTCAACCAGACATGGAAAACATGAATGAGCCACGAGAAGAAGTAGAGTATACAGAGTTTAGACCCCAGAGTGCATTCATACCATCCACACTCTATCCCATCATATACTTGTTCCACAGCATGGTCACTGATGGCCTACAGAAACTACCGTATCTGCGCCCCATACGTAGCAACTTCAGCCGAAAGAAATCAAAAATGATTAAATCACTATTTAGTGATACATCCCTTACTTATAAACCTGCAGACAAAAGCAGAGGACTAGTAATAATGAACACCGAAGATTAAGAGAAGGAATGCATGAATCAACTACAATACAGAAATATCTATGTTCCTATAGACATGGACCCTACGAACCAAATTAGGGAGAGTTTAGAAAGTATACTTATCAAAGCTGAAGACAGAGGCTGGATCTCTGACAGAACCAGAAACTACCTTACATCATCACAGCCCAGAACACCAATTTTGTACACACTTCCCAAAATTCACAAAAGCATAACAGAACCACCAAGACTTCCCAGGTGTCTGCCACCAACAGTATCTTACAACCACTGGGCACATAATTAGACTAATTTTTACAACCACTTATTCAACAGACAGAAACATATATGCAAGACACGACTCCCTTAACAATTTAGGGGCCCTAGAAATGCAAAATACCTACATACTGTTTACAGCAGACGTACGCAGTCTATACACCTCAATTCTGCACAATCGTGACCAAGAAGCAGTCGAATGGCTTCTTTTGAAAAATGACAACATGAAAGCCTCAAAAGAATTCCTAATGACATTATTAGAGTTTATAGAATGGAATTCATATTTTTGCTTTAGAAAAAAACAACTAAACTTACAAGTATCAGGAACATCTATAGGGGCAACAATGGCCACAAGCTACGCTAATTGTTTAATGCACACATTTGAAAGAGATCATATCTCACACCACCAAATTTGGCATAACTATGTCAAATATTGGGGAAGGTACATAGATGACATTTTTGGAATTTGGACTGGCACACCAGAAGAATTTAACCAATTCTGTAGCTACATGCCCAATATCGATGACCGTATATAGTTCACCATTACACATAGCAACACAAGTGTCAATTTCCTAGACATAACAGTAATGCATATTGATAACACACTGCAAACTACCCTCTACCAGCTGACAGAAACAATCGACTGATTTTCCATCCCCCCAAAACAATTAAAAATTGACCTCATGGTCAATTACTAAGAAGAAATGTGTTGAAGACGAGACAGACTGCGCCATTCGGTTGAAAGAAATGTCACCAAGAGTCAGAAATCAAGAACTCACTTGAAAAAGCACAACAAATTCAGAGAGAGACCATCCTAAACAAAGAATCAAATAAAAAACAACCTTTGTTGATTTATGTATCTAAATACTCTACACAGAGCACTAAAATCAAAAAGATCATTCAAAAACATTGGCATTACCTAGCACGAGATAGGATACTGGGAGAACTATACAAAAATCCCCCTGTATTTGCATACAGTAGAAGCAGAAACCTCAAGGACATGTTAGTGAGAAGTGACACTCTAAGACCCCCAGAGAAAACAAAAAGATGCAGAACTTTGCAATGCTTACAGTGCTTCAACTGTATCCTTTTGTAAAAAGGCAACTTAGTATTTCACCCCAACTCAGGCAGAAAGATATATCAGAAATGCTTTGGTACATGTGACAGTGAGAACATCATCTGCAGTATCAAAAGCCCTTGCGGCAAGTACGATGTGGGACAATCAATACGAAAAGCAAAGTTAAGCTGGAATGAGCATCGCTCCAACATTCATACAGGCAATATTAGATCACAAGTGACACACCATTTTCAAGAAGCCAAACACCAAATACCGCAGATGAGATTTCAGATTCTAGAAGTAGTCAACATAATGCCTGGAGAGTGTAATCTTTCTAAACTATTGGACCAACGGGAGATACACTGGACACATAGGACGTCTTATACCCGAATGGTATGAATGAAGAATGAAGCTTTACTTGTTATATCTAAAGAAGAAGCATCTGGAAAAAGATGGTATCAATATGACCACTAAGACCATTAACCACCGTCCACTACATCATTAATGGAAAAGGATATTGGGAAGAACTGTAAGATATAATGAAAATGAACTCTTTGAACTGTATAGCATACTTATACAATGCACTATTGTTAAACACAAGGTTGAACACACTATAACCTCTAGGTTATGTCCCACTACATCATTGAATAGAGGAAGTTATTTAGAAATGTTTCATGCTTTGAAAATATTGGAACACATGATTTGAATGAAAGACCAATTACTGATGACAATGGAAAGTATTGACTTTGTTGAATTTGCAATGATTACATAATCAATATTTTGTACCCATACTGGTATGGTAACGTAATTTGTATCAACTGTATTGAATTTGCAATGTTTACAGAAATTCAAAATGGCGGCTGACACGTGATGACATCATCACGCTAATGACATCATCATGTTGCCATTGCCGGCGCCATTTACAGAAATATAAAAGCCATACTGACACGGAGGATCAGCTTGCCCAAACGATCCCTCCGATGTCAGATGGCTGTTTAAAGACAACGCAGTAAGCAGATATTAAACAGACTGAAAAATAGCTTTTAAGAACTCACAAGATGAGCCCCCTTTCATTAATTAATAAAATTACCTTTTTGCAGGTCAACACTATTACTTGCAAGTGGGAATGCTCCATAATCAAGAACAGGTAGGGACATTTCCACCATGGCTTCCTACTTGTTATCGAGTTTGCATAATAATGTTTGGAAGAAAGGAAATATATTGAGACAAACACATAATCACCACCATTACAGGATCAGAACTAAGGATCCACATTAAGTAAGCCACAAGCTTATTAGAACTTGAGAACACAAAGAAAACAGTCCTCCCCACTCTCACTTTTTACCATAACACAGCGGTCAGGTAAAAAAAAACATTGAAATTTAACTAAAAAATGTATAAAGCAATATTTTTAAAATTTTTATTTTTTAAAATTTTATATATTTATTTATTTGTAAAATTCATACAAAGATAACCAAGCAGATCAATAAAATAAACAACACTAAACAATGAAATATCATGCAGAACACTATATAAATATAACCAGCAAAGAACTAGTATAAAGTCATGAAGTCATCCCAAATCTTTCCATGTAATCTTAATTTCCCTTGTCTCTTGTAAATCGTCCTCTCCACATTTGCAAGACCAGACATCCCCTCAATCCAATCCTCAACAGCAGGAGCAGTCTGAGCTTTCAAGCCCCGTAACACCATCTTCTTGCCCAAACCAGCACCACGGAGCAGAAACTTTTTCCGAGAGACAGAGAGGTTCCCAAGCAGCTCACCACCTCCCAAAATCATTGTTATGAAGTCCAGTTCAACATCCAAATTCAAAACACGCAAACAGATGCAACAAATATCGTGGCAAAATCCCCGTACACGCACACAGTCCCATAACAGATGTTCCAAACTACCCAATCCATTTCCACAACACCAGCATTCATCCGAATCCACCATTCCTCTCTTGAACAGTCGTTCCGGACTCCAAAACACTCTATTGAGGATCTTTATTTGTCTCGACCGTTCCTCCAAATTAATAGCACAGAGCTTAACATTAGCACACATCTCCAACCACATCTCGGGCGTAATCTCACGCCCCAATCTCCTCCCCCACTCATCTCTCAATTCAGAATTCTCCTTATATGCAGACACAATACGGTGGTGTATCCTGCTAACAATAGAACCACAACCTGGCTCCCTTTCCTAAAGAAAGAGATTATTCATTGCACCCCTTTGCTCTGCCACATCACCTATACATCTTTTCAATTTTCTGAAAACATCAGCTAGGAAATTTTCAATGTTAAATTTAGCTTGTAACTCTCTCTCTCCAATCCACTCACCATCATCAAAGACATCATCAATCCAGTATACTCCACTCAAAAACCACTCTGGCCAGAATAAAGTTTTACCCCCAACAGAAATCAACGGATTCAGCCAAATGGATGCATGAGTGGTTTTCAAAGCAACCGATCCTAGCAATTCATGTATATTTCTCCACGTCTCTCTCAGACAAACTGTCAAAGGCAATTTCCTACACAACTTGTTAGTTGCTGTGAGAATCACCCTAGGAGGCAGCGGGCCCAGCAAACTCGCCTCAGCAATTACCCATTCATCAGGTGGATCTTTCAAAAAGCGTACAATGAAATGACTGGAAAAAGCTAAATGATATGCTTTGAAGTTCGGTACTCTTAGTCCCCCCTTTTCCACAGGTAACTGAAGTTTCCATAATTTTAGCCTTGCCGGCTTATCATCCCAAAGAAAGGACTCTAACAAACCATCGATTTTCTTCCAATAGAATTGACTTATCTTCACCGGAAGCATACCCAGAATGTAATTAACTTTCAGAGCTGCATTCATTTTTAGTGCGTTCACCTTGCCCCAGAGAGATAAATGAAGCATAGACCACCTCATTTTCAAATCACTACACACTTCGCTCATATTTACCCCTGCCATTTCCTCCACCAGTGGAGTCAGCCATATACCCAGATATTTTAGTTTCCCGTCACACCACTGAAATCCAAGTCCAGTAACCAAGTTCTTATCACAGTAACCTGATATCGGTAACACCTCAGATTTAGACCAATTAACCCGGTACCCCACTACAGCATGAAATCTGTCTAGTACATCTAACAAGGCCAGTAGGGACACTGCCAAATTCCGCAACAACAGTAGCAGATCGTCCGCATAAAACCATAACTTTTGTTCTTCACCATGAAAGTTCAGGCCCTGTATTCCCGCATCACACCTCAAGACGATCGTCAACTGTTCCATTGCCAAAACAAATATCAAAGGGGACAAAGGGCATCCCTGTCTTGTACCCCTCTGCAGTACAAAAGAGTCTGATAATTGTCCATTAGTTCTGACAGTGGCCGTTGGATAAGCATATAGCAGGGCAATCCATGAAATAAATTCCTCTCCCAAGTTCATAGCACGCAATACCGAAAAAAGATACTTCCAGTCAACACGGTTGAACGCCTTTTCTGTTGGACAAAAAAAACATTTAAAATTAGGAGGTTGCTGTTTGTAGCATAACACAAATAACAGTCATCCCTATGGTGGTAAAAAATCCCAGTATGCATAAAGAATACACTGCTTGATAACAACTCCATGGTGGGATCCTTCTCCAGCATGTCACATGTGACTGGCTCCCCCTCAGTAATGCAGTGAAAGCAGACAAGAATCCAAGTCAGGGCCATTTATGCGGGCAACGGTAACAGAAATGAAAGTATATCAGAAAGCAGTCAGAACCGCATGTACATAAGATTGTGAACCTTACTGCGGCCCCCACCCTTGTGGGGGCGGAGCTAGCAAAGGGGTCCAATCCTTCCTTCACATTGCAGCCATTATACAGGAGCAGCAAAAGCCCCAAGCACAAACAAACATCATAAAATAGGCTGCAATTGAAAGAAAATGTATGTAAATATCCGCGCACCATCTCCCTCACTTTTCCGACCGTTCACCACCGCCGTAGTCACTCGTTGCAGTCCCCACTCGAAGGACCTCACCGGCAAGCCCCACTTCCAGGCTCCCCCATTGCCATCGCAGAGCAGAGCCCGGGGTGTACAGAGCATGGGCCCGCCGCTGCAGAGCAGAGCCCGGGGTGTACGGAACAGAGGCGCGGCCTGCCAGCGGTCCCTGAAAGGGCCCGAAGCCTGCTAGCGAAGGATCACAGTCTCACCTCGAGAGGGCGGAAGTCATACGGGAGGAAGCAAAGCTGGCCAGAACCCGTTGCCCCTTCCATGCCCACAGCCACCACTCGTCACTGCGCCATCCAGAAGGCCGGTCCTCCGCAACTCTCCAGATCGCTTCCATTGACAAGGACACGTGACACGGCACGCAATACGGCCCTCTAAAGCAGGTGAGGTCCTTTACTCCCATGAATTCGTCACACCATGTATTCCTCGAGGATAAAGCAGCATTCCAACTTCAGAATTAAAACAAAAACAAAAACGTTCAACTGTAACTTGCTCCCAGCGCCATTTTTCATAGCAAAAATCCAATGTAAAAAAGTCAAAAACAGGCAATTCATGTGTACATATATATTCTTTCCATATATTGATGTCAGTCTGCAATTGTAGTATGTGTATCTTTAAGTGCTTCAAGCCATAAAAAAGCCTCCTTTGGGTCAGATGTAACCCTTTCCCCCTCTGGTAACACAAGAGTCATGGAGTTGTATTTATTCAACAAGGTCTTTACCTTCAGGGTTTTAGCTAAATCTTTCACACCCTTGAAGTTTTTCCTGGCAGCCACGATCTCCTTGGAGTAATCTGGATACACAAATAAAGGTTTCCCTTTGTCGGAGGTAGGGCCCTTAACCCTAGCTGCAAGTAATACGCTCTCCTTCTTCCTTGCCAAAACAAAGACCACCATGATGTGCCTGGGCTTAGAACCTGGTTGCTTACCTATCCGGTAAACATGGTCAACATCCTACTCTTTAAAGGAAACCAAACCAAATCAGTATTTAAAAATACCAGTAATCACTGAAATCAGATTTTCATTTCCAGGATCCTCTTCAACTCCAATCAGTCTGATATTCCTTTCCCGCAGTTTGAAGTCCATTTCCCTGTAGCTTCCTGCCATCTCCGAGGTCATAGAGAGTGATTTATTTTCTAATTCCTCCACTCTACCATCCAGGTGACAAACTTTAGAGTTCAGTTCAGATAAGGTAGTTTTCACTTCAACCATGTCCAAAGCCACCTGCCTCAGGAGTTTATAGATGTCTTGGGCTACTGGGGTTATCCTCTTCTATCTCCAGCAATTGTTTTTGCTTTTAGAGGTAGGGGTTTTCTGGCTCTTGAATCTTTTTTTTTTTTTATTCATTATCAATTTGAAATAGCTTCAGCGAGAGGACCAGGAGCTGCAGGTTCAAGCTGCTGTCCCCTTGGCCAACATTCTGGAATTCCGTATAAAGCAATATTGAACTGTAGTTGCAATCTAGTTGTGGCAATATTTATTTTAAGACACAGAAAGTCACAAATAGGTCTAAAAACCAAAATGCATTGGAGTCATGACCCAAAGGTGTCTCTGAAAATAAAGAAAACTTTTTGAGTTACACCACAGTCATCAAGAAGATTCATTACAAGAAATATTCGAACTGAAGTTCATCATCACAATATAAAAATTGAATCAATAGAAATACTATGTGTTGAATTACACACAAGGTCCTTCCAACTTCCTAGGACATCATACCTAGGATCCATTATTTGTCCACTATACTTGGGTAAGGACATTTAGTCTTGGGGATGAAATTTAAAATTCACAAAGAAGACATGACTTTTGTAAATTAAACATTTGCTGTCCTCCCTCCCCTCCTGTTTCCCCACTGTCGCAGAGACATTCCCTGTCGATTTTAAAACAAACCATGAGCAGATGTACTGGTGCTCTATGAAGCCTGTGAGGTCCAGAAGAAAGTGGTCACCCTTATATGAACCACTGAAACCGGTCGACCAACACCATTGAGGGATCTCCTAGTAATAATGGGACACCCTATAAAAATATGTGCACAAATTCAGTTCACACTTTTATGAGTCTATGTTTTTAAAGATTTTGTAGTTCAAGAAAGCAGGACAATTAAACTAATCAAGGTTCATGCTAGAACTCAGTACATTGGACGCAGCGTAAAGTGTCCCTTTGTTCTCTTTAAATTACTGTTGAGCAATAGGGTCAGCCTCTCTGTCCCCTCACACTCATCTCACCACCGGCACCTAGGGATATCCACCATGCTGAGGGTCCAGATATTTTAGAACACTACCAGACCACTAGCCATAGCCTTCGGCTGTGCACACTGTATTTTCAAAATCACTCCCAGACCACTAGCCATGACGGCCATGGCCAGTGGGCATGGTCTTCGGCCGTGCCCACTGTCCATTTTAAAACACTACCAGACCATTAGACATGGCCTTTGGCCACGGCCAATGGCTCAGCCTCCGACTGTGCGCACTGTAATTTTTAAGATCATTACCAGACCACTAGCCATGGCCTTTGGCCGCACCCACTCTCCATTTTGGAGCACTGCCAGACCAATAGCCATTGCCTTTGGCCATGGGCGCCCGTGCCCACTAAGCTTTTCAAACCACTACCAGACCACTAGTCATGGTCTGCGGCTGTGCCCACTCTATATTTTAAAACACTTGCAACCCATCACTCAAAAACTTTCATCAATCACAGACTGAATTTGACCTGTTTTGACCGTGGTCTTGTTAGGTATAAACGATGGCAGGCTTTGAAAACTCACAATGTTTTTAGGCAATGCGCATTGAGATTACATTATTTGTCAAGGATCACACACTTTGGTTAAGCAACGTGCTACAATATCGTTGTTTTATGGCCGGTCAGTTGGTGACTGCTGTGATACATCACACGTCCCCCAACTAACTGTATTTAAGCAGCACAGAAAAGGGAAGAAAATGACCATCTGGAAGAATAACATATGCCCAGGTACTTTTGTCACCATAGCGAAAATCAAAAGCTGGCACCCATGAATATACACACAGTAAATGATCATATATCTGAAAGTGAAATATACAAATGTAGTTTAATTAACCTTCCTCTTAGAAGATAGTGTGCAAGACGAAATAGCATTGGACTTTAAAAAAAGTAATGAACACCAAAAAAATAACTTGAGATGGGACATTTTCCAATATATATGCTGGCAAAGTATAAAAGGTGCTCGCTCACCTTTTAAACCCAGCAATTTGTAGTGAAATATTTGCTGGAAAACAAAATCCCAATACGAAACAAGTGCTTGTGGGTAAGCATCTCCACTGTGTGAGAAACCTGAGGGTATTCTCCCAAGTAGACCTCGAGAATCCCTTATTCAGCTGGCCAGGGAAGAGCTGACACTCTCAGATCCCAACCCTGGGCGCAGATGAGCGATGGAGCCTCAACTGGGCAGGGGAACCCAGGGTTATACTCAGGGAAATACCCCAGGTGGGTGACACGCAGTATTATACTGTGGAAAAAGGAGAGGACGACAAGGTCTCTGAGGCTTTTGCAGGCTGTATCACATCAAGCTCCCTTCCACCCAAAGAATCCCCCTTATCCAACGACCCCTCCATATCTGACAAATCGCCTAGGAACCAAAACCCTGCTGAACTTGAAAACCACATCTCCCAGAAACCCTGTTTTCCTGTTACCTACCCGAATATTCTCAGTCATTCCTCTCTACGCCCCTCTGAATATTACTTCCAGAACTCCCAGTATGCCTGGACAGAACACTACCATTACCACAATCCCCCCTATTAATTTCACAAACCCTACACGGTTTCTGAGCTGGCCAACCATGCCGTTCCTTATAACACCTTTTCCCCCATCCTACCCTGTGGGATACTTAGATACTCTAACTCCCTTGCTTTCCTACACAAACACTTTCTTACACCATGACAGGTAACAGACAAATAACAGGGCCATTTACCTGACATGTCCCAATACAAGGGTCAGGCAGAGTCAGGCAATTGACAGTAACCACGCACACCTGATGGCCCTTTATCTTCCCCACAGGGATAAAAGGTGGAGCACAAAAGCACACATTGAGCAAGGCCAAACGCATGAGAAAATAGTTACATCAGACGGGCAGTTCAAACGGAGGAAAGAGGCGGCGAGTCCTAGAGGAACGACAGAGGGGAAACTGCCTTTGCCCTTTTCAACTCAGACCCGTGAAGCCTCCGAAAGGGAAATCATAAGACTGGGAAGTCCAGCTGGCGTGTGGTATGACAGGTGTCTCCCACGCTGATAGCCAACGCAGGAGGAATTGCTTGCCACCGTGGTGCCGTTCTTGACTCGCAATACAAGGAAACTTGACAGTTCAGCACAGCCGGTGAGTTGAAGGTAGATAGTAAAACCAAACTGTACTGGGCCCAAAGTTGCAGTCGGCGACCTTGTTGAACAAAGACCATGTGTAAGAAAACTTTAAAAAAAAAATACAGTAAAAGGTTCAGAGCAGAGTGGTCAGGTGTCACAAGGTGCTCATTCGTAGCAGTCTAACTGAAACCTTTTTTGTGTTGTGTTTTTGATATGTTTCTACAAACGCCAAGAGGCCTTAAGAAAGGCCAGAGAGAAGTGCCAAAGTGGTCCTACGAGAGTCGAGCAAAACCACTCGTACACTCAAAATTCTTTGACATATTGGAGAAAGGTGATTGCATTGTGAGACTGGGACAAATGTGAACCCAACTGAGGGATGCCTAGGAATTAGGGTGAACAGTATCACCCCTGAGAACTTTGTAAGGATAGAACCAACAAGGAATTGATTCTCTAGAATGGTTTCTTCTCAATCATAGGGACACTACAATCCATAAGACTTTTGCTATTGAACTTATTACCATCATTCTTTTTAACAACTATTTTCGATACAACGGCAAATATTTCTTACAAACTGCAGGAACATCAATGGGCTCACTGGTGGCCCCATCGTATGCGAACATATTTATGTTCCACTTTGAGGAAACACACGTACTTAACAAAGACCCCTGGAATACAAAAATTGTCTTTTGGAAGAGATTCATTGACGATATCTTCGGGATATGGAATGGCAATATTGAAGAACTACATCAATTTTTTGACTATCTTAACAACTGTAATGAAAGAATTACTTTCACCTTGGAAATAGGGCAACCTGACATACACTTCCTGGATGTTAATATTAAAAAAACTGGATTGAATCTAAATACTACAATCTATAGGAAACCTACAGACTGCAATAGCGCATTGCACTTTGGAAGCTTTCATCCTTCTCATCTCAAAGAAAACCTCCCCTTTAGCCAGATGCTAAAACTCAAAAGGATAACATCTGACGTCACACGACTACAAAGTGAATATGACGAAATGAAGAAAAGATTTAAAATAAGAGGTTTTCCGGATACAATCCTGGATAAAGCAGTTGCTCGAACAGAATCATTCTCTAGAGCTCAACTACTTGAAGTAAAACCAAAAAAACACAACCAGACTCATCCACACTATGAAGTTTTCAAGTCAGAGTTATCAGATCAAAAAGATCATCACAAAAAATTGGGATCTCATAAAATCAGACTCCAATTTAAACAGACTTTTTCCGGAGCCCCCAATGCTGGCATACAAAAGAGGGAGGAATTTCAAAGACAGCCTCATCAGAGCAGAAAGGAAGAAAACCTCGAGTCAAACTACACTTACAAAACAAAAACCGGGAACTTATCCATCCTTACAATGCCAACATTGTTCCAATATCATCAAGGGAGATCACGTCCGCCATCCCAGTAATGGCAAAAAAATCCTTCTTCTCGATTTTGCTACATGTGATAGTAAAAACATCATATATGCCCTCAGATGCCCGTGCGGGAAATATTATGTTGGCAAATCGATTAGAAAGGCTAAAGAACGCTGGACAGAGCACAAGTCCAATATCAGAACCAAAAATGAAAAATCTCCAGTCTTTAGACATTTAAAAAAAATGGTCACAACATCACCCAACTACGATGGGTTATTTTGGAAACTGTTCATTCATTACCAAGGGGTGGGGACTTTGCTAAGAAACTATCCCAGAGGGAATTATGTTGGATACATAAATTAGACGCCGTCCAACCACATAGTCTCAATGAAGATTTTTACTTAGGATCCTTCCTCTGAACAAGGTCGATAATGATGCTGCAAAGATTGTTGACAATTGATTTATTTTGTGAAATGTCTAGTACTGTATCAGATTGTGCACTCCAGTTTTAGGAGACAGGAACCATCTTAGTTGTACACCATATATACCACAGCACCTTACTATTTATCCTGACAACGACAGTCTTTCTGACACTTCACTGCTCTTTAAGTCTTAGAAATACCCTTACTGATATGGACTAAGCAGTGAAAGGTATCCCAGATCGCATGCTATTGCTTCCATTATAAGATTCTTTCGATTTTTTACATACACTCTCAACACGCGATTTGACCTGCAGACAGGATCAGATAATTCGGTTGTATATTTCGCACATTACTCTTTCTTCCTTCCATTACAATAGTAATAAGAACTGTGTTCACAACGTAATCACGTCACATAGCCAACAAACGCCACTTGTTTACCTTTGTGACGTCAGACACGTTCTCGACATGATGACATCACGCGCATGACATATATTTATGCCGCCATGTTCTGTTGCTTTGGACAAGGCAAGAACTGGATAGCTCGTGAAGCCTCCTATTGTAAGTACTTTTTTTGGCTCGTTCTGCACCATTTCTTGACATACTTCAAGCCCGGGCCCTTATTTTTCTTTACTTTTACCCCGTTTTGTTGTCCGTAGGAACACAGACCTCTTGACCGTGAGACTTGTTCTCAGCTTACCCGCTTCAGCTACACTTATTTGGTGTCTCTGCTACGTCTGGAATTAGCTACACCCTATACTGGAGTAAGTGCTTGAACTTCTCTTTCATTTATGTAGTCAGAACACTTAGTCCAAAGCATAGACATATTCTTGAGGCTAATCTCTAGCATATCTCACCATTTACAGAATTAACATATGTTTTCTCTATTTTTGACATGGTAATTATCTTTTTCCAAAACTTCCTTATTGTGTTCTCAATCATGAATTATATTCAGAAATTATAATTGAGGATGGGCAACATTGTAAACATTTCTGGTTCCTTTAAATTGTCACATTATGAGAAATCTAATCAAGTGTTGACATATGATGATTGAACTTGATTTCTGTACAAGAACAATGTTTAGATGATTTACACTATGATTACTTTGGATATTATACACTTATTGATTCGTATTTTTGTTGAATATTTGTAGATAAATGGAAATTGACTGAACTCACAGCCCCTGATGAAGAGAATGAATCTCGAAACGTGTTGGGCATATACATTTGGAATAAATCAGAGTCAAAAAGAAAAGAAAAAAGACTTTGTGAATTGACTACTTTTGGTCTTATTGGTATAAACAGATCCACAGAGAAAACAGTAACTTGAATTGAAATACTTTTTTCTACTATTCGAAAATTACTGGGCTACTCTGGCCATAGATAGTGTGCAGGGGACGGGAGTTCCGTAACAAGGGTTCTGAAGCCTGACTGGGGCCGTAAAGGAAATCCTAATTAGGGGCTGAGATCTTACCTTAGGAAAAGTGAAGAACCTAAGGGCTCTAAAGAAACTGGCTTATGAACTGTGGCAAGTGTGAACGCGACGGAAGGATGCCAAGAGAAAACTAGGGGAGGGGAACCCTGCTTTCTAATGAGATGAGCAAATCATGAACTCCATTAGAAAATCAAGAATTGGGATAGTAAGGCTATGTGAACCCGACAGAAGAGATGCCAAGGGGAAAGCTAACAAGAATACATTTCCCAGTGTGAGAACACACCTGTGAACATTGTTTTGACAAGAAATGAACCCAGCTGAGGGATGTACACAATGAAGAATTGTTTAAAAAGACATTGAGACTTTTGGATGATACAATTTTTAGTGAAAGGCCGTAGTGATCCCGACGAGGGAAGCTAACATTGCAAGAAGGATCAGAGGCCGGCTGAGGGGGATCCAAGGGGCAAAGAGCAATCACCCGACGTGTAAGATTTTAAAAGGAACTTTTGTTTGTTTATTGTTTTTGGTTCAGTCGGCCTTCTAAGGCAAGAGACTTTGCAGGAAAGAGACTTGGCCCCAGAAGGTCCTAGCATTGTTGAAAGGAACTGTAACCTTGTGCTGGCGAGGCCCAGGAGTGTGCTGTGCTCAGAGGTCCTGCCTTTTCCCGTGCTAAAAAACGTGGGGAAGGGAGACCCAGCCCTACCATCCTGACTTATCATTTGGCGAACATTTCTTTCTTTTCTTGTGAATATTATCCCACACTACTTTGTAAATTATTTGTAAGGATTGGCAATAGTTTTTTTTTTATTATAGCCCCTTTTTATTTGACAATAAGCCACTAGGACTGCCTTATTATTATCTGACGTTTGTAGATTGCTGCCATCTTACATTTATGTTTAAAATAGGTGTTTTTATCACCCATTATACAGTTTAGTAAACACCCTTGAACTGCGATCACTTGTGTCTGTCTTTACTGTTGCCAGCATGAGTTCCTTATAATTGGGAACATGACACCCTGAGTAAAATCCTGCTAGCCAAACACTTGAGCAAGCTTGCCAATCGCCATAAAACCAAGGGGTTGCACACTCGCCCTCTGAAAGAAAGTTATGTGGTCTCAGGCGGATAGCTCAGTGGCAACGTGCTCGCCTTGGAAGCAAGACGAAACAGAGCAACACTGGTTCGATCCCGGGTATGCGTTTAGAAACTTCTTGGTATTAAGCACGTTATAAATAACCCATCATATCACCCACGTGTCCTTTACTTGTGCCCTAAAAAGCAACCACACTTAATAACTACTGCAACCTCTCTTGCCACATCCTGGGCAAATAATCATGACTTACTTGCCGTCTCATCATTTCCCCTCCTGACCCCCATTTCTGGCTTTCATCAATACTCTGCTTTATAAAGATAACTTGTAAAGTACACATACCATAGTGTCACTCAAATATATACATCCTCAGAGAGCTATGTTAGGCAAAAAGTGTACAACTGTGGCATTTATCCCCCCATCTTGACTAGGAGACTACAAATACCCGAATGCAATTCAGCAAAGGCAAATAAATGGTCTCTTAGTGAGCACTGGAAACATAGAATGTCTTTAAACCATATTGGGTCACATTATATATATTATAGGGTGGCAGTCGACGTCCTATAGTTAAGATGAGTCGGACTCCCACAGGAAACCCAAAACAATGAATTGCTAATAATGTTAGACTCGTGTGATGGATTTGGTGGAAATTATGAAGACAACTAGGTACGTACGGAACCCCCCCAACCCCGCCCCAAATCTCCTGATATTGTAACGATGTTAAAAAATAAAACAGTTATAAAAATGAGTTTCGGCCTAGTCCCCATTCATTTTCCCATAGACAAAAAAGGTCAGTTTTTGCCGGACCATACAGCCCAAACCGCTGGCTGGATTCGGACCATGTGCAAAACAACTTGGGCACAAAGTGTTGCCTTGGGGCCCTTTTGTGGTTTGGGGCTATTACATCCAGTAGTTTTTATAATATTTTATGGAAATGGGGGTGCCCACTTCTCCAGAATAGATAGCTATATGTTGGGTAAATGACCAAGAAACCAGGTGTTTTTTAAATGAAACAGCCGCCATCTTTCTTTTTTTCCTCGATGCAAGAGATAGCTGTGACTATAACCTCAGTTAGCCGAAAACGAAAAAGCATGAAAATGGCATTTGGCGGTAAACAAAACAAGGATATGCCTTTAGGGTAGAGGCGGGGGAGGGGAAATACAACACTATGGGAGGTTTGGGAATTGGAGAGGGGCTAGGGACCGAGTTTAAAACACAAAGCTTTTCTGTAACCTCAGCTATCGGACAGGATTGCCACGAGGGGGCGCACAGATGTGTTCCTTCTCCGTGTGAGCTCCGCTCCTCGGATCCAGAAAAGCGGTAAGAGCCCCTGCTGTTGGCCCCCCCCCCCGAGGTTGAAAAGTGTACTAGCTGAGGTCAGAAGAGACCCCCTACCACCTAGGAGAAAACTGGAGGAAAATCGGACAGTTTTCCCAGAGAAATCTGCTTCTTTTGAGCAGACGGACAGCAGCGCCACGGGAGCTTTAACCTCCGTGATCACGAAGACCACTGTTCCATCCTGCGGAGCGGTGAGACGTGCGGTTGACCTGGGGGCCCCTTCAACACAGCTTGCATTTACCGGAGCAGTTCCGAGGCAGCAGAGGATTGCGCTGGCCCCCTGCCAGGACAGGGTGAGTGATACGCACCCACAGAACAGGAGCGGAGAGGAGGCCTGAGCATGGCAGAGCCGTACAACGCACGCCCCCCCAGCCGCCGGTGCTGAAACCCTCCAGCGGCCCCCACACCAGCCTACCCAAGTGGCCCCCCCTTCAAAGTAATAATCACGCAACCCACAAGACCCCCAGGGCGGCAGAAGGCATTGGGAGCGGAGACTGGGCCCAGATGACAATAAGTCCCGAAAGCGCGCCTAGAGGGCCCGACACCGCGTGGGGAGGCCCACTTTAACACACGAAGGCACGAACAACAGCGATCAGTGTGGACTCACGGGTTCCTGCACAACACAACCTAGAAGCCCATTTGAACCTAAATGCTTATAAACGTTCATTCCATCTGATCACAGGGCGGACGCCCGGCATTGAGGCATCATAGGAGGGAGCCCGTGTTCACCACGGCCTCTCGAATAGGCCCCTTCACCGTACTTGACTACCACGGCGTTCGGCTCCCGACGTGCATGCAAGGGAGAACTCGAGCCTCAGTGACTGATCCCTCCCCCCCCTTGGACCGCACAAGAGACCTTTGCAGGGTTGTTTTAGGAGGCCTGTCGTGCACCCAACGTGCCCCAGCGGCCCCGGGACTTACGGCGCAGGGCATTTGGAATTGGCACAAGGGCCCCTATGACGGCGCATGCATGGAAAACAATGGAACCATCTGCAGACACCCAAGCACAACTATCTCGAGAGACACCACCAAAAACTATGATCCCCTATCGGCGGAGCACAACAGCCATCCACTAACACAAAGGCAATGCCCCTCTCCCCCTCCCCTTGGTCACAGCATGAGTGCATGCCTCCCACCCCCTCCCCTTGGTCGCCAGTGTGAATGTATGCCCCCCACCACCTCCTCTTGGTCACAGCGTGAATGAATGCCCCCCACCCCCTCCCCTTGGTCACAGCGTGAGTAAATGCCCTCCACCCCCCTCCATTTGGTCACAGCATGAGTAAATTCCCCCCATCCCCTCCCCCTGATCTCAGCACAAATAAATTACCCCACCCCCTCCCCTTGGTCGCCAGTGTGAGTGAATGCCCCCACCACCTCCCTCTGGTCACCAGTGTGAGTGAATGCCCCCGTACGTCTCAAACTCCCCCTGCTGGCCCTGTATATCTTACCCCCCCACCCCATGCCTCCTCTCCCTCCTTCATGTCCCACTCTCCACTCCCCCACCTGCTCATGTTGGTCCCCAATCCCTTCACCTACCCCCTAGTCTTTCCTTCCTCCCTTCTCCTCCCACCCCAGTAAATGTATGTAGCTGCCCGCCATTCCATGAGACCTGCTCCAGGCTAGTGCACATGGATTTAAACCTAGGTAATAGTATGCACTTGCCACCGTCCAATAAGGGACTGGCCCCATGCTATTCTATGTATGAAACTAACCACGCACCTATCTGTAGCTTCTCTCCTATGTATCTGTGCCGGTCACCATGCACTTGCCCTTTGAACATGACCACACATTCATGAGATGCTGCCGCCATTCAACCCTTAGGTAGCACTAACGTATGCAATATTACTCTTGACCCCGCAACTGTTTGTAGCTGCCGCCATGCAACATGTGCTGGCACCATGCTCTTGCCCACCAAAACTGACCTTGCAACTTTATGTAGCTGCCGACCCCGCAACTGTTTGTAGCTGCCGCCATGCAACATGTGGCTGGCACCATACTCTTGCCCCCCGAAACTGACCTTGCAACTTTATGTAGCTGCCACCGTGTAAGATGTGGCTGGCACCATATACTTGCCCACCAATCTATGTAATCATTGTTATGCTCTTACTGCAATTGTCTAAGCTATCATCTATGTATGTATGCCTTCTAACTGCACTTATGTAACTAAGCAAGCATTCCTAACAGCGCCGCTATGCTCAAGGGCAGTGGGCGCTTTACATGCTTAACCCCCACCCACCCCTCCTCTCCCTCCTTCATGTCCCCATTCTCCACCCCCCCGCCTGCCCATGTTGTCCCCACCGCCTTCACCTACTCCCTAGTCTTTCCTTCCTCCCATCTTCCTCCCATCTCCTCCTACCCCAGTAAGTGTATGTAGCTGCCCGCCATTCCATGAGATTTGCTCTAGGCTAGTGCCCGTTGATTTAAACTTATGTAATAGAATGCACTTGCCACCGTCCAATAAGGGACTGGCACCATGCTATTCTATGTATGAAACCAACCACGCACCTATCTGTAGCTTCTCTCCTATGTATCTGTGCCGGTCACCACGCACTTGCCCATTGAACATTACTACTCATTCATGAGATGCTGCCGCCATTCAACCCTTAGGTAGCACTAATGTATGCATACTATTCTCGACCACGCATCTGTTTGTAGCTGCCGCCATGCAACATGTGGTTGGCACCATGATCCTGCCCATTGATTTAAACTCATGTAATAGTATGCACTTGCCACCATCCAATAAGGGACTGGCCCCATGCTATTCTATGTATGAAACCAACCATGCACCTATCTGTAGCTTCTCTCCTATGAATCTGTGTCGGTCACCAAGCACTTGGCCCATTGAACATGACTACGCATTCATGAGTTGCTGCCGCCATTCAACCCTTAAGTAGCACTAATGTATGCATACTATTCTTGACCACGCACCTGTTTGTAGCTGCCGCCATGCAACATGTGGCTGGCACCATGCTCTTGCCCACTGAAGCTGACCTTGCAACTTTATGTAGCTGCCGCTGTGTAAGATGTGGCTGTCACCATATAACTGCCCACCAATTTATGTAATTACTGTTATGTTCTTACTGCAATCGTCTGAAGCTATCCTCTATGTATGCATGCCTTCTAACTGCACTTATGTAACTAAGCAAGCATTCTTAACAGCGCCATGATGCCCGAGGGCAGTGGGCACTTTACAAATTCAAATAAATAAATAAATAAATAAATAAGAATAGCCACGAATAGCCAACCTTTCAGAGCAAACTGCATTACAAAAACAGTAAATTCTGTTGGGAGAAATGGTGAGGGCAGGGAAGGTGAGGAGTCTATCATGGGCATGGGGGGAGCAGGCAAACATAGGGGGGCACATGATGAGCGCTGGGGAGGGCAGAAGAGCATTTTCTTCCTCATTTTGTCAGATAACCGCAGCTATATTGACTGAAAATAACTGAGGGTATCTGTAGTTCATTGAAATGGTACCCGGCTATAGAAAAAAAAGTTAGGAAATAAATATTGTTATAGCTACAGTGACAACGGGGGTGAAAAATCACTGCCATAGACCATGGCCAATGACAGAGAAGAGATTTAAAAAATACAGTGGACATAGCCAGAGGCCATGCCCACTGCCCATGCCCGAAGGCCATGGATTGTGGTCTGTTAGTTTTGAAAAATAAACAGTGGGCACGGCCGAAGCACATGGCTAGTGACCAGGTAGTCAGGTAGTGATTTGAAAAATACTGTTGGCACGACTGGACTGGCCATGGCCAAAGGCCATAGCTAGTGGTCTTGTAGTGTTTGTTTGAAAATGAACAGTGGGCATGGCTGAAGGCCATTGCTAGTGGCCAGATTGTGATTTAAAAAAATACTGTGGGCACGGCTGGAGGCGGTGCCCTCTGGCCAATGCAAAGGACATATATAAAAGGGGGGATGTCCCAACAGGCATAAGCCTCACAGCTCAATCCAAATTCATGTTAATTCTGGGTTGTCTCCACAATATGATGAACAGAAAAATGATGAACAAAAAATGAGGGCATCACCCAGAAGGTGTGTATGTATCACAACTAATGGGGTGTCCTAGCAGAAGCTCCCTATTGAATAAAGAGCTCATAAACATGTGTTTATCAATAACAAATCTCCCTATGTCCTCATCTAGATCCCTTGAAACCTAAGTGCCCAAACACACTCAACTAAATTGGGTGATATCAAAAAAATAGCTTGTTTTATTCTTAATAGACAAGGCTTATACAATTCAAATCACAATTTATAATACAAACACTGAGAAGCATGCAAAAACATAATGTATGCAGTCTTAAAAATGAATGAAGTAAAGAATCCTACAAACAGTTCACATACAAAAATCCTACAAACAGTTCACATGCAAAAAAATGAAGATGACCGTACATATAAGAAACTTTGTGTCCCAATAGTTTTGAACAATTCTTCAAGAAAAATAAATCAAGCTCATAACAGTTGGTATCCCAAAGTACAAGAAATCAAAGTCTACATACACTTAGGTGTGCATTATCCTAAGTGTTAACTGGGTAGTGCTCTAAATTGCATCTACGTTCCACTTTCAACTCAACTGAATCTTTCCAGAAAAAAAGGGTGGTTCAACAGTTATTTTCCCAATTAGTTCAAAAATTGAGTCCATGGACAGCTGAACTCAAGATCTCGGCTCAACTGAATCTTTTTTTAAATCTTTATCAGGTATTTTTCAATAAATTCGAAGATTCAGTCCATGGGCAACTAAACTAGGGGTCTACGTGTAGCACCGGAATGAATCCTAATCAGTGCTGCATTCGTACAGGACTAGATCGGGAGGTACGAGTGATCTATGTTTCGGCGGATTGGAATGTTTCCCACCTTCCTCAGGACTAGTAGTAGATGTGACCCCTGAGGTAAAAAGAGACAAACAAAAACTTGTGTAGTAAACAAAAAGGCTTATGCAGCACATTATCTTAAAAATGCTGTTTAGTGACTAGTGGAACATGCATAGCTACACTAGGTGAGACTACCCGTCCTGTATGTAATGGCATTTAATCACTATAGCCAATAATGGACATCTTGGGTCAAAGTCTCTTTCAGCGAAGAGAAGCGAAGAACTCTTTCATAGTCGGCAGGAGTACTCAAAATGTGGTAGCCTACCGTATGAATCCATAGGGCTGGTGACGGGCAGTGTTACCAGCACACAGTGGATGTACTATGTATGGGTATAGCTATGCAACAGATACACGTGCGCTCCCACAACTATTTAAAAGTGCATTTGAAGATGCAAACATGCGGCCACTAATGGAGTCCTGCGGATACTTGCAATGTGATTGCACATACGCCGGCCAGGTGCAGTCTCCCGAGGAAACATCCATATTGCTCATCAGCAGTCATCTCGGCCAGTACTGTGCGGCACAGATTCACCATGCAATGTTAACACAAAAAGAGAAACTACTCAAACACTCACCAACACTTACCATGTACATCTGTAATTGCTAGGATACACCAACAATATTCAAAAAAGGAAGGGGTAGAGCAAATGGATACATTCACCAGACAATTTGGACTTTCCACACGTTCATCATGAGGGCAGCCAAGGAATCAGTGACAACCCGTTGTCAACGAACGTTATGGTTCTGTTGCAGTACCAAAAGGCTATCATCTTTACACAAAACACTATGTTGAAGGAACGTTCTGGTTACAGTGCCCTACTAAAAAGCTATGACATTCACTGACAAAAAACATTGTTAAAGTGATGATATGGTTAAATTGCTCTAGTAAAAACCTATGCAATTCAATTGACAAATGTTGTTACAGGGACGTTATGGTTACAGTTAAAACTGAAAACCCCCAGAAATTTGCCAGTTATGGTAAGCTAAACAACCATAACTCGTGCTACCGCTGTGCAATGCAAGGACTAACACCCATGACATCAAAAATGACATCACAAATGTCATGCTATGGTTAGGCCCTTATAAGACCCTAGTTTTAGGAAGTGCTTTAAGATATTGCAGCATGAAAGGACGTGCTCAGCAGCACACATCTAAAATATGGCTAATGTACACATCCTCCTACATACCGTTTAGCGTACCCAACACAACGTTCTGCAGCCATGCATGCAAATATGCGGCCAAGGTGAAAGCTGGCAGGCTCAATTGCAGATGAGGAGTGCAGTGCACATGACATGAGCATTTAAACATAGCGTGTACTATGTTGTGTTCTCTGTGGTGAGGGCCTAGCACCTTGCATGCATGGCTGGAGTGGAAAGGGAAAAGGGACTGTCCCTGCTTTACTGGGGCGCGGCCTCACTGTAGCTGGGAACGCGCACGTGCCACATCCTGCCCTTTTAAGGATGTTGGGCATGGAAATGGAATTGTGGGAATTACCCAATCAGGTGTTGAGGGTGTGGTTGACAGGAAGGAGCAGTGATATTTTCTCCAAAACTCGAGGCAGTGAGGTTGGTAGAGATGGAGAGACGCCGAGTGCTGATTGTGGGCGATACCTTTAATGCAAGATATGCACAGGTATGCCATGGAAAGTGGAAGGAATGCCGCAAAAACTGTGGCAGAAGGTCTCTTTGTACAAAGAAGTGCAGAAGTCTATGGTAGAAGTGTGCAAGGTAAGGGGCAGGCATCCTGTTTGTATGCATGCACTGTATGTACTTGTTTAAAGTTGGTAACAAGCATTCAATGGTGCTTTTGTGCGATCGTTTTTGAAAGGTTTGTCGTAAGTGGGGTACTGCGAAAAATAAAAACCTATGAAGTGTACAAGGTAAGTGGCAGGCATCTGTTGTCATGAATATAATACATGTATGATATGATATGATGTGAAATTGTATGATATGGCATTTACAATGCACCTATACACTAGTTTTGCAAGGCGCAACGAGGCAAGGGAGTGGGAACAGAGGGGAGACAGAGACAACAAACCTACTAGGCCAGGTGGCACTCAGATCGCCCAAGTGCATGGGGAGGGTGAAGGGCAGGAGAAAGTGCAGTACATGGGAAGAAGAAACAATGACAAGAAGTAAAAATACAGCCCGATGGTGGCAAGTGCAAGGATAAGTGCAGATATCAGGAGGTAGTGGAACTGTTAGGGATACAGCAAACAGTCCCCAAGTGAGGGGTTTGCCAGAAAAGCAGTGCAGGGGTGTGACTGGTGGGGGAGGTGGCCTTGGGCTGAGATCAGAGGGTGGCCAGGTAACCAGTGCAGAATCATTTTCAGGGAGTATGTCAGCAGGGGAGAGGAGGAGCAAAAGCAGAGGCAGAGAGAAAGATTTTGAGGTGTCATCGGAACCCGTGATGGTTCTCCTCAAGTTTCAGGGGGGCTATTGCAGAGGAAGGCCCCAGCCAAAGAAAGAGGTCTATCACCAAGTGGTTACTTGCAGAAGCGAGTGACCCTGAGGGAGTTGGAGGTGGATGATGAAAGCTCAAGCACGGACATATTTAGGAAGTGACAGTTGCAGGTATTGAAGCCCCAGGGCCCAGAAGGCCTTGTGCATAATGAAGAGGGTTTTCACCTTATTCCTCGCAGGTACTGGGACCCAGTGCAGACATTTCAGTCCCGTAGAGATACCATCCCTGGGCTTGAGGTCAAGGACACAGGTGCACAGTCCTCTTCTGGATGAGTTGCAGAAGGCAGAGAGTAGAAGCAGGCAAATTTAGACCGAGGCTGTTGCAATAGTGCAGCCTAGAGAGAAACACAGCTGTGGACAAAGTGAGCTTTTCGGACCTTGCTTTACGTTGCTAATATATATTCAGTGCTGGTTTTGGACCCACATTTTTACGATTTCTGCAGGACATGGGTTAGTGGGTAAAAAAATGTGTACTATTGTTGGAAGGAAAGAAGAGAGTTCCTGTTTCAATATTACAATGGGTGATGTGGGTAAATGGAAATGTTGCAAGCATATACAATTGAAGTGTCACTTCATGGCAGTGGATGGGAGGAAAAAAACAGTAAAATTTTTAAGAACGTAACGGATGCTCAGTGGCACATACCGAGGACACAGGCACTTATAATGGAGTTGTACACAATCCGCAGAAATTATATTCAAACCTCCACTTGGTGATGGGTGCTCATGTGGATGAATGTTGATGCACAAATCTTGCATGTTTTTACTTAACTTTCTACTGGACGTGCTTTGCAATGACATGCTTGGAGGCTGAATGTTTAACGGTACTTATGAAGCGTTGTACAGAAGTGACAGTGTTAAATGCTAACATCTTGGACGCCATTGGTGGATGCGTGTGTGACTATTTAACAATACCCAATGAGGTAGTGATGGAAAAAAATTAGTGGAAAGGGAAGAATGATTGCTCCTGCTTTACTGGGGCGCGGCCCCCACAGTACTTGGGGAAGCACACGTGCCACATTCTGCGCTTCTCACCATGCTGGCCAATGGAAATGGGACTGTGGGGATTGTCCAATCAGGTGCTCGGGTGTGCGTCACAGGAAAGGGCAGCAATTGTTTTTTCATTACTTTGTTTAGTGTGGCTGTCAGACATGAAAAGACGCACAGTTTTCTTTGTGGGTGATGCCTTTGTGGAAGATTTGTTCCTGTATGCACTCCAAAAAGGCTTTTGTGGCAATTTTGATATGGAGGGAGTGGAGGCTTTGTGGTCCAGTGTCAATGCGTGTTGTTTCGCCAGTGTGCTTGCAGAATGTCGACGCTGTTGCCACTTCCGCAACTGTACATGTCGTGGTCGTGCACTATTGTGCCTTGTTTTTGGGTTCCATCCCTTGTTCATATGTGTACCGTCAACTGAAGAAGTTGATGAAAGCAGTGAGGTGCATTTTTCCCACTGCCAAGGTTCCTTTCTCATGTATACCACCAAGAATAGTATGGGACTATTCCAATGTATGTTGTTTCCAGCCAGAGGTCGGAAGGGGTCTTATCAACAGATGCATGTGTGACTTCATGAGTGCTGCTGGAATGTTCTCCTGTGAGAATGACAGCATTGGTTCTCCATATGTACACCTTTTCAAAGGAAATGGCATTGCTTTGTCGAGCAGTGGCAATGATATTTTGTTTTACAATCTACAGGCTGCACTGAAGACCATATTGTAAGAACGTGAGGCAAACTAAAAAACACAAAACCACTTATAAAAACCAGGAAAAAAGGTGTTTCTATGTAAGCACCTTAAAAAAAACAGCTCTTTTCAGAACCACCACTACAAACGAAATCCCCTACTCTGGTTGAAATGTATTCCCCCAGTCCCCTGCGCGCCCAGCACGAAAAGTCCATGGACATCGCTATAATTGCAGGGTTGCACTTGTCACATCGGCCCCTTTTGCATATGGCGGCCATACAAATGGGCCTGTGGAGGTTACGGGATTGCTGAATAAGATTTCTGGGTGTGGTTTGTACACACAGACTATGGTACACAGTGTATTTGTCGACAGAAATGCAGAAGGTGCGACTATGGCTATGTATTTCACAAGCCACAGCGTACAGATTTTGGGGGAGTTCTAAATACATTGATTGAAAGTTAATGAGAAACACTGTGCGGTGGCTGCACAATTTGTATTTCATTATGTGGATTTCTACTGGTATGCAGTACCTGCAATAAAATGACTGATTTTCGTTTGTCTTTGTGCGACTTTGGTGCCCACATTACTGTTCTTCATTGTGGATGGAAAAGTTCACAACATGTTACCGGAGTTTCAGTGCTGTTTGCGATGAAGGAGCCACTTGTCCAAGTCATGCCTCTGTTTCCAATATCATGCATACTTTTTTAAATCGCATTACGCAGACACAGAAGAGGCTGCGTTATTTTTCATTTGGTCTGGAAATGCAGAAAGTGCGGTACATTGTGAAGAAGTCTATTTGTGCCTTTTTACGACATGTCACAATGTTGTGCTTCCAAAATGGGTATATGACGTTTCACAGAACCAAGAGTTTTTCCCACAAAAGGCCTTCATCTTACTATTCCTGCAATTCCTATCTATCCAAAAAGTCTTGCTGCCCTTCTTAGAAGTACATGAAGAATTTCTGTAGTAGGTGTTGCGCACTTACACACTTCAAAATGCACTGGAACACAGAAAAAAACTAGCCAGCCCTTTCTACCTGATTCACCAACAGCGTTTTCCACAGAGCCAAGCCTCCCTTTATTTAGCGCACATTCTGTGGAGCGTATACGGTGCTCAGCGCCCTGCATCCGTTCATTGCCAATTCCATTGTTCAACTCTGAAAGGAGCTTTCTTTTTTTACCTTTTTTCCTTTTCCAGTTCATTTCTATTTATTTTGATCTTGTAACACACGACACAGAAGGAATGGAAGACAAGGTACGGTACAGAAGGGGCACCACCTACAGGGACAACATAGGGGACGTGCAGATAGAGGTGGCCCTCTCTTAAATAGGTGGCAGTCATTGTCATGCTCCCGGCCCCACTCCTCCCAAGCACGTCCAAGTAGCTTCCCTCTGTAGAGTAGCACGTTGTAGTACATGCACAATAGAATGCCCTTTGCCAGGCAAGGGTCTGTAGCGCAGCATATGGTCTGCAATGATGTCTTAAAGATTCTCTGCCCTACAGGAGTGTCACTGTTGTTGGCTGCAGCAGATGTTGAAATTGCTGTACATGAAATTATAATACTACATTGTTGTAAGGGCACTACTGTGCCCCCTGGTCCCTTGTGCTTCAATTTCCTTTCTCGTCACATGCAGTACGGACACTTCATGGTACGGCATTAGCCATAGGATCAGCAATCACGCAGATGAATAAAATCTGAAATACGAGAATGCTTCCAACAACGAGAAACGCAGCTTCATTACGTGGAGCAGGAAGATAATTATTCAGCGACACCCATGCAACTACAGTACTTTTCTAACCACCATTGATATTCTTTGTGCTCCAAAGATTCTGCTATTCCATTACTTCTCTTTACATGCACTAGTATGTGAGTAACCAAGCCACACCAGCTTTGCCATTTTACAGACTCACTACAAACGGTCACGTCTGCAGTTAAATATTTTCTCCAACTCTACGACCCACAAGCGAACCTTTGCCACTGTCCGTCACAGTACTCAGTGCAGAGACGGTGTGTCTGTTTCACGGGTCATGGAAAGGCTAGCAGAAATCCATCAAATGAATGTGTCACTTAACACTCCCACCGTACACTGGAGGTTGCTGTTCTTTGTTTTCCAGTGGGCCACATACAGCCTTGCGTGCTGCAGCCATATATTGGTAGCTTTGTACAACAACGCACAAAGTCACCAGGACTACTTCAAATGTGGTAGCCTAACATATGAATCCATAGGGCTGGTGACAGCGGCGCTGTTACCAGTACACAGGATTCCCTACGCATGCGCATAGCTATGCAACGGACAGACGTGCGCTCCCACAACTAATTAAAAGAGAAATAGAAGATGCGGCCATGCAGCCAGTACTGGAGTCCTACGGATGCCTGCATTGTGATTGCACATACGCCGGCCAGGTGCAATCTCCCTAGGAAACCTCCATATTGCTTACCTGCAGGCATCTCCGACAGTAATGTGCACCACAGACTCACAATGCAATGTTAGCACAAAAAGAAAAAACACTCACACACTCACCAACACTTAACAATGTACACCTTTAATTTATAAGATATACAGAAACTATTAGGAAAGGGAAGGGGTAGCACAAATGGATACATACACAGGGGAATTTGGGCTTTCAACAAGTTCATCATGCGGGCAGCCAAGGATTCCGTGAAAAAACATTAACGGGACGTTATGGTTCAGTTGCGCTACCAAAAACCTATCACCTTTACAGAAAACACTATGCTAAAGCAATGTTCTGGTTACAATGCCCTACTAAAAACCTATGTAATTCAGTAACAAAATACTTTGTTAAAGGGACGTTATGGTTAAGTTGCGCTACTAAAAACCCATCACCTTTACTGAAAACAGTATGCTAGAGCAACATTCTGGTTACATTGCCCTACTAAAAACCTATGAAATTCACTAACAAAAAAGAGTGTTAAAGGGACGTTATGGTTAAGTTGTGCTACTAAAAACCTATCACCTTTACTGAAAAATCTATGCTAAAGGAAGGTTCTGGTTACAGTGCCCTACTAAAAACCTACCAAATTCACTGACAAAAAAACGTTGTTACAGGGACGTTATGGTTCAGTTGCCCTAAGAAAAATCTATCAAATTCAGTGCAACAAGTACATGAAAGGAACATTATACTTACTTTGCACTAATAACAATCTATCCATATAATGGTAACAAATAAAACTGAAAAACACCAAAAAATCGCCAGTTATGTTAAGCTAAGCAACCATAACTCGCGCCACCACTGTTAACTGCTAAGACTAACGCTCATGACATGAAAGATGACATCAGTGATACCTTTCTTTCCCACTCACTGGACATGGCCTTCGCCCATGACCATTGTCTCTGGCCTTTGGTCTTGGCCCCTTTACATGGTGTCCCAGTAGCTTTCTTTGGGTTCCACTAGTCATTGCCTTCGACCAAGGGCCACTCTACATATTGCTCCAATAGGTTTCCTGAACAGGCCCACTTGCCATGCACTGCGGCCATGGCCACACCTTTAGGTTTCTGTTGGGAACACTAGCTGTGGCCTTTGGCCATGGTCAGTGGCAACAGGCTTTTGTTGTGGCCTTTTGACATGTTGCTCACTAGGTGCTGTGTCCACTGTACATGTAACCCCAATATCTTTCTTTCAGACCCACTAGGTGGACACAGCCAACTACACATGTCTTTCAGCGCCCACTAGCAAGGGCCTATCTTTTAAAACACTACATTTGTTTCCTGCTCACAAGTCATGGCCTTCATCCATGACCATTGGCTCCAGCCCCTTTACATGGTGCCCCAATAGCTTTCTTCTGTTCCCACTAGTCATGTCCTTCGGCCATGCCCAGGGCCCATGGCCTTTGTCTGTGGCTACTCTACATATTGCAACAATACTTTTCCTAAACAGACCCACTAGCCATGGCCTTCGGCCATTACAAGTGGTCCTGACCTTTGGCCGTGGCCACACTACTAGGTGTTTTATTTTGGGCACACTTACCATGGCCTTTCACCATGGCCCCTTGAAATGTTGCTAATTAGGTTTTGTTGGAGCCCACTAGCCATGGCCATCAGCCTTTGCCACATTCCATAAGCACCATGAGGTTCCTTAAAGTAACCCAGTCGCCATAGCCTTTGGCCACACCCATTAGCACCCACCTCACTGTAGCTTAACTCTCGCTTTAACAAAAAAATCAGTTTCCCCATAACCACAGTTATCAATGTACTAGAGATAACTGCAGTCATCCATAAATGCACACAAATAACCACGGTTATCTGTCAAAAGTGTGCAAAATCCAAAACACTGCCCTGCCCTCCCAGGCACTCACCAAGAGCCCCCATCCTCGTTCTATACTCCCACTATTCCCCTTAAATTCCTTTTCCCTCCATAGCCCACTCCCATTCCACCCAACACTCATCCTTTCGTCTGAAGCACTTCCATTCCCAATTTAGCTTTCTATCATAAGTGCGATTGTCCCACCGGATAATACCAGTAATGTGAAAATGTTCAAGCTCTGAACTAGGTCACCCACCCCCCCCTTATCCCCAATTTCACATGGTGACTGCGTTCCCCCTCCACACTTCCAGTCTGATGCCATTTCATCCTTTTACTTCCTCCAAATGGCATTTTCTGCCCTTTTTGTTTTCGGCTAACCTCAGTTGTACCTGAGCAAAAAATAAAATGGCGGCTTTTTCATTTCTGAAAAGCCTCGCTGATGCATTGTGGGACACATGTATTGCTATTATTTTGAGTATAACGCCAGACCCCACCCTGGAAATTGTATTAGCCTCTCTGCTACAAAGCACCAAGACTGATATAAAGGTTTTAACGAGCATGGAGAACCCCGTTCTCGGTCAAATATTTAAAAAACGACTAGATGGATTTACCCCCAGACTAGTCAAGGAAATTAAGTCAATGCTTTGTGCCCAAATTGTTTCTTATGTGGTCCAAATCTGCCAAGGGGTTTTGAGGCTACGGCTGGTCAAACACTGCACTTTTTTTCTCTATGGGAAAATAAATGCGAGCAGGTTGAAAACAGCGTTTTTATGTTTTCTTAATAACTTTTTCATTTTATGACAAATTGTTCCCGAATTTCCAGTTTAGTGGGGCTCTTGACAAACTGTTTGGAAAATGTAAACCAAATCCATCCAGCAAGGCAAAAGTGATTAGCCTCGCTCAGCGTCTCTGCTGTAAAAAGCACCAAGGTCACTATAAAGGTTTTAAGGAGCAGTGGGCACCCCCTGCTCTCTCAAATATTAAAAAAATTATTAGATGGATTTAACCCAACCCAGTTAGAGAGTTTAAGACAATGCTTTGTGCCCAAGTTGTTTCTTATTTGGTCCAAATCTGTCCAGCGGTTTTCACGCTACAGTTGTTCATAAACTGTACTTTTTCTCTATGTCAAATGAATGAGCTGAAAACTGTGAAACTGTGGTGTTTAGTTTTCTTAATAACCTTTTCATTTCACAATGTTTTGGTCCCAACATTTGCAGTTTGCGGGTGGGGGGGGCCTTGACAAACTGTTTAGAAAATTTCATCCGAATCTATCCAGCAAGTCAAAGGTTAATGGCAATAGAATTTTGTGAAAAAAGGGCAGATTTTTCATTTCTGAAAAGCCCGTCAGCCTCTCTGCTTCAAAGCACTACGGGATACATAGCTATCATTTTGGGAGGAGGGGGCACCCACTTCCCATCAAATATTTTTTAAATGACTGGACGGAATAACCCTTGATACCCCCACCTGGAAATCGAGTCAAGTTTTTTCGTACCTGGTCCAAATGCGTCCAGGGGTTTTGGCTGTGTGCTGGAGAAATATTTGGACTTTTTCTCTATGGGATTATGAATGGGGACTAGACCAAAACATTCTGGGAGGGCTCACGACAAATTGTATGCAGAATTTCAGCCAAATCCTTCATGCGAGTCAAAAGGTATTAGCAATTCATTTTTCAAGTTTCCTATGTATCTCGATACTCAACGAACTATAGTGTGGGGACTATACATGTATATTTAATATTCATGAAAAAACTTGGTTAAAGGAAGGTTATGGTTAAGTTGCTCTAATATAAACCAATTTAGGTGACAAAACCTTCTTAAAGGGACGTTATGGTGGCAGCGTAAAATCGAAAAACCAAAGAAATTTGCCAGTTGTGGTAAGCTATGAGCCCCGTCCATGTATAACTCATCCTGACATACATGACGTTACAGCTGGCATCATCAATGGCATCACATATGTGGGGAAGTTCTTTCTGTTTAGTGACAGTATAATTTTATGACTAACTCTAATCTTTTCATGCCCTGGTCATAGTATTTGTTTATGTATTTAATTTTATTTAATTGGCTTTTTATAACGCGCTTAATACCGTACCTGAGCTCAGATTCTAAGCATTGATCTGGGATTCAAACCTCTTTTGCTCTACATGGTCTTGCTTCCAAGACTAGCGCGTTGTTCCTGTGCTATCCTCAGTTCCCCCTTACTATATGTTACCTGTTTCTCCATCAGAGTAGTATGCATTTGTGCTCAGGGAATTCTGTCTATATCCACATATGTGTCTATATTTAACTCTTACCTCCAAATTTAATTTAATCCAGATTCTGATGGGCATGTACTTATAACTCACTCATTAATCTAAAATATTAAGAATACTCTGTTCCTACGGCCAAACTGCAGCCTTTGCCTACGTCAATGTATTTTAAGGTTGCTATAATCTCAACAGAACATCACTAGATGTGGATACATTACTAATAATCTTTGCAATTTGCCATGAAAGATGTGTGCAGCTCTGATGCCTCTTTTTTTTTTTTTTTACAAACCGTATCTTTCTTTTCCAGAACTTCTCAAAGACAAATGTGGAGAAATGTAAATAATTGTATTCATAAACTGAAAATCCCAGGCATATTGTAAATAAAGCTGGCTCTGCATTTCTTTCTGAATATAGTATAATATTTTTGAAAACACAGTAAGTCCTACACCTAAAACCTTCATGCATGTGTGCTTAATCAGTGCTAGGTAACATCAAGCATAGCCTTCAAAGTGAACAAAATACCAATCAGTGCATGATCATTCCCAAATAATAGTGGACATCTTCCTAACCTCTACCAAGCCCAAAATCTACTTTTCAAATGTTCATACACAACAAACACTACTACACCTATAAATTCAAAATGTACAAAGAAACCAAACAATGCATCAGTGTTCTCAAAGAATAGTAGAAACTCATGCCTGGTCTCTGCCTGGCCCCAGTTCAACTTTTCAAATGGTCATTCATAGCACACATTGCATCCACACGGAAAGGGAAAAGAGGCCCAAAGTCCCATGCAAAAACAATAGCTCGGGTACACCCATCTTGTACTAATCTTATCCATGGATCCATCACCCTAAGTTCAAGTGCCCGCGCAGCATAATTCAGATCACCCACCCACAACGGTGAAATCATCAGACGCTCACGATGTGCTCCACCTATTTTAATGACATTAGTGGGCAGCATAGCCAAACTTACCCTGTCATCATCAATGTCATAACGTTTTCTGACGCAGAACCAGGAACAAAAACACACATATCCACAATAAACGCAAAACATGTGTTTCTTTTCACAAAAATTATAAAAACAGCTTCTTTTGAAGAAAACGGTAATAGTCTGGAGCGTAACAAGCACTTTTCATTGTTACATAACACTGAAAAGAGGTAATTAAGTCCATGAAAACATGGGTAACTTTTTCCATTGGAGTTTATAGCTAGCAAATATCGCATGGTTCTCATTTTTTGTTTAACTGTGAACAGTGATCTTAGAATGCTGATTCCGTTCATCGATTTATTAATCCCAGGCTTTGCATTCTTCCCAGAAACGTATTAACTTCCATGACCGTTTTTTGATCGCAGCACATGGCGTTCCATTACAGAGAAAAAATTAGTGGTTTAAATTTCAAATGCAACACTTTCACATCCGTTTTCAGAACCTACAGGCTGCCATGTTGCTCCTTATTAATGCAACCACAAAAGGACAGATTGGTGTATGACGATTGTCCCAGATAATGGTTATCACAGATGCTCCGTTAATGATTATTGTCCAATTATGGTTGAAGAAGCCGTCAACCGGTAAACTGTACCCATGACAGACGCACATCGGTATAATATAACTATGTAAAATCGAGAATGCAAAAATATATTTCAGTACCCACTTTATAATTGAATATACACAGTACATATTTATGTTAACTACCAATTTAAGTTACAATTAACACGTACAATGTCTACTCTTTGCAAAAAATTGAACATTCATCTGTCAAAACGTTAATCAAGTAGCATACAGCACACTTTCCATGCTCACTTGCATAAATATTATTTAAAACTTAGCTCACATTGTGTCTTGAGTTTCCATTCTCCCTATGTGACGGATGACCAAGCACTTCGAAATACAGATTTCAGTAATAGAAATGTAACTTTCCAATGTAAGCTTTCAATATAGTGGGTCTCATGAGTTGGGCGATATCCCGGCGGTATTACTGCTGGGATACCCCCAAGCCAAATAGTGCTACCACCAACCAGTCCGGCAGTATTACCACCAGGTCATAGGTTCAGCGGTAGCGGTAACTCCCTCATTCCCGATTGGTTCCATTGGATCCAATGGGGCCTTTTCCACGCAATTACCGCAAGCTAAAACCAGCAACGGTAATTGCACTGAAAATGGGATTTTGAGGGCTACTTCCCAACTCATGATGAGGCCTAGTGAATCGTATCAATACTTTGTGGATATTCAGCACATATTGTCCTTCAAATTGTTAGTGCAGTGGATTTAGGACAAATAACAATAGGACCCTTCATCCAGTGTTCAAAGCGGCCTACGGTGAGTTTTGTTTTGGGGAAGACATACCACAAAAAATGTACAATATTAATGGCAAGCTGTGCAGTGAAAAACAATTAAATATTTCAAGTATCCCACATAAGAAAATATTTACTTCAATTTTGACGGTATCAACTCACCTGGGCACACAACATTTACATATTCTTTGAATGATGACCCTAGGTGAGGTGCAGGCAGGCTCGGATTTCCCTATACGTCAATAGTCAAATTAATAGTGTGTGGCAGTTTTTTGCGCCAAAGTGGGCCACTTCTTTCTGATATAAACAGAATTCAAATACACATCAGGAAAACAGACTTTTTGCATCTTGAGCTCAATACAACAACTTGGGCGATTCTGTCAATTGGTTCAATCATTTCACTGTTGGGACTATACAACCTATTTGAGCAGTGCTCTATGCACCTAGTACCCAACAGCTGATAAGAATGTATTGTTGTTAGCTAAGTAGCTATTTGCTACCCACCATCAGTGTGGATTAAAAATGCACAAACTCATTTCATTAATCATACTTCCCATATAGAGATGGTTACAGCATGAAATGCAGATTCATTGATATAGATGAATGAAAAGTGGTGGGTTAATATATAGAGATGGCACGGCTAGGAAGGGAGGTGGGGAGGGGTGATTTCGCACCAGGCTGGGTGAACTGTTGCACCCAGGGCAACATGTGCAATGAGTAACTAAGAAAATTACATCACTAAAATTACAGCATGCCTAGAATGGGTGCAGTTTTGAAAGCCTTACTAGCTTCTGTGTAGATCTTTTCCAGCAATAATATTGATTTCTGCATTGATGCAGGCGCGCCTGGTTGTCCTCCACACGTGGGCCTCCACAGTAAAATGTAAATGTGCAAAGGCCACAGGTTCATAGTGCACATTGGCAAGACATATTCCTTTGACCATTATTTCAATGTTGGCTAACACTGTGGCACATAAACCTTTGGTCTATTGCAATCTGCAGCCACGTATCATGATTCCTAATTTACAGTGAGGTTAGACTTCATTTATTTTATTTATTTATTGGTTATTTGTAAAGCGACTATACAACAAAGGGTGTTTCAAGGTGCCACAAGAAAAAAAAGGAGGGGGGCAGGGAAGAAAAAAAACAACAATAATAATTGTCCTACTAGGCCTTGTGTCATTCGGATCGTGCAAGTACAGTAACAAGTTGTTCAGGGAGAAGGGAATGGGGAGGGGGCAAGTGTACGCCGGGCGGAAGGGAAAATGCTAGGGTAGGAGGGATGTGCAGGGCAAGAGGAGGTATACAAGCACAGGGGGACGGAGGAGAAGAAGACAGCCAATGGGGCTAGGAAAGTGCTATGCGGAGGCCAGGTGGACAAGTGCCAGGGGAAGCAGGCAGTGAGGACTACATGCTAAGTGCGAGGGTGCAGGCAGACCAGGTTCGGTAGGGATGCACACCCTCCCAGGCTTGTCAGTAGAAAGGGGCCAGGAAGGGCAAGTGCAGATTGTGGGGGGTACATGAAGACGGGGTGCTGGGGTATACTGGGGGAGGAGGGCCTGGTGCCCTGTGGAGCTCAGAAGGGACTAGGCAGCCAGTCAATGTGACCTAGGGGTACATTGGTAAGGGTGTGGGGAGGGAATGAAGAAGAGAAAACGTGGGTCTTGAGAGGCTTCCAGAACTTAAGGAGATCAGGCAGAAGCCTGAGAGGGGCAGGGAAGACATTACAGAGGGAGGGTCCTGCCGACGAAAGAGATCTACCCCACACTCTCTGCTTGGAATATTGTGTGATCTTCAGAGAATTGCAGCTAGATGTCTACAGGTCTCTAAGCAGGAGGTATTGAGGGAAAGAGTTGGATGTAGTGGGATCCCTGGCCCTAGAAAGTCTTGTGAATGATGCAGAGGGTCTTGAACTTGATCCTCGCAGCCACCAGGAGCCAGTCGAGCTATTTTTGGTCTGGAGAGATGTGGTCCCTGGGCTTGAGGCTAAGGATAAGTCTTGCAGCCCTGTTCTGGATTAGTTGAAGGGGATGAAGGGAGGATAAAGGCAGATTGAGGAAGAGGCTGTTGCAGTAGTCCAGCCCGGAGAGCACCATAGCTATGGAGACCTTGAGTTTCTGTATGCCTGCTGCTCCAATTTTCTGCTTTGATCCTTCAAATTTTGTGGGTTCATTACAACCAGGGCTAAAAAATAGGACTGGATAAGCAGGAGTTACAAGCAGCGCCTGGATATCCAGCAGTAACCGGTCACCAGGAGCTACCACTAGGGAACAAAGAGCTAGTTTATAGCATTACATTATTTGCCAAAAGTAGCTCCTGGTAACTGTTGGATTTAAGCTCACCAGACTCTTCTACATCTGATTGGATTGGAGTCACATACTTGAAATAATCAAAATGACATTACTTCACAAACAGTAATTCATGAAAAACGATTTTTTCACAATTACATCTCGTCACATACTATTCCATGTTTTATACAATGAAAACAGTTCCCAAACACTGTGCAAAAGCTTGAATCTTGATTGGTTTAACATTGTAAAGAGAGCCACACATCATTTGAATCTTGAAGTCAACCTTTCCACACGTTCAAGTTTGGGAGGGCAAACCTCTTTTGCAATGTTCCCTGGAAACAAAATCTGGATCAATTCCATGCATTTGTATGGCCAGCACATTCAATGTCAGATCTTTCACAAATTCAAAATCCATCTGCTGGAAGATTGGGTTTGCCAACCACTTTTTGCTTTTTTACTAAACTCCTTATAACGTGGCATCCCAAAAATTCCTGGAGTTTAGCTTGTTTCCTTCCACTGTTCTCGGTGTGTGCAAGAACAGCTAGTCTTGTTCTGGCCTTCATACTGTCTATGCCAAAATGCAACCTTTTCAGTCTGTACTTTAGGCACATATTGTGGAACACCTCCAAATCTCAAGTGTGGCAAAATTCCCTCATGTCTCTTGAAAGCGTGTTGTCGTACACAATCTTCTCAAGTGCTATGTGAGATGGGGAGCCTGGAACCAACCACCTTTTCTTACGCTTAGGCTCCTTGCTCAATGGTCCGTGTGCAAATTAATGGACATTTTCATTTACTTCCCAAGAGTGTATGTCAGAACAATGGTGCATCAATGAAAGCCATTTTTCAAGCAGACTATCAACAAATCCATCACAAGCTTTTGAGCTCCACCAAGGATGGTTGCTGATAGACTGTGACCAATTTGAAATGTTTTCTGTTCCCTTTTTTTCTGGCAGCTGTAATTTTCTTTCTTTTTTATTGATTTTGAGACGTGCTATACATCATATTGATGCTTTATGTCTAGAAACTGCTCTTGCATGGCCTTGGCTATTGAAACATGCCTGTCAGTGGCTATCAGGTATATTTGCATTCCTCTGGATTGCAGAAGTTGAATGGATTTAATGAAACCATATTTTTCCATGGCAACAGAAAATGTACATTCAGATACTTGCACAATGACTGAACATACTATTTATTTGGTTTCCATGTCTTGGAAGTGGCAAGTGCAGTATTTAGCAGAAAAACCTGGACTTTCACACTGTCCATCAACAGCAAGCCACAGACTTTTCTCCTGTGAGAGCATTGTCCATTGATATCTGTTTGAGTGTCCATGCCTAGCTAATAGTGGGGTTTTTGAAAGGAACTCTAGTCCCACAAAGTTAGAAAAACTTGAAATTGTACTGAAAGTTGAACCACTAAAAAACAAAGCAGATGAACAAAGTACATTTCCAAGTGTAGTTTGAACAGACCATGAAAATGAGTTATGGTGGTGTACACAGCTACCCTTGATATTCAGGTTGGTGCCTTTGACTACATGAGTAACCTTCACCAATGGGTCCCCACAAATCCTCCTATGCAATGTATGATCATATTTAACCATTTTCATAATCTCGATCAGGCATCAGTCGACCAAAAGGTATTTTGGTTCCGTTAATAGCCAATCGTCCAGCGGTATAGTTGTTTGCGATTCCATGTTGGTGGATAAATCCTCAACACTAGGAAGAGTGAAAGCCATATCACGAGCACAATCGTCAATCAGTAGCAAAGATGCTTCAGGTATTTCTATGTGTGATATTTCCAATTTGTCCACATGTATTGGGGAAACAGGGAACATTGTTTCTTAGATAGACATTTTTTCAGAGGGTGTTGATTGTGTTGGTGGTTCTACAAGCAATTCGGAAACATCTTATGTGTTATCTGTCTCTTCTGGATGACAATGATCCAGGGTTACTTTCCATGGGTCACTGCAGACATTCAATTCAAATTCTGGCCCCTGGACATCTGCATCATGACACTCAATCTTGTGAGGACCCTGCTGAGCCTCAAAATGTAGCTGCTCCCAAGTGACACCGGTTTGGCAACCGACATCATTAGTTTGTGTAGTTGTCAGAGTCTTTATTCTCCTTTTCTACCTAGGCCTCTAATTTAAGAAAACAAAAATGCTTAATGTATAGCACACATTCAGAATATATGAATTACACCATGAAAATGTAATATCAATGAATTAACTCCTGAACTTATTAATTTTAAAAAAAACTTTTGTTACGTACCCTTGTTTTCCGAATGTTCCTTGAAGCAGTCAAATTGGATTTGCCGACCACCAGACCAAGCTGAAAAACAGCATTTTGAAATTGTATAAACCTTGAAATGTGCTCTTCCACTTAAAGAATCATATATACAAATATAACAAATTGTCACTAATATTACATCACATTTAAAATGGATGACAACTGATATTTTACAATATCTTATGTATACCTCTTGTCCATGTGTCTCTTCAATTTCGACTGCTTCAGCAGTACATTCCTTGCAAATTCAAAGAACATTTAATAAATTGTTAAGCAATTTAAAGTTTAAAACTTTGATATCTCAAAGTACATCTTGAGAAAGTTTGATTTAATGATTGTCGACCTTACAATATCAGTTAAACTATGTAAAAAGATATGGTGAAAAGTCTGGTTAAAATGTTTTTATTAGTATTACAATAAACTCAAACACTTTGTACATGTAACATTTTAAAAAGGCATATTTGAAAAATGTACCTGATAACCTTTAGAAATGTCGCAGGGAGTTGGTGCGAGATCATCCTGCAAAACATACTGATTAAATTGTGTCCCCTTTAATGCGTTGTAATGTTATTTTGTTTCACCTATTCCATGTTTTGCTAAGCAACTAAAGTTTATGAACAAAAACATACACAATGCATATCACCATGCATATAGTGAAAGGGTCTATGTTTTTCAGTGACAAAGTACATTTTTCTGAAGGTTTACTTTCATTGCTGCATGTGTTTCTGCAATAAATACATCAAGGTTGTTGATCTAATGCTTTGCAATTTGCTAGCAGTATTGCAAATTATCACAAAAATAACTTAGCCGAAATGGAAAAAAGATATTGTTATTCTATAACTATTCGTATAAATCAATACATTGTCACTTCTCATACCTCACTCTCCAGACTGGTTGCAGTAGACGAATAGTACATTGTCGAAGTTCTAGGCTGCGCCTCTATTACAGTAATTGTAATAATAAAGATGTGAAGCAAAAAGATTGTCGATATTGACAAAGAAACCTACAAGCCATTTTGTATCAAAAGCTAATATTATACATAACAATAATCAATATGTTTCAAGTTGAAATCCATAGTTTGCATAGTCACATCTGAAGGATTATTCTAAAATATTTAGTGAAAGGTGATTGAGGTTGCTGTTGACTCCGGAGTAGTGGTCAATGTAGCATCACAGTCCTTATATATTCATTATTCATTCCATTGCTCAAGAGAAAATGTACATTAGTATTATAATTCAGACCACATCAAAAATGAAAACAAAATGTGTGTGCAAGTCGCTAGCGCTCACCACTAGGATGTTGGACGGGTCTGTGGTGTCCTCCATGGTAACGGTCTGTACTTCCATCAGTGTGGTCTATGTAAAGACAGAGATGGTCATTAAAAAAAATTACCAATTTCTAAAGGACGTGAAGTGAGTATGTGTTTGGAAAGGCTCCCATTGCACTGAACTATTCAGAGATTACTTTGTGTATTCCCTAATGTATAAACCACAGTACATCATGTCATGAAGGAAACTTGCGTAATAAAATACCAATGGTAATATTTCCCATAAACTGAAAACCGTTCGTAGGCTACCTGTTCACAGACTATTTCACTATATTAAGTGGTCATTTATAGACATAAGACATATTATACAGTAAAATACATTTAAATTTCAGCATCCACTACTCACCTGGGTGAGCGTGTGCTGAAATTCAGTTGGAACTGCATTGGGAAGTAATTTGCGAAGGAGTCTGGGGAGGCGCTTTTAGTGTACTGTGATTGTTCGTACATATCTTCTGAGAAATGCGTGCTGCAGATGCAAAATCGATTGCCCATCACATCACCCCTGACTTCCTTGGCTCTGCTTTCAATTTCGTACACTGGAAATCTGCAGCTCAAGAGACATTTTCTTATTAAATTTAAATCCTTTGGAAAACATGCAGGACTGTACTCTGACATTTAGCCTGGCTATTATTAGTGCAACCCAAAACAATACAAGAAGGCATTGTTGGATTGTACTTATGATCAGTTAAAGAAATATGAATAAATATTACTGTTAAAAAAGTATCACAGTGAGTAAGCCAAAAAATCCAATTCCTTTGATAATAAAAGAAAATGTACTTTATAAAACATGGTACCTTAAGCAAACATGCATTGAAAACATGCACTACGAAAGATTACATTTGGAAACAATACTCTGTAATGTTATGGGCTAATTACAGAGATAGAAATGCATAGGACGGTTGATAATGGTGTAGACATTTTGAATAAAATAAAATGAGAATAGAGTGTACTTTGAGTATAAAGCAATAGAAAGTGGCTTAGCAGAGAAGTTTGACACTACAGAAAACAATAATAAAAGTTGACTAACTGTTACTTAGAAGAATAGATGAGCCGATTTAGCGAGCAAGATATAAAGTGGAGAGACTGCGATTTCACCGATGTTTTCTTGGTAACATCTAAGTGTTTATAAAGGCTTACAGAAGTAAATGTCTATGTGAAAGTGTGATGTGACAATGTTTGACCGCCTCAATCTGGCCAGTGCAGCTCACTTGCATGCACACAGCCACAGGTGTGAACTGTCATTAATAGCGGAGGGGGATGAATGTGGATGAAGCGAGCGCCATAGGCCGAGAAACAGTCAATGGGCATAGACATATTTTGATTGTAGGGACAGGGTCTTCAAAGGGAAGACTGAAGACACCGTGTCTGGGGTGGATAAGGGTCCCCATGGGAAAGATGGGAAAGAAGCCTTTTTGGTGTACATGGTATTCGGCACCTTAAGTGTTCCCATCCTCCCAGCCCCCTTGAAAGCGCACGGCCACAGGTGCGAACTGTCATTGATAACGGACAGGGATGGATGTGGATGAGGCGAGCGCAATAGGCCCAGAACACAGTCAATGGACACAGCCCTGTGTTGATTGCAAGAACGGGGTCTTCAAAGGGGAGACAGGAGACACTTGGTCTGGGTGGCCATGTGGATAAGAGTCCCCATGTGAAAGGAGCCTTTGTGGTTTCCATGGTACCCGGCACCTTGAGCGTTCCCATCCTCCCAGCCCCCTTGCGAGTGTACGCCCACAGGTGCAAACCATCATTAATAGCGGAGGGGGATGGATGTGGATGAGGCGAGCACAATAGGCCCAGAACACCGTCAATGGACACAGACATATGTTGATTGCAGGGACAGGGTCTTCAAAGGGGAGACAGGAGACACCGGGTCTGGGGTGGCCATGTGGATAAGAGTCCCCATGCGAAAGGAGCCTTTGTGGTGTACATGGTATTCGGCAACTTGAGCGTTCCCATCCTCCTAGCCCCATGGTGAGCGCACAGCCACAGGTGCGAACTCTCATTGATGACAGATGGTGATGGATGTGGATGAGGCGAGTGCGATAGGCCAGTAAACTTGTTAAAGAACACCAATCTTTTACGATACTCTCAGATGTTTGGACGTGTTGAGGACTTACAAAAAATGTTGAACAACTGTTCAGATTAAATAGTGTTTTTTTTTTTTATTTAGTTTGGTAAAGTGGATGACAATGACACTACAAATTATACTGCTGCGGTTGAAGTACTGTCTGTATAAATCCACATTATTGCCCCTGGTCACTAGGGAATTCATCACGAATGGCTCGAACCACACAGGCAAGTATTTAATTATTTATTTTAGAGGAATATCTAGATATGCTATTTCTGACTCAGACATGGCTTAAGAACCCCACGGGTCATGTTTGTGATAAAGCCGTGCCAGAAGGATACATAATACATCATCAGAATAGAGAGAGCGGGGTTAGTGGGGAGGGGGTTGCTATAATAGCAAGAGAGTCAATTAGCCTATTTAAGTCATCACTGGTTTGCACTGGCTGTGAATCCCTCCACCTTAAATACTCACCCACCCCTAAAGAATGTACTAACTTTGTCATGTTATATAAGCCTTCTTCCCCTGTGTCAAACTTTTATAGTGAAATCACACAACAGTTGAACAATCTGAAATCCACCAACTCGGCTACACTATCGGTTGGGGACTTCAATAGGTGGCGTGGAAATCCTTTGGACAAAGAAGCAATTCTTCTTGAGAAAACAATGAAAAACATTGATTACACAGTCCAAAATAACTAACCCACAACAAAGAAAGGAAACCAGCTAGACTGGATTGTTATGCAGAACCTTAATATCCAGAACATGGTAACGCAGCTGTGCATTTGGTCGGGCCATTTTAAAGTTTCCTTTGAAATACATATGTGTAACATACCAAAACCAAGCCACAGCCCTCACATCAGGGTACAGAGCAGACATTTTAAAGGCTTAGGTCCAGATCAGCTGGACCCATGCCTAATAAAGATAGACAATAGTTTTCAAATTGGGGACTCATGTGACCAAATGCTGAAGCAATACACCAACCATATTCATGAAGTGGTGGAGCAGTATACACCCCTCAAACAAAAAATGGTTAGGAAGAATAACAACCATAAGAGCTGGTTTGATAAAAAGCTTTGTGAGCTCAAGATGGAGAAACGAAGACTGGAACGGATCTGGCAAAAAGATCCGTTGTTAGACAACAAAAAAGATGAAACCCTACTCCTGTGCAGAAAACTTAATTCCTCCTAAAATAATCTTGGAAAATAAAGAACTGTTCACCCCAATCCTGACAAAAATAATCAATGCCTCCTTCCATGATGGCATCGTACCCCAGGATATTAAGAATGTTACCATCACGCCCCTGGTCAAGAAACCTGTCTTGGACCCAAAGGACCCTGGTAACCTGCATCCGATAACCAACACTAATTTTATCCAGATAATTATGGATAAAATAGCAAAGGAACAGCTTCAATTACATGTTGAAGCCAATAACATCCTGCATGAGCAGCAGTCGGGTTTCCGTGCTGTACACAGGACGGAAACTGCAATGCTTGACTTACCATCATGTATGCTATCAATTCTGGATAAGGGAAAGACAGTGATGTTAATGTTACTGGATCTAAGCGTGGTATTCGATCTGGTGGACCAGCATCTTCTACAGCAGGTCCTGGAGAAAACAGTTGGTTGCTCCAAGGCGGCACTGGCCTGATTGGCATCCTTTCTGGCTGATCGTGTTGCAAGAATACATTGGGGAGAAAAGTTCTATAAGCCAGCACTTATAAGCGCAGGGGTGCCTCAAGGAGCCAGTATTTCCCCCCTACTTTTCAATCTCTTTATGAAATACTATGCGTACTATTGGAATCCGTCGGCATATTTTTCATCAATTACGCTGACGATACACAGCTGGTGTTGGAGTTAGAGGGTGATTATCAAACAGATAGGGCTTAGATTGCAGCTCTATACGGCATGATAGAGAGGTGGATGGAAGTCAACTGGATGTGCCTAAACAGCAAAAATAAATTAGCTGATGATATTCGGTTCCCAACAAGCGAGAGCGAAGTTAGGAGTAGAATATGTGGCATTTGTTGTTAAAGATTCATTTATTAAGGTGGTTGCCCAGGTTAAAACCCTGAGGATGATGATGGAGGCGTCTTTGGCAGTAGAGGCCCAGACTAACTACCTTCATAAAAATAACGCTTATTATATTCGTCTCTTGAGAGCTATCCGCCCCCTCCTCAGTGAGAAGAACACGGCCACTATTGCCAGGGCCATTATCTTGTCGCGCCTGGATTATGGTAATTCACTGATGCTGGGTGCCACCAAGAAAGGCATTGAGAAATGCCATATAATGGAGAACAACGTGGTACGTGTGGTCAAACTGATTAACAGAAGAAACCATGTGACCGAAGGAAGGAGAGCACTTCACTGGCTCAGGATTGAGGAAAGAATCCTTTTCAAGGCCATAACGCTAGTCCACAGATGCCTGCACGGGGAGGCACCAGTGTATCTCAGGATTAAGTTCACAAGATACACTCCCAACAAACCACTGAGGTCTGAAGCACATGGCTGGTTGCAGGTGCCGCTGGTCAATCGAGCAATGGGTGCTGTGAGATCATTCCCGGTGCGGGCAGCTCAGCAGTGGAACAAGCTTGCCCTGGCTATCCGCCTTGAACCTAATTATAGAATCTTCAGGAAGCACCTTAAGACACACCTTTTCAACTAAAAAAGAAAAAAACAAAAATAACCTCCAACCAAACAATCTAGCATCTTTTGTTCTGTCCGTCCTGTGTCCTGGTTTCATGTTACTGCGCCCTGATGCCTGCAGGCTTTCAGCGCATTATAAATGCATAAATAAAAAATATATATATATATATATATATATATATATATATATTTTGACATTTATAAAGCGTGCCGAACCCAGGGGCATCTGGGCGCTGGTTACAAGGCGGCTTAGTTACAGCACAGTTACATTCGACAGTCGTAAAAGTACTTGATAGCGCAGGAGATACAGGTACGGTTCAAGGCAATTATCGGTGTGGGTAGTATCTATGGTACCACAGGTTACAGTCATTGCTAGTGCAGTATGTTGCAGGCACTCTGTGGGTAATAAAGGCACAGTGGAGTGGCACAGTTTCAGGATTGAGTTTTAGGGACGATGTAGAGTCGTTAGTGGTTTTGGATGTCTTTAGAAAAAAAGCCAGGTTTTGAGTCCTTTGCTTAAGGATTAATAGGAGTCATCTGATCTTAAGGCCAGTGGGAGGGCATTGCAGGGTTGGGCTGTGATCCCCGGAAAGCTGTTGCTTCCTGATTTCTGGCGCCTATATCTGCGGGTGATGAGTAAGTGTGAGTAGGCCACTCGAGTAGGCCTGGTTGATTGGGCCTTCGAGAACTTTTTGGATAGGTAGATGGGGCAGTGTTGGCAATACATTTGTGGGTTAGTGCTAATGTTTTGAAAATTATGCATTCTCGGATCGGGAGCCAGTGGATGTTGTGTCTGGCTGCAGATATGTGGTCTTTTATGGCGATGTTTAGTGCTGCACGCACTGCGTTGTTTTGAATGATTTGCAAATATTTTATGTTGTGGGCATTGGTGCCTGCAAAAAGCGAGTTGCAGTAGTCAATCCTTGATAGTATGAGGGCTCTGGTGAAAGTCGTGCAGCTGTCGGTAGACATGAAGGGTCTGCAGGCATGGATAGGTTTTGCAGTGTGTGCTGCTGCAGATGCTATAGAGTTGACATGTCTATATACTCTTAAGGTTTTTACATCTTTGGAGACGCTGATGGAGTTCCTGTCAATGAAAAAGTATTTGTATGCAGTATTGAGTGAGTTAAGCTGAGACTGGGTGCCAATGAGGAGTAACTCAATTTATTCGTCATTGAGGCATAGGCCGTTTTGTGCCATCCAGGCCTGGATGGTTAGCTATAGTTTGCTGAGGGCATTGGAGTATAAGTTGTAGTTTCCGGAAATAGGGCGGATTCAGTGACATAGCCAGGGTGGAAGCCTGTTTGTCTGATACCGAGGAGGTTGTGAGTTTCGTGGCGATTATGAATTTGAAGGTAGGCTGCTCTGTCAAGTATTTTGAGGAGGAAAGGAACAGTTGTGGGGTCAAGGGTGGGTTTTGAGCAGGGGGAGTACCCAGGCTTCTTTTAGATTCTCAGGGACGATGCCCATTGAAAAGGAGTTCTTGATAAGTGTCGAGATGAAGGGGCAAACTCGTCAGGGTAGTCTTTTATAAGGGTGGCCGGGCAGATGTCTCCTTGGCATTTGGATGGTTTCAGGCCTTTGATGATCTTGGCAGTTTCGGAAGTTGTAATCAGGGAGAATTTGAAACAAGGGGTGTGAGGGTGTTGAGGGAGCACTGGTCAGAGGGTTGGTATATAGGCTGGTTGAGAGGGGGTCGTTTATTTTTCTTTGCAGTGACTTTGGTTTGTAGGAGGGACATTTTATCAAAGAGTGCACTTTGGATATTCTTGCATCAATTTAGATCTTTGATATTATTGGTAGGTGGGGAAGCTGGTGTTTCAAGTTCGCGCAGGATAGTGAAGAGCTTTGTTGTGCCCGAGCTAGCTTTTTCGATTCTCTTGATGTAGGTGTCGCTTTTAGTTTGGAGGATAGCATGTTTATACTTTCTGGAGAGGTCAGTGAAGTGCTGTTTGTTCTCAGTGGGAGGTGATTTTGCCCAGGCAGTCTCTGCTGCTCTTTTGGTGGTGCATAAGGTTCTGAGAGTGGGGGCGTACCATGTATTGAGGTGGGAGGTTGGTTTGGGTTTGCGAGGCGAAGCAGCGCTATTTTGTTGATAGATTCGAGGAAGGCTTGGTTGTATCATTTGACCATGGTAGTGGGGTCAGTGTGTACTTGTGCGTGATCTGTTAGGTGGAAGAAGTAGGGGGAGTAAACTGGCTGGTGACAAGTTCTGTGAGTTTTTCGAGAGGGAAGTTGTGGCTGGTTGGGGTGCGGTTACTGATGGTACTGTCTCAGAGATGTTGAAGTTAATGACATTGTGGTTTGACCAAGTGCAAGGGGCGTTGGAGAGGATGCTAGTGTTGCAGTTGAGGTTTGCTATCCAATCTAGCGTGTGGCCTTTGTCAGGAGAGGGGCTTGGAACCATTTGATTGAAGCCTAGAGATTCAATGGTGTTGGCTAGGATATGCGCATGGACATCAGATGGGTCGTAAAGACCAAGATTTATATCTTCTAGGAGGAGGATTTTGGAGGAGGGCTTGATGCTGGTGGTGAGGAGGTGTGCAATGTCATCCTTGAAGGAAGTGGGTGGGCCAGGGGGTCTGTAAATTGGATGGAGCTTAATGGTGGTTGTGGCTGACACTGCAAGTTGAATTGATAGCAGTTCACCAGAGCTGATGGTAAGGCTTGGGTTTTTCTCAGATGGGAATGGAGTTTTCTACAATGATCGCTAATCCACCACCTTTGGCTATTGGTCTATCTTTCCTGTAGATGGTGTTGTCATCTGGGATGGCTAGGGCCACGGATTGATTGGCAGCAGTGTGTATCCAAGTTTCTGTAATTGCTAGGAGGTCTCGTTCATAGGTGATGAGGTCTGATATATCAAGGGCACGAGCAAGAAGGGATCTGGCATTAATGAGCACTCTTGATAGGTGTATAGAGGTGTTCATTTTTGTGTCAGGAGTGGAGGTAGCAACTGTATTTGAACTTGTTTTGGCATGTTTGTTGTTGCCTGTGGAGGCTCTAGGAGGGGGAATTGATGGAGGGTGTTGGGTTAGTGATTTGGGCTGGGGGGTGTTAGTTCTCACGTTGAGGCGAGCGTTCCCCAAGGATAGTGGCGGGGTTGCTGTTGGTATATGCTGATGGCTAGTGAGTAGGCGAGATGCTAGTCTTTTGTTTCGGCTGTTGAGTGTGCAGGGTTGATTGGTGTTTGTGAGCGGTTTGAGGTTTGTGACTTGTAGGCTGTTGGTGAGATGGAGAGCTTTGGGTAGGAAGAGAGATGGTGGGATATTGTGGAAGTTGGGGAGGTTGTTACACATTTTCAGGGTAAGAGTGTGTACAGCCGGTTCTGGTGAGGACACTAGAGGTGTGGAAGGGTGCCGGTAAGTCCATTGTGTGGAGTTGTAGTGGAGAGAAAGGAGCAGGTGGAGGTGTATACTGAGAGGCCAGTTATGAATGATGCATGGTTGCAGGAGACAAGGTGGTTTGTGATGGGCAATGGAGTTGGTTCTCTCTGGGGTCTGTTAGTAGAGCATGATTAAGGTTGGTTCCACAAGTGAACCCAAACATATTTGAATTAAGTACGAAATGTGAGCGCAAAATGCTTCTAGAATTAATGTTTCCAATATAAGCATGAAAGACCTTCAATTGATAATAAAATGTGAGCACAGGGTACTGCTAAAGTGAATGCTAAATACAGGTGCAGAACACATCTAAATTCAGAATAAAAGGCAAGCACAGGTGCTACTAAATTGATGACCAAACACAGGCATCGAACATATCTAAATTCTGAATAAAACGCAAGCACAGACGCTGCTAATTGATGATCAAACAGGCATAAACAAATCTAAATTCAGAGTAAAACGTGAGCACAAGCTGCTGTTAAAATGATGCTAACTACAGATGCAAGTCACATTTTAATTGATTGCAGAGAGCAAGGGCACAGATGCGGTAGATGGGTGTGCTTGTTAGTAGATTAATGTTGAGGGTGCTAGCGATAGCTAGCGATAAATGCATTAGAGAAACTTATAGTCTGAAAGTATAAGCTGCGTAGTGTGGGCGCAATATAGCATGAGCCTGACTATGGCTTGAAGGAGGCTGGATTATAGGAGTGCTATGTAACTCTCATAGCATGCAGCGCAGGCACTAATTGTCTGAGCGTATCATTCTCATGTTGTTTGGGTGGCAGTGAATATATTTGGGAAGCGTGGATACTGGGTATATAGAGTAGTGCACGTTCTGTGTGCCAGGCTGGTGCGATGCGAATGTTAAGGGATTGGGTTTACCAAAACAGGTTGACCTCACCTGGGTAAGTACATTAAGGTGATTTGCAGATACCCTGCCAATATAGGATCTACAGAGACGTTATGGTTTGACTTTCAGTTCATACCACCACGGCTCATTTTTAATTTCATTTAGTTTTGGCTATTTGCTGATGCTAATACGACACTTATAAGCTGAAACTATTGCATTAGTGTACAGCTAGGGAGAAATGGAACATGAGGAGAGACACAAAGCTTGTAGTTGCTGTTTGGTTAAAATCCACACTCATTGACTGCCCATGGCCATGCTAATCCCTATGGACATTCTCACCCACTTCCTGCTCCTCCCTGCCCAAAGTACACCGTCCCGGGATATCTTGAAGATCGTTTTCTCAAGCCTTACCATCAAACTTTGTGCTCGAAGTGCCTGCCAGTGTTTTTTCAAAGCAGTCTTCTGAGAGGTAATGTCTTAATTGGAGCTGTAAACGTGTCAGTGGTGTAATGTAAACGTCTTAACCAGTTCTGCCTTCAATGACTTGATTTATAAGTACTATGCTCATCCTTCACTGAAGTCCTGTTAATAGCAAGCGTTGACAAAGCCAAGCGTTTTGGCTTATGTATAAATGTTAGGCGTTTGTCGGACACTGATATTATATGCTTAGGTACTCACATCATTTGACCGCGGATTCCATTGATGGTAGTTAATACCACTACGGCAGTGCCTGGGAAATGCAATTCGCATACCTACACAAAATCTGAAACTGTTGGCATTGCCAATGCTGGTTTATTATACATGTGCAGCCAAAAGCCTTTCATTCCAAATATACAAGAGTTCAAAATATTCCAATGTTAAAATATGAAGACAATATAGGAACATGAAAATCTTATGTGTGTGTCATGTACAAGAGGGAAAATTGAGAGAGCGAAGGGGTAGAGAAGCAGGAATTTAAGAAAAGGGATCAAAACAGAGGACACAGATGTCTAAGAGGGACAAGCACATTTCTAAATGATACTGATCAGTCCTGCCCATCCTGGATAACTTCCCCCTCCTCTGTTTTCTTTGTATTCCTTTCACTCAGACTCTACATCTTATAGGAGAACATAGAAAGTTTGCGGGTGGACTTCTTGTGTATGTCACTTAAAAGATAGACCATCATTTTAAATGCAGATCTAATCCCTCGCTTTCTCATCAGGCATTTTGATCTTTTTCGAATCACTATAGCGGGACGATCAGGATCATATCAGTAAGGGTGTCTTCTACAGGTGCTGCAAGTCACTTGTGCTATCTATTTATTATAGCACAATTGCCCACGATTACTTAGTATTTTGATCTTTGACTATAATCGTGTTTTCTTTTAAGTCCCTGCTCTGTGTACACGAAGTGTATGCATAGATTTTAAGCAAATAAAGTGGTGATATAAAACCAAAAAGTATTCTTTATGCTTTGATTCGAACAAGACTCAAGGATTTTACGTAGACCTGTCATTGAAATGTGGTGGGGCGGGACTAGTCTAGTGTACACCAATGGCAAGTCAGCACAGCAGCCAGAAGAGTGTCCATTAGGATAGTCTATTTTTCCACTGTTCAGTGCAAGTCTGTTGACATTCACCCAGCCCTGCATGCTCCTAGAGGAGCCGAAATGGCGTCATTTAATGACAGATTCTACTCTAGTCTTTACTGTTACAGATACTGGGTATAAATGAAAACTCTGAAGATTGAAAAACAAAATAAAACACGTATGCATCCAATGTTCGCATTGTTTAAATAATTATTTTCCTGTTTAAAAAAAAAAACTTTTGCATGCCATACTAAACCAATCTAAACCATGTACCATAAAAAGGTAATGCCCAATAGGCACTTGTGAAGGACTGGCCTTTAATTGTATAATTATGGGTCGGTCATAGCAACCCTGTAGCGTTGGTTAAGTTGCACTCCCGATACGAAGCACACTTATTAAGAGGCTTCTAACTTTGTAGCCGTTTGACTAATCTACATGATACTTTCCCCAAAAAGTATAACCCCAACTCTGAATTGATTTGAAAGATTTGGTGCAGATTCAGCAAGGGGGCGGGGGCAAGGAAAAGTTATAGTAGGGGTTCCCAATATTTGTGAAATCTGGATTGACTTGAATGGGAAACCAATTTCAGTTGCAGCTACAGTACGAAATCTGGATAGATTTTTACCAAACTTGCACAAGGATGGCAGTATGGAACTTGGTATTAATCCTTCCAGAAACGTTTTTTAAAATGGTTAAAATGGCCAAAAATTAGGTAAAGAAATGTGTGATTTCTCGGTACAGTTTGTGGAGTCACTTTCTGTTTCAGTGTTCACTGATGCCTCTCGACCAATCATAGATGTGCGGACCATTTGCAGACATTGTGTAAAGGTGCTGATTGCTCAATTGAAACAATTGAGGAACGTTAAAAAATGTTAAACGGGCACCATCTTGGATTTGCAAATGATAGGCCTAGCCCACACACACTGCGATAAGAAAACATTAAAAAAAAATATTATTACCCTTGTCTTACACATGAAACAACCTCTGGGGAGGTGAGAGGTGGTTAGGTTGGCGAGAGATATAGGTAGTAAAGGGCAAAAAAGGGCATTCTTTGTTATACAGTGATCACTAGCTTGCGCAGTTTTCTGCAGACATTGCCGCGTTTGTTGGCGTGCTAAATCCTACATTACAGCTTTCTTACATATGAAACAAAGCGTGGGGAGGTGAGGGATGTTGAGGATGGGCTGCAATATTTGTAGTACAGGACACAAAAGTTGGTGTTTTTTTTCCGTTGTTCACAGAGACTCCAATGGTGGGGGCTTACTTTTATGTCCACCGACACCCAAAGACTATGGCCTTCACACAACATTTGTTTTACCTGGCCTTTATGTCCCCCGGAAACTTGATCTTCTGCTGTTCCTTCAGTCTACCATGAGTAGCACCCCGGCACTATTTTAGTCAAGAGCACTCATGCGAGTGTGGTGAGGGTAAGCTTTTCTTTTGCTAGAGCAGGTATGGCAGTAGTTGACTTCCAGAGGTACATCTTCAAATCTGTTTCTGATGCTGCTGTTTATCAAGACGTCTCTGAATAGGCAGAAGTCTTCAAGCGCTCCTCCTGTCCATGACTTCTCTAAAGTTATGGCACAGCAGATTCCTGATAAACCCTTGTATTTCTTCAGCTCTTCCAACTGAACCCATCCTCTTGTATCCAGTGGGTCTCCCAGGTAAAAGGATTGTGTATGTTCCAGGAGTGCATCTTGTCACACTCTCTAATATAGGGATTTAATTACATTCATGTTTTCTTGCAGATATAGGTGTCACCCCCACTAGGTTTGTGATCTTGCTTCAACAATGCCCCCCCCCATGCATATTCCCCCATTTTCCCTTCCCCATGCATTTGCACGTTCTCAATGTCACTGGGCCTAGTAAGATCGTTTGTTTTTGTTTTCTCCCCTTTTCCCCCCTCCCATTGCCTGGTGGCGCTATGAAACACCTGTGTATGAGCGCGATACAAATAAAATAGCATATAACACATGTTGTTGTTTTGAGCATTTCATCATTTACTTTCAGTCATGTGGAAATCAGCTCCTGCTTAACTAGAAGGCAGGCTACCATTGCATCAGCTGTGGTCCATTTATCATCCAGTAGCTATTCTGCCTTGCAGAAAATGACGACACATTATAGCCCTGGAAGTCTGAGACGTTCTCCTCGCTTCTGTATGAGGCAACAGCAAATTCCAGAGGGCCATCTTCAGACATTTGTTATCTCACAAAAATCTCTGTATCAGGCTGTCATTGACCCAATGTCAGTGGGACCATTAACAGTAAGTGATAAGGTATGAGGGGTACAGTCATGTTTATCAAGTTTGCTTTGCCCAAGAGGGAAAGCTTGAGTACAGTATATCAATCTAGATGTGTTTTCATGCTCGCCAACATACTGGTCATATGTGCGCTCATTTTATTCTCTCTGTGTCTTAAAATCCAGATCCCCGGGTATTTCACCCAGTCAGGGCAACACTTGAAGTTCCAAGCTTGCAGCAGGGGTTTATGCAGGAATTCATCACTGGCTTTACCTCTTTTATTGCTCGGTTAACCTTGTACTCAAAGACCATTTTGCAAATTTGATGTTCTCCCTTAATGGGGTCATTGATAATCGAATGTCTTTCAAAACCATAAACACCTGATGTCGAGTCTGTCAATATACCACAAGATAAATCATTCACCTTTTAAGGTAATGCAGCTGGAAGCCTGTCTGACGGAGATGACTTCTCAGTATTCAAATTGTTTATGGCAATTATAATGTATTCTGTTATGTCATCATGCAGCATCTTAAGAGTCTTCCTGTGATATTGGAGCCAGGAACAGCGTGTCCAGAAAATCCTTACCATTTCTGTTGTTCATCTGAAACTCTGACATGTACAGATGCTTTTAGAAATCAAAGAATCTTTGCTTCCTCTTCTGAGGGTCACAAGCAAGACCCGACGGAACCACTAGCTACACTTCTCTCAGTCTCCAGTACCTTCCAATGCGTTAGCAGTCTGCTGCGTGTCTGCCCCTTCTGGGTGGCATAAGCCAGAAAATGAATACTCAGTTTTTCCAGACAGTGGTCCTCATGACGTGTTTGGTGGTATCTCAGCGGTAAATCTGCAGAGATACCACCAACCTGTAATAGCATTACCACCACTTGGTCTGGCGTTACCGCTGGAATACAAGTGGTGGTGGCGATATTAGCCCCCATTATTTGGAATCCATGGGACTGCATGGGGTATTTTGGCGGAATTACCACAGTGCTGCAGTTATTATGCCAAAACTGGGCAGAAAGTTGTCAGATATACCTCTAGCTCATAGATGGAGGTGAAGCCTCCAAGTTTTCACTCAATTTGTAGCTGGGCGGTGTGGGAATGCAGCGGTATACGGTAATATTGCTGCATTTAACCTGCATCGCCCAACTCGTAATGAGGCCCACTTGTTCAATTTGTTTGTGACCCCCCTGCTAGAGTGGGACTGATTTGCACTGTTTTTAGTTTATTTCCAGTTACTTTACTTCGGTCTCGTGAGCCCTAAACTCTTCTTCCCTCCCTTTCCTTCTGTTAGAGCTGCTCCAGGAACCCCCCCATGTTGCACTAGAAGGCTCCACACAATTTTTGTATAAGAAATAGGGCACTCATTAGGTGTTATTAGTATATCTCAGATTCAGTTTGCACAGTAGTGTCTAGTTCACCAACCCCCTCCTCACCTGAATCCGTATGGAAGGCGGATGGATCTTCTGTGTCGGGTTCCGAGGAGTCGTCTGATGAAATTCACTTTCTTACCTGTCTCCAGGAATCGCTGGGTTTCTTCTTGTATGTTCTTTCCCTCAGTTTGGAGTAATGGTTATGAGCTCCACCGGAGGCCACTTTGCAAGTAAGGCTGTTTGCCTGGCAGCGCTGACCCCAGGGAGCCCACCACAGGCCAGGGAAAAGCCTTGCTGAAAAACCCTGGCAGGCTGTTAAGAGATGTTCCTGACGTGGAATACAGATCCCAGAATGCACTGCTGTGAAGGTGATGATGCGGTGAATCCAAAGAGGGTGTCCAGGTTCTGCTTCCAGCAGGAGGGTGAGATGGAAGGACTAGTACAGCGTAGCAAAAACCCCTTACAGACACCAACAGAAGACTGAGGCTGTAGTACTCCGAGAACGGAGCGAGAGGGGCGTGGCTAAGGAGAGGGAGTGAGCACCCGAAGAGTACTGCGCAGGACAGAGGTAAGCGGGAAGGTAAGGGGAAAGAAAAGAGTATGCAAGTCAAAAACGGGAAAGAAGAGGAATAGCCCCCTAAAAGCGGGAGAAATACAAACACACTGGAGCGTTGGTTAAGCTTCCCGAAACACTGGAAGTTGCAACACAAGCGCGTTATCAACTTCCGGGTCTTTAAAGGCTGGGAAGACTAGAACACGCATACCGTTGCTGAAGGGATTAGTCCTTTTTCCATTTTCTCCACCTTCCCAATAGCTTCCACGGCCGGCGAACCATGACAGTATAGGCCATTTTGATTTCATATAGATTGTCTAGGACAGTATTCTCTTTATTATTTGGTGGGTGACATTACTCCCATCTTAGCTGTAGGGCAGAGTAGGAGTTTCTCCAAACCCCAAAAAGATAATAAAGGTTTTGAAAGGTGTAACTCTTGTGTCAGTGTCATACTTGTGATACCAAAAACTACTCTGCTCTTGTTGGAGGATTTGAGAATGGTTGTTGTCTAGGAGTTTGCTTTAGTGGGGTGATGACTGTCCTGCACATTTAAACCAATATGCTGCCAAAAGTGCGCGTGTCTACCATTTCGAAACTTGGTATATGGTCTCGAGATCAATTACCTGCTTATGATGATAATGGTCTGTACAAGTTCACAAGTGGCTGGAAGATTAGGGAAGCAAAGCCAGAGTCCTGTCAGGGTTGTGTGCATTCTCTGGTGATGCACTGTAACCTGTGGGGACAAGGGGTGCTTTAAAGTATCTAACGCATGCAATTCACCCGCCCGAGCGAAGATGTGCGTATGTATAAATACCATGCAATTGCCACCCTTTGAGCATACAAGTGTCTAAAGTAAAATCCAGATTGTGCGCTCTGCAATATATGTAGTTGTGGAGAAAACTGTTTCATCTTTCAATATATTTACTATAGTTGGCCCAGCCCATTGTGTGCTCTGTACTGGACATATACAAAATGGAGACCTGTAACTTTGTACAGCAACTGAAGTTTCCAGTACTACAGGAGGGGCACAGGTACATTCCAAAAGCAGATATCGAGAAAAAGCTCCACAGTTTCACCAATGCTTTGCAAAATATAATTGTGAAACCAGCTAATACACCATAAGTCTGGCATCATCAGCCCAACCTGAGAAAATGGTCTGGTGATGATCACCAAGTAAAGTGAAGGTGCCCAGCCTCTCCAGACCAAACCTCACATGAGGTCATTCTGCAATAAACATGAAGGAGGAGCCAGTGGTATTGCCTGCAATTAATACAGTAGTTCGGGCAGGACTATGATTTTGACTATTGCTGCTCAACCAACCAATGGCAGTGTGATACATTTTTAAATGTGGGCATCCTTTGTTGTAGTGCTTATGCCTAAAAGCATTACAGAATTTCATAAATTGAGTACAAAAATACATGAGTTGCAAAGATCATGAAGGATGAACCTGAACATTAAAAAGAAAAAAAAGACAATGAGATTTAACAGCAGAAAAAAGAAGCAAGGTTGGAAGCTGTACACCAATACACAGATAAAGCATTCCAGTGTTTAGGGAAAAGAAGATTGAAAGAACAGAACCGGGACTGGGCAAAAGGGGGATGAGTCACAGATAGTAAAAATAATGAAGATGAACGCAAGGAGGAGTAGATCCAAAATGAGATGAAACATTAGCAGGAGCACACAGGCACCTAATAACTATAAAAAGAAAATGAAAGTGAAAGTGAAGAAGAGAGCCAAATAGGGTGGCTAGGGAGGAAGACGTTGAAGAATGAGGCAGAAGTTGGGACAGCAAATGAATAGTTGAAAATTGAGTTCAAGGGAGCAAGAGAATATGTGAAATACCTACAAGAAGAGAAGAGCAATAGTTCAGTCACGAGAAAACGAGAGTAGGACTACACATTTTAGTGGCAGAAACATCAAGAAAAGGACCTACTTTATGGGTATTGAAAACTTGATACTGATGAAAGACGTGAGACACAAGACGAGAAGTGCCGAGAAAATGAGAGAAAAGTATTGAAAAGAACATTCAGTTTGCGTGCCAAAGGTGAAAGAGGGAGAGTCAACAGGGAAATGTATAGACGGCATGGGAGGGCAGCCATATGGAGTGGGAGAGGGAACAAAGAAGCTTAGTGTTGGATGACTCTAGATGGGAGAAATGCAACAGTATCCAGGTCTTAACATCCAACAGACATCCAGAAATAAAATAAAAGCTGTATTGCAGCAAGAAAAGAGAAAAGAAAAGAAAGATCGGTGTGTCATCAGCATAGAAATGGCAATTCAATCAAGCTCCGTACTCCTGCCACAACCTCCTTTTCCAAACACCCACATTACCTGCCTGGGACTCTGGGCGTATACACGTCTGTAGCTTTAACCCTTAGGTTTGGCTTTCTGTGAGGGTCTGCACCTGTGGATGGGAACGCGAGAGAGGGTTTGATGGGCTACTTTTAATTGATTCACCTAAGTTTGACTTTGTTTTTAAGAGGCCAGACCAAACCTTTAAAAGGCAGATCCAGCATCTTATTTTATTTTTATTTTGTGCATTTTGATTTGTAACAAATCTTTCACAAATTCTACGAAAAAGTTATAAGCATCACTTATTGTTTTATCACAATATAATATACCCTGCATCCTTCTCATTCCAAGTTTAACATCATTATCTACCAGAGAGCTAATGTCCTCCAGGGGCGTGGCCTGGCTGGAGGCTGATGGAGCCGGTTAGCTCTTCAGCCCGGAATTGCGAAAACGCAAAAACAGCCTTTACAGCGCTGCGTTCTGCAGCGTGATACCGAGCTCTGGGAGGATGAACATATGGGGAATGAAATGTTGAAGTCCTGAAGGAGCTGGCAGCTGAACGGCTCAGTGAGATGGGCGGACTCTGCCCTGAACCGCAGCTCCAAAAGAAGCAGCAAAATGGCATCTGTGTCAAGAAGAACGGGATAGGAGCCGACGCAGTTGTCTCTGTCAGCTCCGAAGGCGATTCTGGATATGGCCCTGCAATGGATACCGCTGTTAGAGCCCCGCAAACGGAGGTAGAGGGCCCCTCCTCTGTTGGAAGTAACGAGGAGGGAACGAGGAGTGGGTTGGTGCACGCCATGAGTCTAGGCTCTCCAGAGAAGCAGCAGCTGTCCCCCAGACTCTGGGTAGCAGCAGAGGTGCTGGCGGCTTCCCCCTCCCTCCCTCAGCAGTCTACAGTGCCTGCGTGTCCCAGGGGGATCCCTGGCAGGGGGCAGTGTGGCGGTCGTTGGGCTGCTTGGCTCGCCCGCCAGAGCAACAGAGGTGGCAGCAGTGGGTGTGCCTGCCCAGCTCATCGAACCGCAGTGACTGTAGTAATGCCGGAGCGGTCCCTGCAGCAGTAAGAGAAGAGAGAGTGAAAAAAATAAAGCAGGGGGAACCAGGATGCCCTGGACCAACGGAGGTGGAGAAGCATCAAAAGCAAACCGATCCGAGGGATGTCCATGCAGCGCATAAAGCAACCTGAAGAGAGCTGGCAGGTAGCTGCTATAGAGGTCTGCAGTGAGTCAGGACACTGGTTACAATGATCTCACCGGTAAAGGCGCAGTTGGATGTGGCATAGCCCTGCAGCAGAGGAGGGGGCCCGGGATCAAAGCATACTCCAACATTGAGCAGTGTTCCCCGCATGGTGGTCCGTCAGGGGCCTTCCAGATGGGAGTCTACCTCATCTTGTAAGCTGGTGCAAGGATTGAACCTCTGTAGGACAGGACTGCAGTGGAAGCCAGAGAGAGAGAAAACACTGGGGCGCTTGATATTTAGGTGTCAACGAGTGTCTGATCAACGCTGAAGTGGCCAAGAGAGGTTGTTTGTCTGCACCCATAAGTCTACTGAGCCCCCTTTGTAATCCGTCCACCTTCACCCACTCATTAACAGGATGAAGTCGGGAAAGGCTAAGGACAAACTGGTCACGTATTAAGAAGATGCTCCAGCAGACTAAACTGACACTGGAATTGCCCCCTGTAGGGGAAGATGACGCACAGCCCGCCACGAGAGGAGACATTTTGCGCCTGTTCCAGTCTATACAGAAAGAAATGGTGTCAACAATGCAGGAATTGAAAAGCTCTTTCCAAGAATTGTCTAGCAACATACTACAGAATGAAACTAAATTGGGTGAGCTGGAGACGGCCTTTTGCGACCAAGCAAACGTACAGGACCAGCTGGAACAGATTGGTGGCGTATAGGCAAACCGCAGAGGAAAAACAAGAGGATGCGGAAAACCGTTTCAGAAGAAATAATATACAGGTGCGGAGAGAGGTTCGGGTTCAGGAACTGGAGAACTACATCAGGCGGTTGTTCCAAGAGATATTGGAAGATACAGAAGCTGACCTATGCTGGATCGCACGCACAAAGTGTATTCCAACTTCCAAACATGGCATTATCTTCTCCCGGATGTCTTGACGAGATTCCATTTTTTCAAGACCAAAGAGCTGATCTTCCAGAAAACCAGGGAACAACGTTGTCTGGAGTACAAAGGGGCATCCCTCCAGCTGTTTCAGGATCTCTCTGAAGGAACAATCCAAAGGCGCAGGCTCATGAGACCTCTGACTAACTGGCTAGGAGATAAAGGGGTTTGCTATAGATCGGGGTACCCCTTTTGCATCATGTTTCAGCAGGAGCGGATTTTCACTTGCCAGGTGACAGCTTCCAGGATCCCTCGTTGTCCTCATGGTGCCAATCCCAATTGAGGAAAAATAGGAGGAAGGAACACTGTAGGCCTTTGATGGACAGACAGGAGCAGAGCTTGAACCTGGAGGCCCCGACTTGAGGCTGCACCCTGGACGAACAAGCGTCTCTAGATCACTGGGAATACAATGTGGCACTCAGGAGCAAGGAGGAAGAGGTGTACAGGCTGTTCATAGCTGATTCTAAATTATACTTATGCAATTATAAGGGCATTAGGAGAGCACACCCTATCTCAGGCAATAGGCCTGATGTTTACAACACACAGGGTTGTTGAGGTTTTGAGGAATCGTTTTTTGGTTTATTTTAAGGTTTTGTCATGGTGCAGCTCAACAGAAGACTACACAGTGAACAGACTGGGTGACATAATGGGGTTTGCCGTAAATGGGGGTGAAGGGGCTAATCATGGAAATGTTTGGCAATATAGGGGACGGGGGCAATGAAAGGTTTTTGTGCATCTGTCATGGGCTCCAGTTGTGGGGGTAGTGGAAATGGCTGATGTGAAGATTGTGTCCCTAAATGTTCATGGGCTGAATTCACAGACAAAAAAGAAGGGAATGTTGACCAAGCTAGCAGATCTGAAAGCAGATATAGTCCTAATTCAGGGGACCCACCTCCTACAGCGAGAGTGGCCAAGGCTGAGATCCTGTTGGTTCCCCCACCAATATTTTCCACCCATAAAAAAGGGGGTGTCACAATCCTTATAGCTGGATCACTTCACTTTGAATGGGGTAAGGTCCTAAGGGACCCTCTGTGTAGATACATTGGCTGACATTACGATTAGCGGGCAGGGATCTCACATTGGTTTTGATTTACGGTCCTAACCAACACCAAGAGCAGTTCTACACTCAAATATTCCCTCGCATTGCGCAATTTCAAAGGGGTGGACTGGTGGTGGGGGGAACTTCAATGTGGTCCTGGAGGGGATGGTTGATAGGACAGGCCCAACGCTCCCCACTGAGGTAGCTAGAACAGTTCCTCTCAAAACAGCTATGGGGCTGGTGGATATATGGAGACACGTACACCCCCAACAACAGGATTATACACATTTCTTGTATGTACACCTAGAGTAACTTCTTTTTCTTGGTATCCAGACCCCTTCTCCTGGGAATATTTTCGGCCACCATAGAAGTAGCGTTGGTATCTGATCATTCCCCCATAACTTTGCAACTAGATGGTAACGGGTTGGGAGGTAGGAAATCTATGGGATGGAAGCTGAATGACTCCCTGTTAGCGGATCTGGCAATATGCACCACCATCATAGGGAGGATAACCCAATATTTCCAGGAGAACCTTACGGGCGATGTATCACTGTCCTGAGTGTGGGAGGCGCAACAACCGACGTTGAGGGGGGAATTGATCAGTTTAGCCTCAGCTCGGAAAAGGGTCCTCACAGCCCAACGGGTTAAGGCAGAGGGGTTAGTTAGGGATTGGGAGGCTCAATATAAGATAGATGGAACGAGAACGATGTATAGGCAGTTGCAGGTGGTGAGGGCGGAATTAAAACCCTTATGGGCAGATGACATCTCCCATAAGCTGCTCAGGACAAAGCATTTTGTTTACAGCACCTCGAATAAGGTGTCCCGAGTACTAGCTTACAAGCTTCAGGCCCAGAGGAACAGCACTGCAATTGAAGGGTTGAGGGACTCTCAAGGCCAACTACATGGGGAGGAATCTGCTAAAATTGATCTTTTAAATGCAGTTTTACACTGAACTATATGCAGCAGACGTTTCTGTTGGATTCCCCCCTTCCCCAAATAGCTGAAGCACACAAGCAGACACTAGAATCGTCCATACCAACAGAGGAGGTCACACAGGCTATTCGAGCCCTCCCCAGGAATAAAGCTCCAGGACCGGATGGGTTCACAGCCATATTTTACAAAACAATCTCCGAAGTCCTAGCTACCCGTATGGCGGAAGTGTTAAACTCTTAATGAGAGTGGGTCTATAAGGCTGTCGATGGGGGAAATCGACATTAACACTGCTCACCAAACCTGGGAAAGATCCCACACTATGCTCTTCATACAGGCCTTTTGCAGTCTTAAATTATGGTGCCCACATAGTCTCAAAAATATTTGCTTCATGCTTGGCAGTGGTACTCCCAGCAGTAGTGGGGATAGATCAGAAGGGCTTTGTTCCCGGCCGCCTGACATTTGATAACATTCACCGATGGTGGATATCGTGGCCTGGGCGCGGCAACACAAACAATCTTTGGTTCTTCTCTCAATCGACACTGAAAAAGCGTTTGATCGAGTGGATTGGGGATACTTGTCCAGGGTTCTCCTCAGGGAGTTTGGGTTTGGTCCACAGTTTAGTAAAGTGGTATTGGCTAATGTTGCCTCCCCTCTACTCGGATCAAGGTGAATGGGGTCCTGTCCAACCCAGTCAACTTGTGAAGGGGGACCCGGCAGGGGTGTCCTTTGTCCACCCTCCTCTTCGCCCTATCAATGGAGCCATTGGCTTGTTTAGTGCGCTCCTCAAGGGATATTCTAGGGGTGGAAGTGGCGGGCTATCATCATAAGCTGGTGCTATACACTGACAATCTCCTATTTTTACATGCGGAAATCCCTAACATCATTGCCCCATATAATTTAATTACTGGACAGATTCCGGGAGGTCTCTGGGTTTAAGATTAATTACTCAAAATCTGTGATCCTTGATATTACAGAATCACAGGAGATGGTAGTGCACCTGAAATCTAGCTTTCCTTTCTCATGGGCTTCTCATTCTCTGAAATACTTGGGCGTTCATACTACAGCGAGATACACCGACCTATATGCACCGAATATTCTGCCACTGTTAATGGGGGCCAAGCAGGATTTGGCAAGGTGGGGCGCGTCCGAAATCTCATGGTTGGGTATAATAACGGCGATCAAGATGACCCTTACTGCCGAGACTGCTATATGCATTCCCATCATTACCAATTTGGATCCCCAGGGCAGCACTGAAAGAACTGCAGGCACATATTTTTAGATTTATGTGGTCCAAAAGGTTTCCCAGAGTTGCTAGGTACACGCTTCTGACAGCAAGGGTAGAAGGTGGTCTAGCGGTACCCGATATCGAGAGCTACCTTTTCGCTGCTCAAATCGCACCCGTCTGAGGGAAGTCAAGCCACAGAGAATTATCTGAAGCATTGGGTTGTTATTGAACAGGAGGCCCGGGGCTCCCCCATGCATCATTGGTGTTGGTTCCCCCCAAGAGCTAGAAGATTGGGTACTTTAGTTTTTCTACATTCTTTACTTTCAATGCAAGACACAGGCTTGTATGTATGTTCCATCTGGACTCACCACGAGCAGAGCTGGAGTAAAGTTGTGGAATTCTTAATATTTGTTCAGGATAAGACACAAAGTACTGGTGATTGTTGTAAAATGCAAAGGGCCTAATAAAGTTTGAATGATAAAAAAAATGTCCTCCATAGTTCTTAAAAGTCCAATAATTTCAAGATGATATTCCACATTTCTAAAATACCAATTCTATGCCAGAATAATTCTGTGTCTAAACGTGCATGACATGTACACATTTGCACAATACTTTCTATTGTAGATTTTCTGTTATTTCACACAGTATTATTACATTTTACAGTTTCTAGTCATGTGGGATCTTTATAAAGTTGGCACATACTATTTTTTATTGAAATACATGGTATACTACCATTAATTCCAAGGTCGATAATTGATAAAAGTGAAAAAGCATAAACATATATTTCCTTTCTCTATCTGAAAAATCACAGGCCTAGCTTTGCACTTTCATGAAGGATAGAAAACATTTTATATACTGGGTTACCGAAAACTTTTGTTTTCAACGATTTTAAAATAATTTTGCAACCAATCTATTTTAACTGCAGTATCGTCCAGAAACCTCTCATTTTGATAAGCAATATCATTTATCTCTTTGTTGTTAACTTATTTCTCTTCGAATTAAGCATATTATAATCAGGTGAGATTGAACAACAATGTGTTTATCTTTAATATAGTGCAAAGTAATGCTATACCCAATTTTGCCCACATTAGCTGAGCAAGATACTTTTAGAAAGCCCCGGAGCCACTCTCCACAGCCGACCTTCAACCCCTTTCAACTTATATTCCTGGGTGCATAATTGTATCACGATTACACAGATAACCATTGAGAAACTTTTTGAGTTGTAGGCTTGTATCAAAGGAAGTAAGAAATCACCCTGTATTGTCTATGAAAGAAGTGCACTGCAGCCACTGCAGACAAAATCTTAGTTTATTAAATTACACAATTTACCAATGTGCAACATAAAGAAGAACCACAAATATCAAATATCAAACAGCTTCAATAGTACAGGAGTGTGGCACTGAGTTTATATAACTTTTTCTTTATGTTGTAAAACACATTGGGGATCATTACAGGTCTGGCGGTAACCGTGCTGGTGCTACCAGCGGGTGCTGCCGGACCCATACAAAATGACCGACTATATTGTTAATCCCCATTCCCATAGAGTCCCATAGTTCCATTGCACTGGCGACTACATCACCGCAGTTTCTACAATACCCAACAGATTGTGCACATTTATTATCAGACTTTCAGTGTCTTTTCCTGTTCCACGCATCACCACAAGGGCATTTAGAATATTTACAGAATTATTGGGTCCCAAATTTGCACATGTGAATACAGTTCTCAACACCAATCAGTAAACCTTATGTGAGGCAGCCACTAACTCAATTGATGGCCGTGCCAATAACATTGTAAATCCATCCTACTTCTTTTATAAAAATTATGCCATACATTTAAACAGAACCCAATATTGTCCCCTTTCTTAAGAGGCCTTTAATTGCCTCAAATTTTCTTTGATGAAAGTTGTTTGCAACATTTCTATTGTTCGGGAAATTGCAACAACTAAAATGTGCTAGCCAATCACGCCTTGTCTTTATTAAGTTTATCAACTACCGTGAGGCGGTGCACCACTTTTAGTACAATTCAAGTACTTCTCAATCACTGAGTACATATTATTTTCAAACAACATTTGTAGAATTCATTCACATCTCTCGTAGTACCTGACTTCTTACCAAAAGCCGTATCTATGTTAACCGCTTTCACCTCCAACCTTTGTGCTTCCATTGAGTTTTAAAAGCAAACGAATGAAAACCCATAGTTGAAGGGAAAGTTTGCCCAGAAATGTTAGTGTCTCAATCGATCGGGCATGTATTTTTGAGCATACTGCGATCAATCTTAAAAAAATCTCCTATGCACTTGGTTTTTGTCACATTTACACAATCGAAAACAACGGGTAGGGTGCCACCATCTTGTGCAAATCTTATCCGTTGATCCATCGCCCTAAAGTCAAGTGCCCTCAAAGCAATAATTCAGATCACCCACCCCTCAAGCTGACATCACTAGATGCTTACACCCCTTTTCACAATGGCAATGCACGTCTCATTTCAACGTCCTCTGTGTGCAATCTATTTGTATTTATTTTATTTGTATAGCGCAGACCAGGCCCGGAGGCTACCGGGCGCATATCTTGGAAGCAATGGTTACAGTGGTTACATACAGTGGTTATATAACAATATTACAGGTAGCATTTAGATAGAACATAGTAATAGGACACATTGGTAAGTAGTAGAACAATACATGGCTAGTCAAATAGTACAGTAATACTATTGATGTGTCTCCATGGAAATATCAAGACGCCTCTTTCCTTGACAAGTGTAAACAACCCCTATTCAATCACACAACATTGTGTAGTTACACTACCTAAAATGAATTAACTCAGTAGTTGTTTTTTATGTAAACAAATGTCTTTGCCAAACCATAATAAAATTCTACTTTTAGATGGCTAATTTTTTACATGTGTCAAATTTCAAAGTTTGTGCCCATTATTCTTGTCCTTGCACTATGGGTTTTTGAAAGATGGCTGTTTCCTCTCTTGTCTTTCTTTAACGTAAAATGTTTAGGTAAAACCTCAGTTTGTTACTGTATAGAAGCAACTTTTTTTCTCACTGTTGATTTTATACTTCTTCGATATTCAAGAACTATGGCAATAATTCAGCCTGACCAGTATGAGCTCAAATATTCATAAGGGGAAATTATTGAAAGAGAAGGATGAACGTCTTGACGATCAATGACCGAAACCTGAACCCAGTCGCATGGAAGACGTTTCCACCTGGTCTATCTGCCATCGTTGTGAGGTTATACCAAATGTAGTGGAGAACTGCTGTTGCCGAGAAAACAGGCTGCTTGACCTACATTGCCAAAGAAGACACCCCAGTGCTATGCATTACTGAGCTGCATGACTTCAGGGCAGCCTGCCTTACAAGATCTGTGTTATGCGAATGATGATGGTCCTTATCCACGAACTTTGAGCTACAGTTCCCCCTTGTAATCCAAGTAACAAGTACATTTACTCTATATATGTTGTATGTTTCACAAACAAAATTAACATTTTATGTTGCTCTCCCACATCATTTGTCTTCCATCAATCACTGAAAAACGATTCATTCTGTAAATTGAATACATTTATCGTACTAATCTCAAACCAAAGCATTCGTCACTAGATTTAACTTCCGAACAATTACGTTTCTTTCACTTCATTTCCCTTTGTTGTGAGGAACCTGAGGGAGTTCTCACTTCCTTCCCCACCCCCCGACATCCTCTGCTCACGTGGCCAGGGAAAAGCCATCGCTTTTGGATCCCAACCCTGGGGGGTGAATATGCGAGGGGGGATCACCTGGGTGGAGGAGATTTGGGGAGTGGGTAGAGGATGTCCTCGGGTAGGACATGGTATTCCCCATTCCCTTTTCACAATGAACCTTCAGTCACAGCACCCTTTATAGCTTTCTGTCAACCCTTCCCCTTTCCTGCCTTTAAAAATGACCCTCGGAAATGCCATTATTATACTGGGATGAGGAAGAGATCAACTCAGAGGACACCCCCTTATTTGTGCAGGTTAAAAACACATCAGCCTCCTCTGATTATCGCAGAGAAATATCAGATCAATGCCAAAACAAGAAAGAACCAACAGGGTTCCACTCATTCATACCACTCTGGTACTGAAACGAGGAAGAGGACCGTGGAGAAAGACTATTGTAATAGTCAGGCATGTCCAGCTAATAGGCTTAACTGTGGTCAGGCAACTGAAGACAAGGACTTTTACCTGCAACCATTTAACAGGCATCAAGTCAATAAAAGGAGAGATTGCGACAGAGAAGAGAGAAACCTGCCTAGAGGACAGGACGTGGCAAGCAGACGTGGAGCAGGCTGGAGAGGGGTCGGCAGGAGGACACCGTGTGCAGTATTAGGGTGAAGGCAATGCCGGGGCCTGAGCGGGATGTAAGAGGGTCACGACACCTGCAGCACTCCTTGCCTTTTGTCCACAGCCAGAGGTGTGGGAAACTGAAGGCTCCTAAGTACTGCAGGCCGCTGGTAGCTTCTGCCGAAGGAAGGGCAGAACTACGCGCAACAAGCAGCAAGGTTCGGCGATGGCGAGTACTGCTCACCGGGCTCCCGAGAAGCACAAGGGAAGCGAGGGAATTGAAGGGAAACCAGAGAGGAGAAAGTAGATGTCCAGAGGAGCGGCCGCATACCGGTGAGTGTGGAAAGGGGAACACTCAGACCGAGCAGGCATATGAACTGCAAAATACAACCGTTGGCTTTGGGAACCAAACTAAGGGTTTATAAATGCTGAACAATCTGCAAAGTGCTATTGAGACTTTTACAAGTACAACAAATAATATTGAATACCAAACTGAAAGAAAGATATGAGGAACTTATGAACAAAATGAAAAGCAAGTGTTGAGCACTTATGAAGACTGTGACAGCAAGGGGGTGAATACCATGGAGTGAGTTGTGTGGAAAGCACAATGTGGCAAAGCCAAGAGACTGCCAAGGAGAACCAGAATTGAATGATTGACCAATGACACAGGTTCAGCGAGAGAAAACCTGTGTTGACAAGAAAGCATGAAGAGCGGAGAAGCATAATAAAAGTGCCAAGGGTTATTGGTTGGAGAACTGTAATAGGTGGACCGTGTGGTCCGACAACTGCGCTTAGACCGGGTGACCCTGCTTGAAAAGAGCCAAGGAGAGCAAAGATAAAGAAGAAGTTGTTTTATAACAGGTTGCTGAAGTGAATGAGAAAGAAATAAATCTGTGTGAACTATTGAAAAAGCCTGGATGCACACTAGGTTGAACTGGACTGTTTTTTGAAAGCCAAGAGATTTGAACTGGTTATAGTTAGAAAGATGAGAGAGCTAACTTCTTGGGGAAAGGAACCTCAAGGCTTTGTGAACTATCTTTCCTTTGGGAAAAGGAGCCCTGAGGCCTTCTTTAAACTGTTCTAAATTAGATTTGAACTGATTGTTCTTTTGGAACTGGAAGAACTGGCATCTTGGGGAAGGGAACACTGAGACTTTGTGAATTGTGTTGACCTCTTGGGGAAGGGAACCCCAAGGCCTGTTGGAACCGTTTTGAACTTGGGGAAGGGAAAGCTGGAAAGTAAGCCAAGAGATGGAAGAAGCTCAGAACTATATTTGGAACCCTGTTCTGTTTTGGTGCTGACATATCTACTCATTGTATATCTTTAGTTGTGAGGGCAAGTATAGGTTTTGGACACAGACAGACTTTTGAGTTGAACTTACTGACACAGACTATCCTTAGTTTCTTTAGGTAGGTAAATCCCACATTAGCATAGGGCAAGTTAGGTATTACTCCATCCTGACATATAAGAAAAATAAACCATTATTTAGAAAATGGATGCCTTCACACTGTCTAAACCTGTTCTTGCTTGAATTGGCGTTCACATGTGTAATTGATCGCTACTTCAAATCACAAGTTCTTTGCTCGGAAAGGTACTTTTTTAAAGCATAACAAAGCCTTTGAATTTATAAGGCAGGGGAAGCAGAAGGAAAACAATGATCAGGCACATTCAAATACACGTTCTGTTTCTCTTACACCGGTGGTACAGGTTTGTGGCCTATTGTGTGTTTACATGGGGGATTCAGAAGAGACTGGGAATCCACGTTTGACGACTAATACCTGCCTGTGTCGTTCAAGCCATTTGTGTGAAATTCCTAGTTACAACGGACGATACAGTACCTCAACCACATCAGTACAATTTGTAGTTAGTTTGTGCCACCAACATTACTAAACTAAATTAAAAAAAAATGAGTTAATATGAATAGTTGTTAGAATGTCTCAGTAAGTGAACTACACATACAGCCATCTAAGAGGTTCCTAAAAGATTGGTGTCTTTAACAAGTTTAGTCGGATTTTGCACTTGCCTTATCCACATATATCCCACCACTGGTATCAATGGCAGTTCACACCTGTACCTGTGCGCTCACAAGGAGGCTGGGTGGATGGGAACGCTCAAGGTGCCGAACACCATTTACACCTCAAAGGGATCTTTCGCACAGAGAATCATTGTCCACATGGCCACCCCAGACCGGTGTCTGCAGACTCCCTCATGGAGACACCATCCCTGCAATCAACATATGTATGTGTCACTTGAACATTGGTCTGGGCATATTGCGCTTTCCTCATCTACATGCATACCCCCCCTCTGGTATCAATGGTAGTTCGCACCCATGACCGTGCACTCGAGAGGGGACTGGGTGGATGTCAAAGATTAGCATCAATGCTGGGTGGGTGTGAACAAACACATCAGACATTCACATATACACCCACTTTTGTTAGCATTTATAAACACCTTGAAAGTTGCCAAGAAAACGTCCCTGCAATATACATTGGATATCGTAAGTGCTCCAGATAAGATTTTGAGGTGGGAGTATTTTACTCCCTATTTTTAAACTTTGAGAGTAAATGTGATCCCAAGAGAGTAAAAATGACTTTTCTCATTTGCAAGAGAGTAAAATGTATGTGACATCCTGCCGACGTGTGCACAAACTGTATGGAAATAATTAACATGCAGCAGCTTTATGTATTGTGACAGAATACACATTTCATTATTTCTCCAAGGTCTGGCCATTTGATTTCTCCTATATATATATTGAAATGTTGAAAACAATAGAAACTAGTCAATTACATAGTAAATCAAACATGAATTGTATTGTGTGTTTTGACGTTTGATAGCAGAATTGTTTTTGATGTTTAATGAAAGTCCTACTTTCTGGGAGCTATTACTACCTAATGGTATGCCAATGTTATGACAGTGCAGAGAGACAACCACTCCATGCTAAATTCTATATCTAATCTCATGGTCAAATGGTTATTTACATAGCGCTTTTGGCAAAGCACTGTGCAAAGAACATGTTTATCACAATTATCACCAAACCAAAGTTGGTACTCCTTTATCGATCTCGAAAGGATGAAAGCTGAGTTGGCCTTGCCGGGATTCGAATCTGCAACGTACAGATCACAAACAGATCATAGCAATGAGTGCTCAGCCGGCTGAGCTATATTATTTGCTAAGATCCTTCAGAGGTTAATTGCCTCACATTTTCTTTGATGAAAGTTGTTTGCAACATTTCTATTGTTCGGGAAATTGCAACAAATAAAATGTACTAGCCAATCACGCCTTGTCTTTATTAAGTTTATCAACTACCGTGAGTGGGTGCACCACTTTTAGTACAATTCAAGTACTTCTTAATCACGGAGTACATCTTATTTTCAAACTACATTTGTAGAATTCATTCACATCCCTCGTAGTACCTGACTTCTTACCAAAAGCCGTATCTATGTTAACCGCTTTCAAGTCCAACCTTTGTGCTTCCATTGAGTTTTAAAAGCAAACAAATGAAAACCCGTAATTAAAGGGAAAGTTTGCTCAGAAATGTTAGTGTCTCAATCGATCGAGCTTGTATTTTTGAGCATACTGCGATCAATCTTAAAAAAATCTCCTATGCACTGTAACTTGGTTTTTCTCACAATTACACAATCGAAAACAAATCTTATCCGTTGATCCATCGCCCTAAATTCAAGTGCCCTTGCAGCAATAATTCAGATCACCCGCCCCCCAAGCTGACATTACTAGACGCTTACACCCCTTTTCACAATGGCAATGCACGTCTCATTTCAACGTCCTCTGTGTGCAATCTATTGACGTGTCTCCATGGAAATATCAAGACGCCTCTTTCCTTGACAAGTGCAAACAAACCCTATTCAATTACACAACATTTTGTAGTTACACTACCTAAAATAAATTAACTCAGTAGTTGTTTTTATGTAAACATTTCTTATATTATGTACAAAGGTCTTTGCCAAAGCATAATAAAATTCTACGTTTACATGGCTAATTTTTTACATGTGTTACATGTGTCAAATTTCAAAGTTTGTGCCCGTTATTCTTGTCCTTGCACTATGGGTTTTTAAAAGATGGCTGTTTCCTCTCTTGTCTTTCTTTAACGTAAAATTTTTAGGTAAAACCTCAGTTTGTTACTATATAGAAGCAACTTTTTTTCTCACTGTTGATTTTATACTTCTTCGATATTCAAGAACTATGGCAATAATTCAGCCTGACCAGAATGTGCGTGAATATTCATAAGGGGAAATGATTGAAAGAGAAGGAAGCAGAAACGATGGGGAATCAGATTAAAGTCGTGACGATCAATGACCGAAGCCTGAACCCAGTCGCATGGAAGACGTTTCCACCTGGTTTATCTGCCATCGTTGTGAGGTTATACCAACTGTAATGGAGAACTGCTGTTGCAGAGAAAACATGCTGCACCTACATTGCCAAAGAAGACACCCCAGTGTATGCATTACCGAGCTGCATGACTTCAGGGCAGCCTGCCTTACAAGATCTGTGTTATGCGAATGATGATGGTCCTTATCCACAAACTTTGAGCTACAGTTCCCCCTTGTAATCCAAGTAACAAGTACGTTTACTCTACATATGTTGTATGTTTCACAAACAAAACTAACATTTTATGTTGCTCTCCCACATCATTTTAACTTCCATCAATCACTGAAGAACGATTCATTCTGTAAATTGAATACATTTATCCTACTAATCTCAAACCAAAGCATTCATCACTAGATTTAACTTCCGAACAATTATGTTTCTTTCACTTCATTTCTCTTTGTTGTGAGGAACCTGAGGGAGTTCTCACTTCCTTTCCCCACCCCCCGACATCCTCCGCTCACGTGGCCAGGGAAAGGCCATCGCTTTTAAATCCCTACCCTGGGAGGTGGATATGCAAGGGAGGATCACCTGGGTGTGGGAGATTTGGGGAGTGGGTAGAGGATGTCCTCGGATGAGACATGGCATTCCCCATTCCCATTTCACAATGAACCTTCAGTCACAGCACCCTTTATAGCTTTCTGTCAACCCTTCCCCTTTCCTGCCTTTAAAAATGACCCTCGGAAATGCCATTATTATAGTGGGATGAGGAAGAGATCAACTGGGAGGACACCTCCTTATTTGGGCAGGTTAAAAACACATCTGCCTCCTCTGAATATCGCAGAGAAATTTCAGATCAATGCCAAAACAAGAAAGAATCAACAGGGTAAGTTATGCATACTTGCCTTCAGTTTACCTTCAGAGGTCGGTAAACTGAGTATCGACTGAGGTATAATAATCACAGTGCCTAGATGCTGAACAAACCAACATAAAGTTAAATACACATCTGGATTGTCACAGCAACAGGTTTTGCTGAGTTTCTATTTCCATTACAAATGCGACTTTCATTTGTTTATTTTTGAGCAGCACTTGTACTTCCTGGAGAGTCAGGTTTTGGATGTTTTAATTGCAGGCTATAACACGTGTGATTGGTGTAATGACAATCACTCACCTTTGAGCAAAGACTCTGCTGCCACCGACCATTTATAGTAATGTACCCCATTGACTGCAAGGTTGAAAACATGTAAACTAGATATTGCATACTCATCATTTTACACACTTTTTATAATTAAAGTGTAAAAATCATCTGCCTCTGCATGATTATGCACACAGCACAGGAACTCTGAAAAATACAATTGTGCAATACTGGTTTGCTTTCACTGGAAAAAAGTATAATTTGTTACAAAAGATTAATACAACTTAGCTGTCCATCCTATTAATTATACAATCCTAAAAAAATGCTAGGAAAATAAATATGTACAGTGCTTCTGTTTATTCGAAGAGCATCTACACACAACTCAGCAGAAGCTGAACGGAAAGAAACCATTCCTTATATCACAGTCTGCAGTTTCTTTTTTTGAAAGGCTTCAGAGAAATGCATTCTGTTTCAGAGACTTTTCTCCATGACTTGCAATTAAATCCATGTAGAAAAAAATCAAAATAAGCGTTCTGGTTTCTGTCAAGTAACCTCACCTTTGTATTGCCCTCTGCTCTATACATGTGCATAAATGTACACAGAAAAATAATAACTTTGTCGCATTTACAAGATTTTCATGCATAGAAGGTCCTGGAACAAACCTTATCTGGAGGCCTGCATATCGCCATCTATCCACTTGTTACCTGGCTTTCTGAATCGGCTCATCTGTTTGTCCAAGTAAGGGTTGGTCAACTATTTGTTTCTGTAGTTTCATCGATCGCTGCTCAGCAACTTTCTATTGCTTTATACTCAATGTACACTGTATTCTCATTTAAATTTATCTCAAAGACTTCACCATTATCAGCCGTTTTATGTATTTTTATCTCAGGAATTAGCACATAACATTACAGAGTATTGTATCGAATCTAATGTTTCATAGTCCATGTTTTGAACGCAGGTATTATTTAGGTGGCTGAAGGTTTTTTCAGTGGACTAGTATTATGTTTCAGCTTGCGGTAGAACAATGAGTTCTGACTGATAGGATTGCTGTGTTGTTTAAACCAGTTTACAGGGCTCTTTTTTGTATTTAAAAAAAAGGTTACAAACAAAGGTATGTGATGGTTGCTTTACTGCCAGTGATACTTTATTGTCATATTTATTTACATTTTTCCTACAGATCACACGGCCAATCCAACAATGACTTCATGTATCATATTTGGTTGCCCTAATGTCAGCCATGTCAAATCTCCTGGCACAGTCCTGCCTGTATTCCCAAAGGATTTCGATTTAATAAGATGGCTTTTGAATTGTGGATTTCCAGTGTCCGAGATTGAAAGCAGAGCCAAGGAATGTCTTGGAAGAGGTAAGGGGCAATCAAATTTGTGTCTGCACCAAGCACTTCTCTGATGATATGTACGAACCATCAAAGTACACTAAAAAGCACCACCCCAGACTCCTTCACAAATGAATTCCCAAAGTAGTTCCAACTGTTTTTCGGCACATGCTGGCTCCAGTGAGTAGTGGACAATGAATTTTGTATTTATGTTGATCTGCGAAAAATTGCTCCGTTTACATATTTCTTCTAAACGATTGCTCAATCGATTGAATTAGTGTTTGAAAAGGTAACACAATTAAGTGTTTTGAGTTTTTGGGGAATATTTCCATTGATGGTATATTACACAATTTGCCTTTGATACACATTGTACTGTAGTTTATACAGTTTGTACTTTAGAATACTTCGAGTATCCCTACTTTAGGGATACTGTAATAGTTCAGTGCAATGGGAGCCTTTCTAAACAATGAAATGGTGTCCTTTAAAAATAAGTTATTTTGTTAAATCTGTTGATTACCATGTATTTCTTTATGTAGACCACACTAATGGAAGAACAGACCGTTACTACAGAGGAAACCACAGACACACATCAAATATCCAAACGGTGAGACCAAGCGGCATGCATGTAAACTTACTCTACAGAATTTAATGTGGTCTAAATTCTAATACTAATGTACATATTCACACAGTATTGATTTTAATTTTTTATACCAATATATAACTTCACAGACCTTACTTGTTACATATATTGTTTTGATTTATTTTCAGAACAATACAAAAGCACATAAACACTACTTACCTTTTGAGGATCCACATGTAGTGGGGAAAGACGTTTTGAGGGTTTTCTTAAATCTTAATATATCAACAGAACTTTATGTTAGGAGAATACTCTCTTTTGTTGATTATCCTGTGAATTTGACAAAGAATCTTTGCACAAAATAAGAAAATAAATACAAAAATGGAACTCTGAATATCTCTTTCATCCATAGCGCATATACAACAAAGATCTACTTTCATGGTCAAGTTCCACTTTAAAAATATTGATCGCAGTTATGTATAATATTAGCTATTGATACAAAGTGGCATGTAGGATTGTATCTCGATATCAACCATCTTTTGCATGTAATGTTTTTTAAAATGTTCATTAACATCCTTATTAAAACAATTACTTTGTTATAGGGGGATACTGAAACTTCAACAACGTACGATTCTATTATTGCAACTGGTCTGGAGGATGAGGAATGAGAAGTCAGAATTATATTAGCAGTTGTTGGTTAATAATATTTTATATAACATTATATAAAATTGAGATAAGTGTTAATTGTTGGACAATTTAAAATACTTTCAGCAAATTGCAAAAAATGTAATCAATAAACTTGACATAGACATGCAACAATGAAAGTAAACCATCTAAAAACAAACTTGTTACCTGAAATACATCTAACCTTTCACTATATGAAGGTTTTCTGTTTTTAGTAATGTCCTTTATAGGCCTGCACAAAGCTGAAATGATTAAAAAGAAAACACTACAACACAAACTAATTTGAGCCACAAAAATGTAATGACTATATTTTGCAGGATGATCTCACACCAACTCCATGTGACATCTTGGAAGGTTATTGGGTAGAATTTAAAATATATCATTTTAAACGTCATACGTAGACAGTGTTTGACTTTATTTTGATGAGAATGTACAAATTGTATTACAATGATTAACCTTATAATTTTTCCACGTTTAACTGTTACTGTAAGGTCAACAATCATTTCAAACATATTTCTCAAGAAGTACTTTGTTAGATCAAAGATTGTAACATTGCATTGCATCTTTTTTTGATGAATGTTATGTCCAAGGAATGTACCACTGAAGCGGTAGAAATTGAAGAGACACATGGACCATAGGTATACATTGTATATTGTAAAGTATCAGTTATCATCCCATTTGATTTTCATGCAATTTCTATCTATGGTTTAATGTTTTACGTATGGAAAGTAGGTTCTATTTGTAGAAATGTATATATGTTTCTTGAAGTGGAAGAGGAAATTGTTTGGTTTGTACATTTTACAATTGCTTTTTATTAGCTTGCTCTTGTGGTCAGCAAATCAAAACTGACTGTTTCAAAGCAAATTAAGAAAACAAGGGTAGATAACAAACATGTTTATTTGAAAGAATCTGTTTAACAGTTCTTTGATTGATATTACATTTTGAGGTTGTAATTCATATATTCTGTATGTGTGCTATAAACTAAGCTTTTTTTAAAATCGATTAGAGACCTGGGAAGAAGAGGAGCATAAAGACTCAGGCAACAACACAAACTAATGATGTTGCTTGCCAAACCAATGTCACTTTGGAGCATCTACATTTTGAGGCTCAGCATGGTCCACTCCAGTGACCCGTGGAAAGTAACCTTGGATCATTGTTACAGCACAGAACGTCACCCAGAAAAGACAGTCAACACAAAAGATGTTTCAAAATTGCTTGCAGACCCGCTCACACAATTCAGACCATCTAAAAAATGTAAATTGAAGAAAGACAATGCTGCCTGTTTCTCCAATACATGTGGGGAATCCAGAAATATCATAGACTGAAATAACTGAAGCCTCTTCGCAATTGATAGACAAATGTGCTCATGATCTGGACTTCACTATTCCTAGTGTGCGGGACTTGTCCACCACCATCGAATCACAAACCACTGTACTGCTGGACGATTGGCTATTAAAGGAGCCAAAATGCATTGTATTTGACTGCTGCCTGCTACAGATTATTTAAATGATAAAATGTGATCATAAATTACAGAGGAGGATATGTGGGGAGCCTTTGGTGAATTTTACATGTGTAGTCAAAGACACCAACCTGAAGATCAAGGCTGACTGTGTCCACCATCATAGCACATGTTCATAGTCAGCACAATCTATGCTTGGAAAAGTGCCTGCTGGAAATTTACTTTGTTCATTCACTTTGTTGTTCAGCGGATCAACATTCAGTAAGATTTCAAGTTTCTGTCAATTTGTGGGACTTGAGTTCCTTACTAAAACAAAGTATTAGAAATATCAGAAGGATTTCTTGTTCCCTGCTATTAGGCAGGCCTGGAAACTAACAGATATCAATTGACAGTACACTTCCTGGCATAAAGGTAAGGCTTTCTGGCGATACACATTGAGATAGTCCTGGCTTTCCCACTATATACTGCACTTACCACTTTCAAGACATGAAAAACAAAAAAATAGTGAATTTGGTCTTTTGCAAGTGTCTGAATGTACATCGTCTGTTGCCATGGAGAAATATGGTTTCATTAAATCCATTGAATTTCTGGAATCCAGGGGAATGCAAATAGAGCCAATAACCACTGACAAGCATGTTGGAATAGAAAAATAGAAAAGCCCATGTGAGAGCAGCTCCCACACATACAGCATCAATTTGATGAATGGCATGTCAAAATCGATTGCTATTAAATTACAGCCGCTACTAAAAAAGGGTTACAGGAAGCATTTTAAAGTGGAACACAGTCTATCGGGAACCATCTTTGGTTGAGCTCAAAAACTTGTGATGGATCTGTAGAAATTCTGCTTGAAAAATGCATTCAATGCTGCACCATTGTTCAAACATACACTCTTGGGGAGAAAACAAAAATGTCCACGAATGTCCTTTGCGTAAGGAGCTTGAGCATAAGAAAAAGTGTTTGGTGTCAGGTTCCTCTCCTCAAACAGCACTCGAGAAAATTGTGTACAACAAAATGCTTTCAAGAGACATGAAGGGACTCACCGAATTCTGCCACATTGGATATTTAGAGGTGTTCCATAATATTTGCCTAAATCACAGGCCTAAAAGGTTGGATTTCGGCACAGTTGTATGCAGGCCAGACCAAGACGGTCTCTACTTGCACACAACGAGAATGTTGGTAGGGAACAAGCAAAAACTGCAGGAACTTTAGGGATGCTACGTTACAACATGGCGTTTAAAAAACGAAGCAAAAGAAGCAAACAGTGGGTGGCCAAGCCAATATTCCAGCAGATGGACTTTGAATTTGTGAAACATCTTACATTGACTGTGCTGGCCATTAATATGAATAGAATGGCTCCAGAATGTGTTACCAGGGCCCTGTCTATACAACAGAACATTTCAAAAGAGGTTTGTTTAGTGTAACACTTGCAATGTTAATGATCAATAATTTATTTTAACATATTTATCTTTGGCAATGTAATCTTGCTAAATATGATTAATAGATTCTTTTTACCTTTCCTTTCTTTATATTTCTTTTCCTCTATGTCATTCATATATATTACATGGCCTGTGGTAGCGGCCATGTAGTTATGGTTAAGTTGCTCATCTCATAGGAAGAGCACTTTTTGGGCGTCTTATAACTTCGCTCCTCCTGGACGAATCCTCACCAAACGTTACAAAAAATATGACCCACTCTGAATTTTTTTTGCAAAGTTTGGTGAGGTTTGGTCAAGAGGGGGCAAAGTTATAGAGGGATTCCCAAAATTTCTTTTTTTCCCATAGACTGAATGGAGAAAACATTTCTGTTGCACCTACAGCCCAAACCACTGGACGGATTTTCACCAAATTTGCGCTAGCAGCAGCGGCTTTGTCCCGAAAGCGTGCTTTTGTAAATTTGGTAAAAGTAGGTCTCAAAAAATGTGTGATATCTATGTCCGCTTCCCTGTTCGCTCCACAGTCAGAAAACTGATTGGACAATCGGCTTGCGTCATGTCTGCGGACACACGACATGTTCGCTGTTTGGTTGGAGTGATGCGTGAGGTGCGTCAGATTTTTGGCAACGCACGCCATCTTGGATTCGCGGACATCGGCCGGTGTCCACGGACATCACAGTAAAAACGTATTAAAAAACACAACATTGCACTTGTCAAACTTATCAAATAATCTCTGGGGAGGAGAGGGGTGATGAGGATGGGATGGAATATGGCTGCAAGGAGCAAAAAAAAAAACAGGTGTTTTCACCGTGAAAGTCTGCGAACAGTTCGGATGTTCTCGAACAGTCCTGTGAAGTTCGCGGACACCTCTGCATTACAGGGTTGGTGAAAAGCAGTTCTTGGGTGGCTTATAAGTTTGGTGCCACTTAAAGAAACTGCATGAATTTATATTCCTGACCTAATCCAGAATGGGCTTGCAAAATTTGGTGGGATTCTGTCAAGAGGGGGCAAAATTAGACGGGGGTGTCAAAATAATGTAAAGGCTTATAAATGAGGTGCCATTTGAGGAATCTACACTTAATTTTGCAAACGGATAATACATATAGATATACATGTTTTTGGGAGGTTTGGTGGGATTTTGTCAAGAGGGGGCAAAATTAGAGGGGGGCTACCACAATATTGTAAAGGCTTATAAATGTTGTGCCATTTGACAAATCTACACAAAGGTTTGCAAAAAGATTATAGATCTAGATACAAATGTTTTCGTAAAGTCTGAATGGATTTTGTCAAGTTGGGGCTAGGTTATATGACGATTGTATGTTTATTATATTTCCAGCAAACTTGAGTAAGGAGCATTGAGAAGGACATGAAAGCATAGTTTTGCAAATGAGCCTGTGTTTTATTTTTTGACAAGTGTCATAATGTAGGTACAGAAAATAGTGATATACCTTTGGTGACTGAGGTGTAGCCTGTGGCCATGGGCAGTGGGCAGATTGTGTGGGTCATGGAATAAGGTCATGATCCGGACAATCTGGCTACTGGCCATGACCATGAGGGACAAAACATGGGGTTAAATTGCCCATATCCACCTGAGACTGGCTTTGTGGTAAAGTTATTCGAAATTGGGAAAGATTTGAAAAGGAAGAAAAATGTGCTTGTGGTAATATGTTCATAGAGTTCTCTTTTTTTCCTTCTGCAGGCTGCCATGGAAAGCGAAGAGGGGCCCTGTACAGAACCCTCCCTTCCCTTTCCATGGAGGCGTCCCGGTGTAGGAAGAAAAATCCTTTTTTTTAGCACCCCGGATTCCCGCTTTGGGATCCTAGGGTGCTAAAGGCTTTCATCCCCCGTTAGAGGGTCGGGTCTGGAATGGGGGGATAATGGTCCAGAGACCTTGTTATCCACCCTTGCTTCGCTTGGGCTGATAACTTGGGCTGCTGGGCCGGTATCCACCATTCCAGTCCCTGGAATGGAGGATGAACGCCACAATATTCCCATTAGCATAACACAAAATGCAAATGGAATGTTGGACAATCTTATTGGGTCTATGTACTTTACTGAGAAATATAAAGTAGATGGAGTGTATACGTTTTTTTTAGTTCTATTTTTTAACTGTGAAAGATGGTTCCTAAAGGAACATTTCTTTTATTGTTTTTGGATGTATTATTATTTTTTTATTTTGCAGGAGAGCTAAGAACGCAAGGTGGGGAGGGAAATGAGGGAAGAGGCACCAAACACTAATATGGGGGGTAGGTGGACAGGGGAAACTGTTGCATGTGTGTTATTTCTAAGGTAAGGGGCAGTGTTTCTCATGATCCTTGATTACAGCTGTGGTGGTGGCTCTTGGGGAGGAGGGATGGCATTAGCTGATGCCATTTTAAGATAAATAGCAGTTTTCCTAAAAGTATGTACTGAAGGGGGCATGGCTCGGAGCTGCCGCAATCGGTATGACTCCTTAAGAGCTCCTGTTTGGCGTGGCGCATCGTGTCAATAATCGCTGGAAACAAACCCCGATTATGCCCGCAATTTAAAGACAAGTTGTGGGAACAGCCTCAGCGGACGTTGCCCAAACTTGGCCCTGCTTCATGGTCGGATCTTCAAGATGTGGACCGAAATCCTAGCCGGGAACCACGTGGCCAAAAGATGGCGGCCGTCATCTCGCGTCCCATATATCAGCCTTGAGGGGAGGTGCAGGCGAGCTAAAGCAGGCCTGGCCACCGAACAAAATCATCTTGCGCACCCGCACTGCCTCGGACGCTCCAGCACCCCTGCCCCCTCCCTCCCACAGTGAAGCCCGGCAATCGCGGGAGTCAGGGGAACTGAGCACCTTTGACTGAGCCTCGACCATTCCCGCTCTACAGGCACTACATGCCACGTCTCCAGCGGCCTGGGACAACGCAGACCGTCCCGAGCTCAGCCGAGCCATGGGGGAGCCCGGCAGGAGACTGTGCAGGACCCTGGGGCCTTATCGTGGGAAACCTGTACACGGGGATCAGGGGTTCCTGGGTGGGGCTCCTCTCCTCCGGCCAGTGTGTGCGGCCCCTCCACGTGTGACTAGGAAGCAGTGTTCATCGATCCCGCTGAGCGGCTCTGCTGGGTGGAACGCCCCACACAGAGCGCGCCGGACGCTCGGCGCAGGAACGGACCCACCCCGCTGTAATCCAAGGTCCCCACGCCTCACCGGCTGCATATGTGCTCGCCCGAGGGGCCTGAGGAGGATCACTCCATCGCTGTGCCTACGGTCTGGCGTCAGGTTCTCCGGAGCAGCAGTGAACCAACAGCTGGCACACACAACAGCTGCTCGCAGCTCAGACCCATAAACTCATCAGCCTGCACTCCTGGGCGCCTCGGAACTGCAACATCGGACCGCCTCCGGTAGATCAAACCGGAGTGCTGACGCCTGACAACTGCCATCATCATCTGCAGCGCGGACCCACCAGCCCAACCACCCACATATCCGGGCTCCTTGCGCCCTGTAGGTAAACACCTATGACCACTCAGAGGGACGGGTGCCCGCGGAACTGCAGCACCGGTGAGGAGACGGGGGCTCTGCTGCGGCCTCCACGAAACCCAGGCTTGCCTCCCACATCAGCCCCGAACCGCCCCTCATATATCAAATAGGTATATCCACCTGGACAACCATGGCGGAGAGCCCAGTCCCCCTCCTCCCACAAGCTCCCTCCTACAGCCAGCCTATATCCATCAAAAATTGCAGCCCTAGAAGCGAGGTACGACCTCCTAGAAGTAAAGCAGGAGGATGCAGAGAACCGGTCCCGACAGAACAACATCCGCCAGCGGGGGATTCCATCTTCAATCCCAGACGCAGACATAAAGGGCTATGTGTTGGACTTGCTCAGATTCATAATCACCCTTCCTGACAACTCACCACTGGAATTGGACCAAGTCCACAGAATGATCCCAAGGCAGGCGTCGACCCTCCCCCCGGACGTCCAGGTGAGAGTACATTTCTTTCAAGTCAAGGAGGAAATCATGCGAGAGGCAAAACAAATGCACCAAATCTCCTTCCAAGGATCCACAATTTCTCTCTATCAGGATTTAGCGAATTCCACTCTTCAAAAATGAAAAGCTATGAGGGCACTCACGGAATGGCTGCGTGAAAGAAAGATTTCATAACACTGGGGTTTCCCGACTTCCATGAGATTCACCTGGGAGGGGGCTCAGAAACAGATTAATTCACCAAAGGAGGCAGACAAATTTATGGACATTGGCGGGGGAGAGGAGGAGTCAGAAGTGGAGGGAGCAGGCCGTGCAGCCCCTAGAAAACAATCAGAAGCGACCTGGACATAAAGTCAGTAGATGGCGCAGGCTCCGAGGCCCTCCCCGGAAAGAGTCCAACCCAGGATGAACAGCAGCAATATCGATTGCCATTCAGGGTTCCATGGGCTCCACGTTACCCACAAATTCCGATGAAGGGGTCGGGGGGGGACGAGCGATGGTCCTCCCAGAGTCAGCGATTGAAGGCAATCTGAACACCTCGCGAAAGGAGCCTACTCATATAGTTGTAGTACAGGAGCAATGTTCGAGCTCAATATGCACATGCGCCACCAGTTTCCCACTGGCAGTAGGATGTGGTTCTCCCTACTAGGCCAAGGGGAGGGCTGGGGTGAGAGAGGGATGAGGATGGACAAGTTCAAATCACTGAGACACGGGACATACATGGTCCGTCTTCTCAGCCAACTTCACAGCACGTTACATCAACATCATTGCCTGTGTTACGCCAATGCAGTGGTTTCGGCCCGCACTCAAAGGAGCTAGAATCGGCAGGGTACAAAGAGCTCACTACAACCAATGCCGAAGATCAAGGGGATGGTTGACACAAACGAAGTGGTAATCCTTACCTGGAACGTCCAGGGCTTGAATTCCCAAGGAAGCGCAAATCAGTGGAACACAAGTTGGAACAATTAGCCGGAGACATTGTTCTCCTCCAGGAAACCCACTTACTGCAGGGAGATGAACACCGGGTCAGATTCAGCAGATATAAAAAAGCTTACTTCGCCACGTCTGGAGAGAAGAAAAGAGGGGTGGCAATACTGCTGAGTGACAGGGTCCCGCTATCAAAGATCACGGTGAGAAAAGATCCGAGTGGTGGCTTCCTCCTACTAAAGGGGCTATTTGAGGAACTGTCTATTACTATTATCACAATCTACGGACCCAACACGTCCCAAAGCAAGTTCATCTCCAAATTAATTCTGACCATTTTAGCCTTTCAGGAGGGGCACCTGATTATGGGCGGGGATTTCAATACGATGCCAAACCCCCAAGTGGACAAAACTCTGCCTCCCACAAATGAAGACTTCACACAAGCACTATCCCTGGCAAATCTGCTCAGGGAAACTGAATCTGTCGATGCTTGGAGGCTATTCAACGGACCATCCAGGGACTACACCCACTACTGCTGTACACACAAAGGGTTCTCAAGAATAGACCTTTTGCTAATCTGTGGGGTCCTATAACCGTGTTTAAATAAAACAGAGATCCACACATGTATGATCTCCCATCACGCCCCAGTAACTGCAAATCTCAGTGTATCTGGCCAAAGGCACCCCACTCAAAGACATTGGAAACTGAACGACTCCCTACTGTTAGACAAGTGCATCAGAAAGGAAATTGGCAAAACGATAACTTACTACTTCAGGGAGAAAACGATCGATGACTCCCCCATCAACATTGTATGGGATGCAATGAAGGCAGTTGTTAGAGGGTCCCTAATCAGTTCAGGGGCAGAACAGAGGCGTATCTCGAATATTGCCGCAGTCAAACTTGAGGAAAAGGTAAAGCACAGGGATGCGGAGCTGAAATCCCAAAGTTCCAGGAAAACGGAGAGGGCCCTGAAGAAAGCAAAAATAGCACTAGAAATTTGGGCCAATCGGACAGCCAAATCACTGGCCTTCACGAGACAGTTCTATTATAGCAAAGGGAATAAGGTGAACCGGGTACCAGCACAAAAATTAAAAAAGGTTCATAGCAAGAACAATATCCTCAAACTGGAGGGAGCCGATGGCAAGGACCACTACTCAGAGGCAGACAAAATCAGCGAGCTGGTGCGACATCACAAAGCTATAATGTCAGGGCAACCCACCCTGCCAGAGTACCTGCAGACTATCCAGCCTCAAAACAAAGCCAAACTGGCATCCCTGGAATCCCCTATCACAACCAAAGAAACTATCGAGGCCATTAAATCCCTCAAGAACACTGCGCTGGGCCCAGACGGATTAATCCCAAACCTCTATAAAAAAATATGCGAGCTTACTAGCACTGCATATGTCAGCCCTGTTCAATTCCTTCCTGTCATCCAAATCGGTCACTAAATTAATGGCAGAGTCGCTCACAGTGCTGCTACATAAAGCCGGAAAAGACCCCGAGTTGGCTGCGTCTTCACATTACTGAACAATGACGGGAACATTTTCGCAAAGATCCTTGCACCTGGACTGGGGGAGACTCTCCCAAGCTTGGTAGACCGGGACCAAACATGATTAATCCCAGGGAGGGGGACCCACGACAATATAAGACGAAAGATAGACCTCATTGAAAGCGCTCATAGGCTGGGTATGGGAATGGCAGTCATATCCCTGGACGCGCATAAAACCTTTGATCTGGTGGACTGGGGGTATGTTCGGAGTGTGTTAGAGCACTACGGCTTTGGCCCCAATTTTACATGTGTAATGGCCAACTATCAGACACCCACCACACAACTATGGGTCAAAGGCACCAGGTCCAAGGCAATACGCATAACTAGGGGCACTAGGCAGGGATGCCCACTCTCGCCTCTGATTTTCGCTCTTTCCATGGAGCCCTTCGTGGCGAGAATTAAGCAGAACATGAGGATAAGGGGGATCACTGTGGGAGACCACGAATATAAAATCGCCCTATACGCGGACAAAGTCCTAGTAACAGCAACAGACCTTGCAGCTTCTCTGGGGTTGCTCTGGGAGGAAATTGAGGAATTTGGCGTGGTCTCCGGGTTCAGGGTTAATCTAGATAAATCCTCAGCATTAGCAGTTAATCTCCCCAAGCAAGAAAGTATCAGCATTAACCCCCTAATGCCAATCCCATGGGCGAAAGGAGCAATTGATTACCTCGGGGTACAAGTCACTAAAGACCCATCACGCTTGTACTCAAGTAACTTCCCGCAGCTGATTAAAGAATTCCACAGTGACCTTAAGCGATTGAAGGCCCAGGAAATCTACTGGTTTGGGCGGATCACAGCCATAAAAATTAAAATAATCCCCAGGTGGCTGTACTACTGCACAGCACTACCGACTCATATCCCGGGTCCCGTTCTGGCCTCCCTGCAAAAGAAAATACAGGAATTTGTTTGGGGGGGGCCTTGAATCGGAAGGAAGATCATGGTGCGGGGGAAAGCACAGGGGGGGTTGGGCGTACCCGATGTGGCTAGGTATGCCCTTGCAGTGCAGCTGTCACATGCATACACCTGGGTTCAAACGGTGGATCAGCCAATGCGGAACCAGCTAGAAGAGGCCTGGTGCCCGGTCACTCCATCGGATCTCCCACACCTGCCAAACATAAAACCCCAGATGAACAGCGGCCCTCTGTCCGCAACAAACACAACCGTCCACAGTTGGAAAGCTGCGGCCCGGAAATGGGGCGTCCGGGGTACACTGGGTCCTCTTACCCCCATTTGGAACAACCCCAAATTCTCACCAGGCAATCCCCTGCTGGCTTCGAACCTTGGAGAGAGGGGGGACTATTAAAATGAGGAACTTCCTGGAAGAGGGAATCCCCATATCATTCGAGAGATGCAAGGCGAAATTCAGGGTGGGTGAATGGAAAAGATTCCACTATGCCCAAATTCAGCACTGGTTGTCCCACAAAGGAGTCAGGGAAAAAAGCACTAGCGAGCTGATGGCGTTGGAACTCTCTCTAACATCCCCAGCTGAGAGAGGTAGAACCTCAGCTCTCTATCGGCTCTTGGACAGGTCAGATCCCTCTAAAAAAGAAAGATATATGCTTGAATGGGAGAAAGACCTGGGCCGGGAAATAGTTGTGGAGGAGTGGGAGAAAATCTGGACGAGACGGCATAAAAGCACTCAGTGCATCACAAACAGGGAAGGGGGCTACAAACTCTGCTACAGGTATTACGTCACTCCAGATCAACTAAACAAGGCCACCCCGGCCATCCCTGCGAACTGCTGGCGCGGATACCCCACCCGAGGCACTGTATTCCACATGGTCTGGGCCTGGCCGAAAGCAGAGGCATACTGGAAAGAGGTAAAAAACGATATCAAGGAAATTACCAGATTATCCATCCCCTAGGCCACCGGCATAATCCTCTTGGGCGAAACAGGGGGAGGGGGCTCCCGATCTCGGGCCCTATCCCTCACCTGTGCACGCACCTCCTCCTGTCAGCAAAAATGACGATGGCCCGGCTGTGGAAAAACGCAGACGGACCCTCAGTAGCACTATGGTGGTCCAAATGTTGGGACATAGCTGTCACCGAAAAGGTCACAGCAATCCGGTCAGGCTTTCCGAACAAAACTCTAAACATTTGGGCTCCATTTATGGACTACGCAGTAAAGTTTCCAGCTCTTACCAGAAGACCTCCACTGACCAGATGGCTCCAAGGCAGCGCAATCTATTAAGCCAAAGAAGCAGGAGGTGAGAACCCAGGGCACATGGGCCCTCCATTGGCACTGTGAAAAGGCATGGACACAGATAAATAAGAACAGCGCCCCAGCCATCGAAACAAGCCTATCCCATAGCGCAAACTGCATTGCTGTATTGGCACTATCATTGAATATCGCAATGTTGTTGATGTTGTGTATACTCGTAAAATCCAATAAAATGTTGTTATGAAAAAATAAATATGTAGTGTGTACTAGATTGTTAATGGATAATGAGTAGGACTAGGTGTTGGAGCTGTGCAATGGAAATTTTGAAGTTGAAAGTTCCTGGATCAGTAGAAAATGCATTTCAGAACTGCTCACGAAGCACAGATCTTATTGTGAAGTGCGGACGGGTTCTCAGACTGGTCATCATGACGTGTGCCAGCGTATGGTCATGTGGCAATGTCCGGAAGGCCTGCAATGAAGTCAGATGTTCATAGACGCTTACGGATGCAAAACTAGTTGAAATAGTTGCAAAATGTGTATAGAAGTGTTAAAAATTATTCTAGAAGGTAGGAAATGGCAGAGTTTTAAGGTGACACTTTGTAAATTGAACACAAATATTGCTATTTTGGGTAAGTATGATATTATTAAGTTGTAGAAAAATAGCATGCACTGGTAAAAACCCATGAAATTCACTGAAAAACCTTTGTTAAAGCGACATTATGGTTAAGTAGTACTAATAAAAACCTATGAAATTCAATGAAAAACCTTTGTTAAAGAGACATTATGGTTACACGTAAAACCGGAAAACCCCAGAAATCAGCCAGTTATACTAAGCTAAGCAACCATAACTCGCGCCACCACCGTGCACTGCTAAGACTAACACCCAGGACATCAAAGATGACATCACAAATGTCATTGATGACATCACATATCTGGGCCACTTGTTTTTGTTCACTGACATATATAGGCCAAGTGGTTTTTGTTCACTGACAGTCAGAATATTAAAATTGAAAAGGTGCTATATATCTAGACGTTAACTTTGTCATATTTACTTTAAGTACTTTCCTTAGGGTTTGGTCTCATCTCATGGTGCACATACATGGGGAAATGAGCAAGCCTCAAACACACAATTTATTTGTATACACGAAGATACACTTTAATGTCATTAACATTTTCTGATGATGCAGTTTCTTTTTTCCTTAGTTTAGTTTCCCTGTATGTGCCTCTGATTTATATGCATTGCGGTTCTTCATATCTATTGTTTGTACGAGCACAAGTGCTGTAAATCTTGAATTGTTAGCAAGTTATTACATATTTAACATTACTCAAAATCTGATAAGGTAGCATTCATTATTGTACTATCCAAAATTACAAGATTATAAATAATGTACTTCTATGGTGCATGCTGCAGTCATTGCCTATGTTTATATATGATTAGGTTTCTGTATTAACAACAACAGTCCAATACAATGATTGTAGATGAGTACATTCTTTAATAGATTAAGTAGTTCATGATAGGTCTCCCGATCACCCCTGACATCTTGTTACCAACAATATAAATACAACTCCTTGTAGGGACTTTTCATCAAAATGTATTTCACATGTGATGTCATCAGTGATGTCATCAATGACATTTGTGATGTCATCTTTGATGTCCTGGGTGTTAGTCTTAGCAGTGCACTTTGGTGGTGCGAGTTATGGTTCCTTAGCTTACCATAACTGGCGAATTTCTGGGGTTTCTCGGTTTTACTTGTAACCATAATGTCCCTTTAACAAAGGTTTTTCATAGAATTTCATAGGTTTTTATCAGTGCAACTTAACCATAACGTCCCGTTAAAGTTTTTTCATTGAATATATATATATATATATATATATATATTAAAACATTACATTTCAATGTGATTATTTTAAGTAAGTGCCTTCATTTCAAAATCATGGGAAAGTATTTTTTGAATTAAATTGTAGATCCATATGCTTTTTGTTTCTCAAACTATTGTCAGCAGATGCAAGATGTAATATTTTTTTTATGTATCTTGACTACAGAACAAGGACTGATGGAAGAATAACTATCAGTTATGTTGTTCATATTAATCAAGCATTCTTACCGGGCAGAAGTCATAGGGGCACTAATCTTTGGACGTAGTAGCCCCAGTTAATTCGCCCACATTGCCCATTGACTATTTGCTTGCACCTCTCCATCCTCCTGTGACCTGGTTAACATGTACATGGAATATCACATTTATTTACCATAAATCTTATGCAATACACGCGAAGCAGTTGTGGTCTTGCACTTGATGGTAATTGTAGCTATGGGTACTGCCAGCAAAAAACTGAGCTAAAGACCGATTCATGACATTTTTAGCATGGTGAAAAGTCACTTTGCACTGCTAACACACACCCCGATTCATTTGTATTGCAAACATGACTTTTCATAGACTTTGTACTGCAAAAATACACTTTGCACAGTTCAATGAATCAGGATGTGAGTTGGCAGTGTAAAGTGATTTTGCAACAGTGCAAAGTCACTGAAGGTGAATAGCGATTAGATAGTTATTTATTTATGACATGTATAGCAGCACACAAAGGCCATGGACATCAAGGCGCTAGTTACAGCAAGTACAATAAGTGAAGTTAAAGCCGAGCTTTGAAGAAACCCACAGTTGGGTAAGCTTTGATTGTGATGAGTAGTGGGTGCAACAGAGTGAATTGAAAAGAAAGAAAGAGCGGAACTGAGAAGAAGCACGGGGAGGCATGGGAAAAGCACGGGGAGGCATGGGAAAATGAGGTTGAGTACAGAGGGGGAGGGCAGGGGAGGGTAAGGGATGATGAGTAGAACTAGATGCTGTCTGCCAGTTACTGAGGAGCCAGGCCATTTATAACTTTCTAACTTAAAAAGGGAGTAGTTATGCATGCGGAGCTAGCCAGCATGGTGTGTTTGGTAGAAGTGGGGGAGAATCTGGGTAGATTGTAGAGAGTGCGGGTAGCGAAGGTGAAGACTTTGTCTAGAGGAAGGAAGGAGTACAGGGGAAAGCAAATGGGTGGGCATGAGCAGTATTTCAGTGTAATGAGCATGAAGGAGGAGATTAGCGTTTTTGTGGGGAAGGGAGTAAGTAATTGACACATTTTCATAACGTTGAGAAGGTCAGTATGAGCAACAGAGGCTGTGGTAATGTTAGGAATCAGGCACACACAGCCCCTCTCCTTCCAGGCTGGCTCTGACAGCCTATGTGGACACGTAGGTACCAGAGAGCTATCTGTATCTGTTCTATCCTGTTACAGGCCCACTTAAAGATGGTCATTGTCAAAGCTGTAGTGAGTATTAGACCCATACCAAAATGGCCACCGAACACGTCCAGACACATCCTTATGTAACACAACAGAGCTCAGTGTGATATGAGCAAAGAGAAGAGTCGTCAGCGTTTCGTCTCGCAAAACTCCCATTCCCTGCAAAGCTCTGGTTTGTTTGTTTTTGCTCTGTTCCAAACCAGAGACCAGTTGGGTTTTTGGGTTTTTAGACAGGTAAGGGGAACTCCTTCACTGGCTGGACCAGAACAGTTTTTATCATTGCACTCCCTGGGACCCCATTAAGCCTCACGTCCCGGGTCTCATTACCCTCCGGTTCTTTCTAAGATTAAGGGAGGCATAAGTGCCTCAGATTCTTCTTGGGCCTAATCCTTATGGTTCTATTACCCAAACGTCTTTTGTGAAGCTAACAGGGGACTCGTTGGGATCATTAACCTCCAAGACTTCCAGTATCGGATCCTCTGTGTAGTAACATAGGACCTCTTTATTCAGGCGGTTCTCATACGGGTTGCTTGCAGCATTGGTAAGCCAGAACAAATTGTTTAGTACATAGCTTACGTTGATGATATGTAAGCATTAGACCATGTTAAATTCTTCACCAATGTAACCCTTTGCAGCTCCAGAGATGGTAGTCAGAGATAGAGCTTCTTCAATGATGCAACTGATAAGTCACCCTCACCTAGGTTGTAGTTCCCACCTCCTGTTGTATGTTAAGATAAGCAGGAGAGGGATTTCCACTGAGGCATAAGTAACACACCTTTGCCTTTTTGATACCTGAGAGGATCTTGACACTCCATCGCCTGACAGGTAGTGATAAATGGTGACAAACAGAGGTTGTCATCAAAGAGAACCCTAAGGTTGCGAGTCTTGACTGAGGGACAAAGGAGGTCAGGCGGGAAGGATTTGGGAAAGGGCAGGGTGGGAATGGAGTTGTAAGCTGGGAAAAGGATATTTTCCACTTTTGATGAGTTCAGAGTGAGGCAGTGTAGAGCCGTCCAGTGACTGGTTGCAGTGAGATATTTGGTAATCCCTTCCAAGATGGCTGGTCTAAAAGAGGGAAAGGAGAAAAAGATGTGTTGTCAGCAAAGAGGTGATAACTACTGAAAGGTAAAGGACAAGATTAGTCTTCCGATGGCAGAGGTATAGAGGGCGAAGAACAGAGGTCCAAGGACTGATCTTTGGTGGATGCCTTCATAGAGAGAAGTGGAGTCAGAGGATTCTGAGTTACAGAAGATTTTAAAGGAGCAACCTTCCAGGTAGGAGGCAAGCCACACTAAAACAGATATATGAAGACAAATATCCTGGAAAGTGTGGAGAAGAGAATAGTGATTGACATTTTCAAAAGTGACAGAGGGGTCCAATACAATGAGGATAGAAGAGAGGTTGGAGTTGTAAGCATTAGAGAGAAAGTTGGAGACATGCATGAATGCCGTCTCGGTGGTGTGTTTACTACAGAAGCCAGATTGAGGTGAACTGCAAAGGCCATTATTCTCAAAGTACTTAGTGATCTAGTTGAACGAAGTCACTATCTATGAAACCCCTCAGGTGCAAATACATGGCCTACATAGAAAGATGATGAAGAAAAGAGGCAGATGCATGAAGTTTCCATCATTAGGGTCACCAATAATCCTCTGAGAAAGGAATACTCAGGTCCCAAGACACACACTTCCTGCATGCCCTGCTCTTAATGACAACACGATAGGGATTCCTTCCCCAGGCAACCGAGACAAACAAATGTAAAGTGACGCTTGCTATTTTGGAAGAACGCCGCATGGGCCAGGATGTACATTCACTTCATAGTTCTGTGAGGGCCAGATCCCGCTCTCATAATTTCCAATGGCCAAATGATAACAGTGAACTTGGCAAGACTAATATGTTACAATCACTTTTGATTCAATTTAGGTCACTTGATAGACTGTTGCCAATGTTTATTATTGACTTCAACTTTTGTGAGCAATTTTTCATTTCAAGGCAAACTGAAACATATTAATTTACGTATGTCTGTGTGCATGAGGCTCTGCTCCATGACTGCTTTCAGTCCCGTCAAGAACATAATGCCCACCAGCTTACCCACCTACTGCTGTGCCCCATTACAAGATGGCTCAGTTCGAGACCCTTTGCATGGCAGCAGTCCTCGCCATGTCCTCCGCTCCACTTGCCAATACGGGCGCTGATGGTAAACTGGCAAGCCTGGTCCTATGCTGCAATGTGAAGGGAAGGAAAACGTTCCCTTCAAAATGGCCGCTCATGCTCAGTTTTTTGTCTTTAGGTTCCCGACACACCCGCTAATCAGTAGAGAAGACCAGAATGCACACAACTTCCCACCAAGTGCAGGTAGTGTCGCTTCTGCATCATCATTCAGTCAGTCCAATAAGTTGAGTCTATTGCGTCAGTTAAGTTGTCACTGGACCCGGTGCCATATTGAATCAATGGCAGACTCGGCAGATCATGGCCACCTGCAAAATATATGTAATGCCTAGAAGAAATGAAAGCAAGAGACATGCGATGACCAAGCAGGGGAAATAGAACTGCTGCAGTGTGTGTAAAACGCTAATAGAGCCCTACATATTTTCCAACAAGTATGCTACTACTATGCAAAATATTTTACCTCCTAATAATGTTCAAATAGTTTGACATTGTACTAAAATAACTATATCTTCTTCTAGTGTTGGAATACCTATGCACCCTTTTAATGATGAATGCTGTGACTCCCTCTCTTTCCATCTCTAAGGAGGGAAGCAAGAGAGTTAACAGCTATGTAGTGTGCACGCAGAGAGGGCAAGGAAGGGCCACCATAGTAATCCAAGACCTACCCATACGCATTTCATCTTCCTTCCCGTTTCCAAGTAAACTCCCTCAGCCGCTGCATGTCCCAAATGGGCTCTTCACTAACCCACATCCCATCTGGGAAGATTATCATTATCATCTGTTTGGGAGGCTTCATGAGGCCAACATTGTTGTTCTTCTTTCTTGCAAAGGAAATCCCTTCAGAGAAGACCTTCCATTTGTCAACAACATCTTTTAGAAAGTCTAGATATATGGATACCGGGTAGCCCTTCCATTTGAGACACCCTATTTGCCTGGCCACCCTCAAAATACGTTCCACCATAAACAGTTTGACAAGAACCAACATAATCTGCCCCAGCACGATGGTTGTACTTAAACTAACCCAGTAGGCAAATCCAATGCACACTAAACTGATGACATTTCTTCCCAAAGTATAATTAACGATATTCTTGACCAGGTCTGGCAGTCGCCCCTTAGCCAGGTCAGTGGCACTGACCAGGCAAAGGTTGCAAGAGTGGCTCTTGATTACAAAATCATGTTATGATCTTGATGGAATCCTAAAATCTCATTTGTCAAGTCTCCAGACCTCTTTTAGAGCTAATCCACACTTCATTCTAACCTGGTGAACTCACCAGGCAGATCTGCCACAGTAATTTTCATTTCCCCACCACCAATGGCGACTTTCATTAGGACAGCGTAGATCTCTGAGGCTCTGGGCTATCCACTGCCCTCTCTGCCTCACTGCACAGTCTATTGGCTTTGCCATCTAGGGGGGTGGGGAGGAGGAGTGTTGCCTAGTGTCACAAACTTCTTTTTGAAAATGGGGTTGACATTCACAGTAATTAAGCAGGAGACCATAATATGTGACAAATAAGTTCTGGAGCACGCTCAGTGGCCATTTTAGAATCTGCTTGCAATACATACTTTGAAATCTACCTACAAGAAAAACAGTTCTGTGAAAGATTTCCCATCTCCCTGAATATCACTCAGGCTGATGTAGGTCGGGTCCCATTACAATAAAGAATCATTCTAGATGGTCCCTTACCCTGCATTGGGATGGGTATCACTGGACTCCTAAGCACGTCCAAAGCAGGAAATCCTATATCTAACAATGACATCCTTGTCATTGCTGGATTATACATCCCCCTATCCTAAAGATTTTTCTCTAAGCAGCAATACCATATAACAGATTATAAAACATCATGTCCTCGTTTTTCACCCGGAGGGTTTTCCTCCAGAGATCCTTATGGACAAGGGTCCTATTTCTACGTCTAACCACATGACCAGGTTCTTTTGTTTCTTACAAATAAACCACAAAGTGCTCAGATAACGACCAAGTGGCGTTACGACTAGTGTGCTAAATGGTGTCATTGCCCCTTTAGCCCAACATATTTTACAGTCAATTTTGAATTTGTATTCTATTCCAAAATTCCTGCCCCTAGCGCTGTATAACATCAAAAACACTCACACGTATATAAAGTTAAAAGGATAAACAAAATGGCAATCACTTATATACATTGGTATAAACGTTGTTAAAGTAAACAACACAAAACACTTAAAAAGTCAGTTCTCCTAAAATTGTTATACAGCGTTCATATGGGAGAAACTCAACAATGCACTTCATGTTTCTGTCTCTTTAGCTGGACATTCTTCAGGGTCTATAGAAATAATGTGGAACTTGGCAAGTCATCAATGGTCCGGTACCCTCCTATACTGTCTAACAATTTGTATCAGTACATTTCCCAAACCTGAATCAAAAGGGGACAGTAGTGTGCCAAGTATACTAACACACCAAAAGCACTTGGGAAAGCACTTTGCCCTAAGATCAGACACTCAGTGGTATTTGATTTTCATCCCCTTGTTCCCTCCCTGCTGCCCTGTGGGCGCTTTGAAACACAATTTACTTGACGTGTATGCGCCTTACAAATGCACAATAAATAAAATAAATAAATAAATATGTACCAAAAAGTCTTCTATAAACAGTAAATCTAGTAGGGGTCTGGCAGGTGAGCTGCCACTATAAACCCCACTGAGCATTGTTGCGATGGAGTGCGTAGCTACCATGCCACTGGAGTGGTAATCTTGGGCAGTAATTACCTGTCTGCAACATGCCGTATGGTTCTTCAACATGCCCAAAAACCTTGCCGTTCCTTTGCTTCCATGGGCATTTCCTCCCCTCCGTCCTCTTGGGTTGGGACACGCCAGCTACCCCACGGGCACCTTTCATTGCCACAACAGGGTCAAGCACTCACAAGCCTGCAGGCAAAGAGGGGCAGCAGGTGGGAAAGGGGACCTTGGCACATCCAGGTAAGAGCCTAGGGTCTCAAGAGAAGATTCAAGGGCCTTGGATAGGGCCACTTGGTGGTCAACCCCTAAGGGGGTAAGTGGGCCTTGAGGCGGTGCTTCAGAGCTAGTCTAGGCCTCCATGCTACGAATATATGTACTATATTTTCTATATCATCACGATAGCTCCCAGTCACATTGGTCTATATTGCCTCTGGGGGAGTGGTAGAAGGAGAGGGAGAAGCAGAGGGCGGAGGTGGAGGGAGAGGGAGGAGGAAGAGAGAGGGAAGAGGAGAAGAGGGGTAAGGAAAAGGGACGAATAAGAGTAAGAAAGAAGCGGAAGAAGGAAGAGGGAGGAAACTTACTTTGCGTTTCCTCTTTTATACTCCTTCCTTCCAATTCTTTTTCCCTATCACATGAAATGTCCTGTTACATAGTTCCTGACTCATCCTTCACAGGGCATTTAGTAGAATGAGCACTCAGAAAAGAACAGTGCACGCCAAAATGATGTCAGAAACCCTAATCAGACGGGTAAGAAGAGCAAGGTAATCCTTGAAAAACAATAGTTTAACTACTTGGAAGCAAGATAACGTGGAACAACACAGGTTCGATTCCCGGATTCGCGGTTAGAAACTTCTGGGTATTAAGCGAGCTATAAATAGCCCATTACAATTGCACACTTTAACCTAAATGTACAACTATGAGAAACATCTCTAAGTGCAACACGTAAACTGCGTCGAATTCCCCATGATAAAGCGAATAGGAACAGGGGCAGCAATCCACAGGATGCTTTGTGTGTGGCAACTGAGTGTCCACTCAAAAATATTGCAGGTTTTTGGGTAGAGACACATCTGTTTTCTGTTGTTAAAGAAAAGGCGCCTGCTGTTGCGAGTGCCTCATCATTGAGGATCTGACTGGCAATGGCAACAAAACTCTACCTGGATGTGGAGGCAGAGATGCAGATTTCCACAGGAATGTGTGTGCCTGTCCTTCCTGTTCATTACCCTGTCACTTGCCCTTGAGCAGAAGAAAGATCCAGGATAAATCCCCACTCCCTGGCCTGGCCCCTCAGTGCAGAAAACATCATGTATCCCTTTAGGTGGAACAATCTTACCACACAGTTGAAAATGCTGCAGGCAGAAGGGCATGACGCTGTGTAACTGTGGGCCCCACAACACAGTCCCAATCAGTCACCTTGACAGGAAGTTGGGAAATGACAGCATTCTCCTTGGAGATACCACCTGGGCTGATATGCGAGGGTTTTTCTCCCAGGACATCAGCTCTGGAGAACAAAACACAGGGGAGCATAAGTAACACCAAACACAACTAGAATTGCCATCCATCCGGATTTAGTCCGGACTGACAGAACTGTGTCCAGTTTTAGCTCATACGTGGAAGGGCCGTCTGAATTACAGACTCAGATACCAACAGTGTACCAGGAGAAGCGGCTTCTGGGGGGGAGGGGTTCAAAGTGTATGTTAAGAAGCTGCCAACTGCATTTGAATTCTGTAGTGTTCGCTGTGCACCTGTGATTCACAACTCTGTTGTCAGATAGGGGCCGCACAATGGGCGGGCAGCAATTAATGGAAAATGGGTCATGCTGGCAAGTTCCTCTTCAGAAACCCTTTCATGTGCAAAATCCCAACACTTCATGCAAACTGATAATGTTAGGGCTGCTCATTTTGATGGCTCACATGCATTTTAAAGAAAAGCCCAGACAACGGATCTCACCAGCTCTTTGGTTTGTTTGTGAAAGAAAAGGTTAACTGTATAAAAGGTTGTTTATTAATAATACCACCAACACACAGCAGACGTGCAATGTCACATTTGGGTTGGGCATCGAGGCCGGACTCCATTTTGCATTCTGTCATTTGCAACTCTACGTTGGTGAATGAAAAGCAAAACTACAGCCAGTGCTTAATTTGTGCCGGTGGTGAACACCGGCACTATTTTATTGCCACCGGGACTCTTACAAGGTGTGTCTGACTCTGCATGCCGGCTGCAAAGGCTGTGGTGCTGTACAGCACCGGCCACCGTGTAGAACGCTGTGTTGGGGCCTCTCTGCTTGAGACTGCAAGAGTAAACTGCCTGTCTAGTGAGTGAAGGCACTCATGGAACAGAGCAAGTCAAGTGGAGGGGATTAGCTCACGATTGCTGCCCTTATCGGAGAAACAGCAAGTAACAGTTCATTCTTAATGGAGCGCACGGTGGCGGCTGTTTAGTACAAGCACTGTGAAGGCATCTGAGCAAAAAAAGACTGCAGAATTTTTTGTCATGCTAGACTAGATAAGGGATTTATGGTGCTGCCATCAAAAGTCGCACTTACTACCCACTAAGACAGCATGCATTTGGTGAGACACTTCAAGTATCTGACTGCGGGAATATCATATATATATATATATATGATATTCCCGCAGTCAGATATATGGGCCGCATCAGTAATTGCCCATTCGCGGGCGCCGGAAATTTTCGCAAGTTTGGCGGCAGCCTGCCTGTTTGACCGGCAAGACTACGGCCAAACTTATAATGAGGCCCAATGTTTCTTAAAAAGGGCAACATACCATTCTGTTATTGGTATTTGTTTTATAAAATGGTTAAAGAATCACTCACACTTTTTCTTTCCTTGAGATTCTTTTGGGACGTTGGCTTGGTGGGTTAGTGTGCCTGCTGCAGTGATTTATGTGAAATCTGCAACTAGAGCTCTGCTGTAGGTTCTTACCCACTGAGCTATTCCAAGGATATATTGGCTGTAAAGGCGCAAATTGAATCTCATAAGAATGTTTTTACAGCGGTTTTTAAAACTAATTACATTTTCAGAAAATGAGATGATCAATGACATCTATACATTTGGCAAGATGGTCAAGCAGGTTAATACACATCTTGTTAAAGTTTCAACAGCTTGAAAGTCAGAACCAAATAAGCTTTTTGTCTTTCTAGATCAAAATAGTGTATGAAATATAATTTAGTGAAACATCATTGCTTTTTAGAAAACAGAGATATTTATTTAAAACAATTATATTACAAGCATGATTGTTTTCAATCTATCAAAAAATACTTTATTTCAGGAACAAGCCCATACAAGTGCAAATGCATAGAACAAACAAATCATCAGTGAACCTCAAATCACAGTACATTGAAGCCGATCATTAGATGCTGTGATCATGATAGGAACAACTTCAATGTAAGAGCAAAATTATATGCACATTTAAATACATTAATCACAGACATGAAAAAGACCCATAATTCTTATAAAACGATAGCTAAAATATATGGCTAAAAATGTAGGTTTTCAGCAAACCATACACATATTGTTTTAATCTTATCTTCATGCCTTTGCCAAATAACTTGAGGCTGCAAAGATCACTTTTTTATAGTAGGTTATTTTGGAGATAACAAGAGCGTTAGGTAGTGACCAGGTTTGATATTTAAAAAGAACTGGGAGAATCCACATTTACCATAACTGGGAATATTTGGGGCAGTACAATAAGAAATGCATTGTTGTTTCCGTCACCGCTGGATAGAATGGGCCACATTTAGTAGAACCAGAAGACCGTCTATGTGAATACTCTGCAGCCAGGCAAATGTTATGTAAAGAACTCTGTTATAGACAGGAAAGATTCCACTCAAATAACCCTTTGGTTTGAGATCCGCTTTACGCACAGTGTATCCGGGAAATTTGTCTAGGTTGCAGATGCAAGCATTTCCATTTTTACACGTCAAACATCCAGCTTGAATTTGATATCTCTATAGGTTTCCTCAGTGATATGAACATCTTTGTCAATCAAACCGGCACATTTGATCTTACAGTATTATATTGACATATGTCGAAACCAACTCCATAATGTACCCCCGGGGAGTTTATAACGCCCCAGGCAATTTATTTATGATAGCTTAATTTAGCAACCGTATGCAAATGCAGCCAATAAAAGAGGGGTTTGGTCTGGGCCATAAAACCTACACGTTGCACCCCTGCCTCCACGAATAACGTGATTGTAGGAGTGCTTTGAGGTAGGAAAGACACCTTTCAGAAACTTGGTTTCGGCTAGACCTAGACGTTCCAGGGCGTCCAGGCCTCAAAGTTCACTCCCATAAAGGGCCACAGTCAGAAAGTTATATTTGTCTTGGTCATCCTCACCATAGTTTTTTATCAGTTAACACAGAGACTTCTCTCATTGCAGAAATCAAGGACACCATATATCTGTCTTTGGAAGCTTGCACTTGATAAAGAAATAAGGACCGCATCATCTGCATATAATTAAATGCCAACCCTTTTCTTAGCCATCATTGGTGCATCAACATCCAAATTCGTAATTTTTAGCACCAAATCATTAAATATAAAAGAAAAAGAAGCAGCATAAGGACACACCAGTGGCGCACCCCACTCCCGGCAGAGAATGACACCGTCATTTCACCAACCGACCATATCCAACCACTGCTGTATTAAGCTCATATAGTCACTGAATGGGATTTAAAATGTGAGGGGAGATTTTGAAATGTATTAAAATGGTTTTAAAATCATGAAAAGACAAATTAAGAGCTACTTTCTTTAAAATCATGAATTGCATTAAAATAACTAAAAGGCTAGATCTAGATGTCTGATCTATAGTGCCTATGTTATGGGTAAAACCTGCTTATAGGTCAGTTGTTATGCGACTGCCTTGGACCAATTTTTCCAAACCATTTAAAAAACCTTCCCATACATCTTAACTCGGGTGACAATCAGACTAATTGATCTGTAATTCCCAGTGATGGCACCTGCGCCCTTTCAACAAATGGTAATGATTTTGACATTTCGCCAGCTAGATGGAACAAAATGTATTGAAAAAAGAGAATAAAAAAATCATGTTCAAATTGGAATCCATATAACTAACTCTTCCTTAAAAGAAATCTATGGTAATTCTATCAGAGCCCGGGAACCTTGCCTTTTTTATTTTTAAGACTTATGTGCGATCACAACCTTTGCTTCTGAAATGCTATTAGATTTCCAGTGATAGGCCTGCACCACTGCATTTGTAAACTCATTCTCTGCTTCGTGGCTACGTAATGGAAAACTATACATTTTTTATAATAGAAGTCGACGTTTTAATGGTTAGTAGCACATGGGGTGTGGGGCGCAGCCAAATAAGCCCCACAGATAACGGGCTGAAACCTATAATCTCAACCTAAGTTCCACGGAACCGACCAAACTGCCTCCGCCGCCCCGCAGCACCATCTTCCTTCTTCCTCCTTCCCTATTTACCAACTCCCCTCAATGCCCCAGTTACCTTAGTGTTCCGGCAGCAGCACCCACCACCGCCTCACTGACTCTTGCTCTTCCCAGCTGCCATGGTAATGAAAGAGGAGCCTATAACTTGGTCCAATTAACTTGGGCTGCCGGCCGTTACTGTAGAACTTGATAGTATGTAGAAGCCTGGTTTGTTATCATTATGTAATCATTACCCATTTTTAGAGAATCATTACCCATTTAGGGATCCAGTTATCCATCATACATACTGATTAGTAGTAACATGAAATAGTAACATTAGACTATCCACATTATTCTGCCACTTTGTATGCATTTGCAATTTGCTATAGAATGAGGCCTGTTATATTTGAAGTGCCATTTAGAGACACATGTTACACATATAGAGATATGTTGCTATGTATTATGTATACAGGTAGAGAGACATGCATTGAGTGTGCACTTAGAATATGCATGAAGTTTGCATTATAGATAGCGCTTGGGTTTGCGAGAGAAAGAGTAAACGCTAGGCAGAGCATTTAGCTGGCATTATGAAGCCATTCCATTGAGACACACAGAAGCTGTTCGTTCCTCGGAGTGCAGAGATTGTTATGAGTTAGTGTACAAAGTATTTGTAAACAGTTTGCTTGCCAGACAGAGATAACATGACCTTTGTCCGAGAGGGAGAAGGCTTTAGGCCTTATCAGCATGGCTTGTGCTTCGCAGAGAGGGAAGGGGGCAGGCAGGCAGCACCAGGGAGAGGAGCTTTGCACAGAGAGCTTTGCATGCAGGAGGATAGAGGGATTTGAATGGAGAAATATGAGGAGATGGCAGGCATACAGAAGATAGATATGGTATAGATATGTAGAAAATGTTGCGATGACAGAACACGCAGTGATTGAAAAAGTACAAGTACATGCATCATAGACTTTTAGGCACTCTCATATTTAGAATTGCTGAAAGACAGAAAGAGAGGCATTTTAGCTTAGAGAGAACGAGTGTAACCATGCATATGTGTACGTCATTGAACAGTATATTGAGAGGTGAGACTCTGAGATTTGAGGTAGTAGCTGCTCTCTGCTGGTCTGCTCTGTGAGGAAAGAGGGAGTTGGTAGTTCGAGATTACAGTTGTTGGAGATGGAGTTTTGGATGGAGCTGCTCTCTGAGAGATTGAGCTGAGATCGAGGGAGCATTGGGGAAGCATTCTGAGCAAAGCTGATGAGATCGAGTTGGCAGGAAGCCAAGACCTCTGAGAGGCCTGGTCTTGACTGACTGGCTGGTTACAGAGTTAGCGGGAGAGGAGAGATGGAGCAAAACACAGAGAAAAGGGGAGCATTGCTGAATGAGACACGTGCATGGGGAATTAGAGCAGACACTCACACAGAGCTATAGATGGGGTAATCAGACAGGGTTTGTCTTAGAGAGGGAGTGTGAAGTATGGTGTGGAATGGAGAGGATTGGAGTTATTAGATCGCTTGCATTAGAAGCCTGTAAGGCTTATAGTCATTGCATTGCTGGTAGATTTGCACCAAAAGCATAAAAGGTGCAAATTCGAGATTTGCATTATAGTAGTGTTTGCATCATGCATTGCTATGTATGATTAAAAGTGTTTCTATTGTAGAATCGATTCATGTGTTTTCTTTGTGTCTTATGTTAATGTGTCCATTGGAGTACGATAGGAGTAATCTAGGAGTAACACAGTGCACAAAGGCCCTGAGATACAAGAGCCCCCTAGGAGATTGTCTAAGACTGATGCATGGTCGCCCACTAAGGGGTAGGCTAATGGTAGATTTGTATCATTTGTATCACTCTCTCACATTACCTCCCATTGCAGCCCTTGGAACAGGGTGATAATGCCATATTAACGTTACTTTATAACAGATCAAAGATAGGATGCCAGAAGGTTTTAGGATCTCTACTAGCTCTGGCTCTATAAAAGGAGCCCCACATCTCCAGTTACACAGATTTGTTCTTATCCAAAATTAAATGTTAAAAGGCTGTGCGGAATAGTGAGATTTTATGGGGATCTCGGGATGTTTTGAACTCAAGTACAACTTATTTGCCAATCTAGTCCTTATTGTACCATAAATGTCCTTTCCTGGACAAGATTGTAATAAGAGACGTCATTTGGGGGTCGCACCTGGGAGCCCTGAGGTCTACCTTGCTACCATTAAAAAAAAAGTGTTTTTTTTTTAATTGGAAGCTACCATGTGTCTCTTTGTTTATGGGGTGGCTGCCTTTCTTGTTCAGGCCTCTTAAAATAAACAGGGTTCCACAAGTGTAACACTTTGAGCAGTGACCCTAAATAAGAAAGAATAGGAATAACAAATAATTTGTCTTTTTGGAATTCTGTACAATAATTGGTAGACTCATTAAAGGTTTATTTCAGGCACACTTCAGGGGGTGATTCTGTTCCTAAACACCTCAAATTCACAATGTAGACAAAACTTCCAAAAGTATTTACAGTAGCATCCATTTCGGACTATGTAAATTGCAGTTATAGCAAGTTTTGTTCTACCCTTGTCTCTGTTACGATCATCACAAGACATTCCATCTCGGTATCCTCGGTCACTTGGCAAAATCCTTGTGCCTAAAAGTGTACAGTGTAGAAATGTTTGACCATTGCACATAAAGTGGCCCTTGATTTCATTGTGCCACAATTAATACTTTGTTGTAATGTGTCTATCTTTCCTATCTACTGTTCAGGAAATTTGTTTGCATATATGAGGTAAAGAGGGCCCAGAGCACGGGATGCCAAGTGAGTGCGCTGCTTTCCCTGCGCTACTCTAAATTCTTTAATACACAGTTATGAACCCTCCCAATAGTATGTATTTTGCCAATCTCTGAAGCCTGAAAAGTAGGTCCACGTAGGATTGACATTTGGCCAACTTTGTACCAGAGCTGAAGATGAATTGGCCTTCTGTTAAATCTGTTACCGGTTTAATGGCATCCACCACAGAGTGTAATTTGCTTTCCAACTTTGAGAACATTCAGACATGTAATTGCTCATTTTACTATAGCCGCTAAAATAGCTATAGCCGGTAAAACAGCTCATTAGGTTGCACACTCGATGCTGTGATGTGTGTGTGTGTGTGTGTGTGTGTGTGTGATCTCCAGGTTGCAGGCTTGAGTCCCGGCAAGGCCAACTCAGCCTTTCATCCTTCTGATGTTGATAAATGAGTACCAACACAGGTTGGGTGCTATTGTATGTATATTTGTTCTATATGAAGTGCTGAAGCAAAAGTGCTATATAATGACATATCATTATCATTTGGCCTTGGACGTCTGCTTGGATTCACAGCAATTTGGTAATATGGGCTGTACACACTGATATTCATAATACATATAGTGATCCATTCTTGTATGAAATGTATATCAAATTACAGTGATATCGTAACCATATTTTTCATAGTGTACTTAGGAACAATGCTATGTGATGCCACTTTGTTTTGTCAAGGGTTAAAATGTCATGTTACATTGCTTCCTGTGATGTCACTTCGGGGTGGGATCAAATGACATCACTTCCTGTGATGTCATCAGAGGTCATGTGATGCCACTTTCGCTACCCCAGGCATATTGGTGAAATTACATTCCTGATTGTAATCTGCTCTGCTGGTTTGGTACAAAACGGGGGGAGAGTGTGTCAGCGGGTAATTGATAGAATAATTCAAAAGAAGCCCCTTTGTACTTTATTTCAGAGTCATAGGACTCAAAGAGTGAGTTTAATGCAGTATATATTAGTCTGGCATTAGTACTATAATCAATGTCGGCCCCTTTTACGGTTGCCTCTTTTTGTGAAATATTTAGATTTTAGAAAGAGGCAAGCAGGGACAGGATCACCCTCAATCCGGAAAAGAATCTTTAGTGCTTTGGGAGAAAGCCAGTGGCGTGGGTCCAGGAAAATGTAATCTATACTACAGATTCTTTTCCCTCTTCTAAATGTAACAGCACTTGCGAGTCTTCATTTGCAACTGCGGAGCCCCAACAACAGAAGCTAATTCAAGTTTTTGACAGTGAGTACCTTTGCGGGGTGAGCAGTCTAGTTCAGGAAAATCCCAAAATGCATCGTCTTTGGCTATTGGGCTATCAATGGTAAATGATTGTTTTCTATTCTCTTACTATTATACTACAGTTTATCAAATCTATAAAAGGAGAATCTCCAGGGGGTATTGCTTTGGCAATATGGGCGGAACAGCTGTTTTTTTGCATCAAACAAAGGTGACAACCAGAGATGTCGTTTCACCAAAATGCGAGGAGTAGCGGAAGTGACATCACAGGACCCTCAACATCTGATGACATCACATCACACCTTAACTAAACAGGAAGTGACATCACATAGCATCGTTCCTAAGTACATTACTAAAAATATGGTTACAATATCACTGTAATGTGATATACATTTCATACAAGAATTGATCACCATATTTATCATTAATATCAGTGTGTATAGGCCCATATTACCAAACTACTGTGAATTCAAGCAGACCTCCAAGGCCAAATGATAAATTATAAGTTACTCACTGTATTAACTAACATACTCATAGTCCATAGTCCCCTTTCCTCCACACTGTATGGGCATCCCTCACTTTGGACAGAGGACAGAACCTTTTTCACCAGAAAAAAATCTTTCCCTTTATATTTAGAGGCACACAGGGGCGCGGCCCTGGGACCATGCACTCCCCGACACCGCCTGCCGATGTCACTCCTCAGTCCCCTTTGACGCGTCGACAATATTACCATTGCCTAATGACACCAGTTTTATTAAGGGGGAGGATGGTGGGACGTATGGAGGGAAGGGGACTATGGACTAGGAGTATGTTAGTCACTACAGTGAGTAACTTATAATTACTCCCACGTCCCGTCCCCTTTTCTCCATATGCTATGGGTGATTACAACTGAATGTAGCCCCAGGGTGGAGATGTGACCCTCCTAAGAAAACAAGTTCCTTAAAACTGCCTGACCAATTGTGGTGTCTGACCTGGAGCTGGCATCCAAGCAGCAGTTCTTGCAGAACACCGAAGGAGTAGCCCATGTAACCACCCTATTGATAACCTCCCACAGAACGTGCCTCTGGAAAGCCACAGCCGTGGCCTTGGCTCCGAGAGCGTGAGCATGCATATTTGCTGGGAGTGGTTTGTGCTGCCTCTCATAAGCCTCCTTGATGGTCGCAATCATCCATCTTGCTATGGAGGCCTTGGAAGCCTGATAGCCTGGCCTTGACCCACCGAAGGTGACAAAGAGTGCTTCTGATTTACGGAAGCACTTGGTTCTGTCCAGGTAGAATTTTAGAGTATGCTTCACATGCAGACAGTGCAGTACCCTCTGTTCTTCATCCTTGGGGTCCACAAAGAAAGTAGGTAGCACTATCTCCTCATTGAGGTTAAACGAGGAGACTATCTTAGGTAAGAATGCAGGATGAGTTCTAAGGACCACGTTTTCCTTATGAAAGGTAGTATAGGGCTCTGAAGGCACCAATGCCTGGATTTCACTGACCCTGCGTTCAGACGTAAGAACCACCAAGAGGGCTGTTTTAATGGCATCCAGCCTGATGTCCGAGGACACCTTTGGCTCAAATGGCTTATACGCCAAGGCGCCCAACACTACATTGAGGTCCTACACTGGATGTGACTTCTTGATAGGTGGGTAGAGCCTGGTGAGGCCCGCCAAATGTCTTTTAACTATCGGGTTGGAGGAGGAAACAACCTCCTCCTCAGAGTTCCTGTAGGCTCTGATGGCAGCTAGATAGGTGCAGCATGTGTCCACTTGCACGCCCGAGTGTGCGAGATGTGCATAGAAGTACAGCACATCATCCAATGTGCAAGTCAAGGGATCGACTTCCTTTGATTTCGCCAAATGACAAAACCTAGTCCACTTGCTCTTGTACTTGCTTCTAGCACCCTGTATAATATCTGGGTTAGCCTGTGACAGGCGCAGGTGTTTTAAGGTGACCTGTTCAGGAACCACGTTGCGAGGGCTAACCTCTGGGGGGGCAGGGTGGATGACCATGCATCCCTGCTGAGAGAGTAGGTGAGCTGGACCCAGCAGAAGGTGCACCAGGGCCTGTTCCAACAGGCTGAGTAGTTCTGAGAACCATGGCCTTGTGGTGCACCACAGAGCTATCAGGATGATGAGAAGGTCTGGGGCTTCCATGATCTTGTAGATTACCCTGTGAACCAGGGAAGTGGGAAGGAAGGCATACGCATTCATGTCGTCCCACAGGCTTTGCATTGCATCGCCCAGAGAGCCCCAGCCCTGTCCTTGCCAAAACGCAAACTGGGGGTACCTCCTGTTGGACCAGTAACTGCCTGTACTTGGCGTTGAGGCGCCGGTTGGTAGGCTGCACCAAATGGGGTTTAAGCCATCCCTTTTTGTCCAAGGGGACAACGTCCTTCTGCATCGGGATCCCCGTTCTAGCCACAGGGCATAGAGTGAGGACCTCGGCCAGGACCCACACCTCTGGTTGTTCCACCTCGGGTTGTGGAAGCCCCAGGTATTCGGCCAAAGCTGTGAGTTGTTCATGGAAGGCCTTGACTGAAGATCGCGTGTCGGGGCCCTCCTCCTCATCGGTGTCCACTAGGGTGTCTGACTGGTACAGAGCAGGTGGAGGAATGCTGGGCGCTGAGGGCTGAGGTGTGGAGATCAGAGCCGGAGGCTGGTGTGGAACTGCCTGAACTGTGGGAGGCAGGGAAGACGGAATCGAGGGACCCGGCGTGGGCAGCTGGGGCTGTGCAGCGGCCTGAGGTACTGGAGCCGTAGGAGGAATGACTGCAGGTGCTAGAGGTGGGAGTGGAGGCAGCATGTCCCTGATCACATCACGAAGGATGGCTCCCATTTGGGGGGACCTAATAAGTGTGGGGAACTTTTCAAAGAACCTGTCTTCACAGGCCGGTGGGGTGGCAGGTGTTAGGGAGAATTCTCCTTCTAGGGCTAATTTCCCTCACCTAGTGAGTCCCCCAGCAGATTTCCTGGATTTCTTGAGTTTATGTTTTTCCACCTGGTAAGAGTACATCCTTTTTCCACTCTTACATGTGTTTGGCCTATGTGTTTTTACTCATTGTGTGATCTTGGGCACTGGAGCACACCACTCCAGGTGCCCCTGTTCTTGTATGGGTTACACTGCACCCTCAGTGTAGTAACCCAGGGTTGTCTTTAAGACTTCCCTCTGACTCCATTTTGCTGGGGCTGACGACTGTCCCCCAGAGAAAGGTAAAGTTGCCATTTACTTTACATAGTCATTTTTACCACAGACCCAGTACACCCCATCTTACATGGAGTACTGGAAAGGGCTAATCTGTACCCCTTTTCTGTCTGTAGCTCCCTGAGCATTGTTTCGCTCTTTTAACATTTAGACTTGGCTGGTGGCAGTGCTACCTACCTTAACTTTTCTACCGCGATTATATTAGATAAACGTGGTACTTTTCTTGGCTATTATATCAGCCTCGAACATAAACCCGCTTGACCAAATAGTCTTTCTTTTGGCTCCGGTTGGGTTTATTCGCCATTTCTTTTTGTTAAAGTCCTTCTTGTGTTTTACTTTATGCGGCAAATTAGGTTTGCCTTCTTTGTTCACCGTCTTTTGGCGGGCTTCTGCAGAGAAGACCTCCTCAAGGCACCTGGGTGTCTAGGTGGGCTGAATGTGAGGGAGGGGTGTAGTCACCCCCTGCACAGGGTATCCTAGGAAACCCAAGTCGCACTTTGCCATGATTGGCTGAGGTGGTTGTCCCGGCTGGACAACCCCCCTGCTGCGTGATTGACAGCCAGGCTGTGTGAATGGGGGTTTTGCGCATAAAAGGCAGGTGTCTTGGGCTAGAAGTCAGAGTCGCCTCTGGAACTACAAGGAACCGAAGAGAAGCGGAGAGAACGATGCCTGCTGCAACTACCCCGTCCCGGTGAAGCCCTGCTGCAGTCCTGAGCTATCTACCCTTCAACGACTAAGAGGAGATCCAGTCCGGAGTCTTCTTCCCTTGAGCCTGATGGGGATAACCAGCTCATCTTCTTCAGCCAGAGATCTCCGCCGTGGTCGAAATTGCTGCACCCTGCTGTAGTGGTCCGGATAGCCACCTGCCGAGTCTCTCCTGTTTTTAAGGAGCGCACCTTTCATTAGTTGTCGCTGCTGCCGGCTTCATCCCTGTGTGGTGCAGACCCCCTTCAGACGTTCTCCTTCCCAATGAAGCTCCAGGAATCGTGGGTCTGCGGGAAACCAACAGGAACAACTGCCAGGGCACCAGCTGCATCATTGGACAAGGTACTGTGCTCTACTCGAGGAAACTGGGTGAACCCCCTTTTCTTCATCCTCAAGGCTCGCCCTTGTCTTCCCTCCTTCTTATAACTTTTGCTTCTGAACATTGACAATATCAAAGTACTTTTGGGCTACATTGAATTGTGAACTGTCTAATGGTGTGATCTTCAGCAACCGGTCTCTGGTGTTACTTAACCCTGGCTCCGACCCTTTGACTTTTGACTCCTTTTTGAGTGTTTCTCGATGCTGTCTACCTAACCTAAATATTGCCTGTGATTTTTGCCTCCAACTCCCTCTGGGTATCTCAGGTGCTAAGTGTGTTTTTGCCCCGGTAGCAATTCATGTCACGGATATGCGTTTATGGAGTAGACCAAACTGTCAAAAAGTGATCGCAAACCGTATCCGCGGTATCGTGTTTTGTTCATAACACCGGTTCATTCAAACACAGGGTACTTACCTTGAGACATACTGTACAAAGTGAATTGGTTAGTTGTAGTATATTTAACGTGTGGTTTTGTTTAAAGTTTAATAGATGTGTTGTGTTTATAACTGATGGTTTAAAAATAAATGTACTTATATTTTTCTACCTGAAACCTTGAGTCAGTGTTTGCTTGAGTCACAGTAATTGTGGCCCCTTTGTGTAATCTCTGCTACTGCTCATATACTCTTGAGATAAGCCTGGCTGCTCTGCTACTGCTACCACTATAACTTAGTAGTACGGGCTTGTGCCAAAGGTAAAACTTGTATTGCCACCTGTAGTCTTAATTGTGTGTAGTGGTCCCTAAGGGCACTGCACAGAATTCTGCCTAACAGCAGGTAGAGCGGACATAGTAGCAGTAGGCTGCTGGGGCCTGTGCATACTCTGCCTTGCTGCCTGCGGGGTGTATCTGTCCAGTGACACTGAAGGATAAGCTGTAGGTTATGTACCTGCTCTCCGGACAGGGTTGGTGTCAGACGAGCAGCCATTTTGTCTGGTGCGGTGGCCATTTTGTCAGGCTGCATGCCACGTGCTGGCATCGTGGTGCTTGCCGCACTGGGCCCGGCCTCCTCCTGAACTCTTGGCGGCAGAGCTTGAGGCCTACCCTGCACCTCAGAACAAGGCCTGGTTGGCGTAGTGCCCTCTGCTGTATCACCGGTAGTGCTGTGTACATGCGCCCCCTCAGACATTTGTCCGGTAGAAGGGCGTAGCCTCTTGGGTGAACACCCAGTAAATGAACCTTGCGGTCCCTCAGCGATTTTACCGATAGGATCTAGTGACCCCTCGGCCTGGCGGCCGTTAGCTGAAGCAGTCTCAGTACCTGTGCTGGTTTCAGAACCTGGCCAGTCCCTCCCGCTCGGACGAGTCCTGGGGAAGGAGTCACCCTTACGAGGTGCAGATGAAATAAGTGGCCCTACCTCGGGTCTTGACTTGTGCTTGACGAAGTTCTTCAAGTCCCCTGGAGGCGATAGTTCGAAGAGTTCTCTCCACCGAGCTAACCTGTTCTTCAGAGTGCGCAGTCTAAGCGTGTTGCACGTGGCACAACCCTCATCAGCCCGCTGATGTCGACAGGCTCCGGGGACGAACTTGGCGCCAGAGGACCGAGTACCTGATTGAAGACCAAAAGACAAAAGACAGTATTCGGGGAAGAGTACGTGGAATTACAAGGCCAAATCCAAACCCAGGAATGCTGGTGAAAGCGGTCCGCTCCCGTCAACACAGACTGAGGAGTGGCGCCGGTGGACAGAATCAGGGGAGTGCATGCTCCCAGGGCCACGCCCATGCACGCCTCCAAATTTAAAGTGGAAGAAGATTTGTTCTGGTGACAAAGGTTCTGCCTCCATCCCCACCGAGGGATGCCCATACAGTATGGAGGAAAGGGGACGGGACGTAGGAGTATCTGTTATTATATAGAACAAATATGCATCCAACCTGTGTTGGTACCCATTAATCAACCTCAGAATGATGAAAGGCTCAGTTGACCTTTGCTGGGATTTGAACGTGCAAATCACACACACACACATCGCTGAAGCGAGTGCTCAACCCATGGAGCTACCTTACCCGCTATAGAAAAGTATAGTACATGTCTGAATGTTCTCAAAGTCAGAAAGCAAATTACACTCTGCAATGGAAACCATTAAATTGGTAACTGAGATTTAGCAGCAGGCCAGTTAATCTGCGGGTCTGGTGCAAAGTTGACCACATGTCAAGCCTGAATGGATCTACTTTTCAGGCTTCACAGGGTGGCAAATAAAATACCATTGGGAGGGTTCATAATTTAGAGTAGCACAGGGAAAGGTGCGCACTCACACGGCATCCCATACTCTGGGCACTCGTTACCTCATACATGCAAACAAACATCCTGTACAGCATGCCAGAGAAATAGGAAAGATACACACATTACAACAAAGCATTTATTGTGGCACAATGAAATCAAGGGCCGCTTCTTGTGCTATGGTGAAACATTTCTACACTGTACACAAGCTTTTAGGCACAAGAATGTTGTCAAGTGACCGAGGACACTGAGATGGAATGTCTTGTGATGACTTTAACAGAGAGTAAAGGATAACACATTCTATAACTGCAACTTGTGGAAGGCAAAATACATAGTTTGAAATTGATGCTTATTCAACTATATATGCTTTTTGGAAGATTTTGTCTGCATTGTGAATTTGAGGAGTTTAAGCACAGACTAAATCAGTGACTCACACCCTGAAGTGTGCCTGAAATAAACCTTTAATAAGTCTAGCAATGTAATTAAAGAATTCCAGAAAGACAAATGATTTGTTATTCCTATTTTCTTATTTAGGGTCAATGCTCAGTGTTTCACTTGTGGAACCCCCTGTTTTTTAAGTAGCCCTGAACAATAAATACAGCCAATCCAATAGCAAAGAGTCACATGGTGCTGGCCACAGCCAAGGAGCTTCCTTTTTAAAAAAAATAATAATTTGTTTGTTTTTTAGGAGTAGCAAGCGAGACCTCAGGGGTCGCAGCTGCGACCCCTGAGGATCCCCAAATGACGTCCCTGGTGGTAACCGTAAACACAACTTTTTAAATAGGTTGCTGACCTCGCTACAGACATTTAAGCACTCCAGGCTCAATATGTGTCCAAAATAAGGGAGTTCATTTGCAAACCAGGCTTACTACGATGTGAGGAGCAGCACGCTTCAGTCTCACAACATAGCCATGAGCAGTGACGTTCACGTGCCCAACACCCTCATCACATACTGCAGTCTCCCGGGATTAACCACTACTCTGCACGCCTCTGGAAACTAGAACACACATTCGGATGGTAATGCTACAGGTCCCATGCTCTAGGGCTCCAGACCTTTTCCCGGCTTATTTTGTGATCATAAGAACCAGAGCCTCGGGGATTCATGTCAGGTCTAGCACAAGAATTATGCAAGGAAAGCATGCGTGACCATGTGAAAATCCATCCTACTGAATTGCAAGTGGACTCATGCCCCAAGGTTGTTTGCCCCTGAAATCAAATGGGGTTTATGTTCATAAAACTCAGACTCAGTCAGAAGTCAATAAATGATTTTATAGGGAACAGGAACAGCGGCCCACAATGGGATAGATCTTGTAGCACCTATGGTAATGAGGAATGTTGTATAGCCCTCCACCATTTGTTGCCTGAGTGTGACTAGCTCGGTGGTGGAGCCACTACCTACAGGAAAATATAAGACACAAGCTACTTCAACACAAAGGCATTTGGAAATGTGTCTCTGTGGGAGGTTTCATTGCTCGCTGAGGTATAGGCCAAAGAACTGAATGAAAAGGGTGGGTCAGACTGGTTTAGCAAAGGGTTACGTTTCCAACTTATGTTCAAGCACTGTATATAATGCTTACGTAAACCAGATTATGGATAATACAGAAGCTCACCTGGACAATGATAGTTCTTTTTGAACATATAGTCATTGCTTGCATTTTAATTTCCCTTTGGTTCGCTGATACTTTATTTCAGAAATACTTTCTGCCTGACACTGTACGTCGCTATATATACATACATTCGTGGTACCTGAAATGTTATATTTCTGCCAAAGGCATTGCACAGACACATCCACGTGCACCCAGCCCCCGCCAAATTAGAATAGAAAGGGGTGGATGGTTGTCGAGGGAGACGAAGGCCCACAAATCGCCTCGGCTGCCAGGAGCCACAAAAGAACCAGAAAGGAGATTGTGCATTGAAGCCACCCTGTGCAAAGCCTGAGGAAGTGCTCTGCACGGTGAACATTTGGCACTTGGGGAACACTTAACAAGTGTATGGTGGTGCATTTTGAATCATGGTGGCTGTGTCTCTTTGCAGTGCCTGAAGGTGTAGTGGGGCTTTCCGTTTGTGTGCACTACACACGAGGTTAATAATGAACCGTGTCTCCTACAAGCAACAGCACACCTCATTCAGTATTGTTCATTTCTATTCTGTGGGGGTAAAACGCAGAGGCAGACATGCTCTTGCCTAATCGCTCCCCTCTAGCACAGAGGCAGCCCTGTACATTGCACATGTGAACCCCGGGATTGTGCCTCAGCCTTTAGAGGTTCATACATTTAGTATCATTGCACTGGATAATAGTAGCAGCTATCCATACAGTGCTTAGAAGCGGGAGGATTCCGGTATGAAGCCCTATTGAAAAAGCTGATATTATTATCATCATTTAGTTACAGCTACTTTTACCCAGTGCGTCTTTTTCTGTCAGCACTTAACACTGCATAACCTCAAGCTGATTCTGTCAGAAATCAAGACTTGCAGCTATAGGAACAATGCAAGCGGTATTAGATGTGCCACGATAAACCACTTTTTATAAAATTGCAGCAAAAGTTCATCACAGAAATCCAGGCTTCCTGCCTCGGTTTCATTATTGCATGGTTCATGAGTACATGTTTGAGATTTTTACATGTTTCATCATTGCAGACGCACATAGGACACCGAGACTTGGTTTCTCCGCAAGAAAATGGCCAGAGGTACAGAATCAAAGTCATGTAAAAGACCCTTATTTAGTGAACAGAGAATGTTTTGCAGGCTTCATGACAAGAAAAATATTTTAATGGCGGGACCAAAGGAAAGAAGCAACATAGCTCCTGTGCAAAGAGAAGGTCAATGTTCTCAAGAAATATAATATGGATCAGCTTTATAAAACTAGACACGCCAAATACACAGAGAAATTCCCAGTAGGATCAAAACGTTGCTCTACAAAGATGCCATCATTAAAACAGTCTCTTCCAGAACAGCAACAGATCTTCCTCAGTCAGATGTTACAATCCCGAGCAGTCACATAGTCATCTTTAAAAATGTGCTACTTGCTATCCAAATATAAGAAGCCATTTTCTGAGGCTGAGCTGGTAAAAGAAAAGTGTTCCCCCTCGGTAGCAAAACCTTTGCAAACTTCTCAAACGATGGCAATATTCTGAAGGAAATCTGTTTACTTCAGCGGTTAGATTCTACCATTGCACTGTGAATTTAGGCAATGGGTGCAAATGCAAAGGAACAGGTGATCTCTACAGTGAAAGTCACTATTCTCTCGATGAGTCAGCAGATGTAGTCTCTCTGGGACAACTCTTAGTTTTGTATTTGTATTTTATTGAATTTATATAGCCCTTTACTCCAAAGTGCTTTACATGAGAAAAAGTAACATGCAGCAAGCGTAAGATGGCAATCGAATCACAACTCGAAAACAGTATAAAGAACAATTTACAATATTGCAGAGGTGAGGAGGGAGTAGGGAGGGGCAGAAGTGTGCAAGGGAGTAGTAGATGTTAGAGGAGGTAAGAGCGGGAGAAAGAGGGAAAGCAAGAATGTGAGATGAAGAAGAGAGGAAAAAGTAAGACTAGATGAGAGCAGGGGGGAGGGAGGAAGGAGGTAACTGGGATGAAGAGGGTAAGGAAGAGCAGGAGTAAGAGGGGAGGGGTAGGGAGGAGGAGAGGAAATGTAGGGTGTCAGAGAGGTGAGTGAAAGGTACGATTTTAGAGAAGAACGAAAGGAAGGGTAGGAGGGAGAAGAGCGGATGTGAAGGGGGAGGCGGTTCCAGTGGAAGGGAGCAAGGAGTTGAAAGGAGCGGGAGCGGGAGGGAGATACTGTGTTTGTATTTCAGTGAGATACTGTGAAGAGTTTATGAGCGCGGTTCTATCAGGCCTTATCATATACCCTCAGCCCCATTCCACTGAGAATTGTGCGTTGAGGGTATTGATTTTCCAATAGTGATTAGGCTTACACTTCTTCAGACCCATATCTGGATGCTAACCTCTGATGATCCACATCGGCTCCTATTAAATTCTGTGGTACACACTTGCTCCTTTTACGGACTCGTCTTACAAAGGTTTGTGACATCCCAGATCTGCTAGCGCTGTAGCATATTTTATAGATAATAAAGATGAGGCCTAACATGAATGAAATAAGAAAGGCTTTCCTGGCAAGAGCAAGTGAAAAAGGATGTGCCGTCTTTGTCGCTTATTAGGGATTTCTACCTCTTGCTTGCTGTCATGTTATAAAGGGACAACTGTCAGGTTGCGATGCGTGTCCGAATGTTGGGAAATAAACTGCTGAAATTATTTATTTTCAAAGCCAGAATTACCCATTGTGCAACTCACAGAAAATGTATCAAAAGTGTATTTCCATCAATGCCCATCTTGAATATGTGTTGTGCAGTACACAGGCCTTCTTGGCAAAGCACATCTCTACCATGCGTGATTTCATGAGCATAAAAGATCCAGCACAGCAAACCAAAAATTTAAATTGTGCTACATAAAAGACTATGTGTATTTTCTAGGACTGCAAGATTTAATTTTCCTAAAGCAACATTGTGAATGACAGGACTAGACTCAATGGTACAGTTCAATGCATTTCTCAAATATGTATGTACTTGCAGTTCTTGCATGAGAGATTTGAAAGGGCATGCCTGAATCTTGTGATAAACATAATTCAAAACTGCTGAGAAAAAGAATTGGAAACACTTAGGGCCTGATTCATGGAATATTTGCCCGGTTCAAAGTGAATTTGCACTGCTAAAGAATTTTGCACTGCCGACAAAAATCCTGATTCAGGGAACCGTGTAAAGTGTATTTTTGCTGTGCAAAGTCTGGGCAAAGTTTTGTACTGCAAAACTGACTATGCCTTGACTTTGCACAGTAAAAACACACTTTGCACGGTTCCATGAATCAGGGTTTGTTTCGGCAGTGCAAAGTCACTTTTCAGCAGTGCAAATTCACTTTGTGCCGGGCAAATATTCCATGAATCGAGCCCTTAATGTCTTTATATTGCATGGCCTAGCCCAGAAATTTTGAATCAGATACATGAAAAGTTCAGGTCCTCCAGTCCAGCTAGAACTGGATAGAAAATAATTATAGCCAGACCATATGGCCTTTAAGATTATCCAAGATGCTCATCCATTGTATTCAATGCAGGCATCCAGAACATGTAAACACTATAAATCATTCCTAAGGCATTAATTAATTCATGACACCAGGTCTTTCCTTCAAAGAATCTATTTCTCATGAAATCATAAAAAGTGTGTTATTCTAGAAAGGCTTACAGAACAGGTCACAGACACTCAGATGCACAGGATTAGCCAGTTATCTTTGATTAGTCAAGGATATAGGTCATTGCAGATATGTAAAACCAAGACCATTTACTGTGAATAGGGGTAATATGGAGAAGGAATATTTAGGTGTCTGTTGTTTGTGCCAATGTCTTTACATGAACAGAAATGTCACTTACAATGTGCAAAAATGAAATTTAGAAGTGCATCATAATGGAAAAAGTAGTTGACCCCATATTTGGACTGTTTGTAGATAAAAGTAAGTTCTATCAGAATCTTGAACTGGAGTCATTTGTCGTCATTTTGGGAATCTCTCAAACACTTTGAAAACTCATAAAATCATCAAACATTTTCAGAATTCCATCATGTAACATATCAAGATATTTGCTTTGATGTGCAGACACTAAAAATTTATGTTGTATTAAGCATAGATGAGTCCGAAATTGGAGAATAAAAACAAAATTATCTTCTCTTCTGAAAGAGTAGGTTTCCCCACCTTTTTGGTCACGGTGAAAGCAAACTACAGTTCTGTGACAAACCAGAGGTGCAGTTAGAGGAAATGGCATAAACATAGGACAGAGCGATAGAAGGATACAAGTATAGATTATGGAATATGTAGTGAAGAGGAGACAAGAGAGAGCCAATTGGAGATTGCAGAGCAAGAGAACTGATTCTTAGCAGCTGACAGACCATTCCCTGAGACCTGTCCATTCAGAGAAGAAAGCTAGAGCAGTTCATAGTGGAATGACTGTTAAGGATTTCAATCAGGCGATACACACCTTGGTCTCGGCCTAGTATGTTGCGCACAACGGAGATGCTTTTCTCCTTCTTTTATACAGATTCAATTTGAGATGGTACACCACTTGTATCACACCCCCTTTTCAAATACCCCAGGTCACTATGCATCATGAACCAGGCTGGTTGGTAAAATGCAAGATTTATTTATTTATTTTAAAATTCAAAAGAAATCATACAATTTTTAATGTGGGGCAGCAATCACCAATGGGGTGATAATTACAATGAGGATGTAAGCAATGCACTTGGTTTAACCTTCTAGTGGAACCTATACAAACACCAGGGAATAGGAGCACTTTTTGATTTAGAAAAGATAGCACCAAAGTTAGGATTTCCCCCTGCAAAGTTCCCTCAACCCACAAATAATCGATTTTGAATGAATAGAAAGACACAGCAGGTAATCAGGAATACGAGGTAGAAAACGGAATCCAAATCCGACCTTCCCTCACCAAATAAGAGTGGAAAACGGATTGTAAACCCCTTGCAGTGTGATGAAATGACACTCGGAGATGGACAAATAATTAATTCATGTGTGGTTAAAACTTTAAGGTAAATACAATTTCTCACTAAAGCAACAATGCATAGACACTAACAATCACAATCAATGGATTACCAAGAGCATATAATCTGAAAATGAGTGGAAAGTTTAAAATGAATTGCAGCAAAATGACACGTGTAAAAGTTGCATTTCCTTTTGATTTCCTTGTAAATTTACTCAAACGGTTTCTAATAAAAATGGGTGAAATACTCTGATTTGGAGTGCAGTTCTTGGGTTGGGGGATATGTATATATCACAGGTCCAACATAGATGTGAAAATAGGTATCTAGCTGGTGAATTGAGAGAGATTTGGAAGGTAGAGGGAGGTTCTTTTTTAGGAAAATATAGCAGTGAAAAAGAGAAATCGTTTTTTAAAAGTGAAAGGCAAATTTTACTTAAACTAGATTTAATGGCTAAGAAAAGAGAAACGGCACCCGTGAATATCAAAGTTACGCTGCAGTTGTAACCCTTCACGCAGTGTACCCCTTTTCTTGAGGGAAAATTAATTAATTTAATCAAAATATCCCTAATGAATTTATGATCTAGGCAAGACAGGCATGAAAAGAAAAGTGGCGCTTGGAGATCCAGGGCAAGAAAACAGAGAATTCTGACAGTTTTAACAGGTTACCAGGATAAGGATAGGATGGATTAGGGAGTGGGATAAGGACAAATGCAATACAAGGTAGACTATGGATTTCTATGGGGTAGGGATTATACTTAGTCCACTTTTAGTTTTGGGATTTTTGGCCCGTCAATGGTTCTGGTCACTACACGGCAGCACGCCTGGCAAAGGACAGCTAGGCAAAAGACAGCTGGGCAGGTCGGGTCACTGCAGGGTAATTCTGGTCACTGGATGTCACCGTACCGCTGGATGCAGTTAGTGGGCAGCAAGCCAGGCTGGTTCAGGATGCAAAAGGTACCACAGCTTTCCCCTTTTTAATGGGAAATTAGTGGGTCGATTCTGGATCAATGGCCTTGCTGGGAATGTGATCAGCACTGCTTGGGTTTTGCACTGGGCCCTGGAGCAGGGTCAGCAATGCTTTGGCCTTGTAGTTTTGGCATTATAGTTGGAATCTGGACTCAGCAGGATGAATGAAACAGGAATGCCGGCGCAGGAAAATCAGGAAGAGTGTCTGTGTGTCTTGTCAGGGACTCTTATTTATAATGCATAGTGACATCATCCAAGTATATGGCTGGGCAGGCTTAGCTAAGCACACCTCTAACTAATGGGATTGGTGAGGGCTGCTAGTCTCTGCCTCGCTCTCAACTGGTTGGATTTCAAAGCAGGAGGGCAGATTTATGGTGTGAGTTTACAATGTTCAAAAAACCTCCCACAGTTATTTTAGCCAAAATCCGATTTTGCTACAAACGGTACATTTATACAGTTGCAATCTCTTAGCAAATTATATACATAGATTACATATTTTGTGTAGAGCATAGCACTCCAACTCTGTAATCCGTGAGACATTGTTCACACTTCTAAGACTTTTTGGTAATTTTAAGTATGAACGATTCAGCCTAAAATTCCTAAACTTTATACACATGGGTGGATTAACATAAGGGATGTAATTATAAAATTGGCATGATGGATACTTTCCTTGTAATTACCGATTCTTTGCTATTTCCATTCCCAAAGGGTCAGTGAATTCTACCATGTCTTAAATGAAAGCCCAAAAAAATTACTTTTAAACTGCGAAATTGTTACATTTTTACAAAGTCTTGCTGCAGAGATAAATGTCTTTACATTTTTATTCATAAATAATCTTTGGAAGCAAATGGCAGTCCTTTGTCTGTCACTGGGACATTTTTTTCTTTCTTCAGCTGCTACCAACTGTCATTTCCTCCAGAGCAAGGTGGGGGCTCGCCATCTGGATTGACGGTTTATTTCCCCCCCACCACTTTGCACTTCCTCGTCCTAGAAATCCCATTGTCAGTGGGTTCAGCCTAGACTAAATTCTGTCCAACCTAATAATTATCAATGGGGTGTTAGTATCTGCCAAGAGAGGCCCTCCTGTTTGGTAGCAGCCCCCCCCCAAACGAGAAACCTATTTGCAAAATCCAGCAAATATGGTTTAACAGTTTTACTTTCTTATATTTGGTCCTGAATTAAACAAGCCATTTGAATACAATAACCCATGTGTGTATTTTCCTCAGCAACAAACCCCTTCACATTGCTAGATAATGGCAGGCTTTCATTTTATAGTTTACTTTTTAAACGGGCCTTTCTCCTGGAGTTTCCAAAGCCCATTTTACACGTATGGTAAAAAGCTGTCATTTTTTTAAAATTTGATTTTGCATCCATCTCCCTCTGATTCCCACACTGTCTTGCAGCTACAGTCGTTCCTTGTATGCAGGAGTTTTGTTTGAAGCAAGATGTATTGAAATTGACATGGCTGAGATAGCTGGAGTTTCTTTGAACTACTGAGCTTTGACACATTGTAAAGAAAATGAACACGTTTTCCCTGAGGGATAAGTGAAGCTCTTGGTTGATTTTTCTCAGAGTTTATTTGGAGGGCCTGTCATTCAGAAATCATGCCCGGTTTTGCTGAAGCACAATGGGAGATACTGGGCACGGCAGGGTTATTATTAATCACTGTGGTTTCAGGAAAAACAGATGGACAAAGCTAAAGGTGAAAAGTTACCTTTTTAATGGGGATTTTGGCTTTCAGCAAAGCAGTCCTGCCTTTTCACTTTATTCCATCCGTATATGTCACAACACACTGCACACTCCCTCAGTGTGTTCCATCCTGCCCAATGTATGCTTGGCAAGATGGTGCAGGCATCTTTTTGTTGGTTGCTGCAAAATGCAGTTTTAAGGCCATGGTGTTCACAGGAGCCAGCGCAACCATTTTGCTGCTTCTGCGCAAATGCAGCTTGGTTTTGGTGAAATTCTGTTCAGTGGGTCAATGTAGCCCACATGACCTGCCAGTGCTTGGTGACTGATTCCAAAAAGGCTCACCTGAATCGAGGGTTTACTGAGAGGATGATGCTTACCTGACTGGATCCCTCGCTGGTTATCACAAAATCAGAAATATCACTGTAAAACCCCTAGCAATTCCACAAAATTGTCCAACATTGACCAGGGTAAATACTGGGAAGGAAAAAGGACTGGGAATTCAACGGGGTGCACTTTAAAACAGGAATGTAGGAGCCAATAAATGCATAAGTACAAAGTGAAAGATTGTTCTTTTGGGCCCATTCCACTTTGCAATGAAAAATGAAATTCAAAACAGAAAACACTTTGGCTGTTACTTTAAAGTGGAATTGCCTTTGCAAAGCTAAGCATTATTTGCAAATATAGTTAGTGGCCAAACCTAGTGTGGCGTCACAGTGGGTCATAGTGCAAAGCTTGTATTATCACCTGGAATTATATGCTTTGATGCAGCAAGTCTAAACCATAACATAGTCTGTATGTTTGTGCCACAAATTGTATGTTGAAAGAATTACTTCGATTCATTAAGAACTGTGTGGAGTGCAAATCCTCAGCATTCTCCTGTCTGTCAATGCCTAGGCAGAGTCAGGCGTAGTGGGGGCGGAAAGATCATTGTAAACTAAATATCTGTTACTGCAGAATAGTATACATTCAGCCCAGAAATACGAAGAGACTGAAAGCCTTACATGTAGGCCTGTTTTTTAAAGTGTGCATGCAAGGAAAGCCATGCACACACATGTTCAGAGAAAGCAACAAACACATATAGAAAACTGCACCCCCAATTGCAGCAAGCATATGATACATGTGGGTTCAGAAGAGAACATAGATTCCTGTGGACAGTATTTGTGAATGCAAACTTACAAGTTTCATTTTGCACATAAATGGCTTAAGGCATCGCCCTATGTTAGCCGGTCCATGCCTATATGTCAAGTGGCCTCTAGACAGCTAAGACATCTACTACTTTCCATGCACACAGAATGTGAGCAATGTCAATATCCCTGGCACCCTGCTTGCCTTGAATGAAATGCCTTTGCCCTATTTGTATACTGTTAAATATTCCATTGAAATGTTAGTAGTGTTCATAGAGAAACCCAGGCTAACTAGAATGTTAGCATGTATTAGAATATAGCATATTTAGATGGGGGGTATTGTGATTAAAAGTGGATGCCTTTGTGGACTTATAGTGAAATTCATTAGGGCAGATCAGATTTCATATTGTATCATTTTATATATCAATATTGCAGTGGGCTCCACTCCATGGCAAAGCTGGAGAACCAGTTGTCTAAAACGTATCCAATTCCTTTACATACCTTTTGATTTTGAATTGTGGTGTGGAATTGTATGAATGGGGTGTGTGAGATTAGTGTGTCACGTCGATGTGAACGTAGCCAAAATATAACACTAAATACACTACTGTGCTTAGTGGTATTCAAGTCGGTACATCAGCTTATTGGAATTTGTTTAATGGCGTATTGATAAAGAAGACGATAATGTCAAGGTTATCCCTGCACTACCTGATCTGAAAAACTAAACCAGGATTTGAAAGTTGAAATGCATTTAGGGGGCATGTACCCAGATCTTTTACATTCTTTATATTTCACATTCTGTTGGCACATTCGACCTGTTCTTTAATTAGTAGAGAGTTGGAAGCATGTCAGTGATAATGGTATGCCCTACAGCTGCGACATGTGGCACAAAGAGGCAATTGTACACGTTATGTTTCTCTGTCCTTGGGATCCTGAAATTAGGCAGAGCTGGTTGTGGTTGTTTCCAGTTTGCAGGCAGTCCACTACTAGAACTCTGTTGCAACTCTGATATCTCTATAGTGTGTCATGTAGGGACTCCTTTTATAGGGAACGCATGCTTATAGGTATGGGCAATGCTACAATCTCCATTCTAGATAAAAATAAAGATTTTGAAACTATTTTTCCGATCACATAACACAATTTTAAGAATTCACATTTTGTATGTATTGCTTTTTGACTTGTGTGATGAGGGTAATGTGTATCCTGTTTAAATGCGTATATAATTAAATGTGTGATTGCTTTGGAGATAACGTATTATGTACTTATTTGGAACAGTCCATTCTTCCAAGACGGGAGTTGGAGCATCTGAAACCTATCACCTGACGTCTATTTGTCTTGCACGTGTCACTACCGATGGAGCTCCATTGATGATAGGTTGGGAGGTAGACGTTGTAGATTTGTTACAAAAGAGGTGTTCATTAAATGCCTTTGTAGATTATCATTAAATCATCCTTAAAAAGGTAATGTGTGCAAAGGTAAAGAGGATGGGTAAATACTGTTAATTCTACACATGCCAAAGCCCTAAACAATTTTTTCTACACTTGCCAAAGCCCTAAACAATTTGCTTTGCAAGGCACTGCTTCATGGCCTAGAAATGAAACATGGATGTCCCTTGCAGCATAGTCATGTATGGGGGCGGGAAAGGTTCTGGCGACATTTAATGATTTGCTGCCTGAAATACGAAACTAGATGGTTTAATGTGTCTCGCGAAGCTCCATTTTCTTTCTGCTGCTCCCCAGCGCGGGTGTCAGCTTGTTTCCTCCGCTATGAATGTCATCTACTCTTTCGAGAGAAAACTTGACCTGGTTAAAGAACAGTTGAAAGATGCAGATTTTACCAATTTTCTCAATCCGCACAATGGCGCTAGCAGTAAGGGGCTGTGGGGGGAAGGGGCTGCAGCACCCCCATACATCTTCAAGGAAGCGCACTGCGGACATTGGCAGTATGAGTTCAAAATGTTCTGGGATGTTAGTTTCTTTTACAGAAAAGGATGCAGGCCCAGGCGAGGCGCCTTGGCAAAAGCAGTTTGCAGACAGGGCCCAGACCCTGGTTTCTGTCAGTCCCCACCTCTGGGGTACAGGAGGTATTTCAGACAACTCGCTGGTGTGCTGCGTTTCCCGCTGGGAATTTCAGAGGCTAGTAGAGTTACAGTTGGATTGGGAAGTTTTTTTTTTAAAGTGGTCTTATTTGTATTCTCAACCTCTACTGTTCCCTTCATTTCCAGCACAACGACTGTATCTGCATAGTATTTACATTATTTTCTAACACTAGAGAATATTTTGAATGATTTTAGTTCTCACATTGAATCTAATGTGTGAGAGTTCGGTAGCAAATGTAATAAGTATTCTGATGCTGGAGTTTTCTTCCTCTTGTTTACGTTGCCTAATGAAGGCCTTCCATTTTCCTCGGTTTTGAATTGCATTCTGGGTCAGACTAGGACAAAAACATAGCACAAGTGCCAAAACAAGTTGCTTTTAAGTGTGCCAGCTACATTGATCGCAATTACCAGCTGCATTGCGTGCTATATTCAAACTGGCACCCACTGACTCTGAAAGGTAGCACCTACACAGGGGGCACACACTGGACTGGGGGTGGGGGGGAAACAGTCCCTTCTATTACGTGTGTAGCATAGCCCTGGAAGATGACGAGTCTGGATAGAGAGGTTAAGGATGGACTGGGCATGCAGTCAGGAACCATTTTCTCCCTCTCTGGCAGTTATATTGCTCTTTGTTTGGGAACGTGAGGAGCTACCAACACTACAAAGGAGACCAGCTATACCAGTAATGCAATCTGCCGATATCTTCCAGCAGCAACAGCATAATTCTAATGGTTATGTTATATGGCATTTGTATAGCACCCAATCCTACTGGTATGGCCTCAACGCGCTGTGGGTGAGCACCCTTGGACGCCCGAAGTCCAACATAGGAGAATTGATGAGGAGTTTAGAATACATGTGTGCATTTTAGCCGGTATGAAGGTAGCTAGGGGCAGCTAGGTCCCTGCTAGAGACTCGTGGAGATCTGGCTAGTGGATGGGCGCTGTGATAGGCTGTCGTGAGAGAACGGGAGTGAAATAGAATAGCACAGAAGTGTTACTTCCAAGCAGGTTTAACATTCTTTAAACAAGTAGTTCAAAAACGTTTCAGAAATAATTATATACCTCTAATGGAACAGTGGCAGCATTCTTCAGCAGGACGTGAATGCCATTTCACTCCTCTCTCCCTCTTCATGGGCAGGTATGAGCACCTCCAGGCATAGTGGGAAGCTTGAAGTGTTCTAGGAGACACACTGCTTACTGGTTTAAATCCTGCACCTTTGATTGTTTCTCCATCCCACATGCCTGACATGCGATGAAGTGCCCCAGGCCTACCAGCCATCCAATGGCACTGACCCATGTAGACATCTCTTTATTTGCACAGAGGAAAGACCTTTCATTCGCTGATAGGACTGAGCCAATGCTAGCCACATATTAGACACGTGTTACATGTCACTAATAGAGCTCAAGCTCTAGAAGCCCTCCATGGACATCAGCCTGGTGTGAAGCATATCTCATTCAGTTATTGCTCCTGCTGCAGGCATCCAAACGTAACGCTAGAGTTCACTTTGTGGGTTAATATGTCTGCTGCAGAAATGCGTGTTCAAAATACAGATCATTATTATTATCATTATGGTATTTCTTGAGCGCCGACCTAGCTTCAAGAAGCAACGGGGCGCTTTACAGAGGTGTACAACAATACAGATGCACAACAAAGTGCTTTACAGAGCTAACAACAGAACAGATATACAGCAGGGGTATGATACAGAGGGGCACAGAGCAGTGGTACAGCTGTACAGGTTGATGGGGAGGAGAGGGGCAAATGGAGTCTAGAGAGTCAGGTGGCGTGGGGGCAGCGTGATGGCCTAGTTTTTGAGAAGGAGAGACTCCAAAGGGCATGGGTTTAAAATCCAGATGAGTAGACATTAACCTTCTAGTTATCAAAAAGAATGGCTATATCTCAAATGCACCAGAGTCAAACTTCTCAGCGGGGCTGCTATCGTTTTAAGTGGATAGTATGGTACTTTTCAGAAGCACTAGTATACATTAGAAAGTGATTAAAAGATATATTGAATCAGACAGTACTGATACTTATAGCATGGCTGCCATATTCTTCCTTCATAGGATATTAGGGTCATACAGCCCATGCTGCCAGGCAAACCACTCTGCATCCCTCTTTTCTCCCATTTCAAAATAGAATGGATTTTCTCCCACATGGGAACGGCTGCTTGAACCAATCCGATTGATCAGTGTCGCCATTTGTAGAATATTTTGACCAATAAGTTTGCTTCAGATTGATCAGTGTCTCAATTTATATTCAAGGCAAAACTGGCTGTTTTTTTTACCTGATATATTTTTCATTTATAAAACCTTACACTACAACCCACATCTATTATCAGTTGCACACCACACATTTGTTATGGCGGGAACGTCCAATTAGAATTGTATTTTAATTTTACATTGAAATCTACAGATCAGAATCAGCTCCATCAGCAAAGCAAAAAAGAACCATTTCAACAAAACATTCAGAAGTAACCACTATGCCAGGGTTGTCCAACTCCAGGCCTCCAGAGTCGGAAACATGACAGGTTATCAGGATATACCTGATTAATATTTATGAGAACTAATTTGCATACATTTAGAATCATTGCATGCAAATGTATCTCATGAATATTAATGAGGCTGTCCTGAAAACCCAACATGCTTACCGTGCTAGTGTTAACCAGGCCAAACAATACAATACCATAGACTGCAATGGAATTTTTAAAATAATGTTCCTAGATTTTCTTACGCAACGTTCTCCGCCTGCCACAAACAAGCCATCATTTGTCCCAACATTTGAGTTTAAAATAAAATACACTGATAATATAAATATTTTATCCTAGAAGCAGCATTAGATAAATAAATTCACACAAATATAACCGATAGAGATAATCAGACTGAGGTTTGCTCCTTCAAAGCCCTCCTATCACAGGTGGAGATACATTAGGAAAGAAGAACAAGTTACTTACCCCTGGTTACGTTCTTTCGACTGGATGTTCTTTCCACGCATTCCTCATCTTTGATATTCGATATCCAGCTTCAGCTGCTTTGGAAACAAAAATCAGCAGAGGGTTCTGTGCATCAATGGAGTCGACTTAATGTCCCTCTGGGGCCTCCGTCCCGAGGGGGATGCCATGGAAGGCATATATTGCACGTGCAGTGCCCGCTGGCTTCAGTTCTGTTTTTTCTTCAAGTAGAAATACCTCCATAACCACAGGAATGACCATACTCAACTATGAAGGAGTGAAAGTTGTAATAGTATGGGGAATTCTACTGTGGGGTAGATTGGTAGGGTGATGAGGAATATGTGGGAGGAACATCCAGACAAAAGAACGTCACCAGGGGTAAGAAACTTGTTCTTCAAATGGATTGTGTCCCCCCACGTATATCTTCATCTTTGATAGACTCCCAAACCAGTATTAGATTTGGTGGAGGGAGTATGAATTTTAGTTTCTTTAAAGGCTTTCATGAACCGCGTGCAGGACTGCTTTTCCAAAGCTCCCATCCTGACTGAGGGACGACTCCAGGCAGTAATGTTTTGTGAAAGTGTGGATACATGTTGCTGCCTCACAAATGCTTTTTATCAGTACACCCCTCTGCAAGGCTTTAACAATAGCCATGCCCCTGGTGGAATGCGCTCTTAATCCTTCAGGAGGCTCCATGCCAGTCTGTAACATTCCGAAAATGCCAGAATGATCCACCTGGATAAGGTCTGCTTCCTAACAGCCTGTCCTGATCATCAATGCAAAGCTTTGATAGCCTAGATATATAAAAGCTCAGTGCTCTAAGCGGGTCCAACCTGTGTAATATCTCCTCCTCCTTAGAAGGATGAGGTGGGGGATAGAAAGAAGGTTTCACAACTTTCTGCCCTACGTGAACATCAGAAATGATTTTGGGTAAGAATGAAGGCTTAACCCTCAGAACAACCCTATCCTTATGGAAGATAGTAAAAGGTGGCTTGGATAAAAGTGCCTGCAATTCACTCACTCTACGGGCTGAAGTTAGAGCTACCAAGAGAATGGTTTTAAAAGTTAACAACCTTAAAGGACACGATTGTAAAGGTTCAAAGGGTGCACACATTTTAGTACGAGATTAAGGTCCCAAATTGGAACGTGGAAATGTGATGGGGGAACACATTGGTGAGCCCCTTTAGAAATTGGGTCACCAGTAGAAACGTGAAATATGAACATTCTTCAGACGAGCACTTAAAGATAGATAGCACTGCTAAATATCATTTAATAGTTACAACCTTGAGCCCCAAATTGGCTAAAGATAGTAGAAAGGATAACCCCTCTGGTGTGTTGCACAGAAAAGGGGCTACATTCTTGTCTCTGCACCAGTTGCAAAATGTGTTCCAATGGCAACGGTACAAAGACTTTGTTGCTAGCCTTCTGCCCGAAAGTAAAATCTCCATTATGTCATCCGGGAGGTCCCAATCCTTGTATCTCAGCCTCTCAGAAACCATGTGTGAAGGCTGAGTGTTTTGACCTCTGGATGGAGAACCTGACCCTCCTCTCCTGAGAGAAGGTCCTCTCTTAGTGGAAGACGTATTGGAGGGCAGATGGACATGTCCAGAAGGTCTGGGTACCAAGTCCTCCTGGCCCAATCTGGGGCAATTACGATCATGCATTTCCTGAACTTTCTCAACCTCCTGATCACGTGAGTAATGACAGGGACTGGAGGAAATGCGTACAGGAGTGGAAACTCCCAGTCCACTTCAAACACATCTCCTAGGGCTGCTCTTGGGTGGAAATTCCCTGTAGCAGTACAGTTCGCACTGGTCACAAACAGATCCACTTGAGGGATTCCCCAAAAGGTAAAACTCTCTTGAAGAGCTTCCTGAGCTAGTTCACACTGATGGGAGACTGTGTTCTGCCTGCTCAGAGTGTCCGCCGCTGTGTTCTCATCTCCGGCTAGGTAAACTGCTGATAGAGTGGTTCCTTCTTGAATTGCCCAGTACCAGAGCTGCATTGCCTCTCTGCACAGTGGTAGTGACCCTACACCTCCTCTTTTGTTGAAGTAGTACATGGCCACTGTGCTGTCCGCCATTATCAGGACATTCTTTCCCCGCACAGAGGGCAGGAAGGCCTTCAGCGCTAGTCTAATTGCCCTCAGCTCCAAAAGAATGATATGTTGTTTGGAGACCAACGACCACTGTCAGATCGTTGGTGTGGGCTCCCCACCCAGTGGGTGAGGTGTCCATCACTACTGTTATCTCCAGCCATGGTTGTCAAAAGGGTTCTCCCTCCAGAAGGTTGTCCTCGCAGGCCCACCACAGAAGATCCTGTGCAACCCTGCTTGAAACCTGAAGCAGGTCCGACATCTTTTTTTGAGAACTGGGACCATTGAGTTCTGAGAGCCCATTGAAGTATTCTCATTCTCAGGCGGGCCTCTGGCACCAGAACAATGCAGTATGCCATGAGGCTGAGCAACCTCAAAAGGCCGGGAGATGCTGGGCACTTTCAAATTTGGTGACCATCTGTAGAATGTCTTGAGCCCTCATCAGGTGGCATGCTCTTTCCGAAGGATGTATCCAGAACAGCTCAGATGAACTGGAGTTTCTGAGGAGGAGTCATATGGGACTTTTTGTAATTAGGGAGAATCCCAGTCTGTGAAGAGAGGCTGAGGGGACGTTGAGATAATGCCGGACTTGTTCGGGAGAATTTGCACTGATCAGCCAATTGTCCAGGTAGGTTTAGACATGAATCCCCCGTCTCCTGAGACTTGCTGCCAATACTGCCATCAGTTTGGTGAAAACCCTCGGGCGGAGGTCAGCCCAAATGGCAGAAATAAAAATTGATAATGAGAACCGGCAACCAAGAACCTCAGGTATTATCTGTGCTTGAGATGGATTGGTACATTAAAATAGCACCCTGATGGTCCAATGACACTATCCAATCTTGAAGTTGGAGGGCATGAAGGATCTGAGAAAGTGTGACCATCTTGACCTTGTCCTTCCTGAGGAACCTGTTCAAGTATCTCAAGTCCAAGATGGGTCTCAGTCCTCTGTCTTTTTTGGGTATTAGGAAATATGGCGAATACCATCCATTGTTCATCTCCGCTACAGGCACCGGCTCCATAGCGCCTTTCTCTAGCAGAGTTAAAATTTCCTGCACAAGGAGCAGCTCTGGAATCTTCAAACAATGGCTCCCCAGTGGATTGCTCTGAAGTCTCTGTATTAAAGGAAGGCAGTACCCGTAGACTATGGTTTCCAATGCCCAAGCATCTGAAGTAATGTCTCGTCATTCTCCTAGATGCTGAGACAGTCGGTCCCCCACTGGTGAGTTGTGACTCAAAGTCCTCAGAGAGGTATTTAGGTGGCTGATGCAGTGAAAGTTGCTAAAGATGCCACTCTTGAGCTGGCTTTGCACCTCTCCCTCATCCACCAGGAGGGAACTTTCTTTGGCCTCTTTGATCAGCAAAGCCTCTTACTCTTCCAACTGTGGAGTAGTAGCAAAAAGATCTACCCCTCTAAGTTTGTCTACTTCGGCGAAAAGGCTGAGGCTGCCTAATGGCTGAACCTAAAGATTTGGCTGCCGCCTTAGAGGTCTGCAACTTCTCAAGGCTTTCATCCGGCTTGTTGCTAAAAGGTGAGACCCATCAAAGGGCATCTTGAGGAGTCTGGATTGCACATCCGGTGCAAAACCTGACTTCCTCAACCATGCAAATCTGCATATAACGTGCTAGTAGCCATGGCTCTGCTGATTCTATCAGCAGAATCCAGACCTGACTGAAGAGACTCACACATGGCTTCTTTGCCATCTCCAATTATGGCTAAGAACCTGTCTTTTTCATCCCCTTCGGGAATATGCTCTGCCGCCATGGAAATGCAGTCCCATAGAGTGAATGTACATTTTGCAAGGGCACATGTGGAGTTGGCCGAGTTAAACGCCATATTCCCTGCAGAAAATACCTTCCTTGCGCATCCATCTACTCTCATCCCTATCTGGAGGGATGGTAGGGTAAGCTGCTTGCTTAAAAGTTGCAGTAGCTGCCTGTACCACCAGACACTCTAGAGTGGGGTGTTGAGATAGGTAGTCTGGGTCACTACTGGTAGGGTGGTACTTCTTGGTAAAATTTTTATTCACACCCGGATTGGTTTCTGGAGTCTCCCAATTCATTGCCACCCTTTCTTGGAGAGCAATGTGGAAAGGTAATATAGGATCTGACTGAGGACCCTTATCCAGGATGTCCATCAGATCATCCTGTTCAAATAGTAACAGAGGCCTACTCCACCCCATATATTCCACTACCTTGGACATAAACTGTCTATATGGCGCATCAGCATGTTCACCAGCCTCTGATCTTCCAAACTCTAGCTCAGGTGAGGCGTCCACCCCAATGGCCATCTGTAGATTGTCATAAAGGTAAAGCATTGTTGTAGAAGTGTTCATTCTCCTCATATATTGAGATAAGGGACTTAAAATAGTCCTTCCCTGGTAAAGGCACATATGTTTTTCAGGCACCATGGGTTTGATGAATAGTGGATTCGATGCTGGAGGAGCCGTCAAAACTTTTTTTTTTTTTTTTAAATCGCCACAGGTTTTGGTGGGGCACTCGACGTCGATGGCACAACTGCCAATGATGGTCACAGCTGGCGTTGAAGGCAATGCCGATGGCTTGGCTGGCGTCAAAGGCGCAGCCAGCATCGACGACCTCAAACCTGGACATATTCTTATGCTTACGGCCCGATGGATCCTTCAATGATGCGTCATCGCATCGAAGCCTCAACGGCTCTCCATGAGGATCAGGCCTTTGTCCCGGGCTCAAGGGCATGCAGGATTTAGGTTGAGCCCTTTCCTTACTAGCTTCTTTGAAGGCGCGGGAGGAGCGTGGCTTGCTGTGAATTTCTGCTTTACAAATATTTTTAGCATCTCTGCTCTAAAAGCTTCCGATTCAGCTGGAGTGTATTTCTTTGTGGGACAAGATACTCTCTCATGAGAAGTGTCAGACAGTGAAGTGGAAGAAGGTGACCTATGATGCCTCTTCTTGGACATCTTTTTCAAATCACAATCTCAACAGTTCTTGAACCCAGTCTTTGGGGCAGTCAGTGTCGACATACTTGCGTATGAAGTAATGAAGCGCTCTGTATTTCTCGAAGCAATAGCATGCGCGGAAAAGCAGAACTGAAGCCAACAGGTGCTGCGTATGCTATATATGCCTTCGATGACATCCTTGAGACCAGGCCTTCGCGAGACAACCAGGGCCTGCGTCTCAACCGCATTGATACACAGCGCCTTCATACGGGATTTCTTTTAAAAGCAGCTCAAGCTGGATAGCGAATATCAAAGATGAGGAATACGTGGGAGGATACAATCCATTTGAAACATAATACAGACTATTCAAGCAGATGATTTTCTATAACAGATTGGTACCAAAAAAAACATTTGTCTCAGCAACAGACACATGGATCCTAAAACAAAGCTAAAAATTAGCACACAACTTAAGTACAGTTGTATACATCTTTCAATGTAATTGTCATTCCCCCCCAAGTGTATCAGTGCAATATTCTTTTTAATATTTCTTAGTTTCAAAAATCCAACACGTTCCCAAATATTTTAACTGTAAATAAATACCTGATATCAAATGCGTGTAGCATAACAATGGCTCAATAAGTGCACACTAACATATACAAGTAATGAGGATGAAACTGTTCCTTAAAATGCAATGTGAGATTGGGTCCCGTGCTGAGGTAGGCTAGAGAAGACTACTGTGCTTGCAGATGTTTTGCTATGACAGATTAGGACCAAGAAGCCCCCTGCCCCAGCAATAAACCTATGAATCATCGCAGGACTCTGGAGCGATATCTAAAGTAAAGGACAAACTGCAATGATAAACATCTTCCAAAAAGTATTATAATTTCTCTGAATGCAATTTGAGGTTCCCCAGCACAGGATGAAACAGACTTGTGCCGAACAACTGAGTCTGGGCTGGAGCACTAAATATGAACCCACTATAACATAAAATGAATATTGCAGAACAAAATAGCACTATTCACTACAAAGCTTTTCTGCGGGGGTTTCATTGAAGCAAATGTCTATTACTTTATCGAAGTCCACAGAGTCAGTCACGTCTCTTTCAATCCTTAGGAAGGCTAAATTTGAAAGTCTTTCTTCACCCGTTGTTGACCGTAACATTTGATCAACTTCAGTCTGCTAAAACTTCGCTCTGCAGCAGCACTACCTACTGGCAAAGTGAGAAATATTACGAACAAATTAGGAAGGTTTAGGCAAACAGCCTGCATATCATTGGCTATCAAGAAAGTCAGCAGATTGTTTATTATGAACTGCTTGTTGTCAGAGAATATTTCCCCATACAGTGCACAAAAAGAAGAATATTCCCACAGCACCGGGCACAGAGACATGACCTGCATAAAATGTAGCTAACTCTATGAATGGGTCACTTATCCGAGCTAGAAAAATGTTTAGGATTAAGTGCTGAGTAAAATCTTGAAACTTCACTGTCATATGAGCAACTAGGTTATGAACAAGAACATAGAAGGTCTCTACTTTGTATGCTTGACTCCCACTATTTAAAGGATTATCATCAGCTGTTTTGTTGTGAAAACTTTCTTTTCTTAGCCATCTTCCTTTATTTTGAAAGTATGTTATGTCCCACAGTCTTCACCCATGTTTCTATCATCTTTTTCAAACCGATCAAACATATCATCTGACTGAAGCTTCTCTAGTTCCTTGCAGCATGTCACAGCCATGCGTTATGTAGTCACTAAAGCAACTGTACTACTTTGCAAACATGTTGACGGTGTATGCACAGCAGTACTTTGTGCCAAAAACATGTTAAGAATGTAAGCTCTAAAGTTTCAATTGTGTTCCAGAGCCCCTTTGAATCCCAAAGGGCTTTTGTATCCGTTAGGTATTCAGCACAATGCTCCTGTTGTTCTTCCTGCAGAACTTTCATGCGAGTCAGACTGCTTGTAAGGAAAATATACAGTGCCTCGCGTGTACCAAAAAATAAGTTTCCTTTCATAGATGCGTGTTCAGCATCAATCAGCACAAGGTTTAAATTGTGTGCACAACAGTGAATATATATAGCTCTGGGTGAGAATTGTTTGACAAGCGAGTCCAGCAATACATCTGGAAATAGTGCTTGCACCATCATGTCCCATGGATTAACGAAACATCAAGTCCCAGGGACTTTACAATTGATGTGAATAGTTTATAAAATTCTGCCGATCATGCTCTAGGATGTTCATCAAATGTTATAAAATTTTCAGCTGCATGACCAAATGATGTTACATAGCTAAGAGATAAAGAAAATGTATCAACTCTGCTGACGTCCATTGTAGAGCCAACAATGACGCTATAGAATCTGGCCATTTTAACTTCAGGATAACGTGCATTTGGCCTCATCAGGAGTCTGGTGGAATCCCAGCGGTAATATGACCAGAGCAAATAGCGTTACTTCTACTCGGTCCTGCGCTATCAGTGCCGGACAGATCACGAGTAGTGGTACATTGGTATGTTCCCATTGGATTCATTGGGACCAATGGGGTTGGGGGCGCTACTACTGCTGGTGGTAATTGTTCCGGCATTAATAGTGATGAAAATGGCTGAAAACAGGCAGTAAGGGGCAATTTTTACCTCCAGCAAAAAGCTGGAGGTAAAACTCCCACTTACCTCCTGACTCATAAGTGGGCCAACCCTTAACTGCATTACCACCGCATTTAAGGGCTATGGCCCAATTCATGAGGAAGCCAATTGTCTCTTTCACTAGCGCACAAATGAAATCATTCTGAATGTCATGGCTCCAATGGGTTTCATTCTGCTTACCATGAGCAGTATGCTAGGCTAAAGCATTGTCATACTTGGACATCATCTTAAACAACTCTAAAATAATGGCTTTCATTGGGTGTACTTCCCAAGCCTGTGTGTTCCCTGTATCCAAGGAAAGGCATCCCTTGCTTGACGAGATGCAATATAGCATCAAGCTGTCACCTTAGAATACTGTGGTTTTTCTCCATATGGTCCCTTTCAGGTGTTATTAGCTCAGAAACAATAGTTCCATCTTGGGTAATTCTAAATTTGGCTATTTGTAGCTGTTTTTCAGCTTCACAATAAATATCAGAAAATTCATGCATTTGAAGTTGTTTCTGTTCCTTTATTAAAATTGTAAAAACCACAGCTAGGATCGGACAAAACCGTAGAAAAGTGCTGTTTTTTTTAAAATCTGCAAATGGACAACATTAGGAGAATACACCAATCACTTCCTTATTACAGAGAATCCACTTGCAACCTTTTATTTATACCAATTTGGGCTAAATCATCAAAGGTGATGTCGTATAGAAATGTTTGGTAGCCATCTTTCAATCCAGGCTGACATGGACCAGCTGCAAGAAGTGCTCAAACTAAAGGTGTAGACATTGAAATGGTATGGAACTGTTGGGTAATCCTGCTGCATGTCAAGTGTGGCATGCATTTTAAAATTTCCACTGCATTTCCCAATTGTGTACCAGTATTGGCATCTTAAACAGTTTGAGTGCAATCAGCAGTTGTGCGACCAAATGTCAGGTTGGGTAACAGTATCTGTTGAGTGATCAGATCCTTCTGTAGATTCAAGTAGAACATTGTGGACGCTCAGGAATATCGGTGCATGATGGATGATCTGTGGAATATATAGTGATTGGAGGAGGAACAGTAGACAGATTTTCATCAGAAGAAGCATGAGGGACAAAAGGAAGGAGGTTCTCCTACTGAAGTCTGAAAGCAAGGATTGAAAGTATCTTTTAACTGCAATAACTTGATTCAATGGTTCAAAATGTTGGCATTATTTTAATGGGCAACAACGTACCTTTGCTCCTGCCTGTCAGTTGAACATTTGGGCTGGATCTTGAAAGCAGACAAAATATCTTGAGAGGGTTTTGCTGGTTTGGTAAGTTCCACTTTGCTGACCTGTTTTCATCTTGTAGCACCAGACATTTTTTGTTTTGCTGATGACTCTGGATTCATGTTGCTCTATTCCATACTTATGCAGAAAGAGAAGGCAAGCGACACAGTGTCTGAGAGTCTGCTGTGTGTCGCCGCCGCAATATTCTCCTACAGCAACGTTTGCTTCTCCTATTCTAACACGTGATATGGTTTGCCGCAAACCCTGCTGCCCCTTTCCAGGCAATTTCCGACTTTAGGCACGGGCACACGCTCTTGCGCACACCCCCAACAGTGCCTGTTCGAGCCTGCTGGAACCTGCTGCGAGTCTGCTGTGTGTCGCCTCCGCGATATTCTGCTACAGAAACGTTTGCTTCTCCTGTTCTAACACGGTGTGTTTCATTTCTGTAATCCTAGAGCCATCGTCTAGTTGGGATGTTTATGTCTATATACCTGGACCTTGGTTTTGTCACATTACTTCTTGGAACTCCAGGCGCTTATTTCAATTCATCTCATTGCAGTGATACGGTTTTCCGGAAGCCCTGCCCCCCCTTTCCAGGAAACCTACTTTAGGCATGGGCGTGCACCCCCGCAAGTGCCTTTGAACTGCCTGTTGGAGCCTGTTTGGGCTCTGGGTGGCTCAGTGGCGAGCAGCTTACACTCTGCCCTTCTGGCATTTCTGTCGGTAAGCAATTGTTTGCTCGCTGGAAAGTATGCGAGGTAGTCTTTTCACTGCATTGTTTAATGACCGCATGTGTACCCATGATTGTACATACAATGTTCACAACAACCAGTAATTCATAAGCTCAGGCAAACTTTAAAGATTCATAGTTCATTTCCCATTGGAACTTTTGGCTATTATATGTGCTGCTGTCTTATCATTGCTTTGTGTTCACACTACCTTTTCTCAACAGGTGCATAGTGCCTTATTGTAATTTCTTGTTGTTTGGTCGTGCTTTCGTGCTGGAATATTTCCTCTGCAGAGTGTGAAACAATATCTGGTTGATTCTAGTTGCTCCTTGCATTTGACGCAAGGGCTCCTCCTTTGGGTCCTTTTTGGTCAACTTGCAGTGACAAGTCGAGTCTACACGCAGTTGTTTTTTCACACGTTGCATTTGACCTACACAAAGCTTAACAAGAACAGACGCTTGAGGAGGGGCAAGCAGCTTCCCGATTTTCCAATGAAGACAGCCAGCTGCCTTCCACTCCCTGACTCAATTCTGATTGCACCTATATCCATTTTGCATGTTTCTTCCACTGCACCACATGCTCTTAATGCGGCTTCTAATAGTGGTGTCGTGCTTCTAAGTACCATTTCCCTTAGCTCACGATGTGACATTTCTTCACAGATTAAGGCTCAAGACTATTTCCCTATGACTCCTTCTGAGGAAAGAAATATGTTTTCCCTAAAGGAAGTCAATGATGCTGTCTTACCTATATTGGAACATTCTTCTAACCTATTAAAAGATGACATCTCTCTTACGTACAATTCACATGAAAAATGTCATGCTACTTCAGATACTTCGATGCTTGCTCCTGTGATTATGGCCGAGCTTGACAAGTGAGTTTGTCTTTTTTTAGGTTCCTCAACCCCGGTTTCAAGATCCTTTCCTCACCTTGAGCGAGTGCATTTCCACAAATCTGATCCAACACTTCAATATGGCCCGTCCTCTTCTAGGTGCGACATTCCAGTGAGTGTCTTTAATACTGCGCCTATGACGGCAAGTTACCCATCCTTCTGTGATCCAGTCCCCAACACAGACTTAGATACACCTCAGGTCAGGGAATAGTCATATGCCAATAGGTCAAGTAATGTTAATGTTACACATACCCAACGCCCACAGACTTCGAAGCCCTTTTTTCCTCATGAAGAGTTTCTTATTGACTTAAATGATCTCAACGCACAACATTTTCCTGTATTGACTCGTAACCTCAACTTGCTAGATAAGGAGTCTTAGGGAGAATTCTCATTTATGGCTAATTTCCCTCACCTAGTGAGTCCCCCAGCAGCTTTGCTGGACTTCTGGAGTTTATGTTTTTCCACTTGGTAAGAGTGAGAGCTTTTTCCCCCACTCTTACCTGTGTTTTGCTGTGTGTTTCCATCTGTTTTTGTGAGTGTGGACTCTGAAGTACACCACTTCAGTAGCCCACTTCTTTGTGTGTGTCACACAGCACCTTCAGTGCCGTGGCACAGGGATGTCTTTGAGACTTCCCTCAACTCCATTTCTGAGGCGACTACTGTCCCCCAGAAAAGGGTAAAGTTACCATTAACTTTAGTTAGTCAATCTACCACAGATCCAGTACACCCCATCTTCCATGGAGTACTGGAAAGGGTTAACTTGTGTCCCTTTTTATCTGTACCTCCTAGAGCATTGTTTCGCTCTTTTAACATTTAGGCTTGGCTGGTGGCAGTGGTATCTACCCTAACTTTTGTACCGCGATTATATTAGATAAACGTGGTACTGTTCTTGGCTATTATATTAGCCTCGAACATAAGCCCGCTTGACCAAATCGTCTTTCTTTTGGCTCCGGTTGGGTTTATTCACCATTTCTTTTTGTTAAAGTCCTTCTTGTGTTTTACTTTGCGCGGCAAACCAGGTTTACCTTCTTTGTTCACTGTCTTTTGGCGGGCTTCTGCTCAGAAGCTCTCCTCAAGGCGTTGGGTGTCTAGGTGGGCTGAATGTGAGGGAGGGGTGTAGTCACCCCCTACACAGGGTATCCTAGGAAACCCAAGTCGCACTTTGTCATGATTGGCCAGGGTAGTTGTCCGGGCTGGACAACCCCCCTGCTGGGTGATTGACAGCCAGGCTGCGTAAATGGGGTTTTTTCGCATAAAAGGCAGCTCTCTTGGGCTAGAAGTCAGAGAGTCGCCACTGGAACTACAAGGACCGAAGAGAAGCAGAGAGAATGACGGCTGCTGCAACTACCCCGTCCCGGTGAAGACCTGCTGCAGTCCTGAGCTATCTGCCCTTCAACGACTCAGAGAAGATCCAGTCTTGGAGTCTTCTTCCCTTGAGCTTGGTAGGGATAACCAGCTCATCTTCTTCAGCCAGAGGATCCTCTTCCGTGGTCGAAATCGCTGCACATTGCTGTAGTGGCCCGGATAGCCACCTGAAGAGCCTCTCCTGTTTTTAAGGAGCGCACCTTTTATTCCGTGTCGCTGCTGCTGGCCTCATCCCTGTGTGGTGCAGACCCCCTTTAGACGTCCTTCCTTCTTGACAAAGCTCCAGGAATCGTGGGTCTGTAGGAAACCAACAGGAACAACTGCCAGGGCACCAGCTGCACCATTGGAACAAGGTACTGTGTTCTGTTGAGGAAACTGGGTGAATCCCTTTTCTTCATTTTCAAGGCTTGCCCTTGTCTTCCCTCCTTCTTATAACTTTTGCTTCCGAACATTGAGAATATGGAAGTACTTTTGGCTGCATTGAATCGTGAACTGTCTGACTGTGTGATCTTCGGCAACTGACCCCGGTGTCTTTCTAGCCCTTTGACTTTTGAACTCCTGTCTCCGAGCGTTTCTTGATTCTGCCTGCCTAACCAAAATATTGCCTGTGAATTTTGCTTCCAACTCCCTCTGGGTATCTCAGGTGCTAAGTGTGTTTTTGCCCCGGTAGCATTTCATGTCACGGATACGCGTTTGTTTAGTAGACCGAACTGTCAAAAAGTGATCGCAATCGTATTCGCGGTAACATGTTTTGTGCCTAACACCGGTTCATTCCAACACAGGGTACTTACCTTGAGACTTACTGTAGAAAGTGAATTGGTTAGTTGTAGTATATTTAATGTGTGGTTTTTATTGAAGTTTCATAGAAGGGTTGTGTTTATAATGAATGGTTTAAAAATAAATGTACTTATATTTTTCTACCTGAAACCTTGAGTCAGTGTTTGCTTGAGTCACAGTAATTGCGGTCCCTTCGTATAATCTCTGCTACTGCTCATATACTCTTGAGATAGGCCTGGCTGCTCCACCACTGCTACCACTATGACATAGTGGTACAGGCTTGTACCAAAGGCAAAACTTGTATCACCACCTGTGGTCTTAATTGTGTGTAGTGGTCCCTAAGGGCACTGCACAGGATTCTGCCTAACAAGGGGCATGAGACTACGCACTGTGCCATTAGAGAATTAAAAATGTCAATCTCAGACATTCTTGCCAAACTTAATAAACTTGAGGGATTCATGTTGGCACAAGAGTCCTTTCATATATATACCACACAACTTGTACTTAAAGGGCTGCAATGACCCGTAATGTTGACTATGATGTTCTGGGCTCTGATAATATCTTAATCAATCAATACACACAATGATTCTATATCTATACCTAATGGGTATACAAGATCTTATGCAAATGTGGTGCAAGGCAAGGATGGCCACATGCCATGTTCCGCAGAGACTCCTGAGATTGATCTTGTTGAGCTTGTGAAACTCCAACACGACAGAATTCTGCAAATAGAACAACTGCTGATTGTGGCTAATATAGTTCCTCAAAACATGGCCTCTGCAGTCGCGTGCACAATTCCATTAGGCACTCCTCAGACATCTTTACATGAATCTCCTTACAGTCCCTCAGCAATCACTAATCTTCTTGATCAACAATTGGGTGCAGATAAGGTTTCTGATGACAACACAGAGGCAACTAACTCAGAACGGCTTTCAAAACAATTAACACCATCGTTCATGGAAAGCCCATGAACTCCGGGCTCAAAAACAAAGGCTTCATGTAAAAAATACTAACTCCAATAATATCCCAAATGATTCCTCTATTCCAAAACCAAAAAAAATGCCCATAAGTAAGATCAAGGGACACAATTCTAACGTGAATAAACTATGCAACATATCACTTGATGATGTAGCTCTTGATTTGAGTCAGCTGAATGATGAAAGTAAAATCCTGCTTCAATTGAAAGGGGCGGACCAACAGGATCTAAACCCTCTTGTAGTCAAGACAACTCCTCATTCTATTAACATGCAAGTGGCAGATCCACAACCTGCCTCCGTTCAGCAAGTAACACCATCTACCCACTTGGGCAGTTGTTCACAATCTAATGTACCTCTCACTCAAACTCAATTGTCTGTCTTCTTTCGGCTGACTGAAAACAAGACTAATATAGTCCAGCAATCTGATATCCCCCCACACAATTCTCTGCAGGATATGGCGTCTGTTCAGTCAACTGCCGCATATTCACAAACAACAATTTCTAAAAGCACCGACCAAATAACTAATTTCATAAATTCTGGTGCATCAGCAGATGACATTCACGGAACTGGAGAAAGTCTGACATCTTCCTTGCCAAACTTTGCCCCCAAGGCACATACCGGCCTAAATTTGCAGGATGACATCATTGTCGACACACAGTCTTCAATCCCATCAATTTGAACCCCAATATGCGACCCTCACTTTTTACATTTAAGGATGTGTCTTCTGAAATGAAACACATTCTTGGAAGGGTCAACCATGTTACTCTCAATGGGCAAGCACAGATGAATTGCTTATATCTAATTAAAACATTCCATCAAATCCCTTCTCTACACATTCTTAACTCAGATGATGTTGAATGGGTAAAGCATGCAACTCATAATAACAACTCTAATCACAAATAATTGAAAAATTGTTATGGGATTATCAAGCAGAACTAGCACTATTTGGCCTCCAAATACATTCATTTCAGTCCATGGATGAATCTTGGACATTTCTAGAGTATATGCTAATTCCGAAACAGGACAAGGCTACCCATGGGGGCTGGCGGCTTGCCTCTCAAAACTCTTGACGACGAAATGCTAGGCCACTTGGCATCTCAAGGGTCTAGCCTGGTTGGAACCGTATATTAAATCAGTGTCCAACGAATACAAAACCTTGGGAAATTCGTAACCTACTTCTCTGGCAAGACTATCTTGGAACTGCTGCAGTTCTAAAAATCTTTTCTTGTGGCACCGTTTGTTATCCTCCACAAACACACCATCTATTATTCTTCTACAGGAAACAATCTGTATGCCACACATTGATTTAGATTGTTTTACCTCATTTACCCACTTTTCCAAACGTGGCCTGATAGGATGTCCGTCCGGTGGCCTAGCCACCCTTCTTCATAATAGTTTGAGAGTTACGTCAAAATGCATTCACTCTGCTGATTAATTCCTGGTCATCGAAGTAATTCATAAAGGCAACTCACATCCTTGTATTTTAGTCATTTCTCTATACTGGAATCCCAGTGCCAAACGTCAGGCAACGCTAATAGCAAAATTAAACACAGTGTTATCAGACGCAATCCTTTGTAATTGAGACTATGATATTATCATTGTGGTGGATTTTAATTCTACCTTGACATTATGTGATGACAATCATTCCAAGGTTACCAAGAGTGTTTATGGCAATCTTTCCTCAATTTCTGGAGGATTGGGACATTTATCTCATTCCTACAGCTGTGAATCAATCAGCAGTTACCTGGCAGAGAGGCATACATTAATCAACTATAGACTACATTGGGGTCTTGCGCAGGCTTATAGGCTGCACTCACCCCGTTACCATCTCCAACCCTGGGTTGGGCGATCACATAACCCTAAGCTGTAATATCCATATTACCATCAAATCCTTCAACCTACACTCCACTTTAGTGGAAATTGATCGATATGCTCTTTCTATTCGCTGGAACCCAGGCTTGTGTACGAAACATACTGCCTTAGTCAGTCGTGATATGTGGGTTGTGAAGAATGTTTGGTCCAAGGGAATGTCGCAGAAGAAAGTACTAGAGTGGAACTTGCAAATGATACAATCGCATTTAGAAACCATAGCCAATAAAGCACATTCTTCCAAGCATCCTCCTCACCCTAATAAATTCCATCAATCAATTGCAGTTCTTAAACGTATCAAAAATTGTGATCTTAGATGGTTTAAGGTAACATCTGTAGCCTGATCTTCTCATGTTTTGGCCAACAAAGAAAAATCTTATCCAGATTAAAAAATGGATTTGAAAAAGATCCAATTTGAATGCCATCTAGAATATAACCAGCAAATGATTTTGCATGTATGCAAACGTAACATTAAAGACATCTGGCCATCATGAGAAATCCAACTGGTAAGTGCTAGTTCAGCTTTGATACTGCAATAGCGGCCGTGACCTGGATAGAGTTCTTCAAGGCTAAATATGCACTACCCCCAGAGCTTTGTCCGTTATGAAATTCATACTCTTGTCAAATGTATTCCTTCACTACGTCCTTGGTCACTGATGGATGTGCAATGGGCAATTCATATACTAAAGTTCTTGAAAGCAGCTGGACCTGATGGGTTGCCGCCATGTGTTCGCAAAGATGATCCTCCCTTTTGGGCAAAAATCTTGAAGCATAGATTTGATATAATTTTCCAAACCGAAGTCATCCGACATCTTGGCTAACCTCCATCATTATACCTCTGCATAAGAAAGGCCCCATTGGTGATCCAGCTAATTACCATCCCACCGCACTTATCAATGTCGCTGCAAAGGTTTTTGCCATCCTAATTCTAAATCAATTGAAGCAATTCACTGCTACTCACTCCATTCTGTCACAATATCAGGTAGGTTACCAGAAATCTATGGGCACCACATTAAATGCCACCATTTTAGCTCATCTCTTAGCTTCCTCTCATCATGCACAATGTGCTCCCATCTATATGGCATCGTTGGATAGGTCATCTGCCTTCAACAGCATCATAAGAGGGTCCTTGTGGAACAAAATGCTTGCCTATGGCATACCAACCTGTGTTGTAGGAATCATTGCTCTGCTACACGATCAAACTAATTACAGAGTGTGTATATATAAATCTGGCCTGTTAACTGATACAATATTCACGGAAACTGGTGTCAAACAAGGTTGCAACCTAGCAGTGATACTCTTCAATCTGTATCTTTACGATGTTAATCAGATTTGGAATCCCTACACATTTTTTCTGGCAAACTTGGGAAGTTTGTGGGAAGTTTGTGTTTGCATTTGCGGACGATGTAATTTAGTTTGATCGCACTCCCTTTGGTTTACAGAAAACACTCACTCTATTTTCTTCATTTGCCAAACACCACAACTTATTCACTAATCCTTCCAAATCAAAAATGATGGTCTTTTCAAAATCAAAATCCAATCCAGCGTACTTCATTCATTGCTTATTTGGGCTATAACCTTTCCAATATGAGTTCCATCAAGATGTGACAGAGCTTACTTATAACTAAGGTTGTCCCACTCACATCTCAAATTAAACACATTTTATAGGCACTGCAAATGTTCTCTTATGCCCATTGGAGACTTTTATGTCATGAAAGTTGAACCAACTGTACTCTATGGTTTGGACCTTTGTCTATTGGACATTGGTGAAATGCTAAATAAGATGCAAGGCAAGATATGGAAAACGGTTCTTGAGTTACCCAAGTCCTTACCCAATGCCATTCTAATCCAAGAGCTTGGGATATCCTATTTATCTTCCAAATTCCATTGAAGGGTGTTAACCAACTATTGCAAAATGTTACATCCTCCTGCCATCTCGCTTTATGAAGATCTTGCAGCACACTCCTCTCCCAATCCCATCCATCATCGATTGCAAATTTCAGCAGATAAATTAAGTCTCTGCTATGCACAATTTCAATGGAGCTGAATGATCTCATGGTACGTCCTGGTTTACTAAAAAAAATGCATTTTCAAAATGATTGGGCATACGCTCAATTCAGACATGGTCAAAAGCCACGGCTTCCTTATTTGATATGTTTTCCTTGCAATAAGGTTATAAACTCATATGAGATTCCGATTAGATCTATTGCACATCAATGCTCGTATAAAAAATTGGAGATCGAAAAAGGATGTATCATGTGACAGATACGATCGTTTCTGCCATGTGTGTAGTGCACCAGAAACGCTCAAACACATGGTTGTATTCTGTAACTATTATAATACTCAAAGAAAGCAAATAGTAGACAAATTTGTGTGTGCAGGATCTACTTTCTCAGGCAATTGATTGTGGAAACGCTGCATGTGGGGTGTAAACAATTCACAAATGTTTGCCCTCATCTGTTTTCTATACTACATCGAGGTCAAACTATGTGAATTTGAAGTCTGATCAGCTTTACAATCACTGGTTTTGTATTTGAGGTCAAAGGTCCGTTTCCTATGATGTATGTTGGCAATAATATTTTACTTTTTTTGTTCACATCGCTTACTATGTACATAGATGTGTTTAAATTCATTGTATCTTTGTTTATCCATGTAAGTCTACTGATTATCATCTGCAATTGTGTTCTTACAGTGTTCAAACGCTATTATGCTTTCTATGAATTCCCATATGTATTCTATTTCATTTTCAATTATCCTTTGTTTTCTTTATATACCCTTGGTCTTGTTTACAGACAATTTTGCTCTTCATTGGTTTGTTTGTTAACTTTATGTTTACTTGAGCTCTTATTTTCGTTATTTGTTATTTTTCGAGTGTTGCATTGTGAAATTGTAAAGTTGTAGCATAGCTTAATCTCTCTATTGTTCATATGTTTTTGTTTGCCTTTTTGTATATTTGTAAAGGTTTTCGTGCACCAAATACAAATAAAAAATAAATAATGCAAAGCATATTGCTAGTTTGGACAATATGGCCAAAAATATCCACATCTAAAACTTCTGAAAATACAGCAGCAGTTCGCTTCAATTAGCAAAACAGTCACCATATTTTTTGCAATGCCTGCCACAATCAGATGGTGTTCGCAAACAAAAGTTAAAAAATAACTTTTACAAACAATATATCCACCAATTACATCTGGGAAGAGATGTGTTCAAGCGCCTGAATTTCAGACTGGTCTCAAATCTGGGCTTCTAGCCCACGTAACCAAAGTGTGTGGCCCCAGTCATTCTTTTGTCTCATTCTCGCTATCCCTTCTCTGCCAAAATTAAGTCTATTTAAGGTCCTCAGCTCTATTTTCTTCTTACTCTTTGAAATGTTGTCATGTGGGCCCAGTTTCTTCCACAGGTCTCATGCTGTGAAGTGTATCTGGGTTTTTAACAAATATGTTTGTGTGCGCTAATGGGGAAGCAATGGCAATGTAGAAGATATGTTGGAACTATATGAGTTTTCCAAAAGACAATGCCAGTAAATGCTGCCTTTGCACTACACTTGATGTGTAGCGGCCTGGCAGCCCGGTGTGTGTTCTATATTCTTGACACATGTGTACAGGAGGTAAACGTGGAACTTGGATTGTAATCACAAGCACAGTTGTGTACCGGTCTCCCCACAGGCGCTATGTCTGCCTCCCCCCCCCCCCTATACCCCATCCACACACTCACAAACGATTTATTTTACAAAGCCAAGTTCAGGGAGGCCAACATTATTGGCAGGAAGATGCTGTTATGAATTGTGCAATTGGATGGTGCACATAAGATAATGGGTCCAGTCAGTAGGCTACTACAAATAACCAATTGTTTTCTTCATTCGGGAGGTCTGGCATTACAAAGAGATTTCTGTGTTGTGATTTCAGAGGCTGCACCGATTATCCCAATGCAAACTACACATCAGCTTTTGTGCTCAAAGTAGCCAAATTATCCCATGTGACGTCTTCTGACAGCCCTCTACATTGCAAGGCGGCATTTGCGGGCAGCTTCTTTTCCCCACCGAATGTATCGTTTGCAAAGTTCCACTCAGTAATGTGCAAGGCCAGTGTGGGCCATACATGGCATGGGGCCCCTTGCAAGCTTTGTGTGCTACCATTTCCAAAAACACAACACCTGGAAATCCCCTACTTTGTGAGGATTTGTAAAAGAGCTGTTTGTAAATCAGCCCAAACAGTTGTAGTTGTGTCTTGCCCATCATTTTCCAGCAGCCCCTCTTCTCTTCTACCTTTTCTTCTTTCTTTCTCGTTCATCTTTAGAATGGAACATAATTCATGTAACATGATTAATAGTAACTACCTGGATCCTTCAGGTTTATGCCATGTGTTGGTGCAGCAGACTGCTTTGCAACAGGGTGGAATTGGAAACGTATAAAAGTGAAGTGGAGAGTGCCAATGATGCTGCCTTGTAGGGCAGTAGGAAGTTTGGAATATGGGAAGAATTACAATTTGCTAACTGTGTGCAGCAACTGCAAACCGTATCCGTACATTTCAGTCTTTTTATTATAATTACCATTGATATTCATTTGTAATGAATATCTATTTAAAACTATGTTAAAATTGCAAGACTGTGATGAATTGGTTTTAAATGGTACATGAGCTAAATATCACTTTGAATTTGCTACATTTTGTAATTGCGATGTTTATATATTTTAACATGTTTAATTTTAAACAAAGAATGTGTAAAAAAACAAACAAATGTGGTTATATCACAATAAATAAAAAATAAAAAACATTTCACTGAATCCATTTTCACCTAATGTGAAACAATTAGTTGTACAAATGTCTTCGAATTTGGTTGGACAAGTGGGTATATTTTAAAACATAGATGGGCTGGGGTAAAGGGATAGGATACGGTAGGGGGAAGTGGCGGGGTCGGGCTGTCTTCCTGGCATCATCATAATTTATTTTGGAAGAAAAACAAATTTGGTGAAATCATGGACATCCACTGCAAACATATGCATCATTAGAATAGAGCTCTGAGTGCAAGTGCTCCCAAAATATCTGCAGCTATGGTGTTACTGCCTATTTGCAAATGTGGCCCAACAGCTGTTGTGCCATTGGTTTCCCCTGCTCAGCATAACCAGGTCCATTTTGGCCACATTCTTGTGTGTAAACAGTACTCTTGCTTCCCTCTGTATTGCTCTCATTTTGCCACTCTGTTGTTCGTTCTTATTGATTCACTATTGTAAATTCTGTTCTAACTAGGCATTATGAAACTGCCAAAGCTGTGCTCACTATGTGGCACATGACATCTGGTCGTGCTTTAGTAACTTGGCATAGGGAATTTGGGCTTCGTATGTTAATCGAATCTAGGTGACCCTTTGCCCATGCACCCTGCTAGTGATCTATGCTTTTGTGCCTTGACTGCTAGTGACCTATGCGTTTGTGCCTTGATTGCTAAAATCGAATCTAGGTGACCCTTTTGCCTATGCACCCAGCTAGTGACCTATGCTTTTGTGCCTCGATTGCTAAAATCGAACCTAGGTGACCCTTTGCCCATGCACCCTGCTAGTGATCTATGCTTTTGTGCCTTGACTGCTAGTGACCTATGCTTTTGTGCCTTGATTGCTAAAATCGAATTTAGGTGACCCTTTGCCTATGCACCCTGCTAGTGACCTATGCCTTTGTGCCTCAATTGAAAAAATCGAATTTAAGTGACCCATTAGACTAGACCTTACGCTACTGGATAACAACTACACTGTACTAGCCTTATCTTGCCCAATATCACAATGTATCTCCATGCGCTTTACACAGTGTTACTGAGATCAATACTGCACATCTTGAACTGCCAATACCTAACCATGCTACCCAATTTACCAGCACTTGAGCCCGCATATAACCCATACACATCAACTGAAATGACCTCCACACCTTGCCCTGTTCTCATGGGGAACTTTAGATTACGTGCCAGGCTCTCAAGGCTTCATGACCCTCTATCTAAACTAGCCCACAATAAGGTGGCTAGGACTCCATCCCTACACCCTCTTCAACTGAACAGTAGACTCCACCGTGAGCCCATCCGTGACCAGAAAAGTATGCACGAATCTGTGCCACCACCCCTATACCCAGTAGATCTCGGGACTAAGGGTGCACTAATAAATGCCCGCTCCATGGTAGCCCATGCTTCAGACATTGCCGACCTGCTACACAACGAAGACTTGGACTTCTTAGCAGTCACTGAATCTTGGCTCCACCCGACTGCAGGCCCTGCAATTATGCTAGCGGTACCAGATGACTACACGCTATTAAGACTTGATCGTACCACCTCTAGAGGCGGAGGTCTTGCCATCATAGCCAAAACTAAATTCCCTATTACAATTGAATCATCCACTAATGTTACTTCCTGTGAATCTCTAACCGCCAAGTTAACACTAATACCCAATCCATCTCCATTCACCTTATCTACCGACAGCCGGGCCCCTTAGGGTCATTTGAAGAAGACCTCACAGACATCTTATCAAACAATCTTAAAAATTCCTCACAACGCATCTTACTAGGAGACTTTAACCTAGGATTTAGCGACCCCGCAGACGCCAATGCCAATACAATCAATAACACCCTAGAGGAACTGGGCTTCACCCAGAAGATCACTGAGCCCACCCATATCAAAGGGAGAACTCTGGACTGGCTAGCTGTGCACAACTGCCCAGTCCTAGTCTCTGCCATACTCCCGCAGCCTTGGACAGACCATTACTTGATCTCGTTCACCCTAGAGGCAACCCCAGCACAAGCTAACAGCATAGCTCCAGCTGTCCAATCCCGAAATAAAAAAAACATCACCCCCGAAAACCTGATCCCGCTAATCACACCAACCTTGAATGCCATCCCGGCTCATACAGATCCATTCACGATGGTGGACATCTATAATAAAATCATGCTCTCATCCCTTGATGCCATAGCCCCTTTAAAGCTAAAAAAGAGCAAGCCCCGGAAACACATCAACTCCTGGTTTTCGCATCATCTTAAAGCCCTCAGGCAGGAAAAGCGACGCTGTGAAAAAATCTGGCGAGCTTACCACTCAGGAAATAATAAAAAAAACTTGAGCAGTCTAGCTTCCCAATATAAAAAAGAAATTATATTGGCCAAACAAACGTCTTATAGTACGCGAATCTCACAAGCTAAATCTAACACTGGAGAGCTTTTCACAATACTTAAAGAGGTTGAATCCCCGATCCAAGTGCCCGACTCATGTATCAAAGATAAAAACTGGTGCACGGGCATACAAAATGCCCTAGCGAACAAAATCTCATCCCTTAAGACTAAAATAAGCATTAAAAAAGAAACTCTGCTCTCCTCTAATAAGCCGAGTACCGCCTCCCATAAAAAGGCTCACCCGACTCAATCATCCCCCCCAGCGCACAACCCCACCTTTAACTTCCATAAAGTATCCACCAAAGAGGTAGAAAATACTATTCTCACCCTCAAACCTTCAAATTGCCACGGAGACCTATGCCCCGCTCAACTGATTAAGGATGCAGCCCATGATCTCGCACCATTTATTACCAAACTAATAAATGCGTCTTTCACATCAGGCACCGTACCTAATAATTTAAAACAGTCCTGGGTCCTCCCTCTGCTTAAAAAAACAAACTTAGACCCATCCACTCCAACTAACTACCGCCCCATCACCACAGTACCGTTCCTTCTTAAAATCATCGACAAATTAGCATACCACCAGATCCAACATTACCTTGAGCACTTCCATCTCCTAGGCGTCCCACAATCGGGCTTCAGGCCACAGCATGGAACCGAAACTGCACTTATAGATCTCAAGGCACAGATAGACGAGCTGAGAGACCAGGGCAAGACAGCACTATTGTTACTCCTCGAGCTCTCTGCGGCCTTCGATCTGGTCGACCATGAGATCTTGTGCAACCACCTACAAAAAGCTGCCCACTTCTCTCAAGAAGCAACCAACTGGATCCAATCCTTCCTCAATAACCGCACGATGAGAGTCTTCTCATTGTCAGCAGCAGCCGACCCTACACCTATCACTTGCGGCGTGCCTCAAGGATCTTGCGTCTCCCCTACACTTTATAACATTTTCACGAAGCCCCTTTTCGATGATCTAGACGATCTGGGTATCACCTACACTAATTACGCCGATGATACCCAGATCCTCATCCCGTTGTCGGGGGATTACGACAAGGATTTGGCCTTCGTTAATAAAGTGTACCTCATCATCCAGGCATGGATGGCCTCACACGGTCTATGCCTGAATGATGACAAGACGGAACTCCTTATTCTAGGATCTACACACTACCTCAACAAACTGGGCCACAAATACTCATCGTTCATAATTGACGACAACAAGATCAAAGTAGCTAAGGAGGTTAAAACCCTCGGCTTCTATCTAGACTCCACCCTCACCTTCAACAAACAAGTGAATGCAATGGCCTCCGCCACCTCCTACACTTGCAAACTCATTAGGGCAGCCAAACCCTTTCTCTCCCCCACCAACGGTACCACCCTGGCCAGGGCGCTGATCCTGTCAAAGTTGGACTACTGTTACGCTCTATATGTAGGTTGTAACAAATATATCTCAAATAAAATCCAAATCCTCCAAAATAATGCCCTTAGAGCGGCCCTCAGTATCCCGAAGAAAGCCCATATCTCAGTTTACAGAAGATCTGTCAACTGGCTATCCACCAAGGACAAGATATTCCTTAAATCGGTATCTCTGATTCATAAATGCCTCCACCAAGCAGCCCCTCAATACCTCATCGCCAGATTTACTAGACCCACCCTCTCTCGCCCCTCGAGAACGGCCAATTCCAACCTTCTTCTGGTGCCCAGGTTCAAACGTACAATGTCTGGAGGTAATAGCTTCCCAGTAAAAGCAGCGCAATTCTGGAACTCCCTTCCTCCTACCTGCAGGGAGGACCTACCCTACCACCAGTTCAGAGCCAGGACTGTCCACTGGCTCAAATCTCTCGACTCATAATGACTTCCGATGCCCAGATGCGCCACTACCATGTGGCTCCTTACCTCATTGAATGTAAATATGTATATAGTACAGCCTACAATGTTTATGTCCTACCCTTCCTATTTGGTGTGATACGTCCGGCACTGTAACCGCAGCTGGACCTCACCCTACTGTATGTAACTAAGTTTTGCAACCCTCTTGCTGCCTTTGCGCCTGGCAACCCCTGGGTTTGGTGCGCATTATAAATAAATAAATACAATACAAATACAAATTAACTGTCAAAAATGGTACCGGATACTGGTAAGTCGGCATTAAGGAATGTGCCTTTCTCTGGATGTTTCTCTTTTTGACAGTAAAGACCATCTTTGCATGTAGACAACCGGCAGAGGTTCTCCAGCAAAATGAACAAATTCGATTTTCCCCCAAAACACCCCAAAACGGTCAGGCTGCCGGCAATACTTTGTGTAAGTAGAGGATGATGTGTACCGACTGTGTGGACAAAATCTAGAAGCAACGGGTGCATAGATGAGGGGAGACATTCACAATAGAAAGAGTGGGAGGGAGAGGCAAAGAGAGACAGGAAGCGGCAGAAAGAGATTGTGAGAAAAAGACATGAAGGAAATGCACAAGGGGTAGAGAACAGGTGAAACAGGAACGCAACAGAGAAAGGGGGTGAGAAGGTGAGAGATGAGGAGAAGGTAGAGGGGGAGAGGCAAGCCGATAGGAGGACCTGGAGGGAGAAATTGAGGTCTAGGGTAGAAGCAAAGGAACCTGCAAGTCGGTGAGAAGAACGGCAGAGTCGTGGGAACGAGAGAGCGCAGGAGGCAGAGGGAAGCGTAGAGGACTGAAAGTTAGAATTTAGAAGAGCCGAGGCAGAGAGAGAGAGCGCAAGAAGAGACCGCAAAAAAGAGACTGATGGGAGGTTGGGAGAGAGAGAGAAAAAAGAAAGAGAGAATGCATGAGAGAAGGCGAAGTCAGGAAAGCTAGAGGGGAGATAACAATGACAGGAAAAGCAGACAATTCAAGCATTGAGAAAACGAGTAGACCTTTCTGTAGGCATTCTACAGGCTTTTGTGAGGCAGTCAACATTTGGCCTCTATCACCATCATGTACTTATATCCTTGTAAGTCCTTGTAGAGTTAGTTTGGGAGATGATCAAGGGCTTTCATAGTTGTAGTTCACCATGAACCTGACCCTGTACACTGTTAGGGCACCCAGTGGGGAGAGCCTCTACTGTGGTCAGAAAAGAGTCCAGTGTGCAGCAGGGAGGACAGGGATCAGGCTGTTTCTCTGCTACACTAAGGTTTCACGGACCAGGTGAAGTAACCAGGCGAAGTAACCCGGTGGGTTGAGTGCTGGAAGCCGCAAACTGTGTGCAAACTGCAGGGAAAAGGTTTTAATATTGGTTTTGACTCAAACCAAAATGGCTAGCTAACCAGACCAATACGTGGCCCGCTTAACTTAAATGTAATTGCGTGTATGTTAAACACTATGAACATGGTTAGAGAACTCTACCTGTTGCAGTGCTTCAAACAAAACACAAAGGCCAATCAGCGAATCACGACAGCTCCACGACACCAAGTCAGATTTACCACAAAGATACAGCTCTGGTAATTATTCTCCAATAATGTACACTTCCCTAGCATTCCAATAACACTACAAAGGCACAAGTCCTAAAAGCGGGGGGCTCTTTAACTTCCATAATGGGAAGTGGCATTGTAAAAGTTACCATTTCTTAAAGTGAAATATTCAAAGTTCATGCAGTTGACCTTTTGTAATCAAAGAAAGTGAACAGGCCAACTGAGCATTTGCTTTTCAGAAATAATCTTATACACAGGAGAAAAATAACCAGAGAGGCGATTTTCATAAAATGTTGCTAGTACGCACCTTTAACAGCCGCAGCAGCGATAAGCCAGTGTAGTGCAGTAAGTAGGCCTCCCAAAACCCAGATGGAATCACTCATTTATAAATAATTTAATTGATAACATCCACAATGCTGAAGAAGCTGTTCATTTGCTTTTTTCAGTTTCAAAGTATTAAAGTGTAGATCTGTGAAACGGTCGCAGTGACACACAATCACATCACCACACACGCTCGTATCATGGCTCACCTGCGCGCTTAATTCACCTTGCGAGTCACAATGAGTTAACTACTCTTAGTAGTCAATTACTTGACTCCAAGTAGCCCGATTACGATGCAGTGGGCAGCATGAGGCATGGCAAGCCGGCGGGCACAGTGAACGGACTGGACACTGCTGGTAACAGCAGACGCCACACACACAGGGCAGGCTAAGGCAGTCGGGGTCTGACTGTCAGCCTCAAGAGGGCAGTGCAGAGGCACGACGCATGGCAGGTAGGCTTGTTGTAGGCATGCTCAGGCAGGTCAGGCAGCAGGAAAGGCGTGGCGTTGTGGGCCAAGCAAGGCCTGCTGTCTGTGGACGTGGAGTGAGTGGTGTGGCTCTCACTCAGGCTTTCTGTTTTGCTAAATGGACAGGATCATCATCCCTGGCAGCAGGCAAAGAAAGCAGGGGGGTGGAAGGAAAGGGGCCGAACTAAGCCCTGCAGCACAGCACCAGCAGGGCCGCACGGGATTGCCGCAGCACATTGCACAACGGTATGCATGTGGCTGTGAATTAATGCATTCAAATGAATGGCACAGCCCAGCGGCAGAGATAGTGTGCGACCCTCTGCACCCATGGCTGCGCTCAGAGACCACATTTCTGCCCGGCATACAAGAATTAATTTCTCTTTTTAGAGTTGTATCCATTGTAGAACTAGGGCGAGTCTTACATATCTCCGTTAGATAGGCTATGCCACAGCGCTACCTAGGGTTTCTCTATACCACCCAGAGAGAGGGTGTTCTTCTTTTTAGGCTTAGTGTTAGGGTACACATTAATAGTGTGATACATAACGGCAGAATGATAGCCCCATATGTCCATTGTTTTGCGTGAGTTATTATAGTTAACAAGGTGGACAATACCCCCTATCTTTGAATTGAACATTGCAGAATATACATTATCCCTGTTTTGTTTGAGGCAGGTAAAAGACAGGAAGATCTATGGCCCGGGATATGAGGAATTCTGATACCACCTCAGGCAGAAACCTTGGTCGCATGCTCACAGAAACTTTCTCCCGAAAGAACCGCAGAAAAGGTGGCTTGCAAGACACAGCCTGCTGCTCAGTGACCCGTCTGGCTGACATGATGGCCACTAACAACACAATGTTCAAGGTGAGGAAATAGAAAGAACATGATTGCAAAGACTCAAAGGTTGCCACTATAAGGAAGGCGAGAACCAAATAAAGGTCCCTGTCTGGAACAAGACAGGGAATAGGTGGAAACGTATTCACAATGCCATTCAGGAATAGGGCAATAACCGGGATCATAAAGAAAGACCCTTGATCCAGAGACCTTTTGAACACAGACAAAGTAACCAAGTATCCTTTGACTGTAGTGACCTGAAGGCCTGAAGATGCCAGTGACAGGAGGAACTACATCACTGTAGTGGTGGAACAAGAGATAGGGTCAATCTCGCGTTCCGTGCACGACGTATCAAATCTAGCAAACATACAGCAATCTTCTTGACTCTCTGCATGCAACGAGCAGCACCTCAAGTACCTCCTCAGAGATGTCCTAGTCCTCATGTCTCATTCTCTCAAGCACCATGCATGTAGGTTGAGGGATTCTGAGTTTGGGTGAAGCACCTGACCTTCTGACTGGGGTAGACAATCCGGCCGATGAGGCAACCAGAGAGGTGGGCAGATGGCCAAGACCAGAGGCTAAGAGTACCATGTTCTCCTCACCCAATCCAGGGCGATCAATATCAGGATTGCTAGAAACCTCCTCAACCTCCTGAGAACCCATCGAATGATGGGCATCAGTGGGGAAGGCGTAGTGGAGAGTGAAGATCCACTCCACCAGAAACACATCCCCCAGTGCGCCCTTCGCTGGAAATTTCCTCGAGCAAAACTGTCTGCGCTTCCTGTTGGACTCTGTGCAAACAGGTTCACTGCTGGGGTACCACAGAGAGAAGATCTCCTCCAGGACTTCTTGGCACACCTCCCACTCATGTGAGACTGTGAACTGCCTGCTCAGAGCATCTGCCAAACTGTTCTCTGTCACTGCCAGATGTACTGGTGAGACTGAGACCTAATTCTCCAAAGCCAGAACCACAGCAGCATCGTCTCTCTGCAAAGGGGGAGGGAGCGCATGCCACCCTGCTTGTTCAGGTAGTGCATCGCCACTGTATTGTCTGTCATAATCAGGACATACTTCCCTTTCAGAGAGGGCATGGACACATTCAGGACCAACCTGATGGCTCGCAGCTGCAGCCTCTTAATGTACCACTGGGCCTCCATCGCTGACTAAAGGCCGCTCAACTGCAAATCCTCACAATGAGAGCCCCAAGGACACATCTGTTACCACCCTGGCCTGGAGCCACAGAGGCCAGAAAGGTTCCCTGCCAACATGTTTTCGCTGCTGGCCCATCAAGAGAGATAATTGGCCACAGACCTGGACACCGTAAGAATGTCCCTTAATGTGCCGAAGTACTGGGACCACTGACCCTGCAGGGGCCATTGCAGAGACTGAATTCACAGTCTGGCCTCAGGCACCAGAAAAATGCAGGAGGCTGTAAGAGCTAAGAGGCTGAGGAAGGAAACTGCTGGCAAGGCCGCATTGTTCTGAAAGAGCTGGACCATCTGTGTGGCGAGACTCTCCTCAGGAGAAAAGGCCTTCCCCACCAAAGTGTACAGGACTGCTCTGATGAACTGTAGCCTTTGTGCTGGTGTCGTATGGGACTTCTGCAAGTTCAGAGAAAAGCCAAGCATGTGGAATAGCAAGGAGGTGTTCTCGAGATGGGACAAAGCTTGCTCTGTTGACCTCCCTCGGATCAGCCAGTCATCCAGGTATGTGAATACATGGATGCTGGATCTCCTGAGGTGAGCCACGGCTACCAACATGAGCTTGGTGAAGACCCTCAGGGTGGAGGTCAGCCCAAAGGGGAGCACCTTAAATTGGTAGTGCTTGTCCTTTATGTGGAATCTCAGGAATGCGCTGTGCTTCTAGTGGATCAGCACATAGAAATATGCGTCCAGGAGATCTTTCAACACCAGCCAGTCCTGAAAATTGAGAGCACGGAGAAATTCTCTCAATGTCACCATCTTGAACTTGTCCTTCCTGAGGAACTTGTTCAAGGCTCTGAGGTCCAAGATGGGATGGAGTCCTCCTCCTTTCTTGAGCAACAGGAAATAGCGGGAATACCAGACCAGCGCTCCCTGCTCGGAAGGTCCCTCTTCCACTGCTCCCTTCAAAAGCAGTGCTCATAGTTCTTCCTGGAACTCATGTTCCAGTTTTGGAGGAGGTGGTGGTTGTCTGTCTGGTGGTCTTTTTAAGAAAGGCAGGCAGTAACCTCATTGAACGTGCTGAAGAGCCCAGTGGTAATCTCCCGCCACTGGGCCCAGTGCTTGCTTATCTGCACTCCAACAGGGGAGTCCTGCCTGGGGGGAGATATCAAAGCAGATTCAAGGGTGGAACTGCCCCTGCCACTGCTGCAGCTGTCTGCTGGTCTCTAGAGGCCCCTCACCCCTTCTGGAGCACAGAAAACGTCTCTGTCCCTGCCAGGGTTGCGGGTGTTGAGCCTTCCTGGAAAAAAGGGCATAGCATCAGTAGCCTTTACCTTTTGAGGCGAAGCTAATGGCAAGTTTGCCAGGCTGTTGGACAGCTAGGCCCAGCGACTTGGAAGCTAGCTTGGACTCCTTGAACGTCTCCAAAGAGTTGTCAGTCTTAGGGCTGAAGAGATTGTCACTGTCAAAGGCGATGTCCAGCAGCTTGTTCTGAACATTTGGCGAGAACCCAGGCGTATGCAGGTAAGCCTGCCTCCCTAACACCGTGGCTGACCTCATGGATCTACTGACGCAATCCAAGACGTACAGGCCCGTCTGCAATGACTGCTGGGCCACCTCCTTGCCATCATCTACCAGCCTTTGAATGCCCTCTCGCATCTCCCCTTTGGGAATATATTGAGCAGTCTAACCAATAGATGTCCACAGACCAAATGAGTATTTGGCAAACCCACACAAGACGTTGACCGCCTTTAGGGTCATGCTGCCTGAAGAGATCTTCTTGGCCAAAGCGTCAGCTTTCTACCCCTCCATATCTGTCGGAAGAATTGACGTGGATGTGGCTGGTCTGGTAGAAACTGTGGCTGACTGCACCACTAACCCCTGCAGTGTCGAGTGAGGGGAAAGATAGGAGGGTCTCCTCTTGCCGGCCTGTACTTTTTGTTAAAGTCAGAGTTAACCCGGGATGCGGTGCAAGGCCTCTGCCACAAGGTGTCGATGGGGTCAGCAATAGCTACATTGAAGGGAAAAGCCCTTTCGGTAGAAGGCCCTCCATCTAAGATGTCTGTATGGTCATAGCCTGACAAAGGCTTGACTTGAGCACTCCATCCCAAGGTATCTACCACCCTGTCCACTAAAGCCCGATATTTGGCGTTAACATGCACGTAAGGATGAGCCTGCTGTGTCTCCACATCCGGGGACGTGTCCATCCCACTGGTGTCATGAAGGCCCTCAGCCAAGATGACCATATCTGCCTGGTCGACAATGAAATCTGCCCCTGAAGCAGCTGCATATGCAGGATCAAAACCACTTTGTCCGTTGTCATCAGGAGTGCCGGACATTTCGACCATGGAGCTGAAAAACTTGGTCTTTGACTTAGGTGCATAAAATACCTTGAAGGTGGTCGACGATACTGATGGTTTTGCGATCACTGCCAATAGAGACTCTTCGGTGCCGGGGGCACACTGGCTAACATTGGCGCCAGAGGTACACTGGTGAACTTGCTCTGCGCCGAGCCTGATGGTTCCGCCGATGAAGATGGCATCATATCGGTTGTCACTTTGGGGCTGGGGATACACTGCTGGAGCCACTGGGGCCTGCTGCAATGAGGTATCACCCGTGACTGTAGCCACCTTTTGGAACATAGCCAACATCTGTTCGTTGAAAGCCTCCCACTCGGCCCTGGATGTCAGCCCTGCTACCGACTTACTGGGGTTGTCTGTAGAATCAGCCCCGTGTTGGTGCTGATGGCGGCGTCTTTTCTTGTGGGAGGAAGAGGAGTGGCTACGGGAGTGCAACCTCTTCTTGGTTCTGTTTCATTGTCTTTCTTCCTACTCACAAGTCGGCCCCTCCATCGCGGCCTCTGCGATCGAATGGACACCTGTGCCAGAGATTTTGAAGGAGGCTGGCCCACCATGAGTTTCGCTGCCTGTTCCCTGAGGGACTTCAGGTTTACTTTCCTGCACAAACCACAGCCCTCGGTGTCGTGACTGTACCAAGGCACCTCACGCAGATGTTGTGCGGGTCTGTGATGAACATTTTGGAGCAGCAGTCCCTGCAGCGCTTGAACTCAGATGCATTGGGCACAGACACGACTGAATGTAAATGCTATGGATTAGCAGTGTTCCTCAAACAGCATGCTGAGCGCGTGGAAAAAGGTAACTGAGGTACAGGGGCGTAGTGGCACAGTATATGTATGACGACCAACGTCACTTCCAGATCCGATGACCGAGGCAAGACGGCTGAGTCGACGTGCACTACACCCCCTGTTTAAAAGGTTTCTGTGCAGCCGATACTGGAACGGGTATCTATCTGATAAAGAATCTGCGGGAGAAAAGCAATCCATTGAAAAAGAAGTTAGAAAATATTTTCAGGATAGGAAGATTAGGACAGCGAAGTGCTAGTAGGGGAGGAGGCTAAGGGTTATGTGCGGAAAAACAGGTATGTTTGAGGCTCTTTTTGAAAGTGGCGATAGAGGGTGCAGTGCAGATGTGAAGAGGTAAGGTGTTCCATGCTCTGGTTTCGCACTGGGTAAATTCTTGTTTTTCAATACATGTTAGTTTGCATAGTGGAATCTGTATAAGATGGTGACTGGCTTGGCTGGTGCTTGTGTGGGTGATGGGTTTGAGTTTGTCATGATGGTAAGACAGGGTTCTGTGGACTCAAGGAGTGAAGGAAGTCCAACCGGTATCTGAGAACCGCGATGGTGCTGTTTGCTAAGTGCTGAAACCGAGAAGTGCTGTTGAACCGAAAAAGAGCCCATAGCTGCCGACGACCTCCCAAGTACCGCTTTGCTCGGGCCTGTAACTATGGTCCCCGGGGCTTTACTGGACTCGGTAATGACCCAGCGGCGAGGGGCTTAATTACTGTCCTTGTGATTGAAGTCACCTCAGGGTGTAGGAATTGTGTAAAAAGCATATCCAAAGATTATCCACTAACTTATTTTGATTCTGAAAAGTAATTTTAAAGTAGGTTTACCTTATTACATGAATTGCCTTTTTAAAGAATGCTTATTTAAAAATATATGATATGGCATTTATAACAAGCCTATACACAAGTGTTTCAAGGCTTCAAGGCACAATGAGGCAAGGGAGGAGAACAGAGGGAAGACAGAGACAACGATCTTACTAGACCAGGTGACATTGAGAACCTGCAAGTGCAGGGGAGGAGTGGAAGGGGAAAAGTGCAAGCGGGAAGAGGGGGAGTGCAGTACATAGAATAAACAGAAAATAAATAGAAACAATAAATAACAATAAATAAGAAGTGCGGCCCGCTGGTGGCAAGTGCAAGGGTAAGTGCAGACATCAGGTGTCAAGTGCTGGTAGGGGGGCGTAGGGATACAGAAAAAGCCCCAGAGTGCAAGGGTTGACAGCGGGGCAGTGCAGGTGTGCAAATGGCAGGGAGGGGACCTGGGCCGCAAGAAAGGTGGTAGCAAGGTGACCAGTGCAGTTTCAGCCAGGAGTTCAGCAGTGGAGAGGAGGAGAGAAAGCAGAATCAAAGAGGATGGTCTTGAGGTGCTTCCGCAACCAGAGATGGTTCTCCTCAATTTTCATAGAGGCAGGGAGGGTGTTCCAGAGGGAGGCCCCAGCCGAAGAAAGATCGACCACCAAATCGTTGCTTGGAGAAGTGACTGACCATGAGGGAGTTGGAGGCAGATGAAGGAAGAGCTTGAGAAGGAAGATATTTAGGAAGAGAGAGTTGAAGGTATTGAGGCCCCAGGCCCCAGAACGCCTTGTGGATAATGCAGATGGTTTTGAACTTAATCCTCGCAGCCACTGGAAGCCAGTGCAGAGATTTCAGTCCTGGAGGGATACAATCCCTGGGCTTGAGGCAAAGGACAAGTCTTGCAGTCCTGTTTTAGATGAGTTGCAGAGGGTGGAGAGTAGAGGCAGGCAGATTTAGAAAGAGGCTGTTGCAGTAGTCCAGCCCAGAGAGAACCAGAGCTCTGGAGTCAGTGAGCTTCTGGGGGAAGGAGAGGAAAGGAAGAATACCCCTGAGTAGGTGCAGCTGGTAGTGTGACTTCTTAGAGACGTCAGAGATGTGAAGAGAGAAGGAGAGTGTGGAGTCGAAGATGACCCCGAGGTTTGTAGCCTCACAGGTGGGAGCAGTAAGAGGGCCAAGAGAGGCTGGCCAGAAAGTGACAGGAAAGGAGGGAGAGGGTGTGCCAATGAGGAAAATCTCAGTCTTACTGGCACTAAGGCAGAGATCAAGGGCGGAACACCACCCCTGGATAGCTGAGAGATAGAGATGAGAGAAGGAGATGAGGTGGCTGAAGGGAGCCTGAAAATAAGCTTGATGTCATCCGCATAGCACTGAAAGTTGGAGCAGAGAGCGGCAATGCAGTGGGCAAGAAGTGCAAGGTATTGGTTGAACAGCCAGGGAGAGAGGTTAGACCCCTGGAGAACACCACAGGTAGAGATCGAGATAGAGGAGAGGGAGGACCCAAGTTGGACTTGGGAGGGTCGATCAGAGAGCAAAGAAGTCAGCCAAGCCAGGGCCAGATTGGTGATACCCAGGTTATCACGGAGACAGTTCAGCAGGATGGCATGGTTGACTGTGTCAATTATGTTCATTAACATAATTAAATAAATAACTATAACTGAAACCTTGAGTGTGTTACTTGGTTACTTGTATTGACGGATTTCATATGTACAGCTCTACAGCTCACATGTCCCCCTCTTGATATAGGCCTGGCTGGTCAGTCACACAACCAACTTGTCTAGTACAGACCTATACCAAAAGGTGGGTTACCTAATACCAAGCAGATAAGTGTTTTGCAGTCACACAGTGTGAATGCATCAATTCTTACCTAACAATCATACAAACAATCTCACCAGCTTAGACTAGCACATTCTTTATCCAGAATAGAACTAGATGAGCTGGTGGATGTATGGCGTGGGTATGGTTGCCATATCACTTGTAGCGTATTTCAACTGAACCCCTGCTGGAGCCAAACACCCTCCTTTCTGGTTCAAACCCATGACCCATTGGGCTAGTAAAATGACATTCCAGCACCGCCAGCAAGAGCTAACAGCTTAATTGTGTCTATCCCTGGTTGGGCATTACAGAACAGACAAACCCACTATTACATCACAACGCCAACTTTTCTCAATAACTTCCACTCATAGTTATAACATGTGACCATACAACCTGGTTTTGGGGGTGCAGTACACTCACTGTTCTTCACATCAGATCCCTTTGCTCTGAAAAGCTTCAAATGTCATATTTTCAAAAATAGGCTTCAAAGCAAGGCCTCAACCGAGCACCATCTAAAAATTGGTGCTTGAAGGTGAGGTTGCAGGGGCGGGGATACAGTGCACATGTCAGCATCCTTTCATGCTGCCAGGAGATAAAACGTTTCAGAAAACAAATCCAGGCACAGGAGGAAGACATTGTGGAGAAGTCATGGGATGAAATAGAAGGGGAAACTCTAGAACAGAGAAAATACTAAAGGATACCTACAAAAGCGAGGATGAGCACGGGAAGACAATGGCCTTGCCTAGAAGTGATACAAAATGTGTGCTCACCACAATGCTTAATTTGTGGGGGTGTTTGCCAGGGCTCAGGCCTGGTACTTATTTATGAGCACTTATTGTCTCAGACTCACTTTAGTTATGAACTGGTAATAGTGCATCCAACAACCGCAGTGAGCAGGTGTGAGCTGTAGTGTACCCCAAAATATGTCGACACTGTGGGGAGCAGCTATGGGTGGTGGCAGCAGTGGTGGGGAACTTCCCACCCGCAGTGTCACAGAAATGCTAGAAATATATTTGGGCCCTGGAACTTATTTTTTTTACAAATTAAGCACTGTAAATCTTGTGCCTTCGAAACGTTTTAAATGCAAGACAGTGATCATACCAAACTTCATTATAAATCCTTTAAATGTGTGTAGTGCATGAAAATTGCCTTTGCGTCCCTCATATGATCCAGTACGGGAGGTAGAATTGAATGACCATGTAATCTTGATTTTCCTATATGCTCTTGAACCTTTGGCTACCCAGATGGCCAGTAAAACGGTAACGAAACCGATTATTAATATAGGGATCAATTCTAGCTAGTTGGGCGTGGATTCATTTTTAGGAACTGTGTCTTCATTGTGCAATTAATCCACTGCAAACTCTCTGAAAAACGTGTGTTTCTCAAATGTAATCTCATCTCTGCACGCAATGTTGCAGGCTTTGATTGAACTGGTTCAGAAAGTGAGGAGACAGCGAAGAATATCTGCTTACCGCAGCCTCTTTATCATAAGAATCATAAGAACAATGCAGCATCGAAAAGGAGGTCTAGCTGTTCAGTCGAATGCAGGTTCCCCTTCAGCATCACAATCATACTCGTAGTTAGACTGCACTAAAGCTGGCACGGTGGCAAGTGCTAACTATCAGATTAAGCCCATTGAGTAAGTGCTCCCAGGGATAGAGAAAGCTGCAAAGTCCACACATGCACCCTAGAACAGAAGAGCTGGCCTCCATGTCCCTCACAATCTCACAACTATTAAGCTTACTAAAGGGTCATGATCACGTTCCAATAAGAATGACGGACGTAAGGGATTCTCCTTTGCATCCTTACCTATAGGGATTCACTTGGACTCAGTAGTCCAGCAGGCAGTGATTTCAGGGCAAAGTATTCTCTCAATGTACCCTAGGCACTTGGGACCTCATCACGAGTTTGGCAGTAGTTCAGCACTATTTCCACCAATCTACTGCCAAAATCAAATACTGTTACGTACATTTGGTCCCATGAGTTTACCACGGAATCACAAGTGGCAGCATGGCGGTGTAAGTTCCCATAGGACCCCATGGGGTTTTAGGCTGAAATACCGCTGGTGGTAGTTCCACCAAAAACTGGCAGTAGGGCAGTTAATTCACCTCCAGCTATGTGGTGGAGGTAAATCCCTCACCTCACCGCCAATCGTGTAGTGTGACGGTGCAGCAATGCAGCATTAACGGAATTACCGCTGCATTCCGCACCGCCTACCTCGTAATGAGGCCCATGGACTCAGTATCACAGCATGCAATGTTTTGAACAAATCTTTCTCTCAGTGCGATTTGGGGAACTTGGGCGATTTCATGAACAATATTTGCTTAATCCAATAATGAAACATGAACACAGTATCCTAAGCATGCAAAGTTTTCAGGACAAGTGTTTCTCTCGGTTCACTCTGGGGACTTTGGCTCCGCCTCCCAAGAATCAGAGATTTCCTAGTAATTGATTTTCTTAGTGTGCTCCAGGCCATTGGACTCGGCACCTCAGTATGCAGCTCAATTCAGGGAAGGTCATTGGACTCAAGTCCAAGCAGCGGTCGAAGGGTACGAAAAAAAGTAGTGGAACTATGTTTCCCTGCTGGCCTGACCCCGCTCCCCACAAACCCCGCCACACGCAAACCAAACACCCAAACAAACACAGGTGCTGTTTAAGGGAATGTTCAGTGCAATGCACTGAAGTGCAGGATCAACTTCTTCCTACACTTTTATTTTAAAACTAAACCATTCGGGAACAGTTTCTTTTTAAAATAAAAGTATAGGAACTGTAAAACTTTTTAAAGAAAGGTAGAGGAGCACCGCACCCAACCGCTACCGCCCACTTTGACTACTTTATCCAAGCATGCAGATTTTATCCAGCAAGTCATTGCTTTGGTACTTTGGTCCCCTCACTTCTAATCTATGGCGTTCCTCGTCGTCATTCTCCCCCTATACTCTTGACCTTGTCCCTTTCTTGCTCTTAGTCTCTCTGGGTGTGCACCCACAAGCTCTGCCTCTCACCTTTCATTGGACTGTGCACTTTGCCTTCTTCTCTTTCGTTTTTTATTCTCGCCAGGCCTCTCGTCTCTCACGTCAAAGAGTATCACCTGCCAGTCCACGCCCTTGCAAGCCAGCACTTTTTCTTGTTCAGAAGGGGTGGCACTGATCTCGTTACTTTAGTTTTCCCCAGACACACAGAAAACAGGACCGCCTGCCTAGGGTGTTCCTTCTCTTGAAGAGTAGTGCATGTTTCTTTGCTTCTAGGCTGCTTATCTAGTGGCCACAGGAAGGACCACAAAACTTCTACCATTGGCAACAGGCTGCCGAGAGAGGTTTTGAATTAATCACATATGTGCCTCGTCCCTGACTTACAGTGGCAATGGGATATCAGGCGGCAGACCGGTGTCACAAGTTTGGCGACAATGCATCCGCGGGTTACCGCCAAACTCGTATTGAGGCCCAATGACTTAATCAGTGTTATACGAGGGCCATCTAGTTTTGAAATAGACTTGCGCCAAAATGTGATTACTGAGTTGTCGACCACCTTGAAGATGACAAAACAAGAATAGGTAGGCACTCTGTACCGTATGAAGTCCCGGGCAACCCACAACAGAGCAACACAATGGAAAATCTGAAACAACCTGTAAATATTGTCAGATGCCACTCCTTAGTGCAAAACACCATCAGCTTAGGGAACACATTTGAAAAATGCATCCCATGGCCTTGATGACAGAATGGGTGCAATCTGCGCAAATAGCACACTGCCTCATTTGCAATGCAGCGGGCACACATTGATAGATTGACTTTGGGGGACTGTTCTGTAATCAAAACAAATGTGCACCTACAAGCTTGGCGTGCACGCGTTCCGGAGAATTGCTGAGCTCTAATTTGTATGGTGGTGTGCACCATGCAAATGTGGAAGTCCAGTTGTCCATGCACATGCTTGGATTTTTCAATGTATGCAAATGGGCCATCAGTTTGTGTGTGCATGCCACGTTGGAGGTGGAGCAAATAGGCTGCGCTCCCCAACAGCGTACAGGAAAGTATGTCCCAGGTATCCTTATGGGGGTGCAGTCAGTTTTTGCGTCCCCTTGGGACAGCCTAGCACAATTCACATATGCATTCTGATTTGACCCTACAGTAAGTTGTTCTGACAGCATTTTAGAGGATCGAAGTCTCTGGCAGTGTGGTAAAATGCTGTGCCACTCCCAAGCAATCCGGGTACAGCAGGAAGCAGAAGTTTTCATCTGTCATGCAGTGTGAAGGCGCCTGGTCACAACATGATACAAAATAAAACCAATTAAAAGGACGCTCCCCAGTAGGGAATGAGACCAGGAGATAGATTGCAAGTTGAACAAAGTTTTATATCAATAAAGATGTGCATGCAGAGAACTCTGCTGCCGTAAGAGCGCTCTGCCGAACAATACATGAGCAGCACTTTATGAACTAAAAAATTGTCACGACATATAGTACAGTTTGACAGTTTCGATTGGCTGGCGCACCCGGCGCAGTATGGGCTGTAGGTGACGTCAGTCTCCAATTGGTTGCTGTGGCAGTCATTTGGCACGTGGGACAGCTGGGCTCATCTTCACAGGGTGAAGGTCTGGCTTGATTCACAAAGTGTCACAATCATAACTGATCTAAGCTATACAGTGACGATTGACATGCAAAGAATAATGTTAGACAAGAAACCATTATTTAGATGAAGGAGGCTATAAAATGTGGACCGATATATGTACATTCTAACCCATACTTTTATGAGGGCCAGATACCTTTTGCCCTGCTCCCAGGTGCCTGATCTCCAGAGCCCAATCTGTGATTTATTCCCCCTGATGCATCACAATTCAAACAAAATGGATGGATGGGTATTAGTTGGAGACGGATGAACATGCAGGCCAGTGTTCGCTCCGGTCACACGCGGGGCAATGAGCTCAGAGGAAGAGCGAAAGATACTGAGTATTTGCAACAATACATGGTCAAGCGCTTCAGTGAGAAATGGGTCTGTGTGGAGCTGCCAGGAGGAGCAGGGGGAGGCTGGGCTCTCTGTGCGCGGCGCTGGACAGAGGGAGAGATGGCTTTTGAGAAATCATAACAAGGCCTATAAAAAGATGGTGTTTTAGGGTGGCACAAAATGGAGTCTGTACGTCTCACCAAATGGCTTCGTTTATCGTGTTTTTGGTGATTACATTAAGGCCACATTACTACAACCAACAAACAAACGTGGGGACGTCTCCCTCCATTTGGATAAACACAAGATCCATTTCATGTGGGAATGTCCTGGGGGTCTAAAACAACCTTTTCCTCCCTTGCATTCACCCATTTCGTTACTAATAAAGTAATGAATACTTTTGACAAATGTTTCTGCGTTCTTCTGCTTTCTTTACTGCTGCATCCCATGCTGGAGTGCCTTTTATTGGCATCCATGCACGGCACACATATCTCAAGTTTTCATCCCTTCTAACATATTCTTCAGGAGTGCATGTCATATAGATGCAGCCCGATCCCCAGCCAGGTCCACCCATACCTCTTATGGTTCTCAAAGTCCTGGAGTTCGTCAATGGCTGTATGCTACAGATTACCCACTATATCTCCCGTGTCATACACTGCTGTCATGCGGTATTTAGGCTCCTTATTTTCACCAGTTTGTGCCTGTGCTTCCCTAGTATCATGAGGCACCTTATTTGTATTACCCACTGTCACCATCATCACAGCACTACTAGGGATTCCTTTAGCACAATATCAAACTCAGTCCTACCTGGCACACACAGAAAATCAGCAGCAAAAAACAATGATGGGTACCCAGTCGAACATCGTGTCGAACCAGTCACTGGGCTGGACCCCTCCTTCCTCTCTCATCTTCACCCCGAGGTTGTGCACAGCAGCAATCACATGGGACAGTTTCCCATTATCGGCAATTGAAGAAGGTATAAAAGTGCAACACACGCTCCTGATTTTTCAGCAAACACCACCTTCCATTGCTGTGAGGAGGTCCAAGACATAGCGGTTCTGCATCGTCATTAACCGCAGGGCTCGGAGTTGCACCTTGATGACGTTGAACCCTTTTTCAATATCGTTGGCCAGTTGGATCAGCTCCCATATCACTATCTGTAACCACTTGTCATTTGCCGGAGCTTGGATGCTTGGTATAAGTGATGCAAAGAAGGTCTCTGCTGAGCTGAACAACTTATATTGATCAGGTATCTGCGCCAGGAGTTTGGAAGAGTCACGAGTGAGGTAGTTGGATGCTAACTTTTGCGCGATACCTGATCTTCCAGTTGGTGTTCTGTTAATATTCTCTGGATGGGGGGGGGTTCTTTTGTCGACTGGGGTGCCAAGGAAAGTCTAGTGGGCACTCCCTCCTCCTGGACATGGTTCTCCGGGATCACCATCAGGGCAGAAGACAGCAATGCCAGAGCACAATCGCCCCTCCATGATTGCGGGAAATGTAAGTATTCCTGGTTGCCACATACCCAATAATTGTCCATTAAAGCAGCAGTTCCTTTTCACATATCAGGGCTGACAAGTGTTCTATTGCAATGTTTGTTTGATCCCAGGGCCACTTTTCCTACTCCTCGGAAACAAACGTAAAATGTGTCTTCATGCTGTATTTTGATTGGTTTCTCGAGAGCTATGACCCAGGTAAGTTTTGTGATGTCTTTTTACCACGTTCCTGCACATGTATCTTCCATCCACTTCAATCTCTCATCTGTCTGCTCACGTAGTGCTTCAGCCTTGCACATCACTGTTGCATCATGCCATTTGCTTTCAGTAAACATAGTTCCCTTGATTTTGAAAAACCGCTCCTTGAAACATGTAGAACCTTCTTGCCTCTTTTTGCATATCTTTTCATCAGGAGGTTATAGTCATAGTTTTACTGTGTGCTTCAAATTCTACACAATGCAAGATGAAGGAGACACCTGGGCTTCCACTATGGGAGTTTGTTGAGGCACTAAAACATTAGGTGTTCCTGATACATGGGGATCGCTGAACACACAACAGCTTTCATTAGTGGCCTGCTTGCCAGTGGTGCTCACATCAGAGTACCATTTGTTGGATTGTTCTGGGTGACGGGGATCTTCGATTGCATCTAATGCGAGGCCATGATGAGCATTATATTTGTGCTGTTGTATTCCCCTTTTCCTCCTCCCTTTCCCCCCTAGGCCATTATGGGCAGATACAGCATTTTGGAAACATAATGGAACAATACCAGTGTTCAACGTTTCCTCCTCATTATTATTATACGCCCCATGCCGTATGTCTGGAGAAGTAAACAGTGTGGTGGCTTGGGACATAGTATACATGAATGCAACATTTGAGGTAGGATCAGAGGTTGTCTGTAAATCAATGTGTGGTGGTGTGAATGCTTCTTCAGTTAGTTGATCATCAACATATACACATTTCATTTTCACTGGTGTTCAGTATAGGTAAAGGGTCAATTGTATGGTTCTTATTCAAAGTGTTGAGATTTGCAGGAATATCGCGGTCCCATATCAATTTCACCCCATCCATATCAGCTTAGAACCTTTTTGTATCAGTTTTCCCCCTTCTTTTATATTGTCAATAATAAAAGACAAACCCCAGTATAAACCCAGACACAATAATATTGAAAAGACAATTGCGACCAAGTAAAGACCACAGTTATACGAATAAGCTCTAGTGGCACTAACATTATCCCAACTGCTATCTGACTCTCTTCTGTCTCTATTCAGAGCTCTCATCTCAGTCATGGTTGCTCCTATAGAATGGAATAAAGTGGGTAAAGTGCATTTATAGTGGTAAGACATTTTTACGTTTGTTAATAATACTTTATGCTTGAAAGAGAGATACTATACATATATATATTCAGTGAAAAAACGTTGTCAAAGGGACGTTATGGTTCCAAGTAAAACCGAAAAACCCTTGAAATTCGCCAGTGATGTGATGTCATCAGTGATGTCATCAATGACATTTGTGATGTCATCTTTGATGTCCTGGGTGTTAGTCTTAGCAGTGCACGGTGGTGGCGCGAGTTATGGTTGCTTAGCTTACCATAACTGGTGAATTTCAAGGGTTTTTCGGTTTTACTTGGAACCATTACGTCCCTTTGACAAAGTTTTTTCACTGAATTTCCTAGGTTTTTAGTAGCACAACTTAACCATAACGTCCATTTAACAAAGTTTTTTCATTGAATTTCATAGGTTTTTATTAGTGCAACTTAACCATAACGTCCCTGTAACAAAGTTGTTTTACTGAATTTCATAGTTTTTTAGTAGCACAACTTAACAATAATAACTTTGACTTTATGTACATATAATATGGAACATACTGAACCCTTTCTACTGAATTTGACGGTCCGCAGACATGTTCGGACAACAGTACCACCACCTAAAAACTCTGGGGGGGTATGTGTAATAGTTATATCATAACATAGGAACATTTAACAAATTCACAAAACAGCACACATACAAAGTATATGTAGTAATACTTAAAAAATGTAACCCATATATGTTACACACTAACCATTAATTTAAATACAATATGTTTTAAAATGGAATATACCAAAAGAAGATAAAGTGGCTTCCACCTAATTACCTCACAGACGCTCCACAACCAACAGCAAGACCAGACGTATAGACTACTGATTACATATCTCACCAGACATAGTAAGTGCACTTCTTTTTACTCATATTTATAAACTTTCTATATTAGAAAAAAAAAACATATTACTTTTTTGTTTTCTCACAGAAATATGTAGTACTCTCGACTGGCTAGAGGAGCATTTCCCACGAGAGGAAATGTTAGAAGATAGTCCACCTAATGGTACACACTTTACTATATAAACCAATTAATAAATATTATTTTGTATACATTTAACATATACATTTTTTTGATTACAGACCATACAAACATTCCAAGCATCTCACAACAACAATCAGAGGATATCACTCTACAACAGATTAATCAAAAAATGGACGACCTTATGCAAAATGTTATGGATTTGAAAAACTTTGTGGAAAATCATGTGAAACCACCAACAGCACACCATTGTCCAACCTGCACTTGTCCCCCTCACCCTATCCCACTCAGTTAACCCCAAACCCTGTCTAAGGACCAAAGCGTTTCGATGAGCTTTCCTTCCCTTCTTCACCTGATCCCAGTTATCTAGAAATCCCTAATTCTCCACTTTTTGTTTCTGTTTCTGCCCCACCTTCCAAGTCATGATTGTGTATATATATATATATATATATATACATATATATATGAAATAAAGTTACTTTTCTTATATTCTGTTGTAATTACTTTCAGTTCTTTGTGATGAAACCAATGTAGGTGTCCACGGACAGCGCGGTTGTTCGGAAATGTTCGTAAAGAAACGAAAATGTAACTGTCCTGAGGACACTACATCTGTCCGTAATGTTCTCATGCAAGTTGAAAATGTTCTAAGAACACTCGTGGTGTCCTGAATTGTTCGTAAATAAACGAAAATGGAGGTGTGCTTGAAACGCTATGTCTGTCCGTATTGTTAGTAAATAAATTAAACTGTGCTAAGAACAAACGGCTGTCCGTAACAGTTCCTTTTACATGTGATGCACTTTTAATTAGTTCAGGACCCGAACACTGTCCGTAGAACATCAACACGCATGCGCAAAACAATGTCCCTACATTGGGTGTCCTGCGGACGGCCGCTACCTTAGCGAACATGCTCACAAAACAATCATGTGACCGCGCCCACGCTCATCTCGTGCTCTAAATGCGGACACTGTTCGTGTCCCCGAACAGTTTAAAAGTACATTTCCAAGTAATCCACAATATTTCTCATTAAAAAATCACATACCACAAATCCCACATACTAATCCTAACTTTCCACATAGTTTGTGTGACTTTTTGAACCTTTTTTGATGTTCGATCTGTCTTGCGGACGGCGCGCATGTCCGCGACCCACGCACAAGCACCCATATATAAGACCATGCCCTAGAGCGCATTCTCTTTGTGTTTCTGACTATTCCACAGAGCACACTGCATTTTGCTGCATACTTTGCAGATGAGATTTCCATCTCCAAGCCTATGACATCCATGGCTCGACTATTTCCACATGGTGCTACATCTGCCTCGAGACGAGAATGAGGTAGAGGAAATCCCTACTAGCTGCCCGCGGCATGATTCTTGGGTGTGGTGGTTGTTTACCGTTCATGGGAATGGCCCTAAGGCTCGTGCGAACCGTGTCACCTGCAACAAGTGCAAAATGGTACTCCGTCGCGAAGAGGCATGGTTCGTATAGCTTTGGGACTATGACCATGAAGCGACACCTGAACTCATTCCACACTGGGGCCATTCGCAAGGTTGTACCTTGCAAAGAGCGTAGTAGGTTGATTGCCTCTACTTCATTCTCTGTTTCTGATCCTGTCACCACAAGGAACACCTCTGTGGGACAGAGTCTTCCTCAAGCTGCCTCACAGTCCATACAGAATTCTGATGACACTTACCTTTCGAGGGTCACAGTTGTATGTATGTACTGTGACACAGTACTCTGTAGGGGGGAGCGACTTCGGAGTGCTTTTGAGACTATCGTTTCAGAGCACGAGAAGACCTGCTCACTATCCAAATAAAACCCACTCTACATCTTCCTCTCTCAGCTTGCCCTTTCTTATCCCTGTGGTTGGTGTCCCCCCTTTTACCCTCCTTTCCCCTCCTCTCCTAGTGTGTCATGTGTAAAAAAACAAAAAAACAAAATAACAAAAATCAAAAATGAAATAAGGCTCTTTTCAGAGCCACCTTTCACAGTTAAAAAATAGAAGTAACGATAAAGAAAGCAGGGCCCTTTCCATTTCTTGAAAGTCCGCGGACAGTTCGCGAAAATAAAAAGAATTGGGGTGCAGCCCTATTGTAACCATTGCTTTTTTCTCTGGGAGGAAGTGGTGGCTCTGAAAAGAGCCTTTGGGAGGTGTTTGTATATCAAAAATTATAAATATTTAACACCTACTTCAAAATAGATGCTGCATTTCTAAAAAAGGTTGCAATGCATTTTGTACATTTCTCAGAAAAATCTGATTGACAGCATAAGTAAGATGGACTCCATCTCTGCGAAAAATGTATGTACTACGAAACATAATATTTTCATTGTGAAAAGAGAACATGCCAAAATCTCTTAGGAAAGCACAAACAGCCTTATTGACATTACGCCTTGCTTTCTCCATTTGTGGACCACATGAGAAAGAAAGAAGTCACATTTTTCTCTGCGCAATCCTTGAAAAAATTACTTTGGAGTTTGGAAACATATCCATGATCTTCTGAAGTCCTTCTTTCATTGCAAATTGCAAAGAAATTCCAGACACATGTCCTAAACTGTTCCCTCCACAATGAATTACAATTATGTCTGGATGTTCCTCTATCTTCAAAGTTGCACAGAGAGGTAGCAAGTCCAACCACTTCATTCCACGCACTCCATGCCAGTGCACTTCCACATGTGGGAATCCAAGATCTATAGATACTCCACAGCTTTCTGCATGCACCTTCAACCAATGTATCCACGAGTCTCCCAAAATCCACACAATCTGTTTTTTGAAACACTCTGCCATAGCTATCTGTTCTTCTCTCACCAAAAACAATATCAGAGAAAACCTCTCCTAGAACAACACACTCACTAAACTTTACTGACCAATCCCTTGCTACATTCAATCTCATTTGCATGCCTCCCCACCCCAAATTCCCCGGATGTAATACGCGGTGTCCTGGAACTACCGCAATGTCCGCGAACGTATCGTAACATGGACAGCCCTTCTACCATTTCCACTTCACTCTCTGTGCCATTCCCTCATTGGATGTAGCTAAGAAATCACATGACCATCCACCAATCAAATCCACGACCTCTACATGTAACTGCATCATCATAGATCAGCACTGCAAATGTACGGTGAATCTCTCGGACTACAAGTCTCATACCATTGGCAACCACGATCTACGAGAAATACTAGACAAATCTCCAAGATTTCTACTTGCAGCTTCGTCCATATCCATATGCATGAACACAAACTACAGGTATGCATATTTTGTATACAGTACATGAACATATTTTCTAACCGACTTTTACCTTGTATAATCTGTAAAATGAATCTACGACCATTTTTTCATTATCCTAAAATGAACTGTGACTTACAAACCTTTATACCGTTTAATTTCTTCGTACACACACACACACACACACGCAAATAATGTTAAACTAATCTTTTTCAAATAAAATATATAGACTACATATAATCAAACAAAATTACATGCACTCTATGATCAAATCTCAAAGAATAATATTTGTACAAACACATATTTGGTTTTACTTTTTTTAGTTTATATAATTACTTACATTTATATAGGACAAGCAGGCTATGACATTCACTCACTATTACGTGGAAAAGCAGGCTATGACATGGACTCACTATTACGTGGAAAAGCTTAGTTGCAGGAATAGTGGTATACAGTGGTACATTATGAATTTAACAAGCCATAGTGAAGATATTTTCTTTCCTACAGTTAGTCATAAAATAGTTTTAATAGTTTTAAGGAAGGCGCCGAGCATTTCAATTTAAAAAATCTATGTCTAAATTAAAAAGAGTGCTATATACAAACCAAATTACTAATTTCTTTCTTTTACAATTGCAGTGAAGACCATTCTCCTGAAAATAATCAGCCGAATTTGAATTACAAAGAACAACTAAGAAGCAAACTGATCATTTTAGAAAAAAAGTAAGTAGATTGTTACCATAATATTTGAATTATTACTCGAACACACTCTAATGTTAATTTATGCTACTTGTGTGCCTAAAAATAGAGATTCTGCACCATTCTGACCAAAAATCCTCCCGTCTTAAACAGTGATTTACTGGCAGAATGGCCCACAAATTCCTATTTTTGGCAACACAAATTACCCAACTCAGCCACTAGAATTTAGATGTTGTAGAAAAAACAACTGTTTTAATTGTATAGCTTTAGATATACTATTTATACTTCTCCACACCACTAGCTTACTTTTTTCTGTCATCTGAACCCCAGTTTAGTAACACATTAATTCAAGAATAACCATCACTACTAGTTGTACTTCCCAATGCACAATCACACACCATTACATACATCTTTATCACCTTACTCAAACACTCATGCACACACCACACATGCATTGCAGAACACCCCAAACCATACCTTCTGTATTTTTTTCAACAGACCCTAACGAATGCCTACCAAAAAGCAACTCCATAGAAAGGGATGCAGAAGTAGAGCAAATGAAAAGAAAAGTCTCCAACATAAACATCCATCTATAGCAGAATTTGTAAAAAAAAAAGTTGAAACACAACAGCTAATACAGTCATGTAGTGAAACAGAACAGGTTTCTAGTACAAAAACTTTCCCTCCTCTATCAAAAAGTAAAACAAGCCAAAAAACAATTAACAGAAAATCAACTATCACTACAAATAAAACTTCTTCTATAAATCTTGATATAGTACAAAGTAAGCATACCAAGAAAAGTATTTTAGCCAAAATGTTCCGTCACAAACTCCTTCAAAATCTTATGAAAACAGGAAAGAAACCAGGTTCAAGACTTCAAACCTGTCGTAGGAAAGTAATCTTAGAAGCGTTGATAGACAGTGCACTTTTTCTCAAAACAAAGTTATTTATTTAAGTGTTAAACAGAATGAAACCACTAACAAAACTAATAACTAAATTACAAAAAAGACTTCTCAATAAACGAAATGTCAACAGAAATAACTTCTTAAATATCTGTGCAGGTGAATGGAGTCACACTACAACCACAGAACCATACTTTAATGAAGAAGCCTACAAACAAAAGCAAACAAATACAATTGCCATACATAGCAGTGGTCGAGGTTATGAAAAAGTTAATAATACCATAATGGAACAAGAAGAACTCCATACAAAAATATGCCCTGAAAACGTAGATTTACCCCTCCATTCAACTGAATCAGAACATCTAGTGTACAAATGGCTATGCACGTCAATGTGGAACATTCCCAAAAAAATGTTCAAGTCTTTACGCCAATTCCTCAATCAATATGTGAAAAGCAAAGACAAAATCAAAATTAAACTACTGCAAAATATGGATGCTTGTCCAATACGCAAGTACACAGGACTACAAGGACATTCCTTGGCCTGCATTACAGGACCTACTTGCAAAACACCCTTCCATGATATCAAAAGGATAGCAACACATCATGCAAGTATAAGAAATCTAGTTTATAAACTGTACTATGCTAAAAGTCGTGCTTTAGTACTAGCCAATTTAAATAACATTCTTCTACATGGTACAGCAAAAGACCTCCTAGAAGAAATCGACTATATCCAGACAAAATATTTTGGAAGTGAAACCCACTTACAAGATGAATTAGCTGTCAACCAACTTCGTAACAATTCTGCACATGGCAACCTTTCACTACAGACAAACAAAAAAGAAATACTAAAATTTGAAAGTACTTCAGCTGAAGTACCAAACCATGTGTGTGTATGTTGCCGCAGAACTTTATATAAAAGTAGCACAAAAACTATAGACCTATCATACAAAATAGAAGACAATGAAGATTCTAAATGGTTTGAATTAGCTCTCTACCTTATAGCAGAAAACAAATACGAAATAACTGACCCCATAACACTTTGCACTTACTGCACTACAAAACTTGACAACAACCAAACTCCTTCACGTGCTATCACAAATAACTTGGAATTGTATCCATTACCAAAACCCTTTCAACAACTTAATTTATATGAGAGCATCATAATTCAAACAGTGCACCCATTTCAAGCAATAATACGCCTTCAACCAAAAACTGCAAAATTACCTCCCTCTGAATTAGTGAAAGGTATTCGTGGAAAAGTAGTGTATTTACCATTAGATCTAAAAGAAAATGTGCACACTCTCGGAGTGCAACGTCCAATGCAGCAATCTTTAATTATCTTGGTAAATGGAGTACGTACAAAAGACAAAATAATTTGGCAACAACTGGTAGATTTACATAAAGTTAGAGAAGCCCTACAATATCTAAAAGAGAGCAATGAATATTACAAAGAAGTTAATATTGAAGAAAACTTGCAAGATACAAGTGAAATAATTGAACAGACACAAGAAGCTGGTCAATTTGAGCTCCTAGATCCTGCTACAATATGAAACACTTTAGACCATTATACAATTCATCCATTGCACTCTAATGATACCATAGAAGATGCACTGGAAACGTACCAAATGCGTCAAACAAAAGGATCACCAATCAGCATATGGGAAAAAAGTATAGAAGCATGTGCGTTTCCTCTACTCTTTCCTACTGGCAAAGGAAGAAGATACAATGATAGACCTATTCAAATATCAGCATCAGAATATCGCTCATTACGAATGTATTCTGAAGATCCCAGATTTTGACAAAATGTGGAATACATATTCCACCTACTTTTTGAAAGTGAACTAGCAACTTTATGTTACGGAGTTGCACACATATTAAAATCAGAATCACACTTTCAAAATATGACAGCTACACAATTATTAACAAAAGTTCAACAAAAAGATAAGGTTTTACAAGCAAATCTTACAAATCTATTAGCAAATATGCATGGTACTAAAGAGTACTGGTTTCGACGTCATTGAGATGTACGTTGTATGATCAGAAACCTTGGCCCACCCACTTGGTTTCTTACATTAAGTTGCGCGGAATATGCATGGGAAGATTTACATGCTTTCCTACGCATATCAAACGAAAACAAAACAAACATAGATATACTAACATCTGGACAACTTTGTTCACAGGATCCTGTTAATGTTTCACAATATTTTCACCATTGCTTCATTGCTATGCTACATTTTATTTGTAGCAAAACTGTTCCTCCCCTTGGAGAAGTGCAACACTTCTTTTGGAGAAAAGAATATAAAGCCAGAGGAGCACCACATATCCACATGCTTTTATGGATTAAAGATGCTCCTAAATTTGGTCAAGACAGTGATGCCACTGTTTTACAATTTATTGAAAAATATGTCACTTGTGAAATTCCATCAAAATACACAAATGGTGATCTTCATGCAAATATTTTACAATTCCAAAGACACAAATGTGGCAAATATTGTTATCGCAAATACAAAAACTAAGGGAAATACTACACCAAATGCCGATTTGGTTTCCCTAGACCAGTCACAAATACAGGTCAAGTGAACAACCTCATGTCTTCAGTTAGATATAGTGTTAAAGGTAAGGCACCTAAAAATACATATTGCATAAAAAGAAAAGAAGAAGAAAAATATATCAATGATTACAATGCAATCATTGCCTACTTATGGAATGCAAACATAGACGTGCAGTACATTGCAGACAATTCTACTGCAGTTGCACGATAGGTCACATCATACTTAACCAAATTAGAAAAGACAGAGCTGCAAGACCTCTGGAATGACCTGTCATCAGATAAAACAGTGTCTCAGAAATTATACAGCTTGGGCATAAAAATGCTGTCCCATAGAGAATGTGGATCCTATGAAGCCGCTGATCGATTAACTGGTACTGCATTGTATAGTAAATCTGCAAATATAGTATGGCTACGTCTTGGTCCAGCTAAATCTAGAAAAAGAGTTCTAAAATCATACGAAGATATAGAAACAATAGCCAAACATGATCCCAACAGCCAAGACATTTTAAAAAACAATTGATTGGACACATACTACCCAAACAGGAGTACCACTTTGGAAACCATGAGTCTATACCACATAGCCCAAAACTACACATACAAAAATAATATAAAACCTGATGAACAAAACCGTAAATACAAAGTGACAAACTGTGAAGGCAGCTTAGTAAAACTCACCAAACCAAATTTAATTAATCATATCAAATTGTCATTAAAGACTCCTCAACATAAGGAAGTATATTACATGTCCCTGCTACAACTCTTTAAAGCATGGAGAAAAGAAGAAGAAATCCTAGATAACTATGACTCATATGAAGATGCTTTCAAAGCAAATGAAAGCAGTATAACTGATATAAACTTTGCACAGTGCAAAACAATGTTGCACAATGAACAGCAACACGAAGAAGAACTCCAGGCCCAACTAGATAAGGACACTCCTGACAGTAGTCAACCATCTGTCACAGGAAGCCAAGAACCACTGGGACACCCACTAATAACAAATGAGGCAGAATTAGCTATGATAGAAGTACAAAACACCATGTGTCAGTATGAAGATAAAGAAGACTTAACTATACTAGAATCAAAGCTAAACAATGAGCAACATAGCATTTTTCAAGAAGTAACAAAAGAAATTGCACATGGTGTACAACAAGAAAACAAAGAATGTACCTGTCAAAATTACAAACCTATACTACTGGTATGTCAGTGGTGAAGCTGGTTCTGGCAAAACATTCCTAATCAAAATCATCAGTAAGTTCCTTCAACAATTCACAAACAAACTGTCAGCTATTGTCACTGCCCCCACAGGTTTAGCTGCCTACAACATCGGTGGTGTCACTTTACACCGTTTACTACTCCTGCCAGTAGAACACCAAAACAAATTAGATGATTACAAACTTTCTGCAGAATCTGCAATGGAACTACGCAGAGTATTAAAACAAATGAAAATGCTAATAGATGAAGTGAGCATGGTGTCCAACCTAATGTTGGCTGTGATTCACCTCAGATTACAGGAAGTACTCAAAACAAACTATGAAGAGCTCTTTGCAGGAAAACACATTATTGTTTTTGGAGATCTTCTTCAATTGACACCTGTAAAAGGTGAGCCTATTTTTAAAACATTAGGACACAAACTCTGTCGTACAACCTTTGGCAGCATTGGAAATGTCAACCTTTGGCAACATTTCCAATACAGAGAATTAACACAAAACATGCGCCAATCTGCAGATCTCACTTATGCCAAAAGTATCAGAGTTGGTATACCTTCTAGAGAAGCAGAAGCAATATTGAAAACCCGGCACATTCATGCACTTTATGGTGATAATACATGTGCTACAGATGTTATGGAACAATTAGCCCACAACAATGTCAATTGTATGGCTTTAATGCCAACTCTTGCAAGCTGTTTCAAATTCAATGAAATCATGTTAAGTAAAGAAATGCAACCAATAATGGAAATTAGCGCCACAGACAAACTAGATGTACATGGAATGACACTACCCATGTGTGACCAAGCCATAGCAAGACTAAACAGTGTACAAAAATCAATCTCAAACACAGCAGGCTTGGAAAAGATATTAAAATTATCCTTAAACTGCAGAGTAATGCTGAAATGTAACCTTGACGTAGACCAAGGACTAGTTAATGGAGCACTGGGTACAGTTGTTGGCTTTCAAACATACCCACGTGAAAACAAAATTCAGTTTGTCAATATTCTCTTTGACAAACTTTCAGAAGTTAAAAGAATAGGACGCTCAACTGCTCGATTCCTTCTCTTCAAAGACATGTATGTACGCAGAGAACAATTTTCTCTAACTCTTGCATACGCAGTCACCATTCATAAATCACAAGGTCTTACCTTAGACAAAGCAATGATAGACATTGGTAACACAGTCTTTAAAGAAGGCATGAGCTACGTAGCACTATCACGCTTACGTACACTTGACGGTCTATTTCTAATCAACTTTGATGCAAGTAAAATAAACGCTGATATTCCTTGCATTTTAGAATACAATAGACTTCTTTAACTATACAACCCCCATCTACAAACATATCCTGTTCCCAAAAAAAAATTAAAATGTTTTAAAAGAAAACTAAATCAAACAGAAATGCAACAGGATGCCACTGCAAATCCTCCAAAAAGAGTAAAAAACTAAAACTTCATCAAGTACCACAATCAAATAATAATCAATTAGGGAAAGTAAACCAGGTACTTCTTCAAAGAAGGAAGACAAACTCCAAAAAAAGCAGTCAGATACAGAACTACATGGTCCATTTAAACTCTCAAATATAGCTGGTGTAAGTTGCTACGCAAATGTAGCAATGAATATTCTATTTCAATTACCACCAATTGTTGAGAACATTTACTTACACAGTGCAGACCCGTTGTGTTTGCAAATGTTAGTACTTCACAGAAATGCAGCAAACAATCCTGACAACACGTATAGTGTTTATGGAATAAGACAACAATTGGACTACTGTGCTGGAATGGTGAAATTCACTATAAACTCACAGGAAGATCCACAAGAATTTCTAATGTACTTACTACAAGTACTGGAAAACAAAAACATAACTATAAATGAAATCTTCCAGATTTCATACATGTGGAAACATACATGCACTCTCTGCAACAATGTGACACAAGAACAAATCCCCAATGAGCGCTTTGTGTATATATATATATATACATATATATATCAATACCTAATTGTGAATCCGTTCCATTTCAGCAACTTGTACAAAATGGAAACCACGGTAGATTATGTTCCACCTGCAATTCAGATAATCGCTCCATGTTAGTAATACAAACACATAGTAAATACGTAATACTAATGCTTCTACGTTACAATGCAGATGGTACCAAAAACAACTGCAAGCTGACTGGATTCACACATGGTCAAATATCACTTGGTAGGAAAACCTTCACAACAATAGGTATCATCTACCCCGCAGGAGCCACAACCAACTCAGGACACTACACTGCATATATAAAAAAGAAATGTGGATGGTTTGAATGTAATGATAGTACCATTACTCTAAAGCAGAGATTACCAGCAAATCTTACAAACGCTTATTTAATGTTCTTAAAACCAAAATTTGATAACTAAACTGTACTTAAACCTTAAGTACACTTGTAGTAAATGAATATAAACTGTCACAATATTCCAAAACCTATCTAACTGCCCAAAGATGCTACAACAACTAAACAGATAAATTAGGACTTCTCAAATAAATCAAAAAATAGACAGTTAGAATACGGCAATTGGTATCTAACTGTCCAAAAATTTAGAAATATTCAAACAGAAAAATCAATACCACGAAATTGTATCAAAAAATAAACAGTTCGAATACACCTACTGGTATCTAACTGCTCCAAAACTGTACAATATCCAAACAAATACTTAGTTTACTGCTCCCAAAAACTGGAACAATCCAATGTATAAAGCATTAGCCAGAAACAACAATTAAACACTGAAAACAAACAAATAAACTGTAGCATAACAGAAAAAGGGTTTTTTTTAATCCAACATGGATTTTTTTTCTCCCACAGACCCAATGACTTTAGCAACAAACACAGAAACTGAGCAAATTGCACAGTACTCTCGTTTGGCACCGACTAAATATGAGGGTAAAAAAAAAAGAAAAAATGTTGATTGTACAATGTAATAACTCTTTATAAAATACTAATACTAACATGCTATTTTCTTTTATCACAGAAATGAACAAGAAAAACATGGACTCCCGTTACTAAACCAAATAGTAAGTATAACATCATAAATACAACCATCGCAGCATATCACACCCATACTGGCTTATAACATTGTTCCTTATAAATTTGTTCTTGACCCAAAGTTATAAGCCACTCTGAGTGTGATATGCTGCAGTGCTTCTGGCCAGGGCATACACTCTTGGGTGCATGGCATATGACTGTGATATGCTGTAAAGCTTCTGGCCAGGGAATAGACTCTTGGGTGCATGGCATATGACTGTCACACTGTAGACTGCAGTGTAGTGTCCTGAGTTGGTTGTGGCTCCTGCGGGGTAGATGATACCTATTGTTGTGAAGGTTTTCCTACCAAGTGATATTTGACCATGTGTGAAAGCATTGCAACCATTTTAATGTCCTCGGACACAAGGAAGGTCCTAGAACACATTCAACTTGCCAGAGGACAATACGGACAGCGTCCTCAGGACACCCCCATTTTCTTTGTGTACGAACATTTCAGGACACCGCGACTGTTCTTAGAACACTTTCAGCTTGCCAACGAACAATACAGACAACGTCTCCAGGACACCCCCTGCGAACATTCCAACACCCCACGAGTGTTCTTAGCCACTATGAGTGTGATATGCTGCTATATTTGTGGCCAGGGCATAGACTCTTGGGTGCATGACATATGACTGTGATATGCTACAATACTTCTAGCCAGGGCATAGACTCTTGGGTGCATGGCATTAGACTGTGATTTTCAGCAGTGGTTGTGGCCAGGCCATAGAGTGTTGGGTACATGGCCAAATGGCCATGCACCCAACATTCTATACCCTGGCCACAACCACCGCAGCATATCACACCCATAGATTCAAGCATTGCAATCATTTTAATGTCCGTGGACACAAGGAAGGTCCTAGAACACATTCAACTTGCCAGAGGACAATACGCACAGCGTCCTCAAGACACCCCCATTTTCTTTGTGCACGTAAACACCACGAGTTTTCTAAGAACACTTTCAGCTTGCCAACAAACAATACACACAACGTCTCCAGGACACCCCCTGCTAACATTCCAAGACCCCACAACTGTTCTTAGAACACTTTCAACTTGACACCGAATACATTCTGTTTATTTACGAACATTCCAGAACAGCCGTGTTGTCCGCAGACAAATCGAACACAACAAAAGCGTCTAGCACATAAAAAAAATACAACATTGAACCTATCTCCTACTCCACCTCCCTCCCCAAATACTCTTACACACCAACACACACCACTAAATACAATTTTTAAATTGTTTCACCTTGCTGTCCGAGGTCGGCGGCGAATGCAAGATGGCGGTCGCGACAGAAAATCTGACGCGCATCACGCACCACCCCGCCCAATCAGCGAACACGTCGCATGTCCGCGGACATGACGCAAGCCCGTGGGCCAATCGGGGTGCTGCCCGCAGAGCGAACAGGGAAGTCTGTCCGCGAAGCGAACACAGATATCACAAATTTTTTTGCCTTACATTTTGGTCATTTTTAAAAACTACTGGACGGATATACGCAAAAGCACGCTTTCTGGACCAAACCGCCGCTCCTGCCGCAAATTTGGTGTAAATCCGTCCAGCGGTTCGGGCTGTAGCCGTGCGCAAAGTTTTTTCCCATTATGTCTATAGGAAAAAACAAAAGTTTTGGGACCCCCCCCTATAACTTTGCCCCCCTGGACCAAACCTCCCCAAACGTTCAGAGTGGGCCATATACTTTTTTGCAAAGTTTGGTGAGGATTCGTCCAGAGGGAGCGAAGTTATAAGCCACCCAAAAAGTGCTCTTCCTATGGAAACACCAACTTAACCATAACTACATGGACGCTACAGCGTCCATGTAATATATATATATATATGAAAATGAAAGCAAACACGGACCGCATGGTCCTGTCTCCTAAGAAGCTGCACTCCCATCACAAACGAAATCCAGAAATATCCTGCAACAATTGCTTGTCCAAAGACCTAACCAGGGAAAAACAACAGCGAACGACTGCACTGCAACAGTTGGCTTTTTTTTAAAAGTTCAAATTTTAATTCTATAATCTTTACAATAAAAAACGGCTTCCCAGTGGCAGGGAGGCTAGCTAACGCGTTTCGCCACACACCTGTGGCTTGTTCATATATATATATATGTATATATATATATATATATACACACTATACATTTTTATTAGCTACTTTCTTTCATTTCTCTTTTGTCATAAAAAAATGCAATAAGTGTGCAGTGCTCCTCATAGTCATTTTAGTAGTCATTTTAGTAGTTTGGCAGTTCTTGCTTTCCCACCTAATGTTTTAATTCTGGCACTACTACATCACATTCCTCTGGCTCTACTGTCTGTGGTGCTACGCAGTCATGTGCTTTCCTTCGTCAGATAGATCCAATATTTCAGGTCCACAACCTTCACTGCTGAAGCAGTACAATATATTACTTCAAAAGGGCCATGAAATCTTAGAGATTTCCATCTTCTGACAAATCTGTGAACATACACCAGTTCTCCTGGCATCAGTTGTGTTGTGGGGCTGTCGGGTACTGCTGTTATTGTGTCCATTTCATTATTGTGTGTGAAGGTTGGCGCTATCTGCTTGGCAATGCTTCTTACCGCTTGTGTTAGCTGTGTTAAGTACTCTTTAAACTCTTCTCCTAATATTGTTGCTGTTTTGTGGGCATCTGACACTCTTCTTACTGGGGATAGTGGTGTTTGCATGCGCCTCCCCTTCACTATTTCTTGTGGTGACAAGTGATGGTCTTTGCTGGGCTTTGTGCGGAGTTGGAATAGTGCTAAAGGTAGGCAATACACCCAGTTTTTCTTGAGGGTGTGACATAATTTTCATAATCTACTCTTAAGGAGACCGTTGAATTTCTTGACAAGTCTATTGGCTTGCAGGTGATAAATCGAGCACATGTTATGCTTTATTCCCAATACTATAGTTACTTCTTTCAATAGGTAATTCACAAAATGCATCCAGTTGTCAGAGCAAATTACGTCACAAATTCCCCAACCTCAGGAATACCTCTCTCACTAGAAATGTTGCCACGCATTTGCACAAAGACCTGCCTTTACCTAACATGTAAAGAGGCAAACCACCACTATTAAGTATCTCGCTCCGTTGCACCTCTCTCCCATGTCCACTTACTCAATGTGCAGCTCACGGAAAAGTCCAATGGGGCAGGGTAGTGTGCCTCGTAGTGTGCAAAGAGTCATTTTTGTATGTTTGACAATAGATTCAATAGACATTTTAGTAAGGTATTCTTGGAGGTTTGGAACAAACTAGTACTCCTGAATGTCTGCAGCTATGTGCTGTTTTGTCGTATGGGCAGGGAAATGCAATTGTTGGAATGCTATTTGCAATAGCTCTACAGGCATTACCACCTTTCCTGTTGCATTCTGTCCCCACAGGAGATCTGTTGGTGATTTTGTCTCGAAATAGATATGTAGGTAAAGGCCCGATGTGTGCGCTCTACACGCCCCTGACTAGAAATTGTGGAGTTGAGCTGCGCTGCTGTGGTCAGATTCGGTGCATACCTACTCATACCCAGTAAACAAAATCGTTTTAATGGGCGATGACCCGCAAGTCGCGCTCCTCCTAATAATATTATATACTAATAATATTATATACTTGTAGTAATCAATTCAACAGATATATATGCAATGCGATCAAAAAGTCCATATATTTGTGGTGTTTATTGTCACAGTCTTTCAGCCGACACGTGTTTCGACATAAGCGTTGTTCTCAAGGCTATAATCTTATGAATCATTTGAGATATGATCCAAACACATGATTCATTCAGGGGTAAATCCTTGTTTGAATTAATATGTTTCCATCTGCTAAAATACATTATTCAGGCTCTTGAATAGAATAATCTGTGAGAGACCAGTAATTTGGTGTTTCCGTAGTGCTTTATCAATCAGAGGTTTCTGTTTATCGGGGTTAAATCCCTGTCTGTAGTCTGGTATGGATCTCTTGTTGGTGATTGTGTACAATCCCTTTTAAGCCATAAATCCTGTTCTGCGGGTGAAGCTCTCTTTTGTAATTCTAACACCTGTGCTATTGACAAAGCATTGTACCCGTCTTTCCTTTGTTCTTCAGTTTTACTGTTTTGCATACACTCTGCAGGCAGCGTTTTTGAAAAATATGCTGCCCTTTTTGCTGCGGCATCTGCCACTGCGTTTCCTAGTGATCTTTCGTCACTGTTATTGGTATGTGATTGGCATTTTATCAGTGCTACTGTTGATGGTTCTGCAGGTGCCTTTATTAGTTAATTTAAAACTTCAGTGTGCTGTACTGGGGACCTGTCTGCTCTTCTGAACCCCCTTCTCCTCCACCTGGATAGCTCAGCATGTACAGTAGTGGGTATATATGCTGAGTCTGAATAAATCGTCACTGCACACCCTTTAGTTGCATGGAGTGCTTCTATTAGTGCTACCAATTCAGCGCTTGTGTGAATAGTGCATGGGCAAATGTTTTTGTATCAATATTTCACATTCTCCTTCTTGCAACCTCACCACTGCTGCTCCCACATGCTTTTCACCCGTTTCGGGACAAATTGAAGCTGATCCATGTACAAAATACACTCCTTCACTCAATGCATTTTCACTCGCTTTGGGAATGTCGGCTCCTTCCCCCTCACACGTGGCGCAATCATGATTCTGCAGGTCTTCTACTGTACAGGGTTCTGTGAGAAAAGTGGCTGGATTTACTGTTTTACAGCATACAACATGAATGTTTGAGTTTGATATTATTATTGTGTATGCTGTTGCTCTTTGGGTTGTTAGGGGGGATTTAGATCGTTCAAGTATTGCGAACAGGGATTGTTCCACAAACAGGGTGAAAGAACATCCCATCACGATGGTGGAACTTTATTCAATGGCGAAGGCCACTGTAGCAAGAGCCTGTTGGCAAGCAAAATGGCCCTACATCACAGAATCAAGGGTGCCGCTGTAATATGCTAGTGGTTTGTGACCTAATGATGTCTTCTGTGTTAACACCGCAGTCATTAGTGTTCCATCCGAGTGGGAGAATAAGAAGAATTCCCGTTCATAATCTGATGTGGTAAGGACGGGTGCTGTACAAATGAGTTCCTTTAATGTGGTAAAGGCAGTGTGCATTTTGGATGTCCGTGTTATTGTTTTGTTTTCCTTCTGTGCTTCTTTCAGCCCTTGTAATAGTGGTCTTGTATAGGCGGCATAGTATAATATCCACCCTTTGTAATAATTACATATGCCAAGGAATGTTTGCAGGTATTTCACTGTGTGGGGTCTTGCTGTTGCTCTCATTGTTGCAGCCCTATCGGGTATTATTCTCTTTCCATCCTTTGAAATCAATTGTGCCAGATACAATACTTCTGTAAGACAATATTGTAATTTGTTTTTGTCGACCTTGTACCCCTTATGGGCCAATAAGGTGAGTAACTGAATGGAGACTCTACTGCACATTTCTTCCCCTTCAATGCAAATTAGCAGGTCATAAACATACTGAATTATTTTACTTTGCCCTGCAATATTGCCGAGGTCTTCGTGCAATATTCTGTTGAAAATGCTAGGGCTTTCACAGTACCCCTGGAGCAATCTACAATGTTCGTACCTTTTCCCCCCTATTGTGAATGCTGTCAAGTATTGTGAGTCTGGGTGAAGGAGCACAAAGAAGAAGGCGTTTTTCAAATCCACTACAGTAAAATGTGTTGCCTTCTTTGGGATACTACACAAGATGGATGCTGGGTTCGGAACAAGAGGGAATTATTTTTGGCCAATATCATTAAGTGGGCGAAGGTCCTTCACCATCCTCCACGCCCCCCCCCTTCGCTTTTTTAATCGGATAAATTGCAGTATTACATGGGTAGTGGGCGGGGACAATAATACCTTGTTGGAGTAATACACGTATTGTTTCTCGTATTCCTTCCTCTACTTCCCTGGACAAAGGGTATTGCTTTACTCTGGGCAGCACTGCCCCTGGCTTTATTTTTATCCTTATGGGGGTCACTTCTTTTAATAACCCCACATCTTGGGGATTGGTGGTCCATACATTTGTTGGCACTTGCTGCAAGTCTGTATTGCAAAATGGCGATGCTGCACTGCCAATGGCCATGATGGGGTTCATGATCAGTCTGTTTTGTATCATTATATGACAGGGCATGCATATTTCCATGATTATTTCTCCATCTTGGTCATTGTCAGTGAACAACTCTTAATCTGTCAATTCAAGCAAAGCTTCATTTGAGTGTATGCATAACACAGTTCGCCATTCACACCTGTGTGTCCAGTCCAATTGCCACAATACGTTCTGCCGACACCTGCATTCCCTGCAAATCTAGCGACAGCACTGTACCAGGTAATATGTCAGGTGCTGCTACTGGGCGGAAAAAACAAAATCTGAAGGTACTCACCACTCTTTCTGTGTTATTTCTGATACTACTCTTGTTAAGGTTTTCAATCAGGCGATAGACCCTGGTCTCAGCCTACCATGCATCGCACAACTGAAATGCTTATTTTGTTTTATATATAGGTTCAATATTTGAGAGATACACCACTCATATCACATCTCTTTTTCAAATACCCCGGGTCACGGTGGACCAGGAACAAACCTGGTTGGTAAAGGTAATATTTATTTATTTAAAATAAAAGAAAATCACACTTTTTAATATGGGGCAGCAATCACCAATGTGATGATAATACAATAGGAGAGTAGGCAATGCACTTAAATGAACCCTTTAGCAACACAGATAGAAAACACCAGAGAATAGAGACACTTTTGAATTTTGGCAAAGATAGCACTCAAGTTAGGATTTCCCCCTGCAATATTCCTCAACCCACAAATAACAAATTCTGAATAGATATAAGGAAGCAGCAGGTAATGAGGAATAAGAAACCAAATTCAAATCCAACCTTCACTCCCCAAACAAGAGAGAAAAACTGATTTGAACCCTTGCAAGGTTAAAATGGCACTCGGAAATGGCTGAATAAAACAATGAATGTGTGCAAAAATCCTTAAATAAGTACAATTCTCTATGGGAGCAAAACTGGAAAGTTACAAGCAATCATAAGCAATAGATTGAGCAAAAGCATACAATTCAAAAATGAATTGAAGGTTTAAAACAATTGATAGTAAAAATAACACGTATAAAACTTTACAAAAATGCTAATTCCCGCCTGAAATTAACCAAACGGTTTCTAATGAAAAACGAGTGAAATATTGTAAATCTGGATGCAGTTTTGGGTTGAGGTGTAGCTATGGATCCTAGGTACAATATGAAAGTGAAATGAGGTCTCTAACTATTAAATTGAGTGAGTTATGCCAAATAGAATGAGGTGCGTTTTTGGAAAAATAAAGGTGCGACAAAGGAACAGAAATCAATTTTGACAAGGACAGTTTTACTTTACGCTAGGGCATTCAGGCTAGGCTACCAGCTTCAGATACAGTACACTCCAGAGTTGATCGGCGGAATCAACCCTAGCACCTCCACGCCCACCCTGGCGAACGCAGTCCGATTACCCGACGGAGGACTAAGAGTTTAGGATTTCACAAGACAAAATTATTAAAGATATTGGCGCTAGCACAAGGAATCAATGCAGGGTAGCAAGAATTATTATGACAATATTACAATTATCAGGATAAAGATAGAAGGGCTTAGAGATTGGGATGGAACAAAGCAAGGCATGGTTTACTATGTTTCTATGGTTCCTATTGATACTCACAGTCCACTTTTAGTTTTGGTTTTGGACAGTAACCAGTTCTGGTCACCACACGGGTCTGGTCTAACACAGGGCGCCCGGACAAACTCAGTGGGACAGAGTCAGTTGGGCAGGGACTGGATACTAAAGCATAGTTCTTCTGGACTGGCAGTTCTGGTTACTGGATCCTATAGGGCATCAGGATAGCAGGGAGTGGCATCTAGCCAGGTAAATTCAGGATGCTTCCCCAAAACCCCACAGCGTTTCCCTTGGTTATGGGGATTATTTTAGAATTGAGGCCTAGCTGAAGCAGGATCAGCAATTGCTTAGCCTTGTGGTTGGGATCTGGAGTTTAGATGGATAGATGCAAGATGAAGACAGGAACAGACAGTAAAAGGACACCGGCGTAGGAATCAGGAATCAGTGTGTGTCCTGAGTGCTAGTCAGGGGCCCTTATTTATAATGCCCGATGACATCATTACAGTATATGACCGGGCAGGATTCACTACCCACGCCCCTAACAATAGGATTTGGCAAGGGCATAGTCTCCGCCTTGCTCACAATTGGTTGGATATCAGAAAAGTGATGTCATGTTTATGAGCTGATTTTTACTGGATCTAGAAACTCCCACATTTCCTTTACTGAAAATCCGATTTTGCCAAAAATAGATATTTATGCAGTAAATCAGACATACAGGTTACATTTTGTGCAGCACAGATTAGTCCAAACCTCCAGTCTGTGCGACCTTGTTTCACCTTTCTGACACATTTTGGTAATTTTACACATTAAAGATTTGGCCCACAATTCCCCAATTTATTACACAGATGCGAATTGTCCCAGGGATTTATGTACAAAATTTGACATTTGCAACATGGATACTTTTCTGGTAATACAACATATATCACCGTTTCTGTCCAGAGTGTGCCACAACATTCTACCAAGTTTTCAAACACAGCTCACAATTCCACTTTTACGCTGTGAAAATTACACATTTTTACCAATTTTGACAGCTGAGATAGAAGTCTTTTTAAAGTTCTTTCTAAAATAGCCTTAAGACACATTGGAGTCATTGTCTGTCATTTTTTTCTTCCCAGCTGACACCAACTGGCAGTTTCTTCCAAGCAGGATGGGGCGCCTCTCTCTTAATTGAAGGTTTTATTACCCTTCAGACTTGACAGGTGAGTGTCCCATGCCTGCTATTGTCCCAGCCTGGAGCAAAGACGAATGTCTGATGAGCATGTGAACTGCCATTGTCCTATCCCATTCAAAGTTTTTCAAGCTGGTACTTCGCACCTAAGTGTCCTGGATTCCTACGAGGAGTTTCATAGCTGGCAACTGGAATTACAAGTTTCTGAGAGCTTGCAACTCCAGCCTATGTGTATTAAACTGTTTAATTTCTTACTTTAATTCGGTTTGCAGCTCCTCAGATTGCCACTGTCTTGGCATCTGTAGTCATTTTCTTTGCAGCAGGACTCTTATCTAAAGTATAGATATGGTTCTCCTGAACTGGCTCAGAGGGTAAAAAGTCTCTTTGAACTGCTGTGCCTGGGTACATTTTTTGTCAAGAAATAAATGTGTGTTTCCCATGCGAGTGAAAATGAAGTTGCTTTTGATTTCTCTGAGAGTTGGTTTTAATAGGGCCTTTTTACTCACCGTGGTTTCAGAATGACAGATGAAACGGCATCAAAGCATCATTTTGAAAGGATGAAAACAGTTTCATTTTGAAGGGGATTTTGGCTTTTGCAGCAATGGCAGGCTTTCCTTTTCACTTGATTCCATATATGTTTCAGAACACACTGGCCTATTTTTCACTGTGTCCCCTTGTTCCAGTTTCCCCAAAGTGTGTGAGGCAAAATGGTACAGCCATTTTTCTGTTGTTGCTGCCAAAAGCAGTTTTGAGGTCCTGGTGCGCACAGGAACCAGCGCAGCCAGGTTACTGTTTCTTGCACACAGGCAGCTCAGTGATGTAAGGCAATGCCGTTGAGTGGATCAATATATCCCACACTTGTATGCCATATACGAACATATCTGCATTGGTGGCAATTCCTTGCATTGCTGTTTCATTTGCTATTGTATGTATTAACATCGCCCGTAAGGTGTTGATTCTCTTACTGAGGAGATCCTTTCCCAATAAATTTACGGATGAGTCTTCATGGTACAGTAGGGGTGCTCTCAGTGTTCTACCCCCTATCTTTACATCCAAATCTTTAGTGTAAGGAACGGGATTGTTGCCAGATAGCAGAAACTTGCCTTCACATAGACATGATTTCTCCGCCCTGAGTCCACCATAAAGATGAACTGTTTGTTTCCTATCTCTGCTCCCAACAGTGGTTCCTCATCTGGGCGTAAGGTAGTTGATAGGACTGAACACGCAAGGGCTCTCTGTGGGCTGTCCTAATCTAGATGAGTGTGAGTTCTGGGGCATGAGAAAGCATTGTCGCTGAGCACACTTGCGCCCCGAAATGGTGCTGGTACACCATTTGCAGTGGTGACGAAGGGGTTGGCATGCGTGTGTCATTTGGTTTTGATGTGTGAGATGTGTTTGCATGTTTTGCAGTGGCTGTCTGGGTGCGTTGAGTGCTGCTGTATATCAGTTATTGTTTTGCTCATCCTGTGCATACCCTCCCATAGGCAATCCATAAGGGCTCCCTGGATGCGGGTGCCCATATTGGTATCTCTGACTGTCCTGATAGTTAGCCATAGGATGGCTACGACATTCCCTCGCAAAGTGGCCCCACCTTCCACACGACCAACATGCACCCTGTCCTCCTTCCCTAGGTCCTTGCACTCCGTACCCCCTCCGTATTTACCTCGGTACCCAACTCTTCCTTGTGCGAGCCTTCCTTGCCGTTGGGGTACTGTGTAGTGCTTTTCTCCACCCACCTGCCCTGGACCGTTATCTGCCCATGCAGATGCCATTCTAGCTTGTAATGCTATTGGACCCCCTCCTTCGTTTCCCTGCCGTTCTTCAGGCGTTCCTGCTGTTTACGCGGTGACCTTCACAAATTTTCTCTGTACCAGCTTTGCTTCGTCTGCTAATCTTCTTTGTGCTATTTATTTTTCTCTCTCTTTGATCCTCCTACAGTGGTGTACTATGATGCTCTGAATTTCTGGCCATCCCTTGGCTTCTATCCCAGCAATTTTATCAAGGGCCTTCTATACCTCTTTTAGGAGGCCTTTCTTGATAATGAAATAGAATAGGGAAGTGGATTGGTCCCAGGCTGTACCTGTCTCCACCCGCACATATCCTGCAACTGAAGAATGAACTGCAGAGCCTCTTTTCCACATCACCTATAGTGCATCGCAGAACTCAGTGTAAATCTGGGGTGTCGGGAAGGTCCTCGGCAGTGCATCCCATACTTGTGCTCTTACGTTATTAAAAGACGCCCGTCAGGTCGATCACTGCCCATTGTCACAGCCAGGAACCCCGCCTTCACCCACACCCCATCTGCTTGGTCACCCACTGCGGATACCAATAGGCTTTTAACAGAGGCGTTGCTAGGTCTGGAAAATATCAGGGACTAAGCTAATGTCGGGACTGGCGGGACTTGGGGCAAGCTAGCATTTGGTTGTAGCACCTGTGCTTTTATCTGGGGCTACAACCAAAAGACCTGGGGCTCCCTCTCAGCTCCCCCTAGAAACGCCTCTTGCTTTTAATATCCCCATTTGCTAGGGGGACCCTGAAGTGTTTTTCTCAAATGCGTAGATCCATTCCCAACCCCCCCACCCTGAGAGTGGAGGGAGTGCTTTTAGTAAATTTGTTTTGTCCATGAGCGCCGTAATGGGGTCGCCCTGCCCCCTTGTGAATGAGTGGCATTTGCAATTCTGACCTTACTTTTCCTTTACTTCCCTTCACTCCTTTTGTTTTTGCTATTGCCATTCGTCTATTGCGAAGCTTTCCATCCCACACCCCTTCTCCTGCTTCTGTCACCTGTGGAGTTGCCCACTTTATCTGTTGTGTTCCTCCCGCTGCCCCCTCCTCTAACTCAGCAAAGTCGCTCCAACATTCCTCTTCCCCATCTGATGCTACCTTTTCATATCCTAGGCTCATTGTTTCTCCTTCTCGTTCCACCCGGACCTTTCTGATTGGTGTGCTGTCTATTCGGAACAGGAAATCTCCAGATTTCCATTCATCTTCTGGTAGTGCTGTGCAGCTCTGTAATGGGGCGGTAACTGTGGCTGTCCTTCCCTCTGGGTTGGCAATGCTGTTTCTCATAATGTCTGCAATCGCGCTAATTCAGCCTGTGTATTCGTCATTAATACTTCCAAATCCGGGGCACATGTGGGGTTATCTGGGACATATGGAGGAGGTGGTGGAGGTGGTGCAGCTACTGGGGTTGTTGGTGCGCTTGGTTGTGCTAAATACAGTGGGTCACAATACCCTTCGTTACATTACATTATTATTACATTACAACATTTTTATAGCGCGCTGTGGACCCTCAGGCATAAAGGCACAAACAGTTGTACATACAAATACCACATAACAGTTGTCGCGTCGTAGTAAGAGAATCAGAAAAACATGAGAGGGACGGGCAATAATTGTATATGAACCAAACAGATAGGTTTTTAGCTCTTTTAAATGCAGACGAGTTCAGGAGTCAAGTTCTTTGGTAGAGTATTCCAAAGTTTGGGAGCCACTAAATAGAAGGCTCCCTTCTCTGCTTTGGCAGTTCTACATCTGGGCTGAGTAATCAGTTTCTGCCCACTGGACCTCAACCCCCTCCCATTAGGTTTATCGGCAATGGAATCCACCAAATAGGCTGGCACGGCAGCTAGCCTGCACTTGAAAGTAATTGTGAGAAGCCTGTGCAAGAAACGTGCTTCAATTTGCAGGCAGTGGAGGGCCCGCCTCTCACCTGTTACGTGATCTATTCTTGAGAGACCCAGTACTACTCTTACCACCCTATTTTGCATGGTTTGAATCCTAAGTAGATCACGTTTACTGATTCCGGCCAACAAGCTCCCGCAATAGTCGATCTTTGCACCAATGATGGCTCTGGCCATCTCTGGCACCAAGCAACATCCCTGATCTGCAGTTGGTCCACTGGAAGGGGGACAGCCTCTTGTTCTTTTAGAATTTTAAAAATGTCCTTGGCATTTGAGGTGGCGTTGGATATTCTTAAATTGTGGTTGTTCTTTTGTGCCTCTAGTATTGCTGATTTGTATTCCTTAGCTATAATCTTATACGATTGCAAAAGTGCAGTGGTCTGCGCAGATTTCCATAGGAAAAAGGCTTTAAGCATTAAGGCCTTAAGCTTTCTAAGGTCAGCCGTGAACCAGGGTTGGCTTTTGAACTCCTCATTCTTCTGCTTCTTATACCTCAAAGGTGCTAAGGTATTAGAAATACTGGCTAAATTAGAAGCCAAGTGTGCTGACATATCTAGAATAGTGGTATCGGGCGAGAAGCTTATAGTATTGTCCAATAACGGCACAATGTTGTCCACAGTAAGACGTTTTAAATTACAGCACAGTGTGTGTCCCTTAGGGGGATTTCTGAGCTTAAGAGGGAAATGGACAGTTATTGAAAAGTGTATTAGTGCGTAATCTGACCAAGGACATGGTGTGATGTTCAGCAGGTCTTGAGTAGTGGGTATAATTTCTTTGGTTCTGCCCCCCCCCCTCCTCCTCCTTTTCCTCTACCCCACCCTTTGGCATGGCTGGTGTTTCTTGGTTTTTCTCTTTGTTATTTGTAGGGGGTGTTTCTTCAAATGTCCTCCACAAATCTAATACTTTGCATCTGTTTTGGAGATTCTTCCCTTTATATTTGCCATTAAATATGTTTCTACACGGTCGAACACCACTTTATCGAAAGACCCTCCTTCTGGCCAAACCCGGGGTGGCCTCTCCCCTTTTACCTCTGTCAACCACTGTCTATGATATTTATTTATTTTGTCGCTGTAGAGAGGGAGGTGCTTACAAATATGCGAGAGTCAAGTATCTAAGCCCATGGTATTGCTATTTTTCTTTCCCCGTAAGATTGTGTGTGTTTTCGTGCTTATAGCACTACGCTTCAACCTTCAATATCCCACTTATATTTTCAATTAAATGAATATATCAATTACTTATGCTTTGCAAAGATAACCAAACAGAAGCATGAAAACATTTAACCAATTAACATTTAGACATAATGAACTGACAAATTTTACGAACAATGTTAAACAAAAAACATGAAACCTTAAAATCTGTCACTTATGCCCCTGCCCCTTGTTAATCCAAAACCTGTTTCCCTGCTCAAGTTCAACATTCACATCACCTCCGCCCCTCCTGGGCCTTCCTCCAAAAGAGTATAGATAACTAAAAAGAAGAACTACTACTATTTTCCCGAGCCCTCTAAATATGTGAGGCTCCTACTTTATCCTTATCGCCACTTATATTCCTGCACTGGTCAGGGCAGTGCTATGCGGCGCCACCTTCCACCCCCTTTCGGAGATAGGTTCCTGTATCTCCTCTTATTTCATCACCTTATTCATATAAAATCCTAATGGCCATAGAAGAAAGAAAAAACAATCTTGTTAAATTCAACAATCACTCTATTTACTCGTATGCAGCCCAACCCATAATGCTATTCCCTTAATTAAATCTGCTTTATACTCCTACCTTTAATTCTTTTTGCAATCAATACTCACATGTCCATGCTATTCCGAGGGCCTCTGTTCACGGTCTATCCAGAACGGGGGCTTCCCGTGGAAGGCCCTGCCAGGCTCCAGCGAGCAGTTGAGTATTTGCAAAAGCTAGGACCCACAGAGCGTGCCCTTTTTGTAGAAGTCTGCCAGCCATAGGTGAAGCCCCGGATCTCGCCGCAATACGGGAGCATCAAGAAATATCACATCAGACCGGTCACCACTTTGAAGGCGCCTGGTCACAACATGATACAAAATAAAACCAAATAAAAGGACGCACCCCAGTAGGGAATTAGACCAGGAGATAGGTTGCAAGTTGAACAAAGTTTTATATCAATAAAATGTGCATGCAGAGAACTCTGCTGCCCTGAGAGCGCTCTGCCAAACAATACATGAGCAGCACTTTATGAACTGAAACGTCGTCACGACATATAGTACAGTTTGACAGTTTCGATTGGATGGCCCACACGGCGTAGTATGGGCTGTAGGTGACGTCAGGCTCCAATTGGTTGCTGCGACTGGGGCGGTCAGTTGGCACATGGGTCAGCTGGGATTATCTTCACAGGGTGAAGGTCAGGCTTGTTTCACAACGTGTCACTGTTTACCCTCAATTCGCAGGCATCCCTCTGCTGGGTTCAGATTTGCCAGTTAACAACTATTCACTGTGGGCATCCCTCAGCCGGGTTCACACTTGTCGCCACAGTGTTCATAGGTGTGGTAATCCTATGCAGAATTCACTTCACTTGGTTTTCCAGCCCCCAGTTAGGTTTTCTCTTAGCCCCAGTCAGGCTTCACACATTCACATTTCAATCAGTGTTCTCCAATATGTCAAAGACTTTCGAGTGTATGAGGGTTTTGCTTGACCCTCGTAGGACCACTTTCACACTTCACATTGGCCTCTCCTATGGCCTCTTGGTTCTCGTAATTTCAACACACAACACAACCCACAAAGGCTTCAGTCAGAGTCCTTCGAATGAGCGCCGTGTGATGCCTGACCACTCTGCTTCTGACCTTACACTAGGGTTTATTTAAAGTTCAATTACACAAGTTCATTGTTCAACAAGGTTGCCGCCTGCAACCTTGGGCCCAGCACAGTTCGGTTTTACTGTCTTCGACTCACTGGCTGTGCTGAACTGTTGACGTTTCTTGTCTTGTGAGTCAAGGACGGCACCACAGTGACAATCGCTTCCTCCCGTTTTGGCTATCAGCACGGGAGAGCCGCATGTGCCATCGACACCTGTCACACCACATGCCAGCCAGACTTCCTGGTCTTATGATTTCCCTTTCGGAGGCTTTGCAGGTCTGTGTTGAAAAGGGCAAGGGCAGTTCCCCCTTCGTCGTCCCTCCAGGTCTCGTCACCGTTCTCCTCTCCTTGAACTGCCGGTCCGGTGTAGCTGTTTCCTCATGCGTTCGGCCTTGCTCAAAGTGTGCTCTCGTGCTCTGCCTTTTATTCCTGTGGGAAAGGGTGTGAATAGTTATGGTCAAATGCCTGACTCTTGTGTTGGAACATGTCAAGCGGCTTTGTTGTTAGCCCATTGTCTGTCACGGTGTGAGAAAGTGTTTGTGTCGGAAAAGGGGGGGGAGTAGATTTTCTAAGCATCCTACAGGGTAGGATGGGTAAAAGGTGTCACAGGAAAGGGGGTGGATGGTTAACTCGGAAAAGTGAGCTTTGTAGGGTTTGTGAATTGAATAGGGGGAATTGTGGGAAGGATAGCGTTTTGTCACAACAGATTAGTAGTTTGGGAAATAATAATAATCAGAGGGACCTGGAGGAGAATGATTGGGAGTATTTGGATACGCAATGTGAGAACAGGGATTCTGAGAGATGTAGTGCCCTAGTGTAGAGGGTTTGTGTACCTATTGGATTTACCATAGATGGAGCGATCATTGAATGTTGGTAAGGTAGATTCTTTGGGTGGAAAAGAGATTGAGTTGGAACAGCCTATAAAAGCCTCAAGGACTTCGTCCTCTTTGTCCTCTTCCCTGATGGAATAATGCATCTCACCTGGGGCATTCCCCCGAGCATAACCCCGGCCCCCCCCACCCAGGTGATCCTCTCAGATCCCAACCTTGGGGATGGATGAGCGAGAGAGCACCAGCCCTTCCCTGGCCACCTGAATAAGGGATTCTTGAGGTCTGCTTGGGAGAATACCCTCAGGTTTCTCACACTAGAGATACAAAAGAGAGGATTTACAGTGGGGCAGGTGCACAGGCTAGGATTAGCCTCCCCTTGCATCTCTCTGCTGCCCCTTCCCCCTCTTTGTTATCTGCAGAAGCCTTAAACAACACTTTATAACCAGTTACCAACCAAAGGAAAAGTCACTTCCAGTCACAATCAAACGGTAAACCAGCATTGGAAAATGTGCTATATAGGTGTCCTATTCACTCACTTCACTTAAATCACAAATATTGCTTAATGAAGTCAATAAGCTCAACATCCCCCTTGGACTATTTGCCTCTCTTGAGTAAACTACTCCAATGTCTGATACTTATGCTGCCCACTTTACTAACATCAAAGCGGCAGATCATCCACAATATTATGGCCAGGATTGTTGTCCTTCTTAAAGTGTCTGACAATACCAAACACACGTTGAAAGCTAGTGCTTAACATTGAATTGAATTGTAGGACCTTTGAATTATTCACAAAGTCCACCACAAGTTCCCCCTTGTCTTCAGGATTGGATCCTTCAACAAGATAATTCAAATCCAGATATTCAAAACTGTCACTTACAGGCCAAATATTTGCTGGTTGAACCCAGACCTGCTAAAGGCATCTCTTCCATAGTCAGCAAAGGGAACCACCCCATGTTTCAAGGGAAATAGAAAATTAATAATCAGTCTTGCATCATATATATATGTATATGTTTTCAGACACCTTAATATTGCCTAAAAAACACAAAGGACAATCTTTATTATAACATTATTCAAAACCCTGTAGATGAAACAGGGTCACCATTTTAATGTCTTTTTGTTAATTAAAAAAAGTGATGTCCCAGATATGGACATCAACAAAACAATAATTCAATTTTCCTCATTCTCTTGTAAATGTTCATTCAAGGCTTCCTTCATTTTGAAAGGCAAAGTAAACATTTATCAAACAGGGTACACAGAGCCTGGCTGAACTTCACATGCACAATACCTCTTGAATGAGGATGTGGAGTATGCTCAAAAGAATTGTGAAACCCATCAAAACATTAATGATACTGGAAAGGAACCACAAGGAAGAACACCTTACTTAACTTACACTGGTAATGTTCGTTCTGATGGATGTTCCTCCGATGGATTCCTCATTTTAGTTGTATATTTTCCTGCAGCAGAAGATATCAGAAACTTTTCTCTCGGGGGCGCTGTGCTGCTCGGGCATCAGAGATCCTCAGCGCTGTCAGCGTAGAGTCCAGACAGGACATCAACATTGGTATAAATAGTGCACACTGTGCCCTGTGACCTCAGGTATAATTTTTTCCCATGCTCAGGCACATTGGGGGTCCCGAAAGAAAGGAAGCATCTTGTAGCGTTGAAGAAGACAATAGGAGAGAGCTCCTTGATTGTGGGGTAGCCTAGGAGGGCAATGAGGAATGCATGGGAGGAAAATCCATCAGAAAGAACATTACCATAGATAAGAAATATGTTCTTGAAATTGATTAAATGGATTATTTCCCCCATGGATTCCTCATCCTAGTGTGGGATACATTTACCCACTTAGCAGAATTACCCTCCTTCTCCAAGCTGCAGAATGGCTGCACTGGCTCCTTTGAGCACCATTGCCTCGCATCAAAACTGCGTTTTGCAGCTACAAAATGGTGGCTGCACTGTCTTGCCAAGCACATATTGGTCAAGAGGAAACAGGGAACACACAGAGAAAAGCTGCCAGTGTGTTTCCTTATGCGCACCAAAGAAGAGAATCAAAAAGCAGCGCTGCTTTGCTGCTAGCAAAAGATTTCCCACTGGAAAAGGACATATTTTAGATTTAAAATGATGCAGTTCTGTTGCTCTTTCGTTTGTTCAATATTGCACTGCTTTTATTAGTGAGACCCTGCTATACCCATCCATATTCAGATTGTGCTCCAACAGAAGAGAGCATTATCACTGTGGCAGGCAAGATCTGGGAAATCACCTGAAATTTACTCTCAGCCATACGGAAAAATGCTTGACTTTTGCTATTAAGTGCGAAAAATAAACCCTTCAAAAGAAACCCTAGCTCTCTGTGCACATGTCCATTTCAGTGGTCATTTGCCTTGAACATACTGCTGTTTAAGAGAAACTGACTAGGACTGCAAACAATGTTTGGAATCCAGATTGGAGAGAAAACCGAATTTGAATGAGACATCCCAGCAGAATTCCCCACGTGCCAAAATGTGCTTTTTACAAAAGAGAAAATGTCTGTTTTAAAAGTGCAATGTGATAAGGCCCTGTCCTTGCCTAGAAGTGTAAGGGGGGTTTGTGTAAAGGCTAGACAATGTTTTATTTTAACAGACTTGCTTCTGATTCAGAATAAAACAAAATAAAATAAATTAAACAATTAAATGCCTTGGCTGTACTTGGGAACCAAACAAACAGATTTCCTGCTCAGTTTACATGGACATTTGTGTGCTGACAACAGGAGTGGTCTCCACCAAAAGAAGCCACAAAGAGATTCTGGGACACATAATTGTTCATTTCTGCCCTTGAAAACTTTGAATGGCCAAGAGGAAGAATATCACACCCCTTTCAGACATCTGTCTGGGCTTCAGCTTGCGACAATAGATTCCGAGAGACCTACATGTTACTTTTGGAAGTGAAAGCGACCAGTCACTCAAACTGGGGAAGCTCCAGGGCAGCCCCGGGCTAAACTGACATTTGGTGGTAGCCTGAAAAAAATTGTCCTAGTTGGAGGACAAAGGCCAGCCCATTTTGGCTCAAAGACTATTAAATGAATATACTTTAAAGACTGTTAATTCTATAAATGGACAATGCAGTAATGTAAAGGTTTTACAGTTTAAAGGTAATTTTTGTGGCTTTAAACAAGGTAGCGTGGCTGTCCATAGCATGCATGGGACGTAAACCCCAGGAGAATGTGAATCATGGGAAAAGTATATATGGTGGAACGTTAAAAATTAATGATAATAATATGAATACATGCTTAAAATTGTGCGACTTTGGGTGAAGCGGTTCCCACTAAAAACTACAAAAAAATATTAGAAGGGTGAAATAATGTTGCACAGACCTGGGAGTGGGAACACCATGCTCTGTATTAAATATGCAATTTTCCCATGTAATTGGCAAAAGTGCCACAACTGTATAAATGTGCGATTTATGTCATTATTGATTTTGTGCAAAAAGGCCTCTGGGATGGCTTTGCACCTCATAAAAACACAACCCCATCAACAGAGTCCCCTCCTGGAGGAGGCGAACAACATAGGCTGACCTATCCGGTTCTTCGGGGTAGGTCTAGCTTAGTCCTGCCCAACAATAAGTCCTGTTAGTCAACCGCCTTATAAAAAGGGGAAGCTGACAGAGACAGGGACACACTCTTCTGAATTTTCGAGCGCGTGCATATCCAGACATTCCAGATCTACCCTGCAGGTTCCAGACTCCACTGCCAGAAAAGGGATAATTGGTTCAGGCCCTCCTATCCTGGCAGAACCACCCTTCATAACTAAATCCCATAACAAAATCCCACTAACTCAGGGAGAAGGGGGAAAAGCTGGGGAACCCTTTTCCATACCAGACCAGCTTTTTGCACACTACCTGCATGCCAGCTGTACCCTTGTGATCCAGTGACCAGACAGGCCCAGCTGTTGTTCTGCTAGGGGAGTCTGCTGCCTTGCTGTGACCAGGGCTTTTGAGTCCAGAAACCGGTTGATTGTCCCAAATCCCAAACTCAAGTGTAGTTTGTGAGTATTTCCCCATCCCATAGCAACACAGTCTACCCCATCTTGAAAATTGTCTTTGTTCCACTCTCTAAGTAATCCTATCCATACCCTGATAGCTTGTTTAAAACTGTCAGAATTGTTTGTGTATCCTGTCCTTGATTTCTAAGTGTTATCGCCATTCTTCCATTCACTCCTGTCTTGTAGGTCCTTAGCAATATTTTGATTAAATAAATTAATTCTCCCTAAAGAAAAGGGGCACACTGCGTGAAGGGATACAACTGCAGCGCAAATTTTCTATTCATGGTTGGCGTTCCTCTTTTCTAGCTATTACTTTTAGTGTAAGTAAAATTTGTCTTTTTCATTCCAAACCGATTTTCTTTCCTAACTGCTTTATTTTACCAAAACTGAATCCCTTCCCACATTGAAAATCTCATCCAGGTATTCAGCTATAGCCACTCATTCACTTCTATATTGTCCCTGTGATATGCATCTATCACCCAGCCTAAAACCCACATTACGATTCTGTCTATTTCACCAGTTTTTTTAAAAAGAAATTACGTTTTGACATTTAAAACTGAAAAAGTGTAAAATGCAACTTTTCAACATGTGATTTGGCTGCATAGTGGTTTTAATTTCAAGTTGCTTTCTGAACTGTATGCCCTTTGTTGATACCTTGCTTGTAGTTACTAGTGATATTATATCCCTGATACTGTGACAAATCATATTTACCTCCTTGATTCATCTGCAGGTAATTTCATTCTTTGTCAATTCCAAGTGTCATTTTATGCAATTGCAAAGGGTTTTAAAATCTAGTTTCACCTCTTTTTTTGTGAGGGAAGGTCGGATGTTGATTCTGTGTCATGATGCCTACCCCCGGGGATCCAGATCAAGTCCAGCAGCCCCGGAAGCAGGCATCAAGTTATTCCAAGCAAGCCCAACAACCCCTGCTAGGGGCCATTTGGGTGCAATCCTGGCGTCTATGGCGCCAGGATCATATGGAGAGTCAGTCCTGGCGCCATAGGCCATAGGCGCCAGGCTCATAGAATAAAACTTACCTGATGCAGACCACACTGCAAGAACTCCAAGCCAAAAGAGGCTTAAAAGGGACTACTTTACCTTGGGACTATTTTCTACTCAAGTGGGGTCGGGGAGGAATGCTTACCTCGGACTACTTTGGAGGCTATTTAAACCACGCCCGGAGAGCAGCACACGCTTCGCGTTATTCTGCATCCAGCAGCGTAACGCTCACCGTGCCTGCAGTCAGCATCCAGTCTTCTGCCACGCCCGCCTCGAGTCTGGAGCTCCTAGGAAAAGGGAGAAAGAAGGAGAAAAGGTTAGAACAAGAGCAATACCTTTGATCCTTACCTGAATTCCCATTCCACCGCGCCTTCAAGCTGGAAGAAAGAAGTTATTTTATGTGCGTCGTCTCGCTTGCTGCAGCGCCACGCTGAACTCACCGGCCTTCGCAACATCTTCATTGTCCACCGCATCCTTCTGCATGTTCTCGCCGCACTCCAGCACCTAAGGGGAACACAAGAACAGCAAGGTGAGCCAAGGGAATAAACAGAGGCAATATTAGTTACCCCCATAGACTTACCTGATTTTACCACCGGGGGTACTATTCCTCTTCACGGGTCGGCACAGCCTCCACTGCATCCTGGCCGTACCCCGGCCCCTAAGGGGAACAAAAGGACAGCAAGGTGAAACAAAGGGACAAACAAGAGGAAACCTCCTTGCCACAATAGACTTACCTAATTTTACCGCCGGAGGCATTAATTCCCCCGAGACTTCATACTTTCTCTCAGCGCCTGAATAAGGGAGAAAGCACCAGGTTACATACTGACATTATTTTATCAAACTGTTGGATAATACAAATCCTTACCTGAATATTACCGGTTGCCACGAGGAACTCTTCGCTAGGGTCAAGCTGCAACCTGCAAGGAATCGGACAAGAGTGAAAGTCAGACATTGGAACTCTTACGAACTACATACTTACGGCGTCTTGCCGGAAATCTCATGTTCTGGAACTCACCAATTCCTTCGAACCAGTGAAGCAACTGGTTATCTACGCGCCCCTGCACTCAATGCAGGATGGAGAGCTCATCTTTCCAAACCATCAGCTGAGACTATAAGAGGGGACATCCAAGGTGATCAGTGGGGAGAACAGCGGGGGTAGGGGTTTACGCTCAACTCCACGGGTGGTTAATTCCCTTTCTCCATTTGCAGAAGAATATTCCTACGGGCCAAGCAAACGACGCTAGGTGGGCCAGTCCAGTCTATCATCTCGGCATTACCATCACATTGGTGGAGACCGCAGCTGTCCAGTTCAGATCGACGCCCTTGTGGGAGCCAGGTGAGCGTAACAGAACGCAAAGCCTAACCACAAATTCCCACCCGGGCGTTATGGATACCTCAGAAACTGACCAATTGGCCCAATTACTAGGGGAACTGAAGGCTGAAGTGCATTCCGCCCGTCAAGAAACCAATGCTCTTAGGAGAGAACTGATTTTGTCAAAGGAGCGAACTGATGACCTTGCTAGGCAACTACTGCAAAGCCAGGCAGGACAAGCACTCCTACCAGGACCCGGGGGAAATCCAGCTCCTGTGTCATCGAGTAACCCTGTGCAAATAAACCTTCCAGGAACTATTCCATTAGCTCCGCCCAAACGCTTTGCCGGGGACCCCAAAAGGTTTGCCGTGTTTATGAACCAATGCTGCTTGCACTTTTTATGCAGACCTGGAGCCTTCCCAAATGATCAAGCCAAGGTAGCCTTTGTATTGTCATATCTCAGCGGCAGTGCAGCTGATTGGTCAATTCCACTAGTTACTCAGGATGACCCAATTCTTCGGGATTTTCAGGGTTTTCAAATGAGCATGGAAAGACTATTTGCCCGGCACTCTCAAGTACAGGCCCTGGATAACGAACTTTTGTCCCTAAGACAGGGTAACCAGGACCTTCTAGCCTACATCGCGACCTTTAATAGGTTGATAGTGGAAACTGGATGGGCCGAGGTAAAACGAATCACGTTATTTCATCGAGGGCTTTGAGGAGAACTCAAGGATGTCTTGGCTCAAGTTGTGAACCCACCTCAAGACTGCGCTGAATATATAGACTTAGTGGTCCAGTTAGATCACAGACTTCAGAACAGAAAGGCTGATCGAGCCAAGTTTGAGAATCGGGTGTTGGTCAAAACCCACGCTAACCCCAAAGGAGCAGATGCTTCAGAACCCATGCAAATCGGAGGGGTTAAAGGACCCTTAACCCAGAAGGAAAGAGATAGGAGACGGCAAATGCAATTGTGTCTATATTGTGGAACTTCTGGGCATTTTCTATGGGATTGCCCTGTAAAACCACCCAAGACGGTGGTAGGAGCTGCTGATAAAAGCCATAGGGATTCAGACTCGGGAAACGACCACGCCCAACAAGCGTAGAGGTCCGCTTGCCGAGCTTGAAGAAGGATCCTCAGACCTTGCATTTCATCATACCAATGGTCCTCGTAGATCCCAGGCAGCCATCGCGTATTCACACAGTAAGGGCATACATTGATAGCGGGGCCATAGGAAACTATGTGGACTACGAATTGGCTTCCAGGATGAATCTACCTCTCTGCTGAAAAACCACCTCAGATGTCATCACCACAGTTGATGGAACTGAAATTGCCTCTGGGCCTGTAACTCATTCCACCACAGAGATGACACTATTGGGTCAGGATGGGCATCGAGAGAATATTGTGTTTGATCTAATCAAGGCCCCACAGTTCCAAATAATACTGGGGATACCTTGGTTGGAAACACATAATCCTTGTATTGATTGGCAAGAGAAGAGAATAACCTTCCCGGATTGTGCACAAACCTGTGACCCAAAGAAAAACCTGAACGCAGGCCTGGCCACAGTAACTACATCAGTCGTGCAACTACCTCCAGAATATCAAGAATTCCAGGATGTCTTCCAAAAAGAACAGGCAAATACCTTACCACCTCACAGATCGTATGATTGTTTAATCGATCTCATACCCGGTGCGCAACCCCCTTGTAGCAGGATCTACGCCCTTACGGAACCTGAGAACCTTCACCTACGGCAATACCTAGACCAGTACCTTGCTAATGGCTTCATTCGCCCATCCAAGTCCCCTGCATCTTCAGCTTTGTTCTTCGTGCCCAAAAAGGAAGACCTCAGAATGTGCATAAACTACCGTGCATTGAACCAGATCACTGTTAAGAACCGATACCCATTGCCTCTGATCCCCGAACTACTAGACCAAGTAAAGGACGCTTGCATATACACTAAGTTGGATCTCCGGGGGGGCATACCATCTGGTACGTGTGAAAGAGGGCGACGAATGGAAGGCTGCTTTTCGCACTAAGTACGGGTTATTTGAATACCAGGTGATGCCCTTCGGGTTGTGCAATGCACCAGCAGCCTTCCGATACTTTATGAATATGAACAATGTCCTTCGTGAACTCATTGACGTTTGTGTTGTCGTATATATCGATGATATTCTAGTGTACTCCTCTTCAGAATCTGACCATGTGAAGCACGTCCGAGCAGTCCTTGAGAAATTGCGCCAGCACAAACTATATGCAAAACTGAAAAAATTTGTTTTTCATGCCACGGAAGTTGAATTCCTTGGGTTTATCCTGAGCCCAAAAGGAGTCCGAATGGACTCACGAAAGGTGGATGCAATTCTTAAGTGGCCATCACCGAGTTCAGTTAAAGGAGTACAAAGCATGCTCGGCATTGCCAATTTTTACCGCAGATTCATCCCGGATTTCTCACATGTTGTACATCCCATCACAGCACTCTTGCGAAAATACAAACGCTTTATGTGGACTGAAGAAGCTGAAAATGCCTTCCAAGAGCTGAAAGCGAAATTCACGTCTGCACCTGTACTAAAGCACCCACGCCCTGAACTTCCATACATAGTGGAAACTGATGCATCCTTTTTACCCATGGGAGCTGCCCTGTCCCAAAAGGACCCCGAAACTGGCCAGCTTCACCCAGTAGCATTTTGGTCCAGAAGGTTCTCAGCACCCGAGTTAAACTATGCTGTTACCGACAAGGAGTTATTAGCCATTAAATCCGCCTTCAAGGCTTGGCGGTACTATCTTCTCGGTGGCAGGCATACCATTACTGTGATCACCGATCACCGGAACCTGCAGTATTTAAAGACAGCCAAGGCCCAATCGTCACGCCAGCTCCGATGGGCATTATTCTTTGCCGAGTTCGATTTTGTGATAACCTACCAACCAGGTTGCAAGAACGGTAAAGCAGACTCCTTATACCGAATAGGGATGGGCTAGGCAGAAGTGAACCCAGAACCTGTACCTATAATTTCCGAACAAAGGATTCTTGGCATTACTACTCCCCAAACACTAGAGGACATTCAGGTGAAGATCCAGCAACTCTTTGATTCCACAGCCCTGCAGGACTGGGTAAAGAAAGGCCTGGACTACTCTGTCACCAATAACCTGCCTTATTACCAAGGGCGGCTATTTCTGCCACACAAGGAACTACAAGAGCTAGTCATTTCCCATTATCATGACACCCTAATGGAGGGGCACCCAGGTATTGCAAAGACTGACGCTAAAATTAAGAAACAATTCTGGTGGCCCACCTGGCGAAAGGATATTAAATCATTTGTAATGTCTTGTGGCATTTGCGCCCAATACAACAGTCAGAAGAAAAAACCAGCTGGACTCTTACAACCTTTAGACATTCCACCTACACCATGGCACACCTTATCGTTGGACTTTATTACGGATCTACCACCATGCAATGGATTTAACACCATTCTAGTTATTGTGGATCTTTTTTCCAAGATGGCCCACTTTATTCCTTTAAAGGGATTACCTTCAGCTTCAATCCTGGCCAAGGAGTTCCTCGAAAACATTGTTCGCATACATGGATTTCCATCCGTATTGGTCTCTGACCGGGGCAGTCAATTCATTTCACATTTTTGGAGGAAATGTTGTCAATTGGCGCAAATCGATGTGAGGTTATCGACCAGTCACCACCCGCAAACCGATGGTCAAATGGAGAGGACCAACCAGACTCTTGAACAATACCTGCATTGTATGTTACATCAGACTGAGAGTAATTGGAAAGCCATTCTTTGGAACGCCGAATATGCTTACAATAATTCAGTACATTCTGGAACTGGACAAAGCCCCTTTTATACCTTATATGGGCACCATCCTCGAACCTCAGACCTTGACTCACCCCAACACTTAGAAATGCCCGCAGTGGACCATCTGCACCTTACGATTACACAAGCCTTTAAGGAAGCAACTGCACATTTAAAACAAGCGAAAGAAAAATACAAGAAAAATGCTGATCGTCATAGAAGCGATACTCCACAATACCAGATAGGGGACCAAGTATGGTTGGCCACAAAACACATACCTCTAAAGGGAACATGGACCTTTAACCCCAGATATTTGGGACCTTACTCTATTAAGGCCATTATCAACCCAGTGGCCGTCAAGTTAGACTTACCTGCTAATATGCGAATTCACCCCGTTTTTCATGTGTCACTTTTGAAACCAGTGTACCCAGGGACAAGACTAACCAAGCCACCAGACCTCATCCTTATAGACGGGGAACCCGAATTTGAGGTCAAAAACATCCTGGACTCCAAGTTGGTGAAGTCAAAGCTTTTTTATTTAATCGACTGGAAAGGTTACGGACCACAAGAAAGGTCATGGGAACCTAGTGACCACGTTCATGCACCCCGATTGGTGAAAAAATTCCACTGAACTTTCCCAGACAAACCAAAACCACGTGGAAGAATGACTTTAGGAGGGGCCTGGGGGGGGTGCTGTCATGATCCCTCCCCCTGGGGCTCCAGATCAAATCCATCAGCCCCGGAAGCAGGCATCAAGTTATTCCAAGCAAGCCCAACATCCCCTGCTAGGGGCCATTTGGGTGCAGTACTGGCGTCTATGGCGCCAGGCTCATATGGAGAGTCAGTCCTGGTGCCATAGGCGCCAGGCTCATAGAATAAAACTTACCTGATGCAGACCATGCTGCAAACTTACCTGATGCAGACCATGCTGCAAGAACTCCAAGGCAAAAGAGTCTTAAAAGGGACTACTTTACCTTGGGACTATTTTCTACTCGGGTGGGGTTGGTGAGGAATACTTACCTGGGACTACTTTGGAGGCTATTTAAACCAAGCACGAAGAGCAGCACACGCTTCGCGTTATTCTGCATCCAGCAGCGTAACGCTCACCGTGCCTGCAGTCAGCATCCAGTCTTCTGCCACGTCCGTCTCGAGTCTGGAGCTCCTAGGAAAAGGGAGAAAGAAGGAGAAAAGGTTAGAACCCATTCCACCGCGCCTTCGAGCTGGAAGAAAGAAGTTATTTTATGCGCGTCGCCTCACCTGCTGCAGCGCCGTGCTGAACTCACCGGCCTTCGCAACATCTTCATTGTCCACTGCATCCTTCTGCATGTTCTCGCTGCACTCCGGCACCTGATGGGAACACAAGAACTGCAAGGTGAGCCAAGGGAATAAACAGAGGTAATAATAGTTACCCCCCATATACTTACCTGATTTTACCACCGGGGGTACTATTCCTCTTCACGGGTCGGCGCAGCCTTCACCGCATCCTCGCCGTACCCTGGCCCCTAAGGGGAACAAAAGGACAGCAAGGTGAAACAAAGGGACAAACAAGGGGAAACCTCCTCGCCACAATAAACTTACCGAATTTTACCGCCGGAGGCATTATTCCCAGAGACTTAATACTTTCTCTCAGCGCCTGAATAAGAGAGAAAGCACCAGGTTACATACTGACATTATTTTTTCGAACTGTGTTGGATAATACAAATCCTTACCTGAATATTATCGGTTGCCACGAGGAACTCTTCGCTAGGGTCAAGCTGCAACCTGCAACAAATCGGACAAGAGTGAAAGTCAGACATTGGAACTCTTACAAACTACATACTTACGGCGTCTTGCTGGAAATCTCATGTTCTGGACCTCACCAATTCCTTCGAACCAGTGAAGCAACTGGTTATCTACGCCCCCCTGCACTCAATGAAGGATGGAGAGCTCATCTTTCCAAACCATCAGTTGAGACTATAAGAGGGGACATCAAAGGTAATCAGTGGGGAGAACAGCGGGGGTGGGGGTTTACGCTCAACTCCACGGGTGGTTAATTCCCTTTCTCCATTTGCAGAAGAATATTCCTACGGGCCAAGCAAATGAAGCTAGGTGGGCCAGTCCAGTCCGTCATCTCGGCACTACGCGTCACATTGGTGGAGACCGCAGCTGTCCAGTTCAGATCGACGCCCCTGTGGGAGCCAGGTGAGTGTAACATTCTGTTTGCTGCATAATATCCCCGACTTCTTGCTGCTCCTTCCTATCCACTCAAAATTCGATTAATTGGGTTTTGAGAGAACATTGCAATAGGAAATCTTAAATCGTGTGCTATCCACCTGAATAGAAAAAGTGTTCCTATTCATTTGTGCATTGGATATGTTTTTGTAGGAGGTCAACCAAGTGCATTTAATTAGTTTACATTGTAATTATCACCCCATTGGTGATTGCTGCCCAATATTCAAACTTTGTGATTTTCTTTGAACTTAAAATAAATAAATATTGTATTCCCACCAACCAGCCTGGTTCATGGTCCATTGTGACCCAGGGTATTTGTACAAGGGGGTGTGATGTGGGTTGGGTGCCAGCTCAATTCGAATTTGTTGAAAATAAAGAAAAAGTATTCTAATTGAGCGCTACATCTTAGGCTAAGGGCAAAAGTCCTGGTCTGGTGTGATGCCCGATTGGAATCCTTCACACTAGATAGACCCTCACTGTAATAAATTGTAGGAGGTGGGAGGAGCAAACTCTGCAGCTATAAAGGAATAACATGTTTAAGGATGGTTCTGTGAAAAGTGGTGTCCTGACCTGACAGAGTATTCAGACCATAGTGTTTTGCAAATGTGTGGATGGATGCCCACATTGGGGCCTAACAAATATCCTTTACAGGGACTTCTCTTTGGAGTGCCCCTCGTTGAATTTGCCCTGAAGCCATCAAGGATATCTTTCCCCACTTGAGAGCAGCACTCAGAGACACATGGTACAATCCACCTGGAAATACCTTCCCCGTTTTCAGGCCGGTATAACCTATAAAGAGCTGGTCTTCCAATATGAAAGGGTTGAATCTTGCAATATAAAAACTGAATGTCCTTCTTGGGTCAAGTTTATGCAGTCTTTTCTCCTCCTCATAGGGAGGAATTACAGAGGGTAGAAAGCTGGTAAGCAGGTTGTGATAGGTGAAACTCTGGCACCACCTTAGGTAGAAAGGAAGGGCGTACTCCGAGCAGTGACATATCTTTGGAATAGATCAGGAAGGGTGGCTTTGCAGGAAGAAGCCTGCAATTCACTGACCGTATGTGCAGATGATATTGCCACCACGAAGGCGGTCTTCCATGTGAGGAGCCCCAATGGACATGAATGCATCGGCTCAAAGGGTGATATCATCAGTAATGTCAACACCAAATTTAAATCCCACGCCGGCGCCACAAAAAGGGGTCTGTGGGAAGGTGTTTTTCAGACATTTTAAAAACTGTATCACTAAGGAGATCATGAAGTACGACACCTGCTCGGGCGTGCACTTAAAAATGGACTTCGCTGCCAGATAGCCCTTCACAGTGGCAAGCTGTACACCTTGTATCGCCAGGTGCGAAAGGAATGACAATACCTTTGAGATGTTGCACAAAAAGGAATCCACATCATTGGTTCTACGCCAGCTGCAATTTTATTTTCTGACCGCAGTGGTACAGAGTCTTATTGGCTGGCCTTCCAGCCAAAAACAACATCTCATTACATCTGATGGTAAGTCCCAATCCCTGTACATCAGCATTTCAGAAGCCAAGCGTGCAGGTTGAGCATATCTGCGCTTGGGTGTAGGACCAGCCCTCTCGCCTGGGATACAAGTTCTGATCTCTGGGAAAGAAACTGTGCGGGACAGGTGGACATGTCCAGAAGGACTGGGTAACACGCTCGCCTGGCCCATTTAGGAAAAATAGGACATTGGTTGTTTGATATCTCTACAACCTCCTGATCACTTGCGGAATTAGAATAGTTGAGAATGCATACAGAAGTTGGAAATCACAATCCACTATGAAAGGGGGACACTAAGGGTAAAATTCATTGGAGCATAAAAGTTCACACTTTGTGTTCATAGTGGAAGCGAACAGGTCCACTTGGGGGTTTCTCCAAAGGGTGAAGATCTCCAGAAGCACTGCCTGGCACAGATTCTGCTCGTTTGAGACTGAACACTGCCTGCTCAGTGCATCTGCCATTGTGTTCTCCATCTCCGATTTGTGAATCACTGACAGGGTGATCTTGTTCTGTAACAGCCAAACCCAGAGCTGCATTGCACAGTGAGAGTGACCCTACACTATCTATCTTGTTGATGTAATGCATGGCCTCTGTGTTGTCCATCGTGATCCAGACAGTCTTCCTTGCATCGAGGGCAAGAAAAACCTCAGCGCCAGTCTCATTGCTCTGAGCTCCAACAGGTTTATGCACAATTTGTCTATGCCAGGGATCACGGCCCACTCACCATCAGTTGGTTCAAGTGAGCAGCCCAGCCCTTCAGTGATGGGTCTGTCGACATGGCCGCTTCCAGCCATGGTTGCCAAAACTGCTCTCCCGCCATCAAGTTCTTCCTGTGAGTCCATCACAGGAGATCCTGTGTGACTTTGTTTGGCACTTAAATCATCTGTCATGCTGCCTGGGAACTGTGACCATTGAGATCTGAGGGCCCAGTGGAGCGATATTCTCAAACGGGCTTCCAGCACCAGGTAACATGAGACGGGGCAATCACAGGAAGTCCAGGGCTGACAGATATTGGGTGTTTTCAAATCTAGTGACCATCTTTTGGATGTGTAGAGCATTTAGGAGGGTGCCACTTGAATCTGTGGAGGACGTAGCAGGTGCAATCTAGGTGTCCAGAGACTGGCATGGGGAACATGCGCTGATCCGCCAATGGCACAGGTATGGAAAAACATGAAATCCTCTGTTCTTGCGCAGCTGCTACTACCGCCTAAAGGTTGTATTACACTCACCTGGTCTCTGCGGGGACATTGGGGCACAGTTGCAGCCCTCGAAAGATCTGGCTTCCTTGGATCAGGCTTCTTCCCCTGCTCCCATGTTGTGAACTGCTCTGATGGTTGGAACTGCCTCTGTAAGGATACGAAAGGTCGTGAGGATGCTGTGATATAGCTGTAGTTTTAGAACCCTTCTTCCCAGAACATGGTGAGCATGCGTTTGCCATAGTCTCACCTGTTAAACTATGATGATGAGCTCTCCGTCCTGCTTCTCAAGTGCAGGGGTGCTTTAATTGGGCCTAGTTCCTTCACTGGCCCTTGTGCGTGGCAGCCCAGACCGACTGTGACTGAGCCACTTCTAAGGTAAGTGTTCTTCAACAATGATTATTGTCCATATTCGTTAGCAATGTTTTTTCCACATGATTAGTGTTCATATCCCTAGTAATGTCTTTCTTTCTCCCCAGTAGGAGATGAAGGCCCAGCGGAGTGGCGCTGCTGGAAGTGAGCCTGAATAGAGCCCTGAGAAGTTTACAATGTCCCAAATAGATGGTAAGTTTGAGCCCTAAGGTCAGCGCGAGGGTTATGTCGCGCGCAACCTTAGCAAATTGTCTGTATGTGGTTTGACCTTAATTATCCTTTTCTTCTGCAGGGATGGCCTGGCGACGCCGGACGAGGAGCAGCTGTCCGAAGACCTGTCGGCGGGTGATGGATGACTGTAGCTGCGAGGATGCAGGCCGAGGAGAACTCCCGCGTAAGTGTTCGAACTCCGGAAAAGATAATGAGCGCAGCAGGCGGTAGTATTGCTGGAGTCCGGTAGGTGCACTCTACGCGATGATAGATGGTGTTGCCGAAAGCAGGTAAGATGAGGTTCAGGCGAAGGTAGGATGTGTCTCGGGCGATGGATTTGCTGGAAAACAGGTAAGATGCGGTTCAGCAATGATTTTGCTGGAAAACAGGTAAGATGCGCTTCAGCAATGGTTTTGCTGGAAACGGGTAAGAAGCGCTCCATGCGGCGGTGAGCGTTATGCTGCATGAACACACTAACGTGATGCGCTGGCATGCGGGTGGGGCAGGCTTAAATAGCCTGGTCCCAGCCACGCCCCTTTGCTCTGCTTGATGGCTCCACCCTGCCACTCCCAGAAGATGCTGCACGTGTAGCCCAATGCATTCCTATGGCCACGCCCGGCCTGGGTGTATGTGGGGGCTCAGCAAAAGATGAAATAGCATGTGCACTAGGAAAAAGTGTGCTGGACCCTTTAAGTGATGTCAGTTGTGGTTCTTGCCCTGTGGCCATGACAGGTTGGTGAAAGCCCTCTGGCAAAGTGAGCCCGAAAAAGGCAAAAACCAGAATTGATAATGGGAGTTGCTGATAGCAAACCTCAGCAACTTTCTGTGCTTTGGATGGATTGGCACATGAAAGTATGGATCCTGAAGGTTGAGTGGCACCAACCAATCCTGAATCTGCAGTGCCGGGAGGATCTGCAAGAGTTACCATCTTGAACTTGTCCCTCCTGAGAAATCTTTTCAAGCATCACAGGTCCATCGCAGACCTCTGTCCTTTTTTGGGACTAGAAAGTAAAGGAAGTACCAACCTCTGATCCTTTTCTTTTGTGATACCAGCTCTATGGCACCCTTCTCCAGCAGAGAGGGAACCTTGTTCAGGCGCAGCGGGTCTAGAAAAAGGGGAGGCCTGATGGAAGTGGGGCAGTCTGGTTGAAACTTTAGAAAAGGAAGGCAATAAGCCTGACAGATTACCTGCCGTGATCATGTGTCCATGGTAATAATGCACCATTCTGAGAAATGGTTTAACAGACCTCCCCCTGCCAGAGTGGAATAAAAAAGGACTCAAAGAGGTTTTGCAGCTGGGGCCGCACTCAAGGGCACTAAGGCAGGAGCAGATTGGGTTGACATCCCTTCATTGGAAGGCAGCTGTCTGTAATCCCTATTGGCTGGTGTAGCTGACGTACAGAAAAGGTTCGCCTTTCAACTGGTAGGGAGGACTAAGTGGGTTGCCGTACAGCTGCTCTCAAGGATTTCGCTGTGACCTTGGAATCCTGCAATATTTCTAGGCTTTCGTCAGCTTTTGGGCCAAACAAGTGGGACCCATCAAAAGGTATGTCAAGCATTTTTGTCTGCACTTGCCATCTCCTATGATATTCAGGACACTATCCCTCATTTCCCCTTTGGGATATGCTCTGCTGCCTCGGATATCACAGATCATAGTGTATGTGTATACTTGGCAAGTGCGCATGAGGCATTAACTTCAGACAGAGCCAAAACCATTTTTGGCAAGAGTGCCTTATCTTTTGTCATCCCTATCCAGGGATTAGGAAGTATAAGAGGTTGCCTTATGTGTAATGGTTACAGCTTGCACCACAAGGCTGTCATGAGTGAGGTGTCTTGCCAGAAACTCTGGGTCAGAGGGAACTGGTTTCTGCCATCAAGCAGGTTGTTTTCCACAACTCCAACAATGGATCTTTTATAGCTGCATGGAAAGAGAGGAGCTGTTCCACTTGTGAGCCTTACCCAGGATGTCAGTCAAATTATATTCAATTATCTTCTTTGCAGGAGGCCCAAACCAAGGGCATCAGTCATCTTGACCAACATTTTTCAGTATGCCACCTTGGGATGACATCAGGATCAGGTTGAACAAAATCAACCGCTGGAGAGGTGTCTTGTTCACTGGCATCTTTTAAAATTGATGCTAGGTGAGCGCACCTCTCCTCCACATCTTGAAACTCCTCAGGGAGTCGGGATGTTCCAAGAGACTTTAGTCTGAAAGGAATCAAATCGTCCACTCCATCAAAGATACCTTGCAGCGAGCCCATGTAATCCTTTCTGGATTTTGGGGCAAATCTCAAAGCTGAGGGCCGAGTCAGCACTGACGGAGTGTCAAAGAATGCAGCAGTTGTTGAGGTCATCAGTGGTGTCGGAAACTCTTGAATCTTGATTGAGGTTTGAACCCCTCCTGGGCTCTTAGGTGCACAGGCAGTGGTCGGAGTGGGCACGAGCGGTTGGGAGTGGTGCTCCTCTACTTCTTTTAATTAAGTTTTACTGTTCCTATGCTTTTATTTTAAAAAGAAACTGTTCCAGGATGTTTTCGTTTTAAAATAAAAGTGTAGGAAGAAGTTGAAACTTGCACTTACAGTGCACTGAACTGAACGTTCACCTAAACAGCAGGTGCATGTGTTTTGGAGTTTGTATTGTGTGTGGGATGGGGGGTGGGGATGGGGTTTGTGGGGAGCAGTGCAGGCCAGTAGGGAACATAGTTTCACTACTTCTTTTCGTACACTTCGACCACTGTGCACAGGGAGGATAATGCTCTGGGACACTGCCGGCTTTGTCGCGCGCTGTGGGCTTGGCTGCCTTCCTCATTATAGACGAGGAAATAAGTGAACCCACTTTCTCGAAGACATGCAGTATTTTTAAACAGAATTCTTCCAATTTTTAATGCCAAAGTGGGTTTTGAAGGAAAGCGTACCATACCTGCCTCCGTCTTTTCTTCTTCATTGAAGATTAGTGGCAGCAGTCATTTTTTGGACCATTTTTCTCCCTCTCCAGTGATTTCTCCATTGCAGAACCTTTACCTTTGTTGGGTCTCTGTTTCAACAGTGTTTTCCTAGGTGTAAAGACTGGAGGGGGCATCTGTACTCCTGCTCTCTATATGGCAGAGTAGAGGCACAGAGCACCCCAGCCAAGATTCTCTATTCGGTAAATGTGGACGAGAAATCAAGGCTTAAGCTCTCAGGAGGTGATACAGGCTGGTTCTTAAGTACAGTGTAGTCCCCAAGCACCCACAAAGGAATGTCCACACATTATGTTAGTGAAAACACAGTTCTTTATATAAATAAGGCTCAAGTTATGTATACTATCACAATAACACACTTTGTGTTCAGGTTAATCTAAAATGATAAATATCTACAGTTTCTATGTGGTACCACTATTACTTCTTAGATTACATTAAAATGCATCAACTGTACTCAGTTAAAATGTCATACAAATCAGTTAATAAAGTGAAGCAACACTAGACATAAAAGGAAAGCAGGTTGGTTAAAACAATAGGCAGAATACTGGGCCCTTACCACTAGGCACAGTTCTGAGTGAGGATCCCCCCCACCTGGGCAACCTGTAAATAAAGATATAATACAAGCTCAGTCCATATATTGTTTATACAAGTCTTAGTTCCCTCTAAAAAGGTTCTCCTACCCCAATTTACCCGGAATAGCAGATTTCTTCAGTGGGTCGTTGACAGATCCTTCTTGAGTGACCCCCTTTAAGGCAGGAGCCGGGGATCGTCGATAGTCCTCGAAGAAGGTGACCCTTGCCATCGAGAGTCATTGATGAAAAGGTTTGGTGGTGTTGAGGCGACAGCTTTGGTCCTGACCACTAGTGGATGATCGTTCGTGGACGCCCTGTGAAGACAAGGCTTTGCCGTGCACCTCGACGACGATAGTTGGTTTCCGCAAAGAGTCATTGAAGAACTTTGGCCCAACAAGGGCGTCGGGATGTCGGCATCTTTGTGGTCTTCGGGTGGTGGGAAACCCACCGGCGGATTCTCCTCGGTGCATCGTCAGCCTCGACTTTCTACGGCGGGACAAAAGTGGTCAGCGGCGCGGACGAGAGAGTCCTTGGATTCAAATGTCTTAGGCAATGGAGCATTGCGGCTCCGGTCATCGGTGGCACAGCGTCAAGCGGTTCCCGCTTCTGGGCAACACGGCTTCGACGGGCCTCCAGCGGTTATGGTGGTCCTCAGAACACTGGTCGAAGACGGTGGACGGAATGTCTGGGTGATTTACTTCGTATTCCTAGACTGTCCCCGTCTCCAGTCAACAGTCTTCCAAAGGCTGGCTTGCAGGGCACTTCGGCGAAGTTAACGGTCTGCATGATGCTCGGGAAGAGGTTTTCTAGCCAGGTCCTCTCTTGGATCAGTTCTTGAAGACCCAGCAGCTTTCAGATTGCGTCAAAGGGAACATCAGTTAACCTTCTTCTTCCAGCTCGGCTTCGAGAATAAGCATCAAGTATTGACTTCAGCTTCTGAACGATTTCCATCAGTGAGAGGTACCCAGATATAATGTTTAGTCTCTCAATCACTCTGCTGGGTCACACTCAGGCAACCAATCATCCAGAAGGGCATTCATTCAGGCAGGCAGCCAATCAGGCTCACAGTGCGTTCAGGCCATTCTCCTCCCTTCAGACACTCCGAACAAGGAACGTGTATTGGGACAGGTACCCAGCCATTCAGCACACCACACTGCATTCATACCAGCTTTGGGAAGGGCTGTCTCAGTCTTTTTAACACATACCAGACGCCCATAACATGAAGTGCATATTGGTCACGCACTCCATTCACCCAGGTCCCATCCCAAGGCTGTACCCACAACAAACAGTCGCTGGGAAGGATCCAGCCAGTAGGACCTGGACTTCTCCACAATACCATATGGAACTTCCACCCAACAGCCAGTCAGGGGAAAGGGACAGTGTCAGGGATTCCCAGGACTTTGGGAAAACAAGGTAACAGGCAATAGAAAGCACGAGGCCACTGGGCCATCTTGTCTCCTATCAGGAATGAACTGATTCCAATGGCAGGGCCTGGGCATCCCAACATGGAGGCTACTCAGAGCACCTGTCAAATTCAGTATGGCGCTGCCTCCAGCACATACCCTGCTCTGTGGGCCACACGCAGGTGCCCAAACACATACACTAGGGGCACAGGGTTGTACCCCCACCCAGGGGTGCCATAAGGGTATCCCAAGGGTCTGTAGACGAAACCAAAACGAAGAAGAGCTGCACTGCCAGGAGTCCCACATGGACTTAAGTGCAGAAAATAACTCAGAACACACATGATAAAGGGAGAACAGGACAAGGGCATGGAGGCCCTGTCCCTCCAATGGATTTCCAGCATCACAATAGGCAACTTTGATGTTGAACATCCTAATGCCAATTCCGATGTCTTCTCCTTTAAGGCTTTGAGCGTCATGTTCTGACATTACCCAGAATCGGCCACAACATGTTTAGTGTTAAGGCAACACAAACTGATGCTATGTGGGTCGGTTAAGGACATCTTGGGTTCACAATCCTGACATTGTTGTGACCACAGAGTTTCAGAGTCAACATGGTTGATACATTTTGAAAGGTTTTCGAAGTGCGTCAAAAATGGGTTCCCAAGAAGCATGCCGAGCAAGCAGAAAAAAGAAACTGAGGTCACTGGGCGCCGTACTCGCTATTTATACCAACATCAATGTCATGTCTGGATCTGACATTGACAGCAGCAAGGATCATCGATGCCTGAGCCGCGCAGTAACCCCCTGCTGAGAGAAAAGTTTCTGAGATCTGCTGTTGCAGGAAAGTATATATTTAGAATGAGGAATCTCTGGAATTACACAATCCATTTGAAACTAGATACTACCCATCAAAGAGAAATCATGTTTAAAAAAATAATTGAGTTCAAGAAGATTTTGGGAGACCGAAGGCATTGAAATTATAGAAATCTGATGGCTGCAGCTGATCAATCGTAAGACACTTAACAAAAACAGCTAGCTTTCAGGAATCCATTGTTAGGCAAAACAGATGTATATAGGATGGCTCATCAGAAACAAAAAAATCCACTGGGACACGCACAACCATTTCCTGGTGGATCGCAAGGTAGCCATTTAATGATTCTTAGAGAATGGAGCACATGATAAGGCATTAAATTGCCAGTAACCAACCAATGTAAATAATGAAACACTGCAAATATCTTCTTGGAGTGACAGAAATGCTGCACACCTGTCAATATGCCAAATGCTAATCTCTTCACTTTCCACATTTTAAAGATGACAAATAACCATGAAACTACTGCAGCGTGGCCCAAATGGTGCTTTGACTGCAACAGGCACACTGAATGACACAAACAGAGAGCTTGAAATAGAATAATCCATAATTGAGCATACCTCCCTGTGAATCTGGAGACTTTGAAGCAATTATAGCCCTGGAGCGGAGTTCTGTGGGCACCGTCCTTGCAGCAGAAGACAAATTACTTATTTTCTTTCAGATGGATGTTTCTCCCACAGATTCCAAACCTACTGATATTCTCTCCATGGCGCAGTCGATCTCTGTAAACATTTCTGCCACCACGGGGTGCAGTGCAGCTCCACGTGGTTCTGATCAATGCATCTACAGACCCTGCACTGGACATGATGTCGGGGTCAGTATATATTGAGGTGTCACACTGTGTGATCTCACTTCAACCATTTTCCTTAGCACTTTTGACACTGAGGGACAGTGGAACTAAAGATGCACTAATTATCCTGCAAGTAGGGCAGGAAGAGAGGGCAATGAGGAATCTGTCAGAGGAACATCCATCAGAAGAACCATTGATTTACCTTTCAGTAATGTTCTTTCTGATGGATGTTCCTCCCACTGATTCCTCATCTAGCATATCCCTATCCCAGCACATAAATGGATTTCGTAGGAGGCCTCCAAGCTGAAAGGAGAACATTAAGGACATTAACCGAGAGGTCCCACTCCTTGCATCTCAGCTTCTCAGAAGCCAATCATAAAGGTTCAGGCTGCTGAGGTTTGGGGGGAGGACATGCCCCTCCAGATGGAAGAGCAAGTTGACTCTCCTCGGAAGTTACCAGGGAGGGCAGATGGACATGTCCAGCAACTCTGGATGCCACATTCTCTGTGCACAGTCTTGAGAAATCAGGATCATTGTGGTTCCAAACAGGAGTATTCGCCTGAGAACTAGCGAAATGTCAGGGTTCGGCAGGAACTCAAAGGAGATTGAAAGTCCACTCGACCGGCAGCATGTCCTCCAGAGCTCCCCGATGAGGAAATTCCCTGGAGCAGATCAACTCACACTTTATGTTGAGGAGTTGCCCAAAAGGAGAAGATCTCCAAAACCTTCTGACAGAGCTCAGATTTGTACAGAGGCTGAAGTCTGTCTGCTCAAGGCATCCGCTGTGACACTCTCACGTTCAGCCAGATGAGCCGCCCATCAAAGAGACACCATTCTACAGAGCCCAGAAACACAGTCGCATTGCTTCTCTGCACAGAGGCAAGGACCCCATACCACCTTGCTTGTTGAGGTAATGAATGCATGGCCACTGTGTTGTCCATCAAGATCAGCACAGTTTTGCGTTTCACAGAGGGGAGGAAAGCAATCAAGGTGAGTCTAATCGCCCTCATCTCCAGTAAGTTGATGTGTTACCATGACTCTGCGGGAGACCATAGTCTCTTTACCCTTAGGTCTGACAAGAGAGTGCCCCAACCAGTTAGAGATGTGTCTGTGACCACCATCACCTGGGGCAAATGTTGATGAAATAATGCACCCATCAGCAGGTTGTCCTGCATGGCCGACCACAAGAGCCTGAGTCACTTGGTCTGAGACCTGCAAAGGGTTCAACCTGTGGCCCTGAAACTGCAACCATTGGAAACGGAGAAGCCACTGAAGCAATCTCATGTGCAGCCTCGCCTCTGGCACCATTAGGATGCAGGAGGCCATGAGACCCAGAAGGTGCAGGAAGGCCGAGGCCAGTACTTGCCCGTGGGATTGGAGGACATTGTCCATCAGAAAGATGTTCACCACAAGATCCTTGGATGGTAAGGCCCTACCCAGGTAAGTGTTTAAGACCGCACAGATAAATCGAAAGGACTGGGACAGCAAAACCTGAGACATTTTGAAGTGCAGGGAAAAGCCCAGGATGTACCATAGAGTGCATGTGCAGCGTAGGTGCTCCAACACTATATTTGGGGAGCGAGTTCGGATGAGCCAATCATACAGGTAGAAAAAGAAATGAATGCCTTCACTCCTGATGCAAACCACTACCACTGCCAGCAGCTTGGTGAAAATTCTGGGTCCCGAAGAAAGGCCAAGTGGCAGGACTCTGAATTGGTAGTGATGCTGGCACCAAAAGAAGCCTCAGATACATCTTGTGCTTTTGATAAATGGACATCTGGAAGTAGGCATCCTGAAGGACCAGCAACACCAACTAGTCCTGCAGATCAAGCGCTTCGACGATCTAGGCTTGAGTTACCATCTTGAATTTGTCAGCTACAAATGCAGATGCCTTAGATCGGGTATTGGGTGAAAGCCTCTTTCATAAAATAAGTTGATTACCAACCCATTGCTTGTTCTGAGCATGGAACCAGTTCTACTGCACTCTTTGAGAAAAGTTGATGGACCTTCTCCAAGAGAATGCGGCCCGGAGGAAATGTGGTGGTGTAGGAAAGTGGTCTGAAGAGGTAAATGAAAGGAAGACAGTAAGCCAGCTGAACTAAATGCAAGGCCCATGTGTCAGACTTGGTTCTAAATCATTCAGAACTGAACAGGGAAATTCTCTCCTCACAAGGGACTAGCAGAATTCCTCACTGGAGTTTTCCACCCAGGGTGGCTGATTTGACAGTGGTTGCTGCAATTACACCCTGCAGTTACACATCTAGGGGTGGCTCTTCCTTGAGGGAAGTGTCTTGCCAGGGGCCAATTGTCCTCTTCCACGGGTGGCGTAGGTGGGAGAGGGGCATAAAACATGACCCCTTGCAGATGGGACAGAGGGTTGCTGTACCGCCAGACCCAAAGACTGAGCTGTCACTTTTGAGGACATCGTCATCCTTGGCCCCAAACGGGTTCTGCCTGTCAAAGGGCATTATTGAGTAGCTTTGCCTGCACATCCTGTGAAAAGCCAGATGTACTCATCCAGGAGTGATGTCATACCACTGCACTCGTGGCCATGGAGCGCCCCACACAGTTCGCTGTGTTGAAACCTGGTTGTAGGATTTGGCGTCCTGTACAAACACCAGAAAACTTTTTCTCATATCCACTTCAGGGATGTGTTCCGCCATGTTGGCTACCACAGACCAAAGGGCAAAAAAGTACATTACCAGGGATTGGCATGTTCCGCAATTGTGGACATCGTGCCTTTCCCCCAAGCAAAGCAAACCTACATGATGGGGATCCAACACTGACATATGCAAGCTGCAATCCATGCAAGGTTTGAAAACTGTGGCCTTAAAAGGGCTGGGCATTTTGTTCAATTTAATAAAGTAGCGCATTCCAGAAGCATCCATAGTGTGTGGATAAAAGGAACCAAGGTCATATAGCCTCAATATATACTGGCCCAACATCATGTCCAGCACAGGGCATTAAAACCATGGTGTGCCCACCTGGCAGTGGAAACGTTTACGAAGATCAGCTAGGCTGTGGAGAGGATATCATAGAAGAGGAATCCATGAAAGGAATCCATTAGAAATACATGTTATCAGCCAACTGATTGGTTGATCATTCGATTGATTGTTCCCAAGAGTTTTCCTAACTCCTAGAGCTGGAGTCCATGAATGCTTTCCAGATCTTAAGTTGCAGCACCCACAGCTACTTCAGCATTACATGTTTTTGCTCTGCACACTTCTTCTTACCATAGACTGGTCAGCTAAAGCACTGACCATTTACAAGGGTCTACTAATAGGAGGCAACAGTTGGCAGATCATACCAACACTAACCTACACCTGCTACTTCTTAACTGAACATGAATAGTATAGACTCTTTCCTCTGCAAAATGGCCCCTCCCAAGTTTATGAGGAAGGATATAGCCTCAATGCTAATAGCAGGTGCAAAAATAATATCAGACCTATCCAAACTAACATCTCGTGGACCATGTTACGCAGTCGTAGGTTGATGGCTGAGTGTTGGAACTGGGGTGACCTTTGGGCTGGCTGCCAGCACCTGCTATGTTATGTAGGCCCAGAAGACTTACACAGAGGAGCCTCTCAAAGCTGTTTTATCCATTGCCAGCCTCTCCAGTATCATTACCCCCAATAGGTGGTAGTTAACCACCTGCAAGATACCACAGATCGGCTAAAATCCAAAGTCCTGAACCATCAGTATTATAAGTAACTAGGGAGATGCGTAGTAAGAACCAACCCATTTGTTGGGCCTCTTGGGTGGGATAACTGGATGCTGAGAGCCCACCGGGTTGCTGGTGAAAATGAAGTCCTAGGTATAATAGTATAATAGTTTTATATAGTTCTGTAACCACAAGGCACCCATCAACCCACCTAAGTGGGGAACCCATAGTTCGAACTAGAAGGTTTCTGCCCTTCACATTTTAGTACTCCTCCTAATCAACTTAAAAGACTAGCACTCATGTTGATGACACTGACTGAATACGGGAGGAAAGAATGGGTACGGCAAATGAAAGGTCACTTCAATACTGCAAAAGCCTCCTGGACTGCTGGGCCCTGCGGGGCCCTATGGCCAGGGAAATGTGGACACAATGAAGTGGTCCTAACAGCCATCATACACTGCGTCTCCTCATCCCGCTGCTCCAGAACTGGAGTTGTGGGAGATCTGGGAGAGCAGACACATGCAGGACAACAAATGCTTACAAGGAGCAGAGAAACCAGACTGAGTGGGAGGACCGGTAAGTGTGCTCCTTGAACTCTGTATAGCAAACATGGTGGCTCCACCTTGACAGTTGGACCATATAGGCCATTTTACTACGCACTAACATAGGTAGGGTAGCTGGAGGTTAGGTAGTTTGGACTTCAGTTATCTAATCAGAGGACGGCCTTGAGGCTGAGACGAAGGTGGCAGTGAATTGGGGAAGATGAGTGGAGGCAAAGGAGGGAGAAACTAGTACTATCAGGAGGAGAACAACATAATGAGAGAAGGTAGTAAACATGTGGGTAGGAGAGGTGAAAGGGAGTCGAGGAGGAGGAGGAGAGAACAACAGAAGGGAAGGTGCTGGAAAAGAATAAGAGAGCTGGTTTGTAGGTACCACAGGGGGAGATAAGATTCTAGGCAGGAGGTGGAAAGAACCATGGGCGTAGGACATGGGGGGACAATCCCCCCACAATTTTAAGTGGGGGGGATGTAATGTCATTTATCCCCCCCAGAATATGTGTTTGGTGTGTCGTGCAGGGATCTGTTTTTGAAGTGGGGGAGGGGCTGCTTACTATGTAAGCTGCCCTCTGCCACCTGGCCCCCAAAGTATTTGGGCAATACCCTGGGGACATATGGGTGATTATCTGCCCCCAGGGAAGGGGGGCAAACAAAATAATATATTTTTTTAAACGTAGTTTTGGGTGGGGTGGGTGCGGGTGAGACCACTAGGCACCAGGGATTTCTGCAAGGGGGGGTAGCCCTCTTCCCTCCCACCCTAAGTGGATGGGGGCACCTTATGTAGCCCTCCCTGGGGGTAGATTTCTGCCCCTAGAAAGGGGTACATGAGATGCCCCCATCCATTTGGGGTGAGGGGAGAGGCCACTGGATACATACGCAGAGCCACCACCCCCCAAGCCTGGTACAGTACATTTTGCCCCCCCGGGGGGCAGATGGCCACACGCATGTGCCCATCTGCCCCTAGGAAAGGGGCAAAACAAAAATAAAACAAATTATAACTTGTTTTGGGTGGGTGTGGGGGGGCCACGGAACCACCATGAATGTTTTTAGTGGAAAGGGGGTGGCCCTCTCCCCCACCCCGAATGGATGGTGGGCATCTCATGTAGCCCTCCCTGGGGGCAGATTGCTAGTACAATCTGCCCCTAGGAAAGAGGTAAAACAAAAACAAAAATTCAAAAAAATTGATAACTTGTTTTGGGTGGGTGTGGGGGTCACTAAACCACCATGGATATTTTTAGTGAAAGGGGGGTGCCCACGGGTGTCTTCTTTTCAGAAATGCATGGGGTTCTCTGTTTTCCTTGGTGGCTTCGACGCCCTAGGCCCAAATCTGTATGTTGTCCACATGAGCAAACAGCTCATGTGGACAACATACAGCTAGCCCCTGAATGTATTACCCACAATCCCAGACAAAGTGAAAATTGCGTTTTTTCCACTAAATTTCAGACTTTGTCAGCGATTTTGGGTCATAAATTATGGGGCGATTCGCGCAAGTCAGACCTCTGTGGATTCCCACGGGTGTCTTCTTTTCGGAAATGCATGGGGTTCCCTGTTTTCCTTTGTGGCTTCGACACCTTAGGCCCAAATCTGTAGGTTGTCCACATGAGCAAAATTCCTGAAAATCTGCTTTGCGAAAAGACGTGGGGTTACCAGTGTTTTAAGCTTTTCCCTTTGCACCCAGGTAGGTGCACCCACACATGTGAGGTACCGTTTTCATTGGGACACCTGTGGGAACGTGGGACGGTAGGCCATGTGTTGTTGGCTGCGTGTTTCAGTGGGTGACCAGAGTGAAATGTGCGGAAATTGTGTTTTTTTTCTGTCATTTTCCCGATCTCCCCCCAAACCATGGAATCTTTCCCTACATAGTTGCTGCCTGATCTGTGCAAATCACCCCTTCCTAAACTTGGAATATTGTCTACTTTTAAGAAATGTACGCCTTTCGGCTTCCCATTCAGCTTTCCTACCCTTTTCTTCCATTCCATCCACGCATGTCCTATTGGACAAAAAAACGCCAAAATCGCCCACCTCTCACAAAACGGCTGATAAGCATATCAAAATATATTTTGGTTTCCACTCAATCTGTTCTTGAAAGCCTGGAAAATGGTGAATCCAGCACATCAAACCATTTGTTCCTAGCTCTTACAAGGAAAACACCACAGGCTTCTTTGTACAACATTTTATTGGCATTTTCTGAAAAAAAAACAAATGTTCTCCTTTTTGGTTATTTTCTCTCACCCCCCTAAAGCAAACTAGGATTCCTGGGTGCGTTATGACCGCCTACATGTGGGAAAAAAGGGGCCAACTTTGGCGGAGATATCTCATGTAACGAAGTTACAAGGGATTGAATGGCGACATACCGAAATCACCAAAAAAGGCCTTGGCATGAGGGGAAATACCCATGGCAGTTAAGGGGTTAAGACGGTAAGCCCCAGAGGAGATATCATTTGTAAGGTAACTCAGTTAGTTAATTATCCAAATGCAGATTATGCACAGGAATATGTAACACCTGTGTTCAGTACCTGGCTTAATCTTCCGGTGGGATAATAGTCAGAGTGAATGCATTCAGCTTTCGATGCAACACAGCATTTTCCAGGTCAATTGGTTCAGAAAAAGTGGTGGAAAACACTATTACTGTCGCTTTTTCTAATTGTCTAGATTTTCGTGCATTTTCTGTGTGGAGTTCGGGAGCCGAGTGGACACACCAGGACCCCCTGTATTTCCCACTCCACCAGACAAATGCGGCCTTACTGCCAGCATGGATTCTCATGCTGGAAATAAGGAAAGGGATTCCTCTGGGATCTGCTTGGAAAGGAAACCTGGTAAAAGCGGGCAGAGTCCAGCGGAAGCCATTGTCAATTCTGCCAGCAATCGCTAATTGCGCAAGGTATTTAAACTCTTCCAAAGTGGAAAAGCAATGTGATTTCACCTGCCTTTTACACTAAAATCTTCAATTTTGTGGTGGAAAAGTAAAAACATGAGCTAATGGAAGTGGTCCACTCCATGCAGTTTACTTTGCGCCTTGATGCTCGGGGGTTTTGGGTGATGCTACACATGTAATTAATAAATACATTTAACATGACCCCAGATAAATGCCAATTCATGATCAGAATGAGTGAGCATGGCAAGTCGCTGGTAAGAGGTTGTCCTTTGCTTCTTGAGTGCATTGGCAAATACCCCTAATTGCCATCTCGCGTTAAGCAGGTGCTTAAAGACATCAGTGTGGATTGAGCAATAATAAGTCGACAGAGGTATTTCAAATGGCCAATTTTGCTCTTTGGGTGACATTGTCAAAGTGGGAGAATATTGCCACTTTCTCTGCGGAGTGAATTGTGCCCTTCCCGAGGAAGAAGTGTGAAAAACCCAAAAGGGCACTGTGCCCTGCTCTTGCTGTGTGTGTCTTCCCCACAGGGCGACAGATGCCGACTCAGACATGGGTAAGTCTCAGGTGGCAAGCCTGTACCCTAGTTGATGTGGCAAAGGATTCCAGACTTCTGAGGCCGATAACATTAGTAGCATTGAGTTACATGCCACCTGACAGGTATGTGTGATAAAGTTGCAAAGCAGAGCTGTTAGTGGGCTAAAGCAGGAGGCAATGTCTGCCCACCCTCAAAGGATACGTACAACCAAAAGTATTAGGCCCCTCCCCCATCATGGCTGTAGGAGCCAGGATCCAAACCAGGGCAAGAATACCCTCCAATCATCCATGCCCACGAGTAGGGTACCCCTCGTGCTCCAGGAACCCTGTTGAGCAAACTCTGTGCTTTCCAGGTGATACCAACATTATTTAAAGCCAGAAGTCTAAAAGGTAGTCGCTTAAATGCAACTGGAACATAGCTCCTGGCGTGATCAAAATGTCTTGACCAAGTGTGACATCATCCCCTTCATTTATAAGCAATATGTGTGTTCTTGTGTTTCTTCATCCACTGACCTACTGTTAGAAACAAAGGCAGGCGTTGTGTCTCTTGTGTAGGCATTAGGAAGGCAGTTGCCAGCCTCTGGCATAATATGCCAGGTTCTTCCAATATTGGCTAGCTTTTGCCCTCTTATGGCCAGGTAGAACCATCATGGCATTGACTGGCAAATGCCTTTCCCCTGCAGACAGAAAAGCAGAAATAAGAGGCCAATTCAAGGCACGGAACAAATAGAAGTTAAGACAGACTGCAGCTGCCATTGCTGTGTTAGGGAGAATATGTTGGTGTTTTCAAGCAAGGATGTATGTATTAAGCAAGCAAGCAGTGAGACAAGGGAGAGGCAAAGAAAGGCCAGAGGCGGCTCTTTGAATAATGTAACAAGGCAGAGGACCCATGTTCTGCCGTCCTAGTAACATATGAGAGAATCAAATAGATCAGGCTTTGCAGCAAATTTTAAACGGGAAAGGAACAGAGTCCAGCTCTGCATTCAGAATAACAAAAGCAAAGGAAGGCTAGGCTCTGAAGCCAGCACGAGATGGAATAAGAGGGACCACACTCATCATGAGTGGCTGGCCCATTCCTCGCAGGGGCACTAGAGGGGCAGCCCACATAGCGGGCTGCCCTGTGGCCACCCCCCTGGGTCCACATACACCCCACCTACTAGGCATCCCCCGGGTCCGACACAGCTGGCCGCGGACCTGGGGAGTGCTTATAAGGGGGTGGGCTTGCAATCGCTCATCCTCCTTGTTTGCAGTACCTCACCCCCTGCCCCCAGAGGACAGTAAAAGCAGCAACATCACACACCTAGTCCCTCTACTCCCATAACAGGGCTTACTCAGAGGTACAAACAAGATTTCCTCTTTCTTTGAAACCCCCATCTTTCCATACCAAGAGACACACACGTCTCCTTGCCCCACACAAAAAAGTAGCAACTTGCAGTTGGTAGAAAACTCCTTTATTTGGCAGGAGTCCACTTACAGGTGATCTGCCTCTTAACAAGCTGGTGTCCTAGCTGTGACCCACTGGAAGTAATTGCTATTTCCTCTCTCTTACCATGAGCTCATAGTCAGATGAAAAATCCAGAAATGCAACATACAAAGACATGTTCTTTGCTGCTGCATCCTTTAATTTTCTTCTGTTTTCTTTTCTTCTTTTCTCTTGTTTTATACAGTGATATTTGTAATTTAATATGTACTGCTATTTTAATTCTAATTTTGTGAAAAGTCGAGTTCTTTGACTAAAACACAATAAATAAATAAATAAATAAATAAATAAATAAAGCAAAGTCCCCCAGATGTCCCCTGTCCCCTCAGATTGTATGTGTCTCCTACGCCCCTGGAAAGAACAATAAATGAGAAACATGTGGTAGTGACAAGAAAGCAATAGATTATGGAGAAAAAAACATTGGAGTAATTAAGAAAGTTGAGGAGAGAAAAAAGCCAAGTGCTGAGAAAGTCTATGGCAATGCCTGTGACCTGCACGTACGGGGTAAAGCCTAGCATCCCCAAGGCACTATGCACTCTTGGCACAAATCCAATGAAGCCTGCCATCTGGTCTCCAACCAAACGACCCAGATCACTAGGGATATGTGTCCCACCCCTACACCTAGAAAATAGCACTATCCTGACAAGTTCTCCATGAAAGCCAAGTATACAACAACAAGAGCCAGGAAATATTTAAACCCCAAAATACTGACCTTTTGCCCACCAGCTGGTGGTGACAGTGCTTCCCAGCTAGGCTTGCAGTTTATAAATCCCTTACATGCAAAGAGGAAAGGACTGTTTGGCTAATTTCCTTTAGACAGCATGCTTATGTGTATTTCTTTAAGCTTTCTTTCATGTGTTTGCAGTCATACCCAATTTCCTAGTGTTTCTGATTTAAATGAAGACCTTTAAATCTTAAGATTTTGATTTTGGGTTGTCTGTTGATCCTTCAATCCTTTGGGAGGAAGTTGAGGATGGGCCCCTTCTTGTACCATAACTCCCCATCATACCTCGAAAGAATGGCAAGGTGTTAAGAAAGTTTTTCTGAAGTCCAACTAAGGGCTTAGCAAAACCATTCTACTGAGGCAGTACAAGAATCCACTCTTAGTATAAGGCTGTACCACCTGAGTTCGGGGTAGCGTAGACAGAGCAGCCAGGCTTATCTTAGGAGGGAGAGAGGGCAGTAGGTACAGTACAAGTGAAATTGTAATACAAAGGATCCAAAGAAACACTGAAGCACTATGTATTGTAAAAATAAAGGATTTATTTAAATACAGGTAGGCCCAGATAAATCTAGGGGTTAAGTAAGTACTAACACATTATATGAAATCACAATATAAAACACAACACTATACTTGAAAGTACACATACCCAAGTATAGACCTTATTTGGAACACCTAACAGTAGTTCTAGGGAAGTCAAAACCTTGTTATACACATTTAGTATAGGTCAAGCCTATTCTTTGGGAGTAAAAGACCAATGGTTACTTTTAGATTACTTTTGGTAATACAAGGACAGTAGGCCCTTCCAGTAGTACAGTGACTCTTGGAACAAATCACATAAACAGTCAACTGGACAATATACCTTTGGTGAATAGTGAAACACTTATTCTAGGTGCAGTAAAAACCTATAACTACTTTTGTCATAACACACAGTTATACCAGGTGAGTAAAACCTAAGGATGTAATGTACAATTACATATGCTTTGGAAATCAGGGAACCCCAGAATGAGATAAGCAATAACTCTGGTAACTTGTTTTGGATGGCACACAGCTAACACAAGGTAAGTAAAACCCACTTACTTTAACTTCACAATGAAGGGGAAAGTAAAACCTAATGTCACACTTTACTGAATAGTTATTCTAGGTAGGCAACAGCCTAATGTAGACTTATTAAGGACAGGCTAGCAGCAAGTCAGGGGAAGCAAGACCCAGTTGGGGGGACACTCATACAGTTATCCTAACAGGACTAACCTGATGATACCAACAGTTGCAGGACACTCATACAATTACCCTACAGGGATAATCTGGTGAAACCAACATATTACTTTTGTAAAGAGGCACAACCTAATCACAGGAGAGTAAAATACCTTTACATCTACTTTCTTTTAGACTGGTAAAACAGTGGCTAAGGAAGAAAAGAAGTTAACCATACTTTTAAGAATAGTGCATCACACATTCAAGATCAGTAAGAACGCAAGGTTGCAGCAACCCGTGGAATGGCTCAAAATGCAGGTCTTCTTGAGTCTAGTGGGTCTCACCAGCCTCTGGGTTCGAGTCGTCATTTTTGGAGACCCCAGGTCGATCGGAAGGAAGGGCTTCAGCAGGCTCCGGTTACACAGCAGGCTCTCCGGTCGCTGGAAATCATTCCTGCCGCTTTTCCTTCGTCATCCTCTTTGGTTTTCTGTTCCAGTGGTCGACATGACTTCAGCTTCCAGGTTTCCAGTATTTATCAGGAACTGCAACACAACCTCTGCATTCTCTCCCCTTATTTTACAAGAAAGGGGCGTTTGGCTGTCCAATCAGGACAGCCAATCCCCCCACTGGGATTTGGCTCAGTTGAAGGAAGGCATGAGACAAAGGAGGGGGAAGTTGTGGACTCCTCCCCCACTTCCTGTGCTTACAGACTGACTGGAGCCTGGGCAGGAGCCCAGGGGACTCCCGCCAAAGACAAAACTCAAACAAAGGAATTTCCCGCCCTGGATGTCAGGGGAAGGAATAAGAAACGACACGAAACACTAAAATGGAAGAAAAAGAAGACAGGGGCCATTTTGGTAAAATGAGCACCCTTAGGTGCCTTTACTGCAGGTGTGATTACAGCCCGTGGTAAAGGTGCACCAAATTAGTAAAAGGTATCACTGCCACCAGCCATTAAAGGTAAGCTTGTCACTGTAACAGAATTGTTACAGTTTAAATGTGAAAGGGGATACATTGCATCTCCCCAGTACTCCACATAAGGTGGGGTGTGCTGGTTTCACAGAATAAAATGTAAAAGGGATCCAAAGATCCTTTCTACCCTTGGGAACTGTAGTTCACTCAAGGTTAGCACAAGAAAGTTAAATGGGGAGCCCCTAGGGCAACCCAGCAACAACAGGCACTTATTGCCAATAAGTTATTAGACATGATAACTTTAATAAGACACTATGCAGAGTCTTAAAAATGACACCCATGAAAAGAATTAAAGATTAGGTGAGTGTGGAAAAAGGTTGCCACTCACTGAGGTATTAATGAAAAATATCCCACTAGAAAAGCAAAAAGTTCTGGGGTTGAACCAGGAAAGGAAGATTTACCAGCTCTGTGGAAATTGTACCTAACACAAGGGTGTATGATACAGGCATGGTATCAAGAGAGATGACACAAAGAGAGGTATATTTTGAAATAGAACTTTTTTAATGATCAGGATGGTGTAACGCCTAACTAACCCTATGCTACGGACTGATTTTCCCTGCCTAAACACATCTAAGGAAAGTCTGCGTCTATAAGTCTAAATCAAAAGTCTGTCTGTGTCAAAACCTATGCTTGTCCTCACAACTACAACCAAATCTAGTGGGGAAATGTTCTCAACCAAATATAAGTGTTCAAGTTCAATACAGTTCCAATTTAACGTTGTTTCAAAGAGGTTTGATCGCTTTCTGAAGTTACCTTCTGTAGATTCACAGGTATCACTGTTCGCATCAAAAGAAGGTCTTGGGTTTCCCTTCCCCAAGTTCCAATGTAAACAAGTTCATACAACACTGTTATCTTGGTACTCCCTTGTCCAAGATAAACAATCTCCAGTTCTTTGGTTCCCTTCCCCAAGATAAACACTCTCCAGTTCTTTGGTTCTCGGGGTTCCTTTCCCCAAGACGTATACTGAGCACTGTCCACTTGACCCTTCCTTTTGTTAGCTTTCCCAAGGACACACACTTATTTGCTGCTTTTCCAATATTCAATGGTTTCTGGTTTAGGCACATTCATCAGACCACACGGTCCACCCACTACAAGTCACGCAACCAGCAACCACATGCCTTGTCTGTACTTTGACTCTTGTGTCAGTGTTTGGGAAACATCCTGGTCTAGGTGCACTTATCAGACCACACGATGCACCCATTATATGTCAGTAGTATTCAAAACAACTCTTCAATATCCTTGTGATGCTGGAAATGCCTTATGGAGGGAGAGGGCCTCCTGTCCTTGTCCTACCACTTCACTGTGTGTGTCTTCTCTATGTTTTCTGCCACTGAGGTCCCACCTGGACCTCCGGTAGTACAGCTCTTCATTCTTATCTTTTGGAGAATATCACACATGGGATACCCTTATGGCACCCAAGGGTGGGGGTACACCCTTGTACCCCTTATGTGTGTGTTTTGGGCACCTGTGTGTTGCCCACAGAGCAGGGTATGGGCTGGTGGCAGCTACAAGCTGACTTGGGTGTGGCCCTGAGTGTCCTATTTTTGAGACACCCAGGCCCTGCCATAGGAATCTATGGATTGCCTTTTACCTTGTGTCCCAAAAGTCCTGGGAAGCCCGGACTCTGTCCCTTTATCCTGACTGGTTGTTCGGTGGAAATACTATGTATGGCTCTGGGGCTGCCTCCTACCAGACTGACTGGAGCCGTCCCAGGTGTTGTGTGTTGTGGGTACACCCTAGGGGTGGGACCTGTGTGAATGGAGTCTGAAGTGAACTCACATTCTCTGTTATGGGTGTCTGGTTTATGTGTGTGTGACATAGTGAATGAGACAGCCCTTCCTGAAACTGACATGAATGCAGTGTAGTGTAGTGTGCTGAAAGGCTGGGTGCTTGCCCCAATCCACATTTCGTTAAGCGTGTCTGGTTGGAGTGAATCGCATGAAAGCCTGTGAGCCTGATTGGCTGCCTGCCTGCATGACTGTCCTACTGTGTGATCGGCTGACTGAGCCTGGCTAAGGCAGAGTGAATGAGGGACAGATGTGTATATCTGGGGACCTTTCACCAATTTGTTCAGTAGCTGAAGTTGAAGCTTTGCAAGAAGCTGCTCTTTGAAGCCCTTTTGAAGAGAAGTCTGCTGCTGCATTCCTTCAACAATCTGAAAGTTGTTGGGTCTCCCAAAGACGGATCCAGTGAGGACCTGCATAGGAGACCTCTCCCAGAGCTGCGAGGGACCTTTGTGCAAAACTGCTACTCTTCATCGAAGTATCCTGGAAGCCAGTCCTGTGTTCCTGCCGTCCGGAGAAGGGTTTGTGAAAGTCTAGAGGAGGAGTGCTGGACATCTTGAGCCAGAGAAGTCAATTGATGTTGCCCAGGGTCCGGAGGTGCGTTTCGTGACGAGTGGAAGCCGCTGCTATCTACCACTCAGAAGAGGGGATACCCTGACATAGTGATGCTGGACAACCGGAGCTGCGAAAGTTCAAAACTGCCTAAGAACATTGGAAAGGACACCTTTGCAGTCACCACTAACTACTTTTTCCCACCGAAGAGAGGCCAGAGTCATTGAGTGCCGTGGAAGGTGCGCCGGTCAGTTTCCCGCCACCAGAAGCTATCAAAGTCTTCACAAGGATCTAGACTTGGTGAGTGTTTGAGGTCCACTCCAGTGGTCGAGTCCAGGTCACCAGAAGCCGCCCAGAGGTCCATGCTGCGGCTGCAGCACCAAAGAAGTGAACGTCAGAAAACTGTGATATTCATAAACCCGACACCAAAAGTGACCTATGCCCCCATCGCCGCGAGAAGTCATCAAAGGGTCCCATGGTTCTTATCTTCATCCACCAAGCCTTTAAGGAGACGACAGCAAATTTCTTCTTCACTGGACTTCTACAGTCGGAGAAAGCGTCGACCAAAGGAGAGCAAACTGCTGCCATTCCGAAAGACTTTGGTCCTCTTTTATTCTTGAACTCAGCATACCAGTGCCTCCTTCTTCCAAAGGGGTCCATCCTCAGAGGGAATCGTAGAATAAAGCCAAGAAACTCTGCCACTTCGCCTGCCAAGGCACCAAAGATACTGTGACGAGCAAGAGCATCTTCTAGCCTCAGGAGTCATCCAGGCATCCCAGATTCGTCTTGGATCCTGTTCTCCTGTGGCCTCTCAGGTACTTTGGGGTAGTATAACTTTTTTAAAGAAAGCACAACGTTAATGAAAGATATTGCGCTGGGTTGTAAAAGACCACATAAATTACTCCCTAACTTTACTTTTACAGGTTGCCTAGTGGGGGGGGGATCCTCACTCAGAATTACCTGTCTAGTCCAAAGAAAGCGTGCTGCCACTGTTCATAACTAACCTGCCCTTCTTTCCTATTCTATGCTGGTTACACCTTATATAAGAATTCACCTGGCATTTAAAACTGTCTGCAGTGTGTGGTACCACCTAGAGTGTATATATTTACCATTCCCTGAATAAGTATCCCATGTACCAAGTGTTATTATTTATATCTATATACTGTTGGTAGAAGTAGCAAATCTTATTTTATATAAAGAAGCTGTGTTATCCCCTAACATAGTGTGTGGACATTCCTTTTTGGGGGCTATGTGGAAACACTGTACTTAAGAACCTACCTGAATCACCTCCTGAAAGCTTAAGCAAAGCTGCTCGCCACATTATACCAAGTTTAGAGCCTTGCTGGGGTGTTCTGTGCCTTAACCCTACCATATAGAGGGCAGAACTCCTCCTCCTCCTCAGTGGCCTCAATATACATTTTGACTCCCCTTGTACCTCCTCTGCACTCTACTGTGACCTCCGCGACTCCCTCTCCCTGTCCATCCTCCCCTCTGGCCCAACTCACTCTGCAGGGCACACACTTGATGTCTTGACCTCCTCTGACCTCCCTCTCTCCATCCCTCTGACTACTCCTCTCTCCTGGAGCGATCACTCCTCCCTCTCCTCTCATCTCTCCCTCTCTTCACCCCATGCCAAGCCCACCCCAACACTGCCACCTACCTTCTCGGACATCCAGCCCATGAAGCGTGTGTCAGTTGAGGATATTGCCACCATTTTCTACCCCCCCCCCATCTCTGGCTGTCTCGCATCCTGACACAGCCCTGTCTGTGCTATACTCTTCAATTGCTGATACTCTTGATGCTCTTGCCCCTGTCATGAGGATCAGTTTGAAGTCCAAAGCCAAGTGCAAATCCTGGTATGACTCCGAGCTAGATACACTTAAACACAAGTGTAGGGCGGCTGAGAGGAAATGGAGGGCTTCTTGTTCATCCTCTGACAAACTGGCCTGTCGCCTGCTACAAAAGCAATACTGACTCTCTGTCCTCACCAAGAAGAGAGTCCACATTCAAGCTTGTGTCTCTGCGGCATCTAACAACTCAGCTGAACTCTTTAAAATCTGCCAGGAGCTGGCCAACCCTGCTGCTGTCTCTACCCCTCATGTTGCCTCCCAGGCTCTTTTCAATGCCCTTGCCTCTCACTTTATCTCAAAAACCCAGGACATCCTGTCCAGCGTCTCCACCCCCACCCATCCTCTCCCCTCTCCATCTGTGCTTGCTGACCCTCTGAAGTATCTAGGTGTGGTTAAGACACAGGCAGGAAACTCAGGAACCACACCAGAGCCAGGATTATAAAAAGGTAAAGTCTTCTTTATTGTTCGAGTTACAGTGGGAAAGTAAGACGGGAGATAAGGTGATGTGCTTCTGCTTCCCTTGGCTCTCTCCCTGCCAGTCCCCCAACCGTCCTTTCCTGGAACCCTTACACTAACCCCATTCCAGGCCTCGCACCAACATTCCAAGCTCCACTGCTCACTCATATAGACACACAGCACACAATGTAGATGTTATGCTAGGATACTACAACATCCCCCTCCTTTGATGAAAAGGAAAAGTATAACCATCCATGCGTATAAAAAGGAATTTACCTTCGAGAAACAATTAAACCTTTTGTCCTGGTCTGCCCCCCAGGACCTCAGGCTGCCACCCCCAAGCACAACCCGCTCTCTCTGAGCAAACATCTAATTCACCTAACCCATCAGTACAAAACCTCTTCTCCTTCTGTAAGGGCCTGCCACGCCCAAACCCTGGACCTGCCACGTCCCGGCACAACCTCACCCTAATACAGGACACTACCGTCTCTGTAAAACGAGCAAACTCACTACATTCAACATCCTTTAAAATTAATCAAAAACAAAAAACAATGGAGAATAACTAAAGTCTGAATGTCACTAACCTTGCTAATAACCTTCCTAACCACTATCAACATCACCACCTCTCTCTTTACATATAACAGAAAAGAAAAAATTTAGGATAGCCACACACAACAAAAACATCACAAAAACACGACACAAACACAAAAGGCGTGGTGCGTAAAAAAAATGGGAAGGTGCACAGATACAACTGTGCAAACACAGGAAATTCTTACACAAATGTTGAAAAGATGAAAATAAAACACTTGCAGAATATTCCCGAAAACTTCAAATATACACACAAGATGAAAAAATGTGGTGTATTGCAAAACATACATTTGCAAAAAATGTGTTTAAAATGCACATGAGAGATGAAAAGTTAAATGTGAAAATCTAAACTCTCCCAAAACATTTAGAATAAATATTAAACGGGTGTCAGTGTGGTTCAACTAAGTATAACACTGCAAACTCCCAAAAGGACCACACTAACAAAAAATCCAAAACTGTGTGCCACTCCAAAACAAAATTATGATAGCAAAATCAACTGGCAACCCACTACTCCTCTTGAGGCATCGCCTGGCACCACAGAAAACCCATTAAAAGTGTAAAATTCACTCTCAAAACAGTAACCTCCACCGTGAGGAAACAAATTGTGCGATAACCTACAACGCACCAAAATCTACTACATGGGCCCCGTGCCCTAAAACTCTAACGTAACAACTTACGTAAAGACCTCCAACTACTTCATGGGACCCTTGCCCTGGCAACTACGCCACTACCAGAAACCAAAAGGTTTAACTCTCTGGAGCACTCTACAGTAAAGTGTCCAACCCATGAAGGTTTTTCAAACAGCAACCACACTTGGCCATAGTTCGGAAGCCAAAACCCCTTCATATGCATGCAACTCCAGTGCAGACGCGTCACACAAGACACATACACTACAACTACAAATGTGTCACACTACTCACATGTACACACTACAACATCCACTTCTAACTACATTGCACTACAATTGCAGAACCTGCTGCTTACTGTGCGCACTCTTAGGTCACACACCCAAAACTCCATTTGCACACAAAACTGCAAACTTCAACAACCAACCCATACTGCAATTCTATACTCCCACACATGCACTCCAAACTCACTGTCCACAAAATAACAACCCTATACATAAATGTGCATTCTTATCTACATATTCTAAAACGGAGATGAGTTGCACCACCAGCCATGGTGGTGATCAGTTACCATGCTGGGGCACACATCACTATAAAACATCAAAAGTGAATAATGATTTCCAAAAAAAAAAAATTATGTAAAATAGTCTCCAAATTTATAACGTTCCTGTATAATTCAAGACATCCCTGCATATTATCTGTAAAGGAACTCTGTGGACAATCATAAAGATTCAACTTCATTATAGTGCCTTTTTGAATAAAACATCGCATTACTTGTCAACATAAATTATGTGAAATCCTCACATTGCTGTGCATTTCCCCAAAATGCAATATGTTCCCCATTTTGTACGCCACCTTGCAGCATTTAAACAAATGTCTTCATGAAAACGAACATTCCTGAAACGCTTCATTGTCCAATATACTGCTCTAACTACAAATTAGTGTGGCAAATCAAAGTGCATCTGCCTCCACTCAGGCACACTAAACATTAATCACAAATCAAACTTCATCCACAAGCTTATGGCAATACACAGTTTGCTCCACTCCATCAGCAACTCCAACTGTCTCTGAAATGTCAGGCACGAACCGTCATTATCCTTTTGATGCCACAAGAGGAAAAAAAATAAAAAATCACAGTACCTTGTAAATTCCATGTTTCATAAAATATAGTTTTTGGCTTACTGCACAAAAACCCAGACTCATTTAAAAGTGGAAAAGGTTGCTTTAATCTGACAGGCCCAAGCTTACAATTAACGCTTACCTGGCTCCATGGCCTTACAGACTAACAAAATATTTAAACAACCAATTAACTAATAACACATTTTCATTTCCCCCAATAATTAAATAATTAAATAAAGCCATTTCCTCCCTAACTGTTCCTTGGACCCTACCATCTCCTTGCCCCTTTTTCCAGGCATCCCACTTTCTCCCTGGGGCCATGCCCCTCCAGGCTCAATACCTGTTCCCCCGGGGTGGCCCGCTTGTGCAAACAGCACCACCCCATCCTTTCCCGTGTCATTCCCCCATTGTGCTTCCCTCCCCCCACATCAAAAGGGACCATGCCCCCGGCACCAGAAAAACCCTCCCCCGAGGTGTTCTTTCTGCCCCACCACCCCAACCACCTTCTTTTATTTCCAACTCTTCAACCAATCTCCCAGCCAACAGCACAAGTCCGCCAAATAGTGATTGTTCCCATAAACCGACAAATGCACCCCATCCTCCCTAAAAATCATAAAGCCCTCATACACTATTTCCTTATGTTCCATCACCTGTACTGCCACAGAGGCACAAAACTTCACCATTTCCCTGTTGATCCCCTTTCTAGCCCTCTCTGTAGCTCCCTCGCTCCTCGCTCCCCTCCATACTCTACGCGGCAACAACTTAGTCCACCACACCTCCGCTTGAGGCCACATTTCCCGCACCCAAACCAAATCCCTTTTCATTTTCCTTAGCAGGGCCACCCCAGTATCCCTCACCAAGTCATTCTCCCCAGCGTGAATAATCAACACCTCCGGCGCCCCATAGCGCTCCCGCAACCCCGCCAGCATAGGCAGCAACTGGTCCCAGCGCAGCCCCCCTAACCCGTGCCATCTTACCACAACATCCTTATAGCTACACTCAGTTGCCTGCCCATAACCCTTTTCTCTGCTTCTTTCCCAGCCCATTTAACAATTGAATGGCCGACAATCCACAATTGCGCCAACTCCCCCTCCTTTCGCACAGCATCTGAAAAAGAAATTACAAAATTAGCACCACAATACAATACCAACCCCACGTTGTTGTCAGCCCACTTTTACCCCCTTCCTTCAACAATCCCCCTTATGAAAATCCCTGACGTACCCCTTGTATCTCCCAGACTTCCACCGCCCCAAACTTTTCACCTTATCCTCCGTGAAACCCAACCTCTTTCCCTCCGATGCTGCGCCCATCCTGAATGAATGTGTACCAAATTCCTCGCCCTTTTCTCCTAACACCCGCAGAGCCTTCCGCAGTACCCCCAAAACTTGTGCCGCTGAAACCGATGACCCATCCTCATACTTGAACACCAAGCCTGTCTTCACCCCACACTGCTCCTTCCACAACGTACCTGCCAGCACTGGGCATAAATCCTTACTCCCCCGCCCCAACAAAACCCAGGAACCCTTTCGCTTCTGGTCCGTTTTAGACTTATTAATCCTTATGTCCAAACCCAATTCTGTAATGTGCACATCCTCCCACTGCAGACCCTCAGATCCCCCTTTTCCCCCCACCAACTCCGAAACCCAAAAGGCCCCGAAAAATAACCACGTAAAACATGTTGCAAACAGCTCCCCCTCCCATACCGACCAGCAAATTCCCCCTACTGCCTTAACCAACCTCTGCAGCAATTCCGCCGATATTGGCCTCCTCCTGTCCTTGTCCCTCTTACTTTCCCTTGCCCATCCTTCCAACATCCTACTCGCCATTCCCCCCCCCACTCTGCTGAAAACCCCAAAACCACTTCCCGTAAAAAGCAATTCCTGCTAACTTCCCCGCTATAGTCGCTCTTGACTAGCCCCTGTCCATACACCTCAGGAGGAAATTCACGACATCGCCCCTCCTCCTCTCTTCCGCATCCCATCTGCCCTTCCAACTACGCGCTCCCCCCCCAATAAAATCCTCCCATGCCCTCCTGTATGCCTCCTTAGACGCCCCGGCCAATGAACCCTCCACCAAAGCCAGCGCTCTCATCTTCCTATCTTCCACAGTTCTTCGGGAATCTGCTGCCCCTCCTGATCCGCCTCTGGAGCCAATCCATGGAATCTCTGCCATTGAAAACGAGATAATGCATCAGCGATGCCATTATCCTTCCCTTCCCCAGCACCTGTGTTGCCTTAAACACCACATTCAGTTCCATGCATCTCAGCACAAACTCCCTCATGAGTCTTGCCACCCTCTGATCCCTTGCTGACTGCCTGTTTACCACGTGGACCACGCATTCATTGTCCACATTGAAATTCACTTTCCTATCCCGCAAATCCTTCCCCCACAGCTCCAATGCCACCAGTAGTGGGAAAAACTCAAGGAATGCTATACTCCTTCCCTCCTTCAACCACAGTTCAGGCCATTTCTCCGCACACCATTTTCCCCCCCAAAACACTCCGAAACCCCCCGCTCCTGCTGCGTCCGAAAATATCTGTACCTCCCATGTCACCGGGTCCCCCTGCAACCACATTGACACGCCATTAAACTTCTCCAAAAAACGCAGCCAAATTCTGCAGTCCTCCCGCACTGACCCCGATACTCCGGTGATGTGGGCACTTTGCTCCCGCCACAGCCCTCGCCATGCTCCTACAAAACGTCCTTCCTGGGGCTACCACCTTACATGCAAAATTCAGATCCCCTTCCAATCTCTGCATGTCAACCAGCGTCATTTTCTTGGCCCCCACTGCCTTTTCCAGCAACACCACCAGTTTGCTCACCTTGTCGTGTGGCAAGCGTGAGGTCATAGCCACTGAGTCCAGTTCAATTCCCAAAAATGTCAATACCACTGCAGGCCCTTCTGTTATGTCTTCCGCTAACGGCACACCCAACTCCTCCATTAGCTCCTGAAACAACTTCAGCATCCCTCTGCACTCACCCTCTCTATCTGCCCCGCTAATGAACAGAAAATCGTCCAGATAGTGCAGCACACTCTCCCAACCCGAGTTAAATGAAAAAACCCACTGTAGGAATGAGCTGAATCGTTCAAACAGCGCACAGGAAATTGCGCACCCCATTGGCAAGGCTTTGTCTATGTATATGCGATCCTCAAACTACAAACCTAGCAACCAAAAATCCTACGGGTGCACCGGCAGTAACCTGAATGCCGCTTTGATGTCACACGTGGCCATGAAGGCCCCCCGCCCTTCTTTCCTTACCAGCTCTACTGCCTGGTCAACACTTGCATATACAACCCCACATTCTTCCGGGGCAATGAAATCATTCACTGACATGCCCTCCGGCCAAGACAAATGGTGTATTAACCGAAACTCCCCCGGAGCTTTCTTGGGCACCACCCCCAACGGGGATATGACTAGGTCACCCGGCAGGTCATCAAATGGCCCCACGATCCTTCCCGCCGCTATTTCTTTGCTCAATTTTTGCCTTACAACTTCCACATTTTCTTTGGCTGACTTCAGATTTTCAGCCCACCCGCGCACCCTTGGGCCCTGATACCCCAATCTGAAACCTTGACTGAACCCCTCACTCAAAATCTACGCCCCATCCCTGTCCGGATAAAATTGCAACCATTTTTGCAGAACCCCCACCTAAATTGGCGTAAAAGCCTTTCCCCACAACCCCTCTGCCCGAACCTCTCCCTCTCCCCCTGTCTCCCTGTTGGAAGCACTGCGTAAGCGGGTGTTTTCCACCAAACTTGCTACACTCATGCCTGAACCTACACAGGGTCCTAGTGCAGCCGTCCTTATTGAACGCCCAACATGCCGCTGAGGACTGCCCTCTGCCCCCTCCCCCCGTCCCTTCATGGGCAGGGCGACCAAGAAAGGGCCGGAAGGGCACCGGCAGCCCACTTGCTGTGTGCAATGTCAGGGCAGGCCTCGTTGGAGCCATCCATTGCAGCCAAAGATCCATGTCTATCTCCCCCCAGACCGCTTGACTGTCCTCCGCTCTGAATTCCTCGTCATACCTCACCCATGCAAAACCCCCAAAACTCGTGAAAGCCTTCCTAATTACGTCCATATATTTAAGTAGGGCCACACAACGCTCAGGAAATTTTTCACAATAAACACTGGCATAAATGATAAATGCCGATGTCCAATTCTCAATGGTCACCGGTACCCTTGGTCGCGCAGCCAGTTCCCTCTCCTCTTCTTTAGACCCCTCCTTCGCTCTCACTTCCCTATGGAGCAATTTAAAAACGTCTACAAATTCCCCCGCCTGAATCTTCTCCCTGGTCGCCGCCATCAAGTGCGCCCCCAACGGTTTTGTTATCCCCATGTATGGCAATTTCTTCTCCTTTCCTTTCACTTCAACCTCCTTTTCTTTTCCCCCTTGCACCTCGAGCCCCAATGGCTCCACCACCTTGTCCGTTTGAATCTCCACTGAGCAAATGCTCTTCTCAACCCCCAAGGCTCCAATGGCCTGTACACCAACTTCTTTCCTCAGCCCTTGCAAACCCGACCCTTCATTTCCCGTCCCCCCCCCGGGACCCCTCTCTGCCATGCAGATGACCATTCCCTTTCCCGCTCACCTCTTTTTGCACCCACCGTCTGCTGCCTTGCGTCCACACCAATGCTCCTCATCTCCTTCCTTATCGGGCTCCTACTGCGGGGACAAAACATGTCAGCAGACTCACCCAGCCAACCTTTCCCCCTCCCGCTTGCCCCCTGACCCCCCTGCACCTGTCTTTCCATATCCCAAGCCCAACTTCTTCTCTCCTCCCCCCTTTCCCCCGCCGTCCTATAACCCATCCACCTCCCACTGCTCCACATAATCCTCCAAACCCATTTCATCACCCCTCAAATACCATTGTGGCTGCGAGCTCCTGCCCCAGTCGAGTTGCTCATCCTCTTGTGAGCCCGGGGTGTCCACCCCGCCACTCCTTTGATGTCTTCTCGGCGGGGCCGTGGAAACCCCTGCCTGGTCCTCTTCTCTCGGGTGAGGCGGTACGACCTCCACCCTGGGGTCTTCATTGCTAGGGGCCGTGCTGCACCCTCTAGGCTCTCCGTACGCTAACCGAGTAGGGGCCGCTCTCAAACCCTCTACTTCCATTTGACCAGCGGGGGCTGCGCAGCGCCCTCCGCCCTCACTCACCCTACCCGGGGGGGCCGTTCCGCACCCCGCCCTATCCACCTCAATTGATGGGGACCTCCCTCTCCTTCTCCCACCCGCACTCTTCCGTAGGTATTTCCCCCCTCTTCCCCACTGCCCTTGTACCCCCTTCTGCACCTCCACCATAGCCCCACCGTCGTTCCTTTGAGCCACCTCCATTTGCGCACTCGCTGCTCCCTTAGTGCTATCCCTCATTCCCTCCCCACGTGGCTGCCCACCCGCATTCCTTTCTTCCCCAGACGCCCTCCTGTCTATCTCCCTCCTCACTTTCCTGCCCCTGGATTCCCAAACCTCACCTCTCCCTGCTGCGGGGGTGCAAGCCACCACCGCCGCAAGAGCCCCATCAGCTGCCGCCCTATGCTGCGGCCTACCCCCACATATCTCCCCTTCACCCGTGACCTCCCCCACCGCCCCCTCCAGCTGGGCCTTAGTTGCCCTGCTAATTATGGCTAGGGTCTCCCTCAGCGCCCTCGCATCCACCAACCCCTCCCTGCTTGCACCTTGTCCCACCATCGTGCACCAACCTTTCTGGCGCACTAACTATGCCCCTTGACGCTCCCTGCTTCCTAAGCCCCCCGAGCTGGGACCTACCCGTGGCCAGAAAAGCCCCTAGTAGCGGCGAAACCGCCCACAAAAATTGCTGTAACCACTAAATACAAAAGGAGTTAAAATAACCCCCGCTCCAAAACAACCTTATTCTCTCAATAAAAAATTTATTTTATTATTTGTTTGCCAACACCCCCAGTCCTCGATAGAACCCCTCCTACTGGCTCTCTTGCTGAGCTAATAATAAACCCACACAGGCCCCCCCCACCCACCACTGCTGCTGATGAACCCCTAGAAAAAACCCTTTCCTTTCTCTCCTGTTGTGTATTTTATTTATTTATTAACTGGGCTCCCCGTGCAAATCAACCTAACAGCCCGCCCCCTGGTGGCCCACCCGACGCACCGCAGTTCCTTGCGCCCACTTACAGGAAAGAGAGAGCGGACCCTTTAAGAGGACCGCTCAGCCCCCTTGCGGCAGAAGGCCGACACCGTACGCGAGGACCTGAGAAGCCCGGCACACACGGGCTCAAACAAGGCCCCCCCAGCCGCCCCACTGCACCCGCACGCCCCGAGCGAAGCGGGGCCGGCACCGGGTCACTAAAACCCTCTCGGGCCCCCACTACAAACCCAATGAGGGATGCACCTCCTCCCCGGCTCCCCGCGGCACTCCGGCTCCCACCCAGGCAACCCGAAACCCGGGAAAACGAAAACCGCGGCCCCAGCTGGCACAACCCACCCGCCTGGATAAACAACCCGCAGACGGCGGCTCCGGTAAGAGAGGGGTGGGGGTAACTTATCTACGATACCCCCAAATATGCAGAGTCCGCATACACAACTTTTTTTTTATTTTTTATAATGACACCGCCGTCACACCTCCATCCTGCCCTGCTATACCTAACCACCCGCCACTAACCCTGGCTAGCCCCTACCTCAACTCCTCACTCAACCCTAGGCCCAGCTACAGGGAAGGCTCGGGAGCAGGCGACAGGACTTCACAAGTCCAACCGTCGCCTGCCTCCCGAACCTTCCCTGCCCCCTTAAATACCCTAGAGGGGCGCTCTGCCCCCACGGCCACTCGCTGGCCGTGTGCAGCGCCAAAAACTTCCTCGGGGGGAAACGCTTCGCGTTCCCCCTGGTGCCCCCCTACTGCTGCCTCCAAAAACGCCACAGCCTCCATGTCCTGTGACCGATTTTTCCGATATTGAAGAAAGAAAACATATGCTGCCTCCATGATAATGTGCCACAGACCCGTAATGCATTACATTCCGTCTTCAGAAAGCCTCTTTTGATTTCTTCCTTCAACGTTCCACGAAGCAACGTCAACGCTTCTGCGCACGTCCGAATGACATGCAGAGGGCCTTTCTTCCAAGCCAAATCCTCCCCGAGTTCCGAGAAAGGGACAATGGAGTCAGCTGCAACACACACATACCAGCCCAACTGCTTGGCTGGAGCGCAAAGGCTGTACAGGACGTGCGCTGCCCAACAGCCATCAAGACCCCAGCTGGGTCGCAACATTTCCTCCGTGGTCCTCCGCTTACATTTTGAAATGCTGGGGCCTACCTTTGTATGGACCTTAGGGCGGACCACAAGTCCCATAATGCTTTTTTCCTTCCTTTTTTTTTCACTCCTCCGTATGCACAATTTGCTTGTGGCTGCCAAAATTTGGCAACATTTTTCTGTTACTCCTGTCTCCTCCTTGTTGCCAGGGCACAAGCCTTTTGCCCCACTTCATGCTCCATGGATGGCTACAAACTTCTTTACAGTCTGTTTGATGCCACAGTCTCCTCCAGAGCCCGTCTGATGTCACGGCCTTCACTTTCTTTGGTACCAGATTTCACTTTTTTACCATCAGCTTGCCAAAACAGCATTCCTCCAAACTGTGGTTGTCATCAGGCTTTTTCTCCTTCAATTTCTCTTTGCTGTCACACCATCCCAGGTTCTTTAGCCACCCCTCACCATCCATCTCGTCCTTTTCTCCCCTGACGAGGTCGCTAGACAAGTCCGATCTATGAAAGCCTTGTCAAAACAGGTTCATTCCTGTTCCTCTAACAGCATCAGGGACCACATTGACACCCTCACTCCAGCCCTTGCTGATTTTTGCACCCACTTCTTTGCCTCAGGATCCTCCCCCTCTCCTCTAAAGCACTCCCTTGTGCATCCTCTTCTCAAGAAACCCACAGCTGATCCTTCTTGTCCAGCTAACTATCACCCAATTTCCATTACTCCCTTTCTGAGCAAACTCCTGGAAAGGTTGGCCATCTCTCAGCTTAACCTTCATTCCAATTCTGCTGGCTGTCTCCATGACCACCAGTCTGCCTTCAGAGCTGCCAGAAGCATGGAAACTGCTCTCCTGAACATCCGTGAAGATCTGCTCTCCAACCTTGACTCTAACATTCCCTCTGTCCTCATCCTCCTCGATCTCTCTTCTGCCTTCGACACGGTCAACTATACCATCCTGCTCAACCTTCTCCGTGATAACCTGGGTATCACTGATCGGGCTCTGGCCTGGCTGACCTCTTTCCTCTCTGATCGACCCTCCCAGGTCCAACTTGGATCCTTCATAGCATCGGTCTTCCTCTCTACCTGTGGTGTTCCCCAGGGGTCTAACCTCTCGCCCTAGCTTTTCAACCAATACCTGGCAACTCTCGCCCACTGCATTGCCATTTTCTGCTCAAATTTCCGGTGCTACGCTGATGAGACTCAACTCATTTTCAGGCTGCCCTCTGCCACCTCCTCTCCCTCTCTCATCTCTGATTGCCTAACTGCCTTTCAAGATTCGTGTGCCGCCAATTATCTTTTCCTGAAGCCAGCAAGACGGAGATCCTCCTCATCGGCACACCTTCACCATCCTTTCCCCTCACTCTCTGGCCAGCCTCCCTTGGCCCTCCTCCTACCCTCACCTGGGAGGCTAAGAACCTCGGAGTCATCTTTGACTCCACACTTTCCTTCTCTGCCCACAGCTCTGATGTCGCTAAAAAGTCAAACTTCCTACTGCACCTCCTCAGAGGTACTCTGCCTTTCCTCTCCTTCCCCCAGAAGCTCATGGTCTCCCAAGCTCTGGTTCTCTCTAGGTTGGACTATTGTAACAGCCTCTTTCTAAATCTACCTGCCTCTACTCTCCGCCCTCTGCAACTAATCCAGAACAGGACTGCAAGACATGTCCTTGGCCTCGAGCCCTGGGATCGAATCTCGCCAGTCCTGAAATCTCTCCATTGGCTCCCAGTGGATACAAGGATTAAATTCAAAACCCTCTGCATTGTCCACAAGGCTTTCTGGGGCCTGGGGACAAAATACCTTCAGCTATCCCTCCACAAATACCTCCCCTCTCGAGATATTCGCTCCTCTACCTCTAACTCCCTCAGGGTCAGTTGTTTTTCAAAGAAACGACTTGGGGTAGGTCACTGTCTTCGGCTGGGGCACCCTCTGGAACAGCCTCTGTGCCACTCAAACTTGAGGAGAACCATCTCTGGTTCCGAAACCACCTCAAGAACTTCCTCTTTTCTTCTGCCTTCACTCCCCCTCTCACCTGCTGATCTGTTCTCTCTTGGCACCGTGCACCTGGCCACCCTCTGTTCTCCGGGCCCAGGTACCTGTTCACCCTGCCACCCTCCCACACTGCCTCCGGGCCACCCCTTGCACTGGCATCTATCTGTACCCATACAGCCCCCCCTTTTTCTTCCTGCACTTATCAGACCTACCCTGTCTGCTGCCTTAAACCTAGCACTTGCCAATTGCTGGCTGCACTACCACTGCTTGTTGCCTTTATTATTTATTTATTCATTTATTATTATTTATCTGTTTCTCTTTTGCTTCGCACTTTCCACTTCTCCCCCCTTCCATGTACTTTTCCCCTCCCCCTGTCCCCCATCCACTTGCGCGTTCTCAATGTCACTGGGCCTAGTAAGATCATTGTTTTGTTCTCCCCGTTCCCCTCCCTTGCCTTGTCGTGCTCTGAAACACTTGTGTACAAGCGCAATAGAAATAAAATATCAATATCAAAAGTACCCCCCTCCAGTCTTTACAGTTGTTATATGTCTTGCACATTATTCTTGAGGCGTTTACTTGATACACTTGATTGTCCCAGAATGTTTATGCACTCTTTAGCATTTCATAGTCTGATCAAGTAACAACTTCCTTTTCCTTCAATCCTCCAGGAGTGATCAGGTGAGCGTGGGTGAGCCCCCGACCCTCCTGGGCCTTGTTATTTTGGCATTAATTTATATTTAGAGCCCCCCCAGGCCCTGCTTACAGCGTTCTTCCTCCCGTGCCCCTGCTTCCCCTTGCCTCCCTCCTCCCGCCTCCCATGCCAGATTGGCTCTTCGTTGTGCAGCCAGTGAATCTAGTCACCGTCCGAGCTCCTGACCGCCTTTCCCCCAGGCATGATCATGTGAGCGTGGGTGAGCCCCTGTCCCTCCTGGGCCTTGTTATTTTGGCGTTAAATTATATTTAGAGCCCCCCTTGCAGCGTTCTTCGTCCCGTGTCTCTGCTTCCCCTTGCCTCCCGCCTCCCAGGCCTCGATTGTCTGGTTTGCTCCTTTTCATTGACAACCCCAGGGCAGTGCTCTGCCCGTGCAGTTCCTGCGGCTAAGGGCCCCCAGGCAAAGGGCAGCTCCTACAAGAGGCAGCTCCATATCATGTCTGCAGGTGTCAGCAGGAGAAGCCAGCGTTCAGCCGTCAACCAGCAGAGACTAGTACGGTGGGATTGGCCAGGGTGGGGCGTAGAGCAATTCCTCTACTCTGGAAGCCCAGCTACTTATCAAATGTACCCACACCTGTACAATACTGTGATTACTATCCCCTGCCTCCCTCCCCCCCACTGTACAATACGCTGAAATCTAGCTGTGTTAGCTGTGTTCAGTTTTGAACTCATTTGCATTGTTAGGTGTAGGCCTCTCTCCCACTATACAGGAATCTCAAATGTAGCACTGTTTAGTCTTGTACTTATTTGAATTGTTAGATGTAGGCTTCTCTCCCAATATACAAGACTCTCAAATCTAGCAGTGTTTAGTCTTGTACTCAAATCTAGCTGTGTTTAGACTTGTACTCATTTGCATTGTTAGGTATAGGCCTCTCTCCCACTATACATGACCTTCAAATCTAGCAGTGTTTAGTCTTGTACTCAAATCAAGCTGTGTTTAGTCGTGTACTTATTTTGGATTGTTAGGTGTAGGCCTCTATCCCATTATAAAGGACTCCCAAATCTAGCTTAGTTTACCTTATACATAACGTGAAACTTAGGCCTCCATAACAATCCATAACAGTCATCTAGGTGCCATGTCACACACAGGCCAAAACAGTGCAGACCCCTAGCGCACCATTAACCCAATAAGACCCACCACAGTCTTTCCCTACCCCTGCTATCACACAGCGCACCGTTAAACAGCATCCCTCGCCCCCTTTTTCTCCCCCGCCCCAACCACTCCCACCTGCCTCATTCCATCACACTCGCCCCCACCCGTAGATCCCGCTCTGCACAAATAAGAGTGGCAAGATGGAGAGATGGATTAGAGAGCATCCCCGCACGAAACACACCAGCGAATGCAGCAAGACACCTAACATGCCTACCACACACCAACGGCACCAGCAACCACCCCTCGACACCTCCCACTCACATTCTCCCCAGTCATCTTCACACCACCCTCAACTCCCATTTCCCCACACTTTGCGCAGCAAGAGAAGCTCTAGCCAATACCCCTTTTACCAGAGAACCACCCACTCGCTCCCATTCACCCATGACTGCCCATAATTCAAGGTAAGGGCAAGTCTACAAGCACCTAATGCCCCCTTGTTACCCTCACCTGGTATCCACAGGGGCGCCACACGATACTGGATGGAGGTCTAAGCGCTATCCCGGACCCCTCTCTGCTTGGTTATGTGCCAGACATTGGGTAGCACGTATAACAGGAGAATGGAGGGTCAAGATACTGGTTCTGTGATGGGTGGACTCACACCTCCCTCTGGTCCACATTCCCTCCCTTGGGGTTATTGCTCACTTTAGGTTTTAGTGTGTTGAACTCTCCGTCCTGCTTCTCTGTGCAGGGAAGCATGGTTGGTGCGGGCGTTACGTGGACCTAGTTGATTCACTGGTCCGTGTGCCCTTATGTCGGGCCCAGACCGGCCGTGACTCTGACTCTGCTTGCTCTCTTCCAGGTGAGTTATAATGTCTTTTCCATCTTTATTCTGTCTCTTTCTTTCCCTCCATTTTCTCAGTCATCTCAGCGTCTTGCTCCACTACGCTGTTCCCTAATAATGTCTCTTTTTGTTTTCACAGGGATGGTTGCGATCTCGGAGTTGCCACGCCGATGGCGAAGACCATAGTGAGTTATTGATGCACGGAGAGCTGCGCTGTTTATTGGTGTTAATTGCTAACCTGTGTTCTCTTCTCTTCTTTGTACAGGTTGCGGTGATGTTCTGGAGTGATGAGGGATCAAAGCGCTGCTTGCCCAGGTAAGTGCTTTGTTAATACTGACCTTGTTTCCTTCTCCCTTGCAGGTTGCGGTGAAACTCGGGGATGGGCGAGGTAAGAGAAGTGCAGGGTGCTGCCAGGACTCGCTGCTGACCCAGGTAAGAATTATTAATGCTGTCCTTGTTTCTTTACCTTTGCAGGTTGCGGCGAACTCCAGAAATTGGCGAGGTAAGCGAAGCGCAGGATGGTTTCAAGGCTGGTTACTTCATAGGTAAGTGTTCTTGCTCGCTAATGCTGTTCTTGGTCTTCCAGGTAATTAATGGAATCCGCTCTAGGGTTTCAGGATCGGGCCAACGGAGAAGCAGATGAGCAGGAGCTGGACACGGTGAGCGTTACGCTGCAGGAGTGCAGAATAACGCGAAGCGTTATCTGCTGTTTGGGTGTGGTTTAAATAGCCTAGGTAAAGTAGTTCCAGGCCAAGTAGTTCCAGGCCCACCCACACCCAAAACACTAGACCGCATGGCTTGGTTCTAAAGAACTGAGCTGTGTAATAGGCCTCCATGTTGGATTAAGATCCAAAACTGGTATTGCTTTATTCCTGATAATGAGACTGGCGCCAAAGGCGCCAGGACTGACTCCATGTATGTTTCTGATGGAGTTTTAAGGCCCTTGGGGCCGGTGTGAGGGGCTTTAGCTCCACTGCTGCCAGGGGGGTTTTATACCTGAGGGGGTCAGGGGCATGGATTGTGACACCCCCCTAGCTTCACCTATTCTCTGACACAGCTTACAACCACTGCCACCACAATATATGAGCGAAACCTCACCACCCGCACTCAACCCTAGCCTAACTCTCTTCCCTCTGTACCATGTCCAACTGCTCCCTCAGCCCCACACCACACCTCCCCCTACCACTCACCAACCCTACCCCACCCTCCACACACAAAGCCATCCCACCAAATATCTTGCACCCTCTTCAATGCCAGGTCAGTATCCAAAAACAAACTCCACATCTACGACCTCATCCCAGAGGAAAAACCAGATATCCTATTAATCACCGAGACCTGGTTCTCGGATGACTACAAACCCCTCATGCACAAGACCTTCCCACCTGGTTACACACTCGCTGTTTAGAACAGATCACGAAGGGGAGGTGGGCTAGCAATATTACACAAAGACCAATTCAAGCAAATAACCAAGGACACCTCCCCCAGCACCACAGACTACAAATCCCTCCTGGTAAAACCCCAACTCACACCATCTGCCTCACACATCTTCCAACTCATCTACAGACTCCAGGCTTTACCAAAAATGTCACAGACACGCTTGGTGAAGCACTGGTCGCCACCCTCATCCTACACCCAACCCTCGCCATCCTAGGAGATATCAACATATATGATATGATATGATATTTTATTTCTATCGCGCTCATACACAAGTGTTTCAGAGCGCGACAAGGCAAGGGAGGGGAACGGGGAGAACAAAACATTGATCTTACTAGGCCCAGTGACACTGAGAACGCGCAAGTGCATGGGAGAGGGGGAGGGAAAAAGTGCATGGAAAGGGGAGAAGTGGAAATTGCAAAGCAGAGGAGAAACAGATAAATAACAAATAAATAATAAAGGCAACAAACCGTTTTAGTGCAGCCAGCAATTTGCAAGTGCTAGGTTTAAGGCAGCAGACAGGGTAGGTCTGCTAAGTGCAGGAAGAAAAAGGGGGGGCTGTTTGTGTACAGGTACAGACCCCAGTGCAAGGGGTGGCCCAGGGGGAGTGCGGGAGGGTTGCAGGGTGAGCAGATACCTGGGCCCGGAGGACAGAGTGGCCAGGTGCACAGTGCCAAGAGAGAACAGATCAGCAGGGGAGAAGGGGAGCGAAAGCAGAAGAAAAGAGGAAGGTCTTGAAGTGCTTCCGGAACCGGAGATGGTTCTCCTCAAGTTTTAGAGTGGCAGGGAGGCTGTTCCAGAGGGAGGCCCCACCCGAAGACAGAGATCTACCCCCAGCTCGTTTCTTTGAAAAACGACTGACCCTGAGGGAGTTGGAGGTAGAGGAGCGAAGAGCTCGAGAAGGAAGGTATTTGCAGAGGGATAGCTGAAGGTATTTTGGACCCAGGCCCCAGAAAGCCTTGTGGACAATGCAGAGGGTTTTGAATTTAATCCTTGTATCCACTGGGAGCCAATGGAGAGATTTCAGGGCTGGAGAGATTCGATCCCAGGGCTCGAGGCCAAGGACATGTCTTGCAGTCCTGTTCTGGATTAGTTGCAGAGGGCGGAGAGTAGAGACAGGTAGATTTAGAAAGAGGCTGTTACAATAGTCCAAGCTTGAGAGAACCAGAGCTTGGGATACCATGAGCTTCTGGGGGAAGGAGAGGAAAGGCAGAGTACCTCTGAGGAGGTGCAGTAGGAAATTTGACTTTTTAGAGACCTCAGAGATGTGGGCGGAGAAGGAAAGGGTGGAGTCAAAGATGACCCTGAGGTTCTTAGCCTCGCAGGTGGGGGTAGGAGGAGGGCCAAGGGAGGCCGGCCAGAGAGTGAGGGGAAAAGGATGGTGAAGGTGTGCCGATGAGGTGATCTCTGTCTTGCTGGCATTCAGACAAAGATCATTGGCGGCACATCAATCTTGAATGGCAGTTAGGCAATCAGAGACGAGAGAGGGAGAGGAGGTGGCAGAGGGCAGCCTGAAAATGAGTTGAGTGTCATCAGCGTAGCACTGGAAATTTGAGCAGCAAGTGGCAATGCAGTGGGCGAGAGTTGCCAGGAATTGGTTGAAAAGCCAGGGTGAGAGGTTAGACCACTGGGGAACACCACAGGTAGAGAGGAAGATAGATGAAAGGAAGGACCCAAGTTGGACCTGGGAGGGTCGATCTGAGAGGAAAGAGGTCAGCAAGGCCAGAGCCTGATCAGTGATACCCAGGTTTTCACGGAGACAGTTGAGCAGGATGGTATGGTTGACCGTGTCGTAGGCAGAAGAGAGATCGAGGAGGATGAGGACAGAGGGAATGTTAGAGTCAAGGTTGGAGAGCAGATCTTCACGGATGTTCAGGAGAGAAGTTTCCGTGCTTCTGGCAGCTCTGAAGCCAGACTGGTGGTCATGGAGACAGCCAACAGAATTAGAATGAAGGTTAAGCTGAGAGATGGCCAACTTTTCCAGGAGTTTGCCAAGAAAGGGAGTAATGGAAATTGGGCGATAGCTGGACAAGAAGGATCAGCTGTGGGTTTCTTGAGAAGAGGGTGCACAAAGGAGTGCTTCAGAGGGGAGGGGAAGGATCCCGAGGCAAAGGAGTGGTTGCAAAAATCAGCAAGGGCCGGAGCGAGGGTGTCAATGTGGTCGTTGATGGTTTTAGAGAAACAGGGATGAACCTGTTTTGACAATGTTTTCATAGATCGGACTTGTCTAGCGACCTCGTCGGGGGAGAAAAGAGGAAAGGACGAGAAGGATGGTGGGGGTGGCTAAAGGAGGGTCAGCAAGCACAGATGGGGAGGGAAGAGGAGGGGTGTGGGTGAAGAGGGTGGACAGGATGTCCTGGGTTTTTTAAATGAAGTGAGAAGCAAGGGCGTTGCAAAGAACCTGGGAGGCAACAGGCGGGGTAGAGACTGCAGCAGGGTTGGCCAGCTCCTTGCAGATTTTAAAGAGTTCGGCAGAGTTGTTCGATGCCGCAGTGACACAAGCTTGAATGTGGACTCTCTTCTTGGTGAGGACAGAGAGTCGGTATTGCCTTTGTAACAGGTGACAGGTGACAGGCCAGTTTGTCAGAGGATGAACAGGAAGTCCTCCATTTCCTCTCAGCCACCCTACACTTACGTTTAAGTGTAGCTAGGTCAGAGTCATACCAGGAATTGCACTTGGCTTTGGACTTCAAACGGATCCTCATGACAGGGGCAAAAGCATCAAGCGTATCAGAAATTGAAGAGTAGAGCAGAGACAGGGCTGTGTCAGGATGTGAGACAGCTAAAGGTGGAGGGGGGGAGAAAGTGGCGTCAAAAGCCTCAACTGACACACGCTTCATGGGCCGGATGTCCGAGAAGGTAGGTAGCAGTGTTGGGGTAGGTTTGTCTTGGGGGGAAGAGAGGGAGAGATGAGAGGAGAGGAGTGAGTGATTACTCCAGGAGAGAGGGGTGGTCAGAGAGATGGAGAGGGGGAGGTCAGAGGAGATCAGACATTGAGTGTGTGCCCTGCAGAGTGAGTCGGGCCGGAGGGGAGGATTGACAGAGAGAAGGAGTCGCAGAGGTCACGGAAGAGTACAGAGGAGGAGCAAGGAGAGTCTAAATTATATTGAGGTCACCGAGAAGGAGGAGGAGTTGAGTGGTAGAGGCCAGGGGGGAGGAGAAGAGGTCTGCCCTCTCAGAGAGAAAGAAGGTGATTTGACCAGGAGGCCGGTACATGGTAACCACAGTAAGAGAATGGGTAGGCGAGAGCGAAAGCCTACAGACCAGGCATTCAAAAGAGGAGTAGGTCTGAGTGGGAATGATAGAGGCAGGAATCCACTCAGGAAAGATCAGGGCAACCCCCCCTCCGGACCGGGAGGAACTGGGTGCTAGGAGTAGCCATCAGGGAGGAGAGTTTCAAAGCTTGTGACAGAGCTGGCTGTGAACCATGTCTCAGTAAGACCAAGGACATCACTGTCTAGTTCTTCAAGGAGATGGCAGATGTCAGAGGAGTGTTTGACAGCAGAGCGAGAGTTGAGAGTGGAAATATGAAGGAGGTTGCCAGCCTTAAAGACCTTCCGTGGAGGGGTACAGATCAGAGGTACGCCCTGCGGAGGAGAAAGAGCCAGAGGAGGGGCAGAGGAGAAGGAGCAGAGAGAGGGCAAGGTAGCCAAGTGGGGAGAGGAGGGAACAGCAGCAGATGAGAGGAAATTGAGGCAAGGGAAGCGCCTATCAAAGAGGAGGAGATTGGCCTGAGGGCCTTGGACCATGGCAGTGCCATTTAGGTAGACATTAATGATGGAGTCGAAGGAGGCCATGAGAACTTCCCAACGAGTGCCACCATTAGTGGGAGAGGAGGAGATAGGGCAGAGCAACGAGACCATATGAGGAGTCCATAGATCTGGTGAAGGAACGACAAAGAGGATGTCTGTGAGGGTCTGTCTAGCGTAAGCATTTGAGTAGGTGTCGGCGATAGGAAGACCAGGGTTAGAGGCCAAGATATCCTTTTTGAACTTCTTCCTACCAGACTTAGTGAGAAGGGAAGGATAGTCAATGGAGAAGCAGTTGGAAAAGATAAGATAAAACAGAAAGCGCCACTGGGGTGGAAGCGAGGAGAGGATGGAGATACGGGGGGGGCTAAGGTAGGTAGGTGTGGGACAAAAGAGAGTGGTGAGGTCACTGGGCTAGCAAGTTACAGAGAAGAAACAGTAAACAAGCAAAATACAGAGAATTTCACAATGGGCAGCAAGATTTGACTTTTTAGCACAAAGCAAAAACAGCAAGATTTGACTTTTTATCACAAAGCAAAAACAGCAAGATTTGACTTTTAGCACAAAGCAAAACAGCAAGATTTGACTTTTCAATCGTGGAATCGGATGTTAGCAAAGGGTCTTGGGAAGTGCTGCGCATCAGGATGACAACATGGGAGTAACAAGCAGAAAGAACAGTGATAGTGAAAGGCAGTAGGAGTGAGTCCATAAGGAGGGAACTAACCCATAGTTCTAGAGGAGGCAAAGTCAAGGCATTTCCGGATTTCTTATGGGAGTGAGGTGGCAGCATCATTGTGGTTAAGGTGCAGGAGAGCCCAAAATAGCGTTCCAGAAGCAGACAGGGACCAGCCAGGAGCCTTAAAAGTGGGCCTTTGCTGAGAGGGCCAGCTGAAACCTACCGTTCCCTGATTGGATGGAGGAAAACACTCGGCAACCAATGGGAGTACAGCACAGGGAGAGGTGGTTAAGCACAGCCTGCCTACACAACAAAGAAAACCACGGCGGCCATCTTGGAAGGGCCAAAAAACAGTCAAATAAGCAGGCAATGGTGGGAAAAAACTTGTGCTTTCAAAATAGCAAGGCAGCTCCAGGTATTAAAAAGCTCCCAAAATGGCAGCACAATGAAAATGCCAAATAAAACAGTCCTTTCCAGTAATTTTATGCACATTTTTTTTTCCAATTTCGATTTTTCAGGATCAATAATTCCCCTGGAGGTGCAGTAATGCACAGAAAGTGCACTTACCTGATGGAATGGTCAGCAGCCAGGCACAAACTCCACATGTGCCGGAGAACAACAGATGGCCAGGAGGGTGGAAACAGGACCTCACTCTCAGTGACAAGCAGATGAAAGATGATCAGGTCACTTAGATAGTCTACATCCACTCAATCTGAAACACCACACATCCACTCCCACCCACACGAAAAACCACATCCTTGACGCAATATTCAGCACTACAAACATACCTACCCAGCCCCCGCACCCTCTGTCATGGTCTGATCACTCGTCATTCAGTTTCACCATACTACTCTCCCACTATGGAACAAAGTGGTAATCACCCCAGATCTCGAATACTCACTCTGCAACTCCCTCAACTCACTCTTCCTCGCAGAAGGACCCTCGGAAATAGATTCCTTACCAATGCCCTCAAACCCCTCACCCCATCAAAAGGTTGCTCGCAGAGATCTAGACCATCGCTGAGATGGTTCACCCCCAATCTCAAACCTCTCAAAACTCTCAAGCACTGTCTGGAATGAGCCTGTAGAGCCAACCCTTCAGCCCAAAACAAAACCACCCTAGCAAGGACAACCAGAATTTACAGATCAGAAATCGGAAAAAGCAAGAAATCATTCTATGGGAACCAAATCCAAAATGCTTGCAACCCAAGTAAGGAACTACATAAAATCATAGCAGAATTCAAATCTTTCTCATGCTCTCACCTGTGCACTCCAAGCTCCAAAGCCTTATACGACACCCTTTCGCTCCACTTCTACAATGCCGCCAACGAAAGACACAATGCTATCACCGCCAAACTAAAAACCCTACCAACACCGTCAACTCGCCCTTAGCCACTCAGCCCCTCACACAAACCACACCACAATCACAATCTTCTTTTGACTCCTTCTCCCCCATCACACACCTGGAATTCCTGTCGCTGGTAGCAGTCAGCCGCCCGTCAGGCTCCCCGGCAGACCTGTGCCCATGTGCAATGATAAAATAACATACTAACCTCCACCTGTGCAGGTAACATGGCACACGCAATCCTTAACCACTCACTCTCATCAGGATGCTTCCCGAAAGCCCTATAAACATCCTACACCAAACCCAAAAATAAACGATGCTTGACCCACTTCTTCCCCAAAACTACCGACCTATTTCCAATATGCGTTTCATCACCAAACTGATTGACCGCGTGGCCTACAAACAGCTTGGCCAGTTTGCCGAAGCTAACAACCTCCTAAAGCCAGCACACTCTAGTTTCAGACCACTAAGGGGAACAGAAGCCTGCCTAGTATCCATCTGGGACGACCTAAAAAGAGCAGCTACTAGACCTTTCCGCAACCTTCGATACCATCGATCAATCACTTCTATTAGTCAGACTACAAACACTAGGAATCAAAAGCACAGCCCTCTCGTGGATTTATTCCTTCATCTCTAACCGGTCGCAAATCATGCACCTCGACCAGTTCACATCCATAGCATGCCCAGTTTGTAAAGGTGTCTCCCAAGGAGCATCCATGTCACTGCTAATCTTCAACTTGTACAGGCAACCCATTCCCGCAAGCATTCGCTCGTAGAACCTTACCTGCTACAACCAAGCAGATGATACCCAGATCATCCTCAAAATCCCAAACTCTGAAGGATCTGGCAGCCCGTACCTGTCACTGTGCCTCTTTGACATTGATCACTGGATGACAACCAGCCACCTCATCCTCAACCCTGGGAAACCGAAATAGTACTCTAGGGGAAAACATCACTCATCCCCCAACCAATCCCATGGGCTGAATCACTAGGACAAGAACCGGCACCATCAAACTTGGTTAAAAACCTGGGATGTGAATTTGACACACATTTATCCCTCACCCAACACACTACTAGCGTATCCAAAACCTGTTTCTTCCACATACATAGCCTCTGGCAGATCTTCCCCTACCTCACCTATGCCCACCGTTTCTTGACCATCAACCTCTCCGGCCTAGACTACGCAAACTGCCTCTACCTAGGAGCCCCAGCATCCAAAGTAAGGAAACTCCAAAGAAGCCAAAATGCAGCAGCACGCCTGCTCATTAACCTGCCCGCCAGAGAACACATCAGCCCTACACTGAAAGTCCTCCACTGGCTCCTTATTGCTCGAAGGATCACCTTCAAAGCCATGTGTACCAGCCATCGCAAAATCCACAACACCGGCCCTGATTTCCTCTGTGATATAATTGTCCCCTACCAAACTACCAGAAACCTCAGATCTCGCACTGCATTTTGCCTAGTGATCCCACCCCACAGCTCCACAAGGCTTGGCGGTTCCTCCTTCTCTGTCCAAGCGTTAATCATCTGGAATTCCCTTCCCGTACACATTCGAAACACTGAAAACCACCTGAAATTCAGGAAGGCCCTTAAAACCTGGCTCTTCCCAATACTCTCCTAACCCACTGCACCGCGTGAATACACCACTAATAAACTCCCCACATCAATCGCACATCAGCGGCCGGCAGCTCTCGCAGCGGTTTCACCTGACAAACTACCACATATTTCTCAACAAAACAGCTGCCGACCAGTACTCCAGGTAAGCCAGCATCTTTCGTTGTGGCACACCTGATCCACCTACAACACTCCCACCTGATAAGCACTCCAAGTAAGCCAGCAGCTTTTGCTGGGGCACACCCACAACATTCTCTCTGCGCCCCCGCCCGCCAGCCCACATGAGGTACGACTAACAAGGAGATAATTATCCCAGGGTAGCACACGCCCACCACTAAGTAATCACTGCCACTATTAACCTACATCCATCATTCAGGGAAGCTCTCAATAATAGCAATCTCCTACTACAAATTGTATTCTCAAACCTAGGTACAACAAACCATCGAAGACTTCTACGCTACGGAAACCTACTGTACTACAGGCTGAAGCCTACGGGCTTGTGAAGCGTATGCCCCCCCCCCACCATGCAGGATCCTCAAATCTAGGTGTAGCCTCCTCCTTTGTTGACTATATGATGAGGCCTCCTGCGTTTTGAAACCTAGGCCTCTTGCCCACTATACAGGATTCCCAAATCTAGGTGTAGCCTCCATCTTTGTTTACTGTATGCTTAAACCTATCGCACTTTGGAAAATAGCCCTTTCTCACACTGTGCAGGATTCTCAAGTCTGGGTGTAGCCTCCATCTTTGTAAAATATATGCGGATACCTGCCACATTATGAAACCTAGGCCCCTTGGTATAGGACTCCCAATTCTAGACTTGTAGAAATATTGCCCCAGCCTACGGTACATATATCTCACACTACTAGTGTGGACACAGGCCTCAGGCACGGCCCAGCATCCATGCACGATAGAATACGGCTAAGCACATCCGGTCTAGTTTCACACATAGCCATCCAGACTGAAACACCCGAAGACCCTCAACACCTCTGCCACTAGCATACAGTGACCACCACCCGAAAGTAACCCGGTATAGCTGGCCTCACATAGACTCTCTCAACAATAGCAATCTATCTCTAACTCTCAACAGCACCCACCCATGTGTCTGACCTCTCTTGGGCTGCTTAGTCGAGCCTTGCCAGCCGCCCAAGTCTTAGAATGGTAACATGCACACATGCATCTCCTAAACTCCATAGAATTTCCAACCACATTGACTACGGTCACCAAGGGCGTTCCAACCGAGGAAAAAGCGCATTGAGGCCACACAAGTGGGGGAAGAGCGTTATACAAATGTCCAAATACAATACCAAATACAAAAACTGCAACAATCACTTGGTTTCACTCAAACCACAACCTTCCTGTCGCCCAATATTCAGTAAATGTAATGTTGCATTATATTTGTCAGGATAACCTTTCATTGGATACAGTTCTCAATAAATGTAGTTTTAAACTGTGTTGACTTCTGTAGCATCTGTCACTTAGTCCGGTATTCAATAGATGCAATTTTAAGTTGTGCAGCACCTTTCATTTGGTTTGGTATTCAATTAATGCAGGTGATCCTTCCTCACTTGGCCACCCCCAGGCTTGGGATAAAAAAGCAATGGCCCTTCCCTGCCCTTCTGAACAGAAGATCCTTGGGGAGTAGAGGTGAGAGTACCTTCAGGTTTCTCACAGGGTGTTGGTGGCCTTCATTGTCGATGCAGCTGTCGTGATGCACTTCCCTGCTGCATCCAGCTTTTTACCCTCTTGGTCCGGAGGAACCGTAGACGAGGAAGATGGGTTGGAGGACCTCCTCCTAGCAGCGGCCAAGACCACCGAACATGGTAATTGTTTTCCAAGCAATCTCTTTTTGTAGGAGTGGTATTAGGAGTCTTCATAACCAACCGGCCAGCCTCCCAAAAGTCATCCCATAAGGGAATTGAAATGATGGTCCTCTTGGAGGACTTAGATCGTTCAAAAAGGAAACCTTTTTTCTTTTTCTCAGTTACTAGATTGAACAGCTCCACAGCCCTAGAGATCATGGAGTGCAAGGACCCGATCTCGTCCCCATCCGCAGGAACGCAATCAAACTCATCCGTGCCTTACATACTTGTTATGACAGTATGAGTGTCAGTGTCTGTCTGAGCTGCTTCCTCCACCTTGGGGGATGATGCAACAGGCAATGGCTGAGAGGTAACAGAGGCCGGATAAGGCGTCATCAGCTGAGCTCAAGAAGGCCTCAGAGGACTCCTTGTTGGAACAGGAACTGGAGCAGTGGGTAGTTGCTGCTGGATTTCAGACGCCAGTGTGTGCAAGGTGGTCAAAATGTTCAAAGACATTTCCCTTGGTGCAGGTGCTGGAGAAGGCACCAGAATTGTTAAAAGACAGAGAAGGCTGGTGAGCCCCTTACTGAGCTATTGGCACAATTGGGTCAGGCTCCTCTTCACCACCCTCCTGGTCATAGTAAAAACCCTCTGGTAGGTCCTCCTCTGAATTGGTGCAGTGTGCTGGCAACCTTCTGGGGGATCCCAGAGGGGCCAAGTTGAAAAGTGGTCTTGCCTTGGTGGGTCGAGGCTGGAAATCCTTAGCTGGAGGCATGTCCCTCACAAAATCTGAGCCTTTAGGTAAAGAATCGATGAAAGGAGCCTGCAGAGCAGGAAAAGATGCCGTCGTTGATGCAACTGTCATCGGAACCACCGACGGAGGTCCAGGCGGTAGCGGTACTCTGGGCATGGGAACCATCATAGTGGCAATGGTGACGGTCATAAACGGGCCCAGTGAAGTGAATCTGTCAATGGAAGACCAGCCTTCCTAGTCTAGTTTGATCAAGAGGTACTCATCGACGGGGTGGTCGTCGAGAGAGGGAGTCCTTGGATGACTTGCCCTTTGATGAGGTCTTGTGTCTGGCCAATGGTCTTAATCTTTTTGCAGACCGGCTATGCCCCCCTGCCGGTAGGCTGTCGACGGAGCCGGTGATGGCGACCGGCCTCTCTCCGACCTGGTCCTGCAGCCACCGTCAACAAAGATGGCGTTGAAGCATGCAATGATTTTATCCTCTTTTGGAACTTCACTAGGGAAGCATCCCCAAAGGGCCTCAACCTCTATTCGTCAGAGGGAGCACGCTCTTTGGACCTGCCAGTCCTGGAAAAGGCATGACTATGCCTAGAGGCCGCATCAGAGGCCTTCCCTTCTTCGTTCCAGCGCACTTACCTCCTGTGGCGGTCCTTCTGTGTCTTGGGGGTGAAGACCTCGCAAATCAAACATCCGTTCGCATCATGGTCAGGATGTAAGCAGTAGATGCACCTTAAGTGCCGATATTCAATGAAGATGTTCTTCAGGCTGCAGTTCTCACAGGCCATGAAGAGACTTTTCTTTGTGGCGTCTGGGCCTGTGGCGACCACGAAACGGAGATCTGACTATGGACTAAGGATCTCCTCTGGCAACAAGTCCCCTTTGCCTGTAGTCACAACATGACTAAAGAAGAATTGAGACAAATTCTCGCAAAAATTGGCAAAAAACAGCAAAAGCTGTCTGATTTCTGGGAGCGAAACAGGATGGCTCCCAACACGAGAAACAGGTGTCAAAAATCTGAAGATGACCACCAAGGGTGGAGCTTAGGAGGACGAGTGCCATTGGCTGGGGCAGTATGACCCAAAGTTACACTGATGGGCTAGAGAAGCGACAAGCAGTTTTTAGCTTACTAAATTGCTTTAATATTCTCAGCCTGACCATGGGGGAATATTCTTGTGCATGTGAACCCATGCTAGACCCCCTGCTGGAGAACGTGATGTTTTACCATATTACATTAAAGAATTTTTCTTGGCACTTGGAAAAGTGTCTCAAACCTTTGCGATCTGGGTTGTAGATTAACTAAACTTCAGAATAAAATGAAGTCTCAAAAATACCATTGTTTCAAAATGTTAATGCTGCTACTCAAGCATGTGCTGTGAATCGAAAATGTGGTCACTTTTCTCTGACACCAGTGCAAAGATTCTATAAAATCAAGGTCTTACCATCTATAACCTACTGGGGTCTGCCTATACTCTTGGACTGCGCTGCTCTGGAGGGGATGTTTTGGAGGAAGGTCCTGCAACTACCAAATGGAGTTCCTGCAGCTGTTATTCACTATGAGCTAGGCTTATCTTCCATACAGTTTTATATGCAATGGAAGAACCTCTCACTATTGAGGAATATTCTCTGTGCAAAGGAGGGTTCTATTTGGTGGCTACTAAAGCAGTTGCTTAATAAGAAATCTTGGACCCCCTTAAATACCTGGGAGACTGACACTAACTCAATCTGCGAGAGGTATGGCATCTCGAAAGAGAACGTTCTCTATAGACCAACTGTAATTAAAAGGAGACTCAAAGGATGGAACTGGATTGACACTATCGGCAAAGTCAGAACTTATCTATATGCTTATTTGTTGATTGATCTTAGACCAGTTGGAACCTGTCCCGCTTAAATGAGTAAATCTTCAGGTAGATCTTGGCTATCAAGGGTTATGAGCCTGCGGATAAATTTGATCCCGACAAACAAAATCATGGGTGCCAGGCATAAAACTCACAGAGCCACAAGACAGTGTCGATTTTGTTCCCTGTCTGATGAGGTGGAAACTTTGAGACACATTGTATTGCATTGCAGGGCTTTGGATGAGAGGCTTAAGTTCTATTTCAGCCACCTTCTTCTTCAACTTTATGCCCAGGTTTCTGCTGAAAGAGTGTGGCAGCTTATTATGAACTCTCATGGTCGCAATGACTGGATGGTTGCTGCAATTTATATCTTAAAAGATGTTTTAGAATCACAGAAACGAACAACATGACTGATACATTTTTGTATTTTTGTGCTTCTTTTACGCTCTTGTTTTAATTCGTTTCTTAATTTGTATCTCTGTATTTTGTAAGTTTCTTGTATTTTAAAAATGTTATGTATATTTTGTTAAAGGTAACTTGTTTACCAAATAACAATTAAAAACCAAATATATTACATTAATGTGCTGTCAGATACATCTATGTACACCACTATTCCAGTTGAGGAATGAAAGACATCAGCAAACAAAACATTACTCAAGGGAATTCTGGTTCAGATACTCTGGTGCACTCCAATAAATAGTGCAGTGTGTGATAGTTAAAAGTTTAAAAAGATATCCTGGATCTTACTGGCAGCCAATGTAGTTTGCACAAAATCGGTGTAATGTGGGAATCTCCTGAGAAGCCAGTAACTATACGTGCCGCTACATTCTGTAGAACCTGCAATCATTGTATGGTGTGTTCAGTGGTACCAACACATAGCGAATTGCAATAGTCAAGTTTGGCTCCTGTAATGGAGCAGCAATCTGAGCAGTGTTCTTTTGAAAGCAATGGTTTAATTTGTCTCAACAGCATGAGACAGTAGATGGATGAGATGATAACTTGGTCTAAATAATGGATCATGGAAAGCAGAGAGGCAAATATCCCCAATGTTTTTATTTTGGTATGGATGTACATGGTTTCCCCAGATTAGCTGGTCAGATAGCACAGTGAGCTAAGCGCTCACCCCTGATAGCTGTGTGCAGCCTGCTGTGGCAGGTTCGAACTCCGGCAGGGTCAACTGAGCCATTCATCCTTCTGAGGTCGATGAATTGAGTACCACTCTGTGGGGTAATAATGCCTTCCGTTACTTCAGCACTCTGAGACCTATGGGTATGTACCGCTACATAAGAAATTAATTATTATTATTAGTATTATAAAGGCATATCTCACATAATTCTTAGTTGGTTTTAAAATGAGCTGTGGTAGAGACTACCAGGATTCGGTTTTATAGTGGTTAAGTCCCAACCAATTGTCAACCATCAATTTTTTTCAATCTGTGAGAAAACGAATTGCATGCTTGAGACATTGACGGAGTAATGTCCTCTAAGCTTAAAGATGATCTGGGTGTCGCCAGCATAGTTCTCAAATACAGGGATCACAAAGGCAAAATGAGGGACAAGTGGCCAGATGGTCCAAGTCATCCCCCGACTGTAAAGTTCTCCTTAGTTCCAGTTCCCATAATCTGTTTCGCTTTCATTACTACCAGCCCAACTTTCATTCATAGAGGTAAGCCCTATTCCAGTTATGCAGTGCAATTTTGAAACATGAGTCACCAGTGACAACTTAGACTCCAAAAACGATCTCAATTCATGCCTAAAAGTCAACACACAATTCCATACTGCCCTATACATCCGACGCTTCATACTCTCTGTAATAGAAATGCAGTACTAAATATTGCATCTTGGAAAATCCAAGGCTTTAAAAGGCCCAGTCAAAAGGGGCCAATGGACTTCCGCATCTGAAATGATTAAAATGTGGCATTTCAGAGACCACTAGCACCACTCGGGCAACTCCTCCAGGCCCACGAGAAGGAGCGGACCCTCAGAGGATCGTCAGGTGGGAGCGAGGTCACTGCGCCCGATCCAGGCGGAGCACCCCTTGAGAGCACTGAGGCGAGTGGGGCTCTGAAATCGCCTTTGGGGGACCGGCCGCTGGGTCGCGGGGCACTCTGGCCTGCCCCCCCGCGGTGCCCCCCCCCCCGACTCTGCTCACGACAAGACAGAGCGCTGCCCCTCCTCGAGGGCTACCGAGCCTAAGGCGCCCGGCCACACCCCTCCACGGCAACTGCCCAGGGGTTCTATGCAGCACCCGCGCTATGCATGACAATCAGCAGGCCCGATCCCCTGCCTAACCCACGCTCACAGGGCGGGGCGGGCCACTTCATAACACCAATATCCTATGGTGCCTCCGGTGCATCAAGAGCAGTCCAACAGAACAAGTCATCACAGCGGGCCTCCCGCTACTGCCATCAGCTCAACGATCTCCCCAGTTTTACGTGGGACTTCAAAGGATCCCCTCACACATTCCCTCAAAAGCAGCAGCTCTTCAGCCTCCACTCCCCATCCATAGGTGGAACACACAAAGAAGGCAATATCGCCGATGTGCCCTACACGTTACGTGGAGCAGAGGAGTCAGCAAAAGCGACCCCAGGGACTTAAGCAGCTGGATCTCCCTAAAAGAGGGTCTGGTGCTCTTGCAGCCACAAGTGTCCCCAGGACACCATAGGGGGTCACAGCACTTATCACCACACTTGAGCACAGGGTCAGGACTGGCTAGGATCATCACCCTGTCTCCCAACCTTGTATCAATAGCCAGCACATCTCACAGTACAACCATAAGCCTCCACCAGGCACAGCAAGAGAGGAGAGAGGGCCTGAGCACAAGAAAGCAGAGAGTGTGCCCACAATAAGTCAACAAAGGGGAAGGCTATCCCCAAGAGGCAAAGAAGGGCAATTGGAGTACTGTGGAGAGCCCTCATTGACCTGCAAATAACCCACATTTGGAAACTCCACAACACGCACTACGTGTGAAAGAAACTGGGCGGAAGTACGGAATCAGCACCCCCAAACCCTGCCTAGGAGTAGCTAACTGCCCTGTGGGCACGAGGAGACCCATTGCCCCCCAAAGCCACCAACAGCGACCAGAGCCACACTGCCCCTGTGGCGAACCCAATTCAAGAGGGCTAAACACGGACTCGCCCCAGGGGGTGGTGCGATCAAGGAATGACTCCTGACTACAAATAAAGGTGAACCACCACCCAAAAATCGATTCAGCCGACGGTCGACTCCAACCCAGAGGAAGCAAGTCATAAGAGGGACCCACGTTGCCCCAAGAGCAGAGTTGGGCAGGCCATCCTCTATCCGAGTGGCACTGACCCCTCCCAACAGAACAACTCAGATGCCAGGGACTAAGGTGAGGCTCGGACAGTTGAAGATGAGAACACCGGCAAAAATCCAAGTGGACCAACTTGAGAAGTGCTGGGGACAAAGACGACAAACGGAGAGCGACTCACCTCCTCCCCCCCTCGAATGACCCAACCACGCAGTTGCATCACCTCTAAACACCATGGCATCAGACAAGGAGGAACTCCTAAATTGTTTGAAGGGGATGGAAGCCAGACTCACGAATACGTTCCACAACCAGTTGGAACAGATGAAAGAGGAACTGAAATCTTCCATCCAGGAAGTAAGCAGAGAAATGGCTGACCTGGGAGGCAGAATAGATATTGGCGAAAATGGTCTATCAAATGTAGCAGAAGAAACTAATCAGAACAGCGTCCTTCTAGATCAGCTAGCTAACACAACAACCAACTTGGAATTACAGGCAGAGGACCTTGTGAACCGCTCAAGGTGGTCTAACATCAGGGTCAAAGGCCTGGCAGAAACGATCCAGGAAAGAGACCTCAAAGATACTATGCAACAATGTTTCAGCAGCATGCTCCCAGACACACAGCCAGACCAAATTAGGTTTGATCGGATACACATAGTTGGCCCAAAACGGAATGACCCTGAAGCAAGGCCTAGAGACGTCCTAATAGCAGTAATGTCCTACTGCCTGAAAGAAGACATCCTGAGAGCAGCGAGACCCCACAATGGTTTCACAATCAACAGCTCTCGAATTCAACTATACCAAGACCTAGCTTTGATCACTCTCCACAAGAGAAGAATGATCAACTACAACCCAATCCTCCAGACACAGCGAGTAAACCTTGGGAATGGTCAACCGAGAAAAAGCGAAAGTCAAGGAAAACAGGATAATCCAAGGTTCTGAAACAGAGCCAAGAAGAACTAGCGATGCTAGAAGACTAAGAGAAGCAACCAACAAGAGAGTGAACAATGATCAAGGACTACAACACTCTGAAATGTACAAAATCTGCACGGAGGAAGAAGAACACCACATCTGGGAAGTGGGGAGAAAGAGGGGGGGTTGTGCGAAGGGCAAAGAAACCAAGAGGCAAGGCAACAGAACAAGCTAGAGAGCCAGGAAACGGAAAAGAAAAGCATGAGTGCCACTGGAGAGCCTCGCACTCTGCCCGAAACAGCACAACTTCCCCTACACAAAAATGGCTGAGTCAAAGATAATATCCCTGAATGTACAGGACCTGAACTCGCCAATAAAATGTCGGATGATCCTGGACACGCTGAAAGCACTGAAGACGGCGATTGGATTCCTACAGGAGACACCCCCCCCCCCCCCCAAGGACGAGAAGATAATGGGCAATCAAGCCTTCCCACAATTTTTTTTTGCTTCAAGCGGTGAGAAGAAAAGGGGGGTAGCTATACCAATTGGGAGACAGCTAGACTTCAAAGAACTACAAATCTGTAGAGACAAAGAGGGTCGATACTTGGCGCTCAAAGGATCGATAAAGGGGAAATTGTACACAATCCTAGCCATTTACGCTCCTAATAGTCGCCAGGATGTGTTCATAATGGATCTGCTGGGCAAATTGGGCAGTTGGTGTGAGGGCCTACAGATTGTAGGTGGGGATTTCAACTGTGTCATGGACCCAATGCTGGACAAAACACCCCCCCCACAACAAATACCAGAAAAATAGACAAGCACTGGGTCGCTTCTTCAGAGAATTAGGGGTGATTGAAACTTGGCGATTCTTCAAAGGCGACGAGAGTACACCCACTACTCAGCCGTCCACCTCAGATACTCCAGGATAGACATTTTAGTATCCACAACATTAGTCCCACAAATAACAGAAGTAGAAATAGGAGTGGAATGTCACTCGGATCACGCGCCAGTGTTGGTGGGTATAGATTGGGGGGTGAAAGGGAGCCGAGCAAAACCGCCTTGCAGACTAGAGGAAATCCTCCTGAAGGACAGTGATGACAAACCAACTAGAAAAAAGAAGTGAAAGCTGCCGAAGCCCAACACAAAGCCCACTGTTCGAGAAAATCCCTAAGAGTTCTTTGGAAAATCGGAGCCCAACTGGAGAATCATACTGCGGACCGGATTGCCCAGTCACTGCTACAAACAAAGCAATCCTATTATATCCACGGGGGCAAGGCAAATCGTTTCCTGGCGGCGAAATTGAGAAAACAAAAAACCTGGAACTATATAGTACAACTAAACGACGTCCATGGAAAACCCCACACGGTGGAGCTTGACAAAAAAGAAATAATGAAGCATTTCATGAGGAACTCTTAAGTAGCGCAAACCTAGACCCAGAACAGCAACTTTCCTACATCAACACGCTCCCCCAGATTGGTGAAAAAGACAGAACTAGTCTTGGGAACCCAATTACAGCACAAGAGATCAGCAATGCCATTTCAGCACTACCAGTGAATAAGACTACAGGTCTAGATGGCCTTAGCATCGGTTATTACAAGACGTTCCGCACTCAATTGCTCGGCCAGATGACAAGGCTATATAATGCCATTAGAGAAGAGGGGAAGGTCAAGCTCGATCTGGGGAGGTCTATAACTATACTACCCCTCAAGGTGGGAAAAGACCCCCACAACTGTGCAAGTTATCGTCCCATAGTGTTGCTGAACACAGATGCAAAATTCTATACGAAAATCCTAGTTACTCACCTAATGAAAATCCTTCCGAACATAATACACGACGACCAAGCGGGTTCATCACTGACCGGCACACACAGGATAATGTCAGGAGGGCAGTAGACATTATAGATGCGGGCTACAAACACGACAGACGTTTGCAGTGGCAGCCCTGGAAGCCACCCGGGCATTTGATAGCATGGACTGATGCTATCTGAAACTGATCTTTGAGCACTTCGGCTGTGGCCAAGAATTCACCAAGATGGTGCTTGCCAACTACCAAAATCCATCAACAAGTTTCAGGATCAACGGAGAAAGTTTGTGAAGATTAGAAGGGGCACGCAACAGGGTTGCCCACTCTCCCCTCCGATTTTCGCTATGGCGATGGAACCATGCGCAATGCAGTCCCGACAAGATTTTAGCAACAAAGGAGTGACGATCGACCAGGAGACCCACTAAATAGCGCTGTATGCTTACGATATTATGCTCTTCATGGGAGACCCAGAAAATACGATACCCAGAGCGATGGCCCAAATGGAGGAATTCAGACAGATCTCAGGGTTCTCCATAAACTTCTCCAAATCAAGAACCATGAACATAACAGCAAGGAGAGAAGTGACAGACATTGGAAAGGACTATCCAGATGAGCTGGGTGGGGGAAACACTGGAATACTTAGGGATTCACCGTACTAGAGAGCCACACAAGCTATATCAAGCAAACATAGCTCCGCTATGGAAACAGCTACAGGAAGACATGCTGAGATGGGAATCTCAGGAGCTGTCATGGTTCGCCCGCATCACATCTGTAAAAATCACTATCCTCCCTTGTCTCCTCTATGTAATAAGTTCATTACCGGTGCCCATACCACCAGCCAAGATCCGAGAGTTGCAAAACGCGATATTTAAATTTATATGGCACGGTAAGAAACCCAGGATTCAGAAACAAATTCTAATGCGCCCCCCGTGGCCTGGGAGATCCAGAAATGGACAGATACATTTTAGCAGCACAACTTGCACCAATGTTGATGTGGGCAAAACCAGAGAACTACAAGGGATGGTGGGATGGTGTAGAATCAAACAATCAGCCTCATTAGCTCCCCTAATAACCCTGCTGAACCTGGGAGAAGAAAACCAAGAGAGCAGGGGTGCGCTATTGGAAATGATGAAATGGTCACTGCAAAGCTGGGACAAAGCCCGGAAAAAGAAACGCATCGCGAGCGGAATGGGCCCACACACGCCGTTGATGCACAACCCAGTTTTCACACCGTGTCTCCAATGAAACTATTGGGCGGGATAGTCAGGAGCTGAGACCCTGTACCTGAGATACATGTACAAAGATGGCTCCCCATTACTCTTCACAGACTTTCAGCAAAAAATTAAACATAGGAGAAAACAAGCGCTATAGATAAGCACAAATAAGGTACTGGATAACCCACCCAGCGGTAAAGAGAGTGGGCACAAGAACGCCATCAGGCCTAGAACTGACCCTGCAGGAAGGCATCACAGCGAGGGAGGGCGCCAGACGCTACAGACTGCTCTTCAACGATCAATCGACTGACAATCTCACATACAAAGTGAACTGGGGAAGAGACATGCAAGAGTTGCTAACAGAGGCAGAATGGAACCAAATATGGTTACGTGCACACAGCACCTCCAGATGCATCATGATTAAAGAGTCAGCTTACAAACTATGCCTTAGATGGTATATGTCCCCGAACCGCATTCATAAAATCACAAAATCATACTCACCAAACTTCTGGAGGAAATGCGGTAAGCCACATAAAAGACATTTCCGGGGTTGAAATGCCGAGATCCTTGAAAACAATCCTCTTAGGAGTTCCCATAGAAGGTAAATACGCAATGTCAGGAACGACAGCCACTCTCATTACTCACCTGTTATCAGCAGCAAGAATGACCCTTGCACAGAACTGGAAAAACAGAGGGCCCGACCTCAGCATGGTGGTGGATTAAGGTACGGGGAGTAATGGCTATGGAGACGATATGTGCACTCAGCACTGGAAAATATCTACACTTCTTATTTGTCTGGAACCCATTGCATGAACTGGTGCGAGATACAGAAGGCCAATTCTTCAAACCTCGCCTACTCCGGAACACGCACATCATCTGAGGCCTACCAGACGTAAAGACTCCGGGACCCAAGCGTCAAAGAAGGATCTTAAATCTGCTGAACTCTATATTGTAAAGTAGTGGTGAAAGCTGTGAGGGGAATGGGTAAGAAAGGCATGGGGATTAGGGAGAAGAGGGGGAGGAATCGAAAACCTTCAAAGGCAAAAGGAACTTCTACAAACTGAAAGGTACGAACACAAGAAAGATAGAGAATATAATTAATAACTGATGGCAAGTGTTATGTTGCATTTACTTTTATGCCTTTGATCCAAAAATAAACTTGGTTTAAAAAAAATGTGACATTTCAGTAATTGAAGAAGCTCGCATTGGTAAGTCAGACACTGCCAAGATAAAAAAGAACATGCTCGTCACTGGTTACAGACAGGTCAGCAGTTGCATACAAGTTTAAAAGCCAAATTACTACACTTGTGTAATGAGGATTAAGGTTGGCAATTTAAATGGTTGGACATTCAAACAAAAGGGAAATGACGAATTTATGCACCCAGCCATAACTTTCCCGCAGAGCTTGTCAATTCTGAAACAATCAGGAGTTCAGCAGAAAAATGCAGGGTGCTACCACAGAGGGGGGAGTGGAATGGCATATGAGAGATTCAGATAATGCCAGCTCCCAACACATAGCCGTGTCAGCACACCAGTGTACATGTGTATGAATGACAAATCCAAAATAGTGAGTCTGCCTTTTGAAAACGGGGTCTGACGCAGGAGCAGAGGCAATCAAAAAAACCTGACAAAGCTTTTGGGAGGGGAGCTGCAGCAGCCTCACCTTTCAAAGGCTGATAGAAGTACAAATGACTTACCACTCTGTAATGCTGTTCCTGATGGATGTCCCTCCCACGGATTCCTCATCCAGGATGATCCCAACCAAAAGGCAGCGGTTCTTTGGAAACCTTTATGCCACAAGGGAGCACAGTGCAGATCTGTCCGATGCTTCTACACACCCCACCGTGGACATCATGTTGGGGCCAGAATATATTGAGGCGCAGCATCCCATGACCCAAGTTCCACCATTTTTCCATAGCACTCTGACAATGAAGGGCCGCAGAACCGATGGTGTTCTGGCTAACAAGCAAGTGGAATAGGTAGGGAGGGTGATGAGGAATCCGTGGAAGGAACATGTATGGGCCATAACATTACAGAAGAGGAAGGCCTTTATTCTCCTAACTGAATCCTTCCTCCTACAGATTCCTATGATAGCAGTGCATGGATCTGGATTAGGGAGGAGAGCAAGGACACCAACTAGACCAAAAAACTCTGGAGGACCCCCCTACCGAAACAGGCATCCTGGCCTACAAGGACATCCAAGCAGTAAGCTTAGCAAATGTGTGCAGAAATGCTCATGTTGCCGTGAGGCAAATGTTCAGGACTGGGACACCCCTCTGTAGGGCAGATGTAGCAGCCACCTCTCTGGTAGAATGAGCTGTGAGACCTTTAGGCACATCTTTACCAGCCAGATCATCATAGTCCGAGATGCAGAAAATGATCCACCTTGACTTAAAACGGAGATAGCGGTCAAGTAGCCCCTCACTGTGCCAATCTGCAGGCCCCACCGGGCCAAAGAAAATAGAAAATCCAACACAAAGGATGTGGAGCAAGTAAAAGGAGACGGGTGCCATCCCGTTCTTACGCTAAACGTGTTCGCCACCTGCAGGCTTAAATAAACTGGCTGACTGGTCTTCGACCATAGAGGTGCATGTCTAGGACATCATCTGACGAATCCCAGTCCCTGTATTTCAGCAGTCAAACATGAAGGTTCAGGCTGCTGAGGTTCAGATGGAAGACCTGCCCCTCCATCCGTAGGAGCATACCCACTCTCCTCAGAAGCACCATGGAGAGCATATGGACATATGAAGCAGCAGTCCCACGTTCTATATACCTATTATGGAGCGATCAATATTAACGTGTACCTAAAAAGGCCCAGCTTTCATAGAACAAGCCGAATTATAGGGATCAGCGATAACTCATAGAAGAGGTTGATCATCCACTTGATTGTCAGTGCATCTGCCAGATCTTCCTCTCCTGTAAATTCCGTGGAACAGAAACATGTGCACTTCCTGTTCACATTAGAAGTGAAGAGGTTCTTTTCAGGAGTCCCACAACAGGAGAAAATCTCCTCCATAACTTTGTGGCAGAGTTTACACTCCTGGGAGGCTGAACTCTGTCGGCTCAGTTCATCCTCAATGAAGTTCTTAGTCCTGGTGAGAAGCCCCATAGTCAGAAACACTTGTGCTCCAGAGACCAAAAGGGGCAAGGACCCAAACTTCCTCACTTGTTAAAGTAATGCATAGCCACTGAAGGGAGAATCAGGCTGACGCCATGACATCTAGCAACTTGATGTGCTTCACAGTCCCTGAGGGAGACCACAGTTTGTTCACAATTAGATCTTGCAGGTGAGCAGCGCAGACTTTTAGGGTTGCATCCGTGATTACCATCGGCTATGGCCAGGGTTGCCAAAGAACCACCGTTTTAACAGATTGTCTCACATGGACGACCACACCAGATGTTGGGAAACTCTTGCTAAGATCTGCAGAAGGTTTAATGTGTGCCCGTAAGACTGAGATCATGGCAATAGAGAAGTCACTGAAGTCTCATGCACGACTCACTACAAGAATGCAGGAGGCCATAAACTCAACAAGGGCAGGAAGGTCATGTCAGGAACTCTCTCCTGTGATTGGACAACATGAATGTCTTGAAAATGTTCACCACTCTTAGGCGGGAAAGCAATGGCCAGTTGAGGGCCCCGGACCACTCAGATAAATCAGAGGGCCTGGGACAATGAAAGCTGTGACTTCTTGAAGTTCAGGGATAAGTCCAAGCTGCGCAACAGACTGCACATACGGAATAGGTGTGCTGACGCCTGGACTAGGAAGAGAGCTTGGATGAGCCAAAAGCGACATGAATGTCTTCCCTTCTGAGGCATGCCACGCCCACTGCCCGCTGTTTGGTAAAGTCTCTGGGTGCCAGAGACACAGTGAATGGCAGGACATTGAACTCTTAGTGCCGATGGCCCACAATGCATCTCAAACCACCGCCAAAAGAAGTGGGTCCAGAGAGACAGGGGCAGGATGGCACATCACCTGGAGGATATTTAGCAAAAGGTAGACAATATCCCTGGTTTAAAGGCTACAAGGTCCAAGGGTTGGACATGGTGTTCCACCATTCCACGCTGAGCAGAGGGATTCCCTCCACAGAGGATTGGTGGTGGAAATCACTTTCACATGGGTTTCAAACATGGGGCCATGGAGGGCACAGTTGAGGTGGAGACACCCCCTTGCTAAGTACCCCCACCTCTGCTCCTATTTGAACAGAATAGCTGATGTTTGCCTGAGGGCACCTGTCCTTTGCCCCAGTGGGCTTAAGAGGTGAAGGGCTGAAAGCCTCTATCTCTACTAGCGGGAACTGCAAGTTGTTGCATTACTCGGTCTAGGGACTGCGCTAACACTTTTTAGGACTAGAACCTCTGCATGGAGTTATTGGGTTTAGCTGAGAATAGATGATGCCCACTACAGTGAATATCCAGGAGCTTCACCAGGACTCCCTGGGTGAATCTGGAGGTCCGCATCCAGGAGTGCCTCCTCATGACCGTCCCTGTTGCCACTGCTCTTGTAACACAATCAGCCGTGTCAGAGTCAGACTGAAGCCATCTCTCACATGCCCAGCTAGCAGATGTTTGGTTGCTCCTAATATCACAGACCAGAGAGCAAAAGAGAATTGCCTAAGGCAAACCTATTCCCAACCGCCAGGCATTCAACCCCTTGTCTGGAATGAAAGAAGGAAAAACAGGATGTTGAAGGGCTTGGGGTTGCTGCCTCAACCAGCAAACCCTTGTGGGATTTATGAGTGAAGAGAAAGGCAAAGTCTGAAGGTGCTGATCTTCATTTCTTAGTAAGGCCCCAGTCAACCACAGGAACAGAAGTAGGTTCCTCTCACATTTCTAACACTAGGGCTTCCACTGCTGGGTTGAAGGGCAGTAGGGTTCCCCTCTAAGGGCCTACATCCAAAACACCAATTTGTTTTCATTTATCTATTTATTGAGCATTTGTTAGGCGCCTATACAACAGAATTGTATTTCAAGGCGCCAGAACAAAAGGAATTAATAACAATGGCAAAACAGCATAAATACATTTGCGTTCCTACTAAACCTTGTGGCATTCAGACATGCAAGTGCAGTGAAGGGAAGGGAATTGCAAGAGATAGGGGTGTGTGTGGGGGTCAACACAAGTGCTGTTGGGTGCCCGGGAGGGAAGTGCTAAGGGGAGCCAAGGAGGAGGCCGCAGGCTATTTTCTAGGGCAGACGAAACCCAAGGGTAGGATGTTCAGCTGCCAAGCAGGGGCCCGCAGAGGCAGTGCAGTGGAGGGGGAGCAGTGCTGGTGTCAACTGGGTAGAGGGCCTGGTAACCTGTCAGATTCATGAGGACCAGGCCACCAGCCTCAGCAGCAGTGGGGTAGTTAGCAAGGAAGGGAAAGAGGGAGAGAAGAGTAGAGTAGAGTTTTGAGCGGTTTCCGTAACTTTAGGAGGTCTGGCTTAAGTCTGAGCAGGGCAGGGAGGATGTTCCAAAGGGAGGCATCAGTCGGAGAGACCTGCCCTCACTCTCTGCTTGGGGAAATGTTTAACAATCAAAGAGTTGGAAGTAGAGGAACGGAGGGCGCTAGCAGGGGAGTATTTAGGGAGGGAAAGTTGGAGATTGTGTGGTCCCTGGCCCCAGAAAGCCTTGGGAATGATGTAGAGGGTTTTGAATTTGATCCTTGCGGCCACTGGTAGCCAGTGGAGAGATTTTAGGCTGTAGATAAACGATCCCTTGGCTTTAGGCCAAGGAGAAGTCTTACAGCCCCATTCTGGATTAGCTGAATGGGCATGGGAGGGCAACAGGGGGGAGATTGAGGAAGAAGCTGTTGAAGTAGTCCAGCCTAGAGAGGACCAGAGCTCTGGAGACAGTGAGCTTCTGGGGGAAGGTGAAGAATGGGAGACTGTCTCTGAGGAGGTCAAGCCGGAAGTGGCAAGGTCCAAGATATGAGGGGTGAAGGAGATAGCAGAGTCTAAGATGACCCCATGGTTTTTGGTCTCACAGGATGTTGAGGGTAGAGGGCCCACAGAGGGTGGCCAGAGGGTAGGAGAAAAACAGGCACAGGTGTCCCAATGAGAAGGAGCTCAGTCTTACTGGCATTAAGACAGAGATTGTTCGCTATAAACCATGCCCGGATGTCAGAGACAGTCAGGGATGAAAGATGAGGAAAAAGAGTTAGTAGAGGGAAGTTTGAAGAAGAGCTCTGTGTCATCAGCATAGCACTGAAAATGAGGAGAGAAGGAGGAAATCAGGTGAGCAAGAGGGACGAGATAGATATCGAAGAGCCGTGGCGATAGGATAGAGCCATGGGGGAACGCTGCATGTCAAAAGTGAGTTAGTGGAGGAAAAAGGACCCAGTTGCAACTGGGAAGAGCAATTGGTGAGGAGGTAGGTCAGCCATTCCAGTGCCCAGCCCGTGATGCTGAGGGTATCACAGAGCCATTTTATGAGGATAGAGTGGTTGACAGTGTCAAAGGCAGAGGAGAGATCGAGGAGAATGAGAATAGCTGGAGAGAAAGTAAAAGATATGCGAGCATGTCTTCACAGGTTTTCAGGAGTGCAGTTTCTGTGCCTCTGGATGGTGGAATCCAGATTGATGGTCATGGAGGCAGCCAACAAGTTCAGTGTAGAGGGTCAGTTGGGGGAGGACCAGCTTCTCCATGAGTTTACCCAGGAAGTGGTGAGTGGACATAGGTCGATAGGACATAGGGCAGGAGGGGTCAGCAGACAGCTTTTTTAGGAGTGGGTGCACAAGGGAGTGCTTGAGGGATAGAGGGAAGTTAGAACTGAACGTTTGGTCTGGATGGAGCAGACAACCCCAGAGTTTCCACTACGTTGGCCATTAGGAGCGGGAAAGAAGCCTGTGGTTTTTCCAGTCAATGTTGGTAACATGTCCAGCTCCTGTGAGGTGTGGAGTCCACTGACCTCCTGCAAGTTGAAGCCCAGGTCCAACAATACAGCATAGAGGTTCATGCCCAAAAGGTATAGGATCCCTCTCTTCAAAGATGTCTCCCATCTACGTAATGAATGCACCAATAGGGAGCAGAGCGTACTGTGATGAACCAGAGGTGATCATCCTAGAGAACCTGGCCTGGGACCCTGCTCATGTGGGGATAGTAGAGTTCCCATTGGTGATAGAAACTCCCGTCCCCTGCACACCATTGAGTAGTGCAAATGTTAATTTTCCAAACAAATTGTAAGTAAATTAGATTATTCAATCCTTTGACAGTATAAGGCTTATGCAATTTTAGGAATAAGTATGTTAAACTGTAGCGATATTTTAAAGAAATTCAATTTCACAAATTCATTCACTCAAATAAGTGATTGTATTTTTTGTACTTTCAACAAGAAAAAAGAAAAAAATGATTTCACATACATGAGTTCAATTCACTCAGTGGGCAAATTCTACATTGTATCATCCCAATAGGGGATTTCTTAGAATAACATTCAAAATGAAGATTCAAACAAAATTTCAAAAAATTCTAGAAAGTAAGTCAATTATATACAGAGCTCTACGCGAACGAAGAGTGTAATTCTCTCTTCTTCAGGAGCAAAATAAATTCACATTCTTCAGACAATACTATCAAAAAGAACTTATTCAGAAAACCCTTGTGTCAAAAGAATTTCGCTGAAGAAATTCTTGAGTTATTTCCTTGTGACCATTCCGTTGTGAGATCATGGAAACGTCATCTAATGGCGTAAATGTTCATTCTTTAATAACAATCTGTAAGCAATATGGTATACTTATTAATAGTGTTCAGGTTCGCTGCACGTTATGATAATAATGTCAAACACCAGTGTGTTCAATACCTTCAAAATGGTGTACTCGTATACTGCATCTACTATCCTGTTCAGTGTATCTCAAAAGGAATTTTGATGGAGGAGGCTTGTAGGTAAGTCACCTATAAAATAAATGACTTCAATGTGATTAGCTCTGTCTGTGTCTTAATCATACATTGAGTGCATGTCATAGAAATGGCGAGGGGATTCACCATTCAATGTTCGACAGAGATTCTCAAGTGGTGTGCTGATTCTCTCCGTGTGTAATTCAAGGCTCATCACTATATAAAAATAACTTCACATTAGTGTAACGTTCGAAAAATGGGCTTAGTGTTACGTAGCATGGATAAAATATTGTCAGAATTACCTGTGTATGGTCTTTGGGCACGCTCTGTTAGCGTGTTTCTCTTCCTCTCCAGATTCCACCAATTGAAACCATTGCTAAGCAACGTTCTAGCTAACTGACTAGTGTGACTATGTCTTAGAGTTATGGGAATTGTAGTTCTAATTCCTTGAGTTGCCGCGTATATATGTTATGTTGCTTAATGTCTAGCGGTATAGATGAATTAGATGTTAGTAGTCGGTATAGAATTGACCTACTATCTCTCTATGCAATCAGTGCGTGAATTGTTGAGTAACAGTTATTTCAACAATAAATGTGTGATGGTCTTCTGCGACCCGTGGTTTTAACTCTAACTCTTTGTTTCAATTTATCATCATGTCCTTCTTAAATGATACTGGTGTACTTCTGGCGGTCGTACTACTAAATCTAAACATCTTGTTCCATTCGGTGTATATGTACTCACAACTTAGCGTCTCCATAGAATGGTGATTTCTGGGAGTTATAGTTCTGATATTCTATATAGTGTTCAAAGCTTGAGCATGCCCATAGACTAGTGGCACCTTAGATATTCTGTGAATTGGAGTTCAATGTAATGTATTGAATCTATTAAGATTGTTTCTTCATCGTGTCACAAGGTCATTTACATTTATGTTGGGATGTGACTAACACAGCTTTAACTAGTCATGATTTTCAAGTATATCATTAGTTCTCTTGATAGTGGATTGCCTTATTCTCCTCTGTGACCTCACTTATTCGCTTGTTTTGAACGTAACTTATGTTATGATGATGTTCATACTACATTACAACATAGCGACCTCCCATCTAATTTGTTAACATATTCATAAGACTACATTCCATGAAAACTCTTCATTCATGCCTCTGGGTTCAAGGGCATCTATTTTATGGACCCAAAACATTTCTCTACAAGATAATATCTGCTGTAAATTGCCTCCTCTTAAGGGTTGTGTTATTGTCTCAAGAATCACAAATTTCAATTGAGAGATTGTATGATGTTGTTCTTTAAAGTGTCTGGTGACAGGCGATTTCATATTTCCAGTTCTGATGTTCGATTTGTGCTCTGAGATGCGACCTTTTCCTCGTCTTACCGTCTGACCAACGTAATACTTCCCGCAAGGGCAGATCAATCCATATATCAAGCATTTACTTTCACATGTGGCGTCATATTGTAAGTTTATTTTCTGACCTGTGTAGGGATGTCTAATGTGTGGACCTTTTTGGACATTGTTACATTGACAACAATTCAAACAAGGGAATGTGCCCTTTTTCGGTTTTGAAAGAAATCGTTGTTGCACTGTTTTTATTCTTTCTGCTTTCACTAATGAATCTCTGAGATTTCTCCCTCTGTTGTAGGCCATTAGTGGTGGTTTAGGAAAGAGTGCAGAGTTGTGGAACCAATCTATTGTGATAAATACATTAATGGAGGATTGTCTTTATCTTGTTTTCTTGATTGATTAAGAAGTTGTGGTCTTTTCTTCAATTGACATTTCTCTTTAGCCTGTGTCAAAAAGTGATTGTGGAAAACCTCTCTCTTCAAATCATACAATTTGGTCTTGTTCCGCTTCTTCATATAACTCTTTTGATACAATTCGTTTGATCCTCTGGAGCTGGCTTAGTGGTAAGTTATCTTTTGGGTGTTGTGGGTGATGGCTGGTGTAAAATAAACTGTTGTGGACGTCTGTAGATTTTCTGAATATGGTGGTGTAGTTTGCCATTCTCTGGATAGATCTTCACATCCAAGAAATTAACCGCGGGAGTCCCTATTTCCAAGGTAAACTTAATCCTACAATTACATTTATTCAGATATTCCGAAAATCCTTCTGGTTCTTCTTTGGTACCTTTCCAAATTGCATAAATGTCATCAATATAACGTTTCCATATGGCCAGTTGATTTGACCATGTGGGATTTTCTAGTATGTACAGTGTTTCAAAATGAAACATGAAAGTGTTCGCATATACTGGGGCTATTGCTGGCCCCATGGAAGTGCCCGATGTCTGCAAATAATATTTGCCTTGGAATCTGAATTGTTGAAAATTATCATTTTTGCTAATTCAATGGCAAATCTTTTGTTTGATGGAAAATATTCCTGCTTTGACAGTAACCACTCAAGAGCTTCTAATCTTTCCTCATGTGGTATCAAGGTATAAAGTGTTTGCACATCTAATGTGAAAAGAATCCAGTCAATTGTATTCAGAGTGTTCAAGATGTGGGTTGTCTCTCTTAGGTAGGTTGACGTTCCTTGAATTATTGGTTGTAACAGTTTGTCTAAGTATCTTGATATAGGATCGAAAGACACTCTTCGTTGCCTCTACAATTGGTCTTAATGGAGGATTTGTGAGGTTTTTATGAACCTTTGGTAGGCCGTAGAACACTGGCAGGATTGGGTTTTTGTTGATTAGAAATTCTTTCGTCTTTTCTGTAATCCATCCTTCCTCGGCAGCTTTGTTCACTATTTCTTCAATCATTGTTTGTGTTACACTTGTAGGATCGTTATCAAGGATCATGTATGTGTTAGTATCTTCCAGTAGGGAAAGACAACCCTGTGTGTACAAATTTGAATACATTATCACTATGGCATCTCCTTTGTCCGCTGGCTTAATTTCGATTGTTCTGTCGTCCGATAATTCTTTGAGAATTCTGTGTTGATGTTTATGAAGATTCTGATTTTTGATGTCCATGTATTTTATTGATTTCAGATCCTTCCTCATTTTTCTTTCAAACCGGTCCAATGTTGAGTTGTTAACATTAGGGCTAAAAGTACTTTTAGCTTTCATTTCTAAGGTGTCAACAGTGATTGATCTTTCTTGTATAGGTGGAATAGAATTAAAGAATATTTTCAACTTCATTTTTCTAATGAGCTTGAATAGATTCACTTCTTCGTTGAACAGATTAGTAAAATTTGTGGGAACAGAGGACCTAGGCTCAGAAGGTCTAATTGTTGTTGACTGAGGATTTTCTTTGAGATGTTTATTATCAAGTTGGAATTTTCCTTTTGCTCCTTAGGTTTCTTCCTCCGTCTTCGTGCCCGCCGTCTTCTAAAAAAAGGGTCGGGTTGGGTGTCCTCACTTTGAAACGGAGTTGTTTCTACCGTGATGATACCCGATACCGAAGGTAATGTTGCTGTGGGATGACTCGATCTGGGATCTCTTCCCTCACTCGATGCGTCACTTGATGGATCTGTGCTTTTGCCTTCTCTTCGCTGTGTTTTTTGGGGAGGTACCTTCTTCCTGTGTTTTGAAATTGTTGGTTTTGTCGATGGTAAAATTCTTGCCAAATGTATACTATGTCTCTCGAATAATCAAGCGTGTCCCTGCGGTATTTTCTTATTTTCCTCTGCTCGATGTCTTTCTTGTACGAGTCCAGTTTTTGGTTAGTTAGAGCCAGAATGTTCTTCAGTTGTTCCGCAGATGTTAATGATACCAGTTGTTCTTTTAGTTCTGATATTTCTGTGTCTAATTTGGTAAGTCATGATGCTAACTCTTCTATTGCTAGAAGAATAAGATCCAATGAACATTTGTTCAATATGTGTTCCCACTTTGCCACAAAGTCACTGTTATCTCTGCAAAGAGTAGGTTTGTAGTCCTCTGGGAATTTTCTGAGATTTATAGTATTCCGTTAAAGTTGTAGCGTGTAGCTTCTGTGCTATCTCTTCTGATGAGCTTTTCTAAGTTGTTGATTATTCTGTCTGGGTTATCTTGAGAGACCGTTGGTTTACCTGTACTTTTAATTAAACCTAATATTCGTATGACGACTTCTTCTGTACAAGCTAAGGTTTTCGCATGTTTGGTAGTGAGTGTGTTAATTTTGGAGAAGGACATATATATTTTGATTTACTGTTCTATTGAGTTGTTAGTGGGTTCTGGGGTGCTATTCTCGTGTCGATACCACTCCAAATTAATGGGACCCTCCAAACATGCAAAAAAACATCATAGAGTAACAGCACACCCTTTCTTTTATGACCTTGTATGAATGATAGGTTAAATTTGAAATAATTCAGAGCTTCAAAGGCTCATCTTCAGATTTTCAAGGGTGCAGGGGAGAAAAGAAATGTCTGGTATCAAAAGTCAATGTAAAAGTGTGGATAATAGAGTTCCCATTGGTGATAGGAACTTCCGTCCCCTGCACACCATTTAGTAACGGAAATGTTAATTTTCCAAACAAATTTTAAGTAAATTAGATTATTCAATCCTTTGACAGTATAAGGCTTATGCAATTTTAGGAATAGATATGTTAAACTGTAGCGATATTTTAAGGAAATTCAATCTCACAAATTCATTTACTCAAATAAGTGATTGTATTTTTTGTACTTTCAACAAGAAAAAAGAAAAAAATATTTCACATACATGAGTTCAATTCACTCAGTGATCAAATTCTACATTGCATCATCCCAATAGGGGATTTCTTAGAACAACATTCAAAATGAAGATTCAAACAAAATTTCAAAAAATTCTAGAAAGTAAGTCAATTATATACAGAGCTCTATGTGTTTCGGGAGTGTAATTCTCTCTTCTTCAGGAGCAAAATAAATTCATATTCTTCAGACAATACTATCAAAAAGAACTCTTATTCAGAAAACTCTTGTGTCAAAAGAACTTTGCTGAAGAAATTCTTCAGAGTTATTTCCTTGTGACTATTCTGTTGAGAGATCATGGACATGTCATCTATTGGCGTGAATGTTCATTCTTTAGTAACGATCTGTAAGTAATACGGTATACTTATTAATAGTGTTCAGGTTCGCTGCACGTTATGATAATAATGTCAAACACCAGTGTGTTCAATACCTTCAAAATGGTGTATCCGTATACAGCATCTAATATCCTGTTCATGTGGCCAGGGAAAGGCAGACGCTTCCTGATCCTGACCCTGGGGGTGGTGTTCCGTCAGAGGATCACATGGGAGGGGACCTGGGTCAGGAGATTTGGGAGAACCCTCTATCCAACTTCCCTAATGATCCCACAGTCTTAATGGCCTATTGTAAAATTGGAGCTGTTTATGTAAAAAGAAACAAAAACATGAATGACTTCAAGTCCAATAATGCTCTAGGTACTGGGATGAGGAAGAGGAGGTCAAAGGTGCAGAATTGTAGTCTGCACTCTAGTGTTTCTAGTGACCCATGCCTGAGCGAGACTTTTAAATATTTAAAGCCCCTTCAGGTGCAGGCCATTAGAAGAAGTAAACCACAGCAGTGGGAGCAGCAGAAGTTGAAAGAAGACGGCGCCGGGCTGCCGCTGTGTTTGTAGCGGAACATGGTTCCAAGAGAGTCGTAGAAGTGAGTACTTTGAAGGGCAAAAGACACGCAGCAAGTGGTGCTTTTACTGGCTGCCCCGTAGGAGAACAAAGCTCTCCTAGTCTAGCGTCCCACTACAGTGATTGGCGTTCACCGGTGTGTACGAGCAGTCAGAGACTACCTTTCCGAAAGGCTTGAGCCACAGGTGTCAGATGTCCAGGACCCGATGAAAGAAGAAGTTGTTGCAGCACTGGCAGGTCAAAAGGACGCGCAGGGAAAGACCAGCGAGTTGGCCACCATTAGTGACCCCAGGGCGCTCCGTATCACACGCTGCCTGCCCGCAACCGTTTTGAATGCCCAACTAATGAAATAAAGCATTTTTGTCATGCTACTCATATTGAGCAAAAAAAGGGAGATTGTAACCATCATTGCCAAAGTAAAGAGGGGGTAATAGTTGAAGATGGTTACAACCAACCTTGTCAAAGTAAAGAGGGGGCAACATTTGAACAAGAAATCAATCAGCATTGTCCAAGCTAAAGAAGGGCAATTTCGGGTGAAGAGTTTTCCTAAAGAGAGAAACCTGAACAAAAGACATTACCAGCAGTTAACTGGTGTGATAGTAGGAACCCAAATGGGGCAGGAGAGAAGCCCTCATTGAAGAGTGGCAAATTGTGTTCAGCAATAAGACTACCCATGTGCCAGGTGGAAGACTCATGGAGTCAAAGGAACTTTGTGTTGCCTTTGAAACAGAATTTTGTTTATGAAAAGAACTTTCTTAATTGGAACTTTGATTTGGAGAGTCCTGAATTAATCCTTTGGAAGGGGATCTGACCCTGGTTATAAGGAGACATGGTTACAAAATGTGAGCTTGAATATAGTATTTATTTTGTTGAGCTTCAACAGTCATATGATACATGTATGATTTTGTTGTATGTATAAGCGTGAGGAGAAGATAGCTTTTTGTAGAGTGTTTTCCTTTACTCTTAGGTTAATAGGTAGTGAAATCCTATTTAGGTTAGGGAAAGAGGCATTTATCGCACCCTTATTATTTAATAAAATGGCTACTTTTGAAAAAACAATCTACTTCTTCGCCTCGCATTTCTGACCCGTCACATTTGGTCTCAGTAGTGGGATCAGAATCAATTGACACAAATTGGGGAACCCTTACATTTGTGAAACTTAGCAAAAGAGCCTCTGATCCCACCATTGCTACAGAACAGTCTATAGGATTTGATATCTATAGCATTACAGGGGAATTAATTCAACTTTGAAACAGAGCATTGATATCCATAGATTCAATTCATACTAGCTATTCCTGGCGTAACATATGCTGTTCTAGCACATCTTAAAGGTCAATATCGGCAGGTAATTAATAGGGTCACTTCTGCCCCCCTTCTTAAATATCAGAATTACCACTGATCACTTCCAGGAAGTAGGCACAAGTCCCTTTTACTTACTGAAGGTCACCACTGATCGCTTCCAGGAATGGGGTGTAGGTCCCTGTGACTCATTAATGGTCACTGAAAAGGCTAAACATATGGGTAACTCTTTTCTTTTGAATTTGAAAGGCATATTTGTATCGGAGGGAATGAGAGGTATGCGCGGTATAAGAACAGCATCTAAGTTCCATCGATTTCACAAGCCTCTATGATGAATCTTTGTAGACGTGTAATTGTCCACCTTGTTCCATTGCAGAGTCCCTATGATGGCATAAGATTGCACAGTGCATACTTACAGCACTAACTTTCAGTTTCACCTCCTAAGAGGGCATTCGTCCTACAGCGTTTCGCTCTTTAGAAACTGAAACTTTGAGCCGGTAATTAACTGTTCATTGTGGGATGTTCTGACCCACTGGCTCTGCCCTGCAACATCACTGTGTGTTGCTTTCATCAAAAACAACAGAAGGGCCGCCAAAAAGCGTGCTAAAAATCTCTGAGAAGTGCGCAGGGAAACCTGAAAAATAGGCCGCCAACCCATTTTGCCTATGTCAGTGGTAAAACAGGAGACCACACTGCCAAAATCTATCATTGGGCTGCCCAATGAGTAATATAAAACTGCTTGAAAAGGCAGTGCTACATTCCAAGGAAAACCCAGATGTGTTTTAAAATCAATTTTCCTTGGCTGTTGAAAGTGCAAAATCATGGCTCCCAAACAGCAAAGAAGATCCAGCATCCTTGTGGGGTGTTCACCATCACCTTATTTAAGGAATCCCCATAAGCACAATGTCAGGAGAAGCACCTTTCATCATAAAAAAAAATCCACATTCAAAAGGTGCTTGCTTGGAAAAATATGTCAGATATGGGCGCAGTACCACTGCTCGCCTGCGTCCTAGCTGTCATTTGCTTATACTATCAGTTTAAAACTTGTGTCTTAAAATCAAATTGTAGAAAAGAAAAGACTTGCCATCAATAACAATATGGGTTGCTACAATTCAAATTATATGTTTTAAAAAGGCTGTAATGAAGAGATGTATGTGTATATTTGTAGAAAATGTAAATTGTATTTTAGAAAAGGCCATTTTTAAACAGTGTTTTAAAGTGAACTAATGTCAGCTACATTGGACAAAGACATTCCACAGCTGCTCCCAAACAAAGGAATCTTCCTTCTGCTCTCTGCTCAGGAACTGGCATTGAGTTGTTAATGAAAGTGGGAGGAGATTTTGGCCTGTTGCTCCGAGTGGAGACAAAAGACTCCCTTGACTGAAAGGAAATGCAAATTCGGGCGTCAACAGAAACCAACTACTAAGGAAGAGAGGCTCAGGTTGCTCTTGGCCCAGCCAAACCTTGGAGGCGGATCTAAACTGATATGTGTATCTGAAACTTCAAGGAAATATCTTGTTGGAAAAAGACTCATAGAAAACTGTGAACAATTTGGCAAAATATGTGTTTTATAGGTTGTTAATATAAAAATGCTGCTCAGAATGTGAAACTACTCTGACCCTGTGCGATATTCAGAGACCGGACTACTAAAATGTTGATATTGTAGCAATTGTGATCATGCTAGGAATATGAAAGTTTACAGAATTATGCCCAGATGTCATGCGCATGTATGTGGAAAAATGTATACAGATCTGACACTGGGTAACTAACCAAAAGCGTAAAAAACTCAGTCTGGAACCAAAACTCTCAAGAAGCTGGGACTCGGACGGATACTTGCTTTATTAAATATGTGATATGAATATGTATTATTTGCAAGTTGGTGATATTGTAGATATGCTTTCTATGAAAAATAGATTTTCTGTGTAGAAACAAAGGGGAGGTTTTTCCCTGGATTGTAAATTGCAGCATCACTATGACACTTGATTTGCTTCTCAAATCAGGAGAGAGGGAATACTCTGACCAATCGGATCCCTAGAGGGTGGGCTTAGTATAATCAGCCTATCCACCCCTTTGGGAAATAGATAAATAGGGACTGTTTAGGACCTAAGGACACACACATTCACCCATCAACTGATTTACTGGCGAAGCGCTCTGCAGGAGAACCCAGATCCAAGACTCCAGAACTCTGAAAGCAGAAGGCCTATTCCAAAGCTGAACCTTTCTCGGCTTGGCCTTTAAAATCTTGCAACCTGATTTTAACCCCAGACTTCCAAGGGGCACATCAAAAATTGAACAGCCTGGCTGTGCCGTTTTCTGCTTCTTGCCAAGAACTCTTGCCAGAACCCAGAGATCCAAACCAGTAGAGCAGGGCTGAAACCAGATAGCTGCAAACTCCAGAACCAACCCGTCAGATCCAGTCCAGAGTGCTGTGCAGAGACCAGAGTGCCGTGCTGAGTGCAGAACCGGGTGCCTGAATCCTGTCTGGTGGGCTAGCAGAATTCCAGTCCACAACCTTTGACCAGATCCTGACGGGCCTATTCCAAAACCATAGTTGTGAGTATTTAGCATAGAATTGTCCATAGCCAATCTCTTATCCTTAAGTAATCCCATCCAACCCATTTCAGCATATCCAGAACTGTATGGTAGAATCTCTTTTGTCTGTTTTGAATCTTTCCCTCATCCATATAGTCCTTTGCTAATTGTAGTGATAATATTATCTTTGCGCTAATATAATTGCTGAAGAAAGACAAGTGTCTCAGGGGGCAAAAGTCAGAGTGGAGGCGCCCTGTTCTGGTGGCTGTACCGTTGGGTATCTTGCATCTTCATAGCCTCCTTAGTGCCAAGAAAAATATTGTTTGTAATATTCAAAAGTGCATCTTTCATTTGAAAACCTTGACTCTTTCTAAAAAAAAAAAATAATCGACCTCTACTAAAACCTCTAACTTTTGAACCGTATATGCTAGAAATTTAAGTGTCAAATTGAAGCGAACATCCTCAGCTTTCAAACAAATCTAAAACCGCATTCCAACTCCATATAGCTTTTCTGTAATCGCGTTTCTCACGTGCTGAAAGGTTTGCAGCGAATCTGCATTTGGCTCAATTTCAACACATGTGAAATAGCTATTTCTTGCATTCAACCTCTGAATTCAGTTTCCTATCTGCCAGTCATTCAATCCTAATTTCTAGTGTTTACCTGAAGCGATCCAAAGCGGCCCCCGCTAGTTTTGAATCCCATTTAGAGAATTAGATCCATTTTTAGCATTTTTTCCCATTCATTTAAAATCACATTCAAAAGCAATTGACCTGATTTGAAATCATTCCTGTTTCTCTCTAAGCTTGCTGGGGGAATTGGGATTGAAAGTGCATTTGTAGAGGGTTTATTCCTGAAACCTGTTTTCTCTCCTTCCATCTCTATATTGCATATTGGGGAGGAATGAGTAGTATCAGGGGGAAAGAGTGATTACATAGCATCTGATTGAATTAATATCAAGTTTTATTTCTGTGCTGCATTAAATTCCTATCATTGCATTTCATTGAACCCACACAAAGTGTATTCTATGCTACATTATTCTTCTCATCCATACTCCTATTGATTAAAGAGATTGTTGATTGTAATATCACCCATTGGTGATCATTGTATAAATATTAATAGTGTGATATCTAGATATTGTTCAAATTCATAAAAGTGTGATATATATATATATATATATATATATTCAATTCATACAATAAATCTTTTAAATTTGCAAAACAACCTACTTCTTGGTTCAGTGATACCGGGGCAGATCCAAAGAGAGGGGCATGATATAAGGGTACATCATTCAGAAATAAAAGAACTTTAGACATAAAAATATATAATTAAGGGTTCCAGCTGGGCATCACACGCTAGGCATTGACTTAGGTGGAGTGCTGGGTTTAAACCACTTACAGATTGGGGGCTCGTCCGGGATTTCTGAATTAGATATACCACTTGTGACAGCTTAATACAGTGTGCTAACTGACAGGGTACATAAATCCTGTTGGGCTACCACGCTGTGTTACACTGTGAAAAGCACCCCTCAAAAGGGAACGCTCTAAGGAAATGGTCTGTTTTGCAAAAATAAAAGAAAACTCCTGTAAGTCACGAAGGAAATCAATATTTCCAGAATGGCGACATTGGTAGAGACCAACATGGCTAGAGAACACCTACTGCATAAACTATTTGTAAGGGGTGAATGGACAGAGCAGGATCTGAATGTGTGGTTGCAGGCAATCACATAACAGATCACTGCAACAGGGTTAGATATATGACAAGACCAGCGTCCATTACATATGTCCCTGAGTGAACTATATATGGCCCCTAAGGCAAAGGAGGAGCAAAACAAGATTGCCAAAATAGCGGCATATCTAGACTTTTATATTGGAGCCATAGAGGATAAATATGCTGAAGGCCAAGATCTGGCAAGTAAGCAACTGCAGGCATTAGGAAAGGCCCAAACTGATCTGGACTCTGCTGAGCAGAGGCTACAGATGAGCCAAGCGTCAGAAAATGAAAGTACACAGTACATAATCAAAATGAAAGAGGACATGGGTATCCTGCAACAGGAAAAGGCAGAACAGGATACCAGAGTTCTGGCCTTGCAGAAGGAGTACCTAGAAAGTTTGGACTCTCTACTGCAGAGCCAGAAAAAGCTGGAGCAACAGATACATTTCAACAGGGCATGCACAGAGCAGGTAGTCACCCTGCAAAGCCAACTAGACAGAGATAAAGGGGAGAGTAATAAATTAATCCTGAAAGACCTGGACACCCAGGCAGAATTTGATGAAGAGCGCCAGAAAGCTGGTGCATTTCAAAGACAGAGGGACGACCTCGAGGCACAGAGGCAGGCTTTCGCTCAGGAAAGGGACACCTTAGGCCAGGAAGTCTGCTATTTAAAAGAGAAACTGGAAGAAAATCACCTGGCCCTCCAGGGACTGGGTGACCTCCAAAAAGAGCATGAACGATTGTTAGAGCAAACCAGGAGGGTGGGGGAGGCTCTAGCAAGGAAGGACCAGGCCATTATGAACAGGACTCAGGAGGTAACCCTCCTGCAGCAAAGACTGACCCAGTACTCAAAAACAACCCAGGAAGCACAGAGAGAAAATGAGGCTCTCTGTGAGAACAATAACCGGCTCCACAGACAAGTAGCCTTGCAAGAGAGATTGATAGAGACTAGTAAGGCCTTGATTGAGGAACAAAAAGCTCAGGTTCTTGCATGGCAACAGGGACTGATAGAGATGAGGTTCGCTGGGAAAGGGAAACACCTGAACATAACCTCCGGAACCCTAGTACCAGAGGCCTTCACCTCTTCCAATCCCTGGACTTTGCCACCCCCATGTCCACTGGCGCACATGAGCCAAGGGCCACGGGGATGGCAGATTTCAATCCAATCAGAAATATGGGGCCATAGACCAGCACCTCCCAGGAATGGATGGGCAGGCATCTGGGTATGGGTACCCAAGTACTGTGGAATTTAGTGGGGAACTGCATGAGAGTAGGCCCACTAAGGGCATCCTGAAAACCTCGGCCCAGCTAGGACAGTTGTGGGGGGTACCCATCAAATCCTGGGAGCAAGGAGGAATCAGAAGACTCCTCCGAGCGCCCCAGGACACAGGAGACTAGGTCCCCACATTCTGCCAGCCATTCCCAGGCTCGCAGAATCCGGGAGAGCCTAGAAGACCAGACTGGCACCTCTGGGAACAGTGCCTCTGAGTCAGAGGAGGAGTGGGACCAGGGTTACCCGAACCAAGAAGGCCAATAAGGCAAAAAGTGCCTTGCTTAAGGACCCCTTAAAGCAAATCAAGGCGATGAGGAGCGTCATCACGCCCTATCGTAAGAACGCTAAGTATTCTGTTTGGGAGCACTTAGAGCTCTTTGAGCGGATGATGGAAACTTTCCATTTGAAGGACAGCCAAAGCTGTATTCAATATGTGAAATGGACCTTCTCTCCAGAATACTCCAGCTTCTTTGCGGGGCTGGAGGACCAAAACCATTCTAGATGGTCCACATATAGGGCGGCCATCTTGAAGCATTTTTCTGTGAATAGAAATCCTCAGGAGGCTCGCAAGGCAGCCTACAACTTGCAATGTGGGGAGGATCAGGCCCCACAAGAATTTGTGCAGGAATTAAAGAGTGCCTTTGCGCAGACCACTAAAAGGGTGCGCACAGACAGCAAAGAATTTGTAAATACTTTTTTCCACGCTCTACCAAAGTACATCATGACCCAGCTAGTGAGAGATTTTCATGAGAAAAGATCACTAGACTGGGTCATTGAACAGGCCACCCGAATTTATGAGGTCCAAAATCCCATAGAAAACAAAAATAATGCAAAAAGCCCCAAACCAACCAACACACCTGCTGCTGGTAAGGTGGCAGAGGTGAAGGTTGCACCCATTTTAGATTTGGAGATGGGGGGGCCTAAAAACCCACCTGAACAGCAGAATAATCCCAAGCCCAGAAGGCCCTCGGGCCAGTCACAGACAGGGAGCCAAGGAGGTAGTCCCACAAATGGGATCCCTCACTCCCCTGACAACATAAGTCCCTGCTACAAGGGGAACAGACCTATCCTGGGTTATGTGTGGACTCCTCCAGCCCATGGGGGCTGGGGTGGTGATCCAACCAAACAGCATCTAACCCAGGGAACTTCCCTCCTCACTTCCCCCAGGAGGGCAGAAATTCCCCAAATCCTGGACAGACTTCTTCCCCAGGTACCCACAAAACTTTCAACCCCAGAACAATCCATCCTTCTCTCCCCACTTTCCTGAGCCCAGACAACCCAGTCCAGGAGAGGGGAGGCCAAGGGTGGAGGGGTACCCAAATTTTCCAAACCCGGGGTATTTTCAGAGAAGGGATAGCTACCCTTCCTGGGATCAGCCCAGGGGAGACAACAGAACCCCGTATCAGCCTGAGCGGGTTTCACAACTAGAGCGCCAGGTCCAAAACATGGCACAAGATCTGGGTTGCATGCTGAGGGCTCAACAGAACCCTCAGATAAGCATGCTGGCGCTGAATGCCGCAAACTCTGGATCTGGTTCTCCAGAACAATGACGGGGCAGAACCCAGACAATCCACCGGTTCTCAGGGAGGAGGTACATGGGGAAGAGGGGTGTAAAGCCTTGGAGGAAGCTTCCTTCCCCACTTGTAAACAGCCCCTGGAAACCCAGGAACCAGAATCTCCTGCCCCTGAAAGTCTGCGACCCCAGAAGCAGAGGGGGGGTAGGAGAAAGAAAGAACCCAAACAGACCCATTTTGAGGAGGAGGTGCAAATCTTTCAATTTGAAGAAGAGGGGTCCTCAGAGGATTCTGGGAAAAGGATCTTCTCCTTCAAAGATGGGGGAACTCCTCCCAAAGAAAAATGGGTCCCACAGGATTCAAATCCAGACTGGGGAGATGTGGGGACTGAGCTAGCGCTGCCCATCATCCACCCCCAGAAACATGAAAATCCCCTGGTTCGAACGCGTCCTGGTGACTGTCTCCAAAAAGGGGGGGCCGGCCCAGAACCGGAACCAGGGGAACCCAAAACTTCTCCCATATCTTGTTGTCAGCTTTTCTTTTCAGATTCCCTATACTCCAAACCGAATTCTGCCCAAATCTCTTCTCTATCAGTGTCCAAAACTAGAAAACTAACCCACCAATTGTCCAAAAATGTACATTATCTGTACCCCCTTGCGGAGAAGGAGGGAAGATTCTATGCCCCGGTCCAAATACAGGGGCAGGGTACAATTTTGGCACTGGTGGACACCAGATCACAAGCTACCCTTCTGTCCAAAAAGGCCTTTGATAAACTGAATTCAGGGAGGGGGGAGAATTACCAAATTCCTCTCACCCTTCTTCCTGGACAACTTCAGAACTTTGACAGGAAGGAAATTCCCATCGAAGGGACTGCGGATTTGGATATTAAAATTGGGCGACATAAGATGAAGCACCCATTTGTAGTTGTGACTCGAGGGCACCCCTTGTTTACTAGGGAATGACCTCCTGCGAAGGTTGTCACCCCTAATAGATTGCGTAAACAAGGTCCTCTGGACCCAGACTGGCGGACCAATAAAATTAAAACGGAGTGTCAACCATGTTAGTTTAAACAGCACCTGCCACGTGGTTGAACAAAAATCTGACCAAGTAGAATTTCACTTCCAGAACAACCAAATACCAGACGTGACAGTAATAGCAGTAGGACAACAAACTGGTGATGGAGGGTCCTCTCTATTTCTGAAAATCAACCTTCTTTCCAGTTTAAGGTGGCATTCCACACTGGAAGGAAACACTGTGGATTGGTAAAGAATTTCAGAATCAGACATTCCCACTCCTATAGTCCAGAAAGATGAAAAATCAGCTCAAAGCCTGGCTGATATTCAGCAAATTGGAGAGCAGTTGTTCATCCCTGTTCAGTTAAATGAAGGGAAGGACTCTGTTCTCGACCGAGTGTGTGTGAACAACGGTAAGAGCTTCATCAGCGAAGCCATGTTCCGCCAACTCCCAAAAGATCCAGCGATTCCCACATTTAAACTGTTAGACAAATGGGAAATGGATCAGGAAACACCCAATTCCAAACATCTCCTGCCAAGCAGGTGTATGCTCAAAATCTCCATAGGCAACAAGAGCATATTCCATAATTGTTGGGTCGTGCGAGACGTCACTGCCGCCTTTTAATTAGGCAGTGACATTCTCAATCCTTTTGCCATTAGTTTGGACCTAATAAACTTCAAAGCTTGGTCCCGATTAGCGGATAATCCCATGGGCTTTGATGACCCAGAGAAAGCATTTAGGTCAGCTCAATGGATGTCTTATGCAGTTGAAATTGAGATCGGAGAGGAAGTCACCATCCCAGAAAGGACCCGACAATTCTCCCTGGAAGTGAAAGCTAAAAGAGGACAGAAATTGAAAAACCCTAGTGCCTATATTCATCTAAATGCTTTTCTCCAACAGCAAGGGTTGGGGTTAAACCCAACACCACTAGTCAACAGAGAACATGACACCATTCCAATAGAGGTGGATAACAGCGACTTATATATTGGAATGGCGGTTGATGACCAACATTTTTCCATAGATTTAGGCAATGAACTGTTAGGACCAATCTCCAAGGACTGTTTTGATAGTGATAGTGATGACAAGACAACACCAGACAGAATCTTTACCCGGCATGGGGGGGGGGGGGGGGGGGACTTCCTGGTGTACACTTCCTGCCCTTATGGTAAGGAAGATGTGACTTATGACTTCAGGAGGGATGAGGTGATTTTCCAGGTCCGCGAGTGTTAAGACGGATTTCTGAACTCTGTCCTGGTGGCGCAGAAGTTCAGAAGGCCAACCTAATTACTTGGAACAGGGTAACCTCTGGACAAGCCAGACCAATCAAGGTAGCGATCGCGGCGGTCAAGACTAGGTCTCAAGAGGGGTGAGGGTGACTGAAAGCCCGCAATGAGCACACAAAGCAAGAGCGCTTACAAACTACTCCAAACAGGTGTTATATCAAAAATATAAACACATTTATTTTAAGGCCTTTAAAACAACGACCGTAGCGAGAAAATCACAATATCACAATATTAAACCAACACATACCATATCAACACAATATATATACAAATACACAGTCACAAGCGTTTAAAGCACGAAATATGTAGTCCACCTGAAAGGAAAGGAAAACAGGCAGTGCGATAACGCTTTAGACTCAGTTCGCCTTCAGAGGCACCTAACTAGATGGAAGTCCGAGCCCTGCGAAGAGTGGAGCCTTGTGCTCAAAGTACCTGCCACGCCGGTGCCAACGGGCAAAAGGGGAAGCTCTTCAGAGGAAGTCAGGCAGTTCGGGTTAGTGCACAGCAGAAGGAGAACAGGTTCCGCAACTCAAGCGCAGCCTCCACAGTGGGCAGAAGCAGAGCGCGAGTACGGCCAAAAGGGTGCTGTTTTTACACAGCAGGGAAAAGCAATGGGATACTGTAGGAGGGCGACCAGATCCTAGCTAAACTACTCACCGGTCCCCGAAGCAAGCAGACCCAGGCTTCTCCACGTTAGTTTCAGCAGCTGGCAGGTTCAGAAGAGCAGGGAACGCCTCGTAGTCGTGTAGAGCAAAAAGACGTCCCAATCAACGAAACCAGCACAGTTTTGTTGGCGCAGCAGGACAACGGAGCGGCCGTGTGTATTCAAGCCAAATGTACACTCCTCCCTTCAGACTTGGGAACGCCAAGTGTACGAAGCGTGGGAGAGTGACAAGGACTCGAAATACAACACAACCTGGCGGCGGTTACAGAGCAGGACTCCCTTGTAAACTGGTCAGTCAACTGGATGGCCCAGAGACACTTCCGAAGGCTTACTTGGCAGGAGATGATGAAGTCGCCGGGAATAGCTGTTCCTGCTATTCCAAAGGTCGAAGCACCAGTACAGGCTTTCTGGTTCGATCAAAGGAGGAAAGGGTTTCACAGGACGACAGCAGTGCAAAGGAGGAGTCCTTCAGCGGGTCACCAGCGATTCCTCGGTCCAGCCTCTTGGTTGCAGGATACTTGGCTCCTGTATTCCTTCGTTCGTGAGAACTCAGGAGATCGACATGGTAGTGGTGTTTCCAGCCTCCTCTTATCCACGGTTCCCTTCGCGCCAAAACGGAGGGGAGCCAATGGGAGATCCGCTCATCAACACACATACCATTCGTGGACCAATCACGGACCACGGTGGTCCCAGGCATTCACACCACCCTAGACTCTCTGGCACCCAGGATGTGTATTGGGACCAGACATCCCAGCCCACACCCTGGAGGCACACAAACGACATGTAGAAGCCCGCGAAAGCAACCACGTTTCGCGGGAAAGTACATGCCCAAATAAGGAAGGCCCCGGGTCGCCCGACCTGGGGAAGGTGAAGGGAGCAAGACGGTCAGTGGACAGGACAAAGGAGCCTCGTGGTCTGGCCATTTTGGGAGCCAGCCCACCATTTTGGGTTCAGTGCGAAAAACGTGCTCAGAACGCCAAAAGGAGCTCAAAATAAACAAAACGATCGCTGCCACCATTCCAGTCCCTGATTGACTTGCACCGATCAAATACCATCCTAAAAGAGTATCTAGGGCCTGTAGAAGGCTAGAGACCCAAGAGAGCTGTAATTTAGCTTACAGTGCCCTCTTGTGTCATGTTGCACTAAAGCCGCAACATGATAAAATAAACTACGGGAAACAGCGTTCCCCGGTACTGACTGTCTTAAGGGCATGTCAGTTTCCCCATAAGAAAAGGAGCGAAAGCCCAGAGAAGTGCGGCAGAAGGCTGTACTTCTCTGGCAAAGTCAAGAACAAGGTTAAAAACAATAGCAAAAAGTTTAGGGGTTGCCACATGGAAGGAAAATTCCCTACAATTACGAAATCTTTCCTAACACTCGCCCCTCCCAGACTATGGACAGGGGGAACTAATCCACCCCTGGATGAGTCTCTTGTTCAGGTCGGTTAAACATTCTGGACAACCCATCAGAATTGCTATGTTGGACACCTGGCCTATGCTCAATAGTGAAGTCGAAGCCTTGTAGACTTATGGACCACCTAAGCAACTTTGGATTCTCCCCCTTCATGTTCATTAGCCACTTTAACGGCTTATGGTCAGTCTGCACAGTGAAGTGGGTCCCATAGAGGTAGGGCCTCAGCTTCCTTAGGGCCCACACAACAGAGAAACATTCTTTCTCTACCGTGGACCATCTGAGCTCTCTGTCCTTAAGCTGGCGACTAATAAAACCGATAGGGTGTTCCTTACCCTTCTCATCTACTTGTGATAGTACAGCTCCTATCCCAGTGTCAGAGGCATCCGTCTGCACGATAAAAGGTCTTTGATAATCAGGGGCCCTTAGGACAGGGGCCTGGCACAAGGAGTCTTTTAAGCCATTGAAGGCCTTCTCACACTCGTCGGTCCAAGTTACCTTCTTGGGTTCCTTCGGAGTTGTGAGGGCAGTCAGAGGAGCAGCTATGGTACCATAGTCTGCCACAAAATTGCGGTAATACCCCGTGAGTCCTAAAAAGGCTCTCACTTGGGTTTGCGTAGTGGGGGTAGGCCAGTCTTGTACTGCTTGTACTTTACTGGGTAGAGGCTGTATCCTCCCTCCACCTACTTCATGTCCAAGGTAAACCACTGAGCCTTGTCCAATCTGGCATTTACTAGCCTTTATGGTCAAGTGGGCTTTCTGAAGAGCCTGGAGCACAATCCTGAGGTGTTTCACATGGTCTTCCTAGGTGGCACTGAAAACTGCTATATCGTCCAGATATGCAAGACAGAATTCGTCCAACCCATTCAACACATGATTCACAAGCCTCTGGAAAGTGGCAGGTGCATTCTTCAACCCGAACGGCATTACCCGGAATTGGTAAAGGCCGTCTGGAGTAGAAAATGCTGTCTTCTCCTTGGCATGTTCTGCTAAAGCTATTTGCCAATAGCCAGCAGTGAGGTCAAACGTGCTGAGGTACTTGGAGGCACCCAAAGTATCCACCAGCTCATCTGTTCGAGGCAAGGGGTGAGCGTCTGTCTTGGTGACAGCATTCAGAGCCCGGTAATCCACGCAGAACCTCAATTCAGAAGGGCCTGCTTTTGGAACCAACACCACTGGGCTGGACCAAGGTCTACTAGAGGGTTCAATCACCCCAAGATCTAACATCTTGTTGACCTCGGTCTTAATATAAGACCGTACTTTGTCTGACATCCTGTATCCCCTACTTTTGGTAGGTACACTGTCTCCTGTGTCAATGTTATGTTTGCACCAAGGTGTCAAACCAGGGGACTGTGAAAACAGGGGGGAAAACTGCCTAAGCAAACTTTTCACCTCAGCCTGCTGATCAGAAGTCAGGTGAGGGGCCACTCTGACACCCTCAACGGAGCTATCTGAAGGACCGCTTTGGAACAGGTCGGGGAGAGGTTCTGACTCCTCTTCCTCAACATCTGAAGCCAGTAGCAGTGCTGCGATTTCGACTCTTGGGACGAAAGCCTTCAGCCTATTCACGTGGAACACTTTTGGAGCCTGTCCAGGCCTTCCAAGGTCCACTAAATAGTTCACCTCACCCAGGGGCTCCACCACTGTGTAAGGGCCTGACCATTTGTCCTGTAAAGCTCGAGGCCTTATAGGATTCATGATCAGGACTTGCTGACCAGGTGTAAAGTTGATGAGGGAAGCTTTCTGGTCGTACCAATGTTTCACCAGCGCTTGCCCTGCCTTCAATTTATCACTAGCCAAGCCCATCAGAAGTACCATCCGTTTTCTGAGCCCTAGCACATAATCAACTACATTGGTAGTAACAGGGGGAGTGGGCATCTCCCATCCCTCTTTGACGATGGCTAAGGGTCCCCGTACGGGATGACCGAACAGAAGTTCGAAGGGGCTGAAGCCAACACCCTCCTGTGGTACCTCTCGGTAGGCAAACAGTAAGCATGGTAACAGAAGATCCCATTTTCTTCTCTGGGGCTCCTCCAGAGCCCCAATCATGCTCTTTAACGTTCTGTTGAAACGTTCCACCAGACCATTGGTCTGGGGGTTGTATGCAGAAGAGAACTTGTAGGTGACCCCACATTCTTTCCACATAGCCTGCATATACTTCGACATAAAGTTGCTGCCACGATCTGACACAACTTCTTTAGGGAAGCCAACCCTAGTAAATATGCCAAGTAAAGCTTTTGCAACTGACTTGGCAGTCACAGTTTTCAATGGGATGGCCTCAGGATATCTGGTTGCATGGTCGACCAGCACCAGGATAAACCTATTGCCCGAGGATGTTTGCGGGTCAAGGGGACCAACAATGTCGATCCCTACCCTTTCAAATGGTACCCCCACAACTGGGAGCGGTACCAACGGACCTTGGATTGTCGCGCCAACCTTACCAGACAACTGGCAGGAGGCACAACTCCTGCAGTGACTTCCTACTTGCACCCCCATCTTGGGCCAGTAGAAGTGCATGGATAACCTTTGCTTGGTCCTCTTCATACCAAGGTGACCAGCAAGAGGAACTTCATGCGCCAACTGCAGGAGGAAGGGCCTAACAGCAAGGGGAACCACCAACCTCCTATGGTCTCCTTCTGTAGACTCTGTGGGCTCCCTATACAGGAGTCCACCTTCCCAATAAATCCTATGCTTCCCAGGAGGTTCACCCTCAAGCTGGGAGCAGGCCTGTCTCCTTAGGCCTTCCAGAGATGGGCACTCACGTTGGCCTTTACTGAATTCGTCCCTATCAGGACCTCCTTCAACTAACAAGTCTTTTAGTTCAGGATGATCGTTGGGGTCGAATACTTCAGGCATCGCCACCTCCTCGTCAGGCCCGGGCGATTGACCAACTTCCTCCACCGCAGTGGTAGGCGAGCTCAGGGGAATATTCTCTTTCCCTCGTCTTGACTTGTAGACTCCTTTCGCCTTGGGTTTCCCCTTCGGCTGGGGCGGCGTATTGGACTTGGCCAATGCTGCCCGTGCTTGAGACCGTGTGTAGGGTCTTTCGGCAGTGTCTCCTACGAGCCCTAAAGCTCTGAGATCATTACCCAACAAGACCTTTCCCGGGACGTTTCTCTGAATGCTCACTGGAATCCTGACTGCTGTACCATTTAAAGTAAGATTTACAGGGATCACGGGAAACATGCGGAGGGGGCCGTCAGCCAACTTAGTGGGCATCAGAGTAGCTCTGGCAACTTCCTCTGAGTCTACCAAGGTAGAATCCACTACAGTGCGACTGCACCCACTATCCCTAAGAGCTGGAGTATCCACTCCATTGATCAGCACACTGTCTTTAAAGTAGTGCTTGGTATTATCCGGAATCCTAGCATAAGCCTCTGCGACTTTAGGCTCCCAGGAACCCAGGGACACTAAAACTACCTCAGCCTCTATTCCGCTGGGAAATGAGTCTGAGGAGAAGGATGCTCCTGTAATCTCTTCTTCCTCGTAGGAGGAGAAGGCCAGATTAGCGGGGTGGACCCCCAAAGGTCTAACCTTACAACGGGGATCCCCCTTCACGTGGTCAGTTGCTCCACAAGAAAAACAAGCCCCAGTGGGTCTGTTTACGTAGGGAGGCTTATTGTAACCAGAGTTCTGTTTCGGAGGCGAACCTCCACTACCCTGTGAGTTCTCTTGTGTCTTAGCCTTGTTTTTCTTTTTGTGGCCCTTATGGGAAGAAGATTTAGCAGATTCCCCACCCTCCATATCTTTGGACTTTTTCCCTTCCTCCTGCTTACCAGGATGAGTTTTGTCCTTATGGGACACTCGATGTGACGCCCATAAGTCTGCTGCAATGGCCAGCTTCTTAGGATCTATCTCCTTCGAATCGGCCAAATGCTGCTTAAGCTCCGGGGAAGAAGAAGCAAAAATATGTTCCAGCATGACAAGATTTATCATGCCTTCGAAGGTAGAAACCTTATAACCTTCAACCCAGCCAGTTAAGTTTTTCAAAGATTCAGCCACATAAGATACCCAAGTACCACCTTCCTTTTTCTTATACTCTCGAAAACGCTTTAAATATTGGGCCGAGTCTTCCCAAACTTTAAAATGAGAGTTTGCTTTAACATTGCGAAATCAGCCCGCTCAGCCTTCGACATTTCCATAATGGCACTACAGCCAGAATGGGGCAGTCTACTGAGCAACCACGCAATCTTATCAGCATTGTCAACTTCTTGAACCTCGCATGCATACTCAAACGCATTCAGCCAGTCCATAATGTCATTCCTTTCTTCATACACACTGAGCAGATCTTTCGGAAACCGTGGATGAGAGGAAGCCCCAGACCCATGTCTAGGACCCTTGGATCCATTTGCAACCTGAAGCTTGGCCAGTTCCAACTGGTGATCCCGGTCTTTCTGTTTTTCTGCCTGTTCGATTTTTAGTTTGGCTATGCTGAATTCAAGCTCCTGCTGCCTAAACCGCAGCTCTTGCTTCTTGAATTCAAGCATAGCCTCCCCATCAACACTGGCAGAGGAAACATTAGACATCACATCCTCCCTGTCCTCGTGGTCGCGATGGATCAGTGCAGCGGCAGAACCGTCGGTTCTACCAGTGAGAGCAGCCCCACCACCTTCTGCACTGTCCTCGGAAGTTATAGCGTCAAGCTGCGCTTCTTGCCACGCCACGATTCTCTGGATCATTTCCAATTTAGTGCCTTGAGAGGAAACACCTCTCTCCGCACACATCTTCTTCAATGTTTCTGATTTGGAAGCATTTAAAGTTAACAAGGTATTTGCTTCCATACTGTTTGATAGGACTATGGCCTTTTTAAAGTTATATTACAACAATTCACTACGTGTACTGTTTGGAATAACCTGAAATGCCTTAGTTCGAGCGCAACACTGGATACCTTCAGTCGTATCCCACCGCTGTACACCAATTTGTTAAGACGGATTTCTGAACTCTGTCCTGGTGGCGCAGAAGTTCAGAAGGCCAACCTAATTACTTGGAACAGGGTAACCTCTGGACAAGCCAGACAAATCAAGGTAGCGATCGCGGCGGTCAAGACTAGGTCTCAAGAGGGGTGAGGGTGACTGAAAGCCCGCAATGAGCACACAAAGCAAGAGCGCTTACAAACTACTCCAAACAGGTGTTATATCAAAAATATAAACACATTTATTTTAAGGCCTTTAAAACAACGACCGTAGCGAGAAAATCACAATATCACAATATTAAACCAACACATACCATATCAACACAATATATATACAAATACACAGTCGCAAGCGTTTAAAGCACGAAATATGTAGTCCACCTGAAAGGAAAGGAAAACAGGCAGTGCGATAACGCTTTAGACTCAGTTCGCCTTCAGAGGCACCTAACTAGATGGAAGTCCGAGCCCTGCGAAGAGTGGAGCCTTGTGCTCAAAGTACCTGCCACGCCGGTGCCAACGGGCAAAAGGGGAAGCTCTTCAGAGGAAGTCAGGCATTTCGGGTTAGTGCACAGCAGAAGGAGAACAGGTTCCGCAACTCAAGCGCAGCCTCCACAGTGGGCAGAAGCAGAGCGCGAGTACGGCCAAAAGGGTGCTGTTTTTACACAGCAGGGAAAAGCAATGGGATACTGCAGGAGGGCGACCAGATCCTAGCTAAACTACTCACCGGTCCCCGAAGCAAGCAGACCCAGGCTTCTCCACGTTAGTTTCAGCAGCTGGCAGGTTCAGAAGAGCAGGGAACGCCTCGTAGTCGTGTAGAGCAAAAAGACGTCCCAATCGACGAAACCAGCACAGTTTTGTTGGCGCAGCAGGACAACGGAGCGGCCGTGTGTATTCAAGCCAAATGTACACTCCTCCCTTCAGACTTGGGAACGCCAAGTGTACGAAGCGTGGGAGAGTGACAAGGACTCGAAATACAACACAACCTGGCGGCGGTTACAGAGCAGGACTCCCTTGTAAACTGGTCAGTCAACTGGATGGCCCAGAGACACTTCCGAAGGCTTACTTGGCAGGAGATGATGAAGTCGCCGGGAATAGCTGTTCCTGCTATTCCAAAGGTCGAAGCACCAGTACAGGCCTTCTGGTTCGATCAAAGGAGGAAAGGGTTTCACAGGACGACAGCAGTGCAAAGGAGGAGTCCTTCAGCGGGTCACCAGCGATTCCTCGGTCCAGCCTCTTGGTTGCAGGATACTTGGCTCCTGTATTCCTTCGTTTGTGAGAACTCAGGAGATCGACATGGTAGTGGTGTTTCCAGCCTCCTCTTATCCACGGTTCCCTTCACGCCAAAACGGAGGGGAGCCAATGGGAGATCCGCTCATCAACACACATACCATTCGTGGACCAATCACGGACCACGGTGGTCCCAGGCATTCACACCACCCTAGACTCTCTGGCACCTAGGATGTGTATTGGGACCAGACATCCCAGCCCACACCCTGGAGGCACACAAACGACATGTAGAAGCCCGCGAAAGCAACCACGTTTCGCGGGAAAGTACATGCCCAAATAAGGAAGGCCCCGGGTCGCCCGACCTGGGGAAGGTGAAGCGAGCAAGACGGTCAGTGGACAGGACAAAGGAGCCTCGTGGTCTGGCCATTTTGGGAGCCAGGCCACCATTTTGGGTTCAGTGCGAAAAACGTGCTCAGAACGCCAAAAGGAGCTCAAAATAAACAAAACGATCGCTGCCACCATTCCAGTCCCTGATTGACTTGCACCGATCAAATACCATCCTAAAAGAGTATCTAGGGCCTGTAGAAGGCTAGAGACCCAAGAGAGCTGTAATTTAGCTTACAGTGCCCTCTTGTGTCATGTTGCACTAAAGCCGCAACATGATAAAAGAAACTACGGGAAACAGCGTTCCCTGGTACTGACTGTCTTAAGGGCATGTCAGTTTCCCCATAAGAAAAGGAGCGAAAGCCCAGAGAAGTGCGGCAGAAGGCTGTACTTCTCTGGCAAAGTCAAGAACAAGGTTAAAAACAATAGCAAAAAGTTTAGGGGTTGCCACATGGAAGGAAAATTCCCTACAATTACGAAATCTTTCCTAACAGCGAGGACTGCCTCCCCCACCTGAAGCCACCAGTCCAAATCAGCACTCTGACCAGGGACTTCTCAACCCAGCTGGAGGAGGCCGCTGAGATAGCGAAACCGGAAGTCTTTCCAGGCTTCATGCAAATGGTTGAACAGAGAGTCAACCTAGCTGATGCCTGCGAGACTCTGGAGCAAAGGCAAAAATTGAAACAAGTTTTCTTGGATTTTCAAGATCTCTTTGCGGTGGACTCATGACTGCGGTTGCACCGACATCCAACAACAACAATTCCCACAGAACCTAGCATGACTCCAGTGTTTGTGAAGCAATATCGCTTGCCTCTCGCATCAATGGAGTCCCTTACTGAAATAATTAAGAACCTTGAGTCCCATGGGATAATCCGTCCAGTCCACAGCACCTTCAATAATCTGGTGCTGGGGATATTGAAGCCAAACGGCCAGTGGAGACTCTGCGCTGACCTTAGGGAGCTCAACAAACGGGTCCATACTTCCCGATGGCCTCTTCCCTACATTGACCAAGGGCTGGCCCAGATCCAGGGGTCACAGGTAGTCACTGAAATAGACCTGACCAATGGATACTGGGCTGTACCTATCACAGTAGGAAGGACCAATACAAGCTGGCCTTTACCTTCGGGGGGCAGCAGTACACATGGACCCGGACTCCCTTCGGGTACATCAACTCCGGCAATGAATTCAACATTTTCCTACATAAGGCCATGCCCGACCTCGGTGAGAGGCGTAACCTGGCCTATGTAGATGATGTACTCATCAAAAGCCCGACTGTGCAGGAACACATAGCGGAGATCCGTTATGTTCTAACACAGTCGAGGGATGCCGGAGCAAAACTTTCCTTTCAAAAGGCACAGTGGTGTAGAACCCGTGTCCATTTCTTGGGGCATGAAATTACTCCTCAGGGTCTCTGCCCCCAGGAAAAGAAAGTGGAAGCACTCCGGAAATTGAAAGACCCCACGACTCTGGGGGAACTAAGGAGCCTCCATGGACTGACTAATTACAGTAGAAAGTTCATTGAGGGCTACGCAGATATCACAAGACCCCTGATTCATCTTTTGAAGGGGGGGGGTCAAGTGGGAGTGGGGTCCAGAACAAGCAGAGGCAGTAAGACAACTCAAAAGAAGCCTCTCACAAGCGCCTTGCCTAGTTTACCCTGTCAAAAACAAAGAGTTCTTCGAGACAGGGTTCTCTAATACATGTTTGAGTGCAGTATTACATCAAAAGCATGACAAGGTCAATAAAGTAATCTCCTATGCGAGCAAAACTTTATCCTAGGTGGAGGAAAAATTCAACGATTGTGAGAAGGCACACCTGGCAATAGTGTGGGCATTGAAGAATTACCGCCCGTTTATCCAGGGGGAACACATCATAGTGGAGACTCCACATCAGCCTCTGCAATATCTCCAAAGTGACAGAATCCGGGCCGGAAATGTGAGTAATTCCCGAATTACTTCCTAGATTCTGTCAATGCATGGCTTTTCTGTGGAGGTCATATATGGCCAAAACAAGAAGAGTCCCCTTGCGCAAGGTCTGGCTGACTTGTATGATTGTGCCAGAGAAAACTGTCTCGAGGACGAGAGTCTAAAAATCAAGGACAACATGTAGGCATACCTCAATTCCCCACACAAGGTCTTTGAAGAAGACAAGTGTGAGGGAATGCCCACTGTCGATTTGAATGGATGCTCTTACCATATTGACAACAATGGGGAAAAAGAACTTGTGGCCGGCGTAGGAAATGCATGGGTGAATGAGACCCCAGAACCCTCCGCTGGGTACAAGATTGGCCCCCAAAGTAGTCAAGTGGCAGAGTTGATCAAGCCATCCTCACTGCTGTCCAACATCAACTCCACAAACTGGTCATAATCACAGATTCGGATTATGTACGGAACGGGTTTGTGGAGCACCTGGTTAACTGGAAAACCAGAGGCATGTTATGTACTAATAATAAACCCTTGAAACATGGGAAATTAATTCAAAACATTGATGATCTGGTCACCTCGAATGGGATGACCATCTACTGGAAAAAGATCAAGGGTCATTCTAAAGTAGAGGGACCAGACAAAACTGGAAATGACTTAGCTGATCAGCTGGCCAAAACCAGAGCCATCCAAGGGGATCTACTAGAGATCGAATCCCTGTTGGGGGAAATCCAGATCACTGCCATCACTAGGTCCCAGCAATGAAAATGCTCACAATGAACTCTCAACTGCACAATGGAGTAAGGAGACCCCAGATGCTGATTTGATTACGGCTCAAAAAGGGGATCCAATAATTGGTAAGTTTTATCAACACATTGAGGACCCTGAGAACTTTCCCCTGATGGATAACGATTACATTGGGAAAGAGGACCTCAGAATGTTGATGAAATTTCCAAAAATGTTCCGAATCCAAGACGGTTTGTTGGTAAGGAGATCCCTAGCTGGACATGATCAGTGATAGTCCCTACCTCATTCCGAAGCCTGATGTTAAGTCACGCCCATGATGCGGCCACAGCCGGTCATAGGGGGTTTCATACAACACTTGAAATCTTAAGAGAGGTTGCATACTAGCCACACATGGGGCAGGACTTCGACCAATACTTGAAGGGGTGCCTTGTGTGTGCATAATTTCAGCCAACAGCCCTCACACACCGTGCACCTCTCCAAAACAGGGGGATGACACTGCCTTCGTCAGATTTACAAGTCGATTATATCGGGCACGTGATTCGCTCCTGTAGGGGGGAACAAGTACATGTTGACTAAATGGGTGGAATGTCTCCCGGTTACAAACTGCAAGGCAGAAACAGCAGCTGCTCTGATGATCAACCACATCTTTTTGTGTTTTGGACTACCCCAAAGGATCAAGTCAGACCGATGTGGCCATTTCACTAGCGAAGTAATGACAAAGATGTGGGAGATACCTGGGGTCAAAAGGGAGCTACACATTGCTTACTGGCTAGCCTCTAGTCGTGCAGTGGAGAGATACAATAAAACAATTGTGAGCATATTAAAAAGAGTTTGTGGCAGATTCTGGGCCAAGTTGGGATATTCGATTACTTCTTGTCCTAATGGCCATCAGAACTACCACTTCATCTGCAACTGAAATGTCACAGTTTGAGCTGATGACTGGATGCAGGATGGTGCTTCCCAAGCATCTGCTCTCCAGAACCCAAAGCAGACATTGATCAATGCCTCCACAACGCATGAGTATGTTGAAAATCTAAGAAAACACCTTCAACATGCTTTTGCCTATGCTCAGCGAAATCTAGAAAGTCTGCAGACAGTATGAAGACCCATTATGACTTAAAGACTACCAGAAAAGAATACAATATAGGACACCGGGTCTACTTGTACAATTTCCAAAGGAACCAGGCCAAACAGCGCAAATTGTTTCCTAGGTGGAGGGGACCTTTTGAAATTGTAGACAAAATCTCACCAGTCGCCTACAAAATCCGCATCCCCAAAGGCAGTTTGGCAGAGGGGGGAGATAAGTGGGTCCATATTAACCAACTAAAGTGTTGCCATTTTAGGCACACTCTGCAGCAACTGGAGGAGTCTTCTGGAACCCCAGAGGGGGTCACTCCAGCTCCCTAGAATTCCAACTATAAAATATTCCATATATAGTCCATAAATTACAATAGAAAAATATGTCCTGATTTGTCAAAATGTATGTGTCCGCCCCACTACATTAATAGTGGTGGGGAAATGTCTACAAATATGTTTTTGCTTTGTCATCCTAGTTTTAAGTGGAAACCGTGGAGACTAAAACCAAGGCGGACCACCCAGAGACCGGGAGGAAAGATCCAAGGGGCCCGGAGTATCGCTCAATACTCACATCAGGACTGGGCGAGGAGAACTGGTCGATCCACCGCTGATGGAGGAAAAGATGATGAACTTTGCCATTTTTGGAACCATAAGAAAAGAGACTGACCATCCCAGTCTTGCGACTTCCCATTGATGGACGTTCAACGCCAAATTGCAATGGGGGGGCTTGTGGGATGTTCTGGCCCACTGGCTCTGCCATGCAACATCACTGTGTGTTGCTTTCATCAAAAACAACAGAAGTGTCACCAAAAAGCGTGCTAATAATCTCTGAGAAGTGCGCAGGGAAACCTGAAAAATAGGCCACCATTCCATTTTGCCTATGTCAGTGGTAAAACAGGAGATCACACTGCCAAAACCTATCACTGGGCTGCCCACAGAGTAAAATAAAACTGCTTGAAAAGGCAGTGCTACATTCCAAGGAAAATCCAGAAGTGTTTTAAAATCCGTTTTCCTTGGCTGTTGAAAGTGCAAAATCATGGGTCCCAAACAGCAGAGAAGATCCAACATCCTTGTGGGGTGTTCACCAGCACCTTTCATCATAAAAATAAATCCACATTCAAAAAGTGCTTGCTTGGGAAAATATGTAAGATATGGGCAAAGCACTGCCGCTTGCCTGTGCCCTAGCTGTCATTTGCTTATACTATCAGTTTAAAACGTGTGTCTTAAAATCAAATTGTAGAAAAGAAGAGACTTGCCATGAATAGGAATATGGGTTGCTACAATTCAAATTATATGTTTTAAAAAGGCTGGAATGAAGAGATTTGTGTGTATATTTGCAGAAAATGTAAATAGTATTTTAGAAAAGCCCATTTTTAAACAGTGTTTTAAAGTGAACTAATGTCAGCTACATTGGACTTCAAAGACATTCCACAGCTGCTCCCAAACAAAGGAATCTTCCTCCTGCTCTCTGCTCAGGAACTGGCATTAAGTTGTTAATGGAAGTGGGAGGAGATTTTGGCCTGTTGCTCTGAGTGGAGACAAAAGACTCCCTTGACTGAAAGGAAATGCAAATTCGGGTGTCAACAGAAACCAACTGCTAAGGAAGAGAGGCGCAGGTTGCTCTTGGCCCAGCCCAACCTTGGAGGCAGAGCTAGACTGATATGTGTATCTGAAACTTCAAGGAAATATCTTGTTGGAAAAAGAGTCATAGAAGACTGTGAACAATTTGGAAAAATCTGTGTTTTATAGGTTGTTAATATAAAAATGCTGCTCACAATGTGAAACTACTCTGAACCCTGTGCGATATTCAGAGACCGGACTACTAAAATGTTGATATAATAGCAATTGTGATCATGCTAGGAATATGAAAGTTTACAGGATTATGCCCAGATGTCATGCGCATGTATGTGGAAAAATGTGTACAGATCAGACACTGGGTAACCAACCAAAAGCGCGTAAAAAACTGTCAGTCTGGAACCAAAACTCTCAAAAAGATGGGACTCGGATGGATACGTGCTTTATTAAATATGTGATGTGAATATGTAGTATTAGCAAGTTGGTGGTATTGTAGATATGCTGCTTTCTATGAAAAATAGATTTTCTGTATAGAAACAAAGGGGAGGTTTTTCCCTGGATTGTAAATTGCAGCATCACTATGACACGTGATTTCCTTCTCAAATCAGGAGAGAGGGAATTCTCTGACCAATCGGATCCCTAGAGGGTGGGCTTAGTATAATCAGCCTATCCACCCCTTTGGGAAATAGATAAAATAGGGACTGTTTAGGACGTAAGGACACACACATTCAAATTCACCCATCAACTGATTTACTGGCGAAGCGCTCTGCAGGAGAACCCAGATCCAAGACTCCAGAACTCTGAAAGCAGAAGGCCTATTCCAAAGCTGAACCTTTCTCGGCTTGGCCTTTAAAATCTTGCAACCTGATTTTAACCCCAGACTTCCAAGGGGCACATCAAAAATTGAACAGCCTGGCTGTGCCGTTTTCTGCTTCTTGCCAAGAACTCTTGCCAGAACCCAGAGATCCAAACCAGTAGAGCAGGGCTGAAACCAGATAGCTGTAAACTCCAGAACTAACCCATCAGATCCAGTCCAGAGTGCTGTGCAGAGACCAGAGTGCCGTGCTGAGTGCAGAACCAGGTGCCTGAATCCTCTCTGGTGGGCTAGCAGAATTCCAGTCCAAAACCTTTGACCAGATCCCGACGGGCCTATTCCAAAACCATAGTTGTGAGTATTTAGCATAGAATTGTCCATAGCCAATCTCTTGTCCTTAAGTAATCCTATCCAACCCAATCCAACCCCAATTTAAATGTCAAATTGAAGCTAACATCCTCAGCTTTCAAACAAATCTAAAACCGCATTCCAACTTCTTATAATTTTTCTGTAATCGCGTTTCTCGCGTGCTGAAAAGTTTGCCATGAATCTGCATTTGGCTCAATTTCAATACATGTAAAATAGCTATTTCTTGCATTCAACCTCTGAATTCCGTTTCCTATCTGCCAGTCATTCAATCCTAATTTCTAGTGTTTACCTGAAGCGATCCAAAGCGGCTCCCACTAGTTTTGAATCCCATCTAGAGCATTAGATCCATTTTTAGCATTTTTTCCCATTCATTTAAAATCACATGCAAAAGCAATTGACCTTTTTTGAAATCATTCCTGTTTCTCTCTAAGCTTGCTGGGGGAATTGGGATTGAAAGTGCATTTGTAGATTGTTTATTCCCGAAACCTGTTTTCTCTCCTTCCATCTCTATATTGCATATTGGGGGGGGGGGGGGGATTCAGCAGTATCAGGGGGAAAGAGTGATTACATTGCATCTGATTGAATTCATATCAGGTTTTATTTCTGTGCTGCATTAATTTCCTATCATTGCATTTCATTGAACCCACACAAAGTTTATTCTATGCTACATTATTATTCTCATCCATACTCCTATTGATTAAAGAGACTGTTGATTGTAATATCACCCATTGGTGATCATTGTGAAAAAATATTAATAGTGATATCTAGATATTGCTCAAATTCATAAAAGTGTGATATATATATATATATATATACATACACATTGTTCAATTCATACAATAAATCTTTTAAATTTGCAAAACAACCTACTTCTTGGTGGTTCAGTGAGACCGGGATGGGAGGGGTTCCAAAGAGAGGGGCGTGATATAAGGGTACATCATTCAGACATAAAAGACATAAAAATATATAATTAAGGGTTCCAGCTGGGCATCACACGCTAGGCACTGACTTAGGTGAGGTGCTGGGTTGAAACCACTTACATCATTGACACTGGAATCACTGTGCCCTGTGTGAAGAGAAGTGGGGGTGAAAAGAAGCAACTTGAAATTATTCCGAACAATTACGATAGTGGAGGGTGAAGGTGAATGTGTATGTTAAAATTATAGCTGATGTTGACAGAGGTGCACTTTGCCATTTCGAAAGCAGAGGGCAACCTAACCCTGATCAATTGCATCAGCTGAGTACGGAAACATATCTAAGTGTTATATATATATATATACATATATATATATATATATATATTATTCCTCCCACTGGCACCTATATCAGACTCGCCTCTAAGTCAGGCCTAGCCTGGTGGTATGTCTTAGACGTATTGGCAGGAGTAATTGAACCTGACTATAGAGGAGATATCAAAAGATTGATACAAAATAATGGGAAGAAAGCATATCAATTCAAAGCTGGAGAAAGAATAGCTCAAGGTATATTGGAGAAAGCTCTGTTTCCAAAACCATGAGAAGTTAAGAGCAGTGACCAAACAGAGCGGAACTCAGGGTTTTGGTGAAGTGGATATAGAACCTCCTTTAGTACCAATAATAAAACCCAATGTTGATGAAGAGGAAGAGACTATCCCTGACTTGGCTTTTGCTCAAAGATATTGATATTTTATTTCTATCGCGCTCGTACACAAGTTTTTCAGAGTGCGACAAGGCAAGGGAGGGGAACAGAGGAGAACAAAACAGTAATCTTACTAGGCCCAGTGACATTGAGAATGCACAAGTGCATGGGAGAGGGGGAGGGGGAGGGGAAAAGTGCATGGAAGGGGGGAGAAGTGGAAAGTGCGAAGCAGAGGAGAAACAGATAAAAGAAAAGAAATGATCCTTTGTTAGCAGAACCCTTCATTCATGATATCAGAAGATGAAGGCAGGGAAAAGACAGGACCATTTCTTTTCTTCTAAAGTCCAGATTGTTATAGAGAGGATATGTAGGACCGGCAGGTTATCCCGGTCACAAATTGCAGTACCCAAAAGCCATACTAATATTGTTCTGGAAATGGCTCATTGTCATTTGACAGGAGGCCATTAGGGAACTGCAAAAACTCAGGCACAAATTGTAAATAGATTCTATTGGCCTGGGATTTATGCTGCCAATAAGAATTTTGACAATACATGCAACTTATGTCAGAAAACCAGTACTCAAAATTCCTCCTCCAGTTCCATTACAGCCCTTGTCTATTATAGATATTCCCTTCTCATGGATAGGAATGGTCTTAGTAGGTCATTTAGAAACCTCAAATCTACGGAACAATATATACTGGCTGTTTGGGTTTGCGCAAACATTATCCTGAGGTCTTTCCTTTAAGAAATGACAGTTCCCAACAGATCTTGAAACATTTGCTTCCTTTCATCTCTAGAATTGGATTTCCAAATGAAATTGTGACCGTTCAAGGATCCAAATTTATAAGTAAACTCATGGCCAAATTGAATTAGATTCTTCAGATTAAAACTTTATGCACATCCATTTATCATCCCCGAACTGATGTATTAGTGGCAAGATTCAATCAGACTTTAAAACACATCTTAAGTAAACTAGTGGGAGCAGATGGAAAGAATTGGGACATAATGTTACCTTAGGTCATGTTTTCAATTAGAAAGACTCCTTAATTATCCACAGGCGTTTCCCCCTTTGTGCAATTATATGGAAGAAAACCTAGCGATGTGTTGGATATGTTGCGTGAAACATAGGGAGAGAGAGAGAGAGAGAGAGATACCATGCCATGATCTCAAACAGCTCAAAGGATGAAAACATATGGCTGCTGTTTGAAATATAGTTCAAACTAATATGGCACAAACTCAGGAACATCAAAAAGAATACTATAACAAGAAAGCAGTGATGAGATCTTTCTCTGTAGGTCAAAAGGAATTGGTTTTACTTCCATTTCTGAAAGTAAAATGCTTTCCAGGTGGCATGGCCCTTATGAAATCCTAGAACAGATTAAACCTTTCAACTCATTTTTTTCGGAATGAGACAGAAAAATCGAAACCCATATTTATAATATTAATCTACTTAAAGAGTGGGAAGAGGACCCTATTAAGAATACTTCAATAATATTAACCATCTTATTAACTGAAGAAAATGATAACAATAAATTAATTTCTCCTGATTACCACAAAATCAAAAACAAGATCTAATAGACCAACAACAGTTCCCTGATGTATTTAAAGCTGAACCAGGTAGAGTTAAAAGAATATATCATCATATTCGTACTCCTCCAGGAAATGTTATTCATCCGAAACCTTTTAGAATCCCTGAGGGTAGAAAACAGATTATTCAAGAAGAACTAGAGGCTATGTTAAGAGCGGATGTTATCAAACCCTCTCAAAGTTCTTGGTCTTCCCCTATTGTGCTGCTTGTGAAGCCTGATAATTCATGGAGGTTTTGTATTTACTTCAGAAAGGTAAATCAAGTATCACTATTTGATAGCGATCCAATGCCCAGGATAGACAATCTTGTTGACAGGTTGGGAGATATGGTATATCTTTCTACCACTAATTTAACAAAAGGGTACTGGCAAGTACCATTTCACCCCATAGACAAACCTAAAACAGCCTTTTCTGCTCCGATGGGCTTATTCCAATTTAAGGTTTTACCCATTAGGTTGCATGGTACCTCAGGCTACCTTCCAAAGACTAGTGGATCAAGTTCTTAGACCATATGCTTCATTTTGTTGCACCTTCATTGATATCATTCATAGGAAGTAATGGCCAGAACATATGTCACATTTCTATAGGGTTACTCAGGCCCTAAGGAAAATTGGACTTGCTGCCAATCCGAAGGAATGTCATCTTGCTAGATCTGCAGTAAAATATCTAGGCTTCTTTGTGGGAAACGGATTAATTCAGCCTCAAACTGAAAGAAATAGAGCAGTTGATGAAACCCAGGTGCCCAAGACCAAGATAGAATTGCAGGCCTTTTTGGGCGTAGTGGGTTAATACTGACGATTCATCCCAAACTTTGCTTCCATCACCTCCCTTCTCACAGACAATCTTTGAAATGCAAAACCTCAAAAACTTAAACACCCTGAAGATCAAGTATGTTTTGATAAATGAAAACATATCTTATATAGTGAACTGTCTCAAAGGTGGCAGACTTCAATACACCCTTTACCCTACAAACAGATGCATTACATACTGGTCATGGGGCTGCATTGTCAAACGTACAGGATGCTATAGAACATTCCATTCTCTACATTAGCAGGAAGCGATTTCCCTGAGAAAAGAATTATGCCACTCTGGAACTTGAAGCCCTAGCCATTAAATGGGCTATAACTTATTTAAAATACTATCTGACAGTTAGGACATTTTGCCTGGTTACCGATCATGTTCCCCTTAAGTGGTTGAGTCTAAGAAAAGATACCAATGCCAGTGCTATGCGGTGGTTTTTGGATTTACAGCCCTACTGCTTTTTTTTTGGTTGAACATCATAAAGGAAAAGAACAGGATAATGCCAATTTCCTTTCATGATTCCCAATAGAGGATGCAAAAACCTGTGACATTAGGGGAAGGGTATGTAATGAACCAGAAGTGATCATCCCAAAGACAATGGCATGGGACCCTTCTCATGTGGCCAGGGAAAAGCAGACACTTCCTGATCCTGACTATGGGGGTGGTGTTCTGCAGGAGGATCACATGGGAGGGGACCTAAGTCAGGAGAATTGGGAGAATTCCCTAACCAATGTTCCTAATGATCCCACTGTCTTAATGGCCGATTGAAAAATTGGAGCTGTTGATATAAAAAGAAACAAGAACATTGGGGACTTCAAGTTCCATAATGCTCTGGGTACTGGGACGAGGAGCTCTGATGTGCAGAGCTGTAGTATGCAGTGTAGCGTTTCTAATGACCCACACCTGAGCATGACTTTTAAATATTTAAAGCCCCTTCAGGTGCAGGCCATTATAAGAAGTAAATCGCAGCAGCGGGAGCAGCAAGAGTTGAAAGAAGACAACACTGGGGCCGCTGCTGTATTTGTAGCGGGATGGAGGACTTTCAAGTGCAGAGGACGCACAGCGGAAAGCAATGCTGTTACTTGCTGTCCCATAGGAGAACGAGGCTCTCCTAGTCTGGTGTCCTGCTGCAGTGATTGGCATTCACCGGAGTGTGTGAGGAGTCAGAGTGGCGTGGGCCGTGGGAGTGTGACCAGAGCTGTCAGACGCCCAGGACCCACCAAAAGAAGATGTTGCAGCAACAGTGGGTCGAACAGACACACAGGGAAAGACCGGTGAATTGGCCTTCATTAGGTGACCACGGGACACTCCGTATCAGACCGATGGCTGCCCACAACCATTTTGAATGCCGAACTAATGAAATGAAGCATTTTTGACATGATACTCATATTGAGATAAAGCAAGAAGAGGACGATTGTTACCATGATTGCCGAAGTAAAGAAGGAGCAATATCTGAACAAAGCATGGTCCAAACCAAAGAAGGACAATTAAAAATAAAAGGGGAAACAGTTTTCTTAAATAGAGAAACTTGAACAAGAGAGATTGCCATCAGTTAGCTGGTGTGGGGGCAGTAGAGAATCCCTCATTGTAGAAATCATGAAGGGGGAGAGGGAGATAAGCTGCATTGCATGTGGTAGACAAAGCAGTGGAACAACAACATCAATGTGTATTGCATCCTTATGAAAGAAGTTGTCAATCTTATTGAAAGTCAAAGACCTTTCTAAAGTTTGAAGCAAGCCTCACCACATAGTACTTGTAGTAGTGGTAGAGGTTTTATCTCAGTGGGCGAGTGTACCAGGAAAAGGCTATTTAGAGGTTAATCCTGGCAGGTTAGTGGACCAGGAAGAAGATATTGAAGTATTGCATTGTGTTGGAAGGTTGTGGTGGAAAGAAAGTGCCAAGTCCACTAATGTGTTTTGATGAACTGTGATAAAACCATCCTGACAAAACATTACTGTTTATCAAGAAGAAATGTGAAAGTGGTTGTTCTTCAAAGAGAAGAGGTTGTGTTGAACACTAATTAGAAGTATGAAGACAGAGTCTTTTTGGTTTGGTGAAAACTTTGGACAGAGATCGTAAGCTGCACACCAAGCAGAGGGCAATATGTGTTTAGCAATAAGGCTACCCAAGTGTCAAGTGGAAGACTCATGGAGTCAAAGGAACTTTGTGTTGCCTTTGAAATAGAACTTGGTTTATGAAAAGAACTTTCTTAATTGAAAGGAAAATCCTACATTAATCCTGGGGAAGGGGTTCTGACCCTGGTTACAAGGACACATGGTTATAAAATGTATTGTTGAGCTTGAACAGGCATATGATACCTGTATGATTTTGTTGTATGTATAAGTGTGAGGGACAGATAGCTTTTTGTAGAGTGTTTTCCTTTGCTCTTAACTTAATTCGAAGGGAAATCCTTTTTAGGTTAGGGAAAGCGAGGTGTTATCAAACACTTACTATGTAATAAAATGGCTACTTGTGAAAAACTATCTACTTGTCCGCCTCACATTTCTGACCCCTCACAGTACCCTTGAGTCTTTGGGGGTCCAATTGGTGCTGCAGAGGAAGGAGCCGGTGATGGTTGCTTGACATCGGAGGCAGAGTGGCTCAGCGCCATGAGGGTTCTTAACCTGAGGGAACCGAGGCCCAAGCCTGCAGGAATGCCATCGAAGTTCAGCATAGGGTCCCTGCTAGCTCGTCCAGAATGGTTGGCCTTGATGGCACTGCTGGTGCAACGCTTTCAACACCTGGGCATTGGAAAAGATATCTAGCATCTTAAGTCTAAATGTCCCCCATTCCTCTAGGGTGGTGGACTGGGAGTGACCTCTCTTCATGAAAGAAGAGTGCTCCCAAGAGGAGATGCTGGTGAGCGGGACCTCTTGCGGTGCTGTTTCTTCTCCTCCTCCTCCTGGACTGGGGATTGGTCTGCTGTCTTCCGTTCAACACTGAGGGACCTAAAACAGGACCCTCTGATTTATTTTCCCTTGTGGTTAATCGCTATCATCATGCTTTGGGATGGCCTTCGGATGCATGGACTGACACGACGCGCAGTCCTGGGGGTGGTGTTCCTCTACCAAACAGTAAAGACATCTGATGTGGGGGTCACAGACAGAAATCCGCCACCCGCAGTTTGCGAAGTTTGAACCCCACAGCCTGTGTGGGATACAGCATGGCGCAAAAAGAAACTTTGATGACAAAGCAGTGATCCTGATGCGAGCAGAGTGCGCCGAAAGAAAATGAGGTCATGGGACCCAGGGTATCAATATATATTGGTCAAGACATCAGATCCAGAATAGGGAACAGAGTTTTTGAGTGGGGCTGATGCGGAGCCACGCTGGACCTCCCTGGTGGTGGAAAGGTTTCAAAGAGCAGCTGCGCTGGAGATATAGATATCAGAGATGAGGAATCCATGGGAGGAAGGAATCCATTAGAAATACCTGTACTCATGCATGTAAAAAAACACTCTTCCTGGGATGCATGTAGGGATGGCATGGGATATGGTGGTCAGTTAGCAGGATCAGAATTGTGTGCAGTTTATTGCTCTGAAACATTCACGTATTGTAACACAATGAAGCACATTGGAGTCCCTCTTAATGGCCAAATAGTTTTGGTCAATGTCCAGAACTTAAAGTTAAACACGTTGGTAAACACTTTGATGACGAAATATCCTTAAACCTATAGCAACAGTCACAAAAACAATTGTTTACTCATTAGAAGAATTAGACACCTGCTGCCACACGTAACCTGCCCACACCAAGTAATAGTAATGAGCTCTTTTATTTCCCCTATAATGGACTACAACAGTAGTATCTACCGGGCGCTACCAACAATCATGATGACTAGATTACACTGAATTCATAACACGCCAGCTAGAACTTTGTTGAAGCTCAAGATATTTTATCAGGTATGCCCGGCAATATGTACACTGCACTGGCTGCCAATAAAAAAAATGTTAAAAAAAAGAATTGTCTTCAAAAACGTATGTATTGTGTTCAAAAGTCTGAGCACACCCATTGAAACTCCCCGGTCAACCAGCTTTATATGGTATATTTCCAATCGATTTTTGAGATCAAGAAACAAAAGATTACTAACTGTGCCACCGTACAGAAAAGAAAATCAAGGTGGACATTCATTTTCGGTACCAGCAGCCAAACTATGGAACTTGTTTCCACTAACTCTCCAAAAAGAAATAACCTAATGCCTTTCCGCAAACACCTGAAAACCTATCTTTTTGGCAGCCCTTAAGATTCCTCTCTGTGTTTTAACTGTATACTACCTGCATCCCACCTGCGCCAGAATACCCTGGTCTGACCGCTGTGCTTTAAGAAAACTACATACACACATACATACTATCTGATGCATGTGTACAACTGACTCATACGCACAACACACAAGGCACTTTAGATCTGTTTGGGGCTATCACTCAAGCCCTTCAGGGGTATTTTTTTACTTTGCGAGTGCTCACCAAGAGACAAGTTGAAAGGGTAGGAACACAGCATTGGTTGAACTTCGCCTGTTGTATTGTTAACCAACAAGACTGGAAGGTTATTATAGGAGTGATTAAAAAACGTTCACTACAAACACAGATATACCAGCATGTACCAGTAGTTTTTATTTTATTTTCAGTACATCTTTATGACATTTGAAAAATAGCCTTTAAAAACCAATGCAAATAGGGAAGATGGGCAGCTGCACAGAAGGGGTGATCCCTGAACACTTATAAGGACAACGATTTTACACAGCAACCCTTCAATTTACAGGACATAAAAAGAGCATTTGCACATATTCAAAGACAACACTCCCCTGTGTGGTTTAATCATAAATAAATAATCTCTGTATTAACACACATCCTAGAACACCGGGACACATTACGGGATGCACTGAAGTATTGCATATAAACTAACCGATAATCAAATTCATAAAAAGTGTAGTGCAGTTGCTATCTTGCCCTTAGACAAGTACATGGGTGTACACAGTGTACTTTTAAGGCAGAAGAGATGTTTTGTTTAGAGTTAAAAAGTTCCACTTAGCCAGATATACATGTATGGTAAATAAAGGGCGAGGGGAGTCATGCAGGGATATCACATCCCTGCAAACATTGCACAGATGGTTGCATGTCAGTTCGATGTTGTACAGCACTTCCAATCATCTATGTAAAGCAGTGTGTTGAACTTGGTCGCCTTGGCCTAGCTGTAGCTGCTCCCATCAGATTCCGGGCACATCGTTTCCGGGAGGCTTGCCCTTTTCAGAATACAGGACAGAAAGGCTGCTGCAGCCGGAGGAGTGCAATTACAGTGCAAGGTCGCAGAACGGGTGGAAGCAGCTGAACAAGTGCTTGCCTTTAAAACGAGGTGTCGCTGTTTTATTGGATATCTGCACTTTAGTGCCTGTGGCAGAACGATGCTGGAGCGCAACACAGAAACACCGACACAACAAAACAATCCGATTAAAACTGGCCAGTCAAAGTTCAGGAATGCTTAAAGTCAAGGCTACAGAATGCTGACGTACAGTACGCTTCAAGGTAGTGTTCCAGTTACAGTGCCATGTTTAGGAATGTATCGGTTCATTGTTTCTTGGTGCGTTGTGTATTTAGACATCCATGTGTTCGTTTTCATCAGTCCTGTGTAATCTGGCCTCAAATTACAGGTCAAACGATATCAGAAATACACAGTGCACTCGCCCTTGTCCCCCAAACAGTTATGACCATGACATTTAATAACAATTATTTCACTCAAACGTGGACACAAAATAAAGAGTGTATTTTTCATTCAGTATTGCTCCTAATACGTTTGGGGTGAAGTTAGGAAATAAAGATGGGCGAGCAGCCTTTGTTTCAGGACAGAACACATCTTTGAGCACATAAAGGGGTGCCTCCACTTCTCCGGGCAAGAAGATGCAGCTAAGGCCTCACGATTATTCCAGTTGCAAGATATAAATAAAACGCAGCGTCTGTCACTGCTCACTACACAAACGAAACATCACGAAGTACAAATTATCCATTCCCACCATTAATAAAATCTGTTCACTTTATATTAAAACATCTCTAACGTGATTAGGGAATGTTAGGGTGAATTCACAAAGAGGCGCGTTTCCCTTTATTTCTCGGCAAGGGCTCCCGCCTCCCCCGGGCGAGTGTGCAAAGAGGACGTTCGCTTCCGGGCAGCTATTTCAGGAGATTCTGCAGCATGGCCGTCGCGTGCGTCGGCCGGGCTTGCTTGCTCTCGATCGCATTCCGGAGGTACTGGATCCCGCCGCAGCGCTCCCAAATCTCTTCAAACTGTCGCGGTAAAATTTCTGCTCCCCTCTTCCGAGTGAGGCCCGTCTCTTCGAGGCTTAACTCGCACATCTCCATATCGTCCTTTCCTGGAAATTAGGAAAACAGAGGCACGCTGTGTCAGAAGTTCATACCATAGTATGCCAGAATAAATTCGCAAGCACCTTCGGGCACGACACTGCTCATCTCTCTCTCTCTCTCTATGAATTTGGGTTTACACACAACCTCTCACATTTAATTACTTAATATAATAATTTCTCGTATGATAAAACAATTCTCCAACAATACAATGAAAAACAATATCAATAATTCACCATTAAACATGCATGTGTAATTCAGTCCCACATCTTAATAATAAATGATCCTTTGCCCATCCTCTATGTTCAAAACTATTTGCACTACTTCGTCAAGGCTATCGAACTCACTTGTGTCCCAGTCATTGCAGGAAAAAGTGTCTCCAAGAAGATCGGGTTGATCACTAATCTCCCAAAATGGAGGTTTTATGTGTCGCTGTGTGTGTGCATAACACATGCCTTTCACTGTACCCAGTGGCACGCTGAACCAGAAGGCGTTCTCTTTCACAGGACACTTCGGGCATCGGTTGCTGGGGAAACCTTGGGTTGAATGGCAGCTTAATACTTCTTAAGTGCAGAGAAGATGATGGATATCATCATGCTCTCTCATTCCAGACACTATATCCAATCTTACATGGCAGCCATCCGCACCGAGAGTGCAGGAAAATGACTTGCGACATGGAGGAAAAGCAGACATCTATCTATCCATGCGCCTTATCGCCACCATGCATACGCTACATGAAGGCGAATTTAGGCAGGCCATCAACACTAAGAATGTTCATTAGGGGATGCGGCTCTTCGCCACATGTCTAAGCAAGGACATTAGTGCCTGGCACATTTCTGAACATCCTGACTTCGACTTTAGTGATGACTGTTTTTGTACTATGTTCCTGCTGGCTTTGGTATCATTTCTATTTAACAGCGGTAATGCTTTTCATTACTCGATGCCTACCGAAGATGAGGTCGGTAAAACCGGACTGTTATCGAACCCATATACAGGGGTGGACAGGCCTATAGGGAACTCTGGAGATTTCCCGGTGGGCCTCTGCACCCTGGGCCTCTTTTCTTGTGGTATTTCCAAATGTTCTCATAGGAAAAGCATTGGGCTTGCTGAAAATGTGTCTAATGGGGCCACTTTGAACTTTATTTCCAGGGCCTCTTTTGGTCCCCAGTAATTATTTCCAGGGCCTCTTTTAGTTCCCAGTCCAGCCCTGCCCATATATACAAAAAACACCACATTCATTTAAATGTAGTAGAGTGGTCTATGAAAGGTTTCCATTATATAAGTGTTTAAAAGGGTCTAAAACGTGTAACAATGGAATGAGTGACTATTTTCATTGCAACAGACGATTCTATTAAGGGCAACATGATCAATGCCTCTGTAGCACTGGTCACGTGCTAAAGAAAAATACTGGCATTAAGCATTCAGAAAAACGACACTGATATACTGTCCAGATGGATAGCCAAGTTCAGTTTTTACAAAGATTGATAATGTGCCTGGGATCATGGATTCACTTAATACGAAAACCCAGTAAGGGTTTCACAATATCGGCAATGAAATGAGCATTCCCCAGGAGGTGTCATTTAAAAAAAAGTTTTTATAATGTAGGGAAGCAACAGGGAGCCTCTCACTGTTGCCGTCCAATCCACCCCCAAAACAAACCAAACCCCTTCTCCACCTCCCCACCCCCCCACTTATGTGCTGGACTTGAGATTTGTGCTGCGGTCCCGGCACTCCTACGGTCTCCCAGCAAATGGAAAGTCAATTTTCCCTATGGCGGCGGCCCTCATCCTCCTACCCCCTTGGGATATTGGTGTCGCTTGTGCAGCCAATATCCAGAGGGGAAAAAGAAAATATTCGCACCATGGATAAACCCTGGGGTGCGAATAGCTTTCACTTTGACATGGCCTTAAAGGCTGGGATCGGGCTGGCACCACAGCGGGGGCGAAAGCCATATTATAGACCTAGCCCGAGGGCCATACCAGGAGTTATAGACCTTGTAGACTGAGTTAAAGGCCTGAGTGTGTTGAACAAGGTATGCAAGCCCATTGTTAGTCCCCAGCAACCACATGCAGCGTGATGAGGAGGGATGGACAGGGTTAGGAATGAAGCCAGTGAGGCCAAGCTGAATGAATGACAGGGGTGGACAAGCTGGGTTGCGTCTGCCCGTGCAGCCTGTCGGAAGATTCGGAAAGGCGGCCTTGCTCCCCACCCCCTGAAGGTAAGGAGGAGGGGTGAGGGGCCGAGGATTGACTTTGCGCCGGCCACATCTGTCAGGTGTGGCACGAACAAGACGTGGGTCTCTCAACATGGCGGTCCCCATGATGAGGGAGTGCCACCCTGAGAGTGCTGCCCATGGCGGGGCTGTCAGAACATCACTTCCCGTGATGAGATGGAGCGCCACGCTGAGAGCTCTGCCTGCAGCAGCTCTGTCAGCAGAGTGCTCCTGATATGTTGATCCAGGCTTAGAGTACTGCCTGTGGTGGGGCTGTCTGCACGACACTCCCTCTCATCTTGGGAGCGCCAAGCTGACAGTTCAGGAGAGCCCACACGATTTAGAACCCCTAATTGGTTCATTTTCATGCCATAATGGGTTTTCCGAGCCATACCTGCTTGCACGGCCCACAAATTGGCCAATCACTCCCCCGGATGATAATTTGTACGACAAACATTTACATACAATTGATTTCTGTGACATGTATTTGCATAGCTTTTTGAAGATTTTGAAAACCTGACTGTAATTTACTAGAGTCAAAACCCAAACCGAACGCATAAGATGTGAAACATCTGCACTAATGAACATTCCAGAGGCATTATCATTAGATATTTGACTACTAACTACATATGAATTCATTGCCTCTCATCCTATCTTACTGTAACCGGTATCAGGTAATATTATCCCCATATATATGGTCGGCGTAAATAATATCGCCAGGAAGAGGTTGTGGCGATATTATATGGGTGACCATATATATGGGGACAGGGGCAAAAAAAAAAGAAAAAAAAAGTTTGGGGGTTGCGGGGGTGTCCCCCGCATGTTCCATGCAATAATGTCGCCACAAAAAACGGCAATTTTTCGGCGATATTTTTCCATGGCGAGATTTTTGTGCATGGAACCCTGTAACCTGTCTACAAAAGTATGTTATGGAGACCGATGATGTCCCTGAAGAAGGACTGAGTAGTCCATAATATATTGGACTTTTTTCTGTCCCCACATTATAAATTGACAATTCGGTTTCATAAAGCTTGTCTAATGATAAAGCTTTTTTATACTTATTTACACTAATTATGCGAATGGAATGAACAGTTAGTGGATATTCCACTTGAAGAGACGCAACATCAAGGAAAGCTTTCTTGATCATAGATCACATGTTATGTTAATAGCATATGTAAAGTAAACTAATCACAGGGATGAGAAGAACAGTTTATGGGAGGGAGGAGAACATGTCTTCATGGCCTTCCTGAAAGAAAGATGGCAGTTGATGCTCCAGAGAAACTGTAGTATAGGGTTCCAGAGCAAGGGGAGCAGGGTATGAAAAGGGCCAGCCTCCCATTCAAGCCCATTTAAAAAATGAGGGATCACAGCCATTCTGTTCCCTCCGGGAGGCAGAATCCTAATTGGCATATCAAGAAGTATTCTCTCCCTGATGATCCATGCACTTTACTATGAAGGTCCATCTGGACAATGCATGAATTCTAGTGCTGGGGTAAAGTGGTCAGTCTTATGTTTTGAATTAAGTGGGTCACCAGATTTTGCAGCCTTTGGGGCATATGAATCAGGAACTTGGGTGCCACCAAATAGGCTCTGTTAGAATAGTCCAGACGAGAGACCACACGGGAGGGCAGGACCAGATAAGGGAAAACTCTTATGAAGTTGAGGGGGTAGGAAGAAACATGCTGTTAGGAAACGTTTTCCTTTTGCAACTTCCCGCCACTGTCTTCAATGGTAACCCCCACTATATTTGCTTTCTGTCTGGATTGCAACACATTTTTGGAGTCACTGCGGCACTTTTGACTAGCTCACCTTCTTTCATTGTGTTAAAGGTGCACAGTTCTGTCCATATGGCTACTAGTGCAGTGAATGTATCTCCCTTTGATTTTAACTTTTATTTTTAGTCTAGCACAAGCCACCTTCAGTGGGATGCTACAGGGACACGTTGAATGCATTTTCTTTTCTTTGATTAATATCCCAGTTACATCTGTGTACAGAAATTATAAGTTTCTGTACATTAATGCTCCCCTCACGCCGCCCACCGGCGCCACTCCTCAGTCCCCATTGACGCATCTGCAATATTACCAATGCCTAATGACACCAGTTTTATTAGGGGGGGGGGTGGTGGGACGTATGAGGGGGTGGATGGTGGGACGTAGGGAGGAAAGGGGACTAAGGACTCGGAGTACGTTAGACACTATGGTGAGTAATTTATAATTACTCCTACGTCCCGTCCCCTTTCCTCCATACTGTATGGGCAATTAAAACTGAATGTAGCCCCAGGGTGGAGAGGTGACCCCTCCTTAAGAAAACAAGTTCCTTAATACCGCCTGCCCGAATGCCATGTCTGACCTGAAGCCAGCATCCAAACAGTAGTGCTTGCAGAAGGCTGAAAGATTGGCCCAACGTGGCTGCCCTGCTGATGAACTGCCACAGAACGTGCCTATGGAACGCGACACCCGTGGCCTTGGCTCTGATAGCGTGGGCAAGCGTATTTGCCGGAAGTGGTCTGTGCTGCCCCTCATAAGTCTTCTTAATGGCCGACACCATCCATCTTGCTATAGAGGCTTTGGAAGCCCGATATCCTGGCTTTGCCCCACTGAGAGCCTCAGATTTGCAGAAGCTCTTGGTTCTGTCCAGGTAGAACCTTAGAGCGCGCCTAACATCTAGACAGTGCAGTTCCCTCTGAGCATCGTCCTTTGGGTCTGCGAAGAAAGTAGGTAGCACTATCTCCTCATTTAGGTGGAACGAAGGGACTACTTTGGGCAAGAGTGCAGGATGCATTCTGAGGACCACCTTGTCCCTATGAAAGATAGTGTGAGGACTCCGAAGCCACCAGAGCTCGAATTTCGCTGACCCGGCGTGCAGACGTAAGACCCATTGGCTCAAAGGGTTTATGCGCCAATGCGCCCAACACTATGTTGAGGTCCCACACGGGGTGTAGCTTCTTGATAGGCAGGTACAGCCTGGAGAGTCCCGCCAGATGTCTTTTAACCACCAGGTTGGAGGATGAGAAAACATCCTCCTGAGAGTTCCAGTAGGCTCTGATGGCCACCAGATAGGTACGGCATGTGTCTATTTGCACCCCCGAGTGTGGGAGGTGTGCGGAGAAGGATAGCACATCATCCAATTTGCAAGTAAGAGGATCGACCTCCTTAGACTCCGCCCAGTGACAAAACATAGTCCACTTGCCTTTGTACTGGCTGGTAGTCGCATCACTCCTACCACCCTGAATGATGCCTAGGTTAGCCTTCGAGAGACGCAGATGCTTTAATGTGACCTGTTCAGGAACCACGCTGCAAGGGCTAACTTCTGCGGGGCGGGGTGGATGAACGTGACCCTCTGCTGCGAAAGTAGATGAGCTGGGCCCAGTGCAAGGTGAATCAGAGGTTAGTCCGAAAGGCTGAGCAGCTCTGAGAACCATGGCCTTGCCGGCCACGACTGAGCTACGAGAATGATACTGAGGTGCCGGGACTCCCTTATCTTGCAGATCACACTTTGTACCAGGGGAGCGGTAGGGAAGGCATATGTACATGCCGTTCCACTGTATCTGTAACGCATCGCTCAGAGAGCCTAGACAATGTCCCTGCAGGATCCAAACTGGGGGTCCTTCCTGTTGTACCAGGTGGCAAAGAGATCCACCTGTGGATGACCCCATCTGTCGAAGATCCCCCGAAGGACCTGATGGTTCAGTTGCCATTCATAATTGTCTGCACCCAACCTGCTGAGCCTGTCCGCCTCCAGTTTTGACTCCCCCAGGAGGTGGATCGCCATCAAGTGCATGTTGTTCGCCAGAGCCCATTCCCAAATGTTGACTGACAGGGTGCATAGAGGAGGGGAGCTGGTGCCACCCTGCTTGTTGATGTAATACAAGCTGGTGGAGTTGTCCGTTTGGATGAAGATCATCTTGCCACTGATGAGGCACGAAGGCCTTGAGAGCCAGCCAGATGGCCTTCAGCTCTAGCCAGTTGATATGGTCTGCATATTCCTAAAGAGACCAAACTCTGTGGACACTGTGGTTGTCCAGGGTGGCTCCCCTGCCCTCCAAGCAGGAGTCTGTGATGTCGGAATGGTCTGCCTATCCTAAAGTTGCAGTCTCTGCTCCACCAGACAAGGTCCTGGTGGAGAAAAGGAGGAATTCTGACTAGAACCGTCTAGGAACCCCGCTCCCGACTCCATGAGGCTGCAAAGTGCAGCTGTAATCTTCTCATTTTGAGCCTTGTGTAAGACACTGCCAGAAGGCATGCCGCCATGATACCTAGGAGGTGCTAGTACCACCATGCTGAGGTCACCTCTCTGCTGAGAAAATGACTTGTGGCCCTGTGATGGCTTTGATCTTTTCCTCCGAGGGAAATATTCTCTCGGAACTCGTATCCCATATGGTTCAGGAACGGTAGACTCTGTCGGCTCCAGCTGTGACTTCTTCAGATTGATGGAGAATCCTAATTCGTGTAGTATTCATGAGGGCGGAGGAGGTGGGATGGACCTCCTCTGGGGATCTCGCCCTGATGAGCCAGTCGTCTAGGTAGGATAGATATGGTGCCCCTGGGCCCTGAAAAGGGCTTCCACTGCATTCACAAGTCTGGTAAAGACCCTGGGGGCTGAATAGAGACCAAATGGTAAAACTTTGTATTGGAAATGAAAGCCCATGATCCTGCACCTCAGGAAGGACCGATGAGGCTGCCAAATCGGGACGTGCAAGTATGTGTCCTTCAGATCCAGGGAGCACATCCAATCTCCCCTGCACAGTGTCTTTGCAATAAGCACTGGGATAACCATCTTGAACCTTTGAAGTGGAAGGGAAAAGTTCAGGGTGGACAGGTCCAACACAACTCTCAGGCCAACCTGGTTCTTCTTGTGTATGGCGAAAATTCTGGAGTAGAAGCCCATGCCCCACTGGGAGGCTGGGACCACTGCTTGACTCTGAACGAGTGATCGAATTTCTGCCAATAGAGTGTAAATCCACATTTTATGCTTGGTGTGGTAGTTATCATATGAGCAATTCATCCATTATATCATCCATTGACCATGTATTCATTTATGCATTCTACTAGAAATAAGCCACATTTTACAGGATAGGTTTTCCTTTAGCTATAATGGTTCCATGTTTGCTGACAGCCATGCATTTATATGTAATTATGTATACTGGTCATATTAGTATAGTGCTTTTAGAGTGCTTCTAGGAGCTAGACAGAAAGCTGCTCTGTCTCTTTGTCCATACTGAACGGGTTTCGCTGTGTGCAGAGATTCGTTGATGTACAGTGTGAGGAATGGAATGATAACAACTGCCTCTGCTCTCTGGCCTAGTAGAGATGGCCTTGTCTTGGCAGGAGCAGACGAAGGAAGGAGGGAATGTGCCTTTTCGGTGAAAAGCTGAGTAGGGGAAAATTGGTTTTGGGGTTTGCAAATATGCCGTCTCCATCTCCATGCTATGAGCAAAAAAAACATTATATGCATGTCCTGTCCTTATGTAAATGTCACAGTGAACTAATATCCATGTATGCAGATAGACAGACTGTCTCTAGGAGAGAAATGCTTTGCTAGTGGAAAAGTATGTACTGCGACATGAAGACATACAAATGACCAGATTGCCATTTGTGTCACTGAAATGTATAAACCATGCCTATGCTTTTTAGATCGGCCCTCTCCCCCTCTTGCCCACCCAGTCTTTGCAGTCGGGGCTTCGCAGTTACATTCTCGTGGGTCAGTGAAAGGCGGTGCAGGAGATCGTTCACATTAGAGGGGAGTCTTTTGGATGAATAAGGACTCTGATTAGAAGAGCTGTTTTGTTAGGCAAAGGGAGCTGTCTCATTAGGAGCACAGAGAGCTGGCTGTGTGGGGACAGAGAAATTCTATTTAGGGGTTTTGATATTTGCTAATGCTAGGCAGAGCATTACTAGAAGATGCAGTAGGTTAGGCGCAGCTGGTCTGAGAGCATTGCTAGGAGAAGCCGGAGGTGCTGGGGTAGTTGCACTTATGTTTAGAGAAGTGCTGATTTGCTTGCTTATGTAGTAATTTGCAGTGATTTTATCATGCAATGCAAGGCATGAATAAAGCGTATTTTGTTTGGAATTGAACCAATGTGTGTGTTTCTTTGTGGTTCTCTGTGTTTCATTGTGTCTCATTGTTTCTCTTTTTATGGTTTGTTTGTCCCATAGCATAGCATTGCTGTAGTTTCTCAGATACATCTCAGTAACACAGTGCACCATTATTTGTGTAGTTTCACAAGAGTTGTTGTCCCAATCTGTGGGAGTGCAGGAGAGGAGGGAGGGCAGGGGAGGGGAGGGACCGGTAGGCAGTAGCCCGTGGACACTACTGACAGGATCCAGGGGCCAGAGAACCTTGCGAGCCAGTGCTGTGTGTGAAGGGCAAGCCTGCTGACCGCCCCACTGGATACAAGTGGACCCGGATCGGCATGTCATGCCTTTTTTCCCTCTGAGGCTGGGGCTGAGGAGGGAGACTAAAATAAGCCCTTACTCCCTGCCTTGTGCTGTTTGCGGCGGTGTTGACTTGAAGATCGGCACGGCTGCCTGGACCGTCGTTCCTGGAAGTTCCGGAACCCGCCATAGGCCCGCCCCTGGCTGTATGTCTTGGGTGTGAACTTCATGAGGATAGAGAAAGATTTCGCAGTCTGGGAACTGTTCTTCTTATCAAGTTCCTCATTGGTGGTGGAATGAAAGCGGTCGCTACCCTTGAAAGGAAGGTCCAATATGCGCTCCTGGACGTCCGGGTTTAATTTGGTAGCCTGTAGCCAGGCAGTCCTTCTCATAGCTGTGGCGATGCAGATGGCATGGCCTGAGGTGTCTATATGCACCACTGTGGACTCCATGATGTCTAGAGCCACCATCTTTGCTTCTGCCAGCCCCACCTTGAAGCGTGCCAGACTGGAAATTCCAGAAGGAAGTCGGCTATTTCCAGCTAAAGCATTGGTTAAGTGCTGTGAGCATGGCGTCCGCATTAGACTAACGAAGGAGCAGCGCGGCGTTGGAATAGACCTCTTTTCCATACACCTCCAAGATCATCTCCTCCTTGCCTAGCAGAGCCGAGGATGAGGTGGCCGAGGGAACGAGGGAAACTGCAGCTTTGATTAGATAGAGGCTGCAGCAATCACTGAGGAGTGTGGTTGAGGGTGCGCCGACAGTAAGAGTGTATTTATTTATTTATTTTTTATTTATATATTTATAATGCGCCGCAGCTCGCAAGCATTAGGGCGTGACAAAAACACGAAGGGTGAAGAGATCACGGGACTACATAAAACAGAGAAGAGAAGGACTCAATATGAGTCCAACGATGAGTATGTAACAAATTACCAAAAGAGTAATGGTTTTCAGCTGCTTTCTAAAGGTAGTTACTTTGGCTTTTACTCTGGTATGGCCGGATTTGAGTAGCCCTTGTTTAGCTGATCTTAAACATTGGCTAGGTTCATACCAGTTGAATTCCTTTTGAGGTATGATGGTATCCCCCTCCAATTGCCTATACTTGGCGTCAAGGCGCCTGTTGGTGGACAGCGCCAAATATGGTTTAAGCCATCCCTTTTTCCCCAAGACTACAACATCCTTTTGCACCGGAATCCCTGTTATAGCTGCAGGGTGCAGAGTGAAAACCTTGGCCAGGACCCCTGTCTCTGGTTGTTCGACCTCAGGTTGTGGATGCCCCAAGTACTCGGCCAGGCCTGCGAGCCGTTCATGCAATTCCTTGGCCGACAACGGAGTGTCGAGGTCGTCCTCCTCATCAGTGTCCGCCTGGGTGTCCTGCTGCTCCAGATCGGTCGGAGGAGTACTGGGTGCCGAGGGCTGAATTGTGCTGACCGGAACCTGAGGCTGCTGCGGAGGCTGGTATGGAACAGCCTGGGGTGCCGGAGGCAAAGGTGCCGGCCCAGTGGGGTCTGACATGGGCAGCTGGGGCACTAGTTGGCGCCAGCGGGATAGCAGGGCCCGGAGGCTGCTGAGGCCTGGGTGTACAATGCCTTGCCGTCTGCAGGGTGTATATGGCCTGCGACGCTGAAGGATATGCTGTAGGTCACGAACCTGGTGAAGACCAGTCCCACCTCAGAACTCGTTCTCCCGCCTGCTCTGTGAAAGGTGGTGGCATTGGACGAGCGGCCATCTTATTTGGCACAGTAGCTATTTTGTCGGGCTGCATGCCACGTGCCTGCGTCGTGGAGCTTGCCGCGCTGGGCCTGGCCACCTCGAGGACTCTTGGCGGTGGAGCTTGAGGCCTACCCTGCACCTCAGGACGGGGGCCTGGTAGGCATAGTGGAATGGGATACTAATGATCAGGAAATCAGCATCGATATTTTCCAATTGACTAAAAATCTAAGATATTTCAAAATATCAGATCCTTGCAATCTTTGACCAGTCTAACAACAAACATCAGCATTAAATCCCTCATGAGGAACCATCCGATAAAGATGGGGAAACACGTGTAGAGGGGCACTAATAAAATTGGAATTCAAAATACAATTGGGATGTCAAGTTGTGGAAACAAATGACAATGATAACCAATTGCAATAATTTGGTATGAAAAACGATGTGGAGAAAACCCAATGTATAATTTGGTGAAGAAAATCTTGTCAATGAAAATGAATTACATGATTTAATCGACACAAATATATTTAATTTGGAGTGCATCAGTGGAGTACTTGTGTTTCTTTCTAATAATTGGAAAATAGACTTGTGTAAAGATTCAATTCAGCTACCTCAGAAACGGTACAACGTCCATTCATCCACAGACTTTTTTCAATGGGTTTTTTTACAAAACATTTTCAACGAAAAAAACTCATCAAAAAATATAGGGGGTGCATATAAGCATATAAGGGGTGGGGGGTCGGGAATAGAAAAAAACAATAGGATGGAGAGTTTGGGGGAACCCCCCAAAAGAAAAAAAAAACAACTTTGATGAGGTTTTTCCGTTGAAAAATATTTGTAAAAAAAAAAAAAAAAACAGAAAAAAAATCTGTTGATGAAATGACATAGAACCCCCACAGATCAGGGTTGCAGAGTCAGTTGATGCTGCAAGTAGAGCTTTGTGTGTAAAACAAAGAGGAGTCTATTTTGGCTTGGAATCAAGGATGCTATTTGTAGGGAATAGCTGCAAAGCACGATGGGAAGCAGACAGATCTGCCATGGACGAGGCATTTTTCTCTTAGATTAAATAAGAAGAAAACATCTGCAAGAGCCAAGTATTGGACAATTAAAAGTAAATAAAATCTATAGAATGTAGAGTGAGCAAGTCTCTAGAGGCCAAGAAAAGCAGTGACACTCCGTATAATTAAATCAAATAGCAGTAGATAACAGGTCGAAATTGACAAATTCGTGGTCTTTTCACATATGACCTAAACGTCGAAAACAAGGGCTATTCATTAAGCCGTGGATGAAGATAGTGATGTGCTTACACTCCCTTGAATGTCCCAGAACAGAGAGCAGGCTACAAGGTCAACTAGAGACGGGAAACTTTGGCTCATGGCCGGACTGATGAGATGGACTAATTGGGAAAGTGGGGAGTAATCTGATGGGATTCAAGCAGCTGGGTTACTTTTCTCTTATGTGCTGCTAGCCGAGCCGTAAGCCCAAGGTTGTGTGAGAATGCCAACCAATCAGTGGGTCTATGGGGCAACCTGCTATACAATGTTGCAGAGACCAATCCGCTGCCATTCTGTTCGCTATAATCAGTATTATAAGTATTTAGAGTAGTTTCAGGTGTGCCTCACAGATGGGAGACAACCAATGGTGTACTAACCCCTATGTATTCTATAAGTAAACATGTTAACCTAACCAATCCCGCCCGCTAATACATTTTATAGTTTGCCACGTAGGATGAAGTAATCGATGACACATATTAGGGTATAAAACCTCTGTGTAATCAAGCTTGTGTGTGAGTGTGCAAGCATCAGTCTGATGTCTGCCAGTTCAGTTGACCCTGCTTTATTAAATTGAGAATAAAGTAGTATTTTGCCATATTCTTTGAGTCTGTCCGTTATTTGGTCTGAGATCTTTATTGGTAATTCCATCTAGCACAAGAGACACGTCAAGGTGCTAGAGCACACAATTTCTTTTCCTACAGAAACAGGCTGGGGAACTGGGTGCAGGGACACTTGCCAAATTGAAGAGATACTTAGTCATAGAGAGCTAGCCACCAGGATCTGTGTCTTTTTGGGTTTCGTTTTCAAGTTTCTGCTCATACAATGCTGTATTGCAATGATGTATTTTTCTAAGATTTCTGGATTCAGAAGAGTGGCATTTCCAGGTACTTGGATATAAATCTGCATCGCCATTTGCATAATTTAAAAATAAAATTTGAAGCATCTCATTAAAGGTGCCAGAAGACAAAAATAGAGATGAAAAGGGATTGGTGATAGAGTAAAGCCTTGAGGCACACAGCACTTGGCAGGAAAATGTTCTAAATAGAAAGGAGAAATGGATAAGCAGTGTATTATTTTAGAGAGGAATAGCATCAAACACTTAAGAGTAGAACCAAGCAGACCTGTGACATTCGACACTCTAGCAGATCCCATGGCAGACAGTGTCAAAAGCCTTGGGAAGATCTAGGAGCACCAATACTCCCACGCCAAACTGGTCTACTAATATAGCGTTGGGTTGTCTAAAGTGTCCATGATTACACACCCAAACACTACTTAGAACACAATCATTCAAGTAAAGACCTGAAGTGGACGGTATTGTTAACCATTAAAGGAAATGATCTTATTAAAAAGAAAAAGATCCTCTTAGAAAAAGAGCAAAGACTCATCTTCCAGACCCAAAGTGACAAAAGAGGGCTCACCGAAGCCATAGAATGGCACAAAATTTAATTGAACTGCTATGTCCCTTTACATTACTTAGAATACTCATAGAGATGATATAGATGGCCTTTATCCATTCACAGCTATACACTCATACTATGCTATTTTAGATCATGCTCAGATGGTCTTTCTATTCAAACATAGAAATATTAGATCCATTCTAGAGTTGAAAATAAATACACATGAATGTATAAAAACCAGCTGGGTAAGACTCGGTATTTATATCATTACTTAATGAACGTAGCTTATCCATTGCCGCCGCACGTTAAAATCAATTCGCTCCATTCGAGTGTATAATCTCAAGAAACTAATAATTAAGTGCACCAGGGAGCAACATTCACGTCAGTACTTTCCCTGAGGAATTCCTTCCATGCGAAGCAGTCTTTACCGCACTCGGCTAAGTCGTTATACTAGAGACACTAGTACTAAACACTAAAAAAGGACCCCATAGCCTATATAAAGCTCCCCACTCAAGATGGCGACCGTTACTTACATCTAAACGGCATCCAGTGGTTAGAACGACTGGAGCAAGCAGAATCGAACTGATATAGACAGTTTGGAAAAAGGTAAGTCTTTTTCAGAGTTTAGAATTCTTAATTAAAAGAATACTAGTTACTCTATGACGAAATGTCGATTAACTAGACAACCTAATATTGACAACTAAGAAGAACAGTCAGTACTGTTCTCGCATGATTGTCTCTCCTAGTACTCAAAGACAACTACCGAACTGGCCGGCCCTACCCAGAAGGACCACACTAGTAATAACCACAAGTGAATTTCCATTGCCCAGGCTCCAAACTGCAAATTTAAAGGTGAGCCTGAGCGCGACTTCTACCGCTATATGATTCCTAAAACTCCAATGAGCCCTTTTGCTAAATAGTAACCCCAGTTTAAATTTTGAATTTTTTGTAGGCACAATTGAGCGCCTGCTTCCTCTGTGAGGATCTGTACCATACATAAGGATTGACTATATGATATCTGGCTTGTGTTCTTGAATATAGTCATGCAGTTCTATGCAGTGTTTGGAAATATTGAGAACATTATCTTTGCCATATGAAGTTCTAAATGATCTAGAACCTCTTGTCTAAAAGAGGTAAGTCCCCCCAAATTCCATTTCATGCGCGTGACGAGAGTAAGCCTACCTACACTGACAGTATATTAATGAACGCAAATTAACTTTGCAGGTCCTAATAGACTTATACAGAAGCAAATTAAGGACCAAGAGGATAACACCCTGCTATACACAGGAACATACCTCTTAAAGAATCACTTGCCCTGATATGACTAGGTAATTATTTAACCTAGCCTAATCTGATGAATTAATTGTATCTAAAAGAAATAACCAGCACTTATAGCCTATATCATTTTTGTATTTCTCTGTTTGATATCAACAGCTGCAGAAAGAACATTCAAGTTTGATTCAAAACATTGCTAACAAGAATCATCAACTCAAGAGATATGCACTTATAGCACGCTCTATTGAAGTTGTCGTCGTTTTTTTACTGTAATACTTTTAGATACATTGACACTACTCCTGAAGAAAGTTCAGAAAATTACCTAGAGAACTGAAACATGTCGAGTTCCCCCATCTAGATACAATACTAGATTGACACAATAGTTACCTAAATAGAGGTTCCATGAACAGTGCAAGTTAGCAATAGCTTCCTGCACAGTTCACTGAATCACCTATCCGTCAACTAGACAGATATTATTAGATTGTTTCTAAACTAATAGGGTCACGATTAAACTGTCCGTTTTTAGACAACTTGTGATTGTTTTACGTAAAGTTAAAGGGATTGACCCTTCGCTTTTTTTAAGTCAATGTGTTTTTTCAATGAAATTGTTTATTAAAAATGAATACATTTGTAATGTTTACAGCACAAATCTAATGTATGTTATGTTATGTTAATTACGCTTATAAGGCGCCAAAGCCCGCAGGCATCCAAGCGCCGAAGGATAGAAGTAGAAGAAAACAGAGCTGGAGTTATTCTATTTAAACAGGATTGGCTTCAACTGTTTACGGAAGACATGGTGGTTCTCTATCTTGCGCATCTGTGTCTGGAGAGAATTCCAAGCTTGCGTGCCTCGGATACAAAAGGCCTGACCTAAGCCACGAGACCTTTTTATCCGGGGAAAAACCAACAAAGAACCAGCCGAAGAACGTAAGCTTCTTGTTGGTTGATAGACGTTTATCTTCTCCTTCAAATATGCAAGAGCGTTTCCAAAAATGCACTTATGGCACATGGTGAGTATTTTAAATTGGATACGAGCTGCCACTGGAAGCTAGTGAAGTTTTCTTCTGGCCGCACTGGTGGGTTCCGAGCTTTTCATCTTTAAGATGATTCCGACGGCTGCATTTTGTATCTTCTGCAACTGTTGGATGTCAGCCTTATTAGCTCCCCCCCAACAGTGCGTTGCAATAATCCACATCCACACGAGGCAATATTACTGCTCTTACAAGTTTTATGTGATTTTCTACCGATATCAACAGGGCTACTTGTCTCAATACCTTTAGATGGTAATTAGTGTTGCTAGAAATGGCTGTGACATGTGCCTCACTATCAAGACTTTCCTCCAAATAGGTACCCAAAGTCTTAACTTTCTTCACAGTTTTAATTTTAGCACCTTCTATCGTAAAACAATTATAGTCTTGGCTTAATTTGAATTGGGCATGCTGGGAGCTGAAAAGCATCAGCTCAGTTTTTGCAGCATTCAAGCAGAGCCAATTAGTTGACATTCATTTTTTTATGACTTCATATGCTTCGGCTACCGTTTGTTGGTCAGCCTCATAGTTCCCGATTATGTTCAATACTAGTTGGAAATCATCTGCAAAGTTACAGAAAAAAATCCCAAGGGATTCCAATTCGATACATAAGAGAAGAATGTAAATATTGAACAACAGGGGGGAGAGAAATGCCCCCTGGGGGACTCCACATGTGATAATCTGTGGCTCAGAAGCACAGTCACCCCAGTGGACACGAGACTGGCGACCCTCCAAAAAAGATCTAAGCCAAGAAATGGCATTTTTGGAAAGTCCACCTACCGACGCCATTCTGTTGAGCAAGATTTTGTGGTCCAGCAAGTCGAAGGCTGCCGATAGATCTAATATCAGCAACCCCGACTTGCTATGTTCCAGTTTACCCAACATATATGTTTGGAGATCCAATAAAGCTGTCTCCGTTCCATGGAAGCTTCGAAAAACCTGATTGCTTCACATGTAATATGCCAGATTTGAGTACATGGGATTGTAGCTGTGTGGTCGCTGCCTTATCTATGAGTTTAAGGAAAAATAGTGTATTTGTGATTGGTCTTAAATTGGCTGCATCTAATGGATCCAGACCTGTTTTTTATTATCAGGGGGGTAACAGCCACATTTTTAATAGAATGAGGAATGGAATCTGTACGAAAAGAAGACTTTATGAACCGGCAAAGAAAAGGGGCAAACAGTTCTTGATGCTCCAATATGTATTTTGAGGGGAAAATTTCAAGTGGGCAATTTGTGGGGTGCATATCTTTCAATAGCAACAATGTTTCAGCTAGGTTTGGTTCTGCGAAATTGAAATTACCTGAAGTACTAGTGAGGTTACCTGTTTTAGGTATTTTAGGTGTTAACGGGGGATTTGGCAAAGGAGAAATTAGTATTACCTGCTCAATTTTCTTTTGTGCCTTCAGCAGTTTCTCGTCAAAAGCCCTCTCAACTCTACTACAGTCATCTATAGTGGGTTTAATCGAGGAATTACAGACAGTAGGTTTTTCCCATAACCTGAAGAGGCGAAAGAGTTCCTTTGTTTTATCTCGGGCTTGGTTTATTTGAGCGTCATAGAAGGATTTCTTAGCTTCTGTAGTCATCACTCTATAACGCTTTTCGATGGGTTTCCAAGCCAGCAAATTATCATTTGTTTTGTTTTTATGCAAGGTGTGTTCAGCTTGCCTTTTATTGATTTTAAGTTCAGCTAGTGCAGGTGAGAACCACTTATGACGATTGGGCAGATCTTTAACTGTTTTATCTTTCATGGGTGCATGTTTATCTAGCATTTCTAACATGACATCATTGTAGACTTTTATGAGTCTCTCAGGATCGTCCAAATCGTCCGTTTTACTTAAAAGTAATTCCATGCTAGTTGTTAAAATATCAGACGTCATATTCTTAAAATTCTGTGATTTAACTATGTGTGCTTTGGTGTGCACTCTTACGGATTTAACTGGTAATCCAAGGTGACATGTCAGGAAACAGTGATCCGACCAGATACATGGAGAGGTGGAGATAGGCCCAAACTGGACGTTTCCCCCTCTGACCCAATCAAGGATATGTCCTTTATTATGCGTTGGTTCAGTATTGTGATAGGTGATATGATGAGTGCTCATAATCTTTTCCAAAAGGAGTGCTTTCTTATCTGCTTTGTCATTTTTCCATAAGTTGAAGTCACCCAATATGACCAGCCCTGAATTCGTAGTCAACATAGGTGCTATCAGCTTGACTAAATCATCATTAAAGTCACATACTTCTCCTGGCGGGCGGTAAAGTAAGACTAAATTCAAACTATAGTTAGGGTTTGAGGTCAGTTTCACGTGGATGATATCACATCCAGTGCACTCTATTTTGACCTCATACAACCTCAACTGCTTTTTGCAAATTATGGCCACTCCTCCCCCAATATTATTCTCTCTATGCTTCCCTAAGAACACGTAACCGGGGGAGGGGGGTTACCTGTTCTATAGTCGGTCCATGGGCTTCTGTAAACCATGTCTCCGTAAGGCACATGATATCTGGCTTGTGTTCTTGAATATAGTCATGCAGTTCTATGCAGTGTTTGGGCAATGAGCGAGTATTAAGCAGGGTAATAGTTAAATCGGTGTATACATTAGCATTTCTCATGGTGTTAACAATATTATTTTGATTATGTTTATTTGGAGTATCTTTAAAGGTAGGGCAGACACTTTCTACTATACTGGAGGTCCCCTTGGACTGAGCCATGGTGTCCCCCATGTAGAATAAATACTAGAAGGAAGATGCTGTACCTACCCCCACGACCGTTAATAGAAGAGTAAGCTGCCGGGCTGCCCGAACACGCACGGACGGACCCGCACAGACTCGCTGGTCTTGTTCGCGCCAGCGTGTTCGCGCGTGTGGAGGAAACAAGTACTGCAGGAGGACTACAAGCCTTCTGGGGGCTGTAGTTCACTCCTATCTCGTGTCTCGTGTGTGCCCAAGTACTGAGTCTTCAGGGTTTTCAAATTTAGCCCACTTCATTTCACAAGCAAGGCAATGCAAATGGAAGTCAGGTAAGTTTTAAAAATATATTTTCCAAAAAACACGTAATTCGACGCTCAGGCTAAAAGTCAATCTAGATGTTACACATTTTAAAACATACTAAAACCATTATTTAACTAATTCAAATTTCCTAAATAAGCACCAGCACTAGCGTGGCTATTTAGCAATCTCTCTAGCTAAGACTAACCCTGACTGTAAGTTGTTGATAAGAGCCAACTACCTTTCAGGTCTAATACTTTTATCTCCCCGATAAAAGGTAGAGCTACTACTTAGGTAGTAAAAATTGGGATTCCCCCTTTATAGTATATTGGTACACACCCTACACCACATTCTAAACCCAGCTTGGAAAGAATAATGAAGCTCTGAAAATTCAACATATGTACTTAGTTGAGCAATCACTGCCCTTTCCAATTACTTTGCAATGAACAGAATATTTAGACATATGGTGGATATTACTAAACTCAGATGTTGCTAGGCTAGGGCTTTTAATTCCAGTGTTTACTATATCTATTTTAAAATATTTGGTGACCAGACTGTGGGGAACCGTGGTGTCACAAGCCCCACATGGGACTTAAGACTCAGCTCTGCCCACTGGAGCGGGACGTCGGCAGCAGTGGTGCAGCTCACGACACATGAAGGAACAATGGGGCATCCACCCCTTAGCATGCCTATGCTGGAGCACCAGGAACTGCAATGCCGGCGTGCTCCGCTCTGAGGGATGGAAGTGGATGAGAGAGACTGACAGAGAGGCATTGCAGGACCACAGAAGTAGGGCCATAGCCTTTTCCTTCAACAGAGCCAGGACAAGTCCAGGACATTTGGAACAACAAAGAGCCCAAGTCAGGTTCAAATCCCCATAGAAGAACCTGGGGTAATGGAAGGGTTACTTAAATGAATACAATAAAAACCTCAGCCCCAATGATCTGTAACAGTTTATTGAGAGGTCACCCTCAACACAGGAAGTTCCTTCCCTCCCCAACTTAAGTGTCACACAATAAATGGTTACTGTCAGTTCTTTTATTCAACCCTATCTCAAATTCATCTAATACCCCTTGGATCCCTCCCCCTGAGCTGTCAAGAACCAGACCGGTGAAAAGGAAATATATTTATGTTTATATGAATTAAATGTTAAGAAAAGTCACACTAAAATGTGAAACACCACTTTAACCATGGCACAGGCCTTTAACTGGAGGAAGGTCTGAAATCCCAACTTCTTAAATCATCGCAATTTGTCTGTCTGACTTCCCCAACACAGACAAGAGGTAAGGGGGGTTCTCAAAAACAAACTGCTAAATCACCCTACGTTTATTTTAAAGCAAAAGTGTGGGTGAAATAATAATTGCCATATGCATTTACACAAATTTGTCAAACTAAACTGCTAGTCTTTTGATTGATCAGTTTAATTATTTCTTGGACTGATATCTGTAGAAATTAAAGAATTCTGATCTGTGTTCTTTTCATCCCATTTGTGTGATTTATTTATGTTCAGAGAAGCTCATTGTGTTGTCAATTATTGCTGCATAGCTTCCCAAACAGGTGGGGAAGCTATACAGCAATAATTGGGATGAAAGGAGAATTTTGGATTTCAGACACCACCCCTCCACTTAATGGCCTGTGCTGGGGAAGCTGGCAGTTTTGGGATCTTTTTAAGTTTAGGGACAAAGACAGGATAAATAGGATCATCCAATTAAATTACAGTCTATAGTTTTCTTCAGACCCCAGGAATGAGCTTTGTTAATTTTTAATTTGAATTTTAACACAATCACCCGTGGTGTTCTGCCAAGGGATATTAATTAAATTAATATTGTTTTAGTTAAATAGGCTAAGGATCTACATCGTTTTGCACCCCCCCCTTTGCCGGTCAGATAGCACAGTGAGTAGAGCGCTCACTTTGACATCGTGCAGAGCCTGCTGAGGCAGGTTCGAATCCCGTCAGGGCCAAACTCAGCCTTTCATCCTTCCGAGGTCGATAAATTAGCACCACACACCGTGAGTAATAATAAGCAGCGCTCACATGCCTCAGGGTTCGTAGCGCTATATAAATGTGAGTGGTGAGTCTTTGCAGCGGTCAGATGGTAAGTTTCCACAGCTCTGTCCCTTCCTCATAGTGCATCCACCTTATATAGCAGTGATGACCCCATCACGTTTACAATCTTGGGGAGTACCTTGCAAGAGTTCTCACAAATAGGATTGGACAGTTAGCCTTCTCTCTCCTTCCAAATCCAGCCCATCTCTAAGGATTGGTTTACGAGTCTGGAGCAGACATATGGCAATTCCCGTTTGTAATCCCCATTAGTTCTCATGTCAGATATTTGGCAAAAACTAGTTATATATCAAAACCTTTGTGATTTACTAATAACTGTCCTCAGATAATCATGGGGAATTAAAGAAAATGACAGCCATGTCCGCACCATTTTGCATGGCCATTTGGCAATTTTTTTTAAAAAAAGCATACTATTTAGTAACATGTAATTTATTACCCATATTCCTAATTGTACCCTCCACCAGTTCGCCAACTCTTAAATTCCGGACATTTTCATATCAGCTAGAAACCCATTTTAGATGGCCATTACAGTTCCCCAAGTCACAGGTGGATGAATTTTATATCACCAAAATCACCTGGAAATGATCTAGAAGATCAAACGTACATGTAATCAGTGAGACTTGTGGTTACTGAGAAAAAGTCCAAGATTCTAATAGTCATTTCAAATTAATAGTAAACCTCTAGGTTAATTCAAATAGGAGCTCTGCTTCCTCCAAGCCATTTGTCTCTCCGGACCAGTATTTTTATTAGTCTCTTTGTTGTTCGGGGTGTAGGGTACAGATCGTAAATGTGTAGGGTACAGATCGTAAATGGGGGGTGCAGGGATGCATTTGCTTCACAGAGTTTCCCCACTGCAAACATCTGGCATCCTGCCCTCTTATCTGAAAGTGACCACCATTTGACTTGAAAAGCTTCTATTTTCCTGGATTTTTCCTTTCCAGAGTTTAGCCTTGATTATAACCCCTGTGTTCACACCTCCCCCATACATTCTGGACATGCACCAGCAAGCGCATTTGATTGTCTCAGAACTGCCCTTAGAGGAAGCAGGTCTAGGGAAACTTGGTTTTTGACACCTCTTACTAGCCACATTGTATTGCAGTTGTAAATCACTGGGGGATTTAAAAGCCAGGATTGCAGTGGGAGAGTTATTTGTGAGGTTTGCCCACCAACAAGCCATAAGGGTCTAGCTTGGGCCTAAATGAAATCTTCATGTGACCAACAGACCAAAGATTTTCTTCTCCCTTGTTGCTGGTATTTTGCATGTGAAGCATAATATACATTACATCTTGTTTACACATGCCATGCCTTTTCCTCGACCTCTTTATGTTGGCTGAGGAACATTTTTCTCATGCCCTGATTTAACTTGCAAACACACATGCAAAGCTGTTTTGGTGTAAATGTTCAAAAATCTTGTTTTTCAAGTGAAAGAGAACTTTGAATTTCTTCTGCCTTTGTGAATTAAAACGTTGCTTTTCCTTTGGTAATGGCAGGTAGGCCGGTTTCACATGGCCCTTAAGTTCAGTTGGTTTGGGGGCCTTTGATTACACCTCACGGATTGTACAAATCATATTTAAAAAGGAGCCCAGGATAAAACAAGAATGCATACAAACAAATAAAGAAAGTGAAACCACAATTGAACTAATAGAAGCCCAACTGGCCAATAGAAAGAGAGCCTAACACAGGAGGCCCAGAGTGAAAACACCCTGCCAGCCAATCCTGTAAGCAGGGCTTTCCTCCAATCAGCAGCCAATAGGATGAGGAGTCTGACTATAAAAGCAGAGTCAGCTCACTCTTAACTAGTCTCAGTCTGGGACAGGTTCCCTGTACTTCTCGCCAGACGTTGCTGTATGAAGAGGAGTTGTAGCCTGAAGGACGAGTTGCTGCCTGGGTGAAAGCCTGGAATACCCTGGAGCACTGCCTTTCTGGAAGCTGCCTACCTGAATGCTGCCTGGAGGAAACTGATGGATCCAGGGGGAAGAAGGAGAGTACCCCCTTGCATCCCGACCCAAGCCAGAAACGGTGGATGAGCTAATCTGCCCGTGAAGCCTAGGAAGAGGCAAAGGATACTAGCTGACCAGGGGGAGGACGGGGAGGCGGTACCCCTGTGTCACACCTAAGCCAAAGGGGGGGGGGGGGGGACGACCTGCCGGAGAAGCCTACAAAGAGGCCTAGGAGACTAGCTGACCCAGAGGGAAGGAGGAGAGTACCCATGCAGCCCACCTAAAGCAAAAAGGGTGGAAGAGCCAAACTGCCTGAGGAGCCTAAGGAGAGGCTGAGGAAGCCGATTGACCCAGGGTGAAGAAGGAGAGTACACTTGCAGCCCACCTAAGCCAAAAGGGCTAAAGAACCGACCGGCTTGAGAAGTTTGAGGAAACTGATAACCTGGCGGAAGGAGAGTAGCCCTACAGCCAGACAAGCGAAAGAGCTGACCCACATGAGAAGCCTGTGAAGAGGCTAAGGCACACCTTTGCTAAGATCCTGGTAGAAAGAGATCAGGACAGAAGCAGGACCCCGAAGTAGAAGAGGGGCAAAAGCAAAGGTCCCCTGAGGACATGAGGGGCATAAGAAGATAGAGAGAAGGGAGGTAAAGAAGATAGACTCCTGGAGAAAAGAGGAGTCAGAGAGATAGGGACGAATCATCAGAAGGACAGAGACAGAAAACCAAAGCACAGGATTCATCTGATCCCTCTACTAAGAGGTCCTGCACCTAGAAGGCAACTGCAGGTCCCAGTTTCATTGCTTTGTGTAAGCGGTCCTATTATTTTGTACAGTACCAGTAGACGTTTTTGAATTGTTGGACTTTTTTTTATTTGGGGAAGGACTTTAAGTTAGATATTCTACCCTCAATAAAGTTCACCGAGGGGAAGAACTATGTTATTTAAACCCCGTTTTGTTACACTAGCTTCATAAAGTATTTTTCGTTGAAAAGACCCAAAGTCTGAGACATTTCTTTTCACCATGTAATCCCAAGACTCAATTGCATTTAACCCTTAATGAGAGGATTTATCATGGAAGCAGCTGCAGGGTGGCACAATAGATTTTTGAAGTATTTTGTATGCATGAGGTTGCGAGAGAAGGCGTACGCTTATCAGAGTTTTGAAATAACTCAAAGGTGGGTGCAAAGTAGAGCCTTGGGAGCAAGAAAAGGTTGTTCACAAGAGAGTCATCTGGCAGTAGTAAGGGATTGGGAAGCAATATTAGAATGCATGGTTTTGATTTGAATGTAAATAATGTGATGCCAGAGCTGCTAAGTGTCTTGTTAGGTAAGATAACAATTGCAGTGGCAGATAGACAATGAAATCAATTTAAAATCCTAACTGCTCATCTTTCTTGTATAGTAAATTGCGTTTTCTTAACTTAGCCTGATCTGAAGTACTTTAGGATTGCTCCACAATCTTTTCTAGATGGTGCGTTTTGGCTCTTTCAAGTTTCAAATGGGGGTTAAACCAAGGAATTATTTTCTTTTTATCTGGAATATTGATGAAATTTAAGAGGGCAGTGAGAGTTAACAAAAGATACATGTTTAGGTTCAGCTCTGCAAGGATTGCGTCACAAGGAGAGGAGCCAAATGTAGAGTCAAGATGTGCTACCGACTTTGTGAGATGTAAAGTTTTCCAAGGTTTATGAAAGTTGACGGTAGGCTGTTAAGGAATGAGTTCAGGAGGGCACAAAGGTAGGGGAAAAATAAATGATGTAGTCATCAGTCCATGCCAAAGGTCAAGAAGTGGTGGCTCATGATCTTGGCGGGGTGAACATGTTTTGATAATTGCTCTGAGCAAGCACAGATTCCTGAAACATTTGGTGTGAGATGAAGGGGAGGCTAGGATGACTTCTCCCCTTGAATTATTTTTGTTTTTTAAATGATGCATTTTACAGTACATATTTCAGAAGAATTGCATAAAAAGCCATATAATTTTCATGTAGTGAAAAACATTACGAAAACTTCAATAGGTGCCAGATTACCAACAATAGTAAGTAAGCACTTTGCAAATTGTTTTCATTTTGCCTGTGCCCAAAGAAAAAATATGAGGCCTGACAATACGGAAGCTCCGTCTGACAGTACATGTCAACAATACCTGCAAAACCTGTTATCATGCAATCAATGGCTTATTTATTAGCAACAACACTGCCACTGTAAAACACAGTTTAACAGTGTGTTACCCTAACAGTATATGATGGTTTCGGATCTGTGTGATGTGTCCCAACGTTTGAGGGAGAAATGACTGAAGATTATTTGCTCTAAATAATAATCTTCGGTCATTTCTCCCCTGAACATTCCCGATGAGCGCAAACCCCTACCCAAACCCACACCCCTACCCCTACCCACAACACACCCCACCACCCTACTTACCTTTCCTTCTGACGCGCTGTCACTGCGGTGCCGGTTCCCATTCACTTCCGTGATCGGGAACCGGCGACGCAGGGTCCTTTTTTAAAAAAACATTTAATTGGGTGAGCTGCGGGTGTGTCCCCCGCAATCCCTCGCTCACTATAGTCTATAGTATAGTGAGCGGGGGGTTGCGGGGGACACATCCGCAGTCCCTGGCTTTTTCTTTTCTTTTTTTGGTCAGGTGAGCTGAAGGGGTGCCCCTGCAACCCCCGCTCACTATACTATTTAGTATAGTTGCAGGGGTTGCAGGGGACACCCCTGCAGCACCCGGCCTTTTTATTTATTTATTTAGAACAGGTCAGCTGTAGGGGTGTCCGCAAAACCCCCGCTCACTATGCTATATAGTATAGTGAGCGGGGTGTTGCGGAGGACACCCCCACAGCTTTTGTGTTTCTTTTTTTTACTGACCCCACCAAAAGACCCAATAATTTGGTAATTTGGATACGGTCATTTTGGCCTATTCAATGGTTTCAACCAGATGACACACAATGCTTCTGCATGCCCCAGACCTTTAACTGTGTAATTTCTTTTACATGTACCTTTTTTCTGTCCAGTCCCTCTGCTCTGGCTTGGACACCCCACCTGTCCACACACAGGAAGCAAAGAGGAAAGTTCATAGACACCTTTGCTTCCTCTGTCCTGCTTCTGCTCTGCCCATAGGTGAACATGAGGAAAGTGCCTACAAGATCTCACATGGCCTCTTATGGGCCAGGCTCACTTGTGCCGTCAAGTGCCTTCAGAGACAGTGACCCGGCAGTAGCCAATGTGGGACAGGGCCCCACATGGAGGCATGTAGGGACTCTGTACCAGCACAAACACGATAAATCTGTAACAGGCGCAGCACTCCTACAGAATATTCGGTGATCGCCTGTGCAGTCTGGGACCAGCTGTCCCCAAAGCCCAGGATGAAACGACCGTCCCTGACTAAAACAATTATCTAAATGGCAAGAAACAATCCGCATTTAGGTGTTTGTGTTTTATAAATGCAGAGCAATGATAGTTTAGACACACATATTAAGGGGTATACCAACCAGCAACAAGCAGTATTGGTGGCTTGTCAGGATGCAGTTCCATTTGTCGGGCAATCCATGTTCCATCAAAATGAGCATACCACCAGCCTTTCTTCTTGTTCTGAGGATCTTTGTATTGGTCAGCGGGGCGTATGAAAGGAATGCGAAAGTACCGCTGCTGCCGGTTCATCTCAATCTCCTGAGGTCTGGTGGGCAGTTGAGCCACAGGGTTCTGTTGAGCTATTCCAGAAAAATAAGCACAGGACAATAAGCAAGTCAAAGGTGAAACAACCCTCAAACACCAAGGTCAATTTTTGCACATGCAAGAAAATTAGGATTTTTTCATCAGATAGGGAATCCAACAAGCTATCCAGAAAGATATATAAGCCAAGCCACCTGTAAAAAGATTATATTTTAGCCACACCTGCTGAAAAAACAAAGCCTGTAAAACATTGTTCCCCATCATTCACCAGAAAAAGCTATAAAATAATGATGCTATTTCAATTGAAAATAATGGACCTAGAGCATTTTGAAAAATGCATAACCTTTATGGCACAACACGTGCATTGTGCTAGTAAAAGTGTAGAAACAGAAGATAAACACTGATCCAATCTGCTCGTTTTACCTGCAATGTGTTCTCTAACTTTACACTTACTTTCACAGTACTATTGCGGCTTTCTGTTTGCTCCAGGATTTTATTTTTGCTTGACGTACTGTTCACGTTTTAGTTTATCTTGCTAGTACGAAGTTCCAAGCATTAATGATCCTATTTTTCAATATACATTTTGTAATATGAAACCTCAACCTATTACAGACTGAGACGTCTTTCACAATTGGGTGAATATTCAGGAAAAGGACGGGGTGACAACATATGATGGAATTCTAAAAGATATGTATCTATTCATCTTTAAAAATGAAACGTGGTCGGATAGCACTATTTCATGGTTCAAAAGAAGGACAGCATAACCTTTTTTTTTATCTTTTAGTAAAGATGATATCTGGAATAACAACCCAAGTGAGTTATGTTCAACAACCCCTGGCTTCCATCAAAATCTCAAAATGAGTAGTATCCTGATGGTCCATGCACTATATCAGCAACCCGAACTGCAGAACACGTGCTACCTATCACCTGCACAGTTCTATAAGCTACGCAGCCCCATGCCTTAATCTATCTAGCTTGACCTCTGCTAGGCAACTCTGCTTCTGAAATACGTTTTCCTCTGACACGTGCGCTTCTGCCCGCAGTGATTTGGCTTACTATGCATTTCCCCCCTCTTCTTCTATCGTATAATGTATGCATAGTACGATCTTCATGTCCTCCCACTTGGAACTTGCATTTAACAATTTGTTAAATGGCATATGCACCATATGGGGCCTCCACACAGATCGGTAAAAAACTTGTATCAAGATTTTTTAAATTCTAAGTGGATGTGGAATCAAAACTCCGGGTCAAACATTCTCAGCACACAGCATTTCATCTAAAAACTCGATGAGGCCTCCCTGTTGCCAGCGATATCCCCTGAACCAGTGAAAACAGTTCAAGTCTACCTACTACTGAAAAAAACAAATCATTACTTGCCTAACCTAAAAAACGTGAAACGATTCCTGAAATTACCTATCTTATGTGGAACTATTTAAAACACAGTAGCGTGACAACTTCGATCACTAAAATTGTAATTTACTATGCTCCTTCCAGAAGGGTTCAAGCCAAAGTGCAGTAATGAGGCGGTCACTATTCAGGTACTGGATATGTTTCTGCGGGTAATGGATCATGGTGGCAACCACCTTCATGTACTACTCAACCTCTCAGCAGCTTTTGATGCAGCTTTATTCTACATGCTAGTCTACCATCGGCAGCAATGTCATGAAAAGGTTTGCCTGTTTCCTAACAAAAATATCGCAATTTGACCAATCTGAAGGTGGCAAGTCCATTGCCTTTCCCCTCTCTTTTGATGTTCCTCAAAGTATATTTCTTTCACAAATGTTATTCAACTTGTAAACCACTGGGTTCAATCATCCCAGAAGAGGAACTCCCTCTTTATCAATTTACAGACAACACTCAGCTTTTTGTGATGTGTCCCATTCAACATTCTTACCCTAAAATCCTTTCTATCGAAACTAGAAACTAAGATGGATGCGATGTTTCAAAAATTAAACCCATTCAAAAACTGAATTCCTCCATTCATACAATTCAGACTCTCCAATAATTAAAACATGTCTGAAGCTTTCTAAACCTCTGGGCTTCTGCCTAACGCTTGCCAATTCTACAAAGTCCTTTGGATTGTCCATTGACACCTAAAACCATACAACCACATGTGCACCATTTCTACAAAAAAGCATGTTACAGCTCCATAACCTCAGAAAAATGTCATCTATAATACTGTTGAACGATTCACAAATTGTTGTCCAAAGTCTGAATCTCTCAAACCTGGACAGAGGGAACAAGTTCTGTCGGGCCTTTGTTAAATCTTCTCTTGCTCCACCCCACCCCTCACCACTGAAAGCTATCCTACATGCTTCAGCAAGTCTAATTGCTGCAGCAAGAAAAAGAACAGCCAACAAAACCCACACAGACGAACTCTAGGTGCTAGAATCAACTTCACTATCCGCTACATCATAGAAAATGCATTTATTATGGAACTCATAGCGGCAAGGGGTGATAGATTAACAAGAAGTAAATCTTGATTAACAAATAAAATCCTGTTATTAAAGCCAAACCCATTTCCTAGACCACCTTGTTTCATCCCTAAGATATAGATAAGCTATACCGGAAGAAATAGGACTTTGTCCCCCTCATTTATTAATTCATAAGCACCGAGAACCCACTTTTTTCTTTTAGAATCGAGCTTGGTTCTCGCCCTCTCACTGAAATAACCTCACATGACTCCCTTTCCCCTCCTACCATCTTTATACTGTTGACAATATCTCTTGCTTGCTTTACGGTGCTCCACTACCCATTGTCTAGTATGTGTTACAAGAATATATTTTTTTTTCTGATGGCCATACCCCAATGTATGTATCTATTTGTACACACTAGAATTATTTTTTTTCATTCAAAGATCCCCTTGTTATGATAGTGACTTCACGTTTTGAAACTTTCATGAAACACTGTACTCTACATAAAAATCGCGTCTCTAACATTAACTGCAATTTGCAGCAGAACTTCCACCTGTTCGGTTTGTTTTACGAAAGTAATCAAAATGAATATAAAGTAAATTACGTCTTATAAATATGTTTTTATACCCCTTATGGATGCCTTTACAATAAATATATTTATCATGTCATCAGAAAAAACGCAATGTAAACATTTTGTAATGCTTCATCCCGGGCCCACCTGTACACACTGGATTTAAAAAGGTACCTCAAAAGAAAACTCAAGATCACATCATAAGCAATACCTAGGTCGCCATAACCCTGAAGCTAGGAAGGGTAATAGTGATCAAAGGCTTGCTTTCTTAAGGAGGGCAAGATGCTGCAGACACCTTAGCCAACATGAAAAAAAATGATCATGGGCCAGATTCCAGAAACGTTGCAATGCAGCAAGTGCATAGTTGCACCATATTTGCACTATCGCAAGCTTTGCCCTAGTGCAAAAAACATTCTGGCCATATTTAGAAAATATTTGCACTGTGACGAGGTCCATTTTTAATGGGATAAGCACTAGAGCAAAAATTGCCCTAGTGGAAAAACATCAACCTTCAATGCATTTTTGCTCCAGGGTCACAAATTCAGCATTAGCACTAGGGCAATAGCCTGGTACTAATAAGAAAATAGTCTCAATGAGAACACACTATCATTTCTAGCTGTTCCGCTCATGAAAGGAAATGCACAGAAACTGAAAATGCCATTTTTACCTGTCAACCAGAGAATGAACATGCTCCACCACAGACACCTGAAATCCCAGCACCCATGTTAGCCGAAGGCATATTAAATGAACCAATATTTAGCTACAGTACACAAAAGGAAGAGGGTGACTCGTATAATGAGCAGCATAACATATGATACTTAAATTAACCTTGCAATCTGACTAGGAAAGTCAAATGGTTCTGATGCTCCAGATTAAGTCAGATCCAAACAAAAACACAAATATGAAGAATTAGGAAAGGCTCTAGGCACCAAGTATTACACTTGTGCACAAACAGCTGTTGGAAATGCAGTATGTTCATAGTTCAGTAAAGATACCGGGATAAAACAAAGGCATAGCAGCCAATGTGTCCTACATTATGTACACAGTGTAACTGTAGCAGAATATTGGACATTTTGTGTTAGTAATACAAAGCATAGCGTTTTTTCCCCTCTTCCTGAATTTAGTTGCAAGTTTCCAGCACCCCACTTACTTGTGTTCAAAAATGGCGCAAAATCTGGAAACAGATATTTCAAATCAAATATCAATATTTATGTCTTTAAATACATTTGTTTCACTTTACCAAGTTGGGTCAACACAGCATTCAGGACAGAAATAATCAATCAGTGAGCGTGTCTGATCGTGTGCATCTCAAACTACAATCCAAATGAAGGGACTATCGAGAAGGTTCATATTTTTCAATGCCCAGTTCAGAAGCTCAGGAGACCAAATTATAAATTGCCTTCAGTTTTCATTCAATCAAGCTAAATCATGGCACGAGTAGTCCACTTTTTTCTTCCCACTTAAAAAGCCTTGGTTGTACAAGCTATTCTTTAGCCATAACACCCTCAAAGATTTTTAGAGAAATCACTTAAGGAGTCTTCGGGTATTGCTAAACACACCAACTGGAATAAACTAGTTCCGGAAATGCCACTTCTTTAGCAGTGTTTTTCATTGGTTATCAGTGGTATGCAAGTTTCTGTAGGGTCCAAGGTTTTGACACTGGATGTTTTAGCCACCAATGTCTTGCCTCTTCTTCACCTTCTCTTGGCCCGGAAGCTTCCCGACTTCTTATTACACTCCACTGCATTGGTAACCAGATTCCCTGCACTGCAGATTAGGTCTCTGAATTGTAGGACTAGTGCTTGGCTACTTCCCCAAAAGAGAATGTGTTATTTGACAGCAGAGTGCCATTTTACTTTATTTAGACTCATTTCTGAGCAGAGTGTGGGTTTGTGGTGCAAAATGAATGCCACTTTAATACATATGCAAGGTAAATGCACTGGTTTGCTGTTTCTTCAGGCCGAAGAAAGGCCACATACTCCTGGTACTGCATGGAGTGTGTTTCATTAACTTACACCCACAGAAACTTTGTTTTAACTTTTTGTAAAATGCTGCAATTTAGGATCATCAAATTCGGTTTGACCGATTAATGACACTTCGATCAGATAATCCAAATAAGAAATGTGATACCATCAAGTTATTAGGATGCCAATTAGATGTTTGATATCATAAGGTAAAGGGCACAGTGGCCATTATTTTTCACATATTAATTGTAATTAGCTTCCTATAGAAGAACACACAATAAAAATTTGAAATGAAATGCTGTAAAGAAACATTTCTTCCCATGGTGTTGTATATTTGCTAAATTAAAACTGGCTAGGATGTATGTGATGCATAGAAATAGTGCCACATAGTGCATGAAAAACATTTAGATTCAAACATTTAGATTCATTTTGCAAATGTCAAGTGTTTACCTTCGAAGGAACAAATGCTTAAATTCACAATCACACAACGACTTGTCAAAAACTGTAGAATGTTTCTAAATAGTTTGCCATAACTGGTTCACGCGTTGTTCTAGCATATTTTCATTTTCATCGCCCTCAGAAGAATGACTGCATTTTCCTTACTATTATCAGGCTTCTTGAACAAGGTAATTTGACATCAGTGCTTGGGAACATCTTGTATTCAGGTACTGCTTTTCATAATATACACCAAAACATGTTTCAGAGAAAGAGGGAGCTTCAGATTAATAACTAAAAGGGAAAAAAGAGCTTATGAAAATAGAAGCGCTCCAGTAGTTTGCTGCATAGTTGTTCATGAGCGATCCCTCCTTTTAACATTTTGTATCCGTCCTCCAATCCCAGTAAATCAACCTACCTCCACAACCTCTCCTACTGCCAACAACAATGTGCTCCAAAGTCATGAGTAGTGAAGATTGAAAATTATAGAGCCTTCAACCTCACAACCTCACAATCATCCGTTTTTTTAAACTAACATACATTCAAAATAGGGAAGTTGTGAAGTTTGTGTCAAATCAAATACAGTCTCTTGGAATACAAATATTTTTTTTAATTGCACTCTGAATAAAGGTGCAGTTCCAGAACTAATGCAGCGGCTACTTACGATTCACGTTTATTTCAAAAAGAAGTCCGATTCCACACGAGAACTGGATTTGATGAGAAAAACTTGCGAACTGAAGAAGAAATTGGCTTCTTCATGGTCGAAAAGTACATGAAATGACAACTATTAAGATGGTCCTTCATTTTTACAACCATGCTCAATGACAAGAAAATGAGCTGCAATCGTATGTTCCTGTCAGGGTACTTGGGGATATTAATGCGGAGTGCTTGAAGCTAGCCGAACATATTTTTTATACCACATCAGCTAATGTCAACTTCATTTCTATAATGGTGTCTTTTTGGTATTAGGCTGGGCTGGTAGAAAAAATGTTTCAAATCTATGGGAATAGATTACTGGCTATTCAACTCAAAGGGCATCTCATGTATGCATCCATTTACTGTTCTGTTCCAGTACTATTCCTTTCAGACCTACTTGTAGTATTCACACAAAAGGTTTGATCCAACCCATCAAGAATGATTATTATTAAAGCATTACATCTATAAATTGACAGAGCAGTAGATTGCACTATATAGCATTTGGAGATTGCAAGCTGCCTTCGAAAACAAATTAGGAAATGCAAGTGTGTTGTATCGATAAGCTTCATACTACTGGTTTGCAGCTGCCAATGCATTTTATCAAATTTTAATCCATTTTAACAAACTGCCTTGTGCTACCTTGCTCTACAGTTTCAATGCAATCCACTATTCTTACCATAGTCAGTGACAGATTTGGGTGCGCGCTGCTCTGTTTCGCTGTTGCGCTTCTTGTTCCTGGATTTCCAAGCATGATAGACCTTCAGACGCCGGTGAAACTCCTCTCTGCAGGCTGCTAGCAGTTCAAGATCTGGCAAATGAAGTAGGGAGACAAAAACAATTACAACACATCACAGCAGAAAGACTATACAGCAGTCATACAATCTTAACCTGAAGTTCAATAGTATATACTTAAAAATTATGCTGACGCGTCTTCTTGAAAATACTGCGGCTATCTGCAGTAGTTTGAGAGGTGAAATGCCTGATGCACTTTCCCACGTTGGTTTAGTCAAGCGGAACATAATTTTATAAAGAGTCATGCAGGGCATTTCTTATTTTTCTCTTTGCAGATCAAAATGAAGCGGTATATCCCAGCATGTGAGGAAAGAAAAGGAGGCCACTACCAATCAGAGAAAACACTGAAGTTGATTGTGTTTATTCATTTTCTTGGATGAGCCCCTTTTGTGGTCTTAGAAAGTGCCTTATCTGTTTCACAAAATAAAAACAATGAATAAAAATTAATTCTTTTTGTATACATCTCTTTATTAGTAGCAGCATAACAGCTTGCAAAGTACAGATGATTTAAAATAGAGCCCAGTTCACCTCATAATTCAACGTACCTCCCACGGTCAACTTACTAGAGGGGAACAATGGAGTAGACTGGAATAAATTCACCAATTACAAATTAAATGCTCCTACGCCCCTCCCTCTACCTCTCAACTCCACAGGGTAGCTGCACCTCCACCCAATCAGACATCATCACAAAGTTTAAATATGATGGACTGTGCATCAGCTCAGACTACTATAATGCAGCAACGATTCATCTGACAAAGGCTAGTTCCCCTCTAAGAAGATCAGGTGTCGCGCTCTAAGCCATATGCCAGTTCTGTGTTACCCTATGTGAGGAAAGAGAAAAATGGGAACCATTTTGCACCACATTTCTGTGTCCAATTTACTGCTTGTGTTATTTTCTCTATGGTGAAGACATGCCAGATCTAAACAATTCACACATACCAGGTAAGAATAACACTACCCCAGAGTGAGGCTACGTTTTGCTGCCAGCTGCAGCTGATTGGGTCAAAGGCCCTGTCCCAGATTTAAGGGGGTAATTAGCATCTACTCTATCCTATTATACTCTAATAGCATCAGCAATGGGTCATTTTGAAGCTCAGACCTGATATATAACGAATAGTGCCTCCTAACTCTGAACAGAACCTCCCTATAGGTTGGAGTCACCATCGCATGAGAAGTAGGGTACCTACGCCACAACAGCCATATTCTGATTACAGTATGTCACAGTACCATCTGATTAGCAATTCATTTCCTACATCTTTGTACTGTAATGTCTATGCACACAGGGGTCTTATAATATCGACTTTCTTGTCCTGCGCTAAGGTATGGTTGTCGGCTGCCCAGTGGAGTAACAGAGAGATTCCCCCAACTTCGGTAAAATATGAAACGTGTTCAGGGCTCAAAGAACCCTTCTCCATCTAATATGCAGCGCCAAAAGATCAATAATACTCCACACACAATGACTGCGAAAAATTAGAGTGTACCGAGTGCGCCCTTTTTGAGACACGTGTTTTGGCGACAGACTCGCCTTTTTCAATCAGGTTGCGGATGCCGACGCTTGAGTAAGGATTCACCTCTTGCGAGGCGAGATTTACCCCGTGGACAGGGCAACCATCAAATTGCAAATCCGACCAATATCTACACTTATTAGCCCTGATTGAAAAAGGCGAGTCTGTCGCCGACACACATGTCTCAAAAAGGGCGCACTCAATACACTCTTATTTTTCGCAATCATTGTGTGGAGTATTATTGATCTTTCGGCGCTGCATATTAGGTGGAGAAGGGTTCTTTGAGCCCTGAACATGTTTCATCTTTGTACTGTACTGTGTGCGTAGCCATGCCTCCACAGTTCTAGTCCATAAGTCTTCCCATTTCAGACAATAAATCCCACTCCCAACCAAGGTGCTTCTCCAACGTCTCCTGGTATAAACATCTTAGTTGCTGTTCAATGTCCATCAAAATTCAATATAACAGGAAGAGAGGACTATGACATTTAAGGATGACAGTGAAAGGCTTTCATAATGCAAGGTGGCAACAGCAAAGACAGACACAAGTGATCACAGTTCAAGGATGTTTATTAAACTGCAAAGGTAGGTTGGAAAAACACCTAATCTAAACCTAAATCTACAATGGGAGCAAGCTTCGAACATCAAATAATAATAAGGGAGTCCTGGTGGTGGTGTCAAATAAAAGGGCCTATACTAAAAAAAAGTATGCCAATCCTTACGCTAAATTCAAAAATAAGCGTGGGATAATGTTCTTAAGAAAGAAGGAAGTGTTCACAAATAATAGGTCAGGATGTGGTACTTGAGGTCTCCCTTCCCCACGTTTTCAGCACGGGACAAGGTGGGACTGGAGCACAGCACATGCTCGAGCTTTCCCAGCACAAGCTAACAGTTCCGCTTTCAGCAATCAGAGCATTCAGTGGTTAACACTCTTTTCTATTAAAAAGTCTCTTGCTGCCGAGGGCCAGGTGCATTTAAATAATAACCAAAGAGTTCCTTTTCACATATACATTGGGTGACATATTTTTCCACCCCTGAGTCGTCCTCTTCCGGGCTCGGACCCTTCTCAATTTTCAGCCTACCTCCGCCGGGTTCACTATGGCTTTCAACACAATTTTCTTTCTGACATTCACAAATCTTAATGTCTTTTTCAACAGTTCACTGTGGACATCCCTCAGCCGGGTTCACATTTGTCAACACACTGTATTTCGGGACTTTAGACTTTGTCCCACCTCCAACTCCGGGTACTGCTTGCTAGTCTATGCACAGCATGTGATTCTAAGCAGATTAACAAACATCAGAAGACAATGCATTACTTACCGTAAAAGCATTTCTGATGCTTGGATCTGCTTAGATTCACATGCGCCCACCCTTCCTCCCCGCTCGGATGGAAGGAATATAGACATTCTTTCTCTCTCTCTTTTCTGTATTCACTCACGTCTAATAGGCTCCCTCAGGGCAGAAAAAATACAAACCGAGGGGCCTCGACGCATGAGGGATTGTGGGTACACTGCACGTCACTATAGGGATAGTGTTACAGACACGCCTTGTCGACGTCCCCTTTTCGACTACGAAAAACAAAATGCAATACTCCGCAGTGACCACTGGATGTCGGACTATGCACAGCATGTGAATCTAAGCAGATACAACCATCAGAAATGCTTTTATGGTAAGTAATGCATTGTCATTCTTGCCAATAATTAATTTAAGTTATCATATCTCAAAAACTTGACCTGTTTCAAAATAACAAATTGTAGCCAAGTGATGGTGTTTTTAACTAAGAAAATGTAACACCACTGGTGATCTTTTTTTTACCAGTTTGTATACTGGATTTATGTTCTGTTTGCCACGTTTTCACCTTTCTTGTAGTTATCCCAACATAAAAGATGCCACAAGGACATTGTGGGCCATTGATGACATTATTTACATCACATGTCAATGAAAGGTTCAATTGAATTGCTTTACCAGTATAGGGATGGTAAATAGTGTTCCCTTTTATAAGATTGTGGCAGTTTGACTATTGCTACCTGGTTGTGTCCCTTTCATACTTTTTGTTGCCTATCTATGTGAAACGGAATCTGCCAGTACCAAATAGTATTTCAATTAATTACTCTTCCTATTTGCTAATGTAGGTGGATCTGGAAATAGTTTCCTAAGCCTTACATCTAGTTTCAAACCTTTCCAGGTTTTTCTTCTGTAAATCTTCTTAGTCAGCTGACACTGCAGTGAATGTGTCCTCACATAAACCAAAATAGAAGTTTTGGGTGCTTTTTGATTGTAGCAATAATGTTTTTGACATTTTTTCTACTCCTTGCATTGTAGTTAATTTCCCTTTATTGTATTTCCTTGTTAAGTATCTTTGTTTCAGTTCTATACTCTTCTGTTAAAATGCACTCATTTCAAATGGTAAGGAATACTCTCAATCATTCTTCATAGATGAAAACTGTTTGCTAATAAACTATTTCTGTCACTTGGTTTTGAGTATACTGTAGGTTCCATTAGCCCAATACATCTTTTTATCTGAAAATGTAATTTTAATTTGAATGTGTTGACAAGTAAATTGAATTCTATAGTGTATCTGATTTACACAGGTAAAAAAATCAAGAAGTTCAAAAAGTCCAATGGTTTACTGTCCCAGTCCCTCAGATTTATCGGGCGTTCTTTAGCACTTTCCCAGTCAGCGCCTTCCCACCCGAGGGCTGAGTGGCAAACATCTCTCAGTTGGTGCATGTCCTCCAATCCCAGCGACAAGTTCCTTTCTTACCCATCCTGCGTCTGCCGGGTCTCATGGCCTCCTGCATTTTGCTGGTCACGGAGTCTTGGCTACGCATGAGGTCACTTCACTGCCTATTCCATTGCCAGTGGTCGCAGTGTCAGGGACACAGGTCGGAACTTCTGCACTTATTCAGTTGAGTGGTTGGAGACCTTGCATGGAAGTTCTTGAGGGCTAACCTGCTGAAAGGTACATTGTACAGTCAACCTTGACATCAGGTGACAATAGTCAAGGATGCGTCCCTAACAGGTTGGGACGCTCATCTGTCAAACCTAACTGTGAGTGGACTGTGGTGTCTCAGGGTCTTGTGAGCACATCATTTGGCTGGAGATGAGGGTGATCGGGCTAGCCATGGTCAAGTTAATCCCCTCTGAAAGGAAAATGCATGCTTAACAAACAAGGTGGCTGTCCATTGTGCCAGGCGACATAATGTCATGGCCGATTCCTTGAACAGATAGACTTAAGCTTCCCACAAGTGCAAGCTCTGCCAGTATGTTCTGGAGGATATTTTCTCCCGCCGGGGGACTCCTCAATTAGAATTCTGTGCTTACTGTGTATTCTGCTCCAAGCAATGTCCTCATTGGGAAGCTCTGGGGGACGCATTGATGGCTGTGTGGTTTTTCCTCCTCCTTTATGCATTCCCATAGATCCCTGCCATAGATCCCTGCCATTCCTCTGGTTCTCAGGAGATTGTGCCTTTTCCAGACCACGTTGATCTTGATATCTTGGACTGAAGCTAGAGGAAGTGGTACCTGGAGTTGCTGGACATGTCCATCTGCCCTCCTTGACTAGAATGGATCTACTGTCCCAGAAGAAAGGGTGACATTTCTGATTTTAAGTGGTCCCCTGAGCCTGGCACCTTCTTCACTATCCTCACTGTTAAGCAGTTATTCTGGGGATTGTGCAATCCGTTTCCCCCCCAAGCCACTGTGTGGTTCTGGTGTGGAATTTGAATTTGGTGTTAGTTTCTTATGGGTGCTCCTTTTGAGCCCCTGCATTGTTGTTCTGTTAGAATGCTCACCCTTATGGTGATCTTCCTGGTGGCCATCATTTCTGCCAGACGGACGAGTGAGCTCCTGGTGTTGTCTGTTAAGCCTCGTTATTTGGTTTTCTCCAAAAAGAAGGTGACATTGAGAGTGACCCTGTCCTTCCTCCTGAAGGTGTTCTGTGATTTCCATCTCTCAGAAGATACATCTCCATGTCTTTTCTTCTTTGCCTCATCTTTCGAAGGCAGAGGAACGATTCCATCAGCTGGGCCTGATGCAGGCCCTCAGCTACTACATCTCTCAAATGAGAAAGGCTAGGAAAGATGACCAGCTTTTTGTTGCTTATGCTGGTGCTCGGACTGGCAGGGCTGTAACCAAACAGATCCTGCCAAGTTGGACCCTCCTCTGTATTCAGCATGCTGTGACCTGGCTGGTAAGGATGTGCCTGAAGGTCTCAGACACATTCCACCAGAGGGCTGACTTCCACTTCAGCTCTGCAATGTGAAGTCCCTGTTCTGGACATTTGTGAGGCTGCTACGTGGGCTTCTTTGCACACTATTGCAAAGAATGACCACATGGATTCTCTGTCTGGTCAGGACGCTCGTTTTAGCAGGGCAGTCCTTCAGAGTTTTATGATTTAGGTGGTGTCCTTGCTACCCTCCCTCCTCCAGGCCTACATACTGCTTTGCAAGTCTATCAAAGATGAGAAATCCGTGGTAGGAAGGAATCTGTTGGAAAAACAATGACTTACTTGTCAGTAATGTTCTTCCTGATGGATGTTCCTCCAACTGACTCCTCACCCTCCCTACCTGCGCTTCTTGGCGGATAGCTATTACACATTGGTTCTGCAATCCTTCAGCATCCGAGTGCTAGAGAAAAAAGGTGGCACTAAGGTCATGGGATGTGGCGCCTATATATACTTGCCCTGACGTCATATCCCACGTGGGGCATGTAGAGGCATCGGGTCGAGCTGACGCAGAGTCGCGTGGCGCACCCTGGCAATGGCACAGTTTCCGAAGAGCACCTGGCCTGGAAGGTAGATATCATAGATGAGGAGTCCGTGGGAGGAAGATCCATCAGAAAGAACATTACCAAGAGGTAAGTAATTTGGCCTTCAGGTTAGGTGAAAACAATAAGATGTGCTATTTACACTTTAGACAAACGGCACTCCAGCTGTCCAATAATATTGGATCAGCACAGAAACATTCTTCTTATTGTGAGAAACCTGAAGGGGTCTCCCAGACCGGTCCCTGGAGATCTGTCATCCAGGTGGCCAGGACACGGCCATCGCTATTGGATTCAGTTCCTGGGGGTGGACCAGTGAGGGAGGATCACCTGGATGGGGGCCCTCGGGGAATGGAAGTGGGACACTGACAGTTGAGACGTGGTGTTCCCTTTCTTCCAACAACTTTTCCCCAATCTATCACGTAGGATACACAAGCACTTTGACCCCCCTCTTTTCCGACACGAACACTTTCGCATATTACGATGGACGGACTAACACTCAAGCCATTTACCTGACATGTCCCAACACCAGGGTCAGGCAATTGAAGGCCACACACACCTAACGGCCATTTCCCTTCCCCACAGGAATAGAGGCTGGAGCACAGGAACACAAAATGAGCAAGGCAGACCGCACGTCCAGGGGGCTAACTCAACACAGCAGTTCAAGAGGTGGAGAAAGACCGCGCATACTGAGAGGGTGACAAGGAGAGAAGCGACCTTGCCCTTTCCGACCAAGGCCTGTGAAACCTCTGCAGAAGTAACCGTAACACCGAGAACAATAGCCAGCATGTGTTGCAGTAGATATCAGCGGTACACAAGACCCTCCTCTGCTGATAACCGAGCCGGGGAGAGACACTGGTCTCCGTGGTACCAACCTTGATTCCAGCGCCAAAGAAAGCCAAGCGGTTCATCGCAGCTGGTGACTCGAGGGTAGAGTCGATGAGAAACTGAAATGTGTTAAACGAAAAGTAGCAAAAGGCTAATTGAACTTTGAAAGCATAATTTGCCATTGTTGTGAAAGGGGGAAAACCAGCAACCGAGCAGTACGGAACCACGTGGGTGCTCACTCAGGAAACTCTGGGCGATTACCCGATAATTGAAACTATCGAAACCAGAAGGCCTTGGGAAAGGTGAGAAGAGGGGTCAAAGTGGTCATACATGTAAAATCCTCTGTACAGTCAAAAGTCTTTGACTGACAGATGATAGTAAGGCTAAGGAAAGTGAATCCCGCATAGTAATAGTTGAATGAGAAAAGGTACGATTGACAGATTGGCAAACATGAACCCGAATGACGGATGCCGATAAAGAGGGGACAAAGTCTAAAGTGAGAAGGAACAGTAGAAAAAAGAGAAGGAACAGTAGAAAAAAGATGTCTTAATACTGCTTGTCCCACCTGGGAATCAGATCTAGAGTGGGCATCTAGACAGTAGTGTTTTGTAAAGGTGTGTACAGAACTCCAGGTTGCCGCTTTGCAAATAGACTCGAGAGGGACATTTGCAATGAATGCTATGGAAGCCCCAGTGCCTCGAGTAGTATGTGCTCTTGGCGTGAAGTGTAGTTCTCTCTTAGCAAGAGTATAACAGAGAGTGATGCATTGGACAATCCATCTAGATATAGTGGATTTTGAAACTGCATCTCCTTCTCTTCCTGCTGCCACCGAGACAAAGAACTGATTAGTCTTTCTCAGAGGTCTAGTTCTTTCCATATAAAACATGACGGCTCTGCGCACATCCAGTGTATGCAGGCTCTTTTCTCCCAAATTTGAAGGGTTTTGAAAGAACGTTGGTAGTTCTATTGACTGGTTGACATGGAATTTAGAAATGAATTTTGGTGCAAACCTAGGATGTGTGCGTAGAACCACCTTATCCTTGTGAACTGTTACAAAGGGGTCTAGTATAGAGAGCGCTTGTAGTTCACTCACTCCCCTAATGGAGGTGATAGCTATTAAGAAAGCAGTTTTAAGAGTGAGGTTCTTAAGGGATGCTTTGTGCATGGGTTCAAAGGGTAGCCCATAAGCCTGGTAAGTACCACATTTAGGTCCCATCCGGGAGCTGGGTTAGCTATAGGGGGGTGGATCCTCTTTACTCCCTCCATGAAGGCTTCAATAACTGGGACTTTCCATCATGACACTTTGTGTTGAGAAGTGGTGTATGCGGAAGGTGCAGCTAGATGAACTTTAATAGAATTAAAGACCAATCCTGAGTCTAATAAGTGAGTCAGGTAAAGAACAATCTGTGTGGGAGAGCAGTCAACGGGGTTGATGCTCTTACCTGTACACCAGATGACGAATCTCTTCCACTTGCTAGAATAGCAGTAACGAGTGTTAGTTTTTCTAGCCTCCCTAAGAAGGTCCATGCATCTTTGAGGGAGCTGTAAATGTCCAAATTCTATGACCTCAGGAGACAGGCTGCTAAGTTCATGGTCTGTGGGCATGGGTGTAGTGTCTTGCCCCTGTCCTGTGACAGCATGTTGAACAGGCAGGGTAGTTTCACCGGTGAAGATAGAGACATCTCCCTTAGGTGAGCGAACCATGGCTGCCGGGCCCACATCGGGGCCACTAGTATCATGGTGACTGGTTCCTGGTGCATCTTGTGCACTATTTTGTTGAGAAGGGGAGTCGGGGGGGGGGGGGGGAAAGGGTAAAAAAATGTCCCTGACCATGTTATCCAGAGACCGTTCCCCTTGAATCGGTTCTGGGGGTACCTGGAGGTGTAATCTTGGCATTGGGAGTCCTCCAGAGTTGCGAACAGATCTATTTCTGGGAATCCCCATTGTGTGAAAACGTCGAAGACGATGTCTTCTCGTAACCGCCATTCGTACCATGCGGGCAGGGGGAAGTCTCTGCTGAGTTCGTCTGCTAGCAGATTGCGTTCCCCTGCTACATGTTGTGACAACAGGAACATGTGTTTGAAAGCCCACTTACAGATGTTCTGGGACAGCTTGGACAGTCCTGGAGAGTGAGTGCCCCCTTGCTTGTTCAGGTAGTACATGGCTGTGGGGATGTCTGTGAGGACCATCACTGTCTTCCCTTGCAGGTGCGCCTGGAAATACTTCAGTGCTTTGAAGACCGCTAGCAGTTCCAGCAAGTTTATGTGTTTGGATGCTACACTCCATGTGCAGTCTGATGGGATAGGTGAGGCCCCCCCCCCGCATCCTGTGAGGGATGAGTCTGTGGTTAGAGTGGCTTCCACTGCGGGGGTGGCGAAGGGTTTCCCTATTACAAGGTTTTCCTTCGACCACCAACGTAGCGAGAGAACCAAGGCATGCGAGACCACCACTAGATCGTCCCATTGTCCGCTGGCCTGACACCACTGGCTGTTGAGCCTCTCTTGCATTGAGCGCAGGCGCGCGTGAGGTACCAAATATATACATGACGCCAACATTTCCTAGCAATCACATTGCTTTGCGTACCGTCACCTCTCGACTGGCCACATATTGAGGGATCTGAAACAGCATATTTTGGACCCTCTCGGAGGGGAAGACGAGGCAGTCCTTTGTTCAAATTAGAGCACCTAGGAATTGTTTAATCTGGCTGGGGTCTAGGCTGGACTTCTTCTAGTTGATGGAGAAGCCCAGTTGGAACAAAAGGTCTACAGTCTTTTGGGTATTTGAGCAGCATGTCTCGTAAGAATCCCGTTATGAGCCAATAGTCGAGGTAAGGGTATATTGGGATGGACAACCTGCGCAGGTAGGCCGCTGCCACTGCCAGTACTTTCGTGAATACCCTTGGTGCTGACGCTATGCCGAAGGGTAGCACTCTGAACTGGTAGTGTTTGCCCTCTATCATAAACCTCAGGTATTTTCTGTGCGCTGGCAACATTAAAATATGAAAGTATGCATCTTTGATGTCTAGTGTTGTCATGTTATCTCCATGTGAAGGTCACCATACGAAATTTTTGAGGTTTGACAAATTTGTTCGCTGGGCTCAGATCTAATACAGGGCGCATGGTTAAGTCCTGTTTGGGTACAAGGAAGTACACTGAATAAATACCTTCCGTTACCTCTGATAGAGGCATGACCTCTATTGCTCCTTTTAGTAGCAGCAGTTTCACTTCTTGAAGAAGGATGGCGAGGTGCTCTGGTGATAGGCGTCGTACCCTTGGGGGTCTGTACGTGGGGGACCGACTGAATTCTATGCAGTAACCGCGGGCTATAGTTGACAATACCCAGCGGTCTGATGTTATTCCCTCCCATGCTAGTAGGAAAGATGTTAACCGGCCTCCGACAGGCGATGCATGGGAGGGGACCCGAACCTTCGGGTCATTTGGTGTTGGTAGCCGGGGAACCTCTGGGAGTGGGGCCCCGACCTCTACCCTTGCCACGGCGTTGTCCTCTTTGAGTGTATTGGCCACTGGTTCCCCCGAGTAGAGGAACAGTTGCCTGCAGTGTACTGCTGAAGTTGTTGTTGTTGACGTTGGCCTCGAAAAAAGCGTTTGTTGCCGAATCCTCACTTATTGGGAGGCCTTGAGATCTGGTCTAAATCTTTCTTAGCGGTCTCCAGTGTGTTGTCCACCGCTTTCCCAAAGAGGTTAGAATCCTCGATTGGTTTGTTTATGAGTGACGCCTGGGTCTCTGGCTTAAAACCTGAGTTCCGGAGCCAGACATAATGCTTCAGAAGTATCCCCTGGACAAAAGAACGGCCAGCCGTTTCTGCAGCATCAAGTGTGTTTTTAATGATGCTCTGGTTAACCAGAGTTCCTTCCATTACAGTGGTTAACAAGCAAGTTCGTAAGGGCTCAGGGACTTCCTCGAGGTCTTGGCGTAACTTCCCCCATTGGGCATCAGCATAACTTGCCAGTAAGGTATTATTATTGGCAATTCTGTTGGAAAAAGCTGCTGAGGCTGTAATTCTCTTGCCCAGGGCGTAGAGTTTCTTTCCTTCCTGGTCCGGGGTTGCTTCGCTAGTTGATAGCGGAACCCCTGCCCTTTTCCTTGTGGTAGTTACTACCAAGGAATCTAGTATTGAGTCACCCTTAATGTAGCTGGAGAGGGAGTAAACAGTTTTTCAATTCTTGGATTGACCCCTCTAACCAACGCAGGTGTAGACAGCGATGGGATGGTTCGTCTCTTAACTGAGGCGAGGAGGGGAATGGTCTGGCTAGTGGGAGGTTTTTCCTTAATGGTTTTTTCTACAAAATCAATATCGGGAGTAATTTCCCCAGTCTCAATTTCAAAGTGCGCTGCTGCTTTCCGTAGTAGCGCGTTGAAAGTGGGTTGGTCATCTATAGGTGATGGGTTCCTGACCGGTGTGGTTTGAGAAGGGGAAAGGTTCAGGATCTCATGGTCTGTAGGTGCTGTTGGGGACTGCCAAGGCTGTGAGCCACCTTCATCTGGGTCTTCTTCGAAGCCCCCGCCACACCCAGGGTTTTCCTCAAAACCTTCTTCGAGGTTTTGTTGGTCTTCACTATCTAAGAACTCCTCATCCTCACTCCTCAGCCTCCTTTTGAAGGGGGTTAAATAGTCTAGGATATTTAGCCCTGGGGTCCTCATGAAGTACCTCTCTTGGCCTCTTGGGTGTTTTATGTTCAGGAGTGGACATAAATCTCTCCAGCTTGTCCGTACATGATTGGAATCTCTCAAATGTCCAATGTGGTAACCCAGAACGGTCTGGAGGCGTAAAGGGAAGCTCCTCCACCTGTAGCCGTCTAGATCTGTCCCATAACGTCGAGGATAAACTCCCTTCACCTTCTGAGAAACCTTCTCGTAGGCTAGGGCCTCCCTTCAACGGCGGGAGCGGTCCCTGCCTCCCTTACGGCATTCTCGGCATCTCCCTGGCCTTGTGAGCGTGGTTTGGCGTATCACTCACCGCCCGTCTCTGGCCGTCAGTGGAAACTATACGAGCCAAGCTTTCGATGATTAATTTCTCCGTCAAGGGTTCGTCTGGCGTCGTGTTGGGCGGTGCCGTGTCTCTTTCGGCGACGGTCGCACTCTTACAAGGCGCTTTGCCTGGCGTTTTGTTTGTAGCACCCTTGTCTGCAGGTAGCCCAGTTTCTAGTCGCGTCTGCGGTGGCGGGGAGGGCTTGCGACCCTTACGGTCGGTGGAGGATGCCGGTAGGCCCGGTGTCTCCGTTGGCAGTAGGGCTTTCTTCGTCTTTGAATAAGAAGTGCCATGGGTCGTGTGCTTATGTTTATGTTTTCTGTGTTCGTCAGTGTCGCCGGGGTATTCATCCCCATAAGTAGGGCGTGAGCCGAACTTGTCGGGGCCAGGGACAGACGCTGAGGAGCGGGTACGCTCCTTAGAGAGCTCTACAACCTCTGAAACAGAGGTCGGGTTATCACTGTCCTCGTCACACGTGGCGGCGGGTGAAGAATCAGCTCTAGACATAACGTAGGCTGCCCACCTCTTGACCCTGCGGTCCTTTAAAGTCTTTGGGCGAAGAAGTTTACAGGCCGCACAGCCGTCCTCGTTGTGGTCGAGGGGTAAGCAAGGGTTACACCGCTTTTGCTTATCCTTCCATGTGAATTTGCCCTTGCAGCACGGGCAAAATCTAAAAGGAGTCCTCTCCATAGCTGAGGATACAAGAGTGATAACGACCCCGAAGGAAAGGGGGGTGAAAAATAAAGGCATTCTTAGAAGAAACAGATATGGCCCACAACCCCCACTATCCCTACTGTTTTAGGCCAGCGAGGCCGAGCCACGTGTTCGGCAGCGCCAAAGGATCGCCTCTGGCAAAGTCACCGCCGTCGAAGATCTTAATCGGCGGTGAAACAGCTTCGCCATCGAAGGAGGGATCTGATGGAATATATAAGAAATAACGACCAAAGGGTCAAATAAATGTTTTGCAATTTCTCTCGAACGAGCTCCGCGTTAAGGCGACCAATATCTGTGTGGAAAAAAACAATCTGAGGGACCTCGACGCGTAAGGGATTGTGGGTACACTGCACATCACTATAGGGATAGTGTTACAGACACGCCTTGTCGACGTCCCCTTTTCGACTACGAAAAAAAAAATGTAATACTCTGCAGTGACCATTGGATGTCGGACTATGCACAGCATGTGATTCTAAGCAGATTAACAAACATCAGAAAGATGTATTCAGGATTAGAAAAATTGATGCTTTGGATTCCAGAGGGCTGAACATTGAATGGGATGCATCCCGTTACCTTTAGAATTTCTGGGATCATAAATGTAAAATGTAATAAGCAATCCGCAGCTTTACGTTGAATTAATTAACTACATGGTCCCATAGGGGTGACAACTACAGTGACTTGGGATTAGTTTAGAAACTGTGCTGAAATAATTGATGGACTAAGAAAACACAACTTTATGATCCTTTTGTTGATATGATATGGCATTTATAACGCGCCTATACACAAGTGCTTCAAGGCGCGACGGGGCAAGGGAGGGTACAAAGGGAGGACAGGCAACAATCCTATTAGGCGAGGTACCATTCAGATCGGGCAAGTGCATGGAAAGAGGGCAGAGACAGTGCAGTACATGGTAGTAGATAAAAACAGTAAGTAACGGCCGGCAAGTGCATGGGTAAGTGCAGACATCAGGTGTCAAGGACGGGTAGGGGGACTGTAGGGATACAGAAACAGTCCCCAAGTGCAGGTTGCCAGGTGGGCAGTGGAGGTGTGTGAGGCTGGCAGGGGAGGGAACTGTGGCCAATATCAGACGGTGTCCAGGTAGCCAGAGCAGTTCCGGTTACAGCTGGTAGGTCAGCAGAGGAAAGGAGGAGAAAAAGCAGAAGCAAAGAGAAAGGTTTTGAGGTGCTTCCTGAACCGGAGATGGTTCTCCTCAAGTTTAAGGGAGGCAAGAAGGCTATACCAGAGGGAGGCACCAGCTGGAGAGAGAGAGATTTACCACCAACTCCGTTGCTTGGAGAAGCGACTGACCCTGAGGGAGTTGGAGGCGGATGAGCGGAGAGCTCGAGAAGGATGACAATAATGGAAAAATCATACAGTCTTAAGATAGCAGCAAAGCATAAGATATGTCACGTAACATGACTCCATGTTGAATCTGATTTAAGTGGCATTCTGAAAGCACATGGTTTTTACTGGGTAAATCGGAACAAATACAGTTACGCAAGGCACTTCGGTTGATAAGGTGAATGAATTTAAGGAATATGACTCAGGGTGACAGTAGAATGTTGTTAATTAACACAAGATTTTTTAAAAAAATTTACTTGGATAGGCAATATCAATTTGTAGGTCGAACTGAAGATATAGCTCCAGGCTCATAAAAGAAAAGAATTTGCAGATTTTTCAGTGATAGACAGAGAAGATCAAGGAAGACTAAAATGTTTACAATTATCTATGACAGAGGAATTGAAGAATAGGAAAAATAAGGTACACAGGGTATTTGATGAGCTCTTTCATGTTTGATTACAGCATATTATTTCATTATATTGAAACATGAGAAATTGATGATCAGATGAGGTAAGTGAATTTTCAATTTAATAAAACATTTGATAAATATATTTAAGGGGAATATTTAATTATGGCCTTTTGTCATTAATTATTTATAGGAAAACATATTTGTGGATCACCTGAGGAAGAAAAACAATAGTCCGAAAAGTGAAGAGAATTAGAATGAATGTTAAGAAAAGATTACTCCTCTCAACTTTAATCTCTCACAGCTTTAATGAAAACATATTGAATAAAACAAATTTGATGTAATTGAATTTTTATTAAGATGTGAACAATTTGGGGGAGAAAACATTGATTTTGTTGACAAAGTTTTGTAAAATGACTTTAAATTGAACTTTAATTTAACATGACTTTGTTGTTTTAACTAATGATGTAAAATAATGGTTTGAACACTACACAGAAGTGATTAACATTGTTGGGAAGCAAGTCAAACCGATTGGAGCACGGTGTGGATTTCCATCAGTATGGATGGAGTTATTTGGTGTTCTAAATGAGCCTGGAGACCATGAAGCACATCCTTCCAATCCAGACCGTAACACTCATATGCACAGGATGATCTATCCGGGCAGGGTCTTGTGATGAAACAACAATGATTCCTAACCTGGTCTGGGACCCTTCTTACGTGGCCAGGGAAAGGCAGACACTTCGACCATGTCCCTGGTGGTGGTGTTCAGCGGGAGGATCGCATGGGTTGGTGGGGACATTGGAGGAATGGGAAACCCCCTTGTTTAACTGTCGTCAAAGCCCTAATATTCTAATGGCTTATTGTGAAACAAAAGAAAAAAGAAAACCTAATGTTTCCCTTCGGGTCTTCAATTCTCATAATTCCCTAAGTACTGGGATGAAGAAAAGGTCTGCAGAGACAATGTTGCAGGAGTGGTCAGTTCATTAGTGCAGATGACCCACATCTGAGGGAGACTGAGAGGCTTAAAAGGCCCCCCTCAGGGGCAGGACATAGAGTTGTCATTGTTGGTGGAGAGTAGAATAAGTCAGAAGCAGCATGGTTCGTGCTGGCAGCCCAGGTCGAAGCTGGAGGAGATAGGAGACGCTGGGGCCATTACCCGGCAGATAGCAGCTGACGGGCCTGAGAGGGTCTTTGCCCCAGAAATCTGATGTGCAGAGGTCGCGCAGCAGGAATAGTGCAGATGGAGAGCTTTCCCCCTTGTGACCTGGTCTGCAGAGGCTGCACAGCGGGAAGCGTGCAGGATGTCTCAGGTGGGTGATGTGCACCCGAGGGCCTCAAGGCTGTCTCCGGTGGCTAGCATGCAACGGAGAGCCTCAGGAGCCAGAGGAGCTCCAATTGGAAGTGGTGGGCCTGGGGGGCTTCCTTACCGAAGCAGTTTTCCGGGTTGCAAGGAGTCACAACAGCAGATGTCCTGTGAGCGGAGAGGAGAACAGAGGCGCACATCTGATCCGGTGAGTTCACAGGTTGTCAGTGAGCCCGGAGCACTCTGTACCCACTTGCGTATTTGAAGCAGGCACCCGGCGAGTGAGCAGCGCAATTAGTACAAAGCAGAAAAAGCAATACTCGCGTGTGAATGACAGTGAGTCACACAGTTCTTGTGAATACCAAATTATTGTTAAACAGCAGAAGCAACATTTGCGTGTGAGTGAAGGTGATTCACAAGTTATTTTTGAACACCAAACCAGTGAAAAGCAGCAACACTCCAGTAAATCAAAGCCGACTGACTATAGCTTTGAAAGTGTGAGTCTGAGGAAAACCCAACCACCAGTGGGGGCAACTTTGTTAAGAGTTAATAAGCATTGCTCAAGCCAAGAGAAACTGAAACCAAGGCAAATACAATTTAGCCAATATTGCGAATAGCAGAAGGGGGCTAATGCAAGGTCTATAAACTCTGAAACATGTTGCCCATATTGTATACAAAATCTGATACAAGCTGGGACACACCCAGTGCCAAAGCTAAGGGAGAGGCAGAAAGTGACCCTACCCCATCAGTCTTTGGTTGCTTGTACAGTGTGGAACCAAGAGTGACAAAAAGGCTACCCTTCTGAAAACAGATATCCAGAAGGGGAGGAGCATCTTTTGCAGAAGAATCTTAAAGAGCACCAATGTGAATCTTGGTTTCCCCGAAATGTAGTTGACAGTTTTAAAGCTGCAACATTTTGAATGCTGTGAAGCTGTTGTAACCTCTTGTCAGTTAACATTGACTACAAAAGCACTTGTGATGAAAAGCTGTTCGGGCAGGGGAGTGTACCAGGATGTTAACCTTTGAAGATAATAGGCCTGACATGGAAGCAGGCCAAGTGAAAGTAGAAGGAGTGCTGCAGAGTGGTCATGATAGAGACATTTGATGTTGTTAGTGTTGCAGAAGGAAGAGCTGTGCAAGGCCTTTATGGTATTTCTTTGAGTTAATAAAGTGGCAAATCTTCCTGACCGAGACAATCATTGTTGTTATTGAGGAAAAGAGCCCCTATTTAAAGAAGAAGATACATCTATCTTCTTTGTTGGAACTTCCTGTTGACAAGTTGAAGTTGCATTGAACTGTATTGGAGCTTTTGTTGCGAATCAGGATTTCCTTGTGTTCTTTTTGAACTGTGAAGCAGAATCTCGTTTAAACCTGGGGTAGGGGATTTTGCCCTGGTTGTGAGGAGAGACTGTGGTCATGTTTTAAAATCATTATTGTTTTGAACTGCCATATATTGCCTTGTTTATATTTTTATATGTATAAGTGTGAGGAACAGATATTCTTTGTTAGAGTGTTTCCTTTAGTTTATTTTAGGCATGGAAATCCTCGTCGGGGTAGGAATAGTGAGGCATTCATCCAATCTTATAAAATAAAAAAATAGCATTTGCTGAGAAAACTTCACAACGTGGTCTGCCTCACATTTCTGAACCCTCACACTTTGCTTAGAAAAAGCCCTACCCATCCAGCCACCAGCATAAACTGTCGATGTAGCCAAGGCTGAAGCCTTGAGCTCCGGAGCCTTGACAAAGATGTCAAGCATCGGCTGCCTGAAAATATCCCACTCCACTGGAGTCAGGGATTATGCTGAGAAAGGTACCTGCATAGGGTCAGATTCCTCCCAGGCCTACCTGGAGCAGGAATGATGACCCAGTATCTGCACCGGCGACTTGGAAGACCTTTTCTTACCACCCTTGCCACCCTTCTGGTAATAGGTTAAAAGCTTCGCAACACTCTGAGGGGTTTATAATGTATCGGCTGGCACACATCTCTATTCTTCATATTGTGCTCCTTTCAGAGGCAGTAGAGACATACCTTGACGGGGTCCTTCATAGACATTTGTCTTTCACACAGTGAGCAGGCCTGCAAGCCTGAGGCCTTCGAAATGTTACGCATAACGCGGAAATATTTAAGAAAGCTAAATTGTGTTTCTAAAGCATACTGAGTGCGTGGAAAAAAAAAAACTACGGTAATGGAGTGAGACTTGATCTATACTGTTCTCTACGTCATGTCCTGTTTCTGGAGGGCAACAGCACTGGCTGACATATTTTCAAATACTGTCTGGGGAGAATAGTGTTAGTGTAGGAATTTGCAAAAGAGAATTGCTCCATTATTGGGAAAATGATTTTGTGACTATTAGACTGACTGGGTGCAGCAAGTAATTCTGTTTCTAATTTAGACAATACCGAATGATAGTGAAGGGACTGTATCCTAAATGCAATGGGATTGTTTATGGAATAGTGATCCTGCAAGGGTTGGTTTCCAGGAAATCAGTAATGTTTCATTAAACCGAGGAGCTGATTTAGATCTGTGAAGACAAGGACAAACTCTGAGGGGCAAGCAAGTCTGCAATAGCTGCTTCCTATTCAAAACATGTGTTTGAGGGGGAAGGGTCTTGCAGGATCTAGGCTTAAAAAGGCCGACTATTACAGAATTGCAGTGGAAAAATAACATTCCTACTGGCCCTGCCCTAGGACCTAGATTCCCAGAGGGGCAGATCTGGAGGTTGAAAAAAGGAAGTATCTAAATGGAATGGCCAAATGATCCAACCAGATTAATGGGATTGGAGTAGAAACCTGTATAATGCGTGGAGGTGAAGAAAGTATGTATAGGGTTTGGTTTTACTGGGCATGGGGCCAGTGACCATTTTGTGGTGGCCCATGATAATAATGACATGATGGTAATGTTGTCTCTTCGGTTGCCACTTCAGTAGTTGAAATCAGTAAACTGCTTGGTTACATTAATGTAGTGTGACTGGGGGTTGGTGCGTAATGTTTACCTTATGGTATCAAGGAGCATACCGTTAACACAAACGTGCTTCCCCAATGACATACACCCTAGGATTCTGCATTCTTAACTCGTTTCTCATATATGAAGTTGCTGCAGAATATACCGAATGTGGTGGCCATGATTTTGAGCACCAGGAAACATTACCAATTGAAATTCTCCTAATATGGAATAAGGTGAGCCTACAGGGTCCTAGCCATATCAAGCCCTGACTCATTAAGACCCATCTCTCATTACAGAATTAACCTAGACACCCAAAACATCATCGTTCGAAGATAAATAACCTCTACAGTGTATCAATCTGTATCAAAACAATCGTCTCAGCCAAATCCCCGCACCTTTGGTCAAAACCCTGCAGCCTGCTCTGCTGTTACATCATTTAGTCATAAGCAGGGTCTCTCTCAATCCTCCACTCAGATCTCAGTATCACCAGTCACTTCACATGGTGACCACTGGCTTTGTTGACCATGCTGTTCAGCTATGAACATTGAGGATAATGATTTGTCTGCTCACAGAAGCCCTTTCCGTATCAGTGACATATCTAATTCTCAGGAACATCTCTTCTGTTTCTTGCCTGAATATTTCCTTTCTGGTTGCAATCCGTGTACCATCAATCTTGTTGGGGTGGGGACCTTTGTCCATCTTCTTGATTATCCAAATCCAGAGCTTTTGAAGACAAACAGAAATGGCCACCTAGATCTAGATCTGAGGCCCTCCTATGGTAGTTCATGTTTTGCTGAATTCATGGATGCTCTACGGGAGAGGCAGGAGATCTTGACTGATCATTCACTGATACCTCTGGCTGGTGAACGTTTCCTCAGCACAAGCCGCAGACTAAACCTTTCAGTTATTGTAAAATGGTGAAACTAGGCAACTCTATCAGCTTTGGTTAAATGCCTAGTCCCTGTCCTGTCAGCTCCACTGATTGAAACATGATTGGGGTTTCCTGCCTTTGAAAAATGCGCAAAGCAGCTTTTGTTAAAAGTTAAAAATCAATATTTTACACTTTCATCTCCCTCCTTGAAAGCTTTTATCCAAGAAATATATCTCCTTGGACAGTTCACAACATTTTCACATTTTTAAGCAACAGAGTGTGAATTCTGAGTTGTACATTCTTTTAAACATGATGTCTTCAAAATGGTTGACATTCTCAGTTGTTTCCAGGTAGAGCACTCTTGCAGCAGGTCATCAACATCTCTACTAACCATAGCAAATCCGCATTTACTTCCCATATAAACATTTTAATCTCTTGCTCTATGTTTTGGGTGATTTCAGTACATAGATTACACAGAAGCTTTTATATATCACGTCAGTAAGCCCCATTTCTAATTGAACAACCAGTTCAGTCCCCTGCTCCTGGCGCTCATGACTCTTTAATTAAAGAGTTCATCCAAAAAGTCAATTGTTGTCAATAATTAATTCCAACCCTTCAAATATTCTGTTGGCCTTTTATTCAATGAATATAAGAAAACAGCCTACACGCGTTTTGACCAGTAAGGTCCTCCTCAGGGCCACACTAATTATTTCTGTAAAACCCAAAGGCATCCGCAAAGATTCATGCCAATAGGATGGGTGTGTTAAGACCTGTAACCGCAAAGGGTAGAGATCGGCGTTCCGCATGCCCATGATCCCCTGCTATGAGGTTTACGAAGTGTAGTGACAGCTGGTTGGGTGGGTGGAGTTGCCCACTAGAGGACAGACTATTCTATGAGGAGACTCTATGGTCCTAGTCAATGTGTTTTTTCAATACTGGGGGCACTGCAAGAAGGCCAATTGAGTGCTGGCACCTCAAGTGACCCACCGTGATATAGCAAGGTCACAGGAGATCCCTAGAGGGCACATGTGACCAATACCACCTTCGCCTGCAGGCATCCAGGAATAAGCAGGCAGACAGCAGCTGACCAGCCCCCTTTGCCCCAGAACTCCACCTCTGCCCTTCTCCCAGACCCATACGCACAGGAGGCCAACCCTCTGCTTACCTCTCTCAGGAAATTGACTGCATAGACCTGGTTTCAACAGGGCTTCAAAGGTGTCAGTGACACTGCCCTCCCCACCCACAACTCAATTCCAGTTGTCCTTTAGCAGCACAGCATCTGCCCCAAGTGGTTTTCCCCGGGTCATCGTCCATTCAGCAGCATACCCCTCACTTCATGTCAAGGGTCGCTTTGATCTATAAGTGGAAACAGATTACTGTTCGGACCACTTGATTAAAGCTCAGCTGAGCAGGATTTCTGGGTAGGTAACCTAGTTCCAGCAAAGCGAGATGCTGACTTCTTTACTTCTTTATTTCAGATGAGGGGAGATGAGGTGTGAAAGGTCAATTGTGGGGCTGTGGGACCAATCAACCAAGTTACAGTGGATCCTGAGACAATAGGAAAAAGGTCTTGCCAGTTAAGAGCCTCAGAACAATCCAACCACTCATCCTCTGATAATGGCCATTCCCCCATATTTATTTTGTTTGAATTTTAAACTACAGAGGAACCTGTCTGAGCAATACAAAACAGATTATCAGGACAAAAATATAGCAACCCTAAAAGTCACCTTAGATTCAATGCACAGATAATAAATGGCATCTTATGAAGCAATTTCCCTAAATCAAGCACACAGAAGGGCATAAACCAGGCCGGCTGCTAGCATGGCTGTATAAAAAAAAAGAAGAGAAACAGGGCCCTATCCACTCGATACGCACAAGACTAGGCGAAGTGTGCCACACCCAGGCCAGGGTGAATGAGGCTTTCCAGGCATTCTACAAAAATCTCTATCAGGAGGGGCCCTCATCCTGGGGGCCTACCTGGAAGATGTATTGAGAGTGATAGCGCTCCCTAGGCTAAGCCAGGAAGCAACAGATGGAAGATATACAAAGCACGATCACAGCTTTGCCGACAGGCAAGGCCCTGGGATCAGATGGGCTGCCTAGCAAATTTTACAAGGCATATGCATGCGAACTCACCCCACACTTACTCAACACTTTCACAGAATCTTATGAGGTAGGCATCCTCCCCCTTAGTATGAGGGAATCCATTATTATACAACTCTGCAAACCACAAAACCCCCCCAACGGAGTGCCGCTCATATAGGCCCCTCTCAATGCTTATATCAGGATAACAAGATATTGACGTCTGTACTAGCAAATAAGTTGAAGTCATTGATACACACCCGATACACGTGGATCAAACTGGCGATGTGCCAGGCCAGAGCATGGCCTGGAATCTGAGGAGGTTACATCATGTGATAGACAGCACAGCATACTGGTAAACTCTGGGCGCCATAGCTACGTTAGACGCGGTGAAGGCGTTCAACTCCATAAGATGGGACTGGCTCTATGCGATTCCATAGGTTTGGGCAACATATATTAAGTGGGACCTACTGGTGTACACAAGACCAATGGCATGGGTGAAAACAGGCAGGAGCATTTCGGTAGCATGGGAATTGGAAAAAGGAACAAGACAAGGCTGTCCACTGTCCCCGTTGCTTTACATCCTTGCTATGGAACCCATAGAACAGTACCTTAGGGCGGAAAACAGAGGCAGGTATGTTTATATGTGTAAAACTGTACATTTTCTAAATGTGTTGTATTAAGTAGAATAAAAGACAGCTAGAAAAAGGTTAAAGCATAACATATGAAATATATATAATGGACAAAAAGTTAAAGTTTGCATCTGTGCTGAAGTTAGATTTGTACAGCGCTACTTACTAGCTCTTGGTTTTCCAAAGGTAGCCCAGCCTACCAGTGGATGCCCAATACACAGGAGCTGCTTTCAGCTCCCACTTCTCAAATCCTTATTTTGATCCTTGGAGCTCCCTCATTCTAATCTGCGCATCTGGGAATTAGGGAGGGTTACATTTTTAAGCAGCTGACTATCTACAAGTAAATACATTTCATGACAAACCGCTGTATTGTAATTTTTATGTTTTGGAACTTAATTGTCCATTCTTATGCTTGGGGGTTGGGAATGATTGGGAAGACTAAGGACCCTATAATAAGCATTTGTGGATTTCGTTTATTAAAAAAGGATCGTGAACCTGTTAGACAAGGTTTCATAACGGTATTGATGACCTAGAGCCAGCTTGAGCATTCCTGTATTATTGTTTACATCTATTTTTCACTGTGTTATCCATCCGCTAAAATCACCCTTACCAGACAGGGTCATTTCACCCTATGTACTCGCTTTGCGTTTTGCAACTTGTCCAATCATACTCCCCTGGCCACCTTCCACTCAAGAGTCTAAACCCCAGTAAACTCCTCTGCATGATATTCGCACTTCCAGCTCACATCCTACTCTCTTCTCCCAAATTTTCCCCTTGCATTCCTACCATTACCCACAATCATACAACCCTACCCCCCTTGTTGAGGATTATAGCATGCCCACCCACTGCAATGCCCATTGACCCCATTACATCAGACCACTTCCTGCTCATCCCTTGACTACTGTGATAGTTTTCTAGTCACATGCCTATACCTTACCTTTGCACCACCCTTAGCCCCCTCCACATCAAGGACCATAAGATCAACCTACTACCATGGTATTGCCCCCTACCTCTTCAAGCAAACCATTTGTGCATTACAGCACCGTAAGCACTCCAAGTGACCACAAACACACATGTGCGCACACACACAAACTTGCACCTATTCACCTGAGACACTACATGCAAATCTAACAGATCACAAACACCCACACAATGTGGTGACCTTGCATAAACGCACTTTCCTTTTACCATACATTAAACTAAACATAACAGAACATACATAAACCATAACGTTGGTGAATGGCATGACAATTAGCGTACAGTAAAGGCATGAAGTGAGGTACAGACAAATACTGAAATCTTAAACATTGAATGTAAAGAGGGTAAGAGAAAATAAAAAGAAGTCCACCAACTTAAACTCTTGCCAGGAATGCAGCATTTCTTTAAGTACCATAAGAGTTGTTGAAGAGTTAGAGCCAAATGCAACCGGCAACATCCTTAATGAAGATTTTAATGAGGAAGAGAAACCTTAACTAAAAGAACTAAAAGCTGCGATTATGTACATATAAAAAAATAATTGTCACCCTTAATCAGACTACATGCTAAAAAAAAGAAACGTGATCTCGAGTTTGCGTATTTACATACAAGTTGTGATTGACCTTAAAGGCCTTGTGTAACATCACGATGACTTACCACAAGAAGTATTGATTGCATCGCGTAATTCTGCATATTTCCACTTGCTTAGGTCATGCTTCTTTGTCACTGCAACTGACTTGGTAGCTTGAACATGGGCACCCCTGCAAGCATTCAGTAAAAAAGAGAATTACCATCATGTTCCCAATCTTTGGTTTCACAGTGTACAGCTTAAACAGAGACATAGCGCGTTTAATTAATCCGAGCTCAAAAATGGAGTATGTCTCTTTCCAGTAGACAACTCCCCCTAGATGTTTCAAGAAATGACTGCTTTGTGAGAGCAATTGGGATAATGCAATAAATCTTTCTTTTTAAACAAAACAATTACTGTTTGTAAATAAAGCCACACATAATTATGATGTACTTGTCAGGTTAACACTATTCTAAATGAAATCTGCCAAAATGCTTGCAAAATCTAAAAATTGGCACAAGACACTCAGACTGATTATATTAATGAAGCTATTAGACCAATGAGTTCTCCAGTGATGCGTGTAAAATGTCTGTTTAGGCAATACAAATATTTGGTGTTTCAAAATGTTTGTAATTTAATTTAGTGAAATTAGTGCCTGCTTAATTGGCAAGCATCCAATGCTGCAGATTTCAGTAGGAATCAGACATAATTTAGGCTGTCTGAAAATATGGTTGATCCTGCTTAATGCTGGGCATTCTTTCAGAGCCAGATATCTGGCACTTTCCAGAAGAGGGCATCTAACTCAGGGTTTAATGTGTGCAAGTAAAGACGTATGTATTGCTCTAATCCAGGCAAGGTTAATGACAGCTGAGCTCAAAAGGACATGTTCACATAGAACACATCGTGTACTTCCCAACTTTGAGCCAGTGTAGAAGTAATTCCAGTCGGATATCAAGATATAAGTCGACACTGGCGAATGGTGGGGGCAATGTGTGTGCCTTCTCCTACCATCTTTATTTGCTAAACTGTAAATGGCTAAACTCAAAAGTTCCCAAGTTTCAGGAGTTTTGGCTCCTGTGACCACAAGATGACATGTTTCTCTTGGGGGAGGGTCTTCCTCTTGATGTTTTAACACTTTTGGTTGTTCTGACTGCAGCATACAAGCAAACCCTTTGAAGTTTGGACTCTTGCACCAAAAATGCAATGCACTTTAGTAGCAGGACATTTTAGGCACTTTATAGGACCCTCCAGTCAGAGTTCCTGCATGCAACATTCATTACTGGTAGGGGTTCTCTACCTGCAATGTCTCTAGCAGCTAGGTTACCTTAGTTCGTTACAGGACCTCACACTCAGTCAAAGGAAGCAATGTTTATGACTGGTTGACTTGCCCACTCCTTTCTCAGACCTTGCAGATGCCTAGCATAAAGTGTTTACTGCTGCTGTAGCATTCTCAGTTCCCTCTACGAACGTGTACTCCACCAGCACACAGTGTTCTCCTCGAATGCCCCTTTTCAACGTTCCATCATACTCTATGGCCTCTCACCCCACCCCTCGAGAGTACAGCTTAACTCATTGAACTATGATTTACTTATAACGGACTGCTGGTTTGGGAGTCTTCATCTCTATTCACCCTCTGCTCTGCTCCATCCTCTCATTTTGCTTTTTGTATCATGACTATTCGGACCATAGTCAGCTTCTTGCCCCATGCTCTGCTCTCTCAACAGGCTCCACTCATTGGGGCATCTTTGGCAAGCTCAACACAGCCACACTTGTTCAAGTCCTTTACTCTCGTTCAGAGGCTCTTTCCTGGTATTTCTCAGTGTTCACCTGCATAACTATGTTCTCTGCCTAGTTCCTCTGACCTTCCATGCTTGGTTCAGGAGAAGGAATTTTGGATTACAACTCCTTTTGCTAATGATGTCAATGGCACATCCATCATTCCATGACAACTTCTACTTCAAAGCAAGACTACGTCCTTGCAGCTCTGCATGCTTTTCCAGCCAGCACAGTGCTTTGGTGGGATTTACCCGACTGCCATCAGGGGGAACAGGCTTCTGACATGGTCTTCCTCAATCTAATTGAGCTGTTACTTTGACACACATGTTCATTGGTATACTGGTCCCTCTAGCTATCCTTAAGAAATGAGATGTTCCATTTTACGTGGCAGCATAAATCCAGGAAAAGTCCTTTTCCTTGATCAAGGACCACAAACAAAATGACTTGCACTTAGCAACAATAGTTACCCGATGTTCGATTATCAGTTTACTACAATTCCAAATCAATTCTCCGTTTAGAAAATGAAACCCCCAGTAAATCTTTTCCCCATGATTCGATGCAAACTCCTTCAATTGTCACAGTCGGCTGATCCTCTCAGCCAACATTGTGAGAACTAACTTATATGACAGAAGGGATGATGTACACATTACAAGTAATAGTAACTTATTCAACCCCTTTGGATTAATGCCTTTGCTGCATTGAACTACTTCAAAAGACGTGCGTGTGTGTTTCTGTGTGTGAGAAAGTGAAGAAACAGTCTTTGTCTATTAGAAGACATTCAGTGGGATTGCCTTGCCATATCGGCTTCAAAACAAACAAGATACTGCCAGGTAAGTTGATGTACTGTAGTCTCAGGGGCAGGTCTAGAAAGCTCTGAAAGTAAAAAATGGCATGATGAAAGTGGAGGAATCTGATTCTAAAGGATACAAGATCATCTTAATAATCTCCCACGGTTAGGGTGAGCTATTTAGACTGACGTTAAATATGAAATCTTTGAATCTGTTGATTAAAAAAAGTTATGCTGATGCAGTGCAATTCTCAAATTTTACAGAGCAGTTCTGTACTTTCTATTGCCTCTCTGTGCAATTTCTCGTTCCCAACCAAGTTGGCCGATTAAGTTGGGCAGCTAATTGTGGATCACAATTTTAGGTGCCTAAAATTCGGATACACATGATTTTCCACCTGCACACGCCTTTATTGGCAACATGGTTGGATTGTTTTTTGACCAAAGTAGTATGTCCAACACACAATGATGGTCACACAAAAGTCAAAAGCCTTTTGTTCAGTATTAATAATTAGATGTTAACAGTGCATCCTCCACTAGACATGGAATGGTCCGATACATCACCGAATTGCACATCTTTGAAGCAGACCGGGATAACAAACCCTTCACATCTCATACTGTGACAGACCCTCCTTAAAAGTGACTAGCTTTGGTAGCGATAGTTGCATCCCTACATATGACACATAAAACCGAGTATGGACGAAACCCCACCAAGCTACTAGCAGACTTCAATCTGTGGATTACTCATGACTTGGAGAGGTTGGTAGCATCAAATAAATGTAAAAATCGGCCATAGAAAGTACGCGAAATAACCTGGTGATGGAATTATGCCCAAAATATCAGGCTTTTGTCATCAGTGCCAAAAATATTCACCTTTACTATGATCGCCAAAATACCTATTTTCAATTCAAACTTAGTTCATAAATACCACAATTTAAATAACATTAATACCATTCTTTTCATTTGCAACTCACTGCTAAATGTAAGACTTCAAAAAGAACAACCATCAATAATAAACATTACGGACGAAACGGGCAAGATCAGCAGTCCTCATTCAAACCTGGAATACAGAATCCTTTGAGTAATTTAGTCGCCCACCTCAGGAAGTAAATCAGATGAACAATAAACAAGCCCAGGTTCTTAAAAGCAAATCTTAAGGCTTACCTAATGAAGTGTTTCCCGCAGCAACAATTCAAGCCATAGCACCCATCCTAAGGTCAGCAACCCACTTGTAAACATAATCGATCTCGTCTGAAAAGTGACTTGGTCACAGTGTTTGTTAAACTCAAAGTGAAAGCCTTCAAAATGCCTAATGTTAGATCCATAGCCAATATGTGAATCAGCAAAGGTTTTCATACATACTGCTGTTGAAGAGCTCGGGGGACTATGCAGTCTAAACATATCCTGCAACTAGTTGAGGCAGGATTTGAACAATTGTGTGGAATTAAGCCTGCGCTGTTCTCATTTTGGTTTCAAAACGGTTTGTCATAACAGGATTGGAAAATACAAGTTGTCATCTAACAATATAATAAAAGGCCAGATGTCAGTTTGTCCCTGTATGTTTGTCCGGTAAAGCAGCTTCGCCTGTTCTCACCACTAGAGGGAGCTGTTGCCTTAGGATATATAGCGACAATGCCAATTTCCATAGCTTTGCTAGAGGGAGCTCTAGGCTTAGGATGACATGCATTACTCACCGTAATAGCATTTCTGGTGATTGAATCTTCTTAGATTCACATGCGCCCACCCTACCTCCCCGCTCGAGTAATGCATGCCTTCTGATGCTTGTTAATCTGTTTAGAATCACATGCTGTGCATAGACTAGCGAGCAGTACCCAGAGTTGGAGGTGGGATGTGAGAGGGAACAGTAGTGCCCCGAGTAGAGTGTGCTCTAGGATTGAAGGGGAGTTCTCTCTTAGCAAGTGTGTAAAAGTGTGATGCATTTAATTATCCACCTTGAGATAGCTGATCCCCTTCCCTGCCCATCCCCTTCCCTGCCAGCTTACAATAACGAAAAACTGGTTCGTTTTTCTCAGTGGTTTCGTCCTTTCCATCTAAAACATGACTGACCTGCGCACATCCAGTGTGTGTACGCTTCTCTCGGCCATGCTAGTGGGATTCTGGAAGAACGTAGGTAGTTCGATCGATTGATTTAAGTGAATTTCGAAATGAATTTAGGCGCAAATCGGGGATGAGTGCACAGAACCACCTTATCTCTGTGGACTGTAACAAAAGGGTCTAGGATTGAAAAAGCCTGTAGTTCGCTAACTCTTCTGATAGAAGTGATAGCGAATAGGAAGGCCGTTTTATAAGTAAGATGTTTTAGGCTAGCTTTATGCATTGGTTCAAAAGGAGACCCCATGAATCTGATTAGAACCAAATTCAGATCCCATCCGGGAGTTGGGTTAGAAACGGGGGGATGAATTCTTTTAACCCCTTCCATAAAGGCTTTAACCACAAGTATTTTCCACCATGACACCTTCAGTCGTGACGTGGTGTAGACAGAGAGCAGCCAAGTGAACCTTTAGTGATTTAAAAACCAGACCTGAGTCTAACAAGTGGGTCAGGTACAAAACAATGTGGGTAGGAGAGCAGTCAATGGGACTGACGCTCTTACTATTGCACCAGATGACAAAGCGCTTCCACTTGCTGGAGTAGCAATAACAAGTATTATGTTTTCTGGCTTCCCTGAGTATGTCCATGCATCTCTGAGGGAGCTGAAGGTGTCCAAACTCTATGACCTCATGAGCCAGGCCGCTAAGTTCAGAGTTTGTGGGCATGGGCGTAGCGTCTCCCCTCCGTCCTGAGACAACATGTTGTACGGACAGGGTAGTTTCACAGGAGGGGAGAGGGACATTTCCATCAGTTGGGAGAAACAGGGTTGGTGGGCCCACATTGGGGCCACCAGTATCATGGTAACGGGTTCCTGGTGCATCTTGTGCACAATCTTGTTGAGCAGGGGAGTCAGGGGAAAAGCGTAGACAAATTTCCCTAACCATGTTATCCAGAATCCGTTCCCCTTGGAGCGGTTCTGGGGGTATCTGGAGGCGTAGTCTTGGCATTGGGCATTCTCCTGAGTTGCGAACAAGTCGTTCTCTGGGAAGCCCCATTCTGCAAAGACATTGGAGACAAGGTCTTTCTGTAGACGCCATTCGTACTCTAAAGGCAGAGGGAAATTTCTGCTGAGCTCGTCCGCTTGAAGATGGAGTTCTCCTGGGACGTGTTGGGACAGCAGAAACACCTTGTGTTTGAGAGCCCACATGCAAATGTTCTGGGACAGCTTATATTGCCCTAGAGAGTGTGTGCCCCCTGGTTTGTTTACGTAATACATGGCTGTGGTGCTGTCTGTCGACATGTTATCCCCTGTAGCAGTGTCTGAAAGGCCTTCAGGGCTTTGAATACTGCCAATAGCTTCAATAGGTTTATATGGTTGGATGCTACTTATGGGGACCACACTACATGTGCTGTCTGCTGAACCAGGTGAGCCCCCACCCCCCCTTGAGAGATGCGTCTGTCGTGAGAGTGGCTTCTACTGCGGGGGTGGTGAAGGACGTCCCCTTCAAGAGGTTTTCCCTCGACCACCACTGCAGAGCGAGAACGAGGGCTGGCGAGAAAACGACCAGATCTTCCCATTGTCCGCTGGCCTGACACCACTGGCTGTTGAGCCACTTTTGCATGGGACGCATGTGCAGGAGCGCATGGGGAACCACGTATATACATGACACCATCATACCTAGCATCCGCATGGCCTTGCGTACCGCCACCTCTCGAATGGCCACATATTGAGGGATCTGAAAAAGCATATTCTGAACCCTCTCGTTGGAGGAGAAGACGAGGCCGTCCTTCGTCCAAATTAGGGCTCCCAGAAATTGTTTTACTTGACTGGGGACTAGACTGGACGTCTTCTCGTTGATGGAGAATCCCAGACTGAACAGAAGGTCTAAAGTCTTCTGGGTGTTCAAAAAACATGCGTCATAAGAGTGCCCTGTTACGAGCCAGTCGTCGAGGTAAGGGTAAACCGGGACAGATAGTCTGTCAGGTGTGCTGCCACTACTGCCAGGACCTTTGTAAACACCCTTGCCGCTGAGGCAATGCCGAAGGGGAGCACCTTCAATTGGTAGTGTCAGTCCTCTATCATGAACCTTAGATATTTCATGTGCGCCGGCAACATTGAAACATGAAATTATGCATCTTTCATGTCCAGTGTTGCCATGTGGTCCCCCTGTTTCAACAGTGGGATCACTTCCTGTAGTGTTACCATACAAAACTTTTGAGATTTTATAAATTTGTTCGCTGGTCGCAAGTCTAGAACATGGCGCATGTTGAGGTCCTTTTTGGGTACAAGGAAGTACACTAAATAAATACCCAAGTTTACCTGAAGAATAGGGACGGCTTCTATGGCGTCCTTTCCCAGAAGTGCTTCTACCTCTTGAATCAGGATCTGCAGATGGTCCGGCGTAAGGCATCATGATCGTGGTGGTCTGAACTGTGGTGGTCAGGCGAATTCCATGCAGTACCCGTGGGCAACCGTCTTTATGACCCCACTGGTCTGAAGTTATCCCCTCCCATGCCGCAAGGAAAGATGTTAAATGCCCCACGACCGGGGTGACATGGGAGGGGACCTGGATCCATTGGTAATTTCTGACCAGAGGCTGCAACTCCTCTGGGGTTGGGGCCTCTGCCGCGTCGTTGACCCCTAGGTGGGTAGTTGGCAGGGCTTCCGGATGCTTGTCCAGAGTTCCAGTTTCTCGTATTGTAGTTGTTTTGACATGCACGGGGTTGGCCTCGAAAGGACCGACGAGAACCGCCTCCCCTCTGGGGGGAAGGCTTCTGTGTTATTTGTTCTAAGGACTTAAGAGTCTTGTGCTCTTTCTTGGCCATCTCCAGAGCATCGTCGACCGCTTTACCGAAGAGATTGGTCTCTTCTATGGGTTTGTTAATAAGAGTGGCCTGTGTTTCAGGCTTGAAACCCGAGTTGCGGAGCTAAGCGTGCCGCTTGAGCAGTGTGCCCTGGGTCAGGGACCTGCCTGCCATCTCTGCAGTGTCCAGAGTGTTTTTAATTATATTTTGATTTACCTGCCTGCCCTCGGCCACAATGGTGAGTAGTCTGGATCTAGCGGGTTCAGGAACCTCCTGGAGATCTTCTTGCACAAGGTTCCATTGTATGTCTGCATAACTTGCAAGCAACACAGTGTTTGCTATAAGTGTGGTGAACGCAGCTGCCAAGGTAACACATTTACCCAAGGCGTACAACCTTTTAGATTCCTTATCCCCTTATCCGGAGGTGCCTCCCCCGTAGCAAGGGGTACCCCTGCCCGTTTCCGGGTAGTAGTGACTACCAATGAGTCGGGGGTGGCGTGGCCTTTAATATATTGAGGGTCATTAGGAGATGGCCAAAATAGTTTCTCCACTCTTGGATTCACTGCCCGGGTCTGTGCTGGCGTGACCAGGGAGGGGGCAAACCTTTTAATAGAGTTCAGGATAAGAATGGCTTGGCTTGAGGGAGGTTTCTCTTCGAGGATGTCCTCCACGAAATCTTTTTCGGGTACCGCTTCCTGGGTGGTGGATCTTAAAGTGCTCTGCTGCCTTCCTCAAAATGGCATTGAAAGCCATTTGATCGTGTACAGGTGAGGCCTGGTGGGCCGGAGTGGAAGGAGGGGACTCCAGGCATAGGACATCAGTGTCCTGATCTTGCGTAGGGCGCGCCCATGGCTCTGTCTCCATTTGCTGGGTTTCCTCCCAGTTGCCCATGGCATCCGCCTGGTCATTAGTGTAGTCTTGCAGGAAGGAAGGGTTTTCTTCCTCATCATAGATGTCTTGGTAAGTGTTCATCTGGACCACTTCTTCATGGTGGACAGAAGCAAAAGGGTCTTGAGAGTCAAGATTTTCAGGGAAATGTGAAGCCGACACCAAAAGAGGATCTTCACGAGATCTCTTAGGGGAAGGACGCTCTGAACGCGAGACAATCCTTTCTAGGCGGTCCATGCACCCTTTGAACTTTTCCCTGGTCCACTTAGACGAACCAGAAGGGGCAAAAGGTGAAAAAATGTCGCCTTCCTCTCGTTGGCATCGGAATTTGTCCCCAAGGGTGTTGGACAGAGGCTCCCGACTGTCCTCGTAGGTTTTGCAAATACTGGGCACCATTGCGTATCTTTAGACCTGTTCGCGGTGCGCTCTGTGCGTTTTTTCAACAGTTTATTAGGCGTCAGCCCAACCGCCGAAGTAATCCTCGCAAGATTATCCTCAATCTCCGCTGAATCAGCGTGAGTCAACAGGTCAGCGGAAGATTTACCGGCTACCGTGGCGCCAGAGGGCCTGGCGGTAGATTTTTTGCCTGCGGAAAGGCTAGGGGGCCTAGGAGTAGGTTTCGAGCCTACCGGGGCCTTAGGGGGTGCCGGAGAGTCAGATGATCACCCTTCGGCATCCAAATTAGATTTAGAGATAGCACCCTTAACTTTGGAGTGCCCAGTCGCAAGACGCTGCTGCGGAAGCGGGGAAGGTTGCTGATCTACCAGACCAGAGGATTCCGTCGAAATTATCGGCGCACCTGTTGGCGCTTTCAATTGTTTCGGTGGAACCGTTGAAACCAGTGAAGGGGTTGTGTGCTTAGTGTGTGGTTTCTGTACACCCTTGTCGCTGGGTGTTGTCCCCAAAGCGAGACTTATGTCAGGCCTAAAGAGGTCGAGGACGGGCATGGCAGACCCAGAAGCATCCACCTCAAGGTTGATGACATCCGACATGGATGTCTGGTCATCATAAATGCTCCTGTCACTTTCGGCGGGTGTGGCGGTGGGGGAAGAGGATACAGCCGCGACATGCCATACGCGGCCCACGGCTTTACACAGCACTCCTTAAGAGTCTTAGACCGAAGGAGTCTACAGGACGTACACCGCTTCTCGTGATCTAGGGGTAGACAAGAATTACACATACTGTGCTCGTCTTTCCACGGGTATCTGACCCTACACTTAGGGCAGAACCTAAATGGTGTCCTTTCCATAGCGAAAGGTATAGACAAAGATGACCAGACCTAGAGGGCAAAGAGCGGGAAGAGGAGAGCCGTAACGAAAGATATGGCCACCCCGACCCCACTCTCGGTATAAAGATAAACAATGTCTCTTATGAAGAGCTCCGCTATGGGGCGACCAGTTATCTGGGCGGAAAAAAACAATCTGAGGGACCTCGGCGCGTGAGGGATTTTGGGTACACTACTTGTCATGATAGGGATAGTGTTACAGACACGCCTACGCCAACGTCCCCCTTCGGTCCCCGAAAGACAAGATGCAATACTCTGCGGTTACCACTGAATGTCGGACTATACGCACAGCATGTGATTCTATGCAGATTAACAAGCATCAGAAATATAGTTGTCCTTGTAATGAAAGCCTACATTTTGGCCCGTGTACAAGAACCTGTACACTAGTTATTTATAGGTGTATCCAAATGATGCTTGTAAAATAGTGTCAGCTATCAGTGATTGGAATTTCCGCATAGCTCTGCATTATAAAGGTATGGGCATGGCTTTATGAAGGGGTCCCAACAACAATTGAAATGTGTTTAGAGTTGGTGGGCAAAAGAACTGAAAGACGCAAAATAAAACGGTCAACAGAAAAGAGTGATGCTTCATACACGTTTTGCCTTTAATGTTGATCAATCACATCTCAAGACGAACTTGGTAATAAAACAGTGATACAGCTGTTAATTGTAAAAGAAAACCAGTAAACTGTAAATATTAAATGCTATGAATATGAATATCTAGTTCTGTAAACGGTTAGACTGGTAAACGGGTCTTATTGTGAGCATTGCTAATGCCACCAGCATTACTTACAATGTGTCATTACTATTTGTAGCGCGGTAGCAATGGAGCAGAGTACAAGGTGGGAAGTAGGCGAAGAGCAATGGGAGACAGAATATAATTTGGGAAGGTGTACAATGGCATGTTGAAGAAGTGGTCCTCAATTCAGAATTGCAGCAGTAATTTGGTGAGTATGGAGAAGCAGGGTTTCATTTCCGTGGAGTATTAGACAAAAGGCAGTGATTTTCCCAGATGGGAAAGATGGTGCCTGATGTTACAGCTTAACATGCAATGGAACAAGTCTTAAAGATGATGCATCCCTTAAGGAGTTACCAATGCAGAGCTATAAAAGTTGATGATCTATTCCTTGAAACCCTTGAAAAGCCATGGTGCAGCATTTATGCTCTTAAAGGCTGTCAAGGTTATATTAGGGATTTCAGCTAAAAGGGTGTGATCCTGGAAGAGGACCAGGGCCTGGCTTGTGGTTATGTGGTCTGTTTTATTTTATTTTTTTGCATCACCCTGACAGCTAGTAACTATACTGTTTGGGTTTTGTTGCCTATATGGGACATTAAGCAAAGGACGCAGTCAATAGATAAGCCAAAATACTTTTGTTGCGTTGAAGGGAGAGTTTTTTCTTAGTAAAATGTTTAAGCCACTCGAAAAAGAAAATGTTAAAACACAGTAGAATGTATGGTAGTTTATTAATGAGCCATTACACAAACTATAGCTTTTTTAATAGCTTAAATATTAAAATTAATATAGAACTAATGACAAATGCAAGTTCTCGTAAATTCAACTTCATGCCACTGTAGTAAATAAAGCCCAATATGTGAAGCCTTTAACTTTACTGCACCAATAAGCCTCCTAAAAGTCACATGCTGGCTATATATATGACAGACCAAGTTCACCACTTTCAGTGAGATTTTGCAAAACATAATTTCCACACAATTTAATGTACTTACAGCACCAATGCACTGAGGCCAGAGCCAACACAGGTGTCAAAACAGAATGAAGAATGAATTGCCACAACACTTTCAGCGTGGGCCATTTAAGTCCTGCATTGCTATTCAATTCCATGATAATCGCATTTGGAAACCACCAATTAACAGATCATGAAATATTCCGCTAGTTAGCAGCCACGTCTATCCACTTAGCAATTCACTGGGAAGCTTGAAACAACACAGCCAATCTAAAATCCCCAATTGAAGAGATAATTCCTGGAAGTTGTAATCCAATTGAAAGGCTTGCACTTGCTTTTTCGTTACATTAACACGCATATTTAGGTTTCCTACAAGGCACTACGTGCGATGGGTTGTTTTTCTGCCAGTCCTTGTAATCAAATGGTGCCTCTCTGACTGAGGTCTTATTGGAGATGCAAATAAAAACCTAAGATAAAAAGAGTTACGCAAAATTGTCTCCTCTGCTTTATTGACCCAATTACATCTATGTTCTTTAAATACTTATGTTCATATCACATAGTGAAATGGAAATACATGATCGGTTTGATTTAAAAACCCAGTAATCTTTTTAAGCAAACAACATTATTTCCCGATGTTCTTTTCAAATTCACATACTGTATGAAAGCGCTCCATTTCTTTAAAGGAAACATGCTCTTTTTACTAAATACAAAAATGTTGCTTGCAAGGGGTTCACATTTATGAATATATTGTGCTTGAGTAAAACGTACACACCATACCCAAGTTGTCATGTGTTTCTAAATAAACTAATGTTAAAATTGAAAGATCCACAGGTGATCACAATCAAATGTATAGTTGAAGTCACCAAAACCATACCACATATTAAGGTAATTAGGAGACAGTCATGTTCATATATTATAGCATTTCTCTATGAACGGAGGATAGGACAGAGGCAACGCACTGGTCTTAGTAGCAAGACCCTGCATAGCAACAGAGGTCGAATCCGGATCCCCGCTTAGAAACCGAACTCGAGTACGGTATCAGGTGCGTTATAAAAAAACAATTAATAAAAAATAGAATACATGTTGCTCGTTATGTGCTTATGTACACAAATGCCATTACATCACTTCTAAATTTGAATTCAAGTCATACTGTATATGTCCTTATTTAAAGTAAATGTTATGGTGGTCAGTGTGGGTTTTTAAAGATAAAAATGAAAGGAGTTCCTTATTGTGAATAATAGGTGTACCAACGCGAGAGCAATTGAACGGATGAGTGCAGTTACTCCATTACGTGTTGCTTACTTGGTTAGGTGTTTCTTTGCAAGATTTCATCCAATGTGAGTTGACAAGCATCAGACATACTGAAAAGTTTTGTATTGTCAAAATATAAATTGTACAATCACTTAAAAAGTACCTTGCTTTGAACTTATGTCAACAGGCATGCCAACCACAGGCATGTGCTCTTCTGACTTCATTTTGAGACCATCTTATCAATTGTATTATATGAATGGAGAGTGCACCAGTGGTCCTGTAGGAACCTAAGAAGGCACTCATTTCAAAAGCCATTCACAACATGAATCAACCAAACAGGCATTTTCCCTCACATCTTTTTGACACCTAATCAAAAGCAAAGTTGACTTTAGCCAACCTCTGACAATGGGTGTGGGCCACTGCTCATGTGGTATCCGAGAAAGTCCCTACTTCTGGACATAATGTACAACAGAAAGGAATCCTGCCTGAGATGACATTGGCCAAAAGGCCAATGCAGACACAGTGTCTACAGCATGTTCTCTTGAAGGCTGTCCCTGGGAATGAGCATATGTTACCAGCTCTGCCAGCCGCCACAGACATTTCCCTTCAAATCATCTTGATAACACCACCCCACCCCTCCTAAGTTTCAACATTGCATATTGGCTTAAAACATCAATGCACAGCCCTTCCTGTATCCACCCCCATTTCATATACACACTCCCAGTTTTTAAATCAGACTTGTTATCCAAAAGATCACTTATCCGCATTGTACTATATTCTCACTCAGTGCATTGTCTTCAGTTCAGAATCACTCCTTAAATGGTCTGCAAACATGTTTTTCATGTCTTCTATCATGTTTTGTTTCTGATTCAAATTTAGGATTTATATTTATTCTGTTTTTATTATGTTTGTGGTCCCTTAACTTTATCTAAATCACAATTCTTTTTATGTTTCACATTTTAATGTTTGTTTTTGTTGTGCAACAACCATATTCTTTTCAAGATTTAGTTTCAACTTTCTAATCTATTGCTGTGTTAATCATTTACTTAATTTTTCTTTTAATTTTATATTTCAGAACTTAATATATCTATTAATAACATTATTCCTATGTTGATTTTGGATTTCTGAACTCCAGTCATTCAAGGACTCCGTGTACAGTGCTGAACATTTTCCGGAAATACTTGTTGATACAACTATGGTTGTTCAACTGTGGCTTTGCAGATTCTTAAACTGACAGCTGTGCCATTGATGTCTTTCTGGATGTAAGGGGAAATCGCTTGTGTGTATGCAGAATGCATTTTTCATTTGAGACGCATGAATCTTTGGAATTCAGCAAAAAGGGTCATCCCAGAATGACTCAAGTTACTACCAAATGCTGTTCCCACTGTCATTCAGCATGTACACAGACACGTCAGTATGAGGTAGAAAGCGGTTGAATGTATATTGCTCTCACCATTACTATAATAACATGCAACATGTTTCCAGTAATACTGAACTGATAATACCTTTTATAATTCATGAAGAATGGATGCAGCAAATGCTGAACGTATCATAACTTTAAACTTTGTTTTATACATCTGTTCCGATTTGTGAGTTGGACTAATACAATTTGTTATTGCAGGTGTCAATATCCTTATTGTGTATTCATGTGAACACATCTAATTAACACAGTTTTTAATGTATATATATTTCTCTTGACCCTGTTCATTGTGTAGACACAGCAAATAGAGGTGCACTCAAGTACTTTGGAATAAACAACAGACAATTTGATTGACTCACCAGTAACCCTATATGTCTCACGTAGTGATAGGTGTTGTTTTGATATGTCTGTGTGTTATCTATACTGTTGTCTTTTCTTTGAAACAGCCTCTTGACACATTCATTTTCAACAGGGCCATTCTTTGACTCGAACAAGCATACCCAAAACAACGGACACATTGTTATTTTAGTTTTTCATTTGTTTATATGCTGAGATTTGATGAATACTGTATTTCTAACCATATCTATTTTATCATATCTATTTGAGTCTACACCAAATCAGGTTCAAAATGAAGAAACCCAATGAAAACAGGTCTAAAAGTTGTATTGAAATTGTCTGTGTTGCACCATCTGTTTTTACTATAGTGTTTTATTTGATTAAATATAACCTTAAAAACACTTTACATAAAAATACAACACAATGCACACAAAACTAATACAACCAATACATAAAATTTACTTTTAAAACATTTCCTCAATGTAAATGTAACTTCATCTTGGGTCATATCAATTTGACTTTAGAACATTTCCACACTATATAAATACAATTTCATCTTGGATCGTACAAGACACATTCATCTTGGGATAATTGTTTTAAAATAATGCCAAACGTAAAACATAGTAAATTCATAACCAGATTATTTCCAGAGTATAAATGAGACCAACATTGGTCACTATATAGAACATTTAAATCGTACCCTAGTGTTTCATAACCTTTCATATATATTGTTAACAAAGTAGGACAATCTGTTAGCAAAAGTCTAGGCGTTTAATAGCTCCCCTGCACAACCTGCAAATCCGCTCCTCTGGGTATCTCATACCAGGCCCGACATGAGATAAGGTAGGCAGTTGATTGAACCTTTGACACATTATGAACCACCTTACCTTTACATTCTGTAGGGTTTTTTTTATATAGGTACCAACGGCATTTACTTGGAAGGATTGCATAGTGTACTCAAGATAACTGATGTCTTTGCTAACCTAGCCATATACTCATTCTAATCCCAAATTACTGCCATCATCTTGATCTCTTTGAATGTTGTAGCTAAATTCTCAGAGGAAGAGCAGGAATAACTTATCTCTGTAAGGAAAGCCTCAATCTCATTAATCCAACGTTGAAGAGTGTGTTGGAAACCACCACTGCCTTTTTGGCCAAAAAAGTAGGAGAACATAGATCTAAGATTCTTCTGAAGCATCAACATCTTAACATAGTAATTAAAGGTAGCAATCAGTTTCTGCGTTGCGAGTGAAGTAATGCCCAACTTGCAACTGATAGCTTCCACTGGAACTGAATGCGAAAAGCCCAGACATGATCGCCATTGTTTTCCCTCCAAAGTCTTTAATCAGCTAGCCTCACTGGTCATATAAACTTCCAGCCCATATAAGATGGAAGGGACGATGCATGCCTTGTACAGTTGTAACATACCATCAATCAAGTTACTGATTGCCTTAAACTTAGTGAGAGATGTATTTATAATATACTCAGAACAGGCTTCTTTATTCAAATTATTTGTAGTAGACATGCCCAGATACCGATAGCTAGAGACTTCCTCTACCACCATATTTTCTGTATAGACCATCGATATATTTTAATTTTTCTTCTATTAGCTTTGAAAGTCATAATCTTAGTTTCAGAAAGATTTAGGTCAAGATTAGTTGCAAAGGTTCCTAATGCTGTTAAGCTACGTTGGAAACCCAGTGCTGTTTGGTCAAGCATAACAATTTCATCTGTGTATGAAAGCCATGTTATTTGATGTTGAAGTAAATGTGGCAGAGCATTGTTTTGAGTTGGACTAATACAATTTGTTATTGCAGGTGTCAATATCCTTATTGTGTATTCATGTGAACACATCTAATTAACACAGTTTTTAATTTATATACATTTCTCTTTGAAGACTGACTCTAATTCGACCGTATAAATATTGAATGGTATTGGGGCCAAAGAGCAGGCCTGCTTCAAGCCATGATTAATCGTAAATTCTTCACTAAGAAAACCTTCCCGATTTAACCTGATCTGAATTCTATTGTTGTGTATAATGCCTTTACAAAGTACAGTATTTGAGGATGCAGTTGCCCAACTCTCATCTTTTCCCACAGCATATTCCGATTTACTGTGTCAAAGGCCTTTGAAAAGTCCACAAAACATAAATACAAGGCCTTTTACTTGTTTGCGACATGCAGAGGCTTTCGAGCCCTTATGCATTCTTTGCCAATTTGTAAACCTCATTTTGAATTTATTAATATTCATTTCACATGCCGGATATTCATTCACATTCTTTTTAACCCAAAGTATGTCTTTATTTAACTGCTTTCTCTTATTTGCAGGCATAATATCAAACTTGATTGTACGTTCTGCCCTGCAAAGCTAATTTATTTTGGGTGTTATCCAGTATTCTTTCTATGACTACTTCAGTGAGGGAATATAAATCATCCATAGTGGTGACTTAATACCCTTTCACTTCAGACAAGGAGCAGGTCATCCTCCCGTTAAAACTATTTAGGTTACTCCTTTACCATCTTAGTTTATTCCCCCCCCATTGTTAACCAGAAAATGTGTTGCACCATTTCTAAATGTATAGACTTTCCTGTTATAGATCCATGTGTATGCCAGTTTCAATATAGTCAAGCCTTCTTGTGTCACTATTCCACATGAATTTTGAAGCATGAAATGATTGTTTTCAGTGCAAGATGACAACAGGATGGTGAAAATTGATGAACAAATGACAATGCAATGATCAGAGGTGCACAATTGCGAGATTGTTTTAATGTATGTATTGTGTTAATAAAAACTAATGAAAATTGTATATTTGATTACTTTCAGTCACTTTTGAAAATATTTAATAAAATAATGTTTAATTAGACAGTCAATTTAGTAATTTACTTTGGTGTAATGCTCATCCAATTTTGACTTATTGTCATTGTCCTATTGCAGCATCAGACTGACACGGCTACAGGAACAGTAACTGTGTACCAGCACATCAAAAAACAAGGGTATGTATTTAGAATTATTCAAAATGTATCTTTGTAAATCAATGTCTATTTTGTACTATAGACTTCAATGATGTTTTTATCATCGGAAAGATGCAGATTGAATGGATATATTTTGGACATTTTCATTGAGCATAGACAACCACAGCTTATTGTTTTCATTTGGAATAGAGGCCAAGGAAAAAGAAGGTCAGGAAGCCTCAGACCACACCACAAACACAGGATGCTGCAAGTCAAACTATGGTGATTTGGAAGGAACTGTTGGTAGGTTCAAATTCTCAACCTAATGATATGAAAAAGTATGGCCATGTGCAGTGGCCTGAATTTGAGCTCAATCCCACCACTGAGCCATGTAAAGTAATGACGAATAATGTCCCCCTCCACTGGCACTCTCCACAAGAGGCAACAACATTCCGTGTGTATCCACTCACCCAATCAACAACATCTAAAGGATTGGTGCAATATACAGAGGTACTTTTCCCTGTTTTGCCCATCAATTCACAGCCACCTGATTTATCCTAGTTGGAAACGACAGATGCATCCTCAATTAACTGATGACAAAGGCTAAGCATGGGAAGTGAAAAGTAGGTTAACCCCAGCTTTGAAGCAGAATACATCACATTGTAAGATGAGTAGCTTTGAAGGAATCCAAATACAAAGTCTTTCACTTCTGCATGCTGTACATTTTAAACATGCTGAAATGCAACACTTTGACGCCTGGTTATATTTGTGGAAATCTACTGGTACATTTCACAAGACAAGTAGATGGCACAAACCTAAAAGTTAGGGGAAGTTGTACGGAGGAACACTGCAGTTTTTCTTATGTCCGCACAACCAATGTTTGGGAAAGTTCCTGATGGAAATATATTCTGATCTTGCGCTCTGTTATTTATTGGCGCTACGTTTAGTAAAAGCTCTAATTTGTGTCCATTTGTGGGACTTTAATTTCTTGCTATAAAGCCTACTTCAAATATCATCACAATTACATATTCCCTGCAATACAGGATGCCTGGAATTGAGAGCAGGTGCGCTCGCTTAATACGCTCGCTGGCAAAAGACTTGCTTGCAGTTGGACAGTGCGACAGTCCTGGATTTTCAGTCAAGCAATGTGATTATCACCTACAATACTTGGACCTTCAAGAAATAGTAAGGTCGGTTGTAGTGCATGTGACTAAATGTACATTCGCTGTTTCCATGAAGAAGCATGGTTTTGTAAAATCAGTTGAATGCCTTCAATCCAGAGGCTTACAAATCAAATTATTAGCCACACACAGACACGTGGGCATTGCCTAAGTCATGCGAGAGAGGTTCCCACAGATCAAGCATCAATTGGATGTATGGCATGTGCCAAAATCTATTGCCAAGAAAATCAATGCAGCAAAAAAAAGGGCTTTAAAGAACTACGGAAATTTTCTCAATCCATAATTAATCATATCTTGGTGAAGTTCTAATTTCAGTGGAAGAACTGGAAGAAAAGTGGCAGTCACTGATCCACCATATTGCTAACAAACACTCAAGGGGGGGAAACACGCTATCATGCGTGCTAGCTTCCACATCTGAGCGATTAAAAGGAGTGGAGGAAAAAGTGGCTGGAGCCAGGGTCACCTTCTCGCACAGCTCTTGTAAAGATAGTTTGAGATATGAAGTGCCTCCCTTAATTTTGCCACACTGGGTATTTGGAGGTACAGGCCCAAAAGTTTGCATTTCGCCATAGACAGTATGCAGACCCGTACAATACTCACGGTACTTGCTTAAAATGACAACGTTGGTAGGGAACACGCTAGGCTAGAGCTGGTGTTGGAGGCCAATTGCATTATGACACAGCATTTACAAAAAGAAAAAGGACTGAGCAGCCAAATCTATCTTCGAACCAATGGAATTTACGTAATGAGAGATCTCATTTTGACAATCCTGGCGATGGAAACGCAGTTCGGAGAACTGGTTTTCTTCCCAGAACAGACCCTATGCACTTGGCTACAGTCGAGCGTTCTCCAGACGCTACCATTGTGGTGAAACTTCAAAGCAAATTTAATAAAAGTGAGGTGGTCAATTCAATTATTTTTTATAATTTAAGATGTTCATGTTTTAAATATACATTTCATTTTGTGATGAATGGACAAAATAAAAAAAATATTTAAAAATGTAATATTGTATAGAGGTTTATTCTCTTATTGTCATAAAGTATTCCTTTTAGTTTTAAAACTTTGGTAAACTTGAGTAAATTACATAGTAAATCACAAATGTAATATTCTTACATTTGTATGGTGATGTAATGCAAGTTTATCTTGTATGGCTCTTCTACATATATTGGCGCCCTCATAGCGCTTTGATCTGAAAATAAAAAGATGGGTCGATGTTCATTAATGTACGACAGTCGGAAAGGAAGATAAGAAGCCTGTATTGTGCATGGGATCATGCAGAAATTAATAGTTACTCACCGTAGTGTCTAACGTACTCTTAGTCCATAGTCCCCTTTCCTCCATACTGTATGGGCGTCTCTCACGAGGGATGGGAGACAGAACCTTTTTCACCAGAAAAACCTTCTTCCCCTTTAAATCTAGAGGTGCGCAGGGACGCGGCCCTGGGAGCATGCGCTTGCCTGACTCCGCTCACTGGCGCCACTCTTCAATCCCGATTGACACATCGACAATAAGCAACGTTGCCTAATGAAACCACTATTATTAGGTGGGAGGATGGTGGGACGTATGGAGGAAAGGGTACTATGGACTAAGAGTACGTTAGTCACTAAGGTGAGTAACTATTAATTACTCTTATGTCCCATCCACTAAACTCCATACTGTATGGCCTACTACAACCAAGTGTCACCTTAGGTTGGAGACAGAGACCCTCCTTAAGCAAATAGGTTTGGTTTCTCAAGACTGCCTGACCGAAAGCCGCGTCTGACCTAGAGGCGACGCCCGGACAGTAATGCTTGCAAAAAGCCGAGGAGGTGACCCAGGTGGCCGCCCTACTGATGACCTGCCACGGAACATGGTGTTGGAACGCAATGGTCGTGCTCTTGGCCCTGATAGCATAGGCATGCAAATTAGCCGGAACTGGCTTGTGCTGCCCCTCACAGGCCTCCTTGATGGCCGCGGCCATCCACCTAGAGATGGAGGCCTTGGAAGCCTGATACCCTGGCCTTGCGCCTCCAAAAGTGACAAAAAGGGCATCCGACTTAAGGAAATCCTTGGTCCTGTCCGAGTAATACTTCAGAACGTGTCTGACATCGAGGCGATACAACACTCGGAGGGTCATCCTTGGGATCGGAGAAGAAAGTAGTTCAAACAATCTCCACGTTAAGGTGGAAGGCAGATGAGACCTTTGGTAGGAAGTCAGGGTGCTTTCGGAGGACCACCTTGTCCTTGTGAAAAGGGGTGTAGGGCTCTGAGGCCACAAGGGCCTGGATCTCGCCGACCTTGCACGCTGAGGTGAGGCCCACGAGCAGAGCAGTCTTTAGGGTTGCGCACTTGATGTCAGCGGAGGCCATTGGCTCAAATTCTTTGTGGGCCAGTGCGTCCAGCACCACGTTGAGGTCCCAGGCTGGGTGAAGCCTTTTTAGGGGTGGATAGAGTCTGTCGAGGCCCGTGAATTCCTGTAGGCACCATAAACTGCCAGGTAAGTGCAGCATGTGTCGACTTGCATTACGGAATGTGCAAAGTGTGCCGAAAAGGAGAGGACATCATCCAAAGAGCACTTGAGATGTCAATCCCCTTAGAGCTGGCCCATTGACAGAATCTAGACAATTTGTTTTTGTATTGGATCCTGGTAGCTTTGTTCCTGGCGCCCTGTATGATCTCCAGGTTAGCCGGGGATAGGTTCAGGTGTTTCAGAGTGACCTGTTCAGGAACCCCGCTGCGAGGGATAGCTTGTGAGGAGCAGGGTGGAGGACCCTGCCCCCCTGCTGTGTCAGGAGTGGAGCCGGGCCCAGCGGTAGGTGAATGGGAGGCCTGTTTGATAGGATGAGCAACTCAGAGAACAATGGTCTCGCTGGCCACCAGGGAGCTATCAAAATGATGCTGACGTGACACGATTGCTTGATCCTGTAGATCATCCTATGGACCAGGGGGGGTGGGCGGGAAGGCGTACACCCTCATGTAGTTCCAGTGTAGCTGCAAGGCATCGTCCAGAGAGGGGATCTGGTACCACCCTGCTTGTTCACATAGTACATGCTGGTGGAGTTGTCCATCTGGATAAGTACTGCATTGCCCTCTATGAAAGGGAGGAAGGTTTTGAGGGCCAGCCATATGGCCTTCAATTCTAGCCAGTTGATGTGGGACTCCTGTTCCAGCTGGGTCCAGACTCCATGGACGCTGTGGTTGTCCAGAGTGGCTCCTGAGTCCTCGAGGGAGGAGTCTGTCGTGACAGCGACCTGAGGGAGAGGCTGCCGGAAGGGCTTGCCCCACCGTAGGTTGAAGTCCGCAGACCACCAGAGGAGGTCCGGGTGGAGAGACGTGGTACAGTCCACAGGCTCAGATTGTGAGCCCCTCTCCTGATTCCAGGAAGCTGCGAAGTGCAGCTGTAGCCTCCTCATCTTGAGTCTCGTGTGGGGGACGGGCAGAAGGACCGTCGCTATAATGCCCAGTAGGTGTTGGTACCACCAGACCGAAGTCGCTGTCCTGTACAGGAAGTGAGTAGTAGCTCTCTTGATGGCCTTGATCTTGTCCTATGAGAGGAAACACCCTCTCGGAGACGGTGTCCCAGATGAGGCCCAGAAAGGTCAGCTTCTGCGTGGGTTGCAGCTCAGACTTCTTGAGATTGATAATAAACCCCAGGTCATGGAGTGTCTTCATAAGAGCGGAGGAGGTGTGAAGAACTGCCTCCGGAGATGAGGCCCTGACAAGCCAGTGGTATGGGTAGATGTGGTGGCCCTGGGCCCTGAGGAGAGCGGCAACCACATTCCTCAGTCTGGTGAATACCCTGGGGGCTGAGTTGAGGCCGAAGGGTAGTACCTTTTACTGGAAATGGCAGCCCATGATCCTGAAGGGCAGGAAGGACCGATGAAGCTGCCAAATCAGGACGTGTAGATAAGCGATCCAGGGAGCACATCCAGTCTCCCTTGTTCAGTGTCTCTGCAATGAGAGCTGGCGTAACCATCTTGAATTTTTGTAGAGGTAGTGAGAGGATGAGGGTGGAAAGGTGAGAGGATGAGGGTGGAAAGGTCCAACACAACTCTCAGGCCAGCCTGGTTCTTCTTCTGTATGGCGAAAATCCTGGAATAGAAGCCCAATCCTCTCTGGGAGGCTAGGACTTCTTCCACTGCCTGGCTCTCGATGAGCGACTGGACTTCCACCAACAGAGTTGCCGTTCCAATCTGTGGGAGAGGAGGGGAGGAAGGAGGAGAGGGAGGGATCGGTATGAGGTACCCCGTGGAGACTACAGATATGATTCAGGGGCCCGAAAAATGTTGGTGCCAAAAATTGCACGTGAGAAGCAAGCCTGCCCCCCACCAGACAAATGTGGACCTGAAGGGTCGTGTCATGCCTTTTTTCCCTCTGAGGCTGCTGAGGAGAAGGGGAATTGTAAAAGCCCTTGTTATTTCCTCCGATGCTGACTCAGGGAATGGTCAGGTTGCCTGGACCTCCACTCCTGGAAGCCTCGGAACACTCCAGGTACTCGCCTTTTGTCTGAGCATGGGTTGGACTGGGTGTACGCCTTGGGCGTGGCCTTCATAAGAATAGATTAAGACGTAGCGGTCTGTGAGCTGTTCTTTTTATCAAATTCTTCATCTGTGGAGGAGCGAAAGAGGTCACTATCCTCGAATGGAAGGTCTAATATGTGTTCCTGGACGTCCGGGTTGAACTTCGTAGCCCAGAGCCAGGACATCCTTTTCATGTCTGTGGCAATGCAGATGGCCCGGCAAGAGGTATCGATATGGGCCACAAAGGCCTCCATGATGTCGGACGCTACCAGCCTGGCTTTTCCTAGTCCCGCTTTGAAGCGAGCCTGGCTTTGGGAACATGAGTTCCGGGAGGAAGCGCGCGATTTCCCTTTGGTTAGCAGCTGCCAGCATGGCATCTGCGTTGGCTTGACGCAGGGAGGCATTGGAGTACAGCTTTTTCCCGTACGCCTCCAAGATCTTCTCCTCCTTGCCTAGCAGCGCCGAAGATGAGCTGGCAGAGGAGGACTGAGGCTTAGAATCGAGTGACGCACAGCGATCACCGATGAGTGCGGCTGAGGATGAACCGAAAGCAAGAGTGTATCCCCCCTCTAGCTGCCTGTACTTGGCATCGAGGCGCCGTTTGACAGGTGGGACCGAATGCAGCTTGAGCCACCCCTTCTTGGCCAGGGCAACAACGTCCTTCTGCATCGGGATCCCCATCTTGGAGGGGGGCCTTAGCGTTAGGACTTCTGACAGGACCCCCTCCTCGGGCTGAGCTCGGAGGATCCAGAACCGGTGGAGGGGTACTGGGTGCCATGGGCTGTGGTGTGGGAACCAGAGCCTGTGGAACCGTCTGTACTGCCGGTGGTGCAGAGGCCGGAGCAGGAGACGGCAAAGAAAGCACGGGAAGCGCTGGGGCCTGAGGCATCGGAGCAATTGGAGGAATGACTAAAGGTACCGGTGGGGTGACCTGAGGGAGCATGTCCCTTATAGCATCCCGAAGGATATATCCCATCTGGGGCATTCGCATCAGCGCCAGAAACCTTTCGAAGAACCTGTCTTCGGAGTCTGAAGAGGTCGCAGGAGATATTGATGGAGTGGCCACGGGCTGCTGGTGCCAGGACGCACTCTGTCTGGGATACAGGGAAAACCTGCCCTGCCCTGCGCTGCTGATGGATACGCTGTAGGCCACGTGCCTGGTTGACCACAGTCCCACCTTGTGACTCGTTCCTAGACCCGCTCTGCTAGAGGAGGCATCGGACGAGCAGCCATTTTGTCTGGCGCGGCAACCATTTTGTGGAGCTACGTGCAACGTGCCGAAGCCAGGTTGCCTGGCTCGCTGGAACCAGCCCTGTCCAAGATGCTTGGTGTTGGATCATAAGGCTTATCCCGCACCTCAGGCCGAGACCTCGAAGGTGTAGAGCCCTCGGCAGAACTGCTGGTAGTGCTGCGTGAAGGCGCCCCCTCGGACATGATGCAGGTACTAGGGTGTTGCCCCTCGGGAGTAACCCCGGTACAAGAACCTTGCGGTCCCTCAGCAATGATATCAGGAGGATCCGGAGACCCCTCGGCCAAAAGGCCGGTAGCTGGACTAACCTTGGTACATGTGCTGGTACTAGAGCCTGACAGGCCCCTCCCATTCAGGTGCTTCTTCGGAAAGGAGTCTCCCTTGCGAGGTGCGATGGTGAATAGAGGCCTTACCTTAGTTCTCGAACGAAGTTTGACAAAGTCCTTCAGGTCCTTAGGAGGTGACATCTGGAAGAGCTCTCTCCACCTAGCTAGCCTGTTTTTCAGTGCCCGGGGTGTCAAGGCGTCGCACGCTGAGCAACGTTCCCAGCCGTGGTCGGGGCCAAGGCAGTGGAGGCAAAGTGCATGGCGGTCTGATGTGGGGAAGAGCCCCTCGCAGGCTGGATACCTGCTGAAGCCAGTCTAAGTCGACATGCGCCAGGGAGGAGCGTGGCGTCGGAGAACCATAGTATCTAGAAGAAAAAGAAAAGACAAGATAGAAGAATATCCGGGGAAGAGCGTGTGGTATTACATGGCCGTAGCCAAACCCATGAGCGCTGGTGAAATCGTCCCATTCCCGTCGACGCGGAAAAGGGGTCTGAGAAGTGGCGCCAGTGGGCAGAGTCAGGCTAGCGCATGCTCCCAGGGACGCGCCCCTGCGCGCCTCTAAATTTAAAAGGAAGAAGGTTTTTCTGGTGAAAAAGGTTCCGTCTCCCGTCCCTCGCGGGGGACGCCCATACAGTATGGAGGAAAGGGGACGGGACGTAAGAGTAAGTAAAAGAAATCGCTCTCTCTCTCACTCACTCCCTCCCTTTCTTTCTCTCTCTCTCTCTCTCGCTCTCCCCTCTCCCTGTGCACTTCTCTCTCTGCCCTCTCCCTCCTGTCTCTCTTTCCACCCTTCTCTCTTTCTTCTCTACCCTCTCTCCCTATCGCTCCCTGTCACTTTCTCTCTCCCCTCCATCTGTGTGACCCGCTCCCCATCTACCCCCCATGTCTCTCCTGCCAATCCCCCAGCTCTCTCCTCCCACTTTCACCATATTTCACTCTATACATCCTCTCCCCCTCTATCTCTCCTCTCTGTCCACGTCTCTGTTCCTCCATCTGTTTCTCACCCTCTCCTTCTCCCCCACCTCTCTTTCTCTGGGATCCACCATCCCTCCCATATCTCTCTCTCCCTCCCTCCTGTCTTCCCCTGTTGTCCATCTCACACTCTTTCTTATATATATATATATATATATATATATATATATAGCCCACGACTCTCACAGATGTACTAATACTGTGTACTGTAGTTTCACATCTCGAACAGCGTGCTGTTTAAGTGGATCCATTTTCCCTAGCAGCCACACTGTAAGTGCCGGAACACAGACAAAAACTTGTCTATAAACCTTGCAATATGGCCAGCTCCCAAAGCAGTAGAGAGGCAATCAGAAAGGCACAAGCCGCAACATTGTTTAATGAGACCTTAAAAATCAGCAACACCAGTACACCTACTGCAACGGCACCCAAAAGTGATAGCAAACTGGGTCTATTGAAAGAATTGGAAAAATTGCAACGCAGGGAATTAAGTAAGTGGTGAGAGGAGCACTCACTCCAGAACTACATTGAAGTAGGGAGAATTCCACGAGGCTTGAGAATTCTAACCATCCCTTCCTTTGAGGAACTAGATCCAATAATGTTACAAGAATGGAGTGTTGCAACAAATGGATGCTCAAAAACTTTTTTGCAGTTACTGGTCAGGATCGCATTAAGACACTGGATAAAATCACTGAAATAGAAAAACAATTAAAGAGGATAACTGAGACTGAAGAGGGCAAAAGGCTGAGGTGCAATATAGAGAAGAACCTGGTTGAATATGAGGAAGAAATAAAGCAAAGAAAACAGAGAAAATTCCTAAGAGATAAGGAAGATTATGAGAGAGGAAGAGTCTACATGTTTGCCAAAAGATTCGATCAGATGAGACAGGCATCTTTGTCCAGGCCAGCCAGATCAATTGAAGAGAATGAAGAACAACTGAGTGATAATGCATCAACCTCAGAATCAGACTTAACAGGCAGCGAGATCGATGAACCTAATGTCCGCATACATTTTTTAGACGAAATGCGTTTACTACGCCACGACGGCAGAAAAAACAAACCACAAAAGAGGGGCAGGCAATGCAACAAGCAGTACCCCGGCCAGATCGTTGCGCTCTGGAAAGTAGCAGAGCATGAAGATGGGGACGACGCAAAATTGAGAATAATCAATTTGTCAGACCATGTCCTCACCCACATCCAGACAAAAGTACTCAATCTAGGCTTAAACTTCTGCCCCAAAGCAAAAAATTATTACGTACAGACAAGAATTGACTTTGATCAGTATATACGCAAATTACGTTTAAAGAAATTCTTTGCCATGAACCCGTACAAAAGACGTCCAACGGACAAAGAGACAGGCCACACTGAGGTTCAAATTAAGGAGCTAACCGTTCTAACTGATCTGGTGGACATGGAAAAGGGCATATCTGCAGGAGATCAAGGCGAACCCATAGATCTGCAAGAGATGGACATTAGAACAGACTGGACCACCAAAAGCCAACTGAAACCCAAGTCCAAATTCAATCCGGTGGCAAACCTTGGCAATAATATAGAGGCATTTCAGAGCCTAGTGATCGAAGATTTAAAAAAACTGAGGAGAAAGGAACAGAAAAGCATCTGGAATTTATCATTTCCAGACAGACAGGCATTGCAAGAGTTACATGAATTGAAAAACTATCATTAAACCCTCTGACAAAGGGCGGAACATAGTCCTCCAGAACAGAAAGGACTATATAAAGGAAGCCTATAAACAGCTTAATGACAACAAATGCTATATGAAAATCGCTTCTAACCCAATCAGAGAACTTGAAATCAAAATCCGGACGCTACTTACAGAGTGGGAAGCAAAAGGCCTTCTGTCTGGGGAGAGTCGCAAGTTCCTAATGATCACTAACTCTATTACACCAACTATTTACTTCCTTCCCAAGTTACATAAAAACATGAAGAAGCCCCCAGGTAGACCAATTGTCTGCCTGATAGGTTCCGTGTTGGAAAACATGTCTAAATATATAGACGAAGTTTTGTTTCCATTTGTCTCAGTACTTCCATCCTACTTAAGGGACACTACGGACTTCCTATCAAGAATCAAGGACATTCCCTGGGAGAAAAAATATCTACTAGCCAGTATGGATGTGGTCTCATTATACACGTCTATCGGCCATGAATATGGAAAGCAGGCCTGTCAACATTTCTTACAGACTCGATCCCTCAACTATCTGGAACACACGCAAATGGTATTGTCCATGATAGATCTATGCTTAACCAATAACATTTTCCTGTTCAACAACGAATATTTCAAACAATTACAAGGAACCGCCATGGGCACTACTTTTGCGCCGTCCTACGCTAATCTTACAATGGGCGCTTGGGAAGAACAGGAGGTGTGGACGGACACAAATCAGAAATACACAGATAACATCATTCTTTGGCTGAGATACATCGATGATCTCTTTATTGTGTGGAAAGGAACCGAACAAAGATGGATGGAATTTGTCAACTACCTTAACATCAATGACAACAATCTTCGGTTCACTGAAACCCACAGCCGCTCGCTGATCACTTTCCTGGACGTGAATGTGAGAATAGTGAACAACAAGCTAACCAGCGAACTGCACAGAAAAATAACGGGGACCAATTCATCCCTCCCCGCAAACAGTGGACATCCGAAAGCCCTTATATGGAGTGTCCCATATGGTGAATTCATCAGGCTAAGAAGAAATAACAGCACTCTAAAATCCTATGACATGGAGAGCAAGATCACTGCCCAAGGGTTCGCCAAACAACAATACCCAAAGAGAGTAATTGAGAGAGCATACTTGAAGGCGAGAGGGAAGGAACGTTCTAAGCTTTTAGCAGGAACCGAACATAATGAGAAGAGGAATATGGAGAAAGACAGTACACAACTAATCTTAACCTTTGACACTCAGGTACCTAAAATTAGGCACATTTTCATGAATCACTGGAGAATCCTGATGGCGGATCACAATCTTAGTAGAAACCTCAGAAACAACCCACAGATAACCTTCAGAAGGAACAAATCTATAAGAGACATCTTGGTTCAAAGTTATATGACTCAAGAAGAGGACAGCAGCAAGACGTGTTGGTTATCTGATAACAAAAATGTGGGTTTTTTCAAATGTACTCATTGTAATGTATGTAAATATGCCAAAACCCAAGGATCTTTTAAACATCCGATTACTGGCCAAACTGTACCCATATCAAGAAAAATTACCTGTGAAACGGAATACGTCGTCTATGTGCTGACCTGTGCATGCAACAAGTGGTATATAGGGAGCACTAAAAGTAAACTCAAGACACGCAATCAACAACATGTACGGGCAATTGTGAACAATGATGCTAATTATCCGATGGCCAAACATTTTGCAGATTTTCACGAAAGAAATATGGGAAGTTTCGGATTTTTTGGCATACAGAAAATTGAGACAGGACCGAGAGGAGGTGATGAAGAAAAAATCCTTCGACAAACAGAGACTCGCTGCATTTTGGACTTTGAAAGTAAAGTCCCAAATGGACACAATATAGATGAGGAACTATATACATTTTTAGGACAATGATTGTCAGTCTAATACATCAATTTGTGTTGTTCTCATCTCATTTTACTGTCTCTTAGTCTTTCCTCTTTCCTCCTTCCTTTTTGCTACTTCTCTTTTGCTTTTTCCTTTCTCTTCTGTTGTCGTTGGTTCTTTGTTTTCTGTTTTCTCGGTTTCTTTTCCACTTATAAGTTTCAGATAATTCTCTGAACAAGACAGACAAAAGCTTGTTTGAGTCTTGGAATTGTCCAGTCTGTAAAGATTGAAAGTTACTCATTGTACATGGATTACGACAAAAGGAGGCTATGTAATTATTTCTCCTACTTTTAACCTTGTCAGCATGCATGTCAATATGGTTTTAACTTTTTGTACATAATTTTATCCATTTGGTGATTGCTCATTTATGATGTATATGTTCACATGTATTTAATTATTGATTGTTGTTTTTACACTAGAGTTTGATTTTAATAAGAGGTGCAGAGGTGTAAGAAACTAGTTGCCGAGTTAAAAGATTGGCGATACGTCAGGGCAGGCACCTGGATCCTATGAGCAAAGTTCCCAATTATGGTTTTATGCACTATGCACTTTACAGCAATGCTTAGATTCCAGCATTATAGACTTCTTTTGCACTATGCACTCTATAATGACTACTGTACTCTAGCAGGATGGACGCAGTGTATCATGCTGCCTGTACAACATATTGGCAAGAAAGGGCTGCACTTCAGCAGGCCCCTGTGCACCTAACATTTGGAAGGGACTATTGCACTTCATTGTTTAACTGCGTGCCCTACAGTGGGGGAATGCATAGGCACTATGGCCTTGAGATGGGGATATGTACCACTGAGGGCGGCACACAGTATGCACAGTAGGCCATTGGTAGCAACTGATGAAGTGATCCGTAATGGGCTAGATATGCTAATGGGGAATTTCATTCCCCTGTGACCATTACTGTTAAATTGGTCAAGCACTCGCATGCTAACATGAGGGTAATTAGGTTTCCCTCATTCAGACGATCCGTGAACGATATGCACGTTCATTGTAGGTTCCAGGTGCCAGCCGTCTAAGCCCAACAAGATGTTTAGTTAACAGTTGTAAAGAATTGAAGCTTATACTCGGCACTACGGGGCTCCTTTGTGAGACACCCATTAACGGCGGTAGACCAAGGCGAACAAAATGTGGACCCAACACATTAGACATTTCTTTCCCCCCTTCCCCCACTCCAAATTTGATTTGACAAATGGGTAACTGACGGAGATTTGAGAGACACGTAAATAGACATTTGTATACAAGTACAAACTTGCCATCAGAGTTATTTCGACAAGTCAAACATGTCCGCCTTGAGTCTATGCTGGAAAGGGATGTACTTTCTAACAGAGTCCCTTATTTGTTTTGGTGGCAACAGTCGCCGTTTGCTCTGCACCTTTGCTTTAAAACTTGTTGGTGTAATGGGGACGCAATGTTGTGACCAAGCGGCACAATATTTTTCTGCACCTTGGGAGAGCCCATCTTTTGATGGCTTTTTAACTTGACTGTGCTATTGCAAGGCATGAATAAAAGTTGGTATTTTAACCTGAACTTTGTGTCCGGACTTCGTCTACATTGGAGAAGTGAAGAGTGCTACTTATCCAGCCTGATCGTATCAGTGTGAAAACGATATATATATATATATATATATATATATATGCGCATTATAGTGCGGCTGGAATTGGACCAGGTATGAAACTACTTGGGTACAAAGCATTGACTCCGGCAGGGGTCTGGGGTAATTACGCCCAGTAGTTTTTAAAATATTAGACGTAGAAGGGGTGTCCAATTCTCCCAAAATTATAGCTATATCTCCCAATGTGCTCTGCAGGAGAGAGGCTTTTTCGTATAAGAAAACCTGCCATTTATTTGTCAGATGAGAGAGATAACCGCTGTGATTACGGCAATAACTGCAGCTAGTCGAAAACGAAGAGTGGACAAAATGCCACTTGGAGGGGGAAAAAAAGATGCAATGGCATCATGATAGAGATGGGGAGGATGAAAGAGGACACCATGTGAAATTGGGAAGGTGGGGTTGGGGGCTTCGGGACTAACTTCAGAGCTCAAACGTTTTCACATAACCATGGATATTCAGCATGGTGGCACTTGTTGAGGGCCTGGGTGGGGAAGGAAAGTGTTGGTTTATGTGTGCTTTTTATGATAACTGCGGTTTTTTGAGGGCGCCTAAAGATAGCTGCGGTTATTTGTAGTACATTGCCAGTATAACCGCAGTTATGGAAAAAAGCTTTTGAAAAAAAGAAGAAAAAAATAGTTAAAAGAATTGGAATAATGCAAACAAATGAGATGGGTGGCCACAACTAGTGGCCTGGTAGTCTTTTAAAATATGCAGTGGGCATGGCCAAATGCTTTGCTCACTTCGTGCCCAAAAGACATGTATAGTGGCCACAGCCTTCCTACTGGCTCCAAATGAAACATATTGGGGGATCATGTACTGTGGACAGAGCAGACAGCCATGTCTAGTGGTCCCGAAAGACATATAGGGGGCCATGGCTGAATGCAGTGACCACCTAGTGGGTCGAAAAGAAATGTATTGGGAGAACATATACAGTGGACATGGCTGAAGGCCATGGCTAGTGGCCCAGTAGTGTTTTAAAAAGCCGGGCTCCCTGGTCAGGACCAAAGACTGTAGCTAGTGGGCCCAAAAGCCATGTATAGTGTGTCTAAAAGAAACATTTTAGGGGAACATGTATAATGGACACAGCCAAGTGGCACATACAAAAACTATGGTATAACAATACCATTGAAATTCACTGAAAAAAAACTTTAAGAAGTTTAGCAGATTTAATGCAACAAATCCCTTATGGAGTCCTGAGTTTGAATCTGTAAGTGTTCAGTTGCGTTTTTAAGAGATGAGTCACCAGGCTGATCTGTGGGATCAGGGTCTTCAAAGATTATGTCTGCATCATCACTTGGGAGTAGCTGGCTACTTGCACTGATCGTTATCCCTCTGCCATGTACCCTGATCTACACCCCCCTGGTACTGATGATAATAAAGATCATCCTGGTCATCCTGAAATATATTGGATGTCTGGTCTGTAACATCAATCAATGAGTGTGCAGGGGAGAAGTGAGTTATATGGGATTTTGGATGTGGTTCACCCTCTTCTAAAAGAAGTGTATTTTGTTTATTAGGATATCGTTTCATGAATGTGACAAACTCTGATACTTTGTCCATAGTTAATTCAAACAATTTCTTTAGTCCATGTACCTGTCCTATGTGTTTCTGGGAACGGAAATACAATTTCCTCTGGTTCTATAGACTTCCTTACTCTTCAGGGACTGGGACAATCGGCCTCCAGAAACAAGGGTGTAGGTAAGTTCACTGGCACCCTTGTTTCCGGATTTGCAAACTCTGTGTCTGCCTGCCGTGGCCGCTGTGCCCGACAGGTCTGACCCTGCCGGGCGCAGCGGCCACAGTAGGGAGACTCTTCACGGGAGCACTGACACCGCTGTTAGCAGTGCTGGTGCTCCCGTGTCCCCACTTCCATACAGTCTAATAGGACTCTATGGGAGTGGGACTTACAATTTACCAGCGTAATGAGCCGGTGGCACCGGGAAATCAGGCACCGGTAAATTATGCACCCATCGTCAACCGGCCGATAGCAGCGGCAGGGTTACCGTCGGACCCCTAATGAGGTCTAATGTGTCTGTTGCCTTAGAGAAACTTGAGGCAGTTACCAGTATGTTTTTGTGTTTTTCCCCCATGTTTAGACAGAATGGTATTTCAACAACCGTTTCGACGGTACAGAAACTGCATCTATTGACAGTTTAGGCGTGGCCATGTGCATTTCCTTAGTCTTGGAGCCCTGCGCTGGATGCAAGTGTGGAAGTGCAGTGGGCTATGAACGCAATGATTTGACAGATCGACAAATGTTTCAGCGAAACTGTAGTTGCTGTATTAGCCTTCTTCGACAATCCTGTTGAAGGTTAGCTTAGGGTTGTGTGCTTATTTGCATGCACTTGTGTGTCCCTGTCGCCAGAAGACTTCCCTGTAGCAGACCCTTTTGACTTGCCTAGTGGGGCTAGGGACAGACACCCATGAGTCTACCAACTCACCCTGGATGTCTTCTGCATCCTAAATGGAGCCGTAGCTGGCAAGATCATCTTCGTCCGAGGCAGCAATGCCGGTGGGTGAATGGGATTTGGCCTACATGGCATAGGTTACCCACCGCTTGGTGCATCTCTCTTTAAGCATGTTAGGCTGAAAGAGTTCGCAGGACGTGCACGCTGTTCCATGTGATCTTGGGGAAGACAATTATTACAAACTCAATGAGTGTCTTTCCATGAGAATTTTTTTATTACAGGATGGACAGAATTTAAAGGGAGTCCTTTCCATAAATGTAATGATAGCTAGACAAATAAGTACAAAGGAAAGTGAGAAGATGAATTAAGAAATTATCAGAATGTTGAAACCCGCACTCTTCCTACTGTAAGTGCTGAAGCCTGGTGAAGGCTGCAACAAACCATTGAGAAGTGAAGACTTCACTGAAGTCTTTGGATGATAGTCAATGGCTCGTTCGTCAAAATGAGTGTGAAAGGAGTGTCTGTCGAAAAACACGAGAAGATAGCAATTATTATTTTCCAAATAGCAAATATTTATTTTGCAAAGCTACGAACTCTGCATGAAGTGACCGATCACTACGGCAGAAAAAAACAATTTGAGGGACCTTAACGCGTCAAGGATCATGGGTACAGTGCATGTCACACTAGGGATAGTATTACAAACGCGCCCGGTCGACTGCCCTTTTCCAACATGGAAAACAAGATGCAATACTCTGCACCTACCACTAGATGTCGGCCTATGTACAGTGTGTGATTCTAATCAGATCCACAAGCCTCAGAAATATATATATACACAAACACACGCACACACAGACACATATAAAAAAACAAACATAATGAATTGCTAAAACCTGGGGTGAAGTGAATAAGTGAAGCCTTCTGGTCATACCAATGTTTCATCAGAGCCTGACCTGCCTTCAACTTATCACTGGCCTGAGGCATCGGAAGGATCATTCTCGTCCTTAACCCCAGCACATAGTCTACTACATTGGTAGCGAGGGAAGGAGTAGGGAGCTCCCACGCTTCATTGACTACGGGCGGTGGTCCCCTAACAGGGTGACCAAAAAGAAGCTCAAAGGGGCTGAAACCAACACCCTCCTGAGGTACATCTCTGTAGGAAAATAGTAAGCATGGCAACAGGAGATCCCACTTTCTCCTTTGAGGTTCTTCCAGAGCCCCAATCATGCTTTTAAGAGTTCTATTAAACCTCTCAACTAAGCCATTAGTTTGTGGATGATGTGAGAAACTCGAATGTGTCTCTCCCGCCAGTCCCTGGGTATCTGTCATGCAGGTCGCCAGGACACGGCCATCACTTTTGGATCCAGTTCCTCGGGGTGGACTAGTGCGGGAGGATCACCTGGATGAGGTGTCCTCGGGGAGTGGAAGTGGGACACCGGAGGGTGAGACATGGTATCCCCTTCCCTGTAACACCTTTTCCCCATCCTATCAAGTAAGATACCTAGGAACTCAACCCCCACCCACTTTCCCGACACAAATACTTTTAAACTGACAGCTCACTGTGAGAGAAAACAGACTAACACCCGAGCCGCATACCTGACATATCTCAACACAAGCGTCAGGCAACTACTGATAATTACACACACCCGACTTCCATCACATTTCCCCACATGGATAAAAGGCGGAGCACGAAAACACACTCTGAGCAAGGCAAAACACATGAGGAAACAGCAGTTCCAAGATGGCAGTTTAACACGAGGAGAAAGGCAGCAAGACCAGAATGGGTTGCAAGGAGGGAATTGCCCATGGCCTTTTAGAGGAAGAAAACCGCTACTTTTACGAACCCTCGAGAATAAGAAACATAAGACCAGGATGTAAAGCTGAAGAAAGGTGCATTGTGTGTCAAAGGTACCTGGGGCCCTCCCGCATCGATAGCTGAGGCAGAAAGGAGGGATTGCCACTGCAGTACTGTCCTTGGCTCCTACAACCAAGCTGCTCCAGTAAAGTCAGCACAGCCAGTGAGTCGGGGAGACTGATGGCAGACCGGTCTGTGTTAGAACCAAGGTTGCAAGCAGCAACATTGTATGAAGCAATCTGCAAAGAATATAGTATAAGGCCTATGTGATGAGCGATGCAAATATAATTGAATATCCAAGGAGTGACTGAACTTATACAGAGTGGTTTAGCGCAACGTGGATGCACATTCGATAGTCTCCGTTAGGCAGCCAACTGAAAATGTGAAATTTTGAACTGTGAAATCGAAGTGGTCCTGCAACGGGTTAAGCCAAAACCTGTGTAGCTTCGAAAGTCTTCGATAGCTAATACGAACTGTAACTGGCCTGAGCCCGGCTGAGGGAGACTAATTGTGTAAAAAAGGATCTGAGCCCGGCTGAGGGGGACCTGGGGTGAACCGTGAGTCACCTGAGGAAAGATATTCTACAAGCATTGAAGAAGAGGATCTGAGCCTGGAAGGGGGGATCCAAACTAAGGATTGTGGTAGAAAAGGGATCTGAGCCCAGACGAGCGGGATCCAGGGTGAAGCGTGAATCGCCCGACTTGAATGTTTGTAAAGGAACTTTTCAGTGTTTTGGTGCATCAGGCTCTCTGAATCAAAAGACTTTGATAACTTAAAGAGACTTGGGCACAGAAGGCCCTGATGTTGGTAATGGAACCGTGTCCTTGCGCGAAGAAGCTCAAGAGGGTGCTTTGCTCGAGTGAACCGCCTTGTCCCGTGCTGAAAACATGGGGAAGGGTGGCCAACGGCTGGAACATCGTGACTTATTTTGTGAACACTTGTTTCTTTTTCATTAACATTTCCCCACGCTATTTGTAAATTAGCGGTAAGGACTGGCAATAGATTTTTTTAGTATAGGCCCTTTTATTTTGACGAGATTCCACTAGGACTGCTTTATTATTTGATGGTCATAGCTTGCTCCTATCTTTAGATTTAGGTTTAAATAAGCTTTTATGACACCTTTGATAAGGTTCAATAAACACCCATGAAATGTGGTCACTTGTGTCCGTCTTACTTTGATACCATGCCTTCCTTGCAATGATAAGCCGATGAAAACCACACTCTTTCCACATGGCTTGCATGTACTTAGACATGAAGTTGTTGCCTCTGTCTGACGTAACTTCTTTAGGAAAGCCAACCCTAGTAAACATGCCAAGTAATGCTTTTGCAACTGACTTGGCAGTCACAGTCTTCAATGGGATGGCTTCAGGATACCTGGTGGCACGGTCAACCAGTACGAAGATAGACCTATTACCAGAGGATGCCTGAGGGTCAAGGGGACTAACAATTTCGATCCCTACACTTTCAAATGGCACTCCCACCACAGGGAGGGGCATCAATGGAGCCTGGATTGTTGAGCCACTCTTACCAGAAATCTGACAAGTGGCACAACTCCTACAATGGCCACCTAGACCCCACCTTGGGCCGTAGAAATGCATGGATGGCCTCTGCTTGGTTCTCTTGATCCTAAGGTGATCAGCTAAAGGAACTTAATGTGCCAGTTGTAGGAGGAAGGGTCTTACTTGAAGGGGGAGCACCAACCTCCTATGGTCACCTTTATTAGACTCTGGGCCCCTCAAACAGAAGCCAACCTTCCCAATAAATCCTACATTTCCCAGGAGGTTCACCCTCAAGCTGGTTGACAGGCCTGTCTCCTTAGGCCTTCTAGAGATGGGCACTCACGTTGGCCCTTACTAAACACTTCCCTATCAGGACCACCTTCAACCAATACATTTTGGAGTTCAGGATGGTCATGGGGGTTGAGAATTTCAGGCAGCACCTCTTCCTCGTCAGGTTCAAGCGCTTGGCCAACTACCTCCACCTCAGTGGCAGGTGAATTGGGGGGATATGTTCTTTCCCTCTTCTAAGTTTCTTGACTCCCTTAACCTTGGGTTTCCCCTTTGGCTTTCGCTCAGCCTTGGTCTTGGCCAGGGCAGCCTTTGTTTGTGACCTTGTGCATGGTCTTTCTGCTGTGTCCCCCTTAAGACCTATGTCTATGAGGTAATTTCCCAGCAGAACCTTTCCAGGCACTTGCCTCTGAACACTCACAGGTATCCTTACTACTGTACCATTAATGGCTATATTTACAGGCATTACTGGGAACTTGAGAGGGGGCCCATCAGCTAACTTGGTGGGCATCAAGGGAGCTAGGGCAAGCTCTTCTTGGTTTACCAACATGGAATCCACCACAGCTCTGCTGGCCACACTATCCCCAAGGGCAGGAGTGTCAATTCCAATGATTAGCACGCAGTCTTTGAAGTAGTGCTTGGTATTATCAGGCGCCTCTGAGACTCTAGGCTCCCAGGAACCCAGGGATACTAAGACTACTTCAGACTCTATCCCACTGGGGAAGAAGTCTGAGGAGAAGGATGCCCCTGTGATCATTTCTTCCTCCTCATAATAGGAGAAGACCAGACTTACAGAGTGGACTCCCAAGGTTTTGACCTTACATCTGGGGTCCCCGTTCATGTGGTCACTTGCTCCACAAGACGCACAGGATCCACTGGGTCCTGGGACATAAGGAGGCTTCTTGTAACCAGAGCTATGCTTAGGAGGAAGATTCCCACTATTCCGAACGTTCTCATGTGACTTACCCTGGTTATGCTTTTTGTGGCCCTTATGGGAGGAAGTTTTATCAGATCCCCCGCCATCCATATCTTTGTGCTTTTCCCCCTCCTCCGGCTTACCAGAAGCAAGATTGTCCTTATAGGACACTCTGTGTGACACCCATAAATCTACTGCAATGGCTAACTTCTTGGATCTATCTCCTTAGAATCAGCCAAGTGCTGCTTAGGCTCACGGGAACAAGAAGCACAAATATGTTCAATCATGACTAAACAAATCATACCTTCAAAGGTGGTGACCTTATAACCTTCCACCCAGCCAGTCAAGTCTTTCAAGGAATCAGAAACATATGAGACCCAAGTATTACCTTCTTTCTTTTTGTAATCTCTGAATTGTTTCAAGTATTGTGCAGGAGTCCTCCCAAACTTTAAGACTACAGTTTGCTTTTTGCAAAGTCTTTTCTGTCAGCCTTTAACATCTCCATAATGGCACTGCAGCCAGAATGGGGTATTCGACTGAACAACCATGCAATCTTATCAGCATCCCCAAGTTCTTGTACTTCACATGCATACTCAAATGCAGTCAACCAATCCATGTCGTCATTCTTGTCATCATACATACTAAGCAGATCTTTTGGGAACCTTGGCTGAGAGGAGGAGCTAGACACATTACTAGGTCCTCTAGAGGAGTCATTGGCAGCTTGTAACTTGGCAAGCTCCAACTGGGATCCCTGTTCTTCTGTTTCTCTGCTTGCTCCAGTTCAAGCTTAGCCATGCAGAATTCAAGCTCCTTCTGCTTAAATAGCAGCTCTTGTCTTTTGAATTCCAGCAGGGACTCGGCCTCGGAGCCAGCAAAAAAAGCATGAGACTACATCATCCCTATCATCATCTGTCTCCTCAATGACGGCAGCAACAGCCCTCTCTGTGCCGTTACTGGGAGCAGCCCCCGCACCTTCTGCACTGTCATATGAGGGACAAGCTGTGATCTGGTTTTCCTGCCATTCCATTATCTTTTGGATCATCTCAGCTTTTGTGCCAGAGGCTGACCAGCCTCTTTCTACACAGACTTTCCTTAGCATTTCTGATTTGGAAGCACTCAAAGTTATGTCCGCAATTGCTTTCATGCTATAATTGAGGCAGGTGGCTTACAGTTAAATTTAAACTAAGGTCACTGTGTTTTCTGTGTAAGTATAACCTGGGTATTTCACTAGTGTGGAACACTGGGTACCGCCAATCGTTATCCTACCGCTGTACACCAATTTGTTAAGATGGATTTCTAAACTCTGACCTGGTGGACAAACCAGACCAATCTACAGTAGCTTGGCAGGCGGTCAAGACTAAGTCTCGGGAGGGGTGGGAGTGATGGAACAAATACAAAATGCGTTTAGCCTCATGCTATGAAAGGGGAGAAAATAACCACAACCTGCAACAGAAAGGAAAAGATCAACACAGATATTGCATTAGGCAGTTCTTCAAAGTCAATCCCTATTTTATGCAGTCCAACCCTAAGAAATGTGGAGCCTTATGCTCAAAATAGATCAGTGCGTTAACGCACAGTCGTGCGTTAAGCGAAACACAGATTCTCTTCAGGGAGCTGTAGCTGTTCAGGAAGGGGGTTGAGGTGATGAAGAATAAAGCCCTACTCCTTGAGTCTGGTCCACCCTTGCAGATAGAGTGACTTTCGGAGTTCAGGAATAGGTGGGGAGGGCAGGCTAGCCCAGCCAAGGCGAGTATCTTTAAAGTGATTCACATGCGTAAAAACATAAGGATGTGCCAGGGGGCCACCAGTAAGTACTGTTACTGATGGGTGCCACCAGTAAGTGATGAAAGTACTCACCGATCCTTGACACAGTCCGGACCAAACTCTGCCAGTCCAGTCCACTTCGCTAGTATGTTTCACCCCTGCAGTTACATGACGATCGTCTCTTAGCGGCTGCGGGACGGGACGATCATCCATGGTGGGACAGTAGCCTTTTCTCGGCTCTCGAAGAAAGGAGAAGGATAGTTCCGGTGCAGCAGGCCATAAAACAAAAACCCCTATGTGCGGTACTGTAAGGTACTTGGCACATAGATAGTTACCAAGAAATGGCAACATAGTCAGACTTAGGGAAACAGTTTCCCAGTACTCACAGCCTGAAGGACGTGTCAGTTTCCCCATAACAAATGTGCAAAAGCCCAGAGAAGTGCAGCTGAAGGCTGTGCTCCACTGGAAAAGTCAGGTTAGGTAAGCCAAACAAAAGCAAACAGTTTGGGTGGGGGTTCATAAATGGAGGGAAAATTGCACCCAAGCGAAATCTTTCCTAGCATTCGATGCCACCAAAATGTGAATCGCATCAAATAAAGGCGATACACAAGCACGACTATGAATTAGGAATGGCGATTTTGTTTGATATCCTATTGTTCAGAGTCAACATCATTTATCAAACAGAATCCAACTTCAAAACGTTTTCGTTTCACCACAACACAGCATAACCGTGTATTTTGCATTCCCTTAATCTTATTAGCGTGGACCTTATTAACATGGACAATAGAAAAAGGTAGAGTAGGGAAAGGTAAGGTGTGCACATTAACAAATCAGAAGAAAGGAAACTGCCGACCTGGCAGAACGCAGAATCCTTGGGGAGGCATCCTCATATTATATGAATGACCGAACTTGTCAGGTTTCAAATGATTCTGGCCATTCGATTAGGACATGTGGTCCCCTCTCAGAGGCAACCTCTACAGAGGTCAGTCAAGTCCAGAAGAACCCTGAATTTCTCAACAAGGTTAGAGACACAAGTATTTATCGGATGAAGAGCAGAACAGAAGGTATTTATTGTTCTGGTGGATGATAAACAGATCAATTTGGTGGAGAACCCATGTTGCAAGAATGTGGTCTGCCAACTACTGGTGTAGTTTGCACCCATGAGATGGCCCCTTGTGACAGATGAGGGAATCTGTATGACTTTCCCCACCAGAAAAAATACTGAAAAAACACCCCATTATGGATTTCCCAGCACTGGGTCAACAGGACATCACAACAGAGAGCGAGATTGACCTCTTGTTCAGATAATATCCACTAGAAGCTACAATAAGCAGACTTTAGAAACTCTTTCTCTCCCATTTTAGATAGAAAACAAATCTGTCCAAAACCATTTTTTACTGTGACTCACTATAATTTCTCTATCTTACCATCTCCTTTTTCAGTCTATCGTGCCCTCACCCCACTTCATTGCCCCGCTTTATTGTTGTTACTTCTTATTCTGACAAAATCACTCTTACACCCTCTTCCTGTAGTTATCTTCCATCAATCTTTGCACTGTTCCTGATCCTTTACGATTGCAGTGTATAGAGGCTATTAAGTTCAGGTATGCACTGTATAATAAATGGCACACACTGATGCAGGTGAGGAGTGGCAGAGGAGGCATGCAAGCAAAATAAATGCTAATTTGCTTATGGAGGTGAGGAGGCTCCGAGCTGGGAGTGGTGATGGGAAAGCTAAAGCAGCCAACAGATGTATCGGAATGCAGGCTTATAGACAGGATTTTGCTTACATTATGTGCAAACTTCATTGTCTGCGGTGGTAACAAACACAAATTAATCTTCACAATGTGTGCTTTATTTCAAACGGCTAACTGTGGCTTTCAAAACTCTCTGCTTCAATTTACAATGACCCTGTAGCCCTCGCTAATAAAGCAAAGTTTTGTGAACAAAAACAAGCTTGTGTAATGTAAATATACTTATAAATGTATCCACGCCAAATACATTGTATTTATTCAATTTGAAATGATGTGCATGTTGTCACCATATATGCATGATGCTGGCAAGATCTGCCTGTGCCTGACAATTCATGAAATTGCTATTGACAGTTTTACAAAATCTTCCCTGAAAACCCTTTAATACACATGAAAACTATTTTTCACACTTATCATAACTACAATATTATTCAGCAATATTCACCAACGGTCACAAAGTATTTGCACCAGAAAAGAAATTGGAAAGATTTGTGAACAAATGCTGAGCTTAAAAATTATAGAGACACAGAATTCAGTACACACACTGCAAAATGTATTTTCATTCATGGGAATGGTATTACTGCAAAATATGGATTTAACTGAATGACTGGTCTATAAAAATGATTCTCATTACTAGTTAATAGCACCAGTTAGAAGATACTATGTCTCTCTGTTCTTGAAGCATGATAACAAATTGACGACAAAAAAACCACCATCTGTTTCAAAAACAGATTCCACATTGAGATAAAGATCAGTCACCCTTTTGTCCAATTAGAACTACACCCATGAAAGTGAGAAAAAAGCACTCGCAATCCATATTTGCATTTAGCTGAACATTAAGAAGTGGAGCACTCATGTACAGAGAAAAAATGCCTTTAAAGAACAAATTACTTACCACTTGGTAATGTTCTTTCCAATGGATGTTCCTGCAATGAGTCCTTAACTATGATATTCTATCTCCAGCGGCCTACGGAAACTCTTTTGCCACTCGGGAGAACAACTCTGTCAGCTTCTGGAAACAACGTCGAGGCAAGTATATACGGAGCCATCGCGCCCCATGACCTCTGTTCCACCATTTTTCCTAAGCACTCAGCAGCTGAGGGACCGCAGAACAGATGACGTTTACAAGATAGCCACCAATAACGGCAGCTTGGGACGGTGATGAAACCATGGAAGAAACATCCATCAGAAAGTACATTACCACAAGGTAAGTTATTTGTTGTTCTTCCTACCACAGATTCCTCATTTATGATAAGACTCCCATAACAGTACGTAAATCTGGAGGAGGGAGGTGAGTGAGAGGTCACCACATAAACTAGAAAACCCTGCAGGACTGCTTGACGGAAGGGGAAGCTAGAGGAAGAAAACATAGGCAGATGGAGAAAGAGAGGGACGTCCAAAACAACCCAAGAGAGGAAGAGTGACCTCACCCATAAAGTCAACTTTTTGGAAAACACCAAGTAGGAAGGTTCTAGCAGTCAACATCTGGAACTCACCCATCTCGCAGACGCGATGGCTACCAGGAAAATCACCTTAAGAGTGAGCAACCTTAAGCATGAATGCAGGGGCTCAAATGGAGCTCCCATGAAAGTCAACACTAAATTCAACTTCCAGTCAAGAACTACAGACTGGCATGGGAAACTAGTTGCACACGCCCCGCAAAAGCAGCCAAACAGCAGGGATTGTGAAGATTGCTCAGGGATCTATTTAAAGATGGAGATGGTTGCCAGATACCACTTCACAATGCCCATTTGTAGACCTGTCCAGGCCTACACCAGCAGACAATCTACAAAGAACAGGTGAAATGGTCCAGACCCCTCTCCCAACACCAAGCCAAGAATTACTCCACCTGCTGCCAAAAATGAATAAAGTGGCTGGCATCCAAGATGAAAGGAGTTCAACCCAGAGTCGTCTGATAAATCCCAATCGTATCTCAGCCAAGTATAAAGGTTCAGACTGCAGAGATTCATGTTGAGGGACCACCCCCTCAACTGGGTGAGGCCTACTCTTGCCAGAAAGTGAAAGGTGGGGACAGACGGACATGTCCAGTAGCTCTGGATACCACGTTCTCCATGCCCAGTCCGGAGCAATCAAATTTAATGTTGACCCGAACAGTCGCATTCTCCTGAGAATTAGTGGAATTAGCGGATTGGCAGGACCGCACAGAGGAGATTGAAATTCCACTTGAGCATCAATGTGTTCCCCAGAGCATACTGAGGAGATAACACTGAGGAACAGAACATCTTGCACTTCTTGTTCACAACGGAAGGAAAGAGGTCTACCCGTGGAGTCCCCCAAATGCAGAAGATCTCCAGAACTTCCTGGCACAGCTCCCACTTGTTAACTTCACATCATCCCTTTTGTTGAGGTAGTACATAGCAACTGTACTGTGCATCGGGATCAGCACACACTTGCCCCACAGTGGGGATCTAACAGGTGAACACCTCAGCCTTTCAAGGATGCATCAGTGGCCACTGTCAGTTGGGGCCATGGTTGCCGGAGCAATGCCCCTCTCAAAAGTTTGTATCCCCGGGATCGCCATATAAGGTCTCAAGTCACACGGTATGAGACTGGCAAAAGATCTGACGTGTTGCCCTTAAACAGATACCACTGGTAAAGGAGCAGCCACTTTACCACCCTCATGTGTAACCACAAGCCATGAGATCGAACAGTTACAGGAAAGCAGAGGCTGGAGCCAGCGTCCGGCACTGAAAGTCGTGAAGAAGTTTGCTACTTAATCCTCTGGGGGGAAGGCTCCACCCAGACTAGTGTCTAGTAAGGTAACAAAAAATCAGAGGGATGAAATGGCGAAACATGGGTCTTTTTGAAGTTTTGAGAGAAGCCGAAATGATACCACAGGCTGCACATGTGGTACAGATGTGCCAACCAAAGGTCTTGGGTGCGAGCTCAGATGAGCCAGTCACCCATGTAGGAGAAGAGGTATGCGTTCCCTTCTAAAGTGGGCTGCAACCAAAGAACTAGTTACTTACCTGTAACTCCTGTTCTCCAGCAAAATCTACCACAGGAGGCACTAACTTCACACAAACAGGCTACAGAGTATGCTTGGCCGACTCTAGATTCAGTGGCAGAATCTCTGTTGACGCAGTAGAACTTCCCGAACGTGTGCACCGACCTCCATGTCGCTGCTCTGCAGATGTCCAGAACTGGGACGCCTAAGAGGATTAACAATAGAAAAGGGATCAGAACTCAATCTGGCCCTAAGTGTGCTCTCCCCCGCTCAATGAGCGGGGGAGAGCACACCTAGGGCCAGATTGAGTTCTGATCCCTTTTTCATTGTTCATACTATAACCTTGTGCCAGGGTCTCAAGGTGTGCCCCAAATATACAAACATATATATATGTATTTAGATCAAAAAGCAACCTTAACAAACGCAGCAGTGCCCACCCCTTTCAATTCAACTAATACGCCTAAGAGGATTGCCATAGCAGCAGCTACCGATGTGGTGGAGTGGGTCCTGGGAATGCCAGGGAGAGGCTTGCCCGCCTGCTGATGGCATAAGGAGAGGCAATCAATCTGGCAATAGAACATTTTGACAAGGCTTTCCAGTTCCAGATGGTTCAAGCATCGCGAACAGCTGTGAAGTCTGCCGCAAGGATTTGGTGAGGGAGACATCATATTTTAAAGCTCGCACAACGTCTAAAGTATGCAAGGAGCGTTCCACCTGGGTGACCAACGATCCAGAAAATACTGGCAATACAACAGGTTCATAGAAATTAGCTGAGGATGCCACCTTGGGCACAAAGGAAGGATTGGGCCGCAGAACCACCTTGGATTTGTGGAAGGTTAGATAGGGTGCTTTGCATGACAGTGGTTGTATTTCTCCTACCCGACGGGCGGAGGAGATGGCCACCAGAAATGCTGTCTTCAAGGATAGGAATTTGAGCAGGGCTTTATGCATTGGCTCCCAGGCTGGTGTTGGCTGTTTTATTGGTGGAAAGGAACAGACCTCTTTGACTAAGCGGTGTGACCTTCAGGTGACAGAAACTGCAGGGCACCACTGCCCGTACTACTCATTTTAAAATCGAACTGCTACTAATTTCGCAATACTTTTTTTTACAATGCCTTTCCCCAAATATTCCTTGTAATTCAGGCTTATATTGTTTTACACATTGTGGGCACTTACTGGGCTTATCCATCCCACGTTTGTGAAAACAGGAGTCTTTTCTCCCTATTCAATACTAACGCGGCCAGGTGACACGTGTCGGGAAGGAAGTCAGTGCAGCGCATGCGCCTAATGTGTGCCGAAGGCACGCAGAGGGAAAGCCTGTCTGTACTTATCTGTGTCTCGGATGGTCTTAACATCCAGACTATTTATCTGATCGCTTTATTTCTCCGTGCTCTTATTTGATGATTTTGGCCCTATGATGGAAGGGGTGGCGTTACTCCCTTTGCGTCTGTTAAAAGCCTTAGTTGTTTCTTATGTAATGCACGCTCTTTGCTAGGTCATGCTTGAGCCTTTTATGAACTTGTGCAGCATTTGAAGCCTGATACCGCCTGCATCAAGGAAACGTGGCTCCATGATTTTTTAGGCCCTTCTGTTGCTGAAGCACTGCCTGGTGAATAGAATGTATTGCTCCTTGACCATGGCTTGGTGCATCCCAGAGGGGGGGGTGCCTTAATTTTTAAATCTCATATTGATTTATAATATCCAGATGGAAGCTTGTTTGGTGTGTTTATTTCTGGGGATTTTAATTTGAAGTTTACTGATACTACCACCCCGCTAATAATGTGGTTCTCTGTGGATATGCTTGAGACCTACTAATCCAAACCCTCGAGAGCAGTTGGTTTGAACTGCGCTTCGATACGGCTGCTACTCCACATACGGATCTGGCGACAGCCTGAGGAACCTGGCCGCATTACGGTGGCAGTTCTACGACCGCCGGGGATCACGCCGCATATGCCGACGCGGATCTGGTCTGCACAAGACTACCAGGTGATGGGATTTTTTCCCCATCTAGCCTGAATATTGTGCACCCTGATAAGACTCAAAGGGTGCACCACCAAGAGAACTTTTCTCTACTTTGATCGTTACTTTTGGATATACTCAAAAGGAACTTCTTCTCCCTTTGAAGATGGAATACATTGAACATCCGGGTGAATTAAGGAAGAACCATTTGAAGAAGATTGGACACATGGAATAATTTCAAGACACTTTTGTATTGCTTGGCCATAAGTGGCTCTTGAATATTTAAATGTAGAGAATTTGTATATTAATCATCTAATCTGTCCTAACTACTTTGGTCAGATTGGAGACAAGTATAGGTTTTGTTGCAGTATATATTGATGCTATCCCGCTTGTCTGTTTTCAATAATGAACTGGTTGGCTTGATTAGGGTACAACCTCCTTTATCCCGCAGAAAATACTGATTATCCTAATCTGCGTGGACGTGTTGCCCTGTATAACTCTTCAAGCCTCTTGAATTTCTGTATATATTTTTTTCCCTTTCCCCTTTCCTGCCTTAATTTTGGTTATAAATATCCCTTTGTTTGAATACAGATTGGGCACCAACTGGGGATTTTTGCTGTCTATGGATGTTATGTACTTTTGAATTATGTTATGCACAGGGCACTTATGCTTACATCCTAGGATGGCTACTAAAATAATATGCACTTTAACTGGATACGTTCAGCATTGATTATGTGTTTTTGTGCTGTTTTTATCATGTGTATGGTAATTGAATATGTGCTTATTAAAGATTGATTGAATATCTTCTTATGTTCCTTGACCTGGTCTATCCCCACATTTAGCTCCTTCACAGTGGGCAGTATATCCCATTGATCCATTCCATGGCTTCGTTCACATGAACCCTCTCTCCCCTGTGGTTGGCGTGTTTTGCTTTGGTTTTCCCCTGGGTTCATGGTGTTGGGGACGCCTATTCTGGATTACATGAGACCTACTAATCAGCTTTGTAATACTGTAAGGGATTTCAATCAGGCACACACCCAAGTATTTCCCAGCATGTAGTGCGCAAAGGAAACCCTCATTTATTTTTGTCTAATTTGTAACAGTAAATATTTATTTATGGATTGAGAATTAGGTAACAATCACTAAGGGGTGACAAGGACAATGAATACTATCTTTAATGCACTGGGAATGAGGTAATCAACACAAAAAGAATGCAGCAAAGAAAAGAATACTTTTGAATTGGTTTGGAACAGATAGCACTGTGGTTAGAGGTTCCCCCTGCGACACCCCTCGACCCACCAATAGGCAATTTAAATAGATGTGAGGAAAGAGCAGGTACTCAGGAATAATACAGACCAAACACAATATCACCCCCACCTTTCCCCCTTAAACACAAGAGAAAAACGGATTTGACTTTTCAACTGTCAGTATGGCTTTGAAACTGGCTGAGCAAAAACACTAAATGTGGTCAAAAATGCTTAAATGATTATAAATTTCTACGGGAGCCTCTTTGAACAAAAGCAAGCAATCAAAATCAATGATTTAATCAAAAGAAAACAATTGGAATATCAAAGGCAAAGTGGGAAATAATTTAAAGACAATTCACACGTGTAAAACCTTTGCAAAATGTAAACTCGCTGCAAACTGTTACACTATGTGATTTTTTTATAAAAAAGGGGCAACTACACTATTTCGCAATGCGGTTCGGGTTGTGGATGTAGCTAAGGATGTTAGGTATCAGTGGGAGTTGAAATTTCGTGTGTCTTTAAAACTGAGGGAGTTATGGAGGTTTTAGTGGGAGGTGTTTTTCAAAAATAAAGACACGAATTTGGACAAGAACTTCAGTTTAAAACCAGAAATTATGGATTACTCAAGACTAGAGCATGCAGGCTAGACAACCAGGTTGGGACGAAGTAAGCTCTGAGACTGATTCAGTAACCGATACCCAGTGCCTTCCCCGGCAGAACCAGTCCAAACACTCGAAGTGGGATTTTTGGATCAGAGTTACACAAATAAAAATGACTATGAAAATGACGCTTTAGCAAATAGACAGAATAAGATAGCACTAAAGATTTTGAAACTGTCACTGGTTATGAAAGTAAGGATAGTTCAGATATTAGGGTGGAACAAGATAAGGCAAGGGATACAATAGTTCTCTAGCGTCCTGTTAATACTCACAATCCACTGGGATTTAAGATTTTTGGCCCGTCAAGATTCTGGTCAATGGATCAGGTCTATCAGAGAAGGACAGCACATCAGCTAGGATCAGCTAGGCCGGTCACCGGAACTGCACAGGATCTGTCCTTGTTTCTGGATATTTCAGATCAGCAGGATGGCGAGTTCATCAGGCAAGCGTTATGGTAGCTAGCCAGATAGTTTCAGGACGCTTCCCCACACCACAGCGCTTCACTGGGTTGTAAGGATTAGTTGAGGATTAATTGAGGATGGAGGCCTAGCTGAAAATGGTTCAGCTACTGCTTGGCCTGGTGATTGCCATCTGGATCTGGAAGGATGTTAAAGGCTGGATGTTGAATGCTGGATCAGAGTGCTTCGCTGGAATCAGAAGAGAGAGTCTGAATGTGTTGTCAGATGTCTCCATTTATCCTTTCAAATGACACACATAAATGGGTGTATGGGCCGGCTTAACTAAACTCGCCCCTGTGAACTGGGATTGGATCAGAGCCTCATCTCCGCCTTGCATCCGAGTGATTGGATCAAAGACAGATGATGTCAAGTTTCTGGTTTAGTTTTTACAATCCTTAGAAACCTCCCCAAGCCACTAGTATCAAAATCGAATTTTGTCCTAAATACATATTTATACATGTGTAACCTCTATGAAAATCACATACAAGGATTACATATTTTATGGAGTATCTGTTCATCAAAATCCCACAGCTGAGAGACCTTGTTTTGCCTTTTTGCAGCATTTTGTCCATTTCACCATGAACACATTTTCCAAACTTTCTCCAAATTTCCACAAATATGCGTGTTTACCATAAAAATGTGTGTGCAAAGTTTAACAATTCTAGCATAAATACAGTTCCCATAAAACCACATATATTGCCATTCCTGTTCAGAATATGCTACACAGTTCCACCACATTTTGAAATCTAGGGCTAAAAATTAGATGAACAAATCTGTCCTTTTTATATTTTTCACCACTTCTGATAGCAAGTTTATAAGTCTCTAAAAAATGTTCATTACATATTCTTAGCAGCAAATGGCCAGCCTTTTGTCTGTCTCTGGAGGCAAGGAACAGCCCCCACCTTTGGGATTTCCTTCTGCAAGCCTAGTTTACGACCTTTTCACACGTCCATTTCCTGGCCTGGAGAATCTGCCATTGTTCAGTCCTTGGTAGCAGACAAAATTCTGGCCTACCCCACAATTATCATGTGTCAGTGAGCATGTGCTGAGATAAATGCCCTCCCCTTGGGTGGAAACCTGTTTTTCAACCTCTTGCAGGCCCAGCCAGCCTAAGTTCATTTTTAATTTCTTGACTTGAAATCCAGCATAAAATAAACTTGTTGCATCAGATGACATAGATAAATTATATTCTTAGGTTTAAACATGTGGGATCAAAACAACTGAGATCTGTGTTCCTTTCAGCAACAGTCCTTTTACATTTGCTAATCCGGCAGATCTTTAGTTTTAGACAACTTTAAAATTTAAACAGGAGAGTCCATTTGACAGGGGCTGTCACTCACAGGTAGCCCAGTGTGGCTGCACACAGATTTTTGACAGGAATTGTCATTCACAGGCAATCCAGGTTTGCTGAAAAAATGATTTGCTCTTAACATTTCAGGACTTTGTAAATACACAGTGCTTCATTAGATTAATTGAATTTTAGCGCCAAGCAAGATTTTGGGTGTTGGAAAGTGTTATGTACAGGCATTTGGAAGTTTCAGCAGCAAAGTAAGTGCCATTTACAGGTACATTTTGGAATTTCACTTGCAAAGCGCTGCTTCTCCCCTCTGTATTCCATGTTTACTTGTCATGGACCCACTGGCACTTTTTCTGCAGCGTGTGCTCTGTTCCACCACACATGCACCATGGTTGGCAGGTTGTGCAGTCATCTTTTAGTGTGTTGGAAAAAAAATGGTTTTGGAGGTTTTGGCGCGCACAACGGTTTTGCCGCCATTTTGCTGTTTCTCACACCACAGATAGAGTGAGGCCGCATAGTATAGCAGAGTGGGTCATTACATCCCACAATACGTTAAAGACTTAATTTGTGCACCTACCGCCCTTGTTTCGGTTCTACCAGTCTTTCCAGTCAACTGGTCCGATCATTTCATAGTGCCATTTCAGATTAATGTCAAGGCCCAATGCAGCCCAGCTGCCAGTGCTAAAATCCTAAAACATTGCGGTCGAAAGCAGGTAAGAGACTACTCAGCCTGTAAACTTTTCCCTACTTGGACACACTCCTAGGGATGTAGCTGATGACCTAGCTCCCCTTAAGCCCTCCACTCTTGGTTCGGCCCCCTCTGAGCCTTGGTTTATCAGTGAATTAAGATCCCACTGGCTCAGATGTAGGCAAGCTGAGCGAAAATGGAGGAGGTCCTACTGTGAAGAAGATAAGACTCACACTCCGACAGGAAACGATCCACTATTATAAATCTATTCAGGAGGCTAAATGCCCTTTTTACACGGCTAAGATTCAGACATCGGTTAGTCAGCCTAGGGAATTTTTCAGTCCGGTTTGAGCCTTTTCATTTCCTCCCAATGTCCAGACGGAGGTTACTCCTGCTCAGGAATTAAGATCGGTGAGTGAGCATCCCCGTACTATGGTGGATGAATCTATGCAGCTGTGGTTGACCTTCCCCATCTATGGCCCTGACGAGATAATGAAAGCCACTCTCATGGTGAAGTCCGTCTCGCCTTTGATCTCTGTCCCTTTGAAAATTATGAAAAATATTATCCCTTGCATTGCTTTACAGGTTGTGCAGCTGTAAACCATTCTTGGTACTCGGCTATTATCCCTCCTCATCTTAAGCACGCTGTGGTGATTCCACTTCTGAAAAAAACATGACTTAATCCCTCTGTTCCTTCTAAATTTTGATGAGAGTTCCAGAAGATTGGAGTACCAAACCTTTCTTGGCCATGCAGGGGCCACTAAGATCAGTTTGCACTGGGAAGGCATAGAGTGACTTCCCCATGCTCTATGGGTGGAGAAACCTGCTGGCGAACACTTGCAACGCTTGTTGTGGTATGTGGCAAAAAGGTCTATGTCGGGGTTCCCCAGAGGTAGAACATCTGTTGACAGGAGCTATGTGGTATTCTGTTTTCCCATGATGTCAAGAGGAATGAAAAAAATATGATGTGTTAACTTCCAGTGCCATAGGGACTGTACTTCTGATGAAAGGGAGGGAGATCTTGTTCCACCCTGCTTCTGTATGTAGAACATTGTGTGTGGTTTTGTCCGTGAAAATTCGCACCACATCCCCGTTGACTCTTGTAAGGGATGCCTTTAGCACCCAAAAAACTGCACGCAGTCCTGAAGTTGATATGCAGTTATTTTTCCCCCTCTGACCAAAGGCCCCCGGAATGTAGACCGTGTGAATGTGCACTCAAGCCCTCGTGGGAGGCGTCTGTTACTGTGACTTCTTGTTACTGTGACTTGGTGAACAAGGAGACGAAAGGTGGAACCCTGGATCAGGTGATTTTTGACTGACAACCAGCCCAGATGATTTCTGAAGCGTGGGTTTAGGTTGATTTGGCCCTGCCAGGACACTGACACCGGTTTCCAGCGAGTGTCGAGGAACTCTTTCAGGGGCTGCATGTGGAGCCTGTAGTGAGGTAACAGAGGAATGCAGGATGACATCATGCCAAACAGGGACTTGTAGCTCCGGCCAGACGCTGCCTGGGACACTGAGGTGTTGAACCCTCCCCTGTGATGGAGTTGCTGTGCAAGAAAGTGTGTCGAGATTAGCAGCAGGTTTAGCGCCTGCTGAGAAGGAACAAGGCATGACTTTGGATAATTGATATAGAAACCTAGGGATTGCTCACCAACCAGTCATCAAGATAGGGGTAGACGTGAGTGCCACCAACCAGTCATTGAGATAGCAGTAGACATGAGTGCCCCCTCGGCGGAAGTATGCTACCACTAGGGCGAGGCCCTTGGTAAACACCTTTGGGGTTGACTGGAGTCAGAATGGCAGAGCATTGAATTGATAATGCTGGCCTGCGACAACAAAGCGCAGGTAGCAGTGGTGTGACGGATCAATAGGGATGTCAAAGGAGGAGTCTTCCAGGTCTAGAGATGCCAGGAAGTGTAGGTGCTGTAGTTCTGTTAGCCCCTGTTGTTGCGTGACCATCCAGAAGGTTTTCGCTTTTAATTATTTGTTCAATAACCTGAGGTCTAAAATTGGCCTCCAACACCCCGACTTATTTCTTACCAGGAAGTAGCTGGAGTACACTCCTTGACCTCGTTGTGCTTGCAGGACTCGCTGTATGGCTCCCTTGGACAGCAGCAAACAGACTTCCTGTTGCAGCAGAGGATGCAACTTTTCTGCCTTCTTGCCCGGGGTGATGGTAGGTGGTCACTTGATGAACACCAGTGTATGTCACTGCTGGATGAGGAATATCACCCATTCGTCGGTGGTGAGACCCATACCCTGTGGTCTACCCCTGTACGAAATGTGATAGTCTGGATACGAGCCTCGCCAGGTCAAGGGTGCTTGGATGATTGGCCCCTGGATGGTGAGGAGCTGCGGCGGCGTTGGTTGCCCCTATATGACTCCAATGTATTCCTGTAGGTGTTGGAAGAGGGGTACACTGGTGCTTTATAAGAAGACTTGTAGAAGGGACTGCATTCTCAAGAAGTCCTAGAGAAACAGGATTTCCCCAACGATAGGACTGGCTCCTTTGCTGTAAGGTTCCCAGGGAGCAGGCTGTGTCTGTATACACCTTGATAGATTGCAGGGTCTCATCGACCTGCTTGCCAAACAGGTGTACCCGGTTGAAAGGCATGTCTAGAACCTTAGTTTGGACCTTTGCGTGGAAGTTTGTTGCTTTTAACCATCCTTGTCATAGCAGTACAACCCCATTTCCTATCTGTCAAAAACATGTGTCAGCAATGTCCACCGAGACAGATATAGCGTTGTCGGAGGCAGCCTCCCCCTCATGAATGTCCAGTGCTTCTTGCCTCCTATCCTCAGGGGGGGCGGGGGGGTTGTTAAGGATTTCAACCAGGCAATACACCCGGGTCTTGCCTAGTGTGTAATGCACAGATGAAATATTTATTGTGTCTATAGGCTCAATATTCTGAGTGATATACCACTCATCTCTCACCCTTCTCAAAATATCCCCCAGGTCACAGTGGACCAGGAATCAGGCTGGTTGATAAAGGTTATATATAACTAAGTAAAGCAAATGATTGAATTCACTTATAGCAATACAGAACAGAAAACACCAGAAAAATAATAGTTTTGGCTTGTGCAAAGATAGCGTTTATGTTAAAGTTTCCCCCTGCAAAGTTCTTAATTCACAAATGAGCAATTCTACACAGATGTAAGTAAGCAGCAGGTATTCAGGAATAAAAGAACAGAGTACTGTGTTTGAATATAATCTTCCCTCCGAAAACAAGAGAGAAAAGCGTTTTTGGGAAATTTACACTTTTTAAAATGACAGTTGAAAATGGCTCAGAAAAACAATGAAAAGTGTGCAAAAATCCTTAAATGGAGGTACATTCCCATGCGAGCAATACTAAACAGATTGTAACCAACATGAACTACAGGATGAGCAATAATACACACTTTAAACCAGAATGGAAGTTAAGGAACACTTTGAATGGGAAAAAAACACGTGTAAAACTTTTGCAAAAATGCGAATTCGCACCTAAATTTCACTATGCGATTTTTAATAAAAACAGGTCAAATATACTGTTACGCAATGCGGTTTTTGATTTTTGGTTATGGATGTAGCTACAGGTCTTAGGTTTAAATATGAGATGAAATTAGGTTTATAGCTATAAAATTGAAGAAGTTATGCAACTTTGAATGAGAAGTGTTTTGAAAAAATAGAACCGAGAAAAGCAGAAATTCGGTTTTAAAATGACAGATTGGTTTTATTTAAACTATATTAATGACTAAGAAAAAGGGAATGCCACCCATGAATCTCCACAGTTACGCACAGCTGCTTGTAACTCTTCACGTGGCGGATACTCTGTTTTTCGGGATGGGAATTACTTTATTAATCCAAATCACTAATGGCTTATGGTTTTGTAAAACAAATGAGAAAGATCAGCACTTACACTTGGGATTACAAACAGGGTTGCAAGAATGGGTCTGACACTATTAGAGGTTCTTAAGTTAAAGATGGGATAGGTTGAGATTGTAATAGGACAATGCAAGTATACTATGGGTCACTAGGATTCCTATTGATACTTACAGTCCACTGTAAGTTAAGATTGGACCGTCAGGTTCTGGTCATCACGGATCAGTCTACAGGCAGCGGGGCACCTCTGGCGGAATTGGATCAGGTGGGTGGATCTGTTCAATTGGACTGCACCTCAGATTGGATTGGATTGGCCCTTCTGGTCACTGGACAATGTAGATTAGCATGATGGCGAGTTTAGCAGGCAAGCCTGGATGGTAGTGAGCCAAACTGGATCAGAATTATTCCCTTTGGGATGGTTTCAGGATTTGGGCCTTGCTGAAAAGAGTTCCGCAAATGATGGGCCTTAGTTTTGCAAAGTAGTCTGGAATCAGGACAAGATGAAAAGTTCTGGAACAGGATGAAGAAGTCAGGAATCAGTGTGTGTGTGTGTGTGGTGAAGTCCCTAAATTTATCATGCCAAGTGACATCAGTCAGTTTATGGTAGGGGGAGAATTACAAACCACACCCCCACAGCTGTGATAGGTCAAAGGCACTTGCCTCTTTCTGGTTGGAAGTCAGAAAGAGCTGCCATATTTTATGATGTGATTTGGGAACTCCCACATTCATTTGAACCACAATTTAACTTTCCACAAATGCACGTTTCTATAATTATGCCTTCTAATACAATCAGACACATACATTACATATTTTGTGAGTTATCCTGACATCTAACTCCCATCTCAGTGAGAGCTAGCTTTGTCGTTCTGTGAAATTTTGTCAATTTTAATAATAACTGTTTGGCCTAACAATTCCTAATTCAGTACATATCTGTGCAATTACCCCTAGAACACGGGTATACAATGTTATATTTGCAACATCAATAGTTTTGCCACCATTATTCTTTTTTGTGTAACTTTGGTTCCTTATCTGGTACAGGGTTCACTCATGTCTTCACAGAAAGAGCATACAATTAGATTTATAACTACCCATTTTTAGATTTGTCCTCCTTCATGGGGCAAAGTTAAAGATTTTCAAAACTTAATCACAAATAGGCATTTTAAACAACAAATATCTTTCAGCTTTTATTTTTTCTTGTTTCAACTGGCAACAGCTGTGAAATTTCTTTGATCAGGGTGGGGGTCCAGAGGGAAGTTTCCTGCCCCTCCCCTAAAGGGATCAGTGTTCAACATGAAGTGTCATCCTTCCCAGGCTGGGCACTGTCAAGTCCGAATTAATTATTTAATTAACCCAAGACTGGGTTTTGACTTTAAGATTCACCTAAATCTTTCATTTAAAACATATAAAAATGAACACAGTTTATAGGGGATTTTGACATTTAAAGAATTAGGCCTTTCCCAAAAACATGCTTTAAACAGACGATTTTGCACTTCTTCATGGAAAAAGCACATTTAAACTGAATCCTTTACATCAGCGTTTCCTCTGCAGGACACATTTTATTCAGCACCAGTTCTTCTCTTAAATGCTGAGATGTGTCCAGACTTTGCTTGGAGTTTTCTCTGCACAGCTGAAATTGTTACATGTTTTGCCATTTTAGCCGCATTTGTCCTGTGGAACTGAAAACAATTTTGCTGTGCTGCCTTTTCATGAAGTACATGAAGTACATTTCTTAGCTGCTGTCAGTCAATGAGGCCCGGCTTCTCTGGCCACACTGGATGATACCCTTTTAATTTGAATGGTTCACTGGAAAATGAATGGATCTAGCACCAAAACAGCACTTTGAAGGTTGCAAAGCTGCATTTTAAAAAGGCATTTTCAGTTTTTAGCCCAATTCTGTACCCTTGATTCATGTTAAATTTAACAGCACCCACTGGCATTCTCCTGCAGTAAGAATTCTGTTGTCACCCCCACTTTGACTGTGTGGCAGGGGGTGCAGTCTTTTGTGATTGTGACCCCACTTGCAATTTTGCAGATTTGTGCACGCACAGGGGTTAGCACATCCATTTTTGGCTGTTTCTTTCCCCATTGGAAAAGGGGTGCAGTGGGGCACATCGGCATGGGTAAAAATATCCCACAGGGTATGGGTATGAGCTGGAACCATGACTCACGGTTGTACCTGGCATTAACTGCCTTAAGAGTGGTGGCAGCAGTGGTGATGACCTGCTTACCGAATGCGTCAAGGCATTTACCCTCCTTATCCGGAGGAGCCGAGCAGGAATAAGAGGGGTTAGCAGACCATTTCCATGCTGCCGCAGAAACTAGAGTCAGGTGTTGGTTGTGTTCTGTGACAGGTCAACGCTGAGTCTGGGACCCTGTTCTTCTTGTTGAATCTTTCTTTTTTTGAGAGGCATGGTTGACGGTTTGGTCATAGCGAGAAGGCATTCCTCCCATGTCATCTAACAAAGGTATAGCTAGTATAGATTTTCTGTGCTGCTCGCGCCTTTGAAAAAGAAGGTTATCCTTCTTTCGTTCTTCAAGAACCAAATCATCTTGGTGGCTCTACCCATCAGGGTGTGAAAGGATCCAATCTCATTAGGAGGGAAGTCCCTAGTAGGGGTTTCCGCTGGTTCACCATAACCTGGAATAATCGCATCAAACTCATCTGTGCCTGTGGTATGGATGGATGCCTAAACACAAGTGTCATTCTAATCAGTGTCTGTGCCCGACAACTTCAGTGGCCTTTGTAGACATTGATCGTCCCTTGTGGGAAGAGGGAGAGCAGGAATTCCACTGGGTCCTGGTTGTGGAACCTACACTATCCGCAGTGGTGTAGATGGGCTTGTCAGCCTTTGATGCAACTGTGAAACAAGAGCTTGTAATGTAGTCAGCATATCCAGAGAGATGTCTCTATTGGCTGGTGTAGCCAGAAAGCCGACTGCAACAGGTGCTTCCTGGTGTGGAGCTTCTTGGCATGGTGGAACCAGTATAGAAGTATCCTTTGGAGGGGGCATATCCAAAAATGGGCTGGCATGGCTGAACTCCCCTTCTGAGGGAACAGACAATGGATCTCCCCAAGAGGTTCTCAGGGGGTTCTACAGCTGCAGCTGGGTTGGCGCCAAGGGCCAAAGGATGAGATGGCCGTAGAGTAGCCCAGAAAACTGATGATTTCACTAGTGGAAGTGTTATAGATGCAGTTTTGTAGTTGTCGAGGAGGACCTAGCTGAAGTCGACAAGAATTTTCTGATTATGGATGATGGGGCTGTGGCCGTTGGAGCAGGTGTCACTGCTGTAATCGACAATACAAGCTTTGCAGGCATCGACGAGGATTTAGAGGTCACCAATGAGGGTTATGCCGACGACAAGGTCTTAGTGGCAGTCGCTGACGAACTCTTAGACAATGATGTAGTCGTAGACGGTATGGTTGACGGTGGCGTTGATGACTTTGGCGTTGCTGATGTCGGGGCAGGATCTTTGTCCTTTGACAATGAAGGTGAGGAAACTAGCCTACTTTGCGTGGACGGGGTGGATGATGAGAATTTCTCCGACGTCATCTACAATGAGGCCCCTGCAGTGGAAGCTGGATGCGCCCTTTTTTTGGTTTTTGAGGGTTCCTCATGCAATCTAGGCCTCTTATGAGAGGTGGTTCGCCGGTTAGGGCTACCCTACCTTAGTGAAGCATGACTTCATACAGAAGCGGAGCCAGAGGCTCCACTGGCATCATCAAGCCATGGTACCAGTCGTCGATGACGGTCCCACAGGTTTTTCTTGGAGAATGACTGGCAAATCACACACTCTTTGATGACGTGGAGTGGATGTAGGCAATAATGTCACCTTTCATGGAGGTCTTCCACAAAAACATTCTTTAGGCCATATTGTGTGCAGGCCTTAAAAAGACTTTGGCACTCATTAGGGTTTCCCCAGTCCGGAAAAAATGCAGGTAATTCAGGCACCGGGATTCTTTCCGGGCTGGGGAACCAAGCATGCCAGTGGGGGCACAGATCTACCGGCAGGCCTGAACGGCCCCTGACCTGCCAGTAGATCTACCGGCAGGCCTGAACTGCCAGTAGATCTGGCCCCCACCAGCAAAAACACGCTGGAATCACTGGCACCGGTAGTACCGATGCCAGTAATTCCGGCAATCCCATTCCATGGAGTCCAATGGGACTCCATGGAATGGGAATTTACAGGCGTCTCTGCCACCCATAATATCCCGGTAATACCAACATATCAGGCAGTGGAGACTGTAGGGGAAGTTTCCCGGTATCCTGCTGGAATTACCAGCAGGATACCTGAAAACATGTAATGAGCCCCTTTGTCTCCTGGCCTCAGACATTTTAGTAGGCCAAATTTGAAGGATATCAAACATGGGTCTGACCGTGGCCGGGAGAACCGCTGACGAACTGGAAAAAACACTGGGTGGCCGTCTTCGGGTAGTGTGAGGGGTCAGTAATGTGAGCCACTGCTTGTAGATTTCTCAAAATATGCCATTTTATTACATTTAATATTTTAAAACAAAGCCTTGCTTGCCCTACTATATTATGGAATTCCTTCCCTAGTCTAGAAATTAAGGGGACATTCTCAGCATGGGAAACTGGCCCTCACACAAAACAAACATATAAAGAAAATATATGGCAACACAATATAATAAACAATAAACATAATATCTGAATTACCTTCTCCTTGCCTGGGTAAGACCCCTTCCACAGGATTCAAAACTCAAAGTGTTCATCAAATTAAAAGAGTGATTTTGAACCAGCTCTTAATAGTTCGAAGTCAAAGAAAAAGTTAATCAAACCAAAAATCCACTGATAAGCCTGTTCCTGGATGAAAGATTTCCTTCTAAATTCCAGAAAAGAAATGGCACCAATCATAATCCTGGTTATGGTGGATTGTCTCATCTTCAAAATAGTTTGTCACAGTTCAAAAGAAGGTGTAATATTCTTCACAGTTCTTTAAACTTTACATTTGTATATTTGTCAGGGTGCTTCTTTGTGCTGCTACTTCTATTTTCAACAGCCACACTTCTACTGTTGGCACTATGAAACCAATGACCTTTGTCCCACAGTATGTTACTGCTTCAAACCACTTCAATTTTACATCTACTGACAACTTAGTATACCAGTATAGTTGAAGAAGTACTACTACTACTGCTTCAGTACTCTGAATTGTTATGTAGGCTTTGACAGGATACACTTCAACCTCTTCAGGTAGGCAAGGCACTATTCCTTTCAATGATTTTCTCAAAAGGGGCAGCCTCTTTGCCTCGCATGTCTTCTGCCAAAAAACAAACTGCTTCTGCCCATAAGACTCACTTCTTTCTAACTTCAGCAGTCTTTAGTACCAAAGGTTGCATTTTACTTCAGAATATTCTTCACAAGCAATCAGCTCCCATTCCCCAGATTTACTCACAAACCTCTGCCAGTTATCCGCCCACAAAATTACCCGGAAGCCTTTGTGCCACTCTCTCAGCTTCAGCTAACAATGAAACACTGGTGTATTAGGCCACTTGACTGCTAACAACTTCAAAGTGTAGTTGGATGACTAACTCTTGGCAAGACTGTTTTCACTATGAAAAAGGGGTGCTGCTTGGCTTAGGTAATGCGTGTTCTTCTCCCCAATAGTTTAGATGCTGTACTTCTTAGAAATTGAAAGAATGTTAATTATGGATACAGAATAGGATTCAGTCCTTCAAGTGTACACACAATTGACTACACACAACCTCTCTTTAAAGTGAATTTCAAGGTTTACGGTTGAATAAAGAATTGTATTCCAAGTAAAGGCAAAGGATGATGTTCTGACTTCCTTTGGGAACTACAATTAGGTACACGCGACTTCCTTTTGATGTAGTTGTTCACCCTTTGTAACTTGTAATTCACTTGTTGTCAAGGTTAAGTATTCGGGAATGGTTCCGAAAGTGTTCCCTCTTAATTGGGGACACGTGGCCACTCTGTTATACAGCAACAGAAATAGTTCAACAATGGTTTACAATTTGCTTTAACTTCTGACAGGAGTGTTAAATCTTTCACGACATACAGGATTGCTACATTTCCATTGTTAGTAAGATTTCAGATATAACTAACAGCTTTCACTTGTATAAAGCAATACGCAAGCCACTTAAGAGCTGATACAGTTGCGGCAAGGCTTGCAAAAAGTATTTGGATGCTTTGCTTCACTCACCAGCTTCAGTGACACTGGTTTTGTGGGTTGCACTGCTTCCCCGACTTTCGCTATCACTTTTACTGCTTCAGGCTCGCTGGGGCCCCACACCCTTCTCCAGCACGGGTATCTTCAAAGGCCACTTGATTTGGGAGTTCTTTTTTCTTCAGAGACTCTCAGCTTGCCTTGTGCTTCTGGTCTTAGTCTCCTGCTCGTTCACAAGTCTGCAATCATGGCAACAGAGCTCACGTGGGGAAACTGCCTCCTGCATGTCTTCCGTTGCGCAGCCTCTGCACTTCACGTTTCTGGAGGAAAGGACTCTCTCAGAACTTGCAGGTGAAATCTGCTGTGTCCACGTTCCGATGTCCCTTCTGTGCTCCCACTTCCTCGTGATTTGCCCGCCTCGTGCTTCTCCTCTGCTTCTACTACCACAGCCAGCTTTCCAGCTCTCATTCCAGCTCCTCCTACTCGTCCTTTCCTCAGGGGGCCATTTATGCCTCACAGGTTCAATTATTGTCTTCAGGTGTGGGTTATTAGCCGTAATTGCCCGACTACTGAAATGGCTCCTAGGCTCAATTGACTGACTGCTACATGTGCATGTCTCTTCAGCCCTCTTCCTTGTCTCAGTACCTCTAGGATTCTGGGACATGTAGTTTCTTCCAACAAAGTTAGATTGTTCAAATTCTGAATTATTTATACGGGTAGATTGAATTCTTTTAAGGTTTTTAAGAGAGGGCCTGTGAGCATTAGCTATTTCAGAGGAAGATGGTTTACTGACAAAAACATTTGCATAATCCTTCACATTGTACCCTTGGGATTGAAGAAGGTATTTAGTTTGAGATACCTAAAAGGATCTTTCTTTTGGTATAATTTGCTCAGACTTTATAACCTTAGGGTTCACACTCGTAGATCTAAAATGTGGTTTATATATGTTGAAATGACAATATGACATTACCTCTTTAGGTACATTGGGAATAGTCTTCCTGTCAGAGGGAAAATACTGTGTCTCATCCCACGGAATCGCCTCACCACCTTGGGCCCTGTTCTCCAGGTGATCCTCCCGCAGAACACCACTCCAGGGTTAGGATCAGGAAGCGTCTGCCTTCCCGTGGCCACCTGGGGCAAACTTTAGGCAGGGTTTCAGTGAGGGATCCGCAGGATTCTTCACAGTAGTCACTTGATCCGATATCGAAAACTTTGCAAAGTCATATTTGTATAAGCTTTTATTAATTGAATGTAGAAGAGGGACAAATTGAGGACTCCCAACACGAAAATGTGCAGTAAAAATCTGAAGATGGCCTCCAGGGGTAGATCTAAGGGAGCCCTTTTTATTGGCTGTATGCAGTATGACCCTAAAAGATGATAATAGAGCACTAAATTGACTGAAGTTTTCAGTTTAAAAAATTAAACTGCTCCAGGTTACTGAGGATTCCCAGCCTAAAGACAGGGAATATTCACAGCATGTGAATCTATGAAAAATTCAATGCTGGAGAATGCGGGTAATTTGGATAAGGACCTGGGTGCTGGAGAAAGGCAGAACTTTGATTTGGTAGTCAGATCATCCCATCACAAACCTCAGATACCTCCTGTGCTTGAGACCGATTAGTAAATAGAAGTAGGCATCTTGGAAATCCAGGGACTGCAACAAGTCCTGCAGATTGCTGACCTGAAATATCCAGGCTACGATGACCTTCTTAAACTTGAACTTGTCCTTGCGCATGGCGCATGTACACGCTCAAGAGCCTCAGATCAAGGATGGGACGCAAGTCCACAATCTCCCAGTGTACCAAAAGTTAAAGGGAATACCAGCCCCAACCTTATTCCAAGTGGGGTGTGAGTTCTATGACACCCTTCGCTAAAAGCTGAAGAACCTCTTCCAACAGGAGAGGGTTCAGAGGCAAAGAATGGGCTAGTAGGAGAATGTTATGTGGAACACTGAGTAAAAGGTAGACAGAATATGAGTCACGACTTGTACGGGAAAAGCGTCTGATGTGGCACAATGCAACTCCTCACAGAACAGGGAAATTCTTCCTCCCACTTGTTTGATGCTTGAAGTCCTCATCACAGTGACTTTGCACCTCGGTCATTAAGTGGGGACTGCTGAGGCAAAGATGTCCCTTCTATGAACTCAACAGGCTCTTACCTAGCAGGATAAGGGAGTTGGTGCAGCTGGTTGCTTGTCTGAGGGTGCCTGTCCCCTACCATGGTGGGAACAGAAGGTGAAGGGTTGAAAATCCCCCTCTCTTGGGGTGGGAGCAGAGGGCAGCTGGTGAGCTAAGCCCAATGACTGTGCTTAGGCCTTAGACAAACCTCTGAAAGGAATAATCAGCTTTGTCTCCAAAGAGGTTGTCTCGGACAAAGGTCATGTCCAGGAGTTTCACCTGGAGGGAGCCCCGAGGTCCTCATCCATTCAGATTGCAAAGATGGTAAAGAGGATGCTATGGCCTGTACCACCAAACTCGCAGGGAAGCATTGGTGGAAATGAAGGCCAGATCAGAGGGTGTCAGATTGGGTTTTGTACGATCGGACTGAAAAAAAAAGGTCTGACCGTACAAAACGACCGAAAAATGCTACCACCAAAGATGCAAACACAAAAAGTTTGAATCTTTAGTGGTAGCATTGCAGGTAAGTAAAAATTAAAAAAAATTAAAAAGACTGCGGGGCTATCTTGTGTGGCATAGTGAGCGAGGGTTGCGGGAGAAACCCCTGCAGCCTCCGTAGTATGTAAGTGTGTTCACATGAGAAAGGTGCAAACTTTTGGTAGTTCGCACCTTTCTCATGCGAACATTCCGGCAGCAGCAAAACCAGCCACGGTCGGATCACTTAGAATCGTCAAATTGTGATTTTTGCCCAGGTATTGGTCCACCACAGGGACAGAGGCTGGCTTTACCCAGGCCTCGAACACTGGGGCCTCCAGGTTAAAAGGCAGCAATGTTCATCTGCAAGGACCTTCAAACTGAACCTTAGATCTGGTGGGTGCTGACCAAACCAGTGTGCCCACCACTTTATCCATCATTTTATGAAATGAAGCAGGAGGATTTCCCTGGAGTCGGCACCCGGGAAAATATCCAGCTCCGGGTGAGTGTTGAAGCCACTGATCTCCTGTAAACTACAGGCCAGGTGCATTAGATCTTGCCCCTCACCACTGAAATCCTTTGGGAAATATCTTGCCTGTCTCGAGCACTGGGTTTGCAACCCAAACGGGACAGGATCAAACTCTTTGTTCAAAACCTCTGATATCCTCAACATAAATGTGCCCATTGGAAGCTGAAGAACAAAACCGTGTGTTGCCACACAGTAGCCCCATATGCACTCCTATAAGGACAGCGTCCCAGGTGAAATATTAGTAGGTCTATACTCTTGACACCCCAAACAGAGGGGAATGTGCAAGAGTATAGACTATGTCACAAATTCATGCAAAATTCAATACTCTGATTAGAACATTGGTGGCCCACCCAAAGACGGGTAAAATGTTGTAGATCGTGTGTGGTAGGACAGCTTGTACCTACCGTCTCAATTATAACAAAGGCTAAGCCACACTTAGTCACATAAATTCAAGTAAATGATCCCAAAATAGCATCATTGGGTCTAATCAGTTACCAACGCGTTTCAGATTTGCAGAAAATCCATCTTCAGGGCTAGGATTGCTATTGGTTCCAAATGAAAACGTTTTTTTCAGAGTATGGATTCCTAAGGGATTGATAAAGAGGATAATTTACCAAGGGCTCCGACTGTAATCTCAACTCAATACTTCTAAGGGGTAGGCATACGCCACTAACCTTATGATCCACAAGGATAGCTTATCAGGGAGTCCAATCCCGCTGAGGTGCGGTCACATGTAACTGCAAAGCACTAATATCGGTCAGATAGCAAAAGACCATGGTCTCTGGAAGGAAAGAGAATGCTGGGTGTTAGCCCATTGGAAGCTGGTCATACTCCTGAAGTGCATCAGCACTGAGGGCGCCGAAGCGAGGGGAGACAGCGCCAGGTGCCTGAGCAGCATGGTATCAGGACAGATCAGTGCCTGTGAGAACCAAGCGAGTAGAGGTGTGCAGTTGCACACTCATGAGAGGTCCCTGCCAGCTCCTCTGAGCGTGGTGGGACTTGTGGACGCAGCTGAAGCCGTCGGCCCCTGGGAGAAAATGTCCAGGGTGGAGGATTGGGTAGGAATCAGTACCTGCAGAACAGAGGTTATCCATGGAACAGTGGCTCTTTTTCATCAACGAAGAAGAATGTTGCCTACAGGAACCACATGGGGAGCAGAAACGCTGACAGAACTTTTGCTTGTCCTACCACATCAGGTCTACTCGCTCCTCTGCACCCGAGGACTTCAAAAGTGTCCTTTTGCCATCTCTGTGGCAAAAGATGAGTTTTGCAGACGCTCCAGGGCGTTAGGATGCATGGCTTGGCATGACCTGCAATAGTCTGGTTTGTGGCCCTACCCCAAATAGTATAGGCAAATCCTGTGGGGGGACTGAGATGGACATCCATCTCCAACAATCCATGCAGGACAGAAGCAGTGATCCTAAAGCAGAGTGGAAGGAAAAAAGGAACTGAGCGGCTCCATAGCTACAGACCCCAATGTCAAATCCAGCACGAACGATGTAATGGTGTTGAGTAGAGCCACTAAAGAGCTGTGCTGCACCACCTGGTGATGAAAAGGCTTCTGAAGGCCGCTAGCACTGGAGATAGAATATCATACATGAGGAAACTATGGGTGGAAGGAATACATTTGACAAATCAATTTAGTAAATGTGACAAAAAAATTCCCTCCACTGACTAACAAATTAAATGTTTTAAATAATGTGTTCACTAACGACAACCCAGCAGAATACTAGAGTTTTCAATGTACACCTTTAATATAAATGTCTGGTTTGAAAGAACATACGTCCATGCCGTGCTAAACAAAGCAAAAACTTGTCATATTGAAAACTATAATGGGTAAAATGCATAATGGTCCAATAATGTCAACCTGGGGTTCTGGAAACATTTACAAATCACTAAACCTTTGGCTTTGTGGCTTAGTATTGTGACATCAGCACAACCCATTACAGGACTAAAATATAAGGTTGCCACAAACACATGCATACACTGAATACACACAAACGTCTTCAAAATGTTGAATCAAAACAACATTTTGAAAATAAAACAGTTTATTTCAAACAAAGTTGCACAACTCTACAAAATGGTGTATTACTGTAAATTTTCAGTGCCAGTCATGCAAGCAGGTGAAATGATTACAGTGATGAAATGGAAACTCCAATTAGCACATTTTAATTTATTAATATCTGTGTTCAATCATCACTTATTTGAGCAATTTATTTCGAAATTGAAAAGATGTTATACTTTAACCCCACATTATGAATTTGATTTCCCACCATTTTGTGTGTGATTGTGATTACTTCACTCTATTGCACCCACCTAGATAAAAGTTCTGACATTTCTTTGGCCATTTCATCCCTATGGAAAAAGTTAAATCATTGTAAATGACACATAAATCGTAAGGAAACAAAATGTAAATGGTTTTCTTAATAAAGCCTGCTATTAAAATAGAGGCTCTGAAGGACTTCTGTTTTACAACCGCCTATGAAATGGTTTACAAATCAAGAAATCCAATCTTAAGCTAAACGTAAAGCTAGGTTAACACAAAACAGTCAAAATATACCTTTGTTTTTAAAACACAGGTAATTGTAACGGTTTAAATTAAACTATCATGGTAACAGCTGTTGCAAGTCAGTAAGGTAAGAATTCATCTGCACATTCTTTTAAGACATTTTATCACAAAAGAGATATTGAGGGCTGAAGTTAAATGCAAAAGCAAAATGCAACAGTACTTCTTGTAAAATCACCAACTAGACCTAAATAAAGTGGGCTCCACTTGTGTTCCACTGTGGGTACCTAACAAGCATAACTTTAACTGACGTATTTCAGAACTGAGGATTTGAAAAGTATTTCTTCTACACAATTGCACAGTAACTTGTTGAGGGCTATGCTTTGAGGCAATTTTACCAAGTTTTTACTTTGGTAGCAAATAAGCTAACCGAACATCACACGTGCGTCAGACCGCATTCATTATCATGGCAGTCTTTTTAAATTTAAGATACTACATAAAAAACAACTACACAAAGGCTGAAAGTATTGTTTCACGTAAAAATCATATGACATCAAAAAATGTAGTCGGCTATGGTACAATAAGAACGTTGGTCATTGAGCTCAGCCTAGCTGATCACAGGGTTATTTTCTAGGGATTGGAAGGAGGGCAAGAGATTGATAAACTTCCCTTTTAGAAAAATGCCCACATTCCCCAACAATGAAAGCATGGAGGAGTGGTTTAGTTATAATACCCATGGGGAGATGTGGTACAATTATATGAAAAATAATAGGAATGTAGATTAGCAATTCCATACATCCAAAATAATATTTCTACAGAGAGATACACATATAGGTATGGCTAATTGCTTTTATGACCTCTCACACAAAGGAAAAGATGAGTTCATCCCAAGCCATATATTTGATTTGGAAAAATCAAATGGAATAACAAAAAAGACTCAAAATTGCACCTGTCCAATCCGCAGAAATATTCTATCAAAGGGAACCGAGGGAGACTTCCGATAGACATCCCACCCACTAGTCCCCTTTCTGCATCCGATTAGAAGAGAAATGCAGAAGTTGGGCACTGCTATGTATTGTCATGTGTGTGGTGATACTGAAAGACAACTGTGAAACTGCTATGGATCATAGCTAGCCCAAAAAGTCAAATTCTTCCAATAGGTTTGTCAGCGTGAGAACTGATCAACTCAAGTGTGCAAATTCAATTAGTGAGTGTATGTTGCCTGAAGTCAGAGGTGGTGTGCTTTAGTTTTAAAGCTGTGAGAAACCCGAGGGTTCTCTCTTGCCTACTCCCCAGGGATCTTCTATTCAGGCGGCCAGGGAAGGGTCATCGCTTTTGGATCCGGACCCTGGGGGTGGACAAGCAAGAGAGGATCGCGTGAGTGGAGGGTTCTTGGGGACTGGGGAGGAGGTGCCTGTGAATGAGACATGGTATCCCCCCCCTTTATAGACACCGATTTATCCTACCATCCCTCAGCCTTTATGGGATATTGCCATTTTAATCCTGTCCTACCCTTCAAAATTCCGCCAAGTACTGGGAAGAAGAAGCAGCAACTAAGAATACTGCAGAATTCCTATAGAAAAAAACAGTATAGTAGTGAGACGAGTAAGAAGGCTATGGAGGTATACTATGATTCAGAATACATTGTCCCATTAATAGGTTCAGGCAAAGTCGGGCAATTGACTAATACCTTACAACTGCAACCCATTGGGAACGGGCAGCTGTATAAAAGGTGTGGACACAGAAGTCAAGGTCGAGTTGAGCCAGAAGCAAGGAGGAAGCCGAGCCGAGTTGTTGTACAGCTGAGGAGACAGAACTTCCAGCAGGCCGGAGTGAAGCTGCAAGTGCGTGGCAGGAGATTTGATTCTCAGTGGAGACAACAGCAGAGAGCGGAGGACGCTGTGCGGAGAGGTGGTCCTTGATCGGCAGCTTCAGTGTGCTCGTTCCCCCTGGGTGAAGAAAGAAACCAGGAGTGCCTAGTGTGTGAAACCTGAAGGTGTCCCACCCGCTAGTCCCCAGGGATCTGTCATCCAAGTGGCCAGGACACGGCCATCGATTTTGGATCCAGTTCCTGGGGATGGACCAGTGCGGGAGAATCACCTGGATGGGGGGGTCTTCGGGCATTTCAGGCAATTACTGATTACACACACCTGACTTCCATCACACTTCCCCACAAGGATAAAAGGAGGCGCACGAAAGCACACTCGGAGCGAGGCAAATCACACGAGGAAACAGTGGTTCCAAGATGGCAGTTCAATACGAGGAGAAAGATGGCGAGACCAGAGAGGGTAGGAAGGAGGGAAGTGCCCTTGACCTTTTCAGACCGTTTTTTGGCAAACCTTTGGAAATAAGAAACCTAAGACCGGGAACTAAAGCTGAACAAACCTGCATTGTGTGTCAGTGGAAACTGGGCTCTCCCACGTTGATAACGAAGGCAGGGAGGAGCGGCTGCCACAGTGGTACTGTCCTTCGTTCCTACAACAAAGCAGGTCCAGTAAAGACAGCACAGCCAGAGGGACTGATACCAAACCAGCCTATGTTAAAACCAAGGTTGCAAGCGGCAACATTGCATGAAGAGATCTAAAGAAACTAGCCTGTGAAACGTATGTGATGAACAACATGAATATAATTGAAAATCAGAGGAGTGATTGAACTTTGGGGGGGCCAAATAAAATACCCTAGAACGAGTAATCCGGCGCCACGTGGGTGCTCACTCGAAGGTCTTTTCAGGTATCCAACTCATTGGCAACTTTTGAAAGGGGAATTTTGAGATCAAAGTGGTCCTGCAATGGGTCAAGCTAAATCCTGTGCACATTCGAAAGTCTTCGATAGTTGAATGCGTGCTACAGAGCACGGCTGAGGGAGACTAATTGTTATGCAGAAGGGATCTGAGCTCGGCTGAGGGGGATCCGGGGTGAACCGTGAGTCACCCAAGAAAGAGTATTCTCTGAACTTTATATAAGGGGATCTGAGCCTGGAAGAGGGTGATCCACTATACTGACTGTGATATGAAAAGGTATCGGAGCCAGGCTGAAGGAGATCCAGGGTGAGACACCCGAAATGAACACTCAAAAGAGGAAAGGAAGATTGTGTTTATTTTTGTTCTTGTACATCAAGGCCTCTAAGGCAAGAGACATTTGGAAAGCAGAGACATGCATCACAGAAGGCCCTGATGCTGGCAATGGAACTGTGTCCTTGTGGCGAAGAAGCCAGGGTGTGTGCTTTGCTCGAGTGAACCGCCTTGTCCCATACTGCAAACGCAGGGAAGGGAGGCCAATGGCATGAACATCCCGACATACCATTTTGTGAACACTACCCCAAATTATGTAAGTTTCTGCATTATTATTTTTTGATGGTCATAGCCTGCTCCCATCTGTAGATTTAGGTTTAGATAGGCGTTTATCACAACCTTGTTAAAGTTCAATAAACATCCTTGAACTGTGGTCACTTGTGTCTATCTTATTGTTGATACCACGCCTTCCTTACACTAGGAGTAGAAGTTGCGGAAGCAAGGAAGCAGTAAAGACCTGCAACACGACCAGTGAGTTTCAGCGCTGTGAAGAAACCTGGTGCACAAGTGAATTAGAAGCCAGATACAGTGTAGCAGAGTGGTCGGGTGTAATTGACACGCTCTCGAAAGCCTCTGAGGGAAGACGAAAGATTTCATGAAAGGGAAAAATGTAAGGGGAAATGGAAAGCTAATGTGAACAACATAAAGAAAGCTTATATGAGCTGACCAAATAAATATTAACCCTTTGCAAGTATCGAGGAAAGTTACTGAAGCACAGAAAAGGGGGAGCAAACAAAGTGTGAGCAAATTAAAGGAGAAGAGCTAAATAAAGCTAAACAGAGGAAAAGAAAGTCAAGAAAGGATGATGTGAAGAAACAGAGAAGGAAAAGCCTAGGGCACATGGTTGCGCAGCCTGTAATGGATAGACTGTGCATTCTCAACTGCGCCAAGACCAGAGGGCCCCGACCCGTTTATAAAAATAAATGAGGAGATGATGCAGAAAGGCTGCTGTTGAGCTAAGTGGTTCATTATAAGACTTTGTGTTAACGACTTGGAACTTTGGAAGAGAGTTGTTGAATTTTGTGAAGCAGAGTGCTTCAAGCTTGGGGAAGGGAAGTACTGAGAAGCCCAGTGAACTTTGTGAATCAGAGTGCTGCAAGCTTGGGGAAGGGATCCCTGAGAGACCTATAGAACTTTGTGAAGTTAAATACTTGGAACTTGGGGAAGGGAGTTAGAGAATAGCTGAACTTCATTTTGCCTTTTATTTTTGAACACTATTTTTTTGGGCAATAAAATTCCCTACATAATGTATTGTTAGATGTGAGGGAAGCATAGGTTTTGACACAGGCAGAATTTTGTTGACCTAGGGGGTCATTCCGAGTTCGGAGGTAGCCATGGTGCTACTAGCACCATGGCTGCCTCCAAACCCGGGTCCGGTGTCTCTGAATGGGGATTTACCGGGTCATTCCAACCTTGGAGGACCCGGTAAGTCCCCATTCAGAAAACCATTCCCCATTCCCATTTGAGCCCCCATATGATATGATATATGTTATTTATAATGTGCTTAATACCCAGAGGTTTCTAAGCGCGGACTCAGGGATCGAACCTGTGTTGCTCCGTGTCGTCTTGCTTCCAAGGCGAGCACGTTACCCCTCCAGCTATCTTCCTAAGACAAGGGCTCAATGGGAATGGGGAAGGAGCTAACAACGGGCCCGCAAATTGCGGGCGCGTTATTAGCTTCACGGTCCCTTAACGGGTCCCTTAACTGGTCAGACCAGCCGTTCCTGGTGGGACCCGCTAAGGGACCTCGGAATGTGGCGGTAGGGGGTTAACGGCACCGGAATCCTTACCGGTGCCGTTAACCCCCTACCGCCAGACTCAGAATGAGGCCCCTAGACTTTCCTTAGTTACATCAGTTGAGGGAAATCCCAAACCAGATATAGGGCAAGCTAGGCTTTACACCACCCTGACTTTATTAAAGAGTTTAAACTTAAACTTTGTTGTCTGCGTCATCTCTTGATACCATGACTGTCTCACAAGGCTCCTAAACATTTAATGTAGTCTATGCATTCTGTGGCAGCCACGTTTATAAGGCACCAAGTTAAAGGAAAGGTGGATCTTTTTAATTGCCTATGCCAACAGTGTCCCAGAGTTATATCTTTTAGTGATGCCTTGTTTTCATCCCAATTGAAAGACTTTAGTAAACTATATTTTACAACACCAGTGTCAATTACAGGAGAATAGGTAATAGGAAATTAAATCATACACATATAATAGAAGATTTTGCTCTAATGCAGTTCTGCCCTTTATTGAGAATCACTGATTTTGAGGAGGTAGAAGCATTGTGTGGTTTATTATCAAACATGGCAATTATTAATTTATGTTTAATTACAGTACAATGCATAATTTGCGTTCATGTTCTTATTAATGGCTCACTGTGTTTGAGAAGAACTCTATATCGAGGTGAACTTAGAATGTCTACTCAAAATAATATGTATTACAAATAACAATGCCAGACTGTATTGAGGTCTTTCAAGGTCCCACGTGGCTAAAAGAGCAATAACCTACTATGTACAGCCTTGGTTTGTAAACTGGACTGCAGATATTTGGGGCATCATCTATGCATATGTGGTTTATTATGTCTGGAAATTAATCCAAAGTATTATAAATCACATATAAAATGTATATATCATTTATATAGTATCATTTCTAGATAAATATTTATAATGTCGGCTTCATGATACTATCCATGTATGGGTTATTTATCCAAACAACCTCTACATGTGCATAAAGTATTAAGTCCACAAAAGAGCATGACATTCTCAGTTCAGGGTTATCATATTTCAGCACTTGGGAGTTACATAGCTAAAGTCACCTGAACTTGCGGGGGTTTAGATTTACAAGTGAATCAGTTGTCTGCTTAACCATTACACATAAGCTCCTGGATATAGAGTTCGTGACTACATAGACCCACCAACAATGCCTTTTACCCAAAGAGAATCTAATCCAAGTAGGTATAGAAAATAAAGAATGAAGGGTCCGTGTAGCATTAGTTTAATAGAAGGTTTTCTTAACTTTGATGATTCACAAGGTGCCGTCACTTCTCCCCAAGGGGGAACCCCTTCTCATGAGGTTAGGGAGGTGAGTCTGTGACCCAATAGACCCCTTAGGGGTGGTTTAATGTTGGATGAGCTTATAGGGGGGGGGGAATTACCCTTCTGGTGAGATGGACGACCACCTGGGGCGCAGGCGCAGCCCTAGAAATCCCATCACCCCCACACATTCCCTAGTCCTACACTCCACCTCCGATCCTTCCTTAAAGAGCAAACATTTGTATTACTGTCATAGGGATGAATCCAACCAAATAGGAAGGACAGGAAGAACATCGTAAGCATGAAGTTTACACCTTCAAGTAGTGCCACAAGCTGGCTCGCCGCAATCAAGAAGAGCGCCCTGCAAACATGCCCTGCAGGTGATGATAGGCGGAGGCAGGACCAGTCCTACATAAAGGAAACTGAAGACAGACTCGACAATGTCTTGGAGGAGCGAGGAACCCGGGAAATTCTAACCCGACAGAAGCAGATGGAGCATCGGAGCCCGGCGGGACCTGGGTCCATCCTGGAAGGAAGAGCAGTGGCGTAACCTTGGCCAGGTGGACCGACGGGTCCCACAGAGACGGCGAGACTGCTAAGGTGGGAGATCCGCAAGAATGTCGTGGAGCCGGCCGGCCAAAGGAGAAGGCGCCTGGAAGCAGCATAGCGGAAGACCCATCCTTGGAAGAACCGGTGCACTGCCTGACCACGCATGAAGTTAAAAGTGGGCATGGGAGGCCCGGTGGGGATACAAAGGGAACCGCTGATCCTGGGGAGCACCTTCTGGACCGATTGGCACTCATAAAACCACTGAATACCAGAGAAGGGTCTGAGACCCAAAACTAGAAACGGAAAGCATCAGATGAAATCTACCTTGTTACAGTGGGAGAAGGAAAACCACTGACCACAGAAGGATCTGGGATCCAAACTTAGACATGGAAATCTTTCTCGTAACATTGATAGCAGCACTGACCATCAGAGAAGGGTCTTGGACCATGACACCATATGGGACTTTGTTGAAAACCAGTCAGAGTGGCAAAGTGTGAGTGAAGTTGAAAACACTGAGAAATAAATATATCAAATCATACAAGGAGAAGGGAGTCATTCTCCTGGTTCCAAATTGGGAGTTCTGGTAAAAATTCCAGGGGAAGGGAGTCATCCCCCCTCGTCTTGTGTTGAACTGTGCCAAAAGCAAACCAAAAGAAGGGAGGCATTCTCTTGGTCCTGAACTGAGAGAGCAGATCAAGAAGCCATGGAAAGGGAGTCATTCCCCCTGGCATTGTTGTGAAGTATACCAAATCATACAATGGGAAGGAAGTCATTTCCCCCTGGTAATTTTGATTTGAGAGAACAATCGTTTGAACATTACCCATGAAGAAGGAGAAGGGAGCCATTCTCCTTAAAGAAGGAACTTTTTGTAAGTTTACCTTTTAGTTATGCAGAGTGAGGGATACAAGTAGGTTTTTGACACAGGACGGTGGAATTACATTGACAGACATTCTTACAGACACTTTTAGCACTAGTTTTGAGGCAGGGAACCCCCCTCTTAGAAGTTAGGGATATTAAGGGCCTTTTTCCACACAGAAATAAATGTCTATAACCAAAACTATGCCACCTTTGTGTCAGCTTCCTTCTTTGACACCCTTACATAACTCATATTATATCCATTCCTCGTGTTCCTACAACATGGTTTCTTGTTTAAAAGATTCATGGAACAAATAGTCTTCATCTGTTCCATCTAAGAGAATATTATCCATTAGTGATGATATCAAAAGCAACACTTGGGGCCTAATTCACAGAGATTTTTCCTATGAGGTTTTGACATTACAAAACACTCTGTGAATTAAGCCCTAAATCTATAGTTACCTACTGCAAAAGTCACAGAAATTAGGGGGGGGTGGGCAAAGTTCCATTTATTTTACCCTTTAATCCCCCTGTCTTGCCCTCTTGTAAAAGTACTCTGAAGCTTCCCAATGGTGACAGACATGATGTGGCTATACACAAACTACAATTAAATAAACTTGTTATTTTCTGTATGTCTTTACATATTTAAATCTTAAATGTATCCAAAAGCGAATTATACACAATATCCCATTGCACTTTACTGTTAAATAACTAATGATATCAAAATATATAAACAGTTTTATTCAGATTCATTAGCAGCATGGTAGAATTTTAGGGGGGCGTACAACAGTGTTCGCACCCCCCCCCCCCAATTTATGTGGTGCACCATTTTGTCCCACTCATTTGGCAGAAGCCTCGTTTTACTTTTGATGTCATGTCCCCCCCAAGATTTTCAGCAAAGTTACTCCACTTATTAATAGTAAAATAAATGTATTCAACATACTAAGACAAATTCATTATTCAGTTGAATTAAATTACAGTGCACAGAAATATAGTATATGACTGCAGACAAGGACCGCAGGACCACCCAGTCAGTCTGTTGCTCAGTTTACGTTTGGCCAACAAACCTTACATGGTTTCAAACTTTTGCATTGCAAATACCGGGAAGTGGCTTTAAATGGTAAACCCTGTAAAATCAGTGATAACTACAGATTGCTGTAATAGGAATCTCTTGGGGCTTAGTAAAAATACAGTTAATTTTAATGAGCACACGAATGGCAGACCAGAGCATCTTACATGCACAGAAATATCACCACAATCACGTTTCCAATTAAGGGAAATGTTCATCTCATTATCCTCCAACATTTACTAATGATATAAAATGATCCTATGCTACGTTATGTTGGACTGACCATATATAGGACTTGATTAAGTGACTTAAAACCACTTTCAAAATCTCACAGGGCAACTTCCTCTCATTGCAAGTGAGTTAGACTGAAACCTTGATGTAGTTGCCCGGGACGGTGACCTCACTGCCACTGTACAGAGTTTGGCAATGCAAAAGCATGTACATCACGACTGTGATGGAAGTGAGGGCTATGTAAAAAACAATGCAGTTTACATCAGACGGATAATATGCCCAACATCCCAATATAAATACACAGTCCAGATGTATCTTGGACATATACATTTTTGGACACATTTGGAGAACCCCTACACCAAACATACTACCATCTTGTCACCGAGACTTAACTCCTGTACAGTAGTCCCAAGATGAAAGAAATTCCAGAGAGGTCAAAACCAATATATTCATCCTAGTTACCATAATGCAAAGGTTGCTGTGGAAAGCAGCTACAGAATACATTTCTATTTTTATTTTCATAAAGCACAGAGTCCTATAAGTTATAGATCAATACAAACAAGAAATAGAACATCTACCAAAGGTAGTAAAGTCTAAGAGGAGATAACACATATTAAGAGGATTTAAAGAGGCATGTATAGTCACACACAAACACACAGGTTCTCTTGACAAACATTATAACACTAAAATAAAAATACAAATCCCATACATTGTCAGTTTTGGTCCAGCTCCACTGGCTCTGAAAACAGAATATATTGAGATTAGTTTTAGACTGCCAGCACAAACCGCAAATTGTTATTGCTTTTCCCAACCCTCTGCATTTGATTCAGTCTTTAATTGACTACTGAGAAATTCCATTATGATACTTGGCATTACTTTGTATGATTCCTGATCTTCCTCATTGTTTAAAATAACCTGAAAATGATTCATGGGAAAATTAAGCCAGAATATAAACTTGAGATCACAAATGTTTTATTGGTGTTCACATACTCATTTGCATGTTTTAAAAGTATATTTTACTGATTTGCTTATGATCAGAAAGTGTCTTTGTGGATCAAGGACTTTACACATGCAATCTGTGTAATTAGTTTTTCTGGTCAAATATAAAAAGATTTAACAGTCCTTACTTAGCCGCTACTGGAACTGATTCAGTTTGCAAACTGTAAAATAAACATGTTGGTAAAATATTGTCTTTCCGTGCCATGAAAAAAGGAAAAAGTAAGAGCATATTTAAACCATAAAATGGATCTATTCTTATACAATATACGTTCGACACAATTCATACTATTTGACGTGCACACAAACATAGAACAGTGAAAAAAGTACATAACAAATGTGTCTTAACAATAGTATAGTTTAAAAACCTTTACAAATGGTGGAAACAATGGTTTACAGAACATTATAGATGGGACCTACAACAAACCTAGTTTAGAAATCGGCACATCCAGACATTACTAACTTCCATTGATTCATACTGTCTTTCAGGAAAGGCCATAGACCATCTCAAAAGATATAATTATGTCAGGCTTAAAACTGCCAAAGGAAGAAGTACAAAAGAAATCGAATACTCAGATGTTTATACACTGCTCCGGGATGAAAGAACATACAAACCTTTAAATGGAATGATCAGAGTACCATATATTTAATCAAAACAATTCAATGCCTTCACGTCTGGGAACACTAAATGTTTGCTAGCAAGGCTGACACAAATTTATCGAGCTAGAGGCCACAGAAAAAGGAGAGATTTTCTAAATCTTATTGCAATATAAATAAAATATAAACTTAAAGGCTCAGCAAAAGGACAAATGTACTATTGAAAATAAATCAAAGGAGTGCTCCAATTTGAGTAAGATGTTAATCTGCTTCCAAGAAAAACATTATGAACCTAGTTACCTATGCATTTGTGGGTTTCCTTTCCCGCCATCTCTTTCTCCACGTTGGCCTGACTGATCAGGCACTTTACATGGAGCTGGGCTGTCCATGAACAGTTAGGATCACAAATTGATCAACCACGCCCAAGATGACTCTGGTGTTCACACTTATATTCAGCAGGAATTAATCAGTGTTACTGTTTTTAGTGTAAACTGTGAGTAATTTCACATGTCTACAAATTGGGTACTTTTTTGCAGTGGTCACCCTCAAGGTATTGTAATTTAGAAACATCGGTGGCACTCCATCAAACACCAATAACATATACAGTGCTTCAAACAACATGTTTCAATATACTTATTTAAAGATTCGTTTTCCGTGAAGTAATCAAAGAGAAAAAGGTGAGGCGTGCAATTGCTTGACGCGATTCTGAGAATTTTGTGGAGGGATAAAATAACAGCTGTCAACAGGCATATCCTTCATGTCTCAAATGTCCTCTGGGAAGACATTAGTTCTCACTCATAAGATACACTTTGTGCTGTTATCTTTTTAACTCGCAGCAAGCAGTAGAAACCTCTGTGCCTTTTCACACTGTAATACAGCTAAAGCACTTCCCAAGATGTCAATCCTATTGCAAACTGTAGGGCACATGTCTTCTGGCTGTGATTGTAAAAGAACGTATGTAACTCCTTCTGCCTGCCATAAATGACAAGCAACGGAAGGAAAGATACACCCACAGAATAAAAGGTACAAGCCTATCTTTACATGGCTAAACATTCAGGCGATGTTGGTAACTTATTAAATGGATTAGTAGCTATATTTTGATGTAATTCCTTTCAAATCACTGCAACGTGTAACAATGTATTTTGGTATAGTGAAATAAATAAATAACTTCAATCAGAAATACACAGCACAAATGTGTGCTTTTGAAATGATCAGAAACCATATCATGGCTAACAGACCCCAAAAATCTCAAGAGGATTAGTTTCCCTTTTCCCTTCAGCATACAGGTTTAGAGTTTTAGCGGACAGAGTAGCGTCTATTATCCCAAGACACTACTGCAGGGATGTAAAACAAAAAAAACACTGGTCCATTAGCAGCAGTAAAATGATAGTACCTAACATCCATTGCTTTAAGTGTGAATAATCACACGCTTCAGTGATGCTGCAAAGAGATAGTAAGTCTATGACATAAAATAAAATTGCATTTCTTTTCATAGGACTGTATGCTTATGATCAATCCATGTCACTTCATGCAATTTACATTTATGAGAGTTTTGGTTTTTAAATTATAGATCGTTTTTTTTCCCCATTGAGTGCACTTTGAGTCCAAAAACACAATCACAGACACAGCTTGACATTGGTATGTCAGTTACTGCAACTGGCTGCTGACTTGTACTTTTTATGAAAGGCTGGGAAAAACTGCCACCATGCCCCCAGTACCGAGACCCGAAAAAGGAGTTGGTTTCAAAGGTCCTATTAAAGAAGCGCACATAATGATAATGATGTGTTATCTATAGCACCTTAATCCAAAGCGCTTTACAGAGCACATATTTGCATACAATATCACCCAACCGAAATCGGTACTCATTTATCGACCTCGGAAGGATGAAGGGCTGAGTTGGCCTTGCCGGGATTCACCTGCGACCTGCAGATCACGCTCAGATCACAGCAGCGAGCGCTTAACCCGATGAGCTATCTTACCGGCGGTGATACATAAGACAATGTAAGGTGTTAGTATGCTTGCAAAACTAAATAATATTAGGTGTTAAGATGATTGCTTCACGTATCAGGGTAAAATGTGAGGGAGGGACCCATGGGGCTCTTAAACGAGGCCTCAAAAGAACAGGGACTCCCCTTTTTGCTTCAAAGCGAGATTCCAACAAGCTGATCAGTGTTCCCGAAGTTCTACACAATCCAACTCAGGTAGCAGGTATTTTCTTCATCACGGAAGGCATCCAGTGCTCCAGATAAGATTTTGAAGTGGGAGTATTTTACTCCCTATTTCTTAAAGTTAGGAGTAAAATGATCTTGTAGGTATTTCTAAGTGAGTAAAAATAAGTTTTAACTGGGAAACGGAACTGTTTTTATAATAATTATTTCTTTGCACCTAGTCATTCATACACATTAAAAGATACATGTTCACTTCTTTCGATCAGGAAGTAATACTAGCAATGTCTTCTTGTGGTACTACGTGCACTGCTGGTCCAAACATTCATGGAGCTGTGTGAGTGAAAGCAAGGGCACATGGTCATATAGGTTTGTTTCTCATTTTGTGTTGGGAGTATTTTTACTCCCCGTTTTATTTTTTGGGAGTATTTGCCTATTTTTACAGAGTAAAAGTGTCTGATACACCCCTTATCTGTAGGGCTGAAGGCATCCGTTCCCATTTTAGGGTTTCTGGTGAAAGGATCATCTCGCTCTATGCCTCTTTTTTGGGTTTCCAAAGGCCGCAGACCCTGGCCCCCTGGCAGAGCAGTGTCTCTGGGGTCTTTCTGACCGCTACCCCCTAAGCTTATTCCATATGCTTTTCTACTGGTAGACCACCGAAAGCTGGCCGCCAGGCTGGGCACAGGATTGGCACTAGTAGGATGGTCTGTTGTGCTCTGGTGGGGTTCAGTGGGAAAGCATGGCCCTGCGTTCAATAATCTACCCACTTCATTTCTTGTTTTCCCTCCTGCCGTTCACTGTTATGGCTGAACCTAGGAATGCCACCTTACACAGAGGCGCAGAAGCACTATCTTGTCCTCCACCCATCTCGGTGCTCTCCCCTGGACTATGATGACCCTCTGGAATCTCCAAATGCTAGCTGCCAGGTAGGTGTCACCTTCTCTACTTTGTGGATAATGGTTCAGCTCTAACGTATTCCTAGTTGAGCAATCTCTCCTCTATCCTTTTAAGGCCTCTATTCACCTCCTCCTGCCCACAATACTCTCTCCTCTGATGGTATCTCACTTCTCACTATGATCCTCTCCAGCCTCCAAGACTTCTCCTTCATCATGCCAATCCTCACCTCCTAGATCTTGACTCTCCCTAAGACACATTTCCAATCCAATCTCCTTCACCACTCTCCTCCGATTTCCTCTTCCTGGCAACAATGCGGTCTTCTCAGATGGTAATTCACCTTCTCATCCTACAGTACTCCTCTCTCCTTCGAATCACCAACACTATCCTCCACCTCCTGTACAACTCTCCCATCCTAGATGGCATATCACTCCCTCCTCTATTGCCATTGCTCCATACAGATAAGCTCTCTCTACTGCAGAAAAGTCCTCTTTCCAGAAAGTACGTCTCACTTCCTTCTCCATATAACATCCCTATGTCACTGCTCCCAAGCTATTCCTTTCTCTGTTGCCATCAAGCCTGGGTGTCCCTCCTGATCCGCACTACTATTCCCTTACTATCCCAAATGATCCTCCTTCAAACCAATCTCTCTGCCACCATGCTTCTGACACCTTACCATACACCAGAATCTTCTCCTTCCAGTCTCTGATGATGGGCTTTCCTCTCTCACGGTCTCCAGGACAAGGGTTTTCCAGAGTAAACTCTTCTCCTCCTACCTGTTCTCCCACGGATAGACAGTGGCTGACTCAGCTGGTTTTCTTTGAAATACTGGTGACTGACAACTGGGCTATGTGTCGTGGGCTTCTCTGTGATTGGGTGATGTCTTTAGTGTTATGTGGGTTGAAAAGTGCTGGGAATGAAAAGGTCTGCCGCCATCTTTCATTGAATAGCTGATCTGGACATGTGTGTGCATTTTCCCATACCCCCAAACTCCCAGAGCCCCTGCATCCATTGCCTGCTCCATCTCATGCCTCTCTATTTCTATTTCCCCAGTGTATGAATACAGACTCTCAAAACCATTTGGCAAGCCTAGGTGGTTCTCTGCAGTGTTTATAATGTATTTATCAGTGGGGATTTACAACTTTGTACATTCTGCAACAGTCACCAGAAAGGGAGAATAGGCTGGGCGTGTTTTCTTGTATACAACGCAAGTCAGTTTCTCTCCATCTGCGTGACATTTTGTACCCGATGGACCCAACTCTGGGTCATGGGCATGGCTCACAATGAATAATATTTCCTTTGGCCCTGCGTGAAGTGAGAACATGCATTCCCTAGCTCACATGTGACTCTGAAGTGTTGCTGCTGTTATCTGAGTGTTGAAGGGTTTATTTTCTATTCTAGAGCATTGGGTTTAGTTAGAGGAAGCTTCGGGCACCCCCATATTAATGTGGTTTCATGTTCTGGCTCTCTCTGTTCCTAGACTCCTGGGGTTCGAAATGAGATGCTCCTAGGGGTTGAGGACGACTGCCTGTGGCTGGTGCTTGCCCAAAGGAATGGGACTTCGTCACAGGTGCTACTATTTTTTGTAGCACTGGCCTCAATGCCAGGAGAAGCGCAAAATGAATGGCAGCTAAAAGCCACCCACATTGGGAGATTTTCAGAGGGAAGATTCAGTGCACACTAAACCACTTAAATGCAGCACCCAAAAATTGATGGACAGTACCAAAGGCCCTGGCAGAAGGACACAAATAAAAGTGTGTTGCAAATTAATACAATTGAAATTGGAAATGACTAAAACAACTTGACACAAGAGAGAATTAGTATGGTGGATGAACTTTGTCGTGGGAAAATTACAGATTATTACGTGGCCGAGGTGGCTGCCCAGGGACCTATAATAATACTGAGTGAGGACCCTGTTGAAAGCACACCACATAATTCTGCTTCTATAAACAATAACAACTTGCTTTAAGGGGTTTGCTATTCTTTGCAAAAATAAATAATTGTATTGATCAAATTTATGCACCCGAGTTGATGGATGACCCCAGTTGTGATCAAAATAGGTTAAATGTGCATGATGAAGTGACTGAGCCAGTCGATGTGCGACTATCGGCTTCTCCTATTCTTTTTGCCGAAACACCTACTGTAAACTGCACTCCCGTGGACTGTAGCCCGGTATCTCTTGACAAAGTACACCTGGGTACACTACAATATATGGTAAAGAACCTGCTAAAATTATGTAGCAGGATCTATGAGGAAATTGGTGCACAGAGATTACTGTTGGAAGGACTGGACCCCATACGGGCCAAGCCCCGTTGGGCAAACCTGAAGAAGCCAAACTCGTGTCAGAAAGGCACAGTGGATCTGTAAATCCAATGAGCTGCTTGGAAATTGTAACAAATGGAAGGAACAAGATACTTACCTGTAACTGTTGTTCTCCAGCATGGGTCTGGCATGGATTCACATGCTCATGAATATTCCCCGTCGTCAGGCCGGGAATCCTCGGTATAGAAAAAAATCAGTATCAGTTTCGTTTCTGATCTGTCTTTCTCAGTAGTAACCAATCACTGGTCTCTGGGTCATACTGCCCCGAGCCAATGACTGCCCTCTCCCCAAGCCCTGCCTCTGGCAGCCATCCTCAGATTTGGTAGCACGTAAAGTGGCAGTATGACCAAGTGAAGAGCCGCAGAGGGGTCCATGCCAGACCCATGCTGGAGAAAAACAGTTACAGGTAAGTAACTTGTTCCTTCTCCAGCATGGGGTCTGGCATGGATTCACATGCTCATGAATATAAGAATACATAGCAGTATACACATGCACAACCACGGGAGTTGGCAACAGGCACAACATTAAGCAATACAAAAAACTCAACATTAAGCATCTCTTACCTCCTTCACCAGGCTCACCTTAAGCGAACAGGTTGCGCAGCACTGCTTGGCTGACCCTGGACTCCTCCCCGGAGTCCCGATCGACGCAGTAGAATCTCGTGAAGGTGTGTGTCGACCTCCACGTCGCAGCCCTGCAGATGTCGAGCAGGGGCACACCAAATAGGAACGCTGTGGTAGCAGCGATCGCTCTGGTCAAGTGAGCTCTCGGACGGCCGGGCAGCGGTCGGTTTGCCAACCGGTGACAGTGCATGATGCAGCCGGAGAGCCATCTGGAAATGGAAGCCTTTGAGAGAGCATTCCCTTGATTCACAGGACTAAAGTTTACAAATAGCTGTGATGTCTTCCGAAAACTCTTCGTGCGTTCCACCTAGAACTTCAGCGCTCTAGCTACGTCCAGCGAGTGCAGAGTCCTCTTCTCAGCCGGTGACGAAGGCGACGGGAAGAAAACTGGCAACACCAACGGTTCGTTGAGGTGGAAGTCCGACGGCACCTTGGGCATGAAGGAGGGGTGTGTCCTCAGCACCACCCTCGTGTCGTGAAAAGTCAAGTATGGTGGCTTGCAAGATATGGCCTGGATCTCTCCCACTCGTTGTGCGGAGGTGATGGCCACGAGAAATGCTGTCTTCCACGACAGAAACTTCAACGGTGCCGAATGCATAGGCTCAAATGCGGCCCCCAAGAGCCTGGTCAGCACCACTTTGAGCTCCCACGCCGGGGCAGGGGCCTTCATCGGCGGGAATGATCGGAACAATCCTTTCATAAATTCCTTCACCAGCCGATGAGACTACAAGGACGCCCGTCCCGTAGTTCTGGTGTATCGTGAGATGGCGGCCAGATGTATCTTGATGGAAGCGTGAGCTAGTCCAGCCTTGGCCAATGACCGTAGGTACGGCAATACTTGAGGGGCCGTAATCCGCAGAGGGTTAATCTTCTGTGCACGGCACCAGACAGAGAACCTCTTCCATTTATGTCCATAGCACTTGAGAGTTGAGGACGCCCTGGCCTTTGCAAGAACCTCTCTGCAGTCAGCTGGGATGTCATACCCTCCAAACTCTAGTAATGCAGGAGCCAGGCCTGCAAGTTCAGTGACTCTGGGTTGTGAGAGAAGATCTGCGTCTGTCGGCAGCTTGACTGGTGTGGACGCTGACAAGTCCAGAAGGTCCGGGAACCAGATCTGTCCTGGCCACACCGGTGCGATGAGGATCATCCTGCACCGGTACCTCCTGAGCTGGTTGATGAGCCAGAGCAGCAACGGCAACGGAGGGAACGTATAAAGAAATAGGCCGTCCCAGGGGAACAAGAAAACATCGCCCTATGCTCCTCAGCTGGGGGAACCTGCTGGCGAACCTCCGGCACTTGGAGTTTGTCGCCGTCGCGAAGAGATCGATCTGGGGTTCGCCCCATCGTCGGAAGAGTCGATCCACTTGATCCTGGTGTAGTTCCCACTCGTGGCACGAGCGCAGCTCTCTGCTGAGTGAGTCGGCGATGGTATTTTTTATTCCTGCCAGATGAAAAGGCACCAGAAACATCCCTTGGGCGACGGCCCAATGCCACAGATCGTGGGCTTCCTTGGATAGGGCAGGGGATCTGGTTCCGCCCTGCTTCCGGATGTAGAACATTGTGGTGGTGTTGTCGGTGAAGATCCTCACCACCTTGCCCTTGAGGGATTGAAGAAAAGACCCGAGGGCCCAGAACACTGCACGGAGCTCCAAGATCTTGATGTGGAGGGACTTCTCCTCCGGGAGCCAAAGGCCTCTCGCGTGAAGATCTCCGGAGTGCGCTCCCCAACCTTCCAGGGAGGCATCCGTCGTCACCGTCACCTGGTGAGCTGGGGTCTGAAAATCTGTGCCCGCCGACAGATAAAGCGGGTACCCCACCACCGGATTGCCTGACGGAACGTCTCGTTGAGTGGGATCCTGTCCTCGAAGCTGCCCGTCGACTGGACCCAGCGGGCGTCAAGGAACTCTTGTAAGGGGCGCATCTGGAGCCTGCAAAGGCGCACCAGATAAATGCAGGAGGACATCATCCAGAGGAGGGACTTGATAGATCTTACTCAGGCTATGTCCGTGGCCAGCAGACGCTGCACCTTGCCCAGGATGGTCCTAGTCCTTTCCTCCGACGGCAAGGCCAGCCGCTCCACTGTGTCGAGCTTGGCTCCCAGAAACAGGGCGACTTGCGACGGGACCAGGTGGGATTTTGGAAAGTTGATGGAGAACCCCAGGTCCGTGAGCAGCTGGACGGTCTTCACAGTGTGCTCCACGGCGAGCTCCCTTGTCCTTGCCAGTCGTCCAGGTAGGGGTAGACGTGGATCCCCTGCAGGCGCAGCCGCGCCGCCACCGGTGCGAGGCACTTGGTGAACACCCTGGGTGCCGACTTCAATCCGAACGGGAGGGCCTTGAACTGGTAGTGCCGCCCTTGGACCACGAACCTGAGGAACTTTCGGTGTCTTTTTAGAATGGGGATGTGGAAGTACGCATCCTCCAAGTCCAACGACGACAGGAAATCGCCCTCCTCCAGCTGTCCCAGCAGGTGCTGGAGAGTGACCATCCGGAACTTCTGTGCCTTGATGCACTTTTTCAGTCGTCGCAGGTCCAGGATGGGACGCCATCGTCCTGTCTTCTTTACGAGGAAGTACCTTGAGTAAACTCCGGAGCCCCGAAGCCTCTTTGGGACGAGCTCGATGGCACCTTTCTTGAGCATCGCCCTTAATTCCAACAGTAGCTGAAGGACGTGATTTTCCTTCCTGGCCACGGGTGGAACGCGAGGGCACTTCTTCTGGAACTCGAGGGCGTGCCCTTGGCCCAGGGCGTCCAGCACCCACCCAACGGTCGGTGGAGATGGACTCCCACCCGCTGATGAACCTCGTCAGCCGGCCTCCCACCGGGGTGCTTCGGCGGGGGCCCGACCCCACGGACGGTTCAATCTTGCATGGAGGCCGCCTTGCCTCCTTGACCTCCCTGTTGACGACGATGGGCACCACCTGACTTGCCGCGTCCCCTGTAGGCCTCCTGAGACGAAGATCTTGCCGCTTGGCGGTACGTCGAGGAACCACTGCCGTATCCCTTGGAGGCACCTTGTCTGCCTCCGGAGCTCCGAAAGGACGGCCGTCGTTGTTGGAGCACTCCCAGTTCCCGGGCAGCCTCTGTGTCTGTCTTGATAGCCTGAAGGGACTCATCAACCGCCTTCCCAAACAGGTTGTTCCCGTCGAAGGGCATGTCCAAAACTTTGGTTTGTACGTCCTGGCGGAAATCCGTCGCCTTGAGCCATCCTCGTCGTCTCAGGCAAACGCTGTTGCCCAACTGATGGAAACCGGTGTCGGCGATGACGGTTGCCACCGTGATGGCGTGGTCCGAAGCAATCTCACCTTCCTGTAAGATTTCAAGGGCCTCAGCCCTTTTGGCGTCCGGAAAGAAGTCCAATAGAGGGGCGATTTTGAACCACAACTCCATGTCGTAGCGGGCTACGATAGCCAGGGCGTTGGCCCCCTTGATAGTCGTCGCTGCGGATGAGATGACCCGTCGTCCCATCGTGTCCAGCTTCCTGCCCTCGCCGTCCGGCGGGGAAGTTGATGTCGAGGCCGATGTCCCCCCAGCTGTCTTCTTTGCCGCCGCAGAGACGACTGAATCCGGGGTAGGTTGCGCCCGAAGGCACAAGGGGGCAGCGTCGGGGACCCGGTACTTCTTCTCGTACCGGTCCCTCTTTGCAGGCGCCGTGGCAGGGTTCTTGAGGAGGGCGAGCCCCTCATCCCAGATGTCATCAAGAAGTGGTACGGCGAGGACCGTCTTCCTTTTAGCCTCGCGCCGTTGGTAAAGGAACCCTTCCTTCTTCTCTTCTGGGCAGAGCTGGAAGAGCTCGGATGCCCTGGAAATCATGGCATGGAAGGATCCAATCTCGTCGGGCGGGGATGCCCGAGCAGGGGGCGACGGGGGACACGTCCCATAGTCGCCTCCGTCGTCATCTGTACCTGTCTTAGCCGTGTCCGTGCCTGTATCATCCCCGTGGGTAGTAGACCGGGGGGGAAGGCAGAGCAGGCCGCAGAGGTGGGAGAGGTGGCGGAGGATGCGTCCTCCTCTTCTTATGCGGTGGACTTTCAGAAGGCCCTGGCTCCGGTTCCCCCCTCGGGTCCGGCTCAGGTATCTCCGTCGGGGGGAGGGGCAACATTGTCCTTATCTCAGAGCATAAGGACTGAATCGCTGACAAAATGGCTGCCAAAGTGTCCTGCGGCACCGGAAACGACGGGCGCGAGGGCTCTTGAGGAACCTCGTCGGCGACACCGTCGCTCTCGTCGTCGCCCTCGTCGGGATCCCTCCTGATGGGCTGGGCCTCCTCCACGACTTCGATGAGCTCTTCTTCAGAGGTCGTGTCCGTATCCACGATGGCCACCTGCCCCTCCCCCTCCTTTTCCAACGGGGACTTCGTGGGGGTCTTCTCGATGGGCCTGAAAGACGACTCCCTCCGCGGTGGCAGGGTGACTCTGGATCCTGAGGTCGCCTCCACTGGCGTAGCCTCCACAGGCTGAGCCAGGGCCGCTGCGACATCCTCAATCGAGGTCTTAGCAAGGGTGAATTAAGGCCATTGTCACCTTCTGTACGCCTGGGGCCTTCACCTTGGGGGTAGGGTCCGAGCCTCGCTCCCCCTCTGCCGGAATCTTCGAGATCGACCGGGGCCTCTCCAGAAACTTCGCCGGGTTCTCAGACTTCTTCTTACCCGAGCCAGAGCATTGGCTCGTGGTTGATGGCGCCGGGGAGGATGCGCCCTGCCTGGCAGCCAAGGAGCCCGACCGTTCGGCACTCCCGGTGCCCGCGGACTCGCTGTGCTTGGCCTTTTGTTGGGCCCCCATCGCCGTGGCGCCCTCACAGGACTTAGAAGACCGCTCGGACTTCTTTTTCTTCTTCTCGCCTGACGGGCTCTTCCTTTCCAGCCAGTTGGCGAGACGGAGGTGGCGATCCTTCATGGTCCGCTCCGACATGTTCCCACAAAACGCACAGTCCTTCTCAACGTGCGTCTTGTCCTCATGGAGACAGTAGAGGCATAATGAATGCTCGTCCTCCTTGAACACATTCTGAAGCTGGCATCCAGGGCAGGTCCTGAACAGCTTCCCGGGCGTCGAGCTTCCTTTCTCCTGGGCCATGTCCAGGGTAGGCCTCGGAACTTCTGGAATCCTCCAAAAGCGCAACTCGACGAACTCTTCACCCTTGAGGGGCGTAGGAAACTCCGAAACGGGTCCCCGTTGATCGGATGTAGAAACGGTAGAGCTTGAGGCCCTATTTAACCGAAAAATTAGAAAAATCTCCTGAAAAAGCGCGAAAACGCAGCAAAAGCTGGAGAGCTACAGCACAAGGACTCCCAACACTTGAACGTGCAGTAAGAATCTGAGGATGGCTGCCAGAGGCGGGGATTAGGGAGAGGGCAGTCATTGGCTGGGGGCAGTATGACCCAGAGACCAGTGATTGGTTACTACTAAGAAAGACAGATCAGAAACGAAACTGATACTGATTTTTTCTATACCGAGGATTTCCGGCCTGACGACGGGGAATATTCATGAGCATGTGAATCCATGCCAGACCCCATGCTGGAGAAGAAAAGTTTGCAAGACTCGTTCTAGGAGCAATTGTTATGAAAGAAAGTCATGCGTAGCAAGTGCAGATTCCAAGAGACATTGAAACTGAAGGAAAATATGTAAAGTAGAAGTAAAGAAAGAAAGGAAGTCGAAGTGGTCATGTGGAGGCGAGAGCTGAAAATCCTCCCAGTTTCAAAAGTCTTCGACAGCAAAATCAAAACACAAAAGGTGGCTCGAACCCAACAGAGGGACGCCCATATGTGGAATGTGAAGAAAGCTTGGGGAAAGGAACCCGGGAGCTAAACCTGTGAATTTGTGACTCAGACTTGAACGGCCAAGAAGATTCTGGAGGGCAGAGCAAGCCGCCTAACTGTGCTCCCAAGCCAAAGTGTTTTCAGTCATCAAGTGTTCCATCTAACCCTGTGCTATACAACATTGGGACGAGAATTAATGCAGATTTACATTGCCATTCTGACATTTCATTTCACCACTGGTTTTTCCTTTTTTAGATACATATCCCTATGTCACATTAGTTTGTATTAGAGTGAGGGCAGGGCATTAGGTTTTTGTTAGTATAGGCCTTTATATTTTGTCTAAAACCGACTATGACTTTCTTTTTTATTCGATGGTCGAGATTACTCCCATCTTAGTGATAGGGCCAGATAGGGGTTTTTACGACCCCCTTGAATCTAACAATAAAGGTTTGAAACGTACAACTCTTGTGTCAGTGTCTACGTGTGATATCATGCCTCCCTTACAGTGTGGACAGCAACATTCAAAAGATCAATTCAAACAATGGCACTGCTCGCTGGGTGCAGCTCCCATAAATGAAATGCTGAGTGCATTCAACCTCAAACTCAGCTGCCATAACGGACCATGACAATGCCCGTGTGCCGTGCCACCTTTTAAACATCGATTCAAACAAGGCAAATGCCAGAGGACTTTAGATCTCCTAAATGCAATGCTAAGTGCTGTATCCAATATCCCTCTCACCATATCAAGCCACGCCATTTCCTGTGCACCATGTAGCAGTTTACAAAATATCAGTTCCAACAATGCATGTGCCTGATGGGTGCCACCAGTGAGTGACATGAAGTGCTTGGTGTTGTATCCACCTCAATCTCGATGTGCAAAACCATCAAATGGTGCGCCCTGCCACCGTAGCCACCTTTTACACATCAATTTCAACACTGCCAATGCTCGATGACCGTATCCGACCTCCATCTCACATGATAAAGCCATGGAATTGTCGAGTGGCATGCCACAGACATCAATTCCAACAATGTCTCCAGGGTCGGACTGGGCCATAATATTGTCTCAGGCACCAATGAAAAAGTGGCCCACAGTTATGGCTATTCATTCCTTTTGTGGCACAGTTGATTAGTACCCAAGGAGGAGTTTTTTTTATTAAATGTGATGCAAATTGTGCATTTTAAAGAATATTTATTCAACAACACTGGTCAAAACTATTAGCCGCATAGTGAAGTAAAGCATCAAACAGGCCCATATTGACCAAGAAAGTGGCCCACTTTGACCAAAAACCCAAAAAAAACAGGTCCACAACAGCATTTTGAGTTATTGGTTTCGCCGTGGACCTATAACTAGTGAAATGAAATGCTGGGTGTCGTAGCTGCCTCATCTCGCCGTTCAAACACAATTAAATTGTCTGCGCACCCTGCAACCTTAACATTTTACACATACATTTCAACAATGCCGATGTCCGACGACTGATGATCCAGCAAAAAATGCAGAGTGCAGCATCCCTGAAGTCTGTGCCATGACCATGAGTGAACCTTTACCTCTCTCAAACCCATTCGCTCCCTGCACTGTGCCCTGCAGGTGTCCTACCTTTGCCCCCCTCCTTTCTTCGACTTGAGCGCTCCAACCCCAAATTCCATTACAAAAAAAACTGCTCGCACAGCGACTCGATCCACATCAGCCTTTACTGGGCCTACAGACTTATTTCTGAGCTTGTGCCGAGTGGGCCATGCACCTGTACGGCACCCAGGGTCTGCTCGCCGTTTTAGTCCAAACTCTGACAAGACCATCAATCCCTCCGTCGTCCCTAAAAATTGTGCCTCACGTGCACAGGTCCCTGAAACCCCCAGCCTGAGCGAAGAAAAGAGCCTCCACTAAACGTACCCACTAATATGCACCGACATCGCTCGCCTCCGACACTAACACTGAGGAAACACTGTCACAATCGACCCGTCCTCCGTCTCTTGTTCTCCCGACACTGCAGCAACCGCAGCCCTGCCAATGGCAGCCCCTGCCAAATGTAAAAGAAATAAAAAAAATTGAAAAACCAAGCTGCCTCTACAGCTCTAATGGACTGATCTCTGGCGGGGCGAGGGAGAGCCCCAATCCGCTCTCGCTCTTTATACCCTGCCCGAGAGCCCCGTTCCCTACGTTTCAGGCGACAAAGCCCCCTGGTGTCCTCCCCTTTTGGCCCGCCACCACAACCTCCCAGTCGCTGCTCTGGCTATGTGCCAGAGCAGCTATTGTAAGACACATGGGATGAGGATCTGCATCCCCTTTCCTACCTTCCACCGGGGAAAAGCAGCACAAATGGCTGCAGTCTGGAAAAGGGATCACTCTGCCTCTCGAGCATTGAAAGTACACAGACACGTGACATGTGACAGTACTCCTGTTTCAGCGAAAATACATTAAACAAGCCACTATTAACCCTTTAACTGCCATGGGTATTTCCCCCCCAGTGCCAAGGCCTATTTTGGTGATTTCGGTATGTGGCCATTCAATGCCTTGTAACTTTTTTGTTACATGAGATATGTCGGCCAAATTTGGCTCCTTTCTTTCTCACATGTAGAGGTCGTAACACCACCCAGGAATCCTAGGTTGCTGTAGGGGGGTGAGAGAAAATAAGCAAAAAGAGCAAAAATGTTGGTTTTTTTCAAAAAATGCCAATAAAATGATGTACAAAGAAGCCTGTGGTTTTTTCCTTGTAAGAGCTAGGAACAAATGGTTTGCTGTGCTGAGTTCCCCAATTTCCTGGCATTCAAGAACAGGTTAAATGGAAACGAAAAAAAAATATTTTTATGTGGTTATCAACTGTTTTGTGAGAGGTAGGCGATTTTGGCCATTTTTGCCAATTGGACATGCATGGGCGGAATGGAAAAAAAGGGTAGGAAAGCCGAATTGGAGGACAGAAAGGCATATATTTCTGAAAAGTAGACACAATTCCAAGTTTAGGAAGGGGTGATTTGCGTAGGTCAGGCAACAACTAGGTAGGGGAAAATACCATAGATTGGGGGAAAAGCGGGAAAATGACAGAAAAAAAAGTTATGTGTTGGACATGGTTGGCTTGGTACGGCAATGGCTTCTATGAATTTTGAGAAAAACAATGCTCCGCTACATTCCCCCCGACTCTTGCAGTTAGGAAAGCACACATTTTTTGTAGTGTTTTACAAAACAAGCAATGCCACAAGCCAAACACTGAGCGATGGTACACAGGAGTTTTATGCTCACGGCCTGAACAGACGCACTTAGCATGTGTAAATCGGGAAAACCAATGTGGTGAGGAACGGCAAGCATCCATTTTTTGAAAGAGCACAGGCAGACCTTTCCAAGGGTAGGTTACTTGTGCAGGTTACAAAAGTGTGTGGTGCCTAAAGCAGTGACTAAATGTAGGTCACATTTGGGAAATGAAAGGGTTGTGTGACAAAGGGCACCAGCAAATGGGTCAAAACGTTATGAAAACCACACAAATACAACAAATGTTATACCTTCCTGCGTTCCCACAGGTGTCCCGATGAAAACGGTACCTCACATGTGTGGGTGCATCTACCTGGGCACCAATGGGGATGCCTAAAACACAAGTAACCCCAAGTCTGTTTTCATGCCTGAATTTCACACTTTCTCCAGACAAGCGCAACATACAGATATGGGCTTCGGGTGTCCAAGCCACCAAGGAAAACAGGGAACCCCATGCATTTCCGAAAAGAGGACACCCGTGGGAATCCGCAGAGGTATGATTTGCGCAAATCGGCCCCAAATTTATTACCCAGACACCAATGCAAATTCCGAAATTTGGGGAAAAAAATGCATTTTCCGCACACTTCACTCGGCGCACCCATCGAAACACACCGCCAACACATGGCCTACCGTCCCGCATTCCCACAGGTGTTCCGATGAAAACGGTACCTCACATGTGTGGGTGCACCTACCTGGGCGCCAAGGGGAAAGCCTAAAACACAGGTAACCCCAAGTCTGTTTCGACACCTGAATTTGACACTTTCTCCAGACAAGCACAACATACAGATATGGGCCTCAGGTGTCTAAGCCACCAAGGAAAACAAGGAACCCCATGCATTTCCGAAAAGAGGACACCCGTGGGAATCCGCAGAGGTATGATTTGCGCAAATCGGCCCAGAATGTATTACCCAGATCCCGGGCAAAGTCCGAAATGTACCGAAAAAACCCACATTTTTCACTTTGTCGGGTGTTCTGGGTAAAACATTCTAGTCCGCTTCACGCAATTTGGACCTCTGTGGATTCCTCCTGGTGCCCTCTTTTCAGAAATGCATGGGGTTCCCAGTTTTCCTTGGTGGCTTGGACACCCTATGCCCAAATCTGTAGGTTATCACCCCAAACCTTTTGTGGTTACCAGTGGGTTAGCAGTTTCCCTTTGCGGCTAGGTTGGTGAACCCACACATGTGAGGTACCGTTTTCGTTCAGACACCTGTGGGAACATGGGAAGGTATGACATCTGTTGTTGGCGGCGTGTTTCGGTCGTTGAGCAGAGTGAAAAGTCTGGAAATTGTGTTTTTTATCCCAAATTTAGAATTTGCCAGAGGTTCTGGGTAGTAGATTCTGGGCCGATTTGCGCAAGGCAGACATCTGTGGATTCCAACGCGTGTCCTCTTTTGGGAAATGCATGGGGTTCCCTGTTTTCCTTTCTCGCTTCGACACCCTAGGCCCAAATCTGTAGGTTGCCCACATGAACAAATTGTGCTGTGGCGAACGGCTTGGGGTTACCAGCGGGTTACCATTTTCCTTTTGCGCCCCCGGTAGGTGCACCCACACATGTAAACGGTACCTCACATCGGGACACTTGTAGGGACGCGGGAAGGTAGGCCATGGGTTGTTGGCTGTGTGTTTCGGTGGGTTGCCAGAGCGAAATGTCTGAGAATTGTCTTCATTTCCAGCCAATTTCAGAGACATTTCCCTGTGTCCACTCACCGAAACACGTCGCCAACAACAGATGTCATATCTTCTCGCGTTCCCACAGGTGTCCCGACGTAAAAGGTACCTCACATGTGTGGGTGCACCTACCAGGGGCGCAAAAGGAAAAAGGTAACCCGCTGGTAACCCCAAGCCTTTTGCCACAGCACAATTTGTTCATGTGGGCAACCTACAGATTTGGGCCTAGGGTGTCGAAGCCAGCAATGAAAACAGGGAACCCCCACTCCCCTGGTGCAGAGAGGCACATTGATGTGCCAATCTGGCCCGGGGTGCCCAAACCTTACTGCCCCACCCACTGGGGGGCCTATCCCACCATTTGCGGGGGCCCTCTCCCCCCCTCACCCCAAATGGGTGGCAGGGGCACCTCATGCAGGCCTCTCTAGGCCTCCTACAAACAGCTGCGTGAGGTACAGCCCCCCCCTCCATTTGGGGTGGGGTGGAAGATGGCCCCCAAAAATGTTGTGACAGGCCCCCCAGTTGGTGGGACTGTAAGGTTTGGGCACCCCGGCACCAGATTGGCACACCAATGTGCCCCTCTGCGCCAAGGCAGGTATAGTAAACAAAGAAAATAATTCAAAATGGCAGGCTGCCCTTTAGCGGGGGCTGAGTGGCCCCTACACCACTGTAGAATTTTCTAATGTGAAGGGGGTGCACCTCTCCACCCCCACCCCAATTGGAGGGGTGGCGCATCTCATGTAGCCCTCCCCAGGGGCAGATAAGTTGGGGGGCTGTCCTGCACTCCTCCCTTGGCTCAGGCTTCCCTTCCTAGGAGCAGATATCTGGTCCCAGGGAGGGCTGCATGACATGGCACCCACTCCATTGCAGGTGGGGAAGACGGGGTCACTACCCCATCCCATTAGAAAATTCCCCGTCCCTTTGGGGTGCCCCACAGCCCCCCCTAAAATGCATTCCACCATTTTCCATTTTTTTCTTTGTTTACGAAACTTGCCTTGGCGCAGAGGGGCACATTGGTGTGCCAATCTGGCCCTGGGGTGCCCAAACCTTACTGCCCCAACCACTGGGAGCTTAGTAACAGTCCTCGGTGATGGTCTCCCACGCTTCCCATTGAGGTTACCACCTGAACCCGAGGAGGAGGCTGAGGAGCGGGAGAAAAACCGAGTCTACTGCTGCCTCCGGTGGGAATTTCCTGAAGGGGTATCCACTCTGCGGGATTTCCGATCTAGAAACCCTCTGAAACCAGAGGACGGCCGGCTTTGCGACAACGGTCTCTGGGTCCTAAAAGGAGTTTTACCCAAGACGGACAAGGACTTGGCCGTCTGGGTGCTGTCCTTCGTTTTGGTGAGCTTTACATCCGTCGAAGAATGAAAAAGCTCCTTACCTTCAAACGGCAAGCCCAACACTTTGTCCTGCACCTCCTTTGAGAACTTGGTGGCGTGCAACCAAGCCTGCCGAGAGGTATCAACCCCAAGCATAAGGCCCCGAGCCGAAGTGTCAACTTGATGAGCCGCGGCCTCCAGCAGATCCTGGTCCAGGACCCTGGCATCTGATAATCCCTCCTTAAAGTCGTCCAGCTTCTCGACCGGAATGAACTCCTTGAACTCCGCCAGACCTTTCTACATCTTCATATTCGCCCCCGCTAACAACAGTTCTGCATTGGACTGCCGTAGCTACAGGGCCGAGTTAGTAAAAATCTTCCTTCCAAGGGAGTCGAGAAGCTTGTCCTCTTTCCCCAGGACCTGAGCAGCCGTCGTAGAAGAGGTTGCTGCAGGCCTGGACTGTAAAGTGGCCGCAGCCACCATCGTGGAGGAGGTGGGTGGACAAGATGCTAGAGCCACCTGTTCTGAGGAATACAGCCTGTAGCGCGTGTCAATTTTCTTATTGACGAAAAGTCCAAAGTGCGGCTTTTCCCAGACTATGGACCTCGGCTAAAACATCCTTCTCCAAGAACAGGCCAGTTCGCAGCGAAGGAGACAAGGTGAACGCCCCCGAAAGCACACCCCTCCTGCGGAGCGGATGCCTCGGGCACTGGAACATCCAATAGGCACATCATGTCCAGTACCCGGTCGTGAAAAGCTCTAATAGAGCGGGGCTGGTCTTCGCTGTCCTGATCGCCCTGCGCATCATCTGACAGGTCAAGGTCATGCTGGACCACGTCGGACACCGCCTTGTCCACAGGGGACAACGGAGGCAAGGGCGGAAGGGTAGGGGGAGGCACCGTAGGCAAAGGCGGGGTCGGTGGAACCACCAGAGACACGGGTTTAGCCAGAGGCGCAGGCGGGCAGATCTCCCTAAAAAGCCCCTTGAAATACTCCCTCATGGGGTCGGTACGCATGATTACCTGAAACTTGCCGAAAAAGGCTTCCTCCGGAGAAAGCATTGGAGCTGCCGGAGAAGGCCTCTCATGAGGAGGATAATTCCAAGGACGCAGAGGGGAGGGTTGCCAAGTAGGCCCATCCCCAGAGGTGTCCACATAAATCAAGTGTGCTGAACCCACAGGCAGCGAGATGTTGTGCGGAAGGGGCATCCGAGCTTTCTAGTCGTAAACTGGATGAAACGGGTGCGCACAAGGAACCTTATGTTCACCTACAGAACCGCTCCCCACACCGGAGGTCGATGGCATAGTTGTAGGGAAAGTGCCCAAAATGGCCACTGTGGTCGTGGCGGGAACGGCCGCCATTTTGCTGTCACCTGAGGGGAACTGCGGCACGTGTGGAAGTGAGACAGGGGTCACCGCCGGTGGATCAGGGGTCTTCATTTTAGCCTTTACACAAGGAACATCGGCCGAGCCGGTACTATGCGACCTGGAATGTTTCTGCGACATACCAATAGCCAAATTAGCCTTCACAGGAAGGACCTCGGCACTGCCGGTAAAGGAGGAATTAACGGGAAGACCCTGGAAAGGTGTCTCGCGGTCGAGGTGCTCTAAAAAGCCAAGAACTCACCGGACGTTTCTTCTTTTCATCGATGAAGGTTTGAAAATGCGTAGGAGGAGTACGCTGGAACACCTCCTCCCAGCACTCTAACCGACGTTGAAGTGCCCGGACCGAAAGGGAATCACAATAGAAGCAGGAGTCCCAACAGTGATCGGGACCCAAACACTCTAAACAAAGAGGATGGGGAACCGCCCTCGCAAAGCGTCGCTGACACGAGGAACAATTTAGAAAGTCTAGTTTAAACGACAGATAGACTAGTACGCGATCGCTAGCAAGAGCCAGAGAGGAGGGAAAAGAAGAAATTATTCCGCGGATGCAAGTGTGTACAGTCCCGAGCGAGCGGAGAAAAGGACTGATGGGCGATGCGCCGGGCGGAGCCGAGATGGGCGCGGTTACGGCCGCATGCTGTACCCCGCGTAGAAAGAGAGGAAGGACTAAAATGTTTGCAACATTTTTAATGCTTTTACAAAGTGTGCCGGTCCCGTCCCACAGGACGGAGGAATGTCCCATAAGTATGGAGGAAAGGGGACGGGATGTAGGAGTATATCTTTTATAGTAGAAATGTTTTGAATGATATTTGTGGCTCAGGCCACAAAGCGCCAAAACCAAAAAAGCTTCAGGACACCACAGAAATCAGCAGAAATACAACAGGGCCCACATAATGTGTCCAAAGGTGCAGAAAGGCACATTCTGTCCTAACAAGGTGGAACAAGGAAAGTGCAGCAGAAGGGTGTGCCATTTTATATGAAGCTGGGACATACGAGTAAGCCAAGATGGTTAAACACAGAACTGTGGAAACAAAACAGAAGCTCTACAGTTAGGGTTGTGTACAAACGTGAAGAGAGAGCGCACAAAGAAGCATAATCCCAGTGCCTGCTTCGCAGTGCTCATAAGCATGTGCACACATTTTACTGTGCATGAAGCAATGAAAGTTGCAAGGTGCTGTTGCAAGCCTCTATAAAACATCTTGCAAGGGAGTAGTCAATAAGTACTTCTCTGTCCCAGCGCAATCCTAACAATTTCTTGTATTCAACACGTATACTAGCCACCTCCTTCTAATGTTATATCTGTGACACAAAATGAGCAAGTGCTGTGATGTCCCTTTCTGACAGGCACAGCGAAGATGAAACTAAATCTTGCCTAGAGCATCGATATGCATTAGATCCATAGGAGAGCTGGTAAAAACAAAGCCTGGTTACATGAGACCTATCGATACTGACTGAGATCAGATCAGAATACACTGAATAGACATTCTGATCATGCAAGTGCCCAGAGAAAGCCACTAGCTGCTTAGTGATTCCACTGGCCCATTTTGTATGTTCTTTCTCTATGACAACTATCCACTTAAGAACAGCTATCGTTTTAATGGAAATAAACCCTAAGTGTATGAACAACTTTTCTCCATCGATCTTGCTCAAGATACCAATGACTTTTATCCCAGTGATCTTATGATACTGTTCATGGTTCCACAATTCTGATACTAGAACCCCAATAAGTGAGTATTGGCTAAGCTTACATAATTTCACCCACTGTTAGGGAGAATTCTCTTAAAAGGCTAATTTCCCTTACCTAGAGTCCCCCAGCAGCTTTGCTGGATTTTAAGGGTTTATTTTTTTTCTCCTGCTAAGAGTGAGACTCTTTTTCCCACTCTTAGACAGATGGCTAATGTGTGTTTAGGCTATTTTTGTGCTTATGGTCTATGGGGATTTTCTCACCCCCATAGGTATCATCTTTTTACATGTGTGTTACACAGCACCCTCAGTGCAGTAACACAGGGGTGTCATAGTGGCCCCCAAACATAGACTTCATACTCTGGGACTGACTACTGTCTCCCAGGGCATGTAAAGTCCCCATTGACTTTACTAGTCAATAGTTATTAACAAAACCAGTACAACCCATCTACTATGGAAACATGGAAAGGGTTAATAGTTTTTCCCTGGTGTTCATTTTCGAAAGGGTACCGTCCAGTCCCTCCCTCCAAAGTTTCTGGCTGGTGGCAGTGGTTACTACCATTAATATTCGACCACAAATATTTGCCTATGGGATTTTCCCATTGTTCGAGGCTACCACTTTTACTGACTCTGCCTCTAACAAACCGCCGGTTTATTTTATTATTAACTTTACTCCGGTAGGGTTTAATTGCCAGATCTTTGATAATATTTCTTTCCCGTGTCTTTCTCTGAAATCCTAGCCCAGGTCAGGGATTCTTTGTTCGTCCTTTTGGCGGGCTTCTGCACAGAAGCCCTCCTTTCGGCGCCACTGAGTCTGGGGTAGACAGGATGTGTGGGAGGGGGAATAGGCACCCTCGACAGGGTTACCTAGGCAACCCAAGTCGCACTCTGCCCTGATAGGCTGGGGGGTTATCCCACCAGGATAACCACCCCGCTGTGCGAGTGACAGCTAGGCTGTATGAATGGGGGTTTTTCTGCATAAAAGCAGGGCTCTGAGGACTGGAGGACAAGACGTCGCCACTGGACCCAAGAAATCCGAAGAGGAGAGAAGCCGAAGACATCTGCAACGACAACCACCGGTGAAGCCCTGCTGCAGATCCTCACCACTTTTCTCCATACGACCCGAGAAGATCTTCACCTGCAAGAGTCTTCTTCTGTTGAGCTGTTGGGGCCAAACAGTTCGCCAATCACCTTCCAGGACCTGCCTTGGTCGAATTGCCAGTGCCAACCAATCGGAGACCGGACAGCCAGGCACCCGTCCACCAAGACCACGATTTAAAGGAGTGTACCTTTTATTCCGTTTTGGCATCACTGCGGCTGGCTTCATCCCTGGGCAGTGGAGTGACTCAAACCTTCCTCCATGACAAGAGCTTCTCTTCCTCTGCTGAATCTCCCAAACTGCAGGAACTGCAGCCACAGCAGGAGCCTCATCCAATTTTAAGGTACATTGTTCCACCAGACCTGCTAAAGGTGTTTGAAATCCTTTAATTACCTTCTGGGCTGGTCGCCCCTATTGTCTAACATTATCTTTTGACTTTCTGCACCCTCCTTTCTGAACCGTTAAAGACATGACTGCAGCTACTAGAACCGTTTTATCCTAGGCACTTTGCCTTGTACCACTGACTCTGGCACAGGCCTATTGACTCTGGCTAAATCTGTTACAACTGCCTTCTCTAGATTGCTTTTCATCAAGAAATGTGTTGGTGCACCTAAACTCTTATAACCTCCTTTAACTTCCCCTTTAAATATTGTGAAGTGCCGTTTTGCTCGGTTTTCACCTAAGTATTGCTTATGCTAAAGTACTGCCTTGCCTAACTTGTTCACAATCCAATTGAGAAGTGTTGCTGGGGTGTTTAGGAGTCTAACCCTGCATAACATGACCTTTCCCTCCCTCTGAAGAAATTGTTAGAGTGCCATTTCTGCTTGGTTTTACACTGTGCCATTTTGCTCAGTTTTCACTCTTGCTCAAACTTGTCTACAATTTAAATAGGGAGTTGTGTATACTTTTCTTGACTGTTCTAACTTGCTTTAATGATAGTGATTTGTGTGTTGAAATAAGAGTGTGTAAAATAAATATATATTCTTTTTGGTACAAAGCTTTGGTCAGTGTTTCATTGTTCCATAGTATTGTAGTCCTATTGTGTAAACCGTGAATACTGCTTATTTCCCTCTTGAGATAGGTCTGACTGCTCAGCCACAGCTACCAATTAAATCTGTGTGGTACAGACTGATACCAAAGGGAATTTATTGCATATACCTGTAGTCCTAATCTTCTGTAGTGCTCCCTAAGGGAACTGCATAGGATTCTGCCTAACACCCACATTTGTGCTCCTTTCAGCAAGATTAGATCCCAGATATATGGAGCATTAGTCTTATTATGGATCACAATGTTTGCAACTGCTTTATCCACTCCAAGCATATGTTTCAAAAAATGATTTCCTATGACAGTTTATGGCATGCAAGCTCTGCAACTCAAAGCCATATAATGCCTGTGCAATAGCCTTGGCATTGTTGACTTTGAGGGAGGAATTGCCCATTTTCCTTTGTAAGTGAAACTCTGATCATGCATAATCTGAAAATCCCACTGTGCATTGGGAGAAACACAAACCTCTATGCATTCAAATGTTGGGACTACGTCCAACACCTTGCCCTGTATAACAAAGCCCAATTGTGCAATAATATACACCATTACTTTATTCTTGCAATTAATCTAATTCCGCACAAAAATCGTCCAAAGCACTCAGTGGTCTTGACTAGGCCAGTTCTATTTTTCCATGATGACCAGATCATTGTTGAATATTAAAAGTTAAGTAGTTTGATCTCTTATCTTAGGGAAATTCTGGATCATTCCTTGTAGGTGCAAGTTCAGGTCATTAATGTATATAAATAAACAATGGTGTGGCCAAGACACATCTCTGCCTAACCCATCTTGTAATATTATAAGACTTGGTGTGTTGCCCTGCTGCCCCAAATCTGACACTAGCCCTGTTCAAGAAAAGCAAAATATAGCATTTCTTTTCTAATCAGATGGTTCCTGGCCATTAAAAGATGAGTGTGAGACACTGGCCAACTATTGTTCATTTTGCTTGAAATCCTAATTGGCAAAGCAAACGAATGTCCCTTTCTTAGAAACATATGGAAATACTTCCTGAATCAACTTCCCAAACATCTTGGCACATACATCTAGGAGACAAAGGTTGACAGCAACTTGTGGACACGTTGGGTCCTTTCTTAAAAATTGGGACAATTGTCCGCCTTTGTCCAGGAATCTGACACTGAAATGTTAGTCTTAATGATATGAAATATTTTATTAAAAGTTCCCCCTATATCATGAGTTCATATCTAGGTAATCAGGTGAATAGAATCAAGATTATGGGCTTTACCCTTTTGTTGTACTTTAATAACAAAAAGAACTTGATGTGCTTTGAAATCAGGCTCCATCCACTCTCTTTCCGTACACCGAACCACTGGAGAAGCATATCCTGCAGCAACCCCGTCTTTCCCATTTGCATACAACAGGGGAAAAATTATTATACCAATGAGTCACATAATTGCAATGGATAGAGGTTGGTTAGAGGAACAGCTCTTTGATATGTTTTCTATAATGTTATAATTTAGTATTTGATCTTTTGAAAATAGTGCTGCATACAAAATGTTCCGCTGTCTACTCTGGTTCCCTTTCTTGGTAAACAACTTTTTTTAAAGGTTTTTCTTTCTTGTCTGGTCTCTGTTTATTACATCTTCTTTAACTACCTTTAAGATTCACTCCTTTGCCTCCCTAAATTCCTCATCAGACCAGCCACTGCGTCTAAGGTTGGTTCCCCTGGAACAAACTTTAGAACAAACTATGGCAAAAGACTCATAGGCTGTGAGAATATCATGAGCATGAGAGCCCTCACCTATGTTGCATTCAATATGCACAATGGAAGATTGCATCACACCATTTGACAGATCTTCTGTGGATCTAGACAGTGATTGTCAATATTAGAAAGGATTTCCTATGAGAAAATACAAAAAACTATGGTCACTCACAATCTGGTTTTTCACTTGAAAGTTTACCATATTACTTTATGAGTCCTAGTTTTGGATTATCTAATTTATTAGCGACTCTGCAGTTGATGAAACAAGAATTGGCCCAGCTGGAAAATTGAGGCTTGTCCTACCACTTAATATATATAACCCCAGTTTGCACAGCAACTGTAACAGCTGTTGGTCAGCTCTATTTTCATACATCTTTGATACTGCCCACCATCGTTCCACCACTATATAATTCTTCTAAATATTTGGGTGGAGTGGGGAGTTGCTCGAACACCCCATCTCCTTGGTTGGGGGCCAAGCCACAAGGGACAGGTGGGTGGGGGGTAGCTCATTCACTCCACAATGTGCCTTCCAGAGGATAGATGGAGCGTGATCCTAAAGGCTTGTTGCCGCCCCCAAGGTGTGGTAACAACCCACCAGGGACATCGCTGCCGTGCACTACCCATGTGAATTGCAATTCCCTAACAACTTCAGTTAATATTGAAATGGTTCATGGAAAGAAACCAGAGACTCAAGCAGGCAGACCACATTAGTTTGAGAACTCTCAGATTACATGGGCTGTGACTTCATGATATTCCTCAATTATCCACAAGAAGGAGAAAGATGGCAAAGCTACCATGGACTGTGTGGTCGAGCCGAGAGTCCAAGCAACATGCTTCTAAACCACAAAGAGACGTGGAGGCAGCAAAAAGAACACCTGAAATCTAAGAGGGCGATGACATCTCGCACCCCCTTAAAAGCCCCGGCCAGCCCAATGTAGGGATTAAACAATGAGGTGATGCCCACCACCTGAAAGATATAGAAGGAGCAGGTTAAAATAAGAGGAACGTAGACCATGAGGAGACAGACGTGTTATTGATCGCTCATGGACATTAGAGAGGCCGCTTCCTGGCTCAGATATAAAGGAAAAGATGCTGCAATGGGTCCTGGAGAGACCAATACATGAATGAGAGCCAATAGGTCGTGTAGAGACCAGCACCTGTATGCTGAGAAAAAAAGTTAATGGGAGACACGCTCATGGTTGATGAGAAAGTAGTAGTCCTGGAATTACCTAAATGATAACACTGAGAATCCAGAGGTTGTAAAGAGGCACAATTGTGTGTCAAGAGACCTTGGCAAAGCCTTACTATACAAGCTGGATGCTAAGGGGCCACAGAGATGCCTAGAAGTGAAGCCTGACACAAGAAGCTCTGGAGAAGCGTAAAGGTGAATACTGATAACAGTCAGACCGAAAAGAGGTCAAGATTGTGAGTACAACATGGAAGAGTATTCCCAGGAGAACATTCTTTTTGTGTTGATTTATATATTAGGGCTGAACATTCGTGGCACAGGATTTTGTGAACTCTTCTTGACCAAGGTTTAGAGCATCTAGGTTTAGGCTAAGGACATGCTAAGACTAGGTTGAGAACATTCAGCTGGTCCCCAGTTTGAACACTGATGTTTAGAGTAGGGTGTCCCTGCAGGGAAATGCACTCATTAAGAGGAGGTTTATGAACTTTATGAGTTATTGGAAGCCTTAACCTACGTTTTGTAAAAACCCAAAATATCTCACTCAGTGTTACCTCATCCTGGACGAACAAATTACTTGCCTCTCAGTAATGTAGTGATGTTCTATCTGATGGACGCTCCCCCCATGGAGTCCTCATCTTTAATATCTATCCCCCAGTACAGCTGCTCTTTGGAAACGTTTCCACTGGCAGGGGTGCAGCGCGGCTCCACGTCGGCTCTGTCCGACGCCCCTTCACACCCTGCACAAGACATGACATGGAGAGCACTACATCTTGCTCGAGAACTTTGGCCACTGTAGAGATCTCATCCGCAGTCTGGCCTCCGACACCAGAAAGATGCAGGATGCCATGAGGCCCAGCAACCTTAGGAAGTCGAAAGCCGGGAGACACTGGGCACCTTGAAACTTGTCCACCATCTGCACAATGTGATGAGCCCTGACCTGAGGAGGCGAACACTTCCCCAGGGACGTGTCCAGCACAGCCCTGATGTACTGGAGCTGTTGGGAAGGTGTCAATTGCGACTTATTGAAATTCAGGGAGAAGCCCAGCCTGTGGAGGGTGCGGCAGGTGAGACCGAGATGATCCAACACTTGCTCGGAAGAGCGCTCCCGGATCAGCAAGTCATCCAAGTAGGGGTAGACGTGAATCCCCCCTCGCCTGAGGTACGCTGCCACCACCACCATGTGCTTGGGGAAGACCCTCGAAGCGGAGGTCAAACCGAATAGCAGGACCCGAAACTGAAAGTGCAAGTCTCCAGCCACAAGCCTTAGGTACCTCCTGTGCTTGGGATGAATCGGCACATGAAAGTATGCATCCTTGAGGTCGAGAGACACCAACCAATTCTGAAGTTGAAGGGCCTGGAGGACCTGAGAAAGAGTAACCACCTTGAACTTGTCCTTCCTGAGACGTTTGTTCAACCAACGCAAGTCCATGGTGGGTCTCAACCCTCTGTCTTTCTTGTGAATCAAAAAATATGGGGAATAACATCCCTTGTTCCTCTGCGCCACAGGCATCAGTTTTATGGCGCCTTTCTCCAGCAGGTATAGGATTTCCTGCGCAAGGAGCGGATCGAGACGCTTCAAAGAGAGCTTCCCCGGTGGATTGTCATGAGGCCGCTGAAGGAAGGGAAGGCAGTAGCCGTGGGCTATGGTATCCAGAATCCACGCACGCCATTCTCCGAGATGCTGTGCAAGCCTGCCCCCAACCGGCGAACCATGGGACATGGCCTCATGACTGAGATGTAGCGGCTGCGGCAGTGCCTGACGGCAAAGAGGCAACTGCCCGAGCGGCTTTGGCACCACGATTTCCCCGACCATCCTGGGTACTTTTTCGCTGACCCCTTTGACTGGCAGCCCCTCTTGATTTACCAAAAGAGGAGTAGCATCGAAAGGAATCTCCCCTCCATTGCTGTCCCCTAGGACAAAAAGGCGGAGGTTGCCCTGCTGCAGCGCTCAAAGACTTCACTGCACCTTTGGAGGTCTGCAACTTCTCAAGGCTCTCGTCAGCCTTGCTGTCAAACAAATGAACGCAGTCAAAGGGCATGTTCAGAAGACGGGATTGCACATTCGTGGCAAAACCAGACTTCCGCAACCATGCAAACCTGCGTATCACGGTGGTCGCAGCCATGGACCGGCTGACACCATCTGCGATGTCCAAACCCGACTGAAGGGATTCGCACATAGCATCCTTGCCGTCTTGCACGAGGGCCAGAAAGCCATCCCTTTCTTCCCCCTCGAGAATATGCTCAGCCGGCAAAAATGCACAGTTCCACAGAGTGTGAGTAAACTTTGCCAAGGCACAAGTGGAGGTGGCAGACTTCAACGCCATACGCCCAGCAGAAAATACCTTTCTCGCCCAACCATCGAAGCGCTTGGCGTCCCTATCAGGAGTGATGGTAGGGTACGCAGCCTGCTTCGAGGTGGCCGTCGCCGCCTGCAACACCAAACTCTCCGGAGAAGGGTGCGATGATAAGTAGTAGGGGTCACTACTGAATGGGCGGTATTTTGCAAAGCCATGTGAAACGGCAACACCGGGTCAGTGGACGGACCCTGATTGTAAGGGAGAATTCTCTGTAAAGCTAATTTCCCAAACCTAGTGAGTCCCCCAGCAACTTTGCTGGATTTTTGGGGTTTATTTTTTTCTCTCCTGCTAAGAGTGAGATTCTTTTGCTCCCACTCTTAGACATGATTTGAGGTGTTCCTTTAACTTTCCATGTGGTTTATGGGCTATGGGGTCTTTTACTCCATAGGGTCTCATGTGTTTTTTTGATGTGGGTTACACAGCACCCTCCGTGCCGTAACCCAGGGGTGTCGTAGCGACCCCCCAACATAGACTCCATACCCTGGGACTGACTACTCTCTCCCAGGGCATGTAAAGTCACCATTGGCTTTACTAGTCCCAAATTATGAACAGAAACCAGTACAAACCATCATATTGTGGACGTACTGGTCGGGGCAATTTGATTGCCCCGGGGTCTGTTGTTCGAGGGGGCACGTCTCCGTCCCCCCTGATCGAGTTTTGGCTGGTGGCAGTGGATACTACTTTTTACATTCGACCGCGAATATATCTCTATGGGATTTTCCCACTGTTCGAGGATACCAACTTTAATTATTTAATTCTTATAGCCTCGAACATACCGCCGGTTTATTTAATATTTTTTGCCAGAACTCAATTCTAAAATGGCGTTTGTGTTCTCTTCTGTGACTCCAACCCAAGTCGAGCCCTTTGTTCCACTTTTTGGCGGGCTTCTCCACAGAAGCCTCCAAAAGTGGTGCCACTCTGTCTGGGTACCACAGGGGGTGTGGGAGGGGGTTTAGGCACCCTGGACTGAGTTACCTTGGTAACTCAAGTCACACTCTTGTGTGATTGGCCCAAGTGGTGAGCCGGCCGGCTCACCACTTAGCCTGTTTGATTGACAGCTAGGCTGAGTGAATGGGGGTGTGCTGCATAAAAGCAGGGCTTTGGGGACTGGAACTTCAGAAGTCGCCACAGGACCTAAGAATCCGAGGAGGGAGAAGCTGAGCCGACCTGCAACGACGACACCACCGGTGGAGCCCTGCTGAACCATCTCACCACTTTTCCCGACGACAGAGGAGATCTCCAGTCCGGAGAGTCTTCTTCCTTTGACTGGTGGGGATAACCAGTTTCGCCTTCTTTTCACCTTCCTGGAGCATCTCGTGGCCGCCTTGCCCGTGCCAAGCACCCCGGCAACCGAAATATCACGGTTTACCACTACCGCGAAGAGAAGGGTAGTGCCCTTTAACCAGAGAACTCTGCGGCTGGTTTCTTCCCTGGCAGTGCAACGACCTTCATCTTTCCTCCACGGCGAGACCTCTTCTTCCTCTGGACGAAACACCGACTGGCACCTGCTGCCAGGAACAACTGCCCCCGCTGGAGCTTCCTTCACACTTAAGGTACTGTGTCCCGCCTGGCTTCCCTTGCGACAGATCGTTCGGGATGACAGTAAAGCCTCGACTTTCTAACTTGGGCTGGCCTGGTGCAACCTAGCTAACGTTTCCTGACTTGAATTTCATCCTTTTTGTGCGAACTATCTACAAAGACTCTTTGGGCATAACCCCCTGGTGAACCTGGACCCCTTCTGCTTGCTCTCTCCAAGAGTGGGCCTTGCAATTGACTTCCTTGCTCTCCAGTAGAACTCTGCCTATCCTGCCTTACGGTGGTTCTTTGAAAAAGTATTGAAACTTGTGTGCTTCTTTAACTCTGCCTTTTTTTTACTCCCTTTCTTTACAACTTATTAGAGTGTCATCTTATGTTAAGCGCTCACCTCTGTGTGAAAATAAGTGGTGTTTCTCACTAAGACTTGTCTAATAAGTGAATAGGGTTGTATATATATGATAGTGACTGTGTGTTGAATTTACTTACCTCGTTTTTGGTAGTGTAAATCACAAGTGTGTTTTTAAATAAATAATTACATACAATTACACCAAAGCTCTGGTCAGTGTTTGTTTGTGCTACTCTGTCTCTGTACCTATTGTGTATACTCTGCATACTGCCTAACTCTTCTTGAGGGAAGTCTGACTGCTCAGCCACAGCTACCAAGTGAATCTGTGTGGTACAGACTGCTACCAAGTGGGTTTACTGCCAAACACCTGTAGTCTTAAATCTCTTGCAGTGGTCCCTAAGGGAACTCCACAGGTTTCTGCCTAACACTGATCCAGGATATTCGTCAAATCATCCTGATCAAACTCCACTGGGGGGCAGACCACCCCAAGTACTCCGTCACCCTCGACATGAGACACTGATAGGAAGATTCAGCATGCGCCCCAGGTTCAGGCCGGCCAAACTCCACCTCCGGACAGGTGTCAAGGCAACTAGCGTCATGCAATGACTGACAGAGTTCCTCCATCTGACTATGCCCAGACAAAAGGTCATCAGGGACTTCAGGATGCACAGGCAAGTCCATCACAGGCAGTTCATCAACCTCTGAAATTTCTTGCAAAGGTTGGAAATAATCCAATCTAGGAGGAACAGAAAAGGGCTCAAAAACCGGCCTCACAGACTTACTGCGAGCCTTCCTCGCAGGTTCCATAGCCCTCAGAGGCACCTCCGGCAAATCCTCCACAAATGGTGTGAAGGGTGCAGAGGGAATCAGCGTCGATGACTTCTTCGAGGCCGGAGCCTCGATAACGTCGTCTGCTGGACATGGTGCTGATGGGGTCGACGCCTTCTTTGAAAGCTTCACAGGTTTCGACAGTCTCGATGGCATTGAGGACCGGGACCTGGCACGGCTATGGCAATCGCCCTTGTCCGATCAGGAACTCGACGGCTCCCGATGATCGCGCCAACCTCCCAAGCCCGAAGGCGTGCGAGTGGTGGACCGAGCCCATTCCCTGCCAGCTTCTTTCAAAGGTACGGACGGAACTGTGCCTTGCGACTGAAAAATCCCTAACATCGCTGGCGGAATCAATCCCATTCGGCCGCCAACGAAGACTTGGTGGGACAAGTCAACCGTCCGGCGGAGTCCTCCTCCGATGAGGAAGGCGACCGGTGACAGTGCTTCCTAGAATGCCTCGACGAGGCAGAGGAATGGCAGGAACCACTCCTAGACCGAGCCCTGGATTTTAGCTGACGCGCAGAGTCACCCCTCGAGTCATCGGTCGAAAGCCCAGTGGACTTCGATTTATGGGGCTTGGACCCCATACCTACCTTTAATTTCCCCTTACACTCCTGCAAGGCCTTAGACGGCAGGGACTGGCAGTCCAAGCAGGCGTGGCTTTCGCCGAGGCACCAGAGGCAGATGTCGTGCGGGTCTGTGATTGGCATTTTCGGCCCTCAGTCTCCACACTTCTTAAAGCCCGGCCTCGGGGTAGTAGAGGAAGATGAAGACATTGTTCGAAGAGAAGAATCGAGCTCGCCGAGATTCCGAAGCAAACACGTTTGCGGAAAAAATGGAACTGAGGCTACGGGCATTGTGCGTCCTATATATATCATCCGGTGATGACCCTCGACGAAGGCCCAAGAGGGACATGGGATCGACGCTATCGAAGCAGGACGCCCTCTGCCGAAAATTTTCCGAAGCAGCACAGCTGTGGACATTACCTGTCATAGATATGGAATACGTCGGAGGACACAATCCCCTCAAAACTGTTAACTGACTCTTTCCTTATTGTTTGTAGATTTTCCTATAGTTCATGTAGCCCTTTAAACCAACCACTTTCCTTATCCAGTAAAAATACTGTCCCATTTGAAACCAAAATAATCTCTCGTCACTTGTGTTATTGCTCAACCTTTCTACAGTGATTGCTTAACTTGCCACTGAAATCGGCAAGGATATTAACAAAGGCAGGGCCACCCAAGGCTTCTCAAGCTACCGCATCAAGGTTATCCAGCTAATTCAACAAGTCACTCAATTTGTCACACTGCACTAAGTCAATATATCTGTGGGGTGCAGTAGACAAATTAACGCCACACAATTTACACAATTGTCGACCCTTTCCATATGCACAGATTATCCATGCCTACAAATATTTCACAAAATATCCATCTTAATGCAGAAGAGTTCCAGATTGATGATCCTCCAGAAAGAAGGCTTTTCATGTTTCTCTTTGTAAACTTTTCTAAGACCATATACCCACCCATTTCTTGGGGAGACAAATGCCAACTTACCTGAACAGCAACAACCGTACTGTCTTCCTCATCCATTCTTGCCAATTATGATCTGCAAGCTTATTACTTAAACCAGCGGTATCCCATGACATACAAAACAACTGAGTGTCTGTGGAATTTAGGTCTAACATTGCTATTGACTTTACACTTGTATAGTGGTTTAGAACACAGCAAATAATAGCAACACAAATTATCACCTCCGAGCATTGCCGTATGGCTGGCCCCCTGCCACTTCATGTCGCTTTCCATGTCCCACTTAGCCTGGTAATTTAGTCAATCTTCGTCATCCATCCTTAAGAGAGTATTACAACTATTATTACTGTTAAATTAAAATTACCCAAAAACCATCTGGACCAGATGACTTGGTTGCGCCCCATCCCCACTTTCTATCATTGGGTTTGGTCTCCTTGCACACCCTCTAGCTCCTGGGTTACAAATACTTTGTGTCGAGATTCCAAAATGGCCACCGGCAGGAGAGCAACGTAATTGTAGCTCTCCTGTCCCCCGACTCTACTTAATCTTGAAATAACTTAAGAAATGTCCTCCCAGGGTGTGGATTAGAAGAGCAGTGGAAGCAGACCTTGGAGGAGCCATGCTGGACTCGAGATCGGGCTGAAATCAAGAAAATACAGAAGTGCTACTCACCCGATCAGCCAGCGAGCAACGACGTGGGAAACCCAGCGGATGCTCCCGGGAAGGCGAAACAGGCCGGTTGATGAAGAGAGAAGGAGTCAACCAGTGCAGCCCTGGGGAATCGGAGGCACTGTGCCGAAGAGCAAAGGTACCTGCAGAGTCCCATCCAGGCAGGTGGAGGAGTTTGGTGGAGGGACAGCCGCCAGATGCCCCCAGGAGGCTCCGCAGCGCCGCATTAAGGGGAGGTGGAGAAGGCCATATTAGAACTTTAAGTCAAGGTGGAGGGGAGCAAAGGAAAAATGTGCCTAGAAGGCTCAGAGGAGCACTAAGCCGCTAAGAACCTGAGGGACAAAGAGAGAGGGTCCCGTTGACACCCCTGCCCCTTACCCTCCTTAATGACTTTGTGGGGAACTCAATATAGCGCCTCCTGCTCCCTCTCCCACCACAAGGAAAAGAGACCACACCGGACGCCTAGTACCTGGCCTAGTACCTGGGCCACAGTGATAGGGGTAATGTGGAGTAACCCAGAGAAATAGTGGCCATAACCAATCACTGGGGCAAAACCGCTCCAAACAGGATGCAAAGAGAGCCAGTGCTGCCCTGATCAGCCTTTGGTGAAAGTGAAGGGTGCCCCCAGGGTGTGAGAAGTTGTGAACGATCCAGAAAACAAACTAAGCCGAGAGGACAGGCCTAGGTAATAATCCACAAAGAGCCCAAAAGCTTGGGGAAGAGCTCCCTTCAGGACCAGTTGCAGCTACCACGCAGAAGGGCTAAAGTGGAAGATGTCATAAAACAGGGGAAAGGAGACCCAGTCTTTGGCAAAAAGTATGAAGAAAACCCCAGTTGGTGCTTTACAAATAATGTGAGAAGGGACTCAGGATGCCTAGCTGAAGGGGAAAGTAACCCGGAAAGACAGGAACTTATGGTGTGCCAAGGCAAAGACCAAGAGGTTACACAGGATATTCTAATCAATATTTCCAGGACTTTGGGGATAAAATTGCAGGGACAGTCCAAGCACAACTGGACAAGATGCAAGAGGATCTTGCTTCAACCTTGCAGGAGATAAAAGGTGATAAAAGGTGATGTTAAACTGGAGGAAAGAGTGGACACTAACGAGACTGCACTGCAGGAACTTGCAGAAGATGTGCGGAAAAAAGACAAGCTAGTAGAATACCTACCTCAGGCAACACACAACCTGGAGTTACAGACTGAGCACCTAGAAAACCGGTCCACGAGAATGAATATTAGGGTAAAGGGTCTGTCTGAAGAAGTACAAGATAAGGATCTTAAGGAAGCAATCTTGCGAATATTTACTGATTTGGCAGAGCCGAAATATGGAGCTGAACTGAGGCTGGACAGGGTTCATAGAGTCGGTCTGTTGATGAAAGAACCAGGGGCAAGACCGAGAGACGTCTTGCCGGCCTTATACGACTACTCCCATCAAGAAGGAATACTGGGGGCAGCAAGAAAGGTGAAACAGTCGCCCTATAATGGATCAGATCTGCAACTCGTTCAGGATTAATCCCAGATAACACTGAACAAGAGGAAAAAAAATGGGGCCGGTGATGAGCTTTCTTCGCGATAAAGACATTTGGTAATGCTGGACATTCCCCTTTGGCATGGTATTCGAGTGGGATGGCAGGCAACACAGGATCTCGTCCTGTAGGGAAGGAGCAAATATACTTGGTATAGATGAAGAAGACACGGAAACCAAGGCTCTGACAAAAACAACACAGGACAAAAGGAAGGACTGGGAGTGGACAGCGCTGAAGCAGAAAAACACAAGGAAGAAAGGCATACCGGGGGGACAAGATGGGGCTCCAAGATCGTTGTCCAGAGGACTGAAAGACTGTGCTGAAGAATTTCTCAAGTGCTCTGGTAGAGCCTAATGCACAATATAGTTTACATAATGAAGCCCGGGGAGGACAAGAATTGTTTGCATACAAGAGTCGGGGGCGGGGGGAGGGGTGTAAGGTGGGAGTTGGAATCAAGCTATAGCCTGGGGTGAGCCTGCACAAGGGGGGAGGGCTGGGTTGAACTATGGTTTGTTCCTCAGGAAGGCGAGTTGGCGAGGGGCTAGAGGCTGTTGGTCCACCCAGTCGATGGGGGGGGGGGGGGGTTTGGAGGGGTCAGGGAGGAAAAAACGAGTTTCCACTGGGAGTATAGATACTATGAGAGTCTGCATATGAGCTGGCTAGGAGGGATGGACTACGAGTCAGGTCTCAATTTAAATGGGATGAACTCACCCCTGAAGTGGAAGAAGTTGGCAAGGTTCCTCCAAAGGGAAAAACCTGATATCCTGACCTTACAGGAAACATGTCCAAGCCAGCGACACAGAAAAAAAAGATTCAGGGTTACCAAAAAATGTCCAGTCCAACAGGGGAATTGGGAAGGGACGGGGGACACTCTTTACGGTATCCACCTTATCCGCACCCAATACGGGTCAGGATCATTTTATACAGAAAATCTTAGGCAGGGTCGAAAAAGTTGCTAAGGGACAGATCATACTGTCAGGGGATTTTCATATAGCTTGAGACCCAGAGGAGGGCAGAAGTGGTGGGAGGGCGGGCACGCAATTTAGGGGGAGAGAATAGAGAGACTCGCTTTGGTGGATGCTTTGGTGGATGCTTGGAGGGATGCTTGGAGGGAAAAGAGGGAGGATACTAAGGGATATACCTTCTTCTCTCATGTTCACAAGACATCCTCCAGGATCAAGTACATGTGGGTGTCGCAGATTTTGTTAGGCATGGTCCTAGAAATAGAGGTGGGAGTTCTATCAATATCGGATCATGCCCCCTTAACCCTGATAATGAAAAGGAAAAACAAGCCGCCCGGGTTATGGAAGTGGAAATATCCAGCTTATATTTTTAAGGTCGAAATATTGAGGGAAGAACTACAAAAGGGTATTGAGGAATTCTTTGTTGATAATAAAAAGGAAGACACTAATCAGCATGTAAGGTGGGATGCTTTAAATGCAACAATAAGAGGTAGGATTATTGCAATCAAATTTTGAAGAGACAAAGAGAGAAGAGGCCTAGAGAGGAACCTGGAAGAACAGATGAAAAAGGTTATGGCACTAATGGGAGTGGAGGCTAGTGGGAAAATTCGGGAGTACAGGGCCATAAGGGGGCAACTAGACATCTTACAATCGGGGGAAGCAGAACGTGCACTGCTGTACCTCAAACTGAAATACTACATAAAGGCGAATAAATCAGATAGGCTGTTAGCAAGGTTACTCAGGAAGGAGGAAACGGCAAGAACCATAATGAAAATTAAACAGAGAGAGGGAGATGAGAGGGAGGAGACAAAGTACATTATCCAGGAATGTAAGTCATACCATACAGAATTATACAAATCCGACAATCCTGTAGAGCAGGTACAACTGAATTACCTTGAAGGATGTGACCTTCCAGCCATAACTGAACAAGAGAAAATGAGTTGAAACAAGATAGAATGATGGAGGAGGTGTGTAGGGCTATAATATCACTCTCCACCAACAAATCACCAGGGCCGAATGGCTTTTCGGCCGACATTTATAAAGCATTTACGGAACAATTGCTCCCAAATCTGGTCTCAATGTTCAATAACTTTGGGGCAGTGGAAAGGATCACCCCTACGATGAGGCTAAGGTGGTGCTGCTTCCGAAACCAGGAAAGGATTTAGCAAGTTGTACATCCTATAGACCTATTGCATTAATCAACTTCGATGCAAAAATGTACACAAAAATATTAGTTTCCCGGCTAGATCAGCTCCTTCCGAGACTCATTAGCACTGACTAATCAGGTTTTATAAGGGGCAGACAAACTGGGGACAACACTAGGAGAATAATCAAACATGTCAATATAAAGAAGATTCCGGCCTTATTGATCGCTCTCGACACTGAAAAAGCGTTCGATACAGTGTAGTGGCAGTTCCTTTCTCACACTATGGCAGAAATGGGATTAGAGTCCATATTTATGTAAAAAATAAAAGCTAACTATTCGAACCCAACCTTGCGATTATTGCTTAATGGACAACTATCGGGTTTGTAAGCATCTCAAGAGGTACTAAACAGGGGTGCCCTAGGTCTCCTCTACTCTATGCAATCCACATAGAGCCACTAATTGCAACAATAAGGGAGTTGGCTGGCATTGTAGGAGTTCCATTTGGGGGACGCATACATAAGGAAGCCGCATTCGCGGATGACCTGTTAATAATTGGGGAACTGGAAGGATCGATAAGGGCGTTCAATAGGGAATTGAGTAAATTTGAGACAGTAGCAGGATTAAAAATAAATATTCATAAATCAGACATACCAAACTTTATGGTTCCCGTGGAAAAGGAACAGGAATTTAAAAAGTCTTTCAGGTACTCTTGGGCCACCAAGGTTATAAGATACCTAGGGGTCAATATCACAAAAGACATTGATTTGTTATACACAGCAAACGATTCCCTCTTAGTAGATGAAAAACTACAGGAATGGGGCCTAAGGAACAAGTTACTTACCTGTAACTGTTGTTCTCCAGAATGGGTCTGGCATGGATTCACATGCTCATGAATATTCCCCGTCAGGCTGGGAATCCTCGGTAAAGAAAAAATCTGTTTCAGTTTCGTTTCTGAACTGTCTTTCTACTAATAACCAATCACTAGTCTCTGGGTCATACTGCCCCCCAGCCAATGACTGCCCTCTACCTAAGCCCCTCTTCTGGCAGCCATCTTCAGATTTGGTAGCATATAAAGTGGCAGTAGGACCAAGAGACAAGCCGAAAACAGGTAACACCAAGGGCTTGTTGAGATTGAAGTTCGACGGCACCTTGGGCATGAAGGAGAGATGCGTCCTCAGCACTAGCCTCGTCTCGCGGAATGTCAGGTATGGAGGTTTACAGGAGAGGGTCTGGATCTCTCCCACTCGTCATGCGGAGGTGATGGCCACAAGAAACGCTGTCTTCCACGATAGAAACTTCAGCGGCACCGAATGCAAGGGCTCGAATGGGGGACCCACGAGCCTGGTTAGCACCACGTTGAGCTCCCACGCCGATGGGAACAAGTGGAACAGTCCTTTCATGAACTCCTTCACCAGGCGGCGACGACAGCCCCGGATTTCTGGTGTAGCGGGAGATAGCCGCCAGGTGGATCTTGATGGAGGCATGTGCCAGCCCTGCCTTGGCCAGCGACAGCAAATACAGCAGCACTTGAGGGGCCGTAATCCACGGAGGGCTGATCTTCTGTGCACGGCACCAGGCAGAGAACCTCTTCCACTTATGTCCATAGCACTTAAGAGTCGAGGATGCCCTGGCCTTTGCAAGTACCTCCTTGCAGTCTGCAGGGATATCGTAGCCTCGAATTCTAGTGCTACAGGAGCCATGCACCATGCTTGCAGGTTCAGCAATCCCGGGTCGTGATGTAGGATGGCGCCTCCTTCCCTGGTGTGACGATCCGCATCCATGGGCAGTTTGACTGGGGGGCGGACGCTGACAAGTCCAGAAGGTCCGGGAACCATATCTGCCTCGGCCACGCCGGTTCGATGAGGATCATCCTGCACCGGGACTGCCTGAGTTGACTGATGAGTCGCAGAAGCAACGGCAACGGTGGGAACACGTACAGGACCACGGCCGTCCGAGGGTAAAGAGAATGCATCGCCCATGCTCACCGACTGGGGAAACCTGCTGGTGAACCTGCGGCACTTTGTGTTCGCTGCCGTCACGAACAGGTCAATCTGGGGACTGCCCCATCGTCAAAATAGGAGATCCACTTTATCCTGCCGAAGCTCCCACTTGTGGCAAGAGCACAAATCCTGCTGAGTCGGCAACTGTGTTTTTCACTCCTGCCAGATGAAAAGGTACCAGGAATATCCCCTGGGCGACGGCCCAGTGCCACAGTCCTGCGCTTCCCTGGAAAGGGCTGGGGGTCTGGTGCCCCCCTGCTTTCGGATGTGGAACATTGTGGTGGTGTTGTCAGTGAAGATCAATACGCCTTTGCCCTTGAGGGACGGAAGGAAAGACCTGAGGGCCCAGAACACAGCCCGGAGCTCCAGGACATTGATGTGCAGGGACCTCTCCTCCAGGAGGCAAAGGCCTCTTGCGTGGAGATCTCCGGTGTGCACTCCCCATCCTTCCAGGGAGGCGTCTGTTATCATCGTTTCCTGGTGCGTTGGGGTCTGGAAGTCCATGCCCGTCGCAAGGTGCGCACGCGTGCCCCACCATCGGATCGCTTGACGGAAATTCTTGTTGAGGGAGATCTTGTCTTCGAAGCTCCCCGCCACTTGCATCCAACGGGCTTCGAGGAACTCCTGCAGTGGTCACATCCGCAGCCTGCACAGGCGCACGAGGTAGATGCAAGATGACATCATGCCGAGTAGGGACTTGATGGACCTCACCCTGGCCACTTCTATGGTCAACAGCCGTTGTACCTTGCCCAGGATGGCCTTCGTCCTTTCCTCCAACGGTGAAGCCAACTGCACCACTGTATCGAGTCTGGCTCCCAGGAACAGGGCGTCCTGCGACGGTACCAAGTGGGACTTTGTAAAGTTGATCGAGAATCCCAGTTCTGTGAGCAGGCGGATGGTCTTCGCTGTGTGTGCGAGCTCTCTTGACTGTGCTCGGATGAGCCAATCGTCCAGGTAGGGGTAAACATGGATCCCCTGCAGGCGCCATCGGCGGCAGACACTTGGTAAAGACGCTTGGGGCCGACTTCAACCTGAAGGGCAGGGCCTTGAACTGGTAGTGCCGCCCCTGGACCACGAAACGTAGGAACTTTCGATGTTCTTTGTGTATGGGGATGTGAAAGTAAGCATCCTCCAGTCGCCTTCCTCCAGCTGTCCCAGCATGTGCTGATGGGTAACCATCCGGAACTTTTGGGCTTTGATGTATTTGTGAGGCGCCGAAGGTCCAGGATGGGTCGCCAGCCGCCGGTCTTCTTTCGGACGAGGAAGTGCTGCGAGTATACTCCGTAGCCCGGGAGCATCTTTGGGACGAGTTCTATCGCGCCCTTTCTCAGCATGGCTCGTACCTCCAGAAGTAGCTGTGGAACGTGGTTTTGTTTCCTGGCCACAGGAGGGAAATGGGGGCACTTTCTTTGAAACTCCAGAGTGCGCCCATGGGCCAGGTCATCTAGCACCCAATGGTCGTTGGAGATGGACTCCCACACGCCGACGAAGTTCGCCAGCTGGCCTCCCCCACCAGGGTGCTTAGGTGGGGGCCCGACGTCACGGCCGGTTCAATCCTGTTTCGCCGAGGCCTTGCCACCCTGGGCTCCTTGGTGACGACGGTATCTACCAGTCTTGCTGCGGCCTCTGTAGGCTTCCTGCGACGAGGAACGGGCAGCTTGGCGGTACGACGAACTGCCGCCGAATCCTTTGGAGGTGCCTTGAGATTTGCCTCCGGAGGTCCGAAAGGATGGCTGAAGTTGATGAAGGGCACCTACGGCACGGGCCATCTGGGTGTCCGCTTTGATGGTCTGTAGAGACTCGTCCACCGCTTTCCCGAATAGGTTGTTTCTGTTAAAGTGCACGTCCAGTACTCTAGCCTGCGCGTCATGACGGAAATCGGTGGCCTTGAGCCAACCGCGCCAGCGCAGGCAAAAGCTGTTGCCCAACTGGCGAGAACCGGTGTCAGCGATGTCAGTGGCCACCGTGATGGCGTGGTCCGACTCCACCTCGCCTTTTTGCAGGATTTCAAGGGCTTCTGCCCTCTTGTCATCTGGGAGGAAGTCCAGGAGGGGAGCGATCTTGAACCACAGCTCCCTGCCGTAGCGTGCCACGATCGCAAGGGCATTGGCTGCCTTGATGACCTGTCATCCCATGGCGTCCAGCTTCTTCCCCTCGCCGTCCAGTGGGGAAGTGGAAGTTGATACCGTCGCCCCTGCCGATTTCTTCTTGGCCACCGTGGAAATGACCGAATCCGGGGACGGCTGTGCTCTGAGGCACATAGGAGCGGAGTCTGGGACTCGGTACTTCTTCTCGTACCAGTCCCTCTTCGCAGGGGCCGTGGATGGGTTCTTCAGCAGGGACAGTCCTTTGTCCCAGATGTCGTCCAGTAACGGGACTGAGAGGACGGTCTTCCTCTTGACCTCCCGTCATTGCTAGAGGAAACCTTCCTTCTTCTGCTCTTCGGGGCTTAGCTGGAAAAGCTCAGATGCCCTGGCGATCATGGCGTGAAAGGAGCCAATTTAGTAGGGGGGTGGGGGAGGAGGCCCGGGTAGGGGGTGATGGGAGATTCATCCCGTCGTCACCATCGCCGTTGTCTGTCACCGTCTCCGTTCCCCTCTCATCCCTCGGTAGAGGGGATGGAGGTGAAGGCTGGAAAGGAGGGGGAGGCTGGATTTACCTCTGCTTGCTCGGTGGGCTCCCAGACGGTCGGAGCGCTGCTGGATCGTCCGCTGGTAGTAAGGGCAACCTTGTCCTTATCTCCATACACAGGGTCTGCAAAGCCATCAAGATAGCTCCTGAATTGTCCTGTGGTGTAGGCATCGGTTGCGACGAGAGCGACGGCTGGGGCGCAGGGTCCTCCGTTTCCTCCACGGTCCGCAGCTCCTCGTCGGCTCCACCGTTGCTCTCCACATCCATCGCGTCGGGATCCCTCCCGTAGGCCTCAAACTTCTTGTCCAGGATAGCTTTGACGCCAGCCAGCTCCTCCTCGGAGGTGGTATCTGTGTCTGTTATGGCTACCGTGCCCCCCCCTCTCTTTCTCATCCTGGGGTTTCACAGGGGTCTTCTCGATAGGCTGGAAAAATGATTCCCTCCGGGGTGGCAGGGAAACTCTAGGCCTGGAAGTCATCTCCACTGGGGTAGCCTCCACAGGCTTCGCCAGGGCCGCCACGACTCCTTCAATCGAGCCCTTCGCCAGGTGAATCAGTTCCTTCACGACCTTGGGCGCGTCAAAGGCCTTCACCTTAGGGGGAGGGTTACCGCCTTGCCCCCCCCCCCTGACTTTCTCCGTCGGGATCGACGGGGACTTCTCCCGAAGCTTACCCGGGTTCTCCGACTTCCTTTTCCCTGAGCCAGAGCGTTGGCTCGTGGATGATGGCATTGGTGACATTGCGCCCTTCCTGGCAGCTGAGGAGCCCGAACCAACAGCGCTCCTGGTGCCCGCGGACTTGCGGTGCTTTGCTTTTTGTTGGGACCCCATCGCTGGAGCGCCCTCTAAGGTCTTAGAAGACCGCTCTGACTTCTTCTCACCTGCTGCTGGGCTCTTCCCCTCCAGCCAGTTGGTGAGCAGATACGACGGTCCTTCATTGTCCGGGTGGACATGTTCTTACAGAACACACAGTCCCTCCCTCTACGTGCAACTTGTCGGCGTGAAGGCAGTAGAGGCACCGGGAGTGCTCATCTTCCTTGAAGACATTCTGTAATCCACATCCTGAGCAGTTCCTGAACAGTTTCGATCCAGTAGGTGTCGAGTCTCCTTTGGCCTGGGGCATGTACGAATCGGCGTAGGCCTCAAAGGTCTTCCGGAATCCTCCAAGAAGCGTCATTCGACGAAAATCCACCCTTGAGGGGCATAAATAATTCCGAAATGGGTCCCCATTGATCGGAAGTAAAATCGGTGGAGCTTGGGGCTCGAATAGACCGAAAAAAAAATAAGAGTAAATTCTTCGAAAAAACGCAATGCACAGTAAAAGCTCAAGAGCTACAGCACGGGGACCCCCAACACTTGAACGTGCGGTAAAAATCTGAAGATGGCTGCCAGAGGAGGGGCTTAGGTAGAGGGCAGTCATTGGCTGGGGGCAGTATGACCCAGAGACCAGTGATTGGTTATTAGTAGAAGGACAGTTCAGAAACAAAAACTGATTTTTTCTTTACCGAGGATTCCCAGCCTGACGACGGGGAATATTCATGAGCATGTGAATCCATGCCAGACCCCATGCTGGAGAATGTCAATATCTTAGATCAGTAGGATTAATGTTTTGAAAATGGTCATCGTACCAAAATTATTATATTACTTTACAGCACTGCCAACAAAGGTACCCAAGTCCTTTTTTCGAGCCATTCAGAGATACACAGGTAAATTCATATGGAACAATAAGAAACCCAGGGTTGCACGAACAGTAATGACACCAAGAAATAAGGGTGGGATGGGAGAGCCTGGTGTCAGGGCATATTACTTGGCAGCTCAGACGAGGGTGCTTAGGGACTGTGTAAAAGAGGACAGGCAGGTCTGGAGACATGGACAACGCCACAGCGGGGGGTCCGCCTGAGCGGGTGAGGGGATGCTTTGGAAACCCAAATGGGATAGGTCAAGTAATATGTACTTCAGCAAGATTGAAGCCTTAGTGGGAGATTCTTGGGATGAAATAGTAAATAGAGCAGGATCCACAACATTCTCATCACCATTCACCCCGGTAGCTTATAATCTGCAATACTCCCCTGCATTTAATGAGTGGGAAAAAGGAGGATGTCTTAAACTACAGGATATGTTTGAGGAAGGGGAGATGAAGACATTTTATCAGTGCAAAATAGATTTCTCAGTGACAGAGGGGGAAATATTCCACTATGCACAATTAAGGCCTTGGGTACTACACCCGACGATTAAGGAAGCAGCAACTTGACCCCTGGTACCTTTTGAAAAACTGCTTATATCAGACTTCGGGCCCAACAAATGGTGGGCAAAATGTACAAATACATCAAACAGAATGAAGTGGAAAATTACAGGCGTTACATGAAGCAATGGGAAGCTTCAGTGGGGGGCCCCGATTGATGAGAAGGAATGGGCTCAGCTATGGGTAAATATCCTAAAACTCACAAGGTCAATTCAAGTGCAAGAGATTTGGTTGAAGTTAATGTTCCAGTGGCATCTCACCCCGCCACTGTGACTCCACAAGTGTTTCCCGATGGTATCCCCAAAATGTTGGAGGGATTGCGGGGCGATAGGGACGTGGGAGCACATTTGGTGGGAGTGTCTACACATTACACGGTTCTGGGACAAGATGGAAGGGGCCATTGAGGACATTTTGGGGGTGAAAAGAAGGGGAAATAGAGGTTTGGCGATCTTGGGGGTAGGAGAAACACTCAGAGACTTGGCATTGAAACACAGCGAAAGCTGTATGTGATATTGATGATGGCAGGGGCATTGGCCACTGCACAAAACTGGAGATAAAAAAAACGCAGAGGGACCCCGAATGGGTGGGAAAGGTTTGGCACTTTGCTGCACTGGAGTGGGTGGTTTACTCTGTTCAGGGAGACTCGGGGGGCTTTCTTTCTGATTGGGACCTGGTGCAAAACTTCTTAAGGAAGGACCCAAGAGGTGTGTGGTGCCCAAGGAAGTTCAAACTCCTGGGATTGGGTCAATAAAAGGGGACACCGATTTGGAAGGGAAGAGGAGGAGGGACATGCGTAAGAAGAAGGTGGAAGAAGAATATGTGGACTATAGACGATTTAACATCAAAGGAATCGAGAATTTCAGTGCAAGGGGATTGGGAAGGGGTGTTTGAGCGGGGGAAGATGGGATCCGGGGTGAGAAGTTGGGGAAAGTTTGAAAAATACCAATAAAAATGTATGGGAAAAACAGTTTTGTCTTGTAGAAACAAGCCAATAGTTGTATACAAATCAAATATCCGACGCAGGGAATAGACAAATGATTATTCACATTCAAAAGGGCGGGATGGAATACAGTAAAAATGCCCAGTAATTCTCATGAGACCACTACCCACCCATGTGGTACTTCTGGCCATTTTCAGATCCACTCACTATGCCACACTCTACCTCTCAGGTTTTTGCAGAAAAGGATTTTGGAGATTAACAAGATTGTGTTTTCAGAGGCCCTTTTTCCAGCAGGGTAATTCACTTGTTAGCACTAACACAAGAGGTGCACCCACTGAAGGAAGATTTAAGAAGAATGTTGGTAACTCGTTCAAGTGTACAAAGCCCTCCAGTTTGAACAATTCAGGGCTGGCACCGGTGGAGTTATGTTATTAAGATATGAAACGGTCACTGTTGTGGAGTCCTGACATGGTGTACTCAAGGGATTAGGTACCGCCTGGGATATTCCTTCCTCCCTTGCTGTAGTTTCAGAATTTGAGGAACCCTCAATTGTCACAGTCCTCAATCAAACAATAGCATGACCAGAAGCATGAGAAGTGGGGGGTACAAACACTATGAACAACATGACCAGCAACACCAATTACAGACCCTCCTATTCGTTTTTTTGATAATCTAGTGATAATCTAGTGGCTTGGCCCTCTGGTGGTGGCTGGCTGGACCTTTCTTGATTGCTGTTTTTTAAAGATGTAATGTTATTATATCAGCACGAAAGGCTGCAATTATATTCCTCAATTCAGTGAGTTCACTTGGGATCCCTCACAGCCAGAACAACAGACAGCCCTACTTGAGGATGTTAATTCCGTCCTGGCATTCACTTGCTGGATCTTGTCCAGTGATGTGCCTGCTGAAAAGTTGAATTCTTATTTTTCCCCACCACGGTACTCAAGGTGGGTAATGATGCGGTCACGGCTTCCTCTGGGTTCTCGTCCTAGTGAGCACTATTTAAGTGCCTTGGTTTGATTGTGCAACAGCGGCTGAGTCCTCAATTAGTGAAGTGAACTCTACCATTTTGGGCTGTGTATGATCCCACTCCATCTGTTGGATCAGTCGTCACATTTCTTTATGATGTAAGGTCGTCTACGGTATTACTCTGAGATTTCGCCCTACTTCCTGTGGGGTTCAAACAGGGGTTTGTGAGGATATAAGTGTGTGAATCCAGTAGGTGTTCTGAATGGTGGATTGAAGGGGAGCAGGATGGAGGCTATGAGAAGGGTGGATACAAACATATATGATCATTTTTGTTAGTACTACTAATGTTGAGTATTTAGATTGAATAACTGTAGGTTCCCTCTCCCTTTCTGTATTATACCGTCCATTCGTTGTGTGCCTCTTTTGCATACAAATACAGCTGGGTGCTCATTTTACATGCTGGATCACTCTCCTTCCCCATCCTCCATGCAACCCAGTGGAGGGAGGGCCTGAATAAGAGTAGGAATGTTTTCCAGAAAGTCATTAAGCAGGACACAAGGGTTGAGTTACGTTTCCCCAAATACTTAACTGTCGGCACGACTGTGGGAGCAATCCACATCCAAGCACAAATCATTTTTACTCCAGGTGTCTTAATTTGGGCATGAGGAGCACCATATCACAGATGGATCTTAGGTCTTGGCCCACATAAATCCCTGTACGGCCAGGCCTTTCAATGGCTCATCATAATAGTCCAAAATTATTCCAGCTGGTTTTTAATAAAGGGCCCCAAGACTTTCTGAACTGAACCATTATTAATGGTAATTTCATATATGGAAAGCCAAACCAGGGTTTTTTCAGATAGTAATACTACTAATCACTAACCCCGAAACAGTCACGTGAGACAGGGAAAAGCAGCTCTCAAACAGCCTGTCCTACTCTAGAAGTAACTCACAAGTCCCAACTGGCCTGGTTATGCACAGGTTTTGACAATTGACGGACTGTGTTGTACCGGAGTAGTGTCCATGACATCCATAACCAGAAGGTATCCATGGTTGGCAGCCGACACAATTGCCTTACAAAAAAGACAATTCACAAATTTGGAATGCCTGAGGGAGATATGATAATGACTTACCTTTCAAGTTAGTGTTTGTTTTCATCATGCCTTGAACATCAGCACTCAATTTCCATTCATTGCAAACCCTACATTCTTAAAGTTCTGCAAATGTACAGACTATTCTCAGTTTCAACAAATGTCTTAAGAGGAGAATTTCACAGGCAATTGTTTTTTTCTTGCTAGATTGTGGTTTCTACTATTTCCTGTGTAAAAGGCATTACAAATACACTTTTCACATTATTCCAAAAACCCTTACACAACAAGTTTTAGTAATGCGTCAGTCCATACGATTACCAGTACAATGGGAAAGGCAAACTTAACAGAAAAGTGGTATGCTTTACCTGCGCAATGAATCCGTCTGTCCTTCTTCACTTATGAGCTCTGATTCACTCTGTGCGATTCTCATTGCAAGTTCACGGTCGCGACGCTCCTGTTCCAGCATTGCCTGCTGCTGGGTCTCCTCCTCACGGTCTTGTGCCAGCTGCAACTCCACTTCAGCCTGCATAATGTACAAAAACAGCAATCGTAAAACATGCAAAGCTTATTTGCACTCTACAACCCATTGCAAGGGAAATGTGGCCTTTATATTATTTAAAGTATTAAAAGTAGTAATCAGGTTTCTACTCAGAGGAAAAGGATTCAGTTTAATTTGACCAAGGCATTAAGAGTACAACCTAATCACTTTTTTAATGCATGTCATTCAATACAAATGTAAACCTTATTACGTAACTTCTAAATGAATTGACAGCTACGACAGGTCAAAAAGTGGTTGTACGTTACATGGAGGTAGGAAAGGCTGTTGGGGAAGAAGCCCTTGAATGTGGTGGGGGTTAAGAATGAACAAGCTCTAGTAGTTGGGATAGCCACTGTTGCCATTAGTAACAATGCCAAGAGGACGCAGTCTGTACTCTGAGACACTTTGTCATGTTGGGAGGTTTGTCATTCCATTTCTCTCTATGAAAACAACTGGGACCCTTCAAAAACATAAATGATGGCCAGGCTTTAACACTCTGTGTTGACTGTAGTGCCACTAGTACTTTTTGCCACATGCCCATCACATGATCGTCTGCCTCGTTTTCCAATCAACGACGTGATCAACTGCAACACCATTGATACTTAGGCTAGCAAGCTTATTACCAACCAACGTTGGAGCTTCATTGGCCATGATGCAGAACAATGCGCCTTGTGGTGGAACTTCCAACAAGGACAGGCATCTGTTGTCTGAAAGAGTGGTTTATTTGGCAAGTCCGACAAGGCATGTGAAAGAGTGGGAAAACAGCCACCAAAAGAGGATGGCATTTGAGGGCCAGACCACATCTATCACTCCCTCCTCCCTGGAATCCCTGTCGACACAGTAGAATCTCGGGAAGGTGTGGGTGGACCGCCATGTAGGAGTCCTGCAGATGTTAGACAAGGCCTTCCTGTAATTGATTCACAGGCCCAAAATTGACAAACAATTGAGAAGCCGTTAGAAAACCCTTCATGCGTGCCACATAAAACTTCAAGGCATGAGCAACATCCAGCGAATGCAACACCCTTTCAGCGGGTGCTGAAGGATTTGGAGAGAACACTGGCAGAACCAGAGGCTTGTTGAGATGGCACTCTGAAGGGAGATTTGGCAAAAAAAGGGGTGTGTATCCGCAGCACCACTTTAGTACCATGTAAGGACAAGTATGGCTACTTGCAGGAGAGGACCTGGATTTCCCCGAGTCGCCTGGCCGAGGCGATGGCCACAAGGAAAGCAGTCTTCAACTAGAGAAACTTCAGGGGGGCCTGATGCATCGGTTTAAATGGATGCCCCACGAGTTTAGTCAAAACCACATTGAGCTGCCAAGCCAGAGCAAGAGCCTTCACTGATGGAAAAGTCCTGAAGAGGCCTTAAGGAACTCCTTGACGAGCCTGTGCGACCACAGGGAGGGCTTACCAGGTTCTCGGGTATTCAGTGATATGGCAGCTAGATGTACCTTACTACAAGTAGGAGCCATGCCATCCTTGGCCAGCAAAAGCAGATTCTCAGAGGCGTAATCTTCTGAGTCGTGCACCACAATGAGTAAGTGTTTCTATTTATGGCGTAACAAGACAGTGTAGAGGAAGTTCTAGCCTTGGCCAGTATCTTCTTGCACTACGGCGGTAGGGAAAAGCGCTCGAACTCTATGGCTGCAGGAGCCAGGCCGCGAGGCTCAGGGATGCTGGGTCGTGGTGCAGTATCGTTCAGTTTTCTATGAAGAGAAAATTGGGAAGTGGAGATAGCCGGATGGACGGAGCCCATGACAGACAGAGCCGGTCCGGGTATCAGACCTGCCATGGCAATACTGGAGCAATGAGGATCACCCTGCAATTGTACTGTCTGAGTGTGTTGATAACACATAGCAGGAGCAGAATCGGAGGTAATGCGTACATGGAGAGCCTGTCTTACGGGAACGAGAAGGCATGCCCCAGGCTCTTCAGATGAGGATACTTGCAAGCGAACCTCTAGCACTTGGAGTTGGCTGTTATCGGGAAGAGGTCATTCTGGGGGTGACCCCACTTGTGGAATAGCATGGAAATATGCACCTGCTGAAGTTCACACTTGTGGCAGGACCAAAGCTCCCTGCTGAGAGAGTCTGCAATGGTTTTCTTGGTGCCTGCCAGGTGAAAGGGTATGAGGAACATGTCCTGAAGAATGGTCCAGTGTCCCAGGGGCTAGGCTTCCAGTGAGGGAGCGGGGGAGCACGTCCTGCATCCATATGTACAACATGGTGGCGGTGTTGTCCGTGAAGATCCACACCACCTTCCCCCGCAGCTGAGGTTGGAAGGATTTGAGGGCTCTGAAGACTGCATGAACCTCAAGAAAGTTGACATGGAGGTCCTTCTCCATGAGCCAGATGCCTCAGGCGTTTGACTGCCCCCCCCACCCTTCCCGGGATGCATCCAAGGTGACTGCAGCGTGGTACAGTGGGGTCTGAAAGGGAGCTTCTTGCGTGTGAGGTGTGCGTACTCGCCATCATCGCAGAGCTTGTTGGAACTCCATGGTGAGGGCAATTTTTCCATCTAAGCCGCTGTGACCTGCAAACACCCTGCATCCTGAAACTCCTGAAGAGGCCCCATCTGGAGCCTACAAAAGGGGACAAGGTGGATACAGGAGGACATCATGCCCAACAGCGACTTGATGGCTGGTACTGTTGCAGATTGTGTCGACGACAGGCGCTGCACCTTCCCCAGGTTGTCACCCTCTCCTCCCACTGTGCTGAGACAGGTGCCCAGGACCAGAACATTCTGCGACAGCTCCACACAGGACTTTGGAAAATTGATGAAGAATCCAAGCCCTTGCAGAAGGCAAATGATTTCTGCAGTTTGCTGCTTTGCCAGTGAATGACAGAGGGAGTGAATGAGCCAGTCATCCAGATATTTGAAGACGTGGATGCCCTTGAAGCGTAGATGCGCTGCCATCGGGGCTAAGCACTCTGAACACCCATGACGCTGAGGGGTAGGACCACAACTCTCAGGAACCTCTGATGTTTTGGGTGAATGGGGATGTGAAAGTAGGCATCCTCCGGGTCCATAGTCACCAGAAAATCCCCTCCCTCCAGCTGGTGGAGCACGTACTGCAACATGACCATCCCTGAACGTTTGGGACTTCATGTACTTGTTGAGGCATCTCAAGTCTAGGATCGGCTGCCCCCCTTCTGACTATTTCCATACCAGAAAGTATCTGGAGTACACGCTGGAGCCCGGGAGTCTCTGAGGGACCGGTTCTATGGGCCCCTTTCCTTAACATAGCTCAAACCTCCTGCAGCTGTTGAGCCAAGTGTAGTTTTTGGAGAGCAACAGTCAGAATTTCGAGGGCAGTTGTGGTGGAATTCCAATGTGTACCCTTGATGAGGAACATCCAGCACCTGCTTGTCCATGGTGATGGACTTCCACTGGTCGACAAAGTACGCTAGCCGGACTCCCACTGGGGTGCAGAAGGGGCCCAGATCCACAGCCAGTTCAGGCGTGCAGATGTGTCTGCGTCCTGGCCTGCAGGCAACAATGATGCTGGTTTCCGCTGCTGTCTGCCTGTGAGCAGCCTCAGTAGGCTTCCTGGGTCGTGGAGCGGGAGGGCTGACTATAGGGGGTAGTATACCCCCTGGATGATGTGCAGGACTTCCCCCTTTCATGATGGAAAGGACGATGATCTCCTCCGGTGCAGTGTCCTCAGCGAGTGAGCCGTCACCGTATCAATCGCCCGAAGCGTCTCATCTTGTTGAACAAATTGTCCCATTCAAAGAGCATGTCCACCACTTTGGACTGTATGTCTGCCCTGAAGTTCGTGGGCTTCAGCCAACCCTGGTGCCAGAGTGCCATCTCATTGCCCATCTGACAGAATCCAGAGTTCGCAATTTCCAATGTGATGGTGTGGGCAGAGGCCACTTCAACCTCCTGAAATAGGTCCACGGCCTTGGCTTTCTCGTCGTCCGGCATGAAGTCCAAAATTGGTCTGATTTTATACCAGCACTTCCTATTGAAGCAGGACAAAATGGCAAGGGCATTGGCTACTTTTACAGTGGAAGTCGCAGTGTAAATGATGCGTTTGCCCACCACATCTTTCCCTCTTGAACCATGGAAGAAGATGGGTTGGAAGAATGCTTCCTGGCGGTGGCCGACACCACAGAGTGTGAAGAAGGCTGGGACCTCATGCACCTGGGGGCCGAGTCCAGAACCCTATATTTCTTCTGCAGCCTGCCTCTCTTGGAGGGCATAGTCCTCCTCCTCCTCCTTCATCAGGCTGAACAGTTTGGACGCTCTCAAAATCATGGCATGAAATTATCCAATCAAGTCCGGCAGCGAAGCCCTGGTGAGCTCTTCGGTGCTGAAAGGTTCCCTGTCAGCAGGGACGTAATCCTCATGCTCGTGGGTGGCCATTTTATCTGTGTCGTTGTTGGTATGGGTGTGTGGCAGTTCCTCCTCCAATTGTGTCAAGGGCCTATGGGGCAGCGGCGGCTGATGCTTCAGCCTGGTAGGAAAAGCGAATACCATGGAACCGTTTGTTAGATGTAACAAGCATACTGGGACACGCCAGGAGACAAGTATTGAACAGGCAACACTGCCGGCTCCCATACAAGATTCTCAAGACAACCAAATTTAAAATTGCATTGTGAAAGTATTTCAAATTGCATTGTGAAACCTAGGCCTTTTCCCTCCCACTATTCAGGACTCTAAAACGTAGGTGTGTTTTCTCTGTATTAAAAAAAATTGCATTATAAAGTAGTGCCGTTCTATGGTTTTGTCTCCTAACAAAGCACTTATCTAGTGAACCTTTCAACCACTATCTAAGCATCTGTTGCCTTGTCAGATTGTCAACTTGTCTCGTCTGCTTGCACCCTGCCTGTGTCCTTCCCTAGTGTTCTCCCCTAGCCCCTCCCTTGCTCTTCTCTCCTCTCCCTACCTACTCTATGGTGCTCTCTGTCTCCCCCATATTTTCTAACTGCTTCTCTAGCGACTATCCTGCTCTCCTCACTAAATCTGGTAGGAAGAAGTTTAAAAGGGACATCCTAGTCTCCAACCCAGGCCTCCCTATCGCTGACACCTATAACAGTGTCTCTTCCAGGCAAACTTTCATGGAAATCCTCTTTGTCGTTCCCTCGCCAGACCTATGGACTCTCCATATGATCTCTGTGCTCTCCCCCTTCTCTTCCTCTCCCATTAATGGTGGCACCCAGTGGAAGGCTCTCCTGGCCTCCTTCCACTCCTCTAAGGGCATCATTAATGCTTACTTGAATGGTACCATCTTAGTCCAATGCCCTCAAGCTAACCTTCTCCTCTTTGATAGACGCTTCCCGCGCCTCATCAATTCCCTTTCTTCTCCTGCTGTCCCCCCTCTCCCCTCCACGGCTTTCTCGCCTCCCCCTGCTGTCTCCTCCTTGGCTACTTTGCCCTCTCCTCCTTCCTTTTCTGCCCCCCTTCGGGCCGCTTCTACACCTCCGCAGGGCGTACCTCTGATTTGTACCCCTCCCCGTAAGTCTTTCAAGGATGGCAACCTTCTCCATATTGACACATATTGAACTCTTGTTCAGCTGTCAACACTCCTCTGACATCTGCCGTCTCTTGGAGGAACTTGACCTTGATGCCCTTGGTCTCACTGAGACATGGTTCACGGCCAACTCTGTCACAAGCTTTGACACTCTCCTCCCTCATGGCTACAAGATCCTCTCTGCACCCAGATCCAACCGTTCCAGAGGGGGTGTAGCCCTGATCTTCCCTGAGTGGATTCCTGCCTCTGTCATTCATACGCAGGCCTATTCCTCTTTCAAATACCTCGTCTGCAGGCTCTCTCTCTCCTGGCCATTCCCTTACTGTGGCTAGCATCCATCGGCCACCTGGTCAGATCTCCTCCTTCCTCTCCGAGTGGGCGGACCTCTCCCCTTCCCTTTTGTGGCCTCGACCACTCAACTTCTCCTTCTTGAAGACTAACATCCGCCTGGATGCTTCCTGTCCTTCCTCTGGACTCTTTCGCAACCTCTGACTCTCACTCTCTATTCTCCTGTCTGGCCCGACTCACTCTGCAGGGCACACTCTGGATGTTCTGATCTCTTCAGACCTTCCCCTTTTGATCCCTCTCACCACTCCTCTCTCCTCACCCCCCCTTGGCTGACTCACATTCGGACACATTCTGACACAGCCCGTTCCATGCTCCACTCTACTAAATTTGATACTCTCGATGTTCTTGCCCCCGTCATGAGGATCCGCTTGAAGCCCAAAGCCAAGTGCAACTCTTGGTATGACTCAAACCTCGTCACCCTTAAATGCAAGTGCAGGGTGGCTGAGAGGAAATGGCGTGCTTCTCGTACATCCTCTGACAAACTGGCCTGCAGCCTGCTCCAAAGGCAATACCGGCTGTCTGCACCAAGAAGAGAGCCCACATCCAAGCCTGCATCTCTGTGGCATCTAACAACTCGGCCAAACTCTTTAAAATCTGCAAGGAGCTGGCCAATCCTGCTACAGTCTCTACCTCTGCACGGCCTTGGCTTCTCATTTCATCTCTAAAACTCAGGACATCCTGTCCTCTTTCTCTTCCTCTCCCACTCCTCCATCTACTCCCTGCTCTTCCTCTGGCCCTTCTTCGGCCACCTCTCCTCCTTCCCTCTCTGCCTTTCCCCTGTTCTCCCCAGACAAGGTTTCTAGACAAGTCCGACCTATGAAAGGTTCACCCCTGTTCCTCCAAAACCATCAAGGACCACATTGACACCCTGGCTCCTGCTATTGCTGACTTCTGTAACCACTCCTTCGCCACTGGAGTCTTCCCCTCCCCCCTGAAGCACTCCCTTGTGCACCCTCTTCTTAAGAAACCCTCTGTCGACCCTTCCTGCCCAGCTAACTATCGCCCAATCTCCATCACTCCCTTCCTGGGCAAACTCCTGGAAAAGCTGGCCATCTCCGAGCTCAATCTTCACACTGAATCGGTTGGTTGTCTCCACGACCATCAGTCTGGATCATAGCTGCCAGAAGCAAGGAAACTGGTCTCCTGAACATCCGTGAAGACCTGCTCTCCAACCTCGATTCCAAAACCCTTTGTGTCCTCATCTTACTTGATCTCTCTTCTGCCATTGACCAACGGTTGCTCACTCACCACCGTTTTCGGAACCCTCACTCTCTCCACATTCTATATACACTCTGGTGTTGTGAGAAGCTGTACAATCTTGTTGTGGGATTGAAGAGAATAGGACATAACAGAGTCACAAGGGGAGCGAAACCTCTTCCAAAGCTGCTTCGAAATCTTGTCCTTTTGGAAAGGAGAATGTTCCTCCACATGCTCTTCCAACCATGGCCTTCTTCGGCTCGGCTTTGGGGACTTGGAAGGTGTACTCTGACCACCATGGTAGTAGTAGCTAAAGAGCTCAATACCAAGCTGCCTGAGGGACTTAAGAGTGGAAAGTCTTGCAAGAACCACAACCAGCTGTGTTATGACCCCCTCCACAAGACAATAGACACCTAACCTGCGAGAGTTCCGACACAAACATTTGCTTCCTGCTGTCCGAGCAGAGGTTGAAGCCTGATACCTACGGAGGATAGGAATAACCCAGGTAAATTAGCTAAGCTAAATGGCGTTCCCGAAGCATACTGCCTGTGCGTGGGAAAAGGAAATGAGGTCATAGGGTGCAGTGACTCAATGTATGCTGGCCTCAACGTGATGTCTGGCATATGAGTATGCAATGGCGCTAAGCAGAGCTGCACTGCGCCCCAGGTGGCTTATGCACACAGCATAGCATTGAAGAAGGGTAACTATGCAACTAAAGGACTATGTATTCCACCCTGGGGCTCTGAGTGACACTGCAGATAAGTCAAGCTTTGCTCTTGTTTATCTGAAGTCACCTGGAACTCTCGTGGAATATATCCCAGCTGTTAATAGTTTCTCATGTAGTTCTGTATGTTAAATAGACAAACAGCCAGGAATATATTTTTCTGAAATCTGTTTAAATGGCAAATAGCACAAGCAGAAACATCTATTTCAAAATAAATTAGATTAAATCATTATTACGCACTAATAAAAAGTATTAAAGTATATGATTGTGGCTGGTGCTTCTGTCTTGGATACCAACTCTCACCCATCGCATAACTTTCAACTTGTAAATGTTTCAAGCCTTTAACACACAGACTGAAGTTGTGGGTAGAGAAGACACCAAAAGGAACAAAAGTGTTCTCTGAGAGGCGGAAAAGAAACACCTAGGAACTTGCATGCTCTACAATTATTCATAGTGACAATACATCAGAATTTAGAAAATAAAGAGGCAGATAAACAACTTGCATTAATAAGCCTGTCTACAAATCTTCCTTCTAGCAAAGCCGGAGGCTAAAACCCTACTAACTGCATGCACGACTGCACAAGAACCAGCAAATTAAAGAAAAGCATAACTTTATACAAAGTAGGAAGTGACAGCTGTACTCCGTTTTCCACTTTTAAAACATATATTACTTTCATAAATGACTTTTCAATATAGTTAAAACTGCTTTTGTTTTCTTGACGTGATATACGTATGAACTGCAAATAATTGTGCTGTACAATAAAACACACTTTTCTTTCAAAGTTTTATCTCTGACTTTTTCTCCATCATCCTTTAAGGACATGTTCAAACACTATATTTCATATCAGTGTCCAGGGATCATCAGTGTTACTGTATTTGAGAGTTTGTCTAGTAAAGAACAAATGATTTGCCTCTGTGTAATATTTTTTCTGATGGATGTTCCTCCTGCGACTTCCTACGCGATCCGTGCTGAACATGACGTTGGGGCAAGTATATGTGGAGGCGCTGCGCCCCATGACCTCAGTTTCACCCTTTTCCCTTAGTACTGAGACGGTGAGGGATCACCTAACCGATCAAGTGGTAGCTATGGACCAAAGTGGGACTGGTTGGGAGGGCGATGAGGAATCTGTGGGGGGACGAGTGGGGGGTGGGGGGGGGGGGGGGACTTCCAGCAGAAAGAATTTAACCAAGAGGTGAAGTAATTTGTTCTTCTGATGGATTCTTTCCTCCCATTGATTCCTCGTCTAGAATAGACTGCAATAGCAGTACATGGATCTGGAGAAGGAAGGAGAGCAAAAGGACACCACATAGACCAGAAAACACTGCAGGACTCCTGTCCTCAACAGGAATTCAAGCAGTAATGCTTTGCAAACGCATGCAGAGAAGCCCATGTTGCCGATTGGCAGATGTCCAAGACAGGGAAGCCTCTGGTAGAATATGCTCTGAGACTTTCAGGCAAATCCTTTCCAGCCAGATCACAGCATTTTGAGATGCAGAGGATGATCCACCTTGGCAGGGTCTGTTTAGTCACAGCCCGGCCAGTACGTGGATCAGCATACCAACAAAAAGCTGTTCATCTTCCCTGATGTCCCTCATCCAAGAGACGTAATAGTTGAGAGCCTGCACTGGATCCAGCCGATGGAACCCTTCCTCTGCCTCGGAAGAATGGGGCGGAGGAAAACACAAGAAAATTGATCTTTTGAGAGAAATAAATCCAAGACCTCTTTCGGAAGTAAGAATGGCTTCACTCTCAATGTCACCTTCTCTTTGGAATTTGGAGGTTTAACAGATACAACATGGAGCGCACATAAGCGTCTAGCAGAATAGGTGGCAACCAGGAATATCACCTTAAGGGTGGAGCAACCATAAAGAAGAGGAATGAAGGGGTTCAAACGGACGCCCGTCAGAAAAGTAATCACTAAATTTAAATCCTACACAGGAACAAACTGTCATAGGGGAAACTTATTAGAAAGATCTGTCACTATTCACAGGTATTCGTCCCTTTTACCCGAGGGGGAGACTCCCCGTGAGGCTATGCAGGTGAGCACGCTCCGCAAGACCCTCCTTAGGGGTCAAGGCAAGTAGGACCTCACCGGGAGAGACTTCCCCCTTTGGACACAAGGACTCACGTTCCTGTGAGGAACTCCCTAAACCACCTACTATAGATGCATACATGGGACTCCCTAGTATAACAAATAATGTGACATCTTTTCATTTGGCTGAAGGCATTGCAAATAAAAACCCATGTGGCAAAGAAAAGGAAAATGTCTCTTTAACAAGAGACATATATGTAACTGGGACGAGTCCGAGGTGAGGAGGTAGAGAGCCTGGTGTTAAGGGGAGGGCCTTGTGGAGGTGGAGCGAAAACGAGCTGTGGAGCCTGCGACTTTCAACGATGCAGAGAACGCCAGTACAAAACACTGGAGCACCGGCGTGTGCAGATGCAAAAAAATAATTGTGGGGAGAAAGAAGGAACAAGGTATCCGGTGCTGGCGTGACCACAAGTGCAGTGTAGTGGGCAGGGCGCCCAAACGACGACGCCGAGATCACCATTGCGGGAAGCATTGATAGCTTTCGATCATCGGTGCCAACGTACAGCAGTGACCAGATGAAGAACGAGAAGCCGAAGAGCGAGAGGAGGAAGAAAGTGTACCCAAGCGAGAGCCAAGCCCTGCCACCTTCACCTGCATACGGAGAGGTACTGGGGGAAACAGGAGAAGCCGGAGGCCGTCAGGGCACCATTATCGATCTGAAGAAACTCTTCCCAGTTAGAAGGACGAAATAGTAAAGATAAGACTGCGTAATTGCAATTGTAAAAAGCAGAGAAAACAAGTAACATAACCTGGTTGGAGAAGAAGGTTATTATAGGAAGGGTGACACTTCCTGAGGACAAGACATCGAAAGGGGAAACCAGTTAAGAGAAGTAAAAAGAATATACAAAACTGGTTTATTTACCCAACCTAGGTGGGGAACAAGTAGAGACTGGAAACAACTCCCATGGGAGGAAAGGAAGATACCCTATACCTTCATAGTGGAAGACTGGAGAAAGTCTGACATAGAACCTACATAATTATAGACAGGAAATATAACTGTCAGGATAAAAAAGGAGAGAGTCTAAGACAGAATTCATTACAAAGAAAACCTAAAAAAGGGTCAAGATAAATGCAACTCAATAAAGCCTGACTTTAAAGAATGGGAAAAGTCTAAAGGGAATGGCAAAAGTGTGTAGAAACACCACCACAGAAAACATTCTAAGTATAGGACCACAGAAAGCACAAAATCCAAGAGTGTCTTTGAAGAACAACAAGAATTGATCTCAGGAGATGTTAAGAAATATCTGTACCACAGAGAAAGGTTGTAAATAAAGAGACTTTTTGAAGAGAAGACCAGGCGAATATAAGACACTATCCTGGCTTATTTAATTTAGTAAAATATAGTGCAAGGGTCAGACAGACGTAGTTTGGATAGAGGACACATTTACTTCTTGACAACTGACAACTGACAAGCACCTTTAGTTCCCTTAGATAGGTAGGGTATTCTCTTTAGCAATAGGAAAGGTTAGGCCTTTTATTTATAATTTCATTAAAGATATTGAATTATGTCGTCTGCGTGTCCAACTCCTCCTTCGGATTATAGACTACAACTATAGATAAAACTGCCTTCAAAACTGCCTTAAGCGATTGGGCCTTTAGCAATAGAATTGCTGACTGCTTATCCTTAACCTCTGTTTGGCATTACCTGGTGAATAAAGCAACTCAGGAATGCAGGCGTTACGTGCAGGATCTAAAAATCCCCATTCACGGGTGCTCTCTTCATGAAACTTAGGTTGAATATTTTGCCATTGTCACCCTTGACGAATCTGTGGTATAAAACTAAGTAAGTTTGTTGCTCCTTCTGTGAAAAGTGACAATTCGCCGGGTATCGTCATCGTCACTTCTCCCTGGGGAGGGTGGTGGGGGTTTCCCCATCAGGATAGGGAGGTGTGGCTGCTACCCAACATCCCCCCTAGGGTTGGTTTAATGCGGGAGGCCCTCATGTGGAGCGACTCTCCCTCAGGGGACAAGGACGATCAACTAGCAGACAGCCCATTTAGTTACGTCACACCCAAACATTCTCTAGCCCTCCCCATCATTACAAACCACTTCTTGAGAGTAGGCCAATGTATTATTGTAGTGGGGAGAGATGGGGAAGCCAGCATCTTAGGAGAAGGGTATGTGATGATTTTGCAGGTATCGTCACTTCTCCCCAGGGGGGGCGTGGCCTGGAGCCGATGGCGTACAGAGGCTGAATAGCCGAGCTCCGGCCGAGATGCAGTTTCTCGATCCTTTTTGTCGGTATAAGAAGTGCCTACGACCACGAAAAGCTGATGCAGAGGTGGGAGAAGCTGACCCCGACACAACTTGCTTGACCAACCGGGAAAATCGGACCCTCTGGTCAGGGAAATTGTCCTCGAATCATACTCCCTCCCCCGCTTCCATACGCATCCAAGATGGCGCCCCGCGCCACTTAGCAGAAACTCCGAGAAGGGAGCCGCCATCAAACGGCATCCGGGCACTAAGGTGGCCAGATCGAGCAGAGACAACACAACGGAGCACAATCGCATACAGAACATCGAAAGGGAGAGCCCTCATCCTGCTTCTCACCGCTGGGCGAGGCCCGCCACAGCGGCACCTGTACACCCGAGGTACACTACGCGGGCTCAGCCGTCGCCGTGGATGGCCCGCTGAGGGCGCACACTACCGCCGGAGGTTCCTCCCCAGTGTCGCCCCGAGGCACAGGACAGCGAGAAACAGCTGCAAGAGCGCGACTACGGCGCCCCCACATCTCCCTACCCTGGCGAGTCGGACGCTCAGAGGTAAGGGCAGCGACGGCGACCTCACAGATATAGTGGCGACACCCCTACTCCCCTGCCGATTCGGATTCATTGACTTTTGACACCTTACTTTACACACGGGGAGACGGCTGATATCCCCACCGGTAACTCATCTAGAGTGTCCCAGGGGCAGCATCACGAGACTCCAAAATGGCCATCTGGAACAAAGCGAAAGCAGCCACCACGGACTCATTTGTATCCGCCAAGCCAAAAACCCCCATACAGGCTCGCTCTTGTGCCCCTGAGATTACCCACTCGAAACAGGGGGAAACCACGGATAACCACTCCCAAATATTGGAGGCTATTGCTTCATTGACGACACACAGACTCTAAGATCGACGAATTTAAAATGGACATTCAACTCATGCGTCAAGACGCCCGCCAATTAACCTAGAGGGTGACAAACACCGAGACTTCAATAGAAGAAACGGCTGGGGCGGGGGCACAACAGTCTTGAAGTCCAAGGTTGCAGACATAGAGAAGAAAGTGGCTATCCTAGAGGAGAGGTCCGAGGAGGCCGAAGGTCGGGCTAGACGGGGCAACATTAGGATCCTAGGAGTACCAGAAGGAGACGAAGGCCCAAACACTACAGCCTACGTAGAATCCTTGCTACAACAAGAGATTGGGGCCGGGAAACTGTCGCAAGGATTCGCGGTCGAAAGGGCCCACAGGTCACTCCAGAAGCGGCCCCCACCTGGATCATTTCCACGACCAATAATTGCTAAAATTCTAAACTTTCAGGATAGGGAAATTATCCTACGGCACTCCAGGGAAGAAGGCCCCATCAAACATGGCGACTCTAAAATAACCATTTACCCCGATTGCACTCAGAAAGTGCAGAGGGAGAGGAACTCTTTTGTCCCGGTAAAAGCAAGACTTTGACAACTAAACCTGAAATACAGGCTGCTCTACCCATCATGCTTGAAAGTCATCTTCAACGGGCGTGCCATATTCCTAGAAAACCGAACGGCCGCCAACATGTGCCTGGAAGATAACAACCTCGCAGATGGCAAAGATGCTCCCCAGATGGAAGTTTGAGTTTCTTAGACCGTCAGCACGCGACACACGCTGCCATAAATGGCCACAACAAGCACAATCAACCGGACCTCACAAGGTAATCCAACTAACAGTTAGCTACATAGAAACGGCCCTCGTTCGGCCTCTCCGCCAGACACCAGCCCTATCCCCCGCAGACAATCCGGGTCGGGACAGCCACCTGCCTGACCCAGCTCGCGCCCGATACCCGGATGGGTCAGGACGGCTCGAGAGCGCCCGAGCACCACAACGAAGATGTAGTCGCTGGGCGCACCAGTTTGAGTTTTGTTAACAGTTTTGTTAGTTATACAGTCTTCACACCACTATCGCTGAAGAAGCACAGGATGGGTGCATGCCATAACTTGGAGGGCGAAGAACCCGATTACTCCCGTCAACGGTCTCATAACCTCGGATTGGCATTACTACAGGCTCCAGAAGAGGAGCTGCCAGCCGGCCTTAAAACATTGACCCGATGGCGTCACAACTCAAGGTCATGACGTGGAATGTGAGAGGGATCAGCTCATACCTGAGACGAAATCGAATACAATCCTATCTCCGCAGGAAAAAGGTCTCGATTGCAATGTTGCAAGAGACGCATCTTACAGAAGATGCCATGTCCAAATTAACAGATCGATGGGCTGGGACCGGGAGAGGATCCCCCTACTCCAAATACTCAAGGGGGGTGTTCACATGGGTGAACCCGAATGTGCCCTTTCAATTGCAAGGATTCGAGTCCAATAAAGAGGAAAGGTATGTGATAATGTGGGGCACCATCGAACAGACTCCAATTTGCCTAGTCAATTCGTACTTCCCGAACCACAGAATACCATCACACCTCAGAGCAATAAGCTCAAGGATAGCATACCACCGAAATAGGACCTTTATATGGGGGGGGGGTGACTTCAACTGCGTCATTGATGGCTCTATGGACAGGTCAGCAGCACCCCCCCCATCCAAGTAACCCTGCAACATGTGCTCTGACATAAACACTGCAACAACTCGACTTGGTGGATATTTGGAGGGAACAACATCCTGTTGAAAAGATCTATTCCTATTATTCAGCCCCGCATAAGATCCACACGAGAATCGACTATCTGTTCATCGACAGAGAACAAATACCATTGGCAGAAACCACAGCATATTTAGGAAGATCAATCTCAGACCACTCCCCACTGATCATGCAATGGCAATTAACAGGGCCTAGACCCCCAATCCCCATGTGGAGGATGCCCACAGCGGCCCTCGCCGACCCGGAGTTCAGGGAGGACCTCGCTGAAAAACGAGAAGAATACATCGACATTAATAAAGGCTCAGTATCTACCTGGAGCACATTGTGGGAAGCCATGAAGGTGGTGGCTAGAGGAGAAATAATATCAAAAGCTGGAGACACTCGCAAGCAATTGAGGTCTGAACTCGAAGCACAAGAAAAAGAGATCTCCCGCCTAGAATCCACCTCAAACATTACTCCAGAGTTTGAAATGAAGTTGAAGGAAGCCCGCGAGAAATGCCAATCTTCCTGGGACAGATTGGAGAAGTTTGACTTTGCGACATACACTACCAGGTCTCATAAGGAATCCAACAGACTGCTGGCCTGGCTATGTAAGCATGAACGCCCCAGGCACCTCCCAACGGAGATACTGGACGAAAACAGGACACGTCACAAGACACAACTAGGAATTAATGAAGCGTTTGCCAAATTCTACTCCAGATTGTACTCCCACGAAACACAGGGACGAAATCAAAGAAACACTAGATGAGATAGGCCTCCCCAAAATATCCAGCGAACAGAGAGGCACTGGAGATGGAAATCACAGCAGAAGACGTGACGGGTGCAATCAGATCGCTGGCCACCTGTAAGGCTCCTGGAAGTGATGGCCTCCCACCTGAATTTTACTAAACATACGAATCCATCCTCACCCCAATCCTCCACGAGGTCTACCTAGAGGCCTACGAAAACGGGGTCTTACCTAACACTATAAAAGAGACAATAATTATTCCCATGCTCAAACAAACAAACCACCCACTGACTGTGACTCTTATCGCCCTCTGGCCATGTTAAATTATGACAGTAAGATTCTCACTACTATACTGGCCAGCAGACTCGCTAGGGTGGTAGGGTCCCTAATCCACGAAGACCAGAATGGCTTTGTCTCAGGACGCAACACCACATCCAACCTGAGAAGGCTCCAACACATTATGGCCGAAACCTATGAGAATGAAGAAGACCTAGCAGTACTATCACTCGATGCCATCAAGGCCTTTGATTCTATCTTCTGGGTGTGGCTCGTCGAGGTGCTGAGGGGGTTCGGGATTGGCGAGGGCTTTGTCAGATGGATCATAGTACTCTATAATTCTCCTATGGCAAGAGTAAAAACAGGCAGAACAGTGTCTGATTCCTGGAAAATACAAAGGGGCACCACACAAGGGTCCCCACTGTCGCCCATGCTATACATATTGGGCCTGGAGCCCATTGCCATATATTTTAGGAATCAGTTCTTTGACGCTGGCTTCAAAGTAGGCAACGAACATAACATAATATCCCTATACGCGGATGATGTCCTTTTATACTTGAAAGATCCCCAGGTCAACGCACCAATCACATTGGATGTACTAGACAACTATGCAAAATACTCTGGGATCAAATTCAGTAGACTGAAATCCTCTGCCTTTCCCTTGGCTGGCCTGAGAGGCTTAGAAGAAACTGACCTCCCGAACATTGGGATAAAGTGGCAACTTGACACGTTCCGGTACCTAGGAATTAATGTGAGTCACACCCCGATGCTCACACACGAGCACAACACGGAAGTAGCAATAACCAGCCTTCGCAGATCCATGAAATTTTGGTCTAGACTCCCACTTGCAATGGTGGGCAGAGCAGCAATCGTTAAGATGATAGTCCTCCCCCGATTTCTTTATTTCTTCGTCAACATATGCCATTACGTCAGACTGCCCCTCTTTAAGAAATTAGAGGCACTTATCAAGGACTTCCTATGGCGACCTACCAGGCATAAATTGACTTTGGCTACTCTATCCCTCCCATACAAGGAAGGGGGAATACAACTCCCAGACCTCCAGTTGTATTATCTTGCGGCACAGCTTAGGCATGTGACGAAGTGGCTCTTGGACGAACCATCAGCCGAGCTGGGGCTATTGAGACAATCTTCCTCCAGAATATTCCCCAGGGAAACTCTTTGGAACCCCCTACGACAATCCCCAGATGCCCCCCTGATCATCAAACTTGGCGGGCAGATTTGGACCAGAACTGCCTCATCAGGCAGGTGAAACACCCTTACTCTCCAGACAACCCCATCCTGGTTTACGTGTGCAGAACAGAATCGGATCTCTCCACAGCTAGGAGGTGGGAGGACTCCGGAATTTACATATGGGGGGATATGTTTGAGGAGGGCGAATTCAGGGATTTTGAATCGCTGCAGGCTAATGAAGGGCTATCAAGCGGCCAATTCCTCTGGTATCATCGGCTCAAACAAACCGCCAAGAAGATCTGGTGCAGCTGGCCGGAGGAACCCACCCCAGACCCACTGTTGCAAGAGATGCACAACCTCACGGATGGCTGGAAACCGGTCTCTCGACTCTATAAGAGGCTCATCGACAAACCCAACCCCAAAAGCGCGACACTGAAGGCGAAATGGGAAACGGATCTTGAAACTACACTTACAGACAAGGAATGGGAAAGAACGCTACTATACCCCAAGAAGGTGTCGAGAAACTCCAGATTCGGTCAGATACAACTAAACTTCCTGTATCGGACGTATATGACCCCACACAGGGTGGCCTCCTTCAACAAACAGGCCTCCCCGGCTTGCCCATGGTGTGGGAACGACAAAGCTGATCTGATCCACATGTTCTGGACTTGCACCAGGACAATGGCGCTGTGGTCCAAAGTCAAACAAACCTGCACTGACGCCGGGATAATCAGATATGAATGGACACCCGGAGAATGCTTATTAGGGGTCTACCCCAGACCAAGCAGATACAAACATGTTGTTAAGTTGATGGACATTTCATGTATCCTTGCGAAAAGAACTATAGCCATGGCATGGAAGACACCAGAGGGCCCTAGACATGAACGCTGGATGAAAGAACTAGAGAGATGGACTGCAGCCGAAACCAGAGCCTGGCAAGATGCAATCACCTCTAACGGAGACATTGCGAGTGGCACTCTGGACTCTTGGAAGGCCCTCCTGAGAGATATACACTTCAGTGCAGACCACAAACCCCCCTGATAAACCTCACTACTTTGCCATAACTGATCCCTCGCACTCGCTTGGATATGGTGATCTTCTTGACCGAGATCCCTCCCACTTCCCGAGACGTCGGAACCCCCATTTGCACCCATGCCCACCTAAGTAAGAGGAACTGTTTACCATGAAGACTGTTGTCGTTTATGTTTATTGTTTTAATTAATTTTCTTGTATTTGTATGCATCCAAGACAAATGCCAACAAAATACATTTAAAAAAAATCGTCACTTCTCTCCAGGGGGTAGCCCTTTCCCATGAGGCTAGGGAGGTGTGACAGCTAACAAATAGTACCCCTAGGGGTGATTTCATGTAGGAGGACCTCATGGGGAAAGACTCCCCCTCTGGGGACAAGGACGATCACCTAGGGTACAACCTGTTGAGTAACATCACACCCACACACATTCGAATAGCTGAGGGAGTTCTCTGTGGGTCCAACTGGAGCAGACCCGAGCATGAAGCAAGAAAGAAGAGCCGAGCCATGCAGCTGAATGTGGAGTCGCTGCGGTGCTTCAGAAGCAGAGGAGAAAATCCAGAAGAGCCGGACCCCAGTCCCAAGAAGCCCCAGTCGTGTAAGTCCTAAAGAAGGTAATGGGAGGTCCGAGAGACCCAGAGGGGACACGGGTGGTAGAGATGCAGGCTTGAGTGGTTCTCCCCTGTCCCAGTAGTAAGAACCAAACTATTGGGAAGAGTGAACCATGTATCCGAGGAGAACCTCCTCGGTGCAGTGGCAGGGATAAGGCCACTGACCACCAGTGAAGGGCCTGGAACCCCAACATAAGTGAGCTGAGCATCAGAGGAAGGCATCCTCATCACAGTGGCAAGGAGAAGTCCACTGAACCCCCGAGAAGGATTTGGGACTTTGTTAATGCTGAGAGAGAGAGTGGCAAAATAAACATCAGGTTGAAAGATACGTAAAAGAAGTTTCAAACACCAGGAGATGGGAGTCATTCTCCTGGTGAAGAAAGTGAAGCCCTTTGGATATACTCAAAGAAACACCAGGGGAAGGGAGTTATTCCCTCTGTCTTTTTGTGAACTACATTTGAGTGTGCAGACCAATTCTTCGGGTACCAAAGGTTGAGTAGTATAAAGGTTTTTGTTGGAACCACAAGCCAGGAGAAGGGAGTCCTGGGCATCCTTTTTTGTACAAGAGACTATTTTTGTAACTTCACCCAAATAGCAGGGGACGGGAGTCATTCTTCTGGAGAAGCAACTTTCTTTTGGATTATTATTTAGTTGCAGTGTAAGGGACAGAAAGTAGGTTGTGGCACAGCACGGTGGAGTTCGTTTTTAACGGACATTCAGACAGCTCCTTTAGTATTAGTTTGAGGCAGGGAAACCCTTCTTTGAAGATAAGCATAGAAAGGGTTTCTTTTTACTATACATAAAGGTTTTTAGCAACCACTATACCACCTTTTTGTCAGCATCCTTCATCGACACCCTTACAGAACTTATCTAAGAAACTGTGCAACACTTTATGTTCATATGCCATGAGTATTCCAGAATTCATACAGGCAATCTGCGAAGGCATCATGAAGAAAGAGACAGACAACAGATTTAACTTTTCTTACAAAATAGGTTATTTTTCTTAAATGTCAGGATGGAGTAAGGCCTACCTTGCCGTATGCTATGGTGGTAATTCCCTACCTAAATAAACGAATAGTCTGTGTCATTAAGTTCAACATAAACGTCTGTCTGTGTCCAAAACCTATACTTGCCCTAAAACTAAAGATATACAATGTGTAGGGATGTCAGCAACAAAAGAAACAGTGTTGTAACTTAAGGTTCCGAGCTTCTTCCAGCTCCTGGCTTGCTTTTCAACTCCCCCCTTCCCGAAGTTCAAAACAATTCCGCAGGCCTCGGGGTTCCCTTTTCCAAAGTTCCACACTGTTCACAAAGTCTTGGGGTTCCCTTCCCCAAGGCGGCAGCTCTTCCTGCTTCAAAAGCAGAGTCAGTTCAAATCTCTCAGCTTTCAATAATAATTCCAGATAAACTTCGTAACCATTTAGGCTTTTCAATAGTTCACACATATTGTTCCTTTCTTCAATCACGTCAGCACTTATTACACAAAACAGCTTCTGTATCTTGACTTTCCTTGATTCTTTCCAAGTAGGGGTTACTCGGTCTAGGAGCAGTTGTCAGACCACACAGTCCACCCATTACAGGTCACACAACTGATAACCCATGGCACTTTGTTAGACTTATAGGTTCTCTTTGGACTTCCTTGCCAACACAAGTTTTCTCCCTGAACCCGTGTAATTAGTCCACATTCAATTCAGTTTTTCCTTGGCAGTCTCTTGGCTATGGCACAGCGTGAATTTCATACAACTTCACTTTACTTCACTGTTTGTTCCTTTACACCAGCTTGCTTTCACATTGTCCATTAGTGCTCATCACTTACTTTCTACTTGATTCATAAGTGCCCATTACTGGCTTTCACTTTGTTCATACTTTCACATTGCCCATCAATGCTCATTACTTATTTGACTGCGTTCATTAATGCACATCACTTTCTTTTCACTTGTACGATATTTTCATATACTTTTCATATCTTTTCTTTAGTTCGTTATTCAATAACACGTGTTACCTTTCAAAAGTACTTTGTAGCTTGTTCGATATTCAAAATTCTTCTAGCCAGTCTTCAAACTCAATTACTTTAAGTTTCTGTTCGATCCGCATTTCCATCTGCCCAATTCCAGCCCCTGGAGCGCCCGAGTACGAGTGTTCCCTTTCTTTCACTCACCGGTGTATGGCTGCTGCTACGGGCATCTTCTTTCTCTTCTCCGGCTTTCTCTCGCTCCCCTAGAGCGTGTCGGAAGCTCCGATGAGCAGCGCTCACCGCCTTTGAACCTTGCTGCAGCTGTCAGCGGAAATCTGGAGTCTTCTGTGTCCCACAGCTCTGGCTGTGGACACCTAGCACAGGGGACTACAGGTGTCTCGACTCTCTCGTGGACTGTTCAGGCCCTGTCGTCTCTCTTACCCCTCTGCAACACAAAGCATCCTTTTCGCCGGCCCCTCTCCAGCCTGCTCCACGTCGGGTCGGTGCGTCGTCCTCACCAGGCAGGTTTCTCCCTCACTCTTGCCTGTCCCTCATTTTAGGCACCTGCAGCCTCTTAATTGGTTGCAGGGGCAAGTCCTTTGCCTGATCATAGTTGAATCTATAAGCGGGACATGCCTGTCCATTGTAATTGTATTCCTCCAAGGTCCTCTTCTTCGTCCCAGTATAAAAGTGGTGTGAATGAATGGAAGTGTGCCCAACTCTCAGTTGCCTCCTCCTTGTCCCAGTCAAAGGAATATGATTGTGGGACAGTTTGTGTATGTGAAAGAGGAAAAGACTGAACGGAAGGGTGCATAAAACCCAGTTATTTCTTCCATGTCATGTTATGGCTCTGGTATTTTTCTGTATTAGCAAGAGAAGGTTGATGTGGGTTTAACGTGCCGAAATAAAGAGGTGCTCTCCTAGTTGATCTCCTTTGTCCCTCTATAATGATGGCTTTTCCGAGGGCCATTTTGGAAGAAAGGAAAGGGTAAAGGTTGACAGTACCCTATAAAGGCTTCTGGGCCTGAAGGTTCATTGTGAAAAGGGAATGGGGAATACCATGTCTCAACTAAGGACATCCTCTCTCCATTCCACAAATCTCCTACTCCCAGGTGATCATCGCTTGCATATCTACCCCCAGGGTCGGGATCCAAAAGCAATTGCCTTTCCCTGGCCACCTGAGTAGAGGAGATTGGGGAAAAGGAAGTGAGGATGCCCTCAGGTTTCCCACAAATCTTATGCAAAAAAAGGGGGGGTTCTGGGAGTTTCTCTACTACCAGCCTATATCCCGGGTTAGAGTCTCAACCAGAGTCTTTAGCTCACCATCCTTTCACAGAAGAGAAATGTCCACTACATTTCAGTCTTTGTCCTGCCCAAGGGCAGTCCAGCACCGAAATGCCTGGTAATTATCTTCTGAACAAGAGTACCAACAGCAACACCAGACACGTGTTTCGGCCTGGTTGGGCCTCGTCATTGAGGTGGGGCTGTGCCTCTCTAAGAACAGTGAGCAAAGGGTCCACGTCTGGATTACCCTAGTAATTTAGGGTGAAAACCCAAAGCTACTTAATATGCAAAAAAAGGGTGGTTCTGGGAGTTTCTCTACCTACCTAGTATCGGCCTAATGTCAGAGGGGGCGCCTGCACGCAGCACTACCAGCGACACTGTCGAGGGCAACACGCCTTCCAGGTCCCGGCCTGAGGTGTGGGGTAGGTCTCATGCTCCAGCGCCAGCGTCTTGCAGGAGGCCAGGCCCAGTGAGCCAAGCACCATGACTTCGGCACATAGCTCGACAAAACAACAGTGCCAGATAAAATGGCCGCTCACCTGATGCCGCTCCTAGGAACGGAGCAGGTGGGAGAACGAGTTAGAAGGTGGGACTGCTGTCAACCAGGTACGTGGCCTACAGTTTTTCCATCAGCAGCGCAGGGCAGGTTTCCCCTGCAACCAAAACAGAGTGCGCACCGGCCCCAGCAGCTACCCACCACTACGTCAATATCACCTGCCACCTCTTCAGCCTCCGAAGACAGGTTCTTCGAAAGGTTCCTAGCACTGATGCGAACTCCTCAAATGGGGACCATCCTTCGGGATGCGATCAGCGACATGCTCCCTCCGGCCACCCCGCCGGAGCCCATAGTCATTCCTCCCATGGCTCCAGCGCCTCAGGCTCTGGTACAGCACCTGCTGCTCCAGCCGGCTCCTTCAATCCCAGCTCCCCTACCTCCCACAGTGCAGGCGGTCCCGCACCTGCCTCCGCAGCTGCCACCGGCTCCAGTTCCTACACTGCAGCGCACAGCGCCCAGCGCCCAGTACTCCTCCACCCGCTCCAGACCCACTGGACACCCTGTTGAACACAGACAAGGAGAAACCCGACACGCCGTCGTCAGCCTAGGCCTTCCACAAACGGCTTGCAAGTTTGCCAGAATATTTGAGGCTTCCTCAACCTGAGGTCGAACAACTGAAGGAAGGGGGGTTTGGCAGAAGTCCTCACGCTACACACCCCCTGCTCGAACAGGGATCCCGATGCAGAAGGACGTTGCTGCCTTGGCCAAGAAAGGGTGGTTCAAGCCACACATGGGCCAGCCTGCCAATCAGCAACTCAACGCCAAGTATAGGCAAATGGAGGGGGATCCACTCTTCCCGTCAGAACACCCTCAACCGCGCTCTCTGGTGATCACTGCGGAGTCACTCTACTCGAAGCCTTTGGCAGGAAATAGCCAACTTCCTTCCAGAGCTTCCAGTGCAGAGCCAAGTACGCTTCAGGGCAGGGCTGGCAGAGGCAAACTTGTGGCGCAGGACATCATGGAGACCACCGCGGCCCACATTGATACCTCTGGCCGGGCCATATGCATCGCCACGGACATAGGAAGGACAGCCTGGCTTTGGGCTACTAAGTTTAACCCAGACGTCCAGGAATGCATATTGGACCTTCCATTCAAGGGTAGTGACCTCTTTCACTCCACCAAGGGCCCAGGGTCACCATGTATACCCGTACCTGGACGACTGGCTCGTAAGGGCGGCATCTCGGGAGGTGGTTCACTACACTTCCTCCGCACTTATGACCACACTTCATGACATGGGGTTTACGATCAACCTCAAGAAGTCTCAGTTGCAGCCTACGCAGAGCCGGAACTTCCTGGGCCTCATCTGGGACATGAGCTCCGAGAGAGTCTTTTCCTCGGAGGACAAGATCACGGCCATCAAGAGGGCCATTACTCACTTCCTTACCCGAGCAGTGACCTCAGCCTGGCGGTACCAACACTTATTGGGTATCATGGCAGCAGTCCTACTGGCCGTACCCCACACAGACTCAAGACGAGGAGATTAAAGCTGCACTTTGCAGCCTCATGAAATTAGGAGAAGGGCTGCCAAGCGAAGCCAGTCAGCATTCCTCCTTCTCTCCATGGTGGTCCAGGGACTGCAACCTGAGTAGGGACAAGCCCTTCCGGCAGCCAGCCCTGCAGATCACCATCAGCACAGACTCCTCCTTGGAAGGCAGGGCGGCCACTCTAGACAACCACAGCATCCATGGAGTCTGGACCCGGCAGGAGTCTCATATCAACTGGCTGGAGCAGAAAGCCATCTGGCTAGCTCTCAAAGCTTTCCTTCTGCTTATTGGTGGCAAGATCGTCCTCATACAGACCGACAATTCCACCAGCATGTACTATGTGAACAAGCAGGGGGGTACCAGGTCTCCTCCACTATGCAGCCTAGCCATGAGCATGTGGGAATGGGCCCTGGAAACAACATCTACCCCAGGGCCGTCCACCTTCCGGGGGAGTCCGACCTGGAGACGGACAGGCTCAGCAGACTGGGAGCAGACAATTAGAAATGGCAATTGAATGATCACGTGCTGATGGAGATCCTGAACAAATGGGGGCATCCTCAAGTGGATCACTTTGCCTTCTGGGACAACAAGAAGTGCCAGGAGTTTGCGTCCTGCCAGGGGCAGGGCCCCGGCTCCCTGAGCGGCGCATTCCAGATACAGTGGAACGGCATGACAGCTTATGCCTTCCGTCTCACACGCCTGGCTACTAGGAGGCAGTACAAGAGTAAATGGACTAGGTTCTGTCATTGGGCAGACTCTAAGGAGATCGACCCCCTTACGTGCACTTTGGATGATGTACTCTGATTTTCGGCACACCTTGCTCACTCAGGCGTGCAGGTGGGCACATGCCACCACCTATTTGGTAGGGGACTACAGAAATTTGGAGGAAGAGGTCTTCTCTTACAACCTAGTGGTCAAGCGACATTTGGCGGGCCTCACCAGGCTCTACCCACCCATCAAGAAACCACAACCCGTGTGGGACCTCAATGTTGTGTTTGGCGCCTTGGCACACAAACTGTTCCAGTCAATGGCATCCGCGGACATTAGGCTGGTCACCATTAAGACAGCTCTGTTGGTGGGCCTCACTTCGGCTCACAGGGTCAGCGAGATCCAGGAACTGGTGGCGTCAGAACCATATACCACCTTTCACAAAGATAAGGTGGTCCTGAGAACAGACCCCACATTCCTACCCAAGGTAGCCAGCACTTTCCATCTAAACGAGAAGATAGTCTTCCCTACATTTTTCACTGACCCTAAGGACTAGGCTCAGAGTGTCCTACACTGTCTGGACGTCAGACGCACTCTGAAATTCTATCTTGTCAGGACCAATGACTTCCACAAGTCGGACGCCCCGTTTGTCACCTTAGGGGGTCTAGGCCCGGTTATCAAGTTTCTCTGGCCTCTTTGACAAGGTACATGGTTTCGGCCATCAAGGAGGCCTATGACGGGCAGCACAAGCCACTTCCAGCTAACATGCATGCCCACGCTGTAAGAGCCAATGCCACGGCCATTGCACAGGAGGTCATCGGCAGGGCGGCCACCTGGGCCACCACTTCGGCTTTCTGTAAGCACTACCGTTTGGACGCCGCCTCCAAGTCAGACGTGGCTTTCAGACGGTTTTCTTAAGGTGGGGCTCTTCTCCACCCTGGGGCTACATTCAGTTGTAATCGCCCATATAGTATGGAGGAAAGGGGACGGGGCGTAAGAGTAATTAATAGTTACTCACCGTAGTGACTAACTTACTCTTAGACCATAGTCCCCTTTCCTCCATACGTCCCATCATCCTCCCCCCTAATAATACTGATGTCATTAGGCAATGTTAAATATTGTTGCCGCGTCAATGGGGACTAAGGAGTGGGGCTGGTGGGCGGAGTCAGGCGAGCGCATGCTCCCAGGGCTGTGCCCCCGCTTGCCTCTAAATTTAGGGAGGGGGCTGGGGAAAAGTTTTTTCTGGTGAAAAGGTTTGTCTCTCGGCCCTAGCGAGGGACACCCATACGGTATGGAGGAAAGGGGACTGTGGACTAAGAGTACGTTAGTCACTACGGTGAGTAACTCTTAATGACTATATTAATTTAACAAAGATTATCCATCATTCACAGATGCTTGGTTTGGGAGACAGAGTATCAGTCCTAGGGAAGGTCTGAAATGGATAACAAGTAGAGTGGAGAATAGCTGCCTATACCAGGCTTGATCTGAGAGTCTGCTCTCAGAGCCGGACTCCATGCTGAGTGTACCTTGTGAGGGCGAGCCCCTGAGAAGATCACACACTGGAACGCAAGGATTGAAGGGCACCAGTGAAGAGAAGAAACAGAGGGAATAAATGTAAAAAGCCCAGAACCTCCCTAAAGACAACCATATCTCTGTCACATGACAAAGCGGCCATGGGCTTCATATAAAAAACAGAATCTGTTACAAAAATGTATCCTTGGCACACAGGTGCCTAGCCAATTCTGCCCCGAAATACCTCAACTGTAAATTCACGAAAAAACACTGACAGACCAACCAGGTCTGCCCAAGTGAATCGGCTCTCCATCCCAAGATACAAACTAGATAAATCAGGGGAAGAGAGTTTCCCAGTCCTTGAAGCCAAAATGTGGAATGCACTGCCCACCGACATCGGAGTTGAGGCAGCCTACCTGCCCTTTCGTAAGAAACTTAGATCCTGGCTAACTGAGAAAGAGTTACCCACGCCTCAGAATAAATACAGCTAAATACTGTAACCCCGAGCTTGGCCTACCACAACCTGATATGTTTTTGGCTTAGCTCCCGGCCACCCACAGCATATGCATCTGTCCTATCAACTATATGTAACTCAAGAATATATCAACCTTACTACTACAAGTTGCCTTAACTTCAAAACCAAGATGTGAAACTATTTAACATTTACTAGCTGTAATCCTTGTCAACTGCAATGGATATCATCAACTCTCATTGATGTATTGTAACCTATGTATGTAACATATGGGATACATTACTCACCGTAATCGTATTTCTGATGCTTGTATATGCTTAGATTCACATGCCGTGCATAGGCCGACAGCTAGTGGAAGCTGCGGAGTATTACAGTTTGTTTTTCGAAACTCGAAAATGGGCGTCGACACAGGGCGTGCCAGTAATACTATCCCTAGTGTGACGTCCACTGTACCCATGATCCCTCACGCGTTTAGGACCCTCAGATTGTATTTTTCCTGACATGATGAGTAGCGTGAGTACAGATGATCCAAGCAGATAAAAGATAGATAAGATAAGACTACAAGCATCCATGCGCCTTCTCTCAGAGGGGAGGAAGGGTGGGTCGCATGTGAATCTAAGCAGATACAAGCATCAGAAATACGATTACGGTGAGTAATGTATCCCTTCTGAGGCTTGTGGAATCTGCTTAGATCACATGCTGTGCATAGATTAGCGAGCAGTGTTAGAAGGAGGTAGGATTTGAGAAGGGTCATGAGCAAATAAATGTCTTAGAACCGCTTGTCCCACTTGAGTATCTGTCTTGGAATGGGTGTCAATGCAGTAGTGCTGAGTAAAAGTGTGAATAGAGCTCTAAGTAGCTACTTTGCAAATGGTGTCAAGGGGAACATTTGCAATGAAAGCCAGAGTGGGTCCAATGCCTCTTGTCGAGTGGGCTCTGGACGTTTTGTCAGAAAGAGAGTAACACAGCTGGATACAGTTGACAATCCACTTGGAGATGGCACCCTTAGAGACGCGATCTCCCTCTTTGCCTGTGGCTACGGAGACAAACAGTTGATCTGTTTTCCTAAGCGGTCTGGTCTTGTTTACGTAGTAAAGGACCGCCCTACGCACATCTAGGGTGTGTAGTTTAACCTCAGCCGAGCTTTGTGGGTTTTGGAAGAAAGCCGGAAGCTCGATGGACTGGTTTACATGGAATTTAGAAATAAACTTAGGTGAGAACCTAGGGCGTGTCTGTAAAACCAGCTTATCCTTATGAATAGTAAAGAAAGGATCCTGCACTGACAGAGCCTGAATTTCACTGACCCTTCTTATGGATGTAATGGCTACTAAGAAGGCAGTCTTATAGGTCAGGTGTTTGAGACTTGTCTTATGCATGGGCTCGAATGGGGGGCCCATGACGTTAGATAGCACCACGTTCAGGTCCCATCCTGGTGGTGGGTTAGATATAGGGGGATGAAGTCTCTTTACTCCCTCCATGAAGGCTTTAACCACGGGTACCTTCCACCACGACACCTTGCTATGTGAGGTGGTGTACGCTGACAGTGCTGCCAGGTGTACCTTTAGTGAGTTAAAAACCAAACCTGCGTCCAGTATGTATGTTACGATTGTGGAAGGAATGCAATCAACTGGGTTGATCTGTTTATTCTGGCACCAGATAACAAATCTCTTCCATTTGTCGAAGTAGCAATGCCTCGTGTTCGGTTTCCTAGACTCTTTAAGGATGCCCATACATCCCTGTGGTAAATTGAGATGTCCAAACTCTATGACCTCAGGAGCCATGCTGCTAGGTTCATGGAGTTGGGTAGAGGATGCACCTTCTGACCTTGGTGCTGGGACAAAAGATTGTACCAGCCCAGGAGTATGATGGGAACGCACACCGAAAGTCTGCGTAGGTGTGGACACCACGGTTGTCTCGCCCACATGGGAGCAACTAGGACGAGCGTCATCGACTCTCTGTTCATCTTGTTCACCACCTTCCTGATGAGAGGAGTTGGTGGAAAAGCGTACGCAAACATCCCTGACCAGTTCATCCACAGGGCGTTCCCCAGGGAGTCTGGTTGGGGAAACCTGGATGCGAATCCTGGGCACTGTCTGTTTTCGCTTGTGGCGAATAGGTGTATAGTGGGGAAACCCCACTGAGAGAAGAGATCTTCTACGATATCTCTGTGTAGACACCATTCGTGTTCCTCCGGAACGGGATCTCTGCTCAAAGCGTCCGCTAGAGAATTGAGATCCCCTGGAACATGTTGAGATGACAGAAAGATGTTCCATCTGAGTGCCCATATCCAAATTTTCTGGGCAAGTCTGGACAGATTTGTCGAACGAGTCCCTCCTTGCTTGTTCCGGTAGAACATGGCTGTCGTGCTGTCCGTCCGGATCTGCACCGACAGGTTCAGTAGGTGGGGCTCGAACGCTTGAAGTGCTCTGAAAACTGCCAGAAGCTCTAGCAGGTTGATGTGATTCTTGGCCACTGTGTGAGACCAGAGACCCTAAGCTGTGTGGTGGAGATGGTGAGCTCCCCATCCTGTCAGGCATGCGTCCGTCGTGACTACCGCCTGTATCTTGGGATCGTAAAAGGGTTTCCCCTTGGATAGATTGTCTCTTGTCCACCAGTGGAGGCTTTGTACAAGTGTTGGCGAAACGACCACTAGATCGTCCCACTGACCACTTGCCTGAGACCACAGTTTCGCCAACCATTCTTGCATGGGACGCATGCGCAGGCGCGCGTGGGGGACTAGGTAAATACATGACGCCATCATGCCCAGCAAACGCATTGCTTTGCGTACTGTTATCTGGCGACCGGTTTGATATTGCGGAATTTGCAGTAGTACATTCCGAATTCTTTCCTCTGAAGGAAAAGCCAACCCCTCTTGAGTATTTAGAACAGCTCCTAGGAACTGCTTTAAGGTGCTGGGCACCAGACTTATTTTTTCTCGTTTATGAAGAAGCCCAATTTGAAGAGGAGGTCGATAGTTCTTTGAATGTTTGTCCTGCAAATTACTGGGGTCTCCCCCGTGATGAGCCAGTCATCCAGATAAGGGTACACTGGGATTGCCTCCCTGCGTAGGTGTGCCGCCGCCACCACCAGTACCTTGGTGAATACCCTTAGAGCTGAGGCTATCCCGAAGGGCAGTACCTTGAACTGGTAGTGCTGACTGTCCACCTTGAAGCGCAGATATTTTCTGTGCGCTGGGAACATGGAAATATGAAAATAGGCATCTTTCATATCCAATGTTGCCACGTAATCCCCCTTTTTTAGGAGGGGAATTACCTCTTGGAGAGTAGTCATGCAAAATTTTTGGGGCTTGACATACTTGTTTGCAGGCCGCAAGTCCAATACTGGGCGCATTGTCAAATCTTTTTTGGCACAAGGAAGTAAGTTGAATAAATACCCTTGTTTACCTGGTGTCCCAGGACGAGTTCTATCGTGTCCTTTGCGAGAAGAATTTCGATCTCTTCAAGTAGGATCTTCTGGTGGTCTAAGGAGTGTATTCTTTGTCGTGGAGGGTGGTTTCGGGGACGCTCTAGGAGTTCTATGCAGTATCCTGCGGACACTGTGGACAGCACCCATCTGTCTGATATGATCCCTTCCCAAGCTTGGGTGAAGATGGAAATGCTTCCCCTACTGGGGATGCGTGAGAAGGGACCCTGCACGGAGCGTCACTGTTTTGGTGGAGGCGTGCCCCCTCCTTTATTGGGGCTGCCTCTACCCCTACCACGACCTCTTTTGTTACCCCTGCCATAACTCTGGGTAGACTGCTGGTTAGTGTTCCATGTAGTACCCTGGCCTTGGGAATAGTTTGAGCCTCTTTGGGAGTTTTGTCTGCGAGGCCGACGAAAATTGCCATTCCCTCTCTGGTTAGGGGGTTTGTTGGTTAGTTGCCCTAGGGACTTGAGTGTCTCGTACTCGTCCTTGGCATTCTCTAGCGCGTCCTCGACTGCCTTTCCAAATAGATCCAGCTCCACCGGCTTATCTATCAATGATGCTTGTGTCTCGGCCTTACCAGACTGCTGTAGCCAAGCATGCCTCTTGATGACCGTGCTTTCAGCAATTAATCTGCCGGCGTTATCCGCGGCATCAAAGGTTGATTTTAAAATGCAACCTGACACGACTCTCCCCTCTGCCGAAACTCGTGCCAATTGGCTTTTTAAGGGTTCTGGGGCGGAGTCTATGAGAGCTGCGACTTCTTCCCATTGGTGGCAGTTGTAACTAGCGAGCAGAGTGGTGGAGTTTGCAATCCTTGCCTGGTAGGCGGAAGTGGAGGCTACTTTCCTGCCCAAGCCATATATCTTCTTGCTCTCCTTGTCAGGAGGAGCTTCGGACGATGACAAGGGTGTTCCCGCCCTCTTATGGGTGTTTGTAACAACCAGGGAGTCCGGTTTGAGATGTCCCCTTATGTATAGTGGGTCAGATTGGGCTGCCCTGAAAAGCTTTTCAATTCTGGGGTTAACTGCCCTAGTGAGTTTGGGGTTAACAAGGGAAGGGTCTATCCTCCTTTGTATTGACTTAAGGATAGGGATGGCCTGAGCAACAGGTCTCCTTTCTCCCACCAGTTCCTCTGCAAAGTCCCTCTCTTCCTGAGCACCCTGGGTGTCAATGTGGAAGTGCTGTGCCGCTCTGGACAGGACCTCATTCAGGAGAGGTTGTTTGTCGACAGGGGAGTCGGTAACCGCGGGCTCTTTCTCTACCGGGGAATCTACCCTGTATGTATCTGGGTCGTCCTCTTCCTCTTGGTCCTCATCATCCCCATAATAGCCTGTCCCAGTTTGTTCTTCGAACATGCCCACATCTGGATCCTCAACAAAGGATGGATCTTCCTGGTATTGAGAATAGGGCTGTATATAGAAGGGGTCTGAAGATTGAGTTGGTGCTTCACCCCGGGACTTCCTACTTGGGGGTATTGGATCCTTCGAGCCTGAGGGAGTTGACCCTTCTGGGGTATAAGAGAGAAAGTGTTCCCGGTTCTTGGCATAGAAATCTGCCAATGATGACATCCTTGACATTACTTTGTCTATGTCATCACTGGACAATTCCCTTGAACTGGGAATAACTCTTTCCTGGAGTGCTTTCCCCGTTTTATCCTGACTAGACCTACTGGTTTGAACAGGGGTCTTAGGGACAACAGATTGAGATTTGTCCTGGCTAGACCTACTGGCCTGAACAGGGGCCTTAGGGACAGGGGACTGAGACTTGTCCGTCTGTTTAGGTGGAGTAGAATGTAGTTTAGGAGTGGAAGTAGGCTTGGACTGCTTACTTCGTTGTTTTCCCCCCTCCCCGTGGGTGGAAGAGTGCTTCCCCGACTTTTGGGCCCTATCAGAGCTTTTCGATGCCTGGCGTCGAAATTCGGGGGTAGAGTCCCTGTCTCTGGAGAGTGTAAGGGATTCGGTAGCAGCCTTACCGCTGCCTGCAGACGCCGACTCCTGGAGTGCGGCTTAGGGGTAGAGGTCGGCGTTGTCCTCCGACGACCGAACCTCAGTCACTAAGGGGAGCGAGGCACTTTTAGCAACAGTGGAGGGTTGCTTGGTGACATGAGGCGATCTCGAACGCGAACGCCCAGAGGACACCGACTCGGTGGACCGTTCTCTACGTGCCTCTTTCCGAGAACTCGACGTGCGCGTCGAGTCTCGGTTGGACTTTTGTTTGCTGAAGTAGTGTGGGTAGCGCTCGTGTCGCCGGGGGTCTTCCCCATAGCTGCCCTGCCGGACAATCTTCCGAGGTCAGGGACTTGCGCTTGGCTGTCCATCGACGCCACATTGCCCTCGCCGTCCGAAAGTAAGGCGTTGCTGCCATCGCTGAAGGCACCCTCCGTGGCCATGGCCTCTTGTCGCCTGGCGTGGTGGGCCCAACGCTTTGTCGAACGTCCTTAAGGGTCTTCGGTTTAAACCGACTGCACGCTCTGCAATTCGCCTCGGGGTGGTCCCTCGGCAAGCAGAGGTTACACGTGGCGTGTGTCAACCCAAGGATACTTGCGGTTGCACTTGGGGCAAAATTGAAAGGGGGTACCCTCCATACGCACCCTATGGCAGCGGGCTGGGAGTGTAGGAATATAAGTAATGTACCTATATTAATCGGAGTGTAGGATATGTGCCACCCCCCACTCTCCCTACTTGCATGGCCGAGTCCAGAGGACTTCCTAGTCCCGGGCCGAGGCCAGAGGCCTTCCGAGGCCCAAATCCGTCGCTGTAGTCCGACGGTTGAATTCTCTCCGATCCGGCGTCGAGTGTCGATGTTCAGAGACTCGACGTATAGGTGGAATAAACGGGGAAATATATAACAATGTTTGCAAAATCTGACTAAGTCAGGGAACTCCGCTCGGTGCTTCCGACCAGCATGGTGGAAAAAAACAATCTGAGGGTCCTAGACGCGTGAGGGATCATGGTTACAGTGGACGTCACACTAGGGATAGTATTACAGGCACGCCCTGTGTCGACGCCCATTTTCGAGTTTCGAAAAACAAACTGTAATACTCTGCAGCTTCCACTAGATGTCGGCCTATGCACAGCATGTGATCTAAGCAGATTCCACAAGCCTCAGAAATATATATATATCCTTCCCGTATCGTAACCTATTTATCTAACATGTATATTTGCGCCCTGATACCTTTGGGTTTGGTATGCCATATAAATAATACACAAACAAACCATGATAATCATGTTTTCACCCAAAGGTGGTGGATAGGATATTTGAACCCCAAAGCCGTGGCACTACCTGAGTTGGGGAATACAACATTTGAGATAATAGTGGGGAGGAAGAGGGAACCACTTAGCCCACACCAATTACGCAACCGTGGGTTGATGGGAAACTGACCCACCTAACAGAACTCTTAATGGAATAATTTGTGCCCAAGCCTCAGCATAAAAAGAGGCACAAACCACGAAGTTGTGTGTAAGCTTGACATTGTTTCAGAAAGCTGGTGCAGTAGCATACTTAGGGTGGCATTGCAGAGAGTTGGTGTTACAGGAGTGTGAGAATCTGGATAAATATAAAGGAGGAAAGAAGTGTGTGTTGCCCACTCCTTTGTATCCACTTCCTAACAGTGGTCATACAAAGTTGAAATAATATATGGTCCCATGCCATTTCACCTGCTAGTGGGAGCAAAGTGCATTCTGTCAAGTGGAAACTGTCAAAGTAATTTGCAACATGATATCAACCAACACAATTCTTATTAATACATATCTTTCAAAATATTGCCAGAAACCACGTCCCTTATTTTTGCCAGCACAGTAGCTCTTCTTGTTGCATCAAGTGGCAGTGTTTCCTCTCCAAGAATTCCCATTGCCCACTCCTTCATTCTCACCAAGATATGAAGAGAAGGAGGCCCTTTATCTGCTTTGTTGCCTGAGGTTTCATGGGGCAGACTGATAGGTAACCACCTTTTTTCTGCTGGCTTTTTTGTTGTCACAACATGCTTCTGATTAAGTCAAACACCTGCTATGATATTCCTTCCACTATTTTAAAATAATTCTAAAATCTGTATTAGTGTTTTATGGGAATAAGACATTTCAGTGCAGCGCGCACCCAACATAAAAATAGTAATTTACTTGTAGGATTGCAACATAGCTAGCAGATGGTCAGGTACCCACTACTTTCATCAGCCTGGCTGATAGCTAGTACACATTCAAGCTTTTCAGATAGTTTAGGCACATTTACCAGAATTTCCAAACAAAAATGAACCTTAATTCAGGCAGAGAAGCATGAATAGTATCAATCAAATATTCTCACCTGAATACGCTTTTCTTCCTCTTCTCTTTTTTTCCTTTCTTCTTCCTCCTGCTTCCTCTTTACTTCCATCTCAGCTTTGCTGATCAAGGAATTCCGAGAGAAAATAAACATGGTCACTTCCTTTGAACCGCTACAAAAGGGCATATATTGAAATACATTTTAATTGCAACTAAATCATTAGCCAACACTCACAGTCGCCTGTCGTCCTCTTCCTTCCTGCGAATTGCCTCTTCTTCTTCCCGTCTTTTCCTTTCTCTTTCCATCTCCTCCTGAATACGTCGCAGCCTTTCTGCTTCCTCCTCTTGTTGTTTCTTTTTCTGAAGGGCACTAAGGAGTTGCTCTGAACTTCTAACCAAAGAATCATGTTCCTTCTGTATCTGTTCCCTGGTCATTATAGTTGTCTAGGAAATGACAAATGGAAAGGTTATATACAATACTTAATACAATTAATATCATTGAGGCCAGCAACTATTTCTGTAATCAGACCTGTTTGACATTAGCTTTTAATATAATTTATGTCGGTTATGCTCTGAGGATAACAATAGTCTAGAAAGAATACTAAGCAATCAATGACCAGGTGACAAGTTAACAATCAAACAAAACAACTATCTTGGAAAATGTAACCTAAATAACACGGCCTGATGCCACACCATTAATGGGTGGGAGAAAAGGTCTGGCATGATACAAAAAAGGCTGCTAATACGGCATTTCCTAAAGCAATTAAATAGCTTTCTGTTGCTCCTACAGTAAGTGTAAAGAACCAGAGAATTACAAAAAAAGGATTCTATTGGCAAGACATATTCTAGGCATGTTTTTGTAAACTGCAAGTAGAAACCAATTGCAAGACAAGATCCAGCAACAATTGCATGATCAACTGGTCAGTTAATTGCTATTGTTCACCTTGTTTTCAGAACCTTTGTAAAATGAGGGTTTTCATTTTCTGTTTACGATATTAATTGCAGTCAAGGACTAGCATGGTTTCACATGTGTGTGTGGAATTTGGAAGATTGGCAGATACAGGTTAAAGTTCTAGTGATGAAGGAGCGATTGGCTTATCTTGAAATCAAAGTGGATAATGTGCACTACAGCATGGCTAAAGCTGGCTTTGGATTTCAATAGAGTTGCAGCTAGATCAATGGCTTAGATCACTGATAATACTGTTTTTTTTAAAAACACATTTTATTGGCATTTGGGTGAGTTTGCATTTCAGAATTGCATTTAGTAGAGGTACTTGTAAGCCATATAAAGTGACAAAATAACAGGTAACAACAAAAATAACAACAAACTGCACAGTCTCTTCGTGAGGATGTCCTTGTTCAGCTTGTATTCCGGAGGAAAAGAGTGTGAAGACAGAGTTCCAGGGCTTGCGAGAGATCAAAGTCCAGGTTCTGGGTAGTTCCATACTTATTTAATATTAGAGTGGGCAGATACCTCAGGGGGGCTTGTGGTCTGCGGAGAAGGGTATGTCACGGAGGAGGCTGCTCCAGTGTTAGCTCCATCTTGCCAGGCTCTGGTCTCGGCTGTGGTCCAGCGATCTAGTTCTCTGATCCAGTGTTCGTATCTCGGGCCCGGTTTTGACTTCCAAGCCATGTCTATGGTTCTTTTGGCCAGGATGCAGGCGATGTCCATCAGCTTGACCACGTGTTTGATCTTGCTCAGTCTGGGGTATGCTCCAATCAGGCATTCCTTTGGCTCCCAGTTGTATCTGGTAATGCCAGCTTCCATGCAAGTTTGCTTTATTTTGGACCAGAGTTACATCACCTTGTTATAGGACCAGAACATGTGCAGCAGGTCCGCTGCGTTGGTGCCGCACCAAGGGCAGTTTGATGATGTCTTTTTGTTGAAGCCGGCCACCCTCTTCGGAGTCATGCATGTTCTATAGAGAACATTGTGTTGGATTTGTCGGAATCTAGTGTTCCTGGAGACCTCCTTGGGGTAAAGTAATATTCTCTCCCATTCAGTGTCCGTGAGCGTGACCTGGAGGTCAAGTTCCCATCTTTCCTTTAGTGCTGCACTTTTAGGGTTGGGTCTGTCCATCAGTCGACCGTAGAGTCGGGTTACTGGTTTCCAGCCGTCTGAAAGTTCATGCATCTCGCTGAGCAGGGGGTCGGGGTTGGGTTCTTCCGGCCATTTCGTTTTTGCAACCTGTCTGAGACGATGATACCACAGGAATTGGCCTCTGCTTAGTTCCTCTGACTCCAGGATCGATTCAAATTCTCTGAATTTGGCGTCTTCGAACATGTCGCCCCAAGTGTAAATCCCAGCGCGCTCCGAGTTTCTTGCCACCCTGAGATCTGTTATGGTTTGGCATGTGTCCACGAGGATGGGGGTGTCAGGAGAATACGGGTGAATCAGTTGAAGGATGGAGCAGGTTCTAGTCCAAATCTGTCTACCCAGCTGCACAATCATGGGGACTTCACGTGTTTGTTTCAGTGGGTTCCAAAGTGTTTCCTTGGGGAACAGGTTGGAAGGTATTAGCCTTAGTAATCCTGATTCTGCATTTGGGTCGTCGTGGAGCCATTTTGTCACATGGCTGAGTTGAGCTGCTAAGTAATACATGTGTAGATCTGGGAGTTGCACCCCCCCTTCTTTGTGTCGCAGCATGAGGATCTTTAGGGGTAGCTTGTGTCTAGCTGGGCCCCATAGGAAATCTCTGATTAGTGATTCCAGCTTTCCGAAGAAGGGTAGGGGGATGTAATAGCAGACATTTGTAAAGTAGTAGAGGAATCTCGGAAGGATAATCATTTTCACGATTGCTGCTCTGCCCATCATGGCAAGTGGCAGTTTTGACCAGAACTTCATGGAGTTGCGGAGTGCTTTTGTTGCTTTTTCATTGTTGTGGTCGTGGGTAAGCTCTGGGGTATGCGTTATGTTGATTCCCAGGTAGCGAAACATTCCTGGTTGCCATTTTATTCCCACCTCCGGCAAATCTTCCTTTCTCACCTTGTTGAGTTTGGCTAGCGGGAATGCACAAGATTTTGATCTGCTGAATTTGATTCCGGAATACCGGGCATAGTTGTCCAGGACATCGAGCAAGACCTGCGCGTTCTCTTGTGGGTTCTTTAGGTATAAGAGTACGTCATCTGCGTATAAGGAAATTATGAAGTGCCTGTTGCCTAGTTTTATGCCTGCATCGAAGAACTGCTTCCTGCAATAGATGGCAATCGGCTCCAGTCCCAAGATGTACAACATGGGTGATAGCGGACAGCCCTGCCTGGTGCCTCGTTGTATCGCCCGGGCTTCAGATATTATTCGTCCGGTTTTCACTCTGGCCCTGGGTGAGCTATACAGGACCCTGACCCATCTCACAAAGCCCTCTCCAAATCCAAACTCACTCAACACCTCGATTAACCACTCCCAGAAGATGGAGTCGAAGGCCTTGACGGCATCTAATGACAGCACCGCCAGATCCTCGTCACTTTCATAGGTTTCAGCTATGACGTGTTGTAGTCTCCTTAGGTTGGCCGTGGTATTGCGTCCCGGGATGAACCCATTTTGGTCTTCGTGTACAATGGTCCCAATCACCCTCGCGAGCCTCTTAGCCAGAATGGTGGTCAGAATCTTGGCGTCATAGTTTAGCATCGCTAACGGGCGATAGGAATCACAGCGTTCGGGTGGCTTGTTTGGTTTGAGCATGGGGATTATGATGGTTTCCTTCATGGTACAGCGGAGAATTCCCTCTTCATATGCCTCCGTGTAGACCTCCAGTAGTATCGGGGTAATGGTGGCTTCATAGGCTTTGTAGAACTCGGGCGGGAGACCATCGCTCCCCGGGGTCTTGCTGGTGGCTAGAGATCTGATCGCATCCTTGATGTCATCGGCGGTGATCTCAGTGTCTAGTGCTTCTCGCTGTTCTTCGGTCAGTCTTGGGAGCCCGATCTCGTCAAGGGTGGCTCTGATGTCTTCTCTGGGTACTTGGTTATCGTGGGAGTAGAGCTCAGAGTAGAATTTTGCGAATGCGGTGTTGATATCCAGTTGTGACTTATGTGTTACTCCACGTTCATCCTGGATCTCGGTGAGGGAGTGCCTTGGATGTTCTCGTTTGCACAGCCATGCTAGTAGTCTGCCCGGTTTATCGGCCTCTTTGTGTGCCTTGGTGGTGTTGGCTGCAAAGTCGAATTTCGCCAATCTGTCCCAGGCCATTCGGCATTCGTCTCGGAGCCCCCTCAGGGTCTCCTCCATTTCAGCTGTGGTGTCTAAGTGGGACTCGAGGCGTGTTATCTCTGCTTCATGTTCTTCCAGTGTCTCCTTCAAGCGTCTCCGAATACCTCCCGCTCCAGAAATGGCTTCGCCCCGTGTTACCACTTTCATCGCCTCCCACAGCGTACTCCAGCTCGATACGGACCCTTTGTTGTGGTCAATGTAGTCTTCGAGCTTAGTGCCAAGATCTTCCTTGAACTCCTGGTCAGTGAGTGCCATGGGGGACAGTCTCCATGTCGGAATCGGGGGGCTGGGGCCGTTCAGCCTCCACTGCATAACCAGCGGTGAATGGTCAGATATCGATCTGCCTAGGTATGCGGTGTCATCCACCAATGCAGCTTGTTCCCTGTCGATGAAAAGGTAGTCAATCCTTGTGTGATTCTTGTGCGGGGCGGAGTAATACGAATAGCTTCTTTCTTCTGGATGCTGCGCTCTCCATATGTCCACCAGGTCTAAGTGTTCCAGGGCGTTGTTGAGAGCCGTGGCAGCGGCATTATGCGGTTGCTGTAGGGGCGCCGACCTGTCCATCTCACCATTGCTGGCGCAGTTGAAGTCGCCTCCCCAAATGAAGGTGCCCTCTCTGCGGTGGGCTATTTTAGAGCACAACATTGTGATATGCGATGGTATTCCGTGTTGTGGGAAGTAGGAGTTGACCAGGCAAATTGCGGTGTGTTCAATGGTTCCCCATAGTATCAGGTATCTGCCTTCATTATCAACTTCCAATCCCTGTAGGCGAAACGGAACGCTTGGGTTCACCCATGTGAAGACTCCACGTGCGTATTTGGAGTATGATGCTCCCTTTCCAAAGCCTCCCCATCTCTCTGCCAGTTTGGACGAGGATTCCGCCGCCAGGTGGGTTTCCTGGAGCATTGCTATAGAAATCTTCTTTCTACGAAGGTAGGATTGAATTCGATTTCTTCTCAGGTAGGAGTTCATCCCGCGCACGTTCCATGTCATTATCTTTAGTTGTGATGTCATTTGGATGTGTGGGAGCTCTTTTTTGTCCCCTCCCCAGCGGGTCTGCCCAGAAGGTTTGGTTTCTTGATGAGGAGATTCGGCGTTTGACCCTCGTTCCTGCCTATGCTTAGGTACTGTGTTGGTTTCTTCTGCTGTCCGTTCGAGTGTGATGATGTGGAGACTGTGCATCTAACATAACAAATAACGTAACTGTAACTGGTGCGCCTAGCGACTGCATTCACGTTGCTGTGCTCAGGCGCTCTCGCACCGTCGGAACCCATCCGGGCGTCGGGTTCGAGTGGGGTCGGTCAGGCAACTGGCCTGTCCTGGTCTGTTCACGGGGGCGAAGTCCTGTGTCCAGTGTGGGGCCAAGCGAGAGCCGCATTTAGCTAGCGAACTGTAGTGTAAATTGCTTCCGCGCTGCAGAGTGCATGTGTTTGTGGTGGGATCTTGTGTCGGCGAACATGCACGATACGTGTGACCTGCTCTTTAGCTTCGATCATTTGTCTCTGGGATGGGTGTCTGCGCCTTGGGCTAAGTTGTTGTCCTCCATCCACATGTTGGCAGCCGCTGGGGACTCCAGGAAAATCGAGCGGCCTTTGAAGATGACTTTTAACCTGGATGGATAAAGCAGCATATATTTTAAATTCAGTTGCCGCAACCTGGCCTTGATTGGAACAAATGAGTTTCTCTCTCTTTGCACTTTTGGGGTGTAGTCTGGGTAGACGGATATCTTTGAGTTGCCACGTTCAATTGGGCCAGTCTCCCTGGAGTGCCTCAGAATGACTTCCCTGTCCTGGAAGTTAAGTATTTTGGCTATTATTGGGCGAGGGTGCGAGCCCGGAGGAGGCTTCTTTTGGCCTTCATCGCCTTCAGGAATTCCCAGTATCCTGATGTTGCCCCTTCTGGCGCGCACTTCGGCCTCCTCAGCTCTCGCCTCGAGAAAGGCCACCTTTCTTTCAAGGTCCACCACCTTAGCCTTCAGCTCCACAGAGTTTTCTGTTGTCTCTTTTATGGTTGCCTCAGAGGTGGCGACCCTGTCCGTTAAATTCCTGGCATCCTGTCGCACAAGCTGAATGTCCGACCTAAATTCGTCAATCTTGGTGTCGATAAACGTGCGCAGAGATGCTATGGCTTCCAGCACTTGTGCTTGGCTCTCGGGGGGGTCTGCGTTTTTTGATTTTGTAGGATCGGGGCTGGGGGGGTGCTGGTCAGCCGTAGTCTTGAGTTTTGTAGAGACATAGCTGTCCATTGTAGCGGGTTTTGGTTTGCCTCTGGAGGACATGGCAGGTCTGCGGGAATGTGGCGCGGGCGGGTAACCGTGGTGCGCCCCACGTTGGTTGGATTAGGTGGGGATTGGATGGTGTTGTCTTGCTGATGCTTTGGGAGGTAGTGGCCCTCAAGTTTTGTGAGAGTGTTTCGCTCTTCCCAGGCAGTGTGAGATGGGTTGATAATGTTTGTTGGGGCTCAGATTATCTTCCTGTTGCAGGATCAAGGGAGGTTGAGCAGTGCTGGGCTCGGGGCTCGGAGCCGGTGTGGTGGCTGCTGATGCCACTATGGAGTTTCACGGGGCCCCCCTATCTCCTCACCTCGTGGGCGTTGATCTTCGCCGCAGGTATGCCGGTGCTGTCTTCGGGTGGGGGGTCGGGTATCGGCTCGCGCCGTGTCCGTTAATCTTCCCCAGCGGTGTTCAGGGTTTTCCTGGCAGGACGATGCGGGCGCGTAGGAAGCTGCGCCGTGTCTTGGCTGTCGCCCGTTCAGCGGGAGCAGTTCCGGATCTCGTTGGCTGTGGCTCGTGTCGCAGTTTCGCAGCTGTGTGGGGATATGTTCCCCCGGAATCGCATCCGCTATTGTCCTGCTTCTCCGTGTGCTGAACTTCACAACGATGGCCCGTCGCGGTAACACTGGCAGCGTTAGTACAACGCGGAGGCCGCCATCTTGAGCACAGGCGAGGGTGGAGAGGGGGAGGGATCGTGCAGGGCTGAATTTTACTTTCCCGGCTCCGTTTCTTCTCGGGATTGTTGTCGCTGTTCGGCGGCGTGTTCCGCCGTCCTGTGTCTGAGTTTGTCGCCCAGAGGTGAACTGCATGCGGTCAAACAAGGATCGTGGTGCGGCGTCTCGGCCAGAGCTCGGCGCCTTAGCCTCCTTCCACCATGAGCTCCAGGCCACGCCCCTCACTGATAATACTGGTAATAGTACAAAGGCAACAGTTCTGACAGTTTGAGTTTAACCATAAAAAGACAAAACAAACAAATTACTTATCTTGGGTAATCTTCCTTCTGCTGCATATGGCTTCCTCATGCAGATTCCCTTCTTCTGAATTAGCTCCAGGCACAAAATAGAAATCTTTAATTAACCATCAAGAGTCGAGGGTTTAACTCAATGACTCGCTTCCTCACAATATTATGTATTATGGGCAATGCTGGTAAACAGATGGGACATAGTTGGGAGACATTATAATCTGCAGGTGCGCAAATACCTCTGTTCCACCCAACTCTGTATGCTCCAAAAAGGGTAAAAGGAGCAATACAATTGCCATAACAAGAGCTCACGCTTATAACAGTAATTATAGCTTTCCTATGAAAAGGGGGCTTGGAATGACAGTGATAAGGAATCTGCATGAAGAGAATACCCATCAGACAGTTAATTTACTAATGTAAGCAATTTGTTCTTCTAATGGATACCTTTCCATCACACACTGCTTAGCTTTTGAAAAACCACAATACAAGATAGTGGGGAATGGATTACAAAAAGTTAATACCGTAGATGAGAAACGGCTGTACGACTGTCCATTCAAAACCAGCATCATCACCTGCTAGTGTGCAAAAGCAGTAGTGCTTGGAAAATGTATGAAAATACAACCAAGACAGACGGACATATGCCAAGCAAAGGGAACACCCCTCTGCGAAGCAGAAGCAGGCACCTGACCACTGTTTGAATGGGACCGGATGTCTTCAGGAACCTTTGTTTTCTGTCTCATACCAATGAATGATATACACACCAATCCAATGAAAAGCTGTATTTCTAGTAATGGCTTTGTCCTTCCGATCAACAGCAAATAGCTGATGGTTGATGAGGTACTTCTTGTAGCAAGAAATACAAAAGTAGAGTGGTATTTTAAAATCAAGAAAATTGAACTTCTCTTTAAATGCAAAGGGTGCAGGGTATATACTACCATCAGAAGAGGAATCTTCTGACAAACGAAACACAGTGGTCTCCATCAGGAGAAAGGAGAGCCTCATTCTCTGTAATATCATCATCATTGAAACTACCTGAAAAAGAGGGTCCACCCAGAGTGCCTACAGCTTTCTCATGCAGAAGGCAAAAGTGAAGCCTCTCATGGCGTATAAGCATGCACAGGTTCAATAAAAGCTTCCCACAAGAAAGACACCAAATTCAAGTTCCAGCAGACCAAATGGATAGGGACAGAAGGAGTTACTAACCATTTGAGAAATTGCATTACAAGTGGAATTGCAAAGTAAGGCCACTGTTCGGTGCTCCTCTTGAACAAAGATACAGCAGCTAAATAGCACTTAACAGTATATAAATAAAGGCAATGCTGTAAACTATTTGAAAACAACAGAACTAGATTAGAACCCAAATTATGAAACCAACTGGAAAAACTTGTTTAACCTCCAAGAATACATTGCTTACAGGCCAACAACATCAGTCAAGTGCATTTCTAGAATGGTCCCAAAACTGGTGCCTCAGTTTCCTAATAGCGAGTCATGAAGGACCAGGATGATCAGGCTTCCATGAAGTAACTGATCCCTCTACGTGCGACAACAGACCCTTACTTTGAGGGAGCTTCTTTGGGGCACAAACTGACAGCTACACAAGCTTTGAGTTCTCACCAGTCTGAATCCAAAAAGATCATTGTAGCCTTGTACGGTGTGCACCATGGCCTGATGACTGCAATCATTGGAACAGTTGGTAAGGCATACACAAGATTGAATAAAGAATCCACAATCAATGTAGCTCCACAGATGCTCTGAGGGTAAACTCCATGGGGCAGATCATGGACCATTTGCAGTTCTGGCTACAAGCAAAGAGATCAATCTGAGGATGGCGCCTCTTTGCACAGATATCGCTCACCTTCTAGTGAAATTCTCACTCTAGGGAAGTTGCACCCTAACTGTTCAGGACATCCACAATGTGGTTATGTTTTCCTGCCAGATGGGCCCTTGAGGAGGGGACATTCTCGTTCAGGCCCAATAACAGATGATAACGGTCTCCTTGCCAAGGATAAAGAGAATCCACCCTGCCCTTATTGCTGAGGTAAATGTGGAGTTATGCTTCTGATTGTCCCAATGGTTAGGTGACTGAAAGGTCAGAAAGATGGGCCTCCTGTCTCAAAAGAGCAGCAGCCGTCCCCATTTAGGGCCACTGTTGGCAAAACGGCCATCAATGGAGTAGGCTGGACAAAGAGACCCAGCAGTGCAGATCACGATAAGCTCTTGCAGGTAACAGCAATCACTTTGTCCAGATTTTCCCACAACTAGGGTAAAATGTCCATGCTTTGCAAACTGTTAGGATTGCATCAGTAGCCATGGCTCTTGCATTAAAACGATGCAGCAAAGGAACCTTCAAGCCTGCAGATGGGAGCCTGGATAGAACAGACACTGCACAGATGTGTTGGATACTCCCAAGATGTTCTATTATGTTAGATTGATTTGTCCGAGTCCTGCTGGTTCACCCGGGATGTTAGGAAAAGACGCAGACCAGGTGACAGGTGTCAGTGGTGCCGAGTCTGTCCTAGGAGCACTTCTCCTTTGCTATTTGGTGGGCTGACTGGCATCCGCGCCTGCCTGGAAGGCTTTCTGCCTTTAAGGTTCTGGAGTGGCAGCCATGTTGTCTCTAGCCACCATCTTGTCCGCGCTTTGGGCACGTGGACCTGAAGCTGCCGTGTTCGTGGGCTTGGCCTGCATGCTGGACAGCACCAGCTCTGCCTCGTCCTGCACCTAGGGTGTACACCCGGTAGGCGGTAAGCCCTCAGCCTCCTGGCTGGTACTGCTGGCTCTGTGTGAAGGCTCCCCCCTCAGGTAAGGACCGGCATCAGGGCGATGCCCCTCGGGATGTGTCCCGGTGGTCGTATAGCTCATAGGCCTCTCGGCTGAGGGACAGGGAAGGCCCTTGCACCCCATCGGCCGTGGGGCCGGTTACTTTGTGAGCCTCGGTGTGGGAGCCACACGCGTAGCATCCGTCCCAGCTGTGGTCCTCACCAAGGCATCGAAGACAGAGCGTGTGGGGATCTGCTGTCGAGAAGGAACTGTCGCACAGCCAACACATGTTAAAGCCTGTCGGGCCAACATGAGCCGGGGACAGAGCTAGGGCACCGGTGGACAGTGTTCCCAAGTCTGCAATAGAAAGAAAAAAGTTAGATAAACTACTGGGGAAGCACGTGGAATTATGAGGCTAGACCTCACCCAGGAGCGCTAGTGGAGTGGTCTGTTCCCGTCTACATGGAAAAGGGGACTGAGGTGTGGCGCTGGTGGGTGGGGTTAAGGGAGCCTGTGCTCCTGTGGCTGCACCTATCGCGTGCCAGTAAATTTAAAGGGGAAATTTATTTTTCTGGTGGAAGAGAGGTTCTGTTCCCGACCCTCGCAAGGGACGCCCTTACAGGATGGAGGAAAGGGGACGGGACATAGCAGTATCACAAGGAGGTAATTTAATGCAAGTGTTCCTGTATACTGCCTTTCTGCTATTAATGGTCTCTGAAGCCTTCGGTTTGGTGGAACACTCTCTACTGGTAACAAGACTCGGGGAGGTCGCACATTGCTACTCTCAAGCTTCTAGCTGGATAGCCTCTTTCTGGGACGACGGACTGTCCGGATATCTGTTGGTGATAATAATTCCAAGCCTGTTATCCAACCATGCTGTGTGCCCCAGGGCTCCTGCCTGTAACCCATTCTGTTTAACGTTTACATTTGGCCATTGCTAGATCCGATAGATGCCTTGGGTGTCCGGTATACAAATTATGCAGATGACACTCAGGTCGTTCTCGAGCTCATTGGACAATACGGGCAATATTTGTCTGCCATAAACAACAACTACAACGCCGTACATGCGTGGATGGCAAGCAATTCATTGGCACTCCATTGTAACAAAACTGAACTCTTAATCGTTGCCCCTAGGGCACACCTGAATAACTTAGCCCCTGAACATGCTAAATTCTGTATAGTTGGCAATATAATCACCATCTCAAAAGAAGTCAAGACCTTGGGCGTGGTTCTCGACGAGGAACTATCCATGAGACTTCATGTCTCCTATATTTGCTCCACTTGAAGTCTCATCACCAAACAAATAAACTACATTTGTCCTTTCCTCACTGCTGAACATTGTGCTCTGCTTGCTACAGCACTTGTCAATTCAAGACTGGATTACTGCAACAGCTTGCTGGCAGGCACCACAGATCTCAACATCAGGGCCCTGCAGGTAGCCCAGAACAATTTTGTTCGGGCCATCCAGGGCTTGCCCAGGCATGCTCATGTCTCGGAAGCCAGGAGAGCCCTACATTGGCTACAGATAAAGCACAGGATCACACACAAGATCTTAACCCTGGCCTTCAAATGCCACTTTAAAATCTGCCCGCCATATCTCACTGATCGTGTTAAGCCCCATGTGAACACAAGGAACCTTCGGTCATCCTGTATGCCTACCTTTATTCAGCCCAGATACAAACCGGTTCGCTTTGGTCCAGGCTCACTTACAGTGGAACCTTCTTCATGCTCCCATAAGCCTGGCTGTCAATCTGCCAAGAAAGCAATAAAAACCCATCTGTTTAATCTCAACCTGGACTAATCTGTGTTTAGTGCTCTGGTGCCCCTCTGATTTTCCACATAACTGCCTGTTTCCTAACCTGTTTGTAGTCTGTCCTGTCTTGTCTTTGTGGGCGCTCTGAGGCCCACAGGCATGCGTCGCTTTATAAAAGTTAAAATAAATGGTGGCTGCACGTGTTTATGTAAGAAAAAAGCGGAGACCATTAGTGGGAAAGGAAGATAGGAAAACTGGCGCTGAAGTTCAGACTCATGTGTGCCAATCTGCCTTCAATGGGCTTGACAGAGAAACATTAGAGTATGTTATCCATAGGAAAGAACCCAAGATCTGATTGACTGCAGCACTTTGAGTCTGGTTAGGCACTGATGCTGGAGAGCGTAAAAGAGCCAAAGAGGAAAGCTTATTAGCTTATTCATGGTTCAGATTGGCATTCAAGTACTAATGGCTAGGTCTGTGGCAGCCCTGTGTTGAGGGTACGTTGTGACAAATCCAGGGTATTCGTCCCTTCTTGTCAAGAGGGAGCCACTCCCTTGGAGGCTAGGGAGGTGGGCCCACTTCCGTAAGACCCAGCCTAGGGGTTTGGGCAACTGGGACCTCACTGGCAGCAACTCCCCAATAGGCAATGAGAACTCCCAAGGAAGAAGGAAGACCCCCTTGAAATCTGTAATCACCCCCTATATGGGGGCCACACAAGTTAGAAATGTGATAAAACCTCTTCGTTCGTTTAACTGACACCACTGCTGAACCCTCCTCAGAGTCAACATCTTATAATCAGATGCACAATACTTCTCGTTGAAGTCCTCACCTGGAGGGGGAGTCTTCCTGACAGAGCTCAACAGCAGGGGAGGAGATGCACAGTGAGTGGATGTTGCCCTGGAGCACAGAACAGACTGTCTGGAGAATGTGGTGGGCCCAGAGCCCGCCAAACGCTGCTGAATCAAGGGGCACTGGGGTCTGAAGCTCTTTAGCCCCTGTACCGAGAACCACTGAGAGAGAATGAAGAGTACTGGAAGATCCCTGCATAGGCCGCCAGATCAAGAAGCAGAAGCATGGCAGATGGAGACACATGCAGCCGATAGCAGAATCACTGACTCTCCCTGGCGTAAGCACTGCAACAACACAGGTACACAGGCTGCACAGGAAGAAGGAAGACAGGTGGTGGAACGCTGTGGGGAAGACCAAACCCAGAATCATTCACCGGCTAGTGAGCCCATAAACAGCCTGAGTACCGGTGAGGCCCTGAGAGGACTGCCAGAGCAAGAAGCAGTAACAAAGCTGGCAGGGACAGACACCACTGATAGCAGAATCACCTGGAGGAAAAACCGCAAGAGGTATGTGGGCTACACAGGAAGAAGGGAGTCATGCGGTTGGAAGCTGCGGGGAAGCCAAACCCCAAGTCATTCACAGACCTTTGCACCTGTGATCAACCTGAATAAGAACCAAAGTGTCCAGAGTTACAAGGAAACCAGTAAAAACACTGAAGACCAAGAAGGCCACATTGAAAAGTCCCACCAGGAGAAAGGTGAGCAAACCACGCTGGAAAATAGACAAGGGAACGGCATGGGTTAGAGAAATTGTGAACAGCCTGCACCAGGGCTCTGGTGTCCCGAGCGACACGATAACCGACACGAATACTGAAAGCCACAGAAGTGGATTGAGAAACATAGTGAACACGTTAACCCAGAATGTGAAGGCTCAAGTGAGTGAGTGGGGTCTTCAGAGCCAGTATTGTTGGAGGGGATTAAGTTGAGCATCCCATTGGGTACAAGCATTGACCCCTTCATTTTTTCTTCAGAGGCAGTATTATTGGAGCGCCCCCTTGGGTACCAGCATAGATTTCTTTGTTTTTTTTTTCGCAACATTTGAAAACCTTTTCATGATCTAAGTGACTTTTGTAACAAGAGGAATTGAGGTGGACCTGGAACTTTGCACTTGTTAGTTGGGCAGGTTAGGACGGAGGACTAATATTTGAGTTACGTGACCTCCCGACAAGCACCTTAGTTTATGTTGGTAGGAAGGGATTTCTCTTTTAGCAATAGAGCGAGAGAGGCGTTTTCTTTGATCTGTATGTATATAAAAGTCAAACAAAATATGTTTGTGGGTTGCTGAAGCGTTGTCTATGGGAGGCAAAGGCATACAAGAGGGGAAAGGAGAAAGCGTATGGGAGACGAATGGACCTGAGAGGCGAAGGCGAAGGCAGGTAGCATTCCAGAAGTTTCCAAATTGTTGCTATATAAAGAGGTGTGACAGGCATTTCTGTTATTCTTACGAATAGTGCTAAAGTGTTGTTTCACAAGTGGTTGTTTAAACAGGTCATCCTTGCTGCTAAAAATTATTCTGTCAATGAAATTAATAATCAGATTCAGGATATGCTTCTGGGCACTGTTACTGAGTACAACTCAATCGATGCGGTGGTGGATGCCGACAAAGCCCTAAACTATCTAACAGAATTCCTCAACACACATATTTAACACACAACTTTCATGAACTTGTGGCTTTGCCCACAAAGTTCTCATTCAGTTCGATATTCAATATGCGTGATTTGACTTTACTGCTTAATACCTATTAAACCCGCTGCTTCGGGTTTACTTCAGTCTGTACTTGTCACCTCATTCGGCATTCTATTTGGTTCACACAGCATTTCATATGGCATTCCTCATTTACACTTAGCCCCTAGGAGCGCCCTGGCTTTGAGTGACATTCCCATGCACTCACCGGTCCTCTGCATTCCTTTCCGGCAGCTATGTTGCTCCACGTCTGCTTCACCGGCTGGGATGCCGTTAACTGCGAGCCCCGTTCGCACTTGTGTGCTTCTCCGGAATCAACGCCAGCTCAGCTTCCCAGTCGCAGATGTTGGCGGCTCCTTTTCTTCTTTGTCCTTGGTCCGCAGCTCTGGCTGCTCTTTCCCGACCACAGAGGCTCCCACACCTGTGGAATTCTAGCGTCCCAACTTGCCCTGGGCTCCACGGGTCTTCTGGGTCATCTGCTGGTGACCTGGCTTCCTCTCAGGTCCCACCACGGCAGCCTCCTCACAGAAAGGACTCCCTGCTGGCCTCTCCCAAACAGGCCTACTGCTCTTTACCTTGCCTCTTATACACCTGCAACCACTTGACAGGTTTCAGGCATGAACTCTCAATTGGACTTGCCTGACTGTAGTTAGAGGGACCTTCCTGACCTTCACAGTACTCTGCAGGCATCTTCCTTGTCCCAGTACTAGAGTGGTGAAATGAGTCACTAGTGTTCACTAATACTAGTTGCCTCTTCCTTGTCCCAGGACTCTCATAGGAAAAATGTGGGAAAATGAGAGGAGATGTTTTACGGTAGCCTATAATGGCTGGGGGAGTGTTGGGTTGGTTTCCAGAAGGGAAAGGGGGATACCATGTTTCGCTTGTGGGTACCCCACTCTCAATCCCCAAGGACCATCCACCCAGCTGATCCTCCCTCGCTTCTCCACCCCCAGGGTCAGGATCCAAAAGCAATGGACTTTCATTGGCCGCCTAGGAAGAGGATCCAGGTGGACTAGGATTGAGGACACTCAGGTTTCTCACACTTCCCTTATGCTTTCACACTTCTCCCATGCCTGGTGTACTTTCCTGCCACGGCTTTCTGATTCAATGTTCTATTGGTTGCAGGTCTCAGACTCGAAAGTGCCTGGTATGCTCTACTGCCAGGACTTTCTTCAACATGTAGCTCACTTTCAAATTCAGTTCGCTCTCTCAAGGGGCATGGACCTTCCCTTGAGTCGTCTCCTTTCTTTAGGCTCCCGCCAGGTTCATGCTGTGGTCCCAGACACACGCTGCACTATGTTGGGCCTTTAGGGCTTTGCCCGACACACCTACGGTGTCCCAACCCTCTTCCCATCGGCTTACTGGTTCTTTCTCTGGGTTTCCAGCCTCCCTGACTCGGTCCTGGTGTTTCTCTGTCTATCGTGGTTCTGTGCTGATTCGGCAGGCTTCTCTGGCTGGCACCTGGTCCTTCGTGGACGTCGCTGCTCCCTCAGCTGCTGGGAAGCGCTGCTTGCTTTCTCCCGCTTCGTTACAGCCTCTGATGAGCTTTCCTGGGTACGTCGGGTGATGGGCGGCCTTTTCTCGCTGGGCTGCTTGTGGCTGGTGGCGTCCTCAGCGCTTGTTCTTAGTTTGTTCTTGTTTTCTCATTAACAGCTTCTCTGTCAGTCCTCTTTGCGGGATGGGACATCGCTCTCCCGTTGTAGCCTGGACCACGAACTGCCTGATGGTTGGCTCGGGTAGCGCGTCAGGGAGACCTTCATCCTTGATCAGCTCTCTCGCTCCCGCCAGTCTCTGTTCGCCGCATCCTTAGCTGGGGTTACTCACATGGCTGTTCAGCATCTCCCGTACTCCCTGACTGGAAGTGGCTTCTCCGATTCTTGGTTTCCCCTCAGCCCTTTTGTATTTCTTGCGGCCAGTCAATGAGGAAAAAAGACTAGACCGGTCACTCTGTTTAGGAGGAGAGATCACTGTGCTCTCAGTCATCTCCATCACAGTTTCTTCCCATGTTTTAAACCGGGGAAAACAGAAATGTGGCTATTAGTCAATCTTGGATGTTCTAAGGTAACATTACACTATGCCATAAGGGTCTGTGTTATTGAGGGCGGACCATCAGATTCTAAGGGAAAATACCATGTCCCATCCGGCTAATCTCCTCCACTCCCATGAGGGCCATCTCCTTGCATGTGGTCCTCCCCCAGATAGCCACCCCCAGGGTTAGATCAGACAACTTCCGCCTTTCCCTGGCCACATGGGAAGAGACTTCCGCCAGGGAGAGATGATATCGCCAGTCATCACATCTTGCATCCGCATAAGAGAGACAGCTTGGGAGGGCAATGAGGAATCCGTGGAAGAAACAACCATCAGAAAGAACATTACAGAGAGAAAAGTTATTTGTTCTTCTGATGGATTCCTTCCTCCTACGGATTCCTAATCTATGATGGACTCCCATAGCCGTATGCACATCTGGAAGCGATCAAGAGGAAATCTCCTTAAAGAGAAATTGCAGGAGAACGGCTAGACCATAGCAAGCGTTGTGTCCTGACAGACATTTAAAGCACTAATGTTTGACAAATAAGTGCAGTGAGGCCCATGTGTCTGCTTGGGGACCACAGCTAGGCACTCAGGTTGAATAAACCCAGAGACACTTAGACACAATTTTCCCAGCCAGATCATAGCATTCTTAGATGCAGAAGATGATCCACCTAGACAGGGTGTGTTTAGCCACAACCCTGCCAGCAAGAGCATCAGCATAACAAACAAGTAGACACATCTATCCAGACATTCCACGTCTGAGAGACGTAGTAGCTGAGGGCCTGTACTGGATCCAACCGATAGAATCCCTCCTCCATCTTCAAAGGGTGCAGTGGAGGATAAAACACAGGAGGAGGGATCTTTTGAGTGATGAAAGACTAACAACCTTAATGAGGAAGGATGAACTAACTCTTAAGGTCACCCTCTCCTTGGAAAACACCAAGTAGGGAGGTTTAAAAAACAAAGCTTGGAGATATCGCAAAAGTGATGGCTACCTGGAAAATCAACTTAAGGGTGAGCAACCTCAATAAACGAATCTATGTGATGTGATCACTGCGCCGCCCATAATTCCGCCGATGAAAATGGGGACTACAATTATGGCGTGGCGCAGTGATCAGATAGATCACTTTTGCCCACCTACCCCTGCCCCAATCCTTAAAACTGCACCCACCACCTACCTTTACTGCAGAGCACTTCTGTGTCCGCCGCCGACATCCTTGTACCCCTGTGCAGTGTCAGTTCCTACCTCTTACGTGGGGCAGTACTGATGACACAGGGTCCTTTTTTAAAATTCCTATCCCCTGCTTACCATAATGGTAAGCAGGGGACACCCCGGCAACCTCTGACTCCTGTTATTGCTTCCAAGGAGAGAGGGGGACACCCCTGCAACCACTGCTCTGATTTGGCACAGTAATGGGGGTCAGGTTATGTGTACCGTGCTCAGGCACAGTTTTATTAATGCTGCAACAATTGTGGCGACATTTTGGTACGATTCCCAATGAACATGAATACCGGGGGGCAAACAAAGCTCCTATAAGAAAAGTCAACACTAAATTTAAGAGAGAGATCGGGGCAGGGCTTTACGCCCATATAACCCTATGGAAGATACGTGGGGTTGTGGCGGGGGGAATAGGTGTGTTAACTTACTCCCTCACACAGATTTCTCCAGAGACCACTTTATAGGTTCCGGATTCCATTGAGGACATGTCCTTCTGTGCTTGTTCCAGTTGAGGGTGATCCAGTGGTTGTAGGTGCAGAGGTCAGTTTGGACTTGCCCTCGTCCCTGTACCTAGCTTCCTTGCTTCCTTCCTTGCTTCCTTCCAGGTTAGCACAGTTTGGGACTGAGCTTATTTATGAGACATCCCAATGAGAATCCATTTGTTGCTTTATAGCATAGGCAATCCATCCTAGAGATGACTAGATGGACTAGAAACGGTTTTCTTATTTTCTTTAATAAATATTTTTGCAAAACATGTCCTTGTGTCAGTCTCCTATGTCTGACTTACCACAATCTTTACAAACACAAAAAATTCACTAAGGCCAGTACTGATGGTCTTATTGATTAATCACTTTCCCCATAAAAATTAGCACAAAGCAGAAGGCTTTACTTACCTCCAAAAAGTCAAGACGAGAGTCGAAACGAAGCAAAACAAAAAATGGAATCCCATAGAAGTCTGTGGAAGGAAAATAGCAAAAAGAAAAATCTTCCCAACATTTGGCATGACACAATTTTAGGGGGAAATGCTAATGTGTTCATGAGCAACATATTAAGTGCATGGAAAAAGGGAACCCAGGTCATGGAGTGCCAAACACTCCACATATGCTGCCCCTGATGACATGTCCAGCATTATTTGTGCACATCAGAGTCGAGCAGCAGCTGACGCTGGAAGATATATAGCTAAGATGAAGAATCTGTCGAAGGAAGAAAACCATTAGAACACACAATTTATGGAGCAGCTGAGCGTGCAGATGAAAAACAATCAATGAACTTCAGAGCTGGCAAAATAGACTCTGGGCAGATTTGCCATGTTGGCGGGAACTGGAACAGCATTGCCAGTATGTAGCAATGTCAGCACTGTTAGGCAGAAACCTGCGCAGTTCCCTTAGGGACCACTGCAAAAGATTTAGGACTACAGGTGTTGGCAGTAAACCCACTTGGTAGCAGTCTGTACCACCCAGATTTACCCGGTAGCTGTGGCTGAGCAGTCAGACTTCCCTCAAGAAGAGTTAGGCAGTATGCAAAGTATACACAATAGGCACTCAGATACAATAGCACAAGCAAACACTGACCAGAGCTTTGGTATCAAGGTATATAATTATTTATTTAAAAACACACTTATTGAAACACTCCAGCACTATTATTGTAATTCACTCTAAACACAGTTACTATTATTATATATACACTCCTTATTCCTTATCAGACAAGTCTTAGTTAACACCACTTATTTCCAGACAGAGGTGAGCGCTTAACTATAGATGGCACTCCAATAAGTTAACGAAAAAGGGAGGGAAAAGGCAGAATGTAGGAAAATACACCACACTAATACTTAGGAACTCTTAAGCAAGGCAGGAAAGTCAAAAGTTACTTGTGAGCCAAAGTCCATAGGCCAGGCCCACTCTTGGAGAGCAGGGCACAAATGCACCCAAGATCACACAATGACAACAGGCTTAAAAAGTCTTGTAGGGAGTTCAGAAAGGTTTTAGTTAGGCTCAGAAAAGTTTAGCCAGGGTGTCCCAGGCTAACCCAGGGTCGAAAGCCGGGGGCTAAATCTACCCTGTACAGTCGGTTGCAAGAGAAGCCAGGCGGAACACGGTACCTTAGGTGGAAAGGATCCTCCAGCGGGGGCAGTTGTTCCTGGCAGCGGGTGCAAGTCCCGGCGTCGTCCAGAGGAAGAGAAGGTCTCGACGTGGAGGAAAGATGAAGGTCGTTGCACTGCCAGGGAAGAAACCAGCCGCAGAGTTTTCCGGTTAAAGGTACTCCCCTTTGATTCGCGGTAGTGGTAAAATGTGGTATCCCGGTTGCCGGGGTGCTTGGCACAGGCAAGGCGGCCACGAGATGCTCCAGGAAGCGAAAAAGAAAGCAGACTTGTTATCCCCACCAGTCGAAAGAAGAAGACTCTCCGGGCTGGAGATCTCCTCTGTCGTTGGGAAAAGTGGTGAGACGGTTGAGCAGGTTTCCACCGGTGGTGTCGTCGTAGCAGGTCGGCTCAGCTTCTCCCTCGTCGGATTCTTAGGTCCTGTGCCGACTTCTGAAGTTCCAGTCCCCAAAGCCCTGCTTTTATGCAGAAAACCCCCATTCACTCAGCCTAGCTGTCACTCAAACATGCTAAGTGGTGAGCCGGCCGGCTCACCACTTGGGCCAATCAGGACAGAGTGCGACTTGAGTTGCCTAGGCAACTCAGGCCAGGGTGTCTAAATCCCCCTCCACCCCTCCTAAGTACCCCAGACAGAGTGGCACCACTTTGGAGGGCTTCTGTGGAGAAGCCTGCCAAAAATAGTGGAACAAAGGGCTCAATTTGGGTTTGAGTCACAGAAGCGAACACAAACGCCATTTTAGAACAGAGTTCTGGCAAAAAATACCAACCGGAGAATTAATATTAAATAAATAAACCGGCGGTATGTTCGAGGCTATAGGAATTAAATAATTAAAGTTGGTAGCCTCGAACAATGGGAAATCCCATAGGGATATATTCGCGGTCGAATATAAAAAGTAGTATCCACTGCCACCAGCCAAAACTCGATCAGGGGGGACGGAGATGTGCCCCCTCGACTAACAGACCCCGGGGCAATCGAATTGCCCCGGCCAGTACGTCCACAATATGATGGTTTGTACTGGTTCTGTTCAGAATTTGAGACTAGTAAAGTCAATGGTGACTTTACATGCCCTGGGAGACAGTAGTCAGTCCCAGGGTATGAAGTCTATATTGGGGGGTCACTATGACACCCCTGTGTTACTGCACTGAGGGTGCTGTGTAACACACATCACAAAAACACATGAAGCCCTATGGAGTAAAAGACCCCATAGCCCATTAAACACATCTAGAGTCAAAGAAACACACTCAAATCATGCCCAAGGGTGAGGGTAAAAGTCTCTCTTGGCAGGAGAAAAAAATAAACCCCAAAAATCCAGCAAAGCTGCTGGGGGACTCACTAGGTTAGGAAATTCAGCCTAAACAGAGAATTCTCCCTAACAAGCACACCATCCAAGGCCATATGGTGCAAAACATCCAAGGAAGCCACGTAGCAGTAAGTCTTTTCCAAATGGTTTGTGCCAACAGAACAAAAGAAAAAAACATCTGCCCAACGGTTTTCAAAGAAGGCCACTGAACTTTGAAGTCTATCCTAAAATAAGATCTAGCTTATCATGGACACAACTTCTTTTATAACAACTCATAAGAGTGGCACTGATTCCCCTCAAATAATCCCCATTTCAAATGAATATGTCAGTGATGTGATCATCCATACACCCACTTGCGACATCTATGATAACCTTCCTGCATCAATTGTAACCCCGGTCGGAAGAGAAAAGAAAGAATCCCCGGTGCATGAAGCCGTGCGGGGAACCCAAAATGTAAAAAAAAAAAAAAAAACAGAATCGGGTCCCCAGCGCGGCTTCCCAGAAGAAGGGAAAACAAGTTAGAGTAAGGGACCCTTGCACGTAAGCACGCGAGGGTCCCATTACTCTAAAGAAGAAAAAAATCAGTTGGAGAAACCCTTCAATAGGGTGAGAGGCGTTCAGCGCCAGTCACCACAGCCCGAGTCTCTTTGCTGGCGCTCCCCTTGTTAGCACCTTGCATATTTTGCTGCCCCACAGTGCTGTTTTGCTGGGACCCAGGGGGCATATTCTGACTTATTGGTGCTGCCCATAGCTGGGGAGCGCCTTAAATGTGGTTTAGGCCCTCCTCTGGGCTTCATTTAAAAATAAGGGCCACCTCCCTTAAAGGTGGCCCACAAGAACTCCCTGGACCACACCTGGCAGACATGGCCCAGGTGGAGTGAGTAGTATGGGGCCCCCACGCTGTCTCAGAGGGCTGGGCAGCATCTGACATACACAGCCATGCTCATACTAGTGCTGCTGCTGCCATAAACTGCCCCAAAGGTCATCACAGAGGAGAGCAGGAAGACAAAAGAAAATCAAGAGAGCAGCATAGACCTTTAGACATGTCTTACAAGTAAGGTCTTCTTAAATAGTTTCTATACAGTGCACTGTGTAGACTGTATATATATTTAAAGGTACTTATTTTTGAAGGACCGTTTATATTTTTGTGTTTTATTTTTAGTAACGCAGCTGCTAGGTTTAGTGTAATTTGTATTTAATGTCTTGTGCTCTGACCCTTTTTTTTTTAAAGCTCACAAAACACTGCTGGTGTACTGGAAAAGTATATAAGAAAGCGTTTAACTAAAAAGAACGGTACACGAGAAATCCCTTTGTCCGCCTCTCCTTTCGTGCTCCACTTACTCTAACCTTGTGTTTTCTCCTCAGAGGTATTTGGGGAACCCACCTGCACTAACCTCTTGATCTTCCCTACCCCTACCTTCTTCCTAGATAAGTACAACAGGGTGATCTCAAACCCAGGAGAACAAGGTTTGGAGACAGATCAGAGGCGGGTCAAGTTAAAAGTGAAGGGTCAAGTTGTATATTGTGTGCCTAAGGTGTGTTGAAAGATCAGCCCGCTACACAATCATCAAACATTCCTGCTAAAGATTCTGAAACATATGGCACATCATAATACACTCCAGGAACAACACATTTCCAGAATCTCTAACAATGATTCTCCGCAAAGATCATCTCGACATATCAGTCAGTCAGTACCTGTAACTAACCTACCTTGTGCCTAGACAATCTAAACTGTATTGCCATTCAATTAGCTAAATATATAAAAGACAATGGGCCTCATTGCGAGGTTGGCAGTAACCCTGTAACACTGGCAGTGCAGGAAGTAAGACGCTGGATTTTCTAAGTCCCCATTACCATGGAGTGCGCTAGGACTCCATGGGTATGGGGACTCGGAAGAACCGGCACCGTTGCTGACGGTGCTGGTGCTTCCATGGCAACTCTGCCTGCCGGAGCAGCTGCGTCGGCAGGGTCAGACTTGTCGGGTGCAGCGGCTCCGGCAGGCAGACCTCGTAGTGTGGCGGTCCGTAAACAAGGGTGCTGGTAAGATTACCGGGACCCTTGTTTCCGGACCGCCACACTTGTAATGAGGCCCAATCTCTTAGTCAATTATCATTCAGAAGTTGGCAGCATTAACAAAGTGGCGATTAAGGTGCTCAATGACGTTCCCTGATTACTGGTCAAGGGTAACACCTGCCCTCTCATACTTTTTTTTAAAAAATATCGGTTTATGTTTTTATACCACAATACAGACAAAGAAGACTTTTTAGCACACATATTGCAATCTTAGTTGTGTCCATCATTGTATCCAATACAGTTACACACAGAATCATAAATCAACAGATCCAAGTTTCCCTCCCCCTCCCAACTTTTTTGGCCTTCACGACCGTCAACCCCACACCCCTCCTATCAGGTCGTAATCTGGTAGAATAGGTGTGGCATGGAAAAGAAAAGAGAAGATTAAATGAAGAAAAGAAAGGAGAAAAGGCGTGAAGGCTATTTAGCAGTTGCTACTTATCCCACCCCGTGGCTCAATATACATGCAGTGAAGTGTTTGTTTTCCACATCTTGCCCAGCTCTGCTTTAAATGTATGGGATCCAGTAACTCCCAATAACGGTCCCATCTAGCCGGACAAAGCTTCGACTGCCTTTTGAAGGTGGTTTGCTCTAGTAGGCATGTCTTGGAAAGAAGTGTAGCCAGTGGGCCCCCTGAGGGTTGTGGTTTGCCTTCCAGTGAATGACCAGGAGTTTGCGTGCGGTTAAGAGTATGAGGCTGATGAGTCCGCGTACTAATGCGTCTGTTTGCCAGTCTGTCACTTCTGCCCCAAGCAGCATTATCGCATTGGGGGTGATCGCAATGTCTGCCCCCTCTATGTCTGAAATTTGCTGGTGTACTCCGCGCCAATAAGGGGTAAGGGCGGGGCAAGCGCACATTATGTGTCCCATGATGCCCCCAGTGTTGCAGCCTCTCCAACAATCTGCTGTGAGGACTATCCACATCCTAAATAGCTTGGCCGGGGTGAAGTACAGTTGTAGTAGGATTTTACATTGGATTTCTCTATTCTTGAGATTTAGGGAGACCATTGGTATGGCGGCCAAGTATTTGAGAATGTGTGTTATGTCTATTTGGGCCCGGAGATCCTCAGTCCATACCATTGGGAGTGTGAAGATATGGAGATACTGTTCCATTTCTTTCTCGCATGGCGCTGGGGTGAGGAGGTGGGATTTTGACGACGTGTGTGCGTGGATCGTGGCCTGTACGGTACGATATTGGAGCCATTCTCCCTGGTCCAGTTCCAGGGTGCAGAGTGCTGCTTGGAATTGCAAAAGGGTCCCTTCCTTGCTAATGTCCATTATCCGTACACTTGCCCATGCCTTGTCCTGTTTGTGGTGTACTTTGTGTTAGCCCGTAAGTTAGCACCGCCCGTATGCTAGACCACGCCGGTGCGTCCTGAATTGGTACCCCCTGTACAGCTCGGAGTCTATGCCATTGGGTGATAGTTGGTCCTACGATCGGATGTCTTAAGTTCCAACGGGAGTTTTTGCGTTGGTACGGCCATAGTCTCGATTGGGATAGCGGGGCCATCAAGGCCAGTTCTATGGCCCTCCAGCTGGTGTCATTGCTCATGTTTAGCCGGCGTTTCATCCAGCATATCTGTGCTGTCTGGTGGTAGGGTCTCAATGAGGGCACTGCTAGGCCACCGTTAGCCTTGTCTGCCTGTAGCACTGCCAGGCGTATTCCTGCTTTCTTCCTTCTCCATATGAATTTGACAATAGTTTTGTCTTGTTTTTAAACATTTTGGGTTATGGGCTGGTTGGCAGCATCAGCTATATACGTTAGTTTAGGAAATTAATTCATCTTCAGCGCATGTATCCTACCTGTCAGGGAGAGGACCAGTGCATCCCATCTTCCTAGATGATGTTTTTTATGGCCTGTGGGTAGTTTAAGTCTCGGACGTCCTCTAACGAGGCGCTGATATTGATTCCTAGATATTTAATATGATGCGTTTGAAGTGGGAATGGGGCTACCACTCTGGGGTCCCAAGGAATATCTTGTCTTAGAGACATGACCTCTGATTTGCTCCAATTTATTTTGTAGCCTGCCATCGGCCGATTTTCTGCAGTAACGTCCGAATATACGGGAGGGATGAGGGGCCTTTGCCTATGTAGAGCAGCAGATCATCTGTGTAGAGAGAGACGCTGTGCTTTTACTCCCCTTGGCGCAAGCCCGACCAGCGTGGATCTGCGCGTAATTTAATCGCTATCGGCTCAATGGACAGAGGGTAAAGAAGGGGTGATAATGGGCACCCTTGATGCGTGCCAGATTGCAGGTTGAACACGTGGGAGGCAAGACCGTTGGTGACCACTGAGGCTGTGGGGCCTGTGTAAAGTAATTTGATCAGCTATATGAGGCATGAAGGGAAGCCAAACTGTCAGGACCCGAAAAATAAACTGCCATTGTACCTTGTCGAACGCCTTCTCTGCGTTGACTGCTAGTACCATATCCTCTGGATCTCTCACCAGCAATTACACAATTACAAGTAGCCTATGGATTTTGTCACTTGAGTGTCTGTTACGGATGAATCCAGTTTGGTCTTTATGAATTACAAACGGAAGGTTCCTTTCAATACACTTTGCCAAGCACTTCGCCAATATTTTGGCATCTTCATTCATCAATGAAATTGCACTGTGGGAGCCGCATATTTCCGGGTCTCTTCTGCCCTTATGAAAGACTATAATATTTGCTGCAAACATTGATTGTGGTAGCCGTCCCTGGGCTACTGCCTCTTTGAACACCTCTTCTAAGCAGGGTGCAAGCTCATCACTCATGCTTTTATAAAAATCTATGGGGATCCTGTCAGAGCCTGATGCTTTACCAGGGCAGAGCGCGGCTATTGAGTTTGCTATTTCAGAGGCCGTAATGTGGGTATCCAGGTTGTCGCTCTGGTCAGCAGGTATCTTGGGTATAACAATGATCTCTAGAAATGTCTCCATGTCCTGGGCTGTACTTGTGTCAGACACCATATACGGTTCTGGATAGTATTCTGCGAATCGTGCGTTGACACGACCATCACGGACTACTAAATTGCCTGCGGCATCCCTGATGGAGTTGATCATTTGTGCGGCTTGTCTGTTTTAAGGCTAATGCCATCATACATCGAGAGCTGCTTACAGGGCTTGTTAAACCCGGCGATAGCATCTGCAGCTGAATGACTCAACCAGCCGTCTGCAACTTTTCACTGCTGTGTCAACGTGCTGAATTGTTAAACACTTTTGAATCCCTAAATTTAAGTTGTTGCCAAATCAGCTTGAGCGTAGTACTTTACGTACCTGTTGAAATGCTTTCTTCATGATTGAGGCGTTCTCTGTGCAAATACAAGAGTACGGTTTGAAGAGTACTTTTGGGGCCCTGGATTACATGGTGGAGAAAAAATTAAAAGTGTCTTCCCCTGAAGAAGGTTCATGCATTTGGTGCCAAGAGGAACTGAAACATGTCGGGACTGTTTATTCTGAGTTAATAACACTCAGTGATTGGAAATGTTTAAATCATTATATAAATTTTATATGTTGATGTATTGTATTGTCATGTTACAGGAATGGATGTGAGTGAAACTAGTAATTTGTATTGTAAATGTATCCACTGTATGTTGTGTTGTGGGGTCCTTTTTACTGAAAACACTGTTTTAGAGTTAGTTTTATAAAAGAAAATAAACTATTTTTGATATTATAAAAAAACAAATAAGTACTAGGTCTATTTTTTCAAGACTATTGGTATAAATAGGGTTTTTCAGCATCACACGATATGTAAAGATCACTGTTGAGTGGGGAATGTATTTTCTGTCTCCTTTATATGATGATTATGTTGGTTATCCCCTAACCGTGTGAGAGAGGGAATGTTAAAACAAGGGGAACGGTAGACCTTTGTATAGATAGATCATACGCAGCAGCCCATCGATCTCTAGGTAGTAAGATTGTGACCAGCAAGTGTAATATTTCTGGGCCCTCTCTGCAGTTTGCCTGATCTTTGATCTCAGCTTGTTAAGTTCAGGACCCAGTTGCCTGTCCCATGTCACTTTATGATGTCTTTCTAAGATTTTGAGCTCTTCCGTCAATCGAGTCTCTGTTCCCCCCCAGGATTTCTGCTTGTACGCCCAACGAGAGAGGCATTGCCCTCTCAGGAAGGACTTAAAGGTGTCCCAGCAAGTATGAGGTGTAGCCCGGCCCCATCTCCCAGAACCTGTCTATGTCAGCTTGCAACCATGCCATGAGATCGGGGTGTTGTAGGATGCGTAGATTTAGTGTCCACGCCGAGGGCATGCACCTTGTGTTCGGGAGTGTAATATGTAGTGAGACCGGAGCGTGATCTGAGAAGGTAGTCGGCAGGATTTTGTGGAGTATGTTCGCCGGTGCTAACCAATTTGTGTCGGTGAGAGTAGAACCTAAAGTCTTGGTCTTGTCGGTGGGTGGTTCTCCATATATCCTTAAGGCAGAGATCTGTCATCAGTGTCAGAAGGGTTACCAGTTTCCTTGGGTTAGTGGTGTTCCCCGAGAGGGTGCCCTGGCGATCCAAGCTCGGGTTGAGTGCTACGTTGAGGTCTCCCCCTATTATGGTGATATTCCCCTTGTATTGGGCACAGGCTGAAAATGTGTGTGTGAAAAAGGACATATTTGTTTATATGTTTAGCAGTGTGATAGGGTGCTGGTGAATTAGACCCTGCAAAAGCACATACCTTCCCTCCTTGTGTCCGCAGATGTGCCGAATCTGGAAGGGGACCCGCCTGTTAATGAGAATGGATACTTTGCCTGGTGTGGCGAGTGAGCTGCTGTGCCTACCCACCCCCCCTTTCAGCTTCTCTGACTCTGCTTTGCAAAGATGGATTTCCTGTAGGAATATAATATCTCCCTGTATGTCTCTCATGTAGTTTAGCATTCTCCTTCGTTTGATGGGGTGTCCCAGTCCCTGGATGTTGAGTGTCAATAAAGTGATTTGGGTCATAGCTTGGGCGTATAGGTTGGGCTATCATCGGGGCAGGCTGCAGAAGATCTGTGGACGGTAGTAATTGAGCACAACCTTTGTCTAATCCCCTGAACATTCAACCTGTGGGAAGTCTCCCACAACAAAATTCCACCTTGGCTCGAACAGGAGCCTTACCATAACTCTGAACAAAAGCATTGGGTGGGCCAACCAGCAGGCCTCTGCCCAATACTTGGCCAATGAACCCATATATATATATGGGGTTTGGGGATGTCGACCCTTAGGTTGTCACCCTTCCCCACATATTGTGTCCCTTCCGGCCCCAGGTGGCAAGACGCATACTGCCAAGGTGTCTGTCCTTCATTTAAGCGCTTGGTGTATGGAGGTGAGTCTCTTTAGAATTGTACACAGGTCAAATTGCCGGTCATAGCTCCCTGCTAGGAGCACAGAGGGGTTTCTGCCTCAGAGTAGTGGTGTTAAGTGGCCTCTGGGGTCAACCCATTATTACCTGCGGTTTGGGTCCCATCCCCGGGGCCTTCTGCTCACTTTGTGCTATTTCCCTCTCAATTGTTGTTGCTCCTGGCTGGACGAGGATGGGTTGTCCGGTCTCTGGGTTCCGCTCGACGCTGCTTCAAAGTCCGTCGTTACCACCTTGCGTTGAGGCGGCACACCATTTCCGGGTCGTTAAACGAGTGCCATTGTTTGTCCAAACGGATGCACCATGTTACTGAGAATTTAAGGTAGTGCCTGTGGTCTGATGATTTGAGTGCCTCAAAGATCAGGGTGAAGCCCATCCGCCGTCTGGACACTTCCACTGAGTAGTTGTATATATCCTAATTTCTGCATCTTCAACCCATATTGGTCCCGCGCCTCTATAGGCTTTGAGGATGGCCATCTTGTGCTGGATGTTTAAAAGAGTTGCATGGTTATGATCCTGGAGCGATCTTTTGGTGCGGGCTTTGGGATTGGTGCACTGTGTATCCTTTCAATGGTGAGGTCTCGTGTGTTGTCCAAGCGCAGGGCGTCTCGGAAGAAATCGTAGACATATGCTTCCAGATCTGATCCCTCTGCGTTCTCCGGAAAGTCGACCACCCTCAGATTGTTCCGTCGGGATCTCTTTTCCTGATCGTCAAATTTTTCCCCCACCCTTTGTACTTCGCAGATGACCCCATCTAGATCTGTCGCCATGGTGGTTTGATTATCTTCAGTTGCGCTGATACACTTCATTGTCAGTTATCCTCTCAGCCTGGGCAGTGAGCCGCATCTGTACTTCTTGTAGGTCCCGTTTAACGTCCAACACCATTGTGTTAGTTTCCTGGGTCCGCTGGCCTATTCTCATTTCTGACAGTATAGTCTGAAGCTGTGTTTGGACATCCATTTTGGATTTGTTTCTATTGGATCTCCTAGGTAGGCCGGGTAGCGTGGTGCCAGGGGTGTCTTCAGGCCTGGGGCTTGATCACTCTGTTGAATGCCCCTTCTGCTGTCCCTTCTACACAAGCCTATGTTCGCTCTTCCTGGTGGAGGGGTTCTTTCCTGCTTACACTATTGTTCAGTGCACTTATGTCTCTCTGGGGTGGGCTTGATTGCGCAGGGACAGGGTTGGGCTGGGCTGGTCTTGCTCTGGGGGAGGTGGTGTATGGGATACCCCAGTGGCTTGGGCAGCTGTCTCCTCTGATATGGAGCAATTGTGTTCTGCTTGGAGACTATATTGGGGCGATGAGCACTGTAGTGCCTGAGAGCGCCGCACTATTGTTGTGCTTGGTGGTACCTTGTACTCTCTTCCTTTGTCCTCCCCCGGCCCACGCATGGTCCAGCCGTAGACACTAAGTTATCAGGAGGGAGAGGGCACTTTGTGCAAGCCAGGGGGTGGTGCGCCTTGATATATGCTAGGTGTAGTCAGGCGCTCTACTCCTTCCATGTACTGGGCACCTCTGATTCCCCACGTCTGCATGCAATCATCTTCTGGCACTCTGGGGAGTATGTGTGGCATCACTTGTAATACTGTGCTGGTGCCAGCGGGCCAGGGTTATTCAGTATCGGGATAGTGGTTTTGCTGCTGCCTCTCTGCCGGATCACTGATCGCCCCTGCTGCGCCGGGCACTTACTTGAGGGGGTGTGCCTCCTGGGCGCCAGCCTCCCGGGTTGGCGTGTCTGAGATAGATTCCCCTGCTGTGCCGGCGTCCCTTCTCTTCTCTTCACAGTACTAGCCCTTTATTTACTGTCCTTCCTGGCAGGGGGGGAGGGGATCTGATCTTCCCACGGCTGCCTTTTGCCCTGGTCCCTCGCGTATTGCTGGGTTGAAGGTGCAGTCAGCTCTTGTTGTCCTAATTTCGCTTGTGGCTCACGTAGTTTCCCTCCGTGTCCCCTGTTGGAGAGCATGCGTGTACCGCTCCCACCGGTGTTCTTTACTCTGTTTCTAAATTAGAGTATGCAGGGGCCCCCGTAGGTGTGGGTGCCCCCGTCTCCTCTCACTGTGCTGGGGCTTGGTTTCCATCTACCACTTGCCTTCTGTGAAACTGGCTTCAGCGACCAGTCCCTCACTACTGCTGTGGGTGGCTTTTGTTATGCCGGTGCTTGTGTGTGGGGGATTTCTCTGTGGCCTTACGCATCTTTGTTGTTGGCGGGCGAAGCGGTCTGCGATGGTTCCACTACGGGCCGCCTGCCACCGCCAGGGCTTGTACTGTAAGTTCCTCTGTGCGGTTTCTATTTAAAGTTCGACACCTTCACCACTGAGCATTGTGGTTTGCTTCCTCCTCCATACTAGGTTGTTTTGCGTGTTCTGCAAAGGTCTGTTATGACTCTTTATGCCATTGTTGGCAGGAGCTCCTTCAACTGACGGCCATCTTGCTTGGGCTCTCGAGCACCCCCCCCGAACCCCCCCCGCCCTCTCATACTTTTCAACCTCTGTGTGCATAGCTCCAAAAAACAGTAAAAAAAACCATTAGGAAACTCATGAAGAAAGCTAAGAATATAACAAAATATAAAAAAGGAATGGGCAGGCACGTATACAGATTCATATAAAACATAGTTCTTATATGAGCCACAATCGGGAAAAATGCTTACAAAAATAGCAAGAGTGTTACTGGAATTAGACTCAAAACAAAAAGAGGAAAAGGGACTCCACGAGGCACAAGAGAGCTAGATAACCACACTCCGATTCTGGAAAATTAGTGACCCATTGGGAGATACAGGATTTTCCTGGCAAGATCCCAGGCACAATTAGACACAAGCCAAAGGGTGGGGGACTCGAAGAGTTTTCTTTTTTGATGGCATGAGCATTTGCCATCCTCGGACAGAGGTTCTCATGAAGTAAGAGCACGGACAATCAAGTGAAACATGGAATGGAAGAGTAACGTCATAGGTTTTCAAAACGATTTTGGAAATGTGGGAAAGGCAAGCCTCACTGGGGCCCATTTCCCAGTTGATATTTACTAAACAGGACCTCAACATTCAAAAAAAGCTACACGAAGTGACCGGGACCAACACCGGAAAGTTATTAGACACCCACCACAACAAAGGTAAGAACATGTGAGACACTTTTTACCACATCATCTTTAAAGGCGTTTTACTTATTACTTTCAGTACATGTTATATATTTTGTAGCATACAAACCTTTATCTTGGTCATCAGCGAATCAATTGAGAGTTCCAAATCTTTGACCTGCTTGCTCATTTCTGGCTTTCCTTCCTTCAATGCATTAACCACTTCATTGAATTTAACAAGCCTCTTTTTCAATGTTAATACCTTCACTAGGCCATCAATGCTGTAAAGGGTAAGAATCGAGACAAATTATTCCATGATTAATCAAGTACCATTAAGGCACGGACATGATTACTGCATTAATACAGAATATGTGTAATCCCATATGGACAATACATTTGCATTAAAAAAAGAAATCCCGAAAGAAATTAAGCAATACATAACATATGTCCAGAGGCTCTCTGTGTAGGCCGATATATGATCAGTGAATGCATCTATTCTCCCACCAAGCATAATATATGTGATAAGTTTCTTAATGAGTAAACAAGACAAATCCAATATGTTTTCAGATTGTATTAAATAAATGGTTTTAAAAAACAGGATTTTGGGTCTTGCAGCCAATGTCGGGTCCCTGTATACCCTTCCCTGATGCTACCAACACCTACCCAGTGGCTCTCTCTCAAAATATATCTTCAATCACTCTCTCTCGCTTATATTAAATTGGTGCCACTCACTCAGTTAGTCCCAATACCTTATTTTCGATCTGTGTAAATACTGAAAAAGTCTACTTCAAGTTATCCTCCTCCTGCTACACTGTCCTCTCTAGTCGCTTGGTCTTTCTCCAGCCTCTCCTATCTCACCCAAACACTTTTCACTGTCGACTGACTCTGCTGGCTATTTATGGCCTCCTCTTCCTACCTACAAACTTCACTATGCTAACATCGGTTGGCCAAGTCAACTGCTTCCCTAGGTCAATCTCTTACTGAGCTATCCCCCTTGTGGGCCTGCACTTCACATGGAAGTTTTCAAAAGGAACTCAGCAGTGTGTGCTCTGTGTCTCCCCCTCACTTGGTACGTCAGTGGTTCAACAAGGTTTGGGGAGTGTTCCTAGGTCTTCTCTAATTCTGTGCCGTATCTTGCTAGTTCCTTCTCTGTTGTAGCTGCCTCACTGTTCCTCTGTAGTCAGGCAGTGATTTGTGGGAAAGGTTCCAGTCTCCCATTCAGATTCTAGATGGGGAAGCTAATCCATTTACACTTGAGCAACTAGTGTGTTCCTCCTGTTCCAGGCCAGGTCTTGTCCACTGGGGATAGGTGCATCATGGGGTATTCAGTATTTTTACCCATTCAATTTAACGGCAGCTTGTTAGTTATTTTGTAACCACATTTTTGCAGCAAAATGCAGGGGAGGTTGTTTGGCTAAGGCAATATGGGAATGGAAGAGTGGTGGGTGTGATGCATTTTGGAGCCCCAAAAAATAATGGGTAAAAAAATGGCGGTAAAACAAATTTTGTGGTGCATGGTGAAAGTTCTTTGGTAAAAATACACAGAACCGCATTTTGGTACTTCTAGTTTTTCTCTGAGGAGTATGGTGCTTTTTGGTCACTGTAGTCTCTCAAGGACCACCTCCCAGAGAAGAGGAGGAGACCTGGCCAGGTCAGGAGCTGATTGACATGGGGCGGGTGGACCAGGGACCAGTATCCACCCTCAATGCCCACACACCATCTCAAGGATAGGTCTGGCTCTGCCATTGCCATGGTAGACCTCTTATCCCAGGTTGAGAAATATCATTGGCCCCCATTGCCAGGGTCATGCCTATGACCCCATCACAATATATAACAGAAATGTATTAATTTCCTCCACATAAAACGATCAATTTTCTCAAAACAAAATCAGGAAAACATGATATCTTTTCTTATTTCAAACGACAAATGATGTTGAAAAACTGTCCATTTGGACAAAAAACTGTACTCAAGGGAAACATGGGAGAAACATTTACTTGCATGACAACATACCATGTTCAACGCTCAGTAGTTTAGGATTTGTTGGGTGAATCATTTAGAATAACAGACTTCATATATGCATGTGCAAATGGTGCCTTCAACCTTTGGGGGGAGCATCTTAATTCTTAAACACAATTGTTTGGCTCTTATGGAGAACTTCATTTACTGGGTTCTGTCTCCCTAACTTTGTAGTTTCCCCTACAATAAGTGTTGGCGTTCATGGCTTTTCATTTGTGGGTAGAGCGACTCCTACTGATGTCCCCCTTGACACTGCAACCCTTTTTATGGTGTGCTGCCCTTAGATGCATATATAGCCACTGGGTTAGGGGTGTTCTTTAGGAAGCACATTTAGTTTGATTCTGTAATCCTGAAAGTCCGCACAGTAGACTTGTGGCAGCTGCAGTTTACCTTTGGCTACAACAGGGTCGAAGCTACTTTTACCACATTAGTAGCCCAGTGCATATATATGGTCACCAATGGAGTAGTAATGTATTTTTTAAGTCCTGCTCCCGGCCATTTTGTTGTAGACTTGGTGAAAGTCCTCTAGGCTTTCCAGACAACATCCAGTGAGGGAGCAACTGTTTGGCAGCATTTACAGCCAACCTGGCTGCAATCATTTATGTATGCTTGCCTGTGATGTGCTTGGTGAGCTGGCCTAAACCAGCCCTTGAGTAAATGTACTATCCATGCATTCCTCAGATTGTATAAGTGAATTCCTGGAAAAAGTTTGCCAAAGGTTGCCTGGTGCTGTGGACCGCAGTATGGTAATTTTGGCTGACCTGCTGCTTCTTCATGGGCCATCTTCCTGGTCCGTTGTATTGCCTAGCTGGCAAATCCTTCTGACCCTGGTGCTTTAAGATGGGGAGGGTTCAAGATCTGGAAATTGGATGGCTTGCTGATTATCCACCTCATCTCCTTTTTTAGGATGTATTGGGCTGTCTCTAGTCATTGCCCCAGTCAGGGACCACTCCTTGCTGTCTGCTGCTCTCTACTACTCCCTTTAGCTGTCCTAGAACCTTGGTTGCATTCTTTTCTGCTCCTATTGCCACCTACATGGCTGTTGAGACTTCTGCCTCATGGGCTGTCTTCTAAGGTGTCCATTGTTGCTCCTTTGGTTGTCTGGATCATTGCTGGGTCATAGATTCCTGTCCTCTTTACTCTGAGGTCCAAACCGCAACTAGCTAGACCGAAAACACCCAAACTAACATGTGCACCTGCCGTTACTGGGCAGAATGCTCTCAGGCCTGCCCCATGAGTACTTGTGCTTGTTGTTGGTTTCATTTGAAGGGTCCCTTTGATCTGGGAGTAGCAGGGATCCCCACTCTACCATTAATTTCTATTGTGTGGAGTGTGCTTTGTGCTCCCCCTTCAACCAGCCTCCTTGGACTGAAGGTTCTCAAACCCTAGGCTAAACTCTTTTGTGATAGACCCTCTGGCTAGTTACCCCTTCTGCTGTACCTGCGGGGTAAAAGGAGAACTAACTTTACATTTATTCTATAACTGCAGCAGGCATATGGGAGCATTTTTGGAAACTCTAAACTCCTTTCAAGTGCCCAAATAAGTTAGTTACCTTACCAGAGACATTTTCCCCGTTTTATAACAAAGGAGGGAATTTTAGAAAGCACAAGTGAGTTATTATATATTTAATATAACTCATTGTAGTTCACTCTGTCCAACAGTGTTACTACTTGCTTCTGAAGGTAAACTGGGAATTATTCAGGCTCAGGACTGCAATTCTGATTTTATGGTCTGTTGTGCTGGTACTTTGGGTCAGTTTTCAATGTGTTAAAATAACTTTATTTCCTCCATTTAGGTCTTATATAGTCAATACTTACCCGTTAGGTTAGACTCCAATATTGTGTGTCCTGAAGAGAATTGGAACCAATACCTCATGCATTTACTGTTATTTTCCTATATACTATTGCATTGGGTGTGTTCCTAAGTACTTTTTTTTTTTTTATTTAAAATGTTTTCAAATTTTTTTACACTATTTGATAGTGTTCTTCATTATAATGCAGTACCTCATGAGTGTGCAGAATATAATGCGTGGGGCATGTTTTGTTTATGTGTTTAATCGAACTGAGGCATCAGCCTATCCCCCCTCCTGAGTGTGAAACCTGATTGTTCTGCTACATTACCAAGTGAGATAATTGGTCTAACCGAGTGTTAGAACTGATATAATATTGTTTCGTCCTCATTGTATATGTTGGCCTATGCCCAGTCGCTTTGCGAGGAAATTCGTATTACAAGGTCGTGACCTCAATGAATCAAGCCTCCATTTTAGGTTAAAGCCGCCATTTTAGTTTAATTGTACAAAGTCACCCTGTAGTCTAAAATGGCCGCCTTGTGTGCTCTTGTTCTTGCCTTAACCTCTTCAACCTGTGTAGGGGAGTTAATGTCCCACCTGCCTTCAGGCTACTTGTTAGGGTCATGTAGACCTTGTCCTTCGTTGACCTCGGGATCAGGGAGATTACTTGAATCGGCGATGTTAACCTACAAGTATACAAGAACAATAACGCTATACAAATACGACATGTGAAATATTTTGTTTGATCTGTATTAAAGCAATGTGTAAAGAGTGTAACGTTAAACTAGAGAATAATAGTGTGTGTTAGCAAATATGTTGAAAAGTAAACCGTATGCACGAGATATGTAAATTAGGAAACGAACCTGGCGCGACCCTAGCCCAGTTCATAATTAACCTGAAAGAGGCTGGACATCGTTATAACGAAAATGTATAAATACGCCGATGTCCAGCTAGCAATTCCTGCTCACTGCTCACATTGAACCCTGCAGGTGGTCTCTGTGATGTATTGAGGGCCAAATAGCTATTTGTGTACTTTGTTCGATACTGTTCAGTTTTGTAATAAAGATTCTGGGAATCTTTTCCAGCCCGTGTCAGTGTATTTTCCTTTGCTTGGTGTAAAAGCCTTAATATTGTATTTTTATGATTCCACATGAGGACACCCTGCTTTACAGTTTGGTTTCCTCAAACCCCTCTACAGATGGCTGAGGAGAAACATCCCCAAAAATGATATTTTAAGCAAACCATGTTTCCTCAGCCATACAGTAAATCAGGCTTCTGCTTTGGTGATGGATAGGCTATTTTTCCAGGTGGGACTAGCGTATGCTGGCTTGCTCCCCCTTCTTAAATGATTTTGGGGTGCAATAAAGTCTTATTAGAAGGAGCTGATTGTCATGATGCCCGCTCCCGGGGAGCCGGTTCAAGCCCTGCGTCCCCGAAAGCGGACATCCAGTTCCCAAGGAAGGACCCAGCAACCCCATATAGGGGCCCTTTGGACAGTGTCCTGGCGCCTATGGCGCCAGGCTCATAAAAGACATCAGTCCTGGCGCCATAGGCGCCAGGCTCATTATGGGAGTGCTTGGGTGCACTTACCTGATGCAGACCATGCTGCAGGATCCCGGCCTCCTTGAGGCCTGAAAGGAACTACTTTACCTGTGGGACTAATTTACCATCCGTGCGTGGCCGGGGAAGGATACATACCTGGAACTTCTTCCAAGGCTATTTAAACCCCACCCGAACAGCCACACGTGCTTCGCGTTGTTCTGCATCTAGCAGCTGGATGCTCACCGTGTCTGCTCCTGCATCCTGACTTCTGCCACGCCTGCCAGCATCCTGGATCACCTGCAAAGGAAGAGAAGAAGAGGACAGAAGAAGGAAAAGTCCTTACCTGCTAAATCTGCATCCCGGAGACATCTCGCCGACAATCCTGAAAAGGAAGACTTTAATTTAAAAGCTCATCGCGTCGATCGCTGCAGCGCCACATTCCACTCACCTTTACAGGGCGCCTCCATGTTCAGCAGCGATCATCCGGATTCGCAGTCACGCCCCAGCGCCTAGGGAGAAAAAGACCAGAACAAAAGGTGAGAGAGAGAAGGGAATAAGGAAAGCTAAATCTCCATGTTAAGACTTACCTGTTGATTCATTCCCTCTTCATTTCGGGTCCGCGCCGCATCCTGGCATTTCCGGACCTCGGCCCCTAAGGGGAAAAAGAGACATCAGCGTTAATGAGCGAATGAAAAGACATTACCAAAAAACGCTCATTAAAGACTTACCTGATTTCTACAAGGATTTCACCTCTCATCTCGGGTCGATGCCTGTTCCCCGGCATTCCGTACCCCGGCCCCTATGGGGAAAAGACACTAGCATTAGTACATTAATGCATGGACACAAGGGGAACCTCTTATCAAAAAACTTACCTGGAAGCCAAGCAAGTTTGGTTCTCACCAATCCGAAAATCCAGTGAAGTAACTGGATACCAACGCGCCCCTGCATCAGAAGCAGGATGGAGAGCTCGTCCTTCCAGACCCTAAGAAGGATACTTCTGCGAGCCAGGCAAGCCAGATTTGGGAGCCCGGTCCAGTCCGTCTTCCGAACCCTGCGCATCACCTTAGAAGAGGTCACAGCAGCGCGAACCAGGCCAGCGCCTCCGTGGGAGTCAGGTGAGCGTAACAGAACGCGAAGCCTTCCTACGAATTCCCACCCAGGCGCTATGGAAAGTTCAGAGACTGATCAGTTGGCCCAATTACTGGGGGAATTACGGGCCGAAGTACATGCCGCTCGTCAAGAGACTAATGCCCTCAGGAGGGAATTAATAATATCAAAGGAAAGAACTGATGACCTGGCCAGACAGCTTTTGCAAGGTCAAGCTGGGCAAACTCCTCTACCCGGTTCCGGAGGGAACCCCGCTCCTGTGGTTTCCAGTAACCCTGTGCAGATTAATCTACTTGGAAACATGCCGCTGGCCCCACCCGAACGCTTTGCTGGGGACCCCAAACGATTCGCCGTATTCATGAATCAGTGTCGTTTGCACTTCCTATGCAGACCTGGGGCCTTCCCTAATGATCAGACCAAGGTAGCCTTTGTATTGTCATATCTCAGCGGCTGCGCTGCCTATTAATCAGTTCCACTGGTTACTCAAGATGACCCGATTCTCTGTGATTTTCAAAGGTTTCAAGCAAGCATGGAAAGGTTATTTGCTCGACACTCTCAGGGGCAGGCTCTGGATGATGAACTTCTATCCCTGCGACAGGGCAATCAGGACCTCCTATCCTATATTGCAACCTTTAATAGACTAATTGTGGAAACGGGATGGCCAGAGGATAAAAGAGTCACGTTGTTTTATCGAGGCCTTCGCAGAGAACTTAAAGATGTCTTGGCCCAAGTTGTAAATCCGCCCCAAGAATGCACAGAGTATATAGACTTAGTGGTCCAATTGGATCACAGACTTCAAAACAGAAAAGCAGATCGGTCCAGGTTTGAGACCCGGGTGTTGGTCAAGACCCATGCTAATCCCAAGGGAGTTGATGTCTCTGAGCCTATGCAAATTGGAGGGGTTAAAGGACCCTTAACTCAAAAGGAACGTGAAAGGAGGCGGCAGTTAAAATTATGTCTTTATTGTGGGAATTCTGGATACTTTCTATGAGATTGCCCGGCAAAACCGCCCCGAAAGGCGGTAGGAGCCGCTGATAAAAACCATGAAAAGACTGTTTCGGGAAACAACTCCGCCCAACAAATGTAGGGGTCCGCTTGCCGAGCTTGAAAACTAACTCTCAGACCTTGCATTTCATTGTGCCAATGGTTCTCGTAGATCCAGAACAGCCTAAGCGGTTGCATGCAATAAAGGCATACATCGATAGTGGGGCTATTGGAAACTATGTGGATCGTGAATTGGTCTCTAGGATTAACCTCCCTCTCCGTCCTAAAACCAGCAAAGATGTCATCACCACAGTCGATGGAACTGAAATTGCCTCTGGACGGTAACACATTCCACATTCTTATTGGTCCCGACGGCCATCGGGAGGGTGTTGTGTTTGATGTAATCAAGGCTCCACAGTTTCAGGTTATTCTTGGAATCCCTTGGTTAGAGACACATAATCCTCGAATTGATTGGCGAGCTAAGAGAATAACCTTCCCGGATTGTACACAAACCTGCTACCCAGAAAACCTGAAGATTAATCTAGCATCTGTAACCTCTGCCTCCATGCAACTACCTCCGGAATACCAAGACTTTCAGGACGTCTTTCAAAAGGAACAGGCCAACACGTTACCTCCTCACAGATCGTACGATTGCCAAATCGATCTGGTGCCCGGTGCGCAACCCCCTTGTAGCAGGATTTATGCCCTTACCGAACCTGAGAATCTGCATTTGAGACAATATTTGGATCAATAACTAGCTAATGGTTTTATTCGCCCGTCAAAGTCCCCGGCATCCTCGGCTTTGTTCTTCGTGCCCAAAAAAGAAGGCGACCTTAGAACTTGTATCGATTACCACGCATTGAACCAGATAACGGTTAAAAACCGTTATCCTCTGCCTCTGATCCCTGAACTCCTTGACCAGGTGAAGGACGCTTGCATATACACTAAGTTAGATCTCCGGGGGGCTTATCATCTGGTACGAGTTAAAGAAGGCGACGAATGGAAAACTGCCTTCCGTACTAAATACGGATTATTCGAGTACCAGGTGATGCCTTTCGGATTGTGTAACGCGCCGGCTGCCTTCCAATACTTCATGAATGATGTCCTTCGGGAACTCATCGATGTTTGTGTTGTCGTATATATCGATGACATTCTGGTGTACTCCTCTTCGGAATCTGATCACAGAAAACACGTCAGGGCAGTACTTGAAAAACTGCGCCAACACAAACTATTTGCTAAATTGGAGAAATGTGTTTTCCATACCACAGAAGTAGAGTTTCTAGGTTTCATCCTGACACCCAAAGGAGTCCGAATGGACTCAAGAAAAGTTGATGCCATCCTCAAATGGCCATCACCTAGCTCTGTAAAAGGGGTTCAAAGCATGCTCGGCTTTGCCAATTTCTATCGCAGGTTTATCCCGGAATTTTCACGCGTGGTACAACCTATTACTGCACTCTTGAGGAAAAATAAACATTTTGAATGGTCTGAAGAAGCCGAGCAGGCCTTTCAGGGTTTAAAAGCTAAGTTTACCTCCCCACCTATATTGAAACACCCGCGTCCAGATCTCCCTTATGTCGTCGAGACTGACGCATCCAGCCTAGCCATGGGAGCTGTCCTGTCCCAAAGAGATCCCGAAACCAACCAACTGCATCCCGTAGCATTTTGGTCCAGAAAATTCTCAGCACCCGAGGTTAATTATGCAATCACGGACAAAGAACAGTTAGCCATTAAGTCCGCTTTTAAAGCCTGGCGGCATTATCTGCTTGGCGCTCGACATACCATCACAGTGATCACCGGAATTTACAGTATTTGAAAACCGCCAAGGCTCAGTCATCACGGCAGCTCCGATGGGCTTTGTTTTTCGCTGAATTTGATTTCTTGATTGCCTATCGACCTGGCTGCAAGAATGGCAAAGCAGACGCCTTATCCCGAATTGGAATGGGAGAATCTGATACAAACTCAGAACCAGTACCAATAATTCCCGAACAGAGGATTCTAGGCATGACTTCGTTACAGACGCTTGAAGACATTCAAGCCAGAGTGAAACAACTCCTGGACCCTACAACCTTACAGGAATGGATACAAAAGGGATCAGACTTTACCATAGATAATGGCTTATCTTATTTCCAAGGACGCTTATTCCTGCCACATAAGGAATTACACAAACTAGTTTTTTCCGGTTATCATGATACATTAATAGAGGGACACCCCGGTATTGCCAAGACAGAGGAAAAGGTGAAACGACAATTTTGGTGGCCCTCTTGGCGAAAAGATGTTAAATCTTTTGTTATGTCCTGTGGTGTTTTGCGCCCAAAATAAAAGTCAAAAGAAAAGACCAGCCGGTTTCCTTCAACCTCTAGACATACCACCAGCACCCTGGCACACCCTATCAATGGATTTTATTACGGACCTGCCTCCTTGTTCGGGGTACAATACTATTCTGGTAATTGTGGATTTGTTTTCCAAAATGGCACACTTTATTCCTTTGAAAGGTTTACCTTCAGCTTCTGTCCTAGCCAAAGAATTCCTCGAAAATATTGTTCGGCTACATGGATTCCCATCTATACTAATCTCTGACCGGGGAAGCCAATTCATTTCCCACTTCTGGCGCAAATGTTGTCAAATGGCGCAGATCGACGTAAGATTATCGACCAGTCACCACCCCCAGACCGATGGTCAGACCGAGAAGACAAATCAGACCCTTGAACAGTACTTACGGTGTATGTTACAGCAATCTGAAAGCAACTGGAAAGACATTCTTTGGATAGCCGAATACGCATATAATAATTCGGTACACTCTGGAACTGGCCACAGTCCTTTTTATACTTTGTTTGGGCATCACCCTCGAACCTCAAACCTTGACTCACCTCAGAACCTCGGAATGCCTGCAGTAGAACATCTGCATTCTACAATTACCCAAGCCTTCAAAGAGGCAACTACGCATTTACAACAAGCCAAGAGAAAATACAAGGAGAATGCTGATCTACATCGGAGTGAAGCACCTCCGTATCAGATTGGGGATCAAGTGTGGTTAGCTACCAGACATTTACCACTCAAAGGGCCTCGAACTTTTAACCCAAAATATCTGGGACCTTACTCTATTACGGCAATAATTAACCCAGTGTAACCCGAAATATCTGGGACCTTACTCTATTACGGCAATAATTAACCCAGTGGCTGTTAAACTTGATTTACCAGCTAGTATGCGAATTCACCCTGTTTTTCATGTGTCACTTCTGAAACCAGTGGTACCCGGAACCTGACTACTCAAACCTCCAGAACCTATTGTAATAGATGGGGAGCCCGAATTCGAAGTGAAGAACATTTTAGACTCAAAAATGTTTAGGTCAAAACTGTTCTACCTAATTGATTGGAAGGGGTACGGACCTCAGGAGAGGTCGTGGGAACCCAGCGACCATGTGCATGCACCTCGATTAGTCAGGAAATTCCACCGACTCTTCCCAGACAAACCAAAACCCGCGGAGGGAACTCTATGACTTCAGGAGCCATGCTGCCAAGCTCATCGAGTTGGGTTGAGGATGCACTGTCTGTCCTTCGTGCTGGGAGAGTAGGTTGTACCAGCACAGGAGTCTGATGGGGTCGCAGACTGCCAGTTTGCGTAGGTGTGGAAACCATGGTTGTCTCGCCCACATAGGAGAAACTAGGATGAGCGTCATTGATTCCCTGTTGACCACCTTCCTCATCAGAGGGGTTGGTGGAAAATCGTAGGCAAACATCCCTGACCTATTCATCCATAGAGCGTTCCCCTTGGAGCCTGGCTGGGGGAACCCCGATGCGAAGTCTGGGCATTGCCTGTTTTCGCCTGTGGCGAATAGGTCTATAGTAGGGAAACCCCACTGAGAGAAGAGACCTTCTACGACTTCTTTGTGTAGTCGCCATTCATGTTCCTCTGGGAGGGGATCTCTGCTCAGAGCGTCCGCTGGTGAATTGAGATCCCCTGGAACATGTTGGGATGACAGGTAAATGTTTCGTCTGAGTGCCCATTTCCAAATTTTCTGGGCAAGCTTGAACAGATTTGGCGAACGAGTGCCCCCTTGTTTAAGTAAAACATCGCCGTCGTGCTGTCTGTTAGGATCTGCACTGACATGTTGGATAGGAGGTGTTCGAATGCCCGAAGCGCTCTGAAGACTGCCAGGAGTTCTAGCAGATTCTGGGCCACTGTGTGAGACCAGAGACTCTGAGCTGTGTGGTGAAGGTGGTGAGCTCCCCACACTGCCAGGGATGCGTATGTTGTGACGACGGCTTGTATTTCTGGATCATAAAAGGGTTATCCCTTTGTAAGATTCTCTCTTGCCCACCAGCAAAGACTTTGTACTAGTGTTGGCGAAACGACCACTAGATCGTCCCACTGACCACTTGCCTGAGACCACTGTTTCGCCAACCATTCCTTCAGGGGTCGCAGGTGCATGTGGGGAACCAGGTAAATGCAAGATGCTGTCATGCCTAGCAAACACATCACTTTGCGTACCCTTATCTGGCGACCGGACTGATATTGAGGAATTTGCAGCAACAGATTTCAAATTCTTTCCTCTGATGGAAAGGCCCACCCCTCTTGGGTGTCTAGGACAGCTCCTAATAACTGTTTTGAGGTGCTTGGCACCAGGCTTGATTTTTCCTCGTTGATTGAGAATCCCAATTGGAAGAGGATGTCGATTGTTCTTTGAATGTTGGATCTGCAAATTACGGGGGTTTCCCCTGTGATGAGCCAGTCGTCCAGGTAAGGGTACACCAGGATTGCCTCCATGCGTAGATGCGCCACCAAGGCTACTCCGAAGGGCAGCACCTTGAACTGATAGTGCTGGCTGTCTACGTTGAAATGCAAGAATCTTCTGTGCGCTGGGAACATGGAAATATGAAAATAGGCATCTTTCATATCCCATGTTGCCATGTAATCCCCTATTTTTTTTAGGAGGGGGATTACTTCCTGGAGTGTAGTCATGCGGAATTTTTGTGGCTTCACATACTTGTTTGCAGGGTGCAAGTCTAATACTGGACGCATCGTTAGATCTTTTTTTGGCACAAGGAAGTAGGTTGAATAAATACCCTTGTTTACCTAGTTGCCAGGACGAGTTCTATTGCGTCCTTTGCAAGAAGAACGACAATCTCCTTGAGGAGGATTCTTTGGTGCTCCAAGGAGTGTATTTTCTGTCTTGGAGGATTGTTGCAGGGGCGTTCTAATAGCTCTATACAGTATCCCGCGGACACTGTGGACTGCACCCATCTGTCCGAAGTGATCCCTTCCCATGCATGGGTGAAGATGGAAATGCGCCCCCTTACTGAGGATGCATGGGAAGGGACCTGGAGCGGAACGTCACTGCGGTTTATTGGGTGGCGTAGCGCTTCTACCTGGGCTGCCTCTCCCCTTACCGCGGCCCCTGCGTTGAACTCTACCTTGGGTAGCCTGGGACTGATTGCTGTTCCATGAGGTTCCTTGACCCTGATGGTAATTGGACCCTCTTTGGGAGTTTTGGCCACTAAAGCGATGAAAATTATTGTTATTTACCCTTTGACCTGAGGGCTTATTTGTCAGTTGGCCGAGGGACTTTAAGGTTTCGTATTCGTCCTTAGCCGTCTTCAGTGCTTCCTCCACTGCTTTCCCAAATAGGACATTCGGTTCAACCGGCACGTCTATGAGGGTGGCTTGGGTCTCGGGCTTAAAGCCCGATTGTCTTAGCCAACCATGGCGTTTAATAACTGTGCCTTCTGCTATTAGTCTCCCTGCATTATCTGCTGCATCGAAGTTTGCCTTAAGAATGCATCCAGACACTGATCTTCCGTCTGATGCAATTTGGGCCAACTGGCTCTTTAGAGGTTCGGGTGCAGAGGCAATGAGGGCAGCTACCTGTTCCCATTGGTGGCAGTTGTAGCTTGCTAACAGAGTGATGGTGTTGGCAATGCATGCTTGGTATGCTGACGTGGATGCCACCTTCCTCCCCAGCGCATATATTCTTTTGCTTTCTTTGTCAAGGGGTGCTTCAGAAGAAGCAAGTGGTGTTCCTGCCCTCTTTCTGGTGGTTGTAACCACCAATGAGTCAGGTTTTAACTGACCCTTTATGTATAATGGATCGGAGGGAGCGGCCCTAAATAATTTTCTACTCGCGGATTAACCGCCCGAGTAAGATTAGGGGTTACCAGAGAAGGATCGATTCTGCGCTGGATTGATTTTAAAATGGGGATAGTTTGGGCAATGGATCTCCAGTCACCTAGAATTTCTTCTGCAAAATCTCTCTCTTCTTGGACACCCTGTGTGTCAATTTGAAAATGGGCTGCAGCTTTAGCTAATACCTCATTAAGTAAAGGTTGATTATCAAACGGTGAGTCATTCACTGGGGGATCTTTGGGAATAGGGAAGTCAAAACTATAGGCCTCCACCTCTTCTTCCTCGTCCTCATCATCCCCATAGTAATCGACACCTGGCTGGTCCTCCAGCATCTGTATTTCTGACTCCTCACCATAAGGCTGGTAAGGCTGAATTATAGAAGGGTCTGCAATCAAACCCTGAACCGGAGTCTCAGAACGGAACCTCTTAGTAGGAGGTTCAGGGTCTTTGGATCCTGAAGGGGCAGACGTAGCTGGTGTACTACGATAGTTATGAAAGTAATTTGGGTCTTTTTCGTAGAAATCTACAAAAAAGGACATCCTCCTCATTACTTTATCAATATCCTCTGAGTTCCATTGCTTGGAACTGGGGATAACCCTCTCCTGCTGTGTTTCCTCACCCATGTCTATATCCTAAGGAGTGGGAGGAGCAGTCTTTTCCTTGGTGACAGGGTCAGGGACCTTGGATTTTTCTTTATGTTTTTCCTTTTGAACCTGACGTTTTGAGGCTTTTTTATGTTGTTTTTCCCCTTTCCCATGAGTAGAGGAATGTTTCCCTGAACCCTTACGGTTTTCTGAATGTTTTGACGCTTGGCGTCAAGATTCGGAGGTGGTGTCACGAGATCCGGGAGTCTGGGAAGTGGGGCGTTGAATCTCGGAAGCAGATGTCGAACGTACTACAGAAGTAGACGTCGAGCGTGCTACTTGGGGGAAGAGGTCGGATTCCTCTTCTGACGACCGGGCCTCAATGACTTTTGGTAATGTGGCACCCTTAGCAACCGTGGATGGTTTCTATGCGTCATGAGGCGACCGTGACCGTGAACGCCCAGAGGACACCGAATTGACGGACCGCTCTCTTGATGCCTTCTTTTCTTTTTGCTGAAGGAACCCACTGCGTCCATGGCCTCTAGCTGCCTGGAGTAGTGGTCCCAGCGCTTTGTTGAGCGGTCCTTGAGTATGTTGCCTTGAAGAGCTTAAAAGCTGTACAATTAGCCTTGGGAAGGTCCCGTGGGAGACACAAGTTACACGTATGGTGTTTGTCTAGCCAGGGAAACTTACGGTTACACGTTGGGCAGAATTGAAAGGGAGTACTCTCCATATGTCACTAATTGGCAGCAGGCGGGTATATGTAGGAAATGAGTGTGTGTGTGACCACCCCCCACTCTCCCTACTTGCTCAGGGCTGAGGCCAGAGGCCTTCTGAGGCCCTGGCCTCGGCCAGAGGCTTTCCGAGGCCCAAAGTCTGTTGTGCAGTCTCGACGGCTGTTCTTCCTCAGTCTCGAATCACCGATGTCGATCTTCGTCGATCTTCCACGTAGGGTTGAAGAACGGGGACATTTTGTAATTATAAAGATAAATCGCTAAAGCCAAGGGAACTCTGCGATATGCTTCCGACAAGTATGGCGGAAAAAAACATTCTGAGGGTCCTACACGCGTGAGGGATCATGGGTACAGTGGACGTCTCACTAGGGATAGTATTACTGGCACGCCCTAGTTCGACGCCCCTTTTCGAGTTTCGAAAAACAAACTGTAATACTCTGCAGCTGCCACTAGATGTCGGCCTATGCACAGCATGTGATCCAAGCAGATTCAACAAGTCTCAGAAATATATATATATTTTAAATTGGATTTGGTGTTACTGAAATAGAACAAAAGCAAGATGACTGCAAGTGGTTCATTCTTTATACAGTACATACAATGACTATACGTTTCCCTTGGTTTTAGCAAAAGATAAACCATTGTATAATATGATCAAAGAATTAAGCCTTCATCCAGAGAACAATAGTTTAGAAGAGGGAAGAAAAAAGGGGAGGTGTGCAATAGGGGAAAGACAAACCTGCAAATAACAGAAATACTAAACAAGGTTAATGGCATTTATATCCTTACAAATTCATAACCGGTATAATGGTACATAGAGGTGACTGAATGCGGACCATGTGCATTCATATTCAGCCAGCTTGTCCTCTGTATAAAAGATCTTTTCTCTGGTGGATTGAGATACTATTTTTTGAATGCAGACATCTAGTTAACTTTTCCAGTATTTTTTGGGATTGTTTCAAGGTCATTGTTGGGACTTTACAAAGCCACCTTTTTTAAAGATTGATTGGCACCATGAACATGTTAAGGATTGCCATCAATGGGCTGTGCTATAAAGATTAAGACAGGGCCAGGGTCACCCGGTACAAAGTAGGCATCTAGAGGAGGTTGACCTCACAAAAGCAAAGAACATCTGCCAGCGAGCCCTTACCCTTATTCCACAAAAGAAACAAGAGGCAGACTGCAGCGCTCCTGCATCATACTTTCTCTTTGGAGTCCAACACTGCCTAACTAGGATACATGGCGTCAAACTGCAGAACAAAGTCCACCTTGAGAAATTACTTACCGTAATTTTCTTTCTATGGATTCTTCTCCCGCAGATTCCTCATCTGATAGATATTCCCTCCAGCTCTGCTGCTTCGGAAATTTTCGACAAGGGGCATAGTGGATCTTGATCAGGGCGTCGTCCCGTCTTGCTGGGCGTCTGGTCGTCGGCTCCGAACGTGATGTTATGCGCCACATAAATACCACGTCACTACGCCCTAATCTCAGTTCCCCCATTATTTTCCCCAAGCACCACACGCTGCATAGGAAAACAGACAACAAACGGGCTAGTGAGCCCTTAAAAAGAAGTAACTAAAAGAAGTAACTATAGACCTCCAAAGGAGGAACAACTTAACAAACACTACAAGTAGTGTTAGAAAAATCATGGCAGGAAGACAAAAAATGGACACAGAGGACCATCACCAAGTCAACGTGAATGGGAAGATGCGTGCCAACCACCGACTTTCTGAGCGGTTCTGGATGGGAAGGGAGATGAGGAATCTGCGGGAGAAGAATCCATAGAAAGAACATTACGGTAAGTCATTTTTCCAATGGATTGCCTTTCCTCACAGATTCCTCATCTGATAGACTCCCAAAGCAGTACATGAAGGAGGTAGGCAGAAAGTTAATCCAAGAAATTTTGCAGCACTTCCCTGCCAAAACGCGCATCACCTGTACGAGCCACATCTAGACTACAGTACTTAGCAAAGGTAGGAAGGGATGACCATTTTGCAGCATGACAAATCTCGCGGACATGGAATTCCCTCTGCAATGCTGTTGATGCCGAGACTTTCCTTGTCAAATGGGCCCCGATGCCTGCTGGTATTTCCCTCCCAGTGGACTGGTAGGATTAATCTATGCAGAACATTTTCAGTTGTGATTAAGTCTGCTTGGTTATGGGCAGGCCCTTATGGGCGAAGGAAAAGGCCATGAAGAGCTGGTCAGCTCTCCTGAAATAAGCTGTCCTCGCCACATAACTCAACGCCCTCTTCAGGTCTAGGTGATGTAACTGTTCCTCCTGCTTAGAAGGGTGCAGAGGAGGGTAGAAGACCTGAAGGTCGATGGACCTTGGGGAGGAAGCCAGGCCTTACCCTGAGTGAAACTTTCTACCGGAAAAAACGCAAGATGGGTGGCTTACAGAATAAGGCCTGCAGTTCACTCAAATTAGCCTTGATCCGGGGATCTTTGAAACACAGACAAGGCCACCAAATATCCTTCGACTGTGGTGACTTGAAGGCATGCTGATGGCAGTGACAAAAAGAACTTCATCACTGTAATGGTGGGGCAAGAGATGGGGTCAATCTCGCGTTCCCTGCAACACGCCTCAAATCTTCTCCAACTGCATGCATATAAAGATATTGTAGATGGTCTGCATGTAGCCAGCAAAACTTCAAGTACTTCCTTGGAGAGGTCCCAGTCATCATATCTCATCCTCTTAAGAGCCAAGCATGTAGTTTGAGGGATTCCGTGGTCAGATGGATTAGCTGGCTTCCGAATGGGTTAGGAGATCCGGATGCCGAGGCAGCCGGTGAAGTGGACAGATGCAGATCCAAGAGGTTGGAGTGCCACGTTGTCGCCCAGTCCGATCAAGATCATGGTCGCTTAAAACCTCTTCAACCTCCGGAGAACCCATGGATTGACGGGAAAGTAAAATCCACCAGAAACGCGTCCCCCAATGCACCGTTCGCTAGGAATTCCCTCAAGCAAAACTGTTCACATTTCCTGTTGGACTCCCTTGCAAACAGATCCACTGCTGGGGTACCCCAGAGAGCAAAGACCTCCCTCCTCTGTAGGACTTCCTGGCATACTTCCCACTCATGCAAGACCGTGGTCTGCCTGCTCAGAGCATCCGCCAAGTTGTTGTCTGTGCCCGCCAGATGAACTGCAGAGACCGAGATCCTGTTCTCTAGCAACCAGAACCACAGCATCATTGCCTCTGTGGTGCAGAGGGGGTGGGAGTGCACACCACCTTGCTTGTTGAGTGCATTGCCACTATGTTGTCCGTCAGAACGAGGACATGTTTCCCCCTGCAGAGACGGGGCAAATGCTTTTAGGGCAAGCCTGATAACTCGCAACTCCAGCCTGTTGATGTGCCACATGGCTTCAGTCGCTGCCCAGAGACCGCTCACCTGCAAATCCTCATAGTGAGCGTCCCAACCCTTCAGAGATGCATCCGTGACCACTCGGGTCTGAGGCCAAGGAGGCCAGAAGGGTTCCCCCACTAAGAGACTGTTGCGGTCCACCCACCAGGACAGGTTGTTGACCACTGATGCGGACACCCTGAGGAGATCCGAGAGAGAGCCGAGCTACTGAGACCACTGATCCATCAGGAGCCATTGTAGGGATCTCATGTGCAACCTGGCCTCTGGCACTAGAAAAATTCATTAGGACTAGGAGGCGGAGGAAGGAGGCCACTGGTATAGTGGCATGGTTCCGGAACAAGTCGACCGTTTGTGTCAAGCGGACTATTCTCTCCTCGGGAGGGAAGCTTTCCCCAACCGGATGTTTACTACTGCTCTAATGAACTGGAACCTCTGGACTGGTGTCATGTGGGACTTCTTTAAATTTACGGAGAAGCCCAGCTTGTGCAGCAGCAAGCAGGTGTCCTCTAAATCGGACAAGACTTTCACTGCAGACTTCCCTCGGATCAGCCAGTCGTACAGATATGGAAATACATGGACCCCGGATCTCCTGAGGTAAAGATATCTGCCATGGTATCGAAAAAAAAAAAATACACGTTGTGGGTTTAATGTTTTCTCAACAACCGTCGACATCGAGGGTTTGTCTCTCTGCGCCAATATGGTGGATGTCAGTGTAGCATCGACATCCTTGGATGCACTGGGTTGATCTGGCTTCCATTGGAACTCTTTCGGTGGTGAAAGATTCATTGGCGCCAACATTTTCGGTACCGGGGCACTCGAGGGGTCGGGTATATCGAGCGCTGCTCTTGGCTCCGAAGTCCGCTGCGTGGGGAGGGGGTTAGCCACACTGACTGCAGCATGCTTTTTGAACATGTCAAGCATCGAGGATTTGAAATCCTCCCACTCTTGACGGGTGGTAGGCCCAGCCAACGGCTTACCTTTATCTGTCGATGACTTAGAGTCCCGATGGTGGCGATGACGCTTTTCTTCTTTCGGGACAAGGAAGAGTGGCTCCTTCGAGTGGGACCGTTTCTTCTTCCGCCTATGTTCTTTCTCAGTGGTTTGCCCCTCAGTTTCGGCCGCCAAAGATCAAACCGTCGACCGTGCCAGTGATTTTGAAGGCAGTCGATACAGAGCGAGTTTTGCAGCTCGATCGCGTATGGATTTGGGTTGCATTTTGGCGCACGACAGATACTCGTGAGTCCCGTGACCCGTGCCGATGCACCAGATACACACCTTGTGTGGGTCCGTGATGGACATCTTGGTGCCAAAATCGGAACCCCGTTGAAACCTGATACCCGAGCGATTGACATCTTGCGTCGAGGAATTGAAAAAATTACAACATTTTCTGACAAAAACATCCAGTGAGTCGAAGACTCTGTGTTCCAAAGCAACGTGCTAGGACGCAGAAAAAAAGAACTGAGGTTGGGGCGTAGTGACGTGGTATTTATACGACGCCTGACGGCACGTCCAGAGATGACAACCAGACACCGAGCAATACCGATCGAAGGTCGATGGCCGGGTCAAGGTCCACTATGCCTCCTTTTGAAAAATTTACGAAGTAGCACAGCTGGAGGGAATATCTGTCACATGAGAAATCTGCGGGAGAAAGGAAATCCACGGAAATATATGTACGTTTGGGTGCATACTTCCCCCCAAGCAGCTTCTGTGACTTCAATGCCCAGGCCAAATGTCCAGTTTTGACTGTGCCATGAAAAATCAGATGGGGGAATTAGGCGGGACAATCAACTTGTACAGAGACTATGCAGAAATCCTGATCGTTCTGGAAAACACCAAGAGAGTTGGAGGCCAATTGGGGCTAAAGTTGTGGAATCCATCAGGTTATTTCATTAGGCCTGCCACAATGGTGTACTTACACCTGACCCTCTCGTGTAGTTTGCATTTAAATTTCAGGTACTTCAATACCAATAGTCTAATAATTCTCTTGTTCCTCCAACCACGCTAAGAAGGTATCTTGCTCCTTGCTTGAAATGCCGGATTCTTTCAGGGGAAAGCTCCCTCATGCAGGAAAAAAAAGTGTTTTTTCATTAGCAACATTAAAGCAGCATGTCAGAGGGGTCTTCACAGCCCGTATTCAGAGGAGAGAAAATATTCTAGACTAGTTGGGGCACACTTGTCTGTTCAATATTTAGCCAGTCAGGAAAGAGATCAGTGGCAGAGGAGAGTCAATTGTGTAAGCATCTGAGTTTAAAGACCTAATGAGAACACCTTAAATCCGGAGAGCCGAAGACCCTTCCAGTCAGACATGATCAATATTTTCATCAGGATTATTGGGGTTAAGGATTCAGTCCACAGAAAGGCAGGGAAGCTCTTCTCTATATTTACAACACCACTACATTTAAATGGCAGTGACAAAACGTGGAAGACTTTGTTGGTAGGACCATTTTGATTGAAGCAATTTTTTCCCATATTGGGAGGTTTGGCTTCTTTCAGCAGTTGATTTAGTGGGTCATCTCAGACAGTCATTTGATGTGGTTATTGGTATGAATATGGTTTGTCTAATGACATATATACACAGTTATCAAATTCATTTTTGGCTCAGTTGACACTCCAGTTTTCCAAAGCAGCAATATGACAGGCTATGGAAAGGAATAACAATGAACCTTAAAATATGACAATGCACCAAATTCTCCAAGCAGGGAAGATAGATTGCATGCAGAGGTATACAGATTAGAAAGGACTAAAAGACTGTCTGAAAACAAACATATTTTGGACAATGTCTGCCCCACCTCTATCCCACGAATACATTTGTGACCTCTATAATAGTCTACGTATCGAAGGCTGAGGCTCAACTTACAAGTTGAAAAGCAAAGGTTGTAGAATATTGCCCTGTCTTTTCCCACCCACTACATAGCCTAACATAGGCTGACATTAGCCCATTCAATGACACCCTTGCAGTTGCTTCCTTGAAGAGGGTTTTGAAAAGTTTCAAAAACTTCAAGCCAAAATACTGTAATGTGTAATTCTGTACATCCCCGTCCAACCCTGTCGAAAACATTTACAGTTGCAATGCTCACTGCAATTCTCACTGCTACATAGGGCTAACTGAAATGCACTTCAAGTGAATGATGCTACAAGTTCATGCATGTTGTCAGATCCTTAGCGGCCCTCTTTTAAGCCACACTTGATTTCTGTGTATCAGACATGTCATGATGAACTAAAGGCATGCCACAAAAAGTCCTGCCAATATATTTCTAGGTCTGCATTTTGCAGAGAGATCGGGGGATATCTCACTTTTCTTCTCATCCTCGACTGGGTTAAGGATGAGCGTTGAGGGTTTTTCGCTCATGGATGGTGGCTTAGACCTCCTTGCTTTGATGGAGTTAAATGGCACAGTAAGGACACAGAGTAAGGCGTCAGTGATAGAGTTGTAAAACTGAAGTGACAGACTAACAACCGTGGATGTTTTCAAAGATAGCCGAAACTAAGTCAGATTGGGTCAACTTCACAATCTAGGGATACATTAGATTTGAGATTTGGTCGGGAGAAGCAGTTTTCAATGCTATTGGCATTCAGCGAGGAAGGTGAGTTATAAAGTCACTTCTAGAAGGAACAGAAGCTGTTCACAATAAACCCTCTGTTACAGTTGAGGAGATTTGCCTGCTGTTGCCTGCTTTTTTTAAGCATGTCTGGTAGCAGCTGCCAGCTGCCCTGCTTTTTCCCCATGCCCCAAAAGTGTTGCTGTGTATAAAATACTGCTTGTTGGGTTATATGGCAGAATAGGGCGAGTCCATCAGAATTTGTAAAGTCTTGGGGAATCCTGCACTTGATTCAACAGCTAATTTTAGAATAGTTTCCAATAACATTATTTCATTTTTTCTTTTATGTAATTGCATGATCTATAGGTGACAACTGTTCCATGAACAAAAGCCTTCAGAGCACTGTGCTAAATGAAGGAATCACTAATCAAGTTTGCATTCTCTATTATACAGAAAGAGTGTCTTTAATATGAGAAAAAGTCTTCATCAGATGAATTTAAGCAAGAGGGACTTAATTTAGATCCAACTCCAAAGTTAATTAGCTTGGTAGTATATCACATTACCACCTAACCAAGCCGAAATAACTTCTATAAGCAGTCCTTTTGAATATACAAAATATTTTCTATGGAAGGTGAGAAAACTGTGCATTTCCTCTCACTTAGGATGCATGCACCTCTAAGGGTCATCTACATTTAGTACCTATTGCAGGGACTCCAGCTTCATCCTCACCACCTTATCTGTGGGATCTCAAACAAGAGGATTTGTCCAGCGTGTTATCCTGCACAAGGTTGAAGTGACCTTTAAAATTCGTAGGAGTATCCGCAGAATAAGAAATTCCTTACCCACCGCTTTAAAGAAGGGTTCCTGGTTGGAATCAGGCACATATATACTGCCTAAAATAACTGGGATCCCATCTAACAGTACAGTACCTCTAAATAAATGTCCCTTCTGGAATGTCCAGATTGTCCTTTTCGAGCTTTAGTATAGTTGTTGTGTTAAACAGGATATCAATTGTCTTAGTCTTCGGTGAGTAACAACTAGATTCTTCTGTGCTATACATTTTATTACTGAAATACCCCTCATCTTTTTTCCACAGATGTGTTTCCCAGAGAAAAGCTATGTCAGCTGTGAAGAAGCCCATGTTTCAGGCTAGAGGATGGGACTAGCGAAGCCAGAGAGGTCAGACACAGACATCACCGTGAAGCAGGCCCCTTTGCACATAAATGGTGGATCCCCAGTCTATAGCTAGCCCATTACTATAAATCGGCACCAACTATAGGGACTACCTACCAGTTTATGAACAGATCCCTACTATTGTTCAGTGCGTTGCGGCTGCTTGCAAGATCTACTTGGAAATAGGATGTTTGCTCTTTCGGAACAGTTTTCCTGCAAATGCCTACTGTCACATTACCAACCAGGAAGACCATGTTTTTGCACAAGATGAACTCCAGCCTGTTTGCCCGTGGGAGCACTACAGAAGGACCCCATGGCCAGAAGAATGTAAAGAACAGCACTTGATTTGGGTGGAGACAGTCCACATTCTGCGTGTTTTCCTGCGCAGGTGCTTGTAACCTGGCTTTGCACGAGACCACGAAAGCAGCTTGCAGTGCAATAACGAACACTTACGCTGAAATAGAGAGAAGAGCACAATCTCCCGCAAGTCTAAAGCAGCCGGGGGCCTCGGTGAAGGTATCAAGATTCTGGTGCCTGAGAGCATCCCACTGCCCTGGAGTCTAAGAACTACTGGGGAATGGTCATTTTGGTGAAGATTCCTCAGAGGTATCATCATCGCTGGTGCAGGAGTGATAGCTCTTCTTCCCGGTGGAGCTGGAAAAGTGTTGCTTCTAAGTATCACTGAAGGAGGAAGAACTGTTGCAGTACTTGTTCATTTGGGCAGCATCTGAAGAAAACTCTTCTGCTGATGGCCCTACCAGGATTCAAGTCTTCTTTGTGAAGGGTTTAGAAGCCACCGATTTTTAGGACATCCTGTGTCCCACCCTTGCAGGGGAAGGTGTTCAGTTTAGTGGTATGCTCTTGCAGGGCCTTTGAATGTACATATTGAGAGGAACCACAGTCCCCTGTGTTATGCTCCTCCCGAAGGCAGTAGACTGATACCTTGTGGGAGTCTGACACAGACTTTGTACATCTGCTTCTCTCAATCCAGGTGTGGAAAGGGTATTCAGCATGATCGTCCTAGGAAAATAAGTTCCTCAAGACTGCCTGACCAAATGCTGCATACAACCTGGAGCCGGCATCCAAGCAGTAGTGCTTGCAGAAGGCTGAGGGCGTAGCCCATGTAACCGCCTTGCTGATGACCTGCCAAGGGACATGCCTCTCAAAGGCAACCACTGTGGCCTTGGCTTTAATAGCGCAAGCATGCATATTAGCAGGCAGAGGTCTATGCCGCCCTTCGTATGCCTCATTGATGGCCGCAAACATCCCTCTTGCTATGGAGGCCTTGGAAGCCTTGTAGCCAGGTTTTGTCCCACCGAAGGTGACAAATAGTTCTGTCGAGGTAGAATTTTTGGGCTCCCCTAACATCTAGACAGTGCAGTACCCTATGAGGGTCTGCGAAAAAAGTTGGTAGGACTATCTCTTCATTTAGATGAAAAGACGAAACCACCTTAGGTAGAAATGCTGGGTGTGTTCTAAGCACCACCTTGACCTTATAGAAAGTAGTATAAGGAACTGAAGCCACCAGAGCCTGGATTTCACTCACCCTGCGTGCAGAGGTAAGGCCCACCAGGAGAGCTGTCTTAATGGAGACCAGCCATTGGCTCGAAAGGTTTATGCGCCAGGGCGCCCAGGACCACATTGAGGTCCCACACCGGGTGTGGCTTCTTGATTGGCGGGTAGAGCTGGTCAGGCCTGCCAGGTGTCTTTTAACCACAGGGTTGGAAGAAGAAACAACCTCCTCCTCCGAGTTTCAGTAGGCTCCGATGGCCACCAGATAGGTGCGGCATGTGTCTACCCCAGAGTGGGCGAGATGTGCAGAGAAGGATAGCACGTCGTCCAACCTGCAGGTTAGTGGATAGATCTCCCTAGCAGCTGCCCAGTGACAAACCTGCTCCATTTGCCTTTGTACTGACTCCTGGAAGCATCAGTCCTTGCGCCATGTATGATGTCCAGGTTGGCCTGTGATAGATTCAAATGCCTTAGTGTGACCTGTTCAGGAACAACACTGCGAAGGCTAACCGCTGGGGTGTGGGGTGGATGACCGTGCCTCCCTGTTGTAATAGGTGAGCTGGACCCAGCGGAAGGTGTATCGGGGGCTGAGAGAACCAAGGCCTTGCTGGCCACCATGGAACTAGGAGTATGATCCATAGGTGCTTGGACTCCCGTATCTTGCATACCACCTTGTGGAGGGAAAGCATATGGTGCATGTTGTTCCACTGAATCTGCATCGCGTTGCCCAGTGAGCCCCAGGACTGCCCCTGCCAGGATGCAAACTGGGGGCACCTCCTGTTGTGCCAGGTGACGAAGAGATGCACCCGAGGATGACCCCACCTGTTGAAGATCCCCTGAAGGACTTGGTGGTTGTTTTCCAGGGCCCACTCCCAGATGTTGACTGCTAGCGGGCACAGGGGAGGGGACCTGGTGCCCCCCTGCTTGTTGATATATTACATGCTGGTGGAGCTGTCCATTTGAATGAGGATCGACTTGCCACTGGTCATCGGGAGGAAGCTTTGAGAGCGAGCCAGATGGCCATCATCTCCAGCCAGTTGATGTGGGCCTCCTGCCCCTGCCGGGACCAAACTCCATGGATACTGTGGCTGTCCAGTGTAGCGCCACAACCCTGCAGGGATGAAGCCGTGGTGATGGTGACCTGCTGAGCCAGCGGACGAAAGGACCTGCCTCTCCGCAAGCTGCTGTCCATGCTTCACTAGACCAGATCCTGGTGGAGCTGTGGTGGGATGCTGACTAGTTCCGCCTGGGAACCTTTCTCCTAATTCCAGGAGGCTGCGAAGTGCAACTGCAATCTCCTCATCTTGAGCCTTGTGTGAGGCACTGCCAGCATGCTGCCATAATGCCCAGGAGGTGTTGGTACCATCATGCAGAGGTCACTGCTCTGCTGATAAAGTGCCCCGTGGCCCTCTTGATGGCTGCGATCTTGTCCTCGGAGGGGAATATTCTCTCTGAGCCAGTATCCCAGATGAGACCCGGGAACATCAGCGACTGAGTGAGTTCCAGCTCTGACTTCTTGAGATTGATGGAAAATCCCAACTTGTGTAGTGTAAGCATAAGGACAGAGACTATGTGGTGGACTGCTTCCAGCGACCCTGCCCTGACGAGCCTGTCATCTAGGTACGGATATACATGGTGACCCTGGGCCCTGAGGGTGCCCACTGCATTCATCAGTCTTGTAAAGACCCTGGGGGTCGAATAAAGGCCGAAGGATAGAACCTTGTATTGGAAGTACAAGCCCATGATCCTGAACCTCAGAAAGGACCGATAGGGCTGCCAGATCGGGACGCATCCTTCAGATCCAGTGAGCACATCCATTCTCCCCTGTACAATGTCTCTGTTATAAGCACTGGGGTAACCATCAAACTTTTGAAGAGGGAGGGAAAGGTTCAAGGTGGAGAGGTCCAACACAACTCTCACGGCACCCTGGTTCTTCTGGTCTATGGTGAAAATCCATGAATAGAAACCAAGGCCACGCTGGGATGCTGGAACTTCTTCCACTGCCTGACTTTCTACGAGCAAGTGCATTTCCACCAGCAGAGTTGCTGCCCCAATCCGTGGGAGCGGAGGGGAGGAGAGATGAATGGGAGGGATTAAATCCAGGGATCTGCAAACCTGGTGCGCTAGCATTGGTAGTGAAGGGCAAGTCTGCCCCCTACCAGAGAGACGTGGACCCGGATGGACGTGTCATGCTTTCTTTGCGGCTGAGGCTGAGGTAGAGGAGGGGGACTGAAAAAAGCTCTTGTGCGCATGGCACTGCTGGCTGGGGGACCCGTCAGGCTGCCGGGACTGCCGCTCTTGGAAACCCCAAAGGACCGACCCTTTTCTGAACTCTGGTGCGTCTGGCTGCACGCCTAGGGAGTGGCACTTGTGAGGCTGGATAAAGATTTTGCAGTCTGGAAACTATTTTTCTTTTTATCCAGTGCCTTGTCCGTGGTGGAATGGAAGAGGTCACCACGCTCGAAGGGAAGGTCCAGAATGCGTTCCTGTATGTCCTGGTCCAACTTGGACGCCCGAAGCCAGGCCGTCCTTCTCATGCCCATAGCGATGCAGATGGCCTTATAGCATGCTTGGCTTTGCACCGGAAGTTCTGGAAGGAAGTCAGCGATTTCCCGACAAAGTCGCCGATTGACAGCTGCAAGCATAGCGCCCGCATTAGACTGACACAGGTGGAGGGAAGCGTTGGAGTACATTTTCTTCCTGTATGCTTGCAGGATTTTCTCCTCCTTTGCCAGGAGTGCCGAGGCGGATGTGGCCGAAGACTGTGGCTTGGAGTAGATCGAAGCCGCGGCGATGACCGAGGAGTGTGGCTGTGGGTGTGCCGACAGCAAGAGTGGATCCCCCTCCATCTGCCTGAACTTGGCGTCGAGGTGCCTGTTGGTAGGCTGCTCCGAATGGGTTTTAAGCCATCCCTTCTTGGCCTGTGCGACCACGTCATTTTGCATCGGAATCCCCGTTCTAGCTGTGGGGCGTAGAGTGAGGACTTCTGCCAAGACCCCCCGCCTCTGGTTGTTCCAGGTAGGGCTGTGGAAGGCCCAAATATGGGCCAGGCCGGCGAGCCGTTCCTGGAAGGCCTTGGCTGACGACAGCGTATCTGGGTCGTCCTCTTCGTCCATGTCAACTAAGGTGTCCTTTTGATCCGGAGCCGCAGGAGTGCTGGGTTCCTGGGGCTCTGGCGTACTGACCAGTGCCGGCGGTTCCTGCAGCAGCTGTGGTGGTGCTGGCGTAGTGGGAACTGGCATGGGCAGCGGGGGCTGCAAAGGAGCCGGGAGCGCTGGCACCGAGGGTGGAGTGGCCTTGGGTGCTAGCGGAAGAACCGGAGGGAGCAAGTCCTTGATCACATCCCTAAGGATGACAACCATCTGCGAAGACCTCATGAGAGTCAAACTTCTCAAAAAACCTGTCCTCGCAGGCTGGTGGGGCGGCCGGAGGTGCGGCTATGGGCCCGGGGCACTGAGGTTGCTGAGGTTTGGACACACTCTACCTTACTGTCTGTGGGGTGTACCTGCCCTGGGACGAAGAAGGATATGCCGTGCGCCACATGCCTGGTGAAGACCAGTCCCATCTGGAAACTGGTTCCCCTACCTTTTCGCCAAAGGGGGATGTGTCGGACGAACCACCATCTTGTCTGGCCCTGCAACCATCTTGTCGGGCTGCATGCCCACGCCGTGGCGTTTGCCACGCTGGGCCCAGCCCTTTCCAAAGACTCGTGGCGGTGGAGGTTGAGACCTACCCTGCACCTCAGGACGGGGCCTGGAAGGCAGATTGCCCTCGGTTGTGTTGCCGGTAGTGCTGCATACAGGCGCCCCTCAGACATTTGTCCGGTACTAGCACATAACCCTTCGGGCGTAAACCCGGTAATAGAACCTTGCGGTCCGTCAGTGCCCTCACTAGTAGAGTCTTGCGACACCTCGGAGTGACGGACGGTAGCTGTAGTAGCCTTGGTACCTGCACTGGTATAAGAACCTGAAAGGTTCCTCCCGCTCGTGCGCTTCCTAGAAAAGGAGACTCCCTTGTGGGGTGCAGATGAAAAAAGTGCCCCTACCTTGGGTCTGGACTTGTGGTTGACTAATTCCTTCAAGTCCTCTGGAGGTAATCTGCCAGAAAGCTCCCTCCATCGAGCTAACCGGTTCTTCAGACGGTGAGATGAAAGTGCGTCACACGTGGTACAGCCCTCCCAGCCGTGGTCGGGGCGAAGGCAGCAGAGTAAAAGAGCGTGGGAGTTGGATGTGGGGAAGAGCCCCTCACAGGCGGGACACCTGCTGACGTTGCATTGTGCTGGGGGGGGGGGGGGAGCATGGCACCAGATGACAGAGTATCTGAGAAGACAATTATCAGCGGAAGAGCGTGTGGAATTACTAGGCTGGAGGCATAAACCAGGAGTGCTGGTGAAAGATCTGTTCCCGTCGACGCGGAAAAGAGGACTGAGGAGTGGCGCTGGTGGGCAGAGTCAGGGGAATGCTTGCTTCCAGGACCACGCCCCCGCGCATCTAAATTTAAAGGGGAAGATGATTTTTTCTGGTGAAAAAGGTTCCATGTCCCGTCCCTAGCGAGGGACGCCCATACAGTATGGAGGAAAGGGGACAAGACGTAGAAGTACCTGGGAGGAAGGTGAACCAGGTTGGCTGTGCAATAGGTAGTACTTGGCAGGAGAGTACACCAATTCTACCTAGAATGAGAACTGTTGAATGCAAGCAAGTCTGGGAATCGCAAGAAGGGCAGTTATTACTCCTCTTAGTCACAGTACCAGGGAGAAGAGTGAACCAATGGGATGTGCAAAAGAAGAGAAACCTGGGGAAGAGAGACAGGCCCAAGGATTGTGAACATTGTGGCAAAGCTAAGAAAACGGGAGACATTCTCTTAGCTCTTCAAGGAAGTGGAAAAGGAACAGATTGAAAGAAGTAATTCCCCTTGGAACTTGTAATCCCCTGTGAGATGTCAAGAGAAGGGAAACATTCTCTTGACCCCTGTGGAACTTTGTATTTGCGTCCTTTGGAACTTTGTGTTTGGAATTTTGAAAAGAACTATAAAGAAGCTGCTGTGATGACAACTCCGTTGCACTTTATGTTGAGTTGTTAGTGTGTGGGCTAGAGTTAGGGTTTTCAATATTTTGACATCCTGACAGACACATTTGAGATTTATGTTGAGGCAGGGAAACCCCTCTTGTGGCTAGCGAGGCCTTTCCCCAACCACTCTTTTCATTTCAATAAAAGTCTGTAGCAACAGAAATGGCACCTGTCTGTGGATCTCTCGCTACTGCATCCTCATTCTATCCAAATCATCGTACTGAGCACACAGAAAAAGGGAATTAGGTAATGGAACCCTTCATGCTCCAAATAAACTGTCCCTAAAATCACATCCGGTGTCATGCATGCCCAACGGCACCAAGAAGAGCCGACATTGAGCCACATTGTGCCCCAAAGTGCCTGAAAAAGATTCTGAAGTCAGCGAGAAGATATATCAAAGATGACAAATCTATAAAAGGAGGAAATCCATAAGAAAGGAGAATAAGCTTGAGGAATGGAAGGGGTGATCGAAAGATACAACTGTTGAGACAGTAAGGAAGAGAAGCTGCCCAGGTCAAGGGGCAAAAACAGAGAGGCTGAGACCTGAGTGGTGGGAGAAACTGTGACAGGGTCTTTGACTAGCACCAACAAGGTTACGATTGACAATGCCAGGTCCTGTCTCGATTATCCGAAGCCTGGTGACTGGCCCACATACAAACCGCTAAAAAAAGGTAGTGGTGCTAGCTTCAAGTCCAGAGGAGAAAGACATCCTGACGTGTGGAGAAAGACTAGCAACACACCAAAAATGCAAAGAAAGAAGTGCTGTGGCAATTTAATCCCAAAAGTCTACGAGTGACTTCTAGAGCGCCAGTTTGTGGTCTAAGGGACAGACAGAAGGGCTAGCTGAGTACAGTGCTTCCAGAAAGCCTGATCTACTTCTATTGCTTTGAGTACCCCACTACTTTGTTTCAGTTCTACCTAATCCAATATTTCAAAAAAGGTAGCAGGTGCTCCTCTCCAGAAAGAACATGGCATGATAACCTGTTCTGAGATGAGTTTGCAGCACACGCTTTTTGCTCACTGTACCTTTCACAGATGGGAAATGACCATTTGCAGATCAATCTTTGTCCCGCCAACATGGGCAGTCCAGCACCGAAATGCTATGGCAATTCCTCTCTGAACAAGAGTACCAACAGCAAACCCATACACTTGTTTCAGCCTTGTTGGGCCTCATCAGTGAGGCGACGCTGTGCCTCTTTGAGCACAGTGAGCTGGGAGTCCGTGTCTGGTTGCCCCCAGGTAACTTAGGGTGACCAACCCCAAGTTCCTACCTACCTCATCCAATAGCATGTGGTTTATAAGAAAGAAAATTGAAATTTGAAACCTTGGCTTCAAATTGTATGTTGATTCCTTGACTGTGACAACATTACTTCTGAGTAGGTGGAGTAATACCCATTTTCATTTGACTGGAATATTCAGTCACTTAATGTTCCAGGATAGAAATCTAAAACCTCCTGACATAACATTTTTTAAAACCTAAAACATTTATAAACAATGCGATCCAATGATGGCAGTAACTGCCACAGTTCCATAGCAGGCAGAATGGATAACTCCCACTACAAAAAAGTGTTATCTGGCAGGTTGGCTGGAAAGGCTAAAAACAAAATAAAGGAATTTTGGTACAACACAAACAATGTGACAACTGTATTGAACAATAAGGGTGGTGCCAGTGAGAGCAGGCCCCAGTGACTACACAAAGCATATTGTTAGGTTGGTTTTTCAAAGCCACCACATAGGCTAGGACTTGGAAAATCCAACCAAAGGCTATAGGAAGGTTATTTACAACCCCAGTTGAGCAAAGCTACTCTCTTAAGTAGTGTTGACCAGGCGGCAAGGCTGAACTAAGGAGCAAGGGGCACTGTTGAGTAGTACAGTTAATTAGTAGACCTGATAAGGGAAAGACCCACACAAGTAAGTTATGACAACAACAATCATTTATTACAATACTTCATTAAGGCATATTTTAAATATCATAAGGTAGGTAAAAATACTTAAGTATATGTAATCAACTCACAGTTGGGTAACTCACTATGGGCTACCCACTACTTTAGGATCATAAACACTTATTCACACAATAATCACATTCAGTAAAGGAAAGAGAACCGATGTTAAACACACATTATTACATGGGCCTTACAATTATGAGGCACCCAGCTCCATATATTACAGTTTCAGAAGAGCAACCCCAGCCCGTACCAATTCTCTGATAGTCTTTTAGGTGTTTCCAGAGGGAAGAGGTGAGTAGCCAGGAGAGCCCACTCAGCTTGTGCAGGCAAAGTACTGTAGTTCAGTTAGTGCAGGGCAAATGCAAACATGTGAAATAGGGACATAAGAAGCAGCTACAACCCCTTCAGATTCTCAAGGATGATCCCCAGAAGAACTGTCCCGGACACCACCATCCTGGGACAGCCCAGAATACTGCTAAGGTAACCAGGAGGTTACACCCAATGCACACCCAAAGGGAGGAGGCAATTCAAGAGATATAAGGGGATCTCAGACATGCGATCCCCTAAGAAGTTAGAAATGCTCCCAGGCGACAGTAATTTGCTGGGCAAAACAAGGCTCACTGTTGTGGTCACCATGCACAGTCGTCTGGTCAAGGGTTTGCGGGGGCTTACCGCTGGTCAACATTAATTTCCACTGGAGGCATCAACTGTAAGCAGGACAGCGACAATGGGTTTCATGATGAAGGAGGCTCTCACAAAGATCTTTATGGGTGCACTATGAACAGAGTCAGGAGGCACTCAACAACTTGGCGGTTGAACTTAAGTCTTCCTGCAGGTTTGTCTCCTGGTGGGGGAAACACAGCGGATTTCCAAAGGTCCAGCATAGCCCGTTGGTTTGCCCGGTGAAGCCCTGCTGCTGTGCTGAAACTCCACATTCATATCGACAGAGAAGCTCCTGCAAGGACGACTTCTCCCTTTGAGTTGGTGGGAACAATCAACTCCAAAGTAAGCCACCTGGACATCCTCTCAGTGCTGGTTGAAATTCCACTGCGGTTGCTGCTGGAACTGAATAGCCAGGGAGAGGAACACCAGATCGTGTGAGTTGCTTTTAAGCTGGCCAAGAGCTCCAGGAAGATCCTCCGGACTCCCAGGTAGCAAGACTGACCATGCTGGAGCCCCCTCAACAGAGTGCCTGACCCCAGATACAAGGAAAGCCCATCTCGACAGCCAGGAACCGCTGTGTTGCTCTTTGTGGTAAAGCCCATCTCGACAGCCAGGAACCGCGGTGTTGCTATTTGTGGTAGAAGCGAGGAGCTGAAACACCGAAGTGTAACTTGTTTGAAGATTGCCGGTTGCGAGCGGTGACCGCCCATTGCATGCAAGAGTCCCTAGAAGCCACCCCTCTTGTCCCCACGACTGAGGCCCAGGAACACCAGGATCTGCAGAGCTGCACAGGAACAGAAGTCATCCGCTGCACTTTTCTTCAACCTAAAAGGTTCTGTAAAGTCTGAGATAATGTACCTCTTATTGTGCCACCTTGCTTGCCCTCGTTGGAGACTTGTCTCGGTTGCCTCTGTAGAGTTGCTAACAGCTTCTTTACCTCACAAGCATAATCAGCTTGTAGCCCTACTTTTAATTTCTTCTTATTCTACAAAGACTTCTAAAACATTGTGCAAGACTTACTTACCTACACGAAGTGCTTTAGTTCACCTTGACCTTTGCTAATTTAACATTGGCTGGCCTGGCTCCCTGAATGATCCTTCTCTCCTATGCTTAGGTGTTGTGTCTTCCTCCCAGGAAGAGGTTAACTAACTTTGCATTGGGGGTTACTAAAAGTACTAACCTGCTTCAGAATATTTGTGTGATCTCTTGTTTTGTTCTAACAATCTTTTTCTTTTGACATATTCCTAAGTCTGATTCTAAATGCAGCAGTGATATATTAATGTCACCAGCACCCTAACTATTGAAGTCACCCGAGGGTGTAGGTGTTGTCTGTGGGCCATCCCAAATGGGTACTTGCTGATTTAGAAATATTAAGAGTGTGTATTTTTGAAGTGTATTTGAGTGTTACTATTATATTGCCCCTTCTGAAGAAGGCTTACTCTGACTTAAATTAATAATCGATTAATCAAGAAACCTTGTGTGTAAGAGATTATTTGAATACTTGTCACTGTGAATCTCTGTGCAACTCCCCTACAACTCACACTGATCCCTCTTGAGATGAGCCTGGCTGCTCAACACGCAACCAACCTTTGTAGTACAGATTTATACCATAGGATGGTTCCTATTGCCAGGAGGTCATGGTTGTTGTAGTGCACCCAAAGGGTACTGCATACAATCCTGCCAAACACTCTTGTATTTAAATTCTCCTGTTTCAGCTGCAGAATATTTACCATTCCTAAAGACAACTGAGTTTTTGGCGGGTAAGCAACAAATCTCATAATATACATCTGCACAATCAGACTATTATATGCCAATTCACAGTGCCAAACATGGCATTATTAAAATAGTTTAATATAGGGGCTGAGGACTTTTCAAAAGGTCTGTAATATAATGAAATATCTTTCAAAAACCTAAGAGAACAACAAATTCATTAGAATTAAATACAACAATTACATTCAATCAAACAATGAATGCATTCAATTAATGATGAAGTCAGTCAACCGAAATGGTAAGTGGCATAATACATTACCGTGGTTTGTGTTTTCTTTTGCATAGCCACATGCGAACAGTCTTTTGCATTTTAATGCATGCATTTGTACGGTACTCAATTTTGTTTTTCACTGTAAAATCAAATACATATTACTATTAAAACAATCATTGCACACAATGTATACTTGCCAAAAAAAATGCTCTGAATACTGAAATACGCCTATTCTCATTTTTGTGTCTCAAAAATTAGCAAATACAGTGATATGTAATACACACACACGCGCACACGCACACAGACACAGACACAAACCATACATGCCTCTGGGTTAAGGCATTCAAGGACACTTCGTTCTGGGAAAAGGTGATTGTGATTGCGAACTCTTAACCAGCATCTCGCTTTGCAAGCATCCAGCATCCAGAGTCACTTAGGACTCTTGCCGCCCGCAGCTTCGTTCCCAGGAGGGGGCGGAGCTTGGCGGTGCACACGTGTAGCATCACGTGACCAGAACTGCCTGTAAAGCACACCCGTAAGCACCCTTGCGGCGTTGAGCCCGGCAGGGGTAGAGGGCATCGGCTGTTGAGCGGCTGTTTGGCGGATGGTGGCACTTAACAACTCCTGCCCCAGGTAAGGGTTAAACTTAAAAGGAGGAGCTGCAGCGACTGAGAAGTCAACGGAGATTAGCAGTAAGTCCAGTCTGCCCAGTCCATCTCAGAGCCGACTCTCGGCCGATTGCTGTCTGTACATCCGGACAGATGGAACTGCCCCCAGGCAGTGCAGAGACCTTACTCCCGGCCGTTGGAGCACACACGCGAAATCGCGTGCGGAAGCAGAATTCAAAAACGGAGAAAGGTAAGCCAAATGAACATTGCCTCACTAATAATATGTTTCCGCCGAAGGCTGATCCGCAAGTCCCTGGCTGTACTACGCCGGGAAATCTGTCCTTGACGCCGGGCAGAGTTGAGGGAAAGGTCAGAACGGCACAAATTGTAACGTCTGACAAACAGCCACTGAAAATGTCAAACAGCTCCAAGCAGACCTTACCAGTGACACTCGAGCATTCCGGGTTAGCCGGGGTTGAGGTGGCCACACCCCCAGCACAAGCACCAGCCTATAATGTGGTGAAACCTCCCAATAATAGTAACATTGAATTCGTTGCAGTGTCACAACCGCAGGAAATTACTCCATCACAGCATACACTGAAGTTGGCGTCTGACTTAAGTGTTTCAAGTGTTACAGAGGCAAAAACTGAGCATCTACAAAATTGCGCCCATGACCATGCTACGTTTGCGTCGACCGCTCTTCCTGAAACTATCCTAATCGACTTATTGGAGTCTCCACAAACAGCATACTTAGATGCCTCTGAGACCTTTCTGTTTGACATAACCGATGCCGATTTGTTGGCAATGCGGTCTCCGTCAGTCGGACGCATGAAATCACCGGTAACGCAAACTTGTTCCTTGCAGGCTGATGTTCCAATACATAATATTGAGATGCAGCAAGGCCACACGAGTACTTGGGAACCTCGAAAAACGGCTACATTGTCTGACATGAGCCCGGGCATACACAAGGGAGTTTCCCATTTGTATGCAAAAACACCAACATTAAATCTAACTGCAAATAAGGTTGCTGAAAGCGTAATAAATGACGCTAAAAGTCGTGCTACACCAAATGTGTTGATAACGTCTGGAAATGAAATGCCTCTGGCAATATCACATCCATTATCTAACATGTCTACATCTATGCCAGTTGACATTGCCGCCCGTGAAGCACGACTAACTGCTCGGCTAAAATCGGATTTCAACCTGATGCGTGAACGCCTAAATGAAAGCTTCCTAATCAATAATGGAAACGTGCGAACTCCTGGGCGCAAGGCAAGTACTCACCACAAAGAAACAAATTGCTCGACTAATCAAGTGGCAATTTCATCGAACCCTGGCACCACAGTGGGTCGTATAAATCTAGACGTGTCAGACGTCTCCCACCAAAAAAAATCGAAGGAAAAAAACTGACACAGAAAATCAGGATGACTCTGAAGTCAGCCAAACTGCAACTAATCCTGCACGAAATGGACCATTGGAACTAAATGAAAGTAAAATATCTGAAACCTCGATGAACTACAAAGGAAACATTTCCATCGCAGCAGGAATCCAGATTCACAATAATGTCTTGGCGGCCACCTCAATAGCCCTAATGCCATTTATGAAACTATATGAGACTCTAAATGATACAGTACGTGATCAAAATTCTATTTTGGTACTGTTAAATAACAAATTGACAGCATTAGAAATACGCAACGAACATCTAAGCAACCGTTTAGATCTAGAAGCTGCATCAACTCATCAATGGCACTCTCGTCTAAACGAAATAACTCGTAGGGAGGCTCATGAAAAACTAGACCTTGCCGAAGCACTAGTAGAATGTACAAAGTGGCTTAGGCATAATGTTGCTACTCACCCACTCAACCATGTAATGAGTGAGCCTGCAATCGGTAGTGAGCGCCACAGTGATCAGGGTCTGATGCCCCCGCAACAAAGAAGTCGAGATAATCCACCGCTGTTACCAAAGGATCCTGAGACAAACTCCAAACAAAAGGAGACTTGCAGTGAAACAACCACCAAAATGAATGAGGCAACTACGTCACCTGAAAGGAAGACCGATAACGGATTCTTCCACCTTGATCGACAAATACAGTATTTCTACCTCAAGTACAGGGGCATCAGCGGGAGTGTGCGGCGCAGAGACAATTGAAGAGCACCCATCCTCTATGAGTGCACTGGCGAACCACGCAGTACTAATAGAGAGGAAAATCTCTTTTGACATATTTTCGGGAACTGCAAAAACAATTCAATCAACCAAAACTCCGGCCATATTAAAGGTAAAACAACCCAGTGCCTTGAAAAAAGCAAAGAAAGGCCAGGCACCGAAACGTCCACGAACAAACGAAGCAAAAAATTTCATAAGAAATCTGACGACTCCTCCGCGTCCTGTGGTAACAAAAACCTCAGCAGAGCAAAAAAAACTTGACCTTCAACCTACTGATAAGGCGCAACTAGTCCACAATGGAGACTACTCTACATTACCTACAAAACGTAGAAGAGAAGACATTAGCCTATCTGTTGACCAATCTACGGTAGAGTCGATAGATCTTTGCGATTTAACGACCTATTCGATAGAAGATGAGTACGAAACAGAGGGCGCCTCGCATGGGAGAGACGTGTCGGAAAAAGAGAGTGCTAGGACTAAATTATCAAACAGAGATGAAAGACTTGTCAAATTGGACCGTTACCCAATTGGCCCTGCTGAGTTACGGCCAGTGGAACTCGAAAAAGGACGTGCCACACTTTGTATGGACCAGTCAGACACAAAAAGTAAATCCCAGAGAGTCTCTGAAAAACCGATATTAAAACTTAATCCCAAGTACACAAAGGCGCAAACAAAAAACTTTACACAACATGGTACTCAAAGCAGAGTTGAACAACAGAATACGTTCAAAGAAAGTCTGTATAAACTAGAGCTTGAAAATATTCTTGAAGACATAAACGAAATAAATCTAAACAGATCAAATGTGATGAAATTGCTGCATAACATACCTGCCCTGAGGAACATCCAATCCGACGACATCAGAATCGTTGAATATAAAAACGAATCAAGATCAGACTGGGTAGTCTTGCACATGCGGTCTAAAACAGTAGCACGACCAATTCTTGAGGCGAAAGACGACTTATTGTTCTATGGATTCAATTTAACCACTGCGACAGTTTCTTCAGTCAAAATCAATCAAACACTTAAAAATGACCAATATAAAAAGCCGAATACTACAAAAAGGGCAGATCTGAGAAACCAACTTAAACATCAATTATCACACGACACTGATGCATGTCGACTAAGAAACAACGAATAGGATGATACAGGGTCTAGGCAAACGACCTAATTGTTAACATCATGGAACACCAGAGGTTTTGGCCATCTTTTCCACGAAGGAAGCACCCACGACATCAAAAGCCCGTTTATTTGTCTCCAAGAAACTTGGCTAAGAAAGTTGCCGTTGTGTGATGGATACACAATATACCTAAATGAGGCTGGTAAAAACCTCTTGGGACGCCCTTTCTCTGGCCTACTCGCCATGATAAAAAACTCGTCGGGATGGGAAGTAATCGGAATTGAAAATCCGAACCTATTTGTTCAAGCTATCACCCTTGAATTAGCAACAAGTAATCGGCATGGAAATAAACATAAACAACATTTACTGTTGATAAACACTTATTGGAATCCTGTATTGATTTCTGATGAGGACTACTAAACGTCAATAACAACACAAATAGATAGCTGTTATGCCTCTTTTGATGCACCATTCATACTAGTCTGTGGCAATTAAAATTTTTCTTGGTTTGATAAAATGAATGAACGTAATTTGAACGATATTCAAGCGATCCCAACTGAATGCTCTGATCGCGGCACAAAATGGGTTTACGAATTAGTATCTCGTAACTGTGTATTGCTGAATGGATGCACTAGAGGGGATATCCCAGCTGCTGCAACGTGGCAGCGGGCAAATTCAACCAAAACCCTAGATTACATCTGGGCATCTGAGAATTTGCATGCTCTAATCTCAGACCTACAAGTAAGAAATGCATCCAATAGTGATCATAATCCACTGATTTTATCGTGGTATGTGGGTACAACAGCAATGCAACAAAGCTACATCACTCAATTAGATATTAACACCTCCCAAAACCGTCTAAGGATAAATAGCAGGCAGATTGATTCCATGACATCGGACTTCTTTCAGGCATGTTCCACAAATTTAAATGCAGAATATGCATCTCTTTTGAGACAATACACTAACACAAACAAGAGAACGATAAGGGATCACATCCACCCTTTTAGTCCTGAACTAAGTGAAGCAAAGAAATTACTTGCAAATGATGTGAAAAAACTAAAGGCTACTGGCGGAATTAATCTAACACTGCAATTATCCGCCAGACGCCAACGGTATCGAAACTGGTTGAAGTCCTTTAAAATTACTCGTAATCAAGAACAAGCGGAACGCATGTTGCGTCTCTTAATTCAAAAAGACAGTTCCAATATATGGAAGATAATAAATAGTGGCCACCTGAAACAATCAAACTACCTAGCTAATGGTGTGAATGCAGCCACCTGGATAAAACACTATGACGCTGTTTTCAATAATAGCAGCGGTGATAATATTCCAAAGCCAAAAATAGACAAATGCAAATGGAATGTCAAGGAATCACTGGAAGATATAACACAAGCAATTCAGAAGTTAAAATCATCACGAGCCGCTGGCCCCGATGGTGTATCAAACGTCATGCTCAAAACAAACAAAGAAAACTGGGCAAAGTTCATCAAGGTCCTATTCGATCAAATAGCCCAAACATCAAAAATCCCTGATACCTGGGCAAAAGCAATAATTGTCCCGGTGTTTAAAAAAGGAAACAAAGAAGATCCAGCAAATTATCGACCCATAGCGTTGTTAGACACTATGGGGAAGATCTTTGCAACATTCCTTCAAACGAAAATTGCTAGATGGGCCGAAGTAAATGGGATCTATGACGTGAGACAAACTGGGTTCACCAAAGGGGTCGGCGTGGAACTTAATCTGCTATTACTAAACTTGGCAAAACTAGACGCTTTAAAACATAAAAAAAGGTTGTTCTTAGCATTCATCGACCTAAAACAAGCTTTTGATTGCATAAACCGCAATCTTCTGTGGCAAAAACTAAAGAAGTGGGGATGTCTAAATGATCTACTGGCCCCACTAATGGCATTATATGCCGGAACCAGCATTCGTGTGCGTCTGAACGCAGAAGGGGACTTAACCGACGAAATAGCAACTACAAAGGGGGTAAAGCAAGGTTGCCCTCTTGCTGCATTACTGTTCAAACTTTTCATTTCGGATTTGCCTGCCGCCCTTTCACTAACTAGGTGTTTTCCCCCGAAAATCAACGGCACACATGTAACGCATATAATTTACGCAGATGACATAGTGCTGCTTGACAGCACCGAAATAGGCCTACAAAGATCACTGGTTGCATTACAGTCCTACCTAACAGCAAACCACTTAATGATAAACGTGAACAAATCCCAGGTGATGGCCTTCGGAACTAACACTAATTCAAGAAAAACGAGGTTCAACTGGAAAATTGACAAGGAGATATTGCTAAGAACTGATGCGATTCGATATCTGGGCATCTCATTTAACATATCAATTAGAGAATGGAGTTGGACAAATGAAATCATCTCGCGGATGCGGATGTTCGCATTACAAGGGCGAAAACTACATACAATCTATGGGAAGTTTTCACTTCAACCAGTGATGACTTTCTACTTGCAAAAAGTGACACCAGCTATTTGTTTCGGCAGTGAAACAGGGTGGAACATCAGCGCTTGTATCTGGGCTCAAGTAGAGGGCTGCTTTTGGCGTAAAGTCCTTCAGCTGCCCCAATGTGTCTCAATGGTGGCCTTGAGACACGAATTGGGCCTAGATTCGCTGCATTCAATAGTATTGTGGAAATCTATACTATTGCTAAGGAAAATGAGATTATTCCCACAGACAAAGGCATACTCAATCTTGGCTAACAAGAATAATGATACATCCACCTCTCTGCTAGGCAGATGGGAAGAGAACCTAATAGGTATTCTGGAAGACACAAATATAAAAATGTCCCTGGTCCTACAGACACCAAAACTGGCAAAAATAAAATTTATGCAATCAAAGTGGATTAAGAATGCTGAAAGACGAGCTGCGTTACCCTCTGGAATTGACCTTGGTCTGTGTGAACAAAAAAGAGGCACTTTACCGAAATATCTGGCTAAATTCCCGTCAAGCTACCACCGAAATCAATTTCTACGGCTACGCCTCAACCTGCACAATACAAAGCTGCGCATGAGGAGAATAAAAGATCCCATGATTACGGATGAAAACTGCCGCTTTTGCAAGCAGAAATTGGAATCCATTAGACATCTAATAATAGAATGTTCACAGATTAATGACCAGCGCACCCTACACTTGAACAGTTACGCCCCTAAAAACGGCAATATGATAGAATGGTGGTCCTACTTGATCACGGGAAGAAATGTGCAGCTAACTTGTAACGTGATAAACTTTATGGATACGCTATTGAAACAACCATCATAAATTTGGTCCTTCACTCTAAGAATACTACCACAGATGATAGACCAGCCCACGTCTGCATAATTTTAGTGTAATGAAATCAAATGGAACACCACAAAAATGCGAAAAGTAAAAAAAAAAGAAAATATGTATTGATGTGGGCTGGGGACCGGGAACGTGATTGACAAAAAGTTTGTTTTCTTTTACAAAACTAAAAGTCTATAAATATTAAAAAAAAAAAAAAAGCGTGCTTTACAAATGCAAAATAAAGTATACACAAAAAAGTCCTACATTACACTAAAAGGGAATGTTATTTTACCAGTATGTTCCTTACCATCCATAACATTTGTTAAATACATTCCAGAAAAAATAACGCATTGTTAGAAAAGGGTAGAGGTGCTGCTGTTTGCTGCCTGCCGGGTAGGTCTTTTAATCACAATATATGAGGCTTAGTCACATCACAGGGCACACCACTAAATAAAATCAGCAAGGAACATGCTGGTTTTATGCTAGGCTGACACTCGTTTAAAAAAGTGCAGTGAAACCAAATGAAAGTAGTAAAGTGCTCTCACACTAGGGGCAGCCGTCTTCCTGGCCTGTTGTAGAAAGGCTAGTTATAGGTTGCAGGTGTTGACAGTGCTTTTTCATAGATTAAGTCCTGGATAAGAATACCCTTTCTTTAACAAGGAAACCCTCATGTCCAAGCATACACAACTTGACAATGTGGTCTCCCGAGTTACTGATGAATGGGAGTTCTTCTATTGTCTGCAATAACAAACCTGTTACTAGGTCATGTAGGGTTTTAGATGAATACAATACCCTCTGAAAGGAAATTCTCCTTCCCATTGAGGTTTGCTGTGGAAGTCTCCTACACAGATGCTTTGTACCTGGGCAGAAAAGGGTACGGGTGATGTGGCGATGCCTCCTCTAAGAGCTCCATGGCCTCTTCCCTGGTGAGGATGGCATGGCTGCTACTTGCCCAAGGGGGCGCATACTCTACCACAATGGGCAATGGAGGGAAAGGGTTGAAAGCACCAACCCCTCTTGACAGCAACTGTGGGCTGCTGTAGTGCCAGACGAAGGGATGTGGCTGTGTTCTTGGAGGACATTTCTGAAGAGAGTCATCAGCCTTGGCTTTGAAAATTATAGGTAACTCACCGTAGTGACTGACGTGCTCCTAGTCCACAGTCCCCTTTCCTCCATACTGTATTGGTGTCCCTCTCAAGCAAGGGACAGGAGACGGAACCTTGTTCACCAATAAAATCATCTTCCCCTTTAAAATTTAAATGCGCACAGGGGCGCGGCCCTGGGAGCATGCGCTCCCCTCCCTCCCCACACCGGCACCGCTCCTCAGTCCCCTTTGATGCATCGACAATATTAGCATTGCCTAATGACACCAGATCTGTTAGGGGGGAGGACAGTGGGCCGTACGGTGATTAACTTATAATTACTCCTACGTCCCGTCCCCTTTCCTCCATACTGTATGGGCGATTACAACTAAATGCAGCCCCAGGGTGGAGTGTTGCCCCTCTTAAGAAAACAAGTTCCTAAACACTGCCTGATCAAACGACGTGTTCACCTGGCACTGGCATCCAAGCAGTAGTATAGGATGGAGCATGTCCCTGATCACATCCCCGAGGATGGTATCCATCTGTGGTGATCTCATGAGTGTGAGTAACTTCTCGAAGAACCTGTCTTCACAGGCCGGAGTGCTGCCTGATGGTACATGCATAGGAGTCGGGCAGTGAGGCTGCTGTGTCCTGGGCGAGCCCTGTCTCGCTGTATAGTGCGAAGTATACCTGCCCTGAGACATGGATGGATAGGATGCGGACCAAATGACAGGGACCAATCCCACCTGGAATCTCTTTCCCCTGCCTGGTCTCCGAAGGGAAAAGGCGTCGGGTGAGCCGCCATCTTGTCTAGCCCGGTGGCCATTTTGTTTTGCTCCGTGCCACATGCCTGCATTGTGAAACTTCTTGAGCTGGGACCGGCTTCCACCAGTACGCTGATCGGTGGTGGATGAGGCCTACCCTGTGCTTAAGGACGGGGCTTGGTAGGCGGAGCGCCCTCGGCAGTGGTGCCTGTAGTGCTGCATACAGGCTCCCCCTCAGACATGGGTCCCGTGTTAGGGCGTAGCCCCTCGGGTTGGGACCCAGTAATAGAGCCTTGTGGCCCCTCAGCGGTAGCACTGGTAGGATCTTGCGACCCCTTGGCCTGGTGGTCAGTAGCTGGAGCAGCCTCAGTGTTGTTGCTGGTCTTAGGACCCGTTAGCTCCCTCACGCTTGGGCGCTTCCTTGGGAAGGAGTAACCCTTGCAGGGTGCGCCGGAGAACAAGGCACCTACCTTGGGCCTGGTCTTCTGCTTCACAAACGCTTTGAGGTCCTATGGACGCGATCTTCCTAAGAGCTCTCGCCACCTGGCTAGTCGGTTCTTGAGCGTGTGTGTAGTCAAGGCGTTGCATGCGGTAGAGCCGTCCCAGCCATGGTCTGGGCCAAGGCAAGCACAGGCAGAGGTTGTGAGAGTCTGACGTTGGAAAGGGACCCTCTCAGGCTGGACACCTGCTGAAGGCCGCCGCCATCGACGTGGAAAAGAGGACTGACACCAGTGGGCGGAGTCAGGGGAGCGTATGCTCCCAGTGTCACGCCGTGCACATTTAAATTTAAAGGGGAAGAAGAATTTTCTGGTGAAAAAAAGTTCCGTCTCCCGTGCCTAGCTAGCGAGGGACGCCCATACAGTATGGAGGATAGGGGACGGGACGTAGGAGTAAGGAATGTGTTGAAAGGCATGTACAGGAGCTTTGCCTGACCGTCTGGAGTGAATCCTGAGGTCTACATCCAAGAGTGTCTCCTCATGACAGTTCGGGTGATGAGGGCATGTGTGATGCAGTCTTCTGTGTCACAACCAGACTAATAAGTGGCAGGCAGCTTCTCTGCCATCCTGAAATAGGGTGTTGAAGCCCCCTCTCATGTTGCTACCTGTTCGTTTTCAGCAGCCTCCGAGATCACTGTCGAGAGGCCAGAAGAAATGTTGGCCAAGGCGCAAGAAGCATTTACCGCTCTTAATGCAAGGCTAAATAAAGCAAACACATTGCGTCCCCATGCATTCAGTCTCTTGCTTTCTCTTTCAGGAGGCAAGAGGGAAATAAGTATCTATTAAGGTTGGTCGTCAAGGCCTAGACCACCAAGCTCTCAGGGTAGGAATGAGTAGAAAAGAAGGCCAAGTCTGAAGGTGGCAGATGGTGCTTTTTTGCTAGTTCTCGGTCCACAGCGGAGCTAGAGGCCCGTTTCTCCCAGGCCGCTATAGCCAGCACCTCCACTTCCAGGTTAAAAGGCAGTAAGATCCCTCTTTGTGGACCCACAACCAGGATGACTAAGTTCAAATTGAACCTTCAGTCTGGTAACCAACACCTCCACTTCCAGGTTAAAAGGCAGTAAGATCCCTCTTTGTGGACCCACAACCAGGATGACTAAGTTCAAATTGAACCTTCAGTCTGGTAGGAGCTGACAAGCTTAGTGTGTCAACCAATTTTGTCATCTTTTGGATGGAAGCATGAGGCTTTCCCAAAACCGGCGTTGAAAGGATGTCTAGCTCTGTGAAGGCGTGGAGGCCACTGGCCTCATCTAAAATTTGAGGCCAGTTCTAATACATCCTCTCCCTCATCATAAAATTCCTTTGGGAAATGCCTAATTTCCAGTCCAAAGTGGACAGAGTTACCCTCCTTGATCTTTGTCCACAGGAAGCAGGGCATACGCCAGAAGGAAATCAGCACTAATGGGGCCATGGCAAGGGGAGCCGGCATCAAGCCTCTCAATGCCCAAGGACATGGCAACTCGATGCTGGGTCAGACCCAAGTCCAATGGATCCAGGATCGAGCCTGTAGGCGTGCAGTTGCAGTCTTGCAAGGGCTACCTGCAGGCTCTTCCTTGCACTTTGGGCCCCATGAGCACTGCCAGCAGCAAGGCTAAAACCGTCAAGGGCCAGGGCTTTAGCGAAGATGTCACACCATCTTCAGCCCGAATTCTTCCCATTCCTCCAGGTTGCATTTGAACCCTCTTAGGAATCCCTGAAATGTTGGATCTACTTTAAAGACGACGAAGAATGGTGCCACAGGGAGCTGTTTGAGGAGCAGAATCTTACAGTAATGCTTCTTCTTATCCTTGCAGGGTGGGTTTGATCCTCTTTAGTCTTTCCCACCACACAAGGGTATTTTTTAAGGAGTTCTCCTTTTGTCCCTTTTGTCCGCCTTGTGGCAAACGGTGAAGAGTTTCACAGCATGCTCCTGTAAAGCCTAAGGATACATGCGTTCCTCCGACAAGCAGTATAAACATATCATGTGGGGTCAGAGACCGTTATCTGCTATCCACAATCCATGCAGGGCTTGAAGCCCAAGGCCTTAGGCATGACGCAGAGAAAGCTGAATGTAGCAGCATTCCCGACACAAGGAGCGTGCAGAAGAAGGGAACTGCCGGCATGAAGCACAGTGGCTCTATATATACTCTGGCATCACATCTAAAGGGAGTTGCAGAAATGCGCCAAGAGGAATCAACGTGGAACTGCGCTGCATCTGCTGGTGGTGAAAACAAAATTCAAAAGTAAGCTGCGCTGGAGATATATGTAGGTTCTGTGGGAGGAAGGAATTCATTAGAAGCCGGTTTATCCCGTTTTGTTCAACCTCCTCCCTTCATGTGAAGGTGTGCTTTAAAGAATAAGCTGTGGACAGAAAGGTTTGCATTCTTATTCTGTGTGCCAAGTTGCTTGTATTTATACTGTACACACCATTTGAATATGAGGACACCACATCAATTTCCTATACCAACCCAGCAACATTTAGCAGACTCTGATAGCAAAGCAGAGTTATCACATCAGGATTTGAAAATGGTAGTCCAGTATTTGGCCATCCTGTGCCTTAAAACTAGGAACTCTGTTTGCACAGGGACTGCCACATCCTTGTTGGCTCCTTTAGAATCAGTTTTTCACTCGACAGTTCATTGGTGGTGGATGCCCACTACTTTGAACATTCAAGTCACTCGCTCCATTTGGCTGCACCGGGATGCTAGAGCACTCCCTCAAGCTCACCTCTGCTATTGGATTCTTATACCACCTATTTATCGCTGACACAGAGATTTTCTTCTCTTTTTCTCCTTCACCACAGATGTCTCTTCAAGCATCTCCAACCATCTTTCTGCCAGCAATCACTGGATGAAACAATGTTGCCTCATGCTTAAATCTTCCAAGGCTGAATTTATTTACTCCAGCCCAGAATGTCTCCATTCAACTCTCATCCATTTAATTTCTCCCGATCACCTATTATCCTCCCACCATCATCCGAGGATCACAAACTGAGTCAAACTTGACAGCAACATCAAACTCTACCAATTTATCACATCTACCGCTGCCAGGCTTAACCTGCTTACCATCTGTAAAATGTCCCCATCCCTCCTGCCACTCCATAAAAACTCATCTCCACCCAGGTACTCTGTCCCATTATTGTACCATACTAATGGGCCAACTGCTACTCCTTTGCACAGTGAACACACTTCTCAAATACGCACCTGGCACTCTGTACAACTGCCACATAAATCTCCCACTCTTAAAATTCCTTTAGGTTCCTTAGAATCAGGTCATGTTCTTGCCCCCCTTATTTGATTACCTAGATCTCCTGTGTCATACCTCCTTGCACTCACGTGCTCTAGAGTTGTGATAGCATTCCATCTGCTAGGAGAAATCTCCCAGTTTTTTTGAAATTTTAATAACTCCAGTAAATGGATTCTGCGATGAGAGTAAAATTTGCTCAGTCTGACTTTCAGACAGCGGTCTTTGTTTTAAAAACTGATGTTAGTAGGTTTGTACCCTGATGGGTCTGCCTTGGATGTACAATTTAACGGTTGCCAGACATTTCGTCGAAAAAATTGGTCGACCAGACAAAATGGTCGAACCAATTTGGTCGAAAACCAAATGGTCGAAATTTTTTTTTTTTTATTTTAACCCTTTTTTTTTTTTTTTTTTGGGGGGGTCCCCCCCCAACCCCCTTTTTTTCTCTAAAAACCCCTTTTTTAACTAAACGAAAACCCGCAAAATAAATATATAAATAAAAAAAAAAATTCGACCATTTGGTTTTCGACCAAATTGCGTCGACCAAATTGCAGTCGACAGTTTTTTTTCGACAAGTTGACTGGACACCCAATTTAACTTATCAACATCCATACAGAAGACACCACAAGTATACGTTTGCTGGGAATCAGTTATTGGCATGCCAGCAGCTTTTAGGACAGAAAGTACATCAAATAAATGTATTCACCGCAAGACAATTTGGATATTTAGAAGCCGAGTAACAGTTTCTCTTGTAGGTTCCCTTTTAAAAAGTACCTCCCCTAAGAGAACCCCATCATATCATGCAGTGGTCTAGTGATACATCTGACATTATTAAATCATTATTTTATGGTGAGCCAAGGTATGGTGTGGACTTAACAGTATGGTGAAAATAAATGTATGTTAGCAGCAATGGTGCTATACTTTTAGAACGTGCCCCAGTCAATTGTTCAATTACAAAGTGTAAACCTATTTTTGATTGGCTAACTTGCTAGAAATGTGTGAGCACATTTACACAGCGGAAGGTTCATTCCTGACCATATCAGAAAGGTGGCCTACCATATCTAGCATGTCTAGAACCAAAGTTATCCTACATTTCGCAGTAGCCATTTTGGAATCCCTTTGGAAGCAAACACATTGGTTTCAATTAAAGGGATGGTCTAGTAAACATTTTTATTTCAAAAATAGATAGGCCACATAAAAAAAAAAATACTAGCATCCTCCGTTTTAAAAAACTTCCTATGTAAAATTTTGAGCTATTCAAGCTCAAAATTCGAAAAAGCAAGCACAGGGGCGCAGCCATTTTGTGAAATGGAGGCCCTCCTGTGCTGGCTTTTGCTTTTGCGGCACTAATGAAGGAAAAGCCAGCCAGCTGTAGTAAACAAAGTCTACCGCTGGGTGGCTTTCCCTTCATTAGTGCCGGGACTCGGAGGACGCGGACCGGAGACCAGAGCAGGAAAGCTGCAGCTGAATCTCGGTAAGTGCTATTTATTTTTTTTACAAAAAATAAGCACTAGCTGCGTTTTTTTTTCTACGTTTTCCGGGCTGGAAGAGCCCGGAAAACTTAGAAATAAAACCGCAGCTTTAAAGACGTTGTATTTATGTTTGCGGTCGCTTTTGAAGCGACCGCAAACATAAATACAACGTTATTGTGTTGGAAACCGCTGCGGTTTTAAAACCGCAGCGTTTTCCAACACAACCGCGTTGTGTCTGCCTGAATCTGCTTTACCATTTGGGGCTCTCGGGGTCCCCACGGGGAGCCCGAGAGCCCCAAATGGAAAAGCAGATTCAGGCAGACACAACGCGGCATTGCGGAAAACAACCGCGTTGTGTCTGCCTGAATCTGCTTTCCCATTTGGGGCTCTCGGGCTCCCCACGGGGAGCCCGAGAGCCCCAAATGGGAAAGCAGATTTAGGCAGACAACGCAGCATTTAGCATTTCCCATTTGGGGCTCTCGGGCTCCCCATGGGGAGCCCGAGAGCCCCAAATGGGAAATCAGCTGCAGGTAGAAACACTACACGGCATGTAAACATAACCGCGTGTGTTTCTGCCTGCTGTGGCTTTCACTTTGGGTCTCCGGTGCTCCCCTGGGAGCACCGGAGACCCAAAGTGATAGCCACAGCAGGCAGAAACACACACGGTTGTGTTGGAAAACGCTGCGGTTTTAAAACCGCAGAGTTTTCCAACACAATAACGTTGTATTTATGTTTGCGGTCGCTTCAACGTTTTTAAAGCTGCGGTTTTATTTCTAAGTTTTCCGGGCTCCTCCAGCTAGTGCTTATTTTTTGTAAAAAAAATCAATAGCACTTACCGAGATTCAGCTGCAGCTTTCCTGCTCTGGTCTCCGGTCCGCGTCCTCCGAGTCCCGGCACTAATGAAGGGAAAGCCACCCAGCGGTAGACTTTGTTTACTACAGCTGGCTGGCTTTTCCTTCATTAGTGCCACAAAAGCAAAAGCCAGCACAGGAGGGCCTCCATTTCACAAAATGGCTGCGCCCCTGTGCTTGCTTTTTCGAATTTTGAGCTTGAAAAGCTCAAAATTTTACATAGGAAGTTTTAAAACGGAGGATGCTAGTATTTTTTTTTTTTATGTGGCCTATCTATTTTTGAAATAAAATTTTTTACTAGACCATCCCTTTAACTGTGTATCCCAAAGCCCTGGTGGAGGAACTTCCGTAACATGTAAATATAAAGCTACATCTTGTTTGGTATAGAAACCTATGAGGAGAAACAATCAAAATTGTGAAACCCATACACAACATTTTTCATATCCATTGTTTTACATTGAATCCTGCAACTGTCAGAGCTTTTGTGTATTATTGTCATAATTTTTAATATCAACTGGTTTACAGTGAATCATGCAACTGTCAGAGATTTTGTGTATTACTGTTTGGGGCTGGACATTTCACCCACAACAAGCTGTTGGGCCCAACATTATAGGCCTCCTGGGCTCCCTGCTGGGAAGACTTGACCCTTTCCCAGAGAAACAAGACATATCCCCAAAGCATAAGATGGGAGGCAATGCTTCTGCCAGTAAAACCGGCAAGTCATACCAGGGAGATAATTGCTTGAGTCTCTTTGATAAGGCAGAAATGGGAGGGGGTGGGAAGTATAGTGCAGCTTAGGAGAGGATCAGTACCAGCATGTTGGAAATGTTTAGGTCCCACTTCTTCTGGTGCACACTCTAAACTCCCTATAGACAAGGCACTCTGGGGGCTGACATCAGAGGCAAAACTACTGTTACAGTCTGGCCCAAGTCCTCAGTGAAGATAAAGATTCCCAATTAAGAAGAAAGACACTCCCCCTACCCACCCGAATGGAACATTGAATTGCACTGTTTTACAAAGTCCCATTGCACCAGATTGACCACCTCGAAACAGGGTTGACACTCCGAAGATATTAAGGTATCTACAGTGGTTGAGTCCCCTGGCCTTGTTCTGTGGGAGCCCTAGAGACAAGACATCACCGAGTACCTTTTTAAAATACATAAACCTAAAAATGTACACTGCTGCAAAGACGATTACCTATATAGCCTTCTCGTTATACTGAAAGTGAACTTTTAAACACAACCAAAAGACTCCATATTCTGGGTATTTCATTACATGGGTTGGCTGTTAGTGCTATTAGTTTTGATTGGACATTTCTTTTAATTTGTTACCGCACAAATATTGTAGTTTTTGACACTTCCTGGCTAACTCGCACCCCTCTTTAAGAATTTGGCCTGCCCGCGTCCCCTGGCATACTTTTCATGCTGTGACTGTTTCACCGACTGCTGCTTTAGTAGTGTGAAGTTGAGTAGGAGTTTAGAAACCACTCTTCATCCCTGTACTCCTACAAAGCAGCAGTTATTTTTTTGCACACACCCTTCTAAATCTTTGCCTTTTTCCCAACCCCGTGAATGATCTTGTTTTGGCCCTCTTCACACACCAACCACTAGAATCAAATAAACATCACTAGCATCTTTTCATTCAAGGTCACCCTCAAAATCCATCACCGCCACTTGGAAAGCCTGCCACCCCTGCACTATTCCACCCTGAAACCCTCACCACCTTTATCCATGTAGTGTATATTGTGAGGAACCTGAGGGCAACCTCCCATCTACTCCCCTTAGAACTCTCTTCTCAGGTGGCCAGAGAAAGGCCATTGCTTTTGGATCCGGACCCTGGGGGTGAATATGCAAGGACGAATCAACTGGGTGGAGGGTCCTTGGGGTGTGGGGAGAGGATGTCTTCAGACGAGACCCTGTATTTCCTATTTCATTTTTCCAATGAACCATCCGTCCCAGAAACATTTCCTCACATTAAAAATTACCCTTGGAAATGTCACCAATATAAAGGGACAAGAAAGAGATGTCAGGAGGACACCCCCCTCATGTGGGCAGGTTACACCTATATCACCTTTTTCCTTGTCAAAATGCATCTTGGCCTCCCCCTAGCTTTGTAGGTTATTTTCGATCTGCCCCTCTTTTACACACACCTACTGTCCCACATTCATATGCTTTTGGGACTGGGATGAAGGAGAGACAACTAGGAGTAATGCACACTTCTATGGGTGTGCACCACTCTGGTATTGGGACGAAGAAGAGGACTGTAAAACACTACTACCATGGTCAGGTATTTTCCCACTAATTGGGGTCAACCAGACTTACACCTGCAGCCGGTTGAAAGGCTACAGGCGTATATAAAGAGAAACCAGCAAATAGCAAAGAGTGAGCGGCCTAGAGTGAACGAGCAGCCTGGAGGAAGCACAGCAAGCTGGTACGGAGCAGGCTGGAGAATTGCTAGTGGAGAGGTTACCAAGCGCTGCAGGGGAGCAAGAAGGAAGCCGTAGCCCGGGCAAGCTGTGAGAAGGTTGGGAGCCCTGCAGAATCCAGTGCTGTGCATCCCCCACTAGAGTGGAGGGATACTGAAGACTCCTGGGAGACGCCAAGAGCAGCAGGAAAGTTTGGAAGCGATGTGCACCGCTCGTCAGAGCTCCCGTCGAGTGAACGAGGAGTGAGGATCCACAGAGGGGAAAGCCGAAGGCACCCGAATGAGCTGCAGAAGACTGGTGAATGACAAAATGGGAATAGTCACATCGGGGCACTCCAGGGTTACCCGACAGATGAAAACGCATAAGAGGATCGGGAGACCGAAGGACAGATTTGTGAATGCAGAACAAGCTACTAAGTATATAAAGCATTATTGAATACCGAATTGCATTATTGAATACCGAACGAAAGAAACGTTATGTAAAGTACATGAAAGCATTGCACGAGCGGAATGAAAGGCAGGTGTATTTTCGAATACAGTGAAAACAAATATAAAAAGTAATGATGGACAATGTGAAAGTATGAAGCAAATGCAAGCCATTGGGGCTTGAGAAACGATGAAAAGCAAATGATAAGCACTGTTAAAGTGTAAAAGCAAGGTGGTGACCAGAAAAGCATCCCACAAGTGAATAGTGTGAAAGGCATGTTGTGGCAGAGGAAAGAAACTGCCAGCAATAAAAAAAGAACTGCAAAGTGGACAGTTGACACAGGTTTAAATAGGGAGCCTGCATTGGCAAAGAAGTCCAGTGAAAACCAGTGAATACAACAACGTGCCAACGGTTATCGGTTGCATGACCTGTAGTGGGTGGACCGTGTGGTCTGACAACTGTGCCTAGACAGAGTAACCCCTACTTGGAGTGAACCAAGTTTCTGAAGCTGTTGTGCCTATAAAGTATTGAAGAGAACAAGTTGAGTGAACCATTGAAAAGCCTCGAAGGTTGCAAAGTTGATTTCAAACACTTACTGAAAGTCATGAGAAATGACAGTGTTGAACTTGGGGAAGGGAACCTTGAGGCCTTTTGGAAGGGTTTTGAACTTGGGGAAGGGGTTGAAACGCAAGCTAAGAGTTTGAAGAATCTCAGAACTTTGTTTGGAACACTATTTCGGTTGGTGCTGATATCCCTAAACATTGTTTATTCTTAGTTGTGAGGGCAAGTATAGGTTTTGGACACAGACAGACTTTTAAGTTGAACTTACTGACTCAGACTATCCTTAGTTTCTTTAGGTAGTGAAATCCCAAATTAGCATAGGGCAAGTTAGGCCTTACACCATCCTGACATTTAAATTAATTAACATATTTGAGTTGAACATTGAATCTGTTTTCTGTGTCTTGCTTCATGATGCCTTCAGAATATACAGATTAACTCCTTGCACATACTTCTCTATCTAAATTGAGTACACACTCCTCTGCCCATAAGTACTTTCCCCATTTCCTGTCACACCCTACATTCCCCCTGAACCAGTACATTCTCAATTTGTTAACGGTCTACTTTAAGGCACCTGTTTGTTGGACTGCTCCGATCTTGGAAACGTTTACTTAAATATGTGTTTTTAGTTGAAACAACATATCTTGCCAATAATTACAATTGCAATAGAAAATACACTTCAAGTTCAGATCCAGCTTAAAAGCCTTAGCACTATTGGCAATATGTTTATTAGGTTTTTAAAAACATATGATACCTAAAAGCACTAGATACAATAAAATCCAGTAAAAGCTACTGGATTACCCACAGACGACCCCGGTCTTGAACCCCTTCTGGTATTCCTCACAAAACAGACATTCGTTCTGCTAGCTTACACAATCTTTTTAATTATGGACATTGATTAAATGATGGCATTTAATGATGTCTCTTCAGAGTGCAGATCGTGATTTTTTAAATTGTTTCTTCAACACTGTGGTCTAGTTCACATTTAACAAGAACTCAAATGAAAACATGATAAAGCATTGACAGAATTCTGTAGGCAACCTTAACACTCTATTGGTAAAAAAATTAAGAGCTTTGCTTACCACGTCCCAGTCATATCTGAACAGGTTATATGTATATCAGCTCAAAGACTAAGTATACACATGAAAGCTTTCTTCGTGACACTTCCTGGTATATTTATGGCAATAGAAATGAAAAATAACCACAGACACAAACAAGAGGATTGATGTAAAATGGCATATGTACATACACTTTATGACGGAAAGGGCACACCACTGGACTTTTTTCCAACGACTGCAAATCAGCCAGTGATTGACACGCCGAATTAGCTCTGCTAAATGATCTGGGTCCGATTTCATAATTTGATCAAATTCTGCAAACTGTAAAGCAAAAATCATTTTATAGCACAAGAAAATTGCTAAAGAATAGCAGGATCATTTGAGCATGGATGTTATTTCAATAACTTGGTAATCACCACATGAACCCTCGTATACTTTAACTGTTTGTCAACACACAGCCCACACTAAACAGAAAAACAGTGACTGTTGACCTAGCAATTCATTGTGTTTTAATTTAAGGAGAGTAAATCTATTGAAATGTCAGTTATTGTAATAGTAATTGTGCTCCTGCAGTTGAAGGTAATGCGTAATATCTTGTCATAATAACTCTGAGCTTCACTCCAGGTCAGAGACTAAATCAATCTGCTACAATTATATTGCCAGCAGACGCTTCATTAGCATACATGTACAGAATATCAAAGTTTGATGGAATTTATTATTGACCAGAGATTCCATAATTCCGCACTGGAGGTGCAAAGGTTTCCGAAGAACAGCTGCACTGGAGATAGATTATTATAGATGAGGAATCTGTGGGAGTAACGAATCAAATAGAAACAAGTGTCCAACAAGGTTTCAAGTAAGTAATCACATTTCAGGGTCATTTTAAAAGTTAGTCAACGTTCTATGAAAGGAAACAACAGGCTTAATTTGGAGTTTGGTAGTCAGGTGCAGTTAATAGTGGCACTTGTCTTATGGTAAAGAGGATAGGTTTGCTGTGAAAGAAAAGGTCAGCTGCCTAGCTGTGTAGCTTTGTGAGACTCTAGGAGAGCCACCACAAAATGTACGACAAGAATGGCTGCTAAGGACTACTGCAAGCACTATAAAAGTGAATGTGGCCCAGGATGGACACAAACAGATATGCTGACCAGGTCCCTTGAACCCTTATCAGAACAAAAAAGGTCCTTGGGAAAGTCTGGACCACTGTGGACCGTTGCTTGCAAAGCTGGTTGTGGTGTAGGGAATTCAGGGTTACTTGTGCAGACGGGGCTTTGACATTTGTGCCCAGTGATTGAGATGCTCCAGTCTCAGTCTTGCAACACTGAGTGTTGCAAGTTTGCAGATTCCCAATCGCAAGGCTAACTGCGTGAAGCAGAAATTTACCAATTCATTGCCTGCCAGCAGAGCATTCCCTAGCTGGAGACACAATGTTACAAATTCACAGTGAGACAGCGTACTCTGAACGTAAAGGACTGCAGGAAACTGACCAAACATTTTCCCAACTTAGAGCCCTAACGCTGAAGAAATAGGAGACCTTGGTCCTGCACAGGCTGCACTAAAGAGGCATAGAGTGCCATCCAAGATGGGGACAGGCCAGATGAAAGTGAAGCCAGGTGCAACCAGGAGTGGCAAACATTTCCAGCCAATCCCAATTACAAGACGGGTGCAAACACTCACCATAAGCCCAATCCACGGGGAGGATGGTTCACTCGTTGAAACCACGGGACCCCAATGAGTGTGGCAAGCGTTTGGAGGGCAGGGTACAGTGATATAAGGAGCATTGAGAAGGTTGGAGAAGGATCTCAGTTGGTGGTGGTAAAAGTAGGAGCAGGAGGCAGTAGGGATACACGGGGAAGTTTTCAACCTCTTTGTAGTTCATAGGCCTTTACTTAAACAGAACATGAACAGTTTTTTTGTGCCCCCTGCATTCTGTGTTGGCTTCCTGAGATGATATATATTGGGCATCTAGTCTAAAAAAAGCATGCATGTCCATATTTTATGCAAATCTGTGCAGTGTATTTTGTTTAACTACACAAAAATAGCCAAAACCCAAATAGCTATATTTAGGTTCATTCAAAACAATCCACTGAACCACATAGTTCTTTTGGGCCACCTCACTGCCCATCAAGATCTAGGCCTATGTGCGACCTTCTGGGTGACCCCGGACACTGCCAGGGCCAACCAGATTGGCTAATGAAAGACCCTTTCTGGTTAGTTGCCAGGGGAAAAACATTTTTGGGAGGGTGAGACAGGGCCCAGAGGGTTACAATATGTCTAGAAATCAATCACAAAAAAGGTTCAGCTGCTGGATATGCAGGATAGCGCAAGGGTCCAAGTGTAACACCTGGTGCAGAGCCCTGGGGAAAAAACTGCAGATCAGGGTGCTGGCCCACAGGTCCCTAGGGGCCTGTGAATATGCCTGGTGGCTCACGGGCCACCAATAGGGTAAATGTGGCCAAAGGGCCAAAGACAATGCCCTGGGAGTAGATGGCAGTGGGCACAGCGACAGGCCATACTCAGTGGGCTTATAAGGTGACTCCATGAAGAACATCTTCATGCACATCCAGTAGATCCAGAAGGATATTAATCTCATGCAACAGATCAATATCTAGAACACCCAGTGCATGCGTTTTACACCCACGGAGTCTCCAGATTTTAATGTAAGAAACCATTGTCTGTCCATAGCCAGTACAATGAGGCTCTATTGGATTCAGCAAATAGACAGCAGTTCGATATTTTCGGTACTAGATTTGCAGTGCCTACATTAAGATACTGTGAGGATTGCATGTGTGAATGGAGTCCAGGAGACTTCTCTTAAGCTATCACTTGGGAACATGTGGCGAGGTCTATCAAAGTAGCTTTTCTGCTGGGACTATCATAGTTTAATAAATGGTTGGCGCAAGCCATAAGCAAAGAAGAAGGATTTTATTATATGAGATGTCCCAATATTACTCATTAGAATTGGGTTCTTTATACTGTGCCAGTTCACCACCATAGTGGTCTCAAAGTGAGTAAACCTTGACCGAGTTAGGATCAATAAGTCCCTACCAGGGAACACAGACCCCTTGATTTCTCGAAGGCATTGACTGAACATAGTGTGATATAAAGAGCGAGATAGCAGAGTTTGTTGTGGCTGCAATGTTGTGCTTTTTAAAACAGGAAAAGGTGTATAAGCAAGTGCTTGCAGTGTGGAGTTGAGGTGTTGTGAGTGTATATGTAAGGTTTGGGCCCATGAGGGCTCCAGGTGTGCTCAGGTATGTTGTGGGCAAGGTTTGAGAAAATCATGAAGACTTGGGATACCAATCCCAAGTGTATCCATGGATTGTGTGAAGAAAATTGAACCAGAACTAAACAGAAGAAGTCTGAGGTTAGGAAGTGGGAGAATGTCAGCAGATATGGAAATAGTTCAATAAGAGTTGTTTACATATTGCAAAAGTAAGGAAGGTAGATCGGTGCAGGCTACAAAATGTGCATACGCCACCAGCCAGTGGCCAGTAATAACTACTCCCGGTATACAAGAAACCATGCGCTCCCCATGCACAGTGACAACTGAGGGGCCAACAACTGTCCATGCCTGCCTAGTAGCTTGCAACTTCAAGTAAGCCACCTCCCTGCTCACCAATGGCATCACCTCCCAAAAAAACCATGTTCCTCTGCCAATCCCCCTCAAAATGATGATTGTCTGAAAAGAACGTGATCAAAAGGCGTACATTACAGGAAAGCAGAAGGGCGTGATTAAGAAACAAAATGCACTTTGGATTACAGACCTAATGGACAAGGGCTATAGGTCCTGGCAGAATTATCCCAAAAATGAGAATTTAATTTCCTCAACCCTCTCCCAAAAAAACAAATGTAGGACTCCCAGAGCAGAAGGACAGACAGCGGATAGTAACGTAAATATTACTGACCGATCCTTATTAGCAAATATAAGTCAATAACAAAGAAGTAAAATAGAATAGAAGAAATTATAAGTTACTCACCGTAGTGACTAACTTACTCTTACTCCTTAGCCCCCCTTTCCTCCATACTGCATGGTCGTCCCTTCCAAGGGATTGGAGACAGAACCTTTTTCGCCAGAAAAAACCTTCTTCCCCTTTAAATTTAGAAGCGCGCAGGGGTGCAGCCCTGGGAGCATGCGCTGCCCTGACTCCGACCCTCCGGCGCCACACCTCAGTCCCCATAGACGCGTCAACAATAGATTAACATTGCCTAACAACACCAGTTTTATTAGGGGAGGGGAGGATGGTGGAACGTATGAGGAAAGGGGACTAAGAGTACGTTAGTCGCTACAGTGAGTAACTTATAATTACTCTTACGTTCCGTCCCCTTTCCTCCATACTGCATGGGTGATTACAACTGAGTGTTGTCCCAGGGTGGAGAGGAGACCCTACTTAAGCAAACAAGTTTCAAAGAACCGCCTGTCCGAAAGCCGCGTCTGATCGAGAGCCGGCATCCAAACAGTAGTGCTTGCAGAAAGCCGAAGGGGTGGCCCATTTGGCTGCCCTGCTTATGACTTGCCAGAGGACATGCCGCTGGAATGCAATGGCTGTTGCCTTGGCTCGGACCGCGTGGGCATGCATGTTGGCCGGCAGTGGCATATGTTGTCCCTAGTAAGCTTCCTTGATGGCCGAGACCATCCAACGGGCTATGAAGGCCTTGGAGGCCTGATACCCCAAACTTGAACCACAGAAGATAATAAAAAGTGAGTCCGACTTGCGGAAGCCCTTGGTCCTGTCTAAATAGAATGACGTCTAGGCAGTGCAGAACTCTCTGTGCCTTCGTCTTTGGGCTCAGCAAAAAAAGTAGTTAGCACTATTTCTTTGTTCAGATGGAATGCGGAAGGCACCTTAGGCAGGAATGCTGGGTGCGTCCTCACGACTACTTTATCCTTGTGAAACGTAGTATAGGGCTCTGAGGCGACTAGTGCCTGGATTTCACTGACTCTGCGAGCCGAGGCCAACTAGCAAGACAGTCTTAATGGTGACCAGCCTGATGTCGCGGATGCCATTGGCTCAAATCGTGTGGTAGGGGACACAGGACTATGTTAAGGTCCCACCCGGGGTGTGGCCTCTTGATCGGCGGGTAGAGACTGGCGAGTCCCGTTTCTTGACAATCAGGTTGGAAGAGAAAAAGACCCCCTCCTCCGAATTTCTGTAGGCCCCAATGGCTGCCAAGTAAGTCTGGCAAGTGTCCACCTGCACGCCTGAATGAGTGAGGTGAGCCGAGAAGGAGAGCACGTCGTCCAAGGTACATGCAAGGGGGTTGATATCCTTAGATTCTGCCCAGTGGCAGAACATGGTCCATTTGCTCTTATACTGGGCCCTGGTAGCTTTGCTCCTGGCACCCTGTATGATCTCTAGATTAGCCTGGGAAAGGCTGAGGTGACCTAGCGTGACCTGCTCAGGAACCTTGCTGTGAGGGCTAGTTTCTGTGGAGCGGGGTGGATGACCCTGTCCCCCTGCTGCACCAGCAGATGTGCTGGGCCGAGTGGAAGGTGAACGGGCAGCTCCGAGAACCATGGCTTGGCTGGCCACAACGGGGCTATTAGAATGATGCTGAGGTGGCGAGACTCCTTGATCTTGCATATCACCCTGTGTATCAGCGGTGTGGGTAGGAAGACGTATGCGGTCAATCCGTCCCACCGAATCTGGAATGCATGACCAAGGGAGCCCGCGCCCGGTACCTGCCAGTAGGTGAACAGTTGGCATTTCCTGTTGTCACAAGAGGCAAAGAGGTCCACCTGGCTGTGACCCCATTTGCTGAATATCTCCCGCAGTACTAGGTCATTCAACTGCCACTCGTAGTTGTCCGCTCCCAGTCTGCTGAGCCTGTCTGCCACCAGGTTGGATTTCCCCAGCAGGTGGACGGCCGTGGGGTATTTGTTCTCCAGGGCCCATTCCCACATTTTGACTGCCAGCCTGCACAGTGGAGTTGCGGGGGGAAATCTGCTACCTCCCTGCTTTTTGACATAGAACATGCTGGCCGAGTGGTCTGTCTGAATGAGGACGAACTTGCCCTTGATAACCGGCAGGATGGCTCTGAGCGCCAGCCAGATGGCCCTCAGTACCAGCCAATTGATGTGGTACTCCTACTCCTGCAGGATCCCGGTGCCATGGATGCAGTGGTTGTCCAGGGTGCCCCCGCCCCAACCCTTGAGAGAGGAGTCTGTGGTGATGGTGACCTGTGGGGTAGGTTGCCGGAAAGGCTTGCCCGTCCCAAAGTTGGATTCCCAGGACCACCATGTGAGGTCCTGGTGAAGTGACGGAGGAATGTTGATCATCTCTGACTGAGAGCCTCGCTCCTGGTTCCAAGATGCTGCAAAGTGCAGCTGTATCCTCCTTATTCTGAGTCTCGAGTGGGGGACGGTCAGTAGGACCGCTGCCATGAGACCCAGTAGGTGTTGTTACCACCTGGCCGATGTCACTTCTCTGCTGAGGAAGTACGCTGTGGCCCTCGGGATGGCCGTGACCTTGTCCTCCGAGGGAAAAGGTTTCTCGGAGCACGTGTCCCAAATGAGGCCCAAAAAGGTCAGTCTGTGTAGGCTGCAGCTCAACTTCTTGAGGTTGAGTGAAAAACCCAGCTTGTGCAGTGTGTTCATAAGAGCGTGGAAGTGTGGTGCACCGCTTCCGGAGATGTCGCCCTGACAAGCCTGTTGTCGAGGTACGGGTAGACGTAGTGGCCCTGAGACCCAAGGAGGGCTGCCACTGTGTTCATCAGCCTGTTAAAGACCCTGGGGTCTGAGTTGAGGCCTAAAGGAAGCACCTTGTATTGGAAATGATAGCCCATGATCCTGAATCATAGAAAAGAACGATGACGCTGCCATATCTGGACGTGTAAGTATGTTCCTTCAGATCCAGGGAGCACATCCAGTCTCCCTTGCACAATGTCTCTGCTATCAAAGCTGGCGTAACCATCTTGCATTTTTCCAGATGTAGGGAGAAGTTGAGTGGAAAGGTCTAGCACAACTCTCAGGCCCGCCTGGTTCATTTTCTGAATGGTGAAAATCCTGGAGTAAAAGCCAAAGCCCCGCTGGACAGGCTGGGACTTCCTCCACTGCCTGGCTCTCGTCGAGCGACCAGATCTCTGCCAGAAGAGTTGCTGTCCCAAACTGTGGGAGCGGAGGGGAGGGGGAGAGGCTGGGATAGGGAGGCGGTACCCTGTGGAAACTACAGAGAGGATCCAGGGGTCAGCAAAATTCTGGCCTGCCCCCCACTGGAGACACATGGAACCGAAGGGGCCTGTCCTGCCTTCTTTCCTCTGAGGCTGCTGCGGAGGAGGGGGGACTGGGAAAAAGCCCTTACTCCCGTCCTTTTTGTTGCTTGCGCCGATGTTGGGTCGGCGAACGGTCAGGATTCCTGGACCTCCGCTCTTGGAAGCCGCGCAACCCTATGTATGTACGCCCCTTGTCCGAGCGCTGCTGTGACTGGGTGTACATTTTGGCCGTGATCTTTGTAAGGATGGATAAAGACTTGATCGTTTGTGAGCTGTTTTTCTTTTTGTCCAGCTCCTCATCCGTGGTGGAGTGGAAGAGGTCTCCCCCTTCGAACGGAAGGTCTAAGTTGCGTTCCCGGACATCCAGGTTGAATTTAGTAGCACAGAGCAAGGCTGTTCTTCTCATGTCCGTGGCAATGTAAATGGCCTGGCCAGAGGTGTCAATTGGGCCACGGTGGACTCCATGATGTCTTGTGCCACCATCTTGGCCTCTGCCAGTCCTGCCTTGAATCGTAATTGGCACTGAGCTGGAAGGTCTGGGAGGAAATCAGCAATTTCCTGCCAAATCCTCTGGTTAAAGGCTGCCAGCATAGCATCCGCGTTGGCTTGACGAAGATGCAGGGATGCGCTGGAATACAGCTTCTTCCCGTACGCCTCCAAAATCTTCTCCTCCTTGCATAACAGTGCAGCGGAGGAATAGGCCGAGGACGACTGTGGCGTGTAGTATAGTGATGCCGGAGCGATCACTGAAGAGTGCGGCTGAGGGTGGGCAGATAGCAAGAGTGTATCCCCCTCCATCTGCCTGTACTTGGCGTCCAGGCGTCGATTGACCGGCTGGACCAAGTGGGGCTTGAGCCATCCCTTTTTGGCCAAGGTGACCACGTCCTTCTGCATCGGGATCCCCGTTCTTGCTGTGGGACGCAGCGTGAGGACTTCTGCGAGGACCCCCTCTGCTGGTTGCTCAACCTTGGGTTGAGGAAGGCCCAAGTACTCTGCCAGCCCTGCAAGACGTTCGTGGAAGGCCTTGGCTGACAACGGTGTGTCGGAGTCCTCCTCCTCATCCACCTGAAGGTCCAGTTGGTCCGGCACCGGTGGAGGGGAGCTGGGAGCCGAAGGATGGGGTGTGGAGACCTGAGCCGAAGGCTGGTACAGAACCGCCTGCACGATCCATTGGGGGGCCAGAGCGGGCAGCTGAGGCTGCACAGGGACGTCTGTATTGGGGTCTGCGGCACCAGGGCCATTGGTGGGAGCATGTCTCTATGTCTCTGATGGCGTCACTGGGGATGTCCCCCATCCGAGGAGATTTCATAAGCCTGAGGAACCTTTCAAAAAATCTGTCCTCGCAGGCCAGAGTGGTAGGCAATATTGATGGGGTAGTGGGCGGCTGCTGGAGCCGTTGCGTGCCGTGTCCATACGGACGCAGCGGGAACCTGCCCTGTGCAAATGAAGAGTAGGCTGTAGGCTACATACTTGGTTGACACCAGTCCCACCTGGACACACGTTCCTCCACCTGCTCCCTGCCTTGGTGCAGTATCGGGCGGATGTCAGGAATGTCTGGCACAGCTGCAATTTTGTCGAGCTGCCTTCCACATGCCTGCGTCATGTTGCTCGGCTCACTGTGCCCCGCCCAGGACTCTTGAGTGTAGTTCACGCCGAGGCCTGGTAGGTGATTCGCCCTCAGTACATCTGCCGGTAGAACTGCATATAGGCACCCCCTCAGACATGTTGCCGGTACTAGGGCGTGGCCCCTCAGGTGAAGACCCAGTAAAAGAACCTTCCAGTCCCTCAGCAGTGTCACCGGGAGATTCCACTGACCCCTCGGCCGGTAGCTGATGTAGCCTCAGTACTCGTGCTGGTATGAGGACCTGAGCGGTCCCTCCCGTGCGGGTGATTCCTTTGGAAGTAGTCTCCCTTGAGGGGTGCGCTTGAAAAGAGCGGCCTACCTTGAGCTTGGATCCATGATAGATGAAGTCCTTTAAATCCTTTGGAGGCGATCTCTGGAAGAGCTCTCTCCACCTGGCTAGTCTGTTCTTCAGAGACCTCCAGGAGAGCACGTAGCACTCGATACAAGCTTCCCAGTCATGATCTGGGCCAAGGCAACGTAGGCAGAGGGCTTGGGGGTCTTTAGTTGAAAAGAACCCATCGCAGGATGGACACTTGCTGAACCCTGTAGAAGTCGACATGCGCCGGGGTGGTGCGTTACGCCCGAGAACCTGAACTGATAAAGACAAAAAAGACAGAAGAGAAGAAGTATCCGTGCGTGGAATTACATGGCCGAAGCCAAACCTAGGAGGGGTAGTGAATTCGGCCCGTTCCCGTCGACGCGGAACAGGGGACTGAGGTGTGGCACAGGAGGGCGGAGTCAGGGCAGCAAATGCTCCCAGGGCCACGCCCCAGCACGCCTCTAAATTTAAAGGGGAAGAAGGTTTTTTCTTGTGTAAAAGGTTCCGTCTCTCGTCCCTTGGAAGGGTCCCCCATGCAGTATGAAGGAAAGGGGACGGGACGCGAGATTACATTCTTACCCGAGTTGCGCTCTATGATAATTGCAGAAATGCAGTCCTACTACAAACGATGCCGAAGATTTAAGAGTTGCCATACATATAAAAAACACACCTTCAAATTAATGGCAAGTCATTCCAAAAATATGTAGTATTTATTGAGGAACAGGGTGCCATTTCATACAGAAACAACTTGCAAAAAGAACAATAATAGAGAGTGGAGGCAGTCCTTCGGTACAATGACTGTACAAGCAGCTACGATGAGCTGCACCAGTAGTAGGAGTACAGAGGGAATATAAAAAGGGGACAATATGACAAAACATAATAAGACATTCTTACATAGACATATTATACAACATAGTCTCTTGCTTGTCCCAATATTACCGGTATCAGGGAATATTATCCCCCTAAATAATGTCGCCATACATACAGTCATCGGGAAACGGCGGCATAGGTGACATTATTTAGGGGGATAACATATGGAGTAAATGGGAGCGGAGGCTGGGCGGGATGTCCCCCGCACCGTTAGAAAAAATGTGGGGTTGCAGGGTGTCCCCCGCAGGTTCCATGTGGTAATATTGCCACAAAAAACAGTGCCATTCTTGTATGGTGACATTTTTGCAGGGATATTATCACATGGAACCAGATTACCATCGCAATAGACTGTTTTAGTCACTTTTTCCAAGATTGAGGGGCTATTGATTCAGACAGAAAATGCCAAGGTCCCCAAGACTTTGTACCATGTAGAGAGGAAGGGGTCAGCGGCCATAGTTCCTGAAGAGTTTGCCTTATTTGTTATTTAGGGGTTTAGCCTGGTTGCATTCCAGAGATTTCTGAATAACTGTTAGTGGAAGCAAGTAGAAACAAACACCTTTAAGAACAACATCTCCATGAGCAAAAGAAGGCAATGAGGAGAAGAAAGGAAAAGAGTAGAACACCAAGCCAACATTGGTACTCTGTCCTTTAGAGCAGAGGGTGACTTTGGGTACCAGGAAATTCAGCCTACTGGGACCCTTAGACCAGATCATTGAGCTGCCAAGAGATGGAAATGGTTGTGATCCTCAAAGTCCTCCTCTCAGTTCCAATCCCCACAACTCATAACGATTAGGGATGCTGCCTGAAATAAGGTTTCTTTCCACACTACACTAACCCAATTTCCCATATTTGGGATGTCACAAATAGCACTCGTATACAATCTTACTCCTATACATTCTTGGGGAGAAACTGAAGCATTATGGTTTTGCTAGTTTTCACCACACCGGAGCCCAGGCACAATATGACCCTATTTTCAATGAGTGGTGTGGTGAGTTCACAGAACTCCCCATCCTAAGCTTTGTAGGAAATGAGCCACCAGGAAATGGGATGCGCTGGCTGTTAATTAATGTGCCTCCCAAAAGGGAGGTGAAGGGGGGAGGTCACACTGCTTATTGTGTCAAAATGAATATGGTAATGTACCCTTATAGGTATCCCTGTGCCAATTCTTTACAGAGAACTCCATCTACCAAGATACTCTACCAGAACATAGACCGGTCCATGGAAAGAACAATGATCTGTTGACAGTTCAGCATCGCCAATACAGCTGGCACTACACCCTGCAAAGGAGACCACAGAACAATGCAGAGCCGCTCAACCTGACAAGGATTTACAAGATCAAGCCTTGTGATTCCTAATTAATTTAACTTCACAAGCCAATACTTGAAGTCAACTAATAACATTATGAAGACTGAGGAGCCAGGAATGAGACACAGACACAGAGGAGACATGGTTGTGGTTACAAACATTTATTAACAAAAGTGGGGTTGGAAAATACCTCACTATCCCTAAAGTAGGAGAAATGTCCCAAACGCAACCAAAACTAATGAATCTGTCCATTGTCAAGATGTCCAGTCAAAAGGTCTAGCCTGTGTCCGTAATCCAATTATGGCCCTCACACTTTAAATAAACTCCAATGTTTAAGAGCATTGACTCTTGAGTTAGTTTTCCAAGTGTTCAAATGTTCAAGTTTAACACAAAAGTTCTAATTCAACAACAAGGTTTCCAATGCACATTGTTCACAGTTCCAGGGATCAGCTTCCTTCCCCAGAATCCTTGTATCAAGTTTCACCAACTCAAAAGAATATTCAGGCAAGAGGACTATTCTCTCCCCTCTGTGTATTTACTTATCTTGGGGTGTCAGCTCCCATCCCCAAGCTTTCTCTTCCGCTTTTAGACATTGCAATTCCTAAGGGTATGCCTCTTCCTAAGGACTCGCTTTCTCTCTGTACAATTTCACAATAGTTCATTAATTCAAGGGCATGGCCTTCGCTAAAGTTCTTTACAATAGGTATTTGGTCTTCACCTGGGATATCCTCTCGCCAGGCCTGGTCACACAAATGCCTAACTTTCAATTCACCTGGTGCACCTTCCTACCAGGACTTTATTATCTAAACATCAATCTTCACTTAGTATACTTTCGTGGCAGCGCTTTACTATATATATATATGATATGATAGGATATGTTATTTATAACATGCTTAATACCCAGAGGTTTCTAAGCGCAGACCCAGGGATCGAACCTGGGTTGCTCAGTGTCGTCCTGTTGCGAAGGCGACCAGGTAACCCTTTTTCCTTCCCAGGGTTTACCAGTTGTCTCCAGCGTCTGTCTGCTCTCCATTGCTGGGGCGTACTGGCTTCGCGTAAGCCCCGTCAAGCACTGCACACTCGTGTCAGCATTCGGGGTGCACAGTCCCTGCTGCTCTCTCTCTTCTAGCAGTGGACCACCCGTAACCTGGTTTCTCTGTTCCCTCTGATTCACCTTTGAGTCATCTGCCACGGCATGCTTGCCTTCAGCGTAGTACTCAGCAGTATTTCGGTTTGTGAAGTGTTCAGCATCTGCAGCTCTCCTCTCTCCTTCTCACAAACAGCTGCAGCAGGGGCCGAATTTGAACTTCCCGGCTTGCTTACTCATTTGCCAACTAGACCGCTGCGTTGGTCGCCCGGTCTTCATGATCCTCATTACTCCAGTGTTCTTTCTCGTGTCAGTCATTATGGAGTTACTTTCTGAAAGACTTAAAGGACATGGATATTGAGTCTTCTGGGAAATGATCCTCACTACTCCCTGCCTCTCCCTTGTTTTAGCTGCCAACATACTCTCCCTAATGGGAGTTTGGTGATTAATCACAATTGATTTATTAGTAGGTGGGGCATAAGTAACAATATGCCATTAAGGCATGGTGGACTGAGAAACATCCCTGAAGGGAAAAGGGGAGGTATGTGTTTTCCTCCAACAATATCCTATAATTCTCCTGAAGTTTACCTGCCAAAGATGGTCCTCCCTCATATAACCGCCCCCAGGGTCAGGATCAGGTAGCGGCTGCTGTCCACTGGCCATATGGGAAGGGCTTTCCTGTTGGAAACAAATGAGGACATCGTCGGATTCATCACAAGACCCTTAAGTCCACTAAGAGGAATAAAGAATCCCATGTAGCGATACAAGAATCCAACAAGAGAAACCAATCGGAGTCTGACCTATAAGAGGCTGCACAGGGCCTGGGAAGGCTCACTCTGAATTAGACCCAGAGGAAGGAGGTGTGTTTCCAAATGCTCATTTGATACAAGGGGCGGATGCTGGAGGAGATAAATTAGAGAGAAGTGTATTCCATAACAGTCCATTAACACAAGTGGATACCACTGGAGCAAGAACCATTTACTGCACAAGGCTACGCCACAGAATAAGGTGAAGAAACTAACTGCCAGGGAGAAAGGCGAGGCATTATTGGAGAGAGTAATTGACTGTTGAAGCAGAAGAATTATTGTCTGCCTGACAAGAATCCAGATTGAGGAAGTGGTATTAACCTTTCAACAAGGATACAGCTTGGAAAGTGGTGCAAGAATGGCCAAGGGAGTCCAAAGAAGCAGAGACACTCTGAGGAGCTTCAGAGGAGAAAGAGCAAACAAAAGAAACCTGAACATGCTATGGCATTCTGTGAATCCAGGAAGAGCACAGTGAAAGCTGAAGTGAGAGTAACACATGTAGGTGGCTTTTCCAGATAACTATTTTGCTTATTACAATAGGGACACGTCTGATGACAGGATTTTTTAACTTTGTGTTGGCCATTCCTTAAAGACCTTGGAGTTTAGGAAGGGCAAGAACTTTCAGATTAGGATTAAGAAACCCTTATGCTTGCACACTATCTCAGGTAAAGGGTGTGCATCCCGATGAATGTGTGACAGGAATTGCAGGTGTGCCACATGTGCGAGTGTCCAAAACAACTCATGCCAAGTCACCCATCATTTTTTGTTCTCCCAATCTGCTACAAGTTTGATTCAGAAGATCCCTATTATTTATGGTTCCATCCAAAGTTCATTAAGGCATTAAAGCAACCCTTTTCCTTGACGTATCTAAGAATAAAAAGAAGAACACTGAAATACTGGTTGTCTTGTGCATCATTGCTCGGCCATTTTACAGTGAACACCCAGACCAGTACCTAGCACTTCCATATGTCAGCTGCTTACCACTTGGCATCAGTGGAATTGCAGAGAAGCTTTGTGCTGGGAGCCACAAGACCACCAGAGCTTGCAGGGCATGGACAAAGAGCTGCACAGATGAGGAGAAACTTCCACCTGACCCCTAAATATCAATAGGTCCCATTAAAGACTTAGACATGCACACCAGAGATACAAATGAACAAGCTTTCCTTTTTGACATGACAAATCAATCAGAAGGAGTCCAAAGTAGACTAATAAAGAACTACAAAGGCTTATTATTCTAACTAAAGCACACATATTGCCATAATCAAACAGAGCATTGTGTGTCATTTGGGAGGAGATGACAGAGAAAGTAAAATATAGAAGATGGTGGGGGGGGGCGGAATCGAGTACCACCAGGGAGGAACTGCTCAACACAAAGGGCTGATCTTTGCAGTTTGTACCAGCTGTTCCACCTGCAAGAAAGGAGAGTTGAGGCAAAAGGAGAGAAACTGCTGGAAAAATCTAGTTAACTTCCAGAGGACTTGGTAATCTACACATTCACAAAAACCTGGCATAGTTTACGTAAGCCTTGCCAAAATATTGACGAAAATCAGAGAGGCTAAGGGAATCTTGGCTGTCTGGGAGAGCAAGCAGCATGCTACTTTCATAAAGGCATAGTGGACTGGGCACCATCTCCCTGATATTGTCCAGTAGTGTGCTGGGCACTATCTCCCTGGAGGTGAGATGTGAAGTATATCCAAGAGACTATGTTCTGGGCACTATATGTCTGGGAGTATATATAAGTATATATAAAGATAGAGAAGATGGTTCAGAGCTATAACCCAGAGACTTTCAAGAAGTGTTAAAGACCCTATACCTTCAAACTGTGATGGGCAAAATAGACCAAGAATCTAAGGGAGACCTGTATCCATACCCGATAGGAAAGCTCTACTACACTTTAGTTTAACCCTTTACTACACCTACTGCTTGCATTGTTCAGAAGACAGGACACCATTTCCCTTTTTAGAGAAACCACTAGAAACTATAGGGTGATTTCCATTACCCTTCTTGACAAGAATGAAGATTTGAAGAAAATGCCCAGCGATGGAAATGTTTACTGTGCGGATAGTTTGGTAAATGTTAGGGGCGATAGAGTTAAATGGAATCCAGTAAAAACCACTAAACTTAACAACTTAATGCATGATTATCAACAAAGATCGATGGAATCCAAAATAGAAACATATTCTGTTGAATCTTTTGGGGAACTATTGGGATCGATGATGTCTACATTTGATAAATCGGACGCATTGGGAACCAGTCTAAAGAAAAGTCAGACATACATTTGATCTAGCAATTAAAGAACGCCGAGCTCATTGGAATAAAGAATTCCGCTGTATAAAGAGGCAGAATTTGCCTCCATCAATGGCCAATGAATTTAGAAAAGTAGACATCGATATAAGAATTGGATGATCCAACATCGTGCTGCTCAATTTCAGAAAGATGGTGAGGCAATGCTAAATGCAATGAAGGAGTCAAATTCTAGGAATTACTGGTCTTTGATAAAAAGTACCGAGGTTATTCCAGCTCAACTGAATATAAACCCTATAAGCGAAGCGGTGTGGTGTGATTACTTTGAGAACTTGTATTCCCCTTCAACCTTGCATGGGTCGGTTTCTGTTAATGAGGGATCTTAATGGGTCTTATATGTGTCTGTTGAAAAAATAGGAGAACCATAAGAAAAGCAAATCTTGCTCTTCCCCCGGTCCAAATAATCTGACTTTTGTAACACTCAAACAGAACGAGTTTTTGTTGGCTAGGATTCTTAGCCTAATCTTCCGTGATGTGATTGAGACAAAGTCTATGCCTGTTTCGTGGAAAACGTCGTATGTGCTTATGATTTTTGAAAAAGGTAACCATTTGAGCCCTATGAATTATCGGCCCATATCACTGATGAATGTCGAGGTAAAGATCTTTTTTTCTATAGTATTGGAACAATCGGTAAGTTGGATGGATGAGAAAAGTATCCTAGACAAAAGACCGGTTGGGTTCAGGAAGGGTATGGGGACTGATGTGGGAGGTTTGCTTGTTTCTATCTTACAATTGAAAGCACGGAAATCTGGGCAACTAACAATCTATGCTGCATTGATGGTTCGTTCTGCTGCCTTCGATATGGTTGACAGACATATACTTTGGCGAAGGCTAGAAGACTTGAACATAGATAGAGGTTTACTTGAAATGTTAATATATCTATACTCCAACACAGTGTTGAAGGTTAGACTCAGCAAGGATGGGTTGATGTCTAAAGAAATTAAGTCCATGAATGGGCTTAAGCAGGGGTTTGCCCTGGCAGCTATTTTATTCAATCTTTACGTGTCTGGTGCGAACGATGTGCTTGATTCAGCTGGGTTAGTTGCTCCGAAGTTGGAACAACCAACATAAAATGGGTTGCATTCGCAGACGTCTTTCTGCTCTTTGATCGTACAAAAACCAGACTGAAAAGGCTTAGCGACGTTTTTGTGAAATGTATAAGTGAATTGAAGTTAAAAATGAATCCGCAAAAAACGGTGATTATAAATTTGGGACAAATAAACAGAAAATGTGTGAAGCCAATGTGGTTTGTTGAGGGTACTGGGATTCGTTTGAAGAAAGCAATCAGGTACTTGGGATATTCATTCTCAGATAGATTGACTCAAAGTTTTCTTAAAAATTGTCTGGAAAAGTAGGCCATTGAAGCAGGAAAACAAATCAGTGATTGAAAGGAAATTTGCGAAATTTACAATGTCACCCTGCAGGGACTTCTATATCATGAAAGTCATTCCAAGTTTGGCTTATGGGCTTGAATTTTTTCCTGTGAAATTATCAACATATTTAAAAACAATTGAAGCTATAATTTGGAGAAAGGTTTTGTTTTCTTGCCGAAATGCATACCAATGGAAGTTATTCGGTATGAGTTTGGTCTTTGTTCCTTAAAAAGCATTTTGGAATGCAAAAAGATAACTTTATACAGAAAATGTGTTATAGATGAAAACAATTCTATATAGAAGTTATTCAATGAAAATGTAAGGGAAGATTTTATGTGGAACCTTAAAATTGATGTTGAAAACATACTTACAAATATTGGCGTCACAATGAAATGTCTCATGGAGAAAACATCAAAGGTGAAATTGTTGATTAAAGCATTTCACTGGGTTGGCAATAGTGCCTCTATTTTGAATTTTAAGCTGTATTGCCAAGTTGTATCAGCATGGAATTGGTACCCGGAGTTAGAGAAATATCTTGTAAAATACCTTTTACGGCATTTGCAAAATAGCACGATGCGGTTCAGGTGTAATGTACTTAATACGATGGAGATCTGTTTTATGTGTAATTTAATCACGGAGGAGCAGAAAGTGTGATGATTCTGTGGAATTGCAGGGGAAACGGAAACTTTGATGCATCTGTTGTTAATGTGTCCAAAGTTGAGCAAAGAGAGGATGTTCACGATACATCATATGTGCTAAGGGAACAGGTATGGTTTGAAATGCTTCATGGTTCAGATGTATCTCTGAAGATTAGTGTTAATGCCTTTGTGGTGAATATTTGCAATGTGACTTAATAGACAGCTGTCATGCTCTCATTGACAAGACTGGAAAAGAAAGTGACTTTTGTTTTATTGTCTGGCACTCTGAATTTCAATTCTGAGCAAGGAACTTGTGAAGTCCTAATGTATGCAAATGAATTTTAGTCATATACAGAAATTTAGACACTCATTGAAAGGATTGATCTAATCAATAATATGTATCTGAACATTTGTTTTTTGTTTTTTATTTTTCTTTGTACTTTTTATGGAATTGTATGTGATTTTTTTAAAGGTTTATATAAACCAGTATACAATACAATAAAAAAAAGAATGAAGATGTTTTTAAAATGTTACTTGTGTGTGTTTCTGCTTGTAAAAACACATACGGAAACATGCACTTCTACTTGTTTTAATTGGTCTGGCTTTTCAACATTAATTTTGTGTACACACAAACATTATAAAGGGTTGCATTGCTGGAGCTGAGCTTATTTTGTGGATTTCATATAGTGAGAATAAAACTGGCTAAAATAAGAATTCAAAGTTTACTGGCACTTATAGCCATACCATTCAATTTGGCTTTTGACTCAGCTTTATTTTTACAGTGTGCAGTTTTAATTTCCGCAGCACTATGCTTACTTTTGCTAGCCTTTGGCAGCAGTCAGAATAATTGGTATTACGTGCAACAGAGTGACAGAACAAAAATATAGGTTTTGCTTGGGGGCCAGGGACTTCACAATGGCACAGGACTTACTGTCTCCCATACCACCAATTAAGACATATAGATGACATGCATTACTTACCGTAATAGCCTTTCTGATTATTGTATCTGCTTAGATTCACATGCTGTCCATATAGTGGTAATCGCGTAGTATTGCATCTTTCTTTCGAGGATCAAAAGGGGACGTTGACATGGGCGTGCCTGTATCACTATCCCTAACGTGACGTGTAGTCTACCCAAAATCTCTCAAGCGTTGAGGTCCCTCCAATTGTGTTTTTTCTGCCGCTAGGGAGCCTTATGACTATTGTGAGTGAGTACAGAGAGAGAAAGGTGTAAGATGTCTATGTTCCTTCTACTCCAAGGGGGACAAGGGGGGCGGATGTGAATCTAAGCAGATACAATCATCAGAAATGCTTTTACGGTAAGTAATGCATGTCTTCTGATGCTTGTTAATCTGCTTAGAATCACATGCTGTGCATAGACTAGCGAACAGTACCTAGAGATGGTGGTGGGATGTTTTAGCACCGCTTGTCCCACCCGAGAATCAGACCTAGTGTGTATCTAGGCAGTAATGTTGTGTAAAGGTGTGTACAGAACTCCAGGTTGCAGCTTTACAAATGGACTCAAGAGGAACATTTGCAATGAATGCTCTGGAAGCCCCAGTGCCCAGCGTGTGCTCTAGGCTTGAAGGGCAGATCTCTCTTGGCAAGTGCGTAGCACAGTGTGATGCAGTTTACGATCCACTTTGAAATGGCTGATTTAGAGACAGAGTCCCCTTCTCTACTAGCTGCCACTGAAATGAAAAACTGATTTGTCTTTCTTAGCGGTTTAGTTTTTTTCCAGATAGCAAATCACTTCTCTCCTAATATCCAGTGTGTGGAGGCTTCTTTCTGCCACATTAGTGGGGTTCTGGAAAAAGGTGGGCAGTTCTATTGATTGGTTCACATGGAACGTTGAAATAAATGTAGACACAAACCGCGCAAGACCACCTTATCTTTGTGAATCGTGACCAATGGGTCTTGAACTGAAAGGGCCTGCAGTTCACTAACTCTCCTTATTGATTTAACTGCCACCAGGAAGGCGGTCATGTAAGTGCTTTAAGGCAAGCCTTATGCAAAGGTTCAAAGGGAGGTCCCATTAGTCTCGTTAGAACAACATTCAGGTCCCATCCGTGAGCTGGGTGGAGATAGGGGGATGAAGTCTTTTAACCCCTCCATAAAAGCCTTGATAACTGGTATTTTCCACCACAAAACCTTTATCTGGGGCGTGGCGTAGGCTGAAAGTGCAGCTAAGTGTACTTTTAGGGAATTGAAAACTAAACCGGAGTCTAGTAGGTGAGTCAGGTACAGGACAATATCTGTGGGAGAGAAGTCAATAGGGTTGATGCTCTTGGTATTGCACCATATTATGAAGTTTCCATTTATTGGATTAGCAATGTCTGGTGCTGGGTTTTCGTGCTTCCCTAAATATGTTCATGCATCTTTGAGGGAGGTGGAGGTGTACAAACTCTATGACCTCAGGAGCCAAGCTGCTAAATTGATAGTTTGCGGGCATGGATGCAGTGTCCCTCCCCTGTCTTGCGACAGCATGTTGTACGGGAATGGCAGCTTCTTCGCCGGAGCAGCCGACACTGCCATCAAGTGAGAGAACCAGGGTTGGTGGGCCCAGATCGGGCCGCTAGAATCATCGTGACTGGCTCTTGGTGCATCTTGTGCACTATCCTGTTGAGTAGGGGAGTCGGGGGGAAAAGTGTAGATACATTTCCCTGACCATATTATCCAGAGACCGTTCCCTTTGGAGCGGTTCTGCAGGTACATGAAGGCGTAAACTGGGCATTGCGCGTTCTCCAGAGTTGCAAACAAGTAGATCTCTGGGAAGCCGCAGTCTGCGAAGACGTTGAAAATAATGTCTTTGTGTAACTGCCATTCATACTCTACATGTAATGGGAAGTCTCTGCTGAGCACGTCCATCAGAGGATTGAGTTCCCCTGGAACGTGTTGTGACAGGAGGAACATCTTGTGTTTGAGAGCCCACTTCCAAATGTTCTGGGACAGTTTGGATTGCCCTGGAGAGTGAGTGCCCCCTTGTTTGTTGAGGTAATACATGGCTGTGGTACTGTCCATGAGGACTAGGACTGTCTTCCCCTGGAGGTCTGTTTTGAATGCCTTCAGGGCCTTTAATACTGCTAGCAGTTCCAACAGGTTTATATGGTTGCATGCTACCACTGGGGACCACAACCCGTGCACTGTCTGGTGAAGGAGGTGAACCCCCACCCCGTCAGATGCGTCTGTGGTGAGAGTGGCTTCTACTGCGGGGGTGGTGAAGGTTTTCCCCTGCAAGAGGATCTCCCTTGACCACCACTGCAGAGACTGACCAAGGGCTGCTGAGACAACCACTAGATCGTCCCATTGTCCGCTGGCCTGACACCACTGGCTCGAGAGTCACTCTTGTATGGGGCGCATGAGCAGATGCGCGTGTGGGACTAGATAAATGCAGAAGGCCATCATCCCCAACAGTCGCATGGCTTTGCGTACAGTCACCTCGCGATTGGCTACATAGTGAGGGATCTGCAACAGCATGTTCTGAACCCTCTCGTTGGAGGAACAGACCAGCCCGTCTTTGGTCTGAAATAGTGCCCCCAGAAATTGCTTGACTTGGCTGGTTTGTAGGCTTGACCTTTTCTCGTCGATCGAGAACCCCAGACTGAATAGGAGATCTAACTGGGTATTTGATAGGCATGCTCCGTACGAATCCCCCGTTAATAGCCAATCGTCGTGGTGAGGATAGACCGGAATTGACTGCCTGTGCAGGTGAGCCGCTACTACCGCCAGTACCTTCGTAAAGACCATTTTGGCTGAGGCAATGCCAAAGGGAAGAACCTTGAACTGATAGTGCTTGTTCTCAATAATGAACCATAGGTACTTTCTGTGCGCTGGCAATATTGAAATATGAAAGTATGCATCTTCATATCCAGTGTTGCCATGTAATCCCCCTGCGTTGTCATGTAATCCCCCTGCAGTGATGTCATTCTAAACTTTTGTGGTTTTACAAATTTGTTCGCTGGGCACAAGTCTAACACATGGCGCATGGTCAGATCCTTTTTGGGTACAAAGAAGTATACTGAATAAATACCCTTGTTTACCTGCTGAATGGGGACAACTTCTATGGTGCCCTTTTCTTGAAGAATCTGCACATCTTCCAGTAGAATCTGCAGGTGGGCTGGCAATAGGCGTATGTGTCTTGGTGGATGGTATCGAGGTGGCTGGCGGAACTCGATGCAATAACCTTGGGCTATGGTCTTGAGCACCCACTGGTCTGAAGGGACCCCTCCTCCCATGCATGGAGAAAGGATGTTAAACGTCCCCCGACCGGGGAGGCATAGGAGGGAACCCGGACTGGTGAGTCACTTCTGAGCAGAGGTCGGGGAGCCTTTTGGGGTGGAGTTCCTACCCCTGCCTTTGCCTCTTGGCTGACCCTGCTGCTGGTATTGACCGGTGGCAGCTGCACCCTGTCCTGAGGACCATGTTGAACTCCCTTTACCATACTGATTCTGTGGGGAATGGGAAAAAGACGGCCTCCGAAAGGAGTGGAAAGAGATACCTCCCCGCTGTTGGTAGGGCCGAGCAGTGATCTGATTAAGAGACTTGATAGTCTCGTTCTCTTTCTTTGCTGTTTCTAAGGCATCATCCACCGCCTTCCCAAACAAATGTGTGTCTTCCACTGGTTTATGAATGAGCAAGGCCTCTGTTTCTGGCTTAAACCAATCAGCCAGGCGTGCCTTTTAAGAAGATTACCCTGTGCCAGAGTCCGCCCTGATGTTTCAGTTGCATCCAGCATGTTCTTTAGGATGTTATGGGTGACCTGTTTCCCTTCCGAGACAACCGCCAGCAGGCGTGATCGTACCGGTTCTGGAACTTCTTGGAGACCCTCCTGAAGTAAGTTCCACTGTACGTCACTACAGCGTGCAAGAAGTGTAGTGTTATTAGCAATTCTCTTGGAATATGCAGCTGAAGTGGTGATGCGTTTGCTTAGGGCGTACAGCTTTTTACAGTCCTTGTCGGCGGGCTGTTCTGAAGTGGACAATGGTACCCCGGCCCTCTTCCTGGTAGTAGTGACTTGAAGGGAGCCCTGGATGTATAATGGGTCAGAAGGGGAGGGGCGGGACAATTTTCCGACCCGAGGTTTGACGGCCCTTGTTAATGATTGACTGATTGGTTGTTTATTTGTATAGCGCCTATACACAACGTGTTTTAAAGCACTTCAAGGAGGAAGGGAACAGGGGAGAATACAATTACATTCTTACAATGCCCTTATTGATGAAGGGGACAGCAAAGAAGGTGCAATGCTCTTCTTGATGTAACTTAGCAGGGGTATAGATTGACGTGTGGGTGGTTTCTCCTTCAGGATGTCCTCCACAAAGTCAGTATCCTGTGCAACTTCCTGCGTGGCAATCTGAAAATGATCTGCAGCCTTTTTCAGGATTGCATTAAATGCCATCTGGTCATCTACAGGTGAAGAATGTCTCTGAGGAGGGAGGATCAAGACAAATGGTGTCTAGGTCAGGTGTATCAGTGGGGGAAGGCCAGGGTGCTTCTTCACCAGGCTGATCTTGACTCCAATCTAGGCAAGGGTCAGATGTGTTCTGGCCAAAAGGATTGTCATGTTGATCATAAAGATCCTCATAGACTGCTTCAGGTTCTGAGAATTCCAAAACCTCTTCATGTGGTGTTTGGGTGTAACGTTTTTGCACTTTGGGCAAACTAGGGCATGAATCTTCCCCCCTAGGTCTCTTAGGGGTGAGAAATGTGTCAGAGAAATCTACAAACTTTCACAATTTATTCATACAATTCTCCAACCTCACTGTGGTCCATTAAGATTAACCAGAGGGGTCAGGAGGAGGGAAAGTCTCTTCAGTGGAAAAGGGATCCTCAGAAGGAAGGGCCTTGTCAGATAAAGTCTGAGAGAGGGTCTGGGAACCTTCGTAATACTCCTCTCGACGAGAGGATGAACTTTTCAGCCTATTTGCCACCAAAATGATGTTTGAGAGACTCTCGCATAGCTCTGGCGGATTAGGGAGAGATTTCGACACACCTGTATGAGCCTACGTTTTTGGGACCGCTGAAACTGACGCGCACTTAAGTAGCATGTCGACGCCCTTATGGTGGGAATTCCCGGACGAATGCCGCATCGAAGGATGCGGGAGGGCGGCCAATCATGAGGATCGGTAGGCACCATCGAACCCTTCAGCTGGCCTGTTGATGCCTGTTGCTTATTCGAGAAATCTGTTGAGGGAGTCCATGGGCTTGTGTTCTTATCCTGTAGTGGTGCGGGTGTGCCCCTGTCGCCAAGGTGTGATCTTCCCATAGCAGTGCCGGTGGCCTGCCTGTCGGGGTTGGGGCCAGGCAACTGGGGAACTGGACGGTTCCGCAGAAAGGTCTATGGCCTCCACATCGGAGCACTGGCTGCTGCTAGAATCCTCGTCACTCGAGGCACCTGCGTCGACGGAGGAGCTGCATAGCGTATCCCGCTCACCACTTCGTCCGCCGATCTTTTCACGTCTTCGGACGAAAAAGTTGCCAAAACTTGTAGGATCGCTTGTCGTGATCACGAGGTAGACACTTCTTGCACTTTCAGTGAGCGTCCTTATGAGGATACATTCCGTTACAAGACTTAAATGGAGTCCTCTCCATAGCAGAGGTAAAGGGTGGTAGCCAGACAAGAAGGGAAGAGAAAGGGGAAAAGGAAATGCATTCTTAAAGAATCAAACCCCGGGGTCCCACTCTCCCTACTGTATAGGCCTGGCCGGAGGGCCAAGGCAACGCGGTCGACAGTGTCAACCGAAGCACCCGTCGCCGAAAGTCGTAGACGTCTCCGGCGCAGGGTTCCACAACCACTGTCGAAGAAGAAGGTCGAAGACTGAAAAGAACCAATGGTCATGGGTCAATAAGTTATATGTTTTGCAATATTTCCCTTAAGAGCTCTGCATAAGGCGTCCAGTTAGCTGGGCAGAAAAAAACAATCTGAGGCACCTCGACGCGTGAGGGATTTTGAGTACACTACATGTCACATTAGGGATAGTGTCACAGGCACGCCCATGTCGACATCCCCTTTTGATCCTCAAAAGAAAGATGCAATACTCTGTGGTTACCACTGGATGTCTGACTATATGCACAACATGTGATTCTAAGCAGATTAACATGCATCAGAAATGTCTTGTTTTAAAATGAGGCTTGCATTTATGTACCAAAGGCATTCAAATAAATCTTTCTTCAGGAGACGTAGTGAACTGCTGAGAGATAGGTGGGCAACATGCTTGAGTAAGCTTGACCATATCAAAGCATTCCTACACATGTACATGTTTTATTCATTAAAAAGTAAAACCGCTAAATTGGAAAAAAAGAGTAGCAAACGCATGTACGTTATGTATTCAGTAGTAATGAAATGCTGTGTTATACTAGTGACTTTTGCAACTGTATGCCATCACCTTACATCAAATGATGTGCGTTTTCCTGAAAAACGAGCAACCAATAATGCAAAACAGACGTCTAAGGGTATACTTTTTCTCACGCACAAAAGCATTTCCTGCTGAACAAGGGAGATTTCTAGGAAATGGGGTATGTGCAGGAAGTGTTTGTATCATGTTGCAACAGTCTGTGGGTCAGAAAATGTATTTGTCACTGATAAGGGGTCATTTGTCAGAACTGTTGTAACTAATGCACCAATTTCGCGCACAAGCATTTACGTGGCCAAAAGAAAAGCACTCAAATCTGGCCGCAAATCCTTCAAATTAGGCACAAGCACCGATAGCTTTTCAAGGGCATGAGGTCTGTGGTGTGGAAGCGGGACAGAAAGCACATCGTCTGTGGCAGAGGCTTACTTGTTGTGCCACGTGCTGTGGTCCACTCGGATTGCATCCTGGGTCAGGTCGGAAGACGGAATAGCAATAGCTGAGCTACGCGCATAAGAGCACTACAGCCCGTAACACGGCACCAATCAAGGGAGGCCACAGCCAGATGGATCCTCTTTACTTTTAACACCTGGCCTCCCAATATTTCTAAACCTCTTCCCAGCCTCACTATCCCCAAGGTATCACAAGGGAGAAAAATGTTTCGTTTTTATGCGCTTTATTGGTTAGAACGGAAAACAGGAAAAACCCCAATGAAAATAATTGGTGTTTCAACCACATCCCCAATTTAGTTTGTATTCTGAAAGAACAGTCATTTGTTAAAGTTGCCCTCATACCGATTCATTGTTTGTGATTTCTGCATACATGGATTTTAAAATCGCGCTCATGTGAATAATTGCCATACATTTTCAAAACTATATAGACATTGATGGCATATGAGCATAGTCTGCCTCTTTACCTCTCTGCCACAACACCACACAATCTACTTAGTGGCCAGATTGTTGTAATAGCTATACTACAATTAATCCCAGTATGTCCCATCACTAGTTAAATCTGAGTTGGGTGGTTTGCCAGAGCGAGTGAAGGTAGTTTTTAACATTAGTAGGGCCCAAGTATTTAGGAGGGGTATGATCTCCTTTCATCGCCTGCAATTGCATCCCCTTACATTTTAACGTATATATTACAATGAATAGGCTCATCAAATTCTTTAGTAGGGGTGGGAAAGGGCAGATAAGGGTTTGGGACGGGGGTAGGGAATAGCTAAAATAAGTGATGGAGGGGGGATTGAGGGTTAACCCCCCCAAAAAAATCATAATAATAAACACACAAAAAACAAAACAAAAAATGTAAAAAAAATAATTAAAAAAAAAAAAAAAATCGATGAGTGTTTTCGTTACAATGTACACGTTGAAATACCAGGGGATGAAATTGCAGGCGATGAAATGACAGAACCCTGCAATGGGGCAGTTTTTGATGATCAGAAAGTGACCTTCCGCTGGTCTGGACACCCCATTCCAAACTATACTGTTAAGGAGGATCAAAACAGCATGTTCACATTCACACTCGTTGGTTTGGTCCTTTGCTTTTCAGTGGGCACTCAGAAGGGAATAGTAAACTGAATACGATATGCTTTCCTAAGGTTCTATGCCATTTCATCGCCTGCAATTTCATCCCCTGGCATTTTAACGTCCAGAACCAGTGTAATGTCACTTTCCGATCTTCAAGAACTGCCCCATTCCAGTTACCGAGCATGCACACACAGTGCGTGCTTTCTGAGTGATTAAGTAACATTTTGCATATCTTATTATTCCAAGATTATTGGTGTTCTCCAAGGATCCTACCTTTCTAGCTACTGGTACTGCAGAGTTGCCTTGGAATGCAGTCCTGCTACAAGAGGCTGTGCCTGAGGTCTAAGGCGCCACATATGTACACCATTTTAAGCATTAAGGAGCATGTTGGGTGGTGTTCCGGCCTTCTCAGGTGCAGAAAAACCCACTAATCCTGTATCTACTCTTATAGCAGAGCGATGACTGTAGGCAGAGCAAGCATGGCAGGCATGTCTAGTGGTGTGTTAAAATGTTTTAAAGGCAGTGCAAGATTACAACTGCACATCAGGTCATCTGGGCTTTGGGGAGGTTTGCAAGATTACAACTGCACATCAGGTCATCTGGGCTTTGGGGAGGTTTGCAAGATTACAACTGCACATCAGGTCATCTGGGCTTTGGGGAGGTTTGTGCTGAGTGCAAGAAAGATGGTGGCTAAGGCGGTGGGGAACTTTCAGAGGGTGCAGACCATACGTACAAAGAGCAAAAGACGAGCATCCACATCTCTGCAGATGTCTAACACTGGAAGTGGCATTTCATCACTATCGTTGCTCTTATCTGGGGGTGTACAACACCTTTCAGAGTCATACAGTCAATTTGGAACAAAAACTGCAACAGCTGCAATGAAACAGAATCAAAAGATGCATAAAGATGAGAATACAATCTTGGATTTAACTTGGTTAAATGCAAAGCCTAGCACTTTGCTGGGCCTACAATAAAATATGTCTTCCATTAGCAGCCATGTAGTGTAATTCAAAGCTATATAGGGAATTGCAAAAACTCAAAAGGTTACCATCAAAAACGGAATAACTAAATTCATCTTTCCGTCAGGTATCTAAAATTATTCAAAGTTCCTTACACTGAATTAATAATAGCAGCCACTTACCTTGCCAGGCCTGAAAAACACCTTTGTTAACCCGAATTTGTAGTCATTCTCGTTCAAGCCCAAGGCCTTGAACAAAGCCTGTAACATAAAATAAAGGTCATAATCAGCCAATATGTATGCCACATAAAAAAACAATGTTCAAAGCTCAAACTAAATTATTCAAAGATCAATAGTTTTACTTAGCATGAAGCGAAAAACTAATTTCAAGGCAATTAATGCTGGAGTTAATAACAAATACCTTGCAGAAGAGTCTAGGATCCAGTCGAGATAGCTTAGCTGGCATATATTTTTTATACATGTTGTAAAGTTCATGAAATGAAGCTCGTGAAGGAAATCCACCCTGCATCAAATCCAGAACAGATACCATACCTACAAAACAGAACAAGTCAATTATTGGAATAAATAGACTTTTTGTTTTGACAATAAACAAGTGTTGCTTTTTAACAGATTTTCAAAAAGTCTCTAGCCAAAATGAATTCAGAAATAAATGAAAGAGCAATTTGCAAGACGAATAACTTCTACTATATCTTTTCAGAGATTGTCTGTGAGACTGGATGTAAGCAAACACCAAGATTCTTTTGCACAAGAACACAGTCGCTTGGCAGATTCTCAATACGTCAAAATATTTACTATGTTAAAGAAAAATTCTACAAGCCATATTCCACATTTAATTGGCAAGTGATGCCAGAGACACCTGTTCAACCCAGGTGCTCTTGACATTGCATTACCAAGGACATGCTGGGTGTAATTCGTGTAACGGATGCTGCCAACTCACATGAACCTCTGTTCTCCAACTAGATACCCGACACTCAAGTGACTGGAGATAGCCCAAAGTATACTCCCACAAGAGGGCAGGAGCAAGCATGATTAAGAATCTAAAAGAGGACAAAGCTACCAGTGATACACAAACCTATATAAATACTTATAAAAAAAAACATTCCTTTCTTGTTATTAATTCTGTCAAGCGTTACCTCAGCAATAAATAACATGCATGTATACAAGAATCCGGCAATAAAGGTGAGAAGACCACCATATTCCAGCCTACAATTCAGATGACCTGCATACACACCAACCAATGCAAAACCACAGTGGCAACAGAATATATAAATCCATGAGCAGACAGGCTTTTGGGACAGGTTCACTGGTTTTCTTATAACACACTGCAATACATTAGCACCTTAATGTTGGTTTGGTGGTGGCCTCTCCCTCAGATGTACCTTCAGACCCAATCACATCGCATTCGGACGATTCAAAGAAATAAACATATATTGGCTCCATATAGATCTGCTACTAGTGGTACGGGAAGACTTCTTAAGCCTGGCCACGATGAGACAGAGTAAAGGAGGATGTTCTTTCAATAACCAGACTTGGGTGAAAAACGGAGGACTTTCCATAAGAAGCAACGTTTACAATATGTGGTCACGTGCCAGACACTCAAACACTAGACGGAACTGACTGTGTGATCTTACAAAATGTTAACCTGATATGAACTTGCGGCTATATCTGTTCAAAAGTCTTCTTTACGTTCTAGAAATTGTGCACATTCCTTTCTCCAGTTCTGCAACTGAAATCGGCAGCAAGCAGAACTGTATTTTGTATTTTTTGCATTGAACCTTTCTAAAACTACTAAAACTATCCTCACTTTAATTCGTGCCTAATGACTCTCTATGCATTTTCTGGGTTCACATGCGAGAGGAGAGAGTCTGATGATCTGCAAACATACCACAAACCAAGAGCAGGATTTTGGAAAGAATATTAAAGCTATTGTGTGCACAGAGTATCTGGTTTGTGCAATGTCTTTCTGGGAGGGCTGCGTGCCATGAAACAATTTTGTAGCGTCATGATTTCTGGACTTGCATAACCTACGCCTCCAGCCCATTATAATAATGTCCTTATGCATCTACTGCCTTGGGAGCCTTCGGCATTGCTTCTGATGCCTACTCAGAAGTAATGGCAAAGTACTATTTATATGCCTTAGGAATGTCTAGATTGCTACGTGCTCTATATTTGTAACTCAAAGCCATTCAGCAAAAACCCTTTGCTAGCATTCCTGTTTTCACAATCAGATTTAATTCCTTTTCCTTTTGTGTGGCATGTTTCAGTCACGTTATGGCTTCAGCACATTTGAGAAAATGTCCAAGAAAGATTGATTGATTGTGCTCTCTTCTCGTGAATGAACTTAAGTAAACTGTAACCTTGCCATTCCCATATTTGGAGGGGCGTAATAAAATTTTTTTTTTTTTTAATTCCCTTTAAAAATGCATTAATAAACACTTTCGGACTGTATATAGTAGTCATACATTTCAAAGGCATAACCAACACATCAAACATTTTGCTTCAGACCCTTTTCCATATTTTACCTCCTTCTAGTACCTACTGTAGTGAATCGGGGTGAGCATCAGTAAATGAGGGTGTCTACAGAGTAAATGTTTTGCATCCACACAGACTACAATCTGGCCCCAGACAAGAGGAATCCATGCAAAATTTGGTAGACATGGGTTCAATGGTGTGGATTTGTATAGCCGGACAAACATACACACACATATATACATTCAGCTTTATATACAAAGATAAAAATACTACAAATTGTTACACATATAGGTGCATTTTATATACTTATGACACATGGGGTAATTATATTTTCATACATAGCAAACACATTTCATCATTAAAAACAAGACAAGTAACACATCAACAGCCATTGTGTCGGGATGCTGCACTTAGGACACAAATGCTTTTGTAACACGTGGGAACAAACATCACCTTCCACTAATCTAGTGTAAATGTCGACACAGTTTGTTTCGGCCACACTAGAATAAGTTCCCCGAACTGTCCCCTGTTGACAACAGCATTCATCAGGACGAGCGCATTCAAAATAGCCACTCAATGGGTTCAACCATATGGTTAAATCAAATTCTGTACAACAGGATGAATGCTTCGTTTTGAACAAGGCATAATTGGCCTCGGATTGAATTAGATTTTTTGCTTGTTGTTTGGCTGTGCAGATGTGGTGATCAATGGTTGTCCAGGATTGGACAACCCCTGGCTGTCTGAATGGTGCACTCCCTTACCATTGGTGGGCTAGCTCCCATCTTGAATCTTGGAGGAAAGCAGGGCTCCTACAACTGTTCAGCAGATCATTGTTGGAGCCAAGACTTCCATGAAGACGTGCAACCTACTGACGACCCGAGGACACCCCCTGCAGCTCACCAGCATTGACTCCAGGGATTGGCCTGTTGAAGCCCTGATCCCCTGCCTGATATCGGGAAGACTCTCCTTGGTGCTTTGAACCTTGGACCAATAGTAACCACCAGTCTCGACCCCTACTCAAGGGCCAGTACCTTCTGAGCCTTTAGAAGTGTATCTGGACCCACTGGTAGACTGGCCAGGTCACTCCCGGGCTACCTTGCTGCAGCCAGCTCCATTCTGAGTAAAACCTTGGGACTTTGCAGATTTTTAGCTTATGCCACAAGTCACCTGCACCTGTATTTGTAGCAGTCTCACTTCAAGGGAAGCTGTGCTGGGGCTGCTTCTGTGTTCACTGCTCTCAATACCTGTCCCTGGAGACCCCTGTTGGAACACTCCTTCAATCTGGTGAGGTGTCCTTAGGGGGGGGTCTGCACTGTAGAAGTCTTCATCTTTAATTGTTTTTTTTATTTGATTTAATTGTACAATAAATTTTTTCAAAGGTAAAAATAAAAAAAAGTCCAATGTTTCCATAGATTCCAAAGAGGTCCCTTTCAGCCTTAAGTGATCCAAAAGAAAGCACGAAAAGAAAGTCCCTTCCTTGTCCTCCATTTTGACCCATAATGTTTATTTCGCTGCCTGACCTGTTGGATTCTTTGCATAGTTCTAGTTGTTCTCATCTTTAATTGTTTTGGTTCTTCATCTGGAAGCTGTCTGGAACCGTTTGCTGTGCACCGTGATAGACTCCTGATACAGAAAGTGACCACTACACCCGCGACCCCTGGGCCTTCCACAACCGAACGAAGTGCAGAAGATTGTGTCCCCAACAGACTGCAGAAGACCTGCAGTGGTATTTGGAAGATTCAGAGTCAGGGGGTAAGTTAACATCCCTGTTTCTGCACACCCTCCATAGGGTAACATTGGGCGTAAAGTCCAGACCCTAACTCACTCTGACCTGCCCTTTGGTGGTGGAACCAGGGTTAAGGACCCTTCCCCTAGGTCTATCATAGTGTGTGGGATTGCGTCAAGTATTCATCTGAACTTTACTAAATACTTATCTGACTTTGGAAACTTTATAAAAGCACCACCACAGCCCACTGCCTCCTTTCTAAATAAATTTATCTGAAGAAGCTTTACTTTGGAGCTTGTAACTTTTGGGCAGAAGGGACAATGCCCCATACCATCTCAGGATTGGACTTCTTCAGATTGAGAGAAGATGTTCTTGTGTTGGTTCTGAAGAGTTCTGTCTACTTTTCCTTGCATCGGACTACTCACCTGTATCACACTGGTAATTAAATCATATGCATTTCTATTCAGCTAACTACCACTAGTTCATTTGTTTTTTAAAGTGAGCACCCAGAGTTCAAGGGCTCATGAAAAAGAATTGTGTATACTTTTCTTTCTCCTGAACCAAATATAGAATTAGGTCAGCTAGAGTCAAGCATGGAACATTTTACACATCACTGCCTGGCTGAGATACACACACAGCATCCCATACTATACAACCAGCATCTTAACAACCTGACTATACATTTTGTTTTATTATCAGCAGTCATGTGCGATGCGACATTTCCAACCAAAAGATCCCACTTAACACAAGTTACTTTGTACATCTGTGCCAAAAACATAATAAAGATCCCTTTTGTTTATGTCGATGTCCACTTGCTTGACATGCAAAATATGTTTTTAAAAATCATGCATAACTATGAGCTGGATGTTTGTGACAAAGAATTTCCACACCTGAGTTTATTATACAACTTCTTTTAGTGTGATCCTTAAACTGCTAAAAGTATAGTGGTGTTAAATAGAAGCTTGCATTATTTTTCATCCTCAGACTTGTAGTTTTCCATATAGGGTGTGGAAATAAAGTTACAATTATAATTGTTTGGTGGAACATGTTTCTATAAAGATTTACATGTTATACAATGAAATCTCCCGGTGGCACTGGGATATCAGATGGCAGAACGGTGTTACGAGTTCAGCGGTAACACGTCGGTAGCACCGGCGGGTTACGGCCAAACTCGTAATGAGGCCCCATGTCTTAGCAGGTGCAGTTACCAGCCCCATACAACAGTCCTGGTGCTGCAGATCATAGAAATGCAAGAGAAAGCCCAAAATGAAGAACAGGAGCTCTGGAAAAAGAGGATGTATCTCTCACCCACGGATTTGCTATGGAGACAGGAGGTGACTGGAAAGGTAATAATGCCTGTAGAGCGGCTGCTCTTGGCTCTAGAGCAATTACACTACCTATCGCATACTTCTCGGTGACAAATCGCAGCAGAGCTCCAGGAGGACTGGTTTATCCCTAACCTACAGAAACAGGTAAGTAGATTCGTAGGGAAATGTGTAGTGTATAAGGAATTCAATCCCGGAAATACCAGGACGACTGCCGGGGGGGTGGGAGAGGGAGGGTCCTGCCTAGGGACTCTATTCCATTGAAGGAGCTCCACATTGACATTGTGGACATGATTACGAGGTGCAGTCATTTCAGAAATGTTACTGTTGTTGCTGGTCCATTCTTCCGGTGGCTTAAGGTTGGTCCCTTCTTACGTCCTGATGCTAAATCAGCAGCAAGATTTCTTGTGAGAGCTGTTTCCAAGATGGGGAATTTTCGAGGTCCTAAAACTCGACAATGGAACCCACTTTTTGAATGCCTTGTTTGCAGAAATCACTTCACTTTTGGGAATAAAAGGCAGGTTGTGCTCAGTTTACCACCCGCAGACCAATGGAATTGTGGAGAGGCTCAATGGAGTCCTTAAGAGTCGTTTAGGCAAGTTATGTAATTTATTTTAAAAAGGTCTGGCGTTCTTGCCTTCAACTGGCATTGTTTTATTTGGGAAGTCAGCCATGGAAGGATCCTCAGGAAATCATGACGGGACGTAGGTTACACACATCTCTCTGACCTGCAAGCATGGCATCAGGTGCACACAAGACTGCAACAGTCCTACAAGAAGGGTTTAGGGAGTAGGTAAAGGCTTGAATGAAAAGTGTTATGATTATATCTTCACAGGTTGTGTCTTCTGTGAGACAGGCATGGTATCAAGAGAGACACAGACTCGAAGATATTAGTTTCAAAACATGTATTTACCAAGGTTCCTGGGTTGGTGTAATGCCTAACAGGCCCCAACTCTAAATGGATATGTCCCTTAACTGATGTTCCTAAGGGCTGTCGATGGCTGAAGTCCAAGATAATAATCTGTCAGTGTCTAAACCTATGCTTGCCCTCAATCTATATAAAAATGTATTAGGAAGTCACAGCTGGTTTCAGATAGTCTTACCAATGGGTGTGGTTCTGCCAGTGCAAGATAGATCAATTTAAAAGGGGGGAGCCCTTATAACCTTCCATGCAGGGCTCTTGCAGCCAATCAACAAAGTTCACAATATCCTTGGGTCCCTTAGGTTTCCCTTCCCCATGCTCGGACTCTTCCAGTTCCAAACTCTTGCTTTCTTTTGTGTCCTTGCTTTCTTTTATTTCCTTTATTTCAGCATGCACACTTACACCATTTTCCTCACCATGCACACTTGCACCTTCCTTTGGTTCCTTGTCCTTGTATCGTGCTTCTTGCAGACTTTACTTTCTATCTCGAGCACACTTGCACCAGTCCGCTTGTTTCTTGTGCCTCTTGCACATTTCACATGCCTTTACTCAGCTTTACTTTGCTTCAGCGCCTTTAGAGCCCTTTTCCTTCTTCCTTCAGCGCCGCAAGCGTATTTTCCTTATTTCTGTTTTCCCTATTTACGTTATTTGTTACACATTCTGTACTTCTTATGCTATCTCTCTCTTTCTGTTCCGTGCCACGTTGCAAACTGTGCCTTTCTCCCGCTCCAGTCAAGCGCACGCTCCCAAATTTCTCCCTCTGACTTTCATGAAACACACTGGGCAGCTGTGTTGCATTAACAGGTGGTCTCCCTCTTGATACATGGGGTTGAGGTCAGGGTCTCACCACCTGCCCCGAAGAGACCCTTGGGGCCAGCACAGGTACCAAGGGAACGAGCAGTGCGCCGAACGTCGACAGCAGGAAGCAGGCTGCCACACTATGGCTCACTAGCCACACTGCAGCCCCTGACAAACACTGGGCCAGCGTCTTAGCACACCGCTCTCCTCCAGGCTTCTGCTCATGCTGCTCTCTGCTCTTTGGCCTCTCTGATCCGGACAGCATCCCCAGATCGCTTGCTGCTTCTGGTAGAACTACATCTTATTTAGTTTAGGGAAGAGTCAAGTTGAGTCAGGTGTTCACAGTTGGGATAAAGTGCCTGACCTTGCCCGACTCTATTAGTGGGACATGCTAGTGGTAGGTTGTAGAAGTAATAGGCCCCATCTTGTTTCCCAATGCTTTTCCGGTGGAAAATCCTCATTGATCTTAGTTGCATCTTCCTCATCTCAGCATTTATTGGAAATGTGGAGCGGGAATGGGGGGGCGTGACTGAAAATACCCCATGAAGGCTGAGGGAGAGTGGGTTGGGGTATTATTGTGAATGGGGGAATACCATGTCTCGCCCTTGTGCATTCTCCTCCCAATCCCTCGTGACCTTCCACTCAGTTGATCCTGCCTCGCTTGTACACCCCCAGGGTAGGCATCCAAAAGCAGTGACCTTTCCCTGGCCATCTGAATGGAAGATCCCGAGGGAGTAGGTGGGAGAATACCATCAGGTTTCTCACACTTCTCACCAACAAACAGGAGAAAACAGCAACACTACCAACGATCAACACAAAGAACAGCTGCTCCCGGGAGAGCGCATCTACTGGAATAGAGTTTCCACGAGCCTCACTGAGTGATTTACTCAAGTCTGACTGCTGTGAAGGTGAAGGGCAACAAGAATTGAATACATCTCAGTGATACCCGAAGAGACATTGGCAGCCCTGCAATGGCACAGGAACAGGCATAAAGTTAAGTACGCCCTAAGGATTCACTGTGTGTTTCAGTGCAAAGGAGGTGCAAACGAATATCTGAAATTTGAATCATTTAGTTTAGGAAAAGAAATGTCTACATTTGTAAATTGTGTGAAAATAAATGTTTTCATGGTTTTTATCGTCTTTGTGTCATGTCTGAAGATGGCAACAAGAGTAAATACAGAAAGTTTAAGTGTGTCTAGTTTTGTGGAATTCAAAGAGATAATTTCAAGAGAAAAAAGAATGGTTAATAGTGATTTTTTGGCTAATGTGGATGATAAACTAGATCACATAACAAATGCACATGGTTTCGCAGCAGATAACATATCGTATGGCCATATGAGGAAGGTGGATAGAGAGAGAGATCCACAGGATATTGCTACATTTTCTCTCTCATCCCCCATGCTTCTTGCTTCCCTAGGGTGTTTATCCCGAGTGAGGTAGAGGTAGCAGATGCGTTATGTCTAGCGCACCTGTCCTTGTGCAGGGTCCGAGGGTAGTTTAAAGAACAGTCAATTATGACATCACTCGTACTAATTGACGAAGACTGTTCAGTTGCTGATCGTAAAGAACAGAAAAATATGTGGTGTGTTCAAAGAGGGATAGAATTGTTGTTAAACTTTTTAAATTCTTGCGCCAAAACTTCAAAGAAAAATTGCACTCAATAAGGTTGGGTTTTTATAGAAGTGTATTAGGCGAACAAATGCCCTATAGTGATGACATGTGTTTCGATGGATCAAACCGTCCTTTTCAAATCAGGGCTACATTGTGTTGCAAAAGGTATTTTGTGCATTGATTTACAGTAAGAAATGGAAGAGCATTCAAATGGAAAAGTTACACATAATAAAGAACAACAGGGAGGAGAATAGGGGAGGATTAGTTAGGGTGAGAAAACAGAAACAAAATGAGGGGAAAAATCGGGAAAAGGAAAGAAAAAATACAATAAGTTATTGTGTCCATTGAGTCTTGCATCTCATGACAAAAGAGTGTACCAAATGGTCAAGAAAATGAAAAAGAGAAGAATTGTTCTTACCGAATGGTAATGTCTTGTTATTTAGAACTGTGCCTTTCAGCAATAAAGGATAAATCATGGGATCAATCCCAACCTGGCAAATAAACTTCGAATAATTAATCCTGTGCCTGATAGAATCGCACTCCTAATTAATGTTTTATTGCTCATGGTTCTGATTCTATTAGGTGCTACTTCACATCTACTGTATGGTATACATTGCGTGTGTTCAAAGAGCCCAACTGACTTTGGAAGGGGCTATAAAAAAGTTATTGGAGCAAGGGGTGAACAGTTTCAGAGCTGGAGGAATGAGGGGATTCTCAGAAGAAAGGGTGGCACAAATAAATCTAGAATGTGGGACAGTGTGGAGAACTTACTTGCAGCATCTGACGTGGCTCAAAGAACCAGAAAAACCTGTTGAGTTACATGGACCAATTTTTCTGTGTTTTAAATGGCATGGTGCCCGTTGGCACAAGTGGGAACTGCAGCCACACGCTTCACATCACTGATCTGGCTGGAGGTGTGGCTGCTTGTCTAGATAATTTCTGGACATGTGGCCGAAACGCACAAAGGCAGTGGTCTCCAGCTTGGCCAGGTGTGTGCAGTTCTCAACCCTTCACGTGTCCGTTCTCGTCATCTCTGATGAACATTTAGTTTTGCCCCACCAATGCCCGAAAGGGGGCCCCTTTCATCATCTTATATGGACAAACCAAAGACTATGGTTGACGGTGAAAATCAGGAACAATTGCAACGAAGGAGAAAATCCAATTACCTTTCAGCAGCATCATCAAAGGCTTTAGCAGACATTTTCGATCAAAACCCTGCTGTTAAGCCACACCAAGACCTTTTTCGCCTCTCTCCTGGCATCCAAGCAGCGGAAAATGCTAAATGGCTCCAGGTGACTAGGAACAAACCTTTGCTATTTGTGAACACTTCCGAGTCTGCTTTTAGTGCCATTAGGGAAAAGTTGCGGGCACCAAGGCTAATGACTTTGTAGAATCGGTACATACTCGACCTCCTAGCAGCAATGGAGGGCAGAGTGTGTGCAAAAATTGGGAGTACCTGCTACACATTTGTGTCTGCCAACGACTGAGAATGGTACGCTGACCCAGTGCTTGGTTACCTTCGTGGTTGAACCTCGCTGTGAAGATCCTGTTGCCTATTATTGTCTTTTTCCTTGTTCGTTTCTGTTCCTGTCAATTGCTCGTACTGTGTTGCTCTGCCCAGGTACCGACATCTACTACTATGATGACTGTGACTCTGTCCAAGGCTAGGGCCAATACCAAGTCATCCCATATGCATACTCAAACTGAAGTTGTCTTGTGTCCTCCACCAAATTGGCATGATTGTGTGGAGCCACGGATATGAGGCGACAAGTTGGGCTTGTTCAGCGGAGGAGTATGCCCATTTTGGGACGGTGTGAGAGATGATTCTAGGGTTGTTCCCCAAGAAGATGATTATGATTTGGTAAAGTATTAACTAAAGGGGGGAATGTTGGGGTAGTCAGGAAAAGTCCAGACAAGCAAGTTTTTATTTTCAAAGCTTTATTTAATTCGCTGTCAATTTTTCTTTTATCTTTCGCACACACCATATTGATTACTGGGGGTGCAGCGAGTGCGATGTTGCATTTTCTTATGTATAGAGTGCAGTTATTTGTAGCTGGGATATGTTACTTGTTAGTGTTACCTTTTGTTTAGAATTGATACATATTGGCTTACACGCGAGCAGAAAGATAAAATATTAAAACCACAAATGAAAAACAATTCACACATGGGGTGTTCTGCACATTGATAAAAACACATAGGGAATGTGTGAATCTAAATGTAGTGGCGTTTTACAAATGGATTAGATCACAGCAGTCAAGGCTGTTTGCCAAGTTTACTTAGACTTTTGAGAAACTGATTCTGCAGGATTACAGAGGCCAGAGGATGGGTAAATAAGTAACTTTAACATTTGCGGCAGCTCAGCTGAAGGAGACGGCAATGGGGTATATGGTCTGATAAGTATCGCAGATGGGAGAGGTAATCTCCTGAATGCAGGAGAGCTTGACAGAAGGGGTTTCGCAAATTGTTTTTGGCCAGCAGTAAAGCATGGGGTGAGCCAATGCCCTAGGCTAAAGTAATTGGAACCCAGGAGTGTCAATGGTATTTTCAGATGTGATGTGTGCAATGAAGTTATACAACAAAAGGAGTATCCTACCGCAAGATAAATTATCAACAAAACATTGTTCATAGTGTGTCATTTATAGTTTGGAGGGATTTGTAGCAATAAGGAATTTTCTATATGCACCCGGACGTGACACTATTTTGGAAGTGCACTTCAGTCTGCACAGATGTCAACAAATGTCAGTAACAACTCGTTTTTCTTTGCGCAGCTTTATTTAATTCACTGTCAATTTTTCTTTTATCTTTCACGTCACATTCATATTTTCTATTTTGAATGCAGGGTTTTTGAGAAAACAGTAACAAGATGCAAGATGTCACAGTGTTTAAATACATACAAATCTAAAGTGATACAGTGGGGAAACAAACAGCAAGTGCTTGGGACCTTAAATGCAAATTCATTAGGAACAAAGGAAAATTTGAAGCATTCTGGGCACTTGCACATACAGAAGAAAACCCCATTTTAAATGAATTGTGCTGAGATTGCAAAAAACGTGTTCAGGTCAGTGCTTAAATCCTAACAATCCTAACAATGAATGGAGGTGAGAGATGATTGTTCCAATGTTTTGTCGATAATTTATCTTGTGGTAGGATACCCCTTTTGTTGTATAACTCTGTAGCCCTTCATCCTCCCACATAGAGGGCAGTCCCTTCTGTTACCTAGTGTGCAATGAAGTGGCAGTTATTTAGATTAGAAAGTTCCTATGGAGCCAGTGACCCGGGGAATGAGATAGCATAGCTAATTCAAAAAAACTTATTTACCCAGCCATCTTCATATCGCTTGGCATATTTATGCGAACCATATGCAATTAAAAGTTAAGCTTCAAAGGGCTTAGGCCCATTATTGCTTGTAATGAATTATGTTTGCATACACATTTTTGACCATGTGCTGATGTCATGAACTACCACAAACAAATCCTAAGAAGAGGTGTGTTATACACATGAGCTGAAGATGGTAGTTAAGATAACATCTGCCAATGAAAATGTAGGCATTGGGGAAAGATGGGATTTCTTTGAAGAGGTTTTAGTCCAATCACATGTGGAGGGTGGATTGCAATAATGTAACTGGGAGCAGTGCTCCAGATAAGATCTGGAAGTGGGAGTATTTTACTCCCTATTTTTTAAAGTTGGGAGTAAAATGATTTTTAATGGGAGTAAAAATGTAAGTCCAATTTCCAATGAGAGTATTTTATAAGCAAGTAAAAATAGGTTTTAACTAAAAAACAGAAATCGTTTTGTAATATTTATTTCTTTGCACCTAGTTATTCATGCACATTAAAAGATACATGTTTAATTCTTACAATCAGGCAGTTAAAATACTAGTTTCCTTCTTGTGGCACTATGGGGGTAATTCATAGAATTCAGCGCACAAGTGGCGCACGCGGCTGGCGCACAGTGTGCGCGTGCGAATCCCTGCGCCAGACACGTGTGCTAAAATCCATTTCCGCGCACAGCGTATTCATGGATTCCAGCTACCAAAACCAGCCGTGGCGCACAGTGGCGCAGCAACCCTGCAGCAGCGCCAGTTACGCCCCCAAGAACGCCTCTCACGCAGGGAAAAGCCATCAAAATCCCCAATCCAGCGCAAAGGGCTGTGCTAACCCTGTACCAGCACGGCAAGCGGGCTACTTGTATCACTGGGGTGCGCGGGAAGTACCTTGCGTCATTTCAGCTGGGTACGTGTATTTCAGGGGTGCGCTGGAAGTTCCACACGCGATTCCATCAGGGTACGTGTACATCAGGGGTGCGCGGGAAGTTTCACACGTGAATTCAGCAGGGTACGTGTATTCCAGGGGTGCGCTGGAAGTTCCACACGCGAATGTCCTGGCTACGTGCATCTTGGGGTGCACGGGAAGTTTCACATGCGATATGAGCAGGGTACATGTATATCAGGGGTCGCGGGAAGTTCCACACGCGAATGTCCTGGCTACGTGTATTTCGGGGTGCGCGGGAAGTTTCACACATGATATCAGCAGGGTACGTGTATTCCAGGGGTGCGCTGGAAGTTCCACACGCGAATGTCCTGGCTACGTGTATCTTGGGGTGCGCGGGAAGTTCCACACGCGAATGTCCTGGCTACGTGTATTTCGGGGTGCGCGGGAAGTTTCACACGCGACATCAGCAGGGTACGTATATTCCAGGGGTGCGTGGGAAGTATCACATGCGATTCCATCAGGGTACGTGTATTCCAGGAATGCGCGGGAAGTATCACACGCAAAAACAGCAGAGTACGTGTATTCCAGGGGTGCACAGGAAGTATCGCATGCAAAATCAGCAGGGTACGTGTATTTCAGGGGTGCACAGAAAGTATCACACGCAATTCCATCAGGGTACGTGTATTACAGGGGTGCGCGGGGAGCACCACACGTGAATTGCACGTGCGAGTCCTCCCAGGTGTTCCCTCTACACCCTCCACGGCCCCTGCAGGTGGCCCACACCACAGGGGCCTACCCTGCACATGTCCTGCAGGCACCCCATCCACCATGGCCATGCCCCCCCAGCCAACCCACGTCACCTTGCACTACTGCCCACCAACGCATGTCCCCCTGCACCCCCAGCCACCAGGGGCAGCCTCCACCAGGCCCCCACCCATGTCTCCCACCACCCCCACCCCCCAGCAGTGCAGGGGCAGCCTCCACCAGGCCCCCACCCATGTCTCCCATCACACCCACCACCCGGCAGTGCAGGGGCAGCCTCCACCAGGCCCCCACCCATGTCTACCACCACACCCACACCCCAGCAGTGCAGGGGCAGCCTCCACCAGGCCCCCACTCATGTCTCCCATCACCCCCACCCCCCAGCCACCAGGGGCAGCCTCCACCAGGCCCCCACCCATGTCCCCTATCACCCCCACCCCCCAGCAGTGCAGGGGCAGCCTCCACCAGGCCCCCACCCATGTCTCCCATCACCCCCACCCCCCAGCCACCAGGGGCAGCCTCCACCAGGCCCCCACTCATGTCCCCTATCACCCCCACCCCCCAGCAGTGCAGGGGCAGCCTCCACCAGGCCTCCACCCATGTCTACCACCACCCCCACCCCCCAGCAGTGCAGGGGCAGCCTCCACCATGCCCCCACCCATGTCTCCCACCACCCCCACCCCCCGGCAGTGCAGGGGCAGCCTCCACCAGGCCCCGACTCATGTCTCCCACCACCCCCACCCCCCAGCCACCAGGGGCAGCCTCCACCAGGCCCCCACCCATGTCTCCCATTACCCCCACCCCCCAGCAGTGCAGGGGCAGCCTCCACCACCCCCACACCCCTCAGCAGTGCAGGGGCAGCCTCCACCAGGCCCCCATCCATGTCTACCACCACCCCCACCCCCCAGCAGTGCAGAGGCAGCCTCCACCAGGCCCCCACTCATGTCTCCCATCACCCCCACCCCCCAGCAGTGCAGGGGCAGCCTCCACCAGGCCCCCACCCATGTCTACCATCACCCCCACACCCCAGCCACCAGGGGCAGCCTCCACCAGGCCCCCACCCGTGTCTACCATCACCCCCACCCCCCAGCAGTGCAGGGGCAGCCTCCACCAGGCCCTCACTCGTGTCTCCAATCACCCCCACCCCCCAGCAGTGCAGGGGCAGCCTCCACCAGGCCCCCACCCGTGTCTCCCATCACCCCCACCCCCCAGCAGTGCAGGGGCAGCCTCCACCAGGCCCCCACCCGTGTCTCCCATCACCCCCACCCCCCAGCAGTGCAGGGGCAGCCTCCACCAGGCCCCCACCCATGTCTACCACCACCACCACCCCCCAGCAGTGCAGGGGCAGCCTCCACCAGGCCCCCACTCATGTCTCCCATCACCGCCACCCCCCAGCAGTGCAGGGGCAGCCTCCACCAGGCCCCCACCCATGTCTACCACCACCCCCACCCCCCAGCAGTGCAGGGGCAGCCTCCACCAGGCCCCCACCCGTGTCTCCCACCACCCCCACCCCCCAGCAGTGCAGGGGCAGCCTCCACCAGGCCCCCACCAGTGTCTCCCACCGCCCCCACCCCCCAGCAGTGCAGGGGCAGCCTCCACCAGGCCCCCACTCGTGTCTCCCACCACCCCCACCCCCCAGAAGTGCAGGGGCAGCCTCCACCAGGCCCCCACCTGTGCCTCCCATCACCCCCACCCCCCAACAGTGCAGGGGCAGCCTCCACCAGGCCCCCACCCATGTCTACCATCACCCCCACACCCCAGCCACCAGGGGCAGCCTCCACCAGGCCCCCACTCATGTCTACCATCACCCCCACCCCCCAGCAGTGCAGGGGCAGCCTCCACCAGGCCCTCACTCGTGTCTCCCATCACCCCCACCCCCCAGCAGTGCAGGGGCAGCCTCCACCAGGCCCCCACCCGTGTCTCCCATCACCCCCACCCCGCAACAGTGCAGGGGCAGCCTCCACCAGGCCCCCACCCGTGTCTCCCATCACCCCCACCAGTGCAGGGGCAGCCTCCACCAGGCCCCCACCCATGTCTACCACCACCCCCACCCCCCAGCAGTGCAGGGGCAGCCTCCACCAGGCCCTCACTCTTGTCTCCCATCACCCCCACCCCCCAGCAGTGCAGGGGCAGCCTCCACCAGGCCCCCACCCGTGTCTCCCATCACCCCCACCCCCCAACAGTGCAGGGGCAGCCTCCACCAGGCCCCCACCCGTGTCTCCCATCACCCCCACCAGTGCAGGGGCAGCCTCCACCAGGCCCCCACCCATGTCTACCACCACCCCCACCCCCCAGCAGTGCAGGGGCAGCCTCCACCAGGCCCCCACTCATGTCTCCCATCACCGCCACCCCCCAGCAGTGCAGGGGCAGCCTCCACCAGGCCCCCACCTGTGTCTCCCACCACCCCCACCCCCCAGCAGTGCAGGGGCAGCCTCCACCAGGCCCCCACCCATGTCTACCACCACCCCCACCCCCCAGCACTGTGGGGCACCTGCCAGCATGCCCCCACTCATGTTCCCCAGCCAACATGTCATCACAATCTAGATCCCTGGTCCCTATGGTCAGCCTCCAAATGCAAAACACCCACCCGAGTATTGCATCCACCCACTTAGAAATGGCAATAACATGATAGAACACCAATTGCAAGTTTGGAAACGAACACGTCCCAAACATACACCCAATGGGTGTCAGTGAATCTCAAAACCCATATCATGATATGCATGAAACCAATGAGATGATAAAACACATTGAAGTTTGATCAAAAAATGTGTATTAAAGGAAACATAAATTGAATCAAAAATAAACAAACAGAAATGGGAATGTAAAAAAATGAAAAGAAGCATGTCCGTGAAAAAAAGCAAAACCAAAAATCATAATCCAAAGGAATGGTGTCCAAAGTCACAGTCCACAAAAGAAAATCCAATGGAAAATTATAATTGAAAGCCATTGCTCCCTGGGTAAATTGCAAAATAAAACGAAAATCCAACAGTGAACTATGTACAGATGAACAAGCCAGGGTCCATTATCCCAACAAAAGAAATTAAACCTATCTAACAACACTAACTAATAAAAAGAAACTATATACAAATTGTCCAAAAGGTCCAGAAAAAATGTCTAAAACAAAGGAAACCTAACACTAACTACAGAACTATGTACAAGGGCAGCGGGCTAGTCTGACGGCTCACTTTTGGATGTCCCGGGCCAGGGCATCATCGAACTCCTGCTCAATGTCCCGGAGGCGGTCCTCCTCCATGGCCCTGAGGGTCCGCAAGGCCGTCGACGTGTCCACCTCCAACCCCCTGCGGATTGCCTCGAGGCACTCGGCCCGCATCAGGGCCTGACCATTGTGAGCCGTGCCTCTTCCACCCGCTGCCGCTCCGCATCTATGGCGTGGCCCAACCGCTGCCAAATGGAAGACACTTTCTGTCCTGGGTCCTCCTGCCCTCCGGCCGATGCCTGCCCCTCCGATGTTGAAGGCCCTGAGCCTTCATGGCTCCCACCACGTTGCTGCTGCTGCTGTGCCTCTGCCCGTGCACTGCCTCCTGCTGCCTGCACATCCTCCGCTGGCTGGGGTGCAGTCGTTGATGTGGCCACCCCTGCTGGACGTCCGACTCCCGACTGTGGCAGGGATGCCTCCTCCACCAGCCTGGCCGCACCGTCAGAGGCAGCTCCACAGGGCACCCAGGTGACTGATGGGTGGGAAGATGGCACGGAGGACGACTGGCGCATAGGGGGTTCAGTTGAGGAGGGGGTCGCAGCAAGCCCCATCAAACGGAGGAATCCGGCCTGGGTGACCTGTCCCAGTAGGCCGACGCGGTCAACGAGCCATTCGAGATGACGTGCAGTCTCCTCATGAAAAGACTGCAGGTCACCTTGCATGGCCCGTTGACGCAACGCCACACCAGTCAGGACAGGCTCAACCCGGACCCGGATAGCCACGTCCGCAGGCAGAGGAAGGCCAGTTGTCGTGAGCTCATCCCCTGCCTGAAAACGGGTCTGGACGTAGGCATCCCTGCTGGTGCAAGATGATGCAGGGGCAGGATCAGGCACAGGATTGCACACAGGCACCTCCGCGGCGGCCTGTGTTGCTTCCTGTCCCTGGTCCTGCACTGCACCACTAGCACGAGTGGAATCCCCACCTCCAGACCCCGTCTCTGTTGCTTGCACTGCCTCCTCCTCCACCAAACCCCCCACCAACCTGGATGACTCCGTGCCATCTTCCCCCGTTGGGCCCTGTGGGGTCCCAGCTGCCCCTTCTGCTGCCGAGGAGTCCAACTCCAACCTCCGCCTCTTGGACCTCCCCCCGGCAGCTGCGGCCTGGGACGCGGCACCGGACTCCTCACTCCCCAACGAGATCACAACATGGGAGGGGAGCCGGGCCTTGCGTCTCCGGCTGGCGGTGGGATCCTCGCCGCTGTGCTCCACAGCACCTTCTCCGCCCTCTTCATCAGTTGACGCTGCAGACAGGGAGAAATAAAACACAGGCATCAGGGCACTGTACAATGGACACATACACACATGACAGTTGTACATGAGTGGCATTGGCAAACCTCAGACATGGCATCACAATCGCCAACACACATGTCATTTCAACTCGCACACATGAGCCATACCACAGCCATATCGCAACTGCCTGCACTATCCATACACATACAACAGCATGAGCAGGCAAAGCTGAGCCAGACATCACATGCAACACAGGAAGTGCACTACACATGTACACACACCACCACACTTGCATGCATGTGTACACCTCTGCCAAGTGTTGCAGTGTTCAGATGGGCATCCATGTCACATCTGCCAATCAGGCTTCCACATCCCGCTGTCACATGCATCCATGTTGCATCACTGTTGCACCCTTGTCAAATACACACAAATGCACATGTACACAGTGCTGATACATGCAGCTGAAAACAAAATACATGCGTGACATCACGAACATGTCTACTTACATACACATTCATCCAAACATGTGTGCCCACACAACTGCATTTGGCATGCAAGCCTGCACACACAAGCAACATCCATGTCTCACACATTACAGCCCTCGCATGTGTTAGCCTCACGGCCCTGTACACCCCCACCAATACTCAACCCCATACAAACAGATGTGCAACCTGCACACTACTGAAACATCACCACACGCACAGCTCACAATCATGATGCATGTACACTTACCGCTCGACTCCAGACGGGTCTGCCTCTCAAGGACCTGGACGTGGAGCGCTGGGGATATGCGTTCCAGGACCCTCATCTGATCTTCCGACAAGTGGCCCCGGCGCCCCTTAGCATCCGCTGCCTTCAAGAGGCGCCGGGCCTTGTTCAGGGTCCTGGACCTGAAGTCCTCCCAGCGCTTCTTGAAATGTTGTAAGTCGCAGACTGCCACCCCCTCCGCGTTGATGGCAGTCACGATGTCAGTCCAGATCCGAGTCCGTCCTTCCTTGTCGGCGCAGGAACTTCCGAAGAGGGCATCATACTGCCCCAGGACTTGCTCCACCAGGACACCAACTTCCCTGGCACTGAAGCTGGTGCCCCTCTGCCTCTCTGGCCGGGGGTAGTCAGTGGTGCCAGATGTTGCAGTGCCCGACATGACAACCCCAGAGGCAGGAGTGGGTGGGCAACTGGGTCCTGGGGCTGGGCTGTGGCGATGGAATCCCAGTCGGGAGTCTTCGGTTCCAGCATGGGTGGTCACAGCAACAGCACCCCTGGCTGATGTGCAGGCAGCAAATGGCAGGACACATGGGCAGCAGGCAATCAAGCAGCAGCAGATGGCAGGTGGGAGCGTGCTCGGGGCTCTGGGGGGCAGTAATTCGGCCTTCTGGGCAGGAGCGTGGTCTTCCGTGTGCTTACGCGTGGCCAGCTTGATTCGGAGTGATTTGGCACGTGAAAATTCTGCACGTCAGCGTGTAATTCGAGGAAAGGCCCTTAGCGCGTAAGCGCGGCTGCACGCATACGCAATTTCATTGGACAGAAGGCCCCTCAAGCGCAAGCGCCCCTGTAATGTGACGCGCACAGGCGTGCATGGGCATTTCAGCGTGCGTGAAAAACTGCACGTCCGCGTGTAATCTGAGGAAAGGGCCCATGCGTGTAAGTGACGTGACGCGTGCGGACGTTTCCCTCAGCACGGGTTAAAGGTGAGCGGGCCCAGCAGTTCGCTGTACGTGCCTTTCATGGAGACCGACGTGTGTTGCCGCTTCCTGTTGTTTCGCGTGCCATCACAACTTCACAGCTATCAAGGACTTCTCTTCTTTTGGCGAGGGTATTGGCTACGCGTGTTTTTCTGCATCGCGCTAGTCAGACGGTGAGTCGCACACGCTCTTTTTCCCATTGCGGGTGCCCCTGTGTATCGCACCCATTTTCGATGTCATAGTAGCCTGCGTGTCCCACGCGTACGCGTTATTCGTGTTACTGGGTGCCACCGCGTACTGCGGGAGGTTGAATACATGTACGTAGGCTGCAGGGTTGCGTGCACGGTTTTACTGCAGTTTTGGGGTGCCTGAGCATTGCGTGACCCGTCACTACATCACCGGGGTCACATACAGCCTTGCAGGTGCAGGGGGGCTGTTAACATCTTGCTTCCCACCCCCTTCACCCCAATTGCCCAGGTCAATTGTGGTGTACACCTCCCATTGGCACCACTCCCTCTGTGCCGGCACTACCACATCTGTGCCATGGTTGGGAGGCCACCAAAGGTGAGGGGCGCCTCAGCTGGGCGTTCTCTTCGTGGCGGGCGTGGTCCGGGACGTGGCCGTGGTGACCAGGGAGTAGGGGGACTCCAGGGTGTCCAGGGCGGCCACAGAGGGGGAAGAGGCAGGGGTGCACCACTTGAGCACAATGTTGTGCCATGTGTCGGTGCAGTCATGCCACCACCCCCTGTGGTTCCGGGGGATGCAGCTTCTGCATCTGGCACTGGCGCCCGTGTGACCCGGCAGTCCAATCCATCGTCTGCCACGGGCCCAAGGGTAGTGGTAGCTGCAGGTGCAGCTGTGGACACTGCCACCCAGGCTCAGGGTCTGCCAGCGCAGGCTGCGTTGGCACTTGAGGAGCCCTTGGTAGATCTCCAACAGGCCAGGAAGGAAACCATAGGGGCAGGCCGGGCTGCTCAGACCAAGACACGTGTCCCTGGGGCAGTCATGTCATCTGCTGCCCCGAACAGCCGGGTGTTGGCAAGTGCAGGGCCAGATGCACCCAACAACACCCCGGTTGTGAGTCTGCCAACCAGGACCGTTGCGGTCAATGAGCCTGCCACAGCTGATGTTGCTGCGCAGGGTCCATTAGTGGCCACCCAGCTGCCACTGACACAAGTCAGGCCTTTGGTCGTCCCTCCACCTGCCACTCCCTTGGCTCAATCCACCGAACCCACTGGCCATACTGGTCAGGGCGGCATTAGCCAGCCAGGGTCTGCGCCACAGTCCAAGAGGAGGAAGGTTGCACCTGCAGCACAAGCTGGGACCCCACACACAGCCACGACCTCCTGCACGTCAAGGAAGAAGCCTTTCTGCAAGCAGGAACTGGACTTCCTCGTGGACTACGTGCGGGGCCACAGCCGTGACATGCTAGTGGGTGCCAATAGTCAGACTACGGCTGCCCAACGTGACACCCACTGGAAGCATGTTGCGGAACATGTCAGTTCATTCGGCCATGAGGTGTGCACGGCGCAAGAGTGCAAAAAGCGTTGGAATGACATCAAACGCAGCACTAAGGCTAAGCGTGCCTCTAATTACAACTTGACTCTGGTGACTGGCGGTGGGCCTGCACCAGAGGAGGAAGAGCTCACTCCGCATGAGGCAGTCGTTGCGGAGTTCATACCACCTGAATTGGTCGAAGGAGTGGGAGAGATGCTGGACTTTGATGCCCAGTCCAGTGAGTGTTGATGCGTGTTTGTTGAGAACGTGTGTGTTTCACTTGTGGGATGTGTTGTGCATGATTGCCACTACATGTGACGTGTACATGGTTCTGATGTGTAAGTAATGCAAAGCTTCCGTCATGCATGTCTCCTCTGCCTGCATGCGGGGACTCCATGTAGGCATGCTCCCTTGCCCCTCCTCCGCCACTCTGCACCCCAGTTCCACCTTTGCACTGGTGTTCTTCAATCTTGCCAATGTGTACTTTCTTGTTCATGCATCCTGTGTAGATGCTAACTTCCAGCAAAGAATCTGCCAAAAATATGCCGTGTGGTACAGCCTTAGTACTTGATGCAGGTTATCTCACTTGTACTGTGCATAGGTCAGATGTCCCGCAGGGACACGAGTGCCCATTCATGCTCCATGTGCATTGCACGCATGCCCCTATGTGTCCTTGACTGGATGATCACTGTAATACAAGTCCTTGGTTACATACATTGCCTGCCATCTCATCAGCCTTCCCATGTCAACTGTGGCTCAGTCCTGCGTTGCACACATGTTTAGGCTCTGACAATCTGTGTGGCTCACAGGCCTCAGCCTGTTCAATGGCCAATGACTCTGTCCAACTCTTGTTGTGTCTTCTTCACACATGGGCGGAATCCAGAGTTTTCATCATGTGTCCTGCTTACTGTCCCAGCATCATTTGAAGTGTTGTCACTTGAATCACATTAAGCTGTTGATGCCAGTCAACACTGCCTGTCAATACACAGGTGTATGGTCAGCCTTTTGATACCATGCTAGGCATCCCTGCTTTGGTACTGGGGTGGAGGGGTGCTTGGCTTCTAAATATGGTACACATTGAATGCACAATGCACGTGATGTCTGAATTTGACATTGCACTGCCTTCACATTTCCTGGCACACACCATGGAGTCCTTGTACATGTAGGTAGTGAGTGGCGTACACATTTTCTGCACTGCATAGGCCCACTTCCATGGAAACTGCCACCTTTCAACAGGTCTGATCACAGAAGCAATTCAAAGTTGACCCAGCATGCATGCCAGGTTACATGTTGTGTGTCACATGTCTGCCTGATGCGTTTGCTGTCGGTGTGTGTGTGTGTTGTGTGCTTCTGACATGTGTAGTGACCTTTTTTCTCTCTATTTTTCAGGTGATGACGCAATGGAGGCGGAGGATGGTGTTGTCATGCCAGACACAGGGTTGTTACCACTACATCAACCCGGCACTAGTGGGGGTCGTGGGGTGGTAGGCCACGAAAACCCCCAAGTGCTACAGTCCATCTTGTCTCTGGCTGCCTATGAGTCCAGCCTTGATGACGACTCTGACGTCCATGTTGAGTTGGATGAGCATCAAGTCCATGTGTCAGGGGTGAGTGATTCTGATGTGGACACTCCTCTGTCTGTGACACCTGCACTGAGGGATCAGACAGTCTTGGCTCCTCCGCCCGTGGTGGATCGGGACGCAGGGTCACCCTCCACACCAGTCACTGATGTGCCTGGGACATCATGTCGACAGGGGCATGTAGTCGTGCAGCCGCGGGCGGTGCCAACACAGCGAGGACCCCAGGTCCTTGGGTCCTGCAGGGGTCAAGCCCGGCAACGCGGTTGCCGCGCGCAACCACATTATACTGAGTGGGAGCAAGACATGACTGCCAATTCAGAACGGCAGGGGGCAGCAATGGAGAACATCGCTGAGAGCATGGAGCGTGTGGCCCGATCTGTGCTCCCCCCTGCTAGGCAGGTGCTTCTCGAGCAGCAGGCGGCACGGTCCACGGCCCGCTCACTCAAATTGGGCATGGCGGCCTCAGACAGGGCACGCCAGGCTGAAATGTCGTCTCTGCGTCAAGCTATTGCTGCTCACGCAGAGGCGCACATGGATGCCCTGAGGGAGGAGTATGCTTCCCTCAGATCCACTCTGGGTGTCCTTATGATGTCCCAGAGGCAGCAGGCAGAAGAGAGGTTTGCACAGCTTGAGCGTACCATCTCGGCTGAGCTACAGGCTTGCCGGGAGGTGCAGCGGTTGTCCAGCCAGGCCTTGCAGGAGGAACTCCGTGTTACACGTGCTACCTTGCAAGAGGAAGCACGTGTATCACGTGAGGTTCTGCATGCAGACCTACGTCACATCGCCACACAGAACCAGGCTCACCCGTCCGGCAGACTTGCTGCCGACGAGGGGCAAGTTGCGGCTAGGCGTGGCCAGACTACTGTGCCACGTTCTCCTTTACAGGATGAGCCAGACTCGGACGACCATCTATCTCCCACATAGGTCGGGCTGTGCAGGCGTTGAGCCCATGGAGGTTTTTTTTTGGCTCAGCATCATCGCATGTGGATGTTGAGCAACACCCTGTACCTCCCCCCTCCTGGGTGCCTGCCCTCACCCCCGGGTCGTATGTGGTCATTTTTGATTTTTCTTTTAGTTTGGTTAGTTAAGTTTCTGTTTGATAGTTAGTTTAATTAGGTAATGTAGGTTTTCCATAGTTAGTGTAATTAGTTAATATAGTTTAAAATTGCTTGTCTATTGTGCTTTCATGTGACGGTGCAGTGCTTTGTGGCTTTTGAAGGCATCCACTGTCTATTCCAGCTGGGCCCTTCAGGCTTGTCTTGTGTATGTGTTTGCTGCCTGGGGTCCTTGGCTCACATATGCCACTCCTGCCTCCCTTATCCATGGGCTCGCAAGGATGGTTCGGTGTCACAACCTTTTACACAGGGGCTTTGGACTGTCATATCTGTGGCATGTCTGGTGCTGTGTGACTTGTGTTTACACCCCTAGTGGGGATGATTTTGGTGTTATTGTCCACTGTTCAGCTTTTGCTAGATGGGGTGTTTCATGATTAATGTGTACATTCATTGCTATGCATTGTGTAGTATGTTTCTTATCTTTACTGTACACATGCTTGTTGCAATTCATGCTGTAGATGGTGTTCCACACTATGGATGTGAAAGACGGACTGATGGTGTGATTTATGATGTGACTCTCTGACATTGTCAAGTAATGAGATGCCTGAAGAGACGCACACAGATGACTTTGAAGCATTAATCATGTGTTTCATGCCCTTTCTGCAGGGGGATGAGCCTCCAGAGCACCTTTGCCAGCAGACATGGCCCATTGGACGACGCAATTCTGGACACGTTTGTTGGTGCCCACATGCACATGTGTGCACAAGCAGAGGCACAGGGATTGCAGACCTACATCCTAGTACTGCTGACGTGTTCCAAGTAACTCCAGGCAAGGTGAGCAGCACAGGGGGGCCACAGCACAGCAAAGCTTGCACCAGGCGAGTTGCACATGCAGGCTTAGTCACAGCACTGAGGGTGAGCTTGGACGAATATTGGTGTTGAAGCACACAATGCAGCTCAGATGTGTTGGTGGACTGATGGCTGTTGATTGTAAGGTTGTCTGGGACACCTGCAGGGGCAGTGGCACATACCCTCCGGTACACCAAGGTCCATCGAGGCACTTGTATCAACCATGTAGCCTTCCGAGACATGGAAAGGGGCAGCTCACAGGGACATACTCGGGTGCAGTGCATTTCATTTTCATGTACATTATGATAAATGCACTGCCAACTTTGTTTCGGTCATGGTGGTACACAACTTGCTCTGACGTCATGGCTTGCTATATGGGTATGTCTGCTTACCCAGGGAACATTGCATGTTGTGTGAATTGTGACACATTGGTGTTCCATTTGCCACGCACCCTCCGGCGGCTCACTTACTGCATTGACTGTGTATGACCCATCACAGGGGTAATGTTATATATCGGTACGAAGCATCTACACCAGATTGTCTGTTTGTAGAGTAGTTTGTTTCTATGGGGCATGTTTGGTGGTGTGTTTTTGTGTAATTGGCACGAACAGGTTGTTGACTGTGGCTCTCTTTGCAGCATTGCAGTGCTCCTGTAACCGGACCCGAGAGTGTGCAGGCAGGAGGCCAGCACTCAAGACCAGAGTTAAGCGTCTTGTTGTTTTTCTTTCAAACTGCTCTGCATAGGCTTGCTGGGGGGTGCACTAATGCATGGATGTATGTGTAATTCAATTTGGTATGTTTTTTTTCCCCCTAATCACCCGGAATCCTATGCAATTTTGAACCCTGTACCCTCTACCCGGTGTTCCTGCTTCCTGTACCTATCCAAGCAACGTTCCCTAACCCTATTTCCCCGCTGGGGTTGCGGATGCCTGTGTAAGCCCCAAACTTGCAGGCGCCAAAACCCTAGAGGGGGTGGTTGGTTCGTGCCACTCCTAAGCCTGGACTACAGAAGGCCATGACAATGATGTCCAAGTTTGTTTGGATTGTGCATGTGTTCATGCAGGTAGTACATTTTCGTACATTCCCTACTTTCATGTGTCATTCCTTCTCCCCTCTCCTGCCACTCATTCCAGTTATCCAGTGTGCCAACACCTGTCCCGACTGCATATCCCTGAACCTCCTTCCCCACCAGGGTCTCAGGGGCCTGTGTGAGTTTGACCTTGCAGGCACCCGGGACACGGTGGGGGTGGTTGTTTCGTGACACTCCCGCGCCTGTACACGGGACCTGTGACAGTACACATCCGTTCATGGTGCATCATTCTATGTTATGTACCACACATGGTTCACATCCTGTTGTGACATTGTTTTACTGTGCTACCTTGGTTGTTGCATCATTGTGGTAGTACTTGGCCTTTGTAAGGTACTGCTACGTCAAGTCATCTACTGGAGGGTGTTCTGGTCTGTTTTTATGCCTTGGATTTTGTGATTTTGGAAATGAGTGTGGATTCTGAGGGTGCAGCCACCTTTTTACACACAAGGTGGGAGATGGTGACGAAGGGTAAAGGTGATCCTGTGGACAGGTAGAATTGAGGGTTGAAGGCTCCATGATCCAGGTGCAGTTGTTCAGTGGGTCATGGTCATTTGTGAGGGGGGTGGGGTTGTTGTTGATAGTTGCCTTGCCCTGCAGTGTGATGGGAACCCTGACATTGTAATGGTGGTATCCTATGTACATGTTGTGTTCTGCTGATCAATGCCTGTTCATGTGTTGTGTTTACCTTTCAGGTGCGAGGGGATAGTTGTGGTTTGACATGCTGGGGTGTACACATGGTGAATGTTCGCATGTGATGTGTAGAGAACACTGATGGTCACTTGATTGCACATGCATATGTTGAGTGCATGTCCTTGCTGACCCACACACTTGCACTCTGATGCACTACATGTACTACCACCCTTGCATATCCACGTGTACACGGTTTGCCTTCTGGTGCCCACTGTGTCCCTGCAGCACATGTTCTGTGACCAATTATGGATCCTGTACATGCCTAACTTGCTTTTTGATGTGGTCTGTCGCTTAGATGTGATGCTCAGGGTGTGCATCACACACAATGACTGTTCACTGTGCTGTGCGCTGAGCAGTGTGTTGCAGGAGTAGGACACAGCACACAGAAGCTGCAGTGTTGATTTTGCAATGCACAATGTGCATGTAGACAGGCATTCATTGTTATGTTACGTCTACAACTCTTGTAATGCATTTGGAAATGACTTATTTTGGGTGGGAGGTTGTTGGTCAGTCATTTCATCTGATTCCAGGTCAGGCATCATTGTCTGATGTCACTGTACATTTTGGACATGGCAATGTGTACCTTATTGTTACTGTGTTGGTGTATGGGTATTGCTTGCCATGTCATGTTGTGGTTTGGGAGGGTTTGAGTGACATAACAGTGATGGCCATGGCCTGTTTTGCAAGTGTGTGTGATTCACACCTTGCATGTCAGGGTCATCCGCTTCTCAAAGCAACTAGCTGGGGGTAGATCTCTCTCCGCGGCAGGGCCCTCCCTCTGGAACAGCCTTCCTGCCTCACTGGAACTTGAGGAGAACCATCTCCAGTTCGGGAAGCACCTCAAGACCTTCCTCTTTGCTTCTGCTTTCTCTCTGCCTCTCCCTTGCAAAATTCATCACTGGAACTGCACTGGATCTGCAACTGGGCCACTCTCACCGACCTCGGTCCCTGGCCCAGCCACTCTCCACTTGCACTGCCTCCCTGGCAACCCCTGCACTGCGGTACTGTCTCTCTATCCCTACAGCCCCCCCTTCCCAGCACTCGTCTGCACTTACCTTTGCAGTTGCCACCAGCTGGCCTATGTATTTGTTTTTTGGTCTACTTACCCTGTACTGCACTCCCCCCCCCCTTCCCCTTGCACTTTTCCCTTCCCCCTACCCCTGCACTTGCACAATCTAAATGACACCTGGCCTAGTAGTACCGTTGTCTGTCTTCCCTTGTTCCCCCCTCCCTGCCTCATCGCACCTTGAAATACTTGTGTATAGGCCATATCATGTCATGTCATATGTGTGCCTTTTGGTCACAAAGGATAGCTTGTGTTTAAGTAGCTAGGGATGCAGACAATGTGGCACTTCCATGGCAACTATCTCAGGGTGGTAGGGTTGTGACAGTTGACTGTCTCTTTGTCATCATCGATTGTCACCTGTCATGTGCCAGGCCTGTGTGCACTCCACAGGGGTGGGAGTTTAGGTGAAAAATGTGGCCACAAGCTGGGTCTGGGCTTCCTCGCCACGTGCCCTGTCCCCTCCCATGGGCAGCGCCTGTGGTTGGGGATGTGGGGGCACCACCATGTCCACCGGGACGCCCTGCCGTGTTGCAACATTATGCAGGACACATGCTGCCACAATGATCCTGCACACTACTGGTGGTGCATAGAGTAGCTGCCCGCCAGAGCGGTCAAGGGAGCGGAAATGTGACTTGAGCACTCCGAATGTGCGCTCCACTATGGCCCTGGTTGCAATATGGGCGGCGTTGTATCTTACCTGGGGTGGTGTGTGGGGTTCCGGATTGGCGTCATCATGTGGTTGCTCAGAGGGTAGGCACTGTCCCCTGGGGAGGTGTAAATGGTTGTGATTATTGGGGTTTGTTTATTTGTGTGTGTGTGTGTGACATGCATGCATGTGCAAGGGCAATTGTACTCACCTAGGAGCCATGTGTCGCCATGCTGCCCAGCTTCCAGGGCCCGGCTCAGGGCGGACATTCTGTATATGAAACTGTCATGGGTGGAGCCAGGGTAGTTTGCATAGACAGAGGTGATGATTCCCTTTGCATCGCATACCACCTGTACATTGATGGAATGCCAGTGCTTGCGGTTTCGGTAGATGTGCTCAGTGGCCCTAGGTGGACGTAGGGCCACATGGGTGCAATCTATGGCACCGAGCACTTTGGGGAAGTGTGCCACCCTGAAAAAATCCAGGACAACGGCCTGCCTTTCTGCGGGTGTTCTGGGCATGTATATGTGCCTGCGGACTGAGGGGCGCGCTGTCATGATTGCCAGTACCTGGTGTAGGCAGCGTGACTGCGTGGCCTGTGAGACCCCCCCCACTATGGCAGTAGTCCGCTGAAATGACCCAGTGGCCAAAAAATGCAGGACATTGAGCAGCTTCTCCAAGGGGCTCAATGCTTGGGAGCAAAGGGTGGGGGATGTAAGGTCATCTTCCCACTCCCTGACCAGGTCTAGGATGATGTGGGGTGGAAACCTATACCTGCCATAGACCTGGTCTTCAGCATCCCAAAAAGGCTTGTCCGTGGTGCGTAAATGCGTGCCCTGGCTATTCTCCTCCTCCTGCGGTGTCCCACGATCAGTGCTGCGACAAATGGGGCATTCATCGTAGCTGTATATACGTGTTTGTTGTTTGCGCGCACTTTTATACTGTGCGCGGGGACGCTTCCGCCTGCCTTCGTGTGGCGGACGCGTTGACGCCTGTGTGCGTCTTTTGCCGTGCGCGGGTTTCCCGTATTCGAATCCATGAATACGGGTTGTTCGCGTGCGTGTGGGCGTTCCGTGTAGTTCCCTGCAGTACTTCCCCAGTTACGCCTTCTTTTTCACGTGTAATTCCCCATACCGCGTGTTACGCCCACTGTTCCGCCCACTTTGGTTGTGTGCGCCGCGCTATTATGTGTGCTTTTGCTGTGCGCGTAGCGCACGCCGTGTATGCCTGCGTGCGCCATGGCTGGATTGGGCGCACGGACAGCGGGAAACACGCGCAGCATCTTCCTTGCATCGCACACATACGCGTGCGCTGCGTTTCTCGTGCTTGCGCTACCTTGCGCCTGCTTGCGCTGGGATTTTCGGCGCACGTTTGCTCCATGAATCGACCCCTATGTGTACTACTGGTCCAAACATATCCATGGAGCTGTGAGGGTGAAAGCAGGGGCACATGATTCTACATGTCCTTTTCCTATTTTTAGTTGGGCGTACTTTTACTCCCCATTTTTATTTTTTGGGACTATTTGCCAATTTTTAGGGTGTAAAAGTGGCTGATACACCCCTTATCTGTAGGGCTGACTGGGAGTGTTTTAACTGTTGCAAAAATGGATATAAGATATCAACTGATGTGGTCTTGTTGACACTTGGGTTAGTTTGGTTCTAGAGCACCATCTAACTGCTCCCTGGATAACAGTACAATAAACTTGCTTTACGTACAACACGTGCTCTCGTTCCTCAGGTGATGGGCCTGCTTGCGATAAGGTGTTTAAGGGGCCTGTCCCCACAAGCACACACTTACTTATCCAAGAGTTCACTTTGCCTCACTGACTAGGCATTTCCCACATGACATGTAAACTAATGCATCCGACTCAGAAAGAGGCATATTGAACTGCAGATGAAATAATGACCTTTTCAGTCCTCCTTTCCTACCCATAAATCCACTGCCTAGATTCCCATTGGTTAAGGAAGAAAAAAGTGAACTAAGCGGCATAGATGGGATGGTAGCAGGAGAGCTCACTCAGTCAGGGAAGGCAGGAGAAGGCTGCCAGCCACAGGGGGGAAGGGCAATGATTCACTTCCTACATCTGCCTTCCCACCCCGGTGTTAGGAATCCTGAATGGAAGCGAACACAATGGAAAACATGGCTATCTTCTGCTATCATTGCGAAAATGGTTTTTGCCAAAACTAAGTCCTAATCTCATTATTTGTTTTGTTAGTGCTAGGACAACATATTTGTCAGACTTCAGCCACATCTAAAAAAAGAATCGTAAACATACACTTTTCGGCAGGCAGAATATATAAATGAAAGCTGGTCTGTGCTTGTACCTTATTTGCAAATATCCTTGATAATCAACATGATACACTGTGGTCAAAACAATGTAAGTTAATCAAACACAGTCTACGGACCTCCTAAATAATCTAAGCTATCTGGGGTCCTTCCACAAAGGCCAACGCAGCTAACAGTCCCATTAGACAATTTAGTATGAAACATCTACATCAGGTTACATAGTCAACTGGTAAAGTGGCTGAAATAGTAATAAAGAGCAATATTTAGCTAAAAAGGTTACATCTGCGCTCTGTAAACAAATATTAAAAACACACTGAAGACGATTTTTACAGTAAGAGCCTTTGTGGCAGGAGGGGGCCAGCAGTGAACTTCAAATCAGCTAAGTAATATGGTGGCTGGAATGAAATATATAGACAGTATATTTTAATGTACTGAGTCTGTCTTTTAATTTATGTGACAACATAAACAGCATACAAATGTTTATTACCTGAGCACTGAAGCTGAGATAGAATTTGAGCACCTTCAAAATGGTGACTGGTCATTTTTAGATTGGGCTTGATGCAACGAATGAAGCTCGATCCCTGCCAAGACATTAGAATAAAAGTGCACATATTTGTACATTTTCCAAAGTTGCAGAGACACAATCTTTTTCTTTAATTTAACTTTTTTGTCATCAAACATCAGAAGAACAGAGAATACCCAACAAGGAAAAAAGAGCAAGTTACGATATTGTCATCCCCACACCAACTCCATCAATGTTTTAAAAACCCTTTTACCTGAAACGCGAGGTCATTTTCTTTGTATGTATATGTATAAAAAGCTTTAGTTACAGGGACGTTAAGGTAAGAACTTAATGCAGCAAAACCCTGGTAATTCAGCTAAAGTCACCTTAACATCATGCCCACTGTTGCAGACTATGACCGCAATGATGACATCACAGATCACATCACTGATGACATCACTAATTACATGTTGTATGGGAACACTGATGACATTACAAATCACATCACTGATGCCATCACTGGTGACAACAATAATTGCATTGTATAAAATTAATTACATGAATAATGGAATTAGACATAACATAATTTATAATGTAGCTCATGAAAGCTTTGATTACCTTAATAACAATTTAGGCCGTGGATTTGGCCATGACAAAGGCTGGGGTCACTGGCCAGCACCAAAGGCCATAGCTAGTGGTTGGTTAGTGTTCAAAAATACCAACGTGCGTGGTTAAAAGCAATGCCTTGTAGCCCGTCACTATTTTAAAATATACAGTGGGCAACGTTGAAAGCTGTAGTCAGTGGGCATGGTCGAAGACCATAGCTAGTGCCCATTAATATGTCAGAATATACAGTCGGCACAGCCAAAGGCCGTGGCCATTGGCTAGTATTGTGTTGAAAACCATGGCTAGTGGCTGGTTAGTGTATATCATATAAAGTGGGCACGTTCAAAGGCCATAACTAGTGGCTGGTTAGTGTTGTGTAATGCACAGTGGGCATGGCCGAAGACCATTGCTTATTACATTTTATTATTTTAAAATGTATAGTGGACATGGCCAAAAGATGTACAAACTGATCAAGGTCAAAGGCCATGGCTAGTGGTCCATTTGTATGTTACAATAAATAGTGGGCACAGTCAAATATTGTGGCCACTGGCCAGTATTGTGCTAAAGTCCATGGCTAGTTCCTATTCTATATGATATACAGTGGACTTTGTTGAAAGCTGCATCCACTGGTAAAGGCCAAAATCTATGGTTGGTAGCTTGTTGGCGTTTTAAAATATTCAGTGTACATGGGTGAAAGTTGGGACCACTGTCCAGAACTAAAGGCCATGACTAGTACCCATTCATGTGTGTAAATATAGTTTACCATGCACACTGGCCATGGCTGAAGGCCATGGTTAATGCCCGTTACTGTTGTAATGTAATTAGTGATGTCATCAGGGATGTGATCTGTGATGTTCTCATTGTGGTCATAGTCTGCGCAACAGGGGCGTAAAGTTAAGGTGGCTTTAGCTGAATATCCAGGGTTTTGTGGTATTAGGTTCTCACCTTAACGTCTCTGCCACTAAAGTATTTTTCCTTGAATTTCAAGGGTTTTGTTATTGGAAATGTTACCAAAAATATGCTGGAGAAGTATAAAAGGTGCTCAGCTTTAAAACCCAGCAATCTGTCGTGAAATATTTAATGGAAAACAAAACCCCAATCCGAAACAAGTGCTTGTGGTCCTGTGAGTACGCGTCTGCACTGGGAACAGGACAACCTGAGTAAAATCGTGGTAGCCAAATACTTGAGCAAGCTTGCCAACCTAAAAAACCCAAGGGTTTGTGTCCACCATCTGAAAAAAGTTACGCCCTTCACCCACGTGTCCTTTACTGGTGCTCTGAAAAGCAACCACAATCAGGGGAAAAATATCGCACCTGTGTCCAGGATTGCAAGCTCTCTTGTCACATTGTGGGCAAATACTAATGACTTACTTGCCTTCTCATCATTTCCCCTCCTCACCCCCACGTCTGGCTTTCAATATTGTGCTTTATAAATCTAACTTGAAAAATACGCATACCATAGTGTCACTCAAATATATAAATCCTTATAGAACTATGTTCGGCAAAAAGTGTGTATATCCGAAATAAGCCGGGTTAGCCAAAAACAAAAAGTAGAAAGAATGCCATTTGGAAGAGGAAAAGGGATGAGATGGCAGCAAGCTAGAGGTGGGGAAGGGGAAAAGGGACACCATGTGAAACTGGGGGCTGGGAACCAAGTTCAGAACTTGAAAGTTTTCTCATAACCATGATTATTTTTGCATAACCAGGACTTAATAGAAAACGGAATGGGGAATGATAGTGTGTCACATGAATAACCATGGTTATTTTATGATTAACCAAGGTTATTTGTAGTACATTACTATTATCTGGGGTATTTAATCACCGCGGTTATGGGAAAGCTTTTAAAAAATAAATAAAAAGTAAAACAAATGTGATTAAAACAAAAGAAAGTGGAATGTTACAGCTACAGTGAGATGGCGGTTAATTCGTGTGGCCGAAGACTATGGCTACTGGGATACTTTATGGAAACAAATGGCGCAATATGGAGAGTGGACACATCCAAATGCTGTGGCTACTGGCCATAGCCGAAGGCCAAGGCAAGTGTGCCCAAAAAAAATCTAATGGTGTGGTCAAGGCTGAAGGCCATGGTTAGTGGCCCCGTTTAGGAAACCTATTGGAGCAATATCTAGTGTGGCCACGGCCAAAGGTCATGGTTTGTGGGACTGGAAGAAAGCTATTTGGGCAACATGTAAAGGGGCCACGGCCAAAAGCAAGGGTCATGGATAGTGAGCAGGAAATAAAAGTAGTGTTTTAAAACTTACAGTGGGCACTGTTGAAGGCCCTGCTCACTGGCTAGAGCTGAGGGCCCTAGCGAGTGAGCCCGACGGTCATGGCCACCTAGTGGGTCCAAAAGAAACATATTGGAGGAACATGTACAGTGGACACGTCGAAGGCCATGGTCACTGGCCATTGCTAGTGGCCTGTAAAATAACTGTTTTAACATAACCCTTGAAATTCACTGAAAAAAACTTAGTTAAGGTGCAGTTAATATGTGTGGATTAAACGCAACAAAACCCTTGAAATTCAGCGGATGTGAGAAGTTATGAACAGCTTAACTTGGAGCGTTCCTGTTGCAAAGCCCATGAATACATACATATTATAAGAGAAGGGAATCACAATGACATTCAAAATGGCATTGTGGGGGACATCAATGGGAGTGTGCCGAGTTAAGCTGATCATGCTTCCCATACAATTTCAAGGGTTTTGTTTTGTTAAATCTGCACACCTCAACTGCACCTTAACGAAGGTTTTTTCAGTGAATACATGATACATTACTTACCATAATCGTATTTCTTGTGCTTCTATCTGCTTAGATTCACATGCTCTGCATAGTCTGACATCTAGTGGAAGTCTTGGAGTATTACAAGATTTGTTTTCAAATTTGAAAACAGATGTCGACAGGGTGTGATTAGTAATACTATCCCTAGTGTGACGTGTACTGTACCCATGGTCCCTCAGATTGTTTGTTTCTGACATGAGGTTGCATGACGAATAGCGTGAGTACAGATGTTGTAAAGCAGAACAGAGAACCCCACAAAACATCTTTGTGCCTTCTACTCCAGTAGGAGAGGAAGGTTGGGCGCATGTGAATCTAAGCAGATACAAGTACCAGAAATAAGATTACGGTGAGTAATGCATCTCTTCTGGAGCTTGCAGATCTACTTAGATCACATGCTCTGCATAGGTTAGTGAGCAGTATCTGGAGAAGGAGGTGGGAATTTAGAAGGTACAGCGGCAAAGAGATTTTTTAGGACTGCTTGTCCCATCTGTGAATCTGCTTTAGAATGTGTGTCAATGCAGTAATGGTGTGTGAACGTAACGATGGAACTCCATGTAGCAACTTTGCAAATGGTGTCTAGAGTGAAGTTTGCATTGACAGCTAAGGCAGACCCTGTACCTCTGGTAGAGTGTGCCCTTGGTGTAAAAGGTAGCACCTTTTTGGATAGGGAATAGCAGAGTTGTATGCATCCGACTATCCATCTGGAGATGGCGCCCTTCAATATGTGATCGCCCTCTCTACCAGGCGCTATTAAGGGTTTTGTTTTGTTCACATAGTGCAAGACTGCCCTCCGTACATCAAGTGTATTGAGGCCTGTTTCTTCCGAGTTTGAAGGATTCTGAAAGAAGGTGGGAGGTTCTATGGACTGGTTTACATGGAACCTTGAAATTAACTTAGGTGAAATCCTAGGATGTGTTCTGAGGACAACCTTGTCCTTGTGTATGATGAAAAAGGGGTCTTGTACCGATAAAGCTGGTAGCTCACTGACTCGTTTTATGGAGGTGACGGCTACCAGGAATGCAGTTTTACAGTTGAGATGTTTTAGGCTGACCTTGTGCATAGGCTCGAAGGGTGGCTCCATGACCTTGGAGAGCACAACACTGATATCTCAACCCATGGGAGGGTTAGAAATTGGGGGGTATAGGCTCTTTACCCATTCCATGAATGCCTTGATGACAGGGACTTTCCACCACGACACCTTGTGTTGTAAAGTGGTGTAAGCCGATAGGGCTGCCAGATGTACCTTTAAGGAATTGAATACTAGGCCGGAGTCTAGAAAGTTAAGCATGTAATGTAGAATGTTAGCTGGGAAACATTCTAATGGGTTTAGTGAATGTGATGTGCACCATATCACAAATCTTTTCCACTTATTAAAATAACAGTGCCTGGTGTTGGATTTTCGTGCCTCCTTGAGGATATCCATACACCTTTGTGGAAGGTTTAAGTGGCCAAACTCTATGACTTCAGGATCCAAGCTGCCAGGATCATTGATTGTGGGCATGGGTGGAGGGATGCCCCCTTGTGTTGTTTCAACATGTTTTATGTGCACGGGAGCTTGATCGGGTCACACATTGCCAGTTTGAGCAGATGTGGAAACCAAGGCTGTCTCACCCACATAGAAGCAACCAGGATTAGCGTTACTTGTTCCTGGTGCATCTTGTGCACTATCCTGCTCAGGAGTGGTGTCAGGAGAAAAGCGTAAGCAAATTTCCCTGACCAATTCATCCACAGGGCGTTCCCCTTGGACCCTGGCTGGGTAAACCTGGACGCCAAGTCTGGGCATTGAGCGTTTCGCTTTGTGGCGAACAAGTCTAGTGCGGGGTGACCCCATAGTGAAAATATTCCGTCTAGGATTTCTCTGTCGAGTTGCCACTCATGTTCTTCTGGTAGAGGGTGTCTGCTCAACGTGTCTGCCAGATAATTGAGTTCCCCTGGAACCTGTTGGGATGTTAGAAACATGTTTCTCGAGTGCCCACCTTCATATCTTCTGGAATAGTCTGGACAGACTTAGAGAGAGTGTGACTGATTTTTCAGCTAAAACATGGCCGTGGGGCAGTCTGTGAGGACCTGCACTGTCTGACCCTGGAGATGTTGCTGAAAAGCTTGAAGAGCCTTGAGGACTGCCAAGAGCTCCAGGAAGTTGATATGTCTTTGGACAGTAGCGAGAGTCCACTGTCCGTGGGTTGTGTGGGGGAAGTAGTGTGCCCCCCAACCGGGAAGTGAGGCGTCTGTAGTTAGGATCGCTTGGGCTGCCGGAGCGCAAAAGGGCATTCCTTTAACAGGTTGTCCTTGGACCCCCAGCGAAGAGCCTGAACCAGGGTTAGCGAAACAACCACTAGATTGTCCCACAGTCCGCTTGCCCAAGACCACTGTTTCGTTAACCATTCCTGCATTGGACGCATGCGCAGGCGCGTGTGAGGAGCTAGGTAAATGCAAGAGGCCATCATCCCTAGCAAGCGCATTGCTTTGCGTACTGTTATCTGGCGACCGACCTTGTATTGAGGTACCTGCAGCAGCATGTTTAGAACTCTCTCGCTTGAAGGAAATGCTAGCTCCTCCAATGAGTCTAGAATAACCCGCAGAAATTGTTTTGTTTGGCTGGGGATTAGACTTGATTTCTTCTCATTGATTGAGAAACCCAAATTGAAAAGGTGGTCTATAGTTTTTCGCGTATTTAGTCTGCAAATTTGAAGAGATTCTCCGGTGATCAGCTAGTCGTCCAGATAAGGGTATACAGGGATGGACTTTCTGCGCAGGTGTTCTGCCACTACTGCGAGCACCTTGGTGAACACATTTGGTGTGGAGGCGATGCCAAATGGGAGTATTTCAACTGGTAGTGTACTCCTGCCATCTTAAAATGCAGGTATTTTCAGTGTGCAGGGTGCATTGAAATATGAAAGTATGCATCTTTCATGTCCAATGTCGCCATGTATTCCCCTGTTTCAGGAGTGGAATTACCTCCTGAAGCGTGGTCATGCAAACCTTCTGTGGTTTGACATACTTGTTTGTGGGGTGCAGATTTAGTACTGGGCAAATGGTAAGGTCTTTTTTGGCACAAGGAAGTACGTTGAATAGATAGCCTTGTTTACCTGGTTCGCAGGGAGGACCTCTATTGCGTTATTTTCCAGCCGCGCCTTTATCTCCTCTAACAGTATGCTGTTTCTTCTGCTGTTAGTTTCTTTTGTCTTGGCGGGCGGTGAGGTGATTTGTGAAGCAACTCGATGCAGTACCCGCCTGCCACGGTGGACAACACCCACTTGTCCGATGTTATCGCCTTCCATGCGTGGGTGAATTGAGTGATTCGTCCTCCTACTGGAGTGGCATGGGAGGGGACCTGAAACGGCGTGTCATTGGTTGGGAGGGGCTGAGCCTCTCCCAGGTGAGGTTCTGCCTCTTTTATTCCCTGTTTTACAAGCTAGACGAGGAACCTTGGCTTTGAGACTGGTTCCAGGACGAGGACTGTCCTCCCCGAGAGTAGCCCTAGGGCGGTTGTCCACTCTGGCCCAAAACTCTCTTCGAGTTTGGGGAAAACTCGTTGGGAATAAGGTATGTTAGTCAGCTGCCGAAGGGATTTAAGAGTGTCATACTCGTCCTTGGCACTTCTTAGGGCGTCCTCCATGGCCTTACCGAATAGGACAGTTCTATTGGCATGTTCAGGAGGGTTGCTTGGGTCTCGAGCTTAAATCCTGACTGCCTAAGCCAGGCATGCCGCTTAAACCCCTTGACTGCCAAGCTATTATTCAAGTCTATGTAAAAATAATGAGCATACTCGTCCTTGGCACTAAAGGGGTTGAGGGTCCCTTCGGCTATGATGCATCCCGCGTTGTCCGCCGCATCAAGGCTGTTTTGCAGGATGCAGATTGAGACTCGATTGCATTCTGAAACAGCTTTAAGCAGTTGGGCCTGTACTGGTTCTGGGACAGCCTGTAGTTGTTCAAGCTTGTCCCACTTGTGGCAGCCGTAACTAGATAAAGTTGTATTGTTCGCAATTCTTGTTTGGTAAGCTGAAGAGGAAGCTACCTTTCTCCCAAATGTATAAATCTTTTACTCTCCTTGTCTGGCGGGGATTCTGCCGACGCCAGGGGAGTGCCTGCCCACTTTCTGGTGGTAGAAACTACCAGATAATCCTGTTTCAGCTGGCCCCTAATGTAAAGGGGGTGTCAGTGGGTGCAGGCCTGAACAACTTTTCTATTCTTGCATTGACTGGTCTTGTAAGACTAGGCGTTAAGAGGGATGGTTGAATAAGTCTCTGTTTTGATTGGAAGATAGGTATGAATTGAGTGGCTGCCTTTTTGTCCCCCAGGATTTTTTCCACAAAGTCCTTATCGGCTTGTGTCTTCTCAGTGTCAATGTTGAGCCGCCTTTAGTAAGAATTTGTTATACTGTAGCTGGTTGTCAACTGGCAAGTCTGCAACCTGCGGGTCCTGATGGTCGAGTAATTGTACTACATAAATGTTGTCATAATCATAGTACTGGTCTTGATCCTGGCTATGGAGATCTCCCCGAGACCCTGCTTGGTCATAATAATTTGGGTGTTGCAATGGGTCTTGATATTGAGAGCTGTCTTGGGGTGCTGTGGCCGGGAGTGCCCAGAGCAGAGGTGCTGGGCTGTGACTCAAGGCGGGATTTCTTGGCAGGGGATGGCACTGCTGATGCCCCTGGCTGCGAGGCATCTTTGAGTACTATTAACTGATCTGGGCACCGGTCCATAAAGTCCACAAAACAGGACATTGGCCCTAAGAGCTTATTAAATTATTTTGGTGTAAACCGACATTCTGGCGGGAAGCCCGAGATGATTGGGCCCTGGGAAGGGGTAACATCTTTTGTAGGGGTGGTTTTTGTGAGAAGGTGTCTTTGTGGTGCATAACCCCAGAGAGGGCGTCTAAGGGAGTAGAAGACTATGTCTGGGTGGCCTCTGGGTTAATGGCATTGAAATGTTGTGTTTTTTTGGTGACCTTTCCTTTAGAAAAGAGGCGCTGATGTGGTTTTGAATTAGCGCTTGTACTTTCAGCACTTTTCTGGGAGATGCCAAGATGCCTTTTGATGCCTGTTTTTTGGTGCACGAAAGGAAGGACTTTTCATATGCGGTGTCCGAACCAACCTTTTCTTTTGGTTTTCGGGAGCTGCCAATAGGCGAAAGCGTGAGCGATGGCCCAGAGGACAGTGAGGAACCTGAGGCTTTATCCCCAGTTACCACATGGGCCTCGAAGCTTGACTGTGTCTTCGAGTATCAGCTGTGGGGTATGTCCTTAGCGTGCTTATGCTTATGTGTGCCATGGCCGCCTGGTGTCCTCTCCATCACAGGACCGCCCGGCCTGCTTCTCGGAGAAGGGGGTCTGCACTTGGGGTCCAGATGGATCCTGATCACCCTCAGCGTCACTCATTACCCCGTAACTGCCCTCGCTGGAGTCACCCGTCATGTCTATGGAAGCTTCGGCCTGCATAGCGTGAGCGGGCCAGCGTTTCGTCCGTCGATATTTTAGGGTTTTCGGACAGAAAAGCTGACAAGATTTACAGTGCTTTTTGGCATGATCCCTCGATAGACAGTGGTTTCACACGCAGTGCGTGCCTTTCCACAGAAATTTACGACGGCAGGAGGGACAAAATTAAAATGGATTTTTGTCCATTATGCATGAACAGGGCAGTTGGGCGAAATAAGAAGAAAGGGGATAATAGGATAAACATTCTCTAAAAGGAGTCAGTATAGAGAACCTCAGCCCTCTCTCCCTACTGTTCTGGGCCGAAGCCCGAAGAGGCTCATAAGCCGTTTGGATGTCGATCGATCAGTTGTCGATGCTGTGGGTGTGCGTCAGGAGCCGTTGAGTGGATGAGCAGTCGTGCAGTGAGGTGAACAATAAAGGAAAGGAAGAAATTCTACCAATGTAACTTGAGATAATCAAGGCATCAAACTAGAAGAGAACTCCGCTTGTGCGACCAACTTCGATGGCAGAAATAAAAAATCTGAGGGACCACGATGCGTGAACGACCATGGGTACAGTACACGTCACACTAGGGATAGTATTACTAATCACGCCCTGTCGACGTCAGTTTGAGTTTCAAAAACAAATCTTGTAATAATCGGCAACTTCCACTAGATGTCGGTACATGCAGAGCATGTGATCTAACAGATCCACATGCTCCAGAAATATATTTATATTATTTGTAAAGCGCGCAAACAGCCCGGAGGCATAGAGGCGCTATTGCAGGTACATGTGATTTGCATTAGCGTCAAAGCACACAATACATTTTGTTCAAGGGAGCACTGTTACAGGTATGTGTGAATTGCATAAGGTTTTCAGACATATAGCACATTTACTGAGGTGAGCAAGGTGGTCAAGGTGCAGAAGGTGTTTCAGAATAAGAGAACAGCTGTGTTTTAAGCGCTTTTCGGAATATCCAATATGATTTCTCTGCTCTAATCAAGGGGGTTGGGGACTTCAATTATTAAGCTACAATGTATGGGAAACTGGAGGCGCCGGCTTTGACTTGTTTAACTTTCGGGAGGAGTAGGCGGTCAGTGTATTGTCTCCTTGTGGGTCTTGTTGACTGAGCTTTGGCTATTTTCTGCGAAAGGTGGGGGGTACTGTGTTGGAAAGGCACTTGTGGGTGATGGCCAGGGTTTTGAAGGTGATGCGGTTTTGGATGGGCAGCCAATGAGCCTCTCTTTTGGGGATATTCAGGGCTGCTCATAGGGTGTTATTTTGAATTACTTGGAGTTTGTGGATATTTCTGGAGGAGGTGCCTGTGAAGAGGATATTGCATTAATCAATCCTCGAACCAATGATTGCTCGAGCAATAGTAAGGCAACTGCTTTTTGAGAGGAAGGGTCTGGCAGCATTTAATACCTTTGTGGCATAGGCTACGGATGACGCAAGGGCGTTCACTTGGCAGGACGTGGTGAGGGAGGCGTAAAGGTACATCCCCCTAGTGTTTTTACTGATGCTGAGGCGGGGATTGAGATGTTATCAATCTTGAAGGCAGTGTATTGTTCATTGAGATTTCTTAGCGCTATGGGTGTACCGACTAGCAGGATTTTTATTTTTTCGCTGTTGAGACACAGATGGTTAGCTGCCATTCATGACTATCAGGGAGTAGTTATTGTTGAGGGTGTTGGGTCATTTGCATAACTGCCTGAGAGTGGTAGCAGGATTTGAGTATAATCAGCATAGTTGGAGTAGGCTATGCTGAGGGAATCTAGGATGTTGAAGAGGGGCCTTGTGAAGATGTTGTACGAGGTTGGGGATGTGCATGCCCACCGTGGCAGCCCACATGGGATGGGGGATGGTAAGGTGTTGGCATTCTGAGAATACCCTCATGACTCGGCCTTTCAGAAAGGATGTGATCCAGGCAGTGGCCTTAGGGGAGAAGTTGGCCGAGGTGGCATAATATTTTGTGGTCGACCAGGTGAAATGCAGCAGATAGATCTAGGAGGAGGAGAAGTGCTGACTTCCCCTCATTCCTGATTTCATCCAGCTTATTTGTGCAGGTCGAGCAGGGCTGACAGTGCCATGCCGGGGCGGAAACCGGATTGCCACATTCCTAGGATGTGATTTGATTCTAGGAAATGCTGAACTTGCAGGTACACTGCCTTATCAAGGATTTTTTGTAGGAAGGGGACATTTGTGAATGGCCTGTAGTTGGTGGGAATAGCATGGTCTAGTGAGTTTTTCTTTAGGAAGGCAAGGACCTAGGCTTCCTTAAGGCTGGCTGACACTGTGCTTGTTGAGAAGGAGGCATTTATGAATGCGGTGATGAATGGGGTTGGGATTACAGCACATCCTTTGAAGAGAGGTGCTGGGCATATATATATATATATATATATATATATATATATATATATATATATATATATATATATTCAGTGAAAAAACTTTGTTAAAGGGACGTTATGGTTCAAAGTAAAACCGAAAACCCCCAGAAATTCGGCAGATATGGTAAGATAAGCAACCATAACTCGCGCCGCCACCGTGCACTGCTAACACTAACACCCAGGACATCAAAGATGACATCACAAATGTCATTGATGGCATCACTGATGACATCACATGTCTGACTCTCCCTTTTTTCCTTTCCTGACATATCTAGGCCACATGATTTTCTGCAGTAACAGTCAGGAACTAAAAATTGTAAATTACTATATTCGTAGACTTATCCTTCAAGTATGTTCTTAGAATAATTCCCTTATGGTCCAGTCATATTATATGAAACATATACATAGGAGAAGTCACAACCTTGAAAGACAGCAATCCTTTTTGTGCATTAAAATTATCTGTAGATTTATCAGCACTTTCTGATACTTTTGATGTTTTTTTATTACTGTACTTTCCCTGTATATGCTCATATTTTTATATGTTGTACTCACACTATTTTCCTTAGGGTCCAGACACATCATGTGATATATATAGATAGGGTAAGTAACAGCTTTGAAACAGAGCAATCATTTCTCTCCATAAAGGTAATCAGTTAGGTTATGAACACTTTCTGCTACTATTGCTGTTTCTTTTTCCTACTTCAATTCCCTTGTATATATTCATATTTGTATGTGGTGTTGTCTCTTTGTGATTTGTGTATAATAATGCAATTATGTAGTAAGTGGGTTTTATTACCTACTTATCACAAGTTTCACTGTACGCAAAACTCTAATATGAAAACAGTTATTTCAATATTCAACATGGCAAGCTTATGAATATTGCACCTCCATCATGTATGCTGCACAGAATGCCTATGTTTCTAAATGAGTACCTTAGTATACTGGATTGAAGTTAATAATAGAATGCTATTTATATCAATGCATAGCTTAATGCACTGATTAGCACTTGATATTTATTCCAATAATCTTTGACACTTTTTTTATTAACATTACACTTAGAATCCCTTGTACAGACTTTTCATGAAAGGTAAATGCACATGTGATGTCATCAGTGATGTCATCAATGACATTTGTGATGTCATCTTTGATGTCCTGGGTGTTAGTGTTAGCAGTGCACGCAGGCGGCGTGAGTTATGGTTGCTTATCTTACCATAACTGCCAAATTTCAGGGGTTTTTCGGTTTTACTTTGAACCATAACATCCCTTTAACAAAGTTTTTTCACTGAATTTCATAGGTTTTTAGTAGCGCAACTTAACCATAACGTCCCTTTAACAAAGTTTTTTCACTGAATTTCATAGGTTTTTAGTAGCACAATTTAACCATAATATCCCGACTTCATATACATGTAACATAGACCATACTAACCCCCTCGTAGTGATTTTCATGTCCGCGGACTACCGCCATATGTCCGCAGACACATAGAAAATCTGAGCGTGGTGAATGTAAATTTAAATATTGTGCCCCATTTCCCCTTTGAAGTTGGCTCTGAAAAGAGCCTTTTTTTTTTTTTTTTTTACAGATGCTTGACAGACACCTGTTATTTTGTATTTTTTTTCTTGTTTTTTTTTCTTACTTTACTCCTAATATCTTTACATAACCTTCTCCAAAGCAACCATTACATTCCAAAATAGAAAGGCATTTCCCGTAAAAGATAAAGAAATGCCATCTTCTTTAAAATTAACAGCATTACTGGCATCAATATTCTCATTGTTACAGAAGAACATACCAGCTCTAAGCATGAAGGCACACATGCCTCGGTTGATGACACACATAGCAATGTTTTGCTGAGGACAAAAAACTGAACTATTGTCCCATATTGCCCTAGGTAGTAATCCAGAAAAAAGTACTTTCACATTTGGAAGAATCTTCATTACGGCTTGAACCAAGCGTTCCAAATCAGCCAACAAAGTAGGGGCACTGACGTTGCCCAAATGGAAAGCACCATAGTGCAAAACTACCACATGCGGACTGTGCATCGTGGCCATATCCTCACAAACTTGTACAATTCCCTATACATTGCAATCAGGCACAGGCACAGTGCTCCACACCACCTCCACTCCTTTCACATCAAAGTTCTTTGCAACATGCCTGCATTCAGCGTACTGCTGTAAACCATGCACAAACATATCTCCGAGCACCAACACCCTGACTTTCTCCACTTCTGCCATCTTCACCACACACAGTCTCTTTCAACACAAATCCACAACCTCGACATCTGAACGGCTGATCCGTACAGTCTTCTTTCCATGTTGGATTTCCTGGAAAAACCCGGATGTAGCATGCCCTGTCCACGAACAGCCGCGGTGTCCGCGAACGGCGTCCACTTTACTCTCTGTGCCATTCCCTCACTGCATACAGCTAAGCAATCACACAATACGAATAACGTCCTCAGAACACCCCCATTTTGTGAATTTTCGAACATTTCAGGACAATTATCATTTCATTATTCAACATATTAACATTACAAATATTATACTTTCATCTTGTACTCTGCACACAATGCTATGTTTCTCCATTAGTAGCTCAGTATACTAGATAGAATCCCATAATACAATGCTATTTATATCAATGCATCGTTCAAAGCACTAATAACGGTATGATATTTATTGCAATATCCTTGACACTTTTTTCGCAACATTATAATAGAAATCCCTAGTACACAAATTCCATGAAAAGTACATACACATGTGATGTCATCAGTGATTTCATCAATGACATTTGCGATGTCATCTTTGATGTCCTGGGTTAGTCTTAGCAGTGCACGGTGGTGGCGCGAGTTATTTTTCATAGCTTACCATAACTTGTGATTTTCAGGGGTCTTTCGGCTGTACTTAAAACCATAACGTCCTTTAAACAAACTTTTTTTAATATCACGCAAAAAATATACAAACATGGCGTGCAAAAAACAACGTCTACAGATGGCTTTACACAGAATGTTGCAAAGTAAGAATTTATGCTAGTTCACAGTGAAGGTCAGCTGCTTCCATTTTTTTTCTCGGGCCCCGGAGAGGCTCACGAAGCGGACTATAAGGTTGTATTGTGTTTTGACCTTGACAGACAGAGATTGTGATGAAAGACTTCTCTTGAAGGAGTGTTGCTAAAATGTAAGAGAAGATAAGGATGAAATTTCTGAAACGAAACCACTTTTATATATTATATCGCTATGAGAAAGATCTTTGGCACACGCAGAGTTGTATTTTGGGACTGCACCACTCGTAGACATTGGAAATTGCAATTGTACTGTAAGTAACCCTTCTGATTATTTTATACCAAATATAATTACAATAGCGTAGCATTAAAGACCGCTCAAGTTGAACTTGTTCGTTGAAAGTGGCATAATGTTTTCTACCGCGCACTATCACCGCCGAATTGATCCCCTGTTGGTTAGAAAGCTCTGAAAAAGGCAGACGACACAGGGTGGGTTAATACAAATAATGTAAACGGTCTATAGGCGGTCAAGCGCTCTACTCGCTGTGCCACTTCACTGTAGCCTGTCAAATGGCACAGCGAGTACAACGCTCGCTTTGACATCCGTGCACAGCTTGCTAATGCAAGTTCGAATCCCGACAAGGCCAAACTCAGCCTTTCCTCCTTCCGTGGTCGATAAATGAGCACCACACACCGTGGTTAATAAGCACCGCTTAGATACCTCACGGTTCTTAGCGCTATATGAATGGGAAAATATTATTATTTTATTATTAACATACTCCGTTGCACTATCTTCGATAGCAAATAGATTCACGCCCTAATAAATAAAATGATGATTTTTAATGAAGATCGGCTGGTGAGACTAATTTATGTTTTTTAAAACAGGTATGTGGCCCCATTTTGCCTATGTCACGATTTACAGACTCCAGCGGATGGGGTCTTCAACTGCCAGGTGCAGGTCCAAATATGCAACTTCATGACCCTCACCATTTTATGGGACAATCGCCAAGGACCAATATGCCCTTACGCAGTACTAGCGGCTACAAACAACATACCAACCAATAAGGTGGTCTAATGGCTCGTTTTTGGAGCAACCTTCCGATTATCAGAGCAACCATTTACTGCTTTTATCATAAACCAACTGCCTATCTACCGCAAAGGAACAACGCATGGCTCCAAATAAACTTTTGCTGATCGACAGCAGAGACAATAGCAAATCGCTGAATATTCACTAAACATTTCATGTGAAATAAATGTACTTTACCAAATGTACAATCCTGCTGTTTACTTTTAAACCACAGTTTCATATTCCGAATTGTGGCGCACTGAGTTGTAAGCTGATCTAACACCCTCTGTACCGCAAAGGAACATCGTGTGCCTCAACATGAACTTTTGCGGATCGACAACAAAGACAAATGCAAATTGCTGAATATTCTCTAAACATTTGATGTCAAATAAATGTACTTTACAAAATTTACAATCTTGCTGTTTGCTTTTAAATCACTGTTTCATATTCCGAATTGTGGCGCGCTGTGTTGTGACATAACATGTGTTGTCTTCCAGGTTCTGTGTAAAGTCACTTAGGACTGGAGAGGACTGGGCGCGTTTGATGATGCACCCTGTAACGTCACGGAGAGAGGCGGGGAATATGAATGCTCTGATAATATCAGGCTTAGGGGCGGGAGATATGATTTAGTGTCACAAAAGAAAGTCAGCCAGGTCAATAGCGCCAGTCATAGGATTATCACATAATGTCGGCGCACACCAGCCGGATTTATCGTTTCTTTAGTGGACAAAAAGTTGGTTGACGCCCATAGGAAATTGTACTATTAGTGGACAAAAGGAGTGGTCTTAAATCACTTTCACCCTGACAACGAACAATACAAACACTGTTCTCATTACACCCCCATTTTGTGTAATTGCAACCATTTCGGGACACCGCGAGTGTTCTTAGAACACATTCAACTAGACAGATTACAATACGGACAGCGTCCTGAGGACACCCCCAGTTTGTGTATTTACGAACAATTAAGTACACCGCGAGTGTTCATAGCTAATTTTTACCTTCCTTGCGAACAAAAATGACACATACTCCGTCCTCTAAACACCCCACCATTTAGTTTATTTACAAAATGTCAGAACAGCTGTGTTCTCCGCGGACAAATCGAACGCACCAAAAACGTATAGCACATAAAAAAAAAAAAACATTGAACCTATGTCATACTCCCCCCACCCTCCCCAAACACTCTTACACACCAACACAGGGCACTAAATACAATTCTTTATCCACGTTTCACCGTGCTGTACGCGGTCGACGGCGAATACAAGATGGCGGGCAAAATCTGACGCACTCCACGGCCCTCGCCGTCCAATCAGCGAACACGTCGCATGTCCGCGGACATGATGCAAGCCGCTGGGCCAATCGGGGTGCTGTCCGCGGAGCGAACAGGGAAGTCTGTCCACAAAGCAAACACAGATATCACTAATTTTTTTGCCTTACATTTTGCTCATTTTTAAAAGAACTACTGGACTACTGGACGGATTTGCACGCTTTCGGGACCAGGCCGCCGCTCCTGCCGCAAATTTGGTGTAAATCCGTCCAGTGGTTCTGGCTGTAGCCGTGCGCAAAGTTTTTTCCCATTCAGTCTATGGGGAAAAAAAAAGTTTTGGGACCCCCCTATAACTTTCCCCCCCCTGGACGAATCCTCACCAAACTTTGCAAAAATATTCAGAGTGGGCCTTATACTTTTTTTGCAAAGTTTGGTGAGGATTCGTCCAGGGGGAGCGAAGTTATAAGCCGCCCATAAAGTGCTCTTCCTATGTATGTGTATATATATATATATATATATATATATATATATATATATATATATATATATATATATATATATATATATATTAGTTTGTTGCCAAACTTTTACATTGTGTTTTTGGAATTACATTGTTTCATTTTTATCATTGATACTGTTTCTATGTCCATGATGCAATTCCAGAATTGGACTGTCATTATGATTAGCTTGATGTTTTTTCCGGATGTTATTTGATGCCACATTTCTTCGTCTCCATCACCTGTTTTTCGGGAATTTCACTGTACTGGCAAATCGTTTCCTGTTTTCTGTAAGGCTAGGGCACTCCATGATAATATGGTAGATTATGGTCTCTTGATTTTCTTGCTCGCAGAATCTGCATATGTTTTCCTCTTTTGATATTTACTTTATAGTTGTAAGGTATTCTCTGGTATTCAGAAGATTGAGACGTAATCACAGGTAGGCATCACATATTGGTTTAGAGGGGAATTTCACCAGATATGGTGGTAGTTCGTTTACTGCTCTTATGCCAGTATAGAGTTTATGTTCATTTTGGATCTGTTTTTCCCTTCGATTGTTTCAATCCAGTCCATTTCCTTTATCTTTTTTTTGGCTTCCATTGGTCCGTTTATCAGAGTCTCCGTTGTTATGTCATATTTCTCGAGTAGAGGTTTGCAGGCTTCTTTCCATGCCATCAGAGTGTGCGATGTCAGGGTTTCCTTTGTCAGGGTTTCCTTTGGCTGGGCATATATCTCCTTTGCATTTTGATGGTTTGAGACTTAATTATTTTTAGGACTTCTATCTCTGATATTTCTTTGAAAACAGATGGGGGTGGAGGGGTTAATGCAGTCAGGCAGGGTGATTGAGGCTGGCTATGGTATTTGGTTGGGTGATTTCGATTTTATTAAGAATTGCCAATTGGATGTCAGAGCACCAGGTTACATCCTTGGTAACTGTGGGGGTCGTGGGTGGGGGGGGGGTGATGTTGGAGTTTCTAATTACCTAAAGATGGTAAAGATCTCTCTAGTGTCTGATTTGGCATTACATATTCTAGTGTTGAAGGAGTTGGATTTAGCGGATATTATTGTTAGTTTATATTGTTTAGAGATTTTAGTGAAGCTGTCTTTCAGGGTAGTAATGGGATTTTTTATTCACATTAGTTCTCCCGGGCGTTTTTTGTTACTCAGTTCTAGGAGGTCGGGTGTGAACCATGAGTTGGAATGTCTGAAAGGTTTAGCTTTGCAAGGGACTAAGAGGGCGATGGCGTTCACAGCTTTGGCTAGGGTAAAGGTGTACATATCCACTAGTCACTTGGGGTCGGTAGTGAAGGGGGATTTACGGCAGGGAGTGACCAACCAGGGTATGATATTTTCCTTTGTGAGCTTCCGCGAGCTGCGCGTGACTGCAGTAGTAATGGTGTGGCCCCGAGTTTGGGTTTCTTTGGCTGGGGGATGGAGAAGAGGATAATGGTCAGACCAAGGACAGGGAGTGTTGGCACTTGTTGAGATCTGGCAATTGAGGTCAACAGTCCAGTCCACTATGCGGCCCTTCACATGAGTGGGTTTGGAAATGTGGTGCTTGAAGCCTTGGGCTTCTAGGGAGAAGGCTAGTGAGGTGGACTGAGGGTCGTTGGGTTCATGAAGGCCCAGATTGAGGTCACCCACGATGTGGATTTGTGAGGATATATTGTTTAGAATATATATACATTATAGGGTGGTGATAGCTGCCCTATAGTTAAGGTGAGTCGGACTCCCATAGGAACCCCTCAAAATTCTATTGTTAACCTTTGAGTCGAGTAACAGATTTGACCGAAATTTGAAAGCGATCAGGGACTCGCGGGCACCCTCCGGATTGCAATGTTTCATAAAGATACTTTTACAAATAAGAAAGTTATTAAGAAGACAACATTTTTTTCCAAAAGTGCACCCTACTTCCAATTCGTTTTCCCATAGACAAACAAGGTCAATTGTTGACAAATCCCACAGCCCAAACCGCTGGACGTATTTGGACCAGATCCGAAAAAAACTTTGGCATGAAGCGTTGACTCGCGATCCGTACTTGGTTTGGGGTTATTCCGTGCAGTAGTTCTCTCCAATGGTGCATTGCAGGTTCATGGGTTTCAGAAATGAAACTACTGTCATCTTGTTTTTCTCTTGATGCGAGAGATATCCGCAGTTATAGCCGAGGCTATGGGAAAATGAAACGCAGGAAAACAGCCATTTGCAGGTAAAAACACATGCAAATGCCATCAGGCTAGTGGGGGTTTGGAGATGGGGTGGCTAAAGGGCTCCAAGTGAAATGTGGGAGTTGGAGGGGGACTAGGGACTGAGTTTGCAACATAAAGCTTTCTATAGCCTCGGCTATAGTCGCAAATAACTGACATTTCAAAGCAAACTGTGTCACAAAAACAGTGTGTCTTGTGGGGGGGAAAAGAGAGGGCGGGGGGTGAGGAGGCCATCTGGGGAGTGGGGGGCTTGCACAGATGAGGGGGGCACCTGATGAGGGTTTGGGGGGGCAGGAAAGCATTCCGATATTCGGCGTTTATTTTCGAGGCTATAAAGGACTACGGGCAGCCAAAGGTAGGTATAGTTCAGTAACCACGGATAGAGATTTCTTTTTTAAAGATTTTTACATCTACAGTGGCGTTGGGGGTGAAAATTTGCTGGCCATTGACACGATTGCTATCCAAGTCCGCCATGCATGCAGTAGCCAGGATAGAGCTTGCTTAGCTTCAAAATTGAGGAAGGGGCCAGCCTCCTCAGCCCATATTGCCGATAAATGAGCCAAAGTTACAAGACCACTTAGAGAAACGGGCCGGACCTTTCCTTGTTTTGAAGCTAAGCCGGGTCAGCCTGTTTATTACTTAGATGGGCGACTAAATGGGCATCCAAATAATTATATATTTTTTTGAAACGTGCTACTGTCAGTTCTTGAAAGTTTTGCACTCTGCAACCATTTCTTTGCCTTTTGCTGAATTGCATTCTGGTATTTGTAGTCTGAGTCAAGATGGGCGAGGGGGGGATAATGCCGCAATTGCACACTTCTTGCCTAACTAAGTTTTATAAGGATTTATATATTTGAATGAGACTATGGTATGTGTACTTTTCAAGTTATCTTTATAGGCCGTGCCTGCCGATCATGGCCGAAGACCATGCTAGTGGTCTGAAAGCGTTCCAAAGTTCTATGGAATAACAAAACCCTTGAAATTCAAGGAAAAAAAACTTTTGTTGCAGGGTCGTTAAGGTGAGAACTTAATGCAACAAAACCCCTGAAATTCAGCTAAAACTTTGCGCCCCCTGTTGCGCAGCCTATGACCACAACAATGACATCACTGATCACAACACCAATTACATGTTGTATGAGAACACTGATATTACAAATTGCTTCGTTGAGGACATCACTTGCATATAACAGATTACATCAATAATAGCATTAGAAATTACATAATTTATAAGTTAGCTCATTAAACAATTTAGGCTATGAACTTGGCCATGAAGAAGGCTGTGGTCCCTGGCCATCACCAAACACCATAGCTAGTGATCCGTTAGTGTTGCAAAATACCAATGTGCAAGGTTAAAAGCCATGCCTAGTGTCCCGTTAGAGTTTTTAAATATACAGTGGAAAACGTTGATAGCTCTAGTCAGTGGCCATAGCTAAATGCCAAAGCTAGCGCCCATTCATATGTTAGAATATACATGCGGCCATGGCAACTGGTTAGCATTGTGTTGAAGACCATGGCTAGTGGCTAGTTAGTGTATATAATATAAAGTGAGCAAGGCTGAAGGACATAAATAAGGGCTAGTTAGTGTTGTATAATACACAGTGGGCACATCCAAATTCCATCGCTTATGGCATGTTCGTATTTTAAAGCAAATATACAGTGGACATGGCCAAATGGTAAAAGGCCATGGCTAGTGGCCCATTTATTAGAATATATAGTGGGCACAGCCAAAGATTGTGGCCACTGGCCAGAGTTCTGCTAAAGCCCATGACTAGTCGCTGATTAGTGTATATAATAAACAGTAGACACAGCTGAAAGCTGTAGCCACTGGTGAAGGCCAAAGTCCATGGTTAGTGGCCTGTGAGTGTTTAAAAATATACAATGCACATCAGTGTGGCCTGTGGCCAGTGACATGGCTGAAGGCCTTGATTAGTAACCATTAATGTGTTAAAATATATTTAGCCATGCACACTGACAATGGCTGAAAGCCATCTTTAAGCCCGGCTACTGTTGTAATTAGTGATGTCATCATTGTGGTCATAGTCTGCGCAACAGGGGGGCGCAAAGGTAAGGCAGCTTTAGCTGAATTTCAAGGGTTTTGTTGTGTTAAGTTTTCATCTCAACATCCCTGCAACTGAAGTATTTTCCTTGAAAAAAAAAATATATATACATATATATATATATATATGTATATATATATATATATATGATACATCACTCACCGTAATCGTATTTCTGATGCTTGTATCTGCTTAGATTCACATGCTGTGCATAGGCCGACATCTAGTGGAAGCTGCGGAGTATTACAGTTTGTTTTTGTTTTTCGAAACTCGAAAATGGGCGTCGACACAGGGCGTGCCAGTAATACTATCCCTAGTGTGACGTCCACTGTACCCAAGATCCCTCACGTGTCTAGGATCCTCAGATTGTATTTTTTCTGACATGAGGTAGCATGAGGAGTAGCGTGAGTACAGATAATCCAAGCAGATAGATAGAAAGGTAAGACTACAAGCAACCATGCGCCTTCTCTCAGAGGGGAGGAAGGGTGGGTCGCATGTGAATCTAAGCAGATACAAGCATCAGAAATACGATTACGGTGAGTAATGTATCCCTTCTGAGGCTTGTGGAATCTGCTTAGATCACATGCTGTGCATAGATTAGCGAGCAGTACCTGAAGAAGGAGGTGGGATGTGAGAAGGGTCATGAGCAAATAAGTGTCTTAGAACTGCTTGTCCCACTTGTGTATCTGCCTTGGAATGGGTGTCAATGCAGTAATGCTGAGTAAAAGTGTGAATAGAGCTCCAAGTAGCTGCTTTGCAAATGGTGTCAAGGGGTACATTTGCAGTGAAAGCCAGAGTAGCCCCAATGCCTCTAGTAGAGTGGGCTCCTGGCGTAAAAGGCAGAGTTCTTTCAGAGAGTGAGTAACACAGCTGGATACAAATAATAATCCACTTCGAGATGGCAACTTTAGAGACGCGATGCCCCTCTCTGCCTGTAGCTACAGAGACAAACAGTTGATCTGTTTTTCTTAGCGGTCTGGTCTTATTTACATAGTAGAGGAACGCCCTACGCACATCTAGGGTGTGTAGTTTCACCTCAGCCGAGCTTTGAGTGTCCTGAAAGAAAGCCTGAAGCTCGATGGACTGGTTTACGTGGAATTTAGATATAAATTTAGGTGAGAACCTAGGGTGTGTGCGTAAAACCAGTTTGTCTTTATGGACAGTAAAGAAGGGATACTGCACTGACAGAGCCTGAATTTCACTGACCCTTCTTATAGAGGTAATAGCTACTAAGAAGGCGGTTTTATAAGTCAGGTGTTTGAGACTGCTTTTATGCATGGGCTCGAAAGGGGGTCCCATGACCTTAGATACCACCACATTAAGGTCCCACCCTGGTGGTGGGTTTGAAATAGGAGGGCGAAGTCTCTTTACTCCTTCCATGAAGGCTTTAACTACTGGTACTTTCCACCACAAGACCTTGTTATGGGAAGTGGTGTATGCCGACAGGGCTGCCAGGTGTACTTTCAGTGAGTTAAAAACCAATCCTGCGTCTAGCAGGTGGAGCATGTATGTAACAATAGTGGAAGGAGTGCAATCAACTGGGTTGATTTGTCTACTCTGGCACCAGATAACGAATCTCTTCCACTTGCAAATTAACAGTGTCTTGTGTTTGGTTTCCTAGATTCCTTTAGGATGTTCATACACCTCTGTGGTAAATTAAGATGTCCAAACTCTATGACCTCAGGAGCCATGCTGCCAGGTTCATTGAGTTGGGTTGCTGATGCACTGTTTGACCTTGGTGCTGGGACAGTAGGTTGTACCAGGCTGGAAGTTTGATGGGCTCGCACACCGCCATCCTGCGTAGGTGTGGTAACCACGGTTGTCTTGCCCACATGGGAGCAACTAGGATGAGCGTCATCGACTCTCTGTTCATCTTGTTCACCACCTTCCTGATGAGGAGTTGGTGGAAAAGCGTACACGACCAGATGATCCACAGGGTGTTCCCCTGGGAGTCTGGTTGGGGGAACCTGGATGCAAATCCTGGGCATTGTTTGTTTTCGCTTGTGGCGAATAAGTCTATAGTGGGGAAACACAACTGAGAGAAGATATTTTCTACAATCTCTCTGTGTAGAACCCATTCGTGTTCCTCTGGGAGGGAGTCTCTGCTCAGAGCATCCGCTAGGGAATTGAGCTCCCCTGGAACATGTTGTGATGACAGGAAGATGTTCCGTCTGAGTGCCCATATCCAGATTTTCTGGGCAAGCTTGGACAAATTTGGCGAACGAGTCCCTCCTTACTTGTTCAGGTAGAACATGGCTGTTGTGCTGTCCGTCCGGATCTGCACTGACAGGTTTAGTAGGTGGGGCTCGAACGCTTGAAGCGCTCTGAATACTGCCAGAAGCTCTAGCAGGTTGATGTGGTTCTTGGCCACTGAGGGAGACCAGAGACCCTGAGCTGTGTGGTGGAGATGGTGAGCTCCCCACCCCGTCAGACATGCATCGGTAGTGACTACCGCCTGTACTTCTGGATCGTAAAAGGGTTTTCCCTGTGCAAGATTCTCTCTTGTCCACCAGTGAAGGCTTAGTACTCGTATTGGCAAAACGACCACTAGATCGTCCCACTGACCACTTGCCTGAGACCACTGTTTCACCAACCATTCCTGCATGGGACGCATGCGCAGGCACGCATGGGGGACCAGGTAAATACATGACGCCATCATGCCCAGTAAACGCATTGCTTTGCGTACTGTTATTTGGTGACCGGACTGATAATGCGGAATTTGCATTAGTATATTCCGAATTCTTTCCTCTGAAGGAAATGTCATCCCCTCTTGAGTATCTAGGATTGCTCCTAGGAACTGTTTGGAGGTGCTTGGCACCAGGCTTGACTTTTTCTCCTTGATTGAGAAGCCTAATTCGTGGAGGAGGTCGATAGTCCTTTGAATGTTTGTCTTGCAAATTACTGGGGTTTCCCCAGTTATGAGCCAGTCGTCCAGATAAGGGTACACCGGGATTGCCTCCCTGCGTAGGTGTGCAGCCGCCACCGCCAGTACCTTGGTGAATACCCTTGGTGCCGAAGCTATCCCGAAGGGCAGTACCTTGAATTGGTAGTACCGACTGTCCACCTTGAAGCGCAAGTACCTTCTGTGCGCTGGGAACATGGAAATATGAAAATAGGCATCTTTCATATCCAAGGTTGCCATGTAATCCCCCTTTTTTAGGAGGGGGATTACCTCTTGTAGCGTAGTCATACGAAACTTTTGGGGCTTGACATACTTGTTGGCAGGCCGTAAGTCCAATACTGGGCGCATTGTCAAATCTTTCTTTGGCACAAGGAAGTAAGTTGAATAAATACCCTTGTTTACCTGGTGTCCCGGGACGAGTTCTATCGCGTCCTTTTCTAGCAGAATGGCGATCTCCTCGAGGAGAATCTTCTGATGTTCTAAAGAGTGTATTCTTTGTCGTGGAGGATGGTTCCGGGGACACTGCAGTAGTTCTATAAAGTATCCTGTGGATACTGTTGACAGCACCCATCTGTCTGATGTGATCCCTTCCCAAGCCTGGGTGAAGTTGGAAATGCATCCCCCTACTGGGGTTGCGTGAGAAGGGACCCTGAACTGAGCGTCACTGCTTTGGTGGAGGCGTGCCGCCTCCTTTGCTGGGGCTGCCTCTGCCTTTACCATGACCTCTCCTATTACCCCTGCCGTAACCCTGGGTAGACTGTTGGCTGTTGTACCACTGTGTACCCTGCCCCTGGGAATAGTTAGATCCTCTCTGGGAATTTTGGCCGCGTGGGCGACAAAAATTACTATTTCCTCTCTCGTTAGGGGGTTTATTGGTTAACTGGCCAAGGGACTTGAGTGTCTCATATTCGTCCTTGGCATTCTTCAGTGCGTCCTCGACCGCCTTACCAAACAACAGATCGGCTTCCACCGGTTTGTCCAACAATGATGCCTGGGTTTCTGCTTTAAAACCAGAATGCCGTAACCACGCATGACTCTTGATAACAGTGCCTTCTGCTATCAATCTGCCTGCGTTGTCCGCGGCGACAAAGGTTGCTTTCAAAATGCAACCAGACACGGCTCTACCCTCAGCGGAAATCCGAGCTAACTGGCCCTTTAAAGGTTCCGGAGCAGAGGCTATGAGTGCCGCGACTTCTTCCCAGTGATGGCAGTTGTAGCTGGCCAACAGGGTGGTGGAGTTTGCAATCCTTGCTTGATAGGTGGACGTTGAGGCTACTTTCCTGCCAAAACCATATAGTTTTTTTGCTCTCCTTGTCTGGAGGAGCTTCGGACGATGACAAGGGTGTTCCAGCCCTCTTACGAGTGTTAGTGACAACTAGGGAGTCTGGCTTCAGATGTCCTCTTATATAGAGAGGGTCAGACTGGGCTGCCCTGAAAGGTTTTTCAACCCTGGGATTGACTGCTCTGGTGAGGTTCGGGTTCACCACGGACGGGTCTATTCTTCGCTGAATGGACTTAAGGATAGGGATGGTCTGGGCAACAGGCCTCCTTTCTCCCAAAAACTCCTCGGTGAAGTCCCTCTCCTCCTGGACACCGTGGGTGTCAATATGGAAATGTTCTGCTGCACGTGCGAGAACCTCGTTTAGGTGGGGTTGGTTATCGACAGGGTAGTCGGTAACCAGGGCTTCGTTTTCTACCGGGGAATCTACTCTGTATGTTTCAGGGTCTTCGTCTTCCTCTTCTTGGTCCTCATCATCCCCATAGTAGCCCGTCCCGGTTTTTCTCTTCTACCATGCCAAATTCTTGGTCCTCACCAAAGGAAGCCTCTCCTTGATACAGTGAGTATGGTCTTGAATATGGTTGTACCTCGAAGGGGTCTGTAGACCTCATCAGTGTCTCAAACCGGGGCTTCTTACTCGGGGGGATAGGATCGTTAGAGCCTGAGGGTGTCACCCCTTGTGGATCATACGAAAGGAAATGGTCTAGATTTTTATCATAAAAGTCAGCCAAAGAAGACATCCTTGACATGACCCTATCTATGTCTTCACTCGACCACTTTTTGGAACTGGGAATGACTCTCTCAGCAAGTCTCGGAGATTTATCTTGAGTAGATTTGCTGGTTTTAGACATAACAGCAGACCTGGTCTTGTCTGTCTGTTTAGGGGGAGTGGCGTGTTTTACAGGTGTGGAAGAGTGCAAAGGCTGCTTCTTCTGCTGTTTTCCCCCATCCCCCTGAGTGGAAAAGTGTTTTCCCTGTCCTTTTGTGGCTCCGGAGGTTTTCGACGGCTGGCGTCGAGGATCGGGGGGGACTTCGTGTGTTTAGTGTGTGTGGTGAAGCGCATGTGTCGCCGGGGGTCTTCCCCATAGCCGCCCTGCCGGACGACCTTCCGAGGTCGGGGACCTGCGCTCGGCTGTCTTTCGATGCAATAATGCCCTCGCCGTCCAAAAGTACGGCGTCGCAGAAGGCGCCCTCCGCTGCCATGGCCGCCTGCCTGGTGTGGTGGGCCCAACGCTTCGTCGAACGGTCCTTAAGTGTCTTAGGTTTAACCCTACTACACGCTCTGCAGTTCGCTTCGGGGTGGTCCCTTGTCAAGCAGAGATTGCACGTGGCGTGCCTGTCGACCCAATGGTATTTGTGATTGCACTTGGGGCAGAATTGAAAAGGGGTACCCTCCATACGCACCTTGAGGCAGCGGGTTAAGTGTAGGAAATGTATAAGGTGTATCTATACACCAAGAGTGGAGAATATGTCCAACCCCCCACTCTCCCTACTTGCAGGGCCGAGGCCAGAGGCCTTCCAAGGCCCGGGCCGAGGCCAGAGGCCATCCGAGGCCCAAATCCGTCGTGCAGCAGCCGACGGTCCATTTCTTCTCCAGCCGGCGTCAAGTGTCGAAGTTGGGATGGGGAAGGATGTAAATAATTTAATATTTTAACTAAAGTATGGCTAACGCCAGGGGACTCCGCAAAATGCTTCCGACCAGTATGGCAGAAAAAAACAATCTGAGGATCCTAGACGCGTGAGGGATCTTGGGTACAGTGGACGTCACACTAGGGATAGTATTACTGGCACGCCCTGTGTCGACGCCCATTTTCGAGTTTCGAAAAACAAACTGTAATACTCCGCAGCTTCCACTAGATGTCGGCCTATGCACAGAATGTGATCTAAGCAGATTCCACAAGCCTCAGAAATATATATATATATATATATATATATATATATATATACACACACACACACACACACACCGTGGCTGTGTAGTTATGGTTAAATTGCTGTTTCCATAGGAAGAGCACTTTTTGGGTGGCTTATAACTTCGCTCTCCCTGGACGAATCCTTACCGAACTTTGCAAAAAAAAGAAAAAAAGTATATGGGCGACTGAATTTTTTGCAAAGTTTGGTGAGGATTCGTCTAGGGGGGGGGGGGGAATTTATAGGGGGGGTCCCAAAATGTCTTTTATTCCCATAGACTGAATGGGTGAAAAACTTTGCGCACGACTACAGCCCAAACCGCTGGACGGATTTTCACCAAATTTGCGGCAAGTGCTTGGTCCCGAAAGCGTGCTTTTGTAAATTTGGTGCCAATCCGTCCAGTAGTTTTCTTTAAAACGACCAAAAAGTAGGTCTAAAAAAATTAGTGATATCTATGTCCGCTCCGCGGTCACACTTCCCTGTTCGCTCCACGGACAAGATACTGATTGGCTAAGGGGCTGGCGTCATGACCGCGAACACGCGTCGTCTCTGCCGATTGGTTGCAGCGAGCCGTGATGAGCGTCAGAATGTGTGGATGCGCCCAACATCTTGGATCCGAAGACAGCGCGGTCACCACCAGAGGCGAAATGTTTTTTCGGAAACTGTTTTGCTCTCCTCAGTGCGTTGGGAAGGTTCACAGGTTAAGAGATGGGTTAAATAATGTACTTGTTTGGGCGGCAGGTGTTAATGATGTATTCTCTATGCCCACCTTGTTCGGGATGTTTGTACATGCAGAAAATGAGGGGTTTAATAAGGGTAGTATTTCAGTCCGTGCTGTGAACAGGCACCTTGAAACTGTTCTAAGGACACGCGTGGTGTTTGCGACCATTAAAATTGAGTATGACAATGCATTACTTACCGTAAAAGCATTTCTGATGGTTGTATCTGCTTAGATTCACATGCTGTGCATAGGTCCAACATCCAGTGGTCACTGCGGAGTATTGCATTTTGTTTTTCGTAGTCGAAAAGGGGACGTCGACAAGGCGTGTTTGTAACACTATCCCTATAGTGACGTGCGTTGTACCCACAATCCCTCACGCGTCGAGGTCCCTCTGTTTGTATTTTTCTGCCCTGAGGGAGCCTTCTATACGTGAGTGAGTACAGAAAAGAGAGAAATATATGAAAGGATGTCTATGTTCCTTCCATCCGAGCGGGGAGGAAGGGTGGGCGCATGTGAATCTAAGCAGATACAACCATCAGAAATGCTTTTACGGTAAGTAATGCATTGTCTTCTGATGTTTGTTAATCTGCTTAGAATCACATGCTGTGCATAGACTAGCGAGCAGTACCCGGAGTTGGCGGTGGGTTATGAGAAGGAACAGTAGAGAAAAGATGTCTGAATACTTCCTGTCCCACCTGGGAGTCAGATCTAGAGTGTGCATCTAGACAGTAGTGTTTTGTAAAGGTGTGCACAGAACTCCAGGTAGCCGCTTTGCAGATGGACTCAAGGGGAACATTTGCAATGAATGCTATGGAAGCCCCAGTGCCTCGAGTGGAATGTGCTCTTGGCTTGAAGGGTAGTTCTCTCTTAGCAAGAGTGTAACAGAGAGTGATGCATTGTACAATCCATCTAGATATAGTGGACTTAGAGACTTCATCTCCTTCTCTTCCTGCTGCCACCGAGACAAAGAACTGATTAGTCTTTCTCAGTGTTCTGGTTCTTTCCATGTAGAACATGACAGCTCTGCGTACATCTAGTGTATGCAGACTTTTTTTCTCCCAAGCTGGAAGGGTTTTGAAAGAACGTTGGTAGTTCTATAGATTGGTTTACATGAAATTTCGAGATGAATTTTGGTGCAAACCTTGGGTGTGTGCGAAGAACCACCTTATCCTTGTGAACTGTTACGAAGGGGTCTAGTACAGAAAGAGCCTGTAGTTCACTTACTCTCCTAATGGAGGTGATAGCTATTAGGAAAGCAGTCTTAAGAGTGAGGTTTTTAAGAGTTGCCTTGTGCATGGGTTCGAAAGGAGTGCCCATGAGTCTAGAAAGTACCACGTTTAAGTCCCATCCGGGAGCTGGGTTAGCTATCGGGGGGTGTATTCTCTTTACCCCTTCCATGAAGGCCTTGATAACTGGTATCTTCCACCACGACACTAAGTTGGGAAGTGGTGTATGCAGAAAGTGCCGCTAGGTGGACTTTAAAGGAATTAAACACTAGACCTGAATCCAGTAAATGGGTCAAGTACAGAATAATGTTAGTGGCAGAGCAGTCAACCGGGTTGATGTTCTTACTTCTACACCAGATGACAAATCTTTTCCACTTGCTAGAATAGCAGTGGCGAGTATTAGGTTTTCTGGCTTCCCTGAGGATGTCCATACATCTTTGAGGGAGATGTAAATGTCCAAATTCTATGATCTCAGGAGCCAGGCTGCTAAGTTCATGGTCTGAGGGCATGGATGCAGTGTCCTGCCCTTGTCTTGTGACAGCATGTTGTACGGGCAGGGAAGTTTCATTGGGGGGGATAGGGACATCTCCATCAAGTGAGCGAACCATGGCTGCCGGGCCCACATTGGGGCCACTAGTATCATGGTAACCTGCTCTTGGTGCATCTTGTGCACCACTTTGTTGAGGAGGGGAGTCGGGGGAAAGGCGTAAACAAATTTCCCTGACCATTGCATCGACAGACCGTTCCCCTTGGACTGGTTTTGGGGGTACCTGGAGGCGTAACTTTGGCATTGGGAGTTCTCCAGGGTTGCGAACAGGTCTATTTCCGGGAAACCCCATTGCGTGAAGACGTCTAAGACGATGTCTTCGTGCAATTGCCATTCGTACTCTTTGGGCAGGGGGAAGTCTCTGCTGAGTTTGTCTGCTAGCAGATTGAGTTCCCCTGGTACATGTTGTGATAGTAGGAACATGTTGTGTTTGAGAGCCCACCTTCCATATATTCTGGGACAGCTTGGATAGTCCTGGAGAGTGAGTGCCCCCTTGCTTGTTGAGGTAGTACATGGCTGTGGTGCTGTCTGTGAGGACCATCACTGTCTTTCCTTGTAAGTGTTCCTGAAAGGCTTTCAGTGCTTTGAACACCGCTAGTAGTTCCAGCAAGTTTATATGCTTGGATGCTAAACTCGGAGTCCACACTCCGTGAGCAGTCTGATGGGATAGGTGAGCCCCCCATCCTGTAAGGGATGCGTCTGTGGTTAGAGTGGCTTCCACTGCGGGTGTGGCAAAAGTCTTCCCTAATAACAGGTTTTCCTTTGTCCACCACTGTAGCGAGAGAACCAAGGCCTGCGAGACTACCACTAGATCGTCCCATTGTCCGCTGGCCTGACACCACTGGCTGTAAAGCCACTCTTGCATTGGGCGCATGCGCAAGCGCGCGTGTGGTACCAAATAAATACATGACGCCATCATCCCTAGCAAGCGCATTGCTTTGCGTACCGTCACCTCTCGACCCGCCACATAACAGTCGTCGAGGTAAGGGTATACCGGGATGGATAACCTGCGCAGGTGGGCCGCTACCACTGCCAGTACTTTCGTAAATACCCTTGGTGCAGATGCTATCCCGAAGGGTAGTACTCTGATATGGTATTGTTTGTTCTCTATCTTGAACCTGAGGTATTTTCTGTGCGCTGGCAACATTAAAATATGAAAGTATGCATCTTTCATGTCTAGTGTTGTCATGTAATCCCCCTGTGATAACAGTGGGATTACTTCCTGCAAGGTCACCATACGAAACCTTTGGGGTTTGACAAACTTGTTCGCTGGACGCAGATCTAATACAGGGCGCATGGTTAAATCCTTTTTGGGTACAAGGAAGTACACTGAATAAATACCTTCTGTTACCTGAGATAGGGGGACAGCCTCTATAGCTTCTTTTTTCAGTAGCTCTTCTACTTCTTGAAGAAGAATAGTGAGGTGTTCCGGTGTCATGCGTCGGTTCCGTGGGGGTCTGTATTTCGGGGAACCGTTGAATTCGATGCAGTATCCGTGGGCTATGGTGGATAATACCCAGCGGTCTGAAGTTATTCCCTCCCATGCTGAAAGGAACGATGTTAGCCGGCCCCCGACCGGTGATGCATGGGAGGGGACCCGAATCTTCGGGTCATTTGTTGGTATTGGGCGTGGGGCCTTTGGGACTAGAGCCGCGCCCTCTTCCTTTGCCACGACGTTGGCCTCTTTGACTGAACTGGGTGCTTTGGTTAGAGGGCCAGTTGGTAGCAGAGTAAAATTGCTGTTGGCTTTGCTGCTGGCGTTGGCCACGAAAGGAGCGTCTGTTGCCATAGCTGCGTCTGTTAGGTGGCCTAGAAATTTGGTCAAGAGTCTTGATGGTATCAAACTCCTTCTTCGCATGTTCTAGGGCCTCATCAACTGCTTTTCCAAACAGATGTGTTTGTTCTATGGGCTTATTTATCAGGGAAGCCTGTGTTTCCGGCTTAAAACCCGAATTGCGCAACCAGACATGGCGTTTGAGAAGTATTCCCTGAACCAGGGAACGACCAGCTGTCTCTGCGGCATCTAAGGAGTTCTTTACGATGCCCTGGTTTACAAGAGTTCCCTCTGATATTATAGCGAGCAGGCGTGAACGCAGGGGTTCTGGTGTGTCCTCTGCTTCGCTGCGCAGCTTGCTCCACTGTGCATCTGCGTAGCTAGCTAGTAGGGAATTGTTATTTGCAATCCTGGTTGAGAAGGCGGCGGAGGTCGTGATTCTCTTCCCAAGTGCATAGAGCTTCTTGCCCTCTTTGTCAGGTGGTGCCTCACTAGTAGATAGTGGTACCCCCGCTCTTTTTCTTGTATTAGTCACTACAAGGGAGTCCGGAATAGAATGTCCCCTGATGTACAAAGGGTCAGAGGACGAAGGGCTGAAGAGCTTTTTCTATCCGAGGGTTGACCCCTCTGACTAAGGCCGGATTGGAAAGGGAAGGAGTTATTCTTCTCCTTATAGAAGCCAGGAGCGGAATAGACTGACTGACCGGGGCTTTTTCTTTAATAACTTTTTCTACAAAGTCTATGTCTGGAAGAGTCTCCCCTGTGTCTATTTCAAAATGCGCTGCTGCCTTGCGCAACAGTGCATTAAGTGAAGGTTGGTCATCTATGGGGGAGGTGTTTCCAATAGGTGAGTCCTTGGGAGGAGAAGGCTGAAAGACATCAGGGTCTGAGTGCACTGATGGGGATTGCCAATGCTGCACTGAAGTAGCTGTATCTTCTTCAAAAGCTCCTGCACTAGTGTAAGGGTCTTCTTCAAACCTCTCTTCCTCATGTTCTTCCTCTCCACCCAAACACTCCTCATCTTCCTGGAGGTATTGCTCCTCTTCAGTGAGGTCATATGCGTCTGTAGAAGGGGGAAACAGCCTAGGAATCTTGACCCTAGGGTCATCCTGGGTCCATTCTCTTGGTCTTTTGGGTGTGGGTGGGTTTTGGCTACCCAAAAACCTTTCCATTTTTTCCATACAAGAATGGAGTCTTTCAAGGGTCTCATGGGGAACCCCTGAATAGTCTAGAGGGGGGAAATCAGTGTTTTCACCTTCAAAATGCTTAGAACGCTCCCACAACGTCGACGAAAGGTTTCCGTCGCCCTCAGAAAAGCCCTCCAGTAGTTCAGAAGTGCCCTTAGATGAAGGGGGCAGTTCCTGGCTACTTTTGTGCTTTTTCGGCATTTCTATATCTTTTGGTGCGGTATTCGACGTCTGTTTCGTCGTCCGCTTACGTTTGTCTTCGGAAACAATTCTCGCCAGGCTCTCGACAACGAGTTCGTCAGTAGAGGGTTCTGGAGTCGACGTTGCCTGCGTTACGCGTTGTTTCTCGACGGCCGCTCTATGGAGCGTTACGTCGGATGTTTTTGAGGTAGCGCCCGTGTTAGATGAAAGCCCAATCGCTGGTCGCGGCTGCGTTTGCGGGTGGGGCTTGAGACCCTTACGGTCTGAGGTAGACGCCGGAGTGCCCTGCGTCCTCTTCGGCGCTGATGGATCCTTCGTCCTCGACGAAGAAGAGCCGTGGGTTGTGTGCTTAGGCCTATGGGGTCTGTGTGCGTCCTTGTCGCCGGGGTGTTCATCCCCATAAGCAGGGCGTGAGCCGAGCCCGTCGGGGCCGGGGACGGACGTCGAGGAGCGCGAGCGCTCCTTCTGGGGGTTAATGACTTCCGTAACGGACGTCGAGTTATCACCCTCCTCGTCACTTTCTGTAACAGCGGCGGCGGGTGAGGAAACTGACTTCGACATAGCGTAGTCTGCCCACCTTTTAACTTTCCGTTCTTTAAGAGTTCTTGGTTTCAAGAGCTTACAGGCCGCGCAGCTGTCCTCTTTATGATCGAGGGGCAAGCAACGATTACAGAGCTTGTGTTTGTCCTTCCAAGTGTATTTGCCCCTACAGCGTGGGCAAAACTTAAAAGGTGTCCTCTCCATAGCTGAGGCAATAAAAACTGGTGATAACAACCCCAAGGGAAAGATAGGGGAGAAAGAAAGACATTCTCGACGAGAAGATAAAAGTTCGAACCCCCACTCTCCCTACTGTATGTTGGCCGGCGAGGCCTGGCCACGTGTTCGGCAGCGCCGAAGGATCTCCTCCGTCTCTTCCCCTCCGTCGAAAACTTGCTCGGCGGAGAAACAGCTTCACAGCTAACGTCGAGGGGAGGGATCTTTAACAATAAGTATATATAAAGGACTGAGGTCCGTAGTAAGTGTTTAGCAATGTCTCTCTAGGAGCTCCGCGTAAGGCGACCATAAGCTGGGCGGAAAAAAACAATCTGAGGGACCTCGACGCGTGAGGGATTGTGGGTACAACGCACGTCACTATAGGGATAGTGTTACAAACACGCCTTGTCGACGTCCCCTTTTCGACTACGAAAAACAAAATGCAATACTCCGCAGTGACCACTGGATGTCGGACCTATGCACAGCATGTGATTCTAAGCAGATTAACAAACATCAGAAATGTCGTTATTACATTATTTTTTCCTATGGGTGTGCTATTGATTAGTACGCCGCCATGGGTGTGACATGCTGCGGTGGTTGTGGCCAGGGCCTAGAGTCTTGGATGCATGGCCGAAGCATTTCACAGCAATGGATACACCTGTAGTATTGATTATCGATTAGATGGTTGTGGGGAGTGTGTCCAGTCTTGGGTGCATGGTCGAAGGACACTCACCCAAGAACAAAGTTAAAAGCACTGGAGATTTAAGCCACTGCACACCCACAGATTGTAATATCTATGGACATACAGCTAGGAGTCTAGCCTCTGGCCAGAACAAGAGAAGCATACCACACCTATCGATACAACTGTACTTCCACACATCACTCAGGTGGTTGTGGGCAGGATGTAGAGTTTTGGGTGCATGGCTGCAGGCCGTAGGCCGTATGCCATACTCCTAAAACTCTAGGCCCTGGCCACAACCATTGCAGCATATTAGAAAGGGACATTAGTGGCTGTGTTGTTATGGTGAAGTTGCTGTTTCCATAGGAAGAGCACTTTTTGGGTGCCTTATAACTGCACTCCCCTTGGACGAATCCTCACCAAAGTTTGCAAAAAAAAATATATCGGACACTCTGAATTTCTTTGGAAAGTTTGGTGATGTTTGGTGCAGGGGGGGGAATTATAAAGGGGTGGGGTCTCAAAACGTCTCTTTTCCCCTTAGACTGAATGGGGGAAAAGGTTTGTGCCCGCGGACATGTGGCGCTTTCCCTGATTGGTTGTGGAACAGCGTAAAGTACGTTAGCTTTCTTCGGTGCCCCCGCTATCTTTTATTCATGTTTTGGTGTACGCGAACATCGCCAGAAACACATACAAAACAAGACAGCATTGCACGTGTCACTTCTGTAATACTATTTCAGAAGGTGACCTTTGAGGGGGGGTAGGATGGGATGTGGGAGCACAAACTGAAAAAGTGGAGTTTTCTTGTCACCAAAGTCATATGTTTAAATGGAAGTTAGCGTTCACTGTACCACTACCAATTAGTGCGTGCGGGGTAAAATGTTTCTGGAATTATATTGCCGTCAGACTGGGGTCCTAAGTTTTGAAAACTAAGGCCACCATCTGCACTCTTTGCTGGAAACAGCGATTCTGGAGGTGTATGGGAGTAGGGGTTCTCATAATTGGATTTCAATATGTTGATGCAAAGTAAGAATGTATTTGGCTTCTGAGTGAAGGTCACAGGAGTTGCTTTTTTGGTTGGATGCTCAATACGCCCGCGCATCAGAGTGAATGTATAAGGGGCAATTGTTTTTTGACCTTGAGCGAAAGGGAAAGCTTTGAAGAAATTCACAGAATGAAAGAGTCGAAAAAAATAGCAATTGATAAGGTTATGTTTTAAAAAGTTTGTAAGGGACATGCAATATCAGTCCACAAAGATTCTTCGATGCGAACACATTGGTGTCTGACTTGCAAAAAAAGAATGGAGGCAGTAAATATTATGTAAGTTTACTTTTGCCCACTCTACAGAGAACCGCACTTCATTTTTACATTACCGAAAATCTAATTGTGCCAATATAACTGACGTATTATCTTTCTGCGCTGTTACATTTTTCCTGTATTATTGCAGAGTGCACAGGTTCCGCTTTTGTGTATCAGTTTACACGTTCTTTTCGTCTTGTTTGCAATCACGAGACGTAATATTTTTTTAATTGTCCATTAATTTTGCTTTCATAACTGCATTATCGTCTTCCAGTGTAGTTGCCATTTTTTTTTCTCTTACGGTGCATGCAGAATCTCGGCGTTTGTAGCCTTTTACTAAAGGTACACATGGTCATTAGTAACATTTCAGTAAATTGTCTTGTTTGACCAGTTACATTTGTGTATTACTTTGAACATTTCTTGTGTCTTTTTTGAAATTTTTTGGTAGAGGTTGGCTATTGACACGTATTTTCTGTAACGTTTCCCGCCCAGGTACTTATTGCCATTCTGTCCGTGCCATGGTCTCCAGATGCCGAGTGATGGCTTTTTCGGCCAGCAAATACAACTGCTCGTGAGCGGTTGCCTGTCCATAACAATTATGCGTGATGACACTCTAAGCCCACTTTGTCCGTACGCTGAACTCGCTATTCGGAGCAACATCACATCATTTATGGTGCTGTAGGCTCAAGCTCATGGCGCCTTCTTGGAAATCTCTGTGTAATCAAAGCGGCCGCTTTAAGCAAGAACCCAACATTTTTGTATGGGAAAAAACCAATGTGTTCCTCATCTTTAACCTTTGCAATGTCGCTCTTAGAAACATTGTTTTTTTTTTTAAATATATTTTTATTTTATTTTTTAAGGTCAAACAAACACACTACAACTGTTTCAAAACATAGAAGGCATCATATTTCAACACATTTTCAAACTCCCCAACTCACCCCTCCCCCTTTAAACTAGAGCCAGTTCTCACATATCATTTACGGGAACATCACTGGGTGGCACACTACCTAGACTGCCATCAACCGGGTCCTCTGTTTCGTTGTCACCCTGGTGAGGGTTTGCCAACGAGGCCACCAATTGCCGCCAGGCCAACAAGGGCCCTACTTCTTCTTCGCCCCCCCTGGTGACCGCTTCAAACCAGACCACGGATTCAGCTTCCGCCCATCTCAAGAGGTCTGTCCACCACAACTCCACCCTAGGTCTATGGGCCGCCTTCCAGCCCATGGCAATCCTACGTTTGGCCAAGACATAGGCCAGGTCCTTCATCTTGCTTATGTGTTTCAAATGCCGGGGTCTAGGGAATAGTCCAAGCAAGCATGACCAGGCAGATTCCACATCCAGCACCACCCCCCCGCCAGCCAGTTTCGTCTTGACCTCGTTCCAAAATCTATGCACCTCCGGGCAAGCCCAAAACATGTGTAGCAGTCCCGCGTTCACCTCCCCATACCTGGGGCATTGCTGTATAGCTGATCCCCCAAACTTTGCAATCTTCCCGGGGGTTAAGTAAGCCCTGTGGGTAACATACAACTGAAGCTGTTGGAATCTCGCGTTACGGGACACCTTTTTATGGTACCTCTGGGCCCGTTCCCACTGCCCATCCGTCATGGGTCCTCCCACCTCCTCCTCCCAATCTTGTCTCACTTGGAGCAACTCCTTCCCTGCCCTTGCCCGCAGGAGCTCATATATCCTCGATATTTCATGCCCGCCCTCCGATACATCATACATGGTTTCCAGGGAGGCATCTGGATCCTCCACGAGCACTGTCTCCGGCCATCTTTCTCTAGTCTTTTTCACCAACCTAGTGTAGGTTATATATTGGCCACCATGTACTCCCGTCTCTTCCTGCAGCCGCTGAAAGTCCACCGCCTCCCCTTCCTGCCATATGTCCCCGAGGGTGGCTAGGCCTACCTGTTCCCAGTATCTGCGGACCGATTCAAGTAGTTGGGAGTCGCTCCCACACAGGGTCGCCAAAGGGGCCTGCTGGGAGTATGGTTCCGAGTCCCGCCCCCCCCCCAATCTTCCATGTCCTGTGCCAGATCTCCCAGCCCAACCTCAGTAACCGCCCCTTGCCCACCAGTTTATCTCTGCCCAACCACACCACTTCCATCAGAAAGTATGGGGCTGTATCTTCGCGCAGGAGCCTGGCTTCCGCCGAATCTTCAGTCGAGAGCCACCTGGCCACGCACTGCAGCTGCCCCGCCAGGTAATAGAGTTCGAAGTTAGGCAGGCCTATCCCCACCCTGTCGCACGGGTTCTGGAGCTTCCACAGAGCCACCCTATTCCTAGAGCTGCCCCACACAAAACCCCTACACACGCTGTGAAGTTTTGCGAATAGGCTTCTGGGTATCAGAAACGGGACGTTTGTAAAAAAGTGCAAGAGTCTAGGCAGGACTACCATCTTGACCAAGGCCGCCCTCCCCATCATGGTCAGGGGCAGTCTGGACCAAAATACCATACTGTTCCTAATCCCCTCTATCGCCTTTTCCGTGTTGTGCTTGTGTTCTGTCTCGATCTTGTAAATGTTTATTCCCAGATACCTAAATGTTACGGGCTGCCATGGTATTGGCAGAACAGGCAGCCTCTGCACCGGGACATTCCTATATCTACCCAAAGGGAACAGGCTGGACTTTCCAGGGTTCACCGATATACCGGAGAGGAAGGCGTACCGTTCTATCACCTCTAGGACGTACTGTAGGTTTTCTTCTGGGTAGCGTAAATAAAGGAGCATATCATCCGCATATAATGATATCAAATGCTCTCCACTGGCCGTGTTTATGCCCACCTCCCCATATTGTTGACGCAGGCATATTGCCAGCGGCTCCAATGCCAGTATATATAGCATCGGTGACCAGGGACATCCCTGTCTGGTCCCCCTGCCCAGTTGCCAAGAATCTGAGACTGTGGACCCTGTCTTGACCCTCGCCATCGGGGTGCTGTAAAACAACTTTACCCATCTGAGGTATCCGGGTCCCACTCCATACCCCTTCAGGGCCGCTTTCAGCCAGGGCCATCGTACCGAGTCGAAGGCCTTGACCGCGTCTAACGACACTATAGCCAGCTCGCCCGTGTCCTCCTCAGTTTGGTCTATGACAAGGTGTAGCCTCCGGTGGTTGTCGGTGATGTTCCTGCCCGGAACATATCCCGTCTGATCTGGGTGTATCAGTTTCTTAATCACCCTCTTCAGTCTATTAGCCAGCACCGCCGTGAGTATTTTGCTGTCCTGGTTGAGCATGGACAACGGTCTGTAAGACCCGCACTCCACGGCCTGCTTGCCTGGTTTCAAGAGTGGGATGATTACAGCATCACAGAGGGACAACGGGAGTTCTCCCTTCTCAGAGGCCTCGTTGAAAGTGGCAAGCAGTGGCTGGAGCAACTCTTGCTGGTATGTTTTGTAGAACTCGCTGGGCAGCCCATCCGAACCCGGCGCCTTGCAAGTGGGCAAGTTCCGAATCACTACCTCCAGCTCATCCGAGGTGACGGGTGCATCCAACTCAGAGAGCTCTAGATCATCTAAGGTGGGCAGCTCAATGTCCCCCAATGTGTCTAGTATGTCTTGGCCCATATCCTCCCCCGTGTCCTCATAAAACTGTCTGTAAAACTTAAGGAATTCCTCATTTACCTCTTTCTGGGTGTTGCATATGCTACCTCCTTCGCCCTGAATCTCACTAATCACCGAGCGGGGGGTCTCACTCTTGTACAGCCAAGCCAGCAATCTGCCCGGCTTATCGCCCCCTTCGTGTATCCGCTCCGTATATTTCCCCTAGCTGAGTCTGCACAGTCTATCCCAGAGTGCACTGCAGGACAACTGTAGCTCCTCTACTTTGGTTCTGTTATCATGAGAAGTGCTCACGCAACGCGTGAGCTCCTCTAACTCCCTTTCCGCCTCCCGGAGCTCCCTTTCGACCCCCCCCTGTAGCCCTTTAACTTGGGAAATAGCTACCCCACGCACCACCACCTTAAGCGCTTCCCACAGTGTGCCCACAGAGCTTACGCTTCCCGTGTTTTTATCAAAATATTCTTCAGTGGCGTCCCTCAGGCCCTCATCCTGCAGAGCCTCGGTCCTAAGTCTCCATTTAGGGATCTGCGGGCGTGGGGGCTGGTGTCTCCAGTCTACCACCAAGGGCGAGTGGTCCGACAGCACTCGGGCCTTATATTTTGCTCCTTCTATTTCTCTCACTATCCCGGCTGTTACAAACGGTGTGCAGTCATAATGTCGACATCAATAATGTCGACAGTCAAAATGTCGACAAATTAATGTCGAAAAACAATAATGTCGACAAACAAAAATGTCGACATTTTTCGATATTTTTTCGAAATTTAATTTAGTGTATGCATAAATAAATAAATAAATATATATATGATGTGTTGAGTATGAGGGGTGGTTGGGGGGGGTGTGGGGGGGTGGCAGGGGGGTGTTGGGTGAGGGGGGGTTGGGGGGGGGACCCCCCATAGTAAATACAATTTTTATTTATTTAATTATTGAATGAATAAATAAATAAATAAATAAATAATTGGTATGTGTTGAGTATGAGGGGTGAAAGGGTGGTTGGGGGGGTGTGGGGGGGTGGCAGGGGGGTGTTGGGTGAGGGGGGGTTGGGGGGGACCCCCCCCATAGTAAATACAATTTTTATTTATTTAATTATTGAATAAATAAATAAATAAATAAATAAATAATTGGTATGTGTTGAGTATGAGGGGTGAAAGGGTGGTTGGGGGGGTGTGGGGGGTGGCAGGGGGGTGTTGGGTGAGGTGTTGATAGTTTTAAGGGTTTATAGTCATAATGTCAAAAAAAAAAATGTCGACATTTTTTTTTCGAAAAAATGACTTTTTACATTATAAGTATAGGATGTCGACATTATTATTTTCGACATTTTTTTTTCGACATTATGACTATAAACCGTTACAAACATGTAGTCTAACCTTGTGTACAAATCATGTGGCGCTGTGTAGTGTGAGTACTGTCTATCCGTGGGATGTAGCCTCCTCCACGCATCCTCTAGGCCTAGGTCTTTCAGTAGGGTACTCAGCGCTTTAGCCGCCGGTGCCGTTTTTCCTGCCCTATCCTTGGACCTATCCATGCTGGGGTCTACGGTACAGTTAAAGTCCCCCCCCCACACTACCGTACCCCCCGCCAGGGGGCCAAGTTTACCGTAGAGGGTCCTAAAGTAAACCGCTGTATCGTTATTGGGGGCGTACAAATTTATGATGTGTATTTCTCTGTTTTCCAAGAGACCCGTTACCACCACCATTCTACCCTCCGGGTCCACCGTAGAATCAAGCACTCGAAACGGCACGTGGGGCGCCACCCAAGTGACGACCACTCTGGCATACGCCGAGTACGCCGCCCCCACAACGGTGCCCTTCCATTTCCTCCCGACCACCTCCAGCCTTTCCCTAGTGAGGTGGGTCTCTTGCAGCAGGGCTATGTCTACGCGCATCCTCTTTAAATACATCATCACTTTGTTGCGTTTAAGGTAGCTGTTGAGGCCCCGTACATTCCAGGTCACAATTCTGAGATTACCCGATGCCATCTAGTCGGTCTATCTCCGTCCCATTCCTCCCCATAATGTTCCCCATGTAGGGTCGTTTCCTGGCTCCTTCCCTTCTGTTAACGAATCGTGCCCCCCTCCCCCTTCCCCAACCTCACACCACTGCACACAACTCCCCCCTCTCTCCCCGCCAACCCCCAACAATAGCCCAGCTCCATCCCTGGATCTCAGGCCTACCCACGTCTGGACCCGTCTCGTGACCAAGGACAAGGACCCCGCGGGGTGTCACCAATCTAACAGTGACCTAACTAAGTGTACTACTATCGGGTGCAGAGGTTGCTCCCCAGGAGCTCCCAGTCATCTATTTAGGAGAAGTGAATTCAACGGGACCCGCCGGCAGATGCCGTGACTTCCCCCACACAAGCACAATATCAAACTATATTCTAGTCCCAATGTCATAGCTATGGCCTCACGGGTGCCTCTGCAGCGTGCTACTTATCTCCATCCGCTTCTGTCTGGGCATCCGATTCCTGCGGTCGACCTTGCATATCCAGCCATTCCATCGCATCGCTCGGCGTCTCAAAGAAGAGGGATCTGTTCTTATGGATCACCTTTAACCTAGCGGGGTAAAGCAACATGTAGCGGTGGCCTGCCTCTCTGGGCCTCCTCTTCACCGTTCCAAAGTTCATTCGACTCAGTTGTACAAGCAGCGTGTAATCCGGATACGCTGTTATATTCGCTGACCCCCTTTCTATCGTGCCCCCTTTCCGGAAAAATCCGAGAATCTTCTCGCGGTCAAGATAGTTCAAGATCTTTGCAATCAACGGCCGCGGGGGGGCTCCTGGGACCGGTCTCCTGGTCAGGGCCCTGTGCGCCCTTTCGACCGCAAACCCCTGGGTCAGCTCTCCGCCTGTAATCTCCTGCAAAAGCATGGTTTCAACGAAATCCGTGGGGTTCGATCCTTCCATTCCCTCCGGTACCCCCACTATGCGAATGTTATTGCACCTGACGCGCCCCTCCGTCTGCTCTGCTCTGTCCTCCAAATTGCCCACTCGCTGCATGAGGGCATGAAGTTCCTTGGCGTGTGTATTGCATGCCTCCACGGTCGGGGCCAACTCCTGCTCCAGTTCCCCAGGGCGCTCCGCGATCGTTCGCACATCCTGGCGCAACATGTTCACTTCTTCTCGGACCGCTCCTATCTTGAGGTTTAGGCCCTCTTGCAACTCTTTCATGGCATGGCCCAGCTTCGTCTCCCAGGCCACCTTCAGGTCAGCAATTGCTGCCAGCACCTCCTGGATGGTACCCGGTGGGTCCGTCGCCGCCGCAGGGGTTTCTTTGCTCTTGCCCCCTTCCGCGCCCGAGGGCGACCTAGCATAGGTCTCCATCATAGGCTGCTTGATCCGGGGTCGCACCACCTTGGAAGACATCCTGTTGCGTCGATTGGGCCCACGCGCCCAGCTGTATTCCACAACCCATGGCTTCTACAGTAGGGGCTCGCCCTTATGTTCTTGCTTTCAGCTCGAGGCGCATGCGACCCATCTATATGGTTGGGCTCGCCCACGTTCCGACCAACCTTGTCTTCCTCAGCTCGTCGGACCTTTTATGGCCCTTTGTCCACAGGCGGCCATCTTGGGTGCTCCCCTTCCTTTGCGCGACCGCCAACTTCTTCGGGGTCTAGTTCTGTGAATATGCAGTCTCGCCGTTGGGGAGGGCACACACCGTATGCCCCCCCACTTTCATACGCCTTTAGATGCACCGTGGGCTCGAAAGTCCACCAAAAACCATTACTTTTTTCCCAGGATCCGGATCGGATAATCGGGAGCTCCTCCAAGGAACGTCCTCTCACGTAGCCATCAAGCCACGCCCCCCCCTCTTAGAAACATTGTTATCATTGCATTGAAAATGGAATTACTCCGATGGTCTCTGACAGTTTGTTGTTAAATAAACTTACTTTACGAACTCTAAAATGTTTACGTTTTCTTTTAAGGTTCAGTCTATTATTTCGAAATGTAAGTTATTAGGTTGTACGTCGCTGTATGTTTATTTACAGGTTCTGCGTCACGTCACGTACATGTGCCTTTTGCAGCCTACCATGGAAAGGGAAGAGGGCATAGCTCTCAACTCACCCACTTTTGGCGGGTGTCACCCGCCTTGTAAAGGGCTGACTCACCCGCCAAGCCTCCTGCACGCCCATTCATTCCAATGGGCGTCTCACCCGCCAAAAATAAAATCGGGTGATTTCACCCGCCTTTGCGAGACAAATGGTTGAGAGCTATGGAAGAGGGACTATGTATGAAATAACCACCTTCCCTTTCTATGGTGGCCATCTTGAAAAAGGATTTTCTTTTGTAATCCGACCCGGCAAAGCCGCCCCGGATTATAACAAGTAATCCTCCTTTTTAGTAGCACACGTTAGTGCTTTGCAAATTTAGACGATTACTCGCTAAGATTATTGTGTCTATGTATTTTACTGAGAAATATGCAATAATTGGAGAGTATGCAATTTTTTAAAAATGTTATTTACACTGTAAAAGGTCGCTATTAACGCATTATTAAGTTTGTTTACGGGTGGCTTCAATTTGCAAACGGCAATGAGCAAAGAGGCAACAAATGGTAATATGGGTCGGTAGATGTACGGCGACAACTTTGTGCGTTTGTTATTTGCATTTGCAACTTTGTGCGTTTGTTATTTGCAAGGTAGCGGCACTGTTTCTCATGCTTCTTCATCACAGCAATGCTGCTGTTTCTTAGGGAGGAAGGATGCCTTTAGCTGATGTGATTTTCAGATAAGTACAACTTTTGCTAAATATATATAAGGTGTAGTGCATTGGTAATTGCTGCATACCAATACGTGTTGGCATTCTGTAAGGGAAATGTTGAAGTTGGACGTTCCTACATCAATATAAAATCTATTTCTACACTGTCCACGAGGCATAGATTGTACTGTTAAGTGTGTGCTGATTCTGGGACATGTCACAATGCTGTACGCCCACATATTGTCATGTGGCATTCTTCGCAAAGTGTATACTGTTTAGGAAACGACCCTTGCTAAAGGGACGTTATGGTTACGTTGCCCTACTGAAAATCTTTGACATTCAGTACAACATTTTTTTACTAACAAGACGTTATACTTAAATTGACCTACTAAAAACCTGTAAAATGCACTCAAAAAAACTTTAAGGGGACGTTCTGGTTAAGTTGCACTACTAAAAACCTATGCAATTCACTAGAAACACTTTACAAATGTGCCATTATGGTTCAAAGTAAAGCCGAAAAACTCATGAAATTCACCAGTTATGGTAGGATACTGCCCTCACCACTGTGCACTGCTAACACTAACACCCAGGACCTGAACGATGGCATCACAAATGTCATTGATGACTTCACTGATGATATCACATGTGTAGCCCCTTTGTTTTTGTTCACTGCCATATATATATATTTCAGTAAAAAAACTTTGTAAAAGGGACGTTATGGTTCAAATTAAAACCGAAAAACCCTTGACATTCACTAGTTATGGTAAGCTAAGCAACCATAACTTATACCACATACGTGCATTCCTAAGACTAACACCCAGGACATCAAAGATGACATCACAAACATTACAGCATTCGAACAACCAGGAAATTGAACTTTGGACCAACGACGACTCAAACAAATGACAAAAATAAGAATGTAGAACCTTCCCTAGGAGTCGGTTCCTCAATTCAGGAGCAAAAGCAGTGGTGGCGAGGAGGACTCAAAAAAGGTGGGAGAACCAGCAAAACAAGTTTGGGAACAAAAGAATGCAGGCCAGCCAAAGAAAACATTCCCACGAAGAGGACTATGGTGCGGGCAACCCAGGACGGTCCCAAAGAGCAGATGAGGTGGGGCCTTTGATTCTGAACAATCTTCCAGGTGATAGTGACCAACACCAAGGTAGGACGACCGTGGCTGCAAAGCAGGAAGTTGGTGGTACAGCGGGCTGGAGACTATCCCCGCACAGAAGGCCGGACTCAGCCAATAAAGTGAGCTAGCAGGAGGATGGAAGAGGCCCAGGAAGGAAGTCTAGCAGCTGAAAATGGTAATAAGCGATATTCCCAGGACACAGGATCCAGCCAGTATGACCAGATCTGATACTTTAAAAGCAACAATGGCTCAGAAATCATGGGAATCCTGCAGCAGGGCTTCCGCAAAAATCGAACAGGATTGAGTTCAGGCGCACCGCCTCCCCTAGTTTTTCCTACACTAACAGGGACTGCCACTAGTGCTAAGCCAGCACACTAATCACATTACGGGGCTAAAAGGATTAGGTGGCCAGCCAATCTGGTTCGCCCCTGAATTTGTCAATAACCCCAGACAAGCCCAAAAGTATGTGTAACGGCCAGCAAAAAGTCAGGAACAGATATACACCAGTTACAGAGGGTGCATGGTTGGCCATAAATAGCCCATGTCTTCACAAGGGGCATTTTAGGCCTACCCAATAGTTTCCATGAACAAAAGAATCTGCTGGGAAATAACAGGCAAGAGCAAAATAAATACATTGGTACACCAAAGGCTACTAAAAAAGGTACACTGGGCTACCAATGCAGTAATTCGAATTGCACCCCAGGTGGAGCCAAAATTAAATTGCAGCTGCCATTAGCCCACTCCCTAAAACCAATGGAAGATGCTATAATCACCATAATTTCAAAATATAGAGCTTAAAGGGTCCCCCTGCCCTAGGAGCTTTATGGGGAGCCATGGGACCATACCCTCATAACTAGTGAAAAAGGATTGCATGACGGGCACTTCAGTAGAATTCCCCCTGACCACCACCAAAAATAGAAGAATGATCCAAAAAAAGAGGAAGGGAAAAAACAAAATGTAAAAGGGACTGTAAAAGGGCCTTCAGAAGTCCTAAAAATTAAATTCTGTATTAACACTATCACAGCCACAAAACTGAATATATTCGGCAGATGGGAGTGAAGTGTCTCGCGAAAATCATCAGCTAGTGACAGATGGTGGAAAAGTTAACGTTTTGACAGCATATGCCAATGCATTCAAGTAAGAGGAGTCAACTTGAAAAGGATTTTGTTGTTCAACTGATCACATTTTAACATAACGGTTACAATAACTGCCATGTAGTTAAAAAAAAAAGCTGCTTCCCAAATTAGTGGCCTTTTATAAAGTATTTAGAAAACAAGACAAAAGGAAACAGATATGGCTACAGCATCTGTACATTTTGCTTTCATGACCAACAAACAAAATAGAACATGTTATCTGTAGTTATATACTCACTGTGCTACGTAGTTTTTCAAGCAGCAAATTTAACTGAGTCTGTAAAAAAAATGTACATTTAGTGTCAGAAATCAGATAAAGGGGTGCAAAGCATACAATGGACATGTTACTAAGTGTATGTGAATGAAAAATTCCCAAATAGCCTAATGAATAACCAACACCTAGTATTTTGTACAATACTCGTATGGATTCACTAAAGGAATCACCCATTTTATTGCTATCGTTTTGTTTCACATAGTACATCAAATATACACTGAACACGTCAGAGAATTAGACCCATCGTGGGATACAAAAAAGTCTGAAGTTTCTAGGAAAGTGTACAAATATGAAAAAATAAACTGATGCAATGAAGCAATGGATGACCAGTCTCAAAGCCAACAAAAAATGGATTCTCAACACATTCAAACATATGCCTGATATATTTTTTTTTTGTATTTACCAAAAACTATTTGGTTTTAACAAAAGCGAAGTTGACTCTTGTCCTTACAAACATTGACCATCTGATATTAATTTTGCTCTTTCAATAAATAAGGTGCATGTGACTACTATATATATATATATATATATTTAATGCTGGGCAATGTATGTGAAGGCAAGCGTCCCCAAACAGCACGATCCTCCCCGCAATGAGAGACAATGAAGGACTCTCCCAAGATGGGAATAAGGCCAAAACAGAGTGCGGGTGAGCGTAAATGGGAGTTTATCAATCAGAATAGGGCATGCAAAGAACTCTGCAAACTCCGAGAGCGCTCTGTCTGACAATAGCAAAGACAGGCGTATATATTTACAAAAGACGTCATAAGAACCTACACACTATAGGGGGCACAAGTTCAAGGGGATTGGGTGGCGACGACTAACTATAGGTGCTGCTGCGATGTGGTTGGCTTTGGCTGGTAGACGTCACTGGTCAGCCTCGTGGGTTGGGCTGGGCCTGGCAGGGTGGCGGAGTTCATCCGGCTGGTGTTGTCGTGCCATCGCGGCCAATGTCAGAGATGAATGTCCTTTCCTGACTTATTTGCCCTAGGCCATGCACAGCGCAGTCATTCACTCGTTTCAGTATTATCTTCTTTAGTAAATCTTCCAATAGGTTATACTACAGGTTAATGCAACACAGGAGGAATGTACCTTGTAAGGGGTCTGGAGGTAATACGTCAGGACATGGTTACCAGTGTCCTGTTGACCTGGGCCATAGGTCGAGGGGCTAAGCTTCAGGGCCTGGGACGGGCGGTACATGTCTTACTGCCTTGTTAGAAGTTGTAATGTATGTTCCGCTTTGTGTTGTCAAAGTGTTGGGTGTCCTGATTGCACAGGGCCATAAGTCTAGGATGGTCCGGTGGGTTGCGAGGTTTACGAGGGGGCGCGTGTGCTCAGGCAGAGGTTTACTGCTGCGCTGTAAATAATGCAGGTGGCGGGTGGCGGCCTTGGGTGCTACAGAGGGGGTTACAAGTCTTTGAAGCGGCTCCAGTCTGGTTGGGGGAGGTAAAGCAGCGCGGCGCGGTCTCTGCTCTCATGCCTTGGCAGCCTTCGCAGGGTGGGAGGGGGAATGGCCTTGCACGTATTTCACAAAGGTATCTCCCTCGTGTGTTGCCGATTTAGGTAAAAACATCACAAACATTTGAACACTCTATAATACTTATTGTAAGCAATACAAAACATGCATTTCACGCTTTGCTGGATGTGTCTCGATTATACCCAGTCTGAGCGCCTTATTCATTCATTATATTTTAATAAGTACAGCATTTACTTATATGCAATAAGTGAGGTAGAATTAGGATTGGTGGAGAACATAGAAAGTAACCCGCCACTATTCGTGGCGGTGGCGGTACATATGGGGCCTGGACATGCACACATGACATGCCTTCTCGTGCATCCTTCACATGGGCCCTCAGTATGGTTACATTCATCTTTCGTGTGTCCTCTAGCAGCATTAGTTCAGTTATGGCGCGAGCCCATGGGGTGTAAGTTTCCCAGTGACACTCGTAACAAATAGAGTCCTGGTGCGTTTCTTTATCATTAGCACTCAACTGAAATGGGGTGGGCTCGCCATTACTTATATCATGGAAGCATATTTTTTCATATTTTATACATTTTACAGGTTCTTGTAATATAAGGCATTATGTGGAAGGAGGCATATTTTGTGAGTGGTTTTAACATTAATGTATGGAGATTGTCTGCCACCTGATGTCTTATTTTACTGTTCTTTTCATTGCCCAGGCCTGCTGGCCGGGTCATGTTGGGAGCGATGATACACTGCGGGAGGTGAACTGTTACAATGTTAGTGTATTACGCTAGCTCATGTCCGTCTTGTTCGTGGGAACGTGCTCGCAGCGGATCTGCCAGGGTGCTGCGGCAACAAGGATAATCTGAAACCCTCCAAGGGTGGGGGCCGCACTACAGTGTGCTGAGCTCACACCATCTTTACCAGACAAAATGGTTTCTGGGCCTAGCTGAATTTTAATACATGTGGGCAATTAATACGTGCGGGCAATGTCTCCAGTGGGTGAACCCTCCACCACCTGGGCCCGGGTGGCATGAGGGGACGCCCAAAGGACCCATAGTCCTCACCTGGGGAGAAAGCGTAGGCGAGGGGGGGTCTTCTTGGACCAGTCCTCCCCTACAAATGCAACCCCCTCCAAATCACTTTGCATGGTAGAACACCCACCTGGTGAAAGTTACTATAAAATGTATCAATGACAAGAGTGGTCCTTTCATGTGCCCCTTTCCCCACCCCTCGATTCCCAAACAACCCCAACTGCTAAGACTGTAATTTGACAATGCTGGAAATCTGGGAAAGGGATAGTTGGCTACATTGAATAGAAAGGGTCTTAATACTACAAATGTGTACGTTACTTCAGAAGGTAACATTTTTATTCCCGGTGTAACAACCAGCTCATTCCCATGTTTGGGAACATAAGTGACTCAGCTCAACAGGGTGACATCCACAACAGCAGGCAGCAAGGATGATGAAAACATGTTCATCATCCTGTCTGACCAAAGAAGAGCTAGTTTCAAGCGAGTAGTGGTCCAATATGTAGATTGGGTAGGCTGGGACATAGACTGGCACATGTCTTGGAATATGAACTACCTAGACTATAATGCCATTGGCATATGTGCCTTCTGGATGGAGTCTCCTAAAGAGAGCATTTGTTACAACTAGTTCAATTAGAGTTTCTCAAGCTCTACAGGCCTTCGGGCTTTGTTCAAAGGCGAAAAAAAGAGTTTTCTTGTTCCTTTCTAAGCAATGACCAAGAGGGAGGTTAAAAAGATACATCATTGTGAAATATGGAATAGGGTTGTGAAGTTTAATGACAGCTACACGCTCATGCTCCAGGATGAATAGATGGAAAAATGAACAGCATCTTCTGGGTTTTTAGCAAAATTCCTCAGTTTGTTAAAGGTGTCGGACTACCATGGAAAGTAAGCTTTTTGCATTTTTTCTCAGAAACAATTTCATTAGAAGTTTTATTTTTGCACTTACATACACAGATATTTATGATTCAGAAAAGAGTTTATATTATGTAGTACTTAAGGAATAGAGATTCGACACCCAATGTATATTTTTGTATATGAAGTTAAAGTCATGAACAATAACCTATCCACAACACGTTTTACTAAACCCACAGACAGGAATAATCGGTTCCATGTGATAATATCCCCGCATGGAACCTGCGGGGAACACCCCTGCAACCCCTATATATTTTTAAAGGGAGCGGGGGACACCCCCGCAACCCGCCCACCCATTTACCCCATAAATTATCCCCACCAAAAATATCGCCTAAGCGGTTCCCGACGACCATATGTACGTCGATATTTTTGGTGGGGATAATAATACCGGATACCAAATAATCTTTTACATCGGATGAGTTTTCATCCTCCAAACACGCTGAAGAATTTGCCATGTGGACAGCTGTTGAGGATTAAAAGGATTGTCAGTGATCCAGATGAATGCAAGATGTAGTTCGACAAAATGGTAAAAAACCTTTAAAGATAGAGGCTATCCGATGAGTGACCTGGAGGCAGCGGTTGCAAAAACCACGAGTCAATCCAGAGCGGCACTACTACAAATCAGACCTAACAGGGTCACTCCAGTGTGAGTATTTGTGTCCAAATTCTGTTTACCGATTAATAAGGTCAAACAGAGCATTAATAGGCATTGGGACATCAATAGGAATGATGAAAGAACCAAGGATTTATTTCCAGAAACACCATTCCTTGTCTATCAGAGGAATAAGAATCTCAGGGACATGCTAATCAGCACCAGAAAACAGGCACCCAAGATGAACAGGACAGATAGGAAGAGCACTTATCCATGCCTAAGTTGTGGTAATTTTAACAGCGCGATGAAGGGTCAGTATGTCTTCCACCCCCACACGGGGGAACAAATACTGTTAAGAAACTTCGCTACCTGCTCTTCAGAGAACGTCATTTATTGTATTAGAGGTCCGCGCGGCATGTACTACGTGGGAGAGATGAAAAAACGGGCTAAAGTCAGATGGAATGAGCATAAGTCTTGTATACGAACCAACAACAGGCATTCAACACTGGCACAACACTTTATTGAACAGGGCCATACTATTGCACAAATGAGATTCCAGATCCTTGAAGTACTGAATGCAAAAGAATTCTGAGGTAACATTGCAAGGAGAAGAGCGCAAAGAGAGGCCTTTTGGGTTCACAGATTGGATCCTTGATGCCACATAGAATCAATGAAGAACTTAATTTACATTGTTTCCTATGAATATGAACCTGGAACGTACATGAAAGAACAAAATATCCCATGATTATGGGGACTCTTGCACAATCTTTGTTACGCATTCTAAAATATGTCACTGTCCAATGAAATGATTGGGGTTTGTTATGAACTGTGATAGTTTGTGATATTAACTCAATACCATGACTCTAGTCTATTTCTCGCCCTGTTCATTAGTCTATTTTTCATCTATTTACTAGGATATTCTGGGATTGTCCAATACTATGATTATTAATAATTATTTATTGCTACAGTTTGTGATATCTAAACAACGTTACAACTCTCTTATTTGGCTGATTTTGTTTGTTTTTACCTGGCTGTTGGTTGTTTCATTACTTCATTAGAATGTTCTAAGCCCTCTTTTTGAACCAATGAGAGTCTACCACTAGATTGATCAGGCATTACGTGTGGGTATATGAATGTGACACACCATGTTATCACTGTTAATCATTTTGAGCTGTAGATCAAGTTTTTAGAAGTTCATTTAGGGCAATAGCACGTTAGTGAGAATCTTTTATGGATCAATATACCGTGGGAATTCATAGGACCGCCTTCCATGCAGCATTAAGCATTTTTCTCTTGTGCGCAAAGGAATTACATCTCCAACAGCAGGCGAGCACCTACATAAATCATTAAGGTCATGCCAAGTTTATCTGTCCCTTTATTAAGATTGATCACATTAATCGTGATGGTTACATTTGCTAATGTTCATTAATGGTTGCCAATGATGTATCGTGGTTAAATTATGAATAACACTAATAACTTCCTAAACGGCCAGCGAGTGTACGCGGTTCATTAGGGCTTGCATCACGCATATGACTGACGTTGGCTAAACATTGGAGTCACGTGACAGGTGGTCATGTGACTACGGATTCAGAATAAAATTCCCCTACAAGCTTTGGGCTACATGCGTGAAGATCCTGAGGGCCCAATTCATAGAATCCAGCACAGAAGTAGCGCAAGCGCCACGTGCCCAGAAGGAGCGTGCGCCACACGTGCCGAGAAGGAGCATGCATCACGCGTGCGCCAGCCGAGGTGCACACCAGCAATTGTGCGCCACACGTATTCATGGATTTTCCGAAGCATCAGTAGCTGTGGCGCAATGAACACCAAGTAGTGCCAGTAAGGCCCCCAACACGCCCCAGTGCGCAGGATGCCAGTGAAATGCACAATACGACGCAAGGCCCCACGCCATCCGTGGCCCAGCACACATCCCCCACCCATCGTAATCGCACGAAAAATCAGAGCACACCCCGGTCGCACCAGCCAAATCACGTGGAAAGGCCCGCGTGTACCCCATCCGCACCCCAGCGTAATCACGTACCCCGCTCACACCAGCCAAATCGCATGGAAAGGCCTGCACGAACCCCATCCGCACCCCAGCGTAATCGTGTACCCCGCTGGCACAAGCCAAATTGCGTGGAAAGGTCCACGCGTACCCCTTCTGCACCCCAGTGCAAACGCGTACCCCGGTCGCACCAGCCAAATAAATCATGTGGAAAGGCCCGCGTGGGCAGCCATCAGCCGCAAACACACCACGCAGGCATCCATCCCACACCACATGAGTCCCCCCCACCCCAACACCCATGACCATACCCCACAAGCAGCCCAGACAACATGCCCCCCACCCCCCCCCCCCCCAACACCCGTGACCATACCCCACAGACAGCCCACACCGCATGGGCCCTCCCAACACCCGTGACCATACCCCGCAGGCAGCCCACACCACATGGGTCCCCCGCACCCCAGACCATACCCCACAAGCAGCCCACACCACATGGCCCCCCCCCCCGATCCCTAACACCCGTGACCATACCGCTCAGGCAGCCCACACTGCACAGGCCCTCCCAACACCCGTGACCATACCCCGCAGGCAGCCCACAGCACATGGACCCCCCCCGATCACCCGTGACCATACCCCACAGACAGGCCCTGCCTCATGTCCCCCCACCCCACCAGTGACGGTGGTCCCTGGGGGGTGGGGGGTGAGACCCTGGTACGGATACTTGCAAGCCAGCCTACTGTTGTCCCATCAGTGGCTGATGCCATGGCCCACTCCACCAGTACTCCAGGCCCTACTGACCCAAGCGGTCGCAGCCACTCCGGGTCTGCACGACCTTGCAAGAAGCAAAAAAGTGCAGTAGCGGGACAGGCTCCAACCCCAGGCACAGCAGCCCCACAAGTCGAGGAAGAAGAGCTTCTGTAATGAGTTACTCAGCATCCTTGCGGACTACGTTTTGGAGCACAAACATGACATGTTTGTTCAGGCAGGGAGCACACATACGCCTGCTCAGCGTATGGGCCACTGGCAGCGCGTCACAGATCGATTTTATGCCATGGGCCATGAGAGACGCACAGCTCGGGTGGTAATCAAGCGTTGGAATGACCTCCAACGCAGAGCCAAGGATAAGGTGGGTGCCGCCTACTCCTCTACTCTGGTGACTGGAAGTGGGACACAGCCAGAGAACGAGGAACTCACTCCACATGAGGAGATTATCAGTGATCTCATTGACGTGGAGCAGATCCAAGGCGTGGGAGACCTGCCAATTTATGATGATATGTCTGGTGAGTGGTTATGGGTGTGTGTTGGGGACATGTGTATGATGCTTGGATGAAGTGTCATGATTGTTTTGCAGTTATACCTACATTTACCCGACTGCCATGGGTTGCCCATGTCATGGTGGACTGGCATGTACTTGTTGTCATGCAGACTACATACGGGCGATGTGCTGCACACCGAGCCAAACCTCATCACCACTCCTGCACACTCATTCCATGTCACTCTCTGTACAGCCTCTCTTGGCTGTCTTCCAGCTACAACCTGTTATGGTGTATTGCCTGTGATGATCTACCTATGCACACTTGCATCCTCTCATTAAATCGCTTGAAGTCTCTGACAGGTAACCCTGCCAGATGTACCTCCTCAGAGGTATTCTCCCTTTCAGCTCCTTCCCCCAGCAGCACACTGTATCCAGGGGACTGGTCATACCTATGCTGGCCTTCAGCGACAGACTATACAGAAATGTCTGTGCTTCTACTCCCTTCCCTCTGCAACTCACCCAGGACTGGACTGTGTGAATGGTCTGTTTGTTTTGGGGCCAGATATCTCCCTAGGACTGTGGTAATGGCACTGGCTCCCAGGCACCACCCACACTTGGGGGGTATTTACTATATCCCTCCAACCCATTGACAACAGTTTAGACCTGATTCATGCACTTGCCCTTAGACTGCCGTCAGCCCGCAACTTTGCATTTCTGGTTATGTAGTTCTATTGTACGTTGAGCATGTTCCCATGTACTGCAATGCCCCCTCCCACTTCCAAACCCAGCTCTCCATTTCTACATACCTATTCACTTGCGTTATGTCCATGTGACCTGGACTCATGGAATCGGTCTGCCTGCCTTCACTCTGTTCCACCACCCTAGCATCGCAGCACTGTGACACACTTGTGTTTTTGGTAATTGTTATTTCCATATCATGTCATGTCACAAGCTTTGTACATGGATCAGGGACAGTAGGCATACACTTACATCTCATGCTGATTGACAGTTCAGGCATGGACATGCTACTGGCATCTGTGTATTTGTATCTGTGATGCTGGTAACTCAACTATGCCTGTTTGGTGCTTGAGTGTGAAGCCGGTGCTATGCACCATGCACCACTTGTGGTGTGGTGCCCTTTCACACAGTGTTGGCACAGTGTTCCTGGGACAGCTGTTCAAGGGAGGGATGCAGTCCTGCAGCCACAGACTGCACCAGCACATCAAGGGCCAGGTTTTCTTGGGCCCAGCAGGCGTGGGGCCCACCAAGGCGTTGGCCGTGTGCCAACAGGTGATAATGTGTGGGAGCAATCCATGTATTCAGTTGCACAGCAACAGGGGGCTTCATATGAAATTTTGGCTCAGGGCCTGGATAGGGTGGCCCATTACATTCTCCCCCCAGAAAGACAGATTGAGCTCCAGCAGCAGGCAGTGTGGTCCACTTGCCGCTCACACATGCTCCAGATGCAGGCCAGCAACAGGTGCCGACGGGCAGAACTGTGGTCTCGGCGCAAAGCCATGGCTGCAGAGGGTCGGGCCCACAGGGCTGCCCTGAAGGAAGAGGCTAGGTCACTGCGACTTACACTGACTGCACTCGAGGAAGCACACAGTAGACGCTCAGAAGAACATATGCGACAGTTGACACACCATATCTGTGAAAAAGCGAGCCAACCGTGAGGTGTTGCAAGCAGAACTGCGTGCATCCCGTGACGTGGTGCATGCAGACATCTGTGCCATCATGTTGCAGATGCAAACATCTCAGTCCTGCATGGCCGCTGCCATGGAGGACCAGACCAGGATTATACGTGTTTCACCTCCATTAGCACTGACACCTTCTATTGCTACACCAGAGGGTGACGACAGCAGCAACAGCTCTCCCGATGCCCGATAGCCGTGCGGACCACAAACCCATGGAGGGGTTTTATTTTAATTTTTTCCTCAACATCAACACTTGTCTACCATGGGCATTTTTCATTATTTTAAAATAATTTTTTGTCTATTGTGCATTTATGTGACAGTGTATTTTGTATTTGTTTATTATTTATATTGAGCACCGAACACTAGGGTAACTGGGCGCTTGAGAAACTGTACAATGTGGGCAGATATAGAGACAGAGATTGGGACCCTGCTTAAAGGTGGGTCAGACAGCAGGAGACATACAATAGCATAAATAAGCAGTGGTCAGTTAAACATAATGGTAACATCTTAACGCAGGGGCTTGTTGCTCAGCCAGTTTTTGATTCTAGCTTTGAAGGTGAGCTTTGAAGGTGAGGAAGGAGGGTTCTTGTCTGAGAGGGATGGGAATATAATTCCATCGTTTGGCAGCTTGGACTGGGAAGCTGGCTCCTCCAGCGGTTATTAGGTTGAACCTTGGTACCACAAAGTTGTGAGAATGAGACAATCTGGTGGTATGTGAGGGTTGGTGCTGGCAGATTTTATCGGATGGATATTTAGGGGCTGTGTTTGTGAGGCATTTGTGTGTGATGGCCAGGGTGCGTAAGTGTGATTCTGTCGCAGATATGCAGCCAGTTGGCATTGTATCGGAGTGGAGATACAGCAGGATCTGGGTAGACCGAGTGCTGCTCTCAGTGAGTTGTTCTGGAGTACCTGGAGTCTATTCTTAGGTTCCTCTGAACACAACTTATATAATGTGTTGCAGTAGTCTAGTTTGGACAGTGCAAGTGCTCTAGCTAACGTTAGGAAGCTACTTGTAGATAAATACGATTTACAGCTGTAAATCAATTTATTAGTGTAGGCTGTGGAGGACGCCACACTGCTGACTTGTTTTATAAGAGATAATGTTGAGTCAAGGTAGACCCCCCCACACTTTTTATCTCTTTGGACACATTGATTAAGTTGCCGTCGATGCTGAAGGATGAGTACCTGGTGTCAAGTTTATTCAAATGTGCCTGGGTGCCCACAATCATTAACTCAGTCTTATCGTCGTTAAGAAATACACTGTTGGGGGCCATCCAGGCTTGGATTTCAAGATAAATATCGTTCAGTAGTTAGAGTCTTGGTCATAACGGCCAGTGAGAGGGATGAGGACTTGGGTGTCATCTGCATAGTTAGTGTAGATGACACCCAGATTGACCAAAAGGTTGAATAGTATGTTATGTTAATTGAACTTGGTAAAGCGCACGTACACCCAAAGGCATCTTGGCGCTGGCTACTGCAGGGGAATCAAAACCAGTGCGGTAACACCAAGGAGAGAAGCGGCTAAAACAGGGTAGTTTTAAGCAGCCGGCGAAAAGTGAAGTGGTCTTCAGTAGCACGGAGGGCCAAAGGCAGCTCATTCCAGGCTCTAGCAGCCGCCACCGAGAAGGCACGGCCTCCCATACGAGACAAACGATAGCGGGGGGCACTGAGAAGGCACGCAGATTGGGAGCGCAGCAGATGAGCAGGTGTATAGTGAGTAAACTTTGCTTGGAGATACTCAGCGCCCAAGCCATAGAAGGCACGATGCACCAGGCACATCGATTTAAACAAAATCCGACTGGCTACAGGAAGCCAGTGCAGCTTCTTGAGCAATGGGGAGATGTGGGATCCAAAGGGGGGGGGGGCGGAGTACAGAACGGGCGGCAGCCTTTTGTAGCAATTGAAGCCTTTGGGTCAGGTAGTGGGGCTGGGCCAGATAGAGAGAGTTACAATAATCAAGAGTGCTGAGAACCAGGGCCGCCACTACCGGAGCCTGGCATTCAGCAGGAATAAAGGGCAAGACTTTCCGCAAAATGCAAAGTTTAAAATGACCAGCACTACATACAGAAGCGACCTGATTATCGAGAGACAGAGAGGCAGAGATTTTAACACCTAGATTGCAGACCGATTTAACCGGAAGCGGGAGAGGGCCCAGGCTCGATGGCCAGAAGTGCGAGGTCCAAAAAAGAAGGGGGGAAGAAGTACCCACCACCAGGACCTCGGTCTTACTGCCATCCAGTTTTAGCCAATTAGTCATCATCCAATGGCCTAGGGCCTCCAAACAGTTCCTGAAACGGGCGGCGGTCTCAGCTTGTAGTAGCTGGTATGAGTTTGTAGTAGCTTCGTAAATATATTGTATAGAGTAGGTGACACACATGAGTTGATGGACTACACAGAGTATGGGTGTTGGGTCTGCTGAGGCTGAAGGGGAGAAAACTCTGGTGGTCCGATTAGAGTGGAAGGATTTAACCCATTCGGAAGCGTTAGCAGAGAATGCAGCAGCTGTGGTAAGGTGTTTGGTGAGAATTTGGTGGTCGACTAGGTCAAAGGCAGCAGATAAGTCAAGGAGTAAGAGGATTGCTAGCTTGCCTTTGTCCTTCGCCTCGTCCATTTGGATCCTGAGGTCAAGGAGAGCTGTCTCGGTTCCATGTCTGGGTCTGCAGCCCGATTGTCTAAGGCCTAGGAGTTCATTCTCCTCTAGGTGCTTCTGAATTTGCAAATAGGCCACACGGTCCAGGATTTTTAGAAGGAACGGGACGGTGGTGATGGGCCTGTAGTTTGTGGGGATATTTGGATCAAGGTTTTTTTTTAATTTTGTTAAGAGAAGCATAACCCAGGCTTCCTTGAGATTGTTAGGTACCTGATTAGAAGGGAAGGAGGAAAGTATCGAAGTGGTGATGAAGGGGGATAGGTTTTTAGCTCTCTCTTTGATGATAGAGGCTGGGCAGATGTCCACTTGGCAGTGGGAGGGTTTTAGGCTTTTTATGATGTCTACTACTTCCTTTGCTGTTATATGCGAGAAAGTGAAGCTGGTGCACGATTGTGGGGATTTAGCGGAGTCCGGGGCGGACTGGGAGTGGTCAGTGAGCCTAGCCTTTTCAGTTTCAATCTTGTTTTGGAGTAGAGGGCTTGCTGGATTTATGTACACCATTCTGCATCTTTAATGCAGTCTTGTGAGGGGGGAGCTGGGGATTAGAGCTCTTTAAGGATGCTGAAGAGCTCCTTGGTATTAGATTTGGCATTGTGGATTCTGGAGTTATAGGCTTCTTTTTTTTGCAGAAAGGATAGCCCTTTGTATATTGCAGTGGCTGACGTAAATGCAGTTTTGTTGGTGGGCGATTTCCCGACAAATGGATTCCGCTGATCTTTTGGTGTTTCAGAGGCTTTTTAGTTCAGGGGTGAACCACTTATTAAGTTGTGCGATGGGTTTGGCTTTCCTGAGTTTAAGGGGTGTTGCATTGTGTGGCATCGGAGGGCTTCCACTGTAGGTTCCAGCTGGGCCCATATATGCTTGTCTGGTGTTGGTACACTCCTTGTTTGTGCCTTCGGTCCAGGCACATATGTGATTCCTGCTTCCCCTTACCATGGGCTTGCAAGGAGTGCAGCGTGTGAAAGTAACTTACAGAGAGGCAGTGAGGTTCTGTTGTATCTGTGGGCAGTCGCAAGTCCAACCTGTGTATACACCCCCAGTGGTATTCATGATTGATTGTCCAGTGCATGGTTCCCATCCCTTTTTGTTTTGACATTGGGATCCATCATGTTTTCATGTTACATATTGATGTCTTAGCTTGCCGGTCTCCATTGTTGTTGGCCTTCCTGCTGTAGGCGCTTCCCTGCCCCCTTAAGTTGGCAGGGACACACTACCAATAGAATGGTGCAATGGGGTTGTAAGGGCACATTGAGGGACTTCTGGTGTTCTGATTGGCGACTATCACACATATTCACTGTTGAGTCTGGTGTTTCTGTTATATTATACTGGCCAATTCATGTTCCTGTGTACAGGATTGTTTTGATGTGTGAGAATGAGTTATTTCAGTAATAGTTCTGTTTTTCATTGGACGCTTTCTGACAGTACTGTTGTGTGTTGGCCATTAATGTGTCACTTTTAACGTTGCTTTGCATGGCATGTTGTGGAAACCGGGTGACATGGATTTTGGGAGGGTTAGGTGACATTCCGGCATTTGGATATGTATTTTTTCATGGGGTTGGTGGCATACTGCATCTTCCATGTGTGCCTTTTGTGCACACCAGATTGAGTTACTTTAAGTTCTAAGGGATGCACACAATGTAGCACTTCCAAGGACATATTCTCAGGGTGGTAAGGTTGGGACAGATGATTGTCCCTTTGTCATCATCGATTGTCACCTGTAATGTGCCAGGGCTGTGTGCACTCTGCAGGGGTTGGATTTTAGGTGAAGAATTGTGCCACAAGCTGGGTACGGGCAGCATCACCACGTTCCCTTTCCCCTCCCATGCGCAGTGGTGGGCATGTGGTTGGGGATGTGGGGGCACCTCCATGTCCACTGGTACGCCCCGCTGTGTTGCAAAGTTGTACAGGACACATGCTGCCACAATGATCCTGCACACTACTGGTGGTGCATATAGGAGCACTCCACCAGAGCGGTCAAGGGAGCAGAAGCGTGACTTTAGCACTCCGAATGTATGCTCCACTATGCCCCTAGTTGATGGAATGCCAGTGCTTGCGATTCCAATAGATGTGCTCAGTGGCCCTAGGTGGACGTAGGGCCACGTGTGCAATCAATGGCACAATCACTTTAGGGAAGGGCACCACCCCGTAAAAGTCCTGGACCACGGCCTGCCTTTCTGCCGGTGTTCTGGGCATGTATATGTGCCTGCGGACTGAGGGGCATGCAGTCATGATTGCCAACACCTGGTATAGGCAGCGTGACTGTGTGGCGTGTGAAAAGCCCCTGACTATGGCAGTTATCTGCTGAAATGACCAAGTGGCCAAAAAATCCAGTACATTGAGCACCTTTTCCAAGGGGCTCAGTGCTTGGAAGCACAGGGTGGGTGATGTGAGGTTATCTTCCCACTCTCTGACCAGGTCTAGGATAGGAGATGGGAACCTATACCTGCCATAGACCTGGTCATCGGGCATCCCAAAAAAGCTGGTCCTGGGTAAAGAAATGCGTGCCCTGGCTCTCCTCCTGCGGTGTCCCACGATCACTGCTGCGATAAATGGCACATTCATCGTAGCTGTATATGCGCGTTTGTGTTTTGCTTGTCTATTTATGCATTGTACTTGTGCGCGGTGATGCTTACGCCAACTTTCACTTGGCGGACGTATTTCTGGATTAGCGTATCTTTTCCCGCACGCCGGTGGGCCCTGTTTGATTCCATTAATACATGTAAGCACGCGTATGGGCGTTGCGAGTATTTTATGGTAATTCCCACGTAACGCCCACATTTACGCTTGTTGTTCCCCATTCCATGTGTTCCGCCCCCTTTTTAGGTGACTGCGCAAGACAGTACGCCCCTTCGCTGTGAGTCTTGCACAAGGCGTTCGTAGTGTCGCAGTGATGTGTTGGACCCGCGTGGATTCCTCGCAAGTGTCCGGTAAACCCTGCGCATTGTGTTCCATGAATTGCCAAACAGGCTCTTGCGCATTTTTTTCGCACGCAAGTTCCCCTTTTAAGCAATTCATTCCATGAATCGGGCAGTATGTGACAGGATGAATTAGAGGAGATAGGTAAGATGGCGCCACAGTATCTGGGGAATTATATTGTTCTGTTAATCAGTGCGGCAAACACTGACAGTCTGGCTCTGCGTTTACCTTTAGATTCGTCAGAGTGACTATCAGACGCGCCTTTCTGAGCACGGATCTATCGATACCGATGCGATTTACTAGCACGTTTCTTAGATATACGCTTTCTACTGATTAGCAGCTATGCCAGGTACGATTCAACAGCACGAGTGAGTGTTTTCTTGAATACATTGTGTGTCTGATGCCAGCACAACAAGGCAAAAGATATCTAAGGGCTAATCATTACCAATGAGCAGTGAATAGAAATAGTCTGTGTAGATTGACATAGCTAATGTATTTATTTTGGGTAACTGTTGGTAGGGTGAACAAATGGTTGGTCAGGAAATACCCCTAATGGCTCATTTTTCTTTAACTGTTTCTTTTTCTTCCTGCATTTCCCTTTCGTTCTACAATACATGTATACTTTCGCATTGTAAATGCAAATTAAATTCATGTTATTTAACTGAACATTTTTGATGATGTTGCACTTTATTACAATTGTGATAATTGCACTCTAAATTGTACTGAATGGTTATATTTTGGTGATGGTGGTTGCAAATGGGTTTTGTGCACCTACGTCATGGGGTGATGTACATGAATTGTCAACTTTCTGGTTTGATTATATCGACTATAACATGGTTTGCACATTTTGATTTCCTGTATATTTCCTAGATTCTTTTAGGATGTCCATACACCTCTGTGGTAAATTGAGATGTCCAAACTCTATGACCTCAGGAGCCATGCTGCCAGGTTCATTGAGTTGGGTTGTTGGTGCACTGTTTGACCTTGGTGCTGGGACAGTAGGTTGTACCAGGCTGGAAGTTTGATGGGCTCGCACACCGCCATCCTGCGTAGGTGTGGGAACCACGGTTGTATTGCCCACATGGGAGCAACTAGGACGAGCGTCATCGACTCTCTGTTCATCTTGTTCACCACCTTCCTGATGAGGAGTTGGTGGAAAAGCGTACGCAAACATCCCTGACCAGTTCATCCATAGGGCGTTCCCCTGGGAGTCTGGTTGGGGGAACCTGGATGGAAATCCTGGGCATTGTTTGTTTTCGCTTGTGGCGAATAAGTCTATAGTGGGGAAACCCCACTGAGAGAAGATATCTTCTACGACCTCTCTGTGTAGAACCCATTCGTGTTCCTCTGGGAGGGAGTCTCTGCTCAGAGCATCCGCTAGGGAATTGAGCTCCCCTGGAACATGTTGTGATGACAGGAAGATGTTCCGTCTGAGTGCCCATATCCAGATTTTCTGGGCAAGCTTGGACAGATTTGGCGAACGAGTCCCTCCTTGCTTGTTTAGGTAGAACATGGCTGTTGTGCTGTCCGTCCGGATTTGCACTGACAGGTTTAGTAGGTGGGGCTTGAACGCTTGAAGCGCTCTGAATACTGCCAGAAGCTCTAGCAGGTTGATGTGGTTCTTGGCCACTGAGGGAGACCAGAGACCCTGAGCTGTGTGGTGGAGATGGTGAGCTCCCCACCCCGTCAGACATGCATCGGTAGTGACTACTGCCTGTACTTCGGGATTGTAAAAGGGTTTTCCCTGTGCAAGATTCTCTCTTGTCCACCAGTGAAGGCTTTGTACTAGTGTTGGCGAAACGACCACTAGATCGTCCCACTGACCACTTGCCTGAGACCACTGTTTCGCCAACCATTCCTGCATGGGACACATGCGCAGGCGCGCGTGGGGGACCAGGTAAATACATGACGCCATCATGCCCAGTAAACGCATTGCTTTGCGTACCGTTATTTGGTGACCGGACTGATAATGCGGAATTTGCAGTAGTATATTCCGAATTCTTTCCTCTGAAGGAAAGGTCAACCCCTCTTGTGTATTTAGGATTGCTCCTAGGAACTGTTTGGAGGTGCTTGGCACCAGGCTTGACTTTTTCTCGTTGATTGAGAAACCTAACTCGTGGAGGAGGTCGATAGTCCTTTGAATGTTTGTCCTGCAAATTACTGGGGTTTCCCCCGTTATGAGCCAGTCGTCCAGATAAGGGTACACCGGGATTGCCTCTCTGCGTAGGTGTGCAGCTGCCACCGCCAGTACCTTGGTGAATACCCTTGGTGCCGAAGCTATCCCGAAGGGCAGTACCTAGAATTGGTAGTGCCGACTGTCCACCTTGAAGCGCAAGTACCTTCTGTGCGCTGGGAACATGGACATATGAAAATAAGTATCTTTCATATCCAAGGTTGCCATGTAATCCCCCTTTTTTAGGAGGGGGATTACCTCTTGCAGCGTAGTCATATGAAACTTTTGGGGCTTGACATACTTGTTGGCAGGCCGTAAGTCCAATACTGGGCGCATTGTCAAATCTTTCTTTGGCACAAGGAAGTAAGTTGAATAAATACCCTTGTTTACCTGGTGTCCCGGGACAAGTTCTATCGCGTCCTTTTCTAGCAGAATGGTGATCTCCTCGAGGAGAATCTTCTGATGTCCTAAAGAGTGTACTCTTTGTCGTGGAGGATGGTTCCGGGGACGCTGCAGTAGTTCTATACAGTACCCTGTGGATACTGACAGCACCCATCTGTCTGATGTGATCCCTTCCCAACCCTGGGTGAAGTTGGAAATGCGTCCCCCTACTGGGGTTGTGTGAGAAGGGACCCTGAACTGAGCGTCACTGCTTTGGTGGAGGCGTGCCGCTTCCTTTGCTGGGGCTGCCTCTGCCTTTACCACAACCTCTCCTATTACCCCTGCCGTAACCCTGGGTAGACTGTTGGCTGTTGTTCCACTCTGTACGCTGCCCCTGGGAATAGTTGGATCCTCTTTGGGAATTTTGGCCGCGTGGGCGACGAAAATTACTATTCCCTCTCTGGTTGGTGGGTTTATTGGTTAACTGGCCAAGGGACTTGAGTGTCTCGTATTCGTCCTTGCCATTCTTCAGTGCGTCCTCCACTGCCTTACCAAACAGATCGGCTTCCCACCGGTTTGTCCAACAATGATGCCTGGGTTTCTGCTTTAAAACCAGACTGCCGTAACCACGCATGTCTCTTGATAACAGTGCCTTCTGCTATCAATCTGCCTGCGTTGTCCGCAGCGTCAAAGGTTGCTTTCAAAATGCAACCAGACACGGCTCTACCCTCTGCGGAAATCTAAGCTAATTGGCCCTTTAAGGGTTCCAGAGCAGAGGCTATGAGTGCCGCAACTTCTTCCCACTGATGGCAGTTGTAGCTGGCCAACAGGGTGGTGGAGTTTGCAATCCTTGCTTGATAGGCGGACGTTGAGGCTAGTTTCCTGCCGAAACCATATAGTTTTTTGCTCTCCTTGTCGGGAAGTGCTTCGGACGATGACAAGGGTGTTCCAGCCCTCTTACGAGTGTTAGTGACAACTAGGGAGTCTGGTTTCAGATGTCCTCTTATATAGAGAGGGTCAGACTGGGCTGCCCTGAAAAGTTTTTCAACCCTGGGATTGACTGCTCTGGTGAGGTTCGGGTTCACCAGGGACGGGTCTATTCTTCGCTGAATGGACTTAAGGATAGGGATGGTCTGGGCAACAGGCCTCCTTTCTCGCACTAACTCCTCTGCAAAGTCCCTCTCCTCCTGGACACCGTGGTTGACAATATGGAAATGTTCTGCTGCACGTGCGAGAACCTCGTTTAGGAGGGGTTGGTTATCGACAGGGGAGTCGGTAACCGGGGCTTCGTTTACTACCGGGGAATCTACTCTGTAGGTTTCAGGGTCTTCCCCTTCCTCTTCTTGGTCCTCATCATCCCCATAGTAGCCCGTCCTGGTTTGCTCTTCTACCATGCCAAATTCTTGGTCCTCACCAAAGGAAGCCTCTCCTTGATACAGTGAGTATGGTTGTACCTCGAAGGGGTCTGTAGACCTCATCGGTGTCTCAAACCGGGGCTTCTTACTCGGGGGGATAGGATCGTTAGAGCCTGAGGGTGTGGCCCCTTGTGGATCATACGAAAGGAAATGGTCTGGATTTTTATCGTAAAAGTCAGCCAAAGAAGACATCCTTGACATGACCCTATCTATGTCTTCACTCGACCATTTTTGGAACTGGGAATGACTCTCAGCAAATCTCGGGGATTTATCTTGAGTAGATTTGCTGGTTTTAGACAAATCAGCAGACCTGGTCTTGTCTGTCTTTTTAGGGAGAGTGGTGTGTTTCACAGGTGTGGAAGAGTGCAAAGGCTGTTTCTTCTGCTGTTTTCCCCCCTCCCCGCGAGTGGAAAAATGTTTTCCCTGTCCTTTTGTGGCTCTGGAGGTTTTCGACGCCTGGCATCGAGGATCGGGGATAGAGTCCCTGTCCTTCGAGTGTGGGGCCTCGCTGATCTTGTCTGCGGGCTCCGACTCCTGGAGCGCGGCCTGGGGGTGGAAGTCATCTTTGTCCTCCGACAATCGAACTTCTGTTAGCCTAGGGAGTGAGGCACTCTTGGCAAGAGTGGATGATTGCCTGGAGTCATGCAGCAATCTCGATCGAGAACGCCCAGAGGACACAGAGTCGGACCGTTCTGTCTGTGCCTCTTTCCGAGAACTCGACGTCGTCAAGTCTCGGTTGGACTTCGTGTGTTTAGTGTGTGTGCTGTGTGAAGCGCTTGTGTTGCCGGGGGTCTTCCCCATAGCCGCCCTGCCGGACGACCTTCCGAGGTCGGGGACCTGCGCTCGGCTGTCTTTCGACGCCGTAATGCCCTCGCTGTCCGAAAGTACGGCGTCGCTGAAGGCGCCCTCCGCTGCCATGGCCACCTGCCTGGCATGGTGGGCCCAACGCTTCGTGGAACGGTCCTTAAGTGTCTTAGGTTTAAACCTACTACACGCTCTGCAGTTCGCTTCGGGGTGGTCCCTCGGCAAGCAGAGATTGCACGTGGCATGCCTGTCGAACCAAGGGTATGTGCGATTGCACTTGGGGCAGAATTGAAAAGGGGTACCCGCCATACGCACCTTGAGGCAGCGGGCTGTTAAGTGTAGGAATTGTATAAGGTGTACCTATATACCAAGAGTGTAGAGTATGTCCAACCCCCCACTCTCCCTACTTGCAGGGCCGAGGCCAGAGGCCTTCCAAGGCCCGGGCCGAGGCCAGAGGCCTTCCGAGGCCCAAATCCGTCATGCAGCAGCCGACGGTCAATTTCTTCTCCAGCCAGCGTCGAGTGTCGAAGTTCGACTTTGGGATGGGGAAGGATGTAAATAAATTAATATTTTAGCAAAAGTATGGCTAAGGCCAGGGGACTCCGCAAAATGCTTTCGACCAGTATGGCGGAAAAAAACAATCTGCGGATCCTAGACGCGTGAGGGATCTTGGGTACAGTGGACGTCACACTAGGGATAGTATTACTGGCACGCCCTGTGTCGACGCCCATTTTCGAGTTTCGAAAAACAAACTAATACTCCGCAGCTTCCACTAGATGTCGGCCTATGCACAGCATGTGATCTAAGCAGATTCCACAAGCCTCAGATATATATATATATATATATATATATATCAGGCTGCTGTTTGAGGTCTTTATAAATTTAAAAATATAAATACAGCTGGTTTCTTTCATGAATTCTAAGAGTCAGCAACGTTATTTATAGAATACAAGTAACGAAGAAAGAAGGTTGCAATACCTACACAATTAAATGTTTTTCTAGTTTTGGAGCTAGATTAAGGGTGTGCAACACACACCATAGCCGTTCTGGCCTTGGTCCACATAGGTACTCGAGGAGTAGCTCACTGGCGGTTGCATTTCCTACATTACAACCACCTGGTAGGTTTAGGACTAAACAATAGGTAAAAGGTGGGGCAAACAGAATGGGTTACAGAAGAGTGCTGTGAACATTGATTACAATAGCAACCAGAGAAGGTCCAGGATAGAGCATCAAGTAGTTATCGGTTCTATGGGGTCCACAGCATAGGTGGCACATGCCGATTTCACACATACAATTCTCTAAAGGGCCCCCATATAATGAATTTTTTGAGGACCTCCCTTTGTTCAAATTGCGTCTAAGAAGAAAACTCATGTTAGTCTCACCTGTGGGTCTTGCTTGAAGTCTGGTATGTAGCCGAGGGGAGAAAAGAAGGTCAACACGTTCTAGATATCACCTTGTTCTCCTGAATTACACATGAAGAACAAGGGGGCTCCCCAGAGAAGCGTCCTCTAAAGTGGACGAAAAAGCCATGGGCAGAAAATAAACAGCAACAACGGCCAATCGCGTGAACAGAAAAAGCAGTGCTCCAAGAGGTGATGGCAACAGGATCACACTGGTTGCAAAGAAAGGAGCAAGTAGGCAAAGAAAATCAGGAAAGGACCATCAACGACAGGGGTAAGGCAAGCAGAGGAGCTGACAAGGTACTGAGGAAAAGAAAAGAGCTGCAACTTACAGGCAGGGGAATCAGGAAGGAACTCAACGTCTGTCAGCAAGATGTGCCGAGTTGCTATACAGAGCTCCAGTCGCTTACATAAATAATCAGGCCGGAACAGCAGTGCATGGTTATCCATGTTAGGGAGAATTCTCTGTTTAGGCTGAATTTCCTAACCTAGTGAGTCCCCCAGCAGCTTTGCTGGATTTTTTGGGGTTTATTCTTTTCTCCTGCCAAGAGTGAGACTCTTTTACCCTCACTCTTGGGCATGATCTGAGTGTGTTTCTTTGAATCTATATGTGTTTAATGGGCTATGGGGTCTTTTACTCCATAGGGCTTCATGTATTTTTGTGATGTGTGTTACACAGCACCCTCAGTGCAGTTACACACGGGTGTCATAGTAACCCCCCAGTATAGACTCCATACCCTGGAACTGACTACTGTCTCCCAGGGCATGTAAAGTCACCATTGACTTTACTAGTCTTAAATTCTGAACAGAACCAGTACAAACCATCATATTGGGGACGTACTGGCTGGGGCAATTCAATTGCCCCGGGTCTGTTAGTTGAGGGGGCACGTCTCCGTCCCCCCTGATCGAGTTTTGGCTGGTGGCAGTGGATACTACTTTTTATATTCAACCGCGAATATTTTCCTATGGGATTTCCCATTGTTTTAGGCTACTATCTTTATTTAATTATTTACGGTAGCCTCGAACATACTGCCGGTTTATTTAATTAATATTAATTCTCCGGTTGGTATTTTTTGCCAAAACTTGATTCTAAAATGGCGTTTGTGTTCTCTTCTGTGACTCCAACCCAAGTCGAGCCCTTTGTTCCACTTTTTGGCGGGCTTCTCCACAGAAGCCCTCCAAAGTGGTGCCACTCTGGGGTACTTAGGAGGGGTGGAGGGGAATGTAGGCACCCTGGACTGAGTTGCCTAGGCAACGCAAGTCGCACTCCATCCTGATTGGCCCAAGTGGTGAGCCAGCCGGCTCACCACTTAGCATGTTTGAGTGACAGCTAGGCTGAGTGAATGGGGGTTTGCTGCATAAAAGCAGGGCTTTGGGGACTGGAACTTCAGAAGTCGCCACAGGACCTAAGAATCCGACGAGGGAGAAGCTGAGCCGACCTGCCTCGACACCACCACCGGTGGAGCCCTGCTGGACTGCCTCACCACTTTTCCCAACGACAGAGGAGATCTCCCACCGGAGAGTCTTCTTCCTTTGACTGGTGGGGATAACCAGTTTCACTGTCTTTTCGCCTTCCCGACATACCTCGTGGCCGCCTTGCCTGTGCCAAGCACCCCGGCAACCGGGATACCACGTTTTACCGTGACCGCGAATCAAAGGTACCACCTTTAACCGGAAGACTCCGCGGCTGGTTTCTTCCCTGGTAGTGCAACGACCTTCATCTTTCCTCCAAGTCGAGACCTTCTCTTCCCCTGGACGACGACGCAACTTGCACCCACTACCAGGAACAACTGCCACCGCTGGAGGATCCTTCCCACTTAAGGTACCGTGTCCCGCCTGGCTTCCCTTGCTACCGACTGCACGGGGTAGATTTAGCCCCCGGCTTTAACCTGGGTTAGCCTGGGACACCCTGGCTAAACTTTCCTAAGCCTCTCAACTCTTTTTGAACCCTCTGAAAGACTTTCTAAGCCTAGCGTAACTTTGTGATCTTGGGCGCATTTGTGCTCTGCTCTCTCTAAGAGTGGGCCCAGCCTTTGGACTTTGGCTCACCAGTGACTTTTGCTCTTCTGCCTTGCTATCAGTGTTCCTGAATCTTAGAGTGGTGTACCTTTCCATATTCTATCTTTTTCCCTCCCTTTCTCGCAAACTTATCAGAGTGCAATCTAGTTAAGCGCTCACCTCTGTATGAAAATAAGTGGTGTTTTACTGTGATTTATCCGATAAGGGAAAATGGGTGTATATATTACAATAGTAACTGTGTTGAGAACATTTTACAATAAGAGTGCTGGAGTGTTTCAAACTGTGTGTTTTTAAATAAATAATTATATACTTTGATACCAAAGCTCTGGTCAGTGTTTGCTTGTATTATTGTATCTGGGTACCTATTGTGTATACTTTGCATACTGCCTAACTCTTCTTGAGGGAAGTCTGACTGCTCAGCCACAGCTACCAGGTAAATCTGGGTGGTACAGACTGCTACCAAGTGGGTTTACTGCCAACACCTGTAGTCTTAAATCCACCAACTTGGAGGAAGACTGTCAGTATGCATTCCGAGTCAGGGAACACAAAGAAGTCAGCAGGTCTTCCTCCAGCATGCCCGCAATGTCCACCGCAGGGCAGGAGACTTAAGGGACATGACAGCCAGTCTACTATCTTTCGGTTTACCAGAGATTTCTAGCAGAGTAAAATGATTCACAAGCCCCTATCAAAGATTCAAAGCAGTGCTAGTCTAACACAGGTGGTAGGCGATTTCAAATGAACAAAGAGTGGAGTTCCCTCACTCTGAAACTAATATGCATCAAGCCACTGAATGATGTTTGATATCTGCATTGAACAGTGAAACTTTCCTCAGGATAATTCTGACAAGATAACCTCTGCCAGAATCAACTCGTTCACCTGTTCCCATCATGTTACCAGAAGAAAAAATATATAATTCATATCATAGAAAAGGATTGATGCTCCGTTGCTTGTTTGACAGTGTATTCTTTTCTGTCTGTGCCTGCCTGATTGCTAGGTTACCAGCTGTCTGGTTCAAATGTGTGCGATAGTGCATTAGAAACAACTTGCTCTTGACTTCCTCTTAAAATTAGCACACCAACTATCTATGTGCACCAGTGCTGTTTGCGCAGCAACCTCTGAAGACTTTATGACAGAAAACTGGCGATGCAGTTTGCATGACTGAGCAAAAGCTGAGCAAGTCGTCTCTGTCTTACACTTGCTCTAGTTTTGATAGCCTTTATTGGATTAACTGTAAATGTGATAATGAGATGGAATAATGCATGTGCTTTCGAAGTCACATAGATCAGCTTCATCCCATGGTAAAAATCCAAGTGAGGGGAATGAACTATAGTGAGAGTTTAATACTCGAAGCTGGCATACAAGGAATACACAGTGCTTTGATAATTTTATCTAACAGCTATATATCTACACACCAGAACCATTAGCTTGGGGACATTGCAGTTGTAAATATTGCACTGCTTAACAAATCCTTGCATTACGAAAAAAGAATGTTTATAGTATAATTTGAATGTATGTGTTCTTTCTGAACATTTGAACATAGTTAAAGTAGTACAATCTTTTGTCTGTTCCCAAACATTTGAGAAATGCTTTCTAAAGCAGGGCCAAGTGAATTTGAAAATATGACTTTCTGTTCATGGATAAACTGTCCTAAATTGCTACAATGCATTTATTCGACATCACGTTTAGAAAAGCACAAAGGGTGGGGGAGGGGTGTACCCAGGTAGCACTGAAGATGGCGGCTTAAGTGAGAGGCTCCTTGCAACAGCAAGATTATTGATCAAATATGGGCACGTCATCTTAATGTTAACATCTTAAAAATATTGAGATATATTTTATAACAGCAGGTCTTCCTACCATTGTGTTTCCGAACCGAAACATCTACAGAATTTGCATACCTTGAAGTAGGAGATTTTGCATGTGACTTGATGTGCCGTGGGGTGCTAGGAAGGGTGATTGTATGCAATATTCCGCCCGGGTGTCCCTCTGGTCCGTGTGAGTGATTGATGGGAGCAGAGACATAACCACAATTTCACAATTGGCTTGCATTGCGGGATTCTCCCGTTCTGCAACTCCTTCTGGGGTCCACCTGGAACTCTTCCCTTAGGGTCTCCTGTGCCCTTCCCTAGCGTTGATAATTCCAACATACGCACCTATGGGGTGTATCGGACTTATCTCCAGTAGTGTGGATGGGCCTTTCCCCATTATTTCCTTTGAAATGTTGAACTGACACTGCAACTGTGCTTAAAGTGTCTATGAGATACTTACCCATCCCTGGGAATTTTTGCTGGATCCCCTAGGAGTTCAGTGTGCTCTGGATGAAGTGTCACTATTTCAGTACTTACCTGTGATTTTGTTATCCATTTTTAAAGTCACCCCTTTCATTTTTGTAATGGTAAATGTATTTGAAACACTAACTTCAATTGGTAAGAACATCTACATTTTCTAAGAATTGTATGAGGAAGGTAACTGTTAGTGAAATGTTCACTGGGTCTCGGAAGCTTTTGCTAAAGTTTATTGTGGTTCCATCCTCTCTGTGGTATTAATGTATTATTCTGTGCATTCATATATAGTATATGACTGTGCATTAATACCGTTATAAGGCCCTACGATATCTAAATTAACAGTGTGTTTTAGGCCTCGGGATTGTAAATCGTGTTTCCAGTGTATTAATCCCATAGCTTGCCATATGTGCTAGGTGCTGACCACCAGTTCTAGGGCCTTCCAAAGTTACTAGGGTTGGGATGCGTCTTTAAGACACTACAATTAGGATTAGGTTTGCAAAGTCTCCTGAGTGCCCACCTGCTTGATAGGGGTTATGGTTTCCTGGTTCTCCCCACCCCTGGCTATTGTATGTTGACTGGTCTTCTCAACTAGAGGGCCCACATATAGACATTGGGGTTGGTAGAGTCCTTGTATAGGCATTACTATTTTCATAAATATACTTGATATTTGTAATGCTTTGTATGATCCTCTAAATTACTTATCTGACCTTACAGTTTTTATGTGTGACTTTATTATTCAAGTAAATATATTTCAGTATATCAGTGTGGTGTATTTTCTAGATGTATGTGTATGGACCAATTGTACCTCTCTGTAGTCAACTATCCCTACCTGAGTGTTAAGCCTTGTTGTTCTGACCAGGCTACTCGTGTTTTGGCGAGGTTTGGCTTCCCTTTCTTGCTAGGTGTTTTAGCCTTCCCCCTAGGGTTTGTTGTTGTAGCATCCTCAACAGAGGTTGGTACACAAGCTGCCTTAACAAAGGGCTTGGGTGTACACGTGCAGTATAGGTTACTCTTCAAGTGATCAGTCATTGGGAGAGTAGCATCAGGGGAAATGTAGTCTTGCCTAATTTTCCGCACGCATTTCAAGCAATACCGGCCAGCATTTCTGAACGATATTTTGTTAAACTGGATACGTTAACGGATCTTGTGGGGCAACAAGGGTGTTAATGTTGTTGCACATTATGGCAGCATCTACCAATCGACTATTTAGTTAACTAGAGCCTTGTGATACAAGGGTTCGCCTAATCAGGATACTAAGGTTTTGAATTGAGCAACCCGCAGTTTGGGAGCTTTCTGTTTTATGTATTCGACAATTGTATGTGGAAGTTGAGTGGGTTGAATGGAGTGTGAGTCAGTCAGTGGCTGCATGTAAAATTGTTTGGAAATGTGCACTATTGCACTTTGTGAGATAATAGAAGAAAAGTATTTCTTTTCGGTAGCATACAGTCTGCATGAAGTCTTTTTATTAATGGTTGTTTAATCTATTTTTATATATATTGACTAAATAAAGTTTTTGTAATAAATGTTTCTAGTTGTGGAGTGGAATTGTAGAAGTTGATGTGGGTATATATATCTAATAGTGTTTTTCTCCCTTTGTAAGGGGACAGCATATAGGCAACGAGATTCCAGAGTTTAGAAGCATTCATTAGCTAGGTATTGGGGACGAATCTCGGGGCCCGTTAAAACTCCCCTAATTCTCTTTATTGTATTTGGGGGCAACAAGAGCACCAGTATATTGCAGACAATGCAGATGGCTTATGAGGCTAGGGCTATAGGTTTGCCTGAATTTAGGGAATAGTAGAAAGTGGCCTAGTTGCTGTATATAGTGCATTGGTTAGCTGGCACTACATCAAACTGGCTTACAGTTATGGTCCATACATTCCCGTGGGTTCTGGGTGGGTTTCCAAAACATTCCATGGCTCCATACAGGTGCTGAGAGACTTGCGGCCCACATCTTCAGGGACCACAGAGAACAGAGACCTCTATTTGTAGGAGCTCGAGCTATGGGGCAACAGGATGCATAGCGCAAAAACAAGACTAGTTCCGGAACTTTAACAATCATTGGTCAGTTATACAATGAGAAGCATCAGTTTAATTGTAGCGAGGCTTGCCATTAATATGGTGCTGAGAAGCGTAATCCTTTCTAAAATATGCTGTGACTGCTCTTGCAGACAGAGAAGCTTGGCTTGATTTCCTTAAGTGTTCTCAGGTGCATATAGCTTACACGGCCATTGACAATTTGAGCTCGAAAGGTAGGCATATCGAAACCCTATATGAGGAATGTCACCCCTAAACAGCAAAAGTGGTTAAAGATTGAAGGGACACTGCTGCAGGATGCATGTTTAAAAAATGTGTGTCTACTTTACAGAGGTGTCATGTAATGCCCACTTTAGAAATATACAATTCTCAGTGCTATATCGAGGTCATCAGACTCCTCACAAACCTCATAGTATAAACCCTGAGGTCAGTGGAGAGTTCTCGGAGGCTATGACAGACAGACAGACAGACAGACAGACAGACAGACAGACAGACAGACAGACACACACACACACTCCAACTCTAGAATGGACTTATGAATCAACTATTCAATCATGTGGTGCATGTTGTTGGAGTTATCAGGATTAATAGAATTGTTGCTAAAACTAACATGCTAATATATCTGCTACCATAACTTGGTTAGAAAAATTCACTATAGTTTCTTACCATCCAGGATTATCTGTGCTTGATTGTACCATTTCGTGAGGTTGATTTATTTTTTGGGTCTGTGGGATAGGCATGAGGAGGGTGGCTAATATAGAATGTGTTACGTACATGAACTGTATATATTTCAGGTACAATGGTGACAGCTTTGTAAATTATTAATACAAAATGTATATTAAAAAAGGCTATTTGGGAATCACCTGATGTGCAGACTGCATAAATGAACAAACAAACCTAGAATGGCACAGTAATAAAAACATGCCAGAAACAGGGATGCAAGACTTCATGCATTCAGCAGCGAGAACGCTCAGCTGCAGATTTGCAATTGAAACTATGGTCAAAAGTGAGGAAAGTTTACCTTCAGCATCTGGGCTTTATCTGGTTTCCGTTCAATCCCAAATAGTCTTCTCAAGACAGCACTAGGAGGAATAAGCCATCAAATGCAAAATAGGCGAATGTTGTGAGGGAGCAGTGTATAGGTGGTCACGAGCAGTAGGTAGGTGGAGGAGAGAAGGAAACCACAAGAGGAGAGCAGGAAACTGGAGAAGAGAGCTGGAAACTGGAGGAAGAGAGCAGGAAACCAGAGGAAGAGAAGGCAAAGCTTGTAGTGCAGCTTTAAAGTGAGCAACAAAAGGAAAATATTAGAAAATAATTCAGCTTAGATGTGAAAATCATGGAGGAAAAAGCATTGAAATCATCAAAAGCAAACAGTGATCTAATACTACTGTACCTTGAATTTGTTTCCCACACTGATGAAACCAAGCTTTCCAGCTTTTTGTTTTGTGTCTTTGTTGTTGTTAGCAGATTCAAATAATTCTCCAACAAATTTGTCCTTGGACTCGCATATGAGTGATTCAAGGGACATGTGCAAAGCATCATTATTTTTCTCCACAAACTGGGTCTACAGAGATAAAAAGTAGAGCAGACTTGCACTAAACTCTGAAACATTTCTTGTAATTACTTGCAACCAAACATACATTGCATTTCTCAACAGTATTATTAGTGGTATTACATCACATCTAAAGCCAACAATTCTAAATTCGTAGCACAAGAACAATACTGTGAAGAATGGGTGTAGAATGCCTTCCTTTTGGTTTTGGTGGGGGCCACTGGGGGGGTTCCCCTGTCTTGTTCTATCCATGTTTTGCCACTGGGGGTGAAATGGGAGATGGACACTAGAGGCTTCCCAAGGCAACACATTTTTACTCAACGTGCATGCAAGGTGACCTTATGTAGGTACTATTCTGTGGCAGAAGAGGGCACGTTAGTCCACCAAAGGAGCTATGTGTTGGCTTGGCAGACAGAGAAGGGGACAGAGTCAAAGCAGAAGGTTCCGGGGGAGGACAAGGATTGTTGTGAAAAACAGGTGTAGTAGAGAGGAGGCAAAGAATGGGTCAGGATAGGGGCCGACCCACTTTCCAGATGTGGCAGGGCTAGAATGATAAAGGTCATATGGAGAGATTTACACAAAGTGGGCATATACCCTAACAGATTAAAAGCATAGCAGGAGAATCTCCACAGGGATCTCCCAAATGAGATAGTGTTGAAAGAACAACAATAAATAAAATAACATTTTAGGTGCACTGCATTTCAGTGGAAGACACATGCTACTAAATGGAGCTTGGTCAGAGTCAATATGAGAAGTTAAATTATAGAAAATGAACAGAAGCCTTAAAGAGTATTGAGCTCACTTAGTATCCGAAAATTAAACAGAGGGAAACAGATCTATTTTGTGGAATGTGACAAGTGTGTACAGAACGGCAGGTGTTTGTGGAGCTTGAGCACAAAATCAAAGCAACATTGAGAACTCGTAATATAAAAAACTCAAAATAAAACTAATTTAAAACCATTGTTATTTAAATTTCCTGTTTATGTTTGTCAACTATTAAACACGTATCATGTACAATTTCTGTAAATTATCAAAATGCATTAACAGAGCACTGAGTGAGAAATTGCAAGCATACCGTTTCATAGCAGACAGCTCCGGCAAAATGTCTCACAATAAAGCCTTCATCATCCCGGATATTTCTGTGAACGGTGAGTTTCGACTTCCTAGGAATCTGTAATTAGAATTCAAATATCAAGTGACAATCAAGCAGCACAAAAACTTAAAATTGAATTCATTTTCTTTTTGGGATTATTGTCGGAATACTCAATGTGCTTAAAGTGCAAAACTGCAGTTCCATTTTCCATAATCTGTGGAACTAGGCTGACATTTCTCTATAGTTATTCAGTTGATTTCCAGAGTGGGCGCGTTACGACACTTACATTTTTTTTAGTCCAGCTTGTTCACATGTAGATTAAAAAAAATATGGTATGAAGTGAACGAGTGGAGTTTTAAGATACCTGTCAAAATACTTCAATTTTGCAAAGGCATGACAGACTTCAAAAAATATTGGGTTGCAGGTATAATTCTAATGGTGTTATTGAAAAGGGGTTTACACGTATTCAGTGTTGACGTTAAAAAGTCACATTAAGACGTACAAACTCAAAAAAACAGCATACAAGTTCAACAATAGTATGCTTACACAGGAAACTGATGGCTTAAACAATTTCTATCTGCCCACACCATCATTTTGTCAATTTTCAAATATTTGTGTGAGCAGCTCTTATGAGTTCACCACAACAAATGTATGTAATCATAATGAAGCCTAAAAAGTCAAAATACTTAAAATGTTAACTCTGATGTTAGGTCAAATAATATTGTCTTAACACAGATTTCACTGAACATTGTTTTGATGGATACAAAAGGGTCCTTTTATATGGGCCAATCAATTAATCAAATAGAGGGTTGTGGTACAGCTGCATCAAGTAGAAATAACTATCAAAATAGCAAATAAGGATTCAAAGGGTATATGCAGGGAGTCATATTTTATTTTCAGAAAATATTGTCCTATTGCAAAATGTTTACATCACAAGTTTTTTCTAAGGAAACATTCTTATTGCAAAATAAGTATTCTTTTCTATTACTCTACAATGTTTTAACATGTTTAGGTTTCAGTAAAGAAAAAACAATGTTTCTTACATTTTCCGTGACCCACAACATATCTGCTGACTTCTTTAGGTACCCATCTTTCTCGTCCATCTACAACAAATTGTAGTTATATAAAGTGCTGATGGTGAGTGTGTTATCCAGACGAGGGGCTGCTGCAGTTGGAAGGAGGACAAGGAAGGCAGAAGTCCCTGCAATAAGTTACATTACTCATGAGAACATGACAAAGTGCCCATAACCAAAGTTATGGGCACTGTCTTAACTCTGGCTACTAGGAAAGCCTTTGGAAACGCTTTCAAATAGTGATAGTCTTAACAACTTCAGGTTGCGTGCTGCAGATGGATGGTTTGGTTTCCCTTTACACATTTTTGCCACTAAAGAAAACATGTCTGAGGGAATTCCTGATGACCCCTTACTACCAACGCAATTGTTAATAGGTTGCAAGGGACTCGGGTGGGATATGACAACACCAAAGCAGGAAACATCGGCACTCCGTTTGATCACAGATGATATAAACAGTGGACCCTTTAGTGTCAAAGCACGCAAATGCAGCCTTAATCAGCATTGTCAACGGTGAGGGATCATGGGAGATGTAGTCCAAAACATCTGAGAACCAAAGATTGCAGACATCTGATCTATCCAGATATGCTCTTGATACTTCCCGGAACAAACACATCCACTCAGATTGACCTTGTGCTCCAATTGAACTGCAGAGCACCCTGATGTGTTTCGGGTCAGGTCCTGTGTTGCATACAGCCTTAGACTTTTAGACTGATGTTAAGAGGCCCAAGATGAGAACTGATTGACTGGTTTACTCGCCAATGCCCCTTTGCGGATATCAATTCTCCATAAATAGATATCAAGACAAACGTTATCTTGATACAGATTGACATAAGAATATCCAAGAGGCTCATAATATCTACTTTCAGGAGACCTGGGCTATTGAACCTTATTACATGCAAGGTTATGCTATATTTTATAGCAGACATGAAGGGTTCCCTAAGGCAGACCCAGTAGAGGTAGTATTGGGGAAAAATTCAATTTTGGGGGGTTTTGCAGTGTCATTGTATGGGACCACTATCCTTTTTGCTTTTTCCCCGCCCGTCACTTTTGGGTTTCCTAATTTATTTTGATAAATTACCACTACATCCTTTTTCACTGCTTAGGGCTCCCGGTCAAGGGGTCCTTCTAAATTTTGGCAAGTGGGTGGTCGGCTCATCCATAATGGGTGAGGTGGCCAGTGGGTGGACGCCCCTCACCCATTATGGATGAGCCGGCAGGCTTGGATTGGCCCATAGGGCAATAGGGCAATGACCGTACCAAAAACTCAAAATGCTAGTGTAGGCCAGTCAAAATGGGCCACTTTCTTTGGCCAATGTGGGCCAGTTTAAGGAGTTACTTCACTATGCAGCTAATAGTTTTGACCATTGTTGCTGAATAAATATTCTTTAAATATCACAATTTGTTTACATTTGAACAAAAAACAACCCCTTGGGTACTATTCAAACAGTCTGTGACTAAAGGATTGAATATCCATTTGCAACTGCTGGCCATTTTTTCATTGGTGCCTAAAACCGTTTTATGGTCCAGTCTGACCATGTGAGCTGCCCCTTCCCATTTACTCCAATCTAAAAAAAATTATATATATGACAATGCATTACTTACCGTAAAAGCATTTCTGATGGTTGTATCTGCTTAGATTCACATGCTGGTCATAGTCCGACATCCAGTGGTCACTGCAGAGTATTGCATTTTGTTTTTCGTAGTCGAAAAAGGGACGTCGACAAGGCGTGTCTAACACTATCCCTATATGTACCCACAATCCCTCTCGCGTCGAGGTCCCTCCGTTTGTATTTTTTCTGCCCTGAGGGAGCCTTCTATACGTGAGTGAGTACAGAAAAGAGAGAGAGAGATGTAGAAAGGTGTCTATGTCCCTTCCATCCGAGCGGGGAGGAAGAGTGGGCGCATGTGAATCTAAGCAGATACAACCATCAGAAATGCTTTTACGGTAAGTAATGCATTGTCTTCTGATGTTTGTTAATCTGCTTAGAATCACATACTGTGCATAGACTAGCGAGCAGTACCCGGAGTTGGCGGTGGGTTATGAGAAGGAACAGTAGAGAAAAGATGTCTGAATACTTCCTGTCCCACCTGGGAGTCAGATCTAGAGTGTGCATCTAGACAGTAGTGTTTTGTAAAGGTGTGCACAGAACTCCAGGTTGTCGCTTTGCAGATGGACTCAAGGGGAACATTTGCAATGAATGCTATGGATGCCCCAGTGCCTCGAGTAGAATGTGCTCTTAGCTTGAAGGGTAGTTCTCTCTTAGCAAGAGTGTAACAGAGAGTGATGCATTGAATAATCCATCTAGATATAGTGGACTTTGATACTGTATCTCCTTCTCTTCCTGCTGCCACCGAGACAAAGAACTGATTAGTCTTTCTCAGTGGTCTGGTTCTTTCCATGTAGAACATGACAGCTCTGTGCACATCAATTGTATGCAGACTTTTTTCTCCCGAATTGGAAGGGTTTTGAAAGAACGTTGGTAGTTCTATTGAATGGTTTACATGGAATTTTGAGATGAATTTCGGTGCAAACCTTGGGTGCGTGCGTAGAACCACTTTATCTTTGTGAACTGCTACAAAGGGGTCTAAAACAGAAAGAGCCTGTAGTTCACTTACTCTCCTAATGGAGGTGATAGCTATTAGGAAAGCGGTCTTAAGAGTGAGGTCTTTAAGAGTTGCTTTGTGAATGGGTTCAAAGGGTGAGCCCATGAGTCTGGTAAGTACCACATTCAGGTCCCAGCCGGGAGCTGGGTTTGCTTTCGGAGGGTGTATTCTCTTTACTCCCTCCATGAAGGCTTTGATAACTGGGACTTTCCACCACGACACTTTAAGCTGGGAAGTGGTGTATGCAGAAAGTGCCGCTAGGTGGACTTTAATGGAATTGAACACTAGACCTGAGTCCAGTAAATGCGTCAGGTACAGGACAATGTGCGTGGGGGAGCAGTCAACTGGGTCGATGCTTCTTCCTCTAAACCAGATGACAAATCTCTTCCATTTGCTAGAATAACAGTGACGAGTGTTAGGCTTTCTAGCCTCCCTGAGGATGTCCATGCATCTCTGCGGGAGTTGTAAGTGTCCAAATTCTATGATCTCAGGAGCCAGGCTGCTAAGTTCATGGTCTGAGGGCATGGATGCAGTGTCCTGCCCTTGTCCTGTGACAGCATGTTGTGTGGGCAGGGAAGCTTCACTGGGGGAGATAGGGACATCTCCATCAGGTGAGCGAACCATGGCTGCCGGGCCCACATAGGAGCCTCTAGTATCATGGTAACTTGTTCCTGCTGCATCTTGTGCACAATCTTGTTGAGAAGGGGAGTCGGGGGAAAGGCGTAAGCAAATTTCCCTGACCATAGAATCGATAGACCGTTCCCCTTCGATTGGTTCTGGGGGTACCTGGAGGCGTAATCTTGGCATTGTGAGTTCTCCAGAGTTGCGAACAGGTCTATTTCTGGGAATCCCCATTGTGTGAAGACGTCGAAGACGATGTCTTCGTGCAACTGCCATTCGTACTTTGAGGGCAGAGGGAAGTCTCTGCTGAGTTCGTCTGCTAGCAGATTGAGTTCCCCTGGTACATGTTGCGACAGTAGGAACATGTGTTTGAGAGCCCACTTCCAGATATTCTGGGCCAGCTTGGACAGTCCTGGAGAGTGGGTGCCCCCTTGCTTGTTGAGGTAGTACATGGCTGTGGTGCTGTCCGTAAGGACCATCACTGTCTTCCCTTGTAGGTGTTCCTGGAAGGCTTTTAGTGCCTTGACCACAGCCAGTAGCTCCAGTAGGTTTATGTGCTTGGATGCTACGCTCGGAGTCTACACTCCGTGAGCATTCTGATGGGATAGGTGAGCCCCCCATCCTGTGAGGGATGTGTCTGTGGTTAGAGTGGCTTCCACTGCGGGCGTGGCAAAGGGTTTCCCTCTTACCAGGTTTTCCTTTGTCCACCACCGTAGCGAGAGAATCAAGGCCTGCAAGATCACCACTAGATCGTCCCATTGTCCGCTGGCCTGACACCACTGGCTGTTGAGCCACTCTTGCATTGGGCGCATGCGCAGGCGTGCGTGAGGTACCAAATAAATACATGACGCCATCATTGCTAGCAAGCGCATTGCTTTGCGCACCGTCACCTCCCGACTTGCCACATATTGGGGGATCTGAAACAGTATGTTTTGGACCCTCTCGTTGGAGGGGAAGACGAGGCCGTCCTTTGTTCGAATCAGAGCCCCTAGGAATTGTTTGACTTGGCTGGGGTCTAAGCTGGACTTCTTCTCGTTGATGGAGAAGCCCAGTTGGAACAAAAGGTCTACAGTCTTTTGGGTATTGGAGAAGCATGTCTCGTAAGAATCCCTGGTTATGAGCCAGTCGTCGAGGTAAGGGTATACTGGGATGGATAACCTGCGCAGGTGGGCCGCTGCCACTGCCAGTACTTTCGTGAATACCCTTGATGCAGATGCTATGCCGAAGGGTAGCACTCTGAACTGGTAGTGTTTGCCCTCTATCATGAACCTGAGGTATTTTCTGTGCACTGGCAACATTAAAATATGAAAGTATGCATCTTTCATGTCCAGTGTTGTCATGTAATCTCCCTGTGATAGCAGTGGGATTACTTCCTGTAAGGTCAACATACAAAACTTTTGGGGTTTGACAAACTTGTTCGCTGGGCGCAGATCTAATACAGGGCACATGGTTAGATCCTTTTTGGGTACAAGGAAGTACACTTAATAAATACCTTCCGTTAACTGAGATAGAGGCACAACCTCTATAGCTCCTTTTTCCAGTAGCTGGTCCACTTCTTGGAGAAGGATGGCGAGGTGTTCTGGTGTCATGCGTCGTCCCCTCGGGGGTCTGTATGTTGGGGAACTGTTGAACTCTATACAGTAGCCGCGGGCTACGGTGGATAGTACCCAGCGGTCTGATGTTATTCCCTCCCATGCTGGAAGAAAGGATGTTAACCGGCCCCCGACCGGCGATGCATGGGAGGGGACCCGAACCTTCGCGTCACTTGGTGTTGTTGGTGGCTTGGGAGCCTCTAGGGGTGGAACCCCGGCCTCTCCCCTTGCCACGGTGTTGACCTCTCTGATTGTACTGGCCACTATTACTTTGGTAGTTGTTGGCAGAATATTGAAGTTGTTGATTCTGTTGCTGGCGTTGGCCACGAAAAGCACGCTTGTTGCCAAATCCCCGCCTGTTAGGGGGCTTTGAGATTTGGTCCAAGGTCTTTATGGTATCAAATTCTTTTTTCGCATTTTCCAGTGCGTCGTCCACTGCCTTTCCAAAGAGGTTAGACTCTTCAATAGGCTTGTTAATGAGCACCGCTTGCGTTTCCGCCTTAAACCCGGAATTGCTAAGACAGACGTGGCGCTTCAGCAGAATTCCCTGTACCAAAGAGCGGCCAGCTGTTTCCGCTGCATCGAGGGTATTCTTAACGATGCATTGGTTGACCAGAGATCCTTCATTAACTGTAGCCAGCAATCTAGTCTTTAGGGGTTCAGGAACTTCCTCGATGTCTTGCTTAAGCTTTCCCTATTGCGCATCAGCATAGCTTGCCAGCAGTGTGTTATTATTGGCAATTCTAGTTGAGAACGCTGCCGAGGTGGTAATTCTTTTGGCTAGGGCATAAAGCTTTTTCCCCTCTTTATCCGGGGGTGCCTCGCTGGTAGACAGTGGAACCCCAGCCCTTTTCCTAGTGTTAGTCACCACTAAGGAGTCCGGGATTGAGTGACCCTTAATATATAGTGGGTCTGATTGAGAGGGTGAGAACAATTTTTCTATTCTTGGATTAACCCCTCTTACTAGTGCAGGGGTGGCCAGTGAAGGGTTGATTTGTCTCTTAACAGAGGCGAGTATTTGAATTGTTTGGCTGGTGGGGGGGTTTTCTTTGATAATCCTCTCCACGAAGTCAGTGTCTGGGGTGACCTCCCCAGTTTCGACCTCAAAATGTGCTGCTGCTTTCCTCAGCAGCACATTAAAGGTGGGCTGGTCGTCAACAGGCGAAGGGTTCCTGACTGGTGTGGTTTGAGGAGACCTGATGTATATAATGTCTGGCTCTGTAGACCCTGATGGTGACTGCCAGGGATTTGGGTCAACCTCACCCGGGTCTTCTTCGTACCCTTCCTCACTTATGTTAGAGTCCTCATGGAAGCCTTCTCCCTCTTGTTGGTTTTCATCATTAATGAACTCCTCCTGGAAGTGAGTGTCCTCTTTGGTGAGGTCGTAAGAGTTCATATCCTCCTGAAAGGGGTTATAGAACAACTTTGGGTATTTAGCCCTTGGACTTTCTAGGAGTACCTCCCTAGGTCTTTTAGGTGTCCTATTTTCTGGAATGGCCATGAATCTGTCTAACTTGTCCATACAGGACTGGAACTTCTCTAAGGTCCACTGAGGTAGGCCAGAGCGGTCTGGGAGTGAAAAAGGAGTCTCTTCTCCTTGTATTCGTCTAGATCTGTCCCACAGCATCGAAGATAAGGTGCCTTCGCCTTCTGACAAGTGTTCCGGCAGGCTAGGGCTTTCCGTCGACGGCAGGAGCTGTCCCAGCCTACTTTCCGGCGCCTTCAGCGTTTCTATGGCGTTCTGCGCGGTTTTCGGCGTGTCACTTGACGTCCGTCTCTGGCCGTCCTTGGAAGATATATGTGCGAGGCTTTCGGCGATCTTTCTGTCTGCCGAGGGATCGCTCGCCGTCGCGCTAGGTACCGTCGAGTCTTTACTGGCAACGTGCGCGCTAGGTACCGTCGAGTCTTTACTGGCAACGTGCGCACTCTTACGAGGCGCGTCGCCGCCTGAGGGTTTGGGGTTAGCGCCCTTATTTCCAGAGTGCCCGGTCGCCTGTCGCGGGAGCGGTGGCGGGGAGGGCTGTCGACCCTTGCGGTCGGCGGAAGACGCCGGTGGGCCCGGCGCCTCCGTTGGCGCTCTGGCTGCCTTCGTCTTCGACAAACGCGTGCCGTGGGGTATGTGTTTTTGAGATTTCTTGTGTGCGTCCTTGTCGCCGGGGTGTTCATCCCCATAAGCTGGGCGTGAGCCGGGCTTGTCGGGGCCAGGGACGGACGAAGAGGAGCGCGAACGCTCCCTCGAGAGGTCTACAACCTCCGTTACGGAGGCCGTGTAATCACTGTCCTCGTCACATTCGGCGGCGGCAGCGGGCGAGGAATCTGACCTAGACATGGCGTAGGCCGCCCACCTTTTAACTCTACGGTCCTTTATCGTTTTGGGCTTAAGTAACTTACAGGCCGCACAGCCGTCCTCCTTGTGATCGAGGGGCAAGCAACGGTTGCACCGTTTGTGCTTATCCTTCCAGGTATATTTGCCTTTGCAAAGTGGGCAAAACCTAAAGGGCGTCCTCTCCATAGCTGAGGGCAAGAAGTGTGATTACGACCTCGAAAGAGAGGGAGGGGAAAGAGAAAGGCATTCTCGGAGAGAAAAGAAAAGACCACACAACCCCACTCTCCCTACTGTGCAAGGCCGGCGAGGCCAGGCCACGTGTTCGGCGATGCCGAAGGATCTCCTCCGCTCGTCCTTCCGTCGAAGATCTTGCTCGGCGGAGAAACAGCTTGCAGCTTGGTCGAGGGAGGGATCTATATGATAGATATTAATAATAATAAACGACCAAGGGTCGAAGAAATGATTTCGCAATGTCTCTCGAGGAGCTCTGCATAGAGGCGACCAATAACTGGGCGGAAAAAAACTATCTGAGGGACCTCGACGCGTGAGGGATTGGGGGTACAACGCACGTCACTATAGGGATAGTGTTACAGACACGCCTTGTCGACGTCCCATTTTCGACTACGAAAAACAAAATGCAATACTCTGCAGTGACCACTGGATGTCGGACTATGCACAGCATGTGATTCTAAGCAGATTAACAAACATCAGAAATATATATACATATATATCTAAATTTTTTAAATTTATTTATTTAACACATTTCATGCTCGGTTCTGGCGCCCCCCCCTCCCGGTATACGGCCACGCCCCCCTGGGGGGCGCGCCCCACATTTGAAGACCTAGAATCTAAAATATCCACTTTGTGCCCAAGGATAAATATATCACCTTAAATTGATTTTAGGGGGGGGGGGGTATGCTGGTGTGAGCTAATATTCAGTTTTGTCTTTACCAAGTATGCAAGCCGATTTACTGCTATAGTAGCCCAATGTACCTTTATGGTTGGCATTTGGGTACAAATGAGTTTTGTAAATGCTACTCTCAGTCATTTTATTTTGGGGGCTTCGTTTGTTCAGGAAAACCACAAGCAAGGCCTCCAACGGCTGCTCTGCCCACTTGGGCTCTTTGTGAGCCTAAGATGGCAGCCTCCATAGTGGTTTGAACGGGTTTAGACCAGTTCCTGTCCTGGGTATGCCACTACACTTTCAGTAGTGGGCCAGAGCGTTTTTTTTGTGGCCAACCTGATTAACTGGTGGCCAAAACCTTGATTTAAATCCTGTCTTGGGATTGGTGGGCTGACAGACGATTTGCTGGATATTTGGAAGGGGAGCAGGTTTTCTGAGACCCAGTCTGGCATGCTAGTGGGACTGGTGTCTCTTGCCTGTGTTCTTGTGTGCATTTTCGACTGTGGGGCATCCTACCCAGGTCTTCATTGTCCTGCTGCTAGTTCTCTTTACTTACCTGGGCAAGGCCTTCCACCATTGGATGGTTTTATGGGGCATTTTACTGCAGTCTACTGCCGTTTACTGGGAGAGAAAGGGGCCAGTTGAACCTCGGAAGGTTGGCCAGAGAAATGAGGTCAACCAGTCCAGTGCCAGGCCCGTGATGCTAAGGGTTTTATGGAGCCGAGTTGGCAGGGTGGCATTATTGACCATGTCAAAGGCAGAGGAAATATCCAGAAGGATAACAACTGAAGGAGAGTCTTCACGGGTGTTCAGTAGAGCAGTTTCCGTGCCTCTGGCTGCTCTGAAGCCAGACAGGTGGTCGTGGAGACAACCAACAGATTCAGTATGTTGGATCAGTTAGGAGATGACCAGCTTCTCCAGGAGTTTGCCCAGGAAGGGGGGGGGGGGGGTAATGGAGATAGGGTCGTAGCTAGTCGGGCAGGAGGGGGTCAGTAGAGGGCTTTTTGAGGGGAGGATGCACAATGGAGTGCTTGAGGGGTAGCAGGAAGGAGTCAGTGGCAAAGGAGTGATCACAGAAATCGGCCAAGGCTGGTTTAAGGGAGTCAATGTTGTCCTTGATAGTTCTGGAGGAGCAGGGGAGCACCTGTTTGGAGGAGACTTTCATAGAGAGGACTTGTCTAGAGACCTCATCCGGTGCTCTGGGTGAGAAAGAGGAGAGTAGAAGGGAAGGGGAGAGAGAGAGAGCCAAGGGAGGCCTGGGAGCTGGGGAGGGAGGGAGGATAGATGAGGGAGGGGAGTAGAGGAGAGTGAGGACAGGATGTCCTGAGTTTGGCAGGGGAAAAGTGGAGACTGCAGTAGGATTGGAGAGTTCCTTGCAGATTTTAAACAGTTTGTCCGTATGGTTAATGGCCCCAGAGATGCTGGCTTGGATATGGGCCCTCTTCTTCGAACGGATGGAGAGTCTGTATTGCCTTTGAACCAGGTGGCAGGCCAGTCTGTCAGAGGATGTGCCTGATGCCTACCACATCCGCTCAGAAACTCAGCGTCATACCAGGTGTTGCGCTTGGAGGCAAGCCTCATGCAGATCCTCTTGACAGGGGCAAGGATGTCCAGGGTGTTGGTGATAGAGCGGTGAAGATTAGCAAGGGCAGAATCACTGTGGAAGTCCGTGGCAGGAGAGGAAGGGAGAATGAAAGTGGCGGCAAAAGAAGAAATTGACATTCGCTTCATCGGTCGAATGACAGAGGAGACTGGCAGTGCAGGTACAGGCTTAGCCAAGGGACCAAAGAGATCCAGATGAGAGGACAGGAGAGCATGGTCAGACTAGGTGAGAGGTGTATTGAGAGGGTTGGAGATGGGGATGTCTGCTGAGATGAGAGCATCCAAGATATTTTTGACTGAGTGTTTCGGACAGGAGGGGTGAATGATGAGAGAAAGAAAGTCACAGAGGCTGCAGAAAAGTCCAGTTGCCGAATCAGGAGGCAAGGTGAATATTAAAGTCTCTGATGAGGAGAAGCTTGGAGGTGGAGGCAAGAAGAGGTGAGGTCAGACCACTCCAAGTGGAAGAAGGGGACTGGACCAGGGGTCCTGTAGATGGTGGCAAGTGTCAATGAGAGGGTTGGAGAGACACCAAGCCTGCCAACGAGGCATTCGAAGAAAGAGTAGATCTGAGTGGGAATGATGGTAGAAGGGACCCATTCAGGGAAGATCAAGGCCACTCCGCCTCCAGAACGGTTAGGCCTGAGGTTAGAGAGGATCTTGTAGCCCTCAGGGAAGAGAGTGTAAAAAGCAGTGACAGAGCTGGCAGTGAACCATGTCTCAGTGAGAGCGAGAGCGTCAAGGTCAAAGTCTCCAAGAAGGAGACAGATAGCAGAGGAGTGTTTAACAGCAGAGCGAGAGATGAGGGTAGATGGGTGAAGAGACAAGAGGGGTGGCAGACGGAGGAGTAGCAGGAGAAGGGAGGAAGTTTATGAGAAACTGACGACGCCCATCAAGGAGGGAGTTGGGCTAAGAACACTCGGGCACTGACAGTGCCATTCTGATAAACATTAATGATGCACCTAGAGGTTGAGAAGCATGCCAAGAGTACTTCCCATCTTTTGCCACCATTAACAGGAGACGAAGAGAAAGGGGAGAGGACAGAGACCATGTGGGGGGTCCATAGGTCTGGAGAGGGAGCAACAAAGAGGTTGTCTGTGACAATCTGCCTGGAAGAAGCATTGACGTAGGTGTCAGTGATGGGCAGTTCTAGACCGGAGACCAGAAGACCCTTTTTGAACTTTTTACTTCCAGGCTTCGAGAGAGAGGTAGGATAGGTGATAGAGTAGCAGTTAGAGTAAATAGGAGAGATGGAAAGCACCATGGAGGGAGACAGCAGAGAGATGGAAAGGTGGAGAGAGTGAGACAGAGAAACTGCAAAGCACAGAGAAACTGCACAATGCACAACAAACTCACCAGCTGGCCTAGCATCAAGACAGTAGCAAACAAGTCGGGTGCCAAAGATGTCCCAGGTGGCCGAAAACAAGGGTGGGTAGCTTGATGTATGGAGAGTCTCCACTTATTAGATGTTTGGCTTAGCAGGGCCTTCCAGGCTTTCCGAATTGGTGTACACCATCAGGAAGTATCCACCATTGGGGCCCCTTCTCTGTGCTCAATGAGGAGCGCACCACCCCGAGGCTCCTATAGTCCCTCTTGCTAAGAATGATCCAAGATACCCATCCCTCGCCGGGGTGCCCAGATGTGGAGGCGACCTTCAGTGACCAAAGAGCATTGACCTGCTCGGAAAAGTGCTGATTAAGCTAGCAGAACACCCTGGAAGTATGAGAAGTTATTTTGTTGTTTAGCCCTGCCTGGATCATCTGCATCTCCTTCCCAAGCAGCGCACGCTCTCTCTGGCCCTGCGCACACGAGTGATTGCACAGGGCTCACAACCGGCATCTTAAGCAAACATGTGCAAAGAAGCTCACGTAGCAGCTGGGCAAATGTCCAGAAGAGGGACTCCACGTTGCAGAGCCGAGATGGAAGCCAGTCCTCTGGTGGAATGTGCACGGAGTCGTTCAGGCACATGCGAACAAGACAAATCATAGCATTCTGAGATGCAGAAGATGATTGACCTTGACACAGTGTTTTTGAACTCAGCCCTGACAGGACAGACACCAGTGTAACCAATGAAAATCAAATCACGATTCCTTGCCTCTCTTGTCTGAGAGACATGGAAGCAAAGACGCCTGCACCTGATCCAGCCATAGAACCGATCTTCTGCCCTGGAAGGATGAGATGGAGGGAAGAAGACTGTAAAATTTACCTTTTGCAAGAAATAAAAATCAAGAACTACTTCCGGGATGAAGGATGGTCCCACTCTCAACGTCACCTTCTCCTTTGAGAAAGCTAAATAGAGAGGTTCCATGGACAATGCCGAGACCTCACTCACCATCTAGTGGAAGTGGTGGCGACCAGGAAAATCACTTCAAGGGTGAGTAATCTTAATGAAGAACAGAGGGGCCAAAACAGAGCGCCCATAAGAAATGTGAACACTAAATTTAAGTCCCATGCCAGAACAACAAACTGTTGTTGGGGGGAATTGATTACGTTGACCGTGTAGGAATTGCATGACCATGGGGATCATAAAATAGGAACCCTGCTCTGGGGTGAAATGGCAGCAAGATACTGCAGTGTAGATCTGCAGGCCTGTCCGGGCTAAAGAAAGGAGAAAATCCAGAACAGTGGCTATAGAGCAGGTAAAAGGATCCAGATGCCTATCCCATGCCACAAAAGTATGTGATAGATATATAGGCATACATTAATTTGGTGGTGGGTCTCCTAGCAGAGAGGAGCATGTCCAGGACGTCCTCCGACAAATCCAACTCCATATACCTCAGCCTTTCAGCAGCCAAGCATGAAGGGCAGAGTCACTGCAAGACATAGCTTCCAAAATTACGCTCCAGGAGGCTACACAAGAATATTTTGATATAAATGAGTGCTCTGTCAAAGATGTCAGCATAATGTGGCAACAAACAAAAAAGTGACCATTGCTATGAGGTTGGAGAGAGACTCATTTACACAGTTCTATCAAAAATATAAAATGTGTTACACACTATCATGTTAGAAAAACATTGTACTGCTTTCCCATAAAAAAAACAATGTACATTACTATTTGACCATAAATCACATCCCTCATTTCACTCCACCATACAGTCACATTCACTCATTAACAAATAGCACCCACATATTGCATTGTTGCCTCGGTTATAGATTCTATATAACCTTCAATATTTCATATGACTATTTCATCACACCCTACTCAATTACAAATGTGTTTCCTTGTTAAAGAGCCAAGTCGGCTTGTCAACTTGTCTACACGTGTTTCAGTTGGTTATATGGGCTTCTGTTGTAGCCCTCTCTTCGTCCAACCTTCTTCATGACCATGGTGGGGCTCCAATAATGGCATAATGTGGCAGGCATTCAAAGTTAGAATTAGAGGAAAATGTATAACCACCAACAGAGGTGTTCGATCAATGCTCCTGGAAACACTCAAAAAGTCAGAGGAAAACATCAAGAAGATAAAGGGGGAGGTAGCAATGGATAACTTGTGAGATGCTGAACTAATCAGAGAACTTACAATACAAAAACAGGCACAAGAGTAGCTGGGCCGTCATGATTATGCCCAGTACAATGGAAGGATTAATGGTGATGGGGACAAAGCTGGACGACTGCAGGCCTAGCTATTGAGAAGGAGGCAATGTACGTAACTAGCTCTCACATAGAAAGAAAAGCAATGTCCCTAGCCAATATGCAGAAAGATATCAATGTAGTGTTCCCTAAACACTATTTACAACTATCCACAACTGAAAGAGAAAATAAGGATAAGGTAATTAGGGATGTACTGGAAAAGATTAACTCCCTAAACTGAATACAGCAGCACAAAGGGAACTTTAAGAAGAAGAAAGAGTCTGAGATAAAATGATACATTGAATCGCTAAAATGAGGAACGACATCAGGCAACAACGGCCTGATTACAGAATTTTATAAGAAATGTATAGATATTTAAAGACCGAGGCATAAACAGATATAGGACTAAGCTTTTCAAACAGGGTACATCTCACAATCCTCATGAGAAGCAATGATAGTGGTACTGTTAAAACCAGGCAAGGAACCCAGACATTGTGATGCATATGGCCCGATTTCATGAATAAACCTAGATATGAAGATGTTGAGCAAAATAATACCTACTAGAATGTTGAAGGTTGCATCAAACCTGGTGCACGCAGACCAATGTGAGTTTATATGGGTCAGGAACACTACTATGAACATACGCAGATTACATCAGGTTTTGTGGGTTGAGCAGGGTAGGGACGAAGAAATGGTGATAGTCTTGCTAGATGCCACTAAGGCAATTGACTGCCTGGACTTGGTATAAATATAATGACCTGGATTAAGAGATTATGACAAGCCAATAGCAAGGGTAAAAACGGGTATAGGGACCTCAACTAGTTGGCGGTTGTCAAGAGACACGTGCCAAGGTTGCCCCTTGTCACCAGTGCCATTTTCCCTGGCGCATTTTCACTTGCAGGCATTTTTCAGGAATATGTCAGGGAAACTGATATTGAGGTTGAAGGCTGTAAACACGGTATATCCCTTTCCGCTGATGTTTTACTTTACGTGCGGTCCCCAAATATACACATTCCATACCTATTGGAATTCTTGGAAAAGTTCTGAGAAATGTCAGGATTTAGGATAAATGGAAAGAAATCAGTAACTTTCTCTAGCAAAACTCAGAGAAAAACTGAGGGAGGAATTGTGATTCTCCCCAGACTTTCGTATCTGTTAACTAATATACCATACATGATTAATCAGCCCTTCTTTAAACTACTGGACCATAAAATCTTAGAAATACTATGGGCGGGTGGGTGACATCACATGGCACTGTCAAAATTTCACAGGAAATTACCCACCCAGAGTATGAACTATATTTTTGGGCAGCACAACTACAATTTGCGATTAGATGGAATCCAATGGAGAATTTTGAAGGGAGACTGTTAGGGAATTTCCACAAAATAGAAATTGGATGGGTGATGGAACTGATCTGTATGCTGATATGTGAGACAGGAATGCCTGGCATTATAATGGTGGGACAACAGGTGTGTAAATGCACATGTGCCAAACCACGCTTGAAAGTAGGATATAGCCAAATATTCCCTTGAAAGCACATGTAAAACTAGCCAAAGTGTTTAAAAACATAGGTGATGAAAAATGTGCGTGACAGGGGTGCTTATTAGTGGGGGACTTATTCGAGGAGGGACAATTATTACCCTTCATTAGGTGGGCGGAAGAGTTCAAAATGCGAAAGGGACAATTTCTGAACTATGCCAGAGCGGTCAAGATGTTAGCATCCAAATGGGAATCAATACTGGAGGATCGATAACTAACACCAATACTACACACAATGCGAACTATGAGTACAGAAGAGCATACAGTATCTAGATTTTATAAACTGCCAGGGTCTCCAAACAGTAGATTGAGAGCCACTGGTAGACTGGTAGCGCGCCTGAGGCTTCCCAGTAGCTTTTTGCATCAGACACCAAAATGAGCACTGTGCAATTATTTTGGTGTCTGAAGTCCCTGGGCCTCTTCACATGCCCCCTTTACCTCTTCCTGCAAAGCAAACTGTCAATATCTGTGTGCACAGCGAGAGGGGCGGTCTCTGGGCTGGAACGGATTGGGGCAGTGTCCCAACAAGGGGTTAACTATCAATAGCAAAAGTAAAGTGGAAATGTGTGTTGTCACCAAGAGGTGCACATGATGGCGGATTAGAAGGGGGAGCATAAATCTGCATGCCACGTGAAATAAAGCTGGGCTGTGATTTTTTCAGCCTCACTGTGTTTCTCTAGATTTAATTTAGTTAGCATTACTTTGCATGCTGGTATGTGTGGGCTTTCAATCAGAATGGGGAAAATAAAGCTGCAGGTGTAATCATTTTTTGCTCAGCGGGTGTGCGTGGTTGTGTAAAAAAAAGAATCTGTCTGAGTCCCAGATTGCAAGAAAAAAGCATTACGTGTTGCTGTTTATGGTAAAATTGGCAATTGTGTTGTTATTGAAAGATATGGAGTCCCCTGTTTTAAGGCAGTACCAACATCTGGTCTGATATGTAGGCCCCTGAGGAAATATACAGTGGAGCAGTCAGGTTCCCCATTCTATCCCTAGCCTTGTGTTTTCCCCACTATGCTGTCCCAAAACATTCTTGTTGGTTAAGGAAAGTTGACAATATGCATAAAGGCAGAAAAAGTGACCGCAGCACACAGTCTCATCTGCGGCTGTGCCCAGAGCATGTAATAAATTTAAAAAGCTGGTTTATTGAAAGACGCAAGCCTGTGTGTTTTCGATGCTCAGTCGCGTGCTCTGCTTTCTTTCATTCGCAGGGCCTTAACTTGTTTCAGAAGCCCAAAGTCTCATCCATTTGGAAGAATAATGGGAGCCTGGTACTAACGGTCAGCAGTGATCAGCACTGTCCATGGTGTGGTTTTAAAATAGCGGATAGGTGTAGTAGTACGCAAACTGTATTAAAGGTTAAGATGGAGTTTGCCGTGATATGGTGTAGCCCAGCGCTATGCGTGTCCCTGTTAGGGAGATTTATCATTTTTATGCTTCATCTTCAGTCCTAGTGAGACCCCCAGCACATTCTGATGGACTTCAGGACCTTTTTTTTTTAATCCTGAATGAGTGGAGCCTTTTTCCACTCATTCATTCTTGTGGGCTCTGTCTTTTGGAACTCTATTCTTTGTATTCCACCTGTACTATATAGTAGGTCTGCTCCATAGCTCTTAAAGGCATCTGTGTTTTTACTACTGCAGCACACAGTTCCTTATGGGTAGTGTTGCTAGGGACCCTTAGGGTCCTGCTTTAAGATTATCTTTCTGTATCCTCAAGTAACTACAGTTCTTCTATAGTTTGAGAGAATGGCACACACCACCTTCAGCGGAGTCCCAAAGGGATACCTAGTATCCCCCTTCTCTCTACTCATAGTTATGGCTGGTGGAAGCGGATGTGTTCTATCAACTATTGCGTAATTGTTATACCAGAGCCTATGTTCATAACCTCGGTAGTGCACAATAGGGGCACCCAAGTACCAACTTGGGGCCTCCCTTCTTATTTCGCCATTACTAGTATGGTTGTCCTTTGTTAGCCCTTCTACCATTCTGGAAGGGCGATCTAAGTGTGTGTGTGTTTTGCCTTTGGCGGCAACCCTTGGGTATCCCTGCCTAGGCTCCACAGTGTCTGGGCAGGCAGGAAGTGGGGGAGGAGTATCCACCCCCCCTGTGCTTGGTCTGCCAGAGTGCCTGAATAGGACCAGCTTCCCCGGGGGTCTTGGCTGTCCTGATTGGACAGCCAAACACCCCTTTCTGTAAAATGCTGATAGAGATTGCAGAGGAGTGTGTGCTGGAACTGTATAAAAGTTGAGGCTTCTGGAGTGAAAAGCAAGTTGACCACTGGAAACTGAAGTAACCGAAGACGATGACCAGAGATGCTTGCAGACCAGTTGCAACACCGTGAAGCGACCACTGCTGTCCTGACCCTGTTTTATTTTACGATAGAGGAGCTCCGAAGAAGACGACTCCTTCCCTTTCGCTGGTGGGAACAACCAGTCCCAAGACTAACTTTGAATTGAGCCATCTCCCGAGATCCTAGGAGATTCCAGAGCTGCGGAACGGCAATACCAGGAGATGTGATGCTCATTTCGAGTGCATCGTAGTGGAAAGGCCGAATCCATCCAAATCTTTGCAGAACCCATAAGGACACTCCAGAGATCAGATCCAACTCGCCCAGACCCCCTCACCAGAGTGAAGGACTGCAAGGAGAAAAGAAGATTGACCGGACGATCCTTGTTCTTTGTTGGTGCTGCAGAAAAGGCACCAAAACCACAGATTGAACCAGGAAGTCGCTGAAAGTCTTGCCACAGGGCCTCCCTCGAGACTGTTGCCGAGAGATCCTGTCCATTAACCTGCATTCAGTCATCAGACCAAGGAATCCAGAGGTCGGGTCCAGAGCTGCAACATTGCAGTGCATCCAGCACAAACATTTTCTTCAAACATAAGGTACTGTGGAGAAAAAGGTATTGCTTACCTGATTCCAAGAAGTTGCTCCAGAGCGTTGGCGCGCACCCAGAGGTGTCCAGGGTCACCCCCTCTTACCTACGCCTCAAGTCGCTTCTTGTCTCCCTTCATCGAGTCCTTTTACAGGCCTCCCTGGTTAGTTGTTAACTTGTTGCTTCTATAACACTAGAGACTGGAAGAAATCCTCAGGAACTCTTCGTATTCTGCTGCTTGTCAAGACTTTGAGCCCTTTCCGAAATGCCTTTAGCTAAGGTTGCATTTTTGGACTTAAAAGACTTGCTGTGCAAAGACTCCCTCTCTACAACCTTGAACCAAGCCAATGTTACACTAACCAACCATTTTCCTCCCTTAAAGTAACTTAACTATATGCGTTTGCAGAGTAAATTTATTACTGTATGAACTGTTAAAAACTACAGGTGCGCGTAGTAACCGATAATACGATAACATTTTCTTTTCTGTTTCTAACGTTGCTACAAATGTAACGCAAACTCAAAAGTGATAGTGTCCTTTGAAGTGTATTATCAAGTATTCCGAAGTGTAAACGCCTAAAGTATTTAATGTGATTCTGGGGTATATATAATAAATATATAATTATACAATTTAAGGTTCAGTGTACTTACCTACAGCTCACATCTTCTTCTTAAGATAAGCCTGACTGCTCTTCCACTCTTCCAAGGTCCAGCGGTCCGGAGTTAGTATAGACTGATACTAAGAGTTGGAGATCTACAAACAACTGGAATAGGACTTTAGGAAAACTCACCTAACAGTCCCAATACAGGAATTAAAGCGTTAAGAGCAATTTTTAGATTTAACTAAAAGTGTAAAACTTTCAGATTTAACTAAAAGTGTAAAACTACTAGCTGCACTGCATTCTGGTGCTTGTAGATTTACATTCATATAACTAAACAGGAACGTAAAATGACATGTGCTATCACTGCAAGGAATTTTAAAATACATGATTTGAGAGTTCTGTTTCAGCCTATGTTTTAGGAAACAAGGGTACAAATGAAGTAATTGGGTGGGAAAAGTGAGCAGTAGTTTGTATGTATAAGGGATACATTACTCACCGTAATCGTATTTCTGAAGCTTGTATCTGCTTAGATTCACATGCTGTGCATAGGCCAGCATCTAGTGGAAGCTGCAGAGTATTAGTTTGTTTTTCGAAACTCGAATATGGGCGTCGACACAGGGCGTGCCAGTAATACTATCCCTAGTGTGACGTCCACTGTACCCATGATCCCTCATGCGTGTAGGACCCTCAGATTGTATTTTTCTGACATGAGGTAGCATGAGGAGTAGCGCGAGTACAGATTATCCAAGCAGATAGATAGAAAAGACTATAAGCATCCATGCGCCTTCTCTCAGAGGGGAGGAAGGGCGGGCGCATGTGAATCTAAGCAGATACAAGCATCAGAAATACAATTACGGTGAGTAATGTATCCCTTCTGAGGCTTGTGGAATCTGCTTAGATCAAATGCTGCGCATAGATTAGCGAGCAGTGTTAGAAGAAGAAGGTGGGATGTGAGAAGGCTCATGAGCGAACAGGTGTCTTAGAACCGCTTGTCCCACTTGAGTATCTGTCTTGGAATGAGTGTCAATGCAGTAGTGCGGAGTAAAAGTGTGAATTGAGCTCCATGTAGCTGCTTTGCAAATGGTGTCAAGGGGTACATTTGCAATGAAAGAAAGCCAGAGTGGCCCCAGTGCCTCTTGTAGAGTGGGCTCTTGGCGTAAAAGGCAGCGTTATTTCAGAAAGGGAGTAACACAGTTGGATACATTTGACTATCCACACATCTAGAGTGTGTAGTTCCACCTCAGCAGAGCTTTTGGTTTCTTGGAAGAAGGCCGGTAGCTCAATTGACTGGTTAACGTGGAATTTAGAAATGAACTGAGGTGAGAACCTAGGATGAGTTTGTAGAACCAGTTTATCCTTATGAACAGTAAAGAAATGATCCTGCACCGACAGAGCCTGAATTTCACTGACCCTTCTTATGGATGTAATGGCTACTAAGAAGGCAGTTTTATAGGTCAGGTGTTTGAGACTGGCTTAATGCATGGGTTCGAAGGGGGGACCCATGAGTTTAGCAAGCACCACATTATGGTCCCATCCTGGTGGTGGGTTCAAAATTGGAGGGTGAAGCCTCTCTACCCCGTCCATAAATGCTTTAACCACCGGTACTTTCCACCATGACACCTTGTTATGGGAGGTGGTGTAGGCTGACAGCGCCGCCAGGTGTACCTTGAGTGAATTAAATACCAATCCTGCGTCGAGCAGGTGGAGCATGTAGGTGACAATACTGGAAGGAGTGCAATCAACCGGGTTGATAGGTTTAGTCTGGCACCAGATAACAAATCTTTTCCATTTATCAAAGTAACAGTGCCTTGTGTTTGGTTTTTTTGATTCCTTTAGGATATCCATGCATCTCTGTGGCAGGTTGAGATGTCCAAACTCTATGACTTCAGGAGCCATGCTGCCAAGTTCATTGAGCTGGGTTGAGGATGCACTGTTTGACCTATGTGCTGGGATAGTAGGTTGTGCCAGCACGGGAGTCTGATGGGTTCGCACACTTCTAGTCTGCACAACTGTGGGAACCACGGTTGTCTCGCCCACATGGGAGCAAATAGGATGAGCGTCATCGATTCCCTGTGCATCTTGTTGACCACCTTCCTCATGAGAGGCGTTGGTGGAAAAGCATAGGAAAACATCCCTGACCAGTTCATCCACAGGGCGTTCCCCTTGGAGTCTGGCTGGGGAAATCTGGATGCGAATCCTGGGCATTGTCTGTTTTCGCTTGTGGCGAATAGGTCTATAGTGGGAAAACCCCACTGTGAGAAGAGGTCTTCTACGACTTCTCTCTGCAGACACCATTCGTGTTCTTCTGGGAGGGGATTTCTGCTCAAAGCGTCTGCTAGTGAATTGAGAACCCCTAGAACATGGTGAGATGACAGGTAAATGTTCCGTCTGAGTGCCCATGTCCACATTTTCTGGGCAAGCTTGGAAATATTTGGCGAACAAGTCCCTTGTTTATGTAAAACATGGCTGTCATGCTGTCTGTTAAGATCTGAACTGACAGGTTCATCAGGTGGGGTTCGAACGCTCGAAGCACTCTGAAGACTGCCAGAAGCTCTAGCAGATTGATGTGATTCTTGGCCACTGTGTGAGACCAGAGACCCTGAGCTGTGTGGTGAAGGAGGTGTGCGCACCACCCCGATAGGGACGCGTCTGTAGTGACTACAGCCTGTATCTCCGGTTGGAAAAAGTGTTTCCCCTTTGACAGGTTCTCTCTTGTCCACCGGTGAAGACTTCGTACAAGTGTTGGAGAAACGACCACTAGATTGTCCCACTGACCATTTGCCCGAGACCATAGTTTCGCCAACCATTCCTGCATGGGTCGCATGCGCAGGCGCGCGTGTGGAACCAGGTAAGTAGAAGAGTGTTTTCCTGATGTTTTGACCCTATCTAAACCTGGCGTCGAGATTCGGGGGTGTGTAGGGTACTCTCTGAATCTTTCGAGTGTGCACGTCGACTTTCGGAGGCAGGCGCCGAACAGGCTTCCGGAGCCGACTCTAAGCGTGCAACTTGGGGGTGGAGGTCGGATTCGTCATCTGACGAATATACCTCTGTGACTTTGGGGAGCGAGGCACTTTTGGCAACTGTGGACGGTTGCCATGTGTCATGCGGCGATCTCGACCTGGAACGCCCAGAGGACACCGATTCTGTGGACCGCTCTCTATGTGCCTCCTTCTTCCGAGAAATCGACACGCATATTGAGTCTCGACTGGCCTTAGTGTGTTTAGGTGTAGTAGTTTGGATAGCGCTCGTGACGCTGGGTGTGGTCCCCATAACTGCCCGGCCGGACAATCCTCTGATGTCGGGGACTAGAGCTTGGGTGTCTTTCGACGCCCCTGTGCCCTCGCCGTCCAAAAGTGCGGCGTCGCTGGCATCACTGAAGGCACCCACCGCTTCCATGGCCTCTAGCTGCCTGGCGGGGTGGGCCCAACGTTTAGTGGAGCGGTACTTCGCCTTAAACAGGCTACACGCTCTGCAGTTAGCTTCGGGGTGGTCCCTAGGCAAACAGATTACAGGTGGCATGTTTGTCAACCCAAGGGTACTTGCGGTTGCACTTGGGGCAAAATTTAAATGGAGTACTCTCCATATGTCACCTTATGGCAGCGGGCTAGTGTATGTAGGAAATAATAGTGAGTGTGAGTATGTTTCCACCCCCCCACTTTCCCTACTTGCAGGGCCGAGGCCAGAGGCCTTCTGAGGCCAGGGCCGAGGCCAGAGGCCTTCCGAGGCCCAAAGTCCGTTGTTGCAGTCTTGACGGTTGTTTTGTTCTTCGAACCGGCGTCGATCTTCGGATCTCGACGTGGGAGTGGAATAACAGACAATTAAATATGATTTTTAGCAAAATGGCTGAAAGCCAGGGAACTCCGCAACAATGCTTCCGACAAGTATGGCGGAAAAAAACAATCTGAGGAGCCTACACGTGTGAGGGATCATGGGTACAGTGGACATCACACTTGGGATAGTATTACTAACACGCCCTGTGTCCACGCCCATTTTCTTTTTTTTTTCTCAACTTTATTTAATAATTTTTCCAAAAGTCACAATTGAAAAACATCCCAGTGAGAACAAGGTATAAGCAATTCCATACATATCACTTCTCTAAAATACATACAACAATCATCGCCATAAAATTCCCACCCCATATTCTACACTAAACAAAACACAACACCAAACAGGACAAGACAAACACCCCCCACCTAACTCCTCATCAATGTTACACCCAAAGAATAAATCCTACACCTTATCCAAACAAATTATTAAACGATCCCCACATTCGCTCATAAGCACTCTCCCGAAAATGCCTAGAAGCCCGAGTCTTCTCATACCATGAAAGTGTACACAGGTCTGATAACCAGTTAATGTGGTTTTTTTCTAGATTTCCACACCTTCATTATATGTTTTACCACCATTAGTAAAGCCCTATCAATCCAGTACGATGAATCCCATATTTCCCCACTCCTACTATCAATTGAGAGGAAGATGAGCGACACAAAAGTTCGAGGAAATGATATACCCGCCACCAAATCAATCCGATCCAAGACGTCCTTCCAAAAATCTAACACTCTATTACACTACCAAAGCATATGCAGATAAGTCCCTCTTGAGCGATTACATCCCCAACTCAAGTCTGTATCCATTAATCCCCTCCCATTCATCCTTACAGGCGTCCAATAAATACGTCCTAAAATTCGTTGATGAATATATCTCAGGTTCAGATCTACCTTGGCTCTCACCGTCACCTTCCAAAGGTTCTCCCACAGTTCCTCAGACAGCTCAGTTCCCAATTCTGACACCCACTCCATTCATAATCTATCCCAAGGATTCTGCATACATTCCTGAAGAGGCATCAATTTTTTATATGTAGAGACCGAACCTGGAGGAGTAGTAAATAATTCACAAATGCGAGGTCTACAACTCAGTGATCCACTCAACATCTGTAGTCTCTCTGCCAATAATTGTTCCAAAAGCCTATACCTCTTCATCTCCCTATTACTCAATCCATAGCGATTAGCTAAATCCTCAAATAAAACCCTCCTGCCCTCCCTCCACACATCTTCTATCTTCAAAATGCCCCTATTGGCCCAAGCCCTCCAATTAAGCATTTTATTCTCAATCTGTAAACCTGGATTCAGCCAAATAGATGCCAAATCATAAAAGAACAACGACTGTCCACACCCTTGAATCCACAAAACCAAAGCAGATTGAGGCCACCAATGTTTCCAATCTTGACCCAGAATTAGGTAGCCTCCCATACAAATAAAGACAATCTAAGGAAAAGGGATGCAATTTCTCCCTCTCCATCAAAAGCCAATAAGGATCCGAGCACCTTCTATCCCTAAAATAATAAGAAGCCTTTTTTAGTAAGAATCCCTTATAATAATTCTCCAACACTGGAGATCGAAATTTCCTGCTGGATTGCCCTTAACCAGAGCTGCATCGCCTCTCTTCACAGAGGGAGAGACCCTGCCCCCCCCTTTTTGTTGAGGTAGTGCATGGCCACTGAATTGTCTGTCAGAATCAAGACAGTCTTCCCCCGCACAGACGGCAGAAAAGCCTTCAGGGCTAGCCTGGCAGCCCTCAGCTCCAACAGATTGAAATGGATTCTGGACTCCGACGGAGACCAAAGACCGTTGACTGTCAACTCGTTGGCATGAGCTCCCCATCCTGTGAGGGATGCGTCCGTCACGATCATCACCTCCGGCCAGGGTAGCCAAAATGGAGCCCCCTTCATCAGATTGCCTTTGACGGCCCACCACAGAAGATCCTGGGTGACCGAGGGCGGCCCCTGAACGGGATCCGACATCCTTCCGGAGGACTGTGACCACTGCATCTTGAGAGCCCACTACAGAGATCTTATCCGCAGCCTGGCCTCTGGCACCAGGAGAATGCAGGATGCCATGAGGCCGAGCAACCTCAAGAACTCGAACGCCAGGAGACTTCTGGGCATGTTGAAACTTGTTCACCATCTGCAGAATGCGATGAGCCCTCACCTGGGGAGGAAAACACTGCCCCAGGGATATGTCGAGCACTGCTCCGATGTACTGGAGCCGCTGGGTAGGTGTCAAGTGGGACTTCTTTAAGTTGAGGGAGAAGCCCAGCCTGTGAAGGGAGTGGCAGGTGACTGACAGATGATCCAGGACTTGCTCGGGATAGCGCACCCTGATCAACCAATCGTCCAGGTAGGGGTAGACGTGAAACCCCCTTTCCTGAGATACGCTGCCACTACCACCATGAGCTTGGTGAAGACCCTCGGGGCGGAGGTCAATCCGAACGGCAGGACCCAAAACTGAAAGTGCGAGTCGCCAACCGTGAACCTCAGGTACTTCTTGTGCTTGGGATGAATCGGCACATGAAAGCAAGCGTCCTTGAGGTCGAGAGACACCAACCAATCCTGAAGTTGAAGGGCCTGGAGGACTTGAGAAAGAGTAACCATCTTGAACTTGTCCTTCCTGAGGAGCTTGTTCAAACCACGCAAGTCCATGATGGGTCTCAATCCCCCGTCTTTTTTTGGGATCAAAAAATATGGGGAATACCAACCCTTGTTCCTCTCTGCTACAGGCACCAGTTCTATGGTGCCTTTCTCCAGCAGGGATTTGATTTCCTGCGCAAGGAGCAGATCCAGGCTCTTCAAAGAGAGATTCCCTGTTGGACTGTTGTGAGGCCTCTGCCGAAAAGGAAGACAGTAGCCGTGGGCTATGATCTCCAGAACCCACACATCTGAAGTAATGGCACGCCATTCTACAAGATGCTGCACCAACCTTCCCCCAACCGGCGAACCATGGGAAATGGCCTCATGACTGAGCTGAAGCGACTGCGGCAGTGCCTGAGGGCAAAGAGGCAATTCTCAAGCGGCCTTGGCACCTCGAGAACCCTGTTTTCCACCCCTGATACTTCTACGTTGGCCGCTTTGACTGGCCGCTCCGCTCGATCTACCAAAAGACGAGTAGTATCGAAAGGAACCTCCCTTCCATTGCTGTCCCCTAGGACAAAAAGGCAGAGGTTGGCGAACTGCAGCGCTCAAAGACTTTGCTGCAGCCTTTGAGGTCTGCAACCTCTCAAGGCTCTCATCAGCCTTGCTGCCAAAAAGATGGACACCATCTAAGGGCATGTTGAGAAGCCGGGCTTGTACATCAGGAGCAAACCCTGACTTCCGCAACCACGCAAATCTGCGCATCACAGTGCTCGCCGCCATGGACCGGATGACACAGTCTGCCATGTCCAGAACCGACTGAACGGATTCACACATGGCATCCTTGCCATCCTGAACGAGGGCAAGAAAACCATCCCGTTCCTCCCCTTCGGGAATATGTTCATCCACCAAAGAGACACAATTCCACAGAGTGTGAGTGAAACGTGCTAAGGCACACACACAGTTGACTGCCTGCAAAGCAATACTCCCTGAAGAAAACACTTTATTCACCCAGCTATCAAAACGTTTGTCGTCCCTATCAGGAGGGATGGTAGGGTACGATGCCTGCTTTCCCGAGGCCGTAGCAGCCTGCACCACCAAACTCTCCGGCGTGTGGTGCGCATCAAGTAGCAGGGGTCGCTACTGGCTGGACGGTATTTTTTTGGCAACGACTTGCTCACTGCCGGGAGACTCTCCGGAGCAGTCCAAGCCGCCGCCACCCTTCAAAATGGCAGCACCGGGTCAGTGGGTGGACCTTGGTCAAGGATATCTGTCAGGTCATCCTGCAGAAAATCCACTGGTGGCGCAGACCACCCCAAGTACTCCGTCACCCTAGACATGAGGCGCCTGTACAAAGATTCAGCATGCGTACCAGGCTCAGGCCTGCCAAACTCGACCTCCGGGGAGGTATCAAGACCACTGCCGTCGTGCAAAGACTGACGCAGATCTTCCAACTGGCTATGACCAGATAACAGGTCGTCAGGAACTTCATCAGGTACCAAACCTTCCTCAGACCCTTCATGCACCTCAGAGATATAATCCAGAGGCTGGAATAAATCCCTGGATGAGGGCACAGAAAAATATTCAAATACAGGCCTCACTGACTTCTTCAGGGCCTTCCACGGAGTTTCCACCGATGCACGGGGTACCTCCGGTAAAGCCTCCACAAAAGGCATTGAGGGCTTCGACGGAATCAGCGTTCATGTCGAGCGTGGCGCCGATGGCTTCGACACAGGCCTCGAGGACGGTGCGCCGAGCGTGTCCTTCGATGGCCTCGGCGCCGATGTGGTTGACGACTTCCTAGGAGGCGGAGCCTCGAGAGAGTCCCTCGACGGACATGGCGCCGATGGCTTCTTAGAAGACCTCACAGGTTCCGCCAGTATCGAGGGCGTTGAGGACCGGGACCTGGAGCGGGCATGGCTAGACGATCCACTTTGTTCCATCGGAACCTCGAAGGCTCCTGATGATCGCTGCGACCGCCTGAGCACGAAGGCGTGCGAGCGGTGGCCCTAGCAAGTTTTTTGCCAGGTTCTTTGGAAGGCGTGGACGGAACAGAGCCCTGCGGTTGGAAAATTGCCATCATCTCCGTACGAAATGCATCCCATTCCGCAGGAGAGGAATGCTTGTTGGGACAAGCAACCCGCCGTCTGGCGGAGTCCTCGGACGAGGACGGGGAAGGCGACCAGTGACGGCGCTTCGCGATTGCTTCGAGGAGGCAGAGGAATGGCAGGAACCACTCTGGGACCGAGACCCCTGGACTTACGCCGTTGACGAGGAGAGTCGCCCCTCGAATCGTCGGTCGAAAGCCCAGCGGATTTCAACTTTCGGGGTTTGGAAACCCTACCTACAGTAAGCTTCTTTTTCCACTCCCGCAAGGCCTTTGACGTTAACGACTGACAATCGTCACAGTCATCAGTGGCGTGGTCCTCGCCGAGGCACCAGAGGCAGACGTTGTGCGGGTCCGTAAATTACATCTTGGAACCGCAGTCCCGACACTTCTTGAAACCCGACCGCGGGGTAGAAGAAGATGAAGACATGATATCTTCACAAACACCAAGTTCGAAGAACCGATAGAAGTAACAGAAGAACCAAGGCGCGCCGAGATCTCCAAAGCGAACATGTTCACGGAAAAAACAGAACTGAGGCTACAGGCGTCGTGCATCCAACTTATAACATCCGGTGACGTCGGCTCAACAGAGGGCCTCAAGGACAGCGTATCGACATCATCGAAGCAGGACGCAAACGCTGAAAATTTTCCAAAGCAGCACAGCTGTGGTGATTACCGGTCATAGATGTGGAATACGCCGGAGGAACCAATCCCTTCCAAATGTGATATCTGATACCAGCTCTCTGAGCAAGGCCAGTAATGATAGGACTGATGTGAAGTGGTGTCTTGTTTGGCATCTCAACTACAGTCATGTGGAACAATGGCCAGGTAGCTAACCCCTTGATTCTTTTGCAGGAAGAGTAACACCATCCCCCAAGGCAAAGGCAATTCCCCCAGGTGGTCTCCTGGAAACCGGTGCAACAGAGGCAGCATTGACATAATGCTACTCTCACACCAGGGAGTCCCTTTGAAGTCAGCAGGCAAGGGAAGGGGTAGGGTAGAGACGTGAGCATGGGAAGGGTCCCACCCTCTTTGTTTCTGTTAGGGCTCCTTTTCTTTTTTCGGTCCCCTCCGTTGACAGCAGGCAAGGTACTTTGGGTGTGATGTCATAAGGCAAAGGGGACTTGTTACAACAAGCTGGAAAAGACCCCTTAGAGCATGCTTAGTTTGGACCAATCCACTGTGAAAATTATCATTTTAAGGGAGAAGGGCAGCGCTCATTCTTTGATTAATCTCTTTACTTCCACGTGAACAGGAAGAACCTGTGTTGGGGTACAGTTTATCGAAGAGTCCTCTATGAGTGAGCTGAAGACAGATGGCACCAAAGATAGAGGAGAGCTCTGTCCCTTAACTCCTTAACTAGCAACAGGGACACACTGGGGTGACTGCTGTTGGACCAAGGCTCCTTTACTGGCGGCACTGGTTCTCCCGGTTTCTGGTGGTGGAAGATCTCCTGTAGGTGCTGTAAAGACCGGAGGGGGGGTCTGTACTTCTGCTCTCTATATGGTAGAGGAGAGACAGAGAGACCCCTGCCAAGATTCTCTAGTATTGGTAGTTGTGGTCGAGCAATCAAGGCCTAGCTTCTCGTGAGGTGATGCGAGCTGGTTCTTAAGTAGTAGTCCCCGAGCACCCACGAAGGAATGTCCACACACTATCGGTTAAAACACAGTCTTTATATAATTAATATTCAAAGTCGTATGCACGATAACGATAACTCACTTTGTGCTCTGAAAATCAACAATGGTAAATATGTACAATTCTAAAGTGGTACCACTAACGTTATTAAATCTTATTAAAGTGCATAGTCAGAATGACACACAGATCAAAATAAAGAGGAAAACCAGCAGTAGAGAGAAGAAGGAAAGCAAGATGGTTGAGCAATAGGCAGAGTTCTGGTAACTACCGTTAAACACAGCTCTTTGTGGAGATCTCCCCCCAAATGGGCAACCTGTAGAAGAAAGACACAAGCACAGTCCATATATTGTTCCCACTAGACTCTCCAATAGTTCAGCAACCCCAAAGTACCTTGGCGTTGTAGCGTTCCTCATCGGGGAAATCGACAACCCTTCTGGAGTGTCCTCCCTTTCAGGCAGGAGTCACGGGTCGTGGAACGTCCGACAGAGAACAGGTCGAGCTACGACAGTGAAGTTGCTGCATCGTTCCTAGCGGTGCTCGTTGACGGGGAAGCGTAAACGTCCTGCAAGGAAGAGGCGTGCAGGGCACCTCGGTGTTGATAGTTCTGGACTGCAAAGAGTTGAAGAACTGTGGCCCAGCAAGGGCGTCGAGTCGTCGGCGTCTCTGTGGTCTTTGGGTGGCGGGAAACCCACTGGTGGATGCTCCTCGGCACGTCGACAGTCAGGCCTTCTCCAGCAGGATACGGCGGCGACAATGCGGACGAGAGCGTCCATGGATCAATGAAGTTCTTAGGCAACGGGAGCACAGCGGCCCCAGTCGGCGACGGCGGTCGTCGACAATGGCGGACAACAGTCCGGGCGCTTCTCCTTGGAGTTCCACAGCAGTCCCCCGGGTCGGCAGCCTGTCGAAGGTCTGTCTACCAGGGAGCTTAGGCAAAGATCAGCTTTGTACAATGATCCCTCGTAGCTCGGGAAGAGGGCGCCTTACCAGGTTCTCTCTGGGTCAGTTCTTGAAGCACAGCAGCTTTCTGATTGCGAAGGAGAGCAACAGCAATTCTTCTCATCCAGCAGGGCTCAAGGTTTAGCTTCACTCGAGTTACTCGTCATAGTGGACTTCAGCTTCTGAACACGATTCCTAGCAGTGAGAAGTCCCCAGATATACCGTTGATCTCCCATTCATTCCGTTGGGTCATACTGAAGCATCCAATCACGTCTACAGGCATTCATGCAGGCAGGCAGCCAATCAGGCACACAAAGTATTCAGGCCATTCACTTCTCTCCAGACGCTCACAAGTTGTGCGTATTGGGACAAGTACCGAGCCATTCAACACTCCAAGCTGCATTCATACCGGTTTTAGGCAGGGCTGTCTCAACCATTGGCTCAAACACCAGATACTAGACAGCCATAACATAGAATGTGTATTCGTCACACACTCCATTCACCCAGGTCCCACCCACAGGTGTACCCACAACATACGGTCGTTGAGAAGGTTCCAGCCAGTCTGGTCGGCACTTCCCCCACACTACCATATATGGAACTTCCACCCAACAGCGAGTCAGGGGGAAAAGACAGAGGCAGGGCTTCCCGGGAATTCGGGAAGATCAGGGTAACAGGTGATGGAAGGCAAGAGGCCATGGGGGCCATTTTGTCTCCATCAGGAATCTACCGATTCCAATGACAGGGCCTGGGCATCCCAAAATGGAGGACGTTCAGGGCGCCAGTCATTTCAGCACGGAGCTGCCACCAGCCCGTAATCTGCTCTGTGGGTCACACACAGATGCCCAAAAAAACACACTAGGGGCACACAGGGTTGTGCCCCTACCCATGGGTGCCATAAGGGTATCCCACAGGTCTGTTCACCAAACCAAAAGGAGAGAGAGCTGCACCGCCAGGAGTCCCACATGAATGCCTGTGTGGAAAACACGACAGAACACACAATAAAAAGCAGTAAAGGACAAGGATACAGAGGCCCTGTCCCTCTGATGCATTTCCAGCTTCACAGTCGCCCCCCCAGACTGAGGTGGAGGGTGCCTAATCTCCCACGGGATAGGCACCCTCATCCAGACGGTCAACATACCTTCTGGAAAGGCCATCTGCATTATCGTGACTCTTCCCTGGTCTGTGCTCAATGGTAAAGTCTAGTCCTTGCAGAGTAATGGACCACCTGAGAAGTTTCGGGTTTTCACCCTTCATCTGCATAAACCACTTCAGGGGCTTATGATCGGTTTGGACCTTGAAGGTAGACCCGGTAAGGTAGGGTCTAAAACGCCTAAGGCGCCTAAGAAACACTTGTGCACGAGCGCGATAGAAATAAAATATCAATCAAGGCTCCAAACAATACTAAAACATTCCTTTTCAACAGTAGCCCACCTAAGTTCCCTACCCTTAAGTTGTCTACTGATGAATATGATCGGATGTTCTCTTCCTTTGTCATCTAACTGGGACAAGACAGCTCCAATTCTGGTGTTGCAGGCGTCAGTTTGAACGATAAAGGGCTTGCTGTAATCAGGCGCACACAGCACGGGTGCCCGACACAGACTTCCTTTCAAGCCATCAAAGGCCCTCTGGCAGTCTTCAGTCCAATTAACCCTCCCAGGTTTTTTGGGCGAAGTCAACGCTGTCAGGGGTGCAGCTATGGTTCCATATTCTGCCATGAAATTGCGATAATACCCAGTGAGGCCCAGAAAGGCTCTCACCTGGGTTTGAGAAGTGGGAGTCTCCCCATCATGTACATCCTGACTTTACTGGGGAGACGTTGGATTTAACCACCTCCTACCTCGTGACCAAGATAGGTGACTTTCCCCTGACCTATCTGGCACTTGGTGGACTTGATAGTGAGGTTAGCCCTTTTTAACGCTTCAACACTTAATCCAGATGAGTCAAATGCTCTTCCCAGGTGGAACTGTAGACGGCAATGTCGTCTAAGTAAGCCACACAAAAGGCTTCCAGCCCACTGAGCGCATGGTTGACCAATCTCTGGAAAGCGGCAGGGGCATTCTTCAGCCCGAAAGGCATGACTCTAAACTGGTAGAGTCCCTCCGGTTTTGAGAACGCCGTCTTTTCCTTGGCATGGTCCATCAGAGCTATTTGCCAATAGCCTGAGGTAAGGTCGAAGGTGCTCACAAATTTGGCAGCACCTATGGTGTCCACAAGCTCATCAGCCCGGGGCAAAGGATGCGTGTCAGTTTTGGTGACGGCATTGACTCCTTGGTAGTACACACAGAACCTCCAATCCTTGGTACCTGCCTGGGAACTTGCCTTGGGGACAAGGACCACGGGACTGGACCAGGGACTGGTTGAGGGTTCAATAACACCCAGATACAACATCTCAGCGACCTCAGCCTGGATGTGGTTCTTGACGGTATCTGACATACGGTACCACCTGCTTTTGACAGGCACACTGTCACCAGTATCAATCTCGTGCCTACACCACGGTGTAAGGCCTGGTGTCAGTGAAAACAGAGAGGCGTACTGCCGGAGCAAAGCCCGGCAGGCCTTCTGCTGCTCTGTCGTCAGATCGGGAGAGAGATGCACTCCCTCCATGGAGCCATCCTGAGGGTTGCTATGCAGCAAATCAGGAAGGGGCTCACTCTCATCCTCTTCTTGCCCTGAAGCTAGCAAGAGGCATGAGACTTCAGCCCGCCTGTGCAAAGGCTTGAGCTTGTTAACATGGAATATCTGAGGGGCTACCCCAGAGGCTCCCATGTCAACCAGATAATTGACCTCGCCCATCTTGGAGATTATCCTGAAGGGTCCAGTCCATTTATCCGCCAAAGGCTGAGGCTTGGTAGGCTCCATCACGAGGACCTCCTGTCCCGGAGTCCAATCCACTTGCGATGCTTTAAGGTCATGCCAGTACTTATTAAATTTCTGGCTGGCCTTAAGATTCACTGTTGCCCGACATCATCTGTGTCATCCTCCGTCTGAGGCCTAACACTTAGTCCCCCACTTGCTTGGTGGGACATGGAGGGGTGGCCTCCCAACCTTCTCGGATCAAGGCGAGGGGCCCCCTCACGGGATGTCCAAAGAGTAACTCAAAGGGGCTGAAACCAACACCCTCTTGAGGTACCTCTATGTAAGCAAACAGCAGGCATGGAAGGAGAAGATCCCACTTCTTCCTGAGGGGCTCTTCCAAAGCACCTAACATGCCCTTGAGAGTTTTGTTAAATCTCTCCACCAAACCGTTGGTCTGGGGGGTGGGAAGAGGTGGATAATTTGTAAATTACTCCGCATTCTTTCCACATGGTTTTCATGTAACTCGACATGAAGTTGGATCATCAGAGACAACCTCCTTAGGGAATCCAACACGGGTGAAAATGCCCAGGAGAGGCCTGGCAACCACCTTGGCCGTAACCGTCCGAAGGGGTATAGCCTCAGGGTACCTGGTGGCATAATCTAAAAAAACTAGGATGAACCAATGTCCACCCGACGTGGGAGGGTCAAGGGGACTGACGATGTCGATGCCAACCCTCTCAGACGGTGTGCCCACCACTGGCAACGGTTGCAGTGGGGCGATGACTCTGCCTCCAGTCTTGCCAGACAACTGACAAGTTGGGCAGGTCCTGCAGTGGGACTCCACTTCTACGCCCATCCGTGGCCAGTAGAAATGGGCAGAGAGCCACTGCTTAGTCTTCTTGGTACCAAGATGACCAGCCAAGGGCACCTCATGCGCCAACTGCAGCAGGAAGGGCCGGTAAACCTGGGGTACCACCAACCTGTTGAGGGCACCAGTTTCAGGCTCAGTGGGCTCACTAACAAGGAGCACACCCTCCCAATAAATCTGAAATGTCCTAGGTACTTCTCCCTGTGCCTTGGACAGGGCCTGTGTCCTCAGACCCTCGAGAGAGTGGCACTCTCTCTGTCCCTTATAGAAGTCCGCCCCGGAGGGTCCCCCTTCAGCCAACAAGCATTGAAGGTCGGGATGATCCTCCGGGTTAAGAGCCTCTCCCACAGGAAAGTCTTCTGGCTCGTCTCCCACAGGAGTTGAGACGGGATTTACCACTGGACCCAGCCCGTCCGGAGCATGGATCCCAATGGGTGCTGTCGGAACAGCGGGAGGAGTAGGGGCTCCCTCCACAGAGGCGGCCTTCTTACTCCTCTGTTACTTTTGTGCCTTGGGTTTCCCTGTCGGCCAACATACCGGGCTCGCAGCCAGACCCGGTGTGACCTGCGATCGGGTGACTGCTACAGCAGCCCTGGGTAGACTATCCGTGATCATCCCCAATTCGACCAAATCGTTTCCCAACAAAATATTCACAGGCACGTTGTCCTGAACCAGGACCAGAAGCTTTGCTGTCTTGTCTCCAATCGTAATGTTGACTAAGGCTACAGGCGATAATTTGGGAGGCCCACTAGCTAACCTGGTGGTTCTCAGAGGAGCACCTACGTAGTCCTCTGGCTTGAGCAGGGTCCTGTCCACCACTGTCATGCTTGCCCCAGTGTCTCTCAAACCAGTAGAAGGCTGGCCATTCAAGAGGACACATCTCAAAAACCTATGAGTGTTTTGGGGGATAGTCGCCAGTACTTCTGCGTACTGGTCCCAGGCCCCAAGGGACACTAAGGAAATCTCTACGGGAGCACCGAAGGTGATCCCAGTGGAGGAGGGGAGGACGGTGGCCTCCACCTCAGGTACTGAGTAGGGATAGGTCAGGCTGACAGCCTGGACTCCAAGTGCCTTACCCTTACACTTGGGGTCACCCCTTCGGTGATCCAGAGCCCCACAATCCCAGCATGTGCCGGGCGTGCGGGGTACGGTACTGGAACCACTGGGACCCTGCTTGGCAGCAGGTGGATGACTACTCTTACTCCTACCCAAAACAGACTTATCCCCAGTAGGTTTTTGGGTCTTCAGAGAGGAAGGTTTTGGTTTACCCAACTGATTGCTTTTGGGACTCCTCAGCTTTCTGAGAGGGCCCCTTTTCTTTGTCCTTGTCCTTCCCACTGGAGTCCTTAGGGGACACCCGGTGGGAGACCCACTTGTCAGCCAACCTAGCCAGCTTAAAGGGGTCCAAAATGTTCTGGTCAGCAACATACTGACGCAGCTCTGGTGAACAGGCTTCCGAAAAATGCTAAAAAAACAGGGAGGTGAGACAATTCGACAAACGTTTTCACTTTGTAACCATCAATCCACCCCATCATGTTCATGTGCGCAGCACTCACCCAGTCAACCCAAGACACATTCTCTCGTTTCTTAAAATCCCTGAACCGTTTAAGATATTGGGTAGGCATTTTGCCAATCTTGGCGATTAAGGCAGACTTCATGCACTAATACTGACCCTTTTCTTCCACACTCAGTTTCAGAATACAGTCATATCCAGTTTGAGGCACTCTGCTTAACAAACACTTAGCCCAATCTCTCTTATAAACATCGTGAATTGCACAAGCCATTTCAAACGCTTCAATCCATTGGAGGATATCAGAACCCTCCGCATACACACCAAACAAATCTTTCATAAACTTGGTTGCTGGGGACCTGACACACTCAACTGGTTTCGCTGAAGTCTCCACTCGAGCTTTCTCTAGCTGGATTCGCTGACATTCAGTGTCCTTGTCTTTGAGTTCAAGATCCCTATTTTTGAGTTCCACTTGCTGTGCCAACTCCTCTTTCTTAAACTCAGCATCTAGTTCCAACTTGCGATATTCAAAGGCTAACTTCATCCTCAATAACTCAAGCTCTAAAGAATTGATGGGGTTCGGAACAGAGGCAGCAGGAATGGTGGCATTCCCAGAATCAGTTTCAGCGACAACCCCCGGGGTAGAGTTCTCATTGGTTGCATGCCCCCTTCAAGAGTTTCACAATTGATCTGGTAGTCCACCAGGGCAGCTATCAGTTCAGCCCTAGACTTATCCACAAAGTCTAATTCCCTGGCTTCACAAGCACTCTGGAGAGCCTCTAAGCTCATCCGAGTCAATTTACCATTCGCAATAGATTCCATTGCGTGCAATGCAGTTATCTTGTACACGACTAAACCTTAATTTAACAAAGTGCAGATATCGTTCGTAAGTGGCACGGTTATACACTGAGTCTTAAAACCATAAGCATCCCACCGCTGCCACCAGCTGTAAAGACCGGAGGGGGGTTCTGTACTTCTGCTCTCTATATGGTAGAGGAGAGACAGAGACCCCTGCCAAGATTCTCTAGTATTGGTAGTTGTGGTCGAGAAATCAAGGCCTAGCTTCTCGTGAGGTGATGCGAGATGGTTCTTAAGTACAGTGTAGTCCCCAAGCACCCACAAAGGAATGTCCACACACTGTATCGGTCAAAACACAGTCTTTATATAATATTCAAAGTCATATACACGATCACGATAACTCACTTTGTGCTCTGAAAATCCACAATGGTAAATATGTACAATTCTAAAGTGGTACCACTAACGTTATTAGATCTTATTAAAGTGCATATGGTCAGAATGACACACAGATCAAAATAAAGAGGAAAAACAGCAGTAGATAGAAGAAGGAAAGCAAGATGGTTGAGCAATAGGCAGAGTTCTGGTAACTACTGTTAAACACATCTCTGTGTGGAGATCCCCCCCACCTGGGCAACCTGTAGAAGAAAGATACAAGCCCAGTCCATATATTGCTCCCCCTAGACTTTGCAATAGTTCAGCAACCCCAAAGTACCTTGGCGTTATAGCGTTCCTCGTCGGGGAAATGGACAACCCTTGTGGAGCGTCCTCCCTTTCAGGCAGGAGTCACGGGTCGGCGAACGTCTGACGGAGAACAGGTTGAGCTATGACGGTGAAGTGGCCGCGTCATTCCTAGCGGTGCTCGTTGACGGGGAAGCGTAAACGTCCTGCAAGAAAGAGGCGTGCGGGGCACCTCGGTGTCGATAGTTCTGGACTGCAAAGAGTTGAAGAACTGTGGCCCAGCAAGGGCGTCGAGTCATTGGCGTCTCTCTGGTCTTTGTGTGGCGGGAAACCCACCGGTGGATGCTCCTCTGCGCGTCGACGGTCATCCTTCTCCAGCAGGATACGGCGGCGACGATACGGACGAGAGCGCCCTCGGATCAATTAAGTTCTTAGGCAACGGGAGCATGGCGGCTCCAGTCGGTGACAGCGGTCGTCGACAGTGGCGGACAACAGTCCGGACACTTCTCCTTGGAGTTCCGCAGCAGTCCCTGTATCGGGTTGGCAGCCTGTCTAAGGTCTGTCTACCAGCGAGCTTAGGCAAAGATCAGCTATGCACGATGGTCCCTCGTAGCTCGGGAAGAGGGCGCCTTACCAGGTCCTCTCTGGGTCAGTTCTTGAAGCACAGCAGCTTTCCGATTGCGAAGGAGAGCAACAGCAATTCTTCTCGTCCAGCAGGGCTCAAGGTTAAGCTTCACTCCAGTCACTCGTCGTAGTGGACTTCAGCTTCTGAACACGATTCTTAGCATTGAGAGGTCCCCAGATATACCGTTGATCTCCCATTCATTCCGAAGGCTCATACTCAAGCATCCAATCACAACTACGGGCATTCATGCAGGCAGGCAGCCAATCAGGCACACAAGGTATTCAGGCCATTCACTTCTCTCCAGACACTCACAACAAGTTATGCGTATTGGTACAAGTACCGAGCCATTCAACACTCCAAGCTGCATTCATACCCGTTTCGGGCAGGGCTGTCTCAACCATTGTGTCAAACACCAGATACTAGACAGCCACAACATAGGATGTATATTCGTCACCCACTCCATTCACCCAGGTCCAACCCACAGGCGTACCCACAACATACAGTCGTTGCGAAGGCTCCAGCCAGTCTGGTCGGCACTTCCCCACACTACCCTATACGGAACTTCCACCCAACAGGCAGTCAGGGGGAAGGGACAGAGGCAGGGATTCCCGGGACTTCGGTAAGATCCGGGTAACAGGTGATGGAAGGTAAGAGGCCATGGGGGCCATTTTGTCTCAATCAGGAATCTACCGATTCCAATGACAGGGCCTGGGCATCCCAAAATGGAGGACGCTCAGGGCACCCGTCATTTCAGCTCGGAGCTGCCACCAGCCCGTACCCTGCTCTGTGGGTCACACACAGGTGCCCAAAAAAACATACACTAGGGGCACAGTGTTGTGCCCCTACCCATGGGTGCCATAAGGGTATCCCACGGGTCCGTTCACCAAACCAAAGGGGAGAGAGCTGCACCGCCAGGAGTCCCACATGAACTCCTGCGCAGAAAACACGACAGAACACACGATAAAAAGCAGTAAAGGACAAGGATACGGAGGCCCTGTCCCTCCGATGCATTTCCAGCATCACAGGTGCAAGCCAAGCTCCCAGGAGCAGGAGTGCAGAATGACTCACTTTTATTTATTTTATTTACTTGGCATTTGTAATATGTCTATACCTCACATGGTGTTTCAAGGCGCATCAAGACAAAGAAAGGGAAGAAGAGAACACAGAAAAAACATTCCTACTAGGTCTTGAGACATTTGGATTGTGCAATTGCTATGACATTAATGAAAGGGAGAGCAGGCAAGGGAGGGACAGGGAGAAGAACAAACAAAACGTTCCTACTAGGCAAAGAGGCATTCAGATTGTGCAAGTGCTGTAAAATACATGCAGGGTGGGGAGGCAGGCAGGCAAGTGGGATGAGAACATTGTGGGATGATATTAGGTGGTAAAAGTAGGTATGAAAAGCAATTGGAGTAGCATTATGGTAGAAATAAACAGAGGGTGAAACAGTCAACTCAGAAGCTGCAGTTAGACAGGTTAAAATGCAGCGCAGGCTGAATCCAGAGCCCAAACAGTAGTTACAGGCAGACAAGAAGCAAAATGTAGTTAAAAAAAGCTAAGTGCAGATCACAATTGGTAGATACATTAAGGTGGATGCAGAAGCAGAAGCAGGCACAATATAAAGTCCAAAAGTAGATGCAGGCAGGAGTACAGGGACCATTGTGGAAATCAAATGCGTGGATTGATCAAAGTAAATGTCATCCAAATGAAAAGCAGCTCCAAACCCCGCCAGTTAGGGGTCCATTAACAGTGGAGGGCGGGTGGAAGAGACAGAGGGATGCAGGGATGGCAAAACTATGAAGTTGGACAGCGCAAGCTGAAGGACTCGTCCAGCAAGGCGGCTGGCTACATGACACATCGGATCGGGGAGGGTAAATGAGGTCACAAGTTCCATTGGAGCCACTTAATTGGGAGCCTCAGAAACCACAGAACCAAAAAGGTGAGAAAGGCTCTTCAAGCCTCTCCAAAATGTATCAACACCAGCCTAGGCACCTGTCAAAACTGCTGAATCTCTGAATTTCACTCAAACTCAAAGCTCCAAATGTGATACCCGCCAAGTCTTCTAGGACCACCAACTCAACCCTGTAGCCAGTTCACTAGGTTCTTCAAGCTCTAAACCAATGCCGTTGCACTACCTAGATGCCGCGCAGAGCTAGCGAGCCTGCTCAGTGGCGGCCAGTCTCTTCTTCCCCGCACTTGAGGCCTTAGAGTCTTACAGTGCTGTTGACCCAACACCTGCCATCCCCAGAGTCTTCGACCCGCAAGCATCACTGCTGAACAGTACTGCATTGTTGGGGCAGAGCGGCCACTGCTCAATTCGACAGGGGCCTGGCACGGAAAGCACCCAGACTTCAGGTTTCACACTGAAAATCCTCTTGAGTTCCAAAGACACGAAGATAAGGTACTGTAAAGAAGGCACACCCCTCAATGTCCTCTTTTGGGACCACAGTGATTTTTACGCCTCTACCTTGTTCTTAAAGAAATATCCTTTGAACAGTGATATTATGCCAATCTTGTGCCTGAACAATGCTGCTGATCTACCCAGAGAGCCCCTTCACAAATGTCTGCATTCACTTTTCTTTTACAGGGGTGGGTTTTCCTATTATTTTTTCTATTATTTTTTTAGGGTATTAATTGAGCACAGACTTAGGTTTGGGAAGTACCGGAGCACTTTACAAGTCCTAGGGGCAAGTACACAGGGCGCAAAGCAGCTTGCAAGAGATCAATACATGTCAAGGGCAGCGAATTTGGCGGAAAGGAGTCTACAAGCAACCAGGGAAGAAATCGCTCAGTTTCGGGTTAGGTGAGGAATGGAGGTTGTGCATACGTAGGTGTTGGAAAGGAGCCATTCCTTGAATAGGAGGGTCTAATGTTTTCTGATTAGTTATTTGAATTTTATTGTTCAATTAAAAGTCTGTATTGGTATAGAACCTTGATTAGCTATTCCTTTATTGTGGACTATTGTGCTTAAGTTGTTTGGTTTGCTACTGCCATCACCTCTCACCCCTCTACTTAAGATTATAGCCTGCCCGTGCTAGTACAAACAGCAAAGGAGGTATTCCTGTATGGCCGTGTCTTTCACCTTTATTATTGGGATCACTGCTGGTCAGAGTGTGTGGGGCTTCGCAAGCGGGTTAGACAATACTCATTCCAGTACTTCTGCAGAGCAATAATCATTTCATCACATTTCCCCATCGGTTGAAGACCTTCGGTTGTTTGGTGGGCCAAAAATAGCTAACAAATGTAGTTTGAAAATCTTTCTGGAAGTTAAAGGACAATTTAATGGGGAAGGCTTGGAGGAAATAATAAATGGGGTAGAAAGTTCATTTATATGCTAGCTATCTCACCAAACCATGATACAGTGAATGTTTGCATTCTCATTAAATTGTCAAAAAGCAAGGGGGAAAAGTTTGTTTTGTATGATATTTGATAGGATGATGTAAGATTTATATGCAAGTATTGGATGGCTTTTTGTGCCTAGGTAAATGGCTGTGAATGAGAAAATTCAGCGATAAACAGATGTGATTCCGAAATGTTAAGAGAGTTACATTTCTGAAGACAAGTTTCAAATTGTTATCATGCAGTTCTTTAATGATTTCAGGAACTTATGCGTTACATTTTGTACCATGCATGTATTATTATCCACAAAGATATTTTATGAAATTGCTTTCTACAGGAGAAACTCTGCTATTCAAATTGTCTCTAATCTTTTGGACCAATGATTCCAAAGATAATTTGAAAATATCATGACCCATTATTCCTAATGTGTACAGAGGACAAGAAAGTTAGCTAAAATCAATATAGTTATTTCAGGCCCAAATCCAAATGTAAGTAATACCAAATTTAGAAATATCCAATCAACACAATCAAATGTTTTTTGGCATCAAAGGATAATACAAGTAGATTATTATATTTTGCGAGCATTATTTATAGCTCATCTATAAATGTGATCAAAAGCTTGACAACCCAATGTAAAAGCAGAGTGGACCCTGTGAGTAAGTTTAGACATAAACAGTAAAGGAAGATGGGAAGTTATTTTTTAGAACAATTACTATCTTATTTTTCATATCTAAAATTTGATTTTTTCATCTCGTTCTAGTAGAATCAGTAATGGGTTGGGCCTATACATTAATTATTCACTTGTCAAGCGATATTGAGATTATTGCTTTTAAGATCATAACAATGATGGTTATTTTAAGTTAGATTTTATTGTTCTTTATTTTTGTTTCGAAAGCTACAATGTCTGATAAGTGGTGTTCCCCTCTAAGCTCCAATAATGCACTCCTTTGTTAACAATAATAATGGTGGGGGAGCCAGTTATGTATTGTGAGGCTGGTTGTTGCCCCACCAACTGAGCAAATTCTGGCTCCATCTCCTCTACTATCTGCTCTAGTGAAACACTATAAAGTTATTGTCACGGTACCCGCCCCCAGATATCAGGAACAGACCAACCAGCCCAGGGTATTGGCACCCATGGGGACCTTCAAGGCCCCAAAGGATTCCCTAAGGGTTTCCTGGACTCAGTCCTGGCGCCGTTGGTGCCAGGCTCATGCTGCCATCTCAAGTAAGGCAGGTTTCAAAAGGGAGAGAACCACATGCAGACCAGTCTGAGACAGGCTGAAGGGACTACTTTACCAAGGGACCACTTGCTAGGGTGTGGTTGGAGGGACTACTTTACCTGGGGACTACTTCTTGAAGGCTATATAAACCACGACTTCAGTACAGAACACGCTTTGCGTTATTCTGCACTCCTGCAGCGTAACGCTCACCGAGTCTGCAAACTCCAGGCCTGTCTTCAGCCACACCCATCCCCTCCTCTCGAGTTACCTGCAAGGAAGAAAGAGAGAGAAGAGAACAGAACAAGACTCTTACCTGATGCTCCATCACGGTCGCTCTGGAGTCACCGCTTCTGCTGAGCTGCAAAGGAAAAGACACCAGGTTAGCTGCGCAACGCTAATACTTACCAGAAGGCTGCCGATTCCAGCGATCCATAGAAGCACCATCACTCGATCACCGCTCCATCATCCGATCGCCGCTCCGGAGAAGCCGCATCTGTAGAACACAAAAGAAGACATCAGGTTAGCCGCGCAGTGGGGGAAAGGCCTCATTCAGACTTTTAAATCTTACGCAGCGCCGCTACTCACCTGAAGGTAGCCCTTCCTCGTGGTCCTGCAAGACATCACCACGCACTCTCTGTCTTGGATATACCGCACCTGCAGAATACAAGAACAGCAGGTTAGGTGCACAGAGAACCAATACGGTGTGGAAAGACTATTGCATAACGCTGCCGCTAGACCTACCTTGGAAGCCAGCTACCATTTCCGGAAGGGACCCCGCTCCATATTCAGCACCGAGGGGAAACCTGTAAGGAAGAGGCACAGGAGTGAACTTTTGGCAACTTTAACTCCTAAGCAATCCATACTTTGGAAAAAAGACTTACCCATTGAGTCACAGTTGTCTGGAACTCTGCAGGATCGGTGAAGTAACTAGATCCTTGAACTACTACGCACACCTGCACACAGTCGCAGGATGGAGAGTCCGCCATTCATAACATAAAGGTGAGACATAGCAGAGGCGTGCAAGAAGAGGTCAGAGGAGGTGGGAGTTGCCCTCGTCTTTATGGTTGGGTAACACTTGGTTTAATCTTTTAGGCAACCTGCTTTTGTGACGAAAAGGGGAATCAGAGGGGGACACAAGGAACCACTCAACACCGGACCATCCAGCTCCATTCAGTGCCCCTGTGGAGACCAGGTGAGCGTAACAGTTACATGTAAAGGCTTTGAATGATCACCGGAACTCCATTATTTTGCAGTGTAGGAGCTGGGTCCATAAAGAGAAACCTTTTTTAAAGCTCAAACATGTTCTCCGTTTAGTGAACATATGAAGTGGAAGAGCAGTTGCTGCTGGCACAAACAATGCGATTCACCTTTTGGACAGTGTCGATACCCGATCTAATTCACACAGGAAAACTGAGAAGCTGGAGGAGCGTCCACTGGCAAAAGGAGTACAATAAATGAAGTAACTCTGAAATCCAAGAGCTACACCTCAGAGAAATAACTTTTTAAGCCAAAAAAAGAACTTGAAATGTTTTATGTTTTATAAATGTCTAAGAGGCCTGGTGTAACAGGTGGCTAGAGGGTCTACTCACGGTCACATACGGGTAAAGAAGAGCTAGATAATACCACTCATTAATGCATGGGCTCCTGCACTAAAAATCCAAAGTCTCATAAGGAAGTGGCCATTACCAAGTTCTACTGTAAACACTCTCTAAGGGAATTCTAAGGGTGTCAAAGAAGGATGCTGACACAAAGGTGGCAAGGTTATGGTTACAGACTTATGTCTTTAGGTAAAAAAGATCCTTACTATCCCGAACTTCTAAGAGGGGTTTCCCTGCCTCAAAACTAATAGTAAAAGGTTCTGTCTGAACATACGTCAAACTAAGTTCCACCATCCTGTGTCACAACCTACTTCTGTCCCCCACACTACAAAGGTAAACTAACACAACATTCCTTGTTTAAGGAGAATGGCTCCCTTCTCCTGCTTCCTGGATGGGGTTAAACAAAATAATCTCTCAAAACAAATATACCAGAGAGAATGACTCCCTTCCCCTGGCAGGTTTCAGTCAGTATTTACACAATGTTCCCTCAAGGAGAATGTCTCCCTTGTCTTGGTTTGCTTTGGCACAGTTTCACACAAGGCTACGGGAATGACTCTCTTCCACTGGCGTTTCTATCAAAACCTCTCATTTGGTACCAGGAGAATTACTGCCTTCTCGTGGTATTGCTTGATACAGCTCTTTCTCACTGCCTCCAGCTTGATACACGCATTGCCACTGTGACTTGTTTTCAACAATGTTTCAAATCGTGTAAGGATCCCAGATCCTTCTCTGGGCTTTAGTGGCGTCTTCTTAACCACTATGATGAGGAAGAGTCCCTCAAGCGTTTAACTCATTCACGTTCGGGCCCCAGACCTTTCTCTTGTAACTAGTGGACTTATCTCTGCCACTATACCGAGGAAGACTTCCTCTATGCTTTCATTTACTTCTGTTGGGGTCCCAAACCCCTCTAGTTTAGCCAGCAATCTCTGCTTCCCCACTGTTAAAGCGGGCAGGGTCCCAGACTCTTTCCTGGTGGCTGTGGGCTTCTCTTCCCCACTGATATGAGGAGGAGAAGGGGGTTGGATGTACTCTCGAAACAATGGGTAGTTGGTCAGCGGTAAGCCTAGCATAAAGCCAGTTAAGGACTACCTGCAGCCCCACATCCCCTCCAGGTCTGCCGTTCCACCCTTTACCTGCTTTCGGGCTTAGGTACATCACCGGGGATTCAAGGGATGGCAGTCAGACTATTTGGCTGGCTCAGCTTTCCGCATCTGCTTGCGCGGCTCTGCTAGATCTCCAGCGGCTGGGCCGCCCGACTCATCTTGCCTTTGGTATCGTGCACAGGCCCGCTGCTGCAGAAACCTGCAAGAACTCATTCGACCGACCGCCTGCATCCTCTGTTCCCCTTCTCCTCTGGTCGGCAACCGACATTGGATTCCCTGCACTGAATGCTCTCCGTGTCCGTTGTCTCTCCTAGCAGGCACTGCAGCTGAGCTCCAAGCTTAGATTGACCAAACCGGTTGTCCATTGTTTGTCTTTATACATTGTAGCCGTTCCTGAGGGGCTGGCCATCAAAGTCCCTTGTTACTTTGGACAGGTTGATCTCTATGCCTCCTCGGGGACACCTCATCTTAGTACGAGTATTGGGAGCAGTCTTTGTGCTTTATGTGTTTTTCCTCATCTTGGTGTTAATCAAAGCCATTTGTTTCGTTTGCATCCCAGTAGTATATGGTTTTGCTTTCAACAAGAAAATTGGGGATGGAAAGATGGGCTAGGGAATGTGAAGATATTATATTATTCGCTGGGCTAAGCCCAAGATGGTCGTCCTTGTCCCCAAGGAGGAAGTTCGTCCCCATGAGGTCCTCTTGCATTCAGTCACCCCTAGGGGGACTACTGGGTAGCAACCTCATCTCCCTAGCCTCATTGGAAGGGGTTCCCATTGAGAAGTGACGGCACCTTGTGAATCGTCACACAAGTCAGAGAGTAGAGGTTCCATACTAGACATCTGAGGTATTTGTATTTTGTTTATTTGTATGGCGCACCAAGCCCTAGGGCGTCTGGGCGCATTTCTTACATAGGAGGTTACATAGGTTGCAATGATAATGACAGGATAACAAGTTACATGCGTTTACAGGGTATTATATATTCTAATCACAGATATATACAGCACTTACATAATTACAGGGAGTACAACTGCAGCCAGCCGAAATCTGATGACTGAAATCATACATGAACATAAATATACAGCTCTTATAGCAGAGAACGAAATTTACAAAGAAAAAGAAAATGTACAATGAAGCAAATAGTTACACGGTTGCAAGTCAGACGGCAGTCAGATTTAGGGTTCTTGTGTAAGCCAAGTTTTAGCATTCTTTCTAAAAGGAAGGAAGGCTGGTTCAGATCTTAATGAGAGGGGTAGGGAGTTCCATAATGTGACTGCAAGTACTGGGAAACTGCTACCTCCTGCCCTTTGCAGCTTGAAACCAGGGACTTTGAGGCAGTGTGCCTGCGCCGATCTCAAGGGGCGCTCAGAAGTATTGCGAATGAAATCTTTTGTTAGGTAAGTGGGAGCTAGGTTGGCAAGACATTTGTGGGTCAGGGAGAGTGTTTTGTATCCTTTGCTTGGAAGGGTAAGAAATGGGGGAAAGCCAAACATGTTCATAAGGCTGGGCACAGAAGATGACCACCATCATTTAGGAATCAAGAAACAAACAAGATAGAAAATCCAATGGGGTTGCAGATGCAGTAAAAATGTATATAGCACAGGTTTCAAGCCAAGACATTCCATAGAGAAATGAGAAATACAGCAACAGGAATGCACCTTGAAAACAGAGTGCCCGTGCAAGAGACTACTGAAGTGCAGTGCGAGCAGTATTACCATGCCTCAAACATTCTGTAAGCTACACATATAGCTTAATGTCTTAATTAGAAGTGTGGAGATGGATCTGAGAGTCGCGACCGTCACAGACGGTGATAAGAACAGCAAGAGAGGAGCAAATGATTAATTATTTAAAAAAGTAAAAAAAGCAACAATGCAAATTCAGACAAAGCAGTTTAAACTAGGAGCTTAAATATAATTGTGACATATTTATGGAACTTAGGGTCTTTATCTTTGATGAATAATACTCAACTATTTTGACTCTTTTCCAGCTTTATTGGGTCAGAATGTATCTTGCTGTATGTATCAATGAGCAGGTATATTTTGCCCACAGTTTAATTATCTTGGCATGTTTCGGGACATTTTCTCTGCGTTCTAGAATGCAGTGTGGGTTTGTCGCTTTGTACAACGTTGCTTTGTACACTGTCCAATTACTCGTTATAGATGGCCACAAGATCCCTGGCTCTAGCTCAGTAAAAACACTAGGCATTTACCTGGATGCCTCACTTCGTATGACTCGCCATATTAACAATATCACCTCTCCAACAGCCTATGCCACAAAACTCATATGAGCGAGTAGACAGACCTTTCCTCTTCACTCCCAACCGACTTACTGTGGCCCGCGCCCTTGAGGGGTCCAAGCTGGATTACTGTAAATCCTTATTCTGTGGCACCTCTGAAAAGAACTTGAGCAGGCTCCAAGTTATACAAAACAATGCTCTTCGAGCAGCACTGAACCTGATTAAGTCCAACCACATCTTGGAGGCCAGGAGATCAGTCTACTGGCTCCCTGTTTAGGAAATAATCAAAATTCAAAACTCTTTCAATTGCCCATCGCTGCCTGACTAACACGACCCCTACCTACCTAGTACAGAGGATCAATAAATTACCACTCAAACCCTACCACTCAAACCCTCCCACAGAAACCGCCTCCTGACCCCAAGATTGAGACAGAAACAAGTCAGGGCTCCAGCTTCCCGGTGGTCGTGGTCAACCTCTGGAAAAATTTGCTACTTCACCTAACAGACCTCCTAACAGCTATTCAGAAAAAACTAAAAAGACACCTGTTCACCTAATCCTAGACATGTATTTACCTGCTACATCTACTTGCCACCTCATCTTTCTGTAACCATCCTCTAAATGTGAGGGCTTTGTGTGCTTCTATAAATGAAATAATAAACTACAATGGCAGGTTTCGTCCAAAATGACAGAAAATATTTGTCCGATTACGTGATTTGGCCGAATTTCCGCAGTTCGTAAATTCCGAACGGCCGAAAAGTTCAACCAAATCACGCATTCGGTGCTGGGGGCTGCGGGGTGTCCCCCGCACCCTTGCTCACTATATTGTGAGTGGGGGTTGCGGGGGTGTCCCCCCATATCCATCCCCCAAAAAAAAAGAAGAAAAGAAAAGGGCTGCAGGGGTGTCCCACGCAACCCCCACTCACTATACTATACACTGCACCCCCGCAGCTATCACAAAAAAAAAAAAAAGGAAAAGACCCTGCAGTGCTGGGTACCTGATCACAGAAGTGAAGGGTGGGGGTGTGTGTAGGGGTTTGGCCAAGTCAGAAAGGAGAAAAGACCAAAGGTCATTTTAAAAAAATTTATCGTCAGTCTTTTCTCCCTCGAACATTTGTCACTCAGTCTTTCAACCACAATACAAAATTGCACACGTGAACTTTCACTCCAGGTACCAGAATGCTGTGGGTAGAATCCGCATTCTTTTAAGTTTTCATAAAAAAAATTAACAACCCTACCTTATAAGTGTGCTGGTTAATGAAGGAAAGGCAAACATAGTAATACAGAGCAGCATATCCGAAAAACTATGGTTTTTAACTGTTTCTTGAAGCTGTGCAGATTTCAGTCAGCTTTAAAAGACATTGGGGGTCATTACGACCCTGGAAGTAGCCATTCCGTTATTTGCGGCATGGCTACCCCCATTCCGGGTACCGGGTACAGGTTCCTGGAATGGGGAAATACCGGGCCATTCCGACCTTGGAAGGCCCGGTATTTCCCCATTCCAGGAACCCAGACCCTGTACATCCCCATTCCCATTCGAGCCCCCGTAGGGCTCAATGGGAATGGGGAGGATGCAAATGACGGGCCTGTTTGCACCCTGGTCTCCTCGCGGGACCCGCTAAGGACGCCTGGTTTTACCAGGCGTCCTTAGTAGGTCCTGCGAGGAGACCTCGTAATGAGGCACGAGAGGTATAACGGGGCTGGCAGCTCTACCGGCCCCGTTAACCCCCTACCGCCTTCCGTATAATGAGGCCCATTGTTATCCTATTCCAAAATCTGCCAGCATGCACTACAACAGTGTTCCCACCTGCAGAGTGATTGGTGAGTGAATCGGGCAAGAAGATGGGGAGGAGCTGTTTTGCAAAGATATTTACGAACTAAGTTGGCAACTTTGAAATTTATTCTAGAAGATATAGGTATGCAGTACACTTGCATTTGTGTTTGTCTCAGGAGGATAGCTCAGGGGCAACGTGCTCGCCTTGGAAGCAAGGCGACGCAGAGCAACACATGTTCGATCTCCGGGTCCGTGCTTAGAAACCTATGGGTATTAAGTGTTTTATAAATAGATTATAATTATAAGAACATGGTCTATATAGAAGGTTTTAGTAACTATGCATACAGTGTTATGCTGAAAGATCTGAAGTGTGGCTATATGGTTCTTATTCATGCCCAAAATAAAATGGCAGGGATGTTAAATATCCTGGCAAAGGTTTTAAGTCTACAAAGTCAAAATAAAGTGTGATTCTTTATGGTAGGTATAATTTGTTTAAGTAGTTTCAAACACTTGGTTTTGCTGAATACAGAATTCACGTGTGATTCAGTACATATTCATGCAATGTTAAAATATTCACATGCAGACCTTCACTCCTGGCGCTAGTCACCCACCTGTGTGGGTCACTCTTATTATATTAGGTTATGCTAATATGCACTGGTTTACCTTTCATCCCAGAACTAGAATGCAGTAAAGGGTTCTCCCCTTCCCACAATGTTCAATTATTACTATTGCGCACATATGAATCTTCACCCCAAGTTCTAGAAGGCACCATGGATTTCTTTTCTTCCAATGTTAAATTGCTTCTGTAGCACACTGTTTAATTTTCACTCCGGGTTCCAGAATGCAGTTAGGATAACTCTATTATTTACAATAACTAGTGGCAGTTACATACAAACTCTTATGCAAGGTACCATGGTTTAGAGTGCAGCAGAGTTGCACGTTTCTTCTCTTGCTCCAACAATATTCACACATGGTTTTCAGATGCTTGGGAACCTCCACTTCATGTTTCAATGTAGTGGTTCTCATGTTCTCAACACACTGGCTGATCCTGGTTGCAAGGATCTCCACTGTGTCCGTGGCCTGATTGCACCTTTCTGGTCAAGCTTCCTAGGGTTAAAAGACCCTGTAACCACTATAGTAATGTGGTACCTCACATAAGTACACATCTGGGTGGTCGCTTACCAGTCATCGCTGCGTTCCCAGACTTACTGGTAGCACACAGCCACACTTCCTTCTCAGAGGAGTCGGAACAGTTTCTCCTGCCTCGTGACTTTTTTTATACTTCAGTGTCTTGACATCAAGCAGTGTGCCCCTTGAGCATTTTTCAGCAGGCTTGCTGGGATTTCATTTGCAAATCTTACTTTTACAAGGTAGCAGATATTGGTCTGCTCAGTATCTAGGAGGGTCTCTTTTTCTTTTGGCACACAATGCTCATCAGAATTCCTTTTGCAATATGGCAAGGTTCTCTGGTCTGCCACCAGGCACAGCTCTCCTCTCCAATTGACATACAATGCTTGTCAACCTCATTTTTCTGATCTAATGCTGCCAGTCAGTATCCTCTTTTGGTCTAGCTGGGTTTGTAACATCTGGTCTTTCAGAGGCTTTTATTGAGCCTGCAGTGGTGCTTACATGCGATGAAAACTGCAGAAGTAATGCAATAAGAAAACTGCACCACAGAATGTTTCCCAAAAGTGCATCAATCAGATTACCTATTTACAGAAAAAAAAGTTAGGGTAACCTTCAGCATGCTCCTTTAGCAAGTATATTTTGCAACGGATGGAAGAACAAACAAAAAGAAAGCTTCCCTTTGGCAAACTTACCGTTAATCGAAAATGATCCTTGTGTTTCTGATGTACAACGGACGTAAAGTGCTGGTCACTGGGCTGGGGCAAACGGTTTTCCTCATCCAAAATATCTAAAACGCCCACTAACTTGGCTTCAATCAAATCTGTTCGACAAAAGAAAAGTCATACTCATAACCAATACTGTAACATTATTTGCCAAAGATGAATAAACAGCGAAGGATAAAACAACAACAACAACAACACCCCCCACTGCGCTCAATAAATGCCTTGCAGTATTATGGCAGTCGAGGAATGCAGGAAAACAGAGTATGAATATACTAACTGTGGGATGCATAAAAATAGAGAAAAAGAATGTTAAAGAAAAGATGGAAAGATGAGGGAAGAACAAGTTACTTTCTTACCTGGTAACGTTCTTTCGATGGGATGGTCCGACGACGTATTCCATATCTATGACATGTAATCACCACAGCTGTGCTGCTTCGGAAACTTTTTTCAGCGTCTGCGTCCTGCGTCGATGACGTCGATGCGCCGTCGTCGAGGGCCTCCTCCGACGTCCGACGTCATCCGATGTGATAAGTAGGACGCACGACGCCCGTAGCCTCAGTTGTAGTTTTTTCCCCCAGAACGTGTGACACTAGTCAACTGCCAGTCAGACACAAAGCCTTGCGGAACGTAAGCCGCAATCGCAAAAGAAATTCTGCAGCGGGGAAGGCAGGGCGGGAGCGATATGGAATACGTCGTCGGACCATCCCATCGAAAGAACGTTACCAGGTAAGAAAGTAACTTGTTCTTCGAGGGGATTGGGTCCTCCGACGTATTCCATATCTATGACAGACTCCCAAAGCAGTATCAGAGCAAGGAGGAGGGAAAGAATTTAGAATCAAAATTTAGAATAGCCAATCAAATAGCAGAGCAAAGGACCGCCTTGCCAAAGGCCAGATCCTGTGCTCGGATGGAAACGAGGGAATAGTGACGTACAAATGTATGTACTGAAGCCCAGGTGGCTGTATCACAGATGTTGCGAACAGGAACACCCCTCTGCAGAGCAGTAGACGCAGCCATACCCCTGGTAGAATGGGCCCGCAAGCCAGCCGGTGGGTCCTTGCCCGCCAAGCGGTAGCACTCCGAGATGGCCAAAATAATCCAGCGAGACAAAGTCTGTTTCGTCACAGCTTGCCCCAAACGCTTTCCAGCGAAACCAATAAAGAGTTGATCGTCCACTCTGACCAGGGACATGCGTGAAACATAAAAGCTTAAAGCTCTCCTAGGATCAAGCCTATGGAGCCTCTCCTCTTCCTAACCAGGATGCGGAGGAGGATAGAATGCCGGAAGAACAATCTTCTGGGCCAAATGAAATTCCGTCACTACCTTCGGAAGAAAAGAAGGACGAACTCTAAGGACAACCCGGTCCTTGTGAAATACAGTGAAGGGAGGCTTAACTGAAAGTGCCTGTAACTCACTCACTCTGCGAGCGGAAGTAACCGCAACTAAAAACACAGTTTTCAGAGTTAACAGCCTCAAAGGGCAAGAATGTAAAGGCTCAAACGGAGCACCCATAAGAAACTTAAGAACAAGGTTTAAATCCCAACCGGGCACCAGGAAAGGTGACGGAGGGAACACATTAGAGAGCCCTTTCAGAAACTGTGAAATCAAAGGGATTTTAAAGTAAGAACACTCTTCAGACGAGCGCTTAAAGATGGACAGCGCCGCCAGGTAACCTTTAACGGTACCCACTTGCAAGCCCCTGTGGGCCAAAGAAAGCAAAAAGGACAGAACCATGGGGATGTCACATGCAAAAGGATCCACATACCGAACTCTGCACCAGTCGCAGAACTTACGCCAACGGCAACAGTACAGAGACTTGGTTGCTGGCCTTCGGGCCGAAAGCAACACCTCCATCACGTCCTCAGGGAGGACCCAATCCTTATACCTCAACCTTTCAGAAGCCAAGCGTGAAGGTTGAGGGATCCGACCTCTGGATGGAGAACCTGACCCCCCTCCCGTGAGAGCAGATCGTCTCGGTAGGGAAGACGACGTGGAGGGCAGATGGATAAGTCGAGAAGGTCCGGGTACCACGTCCTCCGAGCCCACGCCGGGGCAATGAGGATCATCCGGGAACCGAACTTCCGTAACCTCCGCAGCACTTGCGGGATGACGGGGACTGGAGGAAACGCGTACAGCAGCGGGAATGACCACTCCACCACGAACGCGTCTCCTAAGGCTCCTTTTGGAGGAAATTCCCGCGAGCAAAACCTTTCGCACTTCCGGTTGACACTGGAGGCGAAGAGATCCACTTGAGGGGTCCCCCAAAGGGCGAAGATCTCCAGGAGAATCTCCTGAGCCACCTCCCACTCGTGAGAGATTGCGCTCTGCCTGCTCAGAGCGTCCGCCGTCACGTTCTCGTCTCCGGCCAGATGAACTGCCGAGATCGAAACTTCCTGCTGGATGGCCCAGAACTCGAGCTGCATCGCCTCCCTGCACAGAGGAAGTGACCCTGCCCCCCCCCTTTTTGTTGAGGTAGTGCATGGCCACTGTATTGTCCGTCAGGATCAGGACACTCTTTCCTCGCACAGTCGGCAGAAAAGCCTTCAGGGCTAGCCTGATGGCCCTCAACTCCAAAAGATTGATATGGAGTCTGGACTCCGACGGAGACCAACGACCGCTGACTGTCAGCCCGTTGGCATGAGCTCCCCATCCCGTGAGGGATGCATCCGTCACGATCGTCACCTCCGGCCAGGGAAGCCAAAATGGAGCCCCCTTCATCAAGTTGCCTTCGACGGCCCACCACAGAAGATCCCGGGCGACCGAGGGCGGCACCTGAACCGGGTCCGACATCCTGCCGGAGGACTGCGACCATTGCGTCTTGAGTGCCCACTGCAAAGATCTCATCCGCAGGCGAGCCTCTGGCACCAGAAGAATGCAGGATGCCATGAGGCCGAGCAACCTCAAGAACTCGAACGCAGGGAGCGTCTGGGCATGCTGAAACTTGTGCACCATCTGCTGAATGTGAAGAGCCCTCACCTGGGGAGGAAAACACTGCCCCAGGGAAGTGTCGAGCACTGCTCCGATGTACTGGAGCCGCTGTGTTGGCGTCAAATGGGACTTCTTTAAATTGAGGGAGAAGCCCAGCCTGTGAAGGGAGCGGCAGGTGACGGACAGATGATCCAGGACTTGCTTGGGAGAGCTCCCCCTGATCAACCAATCGTCCAGGTAGGGGTAGACGTGAATCCCCCCTTGCCTGAGATGCGCTGCCACCACCACCATGAGCTTGGTGAAAACCCTCGGGGCGGAGGTCAAACCGAACGGCAGGACCCGAAACTGAAAGTGCGAGTCGCCAACCGCGAACCTCAGGTACTTCTTGTGCTTGGGATGGATCGGCACATGGAAGTAAGCATCCTTGAGGTCGAGTGACACCAACCAGTCCTGAAGCTGAAGGGCCTGGAGGACTTGAGAGAGAGTAACCATCTTGAACCTGTCCTTCCTGAGGAGTTTGTTCAAACCGCGCAAGTCCATGATGGGTCTCAATCCCCCGTCTTTCTTCGAAATCAAAAAATAAGGGGAATACCATCCCTTGTTCCTCTCCGCTACAGGCACCAGTTCTATGGCGCCTTTCTCCAGCACGGCTTGAATTTCCTGCGCAAGGAGCGGATCCGGACTCTGCAAAGAGAGGTTTCCCGGTGGATTGTCGCGAGGCCTGTGCCAAAAGGGAAGACAGTAGCCGTGGGTTATGATCTCCAGAACCCACACATCTGAAGTAATGGCTTGCCACTCTACAAGATGCTGCGCCAGCCTTCCCCCAACCGGCGAACCATGGGACATGGCCTCACGACTGAGTGGGAGCGGCTGCGGCGTTACCTGAGGGCAAAGAGGCAACTGCCCGAGCGGCCTTGGCACCACGGGTACCCTGTCGTCCACCACTGGTACCCCTGCGATGGCCCTTTGACTGCCAGCTCCTCTCGCTCTACTGAAGGATGAGTAATAGCGAAAGGAACCACCCCTCCACTGCTGTCCCCTAGGACGAAAAGGCGGAGGTTGGCGAACTGCAGCGCCCAACGACTTCGCTGCAGCTTTTGAGGTCTGCAACCTCTCAAGGCTCTCGTCAGCCTTGCTGCCAAAAAGGTGTTCACCGTCAAAGGGCATGTTGAGGAGCCGGGACTGCACATCAGGAGCAAATCCCGACTTCCGCAACCACGCAAACCTGCGTATCACGGTGCTCGCCGCCATGGACCTGCTGACGCATTCAGCTAAATCCAAACCCGACTGAACGGACTCACACATGGCATCCTTACCACCCTGGACCAAAGCAAGGAAACCATCCCGTTCGTCCCCTTCGGGAATATGTTCAGCCGCCAACGCAACACAGTTCCACAGAGTGTGTGTGAAACGAGACAAGGCACAAATGGAGTTGGCCGCCTGAAGCGCCATACCACCAGAAGAAAACACTTTCTTCGCCCAGCCATCAAAACGTTTGTCGTCCCTATCAGGAGGGATGGTAGGGTACGACGCCTGCTTTGCCGGGGCCGCCTGCACCACCAAACTCTCCGGAGTGGGGTGCCTGGTCAAGTAGCAGGGGTCGCTACTGGCTGGACGGTATTTTCGCGACAAGGATCTGCCCACCGCCGGGAGACTCTCCGGAGCAGTCCAAGCCGCCGCCACCTTTCTCTGCAAAGCCATATGGAACGGCAGTACCAGGTCAGTTGCGGGTCCCAAGTACTCAGCAACCCTAGCCATAAGGCGCCGGTACGAAGAATCGGCATGAGAGCCAGGCTCAGGCCCACAAAACTCCACCTCCGGAGATGTGTCCAGTCCACTGGCATCATGCAGGGACTGTCTCAAATCGTCAAACTGACTATGGACCGAGACAATTTCATCTGGAACCAGACTAGGAACCAGGCCATCAGAATCCTCATCCGCCTCTGAAATATAGTCCAGGTGGCGAAAAGAAGGCACCCGAGAGTGCTTGCTCTCAACCAGAGCCTTCCTAGGGGGTTCTCCCGTGCCACGGGGTACCTCCGACACGAAAGGCGTCGATGGCGTCGAGCGAATCGGCGCCGGCGTTGAGAGAACCGGCATCGGCGCCGAGGAAATCGGCGTCGACGTCAGACGCAGCGCCTCCAGCATCGGCGGCGTCGACACAGCCCTCGAGGCCGGAGCCCCGAGCGTGTCCCTCGACGACCCGAGCGTCGACGGCCTCGACGACTTCCTCGAAGCCAGAGCCTCGAGAAAGCCTGTCGACGCCCTCAACGCCTCAGACGTCGATGTCTTCCTCGAAGACTTCACAGGTGCACACAGTCTCGAACGCGTCGAGGACCGGGACCTGGAACGGGTACGGCGAGAACGAGTCTCCTTGTCCGGACGGGACCTCTCCCGTGACTCGTGCCGACCACTCATGCGAGCGGTGTCTCTCGACCTCACACGGCCGACCCCACTCGGGGGCGCGGACGGCGTAGTACCCTGCGACTCAAGAATCGCCAGCATTTTCTTCCCGAAGGAAGCCCATTCCTCCGGCGTCGCACGGCTGGTGGGGTAAGCGACGTGCCGGGCAGAGTCCTCCGAGGAGGACCTGGAAGACGACCGGTGTCGGCGCTTCCGAGAACGCCTCGAAGAGGCTGAGGAGTGGCGAGACCTACTCCTAGAAGGAGACCCACGAGACTTCCGACGATGACGCGGAGAGTCACCCCTCGAATCATCCGTCGAAAGCCCCGCAGACTTCGACTTCCTGTGCTTGGACACCCGACCTACCGACAATTTCTTCTTACGTTCTCGTAAGGCTTTGGACGTGAGCGACTGGCAGTCGATACAGTCATCCGTGACGTGGGCCTCCCCGAGGCACCAGAGGCAGGCGTCGTGCGAGTCCGTCACCGACATCTTGGACCCACACTCCCCGCACTTCTTGAAACCCGGACGCGGGGTCGAAGACGAAGTAGAAGACATCTTCAAAGGATTTACACAAAACGGTTCGAAGAACCGAGAAGAACAGAACTCCAAAGAGTCGAGGAACCGAGAATCACGAAGCAACACGTTCGCGGAAAAAACGGAACTGAGGCTACGGGCGTCGTGCGTCCTACTTATCACATCGGATGACGTCGGACGTCGGAGGAGGCCCTCGACGACGGCGCATCGACGTCATCGGCGCAGGACGCAGACGCCGAAAAAAGTTTCCGAAGCAGCACAGCTGTGGTGATTACATGTCATAGATATGGAATACGTCGGAGGACCCAATCCCCTCGAAATGTAGTTACGGATCCATGACTCTTATGGAGTTTTGCTAAAGTCCACCAGTGGTAGGAATGTAGAAGACTCACCTTTAGGGCAAAGGGCCCCAACTCTTAGTATAGGCCTGAACTACACAAGTATGTTGTTAGCAATGGCTGAGTAGCCAGGCTTATCTTAGGATGGAGACGAGGAGTAGTTTATTACAAAGACCTTTGAGCACACTTCTAGTCAATGAAACACTTACAGTAGTTATATACAAATATGCTTCTTATATATACCAGACAATGTTAAATTCAAAATAATTCAGGTAAGTAAAAACAGTTCACACAGACAGATATTTACACAAGATATTGCTGTAGCAATACTCATTTCACACTGTAGACCTTTATATGATAATCAGTTAAGTACAAGAGTAATTTCAGGTTAGAAAATCATACATTAATCAACATTTACTGAATTAGCAATACTGGTAGGTTAACAATTTTAGAAAAGCCTTATCTTTAGAAGTCCAACCCTATGAGGTGAATGAGAGTCTCAAAATTCAGATGGGGACACTGGGAGACCAGTAACTCTTGGGTGGCAGAACAAAGGATGTCTGACGCTGGCAAAGTTGTCAAAATGCAGAGGTGATGCTTTTCGTATAAAATAAGTAACGCATTTTGATTCAAAGGGGTCAGGGGGATTAAGTAGGCCACCTGAAGGATTTCAGGCTCTAGGACGGCTGTCTTTGGGCACAGGAGAACACAGTGAGTCGTCCACCCCTAAGTGACACAAACAGCTCGGACGAGCTAACAGCAACACAAAAACTGATAAGGTAAATACCCAGGAGTTTGACAGTACCTTCGATGATGAAAAGGGATGTCACCAGCGTTTCCCCAAGGTAATACAACAGCAGCTCCGGTTGGGGTATCTGGCCTTGGTGGCTGCATGTAGAACCTTTGGCGGGAGCAGATGGTCAGACTTGGTCACAGGGATGCCCCACAAACAATCTTGACAGCACTTAGTTGTGGAGGCTCGACACAGGTTTTGTAGCAGTAACAGTTGTTGCCCGGCAGACTTTCTTCCTTCTCTCGGTCCTCAACTCTTCTCAGGGCACTTCTATGATCGGGACAGAGTCTCTGTAAGCTCAGGAAGATGCCCACAAGTTTACAAGCCGGAACCGCGCTCGAAGTGACGATGCAACACAGCAGTGCCAGAGGTCCCAGGGTATTCGAGTTTTGCAGGCCTTGAAGCTTGCAACACTTCGTGGGATGGCTTAAAGTGCAGATGGTCTCGCGAGGAAGCCGTCCGGTCTGGGTCTTCCCTGTCGCTCAGAAAAAAGGGCTTGAGTTACAGCGATCACTCATTCGGCTTGGGGATGGGGGCCCCGGAGATGAATACAGACATCGTCCTTCCTTCTTCAGAATGTTTCTTCCTGTGGTCGACTTTGGCTTTAACATCAAGACCCTTGCTTTTAATGCAGGAACCAAGCCAATCAGCATGCATGCAACATTCAACTTTGGGTGGTACCTGTCCCAAAAAGCAGCAAGGCAGAACACAGTTAGAAATGGATCGGAGCAGACACACTGGAGGACAAAGACCTGAGGAGTTTTGGTGTCCTCCCAGACACAGTGGTGCCTCCAGGCAGGCTTCTCAATGGGAGCCCGTCGAAGATAAAGGAATGAGCCGGACCCCCCCCCCGTCCCCACTCCGGTTAACAGTGGAAGGCTCAAGAAAGTGCAAGCAATCCTAAATTGGCAAAAAAAATTAGACGGGCACCATTTTTGGTCAATGGTAAGCCATGTGTCCTTTATGGCAACTGCAACCGCTGCCTGCATATAAAAATCACGAAAGGTCAGTAGAAAATATCCACTGCCACCAGCCACTCTGATAGACTTCTCACTGTAACCAGAAAAATACAGGCGAAGTGAGAAAAGGGTTACCATGCATCCCCTCAACACTTCACATAGGGTGGGGTGGGCTGATCTCACAAAAGAAAAGCATAAGTAGGATAAAATGTATCCCCCTATCCTGGTAATATTAAGTTGGCACCGGAGTATAAAAGGGAACAAAAAGAGGGAAGCTCAAGGAGTTCCCAGCAACACTGTGCAAAAGGTGATGTGTGCTGCAAAAGTAAAACACAGATGACCTTGAAAAAGATGGAGGAAAGCAGACCATCAAAGGAATAAGGTTCCCACTCAATACTCCAGCAAAACATGCTTGGGGACGCAATATGTGGCCAGAATTACCAACAGGATGGAAATTCTTGGAGGTAAGACTTTAGTAAACTATCGCAGTGCTTTGTAGATCACCCAACTCTTAGTATCAGTCTGTACTACTCAAGGACCTTAGTAGAGTGGCAGAGCAGTCAGGCCTATTAAAGGAGGAAGATGTGAGCCGTAGGCAAGTACACTGAACCCAGTTAGAATTGTAAATCAAAGAAACACACACATTCATATTGACATATAGATTTATTATATTTACACAAGAGTCACTGTTAAATACACAGCACAATAAACCAACACACATAGATCTACTTTTCAATACTTTCAAAGGGTCACTTCTTAGTTGGTAGTTGCTCAAAGTATACAACCTTTACAGGAGTTTTGACACTTATATCAGTAATAACGCTCAAACACAAAGTAATACAGTAATTGTATTTAGTCTACCTACACATACAAGATAGTGATTTGTGGGAAGGAAAACTGTTGGTTAGTGTTACCCCAGCAGAGATTCAGGTAATAGTGTCAGTTTTATGGCACAGCAAGTCTTTCAAAGTCAAAAAAGCAACCCCAGCTAAAATGCACTTCGTAGTGCACTTGAAGTCTTGCAGAGCAGTAGAAGTCAAAAGTTCTGGGGAAACTTTCTAGTCTCTAGGAAAGAAGTTACAAGAAGGCTTAACCAACGTTGGAGACCTTGTTCAAGGACTTGCTAATGGGACACAAGAAGCAGCTAAAGTCAGAGGTAAAAGGGGGTTGCCCTGGACACCTCTACGTGCACTCCAATGTTCTGGAGCGACTTTATGGGATCAGATAAGAAATACCTTTTTCCCCACAGTACTTTAAGTTCGAAGAAAACACTTGTGGTGGATGCTCTGCAATGTGGCAGCTCTGGACCCGACCTCCGGATTCCTTGGACTGATGACTGAAGGCAGGACAATGGACGGGATCTCTCAGCAGCAGTCTTGAGGGAGGATCTCTGGCATGGGTTCACTGGGCACTGCGCGGTTTTGGCGCCTCTTCTGCAGCACTAACAAAGGGAGTGATTCGCCCGTTCAGTCTTCTTCGCCTCCTGCAGTACCCTACTCTGATGAGGGGGTGTGGGTGAGTTGGATCGTATCTCTGGAGTGCCCTTGAGGGCTCAGCAAAGATTTGGATGCATTCAGCCTTTCCATGAAGAGGCACTCGAAATGGCCTGCAGGTCTCCTGGTATTGGGGTTCCGCAGCTCTGGAAACTCACAGGACCTCAGGAGAGGGCTCAAATCAAAGTTTGTCTTTGGACTGGTTGTCCCCAGCAACCAAAGGGAAGGGGTCATCCTCTTCAGAGCTCCTCTGTCGCATAGAAAATGGGGTCAGGACAGCAGTGGACGCTTCATGGTATTGCAAAGGGTCTGCATGCGTCTCTGGTCGTCTTCTTCGGTTACTTCAGCTCCCGGTGGTCGACTTACTTATCGCTCCCGGAGCCTCACCTTTTATACAGTTTCAGCATACACTCCTCTGCAATCTCTCAGCAATTTAGAGAAAGAGGAATTTGGCTGTTCAATCAGGACAGCCAGACGCCTAGTGGGAGCTAGTTCTATTCAGGGACTGGTAGACAAAGGACGGGGGGTGGAAAACTCCTCCCCCACGTTCTGCCTGTCCAGACACTCTGGAACCTAAGGGGGGTAACCAGAGGGTTGACGCCAAAGGCAAATCGCACACACAGGCCTCCCCCTCCCAGAATGGTAGAAGGGCTAACAAAGAACAACCACGCTAGCAATTACGAAAAAAGAAGGGAGGCCAAAAGTTGGTACTTGGTTGCCCCTATAGTGCACTACCTAGACTATGTACATAGCCTGCGGTAGAAAAATCACCTAACAGTTGGTGGAACAAGTCCACTGACACCTGCCATAACTGGGAGATCATCTATGTGACTAAAAAGTCACAGGATAAGGGGGATACTAGGTGTGCCTTTGGCACTTAACATAAGGTGGTGTGTGCCAATCTCTCAGGCTATAACGTTTTAGGAGAGCTACTAAGTAAGAACGGCAGTTACTACAGGATAAAGAAATACAGATGCATTTAAGGGTTATGGAGAAAATAGACTCCATAGTACAGGTACAATACAAAGAATAGACTTCCAAAAGACAAAGCCCATAAGAATGAATGAGTGAAAAAAGGCTCCACTCATTAAGGTTTAAAGAAAAAGGTCCAGAAGGCCAACAAAAATTGCTGGAGGTCTCACTATGAGAGGGGATGAAGGAAACAAATGATAAATCTCCCCAACAATGAAATTGCAAATGCAGATCAAGACAGAAACATAAGGATGACCAGAGTTTATCTGTGTCAGTGGCTGCACTGTGGAAGCATTTGCTGTGAAATGAAAAAAGGACTTTTATGTATTCAGCTAGCCCTGAAGATGCTCCTTTCCTGGTCTTCGTGCCTTGCTTCACATAGTCACCCCTGGTTTATGCTTGGATCTAATTAGCGTTAGTGTTCAGTTGCTGAAACAAAAATAACCATGATGAGTTACTTTTAGCTAACATTGTTTGAACAAGTTTGAAATTACATAACTTTTTCCGGTTCTATGTTTACATCATCGGGCTTTCTAAGGCATGCGTTTTAAATGTGGAAAAAATTACGAAAACGTTCATCAAATGTTTTTTGGGGGCAGGGTTAACCCACAAACCCTCCCCTCCCGCACCGATCTTTTACTATTCCCGACCCCCCTGAACCCTTATTTGCCCTTTCCCACCCCCACCCTAAAATGATTAACTTTTCCATTATTGTTTTCACGTTTAAAAGGCAGGCGTTAGAAAGCCTGGCGATGAAAGGACGTCATAGCTATAAGGAGGAAGGCAACCCAAAACCTGAACGGTAAAAAGAATCCAAAAGCAAAATAATCTGGGCATCTCCCTCAAGGGAAAACAGGGTTTATTACAAGCAAATGGTCTCAGACAGCCGCGTAGAACCGAACTGAGACAGAGCTTGTCACATCCCAAGAAGTTACAGGTTAAATAGCGGTAAACTGCAAAATTGGAATACATAGGTTACAATTTTATCCCAACCACCCTCATTGGCTACCACCTAGAGAACATGCTAACATCCCCCTATAATCCCTGGACCGATTGGCCACACCTTATCTAAACCCACTCTCCTAAACACATGGTCTACTACATCGGGTTGTGCGCAAGGACCAGCCTTAATACTTATACTGTACAATCAGACACACTACAACAAGAAGGTAACAGTAATTACTGCACCTGTTAAGCCGCATGTCCACATAACCAATGAAGAGTTCCAGGAAAAGGCCAGTGGGACAGGGCAATACCCCAAGAGTCTGGCCAGTGCTGTAAAGATGACACATCGTGCAATTTGCCACAAATGTGTTGATGAATTCCTGCTGGTTGGGGACAGACCATTCCTCCTGGATATTCACAGCAATGTGCTGTTTTGAAACATGTGCTGGGTAGTGCAGCTGCACAAAAGCAACCAGAAGCAACTCCCGTGGCACTACATTACCTGTACAGGGACGTCATTTCACCAAAATGCCAGGGGTAGCAGAAGTGACATCACACAACCCTTGACCCCTGATGACATCACATGAAGTGATGTCATTTGACCCCACCCTGAAGTGATTTTGCGGGAAGCGATGGAACACAACCTTTCACCCGCTGACAAAACAGGAAGTGGCATCACATAGCATTGTACACTATGAAAAATATGGTTACGATATGACTATGTGATGTACATTGCATACTAGAATGGATCCCCATATGTATCATTAAGATCAGTGTGTATAGGCCCATATTACCAAATTACTGTGAATGCAAGCAGACGTCCATGACCAAATGGTAATGATGTGTTATTATATAGCACTTACGCTTAAGCGCTTTATATAGAAAAAATATACACCCAATATCACCCAACCTGTGTTGGTACTCATTTATCGACCTCAGAAGGATGAAAGGCTGAGTTGAGGCGTTTAAGAACAGACTAAATCAGTGACTCACCCCATGAAGTGTGCCTGAAATAAACCTTTAATGAGTCTAGCAATTATTGTATAGAATTCCAGAAAGACACATTATTTGGTATTCCTATTCTTTCTTATTTAGGGTCAGTGCTGAATGTGTTAGACTTGTGGCACTGTTCTTATTTTTCTTCTTTTTTTTTTTGGGGCCTGAACAAGAAAGCCAGCCACTCCAGAAGTAAAGAACCACACGGTGCTGGCCACAAAAAAAAAAAAAAGAAGCATATATATTTTTTTTTTCTTTTTTCTTTTTTAGAGGTCGCAAGGGAGACCTCAGAGGTCGCAGCTGTGACCTCTGGCGAGTTCTAAATGACGTACCTGTAACGTTTTGTCTCCATATCAAATCAGTTGGTGACTGTGAGCCCCCTTTTAACCCAAAGCTCCTTCTGTTCCTGGGGCACCTGTCCTTGTAGCTCAATTATGTCCTTAAGTGGTACTGCAGTGTATGGGATTGCTAGCTGGAACTGTTGGTTTGCCAACTCCAGATATGCAGTGACATTTGGGTATCTATGATAAGCCGCTTCTTTGGCAGTCTTCTCCGCTGCGTCATTGCCAAGAAAAACAGGGTTTATATTTCGGTGTGGGTGACACATTTCACCACTGCTACGAGTGTTAGGTGGGACAGGGCAAATATTAATCTTTCCAATAAGGCCAGATGCTGCACAGGCGAGCCATTGGACCTCCGAAATCCTCTCCTTTTCCATCTTGATAACCTTGAATGTACAGTGGTGGCCACATATATGGAATCCGAATATATGGTCACTAAGCAGCCATGGGATGCTTCTAATGCTTCAATGAATGCAATCAGTTCGGCTGCCTGAATGGAATAATGTGTTGGTAATCTTGTCTAAACTACAACCTTATCCCCATCTACAAGGCACACCACTGCTGCACCCCTGTGTCTCTGGCCAGTCTCCTGATCAATCGTTGATGACCCATCAACAAAGAGGACCTCCCTTTCCTCAAGTTTGTCCTCCTTTGCTCGTATTAATCATCTTCAGGACTTTCACATGTAACACAATCATGCACTTCCTCAACAGGTATTGCAATAAACGTGGCAGGGTTCACTGTGTGGCATCTCACAATGTGAATGGCCTGGCTTGACAAAATTACCTCATATTCCAAGGCCCTTTGTGTGGTCAGAGGAGATTTAGATCGTTCAAGAATTGCGAACACTGCATGCTCAACATATAATGTGAGTGACCACCCCATGGTGATTGTTGAAGATCTTTCAATGGCTAAGGCTGCAGCGGCCAGTGTCTGTTCACAAGGGAATTGACCCTGAATCACTGAATCTAATAGGCCACTGTAATATGCTAGGGGGTTATGTCATAGGGATGTTTGCTGAGCCAACACAGTAGTCATTACTTGTCCACTGGAGTGTGAGAACAAATACAATTGTTGTGTTATCAGGGATTGCCAGTACTGGTGCATTGTGTATGGCATATGTTAGCATTTCTCTGTCCATGTGAGTGACCCCACCTCCTTCTCTGTGCTTCTTTGAGTCCCTGCAATAAAGGTTTCATGTAACTAGATGCTCTACAATAGTTACACAAACCTAAAAATGATTGCATTACTGTAACTGTGGGAGGTTGTAGTGGGTGGTGTTGTGCTCTGTAAAGCAGCTGCTCTTTCCAGAGTTACTCTTTTCCCTGCTGATATTATTTGTCTGAAATACAGCACCTTTTTCTGACAGTACTGCATCTTGTCCTTTTCTTCTTTGTATCCTTTGTCCACAATCAGTATCAGCAGTGCAATTGAATCTGCTCTGCATAGTGTGAGTCGTCAGAAATGAGAGGCAGACACAAAGTGGTAGTGTTTTCAACATCAAACATCTGTATTAAAATAAAAGGGTTGGATAAAGGCCCATCTATCCCTGTCCTAAAGAGCTCAGTCTCTGTCTCGTTGGCAAAATTATATATACACTCTCTTTGTGTCAAAAACATAAATCTGACCCTGATGCTAGAAGTTAACAACTAAGAGTGTAAGAAAAGTGTCTCCGATGTAAGTTTAGTACAAAGTGTTAAAAAACAAATGGATAAATCCAAACCTTGGATCGAGAGCAGGGTTCCCTTCCAATGGATGTTTCAGGTAGGATGGCAAAAGTGTCTCTTTCAAATAATGACTCCTTAAAGACGATTAGTCACTTTCAAGCAACCACTTCCTAAGGATGGCAAAAGTGTTTATTTTATGTAATTACTTATTACGGAGAACCTCCTGGTATACTCTCATGCCAGGAAGCCTTCAGTCAGTTCATTAGATCACCTGTTATACTCTCCTGCCAGGTATCTGTCCACAATTTATTATTCCTCTGTAGATTTAAAATGGATTGCAAGGAATCCCTTTCTGGGGCTTGCAGAACCACTGGTATGTTTCTCTGCCAGGTATCTTCCCCCAAATGTTCACTGCCTGATGCGCTTCTTTCAACTAGGGCTTCGGGTAACATTCTCACTGTCTTTCAGTATAGCACAGTTGCATTCCTTCACTGTACATACTTTCTTGGCTTGAGGTACTACTTGTTCCAACCTTCCCCACACGGACATCTCATATACTCAGACCTGCTCAAGTTCGACCTTTTAACTTCTTCAGTAGTATTCATCTGCGTTTGATAACACTTGCTTCAACTTTCCCCATATTGATATTTCATATATGGAGATTTATTCAGGTTTTGTCTTTTGATTCCTTCACTAGCATTTGCACTAGCATTCATTGGCTTGTGGCAATACTTGCTCTTACCTTCCACATATTGAGCATTTGAGCAAATTATGTCTTTGTTTTCTATTTGGTAGGTATTCTAAATAAGTTCTTAATGACACACATGCCTGTCGGTATGCTCTGTGATCCCCAACATCTCTGGGTAGATTCACTGGTGTCTGACAGCACCTCAGACCCGTGGCACGTTGCTGCAGTGAAGCTTTGATCTTGGGAACCGATCTCCGGTCTGCAGACCTTCTTTCCGCTCTTCTGCCGGCTCCACGTTTGCCCACCAGTAAGCCTGCTGCTTCTGGACTAGACAGAGCTGCCGGTAGCTTTGCTATGGCTGCCGGTTCCCCAGCAGTCCTCTAAGGAGCCTACAGTGTCTACTGTGGCCTCACACCACTCCAGTAAATACTCTTCACAAGCAGCAGGCTGAAAGCACCTGCTTTCTCCAGCACGGTCTGTTCCTGTGCTACCGCCTTCTCTGTAATTCTGCTGCCTTCTTCCATTCGGCTTCTCTCTCTCTTACCAATGTGGACACCATTTTTAAAATGTCCCGCACAGTGGGTCTCATTACAACAACTAGCCAGCATGTTCAGTTTAGTGTTTTTTTAAATCCATTTTAACTCCTTCATCCTCTTGTCAGTACTTGATGTGTTATGGGAGTTGGAGTTCATAGAATTTATAGAACCTCCAAGGTGATTTTGTTTGGGATTTTTGGTTAGCACAAAAACAGGGACAGGAGGTGTTGTGCGTTATGTACATATGAGGCGTAAGTAGCATTTTGGCTAGAATGTCTGGCAACAAGGGGTTTTAGGGTTTTACAGCTAGAGGGATGTGTATAGTGACAACAGGCCATCGGGAATCTAAGAATTATAGGGTCTTCTTCATTTGGAAGAAAAGAATAGGGTCACCACAACTCCCTGACAGCCATCTCCTCCCATGTGATCCTCCCTCATAATACCATCCCCAGGTTCAGAATCAGGTAGCGGCTGCCATTCCCAGGCCACATGGGAGGAGACCCATGGCTGGGGATTATTGATGACTTCACAGGATTCATCACAATAGTTCTTCTGTTGTGCGGCACACTATGAGGTAATCTAAATACTGAATGACCATACTCTGTACATGTATGTTGCCCAAATCCATATTGGGTACTCTTAAAAATGCATGGGGACTCAAAGCACCCCTGAGAGAGTCTGGTGTGTTGGCACCTTTGCCCGCGATAGTTAAACGTGGTGACATATTGAGAATCGGGGTGCAATGTAATGGAAAAGATTGCATTTTTTTAATCAATAAGAGTAAATTGTGTGGCCTCGGTTATCTAAGTGGTTTCAACCCAGCACTCCACCTAAGTCAATGCCTAGCGTGTGATGCCCAGCTGGAACCCTTAATTATATATTTTTATGTCTAAAGATCTTTTATTTCTGAATGATGTACCCTTATATCACTCCCCTCTCTTTGAATCCGCCCGGTCTAACTGAACCAAGAAATAGGTGGGTTTGCAAAGTTAAAAGATTTATTTGATGGATTTGAACAAGATAGATATCACACTTTTATGAATTTGAACAATATCTATATATCACACTATTGATATTTATTCAATGATCAGCGTTGGGTGATATTACAATCAACAAGCTCTTTAATCAGTAGGAGTATGGATGAGAAGAATACTGTAGCATAGAATAAAACTTTGTGTGGGTTCAGTCAAATGCAATGATAAGAAATTAATGCAACACAGAAATAAAACTGGATTCAAATGCAATGTAATCTCTCTTTCCCCCTGATACTACTCAATCTCCCCTAATATGCAATATAGAGATGTAAGGAGACAAAACAGGTTTCAGGAATAAACATTCTACAAATGCAGTTTCAATCCCAATTCCCCCAGCAAGCTTGGAGAGAAACAGGAATGATTTCAAGATAGGCCAATTGCTTTTGAATGTGGCTTGCAATGAATGGGAAAAATCACTGAAAAATGGATTTAATTCTCTAAATGGGATTCAAAACTAGTGGGAGCCGCTTTGAATAGTTCCAGGTAGACACTAGCAATGATGGTTGGATAACTAGCAAATAGGAAACTGAATTTGAGGTTGAATGCAAGAAATAGCTATTTTACATGTGTTGAAATTGAGCCAAATGCAGATTTGCTGCAAACTTTTCAAAACGCGATTACAGAAAGAGTCAAGGTTTTCAAATGAAAGATGCGCTTTTGAATATTACAAACAATCATTTTCTTGGCACTAAGGAGGCTATGAAGATGCAAGATACCCAACGTTACAGCCACCAGAACAGGGCGCCTCCGCTCTGACTTTTGCCTGCCGAGACACTTGTCTTTCTTCAGCACATGTAGTAGCGCAAAGATGATATCACTACAATGAACAAAGGACTATATGGATGAGGGAAAGATTCAGAACAGACACAGGAGATTCTGCCATGCAGTTCTGGATATGCTGGAATGGGTTGGATAGGATTGCTTAAGGATAGGAGATTGGCTATGGATAACTATGGTTTTGGAATAGGCCCGTCAGGATCTGGTCAAAGGTTTTGGACAGTAATTCGGCTAGCCCACCAGACAGGATTCAAGCACCTGGTTCTGCACTCAGCACGGCACTCTGGTCTCTGCACGGCCCTCTGGACTGGATCTGACGGGTTTGTTCTGGAGTTTACAGCTATCTGGTTTCAGCTCTGCTCTACTGGTTTGGATCTCTGGGTTCTGGCAAGAGTTCTTGGCAAGAAGCAGAAAACAGCACCGCCAGGCTGTTCAAATTTTGATGTGCCCTTGGAAGTCTGGGGTTAAAATCAGGTTGCAAGATTTTAAAGGCCAGCTGAGAAGGGTCCAGCTTTGGAATTAGGCCTTCTGCTTTCAGAGTTCTGGAGTCTTGGATCTGGGTTCTCCTGCAGAGCACTTCACCAGTAAATCAGTTGATGGGTGAATGTGTGTGTGTCCTAGGTCCTAACACAGTCCCTATTTATCCATTTCCCAAAGGGGTGGATAGGCTGATTATACTAAGCCCACCCTCTAGGAATCCGATTTGTCAGAGTATTCCCCCCTCTCCTGATTTGAGAAGGAAACCTAGTGTCAGTGATGCTGCAATTTACAATCCAGGTAAAAACCTCCCCTTTGTTTCTACACAGAGAATCTATTTTTCATAGAAAGCATATCTACAATATCACCAACTTGCTAATAATACATATTCACATCACATATTTAATAAAGCATATATCCGTCTGAGTCCCATCTTGAGAGTTTTCGGTTCAAAATTGACAGTTTTTTGCGCTTTTGGTTGGTTACCCAGTGTCAGATCTGTACACATTTTTCCACATACATGCGCATGACATCTGGGCATAATCCTGTAAATGTTCATATTCCTAGCGTTATCACAATTGCTACAATATCAACATTTTGATAGTCAGGTCTATGAATATCGCACAGGGTTCAGAGTAGTTTCAAACTGTGAACAGCATTTTTATATTAACAACCTATAAAACACAGATTTTTCCAAGTTTTACACAGTCTTCTGTGAGTCTTTTTCAAAAAAGATATTTCCTTGGAATTTCAGATACATATCTCAGTCTAGCTCCGCCTCCAAGGTTTCGCTGGTAAGAAATGTGTTGCTTCCTTTTGACCCCAAGTATCTCCCACATCTTTGCCATAACTTCGCTAGTTAAGTGGCTACCTCGGTCTGACTCGATCCTTTGGGGTAGTCTAAAACGTGAAAAGATGTGGTTGATCATCAGGGCAGCTGCTGTTTCTGCCTTGCAGTTTGGGGCCGGGAGACATTCCACCCATTTAGTAAACAGGCATGTCACGGTCAACATGTACTTGTTCCCCCTAGAGGAGCGAATCACGGGCCCGATATAATCGACTTGTAAATCTGACCAAGGCAGTGTCATCCCCCACTTTTGGAGAGGCGCACGGTGTGTGAGGGATGTTGGCTGAAATTGTGCACACACAAGACACACCTTCATGTATTGGTCGAGGTCCTGCCCCATGTGTGGCCAGTATGCAACCTCTCGCAAGATTTCAAGTGTTGTATGAAACCCCCTATGACCGGCTGTGGCCGCATCATGGGTGTGACTTAACATCAGGCTTCGGAATGAGGTAGGGACCACCCACTGATCATGGCCAGCTAGGGATTTCCTTACCAACAAACCGTCTTGGATTCTGAACATTTTTGGACATTTCATCAACACTCTGAGGTCCTCTTTCCCAATGTAATCAGTATCCGCCAGGGGAAAGTTCTCAGGGTCCTCAATGTGTTGATAAAACTTGCCAATTATTGGATCCCCTTTTTGAGCCGTAATCAAATCAGCATCTGGGGTCTCCTTACTCCATTGTGCAGTTGAGAGTTCATTGTGAGCATTTGTCTGGCACCTAGTGATAGCAGTGACCTGCATTTCCCCCAACAGGGACTCGATCTCAAGTAGATCCACTTGGATGGCTCCGGTTTTGGCCAGTTGATCAGCTAAGTCATTTCCAGTTTTGTCTGGTCCCTCTACTTTGGAATGACCCTTGATCTTTTTCCAGTAGATGGTCATCCCATTCGAGGTGACCAGATCATCAATATTTTGAATTAATTTCCCATGTTTCAATGGTTTGTTATTAGCACATAACATGCTTCTGGTTTTCCAGTTAACCAGGTGCTCTACGAATCCGTTCCGTACATAATCCGAATCTGTAAATTATGACCAGTTTGTGGAGTTGATGTTGGACAGCAGTGAGGATGGCTTTATGCACAGCCATCAACTCTGCCACTTGACTACTTCGGGGACCAATCTTGTACCCAGCGGAGGCTTCTGGGGTCTCATTCACCCATGCATTCCCTACGCCGGCCACAAGTTCTTTTTCCCCGTTGTTGTCAACATGGTAAGAGCATCCATCCACATAGACGGTGGGCATTTCCTCACACTTGTCTTCTTCAAAGGCTGTGTGTGGGGAATTGAGGTATGCCTCCATGTTGTCCATGATTTTTAGATACGAGACAGTTTTCTCTGGCACAATCATGCAAGTCAGCTAGACCTTGCGCAAGGGGACTCTTCTTGTTTTGGCCATATCTGACCTCAACAGGAAAGCCTTGCATTGACAGAATCCAGGAAGTAATTCGGGAATTACTCACATTTCCAGCCTGGAGTCTGTCACTTTGGAGATACTGCAGAGGCTGGTGTGGAGTCTCCACTATGATGTGTTTCCCCTGGATAAATGGGCGGTAATTCTTCAATGCCCACACCGTTGCCAGGAGTGCCTTCTCACAATCGTTGAATTTTTCCTCCACAGAGGATAAAGTTTTGCTCGCATAGGAGATTACTTTATTGACCTTGTCGTGCTTTTGATATAATACTGCAGTCAAGCATGTATTAGAGAACCCTGTCTCCAAGAAGAACTCCTTGTTTTTGACAGGGTAAGCTAGGCAAGGCGCTTGTGAGAGGCTTCTTTTGAGTTGTCTTACTGCCTCGGCTTGTTCTGGAGCCCACTCCCACTTGACCCCCCCCTTCAAAAGATGAATTAGGGGTCTTGTGATCTCTGCGTAGTCCTCAATGAACTTTCTACTGTAATTAGTCAGTCCAAGGAGGCTCCTCAGTTCCCGCAGAGTGTGGGGTCTTTCAATTTCTGGGGTGCTTCCACTTTCTTTTCCTGGGGACAGAGACCCTGAGGAGTAATCTCATGCCCCAAGAAACTGACATGGGCTCTACACCACTGTGCCTTTTGAAAGGAAACTTTTGCTCTGGCGGCCCTCAACTGTGTCAGAACATAACGGATCTCCGCTATGTGTTCCTCCACAGCTGAGCTTTTGATGAGAACTTCACATAGACCAGGTTACCCCTGTCACCCAGGTCGGGCATGGCCTTATGTAGAAAAATGTTGAATTCATTTCCGGAGTTGATGTATCTGAAGGGAGTCCATGTGTACTGCTGCCCCCCAAAGGTGAAGGCCAGCTTGTATTGGTCCTCCCTACTGACAGGTACAGTCCAGTACCCATTGGTCAGGTCTATTGCAGTGAATACATGTGACCCCTGGATCTGGGCCAGCCCTTGGTCAATGTAGGGAAGTGGGCATCAGGAAGTATGAACCCGTTTGTTGAGCTCCCTAAGGTCGGCGCAGAGTCTCCACTGGCCGTTTGGCTTCAATATCCCCAGCACCGGATTATTGAAGGTGCTGTGGACTGGAAGGATTATCCCACGAGGCTCAAGGTTCTTAATTATTTCAGTAAGGGACTGCATTGCTTCACAAACACTGGAGTCATGCCAGGGTCCGTGGGAATTGTTGTTGTGTGGATGTCAGTGCAACCGAAGTCATATGAGTCCACCGCAAAAAAGAGATCTTGAAAATCCAAGAAAACTTGTTTCAATTTTTGCTTCTGCTCCAGAGTCCCACAGGCATCAGCTAGGTTGAATCTCTCTTCAACCATCTGCCTGAAGCCGGAAAGACTTCTGGTTTTGCTATCTCAGCGAACTCCTCCAGCTGGGTGGAGAAGTCCCTGGTCAAAGTACTGATTTGGAATGGTGGCTTCAGGTGGGGAAGGCAGTCCTCACGGACTTGGAAAATCACCTCATCCCTCCTGAAGTCACAAGTCACATCTTCCTTACCATAAGGGCAGGAAGTGTACACCAGGAAGTTCCCCCCCATGCTGGGTAAAGATCCTGTCTGGTGTTGTGTTGTCATCACTATCATTGTCAAAACATTCCTTGGGGATTGGTCCTATCAGTTCATTGCCTAAATCTATGGAAAAATGTCTGTCATCAACCGCCATTCCAATAATGGTGCCTGCGGCTAGAGTGATCTTTAAGTGGCTGTTATCCACCTCTATTGAAATGGTGTTATGTTCATTATTGACTAGTGGTGTTGGGTTTACCCCCAACCCTTGTTGTTGAGAGAAGCATTTAGATGAATATAGGCATCAGGGTTTTTCAATTTCCGTCCTCAACTTTCACTTCCAGGGAGAATTGTCGGGTCCTTTCTGGGATGGCGACTTCCTCTCCAATCTGAATTTCAACTGCATAAGGCAGCAATTGAGCTGACCTAAATGCTTTCTCTAGGTCATCAAAGCCCATGGGATTATCCGCTAATCGGGACCAAGCTTTGAAGTTTATTAGGTCCAAACTAAGGGCAAAGCAACTGAGAATGTCACTGCCTAAGTAAAAGGCGGCAGTGACGTCTCGCATGACCCAACAATTATGGACTATGCTCCTGTTGCCTATGGAGATTTTGAGCATACACCTGCTTGGCAGGAGATGTTTGGAATTGGGTGTTTCCAGATCCATTTCCCATTTGTCTACCAGTTTCAATGTGGGAATGGCTGGAACTTTTGGGAGTTGGTGGAACATGGCTTCACTGATGAAGCTCTTACTGTTGTTCACACAGACTCGGGCGAGAACAGAGTCCTTCCCTTCATTGAACTGAACAGGGATGAACAACTGGTCTCCAATTTGCTGAATATCAGCCAGGCTTTGAGCTGATTTCTCATCTTTCTGGACAAGAGGTGTGGGAATGTCTGATTGTAGATTGGTAAATAATTTCAGAGTGTTTCCTTCCAGTGTGGAATGCCACCTTAGACTGGAAGGAAGGTTGATTTTCAGAAATTGAGAGGACCCCCCTGCCCCCCCAAACACCAGTTTGTTGTCCTACTGCTATTACGGTCACGTCTGGGATTTGGTTGTTCTGGAAGTGAAATTCTACTTGGTCAGATTTTTTTCAACCATGTGGCAGGTGCTGTTTAAACTAACATGGTTGACACCTTGTTTACACAATCTATTAGGGGTGACAACCTTCGCAGGAGGTAATTCCCTAGTAATCAAGGGGTGCCCTCTGGAGTTACAACTATGACCGGGTGCTTCACCTTGTGTCGCCCAATTTTAATGTTAAAATCCGCAGTCCCCTCGACAGGAATTTCCTTCCCTTCAAAGTTCTGAAGTTGTCCAGGAAGAAGGGTGTGAGGAATTGGGTAATTCTCCCCCCTTCCTGAATTCAGTTAATCAAAGGGCCTTTTTGGACAGAAGGGTAGCTTGGGATCCACATTTTTGGGTTCCCCTGGTTCTGGGCCACCGCCCTTTTTGGAGGCAGTCACCAGGATGGGTTTGAACCAGGGGATTTTCATGCTGTTTCTGGGGGTGGATGATGGGCGGCGCTAGCTCAGTCCCCACATCTCCCCAGTCTGCATTTGAATCCTTTGGGACCCATTTCTCTTTGGGAGGAGTTCCCCCATCTCTCAAGGAGAAGATCCTTTTCCCAGGATCCTCTGAGGATCCCTCTCCTTCAAATTGGAAGATTTTTACCTCCTCCTCAAAATGGGTCTGTTTGGGTTCTTTGTTTCTCCTAGTCTCCCCTCTGCTCCTTGGGTGGCAGACTCTCAGGGGTAGGAGATTTTGGTTCCGGTACCTGGGTTTCCAGGGGCTTTTTACAAGTGGGGAAGGAAGCTTCCTACAAGGCTTTACACCCCACTTCCCCTTGTCCTCCCTGGGAACCGGTGGGTTGTCGGGGTTCTGCCACCGTCATTTGGGGCATTCTGCACCGGCATGCTCATCTGAGAGTTCTGTTGAGCCCTCAGCATGCGACCCAGATCCTGTGCCATGTTTTGGACCTGGCGCTCTAGCTGTGACACCAGCTCAGGCTGATACGGGGTTCTGTTGTCTTCCCTGGGCTGATCCCGGGAAGGGTAGCTATCCCTTCTTTGAAAATACCCCGGGTTTGGAAAATTTGGGTACTCCTCCACCCTTGGCCTCCCCTCTCCCGGATTAGGTTGTCTGGGCTCAGGAAAGTGGGGAAAGAAGGATGGATTGTTCTGGGGTTGAAAGTTTTGTGGGTACCTGGGGAAAGAGTTCTGTCCAGGATTTGGGGAATTTCTGCCCTCCTGGGGGAAGTGAGGAGGGAAGTTCCATGGGTTACCTGGTGCTTGGTTGGATCCCCCCCCTTGGGCTGGAGGAGTCCACACATAACCCAGCATGCGTCGGGTCCCCTTGTAGCGGGGACTTATGTAGTCAGGGGAGTGAGGGATCCCATTTGTGGGACTACCTCCTTGGCTCCCTGTCTGTGACTGGCCTGAGGGCCTTCTGGGCTTGGGATTGCTCTGATTTTGTGCAGGCGGGTTTTTAGGCCCCCCCCATCTCCAAATCTAAAATGGGGGCAACCTTCACCTTTGCCACCTTAGCAACAGCAGGGGTGTTGGTTGTTTTGAGGCTTTTAGCATTAGTCTTGTTTTCTATGGGCTTTTGCACCTCATAAATTTGGGTGGCCTGTTCAATGACCCAGTCTAGTGATCTTTTCTCATGAAAATCTCTCACTAGCTGGGTCATGATGTACTTTGGTAGAGCGTGGAAAAAGTATTGACAAATTCTTTGCCCTCCGTGCGCACCCTTTTAGTGGTCTGCACAAAGGCACGTTTTAATTCCTGCACAAATTCTTGTGGGGCCTGATCCTCCCCACATTGCAAATTGTAGGCTGCTTTGCGAGCCTCCTGAGAATTTCTATGCACAGAAAAATGCTTCAAGATGGTCGCCCTATAGGTGGACCACCTAGAATGATTTTGGTCCTCCAGCCACGCAAAGAAGCTGGAGTATTCTGGTGAGAAGGTCCATTTCACATATCGAATACAGCTTTGGCTGTCCTTCAAATGGGAAGTTTCCATCATCTGCTCAAAGAGCTCTAAGTGCTCCCAAACAGAATACTTATCGTTCTTATGATAGGGCGTGATGACGCTCCTTATCGCCTTGATTTGCTTTAAGGGGTCCTTAAGCAAGGCCCTTTTTTGCCTTATTGGCCTTCTTGGTTCGGGTAACCCTGGTCCACTCCTCCTCTGACTCAGAGGCACTGCTGCCAGAGGTGCCCGTCTGGTCTTCTAGGTTCTCCCGGACACTGCGTGCCTGGGAATGACTGGCAGAATGTGGGGACCTAGTCTCCTGTGTCCTGGGGCACTCAGAGGAGTCTTCTGATTCCTCCTTGCTCCCAGGATTTGATGAGTACCCCCCATCCCCCACTGTCCTAGCTGGGCAGAGGTTTTCAGGATGCCCTTAGTGGGCCTACTCTCATGGAGTTCCCCACTAAATTTCACAGTACTTGGGTACCCATACCTAGATGCCCGCCCATCCATTCCTGAGAGGTGCTGGTCTATGAGCCCCATATTTCTGATTGGATTGAAATCTGCCATCCCCGTGGACCTTGGCTCATGTGTGCCAGTGGACATGGGGGTGGCAGAGTCCAGGGCTTGGAAGAGGTGAAGGCCTCTGGTACTAGGGTTCCTGAGGTTATGCTCAGGTGTTTCCCTTTGCCAGCAAACCCCATCTCTATCAGCCCCTGCTCCCTGTTGCCATGCAAGAACCTGAGCTTTCTGTTCCTCGATCAAGACCTTACTAGTCTCTATCAATCTCTCTTGCATGGCTACCTGTCTGTGGAGCCTGTCATTGTTCTCCCAGAGAGCCTAATTTTCTCTCTGTGCTTCCTGGGTTGCTTTTGAGTACTGGGCCAGTCTTTGCTGCAGGAAGGTTACCTCCTGAGTCCTGTCCATACTGGCCTGGTCCTTCCTTGCTAGAGCCTCCCCAACCCTCCTAGTGTGCTCTAACAATCGTTCATGCTCTTTTTGGAGGTCACACAGTCCCTGGAGGGCCAGGTGCTTTTCTTCCAGTTTCTCTTTTAAATGACAGACTTCCTGTCCCTTTCCTGAGCAAGAGCCTGCCTCTGTGCTGCCAGGTCGTCCCTCTGTCTTTGAAGCGCACCAGCTTTCTGGCACTCTTCATCAAATTCTGCCTGGGTGTCCAGGTCTTTCAGGATTAATTTGCTGCTCTACTCTTTCTCTCTGTCTAGGTGGCTTTGCAGGGTGACTACCTGCTCTGTGCATGCCCTGTTGAAATGTATTTGTTGCTCCAGCTTTTTCTGGCTCTGCAGTATGGAGTCCAAACTTTCTTGGTACTCCTTCTGTAGGGCAAGCATTCTGGTATCCTGGTCTGCCTTTTCCTGCTGCAGGATTCCCATGTCCTCTTTTATTTTGATTATGTGGTGCCTACTTTCATTTTCGGACTCTTAGCTGCTCTGTAGCCTCTGCTCAGCAGAGTCCAGATCAGTTTGGGCCTTTCTTAATGCCTGCAGTTGCTTACTTGCCAGATCTTGGCCTTTAGCATATTTACCCTGTATGGCTCCAATATATAGGTATAGATATGCTGCTATTTTTGCAATCTTGTTTTGCTCCTCCTTTGCCTTAGGGGCCATATACAGTTCACTCAGGGCCATATGTAATGGACCCTGATCTTGCCATGTATCTAATCCTGTTGCAGTGATCTGTTCTGTAATTGTCTGCAACCACACATTCCTATCCTGCTCTGTCCATTCACCTCTCACAGATAGTTTATGCAATAGGTGTTCTCTAGCCATATTGATCTCTACCAATGTCGCCATTCTGGAAATATTGATTTCCTTCCTGATTTACAGAAGTTTTGTTTTATTTTTGCAAAACAGACCGTTTCCTTAGAGCGTTCCCTTTTGAGGGGCGCTTTTCACAGTGTAACACAGCGTGGTAGCCCAACATGATTTATGTACCCTGTCAGTTAGCACACTGTATTAAGCTGTCACAAGTGGTATATCTAATTCAGAAACCCCACGCACGAGCCCTCAATGTGTAAGTGGTTTCAACCCAGCACTCCACCTAAGTCAATGCTTAGCGTGTGATGCCCAGCTGGAACCCTTAATTATATATTTTTATGTCTAAAGTTCTTTTATTTCTGAATGATGTACCCTTATATCACGCCCCTCTCTTTGAATCCCCCGTCTCACTGAACCAAGAAGTAGGTGGTTTTGCAAAGTTAAAAGATTTATTTGATAGATTTAAACAAGATAGATATCACACTTAAGAATTTGAACAATATCTAGATATCACACTTAATATTTATACAATGATCAGCGTTGGGTGATATTACAATCAACAATCTCTTTAATCAGTAGGAGTATGGTTGAGAAGAATACTGTGGCATAGAATAAAACTGTGTGGGTTCAGTCAAATGCAATGATAGGAAATTAATGCAGCACAGAAATAAAACTGGATATGAATTCTATCAAATGCATGTAATCACTCTTTCCCCCCTGATACTACTCAATCCCCCCTAATATGCAATATAGAGTTGTAAGGAGAGAAAACAGGTTTCAGGAATAAACACTCTACAAATGCAGTTTCAATCCCAATTCCCCCAGCAAGCTTAGAGAGAAACAGGAATGATTTCAAGACAGGTCAATTGCTTTTGAATGTGGCTTGCAACGAATGGGAAAAATCACTGAAAAATTGATTTAATTCTCTAAATGGGATTCAAAACTAGTGGTGGCCGCTTTGGATAGTTCCATGTTGACACTAGCAATGATGGGTTGAAACCACTTACAGTTGGTATATTGCAGAGAATCTTGGAAGGGTTCGGTACAACTGGGAAGTCAGCTTCAACAAGGTTATTCAATGGGCGTAAGACTTGTATCACCCTCCAACTTAACCCTTTAACTTTTTTTGACAGGGTATATCGCAGTGTTACACTGGGACTCTGAGGGCACTATGATGCCCCGCTGCCATAACGCAACAGTTGCCTTGTGTACACTGCCTCATCTACCTCTCTGGCCAAGGGATACTGTCACACTGGGTAACAAAGCTTCAACTTGATATGCACTGCTCCAATGCTCTTCAAAAGCCCTACATCATGGGGGTTTACTGTCCATAAAGTGCTTGGGACCGTTAACAAATCTTCCTGTAACTACATGGGCATGCACTTGGCAGTGAGTATGGGACAAGGTACATTCCTATGCTGAATCATCATTTGACATAGGATACAAACCTCCAGTATCATTTCACCCTCATTATCTGCATCTTCAAACAGCCGTCTGACACCCCACTGAATAGGTGACCCGGGTCAATACACAAAACTGTACCCCACTTATATCCCCTTTCATCGGTCCCTATGAGCACTATATCGTAATCCGCAATCAACAACCCCTCCGAATCGAATGTGATAATTTTACCCAGAGCATGATCTTCGGGCAATGCTGGCCCAAACAAAAACTCTGACAGCACCCTCAATGGCTCATTTCTGATACCTGGCACACAACTCAACAACATGGTTGCACAATACATAAACATATCCGGGTGCAAAGGAAGTCCTCTAGTGGCGCCATCACTGTACAAAGTTCATGTTCTTGTCAGGATACTTACATTACAAATTCCTGGTATGGGGCACACTCCCCCTTCTTCCAAGAATACAATAGTCATACTCAGCTTGCCTAACAAGTTCCTGCCTAACAAGTTTACCGGTGTTGCAGGTGAAAACAGTAGCAGAGCTAACACCTCTTTATTACCTACCTTGATGGGTAAGTCTTCTGTAAATGGAACCAAATATATTGGCCTAGAGAACATTTGCTTGTCCATTACCTTTCCTGATAAGGGGAAGCGCCTTACCTTTATACATGATTTTGATGCACCCGTGTCAACTATAAAAGCAAATGATTTATTATCCATCTTCACTCCTATTCAGGGTTCCTCTTCTGGGTCGGTGGAGACTGAAAGGACTGGGCATGTCAGAGCTCTTGGTGGGCTCTCCTAGTCTGGGTATGTGTTTGACCCTGCAAATACAAAGGGATTACAATGTTCACCACACTCGCCCCTTGGTATTGTGTTACTGTGCCGTGCTGCAAGGCACTGTTTGTCCCACACCTGCTGGCTGTTGTGTTTGTTGATGCGCTTACACGGGTGCACTACTGGGTGTTGGTAGTTGCATTTGCTGTGGTTGTACCTGTTGTGGTAATGGCATCTGATACTGATAAGGGGGCTGTTGTCCCTGCGGGGACTGCACCATAAGCAGTGCTTCGTGGCATCATTCCCTACTGCACTTTATATATATTCAGGGCCACCAGTGTGGTGGGGTAAGCGCGGGGGTCATATGCATAAGTCTGCCTGCTCCTGCACTCTCGGCCAGAATGGGCCATTCTCCCACATGACCAACACGGGCCTGGACAACCGAATCTCAGCACCATCCCTGCAAATCCTCCTCCTCTACCTCGTCGCCCTCCTTGGAGTCACCCTCTCTTTCTCAGTGATAACCTCCCTGATACTCTGTTTTCTGGATAGCCGTCATGCCCTCCCACCAATTCCAGGGCCATAATCAACACTCCTTCAATACTCAGCTCCCCTAATTTCTTCTGTACTAACTTCAGCCATCTGCGCATTGTCCACAACTTCCTTCTGCCTTTGTCTGCAATGATGTACTATAATTGCCTAAATCTCTGTCCATCCTTTAGTCTTGAACCCCACTACCTTATCTAAATCATTTTGCACCTCTTTTGAAAGTCTTTCTTTAGCATGTGATCGAATATTGCCATAGTCTTATCCCATGGTTCCCCTGTCTCAGCCCTTCAAATCTTTTGAATCTGTAGTATGTATTGTGCCATATCTTCATCTTCTTTCATGGTAGGTGCCATTAACGAATGTATATCCAGTGTATCGGGATATGCTGCTCTTAGGGCAGCCCACACTTCTGCCGACAATCGTTAAAATGCACGCCATCATTAATGATATGTACCCTTGGGTAACCTGCTTTTTTCCCAAATATCACCCGCTTGATCTCCTAATAGTTCCGCGAACAAAGTTTCCAGGTCTCCTACTGCTAGTGTAACACCTGCAGTCTGTTATATTACATATATCCACTTGCCTGCTCCTGCCGCGAGTGATGGCACTGCCTTCATCAAGTTATTTCCCACTGATCCCTCACTTTAGATTGCTTCATTCTGGCCTTCTTCATTGGGTTCTCGCCTGGTGCCCTTGGCGGGCTAAGGTGAAGAATTTAGGGGTGACCATGTTAGCCACTCTGTCCATGGAGGCCCAAGTTTCAGCTGTATGCCAGAGTGGGTATTTCCACTTGAAAATTCTAAAAAAGGTGCTTCACCTGATATCAGTAGCATTACGTCCGCCGGTTGTCGCTGCTATTATATTGAATTGGCTGGATTACGGCAACTCTCTTTATCTGGCACAGCCCAAGGATTTGGTTTACTGACTTCAACGTCTCCAAAATCTGGCAGCACGGGTGGCAACTGGGACACCGTATGGGGCCCATATTTCCCCAGTCTTGAGTTCCTCCACTGGCTCACAGTGGCTCAGTGTATACGACTCAAAGCGCTGTGTATTGTTCATCGGGCTCTGCACGACCAGGGAGCAGAGTAGCTTCGTGATAAGTTTGTGTGCTACCTCCTTAAGCGCTCTCTGCGCTTAACATCAGCCGGCCTGTTATGTGTGCCCTCCTTCCATCACACCCGAGTTGGGGGATGTGCGTTCTCCATTGCTACAGCCCAGTTGTGGAATGATCTTCCGCTGGCAATGAAGGAAATACCAAATCATTGGGTCTTTATGAAAGCTTTAAAAACACATCTTTTTTGATCTTTGCGGTTGATTGGCCTTTGCCTCTGTGGCCTGGATATTTAGTTACTTGCCTCTCCAGTGCCATGATGCCCTCTGGCAACCGGGCGCTTTACAAGTGAGCATAACGTAACAACATTCCTATCCATATGTGGCCTGGGCACGTACTGGGCATTGCCAGGCCTTTATTTAACAATGGAAACAGTGTTCCCACCTGCTTGGCTAGTAACATCCTCCTCCTTCTCTTCCCCTTCACCAGAGGCATGCAGCCTGTTCATGCTCTCAGTCTTGGACACCACAAACTCTCCACTTTCTGTGTCACCCTGGGCAGCATCACCCCGGGCAAAATCACCCCCTGCTACTCATCTGTTCCCCATCCTCCTCCTGCTACTCCGGCATTTCTATCTGACCTGATTGACTCATAATCTAAACCATCTGCATGTTGTATTGCCCCTCGATCCCGCTCATCGTTACGCCAATCATCCTTCGTTTCAACATGTACACCCCTAATCGCGATACTGTCAATTCTAAATAAAATATCACCTGCTCTCCATTCATCAGTGCCTATTGGCGCTCTTCAGAAATCTTCCTTTTCTAGCTTTACTCGTGCAAGCTCTGCCCATGTCCTTTGCAACGCTGTTTGTAAGTCTCTTCATGCCCTGTTCTCTGTTTCCATAACTAATGAGTTGCGTGTGGCTGCTGAGAGCTGCGGGTAGTAATCATAGGTGGTGGGGGTTCTCTGTCATGGGGCTGCATGTGGCATATACTCTGGGTTGGTATAACATGCAGCTGGTTGTATAACACCCCTGTGGGGCTGGCGGGGCTGTAGGTGTATCACAGGACTCAGGGGCTACACTAGGTACATGGGTGACACAGGGTGCTTGTATTACAATGTCTCCCTTTTTAGGGTCCTCTGGGATGTCTTCCAAATCCTCAACCATTCTCCAGAGCTCAGAAATACCCTTCCTATTCTTCAGCCCCCCCACCCCCGTTATATTTTGCGGCTAAATATGTATACGTGTGGCCCCAGAGATCTTTTTTATTCATTCCTTCTTCGTGCCACAGCTTATACATCCCTTTTGTATCAGTGACCCACTCCCTAGGGCACTTCAAAATGTTCTCCCATTATAGCGGGTGCACTGTACACATGTATTCAAGTGGGGTATGGGAACTCATAGTTGCGTCTGGTCCTGCACTCGTAATAATCTATTGTATCTACACTGATCCAGTGGTGCTGATCTATCCCGTCCTCCCAGCGCTTCCCACACTGCCTGCTACCCATCCCCATTCTCTTTGCCCCACACACCATACCTTTCTTCACTCAAACACCACAAAGCAACACTAGCACAGCTCTAAAACACCTTAAATCATGAATCCAGAATACCACAATTATATACACAATGGTTTAGACCCTTACTGAGTCTCCTCTCTGAGACGAGGGAATTTACCTCATTGCACCCCCCTTATGCTGGGCGAAGGGATCCCAGGCCCACCATATAATGGGCCTATACAACAAAATCACACTTATTTACACAATGGTTTAGACCCTTCCTCTATCCCCTTGCCTTGTGAAGAGGGCATTTACTTCCTCACACTCCCTTTTGCTGATTGGAGGGATCCCAGGGTCCTCCGTATACTGGACCTCGCGTCCATTTTATTTGCAGTGCTGCCTTTCCTCCACAATAGAGAAGATCCCTTTTCCTCTCTTTCTCACAATATATACTGTGATATCACCTTTCCCCTCAACAGAGATCCCCTGGCCACTTCTATATATAAAAACCACTATATATTAAGATGTGATCTTTTACAAACCACACGCTCACTATCCACTCACTTGACACATACACACTCTCCTCTGTTTTCTATCGCAAATGTGCGCTTACATCTATGCGTTATCCCAAGTGCTTCCGATATGGGTTTCCGTCAACAGCCTGCACAATCTGGGAGCAGCACCCCACTCCAAGGAACAGGCAGGCCTTCTGGCAAGACAGCACCAGTGAACCTCTTTAGATCATGCACGGGAGACTGGTCACTGCAGATGGGCACCGTACCCCAGGATGCATGGCTGGGACACCCCCTACTACTTCACGGAGAGTCTGGGATCACGTCGGGTCACCAATTTGTGGACAACTACTAACTGTTTGAATGATGCAGATCCTTACCATTGGTGTGCTCGGACTTGCTATCAGCTCATATTTTGTATAGGAAGAGGAGGCATGCAGCCATTTCTTTAGATCATTGTTGCAGCCAAGAATCCCTTGAAGAATCACAGCCCGTTGAAGATCCGAAGATGACTCCTGAAGTGGCCCACAGTCCCTTCCTGTGTCCGGCCTGGTGAAGCCCTGTGTAACTACCTGATCTCAGAGGAACCTGAGTGGTGCTTCAGCCCTTGGACTACTGGGGCCAACTAGTCTCAATACCTTCGAGGATCCTTCCCCTCTCAACCTTCAGACGTGTCCCTGAATTGCCTGGTGGACTGAGCAGCTCTCTCATGGGCTACCTAGTAATAAGCGCTGCCATTCCACGTTCAACTCCGGAACCTGTGTCACAAGTCGCCTTTGCAATGAATTTCAGCGCCCCAGCATTAAGGGATCCTGTCTTGGAGCAGTTTCTGTGATGGCGACTGGAAGGATGCCTGTTGCTTCTGTGCAGAGACCATCGTTGGAACTCGCCTTCCTCCAACCTGTCAACTCTACTGAGGAGGTCTAGATTAAGGTTTCTTGCATTTTCTCATTGCCAGAGGCTGCATCTAAGAATCCTTAATCCCACAACTCTTGCGAATCACTCAATGGAACCAGTGGCGGAAGATCGAGTCCCTGGCTACCCCCAGATGATCCACAATGACATCTGTGAACATCAGAATAAGGGGGGGTAGGTAACCATAGCGTATCTTTCCCCCTCTGTCCTCCATAGGATAACATTGGAAACAAGTCCCTTTGTCTCCTGCATTCCATTCCGCTCACCTTTAGGTCGTTGAACCTGGGTAGAGTACCTGAAATATAAGAACACATACACTTACCTTTAGTAAGAATTGTCGACAAACTTTTTGAATTGTCACCAACACAAGTGAACTGCAACTAACCTGCAGAGACTCCCTTCAGGGACGAAACATTGTGGCTCTTGTGACCTTTGGGCACTAGGACCCATTCTTCTTAGGACTGGACTGTTTAAGTTAGGGAATAAAGTTGTGACCTTGTTCCATCATTTCTTGCATTTTATTTACTGTTATTATGATTACTATTAGCGTATTTATTGAGTGCAGATCTACCTTTGGGAAGCAACGGAGCGCTTTAAAATCATAGGGGGAAAAATACGGTTAGGGAGCATAGAAACAAAGGAATAGGGATCTAACAGGGGAGGGAGGACAATAGTCAGCACGGGTCTACAAGTGACAGGGGAGGAAACAGTGGGGATCAGATCACCCAGTCTTAGATAAGGTGGGGAGCGGACAGTGTATGTACCTAGGTTTTAGGAAGGAGACATTCCTTGAAGAGGAGGGTCTTGAGCTCCTTCCTGAAATGTAGAAGCGAGGGGAAGAATCGGATGTTGATGGGGAGGAGGTTCCAGAGTCTTGGGGCATAGACTGAGAAAGCCTGTCTTCTGTTTTTTTCCATTCATTGAATAAATGTGTTCCGTTTTCTCATTTACTTAACTGCTTTGCTGAATTTTAATGCATAACTCAACTGTGATGCATGTATATATTTGTATCATATTGTGCGATCATACCACCTGTTAGATTAATTTTCAGTGTGTCCAAAGGCCTATAAATAACTTTTATACTTACTGTCTAAAATGAATTATTGTGTGCCATACTGTGTGGACTCATTGAAGTCCCCTGACCCTTGACTGCTCTCCATTGCTAACTTGATTGGGTTTTGGCCAACCATAGAGTCCCTGATCACTATAACTAGGGTGACCTCCTAAATTCTGTCCAACAAGCCAGATTCTAGAAGTCCATCTTAACAACTTGGAGAAAATGTCCCACCCTTATGGAGGAAGGTGTGCCATTTAGCAGCACACTCCCTGAGGACCTTTTCATGCATGGACTGGCTTCAACCACAGTCTTCCATATGTTGTTCCTCCCCCAAAGCAGTAAAGACACACCATGTGGGGTTTCGTCACTAATATTTGAATCGAGCCTTTCTTGCAGGCCTTGATGCCCATCTTGGGATTTGGCATGACTAATTTTAGTTTTTAAAAAAAGCTAGTGGAGTTGCTGAGCAGCGTATCGAATGTGCGGAAAAAAAGGGAAATGAAGTGATGGAAGCCACGTTTGGCATCCTGGGCATAAAGTGGACTCGGGCAGAGCTGCATGCCACTATCCGGTTGCTGGCCATTTTTCTGAAGGCAGCTTGGACTAGAAAATCTATATATACATTGATGAATCTGTGGGGCAAAGGAATCTATTAGAAATGGAATGAAGCCCCAAAGTGAAGAGTGTTCCAAGAGTTTGGGTGGCAAAACAGAAAGGATCAGCCGCCAACACATTCTCAACTTAAAATACAGAGACAAAGTAGATTCAGAGAAGATGAGCTTAGAAGGGCTCTTACGGTCTAGCTTTTCCTTCACTAAAGAGTGGCCTCTGTCAAGCAAGGTATTCTCTAGAATGCAGAAAATGTGTTAACTGGACACCATCGCAAGGAATGGAGAAAGGGAGCAATGTGATCTGATCTGTGGGTCCCTCTGACTAACCAGGCTCTGACTAACCAGGCTGCAGCATTCTGAACAAGCATGAATCAACTAGTAAGATAACAAATGAGTGACATGTAAAGAGGATTAACAAATGAGCATGAAGGAGAGCCAATCTGGCATTGAAGAGGGATTGAATTGGATTATGAAACCCAGATTAGAACCAGGGAGGGGGTTAGGGGGTCAGCAGTTGAAGGTTTGAAATACTCAGATTAGAGGGCCAGCAGACAGAGTTCCAAAGCTCTGGTCGTCACCACCACATACCAAATGCAACTCTGGCTTATTGTTACTGAGTTTAAAACAATTGTGGGAAGACAAAAGGAATGCCAAGCTACAAAAAAGGCATCCTGGTCACTTTGCTAGCGAGGTTCTCTGAAGATGGTTTAGTCTGGGGTTTATCTGACTTTCCACAGGCTAAAGAATCTCACATTTGTTGCTTCCTGTGTAAGGCGAGGCTGCACCATTTCAATACTCTGCTATGTACCTAGAAAATCAGCTAGAAATGTATCCCAGAAAGATGTGCTGGATGCTTTTCTACGCCCTATTTCTGGGGATCAATGTGATCTTAATGTCTATGGCAAACTGTTGCCCTTTGTGTAGCTTGGTAACTCAGTTTCGAAAAAGAATTACATTGATTTTGCCCGTCACTTCATACTGTTTGTCTATCATGTAAACACAGTTCATTTTTGTAGACACTTGGCCTTTTTCCTTCATCACAGTGCATCAGATCCCCCTCATTGGTTTATATTCCACTTTCATGAAAGAGTAGCTCTGCTGGGCTTCTAGAAAATTTGTAGACAACCAATTGCTTCGGGGTCCTGGCCATCTGGAACAGTCAGTTTAGCAGGCAAATACAAATAAAGACATGTGTAGTGCAAAGAAGCATTACTCGTAATAATGGTAATATTTTCCCTCAGAAGCTGGTATGAATGATTCAGCAAACACGTGTAAGATGTTGCAAGTTTAGATGGAAGCCATTGTAAGCCTTGTAAACATGTTTGGCTTGATTTCTATTGTTACAAACTATTTTCAATATGGCTAATGTTTTGCCTCAGAGTTAATCCTATTCTACTTCTATTTAAGAGGAAGTTGCTGCAAGTTATTCAACATAGTGACTCTTGTACTTCTTATCCTATAACCTATTTGCCTGACCCATGGTACATCAGGAGGAAGGGGGCTGGAGCATTATTCTGTGGTAGCGCAAACATTTAAAAAATCAAAAGAGAAGTCCGGGCACATGCATGATCCTGCCCATTCCAGGGCGGCTTGCTATCCTGCCAGCTTCCCTTAACTCCTCTAATATACAATGGCAAAGATGGGTTCTTTTACCAAAAGGGACAAGGCCTGAAACGCTATGGTCACTATACTGATTAACTTCTGCTTACTGCAACATCCAGCCCCCAATAGACATGTAAGATTGATTTTCAAAGAATCTCAACATCCAGCCCCATGTAGACTTGTAGTATTTATTTTCATAGAATCTCAAGGACACGGACAGGCCAAGGGCCTATAAATTCAACCCAGCATGATCTTCAGCACAGTCTGGCCTCATTTTGAATCAACTCCAGAGCTTATACTTACCCTGTAGTGTTTACACAACATGTGATGACTGACCCACTTTGCTGCCTTGCAGATTCCCTCCAGTGCAAAAGACACTGGCAATCAACAGACTTTGCCTTAGTCTAAACTATATTATCATCCAAGTAAATGTAGGTGAAAGCCTGCTGATTAAATAGCATTACGATATGCAGGACACCACCAAGCGAGCAACAGATACCATTGCTGCTACTTTACAGAGAGGAAACCCCTGTATGCAGCACTCAGTCTGCTAAAGCACAAAAATCTTTTGTGTGATCCAGGTAAAATGTGGGCAATTGCTGCACAGATACAGGATTTGAAAACAAAGAACGGTGACATCAGAATTGTCATCAAACATATATTACTGATCTAACTTCTGCGACGAATCGAGAGTATTCGTCCCTTTTTCGCAAGGGGGATACATCCCCTTTCAGCTAGGAAGGTGGCCCTGCTTTGCAAGACACTCTCTAGGGCTCTGGACAAGTGGGACCTCACTGGGAACAACTCCCCCTAGGGGACAAGGTCTCTCATTCCAACAAGAAACTCCCTATGAAAGCCACCTTATCTGCATATATGGGACTGCCTTCAGTAATGGAAAACATACCTTAGCTCAAGGGAATGCTGGTTCACCCACGACTCCTGATGAAAAGGGGAATATCCCTTTAAGAGCAAACTTGTATGTAACCAGGACAAGTGGAACACAAGAGAGGAGAGAGAGCCATATGCAGGGGAAGCCCTCTGACATAGGTAAGCCGTGGAAAGGTGAAGCAGACTGGAGACACGGAGCCCGGCTATCTGAGAAGCAGAGAACACCAGAGTGAGATGCTGGAGAACTGGCAACCTGGACAGCAGAAGAGCTGCTGGGAGGACAGAGAGCAGAGGACCGTCTGACGTGACCATGGAAGCACCATGGGGTCTGGGGCCCATCCAATGACAAAGACACCCGTAGGGACGGGAGACTTCTGTCAGTGAACCCTTGCAGAATGCTGTAAGACACAGAAGCACCGGGAATGGAGCAGTTGGGCAGTCTGGAGCGCAGAGGGACCAACCGAAGCAGGGGACCAGAATGAGGGCCAAAACCAGAAACACCACCAGCGATGAACAAAGTTATCAGGTGTGAAGACATCATGAAGTAAGAAACAGACAACAGACTTAAAGTTCAAAGAAAATGTATTTATTAACTTAAATGTCAGGATGGTAGAAGGCCTAACTTGCCCTATGCAAAGGAAAGTCTGAGTGAAAGAGTTCAACTTAAAAGTCTGTCGGGGTCCAAAACCTATGCTTGCCCTCACAACTAAAGCTAAACGGTATGTAGGGAAGTCAATCAAAGAAATGGCGATCAACACAAAGTTCTTCCAGCTCTTAGCTTCCTTTTCAGCTACCTTTCCCCAAGTTCAAGAAGTTAATAGTTGCTCACCGTAAACATGTCCTTAGTCCTATTTCCTCCGAACTGCAAGGACGTACCTAGCTAGGGAGGGGAGACGTAACCTTTTTCACCAGAAAAAAAAACTTTCTCTGCCTAAATTTAGAGGCACGTGGGGGTGAAGCCTTGGGAGCATGGGCTCCCCTGACTCCACCCACCGGTGCCACTCCTCAGTCCCTATTGATGCGTCGACAATATTTAACATTGCCTAATGACACCAGAATGAGGGGGAAGGATGGTGGGACGTTTGGAGGAAACGTTAGTCACTACGGTGAGTAATTATTAATTGCTCTTACGTCCCGTACCCTTTCCTGCATACTGCATGGGCGATTACTACTGAATGTAGCACAAGAGTAGAGAGGAGACCCTCCTTAAGAAAACAGATTCCTTCGAACCGCTGGTCCGAAAGCCGCATCTGACTTGTAGCCTCCGTCCAAACAGTAGTGCTTACAGAAAGCAGAAGGGGTAGCCCAGGTGGCCGCTCTGCTTTTGACCTGCCACGGCACCTGCCACTGGAATACGAAGACCGTGGCCTTGGCTCTGACAGTGTGGGCGTGCATGTTAGCTGGACGGGGTTTGTGCTGCCCCTCATAGGCCTCGTTGATGGCCGAAACCATCCACCTTGCTATAGAGGCCTTGGATGACTGATAAGCCAGCCTTGACCCCCCGAAGGTGACAAACAAAGCGTCCGACTTGCAGAAGCCCTTAAGTCCTGTCCAGACAGAATTTCAGAGCGCGTCAGTGCAAGACCCTCTGAGCATCGTCTTTAGGGTCGGCAAGAATCGCAGGTAAGACTATCTCCTCGTTTAGATGGAAAGCAGAGGCTACCTTAAGTAGGAACGCAGGGTGTGTTCTCAGGACCACCTTATCCTTGTGAAAAGTAGTATAGGGTTCTGAAGCCACCAGTGCCTTGATCTTGTTGACTCTGCGAGCAGAGGTGTGGCCCACCAACAGAGCTATTTTAATGGTGACCAGCCTGATGACTGCGGACGCCATTGGCTCGAATGGTTTGTGCACTAACACTACATTGAGGTCCCACATGGGGTGTGGTTGTTTGATGGGCGGGAAGAGCCTGGCGAGGCCCGCCAAAGGTCGCTTGACCACCGGGTTGGGAGAGAAGACCTCCTCCTCCGAATTTCTGTAGGTCCCAATGGCTGCCATATAGGTGCGGCATGTATCCACCTGCACGCCTGAGTGAGCAAGGTGTGCAGAGAATGAGAGCACATCATCCAACGTGCACGTAAGGGGGTTGATCTCCTTAGAGTCCACCCATGACAGAACCTAGACCATTTACTCTTGTACCGACTCCTAGTAGCCTTGCTTCTAGCACCCGGAATAATTTCTAGGTTAGCCTGTGATGGACCCAGGTGTTTCAGCGTGACCTGCTCAGGAACCACGCTGCAAGAGCTAACTTCTGTGGAGCGGGGTGGATGACCCTGCCCCCCTGCTGCACAAGGAGATGAGCTGGGCCCATCGGCAGGTGAATGGGAGGGCTGACCGAGAGGCTGAGAAGCTCAGAGAACCACAGTCTCACCGGCCACCACAGAGCTATCGGAATGATGCTGGGGTGACACGATTCCTTTAACTTGCAGATCACCCTGTGGACCAGGGGTGTGGGAGGGAAGGAATACACTGTCATGCCGTTCCACTGAATCTGGAATGCGTCGCCCAGAGAGCAGGGCCCTGCCCCTCCCATGACGCAAACTGCTGGCAATTCTTGTTGTCCCAGCAGGCAAAGAGATCCACCTGAGGCTGCCCTTATCTGCTGAAGATCTCCAGCAGCACCTGATCATTCAATTGCCATTCTTAATTGTCCGCTCCCAGTCTGCTGTGCCTGTTCGCTTCCAGATTGGACTCCTCGGAAGGTGAATGGCCGTCAGGTAGATGTTGTTCTCCAGGGCCCATTCCCACATGCTGATCGCTAAGTTGCACAGTGGTGGGGACCTAGTATCACCCTGCTTGTTGATATAGTACATGCTGGTGGAGTTGTCCATCTGGATGAGGATGACCTTGCCCCCAATGAGCAAAAGGAAAGCTTTGAGAGCTACCAGATGGCTTTCAGCTCCAGCCAGTTGATATGAGACTCCTGCACTTTCAGGGTCCAAGCTACATGGAAGCTGCAGTAGTCCAAAGTGGTCCACCACCCTTCCAGGTAGGAATCCGTAGTGATGGGGACCTGCAGGGTCGGCTGCCGGAAGGGCTTGGCAGCCCGCAGGTTGCAGTCCCTGGACCACTATGTGAGGTCCAGGTGGAAAGAAGGAGGAATTTTGACCATCTCCGCTTGGGAGCCCCGCTCCTTATTCCATGAGGCTGTGAAGTGCAGCCGCAATCTCCTCATCTTGAGTCTTGTGTAGGGTACAGCCAGTAGGACCGCTGCCATGATGCCTACTAAGTGTTGGTACCACCAGGCTGAGGTCAATTCTCGGGTGAGGAAGTGAGTAATGGCCCTCTTGATGGCCGTGACCTTGTCCTCCGAGGGGAAAACTCTCTCAGAGCTCGTATCCCATATAAGGCCCAGAAAGGTCAGGCTCTGCGTAGGCTGCAGCTGAGATTTCTTGAGGTTGACCGAAAACCTCCGCTCGTGGAGCGTGATCATAAGGGCAGAGGAAGTGTGATGAATCGCCCCCCGAGATCTCGCCCTAACGAGCTAGTCGTCCAGCTAGGGGTAGAAGTGGTGGCCCTGTGCCCTGAGGAAAGCTGCCACCGCATTCATGAACCTGGTAAATACCCTGGGTGCTGAATTGAGGCAAAACGATAGTACCTTTTATTGGAAATGGCAGCCCATGATACTGAATCGTAGAAAGGAGCAAAGCGGTTGCCAAATCGGGATATGTAGATAAGCACCCTTCCGATCAAGGGAGCACATCCAGTCTCCCCTGCACAATGTCTCTGCAATCAGTGCTTGCGTAACCATCTTGCATTTTTGAAGACTGAGGGAGAGGCTGAGGGTCAAAAGGTCCAATACAACTCTCAGGCCAGCCTAGTTCTTCTTTTTTATGATGTAAATTCTGGAGTAGAAGTCCAATCCTCGCTGGGAAGCTGAGATTTCTTCCACTGCCTGGCTCTCGACGAGCGACCGAACTGCCGCCAATAGGGTTGCTGTCCCAATCTGTGGGAGAGGAGGGCATGGGAGGAGGGAGGAGAGGAAGGAATTGGTAGGCGGTACGCAGTGGATACTACAGAGAGGATCCAGGGGTCCGCGAACCTCTGATGCCAAAACTGTGCATTAAGGGCAAGTCTGCCCCCCACCGGAGACACGTGGACCTGAAGGGGCGCGTCATACCTTCTTTCCCGCTGAAGATGTTGCGGGGAAGGGGGACTGAAAAAAGCCCTTGCTCACCCCCTTTTGTTGTTTGCGCCGATGCTGACTCGTGGAATGGTCAGGCTGTCTGGACCTCCATTCTTGGAAGCCCCGGAACACGCCGAATGCCAGCCCTTTGTCGGAGCATTGATGTGACTAGGTGTACGCCTTGGCTGTAACCTTCGTAAGGATAAAGACTTCATAGTTTGCAAACTACTTTTCAATTTTTTCTAGCTCCTCATCAGTGGTGGAGTGAAAGGTTACCACCCTCGAATGGAAGGTCCAATATGTGTTCCTGGACGTCTGGGTTAAATTTAGTAGGCTGAAGGAAGGCAGTCCTCATGTCCATGCCGATGCGTCACCATTTTAGCCACTGCCAGTCCCGCCTTGAAACGTGACTGGCTCTGTACCGTAAGCTCAGGAAGCAAGTCGGCTATTTCCCACCAAAGCCTTTACGTTGGATTGATGAAGATGCAGCAAAGCGTTGGAATAAAGCTTCTTCCTGTAACGCCTCCAAGATCTTGTCCTCCTTGCCTAGCAGTGCAGAGGACGAGTTCGCCCAGGACGACTAATGCTTTGAGTAGAGTGACACCACAGCAATCACTGAAGAGTGCAGTTGAGGGTGTGCCGACAGCAAGAGTGGCTCCCCCTCCATTTTCCTATACTTGGCATCCAAGCGCCGATTGACAGGCTGGGCCGAGTAGGGTTTGAGCCACCCCTTCTTGGCCAAGGCGACAACGTCCTTCATCGGGATCCCCGTTCTAGCCACGGGGGTAGAGTGAGGACCTCGGCAAGTACCCCTGCCTCCTGTTCGACTTCGGGTTGAGGAAGGCCCAAGTACTCTGCCAGACCTGCGAGCCGTTCGGGGAAGGCCTTGGCATACAATGGTGTGTCAGGGTCTTCTTCCTCGTCTGTGTCCACCATGGCGTCCGGCTGGTCTGGATCGTGTGGATGAGTGCTTGGTGCCGATGGCTGAGGTGTGGAGACTGGAGCCTGGTACGGAACTGCCTGAACTGTGGGAGGCAGGGGAGCTGGAATTGAAGGAGCCAGCACTAGAGCCACAGGAGGAATAACTAGAGGCGCAGGGAGAGGGGACATAGGGAGCATGTCCCTAATCACATCCTTAAGGATAGCCCCCATCTGAAAAGATCTCATGAGAGTGAGGACATTTTCAAAGAACCTGTCCTTGCAGGCCAGTGGGGAGGCAGGTGATGTTGAGGAGGTAGCGGGCAGTTGATGGGGCTGATGCATAGTCTGTCTAGCTGGTTGCGGGGTAAACATGCCCTGCGATGTTGATGGATAAGCTGTAGGCCACGTACCTGGTTGACACCAGTCCACTCCCACCAGCTCCGCTCCGCGGGGAGGTATCGGACGAGCGGCCATCTTGTCTGTCACGGCATGCCACGTACTGAAGTCGTGGTGCTTGGCTCACTGGGCCCAGCCTCCTCCAGGACTTTTGGCGGTGGAACATGAGACCTACCCTGCACCGGCAAAGCTGCGTGCAGGCGCCGACATGTTGCCGGTACAAGGGCGTAGCCCCTCAAGTGTACACCCAGTAAAAGAACCTTGCGGTCTCTCAGCACTGTCTCCGGAAGGATCTACAGACCCCTCGGCCTGGTGGTTGGTAGCTGAACTAGCCTCGGTATCCGTGCTGGTGCGAGAACCTGAGAGTTTCCTCCGGCCCAGGTGTCTCATTGGGAAGGAGTCACCTTTGCTGTATGCACTGGAAAAAAGCAGCCCTCGCTTGGGCCTTGACATATGCTTGACGAAGTCCTTCAAGCACTCTGGAGGCAACTACTCGAAGAGCTCCCTCCACCTAGCTAGTCTGTTCTTCAGAGCACGCAATGAAAGTGCGTCACAGACGGTACAACCCTCCCAGCCGTGGTCGGGGTCAAAGCAGCGGAGGCAAACAGCATGGGGATCGGATGTAGGGAAGAGCCCCTCGCAGGCTGGACACCTGCTAAAGCCCGCTGAAGTAGACATTCGCCGGGGAGGCGTGTGGCTGAAGAGGACCGAGTACCCGATTGATAAAAGAAGACAAAAAGACGGAAGAAAGTATCCTGGGAAGAGCGCATGGTATTACACGGCCAAAGCCAAACCCAGGAGCGCTGGTGAAATCGGCCCATTCCCGTCGATGCGGAAAAGGGGACTGACGAGTGGAGCCGGTGGGCAGAGTCAGGAGTCAGGCTAGCGCATTCTCCCAGGGCCGTGCCCTGCGTCCCTCTAAATTTAAAGGGGAAGAAGGTTTTTTCTGGTGATAAAGGTTCCGTCTCCTGTCCCTAGCAAGGGACGCCCATGCAGTATGGAGGAAAGGGGATGGGACGTAAGAGTACGTGCCATAAAAAACTCACGTTCTAGGTAAGTGCCACACAATCCTATGGGCTTCCTTCCCCAAGTTCCAAGCAGCACAGTTCAAAAGAAGGCTTTGTTCTCAAGACAATACTTACCGTTCCTCAACTCTCAGGGTTCCCTTCCCCAATACTTTAGCTCAGTCATTTGTACTTGTATCAGTCTTTCAACGGGTTTAACACAATTCAAGTTCAGCCTGCACCTCTTTCTGGATTGCTTCATCAGTTCACTTGTAGTGCTTCTCTTTGGTTTATTCCACAATATCTTTGGTTCTGACAGTTCAGGGCTCAGTAGTCTAGGCGCAGTTGTCAGACCACACGGTCCACCCATCACAGGTTGTGCAACCAGGATCCCTAGGCTCCTAAACTCACACTGGTTCTTTAAAGCATGTCCCTGTGTACAGACATTCCTTGGTTTCTCTTCATTGGCCTCTTGGCTTTGTGTGCAATATTTACACTCCTCTAGCTTCTCCTGTTTAGCACTTTGGCTATGTCATAACGTACCATACACCTCTTGCCATTCTTTGGCCTTGCTGCACTGCATTTACTCACAATGTTCACTTTGTAGGGTCTTGCTCATGTGCATAACAAAAAGGTTATGGCTGGAAGGTTTTGAATTAATCATAACCACAGGCATAGCGCTGGGCAACCCTCAAGACCATTCTTTTTTGAGCATGCCAAGCCATTACAGAAGGGGAAAGACCACAGGCTTGGACCCGCCCCAAAAGAGGCGGTCCAGCCCAAACTGCTAGGTCACATCACTTCTGCACGAGACCACAAGCATCCCCGGACATGTTTCGGCCTTGTTGGGCGTCATCAGTGAGGTGCAGCTTGGGTCTCTAGGACCAGCAGGCTCGAGACCCATGACTGGGCATGCCCATCCCACTCGTGGTGGCTTAAGCAAAAAGGTCTTGCTCCTGTCGCTACTCTCTATGGGCACTCTTTCACACTTGCGCTCTTTTCCACCATGTTGTTTTCATATGGGCACTTAATCTTGGGCTGCCTTCTGTTATATACTTTGCCCATTGTAACGCTCACCTGATTCCCGCAGAGGCGCCGGTCTTGACTGGGTGAATGCCGTATCTTCAAAGGTGATGTGTAACACACGGTTGGCTCTTTGGGCTGGACCTCTGTGCACTGTATGTCTGACTCGAAGAGTAAGATGTCTGCAGATAGAAAATATGGGATTAATGAACTGGGGTTATTGGGTGCCTCTCTCCTCTTCCCTTTCTCTTCTCCTGTAGAACCCCAAAGATTAACGCCCTCACCTTAGGTAAGTGAACGCCGAGCTCTCCATCTGCCTCGGGGCAGGGTGCCGTAACCAGTTTCTTCACTGGATAAGGGTGCAGGCCTCTTGACCTCAGAGGACTGCTGTCCGTCGTTAACTGCACGAATGGTAAGTTCTGGGCACTTCAAATGTCTTAAAAGTCTTTTGTAATGATATCTCTTGTTTTGCAGGGTTCCGGCGATGGCGGATGGCGGGCTGATGAGAGTTGAGGATCGAACCCGCGTGAGGAATAGAAGCGCCTGGAAGCATGTAAGTAAGCGCTTGTAGCCTGCTTCACGATGCGCACTAACTGTCCCTTTTATCTTGCAGGTACAAGTTCGGAGCTTTAGAGAAGCTGAAGGGTGCTGGAATACCCACTGGATTCGGCGTGGGAAGGAGTAATGGCACGTGAGTAATAAAGTTGCCCAATGTCTTTAAACGCACCTTCTTTTGTCTTTCAGATGCGGGATGCAGCGCCGAAGGCCTCCGGAGCGTGTGAAGAGCTGGTAAGCTTTTGTCTTTCAGATGCCGGAATGCAGTGCGAAGACCTCCGGAGCATGCGAAGAGTAGGTAAGCCTTTGTCTTTCAGATGCCGGAATGCAGCGCGAGGCGTTGGTGACAGCCGATGGACCAGGTAAGAGATGCGCTGCCACTGAAGACCGTAGTGCTAACCTGTTCTTTCTTTGTCTTTACAGGTGCTGCTGAAGACTGGATTCCAGGATGGTAAGCCTTTGTTCCCTTAGGCCCAGGATCAGAAGCAGAAGACACGATGAGCGTTCTGCTGCAGAGAATGCAGAATAACACAAAGCAAGATTCATCCATCGGGTGTGGTTTAAATAGCCTCCTGTAGTGCTTAGGTGTCTCCTTCCACAGCCACGCCTAGGTAAGAAAAGAGTTCCTGCTTTCCAGAAGAGTTCCAGTATTCTGAACCTAGGGAGTGGCTCCTGCCCCACCCAACAGGAAAAGTAGTCCCAAACAGAAGAGGATCAGGGGTTCAACTGGCAGGTAAGTAAGCAGCATGGTCTGCTGCAGGTAAGTCCACCCAAGCATTATGAGCCCGGCGCTTCCAGCGCTGGGACTGGGCATCTTTATGAGCCTGGTGCCACTGGCGCCAGGATAGGGTCCAAAAGGTCCCAATTGGGACTGGCTGGCACTCGGAACCGGGGTTATGGGTCTGCTTCCAAGGGAGTCGGGCAAGTCCTGATCTTTTGGAAGCAGAGATCATGACACCCATAAAGTTTTACTCAATTCCATATTCAATAAGCTTAATTGCAAGGTTTCATTCAGTTCGGTATTCAACAGATATTCAATATACTTAATTGCAGGTTTCTTTTCAATTCGATATTCAATATGCATTTGAAATGCTTAATTTCAAGTTTCTATTTAGTTTGGTATCCAATATGCATTCAACATGCTTAATTCCATGTTTCCCTTCAGTTCGGCAATTCATTATTTGTTTTATTGTTCATTTACTAGGCGCTTATACTACAAGTAAATGTGTTTCAAAGCACCCACATGGCAACAGGGAGGCAACATGGGATTGAAAAAGCAATGTATACACAAAAGTTAAAAGAGGCAAACTTACTATGCCCTGTGAATAAGTGCAGAGCTAGAAGGAGGGAAGAGGGAGTGGGGTTTAAGTGCAGGAGTGTCCATGCTCGTGGGTAAGCAGCAGATCTAAGTGCCGAATAAAGTAAGCGCAAGGGAGCGTAGAGCTGAAATAGTGCAGGCCTACAATGGTGAAGGCCAGTGGGTCCTAAGGCAAGTCGATTGGGCGTGGGAGGCCAGGGCCCCGAGGACACATAAGGGCCCTGGTCACCAATCACAGCGACTGAGATTAGCAGATGAGGGAAGAAGGGAAGGAGGAAGTGAAAAGGAAAGTCTTAAGGAGCTTCTGGAATTTGAGGCGGTCCGGCTCAAGACAAAGAGGAAGGGGGAGGGTGTTGCACAAGAGGGAACCAGCAGAAGCAAGAGATTGGCCTCCGGCCCTCTGTTTAGCGAAAAGCTTCACACAAAGAGACTTGGTTCCGGAGGAGCATAGAAGCCTAGAGGAAATATATTGAGCAATAGCAAGTTGCAGATAGGGTGGTCCCTGGCCCCAGACAGCCTTGTGGATGATGCAGAGGTATTTGAATTTAATCCGTGCAGCAACCAGTAGCCAGTGGAGAGTTTTTAGGGCAGGAGAGATGCAGTCTCTTGGCTTGAGGCCAAGGATAAGTCTTGCTGCCCTATTCTGGATTAGCTGGAGTGGCCAAAGAGAGGAAGAGGGTAGATTCAAGAGAAGGTTGTGGCAGTAGTCAAGCCTAGAAAGTACCAGAGCTCTGGTGTAGATGATGCAAAGTGTACCTAGTGATGTGTACCTAGTTGCAGAACCCTAGGAATACCGCGCGGCTGTAGAGTGCTTCTCCCCAACGTTCAACCGTCATCGATGTTGTTCATCTGCGGCTCCCGCTGCTTCTTTCATGCTTCGTAGGATGGCAGGCCAGCTCCGGCGGGTCACGCTCGCCAACGTGACCGGTCTTCTTGCCCTCACAGGTTGCTCCGCTGCCTCTGTCTGGACGCGGACAACATCCTGATTTCTTCTGATTCCCTGACACAGAGGCTCCCACTCCTATTAAAGCACAATGCACCTTGCACTTTACAGGCTTTCTGGGCTGCTGGCCGGCGTCCTGGCTCCTCCACAGGTCGCACCACACTATCCTCCTTCGAAAACGGGCCACCCGTTGTTCTCAACCCCACAGGCCTGCCTGTTTCTCCTTTTTGGTGTTCTCTGCCTATCTCTTTATACAAAAGGGTGCAGGTGTGGACCCTTCATTAAGTTTGCCATACCATGATTAAGGGGGCATGTCTGAATCTCCCCATACTCAGCAGGCATCTTCTTTGTCCCATTACCAGAGTGGTAAAATGAAGGTATAGTGTTGCTTACTCTCAGTCTCCTCTTCCTTGTTCCAGTACTTTCAAATGTTAAATGTGGGGAAATGAGGGGTGGGGTCTTGCAGTAGCAAAGGTCAGGGAAGGGTTAGGTTGGTCATCAATAGGGAAAGGGGGATACCATGTCTCACCTGTAGGTAACTCATTCCCAATCTTTGAGTACCCTCCACACTGGTTATCCTCCCTCGCTTCTCCACCTTAGGGTCAGGATCCAAAAGCGATGGCCTTTCCCTGGACACCTGAGAAGAGTATAGAGGGGGTTTAGGGGTGAGGATACCCTTAGGTTTCTCACACCGGACGGAATGAAGAAGGGGGAAGCTTTCTACAGAGCCTATCTTAAATAATGGAGCTTGGGAAAACTATGATATGTATGTGGGGCCATTAGGAAAGCATAAAGAGATATATCCCAAGAAGTCAAGGAAAGTAAATAGCAATATTAAGCAAGAGGCTTTGAGAAGGCCTGAAACACTATCCTCAGAAGGAAGGAAGACATGGCTACACTTAAATATTGAAGAGTGGGGGAATTCCTTAATGAAGGATTGTGAGAAGCAATGTGAGTCCAGGTTGTATGTAACAACCAGAGCTCTGAGAAAGAGCCCAGGAGAGAAATCCCAGGAAAGCGGTAGCCCACCCAAAATAAAGATATCCCAAAGACCAGAAGGATTGAAAAGAAATAAAATGCAATACTTAAAATCAGAGGAAGGGCTGTAATAGACTATCTCAAGAAAACCTGAATGGGGGAATCCCTTAATGAAAGGCTGAAAAGACTGAGAAACTATGTAAATCAAGATTATATGTTATACTCAAAGCTCAGAGAAGGAGCCTAGCAGAAAGATCCCAGGAGATGTGGTGTCTCACCCATAATCCAAATATATCAAAGAGGAGAAGGATCAACTGGAAAGAGAACGAGATGGTCCAAGTCAAAGTAAGGACTGTAAGAGACTATGTTAAGAAACTATGTTAAGAAACATATTAAGGAAACTGTTTAGAATACAGATGAGCAGTGCACCAGAAGAAAAACTAAATTCATGAGTAGTTGGCAGGAGCTACATGAGCTCATAAATGAGACCTTGAGAAGCAGAAGAGACCATCAGAATGACCTTGTCTCTAGAGGATGCCCTTTTTTCATCTAATGTATACATTAACTAAGTGAACCATGTGGTAAAGACTTGAGATCAACGGATGAAGGGAAGCAGTCCAGAACGAGAGATTATTTTGCAAAATTTAGTTATTAGGTTAGTGGTAGGGTCAGGTAGATTATGTTTTGAAAAGAAGAGAAATATTTGAGTTGGACTTCCTGATGACAGACGAGCACCTTACTTGGTTTGGATAGGTAGGGAGCACCCCTCGAACAATAGAGCAGGACAGGTATTCTATTTATTTATTATTTTGAATAAACCTGATTGAAATGTCCAGTCTGTGTCTGACTCCTTACTCCGACCCACAACCCTTCCAACACCACACCAGTGATAGCCATTAATAGAAAGGGCATTACTTTTTGCAGAAGCATCACATTTTCCACACGTTCCTGTCGCGTCTTCCTCTACAAGACGACATTTGTCACAATAGCACATACTAACAGTTGAAATTACACTATTCTTCATTTCGAACAATCCTCCATAGCTCAGACCTTTTTTAACTCCTCTAACAGGTCCCACAGAAAACAACAATGGAAGATAGGGTCATGTAATAACTATCCTTCACCTTAACACTGACAGCCAACTTTTGCCCGCCTCAAGAGGCCAAGGATTTGAAAAATACCTTTTAAGATGCAGTTGAAGCAGCGTATCAAAAGATACTGGGGTCTTTGCCAAAGACAACAGTATCCAGGAGTGTCAAACACAATTACGCATATGAATTTAGAATAAGAATAAGCATGACAGCTTCAGAAATACTTTACCTATGCAGTCCTGATTATCTACATAGTGCACTTCATTCACTCCAAGGCCTTCCTTTTGATAGAGTTCTTGTTCCTAATCCAAAAGAAAGAATCCTATGTAATAAACTTATTACCATTCTGAAATATACAAATGAAGCATAAAACGTGAAATTTCCAAATACAACCTAATACATGAGTTATTGTTTTAGTGGCATAATTTTAAAGTATTTCGCTAGAGGGTTCACTTTCATGTAACTTATTTCTTCACAGTAGATATGCAACTAAAAGTGTCAATCATGATTGTCAAAGCTGAAAACCAATCTGCCATTAAAGGCATAGTTTTGCATCTTGAAAAACAATACATGCAAGCATTTTTGGAATCCAAACAAAGGGAAAATTATTTAGCAGTAATAGTTTTTCTATGGCTTGTCCCCTCACAGAATCGTCATCATAATATATATCCTGCAGTGCCATCTGTTCTCAGAAACTTCACTAGGGGTGTAGCTCTGCCATCACCATCTCTGACATTCAGTTTCCTTGTCTCTGGACAGGACATCACCACTGTATAAATGCAACACACTCCACCCCATTCACAGAGTTCTCCCTTCCCCTCACGCTCAGCCACTGAGGAAACCCTTGCATGGAGAGAATTTAGTGCAGCAACATGATGTGCAAACATTTTACTCAAAAAACAAAGCCATGCCAACCCGCCTGTTCCATCCAAGTCTAAATGTTTTTTTTTTATATACTTTCAGAAAAGTGATAGGCTGGGAGGGTGATAAGGAATCTGTGACGAGAAACCATATAAACAACATTACCGGAAAGAAAATGTTCCCTTCTTATGGATTGCATCCTCCCACATGTTACTAATCTAGACAGACTCACAAAGTAACCAACGATTAGAAGAGGGCTGAAAGCGAACAATCCAAAGCAGAAATTTCAGAAAGACTGCTCAACCAAAACAGGTATACCTCTACGAGTTAAACCCATACTGAACTGTCTGGAAAATGAATGCAAAGAGGACCAAGTTGCAGCCAACCAGATTTTTATCAGTGGCACCCAATTCTGCATTTCAGCCACTGCCACTCCTCTGGTGGAGTGGGCCCTGAGACTTTATAGCACTTGCATGCCCTCTTTTTCATAACACTATGCAATAAAGAGCACTATCCAACTGTTTCATCAAAGCCTGTCGCATATGTGCCTGGGAGAAAGATGAAAAGCAGGTTTGTCCTTATGAAACTGAACTGTGCAACCTCTTCTCCTCAGAAGGATGAGGAAAAAATACTAGTAATTCAGGTTTCTGGATAACATGGCACTCAAACATACCTTTTGGCAGAAATGAAGGCCTGTCCCGAAGAGTCACTTTCTCCTTCTAAAGGTGAAAAAAGGGGGCTTGCATGAAAGACCTTGCTTATTGCTAACCAGTCAAAGAGACGTGATTGCCACCAAAAACATGTTTTTAAATGTAAGGAGCCAAAGAGAACGCAAGTGCATAGACTAGAAGGGTGAAGCCATAAGACAGTAAAGGACCAAGTTGAGGCCCCAAGACATAACCACCTAATGTGTTGGTGGAAACACTTGTCAGGCCTTCACAAACTGAGCACCCTGGGGAACTATAGCAATGAAACCTACTGCAGGTACCTCTTAAAAATGGAAATGGCAGCAAGGTAACACTTGACAGTGCCCATATTGATTCACTGCCTCGCCAAGAACAGCAAATACGGAGTCCTTGCCCATGTATTACCCCTTGTATGCATAAATAGACCTCGTAGCAGGTCTGCAAGCAAAAAACAACACCTCAATTACTGCCCTTTTAAGCTCCCAGACATCATACCTCATCTTCTGAACAGGCTTGCATGAAGACTGAGAGACGCCAGGTTCGAGTCTAACACCGCACTGCCAAACTCAGACAACAAGCACACCCCCAGATAGTCATCTTGAGAAGGTTCAGGGTACCATGTCCTCCGAGCCCAATCCAGGCTTATCAGAATCATGCAAGCCCCAAACCTCCTGAGAATCAAGGCGATGACTGGAACCAGCAGGAACACCAAAAGGAGTCAGACAGTCCACTCTACTAGGAATGGGTCCACCAATAGTCCCCTTGGAGCACACTCCCTAGAACTGAAAAGCTTGAACTTCCTCTTGTTCTTCCTTGCAAAAAAGCTTCCCAACAGGTCAAAGATCGCCAAATAAACACTGGGCAAAGCACCCACTCATTGGAGACAAAGTCTTAAATGTTCAGGGCATCTTCCACCCCACTCTCCACTGCGGCCAGATGGGCCACCAAAACTGACATGCCATTCCCCAAAAGCCAGAGCCAAATGGCCTCACTGCAAAGGTGAAATGGCTGCATGTTTCCCCTCTTTTTGAGGTAGTATATGACCGGCACCACACACCGTGGGTAAGCAGCACGTAGTGCTATATAAATGCAAATTATTATTATTATTATCATTATCATATGGTCTAACAGGATCAGGACAGTCTTCCTCTGGAGGGCAGTCAGATGGCTTGCAGCTTCAAGAGAATTATGTGCCAGGAGCTCTCCACCCAGGGCCAAAGCCTGCTCACCGGCAGAGCCCAGAGGTAACCACCTACGCCTTTCAGGGCAGTGTCCGTAGCAATCTCAGCACGTGGCCATGGTTGCAAAAACAGCTCCACCCCGCCAAGATCCATTAGCGAGACCACCACTGAAGATCCTTCCACAGAACACTGAGAAGGTCTGACATCTTGCTTAAAAACTGGTAGCATTGACTTCAAAGCGCCCATTGGAGAGAACACATTCTCAACTGAGCCTCCAGCACCAGCAAAATGCAGGATGTACGAGGCCCAGAAGGTGGGGAAAGGCTGAACCTGGTACCATGTATGAATTCTGGAATAAGGTTATCCTCTCACAAAGGCTGTAGACTCTCCTTGGGGTAGGTCTTGCCCACCCAAATTTCCAGGACCACTCAGATGAATTGGATGCTCTTATAATGGTGTTAAGTGAGACATCTGGAAATTCAGAGAGAAGGGCAAGTCATGCACTAGTCAACAGGAGTGCTCGACATGGCTTGATACCAGTTCTGGCGAACAATCCTGAAGATGCTAATCATCCAGCTAGGGAAAGACATGGATCTTGTCCCTCCTGAAATGGCCACCAATGCCATCAACATGGTGAAGCCTCGGGTGATGGAGGTTAGCCTGAAAGGAAGCACCTGGAACTAGTAATGGGTGCTGCTTATCATGAATCTCAGGATCGTCCTGTGCTTCAAATAGAATGATGTCATTGGACCTCTAGGATGCTTCTATGTGTCAAATAGTCCTGGCTCTGCAGATCGAGGAGAATCTCTTATCAAAGTCACCATCCTAAACTTGTCCTTCCTCAACTACTTGTTCAAGCACCTTAACAGGATGGGCTGCAGAGACACCAACCAATCCTGAAGTTGAAGGGCCTGGAGGACTTGAGAAAGAGTGACCATCTTGAACTTGACCTTCCTGAGAAGTTTGTTCAACCAACGCAAGTCCAAGATAGGTCTCAAACCCCCGTCTTTCTTTGGAATAAAAAAATATGGGGAATACCATCCCTTGTTCCTCTCCGCTACAGGCACCAGTTCTATAGCGTCTTTCTCCAGCAGGGTCAAGATTTCCTGCACAAGGAGCGGATCCGGAAGCTTCAAAGAGACATTCCTCGGTGGACTGTCGTGAGGCCCCTTGAGGAAGGGAAGGCAGTAGCCATGGGCTATTGTATCCAGAACCCCAGCATCCAAAGTAATAGCTCGCCATTCTTCGAGATGCTGAGACAGTCTGCCCCCAACTGGCGAACAATGGAACATGGCCTCACAGTTGTTTTGGAGCGGCAGTGCCTGAAGGCAAAGAGGCAGCTGCTTCAGCGGCTCTGGCACCTCTATTTCCCCGACAACCACAGGTACTTTTAGGTTGACCCCTTTGACAGGCGGCTCCTTTCGTCCTACCAAAAGAGGAGTAGAAATGAAAGGAACCTCCCCTCCACTGCTGTCCCATAGGACAAAAAGGCAGAGGTTGACGCACAGCTGTGCTCAAAGATTTAGCAGCAGCTATTGAGGTCTGTAACCTGTCAAGGCTTGCTGCCAAACAAATGTGCGCCATAAAAGGGCATGTTCAAAAGATGGGCTTGCACATCCGGAGCAAAACCCGACTTCTGCGTATAACGGTGCTCCGAGCCATGGACCGGCTAACACTGTCAGCCGTGTCCAATCCGACTGAAGAGATTCATACATGGCACCCATGCAATCTTGTACAAGAGCAAAGAACCCATCCCTTTCTTCCCCTTCGGGAATATGCTCAGCCGCTAGAGAAACACAATTCCATAGAGTGTGTGAAAATCTTGCTACGGCACAAGTGGAGTTGGCCGACTTCAGCGCCATACTTCCCGCAGAAAACACCTTGCGTGCTCAACCATCGAAGCGTTTGTTGTCCCTATCAGGAGAGATGGTAGGGTACGCCGCTTGCCTCGAGGTGGCTGTAGCCGCCTGAATCACCAAACTCTCGGGAGTGGGGTGAGAGGAAAGGTTGCTGGGGTCTCTACTGGAAGAGTGGTATTTTTTAGTTAACGATTTGTTAACCGCCGGAAGAGATTCTGGTGACTGCCAGGCAGCCGCCACCCTTTTTTGCAACGTCAAATGAAAAGGTAACACTGGGTCAGAGGAGGGACCTTGATCCAAAATGTCAGTTAAATCATCCTGAACAAAAGCTTCCGGAGGAATAGACCAACCAAGATACTCAGGAACCCTAGCCATCAGTCTCCTACAGGATGACTCAGCATGGGCCCCATGCTCAGGTCTGCCAAACTCCACTTCTAGAGAAGTATCCAAGCCACTAGCATCATGAAGAGATTGACGTAACTCTTCCAACTGACTGTCCCCGGACCAGACTGGAGCCACATCAGGCACAACAGGGTCAAATTCCAAATCTGACCTCTCCTCATCCTCATAGATATCATCCAGAGGGAGAAAGAATTCCTGCCTCGGGACAGAAGAGGGTCTGGAATCCTTAACATGCCTCACAGACTTGGAAGTAGCCCTCCTCAGAGGATCCACAGTACTAGGGACCTCCATTGGCAAATTCTGGCCAAAATGCCCCTTAGGCGTCGATGGCTTCGGCGTCAAGGGCATCGACAAAGGCGAAGAGGGCTGGTGTGAAGGCAAAGCTTCGACATCCATTTCGGACGGACACAGGACCTCGAGCCTTTGCCAGATTTCTGAGGTTTCGCCAAAGACCGAGATCTGGAAACAGCACGTCTCTGGCGATCAACCTGGACCTTGTCTGAATGGGACCTCGAAGGTACCCGATGAGAATCGCGCCAAGGACCCGAGCCCGAAGGCGCATGTGCCATGGACCGAGACTGTTCCCTGCTGGCTTCTTCCGAAGGCGCAGACGGAACTGTGCCCTGGGATTGGAAAATCGCCAGCATCTGCTCCCTGAAGGCTGCCCATTCCTTTGGAGTCTAGGACTCAGTGGGCCAAGCCACTTTCCTCGCTGCACCATCCTCTGAGGATGATGGGGAAAGTGACCAGTGACGGTGCTTCCGAGAATGCCGAGGCGAGGACGAATGGCGGGAACCACTCCGGGACCGAGATCCCCGGGACTTCTTCCGATGAGGAGAGTCGCCCCTCGAATCAGCGGTGGACATCCCCTTAGCAGTTTTACGAGACTTACTCGGTTTAGAAACCCTACCTGTAACTTCCCCTTATGCTCCTGCAAGGCCTTAGAAGTCAGCGACAAACATTTAGAACAGTCGTAGATGTCATGACTCTCACCCAGACACCACAAACAAATGCGATGCAGGTCCGTAATCGACATCTTAGACTTGCAGTCCCGGCAAGTCTTAAAGCCAGACTGTGGAGTCAGAGGAGTCGAAGAAGAAGACTTGTGCTCACCTGGTCTCTGCAGAGGCGTTGGGGCACAGTTGCAGCCCTAACAGGAGTTAGATCACCCCAGTCAGGTCTTTCCCTCTGCGGATAAGCTGTGAGCGGCGGCAATTGGTGACACTGCTCCTGTGTGGATATGAGGAAACCTGAGTGCGCTGATCAGCGACTACTGTACCTCTTAAACCCTTCTACACAAGGTGCGATTTGTGTAGGCATGTACCGGCCCATAAGGCTCACCTGTTAATTATTTATGATAAGCTCTCTGTCCTGCTACTTCTGGCAGGGGCGCTTGTCAATGGGACCGAGTTCCTGAACTGATCCCTGGTAAATAATAGTCCAGTCCAGCTGCGACTATGCTTCTCCTGGTTGGTAGTAAGTGTCTCTCAATGACCCTTGTCTTTTTCCCTTTCTGTTTTCTCTTTGCCCCTTCTAATTTCTGTCTTGGCATTATTGCTCTCAATATTGTTGTTACTTCCTGAGTAACCTTTTCTCTTCCGTTTTCCTCCCAAAAGATGTAAATGCGGCCCAAAAGCAGCTGTGGTGGCACCGAACGCGGCCAGGGGGAAGATGAATGAACCCGCAATGTCTGACAACAGGTGAGTGATGGTTTAAGGAAAAGCGTGAGGTTCGGTGGTAGCGCGTCCTTAAACTGAATGTCTTTTAAGTGTCTAGCTTTGCTTTTCGTTTTTACTTGCAGGTGCTGCTGTCACGGGCGCAGCGCATCATGCTGCGGTGCCAAGATGAAGATGTCAGCGTTCCGGAAGATTTGAAGAAGAATGTCAGGATCAACGAATATGCGCACAGGTGAGAGCAGATTCCCCAGGTAGTAAGTATGAAGGCAGGAAGCAGGATTTTCAAACGCAAGTCTAATCCCAGACGGCGGTGAGCGTTACGCTGCATTGAAGTGCAGAGTAACGCAAAGCATCTGCCTCGGGGATCGGAGCAGCTTATATAGCTGCGATCGTGGGCACGCCCACTAGGCCTGGCATGCCTGCCAAACCCTGCCACTCCTAGAGAGTCAGCACGTGCAAGGAACTCCAAAAGCAGCAACCACACCCAAGACTACACGTGGGGCTGCTTTAGTGATGGGATTTCCCATGTTAAATGCACTTTGCACCTGAAATGAGGTGCTATGTCCATAATAAAAGCATTCTTGTCCCAAATAAATGTTCTTGCTCACTGTTATTCATGAGCCTGGCACCAAAGGTAGCCAGGACTGTGTCCATCCAGGCCCCCTGTGTATGTGGCCCTTTAATGTTTGCGTTCTTGGCCCGATGACCATAACAAAGACATATTCACAAGGAATACACGCGGCGCGCCGAGTCTCCGAAGCAAGCACGTTTGCGGAAAAAATACGCTTCAGCTGGCTTCAACTCATATGCAAGTTAATATTTGAACTGGATACTGTTGCTGGTAGTGCTCGCGCAAGGAATCAGAATGCCAGGTTTCACTCACCGGCTTCTGGTATCCTTGTTCTGTGGATTGCTCAATTTCCACAACTTCTACTGCTTCTGGCTTCTTAGAGACCACACCCTTCCTCGCTGAAGGCATCCTCGGTCCAGCCACTTTACTTTGGAACCCCTCTGGCTCCTGAGACCTGCCACTCACCCGCAGCTCCTCGCTTCAGTCTCCAACACAGCTCCTGCCCAGAAATCACGGCAACCAGGCTCCCATGGGGAAAAGACAGCCTCTGCACGCCATACTTCAAGGGGAGCCCCATTAAAATAAAGTCCTGAAGATATTTTGGACAAGTATAATCTGGCTAGTCTTAAGGAAATACCTAACAGGTGAGTGGTTAGCTCGGACTCTTCCCAACCGCCAACCTATCTCCGGTCCACTCCAATAAATCTTATGGATGGTCCGTTCACTCTTAAGCCACAGGTTTTCACCATCCTCAGGTTTCTGAATACCACTGCGGGTGCATTCTCACTCAGACAGCTTCCGGGAGAGGGAGATACTGTAGGGACCGTACATGCCCCATGGAGAGCTATTGATTAGTTAAACATTGACAAGATATGTCAGATCCTGTTACGTTTCAGGAAGAATTGTAGGTCATTATTGACTGTTCTCACCCCACGTGTATTGATCTGTATCAGTTGTTACGAGCAAGCACTACCCAACATTATGTTTACATTGCTTAAAGAATGTGCAAATTGGCCGGCGGGAGATCCAGCTTCAGCTAGGGATTTGATTGCATTCATTGACAGATCGGCACAAACTATTACCCAAATTGATCCTCGAAAGACCGATTGGGCAAAAATGAATGCATGCAAACACGCGAAGGGAGAGAATTCAGCATAATATCTTGAACATCTGAAGAGATGTTTTGAACACTATTCAGAAATTGTGGGTGTAACGCAGTTAGCACCGCAAGCTGTGGTGGCCCAGTTTGTGACGGGATTGCAACTGAAAGTGTCTGACGAAATTAAGATGGTGTTAATAGGATGGGAATGAAAGAGAATAGTGGAAATGTTGTTGGCCACAGAGCATTTTCATGAGAAGGTTGAGAGACAAAAAGAAACTACTGAAAGCAAGGTAATGTCATTGCAAATAATAATTAATAATGAGTTATTTATGTAGCATCTTTATCCAAAGCACTTTATATAGCACATATTTACATACATTTTTATTTATTATTATAACCCAATCGAAATTGGTACTCACTTTATCGCCCTCGGAGGAATGAAAGGCTGAGTCAACCTTCCCGTGATTTGCACCTGCTACCGGCTGATCAATCACAGATCACAGCAACATGCACTGAACCCGCTGAGCTATCTTAGAGCTTGCAACCTCCCCAGGGAAGGGGAGGGTTTTGCCTCGCTCTGGATGGGCAAGGGCAGGGATGGGGAAGAGGGAGAGGAGAGACAGTCTTTTGGGCTAGGGCAAACTTCTGAAAAGGTATTATACCAACATGCATAGTGTCCAATGCAACTACTGTAAGAGTTTGGACACTGGAAAGCGGAGTGTCCACATCGGCCTCTGTATGACGGTGGAGGTGGACAGCCAACCGTGCCTAGTGAGATGGCAAGATTCCCGTCTCACCACCACAGTTATCGAGCGATGTTTAGGATTTCCAAGGAATCCCCAAACTTGTTGCACCACACATTTCGATTGATCCTACTGCCCCGTATGTTAACTGTGTTGTTGCAGGTCAGAATGTTTAATGTCTGGCGGACACTGGAGCATCACGCTCCACTTTAAAAGCTTTAGAATTTTTACGAACAATACATTCTGCTGAAGTAGTTAACACAGTGGGCATAGGAGGGACTCCAATATCTCATCCTGTGTGCACTCCGCTTAAGGTCACGATAGGTTCCAATCCTGACCCACATGGTTTCTGGTTGAGCCCTTGTTCCTCAGTGAATTTGTTTGGATTAGACTTGTTATGTAAACTGAGCTGCACTATTTTCTGTTTCCTGGATGTTGTATATCTTGACACTCAGGCTCACAGGGAGCAAGAGGTGCTGGCAGTAATAAAGGAGATCTCCCATTTGGACTCTGAGGAGCGGCCTGCTACCCCCTGTCTGCGGCAGGGACTGTTAGACCAGGTCCCAATCAAATTATGGTCAACCCATGCCAATGATACCGAATATATTGTTAATCTTACGCATACCTGGTATCCAAGTGGGCACCACACGATACTGGATGGAGGTCTAAGCGCTATCCCGGACCACTCTCTGCTTGTTTATGTGCCGGACGTTGGGTAGCACCTTAGGTTTTTGTGCGTTGAACTCTCCATCCTGCATCTCTGTGCAGGGGTGCGTGGTTGGTGAGGGCATTCCGTGGACCTAGCTGCTTCAATGGTCCGTGTGCCCTTATGTCGGGTCCAGACCGGCTGTGACTCCGACTCAGCTTGCGGCCTTTCAGGTGAGTCATAATGTCTTTTCTCTTTGTTTTCTCCGTCTTCTCAGCATCTTGCTCCACTACGCTGTTCCCTAACAACGTCTCTTTTTGTTTTCACAGGGATGGTTGCGATCTCAGAGTTGCACACCGATGGCGAAGACCATGGTGAGTTATTCACGCATGGAGCGCTGCGCTGTTTATTGGTGTTAATTGCTAACCTATGTTCTCTTCTCTTCTTTGTACAGGTTGCGGTGATGTTCCGGAGTGATGAGCGTTCGAAGTGCTGCTTGCCCAGGTAAGTGCTTTGTTAATGCTAACCTTGTTCCTTCTCCCTTGCAGGTTGCAGTGAAACGCGGAGATGGGCGAGGTAAGCGAAGCGCAGGATGGATTCAAGGCCGGTTACTTCACAGGTAAGTGTTCTTGCTTGCTAATGCTGTTCTTGTTCTTCCAGGTTATTAATGGAATCCGGATCTAGGGCTTCAGGATCGGGCCGATGAGCAGGAGCTGGAAACGGTGAGTGTTACGCTGCAGAGAGCAGATTAACTCGAAGCATGTTCTGCTGTTTGGGTGTGGTTTAAATAGCCTAGGTAAAGTAGTTCCAGGCCAAGTAGTTCCAGGCCCAGCCACACCCAAAACACTAGACCGCATGGCTTGGTTCTAAAGAACTGAGCTGTGTAATAGGCCTTCATGTTGGATTAAGGTCCAAAACTGGTATTGCTTTATTCCCGATAATGAGCCTGGCGCCAAAGGCGCAAGGACTGACTCCATGTATGTTTCTGATGTAGTTTTAAGGCCCTTGGGGCCAGTGTGAAGGGCTTTAGCCCAATTGCTACCAGGGAGCTGTACATGAGGGGGTCAGGGGCGGGGATCGTGACAGTTAATGCTGAACCAGTTAAAATTACTCTGAAGCCCTTGCCCTGTGTTCCGCAGTATTCCATTTTCCAAAAGGCTGAAGAGGGTATTCGCCCTGTGATATAATCCCTTCTCCAGCAAGGTATTATTGTCCCAACCCACAGTCCCTGCAATACCCCTATTTTGCCTACTAAGAAACCAGGTAAAGAGCTTTATTGTTTTATTCAGAACTTGCAGACAGTTAATACAGCAGTGTGGTCAACTTTTCCAGTTGTTCCCAATCCAGCTATGATTTTGTCATGCACTCCCTATACAGCCTAAAATGTTACTATTGTGGATTTGTGTTCAGCATTTTTCGCCATACCGGACATTCACCCATAAATCGACCCAGCAAATTCTACTTTGTTTTCCCAAGTTTTGTAGAAAGATCTGGATTCTGTACACTTTCCAGGATGATCAACGCTGGTGCAAAATGTAGATGATTTGCTCCTAGCGTCTGCCTCAATGGACGCACGTGAGGAAGGCACTCTGGTTCTTTTGACAGCACATGCTGAAAAAGGTCACAAGGCATCTAAAGACAACTTACAGTTATACATGGCTAGGGCTAGGTATCTTTACCATGAGATTTCTGCAGGGGAAAGGCATTTGTCCCAGAATCGAATTGCAGTGATCCAGAAGGTCCCTTAGCCCCAAACCAAGAAGCAGATGAGAGGGTTCCTCAGGATGGTACGTTTCTGCAGGCAGTGGGTACTGGGTTGTGTCCATATTTACGCCCCTTCAAAACCTCAGACGTGATTCGACCCCTTAATCCATGCCATGATCTCGGAAAGCCGAAGATACCTTTGTCACCATTAAGCAAGCGCTCGCAATGGCTCCGGCTTTAGGGATGCTCGATTATAGCAAGCTCTTTGTCTTGTTTTGTGACATACACAAGGGGTTTGCTCAAGGTGTTGACTCAGTTACATGGTAACAAACATCTGCCTGTATCTTATCATAGTGTGGTGCTAGATCCAGTGGCGGCAGGGCTCCCAGCCTGCCTGCGAGTGGTTGCAGATGGTGCAATATTGGTGGAGAAAAGACATTCCCTCGTACACGTCCATCCTGTGACATTTTCTGTTCCTCATGTGGTATGATCATTGTTATTTAAGGGAAAGACAGCACGTGTTGAATTTCCGCCTTACACGTTATGAGAAATTGCTCATTCCACTAATGCTAATGTTCCTGAATCAGTGCTCTGTTCTAAACCCTGCTTCATTGTTACCTACCCCAGAGGATGGAGAACCCCACAACTGTCAGGTTGTTGTAGAAAAACATTTGCCTCCCTGTGTGGACCTGTCGGATGTACCCTTGCTTAATCCTGAGTCGATTCAGTTCAGGGACGGCTCGTGTAGTTGTGTGCCAGAAACGGGGCAATTGGTTTCAGGATATCCTTTATGTACCCCCCCCCCATGTTGTACTAGAAGCATACCAGTTATCAGTAGCTAAGTCTGCCCAAAGAGCCAACCTTGTGGCTCTCACCCATGCGTGTACTCTGGCACGGGGTAGATCAGCCACGATCTACATAGATTCCAGGGACGCACACAGGGTGGAAACAGCAGGGATATTTAACATCCACTGGTACCCCAATCCTAAATGGCAAATATGTGTCGCCATTATTAGAGGCACTGTTACTCCCTGCAGCAGTAGCCATTGTGAAATGAAAAGGGCATGATCCCTCAGAGTAATTTACGGCCCATGGAAATGATTTGACCCATGGTAAAGCTCATTTAGCAGCCTTGAGAGGGTCACTGGCTCCTAATGATGGTCTTCTTTGTGTTGCAATTCCACAGTCACCTATACCATCCTTGGCGAGTCTGGCAATACTTCAAGATCAAGCTCCTGATGCTGAAAAGGTGACCTAGATCCAACGTAAGTGTGTACTGGGAGGAGATTCCCTGTGGTGTTCCCCAGATGACTGCCTGGTGGCACCCAAGGTACCTCTCCCCTACTTAGTCTGTGAAGCTCACGATGTGGCCCATTTAAGTACAAATGCTATGATTGCACAGTGTGGCAGTTCAGAAGGATGAGACGGACCACAGTTTGCCATTCTAGATTTGTGTTTATTCAAAGTAAATAGAAAGAGAAAAGGTCCATCGTTTCCTAACTTAAGGGTTACCCTACCTAACAGAACAAACTAGGGTGCTCGTCATCAGTGTGACAGTCCAAAAAAAGGATCCATCCTCAGTCCAAAAATAACCTGTCCTGACCCTGCCACTAAGACTAAACAACTAAGAACCAGGAGAATGACTCCCTTCTCCGGGGGTGGAACGAGGACTTCTCAAAGAAATGCTCCTTTCAATTTGGAATCTTCTAATATCATTCTGCTATCATCTTCACCAGTTAATTCATTTCTCTTATAGGACTTTTCCACATCCTGTTTTGTGTCCCTCTTGGTTTTCTTACACTTTCCTTGTCAGGGGTATTGACTCCCATCTTCCTCTGTGTTTTGTTCTCATAGGAAACAGTCTCTTGCTCTCTTGCATAAGTGCTTCTTGTTATGGGAGACTAAGTCTTCGGTCTACTTTCTTCTGGACTTCTTCTCTGAGATCAATGTATTGTATCCAGGGTTCAGATTTACTTTTGTGAGGGTCCTTAATAATACTGGGATGAGTGAGGCGAGTCCCATACCTATTGTCACTCTGCTTATGTTTTTCGGTACTACTGGGACAAGTAGGAGGGTTTGCATAGTTATTCTCACTCTTCTTACGGTTTTCGGAACTACTGGGATGAGTAGGAGAGGTCCCATAGTTGCTGTCACTCTTCTAATTAATTCGCCAACTAGGATATAGCCACTCGTTACAGCCGCCCTTCTCCCCGGGTCTGACACTCTTCCAGTTACCTTCCTGGTTTCAGGATTGTGTCACCTGGTTGGCACCTCTCCTTGATGCTTCACTTGTTTACTGGATGGCTTCTGTACTTCGCCTCAGTTTGCTTTCCAGTACGACTCTGTGTACTACCTGTACTGTGGTTTCAGCTCTGGGCGTATTTCCCTCTCGGTTACCATTCGTCAGGTTAACTTCACTTCTTAGGTTTACTTCTCTTTCCGCTATCACTCGGGATGCCGCTAGACAGATGGCATGTGCACGGAGGGGCATTTCGTCTCTCACTGTCCTCCGGTCGTCACCTCTTACAAGCAGGTCCCTCCTAGGAAGCTTGTTCGCTCCAGAGCTTCTTTGCAGGCTTTCTCGACACAAGCGTTCCTCAGATACCTGTTTCTCCGTACTGCTGGACGGTAGGGAGTTCAGAGTCTCGGTCTCCCTCTGCCCCGCTTAAAGCTCCCGGGTCTCTCTCCATCTTGGCTTTGCTCCTCCCACTTTTATGAGGCTGCACTGAGGCTTCCCCAAGTTCCAACAAAGGTCCTTCCTTTGTGTTAGACTTGTCCTAACTCCATTGGGGTTCCTTGTGTCGTTGTCGGGCAGTTCTTCACTCTTTCTTACTCTTAGGCATTTCCTTGTCTCAGTACCAAATAGACCTTCATCTTCAGCCCAGGTACTGCAGTAACAAAAGTAGGAGGATTCTGATGTTCTAGATCTTTCTTCATCAGTCTCTTGCGTGAAATGAAAATGGAATTCCATCTCGGAACGTGAGTCCTTATCCCCTAAGGGGGGGGTCTCTACCTGTGAGAGCCTGCTTTCTGCCATCCCTAGGGGGAATATTGAGTAACAGGCTCACCTTCGTAGTCTCACAATAAGAGGCTTCCCATTGTGGAGAAGTGAGCGAATCCCACGATTTGGCACAACATGTACAGCGAGATTGGATGGCTACAGGGTTAGCCACTATGGCTCAGCACTGGTGCGAGAACTGTATCATATGCCTAACCTGCAATGTCGGGAGAGCGGTGCCTGCAAACCTGTCTGCACGGCCGATACCAGAGAGTCAATCTTTACATGTGCAGACAGACTTCATACAGCTTCCCTTGTGCATGTAATTTCCGTATTGTCTGGTCAAAGTGGATGTGTTGTCTGGATGGGTGGCAGCCTAACTTGTAGGAAAGCAGATGCAGTCACTGTGGCTAAGAAACTGTTAGCTGAATTTATACCTCAGTATGGAATGACCTTATGTAAAAATAGTGACCGAGGTACACACTTTACAGGTAAAGTCAACAGGGAGGTGTGTAAAGCTTTAGAGGTAAGCCAGCAATTCTATTGTGCTCATCACCCTCATTCTAGCACACATGTAGAACACCAAAATGGTGACCTCAATTTAAAGCTATCTAAAGTGTGTAAGGGGACTGTGTTGAAATGGCCCCATACTTGGAAATTAGCTGGGGAAGACTGGTCCAGAGAAGGTTTTTTCAGAATAGGGAGAATTAATGCATGCTTTCTATGAGGGATTGCCCTACCGGAACAAAAATACTAAGGACCCAGTCAAAATGTCCGTAGATTAAAAGTCCACCGTCCTGTGTCTAAACCTATTTCTGTCCCTTACACTTACAACCTAACAAATGAAAACTGGATGACTCATTTACCCAGAAGGAAGCCCCCCTCACTCTGGATGTAGACTCCACGGCCAAGTTCTTTGTGAAAAGAATATGTAGTTAACTGTTCACTGTTTGAAAGTTCAGCCCAAGTTAAAGAAAACACTTTTCTGCGAAAAACCTCTTCCTCAGTTCTTGCTTCCATTTATAAACAAAAAATAGCTCTCCCCTCTCCTGGAGGGACCCTCTCTTGAACAAGACTCTGAAAACAATACACAGTTCCCCAGTCTTCTGGAAGGAACTTCTTCCTTGAATTGTGAATAACAGTGGAACCTTCTCAGTCTTTTATCAGGCCTGGTTCACTAACCTACCAGGCCTGACAGACATTTGCAATGGTGTCCCAAGTCCTGTTTACTAACCTGCCCGACTTGGTTTCATAGTGTTTACGTTCCAAAGATATTCACTCTTCCACTGGTTTCCCCATTCGATCCTTTTATGCCTTCTCAGGATCCCGACTGTTTCTGGTCTCAGGATCCCGACTGTTTCTGGGTTCAAGCGCACTGGTTCTGCGTGTCTCTGCCTTGAGGTGGATGTTCAAACCTTAGATACTTTGTTGATGTTCTTTGCTTGTTTCCATTTGGTCCCAGACCCTGTTGTACATTGGCTGGACTTCCCCGCTTTCATATGGGTCCCAGACCCTGTTCGTCTATTCTGTGGGACCCCTATCACCGTTTTACCTAGTGTCTACTTGGACAGACCTGGTATACTCTCCTGCCAGGTACTAGCCCACATTGGTTTATTCTTAATCTCTGTGTCAGCCTATAAGGTTCACCTGCTATGGCCTTTGGAATTTGGTTATCTGGTTTACAAAGTGTGTACCAAATTGCACGATTCCTCTTCTGTCCCCTTGGGCTTTCTGGGATGTATTTTCGTTATTCACAAGGTTTGTATCAAGTTGTACAATTTTATCCCCTTGGGTTTTTCGGTATGTGTTTACGAGGCCTCTCTAGGTTTCCAGCTCCCTCAATGCACCAACAACCTGTCCGACCCTTTCCCAACCTTTTGGAAGTCGTGGGGGGTCTCCAGTCTCTTCGTGAGGTAGAGAGGAGCTTCTTTACTTTTACTTTACTAATTTGTGTCGTGCACCACTGACCCGGAGGATTAAGGGCACCAGAAAAAAGACAAAGACAAGACAGAACATACAAACGAGACAGCAGGGCACAAACATCCGCTATGACCAGAGAAGCATATGCAGGTTAAAAGTCGGTGGCCTAACTGAACAGATAAGTCTTAAGTTTCTTCACAAAGACAAATGTTAAGGTTTCCTCTCTGAGGTTCACAGGTATTGTGTTCCAAACAGCAGGGGCTGCAGCAAAGAAAACTCCCTTTTTTACATGTCAAAGTCTACAGGCTGGAATTTTTTGTTGAATAGTATTATTTGATCTTAGGTTGTGCGAGTTAGGATTTTACTTTCAGCACTTCTTTCAGGTATGCTGGTGCTGTACTTGAGACATTTGTGGGTGATCGGAAGCAGTCGAAAAGTAATTCTGGCTTTCATAGCGATTGTAGACTCCTCCTGGCATCAGAAATATGGTCTTTCCTGTTAAAATCCATTATAATTCTAACAGCGTTGTTCTCTACAACTTGAACCCGGTTAACCTCAATTGTAGGCAGATCAACTAACAGGCTACCTACAGTAGTCGAGTCTGGAACCCATAAGAGTCCTATCAAGTATCTCTGTGTTTTCTCTGGAGATGAATGGGCGTGCATGCGTCATTCATTTAATGTAATATGAGGCTGAAGAGACCAGGCTACTGACCTGTTCCTTCATATTAAGATCGTGGTCAAAGTAAGTCCCAAGGATCTTAACTTTATTTTTTGTTTTGATCTCACAGCCATCTATTTGAAACTGTGCATATTCCGTCTCCATCTTATGAGTTTTTGCTTCTGTGCCCACCAGCATCAGCTCAGGTTTGCTGGAGTTCAGAGCGAGCCCATTACTGCATATCCAGCTTTGCATCAGTCCAAATAACCTATTAATCGTTATCTCATCATCAGCAAAATTGTCAGAGGGGGCGACAATACATTGTGTGTCGTCAGCATAGTGTGTGAGCTCAGTTTTGTTTTGTTCCATAAAGTAAAAAAAAAAAAAAAAAAAAAAAAAAAAAGGGACTATAAAAATATTATAAAATACTGGGGAAAGACAGGCCCCTTGTGGTACTCCTTGCAATAGCTCAGTTGATTTTGCATCCGCCACTTCGCTGCTTACCCAACACTGTTTGTTTATATCTATATATCACAGAAACCTAGACGTAAGGTCCAGCAAAGCTGTCTCTGTACCATGATTCTCTCTGCCCCCCGACTGCCATTTATTCAAAATATTGTTGGATCTTAGATTACTTAAAACCTGTGTATAGACAACTCGATTCAAAATTTGTAGCAGAAATTGAGAATTAGATATGGGTCGATAGTTCAATGGGTTGAGAGGACAAGGAACAAGTTACTTACCTGTAACTGTTGTTCTCCAGCATGGGTCTGGCATGGATTCACATGCTCATGAATATTCCCCGTCGTCAGGCTGGGAATCCTCGGTAAAGAAAAAACCAGTATCAGTTTCGTTTCTGATCTGTCTTTCGTAGTAATAACCAATCACTGGTCTCTGCGTCATACTGACCACAGCCAATGACTGCCCTCTACCTAAGCACCGCCTCTGGCAGCCATCTTCAGATTTGGAAGCACGTGAAGTGGCAGTATGACCAAGTGAAGAGCCGCAGAGGGGTAGGCGGGAGGGTTCGCATGTGAATCCATGCCAGACCCATGCTGGAGAACAACAGTTACAGGTAAGTAACTTGTTCCTTCTCCAGCATGGGGTCTGGCATGGATTCACATGCTCATGAATAAAGAATACATAGCAGTACACACATGCACAACCACGGGAGGTGGCAAAGGCTCAACATTAAGCATCACATCAACTCAACATTAAGCATCTTACCTCCTCACCAGGCTCACCTCAGGCGAACAGGTTGCGCAGCACTGCTTGGCCGACCCTGGACTCCTCCCTGGAATCCCGGTCGACGCAGTAGAATTTCGTGAAGGTGTGCGTCGACCTCCACGTAGCAGCCCTGCATATGTCCAGCAGGGGCACACCAGATAGGAACGCCGTGGTAGCTGCGATCGCTCTGGTGGAATGGGCTCTCGGACGGCCAGGCAGCGGTCGGTTTGCCAACCGATGACAGTACATGATACAGCCGGAGAGCCATCTGGAAATGGAAGCCTTCGAGAGAGCCTTCCCCTGATTGACAGGTCCAAAGTTCACAAAGAGTTGTGACGTCTTCCGAAAACCCTTCGTGCGGTCCACGTAGAACTTCAGCGCTCTAGCTACATCCAGCGAGTGCAAAGTCCTCTCAGCCGGCGACAAAGGCGACGGGAAGAACACAGGTAACACCAAGGGTTCGCTGAGATGGAAGTCCGACGGTACCTTGGGCATGAAGGAGGGGTGCGTCCTGAGCACTACCCTCGTGTCGTGGAAAGTCAAGTACGGGGCCTTGCAGGAAACGGCCTGGATCTCTCCCACTCGTCGTGCGGAGGTGATGGCCACAAGAAAAGCTGTTTTCCACGATAGAAACTTCAACGGGGCCGAGTGCAGAGGCTCGAACGGAGGTCCCATGAGCTTGGTCAGCACCACGTTGAGCTCCCACGCCGGGGCCGGAGCCTTCACCGGCGGGAACGATCTGAACAGTCCCTTCATGAACTCTTTCACCAGACGATGAGACCACAAGGACGTCCGGCCCGTGGTTCTGGTGTATCGGGAGATCGCAGCAAGATGAATCTTGATGGACGCATGTGCCAGACCAGCTTTGGCCAGCGTCAGCAGGTACGGCAGTACTTGGGGAGCCGTAATCCGTAGAGGGTTAATCTTCTGTGCGTGGCACCAGACAGAGAACCTCTTCCATTTGTGTCCGTAGCATTTAAGAGTCGAGGACGCCCTGGCCTTTGCAAGAACCTCTCTGCAATCGGCCGGTATGTCGTATCCTCCAAACTCTAGTGCTGCAGGAGCCAGGCCTGCAAGTTCAGCGACTTCGGGTCGTGGTGGAGGATGGCGCCTCCTTCCCTGGAGAGTAGATCCGCGTCCGCCGGCAGCTTGATCGGCGGGGACGCTGACAAGTCCAGAAGGTCCGGGAACCATATCTGCCTCGGCCACGCAGGTGCGACGAGGATCATCCTGCACCGTGACCTCTTGAGCTGGTTGACGAGCCGGATTAGCAGAGGCAAGGGAGGGAACGCGTAGAGGAACAGGCCCTCCCAGGGGAACGAGAAAGCATCGCCCATGCTCCTCGTCTGGGGAAACCTGCTGGCGAACCTCCGGCACTTGGTGTTCGTCGCCGTCGCGAACAGGTCGATCTGGGGTGTGCCCCACCGTCGGAAGAGGCGATCCACCAGATCCTGCCGTAGTTCCCACTCGTGGCACGAGCGCAGCTCCCTGCTGAGTGAGTCGGCGATGGTGTTTTTTATCCCTGCCAGATGAAACGGCACCAGAAAAATCCCTTGGGCGACGGCCCAATGCCACAGGTCCTGCGCCTCCTTGGACAGCGCTGGGGACCTGGTTCCGCCCTGTTTCCTGATGTAAAACATGGTGGTGGTGTTGTCGGTGAAGATCCTCACCACCTTGCCCTTGAGGGACGGAAGGAAGGACCTGAGGGCCCAAAACACTGCACGGAGCTCCAGGACGTTGATATGTAGGGACTTCTCCGTCGGGAGCCAGAGTCCCCTTGCGTGCAGATTTTCGGTGTGCGCTCCCCACCCTTCCAGGGAGGCATCCGTGGTCACAGTCTCCTGGTGGGCTGGGGTCTGGAAGTCCATGCCCGCCGTCAGATGCGCGCAGGTGCCCCACCACCGTATCGCTCGTCGGAAACTCTCGTCGAGCTTGATCCTTTCCTCGAAGCTGCCCGTCGTCTGGATCCAGCGCGCATCCAGGAATTCTTGCAACGGGCGCATCCGGAGCCTGCACATGGGAATGAGGTAGATGCAGGAAGACATCATCCCGAGGAGGGACTTGATGGACCTCACTTTGGCCGCGTCGGCCACCAACATCCGTTGCACCTTGCCCAAGATGGTCCTGGTCCTCTCCTCCGACGGGGAGGCCAGAAGGGACACTGTGTCGAGCCTCGCTCCCAGAAACAGTGCGACTTGCGCGGGCACCAGGTGGGATTTGGCGTAGTTCACGGAGAATCCCAGGTCCGTGAGGAGTTGGACGGTCCTTGCCGTGCGGACCACGGCGAGCTCCCTCGTCTTGGCGCGGATGAGCCAGTCGTCCAGGTAGGGGTAGACGTGGATCCCCTCGCGGCGCAGCTGCGCCGCCACCGGTGCAAGGCACTTGGTGAATACCCTGGGTGCCGACCGTAGTCCGAAGGGAAGGGCTTTGAACTGGTAATGACGCCCTTGGACCACGAATCTGAGGAATTTGCGGTGCCCCTTTAGGATGGGAATGTGGAAGTAGGCATCCTCCAAATCCAACGACGATAGGAAGTCTCCTTCCTCCAGCTGACCCAGGACGTGCTGGAGGGTGACCATCCGGAACTTCTGCGCCTTGATGAACTTGTTCAGACGTCGCAGGTCCAGGATGGGGCGCCATCCTCCCGTCTTCTTCTTCACGAGGAAGTATCTCGAGTAGACTCCGGAGCCCCGAAGCCTCTTTGGGACGAGTTCGATGGCGCCCTTTCTGAGCATCGCCTTTACCTCCAGGAGAAGTTGAGGGACGTGAAGTTCTTTCCTGGCCACGGGGGGGACGCGCGGGCACCTTCTTTGAAACTCGAGCGCGTGGCCCCGGGCCAGGGCGTCCAGCACCCAACGGTCGGTGGAGATAGACTCCCACACGCTGACGAAGCCCGCCAGCCGGCCTCCCACCGGGGTGCTTCGGTGGGGGCCCGACCCCACGGCCGGTTCAATCCTGCTTGGACGCGGCCTTGCCGCCTTGACCTCCTTGGCGACGACGGCGGGGTCCGCTAGACTTGCCTCGTCCTCTGTAGGCCTCTTGCGACGACGAGCGGGCCGCTTGACGGTAGGAAGCGAAACCGCCGCCGGAACCTTTGGAGGCGCCCTTGCCTCCGCCGCTCCGAAAGGGCGTCCGTCGTTGCAGGACTCCAAGGGCCCGGGCCGTCTCAGTATCCGCCTTGATGGCCTGAAGGGAATCGTCCACTGTCTTCCCAAACAGGTTGTTCCCGTCGAAGGGCATGTCCAGGACTCTGGTCTGGACGTCCTGCCGGAAGTCCGTAGCTTTGAGCCATCCACGACGTCGAAGGCAAACACCGTTGCCCAGCTGGCGGAATCCAGTGTCGGCGATGTCCGTCGCCACGGTGATGGCGTGGTCCGAGGCCACCTCACCTTCCTGCAGGATCTCAAGGGCCTCCGCCCTCTTGTCGTCCGGCAGAAAATCCAGCAGGGGAGCCATTTTGTACCAGAGCTCCCTGTCGTAGCGGGCCACGATAGCCAAGGCGTTGGCCGCTTTAATCGTCGTCGCTGCCGACGAGATGACTCTACGCCCCATAGTATCCAATTTCTTTCCCTCGCCGTCCGGCGGGGAAGTCGATGTGGAGGCCGCACCCCCCCCCCCGCTTTCTTCCTGGCTGCCGCGGAGACGACGGAGTCCGGGGTAGGCTGCGCCCGGAGGCATAGGGGGGCCGTGTCCGGGACCCGGTACTTTTTCTCGTACCGGTCTCTTCTAGCTGGCGTCGTGGAAGGGTTCTTGAGGAGGGAAAGGCCCTCATCCCAAATGTCGTCCAACAGAGGCACTGCGAGGACCGTCTTCCTCTTGGCCTCGCGCCGCTGATAAAGGAAGCCTTCCTTTTTCTTCTCCTCAGGGCAGAGTTGGAAAAGCTCGGAAGCCCTGGAGATCATGGAGTGGAAAGATCCGATCTCGTCGGGCGGAGAGGCCCTGGTGGGAGGCGACGACGGAAAATCCTCGTCGTATGCCTCGTCGTCCGTACCCGTCGCTGCCGTGTCAGTCCCCGTATCATCCCCTCGGGTGGACGGGGAGGAGGGCTGGAAGGGGCGCGACGGTTGAAAAGGAGGTGGTGGATGGATCCTTCTTTTCTTGGTAGGGGGAACACCAGAAGGTCCCGGTTCTGGATCCCCGACGGGAGAGGTTCCTCCGTCGGTAACGGTAGCCTCGTCCTTATCTCGGAGCATAAGGACTGTATGGCCAACAAAATGGCCGCCGAGTTGTCTTGCGGCGCTGGCAGAGGGGAATCCGACGGGCGAGCAGGGGCCCCGTCGGTATCCTCGACGATGTCGTCGTCGTCACCTGCGTCGGGGTCCATTCCGACGGGCTGGCCTTCTTCCACGCCTAGGCCGTGGCTTAAGACCTCGATCAGCTCCTCTTCTGAGGTTGAGGCCGACTCTACGACGACGCCCTGCCCCCCCTTCTTCTTCCCCACGGAGGGTTTCACGGGGGTCCCATCGATGGGCACAAAGGAAGACTCCCTCCGAGGAGGCAGGGAGATTCTGGGCCCTGAGGTCGCCACCACTGGTGCAGCCACCACAGGCTGAGCCAGGGCCGCCGCGACCGTTTCGATAGAGGGCTTGGTCGGATGGATCAAGGCCTTCACCACCTTAGGTGCGCTCACCGCCTTATCCTTGAGGGAGGGGGCACTGCCACGCTCCTCCTCTGCCTTAGAGCTCGACCGGGGCCTCTCCAGGAGCTTCGCCGGGTGCTCGGCCTTCCTCTTACCCGACCCAGAGCGTTGGCTCGTGGTTGATGGTGCCGGGGAGGGTGCGCCCTGCCTGGCGCCCGTAGAGCCCGACCGTTCGGCGCTCCCGGTGCCAGCGGACTCGCGGTGCTTGGCCTTATGTTGGGCCCCCGTCGCCGGGGCGCCCTCAAAGGTCTTAGAAGACCGCTCGGATTTCTTCTTCTTCTCGCCAGACGGGCTCTTACCCTCCAGCCAGTTGGCGAGACGTTGATGGCGGTCCTTCATGGTCCGTTCCGACATGTTGCCGCAAAACGCACAGTCCTTCTCCACGTGCGTCTTGTCCTCATGAAGGCAGTAAAGGCAGAAAGAGTGTTCGTCCTCCTTGAAGACGTTCTGCAGCTGGCATCCAGGGCAGACCCTGAACAGCTTTCCGGGCGTCGAGCTTCCCTTCTCCTGGGCCATCTCCGAGACAGGGCCTGAGAAGCTTCTGGAGTCCTCCGAAGTGTAGCTCGACGAAATCTTCACCCTTGAGGGGCACAGATGAATCCGACACGGGTCCCCGTTGATCGGATGTAGGATCGGTGGAGCTTGAGGCTCTTTTGACCGAAAGAATCGAAGTTTTTTGTAAAAAGCGCGAAAAAATAGCACTAACGCTCGAGAGCAATAGCACGAGGATCCCAACACATGAACGTGCGGTAAAAATCTGAAGATGGCTGCCAGAGGCGGTGCTTAGGTAGAGGGCAGTCATTGGCTGTGGTCAGTATGACGCAGAGACCAGTGATTGGTTATTACTACGAAAGACAGATCAGAAACGAAACTGATACTGGTTTTTTCTTTACCGAGGATTCCCAGCCTGACGACGGGGAATATTCATGAGCATGTGAATCCATGCCAGACCCCATGCTGGAGAAGGGCCAGTTTTTTCAGTAGGGGTGTAATCCACGTATTCTTAATAGCGCTGAGAGCACGGCCTTCAATGAATGAAGAATTTACAAATTTACAAAGTGTGCTAATTAGTATAGGAGAACATGCTTTATTGGCCATGGTGGGGCAAATATCTCCTTTGCAACTGGTGGGTTTCAGTTTTTCTATTATTAGTGCCAATTCAGATTCACTCACAGGTTTGAATGTAAACTGGTCTTCTGGCTTCCAGATTCTTTAGGTGGTGATCATAGATTCAGTGTTTCTAGGAGGTATCACTTTCTTGGTGATTTCAATCTGCTCTTTAATGGTGTTTAATTTATTAAACATAGCATCTTGGATTGAGGATCACCATTCAGTATCATTGATGACATCTTCTGTGTTTACCTGACTTTTTCAAGATTTTAAATAATTTCCTGGGTTGGGAATGTGCTTTATTAATTTGGTCGTCAAGGCATCATTTTTTTAGCCAGGATGACAGCTGTCTTGAATCTTTTTGCTGCAAGTTTATATGCTTCTTTATCAGAATCCATAAGAGAGTTTTTCCACTTAGAGTGTTTTGGTTTTTGCACTCTTAAGTGTTTGCAACTCTGGGGTGAACCACATATTATTCTCCCTCTGGACAACTTTCTTTGTTTTCCAGGGGGCTAGAGCATTTACTGCCTTCTGTAGAGTGCGCTGGTATACATCTACAATTTCATCCACAGAAGGGGAATCATTTAATTCCTGGTGCAAAGGTGTAAGCCATGGGTTAAGGGTCTCCGGTTTAAGTTTCCTAGTATTTCCACACAGTACCATCGTTTTGGACAGTTTCTGGTTCACAACCTGCTTCTCACATGCGACTGAACTGTATAAAGAAGTGATCAGACCATGAACGTGGGTATATGTTCTGATTGGCTAAGGTTACATTATAACCCGCTAGCCAATCCAACGTGTTGCCTTTGTCATGTGTGGGGGTCTTCACAAATTGTTTGAAGCCCAAGTCTGCTAAAGACTCGTCAAGAAACTTAGCACAGGCATCATTCTCATCCTTCAGCCAATCATTAAAATCTCCTAATAGGAGAGCTCTAGTATTAAGCTTTAAGAAAGTGTAAGGGAGGAAGGGTGGTTTTGCCCCCACCTGTACATTTGGTGCAAAGGAAACCCAATACTCATGAAATAGTGTGGCCACGTCCTCCTTGCCCTTCCCTGGCTACAGTGGAAGAGGGGCTACTGCAACACACATTAGGACTCAATGTTGTGTACCTCCAGACTCATTTTTGGACTAGGCCGCATCCTGAGCCCTGAGAAGCCTTCTCACCCCTTTGCAGCGCCACACACCGACAGCCCCTACCTCCTCCTCCTGTTTCTGGGCCGGCCAGGCTTCTTTCTCACGGATGCTCTGGTGCGAATTGTTGCAAACAGAAACTGTATTCTTTTATCCATCCTCTGAGCTCATTGTCCTGTGTGTGACTGGGGTGAATCTCGCCTTGTGGCCCATTTGTCTCCACAAACCTGCTCATGCTCCTCTCACGCCCACCTTTGGGAGTGTGGAGTATTTTTATCCACACCACTGCACCACACTGCACCCCTTTGCTAATGGGGGAAGAAAATTGCCAAGAATGGAGGCAATAACCCCTGTGCGCACTAAGTCTGCAAAATTGCACAGAGTTCATAACCCACCAAAAGAGCTGCACGCCCTGCCAAATACACTGGCAAAGTGGTGTAAAAGCAGCCATCACTGCTGTCATCTGTCATTGGAAACAAACCCACAGAATGGCTAAAATCTGAAAATGCCCCTAAATACAGTTTCTTAATCAAGGGCAACCTTCAAAGTGCTGTTTTGGCGCTAAATTCAGTTATGTTCCCCAGTGAATTATTGAAAGGAGTGTGTGATGGAATCATGGAAAAATCCAGGCAGTCAGGGGAATCCAGGCATCACAACCTGGCAACTGCCTAAAGAAATTGGCCGTAAAACGTAGCTTAAATGTATTTCTTTGTCCTAAAAAGTTGCAAAATCCACTATTTCAAGTATGTTGGTGAAGGGCTAATACTTTTAAAAAGGTTAAATCCTTTATACTCTGTACTTATATTTTATATGTGAATTGAAAAGATATTAATGTCCAAGAGCCCCGTCTGAAGCCAATCCACATGTGAATTCTGATCTGGCAGGGCCTGGCCTGGGAAAACTGACATCCCCGTTTAACACTCCCTTGAGAACAGGAAGGCTAATGGCTGTTAATGGGTCATGCACAATCCCAGCAAGCCACTCAAAGGGGCTGCAATTAGACATTTGTCTGCTGACTGACCAAAGAACAAAGGACATGCTGAGAATTGGCCTCTGCAAGGAGGAGCAGGATGTGGGGGAGATTTCTCAGTGAACTTCAAAAGACTGGCCATCCGCTCACTTTGGGAAGCAAGAAAAAAAAACCTGGACTGGATTTTGAATGGAAATTACTTGGTTTTGCCTCAGAACTTTATGACATTTAACATGACAGCCAAAATAAGTAGACAAGTGAAAAATACAAACTTATAAACCAGAACTCATGCTAGACAGTTGAAGATGTGGTAGGAGTTTTTACTACATAAGGAACCAAAGATGCACCAAAACACAGATTGTGGCAAAACTATTAATGTTGCAAGCTTAAAATTGTATGTACACGATCCACTGATCAGCACCTAGACGCGTATCGAATTAGAAATGATGAATCCAAAGTGTTCTGGGTAAAATTGATAAAAATCCATAAAATGACCAATACAGCTCTCACAAAGATGGAAATTGGATGTAAATGTAGACAATCAAATGTGAAAAATATGTGTCTAATTTGGTGAGGGTACGTAATGGAAGGAATGTACATTTGTGTAAAAGTATGTTTTGGGTAAAAATCCAGGTGGGAGTTCCCAAATCCTGTCATAAGATGACAGCCCTGTTTAAGCTGCCAACCAAAACAAAGCGCACGCCTGTAGCCACTCACAGATAGGGGGGTGTGTTCTGAAGTTCTGCCCATGCCATAAAATTTGTAATGGATAAATATAGGAAGGGCACTACACATAAAACTCCACACATTGCTTCCAGAACACCCCCCTTCCAGAACCCATCCAGATGTCCGTGCAGCACCTTATTCCAGAACTCTTCATTTTGTAGCTGACTCCAGAATTCTTTGAGATATCCAGATTTCCTTGCAGAATCCAGACTCTAGCATTGCAAAATTATTGCTAGCCTGACCCAATTGCAAAAATCCCAAACATGAAGGGACATCATTTTAATTCAGCATGGCTGGCTACCATTAGGCTTGCCCGCTGAAAACTTGTATCCGGCTATCTACTGCGTTCAGTCACCAGAAGGGGCCCTTCCAAATCCAGTCTGAGGTGCAGTACAAACTTGACCAGAACCGCACCGCTGACCCAAATCCCTCCAGAGGTGCCGGTTTGCCGGTGGGCCTGCCCAATCCATGACCAGAACTGACAGTCCAATTTAATAACTTATTCTGTGAGTATTAATAGGAAGAAAAGTGACCCTAATATATCTGCATTGTCTGATCCCTATCTCAATCCCATCCGTTCTCTAATTCAGAACCATTGTGTTGCTAGAACTATCTTTGCGCTGACTCTTTTCTCATCTGTGTTCCTAAACCCTAACTTCTTATGGATTGGTGAAGAAAAGTAATTCCCAAACCAAATGGAAACTACAGTATCACACATGAACTGTTATGAGAGGCCGTTAATGACCTTCCTGTGTGGCATTCTCCTTTTTGTAGTCTTTAATATAGCATAAGAAAACCTATCTGTCCTTTCTAAACACAAATTTCTGTTTTCCATTCTGGCGCCTATTTGTCAAAAACGACCTTTACTAAAACCTCTATAACTCCCTCAGTGTTTATGATAGAAACAAAATGTCAACTCCTTGTATCTAACATCCTTAGCTATCCATAGAACTCCCGTTATAGCGAATATTGCACAAAGAAAAGTTTGCCGCGATTTTACATTCAGAGAAATTTTACACGTGTGAAACAGCTTTTATTTATTTCCTACTTGGACTTTGAGATTTCTAATGTTTTCTTTGGACTAAATCATTGCTGTGTGATTGTTTGCAACTGTTCAAAGCGGCTCCCATAGGAATTTATAATTATAATTATATTTTTGACCACATTTGGTGTTTTTGCTCAGTCAATTTCAAAGACAATTTCAAAGCCATTCTTACAGCTGAAAAGTCAATTCCGTTTTTCTCTTGTGATTGAAGGGGAAAGGTGGGACTGATATTCTGTTTGATTTGTGCTATTCCTGAATACCTACCCTCTCCTCACATCTATTTAATTGCCTATTGGGGAGTTGAGAGGTGTTGCAGGGGGAACCCCTAACCATAGTGCCATCTATACCAAACCAACTGAAAAGTATTATTTTCTGTGCTGCATTTGTTTTTGTGCTCATTACTTGATTCCTAGTGCGTTCAAGATATTATTCAGTGTTCTGTCACCCCATTTTTGATTGTTGTTTACCTATTAAAATATATTGTGATTCAATTTTAAATACATAAATAAATATTTACCTTTGCAAACTAGCCTGATTCCTGGTTCAGTGTGACCGGGGGGTCTTAGAAGGGTGTGATATGAGTGGTATATCGTTCAGAATATTGAACTTAGATAAAAATAAATAAGGGTTTCAATTGTGCACTACACGCTGGGCGTGACTTGGATGTATGCCGGATTGAAATCACTTACAGGAGTTATTGCCAGCACAACCGTTTGCCCCTCCATTCTCCCTTTGATGTAACAGAAGTGTGTCCCTTCTCCGCTGACTGTCCGAGAGTGCCCCCAATACAACTAGCCCCGTGCCACTATATATCTCGCTTAGGACTAACACCTATCAATCCACTCATTCATGCCCTGTGGCGCCATGACAAATACATTTTAGATTTAGCTTACACAGAATTACCTCTTCCTGTGGAACCGACCTGACTTTCACACCACCCAGATGAGCCCAGCTGACCACGTGCCGCTCGAAGTAACAGCCCTGCACCAGCCAATCATGTGGAGCCGGACCATATACTGCCATACTGTATCTATGTTGTCCACCAATCCCAATGCAACTTGATGTACCTATAGGGAATCGTCACTAGTGACGATTGTAAAGCATATAATGTACTGTATTCTGTATTGTTGGTCAGAGCACTCTCGAGGCAGCAGAGTCCTCTCCATGCGTTTATCTTTATAAAAATGTACTTTCCTCACAACCTTTCTCCTGGTCTCATTTCCTACTGGGGTGTGTCCCTTATTTGTCTACAATTTTAGTTTGGGGAATGACCACCTTCAAAAGCAAGGAGTAGATTGCATATTTGGTTGATAAAATCATGCATGACTGTTGGGGGTCTGTATGTGAGTATCACATTAAAAGTATTTCCAGGATCTGTCCTTACTTTTATATGAAGTATATCACACCCATCCAAATTAGCAGCGTCAACTCTCAATATACACAAAGTATGTTTAAAGATAACTGCGGCGGCGACTCCTTTCTCCTCTAGCCTATCCTGAAAGAGGAAATTATAGCCCTGAGGTATAGCCAGCGTAAGTGATGGCCCAGCAGCAGCATGACTCAATGTTTCAGTCAGTGCACATATGTCAAAATCATGGAGAGCTACATATGTAGCAACATCTAAAGCTTGTTTAAGAAGAGATCTTGTATTAAGCAATAAGCACTTTAAACCATAAATGGTTCTGCTAGGGAGTATGGATAACTCATTGGGGGCGGTAGTGCTCCCAGGCCACTATGCACCGTGTTTGTACTCAGTAAGTCCTCATCATCTGCGTGCCTGTTTATATGTCGGCGGGTATGAACATTCTCACCCTTGGCTTTGATTACTGGCGCTTGAGTGTTGGATCGTTCTCCCAATGCTTTTTGGCTGGAGGCGCTCGTTTCATCTCCGGACGTATTTCCCCCATCTGAGTGGGCCGCCTGTTCTATTCCCACATTCTTGAGTAGGCTATCACGTATATCAACAAGGCGAGTACAAACCTGAGCTACCTTTTTCTCCAATAACACAGTGTAGTCGGGGATTGTGCTTTGGCTTTCTCAATCATCGCCGAGATAGTGGCAGCGCTCATATTCCTTATGCACGTGAGCGCAACGGACCACCACAGATCGGCTTGTCTTATTCGCGCCGGCACATTCGCACTTGGATTGCGAATTTGCAGTTCTGCGGACTACAAGAACACTGGGAACAGTAGTTCTGCCGATTACGGTACGCATGCAGAGCACTAGCTCTGATTCAAGTCGCCACTGAGTTAACACAAGCAATTTATCCCCCAATGAAAGCTATTAAGCATGGCAGATGGTTAAATAATGCCCACAGCTAATTATAAAAGCAATTTAAAAATATAGAATCAACACAGAGGTAAAATACTTAAAATGCAATTGCATTAAAAACAATCTACTATCAAGGAAAAACAAACAATCTAAGAGTCAGAAGGAGGAGGACAGCCCGTACATACCGCCACAGACCGGCTTGTCTTATTCGTGCCTGGCGCATTCATGCCTGGATTGCAAATTTGTAGTTCTGCGGACTACAATAACACTGCGAACTGTAGTTCTGCCGAATACAGTGCGCGTGCGGAGGTCTAGCTCCGATTCAAGTCACCACTGACTTAGCAAGAGCAATTTAGCTCGCACAAAAGCTATTAAGCGTGGCAGATCATTAAATAATGCCCACAGCTAATTATAAAAGCAATTTAAAAATACAAAATCAACACAGAGATAAAATCCTTAAAATGCCATTGTATTATACAATCTATGCTGCTGCCACGCTCGGTGTTCTCTCACTCGTGGCTACAGAGCTGCGGACTGTTCCGCGCGTCTCTCTGGCTGCTCACGCCTTCGTTCTTGGTTGGATTTCCCCAGTCTGGCTTCCTTTATCACCGGGACCTCTCAAAACCATCACAAATCTCTGTGCCTCGGTTTCCAACCTTTGGGTCCTCTGCCACTGAACAAGCATCTCTTTCCATGCTCCTCCATGGCTTACTCGACAGACCATTGAGTCCTTCTTTCCTTTTTATGATAGGGGCTGCCTCTCGACAACTGTACCCAGTTTATTGGTTCTGCAGTGGGCTTTTCACTCCTTGTTCCCTCTTCTTCGTGTCAGTAGTATTTGGTATTAAGTGTGGGTAATGAGTGTGGGATGAGTAAGAGGGAGACTTCTCCCTCTTCCTCATCCCAGTATTGTCAACAATACTTTCTACCTTATAACAACATATAAAGGTATGGGAGACCAGAGGGGCCTGAGTGGGGGAAAAGGAGAGTCCGGGCACAAAAGAATCAAGTGAATACCACATTCTCCAAGGGCCATTGTGACTGGTCCCAAGAAGGATCTCCTTCCCCATGAGATCCACCCACTGAGTACCACCCCAGGTGGATTCTTATCGGTAGTGGTCTCACCTCCCTGGCCTCCCTACTAATAAACCTATTGCCAATCCTTACTTCTAAATACCAAAGGGTGTGGGACAATAACGTATGCAACAAAGAAAAGTGTTGAAGAAATAATATGTCAGGGCGGTTGAGCAGTTGGATTCCCTTTACCACGTTTTCAGCATGGGGCAAGGCGGCACATTCGAGCTTCGCACACACTCTGGCTTCTCTGCCGTGAGGACACAGTTGAAAGCATAGACATCAGGGCCTTCTGCCAAAGTCTCTTTTCCAATAACAGTCTCTTACTGCAGAGGGCATTTCGTAACATAACAAATATCAAAGTTCCATTTCTATTAGGATCTTCACATGCATAAATTCTCGCTTCCAGTATTTGCCATGGGTCTCCCTCCTTCAGGCTTGGACCCCTATGTACCACAATTTTTACTCTTAATCTCCCTCGTTCGGGCTCGGATCCTCTTTATATCAAAATCAAAAACTTTCGAATGTGCAACAGGTTTTGCTTGAATCTTTTGGCTTTCGTTTCTCTTGTCGGGATACCTTACAGAGACCTTTGATGGAGCACACTCACGGTGCTGGACCACTCTGTAATTCAAACATTCATCAGCAGTTTAGCTTTACTCAGGTCTTTCATCACACGCGTTCAACAATGTTCATTCTAGCGCTCGTTATACAATGTTGCCGCTTGCAACCTTGTCTTCAACACAGACCGGTCTTGCATCGCTCTTCCCAACTCACCGGCTGTGTTGATCTCTCTAATGCTTTGTTCTTGGAGCCAACGACGACACTCTGGTGGCTGCCGCTCCTCCCCACCTTGGTTAGTGACGCGGGAGGGCCTTCGGTATCTCTGACACACAATGCAGGAGTCTTCAGTCTGGTTTCCTGGCCTTATGTTTTCTGCTTCGAAGGTTTCTCCGTAAAGTAACGGTTTCTTGCCTCCTTGCAAACCCTTCCTGGCTTCCTGTATTTCTCCCTTCGTTCAGCTGCCGGCTCAAAACTGATGTTCCTTAGTGCACTTTGCCTCGCTCAGAGTGTGCTCTCGTGCTCAGCCTTTTATCTGTGTGGGGAAGTTTGATGGAAGTCATGTGTGAGTGATTGTCAGTAATTGCCTGACTTCGCCTGACGATAGTAACGGGACATGTCAGGTACACTGCTCGGGTGAGAGTTTGTTTTCTCCCAGTGCCGGCTGTCCGTGTAGAAGTGTTCGTAAAGGGAAAGGAGTAAGGGGGTATAGTTAAAATGTATCGTGCCTGGAAGGATGGGGTAAAGGTGTTGCAGGGGGAAGGATACCGCGTCTTGCCATCCAGTGTCCCACTCACCGAAGACCCCTCACCCAAGTGATCCTCCGGCACTGGTCCACACCCAGGGTCTGGATCCAAAGGCGATGGCCGTGCCCTGGCCACCTGATAGAGAGAGATCCCCAGGGACTAGTGGGTGAGACACGTTCTGGTTTCTTACAGCGCCCACTTGGCCCAGGATTTGTCATCCTGATTCCCTATTGCACCAATTGCCTATAAGTGGGGGATCCAAGTTTGGATCTCAAGCTGGTCTCTCAGTCACCAGGCCCAAAACCTTGTAGGGATGTACTATCCCCATTGGGATTCTCAGGGCCTCCAAATTTCTCTGAGCCGAACCTGGTACACCGAAAACCTGCTGCCCTCCAACGATCAGCCCGGCAGTGGGCCTCTTGTGTTATAATAACCAAGGTTCCATGTTAATGGGAAACAGCAGATGCCGGTATTATTTGTCTGTTAACACCAGTGTGGTCATCAATAATGTTACATTTGCTTTTGATTGGAATTTCACATTTTCCTGGGCTGGATATTCCAATTATCCTGGAACGTCTCATCTGTGGGGATAAGGCATGCCCGTGGTTACCCACCAATTGGGGAGGGAGTTGTTAAATGGGATATGTTCTGCCGGCAGTGCGTCACACCTTTCCATTCCCTGCACCGGCTCGCCCTAAGCAAAGGTTTTCATGGGAAGACTCTCTCAGGCCAAGGTTACCTGATTTCAGCACTGGGATTTAAAATAAACAAATTGGGTCATGGAGCTCTCACTGTTGGTATACGATATTTCCAACGTGGCAGCCTCCTCCTGAGCTATGCTGTCCCAGGAAAAGGAGGCCCTTCTGAACCATGGTTCTTCATAACAGGATGGCGCTAGACATGGTTCTAGCTTCCCAGGCAGGCGCGTCTGTGTAGTCGTAAAGAGTGAGTGCTGCACTTTTATACCAGATTATACAAGCAATATATCCGACATCATTATACACACGATATGCCTCCTGCCCATTAGGCCAGAGGCTTCCTGGTTCTTTGGGATGTAGATCGAGGGGAAACTGGGAAGCCTGGGGACATCAATCGGACATATCTGCTTGTAGTTGTCATCATTTTTTAACTGTCTTGTCTGTCAATGATGGGCAAAAGCCTTTACAATCAGTTATGTAACACCTGTTCCGAAGTGTCAAACTGTTCCAAGTGTTTCACTATCATGTTGAAGAAGATACAAAATGTTATGATCTAATGGAATGCAATATTTGTTCCTCTAGAGATGATTGCAACGAGACTGGAGTGAAGGTCTCATAGGAGGGGACTGTGGAGGAAAATTCGGAAATGAACATGTTATGTACTCCCAAGGCCTGGCACTGCAGTTTTATAGTGACTAGGCCCTGTAAAATGCCATGTTTAAACTGTTTTCTTGCTTATGCAAGGCAGACACTGAAGAACGCACTGCGCATGTCTTTGCAATGAAGGCCTCTCACCTAGCTTGTTGGAATGATCGCTTTCTCATCTCTCGCTGCTGACATGATTCACTTTTGGAATAGTCAAGCAGGATCTAAACTCTCGCTTTCTTAAAGGTAGCACAGGGGAGTGGAGGCGTCACACCGCTAATGCTCTCGCTTGCCTCAAAGCATATGGGTATCTTTAAGGAGCATAGGCACTGTGACTGAGTTATGGCTGGGTGACAACATTGATAAGACTGGCTGACATGAAAGAGTGCAGCTGGTGTCAAAGGCTGATTTGAGGGTTTGCTTTTTGCCAACAGGATGAATTTAGTGTGCAACTTTGATCTTGGAAAGTATTAGCCCTGGTGGGTATAAAGGCCACAGGGTTCGGAGGTAAGGGGTCACTCAGAACGTTGTGTCTCGTGTTGCTGTTGGGTTTGTGCTGTCACTGCTTTCTACTAATAAACATGTTCACAAATCCAGAAGAGTCGTGAGTTATCCTTTTCCCTCATCATCAGTTTGCAAAAATAGAGTGCCAGTGTTTCTATGGTGAGAATCACTTTGAAGATATCCACGCAAGGCAGTATTTGTTGCTCAGTTTGACTTTTTTTAAGTCTGGGTCAGAAAGTGGCTTAAATCTGTTCAGAGGGGTTGTGGACTTGGTTGTTCTATACAAAAATTCCATTGTTGCTGTGTTGATTGTCTGCTGTATATTTGACACTAATTCTGAAGTGTGCTATCTCTGCAGTTGTGGCCGGAGCTGTGCTTCAAGAAGTGGGGTTTTCCTTCCCATAATGATTTCTCTGGGAGGTGGGTCTTGCTGAAACTTTGCAAACAGCAACATTTGAATGCTCTAAGGATTTGTACTTTGTTGTGCCAGTTCCATTTTGGGTATATCTAAGCTGTAATTTCTATTTTGGGGATTCTAGGGACCATTTTTGGGGTCCCTCATCTTTTTGCTTGTTCCCCCGTTCTTTTTTGGTGGCCAGAGGGACTTCTCAAAAAGTTCCTCTGCCATTACATATTTTTTACCCTATGTAAGGTATATGGTATTGGGTCGCCCCTTAGGCTTTAAGGAGTAGGTTGGTGGCAGCTGTGCTTGGGTTTGGGCTTCATCAGAGGTGCAAGCCATTTTACTGCACTGGTAGCCTAATATGCCTTTTTGGTAGCTGTTGTGGGTTTTTGATAGCCGTTTTGGTATGAGGGCACTGAGGAGAAGACACCACCATATATTTTGAACAATATTATAAAGGATTCCCAAAAAGCCTTAAGAATCTTGGCATATGTGAATGTCAGCTTGTGTCCAAATACCATGCCGAATGTTCCTTCGCCCAGGGAATGAGGTAATAATAGAATTAGGGGGATGAAAGCAGATGCATCTCTCTAAGCCTGCACAGCTTTGTGGACTCTTAATTATCCATCTGGTCTGAGAAGGAATATATTAATACATATTTGTTTCCATGCTACCATAAAGCACTCCAAATGATTATTTGCAAGTTGATTGAGATTAGTTTTAAATCTTTTTTGCTCAGAATAGGTTGAGTTTTCTGACCAGGCCAATGTTGGAACACAAAACATAGTTTGATCATTGGGAGTGAGTGCTAAGGGATAATTGTTAAATGTTTTATACTTTAGATCTCTTGTTTATTAACAAGGAGTTCTGGATGGACAGCTCACACTGGTGGTAGTACCAAACTGATTTGCATATGGCTGGCCCTCTTCCGCAATTGTGCAGATGGGCTAAAACTGAAGTGTGAAAAGATTGCCAAAGCACTGCCAGTATTCAGGATTCATTCAAAACCTTCCAACCACCACAATTTTGTTTTTTATAGTTTGGGCATACACTCTCTCATGTAGGAAGGGAGACGTTGATCCTTTTCTCCCTACACCAGACAGGACCAAGCAACTCCTCACTGATGAGGTCCAGCATGGCTGATATATGTCTGAGGCTGCTTGCATTTCTATGCAAACTTGAGGTGTTCTAGTATTTTGGCCTAGACTGCCCCTATTGGGGGCAGTAACGCCGATTTCCATATGGCTGATCCTCTTCCGAAATGGTACAGATTAATTCAGAAACCTCCACCCACACTTTATTTTTTTTTTTTTATTTAAAGGGCACAGCAGTACTTTTTGCTAATAAAATGCAGTTGCACTGCAGAATACTTTTGGAGCCTAGGTGTCTAATGAATAACAAGATAACATTTTTCCTTATAGTAGATGGTCATGCTGTCCCGCCTGCTGCTCCTCCATTAAGGCACCTAGATGCAGGATCTGTCCACTTACTGAAATCACTGGTTCGTTGCATCCTCATTCCTTTGGTCATTCCCCGCTTGTACAAATTCCTGGTGAAATCCCCCCCATTACAAACTTCTAGGATTACTCTCACCTTTTCCAATTCTCCTGGTGTCATGATCCCATTTCAACACCCCAAAAATGTCCTTGTGTCATGGTCTCCCCCCACCTAAAATAAGGGTTTCCATCATATCCTTCAGCTGCATCACTTTTAAAATGCGTACGCCATAAATGTACACTGAAGGTGCACTTTGGCTGCCTGACAACCTTGTCTTTACTTAGCTTTGTGAGGTCTCTGAACACATGGCAGGTCCTCCACCAGAATGACTGGTTCTATGTGATAATGTTGCAAGGGTAAAGGTCGCCAGGTAGGTGATTTTCTTTCCTGCACCTGTAAAAGCCTTTCCACAGATAGTCTAGGACGGGTACATTTTACTATTATACACTCCAATCATAGAATATTTGGGGAAAGTGCTCGACTTTGTTGGGAGTGCACATTTGGGGAAATGCCACCGCTCTGGTGACCTTTTCCCATGCGACTTTATCAATGGATACCGACAGACTCTCATATAGATGTTTCCAACTGCTTAAATCCTTTTTACCATAATTAAGGTTAGCTTTTAGATCTCAAAAAGTTATTATGTGCGAATGTCATCCTATATCACAAATACATGTTGGGAAAACAATTGGTAAAGGAAATCATGCGTAATAGACTTTACATTACCTCCTTCAGGATCCTTTCATTAAAAAACTGCTGCAGCTTTTCATTACAGTAGTTGATACAAAACTGTTCAAAACTGTTGTGTTCAAAGTATTCTGAAAGGAAAATGTACAACTGTTAAATACTGAGCTAGTGATATTGTGCAAGATGTTGGTTTATTTTAATTTTGGTCAACAAACGTAAAATAGAAAATGTATTTAACTTGACCATAAGAGGTTTTGGTTAAAGGTACAATTGTTTAAACTGTTGCCCCTTGTTAGGCAACTATCTACTAAAGCCAAATCGCTGTCTATCATAAGTTCAGTGATGCATGGTAACAAGCATTCACAATTCCCTAAATGTAATCAAACATTTAAATCATGTGCTGCCTGAGTACATAACCCTATAACCTAAAATATACAACAGACCAGGATGGATATGTAAGAGAGAGGATGAACTATAATCAAATATCAGACTTTCTCGCCAATAATAGAGGAATCTTTGAACACATCTCAATAGCATTTCATTTGTTATTAAGTTTGATGAGTGGTTGCCAAGTGAAGTAACTGGCTCATTCAGGTTTTTTTTGATTTGTATAGAAAACCACTGCAGAAGCAAAACAACAAACATTACTTTTGAAAAACATGTATTTTCAAGAAGGTTTAAAGATAGGAAGAAGGTTCAGAGAGCCACACACACACAGAAGACATAACTGCACACCTGCCTATCATTTAATCCCACTAACAAATATTGATGGATTTCCCAAACCACAAGGAATGCAATCCCAAATCTGACAATTGTAATGATAAAACCAGATTTGCTAGCCTTACACCCTAAAACAAACATATGATTGCACATCTGTCTTGCAGTACGCCTCACACAAGTTGTCGCAATAGCTGTGGATCACGCATACCGTGCTCCATTTTCTGTAGGTGCCTGTGTTGCAGAACCAAAAGGAAAAATTGATTTTCTGCCAACTCACCCAATACTGAGAAGGATTTATGATTTAACTAAAGAAACTACTGTAGACCTGGTGGCTTCATTACAACTGTGGTACATGAGCGAGAATTCTCACGCTCCCATTTCACTGACAACAAATCAACAATAACAAATGCGAATAAACAAACATCGGTTGTTGAAGAAAGGAAGTACAGTGTAGTAACAGATTAGCAGAAGGAACGTCACAAATGGTGAGGAAGGATCAGGTAGGGATGGGAAGGATCAGGTAGGGAAAATACAAACAAGTTCCCAAGTCGGGAACTCACGTTCCCTGCTCACTATCGTATGTCTGGAATACCAGACCAATAATTCATCTTTTAAATTCACAGTATTAGAGGTAAGTAATTATATCACATATTATGAAAAGAAAACAATTTAGAAATGAAACAGTTCAGAAAAAATAATCTTGCAGTCAATTTAGGTCACAACTACCAATCTTCATTTTGATGTAGTCGATAGGGGCCCAACGTGTTTTGAGTGTATCCCACTCTTCATCAGGGGCAGTTCAATTTCTAGAAAAAGGTTATGCATATAAATATATTCAGTGTCACCATAAATCGAGATAAAAACGAACTTTATAATGTGTCATCACAGATTTAAGAAACATCCTACAGACAATCAACTCGTTCCAAGCTAACAGAATGTCACAATCTATTGATGGCAGTGCTACAGTATATTGTGATTACCCACTTTTAGTTCAGTAGAGATAATTTTAGCACCCAATTTAATTAGATGCCAAAAACAGCTGAAAGGGTACCTTAAGAGGAGGAGCCTTATTGGTAACTTTGTTCTAGATGGTGTGACTATGCCAAATTAGCAAAATAGAAAAACCAGTAGTGATTAAGGTAGTCCAACCTTGTGCCTTTTTTCTTAAAATATTGTACAGGGTGCATCTGAATTCAGTCTGCTGTATTAGTCTCCGGGTAGAGAGACGTGTTCAATCAAAGACACTAGTATAGAAGCAACAAATAGAGAAAACCCGGACATTCTCATCCAAAGGTTGGAACGGCTTATTCAGAGAGAAATCTGCCAAAAATTACACACTACAACCCTGACTCAATACTATAAAGCCAAGAGAATACCAAGAGGACTAAGAGTTTACCTTGGCCCGACATTATGCAAAGATAACAAAAAATTTGTGAAGAGGTGGGAACATATGCTGAACAGTGTTCCTTAGATTTGATATTACTAACCATAGAAGAACTAGCAAAATCGCTACATACAATCAATCAGGAGATTGAAGAAGTCTCCTCACAGCTTACTAAACCTAAATCGGCTGCTGACTACATAATATCCTAGAAGATACTAACGCCAAACTATCAAGCTATAAACGAAATATAGAACAGAAAATTCGTACATTTCGAAGGGACACACTAGACTACGCCAGAGAAATTGTTTACACGTGGCAGGAATATTACGGCAACTACAAACCTAGACCCGGGACAACGGGGGCACCTAGGAAGCCACCCACCTACAACAATACTGACAGCAGTGAAATAACCAGTGGAGAACTAGAAGAACAACCCAGCACCAGCTCGGCTAATACTTTCCAGACTCTAACTACAACAGATATTTTGACTACAACACCAAGAGCAACAGATACTCCAATCCCCCCGAACGCAGTGCAGCCTTTTTTAGGAGACGTCAGACCAGACGAGGGAAAAAGAAAACCATGCCAAAAGAACAAACAGACTCATCACTGATCAGAAACATCTCTTCTAAACAACTTTCCAAAGCTCAGATGGATACATTGTCTTGGCACCTCCTTTACACCTACAAACTCGACCGACTTGTTTGAGGAAGAAATTAACCTATTTAAGTTAATTCGGAAAATGGAGTTAAAGTTCTTCTTTGATAGCCTTGGACAAACTGGTACAGTTAAGGAACATGACTACCTTGAAATGAAAATAAAAGTACTTTTCACCCGCAAATCAATAACCGACTAGTAAACCTGTTTAAAATGAAGACCACAAAAGATCTGAGGAGGATCAAATATGACGTACCTAAAAAACAAAACATTCGAAAGCATCAACTAAAAATAATTAAAGACTTGGCTGATGATAATTCCATCACCATTAAACAGGCACACATTGGGGGAACCCTGGTACTCATGGACATGAACCTATACAATGCTGGATGTCTTAAACTACTAGAAGATAGACAAACATATCTCCCGTTGGACAACGACCCCACAAGTAATATTTGTATGAGGATTAGACAAGTGGTGGAGAAAGCCAGCTCAATGGACTGGATATCAGACAAAACTGAAGAATTTTTGATCAACAAATACCCGACCATTCCAGTCTTCTATGGATTACCGAAAATTCATAAAGATTCCAAAAACCCTCTATTTAGACCAATTGTGGCAGGGACCAACAGTATCTTTCAACCTCTAGCAATTTACATAGATACCGCTCTTCAACCACTGGTGCAGATGATACCGACGTATCTAAAAGACACGACATTTCCTGCAAACTATCAGAGCATTGAATATCGACTGACCCTTTGGTGTTCTCTATGGACGTTAGTAGCTTATATACTTCAATTCCACATTACGAAGGAATAGCTGCCTTAGAATAGTTCTCCTAAGAAACAACATCCAGATCCAAAAAACATTTGCGATTGAACTACTTAACCTAATTCTATATAATAACTACTTTAGGTTTAATGACCAATACTACTAACAAATCTCAGGAACCTCTATGGGTTCAGCTGTGGCCCCCTCTTATGCGAATATTTTTATGTTCCATTTTGAAAAAACTCATGTACTAGATCATCCCCATTGGAAAAACTTCATACACTGCTGGAAAAGGTACATCAACAACATTTTTGGCGTTTGGAACGGCACAGAACAAGAACTGACTGAATTCTGGCAATACATCAATCAATCAATACAACCCACGTATCAAATTCACCATAGAAATCGGCAAACCACAGGTACATTTTCTGGATGTCACAGTTGAATGGAAAAATACGGAACTGATAACATCGATATTCAGAAAACCCACAGATGTCAACAACTCTTTGCACTTCAATAGCTTTCATCCAAGGCACTTGAAGGAGAATCTCCTGTATAGCCAGCTGTTACGGGCAAAACGGATAACCTCTAGCGCTGAAAAACTCCAGACTGAGTTTGAGACAATGAGATCAAGATTCATGGAAAGAGGTTTTCCAGAAGAAGTGGTAACTAAAGCCATTGCAAGGACAGAAGCTAATCCCTGTGAAGCCTTATTGGCCAAACAGACAACGCAAACGAAATCCAATCTCATCTATACATTAAGATACTCAGGACAATGCTTCCAGATAAAGAAGATCATCAACAAGAATTGGGATCTTATTAAAACAGACCCCAACTTAAATCGCCTATTTCCATCCACTCCAATGCTGGCATACAAAAGAGGGAGAAACTTTCGAGATACTCTTATCAAAGCTGAAAGACCCAAAAAATCCACACAGAGGATACTTACCAAACAAAACAAATGGGACCTTCCCATGCTTAAATTGTCAGCATTGTTCTAACATCATTAAGGGAGACTACATCAGACATCCAAATAATGGTAAAAAGATCCCTCTGAAAAGCTACGCCACCTGCGATTCAAAAAATGTTATCTATACCATCAGATGCCCGTGTGGTCAATACTACGTAGGCAAGACAAGCAGACTTGCCATGGAAAGGTGGACCAAACAAGTCACAGATTAGAACAAAAAATCTCAAATCACCTGTATTTCGCCACTTCAGGGACAACAACCATAATATCTCACAAATGCGGTTTGCCATACTGGAAGTGACACATCCCCTCTCAAGGGGAGGAGACTTACCTAAATTACTCGCTCAAAGAGAGCTCGCTTGGATTCATAGACTGGATGCTATGTCCCCACTTGGCCTCAATGAAAGCTACTATTTGGGACCCTTCATCTAAAATGACATACACCCATTGAATAGATAGACTCCTTTTTATTCTTCTTTATTCTCCCTTCTGCCCTAAAATAGTCTATTGACATCCACCCCAAGAATTGGTTAAATCTAGACCACCAGCATCCAGATTGTACACCCAAGGTTGGACAGACAAAAACTAGACCACCAGCATCTAGATCGTTCACCCAAGGTTGGACAGACTAAAACTCCTTGACCTTATGTGGTTTGTGGATCCCACACGAATTTTGCATGGAATGTACCATTAATATGTAAAAAATGAAAGGGTGTCTAATTGCTTTTTCTGCCCTTTTTTTAACTTACCTGTTTTCGTTATAATGGACTTTTCCACGTGGGCAGCCATTTGGACATAACTTCCTGATTAGAATGTGAAACCCGGATGAGGGCAGTGCTTAGTCTGTCACTGTTCACTCCTGCTGTTTTTGCAATATAAGGCATTTCTAACCCGTTGTCAGAGACCTTAGTTCATTACACTCTTTGTTCTGCCATAATAATATGCTAAGAATGAGGTTCCTCACACCCAAATGACTATGATGTGATATGATTATGTTTTATCACAATTTATTTTTTCAAAAAGGGTATACATCTAAATTTACATCGATAACATACTATGGCCTTTACACTTTCTCTCCAAGTTTCTGATTCATTAGACATCCCAGTCCTGTAGTAGGCTTCTCCACCTCATTGATGAGCCTCAGTCATCTTTAGATTGAAATGTTCTACCCTGGACTGCCTTCTCCTTTCCACCCTTTTGTTCTCCATTCTGGAGACTCTCCAGCTTAATTAGTTTCACTTTACATGGTCGTAGTACTCCACCACACTAGGAACAACTTGTTTACCTCTAGTTTTCACTGTAATCACTAACTTTAAACGGACAGCCAGTTCATTGCGTGACTCTTTGTTTACATGTGACGTCACCCGCTAGCCAGCGTAATGACGTCATCATAGAAACACTAGCCGTCACGTACAATATATTTTACTTAATGGATATTATTCCATATAGTGATTACTATTTCTTCTTTAATATCCCTCACATCTCGCAATTTCTACCTTGATTTTATTTTAAATCTTGCTAAAATCATACATCTATGCACATTCCCCCCCACACACACACACATGACACACGCGCAACGCGCGTACTGATGTCACCATCTCTAACTGTATTTAACTTGAGGCGACGCTGCTAATGGAGTCGGACATCCTCCTTGGGATCCTGATTCCATTTTGCAGTGCCGCACACTCAAGCTAAGAACTCTCCGCTCCTAAGGTCTTCAATGTCCTGGCCTCATACCGGTTGCTATTACACTCGTTTTTAGCAGTGACCAGTTTTTACTTCTACATTCCTTTTCTCTCCAGATCCTGTTCTTGATCTAAAAGTGTTTAGCTACCACTATCTACTTGCCCGCCATCTTGATTTGAGCCTTCTCTTTAAAGGATTCCCCATATACCTTTGTAAGTTATGCGCTTTCTTACTATTTGTTTTTATAACTTTCAGTCTATTCAGCCACTGATGGTTACTCACTCATTCTGTACAAAGGGACCCATTTGCATTATAGAGTGCCCGTTCCACCGTATGAAAAAGTATCTCTACCCGGAGACTAATACAGCAGACTGAATTCAGATGCACCCTGTACAATATTTTAAGAAAAAAGGCACAAGTTTAGACTACCTTAATCACTACTGGTTTTTCTATTTTCCTTATCTGGCATAGTCACACCATCTAGAACAAAGTTACCAATAAGGCTCCTCCTCTTAAGGTACCCTTTCAGCTGTTTTAGGCATCTAATTAAATTGGGTAATAAAATTATCTCTAATGAACTAAAAGTGGGTAATCACAATATACTGTAACACTGCCATCAATAGATTGTGACATTCTGTTAGCTTGGAATGAGTTGATTGTCTGTAGGATGTTTCTTAAATCTGTGATGATACATTGTAAAGTTCGTTTTGGAATTATCTTGATTTATGGTGACACTGAATATATTTATTATGCATAACCTTTTTCTAGAAATTGAACTGCCCCTGATGAAGAGTGGGATACACTCAAAACACGTTGGGCCCCTATCAACTACATCATCGTGAATAAAATGAAGATTGGTTGTTGTGACCTAAATTGACTGCAAGATAATTTTTTCTGAACTGTTTCATTTCTAAATTGTTTTCTTTTCATAATATGTGATATCATTATTTACCTCTAATATTGTGAATTTAAAAGATGAATTATTGGTCTGGTATTCCAGACATACGATAGTGTGCAGGGGACGTGAGTTCCCGACTTGGGAACTTGTTTGTCTTTTCTGTATTTAGTCAACCTAGGTGTCAAGGTTGCATCTCTCTCCTCTGCACCTCAAATATATTCCGCAACTAGTAACCTACCAGTTAAAAAACTTCCTGGAATACAGTAAATTACTGACAATAGGGTGTGCTTCTACTGTCCACATTTCTCTTTGCAAGGATCAGGTAGGGATCCTCCCTGTAGGAGAGCAACATTGAAACTTGGCCGATGGGTCATGTTGGAGGAGAATAAGGACATTACAGTGCTTCATGCTGTTGCCAGCCTTTATGCACAGAATGCTTTTGATACAGAACATGTAGTAGGATCTGAAGACCCTTGTGCTTTGGAGACTATTAAGGCAGTTTTTGTATAGCACTCTGTTATGGGATCAACAACTACTGACTTCAATGGGGGCGAACACATCAGACTAAGGTAAGTAATATGGACAGAGTGACAAGGCTTAACTCTCAGGTAGGGGTAGTAGGCTGACTCAAAGATACAAGTAGCCCACTCACTTATCTCCAAAAAATACACTGCACCAATGTACTGAAAAATAGATATTTATTATGTTACACATATAGATCCCTCCCAGTTCAAATAAGTACTTTACAGATAGTGTACAGTATTAAAAGAATACATAGTATACTATAAAAACAGTAAATGTCTAGAAGGACCCTCTTCACCCCCTGCCTATGTGTGTCCACTATCTCAGCTACGCACCCAACATAAATTAACAGAGGGTGGGAGAACAAGGGAACCTAGCAAGCAGGTAAAATCCTCCATTGGTCTACACGTTTAAACATCCACTCCAATTACATATTGGAGGTCCTAGACCAGGCATCAGGTCCTAACACATATAGTTAAGGGTTAGGCAGAAAGCAAACCAGACATTAATGTGTCTTCTAGGGCATCGTTTTAAAATAATACAAATGCACATATGTTCATTAATAAGTAGGCTAGAGGGTGGAAAAAACAAAATCAGGATACATTTTTGTAACAATTACCATTACAATTCACTGCAAGGAAAAATTGTTACAGTTACTAAAATGAGTTAGTGTAGCAATAATTCAAATGTATGGAGAAAAAAAGAGCAGGACTTTAAAAAAACATTAAAAAATCCTTGATAATTACTACAAATTCACTTCTTGGCCAAGAACTCCCCCAACCCTGTGTGGGTACAGGAAAAGTGCCCAGTGGCAGGTAACTTTAGGAGAGTTACAGTGCAGGTAGAAAGTTCCATAGAAATAAATGGTAGAAAGTCAGTTGGCCATCTGCTTGCATGGGAAAAGTAAGGCAAATACCTGTTTTTCCCGCAGGCGTTGATTCCATGTTAAACAACCACAGGGAGGATCAGAAAAGACCCCAACAAGGAGATCTAGACATCTGAGGATGAACCAGAAGATCCAGAGGAAGATGCAGCAGGGAAGCAAGATCCACAATCTAAGACTGTGAGAATTGCAGTCGAGACTCGCCTGCAAAGAATCTCGACCCCGGATGTGACAGACCCATGAGGCTGAGCATTAGGAATAATCGCCTGCCCCAGGACCCATAAATAAGTTCTCACAGTGGAGGTTTTGTCAAAAATGTATCCAGAATGGCAAAACATCCCAGGTAAGGTGCCTGAACCCTGAGCCAACGGCAACACACGTCACAACAATGGAACAAACTGCCTACCCGCATTGACTACCTTTATGCCTGAAGTGAAGAATCTATCGAGACGACTCAGGGAAGGTGAGGGAACCCATGAAGATGGCTCCCAGCAACTCAGTAAACAACAAAGAGTGGCAGCCCGACAGAAATAGATCTCAACATTGGGACAATGGCTTGGCACATCCTAGGGCGTCCCAAAGAACAGAAAAGGTGGGATTGTTGGTGTCTCAACCCCAATCCAGGTGACGGAAGCTTTCAGCACCAAGGAGGCAGACCCTGGAAGTAAACGGCAGGTAAACTGCAGGCAAACAGCAGTAAACGGACAAGAAAATGGTTCCAGCATGGAAGGCTCAACCCAGTGCATGAAGGGAGGCAGCAGGAACATTCAGGAAGCCTGAACTAGGCCTCCAGGAACAGAAACCCAAACCGGTATATGGCCAAACCACTGTACCCATCCTGTAAGGCCAGGTAAAGGTTAAAAAGAGCAAAAACTGTAGGAACTGCTGGAAAGATCATCAGTAGGTTGGGTTGGCAGACGTGCTTCTTCCAAGTTTGCAGAACAAAAAGCCAAGAGAGGGAGGCAGGGCCCCAGCAAAGACAAAATACCCTTGCAAATAAGGGCGGGCCAAAGGCCAGCCCACCTACCACTAGAGAGGGTTGGGGCAAACGGTCAGTATAGTTGGTTAGTAGGAACATTCACTTAGCCTAATCCATGCCAATAGGGAGTGAGAGGAAGAGTTCAGGGTCTTTATGAATGAAGGATCAAAAATAGCCTACATGGTCAGAATGAACAAAGAAAGCCCTAAAATACAAAATGACCAAGAGCAGTATCGAAAAACCCACTGGTACCAATGGCCACCAAAAAGGTTTATTGGGCTGCCCATTGGGTAACATGGCTTGCCCCCGCACACCCCCACTGATTAAGTACAGTAGGATGTTTTTAACCAGGCAATATCTAATTATGGGGAGTTTTGCACCCACCCCAAACCAGGTACTATGAGAGTCCAGGAGGAATCTTTCATTTGTGCAAACAAATAAGTTAAAATCTCCCTGCCTAGCCACTTCTCACTACTTCCACTTTTTTCAAAGGGGCACCCCCTTACTCGAGCGACAGGTCAGAGTTTCAATTCAATCGTAACAAACTATTGGACCTTCGGGTATGTGAATGGCTTGTTGAAAATAAAATGTATGTTCAGCAGCATGTTGGCAAAATTCCCTTATGATGTTTCGATTCAATTACAGTGTAAAATGCACCTTTATCCCTTTCAATGGGCACGGTGAACAGCAGAAAGAAATGGACAGCAAATAATCACCCACTCCCTTTTATTCTGAGCAACTCTGCATTAATATCAATATTCTGCTTCATGGTACACCCAAGAATTACTTCAATTATCTTCTTTTTCTAGGCATTGTGACAAATTCTTAGATGTCACTTCTCCCCGAGGGGGTGCCCCTTCCCATGAGGCCAGGGTGGTGGGGCTGATACCCGATAGTCCCCCTCAGGGTGGTACTCAGCGGGAGAGCTCATGGGGAGGGACTCCCCTCTAGGGACAAGGACGGGCATCTAAGGGAAACGCAGTATAATACCCCTCACCCAACACCCTACACATCTCCCTACTTTGACAACCCCAGTCACACACCGAACCAACCTATGTACCTGTGTAGGGCCATAGACTTGACATTTACTGAGATAAGGGAGAGCATGGACTACCCAAGAGAGATGAATGATAAAAGTACTAGGAGGAGAAGGAGGTGCAGAGGAATAAAGATTGAAGGACATTGAACAAGGACTTAAAGCCTAATGCCAACCACTGCAAACTGATTGCTGTAAAAATAGACAAAGGACTTCAAGAATTGAGACAGCCAACTAGCGAGAGACAAAATCCACCCCGGGAATTTCAATGAGAGCATTCCAAGGAAGCCGCAAGCAGCCTGCTCCTAAAGTGCAGAGGTTGGAGAGGGGGATCCTTCACCCGGTGGCGTGGGATAAGTCTGAGGCAGAGCTGGAAGCTGAAGGGCAGTGGCTTAAACAGTCACAGAACAACGCCGGGACTGGCAAAAACGAGCCGCATCAGAGCCACGCAGGAGCGCACAGAGCCGAAGGAAACTGCACAAGCCAAGACCCACAGCCGCAGCCCGTCAAGAACTGGGGGTATGGGGGTGTGAGTGAGAGACAGACCGGTTGAGGACCGGGTGTGACAGAAGTAGTTAATCATAAGAGTGTGCTTCAGGAGTAATCTTCCTCTGTACAGTATTTGGTCGCAAACCACTGCAGAAAGTAACCATAAGAGAGAGTGCCTCGGGAGTCATATACCTCAGCGCAGTCGTTGGTTGGCCGGAGAGTGAACTATGTCTGCCAAAACCAAGCCACAGAAGTACAGGTCCTGGGACCCGCATCCACAAGAAAAGATCACAAACCATATTCCTGGTTGCAGTACTTGGCAGGAGACTGCACCAAGTACTCCTGGGGGAAGAAGAGAAACCTGGGTCTGGGACCCTCATCAAAATTGGATCTTTGCTTTGTGAAATAAAGCTTGAGAAAGGCCAGGGGAAAGGAAACAGTGCCCCTGGTGTTGTGAACTGTGAGAGAAAAGCCTGAGAAGGCCAGGCAAAGGGAGTCATACTCCTGGCATTTGAACCCATAAGAAGGATCAAGTACAGGGGAAGGGAGTAATTCCCTGAGGGATACAACAGTGACCTACCTGATGCAGAGTATCAGAGGGTCTGAAATGCTTTTGTTTGTCTATGAGGAACTAAAATCAGGGGAAGGGAGTCATTCACCCTGGTGGAGAACTTACAACCAGAACTATGCCAGCAAGTCCTGGAGGATGGAGCAATTCTCCTGGGCCAAGAACTCTTGGTACAACTGTTTAGTTTTAAGTGTAAGGGAAAGAGAACGGGCCATTTTGACAGAGTAGTGGACTTGCGAGATTCATTAGCACTTTAGCTGAGGCAGCGAAACCCCTCATGGATATAGGGAGAGATAGGTTTACTTTTATTTTCATCTCAAGTAAGGCCTGTGTAGGGCAACTCCCAGCGATCAGACTGAGAAAATACAACCCGCTAGGGAAAAAGGCTAGGTGCACCCTTTTTCGAGAAAGACAAGAGCTTTTATTTTGTATACAAAAGGAAAACGCGACAGGATATTGTGGATCCACTGCCGAAGAGCTCTCCGACGTCTTTTGTACAGGATTCAGATTATAAACACACAAAACGTCACTTATGACGCACTTGATATACAGTGTTGATCCCCCACCCTCATTGGCTGCCGTCTATATACAAGCTAATGATTACATATAACCCATCCTCCAATTGGTTAACTCATTGGGCAACTTCGAGGTCAGTCTGGTCATTGCAAACTAAGCAGCCCTTTTCTCATCCCAATGGCACCCCATCATGCCCCCCTTTTCACAATCTCAAACTTCTAGGAGGGGCGTGGTCTGAATATGCATCCCAACACCTGCAAGATGGTCTTAATAGGTTTGACTGAGAAAGACCACGGATTCATCTGAATTCAAATGATTTTTTAAAAACTGTTCCCCCCTTCATTACACACAGGGCAAGGAATAAAACTCCACAAGTAAACTTTATAGCACAGTCTGCTTTGCTCGTTAGAAGAAGGATCTTTACCTGCCATGCCCAGCTTGAAAGAGTTTATTAGCTTGGGAAGGGAACTTATCCTCCTCCCATTCTGTATGCTGAGGGGTTGGGATCTCAGAGTTGAAAGGATTCCCTTATGTCAGATTTTATTGCCGGCTCCATTTAAAGTTAGTTTCAGTCACAATTGCAACAAGGTGCCTATTTACATAAAACAACAGTTCATTTTGCATTGGCTTATCAAACCCCTATCAACAACTCAAATTCTCAACATTGGTAGGTTTCCTAATCCTGACTATTTCTGTAGAAGAAAATGAACACACACAGCAGTAAAATGCACATCCATTTTTCTTTCGGTAACTGCAGTTCGTTCTCCTCAGATTAGGCAATTCCCCATTTTGACAAAAGTTGCAGGATATTTTCTGGTACTTGAACTGTTCATCTCAGGGCTCGTCAGCTTTGGTTCTGAGTGGCTGCATAATATTGACATTTCGTTTGCACGTGTGGTTTATTCAAACTACTCTGCACAGGCAGTAGCTTCAATATTGTTTTTAAAATTACACCTTGCTCTGCATCTTTTCTTGTGAATTAAACGTTGCTACAGTGCAGCTATCACCAGCCTATTCCTTAAAACCAATGTGGGGTTATAGAATGAAACTAGGGCCAAAATGGGGAGCCTGAAATGCACCGTTCAGGCTGGGCACCTTAGAGGCAACCCAACACCATATCCCTTAGATAAGGTAAAAAGGGTTGCAATGGCAGGTGACTTCAGGACCACTGTAAGGGTGCAGAAGGAGGAGACTGACACATAGGTGGCATAGTGATTGCTATAAACTTGTATTCAGCACGACACTAAAGAGAAACTCGAACTTTCCCTACTTCTATGAGGGATTTCCCTGCCTCAACTAAAACACTACAGGAGTCTGTCAGAATGTCCTAGTAAACTAGAGTCCACGGTCCTCTGTCAAAATCTCTAATTCTATCCCTTACATTTATAACTAAACTAGAAGGTTGTGTCAATGTTATTCGTCCATGAGAATGACTCCCTTCTCCTGGAATGGGTGGCACCGTTCTGGCTGCAAGTTCTTAACCAGGGGGAATGACTCCCTTCCCCTGTTCCCAATACTTGACAAACCAAGGACTGCCAATTCTATAACAATCTTTATCAGAAGGTTCACTGTTTCTTCACTCGAGGGGGGAATGACTCCCTTACCCTGATGATCCTTGTTTCACTATTTTCCTTCTTTCTCAACAGTTCATGTACAAAAATGATGCTTGACCCAGGTTTCACCAGTATGGCCTACTTGGTTTCCGGACTTGCAAAGTACAGCCACAGGTACTTATATCTTTCTTTTTATTTGGGTGTGGGTCCCAGACCCGTATTTCTCTGCTCTGATGATTTGGCAGACTTGGTTCACTCTCCTGCCAAGTACTGCCACCAGGAAGATGACTTGTGTAATTGTTAGGGTCCCAGACCCATCATCTCCGTTTGTCTGGGTTTTTTCTTATCCCAGTTACATGTTTTGCGTACCACCCTAGAACCTTTCTGCCCCTCCGATTAGCCTGTAGCCACCTGTGTGCTACTAGGCCATGAGAGAACTGCCTCCACTCACCTGGCGACTGTCCTTATGCTCCCTCCGGCATTCCCGTACTGCCCGTTACCTTGCTTTGGGATACGGTACCTTGCCAGAGCTTCCTGGAGCTGGACTCTACTTCTCTATTTCAGCGGGCTGTTGTCGGCTGCATCAGTGGTCATCTGGCGTCTCCTGTTCTCAGGCTGCTCAGTTTCCCTTCTAATGAGCAATTGACGCAGCTCTGCTCCTGCAAAGCACTCCTATAAGTCTTGTGTCTCTCCACCTGCAACCGCCGTTCCACATCGGCTCCCGGACAGGATTCGATCCACCTCTGCTGGAGAGTCCTTGCAGCTGATGCCACCTTCTTCTGGATTCGACAAAATGTATGGTCCTTTGTCAACCTTTAAACCATGTTGCAAGCATCTTCTTGGTAAAGGGGTTAAGTCCTTCTTCTGTTTCCCAGGCGTGATCGTTATCTTTCCGCAGGGCCAACTTGTCTCAGTTCTAGATCTACTTAGGTCTAGTATTTTCTCTCTCATCCCGGTACTTCCCAGATAGACAAGGTCTTGAGTCGTACAACAGTACATGTTTCTACAAGGTACTGAGCTCTCAGAAGAGGAGAAAGGAGGGTGAGGATGTGTGGTTGTGGTATGGTGTCCGGGGCTATACTCTAGATGGCCATCCCTGGTCCCAGAGGGGGAATCTCTCCCCATAAGATCCTCCCGCTGTGTAGCACCCCCAAAGGGACTGTTTCAGAGCAGCCTCACCACCCTGGCATCATGGGAAGGGGCTCCCTCCTGGGGAGAAGTGACATCTAGGGATCCCTCACACCAAAGGCCATTGATCAAATAAATAAAGGGGAAAAGGAACATATGTAAGGGGCCCTAATAAGTGGCCCTAAAAATAGGGATTCATTCTTAGCATTTGTCACACTAGGATACGTTGTGGTTTAGCAATCTAGTTACATTTGCTGCCAACTAGGTCATGATATTGACAGAGCTGTGGATTGTGTTAGGAGCCCAGAAAGGGACATGCACTGTCACCCTTGCTGTTCATGTCAGAACATACTTGTTGGCTCCTTGTTGGTGGGAATATGTACCTTTTCCTTGTGCATCCTGCGTCTCTGTGCTGGTGGAACCGCCTCAGAGGCTCTTTGTTTCTTGCAGTCCTCCAGGTTAGCTGGACTGGCTGTCCTTTGCTTGACTCCTGCTTGCCTCCAGTGTTGGCTCCCTGGTGAAAATGCTTCTGGTCCAAGTGGCTAAAGGTTTGGGGCGTGGTCTGGAATATCGAGTGGCTTGCTGCTGCTGTTGCACCTTGGCTCTGTCATGGGACGTCTTGAGTTGCCACCAGCCATTGCCGCTATTGTGGGACTACTTCCTTGCTGACCTGTGGTTCTTGCTTAGTCCTGCCCTCCAGGAGCTGTTTTTGCATTGCATTGTTCTCCATCTGAGATAAGATCTGTCCTTTGTAGCCGCCAATCCTGCACCCTTTTTTTAGCAGGCACAACCATGAGTAAATTTCCCTGGGTCCTTAAACCCGGATCCTATATCTTGGTGTCCAGGGTCTAAGGGAATAGGAGTGTTGTGTGCCCCCTCAATTGTGTTTCTCTATACATGTGTGTGGGCTTCAAGCTTGCTCTTCAACCAGCTCTTCCTAGAGGGTGATTCCTGACCCTCTTCAGCGGGATCCCTTGGATACACCAGTGGGCTGCTTGACTCTCTTGCGATCCCTGTGTAGTAGTAGTAGTAGTAGTAGTAGTAGTAGTAATAATAGTAGTAGTTTGTCATTTATATAGTGCATTTATCTCATTAATATGGCCTCAAAGTGCTTGTGGTGGGAACGCCCTCGGGGGACCGACGTCCAAAGTATGGGGAAATTGTCAGAGGATTAGAATGTGTGTATACATTTGGCCGAGATTAGGAAGATGGGTGGGCTGGCCGAACTTCAGTAAGCAACCCTTGAAGGTCAGGCATGTGAATGGGTGCTGAGATGGTCAGAAGAGGGCGCAAGTGCAAGAGATTTGTTATGTATCCAGCTAGATCGAAAAAGTTTGCTGCAGGTCGTTGCTACATTCTGATGCATGAAGGAGGATAGCTGTGCCTGTGGCAGATGTCCACCGAGGTGGTGTGTGAATACGTAACCTTGAGGCTCAGATGGAGCTTTGTCTTTCAGGTAGCTGTTTGATAATAGACAGGCTACCCTCATAAAATCCTCTGAGCGCAATAGAAAGGCTACCATCATATATCATTCTAAGAGCAATATCAAGGCTTCCCGCAAATATCTTCTATGTGCAGTTCATTGGCTATCCTCATAAATATCTTCTAGGTGCATAACCAAGGCTAAGTGAAAATAGACAGTCTATCCTAATACATCTTCTAAGTGCAATGGACAGGCTGTCCTCACAAATCATCAAGTGCTATATACAAGTCTGTCTTCATATACCTTCTAGGTGCAATGGACAGGAGTCTCTTTACATTTCTAAGTGTTGTAGACAGGCTACCATCAGAAATCTTCTAAATGAAATACAAAGCTACCTGCATACTTAGTCTATGCGCATTTCCTTGGCCAACTCATGAATCGTGCAATAGATAGGCTACCCTCATATTTCTAAGGTTAATAGACAGGCTATCCCTAAAAGCTTCTAGTGTCATAGGCAGGCTATCCTTGTAAAGTGCAACACATTGCGCACCCTCATAAATCCAACTAAGTGCAATACATTGTCCACCCTCATAAATCCATCTCAGTGCAACAGATTGCCCACCCTCAAAAATCCATGTAAGTGGAAAACCTGCCCGCACTCCAAGTTCCTCCCATGAGCGAGACACTGGACACCGCCATAACTCTTTTGAGTTCAATAACCTGGCCACTTTCGCTTTAGGTATAGTGTCACTTAATAGCTAAACCTTGCAGTAGTTCCAAGTGCCATACACAGCCTACCTTGAGATCATTATGAGTTCAATACATTGCCGACATCAGGTTAGGTACAAGTAATAGTAAGGAACATTGGCAGGGTTTTACCAGAGCACAATATTAGCTGTGCTCCCCGCCCATCCTACCTTACCTGAGTTGTTGCTGTAGGATGTTCCATCAGGTGACCATGGGCGAACAGGGGCAAACGGGGAATGGGAGCTGCCCAGAGGAGAGTTGCCCTTTGCCTCTGGCCCTTAGCCGGCTGCCTGGGCAAGGATGCCCTGGGTGATCCATTGAAGATAGGAACTTCTGGTCAGGTATTCACCTGCACAGACCAATCCCACAGGGTATTGTGTTGAATTATTAGTGTTGTTCTGTGTGGACTCATTATAGCCCTAGGCCACTCCAACAGCCCTCCTGACACTAAGCCTTGCCACTCTTCTACTTTACCTTGATTGGGTTTGGCTAGTCCTTTGCATCTTCTTTTCATCCTAATAGGGTGTCCTGCCAAAATCTACCCCCAAAGGTTCATTTTGGAAATCCACCTTAAAAAGGTGAAGCACCATTTGACTAATGTTACTGTCCATTAGTGGAACCCCCACGCCCAATTTCCTATACTGTTCAACCTGTTTCCTCCCTCTTGTTGATTACTACATATGCCTAGTACTGTTATGGGTATTCTATCATATAGAGGGAGTGGTTATCAACCTGAAACCATTAGTGTACCTACTGTACTGAACCATACATACTCGCTGTGTTGATATAGGTTTGCTAGTACTTATTTAACTGTCCTTTTATGGTATTGCAATACTTGACAAATGGTGTAGAATATATTGTAGGTATATTTTTTACGGTGCATAATGTGTGATATATGGGACTAATTTGTACTTTGGCACCAGCCTCCTAAAAGTGAAACCTGGCTGTTCTGCTGTGTTCTGTCAGACTTAGTTAGACACCTGTTTTGGCACTAAAGATAGTTCTCTTCACACCCTTCACCAGAGGGCTCTGGAAAAGCAGCCCTCATAGTAGTTAATGTTATTTTATAATCTCCCTGACACCCATTACAGGATTAAAATATATGAATGTTTAAAGTCACTGGGCCTCATTTCGAGTTTGGAGGTAGCCATGCCATTTTTAGTGGCATGGGTACCCCCAAACTCGGGTCCGGGTCCAGCAAAATGGGAATTACTGGGCCATTCCAACCTTTGCAGGCCCGGTAATTCCCATTCGCGGGACCGGACCCAGTACATCTGCATTCCCATTTGAGCTCCCATAGGGCTCAATGCGAATGGGGAGGATGCTAACAATGGACCCGTTAATGACGGGTCTGTTAGCATACTGTTCTGCTAGCTGGTGCCGCTCTGAACGTCTGGTCTGGCCAGGCGTACAGAGCGGGACCCGCTGCAGAACACGTAATGTGGCGGCTCGGTATGAACAGTGCCAGTCCCTTACCGGCACCGTTCATACCGTGGCTGCCACAGTCGTAACGAGGCCCATTGTATTTTGCACTATATATATATATATATATATATATATATATATATATATATATATATATATATATATATAGATAGACTTGGTTAGGTTAAATTGTTTCACTGCTTAACATTTTACTTTTTATACCAGTGTTTCAACATTTACAATTTAAGTCACTGAAATAGATAAAACAATTGACATTCAGTTAAAGGATAAAAACTCAAACTGAATTAGAGAAACTGTTACAAGATTATAAAATATCATTGGAATATTTGCCCGTAGCAGCAGCCTTTTGGGTCTTCAGTGCAGGAATCTTGCATTCAGATTCTTGGTTTCAGCTAAAGGGCTCTCCCTGTTTATACAAAATCCATTCTGTGGTTTACATTAACCCACCAATGGCAAGTATCTCCACCATTCAAACAGGGCTGTCCAATCACTGACAGCCACAAAGCCACATCCTAAAAGCAGAGGTCACTTCCTTTGGGCCCAGATGGTCCTAAACCCAGTCCTGGCCAGTCAAGTCACACAAAGGCACTTGCCAGGGAATCCAAGTTGTTTCCTGTGAAAGTGAATGCCCTTATTTAGGGTTTCCTGGCTAAAGTTGGTGGGAAGAGGGCCAACAAACTAAATGGCCAAGGGTCAGGATTTAAAGGACATGGAATTATCATTTTGAATATATGCCAATATGCAGTAAAAAATAAAAACGATGGTGGATGGGAGTGCACCGGAAAAAGATGAAAAACGTGGTTCACTGCCAGCAGCCCGTGCTGGTCATAGCTAAAAAGGTATAAAGAATGTTGCCAGACAAAAAAGGAAAAGGGATACAAAACCCCTCTACAGCAGTCAACTCTACTGTGGTGTGCGCTACATTAAAGCAACACAGCAAAAACAGGATATGGGGAAACAGCCCTCCCCCCCCTGCATTGGTAGACTTGAGGGCTCACCAGTGTCCACAAAATAAATGAGCAGAGCAGGTCAGTGAAACTAAAAAGACGTTACTTATCTCAAAGGTCATGTAAGGGTTCAAGACAAAGCTGATGATGGTTCGATTTAAATCTATGGTGGGAAAATGCAAAAAATACGATCCTTTCCTACCAATGCCAATAAACTAGGAAATATGTACAAGTTATTTGCAGGGGCACACAAAAGGTCTGCTAGCAAGTGACACAAATTCAAGTAATTATCACTTACACAGCATTGTACTTATGGTATCGACTTTAAAGGATAACTAGAAACAGAAAGATTTACAGGGGAAAAAAAGACAGGATTAGTGAAAGTCTCACTTAAAAAGGGACAGGGGTGTCGCCTTGAATGATCATCAGAGTCCACAATAAGGGCCTGAGTAAGGCCCTTGTATTCAGCCATTCGGTCAGCCAGCAGCATCACTGCGGGCGGACGCTTCCAGAATGACCGAAAACAGCCGCCTAACGCTCGTTGAAGTCTACCGGGTTTTACAGGGTTTTTGGTAAAGTACAATACAATTACATATCTAATCAAAACAATGTAACCCTCACAGCTTGAAATTTTGTTGACCAAACGTCATTCGAGAAGTGCGTCCGAATTTGGAAATTATATTTTTCAAACACGCCACTAATGCAGATACCTTTCCCAACAACTTACAATAAAGCTCAACATTGAAGCTTCCCTGTGGGTGGGTGTGAAGAATGGGCAGGACAGTAACGCAGCCTTACTTATATCGTTCTATCCACAAGGTGTGCCTGCCTAAAATCTTTCACACGAGCGGCTGGCACAGAATAAATTAGAAGCATATAAAGGTGGCCAACTTTCAATATTACACAACGTTGCTTACACAAAGATGTCACAACTAATGTGAGCACGCCTTCCAAAAGGCAGGGCTATCTAGCGCCCGAACCATGTTCAATACATGCGTTAACTTATTGTTTTTTTTGGTTTGGTTTCCAGGTGCAATTTACCGTGCTGACTTTAGTTTTAATAGAATAGGTTGAGCATGCGTTCCGTGCTGGCAGCAATTTCACTGGGTAATTCTGATTTTTCACTGCAAAGGTTGCTGGTAAACCAGCGCTAGGGATTTTTGTATCACGAATGAGAAAGGAAGGATGTTTGACCGCAGGCTGTGACAGACTTGCCTAATACTTCAGGGGCGCAGCCTACTTCAGCCGCACTCCTATGATCTGCGAGTGCCTTTCTAGCTCACCCAGGAGGAGCCCAGCAGGCACCCAGAAGACGCATTCTGCGCATTGTTTACTTAATTAATGGATTTGATATACCCAAGCGTACACCAACTCATGTCCAAAGAAAAGATTCCAGTCATTTTCGGCAGACACAGGCCAGACGATGGAAGGCGGAGCAGAGTCTCAGGGTCATGGGCCGTCAAGGGAAAGAGCTCAAGTGCTGTAGAATTCTCATGCGCCAGCACAGACAACAAGTAGCAAACAGAAAAGCAAACCCCTCTTCATTGCTCACATTAGCCAAAGGTCAAACAATAGAAAGTCTAAGCTTCTTCAAGGTTGGATCCTTCTAAAACTGAAATGAGAAAAAGTGAAATACAATGTTTTTGCTCCGTTCTCCCGCAGTCTATTCCTGACCCAACTATACATTTAAAAATCGGAACTAAATATCAAACCGACAAGCAAAGGAAGTCTTGTGCAGCATAAGACAATAATGCGAAATGCTCTTCTTGTCAATTTTGCACAGCTACGGTGGCCGCATATGCTCTAAGTCTAAGATGAGTGGCGGCTACACCCAGAGGCAGTCTGAGGGGGGGGGGGGGCCTCCCCAACCTCTCGCATGTGCTTCTTCCGTTCGTGCTTCCCTGACCGTCAACACTCACTGTGAGCATTCGAAGAGTTCCATCTGTCAATACCTTGCTAAATTGCTCCAGGATAATAATAACACACCACAGCTGTGAGTGATCGTCAGGGGCATCAGGTTTCAGCCCTGCTCTCTTCTCTGGTTCTAATGTAGGTACCTTCAGGAAATGGCTAAAACACTTAAGGTCTTTATTTTCGTCAAACTAAACGTTAAATACAGGCGATGATTTCCTTTAGCCCCCAAAATGTGGTCTAGTGCAGAGTACAGGGATAAAGAGTTCGAGATCAGCTCCAACCACATACAGGGATCTACCCACTTTAAGCCTGTGGAAGGTGATGTCTCCTAAGGATAATGACTGAGGCCCTTGAACAGGTAAGGAGTTTGATGATTTGGCACATAAGTGCAGAGGATTAGCAACGACCATTGAATCCTGCATGCTTTAACTCCTGATGGCTGAACATAAAAGTTAATACCACGCAAGTCACGATACTGCAAGCAAAAGGGCAGATGAAAAGAACCAATGATCCTGAAGACAGAGGGAGATAGGATAGGTATGCAAGGTGACACAATGCAGTGGCAAAAAAAAGGTGGCTACCAGGCGCTTCTCTTATCACCATTAGCTTTTTAAAGGTTGTCATTTATCCAAGAATGAATTTCAAATAAGACCAAACAAGTGGATGGTGTGAATAGGGCCACTAAGTTCAACTTAGTTGAACTCCTCCAGCCACCCCCCCCCCCTTCATTTGCTCTCTTCTCTTTACCCTACACTTCCCTTCCCACCCTAGCACGGCACACTCGCACAGACTGCCCCAACCCTCCCCCACTCCATCGCACGTCTTGTTACTGCACTTGCACGATCCGAATGTCACAAGGACTAGTAGGACCTTTACTGTTGTCACGGTTTATTGGATGGTCAGTCTGAACTCAGGGAGTTCCTTTCTTCCCCCATTGAAGGTGTCCCACAACAAAGCGCTTAGCAGATACACATTTGGTTAGGCCTCCAACTTCTATAACACCATTCAGCACATACACTCTGTATCAACAATAAGCTAGAAACCAGGTCAGTGTATAGAAATAATAGTGTATATTTATTTACAATGTTACCATGAATAATAAACAACTCACAATAACACAAGCCACCAACTCTGTGGCACAACACAATAATCAGAAATGCAAATTACTTGCACCAATTGGCCGACATGTATTTCTTGATAGACTCAGTTACCACACCAAATAACGGTTGCATTTTAAGTCAAAACACACACAGGACTTCTTTGCACATTAACAGAGAGGACACTTCAAAAACACATAGTGATTGATTGGTTTATCACAGTGCTCTTTTCCCTCAGCAGCCCCCAAATTCCAGGCATCAGTTATATATAACCCCTTTGGTTTGAAGGCAAGGTACAGGGAGTGGGAATATAATGGGAATTTCGTTGGGGATTTTTATTTGAAATGCAAGGTCTGGGAAATGAGAAAATCGTTTGGGGAACAAACATTCAGATCAAATGCAGGGTTTAGAGAATTTGAAATGAATGGGAAAATGTGTTTGGAACAATTAATCTTCACAGGGAATGCAGGGTGTTGGGATTATCGTTGTGGGGACAAGAGCACCTTCAAATGAACAGCAGCATTACCCAATTACATTAAAAACTAGAATCATTTACTGTGCACTGGGATAATCTTTGTCAATTTCAGATTTTGACCATAACATCACCCTGTGGTAGCTGACCATATGGGAATTAATTACATTATATTTTTATTTAAATAAGATAAGTGTTTAATGCTTTTATCCCCTTCCCACTAATGGAAGAGCATACACTAATGAAAAGGAATGGGTTAAAACAGGCCGCTTACCCTCACACTTCCGATTAAAACGGATAAGGTGTTTCCTTGAAGGGAATTAATTAAGTTATCATTTTAGTCAAATATGGCCAGGGCCTACACAGTTTTGTCCCCACCACCCCCACTAATGGAAATGGATTAAAGCAGGTAGCTCCCCACACAATTGATAGCTTTGGGATATATCTACTTGCATGGGAGATCTCTGTTCTTAGCTCAGGAGGTCAGCCAGATTTCAGACTCTCCTTCTCCTAGGTAAGTAGTTCAAACCTCTTGTCTCTATTCACAGCAAGGTCCCTCCAGCCAAATTTTGAGCCTCTCTCTCTCAGATAGGGCTCCCAGCTTCCAGGCAAAAGTCTCCAGCAAGTGTCCTGGGGTCTCCCGTCTATCTGCTCTCCTGGGTGTCAGCCTTCCTTTTTTTCCAGCTCCCTGTTGTTGTCAGTCTGCTCTCCTCTTTTTGCCCTTCTGTACCCCTTTAGATTGAAAACTGATTATATAGTGCGGATGTGTCACACTCAGCTGGGTCTCTGCGGGAGCGATAAAGCCTTCCAGACCTTTCCCTGCTTCCTCAGGATGTCTTCCTTGCTTACTCAGGATCCCAAGAGTTGAACCGTAAGGCTACCTGCCAATGGAAAGTTAAAGATGCTTACTCTGTCAAGATCTGGACCCTCAGCTCCCCTCATTCCCCCCCCCTGTAGTGTGCTGTGGTGCTGTTGAGTAAGGGGTTTGGCTCACCTTGGGGGTTAATTGGACGAACTCTCCATCCTGAACGAGGCAGGGGCGCTATGTCTCTGGAGCCCATGGACCAGTTGCTCCACTTGGTCCTGGGTCTGGTATCGGTGTTGTTCAGCTCCACTGAGTTCCTTCAGCCAGCGGGATTTCAGTCGTGCTGTTGCTGGTAAATTAGCCAAATCAAGTTTCTTCACTGGATCCTGTGCTGTTTTCAGTTCGTAGGTAACTATCTGAAGGTAAGTATTCGAAGCAGCGTGTAGCCTTGGGTTATGGTGAGTTCCGTATGCTGGGCGCACGTGGGAGAAATGCATTGCAGATGGTGAGTAAGACTAGCCCTTGTCCTCTTTCCACAGGTATCTTGAGAGAGTTCGCTGAGGAAGGGAAGTACGCGAAGACTCACCGTGCTGCCCCGGTTCACCAAGGATTATGGGTAAGTTATGCTGCAACTTGCGAGCGCACTTGCGAGGGCAAGCCAGGAGAAGGACCAACGTGCGAACACTCAAATGTATTGTCTTTCCTTTCCTCTTAGGTGCAGAGTTCCAGGTGCGTGCATGCGTGTGGCAGTTCCAAAGCAGAAGGCGGATCAAGGTAAGCTGAAGTTCTTCAAGGTTTCTCACTCAGGGACTGGACTGAGCAGGATCGCGGTGAGCGTGTTGCTTGAAGCTACAGATGCAACACGAAGCACGGACCGGCCTTTGGGCGTGGCTTATAAAGCCAACCACGCCCAGAGACTAGAGCGTGCTGCAAGGTTCAATGAAGGGCTGCCAGGGCCCATGTTGGGTGTACAGGAAGTGTCACTGAACTAATCAGGCTCATTAAAGGGGCCAGTTGTAAAGTGAGCCCTATTTGGTGAGAGGATGGATGGGAGCAGTGGATGCCTGCAAGGGAATAGTGGATGTCTGCAAGGCGGGTCTAGTTTGCCAGGCCCTAACCCATCTTGCCCCTGCCTGTTCCCCAGTGTATATGACAGATGACACTCACATATCATGAATATTCCCACGCTACGGATTGGACATCTATCTCCCACCCACCCCCACTAATCCGCCCACTGCCAACCAACAGGACCAGGAGTTTAGGAGGTATGGATTATGGATGATGAAGGGAGGAAAGAAAATGACATTTAACATGTTTACATTTTTTCCGAACGTCACAACATGGCAACCATCTTCTCCTTTCAGATAACTGCATAAACAAATATATTTTTGAATTCTACATTCTATGGCGAATCGGGAAATACTAATTGTATTTCGGCACAACCTTCCTGGAAGAAGCTATAATTTTTAGTGGTTTATTCCTGAGCTGAAATGATTACGAATATGACACTTCACAATCCAAACATTCATTTCAAATTGTATCAGTTCACCAAATTTCAAGTTCCTCTGAATTATGAGAAGGCCAGGATCATGGATGTCTTCCTAACTCCAATTCTATCCATCACATATGGTTAATATTTACGTAGAACTGACAGTCATTTTGTGATCTTAAATATGAGTCCTGGATGAGCTCACTGGACGCACAATTCTCTTTATTAAGGTAAAAGGAGTTCAATGTTAATCAAATGGCAATGCATAATATGGTTCCACATCTAGCTCAACCCCCCGATGAGTTTCCATTTCTTCCAAGTCACATGGCACAGACATCTGCCTGGCTCTATGTTATTCCAGCCATGCCATTAAGTGTCTTCAAAGGTCTCTGTTTGAAGCTAATGCGCAGTTTATGGGGAGAGAGGTGTCAGGCCTCGATTTTCCTTATCTAACCTATCCATGGATACAATCTCAAATGCTGTATTTCTGTCACGCTCACCTGATTCCCACGGAGGCGCAGGTCTGGCTTCCAGTGCTGATGCTTCTTCAATGGTGAAGCGCAGGACTCTGATGATGGACAGGAAGGGCCCCTCTACTCTGGCTTTTCTGGCTCACAGGAATATTCCCCTGTGCGTGAAAAGGGAGTATTACCTACTGACGGAATAATGCTCAAGCCTCCCACTCCCTTCCAACCCTCCTCGATACCCTTCCACGATTCCCCGTGAAGTCTCACCTTAGGGTCTGGAAGGATGAGTTCTCCATCCTGCTTCTGATGCAGGGGCGCGTTGAAACCCAGTTACTTCACTGGATTGAGGTTTGATGGGAGTTCAAAATAAGCTTGACTATTCAGGTGAGTCGCTGTAAGAGTTCTGTTGCAAGTTCAAAAGTTCAAGCTAAATAGTAACGTTCATTGTCTTATTGCAGCAAGCGCTAATGCTTATGTCTTTTTCCCCTTAGGGGCCGGGGTTCGGAATGCCGGAGATATGGCGCCGACCCGAAGTGTAAGTTCTGGATGAGCGTTCAGGTAATGTCTTTGCATTCGCTCATTCAATGTCTTTGTCTTTTTTCCCCATTGGGGCCGGGGTCCGGAATGCCAGGAAGCAGCAGGACCCGAAATGAAATGGGAATGACCCAACAGGTAAGTCTTAGAAGGAAACTGAGCTTTTCCCATTTCCCTTCCTTCTCTCACCTTGTTTTCTTGTCTTTTCTCTCTAGGCTCTGGGAAGTGGGTGCGGATCCGGATGATCGCTGCTGAAGATGGAGGCGCCCAGGAAAGGTGAGTGAAATGCAGCGCTGCAGCGATCGAAGCGAAATGCTTTTAAAATGATGTCTTCCCTTTCAGGATCGTCGGTGTGATGTCCCCGTGATGCAGCTTTAGCAGGTAAGGTCTTCTCTCTCTCTCCAATTCTCTCTTATCTCCCTTTGCAGGCGACCCAGGATGCCGACAGGCGTGGCTGAAGTCCAGATGCAGGAGCTGACACAGTGAACGTCCAGCTGCGAGGAGCAGAACAACGCGAAGCGTGAGTTGCTGATCGGGCGTGGTTTAAATAGCTTTGGAAGAAGTTCCAGGCATGTATCCTTCCACCGATCAGGTATGTATCCTTCCCCGACCACACCCAGGTGGAAAGTAGTCCCACAGGTAAAGTAGTTCCATTCAGGCCTCAAGAGGGCCTGGATGTAGCAGCATGGTCTGCATCAGGTAAGTGCACATTAAAACACTTGAACACATGTCTAGCTTTATGAGCCTGGCGCCTAAGGCGCCAGGACAGGGGTCCAACATGAGCTTGGCGCCCAAGGCGCCAGGACTGTGTCCAAAGGGCCCCAGCTTGGGCCCGCTGGCACTTCCCTGGGGGGAATGATGCCTGCCTCTGGGGTTGCTGGGTCGGACCTGGCTCCTTGGAGGTAGGCATCATGACAGTACCCCCCCTCAAGGCCCCTCCCAAGGTTGTTCCCTCCGGGGGTTTTGGCTTGTTCGGAAATCTCCGGTGGAACCTTTGTATTAATCGAGGTGCGTGAACATGGTTACTAGGCTCCCACGATCTCTCCTGAGGTCCATATCCCTTCCAGTCAACAAGATAGAAGAGTTTTGACTTTAACACCTTGGAGTCTAAAATGTCTTTAACTTCGAATTCTAATTCCCCTTCAATTTGAACTGGGTCTGGAGGCTTGGACAGTCGGGTCCCTGGTTGTACTGGCTTCAAAAGTGATGCATGAAAAACTGGATGAATACGCATGTTAGACGGTAAATCCAGTTTAAAGGCCACGGGATTGATTATAGCCTTGATGGGATAAGGTCCTATGAATCTGGGATTGAAGGTTTGCGGGCCCTTGAGGGGTAAATGTTTCGTTGCTAGCCATACCTGGTCTCCTACTTGGTAAGGAGGAGTTTTACTTCGGTGCAAATCAGCATTTTCTTTATACTTTTTCTTGGCTTGCTGTAAATGAGTTGCAGCTTCTTTGAAGGCTCGGGTTATTGTGGAATGCAGATGATTTACTGCGGGCATTTCCAGGGTCAGAGGTCCGAGGATGGTGACCATACAAAGTATAAAAAGGAGTTTGTCCGGTTCCAGAATGCACTGAATTGTTGAATGCATATTCTGCGATCCGAAGGATGTCTTTCCAATTTAACTCGGATTGGTGTAACATGCACCGAAGATATTGCTCGAGAGTCTGATTGGTTCTCTCGGTTTGTCCGTCGGTCTGGGGGTGGTGGCTGGTGGATAACCGCACATCTATTTGTGCTAGTTGGCAACATTTCTTCCAAAAATGGGAGATAAATTGACTTCCACGATCCGAGACTAATATGGAAGGAAAACCATGTATGCGAACTATATTCTCCAGAAATTCCTTGGCCAAGGTGGAAGCTGAAGGCAAACCTTTTAAAGGGATAAAGTGGGCCATTTTGGAGAATAGATCCACAATTACAAGGATAGTGTTGTAACCAGCACAAGGAGGCAGGTCAGTTATAAAGTCCATTGACAAGGTGTGCCATGGTGCCGGTGGAATATCCAAGGGTTGAAGTAGGCCGGCTGGCCTTTTCATTTGACCCTTGTTTTGGGCACAAATTCCGCAAGACAATACAAAAGACTTTATGTCTTTTCTCCAAGAAGGCCACCAGAAGTGGCGTTTGATTTTTTCCTCCGTTTTAGCGATACCAGGGTGTCCTTCCATTAATGATTCATGATGATGGGCAATAACAAGTTCTTGCAATTCTTTACTTGGCAGAAACAACCGCTCCTGGAAGTAGGGTAAATCATCCTTAATGGTGTAATGAGGACCCTTTTGACTCCATTCCAGTAGGGCTGAAGAGTCTAGAAGTTGTTTTACTTGCGTTTGGATGTCCTCAATAGTTTGCAATGAAGTTAGGCCTAAGATTCTTTGTTCAGGTATGATTGGCACAGGTTCTAAACTCGAATTGGGTTCTTCCATGCCAATCCGGGATAAGGCGTCCGCTTTACCATTCTTGCAGCCAGGGCGATAGGTAATTACGAAATCAAATTCCGCAAAGAATAGAGCCCATCGGAGTTGTCGTGAAGTTTGAGCTTTGGCCGTCTTTAAATATTGTAAATTTCTGGGGTCCGTAATTACGGTGATGGCGTGTCTTGCCCCGAGAAGGTAGTGACGCCAAGCCTTGAAAGCAGATTTAATAGCCAGTAACTCCTTGTCGGTAATTGCGTAGTTGATTTCAGGAGGAGAACATTTCCTGGACCAAAAGGCCACAGGGTGTAGTTGGTTAGTTTCTGGGTCTCTTTGCGACAGGACAGCTCCCATGGCCGAACTGGATGTGTCGGTTTCCACAATGTAAGGGAGATCTGGGTGCGGGTGCTTCAATACAGGTGCAGGGGTGAATTTGGTTTTCAGGCCCTGAAAGGCTTGTTCGGCCTCAAGAGTCCATTCAAAGCGTTTGTTTTTCTTTAGGAGAGCTGTGATGGGTTGGACTGTTCGGGAAAATTCCGGGATGAATCTTCGATAGAAATTGGCAAAGCCAAGCATGCTCTGAACTCCCTTCACCGAGCTAGGAGATGGCCATTTGAGGATGGCATCCACCTTTCGCGAGTCCATTCGGACTCCTTGAGGTGTCAGGATGAATCCGAGAAACTCAACTTCTGTGGTATGAAAAACGCATTTTTCGAGCTTTGCAAATAGTGTTTGCTGGCGCAATTTCTCAAGAACTGCCCTAACATGTTTTCTGTGATCGGATTCTGAAGAAGAGTACACCAGGATGTCGTCAATATAAACAATGACACAGACATCGATAAGTTCCCGAAGAACATCATTCATAAAGTACTGAAAGGCGGCAGGTGCATTGCACAAACCGAAGGGCATCACCTGATATTCGAAGAGCCCAAATTTGGTGCAGAATGCAGTCTTCCATTCGTCGCCTTCTTTTATACGCACCAGGTGATAAGCTCCTCGGAGATCTAACTTGGTGTACACACAAGCGTCTTTCACCTGGTCGATAAACTCAGGGATCAGGGGCAGAGGATAACGATTCTTAATCGTTATTTGATTTAGGGCGCAATAGTCTATACATGTTCTAAGGTCGCCCTCTTTTTTCGGCACGAAGAACAGAGCTGAGGAGACAGGAGACTTGGACGGGCGAATAAAACCATTGGCTAGGTACTGATCTAAATACTGACGCAAATGCAGGTTCTCAGGTTCCGTAAGAGCATAAATCCTACTACAAGGTAGTTGAGCATTGGGTACCAGATCGATTTGGCAATCATAAGACCGATGGGGAGGTAACGTGTTAGCCTGTTCCTTCTGAAAAACGTCTTGGAATTCTTGGTATTCTGACAGCAGCTGTACAGGGGTGGAAGTTGCTGAGGCTAGACCCATAACTGGATTTATTGGATAACAAGTTGGTTCACAATCAGGAAAACTTATCTTCTTTGCTCGCCAGTCGATTCTGGGATTATGTGTTTCTAACCAAGGAATTCCAAGAATTACTTGAAATTGTGGGGCCTTGATCACATCAAACATGATTGCTTCCCGATGTCCATCCTGACCCACCAGTGTCATTTCAACAGTGGAATGCGTTACAGGCCCTGAGGCTATTTCGGTTCCATCTACTGTAGTAATGACATCTTGGGTTACTTTCGGGCGGAGAGGGAGCTTAATCCTGGAAGCCAATTCACGGTCTATGTAGTTTCCAGTAGCTCCACTGTCGATGTATGCTTTTACAGCATGCAACTGCTGAGGCTGTTTTGGGTCCACGAGCACCATTGGCATGACAAAATGCGAGGTCAAAGAGTTTGTTTTCAAGCTCGGCAAGCGGACCCCTAAGCTTGTCGGGCTAGGTGGTTTCCCGAATCAGGTGTCAATAAATCGTTATCAATGGCTCCAACCACCTTCTTAGGTGGTTTAACCGGACAATTTCGAAGAAAGTGACCGGAAGTCCCGCAATACAGACAAAGTTGCATTTGCCGCCTTCTCTCTCGTTCCTTCTGCGTTAATGGTCCTTTAACACCGCCGATTTGCATAGGTTCGGATACGTCGGTACTCTTGGAGTTAGCGTGGGTTTTGATCGGTACTCGGGTTTCGTACTTGAACCGATCTGCTTTTCTATTTTGAAGTCTGTGATCAAGTTGAACCACCAAGTCTATGTAGTCTGCGCAGACCTGGGGTGGATCTTCTATCTGAGCTAGAACATCCTTAAGCTCTCCGCGCAGGCCTCGATGAAACAATGTGATCCTTTTGTTTTCTGGCCATCCAGTTTCCACAACCAGTCTATTAAAGGTGGCAAGGTAGGACAGGAGATCCTGATTACCTTGTCGTAAGGATAGCAGTTCGTTATCAAGGGCCTGTCCTTGAGAGTGTCGAGCAAACAATCTTTCCATGCTGGCCTGGAAGCCCTGAAAATCCTGGAGAATGGGATCATCCTGATTTACCAATGGAATAGACCAATCGGCAGCACTGCCACTGAGGTAAGATAGTATAAAGGCTACCTTAGTCTGGTCGTTAGGGAAGGCCCCGCGTCTGCATAGAAAGTGTAAACGACATTGGTTCATAAAGACGGCATATTTCTTGGGATCCCCCGCAAAACGTTCAGGCGGGGCCAAAGGCATGTGTCCAGGTAGATTGATTTGTACCGGGTTATTCAAACCCATTGATGTGGAAGTACCTCCGGAATTAGGTAAAGGAGTGTGCCCTGCCTGGGCCTGCAATAACCTTTTGGCCAGGTCATCAGTTCTTTCCTTGGATAGGATCAGTTCTCTGTTGAGAGCGTTGGTCTCCTGGCGGGCTGAGTGCACTTCTGCCCGTAATTCCCCCAAAAGCTGGGCCAGCTGATCTGTCTCGGAAGTCTCCATAGTGCCCGGGTGGGAAATTGTGGGTAGGCTTCGCGTTCTGTCACGCTCACCTGATTCCCACGGAGGCGCAGGTCTGGCTTCGAGTGCTGATGCTTCTTCAATGGTGAAGCGCAGGACTCTGATGATGGACAGGAAGGGCCCCTCTACTCTGGCTTTTCTGGCTCGCAGGAATATTCCCCTGTGCGTGAAAAGGGAGTATTACCTACTGACGGAATAATGCTCAAGCCTCCCAACTCCCTTCCAACCCTCCTCGATACCCTTCCACGATTCCCCGTGAAGTCTCACCTTAGGGTCTGGACGGATGAGTTCTCCATCCTGCTTCTGATGCAGGGGCGCGTTGAAACCCAGTTACTTCACTGGATTGAGGTTTGATGGGAGTTCAAAATAAGCTTGACTATTCAGGTGAGGCGCTGTAAGAGTTCTGTTGCAAGTTCAAAAGTTCAAGCTAAATAATAATGTTAATTGTCTTATTGCAGCAAGCGCTAATGCTTATGTCTTTTTCCCCTTAGGGGCCGGGGTTCCGAATGCCGGAGATATGGCGCCGACCCGAAGTGTAAGTTCTGGATGAGCGTTCAGGTAATGTCTTTGCATTCGCTCATTCAATGTCTTTGTCTTTTTTCCCCATTGGGGCCGGGGTCCGGAATGCCAGGAAGCAGCAGGACCCGAAATGAAATGGGAATGACCCAACAGGTAAGTCTTAGACGGAAACTGAGCTTTTCCTATTTCCCTTCCTTCTCTCACCTTGTTTTCTTGTCTTTTCTCTCTAGGCTCTGGGAAGTGGGTGCGGATCCGGATGATCGCTGCTGAAGATGGAGGCGCCCAGGAAAGGTGAGTGAAATGCAGCGCTGCAGCGATCGAAGCGAAATGGTTTTAAAATGATGTCTTCCCTTTCAGGATCGTCGGTGTGATGTCCCCGTGACGCAGCTTTAGCAGGTAAGGTCTTCTTTCTCACCAATTCTCTCTTATCTCCCTTTGCAGGCGACCCAGGATGCTGACAGGCGTGGCTGAAGTCCAGATGCAGGAGCTGACACGGTGAGCGTCCAGCTGCGAGGAGCAGAACAACGCGAAGCGTGAGTTGCTGATCGGGCGTGGTTTAAATAGCTTTGGAAGAAGTTCCAGGCATGTATCCTTCCACCGATCAGGTATGTTTAGTTTAGTTTATTATTTGTATAGCGCGCCAAACCCTGGAGTATCAGGGCGCAAACAGACAAGGATATGCTCAACTTGGTTACAGGTACATAGAAATCAGATGAAGGTGCAGAGATGCGCTGAGCTTGGTTACAGATATGCTCGGCTAATTGCAAGTACAGGAAAAGGCAGGAAGTGTAGACATAGACATCAGCAATATTACAGCAAGCAGATATGAACAATGGGAGATCAAGGACAGGGGAGCAAGGAGCATGCCCCTGTTCGCGTAATATAAAATATAAATATGTATCCTTCCCCGACCACACCCAGGTGGAAAGTAGTCCCACAGGTAAAGTAGTTCCATTCAGGCCTCAAGAGGGCCTGGATGTAGCAGCATGATCTGCATCAGGTAAGTGCACATTAAAACACTTGAACACATGTCTAGCTTTGTGAGCCTGGCGCCTAAGGCGCCAGGACAGGGATCCAACATGAGCCTGGCGCCCAAGGCGCCAGGACTGTGTCCAAAGGGCCCCAGCTTGGGCCCGCTGGCACTTCCCTGGGGGGAATGATGCCTGCCTCTGGGGTTGCTGGGTCGGACCTGGCTCCTTGGAGGTAGGCATCATGACAATTTCTTTGCATTTAACAGAAACAGACTGGTTTTCCTGGTGGGCCTCGGCCAAAGGTCTTGATGTGAAAGTTTCAGAGGCAGAGACCTTTCAGTTCAGTGGGAAAAACAAGCTGCATCTATAATTCTGAAAGGATAGCACTTTAAATCGACACAATGCAACATTTTGTATTGCATATGGGCATACTGTCCATGAATGAAATCTTTCTTTAATACAATAATTAAAAAGATATGAGTCTCACTTTCAGTATTAGTCACACATATGTCACTGTTAACATAGGAAACTAGTGTTAATTTCTACAACAAGTAGGCCTCTCCTTTTAAATTATGTAATTTTGAAAGTTGAAAAGCAAGTGTTTTATGTGTGACAAAAGCAATGTGCTTGGTTTCACTTTAGATTTCTGGATCACAGTCTGGTGCTGCATTGAAGTCAATGTGACATGCTATCTGTCTGCTTAAATTAAATGGTAGCTTTTCAGCCACAACTGTCTTTTGCAATGTATTGGGCACATCCAGCAGTTCAGTTCTCAAGCACATTTTCCTTCACTCGAGCGCCTGTGCATTTTGGGATTGTTGAACGAATCCCATTTTTGTTCCTTCCCTAGGCATTATGTCGGAAATCAATGTTTGAACTGGCCTGCATATTCCAATGGGTTTCAACATCTGCCAGCTTCATTCTCACAATAGGGCATTGTATAGCCTTAGTCTCCGTCACTCGGGGGCTGAATTTACACCCCACCTTATGTTTCTCCCCTGCTCCCCCACCATTGTTTTGTCTTGTGGTGTATTGAAACACCATTTGCTGTATATGCACCTTACAAATAACCAGTAAAAAAATGTTTAAACTTAAAAGTACAGGCAGGCTTACAGAGCTACTGCATGGTACACCATTACTGTTACTGATGGCACAGTTACTGTTTGTGAGATTTGCTACAAGTCTTCCGGTGAGGGCTTAAGAGGACCAACCAGGACTGCACAGGAGGGTCTCTTGAAGGAAAGCTGCCAAGATCCAGTCCCACATGTTCCACGATGGAGCAGGCGTCTTTGAAAAGCAACAGAAGCAGTTTGGATCCCAGCAGCAGAGGCAGGAGTACCCATTTATGTCCCAGTGAAGAACATGTTCCAGGGGCTTCAAGAGGCACAGGGCTGCAGTGAAGGAGGGGCCAGCTGTTTCTGCTGGATCAGAAGGACGACGAGCCTGATGCTAGATTACCCTTGATGGAAAGCGGCAGAGCTTCGCCATAAGAGGGTCAAGGGTTAACAGCATAGATTCACAAATTCCTCTGCAAAATCTTCTTCTCTCCTGCTTCATGGACAAAGTTGCAGACAGGTCCTAAAGAATGGCTCAAGGTCTACACAGATACACACAGGGGACTGGGGCCTACCACAGATGTCCTATCACCAACAGTGCACCACAGAAACAGACCAACATGAAAATTGACTCAGGTGCCTAGCAGACCTTTACCCAGCTTATACCAGATTACATTCATACAAAGCAGTCTTTGTGAGGTCTGAGTTAGCTTTCATTGGTAGCCATCTTACCCCTATGAAAATACAACAAGAAGGGCATCTTGGGGAGCAGGGGCAGAAGTCCCAGGCCTGTGTGCGATTTAGGATGAGACTGTTGTAGAAGATGGTGTGGGGGAGCTAAGAGAATGGAGGGGATGGGGGCACCCGTAAAAGCGGGATTGTAGAGGACATACAGTGAATCTTGGTACCAACAGTATGTGTGGAATGGGACTCCATTTTAGAAGTTAGATGCCATCTTGAAATTGAGGCCTTGTGTTAGAGCGTTGCCAGTACGCTTAATCCCGTCCCGAGGGTAAGCAGTGTGTGCGTACATTTTCTGCTCACAGCCCTGCAGAAAGTTAATTCATTGGAAATACACAGTTCTCCATTGTGTCTGATCATTAGTGCCTGTAACCCAGAAGGAATGTGCCCTGCAAGGTCAAGAGTGGGCCCGAGTTGATCTCTGAAGAGCTATCCCACGAGAAGGGGAGTAGGGGCTTTAGGTCTTCGCCGGTCCAGATCTTTAAGTTGTTTACATTTTTCTATTAGCATTTTCATACAACAATAACAAACACAACATCAAAATGACATTACTTCAATATGCTTCCTAGTTTCCCCCTCGAACTCCCTGTCCCCTCCCCTCTCCAACTGTCTGTATACTGTTCTACTTTTTATTCTATCACACTTTCCTCAGTTCCATCAAGCGTTTCCTGGGTTGCGCCCTCACCCTCATTATGATTAAACAGTGTCACTGTCAGGGCAATCCATTGGAGAATATATGTTCCCAATTCCTGATTATATTCCCCCAGTGCTTTTTCCCACATTCCCGTTTCTGCCGATGTCCATTTCTTAAGGTCTCCCCACAATCTGTCTATGCTGGGCTCCTTAGTGGCTTTCTAATGCATGGCTATGCTACGCTTAGATAATATGTAGAGCAGGGTTTTGATCTCTACAAGGGACTTTTGCTTCATGTTGTTCCTGAACAAGCCCAGCATACAAGCTTCGGGGGACTGGATATCCAGAGTAATACCTCCTTGTGCTACTTTACTCGCCGCCTTCTTCCAAAAACCCTGCACCACACCGCATTCCAAAAACACGTGCATCAATCCTGCATTTTCTTCATTGCAATTGGCACATGTCTGCATACTTACACCTTTAAATTTCGCTATTGCAGCCAATGTCAAATATGCCATTTGCGTGATGTACAGTTGGATTAGCTGTAGCCTGGCGTTTCTAGAGACCTTTTTGTGATATAGGGCTATACTTTGCCATTCCTTGTCCTCCACCATTCTTCCCAAACTCTTCCTCCCCTTTTCCCTTACATTTTAATTGAGTTCTCGAGGCGCGGTCTCTCAATACCCTGTAGATTCTGGAGATGGCGTGTCCCCCCTCAGAAATGTTTAGGAGTGTTTCCGTGTCTTCACATTCTATAGTCTCCTCCATAATGACCGGCACCTTCCTTTAATTGTGCTAATCATAGTCCTGTGTAGCAGGAACTGACCTTCCTGTATATTCGTGGCATCTCTCAGTTCCAAAAAATCAGCAATCTGTTTTCACCCCTCAAATCTCCTGTTGTCGCATTCCTGTAGGCCTCTCAATTTACCCTTACTCTTGTCCTATGACGGTGCACATCCGCCATTACAGCAGCTAAGGGTATCTGAGGTGATATCTGATCCCCCAGTCCCATGGTTTTGCAGGTCCTCCTCCATATCTGTATTCCTAATTTCACTAAATATGGGTGGTTGTATTGTTCCCTCTGGGCAGTCCAGATTAGATCCCTGAGGAGTAATCTTTTCAGCGCTGGTTGTAGCAGAATCGTATCTCTGGTAGGGTCATCTGCCATCCATTGCACCACGCACTGTAGCTGGCACACCAGATATTACAGTTCAAAGTTTGGGATCTTCAATCCCCCCTGCGCATAGGGCCTCTGTAATATATGAAGTCCACGCCTTGTCTAGTTCCATGAAGAATTTCTTGGGGATATTTTATGGGACATTTCCGAAACAGTGCATTAGTCTCGGCAATGCCACCATTTTTAGCAGCGCTGCTCTCCCTGCCATGGACAGGGTTAGCTTGCTCTAAAACACCATTGACTTCACTAGGCCTTCCTTTGCCCGAACTGTGTTAGTTTCGTGCTCGCACTTAGGATCATGATGTAGGTTCAGGCCTAGATATCTGAAAGAGTCCTTACTTCATGCATAACTGGCAGCTCAGCTTTTCTGAGAGTCGCCATCCCAGCGAGCGGGAATAGACATGACTTACCCCTATTGAATCGTATCCCCGTCAGTGTACCAAAGCTGTCTAACACCTCCAACACATATGGCAAGTTTACCTTCAGGTTATTTAGGTAAAGCAACATGTCATCTGCATACAAGGACACTATGTGCCGCACCCCATCTATTTCAATGCCTGCATTACTATATTCCTGTCTGTCTCAAATTTTCTGCGACGAGTTCCGCTGTTAGTATATATAGAAGAGCGGACAGCGGGCACCCCTGTCTCGTCCCTTTCTGCAGTTCCCATTTATCAGAAAAAGTGAAGCCAGTTCTGTCCCTTGCCATAGGTTGAGTATAGATCAATTTCACCCATTTCATATAGCGCGGTCCTATTCCCATCTTAACCATTGTAGCATATAACCAATCCCAGTGTACAGAGTCTAATGCCTTTGTGGCATCCAGTGAGGCCACAGCACTTTGCTCAGCCCGGTCTCTTGTGCAATGTATGACATGGTGCAATCGCCTCAAATTTCCAGCGATACTCCTCCCAGGAACATATCCTGTCTGATCTTGATTGACTAAGGTTGGTATTACTGTCCTAAGCCTATTAGACAGGATTGCCGTGAGTATTTTAACATCCTGATTAAGTAGTGGCAACTGTCTATAAGAGCTATGGTCGGTTTCTTCCTTGTTCAGTTTGAGGAGTGGGATTATCACCGCCCCGCGCATACTTCCCGGGAGGATTCCCAGTTCATAGGCTTCATTGTATACCCTGGCTAGCAGTGGTGCCAACGTATCCACATAAGCCTTGTAGAACTCTCCCGTTAGCCCATCCGTGCCTGGTGCTTTGCACGAGGGAATTGATCTTATGGTGGCCATAACTTCCCCCGGGGTTACATGCTCTTCTAGCACATTACTTTATCTAGTCTCGGCAGGGTAATAAGGTCTAAGCCGTCCCATATCTCTTCTTCTCTATCTTGTTATGGGTCAGTGTATAATTCCTTTTAGTAGTAAAAAAAAAAAACTATATTGATACCTGCTTGTGTGTTCACTTCCCCTCGGTCTGCATCTAGGATGGAATGTATCGGAGATCTTGCATTCCTATTTTTCTATAGCCAGGCTAGCATTCGCCCTGGTTTGTCACCTTGAGTGTGACTTCTTTCCAGATATATTGTGTAACTGAAGTTACCCAGCCTATCCCATTGTATTACACACACGATTGCCTCAATCCGATTTCTTCTTGAACATGTTCCTCCCTGGCATTCCCTTTCCATTCCAGTAGTTTACTTTCAGCATCATGCAAATCTTTAATGATGGCTTTCTGCACCCCTCCTGATGTGGCTATCATCTCCCCTCTGATCAGCACCTTATATGTTTCGCAAATAGTACTCACATGTTTTACACTACTGCCATTAACGTCCATGAAATCAACCATGCTTTTTCTTATGTGTTCCTTAAACGCTTTATCTTGCAAAGATTCCCTTCTCAACCTCCAAGTGGGTATGGTCGGTCTAGGGGATGGCATCTTCCATACCACTGACAGGGGGAATGATCTGACAAAACACTAGCCTGATATTCAGCCTCTGTAAATTCCCACACATGTTCCTCTCCTGTAAACAAGTAATCAAGCCTTGTGTGGACAGCATGAGGGGCCGAGTAATGTGAGAATTCTCTGCTATCTTGATGTTATGACCTCCATATATCTACCAGCTGAATATGGTCCAAGAGTGTGTTCAAGACCTTAGCCGGTGGTGCTGGTCTTTTATGCTTCGCATCAGACCTGTCCATGATTGGGCTTAGGGTGCAGTTGAAATCTACGCCCCATATCACAACTCCTACCCTGTAAGGGCCTAGTCTCGCATACAATGATCGAAAAAAAGACAGTGGCATCGTGATTAGGGGTGTAGGTGTTCACTATGCATACCTCCCGATTCTCAATCATACCATGTAGTACAGCCATCCTGCCCTCATCATCAACTTTTGTGTTCAGTACTTTGAATGGGATAGCAGGATTACCCCATATTAGGACTCCTCTTGCGTATGTGGAGCATGTTGAGCCCACCATCACCACCCCCGCCCCCACGTGCTGGCTAATTTCTTATATTTCTGTGCATTCAAGTGTGTTTCCTGCAATAGCGCTATTCCAACTTTTTGCTGTCTGAAATACGTGACCACTCTATGACGCTTGACATAGTTATTGAGACCTCAGACATCCCAAGTCATAATTCTCACCCCTTCAGCCATCATGTACAAGTTCCCAACATTCTGGTGGAACCTTTGGAGCACTCTCCAATCCAACCAGGATAGTGTTTATCATGTACTTCATATTGACAGGCTTGCCTCCTTCCTTCCCTCCCCTTCTGTTTCCCCCTGGCCCTCCCCAAACTTGTAACACAACTTCCCATAACTGTACCTCTCCAGCAATGCCATGCATGCTTAGACTCCTCCCGCGTCTGTCCTACGAACCCCCAGTCAAATCCGGGGCTCCTGGTGACCAACTGATGGGTACCATATAGTACCCTATAAAAAGTATATGGGGTGGCAGGTGATCTCCGCTCTCGTGTCTAGTTCTTGATGTTCCTGTAATACAATCCATCATATAGTTACAGAATTATGTCTCGCCTCATGTCTCTTTAATTCCACAGTGGTTCAGCCTGGCGACTCCCTCAGCGTCTGAGTGTTCCAATAGATCTAGCCGTCCGTCGCTGCCACTGAATTCCCAGTTAGTCATTCTCTCCTGTGCTTACTCATCAAGTAGTGGGACCTTCACATTGTCCATCCAGTCTTGTGTGTCAGATGGCGTTTCAAAGAAGGAACAAGTTACTTACCTGTAACTTTTGTTCTTCAGCATGGGTCTGGCATGGATTCACATGCTCATGAATATTCCCCGTCATCAGGCTGGGAATCCTCGGTAAAGAAAAAATCAGTTTTGTTTCTGATCTGTCTTTCTTAGTAGTAACCAATCACTGATCTCTGGGTCATACTGCCCCCAGCCAATGACTGCCCTCTCCCTAAGCCCCGCCTCTGGCAGCCATCCTCAGATTTGGTAGCACGCCAAGTGGCAGTATGACCAAGTGAAGAGCTGCAGAGGGGTAGGTGGGAGGGTTCGCATGTGAATCCATGCCAGACCCATGCTGGAGAACAACAGTTACAGGTAAGTAAATTGTTCCTTCTCCAGCATGGGGTCTGGCATGGATTCACATGCTCATGAATAAAAGAATACATAGCAGTATACACATGCACAACCACGGGAGGTGGCAAAGGCTCAACATTAAGCATTACATACAAACTCAACATTAAGCAATTCTTACCTCCTCACCAGGTTCACCTTAGGCGAACAGGTCGCGCAGCACTGCTTGGCCAACCCTGGACTCCTCCATGGAGTCCCGATCGACGCAGTAGAATCTTGTGAAGGTGTGCGTCGACCTCCACGTAGCAGCCCTGCAGATGTCCATCAGGGGCACACCAGACAGGAAAGCCGTGGTAGCACTGATCGCTCTGGTCGAATGGGCTCTTGGACGGCCAGGCAGCAGTCGGTTTGCCAACCGGTGACAGTGCATGATGCAGCCGGAGAGCCATCTGGAAATGGAAGTCTTCGAGAGAGCCTTCCCTTGATTCACAGACCCAAAGTTCACAAACAGCTGTGACGTCTTCCGAAAACTCTTTGTGCGGTCCACGTAGAACTTCAGCGCTCTAGCTACATCCAGCGAGTGCAAAGTCCTCTCGGCCGGCGTCGAAGGCGATGGGAAGAAAAATGGTAACACCAAGCGCTCGTTGAGGTGGAAGTCCGACGGCACCCTGGGCATGAAGGAGGTGTGCGTCCTCAGCACCACCCTCGTATCATGAAAAGTCAAGTAAGGAGGCTTGCAAGATAGGGCCTGGATCTCTCCCACTCGTCGTGCGGAGGTGATGGCCACGAGGAGCGCTGTCTTCCATAACAGGAACTTCAAAGGCGCCAAATGCAGAGGCTCGAATGGGGCCCCCATGAGCCTGGTCAGCACCACATTAAGCTCCCACGCCGGGGCAGGAGCCTTCACCGGCAGGAATGATCGGAATAGTCCCTTCAAAAATTCCTTCACCAGGCGATGAGACCACAAGGACGCCCGTCACGTAGTCGTGGTATATCGGGAGATGGCAGCCAGATGTATTTTGATGGAGGCGTGAGCCAGTCCAGCTTTGGCCAGCGACAGTAGGTATGGCAGTACTTGAGGGGCCGTAATCCGCAGAGGGTTAATCTTCTGTGCACGGCACCAGACAGAGAACCTCTTCCATTTATGACCGTAACACTTGAAAGTTGAGGACGCCCTGGCCTTTGCAAGAACCTCTCTGCAATCAGCCAGTATATCATACCCTCCAAACTCTAGTGCTGCAGGAGCCAGGCCTGCAAGTTCAGCGATTGTGGGTCGTGATGGAGAATGGCGCCTCCTTCTCTGGAGAGAAGATCCGCGTCCGCCGGCAGCTTGACTGGTGGGGACGTTGACAAGTCCAGAAGGTCCGGAAACCAGATCTGCCTTGGCCACGCCGGTGCGACGAGGATCATCCTGCACCGGGACTTCTTGAGCTGGGTGATGAGGCGGAGCAGCAACGGCAACGGAGGGAACGCGTATAGAAACAGGCTGTCCCAGGGGAACGAGAAAGCATCGCCCATGCTCATCGGCTGTGGGAACCTGCTGGCGAACCTCTGGCACTTGGAGTTCGTCGCCGTCGCAAACAGGTCGATCTGGGGTTTGCTCATTGGAAGAGTCGATCCACTTGATCCTGGTGCAGTTCCCACTCGTGGCACGAGCGCAGCTCCCTGCTGAGTGAGTCGGCGATGGTGTTTTTTATTCCTGCCAAGTGGAAGGGAACCAGAAACATCCCCTGGGTGACGGCCCAGTGCCACAGATCCTGGGCCTCCTTGGATAGGACTGGGGATCTGGTGCCCCTTGCTTCTGTATGTAGAACATCGTGGTGGTGTTGTCGGTGAAGATCCTCACCACCTTGTCCTTGAGGGAAGGAAGAAACGACTTGAGAGCCCAGAACACTGCTCGGAGCTACAGAATGTTGATGTGGAGAGACCTCTCCTCCGGGAGCCAAAGGCCTCTTGCGTGGAAATCTCCGGTGTGGGCCCCCCCCAACCCTCCAGAGAGGCGTCCGTCGTCACCGTCTCCTGAAAAGCTGGGGTTTGAAAATCCGTGCCTGTAGTGAGGTGAGCACGGGTGCCCCATCATAGGATCGCCCGACGGAACTCCTCGTCTAGAAGGATCCTGTCCTCGAAACAGCCCGTCGCCTGAAACCAGCGGGCGTCGAGGAACTCCTGTAGCGGACGCATCCGAAGTCTGCAAAGGGGTACAAGATAGATGCATGAGGACATCATCCCGAGGAGGGACTTGATGGATCTCACCCTGGCCACGTCCGTAGCTAACAGGCACCGCACCCTGCCCAGGATGGTCTTAGTCCTCTCCTCTGAAGGGGAGGCCAATTGCCCCACTGTATCGAGCTTGGCTCCCAGAAACAGTGCTACTTGGGATGGAACCAGGTGGGATTTGGTGTAGTTGATGGTCGAACCCCAGCTCCGTGAGCAACCGGACGGTCCTCGCCGTGTGTTCGACGGCGAGTTCCCTTGTCCTTGCCCAGATTAGCCAGTCGACCAGGTAGGAGTAGACGTGGATCCCCTGCAGGCGCAGCCGCGCCGCCACTGGTGCCCGGCACTTGGTGAAAATCCTGGGTGCCGACTTTAATCTGAATGGTAAGGCTCAGAATTGGTAGTGGCGTCCCTGAACCACGAACCTGAGGAACTTCCTGTGCCTTTTTAGAATGGGAATGTGGAAGTAAGCATCCTCCAGGTCCAACGACGATAGGAAGTCGTCTTCCTCCAGCTGTCCCAGCACGTGCTGGAGGGTGACCATCCTGAATTTCTGCGCCTTGATGTATTTGTTTAACCGACGCAGGTCCAGGATGGGGCGCCAACCGCCTGTCTTCTTTCTGACGAGGAAGTACCTTGAGTACACTCCAGAGCCCCGGAGCCTCCTGGGGACGAGCTCGATGGCACCTTTCTTGAGCATCGCCCTTACCTCCAACAGCAGATGAGGGACGTGATTCTCCTTCCTGGCCACGGGAGGAATGCGAGGGCACTTCTTTTGGAATTCCAGCGAGTGCCCGTTGGCCAGGGTGTCCAACACCCAACGGTCGGTGGAGATGGACTCCCACACGCTGACGAACTTCGTCAGCCGGCCTCCCACCGGGGTGCTTCGGTGGGGGCCCGACAACACGGCCGGGTCAATCTTGCTTGGAGGCGGCCTTGCCGCCTTGGCCTCCTTGGCTCGACCTCTGTAGGCCTCCTGGGTGGAGGAGCGGGCTGCCTGGCGGTAAGTGGAGGAGCCACCACTGGATCCTTTGGAGGCACCCTGTCTGCCTCCGGAGCTCCGAAAGGGCTGTCGCTGTTGAAGCACCCCTAAGGCCTGGGCCGTCTCCGAGTCGGTCTTGATGGCCTATAGAGACTCGTCCACCGCCTTACCAAAAAGGTTGTTGCCGTTGAACGGCATGTCCAACACTCTGGTCTGGACGTCCTGGCGAAAGTCTGTCCGCTTGAGCCATCCTTGTCGGAGGCAAACTCTGTTGGCCAGTTGGCGAAATCCGGTATCGGAAATGTCCGTTGCCACCGTTATGGCGTGATCCGAGGCCACCTCGCCTTCCTGCAGAGTTTCTAGGGCCTCTGCCCTCTTGTCGTCAGGTAGGAAGTCTAGCAGGGGAGCTATCTTGAACCAGAGCTCCCTGTCGCAGCGGGCCACGATCGCTAAGGCATTGGCCGCCTTAATCGTCATCGCCGTCAACGATATGACTTGTCGTCCCATGGAGTCCAACTTCTTGCCCTCGCTGTCCAGCGGGGAAGTGGAAGTTGAAGCTGCCGCACCCGCTGCCTTCTTCTTAGCCGCTGCCAAGACGACAGAGTCCGGCGTGGGCTGGGCCCTGAGGCACAAGGGGGCGGCATCGGGGACTCAGTACTTCTTCTCGTACCTGTCCCTCTTGGCGGGTGTCGTGGATGGGTTCTTGAGGCCAGCAAGCCCCTCGTCCCAGATGTCGTCGAGCAAACGCACCGCGAGGACCGTCTTCCTCTTGGCCTCTCATCGTTGGTACAGAAACCCTTCCTTTTTTTTCTTCTTCAGGGCACAGCTGGAAGAGCTGGAAGAGCTCGGATGCCCTGGTTATCATGGCGTGGAAAGAGCCAATTTCGTCGGCTGGAGAAGCCCGCGGGGAGGGGGGGTGATGACGGGATGTCCGCTGTGTCATCGCCGCCTTCATCGTCCGTCCCCGTCATCGTATCCTCTCTAGGGTCCGGCGAGAGGGATGAGGGGTCCACAGGTCTCGCAGGCACAAAGGGCAGAGCGGGGTAGACTCTCCTCCGCTTGTTCGGAGGGCCTTCCGACGGGCCTGGTTCTGGATCCTCCGTCGTGGTCCGTGGTAATCTCGTCCTTATCTCGGTACACAAGGATTGGATTGCCAACAAAATGGCCGGCGAGCTATCCTGGGGCTCGGGTAATGGCTGCGACGGACTGGATGGCCGCTCCACTGGGCCCTCTTCGTCTCCATCGTCGGTATATTTGATCACATCAGCAGGGACCGCCCCCTGGGATTGAACCTTCTCGAACCTCTCGTTCTTAGGTGCGTCCTGGGCCTTCGCCTTGGGGGAGGGGCAGCGCCTCGCTCCCCCTTCGAGATCGACCGGGTCAGCTCCAGCGGCTTACCCGGGTTCTCAGACTTCCTCTTTCCCGAACCAGAGCGCTGGCTCGTGGTCGAACGTGCCGGGGCAGTAGCGACCTGCCTGGCAGCCGAAGAGCCCGACCTTTTGGCACTCCTGGTGCTCACGGACTCACGGTGCTTGGCCTTCTGTTGGGCCCCTGTCGCTGGGGCGCCCTCACAGGACTTAAAAGCCCGCTCAGACTTTTTCTTTGCCTTCTCACCTGCTGTGCCCTTCTCCAGCCAGGCGGCGAGGCGGGAACGACGATCTTGTTTGGTCCGTTCTGAAAGGTTCTTGCAGAACGCACAGTCCTTCTCCCCGTGCGTCTTGTCCTCATTAAGGCAGTAGAGACATGGCGAATGCTCGTCGTCCTTGAAAACGTTTTGCAATCCGCATCCAGGGCAGCACCTGAACAGCTTGGATCCGGGCGCCGAGCTTCCCTTGTCCTGGGCCATGTCCGTGAGGTAGGCCGCAGATCTTCCGGAATCCTCCAAGAAGTGTAAACTCGACAAAAACTTCAGCCTTGAGGGGCGTAGAAGAATTCCGAAATGGATCCCTGTTGTCGGAAGTAGAAACGGTGGAGCTTGAGGCTCAATTAAACCGAAAAAATGAGAAAATCTCCTGAAAAAGCGTGAAAACGCAGCAAAAAACTCGAGCTAAAGCACGAGGACTCCCAACACTTGAGCGTGCGGTAAAAATCTGAGGATGGCTGCCAGAGGCGGGGCTTAGGGAGAGGGCAGTCATTGGCTGGGGGCAGTATGACCCAGAGATCAGTGATTGGTTACTACTAAGAAAGACAGATCAGAAACGAAACTGATACTGATTTTTTCTTTACCGAGGATTCCCAGCCTGACGACGGGGAATATTCATGAGCATGTGAATCCATGCCAGACCCCATGCTGGAGAACAGGACTTTCCCATTGTGGAATATCTTCAACTTGGCAGGGTAAATAAGCATATATTTGATCCCCGCTTTTTTCAATCTCACTTTTGTGGCGATAAATTGTGCATGGCTCTTCTGTATCTGGATGGTGTAGTCTGGATAAATAGCCAACTTCGCGGAGGCTCTCAGTATGTCGCCCCCATTCCTGGAGAATGCTAGGATCTTCTCTCTGTCCTAATTGAGGACCTTTGCTATAACAGGCCTCGGCGGAGTTCCTGGTGGCAGTCTCTTTACCAAGGAGCGAGTGCTCTCTCTATAGTGAATCCTTGTGTCAGCTTTCCGACCCTCAGCTCCTGCAGCAGCAGGTTTTCTATATAATTAGTGGGGTCGGATCTCTCCGCTCCCTCCGGTAGGCCAGCTATCCTTTATTGCGCCGCGCCCTTCTCTTGCCATCTTCCGCTCTGTCTTCGTGCAACTTCACTTTTTGGCGTAAGATGTCCACTTGTTTGGATGTCTGTTTGCTCTCTGTGGTATTCTCCAGCGCCTGTGCTTCCAGTTTGCATGTGCTCTCCACCAGCCCCCGTACAATTTGCTGCAACAGTCCGACATCTATCCTCACTTCATCGATCTTGGATTCTATAGTGGCTTGAGATGCGGCAATGGCATTCAGGATCTGCTGGTTAACCTGGCCCGCAGCCTCCTTGTGGCCCTTGATTTGTGTCTTTTCAATAGGTTTGTTTACGTCCTCAGCAGTGCCCTCTGGGTTCTTTGCAAAGGCTTCCATGGCGGTCTGTTTGCCCTTCACTTTGTTGCCTTTACCTGCCATCAGTTCTGTTGAGCCTGGCCTTTCCTCACCCCTTGGGTCTTTACTGAGATTGTGGCTTTGCAGTGCCTGTTCCACCAGTGTCCGTTATAGAGACTACCGTGGCTTCACTTGTCCACCGTGTCTACCTTCTCAGCTGTCGCCCTGCTGGTCGCTCTTATTATGTTATTAGGGCAGGACCCTTCCAGTCTACCGTCCCCTTGGGGCTTCTGCATTTCCTGCTTTGTATCTGCTCCGGGCTCCTCCCAATAGCTCATCAATCCTACTGTCGGACTTGATTGCCTTATGTTTACTAACCGGCCCTCTGTAGTGCCTGAGGTTACGTGTTTAGTCAATGGGGGTCCAATTGGATTCGAACCACTCTGTGCTTATGAGAGTGGGTTGCTTCCAGTGTAGACTGTCTGAATGCGCCAGGCTACTCTAGGATATCTCAGGATGCAGCACACGCACTGGTTTTACCACCCCTTCTGTGCATGGCTAGTCGTGCTGTCTTTAGTCCCATCTCCTTAACGCATCAGTGTCTAGTCTCCGAGCATCGCGACAGGCTCACAGCATGCGTCCCAGGCTCTCCAGGTTGCTCCTTCCCAATCTCCTTGCCACGCCACCAGCCACCTTATGCTCCTCTGCTTTATGCACTCAGAACACCACCACTTCGTATCTCGCATGCTCTGTAGGGTGGTTTCGCCTCAGGGGTGTACCCTACGCAGGGGAGCTCCGCTCCTGCTTCTAACCAGCTGATTTCCACTGTGCGCCTTGTTGTGTCCCACCGTAGCAGCTCCACCTGGGTACTGCTTGTCATGCTATGTGCGCCTACGTATCTTCCCTCCCTGCCTTGACTGTGACTAGGGAGGGCCTGGGGGGATTGTGGGGGGAGTCAGGCGGCATATCTGAAGTGTCCTCTCCAGCCTGCTGGCTGAAATGTAGCTGCTGTCTGAGGTAGCCTTTCTCCCAGACTTCACTGTATTAGGGTGTTGCCTCCGTACCACGTGAAATCCAAGCTGGCGCTTTACATGCGCTTCTGTTCCATGGCCCGTGCCCAGTCAGCCACTGCAATATGTCCCTGCTGGCTCGCCTCCCTTTCAGGCTTTCTTTGCCACCCCCGAGTCTCTGATTTAATATAGCCTGGAGTCTTGCTCACTGCTTATTCTGGCAATTTTAGTGCACCTTGGAGGCTAAGCGTTGATGGGTGCTGTGTTCTGCTTTTCCTGGTCCTGGCCATACACTGTCCACAATGGCCAGGCGAGTCCGGACCTATACAGATCAGCATGCAGTTGGAAGTGGAGCGCAAAGTTTACAATTTTGGAGACAGGCGCTTCCCTTCCCGTTCTGCCTGTCATCCAGGCGCCACATCTCTTGTCTCGGCTTTGTGTCTGCGGCTCTTCACAGTGTTGCCATTCCCTGCTCTGAATCCTGACATTCCTCTCTAGCACCAGAGTGTTCCCAGCCGCAGCCCCAGCGCTCCACTTGTATGCGGCTTCGCTTCTGCTAGACCTTTTTATTTAATTTTGCCTTTGGCGCTGGCTGTCTCTCCTGCAGCGTCTAGTGCAGGGCTTCCGTGCTGGTTGTCCGTATTATCTCCTACCTGCTGTTCACCTCACGTGTGTGGGGCAACAGCCTCTCTCTGCTCCACTGTATTGCGGCCGGGCTCCACTTTGTCTTCTGGGCTTCCCTCGTTACCGTGTATCCCACTTGATACAGTTTCAGAATGTATACGCCTCCGCTGTCAGACCTGCTCCTCTGCTTCCAGCCAGCAGCACACACTTTCACCAGCTGCTCTCAGCTTCCTCATCTGCCGCCTGCGATTACTCAGTTTTCCTCTGTTCGGTCGTGCCGGCCATTTTGTTTTGATGTCGGGCCGCTGGATACAACCTTGCGATCGCCGTATAACTTATGCTCCGCTCTCGTTAGGCACCAGCTGTTCCACAAATGTGCGCCGCTCCTTGACACATCAGAAGGTCCCTTTCTGAGCTCACACTCGCACTGCTAACTCTGTTTCTTGCAAGATCATCACGAATCAGCAGGAGCTGCATAGAAGACACGTCCTATTTCACGTCCCTCCCAGATCTTTAAGTTATAGTGGCCAGGGATACCCGATGCGTAACATGCATTTGAGTGCACTGACCAGCCCAAGACCCCTGGCCATAAACCTGTACATTGGCCGATTGATCAAGAAAATGAGAGCAGTGACGGGGTGCCCCCACCATCGGTTCATGTGATTTGTGCTGCGAGGTGCCCGGGGAGAGGGTAACAAATTTAAGCTGTGGGTGGGAAAGTTGTGGAGGTGGCAGTGTGCCTGGGATTGGAGCAGGGGTTCACGTAGTTCTAAGAATTTATCGCCACCTCGAAAGTATCCGCCTCGCTAATGCGTAACAGGTGCACTGTGAAGCTATGAAATAATGAATTGTATAACTAAATTGCCATTTACAGCCTTTGCACCCAATGACAGAAGAAGATCCCCACGTGGAAGAAGATGGACAGAAGATGCTGGGACCAATCGCCTGGCATCCCGTATGGAGCAGGCTATATGTGTATAGTCTCACAGCAACTAACCACCTAGATTTATAACCTATGTGATATACGTCATTCGTGACGCTGTGTACCTTTATAACACATTGCTTATCCGGTTTTTGGCAGAGCACTTCATGGCAGCATAGTTCTGGCATGCACTTGTAATTTTGTAAGAATAAACCTGGTTCTCATTGCAAGAGGTGTGCTGGGCCTTTTCCCTAGTGGGTTGTATTTTTTCTGGTGTGAGCGTTGAGGGGGTTACTATACAGGCTACAGAAAATGGCAGGTCTCAGGGCTTCAAAACGACTCGATAGACAAGTTGACCCTTTTCATAGAGCAAACGGGTACCTATGCAGTAAAAAAGGTTACAGCAGGGAGCAGCCTTAAAATTGAAACCATCTGCCATCAGCTTTTAACTCTCATCAACAAGTAAACATACCCAGGGACTGAAACGGGCATGTCATAGTACCCCGGTCCACATAGCCCAATGAGCATTTTGGGGCAGCACTTCAAAAATGCAATTGCGGTCTTAAGTCAAGTTTGGAAAAAGTTTTGCTGTTAGTAACGTAAGTCAGGGCACCTAAAAACAAGCAAAATGTCTAGGGGACTACGAAAGTTAGCAAAAAGAAAACCAAAAAGGGATTTATGCCCCAACACATGCCAATTGAATTAGCCAAGTAAATCGGACTTCAGAAGGGGTACAATGTCTTCCCTTTCCATCAAGGTACCTGTACAGCACCAGGTTAAAATAGGCCTAGGCAGGTGAGAGAAGTAGATCAGGAAGTGTGTTGGACAGACTCTGAGCAAGAGTCCAGAGTCGACACCTGGAGATCAACTGTGTAGTGATCTGAGAAGGAGCGAATGGGTTTAATAGCAGGATGATCAATGTCTCAATTCTTCCTCCTGCATGGTAAAAATAAAAAAAACTCTTCCCTGCTCTGCGACGATTCAGAGCACCTGTGGCTGTTCCGTTGGGGCCCTTTGAACCTGGGATACCACCGGGCACTCTTGAGATAACCAAGCAGCGGAATGTGCAGTCTAGGCTGTGTTTTCAGCGGTATTACCCAAATAGTTCGTTTACAATTGTTCGAATGAACAATTGACCGAATTTAAAGGGTCACAATTGACCTTTTCACAATTGACCGTATATATATATATATATATATATATATATATATATATATATATATATATCTGTTTGGTAATATATATATATATATATATATATATATATATATATATATATAGGGGTTTTGGGGGGTTTGGCGTTAGGTGGGGGGTTGTGGGGGGTTTCCCCCCACATATATGTTACAATTGACCTTCACAATTCGGTCAATTGTGAAAAGGTCAATTGTAATTCGAACAGTTGTAAAACGAACAATTCGTATACAACCGTGTTCAGCAGCTATGACTTCTATCCTTTCTGACAGCTGGAGACTGGGGAATAAGCCATGTGGCTATTTACAGGGTGCCTGGGATAATCGCAGCTACGGCAAAGTTTGTGGGTGACCAGAAAAGGGCTTTCAATGTCAGAATGACTGGCGAGTTGGACATGAAGGCACGTCCCTCAACACTCACACCATAAACAATACAACCCGCTAGAGAAAAAGATCTGAGAAACTCTTGCAAGGATACCAAGTTTTATTTCTCCAACAATAGAACGTTCTGAGGAAAAAGGGTACATGCAGACGCTTAAAAGGGGGCATAGCATAATCTCTGATATCATCATATACAGTAAAAACCTGCGTGGCTGGCTGGTGCAACATTATACAGGGTTGGCCTACTCCATAGCGGATGCCAGGCCATTGGCCCCAGCCAATTCCGTCTGTCTTCCATCACGTGGGGTCTGCTGGGCTCATCTCCAGGGAACCAAGGTCGAAGAGACAATTAGCTACATTTGAAAAATAGTGCTACTCTATCATTACACATTGCACCTGGCAGGCTCCAAGACTGGCAAAGAGGGGGTCTCTAGGTCATGCTAACAAACAAACACACACACATTTCACTCATCCTGATCACGTCGCTCAGCTTCCAAGGCTTTCACCCTTGCTTTTGAACTATAATTTATCCCTTCCTGTACCTCGCATTACAAATCATGCCATTGTGAAATAAAGATGGGACTGCCATACTCTTTAGATCTTTTATGGTTGTTTGATTTTATGGTCGTTTGATTTATGGTTGGTGGTCTGGGGTCAACTAGTATTCTGGAATTCAGGGGTCTTAGAATTGGGGCATGGGCATATTGGGAACAACGTTTTGAACAAAGAGAAGGTTCTATGGAAGCTAGTAGCATGGGCCTTTCTCATTAGTGCTTGGGCCTACTCAGATTGCCCCTTCAGACTTGCAGCCCATGGATAGCGTACCAAATAATACTGCATGGCTGTGCAGGCCCCATGCTCCCATTCTGTCTACAAAATGGCCTCTACTTATACACGCGCACTAAGTTAAAAACATCTAAATTTCGCATAATACCACGATCGTGTGTGAGCCCTCAAGAAGCCCGCCTAGCCCCTGGTATGTGACAAGTCTTCCAATGGTACTCACCTCACCCTAAAGCGCCTGGGGCGTGGGATGGGGTTATACCCTTCCCAATAGACACCATCTCCTGAAACCTTGAAAAACAAACTTTTAAGGTTCTGCTCCTACCTGTTTTCCGCTAGAAAATACCCCCCCAGCAACTCCTGGAAATCATACACAATAGAATTTTGAGCAGCTGTACTCTAGTGGAGAAAGAGTCCAGTGTGGGAGAGCACAGGTGTAAGATGCAGCATTTTAGTATCCAAAGGACAATAAATTAGAGTACAAAAATAACGGAGAATGTTAAGCCGCTGTACTTTCCTGGAGAGAACGAGTCCACCAGTGGAGGAGGCAATGAAAATAAAACGGTGCACACTTGGAAAAATAGTCAAATCCCTAAACCCCAGAAATATGGGAACTTTGATACACTAGGCTCTAATCCAGGCAGAAGAGATACATTCTTCTAGCCGTGATCATTTCAAATGTTACTGCATTAAATATGTATTTGGGTCAGATAGTATTTGAAGGATTTTCCAACAGGTATATTTTTTATACACATTTGTTTTATTTGTGATCACAAGAATGCTGATGTCCGTTTTGCATGTTATGGCACCTTAGCAAAGCAAATAATATCTGCATGTATGTCCTTCAAAAGACCCTATAGGTTCTAGTGGCGGGAGCTGTATACAGGGAAATCGCATGCTATCGGAGGGTACATCCAGAGGATCTTTTTAAAGAAGCTCAGACAGGTATGATATTTGCCTTAATAAGGTGCAGAACACTTGTCAGAATTTCAATGTTCATAAATAAAACAAATGAATGTGTCATTTCCTGCTTATGTTTACACTTCCTATGTTCCTTTTCTGAATCCTGGGTTTCGGTTCAAGTAACATGCTGCAGAGATGCACATTTCTCCAAAATCTGGAAAAACAGAGACATGGAAGGTGTCGTAGGTTTTGTACCCCTACCAGTTTGCACGTAGCTGGAAAATGACTTTGTTCCAATCCCATGACAAGCATGTATTTTAATTATTGATTCTTGCAAGATATGGCAGGGATGTTTACTGTGCATCCTCTCTTCATTGAAAACCCCTCTTGCGCACCACAACAACTGAGCGAAGACTTTCTGGCATTCTTGCATCTCAGAATCAATACAATCTAGCACACAAACACAATGCTAAGTAAGCAATGAGCCATTGTTGTAGAATACTTCTAAGTGTTCTCAAGTGCCCATAAAGCAGCAAGGTTATAAAAAAACTATAGACAAATGGAAGCTAATTAAACACATGATAGACACTGGAACACTGAAAAATAATTATAGGAACGTAGAGCATTTGATAAAATACAGCCACTCTTGGATAGCACCTGGATAATACAAGCACTTTGATGCACTGATTGTTGAAACAGAATTGTGGGAACATAGTAAAAAGAAAAAGAAGAATGATGTGTGATTACACATTTAAATATGAAAATTAAGTTGCTAGGCTCATGAATTCAGCCTGAGCACAAATTCATAACACCCTGAATTTTTCATTTTTGGGCATTTTAACGTATGCCGATTAAAACCAAATTTAAACTTTATGAGCCACTAACAACCCCAGTGCATGGTTGCCTTGAATGTGAACATTATTCTATGCAGTAAATATTAAAGTCTTCACCGTAGAGACTACTGTACTCCTTGCACATAGTCCCCTTCCTTCCCACAGGAAAAGGACAAAAAACATTTTTGCACAGGAATGTCCATATTTGTATGTGCAGCTGCATTTCACTCAACCTTCACCTCAATAAACAGCAGCACACCTTCCCACCAGCTCACGCAGTACTTGTAATGGGAAGATTAGTAGTGGAGGTGTATGGAGCAAAGGGGACCTAGGAGTACAGTAGTCACCATAGTACATTTACAATGCTCCTATGTCTAGTTCCCTTTCCTTAATACTAGTGTGAGATTTCTAAGGCAGTGCCGCAATAAGCGAAGTTGAAAATCGTATTTAATGTGACGAGCCAGTACCCTACACTGGGCTTGTCAGGAGCGGATGGGAACCCCTCTCAGCCGGAGATGAGATGCCTACCAGGCAGTAATGCAGTACCATTCCTACCCCTGAGATGGACGGTGGCAGCTGAGAGGGCCCCAAATCCTACCCTCCCTCTGGTGCCAGAGTGTGTTTTTCCAGTACCTCACTTACTAAAGCTATGCCTTCTTTTTGAGATGCTCACCAATGTTTCTCTTTGCATTTGCGATTAAAAGAAATATCAGAGAACCACCAGAGCAACCCTGAACCATCAGGGAAACCTGTGGATTCAGCTAACGCAGAAGATGGACCACACTGCTAGTGAACCAAAGAATCAGCGGCCATCACCCACGGACTATGGTAGATCAAGAGAACATCCGTGCCTGAGAGAGAGAGGCACTGGTAAAAGCCACAAGCCTGATTGGCAGACAGAGGAGCTGCATGGTGCCACCTCACACTGACAAGCACCCGCGCAGAGGGAACAATCCTGTCGACCATCAGGGAATGGAGAGGGAGACCAATCCTCTCCCTCCCAAGGACCTTACCTTTCTTTCCCACAGAGGGAATACAAACAGGAACTTTGTCTTTTCCTGGACCGCCATTGAGTTTGTTCCATGGTGAAGCCACGCAGAACAAATTGGGTGGGATTTGGCCTCCTTTTTGAAAGGTTTCCTTTAATCCAACAATCCCAGGTGGGGAAGACGGGAACAGATTTGCCAGGGAAAATGCACCAGTCACAAGGGGGGGATATAAAAACAGTCCAATAGGATGCAGGAAGTGTGGGTTACCTCGGTGAGGTCAGAAGGAGTGGAAGACCAACAGGAGGGAGGAAGGAGCAGTGGATTGTGGAGAAGACTTGTGGAAAAGGTGAGGCATTGGTCTGTGAGTAGAAGTTGCACTGCCGTTTGAGTGTGCATGGATGTGTGGCAGTTGTTTGTAGAATATATAAAGTAAGCAGTGATTGTAAAGCGACAGGGACGGAGTGTAAGGAGGGTGTTGGATTAGTTTGGGAAAGAAGTAGTGGCGTGGAGAAATTAGTGGTTTGGAGGTGGGAGGAGGAGTGCTTTAGAGGAAGGAGCAGTTGTTTGGAGAGAGGAGTAGGGTTACAGAGGAAGGAATATTAACATTTAAGGAGTGGTCAAAGGGAGCGGGAGCGGTGCTCCTATACTTTTTTTTTTTTAATTACCTTGTACAGCTCCTATACTTTTATTTTAAAAAGAAACATTTCCGGAATGGTTTTCTTTTTAAATTAAAAGTGTAGGAAGAAGTTGAAACCTTGATTTTCAGTGCACTGCACTGAACGTTACTTTAAACAGCAGGTGCAAGAGTTTTGGGGGGGATTGCATGTGGGAGGGGTTGTGGCAATGGGGTTTATGGGGAGCAGGGGCAGGCCAGCGGGGAACATAGTTCCACTACTTCTTTTTGTACACTTCGACCACTGCATTTAAGGGTGGAAAGTTTGAAACACTGAATGGACATGGGAGTGGTGGGAAGAGGAGTAGACAGGAGAAAGTTCAGAGTGGCATGTTAGAAAAGGCTTGAATCCAACAGTGTACTTGCAAGGCACTATCCCAATTCCCTTTAGCTTACCAACGACTGGATAGAGTAGGGACAGTAAGGAAGTCCTGGAGAGAGTTTTGATAGCTGGCATTTAGATTACCATTGTTAGCACTAACAAGCTTTTAGAAAGTATGGGTTACTATTCAGTGGCACTACCCTGGGGCTACAGGCGACTGGGTTAGTAAGGAGGGTCATATCAGAGAGAGACAGACAGAGACAGAGACAGAGAGAGACACATAGGGCCCACTGAAAACAAAAATCCCTTGGACTGCCTCAGCCAGTTTAAAGTGATTCTTGTGCCACTAACTAAAAGGGTTTAATAGCACAGAATGCTCAAACTGAGCATCGTTTTGAAAGTGGGTATTGATGAAATAGAACAGTGACAAAGACCAAGTGACTGCACTGCACATTCACAGGCATGCGCCTCTGGAACACCACCGAAGCACCAACGAACACAACCTTTGAACCCTGTAGACTTTCTAAATGCACGAAATTACCCAGGGAGTTATGGAAGCCTAAGTGCCTGGCCAATTGGTCATCTGACAAAGACAGAGAACCTATTCCAGGTTAAAAAAGTCCTTAGTTAGTAGGTAAAATAAAAGAGTCCTCAGTAAATCATTGCAATCTAGCACCCTTTCTGCATTGTTAAAGGGTTGAGGAAAAAGGCAGACAGACATTTAGTAATGTATGTGATAATCTCACCGAGTATTAGCCAGGCAACAGAACTGGCAGCTCGCTAAGCCTTTATGAGCAAGTCGGGTCTACCAAAACACTGTTCTGGGTAAAAAAAAAAAGAAATGATTTCTGTGAGACCGTAGGCCCAAATGGTGTGTGAGCTAGGATGACATCAAGATTCCACACAGAATAGAAACATTGGGCTGGCAAGAATGGTGTTGTAGGTTAAACAAGTGATGCTTCACCACTGGGTTGGAGCAGGAAAAGGTGATGGACTGAAACCTTAAAAGCCACAATTACAAGGTAATGCCTACAAGAGGACAAAAACTCCAGAAGAGAATAGTTTACAGATGAGTGACAGGATGTTGTAAAGAGAACAACACATTTTAATGTCCACCTCGAGGTATCAGTGGAAGAAAAGCAATTTGCTTCAGTACTGTGCTCTAGGGCAGGGCTTACTGGCAATGTGAATACAATGAATAACCAAAAGTCAGGGTCAAAGGCACCATATGCTGCTGAGTTCATGGATGGTGGCAAAGGTCCTGCCTAAGGGACCAGAATGCGGTCTAGGGGAGGCAGGAGTTTGAGGGCAGTGGGACAGATGAATTTTGTTGGACAACCAAAACCTCACTAGCCAGTGAGGAGTCACCAGAATCTGAGGGCTATGGATTCCCTGGCCTTCGAGAGCACTGGGTGGATGAATCCCTGGAAGAGGAGGGATGAATACATTTGGTGTTTGATTAAGAGCCAACAGGTCCACCTGCCAAAAGGAAACTGGTGGAATTGCTAAGCCACAACCTCATGATGAATCTACCCTTCGTGGTTACAACTGAGGCCCCATCTGAGGAAGTGCACCTCTGAATTTTGTACATGTTCATGGTGTACTGCTTGGATGGATAAGTCATGGCTCATAGTCCACTTCCCTTTGTGTTGTGTATAGACAACACAGCGGAGGCGACTTAGTGTTCTCTGCTTTTTCAGGTAGACTATCAAAGTAATTAGGAGTAACACTTTAGAACATATCAAAGTTGAAAAGAATAATTTGAGGGTGGGAAGATGGTCATCGGTGCTTGAATGCTAATATGTTAAGAAGTGTCCTGTTCAGACTAAAGGTCATGTACCCGAATATTGCAAAATGTGTCTCTCAATAATGAAGACAACTCCTGCTACCATGTTTAATACCATGTTTAATCTGTCCAACCACCAGGCAATGTCCCCCTGGGTGGATGGAGAAATGGAAATACAGGCTGGATGGAGGACTGAGGTCCAATGAGCATTTTCTGCCAAGTGAAGCTGTACTCCATGCTTTCTGAGTCTGGCTAGAGGAACTGGAAAAAACCAAGATGACATGGACTTGGGAGTAAGAGGGTACTGAAACCACCACACTGTTGTGAAAAACATCTATTTGTTGCCTTGCGGATATCCTAAAGTATATCTCCTGTAGTAAAATCACAGGGTAGGTTTAGTGGCAGCTTCTGAGAAGGCATCAAAGGGAAATATGCACACTGACCAAGAGGCCCAGCTTAAAAGAGGATCCATCAATGACTAGAAATCAAACATAGCCCGAGAGGGGCTGCTGGCATGCACCAGCCACAAGGAATGTGTAGGTATTCATCTTCCAAACATACCTTACAGATCCAGATTGAGATATGTGACAAATCGCTAGGTGTCACTTCTCCCCAGAGGGAAGGTGGGGGGCGTCCTTGCTCATGAGGCTAGGGTGGTGAGGCCGCTACAGGCTAGACCCCTGCTTGGGTGGCATGATGTGGGAGGACCACATGGGGATTAACTCCCCTCCTGGGGACCAGGATGCCCATCTAGGGTACAGGCCCTATAGTCAAAACTCCAGTGTCCAATGGCACAGTCATTACACTGGTCGCACCACACTACAACCTCTTATTGAGCATAAAACCATATGCTATAGTAATACCTCAAGATGGATCCTTTTGAAAGTACTAAGAAGAAGATGATAAATACAATGAAGAATACCTTTTTCTCAAGTACTGAGACAAGGAGAATGCGTGGAAGCATAAAGATGGATCCGTGGAGGTGGGAACAGCCTTCTTCACTTCAGCAGTGGAATGGACATTGACCGAGTTTAAAAACCAAAGAAGGACTCAACATGTTGTTGAGCTAGCCCTGGAGCAGCAGCAGGGAAGGACGCTGTCAGGAGCGGGAACTGAGAAGTGGCAAAGACCAGAGAGCTAAAACTACAAACAGGAAGCAAAAGGTGCTCTTCAGGACCTAACGTTTCTCGGTCCTACAAACCTGAGGTGAGACAGTGATACAACCTCCAGACGGAGGTGGACTCTGCGGTCACCGAATCGAACTGATGCTGCAAGGAGCCAAACCAGAAACCAACAACCGCAGGAAACGGATGACAGCAGAGAGCACACCGACGGCTGACTCCAGTCCCACGAAGAACCATCGCTGTATGCCGGAGTCCCAGAAGGTAATGGGAGCTAAAAGGGGGTCAGTAGTGTGAAGAATCCTGCAGATCCCTTGCTGAAACCCTGCATAAAGTCTCTTCCCAGGTGGCCAGGGGAAGGCAGATGCTTCCTGATCCCAACCATGGGGGTGGTGTACTGCGGAAGGTCCACCTGGTTGCAGACAGGGCCCCAGGGTAGTGAGGAGATTCCATGGGACGAGACAGTATTTTTCCTCTGACAGGGAGATTCTTACCACTGTGACAAAAGAGGTTATGGCTTATTGTCATTTTTATGTCTCTCAACCTTCTATTAAACCTAAGGTAGTAACATCAAAGCACAATATACCAAAAGAAAGACACTTTTTGGTATTTAAAACAAAATGCCCTCCTCGATACCAAAGGTGCACTACAAAGGATTGTGGAAATGTCTTCTCTAAACCATCTTCCTCTATAAAAGTTAAAAACCACAGCCCCTCTATTAAAAACACGAAGGGAATTAAATCTACCCTTATAAATGATAAAGAAGTGGAAAAACTAGCTTTGATAAAACAAACTACATGACCCAGAATCCTAGAGGAACTGAGACGAGAAAGAGGGCTGAAGAGGCATGTAGATGTAGTAGTCAGATTATTAATCCTAATAGCCATTTCAGGAATCCGGCAATTGAGACTGATGGCTCCCACCTGAAGCCAATTGTCAAACCTGTGGGGCATAAAAGGACCCAGCAGGAAAGGAGAGGGAGGAGGAGCTGGAGCAGGAGTTGGAAGGCTGGCAGTAGTAGTAGCAGAGGAGAAGCACAAGGCTGGCAATTCACAGGGAAGTGGAGAGTACGGAAGGGACGCCGGAACGTGGAGAAAGAAGATTTCACCTGCAAGTTCTGAGAGGGTCCTGTGTTCTCAAAACCTGTATTGCAGAGGCTGCGCAGAGGAAGACATACTGAAATGAGGTTTTCCCCATGTGAGCCCGAGTTGATGTGATTGCAGAGCTGTGACTGTGCAGGAACCCAAGGCCAGAGGCAGAAGACAATCCGAGGGTTTCGGAAGTGAAGGAGACTCTTCAATATGGTGGCCCGAACAGAGACAACAGTGCTGGAGAAGGATGCAAGTCCAAAGTGAGCCCGAAGTAGTAGCAGAGGTTGAGGAAGTCAGGGAAGCAAAGCATCCCACAACTGCAGTGTCCCTGAAGCCGGTAAGTGAAGCACAGCATTCAGATTCACTTAGCAAGCCTTCCCGGTAACTGTAACCATCTCCAAAGGGATTGGTGTATAGCTAAAAGCGAGTGTAAGGAACAAGTTACTTACCTGTAACTGTTGTTCTCCAGCATGGGTCTGGCATGGATTCACATGCTCATGAATATTCCCCGTCGTCAGGCTGGGAATCCTCGGTAAAGAAAAAGAATCAGTATCAGTTTCGTTTCTGATCTGTCTTTCGTAGTAACAACCAATCACTGGTCTCTGCGTCATACTGACCACAGCCAATGACTGCCCTCTACCTAAGCACCGCCTCTGGCAGCCATCTTCAGATTTGGAAGCACGTGAAGTGGCAGTATGACCAAGTGAAGAGCCGCAGAGGGGTAGGCGGGAGGGTTCACATGTGAATCCATGCCAGACCCATGCTGGAGAACAACAGTTACAGGTAAGTAACTTGTTCCTTCTCCAGCATGGGGTCTGGCATGGATTCACATGCTCATGAATAAAGAATACATAGCAGTACACACATGCACAACCACGGGAGGTGGCAAAGGCTCAACATTAAGCATTACATCAAACTCAACATTAAGCACCTTACCTCCTCACCAGGCTCACCTCAGGCGAACAGGTTGCGCAGCACTGCTTGGCCGACCCTGGACTCCTCCCTGGAATCCCGATCGACGCAGTAGAATTTCGTGAAGGTGTGCGTCGACCTCCACGTAGCAGCCCTGCATATGTCCAGCAGGGGCACACCAGAAAGGAACGCCGTGGTAGCTGCGATCGCTCTGGTGGAATGGGCTCTCGGACGGCCAGGCAGCGGTCGGTTTGCCAACCGATGACAGTACATGATACAGCCGGAGAGCCATCTGGAAATGGAAGCCTTCGAGAGAGCCTTCCCCTGATTGATAGGTCCAAAGTTCACAAAGAGTTGTGACGTCTTCCGAAAACACTTTGTGCGGTCCACGTAGAACTTCAGCGCTCTAGCCACATCCAGCGAGTGCAAAGTCCTCTCAGCCGGTGACGAAGGCGACGGGAAGAACACAGGCAACACCAAGGGTTCGTTGAGATGGAAGTCCGACGGTACCTTGGGCATGAAGGAGGGGTGCGTCCTGAGCACTACCCTCGTGTCGTGAAAAGTCAAGTACGGGGCCTTGCAGGAAAGGGCCTGGATCTCTCCCACCCGTCGTGCGGAGGTGATGGCCACAAGAAACGCTGTTTTCCACGACAGAAACTTCAACGGGGCCGAGTGCAGAGGCTCGAACGGAGGTCCCATGAGCTTGGTCAGCACCACGTTGAGCTCCCACGCCGGGGCCGGCGCCTTCACCGGCGGGAACGATCTGAACAGTCCCTTCATGAACTCTTTCACCAGACGATGAGACCACAGGGACGACCGGCCCGTGGTTCTGGTGTATCGGGAGATCGCAGCAAGATGAATCTTGATGGACGCGTGTGCCAGTCCAGCTTTGGCCAGCGTCAGCAGGTACGGCAGTACCTGGGGAGCCGTAATCCGTAGAGGGTTAATCTTCTGTGCGTGGCACCAGACAGAAAACCTCTTCCATTTGTGTCCGTAGCATTTAAGAGTTGAGGACGCCCTGGCCTTTGCAAGAACCTCTCTGCAGTCGGCCGGTATGTCGTATCCTCCAAACTCTAGTGCTGCAGGAGCCAGGCCTGCAAGTTCAGCGATTTCGGGTCGTGGTGGAGGATGGCGCCTCCTTCCCTGGAGAGCAGATCCGCGTCCACCGGCAGCTTGATTGGCGGGGACGCTGACAAGTCCAGAAGGTCCGGGAACCATATCTGCCTCGGCCACGCAGGTGCGACGAGGATCATCCTGCACCGTGACCTCTTGAGCTGGTTGACGAGCCGGATTAGCAGTGGCAAAGGAGGGAACGCGTAGAGGAACAGGCCCTCCGAGGGGAACGAGAAAGCATCGCCCATGCTCCTCGCCTGGGGAAACCTGCTGGTGAACCTCCGGCACTTGGAGTTCATCGCCCTCGCGAACAGGTCGATCTGGGGTGTGCCCCACCGTCGGAAGAGGCGATCCACTAGATCCTGCCGTAGTTCCCACTCGTGGCACGAGCGCAGCTCCCTGCTGAGTGAGTCGGCGATGGTGTTTTTTATCCCTGCCAGATGAAACGGCACCAGAAACATCCCTTGGGCGACTGCCCAATGCCACAGGTCCTGCGCCTCCTTGGACAGTGCTGGGGACCTGGTTCCGCCCCGTTTCCTGATGTAAAACATGGTGGTGGTGTTGTCGGTGAAGATCCTCACCACCTTGCCCTTGAGGGACGGAAGGAAGGACCTGAGGGCCCAAAACACTGCACGGAGCTCCAGGACGTTGATATGTAGGGATTTCTCCGTCGGGAGCCAAAGGCCTCTTGCGTGCAGATTTTCGGTGTGCGCTCCCCACCCTTCCAGGGAGGCATCCGTGGTCACTGTCTCCTGGTGGGCTGGGGTCTGGAAGTCCATGCCCGCCGTCAGATGCGCGCGGGTGCCCCACCACCGGATCGCTCGTCGGAAACTCTCGTCGAGTGTGATCCTTTCCTCGAAGCTGCCCGTCGTTTGGATCCAGCGCGCGTCCAGGAACTCCTGCAACGGGCGCATCCGGAGCCTGCACATGGGAATGAGGTAGATGCAGGAAGACATCATTCCGAGGAGGGACTTGATGGACCTCACCTTGGCCGCGTCGGCCACCAACATCCGCTGCACCTTGCCCAGGATGGTCCTGGTCCTCTCCTCCGACGGGGAGGCCAGAAGGGACACTGTGTTGAGCCTCGCTCCCAGAAACAGAGCATCTTGCGCGGGTACCAGGTGGGATTTGGCGTAGTTCACGGAGAATCCCAAGTCTGTGAGAAGTTGGACGGTCCTTGCCGCGTGAACCACGGCGAGCTCCCTCGTCTTGGCTCGGATGAGCCAGTCGTCCAGGTAGGGGTAGACGTGGATCCCTTTGCGGCGCAGCTGCGCCGCCACCGGTGCGAGGCACTTGGTGAACACCCTGGGTGCCGACCGTAGTCCGAAGGGGAGGGCTTTGAACTGGTAATGACGCCCTTGGACCACAAACCTGAGGAATTTTCGGTGCCCCTTTAGGATGGGAATATGGAAGTAGGCATCCTCCAAATCCAACGACGACAGGAAGTCTCCTTCCTCCAGCTGACCCAGGACGTGCTGGAGGGTGACCATCCGGAACTTTTGCGCCTTGATGAACCTCGAGCGCGTGGCCCCGGGCCAAGGCGTCCAGCACCCAACGGTCGGTGGAGATGGACTCCCACACGCTGACGAAGCTCGCCAGCCGGCCTCCCACCGGGGTGCTTCGGTGGGGGCCCGACCCCACGGCCGGTTCAATCCTGCTTCGACGAGGCTTTGCCGCCTTGACCTCCTTGGCGACGACGGCAGGGTCCGCCAGACTTGCCTCGTCCTCTGTAGGCCTCCTGAGACGACGAGCGGGCCGCTTGACGGTAGGTGGAGAAACCGCCGCCAGAACCTTTGGAGGCGCCCTTGCCTCCGCTGCTCCGAAAGGGCGTCCGTCGTTGTTGCAGAACTCCAAGGGCCCGGGCCGTCTCGGTGTCCGCTTTAATGGCCTGAAGAGAATCGTCCACTGTTTTACCAAACAGGTTGTTCCCATCGAAGGGCATGTCCAGGACTCTGGTCTGAACGTCTTGACGGAAGTCCGTAGCCTTGAGCCATCCACGCCGCCTAAGGCAAACACCGTTGCCCAACTGGCGGAACCCAGTGTCGGCGATGTCCGTCGCAACGGTAATGGCGTGGTCCGAAGCCACCTCACCTTCCTGCAGGATCTCCAGGGCCTCTGCCCTCTTGTCGTCCGGCAAGAAGTCCAGCAGGGGAGCCAGTTTGTACCAGAGCTCCCTGTCGTAGCGGGCCACGATAGCCAAGGCGTTGGCCGCTTTAATCGTCGTCGCTGCAGACGAGATGACTCTGCGTCCCATAGCGTCCAATTTCTTTCCCTCGCCGTCCGGTGGGGAAGTCGATGTGGAGGCCGCACCCCCCCCCCCCGCTTTTTTCCTGGCCGCCGCGGAGACGACGAAGTCCGGGGTAGGCTGCGCCCGGAGGCACAGGGGGGCCGTATCCGGGACCCGGTACTTTTTCTCATACCGGTCTCTTCTAGCTGGCGTCGTGGAAGGGTTCTTGAGGAGGGTGAGGCCCTCATCCCAAATGTCGTCCAATAGAGGCACTGCGAGGACCGTCTTCCTCTTGGCCTCGCGCCGCTGATAAAGGAAACCTTCCTTCTTCTTCTCCTCAGGGCAGAGTTGGAAAAGCTTGGATGCCCTGGCGATCATGGAGTGGAACGATCCAATCTCGTCGGGCGGAGAAGCCCTGGTGGGAGGCGACGACGGTACATAACCTGCCTTTGCCACAAGACTGACTTCATTTCAACTCCAGCAGTCTTCAGCATTACAGGTTAACTTTTTAAATATTTGTGACAAGCACCCATTCCCCTTCCCCAGCTTTACTCACACCTTTTCTGTCCAAGTAATTACCCAGAAGCTATAATGCCACTTTCAGCTTCAGATAAGAATGCCACATTCATATCTGAGGCCACTGGACTGTTGACAACTTCACAGATTAGGTGGGTGGGTTTAAAAAGTACTTTAACTATGAAAAGGGTTTGCCTCTTGGCTTGTGTATTGCCCACTGTGAGGTTCTCTTCTTCAGTATAGTAACTTCTTAGAAGAAAGAATGTCAATTCAGGACAGTACAAGGTTCAGTCGTCAAAGTGAAGACGTAACTAGGCACAAAGGACCACTCTTTAAGATGGTGTGTATTCCCATGTAGTATCAATGAGGCAACGTCTGACTTCCCTCGGGCACCACAGTTGGTCACGCGCGACCTTCCTTTGATGAAGTTCTCACATATAACTTTTGTAACTCTTGTAAGCAGCTTTGATTTGGTTTTCGGAATGGATTCAGAACGCGTTCCTTCTGTACAATTAAGGACACGCGACCACTCCGGTATTATGAAAGAGTTGAACAATTGATGTAAAGGTCTCTTAATTTCTCACGCGAACACTGCAGCTTTCACAGTAAGCAAGCATGTTACATTTCCATTGTTATGTCAATTTGAGAGTAGTGAACAACTTCTCCAGCATGGGGTCTGGCATGGATTCACATGCTCATGAATATTCCCCGTCGTCAGGCTGGGAATCCTCGGTAAAGAAAAAACCAGTATCAGTTTCGTTTCTGATCTGTCTTTCGTAGTAACAACCAATCACTGGTCTCTGTGTCATACTGACCACAGCCAATGACTGCCCTCTACCTAAGCACCGCCTCTGGCAGCCATCTTCAGATTTTTACCGCACGTTCATGTGTTGGGATCCTCGTGCTATTGGCTCGAGCGTTAGTGCTATTTTTTTCACGTTTTTTCTCAAAAACTTCGTTTTTTCGGTCAAAAGAGCCTCAAGCTCCACCGACTCTCCATCCGATCAACGGGGACCCGTGTCGGATTTGTCTGCGCCCCTCAAGGGTGAAGATTTCGTCGAGCTACGCTTTTGGAGGACTCCAGAAGTTTCTCAGGCCAGGTCATGGCCCAGGAGAAGGGAAGCTCGACGCCCGGAAAGCTGTTCAGGGTCTGCCCTGGATGCCAGCTGCAGAACGTCTTCAAGGAGGACGAACACTCTTTTTGTCTTTACTGCCTACATGAGGACAAGACACACGTGGAGAAGGACTGTGCGTTTTGCGGCAACATGTCGGAGCGGACCATGAAGGACCGCCATCAACGTCTCGCCAACTGGCTGGAAGGGAAGAGCCCGTCCGGCGAGAAGAAGAGGAAGAAATCCGAGCGGTCTTCTAAGACCTTTGAGGACGCCCCGGCGACGGGGGTCCAACATAAGGCCAAGCACCGCGAGTCCGCTGGCACCGGGAGCGCCGAACGGTCAGGCTCTACGGGCGCCAGGCTGGGCGCACCCTCCCCGGCACCATCAACCACGAGCCAACGCTCTGGGTCGGGTAAGAGGAAGGCCGAGCACCCGGCGAGGCTCCTGGAGAGGCCCCGGTCGAGCTCGAAGACGGAGGGGTAGCGAGGCAGTGTCCCCCCCCCTCAAGGATAAGGCGGTGAGCGCACCTAAGGTGGTGAAGGCCTTAATCCATCCGGCCAAGCCCTCTATCGAAACTGTCGCGGCGGCCCTGGCTCAGCCTGTGGAGGCTACACCAGTGGTGGCGACCTCGGGGCTCAGAGTCTCCCTGCCACCTCGGAGGGAGTCCTCTTTTGTGCCCATCGATAGGACCCCCGTGAAATCCCCCGTGGGGAAGAAAAAGGGGGGGCAGGGCGTCGTCGTAGATTCGGCCTCAACCTCGGAGGAGGAGCTGGTCGAGGTCTTAAGCCACGGCCTCGGCGTGGAAGAAGACCGGCCCGTCGGGATGGATCCCGACGCAGGTGACGACGACCCTGATCGCCCGTCGGATTCCCCTCTGCCAGCGCCGCAAGACAACTCGGCGGCCATTTTGTTGGCCATACAGTCCTTATGCTCAGAGATAAGGACGAGTCTACCGTTGCCGACGGAACCTCTCCCGTCGGGGGACCCAGAACCGGGACCTTCTGGTGTTCCCCCTACCAAGAAAAAAAGGATCCACCCTCCGCCTCCTTTTCAGCCGTCGCGCCCCTTCCAGCCCTCCTCCCCGTCCACCCGAGGGGATGATACGGGGACTGACACGACAACAACGAGGTATATGCCAGACCCATGCTGGAGAACAACAGTTACAGGTAAGTAATTTGTTCCTACTCCAGCATGGGGTCTGGCATGGATTCACATGCTCATGAATATAAGAATACATAGCAGTACACGCATGCACAACCACAGGAGGTGGCGAGGCTCAACATTAAGCATTACATAAACTCAACATTAAGCATCTCTTACCTCCTCACCAGGCCCACCTTCAGGTGAACAGGTCGCACAGCACTGCTTGGCCGACCCTGGACTCCTCCCTGGAATCCCGGTCGACGCAGTAGAATCTCGTGAAGGTGTCGTCGACCTCCACGTAGCAGCCCTGCAGATGTCCAGCAAGGGTACACCAGACAAGAACGCCGTGGTAGCAGCGATCGCTCTGGTCGAATGGGCTCTCGGACGGCCGGGCAACGGTCGGTTTGCCAACCGGTGACAGTGCATGATGCACCCGGAGAGCCATCTGGAAATGGAAGCCTTCGAGAGGGCCTTCCCTTGGTACACAGGTCCAAAGTTCACAAACAGTTGTGATGTCTTCCGAAAACTCTTGGTGTGGTCCACGTAGAACTTCAGCGCTCTAGCTACATCCAGCGATTGCAAAGTCCTCTCGGCCGGCGACGAAGGGTGCATCCTCAGCACCACCCTCGTCTCGTGAAAAGTCAAGTATGGAGGCTTGCAGGATAGGGCTTGGATCTCTCCCACTCGTCGTGCGGAGGTGATCGCCACAAGCAATGCTGTTTTCCACGACAGGAACTTCAACTGTGCCGAATGCAGAGGCTCAAAGGGCGCCCCCATGAACCACGTTGAGCTCCCACGCCGGGGCCGGAGCCTTCACCGGCGGGAATGAATGGAACAGTCCCTTCATAAACTCCATCACCAGGCGATGAGACCACAGAGATGATCGTCCAGTAGTTCTGGTGTAGCAGGAGATCGCCGCTAGATGTATTTTGATGGAGGCATGAGCCAGCCCCGCCTTGGCCAGCGACAGCAGGTACGGTAGCACTTGAGGGGCCGTAATTCGCAGAGGGTTAAACTTCTGTGCACGCCACCAGACTGAGAACCTCTTCCATTTGTGTCCATAGCACTTGAGAGTTGAGGACGCCCTGGCCTTTGCAAACACCTCCTTGCAGTCCGCTGGGATTTCGTACCCTCCAAACTCTAGTGCCGCAGGAGCCAGGCATGCAAGTTCAGAAACCCTGGGTTGTGATGGAGGATGGCGCCTCCTTCTCTGGAGAGAAGATCTGCGTCCGTCGATAGTTTGACTGGGGGGACGCTGACAAGTCCAGAAGGTCCAGGAACCAGATTTGTCTTGGCCACGCCGGTGCGACGAGGATCATCCTGCACTGGGACCTCTAGAGTTGGTTGACGAGTCGCAGTAGCAACGGCAACGGGGGGAATGCATACAGGAACAGGCCATCCCAGGGGAACGAGAAAGCATCGCTCATGCTCCTCGGCTGGGGAAACCTGCTGGCGAACCTCTGGCACTTACGAGTTCGCCGCCGTCGCAAACAGGTCGATCTGGGGTTTGCCCCATCGTCGGAAAAGTCGACCACTTGGTCCTGACGCAGTTCCCACTCGTGACACGAGCGCAGCTCCCTGCTGAGTGAGTCAGCGATGGTGTTCTTTATCCCTGCTAGAAGGAAGGGCACCAGAAACATCCCCTGGGCAACGGCCCAATGCCACAGATCCTGGGCTTCCTTGGATAGGGCCAGGGACCTCGTTCCTCCATGCTTCCGGATGTAGAACATCGTGGTGGTGTCGTCGGTGAAGATCCTCACCATCTTGCCCTTGAGGGACGGGAGAAATGACCTGAGAGCCCAGAACACTGCTCGGAGCTCCAGGATGTTGATGTGGAGTGACCTCTCCTCCAGCAGCCAAAGGCCTCTCGCGTGAAGATCTCTGGTGTGCGCTCCCCATCCCTCCAGGGAGGCATCCGTCGTCACCATCTCCTGGGGTGCTGGGGTCTGAAAGTACGTGCCCGCCGCGAGATGCGCACGGGTGCTCCACCACCGAATTGCTTGGCGGAAGACATCGTTGAGCAGGATCTTGTCTTCGAAACTGCCTGCCGCTTGCATCCAACGGGTGTCGAGGAACTCCTGTAGAGGACGCATCCGCAGCCTGCATAGGTGCACCAGGTAGAAGCAAGAGGACATCATGCCGAGAAGGGACTTGATGGACCTCACCCTGGCCACGGCCACGGCCAGCAGGTGCTGCACTTTGCCCAGGATGGCCTTTGACCTTTCTTCCATTGTGTCGAGCTTGGCTCCCAGAAACAGTGCGACCTGCGATGGAACCAGGTGGGATTTGGGGAAGTTGATGGGGAATCCCAGATCCGTGAGCAGTTGGACGGTCTGCGCTGTGTGCTCGACGGCGAGTTCCCTTGGCCTTGCTCGGATGAGCCAATCGTCCAGGTAGGGGTAAATGTGTCATGACTTGCCGTGCCCTGTGTAGGCCTCTTGCGACGAGGAATGGGTTGCCTGGCGGTACGTAGAGGAGCCACCGCCAAATCCTTTGGAGGCACCTTGCTTGCCTGCAAAGTTCCGAAAGGGAGGTCGTCGTTGCTGCAAAACTCCCAAGGCCTGAGCCGTCTCTGTGTCCGTCTTGATGGCCTGAAGTGACTCATCTACTGTCTTCCCAAACAGGTTGTTCCCGTCGAAGGGCATATGCAGAACTCTGGTTTGCACGGCCTGGTGGAAAACTGTTGCCTTGAGCCATCACCGCCGTCTAAAGCAAACGCTGTTGCCCAACTGATGGAACCCGGTGTCCGCGATGTCCGTGGCCACTGTTATGGCATGGTCCAACGCCACCTCACCTTCCTGTAGGATCTCCAGGGCCTCCGTCCTCTTGTCGTCCAGTACGAAGCCCAGCAGGGGAGCGATCTTGTACCACAACTCCCTGTTGTAGCGTGTCACAATCGCTAGGGCGTTGGCCGCCTTAATTGTCGTCGCCACAGACGAGATGACTCGTCCCATGGTGTCCAGTTTCTTTCCCTCGCCGTCAGGTGGGGAGGTAGAAGTTGAAGCTGTTACCCTGCCGCTTTCTTCTTGGCCGCCGCCGAGATGACCAAATACGGAGTCGGCTGTGCCCTAAGGCACAAAGGGGCAGAATCGGGGACTTCTTCTCGTACCGATCCCTCTTGGCAGGCGTCATGGACGGGTTCTTCAGGAGAGCAAGTCCCTCGTCACAGATGTCATCAAGCAACGGCACCGCGAGTACCGTCTTCCTCTTGGCCTCACGCCGTTGATCGAGGCCCATCCCGTCATCACCACTGTCGTCATCCATCCCCGTCGTGGCCGTATCTGTTCCAGTGTCATCCCTAGGATCAGGGGAAGGAGATGAAGGCTGAGCGGGCCGCAAGGGCTGGAAGGGCGGAGGGGGATGAACTCTCCTCTGCTTGTTTTGAGGGCTTCCCGATGATGGGCCCGGTTCTGCTGGGTCGTTCGTTGGGGGTAGCGGCAACCTCGTCCTCATCTCCATGCAGAAGGGCGTGATGGTTGCTCCTCCCCCACGGGAGCAATGTCGGCACCACTGTCGCTCTCTTCGTCCGCCTCCCCGGGATTCCTCCTCTGGGACCAGACCTCCTCAAACCACTTGAGGCCCTTGACGACTTCAACCAGCTCCTCCTCAGAGGCTATATCCGTGTCCGTAACGGCCACCGCCCCCTTCTTTTTCCACCGGGGTCTTCACGGGGCTCTTGTCGATGGGCTGAAAAGAGGATTCCCTCCGTGGTGGCAGGGAAACTCTGGGCCCCGAGGTCGCCTCCACTGGGGTAGCCTCCATAGGCTTTTCCAGGGCCGCCACGACTCCCTCGGTAGAAGCCTTAGCCGGGTGAATCAGGGCCTTCACGACTTTTGGTGTGCTTGAGGCCTTCACCTTGGGGGGAGGGTCACTGCCTCGCTACCCCTCAGCTGCTTCCGTCGGGATTGATTGACTGGGGCTTCTCCAGAAGCTTAGCCGGGTTCTCAGACTTTTTCTTCCCCGAGCCAGAGCGTTGGCTCGTGGTTGATGGCGTCTGTGAAAGTGTGCCCTGCCTGGCAGCCGAGGAGCCCGACCGTTCGGCGCTCCTGGTGCCCGTGGACCCGCGGTGCTTAGCCTTCTGTTGGGCCCCCGTCGCTGGAGCGCCCTCAGAGGACTTAGAAGACCGCTCAGACCTCTTCTTCTCACCTACCGGTGGGCTCTTCCCTTCCAGCCAGTTGGTGAGGCGGATCCACTGATCCCTCATGGTCCGCTCTGACATGTTCCTGCAAAACGCACAGTCCTTCTCCAAGTGCGTTTTGTCTTCGGGAAGGCAGTAGAGGCATCTAGAATGCTCGTCCTCCTTGAACACATTCTGCAATCCGCATCCAGGGCAGTGCCTGAAAAGCTTGGATCCGGGCGTCGAGCTTCCTTTGTCCTGGGCCATGTCCACGGGGTAGGCCTCAAGCTCTTCTGGAATCCTCCAAAAAGCGTGCTCGATTAAAAGTTTGCCCTTGAGGGGCATAGAAAATTCCGAAACGGGTCCCTGTTGATCGGAAGAAGAAACGGTGGAGCTTGAGGCTCGATTGACCGGAAAAACGAGATTAAACTCTTTGAAAAATCGCAAAACACAGTAAAAGCTCGAGAGCTATAGCACGAGGACTCCCAACACTTGAACGTGCAGTAAAAATCTGAGGATGGCTGCTAGGGGAGGGGCTTAGGGAGAGGGCAGTCATTGGCTGGGGGCCGTATGACCCAGAGACCAGTGATTGGTTACTACTAAGAAAGACAGATGAGAAACAAAACTGATACTGATTTTTTCTGTACCGAGGATTCCCAGCCTGACAACGGGGAATATTCATGAGCATGTGAGACCAGCAGCAGTGTTAAACCAGCACCACGTAGGTACTAACTCGAGAGACTCTGGTAGAGCACCATATAAGAGAAACTACAGAAACCAAAAAGCCGTAGAAGGGCCATCGAAATAGGTCAAAGTGGTCATACAGAGGACCAAGTAAATTCCCTGCACAATCGCAAGACTTTGATCTACAAGAAGAGTGAAAGAAGGGGAAGTGACTCCCACAAACATTGAACTGTGTAAAAAGAGAACATTGAAAGTAGAGAAGGGTCAGCACTCAGAAGAGGGGGACCCAGGGGTGAACCATTATCACCCTAACCAACTTTCATTTGGTTAAAGGAACTTTTGTTTTTGTTATCAGAACACATCAGGCCCCGAAGGCAAGAGAGTTTCAAAGGAAACAAGACTTGGCCATTGACGGTCCTGAGAACTGCCATCGGAACTATTGTCTTGCGCTGGAGAAGCCTGACTTGAAAAGGTGTAACGACAACAACACACTGAGTCAATGTATAGTAACCTCACCAAATTGTATGCTCTAGACCACCCTATAATAGCTCTATATGAATGTTAATATGGTGCTTGTAGGTGCTCTAAGAAACTACTGTATATTTTTTCATTGGTTGTAAACTCATAGCCTGAGGACAGGCTATTTTTTAACAGTGTATGATGATAAATAAAATTGTATCTTGATTTATTAACAAGTCAATGATCTGCTAAGTGACATACATTTATTGAACGGTTAAAGTGGGGTGCATCACACATCTGCAGGTGTAGAAGGGAGGGGTAGCCCATGTCCAGTTTATACATGTTTCAAGAAGCCTGAGACTGTACTGTGCTCCAAACTCCCACCTTACCCCAAGCACAAAACGTGGGGAAGGGAGACCCAGGCTACCGCATCCTGACATATTATTTGAGAACACTTCTTTCTTTTCTTGAGAACTATCCCACACCATTTTTTGTATATAGGTTTCATAGTATAGGCCCTTTTATTTTTATTCATCACCACCAGGACTGCCTTATTTTTCATTTAGACGGTTGACGCTTGCTCCTATCCTAGATTTAGGTTTAGATTAGGCATTTTTCTAACCTGCATACCGAATTAATTGTTCAATAAACACCCTTGAACTGTGATCACTTGTGTCTGTCTTACTTGTGCCACCAAGAGTTCCTCACACTGAACACAAACACTACATTGCACAGACCCCCCTTGAGAGTGGTTGGGGGAGCCCCCCTCAATGGATCCCAGGATGGGGGCACAGGGCATGAGCCCCGTTTGCTCTCCTATGGAGATGTTATTGGTGATACTTTTGTGTAATGTATGGGTGCCCCTTAGCAATTTTGTTTGCCAGGATCAGACACCACAGGCCCTATCTTAAAGGGCCCATGCTGAAACCTTCCATACAGATGTGGGCAGGGGTTGCACTCATTTTGCACACAATGTTCAGATGCATCATCTGGCGGGGGTGGGGGGAGAAGGCAGAACTAAAGTGTGCCTTGATAGACTCCTGCCTGGAAGAGTCATAAACCTTTCCCAAGATCCCACAGAGGAAATAAAGGAGCCTATGGTGTGAAACTGGTGCTATGCCAATATACCTCTGGAGCAAATGCCCCACTTTTAGCCTTTTCTGCAGATGTCCTGAATCCGCTTGCCTGGGATCTTGAGAGGTCTCTCTATGAAAGGCCCATGTAGGCCCTCAGCACAAGGGCTGTTGTAAGCTCCTGAGTCGGAATCCTCGGACCGAGGTGCGGTAGCATTGGAGTCCCAGATAGTAGATCTACAATTGTCACTCACAGGGCCACAGGGCCAGTGTCATGTGGGAACGTGTCATCAGGTGGGGTGTAGACTTTAAAACAGGATTTACCTACTGGCGCTTTTTCTTTCTGCAAACAAAGTACTTGAAGTTCGTAGGGCGAGGACAGTGGAAGAGGTCCCAGCAGAAGCAAAGATGGTCTCTGAGTAAATGGACCTAAAATCTGTTGTAGAGCTCCCATGTGTGCTCTCACGCCAAACTCTTTAGACAGAGTGTGAAGGTCAGAAAACATTTTTAGGAGCTGCACAAAGAGAAATCAGATTTAAGGGGCATAAGAGGATGCAAGGACGAATGTGAGAAGAAAAATGAGAAATTTAATGCAAACCAGAAGAAGAGAAATCTAGTCCAGAAGCATCCAATCCCATCGGACGTGGAGACAAATTATTTTGATCTGTTCCAGGTGGGTGGCTGCGGAATGTGAGGAGCATGCTGGGGTTGCACGCACCCAGAAGGAGACCCCTCTCACTCTGAATGTAAACTCCAAGGCATAGTTACTGTGCAAAGAATATTTGGTTAAATGTTTATTGCTTGCGAGTTCAAACCAACAACAAAAAAAACATGGTTCCTCGAAATCCTGGGAGGAACCTCTTCCTTGAATCTTGCATCTACTTGTGAACATAATACTGTTCATCAAATCATCTGGAGTAATCCTTGTTAGGGAGAATTCTCTGTTTAGGCTGAATTTCCCTACCTAGTGAGTCCCCCAGCAGCTTTGCTGGATTTCTGGGGTTTAATTTTTTCTCCTGCCAAGAGTGAGACTCTTTTACCCTCACTCTTGGACATGTTGAACTGTGTTATCTTGGACAAACCTTGTGTTGAATGGGCTATGGGGTCTTTTACTCCATAGGGCCTCATGTATTTTTGTGATGTGGGTTACACAGCACCCTCTGTGCCGTGACCCAGGGGTGTCCTAGGGACTCCCCAACATAGACTCCATACCCTGGGACTGACTACTGTCTCCCAGGGCATGTAAAGTCACCAAAGACTTTGCTAGTCTTGAATCCTGAACAGAACCAGTACAAACCATCATATTGTGGACGTACTGGCTGGGGCAATTCGATTGCCCCAGGGTCTGTTAGTCGAGGGGGCACGTCTCCGTCCCCCCTGATCGAGTTTTGGCTGGTGGCAGTGGAAACTACGTTTTATATTCGACCGCGAATATTTTCCTATGGGATTTCCCATTGTTTTAGGCTAACACACTTAATTATTTATTTACGGTAGCCTTAAACATACCGCCGGTTTATATATTTATTTTTATAACTCCGGTTGGGACTTTTTGCCAAAACTTGATTCTAAAATGGCGTTGGTGTTCGCCTCTGTAACTCTGACCCAAAGTGGAGCCCTTTGTTCCACTTTTGGCGGGCTTCTCCACAGAAGCCCTCCAAAGTGGTGCCACTCTGTCTGGGGTACTTAGGAGGGGTGGAGGGGGATTTAGGCACCCTGGACTGAGTTACCTTGGTAACTCAAGTCGCACTCCGTCCTGATTGGCCCAAGTGGTGAGCCGCCCGGCTCACCACTTAGCATGTTTGAGTGACAGCTAGGCTGGGTGAATGGGGGTTTGCTGCATAAAAGCAGGGCTTTGGGGACTGGGACTTCAGAAGTCGCCACAGGACCAAGAATCCGACGAGGGAAGAGCTGAGCCGACCTGCTTCGACGACACCACCCGGTGGAGCCCTGCTGAACCGTCTCACCACTTTTCCCGACGACCGAGGAGAACTCTTAACGGAGTGGCTCCTTCCCTTGACTGGTGGGGACAACCAGTTTTCGCCTTCTTTTCGCTTCTCGAGGTATCTCGTGGCCGCCTTGCCAGTGCCAAGCACCCCGGTCACCGGAACCCCACCACTTTTACCCCAACCACGAAAGTCGGTACAACCCTTTAACCGGAGGACTCCGCGGCTGGTTTCTTCCCGGGCAGTGCAACGACCCTCTTCTTCTACTCTTCAGCGAGAACTTCTTCTTCCCTGACCGACGTCGAGCCTTGCTGCCACTGCCTGGAACAACTGCCACCGCTGGAGGACCCTTTTCGCTTAAGGTACCGTGTTCCGCCTGGCTTCCCTTGCCACCGACTGTACGGGGTAGATTTAGCCCCCGGCTTTCGAACCTGGGAGTGCCTGGAACACCCTGGCTAAACTTTCTAAGCCACTCTAACCTCTTTCTAACTCTTTGCAAGACTTTGAATCCCTAATAACAGTGTGATCTTGGGCACATTTTCGCTCCGGCTACTCTAAGAGTGGGCCCTGCCTAGTGACTTTTGCTCACCTGGGACTTTGTGCTTCTTTGAGCCTATTGCAAGTGTTCTGGACCTTAGAGTGGTGTGTTTAACCCATTTCTGCTTTTTCTCTCCCTTTCTTGGAAACTACTAGAGTGTCATCTAACGTTAAGCACTCACCTCTGTTTTAATTAAGTGGTGTTAACCTAGAGTTGTCTAGATAGGAGAAAGGATTGAATCTACTTTCGTTATAACTGTGTTTGAAGTGTTTACTATATTTTGCTAGAGTGTTTTTAACTTATGTGTATTTTAAATAAATAACTATATACTTTTGAAACCAAGCTCTGGTCAGTGTTTGCTTGTGCTATTGTGTGTTGGTACATATTGTGTATACTTTGCATACTGCCTAACTCTTCTTGAGAGAAGTCTGACTGCTCAGCCACAGCTACCAGGTAAATCTGGGTGGTACAGACTGCTACCAAAGGGGTTTACTGCTCTACCTGTAGTCTTAAATCTTTTGCAGTGTTCCCCAAGGGAACTGCACAGGTTTCTGCCTAACACTGGTGTACAGCGGTGGGATTTGTATTGAGTATACATTTTATTGTGCTTTAGATACCTTAGTGCAACTAACCACAAAGCTTAGCACTGAAAAAGTAAAACCTCTAACATGTCAGTTATAGAAAGCTATAGTCAAGAGTCCCTTGCAGCCAAAACTGCTGATTGTTTAAGAGTGCTCTGTAAACATAAGGATCTCCTGACTAAGGGCAAGAAAATGGAGCTGATTGAAAGATTGTTAGCTAACCAAAGTCTGGGTGATGGTTCAGAGGAACCTACCACTCCAGCAACTGTAGATGACAGTGTTGAAATTAACATGGAGCAAAATGTTGATGATTCTGAGGAGGAGTCAGAAGAGGAGGGTGAGGCTGTTGTAACTGTCCCCCCTAGGCCTCTGCCTGCTCTACCTGCTGTGCCTACTGGACCTTTACCAGGTCCCACATTTAGTCCTCAGTACTTTGAACTGGAGAAAATGAAGCTAGAATTGGAGTATAAGAAACTTAATGCTCAAACTGACAAAGAACTAAGGCTAAGGGAAATGGAGCTCAAGTATGACTTAGAAATGAAGAAATTATCTGTTGAGAATGTTTCTCTCTCTGGCTCCTCTAGAAGTTCCAGTCCTAAAAGACCCCGGATGCCTAAAGAATTGGTTGGTATGTATGAGCCTAAGTTGGATGTGTTGGATTGGTTGTCTCTGTTTGAATATAATCATGGGCTCCAGAACATCACAGGAAATGACTTACTCACCTGGTTGTTCTCTAGGCTTCCCCCTGTTGCAACTGATGTGGTAATGGAGATGGGGGAGGAGGATAGGAAGGACTATGAATGTGTGAAACTAGCTTTGATAGCTAGGTTTGGGAAGACCCCTTCCCAGTATCTTAAGAGGTTTAGGAACCTCAAAAAGCATGATGGTACCCCTTGGGCTACCTGGGTGAGTGAATGTTTGAAAAACTTAGAGGGATGGATTAAGGGTTACAAGGTGAACACTTATGAAGGTATGAAGAATTTGTTTATGTTGGAGACTATTTATGATGCCTGCTCTCCTGAGCTCAGACAACACTTGGCTGATTCCAGGGAATTGGATTCCAGGAAACTAGCTAAGGCTGCTGACTTGTGGGTTGCCAACAGGGCCACTCACAAGGATTCTGGGGTAACTCAGAAGAAGGATGGGGAGAAACAGTCTAAAAAGGACTCCAAAGAGAATTCTAATAATTCCTATCCCAAAGAGGGCCCCAAACCACAAAATAACCAGGGTAAGCCACATGGGAAACCTAGTCAGGCTACTGTACCTTCTGGCCACAAGCCAGAAGGAGGTCAGAACAAGCCACCCTTCCAGAGAGCATTTGGACAATGCTATGTCTGTCAGGGTACTGACCATATCAAAGGAGATCCCAAGTGCAAGGGTAAACCTGCAGGGATCAGCACAGTCTCCTTAGCCTTCACTCCTGAGGATGAAGTACAGATGGCTAGTGCCCACTTTGAACTCTTTGCTGAAGAACCCTTGGGTCTTCAAGCAACTGTAAACTTAGAGCCTATGGGTCTGGTTAGTCCCCAGAATAGGGTTGTGTATAACTCCCTACCTGTAAACTCTAAGGTGTATTATGTGGACAGTGTTCTTGTCAATGGCCAGGATACTCCTGCCAGGAGAGACACTGGGGCCAGCAGAACAGTAGTGGATGAAAGCTTCTTTCAACCTGAGGATGTGGCCAAAGCACCCAAAGGTCCCACTAAGATGTCTGGAGGCCCTGTCCAAATGGTTCCTATTCTACCAGCCCTCATTCAGTGTAACAACATGACAGTGAGGATCCCTGTCAGTGTTCAGACTGAGGTACCTGGGAAGGTCCTGTTGGGGAATGACCTAAGAACTCTAGGAGTAGTGTCCCATACCCCCAGGCCTCCCAGTATGGAGAAGCAGAACTTAACCAAATTGGCTAGAAAGGCTACCTTGAAGGACCCTTCTAAGCCTGTGGGACCCTCTACTGAGAACCCCACTACAAGCCCTGGTTTTAGTAAGTTGACCTCTAACCCAGGCACATTTCAGGATAGTATGCTAGGAACATGGGAGCCCCAACCAACCTCCACCCTTGTTCCCCTAGTTTCCGAGTCTCTGACCCCCCCTGCTTCTGAGGAAGAGGTGGATAGACCAACTAGGCCCCTATCTGGACCTGAGAGAACTGGTAATTCTCAGTGCTGGTGGAAAACCAGAAAAGAAAAGTCTAAGGCCAAAAACCTTCAGACTGTTGGACCTTCTACTGAAGACCCCAACTCAAATCCTAATATTAGGGGGGAAGCTCCTAAGATAGGTAAGGGTAGATCTAAGAGGAAGGGGAAGCAGGTACATTGCCTAACCCCAACCCCTCCAACCAAGAGGCCTAAGACCCAACCTGCTCCCACAAGAGAGGTGGTGAGGAACCTTGGAGGCCCCTCTAGATCTAAGGGAATCCTTTATAAGGACCCCTTGAAAAAGCCTAACATAGGTTCAGAAGTTGTACCAACTTCTGAGGGACTGGTCAACCAGATCCCCTATAACAAAAAGACTGATGTTCCTCAAAGGGTCTGTAGGTCCGTTAGCTTGCAAAAGAAAACCTTTGAGTTCTCCATTGAACATAGGTCAAGGTGTCACCATCAAAATGCTGATGGACTCTCTAGGATGTATATCATCGACTAGAGGTATGAGGTTCATCCAGGAGTGGATTAAATCCTCCTGTCCCTTAGTCTGGGGGGGGCGAGTGTTAGGGAGAATTCTCTGTTTAGGCTGAATTTCCCTACCTAGTGAGTCCCCCAGCAGCTTTGCTGGATTTCTGGGGTTTAATTTTTTCTCCTGCCAAGAGTGAGACTCTTTTACCCTCACTCTTGGACATGTTGAACTGTGTTATCTTGGACAAACCTTGTGTTGAATGGGCTATGGGGTCTTTTACTCCATAGGGCCTCATGTATTTTTGTGATGTGGGTTACACAGCACCCTCTGTGCCGTGACCCAGGGGTGTCCTAGGGACTCCCCAACATAGACTCCATACCCTGGGACTGACTACTGTCTCCCAGGGCATGTAAAGTCACCAAAGACTTTGCTAGTCTTGAATCCTGAACAGAACCAGTACAAACCATCATATTGTGGACGTACTGGCTGGGGCAATTCGATTGCCCCAGGGTCTGTTAGTCGAGGGGGCACGTCTCCGTCCCCCCTGATCGAGTTTTGGCTGGTGGCAGTGGAAACTACGTTTTATATTCGACCGCGAATATTTTCCTATGGGATTTCCCATTGTTTTAGGCTAACACACTTAATTATTTATTTACGGTAGCCTTAAACATACCGCCGGTTTATATATTTATTTTTATAACTCCGGTTGGGACTTTTTGCCAAAACTTGATTCTAAAATGGCGTTGGTGTTCGCCTCTGTAACTCTGACCCAAAGTGGAGCCCTTTGTTCCACTTTTGGCGGGCTTCTCCACAGAAGCCCTCCAAAGTGGTGCCACTCTGTCTGGGGTACTTAGGAGGGGTGGAGGGGGATTTAGGCACCCTGGACTGAGTTACCTTGGTAACTCAAGTCGCACTCCGTCCTGATTGGCCCAAGTGGTGAGCCGCCCGGCTCACCACTTAGCATGTTTGAGTGACAGCTAGGCTGGGTGAATGGGGGTTTGCTGCATAAAAGCAGGGCTTTGGGGACTGGGACTTCAGAAGTCGCCACAGGACCAAGAATCCGACGAGGGAAGAGCTGAGCCGACCTGCTTCGACGACACCACCCGGTGGAGCCCTGCTGAACCGTCTCACCACTTTTCCCGACGACCGAGGAGAACTCTTAACGGAGTGGCTCCTTCCCTTGACTGGTGGGGACAACCAGTTTTCGCCTTCTTTTCGCTTCTCGAGGTATCTCGTGGCCGCCTTGCCAGTGCCAAGCACCCCGGCAACCGGAACCCCACCACTTTTACCCCAACCACGAAAGTCGGTACAACCCTTTAACCGGAGGACTCCGCGGCTGGTTTCTTCCCGGGCAGTGCAACGACCCTCTTCTTCTACTCTTCAGCGAGAACTTCTTCTTCCCTGACCGACGTCGAGCCTTGCTGCCACTGCCTGGAACAACTGCCACCGCTGGAGGACCCTTTTCGCTTAAGGTACCGTGTTCCGCCTGGCTTCCCTTGCCACCGACTGTACGGGGTAGATTTAGCCCCCGGCTTTCGAACCTGGGAGTGCCTGGAACACCCTGGCTAAACTTTCTAAGCCACTCTAACCTCTTTCTAACTCTTTGCAAGACTTTGAATCCCTAATAACAGTGTGATCTTGGGCACATTTTCGCTCCGGCTACTCTAAGAGTGGGCCCTGCCTAGTGACTTTTGCTCACCTGGGACTTTGTGCTTCTTTGAGCCTATTGCAAGTGTTCTGGACCTTAGAGTGGTGTGTTTAACCCATTTCTGCTTTTTCTCTCCCTTTCTTGGAAACTACTAGAGTGTCATCTAACGTTAAGCACTCACCTCTGTTTTAATTAAGTGGTGTTAACCTAGAGTTGTCTAGATAGGAGAAAGGATTGAATCTACTTTCGTTATAACTGTGTTTGAAGTGTTTACTATATTTTGCTAGAGTGTTTTTAACTTATGTGTATTTTAAATAAATAACTATATACTTTTGAAACCAAGCTCTGGTCAGTGTTTGCTTGTGCTATTGTGTGTTGGTACATATTGTGTATACTTTGCATACTGCCTAACTCTTCTTGAGAGAAGTCTGACTGCTCAGCCACAGCTACCAGGTAAATCTGGGTGGTACAGACTGCTACCAAAGGGGTTTACTGCTCTACCTGTAGTCTTAAATCTTTTGCAGTGTTCCCCAAGGGAACTGCACAGGTTTCTGCCTAACAATCCTGTTCCACTGTTCATTAAACAAAATGCACCTTTCAGTCTTTTATTAGGTCTGGTTCACTAACCTGCCAGACTTTACTTCACAAATTTTAGACCCAAAAAGATGTTTGCTTTGTTGCTGGTTTCCTGTTTTGTTTCTCCTTTTCTAGTTGAGGTCTCCCCGACTGCTGGTGAGCTACAGCCCAATTGCTTTTGTTATTTGTGCACTTTTGAGGGCCTTAAAACTTTGGAAATGTCACTGACTTGCGCTGCCCGATTCCGTTTGGGTCCCAGACCCTGCTACACACTAGCGGGGCTTCCCTGCTCCCATGTGGATCCCAGACTCTGCTGCTCTGCTTCTGTGGGATTTCTTTGACTCCTTTACTTAGTGTCTACTTAGATTGACCTGGTATACTCTCCTGCCAGGTCTTATCCCACATAGGAGTCTTACTATTGTTAGCATCAGCTCGAGTACTCTCCCCGTTCTCCCCCTGTAATCTTTAGGATGGGTTTATCTGCTAGGCTCTTGTCAAATATAATGCCTCTTGTAACTTAATTTCGTAGAAAATATAATGCCAGCTATATCCCCTTGTGCTCGTCGGGATGTGTTGGCATGGTTCCCAAAGTTTGTATTAAATAGAATTCCAATTGTATCCCCTTGTGCTCTTCGGGATATGTGTGTGTGTGGATTTTCAACTTATCCAGCTCCCTCAAAGGCCTTGCCACCGGTCCGACCCTTTCCCTACCTTTGGGGATCCTTGGCCGGTCTTGGGTCTCTTCAGGTGGCAAAGCAGAGCTTCTCTGCTGCTACCACGCTTAGTGTTCTTCTTCTCGCTGTTCTAGCAGCTCCGGATTCTCCATCACATCCCTGGCTTCCTTCTTGCTCTGCATCTTCCGGTCTGGCTGTTTTCCTTCCAGTCGACGGCCATGTCCACCTCGCCTAGACCTCGCTAGTTGCAACGACTCTCCGGGTCCTCTGCCACGGGACAAGTATTTTGCTTCGTATTCCTCCAGGGCTGGTTCGACGGACCATTGAGTCCCCTCTTCCTTTTTTACCATTCGTGCTGCCTCCAGACAGCTGTACCGTGCCGGTTGTTTCCGCTGTGGGTCTGTGCCTCCTTTTGCATCATGATTGGGTAATTGAACCTCTTCCTCGTCAGATGTCTTATCAAGGATACCCTCTATTTTACTACAACATATTGTGGTATGGGGAACCAGAGAGTTCCCCATACCACAATATGGGTTGAGGTGAGTGGGGACACCAAAGGGGTAAATGGATACCGCGTTCTCCCAGGGCCATCATCACCTGTCCCATGAAGGATTTCCCTCCCAATGAGATCCACCCGCTGAGTATCACTCCCAGGGGGATTATTGGGTAGGGGCCCCAATATTCCCCCTGACCTCATGAGAAGGTGCTTCCCCATGGAAGCAGTGACAATACCCTTGTATGTGTCACACTCCATACCATGGAACAGAGATCCCTCGATTATGAAAGACATTGGGCTAGGTGTAGAAAAGTTAACTCAAAGGCAACTTGACCTCACAATAAATAAATACTGACCGGAAACAGGCATGCTTTATAAGAAAAACAAGAAACTCAAATAAAGCCAAAAGATGCTATCAGTGGGCAGGAGACAGAATGAGATTACACTGTAGCGCTGTCCGTTAAAATATAGTGCAGAATAAATAGGAATATTTAAACAAGACTGAACTTACCAAATCCAGCTATGTCGAGCACCCCGATAAAGCAGGAGGAGGTCTCGAAAGGGAAACATTGGTTCACCCGGTTTACCACATGGTCAAAAAGGCGACTATATACTGCTTTTGCTAGGGCATCACGGGCATTGTTGGCTTGCTCTACCTTCAGAGGAACCCTAAAGCACAAGAACAAAAGAAATACAAAATTACCCATATGTTTTCAAAGTACATTTGAAAATTCAAAATCTCAGACACCAACAAAAGAGACAATATTGCCTCCCACCAAAACATACAATAAACCGCACCCATTAATGGCCAATTAAATTGACATTTCCAGTCGCCTAGGTGGGTAAAAAGCCTACACACTGGACCTGCTGTAAGGAAATGCCATCTGTGTTGGTGTGCAAGCCTACGCTTTTATTATGTAAAGTGACACTGGTTTTTCTCTCTCAGAATGTGAGCCCTCCTAAAAAGGCCCCACTTTCCAAATTCTATATGCAGAAAAAGTGTAGTACACATTCCTGTGCCCAGTCTACTGACAACAGCAGCTACCTTGACGTTGGCAACATTGCAGCCACAGAGTAACATGTGCATTTCTGACTAAAATATGTTTGGAAAGTCCATTAGGATTTTTAAGACAGTCTGCTGGAATTGAACATAATTCCAACCGCCATGCGCAGCCCTGAACAGCAGGCACCATGGCTGAAATTATATACAACTGTATTCCCAAGGCCTGGTGGAAGTTTGATTGGATATAAATGTAAAACTATATCTGGTTTTTTATAGTGGTTTATAAGGAAACACAATTACATGATGCCATTTTATTGTCAACGGATTTCCAGTGTCTCCTACAGTTATCAGAGTGTTTTCTGTATTACTGTCTGGGGACTTCATCCACAAGAGTTTGGGCCTAGCCCTGGAGACCTACTTTTTTCTGTTTGGGAAGGCTTGATACTTTGTCTGGAGGACAGGGTATACTCCCAGTGGGTGAGGTGGGAGCAAGGTACTACAAAAGGGATTTCTGCCACACATTAGGCAAGTCACACCATCAAGATAATGACTGGAGACTGATTTCAGGGCGAGATGAGTACAGTGAAGCTCAGGCGAGGAGCTGAATCTAGGAGGGGGTTCCTGCCATTTTGGGAATAGATAGGCTATCTGTCCTTCCTGACTCCACCATCCTCACTCCCTGCAGGCAAATGATTATGGGAGCTGACATCATAAGGCAACACACTTGTAAAGGCATAGAATGTACTAATCCACTGTGACAAAATGACTACATAAGGGGGTGAGAACACCCTTAATTGAATCATCTCTGGACTCAGGGAGCAGGATTTCATGGGAATTTTATTGGATTACCAGCCTGCCCAAAGTCCCTTACCATAGGCATGACGATCAGGATTTCCAAGGAAGAAGCCAGACCATCCCCACCACCCACTTAAGGGGAACATTTGGATTGACTTGCTGCTGGAAAACCTGCCGAAACACTGGTACCAAGGACTACACACTGGAAGTGGCACACCTGCAAGTATTCTCTGGCAACCTACCTGGCTGAGAAGGGAAAAAGAAAGACCTAACATTCCTCTGAGGCACTAGAAAGTGCCCCAGAGCAGTCCAGAATTAAAGGAGCACCATGGCCCAAGTTTCCCGCATTTAACTGCTTTTTAGTGGACTGAACATCTCTTCAGCCATTTTTGGGCCGCTACAAGACCCAACAGTGCTGTTTTGAAAATCTATGCTTTTCAAAAAGCTTCAATCCTCTATAAAATATCAACACGACCACATGTGCCTGCTGTGAAAGTCAGAAATGAGAGCTGGACACAAAGTTGTCATGTTTTGCTTAAAGACATTTTATTAAATAAATATTAGTGAAAAAGAAATTTCGATTAGTGTTGGAAGCTGCCTTACACAGGGTACGGCTTGACGCTGCTGATGTTCGATTGTCGTTTGGTTGCCTTTGCAGACGGCTCAGGGTCCTTTCCTCTGAACTGATTTTGCTCATCGAGCTCCTCCAGAGTGGAGGATGCAGAGGAGTAGGGAAGACACCCCTGTGTGACACGGAGATCAAGGCGCCCAAGTGCTGGGCCGGGCTACTGGGCCCATATAGATCAGATAACAAGGCACTTTAACCGCAGATAAAGCTCCAAGTTGCTGTCGGAGTAAGCTGTGGGACGAGCAACCACTACTGTGTCGCGCTGGGTGGCTGGATCCCCTGTCGGGGGCCTTATTTATTTCTCTCCTCCTCAATTTTGCTTACCTGCTCCCAGAGGGGCCCACAAGGGAACATTTCTATCAATCTGTGATACTAGGGTCAGTGGAGGTGTTAGCTTGTAGCTGAGGCAGCCACTGATAGCAGTCAAAGCACTGCTAGCACTGATTAGCAGGAGTGAGCAGAGTGTTCTGGTACTCAGGAGTGTCGGGTGCGTTGCCCATGATGTTCCCGCAGTCCCACTGAGTTTGCTTTATAGGACCAGTGTGGATTGCAGTATAATTCCTCTTGGCCACTGAGACACCACGCTGCCCCTCCCCCTCCCCCTTCCCTGCCATATCTCAGTGCTGCTGAGTGGTGTTTGAGTGGCTGACTGGTTGCCTGGGGCTGCAGGTGGCCACTGGGCAACCTCGTTGAGACAACCAATTGGGTCCAATTACCTGAGTGGAAGTCATTATCTATAGCTGACTTGGTGAGTGAAAGCTGGTTATACTTTTCTCATTAACTGCAATGGATACTGGTGGGGGAAGGAAGATGGGACTTCGTAGTGCTGTAACAGGAATGAAAACCCTGTAGTTCCTGAACAATGAGGGCTTCTTGAACATCCCTAGTATGTCCAAACCCTTGAGGAAAGGGATTGCATCCCAAAACAATAAAAGCCTACTTTGGAACTGTGCAGCAGAAGGGGAGGGTAGATGCCACTAGTGGTGTCGAGGAAAATGTGCGAACATAGCAACTGGTGAAAATACCATAGGAAGCCCGGGGGCGTTAGGTTTTCTGGAGCAGCTGACAGAAATGGCTGATAAAACCTTGTCAAAAGGGGAGCGCATTGGAGGCCAAGTCGCCTCAACTGTCGTCACCGGAAAGGCTGGAAGTTACTTCGCCACAATTGTTGTCCCATTTGACGTACACATCCTTTGATAATAATAACTTATTACTGAAACACTGTAATAAATAGACTAAGTAGGAGTTCACTGGACATTGTGGAGAGGATCACCCACCCAGGGTCATGAAATTGATATCCAGTTGTCAGCCTCGCCTGATTTACAAAGATTCATATCAAACACCAGTAGCTCTAATAGTGATAGTGAATATACAAGTGAGTCGGACACTGAAATCAGAGTAGCGAAAGTAGTGAATGTGTTATCCTCAAACAACTTGCGACGAAAGACTGCATGTTGGGTGCAACCTACGTTAAATACTATTGCGGCATTGATTGATTCACTACTGATACTATGTACCACCCTGGCCGCTGAACAGTGTGAAACAAAGGGAATTTTGGCTATGGTGGTGGACGTTATTTTGACTGCTCATGAACAGATAGATTGTGAAAATCTGGTTGTATCATTGGACAAGATGTTGTGCCCAAAAAACGAAATTGTGAATAGGGGAGAAAGCAAGTTGGGGACCTTGAAAGCCAGGATAAAAGTAGCGGCAGCCCTAATACTGCTGTGATAACTCGAGCACAGACACTTGAAATGGAACAAGGGAGTACTGAATCCCAGGATTTGTCTTTACTAATACAGGAGATAACAACCACATCGAAGAAAAATAAAAGCCCAAGAATGGAGGCAAGAATAAAAAGGAAAATTGTGCACCAGCCTTGTGCAGAAAGGGAAGCTTCATTGGGCAAGCTGCAGGGGAAACAAATGGATAATGGAAATACCCTTCCACTAAAGGAGGGGAGTGGTGATGCATTGGCACTAGACTCTGTGGTGACATGTCAGTGTGAGCAGGACAACAAGATCAGTGTTGTTTCCGACACTCTGACGGATGGTACTAAGTGCCAAGTAGAACTGCGTGGACTGCTGGAAAGGTGACTTCAGCCAAGACAAGAAAAGAAAATCTCTCCCAACCTGCAACTGTGTTCTCTACACATGTGGGCAGCACCCTATAGCAGGTCGGACCCAACAAGCAGTGGAGAGAGCAAAATCAAGAGCATGTGGAGAATGGCCATAAAGAGGTTCATAATGTGCAAGGTGTGATTGAATATCTTAATATATCTCAGCAAAAGCTACAAGAGGAACAGTGTGATGATTATGGGTCTGTTCAGCCAAATAATTGCGCATTGATTTTCAGCAGGGGGATTAAATTGGAAGAGATCTGTCCCCGGTCTACTAGTCCACTTTTAAACAGAAATACTATGATGAAGTTATTTCACTGCATAGCTGCACTTGGAACTAATGATCGAAAGGATATAACACAACTTACCCTTCCAGAGATATATAGTTCCACTAATTTGGTTATAGTGGAATTTACTACATCTGCTATAGCAACATTGTTGAGTTTACATCAGAACAATCCAATGCAGTTGGGTTACCAGTTAACGGTCTGTTGGAAACAGGAAATGAATCCGCATGGGTTGGGTAATAAATTGGATGGGGTAATTCCGCAAACAGGTAGAGCATGTTGCGCTGATGGCAGCTATATGGATCATTTGGATAAGGTTTTAGATCCCATTAAATCCAAATTTAGGCACATAGCTGTAAGTAGTAGCAACGTGCCATGGGAAATGGAGCTTATTAAACCTGGTGAGAATAGACGGGCATGACAAATTCGGAATTCTAGCCAACTTAGGTGGGGGTCCTGGAACTCCTGTGGATTTAATTCCTTTTTCATCAACCCAATTGGATTGTAAGTAGTAACTGCATGTGATGTATTTTTAATAGAAAAGACTTGGTATACTGATGATTTTAATATAATTTGTTGTCCAGCCACATAGAATCCTTGTGGCCGACCGATGGAAGCTTGAAAGCTTGAAAGTACTGGAAATAGGTAAACCCTCATTGTACATACTGTCTGTTTTAAAAGATGGAATGCGCCTCATATACAACCCCCCCGGGGCGAATTATAATAGTATAATACTGAAGAAAGTAATTAAGATATTAGATTATTGGTTTGATTGACATCCCTGAAGGAGTATTAGTTGCAGGGGATTTTAATGAACACATCTACGGGAAGGATGGTATGCCTATTTTGCCCCTGCAAGCGAAGATATGGTTTCAGTGTCTGGAGGTGTATAACTTGGAGTGCCTTAATCTGAAAGGGAAAGCTAATTGCATTGCTTTTAACTCATGGACCAATGGGAGGTTTGCGATTTGCATTGATTACATGCTTGTTAGCCAGGAAGCTTATCCCAACTGTAGTCCTCTAAAATTAGTGATCACTTGGTGTTGAATTGGGAATACACCACTGAATGGAATGGAGAAAACATACTTAGAAAGTACTGTCGGGGTATTAGGGTTAACAATCAGGGCAACCGTATTTATTGGACGAATACTACCATTGGGAGATTAAACTCCCATTTTCAAAATAAGTTTCTCTTTCCTGAATAAGTTAAATGAGAGCGATTGGGGTGTGAACAGCGTATTGCCACAACTCGTATGATCTAAAACTGTATGGTACGAGTAAGGGGGCTAACAGGGAAAAGAATAACCCCTTTGATAAAGTAATAGTTTTTTAAAAAGAGGGAATTACAAAACAATCGGGCAAATTTCAAGAAACGAGATGACCTCTCAAAATCAATGTGTTCAGTGCACCTAAAAGCACTGACTTTAAAGTACAAGAATTGGATCAAGCAGCATCGGAGCTCACTAATTAGCATAAATTCGAGAAAATAAATTTGACTTGTTGTATACCAATGATTGAAAACAATGATGGTCCTTTTTTTAGAACTTTCTTGGCGGGAAATAAGGCCCAGAAGCTCAATCTATTGCAGTCACAGTGTGGATTTCATATTTGAGAACTTTATACTACTACTAACATTGGTTACATATTCCCTACAATGTTGCAGAAGAAATGGGAGCTATTAAAAGATTTCAAAGCTGAACATATAGAAGCAGTGATTAAAAGGTTAAAAGTCTCTAAGGCCCCTGTCCCGGATGCTGGGCCAAATGTTTTATATAAATCTAATCCTTCACGTTGGGCAGAGATCTTAGCTCAATGGTTTGGTAACATTCTGGCATCTGGCCAGATATCTGAAAGTTGAAGGTAATCAATTCTAATCCCTGTGTACAAAAAGAAGGGGGATTGAAGCAGAGCCTACAAATGATAGGCTTCTAGCAATGCTGGACACATGTGCTAAGATATTTGCCATGCTCCTATTGAAAAAGCTTACCAAATGGGCAGAAGATACAGGTCACTTGCATAAGTGTCATACTGGCTTTCGGAAGTCTCAGAGCAGGATACATAATAATGGTGTGCTGTAGTATTTACTAGCAGACACTAATTTAGGCAAAGGAAAACTGGAAAACTGTATGAGTACTATGTGGATTTTCGAAGGCGTTTGACACAGTGTCTCGCCCAAATCTTTGGAGTACGCTTATGGAATGGGGTTTGGATCCGATATTCTGATATTATTGCACTTTGTGAAGGCCTTATATATTGACACAGTGGTTACATTATGGTTGTCACAAGTGGGGAAATTAACGCCGATCAATATCGGATAAAAGCAGGGATGCGTTTTTAGGATATTTAAACAGATTTTGATCAGTGCCTGGCGAAAGTGAGAGACTTCCCCACCCCCGGATTGGAATTGATCCAATCCCATGGATAATGTATGCGGATAACACCATACTTATTGATTACACGCCAATAGGCCTCCAGCATAGCATAGATGCGTTGGTTAGATACGCTAGTGGGAATCGTATTATGGTGACTACACTATCCCACGCTTTCTAAAGAAATGGTACTTGTTAATATGATATATAGTTAGCGCAGGAGGTAACAACTTGGAAGGCGCGACAAAAATATATTTTAGTACCATCATTTGTGCTTAATTATACGGGTTGGAGCTACTCTCGGATAGTCATGCAAGGTTTCTGGGCAAATTGGAAGGGAAGCTAATGGGGTCTATGTTAAGTGTTCCCAAGGGAACACCAATAGAAGTGTTGCACTGTGAATTGGGCCTCCACTCTCTCCAGGCACATTGATTAATGAAGCGGTGTAAGCTCTATTGCTCCCTTATGCTCAGAGAGCCTGAGGATAGCACTGTAATGGGCATCATTGCAACCAGTTTTCACACACAACCACTGAATCCTTCTTAAGGGATATTGCAAAAGGAGATACGGGAGCATTGTACGAATATAGATTTTCAGCTAGAGATGATCTGGGAAATCCCAGATATTGAGAAACAGCTTAAGAAGAAGACTTGGACATGGGACAGAGCTAACTGGATGAAAAAGATGAGTACAAAGAAACGATATTTGGAATATACCCAACAGAGATTTAAAATTGATGGGCCCTGTACTTATTTGATAAAACCCTGTGATAGGAAAATGAGGGACTTTATTATCTTTCTACGTTTAAACAATCTTCCAACATTGGAATATACGGGTAGCTGGATATGTGTCCCTTATGAGGATAGAAAATGTAGATTGTGTCAAAAGTTTTGTTGAAACCAATCGGCACATATTCACACAATACCCAAGCCTGAGGGTTCATTATGAGAGGGCATACAACTCTTGTTACCAGGCCTGGCTCCAGCAGGGGTGCCAGGCCACCCCAGAGCCAGCCTCTGGCCCCCGCTAGAAAGGTGGCCACGTCAGTGGTGTCATACACCACTGGTAACCAAGGGAGTGGGGGGTGGATGTCACTCTAAACGTTCAGCAGTAACCTCAGAGACATCATTCTGAAAGGATGAATTTCAGGAGGCCCAGTCAGGATTTGTTTTCTTGCCCTAGACAATGATTTATGACCCACAGCCATAAAAGTACAACTGACCAGGGAGATGGGAGGGCCAGTCACACCTCTAAGTGAGGTAGCACAATTATTCAAGCAGGCTGCCTACAACTTTTTTCTCAACCTAAAATCACTATGTTGGTTTCTGTAATTTAAAGTGTGTTTATTTTTTGTGGGAATATAGTGTTTTTTCGCATCATGCTTAATAAAATGGTTAACTATATCAAACAATAAATGACAGGTAATGTTGCTTGAAGACAGATTTCTGTAGAAGGTGCGTCAACTGACTGGGGGCCCTGACAAATTCCATTCAAAATATATATTCTGCTACATTAACTACTTGAGTATAAGTGAAAAGATAAGGTTGGTAGTAACAGAAATGTAATTCTGTAGGGGAGACTGTAGTAAAATCAAAAAGTGATAGATGCAAGGCTTTGAAGTAAAAATGTCCACTTCCGTTGCTCTTCGCAACATTCCATGCCATAATTCTGTAGTATGTGTGCGATTAGAGAAGGGGACAAGCCATTAGCAAATGGCTTTTGGTGCTGCCACCAAAAGGTGCAGTTCAATCTGAATTGCCAGGCCATGTTCCCTCTCCACTGAAACAAACGCAACCACACACATTTTTAGGCCCTGTGGTCTAGCAGTTTGGGAATGGCTTTTGACATTAGTGACCGGGCTAAGGCTGATATGCAAACCATGGTATGGACGGCTGGCCAGAGCAATGATGGGGGTTTTAATTTATTCAGAGACTTTTTACCTATTAGATCCAACCAGAACGCAGTATGTGGAACACAGATAGGATGGCAATAAAATGTGAGGAGAAACACATCCTATGGGTGTGTCTGGTCATTTACCCACCTAACGAATAGCCATGGCTATGTCAATGCCTCACCACCAAAACCTAACCTTTCTAGAACTTTTTGAGCAAGTTCTATCACAATGTAACACCAAACGTGTTGCTGTATAGGGCCTGCCAGTGTTCTATCTAAGCATTCTCTTGAGTGTTTAATTACTTAATTGCCTCTTTAAATGAGCTCCTGGTGTAGTACAAATATCTTTATGTTTTCAGCCAGTTGATTTTATAAGCAATACATTTGCCAATGCCTCTGTGACTTGCACTGAAGTCCTGTCTTAAACAAGCAATCACAAACCCAACGGTTTTGGCTTGTGTATAGGTATTAGCAGGCATTCGCCAGGCAATGCCATCATATGCCCAGTTACTGGCACCATTTCCCAGCAGTTCCATTTTATGGCCAGGTGGTACCCTTATGGCAGTGCTTGGCAAATGCCTATCCATGTCTAATCAAAAGCCCAAGCTGTGGGCTTTGCCAATGCATGTTGGCTTCCGTTTGTCTCCCTAAGTAAATGTGTATATGCCCAGATGTGGGTGTCTTGCTTGCTACGCCTAGGGAATCAAGCTGCACCTCACTGAGCTGGTGCAAACAAGGTCTTACCTGAATATAAGGCTAGGTTGGCAAGTATTGACCAGTTTCAGATCTTCTCATGCATACTTACCAGTGGGGCTCTGACCTAAATAGAATGCATCTTTGTTTGGAAGTCTAGTCTACTTTGACAGAACGTTTCATTATTCAAACTGAAGTACTGACTTGATAACCTCATTCTGTTTGAGTAACTTTACAGTGTTTGCATGCAAACAGAATGTGTGTTGTGGGGTTTGTTTGGAAAGTAAGATGTAAATCCTGGGTGCTGGGTGTTTAGGCAGTGCCGGAAGTGAAACATGAACACCCGTAAAATAACAAAAAAGAAGAGCGTTTTCTATAATCTTGTGTGCAAAGTATAAACGGTGTACATCTTTTATAACTAAAAGCAGTATTTAACTATTTCTAAATAGTGCAATCAGAGGTGGATTTAACATTTGGACAAGGGACACATGCCAATGCCCCCCCTGATCCCACTGCTCTACTCTCTCCCCTCAAATACAAACAGCCAGGTGTGATCAGGCCCTACCAGTGAGATCCTATCTTTTTAACGTGTCTCAGAGGAAGATTATTTACAACAGGAAGTGATTAGAGATGGGAAAAGGTAAAAAGGCAGTGACCATTGCTGTGGCACTTTACATGCATTTCATTTCACTTTGTGTATGTATAAGATTTTTTGTAAGTTCTCATTAATTGTTATGCTGGAGCTTGTAGGCTTCTATTCAGGATGGGGAAAATTACTTTACAGTCATAGGGGATCTTTTTCCAGGTCAAGTGGAAGAAGTGGCGCTAAATGCATGTAACTCCACTTTGTTTGAGCTGCATGATTTTGTATGATTTGACAGGTGAAGCAGATCGGACTTAACAAGGTCCCCCTACCAAATCGGATTGGTATTCCACCAGCATGTATTTTTACGTTGACAGAAAACCAATTGATTCTTATGGGACCTGCTTGACTTTTACAGCTGGAATAAAAGCGGGCAGAGTCCAAACAAATCCATTGTGGATGGCTCCCACAATCGTTCATTGTAGAAGTGATTTGCACTTTTCCAGACACGTAGTGGTAAAGTAAACAGCAAAGGTGATTTTCGGCTTTGTGTTTTACTCTTTACTCGTCCAGCACTTGGTGGAAACAATTAAAATGAATGAATGGCCCCTTTTGCAAAAAAGTGCAAACATGAGAATTCTGATCTGTGCAATTTATGATTCAAAACAAAATGCCCCCCCCCCCGCCCCTAATCTTTTCATCAACATGTTTCTACAATGATGAATACATTGTCAGGCTGGTGTATCATGTGGCTTGTGCATTTTGAAAAGTGATCTGTATAAAATGTAGTATTATTTTAGGTATTCAAAGCCAAACTTCAACACATCTTTGTACCAACTTGAGTTCGGAAGATGTGTGGTGAAGTAGCTACATTTCCAGCTAGGCTCAAATTATGGCTTTAACACTTGACCAAAGTGTGTGACCCTGGGCATATTTTTTAATTTCACTATGCCTTAGCTGTTAAAATTAGGTGCCCCTAGAAGTGATTCAGTTCGCATTATAAGCTATTCCAAAAAGCCTCACTCATGGTTTAATAGATGGGCAGCACAGGGATTAGGACACACACACATCTAACTTTGAAAATAGCCGGGCCACATTTATTGAACACAATTGTATAATTCAATAGGAAATCAAAGTAAACACATCAAACAAAGAGTCATCATGGACAATTGCATATTATATAACCAGTATGTAAACAGTATGTACCAAACAATGATGTACAGGGGCACACCCCACAATGAGCGATACAAGGTGGCCACAAACCCCTCAACCAGCCTTGTCTGCCTCCTGATGAAGCCCTTACAGCCCTAGCACTCCCTTGCACTCTCAACTCAATTAAAATGTGCTTCAAAAAGGCAACAAAAAAGAACATTTTGTGTTTAAAATGTAATTTTGGACATGAACCATTGATGGGAGACATTCAGAGTGGGACTACTGTAGGGGTTCAGCAGGAAAGGAGGGGGGGTTGTGGAATGGGTGGGAGAAGGTAGGATTGTTTACATGTGTATGTTATTGGAGGATATGTTTTTGTGCTCGAAATATTGTTAAGATCAACAAGACTACATGTATTGATTGGACATGGTATGTTCTGTTCTTGAAATTTAAAGAAGTTGGAAAAAAATGTAATTTTGTAGGAAACAAAATATCCCATTCCTTGCTTCGGTATTCTGGGTGGGAGGGGTCTATCTTTCACAAGAAGGAGGGACCACAAGCATCTCATCAAGGGCCTGCCAGGAGTAGCCACCGTACTCAGGGAGATATTGTTGGGCGGACACCATCTGAGATGGTACAAAGACTGGAGACCTCACTGCTCAGCCCTCTCGGAAGAGGAGGAGGAGGCGGCATCACCCTCAATTCTCCCAAGCCAGTCCACAAATGGCATGCTGGGTGCTGGTGTGAATGGGTGGGAGGGGAGGTAAATGGGAACGTGGCTAGGGCAGCTGAAGGAAGGTGACTGGACGGTGAAAGGTGAAGGAGGATCAGATATAACAGAAAGGGGAGTGCAGATGGGAAGGGAACATAGGTAGATTGATGTTGCAACACTATTGTCCTTGCTTCTCTTTTGCTATGTACAGTTTATCTGGGAAGACATTTTTTGCTGTATCACGGATCTGGGAAATTTGGATCAACGGCAGCACTTTGTTGAGGGTACTCCTAGACCCACACCCAATGGAATGTGGGCCCCCCTGATCACAACCCTGGCGCACACAGATGAAATTCCTAGAGCCGGGCCTGTTTGTTACCGAGATTGGTAATATAGAAACAAATCAGTTCTGGGGTACCCTCTATGGCGCAACCGCCTTGTTTTTAACGGGCGCTGGGTTTTATGTATGGAAAGAGGGCATAAAACCTAGTTTGCACTAAACAAACACTCAAAAAATGGGATAGAGGGATTGGTTGATGAAAACTGTAGATTACACAATTGGGTGTATTAATCTTAATTAGAATATTAATTAAATTGAATTAAATCGTATTTATGAATGGCAGATGAAATTGTATACATCACTTGCTTTTTTTGGAAATGTGTGCATTAGATTTTAAAATGTTTGATATAAATGAAATTGTGGATGAAATGTGAATATATTGGATGTATTGTGATGGGATAGGTAAAGTAAAGAAGTGGATATTTTGAAACTTGCTACTGATTAGGACTGTAATGTTTTTGTGATCTGTATTTTAATTATGTCTGCTTAAGGTTTTCTTCCTTTGTAACAAAATGCATGACAAAATTAATAAATAAAAACAAATAAAAAATAAATGGGTTGGGAAAATGCTTCTCTGGCCCTATTCTAAAGAAGAACTTCCCTACCTAGAAACCAAAAACTAAGATTCTGTGTTAAAGCCATCCTTGTGTGCAGAACATCTGATTCTGACCCCCACACTATAAACAAAACAGCAAAGGGGTGCAAGGAACTGTCTTTAGCCTGATGTTGGAAAAAGTGTTCTAAACCAAAAGTATATGAATGACTCCAACAAAAATGTTCTCCAAGGTAAAGACCATTGGATCCAGACAGTGGTTTCCCTACCCCTGGATTTTTAACTAGGATGGCAAAAAATGTCTCCTTAGCTAATAGTTCCTTTGTTTCTTCACTGGACTCGCAAGATTCTTGTTCAAGCAATAGGTTCAATAACCGTCTTTCTGTAGAATTTCTTGTAACTTTGCGGATCGCGTGGTTTACCCCCCTGTCAGTAATCTTTACACAATTTCAGCTGCCTGGTGTATTCACCTGCCAAGACTTCTTATGCGTGTTACAGTTCTTTGGCTATACCACAATAGCATATACCGTGAGGTGCTTGGTATATCTTTCTATGGTAACATTTGCTCACACCCCCCCCCCCCCCGCCTTGCACACTGGCATGTCATGCATCTGTACTTGATTAGGGTTTGCCTTTGTACTTTGCCTTGACTGCATTCAAACAAACGTCCAGTATTTTCTGCATCCTTAAAACATTTGTGGGCACACTTGTCGGAACGTCCCGGGGTCCTCAGATTCTTTCAACAGACTCACCGTTTCCCTCTGCGGTCTCAGGTTCTGCTTGCCCCTCTGCCGTGTGGTTCCTTCACCCGCTTTCCACTTTGGAGTATGCAGACGCTCGTCCAGCATCCTGAGCAGCTCCGCGGTCACACGCCGGCGTTCAATTCAGCCTGGACTGGAGAACGCTGTCTCTTCGAGGGGATTCAAACATCCAGGAGCTCCTGTGCAGCTACCAGCATCTCCATGGCCCTGTGTTAGGTAAGATTGTATGCAGTACCCTTTGGGTGCACTACAATAACCTTGAACTCCTGGCAATAGGAACCCAACCTTTGGTACAAGTCTGAACTACACAGGTTGGTAGTGTGGTCAAGCAGCCAGGCTCATCTCAAGAGGGGTCAATGTGAGCAGTAAGGTTGTGACACAGAGTTTCACAATACCGTTATCCAAATGAACACTTACACCCAAGGTTTCTTGATAAAACTATTATAATTTTATTTCACTGTCAGTTATATAAGCCTTCTTCAGAAAGGGAGCAAAACACGTAACACTTAAATATACTTCAAAACACACTCTCAATTTCTCTAAATCAGATGACACCCATTGGGGATGGCACACAGACACTTCCTACACCCTCAGGTTACTTAAATAGCTAGGACACTGCAGACCCCGATTTATCACTGGTACATTTAGAGCAAAACCGAGGTAGGTGAAACAGATAGAATAGAAGAATAAAACAAAGGTTTACAAATAACTCATGAACAGGCAACTACTTTTGAACACCTTCCAAAGCATAAAGTCAGAGGTAAAGAGGAGCCTCTCAGGGAGCCAGGACAGCCAATGTTAATTGCACAATGTCAAGGGGAGCTGCAGATCTTCTTTGGAAGTAGGTAAAAAGTCTTGCACAATGTTTGTAGATGTTTATAGAAAATAATACACTTGAAGGGCCACGAGCTGAGAGGCAAAGCTTTAGCATCTCTGCAATGTAACCAAGACAGGTCTCAACTGAGAGCAAGTAAGGCTACACAACAAGATGTAAGCTCTTACACTTTACAGTACATCTGGTTAGAAGAAATGGTTCCAGCTGGCTTCTGTTCCTGTGCAGCTCTGCAGATCCTGCTATTCCTGGGCCTCAGTCGTAGAGGGAGGACGTCTGGGGACTCCTGCTCTGCAATAGGACGGTCAGCGGCAGCAATGGGAAAACTTCAATTCAGCAGTCCTTCGGTGTTTCAGCTCCTCGGGTCCGACAGCAAATAGCAACATGCGGTTCTCGGTTACCATTACAGACTTTCCTTGCATCTGGGGTCGAGCACTCGGTTAGCGGCTCAGGCTTGGTCAGTCCTGCATCAGGGAAGTCCAGAGGTTCTTCTTAGCGCTCAGGTCCGACCCAAAAGCAACGCACACAATCTGGTGTTCCACTCCCTGGCTCTTCAGTCCCAGCAGCACTTGCAGGAGAAATGCAACAAGCTTCGAGAGGATGTCCAGACAGGCTTACTTTGGAGTTGGTTGGTCCCACCAACTCAAAGGGAGAAGTCGTCCTTGCAGGGCTTCTCTAGTCGAGGCGAATTCGGATCTTCAGCACAGCAGCAGGTCTTCACCGGGTTAACCAACGGCCCAGGAGTTGCAGCAGGCATCTCTTCCAAGTTCTTCGTCGGATTCCTTCGTCCAGTGGTCGACTCTTCCTTCCAAGCCAGAAGGCCTAGCCTTTTATGCAGGTTTCTCCCATTCATTCCAGCCTAGCTGCCAATCACACAGCAGGGTGGCTGTCCTTGTCGAACAGCCAGCCGGCCAATCACCTTTGGGTGCATTCCTGTAGCCAAGGCGATTAAGCACAGGGAGGTTTGGAAACCTCCCTCGCTTGCTGCCCCTGCCAGATATACTGATGCCAGAGGCAGGCATCACTCGTGAATCCCGCCAAAGACAAAATGAACAAAGAGCCAAACCTGGTTTTGCGTGCCGAGTAAATCTCAAGAAGGACCTTTCCAACAGAAAATGGTGAAAAAAGACGACCAGGGCCATTTTGATGAAATGGGCACGCATGGGTGCCTTACCGTGGCTGCAAACGCAGTCCGTGGTAAAAACACACAATGGTAGTAAAAAGTAAACCACTGCCACCAGCCATTAACTCTAGAAAGGGTAACACTTTTTTTTACATGAGAACCTAGACAAAGGAGATACTAAGTAACCCCTCCAGCACCCTATGATAAAATAGTGTGTGCTGGGTCTAGAAAGTTACAAATTGTAAGTAAAGTCAATTTCACTTCACTGCTCTTGTAAACAGTAGTTTCACCAAGAGAAGGTTTTTCAACCTTTGGGAAATCCAAGAGACTCCCCTGTGCCACTGCACTGAAGGTGCTTTGTGACAATGCAAAGATGATGCCTATGCAGTTTGTCAGACTCCAAAGTTAAAAAGAACACAGAAATTAAAGCACATTGAAATTACATTACAGATAAAAAGCCCTAAAGTCCAGCAAAAGAGCAGGGGGTTTCTAAGGTATAAGGCAATTAGCACATTTCTGAGAATTCTCGCCAACACCCTTCTTGCTCGCACGCTGCGTTTCTCCTATTCTCCCGGTGGCCTTCTCCATTCCACCAAACTGGTCGGTCGGTGTGCTGCACGTTTGTGAGCCTCGGCCTGGGGTTCAACTTCTTCTCCTGCACTACTCGATCCAATAGTGCGTTGCCATCTTTAAATATCCTGTGCACTGAAGCCTTGGAAAAACAACTAGCCTGCACTGCATGTTGTACTTCCGAGCTGTCACTTTGCACACATTCCTTCATCCTCATCCTCCTCCTCCTCGCCTCAGTACCTGGGTGGTTATGGGAGTTGAAGTCCATGGATTTCGTTGTTTTTTCTCAGTGTTCACAAAAAGGCACATCAGAAACAAAAGGTGTTGTGTGAGTTGTGGGTGTTTGGGTCAAAGTTGGGGACTGACCAGAGCAGTGTAGAGAAAAGGTTGACTTCCTCTACAAGGGGGAACCGTTAGCTGACAATAGGCCATTAAGATTTTGGGTGTTAGAGGGTCTTCTTCATGGGAAAGGGTGGGGGATACTGTGTTTTATCCAATGAAGTCATGACATCTCACCGGTAGTTGTCTCCTCCCATGTGATCCTTCCTCGTATAGCCGCCCTAGGGTCAGAATCAGGTAGCGGCTGCTGTCCCCTGGTCTCGGGAGGATAGCTCAGGGGCAACGTGCTCACCTTGGAAGCAAGACGACACGGAGCAACAAAGGTTCGATCCCCGGGTCCGAGCTTAGAAACCTCTGGGTATAAAGCGCGTTATAAATAACCCATCATATCGAGTAGTCTCCCACCGGAGAATCTGAGGACTCCATTGGATTCATCGGCCTGCTCTCCAGTGCCTTGTTCCGATCACCGCTGTCGAGGCGCAGCACGTCATTAGACCCAGTTGCACGGGCTCACTGCTATAGTTGAATCAAGGCATCAAAACGCCTTTGAGTCGTCAACCGCAATGATCTACACATCACCTGTTCCTCAGAGCCTTGAACAGATTGGCGCTCATTGATGTGCACAGTGTTGGTCTATTTAACAGACCCTACCATCTCGACGACGACTTGACCCTGCAGACAATGCCAAAAGCTCAACTCGACACTGTTAAACCCCTAGAAAGAGATTTAAAAAGTACCACAGTGGTTCTGTCCCTCTGGCCTCATTTTCAGGACTGTACAGAAAATTAAAACCCCACTACATGATTATTCTGAGCAACATACATTTGAACTTGACCTTTGGTACCAAGACAATTGTCTACATAACCAGTAGTGGGTTAAGGTTTAAGTTACTTACCTGTAACTCTTTCTCCCAGCATGGGTCTGACATGGAATCACATGCTCGTGAATATTCCCAGTCGTCAGGCTGGGGACAGTTTCAAGTTAGCTTTGAAACTGTATTTTTCCTCTAAACCAATCACTGTCCTCTGGGTCATACTTGCGCCATCCAATGGCAGTCCCCACCCCTGGTGGGCACGCAATGTGGCAGTATAAGCCAAGAAGCCACAGAGGGAAAGGATGAAGGGTTTGCATGTGAATCCATGCCAGACCCATGTGGAGAAGGAACTAGTTACTTACCTGTAACTATTGTTCACCAGCATGAGTCTTGCATGGAATATGGATTCACATGCTCATGAATAACGAATACATAGCAGTACAACATTACACAACCACGGGAGGTGGCAAGGCTCAACAGAAGCAATTAACTCTTATCTTCGGAACAGAGTCACCTCAAGCGAACAGGTTGCGTAGCACTGCCTGGCCAACTCTTGACGCCCCCTGGAATTCCTGTTGACGCAGAAGAACTTCATGAAAGTGTGCATGCACCTCCACGTAGTAGCCCTGCAGATGTCTAGGAGGGGCACACCAGCCAGGAACGTCGTTGTCGCTGCGATCCCTCTGGTAGAGTGGGCTCTCGGACGGCTGGGCAGCGGTCGGTTCGCCAACCTATGACAGTGTTTGATGCAGCTGGAGAGCCACCTTGAGATGGAAGCCTTGGACAAGGCCTTCCAATGGTTCACAGGACCAAAGATCACGAACAGCTTTGACGTCTTCCGAAAACTCTTTGTGCGTGCCACGTAGAACTTCAGGGCACGAGCAACGTCCAGCGAGTGCAAGGCCCTGTCAGCCGATGACTAAGGCTTTTGGAAAAAAACAAGTAACAAATGCTTGTTGAGGTGGAATTCTGACTGAACCTTCGGCATGAAAGAGGAGTGCGTCTGCAGCACCACCCTCGATTCGTGGAAAGACAGGTATGGCTGTTTGCAGGATAGGGCCTGGATCTCACCGACCCTCCTAGCAGAGGTGATGGCCACAAAGAAAGCTGTTTTCCAGGAAAGGAACTTGAGAGGGGCCTGATGCATAGGCTCGAAGGGGGGCCCCCATGAGCCTCATCAGACCCACGTTTAGTTGCCACGCCGGGGCAAGAGCCTTCAACGGCGGGAAAGATCAAACAGGTCCTTTGAGGAACTCCTTGACGAGTCTATGAGACCAAAATGAAGACCTTCCTGGAGACCTGGTGTAGCCGGAGATAGCCGGTAGATTTACCTTGATAGAGGCATGCGGCAGTCCGTCCTTGGCCAAGCATAGCAAGTATGGAAGAATCTGCAGGGCCATGACCCTGAAAGGGGTAACCTGAGACCGGCACCACGTAGCAAAATGCTTCCACTTGTGACGTAGCACTTCAAAGTCGACAACGTCCTGGCCTTGGAGAGAATCTCTCTGCAGTCTGCAGGAAACTCATAACCTCCAAACTCTAGGGCTGCAGGAGCCAACCCCTCAGGTTCAGCGATCCCGGGTCGTGATGCAGGATGCGCCTCTTTCTCTGGTGAGAAGATCCAGAACCACTGGCAGCTTCACTGGAGGCAACGCTCACAGGATGAGAAGGTCCGGATACTGAATCTGCCTCGGCCACTCCTGGGCGAGAAGTATCATCCTGCATTGGCACTGTGAGTGTGTTGATGACTCATAGCAGGAGAGGCAACGAGTACAGAAACATCCCTTCCCACGGGAAGGAGAAACTGCCCCCCTGAGCTCCTCAGTTGCTGGAATCTGTTGGCAAACATCTGGCATTTGTAGTTTGCCGCTGTCGGAATCAGATCGAACAGGGGCCTGCCCCACTTGGCAAAGATGCCTTCCACCTGGTCCTGCCGAAGTTCCCACTCGTGGCAGAAGCGCAATTCCTTGCTGAGGGAGTCTGCAATGGTGTTCTTGACTCCCGCTAGGGGAAGAGGAACATCTCTTCTCTGACGGCCCGGCGCCACAAGTCCTGCGCTTCCTTGAAGAGCGATGGGGATCGAGTGCCCCCGTGTTTCCTGATGTAGAACATGGTGGTGGTGGTGTCCATGAAGATCCTCACCACCTTGCCCTTCAGAGACGAATGGAACGACTTGATGGCCCAGAACACCGCCTGTAGCTCCAGGATGTTGATATGGAGATCCTTCTCCTCTGATGTGCAAAGGTCCGGTGTGGGCTCCCCAGCCTTCCAGGGAAACGTCCATGGAGACTGTCTCCTGGTATGGAGGGTTATAAAACCCTGCGCGCCGGGCAATGTTGGAGCGGATGCCCCACCACCCTATTGCGCCACAGAACTCCTCGTCAAGAGGGATCTTGTCTGTGAAGATTTCAGAAACCTGTATCCAGTGAGCATCCAGGAAACTCCTGAAGAGATCACATTTGCAACCTGCAGAGCCGGATGAGGTAGATGCAGGACAACATCATACCGAGCAACGACTTGATGGTCCGTACTGTGACTGTCTTCATCGACTATAGCCGCTAGACCTTCCTGTGAATTGCTGCCATCCTCTCCTCTGAGGGTGACGCCAGGCAGGACACCTTATTGAGTATGGCTCCTAGGAACAGCGCGGTCTGCGATGGTGTGTCCCATGGCCAACTCCAATGAGCAGGCCCGGATGAGCCAGTCGTCGAGGTACGAGTATACGTGTATACCTCGTAGATGTAGATGGCCTGCCACCGGTGCCAGGCATTTTGGGCCCACTTCAATACGAAAGGCAGAGCCTTGAACTGGTAGTGCTGACCCTGCACTACAAAACGCAGAAACTTTCAATGTTTCTTGTGAATGGGTACGTGGAAATAGACGTCCTCCAGGTCCAGCAACATCAAGAAATCTCTGTCCTCCAGTTGGCCAAGCATGTGCTGCAACATGAACATCCTAAACATTTGGGACTTCCAAGTATTTGTTGAGACGTCGCACATCTAGGATGGGCCTCCAGCCCCCTGTCTTCTTTCTGACCAGGAAGTATCTGGAATAGACTGCGGAGCCCAGGAGCCATTGGGGAACTAGCTCTATCGCCCTTTTTCGCAGCTTGGCCCTTACCTCTTCCAGGAGCTGAGGGATGTGCTGTTCCTGATGGGTAATTGGAGGGATCTGCGGACACCTGCATTGAAACTCCAGGGTGATAGAGGGAATAAATCTAGTAGACGGGTGGCTAACAACGGAATCAAGAGGGATAGCCCAGGCCTTCAGGACATATTATAAGGAGCTATACTTCACGAGGAACCCAGACGTACAAAAGTTACAGGCATTCCTGGAAGCAATAGAATTGCCAAAGAGGACAGTAGAAGAGAGGGAGAACCTGGACTGGGAGATAGAAGAAGAGGAGGTGGAGAAGGTTATAAAAAAAACTCGCCGAGCAATAAAGCACTGGGGCCAGAAGGCTTTACTTGGGGATTCTATAAGGTTTACTGTAAAGAAGTTAAGGGATTCTTAGAAAAGCTGTTCAACGCATTTAGGGAGGGTGAAGGGGTGATGAACTCTGACAGAAGCGAAAGCAGTCCTTTTTGGGAAACCGAATAAAGACCCCACAAATTGCGGGTCACATAAGGCTATTGCGCTATTAAATATAGATGCAAAAATCTACACTGGGATATTAGCGGAGAGAGTAAGGTAGGTTCTCCCGGGGATCATAGGACAAGACCAGTCAGGTTTTATTAAAGGAAGACAAATGTGGGATAACACTAGAAGGGTGATACATCTCCTAGAAAAACTAGAAATTAAGCAGATACCAGCCATGATCATCTCACTGGATGCTGAGAAAGCTTTGGTTAGGCTGAAGTGGCCGTATCTGTTTCATACAATGATCCAAATGGGCTTTGGGCCCAAATACATACAAATGGTCAGTGCTAGCTACAATACCCCCTCGATCCGCCTGGCAATAAACAATCAAATCTCGGAAGCAGTCCGCATAGAGTGGGGGACGAGACCGGGGTGCCCCCTTGCCTCCATCTGTATGCTATATATCTAGAACCACTGTTTGCAGCAATAAGGCAGAACCAGGTGATTAAGAGGGTACCCTTTGGGGGGAACATGCACAAAATAGCAGCATACGCTGATGACATGCTAATAACACTAGTACAGCCAGAGAAGTCGATACCCGCCCTGGTTATCACGGGGCGTGGCCTGACCTCATGGTGTAGAGACATGCTTGGAAGGAGCTCCCATCCAGATCCTTGCCAAGATCCTTCAAACGTACAGAAACAAATGCTAAAAGCGTAAAAACAAGTATATATCCATAGAGGAAGCGATCCTACCTCCTACCGGAGAAAGACCGAAGAAAATCGGAGCCCGTAGCCTGCGTAACTGAGCTCGCAACCTTCTGTCCCGAGATAAACAAAATGGCCGGCGGCACCGCAGCCTGAAAGAAAGCGAGAGGAGGGAGAGATCATGCTCTGCAGCTGCCGGATTGAAGGCGGATAAGGTGTCAGGTGTCACATTCGAAATCGCGCTCGTCTGTGGAGAAGGCAATTTCCTGAGGTGCCGGAGGACAGCAGGACTTGCATACGGGTCCAGCGGGGCGCGGATTGCAGTCGCCCCCGTGTTCGACCCGGCAGAAGACGCAGAGACTCAGAGGGGGCTTGATAGACCAGGATGCCCAGGAGTGTCAGAGACAACAGCGCTGAGGCAAGTGCACGAGAGTAGGTGGCGGAACTGGTGGCACCTTGGGAGGGAAACCGCACTATGAGCCTCCAGTGACCAGCATGCACGCCTAGCAGACACGAACGAAGCAAACTACAAGTGCTACGAAGGAACCTACGGGCAGCGGAGGAGAACCGTAAGCCTGCCAAACCACCCGGAAGGCGAACAAAGGAAGAATCCCAACTACAGCAGACCTAGCTGAGGAGTCGGCGGGCAACATCACAGTCAGGGACGCCGCACAGAATGTCCAGCAGCTAATGAACGGCAGATGAAACAGAACTGCCGAAGTGAATCCAGAAGCGATCCTCAGGAACAAACTGAGGTCGGAACAACAGCAGGAACATCAGCTGTTGAGCAACACACTGCGCAGCTGGAAAAAGAGAGTGAAGACCCTATTAAACAGCAGAGAGACGCAGATGAAGAAGGCATGGGGCATGGAAGGTAAGACCCACTGTCGTGGGTGCTAACATCGCGGTGACATGGGTGGAAACACACAGCAGCCCCTGTTGTGGTGTACGATTGAACGTGCACATAGTTCATTGGTGGGACACGCCACTCTGGGCGTTTTGCAGCACTGTATTAGGAGCCTACGAAATAGAGTATATACTGGGCGAGCAGAAAGAATAGGCATTAAACACTGTCTTACGCCGCTCCCTGTCCACCGTGGGGATACCGACGCCACTCTCAAAAACACTACAACAAGCAGTGTGACTAGAAAAGAACCCTCGGCCAGGGGAAAGAAAACTGCAGAATCAGTCGCCAGAGCTCAGGCGGCTACCAACGCACCATGGGCAGACAGTTGGACTCCGGTGGCTGTCACTGAACAGACAGCAAGAGAGCCTGTGAAGTGCAGGTGTGACAGTGCTAGTTGCGCTCCCAATAAGCCGAGAAAGCAAAGCGTGCCGCAGTTGCACGGAAGCCCTAATAGGCAGCTACGGTACTAACAGGAGGCTGCACGCAAATCAAACAAGCATTGATCACACAGGCACCTCAAGTCCCGTGAACCCGGGAACAACTGAACATGAGGAAAGCACATCACCGCAATAAAACAGTGTAACATTAAGAGAAGCGAGAAGCCTGGGGAAGTGGCATTGGGAGGAAGCTCTGCTGAGGAGTGAGCAGACACCGGGGAACACAACGAAGGACACTGAAATAAGACGCCAGAGGAGAGTGCCCCCTGGGCACCACAGGACAAAACACTATCCCTGCGGGCTTGCACAACTCTGGGTTGACACAAGTGGTTATGACCCCAACCGGTGGATCCACCATCATGGAATCCTTCGCTGCAGCCAAACCGCAGGACCAAACAGTGCACCAAAAACATGGTGCACTGATATACAACAGGCCCTCTCCAATAAAATAACTACCCTTCAAAACATAATTTCTCAAAAAAAACTATTCCTGAACCATCCTCCTAACCATATTACTCCAAGTGTGCCTTCGAAGGAAACACTGGCTAACCCGACCCCCCGATTTAACTTCAACAAAATCTCTACCCTTGAGGCAGAGGAAGTAAAAATTTCACTCAAGCCCTCTAACTGCCAGGGAGATCTCTGCCCTTCTCAGCTTATAAAAGATGCGGCAAGAGACCTTGCCCCCTTCATAGCCAAACTCATTAATGCCTCATTTGCATCTGGCACCTTCCCATCCTATCTCAAACAGTCATGGGTGCTCCCGCTACTGAAGAACCAAACTCTAGATCCACTCATACCTACTAACTACTGCCCTATTATAACTGTCCCCTTTCTGCTTAAGATCCTCGATAAAGTTGCATGTCTCCAAATTCAAAAATACTTGGAGCAACATAAACTCCTTGGAGCATGTCAATCAGGTTTCCGCCCCCAACATAGAACTGAGACTGCCCTCATCGACCTGAAGGCACAGGTCAACGAGTTGAGAGGCAAGGGGAAATCAGCCCTCCTCCTACTACTTGACCTCTCAGCTGCATTCGACCTTGTGGATCAAAAGGTCTTATGCAGACACCTGGATTCAGCTGCCCACTTTTCTAATAATGCCATAACTTGGATTGAGTCCTTCTTGAGCAACAGAACCCTGAGGGTCTTCTCTCCCTCAGCAGCAGCAGACCCCATTCCCATCCCCTGTCGTGTGCCCCAGGGTTCCTGTGTCTCCCCCACTTTATACAACATATTTACCAAGCCCCTCTTTGATGATCTGGACCTTCTCGGTATCACCTACACTAATTATGCAGATGATACCCAGATTCTCCTCCCACTTTCCGGGGATTACAAGAAGGATTTGGCCTTGATGAATAGGGTGTATCTCATCATCCAGGCATAGATGGCTTCTCACGGTCTACACCATAATGATGGCAAAACAGAGCTTATCATTCTGGGCACCAGCACTAACCTGAAGAAACTAGGACAGGATTACGCATCTTTCATCACTGATGGTATCCTTATTAAGGTTGCCAAGGAAGTAAAAACACTAGGTTTCTACCTTGACTCCACCCTCTCCCTTTATAAACAAGTAAGCACCATGGCCTCTGCCAAGCCTACACATTTAGTCGATCAGAACTGGCAGAGCCTTTCTTTCTGAGGATAATTGCGTCACCTTGGCAAGAGCCCTGATCCTATCAAGGCTTGACTATTGCAATGCATAATTCATTGGGGCCAGAAAATCTATCATCCAAAAAATTAAAATCCTCCAAAACAATGCCTTAAGAGCTGCCCTTAGAGTGCCCAAAAGATCACATATCGGTGATAAGGCGCCAAAATAACTGGCTCTCTACCCTTAATAAAATTCAATTAAAACGGCCTCCCTGACACACAAGGCACTGAACAACACTGCCCCTAGCTATCACATGAACAGACTTCAAAGAAGAATCTCTAATAAACCCACAAGACCTATTAATTCCAACTGCATCACCATCCCTAGATTCAAGCTATCTAAGGTTGGTGGAAGTAGTTTCCACGTCAAGGCTGCTCAATTGTGAAATTCTTTACCACACCACATTAGAGAAAATCAATCCTATCCAAAGTTCAGACTAAGTTACATCAACTGGCTTAAGTCAAACGATATCTAATGTCCGCACATACACCTCTATCCCTCAGGACTACACTCTCGCACCACTGTACCTCTACTTGTATATTTGCCTGTACTCCCCCGTATCCTAGTTGTACGAACCATGCCTCTACATCTTGTCTATATTGTAATGATTTGTCTATGTATATTCCATTGCGTTTTGTTTTTTTCTCTCTGTGATCCTCATCTTCACTACTGTTTGATTGCACTGTCAACTTTGTAACCTGTTAACTAAGCTTTGCATTATCTGCAACTGCTGCGCCCTGATAGCCCTGGGTCTGGTGCGCATTATAAATAAATAAACTAAACCAAACGCAGAACTCTAACGCGACCTGCTCTGATTAAGTGGTTTCAAATGAAAACAACAAAGACAAGCAGGTACTCGGAGCTATAGCAGGGCTGCGCACCTTTATTGACACCAAAATAGAAGAGGTCAAAACGGACGTACAACTGATGAGTCAAGACATGCGCAACCTTGCGGAGCGTGTAACCATCACAGAAACTGGGCAATGGGAAACAACGGAAACACTGAAAGACATCCAGTGCAGGGTACAGGAGCTGGAGAAAAGAAACAAGGTCCTGGAAGAGAGGGCAGATGACGCAGAAGGGCGCTCCAGAGTCAATAATGTGCGCTTACTAGGGATTCCGGAAGAGATGGAAGGTCCCAACCCCACGAACTTTGTAGAAACGCTACTACACAAGGAGATAGTAGCCGGCCGCCTTTCACAGGCGTTTGCTGTGGAGAGGGCCCACAGGTCCTTGCAAAAAAAAAAAAAAACAACAAAAAAAAAAAACACCACCGGGTTCGCACCCCCGTACGATGATCGCAAGAATTCTGAACTTCCAAGACAGGGAAATCATATTGCACCATTCACGCGAAGGAGGCGAGATTAGAAGAGACAGTTAAAAAAAAAAAAAAAAAAAACGCAATTGTGGGGATGTGAGGGTGGACGGAGAGCGGGACGCACGGTCAGAGGAGCCCGCTGTGCCGCGGGCGTGTGCGGCGCCGAACGTGGGCGCCGGGTAGGCGTTCCTGTTAAAGGGAGAGCCATGTCGGAGTCCCGCGACGGTGCCGACGTTGCAGCCGCGGCGCAGCGGGTGCTCACAGCCGCAGCGCCGCGTGTGCCCACGAGGACCGGGTTCACTGGCGCTGCGGCTGGGAGACCCGCGAGCACAACGTACCTCGGCGGCGAGGCTCGGGAACTAGAGAGCCCGACTCGTGTCAACCGCTCGGCGACGTAGGTGCGCCAGACAGCTGGGCAAGGACCCATCGGGGGCAGTCAACCAGAACCCCCTCCTTACCTCATGCAGGGCAGACCCAGATCGGTAGCATGGGGCCCCAAGCAGGACGGGCCTCCGGGAGACATGCCTCGAGGGAGACACAATGTTGGGGGGGCGGGGCCAATGGAGAGGGTGTGGCTGACAGCAGGGAGGGGAAGCTAGAGCCAGGCAGCCAGAATAAACGAGGAGGTGGGGAGGAGGCAGCACTATTCATAGAGGGTGGGTGCCTAGGGTCCCCACCAATCAGACAGGGGGGGAGGGAAGTTGTCCCCGATTGGCCCTTTTTCCCTCCAAACCCTAGGTATAAAAGGGACTGGCCTAATGGCGTTTTTGTTGCTTTTTGCAGGGAGAAGGAGAGGAGAGTGAGAGCAACTGGTGGGCCTATCCGGGTCCGTGAGAGTAGGAGACACTCAAAGAGAAGAGGAACTCCTGGTGCCTTTTACTCACAGTGAAGTAACTGTGGGGTCAACCTGGAGTCCAACTACCTTGGTTAAGACATTGTGTAATAAAGGTCTACAAAACTCCACTTCGCCTACTGTCCTGATTTCTACAGCAATATATCCGGACTATACTCCAGCAGTGCAGAGAGCGCAAAACTCTTTTGTCCCGGTCAAGGCTAGGCTTCCTGGAGACCCCGGCCGCGGCCACCATGAGGCTGGAGCATAGCAACATGGCGGAGGGGGAAGAAGCTGTAGCACAACCCGAGTCACCGAGATGGGGCGGGAAAAGAAAACACTTGACGACTACAGGAACTTGAAGTATTACTCGTTGGGGAGTGCTTTCATGGTCACTCAAATTTACCGCAACATGAGATATAGATTTCATGGTGGACGGGAGAACTGTGGAGCCACCTGGCCTGAGCTAACAGACACTGCTCTGCAAAAGGACTGGTGCCAGCCTGTTGTAGACGCACTATAACCTGCCCACGATGTCCCAGACAAGCCAGGACGGAGCGGGGGCACCTGAGTGTTGCCGGCATAGTGCAACCGCTGGGTGCAGTTGGTTAAGTCTAGTTTATTGTTGTTTGAAATGTATTACAGTCTTCACAGCATTTGATGTAACAAGAACATGGGTGCTCTATGTGGGTAACACGGGGGGCAGGGTCAAGAGCAGAATGGGGGCAAAGGCTTGGCGGGAGCGACATGAGTGCGGGGTGCAGGGGGGGCAAAACCACACATAGATGGTGGTTGACTTAAGAATACTGACATGGAATGGGGCATGGGCACCTATAAGCGCAGGAACTGGATCAAGTCGTTTCTGCAGAGGAAGAATGTCTCCATAGCATTACTGCAAGAGACGCACCTCAACGTTGAAAGCAATAACAAGGTGGGAGGGCTTTGGGGTGGGCAAGGCTTTGGAGCTACATAAAGAAAGAAGCGGATGCAGAAGGGAGATACCTAATAATCAGGGGACGTATCGAGCAGCTGGAGGTCTGCATAGTTAACTCCTACCTTCGTAACTGCGGAACCCCAGCGTACCTGAATGGGCTGAGCACGGAAATGGCCCCTTACTGCGACTGCTTCTTTATCTGGGGGGAGACTTTAATAGTGTTCGCGATTCCACCCTGGACAGACCTAGCCCGCCGTCATGGGGGGTAGAGGTGCACCAATCGCCCCTGGATGTAGCGATAGAGAACCTGGATCTGGCAGACGTTTGGAGGGAGCTGCACCCAGGGAGAAAGGAATTCTCTTATTTCTCGTCACCCCACAGTCTTTACACTAGAATAGACTACTTGTTAATTGGAGGACGCCTCTCTCCCAAATAGAATCAGCAAGTTATTTGGGCAGGTCGATATCAGATCACTTGCTGTTGCTCATGGCTTGGAGGATGCAGGGCCCTGGACCGCCCATACTACAGTGGCGCATGCCAGCAGACGCCCTGACTGTTGTTGACTGTTGGGCTCCGGAACAGGCTGATGGAATATATTGGTAACAATGTGGGAGCGTAGAAAAATTGGGCACAATCTGGGAGGCACTGAAAGTTGTGGTGAGAGGGGAAGCCATTGCAAGGGCAGGGGGCATCAGAGGGCAGCTGAGAAAGGAACTTGAGGCAGATGAAGAGAAGATCAGGATGATGGAGTCCGGTGCCCAGAGAACCAAGGAAGCAGAGCTAGAACTATCGGCAGCCAGAGACAGTTGCCATAGTGCCTGGGCAAGACTGTCTAGGTTCGACTACATCACAAAAACCACTAGGGCACACTCAGGAGATGAACAGAGTAGGCTGCTGTTGTGGCTGTGCAAGAGGGAAATCCCGAGGTACCCGGTCATCGAAATTAAAGCTGAAACAGGGACCGTCCATACAACACAAAAGTCAATTAATGAAACATTCAGGAAATGTTATTCCCAATTGTACATCCACAACACACTGGTGCCCCAGGGTGATATATTGGACAGGCTAGAGGAAATTGGCCTTCTCACGCTGGTCAACATGCAGCAGGAAATGCTGGAAGGGGACTTAACAGCCAGGGACATGAAGCAATTAAATCTCTGACCACCGCCAAGACCCCCGGGAATGATTGGCTGCCCCCGGAGTTCTACAAGGCATATAGCTCAGAAGTGACCCCGGTTCTGCACAAGTTATTCAAAGAAGCATACAGAGACAGGGTGCTACCGGGAACCATGAGGGAGACGTTAATGGTCCAGATACCGAAACCGGGTAAACTCACGAACGAATGCGACTCATATACCACTGGCAATGTTGAATTACGACGTCAAAATACTGACGACGGTATTGGCTAAAAGGCTGTCTAAGGTCATAGGGACCATAGTGCACGGGGACCTATGACCTTAGGCCGCATATAAGGACGCTACATGGTGCACTCCACCCACTGACACCCGCATTGAATAATTGCTTCCTCAGGTATATCACTATCGGCTCCAACTCCAAGATATAAAACATTGGCGACAATGGGCAGCCCTGTCTGGTGCCCCTTTGAATGTCCCAGGTTGCTGACACTGTAGTGTCAATAACCAATCAGTAGTAACCAATCACTGGTCTCTGGGTCATACTTCCCCCAGCCAATAACTGCCCTCTCCCTAAGCCCCGCCCCCGGCAGCCATCCTCAGATTTTTACCGCACGTTCAAGTGTTGGGAGTCCTCGTGCTGTAGCTCTTGAGCTTTTGCTGCGTTTTCGCGCTTTTTCAGGAGATTTTCTCATTTTTTTGGTTAAATAGAGCCTCAAGCTCCACCGTTTCTACTTCCGTTTTGGAGTTTTTACGCCCCTCAAGGGTGAAGATTTCGTCGAGTTGCGCTTTTGGAGGATTCCAGAAGTTCCGAGGCCTACCACGGACATGGCCCAGGAGAAAGGGAGCTCGACGCCTGGGAAGCTGTTCACGACCTGCCCTGGATGCCAGCTTCAGAACGTTTTCAAGGAGGACGAGCATTCGTTATGCCTCTACTGTCTCCATGAGGACAAGACGCACAAGGAAAAGGACTGCGCTTTTTGTGGGAACATGTCGGAGCGGACCATGAAGGATCGCCACCTCTGTCTCGCCAACTGGTTGGAAGGTAAGAGCCCGCCAGGTGAGAAGAAGAAAAGGAAGTCCGAGCGGTCTTCTAAGTCCTGCGAGGGTGCTCCGGCGACGGGGCCCAACAAAAGGCTAAGCACCGCGAGTCCACGGGCACCGGGAGCGCCGAACGGTTGGGCTCCTTGGCTGCCAGGCAGCGCGCATCCTCCCCGGCGCCATCGACCACGAGCCAACACTCTGGCTCGGGTAAGAGGAAGTCCGAGAACCCGGCGAAGCTTCTGGAGAGGCCCCGGTCGATCTCGAAGATTCCGGCAGAGGGGGAGCGAGGCTCGGACCCTCCCCCCAAGGTGAAGGCCCCAGGCGTACAGAAGTTGACGTTGGCCTTAATTCACCTTGCTAAGACCTCGATTGAGAATGTCGCCGCGGCCCTGGCTCAGCCTGTGGAGGCTACACCAGTGGAGGCGCCCTCAGGTACCAGAGTCTCCCTGCCACCACGGAGGGAGTCGTCTTTCAGGCCCATCGAGAAGACCCCACGAAGACCTCGTTGGAAAGGGTGGGGGAGGGGTTGGTGGCCGTCGTGGATACGGACACGACCTCTGAAGAGGAGCTCATCCAAGTCGTGGAGGAGGCCCAGCCCATCGGGAGGGATCCCGACGAGGGTGACGACGACGGTGACACAGACGAGGCTCCTCAAGAGCCCTCGCTCCCGTCGTTTCTGGCGCCGCAGGTCACCTCGGCGGCCATTTTGTCAGCCATCCAGTCCTTATGCTCGGAGATAAGGACTAGGTTGCCCCTTCCCCCGACGGAGGTACCTGAGCCAGACCCGATGGGGGAACCGGAGCCAGGACCTTCGGAGAGCCCACCACTTAAGAGGAGGAGGACGCATCCTAGGCCTCCTCTCCCGCCTCTGCGGCCTTCTCTGCCTTCCCCCCGGTCCACTACCCACGGGGATGATACAGGCATGGACACGACTACGACGGGTACGGATGACGACGGAGGCGACGACGGGACGTGTCGCCCGTCACCCCCTGCCCAGGCGTCCCCGCCCGACGAGATTGGATCCTTCCATGCTATGATTTCCAGGGCATCCGAGCTCTTCCAGCTCTGCCCCGAAGAAAAGAAGAAGGAAGGGTTCCTTTACCAACGGCGCAAGGCTAAAAGGAAGACGGTCCTCGCCGTACCGCTTCTTGTTGACATCTGGTATGAGGTGCTCGCCCTCCTCAAGAACCCTGCCATGGCTCCTGCGAAGAGGGACCGGTACGAAAAGAAGTACCCGGTCCCCGACGCTGCCCCCTTGTGCCTTAGGGCGCAACCTACCCCGGATTCGGTCGTTTCGGCGGTGGCCAAGAAGAAAGCGGGAGGGGGGGGCATCGGCCTCGACTTCAACCTCCCCGCCGGACGGCGAGGGGAGGAAGCTGGATGCGATGGGACGATGGGTCAGCTCATCTGCAGCGACAACCATCAAGGCGGCCAACGCCCTGGCCATCGTAGCCCGCTACGACAGGGAGTTATGGTTCAAGATCGCCCCTCTGTTGGACTTCCTTCCGGATGCCAAGAGGACTAAGGCCCTGGAAATCTTACAGGAAGGTGAGATTGCCTCGGACCACGCCATTACGGTGGCTACGGACATCGCCGACACCGGTTCCGTCAGTTGGGCAACGGCGTTTGCCTGAGACGAGGATGGCTCAAGACGACGGATTTCCACCAGGACGTACAGACCAAGGTTTTGGACATGTCCTTCGATGGGAACAACCTTTTTGGCAAGGCGGTTGATGAGTCCCTTCAGGCGATCAAGACAGACACAGAGACGGCCCGTGCACTGGGTGTTCAACAGCGACGGCCATCCTTTCGGAGCTCCGGAGGCAGACAGGGTGCCGGCAGCAGCTCCTCTACGTACCGTCAAGCGGCAAGATCTTCGTCGCAGGAGGCCTACAGGGGACGCGGCAAGTCAGGTGGATCCCGCCATCGTCGCCAAGGTGGTCAAGGAGGCAAAGCGGCCTCCAGGCAAGATTGAACCGACCGTCGGGTCGGGCCCCCGCCGAAGCACCCCGGTGGGAGGCCGGCTGACGAAGTTCGTCGGCGTTTGGGAGTCCATCTCCACCGACCGTTGGGTGCTGGACGCCCTGGCCCTGGGGCACGCCCTCGAGTTCCACAAGAGGTGCCGCCGCATTCCTCCCGTGACCAGGAAGGAAAATCACGTCCCTCAACTGCTGTTGGAAGTAAGGGCGATGCTCAGGAAAGGTGCCATCGAGCTTGTTCCAAAGATGCTTCAGGGCTCCGGAGTTTACTCAAGATACTTCCTCTTAAAGAAGAAGACAGGAGGATGGCGTCCCATCCTGGACCTGGGACGACTGAACAAATACATCAAGGCACAGAAGTTCCGGATGGTCACCCTCCAGCACGTGCTGGGACAGCTGGAGGAGGGCGATTTCCTGTCGTCGTTGGACTTGGAGGATGCATACTTCCACATCCCTATTCTAAAGAGACACCGAAAGTTCCTCAGGTTCGTGGTCAAAGGGCGGCACTACCAGTTCAAGGCCCTCCCGTTCGGATTAAAATCGGCACCCAGGGTGTTCACCAAGTGCCTAGCACCGGTGGCAGCGCGGCTCCGTCTGCAGGGGATCCACAGCTACCCCTACCTGGACGACTGGCTCATATGGGCAAGGACAAGGGAGCTCGCTGTCGAACACACTGCGAAGACCGTCCAGCTGCTCACGGACCTGGGGTTCTCCATCAACTTTCCAAAATCCCACCTGGTCCCGTCGCAAGTCGCCCTGTTTCTGGGAGCACAGCTCGACACAGTGGCGCGGCGGGCCTCACCGTCGGAGGAAAGGATAAGGACCATCCTGGGAAAGGTGCAACGTCTGCTGGCCACAGACGTGGCCAGAGTGAGGTCTATCAAGTCCCTCTTCGGAATGATGTCCTCCTGCATTTATCTGGTGCGCCACTGCAGACTTCGGATGCGGCCCTTGCAAGAATTCCTCGACGCCCACTGGATCCAGACGACGGGCAGTTTCGAGGACAGGATCCTGCTCGACGAAGTGGTCCGTCAGGCGATACGATGGTGGGGTGTCTGCTCTCATCTGATGGCGGGAACAGGTTTCCTAGCCCCGGCCCACAAGGTGACGGCGAATGCCTCCCTGGAAGGTTGGGGAGCGCACACCGGGGGTCTCAACGCGAGAGGCCTTTGGCTCCCAGAGGAGAAGACTCTCCACATCAACATCTTGGAGCTCCGTGCAGTGGTTCTGGGCCCTCAGGTCCTTCCTTCCGTCCCTCAAGGGCAAGGTGGTGAGGATCTTCACCGACAACACCACCACGATGTTTTACATTCGTAAGCAGGGCGGAACCAGATCCCCTGCCCTATCCAAGGAAGCCCAGGATCTGTGGCATTGGGCCGTCGCCCAAGGGATGTTTCTGGTACCCTTTCATCTGGCAGGAATAAAAAACACCATCGCCGACTCACTCAGCAGAGAGCTGCGCTCGTGCCACGAGTGGTAACTGCGCCAGGATCAAGTGGACCGACTCTTCCGATGATGGGGCTAACCCCAGATCGATCTCTTTGCGACGGCGGCGAACTCCAAGTGCCAGAGGTTCGCCAGCAGGTTTCCCCAACCGAGGAGCATGGGCGATGCTTTCTCGTTCCCTTGGGACGGCCTGTTCCTTTATGCGTTCCCGCCGTTGCCGTTGCTACTCCGGCTCGTCAACCAGCTCAAGAGGTCCCGGTGCAGGATGATCCTCGTCGCACCGGCGTGACCGAGGCAGATCTGGTTCCCGGACCTTCAGGACTTGTCAGCGTCCACACCAGTCAAGCTGATGCTGTTGTTCTCCAGCATGGGTCTGGCATGGATTCACATGCGAACCTTTCCGCCTACCCCCCTGCGGCTCTTCACTTGGTCATACTGCCACTTCACGAGCTACCAAATCTGAGGATGGCTGCCGGGGGCGGGGCTTAGGGAGAGGGCAGTCATTGGCTAGTGAGAACTGGGTGGGTTTCGCTGGGGAAAATATACCAATAAAGACAAGCAAAAATTGGAGGGAACGAAGGTGAGCAAAAAAGCTGAAAGCTTGAGTAGGCTTAGGCAAGAACTGGCGGTGAAGTACTGCAGAAAGGTGACATGGAGAGGGGTGAGGGTTTAACTGTGTTCTTTTACAATGTTAGCAGCACAAGGGAGTCATGGAGTACAGGCGGCTTGCATATGGGAGACTATCGCACAATATTACATGACTTTACTGGTAGCAGTCTCCAGGACAGTTAGTTATGTGGCACAGGTGACCTCGGCTTCAGCTCAAGGTCGATCAAGATTGCAATAATCATTCTACACTATAGTTCGCACAGGGACAATTCACAACTGATCCAGATGAACCGGTGTTGAGATGGATTTTTAGAAGAATCAGCCCTATTGACATATTCTGAGAGGCCATCCTATTCTGATGAACAGGGACAAACACTAATGTCTAGCCAAACACTGATGGTACTATGACTGAACAGCCAGGCTTAGATTTAGAAGGGCTTGCAAGTGAAGAAGGGTTCAGCTCGGCACACAGACCACTCTTAATAATACAAGATAGGCAGGAGGTATTAAAATACAGTATTTGATTAGGCCTTAGACAACTAATATTAATTAAAAAATAACAAGTAACACAATAAAGCGTTAATTACTATTACACATACACATTCACATTGATGTGCACTGACACTTCACTTTTATATACAGTTAAAGACAGGCTGCACAATACTGTAAGTGTAGCAAAGCAAGCGAATAGACAAATAGAACGAAGTCAAACACCATACAAAACATTACTAAGAAGATACATCTAAAGGTCCTGTCCTAGCTAGAAAAGAAGTGACCTCTGGCCACTGCATCTGCCCAGCAACAGACAACAGACACACCTGGCAAGGATGTGGACTGTCCAGACAGACCCAGCCTCCAACATCTGGCTGCACACACAGACAGCCACTTTGCCCAAGAACGCTGGAGCTTTCTCTGGGAAAGGGCTTGCCATATATGAAAAACGCTGCCCCTCTGGGGCAGGAAGAAGGTGAAACGACAAGATGGCAAAAGGACAGGAGAAAATCTCACGTCACAGCCTTTAGAGTATCTGGTACTATAATTGGCATTAAGTGGTGAAATACAAAAGTTCACAAGACTATTTAAAAGAAAAAACTATAAACGTGCCACCAGTCCATTCTGGATACCGGATGTAAGTAACAAAAAAGTTGTTAAAAACAAAGTTACAGGGACACAGACTCATTGTCTCTACCGTATTGAACAGGTGATGTGTGCAGAAAAAATAAACATAGAATGTCACTTTGGAGAACACAGTTCTCCTGCACAGATAGCCATAGGAATTGATCAATGTCTCCAAAACTGATGAGCTTAGCAAGGTAAACACAGCAAAATGTCTTCAACTACCTTCACAAGTAAAGCAAAGTTCCGAACAATAACAGAATGCATGTGTGTCCCATTGATCTCTATGGAGGGGACTCATCAAAAAGAAAAATCTTACGGAAAGGGAATAAAAGCACTATTTCAGTCCAAATGATCGTGGCAATTTGAGATTATGAATTTCCTAGTTTGCGTTCCAGAGGTTTTCGGCCCTTCTGCTCAGTAAACTTACCTTTTGGTGTCACAACAAAACAGTAACTGGGCGAGGGCTTCATTGTCAGTTCTGAACATCTGTTTTCGGAGGAAGGTTTTGCACATGGTCAGCAGAATGCAGTGGAGATGTTGCCCCTGGTACCACGTGCATTTGAATACTGTGTTTGCACATTTTGTGCAAGAAAGCTAGTTAAGCTGATCCCACTGCCAGCCATGAGGGTTCTGCTGAACAAGACTATGCTTGGAGTGTAGCATGTATCGTGACACACCATCCCCAAAACATTGGGTAAGGAGCTATTATATGACAGGCACAATAATAACCATATCTACTACACAATAATAGCGTGGGGGGGGGGGTATAACTGTCTCATTTTCACCACATACCTTCATGCTTAAGCAGGAGCTATTAAAATCATGAACACGAAAATGCATAAAATATATCACATATTTGCCAAATAAAATCAGATGAAAGCCTAATCTTAACAAAACACGACTGATTGAGTCTTTGCATTATTACCATCTGACATCCTTCATTTTATTAGAAAGTTGTTAAAATATGTCTAAATACACTAGATCAGTTGCTGCAATACTATGCACATGGCCTTAGAACATTATGCTTCTCCTATTCTTCCAAGCTCAAAAAATGTAATTTGAGACAGTATTAAAAATAACTTGCTTTCAACATGACTCTTTGGAATTGGCTTCAGCTTTTTATGTTTTAGGAAATTGTGTAAGGAGCACAGAAGGAAACGTGGATTAAGGCTCAGATTCAAGAGCCAGCATTGCAAGCCAGATTTCCAAAAATCGCCCTATTTTAGCAGGAACTTTTTCTCAAAGCAATATAGTTTGCGGCTATCATAAACGAAGCAGGAATGGGTGGGGCCTTTGGATGTAGCTAGAGTAGATGAGAACTGAAGATTGTGTCACTTGATAAATCCCAGAAACACATGTGTCAGGATCGCCCGCCGCTCCTAGCACTTTCCTTGGCGTCTCGGAGAGACGAGCACGCAAAGGGGACCACACTCCCAGGAATTGCCCGAACGACGGCCCGATACCTGCATCACGGCACATAGACCAACACATGGTCACGTGATGCAGATGCCGATGCACAATGTCCTGGAAGTGGAGGACAATTCATAAACTGGTAAGAGAGATCCAGGGCTTCTTGGCTGTTTCCATGCAGTGAGGGAGTGGCTTGTGTACTCATGTTTACCTAAGGTCTGTGTTGGTTTAGCAGGTTTCCTGACCCCTGGTGTTTCCGTCTACTGCATGGCTTTTGGATTGTGATTTTGTATTATATTTGTACCGGCTGGGTTCTTGGACTTTGGCTTTTTCTCTTGGATTGTATTGGATTAACCCATGGTTTTGGAACTTTCTTTGCTTGGATAACTACTTAACTAGACTGCCTTTTTTTACTGAACTTTGTGGAACTTTGCTAAGCAAGTATCCTCCTTACTCCAGTCGTTCTTTCTGCTGCTCTGCCCTATTCCACCCTTGTGCCATTCTGACTAGTTTTGCTGTTCTCTTGCATATGTTATCAGTTGTCCGTGATCAGGTAAGCCAAGCCCTTGGGTGGGCAGGGGTAGAATTGTGCATACCAATTACACTGTTTTCATTAATGTTTCTTTCTTTTCCGCCTCCCAGAAAGAATGGCGGCTTTCTGAACTTCCACACTAGTTACTCTCCGAGGTTTTTGTCTTTCACTCTCAGCAGGTAGGTAGTGGGGAAGATTTTCTTATCTTCTTAGATTCCCAACTGGTCTGATCGTTCCCTGATGGGTAACTAAATCACGACAATATATTCCATGCGCTGTACTAATTTACCGCATGCAATTGTCGATTAAGTGTAGAATGTCTACACTATCCTGTCATTTGAAGTTCTATAACATTGTCTGCTGTTTCGAAATGGAATACTTGAAAGATGGGTGTAAAAAAAAAAAAAGACATCTAAATTAGCCATTTTTCAACACATACTAAAAAACATATTGGGCCTCATTACGAGTCCGGCGTTAACCGAGGCGGTAAAACCGCCTGGTTAACGCCGGACTCGTATTACCATTCCGCCTCCGTGATTCCCGGAATTACCGGGACATTACAACCCCGGTTTTCCGGGAATCACGGAGGCGGAATGGTGTAAATCCCCATTCCCATTGAGTCCTATGGGACTCAATGGGAATCGGGATCATGGAAACACCGGCAGCATCTTGTAATGCTGCCGGTGTTTCCTCGTCCGCCTGCAGGCGGGCGGTGTTAAACCCGCCAGGTCAGACCTGGCGGGAACATCACCTCCCGCCTGCAGGGGTCGGGATCAGGCGGTCCGGAAACAACGGTGGCGGCGGGTTTACCGCCACCGTTATTCCGGACCGCCACGGTCGTAATGAGGCCCATTGTCTCTTCATATTCTTCCATGTCAAACATGTATATGAATCATTAAGTTTCTCAGAGAGTGTAAGTCTTCGAATTAAATTTGGGAGAGGCATTTCTTTTTTTTTTAAAGGACCTAAAATAAGTAGACAAAACACACAAACTGAACATGTGTCTTTGGGATCCCTTGTTAGTGTAAAAGATCAATGAGCGGAAAGGACTGCATTTGCAGCCCTGGCACACTGTAAAGCAAGTAGCATCCAAACTTATACTCTGTTTTTCCACTAGGTATCTCCCGATTTATCTCCCATCAACAGCAGTGATAGAAACCTTATGTTATACAGAGGGAGTTTTCCTTGCAGTCTGCTGATAACTGCAGACCAGAATGGTAATCCTCACGGTAGGATGGATGCAAGTACTTAGTAATCACAAAGCACCACACTGTAGATACCTAGAAAAAGCAGACATAGCTTTATACTTCGAAACCCTAACGTAAAAGTAAGCAGAGAGACAGCAGCCAAGCACAGTGTGTGTTCTGCATTTTTGCAGAAGAGACTGGGATCATGTACCCTACACACACATAAATGCAGCTGGCTAGGTTCAAGTTTGAGCCAGATTGTCCCCCGTGCTACCTTGCATTACAATTCCCCCAAGAATGGCAACAACGGATTCACAATAAACCCTGTGCATTAAGAGCACCAAGAGACCACGCAGGTGGCAACAGTGTGCGGTATAAGTAGCTTTAACATAACCAACTTAAACGTTAGTTCACAATATTGAGTGCACAGTAAATTAAGGCTCGATCCGTTCTGCTCCTTTATTCAGTGAAGATTTTAATTCGGTGCAACAGCAAAATCCGGGTGAAATCACCAAAGCCCAACATTTATCACCCTGCCCAAAACAAAGTAGTATCCCTTTTTCCACCGATGCTATGGTTGCCATTTTTACAAATTAGGCGTAGCGTGAGCAGTCGAGAGGTCTAAGGTGGCAGGGTTGCACCACAGACTCTCGGGAGTCAGAGCGGCTCCAAATCAATGTGGCAGAGGTGGTGGGACCAAAGAGAGAAAGCGCGTCTGGTTGGGAGAAGCCACAGTTTCAGCAGTCCTTGAAAGCTGAGAGGAGCACATGGAAGCGGCTTACCTGGTGAGTCTAAGCCATGCAAGTGACTCTGGGGTGTTCCGGTGCATACCGCGTGTGCACCACATGCGGGATCACTCACAAGCAAGTGAAAGCCAGAGTAAGCAACATTACGAGTGGTGAACTGTTAACATACCAAACCAAGCTAATAAGCATCATGAAAAATGAACTCTTGTAAACTTACAAAGGCAAGGCAAATAAAACATACGAACACCAAACCAGTGAAGACTTGCAAAAGTGGCTGACAGTAAACCAAACGTGGTCCAGGAAGGACAGTGCGAGTTTGGGCAAACGCTAAGAACCGGGTGGGGAGGACATACTAGAAACCTAGGCATACCACCAATACCCAAGCCACGAGACCTTGAGAAACTGACAATAACACTAAACAAAGGTTGCCAAACACAAGAGGGGAATGTTGAGAAGCCACACAGTTGTAAAGGTTGCCACTCCGGTTCGGGGATACCCATCATTGTGGTTGATGTAGATTCACATTGCTGCAGCTAAAATAGAAGCAGGAAAATATGTGATCCTGAACATCGTTTTTGGTATTGATGCAGAAGGGGAAGACGGGTTGCAAGCAGGCTGTCCTTCTTGAGGTGGTTATCCAGAGGGAAATGAGCATCATTGTGCAGAGGTCAATGTGCAGAGGTCTTGATAAGGATCAATGTGAATGTCTTATTCTCTGAAAGCTGTTAACATGTTTTTGCTAAAGAAAGACATTGAAGTGGTTGGTATTCGATTATGAAAATTTACCATTGAAGCACTTTGCTGTTTTGGCTCTCACGAAGTAGACGGGCAGGCGAGTATACTCGTAGGGCAAGAGGTGAATGCCCAGAAGAAACCTGGTGAAAGCTTATGCCAGGTAGTAGAAGGAGCACGTGCTGAGGAGTGGTACTATTGAAAAGCAACATGTTCAATTGTGACATTTGGGGAAGAATTGTGAAAGCTGAATGAGGAAAAAGTACAATTCATCCTGCAGCCATTCTTGAAGCAGACCATTCTGACCAAACCATTTCTTGTTACTCAAGGAGTGAAGGTGCTCTCATTGCATGAGATGTGAGAGCTTATGACATTATCCTTTCAAGATACTTTGCGAGAGTTCTTTTATCTAGAGGAGTGAAAGCTTTTGACTTTGACAAGTTACTTAATTGAAATAAAGGAACTTTGTGTTAAAGACATAGGGCCTCATTACACGGATGGCGGTGAACCATGGCGCTATTAGCGCCATGGTTCATGCCGGTAAAATACCGGCACCGCCTTGGTGGAAAGGGGAATTACCGCCCTATTCCAAGGTTGGCGGGGCGGTAATTCCCCCTTTCACTATTGCCCTTCCCCATTCCCATTTTTGCCCCATAGGGCTCTATGGAAATGGGGAAGGCGCTAATTACGGTACCGCAAATTGCGGTACCATAATTAGCTCCCTGGTCCTTTTGCGGGTTGGTTTTTACCGCCTGCAAAAAGCAGGCGTTAAATTCCCCAACCCGCAAAGGGACCTCGTAGTAAGGCGGTAAGGATTTACCGGTACCGGTAAAATACCGGTAAACCCTTACCGCCATCCGTGTAATGAGGCCCATAGTTCCTTGTTTTTCCTTTCAACTGTGAAGAAACCCTTGTTTCGATCTGGGGAAGGGGGATTCACCCAGTCCACAACAAGGAACATTGACTACACTGAAAACCAGGTTATATGTTGTATACATTTGTTGAGTTGAATTGCCATAGTATGTCTTTTTGTTTTGACTACTGTTTAAAGGATAGTTCCGGGACTTTTTTTTTATTGTCCCTACGGTTCGGCCATGTGTTTTTAAGCATAACTCGGTAGATCGTAGAAAACTTTCCTATGGACCTTACCCGACTTTTCGTCCATTAACGCACTCGAAATCAGCCGCCATTTTCTGATAATCCTATCATTTCCCCCCATCGCCCTGGCTCACCTGCTTTTGCGGCACTAAATCAAATCCCCCGCCCCTGAGCCTGACATCAGCAGACGCGTACCGCCCATTTCCCAACGCCAAAGCAAGTTTCGTGTCAACAATCGCTGCGCCTCAGCTAATGAAGTGTCGCCATGGAAATGGCAGGTCGCCTCTTTCCTCAATAAGTATAAACACACCGTTTCACAACACACAGCAGCAGATTTTCGATTCCATTACTCTCGCTGTGTTACTTTGAGTATTCTGTGACTCGTTTCTGTGCTCTGGTCAGCTACCTTCGCCGCTTCTAGGCCTTGTGAACACCTGTACCATCTCTGTAAATTATTTTACTTTCTTTACCACACAATGGCTACAATAATGCCGTATATGTACGAGCCCGAGTACACCGAGGAAGAACTACTGGAAAGGCAAGCACGCGAAAACGATGGGAATTCGGACGGCAGTTGGGAGGACCAGTCAACGGATGAAGAGCCTGGATCATGTCGCATGGACGGCGTCTCCACCTGGTGCACGTGCAATCGGTGCAAGCTAATGCCAACTGAGGAGGAGAACTGCTGCTGCCGTGAAAATTCCGGGTGCTTGGCCTACATTTCGGAAGGCGAGCCAAGTCCGCAATGCATCACCGAGCTGCCAGAGTTCAGGGAAGCCTGCCTCTCACGGACCGTGTTGAGGATGATGATGGTGCTTATGCACGAACTTCGCGGCACTGTTCGTCCGCGTAATCCGAGTAACGAGTAAGTATACTCTGGTTTTGATGTCAGTGAGTGATGCCACTACTATGTCATATTCTAGATAGAATTTTTTTCAAAGCAGAATGACATTTTTTACCTGAATCGACAGTGATAAGAAAGTTTTGTCATTTTAATACAGTTTGCATCTTTCATTTTCACAGGTGGTACAGGCTGGTGGCCTATCGTTGCTTCACTTGGTGGCTTCACGGGAGGCTCGGACACCGCGTTCGGAGAGTAATACCTGCCTGTGCAGTACTTGCCATTAGACAACATTTCCCCAGCGACAGTGGACAATACCGCGGATTTTCCCTGGATGTGCTGCAACCGGAACTTTACAATGTGTAATGTTTATTATTTATGTTCAATTGAAATTAAGATCTAAAATAAAACCCAACATATATTTTAACAATGGTTGTTTGGATTTTTTAAATGAATCTAGTGTGTCTCCATTGAATAGTCTTCCTGTGCCTTGTCTTGTCACACCACATGTCTCCGGCCAGCATCCTCCCTCACGCTGGCCGCCCACCTTCAATCCACATAACCGTTGAACCCATATGCAGCAGACATACATATGTTATTTTGCGGGTTGGCATCAAGCCTCCCGGCCTTGCCTCCTCCCCCAAGAATACTTACCACACCACTTTGTTCAAGCGTTGGCAATAAAAGGAAGGCCGTTGGATTTTATTGATACAAAACATGGTTATAGGTATATAATCAATATGGTTGATCATAATAAATCATCCTTTTGGTGACCGGGTACAGAGATGACCCCCTCTGGCCCGTGCCGCCTTGCCACCACAGGCCAGCCTGCTGCTGACTAACTGCCTAGGCATCCAGGGTCTCCAGGGTGAACTGCACCCATATATTCTCCTGGAAGGCTGAGGTATTTATAAACTCACCCCCCTGCCTTCCATGTACTAGATCCTTCAGCCTGCCTCTTACATGCAGTGAGATGGCCTCTCCTTGGTGAGGCCCTGCGGCAAACGAGTCTTGTCTGCACGACCAGCGCCCTAATCCACACCCCCCCCCCGCCCTATCAAAGGCAGTTCGCACCGGGGTACTTGTGCTGGCAACTGGAGCTGTCAGGGAGCGATAAAGGCCAAGAGGTGCCAAACACCATGTACACTTCAAAGTGGTCTATAGAGCCTGGGTTGCTGTTCCCATGTCTACCTCCAGACCCCGTGTCTCCTGCCAAGCATCCCCCCTCACGCTGGACGGCCCCCTGCAATCCACATAAGTGTGTCTCCATTCACGAGTCTTCCTGTGTCTTGTCTGCACGACCACCACCCCAATCCACCCCCCGCCCTATCAAAGGCAGTTCGCACCGGGGTACTTGTGCTGGCAAGTGGCGCTGTCAGGGAGCGATAAAGGCCAAGAGGTGCCAAACACCATGTACACTTCAAAGTGGTCTATAGAGCATGTGTTGTTGTTCCCATGTCTACCTCCAGACCCCGGTTCTCCTGCCAAGCATCCCCCCTCACGCTGGACGGCCCCCTGCAATCCGCATAATGCCACGACATATACACGTCATTCATTCACAAACACACCCCTGTTTCGAATTCTTTATAACCCACTTCATATTTCTAATGAGCACTTCTTTGCGCTTTGCTAGTCAACCCGTGAAGGTGCTGGTTATCTGCTCTTCGTCTCTGTGAACTTCCGTGAACACTTCGAGGAAACTCCTCAGCTTGCAACCTGTGAACTGCTCCCTGTTCTACGACAAGAAACTACTCTGATCCCTGCATCTAACTGTTTGTTCGTCAAGGTAAGGCCATGTACCATAATCATTTTGCCTCCAATTTCTTTTCGTTCAAGACAGTACATGCAAGGAACTAGTCACATGTTCTGAGTTTACATTGGTATTCATAGAGAATTGTTGATCTTTACTTTTCAGAACTTTCCACAATGCCTGCCTTTTCCATTGGCGGTTGCCCTTCGAAGACCCATAATAAATCTGAAGGTACTATAATGCATGTTTTCCCTAAGACAATAGATCAGATAAGAGAATGGGTCCGATATTGCGGATATCCACCGTCTGAGCTTGAAAGTAGAGTCCTAGAAGTCTTTGCGGACAAGAGGGGTGATCGATACCGCATCTGCAGCAGGCACTTTAGCTCAGACATGTACTCCACATCATTGCTAATAACGAAGAACACACCGCGAGCGAGGCGAAAATTGCTCTCAACCGCTATTCCCACTCTATTCGTCCACATCCCTCCACTGGTGAGTCAAGTTTACGTATTTATCTCTCGGCCTTGCGGTAGTGTGTAGCATTAGCTAACAATAATTTCCCCATTTATGTATCCACTCAATATGAAGGCGGAAGATTCTCCATCCGTGTCGTTATTGCAGTCATCAGCCACTTCAAGCGCCTATCGGGTAATCTTACTTGGCTATTCTGCCACTGACTTGTTTTAGGCATGTAAATCAATAGTTTTAATTTATCGTGTAAGTACACCCTTGTACTCATCCTCTAGTCTTTGTTTTCAGTTATAATTATTGTTATCCAAAATAATGCAAGTACTGTCTTTCAGGGAGATGCCGAGGAGTCCAACGTATTGACGACAACCGTTGATGTCACTCAGATGCTCGAGGTACGTTTCCGGACAGTTCCATCGATGGAGATCATCAGATCTTGCATTCTTGTAGCGTGATTGTTACACACAATGTTTCTTTCGTTTTTAGCCATTGATATGTCCTTCTGTTGTCGCCCTCCTATGTGTCTTCTTTTTTCAATATTGTGTTCATTACTAATGAAAGTCCTATGTTTCAGGGAGTCGATGGAGCATTAGTCCAAGAAGAAGGGGGAGCATGCAGTTACGGGTCTGCGCAACAGCTTGCAGAAGTGTGCACCGCAGTTACATCGTCCCTTGATGTTCTTATGCATTTCGAGGTATGGATACTGACAGTTCGATCAAGCGAAATCATATGACGTGATTACATCCGCTATACTTCCTTCTTTATTAACGCAAGTACTATGTTTCAGGGAGATGACGGAGCTTCTTCTACAAGAACATCACCCCTAGCAGTTGATGCAGATCTCTGGGTGGTGACACTTCCAACGATCGAGCAAATCGAATCATATTTACATATCCATTATTTATTTTAGACAACTGATCATTTGTGCAGGTCTATTTAGATGAGCCGTTGACGCCTGCACAAAGTTTATGTTCTTTTTAACAAAATAGAAAACCATACTAATGCAATTACTGTGTTTCAGGGAGTTACTGAAGCATCATCTTCAATAATATCATCAATGGAAGTCTATGAGGAGCCCGAGGTATGGATCTTGACAGTTCCATCTAACTAGATCAACAATGCGTGAATAATTGTCGTTTGAATGTTCTACACAAAGCGTTCATTCGTGTTTTGCTATTGAGATGTACGTGGGTATTGGTCCCCAAGTACATTTTGTGTTTTCGATATTATTATACATACTAATGAAAGTTCTATGTTTCAGGGAGTCGATGGAGCGTCAGTGCGTGATGGATGTGCTTATCATGAAAATATAGTCGTTGCAGCGCAAGAGGAAGTGGAGACATGCACACACGAGTCGGAGCAACAGCGTCCTGATGTTGAAGTTCGAGGCAAGAAAGTTTCAAAGAAAAGAAAGCAAAAGAAGGTTAGTGTCCTGGTCACTATATTATGTTGTTTTTCACTGTTATTAGTTCAATACTGTAAGTTGTGTTTAAACTGAACATCCCTTTTCCAATCTGTCCTCTAGTTGCGAGTGGGTGTACGAACTAGATCTACACAGACAGTGAAGCGAACGAGAGATGTTGCTTGTCAAACCTTTTGGCAGGGACTTGAGACTGGAGATGCATCGTGCCAATGGGAAGAATATGAAGTGATTGACAACGGAGCTATACCACCACCAGCCATTGATAGTGAATGTCCTCCTGGTAGTTCGGATGTAGTCGGAGATCAATTCACAGAATCCACACCCGCAAAAACTAAGACCGCGAGAAAGTTGAAGAAATTGTTTTATTCACCCATCGCCAGAGAAGGAACAGATGTTGCAATGGAAGAGAATGAAGTGGACGACAATGAAACACCTTCAATATCACTGAACATAGCGGAAGACGATATCAGAGATTCTACCTTTCATGTGAGTGACATGTCCTCAACGTTACAGGCCGAACCAGCTGGGATGCAGAGTGACAGTATAAGGAAAGAGGCCAAATTCATTGTATTCGATAGTTGTTTGATTGATATTATTATTCGGATGAAATGTGGGCATTCGGTTGGTGGGGAAGTATGTGGGGAGCCATTGATTAATGTGACTCGTGCAATTCGAGGCACTAACCTTAAAATACATGCCACCTGTACAAAATATCATCCTTTCTCATGGTCTGCACAACCCATGCTGGGGCAACTGCCAGCAGGCAATCTACTTTGTGCAGCGGCTGCACTTTTTAGTGGTTCAAGTTTTAAAAAGTTAGAGTCTTTCTTTCAGTTTGTGGGAATCCATTTCATTGCGAAAACTCAGTTCTACAAATACCAAACCGATTATCTATTTCCAGCCATTAGCGAAGCTTGGAGAATGGAAAAAATGTCTATTGATAGTACATTCGCGGGCAAACGGTTCAGGCTAGCCGGTGATGGACAGTGCGACAGCCCAGGATTTTCAGCCAAGTACTGCACCTACCACTTTCAGGACATGGAAAGTAAGAAAATTGTGAGTTCGGTGGTCGTGCAGGTGTCACAAAGTACATCCTCAGTGGCCATGGAGAAAGTTGGCTTTGTAGCATCATTGCAAGAACTACAATCGCGGGGAATGGTGATCGACCTGATAGCCACAGACAGACACGTTTCAATTGCCAAGACAATGAGAGAAGAGTACAAAAATATAAATCACCAATTTGACGTTTGGCATCTTGCAAAAACAATCAATAAAAAAATGTCGGCTGCAGGTAAAAAAAAAAGATATGCAAGGTATTTCACAGTGGTCCAAATCAATCAGCAACCATCTTTGGTGGAGCTCAAAAACATGTGGAGGGTCGTTGGAAATTCTACGGGAAAAATGGCGGTCAGTAATGCTACACTGTACCAACGTTCACCGTTGGAACACAAACCAACATTTCCACAATTGTGAACATGGCCATTTGTCCACAGAGGAGGCACGGAAGAAGAAGTGGTTGATTCCTTCATCACCCACTCACAAAGCCATTGAAAAGATTGTATTTGATAAAACTATAACAAGAGATTTGAGGGGACTCACAGAATTCTGCCACACAGGAGATTTGGAGGTGTTCCACAATATGTGCCTAAAGTACAGGCCAAAACGATTGCATTTTGGCATGGAGGGCATGATAAATCGGACTCTTCTAGCGGTCTTGGCACATAACCATAATGTTGGCCGTCAACAAAGTAGGACGACCGGAACTTTAGGGACGCTTCGCTACAATAAGGCCTTCACTAAAAGAAGTAAACAATGGGTGATCAAACCAGTGTTTGAGGATATGCAATATGAGTTTATTGAGAGACTTATTGTTGATGTCCTAGATAGGCACATACATGGAGTTGTGAACGAACCTGTGCAGGGGACAACTGCATTGCCACCCAACATTGCCTCTGTTCCATGTCCACCTAAAGAAGAGCTCATTGAAAAATACACATCACGGTTTAAATGATTGTAATTTGATTGTCTGTTCTCTCGAGTCTCCTCATGTCGCAGGCCCATTGAATATGTGTATCTATGTAATGTGTAAATAAAAGTGATTGCTCAGTGTACATGCAATGTGTCTCTCCACCCTTGCCCCTCCCTTCACCGTGCAGTAGTGCGAACCTCCCGGGTGTCACCTGTGACTTTGCTCTCGAGTCTCCTCATGTCGCAGGCCCATTGAATATGTGTAGCTATGTATTGTGTAAATAAAAGTGATTGCTCAGTGTACATGCAATGTGTCTATCCAACCTTGTTCATTTGCGCATTAAATTAAACCAAACAGTAATATAAATCATTTTTCAAAAAATATAGAATGTCTCCGTATTTATGGTTCTCTGGGGCTGCAAAGCACGCAGACAAAATGCGAAGATGGAGTGTAAATTTCAAGTCCTGTGAGATGGCCTTACACTGAATGTAGCTAACTAGGAATGTGTGCTCGTTCAAAGTGAAGGTCAGCTGCTTTGATTTTTTGCTCGGGTGCCGGAATGGCCCACGACTCAGTATAAGGTTCTATTGTTATTTGACCTTGACAGGCCGGGACCATCCCGAAAGACTTCTTTTTGGGGGTGTGGTGCAATAACGTAAGAAAAGATAATGAATAAAATTTCAGAAACGATAGCCATTTAATGTTCGTTCATTAGAAGAAATAACGTCGGCATAGAAGGAGTGGTATTTCGGGGCTGCCCTACGCACAGACACAATGGAAAATGCAAATATAATGTAAGTAACTCTTTAGATGAGTTTATACCGCAATTTAATTACTATACAGTAGCTTTAAAGACGGGTTAAGTTGTACTTGTTCGTTCAATGTGGCATATTGTTTTGTACCGCGCACTATCTTGAGGAGAACAATCTCCTTTTACGGAAGCACCTCAAAACCTTACTCTTTGCTTCTGCTTTCTCTCTCCCTCTCCCCTGCTACAACTGGTCCACTGTCTGCGACCTCAGTCCTGGGCCCTTCCACTCTCCACCTGCACTGCCTCCCTGTCAACCCCTGCACTGGGGGACTGTCTCAGTATCCTACAGCCCCCCCTTCCCAGCACTTGTTCTGCACTTACCTTGCACTCGCCACCAGCTGGCCCTATGTATTTATTATTTTATGCTACTTACCTTGTACTCCACTTCCCCCCTCCCCTTCCCCTTTTACCTTCCCCCTACCCCTGCACTTGCGCGATCTGAATGACACCTGGCCTTGCAGGATCGTTGTCTGTCTTCTCCTTGTCCCCCCCCCGCCTCGCCACGCCTTGAAACACTTGTGTATAGGCGCGTTGCAAATGCCATATTATATCATATCAGTGACGAAGTGGTCCACTGGCGCTCAGGCGGCTGTGAAAAAGGCGGAGGAGAGGGGGTGGGTTACTGGAAATGACGTATAATACCCAGTTGCACTGTCCTAGCTATGAAATAATTTCCCGACCTAATATATAAAATGTATAATTTTAATAAAGATCTGATGGTGAGACTAATTTCATTTTTTATGTTTTTAAAACAGGTACATCACTCATTATTGTGTGTGTCACGAGTACCAGACACCGGCGGATGGGTTTTTCAACCGCCAGTTGCTTCTCCGCGTGAACAACGTTACCACCCTGACCATTTTATGGGACGATCGCCAAGTACAAGTATGCCCTTACGCGGTACTAACGGCTAGATGCAACATACAGACTGTTGTGGTGGCCTAGTGCCTCGTTGTTGGAACAGCCATGCGATTATCAGTGCGACCGAAGAGCTTATTTTATCGTAAACCAACACCCTGTGTACTGCACACGAACATCGCTTGCCTCAAGACGAACTATTTTGGATTGAGAGCAAAGAAAAATGCAAATCGCTGAATATTCTCTAAACATTTGATGTCCAATAAATGTACTTTGCCAAATGTACAATCTTGCAGTTTGCTTTTAAACCACAGTTTCATATTCCGAATTGTGGCGCTGTATTGTGAGATGATCTAAGACCCTGTGTACAGCAAAGGAACATCGCGTGCCTCAAAACGAACTTTTTGGAACGTGAGCAAATAAAAATGAAAATCGCTGAATATTCTCTAAACATTTGATGTCAAATAAATGTACTTTACCAAATTTACAATCTTGCGGTTTGATTTAAAAGTACAGTTTCATATTCCGAATTGTGGCGCGCTGTGTTGTGAGCTGATCTGTGTTGATTTCCGGGTTCTGTGTGGAGCCGCGTAGAAGACGCCTGGGCGCGTTTGCCTACGCAGCACAGTCACGTCACGGATAGAGGCGGGGAATATGAATGTTTTGATAAAGTCTGTTTCAGGGGCGGGGGATTTGATTTAGTGCCGCAAAAGCAGGTGAGCCAGGGCGATGGGGGGAAATGATAGGATTATCAGAAAATGGCGGCTGATTTCGAGTGCGTTAATGGACGAAAAGTCGGGTAAGGTCCATAGGAAAGTTTTCTACGATCTACCGAGTTATGCTTAAAAACACATGGCCGAACCGTAGGGACAATAAAGAAAAAGTCCCGGAACTATCCTTTAAGTGTGAGGGGTAGAAATCCCTTGGTTAGACAGTTCCATTTTAGTTTACTATAGGCAGGGAAATCCACATTAGGGTATGGATAGTGAGGTGTTTATTCAACTGTTTTTCTTTAATAAAATGGCAAAAGTTAAAAACCTTTTACAAAGTTGTCCGCCTCACATGTCTGACCTCTCACAGCACCCTTTGCTCCATCTCTGGTGTGGCTTACACTGCTGGGTTGCCAACCTCACCCCTTGCTGTTTCTTTCCAACCCTTTCTTTTATGATCCTTTAGGACCCTCATTCTGTGCTGAACAAATACTTCACCTTTCCCTTTGGGGTTCACACTAATATCTACCATTGATCCTTATTTTCTCCCCCACCCCCCAACTTGCTCGCCTGTTCTGCCTGAGCACCCTCCCCTCAGTGATGTATCCTCTTCCTCACTCTCCATACCTGAATAGACTAAGCCATGTTATTGTCCTACTGGCTTCCTGCCTTTGTGCGTCACTGAAACCCATGCTTGCTGTATATTGTTGGTTCCTCTTTTGAAGCGTTTTGGATTAAAACGCTATATAAATTCAATAAAATACAAATACAAACCCACAAGCGGTTCCTTTGTGGCATCCGATTCTCTTCTCCTTGTTATTCTACTGATACTTACCACACTGCATGAACATGGGGCCTTCTTTTTACCTGCCACTTGTGGGGGTCAGATAAGTCTCACTCTTGCCCTCCTCTGACAGCTTCCCCTGGTCTTCTACTGCACCATCTCAGGATTGCCACTCCTATGGAAGTCTCGCCTTGATTAGTGCACCCCTGACCTTTACCTTGACTTCCCTATATCTGTAAACCACTATACTCAGTACACCTTCCTTCACATTTCATTTGTGTCTTGACAGTTATTAGCAACGTCCCTTCTGTTGGGCTCCTTGCTCTGTTGCTAAGGTAGTTTCTAGTTCACCATTTCCTCTGCCTCCTCTCTGTTGTATTCAATAAGTGGCAGGCAATGATGACGCTCAGGCAGTCTTCAGTGTAGAGTTGTTATTAACACAGCAAATGTCAGTAGTCCTCTTTTTACAGGTAGAATATCCACAGTAGACACTGGTCATCCATCTCCTCCCTTGTTAGGTCTCTCCCTCAACTGCTCCCATGGAACACTCATTGTCATAGACTAGGAGTTCCATGAGGTCATCAGGCTTACTTGCCCAATTGATGATGAAATAGGGCATAACACGTTCCAATCCCTGCCATTGATCTTTCTGCTCCTTCTGCCACTAAACTCATTCTCTCATACCACCTCCCCCATGTGTACTCTACCTAACCTTGCCCTCTCTGCTTCTCTCCCTCTGCTGCTTCACTATTTAGCCTCATTTCTCCCCATCTCTGAACCCTGTTGACTTGCATGTTCTCTCTGTCCCATGTGCCCCCTGTGTCTTTCAACTCCAGAACACATGTCCTGTCTCGCCTCACCTCCCACTGCAGTCCATGTCTGGCAACTGTCAATGGCTATGATGGCCACCATCTTTCCTGGTATTTGTTGTAAGTCTGCTAAACAAATCTTTAAATATCCTTAGATGTAATCCGCACTATCTAGTCTCTGATCCTGAATCAATGTTTTATCAAGGGAGACTGTCACAGACATACAGATTTATTTCTATGACCCTTTAGCATGGGTAATATGTGTAGCATGATTACCATGTTGGATGCATATAAATAGTGTATGGTGAAAGTTGGCACATTCAGAGCAACTCATCTTTGCACCTGAAACTCTTCATTCTACGAGAATGGCATAGGGTAGCCATAAGAACCTTCTCGTCTTAGAGTCTAACGTCACTTTCCTTTTAAATGACTTTGCTATGCATACTTTCTCTTGACTCTCTCCTTCTCTTCCTGCTTCACCTGTTCCCTCCCACCCCCTTTAGAAGCTCCATTAGCCACCCAGACACAGCTCGGACCATCCTGTGGTCCTCATCCCATCTCTCTAAACATGACGGATGTCTATTCTCCTTGTTGCCGAGCCTTCCGCAATTTGCCACCAATGAAACATTGCTACCCTTAAAGCTTGCTCAGCGGACAAGCATACTGTTAATCTATTGTTTGAAGATCTTGAGACTGACTTTCTTGCATTGAGACATGGTTCTCCATACAACTACGCAACTTTAGTTGCTACTCTAATTCAAGTTGGGTACAAACATCCAAGAACGTAACGAGAACATTAAAGTGGGGAAGGGGGAGGGGGTTTACCCCGATTTTGCTTTCCATTAGCTGCGCCAATAGGATCTGCTCAGTTGTAATCTCTTCTTTGGAGTCTTTAGTTTGCAAATGTCTAATTAACACCAACAATTGTATTCTTTATGTCAGGAGACATGCTGTTTTACCCACAGTAATGATGCAGAAGGCGGAGACCGACACATGTGACATAGTGGTTGTTATAAAAGGTTGTTTAAGAAATTAAAGAGAAAACCTTACTTTCCCTAAGAGAGGTGTCCATATCTCAAATAAAAGGCTAATGGCTCTATCAGAATGTCTGTGTAAATCAAAAGTCCACCGTGCTGTGTAAAAAGAAAATTCAAAAACGACTTCTGTCCCTTAAACGTAATACTAAACGAAAGCTAAAGTAGGTATTCCTGGTCCAGAAGAATGGCTCCCTTCTTCTGGACTGAGAGTAGACGTTTGTTCCCAAGTATTGGTTTCTTCCTGGGGGGGGAATAGCTCCCTTCTCCAGGTCAACACACAAAAAACAATTCTCCTTGGCAGAGACCCTGCCTATTTTCTAACAGTTCAACACATCCAGGTGGAATGAGTCCCTTCCCCTGGTCCAGGTTACCAGGAGAGTTACTCCCTTCTCTTGATATCTTAGCTCATCACTGAGGGGAGGGTGCTCAGGCAGAACAGGCGGGTTCATATAATTTTGGTTACTAGGAGAGTGCCTCCCTCCCATTAGTACCTTGACAGTTCCACACAACCAGAGGGAATGACTCCCCTCCCCTGGTCTTTTCTCACAGTTCACAACACCAGGGGTGATGTCTCCCTTCCTGTGGCCTTCTCTCAGGCTTATTTCACAGTTCACAACTTCAGGAGGAATGCATCCCTTCTCTCATGCTTGACAGTTCCATACAACCAGGGAGAATTACTTCCCTTCCCTGGTCTTTTCTCACAGTTCACAACACCAGAGTGAATGTCTCTGTTCCCCTGGTCTTGGTTACCAGGAGAATGTTCCCTTGTTAGGACAGTTCCAGATCACCAGGGGAATGCCTCCCTTCCCCTGGTCCACATCTCGTGTAGCTTCAAATACACACTTCTCAAATGTTAGAAGGGTTCCCTGACCTTGGCTTCTTCTCTTCTTTGATTGTACTCACTTGGTATCTCTTTTTATAAAATATTGCAAAGAGGAAGATGACTCGTGCTTCTGTTCGGTTGGGTCCACTTGGTTCACGCTCCTACCAAATATGACCCTGAGAAAGATGCCTCATTTCCTGGTTTGGGTCCATCTCTCTTGTCTCACACACTCACCAGGTACTGATAAAAGAAAGCTGCCTTGCTCCTTGATGTGGGTCCCCGACCCCTGTGTTTCTCACTCTCTGGTTCAGCTCACTTGGCTTACCTTCTCGACAGGTAATAGGAAGATGACTCAATCCTTGATGTGAGTACCCAACATGTGTCTCTCACTCTCGGGTGGTCAGCAATTGATTTTCATTAGGCCACTGGGCCGAGGAAGTGTTCCTCTGATGCAGGACCACTTTACTGCCTGCCCCATGTCCCTAACGGGCCTCCCGAACTTCCTGTACCTGCTGTTGAGATCGGGTAGCTCTCCGGTTCTTCCTGGAATCGGGTGTCCTTGCGGCAGCACCATCGTTCCTTATCATTTGGTTCATCGGCTGCTCGGGTATGCCTCTCAAGGCCTCACCACCACACGTTTCTTCAGGACTGGCGGGGCGGTTGCTTCCCGCTTGGCCTTGGGACTTCCATGGCCGCTCACCTGCGTCCGCTGCTCTGCCCGTTTCTTCTCTGGATGCGATTCAAAACTCCCAGGTTCGTCATGGGCTGTAGACACCAAGTCCTTCTTCGGTTTCCCTTTTGTTATGCCTGCTCCACCCTGGAGCAACGTCCACAGTTGCAGTAGTGGCTGGCATGTCAGTTCTTATTCCACCTATGAGCCACCTCGTCCCAGTGCTTGGGTCAGGCAAATCCTCAAGGCTATCAATGATCTTTATTCCAGTACTTTTGGTTAGGTTAGCCTCACAGATGTTACAGAAGTACATGGGTTTATTCTCTATATGGGAGTCTGTGTTGAAAGAGGGTTCTATGGACTGTAGGGATGTATATGGCATGGGTGAAGAGTGGGTATACTGCGTTCTCGTGAGATGTTCTCCCTTGTCCTCCAGAGCAGAGGTCTCTTCCCATCAGATCTTCCCACCGAGTACCACCCCCAGGAAGGTCTATCAGATAGCAGCCTCAGGCCTCACCACCCTGGCCTCAAGGGAAGGTGCTCTTGGGATTCGTCACACCACATTTAGTTACAGTCTATCATTTATAACTGAGCTTACACCCACTCCTCCCCCTTGTACATCCATCTGGAAATGCATCAATAGATACTCTGATTAATGCGTTGCAAAATGCAATATTTAATATTTCATCCCACTACATCTACACACACTTTTTCCTATAGTCTTATCATTTGAAGCCTTCCCTTTCTATCATTGCTAATGCATCTTCAATACACAGACCGGGTAAGATGTGCAAAACAAAATCATTATTTCTATGCCCCAAGTCTGGGCTGCTGGATGCATCTCTTAATCATATGGTGTGTGTGGTCAGTTGAAACAGTTTCAGGCAGGGGTGATGGAGTAGTTACTCAGAGGGGTAGCTATGAGGGGAATGGTAAAATGGTCCACCACTGATCACCGACTGCAAATCCATAGATCTGATCAAGACCCGTCATACTCAATACAGACTGCCTTCCTTAACCAAAAGGAACGATTTGTAGTTAATTTTCCAAGTGGATATTATCCAGAAGAGACTATACTTTTTACCAATGGTAAAATCTCTAGTGATGATAGAATTATCAGACCAGTTTGTTCAAAGGGTGTGGTGGGTTGTGGAGCAGTTGATTTGGGAAATCACAAACCTGCTCATATTTGAGACCTTTATGTGCATGTGCTGTAGAATGAAATTCAATAAAGTTACAAACCAGCATAGGTTGTGTTAGGTTTGACAGCTATTTTGGATTTTGTGCAGGACTTGCGTCTCTGTGTATTTTCCTGCATAACTTCCTAAAGTTGCCCAAAAAGTGCGGATTTTCTGAATTCAGAGTCGAGTTCTGCTTTTGGAATACGCAGGCTTTGTCACTGGCCATTTGCAATTGCAAGAGTATCTTGGTTTCGGCTCTTGCTTGGACTGATCTTCAGTGTACACCGCTGGTGCAGACCCTGGATGAATCCTCTGGATTCTACATAATGAAGCTCCCAATGCCAAGTCATGATTGCCTTTTGTCTATTCCGGTTCCTGTGCTGCTCTTTTGGATGCCCATCATTTAACCATGATTTTCTGGTATGTGTCAGCTGTGCTTTATTCTGCACTTTCCAAGCTAGATCATTTTTGCATTGCGACCTATGCCTCACTTATATCCTATATGTTCCAACCTCTTCCCTCATGGGTCTCAGCTACAAGATCTTTTGTCTTTGCAAAGTAAATGACAAATGTTGCTGGTTGCTTTTCATGAGCACTGTCTCCCATTTCTTTTTTTTCTTTTTTTTTATAATTCTATCATCATGTCACCGAGCACTATGAGCTGCAGACTACCCAGTTATTCTTTGTTATGAATATGGGAGGGAGGAAAGACTTGAACACTCTGAAAAAGATTTATTGGGTTTCACAACTTTCCTTCGGATCCTCTTCTGCATTGTCAGCCATGTTTTAATGATTGTATGCACTGCTTGCATGCTGTGTCCACCTAGCTTTGCACTCTCTAGGTCTCAAGATCTTGTGCTGCAGAATCTGTCCATCATATCTAGCTATAGGCTCAAGTGCTCTTGCCGCTGCAGTGCAGATTCACTCTGCGACTTTGGATGAGTACAAGTATCAGCCGCAGGCTGAATATTTTTATTTTATTATTGAGTTATCGAAGGAAATTGGTCATGTCACTTTTCTGTTAAAGGAAGGAATTTGATTTCTTTCATAAAGGTGAGGCAATAAAAAATGTGACGCTCTCAGATTCTTCTTAACACAGCTCCGATATTGCATAGCCCAGACGTCAAGGTGGAGACTTTGGTCCATGAAATCAGAGCCTTCCAGTAATAATTACTAGCTCGGGGTGCACATTTACCCATGCCTGATGAAGGCAAAGGCACAATATATGAAAATATCTATGCCATTAAATCAGTCATCACATAATGAAAGCAATATCTCAAAGGAATAAAACAAATTCAATAGACTTTTTGTTTTTTTTACACACCACAAAAATTGACATTATGTGAAGTATTTGATTTGAAGTCGGCACATTGTGTAAATCAATCGCATGCTTGCAGGGCAGCAAACTTCCGCTACACTGATTTTAAGATCATTTATTTACCCGGAACAAAATACAGAGACACAGATGTACAGAAAACACATTCATGCTGCAGTATCCATCAGGTTTCAGTTGCGGCACCCAACATTAAATGTCTGACTCGATTTGTTTTTACAAACTCCCCAGATTGAAAATTCTCAGAAGAGGCATTCTGTGCAATAGCAGCCAAACAAACGAACCAAAGAGATGTTCAAGACTAGAGCTCAGCAAGGTCGGTTCCGACCGAGAGCCCACGTTCTCCAAATTTTGAATATAATACAACACAGTCTTCGTAAAATAGAACGAAGAGCACGTGACAACAGTCCTCAGCATTTTACACAGGTGAACATAAATGTACCACACAAACCAACCTATTTGCCAAACTAAAACAATCAGTGGCACCCATAACACACTACACAGTAAACTGCAGCGGACTGCTAACCAAACTTAACAGGACCCTGTTATCCACATAGGAAATGTACACTCAAATCCCACAAGTGGGGTGGGGGTGTTAAAAGTTTGGAGGAGGGGGCGGAGTTACGAGGGGGCGCGGCAGGCAGTTTACCTCCGCTCAAAGGAAATGTTAAAAATAATAGTTTTAAAATGGTGCCATTTCTTTCATGCTGCTTCTTTCCAAGCTTTTGGAATTCTCATAGCCTCGAACATACCGCCGGTTTATTTATTTAATATTAATTCGCTGGTTGGTATTTTTTGCCAGGACTCGATTCTAAAATGGGGTTTGTGTTCTCTTCTGTGACTCCAACCCAAGTTGAGCCCTTTGTTCCACTTTTTGGCGGCGGGCTTCTCAACAGAAGCCTCCAAAAGTGGTGCCACTCTGTCTGGGTACCACATGGGGTGTGGGAGGGGGTTTAGGCACCCTGGACTGAGTTACCTTGGTAACTCAAGTCGCACTCTTGTGTGATTGGCCCAAGTGGTGAGCCGGCCGGCACACCACTTAGCATGTTTGATTGACAGCTAGGCTGAGTGAATGGGGGTGTGCTGCATAAAAGCAGGGCTTTGGGGACTGGAACTTCAGAAGTCGCCACAGGACCTGAGAATCCGACGAGGGAGAAGCTGAGCCGACCTACCACGACAACACCACCGGTGGAGCCCTGCGGAACCGTCTCACCACTGCCCGACGACAGAGAAGATCTCCCGGCTGGAGAGGCTTCTTCCCCTGACTGGTGGGCACAACCAGTTTACCTTCTTCTCTTCGCACCCCAGACCGGCTTGTGGTCGAATTGCCCATGCCAAGCACCCCGGCAACCGGATAGCCACTTAGCACAGGACCGCGAACTAAAGGACCGTTCCTTTTAACTGAGAACTCTGCGGCTGGTTTCTTCCCTGGCAGTGCAACGACTCCTGTCTTCCTCCCCGACGCGATCCTTTCTTCCCCCGGACAAAGCACCAACTTGAATCCACTGCCAGGAACAACTGCCCCCGCTGGAGTATTCTCACCACTTTAAAGGTAACGTGTCCGCCAGGCCTCCCTTTCTAAAGATTGCTACAAGGTAATAATAACCCCTTAACCTTCTGGACTGGGCTAGCCGCCTTCACCTTCTAACTGATCCCTTTATTTGGTCCAACTCCTTTTTGAACCGTTACAAGACTTTTGTGCACTGCAACCGTGTGACCTTGGACAAATTTCGTTCTGATCCTCTTAAAGTGGATCTGGCCTACTGACTCTAAACTCACAGTGTTACTTGCCTTCCTCTCTTGTTGTGTTTGTGAAAAGTGTTGGGATCTGTTCCAATTTATTCTCTGCTTTTCTCTCCCTTTTTTAAACGAATTATTAGAGTGCCATCTACGTTAAGCGCTCACCGCTGTCTGAAAATAAGTGGGGCTTTACTTAAGACTTGTCTAATATTCTTTTAAGGGAGTGTATATCTTTTAGTGACCGTGTTTTTGAATTGCCTACTATTAGTGCCTGTGTGTTTTTCTAGATGTGGTTTTAAATAAATAATTAGATCTCTTTTACACCAAGCTCTGGTCAGTGTTTACTTGTTCTAATGTGTTCTTTTGACCTATTGTGAATACTCTGTATACTGCCTAACTCTTCTTGAGGGAAGTCTGACTGCTCAGCCACAGCTACCAAGTGAATCTGTGTGGTACAGACTGCTACCAAGTGGGTTTACTGCCAAACACCTGTAGTCTTAAATCTTTTGCAGTGGTCCCAGAGGGAACTGGACAGGTTTCTGCCTAACACTCGGCGAAGCTGGGGGCTATGTAAAGCATTGTCAGGGCTGAGGCAGGCTGGGTCCGAGATCCGGCCAGACATCTGATGCCAGATCTTAGACCTGGCAAGAGCCAACCCATTGACCAGTGCTGAATCTGCCCAAACGTCACAATGATAATGGGTATCCGGTAATATTATCGCCATACATATGGTCGCCGGGAAAAGGCTGTGGTGACTTTACATATGGTAACTATATATATGGGGTCAAGAGGAGCAGGGGTTGCGTGGGTGCCCCCCGCTCCCTTTGAAAAAAATATATATTTGTGGCGGTTGCGGGGATGTCCCCTGCATGTTCAATGTGATAATGTCCCTGCAAACAACGGCCATTTTTGACTACATATTTATGAGACAACATTTTTGCAGGGACATTATCAGATGGAACCTGATAATGGTGACGCCCAAGCACATTAAAACATGCATTAAATCACATGACATCACACGTGAAAGCCTTCAGCCTATCCAAAGCTAATGCACCAGAAACCCAAGACTACATGGCCGCAGCCACAGAAACGCAAACGTAGTGCCTGTAAAGTGTATGTGGTGTGTAGATGCAAGCCTACTTAGAAAATGTTCAGATTCCAAAAAAGCACAGCCCAAATTCCTGCATGTGCGAGGGTTCAGGCTTTCTGCGGGTCTGCTTGCTTGTTTTCCTTTAGCAGTGAACTCCCATTTCCAGCACCCAGTTTGCAGGTCCTCATTTGTTCAGAGGAAAACAGAAGCTCTCACAAAAACGAGCATCTCGCGCACACACGGGACTCCACGAGGAATCTGCGATCTGCACTTCCTGAGTGAACCAGGAGACGGCGGCCGGCCTGCCCCAGAACTCGCACCTACTCCAGGGTGCAGGGGTGTCAGGGTGCAGTGCCGTCGCTAGGGGGCGAGGGGCTCTCAAATCCTGCCCCCTAGACCATCATATTAGCTTGTTATGGACACAAATTTACTTTTCTGAGACAACGCATGTCTTTCACATCATTGACAGTAACCAATTGCAAGGCTGTGTCAACCTTCCACTGAATCACACAGGTTCCTTAAACCCTGAAAGAAGAATACCCCCTATGGCAGCTGACAGCTAGGGGTGGACTGGCCTGTGGGGAACTCTAGAGATGTCCCAGTAGGCCTCTGCACCCTGGGCCTTTTTTTGTGTGGTATTTTCTCATAGGAAAAGGGTTGCCCTTGTTGAAAAAGCGTGATATGGGGTCAGTTTGAGAATTATTTGAAGGGCCTCTTTTGGTTCCCAGTTCACCTCTCCTTACACCCCCCCATTAGGTGTGAACGAACCTGCCAGTCCTCGTTTTTGGGCTCTCTTCATACTGCAACAAGACCTGTGCCTACGGAAGCTAAGGCGGCGGAATAGCAGGCGTAGTCTTTCCTGCTTCCCTCTAGTCATGCTGGTTGAGAAACGTAGGCACTGGTGTTTCGACATTACTACACTTGTGTGCACTTGTTATATTATATGCTGCGCCACACGCAGCTGAGTCACTGCATAATCACTCGAAACCCCCTTTGGAGTTGTCCTGTAAGCCTCCCAAAAAAGGGAGGACTGCCAACAGGGAGGTAGAATATAGCTACGCAGCACTTTAGCAAACAAACATTGGCAATGCCAACAGTTGGGGTTTTATGGAGGCATGGACACGACACTTGTTTTACTCAACTATAATCCCATCTGCGCCCAGAGGCAGCTCGCTGCCAGGCTCCCTTCGGGGATATGCACGGTATAAATATAAAAATCAAATCACAGCCATAGCGGTATTACCTGCCCATTAATGTACACCGGTGCAAAATGCGCACCTAACATCAGTGCCTGGCAAATGCCTATTACTTATACACAAGCCAAAACCGTTGTCTTTGCCAATGCTGGTGTTTACAAGACTTCAGTGAAGGACACGCTGAGTGCTTATAAATGGAGTGGCTGAAGGCAGACTGGGTTTACAACTTCAATTAAGTCATTAACTCACTGAAGACTGCTTTGAAAAAACAAGGGCAAGCACTTAGTGCACATTTTGATAGTAAGGCGTGATTAAAGCGAACGCATAGAGTACCAATGAGTGGGCACTTTGGGTAGTGAGGGGCACGCACTGGTTGGGAAAGGCCATGGGGATTAAGCATGGCCATGGTCAGTCGATAGGTGGCAAAAAACCAAAACAACACCTACATGCTTTGTGTACCTTTTCATGTTGCATCCCCCAACCCCCCAATCTGTACTCGATGCAATAGTGTCAGTTTATAATAGCCCAAACTAAAAATCACCAGGCTGTGCCGACATCATGGCGTGACACTGATGAATACGCGCGGGGTAATTCAGAGCGATTTCTAGCGGTTTTGTTTTTAGGAGAGTGGGGGGGATGCCAACAGATTATCTCGCATTCATATAAAATCATGGCTGTCACCCTAAAGCGCATGGAGGCGGGGTAGAGGGGTTAAACTGAACGGCCGTATTGGCTCGAGAATTTAAAACCAAGCATTGCATATATCACCCTTCTTGGTAGGGCCTAATTATTTTGTTGAGATGTCTTGTTGTTGGCTTTATAACTTAGATAAATGCAACGAAATAGTGTGTGGTTCATTATAAACGAGCCCTCTGTTTTAATAACCTTACTGTTTTTATAAACCGGCTTTATAAATTTGGTTCACATTGCAGTGCTAGAAACATCAAGCTGAGCTGCTTACTTACTTGATAACTGTGCCTTTGGCGCCCCCTGCTGTCGTAAGCATGACTCGAGTGGTTAAACTCACGCGTAGGTCGCCCTGATCAAGCCCCAGCAGCTCGGCGCAGCACTCCAGGGACTGGCTAGATTTGTTCTTCAGGGTACACCCACCTAATGAGCAATTTAAAAAGCATATTAAAATAATAAAACTCAATAGTTACTGTCCAAAACAGTTATGGTTTTTAATAATAAAGTAGCACGTCGTTTAACATGTAACTTTGCAGAAGCACTTGAGTACACAACACTGGCCGTTCAAGGTAAAAAGAGGACCCCGAAGCATTAGTATTCTCACTAAAGAGATTCGAATTCACACATCCGTTAACGCCTTTGAAGGAGAACCCAACCCCCCAATGCGATTCTTCTATGCACACTTAACACAAGGTGCACACACAACATGGACACCCACATTTGCACACAGCAACGTTAGGCAGATTGGCTATTAAAATAGTTTCATAAAAACGACCCCATTTGCTTTACTGCAATCAGGTTCACATGTACTCCTACGTTACATTGTGGCGGGTGAGCAACTGACTTGCTGCGTCACGTATCAGGCAGAACGGCTGGGCCAGATCACGTGGCAGGCTTGATTGGATTACGCATAATGAAAACGGCCACGCGATGCCAGAGTGTGCGAGGACCTTCAACATGCGGGTACTGCATCGGATCTTACACGCTTAAAATATCGATACCATGTTTTAGAAAATTCAGAGGTTTCGTCTAAGTAAGGAAGCTTGATATCCACTTCGGAGAGCACGGCTATACACGTAGAAAATGCCTGCAAAAACAAACAAAAAACAACAGATCTCCCTATTATTCCGCCCAGGAATCGCGTGGGGATTCGGGGAGTAGTTTCCCACGACATCTAGTCATTATCGCCTGGAGACTGGAGAAAACACCTTTTTTTTGTCCCACTATCTCCCACACATTCTAGAACTGGCCTTTATTTATAGAATTATACCAGTCCTAAACTACGTTGAGATTCCTGCTAGATATCTTTGGTGCCAACAAGGTTTTTTTCGGGAGCTATGACTGGACACCCAAGTAATGACAACATCAAGGCCGACTTCAAATCCTCTTGAGTCGAAGTGCTGTGGCGATTTTGAAGTTACCCAATTTAATGGCACTCAACATATGGAGTCTCAACAAAAGGGCTGAGTCGAACCTGCCGACACTGCACATAAACCCCTGAAGCAAGATCTTCATTCACTGAGGAATGTAAACAGCTATGCAAGAAGACATGACACATTAACCAAAAGAAGGAATATACGAGGCTGTAGGAGAAATAAGGACAGGACAAGAAATGGGCACACTCATCTCTCATGTGCCAAACTGAACTATTTGCTTTGAGCGGGGAAGGGGAAAGCTAAAAGGTGTGCAAGTGCCTTTGCTCTGCACAGAGCAGGGAGATAAAAGAGACAGACACCTGTGAGAGGTCAACAATGAGAGGCAGACACAAAGTGGTAGTGTTTTCAACATCAGACATCTTTATTAAAATAAAATGGGTTGGATAAATGCCCATCTGTCCCTATCCTAAACAGTTTCTTGCCTTGGAAACTAAAAAACAGTCTTTGACTCGTCAACATTATATACACCGTCCTTTAAACATTAATCTGACCCTCACACTAAAAGTGAGAAACTAAAGGTTATAAGTAAAGTGTCTCTGGTGTAGGTTTGGTAGAAATTGCTCAAAAACAAATAGACAGACCCAACAAAAATAATCTCCGGATCCAGAAGGTGGTTCCCTTCCCCTGGATATCCCAGGTAGGATGGCAAGGGGGTCTCTTTCAAACAATAGCCCCTTAAGGTTGAGTTTTTTTAGTCTTATTTTTCTTTGTGCTTTAAGGGGGTACAGATTTCGTTAGTCTAGCATGGCAGTTCAGACTAATTTGTCAAAAGATTATTTATGGGTGGTGTCCTGGAACGTTCATGGATTGGGCAGTCCAGTTAAAAGAAAAAAGGTCCTTACCCAATTGAAGTGTCTAAAGGCTGATATAATCCTACTGCAAGAGACCCATTTGTCTAATGTTGACGCAGTAAAGTTTGGTATTTGATGGGGCGGACACATGCTCCATGCGACTTGTAATTCCAGTTCAAGAGGGGTAACTGCCCTGTTTAAAAAGAATTTTCAAGGTAAAATTGTTACATCCAAGTCAGACAAGGAGGGTCGTTGGTTGCTATTCACGTTAGAAATAGAAGATCTAGTGTTCACGGTTTGTAATATATATACCCCGAATATGAATAGTGATGTTTTCTTTCATGGCTTAGGTCGTGAACTGTTGTCTATGGGAAATACGAGAGATTTGTTGATTTGTGGTGACTTTAACCTGGTGGTTGACCTAGCTCTAGATAGGAGTTTTAAAATGGGCAGGGATGGTAGGACAAGAGACAGGGATTCCCTACACTTGTTTATGGATAATTTTGGATTGTCTGATGTTTGGATGTTGAAGAACCCGTGTGGGAGAGAATACACATTTCACTCCAGTGCCATTGATATATATTCTCGTTTACAGTTCATGTTGACAAGTGGTGTGGTGACTCAGAACGTGGAGAATTGTGTGATTGACTATCGTGATTTCTGACCACACACCTATTGTGTTAGATATGTCTCTTAATTATGCCTCTATTAGATCCAGGGTTTGGAGGTTCAACACTATGATTATGAAAGAGGAAGGTTTGAGGGAAATGTTGGTGAAAGAAGCTGAGGAGTATATTAGAACTAACATGAATGGTGAGGTGGGAACCAACATGGCGTGGGAGGCATTCAAATGTGTGATGCGTGGTGCGGCAATCAAATTGTCTGGAATTCGTAAGAGGAAGAATGTTGAGGAAACAGAGAAGTTGAAAAATTCAATTAAGGTTCTGGAGAAGGGGCTAATGTGTAGATTTGATGCAGTGATTTCAACCAAGTTACTGAAAATTAAATATGATTTGAACAAGATTTTGAGTGAAAAAGCAGAGTTAATGTTTTTTAGAACCAAATGCAGGTATTATGAGGGAGGTGAAAAGTGTGGCAGGCTACTGGCCCATAGACTGAAACAGAGGGAGAAGAATAGAACAATTAAAGCTATCAACGGCAGGCAAGGTGTGACCAGAGACCCAGTTGAAATTAATGCCGTATTCAGGAACTTCTATAAAGACTTGGACAGTGAACAATCTCTAATAGACACGGACCAGATGAAGCCATTTTTTGAGTCTATGGAGTTAAGACACTTGTTGGATACGGAGAAAAATATTCTGGAATCAGATTTCTCTCTTGAAGTGAAAAAGGCTGTTTGGAGGCTCAGTTTGGGAAGAGTCCTTGCCCGGAAGGGTTCCTGATATAATTGTATCGAGGGATGACGGAGGAGGTATTGGACCTGATGAGGGGGAATGTTTAAAGATAGTAAACTGAAGGGTTTGCTACCAGCAACTTTGAGACATGCCACAATATCACTTTTGCATAAACAAGGTCGTCCTGAGTTGGATGCTAGTAGTTATAGGCCGATCAGCCTGTTGAATTGCGATTCTAAAATCCTGTCAAAGATCCTGGCGAGCAGTTTGGAGACAATGCTTCCTAGAATAATTAATCCTAGCCAGGCTGGTTTCATTAAAGGAAGGCACTCCTCCATCAACATGAGAAAGCTGCTGCTTACCCTGGAAGTATGTCAAAAGAATGAGTGGGAGGCTGTTGCCTCGTCTCTGGACGCAGAGAAGGCATTTGACCGTGTGAGATGGAGTTTTATGATTAATACCATGGAGAGGATGAATTTTGGTCCTGAATTTTTAAGCTGGATTCAATTGTTGTATACAAACCAGACTGCGGAGGTCAACACAAATGGGATTATATCGGAAAGTTTTGAACTGCAACGGGGGACTAGGCAAGGCTGTTCTTTATCTCCTCTGCTGTTTATAATATCCATTGAACCTTTGGCAGAGGCGATTAGATCTAAATACAAGATAGTGGGAGTCAATTACAATGGAGTATGCCAGAAACTATGGCTGTATGCCGATGATTTTGATGGTCTTCATTGAAGATTTCGGCCTGTTGTCAAATTATAAAGTCAACTAGACCAAATCGGAGGCTCTACCAGGTTCACACTTGACTAATTGTGGAGAACTTGTGAATGTAGTTTTCAGATGGTGTCCGACACAAATGAAGTACTTGGGAAATTGGATCTGCGGGAACCTGAGGACCATGATGGGCCTGCATTTGGATATAATTCTGCAAAAATGAAGATTGGAATTGGACCGTTGGAGTGAGCTTGGCATATCCATTGGCGGCAACATTAATGCTATTAAGATGATTTTAGCTCCAAAGTTAAAATTACATTCTGAATATGATACCCCTGTCTGTAAACGGAAATGGAAAAAGATTTCAAGTATTCTGCAGAACTTTTTATGGAGTAAGAAAACACTGAGATTAAAAATATGAAAGTTGCAGCTGCAAGAGGTCAGAGGGGATTGAATGTCCCAAATTTCGAACTATATCAAGCATTTTCATTGAGGCATGTCCTGCCCTTTTAGGAAGATATGGAAGATGAATGGGCCGTGGCTGAGGCAAAGGGTGCTGGCCCCTTGCGCCCTGGGGCTCTCCTTTCCACTGTCACGACAGATCGGGAAAATGTTTCTGTTCTAACAAGTTTCCTTAGAACCACATGGAGATCATATGAACAGTCTGCCGGGTTTATGCTTGGTAAAACGGGTATGTCATCAATCTGGTTGAACCCGGATATCAAACTGAACAATAAGACCTTGTTCTGACCAGAGTGGTTCGCAGCAGGGACTGTTAAAGTCGAAGATCTTTTCGATGGGACCGCTTGGAAAATATTTTGGATTTTGAAACTAGAGTTTGATTTACCTACAAGTACTTATGGCGAATACAGAAAGTTAAGGAGAGCAGTGAACATTCGATCTTTGGTCATATCTGATTTGGCTCCAACTATTGAAAAGATTGGCAGAAGTGATCATTCAGCATCTAAAATGTATAAAATGTTGAGTGGTTTCACTAATGCTAATGCGGAGCTCCAGGACAAATGGTCTTGCTATCTGAGAGAAGAGATGACTGCAGAGAGGTAGGAATATTAAAATAATGTCCCTGAATGTTGGAGAGAGATCCAGACAAGTAATGCTCTTGAATAGAGTTTTCTGGACACCAGTAAGACTTAAGGAATGAAATTTAACAGAGTCAGACAGCTGTTGGGGATGTGGTCACTTTCGTGGCACTATGGAACATATGCTATGGGAGTGTCACAGGGTGAGGAATTTCTGGTCGGATGTGACAAGGATGATGAACAAGGTTGTCAATGCAGATTTGGAATTTGACTTCGAGACTCTAATCTGGGGGAAATCCACCATGCTGGACAATGTAGGGAAACATCAGATTACATGGATTTTACGTGGGGCCATAATGGCGAAAAAACAGATCCTGAGAAATTGGAAATCAGATGTTCACCCGACGTTGGACGTGTGGATGGAGGAGATGTATCGCACAAGCAATACTGAAAATGTGATATATTCTGTGAAAGGGGAAGGACATATTTTTGATAAAATATGGAAGGCCTTTTTGGATAAGGGCTAGTCAGTCGTTGGAGCTTCCTGTGTAGAGTTAACCTGTATTCAGATAAGTAAATATGCATGTTTCAATTTACTCATTCTATTGTTCATGTCTTTTGCTTCTTGGTTTGTTGCTATGCCAAAGTTTTCTAGAAGGTTGTTTTCAGGTCAATGTTTTGAATTGCTATTGCTTTTTGACTTTTGCATCACAACATTTCTGCCCCCCCCCCTTTTCCCAATATATTTTTCATTATTATTGTATGGATAATTGTCTATTGTATCTCTTTGTTACACTGATTTCTTCTGTTAATATTTAATAATTTGGTTTATATATAAATAGCCCCTTAAGGATGGTGAAAGTGTCTCTTTTAAACCAATCACCTCTTCCAGAGAGCCTCCAAGTATACTCCCCTGCCAGGAAGCCTTTACTAGGTTTATTAAATCCCTTGGTATACTCTCCTGCCAGGTATCCTTTCCCCTGAATGCTTACTGCCTGATGTGCTTCTTTCACCAGGGCTTCTTTAAAATGTTCTCACTGTCTTTTAGTATAGCACAGTTGTATTCCTTCACTGTATATACTGTCTTGGCTTTAGGTCCTACTCGTGCCAACATTCCCCACATTGACATCTCATATATGGAGACGCGTTCAAGTTTGACTTTTTAACTTCTTCAGTTGTATTCATCTGCTTTTGGAACACTTGCTCCAACTTGCCCCGTATTGATATCTCGTATATGGAGATTTGGGCAAATTCTGACTTTGTTTTCTACTTGGTCAGTATTCAAGTTCGTATTGGCTCACATGCCTGTTGGTATGCCCCAGGGGCCCCAACATCTCTCGCCAGACTCACCAGTGTCTGGCAGTGCTTCCAACCCGTGGCACCTTGCTGCGGTGAACCTTGCACCTTGGGATGGTGTTCTCCACTCTGCAGACTTTCTCTCTGCTCTTCTGCTGGCTCCGCGTTCGTCTGCCGGTAAGCATGCTGCTTCTGGACTCGACCACACTGCCAGTAGCTTGGCTGTTGCTGCCGGTTTACCAGCAGTCCTCTTACAGGGCCTGCAGTGTCTTCTGTGACCTTGCACGACTTCTGGAAGTACTGCCTGCAAGCAGCAGTCTGAGAACACCTGCTCTCACCAGCACAGTCCATTCCTGTGCTTCTGCCTTCTCCCGTGGTTTCGCTTCCTCCTTCGGCTTCTCTCTCTCTCTTTTGCAAAAGCGAACACCATTTTCAGATATCTCGCATGGATGGATCTTTTTACAACTAGCATACATGATCAGCTTAGTAGTTCTTGTGATCCATATTAACTCCTTCGTCCTCTTCCGCATCTCAGTATGTGAGGCTTTAAGGGAATTGAAGTCCATAGGATTTATAGGACTTCCAAGGTGATTTTGTTTGGGATTTTTGGTTAGCACAAAAACATCACAGGCAGGAGGTGTTATGTGTGTGATATGTACATATGAAGTGTAAATGGTATTTTTCTAGAATATCTGTCAGGAAGGGGTTTTAGGGTTTTGCTTTACCACTGTAGGGATTTGTATAGTGACAACAGGCCATCAGGAATTAGAAGAGGAACTTTGACCAGGGCTCCGCTCTCCTGCCTTCCGCTCTTGCAAGCGCTCTTGCAGATGGAAGGCTATCAGCCCCCCCTGGTACCTCTTGCACTGCAGCAATAGGACGGTGAGCAGAGAGGAGTGACAAGGGGAGCAAAGAGAGGAGCATCAAATGTATGTCCCTCCGGAAGCCCATCATCCCCTCTACCACATTACCCCACCTTTATTGGCATGGGCAGAAAAGCCCTAATGGTAAAATGGGTGTTGCATATTTTAACTTTACTTGATATACAACACAAGTGCTTGGGCATTTGGTGCCACCCCTTCGCATATGATGGCAGAAATGGAGCATAAAAATGATTATTGTACCAGGCCTATGAGGCTTTGACCATTAAGATTGTAACTTGCATGTGGTCATATGATGGCTATACATGGCTTATGAATAATTTGGTTGGCGTAATATGATAATGTTCTGGCATTTGAGGCCGGACTTGGGCTGAATTGACAGCACATGCGCATGCAAGGTTGTATCTTCCATACAATGCCGTTAGCTGGTGTCCGACGATGTAATTGCTGTAAGATGGTTTGATCTGCATGTACGAGGTTTTACTTGGCATATGGTAGCACCTGCACAGGAATCTTTAAGTAGCACATGCTGCCTCATAACAGTCATTAGATGACATTCAAGGACAATATTAGGGTGTACAAGCATCTTAAAGCATTGCCCTCGGCCTATGCTTGGTGCCTACCAAAAAAGGGGCCCACCTGGGATATCAAGGAAGCACCCTTGTTAACATATGGTTGCAATAAAATGTGCCTATTTTGGTGGCTTTTCGTTATTTCATTGATCTTACTCAAATCATTGCTTCTGTTTAAATCGGTTCCTGTGTGATCATTGGGGTCAAACGTTCACATCACTTCCAATGTTCTCTCCACCAAATATTGGAATCATCAAAGAACACATACCTAGGAGACAGATAACCTTGCACAAATGTGCTTGCTGGCCTAGCCAATGCTAGGAGCAGCTCGTCAGTAAAAGCAAGGGGGAACTAGTAAGCCTCACTAGCAAGAGACCGCTTACGTGTTTCTGATAAAACAGGGACACAAATGCAGTCAAAAGCAGTCCAATGTTTAGCACCCAAACCAGCCCATGCATTTGTGATCAGAGCTGGGTAGACCTGGTAACTAGATGTACCTTTTTAAACCAGACCCTGACAACCTGCATAACATAACTTCCACTTACAAACTATTGCTATCTGCTACTTTTTTCCAACTGGTTCATTTTTTTTGCCTCAAGTCTGATTTCTAGAATGTATTTGATCAGAGGTTTGCAACTTGTGGCTCTCTAGAAGGTTTAGACTACAACGCCCATGTTTTGTCACCAATAACTGTGCTGGCGAAGGCTGATGAGAGGTGAAATCCAAAACATCTGCAGAACCAAAAGGTGCAGATCCGTGTATTTGATTGTTTAAAATCACCCAAGCCTGACAAAGTCACAGAGTAACATTACCTGAAGCTAAACATTTCGGCTCTGAAAACACACTTGGAGGTAGGAAACGCAGAACTGCTCTGCCATGCTGCATAAAATGAGTGCCCACAATGCAGGCTTTGCAGGCTTCCACACTACCACTTGGTTGTTTAAATCCATTTTTAAAAATAGCTGTGGGTCACTGTCACAACTGGGTCATACAGTCTAGGGCAAGGATAGGAGCGCGATTGCAGATATGTAATCAGCATCTACCTACAGATGCATCCCCTTTAGGCACGGGGAGGAAAAAACATCACCTAACATGCCACACCGGGCCTACTGAGGTGAGCACTCAGAGGGCAAGTCTTTATATGAATAGTCCTATAGGCACTAAGGAATTCAAGGGAAAGCATACTTGCTTTCAAATGATGTACAACTCACAGAAAATTGGGAACCATCAACACATCGTGCCTAGAAACACATGTGCAGAGGCGCGTTATAAATGACTTATCATATCACAGATGCATTAAGGATGGAGAGAGAAAGTAAGGAAATCATCTAACCTGATGTGCTGCCCGTTTCTTCGAAATCAATGTTGCCAAGGTGCAAGACGCCGGCAACCACCCGGAACAGATCGAGCTTCTCCGTGTCATCCAGGCCAATCTTCTTCATGGCTATGCACATGCGGTTGAAATCTCCATGGTCATCCAGCAGCGGGTCCTTCAGCGAGCCATGCTTAAGGTACTGCAAGGGAACAGCAAAAGAAACCGGTTATCTTTGTTCTAAACTCTTTCCTTGTAACAAGTTCAAATGAATAAGAAATGCTTTGGATCAAAGTCAAACTATTAAAAACCACAATTGGGGTAATTTGCATGCATCTTAGTTATACTAAAGTACACGTTACACACAGCTGTAAACATCAAGCGTGTACTTTATAAACTTGAATCGCATCAAACATGTTCACTTAATACTGCAGTGTGAAAGAGAGCCAGTTACAAACAATTGTTGAACTTAATGGGAATGCCACAACCTGCGCGGAAGAGAGCCTAATGGAGAAGCCCCGCCCACTTATCGAGATAACAGCTGAAGGGCTGCTGTTTATGTGGCCTTTTCAAGGTGCAAGGCGTTGTAATGTGTTCAGGCGGCATCGATTACACATTATCTGTGCCTTCTTACAGGCTGCTCATCGGCAAAGCAATCACCAAACAATTAACAGCGCAATGTGTTGCTTCACTAAACCCCATAAGGCTCTGAATAATAGCTCACCTAACAGCAGCATCACCCGCCTCACGAGTGCGCAGCGTTCTAGACACCATTTCAGTGTTCACACTTTGCAAAGTGCAAGAAAAATAATGAAAGAGACCCACATTGTTTTAGGGCACCTGCAGGTTTGGCGCGCTTTCTCAGAAAGGCGCAATGTGCATGGCATTAGAGGATGCAACATGCAAAAGGGACAATTATTTTCAACAAAGATGACGGGTACATAATATACAACCACCTTTGTTTAGTAAGGGAATATAAACAAAGTAGATTTTAGAATGGCGGAATGATGTAATGCTAGATGGGAGAGTTGACCTATACGCATATGGAAAATTGACCCCATTTTTCTAAAAACTCTTTTTGACCAGATGTCTTATATTTACCAATTACAATAGCATAATAATGCAACTGCTTTATAACTGAGAAAATCAGATCATTACTCAAGACATATTTTTAAACCAAAACACATTTTTTAAAAGGATGCCCATTATAAGAAGAGAAACTCTTTTCTGTCAACGACACAGGCACATTGTTTATGGCCACTTACATATCAAAACCCCATACCCTCTTTTTCCACCCTCCCACTCTAAGCTACACTCCCCCCCTGTACCCAGATTTCTTTAGTCTGCTGTAAATGTTAACGAATATTAAATTCATTACAAAGTCAGTAACCAGCCCATTCTTCACTAATCTGAGTTTAGCAGAATCCTAAAACCATAAGCTTGTCATTTGATGAAACACCAACCCTGAAAAATACCCCATAACCTTCGCTTTCGAAAAATGAACCTGGATAAAGTTCAGGAAACGATGATCTGCCAGTCCCTGGAATCCAAGGTTAAGACCCAGTTGGAGTGGAGTTCAAGAGGACAGATAAGTGGGGTCAAACTACCTGGCTTACATAATGTTCCCTTTCAGTTATTGTTCCTCTACCAGTGACAATTTATACAATACAGGAATGTCCACAACCTGCATCTGTAAAAATATATTCTGTATAAAGTTGTTCAAAGGAAATAACTAAAAAGTATTTACAAGTAAATAAAATAACAGTGATTTCATATGAGCATAACATTTTCCCATAAATCTGCAACGTCTGCCTGCTCTTCTAGAAAGGCTCACACACACTTTGTGAAAACAAATATCCACAGTCTCACTGTTATTCTATGGGTCCATAGAACTCACTGAATCAGTGGTGATAAGTAGGTCTTGCCTACAATCCCCCAAAAGCAAGCAGGGCCTAAATAATACCTCTAGACAGGCCGGAGGGCCTAAAAGTAGTGTTGGCGTCCCAGAGTAAAATGAAGGAGCCTGCTGTGGGGCAGGGATGAGCATTCTGAAGATGATCACATATAGCCAGTTCCCAGGTTTGTAACGACGACTAGATCTGTGCGGTTATAGTCTTCTTGAACTTTGATCCTTTCCTCAGGCAACGGAGAGGCCGAATGCCGGAAGAAAAGTCCAGAATAATACAGAGACCCACAGGGAAGAAGCTGGAGAAGAGCAAACTGCTGCGGTGGAAGAGCCCCCGTGGCTCTCATCTCAAACCGACAGAGAGAATGATGGAGGTAGGGGATGGAGGGACGGGGTGCTCGAAGTAGGCCATAACCACTGGACTGTGGTGACTCTGCTTCTCACCCTAACCCATGGACAGACTAGCCAGAGGTTCTGAGAATCCAGAAAATAATCTGCTTGGTGTGTTTGTGTGCCTCATTTCTTGTAAAATGGAGGATTTGCCCCATCTCTTATGTCTTGAAATCTTGCATTGCTAAGGACATTCCCAATGTTTTACAACATTCCCTACATTGATTTCAACGGAGCTCCCAGCAATTCCATTAAGTGCTCAACATTCTGGCTGCTTTTGGTGTCAGAGGTCATTTTAGCATCAGCCATCTATCCAACTCATATGTTTTGAGGGCACTGGACAGTCCTTTTGTTGCTAATAGATGGAGAGGTCCCGCCCAATATGTTTTTCCTTTGTTTTACATTGTAACACAGCTCACCTTCAGTGGGAAGCTACAAGGACACTGTGTCCCATTTTCCTATGATCAAGTAACATTTGCGTTCCTTCACTGATGTGCGTGGGAGTGGCTGGTGACAGTGAACCATGTTTTATACATCTTTCCAGTGCGTTACTATGCACTATTCTTTTTTCCACGATAATGCCTTTTTGAGATTTGTATATTCAAAAATCAGAAAGCGTCTACCTTTCCCTGGCCACCTGTTACGAAGGGATTTGGTGAGTGATCCATGCGATTCATCACAGCTGCCTGTTCACCCCCCAAGGGGCCTCCGATTGCTACTGCGCTCACAGCATTGTGAATTCAGAGTGTTCTACTTTTCAATTTAACCTGCATTGCCTCCTGTGGTCTGTGGGTTTCTACTGGCAACTGTTTTTCTGAGAAGCTGCTTGCTGGGTGAGTGGGTTCGACATATCAATCTATTTGGGCTTGCTGTGACTCCCACATGCAGTCGCTAATTTAGATAACCCTATCATACTTGATTTTTGTGTGCTCCCGGGTTACAGTCAGACTCCACATACTACTTGGAGGACCTTATAACAATCTTTCTTCCTTCAATGTCAAGTTATGTGCATTTCCAATGTGATCTTGGTCATTTTTACATCCCACTTCTGAGCCTGAATGCTAGGGCAAAGGGAGGCAAGAAGCAAACTCCACTTAACTTTACCAAGAAGATGCCTTCCGAGCAATCATTTGCACCTCATGCGAGTCGCCAGCACATCTAGATAAGGTGACTCAACCCCAGCCCCCAACAGTGCAGTTATGTTGGCACACAAAGCCAGGTTTCAACTCCATGAGCCTCAAGATTGACAACTTTGCGATCAACGTTGAGGAGAGTGGTATGATGTCTAACTGAAAAGAGTACTGGTGCTGTGGAGGACAGGGTGATTTATTATCATCTGGAGAATACAACCCAAAAGATGAAGAGTGTCAAGGTAAAGAATGAAGAGCTTGAAGATCACTATGCAACATGTTCCCATCCTTGGCATACCTGAATCCACCTCAACTTTAAACATGGAAACATTTGTTGAAACTCTGCTCAGGAAACTCATGCACAAACTGCCATTTTCACCACAGCTCCTCGAGGAAAGGTGCACAAATCCATGGCACCATCTCCTAAGCCTAGACAGCTGGCCTGCCCTAATGTGGCGCATCTCCAGAACTACGACACCCGTGATTTGATTCTCCACAAATCTTGCATGTTTGGAGATTAGCAGTATGACAATAACAAAAGAAATAGCAACCATTATCTTACTTTAGTGGTTCAGTCAGAGTATTGCAATGTTATCACAGTTTAGTTGGAGCTTTGTGAAAGGGACCTTAGGTACTGTGAGAAACCTAGGGGTATTCTCCCATGTAGACCCTAAGAATCCTCTATTTAGGTGGCCAGGGGAGGGCCATCGCTATTGGATCCAAACCCTGGCGATGGACGAGCGAGAGAGGATCACTGAGTGGGGGGGGTGTTGGGTTGTGGCCATGGCGATACCCCAGGTGAGGCCTGGTATGCTGAGGGGGTGATAGGTGAGAAAGAGGAGGTCCCGGAAGCCTTCATGGGGTATGCAGATCCCATTGTCCCCGATCCAAGATGGAGACAAGGGTGTCACACCGGAACAAAAGCTGGCAAGCAGGTGAGCAAGGTAAGACATGACTATCCCTAACACCCATTCGCCTTCCCCTAGTTTGGATCCTAGAAATTACTATAAAAACCGGTGCTCCAATAGAGACAGACCAGCGAGGGAGGATTACATGAGTGGAGGGTCGCAGGGGATCCAGAGAAGAACACCCAAGGTTGAGACCTGGTATTCCCCCTTTTCCCATTACACCTAAAAACCCTGGCCCTCAGTTTTCTTGGGAAAATTCCAATCCCATTCCATCACCCCCTCCCCATTTCCGACAAGTACTAGGAAGGGGAAGTGGCAACTGGGAGCACGGAGGATTACCCATAGAAACAACATAGGAATACAAAGTGAGGCCTACCATGTAAGACCTTTGAATTGTCCCGCTAATAGAGTCAGGCAAGGTCAGGCACTTTATTCCGACTATTCACACCTGACTCCACTTTACTCTTTACACCAGTGTGGGATGTATTAACCCACTTATGCTCTGCCCTGCGGGATCACTGTGTCCTGGTGGTGCCAGAATCATCAAAATGGCAGCAAAACCCCTGGGCACACCAAAACCTATGGAAATCGCGCTCTACAAAGCACAAAAAGATGGTTGCCAAATCTACCGTGCACGTTGTCAGTGGTGGAACGGAGACCTCACTCCTGAAACATGTAATTGGGCTGCCAAACCAGTAAAAATGGAGCCGGCATGAAAAGCAGTGCTTGCTGAAAGAAATCTGGAATCTTGTTTTTAAAATCTTTCTTGGTGCTGAAAATACAGAATGCTGGTCCAAAACACCCACAAAAATCCAATCTTCTTGCTGGGTGTCACATTTTACTGAATTCACAAAATTATTGTGGAATTGCAATATCCTGGAAAGCTGAATTGGTCAGCAAAACACCCACAGCACAGCACAAGTATGCCTGCCTGTGGATCTGTCAAAATCTGGACGCAGTACCAGCGGCCGCCTGAATGACTGTTTCAAAAGCATGCATTAAAACTGTAAACCTGTACCATTGTAATTTAATGTCTGAAATCTAAGTGACCTGTTATCAAGAGTAACCTAGGTTGTAACTATTTAAACTTAATTGTTTAGAGTCTGGAATCAGTGTTCTAGCTGCTTGTTTTAAAATTACAAGTTTATTTAAACCAAGAAAAATTGCAACAAAATGACATTTAAAATTAAGCCGGACTCCAAACCAAACCACAAACAACTTCCTCCGCAGGGGCCAGGCACCTCCCTTCTGCTCTCTAGACCAGGACCTCACACCCTTGTGTTGATTAAGAGGGGAGGGGAACTTGGGAGAGCACAATGGACTTCCTCCAAGGCAAGAAGGTGCTAATCAGGAAGGATTATAAATGGCCTCTGCCAGAAGGAAGGGGGCGGAGATTGCTTCCGAGCTGCAAGAAGGAGAAGGAGGCGGGGACAGACAACTTTTGTTGATTTACAATGGACAAAAAGCATATTTCGAAAAAAGACTGATAATTTAATTTATACAATTGTAAAAAATATTTAAACCCCGGACTTCGGAACCTCATTTTTGGCTGCACATTTTAAGAGGAGCCAGAACTCTGTGCTATGTTCTGGGAAGGAACTGTAGAAATTGTGGTTTTAGATCCAATTGCAATTATGTCAAAAAGCATGAAAATAAATTCTCACGCTCATGCCCAGATACAATGCGCATTTTTGGATAAAGTAGATATTGTGTTCTGGCCCAAAAGGGCAAAATTCTGTCAAAAGCTGACACAAGATCCTACAATGACAGGGCTTGGAAGAGCATTTGCTCCACAAAATATGTGATCTAGATATGTTATTGGTATAAAGTTTGCAACATTGTAAGTATGTATTATACTAAAAGTAGATTTCATGTTCAAAAGCCAAGGGAGAGGGGAGAGGGGAGACTCTAGCCAGCCTAGGGGGTGCGCTTAGGATAATCTAGCATACACACCCCTTTATCAAATGCAGAAATAGAGAAAGCTGAGGACTTAGAAGACAGACAGATCCACCCACTATCCTGATCCTGGCGAAGCACCCTGAAGGAGATCCATCCATATTCCTTGCTCCAGACTCCAGAAACTTTGCAAGCAGAAAGGCCCATTCCATTAGTTGATCCATTTTCAACTAGGCCTTGAATTTCCAGAACTAGAATCCCACCACCAAAGGGGAACATCAAAGAAAACAGCCAGGCTGTGCTGTAACTGCTTGCCTGCCAAATAATTATCTGCAGAACCAGGGCAGATTGAACCCAATCATGTGCCGTGCTGTGCCGATCCTGTCCAGTCCTGTCGTGCGGTGACCAGAGCGCCGTGCTGATTGCAGACCCAGTCCTGTCGTGCAGTGTGCCCAGCAGCCTGTCCCAGTCCGGTGTGCCCAGCAGAATTCCTGTCCAGAAATCTTGATTGACCAGAATTCCTGACCGTTCTGTTCAAACGTATATAGTGAGTATCCATAGTATAGGACTGTCACTAGCCTATGTACTGTCCATAGCAATCCCTATCCAAATCCATCCTATCTTATCTTCAGAACTGCATTGTTAGAAATATTTTTGAATTGCCTGAACGCTTTATCTTATCCCCACTACCTACCTTCTGTAATAGTATTGTTAAACATATCTTTGCGCTGATATATCTCATCTGAAGAAGGCAAGCTCCTCGGCAGGCAAAAACATGATCCAGAGGCGTCCTGGTCCAGTGGCTGTGCTCCCTTGTAGTATTTGCTTCTTCCTAGTCATTCCCTAGTATAAAGAAATCCTGTGTCTTTTGAAAGCGCATCCCTGTTTTTCCCATTCTTGTGCCTCTATTTGAAAAAAACCGACCTCCAGTAAAACATCCATAACTTTTTCAATTGTTATGCTAGAAACTTGTAGCTAACATCCACAGCTTTCCATAGAACCAAAAACCCATCTCAAATCCCTATAGTTTTCCCGCAATCGCGATTACTGCGCACGGAAAAGTTTGGCGCAAATTTTCATTTTGGCAAAATATTACACGTGTAAAATAGCTTTTCATTGCACCCGACCTCAAATTTCAGTTTGCACATTGCTTATTGGTGTCAAATCATTGCTAGTGTTTGTCTGCAACCATATAAAGCGGCTCCCATTAGAATTTAAACAATTTCAGTCATTCAGCCCATATTTAGTGTTTTACCCAATCCATTCTCAGACAACTTTAAAAACCATTTTGACAGTTTGCTAATCAATTCTGTTTCTCTCTTGTGTTTGCTGGGGGGAAATTGGGATTGACATTGTATTTGAATTCTGCATTCCTGAAACCTGTTCTCTCCCCTCCTCTCTCTCTACATTGCATATTGGTGGGGTGAGGGGTGTGCAGGGGGAAAGAGTAACCACATTGCTATTTGATTTAAACACACACCCACAAAAGTATTATTGCTGTGCTGCATTGTTTTTGCTCATTATTACTCCTTGTGATTAAAGAGATTGCTTAGTGTGTCATCCCCCATTGGAGATTATTATATCCCCATAAAAATAGAGCCATTATATTGTGAACTACATAAATAAATATTGTAACTTTGCAAACCAGCCTGATTCCTGGTTCAGTGTGACCGGGGGGGGAGGTTCCAAGAGAGGGGCGTGATTTAAGTGGTAGGTAAGTGGTACATCGTTCAGAATAAAAGAACTTTTAGACACAAATAAATAAGGATTTCACTTACACCAGTATAAAGTGTGGTTCTGCCCAAGAGTATGAGCGAGCTGGAGTTGCTGATGGAACCAGGAGAGCCAGGGAGCAGGAAGCTGCAGCGGGAGAAGCCTGGAGAGTCTGGAGGACAGTGACACGCCGAGACCATGGCCCGGTGTGTTTGAGTGGCTGCAGCGTGGCTAGGGAGCTGTGTCTTCAGAGAGCCAGAGTGAGGCAGACTGCTACCTGCTGGCCAAGTCCTGAAAAATGCTTGTTCCCTTGGGACGTGTGCCAGTCCCAAGGTCATCTGAGGGGCAGGTGGTGAGACCCTGACCTCAACCCAGTGTATCCTGAGGAGACAGCTCGCCAGCGCTGTGCTTCCTGGTGAGTATCGTGAAGTGAAGATAGAAATTCGGGAGGGTGAGGGTGGCTGCAGCGGGAGTGGAAGCAGACTAGATTTGTATGTGGCATGAAAGTGAAGAAAGCAGAAAGAAGGCGAGAAGGTAAAGAAAGCGGAAAGCTAGAGTCAGAAAAGCAGAAAGAAAGATGCGTTTGCGGTGCAGGAATAAAGAGAAAAGATGAAAGTGAACTGTAAAGAATATAAGGGAAAATGGTGCAAGCGACCCAAAAAACAAAGTGAGAAAGCGAAAGAAAACCAAGAGAGGGTGCATGCAACCCAAAACAGAGTGGCCCGACAGACTAGAATAGTGAAAGTAAAAGTGAGAGAAAGCACAGATAGGGTGCGGGCAGCCCGAAAGCAGGGAAACACAGTACTAGCGACCCAAAGGCTGAAAAGGGAAAGTGCCATAGAGGCACAACAAAGAGAAAGGACGGTGCAAGGGTGCATAACCAAAGAAAGAGTAACAGAGTGTGCCAGGGGTACGATAAAGACAAGAGGAGTGTGCAAGAAGCGCAGTAAAGTGAATAGAGGGTGCAAGTGTGCACAGCAAAAGGAAAGAAAGGTGAAAGGAAAAACCAGAGTGGAAAGGGCACAGGAAGGAAAAGGTGCCAGAAAACAGATAAAAAGTACAAAGAGAAGGGTCAGAAGTCAGAGTGGGGAAGAACCAAAGCACAGCGTTTTCTAAAGTCTCTGACACCACCCCATGTAAAGAACTGTGTGTTAAAATGGTGCATCCTGACAAGGTGAACATTTGTTTGAAACTAGAGAGGCAGTCAGTGCAGGAGCTACATTTTTTCGAGTCTGTCTTCATTGTTTATGAGCAGGTGGTGCAAATACACCAAAACCTCTCCCAGAGAGGCAGTAGGTGCTGACTGGGCAAACCGCAGGCCTCCGAGTCGGGCTCTAAAGCACAAAAAGTTCTCCATCGATTGGAATCCACAGGCCTATCCACAGGGGAAAGGTGGGAAGTTGACCGACACGCGAAAGTAGTAAACAGTGCAACTTCTTTTCCAATTGTAATGCAGCCTGACTTTCTACTTACTCGCGGTAAGCCTGTTCCTACATAGAATACTCACACTCTGTGGGTACTGTGCGGGCATGGCGAGTATATAATTGTCCGATCATTGGAACAATCATTGCATCAAATATATTGTACTGTAACCCGAGAGCTGAAGACTGCAGACGGAAGGCCTTTGACTCAATTTTTTTTGGGGATATTATTGCATCAAGAACACTTGGTACTCTATTTCTAGAGGAGTGACGACTGCGGGCATATTGCCTTTGAGTCAGTTCTCTGTGGAAGCCATTACGACTCATGGCTTATATGGTCACGGCTCTCGACATCTGAGTTTATTACAATTTCCACGAAGGGCTGACAACTGCGGGCTGACGACCCTTGAGTCGGTCTTCTTGGTGATTGTATTGAGGGGGTTTGCAATATTTTAGTACTTTTGTCACATCGTACATTGAGGTCCGGGGCAGTGCTGCACTCAGGCACAGCAACACCCCCTTTTCACTTAGCCAATGGCATATTGCTTTCGCCAAGATTTAAACAACAGAAACAACATAAATCCGTGGACACTAGTGCTCGGCTGTCTGAGCCTGCGAGTGACGGAGTAAATGGGAACAGACTCCCTTGGTGGAAGAGGGGACATGTTCACTATAGCATTTAGCCGGTCAGATAGCACAGCGAGTAGAGCGCTCGCTTTGACATCCGTGCAGAGCCTTCTGACACAGGTTCGAATCCCAGCAGGGCCAAACTCAGCCTTTCATCCTTCCGAGGTCGATAAATGAGCCCCACACACCGTGGGAAATAAGCAGCAATCAGATACCAAGGGTTTGTAGTGATATATAAATGTCCAAACAAACTATGGGGCAAAGGGGGCTGGGTGATTGGAGGTGGTTTTGATATCCCCAAATTCTTCACGGGGACTAGGTAAACTTTCACAAAGAAGTATTCCTCCAGAAACTCTACACAACATGCTAGCAGCTCCTAAACAGGTGCGCCTTCATGCTGCATTTCCACCCTCTACCCCGAAACAGCATGGAGACTTACACATATGGCCACACTCTGCTCTGCCTGGCCTGCAGCAATAGATTTCTACAGCAGATGACTTCGTTTTTGGCTCTCAACAGGTTCATTCCTTCACGCCCAAGGATTCATCAGGCAACAAGGGGGGATGGAACCATGTGGACTACAATTTGGGTCAAGAAGTGTCTGAGAGAAATGTGTGTGGCAACTCTACCGAGAGCCTGCATGATGACTCTTATGAATTTAACAATGGAGAGCAGGGGTATTGTGAAAGATATTACAACTTGGAATTGCTGTCTGGATGTGAAATGGCCAAGTCTCCCGTTCCCATTTCTACGGCCCCCAAAAGGGCTATGGGTGGGTCGGGGCAAGTTGAGGCCAATCAGAGCCGGGGAATTGAGCAGCCATCCGACTATAGCGATCCAGCCCTCCATAGGATGTCCCGATGGCCCCCAAAGGGTCAAAAGTAACTTTTAAATATCTCTCGAGGTCCACCCTAAATTCACAAGTGTATTTCCTCTACTAAGCCATCAAGGATCTAAATGCAAGGGGTTGTCTATTGGGGCTGCAGGAAATGATACCCATGTGAGAACTAATGTAACGCTGATTACAAGAAAAAACATGTTATACCAGAGACCGGACTGGCAGGTATCCAGTCTATCAGTGGCGTGAGAAGCCCCAAAATCCCTATTTTCATCATTTCCGGCAGAAGATTTTTGAACTAAACCTCCACCACTCGAGTCACACAGGCTTAGAGAAGAGCATAGTTGGGGGACATTTTCTACAAACATTAACAAACAGCTAACAGCACTCTTATGACCAACAAGAACTGATTTAAAGTGCAGTGAGGTCCGATACATCGTGGGAACGGTACTGGACCCTTTGGCTGCGAAAATTGAGCTTGACTGCAGAAATCCAAACCCCCTCCGTCAAGGCCCACTCCCAGATCTATAACACCCCCATGCAGAGGAGGAGGAAACGGGTGCCACACTGCTTGTTCAGGTAAAACATTGTAGTAGAATTGTCCGTCCTGACCAGTACAGACCTGTCTGTGATGAAGGGCAGAAATGCCTTGAGGGACAGGCCCACTGCCCTGAGCTTTAGCAGATTGATTTGCATGACGGCTTCCACCCTGGCCCATTAGCCAAAATCATGTAGCACTCCATGGTAGCCCACCAGCCCGAAAAAGAGGAGTCCATCAGCCCCGGACAGGTGACGGTGGCTCCCACAGAAAGATTGCCGCCCATCAACCACCAGCAGCAAGCAGGAGGCGCGGGGGGTATTGGGATCCTGTCCGTCTCCTGATACAGATTGGCCTAGGTGGAGCTGGAGGCGCCTCATCTTGAGGTAAGCGTGCTTTACACTGAGCAAACAGGAGGCCATCAGGCCGAGAAGCTGCTGGAACCACCATGTAGAGGTGGTCGTGTTTGCCAGAAAGTGCCCTATCACCTTGCAAAGGCAAAGAATCCTCTCTGTTGAACGGCTGTGTTCCAATGCACCCCTTAGAAGACCAGATCCTGGGAGGGGTACAAGTGTAGTGGCTTCTGATTGAAGGAGAACCACAGCTGATGAAGACTATCCGGCAACCTCCGGAAGGAGTGTATTAATCCTTCAAGTGATCCCCACCCTCACCAGCCAGCCATCTAGATAGAGGTATAGGTGATGGCCCTCTAAGCAGAGAAGATCCAACACTGCGTTCATCAACTTTGTGAAGACACGAGGGGCCGAGTTCAAACCGAAAGACAGCACCTTGTACTGAAAGTGATACAACAATCGTGAACTGCAGAAACCTCTGAGGAGGTTGGTAGATGGGGATGTACAGATATGCATCCTTGAGGTCTAGGAACACATCCAGTCACCTGCACAGAGACTCTGCTATGTGCACAGGAGTAATCATCTTAAAGCGTTCTAGCCATAAGGACAGATTGAGAAATGACATGTCTGTCCAGGACATCCCTCAGGCCAGCCTGGCTGTTCTTGGGCACTGCAAAAATCCTGGAGTAGAAACCGGAGCCCCTGTCTGAGTGAGGAACCCGTTCTACCGCCTGCATTTCCAAGAGCGAAAGTACCTCACGAAAAAGAGGCAGGTCCCCCATCTGACGAAGAGGAGAGGGTGGTAGAGAAAAAGGAAGAGAATCCTGTGGAGACTGTGGATAGGATCCAGAGGTTCTTGAAAAGACACTTCAGCTGTCCTGGAAAAGAGCCAGTCAGCTCCCTAACGGGGAGCTCTGTTCCCCGAGGGTGACACCACTGTTTCTTGGCTTCTGAGGCATGAGCAGAGGAGGGGGAGCAGAAATACCTGTCCAAAGTCCTCTGCTGCTTCCTCCTGTTGTCGCTGGAGGACCGGTCAGGCCTCGGTGTACCGTGGTCCCGAAACCCCTTGAAGCCAGTGAAAGAGCTGGGTTTAAATTCAGTCCTGCCCTGAGACTGAGGGAAGGACTTTTGCTCTGGCTTTGTCAGGATGGCCAAGGACTTGGTGGTTTGAGTGGAGGTTTTCTTCTTTGTCAACTCATCATTGGTTGAACAATGAAAGAGGTCCACGGCCACTCTCTTGCATGTCAGATGAAAACCTAATGGCTGCGACCGCCAGGTAAAAGGTTGTGGTGAGTTAGCTTTCTTAGCCTCTCGGTCTGCGTCATTCTCCCCTGACCTGTGTCCCCCCTCCCCAGAGACTTGCCCCTCTGCCCGTGCCCCTAGACCGGGTGTGCCCCCTTCCCTGGTGATTCCTTCCCACGTGGTTCCTTCGCACTCTTCCTGCGTTGCACTCCCTTGTCCCGTCCTCTGCCTGCGTGGTTCCTTCGCAATCCTTGATCGCACGTGCTCTGCATCCCTTCCATCCCTGGGTACACTTGGGCCTGCGCGGCCTTTGCGCTTGTGCTTTCCTTGCAATCCTGATTGCGTGTGCTCGCGCCCCTTCCATCCCTGGCTACGCTCGTGCCTGTGTGTCCTCTGCCCGTGTGATTCCTTTGCAAACCTTGATCGTGTGTGTGCTCCTCGCCCCTTCCATCCCTGCTACGCTTGTGCCTGTGCGTCCTCTGCTCGCGTGGTTCTCTCACAATCCTCGATCGCGTATGCTCTGCGCCCCTTCCATCCTTGGTGCGCTCGCTCCTACGTCACCCTGTGCCTCCCCTGCTCCCCCTGTAATCCCCCCACCCTTTTCTGCTGTTTTTTCTTATTTGAGCCCTATTTTTGCTTGGCTGCACCATTTTATTTTGGGTCTGCTATTTTAGACTGCTATATACTTGCTCTGCCTACTTCTGTATGTTTTTCACTTTTCTCTTTAGGTTCCCTTGATCATTGTTTTGTTACTTAGCACTCGCTCTGCCTGTTCCCGGTTGTGTTGCTTCTCATGTTTTTCACTCTTCTGCTTCGGTTCCCTTGATCATTGTTCTGTTAATTAGCCCTCGTTCTGACTGGTTGTTCCCGGTTGTGTTCCTGTTTCTTTCAGGTTCCCTCGTTCTTACCGTTAACTGGATTGTTTTCACATCTACTTGACTGCTCTTAGTTGTCTCATCAAGTCCATTGTGTATTTTATTAATTTGTTCTTGCTGTGGCAAATGTGAACCCGACTGAGGGATGCCTGCAAACTAAAATTGGCCTGAGACCGGCTGAGGGAGGCTAATTCCATAAAAAAAGATCTGAGCCCGGCTGAGGGGGATCCAGGGTAAACAGTGAATCGCTCGACTTGAAAATTTGGAAAGGAACTTTTTTTTTGTTGTTTTTGGTACATCAGGCTCCCTGGATCAAGAGACTTTCCACGTAAGAGACTTGGGAACAGAAGTCCCTGATGTTGGTAAAAGGAACTGTGTCCTTGTGCCAAAGAAGCCCAAAAGTGTGCTATGCTCGAGTGAACCGCCTCGTCCCATATTAAAAACGGGGGGAAGGGAGGCCAATGACCTTAACATCCGGACTTATTTTATGAACACTTTTCTTTTTCGTTAACATTACCCTACACTATTTGTAACTTAGCGGTAAGGATTGGCACTCAGTTTTTCTATTATATGACCTTTTTATTTGACGAGACTCCACTAGGACTGTATTATTATTATTTTATATTGTAGCTTGCTCCCATCTTAGATTTAGGTTTAGATAAATGTTTTTCACGCCCTTGATAAAGTTCAATAAACACCCTTGAATTGTGGTTGTGTCTGTCTCCCTTACAGTGGCTAATGACCCAGCAGTGCTCCCACTGACTATTTTGAGACCATCCCTCTTCAACAACTACTACCAGCAGCTGTTGTAGCCCATTATGCTCCAAGAAATCAAAGTTATTGATGTTCTGCCTTCCTCTAAAACTGTCAGGGAGGATGGTTTGTCATCTGAGCTTCATAAGGAATTTGGTTTGCTCCTAACCCCCAATAACCGGAGGGCCGGGAGGAGGCAATCAAACCCAGTCTCCTGCCTGGCATCATGCGCAATGCTCTGATCATCTGGTTATTGAAACCATACAAGAATCCTCTGCTTTGTGGGTTCTACAGCTCAATTTTGCTGACCAATACATATGTACACATTTTTGCAAAGATATTAGCAGATAGATTAATTCATTACACTATTCATCCATCCCAATCAGTCTGGACTTATATTCTGGGAAGATCCATGGCCCTTATTTTGCATTGCCTTTTCTGTGTTTTATTTAATTTTGTAAGCATATTTGTTAACTGTTTTGAGGATTATGGGATTTCAGGGGTATTTATTAACATCAGGGCGCACAATCAACAAGGACATATCCGAGACAAGGCAGAAACCTATAAATGTCTACAATTTATGTTTTTAAAAAGGGAGTGTTTTCAAACGTTTCCTAAAGATCAATAGCCTTTTTTTCTGGTATAGATCTACAGGCAAGCATTCCAAGCCTGAGCTGCCTGAACCGGAAAAGACCGACTATTGCCTCTTGTTCTTTTAACTCGAGGGATGGCTACATGGTGCGTGGAACTGGAGCGTAGAGACCTGCTCGGTTTCTATGGTTCCAAGCTTTTTTTTTAGATACAGAAGTGCTTTCCCTTAGAGGCACTTGTGAGTCAGTGTGATCACTTTGAAGCGCCCCCTCCACCCTCGTAGCCACTGGTAACCAGTGTAGTTCACTCCTCGTCCTGGTTGTGTGCTCTCTTCTTGAAGTGTTACTGACAATCCTAGTTGCCTCATTTTGTATTACTTGGAGCTTCTGGATACATTCTTTACTTGTGCCGCTATGTGGGGTATTGCAGTAATCCAGTCTTGGCATTATAGCTCCAACAAGTGGTTTGCAATTTCTACGGGCTACTAAGGGTTTGATCTGTCTCAGTACTCAGATGTTAATGGGATTTTTTTTCTACTCCGTCCACATGGGCCTCTGCCCCAAGGGAGGCCTCCAAAAAAACACCTTGCATTTTTGCTTTGTCTACCACTGGAATGTAACAACCTTCCACCTTACAAAACAGTAAGCTCGGGGCCCAATTTAGCCCTGGCTTGCCTCGATCCATAGACCAAAATTTCCATTTTGGCACTACTTAGGCATAGCCAACTTGTTGTCAGTAAATCTGCCTCAGTTTAGCAGAATCTTTCACATAGTCCCCACTCAATTCCATCAGCAGCTGAATGTCATCTGCATAGTTCGTAAATAGTATACACATGTATTCCAGCTGGTCACAAAGGGGCCTAATATAAACATTAAATAGGGCTGGGGATAAGCATGCGCCCTGTGGAACCCCACACTGTGTCTCTGCACATTCTGAGGAGGCATGCCCCAGCATACCTTTAACCTTCTGCTACTTAAGAATTAATTGATCCAGTCAATGGTCTCCCCTGAGCAATTTCCTGCATGTGCCAGTGTCTTCAATAAATGGTCATGGTCTAGTAAATTAAGAGCAGCAGACAGGCCCAGTAATATCAATAGTGCTGTCTTGCTTTTGTCGAGAGTATTGAGCATCTGTGTTTGCAGATCCAAAAGGGCACTTTCCTGACTGTCTTAAGTGAAGAATATCAGTTTCCTCAAGGTAGTCTTGGAATAGTGAAGCAGCAATTGTATCGACTATTTTTAACAAGAAGGGAGTATTGGTGATAGGCCTAAAATCAGATGCTTCTTTGGGGTTTAGGCCAGGTCTTCATTACTAATGGGGTCACAACAACTTCCTTAATAGCGTCAGGAACAGATTGACGTAACCAACCAAGGAAAGGGGAGAAAGACTTAATATATCCTAGGATAACCTTGGAGGGGAATACATCACCCGGGCACGCAGTGGAATGCATTTTGTGAAGGATTCTTTCCATCTCAAAAGTAGCAATAGGTTTAAACAGAAATATCCGTTTGCTTTCCTCTGTCCTCAACTCTTCCAAAACCTCTTCAGTACTTCAACTGTTTGTAATCTTGATGAGGGCAAGATTAACTTTGTCAGAGAAGGCTTGTTGTACTCTAACACAGTCCTCTCTTCCTGGTACAAATGGAAGTGACTGTACTTTGGATTTCTCATGGCTTCTGAAAATTTTGAACATTTGTTTTGTATCATTCTCTGCCTTTTCAATTTGTGCCTTATAAAAAGTTTTTTTGTTTCGTACATTTTGGTTTTATATATATTTTTTCTGTAGATTCCATGCAATCTTATTGGCATCAGATACATTTTTCACCCAGGCCCGCTCAGCCTGCATTTTAATTTTTGTTAAGGTCAGTGAAGGCTGTAGTGAACCAATTCTGATGACATGGCTTATCTCTTGTAGTATTAGATTTCATAGGAACCACTTTGTCTTAGAGTGAACTTAACTGCAAACCATAGACATCTGCTAGTTTGCTTGCTTGGGGAGTCCCTATTAATGGTTGCATCCATGATAATTTGGAGTCAGCTGTCCAAGACCTTTGTTTTTACTTTACGATCCAAATGATATACGCTAGGTCTACTTCTAGGTTCTGTGTAGCAAGGGACAGACACAGGGTTTGTTTTTGGGGGCACCAGAGAAGGTAATAGTGCCCATTATCACCATTTTTGTGTGCTCTCTGCAATGACTTGCTGCTTTCGTAAGGGATAGACTGAGGATAATGGGGGGAGAAGGAGACATCGACTGGAAAGAGGGGAAGGAAATCTGAATATGTGAAATTACAATGTTCTGAATGTAACCGTTACGTCATTTTCATTATGTGTACAAATTGTTTGCAGCAGATCATAAATAAATGTATTAAAAATAAATAAGGGAGAGCCTTTCTTACTGCGGTATTGCGCTGGACATAGGGCAATCGTGCCACTCTAAGCGGATGATGTCCTCCGGTACATTTGAAATCCTGAGCCCAATCTTCTTCGAATCAACTACAAGATTGATCGATTTGGAGAATTCTCAGGCCTATGTATCAACTGGTCTGTCTTGTCCGTTTCCCTTCGATGAAGGCCACAGCTCGCCCATTGATATAGGAGTGTACAAGTTGACCCCCCAAATCTATAACATATCTCAGGATGTGTCTACATCAATTTGGCTACACCTTTTTAGCTGAATCATATATCTTACTGTAAGGGGGTATCTATACTTCTGCCCACTATATAGTTGGGGTAGAGGCACAGAGCACCCCACCCAAGGTGCTCTAATGGTAGCTATGGACGAGCAACCAAGGGTGAGATTCAAGGGAGGTGATGCAGGCTGGTTCTTAGGTACAGTGAATCCCCAAGCTACCCACAATGGAATGTCCACACACTATGCTAGGTGATAACACAGTCCTTTTAATAAGGCAATAAGCCCCGAGCCTGCGGGCTATTACCACATAACATTATAAGCCCAAGAGTAGCGAGGGCCTTAATGAAGGCACGGGGGCATTACCTTGTGTGGTAATGGCCTGCAGGCTCGGGGCTTACTGCCATTAGTACCCCGGCCCATTAGACCGGGGTACTAAAGGCATTTTTTTCCGGTTCCGTAACACTGAGGCATTTCGGACAGAAAAAACAAATGTCAAAAAATGGCTACTGGGAAGGGAAAACGTAGTCAGTTTTCCCTTTCCATGGCGGCCATTGAAAATAAGTGGAAAAAAGTCAACAAACAAAATGGCCACCATGGAAGGGAGAAGGGACTATGTGTAGTTCCTTCTCCCTTTCCATGGCGGCCATTCAGGAAAAAGAAAAAAAGTAAACTGAAAAATGGCCGCCATGGGAAGGATAGAAAGGACTATGTGTAGTGCCTTCTTCCTTTCCATGATGGCCTGTCACAGATCGGGAGCGGACACACTGGGGACAGAAGTGTTCCCAGCGCATCCGCTCTCGAAATGGACAGAAAAGAAGTTAAGTGGGGGTGGGAGGATGACGAGGGAATTCTGTGGATGGGGGGAGGAGGGGGACTTACTGGATTCCCCGGCAAAGGGAGATGGTGGTTGCCAGCCTGAGGAGGCTCAGGGCAGCGAGATTACCGTGTGGTAACACCCGCGTTCTGAGCCTCCCCATTGGCTGGGAGGCCCCCACACTCCCCTCGCCGGGTACTAATAAAGGATAAAAATCAGGTAGATAAACACAAATAAATAAGACTCACTTTGTGCTAGAAATCTAAACAGGTAACTTAACTTAAGATGTATGTCCAGTTCTACTTGTTACCACTGTTACCTTTAAATTCAATTGTAATGCACCAACTGCTGACAGTTATTAAAAAGCATTTAAATGGGGTTAACTTAATAAAACAACTGTAGATAGGCAGGTAATAATTAGAACATAGGCAAGATGCTTTCTTTAGCATACAAAATACAGTAATGTGTGAGGATCCCTCCAGCTGGGTAACCTGTATAAGTTGTATATGACAGCCCAGTCCAAATATGCTCATTAAAGGTCTGCTCCTCTTTCTACAGATCCCACTACACCAAAGTACCTGGGAAGCCACAGGAGAGCATAATCCTAGACGAATCTGGGACCCCTGGATAAATCCTGAGGATGGAAGATGCACTTCCTCAACACAGTACTTTCGGTGCTTTGGCAGGGGAAGTGGTGGAGTTTCCTGGCTTTACTCAATGAGACCCCTTGAGGATGCCCCCACCCCCACCCTCAAAGAAGGAATCACTGGGAGGTCGGTGTAGAGAAAAAGAAGGGAACCAAGCAGTGTTGGAAAGGCAACAATGCAGGTCTGTCGCAGTGGTCTCTAATGACAGAGTGCTATGCCGGCTGTGGATGTCCCATGAAGATGCAACTTGATGTGGACATCGACAAGGCTTGGCTGAAGAAGATAAGACCCTTGGTGGGAGTGGATGACATTCAGTGGTGACGGGGACCATGGCAGAGGTAGGTGTCAGGTTTTGGGATTTCACAGTTTACTGACCTTCAGTTCTTTGCTACTGCAGGCACAACATAGATCTCAGGATAGCTTCTGGTGACCTGGACATGGCCACTGGACTGGACTGCAGACCCACACCAAGTGTGGACCCTCAGGACGTCTTCTTCAGAGTTTGGTGGCAGGAAACCCACTTGTCGACACTCCTCTGCAGGCAGCGACCCTGAACCTTCTCCAGCAGGGAAAAGTGGACAGATGTCATGGCATGGATCTCCCTAAAAGGATTCTTCAGTGATTTGGAACTTTGGCAGCTTTGGGTGTCAAGCAGCACTATGCCAGGGTACCCCCTCTTCTGGGTGATACATAGCAACTTGGCATCCAGCAGTCACAAACAGTCCTCCGGACCCTGGGCGACACAAACTGACTTCTAGGCTTCAATATGTCCATACACTCCTCTTCTGGACCCACGAAGATCCCTTCTCTGGATGGCAGGCACACAGGACTGGCTTCCAGGACACTTTGGGTGAAGAGCAGAAGTTACACAATGTCCCCTTGTAGCTAGGGAAAGAGGTCACCTATCCAGGTCCTCTCTGGTTCAGTCCTCGAGTCAGCACAGCAGCTTTTGGATTACTTGAAGTTTTGCAGCGACAGACATCTTCCTCCAGCTGCAATCCAGGGTGCAAGCTTAAAATGACTTCTGCTTCAGGTTTCTTGTTTCAGCTTCTGACAAGGAGGTGAGTGTGAGACCCCCAGTTATACAAACCACTATCTATTCATTCAGGGTGAGCCAATCACACACAAGTGCAGTCATGCAGGCAGCAACCAATCAGACTCACAGGCATTTAGGCCATTCACCAGAAACCAGACACCCACAGCACAGGATGTCGATTGGGGGCTACTCCCCAGCCTATTAGTGCACTACACGGCATCCATTGCAGTTTCAGTCAGGGCTGGCTCAGGCATTGTATCACACAACCAAAACCAGACCACCACAACACAGAATGCATATGGACTACGTGCTCCATTCAGGCAGGCTCCACCCCAAGGGTGTACTTTGAGGGGTCAGAAATGAGATTTCAATGTATTTCAAATGGATCAACTGGTGTACTACCCCATCAGGAATCCCTTTTCTGGGACCCGCAGATCCCCTGGTAGACTTCCCTGCCAGGCATCTTCTCCCCAAATGCTCACTGCCTGATGTGCTCGTTTCACCAGGGCTTCTTTTTAAGGTCCTTACTGTCTTTCAGTATAGCACAGTTATATTCCTTCACAGTCTATACTTTCTTGGCTTGAGGTATTACTTGTTCCAACTTTCCCCACATGAATCTCACATATGGAGTTCTGTCTTAATTCCTTCACTATTATTCCTCGGCTTGTGGCAATACTCGCTTCAACCTTCCCCATATTGGCATCTCAGATGACAATTTGGGCAAATTCTGTCATTGTATTCTACTTGGTCAGTATTCAAAATAAGTTCTTAATGGCTCATATGCCTGTTGGTACGCCCCAGGGTCCCCAACTTCTGTGGGCAGACTCACTGGTGTTTGGTAGCGTTGCTGACCTATGGCACATTGCTGCAGTGAACCTTTCACTCTGGGACAGCGTTTCCCGCTCTGCACACCTTCTCTCAGCTACTCTGCCAGCTCTGCGTTTATACACTGTTAATCATGCAGCTTCTGGACACGATAGATAAGATAGATAGCTTTGCTGTTGCTGCCAGCTCCCCAGCGGTTCTCCCACACTGCCTGCAGTGTCTTCTGTCGCCTCACGCCACACCGGTAGGTACTGCTTGCGAGTGGCAGTCTGAAAGTTCCTGCCTTCTCCAGCACGGTCCGTTCCCCTGCTGTTGCCTTCTTCCTCAGTTCCGCTTCCTTCTTCCGTTCTGCTTCTCTCTTTTCCTCCAATACGGACACCATTTATAAATGTCCTGGACACATCGATCTCATCACAACAACTAGCCTGCATGTTTAGCTTAGTGTTTCCTTTAATCCAAATTAACTCCTTATCCCTCTTCGTCTCAATACGTGAGGCTTTGTGGGAGTTGGAGTCCATAGGATTGACAGGACCTCTACGGTGATTTTGTTTAAGATTTATGGTTAGCACAAAAACAGAGATAGGAGATGTTATGTATATATGAGGTGGGAATGGTATTCTGCTCAGTATGCCATCAGGTGTCATGGGGCTTTCTTCATAAGGGGGGGAAGAATACAGCATCTCACCTAATGGAGTCATCATCTCCTCTCAGTAGTTGTCCCCTCCCACATGATCCTCCCTCATAATACAACCCTAAGAGTCAGGATCAGGTAGCGGCTGTCGTCCGCATTCCATGTGGGAGGAGACCATCACCGGGGAATCAGTGACAACTTTGCAGGATTCATTACTGTACCCACAACAAGCAGCCCCAGGGAAGGCTCCAGCCAGTCTTGCAGGAGGCAAACCCAGAGCCAAATATGGTCCTCCCACCCAGCAACCATTCAGGGGAAGGGAACAGAGCAAGTGCTTCTCCAGACTTTGAGAAACAAGGGGGTAAGGCAACGGAAACCAAGAGGCCACAAGTGGCCACAAGGGGCCATCTTGCTTTTCTGTAGGAATCAATTGATTCCTATGGCAGGGCCTGGGTATTCCAAACATGGAGGATACCCAGAGTCACTGTCAAATCAGCATGTAGCTGCCACCAGCCCATACCCTGCTCTGTGGGCAAAGCATATACATTAGGAGTACAAGGGTGCACCCCTATTCATGGGTGCCCTAAAGGTATCCCATGGATACAGTTCACCAAAAGGTAAACATTAAGAGCTGCACTGCCAAGGGTCAAAACTGGACTCCTGTGCATAAAAAACACACAGAAAAAACCAACAGAGAAGTGGCAAGACAAGGACGAGGAGGCCCTGTCCCTCCAAAAGCATTTCTAGTATCACACTTACCTTTTTACTCAGTGTTGAGGATCAAACGATGGGTAATGGTGAGATCAACCGCAAGAAATGACCATATGAGAAAATGTGATGTCGTGAGGCAAAAATAATAATCTTTCCAAAAGAAATATTATAGTGCAGTCTATTGTCTAATTTTTTATGAAACAATTTGAGTATGAGTGACATGTTTGCAAATTAATGGGATATTAAATGATGTCAAATAACCAAACAATTGGAGTGTTTGTTATATATAGTCACTGTCTCGCTACATTTAACATCCTGAAATATGTGCTTATATTGTTACCTTTCTTTAAATTGTTATTAATTTGACATTATTTGTTTGCAATAAATATTTAAGAATTATAGACGTAGGAAGGGGTCATTATCACAGGGTAATTACCACCCCCGAGCTGTGGCCCGAGGTAAAAGGGCTATACATTTGGGAAGGACAATTGCCCCTAGCAATAAACACTCAAGCGATCTATGGGGCTGTGCTTGAGCAGTAAAATATTTTGTAGGCAATACGAGAAATGGACTGCATTCTAGATGCCTAAGAGGCAGTCAATGACTGCTGTGTACATATTATAATTTATGTTAAAGGCAAGTGCATTGGGTTCCCCATTAGTCAAAATTAAATTAAAGTCTCTGGTATTAATATTTTCTATGTATCCCAAAGGGAATCTATTAGAGACTGGTTGTTTGCTCTTGTATAGCAGATGTAATGGTTTCCAAATATTTGTCCCTATGCACAACAATTCAAAATGACTGCTTCAAGTAGATTAGCCCAATAGTAGAGAAACCGCATGGGCTAGAACGTGCTCTGGCAGAATCTTCCACAAATCTGAACATAGGACAGAATGAACGGGAGTGAACTTGACCAAGTTTGAAAAGGCAATTTTGGCAGTAGACACAGAGTTCTGCCTCATTCAAGTGCTTAACATTGCCTCTGTGTCATGAAATGTCTTTCAAAAGATGGTACTAGAGAATGGTGAGTAACGGGTGCTAACAACACTATGAATGTAGAAGACACTTATATTTGGCCCTACCTAAAAGATGTGGAGCACACAAAGGACATTACAGTTCAGCCTGTTCTAGCAAACAGATGCAACCAAAGGATGCAAACACGCAGAAGACAAGTGGCAAAGATCGGTGTGTGTGTGGGATAGCCATGTAAACATATCTGGAAGCGCTAATCTTTCGCTTGGGCACAATTGTTGATACCTTAATGCTAGGTGGCAGGGTCCAAGCACAATGGGAATATAGTGACTACAGTGAGGAATATGTAATATACAAGATGAAAATTCACCAGCAGGGCATTCACAAAGTGTCTATAATGATAAAGCCAAGGATTAAAATACAACTATTTAGTTTAGTAATGAGATATGCTAGGGTATATATGTTAACAAAATATCAATTGAAACAGCAGGGGAACCAGTTTACAAGTGTAGATCGAGGTGGCAGCTCCGCCTTTTTATTTAGATATTTTACACGAAGGAACCTGGCTTTGTGTATCCTATTGAAATGACTTTACGGTGATGAGGAACAGAATATTGGATGACTTCAGGTAATGCATTGAAACCACTGAAGTCAGACAGAGATTAGTGGGATCTTTACAAATGAAACACCTCTAAAAATAATGTCCATTCTGCAAATAAAACTGTGGACCACCGTTGGAAAAGATGAACTCTTAAGGCTCTTGGATAAGACATGCTCAAAGATCATGTGAAACACTGTTGCCAAAAACAGGAATGCAGTCGCCTTGTATTCCAGTCTGGAGGAAGAGACCTGGAATGAAAATATTTCCTGGTCTATGGTTTTAATTCAGTTGCTTGTCTGACGTTTTAGGAAGTAGCTGTTGATTAGACTCAGAAAATCTTAAAGCTATAATCCTGATACATTTAGACATGCTGACAGATATTGCACCGGCCCAAATCGGGTTTCAGTTGCATTCAGGACACTTGATTGATCGACATGCAATTGAAGCACATTCTAGGCCAGTTTTGTAAACTCGACAACACATGCAAAAAATGTCAAAACATGCACAGTAGTATATCTGCTAATTAGATTTGTAAACAATTAAATCTAAAACTACATCATATGCATGGAGTAAAGAAAATGCAACAGTGCTACGTGCTAAGCCTACTACATGCAATGGAAAATAAAAGTCACCCCGCACAGCAAGCCTACACAGCAGACTAGTTCTACACAAATATTCCAAATGACAGAAATGATCGATCACCTCATCTTCCTGATATTATAAGGGAGAGAAAAACAGTGATTAAAATAGTTATTTACAATGCTGTCAGTCTACTTTTATCATATACTGTAGTAAACAAACCAAAAACACACTTTGCTATGGTTCCGTGGATTAAATTCTGCTAAAGCAAATACATGAACCAGGACAACTGATAACTTCATGTATCACACTTGCATTACACCAAAACCCTGAGGCATGTGTCAAAAACATTTTCCTTTTCACTAAGGGAAAATTAAATGCAGTACATGCAGTACAAATTATATGCTTTTCCAACAATCCTAGCACTTCGTCTATGGCTCTCCCCAGAGCTCGGACATCCCCAGCACTTACCACCTCTTCCCTCTTCCTTTCTGCACTTGCACGTTCTAGATACACACAAGGCATAGTAGGTTGGTCCCTCCCCACTCTGTTCTTAAATATTGTATTGTAATGTATTTCCCTCCCCTGCTCCCTCCCTCTGTGGGCGCTTTGAAACTGTATTTTCTTATTGTATAAGAGCCTAATTAGCAAAAAAAAATAAAAAATAAATACAATAATGTAAACATTAACACACACTAAAAAGAATGATGCTTTGATTCAAATGCAAGTAGCAAGTGCAATTAGGTTTACCGAGGGAGTGTAAGGAAAAAACAAAAACATTCTATTTTCTAGCCCGAATCAACAATTACGTGAATGCTAAACAGAGTCTGTAAACCGTCTTTCCTGGCGTAAACTAGGCCATACGAACCTTCTTCACAAAAACAAAAGGAACTCAAATATAAGGAAATGTGTTCCCTTAAACCATTTACAATTTTCTGATCACAGAAAATTGTCATCTCACCTGCTAATTACAGAGTTTGCAATGTTATGGTAGATTGGATATGGATTATAAACATCTATCTTTGTACTGTAAAAAGCATAAAACGCTAAAGAAATTTTAACTGGAGAAACAGACCAGTCAGATAACAGAAAAACATTCTCTGACAAAGAATGCTATATGTTTTTCTTTACTACTGGCACCAAGAGAACTACAACTGTTCATCAATTAAAAGAGCTCAGGCTCCAAAGATTGTTTGCTGCTAATATGAATGTTTGTCTATTCTTACTGTTAATTTTGTTTTACAATTATCTTGTGTCCATTTTTAATTGGTTTTGCAGTTAGGTTTCTCCACAGAACACGGTCTCAAATATCCCTTTTTTTTCCCTTCTACGCTGTTTTTCCTGCTCTGCTTATGCGTATAGCATTCAAATTCCTGGTGTTAAGCCATCTGTCTCTTTACTATAAAATCTCCACCCTTTGGATTACTTCAATTAACGTTTTTATCGCCTGCAGCCTGGTTGTTTCCAGCCAGGCAGCAGCTACTCGTTTACACTCATCCACATACCACTGAAACCAACTAACACTGGCCATCCATCTTGCTTACTTGCAGGACAAAGTTGTGTTTGCACTCGATCTGGCAAGTCGCACAGGGGCTTGCCAGGACCCATTTTTGGTAGTACGGCAATTTAATTATGATTATGCCAATTGAAGCTACTGACATCCAGTAATTTCGAATGGCCATTAAAATACATTAAAACAAATGCTGTCATGCCTAAAGAGGAAAACAAATACGTTTTAGAGGACCCATTTAGGCAACCATTGGAAGATATCTACAGCAGTTGGTAATATGGGAAGCCATATCAAGATATCTCACAGAGCAAAGGACCACTGTCTATAATTAGAGGAGGATGACCACTCTTTATATAGGGATTATGGAAATAGCCAGAATGAGAGCGGGATAAAAAGGGGACTGAAATATCCAAGATAATGAATCAATGCTCCCATTGCATAGCAATAAAATGAGAAAAAGACACCCCCCTCACAATTTCCAGTACAAAATATTTTACGGTAAACTGTAAAGGGAACTAAATCTTACAAAGACATCAAGTAGTTGTAAAAATACACTTGAGGGTTGGAAAACATTGAAATGCAATAAGTAATATACCTCCTTTCAGTCAATACAGAATAGTGGATGGATTACCTTTTTAAACCTGGCCACAAGCTAGCCAGCATCATCTACACCAGTCGTCTTCAAACTTTTTTGGCCGGGGCCCCCCTGAGCAAAATTTGGGCAGGTCGGGACCCCCCAGAAATGCCAAATGGACAGTATGTATTGCGCCCCGTCACCTGTCCGATCACAGTCGCTGGACTCCCTCATCCCACTCCTACCCAGTCCCTGGGCTCTCACCAATCTGCTCCCACCATTATCCCAACCATTGTGCTCCCATCTTAGTCCCTGGGTTCCCCCCATCCCGTTCCCAACACAGTCTGAGGGCCAGTGGCGGCTGGTGATTTTTTTAAGTGGAGGGGCATAACTATTTCCCCCAAAAATGCCATAGCAACCGAGCATAGTGAGGGAGCACAAACCAATAAAGCGGGGTTCGGGGGGGTTTCCCCCTGGGAATTTATTTTAAATAATGGGTTAAAATGTTGCATTGTAGAGCATACTTTTAATAAAAAAAATTGGTAAGCAGTTTGCAATTGGTGCTGGGGGCCCAGGGGGCAGACATTACATTTTTTACTGGACATCTATGATAGATGTCCAGTAAAAAGATACCATCCCTGTCCCCTGGGTCCCACTGGGCCTAACACAATCAACATGATTGTGTGTATGCAAGGCGCTGCACATTCATACAGCAATCACTCTATCATTCACACGAGCATCCATCACCATACACTCACTCATAACATAAGCATACACGCATCCATGCACATGTTTAAATAAAAACAATGAACACAAACGTACCTTCTGCATTGGCCTGCGTGTGGGTGCTGAAACGCCCTGCTCCAGGCTGCTCTGTCCCTATGTGTGAGGAGGCGCAGGAGCTCCCCCTCGGGACATACAGACATGCAGTCTGCCAGTCATGACATGCAGTCTTGCCCAGCCAGCATTTCCAATGAGCTATGCAATGCTGGCGAAGCAAAACGCCCCAGCACTTGCATGGCTCAGTGAGCATGTGCGGCTGGGGAACTAAACTGAATTGTCAAAGGGAAACAGGGTTTCCCTTTGACAGTTCAGCCAGCCCAGGAGCACTCCATCAACTGGAAAAAGCAGCTGAGGGAGTTCTCACTGTTTCACTGGGCTGGCTCCTTAGCTCCGCCATAATGGGTCAGGGGCCACTGGGTGGGCGCCCCCTCGCCATTATGGATCAGCTGCCAGGCTCGGACTGGCCTATAGGGCAATGCCTGTACCAAAAATGTAAAATGCTAGTGTGGGCCAGTCAAAATGGGCCACCATTTTGCCCAATGTGGACCAGTTTGATGAGTTACTTAACTATGCAGTTAGTAATTTTGACCATTGTTGCTGAATATATCACAATTTACTGACATTTTAACACAAAGCACCCCCTTGGGTACTATTGAAACAGTGGGCCTCATTACAACCCTGGCGGTAGCTGTGCCGGTAAAACCTGCACGGCTGCCGTCGGAGTTGCATCCGGGTCCGGCACCTGCGAATGGGCAATTACCGGGTCATGCCGAGTTAGGCGGACCTGATAATTGCCCTTTCGCGGGTGCCGGTACCGGTAGATCCCCATTCCCATTTCAGCCCCATAGGGCTCAATGGGAACGGGGAGCTTGGATGCACCGGCACCGTTAATAACCTGGCGGGCTGTCAGGCACCCGCAAGCTCAACTCGTACTATGGCGGTACGATAGCAACCAGCACCGTTGCTACCGTACCGCCATAGTTCTAATGAGTGAGGCCCAATCTGTGACTAAAGGAATGAATATCCATTTACAACTGCGGGCCACTTTTTCATTGTTGCCTGAGACCGTTTCATGCTTCACTCCGACCATGTGAGCCACCCCTGCCCATTTCTTCCAATATAAAAAAATAAAAAAGTTTTTTATATATTTCATGCTGAGCTCTCAGGGCCCCCCAGGGATGCACCCGCGGACCCCTGGGGGGTCGCGACCCACAGTTTGAATACTGCTGATCTACACATTCCACACACTCTGAAAAGTAACATGCACACAAAAACAAGCATTTACCCAGCGGGCACCCGGTCATGGAACCCCCTATCACTTAACATCAGATTGCACTCTCCATTACCACTTTCTTTCCCACCCCAAGTAATCAGCCTCTTGTTACCACTTGTCTAGTCTACTCTTCCTATCCTATCCAGGAAAAATGTTCTAGCTTCTGTTTCACCTCCCACCTTTTTAACTTTTGAACCTTGTAAGGTGCTCCAATACCCTTTGGGTTTGGGCAACGCTGAACAAAAGAGAAAATAAAATTAAAATAAGGTGGAGACAAGGAGATTTCTTTTAATGTTGTTCAACATTTCTGTGGTGGGTCATTTCAGAAACAAAGGTGCTCCCAGATAAAATACACTGGTGGATTGTAATGTTGGTGGTACTGCTATATTGTTATTTTTGCCTGCAGGCAAATAATAATTATTGTGTCCATGACATAGTTAGTTTGAAACCCTGATGATTAAGAATTTAAACAACTGAACGTTGGACAACAGTAACTATGAGAAATGTCAACTCATCTTGACGCTATACTATTTGAGCTTTTCAGCCAGAGGCTAGATATGGAATCTGTTTTGGTAATCTTATATGTCTTTTGTATAATGTAACACTTCTCAAAAGTAGCCTCATTAGACTTAAATGTGTCTAAACATAAAAGCTCAAATAGAGAAGAATTCAAGGATTAAGCCCAGTGTAAAGTATGAAAAAAAGGACATGTTTTAAATTGTTTCCCTAAATGGTAGGTGCTCATCTGTGCAAGTGACTGCTTCTGGAAGGTGGTTCCCGATTGTGCCACCAGAAAACGGACAGGTACCATCCTTTTGCTTTCCCCTTTTTGAATTGTGCTTCAAGTACTGAAATCCAGCAGAACATAGATTCCTATTAATGGATTGCATTATGACCAACACAAGTTGTTTTTAAAACCGAACCATCCAATTTACTGAGCACCAGTAGAAATGTAGTTGGTCATACAAGCAAGTATTTCTAATGGGGATTAAAAAAAAAAAATCCGCAGTGCCAACTTCATTCATTTCATTCATTCAAAACATAACTAGACTTTTTTGAGAAGTTCTCAGATTCTAAAATCCTTTTTTTAAAAATGGTCAACCTTTCTGCTAAATAGGGAAACCAATGCCCAATAGCTACCCTGCCCCCACCAAGCCAACCTCATATTTCTGCTGGAGTTTAAATTCATTCAAAGATCACCCAAAATTAAAAATTCCTCTGCCTTGGGGACCAATAGGAATTATAAATCAATCAAGTCATCATTAATTGATTGGTAGGTGCAAAATACATGTATTTACCATGTATGGCGCAATGGATGTTGTAAACATTTGTTAACCTGTACCTTTCTTCTGCATTATCCCCATAGCTATGTTCATATTTGTATGCCTACAATGTTAGGAGGAGATGTATTGGTTAATGGTCTGACTCACAAAGAATACCATTATTTTCAGACATCTAAGGTGCATTAATGTGAGAACTCTGCTGTCCCCAAATAGTCTATTCTGTCAGATATTAGATTGGAGTGTAATGTTCCCTCGATTAGCTGGACAACCAAAAGTGTACTATTGACTAGACATTAGGCATACCTACCAACCTTTCTTTTTGATCTATCTGCAGTATATTGGTTGTAGATATAAATAATATTGGTTTTCTCCAATGTGTAGTTCTAAATGCAGAAGGACAAAGATCAATTGACCTTCTGGGTGAAAATTAACAAGCCTGTATTATTCATAGCATTCTACCCAAAACATAAATTGGGTGGTGTAAGATATCTACACATACATAAATTCCAGACAGCAGGATTCATTCCAAACCACAATTGTTAATGTCTCTTGATAATTAGTCTCATCTTTTACATTGGCAAAGGAGTTCTGATGGATTATGCTCCAAGATGTTTCCTGATGTCGGTCTTGCTCAGCTACGGGAGCAATAGGTTTTAGAGTATTCAAAGGTGGAGCAACGTAGGAAGATAGTTTGAACAAGCCAACAGATGCAATATTTTAAGCAATATATCACTATTTCCGGTGTCTTTTAAATTGCCTTGAAATATGAAAATATGAATCTTCTCTTGACATAATTTTTCAAATTGTTCATGGTTTATTACAATAAAACCTTGTACACAAATTCTACGTTTCGACATTACATTCTCATCATCACACAGCAATATTAAAACTACCTTTATACATCAAGCATAACCGAAATAAAAAAGAAAAAAAAAAAGAAGTTAAGGAATCCCCCCTCTTAAATTCCTAGCAGAGGATGGCCGTTATTAGAACGCAACCACAAGTGACTAAAAGCTCCCCGTTCTTACTGCTCTTGGTCATTTAGTCTTTGAGAGCAAATTCTACAAATGCCATTACTGCCAAGACTAGACTTATCTTTTCACCAATTAAGATCATATCCCACCATTCTTTTGCTGTAAGCGAATCTGTCTGCTTAATGAATGTCCCCAAATATTGCATTCTGGCATCTACTAGGGCCTTACAGCTGGATACCAGGTGAAATATGGTCTCTTTCTCCCGATTGTCACCACAGTGTCTACAACTTGAGTATGCCTCAAGAATCTGCTTTCTTATAAGTAGCACTTCTTTAGTCAGAAGAATGTTTAAGCAACGTGGCATAAACAGATCTCGATAATGGGTAGAGGGAAACATTTGCAGGTATCCCGATACTTTATTTAAACCCCTACATTCATGAGTTAGGGTCAGAGATAGTCTGTACGAGCTTTGAGACTGCAATCTATCAATCCAGCCAAGCGCCTGCATTCTCTTTTTGGCCTTCAGTGGATTTTTGATATGTCTAATGTTATATCGCAAATTGACAAGGGGGGTCCTGGGAGTCCCTCTGCCAAACATTAGTCCTGGTTACAAGGGACTTCCCCAGAGTCTTTAGCTCACTATCTTTCACAGAGAAGAAATATCCCAAACATATCAGTCTTTGTCCTGCCCTGGGGCAGTCCAGCACCGAAATGCTAGGCAATTCTCCTCTGAACAAGAGCACCAACAGCATCCCCAGACACGTGTTTCGGTCTGGTTGGACCTCATCAGTAGGGAGGAGCTGTGCCTCTCTAAGAATAGTGAGCAAGGGGTCCACGTCTGGATTCCCCTAGTAATTTAGGGTGAGACCCAAAGTTACTTAATTATGCAAATTGACAAGGGGGGTCCTGGGAGTCCCTCTGCCAGACATTAGTCCTGGTTACAAGGGACTTACCCAGAGTCTTTAGCTCACTATCTTTCACAGAGAAGAAATATCCCAAACATATCAGTCTTTGTCCTGCCCTGGGGCAGGACAGCACCGAAATACTAGGCAATTCTCCTCTGAACAAGAGTACCAACAGCATCCCCAGACACGGCTGAAACATGTCTGGGGATGCTTGTGGTCTCGTGCAGAAGGGATGTGACCTAGCAGTTCGGGCTGGACTACCCCTCTGGGGGTGGGACCAAGCCTGATTTGCATATGGTCTTTTCCCTTTTGTAATGGCTTGGCAGGCAAAGAACGATGGTCTGGAGGGTTGCCCAGAGCAATGCCAGAGGTTAAGATTTATTCTAAACCTTCCAGCCATCACCTCTTTTGTTTTGCTAATGTTATATCGCAAGCTTTCAAATACGTACCACATTTCTCCTTCCAGACTTCGAACCACTTGTCTAGCGGAGCCAACTCCTTCTGCCTCAGGATTTCAAAGGGACGCGGGTTATCCAATGTTATACACTTCCTATATAGGGAGATGATTTTCCAGCCCACTACTGCCTCCATCGACTGTACCCCAGCTCAAAGCGGATACACGCTATTGGAAGGGAGACTGGGGTCTCAAAACTTTCCTCCAAAACAAAACTTCCAAAACACCCCATTCTTTCCATGCTAGATTGAGGAACCCTTCGGAGCCATAAGTAAGTCTCTGCATTACCTTTTGTTTATAAGACATCATCACAGAGCGTAATGAGTAGGTCCCATATTTCCTATGCAGTGCCACTCCCTGGGTTGCTAAACTCCAGACATTGGCTCGCAGCATTGCTAGGTGTGCACTCGCATCCCGGTTTTTGTTAAATGTAGTGCCTAGGTATGTTATAGAGTCTACCTTCTCTAACCTTTCGGACCCCACTCTTCATGATAAATAACCCTTATGCTTTTTATTAGCTGATGACATAATGAGGACTGATTCTTTTGCGTTGACTCACATACCGTTCAATTATAGGTAAGTAATAAAAGCATCTAATCTGCGTGGGAGTCCAATCAGTGTTTGGTCAAGGAAGACCAAATCATCTGCATAAAGGACCCAAAGCAGGTCCATGTCACCAAATTTGGAGGTGGAGGGGAGGCTCAGATCATTTGTTGGGTCTCCGTCATATCGGCTATATAAAGATTAAATAACATGGGCGCTAGAGAGCATCCTTGCTTTAGGCCACAATAGGTAAAATAAATGTTCGATAGTGCCCCTCCTGAGTAAAGCCTCACTTGGACCGATGTATCAGAATACAATAGTCTAATCGCTTCCACTAGATCCGTGGGACAGTTCCAATCCCTTAATTTTGACCATAACCTCGCCCTGCTCACTCCATAAAAAGTTTGTTCTAGGTCCATAAAGTTCATATATATATATGTTTCTTTTATGTGTAATCACTCTGAACTTCAGGAGATTTAGCCGAAAGAGGTTTAGAGACGTGCCCACCCCCTTCACGAATCCTGTCTTTTTAGGGTGCATGTAGCCAGATTGTTCCTCGCACACATTCAGGCCCCTTAATAGTATACCTGCAAAGAGTTTGCCCACAGTATCTAGGAGGGCTATCGGACGATAGTTTTTTGGATCGCCACAATCTCCCTTCTTAGAAATTGGCACCAATATCGCCGCTCTCCAAGTAGAGGGAATATGCTTAGTTGTTAAGACCTGATTAAAAATCTTAACTGTGAGATTAGCCCAAGCATCAACATTTCCTTTCAGGACAAAATTTGCCAGACCATCTGGGCATGCAGCTCTCGAAGAGCTTAACTTTGCGATCATTATTTTAATTTCCTGTATGTCAAAGATGTCCACCTTCCACTCGGTTTAGTGATCTCACCTTGGGCAGCCCCCCACCCCCTCTCAAGAAGAGCTTGGTGCAATGCTCCACCCAACTGGCTTCCGTCACTTGGTTCATAGTATGTTCAGGCTTAACATTTGCCTGATTATTTAACAATTCCCACAAATGTCTGGTATTTTTACAGAGCACCCGTAGCATATGTTCTGCAGCATACTGGCACCTGGATGCTTTGGTTGCTAGGAGCCAATTGCGGTACCTTTGCTTCCTCTTCTTTCTTAGAATGCCAGACGGATCTTTCTCATCTCTTTTTACAATCTCATGTCATCTCTGAGTGCCTTCCTGGATATCACTATTTCCTGGTTGTACTTATGTAATGGGATAAAGTCGGTATTCCCATCAGGAGCCCAGTCTTCTCTATAGGCCTTTAGAATCCATGCATTCTAAAATTGTCGAGTATAAAATGCTCAAACTGACTGACAATCCGAGGGACTTATGAGGACCTGATTCCAAGCCTATTCCCCCCCCCCCCCATGTTCATTCATTCTGACCCGGGAAGGCTTCCTTCTTATCCAGTCGGCCAACCACCCAACTTATCAATAGTAAATTGTGGTCACTGGTCCACATATCAACAACCACGAATTTGCCAATAGCCAAAGAAACGTTTGGGGAGACAAAGCAGTAATCTATGCGTGCCCGTTGCGCTCCCCCCCTTTACCATGTACTCGATCCCGGGATGTCACCCATCCATTAAGCATAGACAGGCCTTGTTTCTTTATTTCATTAGACTACATTACCGCCGTGGTTCCCAGTAGCGGCTTGCATAGAACCACCCCCTCACTAGCTAGGAGGTGCATTTAAAAACCCCACATATAATAATGTGTGGATCGTCCACTGACATCATAGCTTCATCTATGTTCCCACTCCAATACACATTAGTAAGGATTAATAATGTCTTCCTTTGGTTAGAGTCTTGATTCTGATGAACAATCCATAAGGTCTGGACAAAAAGGATTTGGTTGAAGCAACTTTACCACTCTGAGGTTTCCATCTATTTTGGCCAACGTCAATAGCCCAGAAAATGGCCTTCCAAGACTGCCTTTTTGCACCTCATTTAGATAAACCTCATAAACCTTCACATAATGGTTTGACCCTGTAGGCAGATGTGGCATTTTTCTAGGCTTAGCTTTCTATTTGTAAACGGTTCCACAAAGCCTCTCGTGTTACAGCAGCCAATTGAGAGCGTCCTTACTTCCTCCCCACTATGGCACTAGCGCTGCCGGGGCTCTGTCAACGCTGCAGCTAGCTAGGACCAGGAGTCTAGCTTATCGTCAGGTTTCAGAACCTTGCTCGTTTTTTTTTGCCACTGGATTCTTTGGGGATACCTTGCTAACTGTTACTGTCAGTGAAGGCTTGCTTACTAATGCCCCGGGATGTCCATTACGTTTCTTCTCTTCTGAAAGCTTCAGCCTTAACTTTGGGCCTCCTTTTCGATCAGCAGTTTTCATGCCCTGAACCGAGCTTTTAGTCGCAAACTCAGCAGCATCCCGATAATCACTCAGCTCATAGCCAAAAGGCAGTAACAGCTCACACAGTTCCAATATTTCTGATTTTATTAGGGGAGATCTCAGATGTAGGATTACCTAGTCCATGAGGTTTTCATTTACGTACTGGACTACCAGAATGTCGTTGGATGTTATAGATCTCAGTTTTGGAATATGTTGGAATAGACGCATTACATTGTGACGATTCAGGATTAGATTTTCTTCATTGGGGAGGAGATTTGAGGCAAACTAGCATATTCTCCGTTGCCGCTGTAATGGCTTTGTCCCCTCACTGACTTCTTTGGAACTTCCCTTGCCTTAGAGACTTTAGGCGAGGATTCTGACTCTGGGGATCAGAGATCTGCCCTAGCTGCCCCTAGATGGTTTCTCCTTTCCTCTAGGGTTCTGAAAAATGTTTTTTTGCATTGATGTGTTAACAGGTGCTCTCTCCTGCCCTCTTTTAATGTTGGAGGTTGTAACCTGTCTGTCAATTTCCACCAGCTCAGATCTGCTCAAATTTGCCCAATCCTCATCTTCATCCTCTCCTGTTAATATATCAATTAAGTTGGTCAGACAGGAGTCTGATATCACTTCTGACTGGTCAATTTACAGTCACTTCACAGTCTCCAGACTTTGGCCATTCCTAACCTTCTCCTGGTTGTTTTTCAGATCCTACTTAGGTTCTCCTCCTGGGTGTTTTGCTGGTTGGTTGGTGGAAGTTGGGGGAGGAGACCGGAGTTATCTCAAAAAGGCCCTTGATCCATTGATTTCTTTTTCGGTTCATTTTCATGTTTTCTTTTCATGAGGCCCCTGCATAGCTCATTTTGTGCTGCCATCAATCATTCTCTTGCCTGCCTGCGATCGCTGAAAGATTGAAAACATATTACCGTCCAGGGGTGTTGTCTGATCTACGCCTTCACTAATTTCAGCTGGTCTGTTATTAAGATAAGGCCCAGACTCTTGAGGAGGCTGCGAGGTTTGCGCCACCACTCTCCCACCTCTTTTGCTTTCTGCCAGGTCACCAGCTTCCGTCCTGGGGTTTTGATCAAAAGTTCCAGTCTTTTTTTTTTTTTTTTTTTTTAGGAAGCGTTGATGTTAAACAGGGGTGTTGCTAGGTCTGGAAAATATGTGTGGCTATGCTAATTTTTTGACTGTCGGGACTGGGGGCTAGCTAGCCTGTTTGGTTGTAACCCCTGAGATTCTATCTGGGGTTACAACCAAAAGACCCGGGCTATAACCCCCTCAGCCCCCCCTAGCAACGCCGCTATGTTAAATGTTCGCCTTGTCATCACCTCCTGTTCGCTTTGTGTTAGTGGAGTTGTGTCTTGCCTGCCATTCATCCGCGATTGAGGCTCTTTAAATTGATCTTAATCCATTTGCAGTCCTCTAATACTGCTTCCATTAAGGCTGTTTTGCCAATTCTTCACGTCTGGCCAAATCACAGAGTCGATTTTGCCAGTTCAAAGGGGCCTCTGCTTCTCTATTTAGACATCCTGTAGTTTCAGCACAAAGCTTTCAAGATATGTCATTGTTACGCTCACCTGGTTCCCATAGGGGTGTCGGGCGGAACTGGACAGCCGCGGTCTCCACCAACGTGATGCGTAGTGCAGAGATGACTGACTGGACTGGCCCATCTAGCTTCATCTGCTTGACCCGTAGAAGTAGTCTCCTAAAGGCGGAGAAAGGGAATTAGCCACCCGTGGAGTTGAGTAATAGCCCCTCACTGCGTCCCCATTTATCACCTCTGATATTCCCTTTCACAAAGCTCACCTTATAGTTTTGAATGATGAGCGCTCCATCCTGCAAGGAACGCAGGGGCGCGTTGATGGCCAGTTACTTCACTGGCTTGAGGATATTGGAAGAGTTCTAGACAAATCTTGGCTCCAAAACTCCTGGCGAAGGGCCGTAAGTATATAGTACTAAAGAGTTCAAAAATGTCTGAATAATCACTCTTGTCCAATTCCTTCGTTTATCTTGCAGCTTAGACCCAAATGAAGATAGTTCTGTGGCAGCTGAAAGCGTTCTGGTAAGAGTCTGTGCTATCCCACACTGTCCGTTAAATGATGCCCAAGTTTAACTCGCTGCCGACTCTTTTCTTACAGGTGCGGCGTAATAAGATTTGGCGTGCTGGTGAATAATACCGCCAGCGGTAAAATCAGGTAAGTATATGGTGGCAAGAGATTGTCCTTATTTGTTCCCCTCGGCTCACCTTGTTGTTTTGTTGTCCGCCTTAGGTGCTGGAATGCGGCAACTTAATGATGGAGACAGCGCCGGATCGTAGAGATGCTGCGAGGAACGGTGAGTATGGCGCGGCGCTGCTGCTGGCGATGCGCCGTGTTTAAAATAAAGTCTTTTTCTCGTTCAAAGATGCGATGAATCCTGAATCAGGTAACAAACCCAATGATGTTCTTGTTCTAACCTTTCTTCTTCTTTCCCATCTTTCTAGGCGCTCTGGACTCGAGGCGGGCGTGGCATGAGGCTGGATGCTGACTGCAGGCACGGTTAGCGTTACGCTGCTGGATGCAGAATAACGCGAAGCCTGTGCTGCCCTTCGGGCGTGGTTTAAATAGCCTCCAAAGTAGTCCCAGGTAAGTATTCCTCCACAACCACACCCGAGTAACAAAATAGTCCCTAGGTAAAGTAGTCCCTTCCAAGCCTCACATGGGCTTGCATCTCTTGCAGCATGGTCTGCATCAGGTAAGTTTTAACATATGAGCCTGGCGCCTATAGCGCCAGGACTGTTCCCCCATATGAGCCTGGCGCCATAGACGCCAGGACTGTACCCATATAGCCCCTAACAAGGGTTGCTGGGCTTTCTCTGGGTAACATGATGCCTGCTTCCGGGGTTGCTGGACTTGGTGTGGAAGCCCGGGGGTAGGCATCATGACAGCATTCCCCCCTCCAAGGCCCCTCCTAAAGTCGTTCTTCCCCTTGGTCCTGGTTTGTCTGGGAAATTCCGGTGGAGTCTTCTCACCAACCGAGGTGCACGAACGTGGTCACTAGGATCCCATGACCTTTCTTGTGGTCCGTAGCCTTTCCAGTCAATTAAATAAAAAAGTTTTGACTTAACCATTTGAGTCCAGGATACTTTTAACTTCAAAAATCGGGTTCCCCGTCTACAAGGATGGGGTCAGGTGGCTTGGTTAGTCTTGTTCCAGGTTGTACTGGCTTCAGAAGCGACAGATGGAAGACGGGGTGAATCCGCATACTAGCAGGTAATTCCAATTTGACGACCACCAGGTTGATAATGGCCTTAATAGAGTAAGGTCCCAAATATCTAGGGTTAAAGGTCTGCGTTCCCTTTAAAGGTATGTGTTTTGTGGCCAACCAAACTTGATCCCCCATCACTTCTATGCTGATCAGCATTTTCTTTCGCTTGCTTCAAACGTTCACTTGCTTCGTTAAAGGCTTGTGTAATAGTAGAGTGCAGATGGTTCACTGCGGGCATTTCTAAGTGTTGAGGTGAGTCAAGTTCTGAGGTTCGAGGATGGTGCCCATATATGGTATAAAAGGGGCTTTGTCCAGTTCCAGAATGTACAGAGTTATTGTATGCGTATTCGGCAATCCATAGAATGTCCTTCCAATTACCTTCAGTCTGGTGTAACATACAACGCAGGTATTGTTCAAGAGTCTGGTTGGTCCTCTCCGTCTGACCATCGGTCTGGGGGTGGTGACTGGTTGATAACCTCACGTCGATTTGCGCCAATTGACAAAAAAATGACCAAAAATGTGAAATGAATTGACTACCTCGGTCAGAGAGCAATATGGAAGGAAATCCGTGTATGCGAACAATGTTTTCGAGGAACTCCTTGGCCAGGATTGAAGCAGAAGGTAATCCCTTTAAAGGAATAAAGTGGGCCATCTTGGAAAAAAGATCCACAATAACTAGAATGGTGTTAAATCCATTACATGGAGGTAGGTCTGTAATAAAAAGTCTAACGATAAGGTGTGCCATGGTGTAGGCGGGATATCCAACGGTTGTAAAAGTCCAGCTGGTTTTTTCTTCTGACCTTTGTTTTGGGCGCAAATGCCACACAACATTACAAATGACTGTCTTTTCGCCAGGTGGGCGACCAGAATTGTCTCTTAATTTTAGCTTCAGTCTTTGCGATACCTGGGTGCCCTTCCATCAAGGTGTCATGATAATTGGAGATGACTAGACTTGTAGTTCCTTGTGTGGCAGAAATAGTCGCCCTTGATAATAAGGTAGATCATTGATGACTGAGTAGTCCGGGCCTTTCTTTACCCAGTCCTGCGGAGCTGTTGGATCGAAGAGTTGTTGGATCTTTACCTGAATATCCTCTAGTGTCTGTAGAGTAGTTATGCCAAGAATTCTTTGTTCTGAAATTATAGGTACCGGTTCTGGGTTCGCATATGCTTCTCCCATCCCTATTCGGGATAAGGCGTCTGCCTTGCCATTTTTACAGCCTGGTCGATAAGTGATCACGAAATCGAACTCGGCAAAGAACAATGCCTATCGAAGTTGGCGTGACGATTGGGCCTTGGCTCTTTTTAAATACTGCAAGTTCCGGTATCAGTGATTACAGTAATGGTATGCCTGGCACCGAGAAGATAGGGCCGCCAAGCCTTGAAGGCGGATTTGATGGCTAATAACTCTTTATCGGTAACCGCATAGTTTAACTCGGGTGCCGAAAACTTTCTGGACCAAAATGCTACTGGGTGAAGTTGACCAGTTTCAGGATCCTTCTGGGACAGGACAGCTCCCATGGCTGAACTGGATGCATCAGTTTCAACTATGTATGGAAGTTCAGGGCGTGGGTGCTTTAATACAGGTGCAGACGTGAATTTTGCTTTCAACTCTTGGAAGGCGTTTTCAGCTTCTTCAGTCCACAAGAAGCGTTTGTTTTTTCGCAAGAGTGCTGTGATAGGATGTACAACATGTGAGAAATCCGGAATGAATCTGCGGTAGAAATTAGCAAATCCGAGCATGCTTTGTACTCCTTTAACTGAACTGGGTGATGGCAACTTGAGAATTGCGTCCACCTTTCAAGAGTCCATTCGGACTCCTTTTGGAGTCAGGATAGATCCAAGGATTTCAACTTCCGTAGCATGAAAAACGCATTTTTCCAATTTTGCATATAACTTGTGCTGGCGTAATTTCTCTAGGACTGCACGAACGTGCTTCACATGGTCTGATTCTGAAGAGGAGTACACTAGAATATCGCCTAAGCATACGACAACACAGACGTCAATGAGTTCACGAAGGACATTGTTCATAAAATACTGGAAGGCTGCTGGTGTATTGCAAAACCCGAAGGGCATCACCTGGTATTCGAATAACCCATACTTAGTGCGAAAAGCAGTCTTCCATTCGTCGCCTTTCTTCACACATACCAGATGATATGCCCCTCGGAGATCTAATTTAGTGTAGATGCAAGCGCCCTTTACTTGGTCTAGTAATTCGGGGATCAGAGGCAATGGGTATCGGTTCTTAACCGTGATCTGATTCAATGCGCGGTAGTCTATGCACGTTCTGAGGTCAACTTCTTTTTTTGGCACGAAGAACAAAGCTGAAGATGCAGAGGACTTGGATGGACGAATGAAGCCATTGGCAAGGTATTGGTCCAAGTATTGTCGTAGGTGAAGGTTTTCAGGTTCAGCAAGGGCTTAGATCCTAGTACATGGAGGTTGTGCACCGGGTATGAGATCGATTTGACAATCGTATGATCTGTGAGGTGGTAAGGTGTTTGCCTGTTCTTTTTGGAAAACATCCTGGAATTCTTGATATTCCTGAGGTAACTGCACGACTGTAGTAGCAACGGCGGCCAGGCCTTCGTTCAAGGGTTTTTTCGGGTAACAAGTATGTGCACAATCCAGGAAGGGTATTCTCTTCTCTCGCCAATCAATACAAGGATTATGTGTTTCCAACCAAGGTAACCCCAGTATTATTTGGAACTGCGGGGCTTTGATTAAATCAAACACAATAGTCTCTCGATGCCCATCCTGACCCAATAGTGTCTTCTCTGCGGTGGAATGAGTTACAGGCCCAGAGGCAATTTCAGTTCCATCGACTGTGGTGATGACATCCGAAGTGGTCTTTCTGCAGAGAGGTAGAGTCAACCTAGAAGCCAATTTGTGGTCCACATAGTTTCCTATGGCCCCGCTATCAATGTATGCCCTTACTGCGTGCATACGTGATGGTTGCCTTGGATCTATAGGGACCATTGGTATGATAAAGTGCTAGGTCTGAGTATCCTTCTTCAAGCTCGGCAAGCGGACCTCTACGCTTGTCGGGCGTGGTCGTTTCCCGAGTCAGACTCCATATGGCTTTTATCAGCAGCTCCTACCACTTTCTTGGGTGGTTTTACAGGGCTATCCCGTAGAAAATGTTCCGAAGTTCCACAGTATAGACACAATTGCATTTGCCGTCTCCTTTCTCTTTCCTTCTGAGTCAAGGGTCCTTTAACCCCTCCGATTTGCATGGGTTCTGAGGCATCTGCTCCTTTGGGGGTAGCGCTGGGTTTAACCAACACCCGGTTCTCGAACTTGGCTCGGTCGGCCTTTCTGTTCTGAAGTCTGTGATCTAACTGGACCACTAAGTCTATATATTCAGCACAGTCTTGAGGTGGGTTCACAACTTGAGCCAAAACATCTTTGAGTTCTCCTCGAAGTCCTCGATGAAATAACGTAATCCGTTTTACCTCGGGCCATCCAGTTTCCACCACCAACCTATTGAAGGTTGCGATGTAGGTTAAAAGGTCCTGGTTACCCTGCCGTAGAGACAAAAGTTTGTTATCCAGGGCCTGTCCTTAGGAGTGCCGGGCAAATAGTCTTTCCATGCTCATTTGAAAACCCTGAAAATCCCGAAGAATAGGGTCATCCTGATTGACTAGTGGAATTGACCAATCCGCTGCACTGCCGCTGAGATATGATAATACAAAGGCTACTTTGGCTTGATCGTTTGGAAAGTCTCCAGGTCTGCATAAAAAGTGCAAGCGGCATTGGTTCATAAACACAGCGAACTTTTTTGGGTCCCCAGCACAACGTTCTGGCGGGTCTAAATGAATGCTCCCTGGTAGAAGCACTTGCACAGGATTGCTTGATGAAACAGGAGTTGAATTCCCCCGAGTCCAGGTAATGGTGTTTGCCCAGCTTGGTTTTGCAATAATTGTCTAGCAAGATCATCAGTGCGTTCTTTAGAAACAATCAGTTCTCTCCTGAGGGTATTCGTTTCTTGACGAGCGGCATGTACTTCAGCCCTAAATTCCCCTAATAATAGGGCCAATTGGTCAGTTTCTGAGGTATCCATGACACCCGGGTGAGGATTTGTAGAGAGGCTTTGCATTCTGTTACGCTCACCAGGTTCCCACAGGGGTGTCGGGTGGAACTGGACAGCCGCAGTCTCCACCAACGTGATGCGTAGTGCAGAGATGACTGACTGGACTGGCCCACCTAGCTTCGTCTGCTTGACCCATAGAAGTAGTCTCCTAAAGGCGGAGAAAGGGAATTAGCCACCTGTGGAGTTGAGTAATAGCCCCTCACTGCGTCCCCATTTATCACCTCTGATATTCCCTTTCACAAAGCTCACCTTATAGTTTTGAATGATGAGCTCTCCACCCTGCGAGGAACGCAGGGGCGCGTTGATGGCCAGTTACTTCACTGGCTTGAGGATATTGGAAAAGTTCTAGACAAATCTTGGCTCCAAAACTCCTGACGAAGGGCCGCAAGTATATAGTTCTAAAGAGTTCAAAAATTTCTGAATAATTACTCTTGTCCAATTCCTTTGTTTATCTTGCAGCTTAGACCCAAATGAAGATAGTCTGTGGCAGTTGAAAGCGTTCTGGTAAGAGTCTGTGCTATCCCACACTGTCCGTTAAATGATGCCCAAGTTTAGCTCGCTGCTGTCTCTTTTCTTACAGGTGCGGCGTAAGACGATTTGGCGTGCTGGTGAATAATACCGCCAGCGGTAAAATCAGGTAAGTATATGGTGGCAAGAGATTGTCCTTATTTGTTTCCCCTCGGCTCACCTTGTTGTTTTCTTGTCCCCCTCAGGTGCTGGAATGCGGCAACTTAATGATGGAGACAGCGCCGGATTGTAGAGATGCTGTGAGGAATGGTGAGTATGGCGCGGCGCTGCTGCTGGGGATGCGCCGTGTTTAAAATAAAGTCTTTTTCTCGTTCAAAGATGCGATGAATCCGGAATCAGGTAAGAAACCCAATGATGTTCTTGTTCTAACCTTTCTTCTTCTTTACCTTCTTTCTAGGCGCTCTGGACGCGAGGCGGGCGTGGCACGAGGCTGGATGCTGACTGCAGAATAACGCGAAGCGTGTGCTGCCCTTCGGGCGTGGTTTAAATAGACTCCAAAGTAGTCCCAGGTAAGTATTCCTCCACAACCACACCCGAGTAACAAAATAGTCCCTAGGTAAAGTAGTCCCTTCCAAGCCTCACATGGGCTTGGATCTCTTGCAGCATGGTCTGCATCAGGTAAGTTTTAACATATCAGCCTGGCGCCTGTGGCACCAGGACTGTTCTCCCATATGAGCCTGGCGCCATAGACGCCAGGACTGTACCCATATAGCCCCTAACAAGGGTTGCTGGGCTTTATCTGGGTAACATGATGCCTGCTTCCGGGGTTGCTGGACTTGGTCTGGATGCCCGGGGGTAGGCATCATGACAGTCATTTTGGGGTGGGACATGATTATTCTTAGGCATGATTTGGAGCAGTACCCTTTGGGTGCACTACAACAACCTTGACCTCCTGGCAATAGGAGCCCAACCTTTGTTATAAGTCTGTATTACATAGGTTGGTAGCGTGATGAGCAGCCAGGCTTATCTCAAGAGGGGTCAATGTGTGCAGTAGGGGAGTTACAGAGATTCACAGTGACAAGTATTCAAATAAACTCTTACACACAAGGTTTCCTGATTAAACAATTATTAATTTAACAGTCAGTTTCAGTAAGCCTTCTTCGGAAGTACCAATATAATAGTAACACACAAATACACTCCAAAATACACACTCTTAGTTTCTCTAAATTAGCAAGTACCCATTTGGGATGGCACACAGACACTTCCTACACTCACAGGTGACTTAAATCGCTAGGACACTGTGGACATTAATATATCACTGTTGCATTTAGAGCAATACCTATGAGCATGTCAAAGAAAAAATGGTTATTAGAATAAAACAAGAGACCTCACAAATATTCTGAAGTAGGTAAGTACTTTTGGAAACCCCCAATGCAAAGTAAGCTGACCCCTTCCTGGAAGGAAGACAAACCCTAAAGTCAGAAGAGTCATTCAAGGAGCCAGATCAGGTCAAAGTCAAATTGGACAAAAGTCTAGGTCAGCTGAAGCAATTCTTGCAGGTAGGTAAAAAGTCTTACACAATGTTTTAGAAGTCTTTGTAGAAAAGAAGAAATCAAAGTAGGGCCACAAGCTGATTAGGCTTGTGATGTAAAGAAGCTGTTAGCAACGCTACAGAAGCAACCAAGGCAAGTCTCCACTGAGAACATGTGAGGCTACACAACAAGAGGTAAGTTCTCTTAGACTGTACAGTACCTTTGGGCAGAAGAAATGGCTCCAGCTGGCTTCTGTTCCTGTGCAGCTCTGCAGATCCTGTGTTCCTGGGCCTCATTTGTGGGGACAAGAGGGAGGATGTCTGGAGGACTCCTGCACTGCAACGGGACGGTTGGCGACAGAAAAGGACCAACTTCTATTCAGTGACACTTCGCGGTTTCAGCTCCTCGGGTCTCAGCAAATTGCACCACAGCGGTTCTTGGACGGCGAGATCGGCTTTCCTTGCATCTGGGTTCCAGCACTCTGTTTAAGTGGATCAGGCTCGGTCAGTCCTGCTTCCTGGGAGTCCGGAGGATCTTCCTGGAGCTCTTGGCCAACTTAAAAGCATCTAGTTCGGCAGGTCCTTCCCTCAACTTAGCAATTCCAACTGGTTACACCATCTCCCGCCATGACCGTGCCACAGGGAGAGGTGGAGGGGTTGCATTTATCCTTAAAGACAACTTATCTACTTGGATAGTCCAATACCCAGACTTTGAAGGGGTGCAAACCTTGCATATTAAAATAGGCATGGACGCAGAATCCACATTGAACTTCCTCCTAGTTTACCGTCTGCCCTCATCCCCATATAACCTTACTGCCTCCCTCGCCAACTATCTGCTTTCATTTCTCAAACCTAATACCCGGCTCATTCTCCTCCGAGATTTGAACCATTGTGGCCATAACGAAGACCTTATGGCCGCAGAAGTTGAGGAAACCCTCTCTGACTTAGGTTTCAAACACCTAAGTTATCTGCCTACTCATCAATCGGGCCACACCCTGGACTGGGTCACCTCGGTTAATACATCCTGTCTTGACACCCAAATTAAACCTTGTCCCTGGTCAGACCACTTATTTGTTCATTTCTCTGTAAGAGTCCCTGTCAAACCCAAACGTCATAAGCCCAACTTTGTTATTACGCGTAACCTCAAACATATCATTGAGGAGAATATTAGCCCTCTACTCAACCCTGCTATTCACTTCCCAGAACACATTATATTATCGGACATGTCATCCATTCTTCCGACCAATCTAGCTTCCATTACTCAGTCCTTAGCTCCTGCCAAATCCAGAAAATCGTTTGGCCCTAACAGAAACAATCCCTGGTTCACTAAGGACCTTCAAAAGTTTAAATCCACTACGGCCAAGCTCTTTCACAAATGGAAAGTTGATCCTAACCCCCTGACTTTAGACGCATATAAAGCTTCAGCTAAATCCTACAGATTAGAGCTTACCGCTGCTAAAAAGATTTACCATAATAGTCAGATACTTAACGCCAAGTCTGACAATAGAGAATTGTTCAAAATCTTAAAAGATACGAAATCTACTCCCGAGCCACAGGGACAACTTCCAGCATTAGACAACTCCTGGTGTCTTCAAATCCAGAATGGCATGTACAATAAGCTTCTCGGCATTAGAGCTGACATTATTCAAAAACAATCTGCTCATCCCGAATTGTCACACAGTAAACCATTTATTAGAAATCCCTCAATCCCTGAATTCAACTTCCACACGATTTCAGAAGCTGATCTAAAATCCACCATTGAACAACTTAAGCCCACTAAATGTAAAGGCGATCCTTGTTCTTCTATAATTATAAAATCCTGCCCCCCTCTGCTGTTAAAATCCATTTGGACCTTCGTTAATGCCTCCTTACACGAGGACTGTATACCAGATAACCTTAAAACCGCCTGGATCACCCCCATTCTCAAGAAGTCCGGACTTGCCCCGGAGAATCCTCTTAATTACCGTCCCATCACTAATACGCAATTTCTTTTGAAAATACTCGATCGAGTGGCTTACACACAGATAGCCTCTCACCTGAACCAGCATAACATCTTAAATATTTACCAGTCAGGTTTTAGGCAGGGGTAAAGTACCGAGACCTCCCTTCTAGATCTCAAGTCATGCCTACTTGCTAACATGGATAAAGGCCTGGCAACTCTACTTGTGTCCCTGGATCTTTCTGCGGCATTTGATTTGGTCGATCACTCCATTCTGGTAGCAAGAATGGAAGAGGTGGCCAATTTCTCTCCTTCCGCTACATCCTGGATTAATTCCTTCCTGGCTAACAGACAAACTAGAGTCTGCATCGGGCAGCATGAGGCAGATCCAATCCCGGTCCTCTTTGGGGTTCCTCAGGGCGCCAGTACCTCCCCATGCCTCTACAATATTTACACAGCCCCTTTCTTTAATATGCTTGAGGAAGAAGGAATTTCATTCTCCAACTACGCTGATGACACTGAGGTTTTGGTAAAACTCTTGGCTGTTCATTCACAGGATGAATTAGAACTCAACAGAATATTTTCTATTATCGAAAATTGGATGATGACCAATAATCTTGCTTTAAACAAAAGCAAAACTGTGCTTAGGATTGTGGCCAACACAAACTACCTTGCCAATTTGGACCCCATGTTTAAATCATCCAGGCTAGGTATGGTTGATATTTCTCCCCAATCTAAGCTAAAAATATTAGGTGTGTTTCTGGACCAGTCCCTCAACATGAGAGCCCATGTTAGCAGTGTCATCTCCGCCTCGACATACTATGTAAAACTCTTGTCTCATTTGAGACCTTTTATTTTGCAAGCTAATGCCGAGACTATAGCAAGATCTATAGTCGGTGCGAAGATTGACTACTGTGGCAGCCTTTTGTCTGGATTAGGAAAAACTGACTAACAGACTTCAAAGTATTCCAAAATGGGAGCGGTTTGTGTCGTCACTGGCCTGGCACGACGCTCCTTAACACTGGCTAGCGATTGAAGCCCAGGTCAGATTTAGAATTCTTACAATCGCTTTTAAATGTAGGCTGGGCATAATGCCCAAATACCTACTTGATCAAATCTCAGTCAAATCCATTCCCAGGCTTCTTTGATCCAGCACTCAGAATTTGCTATCCGTACCACGATGCAAACTTAAGAAGGTGGAGAAGGGGGCATTTTACATGGCAGCCCCGACTCTTTGGAATCTGCTTCCTCCTATGCTTCGTCAGCAACTCTCGGTCTCCTCTTTCAAGAAGCACCTCAAGACGCACCTCTTCTATTAAACAAATACTCTTGAACGTCTCGGCTGTGGTCGGTTCCACACCTAATGCTCCTCTTGTTTTTCCACCGCTTTGACTTGTCCCTTCCCTTCTTTATGGTTATTGTTCTGTTTTGTCTTGTCCTCGCGCCCTGACGCCTCTGGGTCCAAGGCAGCGCGTTACAAATTGAATAAAGTAAAGCACACTATCTGGTGTTACTCTCCCTGGCTCTTCAGTTCCAGCAGCAGCAGCAGTGGAAATACAACCAGCTTTCAGAGGATGTCCAGACAAGCTTACTTTGGAGTTGATTGGTCCCACCAACTCAAGGGGAGAAGTCGTCCTTGCAGGGCTTCTCTAGTCGAGGCAAATTTGCAGCTTCAGCCCAGCAGCAGGGCTTCACCGGGCAAACCAACGGTCCAGAAGTTGCAGCAGGCGACTCTTCCAAGTTCTTCTTTGTATTCCTTCATCCAGTGGTCGACTCTGCCTTCCAAACCAAAAAGCCTCACCTTTTATGCAGGTTTCTCCCATTCATTCCAGCCTAGCTGCCAGTCAAACAGCACAGTGGCTGTTCTTGCCGGACAGCCAGCCAGCCAATCACCTTTGGGTGCATTCCTGTAACAAAGGGGATTAAACACAGGCAGTTTCGGGCACCTCCCTCACTTCCTGCCCCCACCAGACATACTGGAGCCAGAGGCAGGCTTCACTCGTGAATCCCGCCAGAGACAAAACTAACAAAGGGACCAAACCTGGTTTGGCGCGCAGAGTAAATCTCAAGAAGGACCTTTCCACAAAGAAATGGTGAAAAAAGAAGACCAGAGCCATTTTAACAAAAATGGCACCCTTGGGTGCTTTACTGCAGCTGCGAACGCAGCCCGCAGTAAAAGCACACCACGGTAGTTAAAAGTAAACCACTGCCACCAGCCATTCATCGAGGAAGGGTAACATAAACATGTTACATGAGAAACTAGACAAAGGGGATACTAAGTAACCCCTCCAGCACCCGATTGTAAGATAGTGTGTGCTGGGTCTAGAAAGCTACAATGTAAGTAAAGTCAATTTCCCTTCACTGCATTTTGAAACAGTAGTTTATCCAAGAGAATGGGCCTCATTACGACCCTGGCGTTGGACCATGGTGCTATTAGCACCATGGTCCATGCCAGATTCTGCCATGGTGGATGGCGGAATTACCGCCCCATTACAAGGTTGGCGGGGCGGTAATTCCCATTCACCATGGCCCCTTCCCCATTCCCATTTTTGGCCCATAGGGCACAATGGGAATGGGGAAGGTGCTAATTACGGCACCGTAAATTACGGTGCCATAATTAGCACCAAGGTCGATTAGCGCCTTGGACTTTAACGCCTGCAAAAAGCAGGCGTTAAAGTGTGAATCTGGCGTTAAGGGTTCAATGGCGCCGCAGCCTTTTACCCCTTAACGCCAGGGTTGTAATGAGGCCCAATGTATTTAAACCTTTGGGAAGTCTGAAAAACGTCCCTGTGCCACTGCACTGCAGTGTTGCAATTTAAAAGATAATGCCTATGGAGTTTGTCAGACTCCACAACCAAAAGAACACAGTAATCAAGTTATAGTAAAAATACATGAGAGAGTGGGAAAAAGGGTCTCACTCGCTCCAGGTAAACAATGAAAGTCCTCAAAATCCAGCAAAGGTGCTGGGGGTCTCTAAGGTAGAGAGGAATTAGCACATTTCTGAGAATTCTCCCTAACAACTATCAAGGTAGCCTGATCTTTCAGTGAGTCATTCAACGCTTCGTACAGCTTTGTAAAAGGTACTAGGGATATTGATAGAGCTGCCATGACTGTATTTTGCATTTGTGCCATCACCTCACTCATGGTTCCTCCGACTGCTGTCCGATCCTCCCGTTGGGCCTATTCCGCACTCTTCTGGGCGTTGAATATGGAATGCTATCAGATGAGTCTGATTGTCAGAGACCTGATAGTCTGCTCCCTTTGCACATGCCATCTTGCCAGGCTGTCAGAGTCTTGATCTTTGTCGGTTCCTCGATCTGTTTCGGGGATCTTTGATGTCCTCGCATCATGACCGCCCCTTTCCGCGGTCTGTACTTCCGGGGCTAGTATGCTTAGCCCATTGGCCCCTTTTCCAGAGCTATCCCAAGTAGCTGATGCACTTAGCTTGCTCCGGGTTTCCACAATGTTATTAGGATTGGGCAGACTCCATCGCCGTGGTGATACAATTTTTGTAGTTAGGGCCAAGATGTCTCTTGACAGACGAGCTGCCAAGACAGAATTCTTTCGTTTCTTTCCCATTCTGGTCCTCAGTGCATTCCGCCTCATCTTTAGAGACTTGAGGATCCCATTGTGGGACTAATCCACCTGGAGTCCCCTATCGAAGGGAGCAATCCCTACATTGCCCCTCTGTGCCTTCACCAGCAGTGTTATCTTTATTTGCGGCAAGCTGACTAGAGGTTCGTTTAACCGGCAACTCCCCCGAGTGGGGCTCGCTTTTGCACTGCCTCGTCGATCTTTTCTTTGTGGCAGTTCAAGGTTCAGCATTTTGTCGGGAATGTCACCTCCTACGAATTGGCATGTAGGGCTTTTAGTCACGGTTTCCAAGCATGAGCTGTTAAAGACCTCCTTAACCCACACTTTGGCCTCCGGCATCTGGCTTGCCATCCATTTATCTACAGCTATAGCCATACTTGCAGCTTGCGCCATCTCACCAGCTCTTTCAGGCGCTTCCTGCTACCTCACCTGTTGGCGCGTCCTTGTGCCTTTACTGCCTCTTCGCTGCGGCAGCCGATATCAGAACTTACCGCCAACCGTTTGTAGTTATCCAATGAGTGTATAGGCCAACACCCCAGGCTTCTCGTCGCACCTTAGCACCAACACTTCGGGATCGCTCTGCGAAGTGTGGGGGTTTCTATGGTCAGCTGGTATCAGGTAGCAAATGCAACTGTAGAAAGACTGCTGGCTCCACTCCTCCATGAAACACTCACCCACATTGCACGATCGCTCTGTGAAGTGTGGGGTTTTCCATAGTCAGATGGTATCAGGTAGCAAATTAAACTATAGAAAGACTGCTGGCTCCACTCCTCCACGAAACACTCACCAACACTCTTGATATAAAACAAAGAATGTGCTAGATTGCGAGATACAAGTTACTGGTACAGAACAAATGTAGACTTTTGTTGAGTAACTTAATCAGAATAAATTATATTTTTGTAATTAACGCTTGAGGTTGTTAGGTTCCCTACTGATGTATTATAATGTTGATATAATTTCAAAGTTTAAGGTTTCATACCAAACATTCTCCCCCTTCTGTATTTTCCAAAATGTTGACCTATTTTTCTTTGTACCCTTATTTAGCAAGACCGCTTGATACACAGCAGGCATTATTTTTAGTGGATTCTGCTTTAGGCAGCACAAACACAGTTGCTAATGTCAGCTATATTCCAAAGCATCAAAAAGAAGGCTAAAATAAACACTGTTCTGAACTCTAATAGGTCTGTTTCTCAATGTTTTTGGGGAATTGATTAATATTCAAAGTAAAAATTATTAATGACGAAATCGGCCTATCCATGTCGCCAATAAAAGTGCCAGATCTTGTCATGCATGGTCTTCACACATAGCCTTTCATGCAATGAATGAGTGTTTCACAAATGTACTATTTTTGTCAGAAAAGAGAAATATAAATAAATATTATATATATATAAATATATATATGGATTTCACACAATTGCAACATTATTTAAAAGAATGCTGTACCTCGGGACTCTTGCGGTTCGGCAAAATCTGCTTGTCAGTTTCTTTATTGGCAAAGTATCTGGTGCACCCACGATTCAAGTACTAAAGAGTGGTAAAACAAATGAAAAGGGTAAGACTGTGCAAATTATACTCCAAAAAGGAAAATAATATCTGGAAAGTACAGAAAATAGGCTTCCTCAAAAGGTAAACTCGACCCACATTGAGGTGACACTTTATAGAAGCTGCATCCTCTACAAGGAGTATACATTTTAACAAAGGACCAATAGAACACACAAGAGACAAATACAGTTCAAAACCATTACTTGCCAGCAAAACAAGGGGTGTGGATTAATGCCCAAGAGGATAAAGGATGTCTCTGTAACAAAATAAGACCGTCTAGATTGAGTGTGTTTAGGATGGAATTAAATTAGAATGTTTTTGGGTCCCTTTACTGGCCAATTTGTGGGTTACATTTGTAAATGCACACCTTACCGCAAATCTACTATCAGGTAAGGCGTCTGTTGAAAGCATATAGAGGCTGGGTGCTATGTGCCTGAGACCGTGCATTTGATTATAGTATCCTGATCGGGTCTGTGGTCCTTTAGATAAGAACACCATGTAGAGTTGACCCACCATGTCACTGGTAGTAGTTATCACTCCTGTGTTTTAGGTGAAACCCCATGTTATGTCTTGGCTCAAAATGTAGTCTTGGGTAATAGCACCCAGTGTGCTGCTTATCCTCACCTACCAGTAAGTACTTTTCCCCCGTACTTAAGGTATGTGATAAGTATATATACTTTACAGTTCTAGTACACCCACCGGGGCCATCAGGGATATGGCATCTCCTTGCTGCTCTCACCCTCCAGAGAAGCCCTTGGGCAATAGCAATACCATCCTGACAGCAAGTATCTTCTTCCTTGCCCTAGCGTTCTGTAAGATGCTGGAATATTCTGCACCAACCACTAGATGTCAGCCTATGCAAAGCATGTGATTCTAAGCAGATATACAAGCCTCACACTGGGCGTGCCAGTAATACTATCCCTAGTGTGACGTCCACTGTACCCATGATCCCTCACGCGTCTAGGACCCTCAGATTGTATTTTTTCAGACATGAGGTAGCACGAGGAGTAGCGTGAGTACAGATAATCCAAGCAGATAGATAGAAAGGTAAGACTACAAGCATCCATGCGCCTTCTCTCAGAGGGGAGGAAGGGTGGGTCGCATGTGAATCTAAGCAGATACAAGCATCAGAAATACGATTACAGTGAGTAATGTATCCCTTCGGAGGTCTGTGGAATCTGCTTAGATCACATGCTGTGCACAGATTAGCGAGCAGTACCTGAAGAAGGAGGTGGGATGTGAGAAGGGTCATGAGCAAATAAATGTCTTAGAACCGCTTGTCCCACTTGTGTATCTGTCTTGGAATGAGTGTCAATGCAGTAGTGCTGAGCAAGTGTGAATAGAGCTCCAAGTAGCTGCTCTACAAATGGTGACAAGGGGTACATTTGCAATGAAAGCCAGAGTGGCCCCAATGCCTCTTGTAGAGTGGGCCCTAGACGTGAAAGGCAGAGTTTTTTCAGAAAGTGAGTAACACAGCTGGATACAGTTAATAATCCACTTAGAGATGGCACCTTTAGAGACGCGATCCCCCTCTCTGCCTGTAGCTATGGAGACAAACAGCTGATCTGTTTTCCTTAGCGGTCTGGTCTTGTTTACATAGTAGAGGACCGCCCTACGCACATCTAGTGTGTGTAGTTTCACCTCAGCCGAGCTTTGTGGGTCTTGGAAGAAAGCCGGAAGCTTGATGGACTGGTTCACGTGGAATTTTGAAATAAACTTAGGTGAGAACCTAGGGTGTGTGCGTAAAACCAGTTTATCTTTATGGACAGTAAAGAAGGGATCTTGCACTGACAGAGCCTGAATTTCAATGACTCTTCTTATAGATGTAATTGCTACTAAGAAGGCCGTTTTGTAAGTCAGGTGTTTGAGACTGCTTTTGTGCATGGGCTCGAATGGGGGGCCCATGAGCTTAGATAGCACCACGTTAAGGTCCCACCCTGGTGGTGGGTTTGAAATAGGAGGGTGAAGTCTCTTTACTCATTCCATGAAGGCTTTAACTACTGGTACTTTCCACCACGAGACCTTGTTATGGGAAGTGGTGTAAACTGACAGGGCTGCCAGGTGTACCTTCAGTGAGTTAAAAACCAGTCCTGCATCCAGCAGGTGGAGCATGTATGTAACAATAGTGGAAGGAGTGCAATCAACTCGGTTGATTTGTTTATTCTGGCACCAGATAACAAATCTCTTCCATTTGTCAAAGTAGCGGTGCCTCGTGTTAGGTTTCCTAGATTCCTTTAGGATGTCCATACACCTCTGTGGTAAATTGAGATGTCCGAACTCTATGACCTCAGGACCAATGCTGCCAGGTTCATTGAGTTGGGTTGAGGATGCACTGTTTGACCTTGGTGCTGGGACAGTAGGTTGTACCAGCCCGGAAGTTTGATGGGTTCGCACACCGCCAATCTGCGTAAGTGTGGGAACCACGGTTGTCTTGCCCACATGGGAGCAACTAGGACGAGCGTCATCGATTCTCTGTTCATCTTGTTGACCACCTTCCTGATTAGAGGAGTTGGTGGAAAATCGTACGCAAACATCCCTGACCAGTTCATCCACAGGGCGTTCCCCCTGGGAGTCTGGTTGGGGGAACCTGGATGCAAATCCTGGGCATTGTCTGTTTTCGCTTGTGGCGAATAGGTCTATAGTGGGGAAACCCCACTGAGAGAAGATATCTTCTACGACTTCTCTGTGTAGACACCATTCGTGTTCCTCTGGGAGGGGGTCTCTGCTCAGAGCATCCGCTAGGGAATTGAGATCCCCTGGAACATGTTGCGATGACAGGAAGATGTTCCGTCTGAGTGCCCATATCCAGATTTTCTGGGCAAGCTTGGACAGATTGGCGACTGAGTCCCTCCTTGCTTGTTCAGGTAGAACATGGCTGTAGTGCTGTCTGTCCGGATTTGCACTGACAGATTTAACAGGTAGGGCTCGAACGCTTGAAGTGCTCTGAATACTGCCAGAAGTTCTAACAGGTTGATGTGATTCTTGGCCACTGAGTGTGACCAGAGACCCTCAGCTGTGTGGTGGAGATGGTGAGCTCCCCACCCCGTCAGGCATGCATCGGTTGTGACTACCGCCTGTATCTCGGGACCGTAAAAGGGTTTCCCCTTGGACAGATTCCCTTTTGTCCACCAGTGAAGGCTTTGTACAAGTGTTGGCGAAACGACCACTAGATCGTCCCACTGACCACTTGGCTGAGACCACTGTTTCGCCAACCATTCTTGCATGGGACACATGCGCAGGCGCGCGTGGGGGACCAAGTAAATACATGACGCCATCATGCCCAGCAAACGCATTGCTTTGCTTACCGTTATCTGGCGACCGGACTGATATTGCGGAATTTGCAGCAGTATATTCCGAATTCTTTCCTCGGAAGGAAAGGTCAACCCCTTGAGTGTCTAGGATAGCTCCTAGGAACTGTATGGATGTGCTTGGCACGAGACTTGATTTTTTCTCGTTTATTGAGAAGCCCAATTCGAAGAGGAGGTCGATTGTCCTTTGAATGTTTGCTCTGCAAATTACTGGGGTCTCTCCCGTGATGAGCCAGTCGTCCAGGTAAGGGTACACCGGGATTGCCTCCCTGCGTAGGTGTGCTGCCGCCACCGCCAGTACCTTGGTGAATACCCTTGGAGCCGAAGATATCCCAAAGGGCAGTACCTTGAACTGGTAGTGCCGACTGTCCACCTTGAAGCGCAAGTACTTTCTGTGCGCTGGGAACATGGAAATATGAAAATAGGCATCTTTCATGTCCAATGTTGCCATGTAATCCCCCTTTTTTAGGAGGGGGATTACCTCCTGGGGAGTAGTCATGCAAAACATTTGGGGCTTGACATACTTGTTTGCAGGCCGTAAGTCCAATACTGGGCGCATTGTCACATTTTTTTTTTTTTGGCACAAGGAAGTAAGTTGAATAAATACCCTTGTTTACCTGGTGTCCCGGGACGAGTTCTATCGCGTCCTTTGCTAGCAGATTGACGATCTCCTCGAGGAGGATCTTCTGGTGGTCCAAAGAATGTATTCTTTGTCGTGGAGGATGGTTTCGGGGACGCTCTCACAGTTCTATGCAGTACCCTGCGGATACTGTGGACAGCACCCATCTGTCTGATGTGATCCCTTCCCAAGCTTGGGTTAAGTTGGAAATGCGTCCCCCTACTGGGGTTGCGTGAGAAGGGACCCTGAACTGAGCGTCACTGTTTTGGTGGAGGCATGCCACCTCCTCTACTGGGGCTGCCTCTACCCTTCCCACGTCCTCTTATTACCCATGCCGTAACCCTGGGTAGACTGTTGGTTATTATTGCTCCACGGTGTACCCTGCCCCTGGGCATAGTTAGATCCTCTCTGGGAATTTTGGCCGCGTGGGCGACGAAAATTGCCATTCCCTCTCTGATTGGGGGGTTTATTGGTTAGTTGGCCTAGGGATTTGAGTGTTTCATACTGGTCCTTGGCATTTTTCAGCGCATCCTCGACCGCCTTACCAAACAGATCCGGCTCCACCGGTTTATCTAACAATGATGCTTGGGTTTCAGCTTTGAATCCAGACTGCCTTAACCAAGCGTGTCTCTTGATAACAGTTCCTTCTGCTATCAATCTGCAGGCGTTATCCGCGGCATCAAAGGTTGCCTTTAGAATGCAACCGGACACGGCTCTTCCCTCCGCCGAAACCCGTGCCAACTGGCTCTTTAAGGGTTCTGGGGCGGAGTCTATGAGTGCTGCGACTTCTTCCCATTGATGGCATTTGTAGCTGGCCAACAGGGTGGTGGAGTTGGCAATCCTTGCCTGGTAGGCAGAAGTGGAGGGTACTTTCCTGCCCAACTCATACAGTTTCTTGCTCTCCTTGTCGGGAGGAGCTTCGGACGATGACAAGGGTGTTCCAGCCCTCTTACAGGTGTTTGTAACAACTAGGGAGTCCTGCTTCAGATGCCCTCTTATATACAGTGGGTCTGATTGGGCTGCCCTGAAAAGTTTCTCAATCCTGGGGTTCACTGCTCTGGTGAGGTTAGGATTTACGAGTGAAGGGTCTATTCTCCTCTGAATAGACTTCAGGATAGGGATGGCCTCCTTTCTCCCACTAACTCTTCGGCGAAGTCCCTCTCCTCTTGAGCACCCTGGGTGTCAATGTGGAAATGTTCAGCTGCTCGAGACAGAACTTCATTCAGGAGAGGTTGGTTGTCGACAGGGGAGTCGGTAACCGGGGGTTCCTTCTCTACCGGGGAATCTACTCTGTAGGTTTCCGGGTCATCCTCATCCTCTTCTTGGTCCTCATCATCCCCATAGTAGCCCATACCAGTTTGTTCTTCCAACATGCCCAAAACTGGATCCTCACAAAAGGATGTCTCTCCTTGATACTGAGAGTAGGGCTGTACATAGAAGGGGTCCGAAGACCGTGTTGGTGTTTCAAACCAGGACTTTTTACTTGGAGGTATAGGATCTTTAGAGCCTGAGGGTGCTGACCCGTCAGGAGTATAAGAGAGAAAGTGTTCAGGGTTTTTTGCGTACAAATCTGCCAAAGATGACATCCTTGACATGGCCCTGTCTATGTCATCACTAGACCATTCTCTAGAACTGGGGATGACTCTTTCTGGAAGTTTCTCTGACTTATCCTGACTAGACCTGGTGGTCTGAGTAGGGGTATTTGTGATAGCAGAAGACTTGGACTTGTCTGTCTGTTTCTGAGGAGTGGAGTGTCTTAAAGGAGTGGAAGTAGGCAGAGGCTGCTTCCTTTGTTGTTTGTCCCCCTCCCCGTGAGTGGAAGAGTGTTTTCCCTGTTTTTTCGCCCCTACGAAGCCTTTCGGCGCCTGGCGTCGAGGTTCGGGGGTAGTGTCCCTATCCTTCGAGTGTGGAGGTAGGGGTTCGGGAACCGCCGTAACGCGGTCTGTGGGAGCCGACTCCTGGAGTGCGGTCTGGGGATGGAAGTCGGCTTCGTCCTCCGACGATCAAACTTCCATTACCTTGAGGAGCGAGGCACTCTTGGCAACAGTGGATGATTGCCTGGAGTCATGCGGCGATCTTGATCGAGAACGCCCAGAGGACGCCGATTCGGACCGTTCTCTATGTGCCTCTTTCCGAGAACTCGACGTGCGCGTTGAGTCCTGGTTGGACTTCATGTGTTTAGTGGAAGTGCTGTGGGAAGCGCTTGTGTTGCCGAGGGTCTTCCCCATTGCCGCCCTGCCAGACGACCTTCCGAGGTCGGGGACTTGCGCTCAGCTGTCTTTCGACTCCATAATGCCCTCGCCGTCCGAAAGCACGGCGTCGCTGCCATCGCTGAAGGCGCCCTCCGCTGCCATGGCTTCTTGACGCCTGGCGCGGTGGGCCCAACGCTTGATCGAACGGTCCTTAAGTGTTTTGGGTTTAAACCTACTACACGCTCTGCAGTTCGCCTCGGGGTGGTCCCTCGGCAAGCAGAGATTGCACGTGGCGTGCCTGTCGACCCAAGGGTATTTGCAGTTGCACTTGGGGCAGAATTGGAAAGGGGTACCCTCCATACGCACCTTGTGGCAGCAGGCTTGTAAGTGTAGGAATATATAAGAATGTACCTATATACCAAAAGATTGTAGAGTATGTCTGCCGCCCACTCTCCCTACTTGCAGGGCCGAGGCCAGCGGCCTTCCAAGGCCCGGGCCGAGGCCAGAGGCCTTCCTAGGCCGGAATCCGTCGTGCAGCTGTCGACGGACGAATTCTTCTCCGGGCCGGCGTCGAGTGTGGAAGTTCGGTGACTCGACGTTGGGGTGGAGAAATGGGTAAATTTGACAATATTTAGCAAAATATATATATTCCATTTGAGCCAGGTCACACTTTGCATTGTGGAATGTGTGACTTGGCACAAATTGAGTTTCCTACTTTCACATTTCAGGTGAAAGTTTTTTTTTCAAACCTTTAAAAACCCACCATAACTTTCTTGGTGTTGTGTATACATACATGTATATACATGTATTTGTTAGACTAGCTCAAACTAAGTCAAACCTAGCATGTTTTAAATTAAGGTGATGTAACCACTGAAAACCATTTCCTGCCTTGCGTGAGCACTACTCACCCCCCTGACATACTCAGCTTTTCTATACTCCCTACACACCTGCAAGCCTCGCTCCGGAATCCTTTATGCCTGATCCACTTTGCAAATTATGAAACTGCAGAGCCTCGATTTATAATGTCCTCCATTGCAAATTCAAATATAGTTGAGGAGCTTAATGACATCATTTGATAATGTGTATTTTTAATACAGTAGGCAATACATCAGCTATGCATGGCATAGTAGATCCTGACTTATGTTCCCACACAGATCATGGTCATGTATTACACATTATTTTAGAAAACGTTTTGAAAACAATGTAACATCGCTTAGTAATTTCAATGATAGTGATGAGAAAGGGCTACAATTCCATTACTGCAGAGGAGGCACGATAATACTCCTTTGTTATACACCTATCGTTTTCTGTATTTTTAGTGTCAGGAATTGAAGACATTGTGTGTTCAACATTTTTTCAATAAGGTTTTAAGAGCAGGCACACACAATTATTATATCACAATAGTTTGAAAAAGAAAAAAAGTATACCCTAAAACTATCTGGTGAGCATAGATGAAGCTTTTGCCGAATGTCCTCAGGGGCACCTGCACAAAGCCGATAAAATATGTGGTAATTCCTTTCATCTTGTCCTTGTACACAGATACGAGATTTCTCCAGGAGGTAATGGGACACAAATCCACCAACCACTGAATTCTAAAACAAGAAAATGCATTCAACATATAAGCTTAAAATAATACATTGTAACTTTACACTTTCAATCCCCGAACTCAGTCGTCTTATTTAAAGCACTTGGGTAACAGATTACATGTTGCACATTAACTATTAAATACAATATTGCCATTTATATCTGCTTAAAACAAAAACATAAATCACATTAGAATTCTTGTTTTTTGAGGAAGGGACAAGAGAGGAGAATAGAAGTACATTTTTGACAACTCTTCCATTCTTTTAGGCCTTTATTATCACAAGCGTTCTTCCCTGCTCTTACCTGGTGCTGAATTACATCCCTAACCTTCTTTAACAGTCCTTCCAAATTCAGGAAATCCATGACCCAAATAAATTTACAAAGAGCACTTCTTGCTTTATTTTCATTGACACCATCATAAAGCACAGAGATCAATCCAACAGATGAATGGTACACCAAATAAAAGGCTTCAACATAAGTTGGAAAATATGGTTTTAAAAATAAGGCGTCCTTGGTTAGAATCAAACCATACACACTTCTGTATGTCATCCAAAAAATTGGACCCAATAAATACTTTTAAAAAACTTTAAAATCTCAAAAGATCTCATTTAACATTAATACATTCATATAATCAATACTTAAACCATTTAATAATCTATACTAGCATAGTATCTACCCAAGTCCATAAATGAAACCATTTTATTTAAGAAGTGTACCAACATGTTCAAAATGTATTACATGATGCAATTTACAATTAATACAATTCAGTTATACACCAGATAGGAAACAAATTAACTGAGCTCACTGGTATGTTAGTAAGAGCACAGCTCATAAACCATAAACTAGTGGGATGGGAGCAAACATTTTATGTTATTTTAGGCAGCACTTTTAAAGTGCAACCTTTGCCATTTGAAGGTCAATTGGCACTGAGAGTTACCTGGAAAGAGAGGGGTACCGCCTCGAAAGTCCCAGAAGAACCACCCACATAGCGATTCCACCACCACCTAGAGTGGCTGTTGGCCAACAATGGTCAGGTTTTGGTGAGTCTTTGATGATACCTTAGCATCAGTGCCTGAATGCATTTGTTATTCTGGGACGTTTGGTTTGTAACATCTATGACCTTGAGTGTGTGGATGTATGTGAAAATCCTAGCTGTGTGTGGTTTAACCGACATGCACTTGCTCTCTTTGGGGTTCTGGTTATACTGTATGTGGAGATGAAGTGAGCAGTTGCACTGTGGTGAAGTGTGGGTGTAAGAATGGAAGAGAGCGTGTTAAGAATGGAAGATATTACAGGTTATTGTGTAATACAGGAGGGTAGGTGCTATGGCGAGTGCAATGAAGTGTGCGAATAGTGGGGCAGAATACAGCAAAATATTGTCAATATGCAAAAGAAAAAAAAGGGCATGGACAAAGGTAGATTGGAGTAATTTTCTCTGCCATGTGAATAGCTTTACAGCTATGGGTAGGCTATTGTGCGTCAGTGGCGAGTGGGTTGTGGGAGAGGCATATCAAGAGAGAGAGACTCAAAAGCAATAGTTTGAAAACCTTTATTTATAAGCTTTGTTGGGTTGGTGGAATGCCTAACTGGCCCCAACTCTAAAGGGGCGGTTCCCTCAACTGATGCGTCCAAGGCTCGTCAATATCCGTAAGTCCAAAACCAAAGTCCGTCTTTATCTAAACCTATCCTTGCCCTCACTCTTAGACAAAATGTGTTCAGGGATCTACATAAAGAAAAATGGTCGTTAAAAAGGAAATGTAAACCACAGCAGGTTTCTGGAAGTCTTACCCATAGATGTAGTTCTGCCAGTTCAAAATAGTTCAACTCAAAAGGGTTGCCCATGGAACCTTCCATGTAGGGCTCTTGCAGTGAGTCAATAAAGTTCACAAGGTCTCTGGGTCTCTTGAGGTTTCTTTCCTCAAGCTTCGATCCTTCCAATTCCAAACAAAAACACACAGATTCTGTTGGGCCTCTCCGGGTTCCCTTCCCCAAGCTTAGGCATTTCTGGTCTCACACAAAAGTTCACCGTGTCAACATGCATCGTTTTAACACACAGTTCTTCCATGGGGTAGTGTCAGAGACTTTTCGAAAACAGCGGGCTTTGCCTCCTTCCGACTTCTTACCCCTCTTTTTGTACTCTGTTTCTTCCGTTTGGCACCTTTCCCTATTGTGCTCTTTTTCCACTAAGGCTTTGTTTCTCATTCAACTTCTTTCATCTTTCTTTCCTTCACTGGGGCACACCTGTAGTCTCGGGAGGATAGCTCAGCGGCAACGTGCTCGCCTTGGAAGCAAGGCGACACATAGCAGCACAGGTTTGATCCCCGGGTCCGCGCTTAGAAACCTCTGGGTATTAAGCGCATTATAAATAACCTACCATATCATATCATATCATACCCTTCTCTCTTCTTTACTGTGCCTCTTGCACACGCTTCTCGAATTTCTCGTGCCCCTGGCACATTCTGTTCTTTGGTCGTGCAGCCTTGCACCTCCCTTTCTTTGTGTCTTGTTTCTTGCACTTTCCCTTTTCAACCTGTGGGACTTTTGTACCCTCTTTTCCTGCTTTTGGGTTTCTCGCAGCATTTCTTTACTTTCTCTCACTTTGTATTTCAATTTCCTAATCTGGTGGGTCGCTCGCACCCTTCATTCCTGTTTCTGGTCACTCCTGCCCTTTCTTTGCTTTCTTTCATTCATTTTCAATCTGTCAGGACGCTTGCACCCTCTATGCTGCTTCGGGTTGCTTGCACCCTCACTTTACTGTCTTTCACTTTGTGCCCCTTTCCCACTCTGCTTTTCCTTACTTTCTTTTTCTTTCCGCTTACTGCTTTACTTTCTGCTTTCAAGCTGCTGCTCCCACTCCAGCCATCCTCACCCACCTGGGTTCCTCTCATTCGCATAGCGAGACTCACCCAGACAGCGTGGTGCCGGCGAGCAGTTCTCCGGGATATGGGGTGTGAGGTCAGGGTCACACCACCTGCCCCTCAGACACACCTGGGACTGACACGTCCCAGGGGAACGAGCACTGGCCTGGACACAGCCAACAAGAAGCACCTCGCCTTCCTACGGCTTCACAGTGCCACGGCTCCTTCGCCACACTGCAACCGCTCAGGTATAGCGGACCAGCATATCGGCATCCCGTTCTCCTCTGGTCCTCCCAAGCTTCTCCTGTTGTTGCCTTCACGTTCTGAACAGCAGTCCCAGCTCGCTTCTACTTCTTGGCAGAATCACACATTTTATACCTGAAGTAATTGTCAAGTGCAGTCAGGTTTAAATGGTTTGGGTTGATCGCTTAACCATGCCTGACTATCAGTGGGACAGTCTACTGGTGTTACAGGGTAGGCCTCACTGTGTACCCCTATGTTGTTTCTATGGGTAATCCTCATTGCTTCTGATCGCCTCATCTTTGTCCCAGTACTTATTGGAAATGGGGAGGAGGAGAAGGGGTGTGCTTGGAAATATTCCTTTGAGGCTGAGGGAGAGGGTTGGTGTACAATTGGGAAAGGGGGAATGCTATGTCTCCCCCTTGGGTATTCTCCTCCCAATCCCCCATAACCCTCCACTCAGGTGATCCTGGGATCCAAAAGCGCTGGCCCTACCCATGCCCCCTGAATGTAAGATCCTGGGGGAGTAGGTGGAAGAATACGTCAGGTTTCTCACAGTTGTTAAAGGGCAACAGTTTCATCTTTGATTATAAAGTGGCTGTGATGGATTTACTGGGTTGATGGTGGAGGAATAGAGCAGGGGGAGATTGTCTGTGATGATGTGGTAAAGTGAGCTAAGAACCTCAATAGGCGATGGTGAGGTTGTGAGGTGATGGAGCAGGAGTAGAGGCAAGGTGGGAAGGTGCAATTGGGAATACAATATATGCGTGTTGGACATTGTGGGGTTGGTAGGTGTAACCAGGTGTGGTGTTGCATTGGTCAGATGGGAAGGTGTTTGGAGGCGAGGTGGGACAGTTCATTTGATGGCTATTCCTTGTGGCTGTAAGAAAAAGGAGCAAGTGGCAATGAAGCAGGGTGTTGTGGGTCGACAGGACTGTGTTAAGGGAGGGGAATGAGGTATATCAGTGGACAATTGTACATGTAGTATTAGGAGAATGGAGTGGATATTGATAGGACAGTGGCACAGGTATTATAATAACTGGGGGATCAATCAGCAGAGACATTTGTACCAGAGTTGGAGGGAACGGGAGGATGCTATGGAGAGTGGGAGGATGTGGGAGTAAGCATATTGTGGGCAGGGAGAGCATGAGATGGAGAAGGTTTGACAGAGGGGGCTGCAAGGTGATGTGAGGAGGCAGGCATGAGGTGAGTAGAATGATGGGTAATTGGTAAGAGGAAGCAGTAGTAGAGGGCTGTTTTGGTGTAGGACAACCCGGACATAAAAGTTAAACTGAAGTGAGGGGTTTGAGAAGAAAGGTTTATATGGTGTGATAGCTAGGGGGAAGTGGACATTGATGAATAACGGAGCCCAATATTATCCAAAGGCTGAATGTTTCTGTTCAAAACAGTATCCCAAACAATGTTAGTCTCCACGCAAAATATTGCAGATTTTAAACAATGACCACCCTGGAGGGAGGATACCTTATCACAAGTAGAACAATGTAGTATGGATAAAGATGTGCCTGGGAGTAAAAAAAACAAACTATACATAAAAGTAGTTTTGGGCCATAATCTGCAGGCAAAACACACATTTTTGGCATCAAATGACACTGGAGGAAAATGTTTGCTCTAGCATAGTTAAAATTGCTCTTCCATGTTATGCTCAAATCTTGTGTGCTCCTTTTGAGTTAAAGATTACCACTAGAACAGGTGGAACCTCTGTGAAAAGTGTTCTTTCTACAATTTGGCTATTCTCATCACACTATACATGGATAACTGTAAATAACTGACTAGAGCCACCTTACACTTTTACTTAGCTACATATGTTATGCTATTTGGCATTTATATAGCGCTCTATATATCATTGGCATGACCTCAAAGCGCTGGGAGGTTGAACGCCCTCAGGGACCGTAGTCCAGGTCAGTTGAGAGAGTAGGGTGTTGTAGGGTGCTTGTGTGCAGCAGTTATGTGTGCAGCTGATGTAATTGCCTGGTGGAAGCTGCATCCTAGCATTAGGTGTGGTGTATTGATATCGGTTGAATGTGTGCAGTCTGGCGGGTGAACACCAAGACTGGGCTCTGGCTGCGTTAGGCCTGTAGGACGCTTGTGTGCAGCTAGGCCGGTTTGTCATGGGGTATAGCTGCGTTTTATTAGAGCGATGAGGTGTTCATGGGGTGATGGTCGTATGTGAGCAGCGCCAAATAGATCGAGAGGTATAGCTGCACTCTATATGAGTGGTGGTGCAGAGAATAGAGTAAGCATAGTGATATGAGAGGAGCGAGTTTGCGTGGAGTTATGATCTAAGGAGATTGATTGATATTCTGCATTTCAGGCATGCGGTTGCTTCTTAGCGAATTAATAAGCGTATTCAAGGATTACATTGTTCGGGATCTCATTGAGCATTAGTCATCGGGTTGCTATGGTACAATCGCCTCAGAAGGATGTGGTTGGTATTACTTAAAGAGCCACGTTTTTAGAGCTTTGCGGAACGTCATAGTCTTGGGTGTGTCGAATATAAGGTGGAAGTGAGTGCCACAGAGTTGGGGCCAAGGTTGAGAAGGCGGATCCTCCGATCCTGACCGAGTTGGAATCACTAGAATCAGGGTAGTGCTTGATCTTAGAGTATGGGAAGGGAGGTATGGTTTTATCTTATCCTGTAGGTATAATGGGCCGGTCTTGTGCGCTGCTCTGTGAGTGATGCATAGGGTCTTGAAAGTGGCCATTTGTCCGACTGGGAGCCAGTGGAGGGTTCGGAGAGTGGGTGAGATGTGGTCTCTTGGGCCTAGTGCAAGGAGCAGTTTTGAAGCAGCGTTTTGGGCTCTTTGTAGTTTGTTGAGATGGAATGCCGGGGTTCTGAGGTATAGGGAGTTGGCATAGTCCAGTCTTGATAGCACAATAGACATTATTGCGGCAAGTCTGCTAGGGTAGGAGAGGTAGGGAAAAATGCATCTGAGAAGTTTGAGGCGGTAGTAACAGGATTTTGGCATGTTGTTGATCTGATAGGAGCGGCTCAGGCCCAAGTCCATAGTGCAGCCTAGGTTTTTCACTGAGTCGGAGTGGGGTGGAGGTGGTCTGAGGGATGGGGGCCATGGGACCAGATGTGGTAGAAGGGCAGTATTGCCACACACTATGATTTCTGTTTTAGCAGGGTTCGAAAGGAGGTAGTTTATTGTCATCCATCGATCAATCAATATCGCAGAGACAGGTTTCGAGGTCGGAGAGGGGGTCGGTGCCTGACTTGGGGGCTCTTAGGATAATTTGGGTATCGTCAGCGTAGTTGTAACAGGAGAAGTTGTGCATGCAGATGATTCCAGGTAGAGCGGTCATATAGAGGTTGAATAGGGGAGCAGACAGGGATGCGCCTTGGGGTGCTCCAGTGTTCACAGAGCGAGCAGTTGAGACATAAGGGGAGAGGAGGGTTATTTGTTTCCGGTTGCTGAGGAAGGAGGCGATCCATATGAGAGCAGTGCCACAGATTCCTAGGGAGTGAAGGCGGTCAAGGAGGATTGAGTGGTTAACAGTGTCAAAGGCTGCAGAGAGATCGAGGAGAATCAAAGCTGCACAGCCTTCAGAGTCTGCAGTGACCTTGAGATCATCCCAGATTGATATCAGAGTGGTTTCAGTTCCATGCTTCTGTCTGATTGTGTGGGTTTGAGAAAACAGTTGGATTCTACAAAGAACTTGAGCTGGGAGTATGCAGTCCTATCAATGAGTTTTGCGTGAAATCTGGTGTTGGAGATCGGTCTGTAATTCTTGGGGTCAAGCAGGTCAAGGGATGCCTTTTTTAGAAGTGGCTTGACATGCACAATTTTGAAGGCATCAGGGAAAATGCCAGAAGTGAGGGATTCATTTAGAATTGCTCTTGCATGATTGTCAGCGCAGGTAGACGAGAATTTCATTTAGGACAGCAGCTGGGCAGGGGTCGAGGGGTGACCCGGAGGGTTTACTGGCAGATAGTAGGTCAATGAACTCGTCTCTGGAGATGGGTTTGAAAGAGTCAAAAGGTAGGGATGTTGGGCGTCGGGGCAGTGGGATCAGGAGGGGTTGGTGATGGGGAGGAGGGGGCGGGAGGAGGGACAGTTTGGTGTTAAGGGATGGCGTCCTGTCAAGAGCAGTGTTGTAGAAGTGTAGGGAGCAGGAGTCGCAGAGTGATTGTGTGGGAGTTGATTGGGTAGAGGAGTAAGTGGGTTTGACAAATTCAGATATGATCACGTGGAGTTCTTTGCTGCGGTTGCCACAGTTGAGAATTTTTATTGTAATAGGCTTTTTTGGCTTTTCTATTTTTAAGCTTTGTAGATATAGTGGTGCATGGCGAATTGGATGCTTGCCATTTGCGTTCAAGGGAATTTAGTTTTTTGGACTGATCAGGCGGGGAGTGAACCATTTGGGGGACAGTCCATTGCGTGAGGAAGCGGTACGCGAGGGGGTGAAAGGAGAGAGTCATTAAGCCAGGAGTCGAAGGAGTTGATGGTTAATGTTCCATCAGGGGGGGGGGATTGCAGGGGGGCGAAGAAGCAGGGCTTCGGCTAGGTTGGGGAGGATCTTGACTTTGTTCCAGCATTTCAGATCCCTTGGGAAGCCAGGGGAGGTGTAAGAGAAGGGATAGGGGAGTGGATAGAGAAAGGGATGGCGTAGTGGTCGGTCCAGATGAGTGGTTTGGGACGGGATAAGTAACCTAGGACATGGGAACTGAAAATTGCACCAAGGGTGTGCCCACCTTTGTGGGTTGGACCAGTCGTATGAAGGGAGAGGTTGAGCGCGTCAACGAGTGGATGAGTCATGGGGTTAGTGGGGATACTGAACCAGATATTAAAGTCTCCTAGGAACGTAGGAGATGGGTGATTTACTTGAATGGTAGCTATCGAATCACAGAGGTTGCTGGCGAAATGTCTGTCGTACCCAGGGGGTCTATAGATGAGGAGGAAGCTGTGGGTGAAGGTCGGTGGTATAGACAAGTTTTACTAGTAGGGATTCACAGGAGGCAGTGCATATCTGGGATTCGGCTAGTGAGACAGAGAAATAACGATTGAAGAGGACTGCCACTCTGACACCCCTGGAGGGTCTATTGTGGGCAATGAGTGAGTAGCCAGGGGTGAAAGCTTTGTGTGCTACAGGGGCAAAGTTGTCGGAGAACCAGGTTTCGGTGATAAAAAGGAGGTCTGGCTTGTCAGAGGTTAGGAAGTCATAAATGCTGTGTCTGTTTCTTGCTATTAAGCGGGCGTTAAACAAGATGCAAGAGACTTTGTTTCTCCATTTGGCCTTTGCCAAAGGACTCCGCCACTCCGACCACGCAAACATTGTTTCTCCTCGACCTGGATTCGAGGTCCTCACACTTGCTCTGCAGTTTGTTCATCGTGTCTTTAATATAGGAGATGTCACGACTGTGGTGGGCAATAGTATCTTCGTTCACGCTTATCCTGTTCTCAGTTTCTGTGACACGTGTACTCTCCTGGTCTATTCTGGCTCTCATGGAGCCGATGGTGGCCACTATATCGTCCAGCTTGGTGTTTACTGCAAGGAATCCATTTTGGACTAGTGTGGCCAGTTTATCTTCTCTATCCGTCCCTTCCTGTTCGCCTGGCACACTTGTATCTGGATGTGTGTCCACCGTCACAGCGTGGTTTGCCGTGTTGGTAAACGTGTCCATAGGGCCCCTCTTCTTGCCTCCGGGAGTTTTGGATGTCCTGTTTGTCTTGCTTGGCTCCCCCATGGTGTCACTGAGTCGCGTGTGTAAATTAGGTTTATCTTAGAGGCTCCGCAAGGTTTAAACCACCGCACATGGGCCGGGGCTCAGGGAATCCGCAGCCCAGAGCAGTAGGTCATCAACGTAGGGCCGTGATGCACAAATGGACTGTGTCCTCCCACGTGTATAGTATCAAGCGAACTCCACAGCACTCCCAGGCGCCCCGTTTAGTATAGCAGCACAACAAGGTTAATCAGGGCCTGCAAGGCACCTAGAAAGAGGCCGCGTGGCTGTAGTGTAGTTAGTACAGAGCTCAGGCTGACGAGCAGCCGGGTGTACCCCGTTCAGTCTCAAGAACTGTTTGAAGGCACCAGGAGGTGGTTAGGGATTAGGAAGTCTGTAGTCCCAGTGTAGCAGGGATCGAGTGCCGTTCCGCAGTGTATTGGTGGCGTCCCCCAAGTCCAAAGAGCCCACAACACCCCCAGGCGCCTCGCCTGGTTTGCAGCGTGCCGGTGTGTACGAGTCTACGGGGTGTAGCAACCGTGTGTCATCCGCGTAACATCCACACGTTGCCGCAGAGTATAATCTGTCGGGTTACTGCCTATTTTCCACCCGATCACACTAAATGTCCTGCAAGCGCGCCAGGAGGCGCTGAAATTTCCGGGGGATCAGGACCACATATCCATACAATGGGAGGGTGAGATGTCTGCCAGCGCATAGAGCGCTTCATATAATGAGACGCGGCCAGGAGCCGTCAGGAGCAGATTCCTCGGCAGGACCGGTATACCGCCTCTCCTGTCCCCACTCCTGATGGCTGCTTACTTGAGTTTCCAGTTGCGTTGTCTTCAGGCCCACGCGCGGGTGGGAGCTCCGCAACTCAGAGATCTGGGGAAGGAGGTGATCGAGAGTCACGCAGGTCTACGCCAAGGGCTCGGGCTGAGTCAGGCCGTCCAATGAAGAAGCCTGGCCCCTCCAGACACCGCCTCGCAAGAGCGCGGGCTGCGTAGCAGGGCCGGGTGCGAACCACCAGCTTAGGCTCCACCCCCTCGAGGCCCGCAGAGCACAGCAACCGCAGCTCCCGAGGGATTTCTCCTGGTGCCGCGCGTCGACACTGCACTGCTGCTCGTGTCGGCAGGTCTCCTCACAGCCAGATCTCGGCAGTCCGGTACCGCTGTGGCTTCAAATTTTCACAGGTTGTGGTTCAGTTCACCGGCAGTCGCTCCAGTAGGTTTTTAGTTTTCGAGACGGCCTACAAGCGGATCTCTAAGCGCAGGATCTTGTGGTGATGCAGGAGCACCGGGTCTAGGCGGCCATTTTTTCCGTGAGCAACAGCGCCCCTCTGATGCAAGAGACTTTGTGAGGGGATGAGGGTTTCGTCAAGTTCATCGGAGTGTGAGCTAGAGGGGCATGGCAACCTGGTAGGGTGGTGGGTGTGGTAGGAACATTCTGGGTTGCTGAGATAGGTTGAGCAGGGATACGGGGGGCTGGGTGCCTCTGGTGCCTGGGTGTTAGCTGAGAGGGTTACGTCGATGGGGGGTGGGAAGAGTAGTCTGGCTGAGGTAGGAGCGTGAGAGACGATGGGTGGATCTAGGGTGGTTGGGAAGGTGGTGAATGTGTTGGATGGTATGAGGGGTTTTAGGTGGGCAGAAATTGAAATGGGTCTGGCGGGCAAAGAGAGTTTAAGGGTACAGGGTGAGAACTCAAGAGAGAAGGGGTGGAAACTGGGCGAGGGGAGTGCACAGGGGTAGGGGAGGGGGAAGAGGCTGGGAGGGTGGGCTGAGGCAGAAGTGGTGAGGAGTAGGGGGCCGAGGAAGAGGGCCAGTCATGTTTTCTGCATTTCGTGGGTTTTGATGCCATAAGGGTGTGAGGGAGGGTGGGCTGGTCGAAGGGGGAGGGAGATGAGGCTATCGATCTAGCAAGTGAGAGAAGTGCTACACTCAGAGAGGGGAAAGGATGTGAAGGGGGAGGCTTGTTGGCGGGGGTCGAGAAGGGGTTATGGGAGTAGGAGGGTTTGGTATGGGAGGTTGGACAAGGGGGTGGGGTGTTCCCCAGTGGGCTGAGGGGGAGGGAGTGTGTGGCATGGGAGGATGGTAGAGAGGGAGGGGAGTTCTTTGGAGCCCACAATGAAGGAGTGGAAGTGGAGGTAAGTTTGTGCTGTTTGGAGTGCCAGAGAGCTCCCCTGGCTTGGGAGTTTGATAGAGGGCGTCGTGCATGGGTGGGGGGTATTAGGGTGTTCTCAATAGATGTCAGAGGGAGGGTGGGATGGGGAGAGGGGTTTCGGCACTAGAGGGGGTAGTTGTTTGGCACGCCAGAGTGCTCCTCTGATCTTAGAGTTGGACGAGGGATGATGGTAGGAGAGTGGGCGGCCGGCGCCTGGTTGTATTGATGTACGGGGGAGTGGTGCGTGGTTTGTGATCAGGTGGGGAATAGAGGGGGGATCGTGAAGTTTGGAGCTAGAACGCAGGCCATGCGCCACGAGCGGGGATCCATGGGGAGTGGGTATGGTGCGGGGAGGCTAGGGATCAGGACGGGTCGGAGAGGGGGAATGTTGCGGGTTGGGATCTCTATCCTGGGGGAGGTCAGTGAGGTGCCTAGAGGTTGATGAACTTGCAACAGTCGATGTATAGGCCCAAGATGTACAATCTGTGTCTAGATTCTGGTCACTGAGGGTAGCAGTAGGGAGTTCTAAGTGAGCGGCATAGGCAGCTAAATCACAGAAATATGACAGAGTGTAATTGTCTAGAAGTGTGTCAACTACAGTGGCAGATTCTAGCTGCAGCTTAAGTTAATGGAGCGGTGTAGGCAAATAGATTACAGTATTATTTGGGGTGGCACCCACTAGATGTGAATCAAGTAATCAGGAACAGTTTCCAAGTCAAAGAGGGTACTTTCTAGGTGATTATCAATGCATCAGGAGCAATTATAAGTGTGTGGAACAAATAAATCACAGTAATATCACGGAGGGCAAGTCTAGATGTGAATCAGGCTAACAGGGAGAGATTCTAAGTGGGTGTGACAGGTAGAATAAACGGTAATATACAAATAAGTTTAGCAGAAACAAGTTCTAAGTATGTGGGACAGGCAGAGTGAACACAATATTTCAGGGGCACTTTCTAGATGCGAATCAGGTCAGCAGTAACTGTTCTAAGCCATTAAGGCACCTTCTAGAAGAGAGTCAATGCAGCAAGAGCAAATGTCTAAGTATGTGGCACAAATAAATGACAGCAATAGCAGAGGGGGTACTTGCTAGATGCCAAACAGGCTAACAGGAGCAATTTCTAAGTTTGTGGACATGGGAATAAATCACAGTAAAATCTCAGGAGGAATAAAATCACAGTAAAATCTTAGGGGTACTTTCTAGGTGCGAATTAGGCCAACAGGAGCGATTTCTAAGTGTGTGGGACAGGCAGAGTAAACACAGAAATATCTCAGGTAGAATTAAAAAAAACAGTAATATCTTAAGTGTACTTCTAGAAGCAGAACAGGCTAACAGGAGCAATTTATAAGTTTGGGAACAGGCAGGATAAATCACAGTAAAATCTCAAGGGGAATAAATCACAGTAATGTCTCGGGGGTACTTTCTAGATGCGAAACAGGCTAACAGGAGCAATTTCTAAGTGTGTGGGACAGGCAGAGTAAACACAAAAATATCTCAGGTAGAATAAAACACAGTAATATCTTAGGTGTACTTCTAGAAGCAAGTCAATACAGCGAGAGCGGATTGATAGGAGTTAGTCTGAACAGTTTCCTAAGGTACGATGTAGGTTTACATTTACAGTGTTAGGATAGTTCGCAATGTAGTAGGGCTTTCTGGGTAGAGGAATTGCTCTTACCCCACCCTAGTCACACCTACCTTGTTGGTCGCTGCTGGTTGATGGCTGGCCACTGGCTTCCCCGGCTGACACAACCTGGAGCCGCCTCTGTTGAAATCCCCCTTAGCCTTCGGGCCCTTAGCTGCAGGGGCTGCCCTGGGAAGGTCAGTTATGACTTGTGATCTGGCCTATCAGGGGAGGGCCGAGAAGCAGGAGGAGTGAGGGGAAGAGAAACCAAAGCCCGGAAGGGGTCAGGTGACTGCCGCGCTGCACGCAGGGCCTGGGGGTCACCAATAAAGATGTTGAACAAGCTAAACAAGGCCCAAGAGGGTCACAGACACACCAGCTCACCTGGGGAAGGCCTGAGGTAAGAAAGCCATGCACTAGCAGTGCCGATGGCTGTCCTGGAGGGTAGACCATGAATAGCCAATCACGGGTGGAGGGAGGGCCGGGAGGAGGGAGCGGAAGAGAAACCAAAGCCTGGAAGGGGTCGGGAGACTGCCGTACTGCACGCGGGGCCCGGGGGCCACCAATAAAGATGTTGAACCAGCAAAACAAGGGCCAAGAGGGTTACAGACACACCAGCTGACCTGGGGAAGGCCTGAGGTAAGGAATGGCCGTACAAGCCTTACTGTCTCTTCTAAGGAAGTTTAAACCAACAGAAAAAGTAGTAGAGAGATGGGCACTTAGTTATGCATTAATTCAGTGTATGAGTAAACTTTCCATTCCGGAGGTCATGGTAGTAATATAGTTTATTAAAGAAACCCTCCTCGGACCCTGGGTTTTTGGCAAATTTCACCATCATTACTATTACCCTAAGAGAAATAACAACATAGCTTGAAGCAACTGCATCTACTGCAGAAGTGTTTCAGATTGAGACATGGGATGAAGGAAGCACTGCGGTATGAGGTGTGGATTGAGAGGTTTAGCTTAAGTATGCTTCTTTTTCTGGGCCTCAGTTGCATGCAATACTGCTGACCACCAGATTCTGGTGAAAGGGCTAGAATGTGCATCATGCCCATCTAGGTCTCTACCGTGGTTTCAGTTCTTCCTTAAAGAGAAAGACAATTTAATAATAGTAAATAAATTCACCTCAGGGTGCACCGCTCCGAATGTTGACATCTCTGGTGTGCCCCTGCTTTCCCCGAATGTACTTGATATTCTTATGGTCCCACTGGAGGACTTGCTTTTGAAACAGAGACTACATTGGCCAGCCTATGCCAATGATGTACAGGTTTTTATTGAATGTAAAATGGAACGCAAATCATACACTTTGTATCTCATGTCGAAAAGATATAGAAAGATAGCTGAAGAACAGCTGATTTCAGCTCAATATATGAGAAAACATCCAGTTCAAAACAAGAAAAATGTTGCAACACATAAAAGTGGGGGCATGGTCAGCTATGGTCAGGCCCGCATGTACGTTCTGTGCTCCAGCTCCGATATCCTCCCAAGGAGGTGGGAAACCAAACATTTTATATGGGAAGATGAAAATCGAGGGGTTAACCACCGCAAGCGGCCTATGTTGTTCAAGTACATTGGAAAGGTATGCTAAGATCCGAAACAAGTTTTAATGCAACAGAGTAGGCAGGGCGGAACAGCGCCACCTAAGATGGCCGATGGAAGTTGTGAAAAGCTCAGAGACTGAGTGACAAAAGGAAATACCAATGCTCTCTTACTTTTAGCAGAGTAAGCACATCCCGTACACAGCAGTGAGGCTGAGATCAGCTGAACCCGCCTAATTTGAGGTCAGATAATTACACAAATTCGTATTAAGAAGCCGAGAGATGCCCACACGATTGTCGGGGAGGGTGAGCTAGATCAGCTGGCAGTAATATTTTGGTTTATCAATCGCAGGCCATCAACTTTGCATATGGTTGTTGTGGCTTTCAGACACTTGAAGAAACCTAATGCCCCACAGACTCTTTGCTCTCTTACCTCTCCAATGTCCTCTTCATCCCTCATGTCATTGTACCAAAACACAATATCAAAAGCAAACATTCTAAAAATAAAATAAAATCCAACTCTAGCTTCTCAGAAAATCTCAAACCATGAAATATCATGGACACACGCTGCCAAGAAAATAGAGAGAACCCCTCTCCGTTCATAAACACCTCTTGTCTCATTCACACTAGTCTTAAAAGAGAAAATCCAATTTGTGACAAAACATTTGCATGCATTAAGGTTTTTTATTTCCACTGAACAGTTCAACTACACTCATCAAAATCATTAGGGAGCTTTCCTCTGCCACCTCACATGACCCAAAAATGTCACTGCTCACAGAATCACAGTGCCCAGATTCAGGAACAATGTGCAGATAAATACAAGAAAACAGCTGTTACATCCAACCCAATCCCTCTGCAGCGATAGACGTATCCACTACTACTTCCATATCCTTTCTTCCCTCCCTGAAACATTGCTAGTCTTCTTTTTATACCTCCGTCATTATAATGCATTTGCACACACTTCTCTCAAACATTAAAGACACAGCCCACTCCAGATCAAAGACGGGTTCCAGTCTCCCACTTCAAATGTACCCCCCACTACATCTCTTCCATAAAAACCTGGTCTCAACACACTTCACCCATGAAATCACAGATTTGTTTCACTCAACCCTTCAATAGCAAACATTCTATAAAAAAAAGATATTTGGAAGATCACAACTTTCTTGATTGCCGTCATACACAGAAACCACAATTACCATGGTCTATGACAATCTTAGGATGCCCTTCTGAGAATTTGAGAATGTGGAGTCTAAGGAACTTTCATTTTGTAATTTTGCTAGACATACAAGGTACACCGACATTGTGGTAAACCAACATCTCCCTTAATGTTACATACAGCTTTTAATGACACAAAAACGGCCAGATTAGGCTGTTTGGCATTTTTACACTGTGTTAAGTCAGAGGTTTACTCCATCCATTACATTAAGGGGACAGTCAAAGGCACAACATTGTTTAGCTGCCACAATTCCCCCAGTCTCCTCTAAGAGAGAGGGAAACATTAAATTCCCTGTGCTCAACATCCCCCCAGAGATGCAGTCTCTGACCCTGAATACATAATCATCAAAAGGGGACTACATGTTTCAGTCGCCTTGCTGCAAAAATGCCAAAGACCAAGGACAGCATTAAAATTCAAGAAACTTGTCAGAGGAACCATGCCCACAATTTTCCCTGAGCAAACCAAAACCACTTGTTTGCTTACCTCACTAACAGGCAAATACACCGCTGGCACACAATGGAATACAATGGATTGCAGTCAGAGGTCTCAGAATACTAGGAGAATAGCTTTCACAGAGTGTTTTCGTCTCCTTCCAGCTCAGAGAGGAAGAGAAGGAGCTATTAATTCATAAGGGCTGTGTGATGCAGAGCCCCGGCGCAAAGTGCAGCCTGACTGCAGTCTTGTCTGTTGGACTGGCTTTCACCGAGTGTTTCTGTCGCCATCCAGCTCAGAGAGAAGAGGAGAAGCTATTGATTCTTAAGTGCTATGTGAGTCGGAGCACCGGCGCAAATTGCTGGGACAAGTGCAGTGCGACGATGGACAACAGATTGAGTGGATTGCACCATGTGCATAGAGTCTAAGTCGCTTTCGTCATAACTACTGCTGCTGCTCCCCATTGTTAATAGACATCTTGTCCTACTTCGTGAGCTGTTAACGAGGGCACTGCCTTCTTGCGACTGACTTTGTTTCTGCTTTCTTTTGTACGACCTTATCCCTGCGGTTTTTGCAACCAGACTAATTATACCAAGTAGGTTAAAAGGTTGTGTATTATATTTAGGGATTAGGTTTATCCAAGATTTATTTATTTTTATTTTATTTTATTTATTTTATTACATTTGTTATACGCCCAGACCCGGGGGTATCACGGCGTAGTTACAGACAATGGGATAATGCAATCTTAGAATGAGCATTGAGGTGTACAGGTATAACAATCAAAAATATACAATAGTAGGAATCAACAATATACACTAATATACAAAGTGGTCAGGTGAAATAATTGATTGGAGGGGGTTAGTGCACTGGTTCAGTTAGAACTTGTTGAAGAGCCAAGTCTTCAGAAGGCTTTTGAATTTGGGGAATGAGGTTTCATTCATAATGTAGGTAGGTAGCGCATTCCAATATCTGGGGGCCAGTATTTTGAAGCTGCTGCCCCCTGCTTTCTCTCTTTTGTATCTGGGGGTTTCAAGGAATGCGTTTTTGTTGGACCTGATGAGTCTGGTCTGGGGCTTCAACATGACTGTGTTGTTGAGGTATTTGGGCGCTTTGTTAGCCCTGCATTTGTGGGTGATGCTCAGGGTTTTAAATTGTATTCTGGCTTGTATGGGGAGCCAGTGGTGGTCTCTTCTGGTGTTGGATATATGTTCAGATTTTTTGATGCCTAGAGCTGCTCTGAGGGCTTTGTTTTGCATGAGTTGAAGTTTAGCTATGTTGGCTTTGGAGGTGCCAAGGAATAGGATATTACAATAGTCTAGCTTAGACAGTATGAGTGCTCTGGCTAGAGTAACACAGTTGCTGGTAGAGAGGAATTTACGGCTGAGGGAGATGAGTTTAGAGGTGTAGGAAGTGGATGAGGCTAATGTGTTTACTTGTTTAGACATGGATAGTGTGGCATCTAAGTACACGCCGAGGGTCTTGACTTGTTTAAGAACAGGGATAATGGTTCCATCGATGGTGAATGATTTAAAGGCGGGCTCAAGGGTGTTGATTTTGCTGGAGGAGCCTAGTATGAGGAGCTCGGTTTTGTCGTCGTTGAGACAGAGGCTGTTGTTAGCCATCCAGTTTTGGATGAGTGAGTAGATTTGGTTAACCAGGAGGGAGTCTTGTTCATGGTTGCCTGAGAGAGGACCTGTTTAAAGAGCGTTAACAGGATACTAGCCCACAGTTTAGCATTTTCTTTAAAAACCCTACTGTAGATGCCATCTGGACCACTAGTCCTAGAACTTCTACTATATGGCGGGCCAACTCAAGGTCATCCAAATCAATATTCAACTGCCACGCAATCTGTGATAACCTGACAGTAGCAGGCGACACACCCTCACCTTTAGAAAATAGTTTTAAGAATTGTTGAGACCACAAGGATTCAAAGACAATTGGCTTGACAAGAAATCCGTTTACCATTATGTCCATTTAATAGCCACCAGATTGTTTGTTGCCTTGCACTTTCTTGTGCTGAGCATTAGCGTGCCTTTGTGCAGGTTCACTTCCCACTTCTACCTTTATTTTTTTGGTGGTTTCATAATGCGTGGTCAAACAATGTAATCTGCAAAGTAAAGGAGGTTACTCCTTTGGACAAGGAAGTTGCTCAAACACTTGAGAATGTTGGCTCTCTGTCTTCTCCGGCGCTAGCACTGCGCTCATAAATCACCTCGTTTTTTCCTCATACTAATACTAAACTGTATAGTCCAATCCTTCAATTTACGTTGGAGGCTGTGTGTTCAAATGGATCTATTCCTGAGCAGTCTTCACCTTCATTGTTGATTTTCCTTGCGAAAGAGGGGCTAGATCAATCAAATTCATCTCTAATGAATGCTTTTCTAAATTTAGAGGACGAAATTAATTCCGGTGACGAACCCGACGAACCCAAATGTCTCCCTGTGCCTTTTTCTTCAATCACAAAGTCACTCGGGGGTGTCCATGGAGAACTTGTACTTATACTGATTCTACAGTGATGGGTGACAGCTCGCTATCTGTTTTAAATCTTGTATTACAAGCACTTGTAAGATTATATGCCAATATTAACATTGAAGTAAGGTCTCATTTGGCTATCTTGACCAACATCAGGACTATTCTAAATGATTTAACAGATCATTCTGATCAATTGGTTCAAGGCTTTATGCCTTTGGAGGAAAATACTGGACCCAGTCCTTTTGAACCATCAATCTTGGAGCGGTTTATGCTTGAGTCCACCGTTAAGCAATCACGTAAGGGGAAGCGGAAAAAAAACAGATCCTCAAAGTCACCATCTAAAAAGACAAAAAGAATCTGAGAAATTGAGCTACTTAGTAACCGTACGGGTTCTGGAAAATTCCTAAGGAATTTACTACGTGCTACTCAGTCCCGACCTAAATTTGATTGTGGTATGGAGTTAAATAATAGTTTGGACTCAGAAGTAATAACAATTCCTGAGTCTCATTCCGTGTCACAAAGTATTGTTCAGGGTCAAGTGCCTAATTCCGTGGTAATGCCTGCTATTAATCCTTGTGGTAACTATCAAGAACAAGGCTTCGAAGAAAAAGAAGAAACTGAGAAAAAGCAAGGGCATCAGCCAGTTCTTGTCTGCAAACATGCTGGTTGTATCCCTAGGGGATTGTGCGACTCCACCAGCGACAGTGGACTGGGAGCATACTTCAGAAAGAGATAATCTTTCAATCATGTATCAAGTGATTGTACAGTCTGGGGTTGGATTCTTCTGTGAGGGTTGAAGGCTGTGTGGAGGAGGGGAAGGAGTTCCGAAGTAGGTGGGAGGTGGCTTTTAAGCCAGTCTGTAATTCTCAAATGGATAGAGAGGAGGTCACTAGAGGATCTGCTCTCTCCATTAATTTAGAAGCTCTTTTTGAGGAAGAGCTGGATGTTCCTTTGAACAGGTCTAGGCTTTTGGTTTTATTTAAGGGAATCCCTGCCCTGTCTGTTATCTCTTCCATTGACTTGAAACAAAGTGAATTCTTAGAAGGTGATAGATGTGCAGTGCACTTTTTTTCGCAACTTGTGTGGGGGTTAGGCAACTCTGCCCATGTGGAATTATTGCAAAGAGGTTACGATACCCATGTCCCTGTTGTGAAGGAAATACCCCTGGCTACTGTCTCTTTCAGGGGTAACTCAAGATTTGTAAAGTGTAAAGTTACCCAGTATCCCTCAAATTTGTGTTGCAAAATTGATTTATCAGGGTGGAAGGTTTTTATGATGCGCAGGATTGCAGGAGTGGAAGATTGGGCGTGTGCCCGCCTCCCTGTCCTATAAAGCAGGCATTCACCCAAGATTTTCATTCACAAATTGTATCCTTACTAAGTTTGAACATGCAAGGTTTTAACAATTTTTTAAATAGTAAAATGATGGTGCATTTTAACAAATTTGATATTCTATTTTTACAGGAAACAAGACTGTGTGAGACCCCCAATATCAAAGGATTTACCTCTATGATTAAGAACACTAATCAAGGAGAGAAAAGGCATCCCTTTGGTGGACTTTTGATTGCCATTAAAAATAACTTAGGTTTGGACTAATCAATATCAGATGCAATATTGGTTGCAAAATTGTCAAATCACTAGCAATGAAGGGATTAATGTTTCACTAATTTATGCCTACATTAATCCGGGGTCGGTAAATGAGGATCTGGTTAGAGTTTAATTGGGGAGATTTTAGTGCACTTGGTGTCAAACAATGCGGTTTCAATGGTTATTTTTGCAGGGGATTCAAACCGTTTTTGCCCTGAAGTAGGGGCTGTTTACGAGGATCCTAGTAACAGCCGTTGCTCAAGTAAGATTGTTCCAACAGTCTCGGTGGAAATGAGGGAGGTGAGAGGTCTTACCATGGCCAAATCTATGTTTTGATGGGATTTTAAGAGAATTAATGGTAATGTTCCTGGTGATTGACCGATAAGATCCAGCTTCTAGCTCAACAATTGATTTTGTTTTTGTTTCTAATTTTCTTACAAATGGTATCCTCACTGTAGTTTCAAAAAATGCTAATAGTGATACTGCAAACCTGTCTCTTCAATTTAGGTTGAAATGGGGGTGGGACTGGGGTAAATTCTATGTGAATAACTTCTTAGTTAACAACTCATGTAACAGGCTGCTCCAGGGTTGCTCTGACCCTAAAAAAATGAATCAGAGGATAAACAAGTGTTGGAATAGTTGGTCTGCACTTGAGAGTGAGTAATTGTTCGCCTGTTCCTTTACTGAGACTCTGCTGAAATGGTTGGTCCCTACTCCTTCAGAAAGTTGGAAGCATCGTTCGCTTAGTAATGTTGATTCACGTGCATTTGACATAGCAGTTAGAAATCACTAGAGATCAATGCATTCTGATCTGTGAAGAGTTATGAGGACGAATCAGTGGCTATTGAAGAAAGAGTAGCTGAGGGCAGGAGGATTAGACTGAGCTTCAAAAATTGGCAAACATCACACGAAATTTATAATTATATAAATGTAACTCAAAATAGGGGAATATGGCGGCTGTTAAAAGGACATGATGGTAAACCGATTTCTTGTCAAGCCAATTGTCTCTTCAAATCCTCCTGGGATCAAAGATTCTTAAACTACTTTCTAAAGGCGAGGGTGTCTTACCTGCTACTGTCAGGTTATCAAAGATTGCCTAGAAGTGGACATTTCATTTGATAACATCAATAGACTAAACAAGATTCAAGAGCCAAGTGGTCCAGATAGCATCTCCAGTAGGGTTTTTAAAGAAAATACTAAATTGCTGACTAATACCCTGTTAAGTGTCTTAAAACAGGTCGCCTCAGACGTGAACCCACCGGTCTCTTGGCTCAAGGCGATCATAGTACATTATAGAAAGGGGAACAGATTGTCCCCAAAAGCTTACGCCCATTTCTTAAATTGACACATCTAGCACAGTGTTAGCAGGCATTCTGATGAAAGATCTGGTCTAGGTGGATAGGCATTTCTAAGAGGTTGAGTATCTTTCAAATAGGTTTTCCGAAAAGAATTGGGGCCCTCACTAAACGGATTGCTATATACTCTTTCTCAAACTAAGACCTGGAGGGCTAAGGGCCGATCTCTGTATTCAGCAAGCTTCGATCTATCTGCCAATTTTGATAGGAGAGATGGATTTTGGCTTTGGGTTAACTTAGTAAATTGGGGTATTGACCCAGGCTTTTTAAATACGGAACTTCTTTTCCACTCTGACAACAGCATAAGAATCTGCTTGAATTCTGAAAGGGCTCTTTCAAGAGATGTACCGGTTGAGATGCGATTAAGACAGGGGTGTGTGTTGGGCCCCACTCTCTTTAACCTGTACATCTCAGATCAGCAGGCAATTTTTTTTGTCTTCCAAAGAACCCAGGTTAGGTGGAAAAAGGGAAGCTGGATAGATGGCTTATGCTGAAGATGTGATTCCGTTAGATCCAACACCCATTGACCTACAAAGATGCTTACACTAGGTGGAATTATATGCTAGAGAAAACAGTTTAGAGATGAATCCAGATAAATCCTGTATCCTGATCTTTAACAAAAAATTAAAGTTACTCAATGTAGTGACTAGAGTACTCATAGTCCTAAATCCCCTTTCCTCCATGCTTGTGGGGTGTCTACAGAATGCAGATGGAGTGGCCCAAGTTGCCGCCCTGCTGTTGGCTTCCGAAGAACCATGTCTCTGAAAGCGGCCGCCGTAATCTTTGCCCTGACTGCATGGGCATAGATCCCAGTGGGAACCGCCTTACCCATCACTGTGTAAGCCTCTGAAATGGCCTGGACCATTCAACGGGCAATAGAAGCTTTGGAAGTCTGGGTGCCGGGAGAAGAGCCCCCAAAGATGATTAACAATGCCTCAGACTTCTGGAAAGGTTTCATCTGGGAGAGATCGAACTTGAGCACTTTTTAGGTCCAAGGAATGCAAAGCCCATTGAGCCTCCGACTGCAGGTTCGGAAAGAACACCAGATTTCCTGATTCAAATGGAATGGAGAGACCACATTGGGCAAGGAGTTTGGGTGAGTGTGCAAGATGACCATGTCTTTGTGAAAAGTGGTTCAGGGCTTAAACGACGAAAAAGCCTGCAGCCCGCTGATGCTGCGTGCAGAAGTGAGCACAACCAACAGCACTGCCTTGGGTGTCGCTAGCAGGATGTCCACTGAGGCCATCGGCTCGAGAGGTTACGCCGTAAAGCTGCAAGAACTACGTTGAGGTCCCAGACCGGGTGCGGCCTATGAACTGGAGGAAAAAGCCTGGACAACCCCTTGGTGTGCCTTAACCACTGGGTTGGCCGCTGACAAAATTTGCTCTGGGGACATTTGCAGGCCCCAATGGCCACCAAATAAGTGTGGCAGATATCAACTTGAACGCTAGAACAAGCCAGATGTGCAGAAAATGCCAGCACGTCAACCAGAGAGCAGGGAATGGGGTCCAGCCCCTTGTGAGCCCAGTGGCAGAACCTGGTTCACTTGCTCTTGTACTGAGAGCGCATAGACGGCCTCCTGTATGATGTCCCAGTTGTCGTCCGAGAACTGGGAGTGGTGCAGCCTTAGCTGGTCAGGAACCAGGCCACGAGGGCCAGCCTGACTGGGTCCACTGCCTGCCCTGCTACGTCAGGAAGTCCCTGCTGGGGATCGGGTGATGGACACGCCCCTGGGACCACAACTGCAGCAGATCTAAGAACCAAGCCCTCCACGACCAGTGGAAGGCGATCAGGATGAGGCAGCAGCCCACCGAGGCTCAGAATTGGTGGATGGACCGCTGGAGCAACAGAGGAGGAAACGCATAGCACCTGCGGCCATGCTAGCAGAGCTGGACCGCTTCCCTTGGAGACCCCTGAACTCATCCCACCCATGAAGCAAACCAGGGGCCCTTGGAATTCAGAGGAGATGCAAATAAGTCCTGATCCGGAAACCCCCATCTCTGGAACAGGGGCAAGTAACAGTTGATGTGTAACTCCCATTCGTAGGTGTTGAACCCCAGGCGGCTGAGCTGGTCCGCTTCTGCATTTTTGAGCCCCGGGAGATGGACCGAGGAGATCCATATCCCCTCCGACAGGGCCCATCCCCGAATAGACACTGCCTCCATGCACATGAAGGGGAATGGGTGCCACCCTGCTTGTACAGGAAGCACATGGTTGTAGAATTGGCAGTCTTGGTCAGAACCGCCTTGTCACTGATGATCGGTAGAAAGGCCCCGAGCGCCAGGCCCACTGTCCTGAGCTCGAGCAGATTGATATTCATGAGGGCCTCTGACCTGGACCATGCGCCATGATCCAGTAGCCCTCCAGAGTAGCCCCCCCAACCCGAGAGGGAGCAATCCGTCATCACCACAAGAGTGGGCTCCGGCAGGGTGAAGGGGGCTCCCAGTGCCTCATTGCAGTCCAAAAGCGAACAGTGAAGATCCAGAAGGGGGTCCGGTGGATAGGGATACTGTTCGACTGCAACCCCGTTTCCTGGTCCCAGTTGGCCACCAGGTGGAGCTGGACTCTCATCTCGAGGCAGGCGTGCCGTACTGTGAGCACTGTGAAGGCATCATGAAATAAGACAGACAACAGATTCACTTTTTCTAAAATCAAAGATTTTATTTCTTATTTGTCAGTATGGAGTAAGGCCTAACTTGCCCTATGCGAAAGTGGAATTGCCCTACCTGAATAAACAAAGGATAGTATGTGTCATTAAGTTCAACCTAAAATTCGGTCTGTGTCCAAAACCTACACTTGCCCTCACAACTGAAGATGTACAATGTGTAGGGTTGTCAACAACCAAAGAAACAGTGTTCAAAATAAAGTTCTGAGCTTCTTCCAGCTCTTTGGCTTGAGTTTCAGCCCCTTCCCCAAGTTCAACACAGTGCCACACAAAATACCGCGGGGTTCCATTGCCCAAGTTCAACACAGTTCCAAAAGGCCTCGGGGTTCCCTTCCCCAATTTCAATACAGTTCCACTCGGTCTAGGTGCAGTTGTCAGACCACACGGTCCACCCACTACAGGTCACACAACCGATAACCCTTGGAACTTTGTTATATTCATTTGTTCTCATTGGACTTCCTTGACAATACAGGCTTCCTCTTGAAACAATGCTTCCAGCTGTCCGTGAGGAGAGCCAGCCGGCCTTCTACAGGTGAGCTGTGTTCCCTGACCGTTACGTCATTGCTTCTTGGCGTCAGAGGCAGGAGCTGAGAAGGGGGGAGTGTAAAAAGCCCTGCGATGTCCTCTGCTGCTTTCTCTTGTAGTTGCTGGGGGACCAGTCTGGCCCCCGCACATCGAGGTCCCTGAACCCCTTGAAGCCGCTAAAAGAGCAGGGTTTTAAGTCGGGCCTGCCCTGGGTCTGAGGGAAGGACTTTTCCCCTGGATTGGTCAGCATGGCCAAGAATTTAGCAGTCTGCATAGAGGTCTTCTTTTTTGTCAGCTAGTCATCTGTGGACAAAATTAAAAAGTTTTGTCCCTTCAAAAGGAAGGTCTAGGATCCTCTCCTGCACATCCGCAGAGAATTTTGTGCAATGCATTAACACTGTCTGCCTCATCTCAACCCCCAGGCACATACCTCTGCTGGCTGTGTCGATGTGCGAGACCGAATAGACTCCATGAGGTCCTGCGCAACTGCGCATGCCTCTGCCAGACAGGCTTTGAAGGAGGCCTGTCTCTCCAGGGGGAGGTCAGGCAGGAACTACCAGATCTCTCGCCACAGCTTCTGGTTCAACAAGGCTACGAGGGCATCAGCGTTGGCCTGTCAGAAGTGCAGCTCAGTGTTAAGATAACAATGCTTGCCAAATGACTCAAGGGCCTTGTTTTCCTTGGAGAGACAACTAGAGGAGGCACCTGTCATGGACGATGAAGACGATGGCTTGGAATACAAGGAGGCTACCGCCACAACTGAAGAGTGTGGTTGAGGGTAGGAGGCCAGGAGGACTGGTTCCCCATCCAAAAGCCTAAAACGGCCGTCCAGTTTCTTGTTCATCTGGGTGTCGGCCAGGGGTTTCTCCCAGACCTTTCTAGCCACCGACAGGGCATCTTTCTGGAGAGGACTGCCTGAAAAGCTTATGGTGCGCCGGATTGGAAACTCCAACACCCCTGACTCCTGGGGTACCTGCTCTGGCTGGGGCACCCCCAAATACTCAGCAAGGCCCTGAAGATGGTCATGAAACACCTTCACTGACACCAAAGGCTCTTCATGTGCATCAACGTCATCATGGCCCACCTGTTTTCATTCTGTTCGCTCTCAACCGCCATGGGTGAGTCCGGGTCCTGGGTCATAGGAGCCGGAGGGGTACCCCCTGTGACCAGCACCCGAAGGCGGCTGGACAACGACAGGTGACTGCGGGGGAGGAGGTGGCATTGGTGGTAGAAGAGATGGGCTTGGTAGCACCGACAGGGCCTAGACTGTGGGAGGAACGGGCTGCGGCAGTGGAAATTCCCAGGGGTGGGGGCAGAGGAGGACCCAGGGGAGGAGGCCTAAGAGGCACAACGTGCAGGATCACCTCCTTGATGAGGCTCGTGAGGAGCTCCTTCATGTGGGGGGAGCACATGGGGAGGAGTAAATCGCTCAAAGAAGCGATCCTCACATGACGCTGGATCGCGAGGAGCATGGCCCTCTGCTGCGCTGAGCCCCCTTTCCTGATCGAAGCATCTAGGAGCTTAGGGCGTGTATCTATAAGGTTGAGAGGGGTAGATGTAACCTTGTGGAAACCATCCACCTGTGCCGTAGGGCCCGTTGCCACTTCCTGAAGCAAGGGGACTGGACCCTTTTTGGAGTGACACATTCTAAAGGAGAAGGAGCCAGTAGAAGCCCCAAGTCCAAATCCAAGATGGCCGCCGGCCTCACATGTACTGCTGCGTGCTTGTCCGCCATGTTTGAGCCTGGCGCCAAGCCCTAGGAGGGAGGGCGTGGCGCCAGGCTCTAATATGGAGGACAGTTTTTTCTTTGGGAGATCTGTTCACTCCGTTTCAGCAGTTGTTTCTCACAATCTTTGGGTGAGGCTGATGAATGAGAGGCAACTATCTTTCACTATTGCACTAATCACTTTCTTAAAGGAGATATTTATTAAGCTAGTAGATACCCACAAGGGATTCTATCACTTTTAGCAGCCTGTTAGCTAGGATTCGTGCAAGAATTTTAGCTTCACCGTTTAGCAATGGTATTGGCCAGTAGGAGGCGCAATGTTCCTGGGCTTCCTAGGTTTGGGAATCACCACTATACAAGTCCTCCTAAGGTCTAAGGGAAGTCATCCCTGTTCCTTGCTTCGCAGGAACATGCAGTGTATATGCCCCATTATGTCACTCCCTAGCCGCTTCCAGACCTCTACCAGGAAGCCTTTGGGCCCAGGAGTTTTCCCCGATTGGAGCTGCGATAGAGCGGTCTGAACTTCCTCCTCGGTGATCTTGGACTCAAGATTCCTCGCCTGATCAGAGACGAGGGAGTGTGATGGAGTCTAAGAATTGCAGGCTGCCCATCTCGGACTCTTGATGGGGGTGGGGGCTCGGTTGGGGGGGCGGGGAGTAGAGATGTTCATAAAAGCCGGCAAAAGCCTCCGCTACGTCAGGGTCTGCAGTTAGCAGTTCCCCTTCCCCTGATAGAATAGCCTGTACTTACCCCTTGCTTCGTTCACGCCTTTCTAGCCAGGCCAGAGTTCTACCCGCCTTGTCCCCTGTTTTGTATATTTGACTCTGATCGACCAGTGGGCAGCTTGTGCATTCTCGAAGGTAATATTTCTTAAAACCTCCTGAGTCGTCACTAGTGCCTCCTGTGCGGCCTGCGGCACCAGTTCCAGAAGCTGTTCCTCCTTTCTAGCCACCTGCCTTTCTGCCTCGGGTCGATCTCCAGAGTGTGTTGCCTGCAGTGGGCTGACACTAAGGAAATAGCTTCCCCCCCATAGGACTGTCTTGTAGGCTTCCAACAACATGACCGGGTAGGTCAATGGCTGCTCATTCAGCTCAAAGTATTCTATGGTCTTCCGAGAGAGGCCCTCTGCGATCTCAGGTATGCCCAGGTAGTATGTGTTCAAATGCCAAGCGGGATCTGGTTTGTCTTGTCTGCTTTTAAGTGTAATGAGTAGGGGGGAGTGGTAAGAGACCCCTCTTGCAAGGAATACTGCGGATAGCAGCCGGTGGGACATACTTCGGGGGACTAAGACATAGTCTATCCTCGAGAGCCATCTGTGTGCATTAGAGTAAAATGAAAACCCAACATCAGTGGCATGTAGTGCCCTCCAAGTATCCACCATCCCCAAGGCCTCCACAAAGGTGTGTAGTTTAGTTTGGGTATTTTGGTACCAATTAACGCTATTTTAACTGTCTTTACCAATCTCCATGACTTTATTAAAGTCCACTCCCAGGACCCAGGAGTCTGCCCGTTCTGCTAGCAACACTGTCTGCAGCTCATTCAGGAGCTCCATTGTGAGTGGAGGGGGGCAAAGCCTGCAACAAGGCCGCAACTTTCTCCCCACATGTCACCTAGCATCGCCACAAACCGGCCCGGGGATCGGCGTGTACCTTTCTTAGTTGGAATGGTACCCGCTTATGAATGAGAACCATCATACCTCTGACCCCTCTTGAGAATCCAGTGTGGTATGCTTGTGGGTAGTGACCTCTTAAAGAAACCACATTCTGTTCCCATTAAATGGGTTTCCGTGAGGAGGGCAATGTCGGGGGAATGGCGGTTAAGAAGTTGAAGCACTAGCCTTCTTTTTATGCTAGAGCCTAACCCATTGACGCTCCATGTCATTAGGGAGATATGCCCATCACGCGCCATCTATACATATGCAACATCTTGTGGGGTCTGGAGGGGGTATCATAAAACAAACTTTCCATCCCCATAAGTGGCCCGTCCCGCCCCAGTCTCCCTGCATTCCCACCGCCCATGTCTTGGGTGCACTTTTCCGACCTTGCCGCTGCTTTGTGACCCTGCAATGTAAACCATGAACTATTAACCTCCCAACACCCCAAATCCTGGGTTTCTACCCCTACTAACGGACCAAGTGTATTAGGTGTGGAATCTAGGTTTTTGACAGCCTTTTGTAGTGCATTACTGTGCACCTTCTCGCCCGGTCCTACAAACAGTAATCTACAAACACCCCCCCACCCTGAACGCCCCACCCCCTCAACTAGAAGTACCAGTCACCCAAACTCATGAAACGCTGAACTTGTGAGACCAAATTCGGGGTTGTCCCCGGGAGCCAGGCCAACTCTCTCCCCATACGGCCCAACCGGGGCTGCCAGTCTTAGGACTCAAAGAGCTGAGCGGTTGGAACTTTTTAGAGTGTAGGGGTCCCTTCCATTGTGGTCATCAAGACCCCACTCCGGGATCATCGTGCATAAATACCCCTCGGGTGTTGTCAGCTTGTCTTGGGGATCCTCCACTCTTGCTGCCTTGGAGTGGCGACAGGGTTGCTCCTTGAGTTGGGCTTCTTTTGCCGTTGTCCCTTTGAGGTGTACGATCCCTCGGTGCTCCTGGGCGTGGGCTATCGAGAACCTGCGTTTCCAGCAAGTCCCAGTCCTCACTCGGATTGTGGAACACATGTACCTTGTTGGTCTGGTAGAGCTTGAGAGTAGCTGGGAAAAACAGAGCATACTTGATGCCAAGGGATGAGAATTTTTTCTTCACTGAATCGTAAGATTGGCAAGGCTTTTGCACTGCCCTCGTGTAGTCTGGGAAGAAACCAATGTGGTTGCCATTGTACGTAGTAATCAGGCCTGTTACCCTTGCCATGTGGAGGAGTGTGCCCCGATCTCTGTAATTCAAGAGTTGGGCAATCACCGTGCGCAGAGGGGCACTGGGTATTGGCCTCCCGGTAGGGACCATGTACGCTCGCTCTATAGAGAACAAGTTTGAGAGCTTTTCGGGTGCCATAAGATCCGAGAGCCAACTTTCCAAGAAGAGCACCATAGATGGCTCCTCTTCCTTTTCTGGGAGGCCGAGTATGTGCAGGTTGTTCTGTAGGGATCTGCCTTCGCTATCTTCTGCACGTGTCTCGAGGGTGGTGCACTTCTGTGCCATTCGTTCCAGGCGTTCTTCCATTTTCTTTATTGTGTCTTTGCTACTCTGTTCCCCCCCAACCCGGGATGTCAGATTACAAAGATCCTGCCGCAGAAAGGAGACTTCAGAGGCAGTCCGTCGATTTTTGTCTCCTCTCATGTCCTGGATTCTCCAATGGCCGCCATGAGGTCAGTGAGTGAAGGGACCTGGCCATTGCTGCTACTTCTACCGAGTTATCTGCAGCCAGAGGGGCCTTCGCTGGGGTGCTCGTCTTGTACCGGTTCATTTTGTGCTGTGCCGCCCCTTTGCGGGGCATGTCTTTAACCATAGTCTTAGATTTGTTGTGTTACCTCAGGAGTTGCAGTCCCACGTGCACCTGCCCCTGTGGTGATGATTTGAGCCTAGGTAGGTAGCAAGGACAAGTAAAGGTCTACAAAGCAATTTGTCAACAAGGTTTTCTTCCTTCAGCCCAGAACCCAGGATTCAAGAGGTTACCAGAACCCAGCGGGTGGGTTACCAGGGCCAGCCGGGTCCACTGATCCACCTCGAGGGGCTCTCCCACTACCCCCTCCCATGGAGCTAACCACACCACGGGGGTACCGTGGGCCTGTGTTGTGGTACGGCTGTTGTGACTCAAGTGTCTCAAGTCCCTGTGGTTCACCCTCCCCCCTCTGCACCCACTCCGTTCTTACATACTCTCAGGGACTCCTGGGAGGGGGTCGGAGGAGGAGAACCCACCTGAATGTCGGTCTCGGATAAATCCTCCACTGGCCGTGGCCGTTCAGTGTATGTGTCTCTGCTCGTTCCGCTGTAGGCGTGATTCTGTTGCGGCAACCTGGATCTGCCAGTCTAAGCGCTGGGCCTCTGTCGCCTTCTCCTCGCAGGCCATATGCAGATGCACTCGGGCATATGCAATCCCTCATTCCCTTTTCATTGTTCACCGCAGGATCAAGCTTGGATCCGCTCCTCACGGCTCCGGTGCGGCTATGTGAGCGGGTAGGAGCTCCTGACTGCACCACTCGTGCTGGGCCGTACGTCGGGCCGTAGCCCGCGCTTCACCAACCGCTGCAGGGCCGCCTCAATGTCGGAGTACCCCGCCCAATGTGGGACCCTGCTGTGGGGCTCGGACGGCTCCGATTTTCTTCAGGATGTCGGCAGTACTATAGTATGTTGGGGCAATTGTTTCTTCGTCCATTCACCTTTTTTGCAATGCATTTTTCAGGAGTTTAGCAGCCCCGGCGGAGCAGCAGATCTTCACGTCTATATTTGCCGGCTGCTAGCCACGCCCCTAAATGTTTTTAGTATTAAGTGTTTTAAAATTGGCAAAGTTTGCTTCATGTATTAGACCGAGTGCTATTGTTTGTTGTGTGATATTTTCTGTAATCGTGACGGGTCTTAATTGTATGATTTTTTTCCGAAATTGTGAAAGCTTTTAATTGCAAACCATAACACAATAAAATAAATACTTGGAGAATGCCGAGCACAAACAGCAGAGATTCCAAGATGGCACATGCGACGGCAACATATTTTAACGCCTCACCCGCCGACAGCAAGAAAATATTGATGAGCACCCATTTCATGAGTAACCAATGGGGGAGAGACAATGATAAATCAAAAAAGAGGATCAGTGAGTGCTTATTATCCAAAGCCTAATCGGAGCAAGGGACCTTGAGAGGTCACAGGCAGTGCCGTTCAGAAGTGGACTTACAAAACAGCTTGTATACCTTGTCTTGGACCCCCAAGAGATAGACATATATACCATTGATCCTTGCATGGAAGAGGGGCCACTACCTCAGACAAATAAACCTTGGGGACTATAGACCCAGAAGAAGCTGAAGTCACATACACTGTTCCCTTAAGAGAACCTGAGATTCAAGCTGGAAAAGAAGATGAGCATTCTGCTAGACTAAGTATAGCAGTAACTTTGGAATCTGAGGGCTCGGGAAGCAAAGCGCCAGGTGGGTACCCTGTGGGACATTGTGTCCACAGTAAAAGGACTAAAGAGCAGAAAACTGGTTAAAAAAACACCACAACAATCCCCAGAATGCAAGTAAAAACCTGGAGAAAAAAAATATGCAAGATGAATCCTGTGAACTGATAAAAGCAAAGCCTAGCGGAAAAGACGCTAGGGGAAACCTGAGACTGGTGAAGCAAAGCCCGGTGAGTAAAAAGGACTCCAGAAAACTCCTGGAATGTTGGGGAGTAAAAGGCTGGTGGAAAGGACTTAAGTGAACCTTTGAGAGTGTAGAAAGAGGCCTGGTGAGTATGGCGGCAAGAACTTGGGAAGTAGCCAGTCAACAGAGAAAGCCCAGGGTTCTGTGAATACTGCCTAAGGGAGGCTGAGGGCATTTATTGTTGTGGATAGTTTTACTATGTTGAGGTTGGACATTTCAGGGAAGGTTTAGCCTTTTTGGTTTGGACCAAGGACTTTGTAAGAATAGGTTTGGAACTTTCAGTTGGTCCTCATTCTTGGACTAGGTTTTGAATAGAGTAGGGTACCCTGGAGGAACAGCAACTGCTTAACAATACGTTTTAGATTCCTTGGTGTTTGGACATTACCATCATGGTGTTCAGGAACACCTCAAACCACTCACTGTTTTGTGCCATTCTGACATGGTTTGAAAGGCATCCTCTGTTTTTAGCGATTAGCCCAAGAGAAGGGATATCCTATAGCCATTTTTCCAACACCATTCCAGAACACAAAACGGCCATTAATAAAGCCTTGGTTGAGCATATTTACATCTGCCTCTCTAGCGTCACTGGTTGGCCTCCCCACACCGCTCTCTATTAAATTGTGGAGTTCCTCAAGGGTCTATATTTCAATGGTTATTCCAAACAACTGTAACTGGCTTTGCAAGGAGTTTTCCCCACAAATATATGCAGATATTATCCAAAATCTTTTCCTAGTGGTTCACTTTGTAGCAGAATCACAGACTGTCTCAACTCCACTAGAGTCTGGATAAGAAAAACCTCCTAAAATCTTGATTGGTTTAATGAGCAATGGTCCTCTACCCCAGTCTTCTATGTGTGCAACATGGAGGCCACATTTGGAAGCAACCTCTTAAAGCTCTAAAGTTATGTGCATAAGTTATATGCCGTACAAAGAGTGGTGAAATCTTCTTTCCTGTGGAAGGATAGCATCATGATCAAAACTGTTTTTGGATTGCATTGGTCTATGCTAGATTCTTCTTACTGCCTTTATAAGCAGCAGGTTGTCCAAACCAATAGTGTATATACAATATATGTAAAAAGGTTTTGGCTTTTGTAAAGGCTCATCAAGTAGACCAGCCTTTACAAAAGCCAAAACTTTTTTTACATACATTTCAGAAGACTGGCATAACAGCAGACCCAGGGACTCAAATAGAGTCCAACATGGCTGAATATTTACGTAACAGACAAGAAGAAACTACCAAGCTTTTCTCTACAAGAGGAAGTATGACCCATGCATTCACAAACTCAAACCCCAAGAAAGAAGATTTACGCTTTAAATTCATGAAACTAGAGAGGATTTCCAAGAAAGAAATAGATAAGTATTGGGAAATAATCCGTTTGGAGAATTATGTCAAGAAGGAACTCATACCAATAGGTCTGAGAATCCTTATTTTTCCGAACTTCAATAATGACAAGGAAAAAGACCTTGTAGATTTGTGGGAAAAGAATCTTAATAGCAGTTCTAAGATGATGTTGGAGCTTTTAATAGAACATGCCACAAGAGAACACAAGCGAGCTATGGAGGAGATGGAGACCATTAAAAAGGAGATAACTGAAATGAAATCCTTGGAAGCAACGAAAGAAAGAAACTGACAAGATGCATGAAATTCTAAATAACTACCAGGATGAGGTGAAACTGAGAAAGTTAACAAAATACTATCGAGAAGAGAGGGATTATCGAGATGATAGTCTCTATACTTTTCAAGAGAAATGCAATACATATCAAAAATCAACCTCAAGAAACAGTACACCCAACACCTCATCAGCCAGTTCGGAAGTAGACTCAGAAACTGAGAATACAGCAACAGAAGGCTCCAGCAACACACATGACAAAGGACCTGAGAAGAGTAGTCATGGTTACATAAACCAAATCAAGAGATGTAAAAAAGGAAATAGAAATTTCCCACAGAAACAGGTCCGTTTTCAGCTACGACCTCGGGACTTACCCAACCCACTTAAGGAGAAGAGGAAGGAGGGGGGGTTCAAGACACAGGAAACCCGAAAGCTTTAGAAAATGTCAACAAAAGGTACACAAGGGCAAGTGCGAAAGAGGTGAACAGGAACAAGAAATTAATGATCTGGTCTTGAACTTATCGAACAGAACAATCACAGAAGATGAAAGAAAGGTTCTCAACAAGGGACTCTCATTTGCTCCCACAATGAAATTCAATAATGTGGAAATACATATAGATCTCTAAGTTTGTTCGTAAATTAAAAATGATTTTTGCAACCAAACCACCAGGGGATCTTATAAAACAAGTACATATAGAGAGAAGTGATCTATCCATCATAGAAATTGAAGATACTTACTGTAGAAGATCATTAGGGGAACCAGAGAGTTTTGACATGAGGAACGTATTGCAAGAATTATCCATCAAATCTGATATGTTACCTACCAAAGAATTCAAATCCAAATCTATATGTGTGCCACAATTACCGCCGGATAATGTAATTGACACTTTCTATAAGGCCATCACAGATGACTTTGATGCCAAATCAGAAAAAGAATCTAGCAAGCAATTCAAAGGCTATAGGAACAATCTGATTTAGGCGGAATCTAAAGCACTACAATACCTAGCTTCAGACACGACAGTGGTGATTAAAGAGGCCAACAAGGGCGGCAATATTGTTATAATGAATAGGACCGATTATCTCGAAAAGGTAAACAAACCTCTGCAAACACCAGGCTGCTAAAATGTCCTAACAGGCAATCCTAAAACCGATATTTTGAAATGTTAATAATATATCGTAGATTGGCATAGAAAATGACTCCTCTCAGATGAGGAGAAAGAATATTTGACCATTGAGGAACCGACCATACCCACGATGTATTTTCTCCTCAAAATACACAAGAAGTTTGACACAATCCCGGGAGGCCGTCCCATCCTGAGTGGAATTGGATAGGCCACAGAGAATCTCTCTGAATATTTAGATAATTTAAGATCAAGTGCCAGTCAATTACAATCGTATCTGAAAGACACCACTAGTGTGTTACACACATAACTCTCCCCCCCTGAGCCACTATTCTTTAACCGTACCCACCCATACTTTTTACGCACATAATACTGACCCTCTTTGCACCATGCCCTGTCCCAACCCGTATCTAAACTCAGCAGCCTTATGGCTGGAACACTTCGCTACCAAGCCCACGCCTAATCAACCTTGCGCTCTCCACCTTAGGAACCTCAGATTAGGTTAAAGATTCTGCCACAAAACGCAACACCTACACCAACCTACCAATATTAAATTCCAGACCGCCCAGGCCAATTCCTCAGCTATACCTGAGCCTATTGATATCACAATACCAAACTTTAAAGACGTCCATATTCTCCTCCACGACAGCTCTAACACGGCAAAAGACATTTTGGTCAAAGGGGCCCTCATTAATGCTAGATCCCTCCTGGCTCATGCACTTGACATTGCCGGCCTTATTGTCACACAAGACCTCGACTTCCTAGCCATTACTGAGACATGGCTTCACGCCGCAGCTAGACTTTTTGTCCTTGGCCATCCCTGACAATTACGCCATCATTAGATGCAACAGGAACTCCAACCACTCTAAAGGTGGTGGTGTTGCCTTAATCTTCAAAAAATCCTTTGAACTCCAGCGCATTCCTAATCAGCAGATCCCATCAGCTGAACTACTATCAGTTAAATTGACAATATCACCTAATCAAACTGCTACCATACATCTCATATATCGGCCACCTGGGCCTATTCCCACCTGATGATATTACATCCCTCTTCGCAGCGAACACTAAACCTAAGTCCGAAATTATAATACTGGGGGACCTTAATCTTGGATTCCAAGACCTGAATGACTCTAAAGCCCTTGATCTTGCCAGTACCTTATCAGACCTAGGATTTACCCATCATATCCATGCACCCATGCATACCAAAGGTAGAACCCTTGATTGGCTCTCTGACCTGAATTGCAGCATCAATACGGTGTCGATCGCACCTTGTATGTGGTCAGATCATCAGAGGTTACCTTTGCCATTAAATCCAGCCATCAAAGTCCCAAACAAAATATCGCCCCATCCATCAGCACCAGAAACAAGAAGGACATTACAAAAGAGAACCTGCTCCCTCTTATCACTCCCCTCCTTAAAGCATCCGTATCATGTTCGGACCCTACAGCATTAGTTGATACCTACAACCAAACTATCCAAAAAGTGTTAAACATCATAGCCCCACTGAAATTGCATAAACCCAAACCCCATGCTCATCTGAACTCGTGGTACATGCCACACTTGAGAGATCTACGCAGAGCAAAAAGAAATGCTGAGGCACGCTGGAAAAGCCTTCCTACGGACGCCAACAAAAGCTCCTTGATTCTAGCCTCCTCCAACTACACAGAAGTGATATTCACTGCAAAAAAAGACACATACAATAAGCGCATCCTTCAGGCTGAATCTAGCACTAAAGAGCTCTTCAAGATTCTAAAAGAACTTGAATCCCCCATAGCCCCTCTTGACAATTGCATCTCTGACACCGCCTGGTTTACTAATATCCAAAAACCACTCTCTGATAAAATCTCTGCACTCCAAAACAAAATAAATGCCAAAAAATGCAGCCTCCTCTCAGACTCGCTACCCAACCTCGCCCATAACAAAATTCCATCTATTACACAACCCTTCTGCTTCTCACCTCTTTCCATCTTTGAAGTAGAAAACATTATTAAAAAACTCAAACCCTCGAACTGTCAAGGTGGCTCCTGCCCGCCCACGTCATTAAGGAAACTGGCCATGATTTGGCCCCCTTCATAACCACCTTCATTAATGCCTCCTTCAAATCCGGCACAGTCTCAGATAACCTCAAGGACGTGTGGGTCATCCCATTCATAAAAAAAGCTACCTTAGATCCTAGCAACCCATTTTATTACAGACCCATCACCATGGTACCCTTTCTACTGAAAATGTTGGACCGTGCTGCTTATCTACAAATTCAGGACTACCTAGAACCTAATAAACTCCTTGGCCTCCGACAATCTGGATTCTGACCGAGGCATGGAACAGAAACGGCCCTCATTGATTTAAAATCACAAATTGAAGACTTAAATGACAAGGGAAAGATGACCCTTCTACTTTTGCTAGACCTATCGGCAGCATTTTATTTGGTCAACCACCAAATTCTCTGCCACCACCTCAAAACTGCAGCGCATTTCTCTGATGAAGCCACCTCTTGGATCAGATCCTTTCTGCCAAACCGAACTATGCGGGTCTTCTCCCCTTCTGCATCTGCTGAACTTTCACCAGTCCTGTGTGAGGACCGCCCAAGGGTCCTGTGTCTCACCCATATTGTATAATGCCTTCACGAAGCCACTCTTTGATATTCTTGATTATCTGGGTGTCACTTACACCAATTATGCCGATGACACACAGATACTCATCCCTATCACTGGTGACTAAGCGACTGACTCAAAAACCCTTAACAATGTTTACCTAGTTATCCAGGCTTGGATGGTGCATCAGAGACTTTGCTTGAATGATGAAAAAACAGAGTTACTTATCCTAGGCTCCCACCCCAGACTCAATAAATTGGACCCTTCCTTCAAATCATTTGTTATTGACGGCAACACAATCAAGGTATCCAATGATACCAAAACCCTAGAGATCTACCTCGAGTCTACCTTATCCCTTAAGAGACAAACTAACGCGGTGGCATCGGCTTCTGCCTATACATGCAAACGTATTACTGCATGCAGGCCCTTCCTCACTGCTGCCAATTGCATCATCCTGGCCAGAACTCCCTTCATGGGAGCCCAGGGACCGTATCTCTCCAGGACTGAAATCACTAGACTGGTTCCCAGTGACTGCGAGGATCAAGTTCAAAACCCTCTGCATTGTCCACAAGTCCATCTGGGGCCTTGGGCCAAAATACCTTCAACTCTCTCTTCCTAAATATCTTCCTTCTCGAGCTCTTCGCTCATCCGCCTCCAACTCCCTCAGGGTCAGCCGCTTCTCCAAACAACGATTTGGGGGCAGATCTCTCTCCGCTGCAGGGACCTCCCTCTGGAACAGCCTTCCTGCCTCCCTGAAACTTGAGGAGAACCATCTCCGGTTCCGGGAGCACCTCAAATCCTTCCTCTTTGCCTCCGCTTTCTCTCCCCCTATCCCCTGCTAATACTACTGAATCTGCAATCTGCAACTGGGCCACTCACCGTTCTCGGTCCTTGGCCCAGCCACTCTCCCCTGCACTGCCTCCCCGACAACCCCTGCACTGCGGGACTGTGTCTTTATCCCTACAGCCCCCCTTCCCAGCACGTGTCTGCACTTACCTCGCACTTGCCACCAGCTGGCCCTTGTTATTTATCCTGTATGCTAATAACCCTGTACTGCACTTTCCCCTCTCCCTTTCCCCCATGCACTTTTCCCTTCCCCTCTACCCTTGCACTTGCGCAATCTGAATGACACCTTGACTAGTAGGATCGTTGTCTGTCTCCCCTTGTTCCCCCCCCCTGCCTCGTCGTGCCTTGAAACACTTGTGTATAGGCGCGTTACAAATGCCATATCATGATATCATATCATGGCTAAAATCGATAACTGTAACACCCTTTATCTAGGGACTAGCCAAAGGAACATCAACAAGCTACAGGTAACGCTGAACAATGCCATCAGGGCTGCTCCCAACATCCCCAGGAAATTCTCTGACAACAGGCGCAGCTTACACTGGCTCCCTGTTGTCCACAGAATATCCCTTAAAACCCTTGCTCTCACCCATAAGTGCCAATCTAATCTGGCTCCTGCTTACCTAGCCAACCGCTTCATTCCTCACTCCTCATCCCGCCCTCCGAGATCTGCCCAAGCCCACAAGTTATCCACACCTAGATTAAGCTGCAAAAAGCAGGCGGGTCCAGCTTCCCAGTCCTCGCTGCTAAATTATGGAACGAGCTTCCTAACCCTCTCAGAGCTGAACCATTCTATCACTCATTCAAGAGTAAAGCCAAAATCTGGCTCTCTGCACAGGACCATGCTCCTACATGCACCTAACACCCCACTCTTTACTGGCCCCAACCCTGTCATCTGTATTAAGACCTTTACCCTCCGACTTGTATCACGTGCATCACCTTTGGAAATGTAATGCATAACATCTGTATTATATAGTAAATTTGTGTATATTCCACTCACCTACTCTAATTTATTCCTGTACCAGTAGTATTGCATGTTATTTTTGCCTGCATTTCTGTATACCTGTACATTTTTATCCAGTAGACATGAGGCTCTTGCCACCTTGCATTGTTTTGTCTGTAACCATGTACTTTTAAAAAAATGCACCCAGATGCCCTTGGGCCAGGTGCGCAATACAAATAAATAAATACAAAAAAACTGAAGACGGTAAAGTGGCAGAAAAACTACATCCTGGCCACATTAGATGTAAAGGCCCTAAATACATCGATACAACACCAATGGGCAATAGCCACTACAGATTACTCTTTCAGACAAGACTCTGCGTCATTCTACCAACAAATCCAAATGTTAAAAAAGATGTTACAAACAACACTAGACTTCAACATATTTACTTTCAATAACAATCTATCAGCAGACAAAAGGAGTGGCCATGTGCACAAAATATGCCCCGGCCCTGGACCACTTATTTATGGGCCTCTTTCAAGACAAAGTTGTATACAAAGATGAAGAATTCAGCAACAGGATGATACTATGGACACGATATATTGACGATGTCTTCTTAATTTGGAAAGGAACAGCAGAACAATTTCAAGAATGTACAAACAGGATTAACATCAATAATTATGGAATACAATATACAGGTGTATGTGACAACAGCACAGTCAATTTTTTGGACCTAACAATTCATGGGGACGGTTATAAACCCGAGACGTGGACTTTCAGAAAAGAAACTAAGGTCAACTCAACGCTGCATGCAAGCAGCTGCCACCACAGACCAACTATATATAACATTCCCATGAGCGAATATATCAGAGTGAGACGTAATTGTCAGACACAAGACAAATTTGAAAAGGAATGCATATTGTTGCAAACCAGATTCCACCAAACAGGATACACATTGAATGCTTAAAAGAAGCATACAAAAAAGCAGTAAACTCACACAAGACCAGACACTGGAAGCAAGCCGAAAGCAGCCTTCCACTGAACAACAAAAAGTTGGTTTTATAACCAGATACAGCAGCAACCACCACGTCATCGCCAAGATCCTAAAAAAACACTGGCATCTACTGAAACTGGATGAGAACATTAGAGAATACGTGGATGACAAGCTAAACATCCTATACAGAAGAGCAAATACTCTTAGAAACAAACTAAGTCCCTCACTACTACCTAGTACACCAAGTACAATGGACAGTACATGGTTAGAATCAGAGTATATTGGATTCAGAAAATGTGGTACATGTACCATGTGCCGATTTGCACACGAGAAGACCACTACATTTTGTGACATAAATGGAAAAGAAATTGAAATTAAAGAAGGAATAAACTGGAGGACAAAATATGTAGTTCATGGCATCGTATGTAAATGTCAAAGACTATATATTGGAAGCACAAAAAGAGAGCTTAGAACACGAATAAGAGCATTTGGCCAAAATTGGAAGTCAAGACCCGAAGTTTCCAATTGCCCATCATTGGCAAACGGCGCGCCAAATGGAAACTAAGTCAAAAATCAGATTTATTGGACTACAAAGAATTGTTCTTGTTGAAGAGGTGGTGACAAAGAAAAAACACTCAGGCAAGCCAAAGCAAGGCTTATACGCAAATTGAACACAACTGTCACAGGTCTCAACTCAGATAATGAAATGATATCTTTTCTCTAAATATGGCATCAGAATAGATGCTAAGTAAGAAGATATAGTCAATTTTACAACAAAGATTGTATAAATATGGTCTGTTCCATTCTCAAAAATGGCATTGTCATAGCCACAGCAGATCTACAACATACCATATTGGTAGCATGGTTTGTACCTTTATCATTATAAAGGCGCAGTTCTGTATATGGCTATTTGTGTTATGTTTTTTGCTCTTTGTTTTATGTACTAATTTGGGAATGGGGAGTTTGCATCTGACTCAGCAAATTGATGTTACTTGATACTGTTAATTGCTCTCTCTCTTCAAAACATAATTCCTTAGTGAAACCAACTTTCCAAAATGTATCAGGTAATTATGTTCACTCGATATAAGGAATCTACAAGTCTGTACTGAACTGTATAATCATTGCATATTATGCATACTGGAATGAATTATTCATATGGCTACAAGACACCAACTAAACACTAAACTCCTTTTTGCAGCCGGGTGAATATGCGTAGTCAACACAGACTATTGACAGTAATGGCATATACTTGCACGACCAGCGTGTACCTCAGTTCAAAAGGATTGGGTTGCATCACACTTAGCTTAAAGCAAAGCACGACATACATGCCCAAAAGATGGCACTGATACTTTTAGAACGGAATAATAGGTTCCCTAAACATTGTGGCTTAGTCATAGTAGCGAAATAGAAAAAGGACACATACCCTAGTCTTACCATGGTATCCAAAAACAACATTAACCCGATGGCGACGGCATCCCGTGTCCTAACGAAAAGCCAACGCAGGGAAAAGAATGCTGAGTAACGGTAAGAGACCGTCATTAACAATAGGATCGGAAACCAATAACCGCTGTAATTTTCAGTACGACAGCCTTCTGCTAAGTAAGCAAGACACCAAATGTATGTTATTAGGCACGTTCGTACAATGAGGCGCACACTCTTTCAGGGTGAGTGCACTGTAATTTGAAAAGTACAAATTCCTTAATATACGCAATGGCTAGATCATTAGGACAAGCAAAATCATGTACCTTGACTATGGTAATCGGCGGTATATTCGCACGCCAGATAGTAATGTGACAAGTATTTGCTTTATACTTCCAAGTAGATAAATGTACTTTAAAGCTCTTTAATGGCTATTCAGGCACAAATAGGCTACTACATGTCTGACAATGCACGTATTTTTCACGGGGGTCAAACCCATGAAACTGACACTCTAATCAATGAATAGAAGAAGACAAATAGTAAGAATGGCATTATTTGTACTTTCTAACCGACAATAATATTATTAAATATACCACATTGAGTACCTAATTACCACAGCATATCTGTACTTCAGATCACGAATGGCTATAATTTGTGCCAGATAGTTAGCAACATATTAATGTAAAATTAATCTAACAAGAGTCATACTACTCATGTTACCGAACAACTATCATGAGTTTCATATCTTACTGGACTGACCCATACTTAAAATGGAGTGGAAGTAGGCTCAAAATACAGTCTCTACAAGTTCTGTAATAATAATTGCAATTTCCATTTATTTATCTTGTTTCTCTTATTTTCTCTTTTCCAACCTCCTAACAATCCTCCCCTATACAAACCCTTAATTTTCTGTCGCACAATTCTATCTTTATTATGTCTTACTGAACATTGCTGAATGTGTATATATATTACTCATGTTTTGACACACTGTATCTACAGAGTTTTCTTTTGTGAGTTTATACAATGCTACATGCCCCGATTTGAAAAAGGAAAATGCCGAAACACATGCCATCACTAAGGGCACACTGTGATGATTTTTTCCATTACATATTGGTGATATAAAACTAACTGGCGCATGTCTCCATGAGTATTTGTGTTTTTTCAGTGTATATACAATACTCAAGAGGACCAGGCATGAACACAGACTGTGTTTTAACTCTCTGCTTTACCCCCTCTCCCATTAGAGAATGAGTGTGGTTTAAACTAATCTGCATTGACCACAAAGGAATTTTAAACGAAAAACTGCCATCTTTAATAGAAAGACAAATGGCTCCACTTTATACATAGTCATAACCTCAAGACGGGTTCAGACACTTCAGCTGCTTCAGTTCATTCTGTCTTGGTCTTTGAGCCCCATATGTACTAGCTGCGGTACTCTAGAATAACCATTCACTGAACATCACCTGCCCACCACAAATTCCTAAAGACTTACCTGTTCCTCTATGTACACCGAACTTCCATATGCCTTTGCATTGCTCTTGTCAAGTGCCCTAAAGTTGACCTTGATGGTGTGTTGGTGCTTTAAAACATGAACAAATTAAGTCAAACGTATTCCATGACAACTCTAGAAGGCCTCTGACAGTTTGCCTTGTTTTTAATTACATCACTGTAGCAGAAAATACATGCAATCCCTCTCTCAATTACACTCACACAACTCAGGTTAGTCTTGGTCATGTTTTTATTTAATTGGTATTCACAGAATATAAAATCCCCTGTCAAGTTTGTGTTCCCTCACATAATTATGGCACACACCTTTTTAACAAATTAATTAAACTGTTCCAAAAACTTAATCTTTCTAGCTTGTGTTATGTGAGGGGTCAGCAATGTCAGGCGGACAACTTTGTGAAGATTTTTCAAATGATGCCATTTTATTAACTCAAAAGGTTGGATTAACCCCTCCACTATCCTTACCCCGACAATCATTTCCCTGCTAAAAGAAAATTAAAGGAGACACTAACAAAAAGTTTCTGCCCCTCACACATGAACATAAAACAACTCAACAAGGTAATATATGGCAGTTCAAATTAAAAAAAACACATATAACAGTTAAGTTTGCATCATGATAACTGTCTCTTATAATCTGGGTGAATTCCCCTTCCCCAGATTCAAGCACGATTACTTTACTGCAACAAGACACAGGCTGAAAGAGAACCAATGCTCATACTCAATGCTCTTCCCGGCGCGCTTCAGGGTCCAACATGGGGGGAAAGTCTATTTCTTCCAAACACCGGAGGAGGCCAAAGCATTCCTGGATCGAAAAGGATGCCCCAGGCTAAGCACCAATCAAGCACGCACGCAAAGAGAAAGAAGCCGCAGAAACTCATCATGACTGACTCAAGGTCATCGGCACTAAAACCAGAGTACAAAACACAGCAACTGGTCCAAAACGACACAGGAGCCTAGCACTCCGCGGCCGTGCAACTTGGGAGGCCCCTATCGCCCCTTGCACAGTAAAGTTAATTCAACTGTTAATGGGTGGGAAAGTAAGGGACGGAGCCGCGCTGCTGTGGGTCCTACCCCGACCAAAAGCACCAACAGGCGAGTTGGGGGTTGCCTGTGTAAGGAAGGAAGTTGGAGAACAAGGTTGGGAATGTGCCCCCGGACCGCCGACCCCCATCACCCCCACCCCCGGCTCACCACGCTCTGTCACTCCCCCTCCTCCGCTCACTCTGGAGACCTTCAGGTGGCAGTCGCCGACGCTACCATCAAAGCCAGAAGATCCCTCATGTCAGGCCTAACATCAGCAGCATAAATATTCACAATAAACTTATAATTCAAGGTCGCCACTTGGAACATTAGAGGGGGCATTGGCCCTTTAAAAACAAGGAAGTTCCTTCAATACCTGAAGAGACATGATGTAGACGTGGCCATGCTCCAAGAAACACATCTCCTTCCCGAAAAAGACACCAATGGGCCCGCGCTGGGGTTGCCATAGATACTTCTCCTCGTACTCAGCCTATGCCAGAGGAGTGGCAATCCTGATCAACAGGCGATCCAGGTTTCGACTGGTAAACTACATAAAGGATACTGAAGGCAGATCCCTCTTGGTGAGAGGAATAGTGGAAGGAATAGAAGTCACTTTAGTCAACTCATACGGGCCCAACGTAGATGGAGCAAATAACTTTGATTGGGTACTCGCACACCTCGCAACACTGGCAGTGGGAATGATCATCTGGGGAGGCGATCTCAACACTGCCCTGGACCCAGCTAAAGACAGGTCACGAAACACAACACTGCCGATCTCCAAGGCCGCCCTCCAAATAGAGGAAATATGCAAAGCATATAACTTGGTAGACGCATGGAGACATAATAACTGGGAACAGTGCGACTATAGGTTTCACTCAGCAGTACACAACACCAGTTCCAGAATAGACTACCTTTTTATCTCCGCCGGAGGTTCGCTCCAGCCGGGGCCCTGCCAAATACTACCTAAAACCCATTCTGATCACTCCCCGGTAACCCTCATTTGCAATCCAGCCACCCACAGGTCTCGCCTGCTACATTGGCGCTTCAAGCCGGGCTCACTGCAGGACCAAGTGGTCGCCTCAAAACTACGCAACAAGATCTCAACATTCTTGGAAACCAATGTGGGTTCGGTGACTTCGGTGAGTATGATCTGGGAGGCACTAAGTGCTTCGTGAGAGGGGTCTGCCTGGCCAAGGAGAACAGCATCCTTAAACAGATCCGTCAGGAGCTAACCTCTAGTGAAGAACGCTTAAAAGCCCTTGAACTTAAACTCTCAGCCACGGACGACTCCGCAGTCCAGGCCGCTCTTAAGGAAGAACTACAAACGTTCAGGGCCACAGCAGAACGAGAAATAAAATTCCTAGGCCAGAACAGCCAGATCCGTCACTACGGCGAAGGCCAAAAACCTGGAGCCCTCCTAGCAAAACTAGTAAATGCCGACAGGAAGCCCACAACGGTCGAGAGAATACGCTCCAGTCAAGGCACAATCGTGCACACAGATGAGGAAATAGACACATTCCGATCCTTTTACCAAGATCTTCACACCTCAAAATACACCTCAGACACCAAAGCACTACACAGATACCTTGAAGACACCGAACTATTTTGGGTAGAAAGAGATCTACGAGAACCCTTAACGAAATCACATCAGACGAAATAGTCGAAGCCATCAAATCCCTCCCAAACACCAAAGCCCCAGGTCCCGATGGTCTAACCGGGGAATTTTACAAAGCTTTCGCAAACACCCTAGCTCCCCTTCTCACTGAGGTTTACTATGAAGCGCTGGAATCAGGTTCCCTCCCACAGACTACCCGAGAGGCCAATATTATCCTTTTACATAAATCCAGCAAACCCCCAGAAGAATGTGCGTCATATAGACCCATTTCCCTACTTAACTTAGATCACAAAATACTGGCGAAAATACTCACCAAGATGCTGCTTCCACTGATGCCGGGTCTCGTACTCGCGGATCAGGCCGGCTTTATGCCAGGCCGCAAGACGAAAATTGGCATCAGAAGGCTGTTCAGGGTCACGGAGGCTCTCAACCCCGATCACCAAGCCGTCGCGATTTTACTTGACGCCGAGAAGGCTTTCGACTCGGTAGAATGGCCCTTCTTATTCGCAGTATTCACTTGGATGGGCCTAGGAGCCCGTTTCATTAAACTTATATCCTTACTTTACAACAATCCCCAGGCGTCCATAGTAGTGGGATCGGCGGGATCGACTCCCATCAAGCTACAACGTGGTACCAGGCAAGGCTGCCCCCTGTCAGCATTAATATTTGCATTAGTAATGGAACCTCTAGCGTCGTCCCTACGATCCAATCAACTCCATCGGGGACTCAGCATAGGCCCGCACAAGCTGATCATATCCCTATATGCAGACGATGTACCACTGTTCATCCATGACCCCGCTGAAAACCTGAACCCAGTAATGAGAGAAGTAATTAAATGTGGGGCAATTTCCAGGTTAAAATTAATCATACCAAATCAATTATATTCCCGTTCACCCCCGCCACTGAACCAATTGCCGACGACTTCCACTTCACATGGGAAACCTCACGGGTACGCTATCTAGAAATATTAATGTCACTAAACTACCATGAAGTCTTTCGGGACTACGAATCAACATTTAAAATACTCCAGGAGAAAGTTAACGGTTGGAAATCCCTCCCGCTAACCCTGTGGGGAAGAGCCTCCTTAGTTAAAATGCTGATTTTGCCGAAACTTCTATACTTTTTCTCTAACATTCCCATTGTAATCCCACAACCCTTTTTGAGGAAATTTAAGAGTCTTGTCCTTGAACTCCTGTGGGCAGGCAAACCAGCCAGAGTAGCTCATTCAACCCTGATACTCCCGGCATTTGAGGTAAGGCGCAGTGGTGCTTTCTCCCTGGGGCCGCGGCGCGCGTGTTCCGGGCAATACGCCTTGTTGCATGCTCACGTGTTTGGGGGGCACAGTGGGTGTAGGGGCTGGGGTGCATGTGTTGTGGCTGAGGGGAGGGGACTGCTCTGTGCACGGCTTTATCCCGGACTGCTGTGGTACTTTGATCATATTGTATTGTTTCCATGACAAAATTGGATGAAGGAATGCCACGTTTGTGAGTATGCTGCCCAATGCTAATCCCCTGCACACGTAACAGTTGTTCTTGTCCTGGTTGCACACCCCTGACATGCTGAGTGGGGTGTATTTGACATGTACTTGTACTGTAATAACGAAGCCAACTGTATGCCATTACCATCACTGCATAAAGAAGGTGAGAGTTGTCGCGACTGGGTACCTGGGGTTCCACTGTAGTCTACACCTTTTACTTTGCATGGGTATGTTTCCTTTCGTGCAGTAACGGAATCAGCTGTGAGAATGTAATAGATCCTGTCATCTAATGTGAACACTGACGAGGCCCATGGTTAAGATATGATTGTGCACCTCTGTCTACTTACCAAATCACAGACAGAATTTTTGATGAGGTTTTTTTTTTTTGCAGTACTGCTTACGTTGGAGAGGGTTTGATTCCATTCTCAAAGCGCAGTGAGTGATGTGCCAACACGTTATATCTGGAGTGCCCAGTTATACAGTACATTTGAATTAACATGGTGGAGGTTGCAGTTTTGTGCCATGGAAGTCACGTGGGGGAATGTAGTGTCCAGGGAATACCGGAGATTCTGATTTTTATGCTTGGCATGGTGAGTGGTAAGGCCACCGGGAAAGTCATGGATTGGTGTGTGAATGCCATGGAAAAGTTTAATGCTGTATCTGGCTTCTAATCTCATTTGGTAGGGTGCAGGGACACAGGTATTTTGCAACTCTCTGTACACTTGCTGAAACTTTCTAGTGATTATTCACGCTCAATTGCTCTGCATGCCCGCAGTAGTTGGGATTTGTGATGTTTAAACTGATGGTTGTGACGGTAGATGGATTAGTGTGATTCGTTGATGGTTATAATAAGAGAATTCAGGTTTTGTCTAGGCATGTGATTGACACATGGTGTGGTATTTAGCGTTTTTGAGTAGGGGATGTTGCATCTATTCAGGAATGCTTTTATTTGTGCTTTCATTTGCTGGAGAGTTGTGGGAATTCGTTTAGACCAAATTGTATTTTTAACTTCATTTGAATTTGACCAAATGTGGTCTGTGGCACCCTTTATGGGCTTTCTATAGGCTGTCCTAAGGGGGGTGGGGGGGTAGTCCCGTTCGGCGTGTAGCTGGAAGGGATGTTCTGGATGGTTGGGTGGTTCAAGCCCAGGAGTGTTTTTTTTTTATTTTTTGTTTTATTTCTTTACTTGACTATAGGTTTAGGTAGTATTGTGTCTTGTGAATTCATTGCAAGGATTGGGAAACGGGATCTAGCAATGTCTTACACTTATCAGAGGAATTTCAGAGTGGTATCTTGGAATGTGAATGGTGCACATTGTGCTGTCAAGAGGAAGGTGATTTTGAGTAAACTAGGGGAGATGGGGGTGGATGTCGCGATGCTTCAGGAGACTCATTTGTTGGATGCGGATATAGATAAGTGGAAAAGGGAGTGGGTTGGTGATGTTTATGGTTCATCGTTCACTACTGGTTCTAGGGGTGTGTGTATTCTTTTTAGGAAGAATCTCCAGATCACTGGGGTGAAGTGTGTGAAGGATGGGGATGGAAGGATAGTGTGTGTCACTGCACATATTCAGGATACTCATTATTGTTTCTGCAATATAAATGCTCCGAATGGGGGTGATGGTAGTTTTTTTGTAGCTTTAACGCAAATGTTGCAGAATGTAAATGCAATTAATGTAATTTTGGGAGGGGACTTCAATGTGGTTTTAGAACCTGGACTTGATAAAAGTATGGGGGGTGTGGACAATGCCAACGCTCTGAAAAGAACAGCATTAAAGAGACTAATTGATGAATGGAACCTCACAGATGTTTGGAGATTGCAAAACCCTTCTATGATACAATATACTTTCTTCTCTGCAAGGCATAATGCTTACTCGAGAATTGACCTCCTTATGACCTCTGGCCTCTGTACACAATCATTCCAAAGGGGTGACAAAGGATCACTACTTGTTTCGGACCATGCTCCAATCTCCATAGACTTGCGATTGACCTTCCCGGTTCCTAGGTCTAACACCTGGCGGATGAATGTCTCCCTCTTGGACGACGATGAAATTGTGGACAAAATTGTTCAAGAGGCGAGATTCTTTATATCGGTGAATTGGATATGATATGATATGGTATTTGTAACGCGCCTATACACAAGTGTTTCAAGGCGCGACGAGGCAGGGAGGGGGGTACAAGGGGAGACAGAAAACGATCCTACTAGGCCAGGTGTCATTCAGATCGCGCAAGTGCAGGGGTAGGGGAGGGGAAAAGTGCAAGGGGAAGGGGAGGGGGGGAAGTGCAGTACAAGGTAAGAGGCGTACGTAATAAATAAATAAATAGGGCCAGCTGGTGGCAAGTGTGAGGTAAGTGCAGAACAAGTGCTGGGGGAGGGGGGCTGTAGGGATACAGAGACAGACCCGCACTGCAAAGGGGTTCCAGGGCATCAGTGCAAGTGGAGAGTGGCAGGGCCCAGGACCGAGGCCGTTTAGAGTGGTCCAATTGCAGGATCAGTGCAGCTTCAGTGAAAATTAATTAGCCGCTCAGCAGGGGAGAGGGAGAGGGAAAGCAGAAGCAAAGAGGAAGGTTTTGAGGTGCTTCCGGAACCGGAGATGGTTCTCCTCAAGTTTCAGGGAGGCAGGCAGGCTGTTCCAGAGGGAGGCCCCTGCCGCGGAGAGAGATCTACCCCCAGCTCGTTGCTTCGAGAAGCGGCTAACCCTGAGGGAGTTGGAGGCGGATGAGCGAAGGGCTCGGGAAGGAAGATATTTGGGAAGAGAGAGTTGAAGGTATTTAGGACCCAGGCCCCAGAAGGCCTTGTGGACAATGCAGAGGGTTTTGAACTTTATCCTCGCAGCCACTGGGAGCCAGTGTAGAGATTTCAGTCCTGGAGAGATACGGTCCCTGGGCTTGAGGCCAAGGACAAGTCTCGCAGTTCTGTTCTGGATGAGTTGCAGAGGGCGGAGAGTGGAGGCAGGCAGATTAAGATAGAGGCTGTTACAGTAGTCCAGCTTCGAGAGAACCAGGGCTCGGGAGACAGTGAGCTTCTGGGGGAAGGAGAGGAAGGGAAGAATACCTCTGAGGAGGTGCAGCTGGTAGTGTGACCTCTTGGCGACGTCAGAAATATGAGGAGAGAAGGAGAGTGTGGAGTCGAAGATGACCCCAAGGTTTTTTGCCTTGCAGGTAGGAGCAGGGAGGGGGGCCAAGGGAGGCAGGCCAGAGAGCTACAGGGAAGGAGGGAGTGGGAGTACCGATGAGTAGAATCTCAGTCTTACTGGCATTAAGGCAGAGGTCATTGGCGGCACACCATTCTTGGATAGCAGACAGACAGTCAGAGATGAGGGAAGGAGAGGGGGAGGCTGAGGGCAGCCTGAAAATGAGCTGGGTATCGTCCGCATAGCACTGGAAATTAGGGCAGAGAGCGGCGATGCGGTGGGCAAGGAGTGCCAGATTGTGGTTGAACAGCCAGGGAGAGAGATTAGATCCCTGGGGGACACCACAGGTGGAGAAAAAGATGTCGGAGAGGAAGGACCCCAGTTGGACCTGGGAGGGTCGATTTGAAAGGAAAGAGGTCAACCACGCCAGAGCCTGACCAGTGATACCCAGGTTTTCCCGGAGACGGTTGAGCAGGATGGCATGGTTGACAGTGTCAAAGGCAGAGGAGAGATCGAGCAGAATGAGAACACACGGAGTGTTGGAATCAAGGTTCAAGAGCAGGTCTTCACGGATGTTCAGGAGAGCAGTTTCCGTGCTTCTGGCAGCTCTGAAGCCAGATTGATGGTCATGAAGACTACCAACAGATTCAGCATGGAGGTTAAGCTGGGAGATGGCCAGTTTCTCCAGGAGCTTGCCCAGGAAGGGAGTGATGGAGATAGGGCGATAGTTAGCCGGGCAGGAGGGGTCGGAAGAGGGTTTCTTGAGAAGAGGGTGCACAAGGGAGTGCTTGAGGGGGGAAGGGAAGACTCCAGAGGCGAAGGAGTGGTTGCAAAATTCAGCCAGGGCAGGAGCCAGGGAGTCGATGTGGTCCTTGATAGTTTTGGAGGAACAGGGGTGAACCTGTTTAGACGAGACTTTCATAGATCGGACTTGTCTGGAAACCTCGTCAGCAGAGAAAGGTGGAAAGGCAGAGAAAGAGGGAGGAGGGGTGACCGCAGAAGGGCCAGAGGAAGGGCCGGGTAGGGAGGGAGGGAGGTGAAAGGAGGAGAGCGAGGACAGGATGTCCTGAGTTTTAGAGATGAAGTGAGAGGCCTGTGCAGTGCAGAGGGCCTGGGAGGGGACAGGAGAGGTAGAGACTGCAACAGGGTTGGCCAGCTCCTTGCAGATTTTAAAGAGTTCGGCAGAGTTGTTTGATGCCGCAGAGATGCGGGCTTGGATAAGGGCTCTCTTCTTGGTGAGAACGGAGAGCCGGTACTGCCTTTGGAGCAGGCGGCAGGCCAGTTTGTCAGAGGATGAACATGAAGCACGCCATTTCCTCTCTGCCACCCTGCACTTGCGTTTTAGGGTGGCGAGATCCGAGTCGTACCAGGAGTTACATTTGGCTTTGGGCTTCAGGCGGATTCTCATGACGGGGGCAAGGAAATCAAGAGTAACAGATATAGCAGATATGGACTGGTGAAGTCAGGGTGGAGTTTGTGTGGGAAGCCTTCAAATCATATATGCAAGGATTGTTGATTGGTTTGTCCAGCAAAAAGAAAAAAATGAGAGATGCAGAAGTGAAAAAGATTACTGTGGACATTCAGGATCTTGAGAGAAATAATATGCAAAACTTTTCAGAGGAGACTATAAAAATAATGAAGCAGAAAAGGAGACGATTGGAAGATTTGTATTCTTCGAAGGCTGAGTGGTTGCTTTTTAGAACCAAAAGCAACTACTATGAAAAATGTGATCGACTTCTGGCACATCGGTTGAGGGTTATGGACAGTGGCAGATCTGTCAATGCAGTGGAAAGACAGGATGGGTTGGTGACTTTTGATCCTGTGGAGATTAATGCAGCATTTCTGTCGTATTATAAAACCCTGTACTCTTCAGAGATCAACTTATCTGAGCGTACAATTGGTCAATTCATTGATGACTGCCATCTGAAGAAAGTACGTTTGGAATCCTTGGAGTGTATGGAAAGAGATTTGAACGTGGAGGATCTCAGGTTGGCTGCTTATGCACTGAATTCTGGGAAGTGTCCAGGTCCGGATGGGCTATCAGCTGAACTTTTTAAAATTTTCCCAGAAGAGGTGTTTGCTTTGATGCTGGAGATGCTGCGCGCGTCTTTGAGGAATGGGTGCCTTCCAAGTTCAACAAGACATGCTTCAATCTCCGTTTTTCTGAAGGAGGGACGAACACCAGTGAAAACTGGCAGCTATAGGCTGATCAGCTTATTGAACACGGACAACAAGATTTTCGCCAAGGCGTTAGCTTTGAGGATTGAGAATGCGCTGATGGATATCATAGATGTAAGCCAATCTGGATTTGTAAAAGGCAGACATGTTTCAGAAAATGTGAGAAGATTGTTGCTGACACTATATGAAAGCAAAGAACACCATAATGATGTGGTGACGTTGTCCTTGGATGCTGAGAAAGCTTTCGACCGTATTGAATGGACATATCTTTTAAGTACATTGAAAGGCTTTGGTTTTGGAGATACCATGATCGGATGGATAAGACTGCTGTATTCCCGGCCGACTGCTTGTTTTCGGACTAATGGCATGGACTCGGGCATTTTTGAACTTGGGAGAGGCACGAGGCAAGGCTGTCCACTGTCGCAGATTCTGTTTGTGATCGCCATGGAATTGCTGGCTGTGAGGATAAGAGAAGAGGATAGAATTGAGGGCGTACGCTTTGGTGCAGCCTCCCAGAAAGTTTGGTTGTATGCGGATGACATGCTGGTGGTGGTTCAGAATGTGGAGAGCTCCATTCCTGCGCTGATGGAGTTGATCGATGTGTTCAACAAGGTTTCTGGATACAAGATCAATTGGACCAAGTCGGAAGCGCTGCCGGCATCAAGCACTTGCACTGTTTTGAAGATGCAGGGCTTTCCCTTTAAGTGGTGTCCGAATAAGATGAGATACCTTGGGATTTGGCTAACGAATGATGTCTCGAAAATAATGGATGTCAATATAACACATGTGATTCAATCTTTGGAGCTGGACCTGAAGAGATGGAGTGCACTTAAATTGAGTCTCTGGGGGAGAGTGAATGCCATCAAAATGACATCAACACCGCAAATCAACTATGTGCTCAGAGTGCTTCCCTTGGACGTGAAGAAGGGCCATTGGAGGAACATTGAGAGTTTAATCCAGTCTTTTCTCTGGGAGAACAAACAGCCACGCCTCAGCTTGTGGAAATTGCAGCTGCCTCAAGACTGTGGAGGTTTGGGGGTTCCTGACTTTGAGAATTATCATTTGGCCTTTGGAGCCAGGCATCTGGTTCCATTTATTGAAGATTCGGAGGATGTATGGACGCTGGCGGAATCAAGTAGTTCTTCTCCGTTGCCGCCTAGGGCCATACTGTCCACGGTGGATGGATCTGGTTATCGCTCATTTCCGCCGACAAGATTCCTGAGAACTTGTTGGAGGGAACTATGGAAGAAAAGTAAGCGCAAGGTATGTGATAATGATTACATCCCTATCTGGTTGAATCCAGGTATTTTGCTGAATGGGAGGCCGCTATTGTGGTTGAACTGGCTCGTGAGTGGTGTACTATGGTTGAGTGATCTGATGGAAGACGGCAAATGGATCAGCTATAGAAGACTTGCACAAATTAAAGATCTCAGAGACTGTACAATGGGTGAATACAGAAAATTGAGAGGTTTGCTGCGGAACCAGAGAACTGTTGATGGCGGTGGTTGGCAGTTATGGCTACCTGAATATAAGACATTAGGTGGTATGGCGTCCAAAGTATATAGAAATCTGAGCCAACAGTACACGCCAGCAGAGGGGTTGTTAACTAAGTGGTCTGAGGTCCTTGGCTCTGATATGACTGTGGAGAGGTGGAGGTTTCTTTGTACAAACGTGACTCTGACATCCATTAATCTTGGAGAACAATGCCGCCAAATCAAAATTCTTAATAGGGTGTTTTGGACTCCCCAGAACTTTATGCGAGAGGGATGATTGACTCAGAGGCCTGTTGGAGGTGTAAGCATGATGTCGGCTCCTTTAAACACTTGATCTGGGACTGTTATGAACTGAGGACATTTTGGAGGAGTGTCACTGAGAAGATTAATGAGGTTCTATTGCTGCAAGAGGATTTTGATTATAACACTATCATCTTGGGTGAGGATGATAAAGTGGAAGATCTCACTTATCCACAGAAATGCTGTTTTTTTAGGGCTGCAAATTCTGCGAAAAAAATTGTTTTGAGAAAATGGAAATGTGATGAGAGGCCGACCTGTTCAGAATGGGTGGAGGACTTGAGGCAAGTGGCCAGAATTGAGAAGGTTATCCTTCGCAGGAACAAAAAGTTGAAATTGTTTGATGATATGTGGGGTGGGTTTTTGGATGACAAGTGATAATAAATTGGTCTGTTTTGCTTTTTAGATTCTGTGAAGGTTGGGGTGGTTATGGGGTGTGGATTCTATGCAATGAGTTCTACGATTACAATGCTGATAAGTTTGTTGTTTGTATGTTTTCTATAAATTTCAATAAAATTAATAATAAAAAAAAAAAAAAATGGAGGACTCGCTGTCCCAGACTTAGAGAAATAATATTGGGCGGCGCAGGCGCAGTTCCTCAGCCACTAGTACACCACTCAATTCGTCAGACCTCACGTACAAATAGAGCGGGCCCTGGCGACTCCTAACCTGTCCAGGGCGGTTGTCATTAGTCAACTCCCAGTGCCCTAGAACACCATAAATGTTGTCCTCACGACCTGCGGGTTCTGGAAGAGACTTGCACTAAAATATAAAATCCCAGTTAGATACTCACCCCTCCTCCCGATCACATTTATCCCAGGGATCCTTCTGACCTCCGAAAAAGTCTTCCATACTTGGGTAGCAAAATTGCAGTTAAACACCCTAGGCGATCTGTTCACTGAAGGAATCTTTATGACACCACAACAGGCAACAGAAAGAGGAGGCATTACCGCTTTGGATACATTTCTTTATTTTAGAACCAGATACACCCTCCAAGCACTCTTCCCCACCTTCCCACGTGAACCCTTGACCTGGCAATTATTGCACAACGTGATCCAAACGCAAGGCGAAGGAAGACTAGTTTCAACCATTTACAAATCTATCCTGACCGACACAGCAACCATTAAAACACGCACGAAAACTAGATGGGAAAAATCCCTCCAGGCAGCGATCCCCGAGGAGGAATGGACATTTATATTACGACAAACACAAAAAATAGCGCTAAACTCACGTCTCAAGCAAATACACTTCAACTTCCTTCACCAGACATACTTTACCCCTGCCAAAAAGAGCAAACAGCATTCAGATTCACGGGCAAAATGCGAGAGATGTGGAAACTTAACTGCAGACTTTGTACATCTCGCATGGGACTGTCCCAAGATATCACCCTTCTGGACCCAGGTCCTTCAGACCACGTCGACAATTATAGGTGAAGAAGCACAACCCGTCCCGACAGTGGCACCTCTCGGGATGACGCAACAACTCTCACCAGCCGTGAGGAAACTAACAGGGGTACTACTGACCCTGGCCCGCAGAAGAGTCGCCATGACCTGGGGTCGGGGACCGGTCCCAACGGTAGCAGACTGGCGGAAAGACATCCTTTACTGCCAAGACATCGAGTCCGATTTCATCAAAACACTGCCACAACATGCACGCTCTCCCGACATCTGGGGCCCGTTCGTGGCGTTCCTAATCAACGAAACAGCAGATGACGCATCGTTCTCAATGGGGAAAACCCGGCACCCAATGCAGGGACACAAACCTTGGCCAAGCAAAAAACCCAGGCATAAGTACTTCCCCACATGGAGGAGTGGACGAACTATTGCAGGGGTCGACAGACTGAGTGGAGGGGGGCAGGGTTGGGGGGGTGTTACGGGCGCTTGGGGAACATGCCCCTTAGAGGTGTGAAAGTTAATGTAACAAGTTAGACAAAATGCAAAAATAAAGTAAAAAAAAAAACAGTAGCTAATAAATATACTAGCATGCCACGAATACACCCGAACTGAGGGCGTCACTGCGGTGCCCCAGTGGTGATGCACCGGTCCGGTCCTGACTGGCATATAAACCGGCGAAGTGCGGAAGGAGAAAGCACCTGCTGCGAGACACTCGCAGGAGATCCTGGCATGGGCAAGGATTAGAACAAGAAGACCACCACGCAAAGTAAAATGGAACAATACACCACACCCGCATCAAATAACCCGCCAGATAAAGACAAGCCCACGGATGCACCTGAGACTGAAAGCAACCTCTCCCTTAGGGACGTAATGAACGCCATTGCCGGATCCCGGTCGTCAATGGAGAAGAAAATGGACAGCATCAGCACAGAAGTGTCTCTCCTAAGACATGACCTACAGAAACTCACCTTGCGCACGGGTGAAGCTGAGAGCTGAATATCTGAGTCAGAAGACAGCCTACGAGCAATTGGTCAACAGATGGACGGTATGCTGACCTGCATGAAGATGCTGGAAGAACGGGTAGAGGAGGGAGAGGGTCGCTCGAATGCATTACAATAGAAGGATCCTCGGCCTGCCCGAGAAAGCTGAAGGCCCATCCATGGAATTTTTCCTCGAGCAATGGCTATCTGACCTATTCACACCAAACACCTTCTCGAGATTCTTCTCCATTGAAAGAGCTCACAGAGTGCCGACTGGCAGGCCAACTCCCGGCGCACCACAGCGCACAATGTTTGCTAAAATCCTGAACTACAGAGACCGCAACAGCGTGCTCCAGCTGGCCAGGACCAAAGGCTCCATTACCTACAATGGCTCTAGAATCACCTTCTTCCCAGACTTTACTAGCAAGAGAATCCTTCGACGCACTTAAAAGACAATTACAAACATTGAACATAAAATACAGACTCCTATTCCCGGCACAGCTGAAAATCTACCACAACGGCACACGAGTGCATTTCACAGATCCCAGGCAGGCATGGAACTGGGCAGAGAACCACCTGGAAGGAGACTGGAGACCTGCAAGCAGAAGAGATAACGGGCGTATCAGACCGCGCCCGGACAGATCGCCACACGCATGACCACAACCATGACCAGAGGGAGCACCCCAAATGGCCAATGATTAAAGCAGGCAGGAGCACCGCAGCTACCCTACCGCCATCCTCTAGGGCAAAGCCGAGGACGACTCCAACACATCTTTCACAAAGCGCAATTGGAACTTCCAGTACCACAAACTGCTGTCGGCCCTTGGTGGGCCACCCGCTGGAAACCACTTTGAGAAGAGAGTAAGCGAAGTCTATTGGGGTAACTAGTAACAGTTAATGTTTGTTTGACAACTGTCCGTTCTTGACAGTAGTCCTTTATAGTTCGGGCGATAGATACTTCAAGTTGAATGGCGTATGGGGTGGGGGATTTGGAGCGTGAATGTTTGGGTTAAAACTGGGTCCAACAGTTCTGTTGAACAAACCTCCCCGGGTGTGAGAAAAACTATATTAAATGATGAACAAAATGTCCTAGCTGGTATTACAATGACTAGACATAGCTTACCTCCCGTCACATGGGTGCAATACACCACAACGACGCACAGTCAACACACTATGACATACCTGTCCCTCATCTCCAATGATAGAGACCCCTACCCTAACAGAAACAATACCAAATCCATTAGGATTTGATAGGTGCAATGGTAACACGAGTAGACTGAAACAAGCGGTCATTGAGCTTTCCGCAACTGCGAGGTATTTTGAGAACGGTATCTGGCATTGTCCTACTCTAAATGTGGAGTTCTTATTGCTGCAACCTAAGCCTCTGATGAAAAGCTGTACACAGCTTGAAACACGTGTCAGGCTTCTCTTTGCACAAACAATAAAGGCTTTTCTTTGCACAAACAACCAATTATAATTTCTTGGCGCAGTGAGACTGGGAACATCTTTGTTTTTCTTCAACTATTCCTGTGGATGTGTATTGGCAGTATACCCACACCGCCCAGATACCCGCAGCCTTGATGTTTATTTTCTTAATCACTGTATAAGCGCTGTGAACTCGTGACTTTTTCTGCCATAACTTTGTTCTTTCCATTAGGATCATGACATGGAACGTGAATGGACTCGGCAGCGGCATTAAAAGGCGCTTAGTACTGCAGCAACTAAATCGACATGCACCAGATGCAGTGTCCTGACCGAAACGCATTTAGCAGGCACAAACTGTAACTTATTCAAGCAAAACAACTACCCCATAGCACTACACTATGGTTTCTCCATGGGGTACTCATCCTAATACACAAGAGACTGCCCTTTAGCCTCTTATCCATCACACAAGACACAGGGGTAGATTCGTACATGTTGCCGGAACCCTCTGGGAACGCGCCACATCCATGTTAGCTATTTACGCACCGCCGACCCTAATAACCTCCTTAATTAATGACATTACACCCATAATCACTGGCGAACCCTCAAATCAGATGATAATAGGGGGAGACTTCAACAAGGTCATGAATATAGAACTTGACCGAACACACATTCGCACCAGGAACCCCTCCACACGTACTAAACTAGCTACATTTACCGATGTGCTGGATTTGAAAAATGTGTGGCGACACCTACACCCTGACGTAAGAGAATATTCGTTCCACTCTGGAGCACATGCCTCCCTATCGAGGCTAGATTACTTCTTCCTCCTGACAGTGGAGCTGCACCTAGCAAGCTAAGCACAACTACTACCCAGAGGCATCTCAGACCACTCCCCTCTCATATTGGAACATACCACTAACAGACCGGCCCCCCCGCCCACCTGGCAGCTAAATAACTATTACCTGGGTTTCCCAGAACTGGTGGAACAAATCCAGAACGCTACAAACTCATACTTTGAATTAAACACAGCCTCTGTGGAAAACCCGATAGTGCTGTGGGAGGCATATAAGACGGTGTTAAGAGGAGAAATCATCTCCTGGACCACAGCCCATAGAAAGAAACAGCTAAGCTTACTTAGGGAAGCCGAAACACAAGTGCAAAGAGCAGAGGCAGCCCACCTAACCCTCAAACAGCCAGAGTCACACTGAGCGCTACAGCTGGCACAAAACAAAATGCAAAAATGCAAAATATTGCCCTAGACAATGCCGAACAGGCACACAGCGATGCGCGCCAGGGTTTACGAGACAGGAGACAAAGCGGGCAGGATGCTGGCATGACTGGAGCGCAGGGATGAGGGTCTCGGACATGTCATGACAATCAGGGCAGAAGACGCGGCACCAATAACAGCAGAAGGTTTCGTATCCTATTATGCTGAGATGTATAAAACACCAACCTCCCCCACTGACATATCAGTTCTATCAAGGATCACCCTCCCCCACTTAAACCCGACCCGATCAACCTGTTAGAAAAAGACATCACAGAGGATGAACTGACCACAACCATAGCGGACCTCCAATCCGGGAAAACCCCGGGACCAAATAGCTTCCCAGTTGAAGTGTGGAAGAAAATAGGCCCAAATGTGAGAACGCCACACCTGTTGAAAATGTACTAAGCCTCGCACACAGAGGGTTGCCTTTCCCAGGACCTTAGAAAAACCACTATTTGTCATGATCTCTGCTTCCAAAAGATCAGGACTTGCCCGACTCCCTTGGAAGCAGACCCATAACCCCGGTTCCGAGTGCCAGCCAGTCCCAATTGGGACCTTTTGGACCCTGTCCTGGCGCCAGTGGCACCAGGCTCATAAAGATGCCCAGTCCCAGCGCTGGAAGCGCCGGGCTCATAATGCTTGGGTGGACTTACCTGCAGCAGAACATGCTGCTTACTTACCTGCCAGTTGAACCCCTGATCCTCTTCTGTTTGGGACTACTTTTCCTGTTGGGTGGGGCAGGAGCCACTCCCTAGGTTCAGAACACTGGAACTCTTCTGGAAAGCAGGAACTCTTTTCTTAGGTGTGGCTGTGGAAGGAGACACTTAAGCACTACAGGAGGCTATTCAAACCACACCCGATGGATGAATCTTGCTTTGCGTTATTCTGCATTCTGTGCAGCAGAACGCTCATCGTGTCTTCTGCTTCTGATCCTGGGCCTAAGGGAACAAAGGCTTACCATCCTGGAATCCAGTCTTCAGCAGCACCTGTAAAGACAAAGAAAGAACAGGTTAGCACTACGGTCTTCAGTGGCAGCGCATCTCTTACCTGGTCCATCGGCTGTCACCAACGCCTCGCGCTGCATTCTGGCATCTGAAAGACAAAGGCTTACCTACTCTTCGCATGCTCCGGAGGTCTTCGCACTGCATTCCGGCATCTGAAAGACAAAAGCTTACCAGCTCTTCGCATGCTCCGGAGGCCTTCGGCGCTGCATCCCGCATCTGAAAGACAAAAGAAGGTGCGTTTAAAGACATTGGGCAACTTTATTACTCACATGCCATTACTCCTTCCCATGCCGAATCCAGTGGGTATTCCAGCACCCTTCAGCTTCTCTAAAGCTCCGAACTTGTACCTGCAAGATAAAAGGGACAGTTAGTGCGCATCGTGAAGCAGGCTACAAGCGCTTACTTACGTGCTTCCAGGCGCTTCTATTCCTCACGCGGGTTTGATCCTCAACTCTCATCAGCCCGCCATCCGCCATCGACGGAACCCTGCAAAACAAGAGATATCATTACAAAAGACGTTTAAGACATTTGAAGTGCCCAGAACTTACCGTTCGTGCAGTTAACGACGGACAGCAGTCCTCTGAGGTCAAGAGGCCTGCACCCTTATCCAGTGAAGAAACTGGTTACGGCACCCTGCCCCGAGGCAGATGGAGAGCTCGGCGTTCACTTACCTAAGGTGAGGGTGTTAACCTTTGGGGTTCTACAGGAGAATAGAAAGGGAAGAGGAGAGAGGCACCCAATAACCCCAGTTCATTAATCCCATATTTTCTATCTGCAGACATCTTACTCTTCGAGTCAGACATACAGTGCACAGAGGTCCAGCCCAAAGAGCCAACCGTGTGTTACACATCACCTTTGAAGATACGGCATTCACCCAGTCAAGACCGGCGCCTCTGCGGGAATCAGGTGAGCGTACACTATTATAGTATTACCCGAGGCAGATAACCAACAGACAGGTGTAGCTCATACAGACCGATCTCACTCAAATACCAAAACTAAAATCCTAGCAAAGACACTAGCCAACCGACTGCAGCAGGTTATACCTTCCTTGATTCAATCAAATCAATGCGGATTCATGCCGCAAAGATCCACACGTATGAATATACATAGGCTATACACAGCAAAAGCAACCACTATGCAGGGCCCATTAGCCTTGCTCTCAGTGGACTTTGAAAAAGCGTTTGACTCCGTCAACTGGGAGGCAATCTGGGAAATAATTCAGAGAATGGGATTCGGCCCGCATTTCATGAGCTGGGTAAAATTACTTTATAAATCACCGGTGGCAGTGACAAAAGTGAATGGATATGTATCCAATCCCTTTCAACTAGGAAAGGAGACGAGACAGGGATGTCCCCTGTCAGCTATGATCTTTGTGATAGCGATCAAACCCATTGCTGCAATATTAAGGGACACAAAGACATGGAACGGCTTTTGCTGGTCGGATAACCGGGAAGACAGTGTCCTTATACACAGATGACCTGTTGATATATTTAAAAGATCCAATAGGATCCTGTCCCGTAGTGACACGTTTGTTGGAAAAATATGGCTCGTTCAGCGGTCTGCGTGTTAACTGGACCAAATCCACTCTGTTTCCAATAGGGCAGGAAGAAGACGCAGTACCAACTCACTGCTCCTACCAAGTGGAGAGGGAACAATTTAGAAATCTGGGTATACAAATCACAAATAATCTCAATAATTACATACCCATGAACTTACACCCGGTGATGATGAAAGTCGCGGAAGACGTCTGACATTGGGCAACCCTACCACTGCTTGGTAGAGCATCACTTTTTAAAAATGACAGCCCTGCCCCGTTTTCTATACATACTGCAAAATGCTTCATTGCACATCCCACAAATATAATTTCGTAAAAATAGACCAAACACTCCGGAAGCTATTATGGGACGGCGGCCACCCATGCATGGCGCTTGCTACCCTTCAGAGGTCCATATGGGAAAGTGGAATTGGGCTTCCCCGACTGCAGATGTATTATTGGGCCAGCCAGATGGCAGTCGTGAATGATAAACTGCATGGAGATACCTCATTGCCACATAATAGGCCACCAGAAGCACACACCCCGGAAAAACCCATCATGAAATATCTCTACAAAGGGATAACATGGACGGCCACTTCAACTATGTAAACACACACAACACGAATCTGGGCTTTCCCAGGCACAACCACTATGGAACAATAAGAACCTCCCAGAAGTGTACAGGCTCCCAAAATGGCCAAACTGGTCACGGCAAGGGATACTGAAAATAGGAGATGTCGTGAAAGATGGCAACATAATCCCATTCACAGAACTGGCCCTCCACTTCAGTCTCCCGCAAACTGAACAATACCACTAAACCCAGCTGTACCACGCACTACAAGCCTGCCTCCCTGACAAACACGCTGCCAGAATATACCCCAATAGAACGAAACCTATTCCCAGAACAAATTAAACACAAAATAACATCTGTCCTGTATGGTGCCATAACCTCTTTTGCCACAACAGAACTGTAAGGGCAACAGGCCAAATGGGAAACGGATTTGGGTGCTATACTACCAGAAGAATGGGTCTCCGCACTGATGTTTCCCAGAGAAGTGGCTATATCGTCCAGACTCAGGCTGATCTAACTAAAGATATTACATAGGATATACTACCCCAGAGTAGCGCTCTATAAATGGGGAAAGATAAGCGACCCAGCCTGTTTGTGTTGTAAAACTGAGGAGGGCACCTTCTTCCATATTCTGTGGGAATGCACCCACATCCAACAATTCTGGGAGGCGTGTTGCAACAAATTATCAAGAGTCATGGACAGAACAGTCCCTAGAGACCTGAAACTGCTATTGTTGGGGATAGAGGATGAGAGTGAGCTATCGAGATATGAAAAACTGTTTCTGTTTACCTTCACTGCACTGATAAAAAGGAACATTGCGCAACTGTGGGGATCTGAGGTGACGCCAAGCTATTATCAATGGGTGACAGATGTGGACATTTGTGTTGCAATGGAGCGCAGGGTGTATACAGCCAGAGGATGCCCGGCGAAGGCGCAGAAGATATGGCAAAGATGGGAGGACGCCCACTAAAATCTAGGTTTCAATGTTTGGTCAAGTTGACTTGCTGGGATGTAGCTTAGTAACCTTATACATTCACACCAGGGGTGCGGGGGTACAACTTTCTTTATTCTGTAGACCCTTTTTTGACTATTTGTATGATCCCGGAGGTAACCAAACAATGACCTTCCATTTGTTGTGCGTTTGTATTTATATGTGTAAAAAATGTTTTTATCAACACAAAAAATACTCATGGAGCGATTACTCTTCGCCTTAGGATCCCCCTCTGCCGGACTCCATTCCCTCGTACAACATGGGCCTCCCTCCGTCAGGTTCACTACGGCCTTTCATTCACAATGTAACATTCAAGAGTTTCAATGCCTTTTTAAACAACTATTCACTGTGGACAACCCTCAGCCGACACAATGTTCACAGGTTTATTACTGTTCACCCCAATTCGCAGGCATCCCCCAGCCGGGTTCACATTTGTCAAATACACAGTTCCCTTTGCTTTCTCACAGTGCCGGATTCACTTCCCTTTGCTCTCCTTTTTGTCATCGTGTCAGAGCCTTTCGATTGTACAAGGGGTTCGACTCTACCCTTGCATGACCACTCTGACTCCTCACGCCGGCCTCTCCTAGGGCCTCCTCGTACTTGTAGTTTCAACAAAGGAGACCAGCCAGAGTTGTTCGAATGAGCGCCCACGTGGCGCCTTACCACTCTGCAGCTGGTCCTTCACTGGACTTTCTTTCAAGCTTTCACACACACGTTCCTTGTTCAAAAGTTCATACAAGGTTGTTGTTCGCAACCTTGGGCTCAACACAGTCCAGTTTTTCATCAGCTCTCTCTCCGACTCATTGGCTTTGCTGAACCTGTTGGCGTTTCTTTTCTCTGGAGTCAAAGACAGTACCACGGTAGCAAGCGCATCTCCCCGCCTTGGTTATCAGTGCGGGAGGGCTCCAGGCACCGTTGACATCTGATACACCACACGCCAGCTGGACTCCCCGGTCTTATGCTTTTTCTTTCAGAGGCTTTGCGGGTCTAAGTTGAAAAGGGCAAGGGCAATTCCCTCCTCGTCGCCCTTTCAGGTCTCGCCACCTTTCTCTTCCATTTGAACTGCCAGTACGGAATGGTTGCTTCCTCGTGCGTTCGGCCTTGCTCGTAGTGTGCTCACATGCGCCGCCCTTTATCCCTGTGGGGAAGAGAAAGGGCTGTCAGGTGTGTGTAATTATTGTCAATTGCCTGACTTTGCCTGACCCTTGTATTGGCACATGTAAGGTAAATGGCTCTGGTTTTAGTCCGCTGTCTTTCATGGTTTAAGATAGTGTTTGTGTCGGAAAAAGGGGCGGGGTAGAGCTTCTACATATCCTATGGGGTAGGATGGGGAACAGGTGTTAATGGGAAGGGAGTACCACGTCTCAACCTTCGGTGTCCCACTTCCACTCCCTAGTGACCTCCCATCCAGGTGATCCTCCCCCCACTGGTCCACCCCCAAGAACTGGATCCAATAGCGATGGCCGTGTCCTGGCCACCTGGACGACAGATCTCTGGGGTCTAGCGGGTGAGACACCTTCAGGTTTCTCACACTACTAAGTATTTCTGTGGTAAAGGTTAGTTTCAAACAAATTAGCAAAGTATGCTTTACAGGATCACATTTAAGCATTCCTTCTGAGGAAATAAGAAGCACACAGGTGCTTTTTGTTACACACTTATGATTGCCATATGCAAGGCAGATTATGCTCGAATCCCTCTGAATATCTTCTGTCAAAAGGAGAGCCTTCCTGCCACTCCTGTTTCTCCACGGCCGCATTAACCAAATGCTGTCAATTCTGTCTCACTTTAACAAGTCTTTGACTTTGGCAATGTGGGTTTAAGCCAGTTCCTCTTATGAGCTTCTGTAAATATGGACAATATATTTTACAAACTTTAGATTTATGAATTGCCTTCTCTTGGCTATGACAATGGTGTTTCCTTTTTCTTTGCCTTAATGTATTTCTCTTTTGACTTTGGGAAAAGTTGTTTGTATTGGTTTCTTTAAATATTGCCCTCTCTTGTTGTTGGCTATTATTCTGGCTCATACAACCACATCTTTCTTGTCGGTTTGTCAAATTCTGCCACCTCCTCCTTTTTACATCAGCTTGGTTTAAAAATAGATTAGTGTTCAGCTTTACTTCAGTTTGGTATTCAAAATATGTTTTGTTTTGCCCCTTCACACTCTTCACAACAGGTTTTGGCTTAGGGCACCCTGGATCGGCAAGTGGGCGATTACGGAGCGCTCTGGGGTCACAATACCACAGTGAACTCAACGGGTCTGGTGTGCTCATCTGCTTGCTCCGCTGCCTCCAGGTCTTCTGCGCGTAGCCCGGTAACAACCTTTTGGATTCCTGTGGCTAGCGTCACTTGCAAACAAAGCATTCTCTGCTCCAGAGGCTCTCTGGTGCTCGCCTGTCACTGGTGATGGCCTGACTTCAGGGAAAGCTTTCAAAATGTACGCTTCCCACCGCGGAAACTCTGCAATAAGGTTTCTTAGAGAAGAGACCGTCTCAGGACCGGCAACTGTTCGACCTTTAACAGTGGTCCCGGCGTCTCTACTCTCCGCCAGTTTCTGCTTTGGCTGCAACGTGGAGAGACCGCTGCTACTTCACCTCCTGCTGCTGCTTCTCATGGCCTGAACCTGAGCGGGCCTTTTAAACCTGCCAGTCTAACTCAGGTGTGAGTCATTTCCACTAATAAATTGCACTTTAAAGTTTCGTGCTTCTGCAGCCCTCTTCTTCGTCCCAATACTCTGGGTCCGCAATGTCAAAATCTGCTTTTCGAACAGCTTCTAATTTACAATAGGCCATTAGAAGGGTGTGGTCTCACGGAAAGTTATAATAGGGGGTTTCCCATTGCCCCTGGCCTGCTGCCTCCCCCTCATGCGATCCTCCCGCAGAACACCACGCCTAGGGTCAGAAAGAGTCTGCCTTTCCCTTGTCACATGAGAGGGTCCCAGGTCAGGTTTTCTGGGGGAATCATCTCTGATTCATCACAGTTAACACAAAAAAACCTAGCCTCTATCTGGCAAATCCTCTTTATATCGAACTTTAAGTCACTCTATTAAGTATATTGTCCATCTCCAAGTTCATAAAGACAAGTCTTGTGTGTGTAAAAATAAAAAAAGAAAAGAAGGAATGAAGAATCAGTGACCCTGTTTGAAACAGTAATTTTTCTTCACAAACCCTTGTCCCAATGGGAACCGCTCCAATGACTTAAGGGTATACAACCTTCAAACAAGCTGGAGCACCCTGGATGCATTAGAACTTACAATACTATCAAACAATGGAAACAATGAGAATCCTCTGATCACCAATAACGTGAATAGCATGGTTGTTAAGAATTGGCTCGAACAAACATAATTTGTTCTATTTGTTATTATGACTTCACAATAAAAGCGCTTACCTTTTCATTAAAGTGGATTTCAACAAACTTTCCGAAGCGACTACTGTTATTGTTGCGGACGGTTTTGGCATTTCCAAAAGCTTCTAAAAGGGGGTTTGCTGTTGAGAAATGTTGAAATCACTATTATGAAAAGGCACACACAACAAAGAAACATGCCTTCAGTGCATTCTCAGTTTCTACATTCTAGTTTCGATCACTCATAAATGGCTTTAAGTTCTCAAAGAATATTACTTTCAGGTGTGATTGTATGTGCGAGAGTCAAAGAAAAGCAGCTAGCAATTCACATGGATGACCCTAATATTTAACCCTGTGAGAATGTCCCCAGCTACCAGTAGAGTAGAGAGTGAGGTTGGTCCTGGGTTTCCAGTTTCCGCCACCAGCGTACAGAGTGGTGCTTGTAGGATCTCCAGGCCAAGCCCACCATGTCCTAGCAGGGCCTCATTACCCGTCACCAGAACCTCCCCCTATCCATTTTGAGAAAGTCTCCAGTGAGGGTGGAGCAGTCCCTCTCTGTGGGGCAAGTACACACAAGAGAAGTCCTGTATAGAAATTCTGCCCACACCACCCCCAATCTCCCAAGGGAAAATCATGCACGAGGGTCCCCACCTCTGACAATATCACACTTGGGTCTCTGGAGTGGAGGGTCTTGCCAAGCTGCACTTGCGTATAATGGTGTTTGAAGCACTAGGAGAGCAGGCCTAGCAGTCAACTAGAGTGCACAAGCGACTTCACACCTAGAGCTTTTTATCTTTGCAAAGGCAGCAGAGTAAGCACAGAGACTGGGATTCCAAAATGAGATACATGCATCATGGTGGCTTGCACCAAGTGTCTGAGCAGTTAGGTGGGGGGTGTCGAGGACAACTGCCCACAGTAAAAAACAGACCAATCCATCTGCACAGCTAACAAACATGTTCACATGAATACAGTTAAGCGGGAGAGGGCCCATTGGGTAGGGATAGCCCCCACATAAACCACCAGCATTCAGACAGCATTGTGGGATTTTGGAGGCAGGGCATGGAGTAGAGTTGAAAGCCGAGAGAGAGATGGAAGCCGAGCGAGAAGGATATGATATGGCATTTATAATGTGCCCATACACAAGTGTTTCAAGGCGCGACAAGGCAAGGGAGGAGAACAGAGGGAAGACAGAAACAGCAATCTTACTAGGCCAGGTGACATTGAGATCACGCAAGTGCAGGGGAGGGTTGGGAGGGGAGGGGAAAAGTGCGAGGGGGATCTCCACCCCCTCTGGAGATCGGAGATTGTCCGAAATGGATGGCAGTAATCCTACCTATTCTCAAGATCCTAATATTTTTGTTGGCTATATGGAACTTAAATTGTGTGATAACTACCTGTAAGACTGGCTGGTGTGATTTCTGACAGTCTGTGTGCACAGGACCAGCTTAGAACGACGGTGCGCTGGAGCAGTCCACTCCCTTACTGAGGGAGAGATAAACAGCCAATCCACATAAAAGGCAACCCGCAGAGCCAGAGAAGCACAGGAACTTCCTCCCGGGAGGAGTGGCAGGAAGCGTGTGGAATGCTCACAGCCCAACCGCTCCAGGAGCCGGAATCCCCATAGCCCAGAGGAGCAAAGTAGAGCAGCTTTGTCAGATAAGAGGCACACCGAGATGCCGACCCCAAGGCTCCTGGAGGAAGCCCTATAGGTGAGGCCAAGCTCTGCCCATTATGCAAGACCTGAAGAGAACCAAAGAGGAGGTGCCGTGGTGGCTGTACTTCCCGATTCTTCTGAGGAGCACAGCTCTAATAACAGAGGTACACAGTGGACCAGGGTACTGAGATAGGGGAGGAGAGCCCCCAACCCCCAAAGAAACCCCATGTTTGGGTGAGAGACCAGACACCCCAAGGCGAGACAAGGGAAATGAAACCCTAAGGCAGAGACCTCAAGATGGGGTGAGAGATATAAAACTATACAGCAGGCTGAGAGACAGCAATGCCGGGTAAGAAAAACCAGGCCCCAAGGCGGAGTGAATTGAACTGAACCTCAAGGTGAGGCATGCTTCGAGATAGTACTTAACCTCGACAATATTCTCATCTCAACACCAAAAAAGTGGTAGATCTTACCATATAAGGGGCAGCATTTTATGACAAGATATGCATGTTCAATTTTTGTTTGTATGGGGAGTACTTATGGTAAAAGCGAAGAAGTTTTTTTCCAGCTATACATTGCTATCAAGTATGCCACCTTCATGGTCTACTCATGTGGAGTTACAGAGCCAGATAGGGAACACTAATTTCTGTTACATAGTCATCATTAATCCAAACTGCTATAATCAATTTTCATAAGAAAACATTTACTGTAATATAAATAAAATAGCAAAACATTGAAGATCTGTACATATAATTCTTATTCATATTGGAACACTTGGACAGACTGAAATAAAATATATATATATGTTACATGTGCATGAAGAGACAGGAAATCCATATGCTCTCTAAAATGATTTAATGAAATTGAGACATATCAGTGGCTCATGTCACAATGAAGGGAAACCTTTGCAATAAAGTGCTTCCTCAGATGAAAGGCAGCTTCATAATTTCCTTTTTATTTGTTGCAGGCTGGTGGGAAACGGCTGCGGGTACTCACTAGGAATGGAGAAAATGTATTTTGTGTGTATCCTTCTAGATTGACAAGAAGTGCATTACACCCACAGGTGTTGATCCATCGTGGAACAGCTGGCCATCTGCTGGCTGAAATATTAAAAGTATATTCCTGTTCATGTTGTTGCATTGTTTGTGCTGCAGCCCCCATGCCTGCCTCTCACCTCCACTGTATGAGGAAGTGTGGAGAACTAGAACTGATTAGCGGCCAGCTACGCTCTGCTGTGTGTGCACGGGAACTAAAGAGTAGTGGTCCACCTGGGGACAGTAGGAGAGAAGCCCCCGACTTTTTCGATGTCTCTTGTTACTTACACCCGTGGGTTGGTGTGCCACATTGTACCTACCAACAGATGCTTTGTCTTCCAAGGCTTCACCCTGTATGTAGTTGTAAGAGTATGCCAATATGCACACGTGTGCGTGAGAGAACCGGTGTAAATAGATAGCAGAATTATGTGATTAGAGAACACTTGGTAACAGTCCCTTGGGTTCACATGGCATATTATGGAATTAGCCAATGTACGTTGAGTGAGCAATGGCAAACAACAAACCTCATTGGGTGCAAAATGCATGTTCACATGACGGCAGTATGTGCAACATCACAATTTCTTTCAAGGCATTATTTAAACCATTGGAATTGTCATCTTTTCTGTCAATTATTCTACAGAGTACTGGGTGTGGGTGAGTGACTTATATTTCAATGTTTACATGTGGCCCAGAAGGTATATGCGTTAAACACTCCCTAATTAGAGCTGGCTGTGTTTATATTGATTACCTATGTCATTAAGGATGAAAATACACAGGTTTTGTACTTAAGAAGGTTAAGAAGGTTAATGTGCAGCCAAGTTGCAAGTTCCAAGTTCTTGAAGCTTTCAGCAGATATTTGACCCGTACATGTGATACAAGTGAATCCTGGTGTGAGAATGAATGTTTGCTTGATAAGTCATTCACAATGAAAAATGCTACCATTCTTAGCTCCAGATATTGGTAGGTTGCATCCAGCATTACATCTTCCTTGTGCAATCTACAGGGGAAATTAGGATTCCCCTTACCAAAGTGGAGGATGCATGTGTTGCTTAAACTGATGTGCAGTCTTCTCATGATGAAATGTAATCCTTAAGAGAGTCAATCGAAAAAGAGCCTGGTCTTCATCACAAAGCAAATCTTTTGGGTACATTTCAGCATTGGCAACAGGCTGATCAAGGTCTGTTGAAAGAAAATCCATCTGGGATTGAATGTGACTTTTCAAAATGCACTATGTGAAAAACCAGAGGGTGTCTCACCCACTAGTCCCCGGGGATGGATCGATGGATCTCTGGATCTGGATATCTCTCTCCCCTCCCCTCTCTTCGCCTCTTTCCCCCTCTCTACCCCTTTCCCAGGGAACAACCATCGCCTTTGGAGCCAGACCCTGGGGGTGGAACAGTGCAGGAGGATCACCTGGTTGAGGGGTGTCCAGGGAGTGGTGGTGAGATAGCATAAGGTGAGACGCGGTATTCCCCCTTATTTTGTTTATCCAACCCATCCTACGTTTTAGGATGCGCCTAGGTCCCAACTCCCCCCTCTTTTTACACAAACACTGGGCCAAGGAAGAGGATGGCTGCGATTAACCAGACTAACTCTCTCACATTGTACCGGACATGTCCCTTTAATCGGGTGAGGCAAAGTCAGGCACTTTACACTAAATGAATACACCCGATACCCTGTTAGCTCTCCTTACACAATTAAAAGGCAGAACCCAAAGACACACTTGGAGCATGGCGGAACACAAGCAGAACTTCCGGGACAAAACCTACTGGAGCAGAGCGACAGACCAAGGGTTGTGAGTAGCAGGTCAAAAATCCAAGAGTTCCCTACCAAAGGTTGTTGCCTCTGACAGGCCACGGAAAACACGTGGAGAAGGCCAGATCCCACAAGGGAAGAGTGCATTGTGTTTCAAGGATGCCAGCAACCCTCCAGAGTGAAAGGCAGAATTGGGGAGGTGAGGCCAAGCCTGTGGTACTAACCTTGACTCATGAATCGGGAAATCGCAAAACCAAGAAAAAGACGCACAGCCAGTGAGTTTGCAAGCGACCTGAAAGACTGGTGTGTGTTAAAGTTTGAAATAGTACCCTTGTGAGTGAGAGGCAAAGAAAGGCAGACCTGTAAATGAACTTTGAAGTAAAAGATAGCTGTTAAATCAGTGATACTAAGTAACAGAGCGGTCCCGTAAAGGGAAGTAGCCCACTCGAAAGTCTCAGTGAAAATTAAATTGTTCGAAGCGCAAAAATGAAACGGCAAAAGTGAAATAACAAGGTTTAACTCCTAGAGAAGGGGACAGTGAAAGCTGAACTGTAAACTTTGAGTCGTAGTGGCCCTGCAGTGGCCTGAAAGGTAAACCATGCACATTCAAAAGTCTTCGACATCCGAAAGTGGTCCAAGCTCGACAGAGGGAGACTCAAGGTGAAATAAGCTTGGGGAAGGGAGGCACCCCCCCAGGCAAGTTTTTGTTTAACTTTATCATGAGAGATCTAAGCCCGGCTGAGGGAGACCTACAAGAACTGTGTGGTCAAAGGTCAGACGGGCCTCAATCCACATTCTGGAACGGTTTATTGTATTCGAAGTCCAGCCAAAGTGTGACATCCTTCCTTCAGGGACAGCCTTACTCCGTGACGTCTAACATGGCGAGGAGAGCTGGTTCAATCACCTTTATTCATTTGAACACAGACTTTTCCTTTTTGCATATATTTCTCCTTTTTATACTTGTTTGTAATAGAGGTAGGGCAGGAATTAGGTGTTGTGAGCATAGGCCATTTTGATTGACAGACTCCACTAGGAGTGCATTATTTATTATTTGATGGTCAAGACTACTCGCATCCTAGTTATAGGGCAGAATAGTCGTTTCTCCAACCTCAACAATTTCAATAAAGGTTTTACAAATTGTACCCATTGTGTCAGTGTCTTACTCGTGATACCATGCCTCCCTACAACTTCCAGTGAGGACTTGTGGCAGATTAGCTGTACCATGTTAAAGAAGCATTTTTCCATATCAAGAACGTCTAAACAGAAACACAGAAACGTCCTGTCAGCTCTGGTGAATGCCTGAACTGATCACTATCTAGATGAGTTGGCCTACAACTCCCATTAGCCACAGTCCGTGTACGTTATCATTTATTTATTTCACTTATAAAGCACACAAACAGCCCAGAGGCATCGAGGCACTGTTACAATCCAGTTACTTAGAGTACATGAGGAGCGAGATGCAATCAGGCCAAGTACAAGCATTACATAGCGGCAGTAAAATGCACTTGCATATGGGTCATGTGAGTCTGGTGAATTCTAAGTAAAGAACCAGGTTTTGAAGGCTTTTAAGAATGCTGAGTAAGAGGGTTTGGCTCAAAGGGTAGGAGGCAAGGAGTTCCACTGTTTATCTGCAATGAATGGAAAGCTTGCACCTCCTGCTTTTGAGCGTTTGACTTTGGGCAGGCAGAGGCTGTGGGCATATGGGGTCCAGGTTGGCCTAGATGAGTGGGATCTGGTGATTTACTGTACAAGGTAGGGAGGGACGTGTTGGAAAGACACTTATGGGTGAAGACACTTATGGGTAATGTCTTGAAAGTGATCCTTTCGCATACGGGGAGCGAGTGATCTGCTCTCCTGGCTGCAGTGATGTGGTCCCTTTTTGGAATGTTAAGGGCTGCTCTGACAGCGTTGTTTTGTATCACTTGTTGTTTATGAATATTTTTTGACAAATTGCCGGCAAAGAGGACGTTGCAGTAGTCAAGCCTGGAGCCGATGAATCCTCTGTTGATCGTTAGGCTACTGTCCATTGAAAGGACAGTCTTTATATTTTTTTAAATCTGTTTATTGATTTTTTTAAAACAGAAAAAACTGTCCAACAACAATCCCCATCCCCCTCCCCCCCCAAGATTCCAGTCCAGTCCAGTGTCTGTGTGCTCAGTCCAGGTTTCTCCACCTCCCCCATCGACATGACAGATGACGGGTCAATAGCCCCTCATCGCATCCATTCTGCAATGTCAAAAAGTCTCTCAATCGAATGCTGCTGTCCCTCACGGAGGAAGAACATCGTGAGAGGTCTGTAAATCATGCAGAAGGATGTTCCAAGCCAAAACCTTATCTTCCGACCCCTCTTTCCTGCCTGGTGCCTTTACCACGCCCAGCTCCGCTGCCACCCACCTCTGTGCATCTGTCACCCACTGTGCCAAGAGTGGGCCCCTGGCACACTTCCACAAGATCCCAAATCACACTTGGCTAACATTAATAGGAAGGCACCATTCTCTTTCTTTGATTCTGTTGCCGTGCCACACCCGGGGATCGCCCGCGGCAAGCACACCTTGGGGGAGCAATCCAACTGGCCCCACCCATCAATGCATTGATCTTCGCCATCACCTCCTGCCAGTATTCTGCTATCACTGGGCACACCAAGACAGTCTCGGGAGGATAGCACAGGGGCAATGTGCTCGTCTTGGAAGAAAGATGACACGGAGCAACACAGGTTAGATCCCTGGGTCCGCGCTTAGAAACCTCTGGGTATTAAGTGCATTATAAATAACCTATCATACCATATCATATGCCAAAACCCTGCTGCGCTTTGTCCACACCTCAGACAATGATGCCGGTGGTCAGGGTATATCTTATGCAGCTTTTGGGGGGGTTAAATATACCCAGTGCAGAATATTGAATTTAATTAATTTAAATCTGACGTTCCTTGAGGTTTTCCCCTCCCAGGTCGGTTCGTCAAATGTCACTCCCAGATCTCGCTCCCACTTATCCTTCATCTTGAGCTGCGAAAGGGTCCTACTATCATGCAGCACAGCAAACAGCCTAGATACGTGAACCTAAGCTCCGTGTGGCCACAATCGCCTGCAGAATAGGGGTAGTTGAGGGCTCTTCTGGCATCCCTTTCCACTTGTCTGCCAGGGTGCTGTCCAGTCTGGAATAATTCAGTAACTGTCCTGCCAGTACCCAGTATTTCTCGGGCCAGGTGTTGAAGGGCAGCAGGGTCCCCCCTCAAACAGATCGGCCAGAGTCTGGCATTCCCCCTGAGCGCATTTGGCATCCCCTATGTCCCTTATGATTTCAGCCACCTTTGCATCGTTCCTCCAGGGCATATCAGGACTATAGCCCGCACCCAGCTGTAACTTGGTCTGTGTCCTCTTCCAGGCTTGCCTAACCACTGTGCTTAACCACAATTCTTCCACTTTCCCTGTTGCGCTCCATGACATCTCCAAGCCTTGTGTGCCGCCACCACCCCAGCCCTCCCCCATTAGTTGACTATCTACACCCTTTTCCTCAATATCCCATTTAATGGCATGCTGCAGCTGAGAGATAGGAATTGTCTTGATGCATTTATAAGTTTGGTTGCAAAGGCTGCAGAAAATGTGATAGCATTTACCTGGTGAGATAACGAGTGGGTAGGTCCAGGTAGACCCCTAAAATGTTCAAGGCAGGGGAGACTGGGACATGAATGTTGTCAATGTAAAATGAGTACTGCTGATCAAGGTTTTTAAGTAGTGGCGGGGGCCCTACGAGTAGGAGCTCAGTTTTGTCTCCATTCAGGAAGAGGCGTTTTTCCTCCATCCATGTCTGTATGCAGAGTTGCAGTTGTTGAATTCTTCTGCATAATTGCCAGTAAGTGAGAGGAGGATCTGGGTGTCATCGGCATAGTTGGTGTAGGCTATGCCGATGGTGTCAAGGGTGTTAAAGAGGGGTCTGGTGAACATGTTGTAGAGGATCGTAGATATGCACGACCCTTGGGGTACCCTACATAGGATAGGGGTTTGGCGAAGCGCTGGCATACTCTGCAAATACTCTCATCACTCTCCCCTATGGAAGGAGGTTGATCCATTTGGAGGCTTGGGAGGAGAAGCTGGCAGTGGTAGTGACATGGTGACAAAAAATATTGTGGCCTATAAGGTCGAATGCAGCCGAGAGATCCAGAAAGAGGAGGAGAGCAGGTTTACCATTGTCCCTGATCTCATCCAGCTGTTTGTTTAGGTTAAATAGTGCATATTCTGTACATTCCAAGGATGTGGTCAACTTCTAGGAAGTGCTGAACTTGTAGGTAGGCTGTCCGGTCTAGAATGTTCAACAGGAATGGTATTGTAGTGATAAGTCTGTAGTGGTTAGAGGCTGTGGGGTCTAGCAAAGGGTTTTTTTTAAGGAGTGGCCGCACCCAGGCTTCCTTAAGACTAGTGGGCACTATTCCTGTAGAGAAGGAGGCATTTATGAAGGAGTCTTCAATAATGGTGGCGGGGCAGTCATCTCCCATGTACCTAAAAGGTTTTAAGCTTTTAAGGATGGCGAAGACTTCTAGCTCTGTGACATCTTTAAAACGGAACTGGGGGTTAACCAGGCTTTTTTGGGTGGGTGTTGCTGTGGCATGTGTGGTGCCAAGGGGTGGGTGCGGGATGGCTTGATTGTTGGTGATTTTGTTATTGAGCCTTTCATTTTTGTTGATCATTGCTGATTGAATATTTATGCACCGGGCTTCATCCTTGTTAAAGATGGAAGGAGAGGTGGCTGGAGTTTAAAGTTCTCTGAAAATAGTAAATATTTCTCTTCGGTTGGACTTGGCGTTCAAGATTCAAGTGTTGTAGGAGGAGTGTTTTGTGGCGATGATTGCTTGCTTATTGAGTGTTGCTAGCTTGGTGCGCTCCACTCTCAAATGTCAGATGGATGTAGATTCTGCTGCACGAGTTTGAGGAGGTCAGGAGTAAACCAGGAGTTGGAGTGCCGGATAGGTTTGGCCTTCCCGGCACTAAAGAGGCAATGGTGTCCACTGCCAAAGTGAGGGTGGGGGCATAAAGATCAGCCAGGGTGTTAGGGTATCTTGAGAGTGGTGGTTTTAAATTGGGGATGTCCAGAAAGCAAAGTGTACGTTCCTTAGTTAGCTTACGGGATCTATGCGCTACCGAGGGTCGTAGGGGCAGGGTGGTAGGCTTACGTTTCCTGTGGTGCAGGATGGTGATACCAATCATGTTGTGGTTCGACCAGGGGCATAGGGTGTTAGAGTCAGTGATAGAGTAATTGAGGTGTGCGATCCAGTCTAATGTAGGCCTTTCACGTTGGTAGGATTGTTCATGCAAGGATCGTTCACGCAAAGGTTGGATACTAAGGTTTTGAGGGCATTGGCAAGTGAGGCAGCTTGAAAGTCGTGGGGATCATTGAGGCCTAGATTTAGATCGCCTAGTACAATGATTTTCATCACCAATAATATGGAGATTTTCTTCGAAGCTCATGGTAGGGCCTGGTGGGCGGTATGTGAGATGCAAAGCAATGATGCATTTGGGTGAGGAAGAGAATTTAAGGGAGAGTATGTCTCCATGTCCATCAAGGTTTGTGTCAAATTGTCTGATGGGGAGGGAGTCTTTGGCCAGGGTGGCAACACCACCTCATCTAGTGTTGGGTCTGTCTTTAGGGTAGATTGCATATCCTGGGGGCATGGCTAATTATGGGATTGGCCCTGAAGCCTCGTGTAACCGTGTTTCGGAGATTGTTAGTGCATCTAGGTTCCGAGAGGATGTGGTTGTTTATGTCATCAGTGAGAGGTAGGCATCAACATCTAGAGGGTGTTGAATTGGTAATCCCTGGCCAAGACCATATCTAGAGAAGCTGCATTGATAGGTTATATTCTGATGAATGCATATGTATGTACGATTGTAATATAAACCATAACATTCCTAATTGAATATGGTTTAAAAATCAGCCAAGGGGGTGCTGCTGAGCAGCAATGGAGATGGTGGCCTACATGTGAACTCCGGCCCCGGCAAGATCCTTTGTGTAATAAAATCCTATCTGGTGCCTTGTTTCTAGTGCAAGAACATTTAGCAGTGGCGGAAGTGGTCTACCATGACGGGATTGAGTGACTGGCCGAGCCGATCATATAGAAGCCACAGACTGCCGTTTTGCTGCTGTCGGAGAGGAGGAAAGGCCTGGAGGAGACAGCGGGGAGCCCCGTGTGAGCTGCTGCTGCGAGGCACGACAGGACGTCGCCCTTTGGGGGCCGGAACTGTGGCTCTCCCCTGCGCAGTGTCACCCGCTGCAGTGGCACTAGTCCCTCCCAACCCCCTCCTCGACGCCAGGTCGGGCTGCGACACCACAGGGGCCTGGCCTCAGGATTGCCGCATCTTGGTGCTGCAGTGATGGAGATTCTGTGCCGGGAACCTCTGGAAATCAACATTCCCGGAGAGAGACACGTCCGATACTGCAGTTAGTGGCAGCAGGTGAGGCCTGGGGGTCCAAGGAGGTAGTGACGCCCCCGGGCGCGGCAAGTACAGTACACAGCACTACACCGGGGAAATCTACACCGGCAGCCCCGTGGTGAACATTGCGTGGGGTCTGGAGAGGAGATAATGTGTGAGGAAGACCTACTGCGCCCTGGTGTGTCTATTATTTGTAACCTGCAGCCCCATCCTGTGGTGCCTGATCCGACTTGGTGCATGTTGCTGGGTACACCAAAGACACTGCATTTGGCACAAGTTGGGGATCAGCTGTTTAGCTTCTGAGATTCCCTGAGGGACCTGGTTTTATAGGTCATGGGCGATAGGTCAGATTGCCCAGTGACATCTGTCCCTGTGGGAGGTCTGGATCCAGGCATGACTTGTCTTGCACAGTTTCGGAGTGTTGAGACTTGGCCCATTGCACACTCAACTCCACAGCATCTGGGGTGCCTTGGACCACCTCCAGAGTGTGGCAAGCCTGGGGACCACCCTGGACCTGTGCTGTGTTTGACTGGAGCAGCTGCAGGGGCTGGCATGGCCTGGGAATTCTTGCGACCAGTTTTTGAGGACTCACACAAGGGGTGCGCACTGCCGGACACCGGAGGGGCAACATGGCAAAGGGTGCAGGGAAGAAACGAGGTCCTATGGATTATATACAAACTCTCCTGCAAAGACCCTTTGGTCTGAGAACCCAGATCAGGTTGACGGCCCGAGTACAACGGCGGGCGAATCCTGCAATGACCAGTTGATGGTGGCCATGCAGAGCAGCTTCATGTTTGTCAACATTAAGTTGGATGACATTGTGGTGAATATTAGTTCATTGAAATCCAAGCTGCAGAAAGAGCGGCCACATCACCGAAGCCAAGACTAGGATTGGGGAAGTAGAAGATAAAGTGGGAGAGTATGACGGCTACGATCGGGCTGAAGTGTGATGACCTCGAGTCGCGCTTGTGACGCAATAATGTGTGTATAGTCGGAGTGCCTGAGACAGCATGCAAAGGGCCTATGGAACCATTTGTGGAGGAGTTGCTTAAAAACCTGTTTGGGGCAGCAAAGTTCTCCCCGCCCTTTCTAGTTGAGCATGCCCACCGCGCTCTTGCTCCCTCCACGCAATATCATCGCAAAGCTGCTAAATTACAGAGACCTTACCCTGTAATTTTCTAGAGAGCAGGGTACGCTCCGTTTTGAGGCCAGTAACATTCATATAGATCTGGATTTCGCGGCTGGGGTCCAGTGTAACGCTCACCTGATTCTCGCAGAGGCGCCGGTCTTGACTGGGCGACTACCGTATCTTCAAAGGTGATGTGTAGCACCCGGTTGGCTCTTTGGGCTGGACCTCTGTGCACTGTATGCCTGACGTGTAGAGTAAGATGTCTGCAGACAGAAAATATGGGGTTAATGAACTGGGGTTATTGGGGTGTCCCTATCTCTTTCCTCTTCTCCTCTCCTGTAGACCCCCAAAGGTTAACGCTCTCACCTTAGGTAAGTGAATGCCGAGCTCTCCATCTGCCTCGGGGCAGGGTGCTGTAACCAGTTTCTTCACTGGATAGGTAGCGCAGGCCTCTTGACTTCAGAGGACTGCTGTCCGTCGTTTACTGCACGAACGGTAAGTTTCGAGTCATTCAAATGTCTTTAAAGTCTTTAGTAATGATGTCTCTTGTTTTGCAGGGTTCCGGCGATGGCGGATGACGGGCTGAAGTGAGTTGAAGATGGAGCCCGTGTGATGAATAGAAGCGCCTGGAAGCACGTAAGTAAGCGCTTGTTGCCTGCTTCACTATGCGCTCTAACTGTCTTTTTATTTTGCAGGTACGAGTTCGGAGCGGCTGCAGGGTGCCGGAATACCCACTGGATTAGATGTGGAAAGGAGTAATGGCACGTGAGTATTAAAGTTCCCCAATGTCTTTAAACGCACCTTGTTTTGTCTTTCAGATGAGGGATGCAGCGCCGAAGGCCTCCGGAGCGTGCGAAGAGTTGGTAAACTTTTGTCTTTCAGATGCCGGAATGCAGTGTGAAGACCTCCGGAGCGCACGAACAGTAGGTAAGCCTTTGCCTTTCAGATGCCGGAATGCTAACCTGTTCTTTCTTGTCTTTATAGGTGTTGCTGAAGACTGGATTCAGGATGGTAAGCCTTTTTCCTTAGGCCCAGGACCGGATGCAGAAGACACGATGAGCGTTCTGCTGCAGAGGTTGCAGAATAACGCAAAGCAAGATTCATCCACCGGGTGTGGTTTAAATAGCCTCCTGTAGTGCTTAGGTGTCTCCTTCCACAGCCACGCCTAAGTAAGAAAAGAGTTCCTGGTAAGAAAAGAGTTCCTGCCTTCCAGAAGAGTTCCAGTGTTCTGAATCTAGGGAGTGGCTCCAGCCCCACCCAACAGGAAAAGTAGTTCCAAACAGAAGAGGATCAGAGGCTCAACTGGCAGGCAAGTAAGCAGCATGGTCTGCTGAAGGTAAGTCCACCCAAGCATTATGAGCCCGGCGCTTCCAGCGCTGGGACTGGGCATATTTGTGAGCCTGGTGCCACTGGCGCCAGGACTGGGTCCAAAAGGTCCCAATTGGGACTGGTTGGCACTCGGAACCTGGGTTATGGATCTGCTTCCAAGGGAGTTGGGAAAACCCTGACCTTTTGGAAGCAGAGATCATGACATCCAGGTTCTGAGGAAATCATATGACCCGGTGGAGAGGCTGCTGCGTGCCCGACAGGTCCCATATGCTCACATGTTACCTGTCAAGCTGAGGATACAACATGGTGGTGGGCACTCTTCTTCGACAAATTGGACGCCGCTATCGCCTTTGTGGAAGCACCAATTCCGTTGCCACCACGGGAGCGCAGGAACAATCTGAGCCTCAATCAAGTGGTGGATGGTGCGCTGAACAAATTGGGGGCGTGATCAAGACATCCTGATAACTATGCTATGTATTAGGACAAATCCGTACAGCGGCACACAGAACTGTGGATTTGTCAAAGTCAGGGCACAGGTCATTCTATAAATGCCATTGCTGTTTGCAACGCACCCCAGGAGGTTTCCATTGTCGTTATGAGGCTAGTACATCAAGTTGGGAGTGATGGTGAGGGGGAGGGGAACGAGGATGGGGTTGGTTCAGACAGGGGTCAGTTAAATTACATGTTGGGGATGGGGCAGGCTGGCTGCTGTTGGCTGGGCTTGAGGGGTGGTGGGCTGGGGGGATGGTGACATGGGAGGCAGGGGGAAGTTTGGTTGCGAAAGTTGGCAGCCATGTTGTTTCACAAGTACGGTAGCAAGCTAGGGACGAGAGAGTCTTGAGGCAAATGCATATGCAATTTATCAGTTAATGGAAGTGTATGGGTGAACCAGTTGCTTTCCGGTCATGGAATGTACGTGGCCTTAACAATCCCATCAAAGCCAGGAAGATCCAGGCGTATCTTGACCATCATCGCCCTAAGATTATGTTGCAAGAGACCCATGTACTTGGACCACTGCACAAAGTGTTCCCCTCCCGCCCCAACCCCCCCCCCCCCCCCCCAAGTGCGGTCACCAATGGTTCAATACAGTCTACTCTTCACAGATGAGAAATTTGCTCACCGTAGTGCACCGGTCACTATGCTTTCAGGCCGACAAAAGTCATGTAAACCCTAAAGGGTGATATGTAATTGTCTGGGGGAGGGTCTCTAGCACAGAGGTGGCGCCAGTCAATACTTATGGTCCGAATGCGGATGAGACAGATTTTTATGGTCACCTAGCAGAGATTCTTTTGAAAGCAGCCGACACCCCTATTATATGTAGCAGGGAATTTTAACACTATCCTTGATGTTGGGATGGGCCGATCAAAAGCTACATAACGCTGCTTATCTGGTACAGCTCAGATGATTAGGCAGATTATGGCCCAGTTGGGACCGGTTCATGTGTGGACAGATACAAATTCGTCGGTCCACAATACAATGTCCGGGATAGATTACTGGTTGCTTTCTGTCAGCTGGGCGTCACAGGTACGTTACTGTGTGATCCACCCACGCACCCCATCTGACCATTCGACCGTGAAAATGTCATTGGTGTTCGACGGCACCCTGGGCCCAGTCCCCTGTGCAGAGTAGCCCACACCATGTTATTGGACGCATGTCTTATGTCATCCCTACAGGAGAAGATAGACAGGCTTTATTTAGTTAATGAAGGCATGGTACCTCAATGTGCCACAGTGTGGTAAACATTCACAGAGTGGATGCAGGGGGAATTGATGTCGGTTACCACTAGAGTATTGAAAAAGACTCAGCAGGAGTTGCGAGAAGGGTTGGCACAGCTGCGCCACCTCGAGAACGAATACGGTACAGCCAATAGTAAGGCATTGTTGGGGATCATCAAGGGGAATATGCTCAAATTTCAGGAGCTGGCAGAGAGGGAGGTACGATGCATAGCTAAACCCACCCAGGCATGCAGATATGGAGAGGTGGACAGAACTGGGCGCTTCCAGGCTGGTGTAGTGAGGGACAAGAGGGGGAATACAGCCCATTACTGGGATTGAGGAGCAGGCAGGGGACGCCCTGACTAGGGCTAAGCCGAAATGAATTCCTACATTACTATATGACATTATACACCAATGCTAATACTTGCACGGACAAGGAGATGGACCAGGTTCATGGGATAAAATAGCCCTCCCGATCTTACCTATGGAAGCCCGTGAGGTGCTTGAGTGGCTTATGACGATAGATGAGGTGGTTGACACGATCAACTCGCTGGTGTCCGGGAAGGCTCCGGGATCCGATGGCTTAGGGAGAGAACTTTTTTATAAAGTTCCGGAAGACCTTGGCCCCACGGTTGCTCAGACTACAGGAAGAATAATTGGAACTGGGGCAGCTGCCGTAGTCTCTTTCAGAAGCTATTATCTCAGTGATGCTGAAGATGGGCTGGCCACCACATGAGATGGCCTCCTATGGGCGGCTGTCACCAATTAAAGCAGTCGCTAAGGTGTTTGCGGAACTATCGGCCACTCAATTGCTTCCATTAATGTCATTATTGGTAGACCTGGACCAGTTGTGTTTTATTCCCACTCAATCTACTGCTTTAAATCGAAGACACCTCTTCTGCATTATATCGCAGATTAGCCCCCAAGCTAGTGCACTAGGGTCGTGGAGAAAGGTTTTGACTCCGTCTCATGAAGGTTTTTATTCAGGGTACTCGGATTCTTTCGATTTGGCAAATACTGTGTGGATTGTGTGTGGTTATTAATGCTGGCCCAGTGGTCAGAGTACGCACTAATGGAGTTTCGTTGCAGACTTTCAACTTGAGTCAGTCGTGGGACACGACAGGGGTGTCCACTGTCTTCTCGGTTTGCCCTGACAATAGAGCCACTGGCAAGACTGGTGAGAGAGCAGCACAGACAGAGGAATACGCATAGCGGGCCCGTCCCAGATCATCTTACTATACGCAGATGATACCCTGTTGTTGATACAGGACCCTGATTGAAACATGGGGCAGATAATGGAGGAGGTCACAAGGTTTGCGTATTATTCCGGTTGTAGAATAAACAGCAAGAAATCTGAGGCCTTTCCTCTTACGGGCACCACATCGAGACCAGGTAACCTGATGGGGTTCAGATGGGCCCCAATTAGTCTCAAATACTTAGGTATTTTGGTGCCTCAGGTGCATTATTCGTTATATGCAGACAATAACGAAGCAGATCTAAATTCTCTTGCAGTCAAGGTGCGGCTATCGTCCAAGTTCCCCATGCCCCTATACGGGCGGCTGGCCCTGGTAAAAATGGTGGTGGTCTTCAAACTACTACATTATTTCAGTACAATCCCAATATGGCCCGGGCATACGTTCTTTACCAAACTGCGATCTTTGGTGGTTGAATTTGTATGGGGAAAGGAGGTTTCTTGGATGAGTTGGGAAAGGTTGGCAGAACCTGGGGGGCTTCCCGCCCCAGACTTCAAATTATATATTGTCGCACAGGTGCAGTATGCTGGTCAGTGGTATTCTCTGGATCCGAATCGAGCACTCGATCGATATGGAGCGTCACCATCGGATCTTAAGGCAGTACTTCTTGACGATTGATATCTTGATTCTTGCACTTTCGATCCGGTCTGCACAACCTTGAATGCGTGGTCCTGTCTGTTCAAAAGATTAGGGATAACAACCCCTTATAGCAGTGCAATCCCTTTGTGGAACTGCCCCGGACTCACCCCCCCCCTGTCCCACCCGCCCCCTCTGCCCAAGCACGAACCAGACGTGGAGACATTTTGGGATACGGAGGGGAAATGGTCCTGGTAGATTTGTACCCGGAAGCAAGGTTTGTGACATTAGACAAATTCACGGCGAAACTGGGCAACAACCCCATTGAAACCTTGTAATATTTCCGGATGAGGGAGGCTGTACACCGCAGATAGCCATCGTTCCCCAAGGAGCCGGATCCCCATGGATGTATTGACACGGTAGTGTCAAGTGGAGATCCCAGGCTCTACAAACTGGTGCAGGCCGGCCAACCACCCCGGAACGCAGCAAGAGTTAAATGGGAGCGAGATCTGCCCATGGAATTAGAGGACACAGTGGCACAGACACGGTCTCCTTACAAAAGAGATCTAGCTGAACGCGAGACTGCGGCTTATACAATTTAAAGTACTGAATCAGGTGTACTACACGCCTGCACTTCTTTCTAGGGTTTACCCAGATGTGGTTAATGATTACATATGTTCTGGAACTGCCTAATGATTATGCGGTTTTGGCAGGAAATATCAGACGTAAAACATGACATGGTAGATGTACCTGCTGTGCTCACTCCCCCAAAATATCTGCTAAGCGACATTGGCAAGGTCCCTAAATTGTTTGCAGACTTTTTAATATAGGTTGCATTGTTGCCAAAAAAGTATATTGAAACAGTGGAAATCCAAAATAGCTCCATCATGCCAGGAGTGGCTCAAGGAATTGACATTTGTAAATGATAGGGAGGCAGGATATGTGATGACGGTCGCAACAACATGCCGACCAACAGACATATGGGGGCCATTCCGTGATCATCTTTCCCGTTCAAAGCAAGATGAAGAACCGCATTGAAAAGTGCTTGTGATGGACTAATATAGTTCTGTTGTGAAACTATTCAGGTTTACTGTATCAGAAACTATTGTAATGAGCATTATATACTGTATTTTGCCTAGACTTGATAAGGCCATGATGTACCATTGTCTGCAACTTGTTATTAAATAAAGTCTTTTTTTAAAATAACAAGAAAATCAGTCAATGAGTACATTTATCTCTTCTACTCAATACTCAAACTTTATCAATATAATGTAGGATTTTGCATTTAGGTTCAAACGGGAAATAGGACAAGAAAAACAATGGTGCCTAAAATGTAAATCCTAAACTATCGCTCTAGTGTAACCTACCTCTAGTTTTCTCACTTTTCACCGATTTGCTTACCAATTTTTCCCAGGATAGTCTGCGTCTATATGCCGGAGATGGGAATAGAAAATGTGATACTCTCTGAAGTTTAGTGATAGCCTGTATTTCTGCTTAAACTGCATCAGGGGCTCTCTAAATCAAATATCTACCAATCATTTGGTCGGGGTGAGATGTACAGGTTGAACATCATTCTTGTCCTTCACTCTTCCTATAAGCCAATTGAATGCATCACCTCAGCAGCAGCAGCACTTTCTATAAGGCTTGGCTACGCATTCAGGCAATTTCTAACCAATGTCATTAAAGCCTTTAGTTGCACATCCTTTCTTTCAGCCCTCTGCTTTCCCCATTATAGTTAATCAGTAATTATGAAAGGTTTTATGGGGATCGGTTCCCACCCAAAGCAATAAGGGCCAGTGTGTCAAGCACTCTGGGTGTTGGAAGAGCAGGAACATTTCTGCTGTCAGGTAGGTAGCAAAACTGAGAGACCTGTTCCAAAGAGATCCTAACCCCCACTTGTGTGGTTGTCCAACTCCGGGCCTCGGTGGCCAGAATCCTGATGGGTTTTCAGGATATCCCTCATTAATATGAAAGCACACGAAGGCTAAGGGTGCTGTGTTAAGCGCCGCAGGTACACAGGTTACACTGCCCAATTGGCGCTTGCTGCGACTATGCCACGCCATCCTACGCCACAAAGATTACACCTTCAGGCCTTTAAAACTGGCCTACTGAACCCTCTGTGGCAAAGCCTGTGAAGGTCAATGGCGCTGTGTTGAGCGCTGCATGTGTTTGGCAACAAGGGCCAGAGTGTGACCATCAGCGACTGAAAGGTAAGGGAGATGTGGGAAGGGGGTGCAGCCACTACTGCTCCCTATTAAACTACCCGGCCTTTGTGCGTACTTCCCTTAATCCTGCTGATTTAATTCTCTGTCTTTGCGCAACATTATGCTCCCCCCCACTCCCCTTAGCGGTTAGCCGTACTTTGTGTTTTACATGCATCTCCCGCTCTTCTACTTTGTTACTGTTGATGTGTCAATCTGTGCCCCTTTTGGCCTCTCCAAATTCTAGGTCCCTTGTACTGTGGTTTCTGTTGTACTATGAATCTGTGCCCCTTTAGGCTTTCTCCCACTTCAAGGTCCGCTCTACTGTGGTTTCTGTTGTACTGTTGTGTGCCACCTGTCAGTTCCCTTGCTGCGACCCCTAGTGTGACCCGGCTCACCCCCCCTCTTGTGCTTTCTGCATTGTGGCAGGGGGCTCTGCGTCTCTCCTTTCCATTTCACTCCCTCCTCCTCCCATTACACCCACTATGGTGCTTTCCATTTCTCCCATTTTTCTAACTGCTACTCAATCTCCTATCCTATCCCTCTGACTAAGTTTGGATGGAAGAGGTTCAAGAAGTACATCCTGGTCTCCAACCCAGGCCTCCCTATAGCTGATACCTACATCAGTGCTTCCACCAGACAGACTCACTGACATCCTCTTTGTCGTTCCATCACCAGACCTATGGACCCTTCATTTGGTCTCGGCTCTCTCTCCTATCTCTTCCTCTCCCACCATTAATAGTGCCACTCGGTGCGAGGCCCTCTTGGCCGCCTCCTATTCCTAAAAGGTCATCATTAATGTCTATCTGAATGGCACCGTCTTGGTCCAGGGCCCTCAGCACAATCTCCTCCAGTTTGATAGGTGTCTCCGGGGTCTTAACTTCCTTCCTTCTCCTGCTATTCCTACCAGCACCTTGCTGGCTCCTCTGTCACCCCTCGCTTCCACATCCACCCACTCCCAGGCCCCTCACCCACTTCCCCTGGGTACACTTCAAGCCTGTACTCCACCCCAGAAGGCTTTCAAATGTGGCAACCTGCTCCACGTCACTACTCTCAATTCCAGCTCTGCTGTCAAACACTCCTCTGACATCAGTCACCTCCTCGAAGATCTTGAACTGGATGTTCTTGCTCTCAACAAGGCATGTTCACGACCAGCTCTGTCACAGGTTTTGACACTCTCCTCCCTGACGGCTACAAGATCCTCTCCGAGCCCAGAACCAACCGACCCGGAGGTGGCATAGATCTGATCTTTCCTGAGTGGCTCCCTGATTCTGTCATTCCTATGCAGGCATACTCCTCCTTTGAAAGCATTAGCTGCAGGCTCTCTATCTCTCATGGACTCTGACTGTAGCCACTATCTACAGGCCATCTGACCAGGTTGCCCTCTTCCTCTCAGAGTGGGCTGACCTCTCCTCTTCTCTCCTTGCCTCTTCCTCTCAACTTCCTCTGGGACTTCACCATCCACCTGAATGCTTCTAATCCCTCCTTTGGGCTTTTCTGCAACCTTTGCGACACTCCCTTTCCATTCTGCCCTCTGGTCTGACAGACATACTATGGATGTTTGCATCTCCTTAGACATCCCCCTCTGTAACCATCTCACCACTCCTATCTCTTGGACTGACCACTTTCTACTTTCCTCTCACCTTGAACTGTGTATCCCTCAAGCAAAGACCACCCCAGGACTGCTGCTTACCTTTGCAGTCATTCGGCCCATGAGGAGTGTGTCAGTGGATGCCTTTGCCTCTACTTTCTCTGCTCCTCCTACTCCTGTGGCTGTCTCACACTCTGACACAGCCCTCTCTAATCTGCATTTAGATATCTCCAGCACGCTGGACATCCGTGCCCGTCGTGAGAATCCAGCTGAAGCCTACCGCCAAGTGGAACTCTTGGCATGACTCAGACCTCGCCGTCCTAAAACTCAAGTGCAGGGTGGCTAAGAGGAAGTGGAGAGCTTCAGGCGCATCCTCTGACAAACTGGCCTGCCGACTGCTCCAAAGGCAATACAGACTCTCCTGTCCAAGAAGAGAGCCCACATTTTGGCCAGCGTCTCTGCGGCCTCTAACATGGCCAAACTCTAAAATCGGCAAGGAACTGGGAAACCCTGCTGCAGACTACTTCTCCTGTTCCCTCCCAGGCCCTCTGTACAGCCCTGGCCTCTCACTTCACCTCTAAAACTCAGGACATCCTGTCCTCCATCTCCTCTTCCTCTCCTGCTTCCTCTCTCGGCCCCCTTTGACCAACTCTCCCCTTCTCCTTTTTCCTCTTTCTCTCTGACAACACCTGACAAGGTTTCTAGACAAGTCCAATCTACGAAGGTTTCATCCAAACAGGTGCTCTCCTGGTCCTCCAGACCATTAAGGACCATATTGACACCCTCGCTCCAGCCTTGGCAGATTTCTGTACTCACTCTTTCGCCAATGGAACTTTCTCCTCTCTCCTCAAGTACTCCCTTGTGCACCACCTCCTCAATAAGTCATCTGCTGATCCTACCGGTCAGGTTAACTTTATCGCTTGAGCTCCATCACCCCTTTCCTGGGCAAACTCCTGGCAAAGCTGGCCATTTCCCAGCTTACTCTACATACTGAATCTGTTGGTTGTCTCCATGACCATCAGTCTGGCTTCAGAGCTGCTAAAACTGCTCTCCTGAACACCTGTGAAGATCTGCTCTCTAACCTTGATTCCAGCATTCCTTCTGTCCTCGTCCCCCCTGATTATTTCTCTGCTTTTGACACGGTCAACCACACCATCCTGATCAATCGACTTCGTAAGAATGTGGGCATCACGGATCAGGCGCTGGAGTGGTTGTCCTTCCTCTTGGACTGCCCCTTCAGGCCCAACTTAGATCCGTTCTCTCGACCACCTCTCTCTCTCCACCTGTGGCGTTCCCCAGGGCTCTATCATCTCACCCTGGTTTTTCAACCTCTACTTGGCCCCTTTGGCCCACCTGATCTCTACCTTCTCCTCAAACATTCAGTGTTATGCGGATGACACTCAGCTCTCATTCAGGATCCCCTCAGCCTCCTCTCCTCTCTCGCTCATTCCTGACTGTCTATCCGCGATTCAGGATTGGTGCGTCTCCAACAATCTCTGCCTTAATGCCAGTAAGATGGAGATCCTTCTCGTTGGAAACCCTGCTCCCGCTTTCCCTCTCTCACTCTGGCCACCCTTCTTGGGCCCTCTACCCTCGCCTTCGTGTGAGGCAAAAAGCCTTGGTGTCAGCTTGGACGCCACTGTCTCTTTCTCTCCTGTGAGAAACCAGATGGAGTCTCACCCTCTAGTCGCCAGGGATCTCTCTCTCAGGTGGCAGGGTCTGGCCATCGCCTTTGGATACAGACCCTGGGGGTGGACCAGTGCAGGAGGATCACCTGGGTGAGGGTCTTAGGGGGTTGGGGGTGAGGCAGCCGATGGTGAGACGTGGTATTCCACCCTTTATTGTACATCCAACCCCTCCTATTTTTAGGATTCCGATGCCCCAACTCCCCCCCCCCCTCTTTCTGCACAAACACTAGGCCATGGAAGAAGGCGACAGAGTAACAAGACTAACTCTTATACATCGTACTGGACAAGTCGGGTCAGGCAAAGTAAGGCACTTCATTTCAAGTGCATACACCCAATTCCAATTAGCTCTCCTCACACAGATAAAAGGCAGAAATTAGAGACACACTGTGAGCAAGGTGGAACATGAGTATGAGCAGAACTTCTGGGGTGAAGGCTAACCTACTGGCCAAGAGCAAGGGACGAGAGCAGCATGTCAAAAACCCCAACAGTTCCCTACAGGAGGTTGTTGCCTCCACAAGGCCGCTAAAGACACTAGAAGAAGGCCTGATCCCAATATCAAAGACTGCATTGTGTTTCAAGGACACCAGCCACTCTGTCATGATGCCTACCCCCAGGTATCCGGACCAAGCCCATCAGCCCCGGGAGCAGGCATCTAGACATTTAGTGAAACCTCAGCAGCCCCGGCTAGGGGCTATCTGGGTTCAGTCCTGGTGCCTTAGGGCCAGGCTCATAGTAGGAATCAGTCCTGGCGCCTAAGGCGCCAGGCTCATAGTCATAACTTACCTCAGGCAGACCATGCTGCAAATGACTCCAATCCAACATGAAGCCTGAAAGGGACTATTTTTCTACAGGGACTATTTTTTACTCGGGTGTGGTTCTAGGGACATCTTACCTGGGACTACTTTTGAGGCTATTTAAACCACACTTGACCAGCAACACACGCTTCGCGTTATTCTGCATCCAGCAGCGCAACACTCACCGTGCCTGCAGCCTGCATCCAGTCTTCTGCCACGCCCGCCTCGAATCCGGAGCTCCTAAAACAAAGAGGAAAGAAAGGGACAAGGTTAGAAAACAAACTTATTTCTATTCCACACCTGATTCTGGATCCATCTTGTCTCCGGACCTGTAAAGAACATAATTTCTGCACTTGCCGCACCGCCAGCTGCAGCGCCGCGCCATACTCACCAGTCTTCACAGCATCCTTCGGGTCGGCGCTGCCTCCATCATTTCTTCGCCGTACTTCGCCACCTAGGAGACAAAAGAAAACCACAAGGTGAGCCGAGAGAACCAACAAATATAATTCTTACCACCGTAGACTTACCTGATTTACCATCAGAGGCATCCTTTTGTGACTCTCCATATTTTCACGTGCCGCATCTGTAAAGAGAGACAAAACAACACGTTTTCCTCGTGCAACATTTACCGGACAGCGCCGGATAATACAGACTCTTACCTGAGCGCCACCAGCTGCCACAAGAGCATCTTTTCATGAGCCAGCTGCAAGACAAGAAAGGAAGGGGGGGAACAAGAGTGAACATCGGACATATTGAACTCTATGAACTTAATACTTACTGGTCCTCGCCAGGAACCTCAGAGTCAATACTCTCCGGAACTCTCCCGAGCCTTCAAACCAGTGAAGTAACTGGAATCGACGCGCCCCTGCAAATCCACGCAGGATGGAGAGCTCATCTTTCAAGAATATAAGGTGAGATTGCTGTGAGGGCGTTTCGGAGGTGATTAGTTGGGGAGGACTGTGGGGGTGCCATCACTTGAATCCACAAGTGGCTAAATCCATCTCTCCACTTGCAGGAGAATATTTCTACGGGTTAAGCAGACAAGATTAGGAGGGCAGATCCAGTCAGTCGTCGCTGCACTACGCATCATGTGGGTGGAGACCGCAGCTGTCCGGGTCCGACCGACGCCCCTGTGGGAGCCAGCTGAGCGTAACACACTCTCAGAGTTGGGGAGGCGAGGCCAAGGCTGTTGTACTAAGCTTGATTTGTGAATTAGAAATCAGAAAAGCAAGAAAGAACCGCACACAGCCGGTGAGTTGGAAAGCAACCTGAGAGACCAGTGTGTGCTAAGAAAGATTGAAGTTTGCAACGATATATCACAAGTGAAGGCTGCACGCATGTGGATGAGACATGAGGAAAGGTAGACCTGTGAATGAACTAAAGACAACTGTGAAATCAGCGATACTGAGTAACTGAGTGGTCCGGCGAAGCGGAGTAGCCCAGTCGAAAGTCTCTGTGAAAAGTGTATTGTTTGAGGCGATAAAAGTCAATGAACAGTAAAAGTGAAAGTGAACGAAGTTAACCCCGAGAAAAAGGGGAGAGGAAAAACTGAACATAGAATTCTGAGTCAAAGTGGTCCTGCAGGGATCTGCAAAGGAAGCCCTGCACATTCGAAAGTCTTCGCCATCCAAAAAGCGGTCCGAGCCCAGCAGAGGGAGCCCCGAAGTGTAAAAAAGAGCCCCGGCCAGTGCTATTTAACTGTGAAAGGTCTGAGCCCGACAGAGGGGGACCGGTGTGAACTTTGTGTTTCGTTATTTGGGGAAAACTAGAACAAGAGCCTTTAACGTGGAAGGCCAGGCGGGCCTCGAGCCATCTTCTGAACCGTTTCAGTGTTAATGCCTGAGCCAGAGTGTGTCATCCTGCCTATAGAAACTGCCTTATTCCGTGCTGTCTAAACATGGGGAGGAGAGCTGATTCAGCCACATTTTTTCTTTGTCGAACACTGATTTTCCTTTTATATATAATACTCCTTTACACCTTTTTTTGTACAAGCGATAGGGTAGGCATTAGGTTTTGTTAGCATAGGCCAATTTGAGTTTGACAGACACAACTAAGATTGTTTTCTTTATTATTGACTGGTCGAGACTACTCCCATCCTAGATATAGGGCATAGTAGGAGTTTTTTCAAACCCCACGAAGTTAATAACTGTTTTACAAACGGTATCTTTTGTGTCAGTGTCCTACTTTTAATACCATCCTTCCCCTACACTCCTCACATCTCGGACGTCGTCAGAAAGTACCATTACCAGCTTCACCTCCTCAAAGGTACTCTTCCCTTTCTCACCTTCCCTCAGAAGCTCACTGTCTCCAGAGCCCTAGTTCTCTGTAGGCTCTAACAGCCTCTTTCCCAATCTGCCTTCCGCTTCTCTGCAACTAATCCAGAACAGGACTGCAGGACTTATCCTTGCTCAATCCAAGGGGCCGTATATCTCCAGCCATGAAATCTCTCCACTGGCTGCAGGGATCAAGTTTAAGACGCTTTCCATTGTCCACAATGCTTCTGGGGCTGGGGACCGCATTACATCCAACACTCTTCCTAAATACCTTCCTCCTCAAGCCCTTTGCTCAGCTACCTTCAACTCTCTAAGCGTCAGACACTTCTCCAGGCAGAGAGTGGGGGGGGGTAGATTTCTCTCCTCTGCAGGTGCCTCCCTCAGGAATGGCCTCACTGCCCCTCTCAAACTTGAACCGGACCACCTGAAGCTCTGGAAACTCATTTTCTCCTCTGCTTTCTCCCTCTCCCTCCCCTGTTGGCCTACCTGTCTGCTGCACCGACTGGTTGCTTGGCTACCCTTAGTCTCACTGGGTATCAGGCTCTTTCTTGATCAGTCTCCCCTGACTGCCTCCGTGCCTACCATGCACTTAGGGGCTATAACTGTAACCAATACAGTCTCTTGCCTCCTGGCACTTACCTAGACCGCGCTGCCCAGTTTGCACTTACTCAGAGCAATGCTGCCCTGTTTCCCCTTCCCTTGTACTTGCATGATCTGAATGACAAGGCCTAGTAAGATGGTTTGTCTTGTCCTCCCTCTGTCTTTCCTCCCTTGTCGCGACTAGAAACACGTGTACTGGTGCGTTATAAATGACTTCTCATATCATATCAATATTCATGAGGAAAAGTGTGCATACATTTAGAATCATTGTATACAAATGTATCCCATGAATATTAATGAGGGGTAGCCTGAGAACCCCTCATGGATTCGGCCCTTGAGGCCTGCAGTTGGACAACCCTGTAAACCTTCCCAATATGCAAGCTTCGGAAAGTATGAGCAATCAGATTCAAAGATAACCCTTTTTAAAAGTAATAAAACATTGGTACACAACATCTTCATGGACAAATTGGTATTCAAACTAAAGTATAAAACAACAAAAGGCAAGGACTACGAAATGCTGCAAAAATGTAGCAAAATTGTTTTAGTATCTACCAGCCAGTGCATACATTAAAAACATGTGACAAGGGATTTTACTGACCAATCCACCAGTACTGTGGCTTCAACAGAATAAAGTATAGCACATAAGAAAAAGTTACCCACCAGTGATAGTATTTTTCAGCTTATATATTTTTTAGTGTCGCATGCAATGCTTGGCCTGACATCTGTTCTGTTCTTTTGCCAACAGGAATCTTTCCAATGGAATTTTTGCAGAAATAAGTGCCATAACATTGTATATGCACAATGTGATTTCACGTACAGACCAATGAGATCGTTGGGATGGGCACATGGGGCGTTAAACAGATACAAGCTGAAGAAAAACTATTACTAGTAAGAAATGCTTCTCTTTAGCAGCTAAGGAATCTGTTATAGATGTGCATGCTATGCATTGAGTAGTACAGCAGTATTTCCTGCTGGTTGAGAGAAGGTGATAAGGACAATATTAAACACATTTCTTAGTACTGCTTGTCCCCCATGTGAAGTTGCTCAATTTATGGTCTTTTCATTAAAAAAAAATGCATTGATGAAAAACCATTGAATGTAAATTCATCGAAATGCTATCTTTAACATTTAAAAGTGCATATCCATCGAAACTTGTCCATCAAATACAGGGATGGACAAGTTTCAATGGATATGTGCTTTAAAATGTAAAAGATAACATTTCGATTCATTTATTGTACAGGTTAAAACGATACATGGAGCTGTCCAGTGCTGAAATCTTCAAAGTATTTCGGCACTGACCAGCTTCATGTAATGTTTTAATGCTTGTTTATTGGGGGGGTTCACCCCCCCAAACCCCTCACCCCCAAAGGGCACCCCCCCTAACCCTGACCCTGACTCTAACTCTAACCCTAACTCTAACCCTAAATCTAACCCTAAATCTATCCCCAACCCTATCCCCAACCCTATCCCCAACCCCAACCCTATCCCCAACCCTATCCGCAACCCAAACCCTATCCCCAACCCCAACCCCAACCCTAACTCTAACCCCAATTATCCATCGAAATTATCCATCGAAATGATCCATAGACATTATCTATAGAATACTCAATGAATACATTTCGATGGCTAAACATTCGATATATAGGAATTCAATGGAAACACCAGATACCAATTTGCTCTTGTTTAGTGTGTTCATGCAGTAAAAGCGGGCACTGAACTCTATGCTGTAGACTTGTTTATAGCATTGACTGCAATATTTGAAAGGAAAAAAGATGGTAAACTCCCATTGCCCTTGTTGGATACGTCAAGCAACTGCTTGTTTGTTAGCTGTTTTGCCGATGGGATATCCTCTTTCTACAATCCCAAATGCCACTAAAATGGGCTTGTTTTCAATAGGTTTGTTCTGCCCATACAAAACATGACAGCACTGCATAGGTCTAGTGTGAAAGTCACTTTTCAACATCATTTGTCCAAGATTGCGACCTAGGGTAGCATGAAAGTTTTTTGCTTAGGGGAACGGAGCCCTGGATAATCTACATTTATTTATTTATTTATTTACATTTATATAGCGCACAAGCAGCCCAGGGGCATTGAGGCGCTGTTACTTTGAATGAACTTAGTTACATGGTACAGGAAAAATAGCGGATGTTGACACATTGTAAATGTTGCAGGATGACGTACTGTTGTTACAAGTATTGCTTTTGAACATATGATACGATATACATGGGATAATCGTGCTAGTATGTCTAGCCTTAAGTGAACAGGGTAGTCTTCAGCGTTTTGCGGAAGGTGGTGAGGGAGGCCTCTCTACGGATAGTGTGTGGTAGGGCATGCCAGTGCGAGGGCGCAAGGTAAGGGAAGCTGGATCTGCCCGCTTTTACTTTTTTTACTAGAGGTACTGAGAGCATGTTGGTGTAGGGTGATCTGGTTGGCCTGGTGGAGGAGACAGGGTGTATCCTTTGTGAGAGGTATGCAGGTGCAGTGAGGTGGATGCACTTGTGGGTCAATGTCAGGGCTTTGAATAATATCCTTTCTTTTATTGGGAGCCAGTGGGCTAGTTTTCTGGCCTCAGAGATGTGTTCTCTTTTTGCAATACCTTGGGCTGCCCGGAGCGCGTTGTTCTGTATTACTTGTAGTCTCTCTAGGTTTTTTTTAGAGGTTCCTAGAAAGAGTACGTTACAGTAGTCTAGCCTAGAGCCGGTGATGGCTCTGGCTATGTTAGTGCAGTTCTCTTTGGAGAGAAATGGTCTCACTGCATTGATAAGTTTGGCATGATATGCCGCTGCAGAGGCAATTGCATTGATTTGTCTGTCCATGGATAGGCTAGAATCCAGATAAACTCCCAGGGTTTTGACAGATTCGGAGACTGGAATTTTAATGGAATCAATGGTGAAGTGACTGAATTGGGCATCTAGATTCTTTAGGGTGTCGGGAGAGCCTACCAGTAGGAGTTCCGTCTTGTCAGAGTTGAGGCATAGACCGTTGTCTGCCATCCAGGCTTGGATGGTATTGTAAAGGTTGTTGAGGGCCAGGGAGTCAGTGTTGTAGTTGCCTGTGAGAGTGATGAGGATTTGTGTGTCGTCAGCGTAGTTGGTGTAAGAGATGCCCATGGCGTCGAGGATGAGGAAGAGGGGGCGTGTAAAAATGTTGTATAGCGTGGGGGAGAGGCAGGAGCCTTGGGGCACCCCACAGAGTATAGTGGTTGGTGATGCGGCGGCTAAGTCGGAGAATACTTGCATAGTTCTGTCTTGTAGGAAGGAGGTGATCCATGCTGTAGCCTCTGGGGAGAATTTGGCCGTGGTGGTGAGGTGGTGGCATAGGACGCCATGATCCACAAGGTTGAAGGCCACTGAGAGGTCTAGGAGTAGGAGGAGTGCAGGTTTGCCCAAGTCTCTCGCATCGTCCATCTGGTTTTTCAAGTCAAGTAGGGCGGTTTCTGTTCCGTGTCTGGGGCGGAAACCAGATTGGCGGAGACCAAGGAGTTTGTTCTCTTCAAGGAAGTGTTGAACCTGCAGGTAGGCTGCTTTGTCCAATATTTTGAGGAGGAACGGGACAGTGGTGATGGGTCTGTAGTTATTGGGGGAGGTGGCATCGAGCGTTGGCTTCTTTAGAAGAGGGCGGACCCAGGCTTCCTTGAGGGAGGCAGGGACTATCCCTGTTACAAAGGCTGTTAGGAAGGGGGCTAGCGGTTCTGCGCAGTCTTTGATAATGGAAGCTGGGCAAGCATCACCTTTGCAGTTAGAGGGTTTAATGTTCCTCATTTTGTTGATGACTTTTTTTTTTTTTCTGAATGGGTTTGAAGGAGAAGGGTAGGGGGGGGATCAGGGGCGGGCGGTGGGACTGGGATGTGCTTACTCGGTAGAGCTTGTTTAGTGGCTAGTATTTTGTTTTTGAGGCGGCTAATTTTGGATTGCATGGCCTTCTGTATTCCGTCACACCAGTCCTTGTCTTTGGTGAAATTCTGGGAGGCGGGAGTGGGTGTTTCGAGTTCTCTGAAAATGGCGAATATTTCTTTAGTACTGGATTGGGCTTCCAAGATTCTGGATTCAAAGGATTTGGCTTTGGCTTGGGTGATTGCCTTTTTGTATTTGGTGGAAAGGGCTTTGAAGATCATCTTATCTTTTTCGGAGTGGGACCTTTGCCACTGTGTGAGTGTGGCTTTTTTCTCGTTGCGGAGTGAGAGGAGGTCCGGCGTGAACCAAGAATTGGAATGTGCAGTGGGTTTGGATTTTCGAGGTTTGAGTGGGGCAATGGTGTTGATGGCTGCTTTGATGGCAGTATCATAGGTTGATGCGAGTGTTTCAGGGTCTGAAGAGAAAGGTGGTCTGAAGGCTGGGCCTTGGAGGAAGGGCAGTAATCTCTCCTTAGTGAGTTGGCGGGAGCTTCTGGCGAGGCAGGGAGGGAGTGGTTGGGGTGAAGGGGTAGCAGGGGAACTAGTGGTGGGGATGCTGAAGGTGATAGTGTGGTGATCCGACCATGGGGTGGGAGTGTTTCCAGTGATGATGAGTGGACAGTTGTGCTGTGCTATCCAGTCCAGCGTTCTGCCTTGGGTGTGAGTTGGGCTAAGTATGGTGTTCTTGTACCCTAGCGCCTTAAGGGCAGAGTCGAGGGATTTTGCTGCTACGTCCTTACTATCCCGGAGCCCTAGGTTGACATCCCCCAGGAGAATGGCTTTAGACTGCTTTTTGAGGTTGTCCGAGAGGAGGTGGATGAGAGAGGCTTGAAAGTCTCCTGTTGGGCCTGGTGGGCGGTATACGGTGTGCACAGTAATTGTGCAGTGGGGGGAGAGGGTTATTTTGACTTGGAGATAGTCGCTGTTGTTGTTCAGGGATTTCTCTACCTTTCTGACAGAGAGGTAGTCTTTGGCGATAATTGCTACACCTCCACCTTTGGAGAGGCGGTCTTGTCTAGTAATGGAATAGCCAAGAGGTAGGGCGAGTGAGAGCGCCGGGCCAGAGGCCTCATGTAGCCAAGTTTCTGAGATCATAAGTAGATCTAGGTCTTGGGAGGTTAGGAGGTCGTGGATGTCTAGGGCATGGGCATTGACGGATCTAGCGTTAATCATGGCGCATTTCAGGTGGGGTTCAGCAGTGGCTGTGGGGGAGCTCGTGATGAGAGGTGGTGGTATGGAGGGGCTAGGTGCATCGAGCGTGTTGTGGGCGGTGCCCATCACAGGTCTTACAGTGAGCGGTTCATTTTCATGGGTGGTGGACACAGGTGGCATAGCATTTGGCACAATAGAATTCAAAATGGTGGTAGAAGATTTGCACAACACAGATTTTACACTGGGGGGCACATTTTCATGGGTGATGGACACAGGTGGCATAGCATTTGGCACGATAGAATTCAAAATGGTGGTAGAAGATTTGCACAACACAGATTTTACACTGGGGGGCACATTTTCATGGGTGGTGGACACAGGTGGCATAGCATTTGGCACAATAGAATTCAGAATGGTGGTAGAAGATTTGCACAACACAGATATTACACTGGGGGTGGTAGTGGGCGCAGGATTAATTTTATTTGTAATGTGGGTATGACAGTTGTGATGCGGGTAAAGTACTTTGTTGGTTGCTGTAATTGTAATATCATTGGAGGATACAGCCTTCAAGGTTGTGCGCTGGAGTCTGCCTTATCAGCACATGTAGGAGTTTTTGCAGTACGCGAGCATAGTCGTGTATTACGGGTGCTCGTGGGGGTGGGGTGCGAGCTACGGGCTGCTTCTTGAGTACGGGTGCGCAACCTGAGAAGTCTTAAGGCGAGACATGGTTCAGAAAGAAGCTTGCTAGAATAGTGCTTCTTACCTTGTAGGTGCTGCAAGGGCATTGGGCAGACGGCAGACATTAGGAATGTTGCCATTGTATAGTGCCATTGTATATTGATTTTGGAAACTCGAGGCAAGCAGCTAACTAAGAATTAAAAGATTGTTCTCACCACATCCTATATGAGGTTTAAGGTGAACGGTCGAGACTTTGAAATAGAAATACTTCCATTAGCCGAATTGTGAGAATAAGTTGGAGGGTTTGAACTATTCAATTCTGCACAACCTGCTAGACATATTGACTTTGAAATAAGCAATGGACAACAGAAGAGCAACCCCATATAAATATTCTAAGAAATAAGCAATGGACAACAGAAGAGCAACCCCATATAAATATTCTATACAGTCTACTGAGAACATAGTATCCAACTAATTTGCCTCGACAAAGCCCAAAGGGCGAAACTGTTGGCCATGCAGTATGCACAATTATGTCTCTTTATACTAACACACATTAATATTGTTATTGTGACTATCTGAATACTAAGATGACAATACAATATTTAAAATTTACGTTTTGAGTGGTATCCATTACTTAACCATATGAGTAGTGCTTGTTTCTAGGGACACATATGGATTGAGGAATTTGTTAGGCTTTTGGTTGTGAGACAATTCCCTAATGCAGCAGCTCCTAACTATTCATCTGTCCAGTGTTGCAGTCCTGTATATACTGACAACCAGTTGAAGCACTTTTCAACATTAGGTTGTGGTTCTTTGAAGAAGACTGAAAGTTCCCATGTCTGGATCACATGAAAATACGACATTAACTTTAGTTAGAATCTTGGATGTGTCCTAAAGACCACTTTATCCTTGTGTGTTACAAGAAAAGGCTACTCCACCAATGGAAACCATAATTCACTTACACCTCTTCCGGACATGCTAATCACTAAGAAAGCTAAATTGAAAGTAAGCTGCTTTAGATTTCAGTTCTGTACAGCAATTGTGTATTTGTTTGAAAAGGCAGAAGCAAAATGCAGAATCAACGGGTGTAGAACCTTATCTTATTTAAAACTCAACCCGGCATCCGTTTACATATGTGTGGATGGATTGCGTTCATCTCTTCTATGTTGTCTGTTCATAGCTGGAAAAGCGTGCATGAGGACACCCTCTAGTCTTAAGTAGTCCCCCTATGTTACAAATTCTATTTGAGCAAAGAACACCAAAAAATATCAAATTGGGTGAATGTTTGAGTTCTCCCAGACTACTGAATCTGCCAATCAGATTTCTATTACATACTGTATATTATACTCTGAAAAGTGCATTTAATATACAGTGCTTCATTCTAATGGAACCTTTTCATATGCATTGTAATAAGGCCATAAATCAGGCCTTGTCCAGAGGGGACAGAAAACTCTTTCAGCTGGGGGTGGAAGGCCTACCAGGGAGCAATCCATAGCCAGTCCTAACCTTGAGGTAGACAGTGGTAGCAGAGAAGGCCCCGATTCCCACCCCCTTGTGCCAGAATGCTTACCTGCAGATCCTTATCTCGAGCCATGGCTCTATTAGATGATGCTCATCTGTCTTTTAAAATGTTTTCAAAAACACCACAGTAAAATGATACTACTGGGGGAGAGACCAACCAACACCACACAGCCGGTCAGAGCAAGAACTTGAGACTGAGGCACCAGGAACCACACAGGAAGCCAAGTAACAGACATCCCGTGCCAGCAACCCAAATGCATGGCAAGAGAAAGTGGAGCCACAGGACTTATGTGAGTGCTGCTCAAGTAGCAGTTCAGAGGCACACACTGGAGGGTGACCTGGTAATGTTTACCTGGACGACCACCTAGACCACCAGGGACAAGTTAATGAAGCTGCAGCCTTCCGAGCCCAGAGACAATTTACCTTTGAGGGCAGAGGAAGCCCGCCCCCCTATACCACCCTGGGCACTGGCCCGTAAGGGCCACCATGGAAGCTTTGGGACCAGAATGTGTGGAAGAAGTGGGTGGGGCTTAGGCCCAGTTTTATGCCTTTTTTTCACACATACACTAAGCTGAGAGAAAAGACAGGAAACCATTGGCTAGGGAAAACGGACCACTCCCTAGAGAGGAAGGGCAACATGAGGGAGAAAGAGGAGGGTGTGGGTTTACCGCGTAAGGTCAGTGGTGGAGGATGACCAAGATACCTGCAGGAGGGAGGAAGGAGTGTCAGATTAAGGAGGAGAATGTTTAAGCAGTTGAGATGTTGGTTTAGGAGTAAGAGTGGTTCTGCAAGGTGAGTGTGTATGGTTGTGTGGTGTGTGAAATACAAGATGTTAGTGTAAGGGGAGAATATGAAATGACTGATACTAACTGGAAGCAGCAGTGTACTAGTGGGAGGATGAGTGTTGTTGGAGTTTAGTAGCAGGAGAAAAAGTGTAGCAGTAGGAGGCATATTAGGGTGGAGGAGGGTAGTGACAGGAGGTATAGTGAAGTGGATTGGGAGGAGTTGTCATATCAAAGGGTGGAAATGAGGAGTAGAAAGAGTGAAAACATCGGGGGACAGACAACTGCTGAGAGGTGTAAAGCAGAGGGTCTAGTGAGTAGAAGAGAAGACAGAAACAAGTGCAAGTCACTATCCAAACTCCCATTAGAGCACTAACCTATTGCTAGAGTAGGGACAATCCTGAGGGAGTTTAGATACCCAACTTACAGTGACACGGTCTATAGAAGAGAAGGTTATAGGCAGTAGGGATTACCATTTATTAGAATTTACCGGGGCTTACAAACACCTGGGTTTGGCAAGAGGGTCTTGGGCAGACGAGAGAAGCACCGGCCCTGGGCATAAATGAAAATAAAATGTGTTGAACTGTCCTTAAGATTCAGTGTGTTCTGTTCCATCTGTGACAATAGATTGTGTAAAGGTTGGGAAAATATTTAAAAGAATGTAAAGAGAACATCAGTAGTGAGGCTCAAATCGTGAATTCATGACTCCTTGCTTCTCTGGACAAGTGCTCCAACCTCTACTCCGAAATACGTACCTGAGATTGATGCACCCACACGTATTTAAGGTGTGGCGAAGCATTGTTTATGCAAGACAACCATCCAGTCATGGCAAGATAAAGGGGTTCACTTTGAAGGCATGAATTAACACCATCCTGGGAAGCCATTTATGTCCATTTAGGAATAGATTTGTAAAGGGCAGAGCGGCAAAGGTGCAGAAAGAAAAGAAAAAGCAGTGATCATGGGGTCTTGGGGTGGCTGAAATTTGAAAGTTGGCATTCATGTTGACTGAAACGCACCAATATGACCGTTGGAGGGAGTATATTGTCAAAGTTCGCCACTAACTGGGTAAATGTTCAAGTTAAGGCCTTAGTGAGCTCCCCTAGATAGCCAAAACTACGCATCAGGTTTTTAAGTACCTATTGGATACGTCATGCGGTCACACTTGGAAAAAACTGCATTCACTGTAATGGAGCCTTTATTCTACATCTTGCCGCAACTACAGTAGAAGAAAAATGTCTTCAACTCTGGATAAATAATTGGGGAGTACTGAACAAGTAAACAGCTGTTCATACTGCTCAAATAACCAATCTTTTTGCAGGAGGTTGAACACACGACTCCTGCATCTGCTCACATGACAGGTGAGTAGTCCACTAATGCTTTGGGAATAAGGCGGGCCAGAGTACATTTGGCATATGAACATTTGTTTAGCCCAAGATGTTAACGAGCCCTGGGAACAAAACACGCATGCGCAGGCCCTCTTGAATGGCACAGGGGCATCCTGTGACAAAATGATGGACAGCATCTCGCACAGTTGTACCAGCCCTTTACATGGAATATTTTGAAGCAAGAATAGTGGAAATATGTCTCGGACTGCCATTTGATAGATACAACAAAGCAGTATATTTCAAGATGCCACTTTCAAGTGCAGTAGCTAATTTAAGCTCAAGTCCCTCTATGAGTACAAGTTCCCCATGAGGAAATAGTCTAAAGCCACCTGCATTGACATACGTACCTTCCACAATCCTCTCATCAATATCTTGGCCTGTACCATAAGATTCAGTCAAATACCTGTGAATAAATCAACACACAAAAACAATCACTATTCATCATTCCAAAGTAGTCACAGAAATACAAAATTGCCAGGGCAGATACCCAGCAGATGTCTTGGGTACTCTTTTCCCCGACCCTTGTTCTTTTGCTGTACCTATTTTTCACTGGTTCCATGTCATTTCGCCGACGTGCGTTTTTCTGCGGGAGTTTTGCTGAAAAACCTAGACATTTTTTTAACATTATTTTTGAGGGGGTGGGAGGAGTTCTCCCACAAACCCCATTATTTTTTTTTTTTTAGTTGCATCTTCCCCTAACCCTTTATTGGCCCTTTCTCACCCACCCCTAAACATTTTCGATGGGAATTTTCAGCAGAATCCCCATCGGAAAAACGGGTGTCGGCAAAAGGATGCCATACCTTTTCAGTGCCTTTGCCTTACATTAGTATGGCGGATCGTTATTTCGCACAGTTTTACAAGCTGTTCTTGGCCCTTGCTTTTAAGGGTTCGTATGAACTGTCCCTCGTGCTTCCTGAAAAATTAACTTTTTTATTTTATTTAATTTATTTTTGTGTTGATTCTAAAAAGAACCTTTACAAAATTGACATATGTAACAACAACAGACAGCATTTTTCACATAATTAACTTTTTTAAAAAAACTGTACTGGGTTCTCATTAAAAAAAGATTAAAAGGGGCTAAATCAATCCATTTAAAAAGTCACTTTCTTGATCGTGTGATAGACAGACCCATTCCAATCTAATTTAAAATTCAGTTGGGTTACTTACTCTTCTTTTCATTTTTCACCACTACACAAATGTCCCAGAGAATGTGCTCATCCCACTTGAGCAACATTGCTGAGTACATTAGTCTGCTAAATAATCCTCACAGAATAGAGCGACAAAAGAAACTCCTGTAAACACAAATGAGAACTAGAAAAATATGTGAAATGTGTGAAAAGGAAGGGAAGCATTGAAACAGAAATGGACTTTCACTACCTTTTCAGAATGTTTAGAATGTTTCTGTAACAAGTGACATCATTGTTTTGCACTAATTATAGATATCATTGGTTCTGCATAATTGATGATAAAGTGCACGAAGCAACGTCCTACAGTTCGCAAGAGTGCGCGCTGGCACATAAATAAAATCACAGCTTTTCGATATTACTCTGACAGTTTTCCAGGTGTTTAATTATTTCCTCTTAATTACTCCCAATCGCTAGTTGGTGCTACAATTCAGCCTGTAGATGTTCAGTCGGGGAAGGAAGGCCTCTCAGGAAGAAATCCAGAGCAAGTCCTATCCCCGAGGACGTTGACAGTTGAGAGCGTCCCAGTTCCTGTCCCATGTCAATTGTTTTATGGGCAGTACACCTTTGTCTCCCGCCAGGACTCTTAAGTAAGATGCTAGCCAGTTTCTTTCTATTTATTATAGAAACACCATAGCAGACTGGGGTAGCAGCAAGAACCAGCAGAAAGAGAGCCATCATCCAGTGCCACATGCTGTCCCTGCACGAAGAAGCCAGAGTCATCCAGCAGTTTCCACCAACTGTAATATGATGCCTGACGCAAACAGCAAGCAGAAGGATATAGAGGCTGTGAGGAAAGAGACGTTCCTAGAAGGTGGCGAGGCCACCCATGCTACGCAGCCTATCCACCACAAGCTCTCCTAGGCCGAGCCAAAGCCCAGGACCACCAGGAACTAATAAAAGGGGTGCAGACGCAGACTGCTCTTAGCTCGGGGAACTTCGAGCAAGCTCCCCTAACATGAACTTGGACGCTGGACTGGGCAAGGCTTAGCCTTCTATTTAACAATGACTTATTGAAGGACCTCGAGGTTGGGAGAAAGGATCAGATGAGTCAGGGAAAGGGGGCAATAGCGGGAGGAGGGGAAGCATAAGGAGCGTAACAGGAAACAGGAAGGTGTGGGTTGTTCGAGTGAGGTCGGAGAAGGAGGAGGTGGCACACCAAGAAACCAGCAGAAGTGGAGGCAATTTCTGGAGACAGTGAGGTATTGGTTAATGAGTGCCAGTAGAGGTAGCATATTTTTGAACTGTGGGGGCATAGTTGTATTCCCCCAATATGCAGGAGAATGACCAAGCACAATGATGAAGCCCGAACCAAATAAGAGGAGGTTTCGTTTTTGTTTTTTTGTTGGGATGATTTGTACTCTGTTTTTCTGGGGGGGAGCATTTTGCCTATTTTTATGGCATAAAAGTGTCCGATACACCCCTTATCTGTAGGGCTGGCTGCATCAATATATGCCAGTATTACCATGTAAGCACTCCCAGTCAGTAAAAAATGCCATGCCAAAGAAATAAAGTTTTATCCAGACTGGCTATACCAAGATGGGCCATTGTACCATGTAATCAAAGTTAAGTTGCTTTCCCCTTGCTGCAAAGTACAAATATGCCATGTCACATTAAGTATTGTTAAACCTCCCCCTTTGGGACTACACAAGTGAGCCCACTATGCTTAACAACCCATAGGGGACAGGGTAAGAGGGATCCAATAGGAGGTGGCTCCCCATTAGGGGACAGACGTGCAGACAGGGACACCAGTCATCCTCCCTCAAGCCCTCGTGTTAATACATTCATGGGGGATGTATGGGCTGGCTGTTGTAAAAATCATATACAACCTTTTGACATGGCTGACTTGGCTTCTGCAACATCAAGTTACAGACGGCACAACGGACACCCCTTAAACTTTTTTCTCTACCATAGGGATTGGATCTTTAGAAAGTGTGTTTCTTTTGAACTTAATCAGAATAAACCCTTCTAAAACATGTCTTGTTGTCCGAGTCCTAATTCTGCCCCGCCACAGTATGTCCAGACTGATAGTAGTACGAGTCTTTATACACTTTCGTAATGTGGAATATCATTTTTTTTTAATTGGCATCAAGAGTAAAGCAAACATAAGTGTTATTACATGTCTAGACATGCCTACATTCAATATAAGCCAGTCTAGCCACTTAATAAAAATTCCTATAGTTGGTTTTGCTGTTAATTTCAAGTAGCAAATGCCATGCCACACTAGAAAATACATGGAGGTTGGCATCACTAATGTAGGCCAGTTTAGTCATGTAATAACACTTCCATTTGCCTTGCCCTTGATGCACAGCAACTGTGCATGAAGGGTAATGCATACATGATACATTTTATTCCATTGATAGACTGGCCTACATTGAATGTTGGCCAGTGGCAATACTTAGGTTTGTGTTACCCTTGATGCACAGTAACAGTGCTTCAAGGGTAAAGCAAACAAATGTTATTGGGTGCCTAGACTGGCCTACATTCAATGTAGTTCAGTCCTGCCATGCAATAACGCTTCTCATTTGTTTGATGGCAGTTCGAAAATCACAGTGGGGCTTCCCAGTTCTGAAGCAACTTAGAAAAGGACACTTTTGTCCGAAGCGAGAAGTTGCAGAATTTGTGGTCATCTATGGACGGAAGCCTTACAGGTCACCATTACTGTATATTAGAGGCACAGAAGGGTAGGTTCCGTCAAAGGGTGGAAGCATGATATTATGTGCTCAGAATTGGGCTTGAATACGAGAAGAAGCCTCTGTATTACAGACGATCAGGAATTTCCAGATAGAAATATGGAAAGGTCGCCCTTCCCAGTGCAGTTCTTCCAGGATAAAATGGAATTGACATGGAAGGGGCAGTCCTTGCCAGGAGGAAATCCATCCTTTATTCCCTTACTACATCACAGGAGCTTCATAAAGAATCTGCTCCTAGTACACCAGAAAGAGAAGGTTTGCCCCGAGGTCAAGCTCCAAATATTCAGCATGCGAGTGGTCTGTCGCCACATGCGCAGAGATTTGAGAGTGCCAATTACTCAGCCTCTCAAAAGAGTCTGTCAGTTTCAGTGGAGTGATCAAGTGTGGGTGGTGCCTCCCCTTTGACCTTTCCTCCTCTACCTGGTGGTTTACTAAGCTGATGAATCCAGTGGCAGCCGCTCTTAATGGGTGGGTGTTTGGAAAAGTCTCTCTTGGCAACTTTCCCTCCATAGTTTCTATGGACCTGCAACATTTTAATCAGTTGTGACTTTTTGAGGAGAAGTAAAGCCTTCAGCTTCACTTCCCAAGCCTTTTGCTAATTTGCTATGGGGAAACTGAGACTTCCTTCAGACTATCAGTACTAGGAAACAATGTGCCTTTTACCGTTTATATTCTTTGTAACTTTTTAACATTGCACACAGCATCTTGAAATGCAGTGCAATGGGGATACTGTTGGACCACCCTAGCCTTTTACACTTGGGATGTTTGATTACTTTTATATGTGCCTAAAGACAAGCTTGCAGTAGCAGAGATATTCTTACAATTGTGTTATTTCTAGTGTGCACGTTCGCATTTACCACATATGGCTAGTATAATGACCACACAACAAGATATTTGCTTGTTCTTTGGCCTTCTTCCTTCCTTGCAAGGTCAGGAACTACCATATAAGGGGATGCACTAGACAGGGAAAGCTGCTGCTTTCATGGGCTGGGTGGAGAGTGAGTGAGTGAGTGAGTGAGTGAGTGAGTGAGAGAGACACTGTCTGGTCCCATTGAAAATCTGTGATGCCAGAGAGTCTAGGTGTGGGGCATGAGTGAAATCAATAGTTGCCCCTGATTGGACAACTGCTGGCTGTTTGAATGGTGCATTTTATTACCATTGGTGGGATTGGACTTGCTTCCAGGCTGGATTTTGGATAAGAAGAGCCCTCTCTTCAGATCAGCGTTGGAGCCAAGAATCCCTCCTAGACTCCTAAAGAGGCCTGGCATCCCTTCCTCCATCTGTCTCGGTGAAGCCCTGTTCAACTACCTGATCTCCGAAGACCCTGAATAGTGCTTCAGTCCTTGGACTAGTGGGACACACTAGTCTCAACGTCTTTGAGGAGGCAGCTGTCCTGAGGCTTCGGAATTGTCCCTGGACCGGCTCTCTCGTGGGCTACCTCGCCAGAAGCGTGGGCATTCCACATTTGCACCCGGGAACATTGCTTGTTGCCAGACCGTGGTACAAGTCGCCTTCCCTGTGAATGTCATCCTCCCAGCCTCTAGGGATCCTGACCTGGCGAAGCTTCTTCAACCAAGACTGGAAGAATGCCTGCCATCATCTGTGTGCGGTGGCCGTCACTGGAACTCGCTTTCCCCTGCCCTGAAGACACTTACATCAGTGAATCTTGCATTTCTTCATCGCCAGGGATTGCATCTTGCATCTGGACCTGACAGGAAGAATCCTTGTGCCCACAGCTGCTGAGCACCTCTCACCTGAACCAACAGCAGGAAATCAACCACCAGTCGACACATCAAGTCATCTGGAAAAATCTGAGTGGGGGGGGCGTAAGTAAACGCAAATCAATGTTCTCCTCTGTCCTCCATGGAATAGCATTGAGAACCTGTCTCCTTGTATCCTAACATTCTATTCCACTGTCTTTTGGTAGTCGAACCTGGGTAGTGCCATGTGAAAGATAAGACCGCATTTTACTTACATAGCAACTTTGTTGCATCTCTTCTATTGAACAATCACCAACACAAGTAGCTTATTTGCTACAGATACACTATGCTACAGTTCCTAAGTGTTCTCTCAGCGAGGTCCCTGGGACCAGTGTTGGAATTTTCAGAAGGAGCCAAGTCTGATGGTGCGGCTTGATGATTCACATTTGATACGTACCACACGCTGATTGGTCCTTTCCTGAGAACTGTGCTGGGCTGGGCTGTGCTGCATTCCGTATTGCCATGTAGCTGTGACAGTGCCTGGAAGTGAGGACCCTGAAGGACTCGGAGCACCTCAGAGGTGGCAGGCAGAGGCCAGCAGAGGCGGCAGGACAGTGCAGGGTTGCCGTTCTGATATTGTGTCATGAGTACCGTGGAGCGAGAGCTACCCTGCCTAGCAGCCTGATTACCAGTATTTGATCCCAAACTTTGGTGGAGCCTGTAGGAGAGGAGGCTTGATTGCATAACTTTGGCCAGGCAACAGCCGCTGCTCCACATTGTTTTCTTTCTTTTTTAAATCTCTATACTGCTGTAGCCACAACCCATGTCCCTACTGAGCTGACGGGAACCCGTAAGTCCCATTACCTGCAGCGAGTCCTACCGCACCCAGCACTAAAACAGGATGTGGGAATAAGCACTAGTCATGTGGAATTAGTAGGGTCCGGCAGGGTCTGTATTTGTGTGTGGGGAAAGTGGTTAGGGGCGCACTGGGGTGTGGTAGAGTGTGCCTTCATGCCCCTTGCCTTATCTAGGTGCTAAAACTGCTGTTGCCCTCAACTAATTGCAGTAGTATGAACGATCCTGCTGGGGAAAGTTTATTACCACTCTGCTCTCCACTGTGTCAGTCTATCATCTGTGCAGTGCATACAATTTAACCTGTTAAAGTGTGGCTGTGTGTGTCCTGGTCCTCTGGTCCCCTGGTCCTTTTGAGGACGTGACCTTGGGGGCTGGTGAATCTGACTCTGATAGAAAAAGGGGCATATTGCACAGGAGGAGAGTATTTAGCTCTGCACCCCAGGTCTGTGCTTGACATAATCTAGGATAATATTTGTCACAGAGAGTACAAGTTATCATTTTGAGATATCTCATATCGTCCGAGTGTGCAGGAGTCACCATTTGAAGTACATTACAAACATGCCTCACAATTTGCGTTCCTATACAAAGAAAAGCAAGAAACGTAATAACCCAACACCAGACTCCCACACCACCCTACTTGTGGCAATACCACAAAACAAAAGTGACCGATTAGGTGGTGCTTAAGTCCCCGGAAAAAGTAGACAAAAGGAGGGGAGTGAGCAGACAAAAATCACAGGGTTCTTTGCAGTAAGATCACAAGGCAGCCATGAGAGTCTAGACCACAGTAGAAGCAACACAATTGTAACAGACTGGGAATGACATTGATAGTGTGGAGGTGGCAAACAATTAGTTGCTAAACCTGTGGGATTCTATGGTTATACCATCCTCATTGCCCAAACGGAAGAGCAATACCCAGGAGCACTGCGAGAACCAGATTGGTATAAATGTATCTGCAACACCAGATCTTGAATGGATTGCAGCTGAAGTAGATTTCCACTCAAGAAAATAACATCCTGGCAAGCTGTTCTCTTTTTCATGATTCACCAAACCTGAATGCTAGGCTAGATGCACTATTGGCTACCCTGCAAGCACTGATTGGATTATTTTCATCCTTAATGAAAGAATATAGGGATCTTCACATTACAGTGGCAAAAGTAGACCTAAAACTCTCGAATGATTAGCCCAGACTTCGATCTAACACAAGAACAGAATTAGAAGAACACCATTTTTTATAGACAACTCTGAGTTGGTCGAGGCGGTAAATGAAATTAGCATACCTGCGGGTATCGGCCTAAACCAACGGATAGTATCTGAGCGCTACACCTATGAATGACAGTGAAAACACACAACAATGTAGGAAATGTAAAAGAACCCGCAGAAGACGAAATAAAAGGAAATGGGTAAAACAGACCAACAAGCAGAAAGGGGTATCTAAGAGAGCTGCAAAAAGAAACAGGAGTTCACTGGCAACATTGAACATCAGCGACATCACTTGTATTAATGACAATTTATAAATTAACTGAAAGTGACAACAAGGTAATAACAGAGGCTCCAATACTGTGCCATCAAACAGAGGCCCCCTGGATCAATGGCTACATTTTTTTTTTAAAACGAAAAAGGGCCAAAAAAGGGTAGAAGGCTTAGCTACTGGGCAAGAGGAGGCAGATGCAGCCAACAACGGATATGGAAGAGCCTGGGACAAGAATGGAAATCCAGGGAGAAATAACAGGGCTACCATAAATGGACAGTCAAATACCAACAAAGGCACTCTAAGCTTAATTGAGAGAGTCACTAATTATGTAAAAAACAAGCCTCACTTAAAAGCAGACACTAAGGGCCTCACCACGAGTTGTGCGCTCACCCCGGCAGTATTACCACCGGGGCTATTAGCCCTACCACCAAACCCCCCGGCGCTGTTAGCACCGGATCACGGGTTTGGCGGAACAGTAAGTCCCCATTCCCCATGGGGCCCATTCGGGAATTTCCCATTCCCCATTGGGCCCAATGGGGAATGTTCAGCGCTATTACATAGCGCTGAAAATCAGCAAAATCGCAGCGGATTTGCCCCCAGCTCAGATCTGGGGGTAAATCCGCCAAGCCCATGATTTGGCGGACCCTTAAATGCGACAGTAATAGTGTTACAGCCACATTTACGGGTTACCTCCAAACTCGTGATGAGGCCGAGGGTTGGCACAGCTGTGGAATCTAATCATGATAAGGACTACAACCATTAAGCTACAGTACAGCACATTTCTAACTCACAGCTAACAAAGATCAGTCTAAACCAAGAAGACCATTACCAAGATGAAGTCTGGAAAACGTTCAAAATGTGCACCTGGGGAAAACTCTACAAATCCTAGAATTGTATCCAACGAGTGATCGCCCCTTTCTAAACAGACAATGCAAAGGGTATGGAACACACTATACTATGTTCCCCAGTTGACTGGGATCACTTCTCTTACATTGTGTCAGTGGAAGTACCAGACTTGTACAGTTCTGTGCCATAGTCGAATTTGTGTCCCCAATTGTCTCTGAATTAATAGCAGTATCAGCAGCACCATTAATAAACATAGGATACAACATCATTATGTGCTGGGAAAGCAAATTAATTCACAAAGCAGTGGGTAAAAAATGCAAATAGGAGAGTAGGCTATGGATTTCTAAGAGAAAGGCTCAGTTTGTTAAATGCCTGACTTCTTATTGTGGAGTCTGGTGCCAAAAATAGTAACATGTGAAGGTGGACATACAAGAATCTGCGTTATTATGTTGATTGAAATACTGATACAGAAGGCTGCAAGATCCTTCTATCATGGAATAGTAGAGGGTATAGGTCTTTTACAAGCTTTGAGGGAAGGGCTATAATAGCACACTGTGATATATTTGTACTACAGGAGACAAACCTATGTAGTAACTTTGTTATAGATGGGAAATCCATCATACAACAATTTGTGTCTAACAAAGGTATAGGCTGACCTTCTGGGGGGCTGTGCATAGGGGTGAGGTCCAAAGTACAAGATCGTAGAATATGTCAAATCTGGTCACTGCCCCCCACGCCTTAAATGCATGTATTACCGGTTTGGAGACCATGGGATGTATGTTGAATGCACAATTGAGCACTGGTCTAGTGACCATCCCAAGGCAGGAATCTTCTTAGTGCGGCGCTTGAATGCATATTGTCATCAAGTGGTTATAGATGAAGTAGACAGTGTTGCGGATCAGGCTGATGTGTACAAAACGTTTACCAAAGCATCAAAAGAGAAAAATATAAAGAGAAAATGGTTAAAAAAAAAATGGTTGGAATATTAAGATGGGTTGGGCTTTGATTATCTGAACACCATAAACCCTGAAGGTAATAAGGGTTGGGACACGTGGTCCAAAAGCAGGGCTTCTACCAGAGTGGACTATATATTCGCAAATGGCATAGCGAGGAAATGGTTACAACACTTAACTCATATCCGGAGACCATTAAGTGATCATAGAATACTACAACTATGGATCATGTGTAGGAAAAACAATAATAAAGAAGAAAGTGCCCAGAACATTCCGGTAACATCATGGGGGAATAGGCTTTGTTGGACCGATCCAATTACAACCAAGTGCAATCAATTGCTGACCATGTGCCCTACAGTCATTAATGATCTAGACCAAAAGGGTGCAGTGGAAATAGTGACTACACTGGGAGAGGTACTAGCATAGGCTATAAAATCATCAGTAGTAATGACAAAAGGGAAAACACACCAGAATATATACGATTTAACCATTAGGAAGAGGAAGAAACTGTAGAGAGGAGAGCTCCGTAGAACGAAAATAAATATACACTTTAATGAGACTGAAAAAAAGCAGTTCATATAATCTGGAAAACCAGAATATAAAAACTGGTTAAGAGCATACAAGCAGGATACCATGAATGGTAATTGGAAGCTCTTGTTTAGTATGTTCAGATCTAAGGACAGTAAGACATTTTGGCACCTATACCGTCAATATGTGTCACAAAAAAACCTTAAGATGTTCCCCCCCCCCCCGATAGCGGCAACAGTATGTAAGAGTTACATTGGTAAAGTGTACCATTGTGAAACAACGCTAAATGTGAAAGAACACCACATTGGGCTCACTCAATTTTCGATATAACTTCCCATTTTCTCTGGACTATATACCGAATGTCATTACTAGTCTAAAGGCCTCACGGGCGGGTTATGGTCTTTCCATCGATGAAAATGCATCACGGGGGGGTTATGGTCTTTCCATCGATGGAAATGCATCGAAATGGAAATGCATCGAAATGCTATCTTTTACATGTCAAAGTGCATTTCCACCGAAACCAGTCCATCGAATATATAAATGGACAAGTTTAGATGGAAATGCACTTTAAAATGTAAAAAATTGCATTTAGATGCATTTTCTTTTAATGTTAAAACGTTACATGGAGCTGGCCAGTTCCGAAATTTCAGCATTGGACAGCTCCATGTAACGTTTTAACATTAAAAGAAAATGCATCTAAATGCAATTTTTTACATGTCAAAGTGCATTTCCACCGAAACCAGTCCATCGAATATATAAATGGACAAGTTTAGATGGAAATGCACTTTAAAATGTAAAAAATTGCATTTAGATGCATTTTCTTTTAATGTTAAAACGTTACATGGAGCTGTCCAATGCTGAAATTTCGGAACTGGCCAGCTCCTTGTAACGTTTTAAAGTTTATTGTATATTGGGGGGGTCCCCCAGCCCCCCAAAACCTCACGCACACCGCCCAACCCTAACCCTAACCCAACCCTAAATCTAATCCTAAATTTAACCCTTGTCCATCGAAATTAACCACTGAAAATTATTCAATGAGTATGCTTTTCAATGGAAAGGCAACGCAATGAATAATTTTCGATGGAAAGGTATTCGATGAATAGGTTTTAGATGGAAAGACCAGATACCCTCACGGGCCGGACCAGATGGCTAATCTTACGCGGTAATAAAACACGATCCTAACAGATGGACCCTGATTCTACTTAGAATGTTCACTACACTATGGCAAGATAGGAGTGTTCCCGATAGCTGGCATGAAGCTATTTTTATGCCAGTACATAAAAAGAGCTCATGGACTGACCGTGCGAAATATTGAATGTTGGCCTTGGCAGAGGTCTGCTCGAAAATATTTGCGACTTTGTTATTAAGAAACATAAAAAAATGGGCCTGAAAAAATTCATTATTATCAAGACAACAAACTGGGTTTAGGACCGGCATGGAGGCAATGTATTAGTATTGCGCTACCTAATATCTGGGGCCAAAGTTAGCAAGGGGAAGAAGTTATATTTATGCTATGTGGATTATTCATCCGCATTTGATAAAGTAGACAGATCACGATTATGGTCGAAATTAAGGAATTGGGGAATGTGCCCAAGATTACTGCACTTTGTTATGTCAATGTATACTAGGAGCCCAGTGACAGTCCGACTTGACACAGAGAGGAACCAAACTAGAGCAATAAACACAAATATAGGGCTCAGACAAGGCTGTCTATTAGCGCCTGTACGGTTTAATTTATACCCAACAGATTTGGCTAAAACCCTTAATGACTCCAGAGGTTCCCCCATGTAATAGGAAATGAAGAAATAAAATGGCTCTCTTAATCGGGTGACACTGTGGTCCTGGATAGCACCCCGATAGGTTTACATAGATCAATTAAATCATTGCACATCTATGCTACAGAAAACAACATGGAGAAACAAAGGTAATGGTAAACGGAGCTCCGCAAGGTAGTACACCGAAGTTTAAGTGGGAAATAAATGGGGCAGAACTGAAGGTTGTTTCGACACATCTATACCTTTGCATGACCATTTTTGCTAACCAAACTATAAAACAGTATGAAGTAGTATGTACAAAAAAGGAAATAAGGAAATTGAATATTCCCAAATAGTTTCTTGCCACTTGGTCACTCGATAGAGGGTTACTTGCAGATATACCGGACAGGCATAATTCCAAGTATTTTATATGGGCTTTAAGCTGCTCGGTGAAAAAAACACATACAGTGGTTTAACAGATTTGAGGGAAAGCTCTGGCGGCCGATTCTGAGATTACCTAGATTGGTACCAATAGAGGCCATTAGATGCAAATTAGGTCTGACATCACTAAGGGTCCTCTGGCAGGTCTAACAGTGTAAATTATGCATTAAGCTTAACATGCTGAATCCAACAGAGGACACGATGATGGGTTTCATAGCAATAGATATTAAAACAAAAATAAAAACAAATCTGTGTGATTTTGACACGAAGGAAATGTTCGAGGGAGAAATGACCGAAGATGATTTGCTCGAAATAATCTTCGGTCATTTCTCCCCTGAATATTCCCGATGTGCCCAAACCCCCAACATACCCCCACCCCCAACACATCCCCACCCTCTTACTTACCTTGCCTTCTGTCTCGCTGGACCCTGAGACGCCCGTTCCCTTTCACTTCCGTGATCAGGATCCTTTTCTTATATTTCTTTTTTTTGTCAGGCAGCTGCGGGGGTGTCCACTGCAGTCCCCGCTCACTATAGTGTATAGTATGGTGAGCAGGGTGTTGAGGGGGACAGCCCTCCAGCCTTTGTTTTTCTTCTTTTTTTACCGACCTCACCAAAATATACATACCACAAAAGGTTCAAACTTTTGGTGGTATGTATTTTAGGTCTTTTGGTGGGGTCGGTAATTTGTATTCAGTAATTCTGCCCTATTCCAATAGCACACTAATGAAAAACGGAATAGTATCAGAAACATTGCTAGAAACCTTATGTTTGGAACCTCCAAATGAGAACCCAGGACTTCTGGGAAATTGTTATTATAAAAAGCGATACAGAGAATACCCTAGTCGGGGGTTTAGTATAAGAAGTGCATGTGACTACTTCCTGAAATATAGCAGTTGGGACCTGAAGAGTTTCATAATAATGCTTTGATTTAACATACTACCTTGATATGAATGCACTGGAGCCGGGGAAAGTATCCCACTAGAAGATAGAAAATATTGAGTCTGTAAAACAACAAGACACATATTGACGGTCTGCCCCAAGTTGAAACAACACTATTTTAAAGGTTGTACAACCATGGTAAGAGACTTAATATCTATCTCCCAAGATCAATTCTGGGTTGCGATATACTCCACCAGTTCGCTGGTGATAACTGGGGAAGCCTAACATATCTGGAAAAGAGTTGCCTTGCTATTTTAATGGATTAATACATTTATATTACATGCAAATATTGTAATAATCTATTAATTTACCTCACATTGCCTTCAATGAATTTGATGGTCATTTTATGCTGTAAGTGTTTTTAATGAACGTGGATATAACTGTATTAGAATATAAATGTAATTTAGGTAAAAACATTTGTTGTAAAAATGTGTGACTCGAATTTAAATTACAACGATGATTGTTATGTTTATATAATGATACATGTGTGTATTAATTTAATGTAACTTGTGTTCGTGCAAAAGGTTTTTTCTGATAACCAAAGCACGTAAAAAAACATACAAAAAAACAGATTAATTGTGGGGAGAAGGCTTGTGCCTCCTGTGATGTTTTGACATGAGCAGCCCTACAGCTAAGAGGGGTAACAGCAACTTTTACTCCCTAAAAATGCCCAAATACTCCCCAAAAATAAAAATAGGGAGTAAAAATACAACAAAAATTGTAAACAGACATGCAGGAACCTGTGTCCCTGCTTTCACCCAAGCAGCTCCATGGACATGTTTGGACCAGTAGTGCACGTAGTACTACAGGAAGAAACTATTATTACTGCCAGATCAGAAAAAGTAAAAATGTATCTTTTAATGTGCATGAATAATTAAGTGCAATTAAATCATTATTACAAAAACATTTCAGTGTTCTAGATAAAACATTTTTAATCGCTTGTGAAATACTCCCATTGGGAAATTGACTTTTACTCCCCCAACAATCCTTTTAATCCCAACAAAAAAATAGGGCATCAAATAATTCCACTTAAAAACCTTATCTGGAGCACTGCATCCAAGGCACCATTCCTCTTAGGGACTGGACTGCTGAAGTTAGGGAAATTCACTTGTGACTTGGTTTCATCTTTAATGCATTAATGTACTTACCTTTTGTAGTACAAGTTATTTGAATGCATTTTAAGAACCTATTGTGAAAATATGTTTATTATTGAGCATTGTGTGATATCACCTGCTAGTGTCATTCTTTTTTTAAGTGTGCGTTAAAGGCCTAGAATAAATATTGTATTTTTGTACATTCCTGTCTAAATTGAATTAGTCTGTGCTTCACTGTGTGGGCTCATTGTGAACCCCTTGCCCCACTCACACTCTTCTGAGGATAGCCTTAGTTTATCTTGATTTGGTTTTGGCTATAGTTCCCTCTTCACTATAACTAGGGTGAACTCCTAAAATCTGTCCATCAGGCCAGATTCTAGAAATCCATCTTACCAGTGGGGAATCTGGATGATCATCTATTTAAAAAACATGATTTCCATGCCCTAGGACAAGCAAGTTCTTTTGTCTAATGGCGGGTTCAACTTGTGGAAGTTGAATTATTCTAGCCTGGCAGCTGGAAGTCTTGGGTAATTGACTGGACATGCAGTGCTGCAGTTACAAGGTTGCAAGGCGGTAGATGAAGAAAATGTGTTTAGTTTTGCGCAATATCAGTGATTCCCTCATGCAGCCTACCAGACTGGTGGGCCTGCAAGACCCATCCATTCAGGCCATTTGTCCTTGACCATTGCATTAGAGGGTGCACCAGAGGCTGAATGCATTTGCTGCCGCAGGAGGACACTGACATGTACTTATTGGGTCCTTTTGACCCTGGAATCCCAGACAGAGCTGAGTGGAGTATTGATCACATAGACAACTGGAATGATGTCATTTTTTTGGACGTCATTTTTGCGACTACGCCATATAATCGGAGGCCAGCCGGACAGACTTGCGGGCGAGGTGTGGTGCACACTGCACTGGTGAAAAATAAACCCTGAACAATGGACTTTGGGAGGGGAACCGATTGAACAAGTTTCATCGATTAAATACCTAGGTTATAACCTCATTAATACATCCTCTATTAGTATGTGGCAACTCTCACTGAGGGATAAGATCACACCCTTCACACTTCACAAAGTCTGCAGTTTTTCAATTCTGCCTAACCTGCGCTACTACTTAAGGAACATTTAACCTGTGCTTCTTTACGGTTTGGATCTGTCACTTTTGAATTTGGGTGACTTTCTGAATAAGCTACAGGCTCAACTCTGGAAAGAGGTGCTGTCTCTTGCAGTGTCAATTCCGAATTCGGTAATTCGGCACGAGTTGGCGCTTACCTCACTTCAAGCCAGATATCAATTGAGACAACTCCTTCGCTATTCTAAATTTCTCATTCCAGTTGGCTATTCAGTCTATGTGGAGTTAAATCATTTTATGAAGGAAAAACAGATCCCTTCTATTAATATCTATGTGGGAAAGATGATAGATGTGCTCACTACTATAGGGTTGAACGCTAAAGAACTACTTAATCGACCAAGGGGTACGAAATTAAAACTATTTAAGTATGATTGAGTACAAACCCATGACTCTATTCATTCATGTCTCGGGAAGATAGGTCAGGGGCAACGTGCTCGACTTGGAAGCAAGATGACATGGAGCAACACAGGTTCGATCCCCGGGTCCGCGCTTAGAAACCTCTGGGTATTAGGCGCATTATAAATAACCTATATCATATCATATCGCTCATATATGGAGTATGCCAAATTTTGGAGGTAAGGGGGGGGTGTGGACAAGAAGCCATGTAAGAGGACGTGTCTGTCTAGGGCTCCGCTCAATCTGAACAACATCCTGCATTATCCGTGCTATACTCGCAAGATCCAGCCCACAAACAACTGCCCCTGCAGGGGAAGCTGCGGAGCACATCCTGGTGTGATATGATATGGATCGCCTGCATGGAGGAGACATTGGAGCCTGCTTCACAACGCGAGGGTCTGCAGCACACAAAAGGAAAATGGCTGTCGCCTGAACAGCCGCCGAAGAAGAGTCAGACCCGTGGTCGGATCGCACCGGAGGTACACGGGGAGAGCTGGGCGCCCGCGGCTGGTCCAGCGGTGCGGAGCTGTGACCCTGTGAGGTGGGGAGCCAGCGCGTGTCTGCGTGCACTGAGCGGGGGCGGCCTGCAACCAGGAACGCTGCGTGTGCATAATAAAGATCCCGGGCCAATCCGGAGCGCAACATTGTTTTTGCCTCATGGACCCCGGTGAGCACACTACAAGAGACGCGCGCCGGGAGGTGAGACCGTCGAGAGAACAGAGCAGCGACCGCTACATTTGTATCCAAGACGGATACTGTGATGTGAGGAACTGAGCCCCGCAGCTCCGAATCTCGCATGGAGGCAACCGGGAGCATTCAAACCTACTGCAGCTGACCAAGGCACGATCGGCTGCATATGCACAAAGAGGATTCCGGGTGGGAGCATTGCTGGAACGCCTGGGTGCAAGTGAGGTGCCCATACAAACTAGTTGGACAGTACAACATTTAAAGTTGTCAACACGCCCCTCAAGATTCAGAACAACGTACAGACGTAATTGAGGCAGTGGAGAGGGAGACAACCCCTAGCCTGGACAGTAGGCATACAGGGGGGAGCAGAGAAGAGTGCCTGGCGCCGAGCTCCACAACTACTACCTAAGTGCAAGGGGCAACGGTGACCTGGCGGGGCCTAGGGCTAACACGCGACGGGCAGTGCTCGCACCCGAATAGAATTGTTGGCACCGTACGGTTGACCCTTGGTACTGGACCAGCAGTGGCTTGGACGGGCAGCCACAGTGGACTGACTCGCCCTTGAACAACTACGTGGGAGGACACAGCCCACTCCAGGAGCAGAGCTGGCCGTATAAGAGATCACCGGGTGCCGCTTGCCGGGGGTCCGGGCCCCTCAAGCAGCCTAGTCTAGCGAGGGCCAAGACCTCAGGTGGCCGGGCACGTATAAGCAGCCCCGAAACACCGAGATGTCCACCAAACTGCCCAAAGCGAAGGGCAAGCAACCCACGCTTGAAGAATATGCCAGGGCATCACCAGGTGCAGAAGGGACTAAGAGCAAAGACAAAACCCCCTCTGGGAGTGCGGATGCTATGGGCAGAGATCAGGAGATCCTCGCTGCGATTGCTGACTTAAAAGTGGCCTGGGAAACCAAACTAGGACTGGCCATGACCGATCTGAAGGCTGCATTAGAGCTCAAAGTCGGGGCAGTACAAGAAGAGGTAAACCTCCTCCGGCAAGACATAAGAGCGCTAGCGGAACGCACAGGTGATTTAGAAAAAGAGGTGGCTCCGAACACAGTTCACAAATCTGAACTTCACGCCCTAGTGCAAAGAGTGGGCAACTGGGAAAGTAGGGCAGAGGAAGCGGAGGGACGCAGTACATACACAAGAATACAACAGTAATACATGCAGACAGTTTAGTCAGAGCTAGGATGCAGTTGAGTGGTATTAGATGAAGAGTTATGTTTTGATTACTTTGCGGAAGGCAAGGTGGAAATCAATCATTCTTAGGTTGGGTGGAAGGGCATTCCATTGTGCGGCGGCTATCGTGGGAAAGCTGGATCCGCCTGCACGGGCCTTTTTAGTTTTAGGCACAAGGATGAGGTTGGAGTACCCCTCTCTAAGAGGTCTTGTGGCGGTGCGTTTAACTATCCTCTGGACAAGATAAGCGGGAGCTGCATCATGGAGGCATTTGTGTGCCAGGGAGAGTGTTTTGAAAATGATTCTCTGTTTGACAGGGAGCCAATGGACCTGTCTCCTGATTGAATCAATGTTGCTGCAGGAGATAACCGGGGGAGTGCTGTCCCAGGGGTTTGCCGTGGAAAGGGCGCATAGGTCCCTGATGAGGAAGCCACCACCGGGAACACCCCCCAGACCGATGATAGCTAAGATCCTGAACTACCGTGACCGGGAGAGGATCCTTGAGCACTTCCGGAAGGGCGGAATGATACAAAGGGCATCAGCACATATAACGTCATATCCGGATTACACCCTGCAGGTGCAACGCTGACGCATGAACTTTGGGAGCGTGAAAAGGAGGCTACGTGAAGCAAGCCACAAATACATGCTGCTCTACCCGGCGAAACTGAAGGTGTTCCACAAGAGCAGAACTAAGACGCTGTGGAATGGCTGGACATGCAGAGCTGCCCCCAAGAATCGCGCATCCAGAAGGAAGACAGCGAAGATAAGTAACACGCCACTGCGGCACAGTCTAGCAGCTTAAGACATTGGGACTTGAATATAGTAAGGGATATAGCCTGCTAGATGTGTGTGAATAAGGCGAAATATACATGTATGATCCATGAGCACGAGGAACTTAGTTAACGGCATAGGAGCCTAACAGAACCAACCCTCATATCCCCACAGAGAATAGATTAGTTGGGTCACCGGCAGACCGGTGACACCCTGCTGGGTCCTGCATTTGGCATTCCGAAGCTAGACCAAAAGCGGGAGAGCCGGAGATCCAGGGATGGAGCTGGGCACTCGTTGGGGTTGGGTTGGGTGGGGTGGGGAGAGGGAAGGGGTTGCGTGCAGTGTTGGAAGTTGGGCAAGGGAAGGGGGGGGCAGTTGGGTTGGGGTTTTTTTTGTTGGGAGCGGGAGGGAAACAATCCCAATCTTGTGTCAAATCAGGCGGGAGGGAGAAACCAGGAGGGGAGGCGGGACAACCTATAGTCATACAGAACTGCGAGACTTGTCCTTGGCCTCAAGCCCAGGGACTGTATCTCTCCAGGAGTGAAATCTCTGCATTGGCTCCCAGTGGCTGCGAGGATTAAGTTCAAAACCCTCTGCATTGTCCACAGGGCCTTCTGGGGCCTGGGGCCTGAATACCTTCAACTCTCTCTTCCTAAATATCTTCCTTCTCGAGCTCTTTGCTCATCCGCCTCCAAATCCCTCAGGGTCAGCCGCTTCTCCAAGCAACGAGTTGGGGGTAGATCTCTCTCCGCAGCAGGGGCTCCCTCTGGAACAGCCTTCCTGCCTCCCTGAAACTTGAGGAGAACCATCTCCGGTTCCGGGAGCACCTCAAAACATTCCTCTTTGCCTCCACTTTCTCTCCCCTCTCCCCTGCTAAAATCACTGAAACTGTACTGAATCTGCAATCGGGCCACTCACTGATCTCGGTCCTTGGCCCAGCCACTCTATCCTGCACTGCCTCCCTGGCTACCCTTGCACTGCAAGACTGTCTCTGTATCCCTACAGCGCCTCCTCCCAGCACTTGTCTGCACTTCCCTTGCACTTGCCACCAGCTTGCCCTTATTATTTATCTTGTATTCTACTAACCCTGTACTGCACTTTCCTTATTATTATTTATCTTGTATTCTACTAACCCTGTATTGCACTTAACACTTTCCCCTCTCCCTTTCCCCCTGCACTTTTCCCTTCCCCTCTACCCTTGCGCGATCTGAATGACACCTGGCCTAGTAGGATCGTTGTCCGTCTCCCCTTGTCCCTCCTGCCTCGTCGCGCCTTGAAACACTTGTGTATGGGCGCTTTACAAATGCCATATCATATCGTAGATGGCGTCGGGTAGCCTGAGGGTGGTGACCTGGAACGTGATGGGCCTTAACAGTTACTTGAAGCGCAATAAAGTAATGATGTACCTGAGAAGGCTGAAGATTGACATTGCACTATTACAGGAAACCCACCTCACTAGGGAGAAGCTGGAGGTGGTCCAGAGAAAGTGGAGAGGGTGCACCACGGGAGCCACATATTCAGCCTACGCGAGGGGGGGTCATCACGTGGGTGGCACCGCACATACCATTCCAACTGCTTCAGAACAAGATAGACCCAGAAGGCAGAATGACAGTGGTGAGGAGGATGCTGGAAAACAGGGAAGTGAGCATTATTAATCTATATGCCCCTAACCAGGATACGGCAGCCTACTTTAGGACCCTATATGGAAAAATTGGCCCTCTATTGGGTGGCACGATCTTATGGGGTGGTGATTTTAACTGTACATTAAACCCTAAAATGGATAGATCAGACAATAAACCAGACATACCCACTCCAGCTGTGAAGGCACTGCAGGCCTTACTGGAAGACATGGGACTAGATTTCTGGAGACAGTTAAACCCAACAGATAGGCAGTATTGACACTACACAGTTCCACATAACTTGCACACGAGGTTGGACTACATTTTTGCCGCTTCGGAGCTGGTGGGAGAGATGACGGCTGCGGAATACAAGGCCAGAGTGCTATCGGACCACTCCCCCTTGGTCCTGCAGTGGCGACACCAGCCCCCCAGAGCGAGAATCCCGACGTGGAAGCTCAGAGCGGAGGCCCTGCAAGACTCAGGATTCTGGGAGGACTTGAGGGAGGCGATCACCGAGTATTTTGATATTAACACAGGTAGTTTCCAATCGGAAGGAACCTTGTGGGAGGCATTTAAAGTAGTAATACAGGGAGTAGCTATTTCAAAATCTAGAGGGCTCCAGGGGGGCGTGGAGCAGGAGTTGCAGGAAACAGAGAGGAAGCTGGAAGACATAATGCGTAAGAGGGGCACCTCACAGGAGGACGTGGACAGGATAAAGCTGCTACACCAGGCTAGCAGCGAGTACTGGGATAAACTGTGCAAGCTGAGCTACAAGAAATACGTTGAGAGGCAACATGCGAGTGGAGACAAGCCGGGTAGGCTGTTGGCATGGTTATATTAAAATGAAGCGCCTCGGCCAGCGGTCAGGGTAATCAAAGGGGATGAGGGCCAGTGCTGGGACACCCAAGAGGGAGTCAATGAGGGGTTCCTTAGATATTATAAACGTCTTTACGGAGAGGCAGGGGAAGGGACGGATCATAACATTCAGGAAACACTTGAGAACACAGGCCTGCCCAAATTAGATGATCGGAAACGAGAGGACCTCTACGCACCAATCACGCTAGAAGAACTGGAGATAGTGGTTTAGCACCTGCCCATGTGCAAGGCCCCAGGGCCGGACGGGCTCCCCAGTGAATTCTATAAAACGTACAAACAAGAGGTGCTTCCCCCGCTGTTGGCCATGCTAAATGAGGCGTTCGAGCATGGCAGGCTGCCAGAGTCCCTACGAGAGGCGGTGATCATCCCACTCTTAAAACCGGGAAAGCCAGACACAGACTGTGGGTCATACAGACCCCTATCGATGCTTAATCAGGATGGCAAAATCCTCACAGCAGCTCTAGCGAACAGGCTCAAGAGAGTCATTGGCAAATTGATACATCCTGACCAATCAGGCTATATTCCTGGAAGGAAGATAATAGACAATCACAGGAGACTCCACCACATTATTGACCAAACGGAGAAGGACCCCGGCGACTAGCAATAGTCTTGCTAGATGCCATTAAGGCCTTCGACTCAGTGAGATGGCCCTGGTTGCTGGCGACTCTGAGGGAGTACGGGATGGGGCCAGGGTACCGGAGGTGGGTCAAAATGTTATACAGCACCCCAATTGCTAGGGTCAAAACACGCGCCACTATCTCGGACAAATGGCAACTCAGCAGGGGCACTAGACGGGGCTGCCCCTGGTCGCCCATGCTGTATATCCTTGCACTGGAGCCACTGGCAATCTGCCTCAGACAACAATACGGGGAGATAGGGATCCACACTGCGGGGGGTTCGCATCTCATATCATTGTACGCCGATGATATACTCTTATATCTCCGCTTCCCAGAGGAAAATTTACAATTTGTCCTGGAGGTGATAGAACATTACGCCATCCTCTCAGGCATAGCATTGAACCCCAAGAAATAGAGTATGTTCCCCACTGGGGAGGTACAGACGCACCCAGCCTGCGAACCTACCGCTCTTGCCGATACCCTGGCGGACCGAGACGTTCCGGTATTTAGGAATCAACATATACCATTCGACGGAGCAGGAACCCAAACATAATACAGTAAAGGCAGTTGATGGCATTAAGAAAAGCATGGGGTTTTGGTCCAGACTGCCCTTGGCCATGATGGGTAGAGCGGCCCTGATTAAGATGGTAGTCCTTCCCATCCCAGACTACTGCACTTTTTCGCAAACATCCCGTTTGCGATCCCTAAACGCTTTTTCGTAAACTCCACAGTCTGTGCAGGGGCTTTTTGTGGCACAATTCCAGGAACAGGGTGGCCCTGTGGAAACTACAAAACCCGTGCGACAAAGGGGGTATAAATCTGCCGAACTTTAGCTATATTATCTGGCGGGACAGCTGCAATACATGACCAGGTGGTTGTCCGAAGAAGAAACGGCCGAAGCCAGGCTATTGTATAAAGACACTGCCCCCTTCTTCCTTAGAGAGACAGTGTGGCTGCCTAAACCAAAGGTGCTGGGAATGGCGAGATTTCTGGTGCTAGGCTGGGAAATGTGGCGCAGGGCATGGAAAATAGCGGTAATTCCAACCCCGTTCTCCCTGCAGATGTCGCTAGTGGCACTATGCGGGGAGGGCCCCCAAATGATAAAAGGGATCCACAGATATTGGGAACCGATGGGCCTGACAACCCTTGGAGATATATGGCAAGAAGGGGTAGCACTGGACTTTTAGAGAATAGTGGAGGACACCGGGGTGCATAAAGGCCAACATATTACTTACACTAGAATCAGCAAACGGGTGCGAGAAAGTTGGCCGGAGGCTGTGCTCACAGAACAACCTGATGCAACCATCGAGACAATGTATGATATATCGGAGGGCGGGCATGAGATATCTCGTCTATATGAGCTACTGGGGACCAGGGTGGGAAAAGAGCTGCTCCAACTGAGGCGAGACTGGGAGGAGGAAGTGGGAGAACCCATGCTGGATGGGCAATGGGACAGAGCCCAAAGGTATCGCAAGAAGGTGTCCCGAAACGCGAGGCTTCAGCAGATTCAATTGTATGTCACTCATAGGGCATACATGACCCACAGTAAAATAGCCAAGTTTGGAGGATCGACAGTACAGAAATGCCCATGGTGCAGGGAGGAGGGAGCGGGGTTGCTACACATGTTTTGGGCTTGCCCGAAGGGGGGGAGGTTTTGGATGGAGCTGAAGGCTCGCCTCGCTAAAAAAGGAATTACTTTTGAGGTAGAGTCAGCTTGGACATGCATGCTGGGGAGTTTTACCAGACCACGTAACCTGAAGCACATCAGTAAAACGAAAGACCTGGCCTACATTCTGGCCAAACTAAGAATTGCAATGTGCTGGAAGGCAGCCCAACGGACCAGAATTGAGACGTGGTGGGCAGACCTTATGAAATGGGCAGAAGCAGAAACTGCTGCTTGGTACGAAGCAGTCAGCAGGGGAGGGGAGGAGGAGGCGGGACCCCTGATAGCATGGAGACAATTGGTGGCCTCGATGATAGGAACCTCCCATGCCGACCACAGTGAAGATGATACGGAAGAGATAACTGAAGTAGACACGCCTGAAGACAAGTAGGATAATGACATGTAAACAGGGGCTCGAGTTAAGGGGTGGGGAGGGAGAAGGACCGAAATGTTTAATTTGCAATATTATGATGCAAGCATATATGCAAATGTCCTTATAGTTTGTAATGATGGGAGTTTTTGTTGACAAAACAATAAAAAAAAATGTACAATTTTTTGGGGAGGAAAAGGGAGTATTTTTCCATGTATTTCTTCTGATTCCCCTGTCTGAAAATGCACACCCTCTACTTGCGCTTTAAACAATCAACTTCCTACTAAGGAACAGACTATCCATTGGGGAGGACTGTTAGGGAGAATTGTCCAGAATGGCTCATTTCCCTTGCCTGTTGAGACCCTCAGCAGCTTTGCTGGATTTCTAGGGTTTAATGTTTTCACCTGGTAAGAGTGTGAGCCTTTTTTCCCACTCTTACAAGTGTTTTGCTGTGTGTTGTACATTTTCTGCTCATGGGCTATGGAGTCTCACCCACCCCATAGGCTTCATCTTTTTACTGTGTGTCACACAGCACCTTCAGTGCAGTGACACAGGGTTGTCTTTTTCAGACTTCCCACTTTAAACTCAATTTTCTGTGATTGACTATGGTCTCCCATACCATGTAAAGTTGCCATTGACTTTACTAGTCTTTTTAAATTTACAGACCCAGTACAACTCATCTTCCACTAGAGTACTGGAGGGGTTAATAGTTATCCCCTTTTGTCCGATTCTCATGGAACATTATTATGTACCCCTTTCTCTAAGATTTGGCTGGTGGCAGTGGTATCTACCATTTTTATTCTACAAGAGCTATGAAAATAGCCTTGGTACCGTTAGAGGCTATGGTGGTAGCCTCAAACTCGAACCCGCTGGACCCCTTTTATTTTATTTTGGTCCCGGTCGGGTTTATTGGCCATTTCTTTTTGTAAAGGTATTTCTCGTGTTTTACTCTGTGCGCCAAACCAGGTTTGGTTCCTTTGTTCGCCGTCCTTTGGCGGGCTTCTGCACAGAAGCCCTCCTTAGGCACCTCAATGTCTGAAGGGGACAGAATGTGAGGGAGGGGTTTGAGACTCCCTGCACAGGGTCTCCTTGGAGACCCATGTCGCACTCTGTATGATTGGCTACGTGGCTGTCCTGCCAGGACAGCCACCCTGCTGTGTGATTGACAGCCAGGCTCTGCGAATGGGGGATTTGGTACATAAAAAGCCAGTCTCTGGGACTGGAAGGTAAAGTCGTCACTGGATCGAGAGAACCGAAGAGAAGCTGAAGGAAAACAACTGCTGCAACTACTGGACATCCCAGTGAATCCATGCTGCAGGTCCGAATCGCCCGAAACTTCGATGACAGAGAAGATCTGCAAGGAATCTTCTTCCCTTGAGCTTGGTGGGACCAAACAGCTTGCCAAACACAAAATGCCGGCCTCCCTCTCCTGGTCGAATTTGCTGTGCATCGCTGCAGTGAACCGGATAGCCAAGAGGAACGGAACCTGTTTGGGTTTTAAGGAGCGCACCTTTTATTCAAAATTTTGCTCTTCTGCTGGCTTCTTCCCTGGGCAGAGCAGAACCCTCCAGCCATCGTACTTCTTGTCACCATGACTGAAGCTTCAGGAACCGTGAGCCTGCAGGAACTGCCAGGAACAACTGCCTCAGCTACAGCATTCTTCTCCATTTAAGGTACTGTGCAAATCCGGTCGTTCGTTCCGTCCGACCGCAGTGAAAATGCTTGAAATTTTTCTCCTCTCCGAAGGCTTGTCCTTCTCTACTCCTTTGAATATTTTTTCTTCTGACTAACATCGTTTTGAACTCTTGGCAAAGACTTAACCGTGAAACACTTTGAACTGGGTGATCCTCTGCAAAGACTCTGAACCATTAACATTGGCCCATGCCTATTGACTTGAATCCTAGTTGTAGTAAGCCTTTTCTCGATTGCCCTGCCTATAACTTGTTGGTGCTGTTGATTTTGAATAACCTTGTCTTTCCTCCCTTTTTTAAATTACTGGAGTTCCATTTTGCTCACACTTCATTTTGAGCTTAAGTTGTCCAGAATTGATTTGGTGCTGTTTTAGTGTATTAAGACTGATTTTCTGCTGCTTTATAATAGTGAACTGTTTTATAACTGATGGTGTAAATAAATGTTTATTCTTTTACTCAGAAACCTTTAATCAGTGTTTGCTTGAATCATAGTAATTGTTGTCCTTGGTGTAACTTCTTGTACCGCTCACTTTACTTTATAAGTCTGGCTTCTCAGCCATCACTACCACTTTACTGTGTAGTACAGGCTTGTACCAAAGGTGAAATTGTACTTACACGTGTAGTCTTAATTGTGTGTGGTGTTCCCAAAGGGTACTGCATATGATTCTGCCTAACACTGGTGTACAGTGGTGGGATAAAGTATAGTGATTAAACTTAGAGTGCTGTTATTACCTTGGCTCAACTAACCACATGGCTAAACACCACTAAAAGCAATTTTAATCATGTCTGATATGGAAAGCTACAGTCATGAGACCCTGAAAACTTACACTGTTGATCATTTGAAAAATCTGTGTAGAGATAGGAATCTCTGCTAAAGGCAAAAAGTCAGAATTAATTGAAAAGTTGTTGGAGAATCAAAGTCTGGGGAGTGGGTCTGAAATGCCTACCCCTCCAGCATATGTGGGAAATGATGAGGAAGATAATGTGTAAAATATTATGGACGAGTTACATGAGGCAGATGAGTCTCACAATGTAGACCCTATTGCTCCTCTACTTGCTCAGCAACCTCAACCTTTGTCCACTGGGACCCCTACAGGTGCTACACTCAGTCCTGAATTCATTGCTCTAGAAAAGATGAGACTTGAATTGGAATTCAAACGTTTTAATGCTCAAACTGAACAAAAGCATCAAGAACTTAAGTTCAGAGAAATGGAGTTGAATCATGCACTAGAAATGAAAAAGTTGTCTATTGAGAATGCTTCTCTCCCAGAATCTTCTAGGTCTTCCAGTCCCAAGTACCCCTGTATGCCTAAAAAAGGGTGTTGGTATGTATGAGGCTAAGCTTGATATTTTGGAATGATTGGCAATGTTTGAGTATAACCATGGGATTCAAGACATTACAGGGAATCAGTTGCTTCCTTGGCTCTTCTCTGGGCTACCCACTGTTGCATCTGATGTTGTGATGGAGTTGGGGGAGGTGGATAGGATGTATTATGAGTGTGTGAAGCTAGCTTTAATTGGTAGATTTGGGAAGACCCCTTCCCAGTACCTTAAGAGGTTTAGGACCCTAAGAAAGCATGATGGTACCTCCTTGGGCTACCTGGGTGTGTGAATGTTTGAAGAACTTAGAGGGTTGGATTAAGGGTTACAGAGTTAACACTTATGAAGCTATGAGGAATCTTGTTATGTTGGAGTCAATATATGATGCCTGCTCTCCTGAGCTAAGACAGAACCTGGCTGATTCTAAGGAAATGGGTCCAAAGAAGGTAGCTAAGGCTGCTGGCTTGTGGGTTGCAAACAGGGCTACTCACAAGGATTCTGGGGCACCTCAGAAGAAGGATGAGGGAAAGCAACCAAAGAAAGATAACAAGGAGAATTCTAATACCTCCAATCCAAAAGAGGGCCCCAAATATAACAAGGGTAAGCCACAAGGGAAACCAAATCAGGCTAGTGTACCTCCTGGTGCAAAACCAGAAGTGGGTCAGAACAAACCCCCATTCATCAAGACATTTGGTAAATGTTATGCTTGTGGGTCAATTGACCATGTGAAAGGGGATCCCAGATGCAAGGGTAAACCTTCAGGGGTCCACACTGTCTCCTTAGCCTTCTCCCCAGCTGAAGTACCACCTATGGCAAGTGGAAACTGGCTGATGAACCCATGAGCGTCTCAACTAGTGTTTCTTTAGTGTCCCTGGGTTTGTGGGAACAACAGAATTTAGATGTCTATAAATCCACCCCAGATAACACTAAACAGTATTATAAAGATAATAGTCCAGAATTGATTATGTGTTGTTGTAGTGTATTAAGACTGATTTTCTGCTGCTTTATAATGGTGAACTGTTTTATAACTGATGGTGTAAATAAATGTACATTCTTTTACTCAGAAACCTTGAAACAGTGTTTGCTTGAATCATAGTAATTGTTGTCCTTTGTGTAACATCTTGTACTGCTCACTTTACTCTTGAGATAAGTCTGGCTGCTCAGCCATCGCTACCACTTTACTGTGTAGTACAGGCTTGTACCAAAGGTGAAATTGTACTTACACTTGTAGTCTTAATTGTGTGTGGTGTTGCCAAAGGATACTGCATATGATTCTGCCTAACAAGGACATTCTGCTTCTTCTGCTACAACGGCAGATTGTCGGTTTTGTCCCGGATCAAATTCCATTGAGACCTTGAAGCATTGGGTAACCGAATGTCCGAATCTTGTAATCAAGAGAGCTAGATACTTAAATATCGGGTATTTACTGAATCTTTAGTTTCTAGGGAATTATTCTAGTCCAGCCTTACGTGGGGGGGAAGATATTTCTTTGATGCTCTCTCTATGTCAATTTTTATGTGGTGTTTAGACCATTTGGATGGTTAATAATTTGTATGTATACTTTATTTAGAGATATTATTTGTATTCCGTAGGAGTCACTTGTGTTGTGAATGTATTTACATTTTTGTTTTTTTATGTTATGAAAATGTAATTCTTTTATTCACTTTATATTGCTTTTCTGACATTTGTGTAAGGTTTACTTAAAAACCAAATCACAATGTAAAAAAAAGAAACCTGGACCAATTGACACACTACATCAATTGACTAATTCCTTGTGTCATTTTTAACAATAACTCTTTGCAAGGACCTAGTAGATGTTTACATTATTCCCCCACTGGCTAGCGTATCAGCAGCTAGACACAACTAGGGGATACAATCGAAATGTTAGTGGAGGGGGCAGAGGATTTCTGTCATTATTGCATAAAACAGGGTATTGTGGTCTTAACGGAATATATTGCCAGGCTTTTGAATGTGGTGACAGAGTGAAAATCCAGATACCTGCGAGCTCAGAAATTATCGGAAGAATAACCTGGTCTTTGAAACTGGCAAACAACTGGGGTCCCTCTCAGACAAATCAGTTTCTCGGGTCAATATGAAGCTGCTGTGTTTTTTTTACCTGGCAGCCAGACCCTTACTTGTCAGCAGAGGATACATTCCATGGATGCTGCAATTTAGTCATGCACCGTCACTGATGATGTGTCTGTCTGCATCTCCATCGCACCCTACTGGTGATGTTCATTTTGCGATCATATGTAGTATGATGCTTTATATATGGGTACCCTGGAAAAACAGCATTCTATTCTGACAGCTGCTGTGGCAATATCACAGGAGATATTAAGGACACTTCAAATGTTATCAATAATGGCACACATCAAATAAAAACACTGTCCTACTCATAAATGGCCTTAAATCCAGATCCTATGTGTTAGAGGGCATTAGAAATATTATCTGAATAATTCTTTATGCTCAGCAAATCCTTTATTGGCAGTACCGAAAAGCATTTCATCAATGAAAGTGGGCGTTCATTTTGACATTTAACTGAATGAAATCATATCATCTGTATTACCTAGGCATAGGAATGGAATGGATGAACTCTTGACTGCTATAGTTACACGGAAATGTAATGAAACATGTCAGTCTTATACAATTACATTTAGTTTAAGTCAAGTTTCAAAGATATTTATTAAGACTGTGATCTATACTTTAAAACCTAATTTGTAAAATCATAGCACTTGAACAACTGAGCTATCACGTAGACACAGAGCATCTCCAATTGGTTTTCAAGGCAAAGAAAAATAAACAGTGCTATGGACTGGTGTGTAGGGATGTGCAGTTCTTACAGTGATTGCAAATATCTTCTGTAGTTCTCAAGCTTCAAGGACACATTAGCATTAATCAAAGACACAAAAACAAAGAGCTGCATCACATTTTTTATCTGAACACAAACCTGAGAACAAACTTCGTGTTTTCTGTCTTGCCGGCCCCCGATTCTCCAGAGACAATGATTGATTGACTCATTTTTAGCACCTTCATGTCACGAAAGGCTTTATCGGCTGGAATACAAAATATATATGCAGTGAACATTTAGGTCACAAATATTGTATGTAAAGCTTTTGATTACAAAAGAAGCAAGTGTATTATGTTGGACACATTCAGTTGTGTATCGTATGGTAAGTGTCAATGATCATTACTGAAAATGCGCACAAAAACTCACTGAACATGCTCTGGAAGTAGAGTTTACTTCACACTGAAACAACTGCTATTGTATTCAATTATAATAATCTTGCAAGCACGAAATATAAGATGCAACCATTCCTCAGCAAACATTTCAACGCAAACTTCTGCTTCAAACCTAGACTGAACACTCTAGATGGGGTGGTTTCTTTTAAGCTACATATTAAAGTTGTGCTAGTTTCTTAACCCTCTATACCACTGAAAATGTTTATTACCTACACCTTCAATTTCTTGACTCGCTGAGCATTTCCTGTGCATCACACAGACAGGAATTGAACAGATCTTAAAACAGCTCTAATTGCTGAACAACTTAGAGAGGACAGGACTATCTGACCACTGTGCTTTGCCACAGATGGCTTCTAAAATGCACCAACTCCCACTGCAGATAAAGGGCGTTAAATAATTAAAAAATTTAAAAAAATTATGGGCCTATTGGCTGCCCCTCTCTCTTGAACCTAGGGATGGGTAGTCCCACTTTAACCCCTACTATGTAAAATCTACCTACCGTTTAGTCATGGCCAAAATGCAAAAGTCTTTTCAATACAGACTTCGTCTGGGAACAATCTAGGTGACACCTATCAGGGAGCCCAGTTGGATAGTACCTTTTAATTGCTTCAAGCACTCGCCTGGTATTGCACACCTTTCTTCTACTTTCCCTGATGTAAGGAACAAGTTACTTACCTGTAACTCTTGTTCCCTAGCATAGAACTTCCATGGAGTCACATGCTATGAATATTCCGCCGACAGGCTGGGAATCCTCAGGAAAATAAAACAGTTTATCTTTAAGCTAAACACTGCATTGTCAGTTGTGTAGCCTATTGCTGCAACTTTAGGTGATACTGCCCCAACCAATGACATTCGTCTTCCTTCGCTCCACCCCTGGTTGCCATCTACAGATTTGGTTGTGCACATAAAGTGGCACTAGGAACCAAGAAGAGTCAGAGGGGGAAGTAGGGAGTGGTTGCATGTGAATCCATGCGAGACGCATGCTGGAGAACAAGAGTTACAGGTAAGTAACTTGTTCCTTCTCCAGCATGGGATTTTGCATGGATTCACATGTTATGAATAGGATTACACAGCAGTACTCTAAACAACCCCGGGAGGTGGCCAGGCTCATCAGAAGCAATACATTTAGCCCTGGAACAGACTCACCTCATGCAAATTGGGTGTGAAGCACCACTTGTCTGACACAAGGTTCCTACCTGGAAATCGCTGTGGACACAGTAGAATTTCAAGAAGGTGCAAGTAGACCCCCACGTGGCAGCCCTGCAGATATCCCGCATGGGAACACCAGAGAGGAACGCCGTTGTAGATGAGATTGCTCTGGTGGAATGGGCCCTCGGTCTGCTTGGCAACAGCCTGTTGGCCAGCTGATGGCAATGCATGGTGCAGCTGGAGATGGATGTCATCTATAGGGCCTTCCCATGTCCCACAGGTCCAAAGTTTACAAAAAACTGAGAAGCCTATTGTCCTTGCATACAACATAAAATTGCAAGGAACATGCCACGTCCAGCGAATGCAAAGATCTTTCAGCAGGCAGAGAAGGGTTCGCAAAGAAAACTGGCAGTACCAAAGGCTTGTTTAATTGAAAGTCTGACGGGACCTTTGGCATAAAGGAAGTTTGAGTCCTTAGAACCACTTTCATTGGGTGGAACAACAAATATGGAGGCTTACATGAGAGACCTTTATTTCAGCAACCCTGCTGGCAGAGGTGATAGCCATGAGAGAAGCCATATTCCCCAAAAAACTTCAAGGAAGCCCGATGCATAGGCTCAAACGGCAGCCCCATGAGCTTTTAGAGTACCACATTAAGCTTCCATATGGAAGCAGGGGCCTTCCCTGGTGGAAAGGCCTGAAGAGGCCCTTGAGGAACTCTTTGACGTGTCTGTGCGACCACAGGGAGAGCTTGCCTGGAGTCTGGGTGCACCAGGAGATGGCGGCCAGGTGTACCTTTATTGATGCATTGGCAAGGCCAGCCTTTACAGGAAAGTCGAAGTATGGAGGAACCTGTGACGCCATGACGCGCAATGGAGGAATCTTCTTTGGCCGGCAAAACACTGTAAAACGCATCCACTTTTGTTTGTAACAGGCAAGTGTTTTTGCATTCCAAGGGCAGTGAGTAGCGTCCAAACTCTAGGACTACAGGAGGAAGGACGCCAGGCTCAGAGATGCTGGATAGCGGTGTAGGGTGGATCCTCCTTCCTTGGAGAGTAGGTCTGGTAGAGGAGACAGTCTGGAAGCTGGAGCCACCGAAAGGTGAAGAAGTCTGGGCACCAGATCTGCCTGAACCACGCCGGTGCAATGAGGATATTCTTGCAGCGGGATAGTTTAAGTGTGTTAATCACACATAGCAACAACAGTACTGGCGGGAATGCATACTGGAATCGGCCTTCCCATTGGATCGAGACAGCATCCCCCCCATACTCCTTGTTTGAGGGAACCTGCTGGAAAACTGCTGGCACTCGGTGTTGGTCGCTGTTGAAAACAGGTCGATCTAAGGCTGGCCCCATTTGCTGAAGATCCGAGCTTGCTGGAGTTCCCACTCATGGCAGGACCGCAGCTCCTGCTGAGAGAGTCCACAATGGTGTTTTGAATGCCTGCCAAGTGGAACGGGGCTAGAAACATCTGCTGAGCAATGGTCCAGCGCCATAGCTTCTGTGCATCAAGAGAGGGCAGGTTATCTCGTTCCAGCCTGCTTCTTGATGTAATACATGGTGGTGGTGTTGTCCGTAAAGATCCCGACCACCTTTCCAAAAAGCCTTGAGAACCCGGAAAACTGCCTGCAGTTCCAGGATGTTCATATGAAGCGTCTTCTCTTCCGGGTGCCATATTCCCTTTGCGTATATAATTGGCCCGTGTGGGTTCCCCAACCTTTCAAAGCAGCAACGGTAGTGGCAGTTTCCGTACGCACCAGGGTCCTGAAGAGAACCCCCCGCAAGATGTGCAAGATGTGAAGGCGAATGGACCACCATTGGGTACACATTCTTGCATCAGATGGGGCTGCCAGGCACGAGACTGTGTAGAGTCAGGCCCCCAGGAACAGTGCGTCTTGGAACGGCACCATGCAGGATTTGGGATAGTTTATGGAGAATCCCAGAGAGGATAGAGTCTGGACCTTCTCTGCTGTATGTTGCACCGCCTGGGTGCGAGAATGAGACCGGACCAGCCAATGGTCCAGGTAGGGGTATACATACACTTCCTTCTGACAAACTAATGCTACCACTGGGGCTAGGCACTTGGTGAACACCATCTGGGATGATTTGAGGCTAACGGTTAATGCCTTGAAATGGTAATGTCTTCCGTGGACAACAAACCTTAGGAACCACCGATGTTTTGGGTGAATGGGGATGAGAAAATATGCATCCTCCAGATCTAGCATTGCCAGGAAATCTCCCTCTTCCCGTTTGCTGAGCATGTGCTGTAGTGTGAACATCCGTTGAGACAACGCAAGTCCAGGATGGGCCTCCACCCGCCTGACTTCTTGTGAACCAGAAAGTATCTGGAGTATACTCCGGAGCACCAGAGGCGCAGAGGGACCCTTTTAGCAGCATGGCTTGAACTTGACGAGTTGGGCTCTGTGCTTCTCTATCTTATTATAAGAGGAATGCAAGGGCACTTGTCTTGAGGTCCTGAGAGTGTCCCTGCTCAATGACCTGAAGCACCCATTTGTCTGTGGAGATGTTGCACCACTTGTCGACAAACTGTGATAGCCAGCCTCCCTCTGCGGTGCTGAAGTGGGGGCTCGGGACCTGGTGCTGGTCATGCTTCCTTCAGCGTCCCAACTTGTACCAGATTTCTCGGTCATAGCATGCAAGGATGGCTGGGTCATTGGCAGCCTTTACTGTAGACGCCACAGTGGTTGTTATGTGCTTCCAGCTTCCTTCCCTCCTGGTGAGGTGGGAATGAGCAAGAGGATGATGAGTTAGATGACCTCTTCCTCGCAGAAACAGAGACTACGGAGTTTGTCATTGGATGGCCTCTGAGGCATTTAGGAGCCATATCCGGGACCCCATATTTATTCTCCAGCAGCTCCTTTTTAGTTGGTGCAGAAAAGGGGTTTCCCCATCACCACCAGCCCGTCCTTCCAGACATCATCCAGAAGCGGGACCGAGACCACAGTCTTTCTGGAGGATTCATAACGCCGCAAAAGGAATCCCTCCTCTTCCTGCTGGACTAGTTTGAAAAGCTTGGCCGCCTGGGAAATCATTGCCTGAAAATATCCCACTTCATTCGGTGATGAGTCCCTAGATCAGAGGTCTTCAAACTGTGGGATGCACCCCCTGGAGGGGGCCACGGCTGCATTCCCGGGAGGAGGGACTGCTAGTCCACAAACTGAAATTCTTTTAAAAAGGGTTTATTTTTAATGGAAGAAATGGGCAGGGGAGACTCACAGGGTCAGACTGGAGCATAAAAAACTGTCTCGGGCACCAATGAATAACTGTCACACAGTTGCAAATGGCAATTAATTCCTTAAGTGACAGACTGTTTGAATAGTATCCAAGGGGGTGTTTTTGTTAGAATGTAAGCAAATTGTGATATTTAAGGAATATTTCATCAGCAACAATGGTCTGAACTACTAGCTGCATAGTGAAGTAACGCATCAAACTGGTGCACATTGGCCAAAAAGGTGGCCCATTTAGACCAAAAAAACTGGCCCACACTAGCATTTTTGGTTCGGGCATTGCCTTGTTGCCATAGGACATCCATAATGGGGGATGGGGCGCTTTGACCCAATGACCCCCTCACCCATTATGGAGGAGCTGAGGAGCCAGCCCAGAGAAACACTGAGCAATCCCTGCTTTTTCCAGCTGAGGGCGTTTTTCTGGGCTGGCTGAACTGTCAAAGGGAAACACTTTTTCCCTTCGACAATTCAGTTCCCCAACCGCACATGGTCACTAAGCCATGCAAGGCTGGAGGCGTTTTACTTCGCAAGCCTTGCATAGCTCATTGGAAACGTTGGCTGGGGAACTGCATGTTTGTAGGTGCGAAGGGGAGGTCCTGCGCATCCTCGCACATACAGACAGACCAGCGCGGAGCGGAGTGGAGCAAAGTGCTTGCTGTGCGACTGCTGTATGAATGAGTTTGTTTGTGTTGGTCCATGGAGCTGATTTTGGCGAGTGGGGCCAGGAGGGTTGTACAACAAAGGCATTTTAAAAAGGCCTTTGGTGTACAATTTCCCTACCCACCTGCCAAAATCAGCTCTCCTTCTGAGGCGCTGTGGAGTGCAGGGGACAGGGATGATATTTTTTTACTGGACATCTATCCCAGTCAAAAATACTATGCTTTCCCTCTGGGCCCCACAGCGCCTTGCATACACACATAATCATGTTGATTATGTTAGGCACTGTGGGGCACAGGGGACAGAGATGGTATCTTTTTACTATCATAGATGCCCAGTCAAAAATATCATGCCTACCCCCTCGGCCCTCCAGCACCAACTGCAAGCTGTTTGGTTTTTTTACCCAATTTAAAAAAAATAATTCTCTAAAGGCAACTTTTTAACCCCCCGAACACCCCTTGATTGGTTTGGGCTCCCTCAATACGCTTGGCCGCTATGGCATATCTGGGGGAAATATTTATGCCCCACCACTTAAAAAATTCACCAGCCACCACTGTCCCCGGAACTGTGCTGGGAGCAGGGTGGGGAAGCCATGGGATATTTACTTATTTGAATTTGTTTAAAGCGTACGTCAGCCCGGGGGCATCGTGGAGCTGTTACAAGAAGACATCATCTGGTTACAATGGAAGGAAGATGGTTACAAAGCAAATTTCATTACAGGACACATTTTGTAGCAGACGTAAGAGAGCAAGTGTAGGTGAAGGAGGGAGAATGTTAGTTGAATAGTGTAGTTTTGATGGATTTGCGAAAGGAGTACAGCGATGGTTCTGATCTGAGTGCGTTGGGGAGGGCATTCCATAGCTTAGGTGCTATGTGTGGTAAGCCAATGCCGCCGGCTTTGGCTCTTCTGACAGTGGGTATTCGGAGTTGGTTGGCGTGATGGCTTCTTCTAGGACGGGTGGAGGAGTTCTTTGTTATCGTTTCAGTTAAGTATGTGGGTGCTGTGTGATTGATGCACTTGTGTGTGAGAGTGAGAATTTTAAAGTTGATTCTTTCCTTGACTGGGAGCCAATGGACGCGTCTTCTGGCCTGTGAAATATGGTCAGTTTTGGGGATGTGTGGTGCAGCTCGGAGGGCATTATTTTGCACTATTTGAAGCCTGCTTAGGTTTTAGTCGATGTGCCTGCCAGGAGGGTGTTGCAATAGTCCAATCTGGCTCCTATAGTTGCTCTGGCTATGGAGAGGCAGTTGGGCGTGGTAAGGTAGGGTTTTATGGCATAGATGAATTTGGTGGACAGAGCAGATGCTGAGGCGATGGCGCTGGTTTGTTTGGTCATGGAGAGTGTGGCGTCTAGGTAGACTCCTATTGTCTTGACGGCAGCAGAGACAGGTATGCTAATACTGTCAATGATCATGTGAGAGTAATCGGGGCTGAGTTTAGTTAGTGTTTCACTGGGGGCTAGGATGATGATGATTTCGGTTTTGTCTCCGTTTAAGCAGAGACCATTGATAGCCATCCAGGTTTGGATGGTGGAGTAGATTTTGAGGAGGGCTTCTGAGTCTTGGTCATAATCTCCGGAAAGGGGGAGGAGAACTTGCGTGTCATCGGCGTAGTTTGTGTAGGCTATGTTGAGGGAGTCCAGTAAGTCAAAGAGGGGTTTGGTGAATAGGTTGTACAGGGTTGGTGCAGTGCAAGACCCTTGTGGGACTGCGGCGTGATGAGTGTGGGGGGGGGGTGCTGGCCTGGTCAGAGTACACTTTCATGGCCCTACCTTCAAGGAAGGAAGTGATCGCCTTGTGAGAGAAGTGTGCAGCATTGAAGAGGTGAGATGTGAGAAGGAACAAGTTACTTACCTGTAACTGTTGTTCTCCAGCATGGGTCTGGCATGGATTCACATGCTCATGAATATTCCCCGTCGTCAGGCTGGGAATCCTCGGTAAAGAAAAAACCAGTATCAGTTTCGTTTCTGATCTGTCTTTCGTAGTAATAACCAATCACTGGTCTCTGCGTCATACTGACCACAGCCAATGACTGCCCTCTACCTAAGCACCGCCTCTGGCAGCCATCTTCAGATTTGGAAGCACGTGAAGTGGCAGTATGACCAAGTGAAGAGCCGCAGAGGGGTAGGCGGGAGGGTTCGCATGTGAATCCATGCCAGACCCATGCTGGAGAACAACAGTTACAGGTAAGTAACTTGTTCCTTCTCCAGCATGGGGTCTGGCATGGATTCACATGCTCATGAATAAAGAATACATAGCAGTACACACATGCACAACCACGGGAGGTGGCAAAGGCTCAACATTAAGCATCACATCAACTCAACATTAAGCATCTTACCTCCTCACCAGGCTCACCTCAGGCGAACAGGTTGCGCAGCACTGCTTGGCCGACCCTGGACTCCTCCCTGGAATCCCGGTCGACGCAGTAGAATTTCGTGAAGGTGTGCGTCGACCTCCACGTAGCAGCCCTGCATATGTCCAGCAGGGGCACACCAGATAGGAACGCCGTGGTAGCTGCGATCGCTCTGGTGGAATGGGCTCTCGGACGGCCAGGCAGCGGTCGGTTTGCCAACCGGTGACAGTACATGATACAGCCGGAGAGCCATCTGGAGATGGAAGCCTTCGAGAGAGCCTTCCCCTGATTGACAGGTCCAAAGTTCACAAAGAGTTGTGACGTCTTCCGAAACCCCTTCGTGCGGTCCACGTAGAACTTCAGCGCTCTAGCTACATCCAGCGAGTGCAAAGTCCTCTCAGCCGGCGACGAAGGCGACGGGAAGAACACAGGTAACACCAAGGGTTCGTTGAGATGGAAGTCCGACGGTACCTTGGGCATGAAGGAGGGGTGCGTCCTGAGCACTACCCTCGTGTCGTGGAAAGTCAAGTACGGGGCCTTGCAGGAAAGGGCCTGGATCTCTCCCACTCGTCGTGCGGAGGTGATGGCCACAAGAAAAGCTGTTTTCCACGATAGAAACTTCAACGGGGCCGAGTGCAGAGGCTCGAACGGAGGTCCCATGAGCTTGGTCAGCACCACGTTGAGCTCCCACGCCGGGGCCGGAGCCTTCACCGGCGGGAACGATCTGAACAGTCCCTTCATGAACTCTTTCACCAGACGATGAGACCACAAGGACGTCCGCCCCGTGGTTCTGGTGTATCGGGAGATCGCAGCAAGATGAATCTTGATGGACGCGTGTGCCAAACCAGCTTTGGCCAGCGTCAGCAGGTACGGCAGTACTTGGGGAGCCGTAATCCGTAGAGGGTTAATCTTCTGTGCGTGGCACCAGACAGAGAACCTCTTCCATTTGTGTCCGTAGCATTTAAGAGTCGAGGACGCCCTGGCCTTTGCAAGAACCTCTCTGCAATCGGCCGGTATGTCGTATCCTCCAAACTCTAGCGCTGCAGGAGCCAGGCCTGCAAGTTCAGCGACTTCGGGTCGTGGTGGAGGATGGCGCCTCCTTCCCTGGAGAGTAGATCCGCGTCCGCCGGCAGCTTGATCGGCGGGGACGCTGACAAGTCCAGAAGGTCCGGGAACCATATCTGCCTCGGCCACGCAGGTGCGACGAGGATCATCCTACACCGTGACCTCTTGAGCTGGTTGACGAGCCGGATTAGCAGAGGCAAGGGAGGGAACGCGTAGAGGAACAGGCCCTCCCAGGGGAACGAGAAAGCATCGCCCATGCTCCTCGTCTGGGGAAACCTGCTGGCGAACCTCCGGCACTTGGTGTTCGTCGCCGTCGCGAACAGGTCGATCTGGGGTGTGCCCCACCGCCGGAAGAGGCGATCCACCAGATCCTGCCGTAGTTCCCACTCGTGGCACGAGCGCAGCTCCCTGCTGAGTGAGTCGGCGATGGTGTTTTTTATCCCTGCCAGATGAAACGGCACCAGAAAAATCCCTTGGGCGACGGCCCAATGCCACAGGTCCTGCGCCTCCTTGGACAGCGCTGGGGACCTGGTTCCGCCCTGTTTCCTGATGTAAAACATGGTGGTGGTGTTGTCGGTGAAGATCCTCACCACCTTGCCCTTGAGGGACGGAAGGAAGGACCTGAGGGCCCAAAACACTGCACGGAGCTCCAGGACGTTGATATGCAGGGACTTCTCCGTCGGGAGCCAGAGTCCCCTCGCGTGCAGATTTTCGGTGTGCGCTCCCCACCCTTCCAGGGAGGCATCCGTGGTCACAGTCTCCTGGTGGGCTGGGGTCTGGAAGTCCATGCCCGCCGTCAGATGTGCGCGGGTGCCCCACCACCGTATCGCTCGTCGGAAACTCTCGTCGAGCTTGATCCTTTCCTCGAAGCTGCCCGTCGTCTGGATCCAGCGCGCATCCAGGAATTCTTGCAACGGGCGCATCCGGAGCCTGCACATGGGAATGAGGTAGATGCAGGAAGACATCATCCCGAGGAGGGACTTGATGGATCTCACTTTGGCCGCGTCGGCCACCAACATCCGTTGCACCTTGCCCAAGATGGTCCTGGTCCTCTCCTCCGACGGGGAGGCCAGAAGGGACACTGTGTCGAGCCTCGCTCCCAGAAACAGTGCGACTTGCGCGGGCACCAGGTGGGATTTGGCGTAGTTCACGGAGAATCCCAGGTCCGTGAGGAGTTGGACGGTCCTTGCCGTGTGGACCACGGCGAGCTCCTTCGTCTTGGCGCGGATGAGCCAGTCGTCCAGGTAGGGGTAGACGTGAATCCCCTCGCGGCGCAGCTGCGCCGCCACCGGTGCGAGGCACTTGGTGAATACCCTGGGTGCCGACCGTAGTCCGAAGGGAAGGGCTTTGAACTGGTAATGACGCCCTTGGACCACGAACCTGAGGAATTTTCGGTGCCCCTTTAGGATGGGAATGTGGAAGTAGGCATCCTCCAAATCCAACGACGATAGGAAGTCTCCTTCCTCCAGTTGACCCAGGACGTGCTGGAGGGTGACCATCCGGAACTTCTGCGCCTTGATGAACTTGTTCAGCCGTCGCAGGTCCAGGATGGGGCGCCATCCTCCCGTCTTCTTCTTCACGAGGAAGTATCTCTAGTAGACTCCGGAGCCCCGAAGCCTCTTTGGGACGAGTTCGATGGCGCCCTTTCTGAGCATCGCCTTTACCTCCAGGAGAAGTTGAGGGACGTGAAGTTCTTTCCTGGCCACGGGGGGGACGCGCGGGCACCTTCTTTGAAACTCGAGCGCGTGGCCCCGGGCCAGGGCGTCCAGCACCCAACGGTCGGTGGAGATGGACTCCCACACACTGACGAAGCCCGCCAGCCGGCCTCCCACCGGGGTGCTTCGGTGGGGGCCCGACCCCACGGCCGGTTCAATCCTGCTTGGACGCGGCCTTGCCGCCTTGACCTCCTTGGCGACGACGGCGGGGTCCGCTAGACTTGCCTCGTCCTCTGTAGGCCTCTTGCGACGACGAGCGGGCCGCTTGACGGTAGGAAGCGAAACCGCCGCCGGGACCTTTGGAGGCGCCCTTGCCTCCGCCGCTCCGAAAGGGCGTCCGTCGTTGCTGCAGGACTCCAAGGGCCCGGGCCGTCTCAGTATCCGCCTTGATGGCCTGAAGGGAATCGTCCACTGTCTTCCCAAACAGGTTGTTCCCGTCGAAGGGCATGTCCAGGACTCTGGTCTGGACGTCCTGCCGAAAGTCCGTAGCTTTGAGCCATCCACGACGTCGAAGGCAAACGCCGTTGCCCAGCTGGCGGAACCCAGTGTCGGCGATGTCCGTCGCCACGGTGATGGCGTGGTCCGAAGCCACTTCACCTTCCTGGAGGATCTCAAGGGCCTCCGCCCTCTTGTCGTCCGGCAGAAAATCCAGCAGGGGAGCTATCTTGTACCAGAGCTCCCTGTCGTAGCGGGCCACGATAGCCAAGGCGTTGGCCGCTTTAATCGTCGTCGCTGCCGACGAGATGACTCTACGTCCCATAGCATCCAATTTCTTTCCCTCGCCGTCCGGCGGGGAAGTCGATGTGGAGGCCGCACCCCCCCCCCGCTTTCTTCCTGGCTGCCGCGGAGACGACGGAGTCCGGGGTAGGCTGCGCCCGGAGGCATAGGGGGGCCGTGTCCGGGACCCGGTACTTTTTCTCGTACCGGTCTCTTCTAGCTGGCGTAGTGGAAGGGTTCTTGAGGAGGGAAAGGCCCTCATCCCAAATGTCGTCCAACAGAGGCACTGCGAGGACCGTCTTCCTCTTGGCCTCGCGCCGCTGATAAAGGAAGCCTTCCTTTTTCTTCTCCTCAGGGCAGAGTTGGAAAAGCTCGGAAGCCCTGGAGATCATGGAGTGGAAAGATCCGATCTCGTCGGGCGGAGAAGCCCTGGTGGGGGGCGACGACGGAAAATCCTCGTCGTATGCCTCGTCGTCCGTACCCGTCGCTGCCGTGTCAGTCCCCGTATCATCCCCTCGGGTGGACGGGGAGGAGGGCTGGACGGGGCGCGACGGTTGAAAAGGAGGTGGAGGATGGATCCTTCTTTTCTTGGTAGGGGGAACACCAGAAGGTCCCGGTTCTGGATCCCCCGACGGGAGAGGTTCCTCCGTCGGTAACGGTAGCCTCGTCCTTATCTCGGTGCATAAAGACTGTATGGCCAACAAAATGGCCGCCGAGTTGTCTCGCGGCGCTGGCAGAGGGGAATCCGACGGGCGAGCAGGGGCCCCGTCGGTATCCTCGACGATGTCGTCGTCGTCACCCGCGTCGGGGTCCATTCCGACGGGCTGGCCTTGTTCCACGCCTAGGCCGTGGCTTAAGACCTCGATCAGCTCCTCTTCTGAGGTTGAGGCCGAATCTACGACGACGCCCTGCCCCCCCCTTCTTCCCCACGGAGGGTTTCACGGGGGTCCTATCGATGGGCACAAAAGAAGACTCCCTCCGAGGAGGCAGGGAGATTCTGGGCCCTGAGGTCGTCACCACTGGCGCAGCCTCCACAGGCTGAGCCAGGGCCGCCGCGACCGTTTCGATAGAGGGCTTGGTCGGATGGATCAAGGCCTTCACCACCTTAGGTGCGCTCACCGCCTTATCCTTGAGGGAGGGGGCACTGCCACGCTCCTCCTCTGCCTTAGAGCTCGACCGGGGCCTCTCCAGGAGCTTCGCCGGGTGCTCGGCCTTCCTCTTACCCGACCCAGAGCGTTGGCTCGTGGTTGATGGTGCCGGGGAGGGTGCGCCCTGCCTGGCGCCCGTAGAGCCCGACCGTTCGGCGCTCCCGGTGCCAGCGGACTCGCGGTGCTTGGCCTTATGTTGGGCCCCCGTCGCCGGGGCGCCCTCAAAGGTCTTAGAAGACCGCTCGGATTTCTTCTTCTTCTCGCCAGACGGGCTCTTACCCTCCAGCCAGTTGGCGAGACGTTGATGACGGTCCTTCATGGTCCGTTCCGACATGTTGCCGCAAAACGCACAGTCCTTCTCCACGTGCGTTTTGTCCTCATGAAGGCAGTAAAGGCAGAAAGAGTGTTCGTCTTCCTTAAAGACGTTCTGCAGCTGGCATCCAGGGCAGACCCTGAACAGCTTTCCGGGCGTCGAGCTTCCCTTCTCCTGGGCCATCTCCGAGACCGGGCCTGAGAAGCTTCTGGAGTCCTCCGAAGTGTAGCTCGACGAAATCTTCACCCTTGAGGGGCACAGACGAATCCGACACGGGTCCCCGTTGATCGGATGTAGGATCGGTGGAGCTTGAGGCTCTTTTGACCGAAAGAATTGAAGTTTTTTGTGAAAAAGCGCTAAAAATAGCACTAACGCTCGAGAGCAATAGCACGAGGATCCCAACACATGAACGTGCGGTAAAAATCTGAAGATGGCTGCCAGAGGCGGTGCTTAGGTAGAGGGCAGTCATTGGCTGTGGTCAGTATGACGCAGAGACCAGTGATTGGTTATTACTACGAAAGACAGATCAGAAACGAAACTGATACTGGTTTTTTCTTTACCGAGGATTCCCAGCCTGACGACGGGGAATATTCATGAGCATGTGAATCCATGCCAGACCCCATGCTGGAGAATGCTGTGGTCGACCAGGTCGAATGCTGCAGAGAGGTCGAGCAGGTTTGCCTGTGTCCATTATCTTGGTAATTTGATTCTTTAGATCTAGAATGGCAGTTTCAGTCCCGTGGCCTTTGCGGAAACCTGAATGTCTTTTGCCTAGGATGGTGTTGGTTTCCAGGTAGTGTTGGATTTGGTTGTGTGCAGCTTTGTCTAGGATTTTGAGGAGGAAGGGGACGGTGGTGATGGGGCGATAGTTATTAGGGGAGGAAGGATCGAGAGAGGGTTTTTTCAGGAGCGGGCGAACCCAAGCTTCTTTTAGACATTGCGGTACGGTTCCAGATGCGAATGAGGCATTGATGAAAGCCGTGATGATGGGGGTGAGGGGTTCTGAGCACTCTTTGTTTAAGGAGGGTGTGCAGATATCCCCTTTACAGGCGGAAGGTTTGATTTTTTTGAGGAGGTCCTTGACTTCCGTCTCTGAGACTTCTCTGAAAGCGAAAAGGGAAGTTTGTTAGAGAGAGTGGTTAGTGGCAGGTGTGGGCAAGCAGGTGGTGTTGTGAGAGCTTTGCGTTGGGAGGCTATTTTGTTTTGGAGTGTGTTGACTTTATTCAGATGGGCAGACTGAATGCCTGTGCACCATGCTTCACCCTTGATGATTTTGTCTGGGCTGGAGGCAGGTGTGGTGAGTTCTTTGAATGTGGAGAATATTTCTCTTGATTTGGAGCTGGCATTAGTAATTCTCTTGTTATAGGATTCAGATTTAGCGTGGAATATAACTTTTTTGTAGGTCGACTAGATCAATTTGAAATCGTTAAGAGAAGATTGGTTAGGCGCTGATTGCCATCTTGATAGAGCTTTGCACTTCTTGGTACGAAGGTCAGATAGTTCTTCAGTGAACCAAGAATTGCAGTGTATTGATTTTTTCCCTTTTTTATCTTCTAGAGGGGCAATGAGTTCGATGGCTTTAGTGAGTGCACTGGAGTAGATGTTGGCGACGGAGGTGGGGTCATGGGTAAATGAAGGCTTGAGATCACGGATATCGAGTAGAGGAAAGATTGGAAGTAGTGAGTTTTTTGGAGCTTATTACTTTTGCGGGAGGGGCATGAGTTAAGGTTTTATGGGTGGGCGTGGTAGGAATGGAGAATTGAATGAGGTAATGGTCCGTCCAAGGGAGGACCGAGATGGAGGTGATAGCAGATGAGCAGTTGTGATCACCTAGCCAGTCAATGGATCTGCCCTTGTTATGAGTGGGAGCAGTAATTTTGTGTTCGAACCTCATGTGTGATAGTTCTTTGGCTAAACGTACGGCTGCTTTATCCTTCAGGTCAGATAAGCCAAGGTTAATATCCCCTAGAAGGAAGCTTTTGAGGTTGTTGCCTATGTTTTGGAGGAGTTGCTTTTGGTAGTCAGGGGGTGATCCTGGTGGTCTGTAGGTGATAAAGAAGTTTATGGTGCAGTTAGGGGAGAGGGCTAGTTTAGCAGTGAGGAGATCAGCGTTGTTCCATTGTTGGTTACACATTCTCAAGGCAAGGGTGTCTTTAAAGATGAGGGCGACGCTGCCACCACCTTTAGAGTTCTTACGGTCCTGTCTGAGGATGGTATAGTTTTGTGGGAGGGCGAGGTGGCTGGATGGACTGGAAGCTTCATGGAGCCAGGTTTCGGATATGGCAAGCAGGTCAAGATTGTGGGTGGTGATAAGGTCATTGATTTCGATGGCATGAGCATGGACAGAGCACGCATTGATGAGTGCACATCTTAAATCTGGTGGTGGAGTGTGTGTGTGTTAGCGATGGGGGTGCTGGAGGTGGAGGGTGCGTGTTTGAGTGTGGGAGGATGGGGTGTGATCAGGTGCGGCGTGATGAGTGTTAGGATAGTGAGCATGGTCAGTGAGGTGAGGCTGGGCCACTGTTGTGTGGGTGCGAGAGCTGAGTCTGTTGTTCCTAAGGAGAGTTGGGGGTGGAGTGCTGCAGAGAGCTAAGAGGGGTGTGGTGCATGTTCTTAGTCTACAGAGCCTGAGGTGGAGTGGGTGATGTCCGATCGGATTGGTATGGTGGTTGAGTGAGGGTTGGAGTGCAGATGATGGTGTGGAGAGAGTGTGAGGTCTGATGGTGGAGTAGGGCATGGGTGTGCATGCTGGTCTGGGTGCGCAGGCAGCATGCTGCAGATGGCCAGAATGGAGAGGGATATGATAAGGATGGAGGATGAGGTACGGAGGTGCATAGGCGCTGTGGGGTGTGTGCCAAGGGGCTGCATTTGTAGAAAACAGATGTACAGGCAGGTAGGCACTGACACTGTTGATGGGGGCAGGCAGTAACACACAGTTGATCAGGGCCGCTGGGGCTGGCAGTTAAAACTTCAACAACGATTAATCATGGCAGAGGGCAGCAGCAATCAATTGGGCATAAGGCAGTGGGCGGCAGCAATCAATTGGGAATAGGCAGTAGTGGGCAGCAATCAATTGGGCATATTCAAGAACAATTAATCATGGCAGAGGGCAGCAGCAATCAATTGGGCATAAGGCAGTGGGCGGCAGCAATCAATTGGGCATAGGCAGTGGGCGGCAGCAATCAATTGGGCATATTCAAGAACAATTAATCATGGCAGAGGGCAGCAGCAATCAATTGGGCATAAGGCAGTGGGCGGCAGCAATCAATTGGGCATAAGGCAGTGGGCGGCAGTAATCAATTGGGCATATTCAAGAACAATTAATCATGGCAGAGGGCAGCAGCAATCTATTGGGCATAAGGCAGTGGGCGGCAGCAATCAATTGGGCATAAGGCAGTGGGCGGCAGTAATCAATTGGGCATATTCAAGAACAATTAATCATGGCAGAGGGCAGCAGCAATCTATTGGGCATAAGGCAGTGGGCGGCAGCAATCAATTGGGCATATTCAACAACAATTAATCATGGCAGAGAGCAGGAGCAATCAATTGGGCATAGGCAGTGGGCGGCAGCAATCAATTGGGCATATTCAACAACAATTAATCATGGCAGAGGGCAGCAGCAGTCAGTTGGGCATAAGGCAGTGGGCGGCAGCAATCAATTGGGCATAGGCAGTGGGCAGCAGCAATCAATTGGGCATATTCAACAACAATTAATCATGGCAGAGGGCAGCAGCAATCAATTAGGCATAAGGCAGAGTGCTGCAGCAATCAATTGGGCATAAGGGAGTGGGCGGCAGCAATCAATTGGGCATATTCAACAACAATTAATCATGGCAGAGGGCAGCAGCAATCAATTGGGCATAAGTGGTGGGAGCCAGGTGGGGAGAGCCAAGGATTTATGGTGGGGTGCTGCGAGCCCAGTGATTGGTTAGGAGTTGGATGAAGGAGTCCAGAGACTGTAATGGGAGCAGATGGGCGAGTCCAGGGACTATACTGGGAGTAGGGTGCAGTGACGGCTCACAATAGTTCATAGCTATTTGGAATTATTGTCCATTTGGCATTTGGGGGGGGAGGAAATCAGCCTGGCCACATTTTCCTTGGGGAGGGGGGGCCCAAGCCTAAAACGTTTGAAGACCACTACCTTAGATGGTAGCTCTACATCTGATGGCTCACTGTCTACAGGAACAGAGTCTTCAAACTCATCCGTACCCTGGGTATCATCTGTATCTATGTTGTTGTGTGTATTAGTGTTCGTTCCTTTCATATCCAACTCCTCTACAATGGGAGCTATGGAACAGGAGGTGGCAGCAGGATCACAGGCACTGGAGGTGGTATAGGCAAGCGGGGCAGAGACAGCCTTGGTGGACTGGACACAGGAGCCGTGGCCAAGACCCACAGGGGGACCAGGGGCCACAGGTGGTAGGCACTGCTGAATCTCTGTGACCAGAGTGTGGGGAGTTTGTTTATTTTGACACTTATAGCGCAACAAGTCCACGGGCATCTATGCGCTTGTACTTAAGAAAAGTGGTTACAATTAATGCTTATGTACAATGGTTACAGTAGTTACCGTGTACAGTTACAAAAAGATTGTGTTGCAGGTAGGCTGTAACGCTCACCTGGTTCCCTCGGAGGCGTGGGTCTTGACTGGGCGGTGAAACCGTCTTCAACGTTAGGCGTAGGATTAGTTTGGCTCCCGGATTTGGCCCCTTTCTCACCGAAAGTTTGACCTGAAGGGTGAGGTGTCTGCAAGTGGAAAATCAAGGTATTAGTGGCTGGAAGGTTGGGAGAAGTTCCAAGCCCCTCTCTCCCTCTCTCCCCGTGGTACTTGGTCGACTGCTGTGCTCACCTTAAATAGGTGAATGCTGGGCTCTCCATCCTGCGTCTTGTGCAGGGGCGCTGGGTCCAGTTACTTCACTGGATATGAGTTCAGCCTCTTGATTGCAGAGGGTAAGTTGAGAGCGATGCCGCCGTGTGCTGCACGAGCGTTACTTGTAAGTATTAAAGTTCCCTTTAGATTGCTCTCTTCAAATGTCTTATCTCCTTAATGTCTATGTCTTTTCCTTTTCAGATGCTGTCGGTGCCGAAGAAGATGCTCCCCCAGGTTCGTGGCAGAGAGCGTAACAAGAAGATGGTGAATACGAAGGCACGTAAGTAGAAAGGCTGCTCTAGGGCTGTAGAATGCACCTTAATGTCTCTTTTGTCTTTCCAGGTGCCGGAATGCAGCGCGAGCAGAGTTGGAGCGAGCGTAACACAGGTAAGCAGTTTTGTAACTAAGCGTTACTAACCAATGTTCTTTGTCTTTGCAGGCCCGATGCCGGACGAGAAATGCAGAAAAAACGCCTTGAATGCTGCCGATGGATCGGGTAAGTTGAAGCGCTAACTTTGCCTTTGCCTAACCTGTGCCTTTTGTTTTGCAGGAGCTGCTGAAGACTGAAGATTGGTTCCCAGCAGGTAATTTTCGTATCCACAGGATCCGGAACTGAAGATTCGCTGGAGCTGACACAGTGAGCGTCCTGCTGCAGATGCAGAATAACGCGAAGCACGTTGCACCAATCGGGTGTGGTTTAAATAGTCCATAGGAGTGCTTAGGTGTCTTCTTCCACAGCCTCGCCCAGGCAAAAGAGTTCCTGCTTCCAGAAGGGGTCCAGCATCAATGATCCAGGGAGTGGTGCCTGCCCCACCCAGAAGGAAAAGTAGTCCCTGCCAGAAGAGAGTGAAACATCATCTTGCTGGTAAGTAAGCAGCATGGTCTGCTGCAGGTAGGTCCACCCAAGCACTTTCACACTTGTTATGAGCCCGGCGCTTCCTGTGCCGGGACGGGTCCATGCTATGAGCCTGGCACCACCGGTGCCAGGACAAGGTCCAAAAGGTCCCTATTGGGACTTGCTGGTGCCGATAGTATATGTTATGAGCCTGCTTCCAAGGATGTTGGGTAGGTCCTGACTCTTTGGAAGCAGTGGTCATGACATAGGCCCGCTGTCAGACACGCCTCATATTCCAGGGGGCAGCAGAAAGCACACATGTAGTGGGTCAAATCTAGTAAGTTACAGCAAAAATCAGGCAAGTGGGCAGCGCAGGCTACATAGTCGAATCAGATGGATGCACTACGAGTGGGCTTACTGGCAGACACACCTCATGTTACAGGGGCTGCGGCAGACGCACAGGCAGTGGGTCAAATTAGGTAAGTTACAGGAATAATTAGGCAAGTAGGCAGCGCAAGACTGCAGTGTCGAATCAGGTGTAAGCATTACCGGTGGGTTAACTAGCAGAGACTCACCTCAAGTTGCAGGGGCTGCAGTAGGCGCATAGGCAGTGGGTCAAATCAGGTAAGTTACAGGAAATCAGACAGGTGGGCAGCGCAAGGCTGCATGGTCGAGTCAGGTGGGAGCATTGCACACCTCAAGTCAGGTAAATTGCAGGTATTATCAGGCACGTGGACACATTAGGTAAGTAACTTTAAACAGGTGGGTTGTATTACTATCAGGAAAAATAGATCACTAGTGGGCCAGTCTGGCACAGACACTTCATTTTGCATGCGCTACAGCATTCAGGAGGCGACAAGTGGTGAATGTAAATATCCATATTTCAAGGCGTTCCAGTATAAGATTGGTAATTCAAGCGGAATATGGTTGCAGTAAGCTAAGACCACCTGGATGCCATATTTGTATAAATATCTGCATGTTTCATCCACAAGAGAGAGGCAGCATATTGTTAGGCTCGTCTATATGTTTTTTTAAACATGATGCATGCTACGCATCTAAGCATAAGTAGAGGCTTTGGATATAAGGCACAGTGCGCGACAAACAAAAATGGTCATCTAGGTTTAATCTTTTGATATAAGGCATATTGCACATCTCAAGTAAATAGAGGCTTATGGACATGAGGCACAGTGGCCAACAAGCGAAAATGGTGAGACAGGGCTAAAACTGTCTAGTTTCAATTGTTGGTCATGAAGCATACAGTGCATCTATATGAAAATAGGGGTACATAACTGTGGTTATCTAGATTTGATTTTTTTTAACAAGCATGTTACACATTGAGACAAAAGTTAGTGTGGTGAGACAGATCTAAGCAAATATGGCACAGAGGTGTTGACGTAGTAGTTGCTGTGGTGCTAGCAGATAATAGTCTCCCCTGAGATTATTGAACCCCTCAGGTACCGCTAAGAGCAGCGTGGCTGGGAGTTATTGTGTCTGTCTGTTTATGGTTTGAAGTATTTGCTCTATAATTGCATTGGTGATTTATGGTTGTTCCGTGCACTTTTTGGCGAAGAGCAATACACTTGGTTGGGGATTTCAACCCAAGTTTTCACAATGAAACAGACTCCATGGCCAAAGTAACAAAGAACGCACAGAAAAACCTGGATTTTTCACAATATATTTTGTAATGCACACACTCTGGGGATAGAATTCTTGACTGGGTAGTGATGAATGGTATTCAACCTAATAAGATCGAAGTCCATCCCTGCCCTTAGTCCGATCACTACTTCATAAAGTTTTAACTGCCCACTGTCAATGCTATAAAGAAATCTACACAACCATGGGAGAAAGTCCTCTGTTGTAATCTTAGTAAGCTTACCTCCGAGGCATTAGCACCTCATTTTCCCCCCCCTATTTGAATAACATTGCCCAGTACAAGTCTGTATCGGACTTGGCAGCAGCTTATAACAAAAAGATGGGTGAAGCAGTTGACACTCTAGCTCCTCTGATGCTAAGGCCTGGTAAAACCATGCACTCTAAGAGATGGTACTCCTCCAAAATTCAAAACCTGAAACTTAAAGCAAAACCTTTAGGAATTGGCAAAAATCACTTTCAGACATTGATAAGGTTAAGTATAGCCTCGCAGCTAAACAACACAAAGAGGCAATATGTAAAGCAAAAAAGGGCTTTTATAAACTTAAGATAGGCGACGCAGTCTCAGAGACAAAACAACCATTTAAGATCCTCAAAGAAGTTGAAGATCTCTGCCCTAGCACCTCTGCGATCATTAAAGATTCAGCTTGGTGCACTCATATTGAAAATGTCATGACTAATAAGATAACTGCAATTAAGGAAGATATCAAATCAAGGTGTTCTCACATATCCCCTCTTCCATTGTCAGTCAGTGGCAAAGCTCAGTCTGTCACATTGAAACTCTTCACCTTTTCTGAGGTGAACAAAGGGGATATCACTCATCTCCTATCCAAGTTGAAAACCACAAGTTGTAAGGGCGACGCCTATCCTGCCACAACTGTGAAGGCCGGTGCCCATCTACTTGCCCCTCTTATCACAAACTTTGTGAACTTTTCTTTTCGGAATATGTCGGCAGGGGTGGGCATCAAAAGAGGCCCTGGAAATAATTTTCAAAGTTGGCCAATATTACACATTTTCAGCAAGCCCAACCCTTCTCCTATGAGAAAATTTAGAAATAAAATAAATTAACACACAAAAGAGGTCCAGATTGCAGATGCACGCCGGGAAATATCCAGAGTTCAATAGTGGCCAGTCCACCCCTGTATGTCAGTGCCTATTGATGTGAAGCACGCATGGATCACTCCACTCCTTATGAAGCTATCTCTAGATTCCCTTTTGGCAAGTTGCTACCACCTTATTACCAACTCTCCCTTTCTCTTGAAAGTATTGGACAAGGTAGCTCACCAACAGATTCAGGCTTTAACTGAGCACTGCGTTCTAGGCCAAAAACAATCAGGTTTTCGGAGTGCACACCGTACTGAGGCCACTTTGTTGGACTTGAAAACTAACATCCTACGCACTATGGAGATGGGCAAGACCTTGCTACTGATGCTGCTGGACTAAACAGCCGCATTTGACTTGGTCGATTATTCCATTCTTGCCAGCAGGTTACCAGAACAGGCCCGTATCTCAAGGAAGCAGTCAATTGGGTTGTCCTGTTCTTGCCAGAACGTTCCGCCAAGGTCTTCCATGAAGACACTGCATCAGATGGCTCCATTCTTCAACGTGGGGTGCCACAGGGTTCTTGCCTCTCCCCCACTCCGTTTAACCTATTTATGCTTAACCTGTTTGATTACTTGGACACAGATGGCACCTGCTACGCCAACTATGCTGATACGCAGTGTCTGTTTCTGCTTTCTGGGGACTATAAAAAAGACACTGGAGTCAACAATGGTACTTGCAATCTTATACACCACTGGTTGGCATTAAATGGATTAGCCCTAAATAACAAAAAGACAGATTATGATTCTGGGCACAGGCCCCAAACTGCATCTCTTAGATCCGGCCTATGCACATATCCAAATTATAGACTGCCTCCGCCCCACCATAAAAAAAAGTAAAAACCCTAGGAGTTACTTTTGACCAAGAGCTCGCTATGAAACACCACGTTGGCTGTCTGGTATCTAATGCCCCCTACTACAGCAAACGTCTGACTCAAATCAGGCCGTACCTAGACATATCAAGTTGTGCCAGAGTGGCCAGGGCCATCATTGGTAGCTGACTGGAGTACTGTGTTAGCAGTCTGCTGGGTGTGGGCAAAGGCGAAGTTAACCGCCTGCAAGTGGTGCAGAATAATGCTGCAAGGGCGGTAATGGGACAATGCAAATCGGATCACGTGTCATCTGCCCAGCAAGAACTGCATTGGCTGCCCATCGCCAAGAGAATCCAGTATTGCACCCTCTGCATAGCACACTCCTGCCTCTTTGGCCAGAGTCCATACTACCTGGCAGATCAGCGGAAATGGCTCCCTGACAGAAGCTGTCTGAGGTTAAACAACTCAGGGCTACTTTGGGTACCTAAAGCCAAATTAATACTGGTAAAGAATGGCTGTTTTCCATTTTCTACTCCGCATTTGTGGAATATCCTCCCACTTTATCTCCGGCTTTGCCCTAGCCTTCCTATCTTCAAATGAAAGCTGAAAACTGTCCTTTTTTAATAATCCCTTGGATGCCTGACACAACCTAGTCCCTCGGTCTACGCCTGCTACGTCTTACTATTTCCTGTTCTCTGCTGTGTGTCATGTTGCAGCGCTCCTATGCCTCAGTTCCCTTTGCCTCTAGCGCTTAAGAAATAAAATAAATACATTTTGCTCCCTGGAGGTGTCCTGTGGTAGTCTGCCTCACAGCAGCTTCAGCTTTCCTTTATTTGGGTGTTCTACTGGAAGCTGTCTGGAATCGGTTGCTAAGCACCGAGACAGACCAAAACTAAATCATGTGTCTGAAAGGGATATCTGCACCCGCAACCTGTGGGCATTCCTCGACGGGACCAAGCACAGAATACAGAGTACCCAAAAGAATCTGGATCCTCAACAGTGGTCTCTGGAGGGATCTGCGTCAGGGGATAAGTTAACATGCCTATTTCTGTCCCCCCTGTCCTCCATAGGTTTACATGAGTGTAAAGTCCTGTCCCTAAATCACTCTTTCCTGACCTTGGAGGTCTGGTCAATGATCCCTTATTAGAGCTATACTAGTGTGTGGAATTGGTTCGTTGAAATTACTTTCCTCAACTGTTTGACTCTTCATCTTAACCACTGGCATCACCAATCTCTTCATACTATGAAGTATATGCTTTGGAACTGGCGACCTTTGGGCACAAGGCCCCAAACCGTCTTAGGGTTGGACTTTTTAGGAGCTAGGGAAGCTGTTCTATGATTATTCTAAAGTTATGTTTCTATTTCTAAAGCATTTGACTACTTACCTGTGTTGCACAGGTTATTGAATGAAATGCTTTCCTACATCTCCTAAGGGTGAATATATATATCTGTTTTATAATGGTTTGTGTGACAATATTTTACTAAATGTTTTTAACTTAACTTAGTGTGCATTTTAAATGCCTAATAATTGTATTTTTGTAAAAACTGGACTTATTGGTGTTGCTCTGTGTGGACTCATTGTAGCCCTAGGCCAATCCCTCCCCCCATAATCCCTGAGACTAAGCCTTGCTGCTCCGATACCTACCTTGATTGGGTCTGGCTAAAATCGCAGTGTATCCCTGTTCACCTTAATACGGTTCCCTCCAAAAATTCTCCCCCAGAGTTGATTTTGGAAATACATCTCAACGTTCCACCACTGCTAGCGATGCTGGTATTTGTGGTTTTCCTGCAGAAAATAGAGATAAACTGGCCAGCATCTGCTAACAGGTATGGTGTGATCAACAATGGTACTACCGCCAAGCGCACAGGCCCATAAGGAAGGGCTAGGGAGTGGGGCTGTCCATACTGCGGTATCCCTACACATTATCCCCACCAAAAATATCGCCATACATATGGTCGTTGGTCTCGCCATAGGCGATATTTTTGGGGGGATAATGTGTGGCAGTGGGGGTTGCGGGGGTGTCCCCCGCACAATTAAAAATAATGGGGGGTTGCGGGGATGTCCCCCTCATGGGTCCATGGCTCAATATTGCTGCAAAAATATGGCGATATTGTTGTATTGCGATATTTTTCCGGGGATATTAACACATGGAACCCATACTGCCACATTCCGTGTCTGGGGTAGGAAGGGCTCTCGCTTCCACCCTGTTGGGCCTCCCAAACCAGGATGAGTGGGGCCCCCCACCCCCTCTTGACGAGCTCAGGTTACTGACCTCATCACACTTTAGAACATTCATTTTTTTTATCCCCTCAAAAGATGGTGCTTTCCAGTGACAATGTACCTACAATACCTACTTCTTACTCGATTATGAAAGGGTAATCCTAAAAGGAGGTGGGTTATTGTAGTGGCCAACATAAAGGATAATGGGTTACTTATCTGTCCTAATAAACCTTTGAAGGACCTGTTGTATAACTGGCAAGATATTCCAAGAAAGCATGTACAATATGGCCCCATGTCAGTTTAGGAATATGAAGTACAGAATTCAGTAGCAAAACACATTTTAGAATGCCAATCTTTATATAAATATGAACATGCCACAATACTACTAAGGCAGCTAGTAACAAGCAGGTCTGCAACGATAGGAGAATGGTATCATGTGTGGATCAAGGTTAATTCTTGGCGGCACAGAAACCACTAACAATCAATGCTTATCCAATCCGATTTCAATAATGAAAAACATGTAATGGCAGAGAATGAACTGGAGAGAGTTGGAGTCAAAGATAGGAGTATGTTGTCGAGCAGGAGGAGGCAAGCTACAGAGGGTGACTAGAGAGAGAGGAGGAAGGAACTGGAGAACAGTGAGGAGTAACTCGGAAGGAGGGAGGAGGCTGTAAGGAGAGGTGAAGGAGGAAGAAAAGGAGGAAGGAGCTAAGGGAAGTTTGACAGGGTCAAAAGGTGCAGGGACACCTCCCAACCTGGGGTAGGCAGCCTATCAGGGTACAACTAGAGCTGGTCCTACCCCAGGGTTGGCATGGAGAAGTTGAGTGGGACCCCACTCTCTGGATCCCCACAGTGTTTGTAGATGTGCAGGGCCATTGGTACCGCTGGCTCTGCCGCAATCTCTATCAACCACTTTCTTGGCCAGTCCCCTTTTCCAGAACATCTGGGGTCCTGGCCCTGTAAACACCTAACCCCTGCAAAGCCGGCTGCAAATCCCAAAGCCAAGGAAAGGAAAGCAAGTCGCAGGAGGCCAGAACCACAACTCCCGGAATGCACCACAAAGCAATCCGGAAAGCCTGGCCCTGAGCCAGGGGAATTGAGTCCTGACCAGAATTTGAATGGACTACAGTTTTCCCTTCCCAAAAGTAATTAAACACCCAACACCCAACCCACCAAACACATATGCTCCCAGGAATTGGGGGAAAATAATCAAGGACAGAATGGAAAATACTACAGAGGATGAGGTGAGATACGAACCCACCACCCAACACCCAGTTGGAAGCAAAACTCACAAGTTTGGAGTGAATAACAGGAAACACAGGGGTAGTCCCAGTCCCAAGGGTAATAGCTCAGCTAGTGATTGTCCAAAGGGAACAGCTGACGTAAATGTCCAATGCGAGACCAAGAGAGGGTTTAGACGGAGAACAGGGCTAAAATAAGCAGAGGTCTGTGAAAAGGAGGTGGACCAAAAGATCAGTTAGCAGGGTGTACCAGGTGGAAAAGGAAGCTGCTGAAGTATACACACAGTGAAAGTAAGGGGTTGTGTCTGAAAAGGTGGTTCCAATTGAGCTGTTTGTGAGTGAGAGAATTGACTTAAGGATAGAGGGAAGGGGGCATTAAGAATTGGTGTGAGGTAGGTGTGCGTGAGGTAGGTGTGTGTGTGAGGTAGGTGTGTGAGGTAGGTGTGTGTGTGAGGTAGGTGTGTGTGTGAGGTAGGTGTGTGTGTGAGGTAGGTGTGTGTGTGAGGTAGGTGTGTGTGTGAGGTAGGTGTGTGTGTGAGGTAGGTGTGTGTGTGAGGTAGGTGTGTGTGTGAGGTAGGTGTGTGTGAGGTAGGTGTGTGTGAGGTAGGTGTGTGTGTGTGTGAGGTAGGTGTGTGCGCATGTGTGCAAAAGAGAGAAGATGGTATTGGTCAAGAGTGGAGTGGAGGGTAGGTGTGTGTGTGTGTGTGTGTGTGTGTGAGGTAGGTGTGTGTGTGTGTGAGGTAGGTGTGTGTGTGTGTGTGTGCGTGTGCGCAAAAGAGAGAAGGAGGTATAGGTCAAGAGTGTAGTGGATAATAGAGGCAGGTGTCATGGTCAGAGTGAGAAGTGTGTGGATAGAGAGGCAAGAAGATGAGAAGGGGTGCATAGAGCTAGAGGGAAAGAGTTAAGACCAGAGGTAAAATAAGAAAGCAGACCATAAAGAGAGGGGAAGAGACGGATGGAGGGTGGTGGGAGAGGCTAGTAAGATCAGTGGGAGGTGACAGAAGAAATGCGAGAGAAATAGAACGAGAGAGAGATCAAGAAACATAGGAGAGCAAGAGGGGCATGGGGGAGGAGAAGGAGAGGGGAAAGAGCGAGAGGGAGACAGGGGAATCTATATCATCACTGCGCTGCCTGTAATTGCGTCGGCGAAAATGCCCACGCCAATTACGGCACAGCGCAGTGATCAGATAGATCACTTTCCCCCCTGCAATACTCCACCCCCACCCCCTTACCTTTACCGCGACACACTTGTGTATGCACTGCCAATTTACTTGTACCCCTGCAGTGTCAGTTCCTTCCACTTACGTGGGGAGGTGCTGATGCCGCAAGGTCCTTTTCTTTATTTTTACAGTCCCCTGCGTAACCCGATGGTAAGCAGGGAACACCCCCACAGTAACATGGCTGGACGACAACTACAAAATCACACTCCAAAGCTTCCTTCTAACCAACTTCAAATGCCTGCAAATAAACAGGAAAAACAAAAAAGAAAGTGGCATCGCAATAGCATTCAACGAACACCTGAAAATAAAAACTGACAAACCACTCAACATCCTCAACTGTGAAACCATAGTAATACACCTAACGGCAAACCCAAAAACCAACATCACATTCATCCTGGTGTACAGACCCCCGACATATGATGCAAAATTTGTCGACAACTTCATAGAAGCCGTCACCAACTTAGCCATCAACCACGAACACCTAATCATCCTGGGGACTTCAACATCTGGTTTGAAGACAACCACGCCAACTCCCAAAACTCACTGATTGAACAACTCACCACCATGAAACTATGACAACAAATCAAAGGGGCAACACACTCAGCAGGACACACCCTCGACGCAATCTTCGCCAACGAAAAACTCAGCACTACAGCACCACCAACACAAATACTATGGAGCGACCATCTCATCATCCCATTCGTGATCACTCTACCTACTCAAGTCTACATCCAACCCCGAAACTCACAACCACCACAAAGAGAAACTGGAAACACGTCAAAGAAAGCAACCTATTCGAACAACTGGAATTAACCAAACCCTCAACCACAGAACTAGAGCTAGCTGACAGACGGGAAAGCGGAGATACTACGCAAATGGATTGCAGATACAATAGACAAGATCGCCCCAGAAAAACCGTTCAACCCATCAAAGAAAAGAGCAATGGCAAAATGGTTCACCCCACTATTAAGCACCATGAAAAAGGAAAACAAAAAGATGGAACTGGAATGGAGGAAGGAATATAACCCAAAAAAGAAAAACACTTTCCCAAAAACAAATCCGCACATACAAGAAGGAAATTTAAAAGGCGAAGAGAAGACATTACGATGACAGAATCACCAATGCCGCCAACACACAAAAATAAATGTTTAGCATCATTAAAGAAATAAGAAACCCACCAGGCTGCGATAACACCCCAAACCCCTTAGAAAAACTATGCAACGACCTGGCAGACCACTTAAAAAAAAAAGAAAAATGACATCCGACAAACCATACAAGAGAGACCAACCAACCACAACATACAACCCAACGAACCTAACACGGAACTACAGCACAAACTCCAAAGCTTTCCTGAAATATCAGCAGAGGCATTCACTATGCTGGTAAAACGAAGCAAGAAAGCTGGATCTCCCATGGACCCATGTCCCCCAGACATCTGCAAATCAATCCTCGCACAAGGAACTCCAGCAGAACACTACAGAAACCTTCTAAATCTATCACTAGCAACAGGGACTGGACCGAGGATCTTCAAATCAGCATATATCAAGCCACTCTTGAAAAACACAAGTGGCGACAGAGGACCTCTCCAACTACAGGCCGATCTCTAACATCCCCTACCTGGCAAAACTTATAGAAACCTACATATATAAACTAACCCAAGAACACGTAGAAAAACACCACCTGCTAGACCAAGCTCAAGTCAGTTTCAGACCAGCAAGAGGAACGGAAACAGCACTTCTATCCATCTGGGACGACCTCAAAACTAACGCAGACTCAAACACTACCTCAGCCCTTATTCTGCTCGACCTCTCTGCAGCCTTTGACACAGTGAGCCACAGCACCCTGACCAAAGGACTAGAAGACAGACATAACAGACAGCCCTACTCTGGACCAAATCATTCCTAGCAGAAAGACCAGAAACCATATGGATTAAACCATTCAAATCCACTCCACGAGTTAACGACTGTGGAGTGCCACAAGGACCCTCACTATCTCCACTATATTTCAACATCTACCAGACTCCAGTCATCAGAATCTTCAATTCAAAAAATACAACATTACATGCTACAACTATGCAGATGATACTCAAATCATCTACAAAATCAAAGACACTGATGCCGATCATTCAACCCTAATTACTGCCTGAAAGAAGTCTTCATTTGGATGAATGCCAACAACCTGGAAATCAACCCTGGAAAGACAGAAATCATGATCATATCCAAAGATCAAAAGAACGAAACCACCACCCTGTGGCCTACAAAAATGGGAAAAGCACCAACACCATCAAAGGTAGTAAAAAATCTGGGAGTCCTAATGGACCTTAGAACCACAAATAAATGTAACAGTGAAGAAATTCTACCTTTCCTCTCCTTCACGCACAAAACACTCACTATCGTCGCCCTAATCATGTCAATAATCGACTATGCAAACAGCCTCTACCTCGGAATACCAGAACACCTCCTGAAGAAACTGCAACAGATCCAAAATGCAGCAGCAAGACTACTCCTCAAATATTCAGAAGAAACCAGATCACCCCAGCCCTAAAAACTCTACATTAGCTTCAAGTTAAATATCGCATCACCTTCAAAACAATGTGCATAACGCACAGGGCAATCAGTGGACATCAAGCAGAATTCCTACAAAAGAAAATAATCTACAAACTGACAAGACCCCTCCGATCAAGCAACAAAGTCCGCCTGGAAATCAAACTATACCTTAAGAAAAACTTGGAGGCACCTCCTTCTACCACTTAGCCGCAAAAACTTGGAACAACATCCCAAAAGAAATAAGAAACACAGAAGATCACTTAAAATTCAGGAAATCACTAAAAACCTGGCTTTTCAACACCACTGACCCAAACTGAAAACCGAAACAGACAAAAGGATGACTAAACTGGAAAGGACATGGACAGCCCTAGAAATAACGGGGAAGCTTCCACAGCACCTGGGTGGGTAACACCAGATAGACTGGAACTCCGGCGACACGCATGGAGACCGAGTCAACTACCCCACCCGCCTCATAGTTACCACCAGGTACCACAGTGTTGTGGAATTGCTGAGATATTGACAATTAGCACACAACCTGGCTTATTGACATTGGCAGGTGCACTGGCCACAGGAGTATGAAGGGAGGACAGGTGGGGCTATGAGAGAGCCTGGTAGAGGCAGGGACAAGAGGAGTAAGGAAACTTGAATGCCAGAGGGACCCAGATCAGGACAAGCGCATCAGGGGAGACTACACAAGCCCAGCGCCTCAATTCAGGATAAAGATGCCAACAGTACACGACGACTACCGGACGAAGACACCCCAGGCCCAGCCAACGGACCCACCGGGCTGAGGCCGCCAACAGCACATCACTGCTCTCTTGCACTTTTCCTGCTTCATCCCACTAACCCAACCTCCCCCCCTCTTTCAGAGCCACCAGAGTGCCAGGGGACCACTCTGGTGATGATAGTGCACGGTAAAAATGTCCTTTAACATATACATTAACATTACTGTGACCAAGGAGAGCGGGGGAAACCCCTACACCCCCGCTCCACTTGAGCGCAGTAATGGGAGTCGGCATACTCTGAAATGCCGACAGCGCAGTAAAAATGCAGTCAGTTTTGGTATGTTTCCAGACAGGGGAGGGAGGTGAATCTGTGCAGTTAGCAATTGAAAGAACAGAAACAGAACCACCATGCATCCCATTAGGTCCCTTACGAAGTTTCTGAGGAAGAGAGTTTGATAAAGCCACAGCCTTTCGCTCCACCACCTTAGGGTAAGGGATAGATCCAGACAGGAGGGGGTCACCTGACAATAGCCTCCCAGTATTTCTGAGAACCACTGTGGGGGGGAATAGGGAATCCTGGAATAGGGAAGTGGGAGTCCACGTGGAGGTCAAGGTAAGCTGCAGGGACCGCCCCTTGTTGGGGAAGCCCAGGTGATTCACATATACCTATTTCTTTCTAATAAAAAGTACATCATTTGTCATTGTCATGAGATTAAATTGAGAAGGCAGGCTGTGACATCAAGAGAGCAGAGGAATGTATTTAGGAAAAGAGGGGGATAGAGGTGACAACAAAGGGAATGCGTAGAAGAGAGTTAATGAGGAGATTTGGAAAGGAGATGAAGGATAGAGAAGCAACAGCAGGAGGGAGGTTAGATGCAACACCATCCTACAGGTGGTGGATTCTACAGAGGAGGAGATAGGGGGAGGATTTGAGGAAGAGAGGATAATCAGATAAGGAAATAAGACTGCGGGTTGTGAGTGGAAGTACGAGCATGCAGCAAGGTGTTGAGGAGGCAGAAAAAAGTGACAAAGGAGAATTTGAAATATGAGCTGCTGGAAAGGTCCCCTTAGGCACTAAAACCAATATTCTAAGACAGGGAGATAGACAAGACATTCTGACCCTATGTGGGGATCCTGAGGCAATGATACATGGCTTAAACTGTGGCTCACTAGATCTTTATTTAATGTCGGACGAACTAGTATTCGGGTTGGGTAAACGCTTAAATGTACTAAGGATTAATTCTCGAAAGCTAACAGTTGGTGAAAACAAAACAGTGTCTGGGATTGGCAAACCCAAAGTGTATTTTGTGAGGTGTTCCCCACTCTGTGATTTCGTACACTTGATGCAAAAAGCAAAACCTACCCAGTGGGCAATCCAGAGCCTGCAACACCCTGCCTCGTCACATCAGCACTGCACCCTCCATCACCACTTTAGAAAGGGCCTCAAAACATACCTGTGTTCCCACATGTAACCCTACCCCGCCACCTCCCCTGCTACCACTTGTCTATCCTAATCTCCTATGCTATCCTGAAAATATATTGTAACTTCAGTTTCACTTCCCACCTTTTCAACGTTGGAACCTTGTTGGGTGCTCTAAGCCCCTCTGGGTAGAGCCAGCGCTCAACACAAATTCCCATAAAATACATCAATAAATAAGGGTCCGTATCCCCTCTAGGAGACCTTATGCTAGAAACAATGTTCAAAAGGATGTGGCCAACAGAAAAGGTCAAACCCTACCGCTATCAGGGCTTTTAGTCTCAGGGATACGCAAAGCTAATAAAACAAATGGTCTAAGGCAAGGAGAACCAAAAAGTCTTAATTCTAGTCTGAAATATCATTCCCTAAACTAATCAAAACCAAACCAATACATATTCCTGGTAAGACCCATTGAAGAGCCACTCACAGTCTGGACTTCCCCTCCGACTCTGCTTTCACCCAACTTATTAGGACCTCTTCTGGACACATTCCAGCTTTCTCTTCATAACTGTGCAGTCTTGATCAGCACCATTTCGTAGGCTTCTTGCCACGTAAGGGTTTTACTGGTTCATGGAAGACCTAGTCTCTTCTAGACCATAAGCTTCCCAGCATCCTCAAAGATTCATAACAGGTCCCTTTTGGGCCTTGCCCCACTCAGACCTGGGTATTTAGGATTCACAATAGTTCTCTCTCTCTCGCTCTCTCTCCAAGAAAGGTTAAATGGGTATTTTCTTTCCTTCATTCAAAGTCCTTTTCAGGAAGTCAATATTATCTTGCCCTCCTACCATGGTCCTGGGACATCTACTTTTCTTCCCCAATGGTGGAAAGATTTGGATTCTGTCTCGCAATCCCAGCCAACCCTCAACCAAGGATTTCAGAGGTAATATTGATACCTCTAGTCTGCCTTTCTTCCCATGGTTTCAGGAATTAGCAGCTCTCCTTTCAGTTGTTCCAGGCTTGTACTGCCTTCATCCAGGCAGCAGTCATTCCACAAACTCTCTCTCCAGCAATCTCTCCTTGTATCAAGGGAGTCTCAGCAGTTGTGTGATATTCCAGGCCCCTTTTGTACCCATGAGTCCTGAGAATACTTTCTAAAGCTGACTCTGATTACTAATTCCCTCCCAGGATTGGTTATTCTCCTAGGGAGTCTTAATGTGCTTTGTAATAGGATTATTATTCCATTTTGGGAATTGGTCCTACAGGTTTAATTAGGAACTATGAGTTTTAAAAAGTGGCTGTGGCATGCAGCACATTCTTGGATTTCGTTGTGAGGTATGGTGGCTCTATGCCATTCTGCAATCTCCTCTGCAGAATGGTGCATCCCAGGAGGAACGAGCGCTTGAGCGCCTGAGTGATGATCACTTCACTATTTCACTGGTCAGGTGAGGCAACTACTTTTTCACAGACTCCTGGAGAGTCTTCACCACTTTATCTTCGGGGGAGAATTCTGGAAAGTTGAGTTTGCAGTGTTGCGAGAACACTGGGCTGTCCTTGACGGAAAGTTACTCTGTGCCTGTGGGACTAAGTGGCCAGTAGGATCCCTTTTAAACCATCCTGTTGTGCGCTCATTGGATAGTGGCCAGTCCAACCCTGTCCAAGGTAACTCGCTCCCCACCCCATATCCAAGTGTGATGAATTTCACCAATTCACTAACCCTGCCTGTAGAAAAAAAAAATCAGGTGACCAGCCTCTGGGTTTAAGCCTTGAGGCTTATATCCCAGCGTCACCCAGCGTAAATTCAACTGTTATCCGAGGCTAGCATGCAAGCTCAAGTAGGGCCCACAAAGCCAAGGAAAGGGTAGAGGACGGGATGCAGAGGACCTACCTCTACAGAACAAAAAGCCAAGAAATAAGTGCAGGGCTTCTCAAACTCACAACACTGAGTGACAGAGCAGTGTCAAAACATCAGTGAAGGGATCCCTAGATCAAGGTTTACGAAATCCAGAGCTGGGTTGGTTAAAATTAAGTAAACAATATCCCATTTTCTTTCTGTGTGTTAGGGTTTTTCCCAAGATAGGCTGCTATGTGGATTCTGTAAGGAAGACATGGTATCAACAGCAAAACAGACACAAGTGACCACAGTTGAAGGGTTTTAATTGAACTTCAAAAAGGGTTTGAAAAACGCCTATCTAAGCCTAAATCTACAGATGGGAGCAAACTACGACTATCCAATAATAATAATAACGCAGTCCTAGTCGTGTCTTAATAAAAGGGCCTATACTAATAAACCTATTGCAAATACAAATAGTGTGGGAAACAGTGTTATGATAAAGAAAGAAGTGTTCACAAAATAATATGCAAGGATGTTCTGGCCGTTGGACTCCATTCCTTGCGTTTTCAGCATGAGACAAGGCAGTACACTCGAGCTCAGCAGTGTCTCTGGCTTCTCTAGCATGGGGATACAGTTCAATCATTAACAGCAGGGCCTTCCGTGCCCAAGTCTGTTTGCCTTTTAAAGTCTACTCTTTCAGAGAACCTGATGCGACAAACAATAAGTTATTCTTAAGATTTCACAAGCACTCAATTTCTCAGGAGATTCACTATTCACCTCGGATCTTCCTCAGTCGGGCTCAGATCCTCTTAACACAATGCTTGTAGGATATTCATGCATCCAGAACTCGTGGGATATTTATGCATTCAATTTCTCGGGTGATTCACGGTTAACCCTGGAACCCCTTCAGCTGGGCTCAGATTCTCTCTAACACACTGTTCAATTAGTCACCCTCCACCAGGTTCGGACCAACTTCATCTATTTTGGCATTCATTTATTTTCTTTACGTTATTAACATGGAAGACTTTAGATTGTGAACAGGGTTTTGCTTGACCAGTAGTAGGACCGTGTCGATTTACAATTCCTCGTCACTCTTTCGCTTTTACCAATTTTCAGTTGGGTACCTTACAGAAAACTCTTGAATGAGCACACAAGCGGTGCCGGACCTGTCTAAGGTATCGTATCTTGGCTTCAAAGTTCAATCACTCATCTGTTGTTCAATTTTACTCATGTTGATTATCACATACGCTTCATACACTGTTCACTTCAGCGTTCACTATACAATGTTGCAGCTTGCAACCTTGGCTTCAACACAGACACGTCTTGTATCAGTCTCCCCAACTCACCAGCTGTGCTGACTTCATTGGCGCATCTTTGTTGTAGGACCCATGGACAGTACCACAGCGCCAATCTATTCTCCCCGGCTTGACCATCGACGCGGGAGAGCCTGGGTACCCCAGACGCACAATACAGGATTCTTCAGCCTTGTTTCCTGGTCTTACGTCTTCTATTCTCAAAGGTTCATGCAAGGTTCATCATTGAAAAGGTCAAGGGCAATTATTTCCTTGTGATCCCCTTGTGTTTTACTTTTTTTCGCCTTGTATTAAACGGCCATCTTGGAACTGCTGCTTCCTCGAGTGGTTTCCCTCGCTCAGAGTGTGCTCTTGTGCTGGGGTAAAGGTGTTACAAGGAAGGGGATAGCACATCTCGCCATCTGGCTTCCCACTCCCCAAGGACCCCCCACCCAGGTAATCCTCCCGCACTGGTCCACCCCCAGGAACTGGATCCAAAAGCAATGGCTGTGTCCTGGCCATCTGGATAACAGATCCGCTGGGACTATCGGGTGAGACAACTTGAGGTTTCTCACAATTCCCAGCATTAGCAACACAAGGGGAGTTCCCCAGGCATCTGGAAGTGGATTAAAGGCATTTCTTTTATTTTGTCCCGATATTGCAGCTACCCTCAATGAACCTGTATTCAGTCTATCTCCACATATGTCTGGTCTTCAACCCGCATAGTGATAGTTCACAAAGTTGAAAGTTGTCTCCAAAATCTTTGCAACCACACTTAAATTACACCTGGACATTGTAGGCGCTGAGTGTTTTATTTGAGGTGTAAAAATTAATTAAAATATTATAAGAGTGATTTGTTTCCTTTCATTTGTGTTTCAACAAAAAAAACTGATAAAATACTTTAAAACACAAATGTATGCAAATGTGTGATAGACTAGGACAATTTACATGAGGGATTTGAATGTGAGCTACAAATTATGTTTATTACGATACTGGCACAAGGTTAGTTAAGGATCTTGTGGAGTTCTTGTTAAGTCATCACAGTTGTTCAGTTATGCTGCGTGCAATTATGACAATATTTTGAGAGTAAATAAAGGTTCCTTATCAATAGATTTCCCTGTGCCTTATTATAGAGCTAATTGATCCCAATTACTCATCCATGGTCATATCTAATTATCAACGGGGCTGCAGTGGTGGAGTGAATTACTGACCTGTTAGCACCACTAATATGCACAGAAAATCTCAATAACTGACACCCCTTATTGCCCAACACAATTCTGTTTGAGTCAATAGTATATTTAAACAAAATAGTTATAATATTGGCAACTCTCCTACAAATACTTTTTAGTGAATCAAACAACAATTAACTGTCAAACAGACATATTTTACAAAATCATGAGACAATTTATTGAAAATCCATTTTTATGTTTATCCATGGGTTTCATCCAAAATAAAGCCGGCCCTTGTTTTGCATAGCCCCGGTTTCTACTTCAATGGAGGCTAAAGAACTTCTTCATGGCTAATGCATAAATGTGATGTCTACAAGAAATATGATATGACATTCAATTAATCACCCAAACCGAGCTATATATCAGATGCTCCCATCTAGTATAACATTTCATCTTCCCTTTTTAGTTGCACATGCTCATACTGTGCCTCAGAGATATTGTAAAACTACCCTATTTGCAATATTTTTCATGACCTTCCATGTTTGGTAGCCAGAGGGGTAAATCGATATTTATTACAACACATTATGTGACATGCCCGGGGCATAGTATAGGCCGATATAAAATGTGAGCATTTTTTTTTATTTAACAACAATGCTAACTCGACCAAGTAATTTACTCGTAACTTGCCCAACGTATTCTTATTCTAGGCTGATCCTAATGCAATCCCGTCACTACAAATGTTGTGTTCCAATCTTGTCATACAAATTGATCCAAACGTTTACAACAACCAAAGCCTTATGCTGATTCCAACTGTACCATCTACCAGCCCCCTGGCGCTTCTTCTCCGTTTCTTTCTGAGTGGGCGGACCTCTGTTCCTCCCTACTCTCTACCTCCTCCAACATGCTACTACTAAGGGACTTCAACTTCCACCTAAACTCCCCTTGCACAGCAACCATCCTCTCCACTGACCTCCGCGCCTCCCTGTCCCTCTCCATTCTTCTCTCTGACCCCATCCATTCTGCCGGGCACACGCTAGATGCCATCATCTATTCCAACCTCACTCTCTCCAATTCCCTGGTCACCCTCTCTCCTGGTCGGACCATTCTCTCCTCACCTCTCATCTGGGTCCCTATGGCCCTGTGACAACTCCTCATATAGCTCTGCCAACCTCATTCACGAACATCTGTCCGATGAAACGAGTGTCAGCAGCTGCCTTCTCTTCCACCTGCAGTTCCCCTTGCCCACCCAACTCAGACTCATCCACTGATTCTGCCCTCAGCAACCTCCATCTGCCCATTACCAAAACCCTAGACATCCACTATATTGACTCAAGCAGAATTGAGTGTGGTGCAGTAAGAGGTGTCAGTGATTGTGAGATTTCTTGAGTATTCTGAGAGTGTTGTTGGAATTGCGGTTGACTTCTAGCTTCAATTATCCACAACATATAACTGTAGTTCCAAAAAGGTCAGTTACTCTGCTCTGGGCTTCAGTGCTCAGTTTCCCACCAGGCAACATTTCATTGACATTTGCAAAATGCAGCCTTTAGTACTGTGGTTTTAATGCAGTACAAAATCCTACCAATATAACAAAACCCTTTCTCAGCTTCTTTATGTGCTGTAACATTCAGCTTCACAACAATAGGAGGCTCTGTAATTAAGTATTCTTTCATCTCATTTGGTGCTTGGCATTATATTTCTCAACATGGCGGTTACAATAATCAAATGCTGTCTTGGCTCAATTCGAGTTTTAACATTTAGTTTCACAACAAGCAGCACTCCAGAAAGCCAAGACTGTCTCAGTTCACTATGTAGCCTTCCATTTCCCAACCTGCAGTTTGACAACAGTTAAGTAATTTTGCAAAGCGTGGTGGATTCTGATCTCCGGCAATGTGCTTCATGCCATCATCTTTGGGCCATCTGTTCAAATTACTCCTTCATGCTTGTTACCAGGTTTTCCTTCACTGACACTGATTGCACCCTAATCCTCAGACATTTACAGGGGCTGCACGTTTCTCAACTTTGCTCTCACCAGACTGCTGTCAGCTTTCTCGTCCACGCTCACCTTCTGGCTTGGTAAATTGTGTGTGTTGGAACCGGTTTGCCCTCTTTTTACATGTGGGCTTCCCATCTGCGCTTTCACTCTCAGTGGCTAGGGGCTCACAGGTCTTCACAGTAGAGAAGTTGTCTCCCCTCTCTTCACAGTATTAGAATTATGCTGTCTGGTTTATTATAGGGTGCTTAGGGTTATAGACTCCTTTACAGCAGGTTTGGATGGTCTGGCAAATAGCTTCCCTAACTGCTTGTACCGAGCTTACTCAATGGCATGCACCCAAAGTTTGCACATAGGTGGAAAACAAAGCACTGTTCCTCTGCACTTCTTTCTGAACATTCTTTTTGCAAATTGCCTCAGATTACCTTTAAAATAGAAGACACTCCAGTGTTGTCTCGCTAAGGAGTTACAATTCATTAGAAATGTCTGGAGTAAGTACGGTCAAAAAAACTGAGTCGGAGTAAAAACAAAAAGGTTTTTGGAAAAAGAAAATCCTGACTAGCATGGAATAAGATTACTTTGGACCATGCAAAGTCAGCCCACAGATATTTGACAGAAGTGGATTATTTCCAAGAATATGTCCCCCTCCCCCCCCCCCCCGTCCCCCGTTTGGTCTGTGGTAAGATGTTTCAGATCAGGCGCTGGCTTAAGGTATGACAGGAGCCATTTGTACTCCAAATGGGCGATTCACAGAGAATCTATTTTTTGACATATGTTCCTTCTTCAACGATATCAGATACATTTCAGTTAATTAAGCTACAAAAGAGGAGAATAGCAAGTAAAAAAGAGTGAAATAGTTTTTCAGACTATACAAAGTTATCGGAGTTTAAAAACAATTACCTAAGCCTAAAATAATTATTAACATGCACATTTTGCAACATAATCCTGGGGCTTCAGAAAAATAAAAGCTAAGACAAAGTGCTCAGTAAATTGAACATAGAAACATTTTAAAAATCTGTAGCAGTCCCTTCAGGGGGTTGAGTCTCCAAATCATGCATCTGCAAATATTGTATGAAACCACCAAGCCATTGTACCTTTTATACTGAATTACTGTCTCCATACCTTTAGGTTAAACTACAAACAGACGTAAATATGAGAAATAAACAATGTTAGCAAGTAGACATGTAGTTTGTTTTGAAGACAGAAGTAAACATTAGAAGAATAAGACAATCCAACAGGTCAGAGGAAAGGTAAAGATCCACAGAGTAGCTCAAACAGAATCAATGAGGAAATACATCCACATTACATCATCCACAAAATCTGAAAAGTAAGTGCCTGACAGTCTGACACTCAAATTAAGACAGCAAAGTAAAAATCAAATTCATCAAGACAACAAAACATTACTGTATTACAATGACTTAAGCTGGATAATGTAACTGGAGAATGTCATACCTATCGCATAGACATGTGGAGGTAAGGTTCCAAGTGATTTCCCCTGGTACTTTTTAATAATATCTGAGGTGTAAAGTTTAGGTACATCGAAGTACGGATTCACTGCAATCAAAATGTTGGCCACATAAGTCTGTATTGGAAAAAAGGACATTCATTTTATTTTCACCAGGGTAAGAGCAATAGTATGTATTGGTGTGTCATTCATAAGGCAGCACAGAGAAAACAAGAAAATAAATGTTGGGAAATAAGACAAAGGACAGCTACAAAGGATAGAGAGAAACTATTGTACTTGCGGGAGAGGGGGTACCTAGTACATATTGTTTAACAGTCAATACATAAGATTTAGGCAATTCTCCAAAAATTGTAAAATGGTTCATTCTTTGTATTATGAAGTAGTAAATAGTGAGCTCCTTGTGGTCATTAGGGGTGTAGAGCTCCTTACCATCAACCCATTATGTTTAGGAGTCACCAGGAAAGGTTTGGAAGTTACACATGTTAATCTGAAAACAAATGACGAAAACCTTTTTAGTACAGTGTCTTGAGCAGAACCATGCTATGACCCAAATATCAGCTTTAGTAAGAAACACTGCACACCACCAGCCTGTGTCTGCATTATGCACATACCCACCACTTGCCAACAGCGCTGTGCAAAGGGTGGTAGCTATAGATGCCTTAACCCAGAGATGTCAACTCCAGGCCTCGAGGGCTGGAATCCTAATGGGTTTTCAGGATAAGCCTCATTAATGCTCATGAGAAAAAATGTGCATACATTTAAAATCATGGTATGCAAATTCATCTCATGAATAGTAATGAGGGGTATCCTGAACATCCGACATGTATAAGCCCTCAAGGCCTACCGTTGGACAACCCTGCCATAGCTCATTAAAGTCTAATTTCTATTAGATGTGTGCAACCATCATTAAGCATGTGGACATCGAGGCTGTGTGCTCCCCTCCATCATGGTGCTGTTACGTCCTCCATTTACTCAACTCTGAAATTCCCTAAAGATTGTGCAATTGTCTGGAAGAAAGAAGCAAAAGCAGTTGGGTGCTGTTGGAGGTAGGAATGCTCAAGTTACTCACAATAGGGAATCTCATTGATCCCCCTTCGAGTAGCATAGTAATTAATCCTTAACATAGAAAAAGGACAATGTAAAGAAAGGAACCCCATGATGACCCATTTATGGTCCCACCTGCTCTCCACAAGTCATTCAATTTCTCCGCAATCCATACCAAAAGATAAACACAGATGAGAGAGGTAGTTCATTAGGCGGGAGGAAGCGGGGGAGGGGGGGGGACTAATGAATACCCATTTAGTTAATATGCTGAGTACCTTGGACTTTCTTGTACAACCAAGCCTTTTTCCTTCAAAATAATTAGAAGATATTTTAAAGTTTGAACATCCTTTTACATCGAAGACCGTCGACTTATATACCCATTCTAACCAAAGATATTTTTTTTAAAAACATGTGGTGTAGAATACATAGGGCTGCATTCCTATCTGAGCTAAATCAATGTATCCATAATTCTAAGTGTTAAGTAATGTCCACTTAGTTGCTGTAACTAGGTTACTCAAGTGTACTTCTAGTAGCACACAACTCCCAAAATAACTGCTTAACATACAGAACAGGAGACCTTAAAAGTTGTGCGAACTCATTTGATTTGAACCAGTCTCGGGAGGATAACTCAGGGGCAACGTGCTCGCCTTGGAAGCAAGACGACACACAGCAACACAGGTACGATTCCTGGGTCCGTGCTAAGAGACCTCTGGGTATTAAGCGTGTTATAAATAACCAATCATATCATATCATCATACTATCCGATTTAATAATTTATAGAACCCAATGCATGTTTTGTGAACAAATGCAGCAAATGTGTCAAAAATGTCACTGGATAACATAACACCCAGTCCATTATAAATGTAATTTTTCTAACCCAAGGAAGCCAATTCTTCCTTAGGTACCCCTTTTCCAACAAAAATTGTGAAATCTTCTTGGTTACACCTTGCCGGAGTATTTTACATACAAAGCCAAAGTAAAAGGAATATGAACAACAGGTTTTATGCCCATATCGTCAACATTGAAAATTGTGTGTTAAATATAACACTATTTCTGTGCCAACATGTGTTTCACTCTAGAGATCCCGAGTGAGCATCTTCAGGGCAATTAGTAAAAAAATAAGTCATTTAACCAAATAAATATGTGTTCTGTATTATTGATAATGAGTTCTTAAGTATGCCCTTGGTTATGTCAGTACTAGTGGATCTTCACTTTTAATCCGGTTGTGTTCTCGGTTCAGGCAACATGGTTTTGTAGCCCTTGATGTAAACGTATCGCCTGCACACTAATTTTCTAAAAAAGGTATATCAAGCAATATAAAGAATAGAGTGTAGCGTGGCACAGTTTCATGCGGTTAGCTTGTTATCCTGGAAGATATTTTTAGGAGAACTATATGAAACTGAGCATTTTTACTGGAGCCACAATCCATCCATTGAGTAATGGTCACAAAATGCATGAGAAGCAGCGCAAGTTGCTGCCCTACAGATGGAATCCAAAGGAGAGTAATCATGAAAAATTCCCACCACCACCACCTTGCCGAAAACAGCATGCATATGGATACTCCCCAGAGAAGAAATCCCTGCATTACAATTTCATGCCAATTAAGGAGACAAGCAAACGAAGCCATGAGAAACGGCTTACAAAAAGAATGACTGTGAGAAGTAATAACTCTGAATCCAGACAGAATATGCTTCATATGGTTCCAGTGAGAACGTAAGATCCCAAGTAGCATTTTAGAAAATGCAAAAGTTCTCAGAGCTTCAGTGGAGGGATTGGAGAAGAACAGGCAACAAAGATGGGATGAGTCCAAAGGATCCTTATGAAAAATGTGAAGGCCCACATAAAGAAAGGGCATGCAATTTGATAGTGCTCTTAGTGGAGATTACAATAAAAAGATCCATGTGCTCAAAAGGATTAAATGCCTGAACAGAAAGAACAATATTTAGATCCTATGGATGGGACTTCCTAACTAGGGGAAGTGCAAATACTCAAATTGAGGCTCAACAACAGCTTTTTTGGAAGAAATAAATAGATTCTTATAAGCATCCAGGATCGCATGGGAATGTCAAGCTCCACCAGGCAGGAAGAAACCGGGAAATGCATCTTCAAAGAACATTACAGCAAATTCACAATCTTGGGTAAGGCCCAATGACAAAATCTGATCGGAGGCAATTTAACACTTGTTTACCCATACATAGCATATCTTCCGTTTCTCACTCTCTCCTCTCTCTGAATTCTCCCCCTTTTTAGTGGTATGTTCCATTGCTTGATAGCTGGGTTCACGATATATATATATGTGACTTTTCTACCTCTATCCTTTGGAGGCGGACCTGTGCTGTGCTGTGTTGTGCCTTGGCTATAAAGAAACACTCCTGACATGGAGCATCCGTGGAGTGTTAGCCGAGTGTTCACTGAGGAGTGGGGATGGAAGCAGGCTTGCCTACGACTGCCCCACGCACGCAGAGTCATGTAAAAATCCCAAAAATAACATGGGGCCCTTTGAACTGAATGTAAACAAGGAAGAGGTAGCATCAAACTATAAATGTGTCACCATCAGTGCTACCTATGCCATACACACTGTTAACAGCAACAACGTTAACAACATCGGCTGCAGTGCAGGACGATGAGTTGACAAACAACAACAATGCTGCCGATACAACAAACCCGAGAAGTAAGTTGATGCCGCTGCGCCCTGCGCTAAAACTTAAAGAAGCTAAATTATTTGGCAATCGTTGCCCACACAAGACACTACCCTCACCCCACCCTCTAAACCGACGGTCCCTTACCCGGTCAGTCTCCTCGCAGACCAAGGCCATGTGTGGAGCGGGCAGTCCTGCTGTGAGCGATCTACAGTCTGCCAGGGAGGCTGGAACGAACACCGCGCATGCGTGTGGCGCTGCAGAGGACAAGAACGCGAGTGAGGGTGTGGAAGGCTGCCGGGCGAAAGCGAGAAGGGGCGGGCTAAAGATCTGGGCATAGCAAAACAAAAACATTAAGCAATGCACGCAAAGTGCCTGTGCCTAATCAAAACCTCCAAAAGAGAAAACCGTTGGACTCACAAAACAAACAAATGATCAAAAATTCAAAATAAGCTCAAAATCCATGATAGAAAACAGATCAATAAAATGGCACTTTAAAACATAAGAGTCATCAACATCACAACACAGGAAGGAGCAAATTATGCAAGATTATGGACAGGCAGGAACATGACAAAAAGCAAACTTTGCAGGAAATTACTGACCAAGAACTACTTTTAGTATCAACCCAATGCATTTAGCCCCAAGCTTCTCATGAAATGGATTCTGGCATAAGCCCAAATAATAGGGAAAAGAATGACTTGATGAAAACACAAGCAAGAAATGATCAAAATCCCACAATGCACACAATAAATCAAAGTGAAATGGGAAAGCAAAATAGGTCATTAACAGGAAATAGTGCGGGTGTAATAAACCAAGATGAATGCATCTTGGACGAGACATATAGGATTGAGGATTATGCATTCATTAAAACCTTGACAACTCACATCAGAAGCACAAAGCGTGCAATAGCAGAAGTAGATACCAATAAATCTAACTAGAAATGGCTCCAGAAAAAAAAGCTAAAGCAGTTTCATACAAAGAAAACGCCTGTCAGACATCACAGCCAAATAGCCAAAAAGGAGGGAAAGAAAAAGAGCCAGAAAGGGAGATACAAAAACAAGATAATGAAATGCAAACATAGTCTATATGAAAACATCAACGAGCATGAAGCGGAAATCCTCAAACATAAGGCAGGACAATACAATTGTTGCGGGAAGAAACAAAGCATGAATGAATGCCCCAGATCTACCACAGAGGAGCATCTTGAAGCTTATGCAGAACAACGTGCAAAGCTACAAGAAGCGATTGGGTCCATGGTCACCATCACGCTCTCTCCTTTTCTTAAACTATATGAAGCGCTCTATGATAACTACAAAGATCAAACCACATTGATGGCATTTATGCAATCAAAATTAATATATGTGGAATCATATATTGAAGCAATAAAGGAAAGGAGGGTAAACGAAAAAGACTCTGAAAATGTGATCTTCAAAACCCTGATAGATCTAATGGAAGATGCTCGTGAGGACAAAAGAGCTTTCTTAAACTGCCTAAGTGAGACGGCGAGATCAATGAAAATGGACTCATCAAAAAAAAAAGAAGAAATTGGCAATGAAAGAGTGAAAAATAAATCATCTCGTAGCCAAACAAAAGAGTGGAAATAGCTGAAATTGCAACTAAAACAGATGAGTGCAATGTGGGGAGAAATCTGACACCTGGTGAGGATCTGCCAACAAGAACTAGTGAACAAATAAAAGCAAGCCACCAAGTGGAGAACAAAGAACCACAGAAAGCCATCCAAAGTATAAATATCGATACTCAAACAGGACATATAGTGGAAAGGGTGATCCCCACCCAAACCAAGGAACTGTTCGCAATATTTGATCAGGAAACTGAAAAGGGGGAGAATGGTAAAGAAGAAAAAAGGAAACCACTGGAAGGGCAAAACAAAAAGAAAAAAACAAGTAAAACCGAAAGTGACAACTAATGGTGGAATAAGAAATTTTATAAGAAATCTTAAGCCCTTTGAAGATCTTGCTACGAAGAAGACACAAAAAACGCATACAGAAGCGAAAAAGCCAAACAAAGACTTGGCACAAATTCCACAGAAAGGGAAAAGGACCTTTATAAATATCCAACCGGAGACAGAGACTGAAGAGATAGATGCGGAGCAAACAGACGAAGCAGCACTACTGTTATTATCAGTTTATGATGATGAAATTGAACTAGAACCGGAAACTGATTATGAGACCGAAGAGAATTTTGGAGTTGTGATCACCAGTAAAGAAAACAACCCAAAAAATAAAGGATGAAGGCTTCACAACCTTGGAAGAAAAAAGATCACTTATCAAGAAAAAACAAACAAACTCAAAAAAAAAATTAAAATGATTGATCAATCGAAAAAAGAAAGACCTTTACAGAAAAAACCTCAAGTAACCTCTCAACACTTACAAAAAGAGGGTGAACAGAAAGGGCAAAAAATAGCGAGATGTCCTGAAGTGACAAGAGAAGAACCAACAAGGCATACACTAATGCTGGAAAGAGCAATTAAGACCAAAGATGGTTTAATCTTAAACCGGGCAAACCTCATGAGACTCTTACACAGTGTACCACAATTACAGGTAATTTATCCAAGAGACAAAGATTGTGGCTTTCCCGAAAGAAGAAGCGACAGACAACATCTGTATTCATCTAGCCTCTAAGTCAGCAATGCTCCTAATTTTAGCAGCAACCAACGAATTGAGATGCTTGGGATTTGATCTGACACCCTGTCGAAGCAAATCTCCGGAACAAACTCAAAGAGACTATGGATTAAAAATACAGAAGCAACACGAACAAACAGAGGGATCGCGGAAGATGAGATAAATAGTAAGCTCATTAGATTCTCTCCTACAGTCTTAAAAGGTCCTAATGCCCTACGTATGAAGATAGAGGGTCAAATGTCTAAAATCACCTGTGGAAACAAAATAAACAAAGACCAACTGGTGACTAAGATCGATCTTGAAAAATCATGGACCTGGCTAGCGGAAACATTAGGAGCAACGGAACAAACTTACACCGAATGCCAGGAAGATATGTGTGGCTTCCAAATCTCCTCATGGAACACAAGAGGATTTAATCACTTATCTCAAAAGATCAATACTGAGCTGATCAATTCAGACATTATATGCTTACAGGAATGCTGGCTATCGGAAGCGCCAATGTTTTGGCCAGTCATAGATGGCTTTGCGAGTTACTTAAAGAAGGCCTATAAAGGTCTAAAAGGGAGACCATCGGCGGGCCTATTGACTCTAATAAAAAACAGCTTGAGGGGCAAAGTTGTGAGTGTGATCACACCTTCACCGCTAATACAGATAATCATACTGCAAGAAGATCTACGGGGATCTAAAACTAACAAAACCCGAATAATCTTCAACCTGTGCTGGAACACTAAAGCAAAAGATTGAGAAAAGTTCCTGGACCAAGTTATAATGAATATTGACGAGTTTAGAGCAAACTTCTGTATGCCGCAAATGATACTATGCGGGGACCTGAACATAGATTGTTGTACTAGGGTAGGAAGAGGCGACTTACCGCAACATAAGAAACAACAAATGAATAGAGCTAAAAGCTGGATGACAGTGATGAGATGCAGAAATTTGCAAATGATAAATGGAACAGTACCGGTCAATTTGGATGGAGCCAAAACATGGTCCTCACATAATGCCACAGCAACATTGGACTACTATTTTGTGGATCTGGAAACCTATAAGACAATTGTGTCTCTTAAGATAGTGCCATCATTAAAGAGCAACCACAGCATCCTACTTCTTAAATGTAGTGAACCAAATAGTCAAAAGCAAAGAAGTAAAAATGTAACAAAATGGGCTCACCAGGTCACTACCAATAAAGGGCTGAATCGCCTCAAACTGACTGTGCAAAAAGTAGCAGAAATGGAGAACGCTATAGTTAAGTGGCACCTGTCCTTGGACAATAATGTTGAATATGAGAGTTGTTAGCCAGCTTTTAGAGTGTCAAGTCAACCAAAGGCCCCAACCAAAGTGACAAGATTGCATCACTATAACGAAGAGATGGCTAAAAGAAAACAGAAACTAGCAAAAGCACCAGATGCATTAATTCAGAGAAAAGAACTAAACAGAAATTATCAACATTGGGTAAAATCACATCGGGCAAACCTTTACCAAAAGGACTCTGAATTTATGCTTATGGCATTGAACAACAAAAATTCAAATTACTTTTGGTCACTGATAAATAATAACATAAATTTGCAAGGAGCCGAACAAATAAACCCAATACATAAAACGCAGTGGTTGGAGTACTTCAGCCTTATACATGGACAGACAAAAAAACAACGAAAAGCATGTGGAAACAGAAAGGCAAAGATTACGTTGGAAGATCCCCTTTGAAAAACAAGAAATATTGGGCCTAATTAACAAAGCTAGCTCATCTAGAGCCCCGGGTCCAGATGGACTGACGAACTCAATGTTAAAACAAGCACCAGAGCTGTGGGCAGACATGTGTTTCTCATTATTCACAAGAATAAACAAAACTATGCAGGTCCCAGAATAAGGGAAAAAGGCGATAACCATACCAATCTTTAAGTGAGGCGACAGAAAGAAATCAGAATATTAACGCCCCATATCGTTTTTGGACGTTTCGGGAAAACTATGCAGGCATATTATTGAAGAGACTCAAAGGGCCCGATTCTCATCGTGGCACAGTGAACGTGCTAAATAGCATGATTCACTGCGCCATTTCATGACGCCCAGGCACCACTGCTATTCTGAAGTGGGCCTGGGCGTCATCGCAAAGCACGACAGTGCTTTCGCTATAATCCACCTGTTTCTAATGGAAACAGGCGGATTGCAGAATCTCGGCAGCATTTTCGTTAAATAACGAGGGAATCGTTATTTAACGAAAATGCTGCTGATCCTATACACCCAAGTGAGCAGCTTCAACATTGCAGGATGTTGAAGCTGCTTACTGTGGTGTATAAGAAAGTGTTCATATACACCTTTGTGGTGTATATGAACACTTTCATTTAAAGCGAGCAGCTTCAACGTTGCATTCTGCAACGTTGAAGCTGCTCGCTTTGATGTAAATTAAAGTGTTCATATACGCCTGTGTGTTGTATATGAACACTTTCATGTACACCAAAGCGAGCAGCTTCAATGTTGCTGCAACGTTGAAGCTGCTTGCTTTGGTGTACATGAAAGTGTCCATATACAACACGGGTGTATGGACACTTCCATTTACACTGGTGGCACTCCTCCAGTTTAACGGCACCAAAAGGGTACCGTAAATGTGCGCTAGTTTAGCCTTGAGCCTGCAGGACCTGCCAGGAACTTCTGCCTCAGCTACAGCCTTCTTAATTTAGGGTACTGTTCTAACCCGGTTGTTCGTTCCGTCTGACCGCTGTGAAAGTGTTTGAAATCTTTCGCCAATCCGAGGGCTTGTCCTTCTCTACTCTTTAAGTAACTTTTCTTCCAACCAACTTTGTTTCGAACTCTTGGCAAAGACTTAACCACAAACTACTCTGAACTGTGTGATCCTCTGCAAAGACTCTGTACCATTAACATTGGCCCAGGCCTTTTGATTTGAATCCTCATTGTAGCAAGCCTTTTCTAGAGTGCCCTACCTACTTACCTGTTGGTGCTGCTTAATTTTTTTGAGTCTAACTAGTCCAGAATTGATTGGGGGTTGTGTAGTATATTAAGTGTGATTGTTATGCTGCTTCACTTAGTGAATTGTTTTACAACTGATGTGTAAATAAATGTATATTCTTTTACCCAGAAACCATGAGTCAGTGTTTGTTTGAACCATAGTAATTACTGTCCTTTGTGTAACTATTGAGACTGCTCACTTTACTCTTGAGATAAGTCTGGCTGCTCCACCATCGCTACCACTTTACTGTGTAGTACAGGCTTGTACCAAAGGTGAATTTGTACCGACACTCGTAGTCTTAATTGTGTGTGGTGTTCCCAAAGGGGTGGTGTTCCCAAAGGGAATGCATATGTTTCTGCCTAACACAGCCATATTGTATAATTTCTATATTCTAGATATGGGAGACAAATTGGAGCCAGCTAGATCCTGCTCACCGCCATTGGCAGGAAATGCCATTGGCCACCTGTTGTATGCGGACGACTTAATCCTGCTAGACCTGACGGCAACAGGTCTACAAAGAAAACTCGACGAACTAGAAAGATATGTTAACATCAACAAACCAAAAATGTATGCTGTAAAATCGGAAATTCTAGTCATGAAAAAACCACAAGCAAAGATAAAAAAAACCTTTTAAATGGTGCCTGGGAAAAAATTCAATACAGAAAACAGAAAGCACTAAATAACTGGGAGCAATAACCGGCGCTGATTGGAGCGATAAGCCGTGGATAGAGCATCTACAAGTAAAGATAGACCAGTTGATTGTCCAAGCTCTTTTAATGAAAAAGAAATACTGTAAATTTATGGTGAAACCATTGGTAGAATTTCACAAGGCCAAGGTAACGCCATCAATACCTTATGCAGGCGACACCGGTTTACAAATACCATGGGCAACCTGGGACAGGCTTGAGGCAAGATTCTGGCGGCGAACCATAAATTTACCAAATGCGCTACCGATAAGCATAATTTGACATGAGTTGGGTCTTCATTCACTACAGGTTCATGTCATATGGAAAGCTCTATCAACGTTCAGGAAAATAGAAAGTCCTGATTGTCCACCGCAATATAAAATCTTGAAGACAGAAATGGGGAAAATATCCTTCTGGCCTTTAGAGGAATGGAGAAACAAATGCCAGGAGATTCTGTTTAATATAGGGTCTACTATATGCAGGGCTGGACTGGGAACTAAAAGAGGCCCTGGAAATAATTACTGCGGACCAAAAGAGGCCCTGGAAATAAAGTTCAAAGTGGCCCTATATGACACATTTTCAGCAAGCCCAATGCTTTTCCTATGAGAAAATTTGGAAATACCACAGAAAAGAGGCCCAGGGTGCAGAGGCCCTCCGGGAAATCTCCAGAGTTCCATAAAGGCCAGTCCACCCCTGACTATATGTAGCTTATGTGAAAACCCAAAGAGAGTAAAAACCCTGTTATTCTCAGTGGATTGGACGCAGTCAGAAATGGCCCGAGTATCCTCCTCCAGCCATAACAAGGCAGTAAAACTAACAAATTGTGCTGGAATTCCGCCAACCTACTTGAATAACAGTGCTAATTCACGTCATAGAGATCCGATTCTGCGCTTCAAATTTAACATTGTGTGTACTAAGGAATTACTAGTAAAATATGGGACGACTAATGAAGACACATGCCGCCTATGCCATTAAGAAGCGGAAACCCTGCGTCATTTAACTTTATTCTGCAAAGAATTATCAGGGGAAAGAATTCAGCTACTACATGATGTGTTAGAACCAGCGTGTGGGCTGGATGCTAAACTATGGTGGGAAGCACTACATGACAACCCAAACCAAAAGATATCCAGACGATTGGGTAGCTTCCTGAAACTAATGTTAAAAAAAACTGGAAGCTTTTGAGGAGCATGCTGAAGGAAATGCTTGTTAATCACTGCGTAATTAGTATACTCACAGCCAAGCCAAAAAAGCTACAAAAAAACGGACAAGGAAAACTACCACTGGTTGATGGCCTGGCTGTAATAAGGAAGGAGGGAAAAAAATTGTATAGCAAAAGTTTGTATGTTTTTTACACTGTGTGCAATAAAAATAAAAAAGAAATACAGAATGCACTGAAAAACGTTGTTAAAGGGACGTTATGCATAGGTTGCACTAACAAAAACCCATGAAATTAAATGAAAAAAGCTTTGTTAAAGAGACGTTATGGTTAAGAAGTAAAACCGAGAAAAAAAAACTTGAAATTCACCAGTGATGGTAAGCTAAGCAACCAAACTCGCGCCACCTTCGTGCACTGCTAAGACTAACACCCAGGACATCAAAGATGGCATCACAAATGTCATTGCTGACATCACTCGACAAAATCCCACCAAACTTTCCAAATCCATTCAATTCGGAGTCTAAAATCTGTTTGCAAACTTTTGTGCAGATTCGTCAAATGGCACCAAATGTATAAGCCTTTCAAATATTTTGGGACACTCTCTACTTTTGCTCCCTCTTGGCAAAACAGTACCATTCGGGGTCAGGTCTAGAATGATGTTGCAAAGTTTCGTGCAGTTTCACTGTGTGGCGCCAAAGTTACAAGCCATCCAAAAACTGCTTTTCACCAACTTTGTAATTCAGAAATAGACATGGATGTTCACAAACATCCGGACTGTTCATGGACTTCGGAGATGAAAAACACCTGTTTTTTGGTTTCTTACGGCCATATCCCATTCCATCCTCATCACACCTCACCTCCCCAGAGATTGTTTCATTAGTTTGACACGTGCAATGTTGTGTTTTTTAATATGTTTTTACCGCAATGTTGGCGGGCAATGGGCGCTGTCCACAAATGCAACATGTCAGGCGTTTCCAAAAAATATGACACCTCACGATTTTTCACCAACGAGCGCGTCTGATGTCGGCAGACCTCACGCCACCCTCTGGGCCAATCGGATGCTTGTCTGCGGACCGAAAAGGGAAGTGGGTCCGCGGACCAGACCCAGATATCACTAATTTTTTTGTACCCACTTTTTGGATGTTTTAAAAAAAAGCTACTGGACGGATTTACACCAAATTTACAAAGCACACTTCGGGACCAACCCGCCGCTCCAGACGCAAAATTGGAGATAGTCCGTCCAGCGTTTTGGCCTGTAAGCGTGTGTAAACAAAAAGAATTCCATTGCGGATATGTGATAAACCCCACATTTTGGGACCCCCCCTATAACTTTGCCACCCCTGGAGGAAACCTCACCAAACTTTGTGGAATCAATCTAACAGGGCCATATCCTGTTTTTGCAATGTTTCCTGAGGATTCATCCGGGGGGGGGGGGGACTAAGGTTTAAGCCGCCCAAAAACCATAACTACACGGTCGCTACCGCATGCCGTGTAATAAGTTCTTCCAAACCTTATGCATGCTCTCTATGACTTCCCAGTAATCTAAGCAGATTCCAGAAGCCTCAGAAATAAAGTTTACAGGGCACATTTGGTTCAATGGTATGCAGCTTATTGCCATCCTTGTAAGTTAGCATAGCAAGGAAAGCAAGGATACCACTACATAGCTGATTGACGTATATGCATTAGTCAACAGAATTTATCAGCGTGAGTGTGTGCGAGTGTGTAGCAACAGTGGTGACACTGATAGTGTGTTATGCAGAGCAGAGCCTGATAATCATTGAGTTGGAGCGTTTGGTTTTGGGACACCAAAGACGCAGGCAAAGATAATGACTGGCTAAACAGTTGCTGCCAGTGGCTTTAAATAAAGTGACACTTTGTTGTGTAGTAGTGTACAGAAATAAGTTTAGTCCATTTTGGCTTCTTAGAGTCATAAAGACTATTGTGCGATCCAACTTGATATGTGTTGATCGAAGGTGGCCTGAATAGATGCATGTTGCTTCTAAGTGCTAACTAAACCTAAGCAGAAGACATGTAATACGTCGGTACTCATTCGCTCATTAAGAGTGGTTGCAAATAGCAAGTAAATATCATCTGCTATAAGTCAGAGGGAGAGGAAGAGAGTTCTATGTCTATCCAGTTGTGGTCCCTGACAGACAATAATGGTTGACTGTGAGAGGCCACACAATTTACTACAAGGAACGCGTATATGTTTACCCAAGTCATATCGCAATCTAAGACACAGGCGATATCTTGATGACAGAATATTTTCCTAAAATATTAACATCACCTCCACTAAAGAGCTCAGCAGAAAGAGAATTGGTAGTAGACCTCCCAAATGAACTAGGTTGTGTTAGCTCAAAGCTATTGGACAATGTGATCTGTGGTGTCTTAAAACAAACGACACTGGCCATTCCAAACACGTTAAGTCCCGCAATGCCTGTGAGTGTTGATGAGGGTGAAAGTATTGCTGAATCACTAAGTGGACCCATGACGACTCAACCGCAGTGTGGGAATGCAATGACAGATATAATACTGTTGTAAATCAGTCTGTGAACAAGGCACAAGCATGTTGGTACCATGTATTTTTGACCAACAAACAAATTTTAAAACCCACATATTTTTGACCAAGAGAGACCTGACCTAAAAGTAGACTCTAAGTCATCTCTGAAGTCAAATTAAAAGGAGTGTAAAAGCAAAATAAAGTTAAGTGGAAACCTACCTCTTGTGAAGAAAGTTACTCCACTAATTAATCGCGGATTTATGTATAGCAATAAGTATAAACTGCGTAAACATACACAATGGCCGAAAAGCTGTATTATTTATTTTTATTCATTTATTTGAATTTATTTAAAGCGCACGTCAGCCCTGGGGCATCATGGCGCTGTTACATGAAGACAAAGTCTGGTTACAATGGAAGGAAGATGGTTACAAAGCAATTTTCATTTCAGGGCACATTTCGTAGCAGACGTATGAGAGCAAGTGTAGGTGAAGGAGGGAGGATGTTAGTTGAATAGTGTAGTTTTGAGGGATTTGCGAAAGGAGTACAGCGATGGTTCCGCTCTGAGTGAGTTGGGGAGGGCATTCCAGAGCTTAGGTGCTATGTGTGGGAAGCCAATGCCGCCGGCTTTGGCTCTTCTTACAGTGGGTACTCAGAGTTGTTTGGCGTGATGGCTTCTTCTAGGACGGATGGAGGAGTTCTTTGTTATAGTTTCAGATAAGTATGGGGGTGCTGTGTGATTGATGCACTTGTGAGTGAGAATTTTAAAGTTGATTCTTTCCTTGACTGGGAGCCAATGGACGCGTCTTCTGGCCTGTGAAATATGGTCAGTTTTGGGGATGTGTAGTGCAGCAAAAGAAAGTTGAAGAGGTGTCTCATTCCAACATAGAGCCATTGGCTTCAGAGACAGAGTTGCCGGTTTCTAATAAAGTCTGTAAAAATACTAAGTAAAGTGCGTTATCAAACATACAACCAGTGAGTGATGATCTGTCCAATACGAACGGGGCACGGGTTGACCCATTAGCGCAACCCGCAGTACAAACTCGATCAAAAAGTACATTAACCGAGATTTGGAACATTAAACTGAGTGACGCCGATCAGATAGTAACAATTGAGAATAATGTCCAAGGAATTGTTACTAAAGGCCACCAGGTGACACCGGCCTTAGTAAAAGTGCTACAATAGCAGCAAATCTTTAAGGAGGCAAATGAACAGCCACTCAATAGATCGGCAGTGCTAAATATATGACATTCTATTGTCCCTCTTCGTGTAATCACAACAAGGGACATTAAGCTGGTAGACCAGGCTGAACTAGTTAATTTATTTACAACCAATGTAAGCTTTAACTCGGAGGCAACGTTGAACTACAACGTGGGCTATGAACAGGATATATTAAAAATGGGATATACCTGGAAATATGTTAATATACCAATAATAAAATCGCGTGCGTTAGAGACTCAACCATTGGCTGGTAAACATAACAATGTACAGAGAGATAGAGCAGGGGACCCACTGGGCATTAGGAGTGCAATGATTAGCAAAACGGTAGAGTTAGGTAACCAAATATCCACCACAATAAAGACTGGGGTGCCTACAGCTTATGTGGGTGGACAGTCAGATGATAAAAATCATGAGATAACTGACAAAGGTTATTGCCAGTGGCTCCCCTTAGTCTTTAAGCAACATTTTATTTCAGTGCATCGATGATGACGTTCTTATGTACTCATGGAACACTAGAGGTCATGTGCACCTGTTTGAGGAGGAGGGTTTGGTGTCGATGTTAGAGAGCACTCTAATTGTATCATTGCAAGAAACCTGGCTCATCAACAATGTTTTGTTTAATGGCCGTAGCACAGTGCAAAAAGCGGCAATCCAAGGGGTAAAAGGGAGGCCTAGGGGTGGTCTCCTTACAACAGTAAAATCTCCTTAGGAGGCACAATTGTTAAAGGAATCCACTAATAACGTGTTGACTGCTTTGTTAACTCACAAGGACCTAGCTATTCTTGTAATTAACATTTATGATCCCCCGAGTATGGTGGGTACTAAACAAAATGTAAAGGTAGTTAGTATCATACTTCATTGTAAAAACTTGAAGTACCCTGTGTACATCATGGGTGACTTTAACAATAAAAAATGGCACACTAGCTTATAGCGAGGCTGAGCTTTAGTGGCAATAAGTCATCCCCTGAGCTATCCAACTCAAACAATAAACAAGGGAAAAATTGGCATACGCTTTTGGGCTCATACGGTTTTTCGATGTTAAACAGTAGTACACTGAGCGATGCTAAAATGTCGTTCAATAGAGTCGAGAGTAGGTCTGCGTAGTGTTGGATTATGCGTTTGTTAATGGAATAGGATTTGTCCACACACTAGATATGGGCATAGTGCACAGAGAGGAGAGCGATCACCTACCTCTCTGTACTCTTTTGAAATTGCCCATCAAAAATACCATAGCAGCTGACTATGATCAAAATGGCCACATTTATGTAAATGAGGGGCAGAATAGAATTCATTGGCATGCGCACAACCAAGATCGCGCAGATGCACTGGTTAGGTGCTTACTTTCTAAATGTATGGGTAATGCAGCGTTGTTTCGAACGAATAGCGATGAAGAATGTTATCACGATTCTCTGAGTTGATGGATGCCATATGTAGACGTGTGCAGGAAACCTGTGTATACAAAACTCCATTGAACGCACAAACAAAGGAATGCCTAGCAAAAAGATGGGAAGATAAGTTTAGCTAAGAAACAGGTACAGAGAGAAATTGCTACGGTAGTTGCCCAAGCCAACGCAGGGGTGTGTGCTGACAATGTCTTGGCCAGGGTTAAATCCATTAAGAATGGGTACCGCACACAAGACAACACCAGCTCAACTGTGAAATAGAACGTTGGCAAAGGATCGCCCACCTCACAATAGACCACAAGTCAACAGAAATATGGAAAGTCATTAGAAGCACAAAGCAACAAGACTTATCAATAAATTGCATTAGTGAAGTGACTTGGAGTTCCCATTTCAAAGCCACACTAGGTAAACATGGAAACATTGAAGCGGTCTATCCACTATCAACGGCGACATGGACGCGTAGGCTTCCCTCTTAGTCATAGTAATAATGATTAAACAACTTAATAATTCCCGAGCAGCGGGGCATGATGGCACCTGCAATAAACTCCTTAAATTAGCACCAGAATTAAGGGCTTCTGCTTTGCATATGCTGTTTGAAGACATTGGTGTATTGGGTAGAATACCAACAACCTGGAAGGTGAGCCACATTTTAACCGCGTACAAAAAAGGTTCTTGGGAAGATCCTAAGAATTTTAGAATGCTGGCCATGCTAGACATCCCGTCAAAGATATTTGCCGGGTGCTGCTCAATGAACTGAATGATTGGATAACGAGCAATAATATCCTCCCGGCTAATCAGATTGGTTTCAGGAAGCGATTGAGTACTATTCATAATCTGACCATATTGTTGTCGTCGATTGACTATGCATGGAAACGCAGAGAATCAAATGTGTATTGCGCTTTCATAGATTTCTCTGCAGCGTTTGATTCTGTACTTAGACATCATCTATGGCATGAGTTGAGTTCTTGGAACATCCCGCAAGGCCTCAAAAATGATCATGCTTCTATACACTGATACATCAGTGCGGATACAATTAGATACTGTTGGCAAATTGTCGTCACAGATACCAACTAGCTGTGGTGTTAAGCAGGGTTGCGTAGCAGCAACCCTGTTTAACCTTTATTTGACAGATCTACAGGGCGCCTTTGAGAACATACTTGTGTATCTGCAGAGAGTAGGCACGTCATCAATAGGGTGTCTAGAATATGCAGATGACCTCATACTGCTCGATTACACCCCTACTGGCCTACAAAGGATGCTGGATTCATTGGGGGTTTATTCTAGTCAAAATGGGCTACAAATTAATATCGATAAAAGTAAAGTAATGGTATTTCCAGTGAAAAAAGCTATAAAAAAAAAACATGTTTGGCAGATGAATAATGAGAACCTGGAACAAGCTTATAGCTATACATATTTGGGGGCCATAATTGATGACAAATTATACTGGGAAAATCAATGGACATCGATAAGATCAAGATGCCTATTAGCCAATGCAGTTAGCAGATTTGTTGGCAGGAGTGCTGGTTATTCAGCTTATGCCGTTTTAATGATGTACACAGCAAAAATCAGAGCCATGCTCCTCTGCGCAATAGAGATATAGGGACATAAGTATATTTCTTGCTTGATTAAATTTGATGCATTGTTACTGCGTAAACCTATGCGCTTGCCATGTAACATGCATTACTTACCGTAAAAACATTTATGATGGTTGTATCTGCTTAGATTCACCTGCTGTGCATATAGTCCGACATCCAGTGGTCACCGCAGAGTATTGCATCTTGTCTTTCGGGGGCCGAAAGGGGACGTCGGCATAGGCGTGTCTAACACTATCCCTATAGTGACGTGCGGTGTACCCAAAATCCCTCACGCACCGAGGTCCCTCTGATTGTATTTTTTCTGCCTAACGTGAGTGATTACAGAAAAGAGAGAAAAGTAATAGGACGTCTATGTTCCTTCCATCCGAGCGGGGAGGAAGGGTGGGCACATGTGAATCTAAGCAGATACAACCATCAGAAATGCTTTTACGGTAAGTAATGCATGTCTTCTGATGTTTATTAATCTGCTGCTTAGAATCACATGCTGTGCATAGACTAGCGAGCAGTACCCGAAGTTGGAGGTGGGTTGTGAGAAGGAACAGTAGAGAAAAGATGTCTTAGTACTGCTTGTCCCACCTGGGAATCAGATCTAGAATGGGCATCTAGACAATAGTGTTTTGTAAAGGTGTGTACAGAACTTCAGGTTGCCGCTTTGCAAATGGACTCAAGGGGGAACATTTGCAATGAATGCTTTGGATGCCCCGGTGCCTCGGGTGGAATGTGCTCTAGGCTTGAAGGCCAGTTCTCTCTTAGCAAGAGTGTAGCAGAGAGTGATGCACTGCACAATCCATCTAGATATAGTGGATTTGGAAACTGCATCTCCTTCTCTTCCTGCCGCCACTGAGACAAAGTACTGATTAGTCTTTCTTAGTGGTCGAGTTCTTTCCATATAAAACATGACCGCCCTGCGCACATAAAGTGTGTGCAGGCTCTTTTCACCCAAGTTTGATGGGTTTTGAAAGAATGTTGGTAGTTCTATTGACTGGTTGACATGGAACTTCGAAATGAATTTAGGTGCGAACCTAGGGTGCGTGAGTAGAACAACCTTATCTTTGTGAACTGTAACAAGATTGAGTCTAAGATTGAGAGCGCTTGTAGTTCACTCACTCTCCTAATGGAGGTGATAGCTATCAAGAAAGCAGTCTTAAGAGTGAGACCCTTAAGGCTCGCTTTATGCATCGGCTCGAAGGAGGAGCCCATTAGCCTGGTTACCACGACGTTCAGGTCCCATCCGTGAGCTGGGTTAGATATAGGAGGGTGAATTCTTTTCACTCCCTCCATGAAGGCTTTAATAACTGGAACCTTCCACCAGGACACCTTATGTTGTGACGTATTGTAGGCGGAGAGTGCAGCTAGGTAAACTTTAATGGAATTAAAGACTAAACCTCAGCCCAGCAAGTGGGGCAGGTATAAAACTGTGTGGAAGAGCAGTCAAAGTGTTTGATGCTCCTTGAGTTACACCAGACGACGAACCGTTTCCACTTACTAGAGTAACAGTAACGAGTGTTCGGTTTCCTAGCCTCCCTGAGAATGTCCATGCATCTCTGAGGGAGCTGCACATGTCCAAATTCTATGACCTCAGGAGCCAGGCTGCCAAGTTCAGGGTCTGCGGGCATGGGTGCAGCAACAAATCCTGTCCTGCGACAACATGTTGTACGGGCATGGTAGTTTCACTGGAGGAGATAGTGACATCTCTAACAGATGAGCGAACCAGGGTTGGCGGGCCCACATGGGGGCCACCAATATCATGGTGACTGGTTCCTGGTGCATCTTGTGCACTTTCTTGTTGAGAAGGGGAGTCTGAGGGGTGTGGGGGGAGCGTAGACAAATTTCCCTGACCATGTTATCCAGAGCCCGTTTTCCTTGGAGCCGTTCTGGGAGTACCTGGAGGTGTAATCTTGGCATTGGGTGTTCTCCAGAGTTGCGAACAAGTTGATCTCTGGGAAGCCCCATTCTGCGAAAACGTTGGAGACGATGTCTCCGTGTAATCGCCATTCGTACTCTGCGGGTAGAGGGAAGTCTCTGCTGAGTCTGTCTGCCAGAAAATTGAGTTCCCCTGGTACATGATGTGTTTGAGAGCCCTCTTCCAGATGTTCTGGGACAGCTTCGACAGACCTGGAGAGTGAGTGCCCACCTGCTTGTTCAGGTAATACATGGCCGTTGTGCTATCCGTGAGGATCAGCACTGTCTTTCCTTGTAGATGTGTCTGGAAGGCCTTCAGTGCTTTGAAGACCGCCAACAATTCCAGAAGGTTTACATGGTTGGACGCCACACCTGAAGTCCAAACTCTGTGTGCAGTCTGATGGGACATGTGAGGCCTCCATCCTGTGAGGGATGCGTCTGTGGTTAGAGTGGCTTCCACTGTGGGGGTGGTGAAGGAGTTCCCCTTCACGAGGTTCTCCCTCGACCACCACCGCAGTGAGAGAACCAGGGCCCGCAAGACAACCACTAGATCGTCCCATTGTCCGCTGGCCTGACACCACTGGCTGTTGAGCCACTCTTGCATTGGGCGCATGCACAGGTGTGCGTTGGGAACCAAGTAAATACATGACGCCATCATTCCCAGCAATCGCATGGCTTTGCGTACCGTCACCTCTCGACCGGCTACATACTGAGGGATCTGAAACAGCATGTTTTGGACCCTCTCTTTGAAGGGGAAGACAAGGCCGTCCCTTGTTTGAATTAGAGCCCCTAGGAATTGTTTGACCTGGCTGGGATCTAAACTGGATTTCTTCTAGTTGATGGAGAAGCCCAGGTGGAACAAGAGGTCTATAGTCTTTTGGGTATTCGAGAAGCATGTTTAGTAAGAATCCGCTGTTATGAGCCAGTCGTCGAGGTAAGGATAAACCGGAATGGACAACCTGCGCAGATGAGTTGCTGCCAATGCCAGTACTTTTGTGAATACCCTTGGCGCTGAGGCTACGTCGAAGGGTAGCACTTTGAACTGATAGTATTTGCCTTCTATCATGAACCTGAGGTATTTCCTGTGCGCTGGCAACATTGAAATATGAAAGTATGCATATTTCCTGTCCAATGTTGCCATGTAATCCTACTGTGTGAGCAGGGGGATTACTTCCTGCAGAGTCACCATACAAAATTTGAGGTTTTACAAATTTATTCGCTGGGCGCAGATCTAATACAGGGCGCATGGTTAGATCCTTTTTGGGTACAAGGAAGTACACTGAATAAATAGCCTCCTTTACCTGTGACAGGGGTATGACCTCTATGGCTCCTTTTTCCAGCAGCGATTCTACTTCCTGAAGAAGGATGAGAAGGTGTTCTGGTGTGAGACTTCTTTCCTTTGGAGGTCTGAATGTCGGGGACCGGCTGAATTCGATACAGTAGCTGTGGGCTATTGTTGACAGTACGCAACGGTCTGTGGTAATTCCCTCCCAGGCCTGGAGAAAGGATGTTAACTGGCCCCTGACCAGGGAGGCATGGGAGGGGACCCGAATCTTCGGGTCATTTAGTGGCGGCGGCCGGGGAGCCTCTAGGAGTAGGGCCCTAACCCATTCCTTTGCCACGACATTGGCCTCTCTGGGCATACTGCGTGTTGTAATTACTGGTTCCTTGAGGGGAGGACCAGTTGCTGCATGAGGCATACTGTTACAGAGGCTGGCGTTGATCTGGTCTAAGGTCTTTAAGATTTCATGTTCCTTTTTTGCAGTTTCTAGGGCGTCGTCCACCGCTTTTCCAAACAAGTGGGAGTCCTCCAGGGGTTTGTTAATGAGGGACGCCTGAGTCTCTGGCTTGAACCCTGAGTTCCTAAGCCATGCATGTCTTTTCAGGATTACGTCTTGGACTAAGGCACGCCCAGCCGTTTCCGCAGCATCTAAGGTATTTTTAATGATGTTTGGTTCACTTGGGTGCCTTCAGTAACTGTGGCCAAAAGACTGGTGCGAAGTGGCTCAGGAATTTCCTGTAGGCCTTCGCGTAACAGGGCCCACTGGGCATCAGCTTTACTGGCCAACAGGGTTGTATTGTTGGCAATACGCATAGCGAAAGCCGCCAAGGCCGTAACCCTCTTCCCGAGTGCATAGAGCCTCTTTACTTCCTTATCAGCGGGGGCTTCTCCAGTGGACAGAGGAACCCCTGCTCTTTTCCTCGTGGTGGTCACCGACCGGAGAGTCTGGGATGGAGTGGCCTCTAATATAGAGGATCAGAGGGGGAGGGGCTGAAGAGTTTCTCAATCTGTGGGTTAACACCCCTGACCAAGGCTAGTGTAGACAAAGGGCGCGAGGCGCCTTTTGATGGAGGTGAGGAGAGGAATGGCATGGCTAGCCGGTGGCTTTCCTTTAATGATTTTTTCCACAAAATCCACCTCGGGTATAGTCTCCCGTGTATCAATCCGAAAGTGTGCTGCCGCCTTGCGTAGCATGGCGTTAAACGTGGGCTGATCGTCCACAAGCGAGGGCTTCCTAACAGAAGTAGTCTGTGGAGAGGCCAAATCCACAGTATCAGGGTCAGGTGACACGGGAGACTGCCATGGCTGTGGGTCACATATCAGGGTATACCCCCCAGCCCTCATCAGGATCTTGCAGGTTCCCAGAATCCATGAATTGATCATCGTCCTGGGTGTCAACATAAGGGTCATCTTCAGTGAGGTCATATGTGTACAGTTCCTCATCCTGGGTGTCGAAAAGTCTAGGGATCTTGGCTTGAGGGCCCCGAGGGCCTTCATCCCTTGGCCTTCTAGGTGTGGTTTGGTCATAAAAGAAAACAAACCTATCTAACCTGTCCATACAGGTCTCAAATCTCTCCCTGGTCCAATGGGAAGGCCCTGAATGGTCTAGGGGTGGAATAATCTGTTCTTCCACCTCTAAACGTCGAGATATCTCCCACAAAGTGGAGGAAAACCCCCCGTTGCCCTCTGAGAAGCCTTCTTGTGGGCCCGACGTTGGGGGGAGTGTTTCTGAGTCTCTCCTTTGACCTAGGGGAGGGTTCCGGCGCCCCTGTCACAACTCTGCTAGTTTTTGGCGTCTCCTTGACCTTCTCCGCAGGCTTCGGCGACTCCTTCGCCAGCCGTTTGAGTGTCATCGGAGACGATCCTCGCGATGCTCTCAGCGACCAGCCTCCCAGCCGGGAGTTGATCGTGTGGAGTGGTTTTCGGCAGAGCCGGAACCTTGCCGTCGACGGACGCCTTCTTGCGATGCGTCTTGACAGCACCTGATACTTTAGGGGTAGCGTCCTTTGTATTCATAGGCCCAGTCGCTAGGCGCGAATGCGGGGAGAGCTGCCGACCCTTGCGGCCCCGTTGGCGCAGAGGACTTCTTTCACTTCGTCGAGGAATGGCCGGGGGTTGTGTGTTTTGTGACGTGTAATTGTCCGCCAGCGTCGCCGGGGTGTACATCCCCCACAGCAGAGCCAGAGCTGTGCCTATCAGGGCCGGGGACAGACGCCACGGAACAAGAGCGCGCCGTCGAGAGGTCTACAACCTCCAGTGCGGAGGTCATGTTGTCACCGTCACCCTCGTCACATTCAGTGGCCGCGGCGGCAGGCGAGAAATCAGCCTTCGACATAGCGTAGGCTGCCACCTTTTCACCTTACGCTCCTTCCGAGTTTTAGGGTGGAGGAGCTTGCAGGCCGCGCAACCAGCTTCGTCGTGTTCGAGGGGTAAGCAGCGGTTACACCGCTTATGTCTATCTTTGCACGGGAACTTGCCTTTACAACCCGGGCAAAATTTAAATGGAGTCCTCTCCATAGCTGAGGACGTTACCAGTGACGACGGCCGAAAAGGAAAGGTGGGAGAAAGGGAAAGGCATTCTCAGTTATGAGACAGAAATGTCCACCCCGACCCCACTCTTCCTACTGTGTAGGCCTCGAAGGCCTGGCCACGTGGTCGGCAGCGCCGATGAGATCACCGTCCGTCGAATGTCTTGTCTCGGCGGAAATCTGGAACAGCCGTCGAAGAGAGGGCTGGTAGGTGTTATTATAAGACAATAATTAAACAAATCAACCAAGGGTCGAGGGGACAAAGGCAATGTCTCTTTACGAGCTCCGCTTAAGGCTACCAGTATTCTGGGCGGGAAAAAACAATCTGAGGGACCTCGGCGCGTTAGTGATGTAACATATCTATCGAATACCTATGTTTGGAATTTGAGATAAAATTAATTGAATCAGAGAATCTTCAAAGATCGGTAATGTGTTATGAAAATCTGCGCAGATTGAATAACAATACTATTGTTGTAACACATGTTCATGCCTTCTTAAAAATTGACAAGTGCTCAACTATGGACACGCTGAGGCTACTTAAAAACATGTATGAGAAATGGGCGGGAGGTTTTGTTGAAATACCTGGCTCTAACATGTATTTTCAGTTTAATAATTGGTTTAAAAAAACAGTAGCAGTCTAGTGGCCAGTTCAACCACATGACACTCCTGGGTATAAAGTACACAGTGGCGGATAGTGCCAATATCGAATACACCTGGATGCGCTAACAAAATCTATTATGGCTTGACCCAACCCCACCATTTTTAGATCGTATTTGTTAATGAAGTTCAAGAACTCGGAAGCTTTGGAGACGAAGGGGGTTAAACTTGGTTTGAGCCGTGATTTGAGACTATGTCGCCTATGTGGCTGTAATATAGAGTTGTTGCCATCACTTAATGTTAGGTTGTGAGAGTCTCTCCATGCTGCGCATCAAATATCTCAAATCATACCACAATATGATAAACCCTAGTAATGTGATTATGTTATAGGATCTTTTTATGAGTGGAGATGATAGTAATCTCATCTATTTTATGGTATCATTTTATCTACGACTTGTTGAAATTATAAAATGTGTAATGTAATATTTAACAAATGAAATTGTGTGTGAATAGCATTGTATTTTATGATTGTAATGATTATCATCAAATTTTAGATATGAATTTTAACCCAGTTATCAATAGAGATTGTGTATATGTATGTTTATGTTCTTGTTGTATATACAAAGCCGAAAGGCTATACATATATTAAATCTTCAGAGCCGCCACTTGAAATTGAAATGTAAGTCTCCAATCCCTGTTCTTGAATAAATGGACCTTTCCTTCTGACTTCACACCAAAAGTGCTTTGCACTTCAGGAAGTGGAGGGGGCAGGAAGGAAAAAGAGGCAGAGAGAAACCAGATGGTGCAATGTTCCACCAGTTGTAAAGGGCACCCTCTGTCTACACCAACCCTCACCCCTTCGCAATATAATCAAAGGCCATTAGATATGCAGCACCCTGGTATGAGCTTACTCCTGTTAATGGATGTGCTCTTTGATTCCTGTTCCCATGACAGCTTCCTGTGGAGTGGCTGCGTCTCTGGGGAGGGTATTACCTGCCCTCACAAAGGAAAAAAGAGGCAATCCCCAAGGCTACGGTTCTGCCAGCAGTGGCAAGGGCAGCCTGTCTGGGGAGGATACACAATTCCTTCACAGCTGAGCTGGTCTCACCGGGCTGGCACATGAGTGATAGCAAATTGTTGCGGCTGTAATAATTCTGAGAAATACAATTCACCATAACTCAAGTATGGTTTGATTGTAAAGATTATTCTGCCACCAGGACGCATCCTCAAAATTATGGAGTTTTGGCACATGTGTGCATATCTTAAATGCAGCCCTGTGCCGCAGAGACTTGGCTGTCACCAGCTTACTGCCAGTGGAGAGCAGGTGCTGCAGATCAGGCTACTGCAGCAGGGCACGGATCTACGTGATCCGACCGCAGCTGATTTTGCTGCGGCCGGAAAGTTTGCATGAGAAAGGTGTGAAGTACAAAAAGTTTGCACCTTTGTCATGTGAACACACATACATACACACACCCACAACACACCCATGACACCCTCAACACACCCCCACCCACACCTCCAACATAAACAAACCCCACTTCCCTTTCACTTCCATGATTTAACATAAGGCTGCAGGGGTGTCCCCCGCAACTCCCGCTCGCTATACAATAAAGTATAGTGAGCAGGGTGATGCGGGGGACACCCCTGCATCCCCCGTTTCTTTTTTTTTTACAATGCTACCACCAAAGGATCAAACTTTTGGTGTTCGAACCTTTGGTGGTAGCATTTTTAGATCTAATGGTTCATAGATTTGGTAAAAAAGTACAAACCCGCAGGGCGTAAGTGTACACCATGCTTTTGGCATGGAGCTTATGTGTTACGCTCACCTGGTTCCCACGGGGGCGTCGACCGGAACTGGGCCGCTGTTATTTCCACCAGCGTGACGTGTAGCGCCGAGATGACTGACTGGACTGGCTCGCTCAGCCTAGTTTGTCTGGCTCGCAAGAATATTCTTCTGCAAAGGAGAAGAGGAATTAACCACCCGTGGAATTGAGTGTCAACCCACCTTCCCCACTCCCGTTGTCTTCTCACTGATCACTCTTGATTTCCCCTCCTTAGTCTCACCCGATGGTTTGGAAGGATGAGCTCTCCATCCTGTGTCGACCGCAGGGGCGCGTTGATGACCAGTTACTTCACTGACGTAGAGGAATTGGTGAGTTCCAGTATTGACTCTAAAGTCCAATTGTTTATAAGAGTTCAAATGTCTGCTCTTCACTCTGTCCGATTCCTTGCAGGTTGCCGATTAATACACTCGAAGATTTCCAAATGGCACTCGGTAAGATTCAGGTAAGTCTATTGTGTTTTTCCCCTTAGGGGCCGGGGTACGGCTATAAAGCAGAGTTGACTGTGCCGACCCGAGATGAGGTGAGACCCCCGTGGTAAATCAGGTACGTTTTGTGGGGGGTAACTGGTATTGTCCTTGCTTTCTTCCCTTTAGGGGCCGGGGTACGGCGATGAAGCAGAGTTGACTGCGCCCACCCGAAATGAGGTGAGTACCTCCCGTGGTAAATCAGGTAAGTCCTTGGGGGTAGCTTGTATGGCCTTAGAGAGTCCCCTTGCTCACCTTGCTGTCTGTCTCCTTAGGTGTCGGAGGGCGGCCGCGAGATGGAGAGAGCGTGATGGAATGCTGAAGTACCGCCAAGCAGGTGAGTTCAGCGCGGCGCCGTAGGAATGCGAAGCGATGCTTCAAGACTTCTGTCTTTCAGTTCCGTGGCGAATTGGATCAGGATTCAGATAAGGATTAAAGTTAAAACTCCTGTTCTAACCTTTATCCTTTTTTGTCTTCTTGTTTCAGGAGTCCCAGGACTGAAGCGGGCGTGGCTGAAGACTGGAGCTGCTGAAAACACGGTGAGCGTTACGCTGCAGCAAGCAGAATAACGCGAAGCACGTGTGGCTGTCCGGGCGTGGTTTAAATAGCCTTGGAAGAAGATCCAGGTAAGTATTCTTCCACAGCCCCACCCAAGTAACAAAATAGTCCCTTCAGTAAAATAGTCCCTCCTAAGCCTCATTTGGCTTGAGTCTTCATGCAGCATGGTCTGCTTCAGGTAAGTTATCAATTATGAGCCTGGCGCCCATGGCGCCAGGACTGACTTTATGAGCCTGGCGCCATAGGCGCCAGGACTGTACCCAAACAGCCCCTAACTGGGGCTTTTGGGCATGCTCCAAGTGGCATGACGCCTGCTTCCGGGGCTGCTGGGCCTGGTCTGGTCTTCCGGGGGAAGGCATCATGACATTATGAAAAAGGAATGCGATTCCTCTTTCAGAGATGTAATTGCCGCATCATTTTATTAATTAATAAAAAAACAAAAAAGCCAGAGCTTGTACACCATTGACTGATGGCAATTCCAAACAGTATGTAATTATCTTGTTACATGCAAGTGGAACCCATGGATTTTTAAGGATGTGATGTATTCATTTTAGTTAGCATGGCAGTCATTACTTTATTTTTGTTCATTCCTTCTGTGTAACATGAAACTCACATTGATAACTATTTAAAGGGTCATGTACAACGAATTTCATTTCACAACACTATGTACAAGTCAAATTATTGTGTCCTCTTATGATTTACATTTGTTAAATGTGAAGTGCAAAATTGCAAAGGAACCCCATTAGTTAACTATAGATAATACAAATGGGAAGTTAAAACTTAGCAAGAGTGTTAACCCCGATTCCTCGGTCTAAACAACCTATATACACAAATTGTAGTGTTGGGCCTACTGATACAATTATCATCTATACAGGCTGACCCCAAAGGCCTCAGCTGTGGCGCTATAGCTGGCACAAGGTCGTCACTCTACGGTCCAAGTATGAGAAGGGCAGAGAAAAATGTGGACCCTCTGGAGGCATTTAAAATGTTGACCCCCCCTCTCAAATTGAAGGCAGAACATATAAAATCCCAGCCCAAAAACTGAAGAGCAGACCAGGTAGTGGACCTATTGAATGCAATTGACCCCTGGTTTTAACGGTTTAACAGCCACCATCTGCTAACATTATGACAGCGAGGCCTAAAGAAATGCTAAATTTGGCATCACCTGGGGGTTAGGAGGATACTATTGGGGCCGGGTGGGCACAGAAGTGGGGACGGAGAAGGTAAATCACACTTGCTGGGTGAGCAGTCTGTAAATGAGTTCTGTTGCACCAAAACGGGAGCTGAAGAGAAAAAAGCTGGTATGGTCGTGTTGGGAGTCATGGGGAAGTCGGTGCAGCTACCAATGCTGCTCTGACGGTACCCAATGTACCCCTCTCAAATTGCTTTGATGGACTGAGCAGGGAGGTAGATTTACAGGATGACCCTGCTCCGTGGACCAAAGTGGCAAAAAAGTGCCGGGAAAGAAAGCCCCTATTGCTAAATTAAGATCTAATTGCACAAATGTAAAAAGGGGCAAATCCGTAAGGATGTGGGTCGAGGGGATGAAGAGGCTGGAGACCTGATGGACACCAGCGTCTGCAATTTCCAACGTGATATCCTGGCTGCCCTATCGAATATAATGGCTAAAAAATGTGGTCGTTAAATTAGCCCATCACATGGAGACTGGGGGCCAAGGAGGACTGTTATTGCGGACCAAAGCAGCAGTCAGTATCGGATTGTCTCCGTGAGCAGTCAGCCGGCTGTAGACTCTGGGTGCCTGGGAATAATTCTAAAGCACATAGAAATGAGGGTGGGGGTAGAACTGGGGTCTTCCCCCGGGGACCCTGTCCAGAAAAACACAATGTTGCTACCACCCTCCAGGGACGCAATGCTGGACCCTCACATCCTGTGTCCTCATCTATCGAAGTAAAAGCACTGAGCAATCTAGGTACAATTCTGTGGGCCCCTCCAACTTCCAGGGTAAAGGGCAAGCCAGAGTAAGGCTCCCTGCTGCATCAGGGAGGCAACTAGGAAGGAGGATAGTCTGCAATGCCTATTTACATGATGTTCCCAAATTGTGGGAAGGTAACTATGGAAGGGCAATCAGCTCTGGTCAACCGATTTGTGAGGGGCTGTAAATCTGTAATTCGTGACGACGTCCTGTACTATGAGCGGGGCAGAATGATGGAGGAGGACAGGGACTATATTGTAATTACACTAAAAAATCCAGTTCTCGTGGAGGGCCTCATGTCAATAGAGATGAGAACGTATTCCCCCCACAAATAGTCATGTCTCAATTTGCCCTGAGGCCCCACTGTGAGTGCGCAATAAAGGAAGCATGAACACTAGGTGTGTCATACCCACCTTAGATAGCCCAAATTGGGGAGGGATGGATGTGGTTGAATGACATATTGACCATTTGGGGGAGGCCTTAGCCCCATTGGCCTATATTGATACACAGCCTGAATGAAGTGATGGATACACAAATATAAAAGTTATTTCCTGCAATGTGGCCAGGGCTAACCGGCTAATGTCAGCCTCTGAATGGGTGCGTTTTTTACATTGTTACCATCTACTCCGATAGCACAGCGAGTAGAGCGCTTGCTTTGACATCTGTGCAGAGCCTGCTGACGCTGGTTCGAATCCCGGCAGGGCCAAACTCAGCCTTTCATCCTTCCGAGGTCGATAAATGAGCACCACACACCGTGGGTAATAAGCAGCGCTCAGATGCCTGAGTGTTCGTAGTGCTATATAAATGCTAAATATAATAATAGGGAGTCGATAACTAGGGGATCTTTGTCTACTGGGGAATCTACCCTGTAGGTTTCTGGGTCGTCCTCTTCCTCCTCTTGGTCCTCGTCATCCCCATAGTAGCCCGTCCCAGATTTTTCTCCAAACATGCCCAAATCAGGATCCTCAATAAAGGGTAGATCCTCATTATATTGAGAGTAGGGCTGTATACAGAAAGGGTCCGAAGGCTGTGTTGGTGCTTCAACCCGGGACTTCTTACTTGGGGTTATCGGGTCCCTAGAACCTGAGAGTGGAGCCCCGTCAGGGGTATATGAGAGGAAGTTTTCAGGATTCTTGGCATGGAAGTCTGCCAAAGACGACATCCTAGACATAACTCTGTCTATGTCGTCACTAGACCATTCCTTTGAGCTGGGAATGACTCTTTCCTGGGAGAGTTTCCTGTCTGGACCCATGTGTTTGTGCAGGGATCTTTAAAATGACAGAAGACTGAGACTCGTCTGTCTGTCTTTGCCTGTCTGACTGCTTCTGAGGTGTGGAAGAAGGTAGAGAATGCTTCTTTTGTTGTTTCCCCTCCCCTCCCCGTGGGTGGCGTCGAGGTTCGGGGCTAGTGTCCCTATCTCTAGAGTGTGGAGGTTGGCACTTGGGAAAAGCCGTTAAGCGGTCTGACGACGCCGACTCCTGGAGTGCGGCCTGGGGATAGAGGTTGGCTTTGTCTTCCGAAGATCGAACCTCTGTTACCTTAGGGAGCGAGGCACTCTTGGCAACAATGGATGGCTGCCTGGAGTCATGCGGTGATCTAGATCGAGAACGCCCAGAGGACACCGATTCAGTGGACCGTTCTTTGTGTGACTCTTTCCGAGAACTCGACGTGCGCATCGAGTCTCGGTGGGACTTATGTTTGGTGGAAGTGGTGTAGTTAGCGCTTGTGTCACCGGGTGTTTTCCCCATAGCCGCCCTACCAGACAACCTTCCGAGGTCGGGGACTTGCGCTTGGCTGTCTCTCGATGCCACGTTGCCCTCGCCATCCGAAAGCACGGCGTCGCTGGCATCGCTGAAGGCACTCTCCGCTGCCATGGCCTCTTGACGCCTGGTGTGGTGGGCCCAACGCTTGATCGAACGGTCCTTTAGTGTTTTCGGTTTAAACCTACTACACGCTCTGCAGTTCGCCTCGGGGTTGTCCCTCGGCAAGCAGAGGTTGCACGTGGCGTGTCTGTCAACCCAAGGGTACTTGCGGTTGCACTTAGGGCAAAATTGGAAAGGGGTAGCCCCCATATGCACCTTGTGGCAGCAGGCTAATGATTGTAGGAATATATAGAAGATATACCTATATATTAAAGAGTGTAGAGTATGTGCCACCCCCCACTCTCCCTACTTGCAGGGCCGAGGCCAGAGGCCTTCCAAGGCCCGGGCCGAGGCCAGAGACCTTGCGAGGCCCAAGTCTGTCATGCAGCCGTCGACGGTTGATTCCTTCTCCGGGCCGACGTTGAGTGTTGAACTTCGGTGGCTCGACGTTGGGGTGGAGAAAAGGGGAAATATTAAGATATTTTAGCAAAATAGTGGCTAAGGGCAGGAACTCCGCAGGATGCTTCCGACCAGTATGGCGGAAAAAAAACAATCTCAGGGTCCTAGACGCGTGAGGGATCATGGGTACAGTGGACGTCACACTAGGGATAGTATTACTGGCACGCCCTGTGTCGACACCCATTTTCGAGTTTCGAAAAACAAACTGTAATACTCCGCAGCTTCCACTAAATGTCGGCCTATGCACAGCATGTGATCTAAGCAGATTCCACAAGCCTCAGAAATGTAGTTATGCATGTGATGTTCATCTGCTTTTATCGGTTATTTTACTGAATGAAGCTATGTTTAGACAAATATAATACAAAGTTAGAGCCAAAGTGATAGGGGCTTCTAGCGAGCTACATTTTCAATGTCTAAAACCCAAACTCCACCTCTAGGGGTACATTTGTTTTGGTAGGGATAGAAGATGCTTAAAAATGAATTTTGTGCATAATTAAGAATCAGGGGGCCCAGATTCAAATGGACCCATCATTTTCTTCCATGTAATGCAGCAAAGTGCCCTTGCACCTTATAAACTTCTATTGATTGAGTAGTCATCTTACTTCTAAATCTATTTTTAAAGAGTTGATTGGCTCCGGCCCTAAAATTTAATATAAGCTTGTTCCTGGTCAGCCAATTTGAACTGCCTACCCTACATAGCCATATTCCCAGATATTCAAAATTATCTACCCAGCAAATCTCCATCCCATTTAAGGAGAAGAACCAACAGACTCTTTCTGGCATCGCAAACCACAGTTTTTCTTTTTGGCATTTATTACCAACTCCTTTTTTGCACACTTTTTCTGACGGTGGGCAAATTGTGTATGGAGGCCCACTTGGATCTTAGACATCAGTACTGTGTATTCTGCAAACAGCAAATAGCCAGTATGTTCCCTGTATAGTTCTGGAGCCATGGAGACTGTATGGGAGAGAGAAACATGATCATGGCATGAAACTGCCGTATTGTCTTTGTATTGTAGGAAGCATGAGAAATGGGGTTTTCAACCTTACTTACCCTGAATCAGAATCACATGTATGTCCTGAAGATGGCTCTAAAAACCAACCACAGGAGCACGTGGGCACAAGTGCATCACATATAAAGAGCCGAAACACGTGTCGAACTGAGAAAAAGCCTAATATTATGGTTTTTTGATGTTCTCATAAACAAAAAAGACACAGAATAGTAGAAATTGATTTAGGTCTCGCAAACCTAAAATATGTTGTAGAGTTGAGAGAAAAAAACAATGTAGAATTAAACTGAAGTACAGACTACTAATTAATCAACCTTTTTACTGTACCGTGTCTCTAACTAGATCGGGTGAAATCACTGTACACTAACCCCCAGTCAAATCTGATTCTTCAAAGTGTTTTTGGAAACAATATTTTTTTTAACTTAATTTGTGTAAAAAATGCTTTGACCTAATTTGTGTGAATACAGTTTGGGCTGACTTTCACCAGTTTTATAATTTTGTACGGAAAAATATCTTTTTCAAAATAAACAAGTGATACAAGACAAAAAAAAAAAAAAAAAAAAATGTGATCTTGAAATCCAGAAAAGTAAACAAAGGCCTTCTTTTTTGTGGTTGTTTTGAATAACTCATTTTTGTATTAATAACTGCAATCTGAAGACCTGGTCCATCGTTTCCCCTCTTTTTGAAATCTGCCTGGACGCAGGTTAAAATACAATCCCTCTCCACCTCACAATCGCAGACCTTGGAGAAGAACCTTTCCATAGATCTTTGCGATTGAAATTATCAATGAGAAGCCCTTTTATAAAATTAGGTACAATGCTGCACCTGTCCACATAGTAGCGAGGCAACCTGGACTGTTAATAGCATTAAACAGAATAAGAAGGGTGCCCATAGTTGCCTTTCTGATTTAAACAGATCTAGTCAAAGTGTATCCAAGCCCAGGGCCAGTTGTAGTCACTACTAGCCTGTATTTGCTTGGAATCCCTCCTCACTGACCGACTTGCCTGATCAGGAGATCAATGGTGCCCGGTCTTCCAGGTCCCCTCACTTCCGCCTCCACTCCACACCTCTGACCGCCTCATTTCTCTATGGCCAAGCTGTTGCTCTTGCGTTGGCCTTCTTCCTGCAAATGATTGCCTAAAATATGCTGTCACACACCTAGCCCTTCCGTCATTACCATGCATGGCTGCGCACTGCAGGGGAATGCGTCCCACCTTTTTCCTCTCAATTTTTGTAACCGCTGCCCGTGACCCAATGGGTGCTAAAAGCAGGTGAAGAGAGGTGGAGCTCCCAGGCATCTGATGCACGAAACCCTCCTTAGCACCCTTGCTTCCCTCAGGGTGTTAAGTCAGGATTAATTCCCAAAGATCTGTAACAGGTTTGCATTCCAGAAACAGAGGAGTTTATGTCGCTTTAATTAACAATAGTATGTACTAGTAGCTTTAATACTACTACCATCAATTGTAGCAATACTACTATCAACAGTAGTGGGAGCAATAGTATTACCAGTAGCTTTATTAGTATCAGCAGCACCAACATTAGCGATATTACCAGTACTCAGGGCTTTAAGTGGGCCGGGGCCTGCCGGGGCTGGGCCCCGGCAGGCTCTGAAATTTCGTTTTGAGGCGGGGCCCTGCCGGGGCCCACTAATCTCCCCTTGCAGCCCCAACCACTACACGAAAAGGCTTTTTTTCTACAGCCTGAAGCTCTCGCTCGTGTGCGAGAGCTTCGGGCTTCAGAAAAAAATGCCTTTCAGCCATAATGGTGGCGCCGCACCTGCGAGGCATCCCTTTAATCAAGGGATGCCTGTGGGCCGGCGCCACCATTATAGAGAAAACGTGAGGCCGCTGGAAGCAGAGGCCTTGCTTTCTAAATACTGAAGCTCCCGCGGATTCGCGGGAGTTTCAGTATTTAGGAAAAAGGCCTCTGCTTCCAGCGGCCTCACCCTTTCAACCTTAATGGTGACGCTGCCCCTCCCCAGCTGGCGAAGGGCAGCGCCACCATTAAGGTTGAATAGGCGAGGCGCTGTCCACTGCCAGGCAAGCCTATAGAAAACAAATGCAGAGATCAGCACCCTCTCCCCCATGGGGAGAGGGTGCTGATCTCTACAAAAGGCTGCCTGGCAGGGGTACCAGTAGCCCATTGAGCCGAGGCTTGTCAAGGGGGCGTGGCCTCACGGGCCAGCAGGACCCCCGTTGTTAGGCCACGCCCCCTCGATGAGCCCCGGCTCGATTTGTAGTGCCACTTAAGGCACTGCCAGTACTACTAGTACTAGCATTAGTAGTGGTAGGATTACTACAAGTACTGGCCTTCATAACAATGAAACTACTGCAGCTTGCATATGCACTGTAATTCAGATGACCCTTTCCACAGCGCAATTCTGTGCCGCACATGACCAACAATGGCCTAGCCGCCTTCTTGTAGAGTCACTCGCATATGGTGACTGATCTGGCAGTGGCACACAACATGCCAAAGTGACAGTGCACGCAGTTGCTTCAGATACCCCTAACTTAATTTCCCTGGGGCTTTCTCCTGTATTGTGAATCTGCTGGCGCCTGCTGCAGAGATAAGCTATAGTTTGGAGCATTTGTGTGTACCTACCTTTGGGTAACTATTCTTGTAGCTGCTTCCCAGGCGAGTGCTCGTCAGTCACAGCAAATTTCCTGACGCGGAGAAGCTCTCCTACAGCCTCTGAGAGACGGAAAAACACTCAGATCCACTTAGTTCTGATGCGCATGGACATGCTGGTGTCCACATTCACGAAACGCTCAAGTGCCATCTAACGCTCAATGCCATCTCAGATGCGTACTGTCGCGATTTTCAGTGTTTATTGCCTGAGGTTCTAAGAGTAACATCTCCATTGACAGATCCCTGAAGAGATCACCCGAATTTTCAACTACACCATTAACACCCATCTGTATAAATAAACATCTATTTTTGACTAGCCATTCTTTCAAGAATTTGAAATAGATATTTTCAACAAGCACTTCAAGGCTAAATATTTGGTTTGGAGTACAGTTCTACATCTGGAAGCCTCATCACAATAGAAGACAGTCATCTTGTCTTCCAAATTTTGCTAAAAATAACTTCTCTTCTCCCTACTAATGTACATTGGGGCGTAAATATTTAGCAAATAATCGCACTGGAGAAATCTTTTTCCAAACACATCACTGACATGCACAAATAGGGGTTCATGCTAATGACAATGTTTTTATGATAAACAATTTGCTTTTTTAACATTCAAAAAGAGAAGCAAAAGTGTCACCAGTAAAAAACAAAGCACACAGCCCCATCGACAGGTCTAGGGTGCACTTCCTGCAGGAGTACCAGAGCGCACCAAAAGTCGGCCTTCTCTTGTTTCCAGTCAATGCTACAGCTGCCACTGCAAGAGCAGATGGTAAGACTAACTCCTCATTTTGGTCTGAGCGTAGTAAGTGGAATTGGGCAACTTGATAGCTGTATAAAAGATTAAGCTTGTCATTTGAGCCTAGAGGTGTCAAAGGAGCATGCATTTCTTCCACGTGAAAAACAAGGAAGAACAAAAGTCACCTTTAGGGACAGCAGACCTACTGCTGCTGTGCTCCCCGATGGAAGCAATGGAGCAGGACTTGCATTCGAAAACCTTATGATGCGACTAAGGGACAAGTCAGATTAATCCATACCAAAAAATCATTTTTACTAGAATTATTTAATCTAGGGTATACGTGGATTAAAGATAAAATGATCTACAAACTTTTTTCATCAGACCGGCACAGGTTTACATTGATGCAATAATACCCAATGCCTCTAATGTGATGTCACAGTTTGCAGTTCCAAGATGCGGCTATACTGAAAAATTGCAAATTTTGCATTTAACTTTTAAACAGATGAGGCCACCTTCAAATATCTAGGACATCAGAGGAGCTTCGTTTTTAAATTGCAGCCAATGCAGTTATCCTCGCGCATCTACAGGGGGAAACGTCTCGTTTTGAGTTCAGCAGCCAGAAAATGGAATACCAAACCAAAGATCTTTGTTTATTATGGCAAATATAGCAAATTGGCAAAATGCTACTTCAAAAGGGTGCGCTTTCTTCCGAAAAAAAGATATTAAGACAAACAAAAAGACAGATAAGTGATTTTTTTTAAAGGAGGTGCCGCAACCTGGTACCAACTTACATGGTAGCATAACCTGGAAGCTCAGTACCGACCCCAACTCTCTGTGGCTACCAACTCATTACCAGCTTTAGACTGGCTGTCCTTTTGCAACACTCCCGCCAGGCGCCAAATTCAAGGAAAGAAATCCAAGCCGAAGCTGTGATCATAACCACTAAGAGTGCACCTCAATGGCGCACCGGGTGAGTGTGGGCACTTCACCTTTGGGTTGAATGCAGAACAATTACTGGCCGCACAGAGCCCTTAATGCCTTGGCCAAGGAAGGTTTCCAATGACTCTGCCTTCTCAGAGGACGATAGGAAGGCCATTTTAGAGCGACGGTTGGTGACTGGGCTGAGGTGCAGTGGAAAGGCGACAGGGTGTAAAAAAGTAACCCCTGCTGGTGTGGAAGATCGATTTAGAAAATGCGTTGAATAAGAAGAAGATTCTCTATAATACATGTGCTAATAAAAAGTGGCAGTTACTTATAGGGTAAAAAAAGAGATGATGACTGGAAGGTTTAGAATGAATCTTAACCTCTGGCACTGATCTAGGCAACCCTCCGGACCACAAGGCCGAAACATGCCTGGGGATGCTTGTGGTCTCGTGCAGAAGGGATGTGACCAAGCAGTTTGGGCTGGACTGCCACTTCTGGGGTGGGACCAAGTCTGATTTGCATATGGTTTTTCCCCTTCTGTAATGGCTTGGCAGGCTGAAAAACGATGGTCTGCAGGGTTGCCCAGAACTGTGCCCGTGTTTGGGATTAACTCAAAACCTTCCAGCCATCACCTTTTTGTTTTACCTACTTATAGGGTGTCAGGTTAATATAACTATTTGTGGCTCAAAATAAAACCTCCTCAGGAAAGTTAAAAAGAACCACCAAAAACTGGAATTTGACACTACCACAGCCCAAAAAGTCTAACAGTTTGCGCCATCTGCCTCGACTGCTTCACAAACTGATTGGGCAGCATCTGGGACAAATAAAGGGAACATTCCGAGATGTTGGAGTGCAAGATAAGATCAAGCTTTGGTGCAGTCAATGCAAAAAAGGAGACCATATCAGCACAGACTGATGTGACCCACAATAGGCTTGGGGAAAGTCACAGACAGGACAGCTGTAGGATTCTCACGTGCAGATGCATATGTTGCTTAAGTACATGAAGGAGGATCTTTGCGGAGCAGTGGGTATAAATGGGGACTCAAACTCTCTTGCAATACAAAATGCATCTTGTGGTCCTTCCTGAATTAACTATGATGGCATCAAGCTTCGAGGTTTTACTTGAAAAGCTACTGTGCCAACTCCTAGGCTATCCTCTTCCTACAGTTTGTGGCGGAGTGCAATGTTCACCGCCCAGGGAAGCTCCCCAACTGGGGCAGATCAGGTTCTCGAATTACAGGGACAGTGATGATGTTGATCTGAGATATCAGACGAACAAGCTATTTTTCTATGCAGACTTGAGCCAGACCGATTATAGTTATTCACCGTAGAGACTAGAGTACTCAGTCCATAGTCCCCTTTCCTCCATGTGTGCGTCCCCCAACATGGGGACGGTACCGGAACCTCTGGCAGTGAAAAATTGAGCTTCCACTTTAAATTTAGTACAGCGTGCAGGGGTGCAGCCTCGGGCGTGTGACTGCCCCGCTGAGGACACACCCTCCAGCATTTCACCTCAGTCCCCCTTGAACACATGGGACGCTTAGATACCTGGCTACACTTATTACATATGAGCCCATGGCATACAAGCAGGGGAAGCTAAGCGGGACGTATGGAGGAAAGGGGGCTATGAGTACTCTAGTCACTATGGTGAGTAACTTGAATTACTCATGCGTCCCTTCCCCTTTCCTCCATTCTTGTGGTTGATTCCACCAAACAGGACCATTGGGTGGAGTCGTGACAGCCTGCCTCCTAGCTAGGAAGAACCAAACAGGTTCTGCAGAACCACCTGACCAACAGTGCTTGCAGAAAGCCAGCCGAGTGGCCCACGTAGATGCCCTTCTGATGACATCTCAAGAAGCATGTCTCTGAAACGTGACTGCTGTGGCCTTAGCCCCAACCGCATGGGCAGGAATCCCCCCCCCTGGGTCCGGCTTGCACATGGCTGTATAAGCTCCTGCAATGGCCTGAACCATCCAACGGGTCGATAGAAGCCTTGGAAGCCTAAGAACCGGGGGAGGAGCCCCTGAATGTGGCAAACCATGCCTAAGACTTCCTGAAGGATTTCGTCAGAGGTAAAAACTGAGGACCCGCTTGAGGTCCAAGGAATGTAGGGCCCTCTCTGCCTCTGACTGTGGGTTTAGGAAGAACACCAGCAGGCAGATGTCCTGATTTGGATGAAATGGAGAGGCCACCTTGGGCAAGACATTTGGGTGAGTGAGCAAGTTGACCTTGTGAAACGTGGTGAAGGGCTCACACGAAGACAATGCCTGCATCTAGCTGAACAAGCATGCATAGGTGAGAGCTACCAGCAAAACCGTCTTTAGCCTTACCAGCCAGATGTCCACAGAGGGCATCGGCTCGAAATGTTTACGCTGCAAATCTGCCAGAAGCACCACTGAGGTGCCAGGCCAGTTTCGGCCCACGCACCAGTGGAAGAAAGCCTAGACAACCCCTTGAGGTGGGCCTTAACCACTGAGTTGGCTGCCGAAAACATATGTTCCAGGGAATTCTTGTAAGCCCCAATGGCTGCCAAATCTGTGCAGCAAGAATCCACTTGAACTCCAGAACAAGCCAGGTGCACTGAAAAAGCCAGTATGTCATCCAGACGACAGGTGACGGAGTCCAGACCAATGGCACGCACCCAATGGCAGAACCTAGTCCATTTGCTCTTATACTGGGACCTAGTAGTGGGTCTCCTGGCCTGTTAAATGATGTCCCAGTTGTCATTCAAAAATTGACCATGCTGTAGCCTGGACGGGTCCGGATGGTCCACTGCCCCACCCTGCTGCATCAGGATGGTCCACTGCATCGCCCTGTTGGGGATCAGATGATGGACAGGCCAGTGGAGCACAACTGCAGCAGATCTGAAAACAAAGCTGTCTAAGGCCAGTGTGGGGCAATCAAAATGAGGCTGGATCCCACCGAAGCCCAGAACACTTGTGGAGGGTCCGCTGGAGCAGAGGGGAGTGCGGGGGCTTGGCGGGGGGTAAGCATTGCACCTGCGGCCGTGCCAACAGATCTTGAAGGCATCTCCCAGAGAACCCCAACCCTGTCCTGCCCACAAAACAAACTGGGGTCACTTGGAATTCAGAGGAAATGTTTGCGACCCCCTTACGTTGGAACAGGGGCAAGAAGCAGCTCAGCTGGTCCACTTTTCAAGCAGATTGATATGCGGGAGGGCTTCCACCTTGGACCATGCACCATGAATCACGAAGCCCTCCTGAGTAGCACCCGAGCCCGAAAGAGTCGTCATCATCACCACCAGGATAGGCTCTGGTAGGATGAAGAGGGCTCTCACAGAAACATTGCTGTCCATCAGCCACCGGCAAAGATCGGGCAGGAGGAGCGAGGGTATTGGGCTCCTGTCCGACAGACGTGGTCTCCTGATCCCACGTGGCCGCCTGGTGGAGCTGGAGTCGCCTCATTTTGAGGCAAGCGTGCTGCACAGTGAGAATGCAGGAGACCATCAGCCCCAATGGTGCTGTAACCACCATGCTGAGGTGGTCGAGTTGGCCGGAAAGTGCTGTATCGCCTTGCGAAGAGAGAAGGGCCTCACGGGTGTGGAGTACACCCAGTGAACAGCTGTATTTTAACACACCCCTAGGAAGACCAGATCCAGGGAGGGGCATAACTGAGACTTCCTCTGGTTGAGGAAGAACCCCGGCAGATGAAGAACATCCGCCAATCTCTGGCAGGAGTGTACCACCCCCTCTGTGAACCCGCCTTCACCAGCCAGTCATCCAGATAAGGGTATAGGTGATGGCCCTTCAAGCAGAGAAGACCTGCCACTGCGTTCCTCAACTTCGTGAAGACACAAGGGGCTGAATTCAGGCCAAAAGGCAGCACCTTGTAGTGCAAGTGGTACGACATAATGATGAACCACAGAAACTTCTGATGCGGCTGGTAGATATGGACATGCAGGTACACATCTCGAGGTCTGGGATCACATCCAGTCCCCTACACACAGGGACTCTGCTATGTGCATGGGAGTAATCATCTTGAAACATTCCAGCGGTAAAGACAGATGGAGAAATGACAGGTCCAGGACTACCCTCAGGCCAGCCTGGTTGTTCCCGAGTACCACAAAAAAAATCAGAACCCCAATCTGACTGAGGAACCAGTTCCACCACCTGCACCTCAAGATCGAAAGGACCTCCCGTAAAAGCCAGGGATCCAATCTGACGAAAAGGAGGAGAGGATGGTAGAGGAAAAGGCAGAGGAAGACTGAAGCCCATGGAGGCTATGGATAGGATCCAAGGGTTCTTGAAAAGACGCTTCCAGATGTTCTGGAAAAGAGCCAGTTAGCCCCCTACTGGGGAGCTGTGTTGCCCGACCGTGACATCACTGTTTCTTGGCGTTAGAGGCGGGAGCAGAGGAGGAGGATCCTGCACAACATCCTCTGCCGTTTCCTCCTGTTGTCGCTGTGCGACTGTCAGGCCTCTGCGCACCTAGGTCCCGAAACCCCTTGAAGCCGGTGAAAGCGCAGGGTTTGAATTTGGTCAATCGCTGAGACTGGGGGAAGGACTTCCGGTCATTGGTTGATGAATGAAAGGAGTCCATGCCCTCAAAGGGCAGATCTAGGATCCGCTTTTGCATGTCAGATGAACATTTTGTGGCATGTATTCACGCCGTCCTAATCTCGACACCCAGGTACAGCCCCCTGCTGGATGTGTCAATGTGGGTGACCGAAGATTCCATGGGGTCCTGCACAATGGGCCGGGCATCTGCCAGATCGGCCTTGAAGGAGGCTTGCCCCTCCAGAGGGAGGTCAGGCAGAAATTCTCCAAGCTCCCACCAGAGCTTCTGGGTAGCCATGGGTAAAAGGGTGTTGGCATTAGCATGTCGCAGATGCAGTCCTGATAAAGCATAACAGCGATTGCCCAAAGACTCAAAGACCTTGTCTTCCTTGGAAAGACAACTCGAGGTGGCTTCCGTGGAGGAAGACGACAAAGATAATGGTTTAGAATAGAGGAAGGCTGCAGCCGCCACTTGTTCGTCTGGCCATTGGCCCTGGGTTTCTCCCAGACCTTTGTCACCACCTGCAGGACATCCTTCTGGAGAGGGATGCCAGACCGGAATGTGGTGCGCTTGTCCAAAACCTCTGCTAGCACTCCCGACTCCTGGGGACTTCCTCGGGCAGAGGGATCCCCAAGAGCTCTGCAAGGCCCTGAAGGCGGTCATGAAAAGCCTTAACGGATGCTGAGGGTTCATCGTCCTTGGTGCCATCATTGTCAGCCCCCCACCCGTTTTTTACAGACTGAGGAGAATCCAGGCCCTGGGAAACAGGTGCCGGCATGGTCCCCCCCCCCTAGGTCCGGAACCAAAGACAGGTCCAACGGCTGTTGAGGGGGAGGCTTTGGTGGTACAGGAGGAGGTGAAGGGGTCTGAACAACTGACAGGGCCTGGACCGGGGGAGGGACAGGCACTGGCATCGCTGGAGGAACAGGCGGAGGGCCCAGAGGAGGAGGCTGTGGAGGCACCACCTGTCGGATCACCTCCTTCACAATATCCTTCGGGAGCCCCATCATCTGAGGGGAATGCATGAGGAGGAGGAAGCGCTCAAAGAAGCGGTCCTCACTAGTCACCAGATCACTAGGGGCCTGGCCCACCAAAGCGCTGGGTTGCTGCTCCTGGTCAAATCGCTGAGACGCTTGAGGCGTGTAGCCATAAGGCTGCAATGGGTAGATGTACCCCTGAGGAGACCAGAAGCCTGTACCATACAGTATGCTGCTAATTCCAGAGGGAAGGGGACTAGAACCTTCTTGCAAGGCCCAGTCAATGGGCGATAGGACGGGCGTGCCCTCATTCGAATCCAAAATGGCTGCCAGCCTAGCAGGCTCTGCCACGTGCCTATCTGTCATTTTGGGGCCTTGTGCCATGCCCTGGGCAGAAGGGCATGAAGGCACCAAGCCATGTGCAAGCTCAGACATGGGAGTAACATGAAACAGCAGCATCGACCTGAGAGACTACTCTCGTAGGCACTGAGCCCTCGGCCAACTGATTCTCGACCTCAGAGCAAATTCTGCTAGGCTCTGCGCACTCAGCACCTGCAGCGGTAGTCGTGCTGGACCGTGCCGAGGACAGACTCTTGGCGGTAGCGCCCAACGATCCCTTACCCATTGGGGTCAAAGAAGAGGAGGAACTTTATCTCCCTTCTGAGGACAGCAAGAAAGGGCCCCTAAGCCCTTTTGCTTGGGAGCCGAGAGCCTTGATGGCCTCAGGTCTGTCCCCAGGAACACCAGGAAGGGCCCCCGGGCCCTTCAGCTTGGGAGCGGTAGCCTTGGAGGCCTCGGGCCTGCCAGAATCTGAATTCAAGGAACCCTTGCCCGTGGGAACCCCTGGGAAGAAGTCGCCTGCACTGAGGAGCCATGCTGAACAGAGGGCCTACCTTGTCTTGACGAGAGGTCCTGGAGACAAAGTCATGAAGGTGCGCTTGAGGAGAAGTGTGGAAGATCTCCCCCCAACACGACAACTGATTCTTCAGTGCCCTGTGACCGAGAGCGCTGCAAGCCATGCAAGTGTCAAAGGAGTGGTCGGGCCCCAGCCACTCAATACGAGCAGTTGCATGAGGCACATCTCATGAATCCTCCTCCAGGGGAGGCGAGGCACCAAAGGGAGGTTAAATAGATAGAAAAAAACAAAGAACGGAGAGCAAGCGGAAAGTTAAAGTCTTTACGCTGGCTGCCAGGTCTGACACCATCCGTGCGGAAAAAGAGACTGGGATGAGGCGGCAGAGGGTGGGGCCTCGGCAGAGTGTTTTCACGCCCAAGACCACGCCCCTGCATGCTGTACTACATTTAAAGGGAAGCTAGAATTTGCACTGCCAAAGGTTCCGGTACCGTCCCCATGTTGGGGGAAGCCCACAAGGATGGAGGAAGGAGGTCGGGAAATTTGATTAAGGCATGTAAAGACCCAGCTGCTGCTAAAAGATAGGAGTTGACATGTTAATGCTATGAGAAAGCACTCTGATGAAACTACATGAGAGGATATCAGCTCCTTAGTGTTCCTCCTGGCTACTACCTGTCCTTCTGAATATAAACAAGAGGGGTTCTCACCTTATTTCACAATCCACTCACATTTAGACTGCAGATGATGCACAAAGAACCAGAAGACTGGATACTGCTGAACAGTACTGTGGGTATCAGGGTTCTTCTAGGGGGCTTCTACAGCCCTTACCCTGAGAATCCAGTATTCACGCAGAATTTCATATTGTGCTGTGCAAATCACTTGACGTGATGGTGCCATAACATATGGGAGATGGAGTATTTTATGAAACTCTTGATCGGGCTGTTTTTGGGGATTGGGATACACGATTTGATGTGAAACGGTACCCTCAACACAGGGAGTTCCTTTCCTCTCCAATCTAGGTGTCACACAAACTGTTTAAGGTTAGTTATTTTATTCAGCCTTATCTCCAATTAATCTAAAAACGCTTGGGTCTCCCCCCCTGAGCTACAAATGAGCCAAGAACCAGGTCGGCGTACAGGAAATATTTTTCATTTTGTTTGAATTATAGGTAATAGAATTCACAGTAAACTACACACGCCACCTTCATTGTTGCTCACAATTAACTTCTTGTGACACAAATAAATCACACCAATGGGTTGAAGAAATTCAAATCACAATGATTTACTTTATACAAATTTCAATTCAAGGAATACTGCGCACTGATCAATTAAAGAAATCAGTTACGGGTGCAATGATGTGCAATTTTGATTTTCTTGAGCACTTTAAAGGCTAGCAGTTTTGTGTACAGATTTGGACAAATGCAAATGGAAACTATGATTTCACCCACACTTTCTTTAAAATAAACACAGGGTGATTTAGCAATTTGTTTTTCAGACCTCCCTACTTCGGTTTGTGTTGGGGAAGCAGGACAGTAAAAATGGGGATGGATTGAGAATTTGGGATTTCAGAACGCCCCCTCCACTTGAGGCCTGTATTGGGCAGCTGGGTAGCAAAAATTGGGATGATATAAGAATGGATAAATAGGATCACCCAACTAAATTACAGTCTATAGTTTTCAGCGCACACTGGGAATGAGCTTTGTCAATTTTGAATTTTAACTAAAATCACCTTGTGGTGTTCTGCCAAGGGGAATTAATTAAATCAATACATTTTTTGTTAAATAGGCTAAGGATCTACACCGTGTTGCCCCCCCCCACTCCGCCCACTATAAAACAGAAAGGCCAGCAGACCCCCACCCCACCTTTTGGTTGCAAAGGGTTCAATTCTACTTGCATAGAAAACCTCTGTTTAAAGTTCAGGAAAGCCAGATGCATGTCAGGACCCTCTGGAAGGACAGGACAGGGGACTGGTCACTCCACTCTCAAGGATGGTCCCCAGCTCTTCACCCTAGAGTTCAGTCATCTTTTTTAGGCCTCCCTAACAATAGGCAGCTACACCCAGATGCAATCTCCTTTGGTGAGTCATTGAAGCTGTCAGATGGTAAGTTTCAGCAGCTCTGTCCCTCCCTCATAGTGCATCCATTTAAAGGAATAGTGCGCTCAGAAATATTCATTGCTAAAATGATGGCCAATAGTCTAAAACATAGTTTAGACATATTTTGAATGAAAGTTCCTATGTAAACACTTGGAGCAAACGAGGCTCAAAGCGTTTACATGGGAGCATCCATTTTGTGATTTCAGGCAGCCTCCTCAGCTCTACCCCGGGCGGCACTAAACAAGCAGCAAAAGCCCCCTCCTGGGAGCTTTTGCTTACTGCAGCCAGAGCAGAGCTGAGGAGATTGCCTTCACTTTCATTTTACGTTTTCGGTGCTCCCCAATCCCAGGGAAGCACAGAAAACGTAAAATGAAGGCAAAAAGCCGAGGCGCGTCAATTAAAAATACAACGTTGTTGTACTTGTGATTGCTGTGGTTGGAAAACCATGGACATCATAAATAAAACAATGTTGTTATTCTGACTGCAGCAGCTTTTGCGTGGAGTCTCCTGGGCTCCCCCAACCCTGAGGGAGTCCAGGAGACTCCAAGCGAAAGCTGCCGCATTCAGAATAACAACGTTGTTGGATTTGTAAATACTGTTGTATTTACAAATACAACAATGTTGCATTTCTCACTGCGGCAGCTTTTGCTTGGAGTCTCCTAGACTCCCTCAGGGTTGGGGGAGCCCAGGAGACTCCACGCGAAAGCTGCCGCAATGAGAAGCACTGCAGCATTTCAAAACACCCGCGTTGTGGGAGCTGCGAGCCCCAAAGTGAAAGCTGCTGCAGGCAGAAACACTGCGGCATGGAAACACAACTGCGTTGTGTTTCTGCCTACCTTACTTTCACTTTGGGTCTCCAGGGCTCCCCGGGGAGTAAAGGAGGCAGGGGTGGGGGACAGACAAAACAAGCGGTTACATTACTATGCCTGACGACAATTGATGTAGTGCCAGAAAATTAACAAGAGGTGGGTGGGCTATGGAGTGAGGGAGAGGAACAACACAATCGACTAACATACTAGGCCTGACGATGATTCAGAGTAGTGCTGGAGGGGGGAGTGGGAGGAGAAGACAAGGAGGGAAGGGGGAGACAAACCAGCTGCCATCAAAAAAGTCAAGAGACATAAGATAAGAGTAAGTGCTAATGAACAGTAATAGGGAGGTGAGGAGGAGAGGGCAGGTGGATGAGAAGACAGGCGGCTACAATTACTATGCCCAACAGCAATTAAGGTTGTTAAGGAACTTAACAAGGAGAGGGGAGGGGTGGGGAGGAGGAGGAGAGGGCAGGTGGATGAGAAGACATGCGGCAACAATTACTATGCCTGATGGCAATTGAGGTAATGGCAGAATTCAACAGTTAGGAACATGTAATTTATTACCCATATTCCTAATTTTACCCTCCAACAGCACGCCAACTCTTACATTCGGGACATGTTAAAAGCAGCCAGAATACATGTTAGCTTGCCATTAAAAATCCCTAAGTCGCAGATGGAGGAATTTTATATCACCAAAATCGCCTCGAAATTATCTTTTTTTTTTTTTTAAACATACACAGTAGGTCTAGGCAAAGTCTGTTTTCAACACCTCTTAGCAGGACACATTTTATTGCAGTTGTAAACAGTTGGGATGCCAGCCAGGCTGTCAGTGGGGTAGTACTTTGTGAATTTTGCCCAGAGCCCCACCATTTGTCCTTGGCTACAATTGACTCACATATTGCATTTTCTAACATCAGCCTTGATTCCTTGACAAACAGTGTTTTTCAGGGTCCACTGCATTTTCACTGAAAGTACAAGGCTGTTTCTTTCAGTCATTAAATAAAATACACTTTTAATTATCTGCGGTTTGTTTTCCTGCTGAAAAGTGAGTCCGAATTATCACTACCTTCTGATGGCAGTTTCAGTGGAAATGCTGCATTTTATTTCTCAGCCAGTAATGTGCTTTTCCAATCTGCACTTGGATTACATGTTTGTTTCAGTCTTCTCTGGATTTCACTTGCAGAAAGACACCTGCCTAAATAGTCCTACAGGACGTTTTCATGGGAACCAGGCAGGCTTTTCTTTTCAAATGTTTGCTGCTATTTTGCATGTAAAGCATCATCTACCTTACTTTGTCAACACACACACACACACCATGTCCTTTCGCTGACATCTTTATGTTGGCAGGGTGGCATTTTTCTCATGTATTGCTTTTATTTGCAAGCACACATGCAAAGCAGTTTTTGTGTCAGGGTTTAAAAATCTGGTTTTTCATGTCAAAGGGACCTTTGTATTTCTTCTTCCTTTGTGAATTTAAATGCTGGTTTTCCTTTGGAAATGACAGGTAGGTCTTTTTTCACGCTGCCCTTCAGTTACGTTGGTTTGGCACCTTTAATTACACCCCACTGATAGTGGCAGTCTGTGATGGGTATAGAAGGAGGGAACAATCTTTATTATGGGCACATAGACGAGTTAGGTACCACTAGTCATTTTGACGCCACTCTACATCACTTTCTCCTATCAGGAGCAGAGGAACAGACAGTTTGTGGGGCAACATGACCACAAATCGTTTTCTGACGCTGTCCTCCTGCTACTGAGAGGTAAGGAACACATTCTTTCTCATAAGGTGTTGAAGCATGATGCATACCAGAACCTAATCTTTAAAGTAAAAGCTGAGAATCCAGGTTTCTTTTTCACAAGTATATTAGAATTTGTTTAGCTTGCTTGCAAAATAAGTGGACCTGCATTCCATAGGCTGCCTGAAGATAACCTGATTCTTACATGCATCATAGACAAATAGTAATCTCTGAGCAAATGCAAGAATTGTATCAAAAATTTAGGAGCCAAAAGTAAACTTCTAGTACAGATAATGAATCTGATCATGTAAGCATCTCTCTAATGAAATATACATTAGAGGAGACTTTGACTATGTTATCATTGTAATGTTAGTATATGTACTATTTAATTTGAGGATATTTCTCCACACTCAACTCCCCTTTCTCTTTTCAATGCGTTTCGGACAGATGGACTAAACAAATTGAAAAACCAATGTTGTTTATTGATTGGTATTTTTTGCCAGTTTGATGCATATTAGAACACGCTGTCTAGCCTAGAGGAAGCCAAATGTATTGGCAAAACATACGCATATGAACCAATTGGTTGTTGTTGGCTATTTAACTACTTAAGGTGTATAACTGTTGAACATTCGGTTTCTGTTACTCACATACGAAAATGTGTATTATTGAGTTTTTGTTTTTTGTATGTTATCACCACTAATCATAAATAATAAACCAGGATTCTATGGCATCATATATTAGTCTGTAGCTTGAATGGTCATAACTACTGAGTGCAAGTAAGTGAGTGACACATCAATTTCATTTATTCAATCAGACTGTTTGGGTGTAACAGTTGCTCCCTCATTTGCTGCACACAGTAGGCACCAACAGATTTATAATTATAATTGGACTATAAGGGAGTAGAAGTAAGTATTCTTGGCTGGCCCTGCAAACCCAATCACTGCCTCCTTTGTAACTCAGAGAAAATTTTCATCTTATGCCCAACCATCAATAGGAAGCCTTCTTGCTGCAAATTCTTAGGCTGTTGGAACACTGACGGGAAAGTAAGGCAATTCTGGGGGTGACTTAACCTTTTGCTTGAGACTTGACGCAGCTTGGGATCGAACACGACATAAGCTATGTTTGGACAGCCTCCACTACACTCAAATTCAACCAGTGCACTGCTGGTCTGTGACAAGGCCAATTTACTGGCCTTGTAAGAGCGGATGGGAACCCCTCTCAGTCGAGGATGGAGGCCTGTCAAAGCCCTACACAGCGATCCGCATCCCTGAGGAGGACAGTGGCATCGAAGAGTGCCACGATTCCTGTCCATCCCCTTCTGCCAGCATGCTTGTATGCAAACTGTTCTCTCCAGTGATGCCTCCAAGTACAAATGCTTGTCCGTGTTTCCTATTGTTTGCAGATACCGTTAAGATGAAGGATGAAAGCAGGGAAGAGAAAACCAGAACACCAGCTTGCCTGACGTAGCAACAGCCTGGCGAGAAACAAAGGCTGCAGCCATGCACCAATACAACACAGAAACACACTGCATTGGCCCGGCAGAGTGTGTCAGCTAGTCATCATCTGAAAGCAGCAATCCTCTGGACCACCAAGGACAATTCCCTAAACTTGGAGACAGCCGCAGGGAGCATATGGCAAACCATGAACTTGGACATTGCATTTCTTACACCACCATGGCCATTATGTGACATGCTTGCACTGAGAAAGTGGGTAGCCGTAAAATGCTTTTGAAGACTTCTCCAGGCGCTTTGCATGGGGACTGCCCCTGGGTGGTAGCAGTGCGTGGTACAAATCAACATGACATAACATGCACATAGACATCCTGGGAGGGGAAGACCAGTCTGGATTGGTCGGGGATAGCTGTCCAAACAGTACAGAGGGAGAGAAATGAAAGCAGGGTACAGGAAACAGGAAGTGGGAGTTATTTGGGTGGGGACAGAGTGAAGGTGGAGGAGGACCAAGAGACCAGTAGGAGGAAGGAAGGAGCAGTAGCTTGTGGTTGAGATTGTTGGGCGCAGGTGAGGTAATGGCTTAGAAGTGAAATGGTTCTGCAGCTTCAGTGTGCGTGGTTGTGTGGCAAGTAAGTAGAGGAAGTTAGGGTAAGGAGTGAAGGTGTAGTGATTGGAACTGGTTGAAAGGAGGATCTTTGATTAGTACAGTTGGGAGGAGGGTAATAGTGCGAAGAGGAGTAGTAGTGGCGAGGAGGACAGTAGTAGTGGAGGGGAGAAGAGTAGTAGTGAAGGGGAGGAGAGCAGATGCGCAGAGCCTTGTCCGTGTAGAGGAGATAAGTGACCCTGCCAAGGGGGCCTTAAGGTGGTGGTCTATGGAGTGATAAGGAAAAGGGGGGCCAAACAGAGCATGAAATGCGGAAATGCGAAGAGTGGGAAAAGTCAAGGAGACCAGAAAAGTACATGATTAACATGTAGAGAAATGAAAACATAATGGTGAGTAATAGAGATTGTTGGGATACATGTATAATTTTCAGTGTTTTGGCAAGAATAAACTTTAAAGGAAAGTATGAGAGCTTCCCTTATTGGCTGGCAGAACTTTCATGGAGGCCATTAGGAGCGTGGGTGTTATTACACAAAGTTAATGGATGCTTGATGGCCTTGTGTGCTAGGGATTGAGAGGGGGCTACTAACCGGATAATCATATTGGTTCCCTTGTTGCTGATGGTGGAAGGTGGTTCTCGTAAAGCCAAGCATGCTGAGTGAGGTGGAACAGCCAGCAATTGGCTGTGTGGAGACAGAGCACTGGGAGAAACAAAAGGAGAGTTTGACAAAAAGGATCACTCCCACCTTGAACCATATACAGGACTGGCCTTGATTGGAGAAAACCGAATTAATGTTGCACTTCGATATAGTGAATTGGTGAATAAGCCAAAGTAATGCAGTAGAGAATTAGAGGGAAGGTTGTAAATAATGCTTGGCAGGCTAGCTGGGTCAAATGAGGCATTCACATAAAGGACACGCTAGGAGAGTAACTGCCGATCATTGGCCCATAAGCAGAGTCTATTTTGCACCTTAGGGACATGCTTTGAGGCCTTATCTGTGCTGCCTAGATGTATTCAAGTGATGCCCAAGAGAGCAGGCAGGCGAGCACCCTCCTTTCCAGCCCGGAACAGGCATGAATGGGAACATTCTTTAGACAGAAAAGCTAGCAGGAACCACAGGCACTGAAATGTGGGTGGAATTTGGTATGTGGCTCCACTGCAAGCAATGTTCTGGACTGTGCTGCCTGGAAGTTCTTGCAGCCTGCTAGCAGTCATATCGGGATGGCAATTATAGTGTGAGAGGTTGGATTCTTCTTGGCCTGAGACTGGGCTTTTCTTAGAGACATTCTGCAAAATCCCACTTTGATTCCCCCTCTTAACCCGGGCTGCAGTTACCTTGTCTTATTAAAAGAGGGCGCTATGGTAATAGTAGGTGGAGAAGGGTTGCAGAGGCTGCTTTGCAGGTCTATTTTGAGCAACTTGGCCCTTTACATGAACTGCGTGCCAATAACGTATATCATTTAATTATTTGTGGGGGAGGGGTGTGTGTGTGTGTGTGGGGGGAGTTCTAGATGTCACCTTCCATCTGCTTCACAGCTGTGTCGCTTTGTTGAAAGCGCCATGACATCACAAATATGACATAACAAAACATGACATAATAAAGCATGATGCAACATAACATGGTCATAGGACAAAACCACCATTATGTCAACAAAAACTGAAAAGGGAGTGCAAGGATGTAGAAGTAAGAGATGGACACATGTGGCATGTTTATTGCTATAAACATTTATTAAAGAAATGAGGGTTGCAAAAACCTAACTATATCTAATAAGAGGTGTTTCCATGATGGAAAGAATAATCAAAGGAGTAGGTCAGGATGTCCAACGAATAAAGTCCACCAGCGTGTCAAACCTATTTCCACTCCTTACACTAGGTACTTAAACTAAGGTTCAAGGTGATCTTTTTGGTTTAAAAGAATGTCTTTCTTCTTCTGGACGTGGGTTTAAAAGTTATTTTCCAGCTTGTATAACAAAGTACAAATGGTGCAAAAACAAACTTCAAAAGGATGTGAAACCTTCTGCCAAAAAGGTTGCGGGGTCCTTACAATGCCAAGAGAACAACTCCCTTCTCTTGGCTTTCCAAAAAGTTCCCATTTGCCAGGGGGAGTGACTCCCTTACCCTGGTTTCTCTTCAGCTTATTCAAAAGGGACAAGAGAATGCCTCCCTTCTCTTGGCTTGTTATACTGTTCAAAACTAGTAGGGGGAGGATTCCTTTGCCCTGGTTTCTCGTCAGCTTCTTCAGAGTGCCAAGAGATTGCCTCCCTTCTCTTGGCTGGGTATACTGTTCACAAATACAAAGGGGTACGATTCCTTTCCCCTGGTGTGAAAAAGCTGAAGGTGTCTCACCCGCTAGTACCCGGGGATCTGTCCTCCAGGGGGCCAGGACACGGGCATCGCTTTTTGAATCAAGTTCCTGGGGGTGGACCAGTGGTAGAGGATCACCAGAGTGAGGGGTCTTCAAGGAGTGGAAGTGGGACACCGAATGGCAAGACACAGTATCCCCTTCCCTGTAACACCTTTTACCCCATCCTACCAGGTAGGATAAGTAGGATTTCAAACCCTCTGCCCCCTTTTCCAACATAAACACTTTGTCACAGACAGCTCACTCTGAGAGAAAACAGACTAACAACCGAGTCGTATACCTGACATGTCCCAATACAATGGTTGGGCAGGGTCAGGCAATTACTGATCATAACACACAACTGACTTCCATCACACTTCCCCACGTGGATAAATGGCAGAGCACGAAAGCACACTCTGAACAAGGCAAAGCATACAAGGAAGCAGCAGTCCCAAGATGGAATTTTAACACAAGACGAAAGACGGCAAGACTGAAGAGGATTGCAAGAAGGGAAGTGCCCTTGACCTTTTCAACGAAGGACTGTTACTTTCTTGAACCTGGGGCTCTCCTGCATCGATAGTCACGGGGGGGGGGCAGAATAATTTGCCGCTGTGGTACTGTCCTTGCCTCCTGCAACAAAGCAGCATCAGTGAATTCAGCATAGCACAGTCGGTGAGTTGGGGAGACTGATACCAGACCAGTCTCTGTTGAAGCCAAGGTTGCAAGCAGAAACATTGTATAGTTGAAACTGAAGAGAACCGTGTATTAAGGATATGTGGCAAGCAACGCGAACATAAACAATAGAGGAGTGACTGAACTTTGAAGCCAAGATACAATACCGTAGACAGAGTGGTCCGGTACCACGTGGGTGCTCATTTGAAAGTCTCCGTTAGGTATCCAGCTGAAAGGTGGTAAATGTGAAAAGTGATAAAGAATTGTGAAAACGAAGTGGTCCTGCAACAGGTCAAGCAAAGCCTTGTGCACATTTGAAAGTCTGATAATTGATGAAAAAGTATATGAAGTTGATCTGAGCTCGACTGATGGGGATCCAAGATCTGAGCCCGGTTGAGGGGGATCTGGGATCTGAGCCCCACCGAGGGGGATCCTTGTTAACAGAGACAACCCAGATTGAAAGCATTGTGATAAGAAGGATCTGAGCCCAGATGAGGGGGATCCAAGTTGAAGAACATTGATGTTCAGAGGATATGAGCCCGGCTGAGGCGGATCCAAGGTGAATAGTGAATCGCCTAAGAAATTGAGTACTTGTGAAAAACTGAAAGAGGAAAAGAACATATAGTTTGTCATATCTGGCCCTCTGAATGAAGAGACTTTGAAAGACAAAGACTTGGGTAAGGAAGGCCCTGTTGCTAATGATTTAACTGTATACTCGTGCTACAAAAGCCAGAGACTGTGCCAAGCTTGAGAGTACCACCTTATCCATGCTGAAAACATGGGGAAGGGAGGCCAACGGCCCTCACATCCTGACATATCATTTTGTGAACACTTTGTAACATTGTTTCCCACTCTATTTGTATTTAGAGTTTAGGATTGGCAATAGGTTTATTAGTATAGGCCCTTTTATTTTGACAAGACAGCACTAGGACTGCATTATTATTTGATGGTCGTAGCTTGCTCCCATCTGTAGATTTAGGATTAGATAAGCGTTTTTCAAACCCTTTTTAAGTACAATAAAAACCCTTGAAGTGTGGTCACTTGTGTCTGTCTTACTGTTGGGTACCATGTCTTCCTTACACTGGTTTATCTTCAGCTTCTTCAGAGTGCCAAGAAAAGGCGTCCCTTCTCTTGGTATGGTATACTGTTCACAACTACCAGGGGTTCACTTCGTTTGAGTTTAGGGTCGCAAAAAGAACAATTATTCTTAGGCATAAAAACCTCATTAGATCCCTGAAGATGGATCAATACCTTAAACACCAGACTATGATGGAACATCTATGTAAGGGAAAGGATGGTCAATTCTGGTCCACCGTAAATAGGACTTTAGATTCTAATAAGGAGGGATTTGATTGCCCTATACAAGCTGGAGCTTGGATGACCTATTAACTGAATACATTTGCTCTACCTAAAACATTCTCTGAGGTTAGAGGTTCTGATCTAGGACCTCCTGTCACTGGTCAGTGTACCTGGAACCATGATGACATTATATGGGCTATGGGAAAACCCAAGCCTTCTCATGCTCCGGGGCCTGATGGCATTCCACCCTTTGTTCTTAAGGAAGATCCGGGCTTGTGGGTCGACCTTCTGAAGCCCATGTTTAATTACATCTTTCTGACACATACTTTTCCTGCTCCTTGGTTTCAGTCTATTATTGTGCCCATATATAAAAAGGGTGATGCTCTTGACCCCAACAATTGTAGGCCCATAGCGCTTACTGACGCTACGAGTAAAGTATGTTCCATCTTACTTCTCAGGGACCTTAACTGTGTGGTCAAGGGCAACTCGTTTTTGAGTACATTTTAAGTTGGCTTCAGAGAGGATCTGGGCACTACTTTGAATGCAACAGTACTTGCTCCCTTGAGACATTTTGTACACAATACACAATCTAGTGAAGTCTTTTTGGCCTTTTTGGGCCTTTCGAAAGCATTTGATTGCGTTATTAGATCTAGGCTTTGGCCTAAGATGTTGGCTTTGAAAATTCAGCATACAATGGTTCTGATTCTCGCACTTCTGCACACCAATACTACATCCGGTTTCGTTTGACCAACGAGGGGTCACTCTCACAAGAGATTTCTACCTATGATGGGGTGAAAGAGGGCTGTACATTGGCTCATATGCTCTTCAACCTGTATGTGCGCGTTGGTGAGGGACTGTGGCAGGGTCCTTCAATCATACCCGCCAGGCTGGGGAGCATTAGGATAGAATGGATGGCCTTTGTGGATGATTTTATTTTGTTAGATCGTACTCCGCAAGGCCTCAGGACGAAAATTCTGTTTTTCCAATATGCGGCTGTCAACAATCTTATGCCCAATGCATCTAAATCACTGGTTGTCTTCTCTAAAAGAACTAAGGTGCAGCTGTATGAGTGGATTATGGGTCAGGAACAAGTGGACGAGGTTAAGGCAGTCACTTACCTTGGCTAAAAACCTACCAACAGGGTTAGCCTCGAATTGTGGAAATCTGGCCTTATTGACAAAACTGCTAAACTTAAAATTCAATTGAAATTCCTGAGGCAGAAAGTATGTAAATTCTCCCTACTACCTATAAGGCGTTACTATCTTGCGAAAGTTGAGCCTATCCTCCTCTATGGTTTGGACCTTTCTAGTCATGGCATGGGTCCTCCCCTTAATGTTATACAGGAAAAACTTTGGAAGGAGAAGTTGGGTTTGTCATTGGCCATGCTTAATGTGGTCATACGACATGAGCTCTGCTTAATATCCCTTAAAACAAGGTATGTTTGGAAACAACTTAGTACGTTTAGGAAAATAAGTGACCCTCTGAAAAATACACTCTACAAAATGTTTTTTTTGGTTACGTATGCCGATTCTGTCCCTTCATTGAAGGAGTTCTCTTCTAGAATGAATTTGGTTTTGGTCTCTTTAGGGGTAACGGTGGAAGACCTTATCCAACGACTAGGGATTGTGAAGAGGACTCTTTTTAGGGCTGATTGGGTGGAGACTGTTGATCGTATTGCCACATATTCGACCCATAGGGAATATTCTAATTTTGGGCATGCTAGGGAATGCATACTATCTTCAAAGGTTTCCATGTATGAAGGGTGGAATGAGTTACATGCGATTTAGACTCAAACAGATGCCTATCCTTGAAAGGTTCTGGCATTGGAAGGAGTCTCCGATAACGTTGGCATTCAACTAGCTTGAGAACCAATGTAGATTCTGTGGTGTCAAGGATGCTTGCGAGACCTTGAGACACATTTACCATGTGTCCTTATTTTGATGCTAAGCATTTGGAGTGTTTCAAAGACAGATTTGACAGAAATTCAGAAGTCTCAATGGATCTTTTTTGGTTTAGCTGCACGTACGGCACGAACATTTCTTTGATCTTTGCCTTGAATGAGTTTTTGATGCTCTAACTACAGAACTGCATAAAAATAATCTTGTTACCTGATGAGCAACTATTAGTTTTTTTTTTTTATTGATGGTAACAATATGAAATGATTTCATGTTTTTCGTATTTGAGGTTTTGTGTATTTACTAGCATGTATGTTGACATTTTTTATGGTTCCATTTTTATATTTTAACAAGTTTAACTAGATATCATAGGAGACATTTTGTACTCTGTCATTTTTATTTTTTATATTTCGTTTCTCTAAATTTCTATTTTATTTGCGGCAATTGTCTTGGAGAATTTGTCCTTATGGATTGATGAGTACTTCATTTCAGACTGCAGACAGATTGGTTTTCGGAAAGCAATGGGGACGGATGTGGGGGGGGCTATTGATGTCCCAAGAGTTTAGCTAAAACACAACTGGCAGAGCCTTTATATATAGCCTCAATGGATTTAACTATGGCGTTTGATCTGGTTGATAGGCCCACCTTATGAAAACCATGAGTGATTTAGGGATTGATAGAGGTCTGCTTGACATAATAATATATCTGTACTCTGACACAGTGATGAGATTGAGGTTGAACAATAAGGGTCTCGGATCAAATGTAATAACGTACAATGGTTTGAAGCAAGGGTGTAGACATGCGACTACCCTTTTTAACCTATATGTTTCCCAAGCTGGCAGTGTATTAAATAAGAGTGGTTTAATTGCCCCTAAAATTGGAGGATTGTCTGTAAAATGGGTCGCCTATGCAGACATTTTCTTGCTATTCGATTGCACTAAGATTGGTCTCCAAAGACTGAATGTATTGTTTGAGAAAAGTATTGTGAAAAGAAAACGGACCATAAATTTTGGTCAGAAAACTATTAGACCCTCAACTCTTTCGTGGAGGAGTGGGGGCCATAAAATCAAAAAATCAAGCTGTACTACATTACTTAGGATATGTATTTACTAGTTCTCAATCGTATGTATTTATAAAAAAAAAATGTTTATGAAAGCAAAACTATCAGTAAACCAAATTAGGGCCATTGAAAGGAAATATGGGAAATTTACATTGGCTTAAAAGGTGATACCTAGATTATCTTATGGTTTAAAGTTCTTACTTGATGCCCTGACGCCATTCCTGAAAACACTAGACACTCTAATTTAGCAAAACATATTGTATTTTAATCCCAAATGTATTCCGTTTGAGATGATTTGTTACGAATTAGGGCTGTTATCACTTGAGAGTACAATGTATGTGAAAAAGTTAGCCCTGCTTAGAAAATGTTTAGTGTCCGAAAAGACCCAATGTACTACTTTCTAAATGAAGATTTGAAAGGAAATTTTCTGAGTTCTTTGAAAATTGTGGCCGATAGAATATTATCAAATGTGGGGCTCTCAATTAACACTCTGATTAAGAATCCAGGAAAGGTGAAAGAAACTGTAAAATCTTATGACTGGACCGAAAACAATGCTGTTTTAAATTGTAATATGTACTCTCAAGCCATCTCATTCTGGATGTGGACCCCAAATCCAGACAAATATTTAGTTCGATATCCCTCACGGTCCTTCACAAATAGGACCTGAAATGTGTTTTAGGTTCAATGTGTTAAGTACCTATGAGATTCAGAACATAAGAGCTAAGAGTGGTGAGGTGTTAAAACACTATCGTTTCTGTAAGACTGTAGGCATGATCGAGTCGTTTATGCATCTCCTACTAGTATGTCCTAATTTGTTACCACAAAGAATTGAATATTTTGCGCAGTTTGTCTCTGACACCTCTAATGTTTACAGAGATAAGCTCTGGTGTGAAATGCTGCATGGAGACTCGGTTGTAATGAAAATAAGGGTAAATGCATTCTTGTATAATATTTGCCATGTTGAATGAGTTGAGTAAAGAATTAAGTCCTTTATGATTATCTTAACGTAATCATATGAATTATTTATATGCATTTTTAATGCAATCGAGGCACATGATTGAGTGGTAATTTGTTTCTCTGAGAACTGTGTGATCTAATGAAATGAGGGCATTGTACTGATGAATAACATCTGTCATGACGAATGAGTAGTGTAAAGAATTAGGTCAAACATGACAGTTTACAGAACGATATGTATAATCAAAGGATGTCGCGAGGAACACAGGAAAACGATTGAAATTTTATTTATTTATTTTAGCAATCTTAGTAATGTTTTTAATGACTTGTATGTATTTTGCTGCAATTGTTTTGAATTAATTGTGAAATTTTAAATTGAATTCTTAATTTTGTAAAGGTTTATATAAACCAATACAATAAAAGGAAAACAAATAATCTATTTTGTATACTTTTGTATATTGTCTGTATATGGTGTGCAAGGTTTTTTGTAAACTAAGAACACAACAATAACCTGGTTCACTAACCTGCCAGGTATTGTGACTATGAAGATTTCCATTGATTTAATCCTCATATGGGTTTGAGTACCAGACTCGCCTTTCAGACTTATATTTTGTTTTCTGCTATACTTGGTATACACACCTTCCAAGTATCAAAGGGTCTTTTTTGAAAGTTCCCTCGCCTCTGTTAGGGTCCCACAGACCCTGTCGTCTGGGGTTTTTTCAGCCTTTCGGGTTCTCCACCAACTTCTTGGGGCCCCGAGACCTCCCAGATAACCATGGGACCTTCTTTCCCGGTCCAAGATGGTCTCGGATCTTCCTGGGCTGTGGGGTTTCCCCCGACCTTTGTGGACGTTCTGCAGCAGCTGCGTAGCTGAAATATTCTTCTCTCGCATTCTCCAGTCTGCCACGACACCAGGAGTTTCTCCTCCCAGGTTTGTGGAACGGTCCTTCTGCTTCGTACCTGCACTGCTTCTGTGATCCTCCCACAGTGCACCACCTGCAGGGTGACTATTCGACTGTGGCCGCACTGCCCCGGCACCATGGGAAGGTTCCCCCACTATGGGAAAAGGGACGAGATCCAAGGACTCGCCATAGGGGGATTAGCAAATTAGGTGGATAAAGTGAAAAAAACAAAAAAACAGCATTTGTTAACAATATCGATATTTGGAGGGAAGAGTTAAAATGAAGAGAAAGAGAGAGAGAGCGAGAGAGAGAGAGCGTGTCTCACCACCATAAAGACTGGCGGAAGGCGTAAATAAAAAAAAATAGGGGTAACAAAAATGGCAATCTTACTCTTTTTTTCAAATATATGACTACAAGCAGGGTTGAGTTGCTTTAAGACCCTTCAACACACAAACACAATTCCCTCCAAAGCAGACTCTCAGACACAGTTACTTCTCTGGCAGCAGTATACATTGGGAGCTGGGCAGTACCTAAACAGGCAGTGGAAACCTACATTCGTTTGCACAAAGACTTGCCACAGAATATGCATTTATTTTGTAAATATAGAGGCATATTATCCTGGATCTGCTCAGCACTCATCTTCTGACACAGTAACTTGTATGGCAAGCTAGCCAATGGTTACTAAGGCTATATGGATGGTTGCTCTGTAAGTGAAAAACACTGTCTTCACACATTTTCACAATCAACAGACAAATGCAATTATCTTCCCCCAGGAAACTGAGCACATGGAATCCACTCTCGTTTATTGCCACCCTTTACACGTGCCTGTCACGTGCCAAGTAGCACTGGAATATTGCAAATCATGACAAAGGCTGATGTTGTTCAATTGCTGCATATGCTATGAAGCCCAAATAGGTCATATGCAAAGGTTTTACTATAGACTTAGAACCTGAAGACTGATTATTGTGACAAATTACTCAGATGCCACTGATAAGTGGACAATGAGGACAATGAAATCCAACAATAAGCCAGAGTTACTCCTGGTACCCTGCGTGAAACGGTGTGCAAAATTTAAATTCAGCCACTGAAAATGTAAGATATTGCAATGTATAGGACAATGCATCATTGACATTGTTTTAGTTTAAAACAAATTTTAAAAACGAAATTGTAAGCCATTTTTGATAAAGTAAAAGCAGCCTCAAATTCAAACAAAAGTTCATTAAAATGTTTACAAAATAACGATAAAGTAGAGAAATATTAAGAAATTATATAGTTTTTAAAAAATGGTTAGAAACATGAAAACGATATATAAAATAAAAAATCGGCACAGTTTGTAACTATATGACACATAATTGAAGTACAAATTTGTTAAGTTGGCAATCACATTCTAAAGTTTAGAACAATTAAATATTTAATGTTTGGACATTTGTAGAAACGTTTCATCTATTTAAAAAATAAACATACCACACAATTTACATTTGTATAATTCTAAAATAGTTAAGCAGCTCCTGGATATTTCTAAAAATATATTTTACTTGGTGTAATTATTGTGCACATTAAATTGATATTTCTGACATTTTATTAGGCATCTATTTAAATTTCAGGTCATACTTATTATTGATTTGTATAAGAGGCAAAAGTATCTAAAATATATGCAAGCAAAGGGGGGTCTGGGAATCTCTCTACCAGCACGAACACAGCCCAATGGCCTGTTCTTGGGTGAATAACCCCTGGGAGAGACTCTACCAAGTCTTTAGCTCACTGTCCCTTTCACAGAGAAGAAATTTCCCTGCATATCAGCCTTTGTCCTGCCCAGGGACAGTCCAGCGCCGAAATGCTAGGCAATTCTCCTCTGAACAAGAGTAGCACCAGTAACCCCATACACGTGTTTCAGCCTTTTTGGGCATCATCAGTGAGGTGAAACTGTTGCCTCTCTAAGAACAGTGAGCAAGGGGTCCACGTCTGGATTGCCCTGTTAACTTAGGGTGAAACCCAAAGTTAATGTATGCAAACAAAGGGGGGTCTGGGAATCTCTCTACCAGCACGAACACAGCCCAATGACCTGTTCTTGGGTGAATAACCCCTGGGAGAGACTTTCCCAGGTCTTTAAGCTCACTGTCCTTTTCACAGAGAAGAAATTTCGACGCATATCAGCCTTTGTCCTGCCCAGGGGCAGTCCAGCGCCGAAATGCTAGGCAATTCTCCTCTGAAAGGCTGATATGCGGGGAAATTTCTTCTCTGTGAAAAGGACAGTGAGCTAAAGACTTGGTAGAGTCTCTCCCAGGGGTTATTCACCCAAGAACAGGTCATTGGGCTGTGTTTGTGCTGGTAGAGAGATTCCCAGACCCCCGTTTGTTTGCATACATTAACTTTGGGTTTCACCCTAAGTTAACAGGGCAATCCAGACGTGGACCCCTTGCTCACTGTTCCTAGAGAGGCAACAGTTTCACCTCACTGATGATGCCCAACAAGGCTGAAACACGTGTATGGGGTTACTGATGGTACTCTTGTTCAGAGGAGAATTGCCTAGCATTTCGGCGCTGGACTGCCCCTGGGCAGGACAAAGGCTGATATGCGGGGAAATTTCTTCTCTGTGAAAAGGACAGTGAGCTAAAGACTTGGTAGAGTCTCTCCCAGGGGTTATTCACCCAAGAACAGGTCATTGGGCTGTGTTCGTGCTGGTAGAGAGATTCCCAGACCCCCCTTTGTTTGCATATCTAAAATATATACCATAATGGATTAGATATTTTTACACATTGTAATAATTTTCGTTTAATTTTAGTGAGCGTCTCCTTCCATTTAGTTTGACTTTCAATTAAATAAATGGTACATAATTTTATTTTTTAAATATTTTTAAAAAGTTACAATATTTACTATTCTTCTGCACACTAAAAATTTTCTCTTTCATATGGTTTTATCCTGAATATCATGTAACCCAGTGTTAGGCAGAAACCTGTGCAGTTCCCTTGGGGAACACTGCAAAAGATTTAAGACTACAGGTATAGCAGTAAACCCACTTGGTAGCAGTCCGCACCACCCAGATTTACCTGGTAGCTGTGGCTGAGCAGTCAGACTTCCCTCAAGAAGAGTTAGGCAGTATGCAAAGTATACACAATATGTACTCAGACACAATAGCACAAGCAAACACTGACCAGAGCTTGGTTTCAAAAGTATATAGTTATTTATTTATAAAACACACATAAGTTGAAATCACTCTAGCAAAATATAGTAAAAACACTTCAAACACAGTTATAATGAAAGCAGTTCCAACCCTTACTCCTATCTAGACAACTCTAAGTTAACACCACATAATTAAAACAGAGGTGAGCGCTTAACTTTAGATGACACTCTAGTAGGTTCAAGAAAGGGGTAAAAAGAAACAGGAATGGGTTAAACACACCACTCTAAGGTCCAGAACACTTGCAATAGACTCAAAGAAGCACAAAGTCACAGGTGAGCAAAAGTCACTAGGCAGGGCCCACTCTTAGAGTAGCCGGAGCGAAAATGTGCCCAAGATCACACTGTTATTAGGGATTCAAAGTCTTGCAAAGAGTTAGAAAGAGTTTAGAGTGGCTTAAAAAGTTTAGCCAGGGGGTCCCAGGCACTCCCAGGTTCGAAAGCCGGGGGCTAAATCTACCCCGTACAGTCGGTGGCAAGGGAAGCCAGGCGGAACACGGTACCTTAAGCGGAAAGGATCCTCCAGCGGTGGCAGTTGTTCCAGGCAGTGGCAGCAAGGCTCGACGTCGGTCAGGGGAGAAGAAGTTCTCGCTGAAGAGCAGAAGAAGAAGGTCGTTGCACTGCCCGGGAAGAAACCAGCCGCGGAGTCCTCCGGTTAAAGGGTTGTACCGACTTTCGTGGTTGGGGTAAAAAGTGGTGGGGTTCCGGTTGCCGGGGTGCTTGGCACTGGCAAGGCGGCCACGAGATACCTCGAGAAGCGAAAAGAAGGCGAAACTGGTTGTCCCCACCAGTCAAGGGAAGGAGCCACTCCGTTAAGAGTTCTCCTCGGTCGTCGGGAAAAGTGGTGAGACGGTTCAGCAGGGCTCCACCGGGTGGTGTCGTCGAAGCAGGTCGGCTCAGCTCTTCCCTCGTCGGATTCTTGGTCCTGTGGCGACTTCTGAAGTTCCAGTCCCCAAAGCCCTGCTTTTATGCAGCAAACCCCCATTCACCCAGCCTAGCTGTCACTCAAACATGCTAAGTGGTGAGCCGGCCGGCTCACCACTTGGGCCAATCAGGACGGAGTGCGACTTGAGTTACCAAGGTAACTCAGTCCAGGGTGCCTAAATCCCCCTCCACCCCTCCTAAGTACCCCAGACAGAGTGGCACCACTTTGGAGGGCTTCTGTGGAGAAGCCCGCCAAAAGTGGAACAAAGGGCTCCACTTTGGGTCAGAGTTACAGAGGCGAACGCCAACGCCATTTTAGAATCAAGTTTTGGCAAAAAGTCCCAACCGGAGTTATAATAATAAATATATAAACCGGCGGTATGTTTAAGGCTACCGTAAATAAATAATTAAATGTGTTAGCCTAAAACAATGGGAAATCCCATAGGGAAATATTCGCGGTCGAATATAAAAAGTAGTTTCCACTGCCACCAGCCAAAACTCGATCAGGGGGGACGGAGACGTGCCCCCTCGACAAACAGACCCTGGGGCAATCGAATTGCCCCAGCCAGTACGTCCACAATATGATGGTTTGTACTGGTTCTGTTCAGGATTCAAGACTAGCAAAGTCTTTGGTGACTTTACATGCCCTAGGAGACAGTAGTCAGTCCCAGGGTATGGAGTCTATGTTGGGGAGTCCCTAGGACACCCCTGGGTCACGGCACAGAGGGTGCTGTGTAACCCACATCACAAAAATACATGAGGCCCTATGGAGTAAAAGACCCCATAGCCCATTCAACACAAGGTTTAACCAAGAAAACACACTTCAACATGTCCAAGAGTGAGGGTAAAAGAGTCTCACTCTTGGCAGGAGAAAAAAAAGAAACCCCAGAAATCCAGCAAAGCTGCTGGGGGACTCACTAGGTAGGGAAATTCAGCCTAAACAGAGAATTCTCCCTAACACCCAGCATTTTTTATTTCCCTAAATGTCAGAGTTTGCTAAATTATATACATTTCATAGAATTGTTGAAATCTAAATTGTTAAATTTTGCACAGCCCATGTTTCTTTCACAATTGCCACACACACCCATGTCTATCGTTTTTGCAACTGTTTAAAAACTATAAAAAGTGCTGCACTGCATTGACAGACTTGTACTTTGGTTGTAACCAAGAGATGGGGATGCTCCAGCTCCCAGTGGTGGCACTGTATTATTAAAGCGCTCATTATGCAATTCTGCTTCCGTGTCTTCCTATGCCAGGGTTCCTTTTACGCATTATTGTCCCTGGTTTGTTTGTGTTTAATGTCTAATGGTGGACAGCGGCACTATCGGCAAGAAAGTAAGAGATGCTGCTTTGGGAGCACAGCAGAGTGATGCAGGCAATACATAAATCCGTTGAACAAGGGTACATGGCACATGCCAAGATGCAAAGCCTGCAACTACTCTCCTGTCATGTCTCCACCTCCTGCAGTCCTAGGTTTACCTGGTGGTGTTCAACACCTCCTATAAATGACCGGTCCCATGTAAACTGAAGTTCTTCAACTTCTGTCTCATGCAGCACAGAAGAAAGTCTACCCTTTCAGGCCATGGGGTGGGTGGGCACTTGCGGACAGCACAGTCACCACACACTACTAGGGAGAATTATAATGAAATAACCACGGGGAGGTGGCAGGGTCTTAGGGAAGAAATGGGATACGTTATACTATCTGCAGTTTTGGGTGGGGCTAAGCAGACCTGACCAGGCATGACCTTTATAGTTACTAAGGGCCTTCGGATGTCACAAAGATGCAATAACATGTTTTTAGAATATCTTGCTGGTCCTTGCTTTAAGATTGTGGAGAACGAACACTACATATTTACAACATTATACTCGGGTCTAAAAGGGTAAAATCAGCTACAATAGCACATAGATAAAGTAACGTGATGACTACAAAAAGAAAAGTGAAAAACTAAGAAAGAGGGAATCATACAGGCAAAGGAGGGTTGATGCAGAAAGAGAGGGGCACAGAGGAGTATGCAGCACACCAGGAAGCAGAGGGTAGCGGGGCGTTTGACAGACGCAGTGACATGATTTATCATGACATTGCTTGCATGAGCACTACATTGGCTTGTTTGCCTGGGGCAGCAAAGGAACTGCTGTACCCGCCTATGAAGAGGCGAGGGGCCTGCTGCTGTTCCAGCGTTTGACCATTTGGAAGTATTGGGGAGAAAAGGGACTTCATGAAGGGCTGCAAGGATTTTCTCCACCCCATACCTACTTCACACGAATAAAAAAAAAAAGTACACTCCTCATCGAAAGGAAATAATCTCAAAAAGTAAAAGATAAGTGGAGACAATCTGCATATTCAATCAACATTGACTCCTTGCTTTCTGTCTAAGGGGGTAAGACTAACGTCGGAACCCAGGAAAGAGGGTGATGTAAATAAGTGGGTACTGCATGGGTAGCACGCGGTCAAGTACCACAGCAGACTCGGCAGGTTAGGCAAGTCCTCGAAATCCGATATTGAAAGGGGTTATTTTTATTTCAAGAAACACTTTCTGATTTTAGCCATATCATTTGATCAACTTTTTTCACAGGCCACTCGTACACTGCTCAAAGGTTGAGCGACAAAAAGCTAACATTAGAAGCTTTTGTAAGGTTTGACATAGGGTTATACTTACATAGATTTTGTCTTTGCTGTACCGAACTTTGACATTGTGAAGTAGAGTTGCTTCATTCAAGTACATAAGCGAACCTGGAAGAGACAGAGAGGAATGACGCCACCACACTATAACTTGTGAAAAACAAACCATATATTTCACAAACTCTAAAATGACAACAAGGCAAAGCCAAATAGGCGTAGGTTGTGTTTCAATGATAAGTCTGCACTGCACAATTAGAACATCTCAACACGATACAGGGATAATTAAATTAAGTGGGCAATGGGAATGGCGAACACGTGTTGTGCGAGGTGCTGGCACTGTGCGACTGGTGGGATGCGTCCGAATCTGGCACTGATGGCTAAAATGTGTAACTTAGTCATGGGCAGTGTGAGAAGTTGTCAGTCCGAGGGTATGAGAATGTGACTGCGCAGAGGGTAGTGGGAAGATGAAAACACCTGAGCACAGAATGAGGATCTGACCGTGCCGGGCAGTGTGTGGAGCTTACACTTCTTGGCAGTAAAACGGTAGCACTGGAGGTCATGCAGGCAACGTCCCTGTACAATGGTCACACCCGCCATGTAGCATAACCATGCTCACACTGTACAAATGTGGGCGTTTTGGTTAGAAGTGTCCTCTTGCTGCAGAGGATAAGGACTTCTATAGAGTGCTGGTAAAGAGTAACGCTGCTCGAATGCCCCCTTCTGACATCATTTGCCTCACTTCCCCACTTTCCAGCCCACATACAGTCAAAGACTGGATTAATTTATCTAGCAACACCAGACCGTAGATCATCTGAATGTGGCTGCCCTCCCTTGAAGTGACTGCTTACATGGCCCAAAGATTACGTAAGCCTTTGGATAAGGAGGCGTAATATTGAATGAAGGCAGAGTGCCCCAGACCCGAGCTGCCGGGAAAGTAGCAGAGACACCAGAGCTGGATCCGAGGATGCTCAGCTTCATCTCCAAGACGTTGAAGGATGCCCACAAAGGCATGTGCAGAATCTGGAAAGGGTGCCAGGAGACGTTCCTGGATCTGGCAGGTGCGATTGCCAATATCATGGATCTCACAGAGAGCAAAGGATACAGGGGATACTATTGATGCTCAGACTCTCACCAATTGGGCTGAAAGGGTCAGAAAGAAAGAAGGAGGAGCATATTGCTCAATATGGACAATAAATTAGGAGATCTGGAATCCTGTGAGGCAGGAGACTCAGCACAGGGTCTACTGCTCGGAGAGACTTTTTTTTGCAAAGGAGATTAATACATTTGCGCAAACATTCACAGCTCTCGAGAAAGCAGAGTCCTTAATAAGGAAAATATTCCCTAATCGTGTTTTTACCAGGGCCGTTCACTACAGAGGTCGAGTGACCATCGGTTTCAATCGCAGAGATGACCTCAGAGGCCTAGAGCCCAGTACTGGGAGACAAGGCAGCAAGACACCTTTTCCCCCATCCTAAGGGAGAGGAGGCAGACATCGAAGAGAGAGAGGCTACTACTGACATCAGGGAGCAGGAGCAGTAGGGGGGGGGGACAGACCAGCACTTAGAAAACTGGCGCAAACTATCAAGCGATGCTTGGGTTTTACAGACAGTAGTTGTGTTCTGGCTAGAATTAATAGGACTTCCTCTGCAAGCGCAGCGCCTGCGAATAGGGTTTTCTGCCGAGGCAGAAGCGCGTCTGCTAGAGGTAGAGCTATAACAGCTCAGAATGAAGCAATAGAGAGGATTTCTCGACAGGGGGGGGGGGGATTTTACAGCAACATGTTCCTGGTACATATAAAAGTCAGTTGTCATTCATACCACCATTTCAAGATGGAGGAGATTCATCTCCTCCGGGACATACTCAGAAAAGGGGACTGGGTAGTGAGGCTAGATTTCAAAGATGCATATCTTACCATCCCAGGTTTACATCAGCCTTTCTTTCGGTTTCTTCGGAAAGGACAAGCCTGGCAATTCAAATGCCTACCTTTCCGCTCTCAAGAAAAATCAGATCTTAACCACAGCAAATGCATGGAGCTCCTAGGCTTTGTCATAGACACCAACAAAGAGACGCTGGAGCTTCCAACACCCAATCTCAGAGTGGTCAAGAAAGAGTTGAGAGGGGTAATGAGGAAACAGGTTATATTGCTTTTGAGTCTCGAAACAGCAGTGGGGCTGCCAGCATCCTTAATACAGGTGATTTTCCCAGGCCTGTTATACTACAGGGCATTGCAGAGGCTGAAGATCAGGCACCTGCAAGGAGGAATGAGATATCACCAGTTGGCTCCCCTAGACGAAGTGGCCAAGGCAGAGTTGAGATGGTGGCTCCACAACACGGAGGCTTGGAACTGTTGCGCCATCTTCAGTGACGCTCCAGACCTTTTAATAGAGTCTTGCGTGAGCAGGTCAGGCAAGGGCATTCAGTGCGGCCAGAAACCAGCAGGAGATGGTCGCAGGTGGGGTTGGACCTGCACAGCAATTGTCTGGAGCTGCTAGTGGGCTCCTTTGAGGTCAGAGCACTGACAAAAGTCAGGGAAAATTGTTGCATCCTTCTCAGGATGAACAATATCTTGGCAGTCCGCTGCATCAACCACTTGGTGGGGAACAAGGTCCAGGATGTTCGTGGAATTAGCAAAGTGCTTTTGGCACTATTGCCTGGACAACCAGATCTCCATCACGCCAGAGTATCTGCCATTGGCACATAACGTAGTAGTGGACTGGACTTCATTCCCTGTGGGACTCCATTGACTGGAGACTTCACAGGCAGATGTTTCAGAGAATTCGATACCTGTGGGGGCCATTGAATACGGACCTTTACGTGTCCCGCCTGAATGCACAGTTACCCAGGTACTTCAGCTGGAGGTTGGACCTGGGAGTGCTAGGTAAGGACACATTTCTCCAGGATTGGACCGGTGTGACCCACTATGCATTTTCCCGTCATTATGATGGCCAGGACCCTTGCGAAGAGCCACAGGTAGTAATGGTAATAGTGCCTGACTGGAAGTCGCAAACGTGTTTCCAGTACTGAAGGAACTTTCCTCAGATTTCCCAGAGGATGATCCCATCTCAGGAGGATCTGCTCACCGATCCGTCGGGGTGTCCTCATCCTCTGGTGCAGACACAGAGTCTTCGGCTGCTGGCTTGCAGAGTTTCAGGCGATGGTGGAAGGCATGCTAGAACAGGCTGCTCTCTTTATTAGATTGTCCTGGGCACTGTGAGAAACCTGAAGATGTCTCACCCGCTAATTCCCAGGGATCTGTCATCCAGGTGGCCAAGACACTGCCATGACTATTGGATCCAGTTCCTCAGGGTGGACCAGTGCAGGAGGATCACCTGGATGGGGGGGGGGGATTCGGGGAGTGATAGTGGGACACCGAAGGGTGAGGTGCAGTATCCCCTTCCTTATAACACCTTTTCCCCCATCCTACACGGTAGGACACCAGACCCCCCCCCTTTTCCGACACAAACACTTTCTCACTGAAAGTTCATTGTGAACGACAACCGACTAACACCAGAGCCGTATCCCTGACATGTCCCAACACAAGAGTCGGGCAGAGTCAGGCAATTACTGATAATTACACACACCTGACTTCCATCACACTTCCCCACACGGATAAAAGGTGGAACACGAATGCACACTCTGAGCAAGGCAAACACACGAGGAATCAGCAATTCCGAGATGGCAGTTTAAACCAAGTAGAAAGGCTGTGAGATGAGAGAGGATGTCAAGGAGGGAATTACCCTTGCCCTTTTCAACACAGAACTGTGACGATCACAAAGCCTCAAGGAAAAGAAACATAAGACCAGGAATTGCAGCGGACAAAGGGTGTAGCATGTGTAAAAGGTACACGGGGCCCTCCTGCATTGATAGGCAAGGTCAGGGAGAAGCGATTGCCATTGTGGTACGGTCCTTGACTCGGAAAGCAAAGCAACGCCAACGAGTTCAGCACAGCCAGTGAGTTGGAGAAACGGACAGCAGACAGGACTGTGCTCAAGGTTGCAAGCGGAAACATTGTATGAAGAAAGAGAACTTGTGTACAATTGAACTTTGTAAAGCCCAAATAGGTACCAGATACAGAGTGGTCCAGCGTCACGTGGGTGATCACTCGAAAGTCTCTGTTTGGTGCGCCTCCCCGTCCCCCCAAGCGGGGGAAAAATTATTGAACTGTGAAATCTAAGTGGTCCTGCAGCAGGTTACATTGAATCCTGTGCACATTCAGAAGTCTTCAATGGTCTGTAAACTGAAATTGGTCTGAGCCCGGCTGCAGGGGACCAAGTGTAGAAAAGGGGTCCGAGCCCAGAAGAGGGGGATCCTGTGTGAACAGTAACACACCTGAGATGAATGTTGTGGCAAATGTGAACCCGACTGAGGGATGCCTACAGATTGAAGTTGGTCTGAACCTGACTGAGGGAAGCCAACGGTGAGAGAAGGACCGGAGCCCGGCTGAGGGGGATCCAGTGTGAAGAGTAATTTGATCGAAGTGAAGTTTGGAAAAATGAACTTTTCTTTGATGTTTATGGTACATCAGGTCCGTTGAGGCAAGAGACTTTGCACAAAAGAGACTTGGGCACAGAAGGCCCTGATGTTGGTGAACTCTGACCTCGTGCCAGAGAAGCCCAGGAGTGTGCTGTGCTTGAGTGACCCTCCTTGTCCCATGCTAAAAACGTGGGGAAGGGAGGCCAAAGGCCTAAACATCCTGACTTATCATTTTGTTAACACTTCTTTCTTTTAGTGAACATTGTCCCATACTATTTTGTAGCATAGCAGCAAGGACTCGCAATCGTTATTTTTTAGCATAGGCCCTTTTTATTGGACCAGACTCCACTAGGACTGTATTATTATTATTATTATTATTTGATGGTCGTAGCTTGCTCCCATCTTAGATTTAGGTTTAGATAGGGTTTTTCTTTCCACACCCCTGATAAAGTTCAATACATACCCTTGACCTGTGATCATTTTTTAAAAAACTGTTTTTATTACATTTTCATAGTAAACATAACAATGCAATAACAACTGAGGGCATTGTGCCTCCCCTTCCCTTCTCTTCTTCCAGCTATACAGAAAATTCTTGTTTAGCACATCAATAGCCGCAGACTATGTGAATGGTAAGCTACCCATGGGTTCAAAGAGTCGACTCTGTTTCACAGTACTGAACCCCATCGCCCTTTGTGGGGGTTATAAACATTCAGACACCTCCATTGTACGTTTTTCACCAGGTCTGAGCATGAATGGGGTAATCCCCTGCGGGCTCCCAGTCTTCCTGTCTGCAGGGGAGTGGCTCTGTTGGAAGAATTCAGTGATTGCTTGGCGAATATCTTCCCAGAATGCTTTGTCCTCTAGGGCTCAGGCTCGGAACCTCCAACGGGGTTGCTTGGAAAAGGTGATCGGGCCAGTAAACTGTACCAGGGCCAGGGAGTGGTCAGAAAGGGTACGGGGTAATATCTGTGCCCTATGGGACACCCAGGCCAGTTACAGCGACACATGAACATAGTCTTTTCTGGAGGAACTACCATGTACACTCGAATGAAAGGTGAATTCACGTGTTTTGGGATGGAGGAGACATAATACATCGACCAGGGCGTAATCTGCAGCGATGGAGGACCATTTACGGGCCGCCCGGGAGTTAGTCGACTATGTAGACGAGGATCTGTCCAGCGTCAGGGACAAGGCTAAGTTAAAATCTCCCGCCCACACTACCTTATAACCCGGAGCAGGTCTGGAAAAACTCCAGGCAGTCATAGTTGGGGCCATATATGTTTGGAAAAAGGACGGACCATCCTGCAATCTCCCCGGCGACCAGGACAAAACGACCCTCCTCATCAGTCACTGTGTTGTGCAATTTGAAATCCAGAGATCAGTGAATGTAAATCGCAACCCGTCAGGAGTGCATAGAGTAGGATGAGCCATATCTGTGGATTCCCATCCCGTGAGAGCAGGGAGGACATTCCCCTTCCCCAAGTGGATTTCTTGTAGACAGAGAACGTTAGCATAGTGATTTCTGAGATAGTTTGAAATTAAGTGAGTCTTTTCCTGATTGGTAAATCCCTGTATGTTCCATTTTACCAGGGTAATAACCGTATTAGAGGGAGTAGGTGCCCCCTGTGAGAAAGTTATGTTATGTCAGGACAGTCTTCCCTAGGGGGAGACCTTTCCCATGGGGCCAGGGAGGTGTGTCCACATTATAATAATCCCCCTGGGGGGGGGGAGCACCGAGGGAGAAGCACATGGCGAGGGAAGTCCCTTATGGAATTAGGGACGATCATGCTCAGGTAATGCGGTATTCTTCTGCATAGAATACCCCAAGCTCTTCTCCAGTACCAAATCCCCCCCCCCCTTTGTAGAGACAACTAATATACTCTGCTGTAAGGTTTACCATCTTTACACACTTGACAAACCTGGTACCCAAGAGAGAGGATCTGGGACCTGAAAGTGAATCAAAACTAGTTACTCACTTGGCAGGAGAGTGAACCAAGGGGGAGTAACACCACTGTGCGAGTCTTGGACCCGCAACCATATCACAGAAACCAAGTTCTAAAGTCAAGAAGGTAGGGGGCCCTGTGAAAGAGAATTGTTTTTGAGAATCACCCAATTTGACAAGGGAAGGCACCAAACTACCTTTGTGAGTCTGGGACTCGCACCCACATAGACGATTATTTACATTTGATGGGAATCTCTCAGTTTGGGAAGGGAAGATGCCAAACCACCTTTGAGATTCTGGGACTCGCACCCACATAGAACATAGGAAACCAGGGGGACTCAAAGCTATAACCAATACTCTAACACAAGTATATGCTGTTCATCACTGTCAGGCCTACAATTTCCCATAAATTTAAAATATTTCCTTCTGAAAGAGCACATTAAAAACCATTTGGAACAACTGAAGACTGCTTGATGAACGGTTTTGAATAAGTCATAAGCACTGCATAGCTTAATAACTCTCTAACCCATTGATTTACAGGCTACCAGGCCTTAACTCAAGAGAAAAGACCCTATGCAAGTAAGGTTTGGTCACATCCCAAAAGGGGTTACCCAGTGGACCTACGTGGTCATATGCCTTCTGCATGAGACCAAAAGCAACACTGGAGCTGTTTTGGCTTTAATGGGTACCATCAGTGAGTTGTAGCTTGAGTGTAGGCACTATATCCCTGAAGAGTGAGGTGGGCACGACAGACCTTGCAGCAGGAACCAGTGAGCCATGCACTCTAATTGCAGAGAAACCCTCAATTCCCATAGACATTATCTCCATGCCCCGCCTAACCAGAGTGGAAGTGTTGAAACCCCTACTAAGTATACCAGCGAGACACTGGGTTACCTGCAACCCTACTAGACCAAGTACCGGGACCTACAGGTTTCCGCATCCTGGCACCTTTTGCTTATATCGCTCCAAGGTAGGAATACCGATTTTCGCTGTATATAAAACCTTTGTCCCCATAGGCACCTCATACTGACAATGCATAATAAAGAGTTGAAAGCAATACTGATGTGTCACATTGCATTCATAATAATAATAATAATTAATTTCGCATTTATATAGCGCTACGAACCCTCGGGTATCTGCTGCTTATTATTACCCACGGTGTGTGGTGCTCATTTATCGACCTCAGAAGGATGAAAGGCTGAGTTTGGCCCTGCCGGGATTACGAACCTGCGTTAGCAGGCTCTGCATGGATGTCAAAGCGAGCGCTCTACTCGCTGTGCTACTTGACGGGCACATTTCATAAAAATAAAGTTCACGTGAAACCATACGCTGAGCCAGCACATGGATTTTTATTATATATTTCCATTGCTCCAAAGGGTTTCCCTGAATGTTATCATGGAGTTTCGGGGGATGGAGGTCAGGAATCGGCATTCATTACACTACTCAATATGTAAAAGAGCTTCGAGCGTCTGATACCCAGGTATTCTTCCCTGAACTCTGCAAATATTTTCATATGAAAGGAAATCAGGCGCAATCCCTCACTTGGCAACTGCCTTAGCCTCGCCAAACAAAGTGTAATTAGGCAATTCCACGGGTCCTTCCCAGTTAGTCATTTTTTGTCTCTAATTCTAAGCCAGTTTTGGCCACGCAATGCCGGAGGTTTCGATGATCACAATGGAACTAGGCGTAACCATTCGTTTCATCACAGATCATTCTATTTTACGAAGGACATTTGCAAAGCCTTTACAAAGAAGAGCAGAATCTTGCTAAGGCATCTGACCAAGGAGCGGTACAACAGGGCGTGCTTTCATGCTTGAAAGTCCAGAGAGAGGCAAAGCCGTGTGTGGCGCAGCAAGTCTTACTAGGACGCACGCGTCGCCACGTCAACGCTGGCTCGACCCAACACCAGATTTGACATTCGCCATTTATAGAAAAACGAACGGAACTTTTAACTGTGCATATTTCTTTTTTTTTATTTAACGTTGCTCTCACAAACAACGTGTTCATTTGTGTACGTTTTATTTTCTGTTCCATCCACAGCTGATCATTATAATGAATAAGCCCCCTTTCTTGCTAGTTGCCACATGTTTACTCCCACCATATCAGAAATGCTTTTATGCAGCACATGACGCTGGGTTTTTCGGTGTAAAAAATTGGCAACACAAGCATGCAGCCCTTCCAGCGTTTCCCACTTCAGTTGTATTTTTCTTTTTTGCCCGAGCATCTAAACACTACTTACATAGATGGTACCCAACAAACACAAGGAGAAGCGCCAATGGAAATATTGCAAGCGAGCAACACCGCTGTGCCACAGTTTACAGATTGCATGCACTCCATCGTTGTCTAGATTGCAAATTGTACGATTTCTACTGGCAGAACAAGGATTGAGTGGCAATACCGTGACAACATTGGAGGAATTGGCTCGGATGTTGAGAGTTTGGGATGGGATTTAGGAGGGTAGTTTTCAAAGCTTTCTGAAGGGATCTCCACTGCAGTGTATGTAGGGTGTTTCAGTGAAGGGCTTCTGGGAGCACCAGCCTTAATCTAAAGGTTCAGCTCAAGGATTTAATTGCAATGCAGTGCTGGCCTAGTGGTGTTTGGTGGAATGGAATGAGCTGGAGTGAGAGTTTACGTATGGAGACAGACAATGGAAGTGCTAGTATCGGTCTTCCAAAGCGTAGTAGACCTGGATGTCGGTTCCAGAAGAGCATGGGCAAGCCACAGAGGTCATCAATGACCCCTGCAGATTTAATGAAGCAAGAATCACTGACTAACCCTGGTCTGTCTGCCTGGAATATTTGTATGTCCTGGAAAACGGATCTTGGGATGCAGCCTTCTATCCGGTAGACTGGAAGGACTGGGATGGAGGGTGATGCATTAATGTTGGTCTGAATAAGAATATGTTTTTGAATACATTGGGCCTCATTACGAGTTTGGAGGTAACCATGCCCTTTATAAGGGCATGGCTGCCTCCATACTCGGGTCCGGGTTCCCTGAATGGGGAAATACAGGGCCATTCTGACTTTGGAGGTCCCGGTATTTCCCCATTCCGGGAACCCGGACCATCCTCATTCCCATTTGAGCCCCCATAGGGCTCAATGGCAATGGGGAGCATGCTAACAGGCCCGTTAATGACGGGCCCGTTGTTAGCATGCTGGCCCGCTCGCGGGACCCGCAAGGGGACCTCGTAATAGGGCGATACAGGGTTAATGGCTCCGGCGCCTTTACCAGCGCCGTTAACCCCTTACCGCCCACCTCGTAATGAGGCTGATTTTTTTTTATGAGAAACAGAAACATTTGAGGTTCTATGCAGCATTTGTTCCACATATGCACACCCTGCACAGGTTTGGCTGACTGGTCTGCACATTAGACGGAGGGGTAGCCTAACTCTCGCTTGCTTTTGTTCTCGTTATAGCTCCCTTATTTTCGAGTGACGCCCCCGTAAACAAGAAATTAAGGGGAAGACCCATTTTGTTATAAAAGGGCCCTTACCCGTACATCAGTCCAAGGCGGGAAAATCGTACCATAAAATGAGGTAATAATAGCACCCGTTATGAGAGTGCTTAAAAGCAGAAGGAACCTGGCAGTAAAAGCACTATATAAGAACATCCATTAATATCAGTGTTATTAAGAACATACATTATATTATCTGTGCTGGTCACCCTTTTAATACACAAGTTAGCGCTATCAACAAATCACTTATATAATAAAGATGAGTTTATCCTACCAGTGCAGTTGTAATCAAACTTTTTTAATGCATACTAAAAATAATGTTGTTGGCAGCTCCCCTTAAGGCCAAATCGGCTTACATTTTCTATTAAAAGCAGTCACCGTGCTCTTTTTTTTGAAGAGACTAATGCCCCCGCAAGACCATCGTTCAGGCCCTCCTGGGGGGGAGGCATACCCCATAATTTAAAGATCATGTAGCGAACCAACAGCACTGATGAGTGGGAGAATGGGACATCTACAGCAATTCTAGTTGTACCCAACGTGGTAATTCTTATGAATGCCAAATATGCAAGAAATAAAATAACGGTCACGTGCCAGGCCCGGCTCCAGCAGGGGGGCCAGGCCCCCCCAGAGCCAGCCTCTGGCCCCCCCTAGAAAGGTGGCCATGTCAGTGGTGTTATACACCACTGGTAACCAAGGGAGTGGGGGGTGGATGTCACTCTAAACATTCAGCAGTAACCTCAGAGACATCATTCGGAAAGGCTTAATTTCAGGAGGCCCAGCCAGGATTTGTTTTCTTGCCCTAGACAATGATTTATGACCCACAGCCATAAAAGTACAACTGACCAGGGAGATGGGAGGGCCAGTCACACCTCTAAGTGAGGTAGCACAATTATTCAAGCAGGGTGCCTACAACTTTTTTCTGAAACCTAAAATCACAATGTTGGTTTCTGTAATTTAAAGTGTGTTTATATTTTGTGGGAATATAGTGTTTTTTCACATCATGCTTAATAAAATGGTTAACTATATCAAACAATAAATGACAGGTAATGTTGCTTGAAGACAGATTTCTGCAGAGGGTGCGTCAACTGACTGGGGGCACTGACAAATTCCATTCAAAATATATATTCTGCTACATTAACTACTTGTGTATAAGTGAAAACATAAGGTTGGTAGTAACAAAAATGTAATTCTGTAGGGGAGACTCTAGTAAAATCAAAAAGTGATAGATGCAAGGCTTTGAATTAAAAATGTCCACTTCCGTTGCTCTTCGCAACATTCCATGCCATAATTCTGTAGTATGTCTGTGCGATTAGAGAAGGGGACAAGCCATTAGCAAATGGCTTTTGGTGCTGCCACCAAAAGGTGCAGTTCAATCTGAATTGCCAGGCCATGTTCCCTCTCCACTAAAACAAACGCAACCACACACATTTTTAGGCCCTGTGGTCTAGCAGTTTGGGAATGGCTTTTGACATTAGTGACCGAGCTAAGGCTGATATGCAAACAATGGTATGGACGCTGGCCAGAACAATGACAGGGGTTCCAATTTATTCAGAGACTTTTTACCTATTAAATACAACCAGAACGCAGTATGTGGAACACAGATAGGATGGCAATAAAATGTGAGGAGAAACACATCCTATGGGTGTGTCTGGTCCTTTACCCACCTAACGACTAGCCATGGCTATGTCAATGCCTCACCACCAAAACCTAACCTTTCTAGAACTTTTTGAGCAAGCTCTATCACAATGTAACACCAAACGTGTTGGTGTATAGGGCCTGCCAGTGTTCTATCTAAGCATTCTTTTGAGTGTTTAATTACTTAATTGCCTCTTTAAATGAGCTACTGTTGTAGTACAATTATCTTTATGTTTTCAGCCAGTTGATTTTATAAGCAATACATTTGCCAATGCCTCTGTGACTTGCACTGAAGTCCTGTCTTAAACAAGCAATCACAAACCCAACGGTTTTGGCTTTTGTATAGGTATTAGCAGGCATTTGCCAGGCAATGCCATCATATGCCGAGTTACTGGCACCATTTTCCAGCAGTTCCATTTTATGGCAGGTGGTACCCTTATGGCAGTGCCTATCCATGCCTAATCAAAAGCCCAAGCTGTGGGCTTTGCCAATGCATGTTGGCTTCCGTTTGTCACCCTAAGTAAATGTGTATATGCCCAGATGTGGGTGTCTTGCTTGCTACGCCTAGGGAATCAAGCTGCACCTCACTGAGCTGGTGCAAACAAGGTTTTACCTGAAAATAAGGCTAGGTTGGCAAGTATTGACCAGTTTCAGATCTTCTCATGCATACTTACCAGTGGGGCTCTGACCTAAATAGAATGCATCTTTGTTTGGAAGTCTATTCTACTCTGACAGAACGTTTCATTATTCAAACTGATAAGTACTGACTTGATAACCTCATTCTGTTTGAGTAACTTTACAGTGTTTGCATGCAAACAGAATGTGCGTTGTGGGGTTTGTTTGGAAAGTAAGATGTAAATCCTGGGTGCTGGGTGTTTAGGCAGTGCCGATAGTGAAACATGAACACCCGTAAAATAACAAAAAAGAAGAGCGTTTTCTATAATCTTGTGTGCAAAGTATAAAAGGTGTACATCTTTTATAACTAAAAGCAGTATTTAACTATTTCTAAATAGTGCAATCAGAGGTGGATTTAACATTTGGACAAGGGACACATGCCAATGCCCCCCATGATCCCACTGCTCTACTCTCTCCCCTCAAATACAAACAGCCAGGGCTGATCAGGCCCTACCAGTGAGATCCTATCTTTTTAACGTGTCTCAGAGGAAGATTATTTACAACAGGAAGTGATTAGAGATGGGAAAAGGTAAAAAGGCAGTGACCATTGCTGTGGCACTTTACATGCATTTCATTTCACTTTGTGTATGTATAAGATTTTTTGTAAGTTCTCATTAATTGTTATGCTGGAGCTTGTAGGCTTCTATTCAGGATGGGGAAAATTACGTTACAGTCATAGGGGATCTTTTTCCAGGTCAAGTGGAAGAAGTGGCGCTAAATGCATGTAACTCCACTTTTTTTGAGCTGCATGATTTTGTATGATTTGACAGGTGAAGCAGATCGGACTTTACAAGGTCCCCCTACCAAATCGGATTGGTATTCCACCAGCATGTATTTTTACGTTGACAGAAAACCAATTGATTCCTATGGGACCTGCTTGACTTTTACACCTGGAATAAAAGCGGGCAGAGTCCAAACAAATCCCTTGTGGATGGCTCCCACAATCGTTCATTGTAGAAGTGATTTGCACTTTTCCAGACAAGTAGTGGTAAAGTAAAGAGCAAAGGTGATTTTCGGCTTTGTGTTTTACTCTTTACTCGTCCAGCACTTGGTGGAAACAATTAAAATTAATGAATGGCCCCTTTTGCAAAAAAGTGCAAACACGAGAATTCTGATCTGTGCAATTTAGGATTCAAAACAAAATGCCCCCCCCCACCACCCCAATCTTTTCATCAACATGTTTCCACAATGATGAATACATTGTCAGGCTGGTGTATCATGTGGCTTGTGCATTTTGAAAAGTGATCTGTATAAAATGTAGTATTATTTTAGGTATTCAAAGCCAAACTTCAACACATCTTTGTACCAACTTGAGTTCGGAAGATGTGTGGTGAAGTAGCTACATTTCCAGCTAGGCTCAAATTATGGCTTTAACACTTGACCAAAGTGTGTCATCCTGGGCATATTTTTTAATTTCACTATGCCTTATCTGTTAAAATTAGGTGCCCCTAGAAGTGATTCAGTTCGCATTATAAGCTATTCCAAAAAGCCTCACTCATGGTTTAATAGATGGGCAGCACAGGGATTAGGACACACACACATCTAACTTTGAAAATAGCCGGGCCACATTTATTGAACACAATTGTATAATTCAATAGGAAATCAAAGTAAACACATCAAACAAAGAATCATCATGGACAATTGCATATTATATAACCAGTATGTAAACAGTATGTAAACAGTATGTACCAAACAATGATGTACAGGTGGACACCCCACAATGAGCGATACGAGGTGGCCACAAACCCCTCAACCAGCCCTGTCTGCCTCCTGATGAAGCCCTTACAGCCCTAGCACTCTGTTGCACTCTCAATTCAATTAAAATGTGCTTCAAAAAGGCAACAGAAAAGAACATTTTGTGTTTAAAATGTAATTTTGGACATGAACCACTGATGGGAGACATTCAGATTGGGACTACTGTAGGGGTTCAGCAGGAAAGGAGGGGGGGTTGTGGAATGGGTGGGTGAAGGTAGGATTGTTTACATGTGTATGGTATTGGAGGATATGTTGTTGTGCTCGAAATATTGTTAAGATCAACAAGACTACATGTATTGATTGGACATGGTATGTTCTGTTCTTGGAATTTAAAGAAGTTGGAAAAAAATGTAATTTTGTAGGAAACAAAATATACCATTCCTTGCTTCAGTATTCTGGGTGGGGGGGTCTATCTTTCACAAGAAGGAGGGACCACAAGCATCTAATCAAGGGCCTGCCGGGAGTAGCCACCGTACTCATGTTAAGTCCATTTAAAAGCACTACAGACGAAGAACAGAGTGGAGGGTGTGTAGTGGAGGATGCAGGGCAGCAAAACCAGCACCCATAAGCCTAAATCTCTGAAGTGGAGGGCCTGCGCCATCCAGGGCCCCCCAGCACCAAAAGCCAACTAAAATGCAGTACTACCACAGGGATAATTGAGGCACTGAAGGTATGCTCAGGTGTGGGTGGCCTTCAGTATTTAGGTTGACTGCTGGGATTGGACACTGGAGCGCACTGGACCATAAGTCATTGGGGCCTGGCAGTAGCAGCCTTTGGGGTGCTGGTGGCTTAGTGGAGACTGGCTTTCAATTTCAGGGCTCCCATGAAAATAAACTGCACACATATTCCCACTGTCCTGCACCCCCAATGTTTGCGGCAGTTTCCTACAAATGGTAACAAATGGTAGCAGGGTGATCCCATGTAACATAGGGCGACAGCTCAGTTTACTGGGCTACCTGCTTTTTGTATATCCACAACACTGTGTTGTGGAAACTAAATTCCTCAATGGCCAGGGTAGCTAAACAATTTATAAATAGTCAAGTTTGCAAAGAACCTTGCAGGTTTTTTGCTTGAGGGGGATGAGTGATGGGAAGGGATAGCGAAGTGTGTTAAAATAAAATATAAAAGCCGAAGTGGTAACAAACAAAAGAACATCTACAGAGAAGCGAGCAGAGCGCTCTAAAATCAGTTTGCGAAGCACAAACCTCACGTCACATGGCTGAGTTTGTGCCCCCTTCTGTGGCATCTTGAAGAAATGCTTGTAAACCTTTGCATATCTTTTTTCACTTTATCTGTTTTTCTATTTAATGATAATGAGGTGTTATTCATCCAAAGTGCTCTACAGAGCACATATTTACATACAATATCACCCAACCGAAAATTGGTATTATCGACCTCGGAAGGATGAAAGGCTGAGTTGGCCCCACCGGGATTCGAACCTGCGACCTGCAGATCACGGTTAGATTGCAGCAGCGTGCACTCAATCCCCTGAGCTATTTTACCGGCTTATCTATGGTGCATCATAACACACTCTGACCTCCTAAAATAAAAACGAACAACAACTTTACCGACCCGCCCATTGCCAGTAATATGAAATTAACCAAGCGCAGGAGCGGCCTCCAGAGCCCATCATCTTCCTCCAATCCAAACAGCACCGTATTGGATCTAGTTGTCGATCAAATCCTTCCACCCCTTTGACCAAGCCCAGGACTTCCTTCCAAAAGGCTTGCACCTTACTACTGGACCACCAAATATACCAATAAGTAGCTCTGTGAGCACAGCCCGGCCAAAACATCGGATCTACTGCGGGGAACATCTTGGACAACCGCACCAAGTCATACTGCCATCTGTGTAGTAACTTTATTCTGTGTACCTTTGCCATTCAAATTTTATTCAAAGAGAACAACAATACGCGGACATTCAGACATACGTCCCACAACTCATTAGCCCCACAGACCTGACCACCCGCCAAGTCAAAGGCCAAACAATGCACATAGAATTCAAGACAATCCCATTACATTCCATCCCCCACCTAATGATCAGAACCAACCACCTATAAGCCAATCATGAAGAGAGAACACCAGCGCGTTGCACAATCGGACTTAAAAAAAAGAAATAAATAAAACATCTGGTATGAGATAAGCATCGGGTCACCGAAGAACCCAATAAAGGCGGGTACTCCTGCTGGCTTGCCCATATAATCTTGAAATCAAAAGCTTAGAGCAACTACATGAACGCTGCAGAACCAAATCAACAAAACAGCAACATCAGCGAAAGCATCACCCAGTCAGAATTACACACAGACCAGTGGAATAAGAACATTCAAAAACCCCCACTACATTCATGCAGGTCCCTCTGAGTCTCTGCTTCTCTCTCGTCTGTCCATAGAAGGCCTCCTACGATCCTTGCGCCAGCTCGTCCTAGAGCGCACTTTAGACCAGTCCTTTTCAGGGGCATTAAGCATTCCGGTAGTTGAAGATCAACCAGCACGTGGAATCTTTAGCACTTTCAGTGCCGCAGCAAGGGACACAAATTGGTGCTTGACACCTTCATAGTTGGACATAATGCGGAATGGGCACCCCATCTGCACTGGATGTACATCATCCTAACACAAAAGGACAGGCAATGGAGTTCATCGGCCATTGAGTGAGCGGTCTCATATGACAACGCCTCTGGATTGTCCTGTGTTCCTTACAACTCCCTCCTACCCTACCTCCTGCACTTCTCTAATCTTATATCTTTCATTCTTCTCTCTAACAGCTTCTCGCCTCCTCTCTTACTTCTGCTTCTACCTCCACTCCTACCTCCTACTCCCTCTCACACCTTGGTCCCTCCCTACTCTCGCCTCACCTCAGCAATATTGTAAATTGTTCCTTGTACTGTTTTCTGGTTGTGATTCAACTGTTATTTAATGCTTGTTGTTTTTTTCTTGTTCATCTTCTAAAGCACTTTGGATTAAAGCGCTATATAAATTTAATAAAATAAAATAAATATCTGCAATTCAACTCCTCTGAACGTTATGCTGCGCTGCTCCCTGGTTTTCTGAAAGATAAGTTCCTTAGTCTGGAATAAGTGAATCCTGGACAGCGCATCTCAGAGGAGATGTTGGCATTGCTGGAAGCTGGAATAACCTCTTAATGTGTATGATCCAATGTGAGATCCACTTATTCATCTCCCCCAATATGTTGCGAAAGATCATGCACATATGCCTCCAAGTCTCCATCGAACACCTCTCGGGGGATTCCACAAATCCGGACGTTATTTCTTCTAGAGAGGTTCTCTCCATCTTACAATCGCTCATCCCTGACCGCGTTATGCATCTCCAACGCTGCCACTCTCTGTTCAAGCTGATCAATTGGCCTGAAAGCGGTTTCCAGTCACCCAGCCAATGTTCCACCTGTTGAACGTGATCAGCTGGTTCCTGGAAAGACCCTTTCAGCTCCTGGAGGGTAGATGCCATTTCCTTTTGGCATGATTTGAGCAGTTGCGTAATTATCCCTTAGTAGCTGGTTGTGAATTATGGTCCAGTGCAGGGATCTGGTCCATGCCTGAGGACCCAGATGGGGTTGACCTGGAGGGTTGCAACACATCTTTAATAGAGGCTGTAGACTTATCTTTAGATGTACTGGTCTTCATAGGAAGGTATTCGTCTACACACCAGTCCAGACCAAGAGTATACAAACCGCTGTTCAGAAGGAAGGAAACTCCAAAGATAAACCGGGAGTGCAATATTAAGAACAGCTGGGCAGCTGAACTGCAACGTAGGGACCACTAAAAAGAAAGGTAACCCATTACCACTAAGAGGTGATACCAGTCATGCTGTGAATGTTCCACCAAGCAGGGGAGCGTTAGGTTATAATGACAATCAGCCTGCAGAGAGAGTGGTCCATTGGGTCCCTCAAGCCAAGAAGACAGTACCAATAGAGTCCCAGGTAGAGGGAAACAAACTGCTCAGGCCTCAGCCTCCAACTAGAATAGCATGCAACTCAAGTGCAGTAAAAGATGTTTACCAGGGCCTCCAAGCCTCAGACTGTTCACCAACCTGCAGAGATGCATAATATTGCAGGAAAAGACAGACCAGTGCCCAGGATCCACTCTGTCCACAAGAGCACTGGAGCAGGTGTGGAGGAGCGGTTCAGGCACCACACACTGGATTCCAGCCACACCGTCCAGTCAGCAAGACCCTGGGAGCCCCGCAAAAACAGCAAGGTACAGCTGCGTTGTGCAGTCCTCTGTCGTAAGACTGCAGCCACCCAGGACCTCCACTAACAGGGCAGCTCCAGCGCCGGGTGAGGATCGATGAGCACGTTGCAGCCGGAAGTGCTCAGCTCAGCGAGACGCTGCAGCATCTGCAAATGCTGGCCATGCGCCTACGCAGCCATGGCAGAGGACTCGGCAGCACAAGGGTAAGGCACACCAAAATAAAACCGATGTCACTGTGGTTCTCTGAAGGGCAGCTGATGCGGCATAATTTCAGGGGTGAGACACCCTGGCATGTCCATCTCTGCACAGCCCTTCATTAGGACATGGCCACCATGTCAGCCAAGCTCCGATCACAGCTGATCACCAATTCTGCTGAAACTAGAGCAGGCTCCTTAGCAGCACTCCGACAGCACAGCCTGTTGCTGCAGAGGCCAAAAGCACCTTACTGCATCCACAAAGTTGCTTGATTCATGGCAGGGCTACGGAGCTTGTTTATCTTCCGACTCCATTAGCTGCCGGTCAGGCCACGCCCCCCATTCCATGCATCTTATACTGACATGCTATAGACGTCTTGAATGCCCCTATACACATTGCGCCCCAGTAGTCTGTGCCAATATCTTTTCCTAAATCTCGCTCCCATTTGAGCCTAACCTGCTCCGTTCTGCCTCCCTGTGCCGTCAGCAATGCCCCATAGAGAGCAGAGATCAAACCCCTATTCCCCAGCACGCATCAAGAATTTTCTCTAGCCATGGTAATTCCCGCTTCACCATAGCTCTCCACTTATCCACCGCTACAACTCCCATAAACTGTAGGGATAAAAACACAAAGTTTACCTATACCCAATGCTTTCTCCAGCTCCTATATAGAAATATACCTTCCCTTGACCCAGAGTTAACCCACTCTCTCCAACCCCACCTCGTACCATGCCTATAATCTCAACGGTTTAGGCAAGTCGTCCCTCAGCGGGGTGCCCAGAGGTTACTCAATGATAATGGCCATGGCCATGTTGTCATGCCTTGTATTCCAGGGTTCCGTCTCAAAATATTCCACAGTGTACCCAAAATCCTGTGTTCCTAATCCATCTGGGGAGTTTACTACATGGAACCCATGACCACTCTCCTACCGTAACCGGTCGTAGTCTAAGGTTTTCCAGGTAGATACATTGCTTTTGAGAATCCACCCATAGATGGGGGATCAGTACTCACAACTGTACCACCCTATAGATTGTGGGCAGATCCAGTAAACCTACCCCTCCCTTTTCTCTTGGCAAAATCAGCGCACTACACGCCACCCTTTGCTTCTTCCTCTGCCATAAAAAGCACAGCATTGTTGGGATACACATGCAGCTCCCATGCATGGGCAAACAATTAAGACTAAGGAAAATCTATTAGCGCACGAGAAAGCAAAGGTGCGGGGCAGCAGAGGCGAGGGGATCGCAGTTGGGATCTGGTTATATGATAAGTTTACATATGAAAATATGGAGTAGGTAACAAATGTATTTTTACAGTAGTTCTAGAAACCTAGGTAGGCCCAGGTATAGGGCATGAGTGATTTTGTGTAGCAGTAGTGAAATGTAATGTGTAATGACGATGGTGCTGACACAGGGCCGGGATATGGGAAATATTGAAGCTTTGCCATATCGGTACTAAGGCCTAGCATTTTGTATTCCCTGTTCGAAGTGTAGTAGTGTGGCATAATTAAGAGTTTGAATTATTTTCCCTTTCCCAAGCCCCAGAAGTGAAGCTGAGAACAGTGGCATTCATGCCAAATAGATAATGGTTTAATTGCATACAGCTGTGGGCCTGTGGAAAAAGAGTGGAATGTGAACAGCAGAGCGAGGGTAAGGCTGCAGCCTTCCCAAAGGACATCCATGGGAGTCAGGTAAGAGGTCTCAAGCTGCCAACATGCTCTGTTTGGATTTAGGGCACTAGCGCTCCCTGCGACAATGGCCATCCTATATGTGGCTTGATTCATATTTAAAAAGAGTGGTAGATCATTGTATGATTAAATGTATAGTTTACACTTTTGTGACGAATGGGTTTTTCATTTAAATGGTACACACGGTCCTTAGTGACCTGTTAGTTGAGTACGTAGCACCAGGGGTGTTACCCCAGTGATACTAATCCATCCTATTTCAACTACCAGGCAGCTGGAAAATATAGTACAAACATTCCATCAGAATTGGGCTGATTAATACGGCCCTCGAGAAAGAAAGGAGGTGTACTGCGGGTGGGCAACTATAAGCGAGGAGCATAACATCCTGTGAATTGTGATACGAAGAGCAAGAGGTGATGCCAAGAAATCTAGTCCAGAGCTGGGGATGCATTGCTGGGGCACCTGCATGTCTGGTATCAAGAGGAGCGCACTATTATTTCAAAGGGGCAATTTGACCTCAGTTGTCCACTGAGTTCATGCCAATGACCAGGTGCATACGACGTGACTAGGCCAGGGGGGAGGAGGGGCGGGGGATCGGGAAACATCCCAGGTAACTTGCCAATCCAATACTCTTGCTCTACATCACAGCGCCAAGCTAAGTCCTGTAACCATTTAGCAATGGTTGGTGCATCGAGAACAGGAGGCAGAAGAAAGTGGGTCTCTTTCTCAGTTTCAAGCAACAGCTCGTCAGGAAACGGGTCAGGATACAATTACCAGCCCGTAGTGTTCAACCAGTTTAGAGAACCCCTGACGCCCCCGGTGTTCATGCCTTTTTTAGGCAGAGGCAGACAAGGAGGAGGATGGGGGCCAACAATATGGAATATGCCACCATACGGAAACCGGTGACGACAAAGACGACGCCGCAGGTGATTCCGAGAGAGGAGCATCTCCCTATTTTTAATCTTGCGAAGATTAACTTAACACCAGCACAAACTTCAGTACTGAGCAAAGGCCGGACCTTTGTACCAACATCAGGCACGGATTGGTACAGAACCGAGATGGAAGTAAGACGCTTCCTACGCACGGTGAGACTACGCACTTTCTTTTTAGACAGGGAGACACCTGAACAAGAACTGGACACAGGTCTACATCCCAAATCGTCTTTTTGCCTGTCGGAAAATCAAATACTGAGTGACTTGTTAACTTTCGAGAAATGCATCTTGAAGGACTACAAAAAACGAATTAATAAAAAAGTGCCCATGAGACATAATTGCACGAAAGTAGAAAAGGAGGCGCTCACACAATTAGCAGCCAACCATGAGATTGCAATTAAGCCTGCAGATAAACGGGGGAGCATTGTCATCATGACGTCAGAACAATATAAAACCATGGTTAGGACGCTACTGAGTGATGGGGAGAGCTACTGCCCCCTATGGAAAGACCCAACTAAAGAGCTGACAACCGAGATCTCGGACATGGTTAAATTTGCCCACGAGAGAGGCTGGATAACAGACAAAGAATCGGATTTCCTTACTACATCGGATGTCCGGATACCTTGTCTATATGCCCTACCTGAAGTGCATAAAGATGCAACCAACCCACCGGCCGCCCGATTGTATTAGAGTGCGGGTCTATCCTGGAACCTCTTTGTAAATTCATAGATGAATTTCCAAACCAATGATTGGAGCTACAGATTCCTACCTTCAGGACACTACCCACACTATACAGACTTTTGAAAATCTAGATTTCAACCCTGTATCTCAAATTTTGGTCACAATGGACATCAAGGCATTATACACGAGCATCTCCCAACTAGTTGCATCTATGAATATCTGACTGAGACAAATTTACAATCAAGAGTCCCGCATTTATTGTTGAACTTATGACTCTGGTGCTCTGGAAGAATTTCTTCACTTTCAATAACCAATTTTACTTGCAAACCAAGGGAACCGCCATAGGCGCAACCTTCGCCCTGTATATGGCAGCCTTTGAGAAAAAACATATTGCGAATGCAGACAACCCATGGAAAGCACACATAAGATGGTGGTGTCGATTTATTGACGACATCATTTTTATATGGGAAGGAAGTGAAACAGAACTAGGGTCCTTCTTTCAGTGGATGAATAATTGTGACCCAGACAACCAGTTCACAATGGAACATAATAGGGAAGCCATACACTTTCTGGATTTAAAAATCAGCCACCTGGATGGCAAACGTATGTGTAACCTAGTCAGGAAGCCCACAGATCAGAACACTGTTACACTTCACCCGCGACCACCCCACGCATTTGAAAGAAAATGTGCCCTAAGGGCAATTTCTGCGCTTGCGCAGAAATTGCACCCGACTGGAGGATTTCTATAGTAATGGAGCAGACCTAGGGGAGAGACTTAAAAACAGAGGATACCCGAGAAAACTCATAACAACATCCAAAAAGCGGGCAAGGTTCACATGTCGTGAGCTGCTCTTGGAACAACGGGTGAGCCGAGAAGAAGGGCAAGAGAATAGATTAACGTGTGTACTTCCACATGGTCCCCATACATTTGCCATCAAAAACATAATTCAGAAGTACTGGCCTGTAGCTAAACTCAATCTCCCGGATGAAAATGAACCTCGCTTTGCATTCAAGAGATCACGCAATATTCGCAAATTCTTGGTACATTCAACTTTCACTAAGGCAACCCCATGAGGAGGCCCATGGAACCTTAGATCCATAACAAGGCACTTCACTTGCAGATCCTGGGTGGCGTGCAAATATACAAAAAAGATGCAAAGCTTCACTTTCGGTAACAAGACCTGGACACTCCAGCATTTCAACAATTGCAAATCCTCACAAGTAGTGTACTGTATAGAGTGCCCATGTGGTCTGCGATATGTCGGGCAGACCATGCACAGCATTAATACCCGCATCTCTGAACACAGATCGAGAATCCACTGCAAAAATGAAACATCACCTTTGGTCCAACACTATATGCAGATGCAACATATGCCTGATGACCTTTTATGGTGGATACTTGAGAAAGTTAATGCGAGTCCAGGCACACATTTGTTGAGACTGGAGAGCCGCTGGATCCATAGATTGGACAGCATGGGCAGAGAGCTCAATGAGCAGTGCATACCACCCTAGCTACAACCAGCAGCATTAGTCTGTAGTTTTGAGCCAGCTTTTCTTCAGCTGTGAACTTTCTCAGCTGGCATAGGAGATCTGCTCTCCCCGTAACAAACCACACTGTATACCCCAACAGCTGATAACAAGAGATCTGCTCTCCCCCAAAATACTAGCTTGTGGCCATCCCCCCCAAACCAGCATGGTAGATCTGTCATTCAGTTCAGCATGTTAGTCCTCTACACCACATCTGCCCGAATTCCCCCTAGGCAACAGAGCGTAGCTCTTTCCAAATTTGTTTGGGCGTGTGACTTACTCACCTTCTCCAAGACACAGTGTCCTAATATACACACTAGGAGGAACCGTCGAGCCGGGTTGCAGCCTCAAGCAACATGTTAGTATCCACACTCCTTCCAGTAGGCTTTAGTTCACTTTTCATTATGTAGCTCTGCACTCCTTCCAGCCCACAAGTTGCCAAGCAACGGCAACGGAGTGCAGGTTGTTGTTTTTTTTTTTTTTTTCTTTTTGTTGGCCAGTGCTCCACTCATCCACTCCAGGACACTGTGTGTCCAGAGATACAGACAACGGGGACCCGTTGTGCCGGGGTCCAGACACGGGCAATATGTGATTGTTCACGGCCCTTTGGGCCCGTTTCTGTCCACTTTACATTGCGTGGCTGTCTGTGTTCCGCACCCGACCCTGCAGCCAGGTGAGATCCCTCTGTGCACTGACCAATTGGAATAGCTGGATAAGGCCAGCACCTCCCGTTGGTCACGTGTACCTTCTCTCAGCCCACATGTTGCTAAGCAACGAGCACATAGCATCAGGTTTCCCACACAATGCCTTCGCATGCGGACACGCACCACGGACATTTAAGCTTCCAGGAGCCGCCGAGGAAAAAGTGACACGCAGCTCCCACAGCATGAGGAACACGCTAGCCTCCCCTTAAATGGTGACGTTTTCCAGTATCAGTCTAAGGTAAGCCTATCCCCGGGTGCGCACAATTTTGGCCTTCACCCCCTTGCAATTTGGGACATCAGTGGACACAACACATGTATATTTTTGTGCTTTTCTGCAGGCACGCATCCCAACAAATGGCAAGCTTTCTGGCACCCTGTGTTTCCATGAACACAGGAGGCAAGTACGAAGTACTCACCAGTCCCCTATTGACAAGTAACAGCCCCACACGGACAGCACAGAGCAGCATCTGGTGTCATCTCCCCAGGCACCTATGGTAGATTCACTCTTATTCACACAAACTCCTTGCTTTTTCGGATCCTGCCAACCTACAGCGTTTTTCCGACTAAGCATTACTAAAACGGAGGATAGATTATCAATTTACACATCCTCTTTACTTTTGCACTAGCACTAGAGCATTGATCTAAGACATAGCCTCTCCATATTTGGACCGTGCCCGGCTTATACATACTGTTCGGGCCACTCGTCCCCTGGCCGCGGCAGCGCCGCGGGATCTGACATGCAGAACCAATCTTGAGTTCCCATAGATTGGTTTGTCCCTCAAGGTAAGAAATACTTTTTCTGCCTGAGTAAGGACCATTCTCCAGTGTATATGCAAAACCTACCTGGAATCACAAGCATGCATATCCTTAATCATGTTTTCATGCATGCAATTAGACACTATGCCGTGAACATAGACTCAAGCCTCTCCTTTTTCCCTTTCTTTTCCCCCATAGGGTACTCCGACTCTGCCCTGATGAAGGTGGTAATATACGTTTCTCCTTCCAACCACCGAAACGTGGACTCCAGCAAGGGAGCTTTACCAGACCCCAGGTTTGGCACACCACTAGTGGTCTGCCTGAACTTAACAGAATACTAAATACCTGGGAGCATATTCATTCATAGTTTTTATCCTACCCCCTGACGCGTAGGCAGACCCAATGAGGGCTCTTTTTTTTTTGCTCCATTAATTGGTCCATTTAGACTTCAGAATAAGACTTCACAACAAAAGCTATTTCAACCCATGTACAGCAGACTGAATGGAAGTCTCGGCTACAAACCACACTGCGATGAACTCCCTAACATCAGAATCAAGGATTTCCCAATAAGACTCAAAAGTAAAAGCCATCTAGAGATGTGTATGGTAGATTGTATGAAAGCCTTTTTTCTTCAACTCATATTGCCATGAGGAAGCCCAGTCACGATTCGAGACTAGGGGCAGTGTGTATATATATTTCTGTATATATGATAACTTTTTTGTGCATTTTTTGGACAAAAAACTGTTTTTCTTTGCAATTTTGGAAATGTTATCTTAGTGTTTGGAATTCACTCTTTGTCTAACCACAAAACCTTTTTTTTCTCTTCATAAGATACACTTCTTTTCCCTCAGCTCTGGGTTTCTGTTCACTTTGAACTACTATTTCTCTTCTTTTTCTTTTAGATTGTGATCGGAGGAACATTTGGTTGTTTTGGGTCACTGTACTATCTTTAAAGTATTTTGACCTTACACTTTCATGTGTCAAGCACAGTGAACCACACATTAGAGAAATGTACAAATTGTCTTAGATACTCTATTTCAATCTAATTTCATTTTCAAGCGTTTTCTGTTATGGAAATATAATGTTCATTGTCAATAATTGAACAACAATTACAACAGTTATTTATTCAAGATGTCACGACATATGGGTTGTTTTTTGCATGAATCATACATTGAACAAGGCAATCGGGATTTGATTTAGTCTAGGCCCGTGAAATAGGTACTGCACCTATTCAGCATAATTCCCAGTTAGCAAGTACCACCTTCCTGCAGCGCCCCTTTTTCTGTTGTTACTCGGCACAAGACCAGTGCAACAATATGCATCACTTTGCTAATATCTTGCATCTGAAAAGCAGCTCCCTTTCCCCGCATTAGAGACTCCCGGGAGCCATCCAAACATGCAGAAAAGGATATCTTGGGGCACATCTTGGTAGATCATTCGCCCCTGTCATTTCAGTTACCTGTTGCCAAAACGACGACAAGAAAGAGCACTCCCGCATAACATGTACGATTCCAGCATTATCACTTTTGCATCTGGGACACCTGCCATCACAAGTGTTGTCAAATTTCGGCGGAATCATAGGAGACAAGTAAGCTTGATAGAGAATTTTAAATTGAATAAGCTTGAACCTGGAACAAATCGCTATTTTCCTATTATACAGGCACATATAATGCCACAGTTTATCACTCAGGTCTATTCCCAGATCCACAGCCCACTGTGACCTACAAGCTGGGACCGCCCAAGGAGCCAACACTGACAGGTCGATTGTGGAAACCACCCTTCTAGCATTTGCTGAATTAACTAGATACTTCAAAGGGGAAAATATCTGTGGTTCAGAAGGAAAACAGTGACCAGGACCGAAATGCTTCCCGGATCCTAAAGCATTTGAATGCCCAAACGCACTCCCTAAATTGATCACAACATGATCCCAGGAAACTAAGATCCGTCCACGTAAAACTGAAACATTATTGACCCCCAATCTCAACCATACCCTCTTAATCATGGCATCACATGTCTGGGCGTGACACTGAACATCCCAAACCATCATTTGGGGCACTGCACCCTCATTCTCCGACTTAACCTACACCATGCATGGACTGTGCACGATACTGGGTCAAAGGGGCACTTATTTATTCTCATAGAAATCATGAAACATGTACTGAACATGGATGAGTCGCCCTCCGCTCAATCTGCATGTGCGGGAACAGCTGGGAACCCAGCATCCAACAAGAAGCAAATGAAACCTGAGCTGCCAAGAAATACAACTCTGAATCAAGAACATTCAAGCCCCGCTTGCTCCCATGATCCAATGTCTCCCGCCAAATTCTAAGGGTTTCTGGGCCCCACATCAACTTGATCAAAAATCGTGCTTAGCTCCTTAAAGTATTGGTTGCCAAGCCACACCGGGACATTGAAAAACAAATATAAAAAAGGTGGTCCTTCCTAAATTATTGTAATAGTTACCCTGCCCATAAAGGAAATTGGATGTGAGGTCCACCGCTCAATTTTACCCTAGAGTGACTCCAAGTAAGCCCTGTGATTATCCTTCAGCAATTGAGGTTCGGCTCCTGCTAACTACTATACCCAAATACTTTGTACAAGACTTTCCCCAGTAGAATCTTCCAGATCCCGGGGCCGCCAGATGGCCTCACCCAGGGGAAATAAAATGGACTTACCCACAGTTCACCTGCAGCCCTGATAGTGTACCAAACGCTTAAATCTCCTGCGAGAGTGGTTGCAAATTACTTTCTGGGTTCTTAACCTATAGGATGACATCTGCGTAAAGGAATATTAGTTCCCTTATCCTGCCTAACACAAGCCCACAGTGTTTATGTAAAGATCACAAACGGACCTTAGCCTGTCTTTGATGGCGCGTGGCACTGAATAGATTTTCTTCGCATAGGCCTCCAGGAGATTTTCTTCCTTTCCTAAGAGGACTGATGTAGGGGTCGATGTGGATGCGTGTGGCTTAGAATACATAAAAGTCGCCGTTATAACTGAGGAATGAGGTTGAGGGTGCACTCCCTGCGCCTGTCTATACTTAGCGTCTAACCGCTTGTTAGTAGGCTGTGTGGAATGTGGCTTCAGCCAGCCCTTTTTGGCTAAAGCTTCGACATCCTTCTGCAGAAGGCTGCTGGTTCTTGTGGTTGAGCGGATTGTCAGTACCTCTGCCAATACCCCTAGCTCCAGTTGTTCCAGCTGTGGTTGAGGGATCTACAGATATTCAGCGACGCCCGCCAGCCTCTCATAGAAGGCCCTAGCTGAGGAGGAAGTTTCCAGGTCCTCATCGTCCGTGTCCCCCCCGCTGTCTCCTGCTGGTCAGGAGCTGCTGGTGGAGTGTGGGAGGTGGGAGGGGTGCTGCGGGCAGCTGCGTACTCACTGGCAGTGTCGGTGGTTGCGCCTGGATCGGAGTCGCCATGAAGACAGGCACCTCGGGCGCGGGGGTGCAAGAACCTGAGCCAGCACGGATACCAGGGCCTGGACCATGACCGGAGGTTGAGGCAGTACAGGAGGGAGCATGTCCTGGATGACCTCCCTTAATATAGTGCCCATTTGAGGGGATGTCATGAGGGTGAGGAACTTCTCAAAAAACCTGTCCTCGCAAACTGGTAAGGAGCATGTGGACGTGGGTTGCTGTGCTCTCGCCGCCACTGGCTTGACATAGATAGGGTCTGAGAATCGCCCTTGTATGGATGCAGTTGGATATGAGGTGGACCAAGTTACTGGCGCTGACCAATACCACCTTGACGTGTGTTCCGATGCCTGTGCGTTGGAATGTGAAGGCATTGGAAGCACATACATTTTGTCTGGCCGGGCAGCCATTTGGTCTTGTACTGCGCCCCTCAGTGATGGAACTGGGAGGATCTGTGGACCCCTCAGTCAGATGGCCTCAATCCTCGGTACCCTTGCTGGTCTTAGGGCTTCCCGGGGAAGGAGTTGCCCTTATTTATATTTATTCATTTGTTTATATTGCGCCAAAAGCCCGCGGGGCATCGGGTGCACCCATAAAGACAAAGGACATACATATAAAATGGGACAATAAAGTCTGCCAAGGAGACAGGACAGGGTAATCGGCTAATGGGTCGGCACCTTCACTTAAATACGTGTGTTTTCAGTATTTTTCAGAATGTTGTGTAGTTCGATTCGTGTCTTAGCTGTATTGGTAGGCTGTTCCATTTTTGGGCTGCTATCACTGTGAAAGGTCGGCCCAGGCCATTAGACCGTTTGTAGGGCGGGCATGTGATCTGAACCTGTGCCTCTGATGTTAGTGATCGTCTGGGTACGTGCTGTGTGATCCGTTCTTTCAGGTAGGCTGGGGCCTGCCCAAATAGGCATCTATGAACTACAGTCATGGTCTTAAAATGTATCCTATCCTCTACGGTCAACCAGTGGAGAGCCACTCTGTCAGCAGTAATGTGTTCTCTCCTTGTTTTCCTTCCTACTATTCTGACAGCATTATTTTGTATAATCTGGCACTTGGTTAAGCATCCCTTGCCTGCGCCTAGCAGTAGTAGGTAGCCATAGTCGAGCCGGGATAATATTGTGACCCCCACCAATGGTTGCACAATTTTCTTTACACAGGTTGGGTCGGATGGAACTAAGGAGATGTAGGTAGTACTGGCAATTTTTGTTTAAGTACATTACCTGTTCTTCAGCACCAATGGAAGCTTCTAAGAATCGCCCCAGAGTTTTCCCTTTCCCAGCCACAGGGATAGGGGAGTCTTTGATAGTGAAGGACTTGTACTCTGGGCATAGCTTGGGTCGGGCTTGGTGAGAGCCAAAAAGAATCAACTCTGTTTTACTTTCATTTAAGCACATCCAATTCTTTTCCATCCAAGCTTCGATGGTGTTGTATAGTGCTGCCACCCTGGTACTATCACTGCTGTAGCATCCACTCAACTCTACCACCAGCTGGGTGTCATCTGCATTGATTGTAAAATAAGCTGTGATGTTATCAAGCACTCTGCAGAGACACCTCAGGTAAAGCTTGAACAGGAGTGGAGATAAACTGGCACTCTGCGGCACGTCACAATTGATGGGCATTTCGCTTGAGAATTTTTTTCCCCCCAATGGATTTTAGATTTCCTGTCTGATAGAAATGAGGCTACCCATCTTGTGGCTTCTGTAGAATAATTGGCCACATTTTCCAGAGCCCATTGGAGCTGTTGGTGATCTAAAAGTTTGAATGCTGCGCTTAGGTCTAATAGCACTAGCAGCCACGTTTTGCCTTTATCCATGATGCTCAGCATGTGGGTTTGTAGGTCCAACATGGCTGTCTCTGTGCTATGGGCTGCTCTGAATCCCGATTGTCATCTGTGCGGAATATATTTTGCTTCAACGAATGATTGGAGCTGTGTGGTGGCAACCTTGTCCATAACTTTCAGTAAGAAGTTACAGTTGGTTATGGGGTGCAGGTTGCCCAGGCCCTTTTGGTCCAGGACTGTTTTTTTTTCACCAGAGGTGTGAGGCCCTTCACTGGCGCAGAGGTGAACAGGGCACCTACTTTTGGCCTGGTCTTTCTCCCAACATACTTCTTTAGGTTCTCGGGTGGTGATCTAGCTAACAGCTCCCTCCACCTGGCCAGGCAGTTCTTCAAAGAACGCGGGGTAAGTTTGCAGCACGCAGAGCAGCCGTGGTCCGGACCAAGGCACTTGAGGCAGAGCGCGTGTAGATCCAACGTGGGGAAGCGACCGTTGCAGGCCAGGCACCTGCTGAATCCTGCCAGGAGCCGTCATGTCTTCATTGCATGAGACATAGTATTTCCCATTTTCCCTTGAATTCAATCATCTCACATCCAATACCCTCATGGCCCATTGCCATAACATCTACACCTCCCCTTAGGAAGAAAAAGGAAAGGCAAAATAATGTTCAAAGTTCCAACTCTGATCTACTTTGTGGAAATTACAAGACCACCTTCTTTAGTTCTAATTTTACATTATCTAGAACTGATCTGCCATTTGAAACCGATTATCTAAGCCCTTTTTACCGACCATCAACAATGGACTTCTTTTCCCAGAATCACCAGAATACTGGGACGAGGAAGAAGGAGAGAGCAGAAGAAGCCACAGGCTCAATGATCACTCTAGTCTTTTTCCAAAAACACCTGTGCCCGGGAAATTTGAAGGACAGAGGTAAGGTGATCAAGGCTGCTGCTGTTGTCGAGAAAACGGTTCACCTCTATGAGGCTCGAGATATGAAGCACAGACCGGTGTGGTGGAGCTACACGGCTCACCAGTCAGGAAGAAGGGAGACGCTGCAAAGTCGGAACGGGCTGTAGAAATGCCAGCCAGGAGCTGGGGGAAGACTATTGAGTGTTTGCTGACCATGGAAAGCAGTACCTTACCTACCGGAGGCTGCACCGAGGTGGGCATGCTGAAGCGAAGCCGCAAGGGACACCAGAACGAAAAGAAAGCAGTCATGAGAGTAAAGCAGGCAGTGCACCTTTTCCGGTTGACCGTGAACGAGCCCGAAAACACCAGGGAGAGCCGGTGAGTTAACCCAAGGATAGTGGGGACCCTCCGGTAAATCAGCAAGCACACAATCACAATAATAGTAAACAGAATGGAAGAAAGAGAGAAAGCAATTGTGAATTGCAAACAAGTCCGCTAACAGTATGTGAATGTATGGAAAGCAAATACATGGGGAACCAGAATCATATAATATATCAAGAGGATATATTATGCAACAAAGGGACAGTGCAACTGTGGCAGTTGAGAGAAACATTGTGTGACTATAGGAAGCCCTGGTAGGAGAGTACACAAGGCAATTGCAAGTATATAGATACAAGAAATTATAAGAAGGAATAAACTATGTTGATCAGACAAGAAGGAACAAAGTCCTGGCAGAAAGGCAAACCAGAAATTCTGAATAACAGAATTACAAGGCTGACCAGCTGTATTCAGGACAGTGCTATTGTGGGCCAAGAAAGACACAAGAAACTGTTGTGTGAAGAATTGTTTTTATTAAAGAGGAATGAAGGGGAAGGGAACCACCCTCTGGAACAGGGACTATTTTATCCTTGGAGAACATTTGAGTTGGAACCATTTAGTCTTCATTTTACTAACTCTTTCAAGGACCTAAGGTTAAAGACATTTCCCTTTTCACCTTATACTTTAGTTCATTGTGTGAGGCTCACAACAGAACCTTTGGACACAAGGACCGTTTTGATTTTGAAATCCTGACAAAGACGGACCCTTAGTTTTGGTTTTAGGTAGGTAAATTCCTCTTATAGCAGTGTCACAGAGGCCTTTTCCCAACCCTTCTATTTTCAATAGAAGTCTTTAACCAAAAGCATGGCTAGCTTGTGTCCGAGTTTCATTTTCGACTCCTCACAGTACACCAAGCCGTTGTGACTATTGCAAGTCTGGGACCCACACCCAAATGAGAAGTGAATGAAAGGATACCTGCTTGGCAGGAGTGTGAACCAAGCAGTTAAAAATATTGAGTCTGGGACTTGCACCCAAAAGAGGGACAGTCCATGAGAGGACAATTGCTCGGCAGGGCAGTAAACCAAGACATTATGAATAGTTCAAGTCTAGGACTCGCACCCACGATAAGTGAAGAAAACATAGTGAAAACTAATTCTACGCTTAGTAAAAGGAGTGTGCCAAGTTGATGGGAAACAGGAGAAACATTAGGAGAATATTCTTGCAAACTGCCTATTGACATTTGTATAAGAAAAAGGCCTGAGAGGCCCCAAAAGGAGAGAAACACTACAAGAAGGAATCTAGGGGAAAGGATTACAACCCTAACCTTGGAGTCCTACAGTTTTGAACATTGCTTCATTTTTTACCACTTGTGACTACCTGAGAGAGTGGGAACTTTTCTGTTAGTTGGATCTGCAAAGAACACTTTACTTTGGGAAGAGATCATTCTTGCACAGTTGGTTTAAGTTATTAGTGTTGGGAAGAGGTAGGCTTTTTGAGATTCAGACAATTTCCTTGGTTTTCTTTGAGGCAGAGAACCGCCTCAAGATTTTAGGGATAGAGGGGCATTTTTCCAACCCTTTTCCATATAATAAATGTTTCTGCCCGAAACCATGACACCATTGTGTCCGAGCCTCACTTCTACACCCTCACAGATCATGCATATTCACAAAAGCATGATGGCGTGAAGTGCCCATTTAGTGCTTTGTTGTAAAAGATGTCTCCTGCTCACTTCTCGCTTACAACAGCGCATAGCATTGGTTATCAATAGGCTATAAAGCACTGCAGTTTAGTTTCATGCAATTGCTTCCGATTCATTGTAACCTTTAATCAACAGGCTTGAGAAGTTGATAAAAAAAGGAAAAAGCATAAATCAGCCTGGGGCACCTTATTCTGATGCAATACGGCACAATCGTGAATACTGAAATGGAACAGCACTCCATGTTGTGCATGGCAGAGTGCAGTGGTCAAGGGATAACTGCTATCCTAGTGCCAAGAAGAATGAGTCATAACTCCCCTGGGATTACAATTCTGAAACTTATTTCTGTTCTATACTTCAAGGAGTCTATGGGAATTTGAAAGTTTATGCATTTTACTCTCAGCATAATATGTAAATTGAATAAGAGATAATTGATGATAGGTGTTGTTCAGATGCTTAACACAGTTGTTGCCAACAAGGTATGTCCTTGAAAAAATTGCGATATGTGACGACTCACAGGATCGCATCAATTCTCCCAAGGGAGGAGCCCGTCCCTATGAGGCTAGGGAGGTGAGGCCGCTACCCAATAGTCCCCGTAGGGGTGGTGAAAAGCGGGACCTCACAGGGAGAGACTCCCCTCATGGATCGAAGGACTCCCATTTGGTGACGGAACTCCCCAACTCCTTTTCCCTTGGGACCAAGTCCTTATCAGAAATCCATGATAACAGTCTGGTTTGGTAATGTCTCTTCCACATTAGATTTGCAAAAAGTAATAACAGGTTGCCTTACCATAGTACTGAGAAGAGTCGGTCCCAAGGAGGCTTAAAGATCATCTCAACAATGGTAAAGAAGGACTTTAACTTTACTCTGGTGAGGATCCAGCCACAACTAATAAAGAGCGGGAAAGGACTGGGAAATGAAGAGAGCAGCCAGTTTGAAGCCAGTCCAGCCCATAAGTTAGAACCTGGGAACACAAAGCTGCAAGAATGGTCGGCAGATTGCTGATGAGGAAGCCATGCTCCTGACCAGTGGAAGAATGGGAAAGAAGCCAGCCGTAGCGTGACCTCAGGGAGGTGGACCATGTGGTCCTGCAACTGCAGCAGAGCCGTGTCGCCAAGTCTCTTCGGAGCCGCAAGGACGAAGCAGGGAGTGGAGCGAAAGAAGGAACAAGTTACTTACCTGTAACTATTGTTCTCCAACATGGGTCTGGTATGGATTCACATGCTCATGAATATTCCCTGTTGTCAGGCTGGGAATAATCGGTAAAAGAAAAAACAGTTTCACTTACAAACCGTATTTCTCCTCGTAACCAATCACTGTACTTTGGGTCATACTGCCCCCAGCCAATGACTGTCCTCTCCCTAAGCCCCTCCTCTGGCAACCATCAGATTTGGTAGGACGTAAAAGTGGCAGTATGACAAAGAAGAGCCGCAGAGGGGTAGGAGGAAGGGTTTGCATTAGAATCCATGCCAGACCCATGCTGGAGAATAATAGTTACAGGTAAGTAACTTGTTCCTTATCCAGTATGGGGTTCGTCATGGATTCACATGCTCATGAATAAAGAATACATAGCAGTACAACATTAGAGAACCACTGGAGGTGGCAAGGATCAACAGAAGCAATTCTTCTCACCTCCGGAACAGGCTCACCTTCAAGCAAACAGTTTATGTAGCACTGCTTGGCCGACCCTGGTCTCCTCTCTGGAATCCCTGTCAACGCAGTAGAATCTCATGAAGGGCGTGATTAGACCTCCACGTAGCAGCCCTGCAGATGTCCAGTAGGGACACACCAGACAGGAACGTTTTCGTTGCAGCGATCGCTCTGATGTAATGGGCTCTCTGACGGCCGGGCAGCGGTCAGTTTGCTAACCGATGACAGTGCATGATGCAGCCAGAGAGCCATTGGACAAGGCCTTCCCATGGTTCAGAGGACCACAGTTCACAAACAGTTGAGACGTCTTGCGAAAACTCTTTGTGCATGCCACGTATAACTTCAGAGCACGAGCGATGTCCCACGAGTGCAAAGTCCTTTCAGCCGGCAACAAAGGTTTCAGAAAGAATACAGTCAACACCAAAGGCTCATTGAGATGGAATTCCAACGGAACCTTTGGCATAAAGGAGGGGTGCGTCCGCAGCACCACCCTCAGTTCCTGAAAAGTCAGATATGGCTATTTGCAGGAAAGGGCCTCGATCTCACCTATCCTCCTGGCAGAGGTGATGGCCACGAGGAAAGCCGTTTTCCATGAGAGGAACGAGAGTGGCCTGATGCATAGGCTCAAAGGCCCACCCGCCCCGATGAGCCTTGTCAGCACCATCTTGAGTTCCCACGCCAGTGCAGGAGCCATCACCGGCGGGAAAGATCAAAACAGTCCTTTGAGGAACTCCTTGACGAGACGGTGGGACCAAAGAGAAGATCTTCCTGGAGACCTGGTGTAGTGGGAGATAGCCGCCAGATGCATCTTGTTAGAGGCGTGTGCCAGCCCAGCCTTGGCCAAGGACAACAAATATGGAAGAATCTGTGGGGCTGTGACCCTCAGAGGGTTGATCTTCTGCCCCCGACAGGAGCCAAGCCCTCAGGTTCAGCGATCCTCGGTTGCGTCTTGAAACACTTGTGTATAGGCGCGTTATAAATACCATATCATATCATATCAGTGCGCCTCCTTCTCTGGTGAGCAGATCCATGACCACTGGCAGCTTGACCGGAGGTGACGTTGACAGGCTGAGAATGTCTGGGTACCAAATCTGCCTCGCCCATGCGAGGGCGACTAGGCTCATCCTGCATCGGCACCGTTTGAGTGGATTGATGACCCGCAGCAGGAGAGGCAACGGAGGGAACGCATATAGGAACAGGCCTTCCCACAGGAAGGTGAACGTGTCCCCCATGCTCCTCAGCTGGTGGAAACTGCTTGCAAATTTCTGGCATTTGGAGTTTGTCGCCATCACAAACGGATCGATCTGGGGTCTGCTCCACTTGAGGAAGATGCGGTCCACCTGATCCTGTCGAAGTTCCCACTCATGGCAGGCGCGCAGCTCCCTGCTGAAGTAGTCGGCGATGACTCCCGCCAGCTGAAAGGGGATGAGAAACTTCTCTTGGGCGACAGCCCAGTGCCACATGTCCTGCACCTCTCTGGAGAGCGTTGGGGATCGGGTGGCCCCCTGCTTCCTGATGTAGAACATTGTGGTGGTGCTGTCCATGAAGATCCTCACCACTTTGCCCTTGAGGGACAGAAGGAGCAACTTGAGGGCCCAGAAAACTGCCCTCAGCTCCAGGATATTGATGTGGAGATCCCTCTCCTCCGGCAGCCACAGGCCTCTGGCGTGGAGATGTCCAGTGTGGTCTCCACAGCCCTCAAGGGAAGCGTCCGCGGTGACTGTCTCCTGGTATGGGGGGGCTCTGAAATCCTGTGCCCCCATTGATGTTGGGGCGTACGCCCGCCACATTATTGCTTGATGGAACTCTTAGTCGAGAGCAATCTTGTCTGCGAAGCTTCCGGACACTTGGATCCAGCGAGCGTCCAGGAACTCCTGAAGGGGACGCATCCACAGCCTGCAGAGCCGGATCATGTAGATGCACGATGACATCATGCTGAGCACCGATTTGATGGTCCGCACCGCAGCGGTCTACAGTGTCAACAGTCATTGAACCTTGCCCAGCAAGGCCGCAATCCTCTCTTCCGAGGGAGCCGCCAAGCAGGAGATCGTGCTGAACCTGGCCCCCAGGAACAGCACGTTCTGTGATGGTATCAAGCAGGACTTTGGATAGTTGATGGAGAATCCCAGATCTGTCAGCAGTTGGACAGTCGCCTCAGTCGGGTCCGCGGCCGTCTCCCTTGACTTTGCCCGGATGAGCCAGTTTCTGAGGTTCGGGTACATGTGTATACCTTCGAAACATAGATGGGCCGATACTGGTGCCAGGCACTTCGTAAACACCCTGGGTGCCGACTTCAGCCCGAAGGGGAGGGCATTGAATTGGTAGTGTCTTCCCTGTGCCATGAAGCGCAGGAACCTCAGATTCTTCTCGTGAATGGGGACGTGGAAGTATACGTCCTCCAGATCCAGCAACATTAAAAAGTCTCCTTCCTCCAGTTGGCCGAGCTCGTGTTGCAACGTAACCATCCTGAATATTTGGGACTTGAGCTATTTGTTGAGTTGTCGCAGGTCTAGAATGGGCCTCCAGCCCCCGGTCTTCTTTCTTACCACGAAGTATCTGGAGTAGACTCCGGAGCCCCGGTGTCGATTTGGAACCAGCTCTATCCTCCCTTTTCTTATGATGGCCCTTACTTCCAGCAGGAGCTGCGGGATGTACTGCTCCTGTCGGGCCACAGGAGGTATCCATGGACACTTTTGCTGGAACTCTATAGAGAGTGTGTCCGTGGGCGAGAGCGCCCCGCACCCACGGTTGGTGGAGATCTTCTTCCACTTGCTGATGAAGTCTGCCAGCCAGCCTCCCACCGGGGTGCATGGGTGTTGGTCCGACGTCCTGGCCGATTCAGTCCTGCTTTGGGGCTGGCGTACTGCCTTGGTAGCAACGACAGCATTGGCCACCTCCACAGAAAGCCTTGGAACGGCCGTGGACCAGGAGGGTTGACGGAACGAAAAGGACCCAGTTCAAGGGCTGTCTCTGTGTCAGTCGTGATAGCCTGCAACGACTCGTTGACTGCCTTCCCCCAAGAGGTTGTCCCCGTCAAAGGGCATGTCCAGCACTCTCGCCTGGACCTCCTGGCGGAAGTTGATGGCTTTCAACCACCCACGACGACAGAGGCAGACACAATTCCCTATCTCTTGGGACCCTGTGTCCACAATGTTCAGGGCCACCGTGATTGCATGGTGCGATGCCACCTCCCCGTCCTGGAGGATGGTGATCACCTCGACCCTCGGACTCCAGAATCTGAGCCATTTTATACCACAGTTCCCTGTCGTACCTGGCCAGGATTGCAAGTGCGCTGACCGCCGTGACTGTTGATGCTGCTGAGTAGATCACCTTTCTTCCCATGGCATCCAACTTCTTCCATTTGCTATCCGGAAGGACGGAGGATGAAGACAAAGGGTTAGACTACGTCTTCCTCCCTGCCGCCGAAACCACAGAGTCCGGGGAAGGCTGCGATCGTAGGCACTTGGGTGTGGACTCCGGCACCCTGTACTTTTTCTCCAGCCTATCCGTCTTGGCCGTGGCCATGGCCCAATTCATCATCAAAGCTAGGTCTTACTCCCACAGGACATCCAGGAGAGGCACAGCCATGATGGTCTTCCTCTTGGCCTTGCACCGTTGGTAGAGGAAACCGTCCTTCTTGGTCTCTTCTGGCATCAGTTGGAAGAGTTTGGATGTTCTGGTGACCATGACATGGAAAGACCCCACCTCATCGGGGAGAGAAGCCCTTGGCTGCGGTGAACTGCCCGCTGTGATGTTGGCGTCGCCGTGTGCAGGTTCCTAGGGAGGTTGCGGGGGAAGCACGCTGCGCTTATGTGGAGGTTGATGCATAGGGTGCTGCTTCCTCTTTTTCGCTGGAGTTTGATCTGGGGCCACCGGGGCAGGAGCTGGGGCCGGTGTCGTCTGCATCCATTTCTGAATTTTTCCGACACCAGGGTGTGCACGGTCGAAAGGATGTCCAGCGATACATCCCTTGGAGGGGTCAGAGCGGTAGGCCTACTGGGCTCCGCGCTGTCGCAGTCGGCATTTCCGCTGTTGTCCCCCTCAGCGTTTCTGCCATAGGCGTCCCCAACGTCCTCCAGGATCGTGTGTGTGGACACCTGGTCCTCCTCGTCTGAGGAAGAAATATCTGTGCCCTGTAGCACGATCTGTCTTGAGCCCCCCGCCCCCCTTTTTGCAGCCTGAGGGGGTCAGTTTCGGGTTTAGGGACGCCATACTCTTCTCCGGTGGCCCAGCTGAGGCCTCCCACCTCGGCGGTAGGGATACTCTGGGCACTGCCGGGGCTACCTTGACTAGGTCAGCCTCTTTGGCCTTCAAGAGGGCGGCAGCCATCAACTCGATCGTTGACCACGACTTCACCTGGACTGCCTGGGCCTTCTGCAGCAAGTTGGTCACCTTTTCCTGCGTCTTTGTCTTCACAGGCTTTTCCCGCAGCTGTGGCGGGTGAGCCGATTTCCTCTTCAAGGAGGAGCTGGAGCGATGGCTGGAGATGGAGGCAGATGGCCGAGCTGAACGCGCCCTGCCAGTCACAGGACCCATTTGAGCAGCGACCCTGACTGAATAGGACTTGCGATGCTTGGCCTCGTCTTGGGCACCCACGGATGGAGCACCCTCAAAGGACTTAGAAGCCTGCTTGTCACATGGGGTAGAGGCCTTGGCACTGAGCCACATCGCCAGTCTGCTGTGACGATCCTTCATGGTTTGCTTGGAGAACCTGAGGCAGACTTTACAATCCACTTCCCTGTGATCCGGATGGAGACAGATGCACTAAAGGTAATTCTCCTCTAGATACACGTTCCACAGTCCACAGCAGGAGCAGAGCTTGAAAAGGAAGCTTCCCTCTTTCTTCTCTTCTGACATGGTCCGGAGTGCGGAGTAGGCCCGATGGCCTTCTGGATTCTTCGATGAAACTTTGACGATTCTTGCCTTTGAGGGGTATTGAAATTCACTGACCAACTGATCCCTGCTTGTCGGCCGATGGAGAGAAAGAGCACACAGGCTCTGTTTGACAAATATAGGACTTTTTCATCAAAAAAGCGGCAAAACGTAGAATAGCTCACAGAGCAAAACACAAGGACTCTCTGTACGTGCTGTAAAAATCTGAAGATGGCTGCCAGAGGAGGGGCTTAGGGAGAGGGCAGTCATTGACTGGGGGCAGTATGACCCATAGTACAGTGACTGGTTTAGAGGAGAAATAAAGTTTGTAAGTGAAACTGTTTTTTCTTTTACAGAGGATTCCCAGCCTGACGACAGGGAATATTCATGAGCATGAGAATCTATGCCAGACCCCATGCTGGAAAAGAAAGATGTGCGGAAGCAACGCGAGTATGCCCAGCATCCCAGGAAGAACCGACAATGTTGTCCCAACACGTAACAGTTCATGGGAGTAGCAGGAGACCAGGTAGGGGCTTGGGGCAGCCAAGAATCAAAAGAACCTCAGGATTAATTTCCCTCGTTACAGTAGTGACACCCGGAGAATCAAGAGTCAAGAGAGCCTCTGGAGTAATCTCCCCTGTCACAGAACCAAGAGTCGAGAGCCTTGCGAGTATCCTCCCTCACAACAGATACGATACCCAGAGACACAAGAGTCCAGAGAGCCTCAGGAGTAGCCTCCCTTGTCTCAGTAGTGAGATCCAAAGATCTAAGAGTCAAGAGTGCATCAGGAGGAATCTTCCTCATCACAGTGGTAATCCAAGTAAGAGTTAAGAGGATACTAGACAACAAGAGAGAGCTGTCTGGAAGTATCTTCATAATGTCAGAAGACGGGGAAGAATTGCTGGAACTAGAAAGCAAGCTTTCACAAGCCCTTTGGGAGAAGTGAAGAGACTTGAGGACTATTGCGAAAGACCATCCTAAGACAGTCCTCAAAGGTGGGTCAAGAGAAGGGAGTCATTCTCCTGATCATACTCTCTTTGTTGAATCAGAAACTAAAGCAAATGATTGTTGGAAAAGAGATAAAAGACGGAACCCTTTCACAAGGAGAAGGGAATCATTCTCCTGGTATTATTTTAATTTGAATGCTGAATACTTTTATGGATTAGTGGTAGGGTCAGAGTAGGTTTTTGGACAGAGTGGGGCCAATTTTTATTTGGACAAACATCCTGACGACAGGGCACCCGAGTTGATATTTGTTTAGGTAGGGATAAGCCTTTACAGATAGGGAGAGGTAGGTTTCTTTCTCTATTTCTTAAATTAAACTTTGTTGAAACATGCCACACTTTTGTCCGCCTCCTTACTTCACCACACCAAAGATATTAATCACTGGATTCATTCTTTTTCAATGCTCCATGATAACACTTGTTGGCCAGGTCGATGATTCTGCAAACCTTAGCAGCGTTGTTGTTTCGTAAAAACTACCATCTTGCTATTTCTAAAATGTTGAAGGATCCCTGCTCAAAATGAGAGATGACCAGAAACATTTCTTACCAAACTGGTTCATGATGCTTTTGAAACAACTTAACACGGTTTGCATCAGTGCCTGTAACACCTGAACTCAGAAACGTGACTGCAACCACTTTCAATTGGTGTGATCAAGGAAAGTAAGTTGTAGCCAATAAAATAATCAAACTCAGATGGGATTATGAAGCAATCTGCAAGCTGCATTCACTTGAATTTCAGTCAGCCCCTTCCACAAAGCCACCCGTCTTAGCTATTCTTAAAGGAGGAAAAAGGCATCCAATATCTGTATCAGTTTTACCAGCTGGCCACTTTCTGGAGAGGCAAGAACTTTCAATAGGGCATACTTTATTTTAAAATTAAACATATAATCTCACAAATACAAAATTAATATGCCCCTACTGTAAGTAAATATCAAGTAATAAACCCATTGCATGATAGTGGATTTCAAACAGTATATTACTTAATAGGCCACAAATTACGTTCAGCGTTGAAGTTAGGCATTGCAATCCAGACACAATGATGCATTCAAGCAGGTTAGCACAGCATGCCGGGAACCTATCGATATGTATTGTATGAGAAAAATGAGCCTCAATTATGAACGTGGACTAAATAAATTGATGGTGTGCTTTTACATCATTATCCGGTTGGCAATTTTGAGTATTTTATTTTATATGAAATTTAATCTAAGTTACGTAATATTTAAGCAATATGCCCCAAGCGGCGGGGGCATTACCGACTCAGGTAATGCACGGGGCCCATAGTTATAGTTAATGAAGGCCCCGGGGCATTACCCGACTCGGTAATGCCCCCGCCGGGAGGGGCATATTGCTATTAGTACCCCGGCCCGCAAGATCTGCGTGACCGGGGTACTAAAAGCCAAAAAAGACCAAGAACAAAATAATGGCCGCTGGGAAAGGGAACACAGAGTCCATTTTCTCTTTCGATGGCAGCCATCGAGAGCGGATGCGCTGGGAACAGATGACAGAGAAGAAGGTAAGTGGGGTTGGGAGGGTGGGGTAGAGGGAGGGAAAAGAACATACAAAACATACGGTCAAGTTTAAAAGCAGTTTGGTAACAATCATTACATCCATATACCTTGGAACAATTCTATGTTACCCCTCGCTAACAAAGTGCAAAAGACTAAAGACTCAATATACTGGTCATTTCAAGACACAGTTATACACATGAGATCAGATGACTACTATCAAATCACACTCAAAGCCTCCTTACATGTTTTTATTTCCATTGAGCTTAAGGTCAGCTTTAGACACTTTCTCCATATTTTTGTATATAGGGGGCTGTGAGACGCCGTTGTCAGGGAGCACAGCGTTAAGCCGGCAGGGGCAGATTATGGAGAAGGAGGAGGAGGAGGAGGAGGTGGTGGTGGTGGTGGTGGTGTGGTCCGGCGGCGAGGGACTGGATAAATGGGAAACAGGTGGAGAGCCAGGTGAGAGGGGCCGGGACTAATGCAGCTGTGTTTTTTCCCCTTCTGGTCAGAACACAGGAGAATGTGGTGTGTGCGGGCGAGAGGAGGTGGGGAAAGGACGTGAGCCAGTAGAAGAAGAACCGAACGCTGCAGGAGAGGCGTAACTTTGGGCATATGAGGAACAGCAGGTGAGGGGCGCCTGGCAGGAGAGCAGAGCGCCAGCACTGCGATCACCCGGATGGTGAAGGGGACACCAGGGTATGGAGAACCAGCCTGCCAGCGGGTATACAGAGAGCCATAACCGAACGCTGCAGAGCATTACCCTTATTCCTGCGGAACGCCAGCAAAGAGGGATTTTTATTACTTCCCACGGAATGTCGCCAACGAGGGAATTCCTTACTTCCTGCGCAACGCTGCCCACAAGGGAGCACCAACAAGACTTTCCTGTTCTTTTGGGTTTGAGGAAGCAGGATAACACCACAGGCAATGATACTAGGTTTTGGAGCGCGTTCCAGAGTGGGGGAAAGAGAGGAGGGGAGAAGAGCTTGAGAGGGTGTGCACATTGAAGTAACCTCCACCCCTCCAAGGCTGAATGATATGGATTTTCTTGTTTACTCGACGGGGTGCTAAAAGTGCAATACACCAACTTAAACCGTATTACAGCCTCAGTGTCCTTTTTTTCCAATAAACTGACAAGGTGACAAGTTGTGGCAGCGGTTGGATTGGAAAGAGAACACCATGGAAGTTATACTAAAGGTACTGAGAGAAGGCGAGCAACAACTGCAGCAGGCACTGCAGGTACAGAAGACCCGGCCCATTTTTTGGTAAATTTCGAGTGAGTGACAAAGAATGCTCAGTTGCATCAAGACAGATGGAGCCACTATAACGCACCCTTGATGAAAGGAGAGATGCAGAGTGCATATCAAGCAGCTAACCCCACGGGTGACAGTGCATACGTGGATAGGAAGAAAGTGGTTTTGGAAAGACTTGGTCACAATGAAGAAACGTACAGGGTGAAGTTCCGTGAGGCGAAACTGATGCCTAACGAAACACCACAACAGTTATTCTATAGGGTAAAGCAGTTGGCCGACAAATGGCTTCAGACCGCCACCACCACCACCAATGCAATGGCAGAGCAAATTGTCTTGGAACAAATCGTAGAGGCTTTGCCGGCTCCAGTACAATGGTGGGGGAAACATCACAATCAGCCAAGCCTGGTGGAGGCAGTCAATATCACATTAGCCTATCAGAAGGCGGATAGGCATTTTCGATGTACCCCGGGGTGGAAACTATCCAGATGACCATCGACCCACCCGAGGTTCACTGTATCCTTTTTTTCTTTTAAACAATTTTTATTATTTTATAACAAACACGTCAACCATGGTAACTTTTAGGACATACATAATCAATATCAAAACATCACATTATGCATTGTCGCTTCCCGTCCTCCCCCCTCCCTCCCCACCAACTCAAGCCATCGCAGCCTCATCATCTACATGTGCATTTTCGGGAATCTTTGTGCTCGTTGACTCATCTGAGTCTTCTGTATCATGATTGACCTGGTGGGGGCTTACCATTGAGGTCACCAGCTGCCTCCAGGCTATCAGGGGGCCCGCTTCCTCCTACCCCCCCCCTTGGTGACAGCTTCAAACCATACCACAGTTTCTGCCTCCGCCCATCTCAAGAGGTCCGCCCAGCATATCTCCACTCTGGGTCTGTGGGCCACTTTCCAGCACATTGCAATTCTGCGTTTAGCCAAAATACAGGCCAGGTCCTTCATTTTACTGATTTGCTTCGAATGACATGGCCTGGGGAAATTCCCGAGCATGCAAGCCCAAGCAGATCCCACGTCCAGTACCACTCCCCAACCAGCCATTCTCATCTTTATTTCCTCCCAGAATCTGTGCACCTGAGGGCAGGCCCAGAACATGTGTAGTAGTCCTGCCTCCTCCTCCCCGCACCTGGGCATTTTTGTACAGCCGAGCCTCCAAACCTAGCTATTCTACTGGGAGTCAGGTAAGCTCTATGAGTGACGTACAGCTGGATCTGCTGGAGTCTCGCATTCCGGGACACCTTTTTATGGTACCTTTGGGCTCTGTCCCACTGTCATGGGTTCCCCCACCTCCTCCTCCCAGTCATGCCTCAATTGGAGCAGCTCCTTCCTCGTCTTGGCCCTCAGGAGCTCATATATCCTAGATATTTCGTGGCCACCCTCCGGGAAAATCATACATCGTTTCTAGGGAGGCATCGGGTTCTACCTCCAGCACAGTCTCCGGCCACCTCTCTCTCATCTTCTTCATGAGCCTGGTATAAGTAATAAATTGGCCTCTATGCACCCCTGTCTCATCCTGCAGCTTCTGGAATCCCAATGCCTCCCCTCCCTGCCATATGTCTCCCAGGGTGGCCAATCCCACTGGTTTCCAGTACCTACGGACCGCTTCGAACAATTGGGAGTCGTCCCCGCATAGCACCGCCAGCGGGGCCTGCTGGGAAAGGGGATCTGGGTCACCCACCGTTCTCCATGTCCTGCGCCATACTTCCCAACCCAGCTTCAATAATCTCCCCATCTTCGCCATTTTAGTTTTGCGCAGCCATACTGTCTCCCTCAAAATGTAAGGAGCCAATTCCCTTTGCAAAAGCCTAGCTTCTGCCGAGTCTTCTGCAGACAACCACCTAGCCACATACAACTGCCCTGCCATGTAATACAGCTCAAAATTCAGTAGGTTTATACCCCCCTTATCATATGGGTTCTGTAGTTTCCACAGGGCCACCCTATTTCTGGAGTTGCCCCATATGAAGCCCCTGAACATGCAATGAAGTTTCACAAAAAAGGGTTTGGGGATTAGGTACGGGACATTCACAAAAAAGTGCAAGAGTCTGGGCAAGACCACCATTTTGAGTAGAGCTGCTCTCCCCATCATGGCTAGGGGTAATTTAGACCAGAACACCATGCTATTCTTAACTCCCTCTATCCCCTTCTCTGTGTTATGTTTGTGCTCTGTCTCTATGTTGTGGTAGATACTTACGCCCAGATATCTGAATGCAACGGTCTGCCAGGGCATCTGCAAGACGGGCAGCCTCTCAAACGGGGTGCTCTTTTACCTTCCCAGAGGGAACAAACTGGACTTCCCAGGGTTCACCGATATGCCCGAGAGGGTGGCGTAACGACCCATCACCTCCAACACATATTGCAGGTTGTCCTCCGGGTAGCGCAAGTAGAGAAACACATCATCTGCATACAATGATATCAGGTGTGTGTGCTCCCTGTCGTGCAAATCCCCACCTCCCTGTATTGTTGCCGCAGGCATATTGCCAGCAGCTCTAATGCCAGGATGTATAACATGGGTGACCAGGGTCATCCCTGTCTGGTACCCCTGCTAAGTTGCCATTTATCTGAGATTGTGGTTCCGGTGGTACTGTACAACATCTGGACCCATCTAATATATCCTGGTCCCATCCCGTATCCTTTCAGGATCGCTTTCAACCACGGCCACCGCACTGAGTCAAAAGATTTCACCGCGTCCAGCGACACGATAGCCAGCTCGCTCGAGTCTCCCTCAGTTTGGTCAATAATATGGTGTAGCCTCCTGTGGTTATCTGTAATATTTCTACCGGGGACATAGCCCGTTTGGTCTGGGTGTATCAATTTACCAATTACCCTCTTCAACCTATTGGCTAGCACTGCCGTGAGTATTTTACTATCCTGATTGAGCATAGACAAGGGCCTGTAGGATCCGTATTCCGCGTCTGGTTTGCCTGGTTTCAGGAGCGGAATGATCACCGCCTCACGGAGGGACACCGGCAGTTCCTCCCACTCATATGCTTCATTATACATGGCCAGCAGCGGCTGGAGTAGCTCCTGCTTGTACGTTTTATAAAACTCGCTGGGTAACCCATCCACCCCCGTCGCTTTACATGTGGGCAGGTGTTGGATCACCGCATCCAGTTCATCCACGGTGATGGGGGCGTCCAGGTCCGCTCGCTCTAGGTCTTCCAAGGTGGGTAGCCCTATGTCCTCTATCGTATCTAGTATATCTTGACTCATGTCCTCTCCTGTGTCCTCATATAATCGTCTTTAATACTTGAGGAATACCTCATTCACCCCTTCCTGGGTATTATGGATTTGACCCTCCGTGTCCCTGATCTCTGATCACTGAGCGGGGGGTCTCATTCTTGTACAACCAAGCCAATAACCTACCCGGCTTCTCCCCTCCAGCATGCAGCCTTTCTGTGTATTTCTTATAGTTCAGTTTGCATAATCTGTCCCAGAGTTCACTACAAGCCAGCTGTAAGTCCTTTATTTTAGCCCTGTTCGCACGGGTGGTCCCCTCATTTCGTATCAGGTCCTCTAACTCTCTTTCTGTCTCTTGCAGTTCCCGCTCAATACCCCCTTGGAGCCCTTTGGATTTAGATATTGCTACTCCCCGCACCACCACCTTGAATGTTCCCACCGAACTTACACTGCCCGTATTAATTTCAAAGTATTCCTCGATGGCCTCCCTCAAATCCTCTCGGAAGCCAGCATCCTGTAGAGCCTCAGTCCTGAGCCTCCACGTTGGGATCCATGCCCTAGGGGGTTGATGTCGCCACTCTATGACCAAAGACGAATGGTCGGAGAGTACCCGGGCTTTGTATTCCGCTCCCACCATTTCTCCAACTATCTCGGCAGATGCAAACACGTAATCTAGCCTTGTGTGCAGGTCGTGTGGCGCTGCATAGTGCAAGAATTGCCTATCCGTTGGGTGCAGCCTTCTCCACACATCCTCTAGGCCGAGGTCCATCAGCAGTGTCCTCAGCGCCCAGCTGCCGGCGCCGGCTTTTCTAACTTGTCATCCGACCTATCTATCCTGGGGTTCAGAGTGCAATTAAAGTCCCCTCCCCACACCAACGCGCCACCCGCCAGGGGGCTGATTTTACCATATAAAGACCTAATCTATACCGCTGTATCATGGCTAGGGGCATACAAATTTATGATATTCACTTCTCTGTTCTCCAGGAGTCCCGCCACCCCCACCATTCTGCCTTCCGGGTCTATTGTCGAGCTAAGCAGCTGAAACGGTACATGCGGTGCCACCCATGTAATCACTCTTGCATATGCCGAATATGTGGCCCCCATGACCGTACCCCTCCATTTCTTCCTGATCACCTCCAACTTCTCTTTGGTGAGGTGGGTTTCTTGTAGCAGAGCTATGTCAATCCGCATCCTCTTTAGGTACATCATCTCTTTGTTACGTTTCAGATAGCTATTAAGGCCCAGCACATTCCAGGTCACAATTCTGAGATTACCCGATGCCATTGATTTGTTCGTCATTTCCCTGTAGGCTCACACACAAACTCAAACTAAAACTCCCCAAAACTATATACACCACTTCCCCTCCTCCCCAAACCTCGCCACCCACACCCAACAACACCCTCCCCAACCATTGCCCAGCTCCATCCCTGGATCTCAGGCACCCCTACATCTAGCCCTGCCTAGTAATTCTATACTCAGGGCTCAGCAGGGTAAAGTCGCCCTAATGGCTACTTAACTACCAAATCTCGGGAGTAGGTTGCTACCATCCCATTGCTCCTACTACCCATACTATCACGCATGATGTTAATGCTATTCAGTTCCAGCATGCAGTTGATACTCTATATTCCAGTCCAGCCAGAGCACAAGGACCAAGGGCTACAAATTCACTTACAACTCCCGTGTTCCCGAAACAAGTCCACCTTCCCACTTATCCCCTTAATGTCCCTGGCACCGACTCCTCACTTGTCGCGCTCGAGGCGGTCTCCGTCAGCCTCCTGTTCCGGGCAGCCCAGCAGGTCCAGCCACGACGCTGCCTCCTCCGGGGTGTCGAAAAAAAGCGCCTTGCTCTTATGCAGCACCTTTAGCCACGCCGGGTACAGAAGCATTTATTTGATGCCCGCAGCACGTAGCCTCCTCTTGACGGCCACGTAACTATACCTTTGCCTCTGCACCAGCATCGTATAATCTGGGTACGCCGTGATGTTGGTGGATCCTCTCTCAATTGTCCCGCCCTTACAGAAATATTCCAGGATCTTCTCCCTGTCTTTGTAATTCAGGATCCTTGCGATTATTGGCCTCGGCGGAGCTCCAGGTCGTGGCCTCCTCATCAAGGCCCAATGGGCCCGCTCAACAGTAAACCCCTGTGAGTTTTTCTGTTCCAATCCCCTGGAGGATTATGTTTTCTACATAGTCCGTGGGGTCCAGGCCTTCCTCCCCCTCGGGCAGGCCGACCACACGTATGTTGTTCCTCCTCGCTCTTCCTTCCGCCTCCTCCACTCGGTTTTCAAGGTTGGTGACCTGCTGTTTTAGCACATGGACCTCCTTTGCATTGCTCGTGCTGACCTCCGTGTTGACTTTCACTGTGCTTTCCAGGCCACTTGTTCTCTCCGCCAACGCACGGACATCTTGACGCAGCAGGGTAACTTCGATTTCCACAGCGTCAATTTTATTTTCCAGGGCCGTACGCAAGTCTGCCATCGCTGTGCCCCATTTGGTGCTCAAATCCGTTATGGCCGCCAGGACCTGACGGTTATCTCCTTCTGCGGCACCATCAGCGGAGGCCACGCCCGTGCTTTGCGCTGCTGCCGTGGGGGTTCGCTGCATTTTCGCAAACACCTCCATTGTGGATTGTTTGGATTTGGCTCTCAGTCCTTTCACAGATATCTCGCGATTCTCAATCGTATCTGGTCTCCACACTGCAATGCTGATGTGCCGTGCTCTAGTCCCTCAAACGCTAGGGCGCTAGTTGCAACGGGTTGCGTTGTGCTGTGGAGTGCGGCAATGTATTCAAATGGGCTGTCTTCTCTCATGTGTTCTGCTGCACACCATCATCCATGCGCCATCAACGTACATCGAGGTGCCACACAGAACTCAACAGCTGCTCACCTCCTTTGCAATGGCCTAGTCACATGTAGGTTTTGCCACACCGGGGGTATGACCTGGTAATAGTGTGTTACACACTCGCATGTCTCAGTCATGTCAGCTGCCGGGCGCGGCTACAAATGTCTTTACTCCAATCCGTGGACGTCGCCCGATACAGTGACTGCATCAGAGGGCCGGCAGTTTCGTTTCGCTGCCGCGTCCTGCTAGATCCCTTTGTTCTCTGGGAGCACCGCCATTTTGGTGTTTTCGTCTGCGGCCTCTCCCCAGGATACTATGTGTCTGTTCGGCTGTTCTCCAGTCTCCTGCGAGCCGCTCATCCACTCACGTTCTTCCCGGCACCTTCCCGCACGCTTGTGTGTGTTTTGCTTCCAGATTCAAGTGAAATACATGCGTTTGTTGAACGGATCAGGATGTCGGATCACGGAGCACACAGGGCTCACAGCCTATTCCATGGCTGTCCTAGCCACGCCCCCCGGTTCACCGTATCCTTATGCCTGTGAAGCAGAGGTAGAGGGGATACCCACAAGAGAAATGTTTGACTCCGGAAGTCTACAGACGGTGGTCAGTGCCCACCTGGTAGGTGGAATGAGAGCACAAGGGGAAAGTATCCAGATCAGGTGTGTGCATGGGGATGTAAAGGTGTATCCGACCAAATAGATAAAGGTTAAATTGGCAGGGGAGCAACTAAAGATCAAAGCCACCGTGTTACCCGTGCTACCTGAACCCCTGGTAGTGGGGCTGGATGTGTCCACAATGCCCAAGATTATCCAACAGACAGAGGAAAGTTGGCTGGACAGTGGCCCTTTTCCTTAAGAGGTCATCGAAGCAGGACCAGAGTGAGCTATAAAAAGTAGAGCGGAGAAAAGGGAAATGCAGAGAGAATGGCATAAGAAGGTCATGATGTCCGTAACCATCGATTGGAAAATAGATGAACAAGAAGACAGTTACCAACTGGCCCAAGAGCTGGATTCCCCCTTAGGGAATGCCTGGGTGGCTGCGCATGAGGAAAGAAGGGCAAGGACCCTATTTCGTCAAGGAAAAAAAGTGTTGTACTACTGTGTGGTACCTCAAATAGATGGAGAGAGACTTCAGAGGTTGCTGGTGGCCGCCAAATTCCGATCCACAATTCTAGTAGTGGCCCATGTGCAGGTGGGAGAGGGGCATTTGGGAGCTGAAAAGACTGTCGAGAAAATCCTGGGGTGTTTCTTTTGGCCGCGGGTGTTTGGTCAGACCAGGTGATTCTGTCAACAGTGTGGAGAATGCCAAAAGAAAACCACATTGAATGCTCCAAAAGCACCCTTACAAACTATGCCACTTATATTACACCCGTTCCAATGGATCGGAATGTATATTGTGGGACCCCTTGACTCCACAAGTCGAGGCCATAAATATCTAATAGTGATCATGGATTATGCCAATAGGTATCCAGAAGCATTTCCCTTACGGAGCATCACCACTCAGTTTTTGATGTGTGAAGGCCTTTTATTGCCCGAATATGAATTTCCGAAAGAAATCATCACACAGAGGCATGAACTTCCACCATCCTCAAGCAGGTGTGCCCCACCCTGCACATAGACCGTCTGAAAACCTCGATCTATCCCCCTCAAACTTATGGTTTGGTAGAGTGATATAACCAGACCCTCAAACAGATGCTGAGAAAAACCATGACACTGGCAGATAAGGAGTGTGATCGGTTAATCCCCTGGATCCTCATGACCCTGTGGAATACCCCATAATCCTCTACCGGATTCGCTCCCTTTGAGCTTTTATTCGGAAGACAAGTCCGGACCTTACTGGACATTCTGCAAGAGGAGTGGGAGGAAGAACCACAGCAGGAGATTTCCTTCACAGATTATGCACACAAATGGGCTGAAAGGGTGGAGAAACTACAAGTTGTGGCTCGTACCCATCTACAGCAAGCACAGCGAATACAGTAAACACAGTATAATAAAAAGGGACACGGTTACAGAGCTTCCAGATCAGGGAGAAGGTCCTAGTACTAATTCCCACAACAGAGAACAAGATGTTAGCGGGCTGGAGGGGCCGTATACAATAGAGCAAGTTATAGGACCGGTCACCTATAAGGTGAGACAAAAAGACAGAAGGTTCCCGGTGAAAACCTACCATGTCAACCTCCAAATGGGTGGAACATATTCCAACTGTAGCCCTCATCAGCATGGAAAAATCGACTTCTTTGGATGGGACAACCTTGGAGTGAAGGCCTTACCTAGCAATCCAGATCCGCAGCAAAGGGAGCGGGAAGAGTTTGACCAAATCATGCAAGTGTTTCAAACAATATTCTAGTCATTACCTGGTCGCACCACTAGGGCCTTCCGTGGGATACCACAGACCCAGGAACTAAGGTGAAACTATGACCATACAGAATCCCGGAGGACAGAACTGAAGCATTCAACAAGGAAATAAAATCCATGTTGGAAATGGGAGTGATCGAGCCCTCTCACAGTCAATGGTGCTTGCCAATTGTGTTGGTGCCCAAACCAGATGGGAGCATCAGATTTTGCATGGACTTCCGGAAATTGAATGAGGTGTCCAAATTCGATGCCTCTCAAATGCCATGCATTGAGGATCTCTTGGACAAACTAGGCCAGGCCCTGTATCTCACAACCATTGATCTCTCCAAGGGATATTGGCAGATCCCTTTGCGCCATAGCGGTAAGGAGAAGACAGCTTTTGCCACCCCAGCTGGGTTATACCAATTCACAGTGCTTCTGTTTGGGCTACATGGGGCACCAGCAACATTTCAACGGCTGATGAATTCCATATTAAGAGGCCATGAGCAATACACATCGGTAGTTTATCGGAGCTCCAGCTCTGCCAGCTGAAATCCTGCAGATATCCAGTGACTAAGGGGGGTTGGAGGGTGAGAGATCGGATGCAGCTAGGGCGGCGAAGGAAAACGTTGCCCCGGTGAGCATAGAGGGAATGGAGTGCAGCGCCAGACACTGCAGGAGTGCGACACTTGCCTTGCGCTATTCTCCTGCCTGCCGCGCAAGTGTTTGAAGACGACTATCCCACCGCCCTCTTTGCTATCAGAACGGGAACAGCACTGGGAGCCCCCGTGAGGTGGAGTAAGCAGTTCCGCGAAGGAGAGAAGGCTACAATAGGATAGAGCAAGACAGTGAGAGGAGCAGGACCGGTCCGACGGCCCCAGGCTAACTGATCCATAAGGAGAGGAGAAAATGGGAGAGACATCGCAGAGGGCGGGAAGATTGGAAGCCCACTGCTGGAGGTCCAGATCAGGAGGCGAGCGATCGGCCGACGTGGAGGCGGTATGCTGATACGAAATGAGATCAGCAGAGGTGAGAAATAGAAGAATGAACACTGCCACTGAACCTCTAGGCCCCCTTTAATAATTTTCACCAACCCTCGTGGACAGCCGACAGAGCAGAGGGGGTTGTGGGGGAAGAACCAAGGCAGCTACCAAGGCCAGAGACTGAGAGCGAGTCACGGGAGATAAGCAGGAGTGGGAAGACCATCACAGACAGGAGAGGGGCAACATTGGTTGGCTGAACCGGAGGCTTGGGATAACCCAGAGGACTGGAGGGGGAAATCCTCCATTGTACAACAAGATACACTAAGGGTTGAAATAAGATACCATATAAGGACACAGTAGAACTGCCAGCCCTGAGCAGAAGGGGGCAATGTTGCAGCGGGGGCCCTTGGTGACCATGAGGGGCAGGGCAACAGGGCAACAGGATTGAAAGACAGGCCTGGACATTAAAGTGGCCAGAATGGTCAAAGGCCAGCAGAGAATGGAAAAGTATATGGAAACAAAGGGTAAAGCACAGAGACAGGAGGAATCGACCCGTGCCATGGAGGAAGGGGCAACACAAGCTGGTAGAGGAGTGACCCTGGAGGCATTGGAGGCAATTCAGGCTACCAGGTCGTCCCTGGAAGGGAGCATCAAGGAGGTAGGGGTGGACGTGTCCCTGGTACGGGCTGACATACGCAAGGTTTGTGAACGAGTAACGGAAGTGGAGCAACGGGTCAGCACAGGGGAAGATGATATTCAACGTTTGAAGAACCAGGTGGCAGGCCAGGTGGGGGTGACCAGGAACCTGGAGGTAAGAGCATAGGATACGGAGGGCTGCTCTAGGAGGTGTAATATCCGGCTGGTCGGGGTCCCAGAGAGAGAGGAAGAACCCAGTACAGAACCTTTTGTGGAAAATCTAGTCCTGAAGGTGCTGGGGATAAAGGGCCTGTCCAAATTCTTTATGGTTGAAAGGGCCCAGAGAGTTCCGGGTAGAGCCCCACCACCGGGTGGCCCACCAAGAGTAATTGTGGCAAAGATTATCGAGATTGGGACGCTATACTGCAGGACGCCCGCAAGGCGGGAGCCTATGATGTTGGAAACACAAAGCTACAAATCTTCACGGACTTTACCTTGGAGGAGCAGCACCAGAGGAGGACCTATGAAGCAGTGTGATGGCGGCTCAGAGAACTGGACATAAAATACATGATGTTCTATCGGACTGAGATCAAAATAATTTTTAGGGGGAAAGACATGTCTGTTTATGTCCCCAAATGAGGTGTGGGATTGGATAGAAGCTAGTACAAGCGGAGGAGAACCGGGAACAGGGAGAGGGCCGGAAAGGGCACAAGCAGGGGACTGAAAGGGTCTAGCAGTGGCCATAAGTATAAACCGGGGGGCTAAGGCTGGTAAACAAATGTTTGGACAATAACGAGGAAATGGGCAGGACGTTTCTGGAATTGGCAGGCGGAGGGCAAAGGATTTCCCCCTCCCCCCTACCCTCCCTGTTGACACCACTGGATGAAAGTCCACGAGGAAAGGGGGAGGGGGGTGGGGTGAATCAGTCAAAGGGTCTCAGAATAATGTTGGAGGGTAAAGTTGAGGGGGAGGGAGGGGAGATGGGGTGGAGATCAAGTAACAAGACGTAAAAAAGCCTACAGAAGAGAACCGGGAGAGGGGAATTACAGTACAACGGGTGCACAATGGGACGGTGGAAATGTCAGAAGGAGGATAGTTGGGGATAGAAATAAGGACTGGATAAGGGGGAGACAGGATATGAGGAACATCAGGCAGAAATGATGAGGCCAACAGGTTTGAAAATTGGGATATGGAATGTGCGGGGATGGGTACGAGACAAAAGAAACAAAGAGTGTGGGAGTTCCTGAGAAGGCAAGGGATACAAGTTGCCCTGATACAGGAAACACACCTGGTTCAGTTGAACCTGAGAGCTCTGGGGAAGCGATGGGGAGGACAGGTGGTGGGTACGTCGTACTCGTCATAGGCGAGAGGAGTATTGATATAGGTTTGTGTGTTTATTATTTGTATTGCGCACCAGACCCGTGGGTATCAGGGCACATTGCATAAGACAATTTACACATCAGAACAATTGCATACATACGAGTTATTCAGAAAAGAAGCACTATACATCCTAAGATACAGATAAATCAAAAAGTAACGGAATAGGGTGGCGGCAGGGGTACCACTACAAGTGGAGAAGGTTCTGAAGGATGAGGTAGGGAGAACGGTAGTCCTGTTAGGGAAATGGGAGGAGCACGCAATATGTATAACCAACTCGTATGCATCGAATATTGAGGAATACTTCGCCTTGGTGTTACATATGATGGGAGCGTACAGGGACGAAATGATTGTATGGGGGAGATTTTAATTGCTACCTGAAAGAGCGCCTGGATGGGACGGGAAGCGCGGGGCCTGGTAAAAGACAAATGACAGCGTCACTTCACAGGGTAATGGAGGAACTAGACCTGGTGGAGATTTGGAGAGAAAGACATGGGGAAAAGAGGGGGTACTCTTACTACTCAGGAGTAAATGGATCACACTCTAGGTTAGATTACCTATTGACAGGGACAGAGCACTGTCAACAATTTAATAAGCCAGTGCATTTGGGGCGCACCCTCTCGGATCACTCGCCCCTAGTAATTGAGCTGGTGAGTAGGGGCAAGGGAATCCCACGGCGGATGCAGAGAGAAGCGCTGGGTGATGGGGCCTTCAAGAATGAGATACGGAAGGGGAGAGTTACTTTGAATTGAATGAAGAGTCGGTAACATCGATAGGAATACTGTGGGAGGCCTTCAAGGCAAATATAAGAGGGGTCTGTCTCTCGATGACAGTGGGAAGAAGAGACTACAGAAAAGGCTACGACAAACGGAAGGGCTGGTGGCAGAATTGGATGGGAACTGCAAAAGGGGAGCTGGTAGGGCACAAATTAGCCCAGAACCTGGCATTGTACAATAAAACCCTGACGGATAACAGTAGGTGGGATATCCTAATACATGGAGAGGGGGATAAGGCAGGGAAACTATTGGCCTAGCTGATAAGTTGAGAAAGGCTGAGGCAGGTGATAACCCAAATCAGAACCAAGTCAGGGGAAGTAGTGGGTATCCAGGACCAGATTAATAAAACATTCATGGAATTTTATAGGGAGCTTTATACGAGTGAAGGGGGATATGTGGAATAGGGGGCGGAGGAGGGTTTCTCTGGTAACATTGCAAAGGCCTAGGGTAAACAGGAAAGTTTATTTTTCCTGCACGCACTGCTTCCGGGAAAACTACATTTCCCATCAACCTCTGATAGTCCTTTCCCCTACTTCTCATTAAATCTGGAGCAAACGCGCCGGCGCGAAGGGGGCTAGCCGATCTGTGCCGGTCCGTGGCCGGATGTGTCGGCGGTTCGGCGCTTGGCACCCTCGCAGTACAAGATGGGGCTACAGGAAGTATTGGCTGCAATTGAAGCAACGAGAAACATATTTCCAAAACCTCAGATCGTTTCTCCCTCTGCATCCTTAGTAAGTCTGCCTTCTCTAATACCTAATACTATTATCAATATGCCATGCATGCACGTCCCCCCCCCCCCTTCCTTCTGACTGCTCTCCACTCCGGAGCATTGTCATCGCGCCAATAATTGAAATCAAGGCAGAGTCTTACGGAACGCTCCCCCAACTGGTTACACCCATGGAGGAAAAAAACATTATATGTCACACTCCCCATCTTATTGGTTCACTGAACGGCATGTTACTTAATAATAGGCTGTTGATTAAGCATGCACACGAGGTGTCCGATTACATAGACATTCACAAACTAGATGAATGTGCCATCACGGAAACGTGGGGCACCAGCGCAGCCGGCCCCTCACTACACTTAGCTATTCCAGACGGGTATAACATGCTCAGACAGGATAGAGTTGCAGGGAGGGGGAGGAGGAGTGGCCTTCATTCTTAAAAACTCTCCATCAGCCTAGGAAATAAAGGGTCATTTTATGGATGGAGTTGAATTATTACATATAAAAAAATCGCTATGAATGCCAAAACAACGCTTAACTTCATATTGATTTATCACCCTCCTACCTTCTCAGGTAACTTCACCCTGGCGCTATCCAGTAATCTCCCCCCTCTATTGAAGCCTAATGCTCGCTTTATAGCGCTGGGAGACTTCCATTACTGGCTGGGTAATGCAGATGACCCAATAGCCACTGAACTCTCCCAATCTTTTACAGACTTGGGCTTCAATCAATTGGTGCAAGTTCCAACCCACGTTCTAGGTCGCACCCTAGATTGGGTATCTATTATCAACTCGCCTGGTCATGATGTGCAGGTGGCCCCGTGCCCCTGGTCAGATCATGCCTTTGTGCACTTCTCTGTTACTGTGCCCTTCTCCACTAAAATCAAATTGAATATCACCCAAACAGTTTTACAACGTAATGTTAAACACCTGACACAGGAAAGATTTGAAGCACTGTTACCACAGGCTCCGCCGATCCTGGAAATGGATGCTACTTGCACTATAGCCCAGAAACTTAAGTCCACACTGGATCTAGTGGTTAACACACTGGCCCCAGGGGCGTGGCCTGGTGCTCATGGAGTGAGGAGGCTGGAATCCCGAGCTCCGGCCGAGCCCGTAATCCGATCCTGACTAGTGAGCCCATCCACTAGCAACACCGAATACAAGCTGACCCACTTGAAGCTGGGACGATCCCCCTTCCTTCGCAGCTAAGCCCGACGAAAATCGGACGGCGGGGACGGAGCGGGAGCTCTGGCCCGGCATCCCCCCCGATCCTGAGTGCGACACGCAAGATGGCGGCCGCGGCGCACTGACGCTGCGGATCTGAGCGGCGAAGGCGGAGCGCCAACAGCGGCCGCTGCCTCTCCTGTCGCCTGGAGGAGTTCGGTGGACCGGAGAAGGCGAGATCCGGCGAGACCCGGCGCGGACCCCCTGGAGCTCTCGGCGCCGACCGAAGACCACGGCGCTGGGCGCTGCGGACCGTGCGAACCAGCGGCCCACACCCAGGCGGCCTCGGCGGAGGGGCCCCCAGCGCCGCCAGCACCCTGCAACCCGGCCCATCCGGGCCGCGCAATAACGGGTGGGATTCCCCCCGCGGAGCCTCCAGCGGAGGACAAACGAAGAGGCAGCCAAGACCTGGGGCCAGCGCCACACGCTGGTTCCCGTAGGCGGTGAGACGCGTCCCTGGGCCCACCTGGGTTGCTGCCTCCCCCGCCATGGGGGACTGCGGCCGACTAGCACACTGGGGCCGCGGATGACGCGCGTCCTCCACCACTAGCCACCACAACAAACGGGGGTGACCCCGAGCGTCTTGTCTACCCGGACACACTGCGACACCGCCCCCAGCCCCCCATCCTTGCGGAGAACAGGCCCCCGGGGCCAACATCACGCCCAACACACCCAGGCAGGACACGGCCCTGCACCCGGCGCCGCTGACTCAAAACATCGGCGACCCTGGGGCAGCACGGACCCCCCAGACCTAGAGGAGCATACCGCAGACACTCCTTACCACGACAACTCGGAACACCGCAGGTGGGGCCACCGGCGAAACGGACTGGCGGGGCCCACGTAACAACCCAGCCCGAAGAGGCGTAACGGCCGAGCGAACAACGCCACAATGTCCACCCTGAGGAGCAAGCCCAAATCGGCCACATTGGACCCCTTCCTCACAACCAAGGTCCACCCATCCGCCCAATCCACCCCAAAGGGGGCGGTGCCGCAGGACACTCAGGGGGAGAGCCTCGCAAACAGCCAAGTACTTGAGGCAATAGCGGCCCTAAAGGAATTCATAGACACCAAGATAGGGGAGGTAAAGGCCGATATCCAGCTCATCCGTCAAGATGCTCGCAACCTGACAGAACGTGTCACTAACATCGAATCCGCCCAGAAAGACACCATGGAGGACACGAAAGATCTTAAAGCCGAGGTGGCAGATCTCAGGAGGAGGGTGGGCATCCTAGAGGCAAGGTCGGAGGAGGCGGAGGGACGAGCCAGGCGAAATAACATCAGGATCCTCGGCGTCCCTGAGGGAACAGAGACTCCCGACCCAACCGCATATGTAGAATCCCTAATTCAGCAGGAGATTGGGGCCGAGAAGTTGTCACAGGGTTTCGCTATAGAGAGAGCCCACAGATCACTCCAGAAGAAGCCTCCCCCAGGCTCGTATCCCCGACCCATCATAGCGAAGGTTCTCAACTTCCGAGACAGGGAAGTGATCCTGAGATTCTCCAGGGAGGGCGGAGCGATCGACAGAAACAACTCCAAAATCACCATCTACCCGGACTATACACAATCGGTACAGAGGGCAAGGAACTCCTTTGTCCCAATCAAGGCCAGACTGAGGCAACTAAACCTGAAATACATGCTGCTGTACCCATCCAGACTAAAGGTGATCTACAAAGGGAGAGCGATTTTTCTCGAAACCCCAGACGCGGCCACCATGTGGATGGAACACAACAATCTGGTTGAGGTCCCTGAAGAACCTATCCCTGACAACAGCGTTGCAGCCCGCAAAGCACGATAACCTGGAGCCAGCGCCTTTTCTCCTGATCCGCACATAGAACTTCAACCTAGCACAATACAACGAGCATGCTGGACCTCAGCATGACATGAGAGTGCAATATGATTACGGGGCCGGCAGGGCCTCCCACACATGAGCACGCAACGACGACCCCCAAAAGATCAGTGCAGGCCCGTTGCCAGCACGACCCTGCTCGCGCCGGAAACCCAGATGGGGCCAGATTGCGCGAGAGCACCTGAGCACTGCACTTCACCGGCAGGAGCTGGGTGCACCAGTTATAGTTATTTTGTATGTGTTACTGTTGAGACCGCCCCGCTACCCGAAACAACCCAAGTAACGAATGAGTACCTGACACCGAGAGAAGCACTCGGCCGACCCACAGAACTAGAGCAAGTAACGGCACCCAGCAACACGAGACCGAGTGCAGGAGAGGCAAGGGACCGCCCAGGACAGAAACTGTATTCCAGCAATGGCATCACAACTTAACATAATCACATGGAACATCAGGGGGATGGGATCCTATGTAAGGAGAAACCGCGTCCACTCCTACCTGAGGCGCAAGAAGGTATCGATTGCGTTGCTCCAGGAGAGACACCTTCTGGCGGAAGCCACACACAAACTAGCAGACTACTGGGGAGGGCAGGGCAGCGGCGCATCTTACTCCAAATATGCACGGGGGTATACACATGGATAAGCCCACACACACCATTCCACCAATTGGGAACAGAAGCAGATAAGGACGGAAGATATGTAGTGGTGTGGGGCACGTTGGAGAACACACGGATATGTATAGTAAACTCATACTTCCCCCAGCACAGGGTCCCTTCCCACCTGAAACAACTATGCACCAGAATAGTGCACCACAGAGAAGACACCTTCCTGTGGGGAGGCGACTTCAACTGTGTCATGAATGAAGAGATGGACAGGTCCAAGACGCCACAAACCACCAACAACTCTGTCTCAAGGGCACTTCGCAATGCAGTGGTAAACCTGGACCTGGTCGACATCTGGAGAGACCTTCATCCAGCCGATAGGTCCTACTCATTCTTCTCATCCCCGCATGGCCTCCACACCAGGATAGATTACTTCTTCATCAACGGTGAACTTATCCCACAGGTGCACTCTGTGGACTACCTGGGCAGGTCGATCTCGGACCACTCTCCCCTGCTCATGCAACTACGCTTGCAGGGCCCCAGGCCCCCCATTCCGATGTGGCGTATGCCCACCGAGACCCTGACGGACCCTTCCTTCAAGGACACCCTAGGAGAAAAACTGGAAGAATACGTAAGAATCAACACTGGGTCAGTTGAGAAATGGAGCACGCTCTGGGAGGCAATGAAGGTAGTAACCAGAGGCGAGGTGATAGCAGAAGCAGGTGGAATCAGGAAGCAACTGAAGAGGGAACTTGAGGCCAAGGAAGAGGAGATCAGGCGACTGGAAAACAGCCCGACCCCACCCAGCGAGAGGGAACCCAAGCTGGCAGAAATCAGGGACGAATGCCGACTCGCCTGGGATAGGCTGTCCAAATTCGACTTCTCCACACGCACCGCTAAGGCACACAAGGAGGCGGACAAACCGGGCAGGATACTGGCCTGGCTGTGCAGGAAAGAGCAACCAAGACAAGCCCTCAAGGAAATCAAGGACGAACACGGAGTAACCCAGAGGACACAGCAGGCAATTAACGATGTCTTCTCAAACTTCTATGCCAAGCTCTATGCCCACGATGAACTGGTCCCAATAGAAGACATTCGAGACACCCTGGACGAAGTGGGTCTCCCCAAACTGAGCTCGGAGCAGCGAGAGATGCTGGGAGAAGCCATCACGAAGGAGGACATCTCGGAAGCAATCAGGTCCCTCTCTACATGCAAGACTCCCGGAACCGACGGCCTCACACCAGAATTCTATAAAGCCTACGAGGAGATCTTAGCCCCGGTGCTACATGGAGTATACGTAGAGGCAAACGAGACCGGCATATTACCTGGCAGCATGAGAGAGACACTCATAATACCTATGCTTAAACCTGGCAAGCCCACTGATGAGTGCGACTCGTACCGTCCCCTGGCAATGCTGAACTATGACAGCAAAATCCTTACAACCATACTGGCTAAGAGGCTGTCCAGGGTGATCGGGTCTATAATACACGAGGACCAAAACGGCTTCGTCCCGGGGCGCAACACCACAGCCAACCTGAGGAGGCTCCAGCATGTCATAGCACAATCCGCAGGGAGCAACGAAGACCTGGCTGTGCTCTCACTGGACGCCATAAAGGCGTTCGACTCAATATTCTGGGAATGGCTGATCGAGACCCTGAGGGAGTTCGGACTAGGCGAGCGCTTTATACGATGGATCAAGGTGCTCTACAACACCCCAGTGGCGAGGGTGAAGACAGGGGGCGTGGTGTCTGGATCCTGGGACATCCAAAGGGGAACAAGGCAAGGATGCCCACTGTCACCAATGCTGTACGTCCTTGGCCTGGAACCAGTAGCGATCTATTTCAGGAAGCAGCTCTTCGACGCAGGGATCAGAACGGGTGAGACTGATAACATCATCTCGCTGTATGCAGACGATGTCCTCCTCTATCTGCGTAACCCCCGAATGAATGCACCCACAGCGCTGGACATCCTCGACAACTTCGCAACATACTCCGGGATAAGGTTCAGCAGGCAGAAATCATGCTCCTTCCCCCTGGCCGGGCTTCAAGGGAAGGAAACAGAAGAGCTACCAGACATTGGGATCCAATGGCAGACGGCAGCGTTCCGCTATCTCGGACTCACCATCATGCATACGCCTGCCTCCACACACGAAAGCAACACGGAAGCAGCAATGCGAGGCGTACGCAAATCCACCAAATTCTGGTCCCGACTCCCACTCTCCGTGATGGGCAGAGCGGCCATCGCGAAGATGATAATATTACCGAGATTCCTGTACTACTTCACCAACATAACGCACTATATACCCCCCCCCTTCTTCAGAAAATTGGAATCTCTCATCAGGGACTTCCTGTGGGGCCCGGCCAGACACAGGCTTTCGCTGCACACCCTCACTCTCCCGTACAAAGAGGGCGGAATCCAGCTGCCTGAATTCCAAAAATACTACCTCGCAGCGCAACTGACACATGTTGTTAAGTGGTTGTCCGACGAACCAACAGCTGAGACAGGCCTCCTTCGCCAGCTGATAGCCCCAATGCACCGCAAAGAAGTAGTATGGAACTCAAAGGTTGGGCCGCCCGACCCGCCCATGCTGGTGAGGCTGGGGAGACAAGTCTGGAACAAGGCACGCACGTCGCTCGACCTGGGCCAGCCATACATGCCTGAAATCCCCATGCTCGCTAACGTCTGTAAGACACCCACCGATCTACCAGCAATGAGGAAATGGGAGAACTCTGGCTTATATACCTGGGGGGACATGTATGAGGATGGAAGCTTCAGAGAATTTGACTCACTACAGATGAAAGAAGGGCTTGCTGCTGGACAATTTCTATGGTACCAAAGGGTGAAACAGGTCGCTAAGAAGACATGGAGCACATGGCCAGAGGAACCGGAAACCCACCCCCTCGTGCAAGAGATGCACAACTTAAGCGACGCCTGGAAACCCACGGCGAGACTGTATGCCCAACTGAACGACAGGCGCAACCCGAGGAGTGCAATCCTGAAGGAAAGGTGGGAGGCGGACCTGGAGACAGACATCACGGAGAGTGAGTGGGACAGGGCCCTGATACACCCGAAGGAAGTGTCCCGCAACGCCAGGTTCAGGCTCATCCAGCTGAATGTCCTATATAGGACCTACATGACCCCACAGAGGGTATCCACATTCAGTAGGAAAACCCCACCAGTGTGCCCATGGTTCACCAGCGAGCACGCAGACCTAATCTACATGTTCTGGACCTGCCCCAAAACCAAGAAACTCTGGTCCGCTGTCGAGAGGACTTGCAGGGGAGCCGGATTGGAAAGGTACGAGTGGACGCCCAAGGAGTGCCTCCTGGGCACATACCCCAGACTGAGCAAAATCAAGCACACGGTGAAACTAATGGACATGGCGTGCATTCTAACAAAAAGAACGATAGCAATGGCCTGGAAATCCCCAGGAGGCCCCAGATACGAACCATGGAGCAGGGAAATGGAGAGATGGACTAGCGCTGAGACCAAAGCCTGGGAGGAGGGGAACAACCGGGGAGGCGAAGACGTGAGCGCAACACTGGAGTCCTGGAACACCCTCCTGAAGGACATGATCTACCCGACGGACTTTAAGCCCCCTTGAGTGCACCCCCAGCCACGAACTGTCGCCCTGAAGCAAACTTAACAGTCACATCCACAACAACCCTAACCCTGGGACTTTAAGAGACAACCGGATGGTGTCTGGAGCGAGGCCCGAAGCGGGGCCGGCAGGTACCCACGCAGTGGGGGGAGGCGGGACGGTCAAAGTTATGGTTTGTTGTTTGTTTCTGGTTTCTTCTCTTTCTTTCCTCCCTTTTTTCTTTTTTCTTTTTTTTCTCTTTTCCTTTCTTTTGTTGCTGTTCTGTAATGTTTATCGGGCGAACTCGTGACAAACCGGATGTTGTTATGCATCCATGTTTAACTGTTCTTTGTCAATATAAATGCCAATAAAAACATTTAAAAATCAAACACACTGGCCCCACTTAAAAGGAAGAAAAAATCTACGGAGACTAAAAGGAGTAATCCAAGGTTTTCCAATGAACTTCAAACTCTCAAAGCAGCTTTGCTCAAATTATTCCACATCTGGAAAGCGAATCAATCTACTTTAGCACTACAAAACTATAAAAATCAATCCAAAAAATACAAAATAGCCATAATAGCAGCTAAGAAGACACATCATAACTCCAGAATTTCTCAAGCATCTTCTGACTCAAGGCAACTGTTCAAAATCCTTAAAGAGCAGGAGCTATTCCCCAACCTAAAGCGTCTACCATAATCAAAGATGATAAATGGTGTCTTGACATTCAGAACGCCATGGCAAAGACGCTGGAAGGGATCCGTGAAGGTATAGCTATCAAAAAGACTGCTACTGTCACCATGCGGGTCCTTCGGGATAGTAAAACATTCAACAGAGATGAGGACATACCCATCTTTGATTTTACCCCTATACCAGAGGAGGACCTAGCCTCGATTATTACTAAACTTAAGGCTACCAATTGCACAGGCGATCCTTGCTCATAGACTATAATCGAAACTTGTTCGCCCTAACTAGTGCATGCCATTTGCACATTTTTTAACTCACCCTTTGCCTCCGGCATTGTTCCGGATGAGATGAAGCAAGCTTGGGTAACACCGCTGCTGAAAAAGTCTAATCTAGATCAGTGTCCCTACCAATTATAGGCCAATAACGAATACCCCATTCCTACTCAAAATACTGGATCGTGTTGCTTACTCCCAAATGGCCCAACATCTAAATCTCTACCCCATTCTCAATCCTCTCCAATCAGGTTTCAGACAAGGTTTTGGGACAGAAATCTCTTTATTGGATCTTAAATCGCAAATTCTAACGAGACTGTACAATCAGCAGATCTCTCTACTCATCTCATTGGATCAATCCGCGGCATTTGACTTGGTCGATGGGTTGATGTTGGTGGCAAACTGCTCTCAGGCTGCCACCAAACAAACAGTTGCTATTGTTCCTATCCAACAGAATCAGTAGGGTCTGTGCAGATGAGGCAATGGCGCCTGCCATACCTGTGCTCTTTGGAGTCCCGCAGGCAGCCAGTTTATCACCATGCATCTACAATATTTTCATGGTCCCCTTTTCTGCACATCTTGCACAAGAGGGGGGTCCTCTTTTCCAATTATGACGATGACACGCAATGTGTCATTCTGCTCACGGGACATCATGATTCGGATGAAACTGAACTTAACCGAATATTCTCTATTATCAAGCATTGGATGATGCAGAACAATTTGGCCCTCAATCGGGGTAAAACCAAACTCATGGTGGTGGGTTCTGTGGGCATCCTAGCCAAACTAAACCCTGCATACAAACACTTCCAGTTGGGGGACGTGGAAATCCCCACTCTCCCGAAAGTGAAAATCTTGGGAGCGGTATTGGACCAGCCACTGAATATGAAGGCCTATACAGGTTGCACGGTCGCATCTGAGTCTTATTACATCAAACTACTGGCTCATTTGAGACCGTACATTTCCCAACAGAATGCAGAGGCAATTGGACAAGCTATAATAGGCTCTAAAATAGACTACTGCTGTGGCCTGCTGATGGGCACTAGCAAAGCAACCATCAGTAGACTGCAAGTGGTACAAAATGGAGCAGTGAGAGTCGAAACAGGTCTCTCCTTTCGCTCTCACATTACGGAAGCACGACTGGCACTACATTGGCTCCCTGTAGGGACGCAAATCTCCTTTAGACTGAAGGTTATTACCTGCAAGTGTCGCATGGGGACTATGCCCCCTTAACTACAAAAGCACATTAGGGAAAAACCCTGTTACAGAAACCTAAGATCTAACAATCAAAATCTTCTCTTTCAGCCCAGGTTCAAAACTAAGAAAGTCCAAGCGGGAGGATTCTTTTGTGTGGCTCCTATGCTTTGCCATCTCACTAAAGAAATCCATCTTCATTGAGCAACTTCAAAAAAGAGCTCAAGACCCTGCTCTTTAATTAGCTCCTTTATCCTCTTCGCCTTTAAGCCCTTTCTGTCCCTCCTGCATCTCGGGACAGTTATTGTTCTTTGTTTCTGTCAGTCTTGTCCACGTCCTCACACCCATGGGATTATGGCTGTGCAGTATAAATGTTTAAAAAAAAAAAAAAGGACCTGGGGGACACTACGAGAAAAAAAATCTACTTTGGGGGGTGGATCAGAAGCTGAGACAAGCAATAGGGAGGGCAGGGATGCTGAAGCTCCTTGAAAAGGGGTGTGGAGTGATAGGGGACCTATTTGAGGGAGGGCAATTACTGACGTTTTCGGAGTGGTGTGCTAAATTTGAACTATCAAAGGGATTGTTCCTAGCATATAGGGCAGTAGTTCGGAGATTAGCAGAACTGTGAGATGGGATACCGATGAAACCAGAATTGAGCCCACTGTTACAGGTGCTGCTAGAACAAGCAGGGGGAGGGTGAGGGTGTTACAAATTTATAAGGCCCTACAAGAGGAGGAACCGAGGGAGGAACTGAAAGTAAAGGGGAAGTGAGAGACGGATTTGGGTTGCCAGATATCAGAGGTGGAATGGATAAAGATCTGGGAGCAAGTCTAGAAGGGGTCACGGAATGCGAGATTCCAGCTGGTCCAATATAACATCCTGCATTGGACATATGTAACCCCCTACTCTGCTACGGGCAATGAAGAGGACCTTGAATGATGAGTGCCCAAAGTTCGGTCGGGGCCCAGCGGGACTCTGGCATATGGTTTGGGACTGTGGAGTTATAGTGAACTATTGGGACAAGGTGATTGAAGGTGTGAATGAGTTACTGGGGGCAACATTGGAACGTGACGCTAAAAAATGCATATGGGGGAATCCTTCCAGGAGGGAAGAAACAAATTGCGTAACAAAATTATGCGATTCTTATTAATATTAGCTAAGCAGCGTATGGCGATAGCCTGGAAACATCCACAAGGGCCAATCTTAAAGTTATGGCAGGCGGATGCCTGGAGGTGGGGCATGGCGGAATTGGAAATTGTGCGAGGGCAAAGAATGACATGGAGGACGATAGGGGGACGGCAGTATGGGGTCAGCTACTGAACGACTTGGCTAAACCCAATGATCTAAAACCACCATGAGGAGGGGGAAAGAGGGAGGTGGGAGAATGAGGGGAAGCAGGGGAGAGAGGAGGGATTGGAGGGGACTCATAGGGAATGGTGCCTACAAGGACAGCCAAACACAGGGAAGGGAAGAGGTGGATGAAGGGCAGAGACGGGATAGGAGGTCCTGTGGAAACTGATCGAGAAATTGTTAATAGGGGAAGGAGGAGGGGGACGTTGGGATTGTTAACCGTTTGCCTTACTTACAAATGCAAATAAAGAGCATTAAAAAATAACTTGCATCTAAAAAAAGATTTCATTTTTCAAAACCATGACTGAGAATCCCAGCCTTGGCTTCAGTGTCACATTTACAAAAATGACAAAGGCAGAAGATGGGCACCTCCTTGTCCTTATCTAAAGAGGAGGAAAGCGAGTGTGATGCGGAGCAGGTTTTTATCAAGTTCAGGATAGGTTTTAACCAGGGATTGTGTTTTTTCATCAAAACAAAAAGAAAAACAGACAGAAAATTGGATTGGATTTGTGTTGCTTTTTTATGTAAATAATATGTGTATGGCTATTTAAGCATTTCCTGATGAGTGGAGTGGGAAGCAGCGGTGAAGTATAGGTCACTTAAGAACGAACAGTAACAGGAGAATGGCTAGATACTTTTTAATATTCGTATAACTGAAATGACATTACTGGCGCTGAAAACAGCCCCTCTCCCCCAACACATTGTACTTCCTCACACAGGCTCAGGTCTGGAATACCCAGGCGTGGTCACAATATGCTTTTTCTCAGGTCAAGCCTTGGTACCTGTAGACCTCTGCAGTGGTATGGTGCAGTATGAATTTGTATTACATCAATGAACACGTGTGAACTACTAGTGGAACAGCCCGTGTACACAGGGACAAAGTGCCTGAAGGAAGAAACGTTCCGAGTGTTAATAGAGACATTGTGGAGGCAAAATAGGCTGAAAATAATTTTATTTACAGGAAGCACTCTGTATGGGGAAAAAAACTAATTTTGTTGGAGAAATAGTAATTAATCAAATGAATTTCTGTTTATGTTTTTTTTAAATGTATATATTTTCTTAGGATATGCAACTTGAAGTATGCTGTTAAAGTGTTAAGACTTTTTTGCCCTTTTCTGCAGCCAACTGTATCTCATCATTGTTGTTATACACCTTGTGTTCGCCTGGAAGATGAACTTGAAGTCTTATTGTATGCGTAAGGCAACAGCTCCTTCTAGCAGGGATAACAGGCAAATCGGACAGTCTCTACTGTGCAACTTGAAGACTTATTGTTGTATGCGTATGGCAACAGCTCCTTTTAGTGGTGGTAACAGGCGAAGCGGGCGCATGACTGCTTCGAACAAACATACATCTGGCCTTTTATCAGATCGTATGATTATTTTATTGGGACCTTAAAATGTCAAAGAATGTCAAGTTAAAATAAAAGAATTCTAGCAGATTAGGATGCATATAAGCAGGAACATCTACCATTGATTTATATATAGACCTGTAGTAGTAACTAATCTGCCTTTTTCAGTGATCCAGAAATAGTTTTAATCTTTTTTAAACACTGAATCTATCCTCTCTCCTACTCCTAAAACAGTTTTTCCCTAAACCGGAGCCAAGATGAATTTGACCCTATTCCACCTGGGTGACATCAAAGAAAAAATGCATCTATTGAGCAATAAACATTATCCACCAAATCATCCTTTGAGTCAATCACTGTTAGAACTGCTAACAGCTAAATCTTTCCTTAGTGGCTGGGTGATTTATCAGATCACTGACGGATCCAGCCTCCCTTCCATGGCAGCCAAACATTGGAACTCGCTACCACCTGCCCTGCAAGCCAAAAAATCTTATTGGACCTTCCGGAGAGCCCTAAAAACCCGGCTGTTCGTGTAAACCTGGACCTTGGGACCTCCACTTATGCCCTGACTAACTTGATAAAGCCATGCGAGTAAACCGCTATGTAACAGCACCTTGATGCCGCTGGGCTTCGTGTGCCTTATAAATGAATAAATAAATCAAATATGTTATGACCGAGGTAAGAAGATAACATGCAGCTCTCAGGCCTAAAATAAAGAAGAGAGTCCAAAATGTTTTCCTTGGTGCTCACCATAAGATCACCACCATGCACAATACCCTGAACTTCCCAATGCACACTTTTTTACTGAATCTATCTGTGTTTTATAAATCTTGCTATTTTTATTAACTTTTTCCTATGCTTAAAGTAGCTAAGAGCATCTCTTAGGAAGACAGTTTTAGTCCTATGTGCCAAACATGTTTTATTCCAGTGGTTTTTGAATTGCTTTGGAGACCATTTATGGATGTACAAATCAAAAGATAGCACAAAGGGTACCATTCAGACTCTTCCCCATGATACTGGACTACGGGAGGTGATGAGATGATGGCATATAATTAATCCACCAAATACTCATCAGTATTTCCAAAGGGACAGTACTCGTTATCTTCATTTTGCATGCTTCTCAGGTTGGGGATATACAACTGTTTTTAAGACAGAATGGCCACTCTACTCTTAAATTGTTGAACATTTTAGAGTAAGTCAGAGGGAACTGAGAGTTAATCATAACTGCTGGGGATCCAACGTTGATTGTATGAAAGTTTATTTTTTAAAATTTAATGCCATTAATTGAGCAACTTTTAAAACCTCTTAGTTTAGACCTGCAAACATATTTGTGCTGCAACAACAGTTAGAACTAATCATGGAAAGAAAGTCCCTGTTTGAGAAGGCAATTTAGTTCAAAGCAGAGCAAGCCCGATTGCAGAGTATTTCAGCAGGAGATGTATCAAACAAGGATTACTTGATCAAAGTGTGCCGAAGGAAGAGGGGGGATTGGTGGGAGGTTAGAGACAGGCATTTAGAGGTGTTAAAGCCTATTCTAAAATGGAAAGCCAAATGAAAGAAATGTTTACGCATGAGAGAGAGAACTTTGCGACATCCATTTTTCATCAGTTTTACTTTTCTGGAATCCAAGGCATACATTGCTTTATCTTCTCCTCTCCATTCATTTGAACAGATTAAAAGGAGGTTGCATTTTCTTACAAAATAGATTTTGCAATGAATGTGTATTAATACATCCATGGCATACACAGCCAGGAGGATAGCTTAGGAGCAACGTGTTTGTCTTGGAAGCAAGACAACGCAGAGCAGCACAGGTTCAAAGCCCGGTCCCGTTCTTAAAGACTGGTCTCCGGTGCTAACATGTAAAAAGATTAATTAATGAATAGAACCCCAATGTATTTGCATGTAATGTTTTCCCACTACAATATATGATCATGTTTATTTGTGCATCAAAGCATATACTTGGAGCAGCTGAAATATGCAATACAGCGATAAGCTCTTTCGGTGTGTCGATTTATGTTCGTTATGAGCCAACACATACTCTTGAAAAGTGCTGTAAGACTGAAATAGGAAACACCTAGAGCATGAAGTGCAAATAAAAACAGCCATTTGAAATCCAAAAGATTACCATTCAATGTTCAATAGATAGGTTCATGCTATTGTGGTAAAAGAGGGATGGAAATATTCTCCCATGCTTTGCAGAGGGTATATATGAGCTTGCTTTATGCAACAGTATAGCACTTACTATTTGCACAAGATGGCCAATGTTACCTTTTTTTCAGATACCTATTTTAAAATTAGATTTCTTGTCTAAAACAAGGTACATTCATTCCTCACTTACAGTTATCTTCCACATGCTTTGTTGTGTCCTCTTCTGCCGGGAATACTTGCTTAACTGAAGCCAAGAAAGTCTGTCAAAACATAAAAAGAGATGATCAACCTTATAGAATATCTAACAAATAAATTGAAGGGCTTTGGACAAAAAAACAGATTATCCCGAGGATTCCCTTGGAATGATCGATTTTAAAAAGTTGGTGTTCCTCTCTGCTAATTATTTTCATAGTGTTGTGGCTGAAAAGAGCACTGAAGGATTTCATATGGTTATTTTTTTTAACTTTACATTACAGTACGTCTGCTCACTATTTTAATCTCAGAATACAATTAAACTGTTAAATTTTAACACCAAGGTCATTGCCTACAAAGTATGTTGCCTCCTTTACACAGGCAGACTCTGAACTTAGTTGTATGCATCCAATCTTTTTTTAGGTCTGGTTAAAATCCCCTAGAGATCTTGTATTAGAAACTATACACCAACAACCCGTTATTTGACATGCCAAGTTGGAAACACTCCATCTCCCACACTGGACCATTGTAGTCTACTGCAAGACCTGGAATCATAAAATGAATATATTTCATCACTACAACACACAATGTACTGTGCTGGTTTAGTGTAAGCCTTATATCTGTAATACACACATTTCTGTACTGGGTTTGCCACGCCGCAACATGCTGCTCTCTGGGGTGGGCTGGGAGCTATGACGAATCCCGAGGTATCGTCACTGCCTCAGATGGGAGAGCCCCTTTCCAGGAGACCAGAGAGGTCAGGCCGCTGACCTCTCCCCCTGGATAATCCCCTTGGGGGTGGTAATCAGCAGGTGGATCTCATGGGGAGGGAGAACTCCATTGAGAGTAGTGACCATCTCGGGATAACGCAGTATCCCTTTGACCCTCCCAACTTCCCTCCCAACATTCCACACTACCCAATGTCCCTATGTGTCCTTGCAACATATCTCAGGCAAGAACTACTGAGACGAGTTAGAGGCCAAGAGTAAGGAAGATCACTGACAAGAATGAATGCACACATTCTAACCTTTAGAGCAATCCTATTGGTCAGCTGTCATTCAAAGGCAGCGAGGGTAGAGAAGGATAGCGTCTGTCATCGGCTCGGCATGACCTGGGAAAGGGCTCAATTACGCACAGAACAGCAAAGTAGAGAGGAACACTGTGTCCGAGGGAGGGATGCACTCGCAGAAGGCCCGTGACAGAAGGCAGACCAGAGAAGAGGAAACTTATCCGCTGGTGACCGAGGAAACCACTGCCGGACTGCAGAGGAGATGCACGGATGATTGGGGAAGGTCTCAGTGAGCCAGAGAAGCCGCTAAAGCTCCTGGGAGTCCCACAAACAGCCAGATGGTGATGGCCAAAGGTCTACAGGTACAGGGTGGCTGGTCCCAGGGTTTGGGTGACCCATATCAGGAAGGCAAACCCCGACCAGTAATAAAGGGGAATACGAACTTTGCACATACAAGTGGCAATCACAGACCTTGGCACGGAAGTAACCCAAGGCTATGGCTTAAAGAAAGATCAGACAAAGAACTGGGAGAGTAATCAAGTGAGAGGGGTCTCGGACCCATGCTGGGGAAACGTGCCCCAAACAGTAATAAAGAGGAAACTTTACAAGTGGTACTCACAGACCTTGGCAGGAGAGTAAACCAAGACTGTAGACTGAAGAGAGAACAGAACAAGCACTATGCGAGTAACCAAGAGAAGGGGGTGTGGGTCCCATGGTTGGGTCATACACCCACTGAGAAAAAGAGTCAGGGACCCTCAGCACAGCTTGCAAGAGAAAACAAAGTTATTCTTTATTATTGCAGTACTTGGGAGTCAGGTCTGCCCACCAAGGGTCTGGGACCCTCAAGACGGCTTGGAAAAGGTGTTCCGGCCATTTTTTCTTGTTTCAGGGCCTGGGAGCTAGGCCTGCTAAGTAAAGATAAAGTCTTATCCTGACTATTTAAGATAGAGACATTCTTGTATAGAGTGGAAAGACTCAGAGGAAAGGGAATCAACCTCTTTAGTCTTGTGGAACGTTTGCTTGCTTTTATACACCTTTTGGGAACTTTTGTTTTGAACCACCAGGCTGGCTGCAGATCGGCAGTCAGAGACATTTCTCTTTTTCACCTTATGTTGAGTTTAGCTTGTGAGGGATGGGGTAGGATTTGGACACAAGACGGCGAACTTTACTTTGGACATTTGACACAGACTGTTTCATTAGCTAGTTTTGTTGAGGCTGGGGAACCCCTCTTAGAGGTAGTGTTAAAGTTTTCCTCCAACCCCTGCACCCACTTTTGGTATTAATAAAAGTCTTTACCCATCAACATGCCACCCTTATGTCCGACTCTTACTCCCACGCCCTAACAGAAACAAAAGAGGCCTTGGAGATAATTTTTGAAGTGACCCTATATTAGACATTTTCAGCAAACCCAATTCTTCTCTTATGTTCCTATTTGGAAATAAAATGGGTTTCCACACAAGAGGCACAGGGTGCAGAGGCCAACCGAGAAATCTCCAAAGTTGCCTGTAGGACAGTCCTCCCCACCCTCCCGGCTGCTCTATCAGAAGCCTTGCAGTAGGAATCTGTACCTTCAGCCTACGTGTATCAGTGTTGCTTGATATCATACAGGAAAAAAAAGCTGTACTCCCAATGTGAACTGGTCAACTCAAAGGCCAGGAACCTGAATGTAAACCTTTCAACCTTACTGAGAAGGACTCTACAGCAGATTTGAAAAACACTTCTGAGTCAACATAACAATTTGCAGTGAGCATTAAAGTGATTCTTCGCATTTATCGTTTTGGCAAGTTCAACCTACTGAGTTAGGCAACACACATTCTAGTACATTTGTTGCTTTATGGTGGGGTCCATTCTGTCACTTTAATTTCCTATGCTTGCAGCCTACTCGCAGCAGCTCACAGGCAATAACAAACACGCGCAATGGTGCAAAAAACAGTTTGCTCAAACAACCTCCTTCAGCAATCCATCAGTTTGTTCACTCCGGAATCTGACACTGAGCAGTAAAGCAAATAACCACTCACCCCGAGGATTTGAAAGAAACAGATTTTGCAGGGAACACAGGTGATGATTGGAAAAAACATTGGCCAATATGGTGGGACCATATGTGAGAATATTGAGAATTTCAAGTCAAGTCAGAGATTTGGGAAAATCATCAGCTACATTTGGAAGTCGCACCTCATTTCTTCCTGAATACAATGGTCATCAATCGTACATTTGCATAAAAAAAATAATGATTCCCTTCATTAAAAATGTACTGCTAATTCTAGCTCAATGCTGGTCTCACAATTTGTATCAGAGATACCAGCATGAATATGACAATCATCCCGAGTTCAGGGGGGTCGTATCAGGGCCTGTAACAGCTCACCAGCCCAAGCATAGGTAGGGCCAAGCATAGAGAGGGCGTCAGCCAGGGTTCAGGGACTTTACTGGCCCAGATACATCCACCCAACAAAGGTTGATAACTAATCACATCTCGGGCCTCCCGTCCGAGGAAGACAGGAGGAAGAGCGGAGGCCCAATCATGGCCTACAGGTAAATTGGGAGGGAGGTCACAGGCCGGGTGTGTTGAGGGTGACTTAGGGGCAAGGTGGAGGGGGCCTGGGAAAGGGGAAGGGGTGGGACTGGTGCATACGGTTCTGCGAGCTAAGAACAAAAAATGGCACACACCCGGGAAAGGGCTTCAGGTGGCTGAAAAAACATGGGTGGTCCAATAGTAGTTCTGCATTTCCAGCCACCTGATAGGCTGAGCGCCCTTCCATGACTGCAGCTGATAAATTCCTGCCTCTGATTTCAGTTTGAGGAGTTCTGGGATGACAATGTGGCATCACCGTTCTTCAGTCCTCTTTAGACTTGACCTGAAACTTCAAATCATGTCTACCAGCATGCAACATAGATGTTGTGCTCCAGTTCCTTTAGACATGAGCTGACAATTTCTTCAGCATGCAATGTTACACAATTTTCTTTGCTTCAATTCCCTTCATCTTTAAGATGTCCTTCAGGACTACATGTACCAGAATGAAATACTAAGGACTTTTTCCCCTCACTTTAGGCTTGCGCTCACAATTGGAACCACAGCTATCCACATGCAAATTTTCCTCGGTTGCGCTGGTAATTGGGGCCACATCCACCTGCATGCAATATGAATGTAAATAAAAAAAAAATCAGATTAGATCTGAGGAAATGAACAAGCAAGGCCTTTATTCCATCTTCTTGCAAGAAAACAGACTGCAACCGATTCCAAGCTGCAAACCTTGCCAAACTGACCAGCCCCCCAACTTACCTCCCTGTATACCTGCTCAGATGCGCAACTCATGTCATCTCTTTGTGGTTTTGGCAGGTCTTTGCCGCCTCCCTGAAAGAAACCTCCATAATTTATTGTAGTCCATCATCTACTCTAGTACCCACTGACCATGTACATCCAGTTCCTCTCGATACCATCTTCGTCTTCCAGTCTCGCTGTACTGAGGCGAGGGGCATAGTTCCACCACCCCTTGACGCAAATCTGCTGTAGAAAAAGGTTCCATTGTTGAGACTGGATATAACCAGTGCAGTCCAAAGATGACAGCTGAGTGGCCTTCGCCAATTACCCTGTCCCCCTGACCCCTCAGGTGTCCCCAAAGTGCTGAGCCCAGCACTCCCTACAGGGCATGCACCACCCTTGATTTTCAAAACAAGTACTTGTACCGGCCAACAGTACAAGGAATACTCTCAACCAAAGTCGACTAAGATTTAAAGAAAAAAGAAAAAACACTTGTAATGGAAAGCGCGTCACAGATTCATCATGAAATAGAAAGTGCCATTAATGTAAATTGAATACTTCCCATTATATTCATTTTACCCTCCGTGCTCAGTGAGAGGAGACTAAATTATGTTTAGTCATCCTAACCAAGAAGGCATAACTGCTGATTCTACCCTCCTGCTCGAATCACAGTTTGTCCATTACAGTTCTTGGACTGAATCCCTCTTTCTCACCACCCACCTTCTCAGTCCCTTTGTGGCTTCAGGTTCTCATGTTGTCCTTCACACTCATCATATTGGGCTGCTTTCTGCCTCTCTTCTTCCTCCTTGGACTCACTGGGTGACACAGGTTAAGTGTGTGAGGCACTCTCATGACTAGTGTAATGAATCTAGAGTATTCGTCCCTTCTAACCAGGCACGAGCCAGCCCCGTTGAGGCTAAGGAAGTGTGCCGCTCAGCAAGACCCTTCCTAGGGGTCTGGGCAAGTGAGACCGCCCTGGGAGTGACTCCCCACTTGGGGATAAGGAACTCCTTGTCCGAAATCCATTGTCTGCTTGAAGGGTGCAGAAATAGGAGACCGATACACGAGGGACATAGTTCTGGCTATAGACTTATTTTCCAATTAAAGCAAAGAAAATACGTATCTTGCCCTATTCCTAGGAGGGGTTTCCGTGCCTCAACTTAAACTAAGAATGTGTCAGAATGTCCGAAAGCAAGAGTCTACTGTCCTGTGTCAAACCCATTTTCTTCGCTTACACTTCTAAATAAACAAAAATGTTTTGGTGAGTCTTCTTAATGCAGACGATTGGATCTAATCTTCCGAGCAGCGGAATACTATGTCATTAGTCTCTCAGAACTACTTCTTGAGGGAGAGCCTCCTTTCCCCAGGTTACAGTTCCTTTCAAGTGTGAAACACAAAGTTCCAGTTTTGGCAACAAAATTTCTCTTTTCCCAAAATAAGGTAAAAGTTCCAACTCAAATCCTGGTCACCAAAGGAATTCCTCCTTTCTCTAGGTTTTACACCAGGGGGAATGAATCCCTTCCCCTGGTTTCTCTTTTGCCTTGCACCAATCACAATGTCACGGGGTATGCCTCTTGTCCTGAACTTTCTCAGGCTTTGACAATTCACCCTGCCAACAGGTATGGTTCTTCCCTTGGCCTTCTAAGGCTTTCACATTTTACAATGCCAGGAGGAGGAGGTATGGTTCCTCCCTTGGCCACCTTAGGCTTTCATAATGCCTAGGGATATGATTCTTCCCTTGGTCTTATTAGATTTCTGACAATTCACAATGCCAAGGGGCATGGCTCTTCCCTTGCCCTTCTTGGTTTAACAGGTCTGGTTCACTAACCTGCCAGACACGGTGATGAAGGAGAAGATTGGTGGTGTCCTTCTCTTTGAGTAGGGTGTCCCAGAACCTTCTGCGTGGTCTTCCCAGAACTCTCTGGGATTCATGAGGGTCCCAGACCCGGTTTCTCTGGCTTCCTGGGTCTTCCTGGTTCTCGTTTGGTCCCAGACCCTAGCACCCTGACTTCCTGTGCCTTCCCCAAAGTCCCTTGTACCTTTTCAACTTCACGTTGGGTTTCCGGTATGAACACTGAACGTCCCTGCTGCTCTAGTAGGTCTCCATATGCTACAGTGGCTCCAAAGTGAAGGAGCTGGGCGCCTAGAAGCTCTTTCCACTCCCAGGCGGTCAGGTGACTTGCGCTCACCTCACGCCCATTCCTCCTGTTTTCTCATCGGTCTGTGGACTGCAGACTGGCTTGGGACGTCTCAGCATTAACTTTTGTCTCCACTGCTCCAAGCTGAATGTCCTACTGACTTGTGGCTCCTCTGAAGAGGGACTGACACATTACCAAGTCCTTCTTCCCTTTGTATTCTCTGTGGCTGTTGTCTGGTCTCACTTTGTCTGTACTGGTGAAGTTGGTTCTGCGGAGTACTTCTCTGTGCCTCCTCCTTGTCTCAGCATTATTGCATTTACTTCTAAGTTAGTTTCTTGTGATCTTCTTTGTCCTAGTTTTGTCTATCGGGGCTAAGTCTTCTACTCAACAGAGTGTATGGACATATGTGGGGCTATAGTGCCCGGAGTAGGGTATGTTATGTTAGTTAGGTCACCAGAACCTATTACATGCACAGTCACCCAAGGACATAATGGCACTAGAAGCAACACAGTGAGCAAAAACTGTACATAAAAGAGTTGAGTTTTTAAGAGATGACGAAAATGTAGGCGGTTCTCTAAGAGTGAAAGGGAGATTGTTCCATAACGTAGCTGCAGAGACTGAGAAGGCTCATCCCCCAGTCCTTAGACAGCGGAATTTGGGTATAGCCAACCAATGTGCATTGCGGAACGAAGAGCCCGACCAGGCACATAAAGCTGAAACTTATCCTGAAGATATTCCGCACCCTGATGGTTGAATGCTTTGTGCACCAAACACAGAGACTTAAATTCAATACTTTTTGCGACTGGCAGCCAATGAAGGGTACAAAGCACAGGACTGATATGGGACCCATATGGGGTAGAGGTGGCCAGTCTAGCTGCCAGATTCTGAAGGCGCTGTAGCTGATGAATCAAGCCAAATGGTTGAGCCAAAAACAAGGCATTACAATAGTCAATTCGACTGATGACAACTAAGGCAACAATCCAAAGACGAAGGTGGATAGGTAGCTAAGTTAGTACTCCCAGAGTACACGTAGCAAGAAGTGACCCGTTTTACATACTGCATTCACCTGAGCAGAGTGAGGGAGATGGGAGATGCATCATTCTTCCCTAACAGTCTCCCCTAGTCCCATGGGGGTGGGGGGGAAGGCTCCCTCCCCATGAGATCCACCGACTGAGTACCACTGCCAGGGGGACTATCTGGTGGCTGCCTCACCTCTCTGGCCTCATGCAAACGGGCTCCCCGTAGGGAAGCGAGGATGACATCCTGTGATTTGTCGCACTGCCTACATGAAAATTGAAAAGACTCACTTCTGTTTTGACTTCACCAAACAATGACATTTCTTCAATCTCTTTGGTTTCAGGTAATTCTGGATCTCGTCTGAATGCCACAGAAGGACACAACCCTTTTGTTTGTGCTTGCGTGTATAAAAACACAAGTACTTTGAATCTAAGAGTCTAAGAATCTCCTAAGCAGTGGGAGGGGAAAATCTTACACAGGGCAGAGACAATCCTGTTACGGAAAGCAGTCCTGGAGGGGTAGTGCCACGCAAGACCGCAGAACCAGAAATAGCGCAACAAGAGCAAGCAAAGCGGTGGTACGACCACAGAAGGCCGGCGTTTTAAACCACCACAAAAACAAGTTCAGAAGGGAGATGGAGAATCAACCATCACATCTCGTGGCGTCACCACAAGGAAGCCCTTGTGGGACTATGGCTCGACAACCGACACAGATACCAGACTGCAGAGGTGAGCCCGTACTGTGCTCCACATGCATTTATCACTGAGGCAAGAAACAGAAGGGCAGCAAACGCACATAAGAGAACACAATTGAAACATATGAGCATTGATAACCAAGGCTGGGGAAGCCAACAAGGTTACGAGAGCCTGATAAACCAGGGTAGAGACACAGCAAGTATTTAGGCAGAAGAGCGTTGGGAAGCCCTGAGAAGCCAAACAATATCAATAGTCCCAGCTGGAGAAGCCATAGGTGATACGGGAGCTTGAAAAACGCAAACAGGCAGGCACCATTCCCAGGCCCTGTTTGAGTAAACCTGGCGAAGGTCCAAAGAACTTTGAGAAACCCGAACGGGCAAGCGCCCTATGTGAATCACATTGAAATAGTTACAAATACTTTGCATCCAAGGCTGGGAAAGCCAACAAGGTTACGAGACCCTGAGAAACCTAAACAGGCAAGAGCCCAATGTGAGTCAGAGTAAAGGAGATGCCAATACTTTGCACCAAGGATGAGAACGCCAATGAGTTATCAGGGGCCTGAGAAACCAGAGAGGGTAAGCACCCTATGTCAATTACATTAAGAGAAAGCAGGTCTACCAGAGAGCTATAGGACTTTGGGGAGTTCAAAAGCCACAAATTTGTTATAAAGAGAACTGTGATAAAGGGGAGCCTGGAGGGGTTCTGAGAAAAACCCTTGTTTTCCTGAGGAAAACGAAGGATATTTTCATTTGACTAACGAAAGTCTGCATGGAACTTTATTAAAACCCTGCTTCCTAAGAAAAGGAAGAACTACTTGTAAAACTTGATTGGAAGACGAATCCAAGTGTTGGGCCAGGCAGTAGTCCCAGGCAGGGGCCTTGTCCTGCTTTTTGCTTGTTTTCCTAAATTGGTTGTACCAGATATTTGGTTAGGATTCAGACTTTACTTTGGACTATAACGTGCACCCTTAGCTTTAGTTTATTAGGTAGAGAACGTCCCTCGTAGCGATACGGATGGCTAGGCATTTTAATTTTTAATTGAAATAAAACCTTTGAACATGGCAGTAACTCGTCCGGCTCCTCCTTTTGGATCACCACCCTACCCATTAGGTAGCCCTGGGAGTGCTAATATTAACCAGTTGCTGATCTTTACATTTCTCATGGGCCAGTTTTTAAAAGCTGGTTCACTGTCATATTCCCCCACAGCTCCAACAGATCAAGATCTCCATCAACGGCATCACCTTTTCCCCTTCCTGGAAGCTGTATCCTCATCTTCTATTTCGGCCAATGCCATTAAAAGTAGATTCAGAAATAAGCACCATTTAAAAATACAAAATACAATGTCCCTATCTAAATGGACCATTGAATGAAAATCTTTGCATCTGACAAAACATGTAATAAAAACCTGAACAGGAGCCAAAAAATAACATAAAAATAAAATAATTACACAATAATTGGAGAACAGTAAAGGGTTAGGCTAAATAGAAACAGGCTAGAACTAACATTTTGCTGGGGTCTTAGGCTGACAGGATGACAATTTTTGACTTCAATAATCGCAGATCTGCTGCCTCAAGCTCTACGTAAATAACAGCAGACAGAATGGACCGCGAAGCTATCAGATGAATTACGACAGTCTTTCAGCATCATACATTGGCTCGCACCTGTCTAGCCAGAAATGGAGGCTTCAAAAATCGGATCCTACGGTTCCTAGAGCCTTCACACATAAGAAGGAGATGCTCAGTACTTTTGGGTGATGTCCTACAAGCTGGGCAAACTACCTCCTCTCCATTACTTCACTTGCTTGTCCAACTTCTAACCGTTAGAATTCCCAGCTGTAGTTTTATATATAATGTTCTAGTGAACTTAGGCTTCACAACGTCAAGAAAGGGTTCATAGAAAAAGCGGTCTTACAAACCTAGTAAACCCTGGCTCTGGGATTTTGACGCAACTCTGCCAGGATTTTCGGCTCTTCCTTCTCTTTCAATGCTTTTTTCAATACAGCCCTGGACAAGGAATGTATTTGTTCTGGTTCAGCCCATAGTGCTTCCAGTCCCATATCCGTCAATTGTACTTAATAAGCTGAAACCAGGGGAGTGAGAGTCCTGGCTGGTTCAATCGGCATAGCACCGCCCCCCTGTAGTTAACTAGGCTTTCCATCTACCACAGCCTAAACCAATAGAAAAGAGGTTTAGAGCTACATAACCAGCCTATTCTATCTAAATCCATTTCTAAAAAGATGTGCAAGCATGGAGCACTTCTAAGAAGCCATAGTACCAGTTTAATACATTTGTTTTTAGCAGCTGACAACGAGCCACAATGTACTTGCGCCCAGAGCTCTTCCCAAATTAAACAACCTGCCTAGCCTATAGCTTGTAGGCCTCCAACAGCACCCTAATGGGTCTACACCCATGAACATGACTAAACCTTAGAGCCCCAGAATGCCTCTTTCGGGGCATAACTGATTTATCTACTTGAGCAGCCTTTCCACAGTTGCCCTCAAGTCCTATTCTGTTGTATAAAGCGCCGTGCAAATGATCAATAAAATAAAATAAATATTCATAGGCATTCACCTGTTCTATCAGTTCTCCTTCGTAGTCCAGCTTGATCGTAGCCTTATTTTTAGCCCAATTCCCCCTAAACACCATGCTCTTTGTTTTGCTGGCGTTACAATTAACCTGTTCTCTTGGCAAAATCCAATGAAGCTACCCAGCTGCAGCATAAGCCCACCCAGTGTAAGGGACATCAAAACCACATAATCGGCAAATAAAATTATCAGAATTTTGTTCCCTGTGTGATGAATCCTATGGAAGCATTACTGATCCCAAGCTTAAGATCTCCTCCCATGTGGCAGCGGGAAGGCAGCCGCTACCTGATCCTGGCCCTGGGTGTGGCATTATGAGGGAGGATCACATGGGAGGAAATGGCTGTCTGGGAGATGTGGGGACTCCCTCAGGATGGACGCGGAATTCTTCATTTATAAAAATGAGGAAGACCCTATAATTCCTAAATTCCTGATGGCATGTTGTTACTATACAAATCCCTCCAGTTATAAAACGCTAAAAACCTTTCCTAAAAAACATTCTAGGCTGAATATCAACACCTCATGTGTACATAACACGCCCATAGCATCTCCTGTCTCTGAAGATTTTGTACCAGGTAAAAATCCTAAAAAAACTCCCCTTGGAAGTCAGATTAATCCTATGGACTTCAACTCCCATAACGCCTCATGCACAGAGACAAGGAAGAGGAAGAAGGAGTTTGTATGGATTGAAAGAAACCCTACACTAAACACACATACTAGTTGTTGCAATGTAGATCAGCTACACAGGACATTTAAAGATGGTTTTCACTTGCAACCTAAAAGCAGAGAGAAGAGAAGCAGCTTGGGCGCAGCAGGAAGCACAACCGCAGGTGGAGGTAGACGCAAGGGAGCGGAACGTGCTGAGGCAGGCAGGTGCTTTAAAGCTGCCGCTTGTCAGCATTTCTTACCGAGGTGGAGGGAGACTATGAAGAGTATGGCAGGCTCCAGGGATGAGCCACAAAAGAACTGGCAGCAGCAGAGAGTCTGACAAGGACGTGGTCAAGCCGAACAGCAGCTATTTTAACGGCAAGTGAAGGCGAGGCCGGCGGAAGAGCTGAAAGAGGGTCTGCCAAGCAGGAGACGCCATTCCCAAATTCAAACTTCATTGCAGCAACGTGCCATGGATCGGAAACGCTACGAGATACCAGCGAGTTGGCCCTGCAATGGTGGGAACCCCGGGCTTACCGACAGGCATGTGAACCATTAAAAGTGCATTTTGAATCTCGATCAAGTAAATTAGAAAGACAGAATTTTCACAATTCCTCGTGCCCGAGATGTCAATATGGGGAAAGCTGGAGCAAATGTTATCACAAGCTGATGAATGTTAATGAAGAAGCTGAAAGAAACAATTTGCAGAAGTCTCCATATATGAAAGGTTCATATGGGGAAAGATGGAGCAGGCATTCCTATAAGTAAATGAATACTGGAGAAGAAGTTAAAAGACAGAACAGGAACAAGTCTACATATCGGAGAGGTCCATATGGGGAAGCTTGGGACAAGTAATATCTAAAGTCAATGAAGTATAGCCAGTGCAGGAGTACAACTATGTTATACTGGGAAACAGAGAGAACAGTGTGAAAAGAGACCTGGCAAGAGAGTATACTAGGGGATCTCAAGAGTCTACTGAAGAATTCCTGGCAGGGGAGTATGCCATGAAGCCATCCTTGAAGCAGTTGTAGAAAAGAGACACTTGTGCCATCCTTGAAACAACATTTGTGTAAAAGAGACAATCTTGCCAGCCTTGAGAACCTGTTGTGTGGAAGAGACATTCCTGCCCTCCTTAAGGAAACATTCTTTGGGAAAAGAAACGTTTGCCATCCTTCCTTAAATAATACAGGGGAAGGGAACTACCATCTGGATGCAAAGGACATCTCCTTATAAGACACCATTTTTGCTTTGGTTAAACAGAGAACAGAGACATTTTTCCGTACACTTCTTAGTTGTTCATTTCTAGTGCAAGGGTCAGATATGTTTTGGACACAAGGACAGTTTATATAAATTTGACGACAAAACACGACTGATCTTTAGTTTTAGTTTCCTAGGCAGGGATTTCTTTTTAGGATAGGGACATAGGCCCTCATCCAACCCTTTTCTTTTAAATGTCTGATGCTGAAAACACTACTACTTTGTTTCCGCCTCTCAATTTGGACACCTCACACCTGCTAGCGCAGGGGCATCAGTTGGGGTAGCTAACAGTTTCTTACAAATCCTGCTAATAAACAGGCAAAATAACTTTGGGGGCGAGAACACAACCTTTCCTAACTCCCCGCTCTACCCCAAAACGTTTGGTTGTGCTCCTGTCCAAGGTCCACCTAGCCACTGTCAGTTAATGTTGGGATGACTTACTAGCGTGTTCATCCAGTCCTTTAATCAAATAACTAGCCGTCATCTTCTATCCGAAGCCATGTTTTTCACAAATTCCAACTCCAACCTGTTGCCCTATAAATGGAATGAACAAGAATGAAGTCTCTTTCTGTCCTGTTAACACTCTTTAGGGACACCCAAGAACATAAACCATATGGTTTTTGCGGTTCTATTTTCTTTCATCAGTCATTTTTACGACTGCCTTTTAAACGAGTACAAAATTACAAAAGACTTCATCAAATTTGTTGGGGGGAGGGTTCCCTCCCAAAAACCTCCTCCCCACCTATTTTTTTAACTATTCCTGACACCAACCCATTACCTACCCTTTCCCAGCGACAAAAGAAATTCGATAACCTTTTTCGTAATTTTGTACTTGTTTAAAAGTCAGTCCTAAAAATGACTGACAATGAAACAACGTTATACCGCTTTTTGCATATACAAGACCTTACCATAGACAGATTGTGGCCGGGGGGGGGGGTTATTGAACATTTCCTGTGTCTGGCCCACAGCTTGTGGGACGTACTGTACTTCCAATAAATACCACAGGGATGCATATTTTATACAAAGAATATTTTTTCATGTTCATTCAAGTAGATAAATATAGGATTTTGGAAAGCTACACTGTATCCTCTTAATTTATTGAGTGATAACATTCACCTAGAGATACCAGCAGGGTCACCTTTGTTCTTTTTCATAGGGCCTGCATTAATCTAAGGCATGACCACCCATTTACACTTGTGTTTGGCAGGTTTTAGAAGTCACCCATTTCATTAACATCCAATGTCGGATTACTGGATAGGTCTTGTACTGTTTTGGTCCATTGTTGGAATGCTGTAGCATGCATAATCAAAATAATTTGCAGTTTTTTTTTTAAACAATTGTTTAACAAAATCATTGTTTATACACATCAGCATTTCGGCTTCAACTAAAAATATGGATTGATTTATATTGCGCCTGGAGATTGAGAAAGAAAAGTAAGTATCTGGTGACAGAATGTGCAAGCAAAACAAATTTAGTGCTTAGTAAAGCCAAATTAAATTCTGCATAGTCCAATCTCTTGAAGCGCTGCTATAAAAACGGCCTGTTTGAAGAGAATGACAACATTATACATCAATAGCAGATTAGTACGCTATTGTGCTTGAGAATTTATTACACACTTCTTCTATTCAGGCATGTTATCGAGAGGATGCAGGATCCAGAGACACAATGCTGTAAATGGTGAGGAAGTGGGGCTATCGGTTTCAAAAGTATAATAGGATATTTGTTGGACAATTAATTTGGCAGATGCTTCTTTTCCAGGACATAAAGTCGACAGAAATATGGATTTTACAACAAGCTTGTTTCCAATCACCAACCAGAAAATGAAATGGATGTGCCTGACGAGGGAAAAAAACATTTTCATTGTTACTATATAGGAGAATATAGATGCATGTGCCCTGATTTACTTCTTTCCTTATATACAAACAGATTAAAGAAAAATACATATTGTATTAGTTGCCTTGAATTTATTAAAATATTTGAACTATTACTAGATCAAGGTGTAGGTGGTAACATCCAGCAACAGAGCAAATGCACAATAGCTGTGCACACATAAGCATGGGCCAGAATCACAAAATAGGCGCACTCTGTATGCCGCATAACGTGTGCAGTCACCAGAATATTTTACGCACCGAAACATCACTAAACTGCATAGGCATCGCATTTCTGATCCACAGTGGCAGAACTATCACAGTGCTGCTCCAAGCCACGTCCACCCAGTGGGCTGAATGATACAGTGAATAGAGCATCTAGATGGGGGGGGGCCATTGGATGAACGTGGAATGGATGAAATGCTGCACTAAATTTCTCCAGCAACACCATCCCGCTACGACAGGCCAAATCTCGATGGAGTCCCTGAAGGCATTTGGGAACTCTTGTAGTATTAATTAAATTGAGGTCTAAGCCCGTCACACGAAAGGTACACTCATTTACTCATACTTTGTCCCTTTTCATATTCCACACAGCCAATCCCTCACTTCAGTCACTAGTGGCTGAGTGAGTAACTGAATGAGGTTAAACACCAATACATACACACCGAAACAAATACTATCACCAATCAGTAGGAGTGTGTGGGCGAGACAATCAATGAGCTTGTGTCATGCATGGGTGTATGCATGCATCCATGCATGCATGTTATGTCTTCATTTAATTTCCTTGGCTGCTCACCATCCGTCAAGAAGTGACAAACATTTATGCAGGAACATAACAAAATAGAAAGTATCACACTGAAATGTACTGCCCCCCCCTACTCCCACATGAATAAGAGGAACAGAAAGGAGAAGGAGTTGCAATTGACCTTTTAGGGTAATGTGGCTCTTGAGGGGAGTTATGTTGACATTGGGTTGCCTTTAGGGACCTGATGGTGAGAGGAGTCTGACGAATCTAAGGTATTCGGCCTTTCTCCCCAACGGGGCCCCCCCCAAAACCCCAATTTGTGGTTATAGAGGTGTGCCCACTCCGCAAGATCCTCCTAGGGGTCTGGGCAAGTCGGACCTCACTGGGAGAAACTCCACCTCAGGAGACAAGGACTCTGTGCCTGTGAAGAACTCCCTAAGCCACAAAACCTAGTAGCATACATGGGACCAATTGCTACAAAGACTACTGTACCATATTCTTGTTTAGCTGAAGGTAATTAAGGAGATGAGAATCTCTCTGCAAGAAAACATGCATACTTAACTGGGACGAGTGGAGGAAATGGGAGACGCAGAAAGTATCCTACGCCGGGGAAGCCCCCGGACATGAGCATGCCTGGAGGAGGCGGACCAGAGAGCAGTCGCGGAGCCTGCGACTTTTCAAAGAGCTGCTGAACACCAGACTGAGACGCTGAAAGCCCCGTTTATCTGAAAACAGGAGAACTGTTGTACTGCATGAAAGCGGAGTCCTGCTGCAGGTGGTGGCGAGAGCACGTTTCTACCGTGGTGGGCAGGGTGCCCAACCAAACACTCAGAGACCATTCGAGAAGCAAACGGGAAGCGTGGGCAGCTTCCAAGCGGTAAAGCCCAAAGACTGCCTAAGGGAAGCTGAGAACGGGAAACTGATAAGCACGAAAGACGAGAGAGTCATTGGGTACGCAAGCAGATTCCCAAATGCCAGATCCTTACATGGCAGAAGGATGGCCAGTGACGAGGGTGCAACCCAGTACCAGAGAAGCGCACCCGAGCGAACGCAAGAGTCTGACGTTCCACTGCCTGCAGAGAGTTAACAGGAAGAACGGGAGAGGCAGGAGGTCGTCAGGGCAATGGAAGATGAGAAGAGGAACTCATCTCAGTACTCACGAGGAGTTACTGAATATAAACCTATGAAATTAGACTGTATAAAACTGAGATGGAGGAGAGGGAATAACCCGGACTGGGAAGTCTATGCAGGGTCCAAACCAGAACCTAACAAAAAAAGGGAAAATACTATATGAGCAACATGCTGAAAAGTCAAGAAACTGACAAAGTCTTGTAAGAGAGAAGGACAGACAAACTGGTCACGTACTGAAAGTGGCAACAAAGAAAGAATCCATCAGTACAGATAGAAAGTGGGAAGAAACCCCAGCCAAGCTGAGAGAGCCCGGATCAGTATACTGTGGAAGTCTAAAACCTCCAACCAACAAGTGAGGAAGTATCACAAGGAAGAATGGCATAAATACTTTGCTAAAGAGAATATCAAACCTAAGAATGTTGTAGAGGAATTACAAGAGCTAATGCAAGAGACAAGAAGAGACTATCACTGAAGGTCCTGCTAGATATATAGCAACAAGATTAAAGACATTGGATTGATTCTTCTGATGTACCAGTGTTTTCTGACGGCCTCTTGTTATCAATCTCCTGGGATTGTTTAGGTTTAGTTCCTTAGTGGTAGGGTAAGGGTAAAAATCGATGTGGATGGTATGGGAAACCCAAGGGTATTCTCACTCCTATTCCCCACGGATCCTCTTAGGACAAGAAGAACAGCGAGGAGTTGTCTGTGCGCATCACGCTTATGGTTCAGGGAAGAGTGGCCCGGTAGCTGAGGCTCTGTGGGACTGACGGAAGCGTGAAAGGTGAGCCGTGCTAGAAGGCTGCCCCTTTTTCTATTGCTCAAGGTGCTCGTTCTTCTGGGGCCAGAAGCCGACCAAGGAGTGCCTGAGGGGCAGGGGGTGAGCCCTGAAGCAAAGACCCGAAAGCAGGAAGATCTGCGCTGCAGGATCTTGCATCGAAGCAACCAGAAACACAGTATGCAAGTGTTTAATGCTACGCTTAAGGATATTTTGTATTGGAGTGGTCATGTGAATGAAAGGCACGTTTTCGAAGATCTTCGATTAGAATCCTTACGAACCGATGAACATTAAGACTTGTGAACTTGTAAAGCAGAGTGAATACTTTGTTACGTAGTAGTCGCGTGCAAATGAAAGCACGTTGTCAAAGGTCTGAATGCTCGGCAAATATAAAGGCCCATTATAAAGACTGGTTACAATACGTAACGAATTGAAAAAGGACAAAAAAGTCACTTCCCTTGCAACCTTTACACCTTACTAAAGTGCCGAATGGAAAGGAATATTTAAACCATAAATCTGCACCATTTTGAATACTGCACGGAAGGAAAATGCTTTCTTATCAAGAAATTAAGAGAAATTTAGCTTTTTCCATATAACTAAATACACTGTGGGCCTGATACACAGAGTTTTCCTACAGGATTGCGCCATTATAAAACACTTCTGTGAATCAGGCCCTGTGTGTTAATTCCTAAAGTAAAGGAAACTTACATTGCAAGCGACTTTCAACTATGTCATTTCTACAGAACAAATAAGTATCATTACAAAGAAGCTAATGAACGATGACCTATAAAGTGAGTGTAACTTTAACCAGGCTAGCGAACCCAATGTGCATTATTTCCCAAAGGGAATGCAACTTTGGGAAGTGAATTTTAAAGAAATTTAAAAGGTGAGTTTAACGTAACTACTTTAAAAAGGTGCATGTAACTGAACTTGTCAATTTCAAACAAAACCTTTTGTGGTACAAAGACCAGTAATAAGCAGAGGGTGCCAAGTGTGACACAGAACATTAAGAAGACACCCTCCTATTAATACACCATTGAAATTGTGTGTTGGGGCAGGGATCCCAGAGATTGGAACTATTTATTTGTCCTTGGGGCATAGCCTCGGGATATGTTGTGTTTTCAACTGTGTTTTGGAACTTGGAGAAGGGAACCCAAAGTATTGGACAACATCTAGATTACTTTGGAACTCAAGGTAATCCTAAAACATTTTATTGGGGAAGGATGCTGAAAGAAAGCTGCAAGCTGAACCAAGCTCCGAACTTTACACTGAACACTGTTTTGTTGCCGACGGACATCCCTACACATTGTATAAGAATAGTTGTGAGGGCAAGTTTAGGTTTTGGACACAGACAGATTCCCAAATTTAACTTGTTCACTTTGACTTTCCTTATTTTTTGTTTGTTAGGGAAATCCCACCATGGTATAGGGCAAGATAGGCATTTTTCCATCCTGACATTTGAGTGAAAAAAAGTATTTGCTTTGAACTTTGAATCTGTTGTCTGTGTCTTACTCCAAGATGCCCTCACAACAGAGGACTTTTCTTAGGGACTTCCTGACGACAGCCAAGCACCTTTAGTTCCTTTACATAGATAGGGAAACCATTTAGAATAGGGGGAGCTAGGGCGTTCTCTTATCTTTTAAATAAAAGTAATTTAGAAATGTCCTCAAAGAGTCAGATTTCTTCTTCCGACCCATCTTTTTCCGACCCATCACATGGCCCTGGGAAATTGAAGAAAAGTGGTACACTATAAACCACATGCTGGGAACCCCTTGAATCTAATACTGTTTATTTTACTTTTTTAAACATTTGTTTTTGTAATGGGAGCAGACACAAGCTGCAATTTTTGATATGCTAGATAAATCCAGGAGAAGCAGAGAAGCGCATCAACTGATCCCCATGCATCACAATTGCTGCGAGTATGCTTCTGCAAGCGTAGAACACGTACAGCGTTAATTTGGGAAAGGGGAATCAACAATTGCCTCCAATTGACCTAGGATAGCCAAGGGGAAAAGTTGAACAAGGGCAATTAGTTCACATTCTATGTTGTGCACCACATTTTAAACCTCCTTACAATCAAACTCTGCTTTTATTTTACTTGTTTTATTTTAAAGTAAAGCTTAATCTGCATATAGTAGAAATTGCAAGAAACAAAACTGGTGCCCATGTGTTTCACTTCAGATTAATATAAGGAGACTTCTGTGCTTCACTTATTCCACTAAATACTCCAGCAACTCTTTTTGCATCGCAGTTGGTTAGAGACACCCCTCCGATATGGAGTTGTTGAAGTCCTGCAAAGGGCCCGCCACCAGCTTTAGGCACACGTAAAATGTTTGCAGCATTTGATCTGGGCGATTTCGGTTTTCCCAGCGTCAAAGATTTAAATTGTGGATAAGATGCCATGGCTTGACAGCTCTAACTTGCTAACAGAAGGGCTAACGCCAACTCTGATGGGAACTGGGGAGAAACTGAGCAGAACCAGGGTTTGTTCCCACCACAGATTATTACTAATATAATTAGTCCAACATTTTTTAAACAAACAGGACCATAATCGGTTATTTAGTGGCCATCAAGTTAAGTGTATGAGTCACCAATTGCTAGTGCAGAAATCACAAGTAATACTGTCTCTCAGATATTGATTAGATCAGCACTCAACACAATCAGGGGAAAAATATAATGTATTCTCAACATAGCTAAAAAAAATGTTTGCTTCTCATTGAACATTTACAAATGGAGAAATACTTGAAAAACATAAAAGAAAGAATTACACAAACGAAACAACACTATTACAAAAATAGTAACAGTTTAGTGCAACAAACCCCACAAAGGGAATGGCCTAACATATGGCAGTAAAAAAGGAATCCCAGTAAGCTAATTAACAGAGACCTACTACACATGAAATAAACCAGGCGGCATATGTAGTCAACCGGTTAGACTCCATATACTACAGGGAGTATAGTCAGTAATCCATTGCAGTATCAGAGTCGACGTATGCAATGTGTTTTGGTGAGGATAATTGGATTACACGCCTTCATCAGGCCCATAGAATCAAAACCCTGAACGTAAGACCGAACAAGTAAACATAAAATAAGAAAAAATGGAACGCGTGCACTCGAAAAACTATAAAACAGTCACCACAAGTCTGTAGAATAGCCAACCACTGTCAAGAGATCATAACATGGTGACGTACAAGACTTTCAATTTAATAAAGCCTGAACATGGTTATATGTAAGAAGAAAAATGATGTAGTGCCAATCACAGATCTACTGCCACCTCAATGGGCTTAGGGCTTCTTCCATCTCCTGATGCCACAGCAAAATGCAGGTCTCCTGCCCCCTTTATGGGCTAGGGCTTCTCCACCAGCTACTTCATCAGCTCACCATGGCAGCGCTCTTCACCACTGGTAGCCTGGCATCAGGCTTCTTCATCAGCATCACCCCTTCACACTCCTACCAACTCCAAGGTTCTTTTAGCTTAATCCTCGTCGCCAAATGATGTATCTGAGTCAGGAATGACATGGAGCAGGAACCAGGCTGACTCAGGTAAGTGTAAAAGGAAACAGGCTTTATTCTTGTTGGTTACATAGCATAGTCAATGAAAGGTAGGAGAGTAAGTAATAAGCCTCTGCCCTGGTTCCCAGTCTATCTCCAAGTCCCCACCGACACTCTCTGGAACCCCCATGCCTCCAAAACTCTCAGTTCCACTTTAAGATTCTATGAGGCCCTTTCATACACAAGCACTAGCTACAATCATACCAGGATACCACACATCCCCCTCGTTAACAAACAAACTACAAGAAACAGAATACCCTTACCATCATGTGAGGATCACAATCAAAACAAACAAATCTACCCCAGCCTGCCACACCGAGGTCTCAGTGCTGCCACTACCGAGCGCATACCTAGCCACATGGACAATAAAAACTAAACTACCATCATAAACCCTCCTAACCTACCACCTTTTGCCAGAACTGACACTACTGGCCTCAAGTCTGCCACACCTGAGCACAAACCATGTCTCAACGAGAACAACATACCTTCCAAAATATAGTGTAGCCCAACAAGTGTACACAATTGGACTAACAAAAATCCTAACATGCCAATAACAACAAAACCAACAGAATCCAAAACAAACACGCCTCAACACCTTATCCCTTCTCCCCTAAAGAACACATAGAAAAGGATGAAAATTAAAGCAAAGGGACTAACTAGACAAAGACCACATGAACCACAAAAACGCAACCATAGAAAGGAAGAAAAATGGTGTGTAAACCCAAACACGGTAAAAACCATGCAAAATAACAGTAACACAACCGTTACACAGATGAAATAAACGGTATGCATAGGATGAAAAATGCTGGAATTCTTATTAAAGCACAACAAAAAATATGTCATGCTAAATTCCACAGCTCCCAGTAAAATGTAATGAACTTTTGATGTTAAAATGTTTAAACAATTCAAATTTGCCAGTGTGTGGTTAACCTGGTCCTCCACCGACCACAACTACAATCCAAAAGAATTTAACCACAGTCAAAAAATCTAACACTGACCTACAAACTGTGTGCCACTCCAAAAACCTATTAGACATGAAAATCAACTGGCGTGCTAAACAACAGAACTTACCCTGCACCACCTGGCATTACAGACAACATTCTAGGAATCTAACTACTCCTAGCAGACACCACCATGTGCGGTCACCTTTAACGCACATACCTACAAAATGGGCCTCTTGCCCAAAACTCCCATGCAAAATGCATATACATGACCCCAAACTACAAAACAATGGGCCCCATGCCCTGATGTCTAAATATCTACCCTACTGAAGGGTTAACCTCAACTGGAGCACTACTATAACAAGTGTGTCCAAATTACCAACAAAAAAAAAATTGGAGGTTACTACAAAAGGTTTTACAACATACAGGCAAACACACCCGGCCGGCATGTGAAAGCCACTTCACAAAATACATGCAACTCCAACAACTACAACTCCACTACACGTGCTAAACTCCAACTCCACTACCACGTGCTCCCATCACACGTATACACATACTACTACACACATGCCACCTCATGTGCACACACATACGTCACTCACTTACACGATTTCCACACATTGTGCTCACGCACGCAGAAGTCCAACACAACTCCAAACAAACTGTCCACTCAACATACATACTACTCATAAATGCGCATTTTAACACTTCTACATCTCCTAAAACAGGATGTGTTGCACCACCAGCCATGGTGGTGATCAGTCAGCATGCTGGAGGCGCAAATCACAATGTGTATTGTCAATCCCCAATGAACTCATAATGTGAATATAGTTCAAAATATAACATCCTTGAAAATTGCATAATCTGCAAAACCAATATTGTGGACATTTAAAATCTTTCAGTCCTTTGCATAATTGTACTCTTACAAAACATTAAATCATTCACAAAATAAATGATGTGCAGTTTTTGTTTTAAACCATGCAAATTTTCCTAAAATGCATTTATCACCTATTTTCATCTACAACACCCGCTGCACATTAACACTCATGCATACCAAAATTGCATTTACATCTACATTACTTCATTTCTCCATTTCACCTCCACAAGCCCGTAGTATGGCATAAACTTCTAAAAAAAACATTATTATTCCCATAACATTCATTACACTGCAGCATTAAATATAAATGTCCACCTGTAAGATAAACACATGTTCCTTTCTCGACATGCTTCGTTTCTCAAATGTTGCAGCAGAAAGTAATCTCTTGCATCCACTGCTCTGATTAATAAATCAACATAAACAAAGTGCTCGGCTAGTCAATATGCGGCCGCCCCCAAGGACAAGCCACTAAATTAGCTTCACACGGCACGTTTCCAACCCGTGATAATCCAAACACACTCCATAGCTCCGATGAGCACTTCCGGCTGCCGAGATGCACTCGAAATAAAATCTCCATGTATATACCTTTTTTTTTCTTCACCGCCGCGAACAGCACGTGTCAGCTGAATTCCTTGAACCATGCGAACAGCAGCAACTTTACTCCGGAGATTATGTAGTAAACCTCCCCGTTCCAGTCTTCCTTCCACTTCATGGTTCCTCAAAGAGAACTTCATCATGCTCTCCAGCATCGCGAGGACCTTTCCTCTAAAGCGGCCTCCACTCGAAACATGCAAATCCTGATCTCTGAGCATGGGGAGACAATGGCTCAGGGCAACACCTGCGCGTTCCAGCCAACAGCACTGGCTGGAACGCAGGGTGGCTCGCATGGGCGCGCGCCACCCACAGCCCCCTAGGACCCACCGAAAATGCCCCAAATATATATATATATATTTTTTTTCAGTACCTTAAACAGCATAGTAGTCTTAGACGGACTACAGGTCCACGAGCCTCTGCACCTCAGGAGCACAACAACGCTCGTATCATCAGCAACACGCCAAACTGCTCACATGTGGCAAACCTCCTTCTGCCACCATCTACTGTCAAATGTAGTGCCAATCGCAGATCTCCTGCCCCCTCAATGGGCTTAGAGCTTCTTCCATCTCCTGATGCCACAGCAAAATGCAGGTCTCCTGCCCCCTGTATGGGCTAGGGCTTCTCCACCAGCTACTTCACCAGCTCACCATGGCAGCACTCTTCACCACTGGTAGCCTGGCATCAGGCTTCTTCATCAGCATCTCCCCTTCACACTCCTACCAACTCCAAGGTTCTTTTAGCTTAATCCTCGTCGCCAAATGATGTATCTGAGTCAGGAATGACATGGAGCAGGAACCAGGCTGACTCAGGTAAGTGTAAAAGGAAACAGGCTTTACTCTTCTTGGTTACATAGCATAGTCAATGAAAGGTAGGAGAGTAAGTAATAAGACTCTGCCCTGGTTCCCAGTCTATCTCCAAGTCCCAACCGACACTCTCTGGAACCCCCATGCCACCAACACTCTCAGTTCCACTTTAAGATTCTATGAGGCCCTTTCATACACAAGCACTAGCTACAATCATACCAAGATACCACAAAAAACATTTTGTAACTGGCTTATAAAAGCCAGCTAGCTACAGTCACCAGAATCGCTACTACAGAGACAACCAACTTGTCCTACCTAAGCACGTGTTGGCATGAGTCGCATGAGAAGAAACCAAGGTGTGTTCAAACCAGTCATGGGACATGTAAGAGTGCAGACAGAGGAGACTGACACTCAGGTGGCATGCTTGTTGGCATAAACTCAGTGAATCGAAATAACGATTAAACCTATCTCTCCCTTTCTCCAAGAGGGCTTTCGCGGCCTCAAACAAGCAATTAAGGATTCTGTCAGACTGTCCAAATAAATGAAAAAGAGTTCACTGTCGTGTGTCAAAATGTCTACTTCTGTCCCTCACACTTGTAACTAAACTAAAGAGGTAATGGATCTTCTTGGTGCAGATGAATGACTTCCTTCTTCTGGACAATAGATCCCAGTTCCAACTGTAGGTGGGAGCTTTACCGGAGGGAATATCCCCAGGTGTCGACCCCCTTTCCAAGATATCAAAACAGAGTTCCAGGTTGGGATGCTCAGTTCAAACTCCAAAAGTATAGTTCCAATTCTTAGGTGTGATTTTTACCTGAGGGAATGGATCCTTTCCCCAGATCTTAATCCCTTTTCAAGGCACAAGATATGTTCCAGATTAAAGTTCAGGCTCAAACATCAACATTCCTTATCACCCATAGTTATTTCTTCACTATTGGGGTCCTGGAGAATGCCTTCCTTCTCCAGGTGTTTTGTACTCTTTAGTGTGAGGGGAAGGATTCCCTTCCACAGGCCTTTTCTCTGGCAGCTCACAATGCCAGCGGGACTGCCTCCCTTCCAGCTGCCTTTTCTCAGGCTTTCGTTTGCAGTTAATGCCAGGGGAGAATGAAGCCCTTCCCGCAACCATTCTTATATTTTGTAAGGCAGACAACAATGCCACGGAGAATGTCCCCATTCCCCTGGCCTTTTGTTTTGGGTTTCAAACCCCCACTGGTTTCTCAATTCTGTGGGTGTGGGTCGTGGACCCGTATTTCTTTCTCTCTCTGCTGTGGGCAGACCTGGTTCACTACCCTCCCAGACACTGCGAGGAAGAAGATGGTTTAAGAGATCATTCTTTGGGCGCAGGTCCCAGACCAGTCTTTCTTCTTCTCTGGGGTTTGGCAGATCTGGTTCACTACCCTGCCAGGTACCGCCATGAGGAAGATGGCTTAGGAGGCTGCTTGTATTGGTTTCGGGTCCCAGACCCGTCTTTCTTTAATCTTCTGCAATTCATGGGTCCCACCAACCGTCTCGGCCACCCAGAGCTCTGCATCTGCAGGGTGCTTACTGGCGTCCTCTGGTAGATTGTGGGCTTCTCCGCCTCCCTGTTCAGGTCCTTCTTGGCTTTTCCAGCGGCTGTGGCAGATCTGCGGCATTCCCCTATTCCCGAGCTGTGCATCTCCAGCCGACTGCACGTACCAGCTTCCTCAGTTCGCTGGTTGCCCGTTACTTCTCCTCCTTCGCCAGTTCGTCCACAGCAGGGCTTTCAGGGAGACTTCTTCCTGTGGGTAAGTGTCCCGGTCTCCTGGTTTCTCTGATCCGTCCGGCTTGGAATCTTCAGGTTCCTCCAAGGCGGGTCTGGCAACATTGGTTGTCCCCCTTTCCTTTTATTGACGGGTTGTTTCATACCTCCTCTGATACAGCTAGAACACTTGCTTTGATTCTGCAGGGCCATTGGCACGGCTATGTGCCTCTTCTTTGACTTAGTACCAACTAGCACATCTCCCAGTGGGTCAATTGGTTGCCCCTTCATCTCAGTACTTATAGGATACTCTTGCTTTGTGGAGCCTACACTCTTCCTCGTCCCAGTACTTCCCATACTGATATATCTACAAACACACCCAGGAATATTATTGATAATGTTGGTGTGATGGGTAGGAAGGTGTGTCTGGGTAAGGTGAGATATCATGTTCTCCCCAGGTCATCACTAGTACCGTAAGGGGTTTCCCTCGCATGAGATCCACCTGCCATGGGGACTATCTGGGGCTCCCCCTAGAGGAGAAGTGACATCTGGGGATTCGTCACAGAGATTAGGAGGAGCTTTCTAGGCTATATAGAGAAAAGAGAAATGCAGAGATGCATAGTTAAATTCCATACAAGGACTGGCTCGCCGGCTAAAGAGTCTCCTGCCACCCAAAGACACGAGGACAAGAAGCATGAGAACTCCTATCCCTACCTCGATGACTGATGCACTCCCCTGGGATCCAAGTAGAGGACTGCTATAGCCTGCGTTGAAAAATAGAGAATAACTGAAGTATCCCAAAATAGACGTATTGACAGCTGTAACCAACATGCACCCTGCCTCTTACCATCCTACCCCATTCGAAGGGCCCTTTTCTGGAGAGCACCCTGCATTCATTTATTAGACTTTGCAACTTGTGAACTACTCAACCAGCTGTACTGGTTACTGGAACATCTGCTTTCCCTGTAATGCCTGAATGCACGATCCCAGCAGTGCATAACTGTCTCAGCCCGGAGATGATAGCCAAACTAAGGGGGCTTTGTGGTTTTAAGCGATTTCATTACAGAAATCCAGCAATGGTTTATCACTCTTGTGATTTCTCTCACATGGCCTGTCATTTATTGCCACACAAATGGCAAAGAGTGCATGCAGAAGCAGATGGTCAATCATCAAGAAGATTAAGTGTTGTGCAGCTCCCTCAACTCCCTTTCCCTCTGTGCCTTCTTTTTCTGGGTTTCCCAATGTTATATTGGCCCGTTGATAAGCTATTCATTTTTTGCACTCTGTGACATGGTCATTTGTCTGACCCTGTCAGGTTTGGACCTAGGAAGCCTTCAGATCTGGGACGGGGGGGCTTCCAGGGTGCAAGCTAGGGTCAGCCCTGTCCCAGAGGTGACGAGGGGGGCTTGGGGGACTGCAGGGGAACAGGAGCGAGACACAGAAAGAAGCCGCATGGAAACACGCAGCCAGAGCACCTGGCTGCTTCCTACAAAGAGACATAAACAGGGGTGGGGCTTAGAGGGATTTTTAAAGCCTTGCACATGTGTAACCCAGCCCCTGAGAAAAAGACAAATTGTGTAAATTGTCCCAGCCCATGGATGGGGTTGGGGGAGATCAGAGCAAGGTAAAAAGCACTATAAAAGGCAGAAGAAGTGGAGTGCAGAGTGTGAGTTGTGGAGGTGGACCGAGAGGCCGGGATTGGAGAGCTGAGGGCTTGGTGGCAGAGTCAAAGCACATTACTTGTGAAGTATTGAGTGGGAAAGAGAGTGATATCAGTTCTATCTAGTGTGAGGAGGGGGGTGCATACGGCGAGTGAGAAAGGGAGGGAGGGAGAAGTGTAGGGGGAATTATGGAGTAAGAGAGAGAGAGAGTGTAGGTTAGAAGGGTGTGGTGAGAGTGCAAGGCGGAAGTGGAAGTAGTGGTGAGGTCAGATTGAAGTAGGATGTCAGGGGTAGCTAGAAGAGATAGGCAGAGGGAAAGTGTGTGGTAAGATTAGGGCACAGAGCTGTAGAGAGGAGATGGTTGAGGGATGAGAAGACGATCAGCCAAGAGGTAAAGAGGGGAGAGGAGTGTTGGAGAGGAGAGTTCAAAAGGGAGAAGAGTAAAGTCAAGTGGAATACAAAACAGAGTGAGAGGGGAGAGTACAGTTGAGTGGAGAAGAGTACAGTGGAAAGAATTGAATAGAGAAAAGAGGAAAGCACAGGGGTGAGGAAAGAAGAGCAGAGACATAATGTGGACATTGGAGGGAAAGAGAAGAGAGAGAGTGGGAAGACAACCACATGGAGATGGGATGGGAGAGAGGAGAATAGGGAGAGTAGTGAGATCAGGGAAAGGAGTGAAATGGAGTGTCAGAGGGACAATTGAACCACTGCATCCAATATTGGCACTTACCCCCACCCCCCCATCAAGCCATGTTGACAACTGTGGAGAGTGTTGTGCTAAGACATTTTGCAGAGTCCCCCAGAGGGAGCCAGATAGATGGGGCTTTTGCCTTTAGGACCTCACTACCAGTTAGCACTAGATGGTGTGTGTTGCCGATCTCTAGTTGCCAGCCTAGTGGTGGGTTGTACCAGGGGGAAGGTTACGGGTGTTGGATAAGGTATGGGGTGAGGTTAACTGGAGAACTAAATGGCAGAGTGGTGGCTCGGCAGAGGTAGCGTACAGGTTCCTCCTTTCCAATCACAATAATTCATTCATTTAAATTTTAAAGCTGGGTGTGGTCACCCTCAAACCTTGCATGTACAAAAGAGAGGACGGAGGTGCTCAGAAGAACAAGACCCACTTCATTGTCTGATCCATAGAAGTTTGTTCTCTTGCACCACTGCTCAAAAGTGACCAAATGTTTGAAACATATGCGTACCAAATGGTTCGGGCAGAGAAGGCACAGACTGCAAGGGTGGGTGTGGATGAGGAGAAAGCAGTGGCTGAAAGGTTAGTGGCTCCAAACAGAAACTCCTCACTCTGTATTTCAAAGGTGGGAGCCTGTGGGTTTTATGCAGGAAAACCTTACTGTAACTAACAGATGAAAAAAGACGGAGATAGACAGATGTGCATTACCAACTGCAGTAACATACGCTACAGCAAGAGAACAGAACAAAGGCGGAATGTACTGTAGGATCCAAGCTAAGGGATGTGGGGAATGCACTGTAGATCCCAAAATGGATCCCCCTGCACCCGAGACCAATGATGCAAGGCCTCCACCTGATGTACAGACTGCAGAGTCCGCAACTATGTAAACCATTTTTAGTGCAGTGGCAAGAAAGTCCCTCACTGATGCTAGGGTATATTTCTGATGATTTCAGTCTAGGTGGTGTGGCTGAACGACCTTGATTAGCAGCATGTTCCACTATGCAGTGACTGTAATCCCGTATTTGTGAGCAACCATTCTAGTTGTGCTCGTGGAGGAAACGAAGGCTGTGTACACAAAAGCGCAGCTTGCCATCATCACAGATTGTCAGCTTTTAGTATTGCACTATTCATGGTAATAAGCAGCGATAAATAATAAAAAGGACTTGGTAAAAAATACTATGGTTTAGAATTGGAAATTCTTAATGTTGAATTGCATGATAATATTGTGAATGCCCCAGTAGCCCACACAGGCATTATCTGGGAGCTTGAAAACAACAGGGAAAGCTTTAGAAAGCTAGAGTGCACGGTACAACTGTGATCGACCTTTTAACCGTTAACAAGGAAAACGTATGTTAGCACAACAACAACGTTTTTTTTAGGCAGGCAAATATTCAAGGAGCATCATGAGTATGCTAACAAATGGATTGATTGGAGTGCTCACACTCAAACACGAAAGAAAGGGCCACCCGTCTCGGCGTACATAGCCCTAAGGAAGAACACCCTAGCCCTGGCGGGGGTGCCTATCCCTGGATAGCGCGTGGTGTATCGCCTACTAAATAGATATAGAGGAGAGTACTGTCCCTCAACCTTCTATACTGGTGGTAGTGTCTGTTGGCAGACACAGATCGTCCAAAAGGAAAAGGATAAAAAATGGTATTCTCCAGAAGGTTGAGCAATATTCAACAAAGCTGTGGATTAGATCTTAGGGTTGCTCTGTCTGGAGTGTGGGTACAACCTGCGGGGCAGGTCAACTGTTTGTATACCTTCCAAAGTGTATAACTTTAATGGTGCCCGTGGGTCACTGAGGTTGGGATGGGAAAACAGTTCAACTGGAGAAACCACTGGTGGATAGAGCAGTAAAACACAGCCGGAGGGCTGGAGGACTATAAATTGTCTCTTATAAAAATGTTTAGCTCACTCAATAGTGATGAGTGTGCTACAGCAAGTATTTTAGAAAAAAGTCTCTCTGTTGGTCTAAGAGAGATCAGAGGTGGGTCATGAGAGCCCTCATGACCGAAAGGGGTCGACCGGTTTCAATGGCGTAAGGGATTTGAGCCATCTTCATCAGGACCCTGATTGTACATGCAAACTGGGTTGCCAGGGTTCAGAGCAAAGCTGAACGTGATCGGGAAATTGCTGGTGTCTGCTGTGGGGAGGCAAAAGAAGAGGGGGGCAGGGGTAGAAAGGGAAAAACGATCAGGGCATGTAAAGAACACTGGCAACTAATAATTCAGTGCAAGCGTAGGGGTGGAGCTCTTAATGCATTTGGGTGAGCATGTGGAGCAGGAACTGTGAAGGTCACTTATTACAGGAGAGGTGAGGGTGCCTGGGCACCTGTGAGGGGTCTTACCGCCGGAGAGAGGGGTGGGAAGTGCGTGATTGGGTCAAGGGGGGAAAAAAGGACTGGTGGGCGGAACAAAGGGGTGAATGCACCATGCACACTAATGGTGGAAGGAGTGCCAAGGGGGCAAAAGATGTGAGCCCCTATGTGGTAAACACCCAGGCAGGTGCAGTGTTTTGTGTGCCAATGTGAAGAGCTTGAAAAACCTTTACCTCTGGGCCAGCGTCCAAAGTAGGAGGCAGGAGGCGATTGGAGATCAAGGGTAGTTCAAAGCACCACAATTTGATGCAGAAAAGCGGCAATCCAAACCACAGGTCAAGCGTACCTGTTAAGAACACACGTGATGGTAGTCCGTCCTCCATCACAGTACTTCCCACCCCATTGCGCTAACACCGCTGAATCAGTCACGTTTGAACAAGCTTTGCTTAAAAAGATCTCTGAATTTGAATCCAACATTCCACTCATTCATAACAATTGTACTAAACCTCAATTACTCGCTCTGACAGACTTAGCTAACAACCCTGATATCATGATCAAACCAGCCGATAAAGGGGGTGCCATTGTCATTATGGATACCACCAAGTATATTACCATGGTTAAAACCTTACTCAATGACCCCAACAGCTACTGCATCCTACCCCCGAGACCCCACTCCATCCTTGCAGGCTCAGATAGCACCCATCATCTACGAGGCCGAAGCCGAAGGACATATCAGCGCTCGAGAAGCTGCTTTTTTGTCCCCACCACATCCTCGGATCCCGGCCATATACGCTCTCCCCAAGATCCACAAAGGACTTACACCTCCACCGGGACGCCCCATTGTCTCTGGGATTAGTTCCATATTGGAACCCCTCTCACAATACGTTGATTTTTTTTATCAAAGACCAAGTTCCCAAAATGAGGAGTTATGTTAAAGACTCTACCAACATGTTGACTCTCCTAGCCACCATCACATACAACCCAGAAACAGAATGGTTAGTCACGATCGACATAGAGTCGCTTTACACCCGGATACCACAGCAGGAGACATTGCAAATGCTGAGTGGAATGTTAGACTCAGGAATGGACCTACACGGAGTCCCACCCAGCTTCATTCTATTGCTTGCAGAAATAGCACTAACCAAGAATTACTTTCTCTTTGAGGACACCTTTTTCCAACAGATTTTAGGCACTGCTATGGGGGCTACTTTTGCCCCCAGCCTCGCTAATTTGTATGTGGACTTGTTTGAACGCCTACACATCTATCCTGAGACCAATCCCTATCTCGCCAATTTAACCATATGGCAGCGATACATTGACGATATTTTCGTGATATTTAGAGGCTCAGAACACGATTTAGAGGCCTTCCACACCTGGCTCAACTCCCTCAACCCCCACCTCAAGTTCACGATGGAGAAACACAGATTCAACACCCATTTCCTAGACCTTGCCATCCAAGCATCGAGTGGGAACCTGTCCTCTAGCGTTTACAAAAAAACCACTGACAGAAATTCTTTGCTGTGCTACTCAAGCTACCACCCTAAGGCACTCAGAGACAATCTCCCCTTCGGGCAGTTTCTGCGCTCTAGAAGGCTGTGCACACAGACTCCAGACTATACTAGACAGTCCAAACAACTCCAAACACAACTCGCCGAGAGAGGCTATCCGAGGAGGATTATAAAAGATACCTGCAAAAGAGCCAGGAATATCCCACGTTCCATCACCCTACAGCAGCATGCCAAACCTAGCGAGTCTAACACCTTCACAACTGTGTTCAGTTTTTCACCCCTTCTCAACAAGATCAAAAGGGAAATTAAAAAACGTTGGCCTATACTTAACACAGGTGCCTCTGAAATCCCAGTCCCATGTTTCGCCCTTAAGAGACGTAGCAACGTGAGAGATAAGGTTGTCAAAACCTTGATACCTAGCACATCCAGGGAAGAATCCACCCAGGGGACCCTTTGGAACATTCCACCAATCAAGGGACACGCGCCCTGTGGCAACTGCTCCATGTGCGCTCAGACCTCCAGAACTACACAGATAGAGATTGGATGGAAAACACCATGGATACAGAACACATTCACTAACTGCAACACCAAGGGCGTTATCTATATGATCACTTGTCCTTGCAATTTGAGGTACATTGGCATGACCATTCGGCCAGTTCGAACCCGAATGACCGAACACAGATCATGTATAAGAACGAACAAACTTACTGCACCTTTGGTGTCCCATTTTTCAGCCAAAGGACACACTGCGGAGCAGTTTACGTGGACCATCATTGAGAAAGTCACACCACCCCGCAGAGGCGGCAACTACAACAATATGCTGTTCAAGAAAGAACAAATGTGGATCTATAGACTCAAAACATACTCTGAAGGATTAAATGAACAAATTCAATGGCACGAATTAGCAGTACTGTCCTGAATCCAGACTCCGTACAGTACCATTAGTGCCCTGTTCCCTGACAACCCCCCCTCTTTTTGAGTCCTTTAGTGCCTCTCCGTTTGAGCCTTGGTTTGTTCCATTATTTCAATAGTTGTTTCATGTTCCCCTCTTCTCTCTCGCCCCCTTCCCCCCTTTCTTCACATGGTTTGCCCTCTTAGGACTTTCACCTTTCTTTTGTTAATTAATTTTTTCATTGTTATATTTTTATTTCCCCCTGGCCCCCCCCGCAACACCCCCCTCCCTTTGCCATTAGTCTGCCCCTTCCCCCTGTGTTTAGGCAATTTGCAACAGCATCAATTGAGTCGTGCAACTTGCCGGACCATTGGTAGCCCGAGCGCGCTCTCCTGTGTTTTTGAGAGGCACTCGGGCTCTCTTTTCCGCTGCCTCCACACGCCCGTTTGACCGCGTTTCTGCGCCCTTTTTATAGGCGATGGGCCTTACTTCGCCAGACCGGAGCTGTACAGCTAGATACAGCACTCGGACCACCCAGAGGCGAGCAGCAGCCCCCTTGCAGGTACGGCCCACATCCAGGCCCCACAGAGTCGTCTCCACATAGCCTCTGCCATGTTTATTTGCAGCCCAATATACCATCACTTGTGTTCTTAACAGGTACGCTTGACCTGTGGTTTGGATTGCCGCTTTTTTGCATCAAATTGTGGTGCTTTGAACTACCCTTGATCTCCAATCGCCTCCTGCCTCCTACTTTGGACGCTGGCCCAGAGGTAAAGGTTTTTCAAGCTCTTCACATTGGCACACAAAACACTGCACCTGCCTGGGTGTTTACCACATAGGGGCTCACATCTTTTGCCCCCTTGGCACTCCTTCCACCATTAGTGTCCATGGTGCATTCATCCCTTTGTTCCGCCCACCAGTCCTTTTTTCCCCCCTTGACCCAATCACGGACTTCCCACCCCTCTCTCCGGCGGTAAGACCCCTCACAGGTGCCCAGGCACCCTCACCTCTCCTGTAATAAGTGACCTTCACAGTTCCTGCTCCACATGCTCACCCAAATGCATTAAGAGCTCCACCCCTACGCTTGCACTGAATTATTAGTTGCCTGTGTTCTTTACATGCCCCGATTGTTTTTCCCCTTCTACCCCTCCCCCCTTCTTCTTTTGCCTCCCCACAGGAGACACCAGCAATTTCCCGATCACGTTCAGCTTTGCTCTGAACCCTGGCAACCCAGTTTGCATGTACAATCACGGTCCTGATGAAGATGGCTCGAATCCCTTACGCCATTGAAACCGGTCGACCCCTTTCGGTCATGAGGGCTCTCATGACCCACCTCTGATCTCTCTTAGACCAACAGAGAGACTTTTTTCTAAAATACTTGCTGTAGCACACTAATCACTATTGAGTGAGCTAAACATTTTTATAAGAGCCAATTTTTAGTCCTTCAGCCCTCCGGCTGTGTTTTACTGCTCTATCCACCAGTGGTTTCTCCAGTTGAACTGTTTTCCCATCCCAACCTCAGTGACCCACGGGCACCATTAAAGTTATACACTTTGGAAGGTATACAAACAGTTGACCTGCCCCGCAGGTTGTACCCACACTCCAGACAGAGCAACCCTAAGATCTAATCCACAGCTTTGTTGAATATTGCTCAACCTTCTGGAGAATACCATTTTTTATCCTTTTCCTTTTGGACGATCTGTGTCTGCCAACAGACACTACCACCAGTAGATAAGGTTGAGATACAGTACTCTCCTCTATATCTATTTAGTAGGCGATACACCACGCGCTATCCAGGGATAGGCACCCCCGCCAGGGCTAGGGTGTGCTTCCTTAGGGCTAGGTACGCCGAGACGGGTGGCCCTTTCTTTCGTGTTTGAGTGTGAGCACTCCAATCAATCCATTTGTTAGCATACTCATGATGCTCCTTGAATATCTGCCTGCCTAAAAAAACGTTGTTGTTGTGCTACCATACATTATCTGGGAACTGCCACCAAGTGCACACAGGGTGTAAGTGGTCAATCAGAGAAACTTCAAAGTCTTCATAGCAAGGAGCTGGCTGAAGTGGAGGCAGCAATGATAGCAATGTCAAAGATGGCTTTCATGGGCCACGAAGTAAAAGGGCTAGAGGGGAGGGGCAAATGCTAGTTAAAGGGCTATCATCAAGTCAATGGCAGGGGAACAGCTTTTGGTGTGAAAACATTGCTCTGGCCGAAGAGCTTGCAGAGGCGGACAACAGATGAAATTGAATGACATGTGGGGCTGGGTGAGGGGCAATGTCTTTGATGCCTGGCACTGAATCGCAGACTAAGTACAGTAGGGTCCTGCTAAGGACTCATTATTAAAGCCAATGGCATGATGGCAGGGGAGAGGCGTAAAGTTAGGTGTGACTACACCACTTTGTTGTAAAAGCAGTCAGGCAGAGAAGTAAGAGAACAGGGGCTTATTTTAAGAACTGTTGAATGGTATGTATGTTATGAAACTAATAAAAACTAATTTAGAAAAAAAATAGCTGACGCATAGCAAGGGACAGGAGACACAGTGTGCGCCCACTCCTCAGCCATACTGTAACTAAGCAGAACTTCCAAGAATGGCTGTACCATAACATGGAGGACCAACAAGTCATGGTCACTTTGGGACTGAACATATATGTAAGCCATTTGTAACATAATACATAGTGGCATGTGGGGAATGGTCGAAGCACATTTATACTTCTCAAGGTTTCATCATCATAGTGCTAGTTGTGTAGCAGTGAGTGGATTCCCCTTGGGTGGCGACGGGCTGGGTTTGATTTCCGCACCTGTTCAAATGCCTTTTGAAATGGGCATTTTTTCAAAATTTTTGATGTTTTGCTTTTATGTTCTAAATCAGTTGCAATACACAAAACAATAAGAAAATGATACTCTGCAAAATAAAAGCACACAAAAAAGCAAAGGAACCCAATAGAGGATATCCTAATGCAATACATACTAATAAATGCTGCAGGTGTAAAATGTAAAAATTAATTAATACTTTAAAGTGTGGCAGCAGTGAGCAAATCAAGTCCTCAAGAGCAAGTTTTATTGAGGGATTTCCCAGTTGATGAGGCTCCTACCAAGTCTGAAACCTGGTCCCCAGTCTACCACGGGTGTTCACTTACTCCTCCCACATGCAGCACACCTGTGGCCTGGGCCAGCGGTGACGAATTTAAAGAACTCATCCCTTCTCCCTAAGGGGGAGCCGCCCCCTTTGTGACTAGGGAGGTGAACCCACAACGCAACACCCTCCCTAAGGGACAGGGTAAGAGGTATCCTACTGGGGGTGATGCCCCCCCGGGGTAAGAGGATTGCCAAAGAAGACTAACACCTCATCTTCCCCATAAGTCTTACCTGTTCATTGGTTATATGGGAAGTGAATAGGGCAATTATGTACAGAGGCCCTTTAATGTGGAAGGCTCGGTTCCTGACCTGTATTTTCTGTCACCATCTTATGGGAACCAGCACCAATCAAGCTTCGTCTCCCGACCCACGGAGGAACTTAAAGACTGACGTACAAACAGCGCGAGGCAGAGCAACCGTCTGAGAGCAAGTAGTGCATGATCGCAGAGCAGCATAGAGGTGGAGCAGAGTATGCAACAGACGCCGTGGTGGGTGGAACCAGGAAATAGCATGGAGAATGCCGTAGCTTCGACAAAGGTGGAACCTTGAGACAGAGGGGCCACAGAGGCATGAAGCGCTGCCACCACAGCACTGAATGCAAGAGGTACCAGCGTCCTGAATCGAGGACTTCAACGCTCCCAGCAGGGTGAGACTGGTCAGAGCCACTTCAGCAAAGGTGCGAGCGGAGCCCATAGCACGAGAAGGTACAACCGAAAAGATACCCAAGGAAGGGGTGAAGGAAATCGATCAAGCAGGGCAGCCAGCAGAGCCTGTAGCCAGATAAGGGCAGGCCAAGAGCATAACCCACAACAGAGGTGAACAAGAGTGACCAAACAAAGGGGCCCTGGAAGCCTATAGCCCACAAGGCGTCTGTTGAAAAAAATTCACCAAGAACGGGGAAACCAAAACATCACAGACCAAGTGGTGGCTGGATAAGCATCTATTCTGTAAGTGACAAATCCTAAGCATCACCAAAGACGGGTGATCAAAACCACAGCAGCAGATGGGCCAAAGGTGTCCATATCCCACAAGGGGTAAAGCGAGAACATAGTCCAGCAAGAGGACTAAAACCGAACAGCGAATCAGGCTAGAACCGCCCAGAGCCCACACAGGTATGAATACAGTATAAAAACACAAGCAAATCAAGAGACAGAATCAGATTGGGGAAGTCCGGGATCCATGCGGGAGCATCCAAAAAGACAAAGAAGGCCCAGGAAGAAACTCTCTAGACTAGGGGGTACAAAGGCTTCAGTGTTATTCTGCATTTTCCTGGAGAAAGTATAAAACCCGATGGTTGATTAAGGACATATTTTATTTTATTGTTCATTTATAATGAGCTTAATACCAGCGAGTGGTTTCTAAGCGCGGGATTGGGATTCAAACCTATGTTGCGCCACATTGTCTTGCTTCCAAGCCAAATGCATTGCCCCGGAGCTATCCTTCCTCCCCAATTATTTTTGAACACCACAGGAACCTTGGGAGACATTTGTTTTAATTTAAAACATTTTCATTTTGCTATTCAAGAGACTTAGTTGAATTTTGGTGTTGAAGATCAGAAACCAGACACCACTACTTCCAAGGGTGACATAACCCTAAACTAAGCTGCAGCTTCTTTTTCATAGAATAGCATAGTGTTAGGTTAGTTTAGGTTTGGGACGGAGGACTCACTTTAGGTGAGACAGCCTGACAAGCACCTTTGTATTATTTCTTTAGCATAGGTAACTACTCCGAGAAGTAGGGACTGAGGGTCCCCTGTTGCGTGTCTGCGAAATGGCCGCTGCCTGAGAGAGCTCCAATGCTGGCTCCTATATCCTTTCAATAATACTGCTTTCCGGATGCTGCCGTCCTCTCTACTATCACGGACCGGCAGTTGTTAATGGTGCTGCGGTTGGAGATTGCAACATATCCCCTGGTGTGCCCTCTCAAACGTGTGTTCCAGTGCTGGCCTGGAGGTGCAGCCTGCACAGTGTGGTGGCAGGCTGTCCTTCGATACTGCAACGACTATGGAAGATCCTAGGATTGGGACTACACAGCCTCTGAGGCGGATTCGGAGCAGCATAACAAGCTCCCGTGACAAGGCGAGAGGCAGCAATATCCTAACGGGGCTCCGCAGACAACCTGGTGGCCCTGGTGCCTGAACTGTGTGGGGGAATCGTGTTCCACTAGGACGACCCATGGAGAAGACCGACAGGCCAGACCGTAGATGCTACATCCCCCTGTGATGGCGAGGTACAGCAGGGGACGTGGCATCAATCTCCTGCTGTAGCCCTACAACTGTGACACTGAATCCACTGCCGGGCAGCGGGGGTGCCCAGCAGCATAGAGCTCTCCCCTAGGCTGCCTTCAGCCCCACTTTTGCTGTTGCCCCCCCCACCCCACCGACGCTTGTGGGGAAGATAGCTGGGGTGCTTGGCCCCTTGAGGAGCGTTAACAGCAACCCAAACTCTGACAGAAGTTTCAGCCACACTTGGGAGACGCCGAGGCTGAGCCGCATTGATCTGTGTGCGGGGAAACCTTGTCTCAAGGGGGTCTGCACGCCTGCAGCGTGGAGCCTCTTCTGAATAAAGTACAGCCCTATCCCTGCCGGGGGCATGGTCCGGAGTGGGTTCCCATTACCCAATGCACTACCCAGTGCACTACCTACTGCATTACCTCAATGACAGTGTGGCACCCTTGTGGAATGTGGAGCAATGGTGAGCTCCCGCCTAGAGCAGAGTAGAAGCCAGGTATAGGGTCACAGGGTCCCACACAGTGGCCCGTTAGCTCTAAGTGACCATAAGCCTGCTCCTGATTGCTTAATCTACAGACATACTGCAGTCTATTCTCGCCCTGAATACCATGTAAGTCTCTCTATCCCTCCCCCTCTGACTGCAGTACCACGCCCCTGTACTCCACCTCAGAAAACCTTCAAAGGGAAAGACCTCCTCCACCTGGAGACTCTTAAGGCCTGCTGAGCCCACTAACACTCTGCTGACCCCTGCCTCCTTCTTGAAGGCACTGCCCTCAACATTCTCGCGCTTACCGAGACTTGGTTCAATGCCAGCTCAGTCACTGCTTTTGACTCCTTCCTGCCCGACAGCTTCAAGATCATTTCCAAGCCTCAACCTCGATGTACTGGTGGAGGGGTTGCCTAAATCTTCCCTGAGTGGGTTCCTTCTTCCATCTTACCCACCCAGCTCTGCTCTTCCTTTGAGAGCCATGTATGCAAGCTGGTCATCTCTCCCTCCTCCACCCTGACCATTGCTATCATTTACCAGTCTCCAGGCGCTACAACACTATTCCTCTCTGAATGGGCCGATTTCTGTTCTTCCTTACTTTCAACCACCTCCAATCTCCTCCTCTTGGGCGACTTCAACATCCAATTGGACTCCCCTGTCACAGCATCCAGCCTTTCCATTGCCCTCTGCACCTCTCCATCCCTCTCCATTCTCTCTTCTGATCCAAACCACTCGGCTGGACACACTCTGGATGCCCTCATCCACTCTGACCTCTCTCTCACCCCCCACTCTGGTTACCCATCTCTCTTGGTCAGAAGATTCTCTCCTCTACTCCCACCTGGGTCACTTCGGCCCTCTGACCACACCCCCAAAAACTCTGCCAACCTCGCTCACAAACATCCACCCGATGAGACGAGTGACACGTTCATCCCCCATTGCCCCCAACCTCAGACTATACCACCGACTGTGCTCTCAGAAACTTCCACTTGGCCATCACCAATATGACATTCTTGCCCCAGTCATGAGGATCCTCCTGAAACCCGCCTGTAAGCATAACACCTGGTGAAACTCCGAACTTGCAGCCCTGAAACAAAAGCGCAGAGCGCCGGAACGGAAGTGGAAAACCTCAGGCTCACCTTCTGACAAACTGGCCTGTGCCTGCTACAAAGGCAATACAGACTCTCCATCCATGCCAAGAAAAGGGCCCACATTCAGGCACGAGTATCTGGTGCATCCAACAGCATGGCTGAACTTTTCAAAATCTGCAAGGAACTAGTTAACCCTTCCGCGGCCTTCTCGTCCCCTCTTCCCTCACAGGCCCTATGCAACGCACTGGCCACACAATTTACCACAAAAACTCAAGACATCCTGAACACCTTTGTTACTCACCCGCCCAATCCATCCCACACCTGCTTGCATCCCTTGATCCGTCACTCTCCTCCTTCGACCCCGTCACACCTGAAGTTACCCGCTTCATGAAGGTCTCTTCCAAACAGGTTTCCCCTTGCTCATCCAGAACCATCAAGGACAACATTGTCTCTCTTGCCCCTGAACTCGCTGATTCTTACAACCACTCTTTTGCCACTGGATCTTACCCCTTTTCCCTCAAGCACTCCCTTGTGCGCCCCCTCCTGAAAACACCTTCAGCCAACGCTACCTGTCCAGTCAACTACCACCCTATAGCCATCACCTCCTTCCTGGGAAAACTGCTGGAGAAGCTGGCCTTGCCCCAACTCAGCTCGCACACTGAACTTGTTGGTGGCCTCCACAACCATCAATCTGGATTCCAAGCATCCAGAGGCATGGAAACTGCTCTTCTGAACATCCGTGAAGAATTGCTTGCATCTCTGGACTCCAACTCCCAGGATGTCCTCATCCTACTCGATCTCTCCTCTGCCTTTCACACAGTCAACCACTCCATCCTCATACAAAGGCTCCACAATACCCTTGGTGTCTCGAAACAGGCACTGGACTGGCTGACCTTTCTAACTGACCGCTCTTGTTATGTTAGGTTATGTGCATGTTTATAACGCACCGATAGCCCGATGACTGCTTATCTGCCAGTCATACTTGCTGCACGTCCAATGATTCCTGCCTCAGTGCCAGCAAAACTGAGATCCTTCCCATTGGGATCCCTGCTCCCTTCTTCCCCTCACTCTCACCTGCCTCCATGGGCTCTCCCCCGGCTCCTTCTTCTGAATCCGGAAACCTTGGAGTCATCTTCGACTCCTCTCTCTCCTTCCTCCCACACACTCAGGGCATTGCCATGAAGTCCCACTTTCAGCTCTTCCTTCTCAAAGGAATGCTCCCTTTTCTCACTTGCCCCCAGTCGCTCAAAGTTACCCGAGCCCTGGTTCTCTCTAGGCTTGACTATTGCAATAGCCTCCTCCTGAATCTCCCTTCTTCCACTCTGTGACCCCTTGAGCTAATGCAGAATAGGGCAACAAGACTTATCCTTGGCCTTAAGCCCAGGGACTGCATCTCTGCTGCTCTTTGTGTGCTGTGAGCCGGTCGTCATCAGGAGCCGAAGTGTATAGAGATGCCGACAGCTGCTATGATGTCCGGAGATAACATCTCATTGATGACTTGGAATATACAGGGGTTCACTAATAAAATAAAAAGCTAGACTGATTGCTAATCATGGCAAAAACCACTGTGTAAATAGTGTATGCTTGCAAGAAACTCATCTGGCACGAGATGGTAGGCTTCCCAATATCCCAGGGTGGGGAATACATAGGTACTGTTCTTCATTTACCTCCCATTCACGAGGGGTGGCCACATACATTCACTGATCGTTGGAATTTAAATTCCATGTTCTGATCGGGGACGAGGACAGGCGCTACCTTCTCCTAGCAGGGAGGTTGCTGGGCTACGGATTCTCCTTGTCAACATACACGCTCCCAATATGGATAGCCACAATTTCTTCCAGCACTGTGCCAACCACTTATATAAATTCCCGGACTACGAAGTCATATGGGCAGGCAACATTAATGTTGCCATCTCCTTGGATCTAGATAGGTCTTCCACGACCCAACTTATTCTCCCTAAAGCAGCCTCAAAGTGAGCAGCCATAGCAGAATATCATGGGCTCTACGACGCCTAACACTTTATGCATCCCACTGCTAGGGAATACACCTTCTACTCGGGTGTACATGGTAGTTCATCCAGGATAGATTATGTCATGGTCTCATCGGAGACAACCAAGAACATTGTGGAGTTTAAGATACTTCCCCGTACTCTCTCTGATACTGGTTCCCTTTTCTGGTCCGTCTCAGTCCCCTAGACATTTGTGCTGTCGTTTCAGAGCCTGCGCACTGGAAGACGCTGTCTTCCGTGAAAATATCGCAGAAGACATACAGACCTTTTTCCAGACTAATGCAGACTCCCAGACCTTGGGGTGGTATCGGAAGTCATCAAGATATACCTTAGAGGATGCTGCATATCCAGGGAAGGGAGGGTCCTGAAAGCATTGCACAGATCAATAGCAACACTTGAAGAATAAATCAAGAGCTTGGAGTTAATTATTTTGGCAATCGGGAAACGTACATGAGGTCAACGCTTTATTTGATACCCAGGCCGAGGCCTCATTAATACATGGATATCCTTCGAGATTTAAGGGGTGACATTTCACCATTACTGGGTTGGGGGGGCAAAGAGACCCCCCCCCCTGCTGTTCAAACAAACAGATATGAAAATCGGAAGTCTAAAAAAGGGACACTTATTCAGTACTGGTTGTCCCGATTCCCAAATATATCATTGGATTTAACATTCTGGAAGGACTGACACTCTCGGATTGGGAAGTAAACTATCAGTCTGGGGTCAGTGCATTCACTTGAACCCCCGTGGTGGTGGTGGGACAATTAAAGATGCCCACGGTGCAGCTTCCAATCACCACTAACTAAAAGTGTCCATGAAACAATATCGGAATCCCAGGGGCAAAAGGAGATTCAGAAACCATTAAAGGGTATGTGGAAGCCAGTGTGTTGTGTCCTATGACCACAGCTTCAAACAATTCGATCTGGCCTGTTAAGAAACCGGATGGAAGCTACAGGATGACTGTTTATTCTTGAGAGTTGAATGCACACACTCCTCTGCTAAAACCAGCAGTCCCTGACGCTGTGACTTACAGAAGTTTGAGGGAACATGGTACGCAGTGTCAGACTTGGCTAATGCCTTCTTCACTGTTCTAATGGCTCAGGAATGTCAGGAGCAGTTTGCATTCTCGTGGAATGGGAGACCGTATACGTTCAAACGTTTACCAATGGGTTATATGCATAGTCTAACCATCTGCCACCGGCTGGTGGCAGAACATTTGGACAAAATCCTGTTCAAACCGGATGTGCAGATCGTACACTACAGTGACGATATACTAATTCAAGGGAAAGATGAGCATAGCGTGCAAGTGCACCTAGAGCTTATTATGGACGGTTTAAGGAAGGAAGGATGGGAAATAAATGACTCTAAAAACACAAGGTCCAGCAGAGAACGCGATTTTTCTAGGAATTCAGTGGCACAAAGGACATCGCAAAATGGTGCCTAAAGCCAAACAAAAGATCCTTGAGTTTTCGACTCCGAGGACTAAAAAACAAGTCCAGTAGTTTATTGGGCGGTTTGGATTTTGGAGACCACATATACCCCATTTGGGACAAATTCTGGCACCCGTTTACAAAGTAACACGCAAAAAATTCTATTTTGAATGGGGTGAAGAACAAGATAAAGCGCTCCAATTAGCCAAAGACACCATTCAGAAAGTTCTTGATTTATGGCCATTAAGGGACGGAGAGGTGGAACTAAATGTATCTGTCCAAGATGCATATGCCAACTGGAGTTTGTGACAAAAACAGGACAGGAAATGGGTGCCTTTAGGGTTTTGGAGTTGCACGTTACCTGAAGCTGGTGACAGATACACGCCATTTGAAAAGCAACTGTTGGCTTGTTATTGGGAAGTTGTGGATACAGAACAAATGACGGTGGGTCATGATGTATTGATCCGACCGGAAATACCAATCATGCAATGGGTACGGAGCTCCCCTAAAAGACATCGGATTGGGCATGCACAAGAGGAGAGTATCATCAAATGGAAATGGTATATTCAAGATCATGCAAAACAGGAAAGGGGGGAGTACCCAAATTACACAAACAAGTGGTAGGAGTTCCACTAGCAGACTTGGAACCCAATGAAGAAGGGATAATTGGCGAGTCTCCAGTTAAATGGGGAATCCCATATGGAGAGCTGTTGAGTGAGCAAGTTGAAAATGCCTGGTTTACTGACTGCTCAGTCAAGAATTTGGGAGCCGAGCGACATTGGAAGGCTGCAGCCTATAATCCCAAATTGAAAAAGGGGTTAATCACCTCTGGAAAAGGAAAGAGTAGCCAATTTGCGGAACTGCATAAAGTGTATCAGGCTTTGGAATAAGAGACGCTTGGGTGTTACATTTATACAGACTCATGGTCTGTTGCGAATGGGTTGGTAATGTGGTTGCCTACGTGGCAGAGAAATAGATGGAAGAGTCATGCTAAAGAAGTATGGGGGAAGGAATTGTGGCAAGACATTGCTGAGCTGCTGTTAAAACTGATATAATATTGTTTCGTCCTCATTGTATATGTTGGCCTATGCCCAGTCGCTTTGCGAGGAAATCCGCATCTCAAGGTCGTGACCTTAAGTGAATCAAGCCTCCATTTTAGGTCAAAACCGCCATTTTAGTTTTTCGTGCAAAGTCACCCCGTGGCCTAAAATGGCCGACCTGTGTTCTCTTGTTCTTACTTTAACCTCTCCAACCTCTGTAGGAGAGTTAATGTCCAACCTGTCTGCAGGCTACATGTTAGGGTCATGTAGACCTTGTCCTTTGTTGACCTCGGGATCAGGGAATTACTTGAATCGGTGATGTTAACCTACAAGTATGTAAGAACAATAACACTGTTAAAACATGTCATGCGAAACATCTGTTTGACCTGCATTATAGCAATGTGTAAAGAGTGTAAAGTTAAACCCAGAGAATAATAGTGCTTGTTAGTAAATGTATTAAGAAGTAAACCGCATGCACGAGATATGTAAATTAGGAATGAACCTGGTGCGAACCCTAGCCCAGTACATGATTAACTTGTAGGAGGCTGGACATCGTTATGAAGAAACTGTATAAATACGCTGATGTCCAGCTAGCAATTCCTGTTCATTGCTCACATTGAACCTGCTGGTGGTCTCTGATGTACTGACGGCCAAATAGCTATTTGTGTACTTTGTTTTATAAACTGTTCAGCATTGCAATAAAGATTCTGGGAATCTTTACAAGCCCGTGTTGGTGGATTTCTCGTTGTATGGTGTAAAAGCCTTACTATTACATTTTCTGATTCCACAATGCTAATACAGTAACTGTCTATCACGTAGACGCACATTGTCCAACAGCTTCATTCGGACTGTGGTTTAATTCTATTGCAGATGAACATGCAAAAGTTTTCATTATGGACGAGAGGGCTGTGAAAGAACATTTGGAAGAGATTGCTAAGTGGGCCCATCAGAAGAGTGGACATCTCGGAGAGAAAGCTACTATCAGGTGGGCATAAGACAGGGAAATCAGCATCCTGTTAGATATTGTAAAAACAATAATCCTACAGTGTCCCATGTGTCAACATCAGAAGCAAAGATCTATTCCACATATAGTTCACCACATATAGTTCAAGGCACATTGAAGTAAGGCAAATTGCCGGGACAGATTCGGCAAATCGATTACATTGGTTCCATGCCCATTAGCAGGGGATGTCAATATGCATGTACCATTGTAGACACATTCTGGGTATTTGATGGTGTTACCATATAAAAGAGCTACACAATTGAACATGATTAAATTGTTCGATCAAGTAGCTGTGTACTATGGTGTTCCCTTGCAAATACAGAGCGACAACAGGTCCCACTTTAAGGGAAAGTTGGTTTTAGACTATTGTCAAGAAAAACAATCAAATGGATCTTTCATGTGCCCCATCACCCTGAGGCTTCAGGGTTAATTGCGAGAGTGAATGGATTGTTGAAGGCACAGTTGCGTATAAATGTAGAGGGTGGCGAGAATGCATACTGGAGACTGTTCAGATACTTAATAACCGTCCCATTGAGAACAGTGAGACTCCATTGATGTGAATGTTAACGCCAGCCTTACAATTCAGAGCTGTTGAAACTCCGCTGAATTGGGAAATATCTACTGGTGCATTATCACCTTATCGTGCCATTCCTGAATCAGCTGCGGTGGATTTGCATGCAAGAGAAGAAATCCGACTTGAACCTAGGGGGTTTGGGGTGATTGATACGGGAATTGGGGTACAAATTCTGTCTGAACATATGGGACTAATTGCCCCTACATCTGGACTAGCCTTGAAAGGCATTCAAGTGTTGGGAGAGATTGTGGATGCAAATCATCAGGGAGAAATCAAGGTTATTCTCATAACTAGTGGGGAAAACATGTTACCTATCCATAAGGGATACTGAGTGGCCCAATCAACATTAGTGCCTTTGAAGCTATCCATGGTGAGGAAAGGAGAGCCATCCACGGTATTAACTATTTGTGGGGACAAAGGTTTTGGCTCGTCAGATACTATGGTGGCGGTGCAAAGGTATGGGTCGAAAAACCTAAAGGTCCGCCCATTCTGGCGGATATGATTGCAGTAGGGGAGGATCAGGACGTTCGTGTGATGGAACATGGGAAAAGGAAATGGACTAATTTCACGCTGACAAATGTTATTTACGTGAGTGATGTACTCCACTGATAACTTGTTTTTGAATTCTGATTTATAGATCCTGTGTATGCTGACTGTCTGTGTGAGGCGCGGTGGAGTGTCTTCGGGAAGGTACGGGGACATGCTCGAGGGAGTGGCAAATGCCTCCATTCTGCTGATGGACGTGGTGATCTGGATCAAAACTGACACCTGTTACTACTATTGAGCCCAATGATGAATCCATGCAGCGTACCGCAGTGCTTTGAGAAAACGACGTGGGCGTAAGCGTGATGCTTTGCACCTTTCCGCTCTTTCAATATCCTTGGTGCAAATAACTATCCTACACTCGTCGGACAGTCCGAAAATATATGGGTTTACCTGGCTCAACGGGTGCTGAACGTTTCACATTTCTGTATGTCAGATGTACATGACTCCACTACTTTGGTTTCCACAAGCCTTTTGGCAATACAGACACCTGTTCTGGTGTTACGGAATATGTTTGAGTCTTGCGTAAGGATTCCTTGATTGAGAACTCTGATGTGCGAAGTTCTTTTTCAGTGTATGAATATTGTAAATTCTGAGCAGACACGGACTGCAAATGGAGAAATATGACAAGTATTATTACTCACAATATTGCCCCTGCCGATGTCTTATCAAATGACTTGTGATCCGAACTTTGTTGGCAAATGCCAACAGCTGGACCTAAACCATGGTGAGAAGAGGACGGATTTCGAGCGGCACCTATGCGCTCGACTGACTTCTGTTTGCATTGAAGTTTCCAATAATATGTGGTGTAACTTTACTGTTGTAACAGCCATCCACCTGAGCCATGTGAAACTTCCTGTGAGTTGGTTATTTTCCTGTGGGAATTAGACTTATTCATATATTCTTGCTAATATTTCAGGTGGTCTTTGTACTTTAACATGCCTTAGCTTGATGCTATTTCCTCTACGCCGTGCTATTCTTGGGAGGATAGCTCAGGGGCAATGTGCTCACCTTGGAAGCAAGACAACATGGAGCATCGCAGGTTCGATCCCCAGGTCTCCGCTTAGAAACCTCTGGATAAATAACCTATCGTATCATATCATTCGCCGGTCCACGCGCTCCGCCTCCTACAATGAATTTGTGGCATTTGTTTTGCAGGTTCTGTGAACCTCCTTTTCGCCATGGTAGTTGTATATTCAAGGGGTGGAGTGTAGTGTGTGTGCGAAATGAGCCAGAAAACATGGCGCCGATGCGCGGCCATCTTGGATAATCACTTGCATTTACCACAATGAAACAGCAATGAAAACCTACGTTTTCACGGGCTCAGCAAGTAAACATGTATTTCTGCAGCGAAGACAAGGTCCCATATTTATGTCAGATGACAAAGCCGGGGAGAATAGTTGTTGTATTGTCCACCGAAGGACAAGCCAGAAAGGGAGTCGGAGCGCTCTGCAGGTGCACCGATAAGGGGCGATGGGAACGAAACCAAGGAGAGAAGCTGGGTTCTTTCCGCTCCTAACTGGAATATTCCACTCTTTTTGCACCTCAGGCTTATTGACTGCTCTTCGGCAGAGGGCAGCACGGTAACCCATGAGGGGCGGGGATCAAAAGTAGCCCCATAAAGAGAAGAGGTTTTACTCTTGGGAAGGCAGTTAGTATTTGGACCCATGGGTGATGCAGTATCACCGAGAGGGAGGACGCTCTGCTCCAGATCCCGTTAGGACGATCAATCTCTTTGCCTACCTGCTGTGGGACTGAGCAGTGTCGTAGTGGCCGGGATGAAGGTGTCTTCTGCAACAATACTAACAGCAATGAGTTTTCTCTTTGTCTATGTATAACTGATCATGTGTTTATTTTTCTTTCTGTATGTTATGAATGAATAAACGGCCTATAACGCAACATTTATATTATAACTATAACCAACGTTTTACACGTCATGGTCTGCCTATGCGAGTCCAATAACTGATTTTGCAAGGGTCCGGAGAGCGTAAGCACGCGATCTCCCCACGTGGCCAAGATAAAACAAAACATGGTCTCTCCTTCCTATCTCACAGGCGCCCGAATATCACTGGCCAAGAAGGTGAGACTACTGAAGCTTTTACACATATTTAATAATGTTCAGCCCTGGCCGTCCATGGGTTTTTGGTCCGGTCTTATGAGTAAAGGGGGCCTGGAATAACCACATTTGTAGATCTACTTCCTAGCTGCACAGATACAATACTCCATCTGGTGGTGGTGGTCCCCATCCACTGAACTCCCACGTATTGTGCTTGAGAAGGCGACTGCATACCCAAATGATCTAAAGGGTGGTGTTGTGCGGTGACCTGGGAAAGGTGGAGAGGTCCGAGATCCAACCGGTGGAATCCACTTGTAGGGCCTGGGGCCCAATTGCAGTGCAGCGCATTACCAAGAGCACCTGAGGCATTGGTCTTGCTAGTGTCAGTGATCACAAGGTAACCACGACAGGTTTGTGATTAAGATGCATATTCCAACTACATCAAATTAGCTAAGGGTTGATATAATGTCAAATATGTGTGGGCATGTGATTCTCCTACTTTTTAATTAAGGATTCAGCGGCTTAGGAGAAACCCCCCCGCCCCCCCAAGCCTCCACATACATAGAATGGACAACATATCAACTGTTAGGACGATACTCAACTCTTTCTTTCTTTCTCCTCCTTCTCGCCTGGCCTCCACCTTAAACTCTCCTCCTGTCTCACTGCTATCAAGAACTGGATGTCCTCCCGCTTTCTCTCTCTTAACACCGATAAAACTGAAGTCCTTTTCTTCCCCTCTAACTCTCTTCCCCCTCCCTCCCCTCCTCCTTTCATTCACTTTCCTCCCTCCAATCTCCCTATCTACCCCCCAAGCTCGTAATCTAGGCATTCTCTTTGACTCCTCTCTCACCTTCTCACAATACATTTCACTCACCTCCCGCTCCTGCCGATACCACCTCTACAATATACGCAAAATCCGTCCCTGCCTCACATTCCACGCCACCAAACTCCTAATTTCCTCTCTCATCTTTTCCCGCCTCTTCTACTGCTCCTCTCTAATCTTCGGACTTCCCGCATCTCAGCTTACCCCTCCAAAATCCATATACCACTCCTGTCCGTACCCTTTGTCTCCTTACCTCCCTTGACTCCATCTCTTCCTCGCTCTGTCACCTTGGCTGGCTACCTTTCCACTCACAACTAAAGTTCTACTTTCTCTGCCTTGTCTTCAAATCCCTCCATGGTCTTGCTCCTCCTTATCTCTCCTCCCTCCTCTCCTTCTACTCCCCCTCCCTTCGCTCCGCTGACCATTTCCTTCTCACTGTTCCTCCTTCCCCTTGCGCTTCCTCCCATTTCCGCTCATTCCAACTCCTTGAACCCCTGCATTGGAACTCGCTCCCTCTTACAATCCGCTCTACCACAACCTTCACTTCATTTCATTTCGCACTTCCCTTAAATCCCTCCTCCTCCATTCTCCTCCTTGAAAACTTCGCCTCTGCCCTCTTCACTTCCCCCCAGACCCCCCTCTTCTTACCCTCATCTGATTCCTCTCTCCCCTCTCCTACTCCTCTCTTTTCCCCTTCCATTCTCCCTCGCCCTGTCCATCTCCTACTCCCCCACCTCTTCCCTCTCCCCTTTCCACCCCCCCCACCTAAGTTAATTGCTCTTTGCACTGTTTTGTTGAATGATTCAGGATGTAAATTTTGCTCTCATTGTTAAATGTTGTTGTTATTTTGTATTTTGTTGTTCCACTGTACAGCGCCTTGGTATAAAGCACTATATAAATAAATAAATCAATGGTGGACATGCCTATCATTTCTTAACTATCTCAGAGGAGTCTCATTGCACGTTTATCTCTCTCCATCTATCTGCCTCTTAGAGATGCTGTTTTTTCCTGTCCAGCGGTTGCTATTGCTTTTCCCAACGCCATACCCCCCCCATCTCTGTCTTCACTCACCAGTGTGTGGGCACTGCCAACCACTACTTAGTCCTCCGCTTTCAACAACAGTAGCCAGTGCTGCAACATCAAGGAGGTGCATATTTCAATTTAGAAGTGTAACATTTAAAACTACATTGTCTTAAAGCACTGTTTATTACCCTTCGATTTGTGCAAGAGTGATTTTTTGCTATGCGGTTTTGTTGGCGATTTCCTTTTCAGCCAAAGTGATAAATAATTTTACAAATACATTGTAGTAAAATAGGCAGAGGAGCTCATTTTGCTCTTAAGTGTATATTTGATGGCGGGGAGCCATTACGTTTGCACTGCAACGTAAAATCTCTCAGCCGCCACATTTCTGTTAGTTGCAAGGTGGAGTGCAAAAGTGCAGGGCAAGAGTGTCGCCTTTTGCCCTGCACTTTTGAACTCCTCTGTGCAAAGTGAGTAAACACTGCCTGGCAAAACCGAATGTGAGGCAGTGTTTACTTTTAATTGTGAGCGCTGCTTGCCATGCTCGCTCGGTAAGCAGTGTTCACAATTCCAATTAAACCCTGCCTGATATGCTTTCATTGTAAACGCTGCCTGCCAGCATGGATCCCTACGGGGTCCGCCTGCTTTATGCTTGTGCATAAAGCAGGCGGACCCCGCAGGGATCGCCAGCATATACGCCCGCATGAAAATCCAAGCCGGCGCAAATGTTGCAGTAATTGTATGGTGGAGAGGAAGGGGGTGGCAGAAACGCAAGTTGAATTCAGCCCCTCCGCTCTGCCATACAAATTAATGATAGTGTGGCGGTGCTTGAATGGAAGGCATTAAAGCCTTACTCAAGCATTTAACGTCTTCATTCACGTGAATCCACAACTAACATAAGCTCAGTTTTGCTTTAAGAAATGTAGTCGAAAAATGTTTCATTTTATTTTCAAGGTAGAACTCTGAGGGGCTCATCTCGATGGAGGCGTAACGTTAATGGAGAGCATACATGCAAATGCTGGAGATCCCTATGGGGTACGCCGCCAGCTTTATGCACCAGCATGAAGCAGGTGGACCTCCTAGGAGTCCATTGCAAACGTCGCCTCCCATTACAATTCATTTTTCATTGTGAGCACCGCTTACCATGCGCGGATGGTAAGCAGTGTTCATAAATAGAAATAAAACGCTCTCTAACATGCGAGCCTGTCGGAGAGCGTTTAATTGTGAGCCCCGCTTGCCATGGTAAACACTAGCTGGCATGCCAACATGCCAGGCAGTGTTTATTCACTTTGCACTGCGAAGTGCAAATGTGAAAGACAAAAGGGGGCATACACGCTTGCACGCCACCTTTTGCCCTGCAAATGACCAACATTTGGAACTGGAGGCCCGCTTCCGTTAAAGTGTAAACGTAACGGCTCCCCTCTGTCAACGTACAACTTTCATGAACATGAGCCCCAGAGTGCTCAAAGTTAATCATATTAACTTTTTGTATATAACTGTATAATCCGGAAAAAAGGGAAATGCCAAAAAAGTATCACACTTGAACACTTCACACGGTACAATACACAATCCAAAGCGTATCACGGGACCTTTTTTTCAACATTACATTATTTGGGTTTAAGGCCACATTTCAAAGTGTTGATTACGTTTTGGTTTATGTATTAAGATGTAAATAAATTAACATTAAAGCCAATACACCAGAAACATTATTTTCTGCAAAACGTTTCTGCACACCATCTCTTTTCTGTACTTATATCAGCAGAATGATGACAAATACAAATGTGCAAAAAAAATATCCATATCATCAAGGTTTGTTAGTGTAAAGTGGCTTTCACCTTAAATGAACTTCAGACATTTTTCCGTGTTTAACAAGAAATGCCAACCGGCCTACTCGCTGGCGGGCAGAACACAAAAGGGCTCATTCTTGCCTCAAATCTTTCCGTGGATGCAGGGTTTGGTACAGACATGTATCCACTAAAGACAGCTAGATTTAAGAAAAGAAAATGTTTTAAAAAGCTTACGAAGCAACTCACCTTGCCCTTTTGATTCAGAGGTTCGATAGTTAATGTGTCCGGGCCAATATCTACAATATTTCCTAGCTGGAATCCATCAATGGGGTGCGGGGCCCACACTGGCTTCCCATCCTCCATCTTCTCTCACAACACAGCCACAGCTTCTCTGTAAGAAGTCAAAGAAACAAGGTCAGTTACAGGGGAAGCAAACGAGATCCTTTCGCCATAAAGTAGAAGGAAACAGGGAGACAGGCCAATCACAACCACGCACATGAGGACTGCAATGTTATGGGCTGAAACCACATGCTAGTGTGGCACCATCAACACTGACAGGTGCCTGAAGGTTTTCCCTTGGCGCCGGATGACAGAAATCATTCTCCTGAGAACAATCCAGCGAACAGATTATGCCAATATGTACTCTATATCAATTTACAACGGATTGCATCTGGAAATATTTGGCCTGGAGAAAAGTTGTGCTTTAAAGATTTCCCTGAATGTAATTCTTCTACAATCCGTGTTCTTGTAAATCTTTCTGAAGGCTAACCACTTAGCTCTGTAAAGTGCTCATGTGCCAGTGGTGTGGCCTCTGTGGCTGTGGGCCGCCCGTAAAACTGTTGTTTACAGGCCTCAGGCCTGGATTTTGGGGGTTAGTGGGACTGCGTGAAGTTGCCTGACAAAGGCCGTGCATTCAAATAATTCACCTAAATATACATTTCATACAGTGTGCTTGAGTTACCAGCATTAGCGCAACAATGCATGTAAACTTGCATAACACACGCAGAGTAGTGCGACTCCTTGCCGTGTCTTCGAGCAAAAGGAAAAGATTGTTTTGCCCATGGATGTGGAATGGTGCATGGGAGTGGCTGTGTCAGGTGTTCGTGCCGGGGGCGAGGGGGTGGAGTTTGGCCCCATGTGCTGAATGCAAGCCGGTTAATGGGTTTGGTGGATATGGTGAGGGGGCTAGGCTTGTTTGACTCTTCGGTCTCTCCTTTGTGCACCTGCTTTGCAAGTCACACAACTTTGGAAGAAGTGATGGAAACATAGGAGGAAGGCGAGAGAGTTGGAACATTGAAGGCAAATGCAGTTCAAGCCAACCTAGAAGATTGAAATGGTTTTCATAATCTGAGTGCTTGGATTACAGAGGAATTCAAAAAGCATACCGAGAGAAGCGGGCATGGCTTGGCGGCCATGCGAGAGTAAGCGAGTCACCGAGGGCTCCCAGGTGATCCGCCACAAGATCCTTGAAAACGACCGAAAATCGGCAGGAGAACACGAACAAATCGAAGGGACGGCACCCGGAGGATCCAGGGCGCGAACGGGCGAAAGCCCGAACAAAATCGGAGGTCGGAAAGGCCAGAACGAAGCAGGGAGGAGGCGCGGGACCGCCTCATACAAAATGGCGGACGCGACCCACTAAGTGATTGCCCGCGCTCCGAGGATGCGAGACGTCCAAGCGCAGGAGCGTGGACTGCCGACGAAGCAGGGAGGCCCAGCAGACACCTGCACACCACCCGACAAAGGACCGAGAGAGGCGTCAAGCCCGCCCACTCCATCGAGGGCGAAGGGCACGGCGCGCACAATTGCGCCGGGTGGAGACTGGCGAAGGAGCAGGAAGCCGAGGACAGCTGAAGAGAAGAGCGCGGGGCAGAGAAACAACGAACGCAACGGCACCCGCAGCCCGAGGCATAGACCGGTTGCTCCCCCAGCACACAGGAGCCCTGCCGGAACACGCCCACGCGGCGGAGCACCGCGGAGTCCGGTGGAAGCAACCCTTCCCCGTCCCCCAACAGCGAGAGGCACGTGGGCCGCCACCGGCCTGGGGCCGCGGCAGTGCAGCAGCGCGCTGAGGTGCAGCCGGAGAACCCAAAAGGTAACCCGCCACACTGGGTTGGAAGACTCCGAGGAGCCGGGAAACAACAGGAGCTCCTGGCCCCGTGCCCGGAGGCTAACCCAAGGGTCACGGGGCATACGTGGGAGGACACAGCCCACCTGAAACAGCACCTGAGCGGCGAACAGAGACTCCCGAAGGGAGGAAGACAAGCAAGGGAGAAGCCACAAGTGAACAGGCGGAAACCCCCGACCCACACAATACGGCTACTACACAATACGGCTACCACACAAGGCGGTGAGAGGCCCCTCGACCTGCCAGACCTTTTCCAATATGCCAGGGCAGATCAAACAGATCAAACAGCCAGGGGCAGTCCCACTCCAGGGCGAAGACAGAAGACAGTAACGTCTCCCCAGTGTGGTTGCTGACAAACAACCGAACATAGCGGACATAACGGCCAGGCAGCAGCGAGGGAGAGGTGGAGAAGACCACCCACAAACAGACAGCATACGGGCAGGATCACAAAGGAGACCTCAGCCCAACGGGAGCGGGTAAGCCCACACCTTCAAGAGAGGGCACGGACCCCGCAAAACAGGCCCCAAGGAAGCGCTAGGGAGCAGCGGAGTCGACGGAGGCTCGAGGGGAGCGGGGCCCGAGTCTGAAGGAGAAAGCACCGACCACAAAGAGGAGGCCACCCAGGGGCACACCGCCCTTATCCAAGCACAGAGTCACAAGGCCACAGACATCAGCATGCCTGACAAACAGAAAGGTAGCAGAGGGAGGCAAACAAGCATGGAGACTTTCGCCCGCAAGAACGAAGACCCACAGCCTGGGGCAACTGTGGCGGACATGGCCACATCGAACGCCACGCAAGGGGAGATCAGACAGTTGGAAGGCAGTATCCTGGAGGCCATAGAGGCGTTAAAGGCCTCAATAGAGGGCAAGCTGGACGCAGTGATTGTGGACGTGGGGTTCCTCAGGCAGGACACAAGAAACCTAGCAGAGAGTGACAACGGTGGAACAACAAGTGCAGAGTAACACAGCAAACGTGACCACCTCCCAGTCACAAATGTCAGAGGTGCTGGAATGGATCAGAACACTAGAACGCAGAGCCGAAGATGCGGAAGGCCGGGCCAGACGCAACAATGTGCACATTGTGGGGCTGCCGGAGGGGGAGGAAGGCAGAGACCCCACAGGCTACATGGAGAACTTATTGCTTCAGGAAGTAGGCACAGGGACCCTGTCCCAGGGTTTCGTAGTGGAGAGGGCACACAGAGTACTAACCAAGAAACCCTGCCCGGGCGCGCCACCGAGACCCATGGTCGGGAGGATCCTGAACTTTAAAGACAGGGAGAAAATCTTGACATTCTCAAGAGAGGGCGGGTTGATAACGCACAATGGTGCCAGGATAACCATCTACCCAGACTATGCGGCACTTGTGCAAAGACAGCAAGCCCTGTTCTGGCCGAACAAGGAGGCGGCGGGGGTGAAGTTCATGCTACTGTACCCGTCCAAGCTCAAAATCCTGCACAACGGGAGGACACAGATCTTCGAGACCACGGCAGACGCCCAGGAGTGGATGGACCAACAGGGGATCCCGCAACCAAGGGAGGGGGACGGGAGGAACCGAGAAGCACCCCGGCGAGGCAGGAAATGAGAGCGAGGACTAAATACATGCCCCAGAGACACAAACTAACGGTTGGGCGAAGAAGGGCCCAAAAGACTCTAGTGGGCCACCGGATGCCAAAATACCTCGCTGGAACAAGATACTAAGGACACCCTTCTGAAACAAGATATAGCAGGACAATCAGCAGAATGAGAACCAAAGGCCTAAACCAGCGGTTTAACCCGGGAGCTCGAGGCCTCCGGAACCGGACAACCAAGACCCACAGAGGGGACCCCAAGTAGTGACAAGTTAGCAGTGTCAGTTCTAAGGCACTACGCCGCGACCAGTGCACCTGCGGAACGTAGAGTGGCACCTGGAATGCGGCTGGGCCTGAGCAGGGGGTGGGAGGCTGGCCGTTGGTTTACAGTAGTTGAGAGAGGGCACAAGAGGAGGCAGACACATTGAGCGACGGGACACGGCAAAGGCAATGAAAGAGAACAAGTGAGGCTGCACCCAAACGCGGGAAGCCGGCGACGAACACTAAGGAGAAGAACCAGCAAAAACGGACATTGGCAGCGGGGCGGTCTGCCAGGTCAGGGGGAGAGGAGAGAAGGAGAGGATTTGCAAACTACCAGGAGAATAACAGAGAAAAGGCGATGGACAGGCCCCCCAGGTCAGCACACCAGGGAAGGAAAAACCAAACAGGCCGATGGGAATGAACGGGCCACTGGAATCTGCCAAGCACAGGAACCAGGATGAACTAAATGTGGTGACATGGAACGTCAGAGGGCTAAACGCCTACGTCAAGAGACAGTGTCTGCGCTTGGCTAAACAAAGCAAAAGCCCACATTGCAATGCTGCAGGAGACCCATCTGACGGCTGAAAAACAAGCCAAGGTGGCCAAGAAGTGGAGGGGCCAGATATATAGCTCAACAACTATGCGAGAGGGCCTGCGACCCGGATCGCCCCGGGCACCTCATTTCAGCTCATTAAACAGGAAAGACGCCGAGGGCAGGGTCCTGATCGTTCATGGAATGCTGGAGAACGGGAGGTCTGTCCGGTGAACACCTACGCTCCAAACCAATGACGCAACAGATTTCTTTAAAATCACTCACACCCCGGCTGGCCCCATACAGGAAAGCAACGACCATCTGGGCCAGTGATCTTAACTGCACACTAGACCCCAGGCTGGACCGGTCGGACGACAAACACAAAAGAGCTGCGCCACCAGCGCAGGTGCTACAAAAGATACTGGACCAGCTCGAGCTAGAAGACGTCTGGAGAAATGTACATGGGGTCGAAAGGGGATACACGCACTACAGCGCCCCACACGGGACATTCACCCGAATTGGCTATTTATTTACGGGCAAAGAAACATTAGGTGAATTTACTGGGGCACACATTCACGCACAAACCATGTCCGACCACGCCCCAGTGGGAGCAACATGTGCGCACACATACAGGAGAGCCCCCATACCCACGTGGAGACTAAGGGCGGAAGCACTGCTAGACGGGGAATTCCAAGATCATATTCAAACCACAATAGACGACTATTTCGAGCATAACACAGGTAGTGTGGACAGCACAGCAACGACTTGGGAAGCCTTTAAGGTGGTGGTGGTCAGGGGGGCGACTATTGGGTAAACGGGAGGACTTGGAAGGGAAACCCTGGCAGTACTGGATGAGATAGAAAGGAACATAGAGAGGGCCGAAGCACAGGCAAGGGAGGAGGGAGGAGAACCGGGCGACCTCACCACTCTGAGACAACAGTGTATGGCGGCCTGGGAGAGGCTAGGGCGGCTAGATTACGGGAACTACATACAGAGGTTGCATGCAGAAGGGGACAAGCCTAGTAGACTTCTCACTTGGCTAACCAAACAAGAGACAAAGCGGGAACCGATAAACGCAATTCGGAACAGTCAGGGGGAGGTGGAAAGGTCCCAGGAGGGTATAAATACGGTATTCTCGCAATTCTATGAGAAACTATACACCAAAGTTCAGGAGGCGTAAGAGGAGATCTTGAGGATGCATTTGCGGGAATCAGACTCCCACGACTGACAGAGGAGCAGGCCCAAATGCTAGATGCCCCCCTTACTGTGGAGGAACTGGCGGAAGTTATCACCCAGTTACCGACAGGAAGGTCCCCGGGGCCCGACGGGTTACCAGGGGAATTCTATAAAAGATACAAAGATAGCTTGGCCTCAAGACTACTAGAGACGCTGGAGGAGGCCTATGAGAGTGGGAGACTCCCGAGTAGCATGTCAGAACAGAATCTGTAATAGTTCTGATACTTATAGCAGGGAATCCGCCCCTAGCCTGTGGGTCTTACAGACCGATCTCTCCGATAAATCAAGATTCCAAGATCCTGACAGCGGCCTTAGCCAACCGGCTAAAAAGGGTGATACCCATATTGGTGCACCCAGACCAGACGGGGTATGTACCGGAACGGAACACAGCATGGAATCTCCGGAGACTCCATCACGTCATTGATAAGACGGACCAAGAAGAGGGGGAATATGCAGTGTTGTAACTGGACGCAAGCAAAGCATTCGATTCGGTGAAATGGGACTGGCTCTTGGGGGCACTCGCCCACTTCAGGATAGGTAGGGGATTCCTACGCTGGATAAAGTTGCTCTACAGGGACCCGAGGGCTAGGGTAAAGACGAGCAGGCATGTTTTAGGGGAGTGGAACAAAAGGCGGGGTACGAAGGAGGGGTGCCCGCTGTCCCCGATGTTATATATTTTGGCCCTGGAACCATTTGCGGCCTTCTTAAGGGCAGAGTACAGGGACGCCGGACTAGTGATAGACGGGGAAACACACCAGATCTCTATATACGCAGATGACATACTGCTCTATGTCTAGGTCCAAGACCCACGTACCCACCTGCCGGACCTACTAGAGGCACTGGGAGCATTTGGCAGGTTATCGGGAATTATCATCAACAAGGGAAAATCCTCACTGTTCCCCTTGGTCCGCCTGAGGACAGCGGCATCAGACCAGCTGCCACACCTAGGCCTCACATGGACCCCAATCACCTTCAGATACCTGGGGGTGGACATATACCACGACATCACGGAGATGCACATGGCTAACACATAGGCAGACCTGGACAAAATAGAGAACGCCATACAGTTCTGGAAAACACTACCGCTGGGGATGATAGGCCGGGCAGCCCTGTTGAAGATGATAGTTTTACCCCGACTCCTATACTACTTCACCAACATCCCCTACAACATCCCTAGGTCCTTCTTTAAACTACTACATTCCATGACAAGGTTCTTCCTGTGGGGGGCGGGAGAAACAGGATTGCACTCAGCACATTACGAAGGGGCTACGAATGGGGAGGGATCAAGCTCCCAGACTTTGAGCGATATTATTTGGCAGCACAACTTCAATTTGTGGTTTGGTGGCTGGGTGAGGACACCTCTATAGACGCAATACTATTTCGACCATCGCTCCAGCGATACTACTAAAGAGAACTCCTGTGGATAAACGAGACCCAGGCCAAAACCCTTCCCAGCATAGCCCAATTAGGCCGAGCACTGTGGAAAAGAGCGTGGAGAGTGCAGGACATGAGACCCCTGTTCAAGGCAAATCCCCCTGGCGGGACTGGTGGACACCCGTATCGCAAGACTGGTAATGTTCAGAACACAATGGGAAGACAAAGGAGTGGCCCAAATAGGTGACCTGTGGCAAGAAGGACACTGGGTAGACTTCCAGACCCTGGTGGAGGAGCAAGACATACACAGTGGCCAATTCATTCTGTATAATAGCATGGTTCAAATAATAAGGAAGAGGTGGGACACCCTACCGGAAGAGGAAGACACGGGAGGGCCACTGGACGCTTGGTACGACGCATCCGAGGGGGGACACACTGTGTCCAGGCTCTATGCACAACTGTTGGGCACCAACTCCAGGACACTGAACACTCAAACAAAATGGGAGGATGAGCTCCAGAAATCCTTCAAGGACGAGGAATGGAACAGAGCCCTCCAATACGCAAAGAAGGTTTCCAGAAACGCAAGGTTCAGGCAGATGCAGCTCTACATAGTGCACAGGGCATACTTAACGCCTAAAAGAATGTCGAACATGGGGGACAGACAAATACAGAGCTGCCCACGCTGCCAGGAAGAACAGGCAGACATGGTGCACATGTTCTAGACGTGCCCGAGAGTAACAGTATTCTGGAATACGATAAAGGAAAGAGCGTCGGAAGCAGGAATCCACATGCAGGCCTGGTCCCCAGCGTCCTACATACTGGGCCTGTTCCCGAGGGGCGATAAGCAGAGAGTGCATGTGGCAAAGATGAAAGACCTGATGACAATACTGGTGAAGCGCCGTATCGCAATAGCATGGAAAGCAAGCGCGGGACCCTCGACAGATGGCTGGTGGGTGGACCTACAAAAACGGGCAGTAGCGGAACAGCGGTCTGGACCAGGGCCTCGCAAAGGGGAGAAAATAACAGTGGAGCCAAAATACTGGCGTGGAACACTCTCGTACAAGACCTATTAGGAAACGACGACGAAAATAGCACAAGTGTTTCGAGCGACCCGGAGAAGAGGAGACTTGACCCATCAGCACCCGTGCGCAGCACACAAACCGGCACGAGGACATCACGATGGAGGAGGATGTAGCCTAGTCTTGACTTGCACTGATAACGAACAATATGAACTTAACCCCGAAAGTGCCAGAGCAAATGTTGTGAGTTGTTGTTCATTTGATTTTGGTTTGTTTGCTTGGTGTTAAATGAAAATAAAGAAAAATTGTTAAAAAAAAATAAAATAAAAAATAAAAAGCATTGCGAGAGAAATGACTCAGCCCATCAGCAATGTGGGTGTTAATGCTCATCAGCGTATTTATTTTATTTATTGCATTTATTATATGCCCAAACTCAGAGGTATCACGGCGTAGGTTACAGAAGGCTTAAGTCTAGTTACAGGGAAGATCAATGTTACAGTAGTAAATTACAGTATATATACCTACGAGCTTGCTGCCTAATTGGGCTGAGACTTTACAGGGTATTCCAGATTCTACATTTTTGATTCAGGTGCAGAACGTGGGTGAGGATATATGGTGTGAACAAGGCAGAATGTGGGTGGGACTGCAGGTTCTGCTACTTAGAATTTATTGAAGAGCCAAGTTTTGATCGATTTCTTGAAACGCTGATGGGATGGCTCGTTTCTGGTGAGAATGGGGAGGGAGTTCCAGATTTTGGGTGCTGCTACTAGAAAACTGCTACCCACTGCCCTGAATCTCTTGAAGCAAGGAACAACTAGTTGGGTGCTGGATCGAAAGATCTGGTAGCTGTGCTATGGGAGATGGCATTGCTGAGATAACGGGTGGTTTTCTTGGTGATGCATTTGTGAGTGACACAAAGAGTTTTGAGGAGGATTCTGGCCTTGATGGGAAGCCAGTGCACATCCCTCCTGGTCTTAGAGATGTGGTTAGATCTTTTAATTCCCAGAGCAGCAGGAGTTGGAGTTTGTCCAGGTTACTGTTGAGGTGCCTAGCAATAGTATGTTGTAATAGTCGAGCTTTGAGAAGATGAGGGCACCTGCCAGAAGAGACAATTTTGTGCGGTTAGAAATTGGCGATTGAGAGAGATAGTTGTGTATGAAGTGGCGGAAGACAGGGCATTAATGTGTCTCGTCATAGTCAAATTAGCATTGAGGTATACACTCAATGTTTTTGCCCGTTTAAGGACTGGGATGAGTGTTCCGTCGATGGTTATGACAGCGTAGTCAGGGGGGAGGATTTTTAGTTTGGCAGGTGGGCAAACAGTGAGGATCTCTGTCTTTTCATCATTGAGACACGGGCAGTTTGTAGCCATCCAGTTTTGGATAATAGCATATATGGTATTGATGGTGGTGGTGTCTAGCTCATAGTTACCTGTGATGGGCATAAGGATCTGGATGTCATCCGCAAAGTTTGTGTAGATGACTCCCATGGCATCTAGAGCACTATGCAATCAGTCCAAGAAGGCACATGCCTGCTAATTCTACACACCTGGAAATCCAAAAGCATAACTAGATACCGGAAGGCCATCTAGCAGTTAGTCTGCTAATCACACCTACCAGTGAATGTATATAGCAAAACTACCTACTGGTAATCTATCTAGCAGAACTAGCAACCCAAGCACTAATAGCAGTTATGAACTTGATCATTGCCCTGAAAATATGCACTACGCTATCAGCCCAGGAAATGGCCTGGCTTGCTAATCCTACACGTCCAGAAATCCCTGTGGAGATTTATATAGCAAGGAACGTTCTAGCAGTTATTCTTTGCTAATCCCAACTATCTGGGAATGTCCTAGTAGAACTACCCATTGGGGACTATTTAGCAGAACTGCCGACCAAAGACGTCTCTAGCACCTATAAAGTAACATGCGTTTTAGGACAGATCTGCCTGTCACCACCCATCAGTCTTCACCAAAACAATTTGACCCATCAAAAATCAGGGAGATACGACACCCTCGACAGATACTGGAAGCTAAAAAGGAACATGGTCCCCCTGGAAACACACAGACTCTCAAACACAATACTGTGCAAACTCTTGCCACTGCACCAACAAACAATAGAATGCAGCCACACCCATCGATTCATTCGGCCTGGCGGCACACATACTTACACACCTCCACGTTCACCTCAACAGTCTTTAGAACACGGCTATACCCCTCGAAATCAGCCTAGCTGCACACATAACGTCATTCTCAAACACCGGCGATCTTAGACAACCAACATATCACACCTAGCACTAGTATGCAGCTATACACTACCTATTGCACACTGGCTGCACACATGCCGAGTGCACCCAAGCACGTTTAACTACACTACTCTCTACTGACCTGGACTGTGGTCCCCGAGGGCGTTTATCCAACAGCGCTTTGGAATCATAACAATGGTAAAAGGTGCTATACACATGCCCAATAACATAACACAACATAAATTGTTATTGGCCCTTTTGGGCATATTAAAATTTGAGGAAAGGAACTGAATTTTACTATAAAAATTGTACCAGAAAACCACCAAAAAGAATACAATCTTAGCCTACAAAAAAAGTCAACATCCCCTTTCTCAGAGAGGCAACATCCTTTTGGAGACTTTCAACGGGTAAGACGCAACTGTTTGACTGAAGACTACTTTCAGAAGGCAGGTTAATTGGCAGATGGACTTAGATCTAGAGTTTACTTGCAAGAGACTGGCTCAGGTTCACTCAAAATAGCCTGTTATAATGACTGAAACGCCCTGTTGAGCAAAGAGGCAACGAGAACTAAATCAGACAACATAATAGATGTCTTTACTGATTCTAAACACAGCACTAAAAATTAACACCTCCGAATTGGCTCCCTCCGGAACATTAAAGGAGACAATGCAAAGAACCCTTGGTTTGCTCAAAAATTGGTTTGCAACCGGGAAGCATTCTTACAACAGTGCTAGCCATTCTCGAAAGCACTACACAGAACTCCATAATTGTAGCGATGACAACAGATCAATAAATGAGAATGACCTCTGCTGAATGGCAAAAATGCCAAAATAAACATCCTGGTCTGCAAGCCACTACACTACAAAAGTAAATCGACCCCATTACCATTGCTCTCCACTCCCCAAAATAAGAGAAATCGCATGCTTGCAACAAATATGTTCAGCCCACCAAACAAACGGACTCCCCATCTAAAACATTGATCCTCAACATGCTACAACATGCACAAAACTACACAAAGCCCCTCTGGTGCCTATAATTCCCTTTAGAAGCATCACACCACAACGCAAGCACGAACCACCACTACCTCAGTGTCAATCACACGCATACAGTGCACAGTGTGGGATCTATGTGATCACTGCGCCGTCCGTAACTGCGACAGCCGAAAATGCTGACGCCAGTTACGGCGCAGCTCAGTGACCATATGGATCACTGTGCCCACGTCCCCTGGCCATCATTACCCCTCCCAACCCCCCACTTCACTTACCTTTAGGGCGGCACATGCAGAAGTGTGCTGCCCGCACTCTGCGATTCCCTGCGGTGTCAGCTCCTCCCACTGACGTGGGTTGGAGCTGACACCGCAGGGTGCTTTTCTTTCTTTTTTCTTACGTGTCCCCCGCTTTCCGAAATGGTAAGGGGGGGGGGACACCCCCGCATTGCCCGACCCCTGTTACTGCGCCCAGGTAGAGCGGGGGACACCCCCGCGACCCCAGCTCTGCTTGGGCGCACTAAATGTCACCCTCATTGTGTGCACCTCCAAAGTCCAGTGACTGCATGGGTGCACAAATGAGGGCGACATTTTGGTACAATACCCACAGTGTGTTTAAAGACATGTTGAGCATTAAAAAGTAAACTGGAGAAGTAAATCAGCCTTCCTTTCTGCACACAAGTCCTGTATTGCTTGCCACTGGTGAGCTACAATGCACAACAATGTCTAAACTGCATGCACCCAAAACCAAGTCTCTCTCCCCCACACACCAAAGCAGAAAGTGTACACTGGGATGTGTGCCCAAATCCCATAAATGCAGAGGGAGCAAGAAACCGCTCCATAGTTGTGGGAGGCACAAGTGACTAATTTCTGCACCCCCAACGTAACTCATTCAAACCCAGTGCACAACAGCAGCGCAATGCTCACTGCCATGATAAGGAGACATCGAAAAAGTTCAATGGCCCCAAAGGAGACACAAACCTATCCCTCAGACAAGAGTAAAACACCAAGGCATAGACAATTTTAAGCTTTACACAGAAACCTATAAATATATTCTAGATATTGGATAGATAGAAAGGAAGTAATATCGGACCTCTGACTTGGGAGCGCCTAAGGGAAGCCCCCTACTTGGCGCCGCCTGGGGCCAACACATTTTGAATAGTCTCACAATTATACAACCTCATGAGTGATGTATAATAACTAGACTGCCTGTTTGGGACGCTTCCAGGTCTTAGTAACGACACCCTAAATAAGGACATACACCTGAATAACGAAAAAAGTAGAAACCCCACGTTTCTACAGCCTTTTTACCCTCCCCCAACTACCCTCACCCCTTGTAATCCCTTACCCCACATATATACTTTTACATACATATATACAGCTGGTTTAGTAGGAAGTGCAGGGCAGCAGAGGTGCATCTAGCTAGGTACCTGGAGGAGACCTATAGCATGTCTACAAGGTAGTTGCAGCAATGTGCTCTGCTTAAAAAAAGCGAATTGACAACTTAGTTGAGGGGTCCCTGGCCAGGCATGGTCAAAACCCAGCAGCTTTCGCAAGTAAGGATACAAAGTCCTTTTGGTGACTAGTCCACTCTGTAAAAGGAATGGATCCTTTTATTGTGTTTGCCATGCTTTATGGTGAGGGAGTTGTCTTATAGTGGGCCAGGTTAGGGTGGCAAAAATGCCCAGCCCTTTTTTCCAATAAGGAGGTAACTTTAGAACCTTTGGTGCAAGTTGCCAATAAGATTCCCAGCCCTGATATAATCCTGTCAGACCTGAATAGCTATACTCCGAGGTGTGTGCTGTGCCAGGCATGCTTATGCAGCATACCTTAGGATAATGGCATATCCACCATCTGCCATGCATATATCTGTACATTTACCATTGCACTGTTATCAATTCTTACCTTCATTCTGTGTAACTGAAGTCTTGTATTGTTATCTACCTTTACCCTGCATTGCTATTAAACTTCACTTTCCTCCTGTGTAACTTAAGTTTTGTATCATTATGTAATGCGCCCAGATACCTTTGGGTCAGGAGTGCAATATAAATAAATAAAACAAACAAACGAACAGAGACAGAAGCAAATGGTGGTTCTTTAATGATAATGATCATCATTATCAAATTATGGCGTTTAGACTTGAGGAACTTTTTTGGTGATATCCTTTGTTAGTACCTTCGCGACCAATAGGTTTTGACCGCTCTGTTGGAATTGATTTGTCTTTGTTAATTCGTATATCCTTATGTGTGTCTCATAGGTGTTTGCATCTACGGAGACTTAGAGTTCCTACACTCCGTTGTTTAGAATAGCAATTTTTGTGTGTGTGCTTACACCTTTTTGTGCCAATCTTTACATTCCTTTCGTTACAATGGTTTCATTTTCCAGATTGAAGTAAATAAAAATTTTGATCCAATTTGTGCGTAATAGTTTTATTTGTGATTTTGCCCTTTTTGGATGACCGGTGTTTCGGCATTAAAACTCTGCCTTTTTCGAATCCGGGCTATTCCATGTCGCTGTGATCCATGATAATCTGCTTCGTTGCAGTATTGCTGTATTAACGGTCTTAATTCAACGCTTGAAGCGAGAGCAACATACTTTTAAAGTGAGATTTAAGCCCGTTAATACAGCAATACTGCAACAAAGCAGATTATCATGGATCACAGCGACAAGGAATAGCCCGGATTTGAAAAAGGCAGAGTTTTAATGCCGAAACACTGGTCATCCAAAAAGGGCAAAATCACAAATAAAACTATTACGCACAAATTGGATCAGAATTTTTGTTTACTTAAATCTGGAAAATGAAACCATTGTAACGTAAGGAATGTAAAGATGGCCGCAAAAAGGTGTAAGCACACACGCAAAAATTGATTATCAAATGATGCCCTTTAACAAGTAAATAGGCAACATTAAGGATAGGGACCAATGAGGAATTAATAGTTTTGCTTGATGGGCAAATGTACGACAGGAATGTACGCTTGTCCCAGTCTCTTTAATGTGTACATCAAAAGGTTGTGGGTAGACTGATGGTTTTTAGGGTGGAGACAGGATACTCCATGCAGATGATGTAGTCCTCGTGGCAAGGACAGGGGTTGGGATTTAGAAGCGCCTTCCAGTGTTCAGCTCATTCTGCACACAGGAAACCATTCATAAACCAATGAAAAGCTAACCTCATGTTGATGGAGCCTGTGGTGAATAACATGGGTGCGTTGCTGCTTCTGGGGCAAGTTAGAGCAAGTTTCAACTTATGGCTACTTGTGCCCAAGACTTCCCAACTCGGGCTCTTCGGCAGCCCAGGAAACAAAAGCTGCATTTGCCCTGTTAAAGGCAACATATGAGGTTGTGCAGCTAGATGTTCGATTCTGTGGTCCGGCAGTGTGTTAAGCCCTTGAAGCACACTGTAAGGTCATCCATTCGAGAAAATAAAATTCTGAAATGTGGGACATAAAACATCCTGAGAAAGTTACTTGGGCTGAGAGCTGCTGTCAGGCGACTCCTGAGGGCATAGCCGGCCACATCCATGACCTGCATGAAAGTAGAGGGTGGCCGGGAGAGGACGTGGTCCAGTTAATAACTCTTATTGTCCGGGAGACTGTGGGCTAATCACAGGAGCAGGCTTTATCGGGCAGCAGTAAGGGGACGTAGTAACCTCGTATTACTCCGGTGGGATCCCTTGGGTGCGCTATAAAGGCAGCAAAGCATGCAAGCTTGACCTTCACACTATGTGCATGAAGCAGACTATGAGAACTCATGCGGATATTGCAAAGCTAAAAGCTTGTGCAATGCAGCCTGGGCACCTACTGACCAACGCAAGGAAGCTGGTGAAATGAACAAGTAATGCCACTGTGGTCAATGCGGACCCCAAAGCCAGGACCCAGAGGGGAGCCAGCGCATGATAACATACCAATGGCGTGCAGTGTCTTTGTCCAAATTGCCCGACTATTCAATCTTACCTAACTGAATGCAAACATTTTTATTTAGAAGGTTTTTTATGCATGTTATGTATGTGCAGAATTATTTTTGTGTATTTTTTATATTTCATCTATATTGTTTCCTCACATTGCTGCAGTAAAAGGAATGGGAATGACAGAGTTAACTATTGTTAACCCAAGTGCCCTTGTTCCACTCCCTGTGAAGGCCTACTTCAGTATTCCTCAGGCATGTTAGTATCAAAAAAATGCAATGTTGTGAAACGAGTTAGACCATCAGTATGTTGCATACACATGTAGTGAAAATATTTTCTTAAATTAGGCACGGATGCTTGCTCACGCATAGGGGGGAACACATCCACAACTCCCAAGGAGTTCAGACATGCCACGTAGTCGAGGAGTGCATGTTTGTGTGAAAAGATTCAACTGTCGCACTTGGCTGTCAAGGAGGCCCAGGTCATGCGCGACAAATTCGGCTAGTCCAGGCTTTTCATTCAACAGACCACAGCATTCCAACAGCTGGTGCTCCCTTTTCCCCACTGCAATCACTGGCCTGCAAATCCTTACCTGACAAGTGGTGTTGGCGAAGGGCAGGAATGTTTTGTGAACTGTATAACTGCCTTCATCGAGCACACATTTGAAAAGGCGAAATAGAAAATTGCCAAGCCAACAGTGTGCGCCTGTATTGACAGGAGATGCGTACATTGAATTAATAATGTTCTACTCCCATTGTAAGATTTTTCCCAAACCTGTCGTTTTACTAGAAGTCATATTAATAGAGGATAGGTATGGTCTATCGGAATCCAGGAAGTGCAGTGGTCACGTGGTGCAGGATTGAGAGTGGCTCACTACACAGGAGATGCAGCTTGAGTGGGAACCTCGAACGCTTTAATAAAACATTTTGGCACACCTTAACTCTGCACAAAACTCATGAGGAGCTTTGCATGGGGGCTTATGTCGGGTTAAGTTAGTGCCCAATTTTGAAACTAGCTATCAGGAAGTTGCACTTCATAAATCTTGTTGAATATATATATGTTAATGTGACGTCAATATGGTGCAGCCAGGGCCAACTCGAGGCATTCAAAATAGGGGTTTAATCAGACGGCCTTGAAACACGTAAGCATGGTAATATTTTAAATATCCTAGCTTCAATTCAAAATCAGAAAAATAGGGAGCGCTGTATGGCGAGCACTGCACTTAAACACTGCTCCACATAGGTGGCGGATTAGCACAGCTATCAGCATTCTGGGTCCGCTAAACCACATGGAACGGGCTCGCAAACCCGCAGCAGCCTGAGGGCCAAGATTCAGAGGGCGACGGAAGAATAGGGACAAGATTGTGGTGCTGGAATGCGTCTGGTGCCCTGAACAACACTATGCAGAGTCAACTACCGGGGATCCAGAGCGGCGAAGAAGCGGGCTGAAGGCTAGCACCAAGGTAGAAACTGCGTCAGGGTCCAACACTGAGGACCCCGACACAGACTGTCGTGGGTAGTCTCTCACAGACCAGTGAGGAGCAATCAGAAGAGACTGTGCAGTCCAGTGCGTGGGAGGAACCACAGGCTGGGTTGGGGGAGGAGTGCGGAGGACTGAGACAACCACAGAAAATGAGCAAAACGAATGGCCTCATCCAAACTAGAGGATGTAAGAAACCATAGACAAATCCTCAAAAGCGACCGGAGTCTAACAAGCAGCGCGAAAGACTTGATTGTATGTCCCAACCTGAATCATAGTCTTGATTAGAGAGCCTTAAATCAAACTGTGAAAACCCGGGCCCAGCATATTGGGGACATGCAGTCCAGAAGGAGGGAGAGAGGGATACATATTGAGCCGCGTGCTGCATGGCTCCGAAGGTAAACAACTCGAATTAAAGGCAAGGGGAAAACAAAAACCACAGTAAATGAAACCTTGAGAAATAGCGCGAGAGAGAGAACTTGAGAGGGAGTGGAGGGAGGGCAAAGCGAGGAAGGGATGGATGGAGGGAGGCAGTGAGCAGGACGACTGAGAAAGGGAGAGAAAAATAAAAAGTGCATGTAGAATGAGCAAATCCAGAGACGCAGCTTCCAACTTCAATCACTGAAAAACTGGGACTGCTTTGTAGGTGATGAAGGCTTCCTTAATCATGGTCAGTGTGTAGCCTAGGTGTCTTTGCCCTGGCCCGCTAGCTGCCCTTTGCCATCAAGCGGGAGGCGGGGAGGGTACTACCATACATTTACCATCTCCCCAGACCAGGTGTGGCCATCTGTCATGTTAGACAACCTGCAACCTAAAGACAGAATATATAACAGGAGTTGGGCTACTATACCAAATCATTTCCAATAAACATGCCACAGACTGATGGAAGTTGAATATGCTAGTACTCCTATTTATTTCACTCACTGCCACTCAAGGGAGTTTCTACAAGGACCACCTGAAGGGGGACACCTAAATCAGCACCCAACCTCGAACCTATACCTCATTCTAGGGTTGTCTTCACGCCACAGCTATGAGTTAGCTCAGAGAGAGACCCCCAACTAACTGTGGGGACTATGGTAGGCCACCTCCACCTCTTTGTCATCAATCTTCAAGCTCACGTTCCTGGTGCCAATACCTCGACCTCACACCGGAACATAAATCCATGAATTTCTATCCCTCGTAGGCTTCACAATTTCTCACCTCCAAGCCTTTCTTGCAAGACTGGGAGATTGGGCGACATTGTGGTCCCCCATTTCTTTGCCCAATATCCATTGGAAGATTAAAATGCTGACCTGTATCATGGTTCTCAGTTCAGTGTGGCCCCTCCACCCAAGATCTGTGGAGAGCCTCTCTACACCATCAAAGGCACTGCACACCAGAACACTGCTTTTGACACCTCCCTCCACGTTCCTCCGCCAACCTCTACCACTCCAAGACAACCACAATTGAATAAACTGAACAATGTTGTAAGTGTTATGAGCTGGCACTGCTTGTTTAGTTGTCAACTGAAAATGAACACTCCGTACTGGCTATAAACATGTATTTATTTATTTGAGCATTTGACAGGCGCGTATACAACTAAATCGTGTTTCCAAGCACCACAAGGCAAATGGGGAGGGAACAAGGGGAGTAAATACAATGCATGTATACAAACAGGATTTTACTAGGCCTTGTGGTAGTCAGACGTGCAAGTGCAGTGAAGAGAAGTGCAGTAGTAAGGAAGGGAGGTTGGGCGGGATTTAGGGATGGACAAGTGCTGGTGAGCCCGGGAGGGAAGTGCAAAGGGGTGGCAGGGAATGAGTCCACTGGCTAAGTGCTGAGCGGAGGGAACCCAAAGAGTGGGATGCACCGTCGCCAGGCAGGGGACCCACAAGGGAAGTGCTGAGGGGGGGGGTACTGGTGTCAACCGGGTAGAGGGCCCGGGAACCTGTGAGATTCATGAAGGTACCGGGCCGCCAGTCTCAGTGGCAGTGGGGAGGGTTACCAGGGAAAGAAAAGAGAAAGAGGCAGAAAAAAGATTCGTTTTTAGAAGTTTTCGGAACTCGAGGAGGTCCGGCTCAAGTCTGAGAGGGGCAGGGTGGCTGTTGCAGAGAGAGGCACCAGCCAAAGAGGACTCCCCCCCCCCCCCCATTCTCTGCTTGGTGCAACGTTTGACAGAGAGTTGGATTTAGAGGAGCGGAGGGCTCTAGCAGGAAAGCATTTAGGGAGAGTTGGATATATTGTGGAAACCCATGTCCCAGAAAGCCTTGTGGATGATGCAGAGGGTCTTAAATTTGATCCTAGCAACCACCAGGAGCCAGTGGAGAGATTTGAGGCCTGGAGAGATACGGACCCTGGGCTTGAGGCCAAGTATAAGTCATGCAGCCCTATTCTCGATTAGCTGAAGGGGGCGTAGGGAGGAAAGGGGGAGGTTGAGAAACAGGCTATTGCAGTAGTCTAGCCTAGAGAGGACCTACAGTTCTGGAGACATTGAGCTTCTGGGGCAAGGTAAGGAAAGGGAGAATGTCTCTAAGGAGGTGAAGCTGGAAGTGGGCCTTCTTGGTAAGGCCTAAAATGTGAGGGGTGAAGGAGAGAGAGGAGTCGAAGGTGACACCAAGGTTTTTGGCCTCGAAGGATGGAGAGGGTAAAGGGCCCAAAGAGGGCAGCCACAGGGTAATAGGGAAACAGGGTGCAGGTGTCCCAACTGGCATTGAGATCAGAGATCATTAGCCGCACACCATGCCTGGATGGAGGTCAGATAATCGGGGATGAGAGAGGAGGAGGAGGAGGAGGAGGAAGAGGTGGTGGTGATGGTAGAGGACAGTTTAAAGGAAAGCTGTGCATCATCCGCATAACACTGGAAATGAGGAAAGATGAGGTGATTCAGAGGTGCGAGATAGATATTGAAGATCCACAGCAGTAGGATAGAGCCCTAGGGACGCCGCAGGTAGAGAGTGAGGTGGTGGAGGAGAAAGGTCCCAGTTGCAACTGAGAAGGGCGGTCAGTGAGGCAAGAGGTGAGCCGGTCCAGTGCCTGGTCCATGGTACCGAGGGTATCATGAAGTCGTTTTATGAGAATAGAGTGGTTGACCATGTCAAAGGCAGAGGAGAGATCAAGGAGAATGAGAACAGCAGGAGAGTTTTTATTCGAGATTTGCGAGCTAGTCTTCACAGGTGTTCAGGAGAGCAGTTTGCATGCCTCTGGATGCCAGGAATCCAGTTTGATGGTCATAGAGACAACTAAGTTGTTTAGTATGAAGGGTCAGTTGGGGGAGGACCAACTTCTCCAAGAGTTTACCCAGGATGGGAGTGGTGGAAATAGGGTGATAGTTATCCAAGCAGGAAGGCTCAGCGGATGGCTTCTTTTAGGGGAGTCTGCACAAGAGATTACTTGAGGGATAGAGGGAAAGAGTCAGTGGCGGAGGAGTGGTTACAGAAGTCAGCAAGTGCCAGGGCAAGAGAGATGTTGTTGTTCTTGATGGTTCTGGAGGAGCAGGGGAGCACCTGTTTTGATGAGACCTTCAAAGAGCTGACAACTTTAGAGACCTCATCAGGTTCTATGGGCAGGAGAGAGAAGAGGGGGGGCTGGTAAGGGCAGGTGCCAAGGGAGGCATGGTGGGGTGAAGGAATAGAGATTGGGGGGGGGTGGAGAGTGAGGACAGTAAGTCCAGAGTTTTAGATGTGAAATGGGAGGCCTTGGAAGGAAGGAGAAAGGTGGAAATTCCAGTTGGATTGGCGAGTTTCTTGCAGATTTTGAAGAGTTCAGCCGTGTTGTTAGTGGCTCCAGAGATGCAGGCTTGGATGTTGGCCCTCTTCTTGGAGCGGATAGAGAAATGATATTGCCTTTGGAGCAGGCGACAGGCCAGTTTGTCAGAGGATGAGCGCAAGGTCTGCCACTTCCGTTCAGCAACTCTGCACTCACGTTTCAGAGAAGCTTGGTCGGAGTCATACCAACTGTTGCACTTGCAAGCTGGCTTCAGCCAGATCCTCATGACAGGGGGAAGGATATCAAGTGTGATGGAAATGGTGAAGGTTAGGAAGGACAGAGTCAGAAGTAGGGTCGAAGGGGGGATAAAAGTGGCAGTGGGGGGGATGAAAATGGAGGCAAGGGCAGCAACTGACACTCGCTTCATCGGTCGAATGACGGTGAAGGAGGTTGGCATTGCAGGAGGCAGCTCGGACAGAGGGCCAAGGGGCCCCAAGTGAGAGGACAGGAGAGAGTGGTAAGATCAGGAAAGTGGGGTGGGGAACAGATTAGAGATATGGACGTCTCCAGAGATGAGGGTGTCCTACCAGAAGGAAGAATAGTAAGAGAGAGGGAGTCACAGAAGTCACAGAACCGTGAAGTGGCTGATTCAGGAGAGTCGAGGTGGAGGTTGAAATCACAGAGGAGGAGGAGTATGGCAGTAGAGGTCAAGACGGAGGAGGTGAGGTCAGTCCATTCAGAGAGGAAAAGAGGGATAGGGGCTTTGGGGCGTGTAGATGGTGGCAAGGGTGAGAGAGTGGGAGAGACCACCCCCATGCCTACAGATGAGGCATTCAAAAAAGGAGTATGATTGAGTAGGTATGAGAGAAGCAGGGACCCACTGAGGGAAGATCAGGGCAGCTCCACCCCCCGGCCGGTTGGGCCTGGGTTTGGAGAGGCGCTTGTAGCCCTTGGGAAGGAGATTGTCAAGAGCAGTGACAGAGCTGGCATTGAACCATGTCTCGGTACGAGTTCGGACGTCAAGGTCAAAGTGTTCAAAAAGGAGACAGACATCAGAGGAGTACTTGACAGCAGAACAAGTGTTCACAGTACCTGGTGAAGCGGATTTCAACCTTTGAACAGTTTGGGAGGACTAGGGGGGGGGGGGGGAGTAGCAGGGGGAGAGGAGATGTTAGGGAGAGGGCAGGCACCGGTCAAGAAGGAGAAGAGTAGGTTGAGAACCTTGGGCCATGACAGTGGCGTTGTGATAGACATTAATGATGCACCTAGAGGATGTGAAGTATGCCAAGAGTACTTCCCATCTAGTGCCACCATTAATGGGTGAACAGGAAAGAGTAGAGACCATGTGGTCAGTCCATAGGTCAGGGGAGGGGGCGGAGAAGAGGGTGTCTGATAGTCTGCCTGGAAGTAGCATTGATGTAGGTGTCAGCGATAGGTAGACCTGGTTTAGAGTAGATAGGGGAGAGAGTGCCATGTAAGTTGCAGGGGAGGGAGAGAGACAGACAGGATAACTGCACAGTGCACAAATGACTCACCAGGAGACCTAACCTACAAGCAGGCACAGATTAAGGAGGTGCCATGACTGGAGATGCACAGGGAAGCAGGAATTTAGGTACCAGACTGAGTGAACGCTAAATTCAGCTGAAACAAACAGTATTCGGAATAGAGGCACATCCAAGTGTAACTATCCGTCATAGCACTAAAATGAAGCAAAAGCACTAGGAATACAGCAGAAGACAATCAATCTTCCAGTTAGAGACACAACAGGGTTCAAGTTTCAGGGTTACTAGGATCAGAACAGTCTGAGCATGCAGGGCTAAATATTGCATTTACGATAAAGCAGAAAGAGGGAAGGTTATTCATGCATGAGAGTGTTGTGCACAAGGTTTGCGCAAATGAGATGAGTCAATATTACAAAGGGCCTAGTTACAGAAGGCAGCCCTTAGCACAAATAAATCATGAATATAGGAGCGCAGCCACCAGTAATTAGTACATCATGAAGAACAAGTAAGGCAAAGAGGCCTAGCAGTTGACAGGCAATTATATACAGGTGTAACTCTACTAACAATAGAAATGTGCTCAATGAGGTAGGCCTGATGCTAAGGTAAGCCCATGGAGTAATAGGTGGTAGCAAGATGCAGTAGTGTAGAATAGAGCTGCTACATATGAACACAGCAGATTTGGGTAACAGGACTCAAAACAGCAGATGGTGTTAAGGTGGAAGAGATGTAATACCAGCTAGATTCGAAAATCTATGAGGTGGCCAAAAAGCATCATTTTACTGAGGCAAACAGTCTATTTAGTGGCATAGCAAATCGAACATCCAGAAAGTACAGGTGAGAGGCAAGAGATTGGAGGACTCATAGGAGCAGCCTTCAGTCATAGAAATCTAGATTCAACTTTCCCAAAGCACTAAAATGCAGCAGAAAGCAGGGGAAGACAGGATCGCAAGGGAGGGCAACACACTAGGGATGCAGCAGAAGAAATTGGAAGAGCAAAGTAGATAAGCTCTAGATGTGAATACCCTGCAACATGCTAGCAATGCAAGGCCAGGATTGAAGGGGCAAGCTAAGTGTACATCCAGATTCAGAAGTCACACTGCAACGATTTTCCCAAATTGAAGTTACAGACCTAAGATGCAGTGAAAGGAAAAGTACATGATGGTTCCAGCAGAGTGGGCGCAGGGCATGGATTGTGGGGAGAGTTCATGTGATCATTGGGGGGGGCTGGGGGGAGGGGGTCAACTACAGGTGGACGTGAGAGTGAATGGGAGGATAACACAATGGCCGGATGGAGAGGACTGAGCACCCAGGAATATGCTGCGAGCTGAAGGTGTGCTGTGCCTCAGCTAGGGAGAATGCAGAGGCAACAGACAGGAAGAGAACAGACCCTTTTGGGTGGCCCATTGAGGGGGCTGGCGATCACCTGCTGGCTCTGGGGTTCGCCTTCCTGATGCCCCAGGGCCCAGCCAATCGGGCGGCGCTGATCATAATGTGAGGATCAGGTGCTGAGAACGCCATGCGGGGCGACCAGGTGAATGTGGCCACAAAACGGGTGAACGCACCCTTATAGGGGCAGCCCTTGAGAGGGCTGGCTATCGCCGGCCGGCTTTGTCGTACTATATATTCAGTGAGATGCATAATTTACCCTTCCTCAGCAGCTGCAGGCTGCTGAGGGTTACGTGTACCTCAGACCACCCCATAATCTTCTCACTATGGCTTAAAGGTGTTGTTATTGACAACTCCTTCCATGTTAGTGTATTTGTATTTATTATGTTTATATAGCGCTTTACTCCAAAATGCTGATCAGCAACCCTACAAATAAGGGGTGTATCGGCCACTTTTACTCCCTAAAAATTGGCAAATACTCCCAAAAAATTCAAATAGGGAGTACAAATACTCCCAACAAACAGGAAAAAGATATGTAGAATCTTGCACCCCTGCTTTCACCCTCACAGCTTCCTGGATATGTTTGGACCAGTAGTACACATAGTACCACAGAAAGAAAGTACTATTTTACTTGCCTAATTGTAAGAAGTAAACGTGTATCTTTTAATGTCGAAGAATAACTAGGTGCAAAAAGAAATAAATATTTCAAAATCATTTCTGTTACAGTTAAAAAATGTTTACTTGCTTATAAAATACTCTCATTGGGAATTGGACTTACATTTTCACTCCCTAAAAAATAATTTTACTCCCAACTCTTAAAAATAAAAGGTGAACACTCCCACTTCCAAATCTTATCTGGAATACTGCCGATCGGTCAGCCCGCAATGCTGACCGTAACCCGCAACTCGTGCCTCACTGTTAATGAGGGAGGAGGGCTGTTCCTCATAGCCGTCCCGCATTATCCAATTACAATGTGCCGAGCAGCACTGTCAGGGCAAGGCTGAATGCAGGAAGGAACGCTGATGGCCAAAGAAACCATTGGGGGCTTCCCTAGCCTCACGAGGGATAGCGCTCACTTGGCAAATCATTGTCTGAAGACATTCTGGGGCACGCCAATGATCACACTGTTGCTGCCCGGGTGAACTTCTGCCCTCCATCGCCCATCCAGTCTGGCTGATTTGCGGGTGGATTTCTCTCTCCAGCTGCTCCACTCCCGAGTCCTGGTCGGCCGGTGACTGTGCAGCACCCCCGTCAGCCTTGGTAACCCACACAGGGCTCCCCTGCCTATATTGGCAGCGGAGCCAGTCGGCTGTGGTTGCCGCTTCTCTCTTCCCTCCTGGAAGGCTTAGCTCCCTGCACCGATACCATCAAGGGTTTCAATGCCCAGGCCATGCCCACTCACCCGGCCCTGGGCACTGCTCAAAGGCCCACCCTGCTTTTCCTTCTTCTGTGGGATGGGATCTCCATGTTAAAATGGCCCCAATTCACCTAGGGAAGGGGCCGGGGGGGGGACTGCTGGAGAGAGACCGCATCACCTCAGGAGAGTACGTTCTGCCGCCTCTTTGCCTCTCTCCCAGAGTCCCAGCAACCGTTCTAGAATAAAACTCTATTCGGTCTTCTTTTCAGCCCCTGGTGTCAGTCCACCACTGGACAGGGACAACATGCATCTACTGTACAGGGCTTCTAATCGACATTTAGGTCAATACACAATGCACCATTTGCTGTGATAGGAGACCAATTATCTCTTCAAGCTCTGTCTGAGGAATCTCCTGTATTTCTTTTCCTTATCCCATTGACCGCATTAGCTAAAAAGGCACCCACCCCTTCCCGTCATTTCAAGAGACAGTCAGCCTCGTTAGAACTATTTCGTTCCGGTAACAACGGGAGCCATCCTGCGCGCCAGGGTCAGACCTGATGGGCAGAACGGCACCCACCCGCAGAGTTTCACAGAAGCACTGGCACCACTGTTAACATGGTCCCCATTCCCATTCAATTACCGGCGCCTGACTTCCCGGAATGCCGGGGCTGTAATGCACCAGTGTTTCCGGCAAGCCAGGCACCGGTAATTGTAAAAATTGACAAATCCGGCAGCAACCTGCCGGTTTTACCGGTACGGTTACCGCAGGACTAGTAATGAGGCCCAATGACCAAGTTCCAGTTTTAAAGTGACACTGGGAGTGGAGTTCTGTATCCAGTAACTGCTTTAAACTTCAATCTCTTAAAAACAAAAAAGAATAAATTAGTGAAGAGAGACACCCAAGCATGGCCCTCGTTACACCAATCCCACTCTCAGCTCGGTGACAGAGAAATGAGAGGTGTACATCTTTTCTGGGCCCTTACTCCCAAACATCGATGTATCGCAGGTGTGAGAATCTCTACTCACTCCGACAACCATTCAGACCATACCCAGATGACAGTATTGAAGAGGTACAGCTGTCATCAATTGAACAAGTCGACTGACTGCAACCTCCAACAACGCAGATGACATCAAGACTAACATGACATAGATAGATTAGACATGAAGCATATAGACATCCCTGCACAAAGTTACGCAGGGATTTAGTTTTATTGCTGATAGACATGAAGCAAATGTTTATGACTCACATTGTAAGAGGACTAATACACGTATACATTTTGCTACGCTGAAACCACAAGACGCATAAGGACGCCAATGAACTGCTTGCTGACGCTCAAATGCAACTAACATGGACGGCCATTGGGAGTTTTTTAAAAATGTGTGTGCATATTTAATTGTAATTGGTAAAGTAAAATCATTTAACACATTTCTAGTGACGCTCATATTGAGAGAATGAAAGATTGACTTGTGTTTATCCAATGACAGGATATTATATGGCATTTATAACGCGTCTGTACACCAGTGTTTCTAGACGCGACAAGACAAGGAGGGGGAAACATAGGGAGGACAAAAAGATCTTATTCGGCCCTGTGTCAGCCAACGGGTGGCTTATAAGTGCAGAGAGAAGGGACTGTATGTAGGGTTGCAGATACAGACCACAAGTGCTATAGGAGCCGGGAGGCAGTGCGAAGTGCAACTGGACAGCAGGAGCCTGGAACCAAGTTCAGAGGGTAGCCAGATGAATAGTGCGTGGAGCACTCGGGACATCAGCAGGGGAGAGGAAGAGAGAAGAGAGAAAGGGGAAACAAAGAGAAAGGTCTTGAGTTGCTTCTGGAACCGGAGGTGGTTTTGCTCAAGTTTGAGAGAGGCAGGGAGGCTGTTCCAGAGGGAGGCCCCCGGCCAAAGATGGAGATCTGACGCTCAGAGTTGGAAGTGGATGAGCAGAGAGCTCGAGAGGGGAGATGTTTCAGAAGAGAGAGTTAGAGGTAATGCGGTCCCAGGCCCCAGAAGCCTTGTGGGCGATGCAGAGGGTCTTGAATGTGATCCTTGCCGCCACTGGGAGATAATGAAGAGATTTCAGAGCTGAGAGATCCTTGGGCTTGAGGCCAATGACAAGTCTCGCAGTCCTGTTCAGGATAAGTTGTAGAGGTTGGAGACTAGAGGCAGGAAGATTTAGAAAGGCTGTTGCAGTAGATCAGCCTAGAGAGGACCAGGGCTCTGGAGAAAGTGAGCTTCTGGGGGAAGTGAGGAAAGGAAGAATAACACTGAGGAGGTGCAGCTGATAGTTTGACTTCATAGAGATGCCAGCGATGTGAGGAGAGAAGGAGAGGGTGGAGTCGAAGATGACCCCAAGGTTCTTAGCCTCACAGCTAGGAGCAGGAAAAGGGCCAAGAGTGGGCGGCCAGAGAGAGAGATGAAAGGAGGGAGCTAGTGTTCCGATGAGGAGGATCTCAGTCTTCTGGCATTAAGGCACAGATCATTGGCGGCACACCATTCCTGAATTGTGGTCAGACAACCTGGAATGAGAGAAGGAGAAGAGGCGGCTGAGGGGAGCCTGAAGGAAAGCTTGGTGGCATCCGCAATAACACTGAAAGTTGGAGCAGAAGGAAGCAATGCGGTGGCCCAGAGGTGCAAGGTATTGGTTGAAAAGCCAGGTAGAGAGGTTAGATACCTTGGGAACGCCACAAGTGGAGAGAGAGCTGGAAGAGAGAAAATACCCCAGTTGGACCTGGGAGGTTCGGTCAGTGAGAAAGGAGTGCAGCCAGGCCAGGGCCTGATCAGGGATACCCAGGTTATCATGGAAGCGATTGAGCAAGATGGCATGATTGACCGTATCAACAGCAGAAGAAAGGTTGAGGAGAATGAGGACAGAAGGAAGGTTAGAATCAAGAGAGCAGATCTTCACAGGTGTTCAGGAGAGCGGTTTCCGTGCTTCTAGCAGCTCTGAAGCCAGACTGGTGAACGTGGAGACAATCAGGAAATTCAGTGTGCAGATTAAGCTGGGAGTTGGCCAGTTTTTCCAAGAGTTTGCCCAGGAAAGGGGTGATAGAGATCGGGCGATAGTTAGCCAGAGAAGAAGTAATCGGCAGAAGGCTTCTTTAGCAGGGAGTGCTTAAGGGGGGAAAGGAAGGTTCCAGTGGCAAAGGAGTGACTGCAGAAGTCGGCCATGGCTGGAGCAAGGGTGTCGATGTGGTTCTCGATAGTTCAGGATGAACAGAGGAGAGTAACCTGTTTTCACAAGACTTTCATAGATCGGACATGTCTAGAACCATCGTCTGGGGTGAATAAGGTAAAGGAAGAGAAGGGAGGGGGAGAGACGGCCACAGGCGGGCCAGGAGTGGAGGAGGAGGAGGAGGAGGAGGAGGAAGAGAGGGTGGACAGGATGGCTTGAGTTTTAGTGATGAAATGAGAAGACAAGGCCGTACAGAGGGCCTGGGAGCGAATAGGAGAGGTAGAGACTGCAGCAGGATTGGCCAGCTCCTTGCAGGTTTTGAAGAGTTTGGCTGAGTCGTTAGAAGCCGCAGAGATGCCGGTTTGGATGTGGGTGCTCTTCTTGGCGAGGACAGAGAGTCTGTATTGCCTTTGGAGCAGGCGGCAGGCCAGTTTGTCAGAGAGTGTACCTGATGTCCTCCACTTCCTCTCAGCCACCCTGCACTTCCGTTTGAGAATGTCGAGGTCAGAGTCATACCAAGAGTTGCACTTGGATTTGGCTTCAAGCAGATCCAGCTTCATGGGTAGGATGACCGAGAAGTTAGGTGGCAGTGCTGGAATTCGCTTGGCCAGAGGGAAGAATAGAGAGAGAGAGGTGGGAGGAAAAAAAAGTGATCACTCCAGGAGAGAGGAATGGTGAGAGAGTTGGAGAGGGGGAGGTCTGAGGAGATCAGACCATCCAGGTTTTGCCCTGCAAAGTGAGTCGGGCCAGAGGGAAGAATAGAGAGAGAGTCACAGAGGTTGCAAAAGAGTCCTAAAGAGGGGCAGAGAGCATCCAGGTGGATGTTAAGGGCTCTGAGGAGAAGTTTAGAGGTAGAGGCAAGGAGAGAGGAAGAGAGGTCCACCCACTCAGAGAGAAAGGGGTCGCCCTGGCCAGGTGGCCTGTAGATAGTGGCCAAAGAGAGAGAAAGGCCAGGAGAGATCGTGAGCTTGCAGACCAGGCATTCGAAAGAAGAGTAGTCGTGCATAGGAATGATAGAAGCAGGGATCCACTCCGGGAAGATCCAGGCTACACCCCCACTGGGACGGTTGGTTCTAGGTTCAGAGAGGATCTTGTAGCCAACAGGAAGAAGAGTGTCAAAGCTCGTAACAGAGCTGGCCGTGAACTAAGTCATGGTCAGACAGAATAGATCCAAATCAAGTTCTTCCAGGAGACGGATGATGTCAGAGAGCGAGATGTATGACAGCTGAGCGAGAGTTGAGAGTAGCAATGTGGAGCATATTGCCCCCTTTGAAGGATTTCCGTGGAGTGTTACAGGTCAGAGGTACGCCCTGCGGAAGTGTTGCAGGTGCCAGAGGATGGGCAGAGGAGGAAGGAGGAGAAGGCAAGGTAGCCAGGGTGGAAGAGGGAGGTAACAGGGTGGCTGGAGAAGCAGTAGAGGTGCCAGAGAGGGGAGAGAAGGAACAGCAGGAGAAGGAAGGAAGTTGATTAGAGGCGGGAAGCATCTTTCAAAAAGAAGGAGGTTGGCCTGAGGGCCTTGGACCAAGACGGTGCCATTTAGACAAACATTAAGGATTATTTTGGAGGAGTGGAAGGGGGCCAGGAGGGCCTCCTACCGGGTGCCACCATTAATGGGCAAAGAAGAAAAAGGAGAGAGAACAGACAACATATGGTGGGTGCATAGGCCTGGAGAGGGAACAACAAAGAGGATGTTGGTAAGGGTCTGTCTGAAGGAAGCACTGGTGTAGGTATCAGCGATAGGGAGGCCTGGTTTGGAAGTGACCAGGATGGCCCTTTTGAGCTTCTTCCTGCCAGACTTAGTGAGAGGGATAGGATAGTCAATAGAAAAGCAGTTAGAGAAGATAGGGGAGACGGAGAACCATACAGGGTGCAGAGAGGAGGGGGGGAGAAGAGTAAGGGGGCAGGTGAGCCTCCCCCCAGTCACCAACAGGTATTTATCACTCTGAACAAAAGTTTTCTTTAGAAGGTCTCCGGCTCATATTGCCTGTAAGAATGTCTCCTCCTTGGTCGGGAGCACCGACACGGGGGTGATCCAGGGGTCCGGGTAATGGCCTGGTGGCTATATTGGCGGATGCTCTAGTCACGCTCCCTTGATGCCCACTATGTGGCATGGGATAGTTACACACATAAATACTACAGACCCTCTCCCCAACTGAAAACAAACCAAAGCATCTCTAGACAAACAGGTTCTTAAAAGGAGCAAGCAAGCATGCACCCTCTATAAGAAACCTCTTCAGACTCCACATGCCATTAATGTTGCGCCTCAGCAATAAAAGGGAAACCATGTTCACAATTTAGGAACAAGGCGTTCGCTGCAGTGTTTAGAAAACTAGTGGCAGAAGACACGAAGTCTGCTTAAAAGCTAGGGAAATAGATGCATTCTGCTGCGTGTGGACAACCTCCCACGGTAGAAAGTCGCATCAAAAGGTTTATAAAGCATTTCCCAAGGCCTGAACAGCTGCACAGGATACCATGTTGCCATTGCGTGATTCTCCAACAGCATGTTTACTCACAGGTGATACAAATATATCAGTTCATTACAGGCAGAATAAGCATTTGCACTCTTAAGATATAAAGTTGAAATTTTAGTAATAATCAGTGATTCATATACTGTCAGAAGAGTTAGAAAAACCCTCAAAGGTTTTTCCAGCTCCAGACTGGCACACTGGGAAAACAGAGAGGCCGTCTCCTTCCCAGGCAGTACTAAGCACTAACAGAGAGGAGGAAATAGATTGCAAGATATTGGCAATGCCGGATAAAGGCTTGGGCTGGCCCCGGAATACACAAGTAAGCCCAGGTGAATCCAGGAACAACCACCAATCCCAGCCCTGCCCCAATTACAGGACACAGGTGCAGACACAGAGTCCAAACAATGGGGAGGGAAAAGAACCCTATATAAACCAGAGTCCAACCAGTCAGTGTGGGCTGTTGGAGGGGACTGTTTATTTAGCCCCTCTTCATCCATTACATATATATATATATATATATATATATATATATATATATATATATATATACACACACACACACACACACACACACACTGAAAAGGGGGAAGGGGCGAAATAAAAAAGTTTACATTTTCGGGGGTCTCAGTTAACGTGGCACAGTAATTGTATAATCCCATTCCATTCATGGATAGGTCTGGCCCAGTGGTGCCAGCAAAGCAGTGCCAAAGGAAGGAGCTATAATATTACTGGCTCCCCTGAAGAGGAGCGTCAAGGTGAAACATGCATCCTATGCATACCTGTTTGGCAATCCTCAATGTACTCCCTCAAAAATCATTCTACTTCCAAAAATCTTATCTGGAGCCTTGATCTCATAACTGATCCTGCAGGAAGAGTGGAACCTCATCAAAACAAAAGCCTGGCATGTGCTTTGCACGAGTTTCCTGAGCACCTGATGCCCTTCGTTTTTCTCACATTTGCCCCTGCGGGATTCCCCTCATCAAGTGCAGTCCCATAGAACCGCAAGTCATTCACACCCACCCATGAGCTGTGAGACAGGGCACTGGGCGGAACCGATTCATGAATTGAAAACGATGAAAGGCGGTGCGTCTAACAGTGCTGTCAAATGACACTGAAAACAGATAGGTTCGGAATTCCGTCTTACAATTGTTTTCTATTTGATGGAAATAACTATCAAGGAGGATACTCTATTTGATGGAACCATAATAAAGAACTTGCCGGCATTGCAAGGAAGCAAGTTTGACAACCGTTTCTGGCAGTCAAAAGCCTTCACATGTCCAGGGCACACTTGAGCACATCTCAAGCCGTCACACGGCCATGGCCCGTCCAGTACTCCTCTTGCATTTTACTAGAAACGGCCTTCAGGAAAAGTGGCCCCCGCCACTCTTCTCTTGATTAAATTACCGAGGCCTAGACAGGCACTCTTGTGGCCCCCATCATACACAATCCGCCCTTTCACTCTGTTGCACCTGTCCATTTGTTCTTCGGTTTTCTTTCCAACGCCTTTTCCCTCGATACACCCCTTTTAATTTCCGGTACACCCCTTTTAATTTCCACGGGCACACGACAGTCTGGATCACCCCCAGGCAGGGCACAACATGCCTCTCTATCAGACAAGGCTAAGTGCTAGGGGGACACTAAGATGGTGATGTGCCCAGTAGAAGACTCTCTTAACGTAACATGCGCAGTTTCCTACTGCCCAAAGTTATGATTGGACTGGTAAGAATAATATCCTGCACGGGCAAGTTAGCATGACTGGAGGCAGTGTGCGCTGTGTGTATAGACCACTGATTCCGAACATGGGATGGCACACACAAATGACTGCATATCACACTCAAGCTAAACACCCCAAGAAATCAAACCAGTTTAACATTTTGGGACTCAGACATAAAGGCAAAACATTACTAATCTTAAAACGCCTGGTTATCTGGTAATGCGTGTTTACCTATTTCACTGAAGTTCTTTGCTATAATCCAACGCCGTGCAATGTCACTTGCCAGGATGCCACTTCCAGAGATCCCCTCCCAGTAACGTCACGACATATGCAAACCGCACTCTCTGTGCCACACCTGGCCCCACAAATCCTAGCAGCAGCCCTGCTCAAGACCTTATTGGCCATGTCCCTTTATCGCCATCACTGACCCTGGCTCTCAATCGACCTGAATAGCATGCGGCCTGCTGGTTTAGCCTTCATTTCGGACCCTTACTGAGGTCTCCTTGTGGAGCCACGTTCCTAAGCAAATAGGAGCATGTGCCGGTTCCCTTTAAGCCACCGCGACATTGAGTGCCACTCTGAATTAACTGCGCATCCTATTGTGCTGCTCGGTACTGGCATTGCAAGCACTTTCATAGGTTAGGTTATTGCCATTACTGCGTGCAGAGTACGGGTGGCCCGTGGCTATAGGCAAAAGGGGATGCCCGGGGGGAACGCAAAGCAGGTATTTAAGGGTCAGGGAAGGCTCGGGAAGCAGGCGACGGTTGGGACTTGAGATTGAGAAATCCTGTCGCCTGCTCCCGAGCCTTCACTGATTTGGGCTTTTGTGGGGGTTTGTGAGGTGAGGTAAGGTGTTGGGTATCGTAGTGAGGGACTGTTAGGTAGTTAAATAAAAAATGTTTTTAAAAAAAGTTATTTTAGTGAGGTTACCGTAAATAAGGTACCTCAGCTTACCTTTAGTTATTTAGGCATCTCTAGGTCTTTCGGGCGGGTAGCTCCGAGGGGGTGGGGAGGGGGGGAGGTTTGTGGTCCCTTGGGGGCTGGTCATTTTATTTTCAGGGTTTCATTTTTCCTTGTTCTTTGGGAAATTGTGTCGGTTCGGTGGCAAGGCAGACTGTTTGGTCATTCTGTTTGCCTGTATATTTTGTCGTCCGCACTAGGTGTCCAGCGCGTGTTAGTTTGCGCTGTGTAGGGTGCCGGGGGTTAGCTCAGCAGGCCAGGTCCGGGTTATAGCCTGCCCGCACGTTTAGTTTCAAGGGCTTCAGGCTCAGCCCATTGGTTGCTACTACGCGCGGTAGCTTCCTATGGACAGAGGAGGCAGTGCGGATCACTTAAAGGGGGCCGCACTGCTTTTCTGTGCTTCTGGGCATTTCAGTGTATTTTCTAGATGCTTTTTCACAACGTTTAAAGGCACTTTGGTTTTGGGGACTATTTTGTCATTCTGGTCATTTTGTGGGCCAGTTTAGGGGTTACTAGGTTCAGGGCAGTAAAAAAAAAATATATAGAAGAATAATAATAATAAATAATAAATATTTTTTTTTTAATTCTTTCTTAATTGAACTATTTTATTAGGGATAATAAGAGTTATTTAACTATTTTTTGTTATATTAATTCCCCCTTTCTTATCAATTTTCTCTTTAGCGGAGTTGTCCACGGGTAGGTGTTGGCTCGAGAGCCTTAGCACAGCTAGAGTTTATTTAAGCGGCATATTTGAGTGCGCTGGCAACATTTTTTGGTGCACTATGTTTGGTCAGGGAGCCAGTAAGAAGGGTCTGGTGGATGCCAGGGCTCTGAGGGAGGCCCTAGAAATTATCAACAGAGAACCTGTGGTGCAATTGGAAGGGGCGGTGATGGAGGTCACGGGAGTTGGGGAGGTAAGAGGGGGTAGGCCGCAGCGTAGAGCAGCAGATGGGGCGCTTGCAGCAGTGGTGGCTTGTACCCCTGCAGCTGATAGAGGGGAGGTCTGGGAATCCAGGGGCAGGCAGTGAGGAGGGAGATTGATAGGGGAGCATTTAGGGGTGAAGTGCATTTAGGGGGTGAGGTAGATATGGTTGAGATGTATAGTGACCATAGGGTGGTGGGGGGATGTTAGGAATGTACAAAAAGGGGTAGGGCTTAGGGGCCACAGTGGTAGGGGTGATGGGGCGCAGAGTGTGATGACAGGACAGAGGGGCAAGGGAGGTAAATACCTGCGAAACAGTGCAGGTGGAAGAATGAGAGAGAGGTCCCCATCAGTTAGTGAGGTTAGGGAAGGGCGCGGAACGGCCCCCCCGGCTAGGAGGATTTCAGGCAGAGGGCGCTGAGCAGCCCCCGTTGTTCCAGAGGTTGAAGATGGAGAGGGTTTAGGAACGGCCCCTCCTCGGTCGGCGCGAGGACAGTCTAGAGGGTGCAGCGAGGAGGACCACAGGGTGGAGGAGAGCACACCTCGCCCGAGAGAAGAGGACCAGGAAGGGTTTTCTGCGGCCCGCCGAGAAGACGCCAAAGGAGTGGCAGGGCGGACACCCCGGGCTTACAAGAAGAAGATTTACTCAACCCGAGCATGAGCTCTGGTATTTCAGGGGTGATGAAGTTGGGATGGAGGAATATGCGGAGCAGTGGGAGGATGAAGGTTATAGGGAGGTAAGCAGGAGGGGGAATGAGAGAAGGGGTTTTAGGTGGGATTGTGAAAGACAGGAGTAGGGGGTTTTGGGGGCAAGAGGTCGGGGGAACAATTGGCTGGGTGAGACTGCTGACCTTTTTTGTCCCCGCAGTAGGAGCCCAGTAAGAAAACAGATGAGGAGCATCGGAGTGGAGGCCAGACCGCAGACAGGTGAAGGCAGATCGGAAAGAGGTGAGCGGGAAAGGGACTGGTCAACTGCATGGCAGAGGGGGGGATACGAGAAAGGGGGCAGGAAATGAAGGGTCTGGTATGCAAGGGGTAAGGACAGAGATTGGTGTACAGGCTATTGGAGCCTTGGTGGGTGAAAAGGGAAATTGCTCAGTGGAGGTACAAACGGATAAGGTGGTTAAGCCATTGGCGCTTGAGGTACAGGTTTCAAAAGAAAAAGAAACTGAAGGGAAGGGCAAGGAGAAAAAGCTACTTTACATGGGCATTACAAAACCGTTGGGGGCGCACTTGATGGCAGCGACTAAGGATAAGATTCAAGCAGGGGAATTTGTGGATGTGTTTAAGCTGCTTCATAGGGAAGTGAGAGCAAAGGAGGGTTCTAAGGAAGAGGAGAGAGAGCTGGCCTCGTGCCCAAGGGTCCCAGTGACAATTGAAAATTGGACGTCGGCATTTATTATTTACGCCAGTGTCTATTGCGAGAAATTTCCGGAGCGATGCGTGGCCCTGCTAAAATACATGGATGTGATTAGGAAGGCATTTACAAGTTTTGGGGGTTTTGCGTGGGTGCGTTACGATGAAGAATTCAGATCGAGGATGGCAGAGGACAGTCAGGCGGTTTGGGGGGAGATAGATATGGATCTCTGGTTGCAATGGATGGCGCCGACGAGGCCAGCTCCAACGGTACACATGGCAAGCGGCTTACCCGTGCCTTACCGGTCCTCTCTTGGTCGCCCCGCCCCAGAAGGGGCGGGGGTAGGAGGCAGTGGTCAGCCCTCAGCAGCATGTTGGGCTTTCAATAAAGAAGGCTGCACGAGGATGATGTGCAAATTTAAACACGAGTGCAGCAGGTGTGCAGGTTGTCATCCAATTACTTATTGTTTTCAGGCAGGGGACAGGGCGAGGAGAGGGGCAAGGAGGTGTGGGGGGGAAGGACCGCATGCTATTTAAACTGGGTGGTGCCGGTAGGTCGGGCTCAGTTTATGAAAAGGAGGGGGGGGCACAAAGTTTGGTGAGAGGTTCTGGGGGCGATCCAAATGGGGTGGGGGGGAGTTTAGGTAGGGCAGGGGAGGGGATGGACGCAAGGGGGAATGTAACTGTGAAAATGTTAAGGGGTGGTGACCGTCGTTTGGAGGGCAGGGACAACAGTGGCGAAGCCCTCACGTTTAGCGCACGACAAGGTAATCAAGCTTTAGGGGGACGGGAGAGGGTCATTAGTGGCACAGAGTAAATACGGAGAATGACGGAGGTTAAGAGGAAATTGCAACTTCGAGCATGTGGTAGTAATCCCGGTTCGCAGGAGACAGTGCGCAGGTTAGGGTGGGAATTGAGTAGCACAGCACAGGAGGAACTTTGCTCATTTGAACTTGGGTGCAGCTGGGGGATTGAACGGAAGTGACTGCATGGACGGGGGTGCGGGAGCACCCCTGGTGCAGCAGGGGGAAAGGATGAGATGGGACTGCATGGACGGGGGCGGAGGTTTGGCCCCTGGTGCAGTGGTGGAGAGGAGTAATGAAGAAAAGGGCCTGCATGGAAGGGGGTGCACTAGGGCCCCTGGTGCAGGTGGGAAACATGGGGTAATGGACGCAAGGAGATGGAAGATTAAGTTATATGGAGTGGACGGCATGGACGTGGGCGCAGGTTTGGCCCCTGGTGCAGTGGCGGAGAGGAGTAATGAGGAAAAGGGCCTGCATGGACTGGGGTGCACGTGGGCCCCCGGTACAGGGTGGGCAACACAGGGCCATAGTAGGAAGGTGAGGGAGGGGAGGTGGGGGGCAAGGGTGAGCAGGAGGGTAATAGGATAGAGGAGAAAGGGAGAGTAAGTGGGAGTAGGTGCATTTGTTAAAGGATGGGTGTTAAAGGTGGGTAGTATAGGGGGACAGGTAGGAGAGGACCGGGGGGGGGGGTTTCCGTAGAGGGAATAAGGAGATGGCCAGGTGAGGATGGCTTGCCGGAGGAAGGTGTTAGTAGCAGTGGGGGAAAGGTTGAGGAGGGTGGAACTCTTTGGCTAAGTATGGGTAAGGCACCTGAAAGTAGCTGGTTGGGGCTTATCGTTTGATAAGGAAGATTTTAGGATGGTGGAGGTCTGGTAAGCACGGGGTATATTAGGGCTTGGGTAAAAGGGGCTGTTTGAAATATGGTCATGGGTAAAGAGGAGGACAGAATGTGGTGGGGTGGTCGTGAATGGAAAGTGACATTGCAATTTCTTTTTCAGATGCTGCGCGGATGCCGCAGCCTTGGTTTGTGGGCCACGCTTCTGTTATGTGCGCAGGAAAGGAGGCAGAGGAAAGGGTTTTTTGGCAGGCAATTGGGTTGCAGCTACAAAGGGGCATTGGTAAAATGGTTCAGTTTAGGGGGGTTTCGCTGGGATCAGCTGCTATCTAGGTTGGTGCAGTTGAGGGAACGCTATGGGTCTCCAGAGTGGGTGATCATTCTTGCAAGGGGAAAATTACCTGGTAAGAGATTCAGGCGTGGCTCTCCTTAAAAAATAAAAAAAAATATTAAAAGGGATTTTTATGGGTCCGAGAAATGTGGCCTCAAACATGTGTAGTTTGGACTAGGTTGTTGCCACGGAGAGTTGGAGGGGAGCGAGAAGTGAGGGAGCGATAGATCGGGCAAGGAAGGGGATGAAAAGAGAGATGGTAAAGTTTTGTGCCTCGGCGGCGGTACAGGTTTTGGACCACAAAGAAATAGTTTATGAAGGCTTCATGATATTTAGAGAGGATGGTGTCCATTTGTCTGTTTTTGGAAATACTCATTTGTCGGAATTAACCTGGTTGGGGCGAGATATGGTAAAGATTTGGAAGTGGAAAGGAAGGGTGGGGGGGGGTGTTGCAGAAAGAACACCTCGGGGGAGGGTTTTTCTGGTGCCGGGGGCATGGCCCCTTTAGATGCGGGGGGAGGGAAGCACAATGGGGGAATGGCACGGGAAAGGATGGGGTGGTGCTGTTTGCACAAACGGGCTACCCAGGGGGAACAGGTATTGAACCTGAAGGGGCATGGCCCCAGGGAGAAAACGGAACGCTTTGAGAAGTGGGAAGGAGACGGGAGGGACCAAGGGATAGTCAGGGAGGAAGTGGATTTATTTATTTAATTCTTGGGGGAAATTAACGTGTTGAATTATTAATTGGTTTGTTTAAAATAGTTTGTTTGTAAGGCCAGGGAGCCAGGTAAGCGGTTAATTGTAAGCTTTGGCCTGTCACATTAAAGCAACCTTTTCCACTTTAAATGAGTCTGGGTTTTTGTGCAGTAAGCCAAAAAGGAAGGCTTGGCCGTTCAGCCTTGTTGCCTATTCGCCCATTACATGCGGCGTGATGACCGGTGATGATGAACACAGTAGAACAGACCGATAACTACATTTAATTAAAGGGATGGTCTAGTAAAAAATTTTATTTAAAAAATAGATAGGCAACATAAAAAATAAAATACTAACATTCTCCGTTTTAAAACTTCCTATGTAAAATTTTGAGCTATTCAAGCTCAAAATTCGCAAATGCAAGCACATGGGCGCATCCATTTTGTGAAATGGATGCCCCGCCTGTGCTGGCTTTTGCGGCACTAATGAAGGAAAAGCCAGCCAGCTGTAGTAAACAAAAGCTACCGCTGGGTGGCTTTCCCTTCATTAGTGCTGTAGGCGGAGTACGGGGACCGGAGACCAGAGCAGGAAAGCTGCAGCTGAATGTCGGTAAGTGCCATTTATTTTTTTTTTTAAGAATAAGCACTAGCTGCGTTTTTTTTTCTAAGTTGTCCGGGCTTTAAAAACGTATTTATGTTTGCGGTCGCTTTTGAAGCGACCGCAAACATAAATACAACGTTATGGTGTTGGAAAACGCTGCGGTTTTTCTTTCCAAGTTTCTCAGGCTCCTCTGTCTCGGAGGAGCCTGAGAAACTCGGAAAGAAAAACCGCAGCGTTTTCAAACACAACCGAGTGTGTTTCTGCCTGATGTGGCTTTCACTTTGGGTCTCCGGTGCTGGAGCACCGGAGACCCAAAGTGAAAGCCACAGCAGGCAGAAACACAACGCGGTTATGTTTACATGCCGCGTAGTGTTTCTACCTGCAGCTGATTTCCCATTTGGGGCTCTCGGGCTCCCCGTGGGGAGCCCGAGAGCCCCAAATGGGAAAGCAGATTCAGGCAGAAACACGGTTGTGTTGGAAAACGATGCGGTTTTTCTTTCCAAGTTTCTCAGGCTCCTCCGGCTCGGAGGAGCCTGAGAAACTTGGAAAGAAAAACCGCAGCGTTTTCCAACACAATAACGTTGTATTTATGTTTGCGGTCGCTTCAAAAGCGACTGCAAACATAAATACAACGTTTTTAAAGCTGCGGTTTTATTTCTAAGTTTTCCGGGCTCCTCCAGCCCGGAAAACTTAGAAAGAAAACGCAGCTAGTGCTCATTTAAAAAAAAAAAAAAAAATAGCACTTACCGAGATTCAGCTGCAGCTTTCCTGCTCTGGTCTCCGTCCCCGTCCTCCGCCTACAGCACTAATGAAGGGAAAGCCACCCAGCGGTAGCTTTTGTTTACTACAGCTGGCTGGCTTTTCCTTCATTAGTGCCGCAAAAGCAAAAGCCAGCACAGGAGGGCCTCCATTTCACAAAATGGATGCGCCCATGTGCTTGCTTTTGCGAATTTTGAGCTTGAATAGCTCAAAATTTTACATAGGAAGTTTTAAAACGGAGAATGCTAGTATTTTTTTTATGTTGCCTATCTATTTTTTAAATAACATTTTTTACTAGACCATCCCTTTAAGTCTACAGTGCACAAAGGGGCTTGAACCAAAATACCACTTTCTCCTCGAAAGCAAAGTTTCTTACACCTGCCCAGATTCCACTAAGAAATAAGGTGCTAATACACATCATAAATTGTAGTTCTATTTTCGTACTTTAAGTATTGGAACGTTCTTATGGGACACAATACATGAGGAGAACAATAAGGAAAGTAAAATTACAGATTCTATGTAAATCTACTAGACAAATCACTGGAGATTATTCGGATTTATGCGATTACTGCGCCGCCCGTAATTCCGCTAACGAAAATGTCGACTCCAATGACGGCGTGGCACAGTGATTGCATAGATCACTTTTTCCCCACATGCCCCGGCCCGCATTGCTGTACCCGCTTCCACCCCCACTTACCTCTATGGTGGCACACTTCTGTGTGTGCCGCCGACTCCCCACTAGCCCTGCAGCGTCAGTACCTCCCACTTACGTCGGTCTGAGCTGAAGCCGCAGGGTCCTTTATCTTTTCTTTTTTTTAATTCTTGTTCCACGCTTACCACAGCGGTACTACGATTCCCATTGCAGCGACCAGTAATGGGAGTCGGAATTTGTTATAATGCCGACTGCGCACTAAATGTAGTAATTGGAATTTTAAAAAGCACAGTGAGTCAGTGATATAGATGGAGGGCGGCCCTACCTACAGAAGAGAGCTCTATTTATAGAGCATATTAAGAAATTAATAAAGCCGATTAATAAAGTAGCTGAAAATACTTCAGTTCATACATGAAGAAGTGAAGCCTGCTTTTGCGAGTAAACCCTAACAGTCCAGTGCATTTCAGTGAAAGTTCACTGAGGGAACGTGATGGGCTGCCTCGAGCGTGGGCATGAAGGGTGTGAGACAGCCTTGGCACAGACCAGCAGCTGTGCATCAGAGCAATAATGGGGAAATGAGAAACAGTTTCACCACACAAAGGGTGGCAAAAATGAGGACTCTGCACATGTGTAAGAGTATTCCAGACAGTCTTGAAATTAAGCAATTATTGGCAAGTATTCCACGTGACAACTCAGCAACAAAATCATAGTCAGGAATCTTTGCATTAAATTGTGTACAGCTGAAACCATACAGTTATCAAATCCCAAGAAGAAACTGATTCATTTCACCACTTATTTATTTATATTGCACCGGTAACTCAGAAGTCTCGGGGCGCAGAGACATGGACACTGAGGACAGGACAGATATCACGAAACAGGACACACAATACAATTACTGAAAGGGGTCAGTTAATGGAGAAGATCAGTTGAAGATGTGGGTCTTCACTAATTTGCGGAAACGCAGATAGTTGACTTCCCTTCTTATGTTGGCGGGGAGATTATTCCATAAGCCAGCCGTTACGATAGGGAAGGATTTCACTAAGCCAAATTTGCACTTGTGGGTGGCTACTGTAATCATACCTTGGTCTGATCTGAGCATGCGGTTGAGAGCATATAGGTGGATTTTGGTTTTTAGATGGTGCTTTCCCGTGGATGCATCTATGAGCCAATGTCAGGGCCTTAAACTGGATTCTGTTTTCAATTTTTTTAGCCAATGTAACTCTTTTTTGGAGTCATTAATGTGGTCAAATTTGTTTTTTTTTTCTTTATGATCCTTACAGCATTATTCTGGATGATCTGATAGCCTTGGAGGCATTTTTTGTTTGACCCATCAGTGCATTGCCGTAGTCCAAGCGGGACAGTATTGTCGCCCTGGCCACAGTGGCACAATTCCGACAGATAGGGCCTAATAGCCTTCAGAAGTCTGAGATAGTAGGCACATGTTTTCTTTATGTACTGGGCCTGTGCCTCACAGCCCAGGGAGGCATTCAGCATCAGTCCTAGGGTTTTGACTTTAGCAAGTACCTGAATTTGAGTATTTTCTATCAGAAATGAGCAGTATGCGGGGGAGAGTGTGGCTCTGGCCTGGTGGGATCTGAATACCATTAGCTCAGTCTGCATGCCGCTCAAGCACATCCAATTGTGTCCATCCATAGTTCTATGATGACATAGACCTTGAGAAGTTGTTTGTGGTCTTTCTTGTGATCACCACTAAATTCAATCACCATCTGAGTATCATCAGCGTAGTTGGTGAAAAAAGGGTCGATATGATCCAATATGAGGCAGAGGTATTTCAGATACAAGTTGAAAAGAAGCAGTGACATACTGGTCACTTCCAATGAATGACAACAAATTCAAGAAAAACTGGGCACATGGCTCCCATTCAGCATTTTAATGATTATGATTTTTACATGCAAAAGTGCTTCGACAATTTAAAGGCAGAAAATAAAAACATTTTCCAAGAATGTTTTACCTAGGAACAGACATCGTTCTAATCATAGATAAACCATTTTTGAGAACAAAGCTGTAGCATTTCTGTCCTCACATGGGATTCAGACAAACTTGCCAAGATCCATTAGCTGTAGCCGATGTATAAAAACGCACATGCATTCATATAACTATATATGCACATATATATAAAACTCTAGCACTGCCAAATGCTTTCACAACCGTGGTTATTCGGAAAAGGTTACTGAAAAACATCTCAGAGCAAGAGCACGTGATCGTGAACATTTGTTGACTACTCATGCGGACTCCGATTCTAATAACAATGATAAGATCAGACTTATTCTCACCTTTTGCACTGAATCATCCCAAATACGGAAAATGGTACAAAAGCATTGGCATGTAATGAATGCTGATAACAATGCATCATCACTGCTGCCCAGTCATTCTGGTCTTACCTATTGAAAAGGACCATCACACAAAGATAAACTTGTCTCCAGATTTTTGCCCTCCAAATAAAGGTTGAGCGTACGTCATGTTCTTGGCTAACCAAAATGGGATTGGGTTTTTACAAATCTTCCAAATGGAAGGCTTGTGCACATATGCTACTACACGCGAGACATATCCATCAAGTCTGAGACTGAGTTTGTTATGTACATTCTTTCTTGCCCTAGCAAGAAATGGTATGTAGGAAGTACTACCTGCAAAATCAAATTATGCATACTTCAACATATCTAAGGTATAAAAAATGCAGATTACACATATCCCATGGCCAGGCATTTTCACAAACAGCAGGATGGTCAACTTCAAGGTTTCAATTTCTTTGGCATCATTCATGTCCCACACTATCCTTGTGGCGCAGATTGGACACAATCTATGCCAGGTAGAGACAAAAATGATTTTAGATTTAGAAACTGAAGCTCCCAAAGGACATAACACTGATGAAGAACTTTATACATTTCTGGGAACTTGAATTTACAGTTTGCATAATAAGTGCTTAGTTTTCCTTTCACAGTTGCCATGCTGGCATATATATTTGAGTAATGCCCTCATGATTAACTTTGGGCACAATCAGCATGAAAGGAGGGAGTGGTGGCATAAACTGTTGCCAGGCCTCATCATCTGTTTTGGGCACAAGCGCATGCAAATATGTTTTATAGTGTAAATGTTATCACACAGAGCTCAGACAAGCTTCAAACTTCTGTGGATATGACTGGCATTAAAGGGGGGCAACGCAGGTGTATATCGTTGGGCAGTGTGAAGGCATCACGGACAACATATTCAAATTTAGTTTCAACAAATGCATTTAACTTAAAAAGGTAGGAGAGAGTAAGGCCTAACTTGCCCTATGCTGAGGTGGGATTTCCTTACCTAAAAGGATAGTCTATGTGAGCATGTTCAAATTAAATGTCTGTCTCTGTCCAAAACCTATACTTGCCCTCACAACTTGGCTTAGGATCATCTTCCCCTTCCCCAAGTTAAACATAGTTCACAAAATCTCTGGGCTCCCTTCCCCAAGTATTCACCACAGTTCACAACGTCTCCAGGTTCCTTTACCGAGAGTTCAACTAATGCAGCTTTAGTTTCTTGGGACACTTCCCAGTTCCTTTAAGATTAGTGTATCTTATCAGTTCACTTAGACAGTTCTGCTTCTTAACTTTAACTTCCAATTTCAGGCTGTTGAAAAACAAACCTCTTTAAACATGCTTTCATTGACTTCTTTCATATAGGGCACTCGGTCTAGGCGTAATTGTCAGACCACACTGTCCACCCATTACAGGTCATACAACCGTTACCCCTTTGTATTGTTTCCATCAACAATTACGCACTTTGTTATTCTTTTCTGTATTCCTCTGGCCAACACAGGTTTCCTTTTAGCCTGCAATTCAGGGGCACTTATTGGCTTTGGCCCACTACTTAGATTCTCAATGTGGTACCCTCCTTGGTATTCTCTCAACTTTGTCAATACTGGTTTCATACATCTAATTGCTTGATTTCTGTCTCATACAGTACTTGGCTTTCACTCCATTTATGAGCATTCACTGGGCTTTGCATTCTGTGCGGCATTCAAAAACGCTTTCAATCAGTTTCAGTTCGCAGTATCCTATCTTTTAATTACTTTTAGTTCATTCGACATTCGCAAAGGACTTTCTTAGGAGTTACCAGTGCACCCCGGCAAGAATGTGTAACTGCTTTACACTAACCGGTCGCGCACAGGAGCTTCCTTCTCTTCGCCGTCCCTCACAACGGGCTTCTCCAGGCTTCTTCAGCTTCCCCAGACTATCTCCTTCGCAGCCACCACACCTCTCACCCTCCTGGCCTCCTGCGATGGGGGCTGGGGCCAATGGGAATTCCACAGCTTCTATGAAGCAAACCCGCTCGGGAGGGTAACAGGATCGCCGGATCCTTGCACACAGGACCACGGCTCTGGCGTCTCCTTCTCCTGCACAACACCGCTCCGAGCAGCTGGATCGCCAGCTTCCTTTCTTCCAGCCCGTTTCTCTTCTCTAAAAGCGGCAGGCATTTTTAGAACCATCAGGTGTGCTAACTGACACCAGGTGTGGGTCATTGAGTTCCATTGCCTGATTATGGAGGACTTCATTAGGTGGACACGCCTGGTTGTTCTATTGGTATGCCTCCATAGCCCTCTTCTTCGTCTCAGTACTACAGTGAGGTTTGGAACTGTCAGATTTAATTAAAAAAAGAGCATTCATATCTCTGTTTCATCTCTGATATGTGTGTGTATCAGTAAAACAAGGATGCGTCCTCCGAGTTGGTCGCTTCCTCGTCCAAGTACTAAGGTGTTGTTTCTGTGGGACAGTTTTGATGGAGGGAAAGGGTTTACAATGAAGATGAAGGCTTTAGGGATAGAGGGCTTATTGTGAAAAGTAAAAAGGGGGTATCGTGTCACCCAAGGACGTCCTCTCCCCACTCCCCAAGTTCCCTCCATCGAGGTGATCCTCCCTTGCATATCCACCCCCAGTGTCGGGAGCCAAAAGGAATGGCCTTGCCCTGGCCAGCTGAGAGGAGGATCCTGGGGAAAAAGAAGTGAGGATGCCCTCGGGTTCCTCACAGCAGCCTAACGATCCAATTGGGGCACAACCAGCATGCATGCAGTGCAGCACCGAAATATCTAGTTAACACAAGCCTCACTATGTGCTTTGGACACAACCAACATGAAAGGGTGCAACAAATGGGATATTGTGTTGATATGCTTCAGGATCGGCTTTGGGCACAGCCAGTTTGAAAGTGAAAAAACACTGGCATATATTGTTGAAATAAGCCTCGTGATTGTTCTTTGAGCACAGCCAGCACGAAAAATGTGTTGCTAAAGTCTTGCAGTACTGTTGTGACTTGGCCCTGATGAGAGCATTTCGTGCCTTCGCTTACAGAACTGAATTATATGGCTTTTTATTCACTTTTTCAGAAGTTTATGTTGCAAAATGCACCATTTCAACCCATTATTTGAAATATTTTCTTGGGGGCACAACCACCCCAAACCCTTCCTAGTTGTCTCGGCATTAGTTATGTGTGCTATGTCCAATTGCGGGAAACATTCACACCCGCCCAATTTAAAAAGTCACTGCGCGCCTTTGTGCAGAAGTAAGAGTTAATTGCACACCAAATTCTGAAAACTGGTTAACACCAATGGATGTGACATTAATGTACAGCACAGCTGGACGAAATTGTTAGATCAGATAGGTGCATCACAAACTGAACTAACAAATAATAACGGAGTAGTCGCATGTGGTGGAAGAGCTCGTGGACCCTGGGATTAGAATAGTGCACACTAAAGACACATTTGGCAGCTGGGAAAGGATTATCACATCCCATTTCTATACCACACCAAAATATATGTTATCGTTAATCACCATCACATGGGCGGCCTGGGCCTGTAACGGTACACTAACCTGTGGGCTTGGAGCCATTACAGGCCAGGTCAGCCCCAAACGTCGGCCATTAGCACACAGGAATCCCATCTGTGGTGCTAAGGGTACGTTTGTTTATTTTTGTGACGGAGAGGTTCAGTGCAGACGGGAAGGGCAACTATAGAATGTGTCCCTTGCCCAGTGGCCTGCGGGTGAAGGTGAAGCTGGTTGCCGAGAGGAGGCTTGCCAGTGGTGGGCTTACAATGTATTTTTTATTAGGCAGGAGAGGTATCGGGGATCGGCGACGAGCAGAGGTTGATGGTGGAGTAGCCATCATCTTTCTCATAACATGGGAACAATAGCGCAAAATTAAGCCTGTGAACAGAGTGAGCAGGTTAGCACAGCAGCCAAAAAGTCTATTTTAACTCTCATTCATTGATGCCATCTTTGATTTCAAAGTGTATGCCCCCGAGTACAGTAACAGTGATATTAACATCCAACAACAATGAGACACCCTTTGGATCAGAAATCCTATTCTCGGGAGGATAGCTCAGCGGCAACATGCTCGCCTTGCAAGCAAGACGACACAGAGCACCACATGTTTGGTCTGGGTATTAAGCGCATTATAAATAACCTATTATATCATATATCTAGATAAGCATCTAGGCAGTGCCGCATTCACTGAAGATTCCTCTATCAAGCGTCTGCGATTGACCTATAATCCTCCCCAAGGGATTTGGGCTATTGGTGCTTCCTTTCAAATATCCAACTTATCTGCAGCTGGATTTTAATTTAGGACACAGGTCCACTTACTTCCTGGGAAATCATCTTGCTCCCTCCAGGTGCTCAGTGCTGATGAGGAGCAATGACGCAGAATACGTTTTCTAGGAGAGACTTGTCGCCCCTGGTAAAGCAAAGTTCCCCATCTGTCAGGGATATGAGCCATAGTCATCTTGGTAAATGAAGCGTCAGAGTCTTTAGATGAGAACCCACCTACTCTACACTTAGGACGGGGCTGAAACATTGTTGTAGGGCCTTCTTTCACTGTGGGGCAGCGAAAGGTGTAAATGAAGAGTCGGTTTGTGTTCGGCCATACAAATTTGCCGAAACAGTCTTTGCTGGAGCGGACAGTCTTACGCATGACCGGTCATCTGTATCTGTGCCCGTCATCATTCGTGTGTACATGGCCCTAGAGGTGTCATGGGCTCGGTGGATAAGAAGACGGCAGGGACAGGTTTGAGAAAGATAAGAAAACCAAGCAGGAATTGGAGATTGTTTAATGCTTTGTTCAGTAGCAAGTGAAAGAGGTGGACAGATGAGGAGTAATGAACTAAGGAAAAGCTGTCTTTATGGGGTATGCTACCAGGGTTGGTAACGCAGTGTTCGATGTGTAGCCTGTTGGTGATAGGCTGGTTACTTTTGCAGAGGGGAGTAAGTACCGAGGCCTTTAAAGACCACCTGAAGGCTGCATGCCTATCGAGCCCCTTTGACGTGTTTCAGTAGTCAGTTTTGGTCATCTAGACCAAGACAGCGACCCCAATGATTCAGTCCTTGCTGAAGGGATGAAGGCATCCATTGGAACAACACTCTGCCTTTTTGGTAGGAATCCTTGGCTGCGCTGTGTAGTGCCTTTTGGCTAATGCACACACATTACTTCTCTGTGCTTCTGAGAGCTAATAGGCAGGGTAGGGAGGCTAACAACCTGATGAGCCTTTTTTCTGTGCTTCATAAAATTGCATTCACGCCCAAGATGTAGAAAGACAATGTCAAGCTTTGGGTGTAAAGAGTGCTCCCCACATCACACTTCTGCTTTCCTGTACAGAGTTTATTATGGATTTGGTGTACCCAGGTTTGGAACCCAAGGGCCCGCCCAAGCTATGCTTTGTGCACAAGGCTGAGATTTCTGAAAGTCCTCCATTAGTATGGCTAGTTATTCATTGGAGGGATTTTATAACAGGGATGACATGGCCTGAGTGGGTGGAAGCAGAATCGGAAACGGGAAGTACGTTTTTGAGCTGTATATACAATAGCACCATCAGAGACTCGGGGAACCCAGGCATCCACTGCAATAGTCAAGGCGGAACCTTCTCACGTTGGAGACCAGAGGGAAAGGTTGTGGTAAGGGCATCATGAGAACACTACCTCGAAATATGAAAGGGTGGGAGAAGATATTTTCGCTACAACCTTAACCCCGCAGATTTAAGGACCGACTGCAGTCAAACATCATTCCAGGGTTGCACATGTTTAGGTAGGGCCTGGTGGATTCTAATGGATGTACAGGGTGGCTATAGTATTAGACCAATCAGATGGTAGCAAGGGGAAATCTGTAGTGCTCACGAACAAGGCTTTCATCCTTCCTGAATTTAGACAAATGTCGCTTGTTGCATGCATTTCTGTAGAAGTGTAAGCGAATACATATGGGGCCATTTGTTTAGATGCAGTGTGCATACATGTTATGGGGTTGAGGTTAGCTACATAATTTGCAGAGCCTGAAAAGCATGTTACTACAAGGAAATTAAAAGGATCAAACTGTAAGCCTGCTATTCTTCTAAAAAGAATGGGGCAGCCACCACCTATGCCCACCGATTCATTCCTATATAGGATGTTATGCATGCTGGCAAGACAGAGCTCGAATGCAGGCTCATCAGTGAATCATCTTTCAGTGAGGACCAGGAGATGCAAGGAGTTCTCCCCAAGCATGGTCTATCAGGGACATCTTTGGCAGCAGAGCTCATACTGAGGAGGGCACCCTGCAGGAGTGCTTGCTTAAAGAGGTCATGTGTGGCTGGACTCGAAGGTAGAAACAGGGCAGAGGGGCCTGATGCTCCTGTGATAGGTTTTCCGTATTGGTGGGTCAGGTTACACATTGGCAAATCAGCCAACGACTGAGGCTACACATGCGCAGCAAATAGGGAGGACTACCAAGATAAATAAATAACATCAAGGTCTCCCCCTGCCTATGGTCGGACCAATTCTTAGTTCATTTTAACCTTCCATGTGCTCCTCAACACACTAAAAACACAGGCACAAAGTGCTGGACCAAGTACAGGAGTTTGCACAAACTTTCTGCCTCTGCTTTGCAGCCGCATTTTGTTCCTACTTTGGATAACTTGCACTGAACAACAAAAAGACAGCTTATGATTGCACGCACGGCACCCCATCTCCGGAAACTTGGTGAGGAATACCAGTCGTTTGTGATCACAGGTTGTACCATTGCGAAGCTTCCCAAAGTAAAAACTCTGGGTGTTGTCCTGGATCAGGAACAGACTATGAAGTCACATTTTAACAGCCTTGTTTCTAGCAAGCTTCTTGTGCAACTTGGGCCCTTTCATAACCCCTCTAACTGCCACACCATTGCCAGGGCGATTATTGGGGCTCACCTGGATTACTGTGCCAGTCTCCTGCAAGGCACCGACAACGGCAAAATGGTCTGCTTGCAGGTGATCCAGAATAATGCAGTAAGCATTGTGGAAGGCTTGCAGAGATCTGATCAAGTTTCAACTGTAAGGAGGGCTCTGCACTGGTTACCAGAGGAGAGTAGAGTCACCTACCGAACACTGCGTATCACTCATCTGTGCCTCTATGGGAAGAGTCCCAGCTACTTGGCACGCAGACTTTCCGAGCTACCGGACGGAGAGTTCTCCGATCAAACAACTCATCTTCTGCAAACCCCCAAATCGAAGCTTTCCATGGTTATACAAGGGTCCTTTCCGCACTCTGCTCCTAGATCCTGGAACGCCCTGCCCCTAGATTTAAGAGCTGGCTCCAGCTTTTCAACCTTCAAACGGGATCTTAAAACTGCTCTTTTCCACTGATCTAATATGTTCATCCCAGCCTCCCGGGACTTACCCTTAGTACACCTGGCTTATTTGTAATGATTTTTAAATCTGTGTGTCATGTCAGTGCTATGATGACTACAGGCCCTGTCCATGCGCTTTACAAATAAAATAAATAAGGATTGGTGGTACTCTAGGGTTTTCAGCATGGTGTGTGGGTGCTGGACTATTAAATGCCTCTGTTAAGTGCATCCGGCGAAAGCATCAACTGTGGACAGAGGCAAGTTGTGGGTTTTCAGATGTGTAGTGCTTTGAGATGGTCATCGAAAGTGACAAAGTAGTTTTGGTTTGTTTGAGTCATCGCCTCCAGTGCTTTAAAGATATATGGTAAGCAAGCGGCGAATTTCGGCTTTTGCAGTTATGGCATGGTGATACAGAGCTTTCTTTATCGTGTCACAATTTGGTATATTTGACGTTTTTGAGTTCTTTGCTGGTAAATTGTTGTGGGTATGGTTTTTCAAATTAGACCTTGACTAATTAGGGGAGGCAAACGCATGTGTTCGGATTTGATGTTGGTGTACATTAGCAGTGAGTGAAATGGGCATTCGTGTCTTGTATAGCTTTAACCCTTTAAATGTCCACTTTAGTGGTCCAAGAACCCAGAGTTCCGAGACAAAAACATGAAAATGTTGTCGAGGGGTGCGCCTGACTTGCAGTGAATAAGCCTTGCCGACTTGCAACCTACGGAGGAGATATACGTACATATACACATACACGCCGTACGGGGAAATGAAATGGTTAATATGCTTTAGATTGGCTGTGACTTCTATGTCGAGTAGGACCGAGCAGGGCAGTGGCAGGTGCAGATGTATGTAGGAAACCAAGAATGGAGTTTCTAATCAGCAACTGCACATCAAGTCTTTCTTATAGGTTCAACTTTATGCCTTGGCTTTAGTGCCGGAGTGAGCTTTCCATAGTTCTAAAGCAGGTGCCGGGGTACCTGGGTGCTCCAGGGCGCAGGCACCCCTCTCACCCTCAGGAAAAGTGAATACCTTTCACTGCCACTGCCCGAAAAGCTGGGGAGCGGCAACTCCCGGGAAATTCCCAAGCTGGCTCCCCTGCCCTGAAGGACATTTTACAGATAACAGGTTTATCTATACCTTAATTCTGCTTTGAATTATTCTGGATCAAGTAACAATGGTACAATAGTAATGACGGGCCAAGAGGGTGGCATTGGCACTGGAATGATGGGGTTTGCACACAGTGTAATGGCTGATGGATTCTTCACCAGCTGCAGATCTTATTTTCTTGGCAGCTGTCGTCAGAATGATCAGCTCCAGTAGGCATTAGAAAACTGTTGTAGACCCACTTTTTAACATTCTAGATTGGATTGTGCATTTTTACAAATGATTTCCAAGACATAGGTAGAACAATCGAGAATTTTAGGAGGCTCAGGGAATATTGCAACCTGTTTTGGGAGGATAAGGAAAACTCCATAAAATTTATTTGAAGTTCGATGCATTTTTCTCAGACAAAACCAAAACCTCGACTGGTTACCAAGTAATTCTTCAATCGTGACACGTAAACAGGGCATTACAGATTAACCCAGTTAACTCCTAACAAAACATGGTGAACTGAACAGCTGGGGCTTTCCTACAGATCCTGGTAATATTCTTAAGAAACATACAGCCCTTGACTAGCTCACACATGAACGCAGAACGGCCTAGCTAATTTGGCAGCTGGTTGTAGTGTGCTATGAAAACCTTCCCTAACCTTGATGGCCTGCCCTCCTCCTAGCCAGGCACGGTCAGGTTCTACTGGCACTCATATCCACAGGGCTGAGCTCTTGACACGCAGAAGCACCACAGGCCTATTTTCGGTCTTATAAATATAGCCCAGGTGCTCATTGAATGTTTCTCTAGCCCTTAAGCATGTGCTACTTTTTCTCTGCTTGTAGAGGTTGTGGCTAAAAACAGGTTTTTCGTTGTCTTTGGTTTGAATATCTAGATTTGTTTATATATATATATTGCAGATAAACGCTCTTGAAAAAGGACCAATGGTCCGAAACGCGTCAAGTCGTATTCCAGATTTCTTCACTTCAAGTGTGCTACTGTAAACCTTGCTCTTTAAGGCACTGTGTATTATTCAAAATGTTTTCTGAATTAATAGTCTAGATCATTATTAGACTAGATCTGTTGTGAAACACTAGTGGTTCGATTCGTTAACCACATATAAAGGGGCCGCAGACCCTCAGTGGGGGGATATGGTATGATAGGTTATTTATAAAACATTAATACCCAGAGGTTTCTAAGCACAGAGTTGGGGATCGAACCTGTGTTGCTCCCTGTCGTCTTGTTTCCAAGGCGAGCACGTTGCCACTGAGCCATCCTCCCAAGACAATTCACACTGCATTCAGGATTGTAAACACAAACATTAAACTTGAAAATCAGACGTTAAAATCTGTTTCCAAGTTCAAATCTATTCTTGCCTTGTAAACTGCTTACCAAAAAACGTGTTCTGCCAAAATATATATATGTACCGTTTGCTTCTGTGGAAGAGTTGAATTCAGTATTGTAATTACTCGAGCTGATTCTATGTCAAGACGGAGGCGAGCATTATGCTTCATCTTCTTATTTATTTGCTCTCCAGCAGTTTCAACAAAATCAAACAAAATGTCCATCTTTCTGATGGCTCAAAACATTTTTTTTTTTTTTTTCTTTTTCAAAACTTCATTTCAAAACTCAGTTTCCCATCATCCTAGGCCCTGAACCCCGTGTCCTGGTCACGTGACCTAGTCCTTCCTCTTCCTGTAAACCTCCTCTTCTTTTCCTGCTCTCCAAGAGATAAGTACCCTTTTCACTTAGCTGCGCTTTTCCGCCAGTTTTTTGTGTGGGGTTACCGATTATAGTGATAATAGATTGCGTTTCTCATGACCAATCACCAGAGCAGCGCGTAGGGATCGCGCAGCGTAGCCAGGATTCGAAAATCCGTTACTTTAGTTTGTTTTAGACCCCGTGCTGCACTATCAGCACTCCAGGGGTCAGCGAGGCCGGGGCTCGCACTCGCGCCGACAGCGAGGACGCGGGTCCCCCACCCTCGTGAAGAGCGAGAAAGTTAACCCTCCTCCCCATCCCCCACCCGCGGGGGCGGAGCTTAGCCGAAGAAATCGGCACGCAGAGTGATATCAATACTGTTACCAGAGAACGCCTCGAGAGCGAATTGTAGACTCAGTGCTTCCGCTGTAAGTTGAAAGAGCTGCTTCGCAGCCAGGTGCAGCCTCAGGAAAAAGAGTGAGAAGTGGACGTGCCCTTACACCGATCAGGTATTATCAGGCACCTACCAGCACGTATCATGGCCGAGTTTGAGTGGAGTGAAGAGGAGCAGGAAGCCACGCAATCGGAAGATCTGGCTCAGAGCTTCAAGGACGTGCTAGGTAATTCACTCATCGAGGCAGTGGCTATAGGAGTCAAACCCCTGCAGGACCGCCTGCTAACAATTGAGACATTCCTAAGCCAGAAGGACATAAGCACCATACCGTCGACAAGCACGTCCACCAGGGCCATGCCGGAGAGCCCACAGGGGTGTACGAAGGCCCGGAAGAGCGCGAACTCTTCTGACCCCCCGGGCCAATTGGAAGGGGCGAATCCTAAGGCCCCGGAGGCATCCGACGCTTTCAATAGGCTCAGAGAAGCATTTATGGCCAAGTCGGAGGTGCCGAGCCTCATGACCCCCTACCCAGGGGACGATAATATGGGAGACACAGGAGAGGAGTTCCCTCAAGAGGAGGAGCCCATAGAATCTCCGACGTCCTCGCAGGAGGACGAAGATAAACACGGAGACGAAGGGAGCTTAACGCCTCCGAAAAAGAGACTGAGAAAGCTGAATCATTTAGAGGAGGAAACCTCAGATATGTTCCAGCCCGAGGAGATTAGAAACCCGAGATCGTCAGAATGGGTGCCGTCTCCGAGGGTGGCACGATACATGACGCAGAGACTGCGCAAGGCCTTAGATAAGGAAGTGAGGCAAAGAATGAGGGCAGAATGCCCCAGACCAGAACTCCCAGGGAAGGTAGCAGAAGCGCCGGAGTTAGATCCAAAGATGCTAGCGTTCGTAGCGAAATCGAACAGAGACCCTAGGAAGGGGATCGATCGCTCCTGGAGGAGTTGCCAGGAGAAGGTCCTGGATCTGGCAGGCCCTCTGGCCAAGATCATGGACCTGGCAGAGCGAGCGAAAGATACAGGAGAGGAGATCGACCCGGAGGTGCTAGCGAACTGGGCCCAAAGAGCCGTTTGCCTGTTAGGCAACGCGAACTGCGCCATTTCCTCGGAGCGCAGAAGGGGACTTCTATTGAAGATAGACCAAAAATTAGGAGATCTATCCTCCTACGAGGCAGGAGAGGCCGCGCAGGGACTTCTGTTCGGCGAGACTTTCGGAAAAGAGATGGGGAGATTCGTAGGAACCTACACCTCATTAGAGAAAGCGCAAGCCTCCATTAGGAAGATCTTGCCCGGAAGGGTTTTTGGAGGGACCGGCCGCTACAGAGGCCGAGCGACCGGTCGCTATCAGACAGCCAGAAGGCCTCAATCGAACAGAGCGCAATACTGGGAAGATAAGAAGCCAGACACCTTCTTCCAACCCAGAGGCCGCTTCCCCAGGGGAAGGCGAGGCAGAGGACAGGGAAGAGGACAATACGTTCCCACAGGTGAGACCATCCGCTTATCCTGCGGTAGGGGGGAGGACAGCGAAGTACTGGGAGAACTGGCGCGCGCTTTCCTGCGACGCTTGGGTGCTTCAGTCAGTCAAGGGCCTGCACATTCAATTTACACAGATCCCAATCCAGTACAAAAACCCCAATCCGATAGTAGCAGCGCGAGCAGAAGCAGACCGGCTGCGAACAGAACTCCAGAGTTTAGCAGAGAAACGAGCCATCGAACCGTGCGTAGCTCCGAAATTTATAAGCAATATGTTCCTGGTACACAGGAAAGAGAAAGCGAGGCCGGTAATAAATCTGAAGGGCCTGAACGAGTGGGTAGTTTACAACCACTTCAAGATGGAGGGGACTCACCAACTCAGAGACACGCTCCGACAGGGCGACTGGCTCACAAGAATAGACCTGAAAGACGCCTATCTTACGGTCCCAGTGGATCGAGAATACCGACCCTTTCTAGCTTTCGACTGGGACGGGCAGTTATGGCAGTTTGCCACGATGCCGTTCGGACTAGCGTCCGCTCCCTGGGCATTCACGAAACTGATGAGACCAGTAGCAGCAGCAATCAGGGAGAAGGGTATTCGGATCATCTTATACCTAGACGATATCCTAATAATGGCGAGCAGCGAAGAGGCGCTGCAGTATCAGACCAGATGGGTTGCGAACCTACTGACGTCTCTAGGTTTTCTCGTGAACAAAGAGAAATCCGAAACTATACCAGCCAGGAGGATAGAGTTCCTAGGCTTCATAATAGATACCAGGTCGGCGACCCTGGAGCTGCCGAACAGGAAGATTCGGGATATCCGGAGAGAAATAAGAACCTGCCTCGCCAGTCCGACCGCATCTCTGCGAACAATCGCACGGATAGTGGGCTTGCTCGCATCGTCAATTCAAGCGATATTCCCAGGGCCCCTACATTACCGAGCGCTCCAGAGGTTGAAAATAAGACACCTCCAGCAAGGGCTCGGCTATCACCAGCTAGTGCAGCTAGACCAAGAAGCCCGAACAGAGCTAGAGTGGTGGCTCCAGAACATGGAGGCGTGGAACGGCAGAGCCATTTTCGGCGACCGCCCGGACATGATAATAGAATCGGACGCCAGCAGGGCAGGCTGGGGTGCCCGTTGCGGAGAACTCCAAACGGGAGGCAGATGGAGCTCGGAGGAACTCAACCTACACATAAACTGCCTGGAGCTTCTGGCCGGCTCATTTGCTATCAAGGCTTTCACCAAGGACAAGGTGAATTCATGCATACTGCTGAAGATGGACAACATCTCAGCAGTCAAGTACATAAATCATTTAGGTGGGACGAAGTCCAGATTGTTAGCGGAGATAGCCAAGGACTTCTGGCACTCCTGTCTGGAGTCGGGCACGGCAGTTACGGCAGAATATCTACCAGGCGCCCAGAACGTAGTGGCGGACTGGAACTCCAGACATCTCACAGACTCCAGCGACTGGAGGCTACACAGAGCGACTTTTCAGCGGATAGAGAAGCTCTGGGGACCGTTTCACGCAGATCTGTTTGCGTCCAGACTGAACGCGCAGATGAGCAAGTTTTTCAGCTGGAGACCGGACCCAGCAGCAGCGGGGACGGACGCCTTTCTGCAAGACTGGAGAGGGCAAACGCTATATGCTTTTCCTCCTTTCATAATGATAAGCAGAGTGCTAGCGAAGGTACGCAAGGAAGGAGTGATTCTGATCATAGTAGCTCCGATATGGAAATCTCAGGTCTGGTTTCCCGCCTTGATGGAACTAATGGCGGACCACCCGCGAGTGTTGCCGCAAGAGGAAGGCCTCCTCACGGACCCAATTGGATCGTATCACCCTCTGAGAGTGAAGGGGAAGATGCCGCTAATGGCGTGCAAGATAGCAGGAGACGTTGGAATCTCCCGGGAATTTCAGCACAAGCTGCGAGCCTCATCGCAGAATCATGGGCTCCCTCGACTAGAAGGAGCTACGATGCAGCTTGGGGCAGATGGGCTAGATGGTGCAAGTCAAGAGGTTTTCATCCCGTTTCTGCCCCTCTAGTAGAGATCGTGAACTTCCTAGCGGAACTTCTGCAGGACGGTAAAGCCTACCGCACGATAGGGGTATATAGATCCGCGATATCTACAGGCCATTTGCCTATTGAAGGAGTTCCAGTGGGTGAGAACGTGGCAGTAATTAGACTCCTGAAAGGGATAAAATACAGGAAGCCACCGCAGCCGAGATACAAATCGCTATGGGACGTGACAGTCGTGCTTCGTTTATTAGCCGACTGGCCCAGTAATAGATACCTATCGCTAGGAAGACTATCAGAGAAATTAGCAATGCTTCTATGCATGATCTCATGCAGGAGAGTTGCAGACGTCAGGGCATTGGAGGTAGACAGAATAGTATACGGGCCAGACGGTGTGACCTTTCATCTGGCCAGGAGGACAAAAACAGACTCCTCATCAATAACGTATCCATACATGCAAGATCATCCTAAATGGTGCGTAGCCTCATGCATTAGAGAATATATAAATAAGACGGCGGAGCTGAGACCGTCGGGGACAACGCAATTGCTAATAGCGCGCAGGAAACCTCATAAGGGCGTAGCAACAGCCACTATAGCGAGATGGGTTAGAGAAGTCATGAGCCTAGCAGGGATTGACATGACGAGGTTTGGAGCCCATTCCGTGCGTGGAGCAGGGGCATCCAGAGCAATCCGTCAAGGGGCGACATTGCAAGATATTTTGAAAGCAGCCGATTGGGCGAGTGATAACACGTTTAGGACGTTTTATTTTAAGCCAACTAATACACTAGCAGAAGCTATGGTAAGAAGCTTTGAACAAGCATAATGCTCGCCTCCGTCTTGACATAGAATGAAGATTCCCCCTGCTAATAGCGCAGGGAGCTCTTGATTCTATTAAAGACAAGGAGGCGAGCATTAATTTCCCACCCGAGATACACGGGAGAATGATATGAAATGATGTGATTACGTGCAGACATGTACGGAGTGTATAACAAATTCAATTTTCCCAAGAATAGGGTGTGTATCCGCCGCCCTAACATGTTCTGTTGTTTCCATCTTAGGAGAGGACCAGAAGAACGGCTGAGTGAGCTCAAGAAACATGGATCGAGATCGCAGTTTGGAGGCGAGAGATTCGTTCCACAGTTCTACAGTTCAGAGACCTCCAGGATCGAGTGTTAGTTCAGGAGATGTTTACGTTATCAGTTGCATTGCAGTCAAAGAAGAGGAGGTTTACAGGAAGAGGAAGGACTAGGTCACGTGACCAGGACACGGGGTTCAGGGCCTAGGATGATGGGAAATGGAGTTTTGAAATGAAGTTTTGAAAAAGAAAAAAAAAAAAAAAAAAAAAAAAATGTTTTGAGCCATCAGAAAGATGGACATTTTGTTTGATTTTGTTGAAACTGCTGGAGAGCAAATAAATAAGAAGATGAAGCATAATGCTCGCCTCCTTGTCTTTAATAGAATCAAGAGCTCCCTGCGCTATTAGCAGGGGGAATCTTCATTCTACGTTATATTTAAGCTATCAATCCTCGCACGACAGAAGCATTCTCAAGGCAGACATGGCATCAAAGCAAAGAGCTGGACCACTGGAGCTTCTGCAGTTGGGCTTCACCCTGGTATTCTGATCCACCTGCGCACACGGCACAGATGAAGCAGGGTCCACAGCCTATGTGGGGTGAAGGTGAAGAAGGCCAGGTTCTCTGTGGATCAGCAATGGTTGCCGCCATTGTAGGGATGGCAGCTGTAATGCACTCAGGCTCAGGAAAATGTGCGGTTTCTTATTTCCCTTCAGAAAAGGGGGCAGTGCTGGCTTGCACTACAGGAGGAGGAAAGACACAGAAGAATACCTTTCATCCTGGGGTACCCCCTAGCTACTTAACAGAGAAGGTCAGTATAGTGCTCCACATTGCCATCATTTTGGTCACATTTGCAGCCTTTTATTTTACATTCACTACTGAAATGGATTGTTTAGGTGCCAGCTAGCTACTGGGTAGAACAACAAAAGTCATGCTGCCATGCGTGTTTTGGGAGCCATGTTCTTAGAGCCACAGTAAGGAAAGAAAAGTAAAGAAAGTTTGTTTCAGTTCGGTTTCCATTTGCAACGCATCAACTTGACAAAACTTTGTGTGGACGGGAAGTAACTAGCAACAAAAAGCACCTGGTTGGGGCCCGAGGTGTGCCCTTGGTGCCTGGAACTAGATCCAGTGCAAAGTAAAAGTAGGGTATATGCGAGGGCAAGGGGGGACATCGGTTGAGTGGGCCCCGAAGTTATTGAGTCATTTGCAGTTGCACCTGACATACAATGGCACAACTTGCATGCACAATGGTGTACATTCAACACGGTGACTCATGTACAGAAGGCATTAACTGGGATTACACGTCTTTACAAAGACATCTGAGGTTGCACTTTGCATCTGAAGCATCTGCATGCGGGAGGACATACCATACATGTGTCTAACATGCACGTGTGGCATTAAATGTGATTAGCTGGCATAGACATTAGAAGCGTCACTCTGCATAATATGGGTGCCCAGACGAGAAATAGACTGCACATAATGTTCCAGGCACAACTGAGGCATTTGAAGCCTCATTTGGAACACAGACAGCACCATTTTATTTTAATTTTTTTATATAATTTTATTGGTTTACATACAAACCTTTAAAATGAATAACTAAACATACATTCCAACTCATTCCTTCACTATACAACCCTCCATTATTCCAGGTCCGAGACACCCATTAATTGGGTGTTTGAGTGTTGTGACCTTCAAAAAGGGACCAAAAAAAGGGTATTTCACATTCTCACTTCGTTTCAAGTACACTAGGGAATAACAGACTATTCTCAATTATTGCTAGAAAATGTGTCAAAGGTAGGACTAATTTCATGTCCCTCCCATTAAACATTTGTTGCCACCGCTCCAGCATTAAGGCATGGATGGGAGTCACTCCAGAGGCCCAGATGTCGAGTTCTTTCTGTTCGTAGACCACTACAAAATAGCACCAAATGTTTTAATGTTTCAGGTTCTTGAGTGCAGCAACGACACATCGGATTCAAGTTTGCATTTGTTAACCAGGCTCGCAACAGTTCTTTGGTTTTAAACCCATTCAGCCGAAAACGCATGAACAGCCTTCGGGCAGTAGGATCAGGAAATAGTTCAATATATTTTTGTGTGCTTTTATATGCCCGAGCCTCAGGTGGAACCTCACTCATTTTAGAGGATGCTCTTTTGGAGCATGTCTGATCCCAATCTGCACACCAAATTTTAGTTTTTCCTCCATTCGGGCTACCTTGAAGCACCTCAGGTGTCATACTCAGACATTAAGATTTTGCAACGATTCATCCACACTGAGATAACCTCTGATGCAGACGAGGTGGCACTATGGATGATTTCAAATTGCGGAATTCGTTCGCATGCTTTTGTTTTGCGATAAAGTGCCAGCAGGCTCCAACAAACTCGCGCATGGATTGAGATTAAAGATAATTCATAACGTATGGTTACCGTTGCTGTTCCTTTCGGTAAACCCAATACTTTGGTCCAAAATATATTTTCGAGTGTAGACCACACTTCCCACGAGCAGCCCAGAGTATTTTCGGCCCCGTACATTAATACTGATATTCCCTTTTGTTCGCAGAATCGCAAAACCGCTTTCAGAGAAAATGTTCCAAATCTATTTTTTATCACCAAAGCTTGACACGCCAATTGCTTGCATTTCTGTTTTGTCTCTGTTATCCACGCGCCGTCGTTAAGACAGGAACTGATCGTCATTCCAAGGTATTTTACACATGGTGAAATCAGCAATTTTTCCTGTAACATCGACCATGATGCTCTTTTTGCAAGCCTAGTCCTGCCACTTTTCAGGTTTCTTAGGATCAAGATTTCACATGTCCTCGTATTTATGAGCAGCCTGTTTTCAGCCACATTGTTGGATTGCATTGATTTGCCTTTGTATGCCAATTGTTGTTAAATCGTGCAATATGAGGTCGTCAGCGTAGAGGACCCAACTTAGCTGAGTTCTATGCATCTTTGGAGGAAAGGAATTTACAACCTCGATGGAATTGCCAATATCGGATATAAACAGGCTAATATTGTCACCGCAGGTGGGCATCCTTGTTTAACCCCCTTAAAAGTGTTGATCGGTGACGAAAGAGTACCCGTTTGGTCCAGGCGTACTCTGATGTTCCCGTGTGCAGTTCTTTTATTGTCGCCACTCGATCCTCCGGGCAACCCCATGCACGCATTTTGTTCCATAAGAGTGCCCGATCAATCATGTCAAACTCATAGGAAAATCAAGGAAAGCCAGGTATACTGTAGTTTGAGATCTAATTGCCTCCATTTTAAGTAAATTCAACAGCAGCAAATTCAATGAGCATCCAACCTGCTTAACGAAACCTAATTGTCTGACATCTACGTGTTTCGATTGCGTTGCCCAGTTTACTAATTTGTGCTGTAGCATGGTTGCATACACTTTCCCTAGGACATCGAGTAAAGCAACTGGATGATAATTTTTCGGACATGTTCTGTCCCCTTTTTTAAACACCGGGATGATCAAAGCGGATTTCCATGATTGTGGCGTCTTCCGCTGGAAATTTACTCTGTGAAAGAGGGCCACACAAACATTTGCCCATATCTCCGGATGTTGCTTAATCGTGAAATTAGTCAGTCCGTCCGGCCCAGGAGCCCTTGAATTTTTTGCTTTACTAATTATTCTTACGATGTCATCTTTGGGGAATGTTAGTGTCTATTTTGGAGCAATAACCTCATCTTGATTGGGGGGTCTTTCATTTTCTTTATATAATTCTTTGAAGTGGGCTATCCACGCTACTTCAGATACCATAGATGCTTGTAAAGCCTCTTGGGGGGCTTGTGTGGCATTGATAATGTTCCAAAGGTCTCTGGTGTTCTTGTTATGGAGGCTAGCTAGAATGCGTTCAGAGTCTCTTTGTAGCATTAGACCTTTAAGCGATTTTATCCAATTTTTGAATCTTTGTTTAGCCACTCTTATCTTTTCTCCACTTGTTGCTTTATCGGCTGTACACGCCTGCCGAATTGTACTTCTCATTAGACGTTTTTGTTTAAGTATGTCCAAATCAAAACAATGAGAGCGTTTCAAGATCATGTGTTTGGATCCGCCATTAATGGTTTTGAAGTTGGCCAATAGGTGAGCGTATTCTAACGCAGAACCGTCGGTGCAATATCGATTCGCTAGCTGCGCAACTTCTTCCTCCGCTAGTCGTAGTCACACCCTGGTGGCTTCCCCAGCAATCTTCCAAGACCATTTTGCTTTATCGTCTGCTGGTGTGTTCACAAATTCCATCCTCAGCATATCGTGGTCGCTACTAGATTTTTGCACCACTTTCATGGATGTCACTCTTTGATGGAAATTTGCCGTTACAAAAATATAATCAATAGTGGATCCCTGATTTGCCCGGTTCCACGTCGGGGCAGGTGGTATATCCCCCAGTGTACAGCCATTAAGCAACTGTAGATTTCTTACACCCATTTCATTCATCCATTGTGTTGCCAGGTTTTCTTCCGGATCGTTTTTGGGTTAAAGTAATCTACGTTCAAATCACTGCAAAGTATTATATTAGCCCCTTCTTGGATTACCAGTAAGCGATCTACAATACTTGAGACTGCGTCAATGAACTCATGTATTCCAGCCCTAGCATGATTCCAATACAAGTTTATTATGGTCACTTGTTCCTTAATGCGGGACTGGTTATCCATGTTGACGATTGTTGATTCTTGGATGAAAGGTGTATGATTTACAGACTTGGTGATGCTATAACCAGATGAGCGTCTTACTAGAGTCATAAGCCCTGCCATGGGGCGACCCTTTTCTAATTTTATAGCAGGGTTTAGAGCTATCTCAAAATCTGGTATAATCGAGATGTCACTTAACCAGGTCTCTTGTAAGCAAGCAATAGCCAAACCATCTATCCACTCAGCATTCATCAGGTGAGTGAAACCACGCGTGTTCCAAGAGCCCAATACACAATGCTGTAAAGCGGAAACCTTCTGGCATTATTGATGAGAGGTGTTGTTTAGCGTATCCGCCAACCATAACCAGCCATGTGTAGAATCTTGATTGTGGTAGTTGTAGGCTGGTTAGGCACTAATGCGCCTAATTGCATCTTTCCTTATATGGTTATACTTAATCTCTCAATCTCGCCACCTAGTACGGGGCTTTTATCTTCCACAAAAGAGACTCATTTCGTTTCGTGGAGTACCGTTCTGTTTTTCAGACCATCTTCATTGATCATATTGCGGGTTAACATGATTGTTCCAACTTGTCGGTTTAAGTCCGGCTCAGCAGATGCCACTGATGGTTTAAGTAGGGCTGAGACTCGTGGAGCTTGATGAAGACCTCGTTCCGGTCCTTTGTTGAGGTCACAGGTTGAACATTGTCTAACTTATAGACATCAAATCCCAAAGAAAAAAGGGACACATTTGCTTCAAGAATAGAGGCAGCTATTAAGAGTTGAAGCAACATGCAATACCACTTTATCATTACGTCGCTCATCTGGGAATTCGACAATCTTTAAGTCATCAGTGGTGATTGCGCGTAATCCAGGTACATGGTGAAGTAGATTGATGATATTCCGTCTATTTAAGATAATGATATTCCGTCTATTTAAGATAAAGTTATCGGTCGACTGTAGCCTCTCAACCAGTAATCGAACCAGGGGACCATACCCTGCTCCCTTAGTAGAGTTTCTCATTTTCCCTATGTGTGGGTTTTTGTACTGTCGTTTTAATTGGTTGTTGTCCTGTGTGACCTTTTGCTTTGGTTTCTGTGCTACTTCGAGGTCACCACCACCATGTATCCGTTTATCGAACACTGCCTTTCTACTCTGAGCGTGAGCCCCCGTCCTTGCAGGATATTCATGGCAGTTTTCATCTAACTTTTTTCGTTTTTCTTGCATAGTCAGGAAGACCGGACTCTTCAAATTCTCTGTACTAGGCGGTTTATCAGCTGTTGTTTCATTAGTGGCGGATGAATTTTCTAAAGGCGGCTCTGTTTGAGTTTGGCCAGCAACAAGTGCTCTTAGTATTGGCGTTTCCTTCTCGAGGACAAGTCTTCCTTCTGTCAGAACTTTTACCGCGTTTGAGCCATTATATAAGTCTTCACAGGAGCTCCAAACTTCAACGACAGGACTAATGGACTCAACAAAGTCCTCATAGTCAGGGTCATCATAAATTGACATGTTTAGCAACTCAGACGGAAATTCATGCTCCTTTTATTTTGAAATGTCCATTTTGCTTTTGCTTCCGATGCTCAGCTTTTGTTTTCTGGCTCCTAAAGTTGTATGGTATGGTAGGTGGCCAAGGACTTCCCCCGGTAAAGCATTAATATATATTAGAGCACTGCTGTAGGGGCTTAAGAACAATATCTGTTCATGTTGTCATGCTAATGGAACACGTGCGACTTCCCTCTTCCTGGATCCAGTGACCCTCATCTTGTACTTACACCCAGGACCGACCCCTGGGTTGGCCGCCCGGGCACTCTGCCATTTACCCTCCACCACGCCAGCTCGGGGGAGTCTTTGAAGGTCTCCCTCGAGCTGGATTGGTGGGAGAAGGCGTGGCAGGCACCCTATATGAATTAGGGCAATTGAAAAATGTGGCATCCTCCCCCCATCGCGCATGACTAGGGGCGCACTTCAGGGGAGGAGGAGCACCACATTTTAGTTTCCCTTAAACCATGTACAGCTGCTCCAAAGGTTCAGCAATTTAAGCACGTGCTGAGTAATTCTCTGTTTAATCTGTAATTCATATGTTCATGTTTAGTCAAGGCCTAATCAGCGTTTCCTCATTACAAGATCAATACATTAGGTGCCACTGCAAAAGTAACATTTCCTGAAATATTCTAGTACTATACATAATAAGCACTGGCAATGGCAACATTTTGGGCTTTTGTGAAGGCATAGTAAAGGCACTTGCCAGGCACTGCTGTAGTGGTATTAACTGGCTATTGATGGTAGCAGGTGCAAAATGGTGCGAGTACCTGGGCATCTAATAGTAGTGCCTTGCAAATGCCTACACATGCCAAAACTGTTGGTTTTGCCAATGCTTGTTTTTATGACTTCGGAGAAGGACGCGCATAGTGCTAATAAAATCTGAGGGAATAAAGGCAGACCAGGTTAAGACATTTTTATTACATCAGTAGTGCATTTACAACTCAAATTAGGTCATGAACTTTCCGAAGACTGCTTTGATAAAACACTAGCAGGCACTTTCGAGTGCAAACTTTGATGGTAAGGCTGGATTAAAGCAAGCTTAAAGAGTTCCCATGATGGGGTGTTTTGGGTGGGAGTGTCTGGAACTGCGTGGGAATGGCTATAGGGATTATCATGGGCAGTCAATGAGAGGGCAAATAACCAAACAAAACCTACAAGCTTTGTGTCCCGCCTCATATGCCATTTCTCCACAGCCATACTCCAATGCAATGGTTTCAGCTTAAAGGTGGTGCTAAAGCGTCACCTAATAGCCCAAACTAAAAATGAGTGTATTATTATATACTTGGATGTTTGCAAGTTCTGGGCCGCTTCTCTGCCACTGCTATACCAAGTCCAATGGCCACTGGTGTGTGTCCGCAGTCCCTTCACAATGCCACCCACCAAGTGCGTACTTGGGTTCTCATCCTCTGATGTAGCTGCTTGTTCACCATGAAATGCCCGGGAGCAGGGGTGAAGGGCCCGCACGAGCCGGGCATTAATGCGGATTCTCCAGATGCACGCAGCTCACGGGCTCTTACTGCCCAAGAGGGAACTGTCGCCCGCCAGTGGCGAGTGGCGAGTGTACATTTTGTGGCCTAAGAGTGTAGTTCGGGATTTAGCAGAGATGATTTTTCCACAACTCTGATGCTCAGCAATGCCTGTCGATATTTCAGCACATGTTGGCACTTTGGAGAAGTCTCTTGTCGAGTTTCTGAAAATAGCAGTAAATATCAGAGAATTGAGCCAAAAAGGAAATGTAATTGGCCTATTGGGAACATTACAATCCGTTTAATCTTTCACATTAGCTAATAAAAGATGGATATTTTATTGCAGAACGAGACAACTAAATCCTGCTGTGTGTGTCCTTGGCGCGTGTGATTAAATGACTGCTGAGGCCATTGGTATTGACTGTCTATCAGCACGACGGGCGACTTTGCGTTGCAGGAATGGATTTATCTGTCTCAATGTGTCCCTGGATACAACATTATTAAGGTTTGGGGGTCTAAATGTATTAACCGATGGGCAAAAATATACATGGCTATCATGATTTAAAAGATCCCTTGTGCTTCTCACGGGCTCTAATGTCAACAGGCATAGAATTGGTTGCAAAAACATGTGTCACTGACTTACATGCAGTAAGTTTCATGGTGGGTTATCACCAAATGAATGTTTACCTACTTCATTCTCAACCAATGGTGGCCTCACTACTCATTCACAGCCTGGGAGGGGTGGGGGGATGCACGGGAATCGGAAATCCTCTAGCTTTATAGCACTGAGATATTTGGAAACCCACCTAGAAGCTGAATTTACTAGGCACTACCACAGGCCCTGTACAATTGTCGCGTGGGGGAGCTCACTCTGGGAACAATCAGCAGCAGGCACGGGGAGCCATAGCAACGTGAAAGCAAAAGCATAGAGACCCAGAGGAATCCGTGCATTTAGCACAGCAACACTCTGCTGCTGCTTTAATGGGGCTGGCCATCCGTGCATGCCAAAAATTCCATGTGGAGGACCAAACAGATATGCGATATTGCTTGGGAATGGCTCTGCACAGGTAATCAGCAGAGGCCTAATGCGGGGCAACTTATGCTTTCCTAGGAGGTCTGGGAACATTCTCCACCTTGCCAGCTGTACATACATAGGGGCAAAATGCAATCCAATATACCTTGCCTTTTATGGATCTCTCATCTTCTATCAACAGGATGAACTAAACAAAAATCACGGGATATCCTTGCTGTTATGGCGATTGTGTGACCACTCTTTGATATCTAAAATAGCTATATTTGGCAGTGGGGCGAGGTAGCAACCAGTTTTCTGTAGCTAGAGGTGTGGTGCAGCGTCGTGTGTTGGCCACCTTCATTTTTAATATCTAGAGTAACTCCATGGCTAGCGATGGGGAAGCGTGGACTGTTGGAGATGCACCTACAGTAAAATTCAGACATGTACCTGTTCTTTTATATACTAAAGAGCTGCAATTATTAATCAACCGGTATAGATTCTGCGTGAAAAGTAGTGGATCGAGAATGTAACCGATCTTATCAATCATATGCTTTGGTGCTCAATGTGGCATTGTACAGAATCTTAGCGAACCAAGTTCATTATCTGTGACATTGGTTGTCTCAGGGCAAAAAGTCTCAATATGACTTCCCTCAGTATCGCTTCCCACTGCGCGTTCTCTGCATTCTAGAGGATTCCCGACTTCTGCCACTCTCTTGCCCGAGTGTCCTGCTTGCAGCAGAGCGGCAGTCTTCTACTTCTTTCGCCTGCTTCTGCTGCTTCCACTGCATCCTCCTTAATGGCCCGCACCTGAAAGACCTTTAAATATGTTTTAAGGTCCCACTCAGGTGTGGGTCAGTACAACCACTAGACTGCACACTACAGATTTGTAGCTCTATGCTCTTCTTCCCCATCTCAGCACTAAGAGCATTATGGGACGAAGTCCATAATGTTCTTATTAATTTTAACCTCAGAATCTTCAACTTCACAATAAGCCAGTAAAAAGTGTTCTCCCCTTCCTCCCCTTCCTCCTGACCCGAGCCTCTTCTCATGTGATCCTCCCACATAATAACAACCCCAGGGTCAGGATCGGGTAGCAGCTGCTTTTCCCTTGCCACATGAGAAGGGGTGCCGGTCAGGGTTTCTGGGATGCACACCTCTGATTCATCACACATAGGGCCTGATTCACAGACTGTATTTCAGTTGGGATTGCGCCATTATAAAACGCTTCTGTGAATTAGTGTAATAGTGTTCGAGGCACAATCAACACAAAACGCGTGAGACAAGGGCTGCAAATTATCCCTGAAAACGGTGCATAAATGAAGCAATATTCCCCAACATGGAGTGGCAAAGAAAACATTCACTTAAACCAGCAAACAATAAAAAACAAGAATGCAAGCCGGCCTCTAAGAGAATTCACACTAAAGACTGACATGAAGTATGGGTGGCGGGGGAAGGGTAGCTTCACCGCAAAAATAATTCCTGGGTGTGGTACACCCCTGTACCTCCTAAACCTGGACACTTGGGTTAAGAATAATAGGAAGGGACCCATGGTATTTTGCAAGCAAAAATCACAGAATGGAGCATGCAGTTCAGCACAACAGCAATATAACTAAAAGGCCTAGACTGGTAGTCAAGGAGCTCTCTGGCACCGCTGCAGCAAAGAATAAAACAGCAAGTGAACCCATGGGTCAGCAACATGGGGGGCACCGGCAGCAACAGCTGACAACAGGATGCTGCAGGGAAGCAAAGAGAGGGCAAGCAAGACCTGGGCTCTGGGTGTGACCAACAAAAAGTTGGCAATGGCTGTTCCAAAGTTGTGTTGCATACTTCCCCCCCTATACCAAGGGAAGCAAAAAATAAATTCAGAAGAGGGTTCGCTGGATATTGCAGTTTAAAAGAAGAGGCTTGAAAGCGGGTTGGTAGTTAAGCAAGTTCAGCCTTCAGACAAAGGATTTTGGGCGCTGTCAAAACCATGCTAAACACCCATGGAGGCAGACATAATGCAGAGGAGCAGAAAAGCTTTCAGGTGCGGGCCATTAAGGAGGATGCAGTGGAAGCAGCAGAAAAAGGCAAAGGGGCGTTGGGTTGATCATCTACAAATCCATCAATTCACTGTATTGTAAAACAATCGGGGCTTTAAGTGGGCCTGAGACGGGGCTCTGCCGGAGCTTGCTAAAGGCCTTTCTTTTTTATTGCGTAGCCTACCACCCTACCAGGCACCCCCCTCATTAGAGATGCTGGGGTGATGCGACACAATGAAAAGGCATGGCTTTGTTTGCAAAGCTTGAAGCGCTCGCGTGTAAGCGAGAACTTCAGGCTTTACCCACCCCAAAAAAAAGCCTTACCTTTTTGTTGTGTCACTGACCTCCTGCCAGATACTCTTAGAGATGCAGGGATCATCACCCTCGCACCCCAGGTGAGAGGGTGATGATCCCCACATCTCCAGTGAAAGGTGTGCCTGACAAGGGGGTCAGTGCAGCAATTAAAAGACAGGCCACACTTACCTGACTTGAATGCTGCCCGTTAGGCAACGGCCCCACCCCTTTTGCACAATTGAGCTGGGGCTCTCACGGGGGCATGGCCTAACAGGCAACATTCAAGTGAGTTAATTTTAGGGTGACCGGGACAAGCCATAGTCATAGAGGTAGGACTGTAGTAAACACAAACAGGACTCCGATAAAACAGTTGTCCTACTTCTATATCGCCAGCCTGTTGCAGGGTGTGTTCCAGGCACACTCCTCTCATTGAAGAACGTCCAACGAGGGGAAGGGGGAGGAAATGGGGGCATGAAAAGTCTTCACGCAAACTTTGAGTCGCGCCAGTCCCCAGATTTTAGGATTTCTGAATCGGTTCTGGCAAAAACCGGGACCGCAGCCACATGCCCATCCAATCCCGGGACTGGGTTCATTTAATTAAAAAAAAAAATCTCGGGACCCCAGGACGGAGGGCGATTTGCCTGGACTGTCCCGGGAAAACCAGGGCGTCTGGTCACCCCAGGTAATTTGCCTCTGAATTACGGCGCCAACCGCCTGCCCGGCCACGCCACCTAAGAGCCCCGGCTGGAGTTTCAGGCCACTCAAGGCACTGTTCACCAATGGTCGAAGTGTACGAAAAGAAGTAGTGGAACTATGTTCCCTGCTGGCCTGCACCCACTCCCCACAAACCCCATCACAACGTCCCCTCCCACACACAATACACCCCTCAAACACTTGTACCTGCTGTTTAAGGGAACGTCCAGTGCAGTGCACTGAAAGTGCAAATTTCAACTTCTTCCTACCCTTTATTTTAAAACGAAACCATTCCGGAACGGTTTCTTTTTAAAATAAAAGTATAGGAGCTGTAAAAGGTAATTTAAAAAAAGTACAGGAGCACCGCTCCGGACCGCTCCCGCTCACTTCGACCACTGCTGTTCACAATCATGGCAAAATGCAATTAATGAAAGAGCAAAACATTTTTAAAACTGTACATCAAAACTGTACATCCGTTTAAAGGTGAACAATGGCAATTGGCATCGTCCATCTGCGCAAGTGACAGAAGTTCCACCACTCCAAACCGTAGAGATAGACAATCACGTTACTGCGCCGGCGGGGCACGTGGTGAACGTATAATGGAGGTGCTGCATTCTCAATAGCAGAAGTATTTAGAACGAGCCCTTAACACCAATAAAGGAATCTGCGGATTCTCCCAGGATTGAAAACTGCAACATTAATGAAACCAGCAGAGGTGTAGGCAAAGGTCAGTGATAACACACGCACTTGTCCATTGACGAGGTGATAGCAGCGGTTTGAAAAACCCACTGGAAGCACTTCAAAATCTATGCACTAGGGAAAGCCACTTTCACAGCTGTGCAGGCAACGGTCTGCAGGCGAGAGGAATCTTTTAGCACACGCCACTGCTCAACTGTGCTTCATTTTGTACAGCGCTTCAAAGCGAGTTCACCCACAGCAAAATTACTATTTTGATACTCCCTCCGCCCACCACCACTCCAAAGTGGCTTCGTTCCAATCAGAGGCGTAGCCAGGATTGTCTAACTAGTGGGGCCTGAAGCTATTGTAGTTGGGCCCACCGCAGTGACATTAACATCTGTAAATGCCCAAACAGCACTGCTGAGTGGGCATTTACAGATTTTGGGTGGGCCTTGCCCGTTTAGGCACTACCCAGTCTACGCCTCTGGTTCCAATTGAAGATGGTTTCAAAGCCATCATATCCACCGTGAACCGCGTTACAGGGCGCATGACCAGCGCGGAGAGAGTGGTTGCCAAATTATGTTTGATTTAAGTGGCATAAGCTGCCTTTTCGCTGATTCATACCTGCAGGAGGACAACACGTACAAAACAGAAACAGGCGAGGAGGTAGAAAAGAAGCACACCCAAAAACCATTACATTGTTTGTAGTGTTACACTGTAATTACCAGGGCGCCTGACTGGAGCAAACCCAGGGACAGCCTGTATATTCAATATCAAACGAAACCAGAGTGCACTCAGGTGAATACAGGGAAACTAAAGAGAAACCTCTGGAGAAAGCGCACAGTGTCTGCTTCTTATGGTGCGAAGTAAAGGACTGCATGCTGTAGCAGGCGGGCAATTGTCCGCCTGCGACGAGCAAGTGCCTATTAACCTTCAATTAATTCCCTGCTACACAAATCCAACATCACAGGACTCACTGCATTAGACTGGAGCCCGTACCTCACCGAGCACTGCATACACTCTAAACACTTTATAAGAGTGAGAGGAGCGTGGAGGCGCCCGACCGGCCACGCTCCACCGACCTCCAAACCTCAGCACACACAAGCAAACTCTGACCAAGACCGGCGGCCTGGCAGGATTTTCCAGGTGCCTCAATTACTGGAACGTTCAGCAGCAGCTCAGACCTTTTGGCCAACAAAGGATTGTGGAAGGACAAGTCTGTAATTCATCCAAAAAATTCAAGTACGCCGATCCTTCATGCTATCAATATGCGGGGTGTGTCCAGCCAGCTACATAGCTTGCATTTGCACACTGCTCAAGCTTGTTTAATAAAAGAAAAAAAAAACATCATACACACCTGAAACCACCAACAATGCACAAGTAATGGAAACGACACATTGTACGTTTCAAGCATAACCCATAGTTATGGTATAGCACTTGACCAGTACATATCTACACAGAAACTAGTACAATATGAGAACATAAATCAACACAATTACCCCATTAAAACTTGCCAACCGTGAATCTGGTCCAGGACTAGAATGATGCAATGATATATATTTCAATTGAGTCACAATTCAAATAGGCGGTCCCAAGAAACAAGCACAACAAGCTGCACATGCCAGAATACCATCCATCCATCTGGTAGTGCCCTGCACCCGTATGACGTACATGTATCTGGAGGGAGAATGGAGCAATATGCCCGACTCCAAGCACCGTCTGCAGCATCTTCTCTCTTCTTGCTGGGATGCAGCATCTCCCGAGCTATTGATGGCCATCTTGGCAAAGGACGGAGACCAGGGCGACATCCTGCTTTCCTAATATGCAGCGCAGCAGAACAGTTCTACGTGTCCACTCACCCCTCCGCCTTTTGGGAAAGGAGCCTCAGCATATAGGCCTCAAGAGTGAACAAGTGCAATCTCCCAATGGCCCTTTCCAACCAGGAAGTAGCCTACCTCTAAAATTCAGCAATCTTCTGACAAGGTCATTTTACATTAAAAAAGTAGGCATCTATGCTCCCACATTTAGGTGTTAGTGCCACTGTAATGTAGGTCCTTTATAAAATGTTAAGCTGAATCCGTTTATGGCATTTTTTGTGGTAAACCTTCTGCGCCATTAAGCAGGCTGAGCTCCACAAGAGTCTGTGCTTTCCCTGCCTATGTCAACTCCCCCCATCTCACCACACTTCAGTGGCTGTTCCACTCCATCAGCATAAATCGTGACATAAAGTTGCGATATGGCCAGTACTCTGCACCCACGGATAAGAGCAACTCCAATAACCCAGAGGTCTTGAGCTCAGTCAGAAAACTCAGCCAGTAGTCTCTTGTTGCCTTGCAGATTTTAATAAACTGTGAAAAGTACCCCCGGGCAGCAGAAACTCGCACCTCAATCCATTTTAGGAAGCCTTCTAGACTAAACCAATCGACGGCTTTGTTACAGCAGTCTCTGGCAAAGCCGCATGCCAGCCTCTTTTGCTGCTTCTGCAAAGCATGCCAGTGACCGGAGAGGATAAACTCAACATGGGATGCCCAACCTCTGTAGACAAAAGACTGTTACTCACACATACCTGCCCAATTAAAGCATACATCCGGTGAAACCCTGCATCTCTCTTAATCTCCTTAAACAAGTACTTCTAGGTCAGAGCAGATAAAAGAGTGTTCAGAACCAAATCGTCTGGGCTTATTTTCAGGGTTGAAATCAATCAAGAACCACTGTGATCCATTGAAGCCAAGCCTCCTGTCTTGAACTCAATACCAACATTGTTAAAAGAGTGCTTCAATACCCTCAGGCAGCCAACAGCTGGTCTGTCCCCCATAATAACTTTACTAATAGAACAATCGAAAACCTGGTAAGAGAAAAAAACCTAAATCTGCTTATCCAACACCAGCACAGAAAGCCCAACCACACACACCCTTTATCCACAGCAATATCACACCAATGGATCGCACACCATGTCCTAACATTACACACAAGCCCCCCCTTCCCCCCCCCAAGGCCACCACCGGCCTATCAGTTCCCACATCATTATTAATCAAGCTACAAATAAGCACTCCTCTTCAGTCCCATCACACCACACACCTCGACATCTGGGCCAACACAGGCCCAAAGCACTCCAGCCTACCAGTCATTTGCCCCCCTCACCCCCAAATTAACATATTCCCAAGTGTCATAGCCAAACCCAAAGAAACCGAGCAAAACTCCAAATTCGGGTTCTTCCCACATGCACCCATCAACACCAAGGTTTTGCAACTTCCTTGTCCAGTCTTCCACTAATAACCCCACCCATCCTTTCAAACAGAACCACGTGCAGCAATGCCAAGAGAAATGGCAGACACGTGCTATTGGATACCACTTTACATTACATTAGCAGACAATTCATTCTCTGAAGGTAGAGTTCAGCACATAGACTGAGGCTCTCAGAACGACATACAAGAAGCTCGGAAAGATCACCATTTGGGAGCTCACCAATGCTCCCATACTGAGAGCAGTAGTTTAATGCAGAAAGCGAATGACCCAGATAGCCTGTACACATACAGATAATGCCGGAACTGAACAGAAAAGTCGTGGACCATTAGAATTCCCAAACTTAGTGAGCATAGGTCTACAATTACAACAGTCAAACGTACCCCTCACATAGATCGGATACACATCCCCCTCCACGGAAGTCAATGCAGTCACCCTTCAGGCTCAGGATGGGACATCCTGATAAACTGGAGACAGGCTCCAACCTTTATGGCTGCAGGGCCAGATGGAGTTCCGATGGGTTTCTAGAAACACGACTGCATAATTTATCCACCTCTGTCGTTTGACCTGGCTCCATGTATGATGAACATAGGGCAATATCAGAAACTTGGGGACAGGCAACTATTGTAATCTTTTTTTCAAGAAAAATATGCATTAAGTGGATTAAGTCCTAATGGATGATCTCAATGTTTATAAGGCAATAGCATATTTGCAAAGTATCCAATAAACACAACGTCTATAGAACAGATCACTTGTCCAGATCAACATCAGGATGGAGATACCATGGTCTATGTGCAGGATGCATAACTCCAGGCCTAGAGGGGTGGAAACCTGAGGGGTTTTCAGAATATCCCTCATTAATATTCATGAGAAAACAAATGCATACATTTAGATGTGCTGTATGCAAATGTGTCCCATGAATATTAATGAGGGGTATACATGTTTATGGACTGGAGTTGAACAAGCCTGGTCTTACCCACCTACCCATCTCTTTAACAGATAGTGCTAAGATGTAGGCATATATGTTTGTGGCAAAAGATTTAGGTGCCGGGAAGGCATTTCACTGGGTCATATTACTGGGGCTTTCACAGCTGTAAAGGAATACCAGTCTGCCAACTGCACCGTGTTACCAAACACCTCCAACAGACCATGGAGAAGGGGTACCATGCAATATGTGAGCCAACCATCAAATGGAGGCATATTTTGAATTTTTGAGCCTTCCAAAAGAATTGCAGATACCAATGTCCTTGCTATTGGTCTTCCCATTTGTCTCTACTGAGTTGATTGTGGAGGGAGGAGGGCTGAAGACAATGTAGCCTAGAAGGACTCATACGAGAATCCCAACCCTCTTTGACTAAGTAGCTCACAGGATTGGCCCAATGGCCCTGGATGCCTTTCCTGGTCTACAGCTCTTGGGATGGGTCAGGACACTGACTTTGTCACAGAACTAATACTGGTAACTTTGATGCCAAATGATTGATCTAAGTAACAATAACACTTTCTGGAAAAATATACTATGAATACCAACTACACGTTTTGGGTATTCATTTTGCTCTCACAGATAAGTTATCAACTATTTGAATGTTTTGAAGCCGTTGAAGATAACAGCACTGCACAATGCACTTCCCTTGCAATTACCAGGACTGTATCCAGAATTATTATGTCAGAAAATAGAATTAAACCTATTCCATCTCTCACCAACAAATGATTGTTGGGGCTCGTGTCCTGTGCCTTTATGAAGAAATGGACTAAAATGTATCAGAGGAATGATGCCTTCAATTAAACATGGTCACAAGGATGTTACTTTAGAACACCCGACCTTCTCCAGTAGTGGTGCGACAGACATTTGTCGGCAAATAACGATTCATTTACATCTAAATTTCGCTCTTTCCCCAAATTATGTGCAAGCTAAAATGATATGCTTTGTGGTAAATATGTTCCGGATGAATCAAACAAAAAATAAAAAAACAACAAATGTGTGACAGTTTAGCCAATGGACAGACCTTCATCTTTAGTAGTATAGAGGAAAATATCTGCCATATGGTAATATAATCTTAAGAAGCAAGACAGGTTTTCTTATGTGAAGAAAGTACTTCACGTTTCTGTGTTTGGAATGATGTCTAAGCATCTCCTTCAGAGCCATCAACTAAACAGATTACATTGAGTGATATTAAAACCTGCAGGTTAGCTCATGGATGGTCACATATTCTCCCTCACCTGTCCAGGTAGGAGTGTGCCTGTCACCTGATGCTTGCTGAAAACCAAAGCAAACCTGGGCCTCAACATATTCAACTGTATGGTTTTAGCACATTGAAATACATGCTGCAATGCACTAAGACATGTAGGGCCTGATTCATGGAAGTGTTTTATAATGGCGCAATCCCATAGGAAAACGTTCCATGAATCAGGTCCATGGTAGTTAGAAGGGTTTTCTCAGACAAAATTCAGGGGGGCCGATTCTAGAACAATTGCTGACACAAAAAAAAATCTTTTCACTACTGAACAAACAGGTTACATCTGCCATGTATTCTTAGAATGAAAGAGCATCATGGGATTGGTGCAAACATGCTGCCGTATAATTAGCTCCACCTATTGTCCTATTATTTTGCATTCTGCAGTTCATACATTTGTAACGTGTGCATTCTCAACTCTCGAAATGAAGATTTGCTACGACTAGTGAGCACTGTGAAATGGCGTTTATTGTCATTGATAATCATGAAGGACAACTATTAATTACACAGGGTGGCATTTCTAGTGTGCCATGAACAGAGGATAGCACAGGGGCAACGCGTTGGTCTTGGAAGTAAGACCACGCAAAGAAACAGGGGTTCGAATCCGCGCTTAGAAACTATTAGGCGCGTTATAAAAAAAACAATTAAATAAAAGAAATAAATGAAGTCCTTACCTCTATCAAATGAACCGAATTTCACACAGCTCATTAGTGAAGAAGCATTTTATGCCATTTTGTTCAATAAAAAAGTAAAAACAGAATATATATCTTCACAAAGTATCTAGATGTGTAAATTACAGGAATGACATCTCAAACTGAGCATATGATTACAGGATAGCTCGCAAACAATTATTTGATACACTCATCTTGAATTTACAAACTTCTGGCCCAATAAGTGGCTCCCTGAAGTAAAATTGTTCAACACTATATTTAGCCAAACGTGTCCATGTTTTGACACAAGGCTGTGCCACAGCCTGCTATGGAAGTTTCGGGCATTACGTGTTTTGCACTTTCAATAGGACGTTTTTTGTAACTGGATTTAGAGAGCTACTGTGGAAAGATACAAAAGGCATCCGCAGTTCCTGCCCTACCTAATACCCGGGCCCACTTCATTACCAGGCTCGGAAGAGGGGTGGGTGGGCACCCCGCTACTCCGTGGTACTGTACAGCAAAGAAGCGTCCTAACTCGTCTGGTGGTCGGAACAAACCATCTTTCGCTCCTCCAAAGCTTGGCCAGTGTCGGACGCAAGCAGGTAGAGCCGGGAAGACTAGTGTGGTTCAGTGGCAGCTGCAGGCAAATAGTCCAAAGAGGAATTTGCTCTTCCTATACATTGCTGCCACACACCTTTGCAATCGGGTCCCAGGTGCTGCAGGGTATGTTGCCAATGAATGAAGTCCTCCTGATGTTTGTAGTTAATTGCAAGATGTCGAGTTCTGCCTAATGATGGAGTGCACTACTTTTATTTTCCAATGGTACTGAAGTTAGGGAGTCGTGGGAAGGGTTTGAACCCAGAACGTAGATTGATTTGATTTTTGAATTGGTTATTTATTTATTACGCACTCCAGGCAAGGTGAGCTGCATTAAGGCGTGGATCTTAATTTATAGAGTTAATAGTTTAATAGGTACATCCCCAAAGCTAGGTCACCGGAACAGATGGGTTTTGAGAGTTTTCCAGAACAGAATAAAAAAGGGATTGCTTCTTAGTGGGGCAGTGAATTCCCGGGACACGGGCCATATACTGAGAATCATCTATCGCCCCTAAGAACATACCGAGATTGCGGGACCGCTGGTCATTTCTTGTCCTCAGACCCAAGTGATCTGGTGGGGCGGTAGTAAAAGAGTCCATCAAGCAAATAGGAAGGTGCTAATCCATTTAGACATTTATAGACTAACCATAGAATCTTAAAAAGGATCCTTTGATGCACTACTAACCAGTGCAAGGAGCATCGGAGGTTAGAACCAGGAGTACATTTGGATGTGCCAAAAACCAGCATAACTGCCTCATTTTGTGCAACCGGTAGTCACTGCAGCTGCTACTTCGGGATACCCGCCAGAAGAGCATTGGCATTTTCCAACTTTGAGTTTACCAATGATCCTACCACTACTGTGATATCTGGTGGGGCCAGAGAGGAAAGGACTGGTCGAGTCACAGAGGGTAATAAATTGAACAAACTGTAGTACCAACCTGGTCGTCACAGGCCAAGTTGGACTGCCAGCAGCAACCTAGGTTTTTTACTTCAGAATCAAAGCGGGTTGGTAAACCAAATGAAGTACAGGGAACCATACTGGTAAGGCCACTAGACAATTGTTGGGGGCCCAACAATATTTCTGTTTTTGTGGGGTTCAATAGCAATTTATTGATTGCAAGAGGATGATCCAGTGTATTGGCGGTCATCGCCTGATCGCAATCAGACTTGGTTGGACTGTTCCCAACTGGATACGGGGGTTCACCAGTTTTAAGAACGAAATAATGTTTGTCTCACGTGAACGGAAGAGGAGTTCTCCAGATAAGGTGGTGAACTTGCATTTACTGAACAGGGATTCGATCCGGCATTTTCAGGATGGCATACGTTTCAAATACTGCATTTTATTCCATAGTGGGTTCCCTGAAATGTTTCTTTTTGCCTTGTTGCTCTGGACTGGAAAATCTGAATTATGTGGCACAGCTGGTCACGGTGACCTTTGAAGCTGTGACAAGGACGGACATGACCCAACGGTCTCTGTCCCATTGCATTCTTTTTATTTTCCCCATTTCTTCTACAGGGCTGCCAAACAAGTGGCCTGCAGGACCCACCAGGATTATCAGAGCAGTGGAAGAAAAAGAAAAAAAAAGAAGAATCAGTGCAATTACAACCAACGAATTCAGGTTTCCAACTACGTTTCAGATGGTCGGATTTTCACTAGCACATAGTAATTTTGTAAACAGCCAGCCAGAAAAAGTCACTTGACACTTCAATTCTATACATACAAACAGAACACCATTTCTTACTTGCCAAGAGTAAAATATTACTAGCCAATGGCTGGTGGCGAGTGCAAACTTTGCATCCTGAAATACTTCATATGCAGAAAATGGAGTCCAAGCTCTTCTCTTCCACTCAAACCAGGAACCCTTGGTGACTACCAAGAGGGCAATCTGTGGGTGGATATATTCTATGGAGCCCTCCGACTGGTCACTAGCCCCCTTTTAATATACGATCATGGTACAGGGATGCTAGACTCCCAACTCTTAATTTGCACTGATGCTCCTAGCACAGCAAATGACACTGTTCAAATAGACTATGACCCAGCAAGATCAAGGAATATGTGTTGCCTGCAAGACAACCCCCCCAAAGTGAACTGAAGTTTGCAAATGTATGCTACAGCATGTGTAAGCCTTCTCACAACCAGCACACATCTATTCTCCATCCGGGGCAATCTCCCTTGGATAAAGCAAACGGTTCCTTTAATCTTCACTCATTCATCAACTTCACCCTACTCTCTACCAATCTGCTGCCTTTTCTAGATTTTTTTCCAAACAAAGTAGAAGAAGGTTTTGCTTTTCAAAAAGTGTAAATTCTTCTGGGACTTCTTTTCAATGGGTCCGTTTCGCCAACCAAAAGCTCAGAAACCTCTGCGACCACAAAGAGCTCATTTGTGACCGGAATAATGCCCCTGCCTCTGTACAGAGGTTACCTTAAATGTTTTCCTGTGACTATTTAGTGCACGATCACCTACCTACAGTCAACAGAAATGCATGATCCACTTCCCAAAGGCGACACTAGCCCTGTGACGTGGATTGTGCCAAAAGCTACATGGGCGGCCAACTGACATCCCATAGCTGCTCTATTCAGAGGCCCTTATTCACAGAGCGTTTTCCAATAGGCTTTTGCCATTATAAAACCCTTCTGTGAATTAGGCCTAGAGTGTCCCCAATCTGTGCAGCCGCAGCACTGCAAACAAACAAGCTCGGCAAATGTTGTTAGTTGTTCTGGTAAAGTTAGGTGCCATTTCAAAGCAACGGCCTTGCTTATCCACGGCCAAGACAACCCACTGGGCCGCAAACAGCAAGGTGGCACCCTGTTTAGTATGCTGCGCCAGACTTCATGTTTAGCAGGAGGCCATTTGCTGAGGAGGGCCGTGAACCACAAGGGATTGGCAGAATTGACACACCAGCAAAATTACCCAATATAGTTTTGGAAAGAAAAAACAAAGTTGCTTTAGGACATTAATAAACAAAACTAATATCCCACAGTTATGACAGGTTTAGGACACAGTTAGCATGTCGCAATGAGAAACAAGCTTTGTAGAAACATATGAGAATGGTTTCATTTTACTGGCCTGTGCAGCGTGAATGGTCTTACTCTGTGGTTAATTTTCAACATTCCAACAATACTCAAAGTCTCCTTTAACTCAAAGGTCTTCTTCTATTCGTTTCAAAGCAAATAACGTTCCGTGTTAGTTCCCTGGTATGCATGTCATCGTCATGACTCCACAGTTCAAAAGTCGAACAATGTGAAGAAACAATGTCCTTCGTTATGTATGTAGATGCCACCTTTCAGCTGTGCCTTCCTTCCTTGGTGGGTACCGACTGGGCACGACTAAAATATACTCGTGTATCCAGGACGAAAGACGGACCAGGAGTTTAGTGAAGGTAGCAAATGCAGGCAGGTAGGTAGGTATGGAGGTAGGCGAGGGGGTGGCAGTGAATTTGGTCACACACATGTACAAGGAAGTATGAAAAAAAAGACACATGGCCTTAGAAAAGGCACGCCACAAAGTCTGGATTGGAGGCCATGGAGGAATAAATTGGACACCAGGGGGTATGCACGGACGGGGCAGTGGGCAAATTGGCCACAATGGGGGTGAGGCTGAAAAGAGGCGTCACCCTTAAGAGCCACAAAGGGGAAATAGGCAAAGTAAAGGACATTGAAATTTAGTATATGGAAGAAAGAGGCACACCAGTGCACAACAGCATCAATTAACACATTTACACACAGTGCCCAACCAGCCTACCTACCCCATGATCTCTTGCCACCGAGTATGCTGGCTGGGGCTGATTGAGTTGAGCCAAAAGGTTGCAGATCACAACTGTAGTACAACGGAAAACACCATGGACACCTTTCCTCACCAGAACCGACCATGTATATGACCAGATTTCCTGTATGCTGCCCCCTACTGGAAGTAATCAATCACCTTGAACAATATGCAATCAGAGAGGCAAGAAAGACTCCAGAAATGAGCCCTAGAAAAAATGCTCCTCTACGAATAGGCAACGCGGCACAGCACAATCCATGAAACTCAGTCTTTTTAACTTACAAGATTTTGACAAGCTGTTCTGCTGTTCCCTAATCATCCTCAACCCCTGCTTAACGGCTTTAAAAACCCTCCAGCCAGCTTTGCTGGATTTTTTGCACGAACAAACAGTTGTTTTGATAAAAAATAAATCTGGCTGACTAATGCTAAGTATATTTTAATTAAAAGCAAAATTCAAAACACTTTGAACATGAACTTTCTAAGAGACACGTTCCAAGACACACAAAATCAGGTACAATCCCAAAATGTCAATACCTCACCATCCAATCAAATGTCTAACTCCTCTAAAAACAGACACGTACAATTCATGAACTATAGAAAAACTCAATAAATATCAAATGAGAAGACATTAAGTAACTCAAAAAAGGCTAGAAGGATTTGGAAAATACTCAAATTCCCCAATAACTCACAACAGATCAGATGTTGGCCTGAAACAAATACATAAAATTCACATGCTATTCAAAATCACATTACAGTATCTCACAAGATACGGGCGCATCTAATAATCCAGAGGGACAAATATATTACCAGATATATTAAGGTCACACAATGATGTAGCATTGGACACATCAAATGAATCAAACATGCAGTACACAAAGGTTAGTCTTTGGAGCTTGTCAGCATGAGATAATCAAACCATCACACTTTCTGGTAGATTTTGAATGTTGAGGCCAAGAAAAGGTGAAGAGCTCAGCTCACTCATCATTCCTTTGCAGCCCGCCAGCACACTAGACAAATGTGCCGGAGGCGGTTGGGCCCAAGTCGATTCTGGGTTGATTGAGGTTATTTGAGCAATTGGCAGGAGTGTGAAAGCCAGCAGCCTTAGCAATGCTTTGCAGTGACATTTCTAAAGATGACAGCGGTCCATTATATACGACAGGCCGGTTTCAAGGTGCATTGAAAAAAAAAAAAGGCAAAGACTGGGGTAATCCCTAAAGATCTTCTTAAAACGTTTTCACTCCGTTCTAAAATTCTCAGGAAATCAAATCTCTAAAATACTGCCCTGGAAATCACTCCCTGCTTTAATATATGATACAGAGTCGCAGCTGAGAGCAATGCACGAAGATATTGCAGATCATTAAAGAAAATTGAAATTGAGGGGGAAAATAGTTTTGCTTAAAATGGATGTTAAAGCTAAATTGGCCTTCTAGAAACCTCTGTAATGTCTGTGAAAAATGTTTTTATTAAAAAGGGACACTTTGGATGCAACACAAAATAAAACAAAACGCGCCTATGGTTCAACATAACTCTGCCACTATGCTGAATTGCTCAAGACGCCACTCGTGAAATCACAAATGAAATGACAAATGATATTGCGGGCAGGTACAAAACACACTAAAACAAAAAGCACTGAGAAAACAACGCATATATTGATATGTGTGCTAAAAGTTCCATTTAGGGATCGTGATGTATATCTTTGTACTTGGCACATTTGCAATTTTGACTGTTTCTAGCAAACTTTACCTGGCCTAGGTGATGCAACATTGTCACAATCACATTATATTTACTTTCTACACAGATCATGGTGTTATACAATTCACATTTGCCATCTTGCTAGCTCACCCTCCCCCAAGGCTTATATTGATGCACCAAGGCTCACCGAATTGCATTTGGAAACAGGCAGGAATGCTTGCTAATGGTTTATGGTATACGCATAATGTGCTTGCAAGTACTTTCTCCGGGTAATATCCTTTTGTCTTTTTCATTTGACTTTGTCACAAGTGAATATGTCCTTTCTGTTATGCCTACATACACTCCAAATGTCATGTTAGTTCACATTTAATCGCTGTCAAAATAATATTGACTGACTACATACAGCACACTGAACTGCCCGTTAATCGTTTGTTGCAGTGTCTTTCATCCATCAGTGATGTCATGGATGACATTTTTGGGGGTATTGTTGTATGTGTTGCAAGCATAATGTCCCATTATCTACGTTTTTTTGCTGATCTATAAGAGTCCAGCATCAGGCCCGCAGGATGACCCCTGAAATATGAAGCAACCCTGAAAGATAACACTAATAGACTACTGGGCCAACACAGACGCTTTCTTGATATGAGGTCCTCCAGAAAAGCAAGTTTAGCTAATCTGATTCCCACATAGTTGAGATGCATGAGAATGACCTCCCCACCCCCCAACAAAGATACCAATGTCCTACATTAATACACAGGCCGGGTGTGGTCATGTGGGTATGGTAGCTATTTAAATGAACTGTGAAATGACGCAGTCTTGTCGTGGACCCCTCAAAGTTTGAAACCTAGATGCACATTCTCCCCTGCAACCGATCAAACAACTGCAGAGATATCTTAATACATCGTGATTAGGGTTACCAAGACCACCTGGGTGGGGGGGAGCTCCAGTTTAAGCCACATGCCCACAGCTTACCCAGATCACCTAGAGTGAATATAGATATGAGCTCCAAAGACCCCACCAGAGGGGGGCAAGGGGTTCTTCCCAACCACACAATGATCAACAACGAGGTCTACATTGAGAGCCTGTTCCAAGGTTCATAGCCCCGCTCTGTAATCAGAGACTGATACCAAGAAGCATTATAATATTGGTCTATAGAGGTGGGGCTGGACCAATCATCTCATTGTAAACATTGACAATGGCAGATTTTTCCCAATTATCAAAGCCCCCATTTATATGCCAAATTGCATTAAGAATATTAGTCAAATGCTATCACACATATCCATTTAAGAGCCAGTGGAACTCTGTCATGCAAAGTGTTAGGCGGAAACCTGTGCAGTTCCCTCTGGGACCACTGCAAAAGATTTAGGACTACAGGTGTTTGGCAGTAAACCCACTTGGTAGCAGTCTGTACCACACAGATTCACTTGGTAGCTGTGGCTGAGCAGTCAGACTTCCCTCAAGAAGAGTTAGACAGTATGTGGAGTATACAAAATAGGGCAATTCTACACAGTAAGACAAGCAAACACGCAACAAGGCTTCGGTGTAAAGATATAAAAGGTATTTATTTATAACGACACATCTATGTAAAACACTCCGGCACTAATAAGGCAAACAACTTCAATCACAATTATTATCAGAAAAAGATCAATCCCCCTAACAATAGTTCGACAAGTCTAGGTTCAATGGCATCACTTATTTGCAGACAGAGGTGTATGCTTTAACCTAGATGGCACTCTAGTATTCGTTAGGACGGGAGAGAAAAGGCGGGTTAAGAAATCAACTCGATACCAATACTTGTAAGAACAAAGGTGCAAGGCAAGAAGACAAGAAACACTGTAGATTCCAAAAGTTCAGAGGCCAGGCCCACTCGGAGAGAGGCAAGGCGATATGCCCCAAAAAGTATCTTAATGGAAATGCGTTCGAGTCTTTGTAGCAAATTGTTATGGCAGATTGGACCAGTTCAGAACAACACGTTAAAGAAAGCTTGGAGGCGACCCTACGGAGAGGCGAGGATTAAGACACCTCACTCTATCCGGCAACAAGGGAAGCCAGGCGGACACAGTACCTTGTTTGTGGAGAGACAGCTCCGGCGGGGGCAGTTGTTTCAGGTGGTGGATGCACGTCCGGTCTTTGCCAAGAGAAGAGATGATCTCGTCGTCGAAGGAAAGTTGAAGATCGTTGCACCACCAGGGAAGAGACCGGCCGCGGAGTGCTCCGTCACAAGGCACCACCTTTTGGTCGCGGTACAGGGGTAGTGGCTATCCGGTTGCCGAGGTGCTCTGCACGGGCAATTCGGCCACTGCGTCCTGGAGCGAAGAAAAAGCAAAGGGGACTGGTTGTTCCCACCAGTCAGGGGAAGAGACTCTCCGGCAGGGAGATCTCCTCTGTCGTCGGGAGGTGGTGAGCCCGTTCAGCAGGGCTCCACCGGAGGCGTCGTCGTTGCAGGTCGGCTCAGCTTTACCCTTGTCGTATTCTTAGGTCCTGTGGCGACTTCTGAAGATCCAGTCCCAAAAGCCCTGCTTTTATGCAGAAAACCCCCATTCATTCAGCCTAGCTGTCACTCAAAACACGCTAAGTGGTGAGCGGGGAGGCTCACCACTTGGGCCAATCACACCAGAGTGCGACCGGAGTTGGCAAGGCAACTCGGTCCAGGGTGCCTAAACCCCCTCCCACACCCCTGTGGTAACCCAGACAGAATGGCACCACTTTGGAGGGCCTCTGTACAGAAGCCCGCCAAAAGTGGAACAAAGGGCTCGACCCTTGTTGTTGTCACAGAGACGAACACAGACGCCATTTTAAAAAAACGAGTTCTGGCAGAAAATACCACCCGATAGACTTATTTAAGATAAGTAAACTGGTGGTATGTTAGAGATTAATGAGGAAAAAGGTATCAATCTCCAACAATGGGAAGAATCCCATAGGGTTATATTCGGGATCGAATATAACAAGTAGTTTCCACTGCCACCAGCCAAAACTCAACGAGGGGGGACGGGACAGTGCCCCCTCGAATAACAGACCCAGGAGTAATCGAATTACCCCTACTAGTACGTCCACAATAGGATGGTTTGTACTAGTTCTGTTAGTAAATTTAGGTCTAGTAAAGCCAATGGTGACTTTACATGCCCGGGGAGACAGTAGTCAGTCCCCGGGTATGGAGTCTATGGTGGAGGTCCGCTAGGACGCCCCAGTGCTACGGCACGGAGGGTGCGTTGTAACACACATAGCAAAACATATGAGACCCTATGGAGTAAAAGACCCCATAGCCCATAGAACACATTGACATTCAAAGGAATTACACACATTCATGTCCAAGAGTGGGAGAAAAAGATTCTCACTCTTGGCAGGATGAAAAAAACAAACTCCAGAAATCCAGCAAAGCTGCTGGGGGACTCACTAGGTTAGGAAATTCAGCCTAAACAGAGAATTCTCCCTAACACAAAGGACCTTTACTCAAGGCTTCAGATTCTTGTGGCAAGCGTAAAGAGCATTCACTGGTGCAAACAAAAGTCAGACAGTATTCTGGATGAAAAGGTGTCCCACGCAAGTACATCAAGAAGTTACTGGAACTTGTTGAAAACAGACCTCATATGCTGCAACGTTGCCGATGATATCCAAATCCTCAACAAGCTGACAAACGAATGTTAATCAAACAATCTGGATCTTACCACATTACCCGTGCATGCCGACTCCAAGAAGGCCACAGACAAACTCAATCCAACCAACATCAAGCTCAGGATTTGTGACACCACACCACTGACCACCCACATTAATCCCATGGCCTGAAGAAATGGGTTCTGCCATGTGCCTAGGAGAATGGTCAGGAAACTCACAATCGCCATGAATATCAACCTTACAGTCCAACCACAGGATAAACCAAATCATAAGGAGCTGCTTCTTTCAACTCCAAACAATCGGACACCCCTTGCCTTACTTGATCCCCATGCACTGAACCATAATAGTAACCCGCTCTGGTACTCCCTATGTTAGATTAGCCAACAGACTCTTCCTGCGGTTGCTGTTTTACCCACTGATCAGGCTACAAACGCACTAAAACACATCACTCGAGACCTCCAAACACTCAACGTGCTCCCTATCAAACAGAGGATTCACTTCAAAACTCTGTGCACAGCCCGCTGTTCCTTGCACGGAGGGAGCTCAATATCTACCACAAAGAAATCCATTCATTACAAACCTTTGAGAGTGCTGCCAAGCTGTGACCAGAAGAGACACACTATCATCCTTCTCCAACCAAACTCTGGAATTCAATGCCCAAATGCCACCGCAGTGAGGAAAACCACCTGGTCTTAAGCAAATGACTGAAAAAGTGGCAAGTCAACTAACGCTAGCACAACAAGAGCAGAAAATCATCAGTGAACAGATGCCCACTCTCAGTAGCATTGATCAGACAAACTCCATGGCACAACAATGGACAAACATGCCATGAAAAGATAACTCATTAGCCAAAGACAGTGTCGATAGAGTCAATTCCCTCCCAAACTCTAAATACATAATGTCAATCAGACAGGATTGCTTGCAAAGGGGCAAAAGGACTAGCAGACAAAGCAACAGCCAAGAAATGACCAGAAATCGGATACATGTGGGTCAATCTCCCCTAACCCTTTAAACAAAACCAATAGCGCAAAAACCACTGTTAATGCAGAAGATAACCAAACACTCCCAACAGGAAGACGGCTTCACTTTTGCCATCATCCTCTTTGGTATGGGACTACGTTAAGGTGCTTCATGGGGTTTCAGCAGCAGTGGCTGAATCCATGGAGTGCAGCTTATACCTTGGTCAGAGTCCGTTAGGAGGAGGAAGATCTCCTCAAATCATCCACTGGGCACCACAGTCCTCCTGAACTACCTGTGATACTAGTATCAGGCTCGATAGGACAAGCTCACACAATTGATGCAGAGGAGACTGAAGCAGGGACCTAACAGGAGAGCATATATGAACAGCAACTCTGCCAGAAATGCAGACGTGTCCATGCAGTGAGCGAGTCCTGCTCACACAATGATGGGGTAAGTATTTGCCTTCAAAAGGGCCAAGCCAATGAAAGGTACAATTTAATGGTGTGTGGGAGACCGGGTCAGTGTCCGGAGGGCTGTGTCTGGCAGATCGGTGCATTGTGCCTAGGCTGAATATGATATGATATGATATGGTATTTGTAACGCGCCTATACACAGGTGTTTCAAGGCGCGACGAGGCAGGGAGGGGAGGGACAAGGGGAGACAGACAACGATCCTACTAGGCCAGGTGTCATTCAGATCGCGCAAGTGCAGGGGTGAGGGAGGGGGAAAAGTGCAAGGGGAAGGGGAGGGGGGGGAAGTGCAGTACAAGGTAAGTGGCGTAAAGTAATAAATAAATAAATAGGGCCAGCTGGTGGCAAGTGCGAGGTAAGTGCAGAGCAAGTGCTGGGGAGGGGGGGGGGCTGTAGGGATACAGAGACAGTCCCGCAGTGCAAAGGGGTTCCAGGGCATCAGTGCAAGTGGAGAGTGGCTGGGCCCAGGACCGAGGCCGTTTAGAGTGGTCCAGTTGCAGGATCAGTGCATTTTCAGTGAAGAATTAATTAGCTGTTCAGCAGGGGAGAGGGAGAGAGAAAGCAGAAGCAAAGAGGAAGGTTTTGAGGTGCTTCCGGAACCGGAGATGGTTCTCCTCAAGTTTCAGGGAGGCAGGAAGGCTGTTCCAGAGGGAGGCCCCTGCCGCGGAGAGAGAGATCTACCCCCAGCTCGTTGCTTCGAAAAGCGGCTAACCCTGAGGGAATTGGAGGCGGATGAGCGAAGGGGTCGGGAAGGAAGATATTTGGGAAGAGAGAGTTGAAGGTATTTGGGACCCAGGCCCCAGAAGGCCTTGTGGACAATGCAGAGGGTTTTGAACTTTATCCTCGCAGCCACTGGGAGCCAGTGTAGAGATTTCAGTCCTGGAGAGATACAGTCCCTGGGCTTGAGGCCAAGGACAAGTCTCGCAGTTCTGTTCTGGATGAGTTGCAGAGGGCGGAGAGTGGAGGCAGGCAGATTAAGATAGAGCCTGTTACAGTAGTCCAGCTTCGAGAGAACCAGGGCTCGGGAGACAGTGAGCTTCTGGGGGAAGGAGAGGAAGGGAAGAATACCTCTGAGGAGGTGCAGCTGGTAGTGGGACCTCTTGGCGACGTCAGAAATATGAGGAGAGAAGGAGAGTGTGGAGTCGAAGATGACCCCAAGGTTTTTTGCCTTGCAGGTAGGAGCAGGGAGGGGGCCAAGGGAGGCAGGCCAGAGAGCTGCAGGGAAGGAGGGAGTGGGAGTACCGATGAGTAGAATCTCAGTCTTACTGGCATTAAGGCAGAGGTCATTGGCGGCACACCATTCTTGGATAGCAGACAGACAGTCAGAGATGAGGGAAGGAGAGGGGGAGGCTGAGGGTAGCCTGAAAATGAGCTGGGTATCGTCCGCATAGCACTGGAAATTAGGGCAGAGAGCGGCGATGCGGTGGGCAAGGAGTGCCAGATACTGGTTGAACAGCCAGGGAGAGAGATTAGATCCCTGGGGGACACCACAGGTGGAGAAAAAGATGTCGGAGAGGAAGGACCCCAGTTGGACCTGGGAGGGTCGATTTGAAAGGAAAGAGGTCAGCCACGCCAGAGCCTGACCAGTGATACCCAGGTTTTCCCAGAGACGGTTGAGCAGGATGGCATGGTTGACAGTGTCAAAGGCAGAGGAGAGACATATCTTCAGCCAAGCAAAATTGCTGCATGTGCCTGTAATGGCCAGTACACAGCATAATTTTGAGAAGCACCACCCGCAGCATATTTGAAAATGCTGATGTTTTTGCCATGCTGACGTGGCACGGGTAACCCAATCTATGCAAAAAAAGTTTTGTTTCCGGTAGTGGGTATTTATGTTTTCTCCTTCCTGACCCACGTTATGGTACTCTGTGCAGACTTGAGAGTGGTTCATCAAGCAACTCCACTCCAATCGGGTTCATGTCTCCTGAGAGAGAGGTAACATTTCAGTGTTTGCCCTCACCCATGCAAGACAGGAGAGATGTAAAAAAAAAAAAAAAAAAAAAAAAAAAAAAGAAAAGAAAAATCAGTCAGTCCCCACACCCCTACGACAGGGGAGATGTAAAAAGTCAGGCTGTGCCCAAACTCCTGCAAGAGGAGAGATGTAATAAAATGGGGTTGTAAATTGCTCCACGCTCTTTAAGGGGTTCCCCTGCACCTTGCACAGCTGCATTGGAGAGAGAGAGAGAGGATGAAGACAGACTTATTTGCTGTTGGGAATGCTCTGTTTTTGTTGACTGTTCTGCAAGCAAGTGATCTTCCAAATGCCTCGAGTGCAGTCTTGCAAATGGCAACTATTCTGTATGTGTCGTCATACTGCCCACAGTCTGGAATGCAGCCACTTGAACCTAAAAACGAGCGTCAATGAAAGATGCCAAAAGAGACTCAATGTTTTCATCCATGAATTTTATACATGGGTCATTCTGAAAGATTACCAGCAGTCCTCTCAGCAGTTGCATAATGTCTGACTTGCTGGTATTAAGTTCTGTTGTTTTTTTGGACATAGATGTAGGAGGTGCCGAGTAGGGGCGAGAAGGCCCCTTCCAATGCTCAACTGTGACAGACAGCTTTAGTCATTTTTCAGCACTGCTTTCCTCAGACAGTACATGTACATGTGCAATAGTGATTTCTATTTTTAGATGTTGATGTGGGAGTTTGCTCTGCACCTGCAACGCACTCAAAACATTTCTGGTGCTATAAAGCAGGCGGAAATGAGAGCAGATCTTGCATGCCACAGCAAGCATATCAGGGACAGGGGAGCAATCGGTGACAAAACGCGGAGAACATGTGCAAGCATTGTTGTGCAGCAATGACATTTAATGCATCGTCTGCTGCCACAAAGACCAATGTTAGTTGCCTGGGAGTTAGCCGCTCTGCCACCAACTCCTCCGCTTTATCCCAAATGTCTACTCCTATGTGGTACCATCAAAACATTGCATATACAAAGTGGCTTGTTGGTTGACAGCATGTAGCTGCTCTGAAGACTTCCTTTTTGTGCCACTAGAGAGGAAAGGGGGGGAAAGGTGACCCAACGTGCTGTTACAGCCATGTAATCCGTGATTTCCCCCATATACACATATCCCTAGTGAAGCGGACTTTCCCACCCTCTGACCTGCCCAAGACATTTCTCACCCCCAAGACCTACTGCATCATACAGCGCAGATAAGGCCTTGCATTAAAGGTCGGAATGGGAATTTGCCATCAGGCATCAAGACTTGCCTTTAGTTCTCTGAAACCTTTGTTTTCCACTCCAGAAAGGCATATGCCAGAGGTTCTAATGCCAGCAGTATCACCAATTTACCAATGCACAGCTTTACCTGTGGATGATTAGATTATATTTCTGACTACACTCAAATGACTCGCAGAGGATGGGCTGGCACATAGATATTGTACCCTCCCCAAGCTACTTTGTTTTTGGGATTAGCGATGGCACTGGCAAATGCACTATTTTGCTACGGGACTGACACCTCCCAGATCTGCGTTGACCATTTAGGGCAGTGCCAGCATGCTGGGGAATGCTTGCTGGCTCCTGTGGGTATGCCGTGGAGCCTCCCTGTGCGACAACTGTTCTGCACAGAATGAAAGTTGCAAGATGCCGCTCTTGTCCCTGTACAAAGACATTCCAAGGATACATACGTGCTGTGGACTCGCAGAAATTGTCACTGGGTGATGAGAAGAGGCAGAATAAGAGGGAACATGGCAAGCTTCGAAATTGAGGGGAGTTGGGAGCTATTTAGCTACTGCTTGTAGATTATAAGTGTCTGGTTAGCTTGACACCAACAGCTACCAGGAGCTACTTTTTGCTCCCAAAGCCAATTGATGCCGAACATACACGCCTGTATGAATTTAACTCTGTCTTTGGGGCAATCTTTAAAGATTAGGAGACATCTGTACAACATATAATGCTTATGGGGTCAAAAAAAATGGGACCCCTCAAAGTTTGAAACCTAGATGCACATTCTCCCCTGCAACCGATCAAACAACTGCAGAGATATCTTAATACATCGTGATTAGGGTTACCAAGACCACCTGGGTGGGGGGGAGCTCCAGTTTAAGCCACATGCCCACAGCTTACCCAGATCACCTAGAGTGAATATAGATATGAGCTCCAAAGACCCCACCAGAGGGGGGCAAGGGGTTCTTCCCAACCACACAATGATCAACAACGAGGTCTACATTGAGAGCCTGTTCCAAGGTTCATAGCCCCGCTCTGTAATCAGAGACTGATACCAAGAAGCATTATAATATTGGTCTATAGAGGTGGGGCTGGACCAATCATCTCATTGTAAACATTGACAATGGCAGATTTTTCCCAATTATCAAAGCCCCCATTTATATGCCAAATTGCATTAAGAATATTAGTCAAATGCTATCACACATATCCATTTAAGAGCCAGTGGAACTCTGTCATGCAAAGTGTTAGGCGGAAACCTGTGCAGTTCCCTCTGGGACCACTGCAAAAGATTTAGGACTACAGGTGTTTGGCAGTAAACCCACTTGGTAGCAGTCTGTACCACACAGATTCACTTGGTAGCTGTGGCTGAGCAGTCAGACTTCCCTCAAGAAGAGTTAGACAGTATGTGGAGTATACAAAATAGGGCAATTCTACACAGTAAGACAAGCAAACACGCAACAAGGCTTCGGTGTAAAGATATAAAGGTATTTATTTATAACGACACATCTATGTAAAACACTCCGGCACTAATAAGGCAAACAACTTCAATCACAATTATTATCAGAAAAAGATCAATCCCCCTAACAATAGTTCGACAAGTCTAGGTTCAATGGCATCACTTATTTGCAGACAGAGGTGTATGCTTTAACCTAGATGGCACTCTAGTATTCGTTAGGACGGGAGAGAAAAGGCGGGTTAAGAAATCAACTCGATACCAATACTTGTAAGAACAAAGGTGCAAGGCAAGAAGACAAGAAACACTGTAGATTCCAAAAGTTCAGAGGCCAGGCCCACTCGGAGAGAGGCAAGGCGATATGCCCCAAAAAGTATCTTAATGGAAATGCGTTCGAGTCTTTGTAGCAAATTGTTATGGCAGATTGGACCAGTTCAGAACAACACGTTAAAGAAAGCTTGGAGGCGACCCTACGGAGAGGCGAGGATTAAGACACCTCACTCTATCCGGCAACAAGGGAAGCCAGGCGGACACAGTACCTTGTTTGTGGAGAGACAGCTCCGGCGGGGGCAGTTGTTCCAGGTGGTGGATGCACGTCCGGTCTTTGCCAAGAGAAGAGATGATCTCGTCGTCGAAGGAAAGTTGAAGATCGTTGCACCACCAGGGAAGAGACCGGCCGCGGAGTGCTCCGTCACAAGGCACCACCTTTTGGTCGCGGTACAGGGGTAGTGGCTATCCGGTTGCCGAGGTGCTCTGCACGGGCAATTCGGCCACTGCGTCCTGGAGCGAAGAAAAAGCAAAGGGGACTGGTTGTTCCCACCAGTCAGGGGAAGAGACTCTCCGGCAGGGAGATCTCCTCTGTCGTCGGGAGGTGGTGAGCCCGTTCAGCAGGGCTCCACCGGAGGCGTCGTCGTTGCAGGTCGGCTCAGCTTTACCCTTGTCGTATTCTTAGGTCCTGTGGCGACTTCTGAAGATCCAGTCCCAAAAGCCCTGCTTTTATGCAGAAAACCCCCATTCATTCAGCCTAGCTGTCACTCAAAACACGCTAAGTGGTGAGCGGGGAGGCTCACCACTTGGGCCAATCACACCAGAGTGCGACCGGAGTTGGCAAGGCAACTCGGTCCAGGGTGCCTAAACCCCCTCCCACACCCCTGTGGTAACCCAGACAGAATGGCACCACTTTGGAGGGCCTCTGTACAGAAGCCCGCCAAAAGTGGAACAAAGGGCTCGACCCTTGTTGTTATCACAGAGACGAACACAGACGCCATTTTAAAAAAACGAGTTCTGGCAGAAAATACCACCCGATAGACTTATTTAAGATAAGTAAACCGGTGGTATGTTAGAGATTAATGAGGAAAAAGGTATCAATCTCCAACAATGGGAAGAATCCCATAGGGTTATATTCGGGATCGAATATAACAAGTAGTTTCCACTGCCACCAGCCAAAACTCAACGAGGGGGGACGGGACAGTGCCCCCTCGAATAACAGACCCAGGAGTAATCGAATTACCCCTACTAGTACGTCCACAATAGGATGGTTTGTACTAGTTCTGTTAGTAAATTTAGGTCTAGTAAAGCCAATGGTGACTTTACATGCCCGGGGAGACAGTAGTCAGTCCCCGGGTATGGAGTCTATGGTGGAGGTCCGCTAGGACACCCCAGTGCTACGGCACGGAGGGTGCGTTGTAACACACATAGCAAAACATATGAGACCCTATGGAGTAAAAGACCCCATAGCCCATAGAACACATTGACATTCAAAGGAATTACACACATTCATGTCCAAGAGTGGGAGAAAAAGATTCTCACTCTTGGCAGGATGAAAAAAACAAACTCCAGAAATCCAGCAAAGCTGCTGGGGGACTCACTAGGTTAGGAAATTCAGCCTAAACAGAGAATTCTCCCTAACACAAAGGACCTTTACTCAAGGCTTCAGATTCTTGTGGCAAGCGTAAAGAGCATTCACTGGTGCAAACAAAAGTCAGACAGTATTCTGGATGAAAAGGTGTCCCACGCAAGTACATCAAGAAGTTACTGGAACTTGTTGAAAACAGACCTCATATGCTGCAACGTTGCCGATGATATCCAAATCCTCAACAAGCTGACAAACGAATGTTAATCAAACAATCTGGATCTTACCACATTACCCGTGCATGCCGACTCCAAGAAGGCCACAGACAAACTCAATCCAACCAACATCAAGCTCAGGATTTGTGACACCACACCACTGACCACCCACATTAATCCCATGGCCTGAAGAAATGGGTTCTGCCATGTGCCTAGGAGAATGGTCAGGAAACTCACAATCGCCATGAATATCAACCTTACAGTCCAACCACAGGATAAACCAAATCATAAGGAGCTGCTTCTTTCAACTCCAAACAATCGGACACCCCTTGCCTTACTTGATCCCCATGCACTGAACCATAATAGTAACCCGCTCTGGTACTCCCTATGTTAGATTAGCCAACAGACTCTTCCTGCGGTTGCTGTTTTACCCACTGATCAGGCTACAAACGCACTAAAACACATCACTCGAGACCTCCAAACACTCAACGTGCTCCCTATCAAACAGAGGATTCACTTCAAAACTCTGTGCACAGCCCGCTGTTCCTTGCACGGAGGGAGCTCAATATCTACCACAAAGAAATCCATTCATTACAAACCTTTGAGAGTGCTGCCAAGCTGTGACCAGAAGAGACACTATCATCCTTCTCCAACCAAACTCTGGAATTCAATGCCCAAATGCCACCGCAGTGAGGAAAACCACCTGGTCTTAAGCAAATGACTGAAAAAGTGGCAAGTCAACTAACGCTAGCACAACAAGAGCAGAAAATCATCAGTGAACAGATGCCCACTCTCAGTAGCATTGATCAGACAAACTCCATGGCACAACAATGGACAAACATGCCATGAAAAGATAACTCATTAGCCAAAGACAGTGTCGATAGAGTCAATTCCCTCCCAAACTCTAAATACATAATGTCAATCAGACAGGATTGCTTGCAAAGGGGCAAAAGGACTAGCAGACAAAGCAACAGCCAAGAAATGACCAGAAATCGGATACATGTGGGTCAATCTCCCCTAACCCTTTAAACAAAACCAATAGCGCAAAAACCACTGTTAATGCAGAAGATAACCAAACACTCCCAACAGGAAGACGGCTTCACTTTTGCCATCATCCTCTTTGGTATGGGACTATGTTAAGGTGCTTCATGGGGTTTCAGCAGCAGTGGCTGAATCCATGGAGTGCAGCTTATACCTTGGTCAGAGTCCGTTAGGAGGAGGAAGATCTCCTCAAATCATCCACTGGGCACCACAGTCCTCCTGAACTACCTGTGATACTAGTATCAGGCTCGATAGGACAAGCTCACACAATTGATGCAGAGGAGACTGAAGCAGGGACCTAACAGGAGAGCATATATGAACAGCAACTCTGCCAGAAATGCAGACGTGTCCATGCAGTGAGCGAGTCCTGCTCACACAATGATGGGGTAAGTATTTGCCTTCAAAAGGGCCAAGCCAATGAAAGGTACAATTTAATGGTGTGTGGGAGACAGGGTCAGTGTCCGGAGGGCTGTGTCTGGCAGATCGGTGCATTGTGCCTAGGCTGAATATGATATGATATGATATGGTATTTGTAACGCGCCTATACACAGGTGTTTCAAGGCGCGACGAGGCAGGGAGGGGAGGGACAAGGGGAGACAGACAACGATCCTACTAGGCCAGGTGTCATTCAGATCGCGCAAGTGCAGGGGTGAGGGAGGGGGAAAAGTGCAAGGGGAAGGGGAGGGGGGGGAAGTGCAGTACAAGGTAAGTGGCGTAAAGTAATAAATAAATAAATAGGGCCAGCTGGTGGCAAGTGCGAGGTAAGTGCAGAGCAAGTGCTGGGGAGGGGGGGGGGCTGTAGGGATACAGAGACAGTCCCGCAGTGCAAAGGGGTTCCAGGGCATCAGTGCAAGTGGAGAGTGGCTGGGCCCAGGACCGAGGCCGTTTAGAGTGGTCCAGTTGCAGGATCAGTGCATTTTCAGTGAAGAATTAATTAGCTGTTCAGCAGGGGAGAGGGAGAGAGAAAGCAGAAGCAAAGAGGAAGGTTTTGAGGTGCTTCCGGAACCGGAGATGGTTCTCCTCAAGTTTCAGGGAGGCAGGAAGGCTGTTCCAGAGGGAGGCCCCTGCCGCGGAGAGAGAGATCTACCCCCAGCTCGTTGCTTCGAAAAGCGGCTAACCCTGAGGGAATTGGAGGCGGATGAGCGAAGGGGTCGGGAAGGAAGATATTTGGGAAGAGAGAGTTGAAGGTATTTGGGACCCAGGCCCCAGAAGGCCTTGTGGACAATGCAGAGGGTTTTGAACTTTATCCTCGCAGCCACTGGGAGCCAGTGTAGAGATTTCAGTCCTGGAGAGATACAGTCCCTGGGCTTGAGGCCAAGGACAAGTCTCGCAGTTCTGTTCTGGATGAGTTGCAGAGGGCGGAGAGTGGAGGCAGGCAGATTAAGATAGAGCCTGTTACAGTAGTCCAGCTTCGAGAGAACCAGGGCTCGGGAGACAGTGAGCTTCTGGGGGAAGGAGAGGAAGGGAAGAATACCTCTGAGGAGGTGCAGCTGGTAGTGGGACCTCTTGGCGACGTCAGAAATATGAGGAGAGAATGAGAGTGTGGAGTCGAAGATGACCCCAAGGTTTTTTGCCTTGCAGGTAGGAGCAGGGAGGGGGCCAAGGGAGGCAGGCCAGAGAGCTGCAGGGAAGGAGGGAGTGGGAGTACCGATGAGTAGAATCTCAGTCTTACTGGCATTAAGGCAGAGGTCATTGGCGGCACACCATTCTTGGATAGCAGACAGACAGTCAGAGATGAGGGAAGGAGAGGGGGAGGCTGAGGGTAGCCTGAAAATGAGCTGGGTATCGTCCGCATAGCACTGGAAATTAGGGCAGAGAGCGGCGATGCGGTGGGCAAGGAGTGCCAGATACTGGTTGAACAGCCAGGGAGAGAGATTAGATCCCTGGGGGACACCACAGGTGGAGAAAAAGATGTCGGAGAGGAAGGACCCCAGTTGGACCTGGGAGGGTCGATTTGAAAGGAAAGAGGTCAGCCACGCCAGAGCCTGACCAGTGATACCCAGGTTTTCCCAGAGACGGTTGAGCAGGATGGCATGGTTGACAGTGTCAAAGGCAGAGGAGAGACATATCTTCAGCCAAGCAAAATTGCTGCATGTGCCTGTAATGGCCAGTACACAGCATAATTTTGAGAAGCACCACCCGCAGCATATTTGAAAATGCTGATGTTTTTGCCATGCTGACGTGGCACGGGTAACCCAATCTATGCAAAAAAAGTTTTGTTTCAGGTAGTGGGTATTTATGTTTTCTCCTTCCTGACCCACGTTATGGTACTCTGTGCAGACTTGAGAGTGGTTCATCAAGCAACTCCACTCCAATCGGGTTCATGTCTCCTGAGAGAGAGGTAACATTTCAGTGTTTGCCCTCACCCCTGCAAGACAGGAGAGATGTAAAAAAAAAAAAAAAAAAAAAAAAAAAAAAAGAAAAGAAAAATCAGTCAGTCCCCACACCCCTACGACAGGGGAGATGTAAAAAGTCAGGCTGTGCCCAAACTCCTGCAAGAGGAGAGATGTAATAAAATGGGGTTGTAAATTGCTCCACGCTCTTTAAGGGGTTCCCCTGCACCTTGCACAGCTGCATTGGAGAGAGAGAGAGAGGATGAAGACAGACTTATTTGCTGTTGGGAATGCTCTGTTTTTGTTGACTGTTCTGCAAGCAAGTGATCTTCCAAATGCCTCGAGTGCAGTCTTGCAAATGGCAACTATTCTGTATGTGTCGTCATACTGCCCACAGTCTGGAATGCAGCCACTTGAACCTAAAAACGAGCGTCAATGAAAGATGCCAAAAGAGACTCAATGTTTTCATCCATGAATTTTATACATGGGTCATTCTGAAAGATTACCAGCAGTCCTCTCAGCAGTTGCATAATGTCTGACTTGCTGGTATTAAGTTCTGTTGTTTTTTTGGACATAGATGTAGGAGGTGCCGAGTAGGGGCGAGAAGGCCCCTTCCAATGCTCAACTGTGACAGACAGCTTTAGTCATTTTTCAGCACTGCTTTCCTCAGACAGTACATGTACATGTGCAATAGTGATTTCTATTTTTAGATGTTGATGTGGGAGTTTGCTCTGCACCTGCAACGCACTCAAAACATTTCTGGTGCTATAAAGCAGGCGGAAATGAGAGCAGATCTTGCATGCCACAGCAAGCATATCAGGGACAGGGGAGCAATCAGTGACAAAACGTGGAGAACATGTGCAAGCATTGTTGTGCAGCAATGACATTTAATGCATCGTCTGCTGCCACAAAGACCAATGTTAGTTGCCTGGGAGTTAGCCGCTCTGCCACCAACTCCTCCGCTTTATCCCAAATGTCTACTCCTATGTGGTACCATCAAAACATTGCATATACAAAGTGGCTTGTTGGTTGACAGCATGTAGCTGCTCTGAAGACTTCCTTTTTGTGCCACTAGAGAGGAAAGGGGGGGAAAGGTGACCCAACGTGCTGTTACAGCCATGTAATCCGTGATTTCCCCCATATACACATATCCCTAGTGAAGCGGACTTTCCCACCCTCTGACCTGCCCAAGACATTTCTCACCCCCAAGACCTACTGCATCATACAGCGCAGATAAGGCCTTGCATTAAAGGTCGGAATGGGAATTTGCCATCAGGCATCAAGACTTGCCTTTAGTTCTCTGAAACCTTTGTTTTCCACTCCAGAAAGGCATATGCCAGAGGTTCTAATGCCAGCAGTATCACCAATTTACCAATGCACAGCTTTACCTGTGGATGATTAGATTATATTTCTGACTACACTCAAATGACTCGCAGAGGATGGGCTGGCACATAGATATTGTACCCTCCCCAAGCTACTTTGTTTTTGGGATTAGCGATGGCACTGGCAAATGCACTATTTTGCTACGGGACTGACACCTCCCAGATCTGCGTTGACCATTTAGGGCAGTGCCAGCATGCTGGGGAATGCTTGCTGGCTCCTGTGGGTATGCCGTGGAGCCTCCCTGTGCGACAACTGTTCTGCACAGAATGAAGGTTGCAAGATGCCGCTCTTGTCCCTGTACAAAGACATTCCAAGGATACATACGTGCTGTGGACTCGCAGAAATTGTCACTGGGTGATGAGAAGAGGCAGAATAAGTGGGAACATGGCAAGCTTCGAAATTGAGGGGAGTTGGGAGCTATTTAGCTACTGCTTGTAGATTATAAGTGTCTGGTTAGCTTGACACCAACAGCTACCAGGAGCTACTTTTTGCTCCCAAAGCCAATTGATGCCGAACATACACGCCTGTATGAATTTAACTCTGTCTTTGGGGCAATCTTTAAAGATTAGGAGACATCTGTACAACATATAATGCTTATGGGGTCATAAAAAAATGGAAAACATGATAAGTTTGGATCTTTTGTGGAAGTTACATTTACAAAATGCTGTACTAGCTCCTCGTTCCCCCATGGTAGCTCCTAGACACTGGTTAATGCTGCATACCTTGGAGCTGCTTTTCGCTCCTGCTTCTACAATTGTAATTTCCATCCAAGCATGGTGCACAACAGAGTGCACAGGTGTAAGAGGTGATACTGGTTGCTGTGGTCGGGTAGATGCGGTCATTGATTAACATACACCACTGCCACCTAAGGATGTCTGAGATGTTACACAGAGCATGTAGAGAGAACAAGTGGTTTGTGATGGTATTTCTACACTCTGAACCAGGGCTGGTGTTGTGGTGATAGTAGGTGCCCTTTTATACTGTGTTTGTTCGTCCAACCCTTCCCCTGGCCTACTGCTAGAGTTGGACTCAATATCAGTGTTTCTAGCCATACAAACCTTATGAAAAGAGGGATGTGGTCAATGACTACATCGTTGTCATCCTTATCACCACCACCCGCATTGCCATCATCAGCTTCAGAGGCCAAGGCAGTGGAAGGGTGGGAGATTATGTGCGCATGCTAGGCTGAAAAACACCTTTCTCCTCTAAGATTTACACTTTGGCATGTGCCCCTGAACTACTGCTGACAGCTGTAAATCCACCCGCCTCAAAAACATCTCGTACTGACAAAGAGTCAGTGGCAGCCTCTTCAGCAGGCACCTCAACACCCTCCTGCACAATGTGAACGTGTACGCGGGTATTTTGCAGAAGGAGAGCATGCGATGCATCCCCACTTGTGCCAGATTCTGATCTTAATGAAGACATGGTTTGGGCTAACTACATTGAAGTCGCAGAAACAGTTAAACCAGAGATCGTATTGAAAAGACTAGGTGCTGCCGCCAAAATCGAGTTTGAAGGCTTGCAGCACTTGTTGCAGCAGTGGTGGATGCACGACTTGTGGTTATTGACTGACAACTTATTATTCTACTACAAAAGATTGGTGTATCACCAGTAATTTCACCAGCTACTGTTTCTGCAGTGAACCATGCAGCCTTTCAGTAGTACCTTCTCCCCCTCCCACATTTGCCCTTTGGTTTTGAGGACATCTCATTCGGTGCTGCTTTTTGCCTCAACCACCAAAAACACTGGCAGACCCTTTTTCAAAAGGAGGTAGTGCTGTATGCTCTTGGACCCAACCTCAACTCAATTACTGAAAGTAGCTGAAATGTTCACATGTTAAATCAAGCTTCTCTGGAGTCGTACTGCTCTCAAGCAGGTAGTGTGTTGCATCACACAGCCAATCAATCTGCCACTTATGCCAACTAACTATGACCACCACCACCTCAAACAATTTTCCCAGTGCCCCAAATTGTTTTCTGTTACAGCCGAACACATCAACCTGCCCTTTTGTGTGAGAGTGTGTCCATTCAAAACAAGCTAGCCCAGGGCAAATTCCTCCTCGGTCCTAAAGCTCATTCAGTGTGCTCAAGCATGTAATGTGTTGTGTCACAAAGGCAAGTAACCTGTCAGTAATGCCCACAACTACCCAAGCAGTTTTTTACAGCACCCCCATTTTTCCTGTTTCCTAAAATTGTGGAAAATGAATGACATTCAACTGCGTGTGTGTGAGCAAGTGTTTAATCAAGCAGTCCAGGCCAGGGCATAAATGCAAAGTAAATTGTTGAGGTGCCTTGCAGAAAAAGTGACATTTCTCCCCAAAAGACTCAAAGGCTAGCCTACTTTTCTGTGAAAAGCAGATATGGTGTTCACATATATGTGCACCAAACTATTAAATGTTCACAGCAGAGCCGTATTCCAAGGATGCTGCATATTGGTGGGACCATGAGAGGGTCAGTGGTAACTACGATTTGCTTTAATGTTGGTTAATGGTCTTTAGATGGATGGTCAATCTTATAGAGCAAGCCAACTTCCACCCCAGCCACCGCTATCTTTACGCTACTCGGCCACCCCAGATCAGGCCTTTTGCCTTTATTCATATTCATTGCCCTACCCCATCTGTTATTTAGCCCACACCTTTCATCCCTCTGCCAGACTCATTCTCCCATCCACTATTTTTGTTTCCCTTGTGTTTTTGTACAATCCTTTCCATAGGCTACACCTATAAAATGGTGAACTACCCACTGTGACAAATCTTCGGATGTTGTCCCTTCTTCCCTAGGGGGAGCCCCCACCCATGTAGCTAGGACGGTGAGCCCGCTACCCGATAGTCCCCCTGGATGTGGTACTCAGCGGGAGATCACATGGGTGGAAAGCACCCCTGTGGGATTAGGGCCAACCATCAGGAGAGAACGCGGTATCCCCGCTCATCACCTGACCCTAGACCACCTTCCTACAAACCGAAGAATAACCACTGCCCTAATAGGCTCATGAGTTGCCGTCATCCTAGCATTACCCTAGAAAGTACTGGGACAAGGAAGAATAGGAGTTACCCAAGTGAAGCTCCACTTCTCAGTACTGTGACAGAGAACACCACCAGTGACTCACAAGGGAGCCTTAAGATCAGTACTGTGACGAGGGAGAAGTGCAGAAGCAAGAAGATTACCAATAGCAACAACATTGAGCAGCCTAGTGTGTCCCCAAATCCTATTGGCCAGAGCCAGTTTAAAAGGGAAGAAAGACTCAGGAAGTATGAGAGAAGCTGTCCCTGAAGGAGCAACGTTCAGGAATGCTGTGCGGATGCAGAAGGGGTTGTAAACCAGAGTGATTCACAGAGAAGGGGGAAACTCTTGAGCGCCAGCAGTCTGAGGAGAATTAAGGGGAGCCAGACACTCCCTCACTGGAAGGACCAGGACCAGGAGACCCCTCTCCTGAGAGGAACTATCAGCAAAGCTGGGGCACTGGCTGCAAGGGGAATGCACTGGAGTTGAAATCGCAGTGGTCAAGCCAGTCCTGGAGGAGCGAGGAACCAAATTCTGAGTCCGTGGCAAGGAGTCCAAAGGCTGGGAGTGGGACACTGTTTTAGGAAGGTCCCGTCTCTCCTGTAAGGTCCAAGCAACACAGACCTGACCAGTGGCAGAGAGAAAAGAGATCCGACCAGCGAAAGCAGACAGAGGACGAGAACACATGCAGGCAGAGGCATCTTGTACATTCTGGAGATGCAGAGCCAACAAGGACAGAACGCTGAGTGCAGCAGCAACACAGAGGCTCCTCTCCAGCACCAAAAGCAACCAGACACTGAACCGATGTTAGCAGTGAGCATTATATTTATAGGCTTTGCAAGTATTTAACACAAATTCTCTTCCGAAACAGTTAACTGTACATGTTTTAAATAGCTTCAGCCTGCAAACACACAGAATGTCCTTGCTAGGTCCCAACTGTTGGGCCTAGTGTTTAGAGCATGCACGGATAATATTAAAATAGCTAGGAGCAGCTGTAGAGGGAAATGTGTGACCCAGGCTGCAGTTCAATTATAGCAAAGGGAATGGCTGTTGAAATGTGATCTACGTTGCAACTTGTATATATATACATGCTTTATGAATGGAAGGACAGAGACGAGAGAGAGTTCAGATGGTGTCTTTACAACGCACTGAGTAAATAGCTACAGTTGTTAGATAAAGACTTGCTCGCTGAGCATAAAGAAACGAATACTCTGTTAGGGTGCTTCATTATTTGCTAGTCTCAAAGAAAAATAGAGTTATTATTATTTTACACCGAGACTTCCCAAGGGTAGGGAAAGGTTTGGACCGGTTATTTGGGCACTGATGGAGTTAACTGAATTGAAAAAGCATGTGAATACATTACGAGAAACAAGAGGGTATAACAAAGGAAATCTACAATTTGCTGCAAACTTTGTAAAGCACATAAAATCATCACGAGAAGTCAAAGTAGTAAAAGAGGAGTAATACCTCGCAGGAGACCACACCAGTTCTGTCCAAGTGGACAATAGGCGGAACAGGGAGAGGGATCCGACAGAAGCAGAAGAATCGGGTCTAGGACCCATGTGGAAAAAGGCGAAGCCCGTCAGTGTAGTATATAAGAGTCAAAGGCCCACATCAGTGCAAAGATACCTATAGCCAGTGGGCTGGAGCCCAGAAGGAATCGGGGAGATTCTGAGAAAGCATAAAAGGATCTAGAAATCAGAGAAAAGAGAAACAAGTGCTTTAAAAGTATGTAATCAAGTCTGGCAGGAAAGTGAACCAGACTTGATACCCCATTGGTGATTACAATAGAGAATCAGTTGGTAAAGTCTACGATCAGATCTGGCAGGTTAGTGAACCAGGCCTGACAAAAGATTGGAGAATTACATTTTGTTTCAGAGACAGACGAACAGGTTCCCACCAGAAGATTGGGGAATTGTTTGTTCTTTAAGTTGGATTGAACATTCAAGAAGTGAGCATTGGAACTAAATATTCTTTCAAAGGAACAAAGCTTGAAGGGACATTGAACGAGTTACTGCTACTATAAGACAGAAGCAACACACCAGGAGAAAGAACTCATTCTACTAATGAAGGAAACACAAACATCACGTATGTTTATAGTGTCAGAGTTGGATTAGTTGATTTCTGACGGAGGACATTTAATTCTGACAGACATTCTGGCAGCTCACTAAGGTTTTGCTAGGTTGAGGCATGGCAAGCCCTTTAGAAGTAGGGAGAGACAGGTTTGCTTAAGTTGTACAAACAAATGTTGTAGTCCACAAAATGACCCCTGCTTGTCAGTCTCCTTCTACACCCTCAAAAGGAGGCAACAGGGAGTCAGTCCCCCACCCCCAAAAACAAGCCATACCACTTCCCTAGCCCCTCCCTCCCTACTTAGCTGCCAGACAGGAACTTTGCACTCCGGTCGCTGCGCTTCTCTGGCTCCTGTTCCCTATTGTGGCGGCCATCGACCCCCACCCCCCTCTGGGAGATTGGCATCATGCAATAGGCACAGCCAGTCTCCCTAGAAAAAAAAAGAAACAATTTGCACCCCATATAAACCCTGTAGTGGGAACGGCTTTCACCCTCGCATCGGCAGTAATAGCCCTCGCCGAGGCCCTAGGCTGGCGGGCGCTACCAGCCGTGTCCGCCCGCCGACACTGGGTGAAAGCCATAAGAAGGCTTTAAGACGAGGGTGGTTTCTTTGTGTTATCCCAACTTCCCCACTGCAGACCAAAATGAGAAAGAAGCCAATAGAGCAACTGGTGCAAATTAAGCCACTCCATGTGTTGTGGCCCAACCCAGAAGGTAGCTTGTGTTGCAAAGAGACAAGAAACGTGAAATCTCTTTATAAGTCTTCGAAGATACTGTGGCTCTCCAAAGTTAAGAAGTTCCTTATGCAAGTTACAACCTGTGAGCTTGTGCGAGCATCCCCCAATGACAACCAAATATGCCATAGCCGAGCTCAAGAATACGCTTTGGAAGAGCAGGCTGAGAAGCTATTGGGCAGTTGTTACAGAGTTCTCTGACCCTCATCCAATTTGAAATGAAAGATTAATTGGAGCTTGAACAGCATATAACTGCTACAGATGCTAAACTGAAAAGAATTCTGTATTCTAAAATTAGTTGTCCATGGAACATTTGGAAGAAAGGCACAAGGAATCCCTGTGCAGTTGTGGTTATGTCTGTCCTGAAACAGCAGCATATTTTAAGTTGCTCTGCCCCCATTATTCCCGATTGAGGGCACGAAGACGCCCTTTTCTTTATATCAGCTGGACATGCCTCTATGTAAGAGGTCATTAAATGTGTACACTACACAACCAATTATTTTGTGGTGTAGGTAGTTTCTAAACTCCTCCATAGGACTTGGGGAAATCTACAACGGGACTTTAAGGAATGCATTTCTTATTCTGTTTATCAAATTGTATTTTATGCTAATGTTATTCATTATTATATAAAATTGCTTTATATATTGCATACTCAACTGGCTTACATAAATTGTGTTTTTGATCTACTATCATGTCAGCTTCAGAAATGGCATCTAATTCACCCACCACTTTCATCAAATATATGACGACAGTTTCAATTGGGCGCTCCCTTTTGGGACCAGTCATTCCACCACGAGTATACGGTTTAGCTTTAAACCTTATTGTGACAGATATAGTGCAATGTTAATTAGAAGGATGAACTCCATTGATACAGGCAATCACCGCGGCTCCGACTGTGACTCTCTCCCCCTCCCCCACTGCTACTAATGTTACTGTTTACATTACTTTAATTAACACATATATTTTTACCTCATTTTCAGTCAGCGTTGATATACTGGGAATATTTGAAGACAAACTACATTAATTTGAAAAGGAGGTTATATACAACATACAGAATGCAGACCCCTGCATACTCCCCCCGCCCCCCAACTAAACCTCTCAGCACCCTTGGACAGAGTTGACCAGGAAGCACTACCCACCATCATCCTGCAACATGGGAATGAGCTGAACTCTTCTCCTTCCTACCCAATTGGCGCCAATCTGTTCAAATTGAGACCTTCAAAGAGCACCTGCGAGCCCCAGGGGAATCAATCCTAACGCCCACGATCTTTCACATTGACATGGAGTCACGGAGTCCCAGTAAAAATAAAAAATAAAACACGACCTCACACCAATATGCCAAGTATAGCAACACCAGCTGAGAATATGCTCCTCGTCTACTGTAAACAGGTCTGTGGTCAACCCTAAATCAGCCCACCAAAACCCTACTCTTTCTAGCCTCAAGTGGTCATCCAACCATCGTTGGAGTTCAAACATCAATGCCTCAAAAACAAAGTTGAATTTGTATTTAAGACAACGGTCATCAGCCTCCAAATACCCTGCTTTCCCTCCCAACATTGCTGAATCACAGGGGACCACCCACTATTCCATACAGAATTTTGTCACACATCCATCATTGATCCAACAGCACATATTACACCTCCCTTACAAGCAAGAAATTGGAAGGAACAAGTGAACAGCCATTTTGGCAGCATGTCCCACAGGTGCTGGGGTATTTAGCCCTTTGTCCAATAAACTCTACAATCCAATTCATGTCCCAGCATATTCTATCCTCTTACACAACGTACTCACTGCCCACATTGCACCTAGAATCCCCCAAATATCTAAATGTCCCCTTCTATACACTTCTGAGGTTCAGCACCCTCAGAAAAACCTCACTGGAAGGAAGTCTACTTACTCTTCTAAGTAAGATAGTATAGTTTATAGGTCCGTTCCTGTCCTGTATGCAGAACCAACTCCTTGTCATCCTCCACTGCATCTGATCGTTCCATCACCCTCCGATTTACTGAGGTGTGAGTGGGGATAGGCCTATCCCATCATATTGGGCAAAGCAGTATATGCCCTCATGACATAGTTAATAATTTTGCAGAAGTCCAAACTATTCTAAAAGAAATCATAAACTCGCCCAAACTTGGCATTTTATCCTTTCCACCAAATCGTTAACTTTAGGGTTATAAAGAGCCATGCGATAATGCAAGAAAAGGAAAGCTATCCAAAAATCCTCCATTTTCAGGGTACAAACTGAACGGCATTGTTAGTGATTAAGTTCTTGTTGAGCCCCTCCTCCCTTTCAAAGATCTTTGCCATAAACTTCACTGCTGACCACATGATAATCTTGATTACAGTTTCCACATCCAATCAGTTGGTAAACAAATCCACAGCTACAAGAGCAATTGCTTATGCTGAAACAGAAGCACCTACAAAAAAGGCCAAAATAAAAAAGGTATGTGTGTTTTGCCCTCATTATTGCTGGCCACACAACCAGAATCTAACCACTTACCTGGATCGCCAGCACCACTCTTACATCTAAACACTTAAGATTGCTTTGTCCAAAATGTCTCTTGTGAGCAACAATGTTATTTCTAAGACTAAAAGGTGGCACATGTTGTTCTCATTTCCTAAACCCTAGAGGTATTTGGGAAAGTTGGTACTTCATGTGTGCATACCTCCTCCACAATAGTTCAGACATTCAAAAGCATTGTCTATTAAAATAATAAACTCCATAAACATAATAGTTCTGCCAAATCCCAAAAAATTTAATGATATGATCACCAAGGAAATCACACATTCCTTCCATACATGCCCACCGCATTTGCTACTATGCCTAAAATGACCCCCTATTGACAAAGGAATTGGCATTGCACTGCCAACCACGAAATGGCTGCACTTTAGCGTGTCGGGCGATAGTGAAGGTAATTGTTGAGTCTCACTGCCTTGGCTTTTGCAGGGACCCTTCACATGCAGAGGTTCCCATTCTAGCCATCAGCGAAGGATTTAGGTGCACAGGAGAAACAGACAAGCTCGGCTCAAAGACTATTACCGGGCCCCCAACTGCCACAGCTATCTCCCCGCAGAAGTCCACCCATCGTTGTGCAGACTCAATAACATCCCAACATGTCATTACCTTGCATCATTTCACACCTATCAAATAACCAACAGTCCACATTAGAATAATTGTCTCCCAGCTTTACAATGTGCTGTAAATCCCTTGAATTCCCACTTCCTCAGATAACCGTTAAAAATATGCATAGGTGAAAACCCACTCAGCATTGCTGCAACTCTGCCTAATACGCAAGTTCACACCAAACCTATGCGATTCCAATTTGTAGGCCGCAGTCAAAGACCCGGTCCTTACCAAGTAGATGAAGGCAGAACCACATATATAAGCTTGCCAAGCTCTTCCCTGGCATCCATTAAATCCGTTCTTCAGACTGCCGTCAGTCAAGAAAAAAGGAAGCAGAATTAGGACCACATCATCAATACCACCAGGAATGACCTGCACCGGCTCTCCCTCCAAGCCTGCTAGCTTTTGAAAATCAAGCTCTCGCCGTTACAGAAGAAATTATATTGCGCCATGCATTTTGCCAATCTTCGGCAGAAAATACCAACACAAGTCAAACATATGGCAAAGGTGTAAACCGGCCAACCCAATAAGAGGAGGCACACGGACGAGGCGTTTTGGTTTAAGCCTCGTAAGCTCTGAAACAGCCGTTTCCCACTCAGACATTCCCTCGCCCTTCTGGAGTTCAAATGGAAACTCAAACCACTCGATATTAGGCAGCATATGGAACAACTCTAAAAAGAGGTGGGATTTATTTAATCTGTCATTTACTAAACCACGAAAGGAACTATTTTGCAATACCAGGAATTAAAAAAAAAACAAAAACGATCAAAACTATATGGAATGCCTTCAATGCTGTCGCTCTGCTTTTCAAGTCCTTTATTTCAACTGGGTGTTGGAACACACGAGCTGCACCAACTCTTAACTCTTCCAAAGCAACCCAACCAGCATGTTAACCACTATGCCAAATCGCTCGCACCTTTCCCCTTGCACTCTATATAGCGTGCCAGTACGTGGACACTACTTTCACATCCTAGGATGATCCAAATAATAAAATATAAGACATATATAAACGACGCTTGCCTCTAATGTATATAATGGCTTTAATATACATCTATAGTGTGATATTTACAAGTTGCCGGTCCCAAAGCAGTACAAGGCATGTGTAGTTGCTTCCTGGAGTTCAGAGAGACTCCTAGTCCCTCCCAATACACCTTTAGCGCTGCAAACCAAAACGGTTTACAGAAATGGATATGGGGATAGTGGGCGAGCTGCAGCAGCCAGTCAAGATCCTGTTGCGAGTAGCAGGTAGCAGCATTCACACGAGCAATGTATCTGCGAAAGGTGGGCAGTTTACATTACAGCCACAGCTCTTGGAAACGTAGACAGCCTGTCTGCGGCACTGTTTCCCTGCGTTATGAATGATTTATGGCCTGCTGCTTCTTCGTTAGGGAGGGACACTTACAGGGAAAACATTGTCCATTAAATTACGAGGACCCACATGACTGGATGTTTACAAATACTACACATGTGCGGCAATAAAGGACTTTAAAAATGGCACCCGGTCGGGTCTCTTGCCCGCAGGCCCGAGTGCAGGTCTCGTCGTCCGCTGCGTGGCTGCGGGCGGCGGGGGTGAGGGGCGCGGCGCACGCAGGCCAGGCATCATATCACGGCATCTGGCAGCAGTCAAACGAACACACCCAGGAGATTCCGCAGCAGATATTCAAAGCAACTTAACACAACAAATCTATTTTCATTGTCGGAAGCACCATGGCAGGCAGGGCCTCGGAAGTGGCCGAACAAAACCGCCTTTATTCTGCTTCTTGGGTAAAGTCGAGTCGCAATGACGGGGCTATCACTGGAAAAAGGCGGCAAGGCCTTCCATGCACCCCACGGCGCATAGCTCTCAACTATTTGTGTCGCAAAGGCGGGTGAAAACACCCGATTTTGTTGTTGGCGGGTGAGAGGCTCATTGAAATGAATGAGCGTGCGGGAGGCTTAGCGGGTGAGTCAGCTGTTTACAAGGCGGGTGACACCCGCCAAAAGCGTGAGTTGAGAGTTATGACGGCGTCAGCCACTGCAGGGCTGTAATGTGGGGGCACACGGCTTCGAACGTGCGTCTCCGTTTACACCCCAACGTTAACCCAGTTTATTTTCTTTTGGGGGGGGGGGGGGGTGGACTAAGAGTTAAACGATGAAAAACACATTCTCGTCATCAACGGTGACGTTCCTCGCTGACTGAACTGCCTTACTGAATGCGACTTTAAATTATGTACATACATTACTACACGAAGCCTTGAATTAGAAGCGTGAATGCGGAGCTGTCGTGGCCTCGGTAATAGGAACCGGTACTATTAATCATAATGGTATAATGAGGTGCACACCTCGGACGCAAAAGGCGCGGTCAGGTGGCAGGCGGGACACGGGCTCTCCGCGGATGACAGCAGCCTGCAGTGCATTTGCTACAGTAAAAACCTGAAAGACCAGAGGTTCAAGTTACCAACTAGTATTTGCGGGCTGCCATGAAGGAACACAAAGATCAGCTCGGGACAGCACCATGGAAATCCCAACAAGGGTCAGAGGTTAGCAGGGAGCGCGTCCCTTCTCAAAACGTATTCCCCTTTAGACCAACCTCAGTGGCACTCAGAATAATCCATTTAAACTACTGTGCTGTCAATTCGCCATCACTACACTCATGAAAGTAAAGCAGTGCAGAGGTTTATTCTTAGACATGATTCATACAGCCTAGAGTGACCTGACCACTGGGCTGCGGGCATGACCACTATAATTCTGAAAAGACTAATTAAAACCTTTCCTTTCAGCCAGCCCTCATTCTTGGTTCATGCTACCTCTCAAAAGCAGTGCTTGCAGAAGCACCACACTAAACGCTCTCTGCCCAAGCTTTTTACAGCCGCCTAAAGAAAAAACAGGAGTCATTCGGCGAAATAAATAATATGTAAAACACTTTCCATCCCCCCCCTCTCTCCCGCCTCTTGCCATACATGGTTACATCTTGGAAAGTTCAACTTGGGAAGTAATATAATACACGATGACTTGAGTCCCCATTATGTCAAAAAGGGGCAAGCCTAATTAGATGTGCTGACAATAACAAAGAAGACTTCTCACACAGTGCCTCCAGAGAAGCCTTCAAAGCGCTCTTGTCCCTTGAACAGCCTCGCCAGCTCTAGGGGTTAATTCTCAACTTGCACAGTCTCCTCCGGTCTCATGTTTGGTGTTTCGGGCTAAAAGAAAACAGCCTTGCTTTTCATGGAGGCGGTTCAGCTCGGAGCGTTACCCGTTCCTGCACTGGGCTTTGCTCTGTGATGAGAAGCTCGGCGCACAAAGACCCGTCAACACAGTTTTAATCTGGCAGGGCTTGCTTTGGCTGCTTTTCGAGCTTTCTCTCGCTCTCTTTCTGCCTTTCTCAATCTAACCATCTGAACAGACCCTTGCGTCTCATGCGGCGGGCACTTTCGCGAGAAACCTGGTCAGAAGCATCTTCCATGCAGATCCCACAGGATCCACGGCATCAACCCTTGCTCTCCATACCTCCCCACCCATATCATTACCTTTTCAGTCAACGCAGGTTCCATACTGGTGCTCGACCCGCTCAACCTCAATTTTGTGTGATGTATACCCTCTTTGAAGATTCCCCAGACCCTAGGAGGCTAACAGGCAGGCAGGCAGCTGTGGGGTTCAGGGCGGTAGACTTATCTAGAAAACTGCAAAGAGGTGTACTGTTTAGTTTTGATACATCCTGTACTCTTGCATCAGTGTTCCCAGCATGCACGTTCACCTTCGTCACAAGATTAGGATTTCTTTGGCCACTCACATTTCCTGTGCCTATTCCCCACTTCCTGCAGACAATCCACTCTGAGACTGACATCACCAGGCAAAGACTTGTCACAGCAGCCAGGATTACAGCAGTACGGAAGGCTTGAAATGGACCAATATGCTGTGGCAAATTGAGTATATAAGGGGGTGAAACTCCCCCCTTAGTTGAATCATCTTTGTACATCAAGAGAGGTTTTCTCCTGGAACCTTACTAAGGTATAGTCCATCTAAGGTCCTCTAACATGGTGGTGAAGATAAAGACTTCAAGGGTGGAGCAAGACACCCATGTCAAAGGGCCATTTGTGGTGACTTGCTGCTTAGACAAGACCAGTCTGCTGCCTGAAAACTGGTAACCAGAATACTGCTCACTGGGGGCAGGGGGGGGAGGGGCAGCCCCTGCAAGTGCTCTCTGGCAACCTTCTTGGAATGCAAGAGCAGAACAAGGACTCACCTATCTCTGGAGACCCTGGATGGGGTCCCACAGCAACCAAAAAGACAAAGAATATGATTGGGCTCGGTTTCCTGCTGCCTCAGACGATTTTCCAACCGACTTGACCTCTTCAGAGAGGGGGTTCGAGCAGACACAGCATCACCAGAGCTGTCTTTGACAGTCCACAATTCTTCGAATTTTCTCTGTGCCATAGTCGAACATCTCCTGTCTGCAGCGGCGATCAACTCAAATATAGCTGTAGCGCAGAACTGCATCACAGGACCTTTAACTGATTCGATCATTGCCTGCCTGCTTCTTCAACCGATTACAGCAACAGATTGCTGGACCGCATTGAACAGCGTCGACCATCTTGATCCATTCGGAGCACCACGACTCAACCGTCTCTACACTGTTTTGACCCTTTGGAATTCATCAAGAAGCGTGGCTTGATGCAGTCGGGCTACCCAAGAAGAATATAAATATATTGGTCATTGTTCTGTCCCCCTGGCATGCCTTTAGATGACCTGTTCTTTGGTCAGATATTTCCCCGTCAGGAACAGGGGGTGGCCTTGGGGTAGGCGCAGGAATGGAGGGGGACCTAGATTGTTGACAACATGGTGGGTTACACCTGTAACTATTGCTTTTCTTGAAATATCTTGTTCTCTCTGTAAATTCCAATAAAAATAAAGTTAAAAACAAAACAGCTTTCAATTGTGAATTTCATGTCAAATGATGGTAGCTGCAAACAATATTAATCTTTGTAGCAAACGATGCAGACATCAATAACTCAAGCATGCAGTAATGACCAAGAACACAAAACTTTAACAACATAAAAGCAGAAGGCATGCTATCAAACCATAGTTATCTCAATTCAAAAATGCAAAACAAAATTCTCAAAGACTCTACAAAGGCATTCTTTCAATAAGGTATAGCTGCAGGGTGTTGCAAGGTGCTCCCAGCAGAAAACGGGAGGCTCAAGAAGCAAGGCAGACTGGTGATATTCTTATAACAAACCTTTTTTTATAAGTTCATAAACTTCAGTAATAAAAGGAAATGATTTGTCAATTGTTTGAGAAGGACAACGCCAAAGGGCAGGCCAGGGAAAAAGTGACCACCACTACTTAAAATGTATTTATTGTAGCAAGAAAAGTTCTGACACCACCCACCAAACCAACAACCCCCCCAAAAAAGAAAAAAATCTCCCACTACAAGGGCATTGGCGGCTTGAACAAAATTGATGACATACAATACCCAAGTACCTTAGGGTGCTGAAAACGCCTAAAGGAAAACTGCAACATACATTTATGGAATTTACAGTGTATTGCGTAAAAAGTTGCACAATTTGAGGAAAGTATTGGGAAGCTTCGGAACTGTTTTTTGTACGAGAACACCTTTTGAAAGTAGAAAATTCACCAGTCCAAACGCAACAGGAAGAAACCTACTTAACATTTAAAAAACTGGGGGCGTGGCCAAGCAGCAATCACGGCGGTTGCAAACTAACGAGGCTCCAAAGGGTGTGCCTCATCAAACGCATGGAGCCAGCTCTGACTAGCCATTGACCCCACCAGAAGTGACAGCGGGAGACCCGCAATGACCCGGAGAGACTGTGGATGGGAATTCTCACTGTGTAGTGGCAGAGGGAGAAGCCAGGAATGCGAGGACCAGGCAGAAGCGAAGGCCCAGAGTCGGAGGCCCAGCAGATAGGTACTCCGTGTTAGCGTACTGTCGGCTAAGAGGTGTCTGAGTTCCCACAGGCCAGTGGAGGCCGATCTAGGAAGGGCTCAGAGTGTGAAGCCTGATACCGGTTCCACCCGGCAGGCAGCGGCTGCAGCAGAGGATGGCACCCGACCCGGGTGCAGCAGCAGAGGAGCTGTGACCCGGGACACAGGGCTTAGATCACTGCAGGAGTCGGGACAAGGCCGGCAAGGTTGGTTGGTTGGTTCAGCCACACGACACGCATTGGAGGACCGGGCTATGCGGCCGATTCCCATCCCGCCTCCGGGGACAAGTGCAGGAGCGAGGAGGAGCCCTTCAAGAGGCCATTACAGTGGTGCCCGCATCAGCTGCCAGCCAGCACCAGTTGAATATATGGTCCAGGGGCCACAGGCGTAGGCCATGGGATAGGAGCCACCACATTCAGCAAGCAGAGCCCACTACTCCTAAAGGGGTTCCTCGGGGCAAGAGGGTAACAGTGAATCTGGCACACAGCTTCTTGGGATAGATGCAGAGCCCCTGTGAGGAAGTAGAGGGCCAGAAACAGCCAGGAGAAGTCCCTGAACTTGCAAGGGATGGGGAGAACAACTGGGTGATGAGAAGTCAGGCTAGGGGAGAAGAATTGGGGAACTTTGCTGGTGATTGTTTCCAATGCGGAAGGCCCCGGAAGCTGGATACCAGCAAAAGACAGCAACATTAGAATCAGGGCAGCAGAAAAGTATCCCTATGGGGAAAGGGGACGTTTTTAAGTTTCCCCTCATAAACCCTCCCCATCCCTCCCCTAGGGAACAAGAACCACGGTAATCAGTTTCTGCAAGACACAGTATAACATTAAGAAGGTTGGAAGAGTCCCAAACCGACAAAGAGGGTCCCTAGGCATCAGCGACACAAGTGCAAAACTACCAATTGACAGACCCCCAACAGCAGCAAGAATGGCAAAACATAAAGATGGCAAACCAACAGACATTCTCTCCAGGATGAGCGGTACTGCTGAAACGGGGAGGAAAAAAAACATGAAATAAGGGGCAAAGCACAGGTTCGATCCTCAATGAGACAAGACCCCATCATGGATGCCCCGGCCACCTAACACGATTTACAACTGATGCTACAAGAACTGAAGAATGAGATCCACACGAATGCAGTCTAACTGGGGCAGAAGATGGTGTCAATGGACAAACAGATCCTAGGTCTGGAGAGCATGTTCAATAATCTGGAAAATCCAACCTGTGAACAGTTCTACGCAGTCCTACGACTTGGCAGACTAACTACTTGAGTTGACACTCTGGAAATGGCCAATGACCAACTTCAGGCTTAACAGGAAGAAATTGGGAACCACGCCCGGTGTAATTGCATCCGGATCCGGGCTATGCCCATTCAAATCCAAGATTCGGAACTGGAAGGCTACATCCAGGGCTTATTCAAAAGAATTGCTACCACAAGAGGAGCACATTGTCCTGGACCACACAGGCAGGTGGTACTCGCCCTTTCAAACAGCTAACAGCCTCGCTCGCCCCAGACGTCTCACAAGGATACATTTACACAAAGTCAAGGAAGAGATCCTGAAGGCGGACATAATAAAAACAGAGCTGCAGCACAGGGACACGGACATTTAGCTTTCACAAGACCTTGCTCACTCCACTTTGGCGAAAAGACTGTCTTTTAGGGAGGTGACCACCTGGTTAAGGGAAAAGAACAAATATTGTTTAGGTTTCCCTGTATGCTGCAATTTACAATGGAAGGCAAAAGCTGGCCCCTCTCCTCCCTCAGAAAGCGAGAGCTCCTGCTTCACCCAGATAGGTTGGAAGATAGGTTGGAAGATAGAGAAGCACATTTCCAGAGGGCCGGACCAGTTCTCCCGCAGCAAGGGGCCACGCAAAGCACCCGATAACTGCTTCTGGGCCAAATTAAGCATGAGGCCTTGTGCCCTACAGGGTAGGGAGGGGGCCAACACCTACCCATCAGATCAACATGTGGCCATAACGACAGCCTTGCACACCAAGATAAGAATGGAGCGACTTAATCTCCCAACCAATAAATATGACAAAAGGGAAGCGTCATGGTTGCCCACTATCCCTCCTCCTGTTTGCATTAGCCATGGAACCATTTGCGAGTCATATCAGGGATAACCTGAGGTTTTGGAGGATAGGGAATGGGAGCACCACACATAAAATAGCTCTGTATGCAGATGACGTTATTCTCTTCCTAAGAGATACAGAGAGTTGCCCGTCGGCGGCAGTCAACGAACTTGAAACATTTAATAAGGTGTCCGGATACACAGTAAGTTATGGAATGCCGCAGGGCCTCAACATTGCAGAACCAGGACTCACCATTCACAGATTGGAAGGGAAACATCCCTTCAAATGGTCAGACACAGTGATAGCATACCTGGGAGTCTCACTAACTGAGCAGCACAGAGATCTGTTCAAACACAATGTCGCTTTGAAAATGCTCACCGAAGACCTCGCCGGATGGCTCCGCCTGAAGACTTCTATATGTTTTCAATAGGCTCCCGATTAACATCACTGAAACGCTTTGCTGAGCATTCAGAAAGAGTATCTTCCACTGTATCGGGGGCGGGTAGCACTCAAGAATTTCCTGGAAGATCCTATACTCTTCAGCCGCAATCGGTTGACTAAGAAGTGCCAAACGTGCCGAGATACCTCCTAGCCTTCCAAATTGTGCAGATTCACAAATGGGCTACAAATTAAATGCAGTTGGGTTGGCCACAGTTGGACCAGTCGTTCACTTGCTTCCCCTTACAGCCACTTCTGTCCATGAGTTGGCAGGACAAGAAGAAGGGGGGGGGAGTTGTCTTCTCCAGTACACATTAGGAACATTATGCTACTGGGATGAGGGGCACAAGCTATGGGAAGTTAGGCCAGGCTTGGGGCCTTTCTCTCTGATAAAACTGGGAATCTGACATTTACACCTGCGTTGGAACTGGGGGGCTTTCGTCACTGGTTCACAGGGACAATCATGGTTATTCGAAGAATTTATAGCTAAATTTGCACCCACAGAATCCCAATATGCTACACTACTGCCAGATTCAGCATTGGATCTCGCACATAATAACACGAGTAGCAGGTACCAGGGAACCCACAGCCCTAGAATTGTTGGTTTTGGATCCCTCAGGGAAGGGGAACATCTTACATCTAGATATATCCCTTGATAGATCTAACCCAATCTCCCATATATGTTGTCATGGGAAAGGGACCTCCAATGCGAGACATCGTCAGGCTGCGCATCTGGGCTAGAGTGCAAAAGAGCTCTAGATGAACCCTCAAAGAAAACTCTTAATAAAGTAATGATGCAATGGTACCATTTCCCACAACGCCTACACAATCTCAACAGTAGATATCCGCCCACCTGCTGAAGAGGCTATGAAGGTGTTGGCAAACTTGAGCATCTGTGGTGGTCCTGTCCCCAATCACAGTATTACTCAAAAGAAATACAATCCACGATTAGGAGAATCACGGGGGCGGGAGTCCCCAGGGTTCTTCTCATAGTTATTCTGGGAGACATCGACCAAGAGGGTCCCTACAGCATTAGTGGGGAAGTATGATCACTTATAACACATCTGCTCCAGGCGGCCCCCCTAACACTAGCACTAACATGGAAAAACCACAAGTGACCGATCCTCAACCTCTGGTGGCCCAAGGTACGGGAAATTAAATATCGGCATCTGAGAAAAATACAGCAAGCATAAGTAATTCTCTACCCAAATTATGAAGACTGTGGCTCCCTTGTGCAAGGTACTGCAAAGATACACTTGACATTTCCCCCCAAAATATCAGCTCTGAGGCACCCCTCATCATTCTAACAGACACATGACTAGGGGACGAGCAAAGGGGTACACGCCAATGGGGAAGAGGGAGGCAGAAAGAGGGCTTAATAGGGTATCCGCTTCTACAACCATTAGGATGTAACATTGGTGGGTATCACGATGAGACATAGAGCCTCATGTAACTAATACAGCTTGTTTCTTGAGTGTGCTGATAATTATGTTGATTCTTTGAAACACTGCTCCTTGTGCCTTGAAGAAACCCTGTTCTGATTTTGTTAAACAGAAAATACAAAATAAATGCGAGTTAAAATATATATATAATAATAATTAAAAAAAACTCTTTCTGGGCATTAAATGAATATCAGATATCAGTCCAAGAACTTCCAGAAAAAGCTGCCTAAAGTTGCCTTAGATGCTGATAAACCCTTAGGCCAACGCTCATACTCTGCATCTTCTGGGAATTTAGTAGCCAATTGAATTCCGCCTTTCATTAAAAAAAGTTCAAATCATCAGGCTGGGACAATTAGAGACTACTGAAGATGTGTCAGCTATAGCACATTGGAGCGCCTTGTCCTGGGTGCTCTGGCCAAAAACAAAAAAAATACTGGAACCTATGCTCGCTCGTCCCTCAGGTAATGTGGATACTACACCGGGACAGCTCGAGGAGCGAAAACCCACCAATGCAGAGCTTCAGCCAGCCACACTCAGACACTAGTTATTACATCTACTGTGGAATGCTCCCTGCCCATCTATGTTGTTAGTCCCAGCAGCATTGCCGTTACGTGCTACTGTTCACCATATGGAATGATCACTGCTGGTGGTAAATGCCCAACAATGACTTTTAAACTCTGCTTGGCTCCTCCTGGGGCACAGAGGGCGGGGGGGCGTGGGGGAAACTAGCAGATCAGGCAAAACTGAGGCTGCCTCAGTGCACATCCAATAGTGGTTCTAAAAGAAAAATTATGATTTCACCTCACCCCGTCACCCTCAACAGCATGCTGAGCCTCAGGACACATGAGAACATATGGGAAGCTTTTGCTCACTTGCTAAACTAAACTTGCACACACTATTTCATACTTAAAATATTATTTGAGACAATCAAAGGAAACACTCTTCATCAATTCAAGTGTAAATGTATTGCACAATAACCCCAGTCCTCTAAATAAACCAATTTAGTTAACTTTCTTGGTAAGAAAATAAAAAGCACCAAAGAACTTCAGGTCTATCACAGCTTGCTTCTTGGAGGGTAAACCCTCCCCGCACTCCCCCAACCAACCACTAGACATCTTGATTCATTCAGGCTTAACAGCACTGACTAGATTAAAAAAACATCACTTCAAAGCACGATTATGACGCGGCGACAGGGGAAATAGAGGACACAATACTTTCTGTGGCGTCTCTAGAAATCAATATTAGAGGGCAAACTAGGGGGCACACATAAAACAAGGGGGTGGGTGGTGGCACATCAAAAACGTCAAAATGCCAAACTAGTTAACATATTTTTTACGAAATTGCTTAAAAAAGTGACAATATTCAAGTTGAGAGTAGGTTTACATTTGCATCCAGTTAATATGTGCCCTAAAAAGTTAGCTCATGTTCAACGCGCATTTCGTTTTACAAGTCTTTTACTGTGCGTTTTCATTGAACAGAAATCATCATCATTGGTTGCTGCTGCTGTGAAACAATTAAAGTAAAACTGCATAAAAGAACACATTAACAGTCTGAAAAGCCCCCTCCCCCACGTTCTTTTCATCAGATACCTTCAAGGTCCAACCCACAGCACCCTGCCAACCCCATCCAAATGTACACATTACGATGCCAACATGGCAGTTCAACTGTCTTTCTTAATGTGTACACCAAGTGATTTAAACAAATAACCCATAACAACGTTTCATCTAGCCCTTTTCCATTATTTCAAGTTTAACAATAAGAATGTTCTTAGCAGACACTTCCCTTGTCCGAGTACAGTAATAAGCGTTATTACTGCACACATGAATGGCAATGTACTATAACAAAGTGGCCTCATATAGCGCTTCTTTGAAAAGTGTAGTGGCCTTGTGGCGTGTGGTTTTGCCAAACAAAAGGAGGGGGCTCTGGGAAGGGAGTGGCAGGTACTGAACATGGGGCATTTCTGAGTGAGGGCAGGCATGGCTCTTCCGTGTGTGTTATAGTCCTTCTTGTGTGCAGCATAATCTGCTGTGCCACCCCTGCACTGCAATCCATAGATTGCTTCCCGATAGACAGTGCAGGGTCAGCTTTCAGGCTTTAAACTTGACTGACAGTGGATACAGAGTTCCACCATTTAAGGAACAACCACCCCAGCATCATTCAAACGTGCACATTTAGCAGCCTAGGTCTTGTGTGCAAATATTGCAATTACAATAGAAATGGGGGAGGAGAGGGAGGTCAGCAGGAGACGAGGGACAGAGGGGTAAGGAATAGGGTTAGATGTAGCTCACAACATCTGTACCTTTTCATTGTCCTGTGGTACACCAACTCTCATTTTTGGTGCGCTGGGCAGGGTGGAGGGTACTTGCAATATTCCTGACTGAGCAGCAATGAATATGATCTTTTGTTAGCAGAGCACTTCTATCCCCAGACTACCCTTTAAGGTTTGTAGTTGCGTGTCAGCAGAGGGGAGGGGAATGGTCTGGTCTGCAATAGTGACCACATAACTACCTGTTACCGAGACAGCTGTTTTTCGCAGTCCCTTTTTAGTCATGGAAATATCCCAGCAGTCTGTGGGAATGGCTATGGGAAACGGGACTAACCCACTGCAGATTCTTACACGATATAGAACACATTCGGAAAGAAAGCTCTCGAGTTGTGCACTGTAAGGGCTGAGATGATCAAGCCCTTACTTTCCACACACTTCAGTGTTCTTGTCCAGTAATTGTTTTAGTTTCAGACTGCAAAGCAAGGCTTAAAAAGTACCAAAATGCAATGAGCTGATGAGAACTGGTTAGCCTCTCATAGATGATATGCAATAATTTGAGAGGTAGTTAATGTTCCCGCTAGGATTTACGTGTGATAGACACCTTTTCCGTCATGGTTTGATGAAAGCATGCAGCTTATTGTGCACTATGTGCATACAAGCAAGAGACAGCATACCTTTAATGAAAATACATCATTCCCATTTCAACCACCTAATCGTATGACCTCAGCAAGAGACCACATGTTTTAACTAAAACAAACATCACTTCCGGCTCATCTTGAAATATAGATTTAGAGAAGTTGTTTAGAAGAATAGTCACCACTCCCAGCCCAAATATGCAGTCAAAAACAGCAGGTCAACAGAAACGATATCACTCATAGCTCAGTTTCATATTGTAGGTACTCAATGACAGTTGCTTTAAAAGATGACGTATCACCACACGGCACTGAGTGCAGAGCGAAAAGGGGGCAATAGCACCTTTATTTCTTCAGCAATGGGGGCAGAAACCACACGTGGCCCCTGTGGAGATGTTAACAGTTTTCCGTTTCTGGCTGTACAACCTAAATTAATCTGTATGCAGCATAAGTGTGGCTGAAGAGGAAACACTATTGGCTTCAAAGTCACGTACATGAACTGCACAGTTGGCAATGCAGTGTTTTCTTTTAGCACAGTCGGGGATCCAGAGCTAATGTTGAATTCTTTGAAGGTAGAGTCACATGCCATAAAGTAGAAAGCTACCAAGTTAGATCAGTAGGATGAAATAGGTGGAAAGAAGACTGTAAATCCTATTGATTTTTGCAGTGCCTTATTAAAAGAAACATTGGTGCTGTAAAATGAACCATTCGGCCAGGGAGTGGGTTGGGCCGTTTGCTTGTTCATATTCAGGGCAGCGGTGGGGGAATTTTTGCCCCCATAGTGAAAATATAAAGTTGGCACTGTGAGGATCCAGAGGCCAGAGAGGTGAGGCCACTTCAGGATGGTGCCCCTGCAGGTGGCATAATTTGGGAGGATCTCATAAGGAGGGACCTCCCACCCTCAAGGAGAAGGACAACCATCTAGGGGATAGCGCTTCCGAAAACGCCAGACCCCCACACACTCTAGCCTCTCCTTCTACGAACCCCTTTCTAGACAGCAGACCTGTGTACTGTTGTAAGGCAGACTACCTCATGGTCCTGGAAAGTACTGGGATGAAGAAGAACATCGGGAACATAGTTAATCCAAGTACTGGGGCAAGGTGGGACACAGGAACAATAAAGAATACCAAGAAGGAACTGCAGCGGTACAGGTGTCCGCAGAGGTGTGGTTCCTTCTAGTATTAAGCTAGCTGCAATCACCACAGCAACGCAAAGACTCGGTGACCCGGTGAGAACCATACTCGGAAGAGTGCGTTTCCCTTATTGAGAGGTAGCACAGAAGAAAGAGGAGGTGTCAGTAAAATCTCATCACCTGACTGTCGAAGCCTTATTTTGATGATTTGTTTAAATGTCCTCCCCCTGTAGGCCCGTACCAACCGGGTAAGTGAGACCTGTTGAAATGGTGTATATGCGGTATGGCTACGCCCGAGGAATTGTGTCACTTTCTGCTGATTTGTAAGTGGTATTTGGACCTGCGAATGGATCTGCTAGGGCCCTTCTTTACCAAAAACAACATTCAGGATTGTGAGGCAGTTAGAATTGGACAAGGAAACCACAGCTGTATGAATGGCTATTCCAGCCAAACTATTTTCACCTATTCAATGTTAAAAGCTCTCGAAACAATTGTATCCCTGAAGAATGTTCAACATCAACTACAAAGAACAAAAACATGACATGTTGGGTTTAAGGACAAGTAAAGACGTGTCTGTTTTGAATTTCACCGATATTTCTTTATACATTCCGATACACCATAACTACGTTTTTTTGTTGTTTTTTTTTTTTAAAGGAAAAACACTCGGAATTATGTTATTTAATTTGCAGTGCTACATGGTTCTAGTTTAAAAGGGAGTGTCTCTAGAAACCTATCACTATTACACATCCAGTCCATCCATGGTAACAAAAAGGGGGGGGGGGTTGGTTTAACCTGGATATTTTGCTCTCATTAGTTTCAAGAAATTGATTTTCCATGCAGTTTGATGTGTTTTAGCACTTGTTTGTGAAAACGGTTCGTTTATTTTTAGGTACACCCTTATTTAAGGTACATCGGGGCTCTCATGTCCCCATGTGATCAGCCGACACGTGTTTCGACCCGTAGGTCCTTCTCAAGGCTAGGGATTGCGGTCCGGCATCCCCTATGGGGTCCTGGTTGGAATGGTTCTGTAGGTACAGTGGCTCCTGTTGGGACCTGGGATTCAATTCTTGTATGGATTCAGTTCCGAGTCCTGTGATTCACAATCACAGGACTCAGAACTAAATCCACGCAAGAATTGAATCCCCATTCCAACCCTCCACCAGGACCCCATAGGGGGTGATGGACCACAATCCCTAGCCTTGAGAAGGACCTACATGTCGAAACATGTGTCGGCTGACCACATGGGGACATAAGAGCCCCGGATGTACCTTAAATAAGAGTGTACCTAAAAACAAATAAACAAACCCTTTTCACAAACAAGTGCTAAAAACGCATCAAACTGCGTGGAAAATCAATTTCTTGAAACTAATGAGAGCAAGATATCCAGGTTAAACCAACACCCCCACCCCTTTTTTTCTACTAAATAAATGAGGTATGGGCTATGCCTCAACACTAACCTGTGATCTTGCGACCAAGATGGCCCACAATCAAATGGACTATCAAAACTAGAGCTCAACAAGGTAATTTCCATCCTAGGGCCCACGTTCCACAATCTTGCCATCCATGGTAACAGCCCTACAGATAAGGGGTGTATTAACCACTTTCATTCGCTAAAAATTGGCAAATGCTCTAAAAAAATTAAAATAGGGAGTAAAAATACTCCCAACTAAAATAGGAAACAGTCACATAGGTCCCTGCCCTGGCTTTCACCCATGCGCCTCCATATATATGTATATATATGTTTGTGCCGGTAATGCATATTGAGCCAAAAGGAACCCTACAATCTGATACGAAGTGGTAAAAATTGAGATTTTAATGTGCAGGAATACATTGGTGCAAAGAAATATTGATCAAAAAACAATTTCTCTTGTACAGTTTAAAGGTATTTAAAAGGTGCTTATTAAATACTTCAGGTGTGAATAAGATTGATTTTTACACTCCCTAAAAAAATCATTTTATTCCCAACTTTAAAAAAAATAGAGTAAAGGACTCCCACTTAAAATTCTTATCTGGAGCACTGCATGATAATACAAATATTGCTGCTTTTTTCAGTAGTTGGTGACGGTACTCAAGGGTGTGGAACGATTTAGTAGCGAGATAGCAAAAAGAATCTCTGCAATATTAAAATAAAAAATATTGTTTATAATGATAATCACATTAATGATGTGAACTTCAAGACAAGCAGACAGAACAAGATTTAATTATTTTTTTAACGTGATTTTCTGAATGAACTTCAATAAAAATATTTTTTCATATAAAAATGGGTATATTCCATTGGCTGTAAGAAAGGTATTTGTGTACAGATCCTATGAGTTCATAATAGTAAACAATACCCGGGAAAGATCTGTTAGGTAACCTGCATGTTCATGCAGAGTTACCCACCCGGGGGCTTTCTATTGTAATAACTGTGGTTCCTTCTACGACATGAAAACCAAAGAAGAGCTACCTATCAAGGAGACACAGCCAACCAGGACAAGAGACCATGAAGGACAAAGGAGACGCAGAGAAGGCCTGGGCAGAGCCATCGGGACTCCTTTGTCCCAGTGGGTCCAGATGGTACCTGGAGGTTGGCAGATGGTGACGCAAACACAAGAAGCAGTGTCCATACCATCTGTCCAAGGGCCAGGGAGGAGATCCGTGAGGTGAGGGCACAGAGAGAAAGAGATGCCCATGCAGCATACAGAATAGCAGAGGGACCCCAGGAAGAACAGGCTGCATATCCCAACAACAGTGAAGGTAACGGGAGAAGCGCAGGGACCAGTGGGGGCCGGGAGGTACAGAAAGCGAAAACCCTGTACAGCTATAAAGAAGAGAACTATAACCCTTGATTCAATACCTGGCAAGCGAGGTGGCCATGGGGACATCAACAGAAGGGGACCCAAACCAAGAGTGATACAAGTCATCTTCCTTCTGGCAGTATTTGGCAGGGAAGCGAAACAAGTGGGCCAAACCAAAGAAAAAGAGAAAGTGTCGTGAACCGTCTAAACACTCAGAGTTCGGTGTTACAGGTGTGAAACGTAATGAACAGAAAACCAGTGGAAGGGAGTAACCCTCGCGGTTGTAAGAGATTGCTGGGAACTTTGGAATTCCCCCAGGCTATTTGAGACAGAGAACCAGGAGAAGGAAGGCATGCTCCTGGCCCACATAGTATACATTATTTTGGAACTTTGTGACCTGGGGAAGGGAGGAATTCCCCCAGGCTCTATGAGACTGAACACCAGGAGAAGGGAGTCATTCTCCTGGCCCACCAAGGACCATAACCCAGGTGAAGGGAGACATTTTCCTGGGACTAGAATAGTACTACTTTATTCTTTATTTCATAGTGTGAGGGAGAGGAGTAATGTTTTCTTGACACAGGACGGTGGACACTTACTTTAACAAGGCATCCTGACAGACACCTTAGATATTTAGTTGAGGCAGGGAATCCCCTCTTAGGAATAGGGAAAGCTAGGTTTTGTCTTACTTTATTGTCCAATGAAACGCTTTAGCCCCAAACATGCCATCACTGTGTCAGAGTCCTTCTTCTGCACCCATGAACACACTTATCGGTTTCCCAATAACTGGCGTCAGCAAAATAAAAGTATTTATTTCCTGTTGAGCAGTTTGACAGGCCAAAATATCTTTAGAAATATATTGTGTGATAAAACTCAAAAGGAAGGGGGCAAGTAATTTGTGTGGGTGGACCGAAAAAAAAATGAACACAGTTTAAAGAAAACTAGTGGATTTAAATTTAAGAAGCATGTTTCACTTTGGAAATATCTTTTTTGTTGTTTCCATGACATTGTAGGCTGCACGTTTGGAAAACAATAAAAACAGGCTCAGCCAACAAAAGGGACTATAAACACGTGATTGGCTGCTGGTCAAAGGAGCACATTTTAGACTCCTGAAAGCGGTCTTTGCCAGAGCTGGTAGGGCACAAATCAGTGGGGGCAAAGCAGCAATGAGGGTGCAACTACCCCTCTTTTCCCTCCCTTAGGTACGCCTCTAATTACTTTACTTTAATAGAGAACAAGTAGTTAGAATAGTAGGAATGGAGGTGAAACAAAATCGTATGGGGATTCAAGACAACAATCACTAAAACTAACGTTGGATTCGAGGTATCGTGAGAAGGACAAGCAGTTTCAACGCGCACTTTATTTTTTTCAATTAAATACCATTCTGATAGTGGGTCCAAGTCAATTTCTAACGGTTTGTACAAAAAGAATCATTTTATGCATTTTTCAGGTTCAAGAAGCTTCCATTCAGCACTCAAATTACAGGGAAGTTTACTCCAAAGATGAGGACCGATCTATGCCAACAGTCTTCCCACATGACCCCTGAATGAAGCTACTGAAGCAAGCAAGAAGAGGGTGATCAGAGATTGCGGAGGTTTGAAGGATTTCCAGTGGCCCTAAAGATCGTTCACGAAACTAACCACAGCAATATCTAAACTCAATCTTTTGGCTAAAAAGGAGGAATCAGTGGAGGATTTTGAGGATCCCCGTTATTATGTGGTCTTGATTATTCATATTGAAGATCAGGCAAAATTGCATTGCACTGAATGATTTATAAAGTCACTACCTTTATTTTTTGCTCTACATTTATTACAAAGATTAATTTTCAACTTGTTCTTATGAACTTGGTCCAGCAAGGGGAAACTTTCTTCCACTTACGAGATTGCTAGTGACACATTTCCATTAAGTTGTTTATTTCGGGACTGAATGAGAACACGGTATCCAATATTATTCCTCGGTTGCTCCATTTTCTTACCGGGGTGGGCCAGGGGGAGGGGGGGTGTTAGAGTGAAACTGTAGGATTTTGGTAAGGGCAGATGGGCCATATCTTCCAATCAGAAAACCAATATTCCGTTTGGGACCCCGGCAAGCAACGCTTTCTGTCCAGCATCGAGTCCTGAAGGAGGTAATGAAGATTGCTGAATCACTCTGGATCTTGTCGTCCTTCGCCAGCCTGATCAGTTATTGTAAAACAAAAAGGTTGGAAGGGCAGTTGACATTTTTCAAAGAACGCAGCAAAAGTTAACAACTTGCCACCTTTGCGCATGAAAGTGTGTAGTTATTCGAATGTAAAATACATGTGCGTGCATGTTGCGATGGTGAGAAAAGATATTCTTTTGATTCTCTCTGGCCAAAGTGAACTTTAAGGGTGGGGTGATCATGAATCAAAGGAGTGCATTCTTTAAGTCAAGTATACAACCCACATCTTCCATTACTCATGACTAATGGGAATTGCAAACAATGTGTCACAACTGGTACCCACGACCCATTTTTACTGATCTGGTGCTACGGGAACTGAATAAGTCTAGCGCAGAGAAAACAAAGACAAACATTTGAACAACTCAATTGTACGATTTAAGAAGTGGCTCTCAACACAAACTCAGACGTAAGCATTCAGGGAACTGACATCAAGAAAGGCTGCCTTATTTTGGTGTAAAGGATTTTAAAAAAATACTTTAAGGAGAGCTGAAGTCTTTGGTTCCAAGTGCTTTGGATTAATTTATTTTCGGTGATAGTTTATAAAATGATGTCATGAGCTTAAAACAAATAAAACGCCCAAACAACTCGCCCTTTACTGTGCCATGTAAAATATTCTCAATGTGCAGCAAACAAAGAACATGGCCTGCTGTGGCAATTTGATGAACCAATTGTGTTTCCCATTTATTGGTGGAAAATATGTCCAATTGCTGGCAAATTAGCACAGTAGCAGTGTCCTGGTGATAGTTTATTTATATAGTGCCTATACACAATGTGTTTCAAGGCGCTTTACGGTAAGGGAGGGAAAAAGGGAAAATACAATGACATTCTTACAGGCCATGAACAACAAGAATGTGAAATTAACTATTGTACTCGGCCTGACGACATTTCAGGTAGTGCAGAACTAAAACCCAGATAGGAAGGAAATGGGAAACAGACAGGCGACAACCGTACAAGGCCAGACTACATTTCTGTTAAAGCTGGTGATTAACAAGAGGTGAGGGGGGGCGGTGGGGGAGGAGAGGAGAAAGGAGGGAGAGGAACAAAACAAGCCACTATCGTACTAGGCCTGACATTTCAGGTAGTGCTGGAGGGGGTGGGGGGCAAGTAAGGGGAGGTGGGGACGAAGACAAACATGTGTTATTATTATACTAGGTCCAGGGACAATTCTGATAGAGTAAGTGATTACAAAAAAGTAAAGGAGTGCTGTTTAGAAGTAAAATGCGAGTGTTTAGAGAAAGGCAACAGGGTACGTAGATCCCCCACCTCTCCCATTTTGGTGAACACATTATTAAAAAAAGATTCCCATCAGTACCTCACTTGGAAGAAACAGGATTATAAATTGTTTAAGATGGTACTAGGTGCTGCCTACATCTATTATTAAATCTAAAAGTGTGCAAACAAAGGTCGAGAGAGGTAGCAAGCCTACATACGTCTTTATGATCAGACTGCAGCAAGAGCCATCACGAAAACACTAATCACGTGAATGTTCGCCAATTTAAGACACGCATTGGCAATGCCAACAGTTTGGGCTTTTGTGTAGGTGTGGGAAAGACACTTGTCAGGCACAGCCATAGTGATATTAACTGGCCATTGATGGTAGCAAGTGCAAAATGGTGCGAGTACCTAGCAGTGCCTGGCAAATGCCTAGTACTTATACAAAAGCCGAAACTGTTGGCTTTGCCAATGCTCGTTTTGAATTGGACATCAGTGATGGACACACAGGTTGCTTATAAATAGAGTGACTGAAGGCAGACCTGGGCAAGACATTTTTGTTACACCAGTAGCAGTTTTACAACTGCAATTAAGTAATTAACTCTCAGAAGACTGCTATGATAAAACACTGGCCGTCACTTTGAGCACAAAGTTTGATAAAGGTAACTCAAAGCGATCCCATGAGGAAGTGTTTTGGGCAGGGAGGGGCATGGCCCTAGGAATTAGCATTGCTGTTAAGATTGATTTCTGAACTCTGACCTGTTGGGCAGAGGTTCAGAAGGCCAGCCTAGTTTCTTGGAACAGGGTAACCTTCTGGACAAGCCAGACCAATCAAGGTAGCACTGTCGGCGGTCAAGGCTAGGTCTCAGAAGATGTGAGAGTGACTGAAAGACCTCAATGAGCACACAGAGTAAAAGCACACTTACAAATCACTCTGTCAGGTGTAGATAGATTGAAAATACAAATACATTTATTTCAACGCTTTTGAGTTTCAACACACAAATACAATCACAGTAATATTTCTATGCCAACACAATTCTATCAATATACATCTATACATGACCAATGGGGTCTAAAAGGGTCAATGCAAGAAATGGGTCCACAACCTAAAAAGGGAAGGAAGCAGGTAGTGCAAATAGTCTTTAGGCCCTTCTGCATCAAACACAATCCTAACTGAAAGGCAGTCCAATCCCCAAGAAGAGGGGAGCCTATTACTCAAATGTACTTGCAATGCTGGCACACGTGGTAATGTAGATGGGCAAAACGGGGTCTCTTGAAGGGTCTATAGCAGCTCAGGAAGGTGGGCGAGTTGATGCAGAATAAGTTCCCACTATTTGAGGAGGGTCTCCCCAACAGGGCAGAGCAGGTTCCAGAGTTCAGGAATAGTTTGCATTAGCAGTGGAAAGGAGAGGGGCCCTCAGGGGCCAAACATGCTTAAAAATTGATGGATGCCCTAGGGGCCACTGGTAAGGGATGCAATTCCTCACAGAACCCTGGCGCACTCTGGACCAAACTTCGTCAGTCGAGTATATTCGGTTGCAGGTTCAAATGCAGCAATCTCGCTCCTGATGGATGGATCAAGCCAGTTCCACTGTAGCAGGCTTCAGGGCACAGACGGCCACAGCTTCAATGAACTTGCAAAGCTCGTCACCACGGCTGGGCGACACTGTAACCGCGTATACTCCGGTTTGGGTGCACTCACTTTACTCCAGACCGGGGAACGCCAAGTGTACATAATTCGGTGTGAGAGTGCCGTGAACACACAGCTTGCGATGTACCAAGTTTCAAGGGCCTCGGTGAAACGGCAGCGGTATCAGGGCAAAGGTCCTGTGCAAGCTGGTCAACCCACTGGTTGGCCCAGGAACACTTTCAAAAAGGCTTACTTGCAGGTTTTGATGAAGGTGCCAAGAATAGTTGGTTCCACTATTCTAATGGGTCGAAGCATCTTAGCAGACCTTCTAGGGTGACCAGATGCAGAGGGGTCCCACGGGACGACGGCGGGCTCAGGGTGCCAAACCTTCCAGCCGGTCACCTGCGGTTCCTCGACTCTGCTTCTTAGTTTCAGAATACTCAGATCCTATCCTTCGTTCAGTGAGAACTCCAGAGATCGACACGTATGGGTGTTTGGAGACTTCTCTTACCCAAAATCTCCTTCGCGCCAAAACGAAGAGGACCCAACGGGAGATCTGCTGACATACAGGCATACCATACGTGGACCAATCATGGACAACAGTGGTCCCAGGCATTCACAGCACACCAGACTCTAAGGCACCCAGGACGTGTATTGGAACTAGACAGTCCAGCCCGCATCCTGGTGGCACACACTCAAGAGACGCAGAAGCCTGTGAAAGCTTGGCGTTTCGTGGGAGAATGCATGCCCAAATAAGGACTGACCTGGGTCAGCTCAACGTGGGGAAGGTGAAGGGGCAAGATGGCCAAAGGACAGGACAAAGAACCTCGTGGCATGGTCCTTTTGGAGCCAGGCCACCTAACGGTGCCATCGTGGTAACCGCGGTTTACCTGGCAGGAAAGGGTTAAAAATACACAAAAAGATAAGCTGCCACCAGCCCTGTCCAAGGCACATCTGCCATCCTCCTAAAAAATCCTTCAAGAGTAACTAGGGCCTTTAGAAATGACAGGAAGACACAAGTGCACTATACTGGAAGGTACATTGTGCACTTGTAACATGTTGCAGAAAAGTGTCTTTAAGGTAAGGGCGTGTCAGTTTCCTCCTAAGAAGAGAGCAAAAAGCCCAGTGGAGTGCAGCAGAAGGCTATGCTCCTCTGGTAAAGTCAGGCTATGGTATTTAAACAAAGCAAAAAGTTGGGGATACATCTGGAGGGAAAATTACACATGGAATTGAAATCTTTCCTAACAATTGCCATGGACAGCCAAGGAGGGAGGGGGGTAATTAAACCAAACACCGACAGGCTGTGTGTCCCCCTCCCCATTTGCCATTCCTCCCTAGCTGTACTACAATGCAATCATTTCGGCTTGTAGGTGTCGCAAGTGACACTTAATAACGCAAACTAAAAAACGAGGAGGGGACTGAAGGGGAGAACTACTTCAGGAACTTTCATGATCAATTTAAATCTAAAGTATGCTGGTCATGGCATATATTTTTCACTCTACATAAAGAGAGTGAAACATGGAGACGTGAGTGAAAACTGTACCTCCTTCAGGAAAAGGATACGGGTTTGTCATTACAGAGGAGGACGGGAATATGGAAGGCTTCCAAAAAATGCTGTGGCTGCCATCGCGTCAATTATCAGCCAAGTTATAAACATGAGGTCAGCGTTTCTTATTGTCTTTTCCCGTTAACAGGTTCACTTCCTGGTCCCTGGATGGTGCTTTGATTTAATAGCTCTTGACAGGGGGTGGGGGGTGAATGGGGCATTCTTTATTAGGAGAGATAATGAGCACCAGAAAAGCAAGTACAGCTACTGCAATTCAAGTTCATTCAAAGTTTAGAGAACATGAACCATTGACAAAAATGGTCCACGTGTTCCTTAGACACCAAAGTCGCTGAGTTTTGACCACAGAAACAAATAATGTTGGGCAAAACTGGTGGCTGAAAATCGAATAGACAGAGTTGCAAATCCTCAATAAGCTTATGGACTAAACGCATTTACCAATTTCGATTGGGTAATAATAGTAATGTATGTAAATATATCCTATGTAAAGTGCTTCAGGGTAAAGCGCTACAAAAAAAACAAAATTATTATTTAGATCAGGCATCGAAATAAAATTGGATGAGCATGAGCTAAAAGGCAGCTGCTTTGCATGTAGAAGAGAGCAACCAGTTAGCAAGCCATACCAATGGGGAACAAGGGGCACACATCTAACGGACATGTAAGATGCAAAGCGTTATATGCGTCAATAGTCATCTAAAGATGTCCTACTGTTCCTTTATACACCGGCCCAACACAGAGTTAATTTCAACAAGACTATGCTTTCATGGTACCAATTGGCCTAGGGAAATAAAAGTAGCCCCAGGCAACCTAACCATCATCTTTGAGGGTACTAGTAGAATCTTAATAGCTCCCACAAATTCAAATATATTGAATATAGTTTGTAGATAGTTAACTTTCAAGAATGGGGAATATATATTCCACCATGGTGTTCAGAGACCGACAGCTGATAGATAAAAGGTGCTCAGAACCAGGAGGGGAAAGTACTTCACTGTTGATAGGCGCCCTTCTATAAGGTTATGTTGGGGTGATATGCCCCGAAGTGGTGGGCCGACCCTGTAGGTAAGGACCCACCGCCCAAGTTAAGGGCCCGAACGCAGCCAGGGTCCCTTAACAAAGGTGGCGGGCTATTACCTACAGGGTCGCCCAGCCACAGAGGGGCATATCCCCATTAACACCCATGTAAGTCTCTACACGGGTGCTAATGGTATCTAAAGAAATAAAATAATAGATGAACCTTGCTTGCCCGGTGCTGGCAGTACTGCTGTTCCTGAAATCCATTTCTGTGCCGTCATCAACATGAAAAATTGACTTCAGGAACAGCAGTACTGCCAGTGCTGGGACGCGCAAGCAAGGTTCATATAATATTTTATTTCTTTTTTAGCCACTGTGTCGTCATCAACATGAAAACAAGTCTTCTCAGGTAGTAGCGCTGAGCAGTGCCAGGCCGCACAACAAAGGTACGTTTATTATTATTTTTTTTTTCCATTTAAAAATAAATTTAAAACAAAAAAAGGTCAAAAACACCATTACCCGGGTACTAGGGTGAATGGGGGAGCGCGGAAAGGCAGGCAAGCACCCGACACCAATGAAAATGCCCAAAACGTGGGCTATCCTTGGTGACGACAGCCTGCGTTCTGAACAGTCTCAATGGTTCACAGCACCTTACAGGGTGCTAATGTATATGGCCTCCCATGTACCTCGACCACCCACTGTGCTGCCCCCATGAACCAGTAGGGCAAGAGTGAATAAGGCAGGCATGACAGATGCATGCACAACTTGAGCAACATTTTTTTTTTAAATAAAAACACTAAAAAAATAAGGTGTACACACCGGAAGTCATCCTTCCCTACCACTACGCATTAGCACCCACCTAACCCCTCCATACAACCAGAGACACAGGGGGGGAAGATCACATGCAGTATTTTTCTGCTGTGTGTTCACACTAGTGGAAAGGACTTTCTTACTGCACTGGTGGAATGTTGGAGCAGGGCAATACAACATTGACAAACATCTTAGTATGCCAATGACTCCTTAATGTGCCAATGACTCCCTGTGTAAGAAATAGACAAACAAACATATGCCACATTGTGCCAATAAATTATACAAAACAATGCCAGATGACAATATCATATTTGTAATGTATTTAATTGTTTTTATAACGTGCCTAATATCAAACCGAGTTCGGTCACTAAGCGCGGATCCAGGATTCGAACCTTTGTTGCTCTGATGGTCTTGCTTCCAAAACCAGTGCATTGCCCCTGTGCTATCCACAATTCATATCTTATCTCAGTGAGGATTTTATACAGGGCTTTCATCACAGCATCACCTGTAGATGTTTTTGTAAATGCAATGCTCCTTCCTTTGGGCTGCATTTAGAGTGCTTGACATCTAAGGCCCACCAGCACACGCAAACCCATGCTGCTCGCGGCAGCTGAAACGACTCCATTCTCACTTCATCACTTGTCGCTCTGCTAAGACTACGAATAACAAAGTGAGATGAGACCATAAACCTCCTATACATAATACGACAAACACATCCCTGGGATAAGTTCTACCTACGCAAGACACACCTGCCAACGGGCAAGGTATCTGCAAGATCTGCTAAAACAAGCAGTTTTCAGGTATTCATACTGCCAGAAAATCAACAGAGCACTGAAAGAGATGATCTAAATTCAGAAAATAGGCAACTGACGATTCTAAGTTTAGAGGCAACCGAAGAAGAGCGAGAAGGGGTGGGGGGTGAACTGCCAAAAATAAATGCTCTGTGGCAATACAGGTGGCCCAATGGGTTCACTTACAGCACAGGCTTATCTCATACACTCACTTCACTGCGGTGCCCGGGATGGAGTTGTTCCCACTGTGGATGAGTAGCAGTCCACCTCCCCACTTCTGTCCGCACTGGATTACTGACTCTGGTGAACACATCTGGACTACAGGAATGCCCTGCATACCAATGTTTCCTTGTGTTCACTCAAGATCTCCAACTGGTGCAGAAGGGTGCTGCTTGAATGACACAACAAACCTCTTTCCTACTGCCCCAATATTCCATTTTACATGAATTGCCTTGATTACTTGTACCCGGCGAGACAGTCAACAAAGTTTTGTTCAGTATCAATACTTGGCATCTGTTTCTCAAAGATGTACTTTTTCTGCTTGACACGTTCCTGTAATGAGCCTTTGCTCCATTTTCTTTACCATGAAGTAAGGCAATTATCTTGCAAAACGGGGATAGATTTTACAAAAACAATAAAGTTGACTGCAGACCGTATGCAGATATGAAGCTGCAAAAAAGAGTCAAACGCCTGTATGCAGTTCTGAGACGAATCATTGTGAAGCTGATCATATTCACGACAGTGTATTTAAGAGGAGAGGACCCGACTTTGAACAATGAAAACTGTAGTTCAATAAATCCGTTTCCACAAACAGCGAATAATTCAGTTGCAGGATGACAACTACAACTCACGTTTGCAAAGTAATGTTGTCTTAAAAGAGGTGTTATAGATTTTGATCTATCTGTGCTTGTGATGCACCTAAAAGCAAAAGGATGTGAAGCCAATATATTTCTTGTTACTTCTCTTCCTTTTGTCTAGTACAGGATATAAATCCCACAATGCACACAAAGTGCGCGCTCATACACTATAATCTCTGCACTAGCACACCATGACTAAACTGCCACCTTTGACCTCTGGCCACGACCTCACAAAGCACGCTGCGACTTACAAGGCCTACATGACATACAAGTTGAAAGGCCCTGCTGCGAAGACACGCCTACAATTTTTATCAGCTTGTCTAAAGACATATTAAAAAAAACGGAAATGTAAGGCAAATATCCTTGATGCACTGTTACTAACTGGTGAAAGTCCGAAACTGGTCTAAGAGATGCAAACGGAAATGTTAGGGTGTTGCTAGGTCTGTAAAATATCCGGGGCTACGTTAATATCGGGACTCAGGGGTAGCCAGCCTTCTGGTTGGAGGCCCCCAGCTTCTAGGGGCTACAACCAAAAGACCCAGGGCGATAGCCTCCCCAGCCCCACCCCTAGTGACGCCTCTTACCAGAGCAAGAGATGACTGGCTTTGCAGGCTGCAAGGATCTGCAATACATACTGTAAGTTGCCATGTGTCATGTGACACTTTAGAATGTGTATTTCTCGCTTATAGAAAAAAGGACGCAACTACTGCACCATTGGAGGGAGGCATATTTTGTCTCTCAAACACGTACCTGAATATCGAAATAACCACCTACTGCTGTTGACTGAAAACTTTAATCTAATGTTTCACATTAATAATGTTACCAACTCACGCAAGTACCCCAATTATCTGGCTTTTTGCCCGATGTGACAATAATGCTTGAATTGTGTTGCTGTCAGGTTTCAACATTCATGAAGCTGTCATGGAGACAGTCAAGATGTGCATAAAAGAGCAATCGTTGGTGTGGGCATACTATCTATAACACATGTAAGACATACTTAGAATACACACCTGCCTAGAAAATACTGCACCATCGGAAAACTAAGAAATGTACTCACTGTAAAACCGTCTTCTGGGATAAAGGCAACTAAAGAAATACTTAGGCGGACCATTCCCAATGGAAAACAGCGCAGCAAGGATAGTTCGTAATCTTTTACGAGGAGACTCTGACCCCTGGGAAGGAACGATGGGCAGGGACGGGTGCGGTAACTGTGCAATGGCGTAAGAGGAGAACAGGAATGGAGACTATTACTCGAGACTGAGAAAAGGGACAGTGCCTATTGTGACACACACGAGACAGTGCAAGCGGGGAGCCACAGGAAACCGTGGGGTCTAAGAGTGAGTGTACTACTTTTGTCTACCGCCCTCAGTTTCCCCCACTGCCCAATTGCGCATGTGATTATCATGCGTCTACTGTGACCCGGTGACCTCTACACTTAATAATAGTAAGCAGCTCTGAAACACCGGCACAATTTGTTGGCTTCAGTGTGCACGTTATCATCGGTTGCAAATACTACTATCTATACTGGGCATGTCTTAGTTTATGTACCCCGTCTTCATAGGCTATCGGCGCCCCCAAACAGTGCATAGGTCTCTGCACTTCTTGCGTACAGTCTAATGAATAGATTGTCCAGTGAGATGAATATCACCTTAACATTTTCAACTATCACCCCCCAACCCCCACTCTGCCCTTCTTGTGCACCGACTCCCTGCTCCTGTGCACACAGCTTCCCATGTCTGCTCCTCTGTCCGGTGCCACTTTCTCGTCCACTGTACTAGTTTCTGGCTGTGCCCAGTCCACATACGGAATGTGTCCCCCCTGCCGTACACACACTGGACTGCACACATCCTCGGGTTCTGCACTGCTCCCTGCAACGCTTTCACCCCTGTGCCCCAAGTCCACTCTCACCTCACAGTGGTTTTGCGTCTCGGGTAGTGGGCGGGGGTGTCGATGGTGCTGTGTCCCCTGCAGCTTCCCGTCTTGCAGCGACTGCCGGTTTCCTGCTGTCCCTCCCGTCCTGCTCCCACCAGAGTCCAGGGAGACGCCGCTGACGTCACTGCCTGGAGCGCAGGCGAGGGCTTGGTCTGCAACCCTGGGAGCTCAGCGGAGGCGGCGCCTGGAGACCTGGGAGCCCTGTGGGGGGAGCCCTTTGGGGGCGGGCCTGCCGCGCTGGGCGCTCAGAGGGCGGGGCCCGTGCATGCCAGTGCCCGGGTAATGCCTCAGCGGGCGGGGGGTGCTCTCTGTCCCACGGAGCGAGAGGAGTGTCAGCTTGCTCCCCGCCCAGGGCAGAGTGCAGGCATCCTGTGACCACGGGAGGTGCCGGCTTCAGGACCGGCCGGTGAATGTCGGGCTTCCTCGTTGATTTGAGCCAGGAAACGAAGACCGCATATTTGACACCAAGCTGAGCCGAGACTGACCCGCCCCTAGTGCAGAGATCTACTAGATGTTCTGCGTAGAGACGGTGAAAGCAGCTGTTGCACATTCTAGTAATTGCATTCAGTGAATGTCTAGCGGGGACAATGACACGCAGATCGGAGGCGCTTGAGTTATGCTGTGATGTTTACTGATGCTGGAACTATGGGGAATGCAACGGTGGCACTGCAGCGGCCTTTGAGTCGCAACTGTGCCCAATCCTGTAGTCTCCTGGGACCCGACTATCCCAGCACGATGACGTGCGCACCGGAAAACAACACACTCGATGGGATGCTGTGTATTAGCTGCGCTTCGAAGGACACATGTCCTATTTCCGGAGGCGTGTCCTCTTTTCATGCGTCACCACATTCCCATCACCCTTTAGTAACTTTTCAGACAACAACAAAACTTAACAAACATGTTAACAGTCTTATACGTATAGTAGCTTGACAGGTGCTCTTCTGATCTCGCACCGGGAGTACTTGGAGGGCAGGTGTGACTTTGAGGGTTTGGGCCTTCGAACTGCCTGGCATTCGCTCAGGTCTGCGTGGGACTCTTGTTCTTTTATGTTTCTTTCCGGAATCTGGTCATCATCCAGGCTCTCAGGCTGTGACCGTGCCCATCATGCGCTCTTTATCCCCTCTTCTATTGTTTGGTGTTTCTTCTACCCGCCTCTTTCATGTGTCTCGACATTTGTGGAACCATCTGCAGTTTCTTGTTATTTCCGTCTTGCCATTTATAGCCACCACTGTCCATGGTGCAATTTCATAAGAGAGACTGATCTAGTGCTGTGATGTCTGTGGTGAACAAATACCCGTCGGCTTCAATAGCAGTCTCACAAAGTGCGTTTCCACTACGTTTTTGGTTTGTTTGTACTTGCATTCGCCAACTGCATAATTCCTCTGGGCCTCATACTCAGGAATGAGAGCATCTGCTTTGCCTTTCAAGCAGGCCTTGGCCAGCAAAACCCTGTGGAGGTGTAAGGTGTCATCTTGTAGGCCATCTGGGGCAATGTCATTGCCACTTCCTAAGGGTTTCCTTTGTTGTGCTCTGTTCGGAATGCTTTATTTCAGGTTCTCGTAAATCATTTCATATCCCTGTTGGCCTGAGGCCAACAAGGAGTGATCCACTGTACACACTCTGGCAAAATCCTCAAACTCCCTGTTTGAAGGTCCATTGTCTGGGCATATTGAGTTGCTGATACTACAAGCGGCATCCGATTCCCCCAAGATTGGGACGACCGCTTCCACTGCTGTTGACAACATTAATCTGACCATCGGTTATCGGTAGAGCTCATCTAACACCACCTAAACGTGTCTGGTGTGCTGGACAGTACCAAAGTCAATTCTCGGGGCTTGCCATAGGACGCAAGCCTTAAGGGGGATTTAACCAGTCCCACCCTTGATCCATCTTTGTAAATGCTCCTTATGGGTTCCGTCAGGGTGGCTAGCTTGGGAATAAAATGGACCATTCCGAGGTAGCTGCATATGTTGGACTGTGACTATGGGGGGGTGCAGCGTCTTTGACATCCTCAAAAGGTCTTCCAATAGTCCCTTTTCTTGAAACACAAACCCAAAGAAATCAACCTTGGGTTGTAGAAACACACACTTTTATCTGGTGAGTGTAAGGCCATGTTGCTCAAGCTGCTTGAACACCGCGGTTAACTTTCGTAGGTGTTCCTTTTTAGACGAGGGATAAAAAAGCACATCGTCACTGATGAGTACGTAAAAGACGAGTCTGCTGTTTTGCTGTTAAGCGAGTTGGCGACCAGCAAAAGTGGGTAAGAACATACAGTGGTAAATTTGGTAAATAGATATTTCTATACTGCCCCCACTATAAACATCAGCTCATAAGCAAGTAAAAGCCCACAGGATTTTGGAGCCCAACAACCGACTAGACTAAATAGTAGGAGGGGACTTTGAATGTATGTCTGCCATTTGAAATCGGCATAATACATAACACGAGCAGAGAATAGAGAGCATGAGAAACGTGGGCTGAACAAACTAGCTTACCTTGGTCTGGTCGAGAGACTGCGGGATAGTAATCCTTTGATCTCGACTTGCAGGGCAGCGTGGAAGACTGCTCGGCGTGCTCAGAGAAATCCACTGCTTGAAAGCGGCGCCCTACTACTCTGTCAAGGTACTCCGCGTGTAGTGCTGGTCACGCACACCAAAGTCTAACCGGAGTGATCGGGTCCTAGTGCCCGACGTGGCACCCATTGTTGGAGCTAGCGGTCTCCTATTATCCGGAGCCCTGGTGAGGATACACCATAAGAAAGCTCATTTAAAGCAAACACAACACTCATTCAAAACACTAAAAAGGAAAGACGGCTCCTTTCTTTGTTCAAGGGCGAACTAATTAAAGGCAACCAAAGACAAAATTCAATCATGAAATACGGAGCAACTCTAGCCAGGATGACAGGAGAGCACCAGAATGGAACGGTATAATATCGGAAGAGGTTGCAGCACCTAATGATCCAGAGCAGCTTGCTGAGCATGTTGGGTCAAATAAACCTATTTTAGCAGATAGAACATCGAAGCACAAGTTGCAAAGGGGGGCTGCAGCTTTTACACCACTAAAATGCTGTGATATAAGAGAAGAAGAGCACTTTGGAATGGGTCACATGAAAAGAGGTGTAGAATTTACTCTAACAACAACGAAAATGCAGAAGAAAATGGAAGACCACTTTGGTAAAAGGAGATCGAAAAGTGTAAATGAGGAAGAGATGACATGGATGAAAGATAACATATCAAACCCCTGTAAAAGACTGAGAAGAGACAGTGGGTCAGCAGACAGCACAGTCCCCATAACCATGGAACTGAATATAAGTGAATTGACCCCTGAAGAGCCAAATGCCTCTAGTTTAGATAAGAATCAAGAGTCTACAGCATTGGGAAATAACGAAAGCTTGGAAGTTCGACAATGGCCTTTGGAAGTAAGTAGTCCCCAGCCAGAGAAAATACAACCTGAGGAAAGTCAATCAAATGGAAATACACTCTCTGCATTGAACTATGTCCTGAGCTCCTTGGTTTCAGTATTTGAACTACTGAAGGGAGAGGTGCAGTCACAAACGGGCACCCTCCTAGAAATGACAAAGGAGATGGCAAGTCTGGTTGGGGCAATAGTAGGCTGTAATAATGCGATAAACACTAATGTTCTGCAGAGGCTACGGGAGGTGAGAGTGGGGTGCACTAATCAAGGATTGGACTTGTCAGCTATACAACTATCTTTGGCAACACGGAAAAAATACGAAGAGATAGACCTCATGCTAAAACAGGAAATTTTGTTACAATTGCAAATTTTGAATCAAAGAAAGTCTGATACAGATGGAAAAGGAGAGCTAGAGGATCTCAACTCTCAGATGGATGATACCCCATTATCGGAATCAGTACTGGAAGAGTTCCAGAGACTGGCCAATGCAGGTGATGGATTTCAAGAGGAAGAAGTGGCACCATCTCCCCCAATAGAAAATGTAACAAATCAAAGTGAAACCCTCCGGAATGGTGTGGAGGAAGAAAATGCTCATTCTGCCAGATTAGGAGAGAAAAAAGAAAGGAAGAGAGAAGCGAGGAGACAAAGAAGATTGAAAGACAACATAATCCAAAAGAAAAGGGGGGGGATCGAAAAACCAAAAGAGAAGGAAATATAACTATTCCGAAACAAACACCTTCCTAAAGAAAATGACGAATACCTCGACAGTACAAACAGGGGTAGAACAGGAGGTAATCAATCTAGACCCCGAGGTGGGCTGCTGGGGAACTACAGATGCGACTAAGAAACAAAAAAAACATGGCGAAAAAAAGAAAACCTGGCAAGGACAACCTATACCTCGAAAGGAGATAAGAGCTCATCAATGACATCAACAGGCTGCCAAACAGAAAGTGAGAAGGCTGGATCAATGATACACAAGGAACTGGTAAAGTTAAAGGAAGGTGATCCAATTGCACCGATATTCCTAAGAGGGAAGTATTAAAAAAGCTTCAAAATGTTGAGTCTGTTGGGGAAGTGAAGACTACTTTAAAGATCGCCTCGATAGTCATGAAAAAGACCAAAGCAGAACAAAAAAAAGTTGGAGACTGGAATAGAAATGAAGATGGGGGAGGGAAAACACAGGATGTTTGGTGAGATCGGGATTGGAGCGTGAAAATCAAAAGAAGTGATAGTTATCAATATCACATCCAGTAAAAATGGACCATGTAAACAATTCAAAAGAACAAGTGGAAAGAGAAACAAAAGTCCCATCACCATTTGCCATCCCAATTATGTGGCTTTCATTAACTGCATACAAAAATCAGATAAAATCTTTAAATAGAGGTGTGATCCTATCAGTGTTGAAAAAAGTGCTGAGTCTGTATTTTATTAATAGTCATGACATTGAGTCTGTGAAATTTCCGGATTTAGCACATCCTTTGGTGGCAGAGGTTGGATGTGCTTCAAGAGGGGCATACTTGGCCATTGAAGGTGCAAAGGGGGATCTAAAGAAATTTGATCTACTGGTCTCAAATTCCAGGCCAGAGATTCTGACACAACCTGGGGGAGGGGGCCTGCGAAGCACCTTAAATTAGGGGAGTAAAAAATCCACCATGATGGGCCTACAATTGGATGTGAGTTCAGTGGCAACTCCAAGTGTGACACCCAATGAAAACGCTTTGCCTTTGCTCCCGAATATTCTCACAGAGGTTTTGCAGAAACTTGGGCTAGGTCAAAAACCACTTTGAGAAAGAAGGTTTGAAAATGTTCTGGTGAACACGCGGGGTCCTAATAATTTCCCATCCAGGTCCATTAAAAACTATCTTTTTGGGGAGGGAAATGTTATAATGTTAACTTGGATGATAAATCATATTGCAGTAGAGGGATTCTTTATAGAGGTACAAGCAGCTTCTCAAAAAGCAAGACGCCGTCCAAGTGAGGGCATGCTTACAGCCCTTAAATGTTCCAAATTCAAGGACATATGCCCAATTGAGTGCAACACACAAGGGCTGCAATTATGTAAAGCAACACCGAAGAAAAAAAACAGGAACTGGATGTGATATTTTGTAATATATACTGGAACCCTGCGTGTTCGGGCTGAGTGTTTTTTTGGATAACCTAGCACAGTCTCTGGGAAAGCTGAAAAAAATTATTTGCAGGTGCTGAAATAATTCTGGGAGGTGATTTGAACTCCCAATGCCTGTATCTGTCAGAAGAGCAAACAAAACTAACAGGGTGAAGGGTAACAGCGAATGGCCACTTATGGGTGGAATTTCTAAGCATGTGGGACCTGAAAATGCCAAACGGTAACCTTCCAGGGGACATGCCAGCAAAACCAACGAGAATCCAGGGCACTTCAGTGTCAACACTGGATTACTTATTTCTATCAAGAGCTTTGTTTGAACAGAAAGCAATGATGGTTATCCAGGAGGGGGGGTGGACACGATCATTTCAGGTTAGAGCTCTCATTTCAGAACTATTACTAGAAACACAGGCGAGAGACAAACAAAGATTGGAGTGTAGGAAGGGAAGAGTGTGTATCCATAAATATAAGGCAGGAGGGCCGAAATTAAATGAAAAACTATTAGCCCTGCCTGAGTCTATCCAATACGAGAACTGTTCCCCTACAGGATTTGCAAAGTTTATCTGGTCAATTTGGCCACCGAAAGCTAATGGAGATGGTCCTAAACAAATGCATAGACATGCTTATGATGAAGAGACAATGCTAAAGAAAATAGAATGAAATAGGAACATACGGTTGATAAAAAAAACAAACAAGGGCAATAGAGAGGCTATAAAAGTGGAGGAAAGACTCCTGACCAAAAACTATAAATACTGGTCCAATCTAAGGAAAATAGAAAGACATCAAAAAGACGGGGAATACATGTTAGAATTACTTGGAAAAAGGAATTCGAACGAATTCTGGTCCATCATCCATAAATTGGAGGGAAAATCGGCTAACCAGCAATGCAATGTGGTTAACGAAGAAGATTCGATCAGCCATTTAAAATCGGTTTTTGGAAAGCCCCAAAAAACCATATGTGAATGTGACACACAAGCTAACTGGCATCTGACATTTGATGAAACCTACATTGAAGAACTGATAATGAAAGGATCCTTATCTAAAGCGGCGGGCCCAAATGGCCTCACTTACCAGGTAATGAGCAATAGTCCGGGTTTATGGGCAAAACTGCTCAATTGGCTTTCCAGGGAGATTCTGGTCAAGAAGCAACTGCCCCCTTCCTGGGGGTCTGCAACCATAATCCCTTTGTTCAAGGGGGGAGATAGCTGGTGGCATCAAACTACCGCCCTATCGCCCTCCTGGACATTGACAGTAAGATATTCATGAAAATACTGTGGGGAGAATTAGAGACCTGGGAAAGAGAAGTAAAGATCCTATCAAGATGCCAGACAGGTTTCAGGAGGAGTCTTTCCACCGCTGAAGATGGCGTAATGCTAAATTTGCTAAGTGACAAAAACACAGAAGAGTGGTGAAGAACAACTGTATGGGGCTTGGGTGGACTTCTCCAAAGCATTCGATCAAGTGGACAGGGAAAGACTTTGGCAGAAATTGAGGGCAAAACAAGTACCAGAAGGAATGTTGGGCATGCTAATAGAATTCCACAGAGAGAATTATATCAGAGTACGGTTGGATGAGGAGGGCCATGTGTCAGAACCCATGAGGGTGAATTGGGGGTGAGGCAGGGATGCTTGGGGGCACAATCGTTCTTTAATCTTTACACAGCTGATATGGGGGACTTCCTGGCATCCTATGCATTGACAAGTCCAGTACTGAATGGGGTACAACTCCACTGGCTCTCCTGTGCAGATGACGTGGTAGACCTAGATAGAACGGCAATAGGTTTGCAACAACTGCTGAATGGTCTTCACCAATATGCGTGCAAAAATGGGCTCTCACTAAACCCCACAAAATCGAAAATATTGGTCTTCAGGCAGAAAAATAAACAGGTTGTATTTCAGCAATGGTCAATGAGGGGGAGAATGAGTGTAGAACTGGTATACCTCGGCTACAAAATATATGCTACCCCGATATTATACAAAGTGGAGTATGAGATCTCCATGAAATTAAAATCCCAGGTGGCCCAGATGAAGAAAATACTTGGGATATATGGAAGATTTTCCATCATCCCAGTAATAAAATTCTACCAAGCAAATGTTCCCGTACTACTCTATGGTTTGGAGGCAAAACCTCAGCTGTGGAGCACCCAGTGGCAAAAACAGGAAGGTCTCCTATGGAAACGTGCACTGGGGCTGCCACTGAGCCTGTCAATGGATAATCTCAGGGTTGAATTGGACCGTATGTCCCCCAATTCCCATGTAGGGTGGAAATTGATATCACTCCGGCAAAGGATCATCACTGCATAGGAAGATTTATTGTATTCAGTTATAAAAGCCCACATGGAAATAGGCAAATCAACATTACTGAGTAATCTAAATCTCCTGGTGGAAAAGCTATTGTTGAATACTGATATAGAAAGTAAATTACTAACAGATGATCCGATGAAGGCTAAAAAGAAATGGGATGAAATGGACTGGATTCACACCAGTGGGAAAATGAGATCGGGTCCCAGTCCAAATCCCCTATAGGTTGTAGATCGGAAATTGGGCCTCTTGAGCAAGTATCTGGCAAGGTTTCCTGATTGGAGAATCAGGAACACATTTTGACGATTAAGGTTGAATGTTACCCATTCAGGAGAAGTCTTAACAAAAAGAGGAATGGGTGATCTAGCATTAAAGTTGTGTCAGATCTGTGAAAACCCAGAATTGCAATCAATTAAACATTTGTTATTGGTTTGCGAAGGCAACAGTTCCTTAGAAAATTCGCACACCCTGCATTATACCATATGCAAGGCTCATTGTGGGAATGATTGATTGGTGAGCAATCACAAGAAATGACAATTGCAGTGATTCAAATGTTGGAGAGCTGTACAATTGAGCTCTAGTCTGTGGACTAGGGGTGTGTATACATAACCAATCAACCTTACCCTAGTATAGTTGGGCCCGTACTTGTGAAATGGCGAAGAGCCCCACATAAGACTAATGTGAATGTTATGTTCTGTTCCCACTGCTATGAGGGTGTGCACTGTTATGGCTATGATTTATCCTGTTTTGGGTCGGAAAGGTTGTATCATTCAAAGTTGATTTTATTTATGATTTTACTAGGTTTCAAATGATGTATGTTTTGGTTTTTTGAAACCTAGTAAAATCATAAATATGAACTGTTTGTAAAAGGTTAATGTTAACCATATACAATTTAAAAAATAAAATAAAAAAATAAAGCCTTATCTTTTACCTAACTTGCACTTGGTCCTGGTCCCATTCCCTACTGGGGTGTGTCCATTAGTGTCTCTTATTTGATTATTTCACTGTAATTGTGGGGAATTCCAGCTTTCAGATGCCTCTCACAGCATATTGCCTGGTTTGGTTACCTCATGTCCACACAGAGACAGACCTCCTCTGGCTGCTTGGGTTTGCGTGCTACCACTGAGGGGGATACCCATGGCATGAGACTGACTACTCTCTCTATAATGCCCCCTTCTTATAATTTCCGTAGCTCGTTCACCTTTTTCCTCAGGTGGAATGGTATCTGTTGGTGTCGGGGTGCTACCGGCCGAACTGTAGGGTCAATATGCAACCTGACATGTTGGCCCTAGAGACAATCATTGCCCTCAAACAGATCTTTGTGCGCCAGCAGATGTGTTTCAATGTCCTTTTGATACAATTGGAGGGTGAAGAGGACAAGCCCTAGCTCTTCCTCCATATCACAGCTCAAAAGGGTGTCTTTGGTTGCTGAGGTAACATAGCATGTGAACGGGGTCCAGCAACGGTCGTGTTGGACCCAGGTATGGAATCCTTTTTCTAGGGGAAGCACTGTGAACTCTTCATATTGTAACAGGGTCGTTGACATGGCCATGTCGGGGGCTGCAGCGGCTCCTCTCACCCTGGTGTAGGCGGCCTATCAGGGTACAGACTGGACCTGTCCTACCCAGATGTGGTGTGGGGGAGTCATTTGAACGCTCCAGTGAGCCAGTCCCTAGCTCCCCAGAGTGTCTGAATACATGCAGGGCTATTGGTACAACTGTCCCTGTTCCTATCACTATGAGCCTCTGTCTTGGCCACTCTTTGCTCTCTTTGTTCCTTTTCAGAGGGCATGAAGTCCAGCAAACACCTGATTGCTCAGACACCTGACACAGACACATGGAAGCTGGACTTTGTAAAGGAGAATGAACTACATCTACCACAAGGCACCTGCCCCCAACTGACAAAACCTGGCCTCGTGCCAGAGGAATGGATTTGATACCAAAATTGGAATGGACTGGTATTTCACCTTCCCAGGCTAAATGAAGTGCCAAATACACACCCACCAACCCCAGATAGATCACAGGGGGCAGGAGATGCAGTGTTAGAAGAACTGAGACTGGAAAGTAACTGCACGAGAACAGCGGAAACAAAGGAACTTTTCCCAAACCCTGTTTGAAGAAAAAGTAATCTGGCAGAAGAGAACATTCCAGAACAAACAACTCTCATGAACTGATGGCTAGCTATATGACAATGGAGACAGGGACAGGGTGAGGCATCTGACCCTTTCAAGTGGGACCTCGAATCTCCCCCGACTTGGGCGGGGGGGGCTACCTGGACACAAGTCACAGCCAGCCCTGTCCCAGAGGAAGGTAGAGGGAATGGAGGGTAACGAGGGGGGTGGAAGGCCCTTGCCTTGACTTCTCTCATGTGCAATGAATGTTAATGTCGGTTCCATCCTCTGGTGCATGATGCCTCCCAGTACTGTTTCTGGCAAGTGTTCTCTCTTTTCTCTTTCAGAACCACAACTCCCAGAATACACCCTTCAGCCCTTAAGAAAACCCAGACTGGAGCCAAAGGAACAGAATCGCAAACATGAATGGACTGAACTGGAAATCTTGTGAAACAGAGATGAGGCACCCGACCTCCAAACCCCACTCAAACCCTGCACGAATGGAGGGGCAGCAGAAAACAAACTGGGAGTGAGACAAGACTGCAGGGGAACAGGAGAGACACATAAACCTTTCCAAACCAAAAGCCACATGGAAAACGAGTAGACTGGGTAGCTTTCTGATTCTCTGCAGAGATAGAGGTTTTTTAAAGCTTTGCACCCATGTAGCCCTGCCCCAGGGGAAACGGCAGATACAGATTGCCACATAGTCAGGCGAGCTCTGGAGCCAATGTAAGGGGGTGGGTGCCAGATCAAGGTAAATAACAATATACAATGAGAGGGAATGGAGTGAGGTAGAGTGTGGGTTGCAGAGTTCCTGAAGAGTTGGTGGCAGAGTCGGAGTAGAATGCAGCTGAGGTATTGATTGTGAGAGAGAATCGTACCAGTTGTACGTAATATAGTGTGAGGAGTGGGGCGCAATATCCGTGTGAGAAAGAAAGAAATTTACAGAGAGGAGGAGAAGCCTGGATGGACATTAGCGAGAGAGAGTGTGACCGTGATAGAGATAGTGTATGGTAGGAGGGTGTGTAGAGAGTGCAAAGCGGTAGTGGTGAGGACAGAGTGAAGCAGAAAGGGCAGAGGTGGTTGGAAGAGATAGCAGAGAGTATGGTAAGGTTATGGTATAGAGGAATAGATGGGGCTTGTGAATGGGGAGAGGAGCGTGGATTGAGGAGTAGAGGGTGCGAGGATCGTGGACAAGGGATGAGAGGAAAGGGGAGTAAGAGTGGAAGTAGAGAGATGAAAAGAGCGGGGTGAGGAAAGAAGAGCAGAGAGAGAGTGTGCACATCAGAGGGAGGAAGCCATCTTCAATCAGCTCAATCTCCAGCCGAAGGCCACACAAGACTCCTTTGGGCACACCAAACAGGAAGAAATTGTCTCATCCCAGCAACACCAGTGCCATCACTTCTGAACACCCTATGGGCATTCAGCCCGGGGTGTCCCAGTTAAGGGTGGCACAGTGAAGGGATAAAACCAGTCGTTGACCAGCCTCTTTGCCTCTTCACCTGTGAGTCTTTGATGTGTCCTCCTACATTTCTGTAAGTACCCATTGCTTCTTTCCAGCTTCACCCTCACCATGCACTTCTCATGCTATTTTTTCCTTCTACTTCTCTTTTCACTCTCCTCCGCTAAGAACCATCTCAACTCTCTTCCCATCCCTATCATCTCTTCTCCTCAATGCCACCTTGCTTCTCGCTCCACTACTCTCTATTCACAAAACCAACTCGAACCCTAACTTCTATTACAGTTCCTCTTCTAGCATCTATCCCCAGCACCTCTCTATTTCTCAGACTCAACGTTGCTAGGCTTCTACATCTCACTCTTTCTATTGCTCTTTGGAATGCATAGTCTGTTTTCAATAAAACCTCCTTTACCTCTGACTCCTTCCTTTTTCAGTCTCCTTCTCTTGACCTCATTACCCTTACTGACACCTGGTTTTTGCCCTCTGACTCTGCAACCCTTGCTGCCCTTCATGACCCTGCCTACATCTTCACTTGCTCTCCCTGCCTCACTGGTAGGGGTAGTGGCGTGGGATGGTTTTCATCCTCTAAACTTCATATTTCTTCTGCTCCCCTATTGGCTGCCAATTCTCCCTCATTGAAATACACTATCTCCACTATCACTGCCCCCACTTGGCATACATATTTTCTCTCTACTGGCCACCGGGTCCGGTAGGTCAATTCTTCGACAACGTCTCCCAACTAATTGGCTCTCTCTCATGATAACTACCTCGTTGTCATTGGTGACTTCAGCCTCCCTGCTTTCTTTGCTGCTCTATCTACTGGTTTGAACTCTCTTCTACCTAACTACTCACTCTCTTCTGTACACTCTCTGCCCACTGTGAGAAACCTGAAGGTGTCTCACCCGCTAGTCCCTGGGGATCTGTCATCCAGGTGGCCGGCCAGAACACGGCCATCGCTTTTGGATCCAGTTCCTGGGGGTGGACCTTTGCGGCAGGATCACCTGGGTGAGGGGCACTGGATGGCGAGATGCAGTATCCCCTTCCTTGTTGTCCCGGGAGAATAGCTTAACGGCAACGTACGCACCTTGGAAGCAAGACGACACGAAGCAACACAGGTTTGATCACCGGGTCCGCGCTTAGAAACCTCTGGGTGTTTAAGCGCGTTATAAATATGCAACTAAGACAAAAAAAAAGAATTATGCAACTGAAAAAAAAAACAATTCCTGTAACAGCGCCTCGATGCCCGCGGGCTGTGTGAGCGCTTTAAAAAATGCTAAATAATAATAACAAATAATAATAATAATAACACCTTTACCCCACCTTACCAGGTAGGATACTTAGGAACTCAACCCCCCTCCCTTCACAACGCAAACACTTTCTCACGGACAGCTTGTTATGAGAGAAAACAGAATAACACCCGAGCCGTGTACCTGACATCTCCGGCAGGGTCAGGCAATTACTGACCATCACACACACCTGACATCCATTACACTTCCCCACACTGATAAAAGGCAGAGCACGAGAACACACTCTGAGCAAAGCAAAACACACGAGGAAGCCGCAGTTCCGAGATGGCAGTCTAACGCGAGGAGAAAGACAGCAAAACAGAAGGGGATCGCAAGGAGGGAAGTGCCCTTGATGTTTTAAACGAGGAACCATTACTTTCATGGACCCTTGAGAATAGAAAGTGTAAGACCAGGAAACGAGGCTAAAGAATCCTGCATCGTGTGTCAGAGGTATCCGTACCCCTAGCGTATAGATAACCAAGGCGGGGAGAATTGCTTGCCGCCGTGGTACTGTCCTTGGCCTCCACAACAAAGCAGTGCCAGTGAAATCAACACAGCCAGTGAGTTGGGGTGACTGATGCCAAACTGGTCTGTGTTAAGTGAGCGCTGAAGCGAACAGTCTGTTAAAATGCATGTGATAACCAATGCAAGTAAAATTGAACAACAGATGAGTGATTGAACTTTGAAACCAAGATACGATACCTTTGACAGAGTGGTCCGGCACCTCATGCGTGATCATTCGAAATTCTCTCTAAGATATCCAACTAAGAGTTGAGAAAGGTGAAAGAGTGGCAACAAAAACTGTGCATCAAAGTCTTCGATGTTGATGCTGCCAAACAAGTTTTTGTTAAAGTAAACTAAGTTGGTCCGAGCCCGAACAAAGGAGACTGACTGAACATTGTGTTAAAATGGATCTGAGCCTGGCTAAGGGGTATCTGGGATGAACCGTGAATCACCCGAGAAATTGTACACATGAAAATTCTACAAAGTTTGTAAAAAGGGGTCTGAGCCCAGCTGATGGGGATCCGAGGTGAATAGTGAACCACCTGAGAAATTGAGTATGTGTGAAATTCCAAGAGGAAAAGAACTGATTGTTTGTCTGTTTGTCGCATCAGTCCGTCTGAAGGAAGAGACTTTGAAAGGCAAAAAGACTTGGTCACAGAAGGTCCTGATGCTAAAGTTTGAACTACACCCTCATGCCAGAGAAGCCAAAGACTGTGCTGAGCTCGAGTTTACCACCTTGTCCCGTACTGAAAACGTGGCGAAGGGAGGCCAACGGCCTGACCTTCCTAACATATAATTTCTTGAACACTTCTTTCTTTTACATAACATTGTTTCCCAGACCATTTGTATTTAGAGGTAAGAATTGGCAATAGGTTTATTAGTATAGGCCCTTTTATTTTGACAAGACACCACTAGGACTGCGTTGTTAATATTTGATGGTCATAGCTTGCTCCCATCTTCAGATTTTGGATTAGATAGGCATTTTTAAAACCCATTTTGAAATTCAATAAACACCCTTGAACTGTGGTCACTTGTGGCTGCCTTACTGCTGATACCATGCCTTCCTTACATGTGGTGCCAGGAGTGGGGTGTGACTCAATTGAGACAAATTGGGGAACCCTACAATTTCAGAAGCTTAGCCATAGTGCCTCAGACCCCTCTATTGCCACAAAAGAATCCATAGGCATTGCTATCTGTGGCAGCAGAGAAGCTACTATCCCTCCAGGGAAGAGAGGAATGATTCCCACAGACTTAGTTTTGATACCCCCTCCTGGGTGTTATATAAGATTAGCCCCAAAATCTGGACTGACTTGGAAGTTCGGTCTAGATGTTCTAGCAGGCTTCATAGAGCCCGACTTCCGGGGAGACAGAAAGGTTCTCCTACAGAACCATGGCGAAATTCCATTTGAAGTACACTGTGGAGATAAAATTGCACAAAGAATTCTCTAGTTCCTCGTTTTAGAGAGAGTGAACCAGAAGATACTGACAAAGGTACCTTAGGCTTTGGGGAAGCTGATGAACCATCTACCAATGAAACAAAAAGGAAAGAAGAGACTACCATCCTTCTCGACCCAGCCTTTGCCAAGCGAAATGATCCAGCACTCGCTGAGGCTTTCTTGCAAGCAATTCCTGCAGGAGAATGAGTAGAGAAGGGAAGTCCCTTTTTCTTCCTAAAACCGGTATTGCTGTACAGAAAGGAAACATCCACAGAAAACCTAAGTAAAACTCAGTAATCCCCAAAACCCATCGGAAGATCGTACTATAGATTGCACATTCTCATTTGACAGGGGGACACTTAAGACAATCTAAGACCCAGGCGCACATCTGTGGGAAGTTTTACTTTTCCAGGTATCCATGCTGATATAAAAAAACCTACATTCAGACGTGTGAAATATGTCAGAAAACCAGTACTCACATTCCCTTGCCTGCCCCTCTGAATCCTTTACCAATAATAGAAGTCCCTTTCTGAAGGATTGGGATGGATATCATTAGACCATAGGAATCCTCTAGACTGCCTAACAAATATGTCCTCGCAATCGTTGACTATGCTACCAGATACCCCGAAGCATTCCCTATGCGGAACACCACCACCCAGCAGATTTTAAAACACCTATTACCATATTTTTCCAGGATTGGTTTTCCTAAGGAAATTCTAATGGATCAAGGATCCAATTTTATGAGCAAACCCATGGGTGAAGTCTAGGAATTGCTCCATATCGCCACCTTAAGAACCTCAGTTTACCATCCCCAAACAGACGCTTGGTAGAAAGATTCAATAAAACACTCAAAATGATCCTAAGAAAGTTGGCAGATAAGGACGGGAAGGACTGGGACCGCACGATCCTCTGGGCCCTATTTGCAGTATGAAAAACCCCTCAGGCGTGGACTGGATTCTCTCCTTTTGAACTACTTTATGGTAGAGAACCTTGGGATGCCGTGGATATGCTGCGGGAGACCTGGGAAGATAGAGGAGAGTTACCCATTCCCTTTTCGCAAAACACTACCAGATTGCGAGAGCGTATGAAACTTGTTCGAAATCTAGTCTATACTAGTATGAAAAAAGCCCAAGCACAACAAAAGTCCACCTATGACAATAAGGTCAATTTAAGATAATTTTCTATAGGACAAAAGGTATTGGTCCTCTTGCCCACCTTGGAAAACAAACTTGTCTCAAAATGGCATGGGACGTATGAAATATTGGAACAAACAGGAACCTGTACCTATAAGGTAGTCCATCCTGACAGGAAACAAAAGACCCATCTCTACCACGTACATCTCTTAAAAGAGTGGAAGGAAAATTCTTCTGACGCCAATGCCACAATACTATCATGTTTCATACCAGAAGAAATAGGTAACTTTAACTTAATTTCCCAAGGGCTATCTAGTCAACAACAAGAAGATTTAAAGGATTTATTTACAAACTTCCCCAATGTGTTCTCTGAGAAACCAGGAAGAGTGCAAAGCACTTATCACTATATCAGAACCCCCAAGGGAAAAGTGGTCCATCTGAAACCATATAGACTTCCAGAAGCCCATAAACAGATAGTCGTTGAGGAAGCGAACAAAATGCTAAGGGCGAATATCATCGAACCCTCTTCAAGCCCATGGTCCTGCCCTATAGTATTGGTCACAAAAACTGACCATTCCTGGAGGTTTTGCATAGACTTCCACCAAGTCAATGCCATCTCTGATGTCGATGCCTATCCCATGCCACGCATCAACAAATTAATTGATAAACTCAGAAATTACACCTTTCTATCAAACCTACACTTAACCAAGGGGTACTGGCAGGTCCCAATGCAGGGACTTGTTAAGGAAACAACAGCTTTCTAGACATCCCTGGGACTATTCCAATTCAAAGTCCTCCCTTTTGGCTTACATGGAGCCCCACCACTTTCGAATGACTTATGGACAAAATATTACAGCCCTACTCCGATTTCTATGTGGCTTACATTGCTGATATAGGCATTTATAGTACAACTTGGGAAGACCATCTTTTCCATCGTTTTACTCTGAGAGCCCTCAGAGAAGCCAACCTAACATCCAACCCATACAAATGCAATCTGGCTTAATCAGGCGTGAAATACCTTGGCTTCTTTGTATTGAATGGCAGTGCCCAACCTCAATGTGAGAAAATAAAAAATGATACACCCATGCCTAAAACTAAGAGAGACCGCAGAGCATTCATATGGTTAATCGGTTATTACCGTAGATTTATCCCTAACCTCTTGGACAGGACAGCTAAGCTGACAGGCAAATGAAAGAACGCAGAACCCCAGAAAATTCATTGGACTGACAAGGACGATGTATGTTACAACAACCTAAAAAAAACCCTGTGCTAGAACCCAATCCTAAAGTTAGTAGATTTCTCAAACAATTTTGTGTTGCAAACAGACGCATCCCTTATAGGGCTAGGAGCAGTCTTGTCACAAATTTGCGATGGATTGGAGCACCTATCTTATGCACTAGTCGCAAACTCTTCCCACGTGAAAAAAATTACTCTGTGTTGAAATTAGAGGCCCTTGCCATCAAGTGGGCCATTGATGAGCACACAGTGCAGCCAAACACAACCGCCTGTGTGCCCGAAAACACAATGAGCGTGGCACACAATCACAAGATCGAAGTACATGTGTGACCTTGCTTGCCCAATACCACAGACATGCCCACACCAAAACCAGGGGCGCTACCACCCATCACACGTACCTCATTAAACCATGCATGACTACCATTACAGCCAATCATACTCCTTCCAAACTAGCAGCGCTACCACCAGACACAAGCATACATACGTTACCCATGCATGACTACTTCCACAGTCACACCCAGACCGAACTAGTGGCGCTTCCACCAACAAACACGCGTACGTTGCTTAACCATGCGTGACATCTACCTCAGTCACGCCCATACCATACTGGCCGCGCTACCCCCAAATACCATACTATGTGGCACTACCTCTCAAATACCCTTGAGGCATACCCATCCACATCCATACTGAACATTAGGCTGAAGGCGCTACCCCCAGCAACCACATTGAGAGGTAAGACATACTGACCTGGCACTCACACCATCAGCAAAACCATACTTATAAATGTCATATAAGCTTTACCCAAAACCAGACACATGGGAGGCGCTACCCTCGCAATAACCAGACAATCATATCCACACCCATACAAGGGATAGTTGAAGGGCGTTACCCCCAAAATTACTAAACTGCCCAGATCAATACAGATGTTCCATACTGTACACCATACTTCACCTAATACAATATGCAGTTCACATTGCAATGTTCTATACATTTGAATTGATGCATTTCTTAAAAGACACATTATATATCATGAAACCCAAACCAAATCCACTCCTAAAAGTACATGTCGCAATTTAGCGACCTAAATGCTGAAAAACCTTACATCTAGTCTCTCATTCATTAAATGCCATGAACCCGAACCACATCCAATCATAAAAGTCCATGTCACAATTATGCAACTTAAATGCTGAAAATCCTCTAAGAGTGTTAAATCTATAACTTCACCAATCCAGCAGAATCCATACATCCGAGCAACCCACAGGTGGTAATAGTGCTACTGACCCCAATACATAAATGCTAAGGTAATTCATAGAATTTCGCAGAAAAGTGTCACAAGCGGCTGGCGCAGAGTGTCCGCGTGCGATTGTGTGCGCCAGGAACGTGCGCTAAAACCGATTTCCGCGCACAGCGTATTCATGGATTTTAGGCTCCCAAACCAGCCGTGGCGCAGAGAATCGCAGCGACCCTGCAGCAGCGCCAGTAACGCCCCCAAGAACGCCCTCGCGCAAGGAAAAGCCATCAAAATCGCTAAATCATTGCAAAGGGCTGCGCTAACCCTGGACCAGTTCACCGGGCTGGCAAACAGCAAACGCCAAGCGGGGAACGTGTATTTCAGGGGTGCGCGGGAAGTTCCACACGCGATTGGCCCAGTGCGAGCAGGGTACGTGTATTTCAGGGGTGCGCGGGAAGTTCCACACGCGATTGGCCCCGTGCAAGCAGGGTACGTGTATTTCAGGGGTGCGCGGGAAGTTCCACACGTGATTTCATCAGGGTACGTGTATTTCAGGGGTGCGTGGGAAGTTCCACACGCGATTGGCCCAGTGCGAGCAGGGTATGTGTATTTCAGGGGTGCGCGGGAAGTTCCACACGCGATTTCAGCAGGGTACGTGTATTCCAGGGGTGCGCGGGAAGTTCCACACGCGATTTCAGCAGGGTACGTGTATTTCAAGGGTGCGCTGGAAGTTCCACACGCGATTGGGCCCGTGCGAGCAGGGTACGTGTATTGCAGGGGTGCGCGGAAAGTTCCACACGAGATTTCATCAGGGTACGTGTATTTCAGGGGTGCGCGGGAAGTTCCACACGCGATTGGGCCAGTGCGAGCAGGGTACGTGTATTTCAGGGGTGCGCGGGAAGTTCCACACGCGATTGGCCCCGTGCGAGCAGGGTACGTGTATTCCAGGGGTGCGCGGGAAGTTCCACACGCGATTTCATCAGGGTACGTGTATTTCAGGGGTGCGCGGGAAGTTCCACACGCGATTGGCCCAGTGCGAGCAGGGTACGTGTATTCCAGGGGTGCGTGGGAAGTTCCACACGCGATTGGCCCCGTGCGAGCAGGGTACGTGTATTCCAGGGATGCGCGGGAAGTTCCACACGCGATTTCAGCAGGGTATGTGAATTCCAGGGGTTCTGGGGAGTACTACACGTGAATTGGCCGTGTGGGTCCTCCCAGGTGTACGCTCGACAACCTCCACGGCCCCTGCAGGCAGCCCACACCACGGGGGACTACCCTGCACCCCTGCTCATGTCCCGCAGGCAGCCCATCCACCATGGGCATGCCCCACAGCCAACCCACATGTCACCTTGCACTACTGATCAACAATGCATGTCTCCCACCACCCCCACTCCCCAGCAGTGCAGGGGCAGCCTCCACCAGGCCCCCACTCATGTCTCCCACCACCTCCACCCCCCAGCCACCATGGGCATCCCCCACCAGGCCCCCACTCATGTCTCCCACCACCCCCACCCCCCAGCAGTGCAGGGGCACCCTCCACCAGGCCCCCACTCATGTCTCCCACCACCCCCACCCCCCACCATCCAGGGGCACCCTCCACCAGGCCCCCACTCATGTCTCCCACCACCCCACCCCCCACCAGTGCAGGGGCACCCTCCACCAGGCCCCCACTCATGTCTCCCACCACCCCCACCCCCCACCATCCAGGGGCACCCTCCACCAGGCCCCCACTCATGTCTCCCACCACCCCCACCCCCAGCAGTGCAGGGGCACCCTCCACCAGGCCCCCACTCATGTCTACCACCACCCCCACCCCCCAGCCACCAGGGGCACCCTCCACCAGGCCCCCACTCATGTCTCCCACCACCCCCACCCCCCAGCCACCAGGGGCACCCTCCACCAGGCCCCCACTCATGTCTCCCACCCCCCCCACCCCCCAGCAGTGCAGGGGCACCCTCCACCAGGCCCCCACTCATGTCTCCCACCACCCCCACGACCCAGCAGTGCAGGGGCACCCTCCACCAGGCCTCCACTCATGTCTCCCACCACCCCCACCCCCACCATCCAGGGGCACCCTCCACCAGGCCCCCACTCATGTCTCCCACCACCCCCACCCCCCAGCCACCAGGGGCAACCTCCACCAGGCCCCCACTCATGTCTCCCACCACCCCCACCCCCCAGCAGTGCAGGGGCACCCTCCACCAGGCCCCCACTCATGTCTCCCACCACCCCCACCCTCCACCAGGCCCCCACTCATGTCTACCACCACCCCCACCCCCCAGCCACCAGGGGCACCCTCCACCAGGCCCCCACTCATGTCTCCCACCACCCCCACCCCCAGCCACCAGGGGCACCCTCCACCAGGCCCACACTCATGTCTCCCACCACCCCCACCCCCCAGCAGTGCAGGGGCACCCTCCACCAGGCCCCCACTCATGTCTCCCACCACCCCCACCCCCCAGCAGTGCAGGGGCACCCTCCACCAGGCCCCCACTCATGTCTCCCACCACCCCCACCCCCCACCATCCAGGGGCACCCTCCACCAGGCCCCCACTCATGTCTCCCACCACCCCCACCCCCCAGCCACCAGGGGGACCCTCCACCAGGCCCCCACTCATGTCTCCCACCACCCCACCCCCCAGCAGTGCAGGGGCACCCTCCACCAGGCCCCCACTCATGTCTCCCACCACCCCCACCCCCCACCATCCAGGGTCACCCTCCACCAGGCCCCCACTCATGTCTCCCACCACCCCCACCCCCCAGCAGTGCAGGAGCACCCACCACCAGGCCCCCACTCATGTCTCCCACCACCCCCACCCCCCAGCAGTGCAGGGGCAGCCTCCACCAGGCCCCCACTCATGTCTACTACCACCCCCACCCCCCAGCCACCATGGGCAGCCCCCACCAGGCCCCCACTCATGTCTCCCACCACCCCCACCCCCCAGCCACCAGGGGCACCCTCCACCAGGCCCCCACTCATGTCTACCAACCACCCCCATCCCCCAGCCACCATGGCCAGCCCCCACCAGGCCCCCACTCATGTCTCCCACCACACCCACCCCCCAGCAGTGCAGGGGCACCCTCCACCAGGCCCCCACTCATGTCTCCCACCACCCCCACCCCCCAGCAGTGCAGGGGCACCCTCCACCAGGCCCCACTCATGTCTCCCACCACCCCCACCCCCCAGCCACCATGGGCAGCCCCCACCAGGGCCCCACTCATATCTCCCACCACCCCCACCCCCCAGCAGTGCAGGGGCACCCTCCACCAGGCCCCCACCCATATCTCCCACCACCCCCACCCCCCAGCCACCAGGGGCACCCTCCACCAGGCCCCCACTCATGTCCCCCTGCACCCCCACCCCCCAGCATCCAGGGGCACCCTCCACCAGGCCCCCACCCATGTCTCCCACCACCCCACCCCCCAGCAGTGCAGGGGCACCCTCCACCAGGCCCCCACTCATGTCTCCCACCACCCCCACCCCCCAGCAGTGCAGGGGCAGCCTCCACCAGGCCCCCACTCATGTCTCCCACCACCCCCACCCCCCAGCCACCAGGGGCACCCTCCACCAGGCCCCCACTCATGTCCCCCTGCACCCCCACCCCCAGCCACGAGGGGCACCCTTCACCAGGCCCCCACTCATGTCTCCCACCACCCCCACCCCCCAGCAGTGCAGGGGCACCCTCCACCAGGCCGCCACTCATGTCTACCACCACCCCCACCCCCCAGCCACCATGGGCAGCCCCCACCAGGCCCCCACTCATGTCTCCCACCACCCCCACCCCCCAGCAGTGCAGGGGCACCCTCCACCAGGCCCCCACTCATGTCTCCCACCACCCCCACCCCCCACCATCCAGGGGCACCCTCCACCAGGCCCCCACTCATGTCTCCCACCACCCCCACCCCCCAGCAGTGCAGGGGCACCCTCCACCAGGCCCCCACTCATGTCTCCCACCACCCCCACCCCCCAGCAGTGCAGGGGCAGCCTCCACCAGGCCCCCACTCATGTCTACCACCACCCCCACCCCCCAGCCACCATGGGCAGCCCCCACCAGGCCCCCACTCATGTCTCCCACCACCCCCACCCCCCAGCCACCAGGGGCACCCTCCACCAGGCCCCCACTCATGTCTCCCAACACCCCCACCCCCCAGCAGTGCAGGGGCAGCCTCCGCCAGGCCCCCACTCATGTCTACCACCACCCCCACCCCCCAGCCACCAGGGGCACCCTCCACCAGGCCCCCACTCATGTCTCCCAACACCCCCACCCCCCAGCAGTGCAGGGGCAGCACTATCAGGCCCCCACTCATGTCCCCCTGCACCCCCACCCCCAGCATCCAGGGGCACCCTCCACCAGGCCCCCACCCATGTCTCCCACGACCCCCACCCCCCAGCAGTGCAGGGGCAGCCTCCACCAGGCCCCCACTCATGTCCCCCACCACCCCCACCCCCCAGCAGTGCAGGGGCACCCTCCACCAGGCCCCCACTCATGTCTCCCACCACCCCCACCCCCCAGCCACCAGGGGCACCCTCCACCAGGCCCCCACTCATGTCTCCCACCACCCCCACCCCCCAGCCACCAGGGGCAGCCTCCACCAGGCCCCCAATCATGTCTCCCACCACCCCCACCCCCCAGCCACCAGGGGCACCCTCCACCAGGCCCCCACTCATGTCTCCCACCACCCCCACCCCCCAGCCACCAGGGGCACCCTCCACCAGGCCCTCACCCATGTCTCCCAACACCCCCACCCCCCAGCAGTGCAGGGGCAGCCTCCACCAGGCCCCCACTCATGTCTCCCACCACCCCCACCCCCCAGCCACCAGGGGCACCCTCCACCAACTAGATCTCAGCCATACCCATCCAGACCCATACATGCAGCTCACTAATATCTACATGCTCCTACGCATGCATCATTTACAACACCCGCTTTTCCAAACCTTATCCTGCATTGTTCACCCCTCACTGAATATGTTCACAGTCTATCAACGATGGAAATCCTCCATGCCACGCATACATAAAAAGGATATACTGCAAAATGATGTATCTCCAGGCAGCACCCTGCAATCTGCCGACTGCAGACAATTCTGTTTCCATATTCACTCTCTTCCCCCGTGGTCCGCTAGGCAGAACCTGCTTTCCAGTATCTATGGGCTCCTTTAACAATGCCCACGTCGCAGACTATTGCCGATGCTCGTATGCACAGGTTTATACTCTTTCCTTTCCACCGCAATACTGATTCTCTTATCAATCCCACTTTCAATGCACTGCTCCTGACTGTGTGTTTGTGACCGCACTAAAACAGCTTCAGAGGCAACGCAACTTTGATGTCCACTTATCGTAGTTTCCTTGCTCCATGTAGTACATTTTCGGGCTCTTTACTCATATGTCTCCTCACTGTTCCCTGTGCTACGCGAGGTTACTGGCTCACGTATCCTCACGCTTTCAGGTGCATTACTTGAAAGTCTTCCAATGTAACAGCAAGCTCTTTTGGCTTACTGCACAAAAACCCAGACTCATTTAAAAGTGGAAAAGGTCGCTTTAATGTGACAGGCCAAAGCTTACAATCAAAAGCTTAACTGGCTCCATGGCCTAACAAACTAAAGAAATAGTTTAACAACCAATTAAATAAATTAAACATTTTCATTTTCATTTTCCCCCAACAATTAAATTATTAAATAACCCAATTCCTCCCTAATGATCCCTTGGATCCTACCGTCTCCTTGCCCCTTTTCCAGGCGTCCCGCTTTCTCCCAGGGGCCATGCCCCTCCAGGCTCAATACCTGTTCCCCCGGGGTGACCTGCTTGTGCAAACAGCGCCACCCCATCCTTTCCCGTGTCATTCCCCTATTGTGTTTCCCTCCCCCCACATCAAAAGGGGCCATGCCCCCGGCTCCCCAACCCACTTCAACACCCTTCAAACTCCCCTCTACACCAAACTCCTCCTTCCTATGACCTGCAGCCAGCCTGACCTGCCACATCAGCAACATATATTACACACACTTTCACAATGCCCTGACCTGTCACACAAAACTACCAACCCCTACCCTCCTAGCAGATCCCAAAAGTCATAAAAAAACTCGCCCTATCATCTAAAAAAAACCCGTATAATCCCATGAACAACGGACCCCCCCATATTACATAACCAGACACTACTCTGAAACGAAAATGCAAGGGGTGGGAGGGCGGTACAATCATCAAGTCCTAACCGTCGCCTGCCTCCCGAACCTTCCCTGAGCCCTTAAAGACCCCCGGGGGGCGCTCTGCCCCCACGGCCACTCGCTGGCCGTATGCAGCGCCAAAAAACTCCCCGGGGGGAAACGCTTCGCGTTCCCCCCGGGGCCCCCCTTCCTGATCACACGCTCTACAAATGCATAGCAGCACAGTCACTATGGGGAACAACGGCCGCATTCTACATTAACGTCGATTCCCCATTCACCTCCTGTGATGTCACCATTTCTCCTTTGAACGCTGCACCTCCCGGAGCTTCGCAGCCCTGGCTGCCATTGCCATACCCCTTCGCTGGGTGTGCATTTCAATACTCCAAAATGCTGTTCCAAGCGCTCGCCGACAGGTTAGCAGCACCCAATACATTCACAGGTATGAGTCATTATTCTAAACTATGCCATACTCCAGGGGCATGTTCATTCCCACTACCTGAGAGTCCTCCTTGCACACGGGCACCGCTAGCCCCTCTTGCCCACAACACACCTCTCCAGCTTCACTTCCTAGCAAATGGCAGCTGGCTCTAAGGGGCACAGCTCCTTTCCTCAGCTTGTGGGGACACTTTCCTCTTCCTCCTTAATTTAGGTGCAACATCCCCTTTTCCAGACCATGGGACAGCTCCTCTGAAGCCCCTGGACATAGCTTCCCTTCCTCAGTTTATGGGCAGCTTATCCATGCCTCCAAGGGGCTCTCATCCTCCCTCTTTGGTTACCTGGGTGATTGGTCTTACTTGTTTTGGTGGCAGTGTTGTCTTTTTCCTTCTTCCTGCACCCCCCGCAGCAGGTTCATCAGCTTCCCAACAGTTTCACACATAGATTCTTGCTTAAAAGACCAGCTCATCGCCAATAAAATGAAGCGGGTCCCAGCCTTCTTAGGTTGATTCGCTAGGTTTATTACCAGCTTCATAGGTTACATATAAGTTACATTTAGGACATAAGGTAAAACACTGTCAGCCTATCACTCAGGCCTCTGGCTGACCAACTGACCAGGTTCGAACATTCACACGTGTATTCCAACACTCAGGCATAAACACTCCACATGACATCACAACATTCCTTCTGCATAGTCAAGCCATACACAACACATCTCCTCCCTTTACCATGGCACATCAGATCACATCACATACATCAAAGCGCTTCACAACACACCTCCCAGGTTTTACTATAAATGACAATAGCATCAATATAAGCTCTACAGAAATCAGAATAAGGCTGCAGGATTTTATCCATGAGATGTTGGAAAGTGGCTAGAGCGCTGTGTTAGCCGAAAGGGAGGCCATTGAATTGAAACAGTGCTAGGTGTGTTGAAAATACTGTCTTTTCCTTATCTGGCCCATATACTGGGACTTGCTAGTACCCTTTTGTTAAGACTGGGGTGGATAGAAAGGTGGCAGATCCGAGTTTATCAATTAGGTAATCGATGTGTGGCATGGGATAGGCATTGAAGTCGGAGATGCATTGACTTGACGGAAATCTTTTCAAAACCTCTAGGAGTTTTCTGGTTTAGTGACTAATATGATAGGGGAGGACCAAGGACTCGGAGAAGGCTTAAAAATATTGGCCTTCAATATTTTGTTTACTTCCTCCACCACTATCTGTTTACGGGCTGCCGGGAGTTTAAACAGCTTCAAATGAACCACTTTTCCCTTAGGTGTTATAATATAGTGGTCGGTGCCTTTTATTCTTCCTGGTTTTTCTGAAAATACATCAGGAAATGAGGTAACTACATCTTTTAGATCTTCCTCTTGTTGATTGGATAGCTCTGGAGGAATTAATTCAAAGCTGTCTATTTCTCCTGGAACCAAACAGAATTGTACTTTGGCATGGGTGGCTGATGGGTTATCTTTCCAATCCTCTAGAAGATTTGCGTTATATAAATGGACATTTTGTTTCCTGTCCGGTTGGGCTACTTTATAAGTACAGGTTCCTGTTTGTTCTAATATCTCGTAGGGCCCATGCCACTTGGAGACAAGCTTGTTTTCTGAGGTGGGTAAGAGGACCAGTACTTTCTTGTCATAAGTGTTGGCTCGAAGCCTTTTCCATTTGAGTACGAACTAGATCTCAAACAAGTTTTATATGCTCTCGCATTCTAGTAGCGGTTTGCAAGATGGGAATGGGCACGGTTTGCAAGATGGGAATGGGCACATCATCTTGTTCTTCTCAGGTTTCCCAGAGCATGCCCAGGTCATCTCTGGTCTCTCTACCATAAAGCAGTTCAAAGGGAGAGAATCCTGTCGAGGCCTGAGGAGTTTTCCTTACTGCAAATAGTGCCCAAGGGATCATTCGGTCCCAGTATTTGCCATGCTTAACAACCAATTTCCGTAGGATTAATTTTAGAGTTTTATTGAATCTTTCTACCAAGCCATCGGTTTGAGGATGGTATACAGAAGTTCATAAGGTGGTAATGTGGAGTATCCCTTTGACTTCTGCCATAAGCTTGATCATAAAATTCGCACCTTGATTGGTTAGTATTTCCTTGGGGAAACCGACCCTGGAGAAATACAGTAGGCAGTGTTTAAGGATTTGCTGTGTGGTATTATTTCGCATTGCAAATGCTTCGGGGTATCTGGTTGCATAGTCAACAATCACAAGGACATATGTTTTGCCTAATTTGGATCTTTCTAGAGCAGGGGTCTCCAACCTTTACGTTAGCTAGAGCTACTTGTAGTGGAGGCCAACCGTGGAGAGCTACTAGAGGGCGATATCGGGATGGGGATATTTATAAACCTTGGAATGTTTACCAATATTTTTTTGGCTCGATTATTTCCCCTCTATAAACAGATGGAATAACATATGCCTTCACGAATATATTAAAAACTTAACCTCTTTGTTGCATTATTATTTATTAATATCTGTCTCAAAAAGACCGATATTTGTTGGACTACCACACAAATATCCTGTAATATTTGTGCCCCTTCCTTTGCGTTTTATGCAGGCTTTCTACATGCTAGACACACTATTGTTTTCCAAATGTGCATTTCACACTTCCATAAAAAAACAAAAGTAATTTCCTAATTAAAAAATGCTACTTGCGTTCACGAGTTTTCTTTGAAATGTTTTTTTTGTCAGACACCACACATACCCTGTTATTTGCTGGTAAGATAGCTCAGCGGGTTGAGCGCTCGCTGCTGCAATTTGAGCGTGATCTGCAGGTCGCAGGTTCGAATCCCGGCAAGGCCAACTCAGCCTTTCATCCTTCTGAGGTGGATAAATGAGTCCAATTTCGGTTGGGTCATATTGCATGCAAAGATGTGCTCTGTAAAGCGCTTTGGATTAAGGTGCTATATAAATAACGCATCATTATCATTATTTGTGTGCCCCTCTGTGTTTTAGCACAAGTTATATTTATAAAGATGTTATGTGCTTGTCAAACTGGTTAATCACAAATAAATGCTTCTGTTATGCGGACAGCAGTTTTTAGGAAATTAAACTGTGGGGTCATGTATGCCAACTTTTGATTTTCACTACAGTGGCAGAAATAGCCCCATCTCAGCCCTGAATATAAGCAAGCAACCTGCCCAACCCATACCCTGGCCAAACACATTGTATAGCACTTTTTTTTATAATGCATTGCAAGAAGTCATACGATTAACAACCTGTAGTTTTGAATAAATAACATCTCAGCATCGGTCTGTCAACCTGCTGAGCTACCATGGTAGGCTTCTACTGTACAGCGTGTCTATGGATCGCTTAATGTACTAAAAGCGGGTGTACCTGTGTTATGGAAGTAATTTAAAGTGGAAATGTACAGTGTGGAATTTGGAAAGAAGCCACATGAAAGAAATTGCACCATGTTTTAGATATTATTTTGAACATTTCCAGGCGAGCGGCAGTGCTACTGTGATATTTTCATTACGTGGTCACAATGATCCTGATCCTGCCCCAGCCCCTCCAACATCTCTGGCAAAAAAGAGCAGCTTGCTTAAGCAAGTCAGTGTCGTGGGGGTGCACAAGGTCAACTGTGGTACTACAGGCGCTCTGCTGATGCAGAATGTGCTACTGACATCTGTTAGTGGATTTACAAGCAGCTCCAAGTGGTACAGCAGCCAAGCTCTCTGCCCTCAACTGGGACGACCAGGGTTCAGATTCTGAACACAGAAAATAACTGCAAAATGCACCATTAAATAATATAACTTAGGAAAATGTTTATTTTTCGGTATCTTCAGCGCGGGCGACTGAAATGTCTCAAGCGAGCTACTAGTCACCCGCGATCGACTGTTTGGCGACCTCTGTTCTAGAGGGTCAATGATGTCCATCCTGATTCTTGAAAAAGGGTTTTCTATGATTGGTAAAGAATTCAGAGGGGCAGGTAATGGGATGTGCTTGCTGGTTTTCAGGCAGATCTCACAGGTTTAGATAAAGGTCTTTATATCGGCGAGTATACTGGGCCAGTAAAATTTCCCACTAACATGTGCCTGTGTTTTGGATTGTCCTAAGTGCCCCCGGTAAGATGGGAATCTGCAATTTCCAGTACAACCGTTCTGTGGGTCTTGGGGGTTACTAACTGCGTTTTTATTAAGCCTTCTGTAGATGCTTCTCTTCTATATAGCAACCCCTGCTTTAAGAAGAAAAAGGGGCTCCCCTTCCTCATACCTTCTTCTTCAGGCATAGCTTGTGGAAAAGCTTCAGCGAGAGCTGGATCATGTCGCTGGGGGAAGGCTAGGTCGGGATAGACCATAGGCTCTTCTCCCGTCCTTTCTTCGAGTGTATCAGCTTCCCCAAAGCCTAGTGTACCTGTTTCTATTTCATCTGGTTCACTTTCCTTAAACTGAGCAAATAGAGCCTTTTCCAGAATTCCTTTAGCATTTTGATCCCCAAGATGTACTTCAAATGGGATTTCACCATGATTCTGCAAGAGAAACTTTACGTCTCCCCGGAAATCGAGGTTGTCGCCGCCTGCTAAAATGTCTATACCGAACTTCCATGCTTGGCCGGATTTTGGGGCCAACCTTAAGTAACATCCCAGAGGGGGTATCAAAACCAAATCGGTATGAATCATTCCTCTTTTTTACTGAGGGGGAATAACAGCTTCCCTACTACTGCTGATATCAAAACCTAGCGACTCTTTGGTGGCAACAGAGGGGCTAGAAGCTCTATCACTACGTTTTTGAACTTGTAGGGTTCCCCAATTTCATTCAATTGAGTCACATCCCACTTTTGACACCATATCGAAGGAAGGCATGGTATCAAAGCAAGACAGACACAAGTGATCACAGTTCACGGGTATTTATTAAACTATAAAAATGGGTGGGATAAACGCCTAATCTAAACTTAAATGTAAGATGGGAGCAAGCTACAATCATCAATTAATAATAATACAGTCCTAGTGGAGTCTAGTAAAATAAAAAGGGTCTATACTAAGAAAACCTATTGCCAATCCTTACAGCTATGCTACAAAATAGTATGGGATAGTGCTCAGAAAGAAAGAAAGAAAGAAAGAAAGAAAGAAAGAAAGAAAGAAAGAAAGAAAGAAAGAAAGAAAGAAAGAAAGAAAGAAAGAAAGAAAGAAAGAAAGAAAGAAAGAAAGAAGTGTTCTCAAAATGATAAGTCAGGATGTTATGGCCAGGGTCTCCCTTCCCCACATTTGAAGCACGGGACAAGGCCTTAGCAACTAACCTGGTCACTAGTGATAATCCATGCTTCCTGGCAGATACCTATCACAAGTGCCTTACTGCCACTATTGACTCTTTAGCACCTCTAACAACTAAAACGCGACGTGCTGATAAAAGAACATCCTTCTGGTTCAATGATGAGCTAGTATCACTAAGGTGAACTAAACGTTCCCTCGAACATATCCATAAAAAATACCACACTACAGACTCCGCTAATGCGTTCAATACTACAAATAAAACGTACAAAGCGGACATTATTACTCATAAAGCAAATGCTTATAACACATGCATTAGCAATGCCTCCTCAGACTCAAAGAGCTGTTTTCCATTCTCAGAGAACTGGAAAACCCTATTCCAGCTACCACCCCAGCTAACACTAGTAAAGAATGGTGCACCACTATTTAAGATACATTAGTCTCCAAAATTGACCTGCTGTAAAAGAAAATAGTCACTAAAAGAAAAATACGAGCAGAAAAAATACTCCTCGTAACACCCTTTCAAACTCCAATGATAATGTTACCCTTCTATTTCATTTCACCCCAGTTACCCAAGAGCTAGTGTCTAATACTATCGCCAAACTCAAAGCCTCAAATTGCAAAGGGGACAACTTCCCAGCACACTTAGTTAAATCATGTGCATCTACCCTCACCCCTATTATTACTAATTTTGTCAACACTTCCTTTAACACAAATATGGTCCTGGCCAACATCAAAGAAGCCTGGGCCACCCCACTTCTAAAAAAACCCACCCTTGACCCCTCTGTGCCCACGAATTACCGACCTATAACTACAGTTCCATTCTTACTTAAAATCATAGATAAAATAGCATACTCATGAATCCAAACCCATTTCAAACAAAACCAGCTCCTTGGAGCTAGACACTCCAGATTCAGACCTAATCATAGCACGGAAACGGCCCTCATTGATTTGAAAATTCAGATGGACAACATTAGAGACTCAGGGAAACTCAGTATACTACTGCTGTTAGACCTATCTGGAGCATTTGACCTTGTAGATCATGTTAAATTATGTACCACCCTAGCCAACGATTTCAGTTTCTCTAAAAATGCTACCCTTTGGCCGAACACACGTCCAGAGTCTCCATCGGTAAAGATGCTGCTGATCCTATATCAGTCTCCATTGGGGTACCCCAAGGATCATGCCTCTCACCAACTCTATATAATGCATACACAAAGCTCCTCTTCGTGGTATTAGATGACATGGGTGTCATCTACACCAATTTTGCAGATGACACCCAGATCCTCATACCAATCTCAGGGAACTATGACCAGGACAAAATCTATGCTATTATCCAAAACGGGATGGTGTTGAACAGTCTCTGCCTTAACGATCAGAAGACAGAGATTCTCATTGTGGGATCCCAAACCAAATTAGGTACTCTCCACTCAGACTACTCCTCAATCAACATCAATGGCACGTTGATTCCAGTACGTAAACAAGGGCTAAACACATCTTGGCACTCTCGTCATTCACATCTTACACATCTAAATTAATTGCATTAAGCCACCAGTTCCTCACACCCACAAACTATATTACTCTGGCTAGAGCTTTGATTCTTTCAAAGCTGAACTATTGTAATGCCTTATTACTAGGAACGTCCAATACCAACCTGAGCAAACTACAACTAATGCAGAACAAAGCATTACAGGCAGCCCTAGGAATAAAAAAAATCTGACCATATTTCCAATATCAGAAGGGAGGCTCACTGGCTACCCATTAAGGCCAAAATCATTTTCAAAACATTATGTGTCACCCACAAATGCCTCGCCAATAAAGCCCCTACCTATATGAATAACGCTGTTAAGAAAAAAACATCCAGTAGAATGCTTAGATCCAACCATAACATGCTCCTTGTGGTTCCAGGTTACAATACTAGAGCAGGAGGAAGCAGCTTCCAAGTTTTGGCCCCAAACATTGGAACTCCCCCCCTCTTAACATCCAATATGAGGATTCCTTCCCTGGATTCAAAAAATCACTAAAACCTGGTTATTTAACCAACATTAGTTAACGTATATTAAAGCTTACTCCAGTCAGACGCCATAGGTCTTCTCAAATGCTCTAGGACCAGAAATACGCACACCTATTGGAGGCCTGAGCTGGACATTGTAAATAATCATGATGTCTGTATTGCTTCATCCTATGTATGTTAATAGGCTATGTCATAATGATTCATTTTGTAACACTGTCTATCCACAAGTATGTAAGTGAATATTTCCAAATCATTGGCTAAAATGTCTGCAACTATGCTGAGATACCCCAGGGTCTGGGCGTGTAACAAATGTAATAAATAAATAAATAGGGCTCTTATGGAGTGTTACATTTAATGGTACATTAAAACCAGGCACTGTGGTAGATTTGAAGAATGCCTTTTTCTCAGTCCCTTTACATCCAGATTCTTAATACCTCACAACGTTTACATTTGCCAGGGTCCAATTCCAACACACTAGACTTCCTCAAGTGCACTGTGAGTCCCCAAGCATTTTCAATAGGTTTTTACATGAAGACCTAGGGAATATTCACCTTCCCAGAACCATTATCCAATATGTGGATGATGTATTGGTGTGTAGTACTGCTGAACAACAGTGCAGAGAGGACTCCATTGCTTTGTTACAATTACTAGATGACAAGGAATAAAAGGTGGACAGAGCAAAGTTGCATTATTGCCAGCAGGAGGTGTCGTATTTGGGTCAATTGATTTCAGTGAATTGTAAAAGAGTGACTCCAGAACACGCCTCAGTAGTTCACGCTACCCTTCAGCCAGTAACAGTTAAAGATATGCAAACATTTATTGGCCTATCTAATTACTGTAGAGTATGGATTTCTGATTATATGTCATACACTCATCCACTTCTGCAGGCCCTCAAAGAAGCACAGCAGACACAAAATACTATTATTTGGACTGATGAGATGATTATTAGTTTCCAGGAGTTGATGGATGTTATCTCTACTGCTCCTGTTTTAGCAATCCCTGATTACACTAAAGAGTTTTATCTTTTTTCACACTCTAATGGTCAGATGATGAAAACAGTTTTGACACAACACAGAACTATGGTCCATAAACCTCTAGCATACTCTAGTCGCATGCTGGACTCTGTTATGCAAGGACAGTTTATCTGTGAACAAGCATTGGCTGCATCTGCCTTTGCCATCAATAAGTCAGCCACCATTGTCAGCTACCATTGTCATGGGATGTTCAGTTACCATGTATGTTGAATATGCAGTATTTGCGTTATTGGAGAGGGCCAAATCCACATTGACTACACAAAGGACCTCTGCATATGAGGTAATTCTTTCAAGCCCATCCATTCACATTGTTTGGTACAAAACAGTGAACTATGGCACATTTTTAACAGAACGCATTACTGACGATGAGGAGGTGCATGATTTTGTCACTTATGAGGGACCTGAGGATGACATTCCTAAAGTAGATGACTGTGCCTTGGATGACGCAGATGTATTCTTTCTTGACGGCTCATCAACTATTGACCAGGAGACAGGTCAGCGACACACTGGTGCAGCAGTGGTTCAACTGGTTGATGGGGATTACATGGTTTTTGTGCAGCGAAGATTATCAGGCCATTATTCAGCACAGGCAGCAGAAGTGATTGCCCTTATTGAAGCACTTGAGGCAGCGCAAGGGTGCCGAGTAACAATATATTCTGACTCAGCCTATGTTACAACTGCTGTTCATTCAGGGTTGTTCAGATGGACGAGGAGAGGCTTTTGCAGGGCAGATGGGTGCCCAGTGCAGCATGAGGCTCTTTTGGATCGGTTGATTCATGCCCTTTCCCAGAACACACTTGCCGCAGTCGTCAAGTGTTTCGCTCATACAAGTAGCAGAGATTTTGTCTCCCTCAGGAAAGAAGCTGCAGACACAGCAGCAAAACTAACAGCGTACTTGGCCGTACCAGACCTTCCCGAGCATTCAGCGCTTGTTAATATTCAATTGCAATTAAAGGTTGCATATACTGCAATGCCCGTCACTGAGATTATTGAAGTGCAAGGTAAAGCACCGCAATGTGAAAAGTTGTTATGGCAGAGAAGGGGTGTGTACAATCTCCAACTGATTTGGTGGGGAGACAAGCCAGTACTAGAAAGGTAGTGATGCCCCAAGTATTGGTTTTACTGGTGTTTGATCAACTGCACCACCCTGCCCATGTGCAAAAAAACCAGCACATTGCTGCGGATATACAAGAAGATTGATATGTGCCCAACATTCAGGAACAACTGTCTATGTTTACTAACAAGACGATCACCGAGAGACCAGCACCACGCAAAACACACAGCCGGGCATGGATACCACTGAGGTACCATGACAGGACCTGGCACAGAAAATACAAGCAATCGGCATAAAAACCTGTCTGATAATCTGTACATTGAGATGCATGTCACAACGTGACAAATAAAACCTGACAAAAATGTGCATTTGACCCACTGGCAAAACAAACACTAAGTGTTTGCAAAAAATGTATTTGGTGTCAGTAATCATTGAAGAATCAAACTTGAACTTACTAAATTGAAACAAGTGAACACCGGATCCAGCGCCAACCCCCCACACAAAACTACTGTCTATATTTATATCTAGTTGTATTATCTGTCAGACATAAAGCACTTAGCAAGCCTTGAAAACCTTGAGAGCCACATTGCCTGGTCCAATTGGGCCCTTTTCGAGATCTACAAATAGATTTTGCAGATATGGGTGAAAGATGCAATACTTTCTGTTTCTCATAGTTGTGATGTGTCCTTTCTCCTTGAGGCTTGTCCATGTGCATATCTTGATGCGAAATTGGCCACCAAGTGTTTGGTGAGAGAAGTGTTCCACAGAAGGGGGTTGTGCAAGACCTTTAAAGGTGATAATGGCACTCACTTCTTTAATGAGCTGTTTAAAACATTGTGGCTCTATTAGGAATAAAACACAAGATGTGCTCCATTTATCACACTCAAGCCAATGGCATTGTGGAAAGGATTAATGGTCTGTTAAAAGCTAAGTTCACTATATTACGTGTCACACTAACAAAAAGTTGGGTGTATTCCCTTCCCCTAGTCCTATTTAGTCTGAGGACTCAGCCCTGTAAAGACCATCACCCCTGCCCCCATGAAATAGTAAGAGGGAGACACATGTACATGCCATTGTCTCCTGTGCATAATGCATCGGATGCTCACAGAGCTGCTTAAATTTTGGTGGATGAATTTAATTCGTATTTGACTCAGTTGACAAAATGTATAAAATAACTTTCTCAACAGATTGCTCCATGTCCAAAGGAAGAAGGTGAAAACAGTGCTGCACCGGAATCTGTGACTTCACCACCATTAGAACTGTGTTCTTGGGGACAGGGTTTATATGAAAAACTGTGTCCGCAGGTCGAGCGAGCCACGCTACAATGGACCTTACATGGTAGTGTATGCTACTCCGCTTGAGGGAATTACGGTATTGGGTGCACTTGTCTGATGTTAGGAAGGCACCACAAATATTGTCTCCTACAATAGGTATTCTACATGAGTGTTTTTAATTCAGCATTGTTTTATGATCTGAATAACATTTACAGCATTTTTTGAAGAGTGATTTCATTTATTATTTATGGGAGTGTGATTGCTTATATTGTCATTTGTTTTATGACAGATTTAAAATGAACTTTTCTAATGTGTACTTGCAGGTTTTAGCGCTTTTGTCTAGTGCTGTTTTTTGTATTTTGTAATAGAATATTTGTTCCTCTTTTGTGTGGATTTTCTTTGCTTTATTTTAATATTTTTCTAGTGAGTTTATAAGGGTAGGTCATATAAAGGTGTGGTGGAGGTGTAACATAAGGGGATGTGAAAACAGTGAATTCCTTCATGTGTCAACACCAATTGATGATCGTATGCCTACAGTAGTAAGTTTTAAAAGAAAGCAAATACAAGACACAGTGATATGGCAATTGAAGCTGTGGGTTAAGCAGGGATTGGATGAGGAAAACAAGTACAACCAGTATAAAGGTGTGATTTTTGATCCGATGTCTAATGTGCATCATCCAGAATTCAGCAATATGTGATACAGTCATATGAGCTCAGTAGGGAAACAGAGGTATAACAGGGGTTGTTATGCCGGCCCCCTCAGCCCCCACATGTCAAGAGCACCCAAAATGTTAGTAACCCAGGAAATGTTGCCCTTGGAAGCTCAGTGTTTGGTTCATTTAGCTCTGTGTCGGTTCCACAGTTTGTTCCAGTGGCACAAAGTACAAGTTGTACTGATGGATAAAGATGGAAAAAAAGATGCCACATACGATAGTACACCTCAATGCGAGCCACAGGCCATGGTAAAATTGGACGGCGTGTTGTTTGTGTTGAACAGATGGGAGAAAGTGGTGGTGAGCTGGGGATTTGGCAGGGTTTGGAGAAGAAGTAATATGCTTTTTCCTTGCTTGATAATTAGATTCCAATTCATAGGCACGGCAGGGAACACGCACGTACACCCACATATAAATGTAACAAGCTAGAACCTTGTACAATTACGTAGGAATGCGAGCAGCCAAATGGTAGAAGCGCTGCAGCCACACTCAAGGGCAGATGTCCTGAGATGCCAGAACATGCTGAGATTTAAGACACCAGCACCCCCCAGAATAATGGTAATTCCATTTGAACTACCAGACGTCCAGGAGTAAGATTCTTAAATCTTTGATGAACTGGATGGATTAGTGGGACATGCATGGATTTTAGGCCTATCCCATCAGAGGAGTAGCTGATAAAGGGAGGAGCAGAGAACAACAAGGTCCGTGATTTGTACCAGGAAGAGCAAAGGGTGATGCCAATGATTATAAGATTGCAGCAGGGAGGCATGATGGTGGCGCCTGTGTCTCTTGGATGGGAAAAGATATGCTTTGTTTGAAAAGACCAGACTGACCTCAAAGTTATCTGCCAAGCTCATTTTGGCGACCAGGTGCACATCACGTGGTTAGGTTTCAAGACAGGTTGTGCATTTGAAATTCTAGCCAATCACTTTACAGCAACTGGAGGTGAAGAGGCTGTAACCCACATGTGAAGAAGAAGGAGGATAAGATGATACGGCCAATCAGAGAGAGGTATATATGTGAATATTAGCATGTAAATAGGCAGTATCCATTGAGGGTCGGGGATGAACAATGTATATCAAATACATAATGAATGAAGATTTCAACACTTATAATGTGGTGTTTGGCTTGAAGAAGCCAAAGGCTCAGTGGCAGTGGCTTATCGTCATTTTCCTTTTTGTATACAAAATAAAGTCCTTGTTCTTCTCGAAAAAGGGTGTACCAAGCTTTTTTCCCTAGTGGGTTGGTTTTTCTATGCCTGGTTGTTGTGGAGTTACCCTAAACTATAAAACATTTATCTTGTAAGAATGTGTTTATAGGCCTCTCCCTCAGAGGATGACAAGACATGCAGAAAGCTTGATTGTTCTTGCATCCAGGCAAATGCTCTGTTTTGAATGTGTACGCTTGCAACTTTGCAGTCAGTCTCATTATTCCTGGTGTAGCCAATTGCCTGCAGTAGGGCTCAGCATATGCAATATGGGTATATGGTAGGTGTGTAAGTGGAACATGTTGCGCCAAATATAAGAACGGAATGTAAAGACTTCCATAAATGGATTATTTTTTACTTCTCTAATGATATGTACCCCTAATATAATACCCCCACCACAAGAATCCCACCCTAAAATCTAGGACAAGAAACTGGCTGTTTTTGATCTGAGTTTTCTGTTCTATTTAAAATAATACATCAAGAAATAAAATACAGGCAGCTTGTCTACAGAATAGAAAAAACAACCTCCCGGCTATTGTTTGCTAATGTTTTTATTCTTTCATCCCAATTTGCATTGACATTGCTAATAACATTTGACTTGCATGATGGATTTGGCTAATATTTGCAAATATTTTGCAAACTAAATATTTGTCATATTTGTAAATATTTGTCACAGGTCGCAAGAGGTTCCCCCTTCCCCGACTGGACATATTAGGAAAGATTCGTTAAGAAATGAAAAAAGTTATTAAGAAAGCAAAAAAACACTGTTTCAGCCTACTCCCATTCATTACAAAAAGTCAACATTCTCGGAGCAGCAACGGTAAAGGGATAATGATCTCCACCTGACCATTGAGTGCAAAGAATGGAGTCCTAGTTCATATCTGATTAGAGATATAGGTAATCTTTTTGGCAAATGGAGAACCCTTCCATGATATCCTGAGTGGTTTCCGCCCTGTATACGAGGATAGGAACAACCTTCTGCTTATAGAATGTGGTAATTGGAATCAGGGTGAATTTCCCAAATGTTTTAAGAATAATTTTTGCTTGGGTGGTTAATTGAGTGCATTTCAAACGAGTTCCATCCCTCCATATCGTCTCATTGATGCTGCAGTTAATTGAGACACCCAAGTAGACAATGGAATTAACAATATCCAATGATTCATACCCCAAAACCCATGTAAATGTAGGGTTCTTTTTTCCCCGCGCCTCTGATAATATAATTGTTTAGGATTTTTTGGTGTTTATTCTTAAATCGTTCGCTTTGATGTAGTATTCTAACTGGGTTAATTTCCTCTGAAGCCCTATTGGAGTTTGGTCGATCATGACCAAGTCATCCGCGTATAACATCCACGGAATAACTTGGTCATATATTTTGGGATGAAAGCCTGCACAGGCTTTTGATTTTGTTCCATATCTGATAGGTACAGAATGAATAATGCATGGGCTAAGGGACAGCCCTATTTCACACCCCTAAATGTGGGAATTTGTTTAGTTAGGTCTCCTTTTGTGGTCATTCTGATCTGGATTGTATTCGAGGAGTATAAAGCCTTGATCGCTTCCGGGAGATCTATGGGACAGCCCCAATTAGTCAGTTTCTCCCAGAGCCTATCCTTGTTGATGCTATCAAAGGCTTGCTCCAAATCAACGAAAGCCAGGTAGATCTTCTGTTTTGCATTAATTGTCTTTAGCTTTAGAATGTTTAATAAGAATAGGTTTAGGTTTGTGCCAATGCCCTTTACAAACCCTTATTATCTTTTATCAATATGGTAAGAGACCTTTGCCCATCGTATTAGCTGATCCAAAAAGATGGATGAAAAAATATATATATGAATGTTCTAGACAAAATTGGATCTTTTAATATCTGTTGAAATTCAAAACTAAATACTTAATTCTCTGTTTTAACCAACACATAACTTAGAAGAAACAGTTCAATAATATGGACAACAAAATGTTATTCTGCACTTATCAAATTGTGCTAGCAACCTATGGTGTCTTATAAGAAAGAGATACGTTCCTGATATTTTACACAGTCATTTCAAGATAATTTTAGTTGAAAGTGGCAGGCTGTGGTACAAGTATTTGGTGATCTGAGCAAACAGGATTTACATCAGTGCGAGAGACAAGGATTTAGGAAATTACGCAGCTTCTCCTTTTGAAATAGATGGACATTTCTACCAGGCAGCTGCTATTATTTTGGGGAGCAAACAAACGTAATGTATTAAACTGTCACACAACCATCAGATTGTAACACTGAAATGGAAGACGAATCAACACATTAATTTTGATTGACATTAGGGATCCACTTGAGGCAGAAACTTTCTGTTTCTCCGCAATGTTGCTTGGATAACATTAATGTCTTGGGACTGAATAGGAGAAACCAACCTCTTTTCCTATTCTACTATTAGGAGTAGAATATTCTATTCAGGATTATGTAAGTGTAAACTATGGTTTCAACAGGTTAAGAAGGGCATCAATCCCTGAAAACTTGTGAGGTACATTGCAGAACACACTCACACGTCTAGATATAATTTGCTCATGTGAAAACAATTGTACATTCTAAGACAACCGATTTTAAATATTGTTCCAGAAAGTGAGATTTAAAGACCCCACTCCTCTCCCCCTTAATGAATTAGCTTGTAAATAGGGTTCTCTAAAATAGTTTTAATTACTATCTGGGATTTAAGTAATTCTTGAACCAGTTGTCTAAATGCTGTGGGATTTTTGTACTTCTGGTTTCTCTTTCGTAGGCCCAGGACAGGTATGTACTTCACCTGGTTTTCAGCATCTCCCTTTCAGTTTTGTCCACTTGCTCCCAAAACTCCTCTCAGCTAATATGGTTCTGTCTTTGGAAAGGTCCCTTCCTTCAGTTTTATCTGGAAAAAGCTTTTCTTTTTCCAAACTTTCTTTATTTGTTTTTGTGTTCATATAAGCATAATAAACAACATAACAATAATAAAGTGAATAAAATAAAATAACATTGGATGAGATTACATCTTTCAAATTTGTCAAACTCACTTATAACCATGGGTGTAAGGAATCTATGAGTGTCAGGGAAGAAGGTGCAAATCATATTTATGAGGTAAAAACCTCCATTATAATCATGAGATCGCCAGGACCCATCATTTGCTAGTCTATGGGTGAGCATCCCCCAGTTCTCACCAGTTATAGTAAGGAGAAGCCTTTAAGAATCTGTGGTTTGTGGTACATGTGAATCACACACACCTGATGGCCCTTTCCCTTCCACACAGGGATAAAAGGTAGAACAAGAGAACACAGTACGAGCAAGCCAGACCGGACCACGAGACAGCTATACAGACCCAGCAGTTCAAGAGGAGGAGAAAGGCAGCAAAGGTCGAGAGGTTGATGAGGACAGACACAACCTTACCCTTTTTGACAAAACCCTGTGAAACCTCCACTGAAAGAATCGTAAAACCAAGGACAATAGCCCAAGTGTGCTGCAGCAGATCTCAACGGTACACGAAGCGTATCAACACTGATAAGCCTGAACTGGATAGTCCAGCCCCTTTAATGAGTAGCAATTACCCTGAAGATGAATGGGGATGCAGACTTTACTCATACATCAATAATAGAGCCGACTCAGGAAGTTGACAAAAGGAAGACTGTTTTAATATCAATTTTCTAAAAAAGGAAGCATAACGAACATCAACGCAATTGCTCAATCCTCTTACTCAATGCATTTAAGAAAAAACTGAACATTTATAAGCAATATTCGTCATCAATGACGTTAACCGACATATGTGCTAACCTCATCCTACGTGGCAAACTACAAAATCTTATAAACATGAGTGATTGGCTCTGAGTTAACATCTAAGTATATGATCCATACTAGTCTAAAAAAGTGTAACTGTGTGATTGGTGACTTAACATCAGGTGGGGCAACTAAGCCCTCCTCTAAAAATGACCACTATGAACGTCACTAAATACACAACATCCCATTGGTTTACACACTATAGGACCCCTACATAGGCAGGTACTCTACAATTGGTTGGCACTCTATCCTCCTTCATTATTTTTCCACCTACGTTAGCAGCCTGCAGGCTGGCCATCCAGGTGCTGGTGAGGTCGCCTTAACTTTAGCTTCCCACCAATTAGCATATGAATCTATCATCACCTCAGTGGTCTCCTGTCAATTAGGCTTTGAAGCTCGTCCTTGAAAGTGTTCTTAACTCTGAGAAAATTAGGGATTGAGAAACACAGTCTGCCTTCCTGCGTAGGTGTGACCATCTCGTTCATCCAACTTCTTGCTTCCATGTGACTGGAGACCATAGAATCGAGCCTTTTCGTGCATTTAATATTATCTATTAATAAACCTCTGATGTCTTCCTTTTTATATTCGTGCCTTCTGAACAGGAGTTTTGTTCTTTCACACGACTTTGGAGCCAATGTCAGTTCACTCCAGTTGGATAAGACCTTGGCTTCTTGGCTCGTCCAGCCTCGCCTTCTGAAATACACTTGTAATTCAATCTTGCTTTTTAACTGTGACACACTGAAATGAGGCCTTCTTTGCTACTGTCCAACCTGCTATAAACATTTAGTGGAAACATCCATAGTTCTCTTATTCCTATATATATATACGTTGGCGCTTGCCGCAATCTATTCACTATAAGCTTACAGCTAGCTTCACAATTAATGTGCTGCTTGCGTTTCTTTTGCATCTGTACATGTGTAAAATAACTTGATATCTTCATCTGTTTCTGTGGCACAAACTTCTTCACCTTCACCCCAAGATGTCACTTATCCTTATTACTTTCTTGATGCCTTATAGAATATCTGCATTCCTTGGTCACTGCATCTCTTTTATGTATGTCCTCTTCAGCTCCATGTAACATATACTGGCAGTAGTTAGTGACACTTAAAAGAAAGACCTTGGCTGTGAAGCCAGCGGTGTGGGCTGCACTCACATGTGGTTTATTAAGTACTAGAAATTCGGCAAATGCTTGTTTTAGTAAACAAATACGTGTTTATTTTATCTTTTTCTGCTTATTATTTTCATAAGCTTTAATTCCTCAGCGGGAATTCAAAAATTATGAGGCCGAAATGTCACATTAAGGCCTATGCATTAGGGTTGAAAACCCTTCCTCAGGGCCTGTGAACATGTATATTTATATATGCCTTCTGGTTCAATCTCTTAACATAGGTAATTATAACAGTCAAAAAGAACAACCATAATTTCCACAATTAGACAATAGGAAACCATTCATCAAATATCAGTAAAATGATCATCAAAAAGAAGCATAATTAAACAGTCAGGTGCAAGTAAAAGGTTCAATGTATACATTACCAATATTTCAGCATAAGGTAAATGATTGGTTTGTTCATCATCCAAAGAGTATCGTCAATTCAAATAGATCAGAAAGGAAAATGGTAGAGAAATTGCAAGAAAAGATCATAAAAAACGTATGAGCATACTATCAGTGATGGAAGTGTTAATTAAGGGCACTGCTAAACTTAAACCGGAGGTCTGGTGACGGACCTGTTATTCGCATATGCAAAACTCCATGAAGAAATCTCACGTAGAAAGAGCAATCATCTGTGCCTGATAGGGATTGCTGGTCTGTAATTTTAGAAAAACTGTGTTATGTGCTGTTCTAATAATGATGTTTGAAAGATAAAAAACAGGCAAAGTCTATTACCTGAAATGCTGCAAACGTTAGGGCTGCTGGCCGCTGCTGTAATTGACGAGTAGAATGCTAAGGAAACGCGCGTGTTGTCTCTGAATAGCTAAATCGTGTTTGGTTGCCTATGCAGCAACGGCGCCTTCAAAGTGATCGCCGATCTAAGAAGGTAACAGAGCTATGTTTAATATTGTACTAAAAGAAATGTGCAGATTGTGTCATGGTGTAAACCATATCAGTTACCTGGAATACTGTTAAGTGTTGAAGCAGCTGGCCGCCGTTGAAATAAGCGAGCTCAACGCAGTGAAACTCGCGTCTGTGCTAGGGCATGTTAATTTGTGAGAGATTGCCTTGGAAACAATGATGGCTACGTGATTAGGCATACGTGCTGACGCTTGGGCATTGAACAAAATGGACATGTTTGAATGTAGTAGGTGGCCTATGTGGTGTATGGATAGAGCAAAATGTTCTTGAATGAGGCGATAATTAGCTGTGTGTATATACCATGAATGCAATGCTGTAATTGAAAGAAATAAAAATTATAGAAAACTGTATAAAGGAAACAAAAAAAACTTGATAAAGAGTAAAAAATAATAATGTAAATAAAAACAATTGTGCTTAAAGCTGATAATTACAGTAAACAAAGAATTATTGAAATAGATGATGGTAAAAAATTCAATCAAAAACCATATAAATGGTAAACGCTAATCAAAGCGTAAAAAGTTATTGAAAGAGGAAGAGTTTATAAGAAGCAGCTTAAATCCAGTTCTTCATTCATCCCTTCTGGTGTCAGGGATCAAATTCTCTCAATCCATAGTGCTTCTCTTTGGGCTCTCAATTTTTTCATATTCATATTTCGTCCTTTGGTGGAAATCACCTCAAGTACTGTAAATTGTAACTGGGCCACTGTGTGACCATTTTGATGGAAATGTCTTGCTACTGCTGACGTTTGGTTATTCACTCTAATGCAGGATTTATGCTTGTTGATGCGTGCACGTATTATGCATGCAGTCTCCCCAACATAATACATAGCACATGGGCATTTAATTGCGTAAATGACGTTTTCTGACAAACACGTGGCATGTTGTTTTAACTGAATTTTCTCACCTGTCCTCGGATGTGATATGTAAGGTCCTTTGATGATGTTATTGCATTTACCGTAACTCATACATGGGTGTGTTCCTGGAAATTTGTCAACCGTTTGCTGTTTCGATTTTCTGTTATGTGTATCGACCAGTAACTCTTGTAGATTGTTACTCTTCTGATACGCAAACACTGGTGGTTGTGCAAAGAGTTCTCTGGTTCTTTGATCGTTCTGTAATATAGTCCATCTTTTTAGAACACTGTCTCTAATTTGTCGACTCCGAATCGAATATTTAGTGACAAAAACTAATTCTGGTTTTGGCCGTTCTTGTTTTTGTGTCAGCAGTTGAGTACGGTCATGTGCATCTGTTTTGATCCTAGCTGCTGTAAGATCATCCTCTGGATATCCTCTTTCTTTCAGTTTCATCTGTAATTTATTCAATTCTAGATCTCATTCTGTTTGATCACTGAGAATTCTTTTAAATCACAGCATTTGGCCAAATGATAGGATGTTCGGCGGATAGAAGCTCATTCTGTGAAGAAGATTATTTCTGTCAGTGGGTTTTGAATAAAGTTTCGTCAGTATTCTTGAGCCTTTGATGGCTGTTTGCACGTCCAGATAATGGATATTTGGATTCCCTATCTCCATCGTGAATTGCAACCTGTTGTCAATGTTGTTCAAATATGAAAGGAAATTATTCAATTCATCTCGACTGCCTGACCATATTCTAAATATGTCGTTGATATATCTATGCCATTTTTTCAGATGTGGACTCCATTGAGGGTTATTGATGATGTGTCTGGTTTCAAAGTCAAACATGAATGTGTTCGCATAGAATGGTGCCATAGTGGACCCCACGGCAGTTCCAGTTAGTTGTTTATAGTAGGTTTCTTTATACTTGAAGCATGAGTTTTCGGAAATAAATTAGAAACGGATCATCAAAAATTCTTGATTAGCTCCTATTGGTCCTGTACCTATTAATAGCTTCTCAACTGCTCTTTGTCCCAAATCATGTGGGATGCTTGTGTAAAGGTTCGCCACATCGATGGTGAATAGGATGTCTTCCGTCGAAAGTTCAATATTTTCTAGAATTTGTAAAAAAAATGGGTGGTATCCTTGACATATGTTGAAGTCTGTTGAATAAGTGGCTGTAAAAAATAGTCAATATAAGTGCCCAAGGGTTGCAAGATGCTGTTTATTGCTGCTACTATCGGTCTCCCAGGAGGATTATTGAGTTGTTTGTGAATTTTAGGTAGGATGTACAGGTGTGGCATCTTGGGATATGAAGTCCATAGATATGCTTTGGTTTTGTTGCTGATCCAATGGTTTTCTAGTGCCATTTCTAGTGTGTTATATGATTCGGCTTTGATATCTTTAGTTGGATCGTATGCTAATGCTTGATATGTCCCTGTGTCTGATAGTTGTCTCATACATTCTACGTTATGTTGTTCAGTATCTTGTATAACTATAGCGCCACCTTAGTCTGCTGGTCTGATGGTTATGGAATCATCTGTAAATAGATTCTTTATAATAGATAATTCACCTCGATTCAAGTTCTTCCATTTGGGTTGACGAAATTGTATTTTTTTAAGGTCATTCAACACCATATTGTGAAAATTGTCAATGGCAGGTATATGCACTGGTGGGTTGAATGCGCTCTTAGCTTTAAATTCAATATATTCCATTTCCGCTTGACTAGAAATTTCAGTAGTGTTGGCTGTTTCTGAGAAAAAAAAATTCAATTTGAGTTTGCAAACTAATTTTATATAGTTCGACTTTTGTGTTAAACATGTTGTTGCTGTAAATTGGTACAAACTTCAAACCTTTCTCAAGTGTTCTGATTTCTTTAGATGTTAAATTTCGAGTTGATAAGTTAACCACTAGTTCCGATTCATTTGCAATTGTGTCTTCATTCCTTGTCCTCTTCTTCCTTCCCCTTCTTGTCCTCTTCCTCTTCCTCCTAAAAAAATCTTTCCTTGGGGGGTTGGTAGGTTGTCTGGGTCTTAAATTGATTCCTGATGTACTAGCCACAGGGTTTTCTGTTGTTTGTTCATCTGCGGTTTCTACATTGTCTGATTCAGAACTTCTTTGGTCACTCATAGGTTTGTTTGGTCTTTGTGTTTGGTTGAGATATTTATCCACCCAAGTATATACCTCGTTATTAAGATAATCGTAGGTATCTCTCTTGAATTTTCTAATTTTACGAGATTCAAGGTCTTGCTTATAACTGTCCAGTTTATCAATAATATCAATCAGTATGTCAGCAAATGATTCTGCATTAGTTAAATCGGTTATATCTTTAGACAAGGTGTCAATTTCTTTCTCTAGTAGTTCAATGTTGCTTGAGAGTTCTTTGATAGTAAGGAGTATCAAATCAAGGGAGCATTTGTTTAAAATGTGTTCCCATTTTTCAACAAACTCTCTGTTTTCTTTGCGTAAGGTTGGTCATAAAGGTGTTCTGAGTCCTCTAGGAATCCGTTGTGCTTTATAGTATCGGCTGAGGGTGACCGCATGTAATTTATGATTGATGAGCTTCCTTATTGAATATTCTAATTGTTTTGATTTTACTTTGAGGATCTTTGTTGATTGTAGTGTGAACCGTTTCTTTTATGAGTCCCAGTATGGCATCCGCCTCTTTGGTTGAAAAGCCAAGTATCGTAGCTCTGTTGTCTGTGAGAAATTCTATATCTTCATACGACATAGTAGTGTGCACTTGCCCAAGTGTGGTCACCGATGTGAAAAGTAAACTATAGGACTCGCGGTGAGCTTTGCACTATGTTGTATTTTTGACAATATTTTAATTCAAAACAGATTAATCTCTCTTTTGTAGTTTGGGGTGCAAACCCGCTGGAAAGAGTGTCTCTGTGATAGAACACTGTAAATCATAAAAGAAAGACCTTGGCTGTGAAGCCAGCGGTGCGGGCTGTACTCCCATGTACCACTCACATGTGGTTTATTCAGTACTAGAAATTCGGCAAATGCTTGTTTTAGTTAAACAAATACATGTTTATTTTATCTTTTTCTGCTTATTATTTTCATAAGCTTTAATCCCTCAGCGGGAATTCAAAAATTATGAGGCTGAAATGTCACATTAAGGCCTATGCATTTCGGGTTGAAAACCCTTCCTCAGGGCCTGTGAACATGTATATTTATATATGCCTTCTGGTTCAATCTCTTAACATAGGTAATTATAACAGTCGAAAAGAACAACCATAATTTCCACAATTAGACAATAAGAAACCATTCATCAAATATCAGTGTAGTATATTACTTGTAATAAGGACAGGAGCCTCCGGTCTTGTAACGTCGTATTTATTCTCTCACAAGTTTCATGCAGGATACACACAACATGTGTGTCTTAATAATAATAGCCAACGGGCTGAAGGTGGCTGGGAGGATATGCCTTAATGTCTGTGTCCCAGATTTGTAAGGAGTGGGCCCCGTAACAGGAGGGCTCAGCAGGGCGCTTCTTGTCGCGTCCTCCACTCGTCCCGTAGTGTGCGCGAAGCACGCGGGGGCGGAGCTAAGGTCCGCGGCGAAATCTCGCGAGAGCGCGCGCTCTCGCGATATCTCTACACATCTCCCTTTTTCAATGCACAGCGAAATCATTGTAAAACATAGTCATTGTATCTCACCGGTCTTCTGTGTTCTCTTCTGGGCCAATCATCAGTTCGGGTGCAATTCTCCTGTTGCTCCTGATCGGGATCTGCACCCAGTGCTTCCGGTTCGACCTTGGTTTCCACCCTCTCTCTGTCGTCTCCTTCTGGTTCTCTTTCTTCAGCTGCTCGGTGGTCTCTTTCGGTTTCCGTTCGTGATCTCTCCGGGGTCTTCGCTCTTCCTCGAGTCTTCTGGTATAGTGCCACTCTTTCGAGATTCCACGCTCGCCCGTCTTCCGTGCGAACATGATTTGCTCCTTTGTGAATCACTTTAATGGGTCGGCTAAACCGAGACCCTGTGACTTGATCTTTCTTCGGTAACTGGATTTTAACCAGGACTCCTTTTCCTATGTCAGACGTTTGTTTGGTTCTTCTTCTCCGATCACTCCATGACTTCATGCGTGTCTTATTGCTTTCGATTCTCCAGACTACTTCTGTCATGTCCACCGCTTCATCTTCTCGTATTTTCGACAACCATGGTGGAATCAGCGTGGATGCCGCACTCCTCCCTCTCAACATTTTGAACGGGGATATTTGAGTGATCCCATTTGGTGTGAGTCTGTGAGCCGCTATGGCCTCCTTGGTGGTTTTGAGCGGGTCCATGCCCGAAGCCGTTGCCAATTGGATGGCGCCTTTAATGAACCTGTTGGCCCCCTCTACAAGCCCATTTGCTTGGGGGTGATATAGGGCCGCTTTCTTTTGTTTTATGTGATTTCTTTTTAAGAATTCCTCCATGTCTTTTGAGACTAGTTGCACCCCGTTGTCTGTGACTATTTCCTTGGGGAGGACTTCCCTCTGAAAAATTTCTGTAAGTACTTCTATAACGGTTGCCGTGGTGATGTTCGGGACGACCGCGGCCTCCACCCACTTGGATAGGTAATCGACCAGTACTATGCCGTACCGGTGTTCAGGTGCCATTGCTTCCAAAGGCCCTATGAAGTCAATGCCCACCTTTGACCACACAGCTTCTGGAATTTCCGTGGGTATTAGGGGTGCTTGGCGGACCTTAAGTCTCTTGTTGCTGTTGAGACATTCATGGCAACGTTCTATCATGGATCAAATTTCCTGGTCCATGGATGGCCACCAGTAGGCCTCTCTCACTCTGCGACGGGTCATGGTGTTTCCCAAGTGGCCCGCGTGGGCTCTACATAGGATGATTCTTCTCATTCCTGTGGGAGGAATAATCTGGTCTGACTTCATAATTATCCCCTCCGTTTCAGATAGTTCGTCCGACACCTTCCAGTAGGGTCTCATGCCCTCGGGTAACGCCTTTTCACTTGGCCAACCTTCCTTGGTCCATTTGTGAATCATGGCCATGGTGGGGTCTTTCCCGTCTTCCTCTTCCCAGTGTCTCTCACTGAGTTCCAGGTAATCTGGCGCTCTCAAGTCCATGATGGATGCAACTATGCATTCTCCATGAAGGAACGTGGTGGCTTTATCCTTACCCTCCGGCAGTCTCGACATGCAGTCAGCTTGTGAGTTTTTCCAGCCTGAGATATGCTGGATCTCAAACGTGTACTCTTACAGCTTGGCTGCAATGCGTGCCAATCTGGGCGTGGATACTTTTGTGCCTTCTGGGCTGAGCATATGGATAAGGGGCTTATGATCAGTCACCAACTTGAATTTGGTGCCCCATACATACGTCCTGAAATGTTCCACTGCCCATGCGCAGGCCAACATCTCTTTTTCAATGGTGGAGTAGTTCTGTTCCGCCTCCGATAATGCCTTCGATGCAAAGGCCACAACGTGTTCAGTGTCACCTTTCTTTTGTGTTAGCACTGCTCCTAGCCTATAAGCACTGGCGTCGGTGGTGACGACTGTTTCCCACGCCGGATTAAACGGTTGAAGGCATGGTGCATCTATGATATGCTGTTTTATATTCACCATCGCCCTCTTTCGGGGTTCTTGCCATACAAATTCCGAGCCCTTTTTGAGTAAATCTCGAAGGGGTGCCGTGGTCTCGGAAAACTTCGGTATGAACTTCGCATAGTACTCAGCCAGCCCCAGAAATGACCTTACTTCCTCTTTGCTGTTTGGTTCCGGTGCTTTAATGATTGCTTGCATGAGATTCTGTTTGGGACTGATACCTTTTTCTGAAATCTTATATCCTAAGTATTCAACTTCTTTCACTCTGAACAGGCATTTCTCATACCGTAACCGCACCCCTGCTTCTTGTAGCTTGTTTAGGACAATTCTTAACGTGGCGTCATGCGTTTGTTCATCCTCCGCATACACGAGGATGTCATCCTGGAAGTACACCACATTTTTGACTTTCTTTAGCAAAACATCCATCATGCGTTGGAAAGCCGACGCTGCTGATGACAACCCGAATGGCATTTTGGTGAATTGGTATGTGCCAAATGGAGTGATGAATGCCGTGAGGGGTTTCGACTCTTCATGTAGCTGTATTTGGTGGTATGCATTCCTCATGTCCAGTTTTGAAAATATTCTGGCTTCTTTCATTAACAGAATGAGTTCATTTATGCTTGGAAGAGGGTAGTTATCTGTGACGACTTCCAAGTTTAAGCTGCGTAGATCTATGCATACCCTGAGTTCCTGTGATTGGGGTTTCTTTATAAGCACGACAGGGCTCAGCCATTCAGATGCTTCGATTTCTTCTATGACACCCTCCATTTTCATCTTTTCCAACTGACTTCTAAGGATGTCCCTTGCCGTGGCTGGTACTGGCCTCACTCGGTGCTTTACAGGGACCGCACTCCTTTTGAGCACTATTTTGTGCAGAAAACCCTTGATGTGCCCCGGCTCCTCCGAGAAAAGTGTTGGGTAGTCGCTTTTGACGACAGGTCTGCTCGTCACCCTGATTGACAGGACTTGATCTTCGGTGCTGGGATCCAGTCTGATTTTCAGCTTGTCTTGGTCGTCCCACCCTAGCACTGCTGGGCCTTCGTGACTGAAATAGACCCTGGTTGTAGTTTCCCTTCCTTTGAATTCTACTTTGGCTTTGATGTATCCTAACAGTTCAACTGATGCCCCTCCAAACACCGTGGGTTTGTGCTTCGTTATTAGCACTTGCACCTTTTCCTTTCCCACCATGTCCTTATACGTGCGAAGGGGAATGATCGTTAGATCCGACCCTGAATCTGCCATGACCCTTGTTTCCATGCCATCAATCTTGATCATGCAGTGAGGTTTCGCTCTCCTTGCTCTTGTGCTGTTAACCATGATGACAGTGGGTCTTCCTTCATCTTCTGAGGATGATTCTTTCTCCGTATTGCGATCTGCATTTAGGCTGGAGACTTTCTTGTTCCTCCACCGACACACAATAGAGAAATGGCCAATGCGTTTACAAATGGAGCACCCCTTGTCTCTGGCTGGGCACTCCCTGTCAAACGCCAGGTGTTTGGTGCTGGTGCACCTGTGACACTTTAGGGGTTCTTTCCTGTTCCCTCTCCCTTCTCTCGTGTCGGTTGCCGGCCTTTCTTTTTTTGCATGGAAACCCACTGCTTGTATTTCTGCGGAACTCTGGGCCCCAGTAAGCTCCTTTCGTCTTCCCGCCGTTTCCTCGACTGCACTGGCGATCTCGATCGCTTTCTCCAACTGCAGTTCCTTTTCGACAATAAACTTATCTTGGACTTTCCGACTGTTAGTGTGGACGACCAACATATCACATATGAGACTCTCCGCATTGTTGCCAAAATTACACAGCGCTGCTAATTCCCTCAGCTTGGTGACGTAATCGTCAACTGGTTCAGACATTTCTTGCCTTCGCGTGTAAAACCGTATCCGGTGGAGCACTGTGTTCTCTTTACTGGCAAACCTTTTTATGATTCTCCTGACCGCTTCCTTGAAAACATCGTCATTGTCGCCAGCCACCGGTATCGGGGTGAGACTCTCGAATATTCTCTGTCCTTCCACTCCCAGGGCATTTAGTAGCATGGCCCTGTGCCTTGCCGCTGAGAACCCTGCCCCACCTAGGGCCTCCACATATGTCGTGAATAGGGGCTGCCATTGTGGCCATGGGATGGCAGGCCTACCTGGAGTTTGGAGAAATGGTGGCGGTGGCGTTGCTCCTTGCATGCTCCTCTGTGGGTTCTGGTGGTGATCCTCGTCGCCAATTTATGTAGTATATTACTTGTAATAAGGACAGGAGCCTCCGGTCTTGTAACGTCGTATTTATTCTCTCACAAGTTTCATGCAGGATACACACAACATGTGTGTTTTAAGAATAATAGCCAACGGGCTGAAGGTGGCTGGGAGGATATGCCTTAATGTCTGTGTCCCAGATTTATAAGGAGCGGGCCCCGTAACAGGAGGGCTCAGCAGGGCGCTTCTTGTCGCGTCCTCCGCTCGTCCCGTAGTGCGCGCGAAGCGCACGGGGGCGGAGCTAAGGTCCGCGGCAAGATCTCGCGAGAGCGCGCGCTCTCGCGATATCTCTACAATCAGTAAAATGATCATCAAAAAGAAGCATAATTAAACAGTCAGGTGCAAGTAAAAGGTTCAATGTATACATTACCAATGTTTGGTTTGTTCATCATCCAAAGAGTATCGTCAATTCAAATAGATCAGAAAGGAAAATGGTAGAGAAATTCCAAGAAAAGATAATCAAAAATTTATGAGCACACTATCAGTGATGGAAGTGTTAATTAAGGGCACTGCTAAACTTAAACCGGAGGTCTGGTGACTCACCTGTTATTCGCATGTGCAAAACTCCATGAAGAAATCTCACGGAGAAAGAGCAATCATCTGTGCCTGATAGGGATTGCTGGTCTGTAAGTTTAGAAAAACTGTTTTATGTGTTGCTCTAATAATGGTGTTTGAAAGATAAAAAAACAAGCAAAGTCTATTTCTGCTAAGCAGAAAAAGATAAAAATAAACACGTATTTGTTTAACTAAAACAAGCATTTGCCGAATTTCTAGTATTGAATACACCACATGTGAGTGGTACACGGGAGTGCAGCCAGCAGCGCTGGCTTCACAGCCAAGGTCTTTCTTTTATGATTTACACAGTGTTCTATCACGGAGACACTCTTTCCAGCGGGTTTGCACCCCAAATTACAAAAGAGCGATTCATCTGTTTTGAATGAAAATATTGTCAAAAATACAACGTAGTGCAAAGCTCACCGCCAGTCCAATAGTTAGTGACACTACCATTCATCCTTGCAACTTATTGGCTCTGCTTCTTCAGGGATTTCATTCAAATGGCCATCATATTTCTTTGTATACAGATATGGTTTTCTCAATAGGTACCTTGGCTCCCAGTTTCTCTTAGGTACTGGCCCTTTCACTGCTACTTGACTGAGTCCATACTCTGCTCTTTGTCGATTCAACTGTTCTGTATATGTCACATACTTTGGTTTCCAGCATACAGGTAAATGGGGCGGGTCGGGCGAGGTGGGGGTACTTGGCTCCTCCTCTATACTTCCCTATGACACCCTTCAGTAACCCTGCTGTTTTCACATGCTCATCTTTGTTCCATGTCATAAGATAACATTGTCCACATGGACTACAGTAGAGCCATCATAAGCACATACTTCTTGTGATTCTTTGGATAGAGGAACTTTGTCCCCCTAGGTGTATGGATACTAGCCTTCACAAAGTCTCTGATTTCTTCATCTGTCAGGTGTTTGGGCTTCCATCCTGATTCAACATTGATCATAATCTTCATCCCTATGCTTTCATTGCTGTCTTCTTGCATTGTGAGATTATTATCTTGATCACCCAAAATCCAAGCAATATCATCACTATCAGGGTTTCAAGGAACTGGAAAATGTCTGCCATCCATTGTGGAACCCAAGAGAAGATTGATTCAAACCAACTGTCATCAGCAATGTCTTCCACTTCATCTATCATCTGGCCATTAAGTTTTGTCCGCATGTATGTGGCCTCTGTCAAGTTTCCATTCTCGTCATCATGAGAAGGTATAAATGTGCAACATGATTCTCCGATTTTTGCACAAACACCTCCATCCATTGCTGTAATCATATCCAAGACGTAGCTTTTCTAAAGAGTCATCATTCTTATCGCTCTCATCTCTTCTCTGATCGCATTGAATCCCTTTATTGTAGTGTTAATTGTCTGCAGCAATTCCCATCTGGTATTCTGGAGCCACTTGGTGTTTGCTCCAACCTGGATACTTGGCATGAAGATCAACGTGAACACAGATGAGGTCTGGCTGAACTGCCTATGCTCATAGGGTATGGTGTAAAAAGCTTCTATTGACTTAGCTGATAAATATTCTCTCTCTTCATCCTCTCTATCAACTCCACAGATCTCCTCTTCCTCAGGTGAGCATGTGCTTATGGAAAGTTGTCAAGGTGCAAATCACTTTTTGGAATAACCAATGCTGGAAGATGGACATTCACCAAGGTGCATATTCCTCCCCAGTCCTTAGGCAACTTCATGTATGCCTTGGATCCACAAGCCCAATAATGAACCATGATCACTGCTTTACCATGTACAATTCCCGGAACATCAAAGATTCAGCCACAATTCTTATTCTCTCCAACTCTTCTTGTGCCATTGTTCCTGAAGTACAGCTTTGAACTTTCAAGAGGTGCTATCTGCAAGGGTCCTCCTCTTTCTTCGACCCAAGTCAGTAGCTTAGCAAGTCTTGGCCATAATGGCTTGCAGCCACTCTGCCCAATGTCAACGACCGGTTTATAACATCCAATGATTACCCAGGCTCTACAGATGGCCACTCCTTCCCATCCATCTCGTGATAACACAGATCCCCAGATCTGCATTTGTCCTCTGTTCTTCCATCTTCGAATGTCCTCTGCAGATTTTCCTGCAACCTCCAGTTTCTTGTTCACCTCCCATCAGATTCCAGCTCCTTTTACTCCAGGCTTCTCATATCTGATCACATGATTCTTAGTATGGGCTCTGTTTCTTGTCTTGGTATCCTGCACATAGTCATCTTCGTCTAGATCTGTCCATTCAGTTGCCCATTTGAGGTAGGCATCTCATCCCATGAACTGGCCTCTGGTTTTGCAAAGTGCCCGGTGTGAAAGACAATGAGCTGTTTGGACATCTATTTCGATAGCTATGAAGATTTTAGACTTCCCCATACTGTATGGCAGGAGTGCACATTCAAAGCATTCCTCACTGGAGGTTCTTCTACCCACTTCTTTCATAGGTTGATACCAAATGTTATTTCCTAGGGGACCTGTACTGTCCAGGTAATCATTCAGTTCAAAATCATCTTCTTGAGTGTTCCTTTTAGTTCTCCTTCTCCTCATGTGACCCTCCATAATCATGTTGTGTACCAGCATAACTTCTTCTTTCTGGATAAATCATAGGCACATCTATCAGTGGACAGGGTACACCTACATGTGCTGTCTGAGTAGGAGAAAGTTCAGAACGTCTTATCTGCTCAGCAGACTACTTAGGCATGAAAATGTCTAGCAAAATCTCCATGTGTGTCTTTCTTTTAGGGATTACCTTTGGAATATTTATCATAGGACCAAGTGTGTTTGCATGCATTACCTGTATAGGCTCATCCTCTAACAACCTCTTGTCTTGCCTGTCTTGCCAAGCCTGCTTTTTGTGTCCAAACAAAATTTCCACAACCTTTTTTGCATGTGAATGATTGCTAATGTCACTTATCTCAGACTCAGGTAATTGGTCATCTTTCTTTGGAACAGGAATAACTACATAGGGCCTTGGGTGTCTAGCAGTTGCCACAATTGTTCCTTCCTTCTGCTCAGGAAGATTCACTGGAGTCTTAGCTCCATGTACATCAATGTAGTATGACGTTTGAACCGTGAGTGAAAGCAACACTATGATGAACAAAATGCAAGCATTAATGATGCAAAGATATGTTAATTTCCAGCATCTACTTTGTGGACAGCATGGATTTCTCTCTGTATCAGACAATTCGAAATTTCTGTTGGTGTTGCCCATCTTTTACTGCCTGAGGAAGGAAAAAGTAACCTTTAATACATCAGCATTATGCACTACTTCTGGAAGCTGCTGTCTTGACTTGGCAATTTCATCCTCGATCCACTGTCTGCTTGGTGGATGATAAGAACAAACTCTCGATCTCTTTATGGAACCAGTTTTAAACCACATGAAATGTAAATGTCTTTACAGCAAAAAGAAAAACCGCTCTCAGTATGTTTAGACGAGTTAAATGACATACACTAGCTCCCAGTCAACTGATCGAATTTGCTTTAGCCCAGATGACACAATGAACTTCTTTCATTATGAACCAAGAGTCTGTCTTTTATTCAGCAACCTCTCGATCTGTCCCTGGAAGAAAAGTTTCACACCACCGTCCTGTGGGTTCGCTAGGAGTATAGGCTCACTTGGATAATAATACCTTCAAAGATAACATTCAAATTTGCAGTGTTTCTAGGATCAAAGAAAAACCCTTCTGACAAGTCTGTGTGCAGCATCAGTTCATAGGGGCATTTGTACTATCCCCACTAAACTCAGGTAACTGCAAAACTTGATCGATGATTGCTGCGAGTAGTCTCCTTACAATAGGACCATTCTTAGGATCTTGCAAGAAAATATGAATATTAGAAGTTCTTCCCACAATAGCCAGATAAGAGCGCAGAACAAAGAAAAGAAATTCAAAAACGATCCTTGAAATGTTGTCTTTGGATAACACCATGGGCAAATCCAAACATAAACTCAGTGTGAAAGAAGTCGGGATACTACACTCTCTTCCAATTGCCGAAACCACTATCAGAATCTGGCATATTACTCTTCTTATCAAGGCTTAAGCATGCCTCAGTCCAAAGATTTTAACAAGCTCCTGTGGCTTTAAGAACAACCACTTTTTCTTTCACCCTGAAATGACAGCAAAGAGTGTTCGCATCAGCTTCCCTCAACCCTTTCAGAGTTGATTGATTGATATTTTATTTCTATCGCACTCATACACAAGTGTTTCAGAGCGCGACAAGGCAAGGGAAAGGGAACAGGGGAGAACAAAAACAACGATTTTACTCGGCCCAGTGACATTGAGAACGTGCAAGTGCAGGGTAGAGGGAGAAGGGGGAGAAGTGCATGGAAGGGGGAACAAAAGGAGAGTGCGGAGCGAGAAGGAAAAAACAAAAATAATAATAAAATAATAAATAAAAAGGCAACAAACAATGGGAGTGCAGACAGCAAGTGGCAAGTGCTGGGTTTATGGCAGCAGGCCGTGTAGGTCTGAAAGTGCAGGAAGAAAATGGGAGGGCTGTATGGGTACAGATGCAGACCCCAGTGCAGAGGGTGGCCCAGAGGCAGTGCATGAGGGTGGCAAGATGAGCAGGTATCTGGGCCCAGAGGACAGAGGGTGGCCAGCTGCATGGTGCTGAGGGAGAGTAGAATCAACAGGGGAGAGCGGAGGAGAAGGCAGAAGCGAAGAGGAAGGTTTTGAGGTGCTTCCAGAACCGGAGATGGTTCTCCTCAAGTTTTAGAGTGGCAGTGAGGCTGTTCCAGAGGGAGGCCCCAGCCGAAGACAGAGATCTACCCCCAGCTCGTTTCTTTGAGAAACGACTGACTCTGAGGGAGTTAGAGGTAGAGGAGCGGAGTGCTCGAGATGGGAGGTATTTGCGGAGGCATAGCTGAAGGTATGTTGGACCCAGGCCCCAGAAAGCCTTGTGGACAATGCAGAGCGTTTTGAATTTAATCCTTGCATCCACTGGGAGCCAATGGAGAGATTTCAGAGCTGGAGGGAAACGATTTTAGGGCTTGAGGCCAAGGACAAGTCTTGCAGTCCTGTTCTGGATAAGTTGTAAAGGGCGGAGAGTAGAGGCAGGTAGATTAAGAAAGAGGCTGTTGCAAAAGTCCAACTTAGAGAGAACCAGAGCTTGGGAGACAGTGAGCTTCTGGGGGAATGAGAGGAAAGGAAGAATACCTCTGAGAAGGTGCAGTAGGAGGTTTGACTTTTTTGATACATCAGCGATGTGGGCGGAGAAGGAGAGTGTGGAATCAAAGGTGACACCAAAGTTCCTGGCCTCGCAGGTGGGGATAGCAGGAGGGCCAAGGGAGGCCGGCAAGAGAGTGAGGGGAAAGGAAGGTGATGGTGTGCCAATGAGGAGGATCTCTGTCTTGCTGGCATTAAGACAAAGATCGTTGGCGGCACACCAATCTTGGATGGCAGTTAGGCAATCAGTGATGAGAGAGGTGTAGTAGGTGGCCGAGGACAGCCTGAAAATGAGTTGAGTGTTGTCTGCGTAGCACTGGAAGTTTGAGCAGAAAATGGCAATACAGCGGGCGAGAGTTGCCAGGTATTGGTTGAAAATCCAGGGCGAGAGGTTAGACCCCTGGGGAACACCACAGGTGGAGAGGAAGACATGATAGGAAGGACCCAAGTTGGATCTGGGAGGGTCGATCAGAGAGGAAAGAGGCCAGCCAGGCCAGAGCCTGATTGGTGATGCCCAAGTTATCCCGGAGACGGTTGAGCAGGATGGTATGATTGAGCGTGTCGAAGGCAGAGGAGAGATCAAGTAGGATGAGAACAGAGGAAATGCTAGAGTCAAGGTTGGAAAGCAGATCTTCACGGATGTTCAGGAGAGCAGTTTCCGTGCTTCTGCCAGATCTGAAGCCAGACTGATGGTCATGGAGACAGCCAACAGAATCAGAATGAAGGTTTAGCTGAGAGATGGCCAGCTTTTCAAGGGGTTTGCCTAAGAAGGGGGTAATGGAAATTGGGTGATAGTTGGCCGGACAAGAAGAATCCGCTGTGGGTTTCTTGAGGAGAGGATGCACAAGGGAGTGCTTAAGAGGGGTGGGGAAGGATCCTGAGCAAAGGAGTGGTTTCAGAAGTCGGCAAGGGCCGGAGCGAGGGTATCAATGTGGTCCTTGAGAGTTTTAGAGGAACATGGATGAACTTGTTGGCTAAAAGAGTGTCCCGAACCAAGCCACAGTCCATTTAACTCTTTGTCTTTCTACTTGCCAGCTTTTGCGTCCTTTTTCCTCGTCATAGATCTTGTCTGCACGTGCTGTGGTCCTTCCCCGATGCTTGTACTTGCTTCTAGTAGGGGTGTGGGCACAGGGATTTTTCCACCAAAGATCTTAACATCTCCTAGGAACATGCAGGACACCTGCCCTGCACTTTGACAGCAGACGGCGTGACATCTTCCACAGTGAACGGACCATTGAAACAGGGTTGTGTATTAGGACCTCATCTCCAGGGAATAGTTGGGGAAGATGAAATTCTTGAGATGTATTTGTTGAAGCATCACCTTCTGTGTTATGCACTGCCCTGTACCCTTGTCTCTGCAGCTGTCCTGAAATGACAGAAATACTGGAAGTCATACAGTTCAAATAGTCACAGATTTCCATTCCAAACAAATCTACAGTTGACTGAGCAGAGCATCACTTCTAACTCTGGATGGAGGCATTAGAGGTGTTCTCATTCGCCTTCCAATCATTATCTCATGGGGAGTGAGAGGGTGGTCAGAACCCGGTTGGTTCGTTAAAGCATATAAGGCCAGTGGTAGGCAATGCATCCACCATTTTTTCAAGGTAAGTTTCAATTTGGCAATTCTTTCTTTTAGAAGGCTGTTAAGCCTCTCACAGATCCCATTTCCTTGCGGATGATAAGCCGAAGAAAACTTGTGCTTTATACCAAGCAACAAGCTGATCTGCTCAAATGTTTGATTCACAAAATGTGGGCCATTATCTGACATCATTACTGACATAATTACTTCACATACTCACATTTCCTGCACTACAAATTGAGCTGCACAGGTGGAATCTGGGTGTGTACAGGGACCTGGTTCGATCCACCTTGAAAAGGGACACACTACAATGATCATGTATCTATATCCATTATATACTTGTATCATATCGATATAGTTGATGTGAAATGTTGAAAGCGGCCAGTGGGTCTCGGAATAACCCCTCTGACTGTGTGCAGTGTATGCCCAGCCGTGAATTTTTGACAGACTATACAATTTGTCCTAAAAAATGCAACATGCTCTAACAGAGCCAATCTTCAGCAATCATTGCTGCAAGGTTCGCCCTAGTTGTGTGTGCAGTGTAGTGTAGCTGTTCCAGCGCCACCCTCAATAAGGCTATATTCATCACCAGTTTACCAGTGCTGTCTTGTCCCCACAATGCTTCAGAGGTTTAAAGAACACCCCCTTTGTGTCGATAAATCATTCTCTTCTTGAGGTGCTTCTCCCTAAACCTCCATAAACTGTGTTTTTGTAGATCACTATATTTTTCAACCACATTCATCAACACAACCATTTTCTATTTTACATCAGGGGTTTCAAAAGTCACTACGTTTTCTGAACATGCAGCAAGTTTTGCCTCATCATCTGCTGCTTGGTTTCTACGTGAGATCAAATCTGCGCTTTTAGTGTGAGCTGCACATTTAACGACTGCGATGGCTACTGGGAGTTGCAGTGTCTCAATAAGCCTGTCCAATAAGGCAGCGTGCTGCACTGGCATGCCATCTGCTCTGAGGTAGCCCCTCCTTTTCCAACGTGCTAACCCTGCGTACACCATTGGCGTCACATAGGCGGAGTCACTGTACACTGTTACTTCCTCGTCTGCATAATTCTCGAGCGCGACAATCAGCGCCACTAATTCTGCATCCTTTGCTGAATAGTGGGATGGGTGTGGTGCACTTACCGATGTCTAAAACTCCCCATTGGCTGTGTGCTTTACCACAGCGGCACCCGTATATCTCTGTCCATCATTTTGTCGATTCTTGAGGAACCGTCAATAAAGCCAATTTCTCCACCTGGCAAGGCATTTTCTTTTATTCTTGGGATTTCGTCATAGAACTTTTCATAGTTCGAACAATCATGCGCATGCTCATCCTCTGCCAGTGGTTCAGCTACAAACATGGCAAGATTCACTACTCTGAATCGAACTATTTTAATCGCTGGATTTGATATGACTACCTCTTAGGCAGAAGCCCTTTGAGAAGTCAACGTTCCTTTTGGTTTCTCTAGAATGGCAAATAATGCGTGCTCTACAAATAACGTCATGGAGCATCCCATCACTATGCTTGCAGCTTTCTCTATGTTGAACGTGGTGGCTGCCAGCGATTGTTTGCACAGGAAGTGACCCCTCATTACTGGGTACAGAATCCCACTGTAATATGCAAGGGGCGTGTACCCCAATGTGGTTCTCTGTGTGAGTACTGCTGTCATAACAGTGCCATCTGTATGTGAGAATAAAAAGAATTCCTCAGCATAATTGGGACTCCCTAAAATTGGAGCCGTGCAAATTGCTTTTTTCAGCTCTTCAAACCCTTCTTCCATTTCCTCAGTCCACACAATCTTTTCCTGTGTTGCCTGTGCATTCTTGAAAGCCTGCAAGGACTTAGGTATGAGCTGTAGTCAAAGACCCATGCTCTGACATAATTACATAATCCCCAAAATCTATGCATGTGCTTTATCGTCTGTGGTTTTGCAGTTTTCAAAATAGCCTCAGCCCTCTCTGGAGTAACTTTCTTTCCTTCATGTGAAATCAATTGGCCAATGTACAATACTTCTTGTTGACAATACTGTAACTTTTCTTTGTCAACCTTATATCCTTTGTCAGCTGGTATAATCATCAGCTGAACAGAATTGCGTCTGCACTCTTCCTCTGAAGTGCTGCAAACCAAAATGCCGTCCACATATTGCAAGACAACGCTTTCTAAATCAATATTGCTCAAGTCCATCTGCAGGAGTCTATTGAAAATCGATGGAGACTCACAATACCCCTGAGGCAAACGAGTGCTTTTCAGCCGTGTTTGTCTGAACGTAAATGACATCAGATCCTGCGAGTCTTTGTGCAATGGGATTGAGAAAAACACATTTTTAAAATCAATCACAGTGAAATATCGTGCTTTAGGGAACTCTACTTCTACAATCTGGTTTATCAACCATAAATATTGAATTAGTCTCCAAGACCCCCCCTCGGGGTAAAATTGCTCCTGGTTTGAATTTAATCTTTACTGCTCTGATCACCTTGAATAGGCCCAAGTCATATGGAGCTGTAGTCCATAATGAAGCTGGCACTTTTCCCATGTCTTCATCAAAATACTCAGGGCGTTGTTGTGCTATCATCATTTTCTGAGGCACTTCTCGTTTGATTGCTTCTACCCAATAAGTAATGTACATGTCAAATACCACTTCGTCATCAGATGGATGATCGCCAAATAGATCATCATCAGTGATGTCAGTTAATCTGTAACCTTCCCCAATAGCAATTATTGCACATCATTGACTGCCTTTGTCATCATTCCCATGAAGCAAAGCCATTTCAACTCGCACTATGGCGTCTTGTAACGTTAAGGGAAAAACCTGTCCTTCCTCTTCTCGCATAGGTATTTTTGGCCTAAGCAATCATTTGTCAGCTTTTCTTATTGCTCTGCCCACTAGGCCTAGTACCCGTGTCTACTAAAAACGAAAAACTCTTGCCTCTTATATTGACGTCTACTCTTGGTTCCTCATGAGGATTAGGCGTCACAGAGAGTACTGGACACATCAAGTCTCCCAGTGAGCTGTCCTATTGCGGGTACAGCCTCGTTCCGTTACTCATGAAAGGATTCACCCCATCGACAGTAACAACACCTATTCTAGGAATTGTTAATTGCCATGTACTCGTGTTCTGTTGGATCTGCATGGGTGCATGCAGTGACTGCCCTTCTGGCGGAGCCACTGCTACCTGCTGTGTCTGCAAGCCTTGCTGCATTCTCAGCACTTGCTGCTGCTGCATCTTTTGATTCTGAGCAAATCCATCTCTGCGCTGGTGCGAATATGCAGGTGGGTTTGTAGCCCCCCTCTTAAAAACTGATCGTTTTGCATGAACTCTTGACTCCTACACATACGAGCTAAATGCCCTATCATCCCACATGTCCACCATATAGGTGGCCTCCTTATCTGCCCATCCTGCATGTTTGACCATCATTCTGCATATTTTGAAACCCACCTTGATTGTTCTGGAAGCTTCCCTCATTATTCTGCCAATTTCCTTGATTTTGCTGAAAACCTCTTCCTCTAAATCCACCCCTCCCACACGGAGTAAACCCATTATTACTCTCATCAAATTGCCTTTGGGTATCCACCTGTGGGATATTTGCAATCTGTTGTGAATTCGATCCATCTACACTGGTCAACATCGCCCCTTCAATGGCATACTTAGACCGTTTTTTCTGCACTCATTTTGCCTCCTCGCTCTTTCCGGCATCGTCTTTTTTGCGGTTCTTTTTCTGCAGGAGTCTGCAATAATGCACAATGGTCAGCTGGATCTCCGACCATGGTTTTGCCTCTATACCTACTAACTTCTTGAGCTGTTTCTGTACAGGGTCCGGTAGCCCTTGGCACAATATATGATAAAACACAGGTATAGATTTTCCCCAAGCCTCACGTGTCTCCAGACTCCATGCATCTTTAAAATTCTGAATGTAAACAAGCAGATCATCTCCATCCTGCATCTTTCTCGTCATTATAGCTCCCATATCGGACATGTCTAGATACAGTACTCTAAGCGCTTTCCAGACTGCTGCTCTACAGTTATTGAATGGTGCTCCATCATGAGCAGTACTGACTGTAGTCACACCAGGGTATCCTGATCTTGTCCACACGTCATCAGCTCTCTCACCAAGTATGGCAATTAAGAGACCCTTAATGTCCCCTATAGCAAACGTGTTTCCTCCCGTCATTTTTCTAACTCATATATCCACATCCCAGCGTCAGAAGTTAAACTCATTAGGTTACACCTTAAATTATCCTTGTCCATCTGGGGCCATGGCATATACTGTGGTCTGTCCCCTCCTTTCTCTAACAAGGGAAACTGTGATGCCCCAAACTCATTCTCATCTCTCATCATTCGTCCGTCCACAGCAGGGACAATATTACCACATCGCATTCTTCCTGATGACAATCTTAATCTGCTCACATAAGGCGGCGGCTCCCCCCTCTCACCATGGAGTTGCCTTTTAGGTTGGTCTGACTGTGTCAATGGTTCTGACGCCCTGGTTACAGGTGTGTTTAAATCTGACCATCTGACTTCTTTCTCCATTGAAAAACATCCCTCAGGACCGCCTACATTCCCTCTTTCTTCCCCCTGGAAGGTGTCTCCGTCTTCGTCCAACATTTCCATTGCCCAACTCGTGCAACTTCTCTCCTCGTCATCTCTATCTAGAGTCAATATATCCAGAGACAGCTCTTTTTGCCTCGTACTAAATGAGGCTCCCTCTATGTCCTACAACTAAGTGCTTTCGAGTCCATCATTTTTTTCCTTCCCCTTTAATTCTTTCTGACCGTTCATGTCATGTTATACTTTATCGATCACTTCCCCAATGCTCCTAGAGTCAACGTTGTCTTCTATATTTACTCTAGACAGGCCTAGGAAGAATTCCTCTATGTCCTCCCATGCTACTTCTGCCTCAGGATTTCTTATCTCTTTTTCCAGGCGATCGAGATTGCGTGCTCTCTGCCTTCTTTTACGTTCCATATCATTGTCAAATTCTTTTCATTTCCTTGCTTCCTCTCCAACTCTATCTTCTTCTTTTTTCTTCATATCCCTTCTCTCATTTGCCCTGTGTATTTTCTCATCCTTTCGTCTCTGTATTCTCTTAGCCCTTAACTTCTGTTCCTCTGCTTCAATTCTTTTTCATTCTATTCTTTCCTGCTCATCGATCGCTCTCTGTCTGTTATCACGTTTTCTTTGTTCTTCTGCTCTCTCTTGTTTTCTTGACTGCTCTTCTTGGTATAACTGCTCTCGTATTTACCTATCCTTTTCGCTCCTTCGTCTTTCAATCATTATTCTCTTTCCTTATCTTTTCTATCTTGCTCGTCTTGATCTTCCCGTTGTCTTACATCCTCAATGCTTTTACCATCGAGTTTATGTAAAATCTGACCACCCATTCATTCGTTCTGTAGAACGCTCTGGCAAACAATACACTTACAATTGATTATAAGGGCAGAACGCGTCATAAATAATGTCAGACATGAATATTGCAAAGTTCATTATTATTGGACACAAGCTTGCGTTGTATAGGCGCATATAGGTGCTGCTCCTCCGTGGTTGGCTGCTGGGTTGGCAGGAGGGTGGTTGGCTGCTGGGTTGGCGGGAGGGTGAGCGTCACAAGGTCCATCTGTCTGTGTCCAGGAGTGAGGGTCAGGTTGCTGTGAGGCAGGGTGGCCGCTAACTAAGCTAGCATGAGATACTACCATAAAACATGCACTAAACAATAGTCATTACAGCTCTTTTGAGCAAATCATCATTGACCTATAAATTGCATATATGTAATCACACCATCACTTGTTGGGATTTAAATGGGGTAGCAGGTTAAGGGTCTTTGGCCAGTGTAATAACATTGATTGTGGGGTGGGTCTGGACTCATTAAAGAGACTGGGGCATGTTGACTTGTGTTAGTTGCAGGATGCAATATACTGTGACAGAGGTCTGATTTTAGCTCGGGGCATGCTGGGGTGGGCTTCATGGCAGGGTCACGTATCTGTTACATCAAGAGAATACCTTACAGGGACACGAGGTTATACTGGTAGTAATTTTCCAACAGCGAGGGGAAGAGGGCATGGGCAGGTTTGTGGAGACGGATAAGCTGCAAGGCCTGGTTCAAGCCGGTTCATACAGGGGACAGTGATCTCAGAGGAAGAGCGGGATGTTACAATTGTTTTTGTTGCAATTGCCTCTGGCTCGAGCGTGAGAATGGAACTGCAAGGCTTTCAGACACAGTGAGAAAGGGTGAGGGCCATGTGCGCGGTATGCGCAGCACTACACAGGGGAGAGAAGCCTTTTCGTATTATCGCAGTGAGGCCTAGTTCAAAAAGATGGAGTTGAGGGTGTGCAAAATGGATGGCAAGTGTCTCTCACAACAGCCCCATCTATGCCAATGCCAGCATAAGGCTGATGTTAACATAAGGGCAATGGAGGCGTCCCCCACCATTGGAAGAGCACAAGGTCTATGCTGTACTAAATGTATGGCGGGGGCCCAAACGACCCCTCACTCCCACACATTCCCCCCTTTCGTTACATCTAAAGTAATGAACTATTTACTATTCTTATTTTGATAATACTCTGCTTCTGCAACAGCTTCATCCCAAGCAGATGTTCCTTTTATTGGCATCCAAGCCCTACATACACTTCTCAAGCTATGGCCCCTTCTTGCATATTCATCTGGTGTGCATGTCATGTATATTCCTCCATCCCCATTCAGGTCCACCCACACTTCCCTGTACCATTGCAGCTCCCTTGGTTCTTTTATGGTGGTGTGGTATAGATTATCTACCCTGTCCCCATTCTGGTGATACACAGCTGTCATGCAATACTTTGGTGGGTTTGGCTCTCCAGTTTGCAGCTCCCCCCCTTTTTCATGACATCAACAATGAAAAACACAGTATAATACCATGCCATGAAAAATAGCATAGTCGAAAACAATATTGCAGAATATTTTACGCTGCACTCTAAATTATAATGTTTATTAACTCTATCAACTACCCTATCACTAACTAAAACTGTGTTGTCATCTGTGAGTGCACTCCTTTCGGCCATTTTGTCACCTGGAGGGGTGATATAAAATTGATAAGTGACATGTATACATTTTATTATTTATTTAATTTCATTGTCATTTTACTGTTAATCGTATCTACTATTGCTAAATAAAACTTTTTATGGTGTGCACACCTGTCATGATGCCCGCTCCTGGGGAGCCAGTTCAAGCCCTGTGTCCCCGAAAGCTGACATCCAGTCCCCAAGGAAGGACCCAGCAACCCCATATAGGGGCCCTTTGGACAGTGTCCTGGCGCCTATGGCGCCAGGCTCATAAAAGGCATCAGTCCTGGCGCCATAGGCGCCAGGATCATTATGGGAGTGCTTGGGTGCACTTACCTGATGCAGACCATGCTGCAGGATCCCGGCCTCCTTGAGGCCTGAAAGGAACTACTTTATCTGTGGGACTAATTTACCATCCGGGCGTGGTCGGGGAAGGATACATACCTGATTGGAGGAAGGATACATACCTGGAACTTCTTCCAAGGCTATTTAAACCCCACCCGAACAGCCACACGTGCTTCGCGTTGTTCTGCATCTAGCAGCTGGACGCTCACGGTGTCTGCTCCTGCATCCTGACTACTGCCACGCCTGCCAGCATCCTGGATCACCTGCAAAGGAAGAGAAGAAGAGAACAGAAGAAGGAAAAGTCCTTACCTGCTAAATTTGCATCCCAGAGACATCTCGCCGACAATCCTGAAAAGGAAGACTTTTATTTAAAAGCTCATCGCTTCAATCGCTGCAGCGCCGCATTCCACTCACCTTTTCAGGGCGCCTCCATGTTCAGCAGCGATCATCCGGATTCGCAGTCACGCCCCAGCGCCTAGGGAGAAAAAGACCAGAACAAAAGGTGAGAGAGAGAAGGGAATAAGGAAAGCTAAATCTCCACGTTAAGACTTACCAGTTGATTCATTCCCTCTTCATTTCGGGTCCGCGCCGCATCCTGGCATTTCCGGACCCCGGCCCCTAAGGGGAAAAAGAGACATCAGCGTTAATGAGTGAATGAAAAGACATTACCAAAAAACGCTCATTAAAGACTTACCTGATTTCTACAAGGATTTCACCTCTCATCTCGGGTCGGTGCCTGTTCCCCGGCATTCCGTACCCCGGCCCCTTTGGGGAAAAAGACACTAGCATTAGTACATTAATGCATGGACACAAGGGGAACCTCTTATCAAAAAAACTTACCTGGAAGCCAAGCAAGTTTGGTTCTCACCAATCCGAAAATCCAGTGAAGTAACTGGATACCAACGCGCCCCTGCATCAGAAGCAGGTTGGAGAGCTCGTCCTTCCAGACCCTAAGGTGAGATGCTACGAGGAATCACAGAAGGGTTTCGAGGAGGGTGAGAGGGGAAAGTGGGAGGCCGATTGCATTACCCCGCAGACAGTTAATCCCCTATTTTCGCCTACAGAAGGATACTTCTGCGAGCCAGACAAGCCAGATTTGGGGGCCCGGTCCAGTCCGTCTTCCGAACCCTGCGCATCACCTTAGAAGAGGTCACAGCAGCGCGAACCAGGCCAGCGCCTCCGTGGGAGTCAGGTGAGCGTTACAACACCTTAATACTATTTTTCTATTTTTCTCATGTATTTCACTAACATTACTTTATTTCATCATTTAGTATCTCCTTTTTTTTCCTTCCGAGTAACGCACATCGTTTTTCTGTACAAGTTGTCAGTGAAATTTCGCGTCATTGATGGAGAGAGAGAGAGAGAGAGAGAGAGAGAGAGAGAGAAAGAAAAAAAGCCATAATCAATGTTTACTCACTGCTTAAAATTTTCTTTCCAACACCTTTTACTTTCTCTTATTTTCCCTTTTGTCCACTGGCAATTTCGTTGTTGTCAGTTTGTTCGCATTGAGGGATTGCACTATCACGTGCTCAGGGCCATCTTAAGCATTTTTGGGACCTGGGGCACACACCTCTTTGGGGTCCCCCTCCACCGAACCAAATGAATGAAGGGATCCAGAATATCTGATTATCTGATCACACACCCTCGTCACCTTCACCACCCATAGCTTGATATGCTGCCTCACAGAAATCAAAATGAGCCGTGGTGAATGCACAAACTATGTATACCAAGGTGAACACAGAAAACATTACAGGATGAATTGATTGGAGCGGAATGTATTTGTCAACATGAGAGGCAATAGGTTTAGTCCCTCAGAAGTATGCCATAAAATATCCTAACATGTGCTATCTAAGTTTGGTGAACAAAGGAAACTGACTTCTTCAGCTCAGGCAGCTTTGTGGGGCCCCCCTACAAGGTGGGGGCCCTGGGCAAGTGCCCCTTTTGCCCTCCCATAAAGACGTCTCTGCACGTGCTCTTCTCACATCTGACAGATGCACCCAATACTTTAATCCCTTAACTTTTACTGCGGTGGGTGTGCAGTATGTCACTTCGTAGGGTCCGTGGAACCTTGGAGAGTTCCATCTCCAAACAAAATTTTACACATATACATTCCCTCCCGGTATTAACTGACCCTTTGGACTGTCTTGGGCTGACATTACAGTGTCTGTCACAGCATTTTCAGTAAATGGTGGTGCAACTTGTCGTGCTATGCTACGCACTGCACGTGTTAACTGGCTAAGGTATTCTCTGAATTCTTCCCCTAGCACTGTGGCAGCTCTCTGAGCATCTGGAGCTCTTCTTACTGGGGAGAGTGGCGTATGAATGTGCCTGCCCGACACTATTTTGTGTCGGCTCAATGGATCGTTTCTACTTGGCTACGTCCTGAGTTGGAACAGTGCTAGGGGCAAGCAATACACCCAATTCTTTTTAAGCGTGTTGCACAACTTTGATAACTTACTTATGAGCAGGCTGTTGATATTTTTTCCACCACCCCGTTAGCCATCGGGTGATAAATTGACTACAGTTTGTGCTTGACCCCCAGTAATGACGTTACTTCTTTGAAGAGGTCATTCACAAAGTGTGTGCCACTATATGATCTTATTACATCACATATGCCCCACCTTGAGAACACCTCTCGTACTAGGAATTTCGCAGCGCACTTCGCATCTGGGCGGGGGCATGGTCCAGCTTCCACCCACCGTGAGAAGGGGCAAACAATCACAGTTAAGTATCTTGCTCCGTTACATCTTTCTCCCATGTCCGCGAAGTCAATGTGGAGCTCTCTGAATGGACCCACAGGACGTGGTAATGTTCCTCGCAGTGTCCTCAGTGTCATTCCTGAACTCTATGTCTGACATGTGGTGCACTCTATAGTGAATTTTGACAAATGTTCCTGTAAGTTCAGAACAACCCATGTTCCTGTATCTTTTCTACAATGTGTTGTTTAATGACATGCGACTGAAAGTGTAGTAGTTGGAAGGCTATTTCCAGCAACTCTACTGGCATCACCACTTTCCCTGTTAGTTCCTGTCTCCATATTAAATCTGTTGATGATTGTTTGCACCCTCTCTTGGCCCATAATTCTTGCTCTTCTACCGGTGCGCGTCTTTGAAGTTCTATTATTTGGGATATTGGTGTGTGGTTGTATCCCTCCTCTAATGTGTCTGTACTCAGCCTTTTGATAATGCATTTGATTGCTGGCAGGACATTGAAATACGCTGCATCTTTCGCTGATGTTTCTGCTGCCACGTTTCCTAATGAGATTGCATCTGTGTTATTTGTATGTGCTTGGCATTTCACCACTGCTATTACTGACGGTTCTGCTAGTGCTTCTATAAACTCATTTAGTAATGCAGCATGTTGCACTGGCAACCCATCTGCCCTCCTGAACCCTCTTCTTTGCCATTGTGACAGCCCTGAGTGTACTGTTGTTGTGACGTATGCCGAATCTGAGTATATCTTTACTGCACATCCTCTAGCAGTGCGCAACGCCTCAATTAGTGCGGTCAATTCTGCTGCTTGTGCAGAGTAATGAGAGGGGAGGCGCTTTTGTACAATGATCTCATATCCTTCTTCCTCCATTCTTACAACCGCCACTCCCACGTGTTCTTCTCCTGTTTCACTGTCTATTGATGCTGATCCATCTATAAAGTATATCTCTCCTTCCTGTAGTACATTTTCACTCGCTTTGGGAATATCATCCTCTTCTCCCTCATATGTAGCACAATCATGTTCCTGCATGTCTCCTACTGTGTACGGTTCAGTAATGAATGTGGCTGGGTTTACTGTTTTACACCTGACAACATGGACATTTGGACTGCATATATTTATCTCGTAGGCTGTTGCCCTTTGTGTCGTTAATGTTGATTTAGATTTTTCTAGGATAGCAAAGAGTGAGTGCTCTGCATATAGGGTCACTGAGCATCCCATCACGATAGTGGCGCTTTTTTCTATTGCAAAGATTGCTGCAGTGAGAGCTTGTTTGCATGCAAAGTGCCCTTGCATAACTGAATCTAATGTACCACTGTAATAAGCTAATGGCTTGTGACCTAGTGATGTTTTCTGTGTCAGCACTGCAGTCATTAAAGTATCATTGCAGTGTGAAAATAAGTAAAATTCCCTGTCATAATCTGGGTTCGCCAGAACTGGTGCGTGTACAATGAGATCTTGCAGTTTGAAATATTGTGTCATCATCTCATCTGTCCATTTTATTGGGACATTATTCTTTTGTGCTTCCTTCAGTGCTTGTAGCAGTGGGCGTGTGTATGCTGTGTAATCAAGTATCCATGCGCGGTAGTAATTACAGATGCCGAGAAACCTTTGCATGTCCTTTACTGTTTTTGGTATTATCATATGACGTATGGCTGCTGCCCTGTCGGGAAATATCCTCTTGCCATCTTTTGAAATTAACTGTCCTTAGTAGAGTACCTTTGCTAGGCAATATTGCAGTTTGCCTTTGTCTACCTTGTACGCTTTCATGGCCAACAAATTCAACAATGTTATGGAATCAGCCCTGCACTGTTCTTCACTCTTGCTGCAGACAAGTAAATTGTCTACGTATTGTATTATCGTGCTTTCTACATCAATGTTTCCGAGGTCTTCATGCAAAATCCTATTAAAAATTCTGGGCCTTTCACAATATCCCTGCGGTAGTCTGCAATGTTCATATCTGCTCCCCCCTAGCCTGAACGCTGTGAGGTACTGAGAGTTTGGGTCGATCGCAATTGAGAAGAAAGTGTTCTTCAAATCCACTACTGTGAAACATGTGGCATCCTTAGGTATGCTACACAATATTGATGCTGGATTAGGAGCTAATAGGAATTCTTTCTGTATGACATCATTAAGCGGACGTAAGTCCTGGATCATCCTCCAAGCCCCGCCCTTCGCTTTTTTGATCGGAAAAATCGCTGTATTACATGGTGAATTGGATGGTACTATTATCCCTTGTTGTAACAGGGCATTTATTGTTTCTTGTATTCCTTCCTCTGCCTCCTTTGAAAGTGGGTACTGTTTTACTCTAGGCGGCATGGCTCCTGCTTTTAATTTTATTTTGATTGGTGTAACTTCGTGTAATAACCATACATCATGGGGGCCTGTGGACCATATTTCTGGCAGCACCTTCTCCATTTCTTTCTCAAATATAGTGGGTGGCACGTTGACATTAGCCATAAGTGCATAGTGTATTTCCCTGTGCTGGATCATGATATCACAAGGTATACTTATCTCCATTATTATTTCCCCGTCACTCTCACTGTCAGTGAACAATTCTTCATCCGTTAAGTTGTGCAACATTATATTTGGGTCTATGCATAGTACTGTTCTCCACTCACACCCATGTGTGTCCAGTCCTATTACTGCAATAAGTTTGCTCGAGATCTGTACCCCCTCTAGGTCAATAGACAAAATTGTTCCTGGTACAATATCTGTATTCACAATTGGGCAGAAGACAAAATCTGAGGGTACCTTCCACTCTTTTCTTGTTATCTCTGGAACCACCTGTGCTAACACCTTGATACTATAAATGAACATGTCCATGTCAATGGGCACCCCTCCTACCGCAACTTTGTTTGTCATTGTGCTGATCATCAGCATTGCCCATACGGGGCACACTCCTGGGGTGGAACAAACTATTCCCCGTTCAGTGAAGGAGATTGTCATGTTTAACTTACTCAGGAGATCTCTTCCCAGCAAATCTATTGGCGCGTCTTTGTGGTATAGTAGAGGTGCGTGCACTGTTCACCCCCCCACTGTTATATCAAGATCTTTTGTGTAAGGAACTTTTAAGATAGCCCCAGAGAACCCTTGCATTTCCAAATTTCTTCCCGAGAGCCGGAACCGGCCTTCCATGAGGCATGATTTTTCTGCTCCCTAGTCTACCATAAAGATGAACTCTTTGTTGCCTATCTCTGCTCCCTCTAGTGGTTCTTCTTCTGCATGTAGGGTAGTGGATAGGACTGGACACGCAAGTGCTTTCTGTGGGCTGTCCTAATCGGCATAAGTCTCTGTTCCTGGAACAGAGAAGATGTTATCTCCCACCACAGCTGTACTGCAAAAAGGTGCCGGTGAACCATTAGCGGATGTCGCAAAAATGTTATTATTTGCATTTCCTACAGTATTTTGTCTTGCCATTTGTTGCTGCATACCCCTCTGCTGTGGTTGTTGCTGGTGCTGTTGCCTTTGTTGCATTTGGGGCTCATTATAATATTGCTCGTTCTGTCCACCCATTCCCATAGGTAACCCATAGGGACTGCCTGGGTGTGGGTGACTATGCTGTTGTTCATTTCCCATAGGGGGCTGTCCTTGATAGTAACCCATAGGTTGCATTCTGCATTCCCTTGAATAATGCCCCCACCTCCCGCAGTTCCAACATGAACCTTTTGGTCCTCCCCTCGTCCCAGGCCCTCCATATCCTTTATTTCCTATTCCTCCGAATCCCCCTCTTTGTCCTCGGTACCCACCTCGTCTTCTTGCTGGCCTCCCTTGCCATTGGGGCCTTCTGTACTGTTCCTCTCCATCCCACTGCTCCTGTCCACTTGCAGCCTATGTTGCAGCCATTCTGGCTGTTGTGTTTCCCACTCCCCCTTCTCCTTTGCCGTGCTTGTCAGTTGATGTTGCGGCATTCAGTGCTGCGACCTTCACTAATTTGTTTTGTACTAGTTTCACCTCATCTGCCAACCTTCGCTGTGCTATCTCTTTTTCCCCTTTCTTTGATCCTCCTACAATGGTGCACAATTATGCTCTGAATCTCGGGCCAGCCCTTGGCTTCTATTCCAGCTATTTTATCCAAGGCATTCTGCACCTCCTTTGGGAGCTCTTTTTTGATTATAAAGTAGAACAAGGCTGTGGATTGGTCCCACTCCCCCGGTTTCACTTCTCCACAGGTCTTGCACCTGGAGGATGAATTGCGTAGGCTCCTCCTCCTCTCCCATAGTGCACTGCATCAATACATCAGTGTATTAGTGACTGCCATTTGTTCATTGCATAACGTCCCTAAAAGTTTCTGCCACACTAGTCACCACTGTTTTTGCCACACTGCTCGTAAATCGAACCTAGATAATTGCACAGTCTTTGATTAATCTCTCACTATTAGTGACTGCCATTTGTCCTTTGCATAACGTCCCTGAAAGTTTCTGCCATTCTAGTCACCACTGTTTTTGCCATACTACTTGTAAATCGAATCTAGGCATAACGTCCCTGAAAGTTCTGCCATTCTAGTCACCACTGTTTTTGCCATACTACTTGTAAATCGAATCTAGGCATAACGTCCCTGAAAGTTCTGCCATTCTAATCACCACTGTTTTTGCCATACTACTTGTAAATCGAATCTAGGCACAACGTCCCTGAAAGCTCTGCCATTCTAGTCACCGCTGTTCTTGCCATAATACTTGTAAATCGATTCTAGGTATTCACACAGTCCTTAACCAATTTCCCATCATTATTGGCTGCCAATTTGTCTCTGCAAAATTTCTAAGTGTACTTAGTCTAAGACCTGCCCACCACTGTTAATCGCTGCACCCTGCCACCACGGCTACTACCAGCTACCTTATTTTATGTATTGAATGCTGCTAGCTAACGCGCCCCACCACAGCTGCCACCACCAACCCGACCATCCCCCAGCACCGCATTATACCAAGGGCTGCACTTTACCTGATGCTAGCCAAGCTGAAACGTCGCCTCTACCAATGTAACGTGAAATACTCAAGTATCACACAATGTACACCAAACTAAATCAAACAATCATCTCAATATACCTTCTTACGACCATCTTCTTCTCCACTGCTACAACCACCATGCCCACAGTAGAAACTGCACCTTGCTCTCCCACAGAAAGAAACCTCAGACTTCGAGCAAGACTACCCCATCTCTATGAGCCCATCTACCATAATAAACTCCTTAACCCACCCTTGAGATCCACCTCACAACACCCCAAAGTATGCCCTCACTCAACTACGCCCTACAACAACTCCACCCAACTCAAACTCATCCCTATAACCACCCAGGAGTCACCCAACACAACCACCCTAACCAGAGTTCTGATCAACGCCAGATCCTTAGTGGCCCACGCCACTGAAATATCAGACACCCTATCCACTAACAACCTCGACCTACTAGCAATCACTGAAACATGGCTGCATGAAGCCGCAGGCCCAGCCCTCTCAATAGCCATCCCCGAAAATTACCAAATAATCAGATTGGATAGACCCAACAACAGAGGAGGCGGTCTGGCCATCATAGCAAAGACCGACCTCGAGCTAAGACTCCTCAACCAATCCCCCCTCAAATGCTGCGAGTTCCTCACTGCAAAACTACCCATCTCCAATTGCTGCACCTTAACCATCCACCTCATATATAGGCCTCCTGGCCCCATTGGCTCATTCGAAGCAGACCTATCCAGCCTCATAGCCAACAACACAAAAGACACCTCTCAACTACTCTTACTTGGCGACCTAAATCTTGGCCTGAACGACCCTGACAACAAGTCAGCACAAGCCATAGCCACCATGCTAGCCGAACATGGCCTTCTCCAAAAGGTACTCACCCCCACCCACAATAAAGGCAGGACCCTGGACTGGATCGCCACCTTGAACTGCGATACCACCATTACCAAAACCACCCCTCCACACTGGACAGACCACTATCTCATTGACTTTACATTATCACTTAATAAAGAAGTCAATAAAGAAAAGACCATGGCACCACCCCTGCCTACCAGAGCAAAAAAACACATAACCCCCGACAATCTCATACCACTCCTACTGCCAATTCTTAATGCCCTCCCCGACAATCTAAATCCAGAATGCCTTGTAGAAAGCTACAACCATGCTATGAAAAACAGACTTGACATCATTGCCCCACTAAAAATGCAAAAAAGCAAACAACAAGCTCACCTCAACAACTAGTTCACCCCCCGCCTGAAAGAACTAAGAATGCGCAAAAGGAAATTAGAATCCCAATGGCACAATACTCCCACAGAAGAGAACAAACTACAGCTTAAACTCTTCGCCAATAATTACAAAAAAGAAATCCTTCTCACTAAAAAGAACATATTTAACGAAAGAATATAAAATTCCAACTCCAACACAAGAGAGCTATTTGCTATACTAAGGGAACTAGAATCCCACATACCCCCGCCTATCAACATAACAAGTACAAGCAATGGTGCACCAGGGTACAAAACTGTTACGCTCACCTGACTCCCACGGAGGCGCAGGCCTGGTTTGGAGTGCTGTTGCCTCTTCTATGGTGAAGCGCAGGACTCGGAAGATGGGCAGGACCGGACCCTCAAATCTGGCTTGTCTGGCTCGCAGAAATATCCTTCTGTGTGTGAAAAGGGAGTATTAACAATCTGCGGGATAATGTGTAAGCCTCCCACTCCCTTCTCACCCTCCACGAAACCCTTCTGCGATTCCCCTTGAAGTCTCACCTTAGGGTCTGAAAGGACAAGCTCTCCATCCTGCTTCTGATGCAGGGGCGCGTTGTAATCCAGTTACTTCACTGGATCTTGGATTGTAGAGAGTTTAAGTTTGCTTGACCTTCCCGGTAAAATACTGTGAGAATTCTGTTTATAAGTATGAGCCCGAAATAATAATTGTCCGTTGTCTCTATTTCAGGTGCAGAACAAAGATTCCGAGATGAGCAATGGAACCGACGAAGGAAACTCAGGTGAGTTGTTTGATGAGAGATTCCTTTAGTGTCCTTGCATTAATGCACTAATCCTTGAGTCTTTTTTCCCCATAGGGGCCGGGGTTCGGAAATGCGGAGATATGGCACCGACCCGAAGTGAGAGGTGCAGTTCCAGTAGATATCAGGTAAGTCTATAATGAGCGTTCTGGTAATGTCTTAGCATTCGCTCACTAACGCTGATGTCTCTTTTTTCCCCTTAGGGGCCGGGGTCCGGAAATGCCAGGATGCGGCACCAACCCGAAATGAAGTGGGAATGACCCAACAGGTAAGTCTTATGATGGAAAATTAAGGTTTTCTTATTCTTTTCCCTAGCTCACCTTTGTTCTTGTCTTTTTCTCCCTAGGCGCTGAAATGTGGCTGCGGATACAGATGGTCGCTGATGAACATGGAGGCGCCCAGTAAAGGTGAGTGGAATGCGGCGCTGCAGCGATCGATGCGATGTGCTTTTAAAATTAATGTCTTCCTTTTCAGGATCGTCAGCGAAATGTCTCCGGGATGCGGATTTAGCAGGTAAGGACTCTTCTTTCTTCTATTCTCTTCTCTTCTCCCTTTGCAGGAGTTCCAGGATGCTGGCGGGCGTGGCAGAAGTCTGGATGCAGGAGCAGACACGGTGAGCGTCCAGCTGCTAGATGCAGAACAACGCGAAGCGTGAGTTGTTGCTTGGGCGTGGCTTAAATAGCCTTCAAAGTAGTTCCAGGTATGTATCCTTCCTCTCAGGTATGTATTCTTCCTCCGGCCACACCTGTGTGGTTAAGTAGTCCCATTCAGGCCTCTAGATGGCCTGGATGTTGCAGCATGGTCTGCATCAGGTAAGTTTACACCAAGCACCTTTCTACACAAAGTCATCTTTTATGAGCCTGGCGCCTATGGCGCCAGGACTGTTGTTCAATATGAGCCTGGCGCCAAAGGCCCTATTTGGGGCTGCTGAGACTTCCCTCGGGGACATGATGTCTGCCTCTGGGGTAGCTGGGCCTGGTCTGGCTCCTTGGAGGTAGGCATCATGACAAAAACGCTCTCTCTAACAAAATCAAAACTCTCCAAACCAAAATCAAACAAAAAAAAGATTCCTTAAGCCCTACCATATCAACACCCAGTCACCACGCAAAAACAACCAATCCATCTAACCCGAATCCTTTCAGGTTCACCAAAATATCTATCCTAGAAACTGAAAAGGTCATAGCCTCACTTAAACCATCGAATTGCAAAGGTGACAACTGCCCACCCCAAATAATTAAGGACGCTGCCAGGGACCTAGCCCCCTTTATAACCAAACTGATCAACGCATCCTTCTCCTCTAACACCATACCTAACAATCTCAAAGAATCTTGGGTCCTGCCCCTGCTCAAGAAGCAAACACTAGACCCCCGCTATTCCCACCAACTACAGGCCCATCACTACAGTAACGTTCCTGTTAAAGATAATAGACAGAGTATTATACCTACAAATCCAGCAATACCTAGAAACCCACAAACTCCTAGGCACACACCAATCAGGCTTCAGACCACAACACGGCACGGAAACAGCTCTTATCGACCTAAAAACCCAGATCAACGAAATCAATGACAAAGGAAAAAACGCCATGTTACTCCTCCTCGACCTGTCGGGAGCCTTCGACCTGGTGGATCACACAGTCCTGTGCGAACACCTGGCCTCAGAAGCCCACTTCTCGAAAGAGGCCACAAACTGGATACAATAATTCCTGGACAACCGCACTATGAGAGTCTTCTCCTCAATAGCCTCAGCAGACCCCAGCAGCATAACTTGCGGTGTGCCTCAGGGATCCTGCGTCTCCCCCACTCTCTACAACATCTTTACGAAGCCCCTATTTGACAAGTTGGACAGACTGGTGTCTCATACACTAACTATGCTGACAACACCCAGATCCTCATACCCCTTTCGGGCAACTTTGACTCAGACACGGCCTTGGTAAACAAAATATATCTCATTATTCAGGCATGGATGGCCACACACGGCCTCTGCCTGAACAATGAGAAAACTGCAATCCTGCTCCTTGGCTCCAACACTAACCTAAAAAAACTCTGCCCCAGCTACAAAGCGTTCAACATCGATGGTAATACCATTCCAGCCGCCAAAACAGTGAAAACCCTAGGCTTTCACCTAGACTCAGCCTTGTTACTAAATAAACAAGTAAATTCACTAGCTTCCTCCACCGCTTACACCTGCAAGTTAATCAGAGCATGTGGAGAATTCCTCTCCCAAGCCGGTTGCATCATCATAGCCAACGCCCTAATACTTTCCAAACTTGATTATTGTAACGCCATGTACCTAGGAGCCAACAAATACATAATCAACAAACTCCAAACACTTCAAAATAATGCACTCAGAACAACCCTCAACCTACCCTCCAAAGAACACATATCCAACAAAAGAAGAGAACACAAATGGCTCAAAATCTGCAACCATATCGCTCTTAAAACAGCATCACTTACCTTCAAATGCTTAAACAACGCAGCCCCCTCCTCCCTTGCTGCCAAAATCATAAAAAAGACCTCCACCCGCCCCATCAGAATGATTAACTCCTTCCAACTCCAGGTCCCCACATTCAGACAAAAGAAAACAGGCGGCAGTAGCTTCCCTGTCATGGCAGCCCAACATTGGAACACCCTCCCCCTCAACACCAGAGCTGACCAATCCTACCATAACTTCAGGCGTAACATTCTAACCTGGTTACATTCCAATGATCCCCATGACTGATCATACCCACAGACTAAAGCCTATCTGAATGTATATATGTATATCCACTCGAACTGACCTTCAGAATTGTAATTACTGTATGTAAATATGTGAATATGTGCCTATCCTGTTACTAAGTTTTTATGTAACCCTATCTTCCTGCCCTCTGTTGTGCCCTGTTACCTCTGGGTTTTGCGCGCCATTCCAAATAAACAAACAAACAAACAAACAAACAAACTAGGTGTAAGTCTGGAATATCTGGAAACCTTCTCCGCAATGCATCCTATTCTTGTGCTCTAACGTTGTTAAATGGGGATCCTTCATGACGGTCACAGCTCATTGTCACTCCCGGGTACCCCGCCTTCACTCACACTGCGTCTGCTTGATCACCAACAGCGGACACCAGCAAACTTTTCACATCCCCTATGGCCAATGGTACCCCTGCTGTGTTCTTTTCGAATGCATGTATCCATTTCCCCGCCCCACCCGAAAATGGAGGGAGAGGTTTCAACAAGTTATTCTTGTCCGTCTGAGCCCATGGTATGTAGTGGGGCCTCCCTGCTCCTTTGTGTATTAGGGGCATTTTTAGCTTTGTTTTTGCTCCTTTCTTACTTACCATTCCCTTCCTTGTTTTACTCACCAGCATGTTTCCTACTCTCTGCCTTACCCTCCCCTGCCATCTTGGTGCAGCCCTTTCATCTTCTTGGTTGAATGGGAATGGCAGCGGAGATCCCGTCACTGCCACTCCCTCTTCATATTCATCTAAATCACTCCATACCTCCTCTACCTCCTCCTCTTGTTCCCTTCCTTCCTGCGTGTCCCCTCTCTGGCTGTCCGGGGTTGCTGGTCGTATTTTTTTTCTCACAGGTTTGAAACAGGAACTCACCTGATTGCCACTCTTGTTCTTGCCCTTTTGGTATTGGCGCCGGCGGGGGTGGCAGGGACGGTGTGGATCCCCCTGCGCCACTTGGCGGAGGTGTGAGGTCACCCACCGTCAATGGTGGTACTTCCCCTCCCCCTGGCAACATCTAGCCTCTGTCGCACAAGGCTCTTAACTGCATTATCTCTAATTGTGTATGCGCAAGCTGCCTGTCTAAATCTCCTGTTAGCTGCGCTAAATTCACTGGAGGGGCACTGGTTGGGCCTTACAGCCCGCCCCTTTCATACGGGGGAGGTGCTGTGGCTGATGCCGTTGCCGGGGTTATTGGTGTGGTGCATGCTGGCACATAGAGGGGCTCACTATATCCCACTGCAGGCCTTGTCATCAATGGGTATATTCTAGTAGGGTCATTCTCTGTTGTTGTTGTTGAACATTATCCCCATGTTACCCCATCTCCTCCCTCCGGCACCTTCTCTTTCTCAATTATTGTGTCCCTACTTACCTCGCTGGTAGCCGCTACTTCTTCAAACATTCGCCACAAATCTAGTACTTCCCTTCTGTTCTGCAATTGTTTTCCCCTGTATTTCGTGAGCAAGTGTGTCCTGCTATCTGACGGTAGCTGTATGCTATGTTACCTTGTTCCCTGCCCTCAGCCTGATTATGCTATGCAGATTTAATGTGATTCTAGGACATCTAGGATTCTGCCTTTGCTGCTCACTGTGTTATATCCCAGCCACACTCCGCACTGCCCAGCCTATTGATCTAACAATTAGACTCAGCCTGTTGCATTCTGTACTGCTTTTGCTCAATGTGCCAGTCATTAGCAACTAGCTGCGCTGTACTTCGCACTGTTCCACCCTGATGCGCCTGACCTCCATTTTTTAGCTTTGTTGCGCTCTGCACTGTCTCACCTGATGTGCCTGACATTCGAAATTAGCTGTGCTGTATTCTGCATTGTTTTACCAGAGGTACCTGACATTCGAACTTAGCTGTGCTGTATTCTGCATTGTTTTACCTGAGTTACCTGATATTCGAATTTAGCTGTGCTGTATTCTGCATTGTTTTACCTGAGGTACCTGACATTCGAACTTAGCTGTGCTGTATTCTGCATTGTTTTACCCGAGGTGCCTGTCATTCGAATTTAGCTGTGCTGTATTCTGCATTGTTTTACCCGAGGTGCCTGACATTCGAATTTAGCTGTGCTGTGTTCTGCATTGTTTTACCCGAGGTACCTGACATTCGAACTTAGCTGTGCTGTATTCTGCATTGTTTTACCTGAGGTGCCTGACATTCGAATTTAGCTGTGCTGTATTCTGCATTGTTTTCCCTATGGTACCTGACATTCGAATTTAGCTGTGCTGTATTCTGCATTGTTTTCCCTGAGGTACCTGACATTCGAACTTAGCTGTGCTGTATTCTGCATTGTTTTACCTGACGTGCCTGACATTTGAATTTAGCTGTGCTGTATTCTGCATTGTTTTACCTGAGGTGTCTGACATTCGAATTTAGCTGTGCTGTATTCTGCATTGTTTTATCTGAGGTACCTGACATTCGAACCTAGCTGCGCTATACCTGCATTGCGCCACCCGATGTGCCTAATGTTAGATTTAATTTGTGCTGCATTCCTGCACTGCTTTACTTTGATGTAACTGATATCTGCACTACATAGCCTTAGAGCCTGCCGACCCAGCCTGCTGTACTCCGCTCTGCCCACTTAGTGACTGCTACATTGGCCTGGTGCCCTACTCCACTCTACTCTGGTACCATGTTACCACGCTCACCTGCTCTAAACCTCCTCTTCCGGCTATTAGAAACACTCCTCGTACTGGGGCTATCCACCTGTGCGCCTTACGCATCACCCCCTAGCATATTGGCACCCACCATTTTGTACACTGCAACCATGGCTCCTACCTACAGACTTGTTGACACTTGCACTAACGCTGCTCCCCAGCATCCCAATATCTACCTCAATGCACCAGCCCTATGGCTTGACCACTTCACTAAAAAACCTACACCCAATCAACCTTGCGCCACCGCCTTAAGAAACCTAAGACTAGGTTCTAGACTTATGGGCAAGACGGGTCACCCCTTGTACCCTAACGTATCTCAGAAAACTATGGAGCCCAGCTTGTCCCCACAAACCCTTACCTCAACTACGCCTCAAGGCCCACAGACTAACCTTGCCGCCTCAGGCAACACCAGTCAGATTAAGGCTAAACCCAGCAACGTTGGGCTGATTAAGGCCACCATGATTAACGCTCGGTCCCTGGCAGCCCACGCCTTGGACATTGCAGATCTCATCAAGACTCAGGAGCTTGACTTCATCGCCATCTCCGAAACTTGGCTGCTCCCCGCCTCTGGCCCAGATCTTTCACTGGCCATCCCACCAAATTATGCCATTACCAGATGCGACCGCACCACCAGAGGTGGAGGTATCGCATTCATCTACAAAAACTCACTAGGACTTACCGAGTATTAAGTTGGAAACCTCAGAGCTACTCTCGGTCAAACTCAGACTATCGGCCAACCAAACGGCCACTATCCATTTAATTTACAGACCACCTGGCCCCCCACCTCCTTCGTGGATGATATTGCCACTCTAGTACTTGACAAAGCAAAAACAAACTCTCAAATTATCATCCTTGGTGACCTTAATTTAGGTTACCAAGACCCTAACGACCCGGCGGCACTCGATCTTGCCAACACCTTAACAGATTTAGGTTTCTCTCACCACATACAAAAACCTACCCACAATAAAGGACGAGCCTTAGACTGGCTCAGTGACACCAACTGCAACATCCGCCTTCTCTCCAGCGCTCCTTGCGTTTGGTTGGATCACCACATCATCATCGTCAGCATTGAAGCAGCCTCACTACCAGCGCCTCTTGTCGCCCCAGCCACCCTTACTAGGAACAAAAAGAACACAACCACAGAAAAGCTGCTCCCTCTCATCCTCCCCACCCTCAATAATGCCACCGACTCCTGCTCTGACCCTACTATCTTAGCCAACATCTACAACCAGTCAGTTCTCACAGCCATAGATTCCATTGCCCCACTTAAACCCAGAAGACCCAAACAACATGCGCACCTAAACTCGTGGTTCACAACGCAACTCAGAGTGCTACGTAAAGAGAAACGTAATGCAGAGTCACGTTGGAAAAGTCACCATTCTGACACACACAAGGACAGCCTCATACTAGCCACCCTTAATTATAAAGAAGCTCTACTCCAGGCCAAAAAAGACTCATATAATAACCGCATTGCTTCAGCACAATCGAACACCAAGGAATTATTTAAAATTCTTAAGGAACTCGAGTCACCGGTAGCCCCCCTGATTCCTGTCCTAAAGATAGCAAATGGTGCACTAACATCCAGACAGCACTCCTAGGTAAAATTGCCACCCTTCAAACTAAAATCAGAGACAAACAAATGTCACTACAATTGGACCAACCACTGTTCACATCTACAACTAGCCCCCAACACCAAGCCAAACCATCAGTTAAACCATTCACCTTCTCCCCTCTTACTATCCCTGAAGTAGAAGGAATCATAAACAACCTTAAACCGTCCAACTGCAAGGCGACCCTTGCCCAGCCCCCATCATTAAGGAAGCCTCGCACCACCTTGCCCTTTCATTGCATCGTTCATAAATGCCTCTTTCAAAACGGGTATAGTCCCTGACAACCTCAAGGATGCGTGGGTAATCCCACTACTCAATAAACCATCCCTTGACCCTAACATCCCAACTAACTTCAGACCAATCACCACAGTCCCGTTCCTGCTTAAGATTCTTGATCGCACAGCTTACCTGCAGATCCAAGACTACCTTGAACCAAACCAAACTCCCGGGGCTAAGACAATCAGGCTTCAGCCGAAACATGGCACCGAATCAGCCCTGATCGACCTGAAAACTCAGATGGAGACACTAAAGGACAACGGGAAGCTTGCGCTACTCCTTCTCCTTGATCTCTCTGCGATCTGGTCAACCACCAAATACTTTGCCAACATCTCAAATCTGCTGCTCACTTTTCTGACTCTGCTAATGCCTGGATCCATTCATTCCTCAGCAACAGATATATCCGGGTATTCTCACCCTCAGCATCGGCAGACCCCTCTCCCATCCTCTGCGGCGTCCCTCAAGGCTCTTGTGTATCGCCTACATTGTATAATGTATTCACAAAGCCCCTCTTTGATATGCTTGACTATCTGGGTGTATCTTACACTAACTACGCAGACGACACCCAGATACTCATTCCCATTACTGGTGATTATACAGCCGACACCAAAGCCCTGAACGATGTCTACCTGGTCATTCAAGCATGGATGGCTCAACATGAGCTTTGCCTCAACGACGATAAGACGGAGCTCGTACTACTAGGATCCACTTATCGTCTTAACAAACTTAACCAAGCCTATAAGTCCTTCACGATTGACAGCAACGTCATTAAGGCCTCCAAAGACACCAAAACTTTAGACGTTTATCTGGACTCTACCCTCTCTCTGAACAGACAAACAAATGCTGTCAGGTCGGCCTCCACTTACACATGTAAACTCATCACTGCCTGCAGACCATTTCTAAACACACACTCACAACTGCACCACATTGGCCAGAACACTCATCATGTCCAAAATAGATTACTGTAGCGCTCTCTACCTAGGGACTAGCCAGACTAACTCAATAAACTCCAAACTATTCAAAATAATGCCATAAGGGCAGCTCTCAATATCCCTAGATGCTCCCACATCTCTACATTTAGATCTGACCTACGCTGGCTTCCGGTAAAACAAAGAATTGCCCTGAAAACGCTAGCCTTGACCCACAAATGCTGCCTGAACAATGATGCCCCACCCTATCTCACATCGCATCTTGCACTTCACTCCTCCTCCCGCCCCACTAGATCAGCCCAAGTTCATAGCTTAACCATGCCTAGATTCAAACTCCAAAAAGCGGGTGGCGTGAGTTTCCCTGTCCTAGCTTCCAAACTGTGGAATACCTTGCCAACCCACATAAGAACTGAACCTTCTTTCCTAATGTTCAAGAACAATGCCAAAGCTTGGCTGTTCACCCAGAAAGCTTAAGGTTCCCACTAGCCGGTCCATATCTGTAACATATCTTATCTGTATCTGTAACATACCTTATCTGTGTATATAGGCCTCATTGTATGGTTCACTACTTGTATTCTGTATTTATGTATTACCAGCAAATCTGGCCCTTTGTATATACTTTGTTGTAACCTGTACTTAAGATTATGCGCCCGGTTGCCCAAGGGCCTGGTGCGCTTTACAAATAAACAAACTTCAAACTTCAAACTTCAAGTGTGTGGATACTAGATCCAATATCCTCTTGTCAAAGGACCCTCCATCTGGCCATATAGGTGTTACGCTGCCTCCTTTTATTTCCACCACCCACTGATCATGATATTTCTGTATTTTCTCACTATACAAAGGGAGATGCTGACAAATGTGTGCTAATGGTGTTTCCCCCTCCACCCCCAATAATGGCCTCTTTGGTCTCTTATTTGTGGTCGCTTCGCTTCCTGAGTATAAATACACAGTCAATCAGTTGACAATCTCCATTCTGTGACACCTCTATTCAACCTTGTTTTAACCTTTGACGGCAACAATATTTCATCAACCTTTTTACTTACACCACCTTGCTGGAATCACAAATTATTTCAAAAGAAATATTCATTATTTGCCAATATTCATTATTTTTGACATATTACTCACACACTTCATTGCCAATTTTCCTGATCAACCTTAATTCTTTTCGGTACATAGATACATAGGCACTTAGTAACAGAACAACATGTAACAATGTCGCACATAAACATAGGGTATCCACGTACTGGACCATAAGGGTGGTCAAATACCCAAATCTTCCCTTGGATATTGTGTCTTCACGTTAGGATTTGGGCAATTTTATGAATAATAGTTCCTTAAAAAACAAAAAGGTTTTGGAAACACTTCTGTTGTTTTGTCATAAAAGGCTGTCCTCAAGATGAAGCAACATTGACTTTATTATGTTTTCCCTTGAGGGCAGGTTCTTTCTTTAATAGACCCCCCCCCTTATCCCTGATTAATGTATTTTCTGGGAGGTGGGTATATTTCGTATATCTGGGACCTACAGTCCTCGCGTCAGCTTCTTTTTTTATTTCTGTTTTGTTTTATTCTTTTGTCTTGTTGTTGTTAATATAGAAGGTTTTTCCTATATTTCTGTATGTTTTATACACATTAATGATCCTTGATCAGTCCTTATCTTCATTAGGGTTGATCGTACTGTATTCTGACATATTGCGTTCAAGTATGTAGGTACAGTGTTGTGATGAGCAGTGATCAATAATATAGCCGACTCAGGAAGTTGACAAAAAGGAAGACTGTTTTAATATCAATTTTCTAAAACAGGAAGCATAACGAACATCAACGCAATCGCTCGATCCTCTTAGTCAATGCAAATGCATTTAAGAAAAACAGAACATTTATAAGCAATATTCATCATCAATGACGTTAACCTACGTATGTGCTAATGTCATCCTACGTGGCAAACTACAAACACTTATAAGCATGAGTGATTGGCTCTTAGTGAACATCTAAGTATATGATCCATACTAGTCTAAAAAAGTGTAACTATGTGATTGGTTACTTAACATCAGGTGGGGCAGCTAAACCCTTCTCTAAAAATGACCATTATGAATGTCACTAAAAATACAACGTCCCTTTGGTTTACACACTATCGGACCCCTACATACACAGTCTGCATTCCTGCGTAGGTGTAACCATCTCGTTCATCCAACTTCATGCCTCGCCTTCGGAAATACACTTGTAATTCAATTTTGCTTTTTAACTGCGACACGAAATGAGGCCTTCTTTGCTACGGTCCAAGCTGCTATAATACATTTAGTGGAAACATCCATAGTTCTCTTATTCCTACATATATACGTTGGTGCTTGCCGCAATCTATTCACTATAAGCTTAAAGCTAGCTTCACGATTACTTTGCTGCTTATGTTTCTTTTGCTTCTGTCTACGTGTAAAATAACTTGATATCTTCATCTGTTTCTGTCGCACAAGCTTCTTCACCTTGAGCCCAAGATGTCCCTTATCCTTATTACTTTCTTGATGCCTTATTGAATATCTGCATTCTCTGGTCACTGCATCTCTTTTATGTATGTCATCTTCAGCTCCATGTAATATATACTGGCAATGGTAAGTGACAATACCATTCATCCTTGCCACTTATTGGCTCTGCTTCTTCACGGATTTCATTCAAATGGCCATCATATTTCTTTGTATACAGATAGGGTTTTCTCAATAGGTACCTTGGCTCCCAGATTCTCTGAGGTACTGACCCTTTCACTGGTACTGGACTGAGTCTATATTCTGCTCTTTGTCGATTCAACTGTTCTGTATACGTCACATACTCTGGTTTCCAGCATACAGGTAAAAGGGGCGGGTCAGTTGAGGTGGGGGTACTTGGCTCCTCCTCTACACTCCCCCCTCTGGGTGATTCATCAACCACTCCCACATCATCCTTCACATCCAGACAGTTTGGCCTGAAGAACAGCTTCTTTAGGACCAATTTCCTTATGACTCCCTTCAGGCACCTGTTGTTTTCACATGCTGATCTTTGTTCCATCTCATAAGATCACATTGTCCACTTGGACTGCAGTAGATCCATCGTTACCACATACTTCTTCTGATTCTTTGGATAGAGGAACTTTGTCCCCTCAGGTGCATGGATACTAGCCTTCACAAAGTCTCTGATTTCTTCATCTGTCAGGTGTTTGGGCTTCCATCCTGATTCAACATCGATCGTAATGTTCATCCATACGGCTTTCTTTGCTGTCTTCTTGCATTGTGAGATTATTATCTTGATCATACAAAATCCAAGCAATATCATCACTATCAGGGTTCCAAGGAACTTGAAAATGTCTGCCATTCATTGTGGAACCCAAGAGAAGAGTGATTCAAACCAACTGTCATCAGCAATGTCTTGCACTTCATCTATCATCTGGCCAGGAAGTTTCGTCAGCATGTCTATGGCCTCTGTCAAGGTTCCATTCTCGTCATCATGAGAAGGTATAAATGTGCAACATGATTCTCCGATTTTTGCACAAACACCTCCATCTATTGCTGCAATCGTATCCAAGACGTATCTGTTGTGAAGAGTCATCATTCTTATTGCGTGTTCATTGTCTGGAGCAATTCCCATCTGGTAATCTGGAGCCACTTGGTGTTTGCTCCAACCTGGATACTTGGCATGAAGATCAATGTGAACACAGATAAGGTCTGGCTGAACAGCCTATGCTCCCAGGGTATGGCATCAAAAGCTTCTGTTGAATTAGCTGAGAAATATTCTTAGCTCCCCCTCTACAAGCCAGAGCGAGGGAGACTCCTGCTTCTGTGGGATCGCCTTGACTCCAGTAAAGAGGAAAGCCAAGTGGGTCATTACAGTCGGTGAGTCGAGGAGAGAGCCGGTAAGAACCGGGCTGTGGTGAATGAAAGTCGTATAGTGGCAAAGTGAGAGAAGTTCAAAGAACTGTAACATTGTAAAGGGGAGACCAGCTGCAAAAGGGGAACGGTATCATGTGGGTGCTGCTTTGAGAAACTCTGGTCAATCCCCTTCTGAGTGAAACTACAGATACCAGAAGGCTATAGAAGAGCCTCCAAGATAGGTCAAAATGGTCATACAGGAGGTCAAGCAAAATCTCTGTACAGTCGAAAGTCTTTGACCTAAGAACTATAAAGAAAGCAAGGGAAGTGAATCCCACCACATGAGAAAGCAAGTGAAGTGAATCCGCAAACATTGAAAGTGAATGTGAAGATGGCAAGAGTGAACCCGGAAGATGGATGCTGACAAGAAGGAGGCAAGTCTAAAGTCCCAGGAAACAGTGTGTTGACAAGAGTGAACACAGCTGAGGGATGTTGACTGGAACTATTTAGAAAGACATTAAGATTTGTGAAGGAAGGAAAGGCCATAGTGAACCCAGTGGAAGGAGGTTGAAAGGAAGAAGGTTCTGCGGCCGTAAGAGAGGATCCCAGGGGTGAATCCATCACCCAAGAAAAGCCATAGTGAACCCGGTGGAGGGAGGCTGAAAGCAGAGAGGGGTCTGCGCCCGGAAGAGGGGGACCAAGGAGTGAATCCAGCACCCATGAAATACGTAGAACAGAACTTTGTGTTTGTCAGTTAGTTGTTTTTGTAAACCTATCAGGCCCTCGGAACCAGGACACCACAACCACTGAAGGTCTTGATATCGATAGGAACTGTTTTAGGAACCAACCCCTCAGGAGAGAGATCCAGAGGGTAAAAAGCTATCACACAACGCCACAAGAAACAAGGTTCAGCACCCGGAAGAGGGGAACCCAGGGGTGAAGAATCCTCACCCTAAGTAAAACCAGGAAACAAACTTTCATTTTGTAGAAGGAAATTTTGTTTAGTTATTTTAATACGTTTCTTAGTATAGGCCCTTTTTATTTGACACAACGCCACTGGGAATGCCTTATTTTCATTTGATGGTCAACGCATGCTCCCATCTTAGATTTAGGTTTAGATTAGGCATTTTTCCAACCTGCATACAGTTTAATAAACACCCTTGAACTGTGATCACTTGTGTCTGTCTTTACTGTTGCCACCATGAGTTCCTTACAGATCCTCTTCATCAATATGATTTTACACATTTTTGTCTACCAACCAGCCATAGGCGTGCCCTCTGGGATTTTCCAGAACTTTGCCAGTCACACGGGTTTAGGTCAGGAGTTGTGTCATCAGATTTGCTTGTAATCCTGACCTCGGGTAATGTCCTCATCATCTGTAGCTCCTAGAATGGGCACAAATGTATCTATAGGGAGTTGCATCCCACAGTTGGGCAGTATTCTGGCGGTAAATCTGCTGAAATACCACCCAGCTGAATTACTGTTACTGCCACTTGGTCCGGCGGAATTACCAGTGGATTACAAGTGGCAGTGGTGGTGTAAATCCCCATTTCTTTTCAGCCCATAGGGCTCTATGGGGCTTTTTTGGTGGAATTACTGTGGCAGTAATTCTGCCACAGTAATTCCATTGATTTTGCTGAGTTTTCATGATGCTGGAGGTAAATCCTCCACTCCAGGGCCACACTTGTAGTATGGCAGAGGGGGAATATTGGCGGTAGTTCAGTTACCATCAATTTTTTACCGCTCTGCCATACTCGTAATGAGGCCTATTATATATTTTATGTTGACAAGGATTTCTTTCCAGTATGTTTGTATTTTTGCACATAGCCACCACATGTGGATCATATCTTCTGTTCTCCTACATCTCCACCAGCATACTTTCTGCGATTTGGGGTAGATTTTATGTGGCTGTTGGGGTGTCATATATCATAAAAGTAGCATACTTTGTATGTGCATTCATTTAAAGACGTGTATTTAGAGGTTCTTTGCGACCAGTCCCAGATTTTGCACCATGTGCTTATTGGAATCTGTTTCCCCATTTCCAGTTCCCATTTTGCCAAATAGGGAGGATTTTGGTAATATATTCTGAGTCTAGCAGCTTTTTGCCTCTGGGATCTTTTCTTAGCTTCTGTGCTTTTAGCTACCACTTTTCTCGGCCCGTGGGGTCGTAGTGCCTGCTTCCCTCACTGCTCGGCTGGTTATCCAATTTCTCAGTTGTATGTACCTAAATCTTTCACTCTCTGGTAATTGGAAGTGTTCTTTGCATTTAACAAACAAAAGAGGGTGGGGGGTATCACCCTAGTAATAATTTGCCCAGGTTCAAGGATTCATCTCTCTCTCAACTTGTGTATGAGTTTCTAATGATGACATGGGTGACATCAGAATTTTGTGTTATGGGGGAAATGGACTTAAGCTCATTGTAGATAAGCTGCTGCCTAATATTCAAGAGGGTTTCATGATGCTGATAGTAGATTCCCCACTGTAGATCTCGCTCCTTTAGACAAAAATGACAGATGGGCCAAAGGCACAACAGATCTACCCTACCTCTTACCACCCTGATGAGTTGCCCACACCATTATATAGCTAATTTGGCTGGCATCAAGTATCTTTGTAAGCTTGTACTCCCCAGGCCCCCTTGTGAGGTAGAATGCTGGAGGATGTTACAGATAGTTTCTCTGCCCAAATGAATGTATAGATTGCTGTTTGTAGTTGCTTAATAGCTTTGGTTGGGATCTGTATAGGCAGTGCTTGGAACACATGCAATGACTTTGGAAATAGGATCCTTTTTGCGTACCAGCCATGATATTTCTTTGATTTCTTTTAGTGTTCCTTGCACTTAGCACATAGGTCACGGATATTTGCTTTGTGCAGACTCTCAGAATTTGGTGTGATTTTCATTTTCAGGTAGTGTCAGGAAGTGTCCACTTGAATAGGAGTTTCTCTTGCATCACATTTATTGTTTCAAGGGGTTCAGTAATGGTTATGCCAACCGATTTAGCCATATTAATTTTAGAACTGGAAATGTCTCTCTAAGATAGTCACTGTAGGGGTTTTGGTTGGAGACTTATTTCTTGGGTAAAAATCCTCACTGTCCCTATTTCTACAAGTGGGTTCCCTGCCTCGAACCTAAAATGAAAGGAATTTTCAGAATGTCTGTCAAATCAAAGTTCCACATTCCTGTGTCAAATCCTACTCTAACCCTCACACTAAAGAGTAAACTAACAAAAGGTTCTTCATCTAGGAGCAGGGTCCCCCTCGCCTGGTTCTTCAACAGTGTCCCACACTTGTTCTTTATCAATAGAAAAGGCCAGGGGGAATGACTTCCTTCCCTTGGCTCACGGGTTTCACCCAGTTTTTCATTCAACGCCCACGAGAATGACTCTCTCTCCTAGGGTGCAATTTTGTAGTTCCATATAGAACCAGGGGAATGACTCCCTTCACCTGGTGCTACTTGTATACAATCAAATACAATGCCAGGGGGATGACTTCCTTCCCCTGACGTCTTCAACTCAGATTCTTCTCCGGTATCAGGAGAATGATTCCCTTCTTCTGATATTGCTTGTTTCTTTTCCCAAATATGATGGGGGAGGATAGCTTGTACATCTGACTTCTCTTTAGGCCCCTGACCCTCCCATGATGGTCAGTGTTCTCCCCACTGAGATGAAGGGGAGTTCCTTGGATGCCCTCTTGGCTTTCTGTAGGGTCCCAGACCCTTCTCTGGGGGTCAGTAGTCTGAGACAATCAGGAGTTCCTCGGATACACTGTATCCTTTCCACGGGGTCAAATACCCTCTTTGGCCCTTCTTTGAACCCTGCAACCCTTGTGGTAGACTTTAGAGACCCTTATACTCTGCCTGTGGCCCTGCCTGCCCACTCGTACTTCCGTTACCTTCAGGCAACTCCTCATACGGCGGTGGCTCTTCCTGGCACTGGAGTCGGTCTCAGTCTGCCTCCTGCGGTCATCTGCTTCAGCGTTCCATGTGCTTCCACGCTTCGTGGTTTGGCTCCTTGCAGTGCCGGTACTGTTGGGGTACTGCACTGTCCACCTCCCCCTGGAGGCCCTACTACTGCCTCGCCTGATCGCTGCTCGGCCCGCTGACGTTGGACCTTGGAGCACCGCCGTCTGCTTTCCACTGGTGTCTTCTGCTCTCCGGTCTTCGCAGAGCCTCTGCTCCGCATCCAAACAGCTTTCTCGCCTGCTGCTGCTTCAGGGCTGGCTTGACAATGTGCTATGTCCTTCTTGGGTTTATAACTTCGGTTGATGTCCATTCCCTCGGTTGATGTCCATTCCCTATAGGAAGGCTAGTATGCTGTTCGCAGTTCCATTGATCCATCATCATGTCTCCGCGCATCATCCTAGGGCCAGTACTTGAGAAAAAAAGGTTCTTGAGAAAAAGGTATTCTTCAAGTTGTTCATCCTCTTCTTCTTCCCAGAATGTTTAAAAGAAAAGAACCTATCTTGGATTTAGTACTATAACACATAGTTGTATGTTCAATAAGAGTTTGTGAGGTGTTATGATCCATGTGGTGACTGTGTAATTGAATACTGGGGATGTGACTATAGAGCCTGTACCCTAGTTGGTTGTCCCTGTCTCCAGCTGGACTATTGGGGAGTGACCTAGCCTTATGAGAAGGGGCTTCCACCTCGGGAGAAGTGACAACACCTAGTGATTTGTCACAGTAAACACATGCATTTGCATGTGGTGGCAAACAAAGCTCCTCTCTGAACTGATGTCTTTAGGTAATTAATGTGTTTCTTGTCAGGAGAATACGAAAGAGTTAAGTGAATATAAGTTAATGTCACTTCAATTGGATAATTTGCAGCAGCAACAACAGCAGCAGGGGTGGGGCGGACTGTGTTTGTGAATGTTGGCAGCGGGTGACCAGCAGATCTAAGAGGAACTGGGCGACCAAAGAGCAGAGATAAAGGTTGTGTAGGTGAGTCCCTTGACCTACATTGCAATCAGAATGTGTTTATGACATATAATACTGCATGTCACTATTGTAAGCAGGAGGGGCATTGGAAATTCAAGTGACTGTATTTTTTCACATTGTATACATTTAACAATGATTGAACTGCATAACAATTCAAGGCAAGCTGTGTATGCTTTAAACCTGTGTTCAGTAGTTAAAGCCCAATTGATCTGGGCGACCAAACGAGATCACTACACCCATACACTCAATAAATCACATAGCAGATACAACTCTGGTAGGGTTTCGCAAATAAATTTTAGTTTTCAAAACAGGTGATTTGATACAAAAATTAGTGACAAATCAATATAACACTGGACAAAAGGTGTAGCAACTGTACAAGTGGTACATAATACCAACGAACATTCTTGTCAATACATTTTGTGCAAGACAAACATAGAGCAAAAAAGGTCCCACACAGTCTTATGGGATCATGCAATCATATTAGAAAAAACAAGTTGATTTAAGCAACTGAAAACAGTAACAGTGTTGGCATTAAACACTGGGGAAAGGAATGTCGACACAGGTGTGCCACTGTTAGCTGGTCCAGTGTGCTTAGAGTAGGGTGGCCTTCATCAGGACAAGCAAAAGAGTTTGGTGGTGGAATATTGAATGTAGAATCTTGTCTTGGTCTGCCAAGGAAATGAACAGAGCAGAGTGTGTAAGGGCATATGTGGTCATTTTGGTCAAATTATTTTAAATTATTTTAAATGAGATGCCCCTCCTACGGAGGGAGGTGGTTTTCTTGCAGTGTATTGCTTGTTCAACACTGTTTTTGTGGGAATTTACTCCGGAATTAATGGTGGGTTCAGATCAAGGTGCAACGGTAAAATACTTCGAAGCTTGATCTTGTCGCTAAAGGAATAGCTAGAAAACAACAATAATATCGATGATTTCAGGGTGGTGTTCCCGATAGCTATAAGTGAGCCCCTGTTAGTATTCAATAGGAACTGGGGCCCTGCATAAGTAATTAAGTGGTCAAATAATGTATTCATGGTTGGAGTGCAATACCCATGATATTAGGAAGGTCTGAGCATGTACCCTTACACACATATGCCAAGACAGGATTCTACATTCAATGTTCCACCACCAAACTCTTTCGCTTGTCCTGTTGAAGGCCACCCTACTCTAAGCACACTAGACCAGCTACCAGTGGCCGAAACACACCTGTGTCGACATTCCTTTCCCCAGTGTTTAATGCCAGCAATGTTACTGTTTTCAGTTGTTTAAATCAACTTGTTTTTCCGAATTAGATTGCATGATCTCACAAGACTGTGTGTGACCTTTTTTCTCTGTGTTTGTCTTGCACAAAATGTATTGACAACAATGTTTGTTGAGTTTATATACCGCGTGCACAGTTGCTACACCTGCTGTCCTGTGTAATATTGATTTGTCACTCATTTTTGTATCAAATCTCCTATTTTGAAAACTGAAATTCATTTGTGAATCTCTACCAGAGTGGCACCGATTTATTGAAAGTATGGGCGTCGTGATCTCGTTTGGTCGCCCTGATCAATTGTGCTTTCACTACTTCACTAACCTGGGTAGATCAGGGAATTGCCAGGTGCCCTATTGACTACACCATTGAGCCTTTGTTCATTCATGCCTAATAACGTCGACAAGTTTTAACAAACATATAGAGAGATGTATACCAACATGCGCGAGTTCAGACCTTTTGAGTTTGGCATGTCTTACTTGCAAGCACAGGTAATACTACTAATCATTTAAAACCCTCTTCAATTGCATTTTTCTCTGGTGAGTTAAACACGAGTCAGCTACAAATGAACATATGGAAAGTGGTTACATAACCAAAAATATCTGTTACATTTAAACTACATGTTTTTCTATGCATGAACAACTACAATAGGTTTCATTTACATCTTGTTTTGCTTATTTATTCAGTACAATGTTAAACATTGCCATTGTGAAAGGCTAGAACAGGAGCGTGTTAAACAACTATTATCTGTTTCTCTCATTTTATTCTGAAACAGAACTCAGAATTCAAAAACAGTGCGAAGCACTATTTTATAAAACACAATGGTCCACAATGCAGATTCAACAGGGCAGGCAAAAAGTGGTGTCATTTCATTGCTGCCACTTTTTGTGGCAGTAACAGAATGAACACTGCTCTTCCCACGCTGCCGAATTATACTTTTGGAGGCAAAGTGGAAGGTTTACCTCCAGCAACAAGCTGGTAAATCCGCCGGCAGTAAATCTGCCAAAAATCCCTATAGACCTATTGGGTCTCATTACAATGTTGGCGGTAGCTTACCGGCACGGCTGTCGCTGGAGTCGTTTTTTTACCGGCACCCGGCAATGGGGATGTACAGGGGCATTCCAGCCCCAGCAGACCTGGTACATCCCCATTGCCAGGTGCCGGTAATAATGACCCCCCATTCCCATTTGAGTCTCAAAGCGCTCAATGGGAATGGGGAGGTCGGATGCACCGGTACCATTCGTGAATGGTGCCGGTGCATCTGACATGCTGTGCTCGCGGGTGCCGGTATGCCCACCAGGTCAGACCTGATGGGTGGAAAGGCACCTGTAAGCAGAACTCGTAGTTTGCCTGTCCGTAATAACGGCGCCGGTAGCTTACCCACACTGTTACTACCGGACCGGCAAACTTGTAATGAGGTCCATAGACTCCAAAAATGAAATGAGGAATTACACCACCCGACCACGAATTGTTATCCCATGATAAACCCTCGGGACCAAGTGGCAGTAACATTAATCGTGATTGGCTGTAACTCAGCAGATTTACCACCTAATTACCACCAAACACGTAATGAAGCCCAATGCATTGTTTAACTGCCATGGGTTTTCCCCCCAGTGCCAAGTCCTTTTTTGGAGATTTCAGTATTTCCCCATGCAAAGCCTTCTAACATTTACTCCTTCATTAACCACTTAAGTGCCAAGGACGAGCTATCTCGTCCTTGGCACTGGGGAGGTAATCCCAAGGACGAGATACCTCGTCCTTGGAACTTAAAGGTTAAAGCATGTCCTTGGAAAAGAACAAAACACTTTTCACATCAGCTGAAATTCTGCATTCTTAGAAATTCCGTGGAATGTAATTCATTTTTTCAGCCTTTTTTAAATTAACATTGGGACAATTCATAGGTGAGCAGTGTTTTTCAATGCCATGTAGTTGGCACACTCATTTTCAGAAGATAGTGTTCTATGGGAAAATAGCGCTTGGCTTTCTTTCTCTTTGGAGTCAAGGTTGGTATCACGTAGACAAGCCTCTCTCCCCGGCTTGGATATCAGCGGAGGAGGGCTTTGTGTACCGTTGACCTCTGCTGCAATACACGCTGGCTATTGTTCATGGTCTTACGATTCCTTCTGCAGAGGTTTCACGGGCCTTGGTCAGAAAGGGCAAGGTCACTCCTCTTCTTGTCCCCCTCTCGGTATGTGCCGTCTTTCTCCTCCTCTTGAACGCCGTGCTGAGTGTGTTCTCATATCGTGCGGCCTTCCTTGCTTGTATTGCGCTCTTGCGCTCCACCTTTTATCCCTGTGGTGAAGGGTAAGGGCCATCAGGCATGTGCAGCTCTGGTCAATTGCCTGACTTTGCCTGACCCTGGTGCTGGGACATGTCAGGTAAATGGCTCGAGTGTTAGTCTGTCATCCGTCATAATGTGCAAAAGTGTTCACGTCGGAAAAGGGGAGGGTAAAGTGTTTGTGTATCCTATGTGGTAGGTTGGGGAAAAGGTGTCATAAGAAGGGGATACTGCGTCTCACCCATCGGTGTCCCACTTCCACTCCCTGAGGGCCCCCCATCCAGGTGATCCTCCCTCACTGGCCCACTCCCAGGAACTGGATCCAATAGCGATGGCCGTGTCCTGGCTAACTAGATTGCAGACCCCCGGGGACTAGTCAGGGAGACACATTCAGGTTTCTCACAACTGGCTCTAGTTTGGGAGGAGAGATAATTACAGTTTTGTGGAGGAGGCAGAGATTACAGAAATTATTGACATCTGGAATACTAAGTCTTGAAATCAATTGCAAGTCAATGGGACATGGCCTGGTGGCTACTTCCAAATATGAAAACAACTGATTAAAACAATAAAACCCACAAGTCAAGATTGGCTAGCAAGAAAATAGGGTGGTATGGCTGGCAAGGAAATAGGGTGGTTTTGATAAAGTTGGCTGGAGACTATTTTCATACATACGTTGAACCACAGAGCTGGGATGTAATATAATGTCAAGTGGTTTTATATAGAACCCTTCTGCCAATAATGTTGGCCTCACTGCCCATGGCTCTGTAAGAAAGGAGGGCAGAGTGTGTTAGTCGGACAGCGGGAAAGCAGATGCAGAAACCTTTGGCATTGATGGAAGCATGTTGGAAGTATCCATTACTTGTGTGCCGATATGAAAATGTCTATGTTGTTAGTGGTTGGTATCCACCGATTAGGTTATCCATATGGGCAGCCCTCTGATTGTGGAGTGCAACAATGAACAGAATGGTTGTTGATAAAAGATGGATAGGGTCTGAATCTGTTAGACATGGTGGTCGTCTGAAGGAGTGCTGGAGGTGTAAGAATGCAAGATTTTAATAGTGAGGAGTTAGTTGATGGATGGCAGGGATGGGGAGGGGATTGGGAATGCGGGTGTTGTTGCTTACTGGCTATTGGTTGTAGATTTTACTGAGATTAAGGTTTGGACCAGTGTTAAACATCAGTGGATCCATGAATCAAATTGGTTTCCCACAGATGGCAGTGCTAAGAGTTTCAAGAATTGCATGTCATAAAGTAACCCGATTTCTGGTACACCGTTTTTAATTGGTTGCTATTATTTTCCATTTCTTTCCAGGTTGTTTGTTCAAAAGCTGAGTCTTGAGTTGCTTTTTGAAAGTCAGGTGGTTCACTTCCACTGGGAGAGGTTTTGGTATGGTGTTCCATAGTTGGTCATAATTGAAAAAGGTTCTGCCTTGCCATTTCTTGTTGACGTTGGGCACTAGTACTAGTGCAGCATTGCTGGAGCTAAGTGTTCTACAGAGAGTGTATTGCTGAAACTTACTTCTGAAGAAGGAAGGGCCCCCTATTGGTATGAATGATGGGTGATGCACAAGATTTTGAAATGGCCCCTTTTATGATGGGTATGCAGTGAAGAATACTTAATGCTGACATAATATGTTCAGATAATGTTGTTCTGAGAAGTAGTCTTGCTGCTGCATTTTGAACTCTTTGAAGTTTCCTCATTATGTAATCTGGGAATCTGAGATAAAAGCTGCTTGCATGGTCTAGTTTGGATAGTACAAGAAAAACTATGGCCATGGCCCTGTGGGTGAATATTAAGTAAAGTAGGAGCATGCACAGCTGGGAGAAATGGCTTCCTACAATGGCTTTGACCTGTGGATCAAGAGTCAGGGTGTTGTCCATTGTCATTGCAAGATTCCTTACTATGGTTGACGGGTTTGGGCAAGGGCCCATCTAGTCAGGCCAAACGACTTTGGTGGAGTTAGAACCTGTAGGATTACAGAGTATCAGGTCTGTTTTGCTACTGTTCAGTTTTAGTCTGTCTGCTGTCATCCGTGAGTCCACCTGTGCAAGGCAGTTTTTAATGTCTGGGCATTTGGTGATGGGTGGTTCACAAAAGCGTAGATTATTTGTGTCTCATCCATTTATGCTGTACCTTTTGTTCTGGCTTAAATGTAGTCTCCTTGGGCTCTGCGGGCATCTACTGGCAAGGCACAGTCTTCCTGTTCTCTCAACTGCAGCTTTGACGTTGCATGCCGTGATGGCCAATCCCAGGATGGCGGCCGCTGTGTTACATCTCTGCCAATACCAAGATGGCAGATGTTTCTTCTTCCGGGTCATGCGCAGCCGAGAAGTGAAGGCTGCACTATAAAAGGGCCTACTTGGATGTGTTACCTGCACCTTATTAAGTGTATGTTTGCTACTTACCTTGTTTCTTCTCCTGCCTAATTCCTTGTTTTAGAGGGGCTTCCTATCCTACCTACTAGTATCCTGTCCGGTACACCCCTCTTTGCTCATCCGACTTGCCTTCTCCTCCTTCATTTGATTGCTTTTACCTTGTTGCCTTCACCTCCGCAGCCTTCCTTTCCTTGGATCAACTTCCTTGCTTCCTGTCATCTTGCATCAAGAATGCTTCTACGAACTTCAACTGTGTCAATTTAAGCTGAGGATTTTCCTCTTCAGTGTTTTTTCCTAGTTAGTTTCCATCTTTGGGGGTCACCTTGGTGGTAAGTCTCCTTATCATTAGGGTGGCTTCTTCAGAGGGACGACCATTATTTACCAGAACCAAGGCCAATATACCAAAGGTAAGACCTGCCATTAGCACATCTGAGTAGTTATAGCAGGAGATAACTGATTTATTGATGATGTAGTAGGGTTGTCATGTAGATGTTGAAAACTGTAGGTGAGAGTGTGGACCCTTGGAATACTCTGCAGTTAAGTGGGCAAGGCTGGGAATTGTAGGGGCCCAAGATAGTGGTTTCTGTTCTACATGTGTGGAAGGAGGCGGTCCAGTGTAGAGCTGTATTTTATTTCAGTAAACAATTTTGTTAGGTTTTCCATCAGCAAAGGTACATAATATCATCAACCATCATCAGCCACATAGTATTAGGGGTCGCCCTCTATAAGTGCCGGTCGGTCACATAGGCCGTGCTTCTGCACTTTCTTCAGGATGTTCGTGTAGGGTTTGTAAAATTTCGCCATAAAGCCGCCTGGGCCCGGGGCCGTGTTCTTTAATGATTTGATGGCTTCAGTTATTTCTTCCGGTGTGATCGGGGATTTTAGCTGTGTTAGCAGAGATTTGTTTTGGGGATGGATGGGACTAAGAGGTATCTGGGTAGGTCTGCAAGTGGCGTGGGATGCCCCGTCATAATTGCTCAGTGGTGGCTCACTAGCTCCTCCATTTTATCTGTCTCAGTGTATTTAACCTTGCCGTCAGCTCCTATGAGCCTCAAGATATTATTCCGGCTGTGAATTCTTTTAAGCTTATATGCAAGGATCTTGTTTGCTTTGTTTCCTTTACTATAGCAGAATTGTTTAGTGAAGGCCAACGATTTGGCGGTGCGGCCAGCCCAGTGGATCTCGAGTACAATTTTAGCTTACTTTAGGGCCCTTTCAGCTTTTCTAGAGCTTCGGGATATCAACTCTGCCTTCCTGAAACTCATCTCCTTTTCAAGCTTAGCTGCAGCAATTTCTGAAACCCGCCTCTGTTCCGTGCAGTTTCCATTGCCGCTGTGGGTAGTTTGCTGGCCAGAAATGCTAAGATTAGCGAAGACTGGGGCGTGATCTGAGATCATGCGAGTGTGGATCTCTATTTTGTCTAGACAGGGAAACAGTGCGCTAGAGGTTGGTAAGAGGTCGATTCTCGAGAAACCTCTGTGCGCCCCGGAGTAGTGGGTTTAATCTCCACTCCTCAACCGTATCGGTTTCCTGCAGAAGCCTAGCCAGTGAGAGCGCATGCGTGAAGTCAGAGTTGGTGGGTGCCAGGGTTTTATCTATTTGGGGGTTGGGGACCAGGTTGAAATCTCCCCCTATGAGGAGGAATCCCTCTTTAAATGTTAGGCTACTCGGGATCAGGTCAGTGAGGAATTTGTTCTGGGAGGTGTTCGGGCAGTACAGTGCCACAATGGTGATGGGTTGCTCTACAAATAACCCCTTTAATAGCAGGAATCTACCCCCCAAATCCCTTTTAACCGTGATCTTTGTTAGGGGGACTCTGTCGCTCAGGAGAATTGCTACCCCTTGCTTTTTCTCCACGGAGGACGCAAAGAATTCCTTCTTGAACCTTTTAAATCTGATTTGCTTTCATCAAACCGCAATAGGTGGGTCTCGTGAAGAAGGACTATGTCTCCTGCTAGTTGCCCCAGCCTGTGTTCCACAGATCTGCACTTTCTTTGGGAGTTAAGGCCCTGCACATTCCAGGTGAGGATTACGATATTGTGAGTGTCAGTCATCCTGGTGAGGGGTGGTGACTCACGTGGCTCCGGACCTGACGGATCTAGGTCTGATATGGACCTTGTGTATGACGGCCTGCTGACTATTTTGCATAGGGGTGCTCTTCGCTGATGGTGTTCTGTGTTGTGTGGCTATCTGCAGAGGCGGGGCGGGTGAATTCACCCTTCCCGTGCTCCCTAGTACCTTCCCTCTCCCCCTCCTCACCCGCCCATCACCCCATCGAAACTTAGCAGGCTAGAACTTATCCTACTTAACAGAGTAACTGGCGGTGCAGGTGCACCTATCCACTGGCCAACTGAGCCCAACCCGCAAGCTGTGGTGTGGCATAGCAACACAGAATTAGGGCACAAGGATAGGTGTATCGAGAGGTAAGGGACCCCTGGGGCCTGCATCCTTATTGATCCCATGTGGTTCCTTGTTCTCCTGCACCACCAGTGGGTGTTCTCCTCCCCCCCCCCCGAGTCCCCACTCTGGGCTAGAGCTCCCGAAAAGACATCAGATCCTGACTCAGGACCACCAACCTTGCTAGTGATGCTGAATAGGTGTTGGTCAGGCTGGTTTAAGCACCTTATGGGGAAGCCCACGGATCCTACGCCTTCGATTCACTCTGGTCCAGGATGTTCCTGGCTGTTTCCCAGGTGCACTTCAGGCTGTCTCTACAGTTTCCGACTGTTCCAGGCCTCCTCCGATCCCCATTAATTTTTCAGCTTCCTTTAGGGAATGAATCTCCTGCTAAGCTCCCTCCCAAGTGAATTTCTCAGATGTTGGAAAGCCCCAGCGGTATGGGATTTTTCGTTCACGAAGCCACTCCCTCAGCACCTTAAGCACTTTCCGCTTCTCGAGGGTTGCATTTGCTAAGTCCTGATAGAGTAGGATCGTGGAGCCCTGAAAGGTGATTTGATGCATCTCTCTGGCCTCCCGCATAATATCCTCCTTGATCTGGTAGGAATGCACCCTTACGAAGACGTCCGGTGGGGAAGGGGATGCCCGTCTCGGGACCATTCTATGTACTCGGTCCAGCTCCAGAGGTGCATCGCCCGGAAGAGTGATGATAAATCTGAACTGGTCCGACACACAGCTTTTTAACTCTGCGTCCAGGATTGAAGATGGGATCCCGCAGAGGCGGATGTTGTTTTGCCGCAACCTGTTTTCCGCATCCTCTTGTTTCGCCTTGAGTACTTCACATCTCACCTCGAGTGCTGCTATTCTGTCCAGCCCTTTCTCCCATTCGAATTTCTGGTCGCAGAGTTCATTCTCGATCTTGGCTGCTCGTGATTCTACCACCACAATACGCTTGTCAAGGGAGCTAATCTTCTCTGTGACCTGCTCGGTACCCTTTTGGATCTCTCTTGTCAGGGCGGATAGAAGTCTCTCAGGTCTTACTTGGTGGCTGATTGTGTTGAGTTCGGACCCTGCGCTGCAGGGCTGCTGCCTGTGGATAGCTCTCCTGGTGGGTCCCCTTTTTTGCTTTTTCTGCAGCTGTTCTGCTCATTAAAGTTGCGATGTCCACTTGCCTAGAAGCTTTCCCGCTTTTCGCCATTGCTCCCGGAAGCGTGGCAGTGTGCACCGGTGGGTGAACACCTATGACTTGCACCCTCAGGGAATCTGCGCTCTGGTCCTCTGCTGTTGTAGAAGAGGGAGGGCCTGGGAGCACAGAGCCACTCCGGGGGTTGGGATAACAGGGTCCCCAGTCCTCAAGTCTCCACTGACGCTTTCCTCTTTGGCTCGGTGATGTAGAGGCAACTCCCCCAGGGTTGGCTTATATGTTCTCCTTCCTTCGGTAATAGGGGGAGCGTGCCCCTGAAGGTGAGGGCTGGATGGGGTATGCAGGTCTGTACTCCCGGCATCTGCCCTCTACTGGGGCTTACCAGTGGTGTCTCTCAGCAGCCCATGAGGGAGATTCCTCGGTGAGGGGCTGTTTCCTGGGTGGGGGGTCCTGCTCTTAAAATGTGCTGCAAAGATTTCGTTTTGGCCCAGCTCTGGTGATCTGGTGAGCTTGCTGAAGACTGCTGCCTATGTAGCCCCGGGCCCGTCGGGACTGTGTGTGGTGTGGCGAGATACTGAACAGGCCCCCGGGTGCAACCTCAGATTTGGGGGCCCATCCTCTTGTGGCGCTGATGGTGTTAGTGGCAGAAGGCTTAGGGCAGTGCACCTTGCTGATGCTGGAAAGGAAGGGGGGGCCGCCACCACTACGGAAGCGGCTAGTGGCCCGGGACGTAGTGGCTACGCTCACCTCAATATTAGCCTCTGTGGGTCCGCTCTGAGAGGAGAGGGGCTCCCCACGCTTCACGGGATCCTTAACACCGTTCCGACAGAGCCGACACCGCCGGAGACACAGATGAGCAGTGCTCCAGTGGTCGTGGGTGGCAGGGGCGCCGAGCAGCCGGAGGCAGAAGTCGAGGGCTCTCCCGCGGCACGCCCCTCTAGAGCGGGAGTCCCGCATGGCAGGAGGAGGAGTCGACACTCAGGTAGACCGGAGATGGTTCCAGCTTGCTTCTTCGTTACTAGTCTCAGCTCCGTCGGCAGAGAGCTGAGGCTGGCTGTATCAAGCGACAGCGTCGGGCGATCAGGGCTATGAAGTTACGTTTACCCATCCCCCATGTTGTTGTCCGAGTCGCTCTGCGGAGGCTGCCATTTTTTCCTCTGAGTGGCGCAAGCCCTCGGCGTGCGAAGCTTCGATGTTGGTGAAAACACCATTTTGAAGCAGATTTCTTTAGGGGATACTCGCCCCAGGCATTCCGACGTCGCTTTGTCAAATCTCGGGCAGAAATGAGGTGATGGGCCGGTGATATATCGTCCGGTACACCGCAGCTGCCAAGAGCTCCTAAGGAGACATGCTACTCGCGGAAGCTCCAAGCCACGCCCCCTGTGTAGAGCTGTTTATTTGATGCAAGTACCTTCCAGGTTTTTTGGGAGGATCTCATGACTGATGTTGTCAAAAGCAGCTGGGATGTCTAGCAGGATGAGTGTACTCTAAGGGCCTCACTACGAGTTTGGAGGTAGCCATGCCCTAAGGGCATGGCTAACCCCAAACTCAGGTCTGGGTCCCGGTTCACTGAATGGGGAAATACCAGGCCATTCCGACCTTGGAGGGCCCGGTATTTCCCCATTCAGGGAACCCAGACCCGGTCCATCCCCATTCCCATTTGAGCCCCCATAGGGCTCAATGGGAATGGGGAGCATGCTAACAACTGACCCATTAATGTCGGGCCCTTTGTTAGCATGCTGGGCCGCTCGCGGACCCGCTAAGGACGTCTGGTAAAACAGGCGTCCTAAGCGGGTCCCGTGAGTGGACCTCGTAATAGGGCGGTAAGGGGTTAATGGCTCCGGCACCTTTACCAGTGCCGTTAACCCCTTACCGCCCTCCTCGTAATGAGGCCCTAAGAGTTTTCATCCGCATTGTTTTTAAGGGTATCCCAGATGGAGCACAGATCCGATTCTGTAATCCTAGAATGTCTAAAACGTGCTGTGATTCATTCAGGAGCTGGTTTGTATTGATGAAATTCTGGAGTTGATGATTTATGAATTTTTCAGAAGCTTCCAGATGAAAGGGGTGTTTGAGATGGGATGATTGCCGGCTGGGTCATATGAGTCAGCTCTGGGCTTTTTAAGCAAAGGTCTGATGGATGCGATTTCAACTGAGCTGGGAATCTTCCGGTGCTGATGGAGTCATTGAGGTGGGATAGGAAGATGAAAATGCCATGATTGATTTGTAAAGATTAGAGGGGACATGGATTCCCAGGAAACCCTGATGGGCTGCATGAGTCAAGGGTCGCGTATAGGTCCTCTGCAGAAAAATGAAGAGAAGACATGTTGGTGGAATCTCATTGCTGGCATGTGGTGGGAGTGTCCTTTATTGTCAAGGTGATCCTAGATGTTGAGCATCTTTTGGTTGCGGTGTGCAGGAATCTAGTTACAAAACTGTAGGGGGTAGAGGTTTCACACCAACCACAGTGGCAGCCAGTGGCCAGGCTCCTGAAGAATCCAGGTGGGGGAAGAGTTGGAGGTCTACCTGATTCACAACTGTACTGCCTGGATTAAGGAAAGCAAGCAGCCAATTAAATACACAGGCATTGACAGTAGTTCTGTCTCTGGCCCTAGATATAGCAAAAGTAGCATTTATTTGTTATTTTTAATGTTTTCTTCAATCATTTTTAAGCAAAAATAAATTAGAAGGTTGGACAACTTCAGTAAGATGAAGCAAACAGCTTTCAGATGATTTCACCATAAGACATTACATCTACTAATTGTTATACATCGTACCCATCAGCTTCCGCGCCACTCGCACCACATACCTGATGGATCCTGGTGATTGTATCACTAGTGGTGCGTGTGGGCGAGTTACCGTCTGCGTACCCTGGGATGTGTGGGGGCACAGGGAGGCACTGATGGCATGTCCCATGAAGGAGTCGCTGTTCAGTGGATGCTTCCGGGGTCAGGGCCATGTCGTGCTTTCGTCACGGTGCAACCTTCAATGCTATGCTTACGTGACTCTCTTCCAGAGGGCTGCGTTTGGTCTCCTAGGAGACAGCTGATGGTAAAGAATCACCACTCTCAGAATAAAAGGCTGGCGTTTCCTTTCCTCAGTGTGTCTTAACGCTCCCATGTGTTAGGTCTGTTCCCTGCCTCTCCATGTTTCTTTTGCAGTTCTACCTTTCTTTTTTGCCTAACAGCTTCCTAGATCCTTTTGAATTCTGCAAACCTGCCTACTATTTTTCACCCACTAGTTCCTTACCTTTTCTCCTGCCTTTAAGTTTTTGCTCTGCCTGCTTCTTCTCGCTCTAACCGTTCCTGCTTATTTGACATCTGCCAGAAAGGGGCTCATCTGACGGAATGCAACATCAACAGCGCTTCCCGGCTCAGTGGGACCCTTATGGCTCCATTGTGTTTGCACCAAGTAAATCCGAGAAGCAGCATAGCCTGTGGTGTAGCGAAACCCGTCCCCAACCCTGCCCAGGTTAACATCTACTTGGACGGAAGGGGGCTGTGTCGCCTGCCTGCATATACCCTGATTCATCCTGGATGACCTGCAACCCAGTGCCTCGAAGAAGAAGAGGAAAGGACCTTCGCAGCTAGGACCGGTAAGCATTGAAACGAAAGGGGGCGTCCTACCATCCACGTTTGAGTATTTAAACATAATTTATGCAAACATATTTACTTTAGTCATCTATCACCAAACAGGAGTAGTTCTGTATCTATCATGACCTTAGCGTTAAAATAGAAAAACACTTCGACTAATTTGAGCTCATACAGCATTTGTTGTTTTGCCGCTGATACTGTTTTTTTCATTTTTCTTTTTTGTCAAGAGCTTTTTGGTTTCTGAATGACATTTTTGATTCATTAATCATAGTACCAAAATAACAACAACAGATAGTGCAGTAATACTTGTTTTCAACAAAAACCATCAATAACTAGTGACTGTGCATGTCTTAATTTCACATGTTCAGGCGTCATAATTATTTAACATACATTCCATACAAATTCAAGATTTGAGGTGAGCAGTGCTCCAAGGGAGTCAGGGCTCTATTAGTGCACGAGAGTGCTGAATATCGCACTCCAGAGGAATGTGCTAAATGCCATACTCCTTTATAAGGACCTCACTGAAGTCTAGTATGCCAGGCAGAAGGGTGACCCAGTAATAGGTCTACGTCAGGATGTAAATCAGAGGCATGTGTTCTTGGTGAGGACTGCTAGGGCACATGGAGTGCGGCGTCCCGTGACGTTTCAGCTTGTAGGTAAAATAGCCTTCTTCTAGAGCCAGGACAAGGTCTCCCTACAGGAGGTGCATGTAAAAAGGACTCAATTAGTGATAGGTTCTACATAACACTGAAGTGTAACCGTGTGATAACATGAAAACAAGTGAAGGTAAAAACCATATATGAGTAAATAAGTTACTCTAAAACAAGCCAGTGAACCACTGACCTTAAACGCGTTCCTCATATCCCGCTCCCTTGGAGGGAGGGGGATGTAATCTTCAAATATATCTTCAAGACAATGTCTTGCCACCTGGGATCCAGGTGAGGCGTTCTAATGGATGTAAAGAAACAAGGCATGTTTCTATCTGGGGTTGTGGGCCGCAGTTAGCCGTTATGCTAAATACCGCTGGACGTGTGTATAGTGCGGATGCACTACTTGGAGTGGCCGGGCCACATAAATAAAAGTGCTCGGGGCACTAAGACTCAAAAGAAACTTGAAGCAAGGGAAAAAGTGGAGTTACTGTAAGCACCTGGTTGGGGCCTGGTGTAGGCCACCGCTGCCCATGTGTGCTGGGCAGGGGACACTTGCACACGCATATCAAGGTAGGCACACATTACATCGCCCTTTGTCTGGATGTCACCCAAACTTTTTTACTAATTGTGGCAACAGCCTAACACAGCAATTCTTCCCTCCAGGGAGACCTCCCCATCGCGTGTCTTCTAATTTATAAGACGCCAGTGCTCTCCTCTCCACCCCAACGCACTAGGCCATCCACAAGAGCAGGTAATGAGTTATTTTACACGTCCTGCCCTCTTGCAATCATAGATAATTAATATTTAGCATAACGGCTGACAGCGAGGCACCCCCCAGATAGAAACGTGCCTTGTTTCTTTACATCCATTAGAACGCCTCACCTGGATCCCATGTGGCAAGACATTGGGCGTCATTATAAGTTTGCTGGTCTGGTAGTAGCAGTGCTGGTAAGCTACCGGCACCGTTGCTACCGGACCGGCAAACTACGAGTTGTGATTGCGGGTGCCTTTCTGCCCACCAGGTCTGACCTGGGTGGCAGAGCGGCACCCGCGAGCACAACACGTCGGATGCACCGGCACCATTCATGAATGGTGCCGGTGCATCCTACCTCCCCATTCCCATTGAGCCCCATGGGGCTCAAATGGGAATAGGGAGTGATGAATACTGGCACCCGGCAATGGGGATGGTCTGGGTCCACCGGGGTCGGAATACTCCCATACAACCCCATTGCTGGGTGCCGGTAATTTCACGAGTTTGGCGGCAGCCGTGCCGGTTTTACCAACACGGCTACCGCCAAACTCATAATGAGGCCAATTGTCTTGACGATATATTTGAAGATACCAGCCCCCTCCCTCCAAAGGACCGAGATAAGAGGAGCTCATTTAAGGTTAGTGGTACACTGGCTTGTTTTAGAGTAAGGTATTTTGGTTTTTACCTTCACTTGTTTTCATGTTATCACAGGGTTACATTTCAGTGTTATGTAGAACCTATCACTAATTGAGTCCTTTTTCCATATCCCTCCTATAGGGAGACCCTGCTCTGGCCCTAGAAGAAGGCTATTTTAAGACCCATAACAAACCTAAAGGCATAAGGCATATATTCCTAAGGAATATAGATCTAATAAGAGAATGGGTCAGATTTTGCGGATTTGCGCCGGACGAGCTTGAAAGTAGAGCCCAGGTTGTCTTGGCGGACTTGAGGGGTGATCGATTCCGCATCTGCAGCCTTCACTTTACCATGAATATGTACGACCAATCGCAGTACACAAACAAGCATCGACTCATAACGTCTCGTAAATTGCTTCCAAATGCAATTCCAACTCTATTCATGCACATGCTGCCTCAGGTGAGTCACGGTTCATGATTTAGCGGTAGGCCTTGGGGTACTGAACAGGTAACTACATGGATGGATTGGTTATTTAGGTGTAAATGTCCCTTATAATGCTTTTGATTTTAACAAGATTGTATTGCTTTATAACTGAACCCCATTTTGCTATACATCTGTCCTTGGTTTTAGGAGCATCATAGAAAACTATTTATGGGCACAGATAACTATCCTACAGTGCCTTTGGAAATAAGCATAATCTTTTCGTAATCGGTTGCTTTTCATGTCAATTTTTTTAGGTTAGCATTTCTAATTCAAATCTAATTTCCCCTTTACTACTCCATGACAATGCACTGAATATGAAGTATCAAGATTCTCCATCCATGTCTTTCCCGTAGTCAACAACTTCGAGCACATATCAGGTAGTTTTATTTTGCTATTCAGCGCCGGAAATGTATTATGCATGGAATTAGAGATAATATGATAAAGTTTACGTATCCTGTTGTTTGTTTACATAAGGTTTCATTTATGGGTTTTTATTGATATGTACCGTTGTCTGCATCCCATTGTATGTGTTCAATTTCACTTTTTTCATCCATACTAAAACAAGTAATGTGTTACAGGGTGATGCTGGTACTTCGACTACAATTACATCATCCTTTCAAGCTGATCCAGAGCCTGAGGTATGCGTACTGTCAGTTCCCTTGAATGAAAGAAAGTATATCGTACATCTGATATTATTAGAGAGTGACATTATTATAAACGAGCATCTTTTGCAAAATGCTTGAGTGCAACATTACAATCAGTGGGTTTCGAACGGTGATCTCTGATCGAGTACACTAGCCATCAATCAGGTGCAATTCAAAATGTATATTTTGACTAAATGACATACACAGTGTACAAGGGTATCTATTTAAGCCGTGTGTGCAAGGAAATCATTTGATTTCAAATACCATTTACTTTTTTTAAAATCAATATTCTATTCTAGGCATGTATACAATATCGGGAAATAGAAAAGGAGGCACGTGGATCTGAGGTGGCAGACCAGCTTGCTGGTGCAGTTCGTTACAGTGAAGAACACGGTTTCAAAGAAAATCAAGAAAGCAAGGGCAACTAGCAAACAATTGCGATTATGAAAAGTGTTTTGGGCAGGTGTCTTCATAACATGCTTTATTTTAAATCCAAAGTGCTAAATACTGTATGTTGGTTTTACATTGAACATGTTTTCACAACCCATCTCCTAGAGGCCCAGAAGTAAATGCACTTTGATGACGAAGACAGCTAGTAAAGCTAGAGATGCTGCTTGACAAACTGATTTAACCATGGAGCAACTATTATTTGAGGTGCAGCGTGTTCAAATGAATAAGCAGACTCGAGATGCTTATGCCCAATGGCCAGAAAATGAATTGAATGTGACCGGCGAAACCAGCAAAGTGTTGTTGGACCATTGCTACAATGTAAGAACTCCTCAAGATTAAGACGAAACAGAATATTGATGATGACGCTTTTGAATTACTCGTAGACCACTTGACACAATCGACACCAGCAAAAAAAGGGCCACCCAACAATCAATCGACATTGATGAATTCTCCGATTCGTGTTCAAACAACACAAGCTGAATTAAGAGGCTGAAGCCTCAACACAATTGACCGAGGAACTTGCCAAAGATCTCAACTACAGTGCGTCCTGTTCGGCTGATATGTCCACCACAGTTGAGTCACAAACCACATTCATGCAGGACGATAGTCTAATACAGGAGCGCAAATACATTGGGCCTCATTACACGGAAGGCGGTAAGGGTTAACGGTCACCGGTAATGGTACCGGTGAGCGTTAACCCTTACCGCCTTACTACGAGGTCCCTTTGCGGGACCCAACATTAACGGCTGGTGTAGACCAGCCGTTAAAGTAGGGACCCGCAAAGGGACCAGGGTGCTAATTACGGTACCACAATTTGCCCTATGGGGCAAAAATGGGAATTGGGAAGGGCAATGGAGGAAGGGGGAATTACTGCCCCACCAACCTTGGAATAGGGCGGTAATTCCCCTTTCCTCCAAGGCGGTGCCGGTAATTTACCGGCATGGACCAAGGTGCTGATAGCACCTTGGTCCACCGCCTACCATGTAATGAGGCCCATTGTATTCGACAGCTGCCTGATGGAGATTATACTGATGCTGAAATGTGTCCATCCAGTGAGGGGGGAAGTATGCGGGAAGCCATTGTTGAATGTGACGAGTGTATCACAAGGCACTAACTTCAAAATACAAGCCACCTGTGATCTGCTCCATGCAAAAGTTTCATGGTCCGCTCAACGGATGCTGGGGAAAGTAGCAGCTGGAAATCTACTGTGTGCAGCAGCTTTACTTTTCAGTGGCTTTACTTTTAAAAAGTTGTCCAGTTTCTGTCAATTTGTGGGACTCCAGTTCCTTTCTAAAACGTAGTACTACAAATATCAACGTGAATATTCATTCCCTGCTATTAGTGAAGCATGGAAAATTGAACAAATGTCCATTGAAAGGACATTCTCTGACAAACGGTTCAGGCTAGCTGGCAATGACAATGTGACAACCCCGGATTTTCAGCAAAGTACTGCACATTCCACTTTCAGGACATGGAAACTAAAAGAATTGTGAGTTCGGTGGTCGTGCAGGTGTCCAAATGTAAATCCTCAGTGGCCATGGAGAAACATGGTTTCATCAAATCCCTGGAAGATCTCCAATCGAGGGGAATGCAAATTGACCTCATAGCCACAGACAGACATGTTTCAATAGCCAAGACCATGAGAGAGCAGTTTCCAAATATTCGCCATCAATTTGATGTATGGCACGTTGCCAAATCAATCAATAAAAAAAATCTCAGCTGCTGGAAACCATCTTTGGTGGAGCTCCTTAACGTTCACTCTTGGACAGAAAACCAACATTTCCACCAATGTGCACATGGACATTTGTCGTCGGAACAGGAACGCAAGAAGAAGTGGTTGATTCCATCTTCACCTCCACACAAAGCTCTTGAGAAGATTGTGTTTGATAAAAACTCTATCAAGAGATCTTAAGGGACTCACAGAATTCTGTCACACGGGAGCTTTGGAGGTGTTCCACAATATGTGTCCAAAGTACAGGCCTAAGAGATTGCATTTTGGCATAGACGGGATGCAATATAGGACATTACTAGCAGTATTAGCGCATAGCGAGAACATGGGTGTGAACAATCGAGGACTGCGGGAAACTTTGGGATGCTTCGTTGCGCAATGGCCTTTACGAAAATAAGCAAAAAATGGGTAGTCAAGCCAATATATCAGGAAATAGACTTCGATTTTGTGAAAGATCTTATTATGACTTTCTTCGACATACATACTCATGAATCGCACACAATTTTGTTCCGAGGACACACACATTGCCACAAAACATTGCAAACGTGCCCTGTCCATCTAAAGCAGAGCTTGTGGAACAGTTCACTTCCCGGTTCAAATGATTAACATCTATTTCTTTGTTCAACAATGTTTATATAAAGTGTCCAAATAAAGCATCCAATTTGTCTTTTGAAATCTATCCTTTTTTTTTTTTTCAACAAGTGCCTTTTTGAGAATGCCATACAATGTAGCGTTGTGCTTTCACACTTCCCAGTTTTTTTGAACTATTGTGGGTCCTTCACTGATCGTGGGAGGGTCAGATGGATAACAGCATGAAAGCAACTTTGAGGTTCTGTAGTTGCCTTACCAAACACTTGCCCAAATAGCTGAATATCTATGCGTCCCAAAAAAAGGAATGAGACCTAGGCTAGATAAGATACTCGACACGGAAGAATTACTGACTGTAAGCAAAACAGTGCATCAAAGGGGGTTGTTGGTGAGAAATAGCTGCACTCTGACCTATATTTTCATGGGGTCATGTGTTGGGGGTTGTTGCTAATGTAAGGAAGGAGTGGGTCGGTTGAGCCCCCACCCCCTATACATTCTACGCGAACGTGACACCTTGCTCTTGCACTCGTGGGGGACGCCTCCTTTGCCCTTCTGCAGCCATGGGGAAGAAGGCACTGACATAAGCAGAGGTGGGGCTATTGCTAGACACACTTGGGCTCCATTTTGTGTACCCTCGACTCCAACTTTGGACTAGGCCGCATTCTGGCATTGCAAAGTTTCCCCTCCCCTCAGCATCGCCGCGCACAGCGAGCACTGACAGCCCCCACCTTTTTCATCCTGCACCTGTGCCTCTCAAGTCCCTTTCTCACAGATGTGCTGAGGCAAGATGTTGAGAACAATGAATGTTTTCATTTCATTCTTCCTCTGAGATCACTGTCCTGTTTGTGACAGGGCCAAACCATGACTTGTAGTTCATCCACCTCAACAAATGTGCTCCTGCACCTCTCACCCCCGCTGCTGTAAAATTACTGCTTGTTCAACCTCGTGCCCCTCCAAAGCTATTCTTTTGATGTACCAGAAGTGTGGCGCTTGCTTGCTGACCACCCCAGAGTGCCTCCTAATAAAACAAGACCCCAGTCACAGTATATTACGTCCTAAACTAACATGTGTCACTCCACCTGATGTGCCAGACCTGTCAGCTATCAATCCCGATCCCTACAGGTTACCTCAGGGGCAAGACCCCCACACCCTTCACTTCGCTAGTGACCCAAAGTGGGATAGTACAAACACACGTGTGCAATCCATAGGCCTCTAATATATACTTAAAAGGTATAGTGATGATCATTATTTAATGCATATCTAGGATAAGTGTGTAGATCACAGTATAAGGTTCAATTGTTGTTTGACCTTGGAAGAAAGGGAGGATTCCGAAAAGGAATGAATGAACGGAGGGGTGTAATACCATCAAATATGGTAAGGTTCACCATTCCAAAACTGGACAAAGGAACATGTAATTTCATTTTTGAAAATTCGTTGATCTGAATGGAGTCTCTGCATTACGCAGAGAGAATGGAAATGCTGAATATTATGTACGTTTTACTATAGACCAACCTGTCAACGTATCATTAGCCGATCGTTATTGCTGGCTTACATTGTAGTGGGTTGTTCTTTGTGGTGTATTGCAAAGACACGCAAATACAACCTCTGTGTGTACTTTTCTTTGTCCTGGGCACATGGGCTGTCCAGCATCAAAATGCATGTAGTCCACATCTGGGTTCCCCCAGGTTCCACAAATGCCAAATTCTATACTAATATTTAGTTAAAATGCTGTCTATGTGTTCTTCGAATTGTAGAGTCAGCTTCCGCATCCCATTTTGAGCTGAACATACTCCATAGCACTAACCTCTGAAGCAAATTGTAGACTACTTTCCACATTGTTTTCTCTGTGTTCCCATTGTTTCACATTTGTGTTCATCATTAGTTTTCACACGGTGCAGAATTAATGGGTAAAATGATAAATTATAATAAAGGTCTGCTACTGAGACACATTTCTGTTATGTTTTTCCAACAGATACATCCTGCCTTTCTGCGATTGTCAATGATTCCAGATACCAATTGACAGCTTTTTTAACAGGCAGCTGCAGATACACTTAAATAGCTGGATCACCATGATGCTGTTTTGGGACGATCGCCACAGGCCGATATGCCCTTACACGGGACCAGCGATAAGGAGCAACCTCACATTGTTTACGATGGCCTAGCGCCAAGCTGATGCCAAAGCCTGGCGATTCACGGTTCGTCCTATGCGCTTCTTATACCCAAAAGGAAAACTGCGTCACTCATAATAAACATTTGTGCATCGAGAACCAAGAAATAAATTACCCATTTGCTTGAATATGGCACTCGCCAGATGTTCTTGGAGCATTTATTGTGAAATAAAAGTACTTTACAAATTGTAGAGTTTTGCTATTTCCTTTAAATGTATAGTTTTATATTCAAAATTGGGACACGCTGTGTTGTGAGATGATGTGTGTTGATATTCCGGGTTCTGCGTCAACCTACGTTAACACGTGGTGATGACTGGGCGTGTTTGGTTACGCTGCCCAGTAATGTCATGGAGATAGGCAGAGAATATCACTAGGTTTGGTGATGTCAGCCTCAGGGACAGGGGATATGATTTAGTGCCGCCAGGGCTGTTCACATTAGGGCGATGCGGCAACAGATAAGATAAGCAAAAGATAGTCAAGACCTGCTGCCTGATTTCGCATGTGTAAAAAAGAGGAAAACTACGGTAAGGTGCATAGGAAATGTTTGTACGATCGATCAACGTATGCTTAAAAACACATGCCCGAACCCTCGGGCCAATAATATTTTTGAGCACACTATTCCTTTAAGCCCTGTCGGTACTTCATTGTCGCCTTAAATTTGCCCTTTCTCGGCTATGACCCTTTTTAGTTCTGGTGGCCTTGCGTCTTTCCTTCTCTCTGGCTTGACATTGACTGTGGCTCCAGATGGGTTTCCCCTGGTGGAATCCACGGTGTCAGCGATTCTGGACACTGGTGTCTCTTGGCCTTGGTGGTGGTGCCTTCTGCCTCAGCAGTCCTGCAGGACTTATGGACTCCCCCTTCCTCAAAGCTACAGCTTCCTCTGCGCTGTCCGCTGTCTCCTCCAACCTTGTTGCATGTTTCACAGTGGACTCCTCCTATGCACATGTGCCGCTCTGCATGCATGCACTTCCTGGTCCACGGTGGATGCTTTTCACTTTTCTGAATGTCTGGAGAGTTTTCAGTTCCTCTCTGGAATGGAAGGGAGAATTTGGGTTGTCCTCGCTTCCATCAAAACGTGGCAACAGGTGCAGGGCAAAAACCATGCCTCCCACCTTAAAGGGTTCCCTGTTCATAGTTGCCCTAGTTAGTTCCAATGTATCCAACAGACTGAAGTAAGGGAGGGGGGATGCTGTTTCTGTTTGGGCATTTCTTGTCCCCAAAGACAGGGAGAGTTTTGCATAGCAGGCTCATCTCCGTAGTCCCTAACAGGGTGGCTCCCCCTTGGGCAGAAGGAACATACTCCCTGGATTCGTCAAGATTGCCACAGTGACTGTGCACACATTGCTGATTGATTGTGGTAGGCCTTTACAGATTAGAATGAACTAGAAGAGTAGGATGCTGGAACTCTATTCAACTGTTTTATCGCTAATGTTAAAACTGCTAAACAAGGGAGTGAGAGCATCCTTAGTGTGTTTCTATTCATAAGTATAAAACACTGTACATTGCTAGATATCTGCTGGTTTTGTGATAAAACTGTGTAGTAAAGATATTGATAACATCTGATATTTACCATTCAGTGAATAGAAATGATTCCTATATCTAATAGAGGTAGAACCACGAAAATATTGCTATCCAATAGTAGGCCTGTCATGTGCTCAGGGGCAGTGGTTCCTCTTGCACTAAGCACAAACATCCAACTTTCTCTAGTGGCTACCATTTTGGTATAGCACTATTCCCTTCTGCGGTACCTGCCATCCTACCAGGTGGGCCTTTAGACTGCCTTTGAGGGAAAGTTTAAGCTCTGGCATGTAGGGTGTGATAAAAATTATAACAGTTGGTGCCCTTAATGTGTTTGGGTTCTAGGTCACCATCACAGTTGGCTCCCATTACATTTAAGGGATCTATGTCACCATTGCAGCAGGCACCCTTAAAGTTAATGGCATTTGGGTAGATTTGACAGGTGCCAGTTTTATTCTGTTTTTTGGGGGGATAATAGGGGGAGCAACTCTCCATTTCTAGTCACTGAAGAAGGGCTACTAGGGTTTTCAAGCTTGACAATAAAAGAAAAATACATCTAGTAGACAATGGAAGTGGTGGAACCACCACAAACTATTAATGCTCCAGTATCTGCTGATTGCGGTCACGCAGTAAATAGGTTGTTTAAAGAGGAAGGTGTTCTAAATTCTGCCACTAATTTTACTGTGTTTGTGGCACAACCAAGTGGTATACCTTAGTAGACACTTTCATTAAACCACCTACTACAATCGTAGGGAGTTACTGAAACCCTTCACACAAGGAAGCAAAAGTGCCAAATAACATAAACACCTAATAGGTATTCTAAATTAGCCGTAGAACAGATAGACCGTCAAAATTGGTTCAGGGGTGATTTAATATATTCAGAAAATGCTGTAAGACCTATGCCCTTCTTGTCAGAAGGTTTTGCACTAGATCACCTAGTTAGGCTTCACCCAAAACATTAAGAATACTGACACTCTAACACAGTCAGTGCTTGTGCTATGCAGATAGCAGCTCTACGAGCTGCACCAGCAGCAGGTCATGCTGTAGATAGTTTGGAGGCGGGCTTTCATTCAGTATCCTCAGAGCTCTGATGGGTTCATGCCCAATAAACCAAGATGAGATACCCAGATGGTACTCCACTAAATTGGGCCAACTTCAGGGAGCATTGCTTGAGCTTACTCCAAAAAAGAGACATAGATACCTAGCCATGATCATGCTGCAAGGGGTTTATAGTCATAGCATCGAAAGCCAAAGCACTGAATGCCTTACCATTTAAAAAAAGAAAACGGAAAAAAAGCATCAAATGCATTTCTTTTTTCTTTTTTTTCTTCTTTTTAACGACCCCCCAGCCCTCCTTTTTTAACTTTTAAAAACCCAATACAATTAAAATAAACCCTTTACCTTAAAAAAACTGCATTAAATGCTTTTGGTTCGATGCTTTTTTTTAGATGGCAAGGCATTCAATGCTTTGGCATTCGATGCTATGACTAGATACCGCAGCGCAAGAATGTAGTCCTCCACTGGAAAACTGTGATAGCTGGGTTTCAGTTTTCGTTGGTTATGTTTGGATTTTATAGACACTCCATCAATCACAACATTAGCCAATGCCATAGGGGAAATAGGCACCCAAAGGGGTCGACAGCAATGACCTTATTTAGGATTAGCTGGGGCAAACAATTAAAAATTATGCCACTCCCTAAAGGAGAAACTGCTAGACTAAATGTTGCAATGGGACTGCCTTTACTTCCTAAAGAGGAATAAAGGAAACTCCACTTTGGAGACATAGGGCCTCATTACACGTAATGTGGTAAACCATGGTGCTATTAGCACCATGGTCGCCGCCGGTACCATACCGGTACGACCATGGAGGAAAGGGGAATTACCACCACCTTCCAAGGCTGGCGGGGCGGTAATTCCCCCTTTCTCCATGTCCCTTCCCCATTCCCTTTTTTGCCCCATAGGGCTCAATGGGAATTGAGAAGAAGCTAATTACGGTACCGCAAATTGCGGTACCGTAATTAGCACCAAGGTCCCTTTGCGGGTCCCAACTTTATCGGCTGGTCTACACCAGCCGTTAAGGTCGGATCCCGCAAAGGGAACTCGTAGTAAGGCAGTAAGGGTTTACCGGTACTGGTGCCCTTACTGGTACCGGTAAACCCTTACCGCCTACCGTGTAATGAGGCCCATAGTATCAGCCATATATAACTCTCTAGGGAGAAATCACCTTGGTAGATGCCCAGGCAAAGGATCTACAAAAGAACCAAAGGAGAAGAAGGAGTGAAAAGGGAAACATCCCATAGTAAATTTGACAGAGCCAGAACTACCTTCTCAAATCAAGGGAAATGAGAAAGGTGGCGCATTGCAAGCCTATTCAGTATAGCAGAAGATGGTAGGGCTCATGTCATCAACCATGACATAGGGGAGTCACAGTATTGGTTTTATGGCAGTATGCTAACCTTCTTGCCAAATGATGGTATATCATGGTTATCGCGGTATAGCAGGTGGAGTTAACTAATCTTAACAAATATTTTCTTAAAGGTCATAAATTGTCAGCATTTTGAAACTTGTCTCTGCAAATTTTTAGCTGATCCTCCAGGAATCTAAGGTGGCTGCAGAGTTGGTCTTTCATGGCGCTCACTCGTTGATCACCTTGAATTAAAGAGTGACTAGTGGAAGTGTTAAAATGCATATTTTTAGCAATGAGCTTGCTGCTCAGTCACAGGTCATCGCTTTGAAAATCGGCCCGACCTGCATTATTTTGGAACCACATGGCATGGGCATCCTGACCCCTCGCTGTGATCAGTCATAAAGGTTTGTTTTGATAACGCTTAATCCCATTAAAGGGAGAAAAGCCACTCATGTGAGGTCTGAAAGCCCATGTCATTGTGTTTCTTTTTTCAAAATGTCATAGCCAACACACACTCACCGAAAGGTTGCATATTGATCAAATCACTATAGCTTGTTTACCACCTGCCTGGTGTATTATAAAGGTCTGATGTTGGAGTCACCACTGACCATGTAATCCTAACAGGACAGCGTTCGGTGGGCGCTGTTGATTTCTTTCTTGATTCTTGAAATACATGTTTATTTACCTTCTTAAAGATAGTGGCACAAAAACGTTTTGAATATGACAAAGTTAAAATACATATCGGCACAAATATGGCCTAGAGCACCACCTCACCACAGCCCCATCATTACCATTTTCCCCAGGTCTGGGTGCATTAGGACCCTTGTCATGAGAGTTGAGACAGAGGAATGTTCTCATGGTCCCAAATCAAGGATAGACCTGAGAAATATCTTCAAATTGAATGTAGAATCTGTCCTGCCTGCTTGATATGATATGGCATTTATAACGCACCTATACACAAGTGTTGCAAGGCGCGACGAGGCAAGGGAGGGGGAACAGAGGGAAAACAGACAATGATCCTACTAGGCCAGATGTCACTCAGATCGCGCAAGTGCATGGGAAAGGGAAGGAGGAAAGTGCGGAGGGGGAGGAGGTAGGAGACAGTGCAGTACATGGGATAATAAAATCGATAACTAAGTAAAAGTACGGCCAGCAGGTTACAAGTGCAAGGGGAAGTGCAGACAACAGGTGTCAAGTGAGTAAAAGTATGGCCAGCAGGTAAGTGCCATATGCAGAAGGCAGCTGAAGGCTCAAGTGAAGCAACAACTCTAGTGCCAATGTGTAAATCTACACAGAGGACAGTGGGGGTCAGTTTATATACTAGCACAAAGCACTGATAGGCCCAGTGTTCATACAGTCTACAGAGCTATCTTTTTTGTGGACATGCATCAGTAGGGCCCCCAGCTCAGTCCCCCCTTTGAATTCTGGGATGTGTAGTTCCCCATCTTTCAAATTGGTGGGAAAACTACAAATCAGCTGATCTTTAACTCAACTCTACTGATCACAGTGAAAGAGCGGTCACAGCAACAAAGCTGCATTTACTAATGTGGCCCGACTTTCCCTATGCTCTTGTCTGCCAAACGCCACATCCCACAGTACAAGATTAAGAATGCGCAGCACTTGCTTACTGCAGCCTTTACAAATCAGATTGAAAAGCTCACTTAATAGCTGCAGGCCCTAAAACGGTATACCAGTATAAACAATGTGATGGTTATTATAGTTCAACTAAGCTGTTCACGGTATCTATAACGGTATACCGTTACACCCCTGCCATGACGGAGCAACATCCTCTGAAAGACAAATGTTTAGCCCTAAACAAGGAGTCTATTGGAACAAGGGATCGGGGGAGGAGGCAATACAACATAAAGGTGTGATTGAAAGGGGCCCCTAGGGGTCCCTCGTGCTATGGAAACAAGGCAATAACCATACACGAAAAGATGCGCCAGACACGAGGTTCAAATTCCCAATGCTAGGGTTTATTGCAAGCAAAAATAGTCTCAACTGGCCAATTCTGGTCTCACGCCCCATGACGTGAGTTTCCTAGACCTCGAGGGACGCAAGAGAGCGAATTACGTACATCAGTTACATATATACAAAATGCATATCATACAATCAGCAATGTCATGTTTAACACCCCTCTTTATTAAGTTTCTTTGAACTCAGGATGACGATGGACATATCCGACGAGTATGACAATTATGACACTTTCGATGTCTATTCTAGTAACAATGTGCAATTAGAAAGTGCGGAGGCATCTTTTAGTTGTTGAACAGAACACAGTGGTTCTGTTCTTGGAAGCAAGCTTCACGCGGGGGAAGAGCCACATTCCATACTTTGCTATCTATGAGGTACTATTCGTGTCCTGGGAGCCGACACGCTCTAAATGGTTTTGCAAAGAGGGCTGTAGGAAGAGCATAATTCAAGCCTTTAGCTGTTTTATTTATTTATTGATTAGATATACATATAGCCAATTGGCTTTGTATAACACATTAACAAAACAACATAAATTCACACAATCTAAAAACATATTACATTTTCACATGTGCTATACAATACATTTTAAAATTGCCACAATTTTCAAATAAAATACCACCATAAAATATATCAAGTTAATATCATTGCCTCGCATAAAATCCATCCATTGCTCAGAGCTCTCAGTCATCACTGTGTCAATGTTATAAGATTTAAAACATGTAGTTCGCAGATCATTTAGACTTTCACAGCACATGATTAGATGATGAAGGGACTCAACTACATTTACTCCACATAGGCGACAATACTTCATCATATGTGTGGAACCAATGTTCGCACAATTTGTTTCTAGTGCATTAGTCACATTAAATTTCATCATTAGGTAGGTGCGAATTATGCCAGCATTGGGATAAGCAAGAATATAAGAGGGAGACAACACTCTACTCATATATTCATCAAGAAACCTGCCACTATGCTTTTTAGATGCTAAGTTTACAATATTTTGTTCATGGCAATAGTCCTGCACTTTGACCTTAAGTCTCATTTTTAAAGATAGTAGAGAAAGAGTACCTGGATCAGACCCATTAGTCCATGTACAGTGTAGTCTTTGAATGATACCAATGGTACCAATCAACACATTACCTTCCAGACTAAGATATGCTTTTATAAATGGCACAAAGATAGTTTCAGTGCGGAGTGTTGCAGCTTTCTCATAGGATAGAACACATTGGCAGATATATGCATACAGATAACTTTTGATGTTGAATTCCAAAATCAGATATTCCACACTCACTCTCGGAGGGAGACGTAGTAATTATCTTAAGAGAATAGACTCAAAGACCACACTACGTTTGACAAACTTATGCCCCCAAATTTCCACAGCATAGAGCAGCATAGATCTTATTTTTGCAAGGTAAATGTTGAGAACTGCAATCACCGAATAACAGCAATTGCGACCAATAAAAACACTTAAAGCGTTTGCAGCCACAGTACATCTGCTCTTGATAGATGACCACTGTTCCTCCCAATTCAACTTTTCATCACTAACAACTTCCAGATATTTTAGCCGTTTTATTCTAACATATTCCACCATCGTACGAGACTGGCTGGCAGCTGTGAAGTGATTAAATGCCCTGCAGCTCTCTCTCAAGGCTACGGAGAGGGAGCGTGGGCATTCCTTTCTGGGCTACTCATGAGGAGTTTCAACAAACTCCTCAGTCCCGCGACCTTGTCCTTTCATATTCAGACAACAATGCTAACAGTTGAGCAGAGTAAGCAGAATTCACAAGAATTGCAAGCTGCAAAGCAGTTTAGACAGACAGCAATGAGCAATGGTTAACAAGCAAAATGGTGATTCTTGCTACGTTTAAAATGGCCGCTTGTTGGTCAAGCATAGCAGTCTATATTTCTATAATTCAGTGCAGAAGACAGTTGGCCTACAGCCATCAAGTTACGTCTGTCATTCAAATGAAGGGTATTCACTTTTTCAGATTGACATGATCAGAATTATATAGGTATGCTCTTCCGGTATATCCAGCTTAGTCTTGAATCTATCATGGCAAAGTCTCTGCCGACTGAACAGGTAGATTGCCAGATGACTGAATTTACTAACACATTCACCAAAATGCTTGACAACATTGCCCCTGTACTAACGAAAATGGTTAGAGATAATCCTAGACATCAAAGTTGGTATATACCAGAGTTGGGAGCTATGAAAAAGAAAAAAAGCTAACTGGATATAACATGGATTAAACATCCCTCCGACACCACCCAACTGGAGTGGAAGAAATGGGACAAATCCTACAAAGCATTAATTGTGGATACAAAGAAACATTTCTTCAAACCACAGATGAAACAATCCTCCAGTGCAACCAGTAAATTATTTAGCATCTTTAAATCCCTGGAAAACCAAAAGCTTTAGAGCTTCCAGTTATAGTTATGGATCAAGACTGTGCCCGAATAGCATCAGCTTTCGAAGAGAAAATCCCAAGGGCAAGGGATAAAATCATACTAGCCCAGGGCTCAGCCATCACCATAGGAGCTCACAACAATTCAGTAGAGGATGGCATATCCGCTCCTGGTTTCTCTTTCTCCGCAATCTCTCTTGCGGATATGACCATCATGCTCTCTTCCATGCACCCGACATCCTGTCCTCTTAATCTTCTGCCCTCCAAACTCATCTTGGAAGATAGAGATCTGTTTGCACCTTTCCTCCCACAGATCATCAATGCTTCCTTTAGAGACAAACAGGTCCCCTTAGAACTCAAGAATGTCACCATTACACCAATCCCCAAGAAACTGAATTTGGATCACACTGACCCCTGTAATTTTAGGCCAATTACTAACAGCCAGTTCTTACGGAAAATACTGGACAAAGCAGCCGTGATGCAGCTACAAGCTTTTATGGAATCCAACAACAATCTCCATGGCCGGCAATCAGGCTTCCGCCCCTACTAAAGCACAGAGACCGCTCTTGTGGATCTCCAATACCATTTTCTAGATATTGTGGAGACGGAAAGCTGGGATGTTGATCCTGTTGGATCTGTCAGCGGAATTCGACCTTGTTGACCACAAGCGTCTGCTCGAGTGCTTACGACAGCAAGGGGCTTGTTCTCTGGAAGCGATCTATTGGGTCAAGTCTTTTTTGTCCAACCGTGAGTCCAACAATCAATGGGGTGCAGCCGCCTCTCCTGTTTCTTCAATCCAATATGGCGTCCCCAAGGAGCATCAATGTTACCTCTACTTTTCAACCTTTATATGTGTTCCTCACGCTGTTGGAAGATTTAGGGGTCTCCGTTACCAACTATGGAGATGACACGCAGCTGGTCATCAAGTTGAGCGGGGACCACTTCCAGGATTCATTGACATTAAATAAAATCTACAATGCCATTGAGGGGTGGATGTCCTCTAACTAGCTATGTCTCAATGGCAATAAGAACGCGCTATTGATCTTTGGCTCTCCTCAGGCTCATGCAAAATTGGACCCCGCCTATGCAGATTTCATGCTACAAGGTAATAAGATCTTGACCCAATCGAAAGTTAAGACTTTGAGGGTCTTCCTAGAGGCTACTCTAAACTCTGATGCCCAAGTACAAAATCTTTGCAAGACCTGTAACTATCATCTCAGGCTCCTTCAGGCTATATGTCCATTTCTTAATAAAAAGAATTCAGTGATCATCGCTTTTGAAATGATTCTGTCAATGTTAGACTATTGTAACATCTTGTTAAGTGGAGCCTCAAAATATAATCTTCGGGTCTGCCAGATTATCCAGAATTACGCAGTCCGTGTAGCTATGGCAATCCCAAGAAGATCTCACATAGCCAACACTTGGAAAGAGCTATACTGGCTACTAGTACAGGAATGTATACAGTTCAAGATTGGCCTACTAATACATCGCTCACTTTATGGTAAGGCCCCGGAACACCTTAAAGCACAGGTCATGCCTCACAAACCGGCCAGAAATATGCGATCATCCTCTTTCGGCCAGCTGCAGGGAATTACAGTCAAAAGAGCTAGGGGTCTAGGTAGATCCTTCTGGGCACGGCACCCTCCTTTTGGAACTCCTTACACCTAGCAATCAGAGTGATGTCCAATCTGAGTCACCTCAGAAATACCCTGAAAACGTATCTCTTCAGGTAAAGCTCTTGGGCTCTATGATTTAATCTCTGCCCTTAGAACACCTAGGGTCCATAAGTGTTGTCCACTGTTCCGTGACAATGTTGTCCTCTGTGTAAATAAATAAATATATAATCTTAGAGATAGAACACAATGTAGGGTATCACAAAGGAACAGAAATCGAGATTAAACGTAAAAGTCAAGACCCAGGGCTCAACATCCAAAAGAGAACAGAAACCTGTGCGAAAGGAAGACAAGAAGGGAGAGGAAAAATCAGATTGCAGCTCTTCAGTCAAACAATGGAAACGCTCCAGACTCGCAGGATAATTCCCGTAACTACAGATGTCAATGAATATATACAAGTTCTTTTAGGTTCTGATTTAGACATGCCCACATTTGGGAAAAAACACAAACATCAATTGATAATGAATATGCCATCAGAAAATCAAGTAGAAATAACTACTCACACTGGACAGGTGGTAGAAAGCAATGCAATTCATTGTGTTACCTATTCATCAAATACATTTCCTTAACCGTCCATTAGACGCACTACTGTTTCAAATTAATTCCTCAGGGATAAAAAAATCGTCCAGGTACATTCTCAAAATTGTATACAGAGAATATCAGAAGGCATTCCAACTTGGTGGCAGTATGTGGGTGACATGTATTTTACACCTGATCATTTGAACACCCAACCAGAAACAGTGGAATACATTCAATTTAAAAAAAAAAAAATAGCACAAAGAGAAGTTACATTTTTTGGTTTCTCATTGTCATATTAGAGGCAGGGGCTCTCCTCACAATTTTAAGAAAAATGTGTGTACTTGCAGAATCCTCGCACATCAGGACAGCTTCAAGTATTACTTGGTTTTCTAAATTATTGACGTCCTTACATAGCTTAGCGGTGGGGCGCGCAAACACCAGACAGTACCAAAGTCAGCACCTGGGTTCTGCAACAGGAGCGCCAAGCCTCTGCCACCAGCAACCAGGCCCGAAGTAGGCGGACCGACAGACCCAGCAATCAGGGCAAGGGAGCAAGCCAGCAGCACTCAGGACTACCGTGCGGGTCCCCACATGCCGGAGGATTGCAGCAGAGCAGACTTACTTGAGGAGACACAGCATAGCGGGACCCCGCCAGGACCATTGGAAGCATAGTGCAGAAAGATTTCAGCTTTCCCAATGCAGCCCCATACATGCCTGTACCACGGGTTGGCTAGCAACAATACGTGAGGGTGAGTGACCCTGAATAAACCAGAAGAGGCCTCCAGACAGTGCCCCTGGTGGAAGCAAGACAGAGAGAGTCCACGCACTGGCAGGGACATCCAACAAGGAATGAGGTGAGGAGGAGCAGAGAACAGGAACAGTCCTGGGACTGGAGGTGACAGCGTGCTGAGCGGGCCCACTATAGGGGGATCCCACATGGTGGCTGGTACTGAAGCTCTGGCCCCACCAACAGCTGCGGTGAGCACTGGGCCCCACCAACGAGCAAGCAGAGGGAAGGAGAGTTACAGCTGCTCCCCAAGATCTGGGGGATAGACCAAGGCACGTCTGCTCCTCGAGCGCGCAGCCATCTAACCTTCCCCCTGAGAGACACAACATACCAGATGTTGTAGTGGGACCAGGACCCACCAGGGACAAGGTGCAACTGCGATCCAAGGCAGCCAGCAACTGACTGAGCAGCGAGGAGCCATACTGAAGGTAAGAGTGCCCCCACCCGATTCAAAGAAGCAAGGGACTGGGTACCCGGCAAGTGTCCTCCGCTGGCGGCACCCAGAGAAGGAACCCTTAGCCACTGCTGGACCAGGAATAAGGATGGTGATGTTCAAAACAGACTCGGAGGCCTACTTTAACGAATTTCAAGAGAAACTCTCTGCCACCTTCCAATCCCAATTCACAACGTTCATGTCCGAAATCAGGCAGTCACTCCATGACCTGAAAAAAAAGTTGCAATCCTTGAAGAGTGAATGGACACCACAGAAAGAGTGCTTCAAGAGCTGGTGGAAGATTGTAGGAAGACGGATTAGACAATCAAAGGCTTGGCAAGGCTCTCGAACAACCTGGAACTGCAATGCGAGGACCTAGAAAATAGGTCCCGTAGATCTAACATTCAAATCAGGAATCTGCCTGAAGCGGTGGGAGACAAAGAACTCAAGGGAACTGTGCAGCAGGTCTTTGCGGATATCCTCAGGGAGGGTACTGCAGAAGAAATACTAATTGACAAAGTCCACAGAACAGGCCCTAGAAGGCAGGAACAGGGCACCCGCCCCAGGGACACTTTGGCAGCGTTAAAAAGCGACTCTTAAAAAATAACTCATCCTTAGGGAGGCCAGGCAAGTGGACCCCATTACGTTCAACAGCAAAGAGATCCAACTATTTCCAGACCTGGCCCATGCGACGCCCCAGAACGCCGGGAGATGGGGACGGTCGTACAGGCTTTTCAGGCTAAGCAAATCAAATATAAATGGAAGTTTCCCTTCAGCCTCCTTTTCTCCTGGGATTGGCACCAGCATAGGATCGCCTCATGTGAAGAGGGTGAGAATATTCTTCCGCTACAGAGGGCGACGACCACCCCAAAAGCTTGGCGCCCGAGGCAGCGACATCCCCCAAAAGAAGAAACCGTGGGAATGGGCGCAAACACCTGTGCCGAGACTTAGGAATCGGCGCCCGATGGGAGCATGAATGAGCACCAACACTAAATAGGGCTAACAGAGTGTACCACATTAAAAAACATCTTCACAATATTCTGGGGTCGCCATGCAAGAACATTGGAGTCAAGGGAGCCGGGAGACGGAGTGACTACCTACCTGCCTGTGCTTGGAATTGCTTAGGGGAGTCCAGGACATCCTGCTAACATGTCCTGGTACAGAAGGCGAGCCACATCCGAAGGCGTTAAGCCAAAGGAACCTTTTGGTAACATGCTTCACCCAAGGACACAGGGACGTTGGGGAGGGAACGTTGTGGGGGTGGGAGGGGATGACAGAAGGGAATAGGAGGGCGATCCTCTGGAGTGGAGGGGCGAGGCAAAAGCTTGTCAGCCCATTGCAGGTTGCTGGGGAAGGGGGCACATCTAAGAGGAGGGCAATGGGGTAGAGGGATGTTCGGGGTTGAGATGGGCAGGATGGGTGCAATAGGCAGGGGTGGTTGGGACTGGGAACAACAACATTACCACATGAACCAGACCAGTTTCAAATGCCTGGCACAAAATGTTAGGGGTTTAAATACCACATCGAAAAGACAACCGGACGTGGTGGCCTTCTAAGACACACATATAAGGAAACATGATAGGCACAGATTTAAACTACGACACTATCCACACATCTATCAGTCCACTGTCCAAGGAAAGGTGGGTGTGGTGGTGATAGCTCTCCGTTCGGACTCCGAAACCCGAATCCTAGATTCTAGGGTGGATAGCTATGGGACATATCTGTTCCTTATACATCAGCGGGGTATAACACCGATTACGTTTGCATCGATTTATGCCCCGAATAAAGGACAGGATAGCATTCTCAGAGCTGCTTTGGTGGACCTAGAGTCATTTGGGAAGGGGGAGATACTCATGGTGGGGAATGTCAATCTGACCTGGGACCCAGGGAGGGATAAGAGTGTGCATATGTACAACAGGCAGCCCTCTGCCTCGCAAGTTCTATGTAATAAAATGGACCAATTGGCCCTAACTGACTCTTGGTTAGCCCTTAAGGGGAAGAAGAAGGGCTTCACCTATTACTCACATATCCACAAATCATTTACTTATGTCTGGGCCTCAGCCACCCTACTGGGCTTGATTAGGGAGATTGACCATGGAACTATCCAGATATCAGGTCATGCCCTGCTGGCGATCAGGCTGGACTTACCGAAGGTAAGGAGAGGACTATGGAACTGGCAGTTCCCCCAGGGGCTCTTAGCTGAACAGATACTGAGGAAGGAAATAGAACCTAAGATTACAGACTTCTTTGAACTCACCGCCACACCAGAAACTACAGAACGTTGCCTCAGAGATGCCTTTAAGGCAACCCTGCGGGGAGACTTAATCGCAATGCACGCAGCTAGGGCAAAACAGTCTTTTGCACTTGAATGCGGGATGCAGCAGGAACTCTGGGAAGTCATGCGCAAAATGCAGACAGACGCGGGGATGCAACACCATAAAACATATAGGGACCTTTGCGGTAAACTCTAGCTCCTCCAGACGAAAATGGTGGAAAAGGGGCTGCTACACCTTTAGCAAAGATACTATGTGAAGGCCAATAAGGCCAATGGACTTCTAGCGTGCCAACTGAAACAAAAGGCAGCATTGCAGATCATTAGCAAAATAACAAACCCCGGAGGGTCTAAGGTTACCACCACTTGGCACATCACCGACCAAGTCACAAAATTCTGTTGTACAGCCCTCTATGCATCTGGCGGCCCCAACAGCGCCTTTCGGGATGCTTACCTCGACTCAGTCTCCATTCAAAAAATAACTCTGGCTGAACGAGAGCAGCTAGAAAACTATATCACCATCGAGGAGGTACTAAACGAAATTAGGGAACTTCTGCCCAACAAATCCTGTGTCCCGGACGGCTATCAGTCCATTTTCTACTAAACCTTTCAGAAGCTACTCGCCTCCAGACTGACTAGCCTCTTAAACGCATTCGGGAACCCAGTTCCCACAACCCCAACAATGGAAGAAGTGAAGATGTTCCTGTTTCTGAAGCCGTCCAAGGATCCCACACTTTGCTGGTTCTAACAACCCATTGCCCTAATTAATATTGATGTCAAGCTCTATGCAAAAGTGAACAAAATTGAAGACCTCCTCCCTAAACTAATACACCCAGATCAATCAGGGTTTATTAAGCGGTGGCAAATCTTCAACCATATTAGGACGGCCTGTCAGTTAGTTGAGAAAGTGGCAAAAAAGGCTACTCCACTGGTCCACCTCGCCAGGAGCTCACTCGAGGAGAGGGCAGGAGCCCCTCCTCATGCGCAGCAGCATCCGCATCCAGGAAGCAGATCCAGCACACCACGTGCTTTGGCCTCCTCATCTACGGCTCCGCGCATCCACAGCCACGGAAGGCCTGCTCTGTTTGGGGTAAGGCCTAAACCCCCCAACCTCACCCTCCCACCACCTGCAACACCGAAATGTTGCTGCCAACGGGCAGAACTCCCTCGATCCTGCACTGCCTGACCCTCCTGCCTGACCTTACTATGCCGGGCGCCGTGCGGCATGAAAGCGAGGCTGAGGCCTCGTTGCTAGGATACTAGCACCAACTTCTTCTCCACGCATCCGCCGGCAGGCGGAAGCGCCGGCCACACGAAGGCCCATACAAAGGCCCCTGTTTGCACCCTGTTCGCGACATGGAGCGTCAAGGAGCAGATTAGGAGTCCCCCCTCACCTGATACTGACGCCTCTGCCTTCCTGCATATGAGCCCGTCACCAGTAAGACTCTGCATAACTGTGAATACCTGAGCTTAAAACCCGTACTACTGCATGTATGCTCTTCTATAAGTAGCTCAAACAAACCCTTGTCTTTCTCAATCTGCATTCTGCGCAGGCATCAGCTCCCTGAAACTGCACCCCGCACCATCAGGCAGTCATCTCCTAATTCCGCAACCCTGGTCATGGTACTACCCTGCCCCTCGTTGCTTTGTCATTACTAAAGGCCTTCCACATGCCTGATATTTTGATGTATGTCCTGCATTTTTGCGCCACCTGCATCCATGACCTTACTTGGCCCAAACCTAGGCGTCACCCAATGCAGCCGATGTACTATTCTGGACCTAGATGCTGCCACACTGCATCAAGTGTTGCACTTGATTTGTGTTGTGCCTTATGGTCGCGAATAGACCTCTCCTGAATTGTGTCGTGCCTTACGGTCGCTAACAGACCTCGCTTGATGTGTGTTGTGCCTTACGGTCGCTAATAGACCTCACTTGATGTGTGTTGTGCCTTACGGTCGCTAATAGACCTCACTTGATGTGTGTTGTGCCTTACGGTCGCTAATAGACCTCGATTGATGTGTGTTGTGCCTTACGGTCGCTAATAGACCTCTTTTTGATTTGTGCTGTGCCCTTTGGTCGCGAATAGACCTCTCCTGATTTGTGTCGTGCCTTACGGTCGCTAATAGACCTCACTTGATGTGTGTTGTGCCTTACGGTCGCTAATAGACCTCTTTTTGATTTGTGCTGTGCCCTTTGGTCGCGAATAGACCTCTCCTGATTTGTGTCGTGCCTTACGGTCGCTAATAGACCTCACTTGATGTGTGTTGTGCCTTACGGTCGCTAATAGACCTCTTTTTTGATTTGTGTTGTGCCATTTGGTCACAAATAGACTTCACTTGATTTGCATTGTGCACTTTGGTCGCAAATAGACCTCAGTTGATTTGTGTTGTGCCTTACCTGCAGTTACTACTGCACCCTTGCTAACAACCTATGAACCTCACTGCCCCTATCATCAGAGCTAAGCCACCTACAATGGCCACATTTAGAGGCGCCACTCTAACTATGGCTACCCTCCTCCCATTGCTCCGCGCCCACACAACCACACCACTTTACCCAGACTTACTATCTCCAATAGAATGGATAAACAGATTCGCCCGCCCACCTTCACCATGCATACCCTGTCCCACACCCCTTAGGAATACTAGACTAGGTTCCCGCCTTGTTGTACCCACTACCACATGCCTGAACGCAGCCCCACTGACCATGACTAGAAACGATAGACTCAGCTATCGTACTAATCTTGCCACAAAGCTCACTAGAATACTCACCAATCAGACTACGAACCCCAAGCAGCCTACCTCACATTCCGAACTCTCACCTAGCCACAACACTACCATACCGCACTCGCCACCTCACACGAAAACTAACCCTCCACAGACTTCTATCAAGGGAGCCCTCATCAACGCTCGCTCATTGGTTGCCCACGCTACTGATATTGCCGACATTATTTCCACTAACCACCTAGACTTTATCGCCATCACGGAGAAGTGGCTCCATCCAGCAGCTGGTCCCACAATAGCTCTAGCCACTCCAGACAACTACAACATCATCCGAGCTGACAGGAAAAATGGAATAGGCGGAGGTATAGCAATTATTGAAAAATCCACCCTAAACATCAGAGAAGTAACCAGCACAACCCTACCTTCTGCCGAACTTCTATCCGTCAAACTCCCATTATCTGACACACAAACCATACTGCTCCATATTATATACAGACCCCCAGGACCCCCCTCCACCTTTGAAGAGGATATCTCTCTCCTACTCACCACCAATTTGAAACCGAAATCCCAAATCATCATTCTGGGAGATTTCAACTTGGGACTCAATGACCCCAATGATAACCAAGCCACTTCCCTTAATGACACGATTACTCATCTAGGTTTCACCCAACACATTAATCAACCTACACATACAAAAGGAAGATCCCTGGATTGGCTTGCAGATGCCAATTGCAACCTCTCACTGACTGACATCACTCCCTGTGCTTGGACTGACCATCATCTCATTACCTTCTCTTTACCTAGATCCTTACCATCTACCACACGACCCACAAAGTTACCTCAAATAATTTCCAGAAACAACCGTAACATCACTATAGAGAACCTCAAACCTTTTCTCGCGCCTATCAGTAAAGCTAATGTACCCACGCAAAACAGCAACCCAGCAGCCATAGTAGACCTATATAACAATACTTTAGAACTAGCCCTCAACCAGATAGCTCCTCTCAAACAACGAAAGCCAAACCTATTGCCCACTCCAACAAATGGTTCTCAGCAGAATTAAAAGCTCTCCGTAATATTAAAAGAACTGCAGAAACTAGCTGGAGAAAAGCCCCTTCTCTCTCCACTAAAGACAAATTTGCTTCAGCTGCCTCCACCTACAAATCCGCCATCTTAAATGCTAAGAAAGAGACCTACAACTTGAGAATACAAAATGCCAAATCTGGCACTAAAGAACTCTTCACTATACTAAGAGAACTTGAATCACCACTGCCCCCCTACAGAGGACTGCATCAAAGACAAGGCCTGGTGTAACAATATCCAGCTCGCCCTTGCTAACAAAATTGCCCTCCTACAAACCAAGATAGAAGCAAAAAAAGCTAGCATTGCCTTCAAGCAGAACCCCAGCAGCAAAACTAACTACACCAACCCTATCTGCCCATCTTTCCACTTCTCACCAGTCACAGAAGAGGAAGTAATCAAGATAATCGCCAGCCTCAAACCATCCAACTGCAAAGGTGACATTTGCCCAGCATCCGTCATCAAAGATGGTGCTAATGAGTTAGCCCCTCTCATCACCTCTCTGATCAACTCCTCCTTCGAAAACTCAGTGGTCCCCAAAAACCTTAAAGAAGCGTGGGTCCTACCCCTGCTAAAAAAACCTAACCTAGATCCCAACATCCCCACTAATTACAGGTCCATCACCACAGTCCCATTTCTTCTCAAAATCTTGGACAGGGTAGCCTATCTCCAAATACAACAACATTTGGAAGAAAATAACCTCCTAGGCTTGCGACAATCCGGCTTCAGACCAAGGCACGGGACTGAAACTGCCCTCTTGGATCTAAAAATCCAAATGGATGACGCCAAAGACAAGGGCAAACTGGCCATCTTGCTCTTGTTGGATATCTCTGCTGCCTTTGATCTGGTTGACCACCAGATCCTCATTCTACACCTCTCATCGGCTGCTGCATTCTCTCAGAATGCCACCAAGTGGATCCAGTCATTCCTGTCTGACAGGACGACCAGAGTCTTCGCCCCCAAGGCGGCTGCGGACCCTATCCCAATCACATGTGGAGTGCCGCAAGGCTCCTGCATTTCTCCCACACTTTACAACATCTTCACGAAGCTCCTATTTGACCGTCTTGACGATCTGGGTGTCAGCTACACTAATTATGCAGATGACACCCAGGTCCTCATCACGCTCACTGGCAGCTATGAAGAAGATGCTGCAAAGCTTAATGATATCTATGTAGAAATCCAAGCCTGGATGGCCACACACAGTCTTTGCCTTAACGACGATAAGACAGAATTGCTTATCGTAGGCTCCCAGGCTCGCCTCAACAAACTGGACCAAAGGTACCAATCCTTTACCATTGATGGCAACATCATAAAAGTCTCCAAAGAGGTTAAAACATTAGGTGTATACCTCGATTCTACCCTATCATTAAAGAAACAAATAAACTCTACCATCTCAGCTACCTCATACACCAATAAATTGATCAATGCCTGTAGGCCTTTCCTCTCCACCTCTAGCTGCCTCACCCTATCTAGAGCGCTGATATTGTCTAAATTAGACTATTGCAACACACTCTACTTAGGCACTACCACCAAAAATTTTAACAAACTCCAGATCCTGCAAAATAATGCACTAAGATGTGCCCTCAACCTCCCGCGCAAGGCGCACATATCCACGGTTAGAAAAGAAGTCCACTGGCTCCCGATCCGTGACAGAATTAAGCTAAGAACACTGGTCATCACCCACAAGTGCCTATCACATACTGCCCCACGATACATTTCTGACAAATTCGCTAGACACTGCCCCACTAGACCCACCAGAACACCTTACCTACACCAACTAAAGATCCCTAATTATAACCTAAAACAGCAGGGGGCTCCAGTTTTCCAGTGCTTGCAGCACAATGTTGGAACACCCTCCCCACTAAAATTAGATCTGAAGCCGCACTCTGGCCATTCAGAGCCAAGGTAAAATCATGGCTACTAGCCTAAACAGCCAGACTCTCACCGACACGACTAGCTAGCCGCTGCTCTCTTTTCTTGGTATATTCTACTCTTGTATGTAACATCCAGAGCCTGGACTAATGTACGTTCTGTCTTTTGCACTATGATGCTCGTGTAACGATATATAACTCTGCTGTACACATGATTATGCGCCCAGTTACCTGAGGGTTCGGATGCGCTTTATAAATAAACAAACCAAACCTTTCGCTGGACGCAGAGAAGGCATTCAACCATGTGGAGTGGTCCTTCTTGTTCCGCACGATGGAGCTAATGGGGTTCGGGAGTCCTTCCTGCAAAGGGTGCGTGCTAACTACAACAACCCAATGGTTAGGCTTCAATTTACAGACAGCTATCCAGGACTATCACACTAAGAAAAGAACCAAACAGGGCTGCCTCGCATCCCTGCTCCTCTATGTCATCCATTTAGAGCCATTTCCAAGCACAATCAAATCTTTGGGGGATATTAGAGGGATCCCATTTGGGGGTGAGGACCACAAGGTCTTGTTTTTGCGGATGACATGCTCCTCGCCCTCATCGATCCTGAACACTCCTTTCTGACTGTAGTACGGTCAATAGAAGCATTCAAAGGGGTGGCAGGACTGAAAGTCAACATCGCTACGTCAGAGATCCTGAACCTGGGCTTATGGATGACTCGCATGTGGCGGGCCATGGCAAGCATCTTTGTTCGCTGGGCACCACAGGGTATAAGGCTTCTGGTGGTAGCAATCACCAAAATGGTAATGGGGCTATACGACGCAAACTATAAACTGCTACTGGAGGCAACTAACACCCAACTGCACCACTGAGCATCCCCTATCGGTCTCCTGGCTTGGGAGAATTAACATTATCAAGATGGTGATCTAGCCTAGATTGCTGTACTACTTCCAGGCATTCCCCATTCCTGTCCCTAAGCACTCCCCATTCCTGTCCCTAAGTACTTCTTCCAAACGATAAACAAGATGTTGGTAGCCTGTGTGTAGAACAACAGAGCCCCGCGGGTGGCCCTACACATGATGATGGCCCCGGTAGACAAAGGGGCAACACCGAACATTTCTCTCTACTACAAAGTGGCCTACTGAGGCACATTAAAGACTGGTTTACGGGGCACCCAGAAGAAATATGGTTGCGTATGGATAGGGCGGTGAAGTGTACCACCCAGGGAGGTCCTGTGGCTGAGCAGAGGAAATATAACACCAAATGTACACATGGGCGCAATTACAGGTCAATTGGCAGGCACTTGGGACCAAACAATACACAAATGCAGCATTACTACATTCACATCTCCCTTCACACCACTGTTCCATTTGCCAGTTGGAAAGTCACAGGATGCAACAGGATGGGGGATATGACACAGGGCCAGGGGGTCAAGATGCTTGATTAGTGCAAACAGGAACTGGACCAGAGGGAAAGTGACAGGCTACACTCTCTACAACTCAGGCACTGACTGTCATCCCCCTCTAACAAAGTAGCTGCGACAAGGCCCCTCACACCTTTCATGAAATATCTCACCACCAATCCTGAAGATAAGGAATGAGTTTCCAATATTTACAAATTGCTGGCAGATCGAATCCCCAGGCTGCCCAACATGTATATAGCCAAATGGCAGTCGACACTGTGGTGGGGTCTATAGATGAGAAGGAATGGGAACAGCTTTGGAGGGACATCCAGAAACTCACAAGGACTATCCAAACTAAGGAGGTGAGGTATGGTATAAGGTTTTGGCTCAGTGGCACTAAATGCCAGCGCAGTTACACTCCATTAATGGGATGTCTTCCCAAGGCTGTTGGTGGGCATTTGGGGGATGGGGAGACTGAACCCATATCTGGTGGGGCCGCCCTAAAATGGTGGAATACTGGAAGGCAATACATGACACTATGAAGAAAGTGTTTGGGCAATCGGACCAAGAGAGGCATAAAATAATGCATAATGGTCCTGGGAGAATCTGCAAATAAAGACTGGTCGAAGCCCCAGAGGAAGGCCTATGCAATACTGTCCTTGGTGGTGCTCTTGGTCATAGCACAACACTGGAAGGTGAAGGATCCCCCAACATACATGACTGGTATGCCAAATGGTGGCACTTCGTTGCCCTGGAATGACTAACTTACTCACTTCAGGGGAACAGAGCCAAGTTCTCGACCGAGTGGAGACTGGTCCTCGCATTCCCACACAATGACTACCGTGAGGCATATTGTCTGCAAAAACTGTGCATCCCGGGAATTAACTGACATGCTTACTTCAATTTTCCAACCACTCATTTGTAGAAATCCATCTGATCACAGTGGGAGGAGAGAGGGCAGGGTGGATGGGGCTGGGGGTGATAGTGGAGGGTGGGTGTCAGGGTGATGGGGTAATTCAATGTTATTGTTACACCTAAGTTACAAATATACAAATGCATCTACATACACAGTATATAATTATGGTGAGACTAAATCAATAGTGTATTTTTCACATGTTTACACTGTAAGGTGCAATACTGAAATGAAGACTGCCTTAATCTAAAGTGTGATGTGACGCAATGGTACCTTGGTTCATTTACGTGTGTTGTGTTTTCCTTCAAATACTATGAAAAGGTATGCCTGTAAAATGCAGGTTGTTGCCTTCTCACCTGAGATATAGCACCAGATAAATGACACTGATTTTCCCCGCAAACTCTGAATCAATATTTGAACTGACTAGGGAAAAATGTACATCAAAGCCCAAGGATTGGGTAATTACCAACTTTAAGTTGACAACAAAGATGCTGAAAGCCAATTTCCTAAATGAAAACTTCTACTTTCATCTGAAAAATGTATTCATTTTATTGTATTGGGTATTTATAATGCTCCTATACACAATGCACTACCACTGTTTGTTGCCTTTATTATTTATTTATTGTTATTTATCTGTTTCTCCTCTGCTTCGCACTTTCCACTTCTCCCCCCTTCCATGCACTTTTCCCCTCCCCCTCTCCCATGCACTTGCACGTTCTCAATGTCACTGGGCCTAGTACGATCGCTGTTTTGTTCTCCCCTTTTCCCCTCCCTTGCCTTGTCGCGCTCTGAAACACTTGTGTACGAGCGCAATAGAAATACAATATCAATATCAATGTGTTTCAAGGTGCAACAAGACAAGGGGCAGGGGGAACAGGGAGGAGGACAAACAACAAAATGATCCTACTAGGCCTTGTGACATTCGGTACAAGTACAAGTGAAAGACAGTGAAAGATACAGTGGTTTCAAACTGAAAGCATTTCTCTTAACCCTTTAAGTGCCATGGGTATTTCTCCCCAGTGGCAGGGCCTTTTTTGGTGATTTTGGTATGTGGCCATTCAATGGCTTGTAACTTTTTTGTTACATGAGATATCTCGGCCAAATTTGGCTCCTTTTTTTCCCACATGTAGGCAGTCGTAACGCCACCCAGGAATCCCAGGTTGCTGTAGGGGGGTGAGAGAAAATAAGGAAAAAGTGTGAAAATTTTGGGTTTTTTCAAAAAATGCCAATAAAATGATGTACAAAGAAGCCTGTGGTTTTTTCCTTGTAAGAGCTAGGAACAAATGGTTTGCTGTGCTGAGTTCCCCAATGTGTTGGCTTTCAGGAACAGGTTGAGTGGAAATGGAAAAAAAAAATATTTTGATGTGGTTATCAACCGTTTTGTGAGAGGTAGGCGATTTTTGCCATTTTTGCCAATTGGACATGCATGGACGGAATGGAAGAAAAGGGCAGGAAAGCCAAATTGGAGGACAGAAAGGCATATATTTCTGAAAAGTAGACAAAATTCCAAGTTTAGGAAGGGGTGATTTGCATAGGTCAGGCAACAACTAGGTAGGGGAAACTGCCATCGAATGGGGGAAAAGCGGGAAAATGACTGAAAAAAAAGGTATGTGTTGGACATGGTTGGCTTGGTACGGCAATGGCTTCTATGAATTTTGAGAAAAGAAATGCTCCGCTACATTCCCCCGACTCTTGCAGTTAGGAGAGCATACCATTTTTGTAGTGTTTTTACAAAACAAGCAATACCACAAGCCAAACACTGAGCCATGGTACACAGGAGTTTTATGCTCACGGCCTGACCAGACGCACTTAGCATGTGTAAATTGGGAAAACCAATGTGGTGAGGAACGGCAGCCATACATTTTTTGAAAGAGCACAGGCAGACCTTTTCAAGGGTAGGTGACTTGTGCAGGTTACAAAAGTGTATGGTGGCTAAAGCAGCGACTAAATGTAGGTCACATTTGGGAAAAGAAAGGGTTGTGAGACAAAGGGCACCAGCAAATGGATCAAAACGTTATGAAAACCACACAAACACAACACATGGCCTACCGTCCCGCGTTCCCACAGGTGTCCCGATGAAAACGGTACCCCACATGTGTCTACCTGGCCGCCAAGGGGAAAACCTAAAACACAAGTAACCCCAAGTCTGTTTTCAGAGTGAAATCTCAGACATTCTGCCGACCGGCACAACGTACAGATATGGGCCTCGGGTGTCCAAGCCACCGAGAAAAACAGGGAACCCCATGCATTTCCGAAAAGAGGACACCCGTGGGAATCCACAGAGGTATGATTTGCGCACATCGCCCCAGAATTTTTTACCTAGACAGCCCCGCAAAGTCCGAAATGTCGGGAAAAAAACACTTTTTGTGCACATTTCGCTCGACGCACCCATCAAAACACGCCCCCAACAACACATGGCCTACCGTCACGCGTTCCCACAGGTGTCCCGATGAAAACGGTACCTCACATGTGTGGGTGCACCAACCTGGCCGCCAAGGGGAAAGCCTAAAACACAAGTAACCCCAAGTCTGTTTTCAGAGGGAAATCTCAGACATTCTGCCGACCGGCACAATGTACAGATATGGGCCTCGGGTGTCCAAGCCACCGAGGAAAACAGGGAACCCCATGCATTTCCGAAAAGAGGACACCCGTGGGAATCCGCAGAGGTATGATTTGCGCACATCGCCCCAGAATTTTTTACCCAGACACCCCTGCAAAGTCTGAAATTTGGGGAAAAAAACGCATTTTCCGCACATTTCGCTTGACGCACCCATCGAAACACGCCCCCAACAACACATGGCCTACCATCACGCGTTCCCACAGGTGTCCCGATGAAAACGGTAGCTCACATGTGTGGGTGCACCTACCTGGCCACCAAGGGGAAAGCCTAAAACACAAGTAACCCCAAGTCTGTTTTCAGAGGGAAATCTCAGACATTCTGCCGACCGGCACAACGTACAGATATGGGCCTCGGGTGTCCAAGCCACCAAGGAAAATGGGGAACCCCATGCATTTTCGAAAAGAGGACACCCGTGGGAATCCGCAGAGGTATGATTTGCGCACATCGCCCCAGAATTTTTTAACCAGACACCCCTGCAAAGTCCGAAATTTGGGGAAAAAATGCATTTTCCGCACATTTCGCTTGACGCACCCGTCGAAACACGCCCCCAACAACACATGGCCTACCATCACGCGTTCCCACAGGTGTCCCGATGAAAACGGTACCTCACATGTGTGGGTGCACCTACCTGGCCGCCAAGGGGAAAGCCTAAAACACAAGTAACTCCAAGTCTGTTTTCAGAGGGAAATCTCAGACATTCTGCCGACCGGCACAACGTACAGATATGGGCCTCGGGTGTCCAAGCCACCGAGGAAAACAGGGAACCCCATGCATTTCCGAAAAGAGGACACCCGTGGGAATCCGCAGAGGTATGATTTGCACACATCGCCCCAGAATTTTTTACCCAGACACCCCTGCAAAGTCCGAAATTTGGGGAAAAAAATGCATTTTCCGCACATTTCGCTCGACGCACCCATCGAAACACGCCCCCAACAACACATGGCCTACCGTCACGCGTTCCCACAGGTGTCCCGATGAAAACGGTACGTCACATGTGTGGGTGCACCTACCTGGCCACCAAGGGGAAAGCCTAAAACACAAGTAACCCCAAGTCTGTTTTCAGAGCGAAATCTCAGACATTCTGCCGACCGGCACAACGTACAGATATGGGCTTCGGGTGTCCAAGCCACCAAGGAAAACGGGGAACCCCATGCATTTTCGAAAAGAGGACACCCGTGGGAATCCGCAGAGGTATGATTTGCGCACATCGGCCCAGATTTTATTACCCAGACACCCCTGCAAAGTCCGAAATTTGGGGAAAAAAATGCATTTTCCGCACATTTCGCTCGACGCACCCATCGAAACACGCCCCCAACAACACATGGCCTACCGTCACGCGTTCCCACAGGTGTCCCGATGAAAACGGTACGTCACATGTGTGGGTGCACCTACCTGGCCACCAAGGGGAAAGCCTAAAACACAAGTAACCCCAAGTCTGTTTTCAGAGCGAAATCTCAGACATTCTGCCGACCGGCACAACGTACAGATATGGGCTTCGGGTGTCCAAGCCACCAAGGAAAACGGGGAACCCCATGCATTTTCGAAAAGAGGACACCCGTGGGAATCCGCAGAGGTATGATTTGCGCACATCGGCCCAGATTTTATTACCCAGACACCCCTGCAAAGTCCGAAATTTGGGGGAAAAAACACATTTTCCGCACATTTCGCTTGACGCACCCATCGAAACACGCCCCCAACAACACATGGCCTACCGTCACGCGTTCCCACAGGTATCCCGATGAAAACGGTACCTCACATGTGTGGGTGCACCTACCTGGCCGCCAAGGGGAAAGCCTAAAACACAAGTAACCCCAAGTCTGTTTTCAGAGCGAAATCTCAGACATTCTGCCGACTGGCACAACGTACAGATATGGGCCTCGGGTGTCCAAGCCACCGAGAAAAACAGGGACCCCATGCATTTCCGAAAAGAGGACACCCGTGGGAATCCGCGGAGGTATGATTTGCGCACATTGGCCCAGATTTTATTACCCAGACACCCCTGCAAAGTCCGAAATTTGGGGAAAAAAATGCATTTTCCGCACATTTCGCTTGACGCACCCATCGAAACACGCTCCCAACAACACATGGCCTACCATCACGCGTTCCCACAGGTGTCCCGATGAAAACGGTACCTCACATGTGTGGGTGCACCTACCTGGCCGCCAAGGGGAAAGCCTAAAACACAAGTAACTCCAAGTCTGTTTTCAGAGGGAAATCTCAGACATTCTGCCGACCGGCACAACGTACAGATATGGGCCTCGGGTGTCCAAGCCACCGAGGAAAACAGGGAACCCCATGCATTTCCGAAAAGAGGACACCCGTGGAAATCCGCAGAGGTATGATTTGCGCACATCGGCTCAGATTTTATTACCCAGACACCCCTGCAAAGTCCGAAATTTGGGGGAAAAAACACATTTTCCGCACATTTCGCTTGACGCACCCATCGAAACACGCCCCCAACAACACATGGCCTACCGTCACGCGTTCCCACAGGTATCCCGATGAAAACGGTACCTCACATGTGTGGGTGCACCTACCTGGCCACCAAGGGGAAAGCCTAAAACACAAGTAACCCCAAGTCTGTTTTCAGAGCGAAATCTCAGACATTCTGCCGACTGGCACAACGTACAGATATGGGCCTCGGGTGTCCAAGCCACCGAGAAAAACAGGGACCCCATGCATTTCCGAAAAGAGGACACCCGTGGGAATCCGCGGAGGTATGATTTGCGCACATTGGCCCAGATTTTATTACCCAGACACCCCTGCAAAGTCCGAAATTTGGGGAAAAAAATGCATTTTCCGCACATTTCGCTTGACGCACCCATCGAAACACGCTCCCAACAACACATGGCCTACCATCACGCGTTCCCACAGGTGTCCCGATGAAAACGGTACCTCACATGTGTGGGTGCACCTACCTGGCCGCCAAGGGGAAAGCCTAAAACACAAGTAACTCCAAGTCTGTTTTCAGAGGGAAATCTCAGACATTCTGCCGACCGGCACAACGTACAGATATGGGCCTCGGGTGTCCAAGCCACCGAGGAAAACAGGGAACCCCATGCATTTCCGAAAAGAGGACACCCGTGGGAATCCGCAGAGGTATGATTTGCGCACATCGGCTCAGATTTTATTACCCAGACACCCCTGCAAAGTCCGAAATTTGGGGGAAAAAACACATTTTCCGCACATTTCGCTTGACGCACCCATCGAAACACGCCCCCAACAACACATGGCCTACCGTCACGCATTCCCACAGGTATCCCGATGAAAACGGTACCTCACATGTGTGGGTGCACCTACCTGGCCACCAAGGGGAAAGCCTAAAACACAAGTAACCCCAAGTCTGTTTTCAGAGCGAAATCTCAGACATTCTGCCGACTGGCACAACGTACAGATATGGGCCTCGGGTGTCCAAGCCACCGAGAAAAACAGGGACCCCATGCATTTCCGAAAAGAGGACACCCGTGGGAATCCGCGGAGGTATGATTTGCGCACATTGGCCCAGATTTTATTACCCAGACACCCCTGCAAAGTCCGAAATTTGGGGAAAAAAATGCATTTTCCGCACATTTCGCTTGACGCACCCATCGAAACACGCTCCCAACAACACATGGCCTACCATCACGCGTTCCCACAGGTGTCCCGATGAAAACGGTACCTCACATGTGTGGGTGCACCTACCTGGCCGCCAAGGGGAAAGCCTAAAACACAAGTAACTCCAAGTCTGTTTTCAGAGGGAAATCTCAGACATTCTGCCGACCGGCACAACGTACAGATATGGGCCTCGGGTGTCCAAGCCACCGAGGAAAACAGGGAACCCCATGCATTTCCGAAAAGAGGACACCCGTGGGAATCCGCAGAGGTATGATTTGCACACATCGCCCCAGAATTTTTTACCCAGACACCCCTGCAAAGTCCGAAATTTGGGGAAAAAAATGCATTTTCCGCACATTTCGCTCGACGCACCCATCGAAACACGCCCCCAACAACACATGGCCTACCGTTACGCGTTCCCACAGGTGTCCCGATGAAAACGGTACGTCACATGTGTGGGTGCACCTACCTGGCCGCCAAGGGGAAAGCCTAAAACACAAGTAACCCCAAGTCTGTTTTCAGAGCGAAATCTCAGACATTCTGCCGACCGGCACAACGTACAGATATGGGCTTCGGGTGTCCAAGCCACCAAGGAAAACGGGGAACCCCATGCATTTTCGAAAAGAGGACACCCGTGGGAATCCGCAGAGGTATGATTTGCGCACATCGGCCCAGATTTTATTACCCAGACACCCCTGCAAAGTCCGAAATTTGGGGGAAAAAACACATTTTCCGCACATTTCGCTTGACGCACCCATCGAAACACGCCCCCAACAACACATGGCCTACCGTCACGCGTTCCCACAGGTGTCCCGATGAAAACGGTACCTCACATGTGTGGGTGCACCTACCTGGCCGCCAAGGGGAAAGCCTAAAACACAAGTAACCCCAAGTCTGTTTTCAGAGCGAAATCTCAGACATTCTGCCGACTGGCACAACGTACAGATATGGGCCTCGGGTGTCCAAGCCACCGAGAAAAACAGGGACCCCATGCATTTCCGAAAAGAGGACACCCGTGGGAATCCGCGGAGGTATGATTTGCGCACATTGGCCCAGATTTTATTACCCAGACACCCCTGCAAAGTCCGAAATTTGGGGAAAAAAATGCATTTTCCGCACATTTCGCTTGACGCACCCATCGAAACACGCTCCCAACAACACATGGCCTACCATCACGCGTTCCCACAGGTGTCCCGATGAAAACGGTACCTCACATGTGTGGGTGCACCTACCTGGCCGCCAAGGGGAAAGCCTAAAACACAAGTAACTCCAAGTCTGTTTTCAGAGGGAAATCTCAGACATTCTGCCGACCGGCACAACGTACAGATATGGGCCTCGGGTGTCCAAGCCACCGAGGAAAACAGGGAACCCCATGCATTTCCGAAAAGAGGACACCCGTGGGAATCCGCAGAGGTATGATTTGCACACATCGCCCCAGAATTTTTTACCCAGACACCCCTGCAAAGTCCGAAATTTGGGGAAAAAAATGCATTTTCCGCACATTTCGCTCGACGCACCCATCGAAACACGCCCCCAACAACACATGGCCTACCGTCACGCGTTCCCACAGGTGTCCCGATGAAAACGGTACGTCACATGTGTGGGTGCACCTACCTGGCCACCAAGGGGAAAGCCTAAAACACAAGTAACCCCAAGTCTGTTTTCAGAGCGAAATCTCAGACATTCTGCCGACCGGCACAACGTACAGATATGGGCTTCGGGTGTCCAAGCCACCAAGGAAAACGGGGAACCCCATGCATTTTCGAAAAGAGGACACCCGTGGGAATCCGCAGAGGTATGATTTGCGCACATCGGCCCAGATTTTATTACCCAGACACCCCTGCAAAGTCCGAAATTTGGGGAAAAAAATGCATTTTCCGCACATTTCGCTCGACGCACCCATCGAAACACGCCCCCAACAACACATGGCCTACCGTCACGCGTTCCCACAGGTGTCCCGATGAAAACGGTACGTCACATGTGTGGGTGCACCTACCTGGCCACCAAGGGGAAAGCCTAAAACACAAGTAACCCCAAGTCTGTTTTCAGAGCGAAATCTCAGACATTCTGCCGACCGGCACAACGTACAGATATGGGCTTCGGGTGTCCAAGCCACCAAGGAAAACGGGGAACCCCATGCATTTTCGAAAAGAGGACACCCGTGGGAATCCGCAGAGGTATGATTTGCGCACATCGGCCCAGATTTTATTACCCAGACACCCCTGCAAAGTCCGAAATTTGGGGGAAAAAACACATTTTCCGCACATTTCGCTTGACGCACCCATCGAAACACGCCCCCAACAACACATGGCCTACCGTCACGCGTTCCCACAGGTATCCCGATGAAAACGGTACCTCACATGTGTGGGTGCACCTACCTGGCCGCCAAGGGGAAAGCCTAAAACACAAGTAACCCCAAGTCTGTTTTCAGAGCGAAATCTCAGACATTCTGCCGACTGGCACAACGTACAGATATGGGCCTCGGGTGTCCAAGCCACCGAGAAAAACAGGGACCCCATGCATTTCCGAAAAGAGGACACCCGTGGGAATCCGCGGAGGTATGATTTGCGCACATTGGCCCAGATTTTATTACCCAGACACCCCTGCAAAGTCCGAAATTTGGGGAAAAAAATGCATTTTCCGCACATTTCGCTTGACGCACCCATCGAAACACGCTCCCAACAACACATGGCCTACCATCACGCGTTCCCACAGGTGTCCCGATGAAAACGGTACCTCACATGTGTGGGTGCACCTACCTGGCCGCCAAGGGGAAAGCCTAAAACACAAGTAACTCCAAGTCTGTTTTCAGAGGGAAATCTCAGACATTCTGCCGACCGGCACAACGTACAGATATGGGCCTCGGGTGTCCAAGCCACCGAGGAAAACAGGGAACCCCATGCATTTCCGAAAAGAGGACACCCGTGGAAATCCGCAGAGGTATGATTTGCGCACATCGGCTCAGATTTTATTACCCAGACACCCCTGCAAAGTCCGAAATTTGGGGGAAAAAACACATTTTCCGCACATTTCGCTTGACGCACCCATCGAAACACGCCCCCAACAACACATGGCCTACCGTCACGCGTTCCCACAGGTATCCCGATGAAAACGGTACCTCACATGTGTGGGTGCACCTACCTGGCCACCAAGGGGAAAGCCTAAAACACAAGTAACCCCAAGTCTGTTTTCAGAGCGAAATCTCAGACATTCTGCCGACTGGCACAACGTACAGATATGGGCCTCGGGTGTCCAAGCCACCGAGAAAAACAGGGACCCCATGCATTTCCGAAAAGAGGACACCCGTGGGAATCCGCGGAGGTATGATTTGCGCACATTGGCCCAGATTTTATTACCCAGACACCCCTGCAAAGTCCGAAATTTTGGGAAAAAAATGCATTTTCCGCACATTTCGCTTGACGCACCCATCGAAACACGCTCCCAACAACACATGGCCTACCATCACGCGTTCCCACAGGTGTCCCGATGAAAACGGTACCTCACATGTGTGGGTGCACCTACCTGGCCGCCAAGGGGAAAGCCTAAAACACAAGTAACTCCAAGTCTGTTTTCAGAGGGAAATCTCAGACATTCTGCCGACCGGCACAACGTACAGATATGGGCATCGGGTGTCCAAGCCACCGAGGAAAACAGGGAACCCCATGCATTTCCGAAAAGAGGACACCCGTGGGAATCCGCAGAGGTATGATTTGCGCACATCGGCTCAGATTTTATTACCCAGACACCCCTGCAAAGTCCGAAATTTGGGGGAAAAAACACATTTTCCGCACATTTCGCTTGACGCACCCATCGAAACACGCCCCCAACAACACATGGCCTACCGTCACGCATTCCCACAGGTATCCCGATGAAAACGGTACCTCACATGTGTGGGTGCACCTACCTGGCCACCAAGGGGAAAGCCTAAAACACAAGTAACCCCAAGTCTGTTTTCAGAGCGAAATCTCAGACATTCTGCCGACTGGCACAACGTACAGATATGGGCCTCGGGTGTCCAAGCCACTGAGAAAAACAGGGACCCCATGCATTTCCGAAAAGAGGACACCCGTGGGAATCCGCGGAGGTATGATTTGCGCACATTGGCCCAGATTTTATTACCCAGACACCCCTGCAAAGTCCGAAATTTGGGGAAAAAAATGCATTTTCCGCACATTTCGCTTGACGCACCCATCGAAACACGCTCCCAACAACACATGGCCTACCATCACGCGTTCCCACAGGTGTCCCGATGAAAACGGTACCTCACATGTGTGGGTGCACCTACCTGGCCGCCAAGGGGAAAGCCTAAAACACAAGTAACTCCAAGTCTGTTTTCAGAGGGAAATCTCAGACATTCTGCCGACCGGCACAACGTACAGATATGGGCCTCGGGTGTCCAAGCCACCGAGGAAAACAGGGAACCCCATGCATTTCCGAAAAGAGGACACCCGTGGGAATCCGCAGAGGTATGATTTGCACACATCGCCCCAGAATTTTTTACCCAGACACCCCTGCAAAGTCCGAAATTTGGGGAAAAAAATGCATTTTCCGCACATTTCGCTCGACGCACCCATCGAAACACGCCCCCAACAACACATGGCCTACCGTTACGCGTTCCCACAGGTGTCCCGATGAAAACGGTACGTCACATGTGTGGGTGCACCTACCTGGCCGCCAAGGGGAAAGCCTAAAACACAAGTAACCCCAAGTCTGTTTTCAGAGCGAAATCTCAGACATTCTGCCGACCGGCACAACGTACAGATATGGGCTTCGGGTGTCCAAGCCACCAAGGAAAACGGGGAACCCCATGCATTTTCGAAAAGAGGACACCCGTGGGAATCCGCAGAGGTATGATTTGCGCACATCGGCCCAGATTTTATTACCCAGACACCCCTGCAAAGTCCGAAATTTGGGGGAAAAAACACATTTTCCGCACATTTCGCTTGACGCACCCATCGAAACACGCCCCCAACAACACATGGCCTACCGTCACACGTTCCCACAGGTGTCCCGATGAAAACGGTACCTCACATGTGTGGGTGCACCTACCTGGCCGCCAAGGGGAAAGCCTAAAACACAAGTAACCCCAAGTCTGTTTTCAGAGCGAAATCTCAGACATTCTGCCGACTGGCACAACGTACAGATATGGGCCTCGGGTGTCCAAGCCACCGAGAAAAACAGGGACCCCATGCATTTCCGAAAAGAGGACACCTGTGGGAATCCGCGGAGGTATGATTTGCGCACATTGGCCCAGATTTTATTACCCAGACACCCCTGCAAAGTCCGAAATTTGGGGAAAAAAACGCATTTTCCGCACATTTCGCTTGACGCACCCATCGAAACACGCCCCCAACAACACACGGCCTACCGCCACGCTTTCCCACAGGTGTCCCGATGAAAACGGTACCTCACATGTGTGGGTGCATCTACCTGGCCGTCAAGGGGAAAGCCTAAAACACAAGTAACCACAAGTCTGTTTTCAGAGGGAAATCTCAGACATTCTGCCGACCGGCACAACGTACAGATATGGGCCTCGGGTGTCCAAGCCACCGAGGAAAACAGGGAACCCCATGCATTTCCGAAAAGAGGACACCCGTGGGAATCCGCAGAGGTATGATTTGCGCACATCGCCCCAGAATTTTTTACCCAGACACCCCTGCAAAGTCCGAAATTTGGGGAAAAAAACGCATTTTCCGCACATTTCGCACATTTCGTTTGACGCACCCATCGAAACACGCCCCCAACAACACATGGCCTACCGTCACTCGTTCCCACAGGTGTCCCGATGAAAACGGTACCTCACATGTGTGGGTGCACCTACCTGGCCGCCAAGGGGAAAGCCTAAAACACAAGTAACCCCAAGTCTGTTTTCAGAGGGAAATCTCAGACATTCTGCCGACCGGCACAACGTACAGATATGGGCCTCGGGTGTCCAAGCCACCAAGGAAAACAGGGAACCCCATGCATTTCCGAAAAGAGGACACCCGTGGGAATCCGCAGAGGTATGATTTGCGCACATCGCCCCAGAATTTTTTACCCAGACACCCCTGCAAAGTCTGAAATTTGGGGAAAAAAACGCATTTTCCGCACATTTCGCTTGACGCACCCATCGAAACACGCCCCCAACAACACATGGCCTACCATCACGCGTTCCCACAGGTGTCCCGATGAAAACGGTAGCTCACATGTGTGGGTGCACCTACCTGGCCACCAAGGGGAAAGCCTAAAACACAAGTAACCCCAAGTCTGTTTTCAGCGGGAAATCTCAGACATTCTGCCGACTGGCACAACGTACAGATATGGGCCTCGGGTGTCCAAGCCACCAAGGAAAACAGGGAACCCCATGCATTTTCGAAAAGAGGACACCCGTGGGAATCCGCAGAGGTATGATTTGCGCACATCGCCCCAGAATTTTTAACCCAGACAGCCCCGCAAAGTCCGAAATGTGGGGAAAAAATGCTTTTTCCGCACATTTCGCTCCACGCACCCATCGAAACACACCCCCAACAACACATGGCCTACCGTCACACGTTCCCACAGGTGTCCCGATGAAAACGGTACCTCACATGTGTGGGTGCACCTACCTGGCCGCCAAGGGGAAAGCCTAAAACACAAGTAACCCCAAGTCTGTTTTCAGAGGGAAATCTCAGACATTCTGCCGACCGGCACAACGTACAGATATGGGCCTCGGGTGTCCAAGCCACCAAGGAAAATGGGGAACCCCATGCATTTTCGAAAAGAGGACACCCGTGGGAATCCGCAGAGGTATGATTTGCGCACATCGCCCCAGAATTTTTTAACCAGACACCCCTGCAAAGTCCGAAATTTGGGGAAAAAATGCATTTTCCGCACATTTCGCTTGACGCACCCGTCGAAACACGCCCCCAACAACACATGGCCTACCATCACGCGTTCCCACAGGTGTCCCGATGAAAACGGTACCTCACATGTGTGGGTGCACCTACCTGGCCGCCAAGGGGAAAGCCTAAAACACAAGTAACTCCAAGTCTGTTTTCAGAGGGAAATCTCAGACATTCTGCCGACCGGCACAACGTACAGATATGGGCCTCGGGTGTCCAAGCCACCGAGGAAAACAGGGAACCCCATGCATTTCCGAAAAGAGGACACCCGTGGGAATCCGCAGAGGTATGATTTGCACACATCGCCCCAGAATTTTTTACCCAGACACCCCTGCAAAGTCCGAAATTTGGGGAAAAAAATGCATTTTCCGCACATTTCGCTCGACGCACCCATCGAAACACGCCCCCAACAACACATGGCCTACCGTCACGCGTTCCCACAGGTGTCCCGATGAAAACGGTACGTCACATGTGTGGGTGCACCTACCTGGCCACCAAGGGGAAAGCCTAAAACACAAGTAACCCCAAGTCTGTTTTCAGAGCGAAATCTCAGACATTCTGCCGACCGGCACAACGTACAGATATGGGCTTCGGGTGTCCAAGCCACCAAGGAAAACGGGGAACCCCATGCATTTTCGAAAAGAGGACACCCGTGGGAATCCGCAGAGGTCTGATTTGCGCACATCGGCCCAGATTTTATTACCCAGACACCCCTGCAAAGTCCGAAATTTGGGGAAAAAAATGCATTTTCCGCACATTTCGCTCGACGCACCCATCGAAACACGCCCCCAACAACACATGGCCTACCGTCACGCGTTCCCACAGGTGTCCCGATGAAAACGGTACGTCACATGTGTGGGTGCACCTACCTGGCCACCAAGGGGAAAGCCTAAAACACAAGTAACCCCAAGTCTGTTTTCAGAGCGAAATCTCAGACATTCTGCCGACCGGCACAACGTACAGATATGGGCTTCGGGTGTCCAAGCCACCAAGGAAAACGGGGAACCCCATGCATTTTCGAAAAGAGGACACCCGTGGGAATCCGCAGAGGTATGATTTGCGCACATCGGCCCAGATTTTATTACCCAGACACCCCTGCAAAGTCCGAAATTTGGGGGAAAAAACACATTTTCCGCACATTTCGCTTGACGCACCCATCGAAACACGCCCCCAACAACACATGGCCTACCGTCACGCGTTCCCACAGGTATCCCGATGAAAACGGTACCTCACATGTGTGGGTGCACCTACCTGGCCGCCAAGGGGAAAGCCTAAAACACAAGTAACCCCAAGTCTGTTTTCAGAGCGAAATCTCAGACATTCTGCCGACTGGCACAACGTACAGATATGGGCCTCGGGTGTCCAAGCCACCGAGAAAAACAGGGACCCCATGCATTTCCGAAAAGAGGACACCCGTGGGAATCCGCGGAGGTATGATTTGCGCACATTGGCCCAGATTTTATTACCCAGACACCCCTGCAAAGTCCGAAATTTGGGGAAAAAAATGCATTTTCCGCACATTTCGCTTGACGCACCCATCGAAACACGCTCCCAACAACACATGGCCTACCATCACGCGTTCCCACAGGTGTCCCGATGAAAACGGTACCTCACATGTGTGGGTGCACCTACCTGGCCGCCAAGGGGAAAGCCTAAAACACAAGTAACTCCAAGTCTGTTTTCAGAGGGAAATCTCAGACATTCTGCCGACCGGCACAACGTACAGATATGGGCCTCGGGTGTCCAAGCCACCGAGGAAAACAGGGAACCCCATGCATTTCCGAAAAGAGGACACCCGTGGAAATCCGCAGAGGTATGATTTGCGCACATCGGCTCAGATTTTATTACCCAGACACCCCTGCAAAGTCCGAAATTTGGGGGAAAAAACACATTTTCCGCACATTTCGCTTGACGCACCCATCGAAACACGCCCCCAACAACACATGGCCTACCGTCACGCGTTCCCACAGGTATCCCGATGAAAACGGTACCTCACATGTGTGGGTGCACCTACCTGGCCACCAAGGGGAAAGCCTAAAACACAAGTAACCCCAAGTCTGTTTTCAGAGCGAAATCTCAGACATTCTGCCGACTGGCACAACGTACAGATATGGGCCTCGGGTGTCCAAGCCACCGAGAAAAACAGGGACCCCATGCATTTCCGAAAAGAGGACACCCGTGGGAATCCGCGGAGGTATGATTTGCGCACATTGGCCCAGATTTTATTACCCAGACACCCCTGCAAAGTCCGAAATTTGGGGAAAAAAATGCATTTTCCGCACATTTCGCTTGACGCACCCATCGAAACACGCTCCCAACAACACATGGCCTACCATCACGCGTTCCCACAGGTGTCCCGATGAAAACGGTACCTCACATGTGTGGGTGCACCTACCTGGCCGCCAAGGGGAAAGCCTAAAACACAAGTAACTCCAAGTCTGTTTTCAGAGGGAAATCTCAGACATTCTGCCGACCGGCACAACGTACAGATATGGGCCTCGGGTGTCCAAGCCACCGAGGAAAACAGGGAACCCCATGCATTTCCGAAAAGAGGACACCCGTGGGAATCCGCAGAGGTATGATTTGCGCACATCGGCTCAGATTTTATTACCCAGACACCCCTGCAAAGTCCGAAATTTGGGGGAAAAAACACATTTTCCGCACATTTCGCTTGACGCACCCATCGAAACACGCCCCCAACAACACATGGCCTACCGTCACGCATTCCCACAGGTATCCCGATGAAAACGGTACCTCACATGTGTGGGTGCACCTACCTGGCCACCAAGGGGAAAGCCTAAAACACAAGTAACCCCAAGTCTGTTTTCAGAGCGAAATCTCAGACATTCTGCCGACTGGCACAACGTACAGATATGGGCCTCGGGTGTCCAAGCCACCGAGAAAAACAGGGACCCCATGCATTTCCGAAAAGAGGACACCCGTGGGAATCCGCGGAGGTATGATTTGCGCACATTGGCCCAGATTTTATTACCCAGACACCCCTGCAAAGTCCGAAATTTGGGGAAAAAAATGCATTTTCCGCACATTTCGCTTGACGCACCCATCGAAACACGCTCCCAACAACACATGGCCTACCATCACGCGTTCCCACAGGTGTCCCGATGAAAACGGTACCTCACATGTGTGGGTGCACCTACCTGGCCGCCAAGGGGAAAGCCTAAAACACAAGTAACTCCAAGTCTGTTTTCAGAGGGAAATCTCAGACATTCTGCCGACCGGCACAACGTACAGATATGGGCCTCGGGTGTCCAAGCCACCGAGGAAAACAGGGAACCCCATGCATTTCCGAAAAGAGGACACCCGTGGGAATCCGCAGAGGTATGATTTGCACACATCGCCCCAGAATTTTTTACCCAGACACCCCTGCAAAGTCCGAAATTTGGGGAAAAAAATGCATTTTCCGCACATTTCGCTCGACACACCCATCGAAACACGCCCCCAACAACACATGGCCTACCGTTACGCGTTCCCACAGGTGTCCCGATGAAAACGGTACGTCACATGTGTGGGTGCACCTACCTGGCCGCCAAGGGGAAAGCCTAAAACACAAGTAACCCCAAGTCTGTTTTCAGAGCGAAATCTCAGACATTCTGCCGACCGGCACAACGTACAGATATGGGCTTCGGGTGTCCAAGCCACCAAGGAAAACGGGGAACCCCATGCATTTTCGAAAAGAGGACACCCGTGGGAATCCGCAGAGGTATGATTTGCGCACATTGGCCCAGATTTTATTACCCAGACACCCCTGCAAAGTCCGAAATTTGGGGGAAAAAACACATTTTCCGCACATTTCGCTTGACGCACCCATCGAAACACGCCCCCAACAACACATGGCCTACCGTCACGCGTTCCCACAGGTGTCCCGATGAAAACGGTACCTCACATGTGTGGGTGCACCTACCTGGCCGCCAAGGGGAAAGCCTAAAACACAAGTAACCCCAAGTCTGTTTTCAGAGCGAAATCTCAGACATTCTGCCGACTGGCACAACGTACAGATATGGGCCTCGGGTGTCCAAGCCACCGAGAAAAACAGGGACCCCATGCATTTCCGAAAAGAGGACACCTGTGGGAATCCGCGGAGGTATGATTTGCGCACATTGGCCCAGATTTTATTACCCAGACACCCCTGCAAAGTCCGAAATTTGGGGAAAAAAACGCATTTTCCGCACATTTCGCTTGACGCACCCATCGAAACACGCCCCCAACAACACACGGCCTACCGCCACGCTTTCCCACAGGTGTCCCGATGAAAACGGTACCTCACATGTGTGGGTGCATCTACCTGGCCGTCAAGGGGAAAGCCTAAAACACAAGTAACCACAAGTCTGTTTTCAGAGGGAAATCTCAGACATTCTGCCGACCGGCACAACGTACAGATATGGGCCTCGGGTGTCCAAGCCACCGAGGAAAACAGGGAACCCCATGCATTTCCGAAAAGAGGACACCCGTGGGAATCCGCAGAGGTATGATTTGCGCACATCGCCCCAGAATTTTTTACCCAGACACCCCTGCAAAGTCCGAAATTTGGGGAAAAAAACGCATTTTCCGCACATTTCGCACATTTCGTTTGACGCACCCATCGAAACACGCCCCCAACAACACATGGCCTACCGTCACTCGTTCCCACAGGTGTCCCGATGAAAACGGTACCTCACATGTGTGGGTGCACCTACCTGGCCGCCAAGGGGAAAGCCTAAAACACAAGTAACCCCAAGTCTGTTTTCAGAGGGAAATCTCAGACATTCTGCCGACCGGCACAACGTACAGATATGGGCCTCGGGTGTCCAAGCCACCAAGGAAAACGGGGAACCCCATGCATTTTCGAAAAGAGGACACCCGTGGGAATCCGCAGAGGTATGATTTGCGCACATCGCCCCAGAATGTTTTACCCAGACACCCCCGCAAAGTCCGAAATTTGGGGAAAAAAACGCATTTTCCGCACATTTCGCTTGACGCACCCATCGAAACACGCCCCCAACAACACATGGCCTACCGTCACGCATTCCCACAGGTGTTCCCATGAAAACGGTACCTCACATGTGTGGGTGCACCTACCTGGCCGCCAAGGGGAAAGCCTTAAACACAAGTAACCGCAAATCTGTTTTCAGAGGGAAATCTTAGACATTCTGCCGACCGGCACAACATATAGATATGGGCCTCGGGGGTCCAAGCCACCGAGAAAAACAGGGAACCCCATGCATTTCCGAAAAGAGGACACCCGTGGGAATCCGCAGAGGTATGATTTGCGCACATCGGCCCAGATTTTATTACCCAGACACCCCTGCAAAGTCCGAAATTTGGGGAAAAAACGCATTTTCCGCACATTTCGCTTGACGCACCCATCGAAACACGCCCCCAACAACACATGGCCTACCGTCATGCGTTCCCACAGGTGTCCCGATGAAAACGGTACCTCACATGTGTGGGTGCACCTACCTGGCCGCCAAGGGGAAAGCCTAAAACACAAGTAACCCCAAGTCTGTTTTCAGAGGGAAATCTCAGACATTCTGCCGACCGGCACAATGTACAGATATGGGCCTCGGGTGTCCAAGCCACCGAGGAAAACAGGGAACCCCATGCATTTCCGAAAAGAGGACACCCGTGGGAATCCGCAGAGGTATGATTTGCGCACATCGGCCCAGATTTTATTACCCAGACACCCCTGCAAAGTCCGAAATTTGGGGAAAAAAACGCATTTTCCGCACATTTCGCTTGACGCACCCATCGAAACACGCCCCCAACAACACATGGCCTACCGTCACGCGTTCCCACAGGTGTCCCAATGAAAACGGTACCTCACATGTGTGGGTGCATTTACCTGGCCGCCAAGGGGAAAGCCTAAAACACAAGTAACCCCAAGTCTGTTTTCAGAGGGAAATCTCAGACATTCTGCCGACCGGCACAACGTACAGATTGGGCCTCGGGTGTCCAAGCCACCGAGGAAAACAGGGAACCCCATGCATTTCCGAAAAGAGGACACCCGTGGGAATCCGCAGAGGTATGATTTACGCATATCGGCCCAGATTTTATTACCCAGACACCCCTGCAAAGTCCGAAATTTGGGGAAAAAACGCATTTTCTGCACATTTCGCCTGACGCACCCATCGAAACACGCCCCCAACAACACATGGCCTACCGTCACATGTTCCCACAGGTGTCCCGATGAAAACAATACCTTACATGTGTGGGGTGCACCTACCGGGGGCGCAAAAGGAAAAGGGTAACCGACTGGGAACCCCAAGCCATTCGCCACTGCCCATTTTGTTCATGTGGGCAACCTACAGATTTGGGCCTAGGGTGTCGAAGCCAGCAAGGGAAACAGGGAACCCCATGCATTTCCCAAAAGAGGACACCCGTGGGAATCCACAGAGGTCTGCCTTGCGCAAATTGCCCCAGTTATTATTAGCCACAATCCCCGAGAAAGTGTGATATTTGGTGGGGAAAAAACACAATGTTCACTTTGTCTGGGGTTCTGGGTAATAAATTCTGGGCCGCTTCGCGCAAATCAGACCTCTGTGCATTCCCACGGGTGTCCTCTTTTGGGAAATGCATGGGGTTCCCTGTTTTCCTTGCTGGCTTCGGCACCCTAGGCCCAAATCTGTAGGTTGCCCACATGAACAAAATGGGCAGTGGCGAAAGGCTTGGGGTTACCAGCGGGTTACCCTTTTCCTTTTGCGCCCCCGGTAGGTGCACCCACACATGCAAGGTACCTTTTTCATCGGGACACCTGTGGGAACACGAGAAGGTATGACATCTGCTGTTGGCGATGTGTTTCGGTGAGTGTCCACAGGGAAATGTCTCTGAAATTGGCCGGAAATGAAGACAATTCTCAGACATTTCGCTCTGGCCACCCACCGAAACACACCGCCAACAACACGTGGCCTACCTTCCCGAGTCCCCACAGGTGTCCCGATGAAAACGGTACCTCACATGTGTGGGTGCACCTACCGGGGGCGCAAAAGGAAAAGGGTAACCGACTGGGAACCCCAAGCCATTCGCCACTGCCCATTTTGTTCATGTGGGCAACCTACAGATTTGGGCCTAGGGTGTCGAAGCCAGCAAGGGAAACGGGGAACATGCATTTTCCCAAAAGAGGACACCCGTGGGAATCCACAGAGGTCTGACTTACGCAAATCGGCCCAGAATGTAATACCCAGAACCACCAGCAAAGACCCACATGGGAGAAGGGTGCCCAAGGCCAGACACCCCCGCAAAGTCCGAAATTTGGGGAAAAAAACGCATTTTCCGCACATTTCGCTTGACGCACCCATCGAAACACGCCCCCAACAACACATGGCCTACCGTCACGCGTTCCCACAGGTGTCCCCATGAAAACGGTACCTCACATGTGTGGGTGCACCTACCTGGCCGCCAAGGGGAAAGCCTTAATCACAAGTAACCGCAAGTCTGTTTTCAGAGGGAAATCTCAGACATTCTGCCGACCGGCACAACGTATAGATATGGGCCTCGGGTGTCCAAGCCACCGAGAAAAACAGGGAACCCCATGCATTTCCGAAAAGAGGACACCCGTGGGAATCCGCAGAGGTATGATTTGCGCACATCGGCCCAGATTTTATTACCCAAACACCCCTGCAAAGTCCGAAATTTGGGGAAAAAAACGCATTTTCCGCACATTTCGCTTGACGCACCCATCGAAACACACCCCCAACAACACATGGCCTACTGTCACGCGTTCCCACAGGTGTCCTGATGAAAACGGTACCTCACATGTGTGGGTGCACCTACCTGGCCGCCAAGGGGAAAGCCTAAAACACAAGTAACCCCAAGTCTGTTTTCAGAGGGAAATCTCAGACATTCTGCCGACCGGCACAACGTACAGATTGGGCCTCGGGTGTCCAAGCCACCGAGGAAAACAGGGAACCCCATGCATTTCCGAAAAGAGGACACCCGTGGGAATCCGCAGAGGTATGATTTACGCATATCGGCCCAGATTTTATTACCCAGACACCCCTGCAAAGTCCGAAATTTGGGGAAAAAACGCATTTTCTGCACATTTCGCCTGACGCACCCATCGAAACACGCCCCCAACAACACATGGCCTACCGTCACATGTTCCCACAGGTGTCCCGATGAAAACAATACCTCACATGTGTGGGGTGCACCTACCGGGGGCGCAAAAGGAAAAGGGTAACCGACTGGGAACCCCAAGCCATTCGCCACTGCCCATTTTGTTCATGTGGGCAACCTACAGATTTGGGCCTAGGGTGTCGAAGCCAGCAAGGGAAACAGGGAACCCCATGCATTTCCCAAAAGAGGACACCCGTGGGAATCCACAGAGGTCTGCCTTGCGCAAATTGCCCCAGTTATTATTAGCCACAATCCCCGAGAAAGTGTGATATTTGGTGGGGAAAAAACACAATGTTCACTTTGTCTGGGGTTCTGGGTAATAAATTCTGGGCCGCTTCGCGCAAATCAGACCTCTGTGCATTCCCACGGGTGCCCTCTTTTGGGAAATGCATGGGGTTCCCTGTTTTCCTTGCTGGCTTCGGCACCCTAGGCCCAAATCTGTAGGTTGCCCACATGAACAAAATGGGCAGTGGCGAAAGGCTTGGGGTTACCAGCGGGTTACCCTTTTCCTTTTGCGCCCCCGGTAGGTGCACCCACACATGCAAGGTACCTTTTTCATCGGGACACCTGTGGGAACACGAGAAGGTATGACATCTGCTGTTGGCGATGTGTTTCGGTGAGTGTCCACAGGGAAATGTCTCTGAAATTGGCCGGAAATGAAGACAATTCTCAGACATTTCGCTCTGGCCACCCACCGAAACACACCGCCAACAACACGTGGCCTACCTTCCCGAGTCCCCACAGGTGTCCCGATGAAAACGGTACCTCACATGTGTGGGTGCACCTACCGGGGGCGCAAAAGGAAAAGGGTAACCGACTGGGAACCCCAAGCCATTCGCCACTGCCCATTTTGTTCATGTGGGCAACCTACAGATTTGGGCCTAGGGTGTCGAAGCCAGCAAGGGAAACGGGGAACATGCATTTTCCCAAAAGAGGACACCCGTGGGAATCCACAGAGGTCTGACTTACGCAAATCGGCCCAGAATGTAATACCCAGAACCACCAGCAAAGACCCACATGGGAGAAGGGTGCCCAAGGCCAGACACCCCCGCAAAGTCCGAAATTTGGGGAAAAAAACGCATTTTCCGCACATTTCACTTGACGCACCCATCGAAACACGCCCCCAACAACACATGGCCTACCGTCACGCGTTCCCACAGGTGTCCCCATGAAAACGGTACCTCACATGTGTGGGTGCACCTACCTGGCCGCCAAGGGGAAAGCCTTAATCACAAGTAACCGCAAGTCTGTTTTCAGAGGGAAATCTCAGACATTCTGCCGACCGGCACAACGTATAGATATGGGCCTCGGGTGTCCAAGCCACCGAGAAAAACAGGGAACCCCATGCATTTCCGAAAAGAGGACACCCGTGGGAATCCGCAGAGGTATGATTTGCGCACATCGGCCCAGATTTTATTACCCAAACACCCCTGCAAAGTCCGAAATTTGGGGAAAAAAACGCATTTTCCGCACATTTCGCTTGACGCACCCATCGAAACACATGGCCTACTGTCACGCGTTCCCACAGGTGTCCTGATGAAAACGGTACCTCACATGTGTGGGTGCACCTACCTGGCCGCCAAGGGGAAAGCCTAAAACACAAGTAACCCCAAGTCTGTTTTCAGAGGGAAATCTCAGACATTCTGCCGACCGGCACAACGTACAGATTGGGCCTCGGGTGTCCAAGCCACCGAGGAAAACAGGGAACCCCATGCATTTGCGAAAAGAGGACACCCGTGGGAATCCGCAGAGGTATGATTTACGCATATCGGCCCAGATTTTATTACCCAGACACCCCTGCAAAGTCCGAAATTTGGGGAAAAAACGCATTTTCTGCACATTTCGCTTGACGCACCCATCGAAACACGCCCCCAACAACACATGGCCTACCGTCACATGTTCCCACAGGTGTCCCGATGAAAACAATACCTCACATGTGTGGGGTGCACCTACCGGGGGCGCAAAAGGAAAAGGGTAACCGACTGGGAACCCCAAGCCATTCGCCACTGCCCATTTTGTTCATGTGGGCAACCTACAGATTTGGGCCTAGGGTGTCGAAGCCAGCAAGGGAAACAGGGAACCCCATGCATTTCCCAAAAGAGGACACCCGTGGGAATCCACAGAGGTCTGCCTTGCGCAAATTGCCCCAGTTATTATTAGCCACAATCCCCGAGAAAGTGTGATATTTGGTGGGGAAAAAACACAATGTTCACTTTGTCTGGGGTTCTGGGTAATACATTCTGGGCCGCTTCGCGCAAATCAGACCTCTGTGCATTCCCACGGGTGTCCTCTTTTGGGAAATGCATGGGGTTCCCTGTTTTCCTTGCTGGCTTCGACACCCTAGGCCCAAATCTGTAGGTTGCCCACATGAACAAAATGGGCAGTGGCGAAAGGCTTGGGGTTACCAGCGGGTTACCCTTTTCCTTTTGCGCCCCCGGTAGGTGCACCCACACATGCAAGGTACCTTTTTCATCGGGACACCTGTGGGAACACGAGAAAGTATGACATCTGCTGTTGGCGATGTGTTTCGGTGAGTGTCCACAGGGAAATGTCTCTGAAATTGGCCGGAAATGAAGACAATTCTCAGACATTTCGCTCTGGCCACCCACCGAAACACACCGCCAACAACACGTGGCCTACCTTCCCGAGTCCCCACAGGTGTCCCGATGAAAACGGTACCTCACATGTGTGGGTGCACCTACCGGGGACGCAAAAGGAAAAGGGTAACCGACTGGGAACCCCAAGCCATTCGCCACTGCCCATTTTGTTCATGTGGGCAACCTACAGATTTGGGCCTAGGGTGTCGAAGCCAGCAAGGGAAACGGGGAACCCCATGCATTTTCCCAAAAGAGGACACCCGTGGGAATCCACAGAGGTCTGACTTACGCAAATCGGCCCAGAATGTAATACCCAGAACCACCAGCAAAGACCCACATGGGAGAAGGGTGCCCAAGGCCAGACACCCCCGCAAAGTCCGAAATTTGGGGAAAAAAACGCATTTTCCGCACATTTCACTTGACGCACCCATCGAAACACGCCCCCAACAACACATGGCCTACCGTCACGCGTTCCCACAGGTGTCCCCATGAAAACGGTACCTCACATGTGTGGGTGCACCTACCTGGCCGCCAAGGGGAAAGCCTTAATCACAAGTAACCGCAAGTCTGTTTTCAGAGGGAAATCTCAGACATTCTGCCGACCGGCACAACGTATAGATATGGGCCTCGGGTGTCCAAGCCACCGAGAAAAACAGGGAACCCCATGCATTTCCGAAAAGAGGACACCCGTGGGAATCCGCAGAGGTATGATTTGCGCACATCGGCCCAGATTTTATTACCCAGACACCCCTGCAAAGTCCGAAATTTGGGGAAAAAAACGCATTTTCCGCACATTTCGCTTGACGCACCCATCGAAACACACCCCCAACAACACATGGCCTACCGTCACGCATTCCCACAGGTGTCCTGATGAAAACGGTACCTCACATGTGTGGGTGCACCTACCTGGCCGCCAAGGGGAAAGCCTAAAACACAAGTAACCCCAAGTCTGTTTTCAGAGCGAAATCTCAGATATTCTGCCGACCGGCACAACGTACAGATATGGGCCTCGGGTGTCCAAGCCACCGAGGAAAACAGGGAACCCCATGCATTTCCGAAAAGAGGACACCCGTGGGAATCCGCAGAGGTATGATTTGCGCACATCGGCCCAGATTTTATTACCCAGCCCTGCAAAGTCCGAAATTTGGGGAAAAAACGCATTTTCCGCACATTTCGCTTGACGCACCCATCGAAACACGCCCCCAACAACACATGGCCTACCGTCATGCGTTCCCACAGGTGTCCCGATGAAAACGGTACCTCACATGTGTGGGTGCACCTACCAGGCCGCCAAGGGGAAAGCCTAAAACACAAGTAACCCCAAGTCTGTTTTCAGAGGGAAATCTCAGACATTCTGCCGACCGGCACAACGTACAGATATGGGCCTCGGGTGTCCAGCCACCAAGGAAAACAGGGAGCCCCATGCATTTCCGAAAAGAGGACACCCGTGGGAATCCGCAGAAGTATGATTTGCGCACATCGGCCCAGATTTTATTACCCAGACACCCCTGCAAAGTCTGAAATTTGGGGAAAAAAACGCATTTTCCGCACATTTCGCTTGACGCACCCATCGAAACACGCCCCCAACAACACATGGCCTACCGTCACGCGTTCCCACAGGTGTCCCAATGAAAACGGTACCTCACATGTGTGGGTGCATTTACCTGGCCGCCAAGGGGAAAGCCTAAAACACAAGTAACCCCAAGTCTGTTTTCAGATTGAAATCTCAGACATTCTGCCGACCGGCACAACGTACAGATTGGGCCTCGGGTGTCCAAGCCACCGAGGAAAACAGGGAACCCCATGCATTTCCGAAAAGAGGACACCCGTGGGAATCCGCAGAGGTATGATTTACGCATATCGTCCCAGATTTTATTACCCAGACACCCCTGCAAAGTCCGAAATTTGGGGAAAAAACGCATTTTCTGCACATTTCGCTTGACGCACCCATCGAAACACGCCCCCAACAACACATGGCCTGCCGTCACATGTTCCCACAGGTGTCCCGATGAAAACAATACCTCACATGTGTGGGGTGCACCTACCGGGGGCGCAAAAGGAAAAGGGTAACCGACTGGGAACCCCAAGCCATTCGCCACTGCCCATTTTGTTCATGTGGGCAACCTACAGATTTGGGCCTAGGGTGTCGAAGCCAGCAAGGGAAACAGGGAACCCCATGCATTTCCCAAAAGAGGACACCCGTGGGAATCCACAGAGGTCTGCCTTGCGCAAATTGCCCCAGTTATTATTAGCCACAATCCCCGAGAAAGTGTGATATTTGGTGGGGAAAAAACACAATGTTCACTTTGTCTGGGGTTCTGGGTAATAAATTCTGGGCCGCTTCGCGCAAATCAGACCTCTGTGCATTCCCACGGGTGTCCTCTTTTGGGAAATGCATGGGGTTCCCTGTTTTCCTTGCTGGCTTCGACACCCTAGGCCCAAATCTGTAGGTTGCCCACATGAACAAAATGGGCAGTGGCGAAAGGCTTGGGGTTACCAGCGGGTTACCCTTTTCCTTTTGCGCCCCCGGTAGGTGCACCCACACATGCAAGGTACCTTTTTCATCGGGACACCTGTGGGAACACGAGAAGGTATGACATCTGCTGTTGGCGATGTGTTTCGGTGAGTGTCCACAGGGAAATGTCTCTGAAATTGGCCGGAAATGAAGACAATTCTCAGACATTTCGCTCTGGCCACCCACCGAAACACACCGCCAACAACACGTGGCCTACCTTCCCGAGTCCCCACAGGTGTCCCGATGAAAACGGTACCTCACATGTGTGGGTGCACCTACCGGGGGCGCAAAAGGAAAAGGGTAACCGACTGGGAACCCCAAGCCATTCGCCACTGCCCATTTTGTTCATGTGGGCAACCTACAGATTTGGGCCTAGGGTGTCGAAGCCAGCAAGGGAAACGGGGAACCCCATGCATTTCCCAAAAGAGGACACCCGTGGGAATCCACAGAGGTCTGACTTACGCAAATCGGCCCAGAATGTAATAACCAGAACCACCAGCAAAGACCCACATGGGAGAAGGGTGTCCAAGGCCAGGGATATTACCGCCGACTTTGCTGGAGCCCGGGCTGCCCTGCGTTACAGCTTCTCACCACCAAGGAGTCTCGGCAGTGTGCCAATACCTCCCCGAAGGGAAAAGCTGTAATGCAGCCCAGCCGCAACTCCAGGACAGTTGGAGGTGATCTGCCCAGACGGGCCATTCCCACCCACACCACCAACAATCCAGCCCCAGTCTCACCCACACCACTGACAGTGGGCCCTAACCATAGAATAATAAAAAACAGTACTCACATAACGTTGCAGCTGCTCGGGTAGAAAAAGCTGTAAACAAAACAGAGAACATGTGTTACCTATGGTCACACCAGCAAAATGTAGCCCTCCCCATGGGCAGATAAGGAGGGGGGCTGTCCTGCACTCCTCCCTGGGCTCAGGCGTCCATCCCTAGGAGCAGATATCTGGTCCCAGGGAGGGCTGCATGACTTGGCACCCACTCCATTGCGTGTGGGGAGAGGGGGTCAACGCCCCATCCCATTAGAAAATTCCCTGACCCTTTGGGGTGCCCCACTGCCCCCCCCCTAAAAAGCATTCCACCATTTTCATTTTTTTCCTTTGGTAACCCAACTCCCCTTGGTGCAGAGGGTCACATTGGTGTGCCAATCTGGCGCCGGGGTGCCCAAACCTTACTGCCCCACCCACTGGGGGGGCCTGTCCCACCATTTTTGGGGGCCCTCTCCCCCCTCACCCCAAATGGCTGGCGGGGGCACCTCATGCAGGCCTCCCCGGGCCACCTACAAACAGCTGCGTGAGGTACACCCCACCTCCATTTGGGGTGGGGGGGAGAGGGCCACCACAAAAGGTGGGGCATGACCGCCAATAGATGGGGCAGTAGGGTTTGGGCACCCTGGGGGCAGATTGCCACACTAATGTGGCCATCTGTACCAAGCGAAGTTGGGTAAACAAAAAAAATAATACAAATTCATAGGCTGCTTTTTGGGGGGGGCTGAGGGGCACCCTAAATTGGCAGCGAATGATGTACTGCAACGGGGGGTGGCCCTCAGGCCCCCCCCCACCCCAAATAGAGGGCCCCACTCATGCAAGCCTCCCTGGGGGCTGATATCTGCTCCTAGGTAGGGGCATCTGACCCCAGGGAGGGATCCAAGAGGTGCCCCCCCTATCTGCCGCCAGGAAGGGTTGCATGAGTTGGGCCCTCCATTTGGGGTGGGGGGGCTGAGGGCCAGCCCCCGTTGCAGTACATCATTTGCTGCCAATTTAGGGTGCCCCTCAGCCCCCCCTAAAAAGCAGCCTATGATTTTGTATTATTTTTTTTGTTTACCCAACTTCGCTTGGTGCAGATGGCCACATTAGTGTGGCAATCTGCCCCCAGGGTGCCCAAACCCTACTGCCCCATCTATTGGGGGTCCTGCCCCACCTTTTGTAGTGGCCCTCCCCCCGCACCCCAAATGGGTGGCAGGGACACCTCATGCAGGCCTCCCTGGGCCTCCTACAAACGGCTGCGTGAGGTACACCCCACCTCCGTTTGGGGTGAGGGGGGAGAGGGCCACCCCAAAAGGTGGGGCAGGACCCCCAATAGATGGGGCAGTAGGGTTTGGGCACCCTGGGGGCAGATAGCCACACTAATGTGGCCATCTGCACCAAGCAAAGTAGGATAAACAAAAAACAAAATACAAATTCATAGGCTTCTTTTTAGGGGGGGCTGAGGGCCACCCTAAATTGGCAGTGAATGATGTACCGCAACTGGGGGGTGGCACTTAACCCCCCCACCCCAAATGGAGGGCCCCACCTCATGCAACCTACCCTGGGGGCAGATAGGGGGGGCCCCACCTCATGCATCCCTCCCTGGGGTCAGATGCCCCTTCCTAGGAGCAGATATCTGCCCCCAGGGAGGGTTGAATGAGGTGGGGCCCTCCATTTGGGGTGGGGGGGGTTGAGGGCCACCCCCGTTGCGGTACATCATTCGCTGCCAATTTAGGGTGGCCCTCAGCCCCCCTAAAAAGCAGCCTGTGATTTTGTATATTTATTTTTGTTTACCCAACTTCGCTTTGGTGCAGATGGCCACATTAGTGTGGCTATCTTCCCCCAGGGTGCCCAAACTCTACTGCCCCATCTATTGGGGGTCCTGCCCCACCTTTTGGGGTGCCCCACCCCACCCCCAATGGCTGGGGGACACACCTCATGCAGGCCTCCCTGGGCCTCCTCCTAACGGCTGTGTGAGGTACACCCCACCTCCATTTAGTGTGAGGGGGGAGAGGGCCACCCCAAAAGGTGGGACAGGACCCCCAATAGATGGGGCAGTGGGTAATACAAACTCATAGGCTGCTTTTTAGGGGGGGCTGAGGGGCACCCTAAATTGGCAGCGAATGATGTACTGCAACGGAGGGTGGCCCTCAGCCCCCCCCCACCCCAAATGGAGGGCCCCACCTCATGTAACCCTCCCTGGGGGCCCCCCTTCCTGGCGGCAGATAGGGGGGCCCCACCTCTTGGATCCCTCCCTGGGGTCAGATGCCCCTTCCTAGGATCACGCGCCCTGTGCCCGATCCGTGACCAGCAATGCCTCATATGTGGTGTCCTTGGAAAGGGGAGAAAGTCCCCCTTCCAGGGACACCACTTTTTGATCAAACCCTGGTGGTCCAGTGGGCCCCAGGGCCCCAAACCCCCTCCCACCTCCCACCTCCCCTCGATTTTTTTTTTGCTTTTATTGATTTTTATTTTCACCCTTGGGGCAGTGATTATCTGCCCCCAGGGGTCTCTGGCGCTGTGGCCCCATGCCTTGGGGCCACAGGGGGAGGGGGGCCGCTTACCTAGTAAGCAGCCCCCCTCCCCCTGCGTCACAAACGGATCTGCGTTGATCCGCTGGCATTGCTGCCCGTGGATCGCGCGCCCTGCGCCCGATCCGCGGGCAGCAATGCCTCATATTTGGTGTCCTTGGAAAGGGGAGAAAGTCCCCTTTCCACGGACACCACTTTTTGATCCATCCCTGGTGGTCCAGTGTGCCCCAGGGCCCCAAAACCCTCTCACCTCCCACCTCCCCTCGATTTTTTGTTGTTTTTTTTTTTATTTTCACCCCTGGGGGCAGCGAGTATCTGCCCCCAGGGGTCTCTGGCGCTGTGGCTCCATGCCTTGGGGCCACTGGGGGAGGTGGGCCGCTTACCTAGTAAGCAGCCCCCCTCCCCCTGCGTCACAAATGGATCTTCATTGATCCACTGGCATTGCTGCCCGCGGATCGCGCGCCCTGAGCCCTGAGCCCGATCCGCGGGATGCGATGCCTCATATGTGGTGTCCTTGGAAAGGGGAGACAGTCCCCTTTCCAGGGACACCACTTTTGTTCCATCCCTGGTGGTCCAGTGGGCCCCAGGGCCCCAAAACCCCTCCCACCTCCCTCCATCCCTCAATTTTTTTATTTTTTTAAATTTTTTTATTTCACCCCTGGGGGCAGTGATCATCTGCCCCTAGGGGTCCCTGGCGCTGTGGCCCCATGCTTTGGGGCCACGGGAGAAGGGGGCTGCTTACCTAGTAAGCAGCCCTTCCTCCCCCCGCGTCACAAACGGATCTTCATTTGATCCGTGACGTTGCTGCCCGCGGATCGAGGCGCCCTGCGCCCGATCCGCGGGCAGCAATGCCACACAATTGGTATCGTTGGAAAGGGGAGAATCTCCCCTTTCCAACGATACCTGCCTCGATCTCCGGCTTGAAATACAACCCGAGATCGAGGCTGACAAAGAAGGGCACTCACCTTCTTTATCCACCGCAGCTTTTCGGCTGCTGTGGTAGATTTACTTTCAGTTTCACGCCGACGTGCGTTACGCACGCTGACGTGAAACTGAAGGTAATCCAGCCCCCTGGCAGTGAGGGGGGACCTCCCCCTCACATAGCCCGGGGGTTATGCAGGGATCGAGCAAAACAGAGTGCCTTGCAACCTGGAGCGCATGCCACCGACGAGCCGGCTCGTCGGTGGCACTTAAGGGGTTAAATAAAGTGTAGCAGGTATAGGTAAAGTATAGTATATATGTAAGTATGGCCATATCCATTGAAGAAGATAAAGGAGACCCATGGATAGAAGAAGGTGGAGTAACCTTTTATGATTAAAGTATTGAAAAATGTATATATGTTTAATATGTGTTGTGTTATGTTTTAGTAAAGGAACAGAGAAATAAGATATTGTTAAATTGAAGTGATAGGCAAAAATTGTATACACATATGTCTCACTTGCCTGCACTTATACAGAACATGCACTTATCTTCAGTGTCAATTGTAGGTATATAAGAGTAAGAAGGGCAACAAAAAGTGTTAATTATATCTTGCCAGGATAAATACAGCAATGAAATAGGAGACTGTGGTCCGGCAACATCAGAAAAGGGACTATGAAAAGAAAAGACACAGAACATTTTCATCAAAATAAAGAAAGGTAAAAGCAGGTCTGCCATCACGTTTATACAAAAAAGATAAAGAACAATGCAGTAAAGTCACCACTCTAAGAAGATAAGGACACGCTCTACATGGCCATGGACAACTAGAGATGGCACCAGCACTGTCATGTCAAGAAAACACACAGCACAAGGCCAATGCCCTACATGACAAGAAGGAAATGAAAAGACTTACTAAAAGGAAAGGAAAGTTTAATTTGTTAGTATATCATGACTTTTTCCTTAATTTGATCTCTACAGGAAGTAAATGACATTTACCAATGGGTGCATCAAGAAGAAAGAAAAATATCAGCGAAAAATAAAATAAAAAATAAGATTATTCCTATTATTGTTGTTTCTGTTTTGTATGTTTTGTCTTTTATTATTTTTGTTAAAAAAGAAAGGGGACAGTTTAACTGCAGTAGTATTAAAGATGCAATATGAGTTCTATCGAAAAATAGAGGTGACATTTTTCCTTTTTCAATTAAGAGAAGTTCTTGGAGATGACTTTGAGCTTAGCGCGGCACTTAGAAGGAGAAAGTGGGGTGTGAACCTGTGAAAAGGGTGAGGCAAGAGAAAAGATAAAAAGGCATGTGTGTGCTTTCTGGTCCCACGTCACAGGCATACCCAGGTGCAGCGTAGATGAACAAATGTGATATTAAAATTGGCACAAAATGGAGGAGGAGCTGCAATTTGACTAAATTAAAAGGAGAAGAAATGTAGTAGCAAGTGTTTAGGAGGTAGTAATATTTCCAAGAAACAAAAACATTGAGGTAGTAATGTTTAGGTTTTTACGAGGAAGGGATGATAAGAAAATGCACATATTTTTCAAGAAACTCAGTTTTCTATATTACAGATGGATAGAGAATACCTGCACTTCAAGTGACCTATGAACCCAAGCCTACGAGCAGGGATGAAGGCCCTAACTATCATAAAAAGGAATTAGAGGACCCATCCAGATGCCCAGTTGCCATCGAACTGAAAGGAAAAACAACAACAATCCTCTTGTGTACTCCCCTGCCCTTGTGTCCCCAATTGCAACAATGCACCCTTGACTGACTATCCTGCTTGAAAAGATGAAGTGTCTTAAAGTAAGGCCCTTATATGAACTAAGGGGCCCCTGAACCTGCTGCAAAGCTGCCAAAACAAATAATGGACTGATGAAAGATCCTTGGACTCGATATGGAGATAAAAAAAGAATCAGATGGAAAATGTGCAGACGGAAGTTGCGCCAGTTGATTGCAAGACAATCAAAGAAGAACAGCTGCTGAATGGGACAGGGATAAAGAAACATTGTGGGGTGGAGGAAGAAAATGTGTGTATATATATTTTTGATGAACTAACAAGAGGAGTGAAAGTAATGATGGACTGGTGGACCACCTCAAAGAGTATGGTTGAAGATACTATTAGCACTTTAGAAGTATTTTCTATGACACCTACCATATTGAGAAGAGCACTGAGTTAAGGGGAGTAACTGAGATAGAAATACACAAACACACCTTACATGGGGGAGGGTAAATAATGACAGTATGGTCAAAATATTTTCTTTTTATTAGCATCAATTGATTTAAAACAAAACCTTAGAGGCAGATACACATGCATAACATTTTTTTTAAAATGACCACAAAAAACTGCGAAATATTTAAAAGAAGAAGATGAAAAATATAAGTATCTCACAAATGCAGTTGTAATACAAATTTCACTGTTCAAAAGGTTAAAGAGCTCAGAGATTCAGAGGGAGCCAGCCCCCCTGTGTCCGTCAAGTGAGAGGCTGTCTTTTGTGTCTTTAATGTTTGTTTGTTCCAGTATGCCAAAGATCAACTTAACCAAATTCAAAAGCGCCAACGTCAAAAACAGCTCCCCCCCACCTTAGATTGACCACCATTCTTCCTGTGTTATAGTGGCTGATTCTTCAAAGAACTTTCCCCGGAACCTGGCTCTCGTGTCTTTTATGGTCAATATTTCTAATCGGAGGGGGGAAATGAAGAGGTGTAGACCAAAAGATGACAACCCCTGCCCCTCTTTTTGATGGGTGGATTGACATGTCACTTAGGGCACTTTCCCCTGCTCCAATATGGCAAATATAAGAATAGCTGTCACTAAAACAACTGTATCATACATACCCTAAACAGAAACAGTGAGGATAAACATGGTGTGAGCCAAGGATGACAAAAGCAAATGATGTCATCTCACCTATGACACATGTAGCTGCATAAGACACAAGGCAAATATGTATTAATTACAAAGTAACACAGACTTTAGGCCAAACTGTGTTTAGATATGAAGGATATTACCCACACTAAATAGACACTAGACATAAATAATGTATCAGGCAAATGTGTGCTCCAATTAAAAAAAAAAAGTACCCTGACATAGAAATGCTACAGCAACAGGCGTCCATTCCTTTTAAGATGGACTCCACAGTATGCATTACAAAGAGAATTGCAGGCAGATTTCAGCAGAATGTCGCAAGAGCTTTTTTTATGAATGGCAGTAAAATAAGAATTAGATAAGGAAAGCACAGAGGCCAATAGAAAAATGACAAAACCTTTAAGTCCTTGGTAGAGTCTTGCTTCAGCGTGCGTCACCTCAAAACTGCTTCTAGCTAGCTTTAAGTTGTGAAATAGGTTCCATGTTTCATTGGAAATTGGGAAACAAGTGTATGCTGATCTGCAGAGAATAAGTCATTGGGAGTGGAACTAAAGACATATTTCAGGCCAATGAGAAATGGCAATGTGTTTTACTCAAAAGAAACCTGGACTTTCATATTGTAAGGTTCATATTAGAACAGAACTGTTGTGTAATGTCTTCCTTCTATAAAAGTATGCTTCAGTTCGAAAAACTTTGAGACTTTCTTTAATCAGCTGTGTTATGGTTGATTAAACAAACGCTCCCGGTGATGCCGTGGGGAAGATAAATAATGTCTTTCTTTCTTGCACAGTGTATGTTTCTATCCAGGATGGCTGGCTGCATTGGGGTATGTCTGAGAAATGATCTACAAATACAGTATACCTCTTTGGATACCAGGGGACACTAGTGCCACATGGGTGCAGTTCAGACCAGCTATTACGTTGTGCAGGTGGGCTGCTGCATACAAATGTACCCTTGTGGCATTCATCTGTGCCGCGGTGGTGGCCATGGGGAAGTGCCAGGCAGCATGGCGCAAGAGTGCATCATGCACCTGCACAAGCACATGTGAATATGTGGGTTGGGACATGCAGTGCAGTATGCCCACAGTATCCTCGCAGATGCCAGTGTCAAGGAAGTGTAGGACTGGCACGAATTTTGGCAGCAGAGGTGAGGCAGATCTGATGTTGATTCAGCTTTATATGTCATCATGGTCTCCCTGTTGAGCTGGTACAGAATACTCAGGTGGGTGTCAGCTAATGTCAAAGGTGTGAGCCTGACCCAGAGAATGTGTGCTCGCCTTGCATGGTGTTGTCTCGGTGGTCAGTCAAAATCGCGAAAACAAAATCTCGAATGACAAAAAGCCTGAAACAAAAATCTCGAAAAAAAAAATATCGAATTTTTTATTTATTTATTTATATATGTTTTTGGGGTCAGGTAAGTAAAAAAAAGGGGTAAAATAAAAAAAAATGAAAAAAAGAGGGGTTGTGGGGAACCCCCCCATTTTGGAAAAAAACACATTGAAAAAAAAATTCGATATTTTTTTTTTCGGCCTTTTGTATTCGAGATTTTTGTTTTCGAGATTTTTTGATTCGGTATTATCACTATGAACCGTGGTCTCCTCCTCCTCTTCCCTTTACTCCTCCTCCTCCTCCCTCTGCGCCCTTTGCTGCTGCTGTTCCTACCTACGTGGCTTTATGTGGAGCAGGAGGAGTTGCATGTCCCAGCCTTGCAAAAACTAGTGGCAGCATGGTGTTGGTAAGTGTGTTAAGGTCAAGTGCAGGCATCTTGTAGTCTTTCAAGGTGGATCGGGTGCACTTGTCACTTGTTTTTTTTCACCTGCATGCTTTTAGGAGATGACGGCACTGTGTTTTTGGTGGATTTACTGCCTATTGTGGGAGTATTTCAGCAGAATTTCTACTTGTAGTGTGGTGGAAATACCGTTTTGGGTCTCGGTGGCCCCATTGGTAATTCCACCAGGGCTAATTCTGCCAGCAGAATTAATGCTGACTCCTTATTCGATGGTATGATAAAAGTGGTGGTAATTCTGTTTCTGACACTTTTACCATATACTGCCCAACTTATAATGAGCCACTATGTCACTACAATCCTTGCAAGATGCTGTTTCAGCTATGCAGCATCTAGAAGATCATCCCATAAAGACAGGCTTCTATGCTAAAGATGACTTCAATGCACTACAACAAGACATCTACTTCCGTAGCAATGTCATTGTGGTCATGCTTGGTTGCCAATACACATGCCTGTTTGGCCCAAGGGGATTTTAGCATCCGCCTGCATGCACTTAAAGACCCAGTTATCCCACTAAAAGTGACGTCCCACGTAATCACAAGAATACAGCATGTGAATTGCCATTGACTTCTATGGACTGCAGTAAGGACTGAAACATTTGTGAGCAGTCTTCTGCTACCCAAAGTTTTCTATGTCGTCAAGTTCAATGCAATATGCTGTGGTGTGGCTGTTAGAATTGCCAGCATGACCACTGTCACCCATGTGGTCAATTGCTGTGGAATCGTTCTCCAACCACCAATTCATGCTCACCCAGGACAACTTCAATGGCCTGACGCCAAATTCGGGCATCTACAGTTTCCGCTGCTGTCACTGAGGTTGGCAGCGCTGAAGAACTTCAAGATAACAATTCCCAACTGTGGTGTGTCAGAAGGACGGCATAGACACGATTATGACATTATCAAAAATGATTTATTAATAAATAAGAATAAGGCCTCTATTTCGTGATCGCTATGTGGGACTTCCCTACCTATGTAAATAACTAAGGTGCTTGTAAATCGCCAGCAAATGTCCAAATAGATCCCCTGTCCAAAACTAACAATAACTGACCCTACCAATATTCTAACAAACTAAGGTCAGGAGAAATGCTTCCTTCTCCTGATGGTTACTTCTTCTGTTCGTCTTGTTTTACTTTCTTGTTAATATACCATTTTTAAATAGTCTCTGGTCACCTTCTGTATCAATTCTTCTAACTCTCTCACTAACAAGGCTTTTGGCTTTTCCCTCTTCTTTAGGCATTTTTTTCCATACTTCCCTTCTTGACCTTTGTTGTATCCTTAGATCCAGGTTAAGGGGCCCTAGGTAGTCTTTTAAAGTACTATTTTATATATGTATTTTGCTTTCTGTGTAATTATAGATCATGCTTTTCTGGTTTGGTGTCCCCTGTGTCTCTTTTATCTTATGGACTACTCTTGTCTTTGTTTCATAGTATTCTCTCTCTGAAATGTTCCACTCTGTCTTCTAGACTGATGGGGTACCTTCTCCTCTTGCCACGGTAATGTTAGCCAACTTTGACTGATCTCCCTCTCAGTGTTAATTGTGGCACTCTTTCTTACATTACTACAGTTCAAGTTCATCAACTTTTCTTTCAAGGTTTTGGCATTTATACTGGGAGGAGTATCTCGGATTACATAATGATTCCCTCTTCCGTTCTGTTTCTCTGTCGGGTTCGCTCTCTGTAGTGTCCTATAATTTCCAAACTCTCTCGCTCTCTCAGTGTCTCGATATCCTTTCTGGCAACCAGACCATTAACTGACTCATCAGCATTGTCGCATCGGCATAGTTATGCGGGCAGCCTGCCCACCACAACATTTTCGTGGTCATGCCAACACCAGGTCTTGGCTTCACGTTTCCTCTGTTTCTCAGGATCTGTACCCGCCGGATCTCCAGCGTTTGCTTCTCGCATTCAGAGCAGTTATGAATGCTGAAGGCTCCACTGCTCTCTCTAGCTCCACCTCATTCAGGTGTTATGCTTTCAGGGGGCCTCTCCTGCCTGCGTATGCGTTCCTCATGCTCGCCTTCATTCGGAGCATACTCCTTCAATTTCCTTGTCTCAGTAAATTGGTAGTTTTTAATTGAAGGGGAAAGATTCTCTATCTTGCATAAAATGGTAAAACTTAGCTTTCTCTTCAGCCAAGTCTTGGAATTTAATATGGTTTTGCACATCGGATAGTCCCATCTATGCCATCATTGGGAATGGCTGAGGGAGTTCAGTGGAATGGGAGTCCTTGTCCCCTAAGGGGAAGTCTCTCCCGTTGAGGTCCCACTTGCCCAATCCACCAGGGAAGGTCTTGCGAAGTGGGCTCACCTGCATAACCTCAAAGGGGGGCTCCCATTTGGGGAGAAGGGACAAATTCCCTCGATTCATCACACAACACAACTGAGACATTTCAAGAAGCAACAGACATAGTCAGGTACCTGGCCAATTCTTTCATGGAGGATAGAAGACCTCTTTTTCCCTGCTAATACTATTCCTCCTCCTTCCCCTACTGCTTCTATTTATTTTCGTCTCTTTTATTAGTTTCTACTTCTAGTACTGCCAGTATTCTCAGCCTTTACTTCGAGTCAGACTTATCCTTCTATCATATTTCTTTAATTTCACGCTCCTGTCATTTTTTTCTTTTCAATATCCATGAGGGTAGGCCTTTTGTCATGTTCAAAGCTACTAAACTTCTGATTTCTTCTCTTATTTTCTCATGTTTGTTTTACTGTTCTTCTACTCTCTCTGGAATTCCTGCTTTACGTATAGCTCCACTCAAATCTGTTTTCTACTCGTCTGTTTTTTTTATTATGTTCACTTATGCCTCATGATTCTATTTCCTTATCTTTATCCTCACTTGGTTGATTGTCTTGTCATTCTCGTCTCAAAGTAATTTTTCTTTGTATGCTTCTATCTTTCATTGCTCGTATTTTGTCATCCTTTGTGCTCTTTGCACTCTCAATCTCATTCTTTATTATCTATTCCTCGTCCCACCTGTGCCCAGTCCCGATTGCGTACTTTTTCTTTGCCAGCCCCTCTGCACTGGAACACTCTTCCTCTTTCCCTTTGTTATATTACTTCTTACTCAATATTTCGTACTTCTCTCAAGAACCATCTTTTGCATTCATAATGTTAATTTTTGTATTGCTCTCATCAATTTTACTGTACCGTAAGTGATTGTGTACAGAGGTTTGAAGTAAAGCACTTTATAAATCCCCCCGCACCACCCAAATTAATACTAAAATACACTCAAACCTGGTCTGATGGTGAGAGCACAACCATGAAAAGCTCCACTTTGTCTGGAATTACTCTGCTTGTAGGAACAGCCACAGTGTGGGTCACACAGCCTGCCTTCAATACAGGGGCTGTCATGCTGGGCTTCTTGTCAAGATTGGGCATTGGAATGTCATCTTTGTTTTACAAAACTGCAGCTGCAGTACTCCTGGTTCTCCTTATCTTTCTCTTCAGGAGCAGAAAGCAACCTAAAGCGTGAATGCTGCAATCCACGTTGGTGAACAAAAGTGAAAAACAAAAAGGCAATTCTGCTGTGAGGTGGGATGCATCTTGAAAGTCTCTGGAAAATTGGTTCCTGTTGTACTCAAGGCTGAAGCTACAATGAGAACAGACTGAACATTCTTCATCTTCAAATTGGTTGAGCAAAACTACAGTTGGCAATCTAAGTAAGAAGACTCTAGTAGCATCAGGGCTACTCATCTGCTGCAACTTCACACATTCACCAGTTCCTACTGTGTGCTTCCTGTAGAACACAACTCTGGGACTGCTGATTGCAGACTGCTGCAGAGAAGACAGTGCTGCACAAGTTGATGCACTGACTGAGGAAGATGATATCTATGTGGAAATGACATCAGGCTCACATGTGGCAAAACCGGGTGATGAACAGTCGCAGCCATTGCTGAGAGCGAGATTCCTTGCCCATTTTCATTGTTCTAGGAGTTTGAGACTGGGGAATCATCACAATCAACTAGACAAGGTACTGATGTGGTGGCCCCATTGTGAATTCTACTTGCCACTGTCTTGAAACCAGGTGCTTTGTTCATCTTTCTTTGTAAGGATACTGAAGATAGACCCATGCATAGTTCCTACTGTCATGGAAAATCATCCAAAGAATCTTTTGATAGATTGGTGAGCATCTTTAAAGACAGTCAAGAAAGCAGCATACAAAAAATCCACAAGACAGGACACAAAACCAACAATCGAACTATAAATGGCACAGCAATCCTGCTTCCTGGCCTTGCAGAGTTTTTATACAGCAATGCACACAGGTTCTTCTATGGAAAGGGGTAGTCCATGCATCGTACTGTGACAAATGTGTAATGGCTCCAGCGCAAACTACATGGATCCCAGAATATTTCTCATGAACATTGAACTGGTTCTCACACCTTGGCGCTAATTCTACCTGCAGAAGCCGCCTCACCTGGGGCGGTTGTCAGCTAAAATATGCTTGCTTGTGCCAAAAGGGAACTACGTCAGGAGTGAGTAAAGCAAAAGCGGGCCGCATTTAGCAGAGTACTGTGAAGGCATCAGGAAATAAGACAAAGACAACAGACTTAAAGTTCAAAATAAAATCATTTATTAAATGGAATGTCAGGATGGTAGAAGGTCTAACTTGCCCTATGCTAAGGGGGGATTCCCCTACCTGAACAAAAATAAGGAAATTCTGAGTCAAAGAGTTCAACTGAAAAGTCTGGCTGTATCCAAAACCTATCCTTGCCCTCCCAACTAAAACTAAACGATGTCTAGGGATGGCAATAATCAAAGAAATGGTGATTAAAACAAAGTGTTGAGCTTCTTCCAGCTCCAAGTTTCCTTCTCAGCTTCCCTTCCCCAAGTTCAAGAAAGTTCACAAAAGTCTCAAGATTACTTTTCCCGAGTTCAATGCAATACAGTTCCACGCAATCCTCGGGGCTCCCTTTCCCAAGTCTCAAACAACACAGTTCAGAAGAAAATATGCATTGAGGCTTCGTCCTCAAGACAGCACTGTTCATCAAGTCTCAAGGTTCCCTTCCCCAAGACATCAACGTAGCAACCTGAACCTTATCTGATATTGCCTCAAACTGGAGTCACTGACACTAGACTCAAACTGTTACCTTATAACTGTCACTTCCCAACACAGCTATCACAGGATATGTTATATGTGCTTGTGTGAAGCATAGCCCAGCTATTTTATGTGAAGTATAGCTCAGTTTATGTTGCCTTAATAAACTGGACATCTAATCATATTGACAATTGTATATATATTCTTTCACTTGGAGCGCTTGCATAGGGATGTACCCACCCTTAAACCCTAATTTGAATTTTAGTAACACAAGGTTGAGTGTAACACATTCCTACAATTTGCAGCACCAAGTAACTGTACGGACATAACAACTAGTTTACTAACTACCCCAGAGAGGACGGGGACGGCTAAAAGGTCTATCAACCAATTGCGCTCTTAGTATACAATCGCACTTTCATATATTTCCTATGGCTTTTGCCAATACTTGTTCTATATGGGTCTTTGACAATATTCATACTGTATTGGCTTTAGCGAATACTTGTTTTCTCCTCTTATACGTTCTTTTCTTAAGGATTCTGCTTTCCATGCATTCTTATAACTTTCCTCATGTGTATTCTCAAATGCTTTATGGATCTTAACACTCTGTAAGGCTTGCAAGGGTTGCTTTGTCATTTGAAAAGCAGCAGGAGATTCAAAATAATGCATTTCCATGCAAGTTTGATCATACACGAGCAGTCCTGAACTGCGGATCAACTTGCTTTCATGCGCGGTCAAGGAGGGATCCCTACGTGCGCACAAGAACACAATGGACTCACTGGGTATGTCGGGCTATCCACCTCCGTATGCCGCTTTCTCCTCGATTGCTCTCTATGGGTTTCCTTCTCCCGGTCTTTCTTGTCATGAGGTAGTTTCCTTTGATGCTCGTCGGCGCCAGGAAAAAGGGGATCCTTCTTTGCTCCCAAGCTGCCTCCACACACGCCAATCTTTAGATACTTCTCAACATCCAAGTCTCTGTCTCAGACCTATGGCAGCCTCTCAGGACAACTTCTTGCCTCTGCATTTGCGCCCCGCTGCACGGATCAGGTCTCCTGCTCTCTCGCGTCCCTCTTCACACAACTTCTTGGCGTGCACACGCTCATTTCCTTGGCTTCTCTCTCTTTCATTGCTTTCCCCGATCTTCACCTGAGGGGGATATTTATCCCACACCGTCTTAGCCAGGTGCAGGCAAATTTCCTTCCATCTTTGATTAGGGTACTTTTGGTACGCCTCGTCCCTCTTCCTCAACCCAGTACCAACGTTTTTTATCATCTTTTTCGTCCCAGTACCAAAGTGATGTTTTGAACTTCAATTATGAAGGGGAAGATGGAGAACTGGTCTACAATAGTCTATAAAGGCCTGGGGAGGGTTAGGTTGGTTCTCAGTGGGAAAAGTGAGATACCACGTCTTGCCCTTAAATCTTCCCTTCTTTGCCCTCCTCTTGGTACTTCGAGATTGGTAGCATTTACTGGTATTTCCTTTGTGAGTGGTACAGTGACAATACTCCACACATGCTTCCAGGATAGAGTGTTCCTCTTGGAATCGAAATGCGGAATACTGCATCTCATCTGAGGACATTTGGGCCCCAACCCCCAAGGACTCTTGACCCAGGTGATTCTCCCTCGCTTCCCCACCCCCAGGGTCAGGATCCAAAAGCAATGGCCTTTCCCTGGCCACCTGAGGAGAGGACCCAAGGGGAGTAGATGTGAGGAGACCCTCAGGTTTCTCACAGTAACTAGAATCATATTGTAGTTAAGACATGCACACAATGACATAGGGCAATGCAGTTAAAGGCAGTAAGGCACAGATTAACATGGCAGCTGCAGATGGCTGAACTAACACGAGAGAAAGAGAGAGAAAGAAGTACGTAAATAGATGACACCATTCAATTTCTGCCACCACACTGCAGAGTACACCTCCAAGGAGTCTGAAAAGAGCCACTCCTGCGTATATTCCTGTGTAGCTGATGGAACATTGCCAAGTGAAATTGCTACAAAGCACCTGTTTTCTTTTCCTCTTTCCTTTACTTTCAACGCAGAAACGCGACAATCCAATAGGGAAAGCTGACAAGACATGGCACACCATGTCCAGAATGCATAATTTCATCAGTGCTCGCTATGCACTCATGATGTCTCCATGGCAACCAACGTCACTTCCAGGAGCTCCATAAAAGAATGACGCGCCCAGAACACAGCATGACCTAATGCTCCGTCCAGGTCCTGCAGTTTTCTTTCCTTCTCTGCCTGCCCATATCTTGCTAGTCTGCATTTTTGCTCCCTATTCTCTTCTCCCCTTGTTTCTGCTTCACGCAGGTTCCTGTTTGGCCTCTTCTCCTTTGTTGTTCCCTTTCTCTGTTCTGCCTGCCTTGCTCTGATTTTCATTTTCTCCTTTGCCGATTTTGTCCTTCCAGTGTTTCTTGTTCGTTCCTGATTTTTCCCTCCATTCTTGTTGCTTTTGTCCCACTATTTTTCCTTCCTGTCTTTACTGGCCATCCTCCATATTTGGCCTGGCTCTGACTATCCCTTCTATTAACTGGAGTATCCTTACTTGGTTCATCTGCATATTCTGTCAGAGCCCCTTGTGCCTAACAGTTCAGAGTTTGCACTGTCTTCACTCCACAAAAATACCGGAAAACAAACCCGTGGGGTGAGGAGCCGGTGTCCAACCATCCCTGAGCTACAGATTCACAGGATGGAAGGGGGCTGGTTCCTCCTACCGCATATCCATCCAGACTGATCCTGGAATGACCACAAACTGCTCCTCCTGTTAAGACCCTGAGGACCCGATGCCCTAGCAATCAGATATTTGGCAACAGGTTCATGACAATCATACAAGTACCTGGACCAGCACCCTTATTGAGAACGAGATCTCTTGGCCATTTGACTGTCCTAGGAGTCAGAGCCTGCACAGTTATCATGGTCATATAAACAAGAGGCTGTCGTATTGGCCACATTGTAAGTTCTACTTACCACCATCTTGAAACCCAGTACTTAATTCATATTAGCTTGCAAGGATACTGAAAGGAGACACTCCCTGCATAGTTTCTACAGAGAAACTCCTGCAAGGCGTCACAAAAGGTTTAGTGTAATGTAAGGGTGCAGAATAAGGAGACTGGCATGTTTGGGGATAAAGATTTCTATTAAAGAAGAATGCAAGAGAAAACGTGTCTATCCCTAGGTGTCTGTCAGGATGTCTTGTCAAGTAAAAAGTGTCCACTGTCAAGAAAACCCTACTCCTGTCCCTTACACTAGAAACTAAAGAATACAGCACTTCTGTTCTGGCCCCGGGAGAATGACTCTCTTCTTCTGGGTTATGGCTCCTGGTTAGTTAAAACAGTTCCCAAATCTTAGAATAGTTTCGTATTTCACACAATGTCAGGGGGAGTGGCTCCCTTACCCTGATAGCAAAGTTTCATACAATACTTTCTTGGCGGGTCTGGAGAATGTCTCCCTTCTACTGACTGCCCGGGGAATTGCTCCCTTCCCCACGCCTTGTGGACCTTCCTGCCGGTCTGGGTTACCAGGAGCATGACTCACTTCTCCTGGTATCTCGTTATCAGTTCCAATCCCAGCACACGTTGTCAGGGGGAATGGTTCCCTTCCCCTCATAGTAATGTTCCACACAATACGTTCTTGGCGGGAAAGGAGAATGTCTCCCTTCTCCTGACCAGTAGCCCAGGGGAATGGCTCCCTTCCCCAGGCATTGTGGACTTTGCAGCCGGTTACCAACAGAATAAATGACTCTATTCACCTGGTATCTTATTATGAGTTGTTTAGAACCAGGGGGAATGACTCCTTTCCCCATGTCTTCCTTATCCTTAGGCTTCACACCTATGATACCCACGCGTTTGGAGGGTCCGCAACCTGACTTCTCTTCTTCTTTGACCTGGCTCACTTGGTTCACTTCCTGCCAAATACTGCCATGAGGAAGATGACTTGTATCACTCTCTTGCTTTGAATCCCAGACCCTGGTTTCTCTTATTTTTTTAAATGGCCCACTTGGTTCACTTCCCTGCCCAGTACTGTCACGAGGAAGATGACTCATATCACTCTCTTGCTTTGGGTCCAAGACCCTGGTTTCTCTTCTTCCCTGAACTGGCCCATTTGGTTCACTTTCCTGCCAAGTACTGCCGCAAGGAAGATGACACATATCTTGTTTTGTGGTTTTATCCCCATCACTGTTGTGAGGGACTCTCCCTCTCAAGTCTTTATGGTACTTAGAGTCCTCGACCCTTCCCTGGTGATCAACAGGCTTTGTTCCACCACTGCAATGAGGAGGAGAAGGTTCGTAGGCATTCTTACCCTGCCGTGCCACCCAAGCATTATGGTTGAAAAGGTGCCTAGGGATAACTGCATGCACCCTCTTGGTTAGCCACCCTGCGTACCCCTCTGGTTCTCCCATGCCACCCTTTACCTTGTTCACGTTTCAGCACATTGCTGGGGCTTCCTGGGATGGGGGGTGTTCAGTTCTGCCTCGCTGGTGTCTTGCGTTCCCTGCGGCTCTGCAACGGCGTTCCCGGCTGCCTTCTGCTTTCCTTCTTTCTCGCAACACTGATGTGCACCAGTCTGCTCATGCAGACCTCCCAATCATCAGATGTGGCAGACTGTCAGCATCCTTGGAGTTCTCTCACTCTGGATCAGTGACGCAGGATTGAATCACCAGCGTTCGGTGCGCAGCACACTTGCCGTCCGCCATGGCTGCCCAAGAAACAATGTTTAGTCCATTGTCACTTTGTTTTTCCAGTGTTGACAGCAGTGTCTGGGTCCATTGTCTCTTTCACATGTTTTATCTTTATTGTTCTGTGGGGCCAACTCAGAGACGTCATTTGCGGGTCACCAGGTGTCGCAGCCACGACCGATGTGTTCTCCCTTGCTACCCCTGCAATCTCCCTTGCTACCAATGTAAAAAAAACTTTTTTAAAAAAACAGAAGCTCCTGGAGTAGCAGAGGCCCCTTCAGCCCCTGTGGTGCGGGGCCCCTTCACACCCGGTCTGGGGTTCCCGGGAAAAAGTGTTCACCAATCAGGGTGAAGGCTGGGCTGGGGCTTGCAGAGCGAGAAGGAAGCTATCAATAGGGGTTAGAGCTGAACATGACATATGCCATGCCACCCAAACGGAGGAGCAGAGGCTGGCCTGGAGTGACAGACCAAAACTGGAAAAACAGGTAAGAAGGTTTTTCTTTTTTAATGTGATGTGTATTTTGCATGTGTGCAGTGTGTGTCAGATGTATATATGTGTGTATGTGTTATGGGTCAGTGAGTGGTGGGTGAATGAGGTGAAATGTGATAGTGTGTGTGTTTGAATGTTCTGGGTGGGTGGGGGGGTGCTGTGAGAGGGTATCCTCACCCCTACTCCCCCTGGATCCTCTTCTCAAGTGGCCACGGAAAGGCCATCATTTTTAGATCCTGTCCCTGGGGGTGGAAAAGTGAGGGAGGATCACCTGGGTGTTGAGTCCTTGGGGGATTGGGAAGAGGTATCCACAGGCAAGACATGGTATCCCCCTTTCCCTTGTGAGAGCCAAACTAACCCACCTTTATGCACATTGAAAAACATCTCCCCTCATTTTCCATCATTCAACTTACTACAGTTCTGTGACGAGGAAGCGGCGACTAGGAGTAGTGAACACTAGTAAGTCATTCGGATGGCGCGCATCAGGAAGTGCCTGGGAAGTGCCTGGCTGTTGGGCTGTGGAACGCTGCTTTTCCAAGTCTCCTGAACTTCTGCTGTGTTGTGCCCTAGCCGTCCTTTAGAGGAGGCACTGCCACAAGCATTTTTCTTCATCTACAGGGACTTTACACTTGTCATTGAACATGGGACTTGCATCTGGTTTTGCATTGATATGATATGATATGATATGGTATTTGTAACGCGCCTATACACAGGTGTTTCAAGGCGCGACGAGGCAGGGAGGGGAGGAACAAGGGGAGACAGACAACGATCCTACTAGGCCAGGTGTCATTCAGATCGCGCAAGTGCAGGGGTGGGGGAGGGGGAAAAGTGCAAGGGGAAGGGGAGGGGGGGAAGTGCAGTACAAGGTAAGTGGCGTAAAGTAATAATTAAATAGGGCCAGCTGGTGGCAAGTGCAAGGTAAGTGCAGAACAAGTGCTGGGGAAGGGGGGGGCTGTAGGGATACAGAGACAGTCCCGCAGTGCAGAGGGGTTCCAGGGCATCAGTGCAAGTGGAGAGTGGCTGGGCCCAGGGCCGAGGCCGTTTAGAGAGGTCCAGTTGCAGGATCAGTGCAGTTTCAGTGAAGAATATTAGCTGTTCAGCAGGGGAGAGGGAGAGAGAAAGCAGAAGCAAAGAGGAAGGTTTTGAGGTGCTTCCGGAACCGGAGATGGTTCTCCTCGAGTTTCAGGGAGGCAGGAAGGCTGTTCCAGAGGGAGGCCCCTGCCGCGGAGAGAGATCTACCCCCAGCTCGTTGCTTCGAGAAGCGGCTGACCCTGAGGGAGTTGGAGGCGGATGAGCGAAGGGCTCGGGAAGGAAGATATTTGGGAAGAGAGAGTTGAAGGTATTTAGGACCCAGGCCCCAGAAGGCCTTGTGGACAATGCAGAGGGTTTTGAACTTTATCCTCGCAGCCACTGGGAGCCAGTGTAGAGATTTCAGTCCTGGAGAGATACGATCCCTGGGCTTGAGGCCAAGGACAAGTCTCGCAGTTCTGTTCTGGATGAGTTGCAGAGGGCGGAGAGTGGAGGCAGGCAGATTAAGATAGAGGCTGTTACAGTAATCCAGCTTCGAGAGAACCAGGGCTCGGGAGACAGTGAGCTTCTGGGGGAAGGAGAGGAAGGGAAGAATACCCATTAACGTGGGACTTGCATTTGGTCTTGTGGTGAGGGTGATTCTTTTTTTAATTGCGTGCTAAAACTCTCCTTTGCTTTCCAGCTCCTCCTCCGGCTCTGCCCACTAACTCTCAGGCAACCCATAAAAGGCACAGTGTGCCTCGCATCTACCCGCGGTCCATCACTGCAAAGACCCTATGAAACCAGCCCTACTGTGACAAGACCACACAGACCAAGAAGAATACTAACCCACGACTACATACTCAACCCGAGAAGATGGAGTAATGAGGCTAAAGCCTCGGTATCCAAAAATCACCACTGATGGATAAAAATCTATCAGTAAGAAGAAGAAGAAGCGCAGCTCGCACGCGCTCCCGGAAGTGCCTGGCTGTTAGGTTGTGAGGTGTCGGTGGCGGCGGGGTTATATTTGTACATTGCTTTACCATCTTGCCTTTCCTCTTATCTTTGTATTGGGATCTTGAAACATTGCCAACGGCTTTATGCTTCCGTAGTTTGTACTGTGGTTGTCTCTGCAGTTTTGATTTATATGTAAACTTTCGTCCATGCATACGTGAAATTGGGATTACACTAACCATCAGTTTTTTCACGACTTGCTTGTTAGCCTTGTGATTTTTGAAGCAGAACTCTACTTACAGAAATCACGCAGGGAAGCGTATATTTTGGTGTGTGACTATGGTCGGAAGATTACGTAGCGGGAATCGGCTATCTGTTGCAAAGACAGTCCCAGCTTTGTACCTTACCGATTTCATTCAACTTCACGACTCAAGCCAAGAGATAATGACGCATGTCTCCCTAGATCCATTCTTCAGGGAACGTGCCATGGATACAAATACTGTCCCATATAGCAAGCAATCACTGGCTATTGAACCAAACACCAGTTCCTTTGCATGCAATTATATCCCACACACACGCACACTCTCTCTGTGCATTTCTTCTGAGAGTGGTTCCACAAAGCAACCGCTATCCATTAGGAGCATGCTAACAACTGGTATTACTCCTAACCACACAAAACAAAACTTGGGTGAAACATTTAACAATGGTATTTACGATGTCTCAATCCTTGCATCTACCCTGAAAAACGAATGGGGTAAACGTTGCAGGATATCCTTAGACCCCACCTTGCCAGCGGTGTTCTTACCCTCTGAAATGGAGAGCATCTGCTTACATAATCTTGCGGTGATAACACCTTGGACCCTATGCAGGGTCTTCCTAGTAATTACATTTCTCTGTCAAGGAAAACTTCTACAAGTTCACCTACACTCTGTAATAAAACCACTCATCTCAAATCCGCCTCCACTGTGCCCAAACAGTTATATGAATCCCTAGGGAGTGGTATGGACCACCGTGCAAATGAAAAGGACAGTCAAGAATTTGCACCCCAATCTACCAAAGTTGACTCTTATACACAACCCGAATCAGATGCATACTCTTACCCAGTGATATCTAGTATCTTGAATTTGTTTGACAAGGGTCATGATTTGACTCATGTCTATTTTGACAATATCAAGTCTATGATTGCAGAGTTATCTTGCAAATATAGCAAACTAGAGGGCTTTATGACAGCCCAAACCATTCACCAATCAGAGAAAATGGGCATCCTTGCAGGGGTGTTGCTAGCTCTAGAAAACCCTCAGGGCTATGCTAATGTTGGAACTGTCAGGACTCGGGGCTAGCTAGCCTTTTGGTTGTAGCTCCTGAGTTTCTATCCGGGGCTACAACCAAAACACAAGGGGCTATAGACCCGTTAGCCCCCCCAGCAACGCCTCTGCATCCTTGACTCCATTATCACCAAACATCTGACACCTGAGATTCCCAATGTGGCCTGTAAATTCACCCAAATGTTGTCAAATGGTACACTAGCTGTGCCCCCTGGGCGGTCCTATGTGAACGCAGTTTCTGCTGTTCTTGTATCCCCCACTCCAATTCCTGAAATGGCGTCCGTCATTATACTGGAAGCTATCCAGTTAAATTCAATCAAACTAGATGATGTTTTTCGTCACTTAATTACGCGAGGCACTGGCTTTCAAGATGTTAGAGAATCTTGCAAGCCTAATCGTGTCTTGGTGGGATTTTGAAAACTGGGACTCATGACGACTCTCCCAACAGCCCAACTTCAATAATTGAAGCTATTCAGCAAGAGGCTATCCAGAAAGTCGCCATATCTGTTGACTCAATTGACCATCTAGTTTCTACCATGCAAAATCCTGCCGACTTTGGTGAATTTTGCACTGGCAATCCCTCGAAAGATGCAAACACGACTTTACATTTGCCTAAATTGAGGCGTGCCCATGCAAGGGCGCTGAAACGGAACACCAATGCGCTAAAGAAATCTAGTGTCTCTCAACATTACAACAATTACAAAATAAAACAACAAAAAAAATCACGTACGAAGAAATATGGTCCAAATTCCAATGCCACGAATCTTGCAAATTCATCTAATAACGATCCCATCATAGATTTGAATCAGTTGAACGAGGAATCGAAATTAGTTCTTAATTTAGCCATGCAGGAAACACATGAAGTACTGCCAAATGAAACTGTACCACTGACTAGCTTACATAAACCAGTGAGTGGCGAGAAAATATCACCTCAGTCTTCTCCTGTCTGCCTCAAACGAGGGCAACTTTCCTATTATTATCCTATGACTACAAACAAAATCACTGTGCATTCATCTGTATGTTGCAAAAACATGGTTCCCTCAACAGATGGCCTCTCAAAGGGGCAATCGCATCTCGCAGGGCTATCAGTTAAACTAGAACAGCCTACGGTCTCTCCTAATATTTCTCTTGCGCTCTGAGCAAATTATTCCCATCACCCTCCATATAGGCAAGGCACACGTCAGTACTTCTTTGCCTATCAGGGTAGATTTTGAATCACAACCTGACAACAATACCAACACCCTCCACATAGGCAAGGCACATGTATATACTTCTTTCCCTACCAAGGAAGATTACAATCTGACAACAATACTAACCCGAATTCTGAGAGCATTGCACCGGCATTGATTCCATCTAGTGTCGAGGTCCCTAGGAACTCCAATATAGGGGTCGAGGCCAATGGGTTTGCTTGGGATACACCGTACATCTTAGGATGGCAGAGTGATCCCAAGCGAAATGGTCCACAGAGACTTAATCGATCTTTCATCTTTAACATCTTTTAAGTCAGTCCTCAACTCCACACACTCCATTCGGATGACATTGAATGGATAAAGTTGGCCAATCACAACAACTACCGCATGATCTGTGCTTTACGACTTGGCTCGTGTCCACTTCCTCTGATGCCTATCCAAAAGTTCCCTTTTTGCAGGAAACAATGTGCTCTAAACAGTTTGTTGCTGACGGATTTACTACCTTTTGCGCCCCAGCAGTGCAAGGCCCCAATCATCAATCTCGGGTGATCTCTTTCTCGCAACAAATACTGGTTATTGAGTGCAATCTTATAGATGAGTCCTTATGATCTTTTTTATTGATTTGCATCTATTACAATCCAGTGAACCAAACTCTGGAGGCCTTTCTTAATCTCTTGGATGTTATTCTTAAGGACACTCATATAAACACCCCTGCTTCGCACATAATTGTAGGCGATGAATTCAATTCGGTATGCTTAAGTGCTATTCCACGTCTTATGGGTAACTTGCCTCGGAACATTCATACACCTTCCACCTTCGGTAAAGAGGGGGGACCCCTGGCTTCATTATTTGTTGGAGTAGAACATTCACTATGTGAAGTTCAAGATGGGACATCATCTGGGTACTTGGGTAAGGGGATCTGCCTCTTCCTTTATCGATTACTTCTTTGTTTCGACAGGACTTCTAAACCTGGTGAACTCGGTCTCCCTTTTCGACTCTCCTCTCAGTGATCATGCTCCGATCCTTCTTCAGGTCCACTTGAGGACCGATCCTCTAGTTTGTGACCCAACTCTGGGCCTAGTACCATCTGATTGAATTCACACCCTGGTGAAGTGGCAAACTCGACTGTGTAGGGAGTGTTCCTATATTGTAAACAGGGATGCTTGGAGAGTGCATAAGGAAAACGTAATGTCTTCTAATGCTTTAGTAAGGGAGGAATGGAATTCTATGGTAATTCGACAACATATTCTTGAAATTACGCTTTGTCCCCAAGCATTTCCTAAAACCCCATTGGTTCCTTTTAATCCTAAAATAGCCATCTCAAAACGAGAAAGAAATTTTAGACTGAGGTCCCTCATCCAATTGAAACTGGGAAATCTAGATTATCTTGAAGCCAAACATAAGATCCGACTAAAATATCGCAATCAAATAAAAGCGTTTAAATTTCAGCTTCAACTCAATGCAAACCAAGGGATTATAGGTCTTCTTGTAAAACATGACACTCGTAAAATGTAGGCCACCAGATGCAGGCCACCCTTAATGAGAAAAATGACTCCGAGCAATGTCACTTAGCAGCTTCCATTTCATACAAGTGTTGGCAACAGTACATTGGTGCAAAATTCCAGCTAACCCGCAGCTTTTTGGTATATGATACAGGGATTCGGCATCTCAAATGTACTGAACAACTGTCATTTTTGCTAAAGGAGATTATTCTAGCTATACAAAGTCTCAAATTCTCCAAAGTGGCTGGGCCGGATAGGATACCATCGTGTATTCTCAAATCCGATTCTCAATTTTGGGCTGCCATTCTCCTTACAAAATGTTATAACATCTTATGATCTAACATGATTCCGGGCTCTTGGCTAAACGCGATTATTATTCCTATTTTTAAAAAAGGGGACCCTCAAGATCCTGCAAATTCTTGGCCTATAGCCTTAATGGATACGTCAGTTAAGGTATTCTCTATCCTTCTGTTGAAACACCTTTATTCCTTTATATACGAACACAACATCTACTCCAGGTATCAAGTAGGTTTCCGGAAATATATGGGCACCTCCCTAAATGCCACCATGGTTGCCCATATTCTCGCCAAATCCAAACAATCCAACTCTGGCCCAATTTACTTAGCGGTCTTGTTCCTTCGATACTATAATTCGTGAATTGCTCTGGGCTAAACTACAGGTTATGGGTTTCTCTAAGAGGCTGGTACAATTAATCGCAATGCTTCACTCATACACCACCTTTCAAATCAGGGTCACCCAAGATGGTGCATTGACCCCTCCCATCTCGACCCAGACTGCAGTGAAACAAGGGTGTAACCTGGCCGCAACAATGTTTAATCTTTATATCTGCGACATGGATAAACTCTGGCTTGACTCATCCATGTACCCAGTGAAACTTGACAGGACCAAGCTCCATTGGCTATGTTTTGCCGATGAAATTATATTGCTGGACAGGACCCCTTACAGGCTTCAAAATAAATGAAACAAATTTAACGAATATGTTAACACAGATCATTTGAAAGCCAATTCTTTCAAATAAAAAATTATCGTTTTCAGCAATCAGAAAAAGATCAAATCCTATCACTCGGACATTGCGGGCACACGAATCAAAGCCTAAATAGCTTACGTTACCTTGGCTACACACTATCTAATTCCAATTCTAAGAAATCATGGGAAACGTGATTAAAAACAAAGGCTCATCCACTGATGTCTATGATGAAAATAATTCTCAGGAAGTACTGTAAGTTTTCATAGCTCCCCGTCATTGAATTCTATATGATGAAGGTTGAACCCATATTATCATGTGGGCTGGACTCGTGTTTATTGGAGCTAGATGACATTCTCAACAATTTTTAGGTGCAGATATGGAAGTATACGCTAGGTCTCACATCGTCAGTACCCAATGAAATAATTTTGCAAGAACTGGGCCTTTCCTCGCTTGCATCGAGATGGACTTGCGCAACCTAGCTGTATACACAAAAATATTGGTTCCACCTCGCAAGTCACTCTTTCAGGACCTTAATCAGATCATGTTAGAGGGAATATTGCCATCGATGGTAACCTTCGTTAACCGTATTAACAATATTCTTGCGGTAATCAATTCTTCTATTGAAGATCTGGCAATGGGTCTAGCAAATGTTAAATTAAAATTATATGAGTATGACTGGATCAAAGCCACCGAAAACAATAACTCCTACAAAACGTACTTTGAGTACGCAAGGTTTTCAATAAAGAGAAATATCTCTTCAAGTTGAATCAATATCATACACTTGAATGTTCCAGCAGGTGGTATAAATCCCCATCCGAGAATGCAGATATGAAATGCCAATTTTGCATAAATACTGGCCAGCGGGAGACTTTAAAACATCTAGTTGTATACTGTCCCCACTTTGAATCTGATAGGCGAAAATGCTTGGGTATTTACTTCTCACGGGAAACATATCTGGCTAGAAATTCCTTCTGGGAACACTGTCTTAAGGGGAACAGTATCTGTTTTATTGATGCCTTAACTCAAGTGCTATTCAAAATTGAAGAAGCTCTCACAAGGGAAAACGATATTGCTTGCTAGTGATGACTAACGACGTAACTTTGAGTACGATCCCTTATTGGGTAATTCTCTCTAAGTTATTCAGTCCTGAAATCTTTGGCTGTGTCATAAACAATTGAACTCATAGGCCATTTACCAAATAGGCATCTTCGCAGGACTTCCCTATGAATTGGCAACATGACTGTTTATGTGTATCTTAACTAATGCAATCCATTGTTTGTGTTATGTCGCTTTGACTTTTTTTATCCTACTGCAACACAGTTAACAAGGATGATTTGTAACTAACAAATGGTTGTTTTAATTTATGTCTTATGATTTGTTTGTATTCTGTTTAATGACTGATTGTGTATTTTAACTATTGCGTCTCATTTGGTTAATACTGTATAAGAATGAATCCCCTTTTATTTAATAACTTGATTTGATGTATGGGTTCGCTTGTATGTAGTGTTGTGGAACAGAAATCAACTGAGGAAGAGGCCTGCAGAGTACTGTAAAGGACAGGCATACCCCAAGTCCTACTCTAATTGCAGTCAGGCACTTTCAATTGGGAACTCACACCTGCAACCTGTCAATGGTTGCAGGTGTATAAGAAGGGAGGAGACGAGCAGCAAAGAGACGAGCAGGGGATCCTGTTTGTGTGGAGGCAGCCGTGGTGGGTCTTGCAGGAGAGCCAGGACGCCAGCATGTGACCCCAAGGAACTGTGGTGCCCAGGACTAGGCAGGCTGTAAAGAAATCCACAGGTGTGGGATCCTCTGTGGTCAGAGATAAGCAGCCGCAGCTGCAGGAAAAGAAAAGGAAACAAATCAGCTGCTCAGCTGCCAGCATCCGTGGAAGAGAAGCGGGGCTGCCTGCGGGAATAGAAGAGCATCCAAAGTGCGAGTGGGGCTCGTGGTTGAAGGAAAGCCAGCAAGCAGAGCAGAAACAGAACAGTGCATCTGCCCGGAGGGAACACTAGGCACTGGTGAGTGAAGGGGAAAGTCACTCGAAACTGGGCTGCTCCTAGGGGCTGTGTGGAAGTGAGGTGAATGCACACAATAATATGCACACAATGACACCAACCCGAAGACACTGGTTGGGAGAAAAGTAAAGCAGCAAAAGTGAACTATCACTAATATTGAATACCGAACTGAATGAACACTTTATGGGCAGAGCTATGGCCTGATGACAGATGAATGTGAAATTTCCCATTTGAAAGCAACGTGTGAAATAAGAGAGCAAGGGCCTCATCACGGGTTGGGCGGAATCCTCATGCAATTTCCACCAAACGGAATTATCGTGTCCACCAGGACAAGTGGCAGTATTAGTGCCGAATCACGACCTGGCTAACACCACGTCCCCCAGTGCTTTTAACGCCGGCAGAAATAGCGTCATCGCCGGAAGGGGAATCATGGCGGTGGCCATCTTGAAAAACTCAATAAAACCTGAATCACCCACTTCCTGAAGCCATCTGAACCAGAAAACACCCTGCTAACATGTCTCAGAAGCAGAACTGAGGAAGGGTGCCAGAAAACCATCTGAGAAAACCAAAGACAAATTCAGCAAGGGAGAATTAGGAGTCTTCACTGATGAGGTAGTGGCCCACTGCGATGAGCTGTATGGCAGCAGACAACGGAAGACATCAGGCCAGCACAAAACTGCCATCCGGCTTGCCATCAGCCAGAAGGTGACTGCAGTGGGCAGCGTCCCCTGTAATGCAGAGGAATGCCAGAAGAGGTGGAACGACCTCAGGGTCAGGGTGCGGGCCCTCTTCTCCCAACACTGGCAGCAGACGTTGGCAACTGGAGGCAGTACCATCGAGCAACTAGTGCTGAGGCCCTGGGAGGAGAAATGCAGTACCATCCTCGATATGGAGGGCATCGAGGTAGCCGGTGGAGCAGAGGCAGGTGCCAGCAGCCAGGAGGAGTCAAACCACCCCTCCACACAGCAAATGACCATGCATAAATGTCAGCCTAGTGGACAGGGACACATGACCCAGCAGCTGGGCCAGCCAATCAGGGTGAAGTGATGGTGTGCAACATCAGCCACCCACCACAGCAGCCAGAGGACAGGGCACCAAGTGCACCCCTGAGCGGCATTGCATTGTGAAGGGGTGGCAAGCGACAAATTCAACTGCAATGCACAGCACACCTTGTGCCAGCAGGATTGTGGTGCATGCGTAACCATTACACCGCACAGCAGTTACACCAACATGTTGCGGGCCCAGTTGGCCTGCCTCATGTTGGCATGGCAGACGAGCCTCATGAAAGTACCTGCACCGACATGGGTACAGCAATCCAAATACAAACCACCACAGCACAATACTGATGGCTGCAGAGCAGAATCCCATAGAGCCATGGCGGTGCCAAAGACGAAGCCACCACACCCACTCCCACAAGGCATGCGTCACCCGGGGAGGGGATGTGGGGGCATGAACACATATGACCTTCCCATGTGCAGCCATAACCAAGGCTGTGCCTGTATGCCATCACTTGACCATGAGAGCATGTCACAACATACGTGACCCTGCAGGACCACAAGCATGTACAAGCATGCATGTAATGCCTCAGCTGCCACTGCATGGATATCCTGCCTTCACTGCACAAAGGCCACGCATCTCCAGAAGCATCGGAGGAGGATGAGGGGGCAGGCGCGTCGGAAAGTGGCGTCTCCTGGCCCTCAAGGTCCACCACAACCACCACCTCTCAAAGGTGGTGACATGCCACGCCAAGGTACAAGGACCACCATAGCACACCTGCACTCGGCAAGTCCAAGACTGCAGGTGGCAGCTATAAGGAACTCATGGTGGCAACAGTAAAGACAGACACAAGTGATCACAGTTCAAGGGTGTTTATTAAACTGTAAAGGAAGGTTGGAAAACGCCTAATCTAAACCTACATCTAAGATGGGAGCAAGCTTCGACCATCAAACACAAATAAGGCAATCCTTGTGGTCTCTTGTCAAATAAAAGGGCCTCTACTAAGAAAAAACGATTGCCAATCCTAACACTAAATACAAAAGAAGTGTGGGATCATGTTTTTAAGAAAGAAGGTAGTGTTCACAAAGAATTAATCAGGATGCAGTTGTCGGGGTCTCCCTTCCCCATGTTTTCAGCAGTGGACAAAGTAGGATTCTGGAGCACACGCTTGAGCCTTCCCTGCACGAGCCAACAGTTCTGCTCTCAGCAATCAGGGCCTTCGGTGGCTAAGTCTCTTTTCTACAAAAGTCTCTTGCTGCCGTGGACCTAATGTATTCAAAATAATAAACAAATATTCCTTTCTGCTTGCACGTTGGGTGATGGCTTTCACCCTTGGATCCTCCTATTCCGGGCGCAGATCCCTAGAAAGTTCCTTAGTGATATCAGGACCTCCAATAGCTATGTTTTCTTGCTTTTGAGGGCCTGACAGTTTTAAAGTATCAAAACAAAGATTCACAAAAATGTTCTAGAAATCTTCTCTGGTTTACTTGGTTGATAGCTCTTCACCCCTGGGTCCCTCTCTTCCGTGCTCAAACCCTCTCTCGAATATCAGCTTCTCTTTGTCAGGTTCACTCTGGCATGGCATGCATTCAAAGATTTTCCCTCTTGTACTTTTCTTTCTTGCAGTCACGGGTCGGTGGGTGTTGGCTTCTCACCCTTGGATCCCCCTCTTCCAGGCTCAGACCCTACTCGACTGTTCACCTCCCTCGATTGGGTTCACTATGGCTTTCAATGCAATTTTGTGGGTGACATTCCCGAATCCTAATGTTTTTTTAAACAGTTCACTGTGGGCATCCCTCAGCCGGGGTCACTCTTGTCAACACACTGTATTTCGGGACTTTAGGCTTCGTCCCCTCTTTATCGGCATTCCTCTTTCAGGTTCAGTCTTGCCAATTGGGCTTTTTCTCATTCAATTCTTATGATGCAGGATTCACTTCCCTTAGCGTCACAATCATCTGTCAGTCAAAGACTTTCAATTTTACAGAGGATTTTACAAGACCCCTGTATGACCGCTTTCACCCCCTTTCTTGCCATTACCAAGGCCTTCTGGTAATGGTAGTTTCAACAATCGGTATAACCGTTTAGAGTTTCCTGAGTGAGCACACACGTGGTGCCTGACTCCTCTGTTGCTGGTTTTCCCCCTTTTATCATTAATAGCTCTTTATCGTTTCACAGTTCAATTAGCTGTTTGCTACTATTCCTTCAAAACACAGTTCAGTTTCTTATCAACCCTTCCCTCGACTCACCGGCTGTGATGAACCGCTTGGCTTCCTTCTCTTTGAAGTCAAGATTGGTACCACGGAGACAAGTCCCTCCCCCAGCTTGGTTATCAGTGGAGGAGGATCTCTTGTACCATTGACATCTGCTGCAACACACGCTGGCTATTGTTTGCGGTCATACGATTCCTTCCGTGCAGTGGAGTAACTTTGCTGAAAATGTTGGGGGGGGACATGGCATCTGAAGAAAAGGTGCCCCATCCAAATGAATGGGGACAAAATGGTGTGCCATGAAAGTTGGGGGGACAAACACCTCTGTCCCCCCTAAAATTACGCCCATGCTTCCGTGAAGGCTTCACGGGGCTTGGATGGAAAGGGCATGGTCGCGTCTCCCCTTGTCACACTCTCGGTTTGCGCCGTCATTCTCCTCCTCTTGAACTGCTGTGCTGAGTTAGCTCTCTCAATGTGCGGTATGTCTTGCTCTTCGTGTACTCTTGTGCTCCACCTTTTGCCCATGTGGGGCTGCCAGGTGTTTGAGGTGCTGGTCAATTGCCAGACTTTGCCTGACCCTTGGGTTGGGACATATTAGGAAAACAGTTTTATCATTAGTGTGTTGTCTTTCATGGGGTAAGACAGTGTTATATGGAATTACAATCCACATACCAGGGGGGCCAATAAACTCAGAAGGATGAGATTGGTAGGGTTTGGGTAATAAACGAGAATGACCGGGATTTTTATTGTAAAATGAACCAGGGGGATTGTGGGAATGGTAGTGTTCGGAAAATAATAAGCAGAGGGACGTGTAGAAGAACGATTGGGAGTTTTTGGGTAGGAAACCGAAAAACTGGGAGTCTGAGAGAGATAGTTCTGGGCGCAACACAGTTTGGGATCCTAGAGCATTTGTTATATATGGAAGTGTTATGGTTTCGGGCAAGAGAAATGTATAGGGAGGAAAAGAAACAGATGTGGTACAACCTGCAAAGGTCTCAGATATCTCGTCCTCCTCTCCTTCTCTGGCAGAATACTGGGTCTCGCCTGGAGTATTTCCCCAACCACAAACCCGGGCTCCCCTACCCAGGTGATCCTCCTTCGCTCGTCCATCCCCAGGGTTGGGATCTGAGAGAGCCAGCCCTCCCCTGGCCATCTGGATAAGTGATTTTCATGGTCTCCTTGGGAGAATACCCTCAGGTTTCTCACACAGAGCAGGCCCTGCGCCAACCCCACGTGACACCAGGGCAACCTCCACAACCACCACACCCACTCCAGCAGCTGCATTGGCTGACACTGAGACCTCACCTGCTGGCCGGGCTTCCATTGACACCCGGGAGGACACAAGACACAAGCCAGGTGCCACAGGGTGAGGAAGGTTCAGACGCCCCTGATAGCCCTCCCCACTGCCATTTTGCCCAGACACCCAAGCCAGAGGTGGACACCCCATCATTGTATACACCGGCCTTCAGCCCTGACCCTCACCACTGAGCCAATCCATACACCAGAGGCTGGACAAAAAGGAGAGGCAGCAATGGGAGTTGGATGCCATTTGGCACACACATTTGCTGCATCTCCAGGCCATATGAGATTGCTTGCAAAGGGCCACAAGTAGGATCATGAGGATAATGCAGAGGAATCAGGCACAGGTGGCTTTCCAGGACTGCTACACAGACTGCGTATGGGCAGTAAGTCTGGGAGATGACGGAGGGGATTTCGGCCTTTGCAGAGTCAATGCGTCAAAGCATAGCACTCACTCTGCAGCATATCTGGAGGCGAGGGTCAATACCCTCAAGTTCGGCCACCCCCACTGAGGAGTCACAGACCAGCACACTCAGGTGCTGGTCTGAGCGCCATTTGGGGCCAAAATCACCAGGGGAAGCTATGAGTGGGAAGAAGCCATGGAGTTGATATTGACACACCTTTTGCCCACAGTGGGCGTGCTGGGGAGTCCGAGAAACATGAAGGTGTCTCACCTGCCAGTCCCCAGGGATCTGTCATCTAGGTGGCCAGGACACGGCCATCGCTTTTGGATCCAGTTCCTGGGGGTGGACCAGTGTGGGAGGATCACCTGGATGAGGGATCCTCTGGTAGTGGAAGTGGGAGACCGAAGGGTGGGATGCAGTGTCCCCGTCCTTGTAACAATTTTTCCCCATTTCACCAGGTAGAATACCTAGGAACACAGCCCCCACCCCCTTTCCCGACACAAACACGTTCTCACGGACAGTTCACCGTCACCGACAATGGACTAACACCATAGCTGTATACCTAATATGTGCCAACACAAGGGTCAGGCAGAGTCAGGAAATTACTGATAATTACACACACCTGACTTCCATCAGACTTCTCTGCAGGGATAAAAGCAGAGCAGGAAAGCACACTCTGAGCGAGGCAAAACACCTGAGGAACTAGCAGTTCCAAGATGGCAGTTTAATATGAGTAGGAAGACCACAAGGCCAGAAAGGGTTGCAAGGAGGGAATTGCCCTTGGCCTTTTCAGAGGAAGGAAACTGTTATTTCACGAGCCCTCGAGGATAAAAAACATAAGACCGGGAATTAAAGCTGAAGAAAGGTACATTGTATGTCGAAGGGACCCGAGGCTTTCCCACATCGACGGACGGGGCCGGGAGGAGTGATTGCCGCCATGTTACTGTCCTTGGCTCTGACAACAAAGCTGCTCCAGTAAAGTCAGCACAGCCGCTGAGTCGGGGAGACTGATAGCAGACCGGTCTGTGTTAGACCCAAGGTTGCAAGCGAGAACATTATATGAGGAAATCTGCAAAGGACAGAGCTTAAGGCATATGTGATGAGCGACACAAATATAAGTGAATACCCGAGAAAGTGAAAGAACTTTTAAAACCAAAGTAGATACCATAGACAGAATGGTACGGCACTGTTAGGGAGAATTCTCAAAAATGTGCTAATTCCCTTCACCTAAGAGACCCCCAGCAACTCTGCTGGATTTTGAGGACTTGATTTTCTTTTACCTGGAGAGAGTGTGAGCCTTTTTCCCACTCTCTCAAGTATTTTGATATGTGTTTTATCTCTGTGTTTTCTTTGGTTATGGAGTTTAAACAACTCCATAGACATCATCTTTTTCAATTGTGTCACAGAGCACCCTCCGTGCACTGACACAGGGAAGCCTTTCAGGCTTTCCCAAGGTTTAACTACCTTCTCTGGGATGAACTACTGTTTCCCAGAGTAAGTAAAGTGAAATTGACTTTACTAGTCTTTTAAATTCCTAGACCCAGCACACCCAATCTTACAATAGAGTACTGGAGGGGTTACTTAGTATCCCCTATGTCTAGATACTCATGTAGCTGTCAAATGCTGCCCTTTCCTCTCAGAATGGCTGCTGGCAGTGGTTTCACAATGAACTACCATGATCTTTCCCGACCGCAAACTATTCGTAGCTCCGGTAATGTTAAAGCGCAGGAGCCATGTTTTTCAAGATGGCGTCTGAGCCCCCTCTGTAAAAACAGGTCATGGTCTCCTTTTTTTGCCATTTCTTTTTAGAAAGGTCCTTCTAGAGTTTGTCTCTGTGTGCCAAACCTAGTTTGGTCTCTTTGTTCTTTCGCCTTTGGCGGGCTTCAGGAGTGAAGACCGCCTCTGGCGCCCGAGTGTCTGGGGTGGGCAGGAAGTGAGGGAGGTGCCCGAAACTCCCTGTGCTTAGTCTCCTAGGAGACCCAAATGCACTCTGTGGTGATTGGCTGGCTGACTGTCCGGCAAGGACAGCCACCTTGTCGGGTGAGGGACAGCTAGGCTGGAATGAATGGGAGAGAACTGAATAAAAGGGGAGTCTCTTGGCTTGGAAGGCAGAGTCGACCACTGGAATGAAAGAACCGAAGACGAGCTTGAAGAGGACGGCTGCTGCAACTCCTGAACCGTTGGTTTGCCCGGTGAAGCCCTGCTGCAGGTTCGAATCGCCAAGTTCACCTTGACAGAGAAGCCCTGCAAGAAACGACTTCTCCTTTTGAGTTGGTGGGACCAATCAACTCGACAGTAAGCCACCTGGATACCTATCTCGGAGCTGGTTGCATTTTCCTCAGAGTGCTGCAGGAAACTGTATAACCAGGGAGAGGGACACCAGCTTGTTTGCATTACTTACAGTCACCGGAATTGAGGTTTGCCAGTTGAGAACTTTGTGGACCAGTGCAGGGGGCAGCAGTCCCCCCGAAGTCCTCCCTCTTGTCCCCACGACTGAGGCACAGGAACAGCGAGATCTGCAGGAACTGCCAGGAACAGAAGTCATCAGCTGTATCTTTTTTTTCATTGTAAGGCACTGTAAAATCAGACTGAGAGTACTTACCTCTCGTGGTGAAAGTGCTTGAAACATTCGCAACTCGCAGGCCTAATCAGTTTGTGACCCAACATATGATTCTTCTTTTTACAAACTACTTCTGAGAACTTGTGCAGAGACTTTTCCGTTGAACTACCAGAACCGCTTTATCCTATCCAAGACTTTAGCACATTGACTTTGGCCTAGCCTATTGAATTGAATTAACTCTTCTGGTGAACTCAAAATATCTACAATGTCTAAGAATAATTGTAACCTTTCATGTTCTAATAACCTTTGCCTTTTACTCCTCTTGAAAAGTATTCTGAAATAGTATTCAATTATATTTGTGTGTTTTATATAATTGCCTCCTTCTTATGAATGTTTTATAACTGACAGATACATAAATTAATAAGTATTTATCAAAGAAACCTTGAGTTTAAGAGTTTATTTGAACACCTGTGATTGTAGACCTCTGTGTAACATCATTACAGCTCACATTTCCCTCTTGAGATAAGCCTGGCTGCTCAGCTCCGCTACCAAAACTGTGTAGTACAGAGTTATACTAAAGGTTGGTTTGCTTACACCAGTAGTCATAGTTGTGTGTAGTGTTTCCAAAGGGTACTGCATACAAACTTTGCCTAACAGGCACCACATGGGTGCTCATTTGAAGGTCTCTGTTAGGTATCCAACTAAGAGTGTAAAATTGTGAGGGGCGTGGCCAGCTGCAAGGAGATGCAGAGGGAGCTCCTTTTGCGCCCGTAGCCGCCGCATACAACCTGGAGAAATAGCCTGACATCCATGATAAATTCCACTCAAAATAACTGAGAGGGTAGCGGAACATCCTTGTCACCAGCGACCGAAATCTGGAGGCTGATCAGACATCCTGAGCGGAACAGGCGATACCCAAACTTTTGCTCTGCCCATGTGATGGCAAAAACCAAAATGGCGGCGGAGTCAGACCGGTAACGGTCGCAGCCGACGAACATCCTGAGTGCGCCGAAACGTGTGACGGCTGCTGGAGGGAGACAGCGTGGAGCCTGGGAACCGTCACCATGGTAAAGACCTGCACCCGGAGGAAAAGGGAATAGCAAACCCAGGACAAGAGAGGAGGAAACGGGACCCCTGAACACAACACACAGTGGACAACTCGCGTCCCAGAAAGAACCTGCGGTGCGGAACCCACAACGGCAGCAGAGAGGAGATAATCAACAAAGGAACTCACTGGTGCTGAGTACGCTGAGCACAACACAGAGGGATCTGCCAGCTGCCTTGAGTCGGGGAGCGAAGGGACAATGAAGTGTGCATTACCGCCTTTGAAAGGTAGTGCCTGAACGGAAGGCAGGAACGGCGGGAGAACGAGTCTGTAAAGCTGCCGTGGCCCATCTGGCGTAGTCGGAGGTAAGACCGGAGGGATCCGGGACAGCGGGGAACACTGCAGCAACTACCGGCTATTGTGGGGGAGACGCCTGCACGTGGCAATAACCAAACCACGGTGGGCTGTGCGGAATAACCCCATACAGGCTGAGTAACACTGCCGCCACCCAATGAAGGCTCAATATTGTGCATACACAGACCCTAGTAACCCCCATCTAATGCTGAACTTCACGCTGAACTTCACGTTAGGCAAGGACACATTGCAACGGGCTGCACCGCCTAGCCACATTAACCTATTTATACCGGACTGCATTAACAACAGTACCACGCTCCTTCATGAACCCGACTGCAACAAGGACATGGGAGAGGAATAGTGGGCATCACTGATGCTGGAATTACCCACAGGGAATACAACCCACGGCCATAACAATATAAGAGCAGGTCACTTATGCCCATCCCCCCTCCTGAGGAGTGAATTGGCGAAGGCACAGAGTTGGCCCCTAAAAAGCGATACTCCACATACAAGTGCAGTGATCTGGAAACTAGGCAAACCAAGTGCCACGGACACAGCAGGCAGGAGTGTGCACAGGCACTAAAAGACAAGTAAAAGGTTACCAAACAGGAATAAGCCACAACAGATGTCCTACAGATGACCAGCCAAATGAGATTGCCCCGATAGCACATCCAAGCAAGAGCGAACCCAACGGCTGTACTGACGTGACCATAACGGCCCTCCATACAAGATGCAAGCCAAAGGCACTCCCAGACAAAGGGAAGAACGGCAGATCTTGAAATTCGACACATATGAAGGCATACATTGCGTGCTGTCACTAACAACACCAAACATGAAGGCATACATTGCGTGCTGTCACTAACAACACCAAACATAAGGACAATATACATAGATGACAGCTACGAGTACCATTGGCAAGGATAAAATAAAGAAACAGTCAACACAGAACAAAATTGACCAATACACTACGGCAACAATGCAAACCCAAGTAAATAGAGACCCACCTGAGGCAGCGGCTGGAACCGGAGACACATTATCCCTTAAAGACGTCATGCAGCAATCGCTGACTCATGCTGACTCACGCACGTCAATGGAGCACAAAATGGATGGCATCAGCATGAACGTATCGCTCCTTCGCCATGATCTGCAGAAGCTGACTTTGCGCACTGGAGAGGCGGAACAACGCATCTCGGATGCAGAAGATGGGATACGAGACGTACAGCTAACCAGTGTTAAGTCAAAGTTGAAAACCATGGAAGAGAGGGTGGATGAAGGAGAAGGGAGATCCAGACCCAACAACATTTGGATTCTAGGCCTACTGGAGAAAGCAGAGGGCCCAAACATAGAGCTTTTCCTAGAGCAATGTCTTACGGACATGTTTGAACTGGACTCCTTCTCCAAATTCTTTTCGATAGAAAGAGCCCATTGTATGCCGACACCTGGTGCCCCGCCACACACTGTTATTGCAAAGCTCCTGAATTACAGGGACAGAGATGCGCTACTCCAAAGGGCACCTGCCAAGGGCACACTGACCTATAACGGCTCTAGGATAGCCTTTTTTTCCAGACTACACGAGCAGAAAGCAAGACAATCATTTGATCAACTCAAGAAGCAGCTGCAAGTGCTGAATATTAAATATGGACTGCTGTTCCCAGCCCAGCTTAAAATATATCACAAGGGCACAACGATCCACTTCACGGACCCCAAGGAGGCATGGCGATGATCAGAACAACACATCGAAGGGGACTGGTCCACGGGACAAAATAACAGAAATCCAGGTGCCCGACCTGAATGAAGACCACCACCACCGCAACCACTGGACTTAGCCCACAGAGACATTGCGGCGGAATGAAAGATGGCGAGAGCATAGATACCATCAGGATGCTGACCAAGTGGACAAGAAAAGTTTTAACATAGAATAACACCTTGGTGATCATCGCCCTACCTGTAGAAAGAAGAAGGATACTTTATCTCTAAGCGGCCACTGAGCATGGTGCCACCCCCCTCCCTTGCCAGATAGATTATCTCCTCAGGCCCCACTAGTTTGTTCTGAGAGGGCGGTCGCAAGTACTAGTCTACATTTGCGTTTGTTGTTTGATAGCTGTTCTGTAGGTGGCAGCGTATTTTTCAGATGTTCGGGCGACAGATGCTTCAAGTTGGGTGGAGTATAGGGAGGGGGGAAAGGGGTTATTTTAGTTTGTTTTTATTCTCTGGGTCCGAGGTACGCTACATACTCACTCCTTCACGTAGACATAATATCCAGGAACTGCAGCAAGAGCATCCCTCCAAAATTCCACATATACAGCCCAATTGCACTCAATCTAATGTCAATGGCATCACTTGATAGGGATATCAGGACCTTACGACTCCTGACATGGAACGTTAACGGATTGGGGAGTGGAATCAAGCGCAGAATGGTCACGCAATTTCTAAACAGACACTTGCCAGGCGTTGTGCTACTCACTGAAACCCACCTAACTGGCAAAACATGCACTTTATTTAAACGCACCAACTACCGCACAGCTGTACACGCTGGTTTTACCATGGGCTCACGAGGGGTACTTGTCCTGTTTCATAAAAAGCTCCCCATCACACTCTCCAAAGTGGTACAGGACACAGGAGGCAGATTTGTATACGTAGCTGGTAAATTGTGGAACCAATCTGTAACAATAATAGCAGCATACTCACTGCCGGCATTGATATCAGCATTCATAGATGATGTCACCCCCCTAATTGTTGGAGACACCTCAGACGTACTGGTTCTAGGAGGGGACTTTAATGAGGTCATGAACGCGACAACAGACCGCACACACCTAAGAGGGAGAAACCCTAATAGTCACACGAAGCTGGCCACCTTCACCGTAGCTTTGGGTCTGAGAGCTGCGTGGAGAGACCTCCACCCTGAGGACCGGGAATACTCATACCACTCGCGAGTCCATGCCTCTCTCTCAAGATTAGACTATTTCTTCCTCCTAACGACAGACATACACAAAGTGACTAGCGCAACCTTACTCCCAAGAGGGATATCAGATCACTCTCCCCTATTGATTGAATTCGCAACGACAAGAACACGCCCCCCTCCTTCCTGGCACTTTAACAATTTGTCGTCTAGGCTTTCCAGAATTTGTATAACACATCCAAAAGGCTACAAAAACCTATTTCCAACTAAACACTGGTTCAGTGGATGACCCAGTGGTGCTGTGGGAGGTATACAATCCAGTGCTACGAGGAGAGATACTCTCCTGGACAGTAGCTCATAAAAAAGCACATCTGGAAAAACTAAAAGAAGAGGAAGAGCAGGTGAATCAGGCAGAACTATCCCACCTGGCATTAGACCTGCCCGAACCCAACCGCTCACTAGTCCTAGCCCAAAAGCGACTGCAGAATATAGCACTCGATAATGCTAAGCAAGCACACAGAGCGATGAGGGCCAGAATCTATGAAACCGGTGCTAAAGCTGGTAAGTTACTAGCCTGGCTGGAGCGCCGGGATCAAGGACATAGTGAAGTAAGAATGATTAAACCTGACAATGCAGAGCCCTTTATAACGGACCGAGACATAGCAGAGGTTTTTGCGTTTTACTATTCTAACCTCTACAAGCCCCCTGCTGCTCCCATAGATACATCTGTGTTGGATGAAATCGCCCCCTCCCGAGCCTAACTATTGAGCAAAATGCACTGCTTGAAACGAATATCACAGAGGAAGAACTGAAACTGGCCATGTCACAGCTCCAGTCTGGGAAAACCCCGGGACCTAATGGCTTCCCGGTGGAGATATGTAAAAGGATGGAATTGGGTGAGATTGCTCTGCACCTACTACGGGTATACACACACTCGAGGGCGAGAGGCCAGCTGCCTGCAGATCTGAGGAAGGCCACCATAGTTGTGATTCCCAAAGCTGACAAACCCCCAGAGAGATGCAGTTTGTATAGGCCAATCTCACTAATAAACAGCAAAACAAAAATGTTGGCAAAACTACTGGTGAATCGACTGCAGAAAGTCATCACAACACTAATACACCCAGATCAGTGCGGCTTCATGCCAAAACAATCCACACGCATGAACATACATAGGCTGGATGCAGCAATAGAAAGAAGTCACAGTCTTGATGGCCCCCTGGCACTGCTGGCAGTGGATTTCGAAAAGGCTTTCGATTCGGTATATTGGGAGGCGCTATGGGCAATAATGCGCCGAATGGGCTTCGGTACACAATTTATGGGATGGGTGCAGCTACTATACAACTCCCCCGAGGCAGAGACTAGAGTGAATGGATGGCCATCGAAACCCTTCAAACTAGGGAAAGGAACAAGGCAGAGATGCCCACTATCAGCAATGCCTTTTGCATTGGCAATAGAGCCCTTAGCTGCACTGCTCAGAGGCACTCAGACATGTAGGGGTTTTCGGTGGGTGGATGACTGGGAGGATAAAATCTCGCTGTACGCAGATGACCTGCTCTTATACTTAAATAACCCCATCACCTCTTGCCCGATAGTGACATGCTTGCTGGAAAAATATGAAGCTTTCAGTGGACTAAGGGTAAATTGGTTCAAATCTACACTTTTCCCGATTAAGGGAGTGGAAGATGCAACCCTGAGCCACTGCCCCTTCCAGGTTGAGATAAGCCACTTCCGATATTTGGGAGTACAGATTACGAGAGACCTGAATGAGTATGTAGTCAGGAACCTCAATCCTATTGTAGAGCGACTCACGGAAGATGTGAAACACTGGGCGACGTGCCACTGACCCTACTAGGGAGAGCAGCGCTCTTCAAGATGATTGCCCTGCCACAATTCTAATACAATCTCCAAAATGCCCCACTACACATTCCCACAAAAGAATTCCACAGAATTAGCAGGGCCCTGAGAAAGCTCCTATGGAGTAACTGACACCCGAGACTAGCACCCTGTACCTTGCAACGGTCCATATGGGAGCGAGGTATCGGGTTACCGAGGATGAAAACATACTACTGGGCAAGCCAAATGACAATAATAAATTATATGCTACATGGGGACACAACACTACCACACATTAAATCCAACACCATAAAAGGTGCGAAAATAACTCCATTGGAAGCCCTATACCAAAAGACCATGAAACAGGAAATGTACCCTTATTATTTTAGTTATAACCACAGAGGTTCAAGAGGAACAGGTCAGTACAATTATTTGGCCTGATCTCTTGAGCTACTTAGAGATAAAGAGATGAGCTGCTTAATTCTAGCAATCCCTAAATAAATCAGCCGCTAAGTACATATTACCACCCACTCGGGAGGTTGTTTCTAAACATCTAAAGAAACAATGAAACATTTGAACAAGAAATGATGAGAATATGTAAAAAGTTACAGAAAATAAGTAAAGTATCTTTACTTCTGTATATAATAACCAACTAGGACATATAAGTAAAAACAATACAAAATATTCAGTGGTTGCGAATGCTTATCTACATTCAAAATAGTCAGCAAATTGTGAAACGAATTGTGAACAAATGGTACATACAAGTTACATATATTGAAAAGTAAAATACAACAACTCAAAAGAAATGGTGCTTCAGATTGGATTCAGTAGCAGAAAACAAAATAGAAATGCATGTGCAATTTACTAATAAATTAATTGCATCATGCGTCCCCTTATTTGGTACAATAGTTCCTTATTAGTGGAGCAAAAGTTGTTTGGAAGAAAAATCGATGAATTATGCAGGGTCTTTCAATGAAAGATATCTGATCAATTGCCAAAAGACCAATTTGCCAATTGCCAAAAGACCAACAATGTGAAACCCCGAACTATGTCATCTCATCCGACAATGATCTGGGCCGAGGCGCATAAACACGCTGGATGGGAAGGGAAAATCACCCCAGACCAGCCACTATAGCAAAACAAGAACCTTTCTGAGGTGCACAAACTCCCGAAATGGCAAAGGTGGATATCAGCGGGAATTACGAAAGTTGGTGATGTAGTCACAAATGGGGAGTTTTTGTCCTTCGAAAACCTGGCAGAGAAAATCCACCTCCCTGAAACTGAACGATACCATCACACTCAATTAGGTCACGCAATACAGCGTCATCTCCCTGCCATAAGTGACATGGCAGAGTGCACCACCATAGAGAGGAATCTAGTCCTAGATCGCATTGATGGCAAGGTCACCTCGTTGATATACAATGCCATTACCTCCTTTGCTACACCTGAATTAGAGAGTCTGAAATCCAAATGGGAGAGAGACGTAGGAACTATTCTACCGGAGGACTGGGTTATAGCACTGATGTTTCCGAGAGAGACAGCCACATCATCCAGACTCTGTCTCATACAACTCAAAATATTGCACAGAATATACTACCCGAGGGTGGCACTCTACCGTTGGGGCAGAATCACAGACAATAACTGCTTGCACTGCCAGCGAGAGGAGGGCACCTTCATCCACATATTATGGGACTGCACCCACATACAGAGATACAATTTCCAGAGATCCTAAATTATTGTTGTCGGGTGTGGAAGATGAGAGAACAATGACGCGCTATGACAAACTGCTGTTCTCAACCTCCACAGCACTGATCGAACGCAATATTGCAAGACTGTGGGGCTCTAACATAGCTCCGGGACATGCACAATGGCTCACAGATTTGGACTTGTGTATAGCAATGGAACAAAGGGTGTATACGGCTGGGGGATGCCCAGAGAAGGCTAACAAGATCCGGAGGAATTGGGAGGACGGCCAGTAAATTGTCTAAATCTGTTTAAATCTGGCTAAATTTGAGCTTTATATGTTTGCTGCAATTCTACTGACAAGAAGTAAGGTGATTATAGTATGTGACTCAATCTGGGACCCGGGATGGTTTTTTTAAGTTGAAGTTGTGTAACCCCTAGTGGTTATGTTTTTGATCTGTAATGAACAATGGAAATGTATAAAATGTGTTACAAAAAAAAGAGTGTAAAATTATGAACTGTGATGACAAAGGCAAGTGTGAACCAGACGGAGGGATGCCAAGGGAAAGCTAGGGGAAGGGAACACCGGCTTTCTGATGAGTGTAAAATTGTAAACTGTGAAATTGAAGTGGTCCTGCAACGGGTCAAGCCAAACCCTGTGCACATTCGAAAGTCTTTGATAGCAAATAAGAACTGTAATTAGTCTGAGGGAGACTAATGGTCAAAAGGGGATCTGAGCTTGGCTGAGGGGGATGTGGGGTGAACTGTGAGTCACCTGGAAAAAGGTCTATGTACTGTAATTGCTCTGAGCCCGGCTGAGGGAGACTAATTGTGAAAAGGGGATCTGAGCCCGACTGAGGGTAATCCAGGGTGAAGCATGAGTCAACCGAAAGAAGATTGTGATACAAAAGGGGTTCTGACCCCAGCTGAGGGGGATCCAGGATGAAGGGTGAATCACCCTTATTGAGTGCTTGGAAAGGAACTTTTTCTTTGTTTGATACATCAGGCCCTCTGGATCAAGAGACTTTTGATAACTTAGGAGACTTGGGCATAGAAGGCCCTGATGCTTGTAGTAGAACTATGTCCTCATGCCGAAGATTCCCAAGAGTGTGCTATACTCGAGTGAACCGCCTTGTCCTGTACTGAATATGTGAGCAAGCGAGGCCAACGGAGGACACGTCTTTCTTTTTCATGAACCTTTTCCCACACAATTTGCAAAGTAGCGGTAAGGATTGACAATAGTTTTTATTTTTAGTATAGGTCCTTTTATTTTGACAAGACTCCACTAGGACTGCATTTATGGTTGTGGCTTGCTCCCATCTTAGATTTAGGTTTAGATAGGCTTTTATCACACCCTTGATAAGGTTCAATAAACATCCTTGAACTGTGTTCACTTGTGTCTGTCTTACTTTGATACCATGCCTTCCTTAAGTGTTAGTGGTGGGAGGGGCAGGGGGAATAGTGTGCTGGGGTGTTAGTGGGGTGTTAGTGGGGTGTTAGTGGTGGGAGGTGGAAGGGGTAGTGGAAGGGGTAGTGTTCTGGGGTGTTGCAGGTGTGAGGGGGAGGTGGATAGTGGGGGTAGAGGGATATTCCACTGGACGCAGATATTGTGCAGCATTGCACACACAAGCACTATTGTGCCCACTTTTTCTGGTGAGTACATCAGGGATCCTCCTGTACGGTGCAGGCAGTGGAAATGGGCTTTCAGGAGGCCAAGTGTTTGCTCTATGCACACACGGGTCCTGCTGTGAGCGCGGCTGTGGCAATATCCAGTGGTGTTTGTGGATTATGCACAGGTGTCATGAGCTAGGGCAGCTGCGGGTATCCCGAGTCACCTGCATGGAGAGAGGTACAGCCATGAATCTCAATGGCTTTTGACAGCATGTTGTTTGTAACTGTATTTGGGGAAGGGGACGGTGTGCCTTATGTAGCCCCCTGGAGTGGATTGGGATCACCTGTGGCTTAATTTCTGCCACCTGTGTTCATTTACCTCCACCCGCAGGGTGGAGGTAATTGCGCTGTGTTTTCGGCAGTATTAGCACTGTTTTCTGGCGCTAATAACGTCGTACAGGGATTTGTGATGCGACGCTGATTGCATTTCGTAGTATTGGCTCAGATTCCGCCGACTGTAGTAGCGCCAGCGGTATTTGCGCCAGCTGTAATTGCGCTGGGTGTTTTTTAGACGGAGGTATTTGCACTGGCTCAGGATCCGGCAGAGCGGTATTGCCGGCGATAATTCCCTTAAGGCTTAACGTCCAACTCGTGATGAGGCCCCAAATGTGAAATGAAACCACTGCGAAGTGAACTTTATGCATGAGGCCTGTCCCTTACATGTTGCTTCATTGTGTGGGTGTGCTTTTTTGGACTTTGTATATCTTTTTTCGTGCTATTGTGTGCTCCTGGTCGTTGTTTTGTTTCGCCTGGCTGACATTGGCCTCCGATGTTGCAGGTGCTTTATGTATCATACATTATTCGCGTTCGTTTCCATGCCATTAGTTTATTTGCGCATTATGTGGGCTACCAAGGTGTCCCAAGAAAAATTCGAAATAGCACATGCATACAACTCAGCATGCCGAACTCGCCCTTTAATGAGGCGTGTGACCGACAGACTTGCAGTGAGGATCTCAGAAAGGACGAGTGCGGTGTGGCTACAATAGGAAGAACACTTCGTGTGTTTCCCTTGTGTAAACGCTGGCATGTTGTTACAAGGCACCAGGCTGCGCAGCGGCTGAAGTGCGTTTTGGAATCTGTACAGCTGCAGAACATGTTAATGCGTAGCACGGATGAGGTGTTATGCAAATATGAAAAATGGTTTTGTATAAACGGCAGGCGAGAAAGAGAGCCCGCAGTCTGCGGCCACTTCCTGACGTGAACAAAGGTAAATGTTCTGCTTCCATAAATCAGTTCTAACATTTACTTATGTTCCCCGGCCTCGCAAAAAAAAAAAGAAAAAAAAAAACATTTTCTGAATAAATCATAGCAAAAACCACGTTAGTTGATGCTGGAGATATGATTTTGAAGAGCGTCGGTGCCTGCTTACTTGAAACCTTCTCTTTCTGCAGGGCAGGTGTTAGCAGCTGGGAGCAACTGATAATGAGATCACGCGCATCTAAATTGAGTTTGACACCTGGAGCTGAAATTTAACATCTCCCTGAAGGCAGTCAGATTAACCACTCAGGACAAATTGACACCTGCTGTGCGTTTCCTGCACCCAGCGGTGTTGCTAGGTCTAGAAAAGACCCGGGGCTACGCTAATGTCGGAACTGTCGGGACTGGGGGCTAGCTAGCCTTTTGGTTGTAGCTCCTGAGATTCTATCCAGGGCTATAACCAAAAGACCAGGGGCTACAGCCCCCCTATCCCCTCCTAGCAACGCCTCTGCCTGCACCCCTCACTGCCTCTAACAAACTGGCAACTAGGAACACATCTCCCTCAGAGCCACTGGTCTCACTAGTGCAGTGGCAGGAAGCATAGTGTCGTGTGAGGGCCGCCTTAATGCAATAAAGAATACAGCGCATCTCTTTAGATTGCTTGTGGATCCCATGCAAACCTATTGAAGGCAGCTTTGATTTTATTGAGGGTGTTAAATGATGGGTCATAAAAAGTATACTCCCAGACCAGGATAGAAGCACATTGGGTGGGTAACCACAATTCAAATGCCCAGTTAGCTTAAACCTCTTTAAATATGTTTCCGCCCTCAAAGTTGCGCTGCTCAACGATGGGCCACCATTCATGAGGACCATTTCAGACATACCCTTTCTGACAGAGGTGCCACATGTAGGGTTGTCGGAGGACTCCATGTCACTTATGGCACTAATCTCCTAGTCCAGGACTTGCATTTGGCACTTGAACATCTGATGCCAATGAATTCCTGAATGAAACCTCAGGATTGAAAAATGTGGTACCCCAGTGGAATGGGGTCACCTGATCACCCCAACCAAATGAAATATTTAGAAAGACTGGTGCTGGCAATACCTTTTGTTCAACAAGTGTTATAGTAGCGCTCCATACATGCTCCATTTGGTGTAAGCATAATCTATCTGGTGATGTATTTATCCCTTTATTGCATGCAGGTACTTGCTCTGCTTTTTCAAGTGCTGGTCTACGTTTTACAGAATGTGAACAAAAAAAACATGGCTAAATTAATCGCTCACGTCGGACCTAGTACTGTTATTCAGCTGTATTACATCAATAAACCACACTTTCAGGAGCTAAGTGGCCTATACCTTGCATATGTGCCGGGGCGTCCTGCCACAAAGAACCACGCTGGCTCAGGTAGTAAGTCCAAAGATCTTAACTGATGACTTACAGATGGATTGGCTGTAAATTCTTAAAAAGGGTTTTTTGGGCCTACTGAGCTCTCTTGGGAGGTTTGATGCTAGGGCCAACCCTGTTTGTCTCATCTTTCCTGGTCTTTCCCAGTTCCATAGCCCAGGCATCCTTAACAGGGATGTTAGTGTGGAGCACCAGTAGCACCTGGCTGTTTTCTGTTGCCTTACTCTAGTGGTGGTTCCCCTAAAACGTCAGTTTACTAACTCTGTGAGGATTTTCTAACCTTCCCTGACCTATCCCCATCCCCCCTTGGTGTTCTATGGATTTAGGGATGGTGCTGTCTTCCGCTCAGTGCCACTCTCACTTCTCTCACACCCGCTCTTACCTGACCCTTCACTTTACTGGTCTCTTAAGATGTTCTCCTCTTACCACGTCACAATCCCTTCTATCTCTCATTCCGTCTTTTCACTGGCACCCTTTGATCTTCCTTCTTTTATTACTCTTGTTCTTACTATCAATCTTAACTCCAACTATCCCTCTACCTCTGTTATCTTCTCTTCCCTCCTCCCTCCCACTCCACTACCTTACTTCTTGCTATTCTTCTTGTTATTTTCCTTGTCTCTCGCTCTACTCTTACCACTAGCTACTTCTATTGTCCCACTCCCTATCACTCTTCCTACTCTCCCTCTACTACTATTCTTACTCTGTTATTATCACTATCCCCTTTCTACCCTTCCTTCCTCCTACTACAGTCTGCTGATTCTTCTACCCACTAACCCTCACCGTCGCCCTCTACTACTAACGCTCTCCACTTACTGCCTATTCCACTTACTTGCTACTCCTGCTACCTACTACTACTGCTTACGCAACTACTACTAATAACACTCCGCTATTCCTCCTCTACCTCTATCCCACTGTCCGCCGCACTCCTTCCGCTCTCACCTCCTCTGGTCTCTCAGACGTCTTCTTCCACCTCCTTTCCTCACCCAACTAACCCATGTTGCAGCATTCAAATACACTTACTTAAATACCCCGTCCCCTACCCAGATTGGTCACTTAGCCAATCAAATCCACTTACCTGGCTTCCAGGGCATGACGGGACGGCTGATGGACTTCATAAGGATGTGTAAACCCTGCCTCCTTGCTCCAAGGTAGTCTTGCCTCTTTTCCGCCGGGGGTTGGGAGGGGACTGCTGTTTCCAGACCTTCTGGGAGGTCTTTTGATAATGACTTTCCACCAATAAACAGTAATACTAACTCTGGTGGCCTATTGGGCCCCATAGGGAGGTGTTCTTTCAATAATAAAATTCCTTGGTGGGCTAGTGGGTTTCCTCCATTGCGTGCTTTCCTTCTTCATGCGGCGACGGGTGTAGTCCTAGTCACCGCATCCTACTGTTTTTCTTTTCCTCATGCGCCATGTCCTCCAGCGTCCATTGTTGTCCCATCCGTGGAATCCCAATCTTTTGGGTAGACCACCACAGCACAGTCTTCATCTCTGGCATTTCCTTGTGCCGTCCTCTATTCGGCTCCCCGTGGCCAGGATGTTGCCACGCAAACAGTAAGGAAGGTCAGGGAGGGCACCTGCTTGCACCAGGCATGGGAAGTGGTGTTGGGCCAGGTTACGCCCATCCCATGACAGGGCCCGCACAGATCCGAATTATGTAACCTTTCGGTCTTCAAGGGATTGCTGGCTTTGCCCTTACTATTCTCAAACAGCACAGTGCAGACCCCAGTAATCCTGCCAACTCTTGATCCGCCTCACTCCTCCCCAACTACTTCAAAATCTTGAAACTTGTGTTCAAAAGAATGACTGACTACCTGAGGCAAATCAATTAGGCAACACCCTTGGATTTTCCAGCAGCCAATTAATGGAGACAGCCCTGACACACATCTACAACTTCATTATCTCAGCCCATAATTCATGACTCGCCCCTTTCCCATCTTATTTGATCTATGACCAGGTTTTGACACGGTTGACTACTACATATTTATTTATTTTTGCTTATAGCGCAACCTATCTTAAGAGCAGTGGGACACTTTACAACTGCGGGTTGTCAACATTGGGATTGGCATTTTATACAGTAGTGCAGTACTGTTGGTGGAGAAAGAGGGTTCTTTTTCATCTGGCAGGTATTGTTGGAAGAGCCACGTGTTTGGTGTTTGGCAGACTTGGAGGATGGTGGGGGTGTTTCTTACCCCTGCCAGGATTGAGTTCTAGATGGTCATGATGTGGCAGGAGAAGCACTGCTTGCAAGTCTTCTAGCTTAGACTACAACCTTTTGATAATTTTGCAACGTGAGGTGCAAGAACCTCCAGAGGTGTGGAGTTTAGCCACCAAGTGTTCTCCCTCCCCTTCAGCCTCTCTAACATAGGCCTCCAACAACTAAAGCTGAACTGAAAGGACTCTACACCTCAAACCAATCTTTCTCCATCTTGTTTTTAGATTCCCACATCCCCTAACATGGTGGGTGTCTCCCAAGATTCTGCCTTTGGACCACACTTTTTCACCCTTTCACTTGGCAAGCTTATCTCTTCTTTTGGTTTCTCCTATCGGCTATGTGCAGATGTCCAGATGGCACCTAAATCTTCTTCTGCTTTCCCTCTTTCTCTCCTCAACTTTAGAAATATATATATATATATATTCTGGCCATCCTGTGCTTTTTTGGCACTTCAGACCCTCATGCTTAACTCCTGCAAATCCGAAGCCAACAAACTCATTGGGAGAGGACCGGGAACCAAAAATGGCCCTGGGTATTTTTGAAAGTGAAGAGGGGGTGGGGAAGCCTACCACCTGCTAGCCCTCCTACTAAATTCATGACGAGGAAGAAGGCCAGAAAACACTGCCATCACCCATTCTATTTCAGACAAATCCCCAATGGACCTATGATTGACAAGTATGTCAAGAGGAATCCACGCAGCCAGCCATACTGACCAGGGGCGGTGCAAATCTATCCCTGTGTGGATTAAGAGCCACAGGCCATGATCAGGGAAACTTCTATTGACAGCCTGGAGTAAGCACCAAGGAGCCATGTTGCTGACATCGTTAGAGACACCATGACATGGCAGCGTTAGACACGAAGCACACGTACCATCCGCACTTCGGGACACAAACACACACTTGAATACATGAAGAACATGAGCATACAGTTCTATAGTTAGTGGACAGATACATATACATACTGTCATTGTTTCTATTATTTTTGCCATTAGTCAAATGCAGCAATGCAGAAACTGCAAGAGATCCTGAGCAAAGCTTGCAGATGCTTACACGCAAACAACCCAATGGAACTGCAGGAGCACCTATGGGACATGACAGAGCCAAGTCTGACTAACCTATGAAAACGTAGTATAGTATGGACACTGTAGAAACCGCATTATAAGGTTTAGGAAAATTACAGCAGGCCTCGAGCCTCAGAGTAAGAGACAAGCTGAACTGATTCAGGCTGCACAGAGAGCAAGACTTGTGAGACAGGACCTGCAGCCAAGGCCAAGAGATACAGATGACATTCCAATCCCGGATGACAAAGGGACCAGCTGCAGAAAAGAACAATAAATCCTCATAATTCAGAGCTGCACAGCTCAAATTTGTGGTCTCTGAACACTTGACGTGGCCAAAGCAGACAATGGACAGCAAGCAGCGTTGGGAAAGAAGCACTGGTCCCAGGCTGCCAGACACAGACAGCAACAAGTATGCAACAATATGCAACAAGTGTTGCACCAATCAGGAGAGCACTCTCATGAGCTAAGGTGGTACACACAAGTTACAATGCAGACACATAGTCATTCTTGTTACCTTACCTTGTTAGGTACACAGCGAGCTGAGAACATTTGCGGATCCCAGGCCCGGGGACGTCAGCTCTATCCAATCACAGTTTAGTACTCTAGCCGTGGGTAGCAATGGGCAGAACCCAATGGTAAGTCCACCACACTGCAACAAAGTTATAGTTAGTAACTTGGGGATGGACCAGGCCAGCCACCTGACATGTGAGAGCCAGTAGAGTAACATCTATATAGTGCACTATAGGTGGTAGAATACTCAATGCCCAGTCTTTTGCCCGATAGGTTTTCTGGAGAAGGGCCCTGGTTGTGGCATCATGCTGACACCAGTGGGTAGTAAAACCAGCCTGTGAGCCGAGGAAAAGCGAGATCTGCATGGATTTGCTCTGTTTCTGTGCTGATCCCTGTTGGTTTTGCTGTAATAAACCACAGTTTGAACTTGCCATTGTCTGAGTCCTTCGTGTATGCTCGGGGGAGGGAGTTGGGCCCTCCAAGTCCGCTAACTTCCAGTGTCTCTCTGGCATACCTGGGGGTCCTCCCCAACAGAATTGTGCCATATCACACAGTGTGAGAAGTACAGAAAGAGCCACACCCGCTACAATTTGGAAAAAATGTATCCTAACAGTGCGTTGCAAAGCACATTCTTTGCACATGTAGGGATTAAAAAGCAGTATAACAGAACACACACCAAACATCTGCTATCCAGTTAAGAGTGACGAGAAACTTGAAGCTTTACAACAGATTCTTTCTGCAAGAGCTGTGGAGGATGAAGAAAGAGGCAAGGAAGGGGTGTGGTGACTGGGAGAGAAAGTGAGAAGAGCAATAATAGCAGAAAGCATCACTCTTAGTTTGCAAACTTAGCACTTAAGGCCAGTGGTGCTGGAGCAATTTTTAGATTGGGGCTGCTGACCAATGATGTCCACAAAATCATAGGGGCGAAAACATTACTGATGCTACAGAGCCAGCAGGTGTGGCGAATGCGTAAACCTCTTTCAGCGGAACTATATTTTTGGTGGGGAAATACCTTCAATATATGTTGGAATACATGTTTTCCAAATAAATGATTAATATATAGTACACCATGGTTTATGCCTATGTTAAGAGCAGTTACATCACTGAAGTGAAGCGCTCCTTCGGGCTGTGGTAAAATCGCTGCGGTAAAGAACCAAACCAGTACAGGGACTCAGCAGACAGGCTCTTCCTGCCCATGTTGTGCAGCTCCGTACATGGTGGAGAGATCAGTTAGTCACTGCACGAATGCAGGAAATTCAGGGTGATCTCCCGCATGTGCACCTGCCCTCAGCAAACCTCAGCAACCCTCTGCCACTATTTCCTGCATGTAAGTGCAAAGATTTCACATGGTTTTAGCTTGCACAGAACAAGGGGATCCATGCATTTGCAGAGATGCGCGTATTACATGCTCATTCTTGCGTTGTTTGTGATAGTATCCTAAGTCACTAGGTTCTGCTCTTCATATTAAAAGAAAGCTATGAATGTTCTGAGGACTGATTTAAAAGAGTTTACATTTATGAGGTAAAAACGAATGCAATAGAGAAGAAGGTTAAGGTTTCCTCTTTGCGTACGTATGACAGCAAATGCCACCAATCACGCCAGTGACATATGTATATTTTATTTATTTGTATTTATTTGTTTATAACACCCCGGGGAACCCCAGGCACCTGGGCGCACTGAAACACAAGTAGACGAACGTATAGAAAACAGAACTCAAAGAATAATTCATTCCTAGACCAACAGAAATCAACCTAGCAGGAGATAAGAAATAATTAATTTAAAATTATGGTTTTCAGCGATTAACAACACGTTTTCTATTTTGTATCAAACGTAAGGCATTTGGCAGTGAATTCCATACATGGACTCCCAATATAGGGACGGTCCTCATTAGACCCTGGGATCTTTTGGATTTGTGGGTGTTTACAACATTGGCAGAACGTAAAGTGTGTCCAGGTTCGTATAATGAAATGTGGGTCTTCAAATAGGAGGGTGCCTTACCATAGAGCAATTTATGCGCTATGTAAGCTGTATTTAACTAAATTCACACAGAAATGGGGAGCCAAAAGTAAAGAGTGCCTACCAGATTATACGTGCTCTCGTCTGGGGATGCCCTTAATGATGCGAACAGCATCATTTTGAGGGATTTGCAGCTGTTGCAAACATTTTTTAATGCCCCCCAGCAGTAATGCATTGCAGTAGTCCAGACATGAAAGAATGATGGCTCGAGCAACTGAGGAGCAGTTAGCGTCCGAAATAAAAGTCTTAGGTAGCAGTGGCAGTTAGTTCCCTGAAATAGAACTAGTCTGAGCCTCAGCACCAAAGATAGAGTCAAGGAAAACACCCAGAGTCTTAACTTTTCCATTAACCGGGATGGAGCAGTGCTTAATGATGCAGCATGAATATTCCTTCCCAAGTTTGGCTCTGGCAAAAGGGGCTCCCGAATAGCAATAATTCAGTTTTGGCTCCATTAATAAAGAGCCAATTCTCGGTCATCCAATGTTTGATGACAGCATAGATGGAGTTAAGGTTCAGGGTGTCTGTGTCATGAGATCCCCACTGATTTCTAGAATCAGTTGGGAGGTCATCTGCGTAGTTTATGAAAAAGATCCATCAGGTCTCTAAAAGACTACAGAGGGGCTAACATATAAGTTAAAGAGCGTAGGCGAGATGCCAGCCCCCTGTGGGACATCTGTGAGGAACTCATGGTGGCAACAGTAAAGACAGACACAAGTGATCACAGTTCAAGGTTGTTTATTAAACTGTATAATGGGTTAGATAAATGCCTAATCTACACCTAAATCTAAGATGGGAGCAAGCTACAACCATCAAATAATAATAATACAGCCCAAGTGCAGTCTAGTCAAATAAAAAAGGCCTATAATAAAAAAAAGAACTATTGTCAATCCTTACCGCTATGCTACAAAATAGTGGGGGATAATGTTCACAAGAAAAGAAAAGTATTCTCAAAATGATAACTCAGGATTGTATAGCTAGGGTCTGCCTTCCCCATGTTTTTAGCACGGGACAAGGCAGGACTCTTAAGCACAGCACACTCCTGGACCTTGCCAGCGTGAAATTACAATTCGTTTCCGAAATATCAGGGCCTTCTGTGGCTAAGTCTCTTTCACACAAACTCTTGCCTCAGAGGACCTGATGTGTCACAACCAACAAAAACAAATGTTCCTTCAATAAATCTTCATGGGGAGATTACTCTTCGCCTTAGGATCCCCCTCTGCCGGGCTCCGATCCTTTGTACAATGTGGGCCTCCCTCTTTCAGGTTCTCTACGGCCTTTCATTCAAATTCACAGCAGCTTGTAATATTCAAGACTCTTACTGTCTTTTTAAACAACCATTCACTGTGGAAAACCCTCAGCCAGGTTCGCTCTTGTTGACACAACGTTCACAGGTGTATTATGCTTCACCCCAATTCACAGGCATTCTTCAGCCGGGTTCATGTTTGCCAAATACACCGTTCACTTTGCTTTCTCGCAATGCGGGATTCACTCTTGTTAGCTTTCCCCTTGGCATCCTTCCGTCGGGTTCACATAGTCATTCTAAAACAGTTAATGATTTTCTAATACAGTTCATGATTTGCTCATCTCATCTCCTCAGAAAGCGGGATTCCATTCCCCTTGCTTTCTGTTGGCAATCCTTCGTCGGGTTCACATTTGCCTTAGTCACAATTTCACAACCCTATTAAAAAGCACGGGTTCCCTTCCCCTAGCTTTCTCTTCGCATATCTTGGTCGGGTTCACACGTGCCACAATTCACACGAAAATTCCTTTAGACCCATAGGTTCTTCCTTTTACCTGAATCCGGATCTCAGCCCCCAGTCAGGTTTTTCTTTTAGCCCCCAGCCAGGCTTCTCTTTACTTTCTTGTCAATGCGTCAGAGACGTTCGATTGTACAAGGGGTTTGACTTGACCCTTCAATGACCCCTCTGACTCCTCACGCCGGCCTCTCCTAGGGCCTCCTGGTACTCGTGGATTCAACAAAGGGTACTTTGCTTTGCTGGTTGGACTGCAGTTTTGCAATTGGGGATTCCACTGTGGAACTCCCAGATTGCTGATCCGAGTATTCCAGCATACAACCTGGATGGTCACTGCTGGAACTTTCAACCCTTTCCCGGTTGCTCTGGGCTTGCATAGGAGATGATTTTAACAGTTCTTTCACCTTTCTTTCTCTCTCTATCTTCCTTTCCCTTTCTTGAGCTGGCATCAATTCCCCCTCTATATTTTCAGGGCAGATTTCTATTTTATGCCCCAACTCTCCACAAAATAGGCATTGTTCGAAATGAAAGGCTTCTGATTCATCTAGAGATACCGAAGATGTTGACCCTCTCCCATCCTTATTCAGGGGGCAAACAAATTTTCTTTTTAGGTCATTCTTGTCCTCTTATTATTGTTCTTCTTGCATCTTCCCATTTGAGTTTCTTACCTCTTCTCCTATAGTTTCGCCTTTTATTTTTCCCTCTGAATATTAAGGATGGAGTTCTAGGATTTTATTCTCTTTTGAAGGAGTTTTAAATCTCCTCCTGATGTTTTATTAGATATTCCCCCGAGGTCTGATTTATTACGTTCTCCCAGGGTATTATCTAAATATTATCTAAACTTCCCCTATTTCCATCCTCCTTTGCCCTTAAGATGTTGGGACTTGGTGTATCCTTCACACATTTTCTTTCCCCTGGAATGAATTTGCGAGTAATTTCTCTGGTGATGGGGTTTTATACTTCCTATGCCAAGGGAGATGGTGAGTTATTAGGGCTTTCAATTCCTGCGTAATCGGATTTGGGTCTTCTGAGGAGAGGATGGGATGACCTATCTGAGGCTCATCAAACCCACCTGGGTTTTTAGTGCTTCTCTTATATGGAGAGTTCCAGATGTTCTCATATATAAGGGTTCCCAGTATTTCACCTCAAGGGATATCTCTAGGAGTAGGAGAGAAGTTGAGCAAAGCAAATTTTAGCTCATCTCCACAAGATAGAAGGGGACATATCTGTACACCCTTCTTATTGTGAGGTACCACATAGATGGCTGAGGTGGTGGAGCAACCCATCTGTAAGTCCAGAGGGATCACAATGTTATCTCTGCCTGGTATTAGAGAGTTTTGAGGGCATCAGAGGTAATAACTATTGCCCTTTACTGCTTTCCATTCAGGGGGAATCACCTGGGGTCTTAAAGGGTGAAAGGTAACCCCCACTCTAAAGGTGGAGTCTCTGTGAGGTTGATCTATTTCCTCAGGGCTGGATTTTCTGAGATACTGGTCTTCATTTTGGTAGAATCCCCAATTTGTTTCAATTGAGTCGCATCCCACTCTGACACCATATGTAAGGAACACATGGTGGCAACACTAAAGACAGACACAAGTGATCACAGTTCAAGGGTGTTTATTAAACTGTATAATGGGTTAGATATATGCCTAATCTAAACCTAAATCTAAGATGGGAGCGAGTTACAACCATAAAATAATAATAATACAGTCCAAGTGGAGTCTAGTCAAATAAAAAGGGCATATACTAAAATAAACCTATTGCCAATCCTTACCGCTATGCTACAAAATAGTGGGGGATTAGGTTCACAAGAAAAGAAAGAAGTGTTCTCAAAATGATAAATCAGGATGATATAGCTAGGGTCTCCCTTGCCCTTGTTTTTAGCACGGGACAACGTAGGACTCTTGAGAACAGCACACTCCTGGGCCTCACCAGCATGAGGTTACAGTTTCTTTCAACAATATCAGGGTGTTCTGTGGCCAAGTCTGTTTCACACAACGTATCTTGCCTTAGAGGACCGGATATGTCACAAACAATAAAAACAATAGTTCCTTCAGTAAATATTCATGGGATGATTACTCTTTGCCTAAGGATCCCCCTCTGCTGGGCTCTGATCCTTCGTACAACGTGGACCTCCCTCCGTCTGGTTCACTACAGCCTTTCATTCAAATTCTCAACAGCTTACAATATTCAAGAGTCTTAATGTCTCTGTAAACAACCATTCACTGTGGACAACCCTCAGCCGGGTTCACTCTTGTCAACACAATGTTCACGGGAGTAATATGTTTCACCCCAATTCGCAGGCATCTCTCAGCCGGGTTCTGTTTTGCCAAATATCTTGTTAGCTTTAACCTTGGCATCCCTCCGTCGGGTCCACATAGCCATTCTGACACAGTTCACCCTAGAGGGTTTGGTAAATTCGGAAGGGTGAGATTTGTAGGGTTTGTGAAATGAATGGGAAACATTAGTATAATAGTTGGACGGTTTGTCGAGGGAAGGACCGGGATTATTGTCGTGAAATGAATAGAGGGGTTGGGTGAATGGTACTGCTTGGTTAAAGCAGACTGGGAGTTCGGGAAATAATAATCAGAGGGACCTGAGAAAAATGACTGGCAGTACTCGGGTAGGCAACAGGAAAACAGGGATTCTGGGAGATGTAGTTTCCCACAGCAGCAGGGTTTGGATTCCTAATAGTTTTACCAGATGCAGAGGGGTTGTTGGATTCTTGTAAGTGAGATTCATTGGCTGGAAAGGAGGTAGATCTAGAGCAGCCTATAAAAGCCTCAGGGACTTCATCCTCCTCGCCTTCTTCCCCGGTATAATACCCCGTCTCACCTGGGGTGCTCCCGCCCAAGCACAAAGCCCGGGTTCCCCAACCCAGGTGATCCTCCCTCGCTCATCCACCCCCAGGGCTGGGACCTGACAGTGCCTGCCCTTCCCTGGCCAGTTCCATGTAATGTCGCTGTGAAAAAGTCGTCCGGTTCTGGCGACTTTTTCCTGGCTACCAAAATCCTTTTCCCAAATATTCTAGGAGGGGTATAATTATATAATATTACCTCCAGTCCTAGAATATTTGGGGAAAGTGTTTGATAGCCTGGAGGGTGCATCATTAATGCATTTTTAAAAAAGGTTGCCAACCTGATGACTTTTTCACAGATACATTATTTCCTGATACCCCCTGGCCACCTGAATAAGGAATTCCTGAGGTCCACTTGGGAGAATGCCCTCAGGTTTCTCACATACCGCAGAGAATGGGAGCAGGTTTTGATGAGGCACTTTCCCAGCATACCGAGGATTGTCTGTGAGATAGAAAAAAATAAATCCAGCTCATGGATTGGGAAGCACAATTCCCTAGATCTGAGAGAGTGAGAAGCAAGTGATCATGATGCAACAGATGAAAGGCTGCAGACAGATCAACGAGGACCAGGAAGCCAACTTTCCCCTGGTCCAATATCTCGAGCATATTAGTCTGTAGATCAAGTAACACAGTCTCTGTACTATGGTCAGCCCTAAACCGGATTGTTTACTGTGAAGTATGGATGCTGATTCAACATAGGCTTGCAGTTGGTTGGTAGCTACTTTGTCCAAGACTTTCAACAGAAAATTTGAGCCGGTAATTGGCCCTAGATTTTTGGCATCTTTGGGGTCAAGACAAACCTTTTTCACCAGAGAGGTGATGGTAACAACTTGAATTGCTTCTTGGACGGACTCAGGGTCAAAGGAAGAATTGCCAAGTTTGGTGAGAAAGGGAATAAAAATAATGTTATTGTCCAACACTACTTTAGCAGGGATGAAATTCTCTCTGCCGGAGGTGGGATTCATTGAGGTCAAGGTTAAGTTCATCTCTGAATTTGTGATATGTTTGAAGAAGAACTTACATTGTCCCTCATGTTGTTTTAGTGTTGGGGAAGGCACAGTCTGATAAACCGCGCTGTTTTTTAAATCATTTTTGATTCTATCGTGAGCCATCCTAAGTTTATTGGCATATTACGATTGGACATCCTCACAGTCCTGATTAGTTGGGTGAATGGGTTGGGCAAGAGCCTTGGGACTTTCAAGGAGATTCAGGATCTCAAATATCTTTTTGGGGTTGCTTTTGACCCCGGATATTTCTTCTTTGAAGACATTCTTTTTGACTTCAATGATTTTAAGTTTGTAAGCCAGTTCCAAGACTTTCAATTTCATCTTGTTAGGGGCAGTAGGTTGTCTTAACTAAATTTGTTCAGTACTCCTTTTCCTTTTTTTTCAGAGCAGAGAGATCAGGGTGTACCAGTCTCCCCAACTCGCTGGCTGTGCTGACTTTACTGGTGCTGCTTTGTTTTAGGAGTCAAGTACCGCACCACTGCGGGAAACGATTCTCCCCACCTTGACTATCAACTCGGGAGAACCCTGGGTAGCTCCAACACACAATGCAGGATTTTTCAGCCTTGATTCCTGGTCTTACGTTTCCTGTTCTCGAAGTTTCATGAAAGTAGCGGTCTTTCGATGAAAAGGTCAAGGGCATTTCCCTCCTTGCAATCCTCTTCGGCTTTGCCATCTTTTACCTTGTATTAAACTGCCATCTTGGTACTGCTACTTCCTCATGTGCTTTGCCTTGCTCTGAGTGTGTTTTCGGGCTCCGCCTTTTACCAGTGTGGGGAAGTGTAATGGAAGGCAGGTGTGTGTAATGGTGAGCAGTAATTGCCTGACCCTGCCTAACCATTGTATTGGGACATGTCAGGTATACAGATCGGTTGTTAGTCCGTTTTCCCTTGTAGTGAGCTGTCCGTGAGGAAATGTTCATGTTGAGAAAGTGGGGCAGGGGGTTGAGTTCCTAAGTATCCTACCTGGTAGGATGGGGTAACTGTGTCACACTTCCACTCTCTGAAGACCTCTCACCCAGGTAATCCCCACACTGGTCCAACCCCAGCGAAGGCCGTGTCCTGGCCACCTGGATGACAGATCCCTGGGGATTAGCGGGTGAGACACCTTCAGGTTTCTTCACAACATTGACTAGTGCATGAAATTGCATTGGAGTTCACCATTTTAACCATTCATGAAGTGGTGCGTATTAATGGCATGGTCTCTGTGTTATGTGAGAGGAATGTCTGCTAAGTGTAGACACTTGGCTTGTGACACTGAAGCAAATAGCAACCTGGAGTGTTTGTCCAGCACAGTGGGACAGACATTCTGCTGTAACATGGGGTATATTTCTTAAAGATCTGCACAACTGAACCAGTGCCAGCCAAACGGCAGTCATTGTAGAGGTTGAAAAATGTGTGGTTTGTGCACCATATAGGCGTTCCCCCTGTCAGTGCCAAAGAATTACAAAGAGTGCGTATGCCTGTAAATTAAAAACGTGAACTTTACAATTAAAAAGTGCCAGTGATGCACTTTTATAGTAAAGCAGCTCTTAAAAGAAAGACTGGTGCATAAAATTGTCAATGAAAAATATTGCAGCCATGCTGGAAAGTCCTTCTGTGCTATTAGAGAGTAACAGCCCTCTGAAAAGTGGGGGACAGTCCTATGAAAGAATACAGCCCTTGATCTGAAAAATGCTGTTCTGTCCCATGTGAAGGGGTGGAATGATGGAATATGCCATACTGACACTCTTAGAGATTCCAAATCCTATACATTGCACATTACACCCTACTTGCTTGAATCAATCTGATTTGTCAAAATATTCTGCAAATGGCAACACTGATTAATCCGATTGGCTCAAGCAGCTGTTCACATTTGGAAGTAAATACAGAAAGTGATGCTTGGAATTCTGGAATGGGAGAGAGAAGGATGCGGAGTGGTATGCTCGGCAGCATGGGCTGTACAACCTTAATATCCTATGAAGGAAGAATAAGGCAGCCATGCTAAAAGTATCAGTACTGCCTGATTCAACATACCTTTTAATCCACTTCTGATGTATTCTAGTCCTGCTGAAAACTACCATACTATTCCATGAAAACTATAGCAGCCACTCTGAGAAGTGTGACTCTGCTGCATTCGAGATACAGCCATTCTTTTGATAAATGGAAGGCTAATGTCTACTCATCTGGATTTCAAACCCATGATCTGCATTTTGAACACATACTTTCTTTTTTTTTTTTACTTTCTTTATTGGTATTTAAAATGAACATTAGGGACACTTACTGCCAACATTCCCCTTGTCCCTTTCCCTCCCCTCGGCACTGTTCGACTTTTTGCAGGATTCATTCTATTTACTGTCCATTACATTGTACAAACAACAATCTGTGCTCCAATGCGCTTCTACTAATACATTCAATAGGGAAGTAGGGTGTACACGGTCCACATATTTTATGCAGCCAGGTAAAGCCCCCATTGGCTACTGTAGTTCGATTCAGGGTGTGGTAGGATCCACCATTCCATCGTCTGGTTGTCTGATCACAGGGGTCCCATATACGTCTGTCTCCCTGCTGGTTACTGGACAGGGCATCCCATCTGCTTTCCATATCATTACGATAAATGATGTCTGCTTTCTACAGGGTTATTCTTGGGCTTCGTTTTCCTCCCCACATAATTGCCACCCTTCTCTTAGCCAAAATCAAGAGCAAACTGACCAGTCTTCGTGCATGCCTGAGGATCGGTATATGTAACCCAACAGAGCCATCAGCGGGTCCGGTTCTACATCCTGCACCGTGACACCACGGATCGTCTCAAACACCTGCTCCCAAAAGCATCGTAAAGTTAGGCATTCCCAGGCCACATGAAGGAAATCTGCTGATGTACTGTCACACCTGACACACCAGCCTCAGGCATCTGGAAAATACCCTTTCATTTGTATCAGTGTGTAATAGAATTGGTGCAGGTACTTGAAATGGATCAACTTAGACCTCGTATTAATTGCTCCCCTTCTTGTCATCTCACAGCAATACCGCCAGACTCCACCCGAGATCTCCCGACCTAGGGACTGCTCCCATCTCTTCTGAGTGGAGGCTTCCATTTCCCCCCAGAGCTAAGACTCAAAGTATACAACCCGGACGTCACTCTACTGCCAAGACCTCCCTGTAGCAGTTTGTCCAATATGCAGGCAATGGGTGGTTGCCCGGGAAAGTTTGGGAGCAGTTGATGCGTAGCCACCTTCAATCTATAGTACAAGAACATATCCAGCGCAGATTCCTCCCCTTTCTCCTTCAGTGCCTCCAACATTATGAACGTCCCGTTGGGGAACAGCTACCCGAAATGCTTCAAACCCAGTTTCTTCACCTTGTTCACAAAACTAGCCTCCCCAGTGATAGGAATTCCTGGGATATGTGTTACCGGGAGCCTGGGAGAGTAAAGGACCTCTCCTCTGTTCTTACGTTCCATACAAGTCCAATACCATCTTAATCACAGAAATCCTACCATACAGATCGACGGGTAGATTATTCCACCTGGATATGGCTCTAGGATCTTCAAGTAGTTGCTGCTATATACCAACTTCGTGTCCCTTGCTATGTTGATCTCCAAGTAACAAGTCTGGACGATATGCCACTGGAACCCCCATCCACCCTGGTATTGTTCCACTATATCCATCAGTGGAAAAAGAACAGACTTTGTGGCATTCACTCTCAAACCCTAAAGTTCCCCGAATCGCTGAACATCGCGCATGATTGGGTCCAAGTTAGTTTCGGCATCCCTGATAAACAACACTATATCGTCCGCGTACAAAGATATTACTACTTCATGAGTGGACAGCTGGAACCCCCGATCAAGATGGATTTCTCTAATCCTTTCTGCCAATGGCTCTATCGCCAGAGCGGACAGTAAAGGGGAGAGAGGGCACCCCTATCATGTTCCCCTTCCCAGCGCTATCGTCGATGTTAATTGCCCATTCACCCTTATTTTATCCACTGGATTTGTGTACAATAGGGACACTAAGGCTATGAATTGCTTCCCCAAACGTATGCAGTGCAGCACAGAAAATAGGAACGGCCATTCGACTGAATCGAACGCCTTGGTGGCATCTAAAAGGGCCGCCACCACTGGGTCCTCGGCCGCATTGCTGCTATCAACCAGAACATCCTCCTCAACCCATTCGAGGTGGAGTGCCCAGGTATAAAACCTGCCTGGTCTGCTCATACTTCATTGGCATCAGAGGTGACATTCGGGATGCCAGGATTTTCGCTAGGATTTCATTAGCAATATCAATAAGTGATATTGGGCGGTAGGAAGAGCAGTCATTATCAGGCTTTCCCAGTTTAAGTAAAATCACCACCATGGCCTCCCTCAGGGATTCCAGCAGTTGCCCATCCGCCAGGCTCTGCTGATACATGTGTAACAGGTGGGGGGCAATCTTGTTAGCATAGTACTTATAAAACTCTGACGTGAATCCGTCGGGTCCTGGAGATTTCCCAGACTATAGCAATTTAATAGCGCTCAGCACCTCTTCTAAAGTCAGACTGCGTGCCAGTCATTCCCTCTGTTTCTCTGTGCACCAATGTAGTGCCACCTGATCCAGGTATGCATTCATCTCTAATTGGGAAACCCGGGTCTGGGAGGAATATAATCGGTCATAAAACCCATGGAATTGTTGGACTATCTCCTTGTTCTCGAACCTATCCAACCCATGATCATCTATGATCGCCGGGACCCGGCCCATGAGGTTGTCCATTTTAGTTGCTCTCGAAAGCGTCCTACCAGGGGCCTGCCCCTCCCCATATTGACAAATGCCCATCATCCCCCATATGTATTTGACTTCTCTGTACTCTAATTCCCGAAAATCCTGCAGCTGTTGCAGAATCTCTGCTTGTTCCTGATGCAATGGGGTAGGTGCCTTCCTTATTTGCCTTAGAAATATTGATTCCCTAGACATGCACTCTCCTCTAATCAAACATTTGAAACATTCCCACAGTGTCCCTGGAGATTTCACTGAGCCCTAATTGGTTTAAAAAAAGGAGTCTATAGTCTCTGATAAGCCATCCCAAAACACAGCATCTGTGAGACCCTCACTTTTAAATCTCCAGGGGAGCTTCTCCCTTACACGACCCAATATTTCAACAGTCAATAGCACAGGGGCATGGTCTGACAGAGTGCGGGCCATAATCACTACCCCCTCCACCCATTCCAGTAGAGATTGTGATATCAGAAAGAAATCTAATTGTGAGGCAGAATTATGGGGTACGGAGTGATGTGTGAATTGCTGTGAGCCTTGTTCCCCGACCCTCCATATATACTCAACCTCCCACATGAGGCACAGACCCTGTATTCTGCTTGTCCCCTTGCTCCCTGATTGGTATCCAGACCCCGTTCGGTTGTGTATTGTGTTCATAACTGCATTAGAATCCGCAGCCCAGAGTATCTCTCCTGGTGGCAACTTCCACAGCTCCTGATCAATCTAATCCAGTGTTTCAACAGAGTCTTGGTTCAGACCATAGTAGTTAACAAGAGTATAGATTGTCCCCTGTATAGTACCCTGCACCACCAGGGCCCTCCCCTCCGGATCTTTGACAACACTGACCTTTCGAAAACCCAACAGAACTGTTTATAAGGGTACTCACCCCCCTTGCGTATGATGAGTATGATGAAAAGTACTTATGACAACCTCAACGCTTTCCAAATTTAGATTCGACCTCAGAATTTAGGTGAGTCTCCTGTAAAAAGGCAATCCCCACCTGATGTTACTGCATATATAGCAAGACCTTCCTGCATTTTGACGGGCAATTTAGTCCCCTCACATTCCAGGTGATAAGATTAAGCAGTGTAATTGATTAGTGTTAGAACATATATCTCCCTGGAGGTAGCCCCTCGGGTTGACCATCTCCAATGTGTCCCCTGGGCATGTCACATGAACACCATGCATGTCATATGTGATATAATATTTGTACCGAGCCGCCCCAACCCACCCCCGCCAACAACCCCAATCTGTCAGTCTTCTGCGATCCCTCCCCTCTCCCATTCCCCATCAACAGACTCCACACATTAGATTCTTGAACTCCCCACCCTCCGCTGATCACCCCAACACATCAGCTGTCTCCCTACCTCTACCCACATAAACAACCTAAGCTTCTGCATGGGGGGATAGCTTGGAGCCCAGCAATCCTCCACACCTCTAAAATCTTATGGTTCCAACCCGGTAGACTCAGATTATCTATCAACAGATCTCAAGTGTCATACATCAGTAAAGGAGATATATCATCAGACGTGTAGTCACCCATTTTTCCTCTTTGCCATGGATCTCTTGGTTGCAATTCCAAGAAGGCATTGGGCTCCTGTGGAGTTTGAAAGAAGATTGCACACCTTTCATGCTCTATTCGAAGTTTGGCTGGGTACAACATGGCATATCAAATACCTCTGTCCCTCAACTGCTTGTTGGCTTCTGTGAATGTTCTCCTAGAGGCCTGAACTTTGTCCGAGAAGTCCAGAAAAAGTCTTACTGTATCTTATTTGTAGGTCACCGTTCCTTTCTCTTGGGCTTTGCGGAGAACAGTGTCTCTATCTTGATAATTTAACATCCAAGCTATGATCGGGTGAGGTGGTGCTCCCAGGATTGGCCTTCTCCCGTTGGGGATTCGATGTGCTCTTTCAACAATGAACACAGCTGAAAATTCCTCCCACCCAAGCACTTCCCTTAGTATTTCTTCCACAAGGAGTTCCATATTCCTCCTTTCCGCCGACTCTGGCACCCCGATTATTCTTAGGTTATTTCTTCTGGATTGCGACTCCAGATCATCCTGCTTATCAGCCAGCTCCTTTAGCGTGCGCTGCACAAGTGACATATCCCTGGCTACTGAAGCGGACATGTCCTCCACTGTAGACACCTTACCCTCCACCTCGTCCAGCCTCTCCCCATGTTTGTCCAGTTGGACCTGCATGAGATCGACCTTGAAGGTAAGTGTGTTCATTTTCTCATCTAGGGACTGTATGCTGGACCGTAATTGATTAAACATCTCTTTGATGTCCTGGAAAGCCACTGCAGGAACTTGCAAAACCATTTGGGATCCTATGTCCACGGTGCCCTCCATTTGTTTATTATTTTTTGTCTGAGATGGAGTTTCGGAAATGCAGCTTGGACTGTTGCTTACCCCCTTTGCCAGACTTGAACATCTCCTCTGCACTCGGGCTTACATATATAGTCGCTCTGACTTGTACTGAGCTCTAGATCCCAGGGAGACACTCGACTGTGTAATGTGTTCTTGTTGCACCTCCCTATGTAACCTCGCGGGCGAAGGCCACAGCTCGCTGTCCAATTTAATGTACCCGCTATTGGAACTGCGCATGAACAATAGGGTCCCACGCTGCAGGACGTTACTCTCACCATCGCTACTGTTTCTCTGAGGACTCGTCGCCCTCCGGTTACCTATAGGTACTAAATTATACTCATCAGTCTCCATTAAAGCTGCTTTCCCATCGAGTACATAGCCATGCTTGTCTTGATAGTCATCACCGTGCTCCCATTTTGCCTTGTACCAGAGACATTACCCTGTTCATACGGCACCTACCTCACCCATGGAAATGGAATGACTAGAATAGCCTGCTACCGCCATCACCCCATCCCTTGCCCCTGACATTTCTTACCATCTACACCCCCATTCCCGCCTTTCCTGGCTAACCCAAACATCCTAAAGCCTGCAGTAAACAATCCAAAGCCCGCACCAGGGGAGTTGCTAGGTCTGGAAAAGACCTGGGGCTAAGCTGATGTCGGAACTGTTGGGACTGGGGGCTAGCTAGTCTTTTGGCTGTAGTTCCTGAGATTCTATCCGGGGCTACAACCAAAAGATCAGGGGCTATAGCCCCCTTAGCCCCCCCTAGCAACACCCCTGGCCTGCACTACCCAGTAAACCAATACCTCTGACAGATCATCTTACGCATTAAAAAATTTGACTAATGCATATATGTAAAGACTGGTAGGGGGTGTCTGTACTTCCGCTCTCTACATGGTAGAGGAGAGGCAGAGAGGACCCCAGCCAAGCTTCTCTATTATTGGTACGTGGTCGAGCAATCAAGGCCTAGCTTCTCAGGAGGTGATGCAGGCTGGTTCTTAAGTACAGTGTAGTCCCCGAACCCCCACAAAGGAATGTCCACAGACTGTATTACTGAAAACACAGTCTTTATATAATTAATATTCAAGGGTATGTACACGATCACAATAACGCACTTTGTACTCGGAAGTCAATAATGATAAATATATACAATTCTAAAGTGGACCACCAATGTTATCAAATCTCATTAAAGTGCATCAACTGTGCGGTTAAAATGTCACACAGATTAATAACGAGGAAACCATCAATAGAGATAGGAAGGACCGCAAGATGGTTGAAACAGTAGGCAGAATACTGACCCCTACCACGAGGCACAGTTCTGAGTGGAGATCCCCCCACCTGGGCAACCTGTAAATAAAGATATATAGCACAAGCCCAGTCCAAATGTTCAATAGTCTTACTTCCTCCTATTAAGGTTTTACCCCCCCAATGTACCTGGTGGAGTAGAGTTCTTCGACGATGAGTCGACCGATCCTTCTTGAGTGACTCTCTTTCAGGCAGGAGCCACGGATCGTCGAGAGGTGTCGAGAACCTCGGCGTTCGGTGTCGGGGAATCGACGGCCCTTCTTGAGTGCCCTCCCTTTAAGGCGGGAGTCACAGATCGTCGAACGTCTGACGGTGAACAGGTTGAACTACTGCAGGGGAGCGGCAACTTCGTTCCTAGCGGTGCTCGTCGACGACAGAGTGTTGGCGTCCTGCAAGGAAGAGGCGTGCGGGGCACCTCGGTGATGATAGTTCTGGACCGCAAAGAGATGATGAAGAACTGTGGCCCAGCAAGGGTGTCAAGTCGTCGGCGTCTCTATGGTCTTTAGGTGGCGGGAAACCCACCGGTGGATGCTCCTCGGTGCGCCGACGGTCAGGCCTTCTCCAGTGGGAGACAAGCGGGTGACGATGCAGACGAGAGCGTCCGATGATCAATTGAAGTTCTTAGGCAAACGGGAGCACGGCGGCTCCGGTCGGCGACGGCGGTCGTCGACAGTGGCGGACAACAGTCCTAGTGCGTCTCTTTGATATTCCGCGGCAGTCCCTGTCTTGGGTCGGCAGCCTGTCGAAGGTCTGTCTACCAGGGAGCTTTGGCAAAGATCAGCTGTGCACGATGGTCCATCGTAGCTCGGGAAGAGGGCGCCTTACCAGGTCCTCTCTGGGTCAATCCTTGGAAACAAAGCAGCTTTCAGATTGTGAAGGAGAGCAACAGCAATTCTTCTCCTCCAGCAGGGCTTCAAGGTCAAACGTCAGTTACTCCAGTTACTCGTCGTAGTGGACTTCAGCTTCTGAACAAGATTCCTAGCAGTGAGAGGTCCCCAGATATACTGTTGATCTCCCATTCATTCCGCTGGGTCACACTCACGCATCCAATCATGACTACGGGCATTCATGCAGGCAGGCAGCCAATCAGGCACACGATGTATTCAGGCCATTTACTTCTCTCCAGACACTCACAACAAGTTATGTGTATTGGGACAAGTACCGAGCCATTCAACACTCCAAGCTGCATTCATACCGGTTTCGGGCAGGGTTGTCTCAGTCATTGTGTCAACCACCAGATACTAGACACCCACAACACAGAATGCATATTCGTCACACACTCTATTCACCCAGGTCCCACCCACAGGAGGTACCCACAACATACATCACCGGGAAGGCTCCAGCTAGTCTGGCCGGGCCTTCACAACAACACCATATATGGCATTTCCACCCAACAGCCAGTCAGGGGGAAGGGGCAGAGTCAGGGCTTCCCAGAACTTTGGGAAAACAAGGTAATGGGTAATAGAAAGCAAGCGGCCACAGGGGCCATCTTGTTTTCCATCAGGAATCAACTGATCCCAATGGCAGGGCCGGGGTATCCCAAAATGGAGGATACTCCGCGCACCTGTCAAGTTCAGCATGGAGCTGCCACCAGCCCATACCCTGCTCTGAGGGCCACCCACAGGTGCCCAAAAACATACACTAGGGGCACATGGTTGTACCCCCACCCATGGGTGTCATAAGGGTATCCCACGTGTCCGTTCACCAAACCAAAAGAAAGAGAGCTGCACCGCCAGGAGTCCCCCATGAACTCCTGCGCGGAAAACACAACAGAACACACGATAAAAGCAGTAAAGGACAAGGATACGGAGGCCCTGTCCCTCCGATGCATTTCCAGCATCACAGTCGCCCCCACCAGACTGAGGTGGAGGGTGTCTAATCTCCCACGGGATAGACACCCTCATCCAGACTGTCAACATACCTTCTGGAAAGGCCATCTGCATTATCGTGACTCTTCCCTGGTCTGTGCTCTATGGTGAAGTCTAGCCCTTGCAGGCTAATGGACCACCTGAGCAGTTTCGGGTTTTCACCCTTCATCCGCATAAGCCACTTCAGGGGCTGATGATCTGTCTGTTAGTTCTCTACCCTTGAGTTGTCTACTGATGAATATGATAGGATGTTCTCTCCCTTTGCCATCTAACTGGGACAAGACAGCTCCAATTCCGGTGTCGCAGGCAACCGTCTGGACGATAAAGGGTCGGCTGTAGTCAGGCGCACACAACACGGGTGCCCGACACACACTTTCCTTCAAGCCATCAAAGGCCCTCTGACAGTCTTCAGTCCAATTAACCTTTCTAGGCTGTTTGGGTGAAGTCAGAGCTGTCAGTGGTGCAGCTATGTTTCCATAGTCTGCCATGAAATTGCGATAGTACCCGGTGAGGCCCAAAAAGGCTCTCACCTGGGTTTCAGTAGTGGGAGTCTCCCAGTCCTGTACATCCTGTACCTTACTGGGGAGAGGTTGGATTTGACCCCTTCCTACCTCATGACCAAGATACGTGACTTTCCCCTGAGCTATCTGGCACTTGGTGGCCTTGATAGTGAGGTTAGCCCTCTTTAAGGCCTGCAACACTCTACCCAGATGTGTCAAGTGCTCTTCTCAAGTGGAACTGTAGACGGCAATGTCATCTAAATAAGCCAAACAAAAGGCTTCCAGCCCACTGAGAGCATGATTGCCCAATCTCTGGAAGGTGGCAGGGGCATTCTTCAACCCAAAAGGCATGACAATAAACTGGTAGAGTCCCTCTGGTGTTGAGAACGCAGTCTTTTCCTTGGCATGATCCGTCAGAGCTATTTGCCAATAGCCTGAGGTGAGGTCAAAGGTGCTCACAAATTTGGCAGCACCTATGGTGTCCACGAGCCCATCAGCCCTGGGCAATGGATGCGCGTCAGTTTTGGTGACGGCATTGACTCCTCGGTAGTCCACACAGAACCTCCAATCCTTGGTACCTGCCTGGGAACTTGCCTTGGGGACAAGGACCACGGGACTGGACTAGGGACTGGTTGAGGGTTCAATAACACCCAGATCCAACATCTTGGCGACCTCAGCCTGGATGTGGTTCTTAACCGTATCTGACATTCGGTAGCTCCTGCTCTTGACAGACACGCTGTCACCAGTGTCAATCTCGTGCTTACACCACGGTGTAAGGCCTGGCGTCAGCGAAAACAGAGAGGCATACTGCTGGAGCAAAGTTCTGCAGGCCCTCTGCTGCTCGGTTGTCAAATCTGGAGAGAGCTGCACTCCCTCCACTGAGCCATCCGAAGGGTTGCTATGCAGCAAATCAGGAAGGGGCTCACTCTCATCCTCTTCTTGCTCTGAAGCTAGCAAGCGACATGAGACTTCTGCACGCCTGTGGAAAGGCTTGAGCCTATTGACATGGAATACCTGAGGGGCTACCCCTGGGATTCCCATGTCAACCAGATAATTGACCTCGCCCATCTTGGAGATTATCCTGAAGGGTCCAGTCCATTTATCTGCCAATGCCCGAGGCTTGGTAGGCTCCATCACGAGGACCTCCTGTCCCGGAGTCCAATCCACTTACGACGCTTTAAGGTCATGCCAGTATTTGTTCAATTCCTGGCTGGCCTTGAGATTCGCCGTTGCTAGGCCCATAATCTGTGTCATCCTCCCTCTGAGGCCTAACACATAGTCCCCCACTTGCTTGGCGGGACCGGGAGGGGTGGCTTCCAAACCTTCTCTGATCAAGTCAAGGGGCCCCCTCACAGGATGTCCAAAGAGTAACTCAAAGGGGCTGAAACGAACACCCTCTTGAGGTACCTAGCTGTAAGCAAATAGAAGGCAAGGCAGGAGGAGATCCCATTTCCTCCGCAGGGGCTCTTCCAAAGCACCTAGCATGCCCTTGAGTGTTTTATTAAATCTCTCAACCAGACCATTGGTCTGGGGATGGTAAGAGGTGGAGAACTTGTAGGTTACCCCGCACTCTTTCCACATGGTTTTCATGTAACTAGACATGAAGTTGGATCCTCTGTCAGAGACAACCTCTTTGGGGAATCCAACATGGGTGAAAATGCCCAGGAGAGCCCGGGCAACCACCTTGGCAGTAACAGTCCGAAGGGGTATAGCCTCAGGGTACCTGGTGGCATGAGCTACCAAAACCAGGATGAACCGATGTCCACCTGAAGTGGGAGGGTCAAAGGGACCGACAATGTCGATGCCCACCCTCTCAAACGGTGTGCCAACCACTGGCAATGGCTGCAGTGGGGCTATGACACTGCCTCCAGTCTTGCCAGACAACTGACAAGTTGGGCAGGTCCTGCAGTGGGACTCCACTTCTACTCCGATCCGGGGCCAGTAGAAATGGGCAGAGAGCCTCTGCTTAGTCTTCTTGGTACCAAGATGACCAGCCAAGGGCACCTGATGCGCCAACTGCAGTAGGAAGGGCCTGTAAACCTGGGGTACCACCAACCTTCTGAGGGCACCAGGTTCAGGCTTAGTGGGCTCACTAACAAGGAGCTCACCCTCCCAATAAACCCGGAATGTCCGAGGCACTTCTCCTTGTGCCTGGGACAGGGCCTGTTTTCTCAGACCCTCGAGAGAGTGGCACTCTCTCTGTCCTTTACAGAAGTCCGCCCGGGAGGGTCCCCATTCAGCTAACAAGCATTGAAGATCAGGATGATCCTCCGGGTTGAGAACCTCTCCCACAGGAGAGTCTTCTGGCTCTTCTCCCACAGGAGTTGAGACAGGGTTTCCCACTGGACCCAGCCCGTCCGGAGCCTGGATCCCAATGGGTGCTGTAGGAACAGCAGGAAGAGAAGGAGCTCCCTCCACAAAGGTGGCCTTCTTGCTCTTCCTTCGTCTTGCCTTAGGCCGCAGCCTTCGGCTCGGGTATCTGACTCACAGCCAGACCCCGTGTCACCTGTGACCTAGTGACCGCAGCAGCAGTCATGGGAAGACCATCCGAGATCAATCCCAACTCGACTAGATCATTACCTAACAGAATGTTAGCAGGGCATTGTCCTGAACCAGGACAGGAAGCTTTGCTATCTTTTCTCCAATTACTAGTGTGACTCGGGCTGCAGGCGATAATTTGGAAGGCCCACCAGCTAACCTGGTGGTTCTCAGAGGAGCATCTACATAGTCCTCTGGCTTGAGCAGGGTTCTGTCCACCACTATCATGCTTGCCCCAGTGTCTCTCAAACCAGTAGAAGGCTGGCCATTCAGGAGGACAATTCTGAAAAATCTACGGGTGGTCTGTGGGATAGTCGCCAGTACTTCCCCGTACTGGTCCCAGGCCCCAAGGGACACTAAGGAAATCTCTACGGGAGCACCAAAAGTGATCCCTGTAGAGGAGGGGAGGACAGTGGCCTCCACCTCAGACATGGGGTAAGGGTAGGTCAGGCTGACAACCTGTACTCCGAGTGCCTTACCTTTACACTTGGAGTCACCCCTTTTGTGATCCAGAGCCCCACAGTCCCAACAAGTGCCGGGAGTGCGGGGTACGGTAATGGAACCACCGGGAGCCTGCTTTGCAGCAGGTGGACCACTACTCTTATTCCCACCCACAGATGACTTATCCCCACTAGATTTTTGGGTTTTAGGAGAGGAGGGTTTAGGTTTATTCGACTGTGGCTGCTTTTGGGACTCCTCAGCTTTCTGAGAGGCCCCCTTTTCTTTGTCCTTGTCCTTCCCACTGGAATCCTTAGGAGACACCCGGTGGGAGACCCACTTGTCAGCCAACCTAGCCAGCTTAAAGGGATCCAAAATGTTCTGGTCAGCAACATACTGACGCAGCTCTGGTGAACAGGCTTCAGAAAAATGCTCAAAAAACAACAGGTGGGACAATTCAACAAAAGTTTTCACCTTGTAACCATCAATCCACCCCATCATATTCATGTGCGCAGCACACACCCAGTCAACCCAAGACACATTCTCTCTTTTCTTAAAATCCCTGAACCTTTTAAGGTATTGGGTAGGTGTCTTGCCAAACTTGGCAATCAAAGCAGATTTCATACACTCATACTGACCCCTTTCTTCCACACTCAGCTTCAGAATACAGTCATATCCAGTTTGAGGCACTCTGCTTAGCAAACACTTAGCCCAATCTCTTTTGTCAACATCATGAATTGCACAAGCCATTTCAAACGCTTCAATCCATCGTATTAGAACCCTCCGAAAACACACCAACCAGATCCTTCATAAATTTAGTTGCTGGGGACCTGACACTCTCACTGGGTTTCGCTGAAGTCTCCACTCAAATTTTCTCTAGCTGGATTCTCTGACATTCAGTGTCCTTGTCTTTGAGTTCAAGATCCCTATTCTTGAGTTCAAGATCCCTATTCTTGAGCTCCACTTGTTGAGCCAACTCCTCCTTCGTAAACTCAGCATCTATTTCCAACTTGCGATATTCAAAGGCCAATTTCATCCTTAATAACTCAAGCTCCAAGGTATTGCTGGGGTTCAGAACAGAGGCAGCAGGAATGGCGGCCTACCCAGAAACAGATTCAGTAGAAACCCCAGGGGCAGAGTCCTCATTGGTTGCATTCCCCCCTTCATCAAGAGTTTCACCATTGGTCTGGTAGTCCACCAGGGCAGCTATCAGCTCGGGCCTAGACTTATCCACGAAGTCTAACTCCCTGGCTTCACAAGCACTCTGGAGAGCCTCTAAGCTCATCCGAGTCAATTCACCATTCACAATAGACTCCATTGCTTGTAATGCAGTTATTTTGTACACACCCAAACCTTAATCTAATAAAGTGCAGATATTTTGTAAGTGGCACGGTTATACACTGATTGTTAAAACCATAAGCATCCCACCGCTGCCACCAGTGTATAGACTGGTAGGAGGTGTCTGTACTTCCGCTCTCTATATGGTAGAGGAGAGGCACAGAGGACCCCAGCCAAGATTCTCTATTATTGGTACATGGTCGAGCAATCAAGGCCTAGCTTCTCAGGAGGTGATGCAGACTGGTTCTTAAGTACAGTGTAGTCCCCGAACCCCCACAAAGGAATGTCCACACACTGTATTACTGAAAACACAGTCTTTATATAATTAATTTTCAAGGGTATTTACACGATCACAATAACGCACTTTGTACTCGGAAATCAATAATGATAAATATATACAATTCTAAAGTGGTACCACCAATGTTATCAAATCTCATTAAAGTGCATCAACTGTACGGTTAAAATGTCACACAGATTAATAACGAGGAAACCAGCAATAGAGATAGGAAGGAACGCAAGATGGTTGAAACAGTAGGCAGAATACTGACCCCTACCACAAGGCACAGTTCTGAGTGGAGATCCCCCCACCTGGGCAACCTGTAAATAAAGATATATAGCACAAGGTAGTCCAAATGTTCAATAGTGTTACTTCCTCCTATTAAGGTTTTACCCCCCCCATGTACCTGGTGGAGTAGAGTTCTTCGACGATGCGTCGACCGATCCTTCTTGAGTGACTCCCTTTCAGGCAGGAGCCACGGATTGTCGAGAGGTGTCGAGGACCGCGGCGTTCGGTGTGGGGGAATCGACGGCCTTTCTTCAGTGCCCTCCCTTTAAGGCGGGAGTCACGGGTCGTCGAACGTCCGACGGTGAACAGGTTGAACTACTGCAGGAGAGCGGCAGCTTCGTTCCTAGCAGTGCTCGTCGACGACAGAGCGTTGGCGTCCTGGAAGGAAGAGGCGTGCGGGGCACCTCGGTGACGATAGTTCTGGACCGCAAAGAGATGATGAAGAACTGTGGCCCAGCAGGGCGTCGAGTCGTCGGCGTCTCTATGGTCTTTGGGTGGCGGGAAACCCACCGGTGGATGCTCCCCGGCGCGTCGACGGTCAGGCCTTCTCCAGTGGGAGACAAGCGGGTGACGATGCAGATGAGAGCGTCCGATGATCAATTGAAGTTCTTAGGCAAATGGGAGCACGGCGGCTCCGGTCGGCGACGGCGGTCGTCGACAGTGGTGGACAACAGTCCAAGTGCATCTCTTTGAGATTCCGTGGCATTCCTTGTCTAGGGTCGGCAGCATGTCGAAGGTCTGTTTACCAGTGAGCTTTGGCAAAGATCAGCTGTGCACAATGGTCCATCGTAGCTCGGGAAGAGGGCGCCTTACCAGGTCTCTCTGGGTCAGTCCTTGGAAACACAGCAGCTTTCAGATTGTGAAGGAGGGCAACAGCAATTCTTCTCGTCCAGCAGGGCTTCAAGGTCAAGCGTCAGTTACTCCAGTTACTCGTCGTAGTGGACTTCACCTTCTGAACACGATTCCTAGCAGTGAGAGGTCCCCAGATATACTGTTGATCTCCCATTCATTCCGCTGGGTCACACTCAAGCATCCAATCACGACTACGGGCATTCATGCAGGCAGGCAGCCAATCAGGCACACGAGGTATTAAGGCCATGTACTTCTCTCCAGACACTCACAACAAGTTATGTGTATTGGGACAAGTACCGAGCCATTCAACACTCCAAGCTGCATTCATACCGGTTTCGGGCAGGGTTGTCTCAGTCATTGTGTCAACCACAAGATACTAGACACCCACAACACAGAATGCATATTCGTCACACACTCTATTCACCCAGGTCCCACCCACAGGAGGTACCCACAACATACATCACCGGGAATGCTCCAGCTAGTCTGGCCAGGCCTTCACAACAATACCATATATGGCATTTCCACCCAACAGCCAGTCAGGGGGAAGGGACAGAGTCAGGGCTTCCCAGGACTTTGGGAAAACAAGGTAATGGGTAATAGAAAGCAAGCGGCCACAGGGGCCATCTTGTTTTCCATAAGGAATCAACTGATCCCAATGGCAGGGCCAGGGTATCCCAAAATGGAGGATACTCCGCGCACCTGTCAAGTCCAGCATGGAGCTGCCACCAGCCCATACCCTGCTCTGCGGGCCACGCACAGGTGCCCAAAAACATACACTACGGGCACAGGGTTTTATCCCCACCCATGGGTGCCATAAGGGTATCCCACGGGTCCATTCACCAAACCAAAAGAAAGAGAGCTGCACCGCCAGGAGTCCCCCCATGAACTCCTGCGCGGAAATCACGACAGAACACACGATAAAAGCAGTAAAGGACAAGGATACGGAGGCCCTGTCCCTCCGATGCATTTCCAGCATCACAGTATAAATAGCCAAGTCTAGACGATACCGATTAAGATCTTGAACCTTTGTGACCCACTCCAATTCAGCCTGCGCTCCACCCAACGCCAAACTAGATAAGAAACTTCTAGGAGCCACCCCTAAACTCACCATTACAATCACTGATAAATAGACTCCTCACACCCCTGTAGAACCCTGTAAAACCACCCATAAGGACAACAGCTAATATCAAAGGGGCCCTTATAAATGCCCACTCTCTAGGAGCCCATGCCATTGAAATACATGACTTCATCATCGATCAAAAGCTGGATTTACTTGTAGTCGCAAAAACTTGGCTACATCCAGCCTCTGGACCCTTACTTGCACTGGGTATCCCTCCAGAGTACAACATTATCAGATCAGACACAACTGACTCTCTCGGAGGTGGTGTAGCCATAATAGCTAAAACTACCCTACAACTTAGAACCTGTCCTATCGAAGAAATAAAAGGGTATGAACTTCTTTTAGCCAAACTTGCCACTGACCACATTTAATTTCCTAGTTATATACAGGTCACCTGGTAGTAATACCCATCCGGAACTAGACTTACCTCTGCTGCTAACACCTTTTATTAAACCCAACACCAAATACATCGTCCTAGGTGATATTAATCTTGGGTTCAACGACAAGCACAACACTAAAGCAGACACACTTTATACTGCACTCAAAGATATGAACTTCACCCAACTAGTGAATGCCCCCACTCATATCAAAGGCTGCACCCTGGATTGGCTACTCATGCTGAACTCACAAATTACTATTGATTCAATTGTACCCCTTGCCTGGACAGACCATCATAGCATACACTTCTCCATCACTAGTAAGGAGATAACCCCTCTAGCAACTAAAGTAATGGACACCTATGTTACAAGAAACACTTGGATATTAACAGCGGAGAATCTAGCCCCCATCCTAACCGATGCACTGTCATCTAATATGGTCCCGAGTAATAACCCTAGCATTCTGGCAAAAGCCTACCATAAGAGCCTCACAGCCACCATCGATTTAGCAGCCCCATTAACAACTAAATCTAGACGTGCTGACAAGCGGAAGAGCTTTTGGTTCAATGAGGAACTAGTTACCCTATGACAAACTAAAAGAGCGCTCAAACACCTTCACAAGAAATCCCCTACATTAATGTCAGCCGACGCTCACAAAATTGCAAATAATAATTACAAAACCGTAACTATCCCCCACAAAGCCAATGCATACAATACCCGTATCAATAAAGCCACGTCTAACTCCAAAGAACTCTTTTCCATTCTCAAGGAATTAGAAAACCCAATCCCAGCCACCACCCCTATAAATTCCAGCAGGGAATGGTGTACTGCCATCCAAAATGCGCTAGCATCCAAAATCGAGTTACTCCAAAAGAAAATCCTCACTAAAAGAAATATCTTAGCTGAGAAAAATTTAATTACGGTCACTCTCAATAAAACCAAGGATATTGTGGACATGAAATTCCAATTCACCACAGTGACTCAAGACACAGTGGCTGACACCATCGCAAAACTAAAAGCCTCTAACTGCAAAGGTGACAACTTCCCTGCCCATTTGGTTAACCTCTGTGCTCTGTGCCGCACCCCTATCATTACCAAATTTGTTAATGCATCCTTCAATACAAACTCAGTCCCGGCAAGCATAAAAGAAGCCTGGGTAACCCCCTTGCTGAAAAAACCCTCACTGGACGCCACAATTCCCACCAATTACCGCCCAATAACTATGGTACCGTTTTTACTTAAAGGATAGTTCCGGGACTTTTTTTTTATTGTCCCTACGGTTCGGCCATGTGTTTTTAAGCATAACTCGGTAGATCGTAGAAAACCTTCCTATGGACCTTACCCGACTTTTCTTCCATTAACGCACTCGAAAACAGCCGCCATTTTCTGATAATCCTATCATTTCCCCCCATCGCCCTGGCTCACCTGCTTTTGCGGCACTAAATCAAATCCCCCGCCCCTGAGCCTGACATCAGCAGACGCGCACCGCCCATTTCCCAACGCCAAAGCACGTTTCGTGTCAACAATCGCTGCGCCTCAGCTAATGAAGTGTCGCCATGGAAATGGCAGGACGCCTCTTTCCTCAATAAGTATAAACACACTGTTTCACAACACACAGCAGCAGATTTTCGATTCCATTACTCTCTCTGGTTTACTTTGAGTATTCTTTGACTCGTTTCTGTGCTCTGGTCAGCTACCTTCGCCGCTTCTAGGCCTTGTGAACACCTGTACCATCTCTGTAAATTATTTTACTTTCTTTACCACACAATGGCTACAATAATGCCGTATATGTACGAGCCCGAGTACACCGAGCAAGAACTACTGGAAAGGCAAGCACGCGAAAACGATGGGGATTCGGACGGCAGTTGGGAGGACCAGTCAACGGATGAAGAGCCTGGACCATGTCGCATGGACGGCGTCTCCACCTGGTGCACGTGCAATCGGTGCGAGCTAATGCCAACCGAGGAGGAGAACTGCTGCTGCCGTGAAAATTCCGGGTGCTTGGCCTACATTTCGGAAGGCGAGCCAAGTCCGCAATGCATCACCGAGCTGCCAGAGTTCAGGGAAGCCTGCCTCTCACGGACCGTGTTGAGGATGATGATGGTGCTTATGCATGAACTTCGCGGCACTGTTCGTCCGCGTAATCCGAGTAACGAGTAAGTATACTCTGGTTTTGATGTCAGTGATGCCACTACTATGTCATGGTCGTCTCCCACATATAAAATTACATCTACATATCATTCGAATGCATGTAAATTGGTTCCATATTGTGCATTTTCTAGATAGATTTTTTTTCAAAGCAGAATGACATTTTTTACCTGAATCGACAGTGATAAGAAAGTTTTGTCATTTTAATACAGTTTGCATCTTTCGTTTTCACAGGTGGTACAGGCTGGTGGCCTATCGTTGCTTCACTTGGTGGCTTCACGGGAGGCTCGGACACCGCGTTCGGAGAGTAATACCTGCCTGTGCGGTACTTGCCATTAGACAACATTTCCCCAGCGACAGTGGACAATACCGTGGATTTTCCCTGGATGTGCTGCAACCGGAACTTTACAATGTGTAATGTTTATTATTTATGTTCAATTGAAATTAAGATCTAAAACAAAACCCAACATATATTTTAACAATGGTTGTTTTGATTTTTTAAATGAATCTAGTGTGTCTCCATTGAATAGTCTTCCTGTGCCTTGTCTTGTCACACCACATGTCTCCGGCCAGCATCCTCCCTCACGCTGGCCGCCCACCTTCAATCCACATAACCGTTGAACCCATATGCAGGAGACATACATATGTTATTTTGCGGGTTGGCATCAAGCCTCCCGGCCTTGCCTCCTCCCCCAAAAATACTTGCCACACCACTTTGTTCAAGCGTTGGCAATAAAAGGAAGGCCGTTGGATTTTATTGATACAAAACATGGTTATAGGTAAATAATCAATATGGTTGATCATAATAAATCAACCTTTTGGGCACCGGGTACAGAGATGACCCCCTCTGGCCCGTGCCGCCTTGCCACCACAGGCCAGCCTGCTGCTGACTAACTGCCTAGGCATCCAGGGTCTCCAGGGTGAACTGCACCCATATATTCTCCTGGGAGGGTGAGGTATTTATAAACTCACCCCCCTGCCTTCCATGTACTAGATCCTGCAGCCTGCCTCTTACATGCAGTTAGATGGCCTCTCCTTGGTGAGGCCCTGCGGCAAACGAGTCTTGTCTGCACGACCACCGCCCTAATCCACACCCCCCCGCCCTATCAAAGGCATTTCGCACCGGGGTACTTGTGCTGGCAAGTGGAGCTGTCAGGGAGCGATAAAGGCCAAGAGGTGCCAAAGACCATGTACACTTCAAAGTGGTCTATAGAGCATGGGTTGTTGTTCCCATGTCTACCTCCAGACCCCGTGTCTCCTGCCAAGCATCCCCCCTCACGCTGGACGGCCCCCTGCAATCCACATAAGTGTGTCTCCATTCACGAGTCTTTCGGTGTCTTGTCTGCACGACCACCGCCCCAATCCACCCCCCCCCGCCCTATCAAAGGCAGTTCGCACCGGGGTACTTGTGCTGGCAAGTGGAGCTGTCAGGGAGCGATAAAGGCCAAGAGGTGCCAAAGACCATGTACACTTCAAAGTGGTCTATAGAGCATGGGTTGTTGTTCCCATGTCCACCTCCAGACCCCGTGTCTCCTGCCAAGCATCCCCCCTCACGCTGGACGGCCCCCTGCAAACCGCATAATGCCACGACATATACATGTCATTCATTCACAAACACACCCCTGTTTCGAATTCTTTATAACCCACTTCATATTTCTAATGAAAACTTCTTTGCGCTTTGCTAGTCAACCCGTGAAGGTGCTGGTTATCTGCTCTTCGTCTCTGTGAACTTCTGTGACCACTTCGAGGAAACTCGTCAGTTTGCAACCTGTGAACTGCTCCCTGTTCTACGACAAGAAACTACTCTGATCCCTGCATCTAACTGTTTGTTCGTCAAGGTAAGGCCATGTACCATAATCATTTTGCGTCCAATTTCTTTTCGTTCAAGACAGTACATGCAAGGAACTAGTCACATGTTCTGAGTCTAGTCAAATTATCTTTCTATTTTTTTAAAGTTATTCAAATACTTATCCGCATGTGAATAACATGTATAGTTCCAAGAACCAAAACGAACCTTGCATTGAACCTTTTATGTGTCATTTAATTTTTTAACACATTGGTATTCATAGGGAATTGTTGATCTTTACTTTTCAGAACTTTCCACAATGCCTGCCTGTTCCATTGGCGGTTGCCCTTCGAAGACCCATAATAAATCTGAAGGTACTATAATGCATGTTTTCCCTAAGACAATAGATCAGATAAGAGAATGGGTCCGATATTGCGGATATCCACGGTCTGAGCTTGAAAGTAGAGTCCTAGAAGTCTTTGCGGACAAGAGGGGTGATCGATACCGCATCTTCAGCAGGCACTTTAGCTCAGACATGTACTCCACATCATTGCTAATAAAGAAGAACACACCGCGAGCGAGGCGAAAATTGCTCTCAACCGCTATTCCCACTCTATTCGTCCACATCCCTCCACTGGTGAGTCAAGTTTACGTATTTATCTCTCGGCCTTGCGGTAGTGTGTAGCATTAGCTAACAATAATTTCCCCATTTATGTATCCACTCAATATGAAGGCGGAAGATTCTCCATCCGTGTCGTTATTGCAGTCATCAGCCACTTCAAGCGCCTATCGGGTAATCTTACTTGGCTATTCTGCCACTGACTTGTTTTAGGCATGTAAATCAATAGTTTTAATTTATCGTGTAATTATTTTACCTAATGGTACACCCTTGTACTCGACCTCTAGTCTTTGTTTTCAGTTATAATTATTGTTATCCAAAATAATGCAAGTACTGTCTTTCAGGGAGATGCTAAGGAGTCCAACGTATTGACGACAACCGTTGATGTCACTCAGATGCTCGAGGTATGTTTCCGGACAGTTCCATCAATGGAGATCATCAGATCTTGCATTCTTGTAGCGTGATTGTTACACACAATGTTTCTTTCGTTTTTAGCCATTGATATGTCCTTCTGTCGTCGCCCTCCTATTTTTTCAATATTGTGTTCATTATTAATGAAAGTCCTATGTTTCAGGGAGTCGATGGAGCATTAGTCCAAGAAGAAGGGGGAGCATGCAGTTACGGGTCGGCGCAACAGCTTGCAGAAGTGTGCACCGCAGTTACATCGTCCCTTGATGTTCTTATGCATTTCGAGGTATGGATACTGACAGTTCGATCAAGCGAAATCATATGACGTGATTACATCCGCTATACTTCCTTCTTTATTAACGCAAGTACTATGTTTCAGGGAGATGACGGAGCTTCTTCTACAAGAACATCACCCCTAGTAGTTGATGCAGATCTCTGGGTGGTGACACTTCCAACGCTCGAGCAAATCGAATCATATTTACATATCCATTATTTATTTTAGACAACTGATCATTTGTGCAGGTCTATTTAGATGAGCCGTTGACGCCTGCACAAAGTTTATGTTCTTTTTAACAAAATAGAAAACCATACTAATGCAATTACTGTGTTTCAGGGAGTTACTGAAGCATCATCTTCAATAATATCATCAATGGAAGTCTATGAGGAGCCCGAGGTATGGATCTTGACAGTTCCATCTAACTAGATCAACAATGCGTGAATAATTGTCGTTTGAATGTTCTACACAAAGCGTTCATTCGTGTTTTGCTATTGAGATGTATGTGGGTATTGGTCCCCAAGTACATTTTGTGTTTTCGATATTATTATACATACTAATGAAAGTTCTATGTTTCAGGGAGTCGATGGAGCGTCAGTGCGTGATGGATGTGCTTATCATGAAAATATAGTCGTTGCAGCGCAAGAGGAAGTGGAGACATGCACACACGAGTCGGAGCAACAGCGTCCTGATGTTGAAGTTCGAGGCAAGAAAGTTTCAAAGAAAAGAAAGCAAAAGAAGGTTAGTGTCCTGGTCACTATATTATGTTGTTTTTCACTGTTAATAGTTCAATACTGTAAATTGTGTTTAAACTGAACATCCCTTTTCCAATCTGTCCTCTAGTTGCGAGTGGGTGAACTAGATCTACACAGACAGTGAAGCGAACGAGAGATGTTGCTTGTCAAACCTTTTTGCAGGGACTTGAGACTGGAGATGCATCGTGCCAATGGGAAGAATATGAAGTGTTTGACAACGGAGCTATACCACATCCAGCCATTGATAGTGAATGTCCTCCTGGTAGTTCGGATGCAGTCGGAGATCAATTCACAGAATCCACACCCGCAAAAACTAAGACCGCGAGAAAGTTGAAGAAATTGTTTTATTCACCCATCGCCGGAGAAGGAACAGATGTTGCAATGGAAGAGAATGAAGTGGACGACAATGATACACCATCAATATCACTGAACATAGCGGAAGACGATATCAGAGATTCTACCTTTCATGTGAGTGACATGTCCTCAACGTTACAGGTCGAACCAGCTGGGATGCAGAGTGACAGTATAAGGAAAGAGGCCAAATTCATTGTATTCGATAGTTGTTTGATTGATATTATTATTCGGATGAAATGTGGGCATTCGGTTGGTGGGGAAGTATGTGGGGAGCCATTGATTAATGTGACTCGTGCAATTCGAGGCACTAACCTTAAAATACATGCCACCTGTACAAAATATCATCCTTTCTCATGGTCTGCACAACCCATGCTGGGGCAACTGCCAGCAGGCAATCTACTTTGTGCAGCGGCTGCACTTTTTAGTGGTTCAAGTTTTAAAAAGTTAGAGTCTTTCTTTCAGTTTGTGGGAATCCATTTCATTGCGAAAACTCAGTTCTACAAATACCAAACCGATTATCTATTTCCAGCCATTAGCGAAGCTTGGAGAATGGAAAAAATGTCTATTGATAGTACATTCGCGGGCAAACGGTTCAGGCTAGCCGGTGATGGACAGTGCGACAGCCCAGGATTTTCAGCCAAGTACTGCACCTACCACTTTCAGGACATGGAAAGTAAGAATATTGTGAGTTCGGTGGTCGTGCAGGTGTCATAAAGTACATCCTCAGTGGCCATGGAGAAAGTTGGCTTTGTAGCATCATTGCAAGAACTACAATCGCGGGGAATGGTGATCGACCTGATAGCCACGGACAGACACGTTTCAATTGCCAAGACAAGGAGAGAAGAGTACAAAAATATAAATCATCAATTTGACGTTTGGCATCTTGCAAAAACAATCAATAAGAAAATGTCGGCTGCAGGTAAAAAAAAAGATATGCAAGGTATTTCACAGTGGTCCAAGTCAATCAGCAACCATCTTTGGTGGAGCTCAAAAATATGTGGAGGGTCGTTGGAAATTCTACTGGAAAAATGGCGGTCAGTAATGCTACACTGTAGCAACGTTCACCACTGGACCACAAACCAACATTTCCACAATTGTGAACATGGCCATTTGTCCACAGAGGAGGCACGGAAGAAGAAGTGGTTGATTCCTTCATCACCCACTCACAAAGCCATTGAAAAGATTGTATTTGATAAAACTATAACAAGAGATTTGAGGGGACTCACGGAATTCTGCCACACAGGAGATTTGGAGGTGTTCCACAATATGTGCCTAAAGTACAGGCCAAAACGATTGCATTTTGGCATGGAGGGCATGATAAATCGGACTCTTCTAGCGGTCTTGGCACATAACCATAATGTTGGCCGTCAACAAAGTAGGACGACCGGAACTTTAGGGACGCTTCGCTACAATAAGGCCTTCACTAAAAGAAGTAAACAATGGGTTATCAAACCAGTGTTTGAGGATATGCAATATGACTTTATTGAGAGACTTATTGTTGGTGTCCTAGATAGGCACATACATGGAGTTGTGAACGAACCTGTGCAGGGGACAACTGCATTGCCACCCAACATTGCCTCTGTTCCATGTCCACCTAAAGAAGAGCTCATTGAGAAATACACATCACGGTTTAAATGATTGTAATTTGATTGTCTGTTCTCTCGAGTCTCCTCATGTCGCAGGCCCATTGAATATGTGTAGCTATGTATTGTGTAAATAAAAGTGATTGCTCTGTGAGTCCTGTGAGATGGCCTTACACTGAATGTAGCTAACTAGGAATGTGTGCTCGTTCAAAGTGAAGGTCAGCTGCTTTGATTTTTTCTCGGGTGCCGGAATGGCCCATGACTCAGTATAAGGTTCTATTGTTATTTGACCTTGACAGGCCGGGACCATCCCGAAAGACTTCTTTTTGGGGGTGTGTGGCAATAACGTAAGAAATGATAATGAATATAATTTCAGAAACGAAAGCCATTTAATGTTTGTTCATTAGAAGAAATAACGTTGGCATAGAAGGAGTGGTATTTCGGGGCTGCCCTACGCACAGACACAATGGAAAATGCAAATATAATGTAAGTAACTCTTTAGATGAGTTTATACCGCAATTTAATTACTATACAGTAGCTTTAAAGACGGGTTAAGTTGTACTTGTTCGTTCTATGTGGCATATTGTTTTGTACCGCACACTATCTTGAGGAGAACCATCTCCTTTTACGGAAGCACCTCAAAACCTTCCTCTTTGCTTCTGCTTTCTCTCTCCCTCTCCCCTGCTACAACTGGTCCACTGTCTGCGACCTCGGTCCTGGGCCCTTCCACTCTCCACCTGCACTGCCTCCCTGTCAACTCCTGCACTGGGGGACTGTCTCAGTATCCTACAGCCCCCCCTTGACGTATAATACCCAGTTGCACTGTCCTAGCTATGAAATAATTTCCCAACCTAATATATAAAATGAATAATTTTAATAAAGATCTGATGGTGAGACTAATTTCATTTTTTATGTTTTTAAAACAGGTACATCCTTCATTATTGTATGTGTCACGAGTACCAGACACCGGCGGATGGCTTTTATAACCGCCAGTTGCTTCTCCGCGTGAACAACGTTACCACCCTGACCATTTTATGGGACGATCGCCAAGTACAAGTATGCCCTTACGCGGTACTAACGGCTAGATGCAACATACAGACCGTTGTGGTGGCCTAGTGCCTCGTTGTTGGAAAAGCCATGCGATTATCAGTGCGACCGAAGAGCTTATTTTATCGTAAACCAACACCCTGTGTACTGCACACGAACATCGCTTGCCTCAAGACGAACTATTTTGGATCGAGAGCAAAGATAAATGCAAATCGCTGAATATTCTCTAAACATTTGATGTCCAATAAATGTACTTTGCCAAATGTACAATCTTGCCGTTTGCTTTTAAACCACAGTTTCATATTCCGAATTGTGGCGCTGTATTGTGAGATGATCTAAGACCCTGTGTACAGCAAAGGAACATCGCGTGCCTCAAAACGAACTTTTTGGAACATGAGCAAATAAAAATGAAAATCGCTGAATATTCTCAAAACATTTGATGTCAAATAAATGTACTTTACCAAATTTACAATCTTGCGGTTTAATTTAAAAGTACAGTTTCATATTCCCAATTGTGGCGCGCTGTGTTGTGTGAGCTCATCTGTGTTGATTTCCGGGTTCTGTGTGGAGTCGCGTAGAAGACGCCTGGGCGCGTTTGCCTACGCAGCTCAGTCACGTCACGGATAGAGGCGGGGAATATGAATGTTTTGATAAAGTCTGTTTCAGGGGCGGGGGATTTGATTTAGTGCCGCAAAAGCAGGTGAGCCAGGGCGATGGGGGGAAATGATAGGATTATCAGAATATGGCGGCTGATTTTGAGTGCGTTAATGGACGAAAAGTCGGGTAAGGTCCATAGGAAAGTTTTCTACGATCTACCGAGTTATGCTTAAAAACACATGGCCGAACCGTAGGGACAATAAAAAAAAGTCCCGGAACTATCCTTTAAGATCATCAACAAAATTACTTACAACCAAAGCCAAGCCCATCTCGAACAAAATCATCTGTTAGGTGCTAGACAATCTTGGTTTAGACCCAACCATAATACAGAAACGACCCTCCTGGACCTTGAAATCCAGACAGACACCATCAGAGAGGCAGGCAAACTCGGTATTCTACTATTGTTAGATCTCTCTGCAGCCTTTGATTTAGTAGAACATGATAAACCATGCTGCACATTAGAAAATGACTTCCACTTCTCTAAGGATGCCACTCTCTGGATGAAATCGTTCCTAGCCGAACGCACGTCCAGAGTTAGTATCGGCACACAGGCTGCAGACCCCATACCAGTCCCCATTGGGGAACCCCAAAGTCCTGCCTCTCACCCACACTGTACAACGCATACACAAAGCTACTATTCTCAGCTCTGGGTAATATGGGTGTCATCTACACCAACTTCGCAGATGACACCCTGATCCTTATACCAATCACAGTTGACTATGATCAAGGCACTCGGATCATCAACAATATTTATGCGATAATCCAAAACTGGATGGCACTAAATAGCCCTTGCCTCAACGATGAGAAAACGGAGATCCTCATCGTAGGCTCCGAAACCAAAATCAGCACCCTTCACTCCGACTATCCAGCCATCAACAATGACGGCACCCAAATCCCAGTATCTAAACAAGTAAAAACCCTAGGAGTTTACTTAGACGCTAACCTAACAATGGCAAGACATATTAACGCCCTATCATCAGCTACCTCCTACACCTTCAAATTGATTGCCCTGAGTCGTCAGTATCTCACGCCCACCAACTGTGTCACTTTAGCTAGAGCATTAATACTATCAAAGTTGGACTATTGTAACGTTCTCCTACTAGGTACCTCCAAGTCCAACCTTGGCAAACCCCAATTTATGCAAAATAAAGCATTACGAGCTGCATTAGGAATTAAGAAATGTGACCATATCTCTACGACTAGGAGAGAGACCCACTGGCTTTCCATCAAGGCTAGAATCATCTTTAAAACGTTGAGCATTGCCCTCAAATGTCTTGCAAATAAAGCCCCCATCTACTTAAACAACTCTATTAGCAAAAAAGAACCCAAGAGACTGCTCAGATCTAACAACAAGTGACTCATTGCGGTCCCCCGCTTCAAAACCTCGAGAGCAGGAGGCAGCAGCTTCTTGGTCATGGCATCTAAACTCTGGAATGAGCTTCCACTTAACATAAAAATTGAAGATTCCTTCCCTTGTTTCAAAAAGGCCCTAAAAACGTGGTTCTTCAACCGATACTAACTAAAATCAAATTACCATGCTGAAACACCCATATCCAAGCACCCAATGCCCCAGTGACGAGTGTAACCGAAATTGTCTCTCCACCACTGTATATGACCACTATATACCTTAACCCATGCTACGTTCTTTGTATTTATGATGGTGATTATGTACGTGTATAATACGGGTAGGGTAGTGTAGTATACGGTTGGGACACTACGCTGTCCTGGGCTCTTATATTTTAACTTTTGTATTTGATATATATTTGATACATTTTATATTGCATATTTGTTTTTTTTATTATACTTATTTCATTATATAACCTATATTAGAAAAATTTTATATATGGATAAGTGATGTATCAATGAATGTGTTTAAAATGTGTTGTGTAAAATCCATTTCTTGGATTATACCACAATAAAGTATTATTATTATTATTATGTACGTGTATAACTGTGCATTTAACACATGCAAACTTCATTAATTATGCCTGTGGCTATGTATTTTATATATTTTTTATTACTGTAAATCCTTTACTATAAGCTGTCTGTAACAATGCTGTGATACCCGAGGGTCTGGGCGTTTAACAAAAAAAAATAATCTCGATTTAAATCAGGCCTGGGCCTGGTGCTGCCTTTTATTTATCAGGTGCCCAGTAACCCTAAACGTCACCCCTTTTATTTATCACGATGGTGGGGGCTAGCTGTGAGAATATGAATCTGTCTCGGTGGATTGATGTTGTACCTCCTGTCCTATTTTATTTGGCAGTTTATTTCACACCAGTGTTCTCAGCTCAGCCCTCTCCTGGGGCCGATCAGGGGCTGTGGTCTCCCCCCTTGCAGCCAAATACCCAATGACATTGGGAGGCCACCTGCGCAACTACAGCAACCAGTATCATCCAGAGGGCACCACCACGTCGAATGCTGCCTCTCTCCTTGTCTCTGACTGTGCCCCAGCCCTGTCCACAATGTTATGCAGCAAGGATCCCCTCCCAGATGCTATGGTTATAATGCCTATGATTTCCGTGGCGTGCCACTGCGGCTCTGCCAGAAAGGCGCGGAGGCCATGCTAGGATTGAACAACTTTATTTGCTTTGTTAACAAACAACTGGTAACTCTGACAAAGGTTCCTTATATGTCCATAGGTAAGAGGTAAGTATGTAGGACAGTGGTGTCCTGGGCTGCTTTGCATTCCTGAGGCAGTCTTCAGTCCCTAATTAGGAAAAGCACCGGGGTCATGGACTGCTCCGTTTCAGAGGCGTCTTCACAAGTGTTCCAAGTGCGCTTTCCCGACTCTCTGCGGGTCCTGCCGCAAGTCTCGTGAGACTGCGCTGCCTGTAGAGATATCACGAGAGTCTCCTACTCTCGCGAGATCTCGCGTTGGTGGCTAGGACCGCCCCCGCGCGCTTCGCGCGCATTACGGGAGCACCAGAGGACGCGGCAAGACGCGTCCTGCCGGCTCCTCCGATATTTGGGCCCGGGGCTATTATTATTAGTGGACATTTCTGTCTCACAGCCCAGAAACAGTTATTAGGCAAGCTTGCCTAGCCTTCAGACTTTGCAGTATTTACACGTTGATGGCAGATTGTTATCTGTGAAATAAAAGCCATCCAGCCTGTCATCACGCCTCCTGTCATCTGTGCAAGAATATACAACATAATTTGGCGACGAGGATCACCACTACAACCCACGTGGGAACATGCAAGGAGCGACGCCGCCACCCCCCTTCCTGCAAACTCCAGGTAAACCCGCCATCCCGTGGCCGCAATGGCAACCCCTTTTCACGACGTATGTAGAGGCACTAGGAGGGGCAGGATTTTCAGCGGCACGGCGTAGGGCTATGTTACTTAATGCCCTGGGAGTGGAAGGACAGCGGGTGTTTGAGAGTCTTACCCCGATCCCGGTGGCAGGCGACAACGATGACGTCTTTAAGGAGGCGGTTAGGAGAATAGTGAAGAGATTTGCCAGTAAAGAGAACACGGTGTTGCATAGAATACGCTTTTACACTCGCAGACAAGAAATATCTGAACCGGTCGACGATTACGTCACCAAGCTGCGAGAACTGGCAGCGCTGTGCAGTTTCGGCAACAATGCTGAGAGCCTCATCTGCGACATGTTGACAGTCCACACCAACAGCAGAAAAGTTCAAGATAAATTCATTATGGAGAAAGAATTACAACTGGAGAAGGCGATCGAAATTGCCAGGGCGGTTGAAGAAACCGCGGGAAGACGAAAAGAACTCACAGGAACCCAGAGTTCTGCTGAAATCCAAGCAGTCACATTTCACTCAAAGAAAGAAAGACATACACCGGACACAAGAGAGGGGAGAGGAGGTAAGAAAGAACCTCTGAAATGGCACAGGTGCACCAGCACGAAACACCTGGCATTCGATAGGGAGTGCCCAGCTAGAGATAAGGAGTGCTCAATCTGCAAACGCATTGGCCATTTTTCGTTGGTGTGTCGGTGGAGAAACAAGAAAGTTACCAGTGTAAACACCGATCACAACAGGGAGCAAGAATCGTCCTCAGAAGATGAGGGGAGACCCACAGTCATCATGGTAAACAGCACAAGGGCGAGAAGAGAAAAGCCCTATTGCACAATCAAAATTGACGGTCGCGAAACAAGAGTTATGGCGGACTCTGGGTCGGACCTCACCATAATACCCCTACGGACATACAAGGAAATGGTGGGAAAAGAAAAGGTCCAAGTTCTCACCACACGTCACAAACCCACAGTATTTGGAGGGGCGTCAGTTGAACTACTGGGATATATCAAAGGGAAGGTGGGGTTTAAAGGAAGAGAAACCACCACCAGAGTTTATTTCAGCCACGAAGGCCCAGCAGTACTGGGATGGGACGACCAAGACAAGCTCAAAATCAAACTGGACCCCAGCACAGAAGACCAGGTACTGTCTGTCTGCGCGAGGGATGGGCCCATAGTCAAGAGTGACTACCCAAAACTTTTCTCAGAGGAGCCGGGTCACATAAAGGGCGTTGTCCATAAAATAATGCTAAAAAAGAATGCCGTCCCGGTCAAACATAGTGTGCGGTCAGTGCCAGCAACCGCAAGAGACACTCTCAGGGATCAATTGGACAAAATGAGAGCGGAGGGGGTCATTGAAGAAGTTGAAGCGTCAGAATGGCTGAGCCCAGTAGTGCTGATAAAGAAACCGAACTCGCAAGAGCTAAGGGTGTGTATAGACCTTCGCAGCTTAAACTTAGAGGTCATCACCGACAACTACCCACTACCGAGCATAAATTAACTCATTTTGTTGATGAAGGAAGCCAAGATTTTCTCAAAACTGGATATGAGAAACGCATACCACCAAATACAATTGCATGAAGAGTCAAAACCCCTCACAGCATTCATCACACCATTTGGCACCTATCAGTTCACCAAGATGCCATTCGGGTTATCGTCGGCAGCATCAGCGTTTCAACGCATGATGGATGTTTTGTTACGAAAGGTCAAAAATGTTGCATATTTCCAGGACATTGAAAACGGTCCTGACCAAGTTGCAAGAAGCAGGGGTGAGACTACGCCATGAAGAATGCGCATTTAAAGTGAAAGAGGTCGAATACTTGGGGTACAAAATCTCAGAAAAAGGGATAAGTCCGAAACAAAATCTGATGCATGCAATCATAGAAGCACCGGAACCGACCAACAAAGACGAATTAAGATCATTTTTGGGACTTGCAGAGTATTACGCAAAATTTATTCCCTTGTTCTCTGAAACCTCAGCACCACTCCGTGACATACTCAAAAAGGGTTCGGTATTCGCGTGGCAAGAACCCCAGAAGAAGGCGGTTGGAAGTATAAAACGGCACATCATGGAAGCGCCGTGTTTACAGCCATTTAACCCGGAGTGGGATACAGTCATCACCACGGATGCCAGTGCGTACGGACTAGGAGCAGTTCTTACGCAGAAGAAGGGGGACACGGAGCATGTGGTAGCCTTTGCCTCGAAGGCCTTGTCCTCGGCGGAACAGAACTACTCTACCATAGAAAAGGAAATGTTGGCGTGCGCATGGGCGGTAGAACATTTTAGAACATATGTGTGGGGCACGAAATTCAAGTTGGTGACGGACCACAAACCCCTCATCCACATGCTCAGCCCAGGAGGTACCAAAGTGTCCACACCCAGATTGGCACGCATTGCAGCAAAACTGCAGGAGTACACGTTTGAAGTGCAGCACATATCAGGGTGGAAGAATTCACAGGCTGACTGCATGTCTAGATTGCCAGAAGGTAAAGACAAGGCCACCACGTTTCTACGAGGAGAATGCATAGTAGCATCGATCACTGACATAAAAGCACCTGACTATATGGAACTCAGCGAGAAACATTGGCTGGAAGAGGACAGAAAAGACCCGGCTATGGCGAAAATCCGTCAGTGGATCAAGGAAGGGTGGCCAGGTGAAAAAATGGTGCCAGAAGGTATGAGACCCTATTGGAAGGTGGCCGAAGAGATATCGGAAACGGACGGAATAATAATGAAGACGGACCAGATAATCCCACCTATAGGCATGAGGAGCACCATCCTATGCAGAGCCACGCTGGCCACCTGGGAAACACGATGACCCGGCGCAGAGTCCGGGAGGCCTACTGGTGGCCGTCCATGGACCAAGAGATTCGCACCATGATAGAGCCTTGTCATGAGTGCCTCAATAGTGACAAAAGACTGAAACTCAGACAGGCACCCCTAATTCCCACAGAAATACCAGAAGCGGTGTGGTCAAAAGTGGGCATAGACTTTATAGGACCTCTGGAAGCGATGGCACCAGAACATCGGTACGGCATAGTGCTGGTTGATTACCTATCCAAGTGGGTCGAGGCTGAGTTCGTCCCTAACATTACCACAGCGACGGTAATTGAAGTCCTCACTGAAATTTTTCAAAGAGAAGGCCTCCCCAAGGAAGTGGTAACAGACAATGGGGTACAACTGATCTCGCGGGACATGGAACAATTCCTAAGAAAGCACAATATAGGCCAAAGGAAGGCGGCCTTGTACCATCCCCAAGCTAATGGGCTTGTTGAAAGGGCCAACAGGTTCATTAAGGGAGCAATACAACTAGCCACGGCTTCGGGGATGGACCCCCTAAAAACTACCAAGGAGGCCATAGCGGCCCACAGACTCACTCCTAACTGAATAACGCAAATATCTCCGTTTCGGATGTTGAGAGGGAGGAGTGCAGCCTCCACGCTCATACCACCATGGTTATCCAAAGTGAGAGAAGATGAAGCAGTGGACATGTCAGAAGTGGTGTGGAGAATTGAAAACAGCAAGGCATGCATGAAAACATGGAGTGACCAAAGAAGAAGAACCAAGCAAGCGTCAGACATTGGAGGGGGAGATTGGGTCAAAATAAGACTACCAAAAAAGGACCAAATCACGGGCTCTCGGTTCAGCAGACCCACCAAAGTGGTCCACAGGGGAACCAATCATGTCCGCACAGAGGACGGGCGCACATGGAATCTGGAAAGAGTAGCCCTATATCAGAAGAGACAAGAAAGAGCAAGAACCCCGGAGAGACCACCTGCCGAAGAAGGAATAGACAACGAGCGAAGGGAACCACGGGAGCCCGAGAGAAACGACAAAGAAAGGGAAGAAACAGAGATGGAACCGGGATCGCCCATGCCAGAATCCGAACAGGAACAACAGGAAGATCGCACTGGAAAGGGTGACCGGCCGAGAAGAGAGCACAGAAGACCGGTGAGATACACTGACTATGTTATGCAATGAACCTCCTCTTTCTTAATCAAAGGGAGGTGTGTAGAGATATCGCGAGAGTCTCCTACTCTCACGAGATCTCGCGTTGGTGGCTAGGACCGCCCCCGCGCGCTTCGCGCGCATTACGGGAGCACCAGAGGACGCGGCAAGACGCGTCCTGCCGGCTCCTCCGATATTTGGGCCCGGGGCTATTATTATTAGTGGACATTTCTGTCTCACAGCCCAGAAACAGTTATTAGGCAAGCTTGCCTAGCCTTCAGACTTTGCAGTACTTACACGTTGATGGCAGATTGTTATCTGTGAAATAAAAGCCATCCAGCCTGTCATCACGCCTCCTGTCATCTGTGCAAGAATATACAACACTGCCCTACGTGATTTCGCGAGGTCCCTACAATAAGCCCACTTAAAAAACTTCCCAGTCCAACTTTAACACTATTAGCCTCTGAAATTACCCAGCAGAAAACACAGCACACCAGAGAGTTGTCTGAAATGCCTCCTTTACCCCAGAGGTGGGGACTAGCAAAACCAGGGTCTGGACCCTGTCTGCCAACTGCTTTTGCCAAGGCGCCTCGCCTCGACCTGCATCATTTTATGTAAAAGATCCTAATTCCTCCGGAACATTTTCAACTCATACTGTCAGCAGTGAGCCTCCTTGAAGATGTATATGGGTGCGGCAGCACCTCCAGCACCCCTACTTCTAGCGTCACTGCAAGCGTAGAATTCTCAGCTAAAAACCAGAGCAACGAAAAGATACTTGCTGTTTTTTTTATGTCTCAAATTGATGGCTATAGATAGAGGTTTAAGCTGTTTAAATGTAAGAATGTTTTTGATGTGTTTCATACACATCTGCACGTTTTAAAGCAAGATAAAGATATTAACTTAACTATGCACATATTATATCATGCTTTGGGCTTTTAACACGTCAGTCACTTCACAGTGAAGGACCATTGAGTGACTGGAGTGACTGTAGCCTGCAGATATTTGCTTGACTAAACTGTGCAATTAATGTCAGGTTCACAGTATGAATTTAAACAATATTTATTGTAGTTGTTAATTGATTTGAAAGCCTCAACAGTAAAAGAGCATGTTGACATTTTAGCTTCAAACTGTTCATTTCTTGTTTAACAAGCCATGGAACTTCATTTCTTAATGAAACCTTTCGATCTACGGGCAAGATAATGTGTATACAATGCCCTTGAAAATAAAAGGCAATAGGCAGGATGTTCCCCACTGCCACTTCGAGCTTGAGCTTATTTAACTCTATCTTATTGGTTCAGTCCTTTTCTGTACTGTGTGATGAGCCAGAAGAATGACTCGGACCATCAGACATGTTGTTGACATGATTTTACAGGATTTATTTAACTTAAAGTAACACGTTTATCCAGCCCTATTGCTAAAAAGGGAGTTCCCTTCCTATCAAGCTATACTAAGGTGCTCTTCAGTAGTCAAAATAATAAAAGGTGCCCTCTGTCCAACCCTAGCTTCTAAACTAGCCCCATCACTTAAGAAAAAACAAAACAAAGTTGGGCAGAATATCCTGCCTTCAGAGTCTATAGTCTCCTCAAAGTTCAACAAGAAGAAGAGCCTTTCCACTTTGTAACAAAAAATATCAAGTTCCTTATAAGATCCACTGTCCAATATCTCTTAGGTGGAGGGATACCTCCTTAATCCCTCTATACCACTTGGGTAGATTTCCTCTTAGGTTCGCGTTGTACTATTCTCTGACTTTCTTTTGTCTTTGTATTGCACTTGTCTTTTGGAACCGCTCTTGTTCCCATGGGTGTCCTGACCCCAATGCTCTATGAACTGTTTGGCAATTTTCAATACTCAGGTTCCCGTGCCCCTCACTGTTACTTATTTGCTTTTTCCTCTTTGGGCTATTAGGCCCTTGTTGTGTTTTTTAAGGAGATTCTTCCTTCTTTGCCTTTTGTTCCCTTGTCCATCCGCCGACCTCCACATTGAGCAACCCAGGTACCTTCCTCGCCGTTGGGTCTGCTCCAGCAAGGTGGCATCAATTCAACCGCAGTAAATTCTCCATGCTTTTTGGCTCTTCGCTTCTGGACACAAGCGCACTTCTCGGCCCGCTCATCATGGCGTTTCTTTGCTGTTTGTTCTCTTTTTTTTTGCGAAGGGAGGACTTGTTCCTCTCTCAAGTTCTGGACTTGGCATAATTTCTTGGGCCTCTGGCCCACCACGGCTTTCCCACTTCCCATGATCACTCCTCCAGAAAAGACCGTCTCAACTCGTCCTTGGTTTCGCCGCCAGTGGCGTCTCCTTCCTCTGCCCTTCTCATTTAGTGCTACAGCAAACTTCTCTGTGTAGCGCGGTTCGCCCTTCAGTGTTGTCTTCACGTTGGGGGATCACCTCTGAGTATTGCTTCCTCTTATCTTCTGTTCAAGAGCAATCAGGCCTTTATTCTCACTCTGGGATCCAGAGTAGGTGTGTTGTTTGTTTGTGTTTGTTAAGTTCACAGAGAAACTAGCATTGTCTTGAGCCAAACAAGTAAAGGCACTTTCAACATTGTTTTGAGTTTCACTGCTGAAAGAAATATCATCTTCTTGGATCCCCATATATGCAGACATTGCTTGCGTTGTAGGGCTTTACCCATGGTAATAGGAGTCCTTGTCCCCCTTGCACAAATCCCTAGGGAGGATTTTGGTTAGGGGGCTCACCCACCTAGCCTCAAAGGTGGTGGCTGCCCCAAAGGAAAAAGTGATGAAACCTCCACATTCGTCACACCTGTCATCCAGTCATTTGTGATGCTCATCTTTCACTCACTCCCTTTCCAGCTTTCAGGCTTGTTTCTGCTCAGCCAGCTGATCTTTTTGGATCCCCAACTGGGTCTGCTTCAGTCACAGGGCTTCCATTTCTGCTGCACTTGTCATTCAGATGGGCATTGGTAGAGGAAATGTTGTGGTGGTGCAGACCACTGGTGAATCACCGGTTTCCATCTTATTCTCCCCTTTACCTTCTTCTGGTGGAGTACCAGCTTGCTCCCCTTGACACTTCTGAATGTCTGCCAAAAATGCTGTTCTTCTAATGCCACTAAACTTGATTTATCATGCCTTGGAAGTGACTTGTAGCTCACTCCTATCAGGTTAATCAGGGTGCTTTCAGCGATGACCTGAATTTATCCATCTTTACCAATCCCTTCACACTTTATGAAGAATACATTTGAATGTTAATCACCGCTATAATATTTTTTTTTAATAAACAGTAAACGATCCTGCTGTTGTCGCCAGATGTTGGGACAATTTGTCTGAGTCTTGTGTTCAGGGTTCACATACTAATATAGGCAAACATTGCCTCATTAAGCTTTCCCTTCCGAGCAGCCATAGTAAGTCCAGCGCAGAATAATATTGCTTTCAATAATGGAAGGTCATACAGCGATATTACGAAAAAGTATCTTCATCTACAGGTTTCAGGGAAAGTGTAAAGTGAACCCAGAGCAAGACGATACTAGATGAATCTGAAAAGTCTCGGTAAGCCATTCATACATTTACTAGATGTTTACAGGTAGTTATGAGCTCTGTGGTCTTTTGATGTAGCATTGGTGTGATGCAAATGTGTTGTTTCGGGGCAGTTGCACATAAATCGCAAACGCTCGAATACTCCCACTTGGAGGTGCATGTAATTGTCATCCTCAAACTCAATTTCTTACTGGTATATCTTATTAAGTGTACTCACCTCTTCATTACAAGGGCCCTTGCAGTAACCATTGGGACACTGGCTCTGAGATGATAAAATTCATTAAAGTGCAGTTAATTTCTTTAGTGTTGCGAAGGTTCTTTCAGCTGGTAATTCAGCTTTGTCTGCTAGTGGAAGAGAGCACCATGCAGAGCCCATCTCTGGTCATGATGTTGAATGCTGATGTTCTGCAAACACTTGCACAACTTCAGGGCCAGAGTGTACCTTTAGAGCACCCTGACCATTCCCGGGTATGAACATAAAAAATTGATACGCAGGAGCTAAAAGCATCTCCTGGGTTTTGAAGGAACGTCCCTGAACGCTCACACCAGAGAGAATACAACCGGCTAGGACAGAAATGCCCAAGTCGATCTTGTAAGGATAACAAGTTTTAATCTGAAACAAAGATGAGAGCAACAGCAAATAACTCTGCTGTCAAGAACGTTCTGCCGAAAAAGGGTCCAAGAAGAGGCTTAAGAGGAGACACATCATCATCTGGACACAATACCATAGAGTAAAAACCTGTGCAGCTGGTTGGTGTGTGCCTATACAGGATCTGCCTGCTCCGTAAGGGATGCCATGTCATCAGTTCCAGCCCAGACCGTCTGTCTTCCATCATGTGGGTGCTGAAGAGATCATCTTCTTCTCAACGTCGAAGATCAGAGAAAAAATTGACTAAACTCCTAACACAATGCTACTTCATCATTATACTGTGCACCTGGTAGGCTTTAAGACTGACACAAAGGAGGTTCTGGGGCACTAACCTCCACAAACACATTTCATTCGCACCCTTCTGCACCATTGGCACCAACGTCTCCACCCTCATTTTGAACTGTACTTTATCCCTCCCAGCACCTCGCAATACAAATCAAATGATTGTAGCTCAAAGATGTGCAATGTCCATTCTCTTTGAACATTCAGGACTTGTTACTTTAGGGTTAGTGGTAGAAAGTCACCTGGCGCCATGGAATTCAAAGATCTTGGGGCTTAGTCAGTTATATGGGCTATAATCCGTGGTCGCCTGGGGGACCAGGTCAGTCTTTGGCCAGTGTGACATAACATGCACACCAGGCACAGGTCTATGATCGTGGCCTAAATGAACAGGCGCTCAAGTAAAGGAAAATGTGCCTGAAAACCTAAAATTGCTAGATGTGCTCAATGCATGCCAAAAGACATAAGTGGCTGATAATGCTGTTTTTGTCACTACCCACACTCTGAAGACCCCCTGGCCAACCCATGGGCCAGGGAGAGACTTGATTCCAGTCCCCACTAAACCCAAGAAATTGCAGCCTAGGCCTTCTTGTGGCCAGTCCTGGCGCCTTTGGCGCCAAGCTCATATGGACTTGTGCTTGGGAACTACTTTTCATTAATGCCAGTCATGTGGAGGCATCCTCATAACCTGGCTCCCTGAAACCAGGCTTGCAGTGTAGTGTTTTTGGGTGTGGTACCATGGGGACTATTTTACCTGGACTTCTTTCTTGAAGCTATTTAAACCACCCCCGAATAGACTGACACGCTTCACGTTAGTTTGCATTTCTGCAACGTAACACTCACCGTGTTCAGCTTCAGCCACGAACCTCGGAAGAACAGCACCTGCCAAGGAAATGAAAAGACATTGTGAGAAAAGGCAGCAGCTTACCTGAACTTCATCGCCAGCGGTCCGCAGTTCTCCCGACCATCATCCTGGAACCAGCGTTCCTTCGGATCGACGGACCTGCAAAAGAGAAGAAACAATGCATTAGACATTGTACAATTAACGAACTGTGCCGAAAGGCTTACTTCACCAGCCGCTCCTCAATCAGCATCACTACGGAAATTCCATACTCCGGCCGAGTACCTCGACCTGTGGAGAGGAGAAGATAACAGGTTAGCAAAGGCAAGGCATCTTAAGCGCAGCGCATAGCGCTTACTCACCGCATCAAGGCGCTCCAAAAACGCCCATACTTACCGGCGAAACACAGAGTCCGCCTTGCCACATATTGACTTCCGCATACCTAGGAAGAAAAAGACATTGTTTAAAAGGCATGCAAGAACAGCAATATTCACAGCAATAAGACCAACCTGAAAGACTCAAGACGGGCCGGCATCAGTGAAGCAACTCGATTGCCATTGCCCACCAAGCACAACGCGCCCCTGCCAAGACAGCAGGACGGAGAACCGCCAACATCTAAAACAAGGTGAGGAGAAGTCCAGAAGCATCGCAGATCTACAGGGAGGTGGGAGGCTGTTTACCCCGGTTGCCCAGTCCTGAACATAGCTTACCTGTATTCCAGGCAGAACTCTTCCGCTGGTCTCATCTGGGCATCGCAAGGAGGGACATCTGAACCCCGACTGCTGGGTGGCACCTCTGTGGAACCAGGTGAGCGTAACAGAATGCGAAGACTCCAAAACTAAATCCACCTGGGCGCCATGGAAACCTTGGAATTAGACCAATTGGCCCAACTAATAGGAGAACTGCGCGCCGAGGTTCATTCTGCCCATCAGGAGACTAATGCTCTCTGAAGAGATTTAATAGTGACTAAGGAGCGCACTGAAGACATTAGCAGACAATACTTGCAATCACAAGCGGGCCAGACCCCCCTACCGGGAAGCAGCCCAACAATGCAGAATCCTACCCTGCCATCCACTTCTTCTACTCCGGTGCAAGTCATGCTACCAGGAGCAATTCCTTTGGCCCCACCGGAGCGATTTACAGGTGATCCACGGAAATACGCCACATTCATGAATCAATGCCGCCTTCACTTTCTTTGCAGACCTGGAGCATTCCAAACGACCAGGCTCGGGTGGCCTTTGTCTTGTCATACCTGAGCGGTAGCGCAGCAGAGTGGTCAGATCCATTGGTGACACATGATGATCCTTTGTTACATGACTTTGGGGGATTTCAGAGGGAAATGGAGAAACTTTTTGCTCGTCATACCCGAGAACAAGCAGTGGACAATGATGCTAATGCTCTCTGAAGAGATTTAATAGTGACTAAGGAGCGCACTGAAGACATTAGCAGACAATACTTGCAATCACAAGCGGGCCAGACCCCCCTACCGGGAAGCAGCCCAACAATGCAGAATCCTACCCTGCCATCCACTTCTTCTACTCCGGTGCAAGTCATGCTACCAGGAGCAATTCCTTTGGCCCTACCGGAGCGATTTACAGGTGATCCACGGAAATACGCCACATTCATGAATCAATGCCGCCTTCACTTTCTTTGCAGACCTGGAGCATTTCCAAATGACCAGGCTCGGGTGGCCTTTGTCTTGTCATACCTGAGCGGTAGCGCAGCAGAGTGGTCAGTTCCATTGGTGACACATGATGATCCTTTGTTACATGACTTTTGGGGATTTCAGAGGGAAATGGAGAAACTTTTTGCTCGTCATACCCGAGAACAAGCAGTGGACAATGAACTTCTTTCCCTCCGACAGGGAAATCAGGACCTGTTAACGTACATTGCTACTTTCAACAGATTGGTCGCTGAAGCTAGGTGGCCTGAAAACAAAAGAACCATGTTGTTTCATCGGAGTTTACGAGGCGAATTAAAAGATGTTCTAGCTCAAGTGGTGGACCCTCCTCGAGACTGTTCGGAGTTCATAAATTTGGCTGTACAATTAGACCACCGGCTGCAAGATTGAAAAGCAGATCGCTCCAAAATGGATCCACGGGCGGTGTATGTTTGGTCTAGAGACAATGTAACTCATGCACAAGAAAACCCTGCTGAGCCCATGCAACTTGGAGGAGTGCGACGCCCATTAACCAAACAAGAGCGAGATAGAAGAAGGCAACAACAACTGTGTCTCTATTGTGGAAAATCCGGGCACTTCCTGAAGGACTGCCCGGTGAAACCCCCTAGGAAGGTCGTTGGGGCCACGGAAAAAGACAACGAGAAAGAATATCAATCGGAAAACTACCCAGCTCGGCAAACGTAGAAGTCAGTTTGTCGAGTGAGGGAAAGGAGCCACCGACCTCAGACTTTGTAATATCAGTGATCTTGATTTATAACCAACGGTCGTGCAGAATGCATGCCATAGAAGCTTATATCGACAGTGGGGCAGTCGGGAATTATATTGATCAAGATCTGGCTTCAGAGATGGGACTTCCCTTTTGTTCCAAGCCGATTACAGATAAGGTGACTACAGTGGATGGGACTGAAATCGCTTCCGGACCCGTAACCCAATGCACAGCTGAGATAACAGTGCTGTGCCAGGACGGGCATAGGGAACTCATTTCGGTCGACCTCATCAAGGCACCTCAATTTCGGCTTATACTAGGGATGCCATGGTTAGTCGCTCATAATCCTTCGATTAACTGGAGAGCCAGGAAATTAACCTTCCCTAGTGACTGCTCTCCAGCCTGTTACTATCAAGAACAGAAGACTGCTTTCAGTATTTCTACGACTCCAGGAACCACGACATCTATCTTAGGTGTAACCAGTACTTTACCTGAGGAATACCGCGATTTCCAGGATGTATTCCAGAAGGACCAAGCCAATACCCTGCCGCCCCACAGGCCCTACCACTATCAAATCGACCTTGTTCCTGGTGCCCAAGTGCACTGTGGGAGAATCTATGCTCTGACTGAACCTGAAAATCTTCATCTGAAGTCCTATCTAGACCAGTACCTCGCAAACGGATTCATCCGTCCATTGAAGTCCCCGGCAGCCAGTCCTTTGTTCTTCGTGCAGATAAAAGAAGGGGATTTAAGGACCTGTATTGATTGCTGTGCATTAAACCAGATCACGGTGAAGAACCGTTACCCTTTGCCACTTATTCCGAAAATGCTGCACCAGGTCAAGGACGCTCAAATTCACACCAAATTGGATCTTCGGGGAGCGTATCACCTGGTTCGGGTCAGAAGCGGGGACGATTGGAAAACCGCTTTCCGTACTAAATATGGGTTATTCGAATATCAAGTCATGCCCTTTGGGTTATGCAACGCATCGGCAGCATTCCAATACTTCATGAAGGACGTCCTGAGAGAGTTAATTGATGTATGCGCCCTAGTATACATAGATGATATCCTGGTGTACTCAACTTCTAAACAAGACCATATCAAGCATGTCCGTTCAGTCCTCGCCAAGCTCCGTGAACATTGTTTATTTGCCAAGCTGGAAAAGTGCTTTTTTCTTGTAACCGAAGTGGAGTTCCTAGGCTTCATCCTTACTCCCGAAGGCATCAGGATGGACCTGCACAAGGTCGAGGACGTTCTGAAATTTCCATCACCAACGTCAATAAAGGGAGTACAAAGTATGTTAGGCTTTGCAAACTTTTATCGTCAGTTCATACCGGACTTCTCCCAAATCGTACACCCAATCACTGTGTTGTTACGAAAAAATAACAAGAAATTCACCTGGACCGAAGATGCAGAAAAAGCCTTTCAGGAACTAAAGAAAAGATTCACCTCAGCACCGATCTTACGACATCCACGTCCAGACCTCACATATATCGTAGAAACGGACGCTTCCAGTATAGCAATGGGAGCTGTCCTCTCACAAAGAGATCCCAAAACTGGCCAGCTACATCCAGTGGCCTTCTGGTCAAAGTAGTTTTCACCTCCAGAAATTAACTACGCCATCACCGACAAAGAACTCTTGGCAATCAAATCCGCCTTCAAAGCCTGGCGACACTACCTTCTGGGAGCCAGACACACCATTACAGTTATTACTGACCACCGAAACCTGCAGTATCTTAAAACAGCAAAGGCCCAATCTTCACGCCAGCTGCGATGGGGCTCTCTTCTTCGCTTAATATGATTTTGTCATAACTTTTCGACCAGGCGTCAAGAATGGAAAGGCTGACGCACTTTCTCGTACTGGAACAGATGACTTGGTTTTTACAGCCCCAGATCCAGCGCCCATCATAGCTGAAGACAAACTCTTAGGCCTGACTACAGCCTTAACACACATGGAACTGAAAAAGGAAATTCAACAAATCATGAATCCGGATACCCTCCTTGCATGGCAAGCACAGGGAGAACAATATTCCATCCAAGACTGCTTACCCCTGTTTAAGGGCCGCCTATAAATACCCACCAAGAACCTACAACAGCAAGTAATTTCAGGTTACCACAATTCCCTAATCGAAGGGCACCCTGGAATCGCCAAGACCTTAGCCAAGGTTAAACAGAACTTTTGGTGGCCTACCTGGCGGAGAGATATAATCCAATACATTCAATCTCGTGGAGTCTGCGCACAAAACAAATCGCAAAAACACAACCCATCTAGTCTTTTGAGACCTTTGGACATTCCTCCAGCGCCAAGGCACACCCTTTCCATCGACTTCATCACGGATCTGCCTACCAGTCAAACGTTTAACACCATCCTTGTAGTCGTAGAAATATTCTAGAAGATGGCCCACTTTATTCCACTCAAAGGCTTTCCAGATGCATCCACTCTAGCCAAGGTATTTCTGGACAACATTGTTAAATTACATGGGTTCCCATCAGTCCTGATCTCTGATCGATGTAGTCAGTTAATTTCCAACTGTTGGAGAAAGTGTTGCGCAATGGCGCAAATTGACGTCCGGTTATCCACTACCCATCACCCCCAAACGAACAGTCAGACCGAAAGGACCAACCAGACCCTTGAGAAATACCTACGGTGTATGTTGCATCACGAGCTAAGAGACTGGAAGGACTTACTATGGATAGCTGAGTACGCATATAACAACTCCTTACATTCCAGTACTGGGCAAACACCTTTTTATACCTTATATGGTAGACACCCGCGCACCTCAGAATTGGATCCCCCAACCAATTTGGAAATGCCTGCGGTTAAAACCCTTCACACCAGCATCACTCAGGCTTTCAAAAAGGCCAGAGGACATCTAATTCACGCCAAAGCCAAGCAAAAACAATTCGCCGACCAACACAGGACGAAGGCCCCCGATTATCAAGTAGGAGACAAGGTTTGGCTAGCCACCAAGTTTATACCCATCAAAGGAACCCGGACCTTTCAACACAGGTATTTGGGACCCTACACCATCAAGACGATTATCAGTCCAGCGTCCGTCAAGTTAGATTTACCAGCCAATCTACGCATCCATCCGGTATTTCATGTGTCCCTTTTAAAACCAATGCAACCTGGCACACAGATTGAAGCAGCACCGAAACCCATTCTTGTCCATGGAGAACTTGAATTTGAAGTTAAAGGCATACTGGATTCTAAGTACTCAATGGGGGCTATACTATCTAATAGACTGGAAAGGTTTTGGCCCCCAAGACAGATCCTGGGAACCCTGTGAAAATGTTCATGCACCGCATCTGATCAAAAGCTACCATCAAAACTACCCAACTAAGCCTGGGCCGGACAGAAGGAACACTTTGAGAGGGGCCTTGTGGGGAGTGTTGTCACGACCCACACTCTGAAGACCCCCTGGCCAACCCATGGGCCAGGGAGAGTCTTGATTCCAGTCCCCACTAAACCCAAGAAATTGCAGCCTAGGCCTTCTTGGGGCCAGTCCTGGCACCTTTGGCGCCAGGCTCATATGGACTTGTGCTTGGGAACTACTTTTCATTAATGCCAGTCATGTGGAGGCATCCTCATAACCTGGCTCCCTGAAACCAGTCTTGCAGTGTAGTGTTTTTGGGTGTGGTACCATGGGGACTATTTTATCTGGACTTCTTTCTTGAAGCTATTTAAACCACACCCGAATAGTCTGACACGCTTCGCGTTAGTTTGCATTTCTGCAACGTAACACTGACCGTGTTCAGCTTCAGCCACGAACCTCAGAAGAACAGCACCTGCAAAGGAAAGGAAAAGACATTGTGAGAAAAGGCAGCAGCTTACCTGAACTTCATCGCCAGCGGTCCGCAGTTCTCCCGACCATCATCCTGAAACCAGCGCTCCTTCGGATCGACGGACCTGTAAAAGAGAAGAAACAAGGCATTAGACATTGTACAATTAATGGACTGTGCCGAAAAGCTTACCTCACCAGCCGCTCCTCAATCAGCATCACTACGGAAATTCCATACTCCGGCCGAGTACCGCGACCTGTGGAGAGGAGAAGATAACAGGTTAGCAAAGGCAAGGCATCTTAAGCGCAGCAGATAGCCCCTACTCACCGCATCAAGGCGCTCCAAAAACGCCCATACTTACCGGCAAAACACAGAGTCCGCCTTACTACATAATGGACTTCTGCGTACCTAGGAAGAAAAAGACATTGTTTAAAAGGCATGCAAGAACAGCAATATTCACAGCAATAAGACCTACCTGAAAGACTCAAGACGGGCCGGCATCAGTGAAGCAACTCGATCGCCATTGCCCACCAAGCACAATGTGCCCCTGCGAAGACAGCAGGACGGAGAACCCGCCAACATCTAAAACAAGGTGAGGAGAAGTCCAGAAGGGTCGCAGATCTACAGGGAGGTGGGAGGCTGTTTACCCCGGTTGCCCAGTCCTGAACATAGCTTACCTGTATTCCAGGCAGAACTCTTCCGCTGTTCGCATCTGGGCATCGCAAGGAGGGACATCTGAACCCCGACTGCTGGGTGGCGCCCCCGTGGAACCAGGTGAGCCTAACAGTTTTCATAAAATATGAAAAGTTACAATTTGACTTAGAGTGACACATAGCAGCATGTTACATCGACTTCAATGCAACACAATACTGTGACCAGAAATCTAAAGTGAAGCCAGGCACTTTGCATTTGTCACGAATGAAAACACTTACTTGTCCACATTTAAATGACATAATTTAAAAGGAGAGGCCTACTTGGAGCATTGCGATACTCATGCTATTTCAACTGTTATATATATAGGAAGACAATACACACAGACAGATTAAAAACTGAAGCTGTACTTAGAAAAGCATGGGTACAGAGGGGCATTTCCACTGAAACGAAACTGTGACCAATGACCTGTTGTTTTGGGCTCTCTAGGAGAAAGTGTCTGGTTTTCAATTTAAAGAGGAACAAAATACAAAGAAATGATGGAGGAGAGATTTCAACTACAGTGAATTGTTGCTACCACAGCTGACAGACACGACCTGTAAGGTCAAGTGCCCCATAAAAAGTGCAATTAGTTCTGAACAAAGACTCTTCGAAATCTGAACTCCAGGCTTTTTGGAGCTGGGCCTACCAAGAAGAATGTCTGGTTGTCAATTAGTTGCTGATAACACGTCCTGCAGAAGTAACCTTGAGGTCAAGCATCCCATTAAGCAATGAGCAAGGCCTTTGAAGCCGAGCAGAAGTACATGTTAAGATAAACACAGATAAACCAGATGGCTGGTCACATATTTTCAGGGAAATTTGAACCTCCTCACAGGGTCCTGGTTTTGCCCTGGAAACCTCCTCACATGGGCCTGGTTTTGCCCTGTTATTGATTAAACATTGAATACCGATTTTCCCAAGGAAAATGAGTATTGTGTGGCCAAGTGAGTCCACTCCAGGTTCAAATTAAAAAGAAGAAAAGGCCCATTTGGACCCTGTAAAAAGGAAATGTATGTGAGGTACATAGTTTAAGTTATGTGGAAAGGTATGATTTTTGCCATTAACATTCACCTGAGCAACGGGAGAGGTGGCACGGGGGTAGATCATGAAAATAAGGTCTAAATGGGAAGTGTCCCAATTTTATCTATTTCGGCGCAGCAGGAAACCGTGAAAAATCGTAACTCCGCTCAGGAAGGGCGTGCCGAAGTAAAATTAGTATGACTGGATTTGTTGTAAAATATAGAAACCCATTTATATATATATCAACATGGGGTTATTTGAAAGACCAAGGGAGTTATTACAATATGAGATTTTTCAGAACAAAAGATGCAGGAATTCTTGTCAATTTGAAATGATGTATCTATTCTCCTCCTTCAGCCTACATCATACATATCTGACAGGCTAGCGGTTTATTTGTGGGATCGCTATTGGATTGCGTGCGCTATTTACCACTCTTAAAACCTAAAAGAAGGGTCGGCAGCAAGTAATAATCTTCCCTCAAGCTTCCCACAGAGCTTGTAGCAAGTAAACAGAAAATATTGTAGTTCGGGAGGATATCTTGCGCTCACACCATACACTTGATCTAAGTTTTAAACATCATTATTCATAAATGAAGACAAAAAAACTGGGCTTAAGGTTACAGCTGGTCTGTTGGGCGACTCCTTCGACCTTAAATTAAATGCAAAAAGATCCAAAATGTGAACAGGGATCTATAACTCCTCTCTTGCTGATATTCACTGGTCTGTCGCAAATCACTGGACCGACGGTAAGCCACAAAGAATCCCGTCAAAAATAGTAAAGAGAATATGCAAAAGCATAAAAGAAGATCCAGGACATTGCGCCTTATTTCAGGTGATTGTAGATGTATTTTAATATTTTTTCTCAAAAAAGTTGCCCTTATGGTATTACACATGTTTCGGCCTCTGCCGGCCTTTTTCAAATTAGGGCTAATATGTTGAACTGATAGAAAGCATATACAAAACAATGTATTACATCATACATATTCAAAGTGGAAGTAAATCAAGAAACATTGAATGCATTGCAAGAAAAAACCCATAATACGAAAGTATCAGTGAAATTGAATAGGTAACAAATCAAAATATTCAATAATGAGTTCAAAAAAGAATAATTACACAAAGAAAGGTGGAAAAGTGGGGAGGGGAGACATACAAACAAAGCGGGAGACAAAAGACAAATGTTATATTAGTCACAGTTATTACTTATTTGCTGTGTGTAGTAAAAGAACCACGGCTACTTCAGGCCAAAACTTACCCACACTGGGGATCACTGACTTCTTATTCCCGAAAAATGTATTGGGTCGAATCCCATTATTATCTGCTCCATTACCAAGAAAAGAATGTACAAAATGTCTTTCAGTTCCAAAATCATCTATGCGCGTATCATACATCACGCACTGTAGTGCAAGCGCAGTATACTTCTCCATTAAATAGTGTTTTCTTTTCCGTTATAACATGATAAAGTTAACATTCTACAAGTTAGTATTTATCTTGTAAAGTTAGCAAATCCACATTTCAAAAGCGATCCTCATGTGGGTCGCTAATGTGCTAGAGCAACAGACGCCACTTACTTGACGAAGGAAGTAATCACCCGCGTCGGCTTCACTGTTCTACACGGCCGCCATCTTGGGACTAATTTATTTGTTCCCATGGATACCTGACGCCGTGTGTGCCGCTTCGCCCTGTTGCTTGGCAATGTGCGCATGAAGTTCTAAATCTAATGAGTTTGGTTACCTTAGTCTGCATTTGCTCGTGTTGTGAACGCCTTATGTGCCCCTCCGCCCTGTTGCTTGGCAACGTGAGCGCGAGGCGAATGTCTACATTTACTCATTAACCAACTATGGGATTATGAATCCAAATATGTCCTTCAATGGCTGTTTAAGTCAAACCATTTCTGCAAGATCAAGACTAAACACTATTTAATTATTACAGAAATGGTTTAAGGGTGTATACTCACCAAGATCGTACATACACATGTTCGATGAAAGCGGATTAGTTAATTACTATCTATTCAAGAACAATAAATGAGTGAGGTGTCAATGGATATGCACGTTGATAATTACTAAGGTTCAACTCAATGTTGGCTTGCCATTCAAAGAAAAGGATAACATTACAGCTGTAAGTCCTGCAATATCGTCTGGACCGTAATAGATAAAACAGCATTCTCAGCATTTCCCTCAATTATAACAGGATAGGTTATATAGTCTACATTTAAGTAATTATAGGAATGATGTCATTTCAGTCTCCAGGTTTAAACCCAGTACAGTTGTGTTAAAGAAACAAATGATTTTAGCTTCTGCTTGGCGTAGTGCCCGGACTTGATCCCCTCCCCTCTTATTCAGAGCAACGTGCTGCAAGCCGATAAATTGGAGGTCTGACTTATCATCTAACTGATGATTCTTTTGCTAATGGACTGCCAGGGGTAGAGTGGGATCTTGACTCCCAATTTTCGCCAAGTGTTCCCGAATTCTGGTTCTAAGTTCTCTTTTGGTACTACCAATATACAGTTTTGTAAAAGTACATCTAATCGCATATACCACGTATTTTGATCTGCAATTAATTGAGTTTTTAATCACAAATACTTTTCCATTATGCCCATCCAGGCGTCTGGTCTTATCTCCCGCAAATTTGCACATTGTGCAGTAGCCACATTTCCTGAAGCCTGGCTCAATTTTAGTGAGCCAGGTATTTTCATTGTTTTTCCGTGTGTCTGGCAGCATGGATGGGCAGATAGTCGATTGGATAGTGTTGGCTTTCTTGAAAATAATAGTCGGACTATCTTCAATAAATTTGGTCAGATGTTCATCTAGTTGTAACAAGTACCAATATTTTTGTAAAGTTTTTCTGATCAATTGGTGATCCTTGTTGTATTGGGTTACAAACATGAGTTTCATTAGTTTATCCTCGGAGCGTTTTTTAGGGATCAGTGTATCCTCTTGCCGTAGATTCTTTGTTTTCTCAAAAGCCTTTTGTAGGCATTTGTTAGGGTAGCCTCTTTGTTTGAATCAACTTCTCAGAAGCTGGCATTCTTGTTTGAATGTCTGGTCATCCTTGCAATTACGTCTTGCCCGTATATATTCACCAAAGGGGATGTTGTGGATGGTGGAGCGTTGATGGCAGCTTTGTGCATGTAGGATCGAATTCACTTCCGTTGGCTTGCGAAATGTCCTTGTTTCCAAAGACCTTCCTTAACATGGATATTAAGATCCAGAAAGTTGATAGATTCAGCATTGGATTCTCCTGTGAATTCGATCTCAAATTGGTTATGGTTCAGTTTTGCTGTGAATTCATGTAGTTGTCATGATGCCTACCCCCGGGGAACCAGATCAGGTCCAGCAACCCCGGAAGCAGGCATCAAATTATTTTGAGCAAACCCAAAAACCCCTGCTAGGGGCTGTTTGGGTGCAGTCCTGGCACCTATGGCACCAGGCTCATATGGAGAGTCAGTCCTGGCGCCATAGGCACAAGGCTCATAGAGTAGAACTTACCTGATGCAGACCATGCTGCAAGCTTACCTGATGCAGACCATGCTGCAGAGCTCCAAGCCAAAGGAGGCTTGGTAAAGACTATTTTACCTAGGGACTAGTTTTTTACTCGGGTGGGGCTGGGGAGGAATACTTACCTGGGACTACTTTGGAGGCTATTTAAACCACGCCCGAAGAGCAGCACACGCTTCGCGTTATTCTGCATACAGCAGCGTAACGCTCACTGTGTCTGCAAGCCTGCATCTAGTCTTCTGTCACGCCCGCCTCGAGTCTGCAGCTCCTAGAAAAAGGGAGGACCAGAAGGAGAAGAGGTTAGAATATGAGCAAAACCTTCAATCCTTACCTGAATTCTGGATCCACCGCGCCTTCGAGCTGGAAGAAAGAAGTATTTTACGCGCGCCGCCTCGCCTGCTGCAGCGCCACGCTGAACTCACCGGCCTTCACAGCATCCTCACGATCCACCGCATCCTTCTGCACGTTCCCGTCGCACTCTGGCACCTAAGGGGAACACAAGAACAGCAAAGGTGAGCCAAGGGAATAAACAGAGGCAATAGTAACTACCCTATAGACTTACCTGATTACCGCCGGGGGTACTATTCCTCTTCACGGGTCGGCGCAGTCTCCATTGCATCCTCGCCATACCCCGGCCCCTAAGGGGTACAAAAGGACAACAAGGTGAGATGAAAGGACAAACAAGGGGAACTCTTCTCACCACAATAGACTTACCTAATTTTACCGCCGGAGGCATTATTCCCCGAACTTCATATTTTCTCTCCACACCTGAATAAGGGAGCAAGCCACAGGTTACATTCTGGCCTTATTTTATTGAACTGTATAGGATAAGCCAAATCCTAACCTGAACTTCGTCAGCTACCACGAGGAACTCTTCGCTGGGGTCAAGCTGCAAACTGCAAGAATTCGGACAAGAGTGAAAGTCAGACATGTGAACTCTTACGAACTACATACATTTCGGAGTCAATATTGTTCTGGAACTCACCAATTCCTTTGAGCCAGTGAAGCAACTGGTTATCAACGCGCCCCTGCGCTCAATGCAGGATGGAGAGCTCATCTTTTCAAACCATCAGGTGAGACTATAAGAGGGGACATCATAAGTGATCTGTGGGGAGAACAGCGGGGGTGGGGGGATTTACGCGCAACTCCACGGGTGGTTAATTCCCTTTCTCCATTTGCAGAAGAATATTCCTACGGGCCAAGCAAACGAAGCTAGGTGGGCCAGTCCATTCCGTCATCTCGGCCCTACGCGTCACATTGGTGGAGACCACAGCTGTCCAGTTCAGATCGACGCCTCTGTGGGAGCCAGGTGAGCATAACAGAACGCAAAGCCAACCCACAAATTCCCACCTGGGCGTTATGGATACCTCAGAGACTGACCAATTGGCCCAATTACTAGGGGAACTAAGGGCTGAAGTGCATTCCGCCCGTCAAGAAACCAATGCTCTTAGGAGAGAACTGATTTTGTCAAAGGAGCGAACTGATGACCTTGCTAGGCAACTATTGCAAAGCCACGCTGGACAAGCACCCCTACCTGGTTCCGGGGGTAATCCAGCTCCTGTGTTATCGAGTAACCCTGTGCAAATAAACCTACCAGGAAATATTCCATTAGCCCCCAGCCGAACGCTTTGCCGGAGATCCCAAAAGGTTTGCCGTGTTTATGAACCAATGCCGCTTGCACTTTTTATGCAGACCTGTAGCCTTCCCAAATGATCAAGCCAAGGTAGCCTTTGTATTGTCATATCTCAGCGGCAGTGCAGCTGATTGGTCAATTCCACTAGTTACTCAGGATGACCCAATTCTACGGGATTTTCAGGGCTTTCAAACTAGCATGGAAAGACTATTTGCCTGGCACTCCCAAGGACAGGCCCTGGATGACGAACTTTTGTCCCTACGACAGGGTAACCAGGACCTTCTATCCTACATCGCAACCTTTAATAGGTTAATAGTGGAAACTGGATGGCCTGAGGTAAAACGAATCACGTTATTTCATCGAGGGCTTTGAGGAGAACTCAAGGATGTCTTGGCTCAAGTCGTGAACCCACCTCAAGACTGCGCTGAATATATAGACTTAGTGGTCCAGTTAGATCACAGACTTCAGAACAGAAAAGCTGATCGAACCAAGTTTGAGAATCGGGTGTTGGTCAAGACCCACGCTAACCCCAAAGGAGCAGATGCTTCAGAACCCATGCAAATCGGAGGCGTTAAAGGACCCTTAACCCAGAAGAAAAGAGAAAGGAGACGGCAAATGCAATTGTGTCTATATTGTGGAACTTCTGGGCATTTTTTACGGGATTGCCCTGTAAAACCATGCAAGAAGGTGGCAGGAGCTGCTGATAAAAGCCATATGGAGTCAGACTCGGGAAAAGACCACGCCCGACAAGCGTAGAGGTCCGCTTGCCGAGCTTGAAGAAGGATACTCAGACCTTGCATTTCATCATACCAATGGTACTCGTAGATCCAGGGCGGCCCTCGCGTATGCACGCAGTAAGGGCATACATTGATAGCGGGGCCATAGGAAACTATGTGGACTATGAATTGGCTTCCAGGATGAATATACCTCTCTGCCAAAAAACCACCTCAGATGTCATCACCACAGTCGATAGAACTGAAATTGCCTCTGGGCCTGTAACTCATTCCACCGCAGAGATGACACTATTGGGTCAGGATGGGCATCGAGAGACTATTGTGTTTGATCTAATCAAAGCCCCACAGTTCCAAATAATACTGGGGATACCTTGGTTGGAAACACATAATCATTGTATTGATTGGCGAGAGAAGAGAATAACCTTCCCGGATTGTGCACAATCCTATTACCCAAAGAAAAATCAGAATGCAGGCCTGGCCACAGTAACCACAGCAGTCATGCAACTACCTCCAGAATACCAAGAATTCCAGGATATCTTCCAAAAGGAACAGGCAAACACCTTACCTCCTCACAGATTGTACGATTGTCAAATCTATCTCATACCCGGTGCACAACCCCCTTGTAGCAGGATCTATGCCCTTATGGAACCTGAGAACCTTCACCTACGACAATACTTAGACCAGTACCTAGCCAATGTCTTTATTCGCCCATCCAAGTCCCCTGCATCTTCAGCTTTGTTCTTCGTGCCCAAAAAGGAAGGTGACCTCAGAACGTGCATAGACTACCGCGCATTGAACCAGATAACTGTTAAAAACCAATACCCATTGCCTCTGATCCCTGAACTACTAGACCAGGTGAAGGACGCTTGTATATAAACTAAATTAGATCTCCGGGGGGCATACCATCTGGTACGTGTAAAAGAGGGCGACGAATGGAAGACTGCTTTCCGCACTAAGTATGGGTTATTCGAATACCAGGTGATGCCTTTCGGGTTGTGCAATGCACCAGCCGCCTTCCAATACTTCATGAACGATGTCCTTCGTGAACTCATTGACGTTTGTGTTGTCGTGTATATCGATGATATTCTAGTATACTCCTCTTCAGAATCTGACCATGTGAAGCACGTCCGAGCAGTCCTTGAGAAATTGCGCCAGCACAAACTATATGAAAAACTAGAAAAATGCGTTTTTCATGCCACAGAAGTTGAATTCCTTGGGTTTATCCTGACCCCAAAGGGATTCCGAATGGACTCACGAAAGGTGGACGCAATCCTTAAGTGGCCATCACCAAGTTCAGTTAAAGGAGTACAAAGCATGCTCGGCTTTGCCAATTTCTACCGCAGATTCATCCCAGATTTTTCACATGTCGTACATCCCATCACAGCACTCTTGCGAAAAAATAAACGCTTTATGTGGACTGAAGAAGCTGAAAATGTCTTCCAAGAGCTGAAAGCGAAATTCACGTCTGCAACTGTGTTAAAGCACCCACGCCCAGAACTTCCATACATAGTGGAAACTGATGCATCCAGTCTAGCCATGGGAGCTGTCCTGTCTCAAAAGGACCCTGAAACTGGCCAGCTTCACCCAGTAGCATTTTGGTCCAGAAAGTTCTCGGCACCCGAGTTAAACTATGCGGTTACCGACAAGGAGTTATTAGCCATTAAATCCGCCTTCAAGGCTTGGCGGCACTATCTTCTCGGTGCCAGGCATACCATTACTGTGATCACCAATCACCGGAACTTACAGTATTTAAAAACAGCCAAGCCCCAATCGTCACGTCAACTCCGATGGGCATTGTTCTTTGCCGAGTTCGATTTCGTGATAACCTATCGACCAGGTTGTAAGAATGGTAAAGCAGACGCCTTCTCCCGAATAGGGAAGGGAGAGGCAGAAGTGAACCCAGAACCAATACCTATAATTTCAAAGGATTCTTGGCATGACTACTCTACAGACACTAGAGGACATTCAGGTAAAGATCCTGCAACTCTTTGATCCTACAGCCCTGCAGGACTGGGTAAAGAAAGGCCCGGACTACTCTGTCACCAATGATCTGCCTTATTACCAAGGGCGGCTATTTCTGCCACACAAGGAATTACAAGAGCCAGTCATTTCCTTTTATCATGATACCCTAATGGAAGGGCACCCAAGTATTGCAAAAACTGAAGCTAAAATTAAAAGACAATTCTGGTGGCCCATCTGGCGAAAGGATATTAAATCATTTGTGATGTCTTGTGGCATTTGCACCCAGAACAAAAGTCAAAAGAAAAAACTAGCTGGACTCTTACAACCTTTAGACATTCCGCCTACACCATGGCACACCTTATCGTTAGATTTTATTACTGATCTACCTCCTTGTAATGGGTTTAACACCATTCTAGTTATTGTGGATCTTTTTTCCAAGATGGCCCACTTTATTCCTTTAAAAGGACTACCTTCAGCCTCAATCCTGGCCAAAGAATTCCTCTAAAACATTGTTCGCATACATGGATTTCCGTCCGTGTTGGTCTCTGACCGGGGCAGTCAATTCATTTTACATTTTTGGAAGAAATGTTGTCAATTGGCGCAAATCGACGTGAGATTATCGACCAGTCACCACCCCCAGACCGATGGTCAAACGGAGAGGACCAACCAGACTCTTGAACAATATGAAGGTACGCATGCATATGTAACGTTGTGCTCACACTTGGAGTTTGTACTAATCACCATATGCGTTAAATGAACGTACCTTTTGCTAAAAGAAGAGGCCTTCTCTTTATACGGCGGCGTTTAAGACCTGCTGACCTGGCAAGAACTTGTTTTTAACAGAAGAATTGTGTTTGGTCACTGTATGTCGAAGCATGCTGAGCCTGCTAAAACTATCTGCAGATTACGGGTGGGGGGAAGGAATGAGTAAGCATGGCCTCGAGCACAGAGATACGGGCACAAAGGGGCACGAAAGAATGTGAAGACCGGGATAACAGGAAACCACGATAGACCACGATAGCAAATGTGCAATGGTTGTTCGTTATACTCCAACTAGATACTTCAGATAAGCTCCAACTGGAGATCCGCCCTGGGGTGGACGTGTTCTATGTGCAAGGCAATGTAAACAGGAAAGTATAAAAGAGCACGATGTGTAGAGGAAGGCGCGGCACTTCGACGACTTGCTTAGCGAGACGTTTGAACTTGCAGCGCATTCGCGAATGCTTGTGCATTAATAAAGTAATGTTTACTTGGCTCTTTCCTGTCTGAGGTATTGCAGGGTCCCTCATTGTACTGGTTATGGTGACGGCGAGAAATCGCACCCACAATTTTGGTGTTAGAAGTGGGATGCGAAGGAGCGACAGTCCGTCACTGGGTGAGGAACGCCGCGGCGGAACCGGAGAAGGAATTGATCACGGGGCCCCAACAAACTGAATCCGCACCTTTGATTGCAACCAACGCATCATCCTTGTTTTTCCGGCTCCGTCGGCGGTGGAACAGCAGGCTGTCGCCCTTCGGGTCCGGAACACTCTGGCGGGACCCTTAAGGTAAGTGGTATGGATGGATGCATGTTGGAATAAGGAAATAACGATTTAGGGTTTATGAAGAGGACGGTGGTATGTCCGTCTATGGAATAATAATGATGAAACGGTGATGTATTGATATTGACTATGGACTGTAGAAGCAATGCGCAGGCGCAATGCTCAGAACAAACAAAAGGCAAAGGGGCAGAAGAGAACAGTAAATCAAAAATTACGTGACCTAGAGATAAAAGAGAAGGATGAGAAACTAGACCAGTTGGATAGACGTATGATGATTAAGAATAGCGGGGGTATGTATCCTGCCTTGCCGGCGCCTCGGTATGAAGATGTGATAGGACTAGAAGTAGAACAAACAACGACTGAATTGTTATTTCCAGGGGCTACGGCTCCTCCGAGAGAAGGTGAGGGTGAGAGGGCGGAATTCCCAATGAAGTATGGAGACCCAGATAGGTTGATAGACCATAGGAGAACGACTACTGTAGAAAAGGATAGAGATGGAGACTTGCAAATCCTTATGACCGGGCTGTATGGCACACCCCTCAATGACAGCCTACGGGACCAATTGGGGCGTTTGACACCTTTGGAATTTAGGACAGTGGCCACTAAACTATATACCTTTTATGAGGGTAACTGTAAATTGAGAGGACAGAGTACTGCGGATCTGCCCTCAGCATATCAGGACGCTGTCGCGTTACTACCAGTGACTGCGACCAGTGTTCAGTTATGGGGATGTATGTCCGACATAATAGCGGAAGTCATAAGGGGCGGTGTTGAATGGGAGGAGGAAAAGAGGGCATGGGAAAGAGAGGTGAGGGAAAGAGAGGCTAAACTCAAAGATGCAGACCAGGCGGGCCAAAACGTAGCTAATCGTATGATAGCATCCATACACTCGCAGTCCATGTCCACCCTGGTGAGTCTGATGGAGGGCCTTGGCTGGCCTATACAAGTAAACGTAATTAAATATCTTCTTATTAGGGTGGATGATATAGAAGAGGAAAAGGAGCCTAGATATGTGTCCCAGTGGAATAGGATTAAGACAGAATTGGATAAGAAACTGCTACCTAATATAAGAATGGATGATTCTGGGGCGGAAGAATGGAGAATGGCTAAGGTGGAGAAACTGTTAAAAGATTATAAAAAAATAAAAGCGAAAAACCTTAGTCACCAGTCCTCTGCTTCATCACCAGTGCAGGCCCTTGTAAGTGAACAAACAAACATGGAAAAGTTACTATCAATGCCAATGAGAGAGTGTCAACCCACCATAGATGCAGTTACTGGTAACATGATGCGCACCTATGTGTATGTCCCCTTATCTCGAATAGAATTGATGCATATCACCAAGTCCATCCCCGACCCCCGTATAGACCCGGCAGGATTCTACAAAGAAGTAGGAAAGCTATTCAGACCCGGGTTATTTACTGTAGAGGATGTAGATAACATATTGTTAGCTATTGTCCCAGAGGAGATATGCACCCCCTTTCGTGCCAAAGACAATGATACAATAAAATGGAAAGATGTAATGGAGGCGAGTAAAAATAGGAAACTGCATGAGGAATATCCCGAACCCCTAAGGGGGCATGGCATGGCAGTCCTGAGGGCTCTAGAAAAGGTATTACCCCCATTTGATGTGAATGTGGAGAAACTGTCTGCTGTGATACAGGGCGCAAGTGAGGAAGTAGCACAGTACTTCCTGCGTTACGAAGCAGCATTTAAAGCACACAGTGGGCTAGAGATAGGGTCTGAGACGGGCCAACGGTACTTTGCCACAAACTTTATGGAAGGGCTCCACGGGCCAATCCAGGAGAACATTAGGAAGGCAGAAAGTGCGTGGATGACTAGAAACCCCCGGGATCTCCTCGAAATGGCCAGGTATTATGAAAGAGCAGAAAGAGTAAAGGGACAACAAAAGGCACGACAAGAGAAGGATCTAAAAACTAAAGTGTTGATGCAACAGTTGCATCAAGGGCCCCAAGGCAGGTATAACTACAATAATAATGGCCCGTCACAGGGCTATAGTAGCAACATGATAGGGGGCCAAGGGACAGGTAGAGGTACAGTGCAAGGAGGTGCGCTATATGGGAGGAGGGATGGGCTACCCCAAGATGTCTGTGCCTTCTGCAAGAGACCCGGACACTGGAAATCCCAGTGTCCCCAGAGTGGTGGGAGAGGAAGGGGCGTACGGCCCCCTTTACAGACAACATTTGCCCCAGGAAATAGGACTGGTGGGTACGGCAATCAAGACAATAGAATATTTAAACCCCCTCAACCAAATGCCTTTGACGGACAAGCAAGAGGGGATGTTCCCTGGCCGGCCCCGCCTCCCCCCAATCTACTGTATCAGCCACAACAAACAACACAAGTACAAGGTGTATGACAGGGCGAAGGATGTGGGGAAGGGGTATACTATAATGACGACTTCCAGGATAACACAAGTAATATGTCCTGAGGAGGCCGAAATGAGACAGCGGGAGTGGTACAAGTACCTATAGATCAGAGGGGGCCTTATGCCTCCATTAGGATCGGCCCCCACCGAAACTTGAGATGTCTGGTAGACACGGGAGCTGGAAACAGTTCCGTGAATATCAGAGCCGTCCCCGCTGTCCCATTATCGGATAAAAGCAAGGTATCAGTTGGATTTGGGGGAAATCCAATAAAGACTCCTGTAAGTGAAATAGTAGAAGCGGAACTTCATGGGGTAAAATGGGAGAATGGGTGGCTATTGACCAATCACTGCCCAGAAAACTTGTTAGGTATTGATGCATTAAAGACACTAGGGGCCACAATATATTGCTCCCCTCAGGGGGTGAGAATGACTATAAGCAAACCTATGGGTATGATAGGAGTAACGCAAACCCTGCCCCCGGAACTCCAAGACATCCCGAATGAACTATGGGCCACTCATGGGAATGATGTAGGGGTGTTGGATGTTTCCCCAGTAGTAATCAAACTAAAGCCCGGTGCCAGGTTGCCCAGGATAAAACAATATCGCATATCACACGAGGGAGAGCAGGCACTATATCAAATAGTACAGGATATGATACGGTTAGGGGTGGTAGAGCCAACAAATGATAGCCCTTGTAACTCTCTGATCCTTCCAGTATACAAGAAAGGTGATGAAGCGGTACCCTATCGTTTCATTATTGATTTGAGGGAGATAAACAAAATAGTAGAACCCAGATATCCAGTTGTCCCTAATATTGCAAGTGTACTCACTTTAATTCCCAAAATGGTGAAATGGTTTACGGTAATTGATTTGAAAAATGCCTTCTTCAGCATTCCTATTGCCGAAGAAAGCAGGTACCTGTTTAGCTTCACTCTTCGAGATAGGCAGTACCAATTTACTAGAGCCGCGCAGGGACATACAGCCAAGCACTAAAAACACAGATGGATAACCTAGCCCTACCCGCTAACACTGCTCTGATACAATATGTTGATGATTTGCTATTATGTGCAGCCACCGAAGAGGAATGCCATTATGTGACCAGATTGGTGCTAATGCACTTAGCAGAGAATAAGCACAAGGTAGCCCTAGCCAAAATGCAGTATGTAAAACAAAAGGTCCATTATTTAGGCTTTGAGTTGTCCGAAGAGGGGCGAGCTCTGTCTACTGATCGCATTGCTTTGATACAGTCCATAAAAGGCCCCGACACGGCAAAAGGTCTCCGAAGGATAATTGGTGTTTTATCCTATTGTAGGCACTGGATTCCTGAATTCTCTGTAATGATCCAGCCCATGCTAAAAGCCTTAAAAGAAGTACAAGAAAACGGACCATTAGAATGGACACCTGAGATGGAAAAAGCCCTGACAGCTATGAAAGATGTTTTATGCCACGCACCGGCCTTAGGCACACCTGATTATACCCAGAGATTTTGCCTTTTCGTTGATGAACAGGAAGGTTGCGCTGTGTCAGTCTTAACGCAGGAACAAGGGGGTAAACAGAGACCATGTGCATATTTCTCCAGTGCTCTGGACTCAGTAGTTCGAGGCCTACCCCCATGCATGAGAGCAGTGGCCGCAGCAGCGGCAGCCCTAAAACAAAGTGCAGGTATCATCCTAGGGAGCGAAGTGACAGTAAAAGTCCCACATGCGGTGGACGTTCTCCTGAATAGAGTGCATACACAGCATTTGACCACAGCTAGACTCACACAGTATGAGATGATTCTGTTTGCCAGTAATGTAAAAATCGAACGATGTAACACTTTGAATCCAGCGACACTGCTTCCTTTGCCCGTCTCACCTAATGACATTAGGCATGATTGTGTGATCCAAATGGAAGAACACACTAAGGGTAGAGCAGACCTGCAAGACACCCCGCTGGTTGATAATGAGGGTATATTATTCTGTGATGGTTCCTGTTTCAAACTGCCAAATGGGGAGACAACAGCAGGGTATGCTGTAACCACAGGGGAGCGGTTGATTGAGAGTGGGAAAGTGTGTGAAAAATCGGCCCAAGCTGCAGAATTGATTGCGCTAACGAGAGCATTAGTGTTAAGCAGCGGTATGAAAGTGACAATTTATACTGATTCAGCCTACGCTCATGGGGTGGTTTCCAGTTTTGGTAAACTCTGGGGAGAGCGTGGGTTTTTAACCTCCCAAGGTGATACTATTAAACATGCCCAATTGATTGCTGAATTATTACAAGCCCTTACGTTGCCCAAGATGGTGGCCATAGTGAAATGCCCAGCGCATAAAAGGACTCTAGATTATGTGACGCAAGGAAACTCCTTAGCCAACCAGATGGCTAAACTAGCTGCCACAAGGGATACACGGTGGGAGGCCCGACAACTCATAGTGGGGAGGGATGTGACTATGGAAGGGACGAAGGAGCGCGTAAAGGGTATGTTACATCAGACTGAGAGTAATTGTAAGGACATTCTTTGGATTGCCGAATATGCATACAATAATTCTGTACATTCTGGAACTGGGCAAAGCCCCTTTTATACCCTATATGGGCACCACCCTCGAACCTCAGACCTTGACTCAACCCAACACTTAGAAATGCCCGCAGTGGACCATCTACACGCTACGATTACACAAGCCTTTAAGGAGGCAACTGCACATTTAAAACAAGCGAAGGAGAAATATAAGTAAGATGCTGATCGGCATAGAAGTGATACTCCACAGTACCAGATAGGGGACCAAGTATGGTTGGCCACAAAACACATACCTCTCAAGGGAACGCGGATCTTTAACCCTAGATATTTGGGACCTTACTCTATTAAGGCCATTATCAACCCGGTGGCCGCCAAGTTGGACTTACCTGCTAATATGCAAATTCACCCCGTCTTTCGTGTGTCACTTTTGAAGCCAGTGCAACCAGGGACAAGACTAACCAAGCCACCAGACCCCATCCTTATAGACGGGGAACCCGAATTTGAAGTTAAGAACATCCTGGACTCCAAGATGGTGAAGTCAAAACTTTTTTATTTAATCGACTGGAAAGGTTACGGACCACAGGAAAGGTCTTGGGAAACTAGTGACCAAGTGCATGCACCTCGATTGGTGAAAGGATTCCACTGAAATTTCCCAGACAAACCAAAACCACGGGGAAGAACGACTTTAGGAGGGGCCTTGGGGGGGAGTGCTGTCATGATGCCTACCCCCGGGGAACCAGACCAGGTCCAGCAACCCCAGAAGCAGGCATCAAGTTATTTTGAGCAAACCCAAACACCCCTGCTAGGGGCTGTTTGGGTGCGGTCCATAGGCGCCAGGCTCATAGAGTAGAACTTACCTGATGCAGACCATGCTGCAAGCTTACCTGATGCAGACCATGCTGCAGAGCTCCAAGCCAAAGGAGGCTTGGAAGGGACTATTTTACCTAGGGACTATTTTTTACTCAGGTGGGGCTGGGGTAGAATACTTACCTGGGACTACTTCGGAGGCTAGTTAAACCACGCCCGAAGAGCAGCACACGCTTCATGTTATTCTGCATCCAGAAGCGTAACGCTCACCGTGTCTGCAAGCCTGCATCCAGTCTTCTGCCACGCCCGCCTCGAGTCTGCAGCTCCTAGAAAAAGGGAGGAACAGAAGGAGAAGAGGTTAGAATAAGAGCCAAACCTTCGAACCTTGCCTGAATTCCGGATCCACTGCGCCTTCGAGCTGGAAGAAAGAAGCATTTTACGTGTGCCGCCTCGCCTGCTGCAGCGCCGCGCTGAACTCACCGGCCTTCGCAGCATCCTCACGATCCACCGCATCCTTTTGCATGTTCCCACCGCACTCTGGCACCTAAGGGGAACACAAGAACAGCAAAGGTGAGCCAAGGGAATAAACAGAGGCAATAGTAACTACCCCCATAGACTTACCTGATTACCGCCAGGGGCACTATTCCTCTTCACGGGTCAGTGCAGTCTCCATTGCATCCTCGCCGTACCCCGACCCCTAAGGGGAACAAAAGGACAACAAGGTGAGACAAAAGGACAAACAAGGGGAACTCTTCTCACCACAATAGACTTACCTAATTTTACCGCCAGAGGCATTATTCCTCGAACTTCATATTTTCTCTCCACACCTGAATAAGGGAGCAAGCCACAGGTTACATTCTGGCCTTATTTTATTGAACTGTATAGGATAAGCCAAATCCTTACCTGAACTTCGTCAGCTACCACGAGGAACTCTTTGCTGGGGTCAAGCTGCAAACTGCAAGGAATCGGACAAGAGTGAAAGTCAGACATGTGAACTCTTACGAACTACATACTTTTCGGAGTCAATATTGTTCTGGAACTCACCAATTCTTTCGAGCCAGTGAAGCAACTGGTTATCTACGTGCCCCTACGCTCAATGCAGGATGGAGAGCTCATCTTTTCAAACCATCAGGTGAGACTATAAGAGGGGACATCAAAGGTGATCTGTGGGGAGAACAGCAGGGGTGGGGTAATTTACGCTCAACTCCACTGGTGGTTAATTCCCTTTCTCCATTTGCAGAAGAATATTCCTACGGGCCAAGCAAACGAAGCTAGGTGGGCCAGTCCAGTCTGTCCTCTCGGACCTATGCGTCACATTGGAGACCGCAGCTGTCCAGTTCAGATCGACGCCTCTGTGGGAGCCAGGTGAGCGTAACAGTAGTGTAGTTACAGACCCATCCCATATTAAAAAAATGTCATCAATGTAGCCAAATAGAAATGCTGAACGAAATGCTACAGATAACTTTGGACTCAAATATATTTACCTTTAATAACTGTCTATTTCAACAGCGAAAAGGAGTGGCAATGGGGACGAAGTATACCCCTTCGTTAGCAAATATCTTCATGGGGATGTTGGAGGATTATATTGTATACTCAGATCCAGCTTCCCAAGATCATGTTAAACTTTGGACCCGCTACATTGATGACATTTTTTTAATATGGGATGGGTCTGTAACTACACTACATGAATTCACAGCAAAACTGAGCCATAACCAATTTGAGATCGAATTCACAGGAGAATCCAATGCTGAATCTATCAACTTTCTGGATCTTAATATCCATGTTAAGGAAGGTCATTTGGAAACAAGGACATTTCGCAAGCCAACGGAAGTGAATTCGATCCTACATGCACAAAGCTGCCATCAACGCTCCACCATCCACAACATCCCCTTTGGTGAATATATACGGGCAAGACGTAATTGCAAGGATGACCAGACATTCAAACAAGAATGCCAGCTTCTGAGAAGTTGATTCAAACAAAGAGGCTACCCTAACAAATGCCTACAAAAGGTTTTTGAGAAAACAAAGAATCTATGGCAAGAGGATACACTGATCCCTAAAAAACGCTCAGAGGATAAACTAATGAGACTCATGTTTGTAACCCAATACAACAAGGATCACCAATTGATCAGAAAAACTTTACAAAAACATTGGTACTTGTTACAACTAGATGAACATCTGACCAAATTTATTGAAGACAGTCCGACTATTATTTTCAAGAAAGCCAACACTATCAAATCGACTATCTGCCCATCCATGCTATCAGACACACCGAAAAACAATGAAAATACCTGGCTCACTAAAATTGAGCCAGGCTTCAGGAAATGTGGCTACTGCACAATGTGCAAATTTGTGGGAGATAAGACCAGAAGCCTGGATGGGCATAATGGAAAGGTATTTGTGATTAAAACTCAGTTAATTGCAGACCAAAATACGTGGTATATGCGATTAGATGTACTTGTACAAAACTGTATATTGGTAGTACCAAAAGAGAACTTAGAACCAGAATTCGGGAACACTTGGTGAAAATTGGAAGTCAAGATCCTACCCTACCCCTGGCAGTCCATTGGCAAAAGAATCATCAGTTAGATGATAAATCGGACATCCAATTTATCGGCTTGCAGCACATTACTCTGAATAAGAGGGGAGGGGATCGAGTCCAGACACTACGCTAAGCAGAAGCTAAAATCATTTTTTGTTTCTTTAACACAACTGTACTGGGTTTAAACCTGGAGACTGAAATGGCATAATTCCTATAATTACTTAAATGCAGACTATATCACCTATCCTGTTATAATTGACGGAAATGCTGAGAATGCTGTTTTATCTATTACGGTCTAGACAATATTGCATGACTTACAGCTGTAATGTTATCCTTTTCTTTGAATGGCAAGCCAACATTGAGTTGAACCTTAGTAATTATCAACGTGCATCTCCATTGACAACTCACTCCTTTATTGTTCTTGAATAGATAGTAATTAACTAATCCGCTTTCATCGAACATGTGTATGTATGATCTTGGTGAGTATACACCCTTAAACCATTTCTGTAATAATGAAATAGTGTTTAGTCTTGATCTTGCAGAAATGGTTTGACTTAAACAGCCATTGAAGGACATATTTGGATTCATAATCCACTAGTTGGTTAATGAGTAAATGTAGACATTCGCCTCGCCCGCACGTTGCCAAGCAACAGGGCAGAGGGGCACATAAGGTGTTCACAACACGGGCAAATGCAGACTAAGGTAACCAAACTCATTAGATTTAGAACTTCGCGCGCATGTTGCCAAGCAACAGGGCGAAGCGGCACACACGGCGTCAGGTATCCATGGGAACAAATAAATTAGTCCCAAGATGGTGGCCGTGTAGAACAGTGTAACCGATGCGAGTGATTACTTCCTTCGTCAAGTAAGTGGCGTCTGTTGCTCTAGCACATTAGCGACCCAAATGAGGATCGCTTTTGAAATGTGGATTTGCTAACTTTACAAGATAAATACTAACTTTTAGAATGTTAACTTTATCATGTTATAACGGAAAAGAAAACAATATTTAATGGAGACGTATACTGCGCTTGCACTACAGTGCATGATGTATGATACGCGCATAGATGATTTTGGAACTGAAAGACATTTTGTACATTCTTTTCTTGGTAATGGAGCAGATAATAATGGGATTTGACCCAATACATTTTTCACGAATAAGAAGTCAGTGAGCCCCAGTGTGGGTAAGTTTTGGCCTGAAGTAGCCCCGGTTCTTTTACTACACATAGCAAATAAGTAATAACTGTGACTAATATAACATTTGTCTTTTGTCTCCCGCTTTGTTTGTATGTCTCCCCTCCCCACTTTTCCACCTTTCTTTGTGTAATTATTCTTTTTTGAACTCATTATTGAATATTTTGATTTGTTACCTATTCAATTTCACTGATACTTTCGTATTATGGGTTTTTTCTTGCAATGCATTCAATGTTTCTTGATTTACTTCCACTTTGAATATGTATGATGTAATACATTGTTGTGTATATGCTTTCTATCAGTTCAACATATTAGCCCTAATTTGAAAAAGGCCGGCAGAGGCCGAAACACGTGTAATACCATAAGGGCAACATTTTTGAGAAAAAATATTAAAATACATCTACAATCACCTGAAATAAGGCGCAATGTCCTGGATCTTCTTTTATGCTTTTGCATATTCTCTTTATCATTATTCATAAAGTCACTCCAAGTGTTCCTGAAGGAACACTTGGAGTGACTTTATGAATAATGATGTTGGACTTGTAAAAATGTAAAACTTAGATCAAGTGTATGGTGTGAGCGCAAGATATCCTCCCGAACTACAATCTTTTCTACCTCATACATATCCCCCAACTTATGGTCCTATCAGCAGCCAGTGGGCATTTTGGTGGGAGGTGAAGGGAACATGCTAGCCAATCCTGACCGCAGGAATTATGACAAGGTTGCTGTGTCACTAGCCCTAGAAAAGGGCAGGCTTGCATCAGAACTAGGGTTTTTGTGAATTATTCGGGGAGAGAACTGCTACTGGACTCGTGCGAGGAACAACTAGCAAATATGACTCTATCCTTGCATTGGAGACAGAGGCTGGGACATAGAGAAGCTAGCTGGGACCTAGACCAGAGGAGCAGAAGGATTCTGGGTGCAGGAGAAAATCCTGATTGAAAGCCCTTGACCAGACCTGTGATATTCAAAGGAGCCCTGCTGTTTTCCCTGACCAAAGCTTCCCATGTAAGTAGGTATCCCACAGCCATCAATTGTGTTGGGAGTCACCTGCCCTTATCCCTTTCCATTGGTGGGCCAAGGAGGGGGTGAAACTGGATAGCCCCTTCAGACAATTTATTAAATATCACTCAAACTTATTCGTCCATAGAAAACCACCCTCTGTTGAAATTGCATTGTGTTGGGAGCAGCCATCCTTAAACCTTTCCATTAAAGTGTGGGGAGGGGGAAACTGTGTAGATCCTTAGGACATTGGATTAAAGTAAATACATTAATTCCCATATAGAAAATCACTGGATGAGGGTTGTTAGAATTCGAAATTAAAAAAGCTCATGCCCAGTGTGTTATAGCTGGTATAGCCCATAAAGACTTGGTTGACTGTTTCTGAAATCCTTGAGTTCCACAAAGAAAGGGGTGGGGGAGTCCATTATCCCAAAAAGAAGTAATCCATAAAACACCACCTTTTAAGTCAGTGTGGAGGGTTTAAAACAACCCCCCCCATTTCTTTTTAATCAGAATTACAAAGTATTGCATCTCATCTGTCTGTGGGTACAAAAAAACAGAATTTCCCCTTTGGTTCCCATTTTTCTCTGACCCCAAGCTATAAAGTCCTGCCTTTTATTTCCAAGTGTGTTGAAAGACTATTTTCATTTGAGTTCCTTTTTCCCAATCTTGCCTTTTAAATAACAAGCCCAAAACGGTTGTTCCCATTGAATTCTTTTGCCAAACAACGCCTTTTAAAATCAGCAGCAAAATGATTTTTCGATTGTGATCACGGTCCTTGCACCTTGCCTTCCAATCAAAGGGGTCATGTTTAACTGAGGCCTGGAAAGGGCTGTGGGGGGTGGTTTACTGGGAGAAAAGTATTGTTTCAAATTAAGTCACTTCTGGGGATTTTGTATTGTATTGCAAATGTTTTTATTGGTTAAAGTGAAATTCAATCTGGTGTAAGTTGTTATTGCATGTTTCAAAATGTCAGCTGTGTTGTTTTATATAACCGAGTCGTAGTTGTGATTTTGGGTGTTGCCACAGCATTGTTGGCTGATGTTAGTCTGTTTGTCAAATCTTAATTCAATAAATTAATAAATAGATATTCTTACTACACAGCGGCGTGGTTCATAGTCCATTGGTGACACAGGTTATTCGTTGCGGTTGGGTGGGAGATGGGTTGGAAGCCTCATCAAAGTGAACATGAATAAACAGTGCTTTATTGTGCGCCACCTTGCTTGGGGGGAAAGGAACTCCCTGAGTTGAGTGTGACCATATAATAAACAGCAACAAAACTGGGGGCTTGTGCCGAGATTGGTAGAGAGGCTTCATTTGTGACAGTGCTGTAGCAGCAGACTATTCATTTGGGTGTAAGTACATTGCAGTGGATGGAAAGTTGTGTTGCGCTGTGAAGGTGCCATTCAGACCTGTTCCGTGGGTTCCAGGGCGGTGTATAGATAAAAAAGTGTTGATTTTTGATTGTCATTGTAAGTGCAAATTAAGCAGGAACAGGGTTGAGATTTTGACCTTGCATAGAGAGGATATTAGGTGCAGAACACATTTCAGAATGAGCAGCGTAGAAATCAATATGGCCAGGAAGCAAGTTCTATCCAAATTGTTTATTAAAGGACAGACCAGCAAAGATGAGCAAATTAAAATTGCTCAGCTCACAGCATATATGTACTTCCATATGATAATCATGGAAGACAGATACCACGATAGTGTAGCCTCTGTGCAAAACCGGTCTGAGCTTTTGAATCAAGCCCAGAGAGAGTTGGAATAATTAGAAAACATTTTTCAGCAGCTAAAAGATGAGTTAGCGAAACAACAGCAAGCAAATTCAGAGCGAAAGGTTTAATTTTCTGCACTGCAAGGGGAGTACCAAGAATGTGTTGAAAACCTGAGCACAAGTCAACACAAATTAAGTGAGCAGGTTGATCATAATAGAGGCTGCTTAAAGGATATTTTCACAATTCAAGCACAGATTTAAAAACAGAAAGCTGGAAACAGCCAGTTAGTCATTAGGGATGTGAATTCTCAGGGTGAATTTGATCAGATGCGCCAAGATTTGAACACTTTGAAACAACACAGAGAGCAGTTGAGGGAAGAAAATAACAAAAGCTAACAGAAGAGTGCCCTGTTTCAGGAGAAGCATCAGTTAAGGACGGATGTGGAGAAAAGTGAGTTAAGTTCTCAGGAGCTGATTAACATGGCTAGAAAATGAAAAATGTGTGGAACATGTGAGGCAAGCAGAGTTTGACATAGAGCAGGCAAAACAGACCAACATTGACCCAGGGGGAGGAGATTAATCTCCTGAAAAAGAAGCGATCTGAATTTGCCAGAATATACAAGCCTCACAGAAGGAGAATTAGTCCCTTTGTGAGGAGAACAAGGGACTCAGAGACTGAGTATTGGCACAAAATAATGTGCTAGAAGCTACTCAAACACTGGTGTCAGAGTTGAACACTCAGGACTCTATATATCACCAAGAGATAGGGTCTGAGAAAAATACATTTGAGAGGTTGGAAAATGAAAAAACCAAATACAAACAGGCTTTTAGGTACCCCAACCAGTTAGTGTATGGAAAGGCACCCTCTGATCACAGAGTGATGACCTCTTTACCAGAGACTTCAAGGCCACTCACCACCTCATATGGACAGGCTGCAGCTAACTTCATACCTGCCAGTTCTCAAGAACAGGGACACATGAGAGAGTTGGACTCAACCAGACCTAATCCAACTGAGCCAGAGGGCCAGTCCTTATCAGATGTTGATGAATATTCATCTCTACCTAGATTTAAAAATACCCTAGCATGTACTTCTAACCAGGAGGGCTTGATGATGAAAGGATCAGGGAGTTAGATTTGCAGAAACGGAAGTTACAAAGGGACCACCTGGTCCACGTTGCAGAACGAGAAAAACCACTGTCTAGGCCTCAAAAGAGTGTTTTAAAAACCTTCACACATTCAGGGAGGTGGGGGTAATTCCCTCCTATACTCGGAAGAGGGATGAGGAAGATGAGTACTTCCCTGTGCGAAATGGGGAGTACAAGGGAAGTGACCTTGAGAGCCCACAGCACCACAGGGGAGAAGAGACCACACCCCGGCATTCTGGGAGGGATTCCAAGTCTCATAGAGGTAGGGAGTGTCTACAGACAGGGAGTGGACCACCAACAGTAGCAGCTCAGAGTCAGAGGGCGAGTGGACTCAGGTGCAGCGGAAAAGAAAGTCTGCCAAACAGAAGAGAGGTCTTGTGAAAGACCCAATTCGGTAGATAAAGGCCATAAAGAGCTTTATGACTCTCTGCCATAAGAACGCCATATACTCAGTATGGGAGTATCTAGAGAGTTATGACCAAATGATGACTTCATTTGTTTCAAGAATGATAGAAATTATATGGAGTTCGTCAAATGGACATTCTCTCTGGAATACTCCAGCTTCTTTGCAGGGCTGCAGGACCAAGATCATCAATGATGGTCCACCTATAAGGCAGGTATCTTAAAGCATTTCTCCATTCACAGGAACCCGCAGGAGGCCCCCCAGGCGGCCTACAACCTGCAGTGTGGGGAAGACCAAGCACCTATAGAGTTTGTGCAAGAGCTGAAGCGTGCATTTGCACAGACCTCTAGGCGGGTCAACACCAATAGCAGGGAGTTCATCAGCACTTACTTCCATGCACAAAAAATATATTATGAGCCAACTGGTAAGGTACTTTCATGAGCATAGGACCCTGGATTGGATGATAGAACAGGTCACCCAGATTTATGAAGTACAAAAGCCCTCTGAAAACAGAAACAGCCCTAAAAGCCCCAAACAGTCAAACATCCCACTGCTGCAAAGGTGGCAAAGGTAGAAAATACCCCCATATTGGACTTGGACATGGGGGGGGCCTAAAAATACTCCTTCCAATAACACCAACAAGCAGAATGAGAGGCAGAGGAGACACCCAGATCCAACGCAATCAGGTGATACCCAGGCACAGTATCAGACTAACGCTCCATCTGACCCTGCCACCTATGTCAGTCCAAGATACAAGGGCAACAGACCCATCCTGGGGTATGTATGGACTCCCCCAGCACAAGGAGGGGCACAATCAGGTAAGTATTACCCCAGGAAACCTCCCTCAAAACGTCCCTCAGAACTTCCCTCTGGAGGGAAGAAATATTCCAACCCCCTCAGTTTCATTCCCAGATACCCTTCAACCCCCAATTTCCAGAACAATACACCTCTCTCTTCCTGCTTTCAGGACAATAGATTCCCAAATCCGGAAGAAGAGAGACCTAGGATGGAGGATTATCAGGGAAACTCCCAATACCCAAGCTGCTCTGGAAGAAGGGACAGCTACCCTTTCCGGTAGCAGCAAAGGTATAAATCCATACCCGTCTACCAACCAGAAAGGATGCCTCAACTATAGCGACAAGTCCAACACTTAACACAAGACCTGGGTCGCATGTTGAGAGCTCAGCAGAGTCCTCAACTGGAAACTGCAGCCCAGAATAACTCGGCATCCGGGCCTGGTGCCCCGAAGCAATGACAGGAAGGAACTTCCGACAACCAACAGGTTCCAGAGAAGGGGGCCCGGGTGGAAAAGAGATGCGAAGCCCTAAACGAAGCTTCCTTTTCCAGCAGAACAAAACCCCAGGAAACCTCTGAACCTGAACATATATCTTCTACCCCCGAAAAGCTGGAACCTAGGGAACTGAGGGTAAGTAGGAGAAAACGAAAGCAAAAGATAACCCACTTTGTGGAGAAAGTGTGCATCATCCTGTTTGAAAGGGAAAAATCCCTGGAGAATTCAGGGATGAAAATCTTCTCTTTCAGGGATTGAGGGATCCCACCAAATAAAAATAGGTCCCAAAAGACCTTGATTTTAAATCTGGGTAAGTATGGAGAATGACCCAGAGCAACCATTTTGTGAAACCCCCACATTGTCACCCAGATAACCCTGAAAGCACTGCGGTATCCTCCCCCTAAACAGGTTCAGGTGACTGTCTCCAGGAAAAGGGGGACAGCAAAGAATCTGGGGAAAAGGGGGACTTCCCAATCCCAGATATCTGGGTGCAAAATCTTCTTTACAGATTCCCAGACTCACAGTGCCAGAGTTCAATATAAAAATGTTAACTGCCAAGCTGGCACAGAATGCACATTTTCTTTGTCCCCTTGAAGAGAGAGAAGGAAGATTTTATGCCACCATCAAGGTACAGGGTCAGTGTGCATTATCAGCGCTGGTGGATACTGGATCCCAAGCGACACCTCTGTCCAAAAAGACCTTTGACCAACTAAATTCAGGAAGGGGAAGAGTCATCAAATTCCCCTCACACCTCTTCCTGGACAACTCCAAAACTTTGATGGGAATATTTCTGTCGAAGGGACTGCAGATCTGGAGATCAAAATTGGGCAACATAGGGAGAAGCATTTGGTAATAGTCATCACTCCAGAGGGCACACCTTGTCTACTGGGGAATGACCTCCTTTGATATGATATGATATGATATGATATGATAGGTTATTTATAACAAGCTTAGTACCCATATATTTCTAAGTGCGGACCCGGGGATCGAACCTGTGGTGCTCCGTGGCGTCTTGCTTCCAAGGCCCCCGAGTTATCCTCCCGAGACCATTGGAGGTTATCACCCCTGATTGACTGCATGAACAAGGTCCTTTGGACTCACAGTAACCAGCCAATCAAACTAAAACAAAGTAGAATGAACATTGGACATGAACAGAAATTAGCCTCTTTCAACTTTACCAAAATGAACAGACGCTCAAGTAAAGGAAAATGTGCCTGAAAACGTAAAATTGCTAGATGCGCCCAATGCATGGCAAAAGACATATGTGGCTGATATTGCTGGTTTCATAAAATATGAAAAGTTACAATTTTACTTAAAGTGACAGATAGCAGCATGTTACATCGACTTCAATGCAGCACAATACTGTGATCGAGAAATCTAAAATGATTTCTTTACAAGCACTTTGCATTTGTCACAAATAAAAACACTTACTTGTCAACATTTAAATAACATAATTCAAAAGGCGAGGCCTACTTGGGGCATTGCGATACTCATGTTATTTCAACTGTTATATTAAAGGAATACATTACACATGGACAGATTAAAAACTAAAGATGTACTTTGAAAAGCATGGATGCAGAGGTGCATTTCCACTGACGTGTTGGTTTGGGCTCTCTAGAAGGAAGATGTCTGGTTCTCAATTTCAAGAGGAATAAAATACAAAGAAATGATGGAGGAGAGATTTCAACTACAGTGAATTGTTGCTAACAAAGCCGACAGACACAACCTGTAAGGTCAGGTGCCCCATAAGAAGTGCATTAGTTCTGAACAAAGACCCTTTGAAATTTGAACTCCATGCTTTTTAGAGCTGGGCCTACCAAGAACAATGGGCCTCATTACAAGATACCCGCTAAAAACTGAGCCATTACCGGCATGAAGGTATTAGCGTCCGTGCACCCTTGACGCCTCTAATAGCGGCTGATTAGGAGTGCGCGAGCACGCGCAAACCCTCATGCCGGTAATGGCTACACCGCCATGCTGCTAAAGGCCCTCCAACCCCCCGATTGCGCCATCATGGGACCCGCTGATACCGCCTCCGTCAAGGAGCAACCCCTTAATAATGACCCGGTAATAACAACATGCTAATACCATGCTCGTAATTCCGGACCCGGAAGTAACGTCATCGCGTCGGAACGGGAAATGCGCCGGCGGCCATCTTTAAAAACACAGTTCATTGCAATCCTCACAATCCAGCAGTGCTACAGAGGAGAGACCAGGGCCAAAGCATACATCATGTCGAAGGCTACCCGTAAAACCACCCCCCACCTGCGCAAGAAGCGCTTCTCCGATGAGGAGCTAAATATGCTGGCAGATACCCTTCCTGCCCATGCCGATGAGGTCTTCACTAATAACCTCAAAAGGGAGGAGCAGCTGAGGAAGAAAGAGATCTGGGAGGAGGTAGCACGGAAGGTGTCAGTGGTTGGTACCACCCACGCACAGTCAAAGACTGTAAAAAAAGATGGGACGACCTCCGTCTCAGGGTCCGGAACATCCTGTCCAGCAATCGCAGGGAGGCCATGGCCACAGGCGGGGGTGCCCACTCACCAGTGAAACTCATGCGCTGGGAGGAAACCTGCAGCACAACCATCCAAATGGAGTGGATAGAGGGCTTTGGGGAAATGGAGACGGGTGCCGCAACATCTGGAGATGGAGGTGAATGACCCTGCAAACCCTAGTAGGCCAAACCATGACGTACCACAACTGATGTGAAAGTGAGCCAAGCCAAGGCAATGCATGCCCCATCATACACACATTTACAGATCCATGTCCAGATGGAGGCCCACACCCTGCCACAATGCTGTGCGCCAATTCCATTACCAACAGACATCCAACACACAGGGACCATTTGCATGTCATACATCAAACAAACCACAATACAATGGCATACCACCTGGTACGCATCAGTGCCGGATGTAGACGCCACGGCTAATGCCAATATCCCCCCCCTTGAAACTACCCTGTGTGACACACCTATAAGATTGCAATTCATGAGAAATGAAATACTGCACAGCACCATCTCATGCATCTTGCATGTAACACCATCACTGATGCCCTGCATCTCATCTTCCCCCACATGGAAGATGAGATGCAGGGCATGATGGAGAAGGTGGAAGTCAGGACCCTGCCACAAGGCCATCTACGTCCAGGGCCAGACCGCCGGGCACTGGCCAATCCACCTCTGGGGCAGCACCGCGGCCCACAGTCCAACCCAGGGCATGTGCACAGGCCATGCAGGCTCATGAGGACACCACAGCAGCGGATGAGACTGCAACTACAGAGCTGCCAACAACAGCTGAAGGGGAGGCTGATGGCACCCAGTCCGCTGTCACAAGTTCACTGGGTGAGGCAGCAGCCACAGCCCCACTCAGTGACATGGATGTGGGAACGGAAGAGTATGTGGACCTTGATGGAACAATCTATGTGGAATGTCCACACACCCCAAGCCCCCCGTCCACCCACCAACACGCCACTCAGGGCACACTCTCCAGCCCCACGCTGGATTCTGCAGTTCTACTGCACAGTCCAGAACTCACAACCACCCCCGAGGCCAGCCCTGCAATGGCCCACCCAGCTGCAGCACCCTCTACCTCCACAGCCCACACTGACATGGAGGCACGGCTGTCAAGGGTAGAGTCCCGGCAGGACTCTATGATCGAGCTTGTGCAGCAATATGTGGCTGACGGCGAGGAGACACGGCGAGAGGTCTGTGAGGCCAATGCTGGGACCATTGCAGCCATTAATTCCAGCGCAATCATGATCCGTGACAGTTTGGGGGCCGTCACGCAGGTCCTAACCAGCATGCTCCAACACATGCAGCGCCAAGAACCTGCACCAGCGGTGCAAATACCATCTGCATCTACCCCATCGTCCACACCTGCATCGTCCACCCCCTCTAGCCCTGTGCAGATGACAAGGCGGAGTGCAAGGCAGACTGAAATGCTGCCCCTAGACACAATAAAAGCCTGCAAATAGTGTGGGATGACAATGGGTGAGGGGGTAGGTGGTGTAGAGGAGATTAAGAGGGTGTTTATTGGGGGGTATGGGGTGTTTGCGGGGGTATGGGGTGTTTGGGGGGGTATGGGGTGTGTGGTGGGGTATGGGGTGTGTGGTGGGGTATGGGGTGTTGGGGGTATGGGGTGTTTGGGTGTTTTGGGGGGATGGTGTGTGAGTGGTGTAGGGAGGAAGCACTATTTTGTAATTTTCATTAATACACCCGTTGTGTGCCTGGACATTGTTAATTTTGTGTGTGTCCATTCTATACATGACAGCGCACAGTGCCCAACTCCCCACACACCCTGTGTCCATGTCCACACGGTCCCAGTACTCAGTGTAGCACTGACATATTACCATCAACGTCCCTGTGGTTCAGAAGTAATCGTCAATCAGTGATTGGCATACGGCACGGCCATCTTGTTCATCACGTACTGGCAGGGGTGCGGCTTCTCCTCCATCATCATCCTCATCATCCTCACCCGGTGCATGCATGTCAATGTCAGGTGGCAGTGTACATTTCTCCGGATGCACATGTTGTGTAGCATGACACAGACCATGGTGATCCACCAGACCATCTTAGGCACCGGAACCGTGCCTTCAACAGGCCAAAGGTCTGCTCAATCACAACACGGGTACGGGTATGAACCCGATTGTACTCCTCTTCGAGCCTGTTACGTGGGTTCTGCACTGGGGTAAGTAGCCATGGCTTCAAGGGATAGCCTCCATCACCTGCATGGGAGCAGAAAGAGGTTTGTGTGAGTCAATCTGAGCTGACACCCTTAGGATTCACGGCCATGGCCGCAGCTATTTGGTGCTGACATGCACATGTCCCTGTATGTATGCACACAGATTGATTTGATGCATTGTGTACTGCAATATGGCCTGCCTGTGTGTCTTGCATGTTGTCATTGATGTACGGCATTGGTCTTATGTATGGCATTGATGTGTCATGTTCAGGTTGGGATGTTCAAGTCAACAGTGTTTAGCTCTGAGTGCATGGTCCACTCACCACCCAACAATCTCACCCAGGAGGAGTATGCATCCCCGGCCCAATCCCACCCAGGAGGAGTATGCATCCCCCCCAATCCCATCCAGGAGGAGTATGCATCCCCCCAATCTGTCAGGAAAGGAAGAAGGCGATGGATATGGCAGGGGAAATGTGCACAAAATACACAGTAAACAACCTTGAATCTAACAACGTGCATTCAATACCCAAGACTCGTGTATACCACTATATGAAAAGGAATGTAGGGTAAGCACTTAGAACCTCCTTATGACTGAAAGGAAAGTCGGCAAACTCCTTACCCACTATGCTATTACAGATACTGACAGCGCTAAGCCCACGTAGAGGGCAAGCAGGGACAGAATCTGTGAGCTGACACTCTAGACGGTACTGAATAAAGAATTTGGAAACAGTACTCACGAGGACCGGAATGACCACATGAATGCCAGTACTCACGAAGACCAGAAAGACCACTTGGATGTCCGTACTCACGAGGACCGGAAAGACCACTCAAAAGTCAGTACTAAACCCACAACCCTGTAAATCAAACAAGAACCCAGAAGGCAGTAAAGGCAAAGAGTGAGGATAACTAAATACCTAAACCCAAGTCAAGAGGCAAGAAGGAATAGTACAGTGTGGAAAACAAAAGATAATCACACAGGAGCTAGTTACAACAGCTTCCCACACCTAATAATAAAATAGGAAATAAATGCAAAAGTGTAAAGGAAAACATGGCATGGATCCCAATAGAAGGTAAGGATCAGAAGCAGTGAAAACGATATCAAAAGGGAAACCTTCCCACCCATCCAAGGTGAAAAGGCAGGAAACTAAACCTGTAAAGGAAAGATTAATGCATCAAGTCTTTCAGTATCAAAGGACAATTTCTAGGAAACAGTGAACACAGGCAATTGGGCTGCAGCAAAAGGAAAGCTCAGAGAAAGGCTGCCTGCAGACAGAGAAAGAGAGAAAGGGATTTCCAGAAGGCAGAAATCAATTAAGCATACAAATACGAATTCCAGGACAAGGAACAAGAAACACTAACTAGAAACTGGGCACAAAAACTAGGACCCAGGAACAAGGGACCAGTCACGACAGGAACGCTGCAACAATGACCAGCGCTGGACTGAAGCAAACTGAGGCTTTTAAAGCTGCTTAACAAGCACACCTCTCAGGTGTGCCGCCTGCTGCACCTGCAGCCACAGGTGTTGCCTATCCTCCACCCAACCTTGTCCTGCAAGGGAGGAGGTGAGGCAGTGAGCCAGGCATTCTGGGAAGCATAGTCATTCCGGAAAGCATAGTCATTAGATTAAAGTAGCATGCTGGCTGCCAAAAACCTGGAATGGATCCGGAAGGGAAGTAACTTGGAAAATAGGGTTTTAGTGCTCCTAATTCATCACAGTACTGTAGAGTAAGGTTTGGAGGAAATGTCCAGTAGGGAATAGACCCCAAACTATGCTCCCAAGTGGCGGGAAAGGGAGCGAAGGGAGCGAGCCGTGACACAATCCCACCCAGGAGAAGTATGCACCCCCCCAATTCCACCCAAGAGGAGTATGCATCCCCCCCAATCCCACCCAGGAGGATTATGCATCCCCCACCACCGCACAACCCTGATGCACTGCCATGGGCCAGTCAGGCAACTCATCAAGCAGCCAGGCACATCATCCAGCATGTCGCTCCATGTAGCGGGGTAACGTGGAGTTACACAGAACCATGGCATGATGTGTAGATCCGGGATATCGGGCGCAGCAATATGTGATGATCTTGCTGGAGTCACATACCATCTGCACATTGATGGAGTGGTATTGCTTGCGATTGCGGTACACCACCTCATTGGCATGAGGGGCCACCAATTCTACATGGGTACTGTCGAGGGCACCGACGCAATTGGGCATGCCTGCCAGTGCATGGAAGCCTACTTTGGTGTCAGCGAGCTCCTGGCCAGTCCGTGGTAGGAAAATGTGGATGCTTGCATGCTTCAGGAGGGCATCAAGCACTTGGGTCAGCATGTGGGACAAGAGTGGTTGTGATATGCCATGCAGCTGGCCCACTGTGTGCTGGTAGGTGCCTGTGGCCAGGAAGTGGAGCACAGACACCACCTTTAGTAGAGGGGGGATGGCAGTGTGTATTTCTATGAGGCTGACGATGTTGTCATGTATCGTGTCCACTATGGTGGTGATGGTGGCCCGGTCCAAACGGTACAGGGTGTGGATCTGCTCAGGGGTTAGATTGAATGGGCTGGGTCTAATGCGAGGGATTGGTGGCTGCCTACATGGTACCACTGGCTGAACTGGTGGAACTTGTTGGGCCTTTCTCACCCTTCTTCTCCTCCTGCGTCTCCTCTGTGCTGCCTGTTGTAGCTGTAGTTGTTGTTGCTGTTGTTGCTGTTGCTGCTGTTGTTGTAGCAGTACAGGCATGTCCTCCAACCCCATGATTGCAACAGCTAGTGGGATAATTTTGGTGTAGGAAGGGGTGAGGTGTGTGGTGTACTCCTTTTGTACTGGAACAGGCTCCATTGACTCCACCTGTGATGATTGTGTGCACCTGTGGCAGTTGCCTGCACTGCAGGTTGCTATTTGCGGGTGGTCCGCGATGCCTGTATTGGCGCCGTCATGTAGGCCCTAATTACTGCCAGCGGGATGCCGGTAAGTGCATGCCCGCATTACTTGTGATGTCCTCCTTTTAGTGGCATCCCGGTATTGGCGCCGTGAAGGGGCGTGTGTACGCGCGCATGCCGGTAAGAAGGGGCATAGTATGGGTGGTGGCGGTATTGGCGGGTTGTCGGCTCGTAATGGCCCAGACCCGTTAACAATGCCAGTATTGCCATTCCGCCTTCCTTTTTTCTTTTTTTTTTTAACTTCTTTTTATTGGTTTTACAACATAAAAGGAATGGGAGAGAACAAACAAAACAGAAACAAAAGTCCCCTTCCCATTTTCCTTTCCCCCTTCCTCCCCCCCTCCCTCTCCCCAAAGGCTGCCGCAGTATGTTCGTGGTCCGTTGCCGCCTCGGGGCCGGCGCCGGCCGTTGTCAAGTTCGTAGTGGAGGGGCCAGTCTCCTGGTGGCCTCCCTCCTTTCCCTGGGAATTTCCCTTGGTCTTGTCTTTGCATGTGTTTGCTGGTCTTTCCCAGTTAGAGTTGCACTGTTCAGAGTCCGCGCTGGTCACGACCTCGTCTCTCTCCTCCCGTTAGTTCCCTTCTTCTGGATTATGTAGTGCCTCCCGACGTGGGCGGTTCAATTTCATCGTTTCCTGAGTCACCTGGATCGGTAATGTCAGTCGTATCGTCCTCGCCTCCGCTGCCAAACAGGTCTTGCACCAGGGAGTTCCATGCTTGTAGTCTGGCTCCACTGTCGCTCTCTCCCCCTTGTGTAGCTCTCGCCCAGACTGCCGTCTCTGCTATTGCCCATTTTTGTAGGTCGGCCCACCATCCTTCCTTCGAGGGGCCTTCGCTCTTGTTCCATGCCATCGCTATGCGGCGTTTCGCTAGTATTGTCATTAAATCCTTCATTTTTGCCACGTGTGTCATCTGCCGGTGTCCCCTTGGGAACAGGCCCAATAGGTATGTTGCTGGCGTTCTTGCTGGCATCTGTATGTCTGCTGTCAACGCCTTTTCTCTCACCATGTTCCAGAAGTCTGCGATTTGCGGGCACGACCAGAACATGTGCACCATGTCGGCCTGTTCGTCTCCGCACCGCGGGCAGCTCCGGGGTTGTCCTTCTCCCATCTTTGACATTCTCTTGGGGGTTAGATATGCTCTATGTACTATGTATATCTGCAGTTGTCTGAACCTGGCGTTTCTGGACACCTTTTTTGTGTACATGAGGACTTTGTTCCATTCTTCGTCTTCGAAGGGTTGTTGCAGTTCCTCTTCCCACTTCATCCGTGCTGTTAGTGTTTTTTTGTTGGTGTGTCCCAGTATTTGCTCATAGAGTCTGGACACCGTATGACCTCCTTCGGATATATCGTACCATGCCTCTAGTTCCCCTTCGGTGTCCTCTGGCTCTGGCATAGTGCTCCACCTCTTCTTTATTGTCTGAACTAGGCTATTGTGCAGGATGAATTGGCCCCTGTGTACATCCTGTTCGTCCATCAGGGTCTGGAATTCAACCCACTGTCCGTCACGCCACAGGTCCCCAATTTGGGCCACACCTTTGTCTTCCCATTGTGCCCTGTACGTGGTCAGGCTGGCCACTCGGGTGTCCACCAGCCCCGCCAGTGGGATATGTCTTGAGCAGGGGTCTCGTATGCCCTGTGTCTTCCAGGCTCTTTTCCATAGTGTTCGGCCTAGTTGGGCTATTTTGGGTAGGTCTTTGGCTTGGGCGGCATTGACCCATAATAATTCTCTCAGGTGATACTTCCGGAGCGCTGGCCCAATAATTATTGCATCTATTGAGGTCTCCTCGCCCAGCCATCGCACCACGAATTGGAGTTGTGCTGCCAAATAGTAATATTCAAAATCTGGGAGTTTGATGCCCCCCCACTCATAGCTTCTCTGTAGTGTGCTTAGTGCCACCCTGTTTCGTCCCCCTCCCCATAGGAAGGTTCTCGCCATAGTGTGTAGGCGCTTAAAGAAGGGCCTTGGTATGTTGTATGGGATGTTCGTGAAGTAATATAAGAGTCGGGGTAGGACTGTCATTTTTAGTAGTGCCGCCCGGCCTATCATGCCCAACGGTAGCGTCTGCCAGAATTTCATAGCCCTTTCAATTTTGTCTAAAGCTCTTTGTGTGTTACCTGCGTGTGTTTCCCTGGTGTCGTGATAGATCTCCACTCCTAGGTATTTGAAGGTGTTCGGGGCCCACGTGATGCCCAGAGGGGGTAATTGATCTGACGGCACTGCGCGTAGGCCTGCCAGGGGAAACAGCACGGATTTTTCTCTGTTGACCACTATTCCGGATAACCTACCAAACGCGCGCAGCGCCTCTAGTAAGTCCTGCAGGTGGGTGCGTGGGTTCTGTATGTAAAGGAGTATATCGTCTGCGTATATGGATATCTGGTGTGTTTCCCCGTCTATCTCTATGCCCGTGTCTTTGTAATCTGTTCTTAGGAATACTGCGAACGGCTCCAGGGCCAGGATATATAACATTGGGGACAGGGGGCATCCCTGCTTTGTGCCTCGCTCTATGCCCCATTCCCTAGAAACTTGTCTACCCGTCTTGACTCTCGCTCTCGGGTCTTTGTATAGTAGTTCTATCCATCTTGTAAACCCTTGTCCAATCCCATAGTGGGTGAGCGTTCCCAGGAGCCAGTCCCATCCCACCGAATCGAATGCTTTGATTGCATCCAGTGAGGCTACAGCACACTCCCCTCCCTCCTGGTTTGTCCTTTCTATAACATAGTGGAGTCTGCGCAGGTTCCAGGACGTGTTCCGTTCTGGCACGTACCCTGTCTGGTCCGTGTGGATCAGGGTGGGTAGTACTCTTTTCAGGCGGTTGGCTAGTGCCGCCGTCAGGATCTTGGAGTCCTGGTTTATCAGGGAAATCGGTCTATAGGAACCGCATTCGAGGGGGGGCTTGTCCGGTTTAAGGATCGGGATTATTATAGATTCTGACATACTACTCGGGAGTCTTCCTTTCTCGTATGCTTCTTCTAGTGTTTCTAGCAGTCTCGGGGCTATGTCATTTTTATATTGTTTGTAAAATTCCCCCGGGAGCCCATCTGGCCCCGGAGATTTCCCCGTCGGGAGCTGGGCGATTACCTCCGTTAGTTCCTCTACAGTGAGAGGGGCGTCTAATATTTGGGCCTGTTCCTCCGTCAATTGTGGGAGTCTAATTTCCGCGAGGGCTTCCTTCAGATCCCCCTCTTCTGCCTCCTGGACCCTGGAGTATAAGTCCTCGTAAAACTGCGAGAACACCTCGTTTATTCCCTCTTGGGACCTTATCACCTCTCCTTTGCTGTTCTGAATTTCATTAATTGGCTCCCGCTTAGTCTCCTGCTTGGTTAGCCAGGCCAGGAGTCTGCTAGGCTTGTCCCCCTCAGCATGTAATTTCTGTATATATTTCCCGTAGTCTAGTCGTCCCAATCTTTCCCAGGTCTCCACGCACTGTTGTCGCAGGGTGGTGAGGTTCTCTTGTTCCGCCCCCTTCTCCCCCGCTTGTCTCTCAGCCTTCTCGATTTTCCTTTCTAACTCGTCTAGTTGTGCTAGGGTTTCTCGTCTGAGACCTCCCATTTTTCCCATCGCCTCCCCTCTGACTACCACCTTGAAGGCCTCCCAGACCGTTCCTGTGCTTTCCACACTACCCTCATTATGTTCAAAATAGTCTTCTATTACACTTTGGATGTGTTCCTGGAAGCCCGCGTCCAATAATGCCTCTGCCCTCAACCTCCATGTTGGTATAGGGGCTCTCCTGTGTGTGTGCGCCCATGTGATCGTCTGGGGGGCGTGGTCAGATAGGGTTCGCGCATGTATGTATGCCTCAGTGAATTCCCCCAGTGTCTCCTTGCCCGTAAACAGGTAGTCTATCCGTGTGAATGTCTTGTGTGGGGCACTATAATGCGTATATACTCTCTCTTCCCCATGTACCTTCCTCCAGACGTCCTCGAGTCCGAGCTGGTCTAGTATCTGTTGTAGTGCTCTCGCTGGCGGCGCCGCTCTCTTGTGCTTATTATCCGACCTGTCCAGCCGGGGGTCCAGTGTGCAATTATGGTCGCCTGCCCAGATCATCGTTGCATTCCTGTACGGGGCCAGCCGGGGCGGGAGCGTTCTGAAGAAGGCCGTAGCGTCGTGGTTAGGGGCATAGGTGTTCACGAGGCATATCTCCCGATTTTCTAACATTCCATGGACTACCAGGATTCTCCCTTCCGTGTCTTTCTCTTGGTTGATGAGCTGGAATGGGACGCCCGGGGCGACCCAGGTAATGACTCCTCTGGCGTAGTTGGAGTATGTTGCACTATACATCTGGCCTCCCCATTTTTTCTTTATTTTGGCCTGTTTTTCCGCCGTCAGGTGCGTCTCTTGCAACAGTGCAATGTGGGTCCTTGTTTTGTTTAACCAGGTATAAATCCTTAGCCTCTTGACGTATGCGTTCATCCCCCTGACATTCCACGTGACAATTCTTAAGACATCTCGGTCCTTGTGGGGACTAGCGCTTGCGGCCTGTTCTTTCCCATGGGCTCGCTCGGTGTCTTATCCTCTCGGTGTGTTCCTGCCGGGGATCTGTGTCCCTTCTTCTGGCTGTTGAGTTTTGAATCGTCCGTTCGTTTCCTCTCTCGGGTCGGTTCTCTCTCTGTTGGCCGCTCTTTGTTGTGGGCGGTCTTGCCTCGTGCTTCCCGCCAGCTTTTTGTTTGTGGGTACTGTCCCCTGAATTTGTTTTCCTTGCCGATTCTTTGTGTGTGACAACTGTTATTTCCTCTTCCGCTCTCCTCCTCTCTTTGCGGGCTTTGCCTTAACTTCCCAACTGTTATAACTGTTAACCCAAATAACGTCAACAAACGCCCAGCCTCCCCTCCTCTGCTCGGGCTCCACCGCTTTCCAGGTGCCGCTTTTTCCTCCTCGGCCTTGCCTGTCGCGGCGTAGTGTCTTGAAACTGACACTATAAACATTGTTTTTACTGGGGCTTCTCTGTGGGTCTTGGCGGTTCCCCCTCCCCGAGTCTTGTGCTCCCTTTGTAAGTCTCTTTACTGTGGGCTTTTCAACTTGGTGGCTGTCGGTTGCTCCTTTTCGTTACTTCCCGGTAGGGCATCTTTACCGTCTTGTTCTTGCTCCAGTAGCGTTGGGTATACTTGTCGTGCCCGGTTCTAGTCTCTATTTTGCTGGGGGTTGTTTCTGTTTCGCTCGTTCCTCTCTGCCGACTGTGGAATCCCGCGCTGGTCCTTCCACTCCTGGGTGTCGGTCGTTGTCTCGAAGATCTGTGTTTTTCCGTCATGCAGTATTTTTAGTTTGGCTGGATACAGCAGCATGAATTTCACCCCTGCCGCTCGAAGGCGCTCTTTGGTCTGCCAGAACTGGGCTCTCTGCTTTTGCACAAGTACCGTATAGTCCGGATATATCGTTATCCTGGCCCCGTTCCTTGTGATGTTCCCTCCTTCTCTCGAGAAAGTCAGGATTTTTTCCCTATCCTTAAAGTTCATAATTTTTGCGATCATTGGTCTTGGTGGTGCTCCTGGGCGCGGTCTTCTAGTCAGCGCCCGGTGTGCCCTTTCTACCACGAAGCCTTGGGATAGGGTCTCTGCTCCCACTTCTTGGATCAGGAGGTTCTCTATGTAGTTCGTGGGGTCCCTTCCTTCCTCCCCCTCTGGCAGCCCCACTATTCGTACGTTGTTGCACCGGGCCCTGCCTTCTGCGTCTTCAGCTCTGCGTTCTAGTATATTAATTCTTTCCAGTGCTTCCGACATTTGTGTTCGCGAGGCGGTCACTTCCACTGAGTTACTCTGTGCTTGTTGTTCCACTGTTGTCATCCTTTCCGCCAGGTTTCTCGTATCTTGTCTAAGAAGTCCCACATCTACCATCACTGCGTCTAACTTGCCTTCTATCGACGTCTTTAACGCCCCTATGGCTTCCAGTATGCTGCTTTCCACTTGCCTGATCTCTCCTTGCGTGGCGTATGACTCCGGCGTGTCTTTCTCCTCAGCCCCTGGCTGCTGGTCGTCGTTCTTCCGGGTGAATGTCTCCATGACTGTTTGTCTCCCTCTGCCGCTTTTAGGCTTGTCTGGCATGTTAGTACCCACTGCTCTTGGCCTGTAGTTGGGCCCTATTCAGTCTGGTTTCGTTTGTGCTTCAGTGGGTCCTTGCTCAATTCCCACACTCGCTTCCACTCTTCCTGCGTGTGTTACCTTTTTATTAAGCGATTTCTCTCTGTGTCTTTACCCTCTTTGTTCGTTTGCCGTGTCTCTCTCCGGTGTTCTCTTCCCTCTCGCTTTTGGGTGGTTGGAGTCTGTGCCTTGCGTGAGGCGGCTCTTCCCCCAGCTTCTGCCTGTGTGGGGGGGGTCTGTTTGTAGTGACTGTTACGTTCTCTCCCCCGCTTGCTGGTTATCTGTGAGGCAGCTGGTTGGGGTGGTGTCCGGGTCTGTTTGTAATTCTTTTGCTCTCCTCGTTACTACGGCGGCTACCCTCTTCTCTTATGTCGTCTCTGTTAGGTCTCGGGTTTCCTGACCCGCCCCGCGGTATGTCTCTTGTTCCCTGGGCCTGGTTCCCGTGTCTCGGCGTTACCTCCCTGCTCGGGATCTCCCGCTGCTTTGCCGGCTCTGCTAGTCACCTCTGCGGCAGGGAAGGGCTCTTCTTCGGTTCGATCTGTGGGCCGCTTCCTGTCTGTGGGTCTCGGCGCCTTCTTCCTTCCCCGTTTGGTGTCGCGCTGCTTCTGTAGTGCTGTCTCGGGCTTCTCTTCCTGTTGCTGCCGTCAGTGCCTTGTCTCGCTGCCGGTCGGGTGATGCTCCGATCCTGCTGGGCTGGGCGTTGATCTGCTGTCTCCCTCGGTTCTGCTCCGGACTGGCAGGTAAGGGCTCTTCTTCAACGATCCGATCTGTGGGCTGCCTCGTATCCTTCCCTGCTTCTCCTATCGGGTTCTGCTGCTGCTGCTACGCACCTCCGCGTTGGCAGGGGGAGGGTTGTTCTGGGTCTAGTCCGTGGGCCGCCTCTCGTTCTCCGCTGTCTCTCCTCTCGAGGTCCCTCGCTGCACTGCTGGATCTCCGTCGTTGCTGCTCACTTCCGTGTCGGTCGGGAGAGGCTCTTCTGCGGTCCGGCCTATGGATCGCTCTTCGCTCTCCGTTTCTTCTCGTTGTGGGATCCCTCGTTGCTCTGCTGCTGCTCACCTCCGCTTCGACGCGAGGGAATCTGCCTCGGTTCAGTCTGTAGGCCGCTTTCGATCCGTTCTGCCTCGCCTTCCGGGTTCTCCGGTTGTTCTGCTGGGCCTCCGCCGCTTCTACACTCCTCCGCGTCAGGGGAGGGCTCCCTTGGTCCGGTCCACGGGTCGTCTCCCAGTCTCCGCCGCCTCGTCTCTCGGGGTCCTGCGTCGCCCTTTTGGCTCTCCGCCGTTGACGCTCACCTCCGCTCTTCTGGGGCTCGGTCTGTGGGTCTCCCCTCGCCTCCGCTGCCTCACCGTTCAGGTTCTTTCGTTGTTCCACTAGGCCCCCGCTGCCGCTGCTCATCTCCGCATCGGCTGGGGAAAGCTGTTCTCCAGCTCGGTCCGCGGGCCGCTTCCTGTTCTTGAGCCGCGCCGTCTTCACCTTCTCCGGGTCGGTGTCGCGGGGCTATCTCTGCAGTTGGCGTCTCGGATTTCTGCCTCTCTGGTGGTGTTTCGGTCCTGCCTGCGCTGGATGTTACTCAGCTATCTCGCCCGGTTCCACTCCTTCCCTTCGGCCTTCTTCGTGTGTTGAGCCGCGGGTCTCTTTTTCAGCTCCGCGCGCCCGCCATTTTGTTGGTGGTGCCGCGCGTCTCTGTCTCTTCTCGTTTTCGCTCTTCTGGCCTCCGTTTTTCGTCGGGTCTTCTCCCGTGTGTGCCTTGGGTCTTCCGACGCCTTTCCCTGGCGTTTGTTTGGGTTTTCTTTTCCTAATATACGCCTTTCTCAGGATCTTTGGTCGGATCTGATGGGAGCCTCTCGGAATCTGCTCACTCTCGCATGGCCGCCAAGCCACGCCCCCCTCCTTTTTTCATTACCTCCATAGTTGCTGATAACATGTCCTGCAGAAGTAACCTTGAAGTCGAGCTTCCCATAAAAACTGTACATTAAGCAATGAGCAAGGCCTTTAAAGCCCAGCAGAAGGACATGTTAAGATAAACACAGATAAACTAGATGGCTGGTCACATGTTTTCAGGGACATGGAAACCTATTCACTGTGGCCAGGTTGTGCCCTGTCATTGATTAAACATTGAATACAGTTTTTCCCAAATAAAAAGAGTATTGTGTGTCCAAGTGAGCCCACCCCAGGTTCATATTAAACAGAAGAAAAAGCTCATTGGGACCCTGTAAAAACAAAATGTATGTGATATTTTTTTTATTTGTGTTGCTTTTATAAAACCTTTACAAAATGACATAAGAGTTACATCATAAAAATTACAGACCATAAACATTGAACAATTTTACTGTACTGAAGCAACAGCAACATAGCGATTTCTGTAATCATTTTTCTATAGTCTAAAATCTAACAAACATATTCATAGTTTACAATTTTTCTGATTGCTAGTTGTGCTATCTTTCTGTGCTTTGCCCAAAAAGTCATATTTGTATGAGACAATGTTCAGAATAGGGGTTAAGAGTTTAATGGAACTGCTACATTGTTTTAGCAGTTTAACTATGAACTATGGAAAATATCAGAAGGGTTTTGTGACTGGAAATAATTCTGTTCCAAAAATGTTCAGAAATCAACCCTTCTTTGCTCCTTACATATTTTCTGAATAGAGACAGTCTCAACCTACAAGTTCCTTCACTTTTCATTAGCAGATGTCCCAGGGTTTGGTTTGAGGGGGTCTCACATATTTCACACAGTTTGTGTGAATCATCCTCTTGCCTTCGCTGTACAAGCACTTCCCCGACAGCTAGTAGGTTCAATCTTATCCTTAAGAAATTATTTCTTACCTGACTGTCGGGAAATGTTATCAAGTATTTTGCTAGAGACCCCAACTTTTTATCCACAGATTGAAAAGCGTTAGGCAGGATTGCATTTCTAACCTTTGCAATTGTTTTAATCCAATCTTCTATCTCACTAACAGTTTTAACTTTCTGGGGGTTATTAATCAATGTCTCGAGGTTTAGATCGTGTTTTAACAAGAAGTCCTTGGGCCTCATTACAATCCAGGCGCTCCCGTAATGAAGGGTGCCGGTACAGGACCGGCACCCTTCATTATGGGAGCGCCTATTACGAGGTTCCCTTTGCGGGACCCGGAACAGACGTCTGGTAAAACCAGACTTCCTTTCCAGGTCCCGCGAGGAGAACAGGGAGCTAATAACGGGCCATTATTAATGTGCCCGTTATTAGCTGCCTCCCCATTCCCATTGAGCCCTATGGGTGCTCAAATGGGAATGGGGAATGGTTCCTTCAAGGAGGAATTACCGGGTCCTCCAATTATTCCTCATTGAAGGAACCCGGTATTGGAGCCCGGTATGGAGGCAGCCATGGCGCTAATAGCACCATGGCTACCTCCATACTCGTAGTGAGGCCCCTTGATGAGATTTGACATCCCCATACAGTGAGTTGTGTTCTGCTGTAACTATCTGCCGATGGAGTGATGTTAACTTCCAGCTTGCTAAGGAATCTAGGGAATTGAAGCCTAGTTTGAACCTCAATTTCCAAGATGGTGTACTCATCAGCAGACACAAAACATTTTTCCAGACAAGTGATTCTAGTTTATCCCAGTTTCTGCTCCAAAGTAGAGACTTAGCATCTAAACCAGAAAGGATGATTGGTATCACCTTTGCCCTAAAACACCTGATTAAAGGGAGAATTGAAAACCTACAATATTTGGTGTATATCTTCTTCATCTGGGGGATAAGTTGTAAAGTCTTCCTCTCCACGTCTGCCTCCACCTTTAGATTGCCGGTGTAGCATATATTCTATATCCCAGATAGATCATGTCTTCTACCCATGGAATTGTGTCAGTTCCCAGGACCCAGTTGAATTATTGTACCCTTTTCTGTATATGTTTGAAGACTACCGTTTTAGATTTCAATGGATTAATGGACAATGAAGATTGTCCAGGCTTAACAGCTCAGGCAGTCTTGATTCTATTAAAGACAAGGAGGTGAGCATTATACTTTAACTTCTTTAATTACTGCTCCCACAGCAATTCAACAAAATAACATTTATTTTTTATTTTTTAACTTGATAACACTGTTGTACACTTCCAGACTCTCTGGAAGCTTCCCATAAACATAGGGGTATCACAGTTAGAAAAAACAAACCACAGTCTTTCTGAACTACTAAATACCCACAATCCTGTGTGTCTAGGTAGTCCTGTAAGCCTCTCCTTTGTCCAATCAGGACTTACCCAGGGCTATAAGAGGAGACCCAGACTGTCCCCAAATCCTCTTTCTTTGGCTGGCGACCAGTCTTTTAGTCCAAACTTCACTGTCAATGCGAACTCAACAAATAGTGCGGCTGCAATCCTTCCTCTCGCCGAACCTCTGGCGCAGAGACGATACTGCATAACTTCCACTCCCAAACTTTATTCTTCTCGAACCACAAACTGTATTCATGTCTGCTTCTGGTCTTCCCCTGCAATCAATAGGAGACGAGATCATAAAGGGGGGGTTCTTACTCAACACAAGATCATATAACAGTTCATGCTCTTGTCATGACCCACGGGACGGGATATAATGCTCGCCTCCTTGTCTTTAATAGAATCAAGACTGCCTGAGCTGTTAAGCCTGGACAATCTTCATTCTATGACAAGACGGAGGCGAGCATTATGCTTGTTCAAAGTCGTTCATTACTCTATTAGTAATCTCTGATACGGGCTTAAAATAGAAAGTTTTAAAAGTGCGTTCATTAGACCAATCGGCTGACTTCATAATGTCCTGCAAGGATAAGCCCGCTGCAAATGCGTTGGATGCCATAGCGCCTCTCGCTGAATGCGTGCCAAACTGCGACAAATCTATTCCGGCCCATTGCATAACTTCTCTAACCCATCTCGCAATTGTGGCTGTCGCTACTGCATTGGAAAGGCTTTCTATGCGCAATCAGTAACTGCGTCACTCCTCTAGACCTCAGAGCCGCTGTAGCTGATTCATAGTCTTTGATGCACTGCGCTACGCAAAGCTTAGCATTATTAGGAAAATAGGGATATGAAATAACGGAAGAGTCTGACTTCGTTCTATTCGCTATGCTGAAAGCCACTCCGTCCGGGTAGAAGATCTTTCTATCTATCTCCAAGGCTTTGTCGTCTAAAACTCGTCTACATGCTATGAGGCATAGAAGCATGGCTAGCTTCCCTGACAATTGAGAATGAGACAGATCCCTATTATCTGGCCAGGACGTAAATAATAGAAATACAGCACGTACATCCCATAAAACTGAGTATTTAGGTTGTGGAGGCTTCTTTAGCCTCACTCCCTTCAAGAGCCTAATCACTGCGGGGTGTTCCCCTATCGGGTGTCCTTCTACCTTGTCATGACCCGCAGATATGGCGGACCTGAGCACTCCTAATGTCCTGTAAGCACAGCCCTCGCTGAACTTCTGAGCTAGAAAGTTCAGCATGTGTACTACAGGGGCCGAAACAGGATCAAAACTGATGGTTGAGCAGTACGCCGACCATCGATCCCAAGCGGAACCATAGCTCCTAATGGTGGAAGGCGCCCATGAGCTCCTGATACAATCTGCAGCGCACTGCGAAATGCCTGGCAACTCCCAACGTCGCCTGAAACTCTGCACGCCAGTAGCGTCAGTGTACCGTCCGCTATGAGAGGGTGAGACCGATCGTCGGGGCTCTGCAGTAGGTTCGCTCTGTGTGGAATCACTCTCAGAAAATCCGTAGAAAGTTCCATCACTACTGGAAACCACGGCTGAGACTTCCACATTGGGACTACTAGAACCAACTCTGCCTGATCTCTCCTCACCTTCGCTAACACTCTCGTCAGCATGATAAATGGGGGAAAGGCGTAAAGGACTCCTCCTGTCCATTGCTGGAGGAAGGCGTCCGTCCCTACTGCTTCCGGGTCTATCCTCCAGCTGTAGAACTTGGGTAATTGCGTGTTGAGTCTGGATGCAAACAGGTCTAGGCTCAGCGGACCCCACAGACGCTGAAGCCTGTCAAAGATGGATGGGAGTAACCTCCAATTGCTGGAGTCTACCAGATATCATGAACTTCAGTCCGCTACAATGTTCTGAGCCCCTGGTAAGTATTCTGCTGATATCGATATCTGCTGGATTAAGCAGTGATGCCAAACATCCTTTGCTAACTCCGCTAACATTCTGGAGGATGTTCCGCCCAGCTTGTTTATATACCGAACCGCCGGAATGTTGTCCATCTTGAGAAGGACACAGCAGTTGACCCGGTCTCTGGTAAACGCTTTCACTGCAAAGGAACCCGCCAAAAGTTCCAGACAGTTGATGTGGAGCTTCAGCTCCTCTTGAGACCATTTCCCTCCCGTCTGGAGGTCTCCGCACGGGCTCCCCAGCCTGCTCTGCTGCCGTCTGACTCTACTACTAAATCTGGGGTACCTCCGAAGATCGCTCTGCCGTTCCAGGCTTCCATGTTCTGCAACCACCACTGGAGTTCTGCCATGGCTTCTTGGTCTAGGGACACTAGCTGATGATAGCCTAAACCTCCCCGAAGGTGCCTGATTTTTAGACGTTGAAGGGCCCTGTAGTGTAAGGGACAGGGAAAAATGGCTTGGATCGAGGCTGCTAGCAGACCCACTATGCGAGCTAGATTGGGAAACGAAATATTTTTCTTCGCTATAACCCCTTTCAGTTCCTTCCTGAGCGCTCGCACTTTTTGCGATGGTAATTCCAGGACTGCTTTCTTGGTATCTATCACGAAACCCAGGAATTCTATTCTCTGAGCGGGGCGGAGATCTGACTTCTCGGAATTGACGATGAAGCCGAGGGATGTCACTAGGGTGCATACCCACTCTGCTTGGACTTGTAGCTGTGCGGCGCTCTGACCCAGAATCAGTATATCGTCTAGGTAGAGAATAATTCTTATGCCCCTTTCGCGGATGGCTGCTGCTACCGGGCGCATAAGCTTGGTGAAGGCCCACGGGGCGGACGCAAGACCGAATGGTAGGCAGGTGAACTTCCACACTTCGGCTCCCCACCGAAAGCATAGATAGCACTGATGATGCTCTGCAATCGGCACTGTCAGGTAGGCGTCTTTGAGATCTAGCCGAACGAGCCAATCTCCCGCTCTGAGAAGATCTCGAAGGAGATGAATACCCTCCATCTTGAAATGTCTGTATACAACCCATTCGTTTAGACTTTTCAAATTTATCACAGGCCTGACCTTTTCTCCTCTGCGCACGATAAACATGTTGCTGACAAAGCCCGGTCCCACCTGTAGCTCTCTTTCTATAGCCCCTTTGGCCGCTAGGATGTGCAATTCGCTGAAGAGCTTAGCCTCTTCGCTCTGGGACTTGAACATAGGAATTGGAGCTTGTGCTTGAGAGGGAGTTCCTATAAACTCTAGGTGCATGCCCAATACTGTCTGGAGAACCCACGCATCGCTGGATAGCGCGCGCCACACTTGCCAAAACTCAGCTGTCCTGCCCCCTATTCTGATGGAAACTGATGTAAAACTCACCACTCGGGGCTCCCTGCTGCCTGTATGCTCCTCTCCCTCTCCTGTTTCTCGGGAAGCGGCTCCTCGCTGGGAAGAAACTGTCTTGCTGCCGCGATTCCCAGTACTGCGACCTTTGGTTCTGAGGTCTTCTGTTGGAGGGGAAACGACCGGACACTCGACCTCTCTGGCGTCCGGTCCCGGTAAAAACACGCCCGGGAAAGATCATCTTGATGGAGTTTTGCGCCTTCTCCAGGGCTGAGTATGTTCCTACGAATTGGTTAATTTCTTTTGCGAACGCGTCCCCAAACAACATACCCTTTGCTCCTTCTCCTGCTTCGTAAGAAGCCAGGCCACTCAGCTTACTGTCTATTTTTTAATAGAACTCTGCGCCTCCTCTCTGAAGAGAGAGCGCAGTTTGCGTTACCTAGCAAACAGACCGCGCGTTGAGCCCAGCTGGCTAGGATCTGGGGATCCACCAGAATGCCTGTGTCCATGGCTTTTTCGGCCAAGTCCATGATCTTTGCGAGGGGCCCGGAGTGGTCCAGCAACTTATCCTAGCAACCTCGCCATGCTCTGTCCACCCCTTTTCTGACATCCTTGGCAGTTTTCGTTACGAAGGGAACCATCTTTGGGTCGACGTCCACTGTATCAGTGACTTTGCCTGGCAATTCTGGTCTGGGACACTCTGCCCGCATTTTTGATCTTACCTCTCGGTCAAGAGGTTTTCTGATGTGGAGAGTCATATACTGGGCGACTCCGGGGATGTAACCCAGTCTGTAGACCTAGGATGCCTTATCGCTTCTGGATCGAACATGTCTCCCAAGTGTTCCTCTTCTGGGAGCTGATCCTGCGGTCCGGGCTGACGAGGGGTGATCTCCTCATCCCCGCTCTCGTCATCTGGAGTGTATCCGGCATCCTCCTTGTTCCCTAGATTGTACACCCCTGGGGCAGGGGGTCGAGAGCCTGGCACTGTTGACCTTTTAAGAAAAGCCGCCTTCAGTCTACTGACTGGGTCAACTGGCTCTTGAGGTATCAAGCCTACCTCGTCTGGTCTGCTCGGGGGCGTCACAGAGTCTCTGCCCTGCCGAGCCTTCTTACAGCCCTTCTGATCAACCCCGGGACTGGGGTGTCTCCTTGAGGTCCCCTCGCCAGGGCTCAGAGCCCTTCTCTTCCTGGACTGGTCTTGCTCGGCTCTTTGCTTGTTCAGCATAGTCTCCAATTGGTCCAGTCTCTGAGAGAGAGGGAGAACTCCCTCCGAGACCGCCTGGGATAACAAATCCCCTAGGACCCTTTTAAAACTCAGACTAAGGTCCTGATCCTCTTGAATGTTCTCCTCCACCCATTCCTCTGAGGACCACTCTGGTGATGTAGACCTGGATCTGGGCTCCTTAAAGTGTGCCATAATAATGCCAATGGGACCTCAAGGCCTCTATACTCCCTGTATAGATTTTTGAATGAGCCCGTTTAACAAAATTCTTTTTTTTTTTTTTTTCAATGTCCAGCAAAAAGGACGCTCCAATATGCCCAAACGACTCTCCTGGAACTTTCCGTTCTAAATTGCAGTCTTCTTAAGCAACTCTCAAGAAACTCTGTCCACTTTGAATGTGCGTACTCCTTGTGAGCTTCTACCCGTAATACGAAGCTTCGCGCAACGCGCAGAGGCTGTTGGGGCTTGTCTGCCCGCTTGAAAGCTCCTGCTGGGTCCTAGAGACCGCGGGACGGGACGCTCGACGAGCGCCCGTATAAGCTGCCTATGAGGAGGCGGGACCGGGGACCTTGTGCGAGCGCGTTCGTTTGCGGCTCCGGCCCCGGCTCCTCCAATCTAAGAACGAGAAGAAAGGAAATTCTCGGGCCCGGCGGTGATGTTGTGAGAACCGAACGTTCTCACGCGAAGCTTACACGGCGGGCAGCCTTTCTCCGGCCCTCGGCACCATTAAGTTAGCGCATGTAACTAAACATATAAGTAGGCTAAACGCGCTTAAGGTATAAAGTATTATAAACTTATAGAAATAACAAAGAACGCTGCGTCATAAAGTGTACTTATCTCATGGGAGCAGCAACAAAGAAAGAGGATTTGGGTCCCCCCTCTTATAGCCCTGGGTTAGTCCTGATTGGACAAAGGAAAGGCTTACAGGACTACTTAGACACACAGGATTGTGGGTATTTAGTAGTTAAGAAAGACTGTGGTTTGTTTTTTCTAACTGTGATACCCCTATGTTTATGGGAAGCTTCCAGAGAGTCTGGAAGTGTACAACAGTGTTATCAAGTAAAAAAAAAAAAAATGTTATTTTGTTGAATTGCTGTGAGAGCAGTAATTAAAGAAGTTAAAGCATAATGCTCGCCTCCGTCTTGTCATAGAATCCATTTTCTCTGGCATATTCTCCCAGCCCCATCAACAGCTGCTGCAAGCCTATTGCAGTCCTGTCTAACAGGACTATATCGTCTGTGTATACCAGCCAGTCGATCTTCCTTCCACTGATCACAGGGCTGGCCAACGCAGATGATTCCAGGGAATCACCCATGTCTGCTAGAAACAAATTGAAAAAAGGGGTGCACCCAGACACCCCTGCCGGTCTCCTCTCTCCACTTTTCGTCCAGGCGCAATCTCAATGAGGTGTCCCTGTGGAACTCAATCAGCATTGCCAATAGTGACTCCAGAATCCCTCATCTCTTCAGTTTTCTCCACAGATGTGCTCTGTCGACCTGGTAGAAAGCTTTCAACAAGTCTACCCAGGCGCCGTAAAGTGGGAGTTCGCCCTAAACCATTGTTCATTCACTCACCAGAATTAGAATAAGACCATTCAGTGTAGTAGAAATACCACGTCTGAAGCCTGTCTGATGACAGGATAGGCTCTGTGCAGTGTCTACCCAGTCAGTGAGTTTCCTCAGTAACAGTTCATAAACATTTTACTGTCTATATCAAGGAGGGCAATGGGGCGGTAACTTGCTGGATCTAGTCGGTCGCCCCCCTTGAAGAATGGTATGATTATTACGGTCTTCCATGAGGGAGGGAATTGTATGTAATATACATAGCTTAAGTTAACTTAAGTGTAATTTTTGCCATTCACATACACCTGAGCAATGGGAGAGTTGGCACGGGGGTAGATCATAAAATTAAGGTCTAAATGGGGAAATGTCCCAATAGTAGCTATTTCAGCGCAGCAGAAAACCACAAAAAACTGTAACTCTGCTCAGGAAGGGCTTGCCAAAGTAAAATTAGTATGGCCGGATTCGCCGTAAATTATAGAACCCATATATATATATATATATATATATATATATATATATTCAGTGAAAAAAACTTTGTTAAAGGGACGTTATGGTTAAGTTGCGCTACTAAAAACCTATGAAATTCAGTGAAAAAAACTTTGTTAAAGGGACCTTATGGTTCCAAGTAAAACCGAAAAACCCTTGAAATTCGCCAGTTATGGTAAGCTAAGCAACCATAACTCGCGCCACCACAGTGCACTGCTAAGACTAACACCCAGGACATCAAAGATGACATCACAAATGTCATTGATGACATCACTGATGACATCACATGTCTGGCTCACTATTTTTTCTTTTGCTGACATATCTAGGCCACATGGTTTTCTTCAGTAACAGTCAGAAACTAAGAATTTTATTTTATTTGTAGACATATCCTTCTAGTAGGTTCTTACAGTAATTCCCTTAGAGTACAGTCACATCATATGAAACATATACATATGGGAAAACACAAGCTTGAAAGACAGCAATCGTTTTTGTGCATAAAGATAACACTAGAAGTGAAAATAAATGAAGCAGGGCTCTTTGTATTTTTTAGAAGTCCGCGGACAGTTCGCGAACATTAAAAAAATTGGGTTGCTACTCCATCACAAACATTGTAATTTTCTCTGGAAAGAAGTGGTGACTCTGAAAAGAGCCTTTGGGTGGTGTTTGTAAGTCAAAAATCTACTTCAAAATCGTTGTTGTAATTCCAAAAAAGGTCGCAATGCATTTTGTACATTTCTCAGAAAAATCTGATTGCCAGCATGAGTAAAATGGACTCCATCTCTGCGAAAAATGTATGTACTACAAAACATAATATTTTCATTGTGAAAAGAAGACATGCCAAAATCTCTTAGAAAGGCACAAACAGCCTTATTAACATTGCGCCTTGCTTTTTCCATTTGTGGACCAAATGAAGAAGAACGAAGCCACATTTGTCTCTGCGCAATCTGTGAAAATATCACTTGAGAATTAGGAAACATGTCCATAACCTTCCTAAGTCCTTCTTTCATAGCAAATTGCAAAAAAAAATCCAGTCACATGTCTTAACTGTTCCCTCCACAATGAATTACAATTATGTCTGGATGTTGCTCTGTCTCCAAAGTAGCACAGAGAGGTAGCAAGTCCAACCACTTCATTCCACGTACTCCATGCCAGTGTACTTCCACATGTGGGAATCCAAGATCTACAGCTACTCCACAGCTTTCTGCATGCACCTTCAACCAATGTATCCACGAATCTCCTAAAATCCAAACAATCTGTTTTCTGAAACACACAGCCATAGCTATCTTTTGTTCTCTCAGCAAAAAGGGTATCTGAGAAAATCTCTCCTGGCACAAAACACCCACCAAACTTTCCTGACCAATCCCTTTCAGTGCTTATTCTCATTTTTATGACTTCTGAACCCAAAAATCCCCAGATGTAACTCCCGATGTCCGCGAACTACCGCCATGTCCGCGGACATATCGTAACATGACCAGCCCTTCTACCATTTCCACTACACTCTCTCTGCCATTCCCTCATTGGATGTACCTCAAAAACCACATGACCATGCACCAATCACATTCAAGACCTCTACATCTAACTGCATCATCATAGATCAGCACTGCAAATGTACTCTGAATCTCTCTGAGTACAAGTGTCATATCATTGGCAAGCAGCATCTACCAGAAATACTGTACAAGTCTTCAAGATTTCTACTTGCAGCTCCATGCATATCCATATGCATGAACACAAACTTCAGGTATGCATATTTTCTGTATAGTAGATGAACACATTTTCAAACAGACTTTTACCTTGTAAAACCTGTAAAATGAATTTACTGTACTTTTTTCAATTTCCTAAAATCAACTATCACTTATAAACCTTTATACTATTTACTTTCTTTATACACACACACTCAAATCATGTTAAACTAACATTTTTTAAATGAAATATATAGACTACATATATTCAAACAAAATTGCATGCAAACACAATCTATGTTTAAACCTTTATAAAAATACTTATACAATTTCATATTTTTTGTTTTTATTTATTTATTTACTTAATTACTTTAAATTATACATGACATTGAGGCGCTATTACCTAGAACAGTTTACTTACAGAAATAGTGGTATTCACTAATATATTATAAATTTCACAAGACATAGTAAAGATATTTTTTTTGCTACAGTTAGTCATTCAATACAATTTGTTCATTAAGAACATATCATATGTACTGAACTGATGCAATGTATCTTATGTAAATAAATTAGTTTAATGGTTTTACAGAAGGCACTGAGGATTTCAATTAAAAAAATCAATATCTAAATTGAAAACAGTGCTATATACAAACAAAGTTTCTAATTTGAAGCTTTTACAATTGCAGTGAAGACCAGATTCCTGAAAAGAAGCAGCCGAATTCGAAGAAGAAAGAAAAACTAAGAAGTTACCTGTTAATTTAAAAAAAAAGTAAGTAAAATATCACCATAATATTTGGATTATTAATCAAATATACTATAATGTTAATAAGAGCTATTTCGGTTTCTAAAAATAGAGATTTTGTACCATTTTGTCCAAAAATTTCCATGTCTTAAACAGCGATTTACAGCCAGAATGGCCCACAAATTTCTATTTTTGGACACACAAATTACCCAACTGAACCACTACAATTTTCATATTATAGAACAAACAACTGTTTTAATTGTATACATTATGTTTACTATTTGTACCTTTCCACACCACTAGCTTACTTTTTTTGTCATCTGAACCCCAGTTTAGTAACACATAAATTCAAGAATACCTATCCCTACTAGTTTTAGTTCCCAATGCACAATCACACACCATTACATACATCTTTATCATCTTACTCAAACACTCATGCACACAGCACACATACATTCCAGAACACCCCAACCCATATCTTCTTTATTTTTTCAACAGACCCTAAAGAATGCCTACCAAAAGTCAAGTCCGTAGAAAGCAACGCAAAAGTAGAGCAAATGAAAATAAAGGTGTCCAACATAAGCATCCATCTCTAGCAGAATTTGTAAAAAAAGTTGAAACAAAACAGCTAATACAATCATTTAGTGAAACACAAGTACAAGTTTTCAAGTACAACAACTTCGCTTCCTCTATCAAAATGTAAAACAAACCAAAAAACAATTAACAGAAAATCAGCTATCAGTACAGATAAAACGACTTCTTCAAATTTTAATATAGTGCAAAGTAAGCATACCAAGAAAAGTATTTTAGCCAAAATATACCGTCACAAAGTCCTTCAAAATCTTATAAAAACAGGAGAGAAATCAGGTTAAAAGCTTAAAACCTATCGTAGGAAATGAATCTTAGAAGCATTGATGGAGAGTGCAATTCTTCTCAAAAGAAATGTATTTATTTTACTGTTAAACAAAATTAAACCACTAACCAAACTAATAACTAAATTACAAAAAAGACTTCTAAATAAGCGAAATATCAACAGAAAGAACTTCTTAAGTATCAGCGGAGGTGAATGGAATCACACTACAAGCACAGAACCATATTTTAATGAAGAAGCGTACAAACAAAAGCAAATGAATACAATTGCCATACATAGCAGTGGTCGAGGTTATGAAAAAGTGAATAATACCATAATGGAACAAGAAGTACTTCTTACAAAAATATGCCCTGAAAACTTAGAACTACCCCTCCATTCAACTGAATTAGAATGTCTAGTGTACAAATGGCCATGCACGTCAATGTGTAACATTCCCAAACAATGTGTCAAATCTTTACGCCAATTCCTCAATAAATATGTAAAAAGCAAAGACAAAATCAAAATTAAATTACTGCAAAATATAGATAGCTGTCCAGTGCGCAAGTACACAGGACTACAAGGACATTCATTGGCCTGCATTACAGGACCTACTTGTAAAACCACTTTCCATGATATCAAAAGGATATCAACACATCATTCAACTATAAGAAATCTAGTATATAAAATGTACTATGCTAAAAGTCCTGCTTTAGTACTAGAAAAGTTAAATAACATCCTTCTACATGGTACAGCAAAAGACCTACTTGAAGAAATTCACTATATCCAGAAAAAATATTTTGGAAGTGAAAGCCATTTACAGAATGAAATAGCTTTAAACCAATTAAGCAACAATTCTACACATGGCAACCTTTTGCTAAACACATACAAAAAAGAAATACTAAAATTTAAAAGTACATCAGCAGAAGTACCAAACCATGTATGTGTATGTTGCCGTAGAATTTTTTATAAAAGTAACACAAAAACTGTGGACCTATCATACAAAATAGAAGACAATGAAGATTCTAAATGGTTTGAATTAGCTGTCTACCTTGTAGCAGAAAACAAATATGAAATAACTGAGCCCTTAATACTTTGCAGTTATTGCACTACAAAACTTGACAACAACCAAACTCCTTCACGTTCTATCACAAATAATTTGGAATTATACCCAGTACCAAAAAACCTCTACAACAACTTAATTTATATGAGAGCATCATAATTCAAACAGTACACCCATTTCAAGCAATAATACGCCTTCAACCAAAAACAGCAAAATTACCTCCCTCTGAATTGGTAAAAGGCATTCGTGGAAAAGTAGTTTATTTACCATTAAATCTAAAAGGAAATGTGCATACTCTAGGAGTGCAACGTCCAATGCAGCAATCTTTAATTATATTAGTAAATGGAGTACTTACAAAAGACAAAAAAATATGGCAACAGCTGGTAGATTTATATAAAGTTAGACAAGCCTTCCAATATCTTAAAGAGAATAATGAATATTACAAAGAAATTAATATTGAAGAAAACTTGAAAGATACAACTGAAATAATTCAAGAAACACAAGAAGCTGGTCAATTTGAGCTACTAGATCCTGCTACAATATCAAATACTTTAGACCATTATACAATTCATCCTTTGCATTGTAATGACACCGTACAAGATGTACTGGAAACTTACCAAATGCGTCAAACAAAAGGATCGCCAATCAGTATATGGGAAAAAAGTATAGAAGCACGTGCTTTTCCTCTACTCTTTCCTACTGGCAAAGGAGGAAGGTATGATGATAGACCTATTCAAATATCAGCTTCAGAATACCGCTCATTACGGATGTATTCTGAAGATCCCAGATTTAGACAAAATTTGGAATACATATTCCACCTACTCTTTGAAAGTGAACTAGCAACTTTATGTTACGGAGTTGCACACATATTAAAATCAGGATCACACTTTCAAAATATGACAGCTACACAATTATTAGAGAAAGTGCAACAAAAGGATGAGGTTTTACAATCAAATATTACAAATCTATTAGCAAATATGCATGGTACTAAAGAGTACTGGTTTTCACGTCATGGAGATGTACGTTGTATGATCAGAAACCTTGGCCCACCCACTTGGTTTGTTACATTAAGTTGTGCAGAATATGCATGGGAAGATTTACATGATTTCCTACGCATATCAAATAAAAACAAAACAAACATAGATATTCTGACACCTGGAGAGCTTTGTTCTTTGGATCCTGTTAATGTTTCAAGATATTTTCACCATCGCTTCATTGCTATGCTACATTTTATTTGTAATAAAACTGTTCCTCCCCTTGGAGAAGTGCAACACTTCTTTTGGAGAAAAGAATACCAAGCCAGAGGAGCACCATATCCACATGCTTTTATGGATTAAAGATGCTCCTAAATTTGGTCAAGACAGTGATGCCACTGTTTTACAGTTTATTGAAAAATATGTCACTTGTGAAATTCCATCAGAAGCCACAAATAGTGATCTTCATGCACAAATTTTACAATTTCAAAGACACAAATGTGGAAAATATTGTCGTTGCAAATACAAAAACAAAGGCAAATGCTACACCAAATGCCGATTTGGTTTCCCTAGACCAGTTACAAATACAGGTCAAGTAAACAACCTCATGTCTTTAGTTAGACATAGTGTTAAAAGTAAGTCACCTAAAAATACATATTACATAAAAGGAAAAGAAGAAGAAAAATATATCAATGATTATAATGCAATCATTGCCCACTTATGGAATGCAAACATAGATGTGCAGTACATTGCAGACAATTCTACTGCAGTTGCACGATATGTCAGATCATACTTAACTAAAGCAGAAAAGACAGAGCTCCAAGACCTCTGGAATGACCTGTCATCAGATAAACAGTATCCCAGAAATTATACAGCTTGGGCATAAAAATGCTCACCCATAGAGAATGTGGATCTTATGAAGCAGCTGATCGTTTAACTGGTACTGCATTGTATGGTAAATCTGAAAATATAGTATGGCTAAGTCTTGGTCCAGCTAAATCTAGAAAAAGAGTTCTAAAATCATATGAAGATATAGAAACAATAGCCAAACATGATCCCAACAGCCAAGACATTTTAAAAAACAATTTATTGGACACATACTACCCAAACAGAAGTAATACTTTGGAAAACATGTGTCTATACCAAATAGCCCAAAACTACACATACAAAAATAATATGAAACCTGATGAAAAAAAAGGTAAATATAGAGTGACAGACTGTGAAGGCAGCTTAGTTAAACTCACTAAACCAAATTTAATTAATCATATCAAATTGTCATTGAAGACTCCTCAACATAAATAAGTATATTACATGTCCCTGCTACAACTCTTCAAACCATGGAGAAAAGAAGAACAATTACTAGATAACTATGACTCATATGAGGATGCTTTCAAAGCAAATGAAAGCACAATAACTGATGTAAACTTTACACAGTACAAAACAATGTTGCACAATGAACAGCAACATGAAGAAGAACTCCAAGCCCAACTAGATAAGGATACTCATGACAGTAGTCAACCTTCTGTAACAGGAAGCCAAGAACAACTGGGAGAACCACTAATAACAAATGAGGCAGAATTAGCTATGATAGAAGTAGAAAACACCATGTGTCAGTATGAAGATAAGAAGGAAGACTTAACTATACTTCAATCAAAACTAAACAATGAGCAAAGTAGCATTTTTCAAGAAGTAACAAAACAAATTGCACATGGTGTAAAACATGAAAATAAAGAATGTTCCTGCCATAATTATAAACTGATACTACTGTACCTCAGTGGTGAAGCTGGTTCTGGCAAAACATTCCTAATCAAAATCATTAGTAAGTTCCTTCAACAATTGACAAACAACAAACTGTCAGCTATTGTCACTGCCCCCACAGGTTTAGCTGCCTACAACATAGGTGGTGTTACATTACACTGATTACTACTATTACCAGTAGAACACCAGAACAAATTAGACTATTACAAACTTTCTGCAGAAGCTGCAATGGAATTACGCAGAGTATTGAAACAAATGAAAATGCTACTAATAGATGAAGTCAGCATGGTCTCCAACCTGATGTTAGCTTTGATTCACCTCAGATTACAAGAAGTACTCAAAACAGACTATGAAGAGCTCTTTGCAGGAAAACACATTATTGTTTTTGGAGATCTGCTTCAATTAACACCAGTAAAAGGTGAACCTATTTTTAAAACATTAGGGCACAAACTCTGCCGTAAAACTGTTGGCAGCATTGGAAATGTCAACCTTTGGCAACATTTCCAATACAGAGAATTAACAGAAAACATGCGCCAATCTGCAGATCTAACGTATGCCAACATTTTAAAAAGTTTGAGAGTTGGTATACTTTCTAAAGAAGCAGAAGCAACATTGAAAACCCGGCACATTAATGCACTTTATGGCGATAATGCATGTGCTACAGATGTTATGGAACATTTAGCCCACAAAAATGTCAATTGTATGGCCTTAATGCCAACTCTTGCAAGCTGTCTCAAATTCAATGAAATAATGTTAAGTAAAGAAATGCAACCAATAACGGAAATTAGCACCACAGACAAACTAGATGTACATGGTATGACACTACCCATGTGTGACCAAGCCACAACAAGACTAAATAATTTAGAAAACTCAATCTCAAACACAGCAGGCTTAGAAAAGATGTTAAAACTATCCTTAAATTGCAGAGTAATGCTTAAACGTAACCTTGACGTGGACCAAGGACTAGTTAATGGAGCACTGGGTACAGTTGTTGGCTTTCAAACATACCCACGTGACAACAAAATTCAGTTTGTCAATATACTCTTTGACAAACTTTCAGAAGTAAAACGGATAGGACGCTCAACAGCTAGATTCCTTCTCTTCAAAGATATGTATGTGCGCAGAGAACAATTTTCTCTAACTCTTGCATACGCAGTCACGATTCATAAATCACAAGGTCTTACCCTAGACAAAGCAATGATAGATATTGGTAACACAGTCTTTAAAGAAGGCATGAGCTACGTAGCACTATCACGCTTACGTACACTTGACGGTCTATTTCTAATCAACTTTGATGCAAGTAAAGTAAACGCTGATATTCCTTGCATTTTAGAATATAATAGACTTCGCTCACTATACACTCCCCATCTAAACACATATTCTGTTCCACAAAAACTAAAACGTTGTAAAAGAAAACTAAATCAAACAGAAATGCAACAGGACGTCACTGCAAATCCTCCAAAGAGAGTAAAAGAAACTAATACTTCATCAAGTACCACAAACAAAAAAGAATCAATTAGACAAAGTAAACCAAGTACTTCTTTAAAGAAGGAAGACAAACTCCAAAAAAAGCAGTTAGATAAGAACTACCTGGACCATTTAAATTCTCAAATATAGTTGGTGTAAATTGCTATGCAAATGTAGCAATGAATCAATTACCACCAATTGTTGACAACATTTACTTACACAGTACAGACCCTTTGTGTTTGCAAATGTTAGTACTTCACAGAAATGCAGCAACCAATCCTGACGACATATAGTGTTTTTGGAATAAGACGACAATTGGACTACTGTGCTGGAATGGTGAAATTCACTATAAACTCACAGGAAGATCCACAAGAATTTCTAATGTACTTACTATTAGTACTGGAAAACAAAAACATACCTATAAATGAAATCGTCCAGATTTCATACATGTGGAAACATACATGCACTCTGTGCAACAATGTGACACAAGAAGAAATTCCCAATGAACGCTTCATATATATATCAATACCAAATTGTGAATCCATTCCATTTCAACAACTTGTACAAAATGCAAACCAATGTAGATTATGCTCTACCTGCAATTCAGATAATCGCTCCACGTTAGTAATACAAACACATAGTAAATACGTAATACTAATGCTTCTACGTTACAATGCAGATGGTACCAAAAACAACTGCAAGCTGACTGGATTCACACATAGTGAAATATCACTTGGTAAGAAAACCTTCACAACAATAGGTATAATCTACCACGCAGGAGGCACAACCAATTCAGGGCACTACACGGCATATATAAAAAAGAAATGTGGATGGTTTGAATGTAATGATAGTACCATTACTCTAAAGCAGAGATTACCAGCAAATCTTACAAATGCTTATTTGATGTTCTTAAAACCAAAATTTGATAAATAAACTGTATTTAAACCTTTAAGTAAATGTGTGTTAAAAGAAATATAAACTGTTAGAATACTCCAAAAGCTATCTAACTGCTCAAAGATTCTACAACAACTAATCAGATAAATGAATACCACTAAATTAGACCAATAAATACACAGTTAGAATACGCCAATTGGTATCTAACTGTCCCAAAATTATAAATTTGTGTTAAAATAATATAAACTGTTAGAATACTCCAAAAGCTATCTAACAGCTCAAAGATTCTACAACAACTAATCAGATAAATTAATACCACTAAATTAGGCCAAAAAATACACAGTTAGAATACGCCAATTGGTATCTAACTGTCCCAAAATTTAACAATATCCAAATAGATAAATAAAACCACTAAAATATATTAAAAAAATAGACAGTTAGAATACGCCAATTGGTATCTAACTGCTCCAAAATTTTATAATATCAAAACAAATGAAGAATCTGTTACTGCTCCCAAAAAAATACAACAAAGCAAAGTATAAAGCATTACCCAGAAACAACAAGTGAACACTGAAAACAAACAAACACATACACTGTAGCATAACAGAAAAAGGTTTTTTTTTTAATCCAACATGGATTTTTTTTTCTCCCACAGACCCAATGATTTTAGCAACAAATACAGAAACTGAGCAAATTGCACAGTACTCTGATTTGTACTCTACTAAATATGAGGGTCGAAAAAAATAAAAGTATATTGCTTATACAATGTAATAAGTCATTACAAAATACTAATACTAACATGCTATTTTCTTTTATCACAGAAATGAAGAAGAAAAACATGGACTCCCATTACTAGACCAAACAGTAAGTATACAATAATAAGGACAACCATAGTATCTAATACCTTTGTTCCTTATACATTTGTTTTTCACCCAAAGTTATAATCAAATATGAATGTGATATGCTGCGGTGGTTGTTGCCAGGGCATAGAGTCTTGGGTGCATGGCCAAATGGCCGCGAACAATGTGAGTGTTCTTTGAACACTTTGAACTTGCCAGCGAACAATACGGACACCGTTTTCAGGACACCCCCTACGAACATTTCAGAACAACGTGATAGTTCTTAGAACACTTTCAACTTAACAACGAACAATACGGACAGCGTCCTAAGGACACCCCCTACGAACATTCCAGGACACCGGGAGTGTTCTCAAAAACGTCTTCAGAACACCCCCATTTTGTTTATTTGCGAACATTTCAGGACACCGCGGGTGTTCTTAGAACACATTCAACTTGACAGAGAACAATACGGACAGCGTCCTCAGGACACCCCCTACGAACACTCCCCGGACACCGCAAGTGTTCTTAGAAGCGTCTTCAGAACACCACCATCTTGTTTATTTGCGAACATTTCAGGACACCGCTAGTGTTCTTAGGACACATTCAACTTGACAGAGAACAATACGGACAGCGTCCTCAGGACACCCCCTACGAACATTCCAGGACACCGGGAGTGTTCTTAGAAGCTTCTTCAGAACACCCCCATTTTGTTTATTTGCGAACATTTCAGGACACCGCGGGTGTTCTTAGAACACATTCAACTTGACAGAGAACAATACGGACAGCGTCCTCAGGACACCCCCTACGAACATTCCAGGACACCGGGAGTGTTCTTAGAAGCGTCTTCAGAACACCACCATCTTGTTTTTGCGAACATTTCAGGACACCGCGAGTGTTCTTAGGACACATTCAACTTGACAGAGAACAATACGGACAGCGTCCTCAGGGCACCCCTACGAACATTCCAGGACACCGGGAGTGTTCTTAGAAGCTTCTTCAGAACACCACCATCTTGTTTATTTGCGAACATTTCAGGACACCGCGAGTGTTCTTAGGACACATTCAACTTGACAGAGAACAATACGGACATCGTCCTCAGGACACCCCCTACGAACACTCCCCGGACACCGCGAGTATTCTTAGAAGCGTCTTCAGAACACCACCATCTTGTTTATTTGCGAACATTTCAGGACACCGCGAGTGTTCTTAGGACACATTCAACTTGACAGAGAACAATATGGACTGCGTCCTCAGGACACCACCTACGAACACTCCCCGGACACTGCGAGTGTTCTTAGAAGCGTCTTCAGAACACCCCCATTTTGTTTATTTGCGAACATTTAAGGACACCGCGGGTGTTCTTAGAACACATTCAACTTGACAGAGAACAATACGGACAGCGTCCTCAGGACACCCCCTACGAACATTCCAGGACACCGGGAGTGTTCTTAGAAGCGTCTTCAGAACACCACCATCTTGTTTATTTGCGAACATTTCAGGACACCGCGAGTGTTCTTAGGACACATTCAACTTGACAGAGAACAATACGGACAGCGTATCAGGACACCCCCTACGAACACTCCCCGGACACCGCAAGTGTTCTTAGAAGCGTCTTCAGAACACCCCCATTTTGTTTATTTGCAAACATTTCAGGACACCGCGAGTGTTCTTAGGACACATTCAACTTGACAGAGAACAATACGGACAGCGTCCTCAGGACACCCCCTACGAACATTTCAGGACACCGGGAGTGTTCTCAAAAACATCTTCAGAACACCCGCATTTTGTTTATTTGCGAACATTTCAGGACACCGCAGGTGTTCTTAGAACACATTCAACTTGACAGAGAACAATACAGACAGTGTCCTCAGGACACCCCCTACGAACACTCCCCGGACACCGCGAGTGTTCTTAGAACAGTTTCACTTTGCTTGCGAACAAAACAGACACATATTGAGTCCTTAGAAGACCCCCCAGTCAGTTTATTTAGAACATTTCAGAACACCCGTGATGTCCGCAAACAAATCGAACACAAAAAGAACGTCTAACACATAATAAACACAACTTTCATCCTATCTCATACACTCCCACCCTCCTCAAACACTCCTACACACCAACACACTCAACAAAATACACATTTTGAACAAAGTTTCACCGCGCTGTCCGGGGACGTCCGCGAATCCAAGATGCCGGGCGCTACCGAAAAATCTGACGCGTTTCACGCTCCATGCCGTCCAATCAGCGAACACGTTGCATGTCCGCGAACATCACGCAAGACGATTGGCCAATCAGGACACTGTCCGCGGAGCGAACAGGGAAGTGTGTCCGCGAACCGAACACAGATATCACTAATTTTTTTTTACCTACTTTTTGGTCATTTTAAAAAAAACTACTGGATGGATTTTCACCAAATTTACAAAAGCATGCTTTCGGGACCAAGCCGCTGCTCCTGGTCCAAATTTGGTGGAAATCCGTCCAGCGGTTTGGGCTGTAGGCGCAAGCAAAATTTGTTTCCCATTCAGTCTATGGGAAAAAAAAAGTTTTGGGACCCCCCCTATAACTTTGCCCCCCCCCTGGACGAATCCTCACCAAACTTTGCAAAAAAATTCAGAGTGACCCAAATACTTTTGACATCAAATGTTTAGAGAATATTCAGCAATTTGCATTTGTCTTTGTTGTCGATCCGCAAAAGTTCATGTTGAGGCACGCGATGTTCCTTTGCGGTACAGAGGGTGTTAGATCAGCTTACAACTCAGTGCGCCACAATTCGGAATATGAAACTGTGGTTTAAAAGTAAACAGCAGGATTGTACATTTGGTAAAGTACATTTATTTCACATGAAATGTTTAGTGAATATTCAGCTATTTGCTATTGTCTCTGCTGTCAATCAGCAAAAGTTTATTTGGAGCCACGCGTTGTTCCTTTGCGGTAGATAGGCTGTTTGTTTATGATAAAAGCAGTAAATGGTCGGAAGGTTGCTCCAAAAACGAGCCATTAGACCACCCTATTGGTTGGTATGTTGTTTGTACCCGCTAGTACTGCATAAGGGCATATTGGTCCTTGGCGATTGTCCCATAAAATGGTGAGGGTCATGAAGTTGCATATTTGGACCTGCACCTGGCGTTGAAGACCCCATCCGCTGGAGTCTGTAAATCGTGACATAGGCAAAATGGGGCCACATACCTGTTTTAAAAAACATAAATTAGTCTCACCAGCCGATCTTCATTAAAAATCATCATTTTTATTTATTAGGGCGTGAAACTATTTGCTATCGAAGATAGTGCAACGGAGTATGTTAATAATAAAATAATAATATTTTCCCATTCATATAGCGCTAAGAACCATGAGGTATCTAAGCGGTGCTTATTATTAACCATGGTGTGTGGTGCTCATTTATCGACCACGGAAGGATGAAAGGCTGAGTTTGGCCTTGCGGGGATTCAAACTTGCGTTAGCAAGCTGTGCACGGATGTCAAAGCGAGCGTTGTACTCGCTGTGCCATTTGACAGGCTACAGTGAAGTGGCACAGCGAGTAGAGCGCTTGACCACCTATAGACCGGTTAAATTATTTGTATTAACCCACCCTGTGTCGTCTGCCTTTTTCAGAGCCCTCTAAACAACAGTGGATCAATTCGGCGGTGATAGTGCACGGTAGAAAACATTATGCCACTTTCAACGAACAAGTTCAACTTGAGCGGTCTTTAATGCTACGCTATTGTAATTATATTTGGTATAAAATAATCTAAAGGGTTACTTACAGTACAATTGCAATTTCCATTGTCTACGAGTGGTGCAGTCCCAAAATACGACTCTGCGTGTGCCAACGATCTTTCGCATAGTGATATAATATATAAAAGTGGTTTTGTTTCATAAATGTCATCCTTATCTTCTCTTACGTTTTAGCAACACTCCTTCAAGAGAAGTCTTTCATCACAATCTCTGTCTGTCAAGGTCAAAACACAATACAACCTTATAGTCCGCTTCGTGAGCTTCTCCGGGGCCCGAGAAAAAAATGGAAGCAGCTGACCTTCACTGTGAAAAAGCATAAATTCTTACTTTGCAACATTCTGTATAAAGCCATCTGTAGAAGTTGGTTTTTGCACGCCATGTTTGTATATTTTTTGAGTCATATTAAAAAAAGTTTGTTTAAAGGACGTTATGGTTTTAAGTACAGCCGAAAGACCCCTGAAAATCGCAAGTCATGGTAAGCTATGAAAAATAACTCGCGCCACCACCGTGCACTGCTAAGACTAACACCCAGGACATCAAAGATGACATCGCAAATGTCATTGATGAAATCACTGATGACATCACATGTGTATGTACTTTTCATGGAATTTGTGTACTAGGGATTTTTATTATAATGTTGCAAAAAAAGTGTCAAGGATATTGCAATAAATATCATACCGTTATTAGTGCTTTGAACGATGCATTGATATAAATAGCATTGTATTATGGGATTATATCTAGTATACTGAGCTGCTAATGGAGAAACATAGCATTGTGTGCAGAGTACAAGATGAAAGTATAATATTTGTAATGTTAATATGTTGAATAATTAAATGATAATTGTCCTGAAATGTTCAAAAATTCACAAAATGGGGGTGTTCTGAGGACGTTATTCGTATTGTGTGATTGCTTAGCTGTATGCAATGAGGGAATGGCACAGAGAGTAAAGTGGACGCCGTCTGCGGACACTGCGGCTGTTCGTGGACAGGGCGTGCTACATCCGGGATTTTCCAGGAAATCCAACATGGAAAGAAGACTGTACGGATCAGCCAATCAGATGTCGAGGTTGTGGATTTGTGTTGAAAGAGACTGTGTGTGGTGAAGATGGCAGAAGTGGAGAAAGTCAGGGTGTTGGTGCTCGGAGATATGTTTGTGCATGGTTTACAGCAGTACGCTGAATACAGGCATGTTGCAAAGAACTTTGATGTGAAAGGAGTGGAGGTGGTGTGGAGCACTGTGCCTGATTGCAATGTACAGGGAATTGTACAAGTTTGTGAGGATATGGCCACGATGAACAGTCCGCATGTGGTAGTTTTGCACTATGGTGCTTTCCATTTGGGCAACGTCAGTGCCCCTACTTTGTTGGCTGATTTGGAATGCTTGGTTCAAGCCGTAATGAAGATTCTTCCAAATGTGAAAGTACTTTTTTCTGGATTACTACCTAGGGCAATATGGGACAATAGTTCAGTTTTTTGGCCTCAGCAAAACATTGCTAGGTGTGTCATCAACCGAGGCATGTGTGCCTTCATGCTTAGAGCTGGTATGTTCTTCTGTAACAATGAGAATATTGATGTCAGTAATGCTGTTAATTTTAAAGAAGATGGCATTTCTTTATCTTTTACAGGAAATGCCTTTCTATTTTGGAATGTAAGGGTTGCTTTGGAGAAGGTTATGTAAAGATTTTAGGAGTAAAGTTAGAAAAGAAACAAGAAAAAAAATACAAAATAACAGGTGCCTGTCAAGCATCTGTAAAAAAAAAAAAAACGGCTCTTTTTAGACCCAACTTCAAAGGGGAAATGGGGCACAATATTTAAATTTACATTCACCACGCTCAGATTCTTCGATGTTTCCGCGGACATGGCAGTAGTCCGCGGACATGAAAATCACTACGAGGGGGTTAGTATGTAAGTTGTGCTACTAAAAACCTATGGAATTCAGTGAAAAAACTTTGTTAAAGGGACGTTATGGTTAAGTTGCGCTACTAAAAAGCTATGAAATTCAGTAAAAAAAACTTTGTTAAAGGGACGTTACTTACCCTATCTATATATATCACATGATGTGTCTGGACCCTAAGGAAAATAGTGTGAGTCCAACATATAAAAATATGAGCATATACAGGGAAAGTACAGTAATAAAAAAACATCAAAAGTATCAGAAAGTGCTGATAAATCTACTGATAATTTTAATGCACAAAAAGGATTGCTGTCTTTCAAGGTTGTGACTTCTCCTATGTATATGTTTCATATGATATGACTGGACCATAAGGGAATTATTCTAAGAGCATACTTGAAGGATAAGTCTACGAATATAGTAATTTACAATTTTTAGTTCCTGACTGTTACTGAAGAAAATCATGTGTACTAGATATGTCAGGAAAGGAAAAAAAGGGAGAGCCAGCCACGTGATGTCATCAGTGATGTCATCAATGACATTTGTGATGTCATCTTTGATGTCCTGGGTGTTAGTGTTAGTGCACGGTGGCGGCGCGAGTTATGGTTGCTTATCTTACCATAACTGCCGAATTTCAGGGGTTTTTCGGTTTTACTTTGAACAATAACGTCACTTTAACAAAGTTTTTTCACTGAATTTCATAGGTTTTTAGTAGCGCAACTTAACCATAACGTCCCTTTAACAAAGTTTTTTCACTGAATATATATATATATATATATATATATATATATATATATATATATATATATATATATATATATATATATATTACATGGACGCGGTAGCATCCATGTAGTTATGGTTAAGTTGGTGTTTCCATAGGAAGAGCATTTTTAGGGTGGCTTATAACTTCGCTTCCCCTGTACAAATCCTCACCAAACTTTGCAAAAACAGTATATGGCCCCCTCTGAATCTTTTCCCAAAGTTTGGAGAGGTTTGGTCCAGGGGGGGCAAAGTTATAGGGGGGTCCCAAAACATTTGTTTTTTCCTATAGGCATAATGGGAAAAAACTTTGCACACGCCTACAGCCCAAACCGCTGGACGGATTTACACCAAATTTGTGGCAGGAGTGGGGGCTTGGTCCCGAAAGCGTGCTTTTGCAAATTAGATGTAAATCTGTCCAGTAGTTTTTTTTAAAATGACCAAAATGTAAGGCAAAAAAATTAGTGATATCTCTGTTCGCTCCGCGGACGGACTTCCCGGTTTGCTCCGTGGACAGTGCCCTGATTGGCCGAGCGGCTTGCGCGATGTCCGCAGACATCCGACATGTTCGCTGATTGGACGGCGTGGGGCGTGGAGCGCGTCAGATTTTTGGTGGCGCCCGCCATCTTGCCTTCGCGGACGACCGCGGACAGCGAGGTGAAAATTGGTTTAAGAATTGTATTTAGTGCAGTGTGTTGGTGTGTAAGAGTGTTTGGGGAGGGTGGGGGAGTATGAGATAGGTGCAATGTTGTATTTTTTTATGTGCTAGACGCTTTTGTTGTGTTCGATTTGTCTGCGGACAACACGGCTGTTCTGAAATGTTCATAAATAAACAGAATGGAATTGGTGTCAAGTTGAAAGTGTTCTAAGAAGACGCGTGGGGTCCTGGAATGTTCGCAGGGGGTGTCCTGAAGACATCTGTATTGTTCGTTGTGAAGCTGAAAGTGTTCTAAGAACACTCGCAGTGTCCTGAAATGTTCGTACATAAAGAAAATGGGGTGTCCTGATGACGCTGTTCGTATCGTCCACTGGCAAGTTGAATGTGTTCTAGGAACTTCCTTGTGTCCGCGGACATTAAAATGGTTCAAATGCTTGAATCTATGGGTGTGATATGCTGCGGTGGTTTTGGCCAGGGTATAGAATGTTGGGTGCATGGCCATTTGGCCATGCACCCAAGACTCTATGCCCTGGCCACATCCACCGCAGCATATCACACTCATATGCCATGCATCCAAGAGTCTATGCCCTGGCCCCAAGCACCGCAGCATATCACACTCATAGTGGCTTATAACTTTGGGTCAAAAACAAATTTATAAGGAACAATGTTATAAGCCAGTATGGGTGTGATATGCTGCAATGGTTGTATTTATCATGTTATACTTACTATTTGGTTTAGTAACGGGAGTCCATGTTTTTCTTGTTCATTTCTGTGATAAAAGAAAATAGCATGTTAGTATTAGTATTTTATAAAGACTTATTACATTGTACAATCACAATTTATTCTTTTTTTTACCCTCATATTTAGTAGATGACAAACCAGAGTACTGTGCAATTTGCTCAGTTTCTGTGTTTGTTGCTAAAATCATTCGGTCTGTGGGAAAAAAAAAAATCCATGTTGGATTAAAAAAGAAACTTTTTCTGTTATGCTACAGTTTATTTGTTTGTTTGTTTTCAGTGTTTCTGGCTAATGCTTTATACATTGGATTGTTCCAGTTTTTGGGAGCAGTAAGATATTAGGTATTTGTTTGGATATTGTAAAATTTTGGAGCAGTTAGATACCAGTAGGCATATTCTAACTGTTTATTTTTTGATATAATTGCGTGGTATTGCATTATCTATTTGGATATTTCTAAATTTTGGGACAGTTAGATACCAATTGGCGTATTTTAACTGTCTATTTTTTGCTCTATTTGAGTGGTATTAATTTATCTGATTAGTTGTTGTAGCATCTTTGGGCAGTTAGATGGCTTTTGGAATATTGTGACAGTTTATATTTTTTTACTACAAGTGTACTTAAGGTTTAAGTACAGTTTAGTTATCAAATTTTGGTTTTAAGAACATTAAATAAGCGTTTGTAAGATTTGCTGGTAACCTCTGCTTTAGATTAACGGTACTATCATTACATTCAAACCATCCACATTTCTTTTTTATATATGCAGGGTAGTGCCCTGAGTTGGTTGTGGCTCCTGCGTGGTAGATTATACCTATTGTTGTGAAGGTTTTCCTACCAAGTGATATTTGACCATGTGTGAATCCAGTCAGCTTGCAGTTCTTTTTGGTACCATCTGCATTGTAACGTAGAAGCATTAGTATTACGTATTTACTATGTGTTTGTATTTTTTTATTTTTTTTATTTAATGAATTTAGTTGAATTTAAACAACTTTTTTCAATTTAAGACAACCATTTATCAAAAGGTTTACATATAAAACACAGTGAATTATAAAACATGCAATCATCAAACCTTACAGATCACCCCAAATGTCACACCATCACTTCTAATGCTAATAGTTACATTTGGGTTTTGCATTATTAAACGAATGATAAGTCAATGAACAAGTATGACAATCACTGTTCCATATAGCAGATATCACTAGGAATCAAACTATTTTAGTAGATTTAACGCTCGCAGAAAGTTAATTGTGGCCAGTCTTACGCTCATACAGTTGGTAGTGGAAATAGCAAGCCATCTATGCTCATGTCTCATCTGGCTAAGGTAAGGCAAATGTTTACTAAAGTGACTTTGTCTTAAGTTCATAAATTCAGGACAGTCCACAATAACATGCTCCAAAGTTTCAATAGTTGTTGCATTATTGCAAAAACGGCATCCTGAAGATTCCAGCGGGATTTCTTTCCTACGGGCTTGAATTTCACGGGTAGGACATAAATTGAAGGGCATGCGCAACAAAGCATTCCTAACAACAGGAGAAGGAGATTTGCATAAATAGAAGGCCATGTCTATATAACGCTTTGCTGAAAAAACAGCTGGATCAAAATCTTTATGCTTCAAACACAGATCTCTAGTGTCAATCCAATCCATCATGTAGAGTTTTTTCTTAGCGCTATCAGGATCGGTGACAAGGGTTTCAATAGAAATGTCTGCATTTAGTAGTATGGTGAGGATGTTTTTAGACCATGTTTTCGGAAACAGATGAGAGGAAGACATCAAGTAACTGGCAACTGTAGCTAAAGTTGATTTATCAAGAACAGATAATAGACATTTTCTAAATAAGCTGCATAAGCGCCAGTTATACATTGTCAAAAGGGAGGTCAAACCTACTTCATATCAAATGATCGGGCCTGGAATACATTGTGGCAGATTTAAAATGGCACGCCAAAATTTTGCTTCCAAGGCATGTAGGAATACTGGATCAATTGCACGGTATGTCTCTAGCCCATATAAGATGGTAGGGATGACATTCTGAATCCAGAAGATCAGAGCAGGTTTAATGGAGAATTTCCCTAATTTATGCATAATGAGACGAGTCTGGCGAATTGCTGCAAGAATTTTAACTTCAATTATCATTAACTGAGAATGAGCGTTCGACGATCCGTCAAATAGGATACCCAAGTATGTATAATTGGGAACCACCTCTAGACTTGTGTGCTCTATTTTCCAAGTCATGCGATGACTGCGCTTGCCTTTCGGAGTGTAGACTACGATTTGGGTTTTCTTATCATTCACTACCAGCTCATTAACTCGAAAATATTGACATAACGCTGTTAAAAGATTTTGCAGGCCAATGGGAGTTTTAGATATTAGTACTAAATCATCTGCGTACCATAATGCTTTCACCTCGATGTTATTCAATTTTGGTGCATCTGCACGTACTTCTTCCAGTGCACTTCTAACATCATTAATAAAAAAATTGTACAACGCCGAGGCGAGAATGCACCCCTGCTTCAGCCCCCGATAGGTAAGGACATCCGGTGATAGAAGCCCCTCAAAGTTCAATCGTACCCGAATGGAGGTATTCGAGTGTAATGTGTAAATGATGTCACTTAAAGTTGACGGACACCCAGCCTCTAACAATTTATCCATCAGTCAGGGTCTAGAAACTGAATCAAAGGCAGAGTGTAGGTCAACAAACGCAAAATACATGGTCTGTTTAACGGACTGTGCCTGATGTTTAATGGCATGAAGTGTTGTTAAATTTACCGAGGTACCTACACCTGCCACAAAGCCTGTCTGCGCCGGATCACGCTGTTTTGTTTGGGCGGTCCATTGGTTAAATTCCTTCAACACCAGCCGTGAAAAGATTTTTCCCGGCGCGTCTAGGAGGGCAAGGGGCGATAGCATTTTGGGTCTTTGCGGTCACCTTTCTTGTAGATGGGAACTATAAGAGAAGTGCTCCAAGATTTTGGAATTATCTTGGTGGATAAGATATGATGAAAGGAATTAAACAAGATAGTAGCCCATTCTTCTGGGTTCTGTTTAAGCGTATGATTCGTAAAACCAAGCCGCTCGTGAGGAGGATGACTTATTAATGAAATCCCTCACAGATTCCAACGAGCATTCCAGGGACCAAATACCAGAAGATCTCTGTATATATTCATATTTAGACATGTTATGATCAGCATATAGGTGGGTAAAATGTTCTACCCATTGCGTTTCTGCAACACCATTTATTTGGGATTCCAGTTGGAAAGAGGTAGTGTACTTGTTCAATAATTGCCACACTTGTGCTGAGTTTTTCGAGAAGCAAGCAGACAGGAAGTTTTCACTGTCAACTTGAAATAAATGCGCTTTTCTAGCACACGTCCAATCGCGATATGAACATTTCGCTGTTTTGATTGCTTGAAGCTGTTCTTTTAGCGGCAGGATGCGGGAATAACGTATCTCTTTTCTTAATTGAGCTTTGCGTTGGTGTAAAGCTAAATCAAAGCCGTGAGTATGAGAGCGAGAAGATCTAATATGTAAAAATTGACCATTTCTAAACGTGTCAAGTACCTCAACATAAGATGATAGTGAATTTGTGCTTTGGTGTCGTAAAATAGCTGTGTTTAATGATTGCAGCAAAACTGGTGACCAATGAAAACGATTCTTACCATTGTTAAGTAACAGCGATTGTTTAAACCAATGTTTAGTAGTGGAGACTGTCTGACAGGGAGTCAACCATTGAAGAGACAATATGTGATGATCACTATGTGTTTGTTTTATGATTTCGAACTTAATGGCGTTAGCATATAAGCTTTCACTTGCATAGATGTAGTCTATGATGGAACTAGAGTTTCCCCTTTCCCACGTGTTTTGCGGCAGGATATCGCCCATAATTGAACCATTCATCACTTTCAAATTAAGATCTTTGATAAAGGTGCTCCATCTCATACTTGCATTGCATAACCCCTTATTAGGGGCAGGCAGACATACAAAATTTAGGTCTCCCACCACCATTATGCCAGAAATCGATTGTAGGGCAATAGTTTCAAAAACTGATGATAAGGCATGATAAAAAGCATCATCAGTAATGCCCGCAGGATTACGATAAAGGTTTATGAGAGCAAATACTTGCGGTCCATGAGTGATTTTGACCACCTGGGTGAATCTATTCGGCGACAGCCATTCCTCAATTTGGAAATTTTTGCTAGATTTAACGGCCACCAATAAGCCCGCAGTTGGTCTACCTTTATTGGAAGACACTGCCGGGAGAGAACAAATAATATGATCATCCCAAGTAGGGGCACATACCAGCCACGTCTCTTGCAAGGCTATAATATCGTAACAGTTTAATTGAACATTCGCAGACCACTGTAGATGTGAGTGCCCTCTAGTATTTCAGCTAGCCAGAGAGATCATTTCTCTCTTCTCAACTATTGATGGTTATAACATATTTTATTATGTCAATCTGGTCTGTGGGCAGATAACCTCCGTGCAAAAGGTGCAAGAGCATTCTGTGGTCGGAATCTGTACTGGTATTTCATTTTGAACTGTATTTTCATGTGTAGGTGGACGGGCGGGGTCTAACGCAAGAAAAAAGCCCAGATTGAATAAGTCAATTTTTGCTTTCCATAGAGCGTACCGGACCCGGCCCGATTTAATCCATAATCTTACAATTGATAGATTATTTTCGCAAATAAATTCAATCTGGTCAAAATCACTCGAGGACAAGTCCTCCAGGGACTAGATATCTCCAAAGATATTCAAAACACTAGAGCAACACAAATCATATTTCGGAAAAGGGCCCTCACAACATTTTAAGATTAAGGTGTGGAATGAATTAAAATGCTGAGTTTTGATGTCTTTTTGGTTATGAGCTTGAATTGTGGACTTCATACCAGGATTCTCATTCGGATCTCTGATGTTTGAGCAAGAGGAGGAGGGTTTATAAATTGGGCCCTTGATCCTTGTGCGTTACTTGGGCGGGCCAGAGACGGATCATGGCGGAGACACTCTTCTTGAGCTTTGACAGAATTGGATAAACTCGGAACGGTTAGAATTTCAGCCGCTCGATTTAGCTCTGGGAGTGCCTCAGACAGTCTTTTGCCAAGATAGGCATCTACTGCCGTTTTCAGGGCGGATAGACGATCTTCAAAGGCAACAGATGGTATAGGAAGTATCTGAGGACCAGAGGAGCCCCTATCAGTACCGGTCGGGATGGAGTGAGTCGTGCTGCCTTGAATAAAAGGCTTAAGGGGCAAGGTTGAAGAAGCCTCGCGTTCAAAAAGGTCCACCAGTTCATTCAAAGGCGCATAGTCACCCTGGGGGACTTGCGAGGCAGAACTAGATGCGGCCTTAGAGGCAACCGTTACCACTTAGGTAAATCTATAACACCTCCCAAGCCTTGAGGGGGAGGCGCTATAGGCGCTGAGGCGCCAATCACCAAACTGGTTGGTGGAAATGTGACCTGCGGATTTTGATTAGGCTGTTTAGCAGACTTACGCATTGTTGTTACTTTGGTTGTCAATTGAGACCATTTTGAGATTGTGGTTTTTCTCTTGTTTTTCTGAGAAAGAGGCTGACCTTCATTAGTTTTAGTGACATTAGTGCGTGGAGAAGACTGAGGGGAATCAACGCTAATCCAAGAATCATTTTTTTGGTTAGTTATGGCATCTATGGACTCCACAGGGCGAATTATTTTTCAAATGTTGGAACCACTGTTAACACGGTTCTAGCGCCCCGTGAATTCGAATTATTGTTCGATTCCGGACCTGACGAACTCTGCAAAATGGTGGACTTGAGGGGGGCTGTGGCTAACCGGCTCGCAGTGCTCAAATTTTCTAAGGTAGTAAGTCTGTGCATAATAAGGTTTAAGGTCGAGGGGGAGGATGAATTTTGCGAGCATCGTTGCATCCACTCCCCAATTTGATCAATTTTAGTTGTTTGGAGCGCTATTTTTCGATCAAACTCTTCAAAGAGTTTGAAGAGACTTAATATTGTTGTGTTCACGGAACCTAAGGTAATCTGCAGGAGGGCCGGATTTACAGATGAGTCACTAGGGGTTTTTGCTGACAAGCAGCGTCTCGGGGTTGGTTGTATGAAGGACTCTTCAATTGCATGCCTTGTAGAGTCCATAGAGCCAGGAAGATTATAGTCCGTGATGACAGACAGTCTCGAACTTTCTAGGTCAATGTTACACTGGCGTGAGGGTGTATTGATTGTTACAGATTCTTTAGCATTCACGTCAATAATCTCACACACATCCACACAAGCTGTATCACCTACTGATGGGTGGAAGGTTTGGGGCTGCAAAATTGTTCCAGGCTCGATAATAGACTGTGTTTGAAATGTTGCATTAACAAGTGCGACCGAGTCCTCCAGATTGTCTTCCTCAACTACAGTTACCAATTGATTAACCTGAAACATTTTAATTGGAGTTTTAGGTAAGGTGAGTAGAGTTTGATCAGAAATGATCACAGTAGGGATTGATTCAGTTAGGCCTGGAGATGGGATGTTTTTAAAATCGCGTGGCTGCTTGTTCGTTGCCGGCAGCGCACTTTCCAACGGGCCTTGAGCATGAATCTCTACTGCAGGATCATTTATTTTGTCATAGAAATGCCTAATATCATGATTTAGGGAGGGTGCTTAAGCAACAGGAGTAAGAGTGATAGATTTCTTGGAAATTCGCGAGTAACTCTTTTTTTCCTCACTCAATTTTAAGTTATCACCATTTACTGGAGTTTTGAGCGTTACCTTTGGTGCCACAGTCTCAGAGGTAGCTTTACTAATCAACACATTACCCGAAATGTTACCCGTGTGGGTTGCTGCGGCTACCTCTGGCATGTCTGTTTTTAGCGTATACAGCATGCGAGACATAAGAAGCCTTCTAGTATGGCTACTTCTTGGAGTGTATAACAGACAGCTAGTACCAATATAGACTGCACAAGTGAAAGTAATGAGAAGAGAAATGCACTTTGGAGCGCTGGTTAAAAAAGCGTTACAAGAATTACCATGCAATAAAAAGCACTTAATAAGTTTAGACGTCTTTGGAACTAGGGCAAAGTACACTCCTATAGTCAGATGCCATGCAATGTATAAAATGCACTGAACCTAAAGATTAGTAAAAATACATACAATAACACAACAAGAACAGTTTGAAACATTATTCTCGAATGCAGTAGATATGGGTCTCTTTCAAAGAAAATAATAGAGTTAAAAGTCAGGGCTGGATATGGGAGCAAGTATATGTACTGAAAAATCTGTTTAAAAAGGACAGACAAGCAGCGATGATCCCGAAATCCAGTAATAGGGTAAGGAACGCCCGACAGCTCAAGGAGCGGCCAGAGTCCGACTCTCCCCCCTTACCCTAGTTACAATTTGGAGTTGAGTTGATGGCGGAGCGTATGACCTTAGTCAGATGTACACACACGGCCGCAGGACGAGGACGAGGACAAGTCACAACCAAACAGCAAAACAGCTGCTCCAGCACTTAGTGCCTCCAGGGCTTAATGCCGCAAGTGTGGTTGGGCCGGGCACTTGTGCTGGGCTGCGGTCACGTGATCCATCACGTGAGCGTGGTGGGCCCCGCCTCTTTCAGGAAATACAGTAGGCAGGCAGGCCGGCAGCAAGAGCTCCGCTCGCAGTGCTGCTGGGGCCAAAGTCAGCCTTAAACAAAGTCCAACGCTCAAATTACAGAGCGCACTTTCAGGTAAGCGAGTAAGCATCGCTCGGCGGTTGGGCCGGGAACTTGTGCTGGGCTGCGGTCACGTGATCCGTCACGTGAGCGTGGTGGGCCCCGCCTCTTTCAGGAAATACAGTAGGCAGGCAGGCAGGCAGCAAGAGCTCCGCTCACAGTGCTGCTGGGGCCAAAGTCAGCCTTAAACAAAGTCCAACGCTCAAATCACAGAGCGCACTTTCAGGTAAGCGAGTAAGCTTTGTGTTTGTATTACTAACGTGGAGCGATTATCTGAATTGCAGGTCGAACATAATCTACCGTGGTTTGCATTTTGTACAAGTTGCTGAAATGGAACAGATTCACAATTAGGTATTGATATATACACAAAGCGCTCATTAGGGATTTCTTCTTGTGTCACATTGTTGCAGAGAGTGCATGTATGTTTCCACATGTATGAAATCTGGAAGATTTCATTTATAGGTATGTTTTTGTTTTCCAGTACTAATAGTAAGTACATTAGAAATTCTTGTGGATCTTCCTGTGAGTTTATAGTGAATTTCACCATTCCAGCACAGTAGTCCAATTGTTGTCTTATTCCATAAACACCATACATGTTGTCAGGATTGTTTGCTGCATTTCTGTGAAGTACTAACATTTGCAAACACAATGGGTCTGTTCTGTGTAAGTAAATGTTCTCAACAATTGGTGGTAATTGAAATAGAATATTCATTGCTACATTTGCGTAGCAACTTACACCAACTATATTTGAGAGTTTAAATAGACCAGGTAGTTCTGTATCTGACGGCTTTTTTTGGAGTGTGTCTTCCTTCTTTGAAGAAGTACCTGGTTTACTTTCTCTAATTGATTCTTTTTTGCTTGTGGCACTTGATGAAGTATTACTTTCTTTTACTCTCTTTGGAGGATTTGCAGTGATATCCTGTTGCTTTTCTGTTTGATTTATTTTTCTTTTATAATGTTTTACTTTTGGTGGAACAGAATATGTGTTTAGATGGGGAGTGTATAGTGAACGAAGTCTATTGTATTCTAAAATGCAAGGAATATCAGCGTTTATTTTACTTGCATCAAAGTTGATTAGAAATAGACCCTCAAGTGTACGTAAGCGTGATAGTGCTACGTAGCTCATGCCTTCTTTAAAGACTGTGTTACCAATGTTTATCATTGCTTTGTCTAGGGTAAGGCCTTGTGATTTATGAATGGTGACTGCATATGCAAGAGTTAGAGAAAATTGTTCTCTGTGTACATACATGTCTTTGAAGAGAAGGAATAGAGCTGTTGAGCATCCTATTCTTTTTACTTCTGAAAGTTTGTCAAAGAGAATATTGACAAACTGAATTTTGTTGTCACGTGGGTATGTTTGAAAGCCAACAAATTTACCCAGTGCTCCATTAACTAGCCCTTGGTCCACGTCAAGGTTACGTTTCAGCATTACTCTGCAATTTAAGGATAATTTTAATATCTTTTCCAAGCCTGCTGTGTTTGAGATTGATTTTTCTAAACTATTTAGTCTTTTTGTGGCTTGGTCACACATGGGTAGTGTCATTCCATGTACATCTAGTTTGTCTGTGGCGCTAATTTCCATTATTGGTTGCATTTCTTTACTTAACATTATTTCATTGAATTTGAAACAGCTTGCAAGAGTTGGCATTAAGGCCATACAATTGACATTTTTGTGGGCTAATTGTTCCATAACATCTGTAGCACATGCATTATCACCATAAAGTGCATGAATGTGCCGGGTTTTCAATATTGCTTCTGCTTCTTTAGAAAGTATACCAACTCTGATACTTTTTAAGATGTTGGCATAAGTGAGATCTGCAGATTGGCGCATGTTTTCTGTTAATTCACTGTATTGGAAATGTTGCCAAAGGTTGACATTTCCAATGCTGCCAACAGTTTTACGGCAGAGTTTGTGTCCTAATGTTTTAAAAATAGGCTCACCTTTTACTGGTGTCAATTGAAGAAGATCTCAGAAAACAATAATGTGTTTTCCTGCAAAGAGCTCTTCATAATTTGTTTTGAGTACTTCCTGTAATATGAGGTGAATCAAAGCCAACATTAGGTTGGACACCATGCTCACTTCATTTATTAGTAGCATTTTCATTTGTTTCAATACTCTGCATAGTTCCATTGCAGCTTCTGCAGAAAGTTTGTAATAATCTAATTTGTTTTGGTGTTCTACTGGCAGGAGTAGTAATCGGTGTAAAGTGACACCACCTATGTTGTAGGCAGCTAAACCTGTGGGGGCAGTAACAACAACTGACAGTTTGTTGTTTGTCAATTGTTGAAGGAACTTACTGATGATTTTGATTAGGAATGTTTTGCCAGAACCAGCTTCACCACTGACATACAATAGTATAGGTTTGTAATTTTGACAGGTGCATTCTTTGTTTTCATGTTGTACACAATGTGCAATTTCGTTTGTTACTTCTTGAAAAATGCTACGTTGCTCATTGTTTAGCTTTGATTGTAGTATAGTTAAGTCTTCTTTTTCATCATACTGACACATGGTGTTTTCTACTTCTATCATAGCTATTTCTGCCTCATTTGTTATTAGTGGGTCTCCCAGTGGTTCTTGTCTTCCTGTGATAGAAGGTTGACTACTGCCAGGAGTGTACTTATCTAGTTGGGCCTGGAGTTCTTCTTCATGTTGCTGTTCATTGTGCAACATTGTTTTGTACTGTGCAAAGTTTACATCAGTTATACTGCTTTCATTTGCTTTGAAAGCATCTTCATATGAGTCATAGTTATCTAGTATTTCTTCTTCTTTTCTCCATGGTTTAAAGAGTTGTAGCAGGGACATGTAATATACTTCTTTATGTTGAGGAGTCTTTAATGACAATTTGATATGATTAATTAAATTTGGTTTGGTGAGTTTTACTAAGCTGCCTTCACAGTTTGTCACTTTGTATTTACGGTTTTGTTCATCAGGTTTTATATTATTTTTGTATGTGTAGTTTTGGGCTATGTGGTATAGGCTCATGGTTTCCAAAGTGGTACTCCTGTTTGGGTAGTATGTGTCCAATACATTGTTTTTTAAAATGTCTTGGCTGTTGGGATCTTGTTTGGCTATTGTTTCTATATCTTTGTATGATTTTAGAACTCTTTTTCTAGATTTAGCTGGACCAAGACTTAGCCATACTATATTTGCAGATTTACCATACAATGCAGTACCAGTTAATCGATCAACTGCTTCATAGGATCCACATTCTCTATGGGACAGCATTTTTATGCCCAAGCTGTATAATTTCTGAGACACTGTTTTATCTGATGACAGGTCATTCCATAGGTCTTGGAGCTCTGTCTTTTCTGATTTGGTTAAGTATGCTGTGACATATCGTGCAGCTGCAGTAGAATTGTCTGCAATGTGCTGCACGTCTATGTTTGCATTCCATAAGTGGGCAATGATTGCATTGTAATCATTGATATATTTTTCTTCTTCTTTTCTTTTTATGCAATATGTATTGTTAGGTGACTTACCTTTAACACTATGTCACTTGACCTGTATTTGTAACTGGCCTAGGGAAACCAAATCGGCATTTGGTGTAGTATTTCCCTTTGTTTTTGTATTTGCGATGACAATAATTGCCACATTTGTGTCTTTGGAATTGTAAAATTTGTGCATGAAGATCACTATTTGCGGATTCTGATGGAATTTCACAAGTGACATATTTTTCAATAAACTGTAAAACAGTGGCATCACTGTCTTGACCAAATTTAGGAGCATCTTTAATCCATAAAAGCATGTGGACATGTGGTGCTCCTCTGGCTTGGTATTCTTTTCTCCAAAAGAAGTGCACTTCTCCAAGGGGAGGAACAGTTTTGTTACAAATAAAATGTAGCATAGCAATGAAGCGATGGTGAAAATATCTTGAAACATTAACAGGATCCTGTGAACAAAGTTCTCCAGGTGTTAGTATATCTATGTTTGTTTTGTTTTCGTTTGATATGCGTAGGAAAGCATGTAAATCTTCCCATGCATATTCTGCACAAATTAATGTAATGTAACAAACCAAGTGGGTGGGCCAAGGTTTCTGATCATACAATGTACATCTCCATGACGTCGAAACCAGTACTCTTTAGTACCACGCATATTTGCTAATAGATTTGTAAGATTTGCTTGTAAAACCTCATCTTTTTGTTGAACTTTTTGTAATAATTGTGTAGCTGTCATATTTTGAAAGTGTGATCCTGATTTTAATATGTGTGCAACTCCGTAACATAAAGTTGCTAGTTCACTTTCAAAGAGTAGGTGGAATATGTATTCCACATTTTGTCGAAATCTGGGTCTTCAGAATACATTCGTAATGAGCGATATTCTGATGCTGATATTTGAATAGGTCTATCATCGTATCTTCCTCCTTTGCCAGTAGGAAAGAGTAGAGGAAAAGCACGTGCTTCTATACTTTTTTTCCCATATGCTGATTGGTGATCTTTTTGTTTGACGCATTTGGTACGTTTCCAGTGCATCTTCTATGGTGTCATTAGAGTGCAATGGATGAATTGTATAATGGTCTAAAGTGTTTGATATTGTTGCAGGATCTAGGAGCTCAAATTGACCAGCTTCTTGTGTCACTTGAATTATTTCAGTTGTAACTTTCAAGTTTTCTTCAATATTAATTTCTTTGTAATATTCATTATTTTCTTTAAGATATTGCAGGGCTTCTCTAACTTTATGTAAATCTACCAGTTGTTGCCAAATTCTTTTGTCTTTTGTAGGTACTCCATTTACCAAGATAATTAAAGATTGCTGCATTGGACGTTGCACTCCTAGAGTGTGCACATTTTCTTTTAGATATAATGGTAAATACACTACTTTTCCACGAATACCTTTTACTAATTCAGAGGGAGGTAATTTTGCAGTTTTTGGTTGAAGGCGTATTATTGCTTGAAATGGGTGCACTGTTTGAATTATGATGCTCTCATATAAATTAAGTTGTTGAAGGGGTTTTGGTAGTGGATATAATTCCAAGTTATTTGTGATAGCACGTGAAGGAGTTTGGTTGTTGTCAAGTTTTGTAGTGCAGTAACTGCAAAGTATTATGGGGTCAGTTATTTCGTATTTGTTTTCTGCTATAAGGTAGAGAGCTAATTAAAAAGTAGTGAAAGGTTGACATGTGCAGATTTGTTTCAAAGTTGGTTTACAGCTAATTCATCTTGTAAGTGGGTTTCACTTCCAATATATTTTGTCTGCATATAGTCGATTTCTTCTAGTAGGTCTTTTGCTGTACCATGTAGAATAATGTTATTTAAATTTAAATGTTATTTAAATTGGCTAGTGCTAAAGCAGTACTTTTAGCATAGTACAGTTTATAAACTAGATTTCTTATACTTGCATGATGTGTTGATATCCTTTTGATATCATGGAAGGGTGTTTTGCAAGTAGGTCCTGTAATGCAGGCCAATGAATGTCCTTGTAGTCCTGTGTACTTGCGTACTGGACAAGCATCCATATTTTGCAGTAGTTTAATTTTAATTTTGTCTTTGCTTTTCACATATTGATTGAGGAATTGGCGTAAAGACTTGAACATTTTTTTGGGAATGTTACACATTGACGTGCATGGGCATTTGTACACTAGATGTTCTGATTCAGTTGAATGGAGGGGTAAATCTACGTTTTCAGGGCATATTTTTGTAAGGAGTACTTCTTGTTCCATTATGGTATTATTAACGTTTTCATAACCTCGACCACTGCTATGTATAGCAATTGTATTTGTTTGCTTTTGTTTGTAGGCTTCTTCATTAAAGTATGGTTCTGTGCTTGTAGTGTGACTCCATTCACCTCCACAGATATTTAAGAAGTTATTTCTGTTGACATTTCGTTTATTGAGAAGTCTTTTTAGTAATTTAGTTATTAGTTTTGTTAGTGGTTTCATTCTGTTTGACACTAAAATAAATAACTTTCTTTTGAGAAGAAGTGCACTGTCTATCAACGCTTCTAAGATTACTTTCCTACGATAGGTTTGAAGTGTTGAACCGGGTTTCTCTCCTGTTTTTATAAGATTTTGAAGGACTTTGTGACAGAACATTTTGGCTAAAATACTTTTCTTGGTATGCTTACTTTGTATTATATCAAGATGTATAGAAGAAGTTTTATTTGTAGTGATAGTTGATTTTCTGTTAATTGTTTTTTGGGTTGTTTTACTTTTTGATAGAGGAGGCAAAGTTTTTGCACTAGAAACTTCTTCTGTTTCACTACATGACTGTATTAGCTGTTGTGTTTCAACTTTTTTTTACAAATTCTGCTGTAGATGGATTTTTATGTTGGAGACTTTTCTTTTCATTTGCTCTACTTCTGTGTTCCTTTCTACAGAGTTGCTTTTTGGTAGGCATGCTTTAGGGTCTGTTGAAAAAAATACAGAAGGTATGGGTTGGGGTGTTCTGCAATGCATGTGTGTTGTGTGCATGAGTGTTTGAGTGAGATGATAAAGATGTATGTAATGTGTGTGATTGTGCATTGGGAAGTACAACTACTAGGGATGGGTATTCTTGAATTAATGTGTTAATAAACTGGGGTTCAGATGACAGAAAAAAGTAAGCCAGTGGTATGGAGAAGTATAAATAGTATATCGAAAGCTATACAATTAAAACAGTGTTTCTTCTACAACATCTAAATTCTAGTGGCTGAGTTGGGTAATTTGTGTGGCCAAAAATAGGAATTTGTGGGCCATTCTGCCAGTAAATCACTGTTTAAGACGGGAGGATTTTTGGTCAGAATGGTGCAGAATCTCTATTTTTAGGCACAGAAGTAGCATAAATTAACATTAGAGTGTGTTTGAGTAATAATTCAAATATTATGGTAACAATCTACTTACTTTTTTTTCTAAAATGATCAGTTTGCTTCTTAGTTGTTCTTTGTAATTCAAATTCGGCTGCTTATTTTCAGGAGAATGGTCTTCACTGCAATTGTAAAAGAAAGAAATTAGTAATTCGGTTTGTATATAGCACTGTTTTTAATTTAGACATAGATTTTTTAAATTGAAATGCTCAGCGCCTTCCTCAAAACCATTAAAACTATCTTATGACTAACTGTAGGAAAGAAAATATCTTTACTATGGCTTGTCAAAATCATAATGTACCACTGCATACCACTATTCCTGTAACTAAGCTTTTCCACGTAATAGTGAGTCCATGTGATAGCCTGCTTTTCCACGTAAGAGGGAGTCAATGTCATAGCCTGCTTGTCCTATATAAATGTAAGTAATTATATAAACTAAAAAAAGAAAACCAAGTATGTGTTTGTACAAATATTATTCTTTGAGATTTGATGATAGAGTGTGCATGTAATTTTGTTTGATCATATGTAGTCTATATATTTTATTTCAAAAATGTTAGTTTAACATTATTTGCGTGTGTGTGTGTGTACGAAGAAATTAAACGGTATAAAGGTTTGTAAGTCACAGTTCATTTTAGGAGAATGAAAAAATGATCGTAGATTCATTTTACAGATTATACAAGATAAAAGTCGGTTAGAAAATGTGTTCATGTACTGTATAGAAAATATGCATACCTGTAGTTTGTGTTCATGCATATGGATATGGACGAAGCTGCAAGTAGAAATCTTGGAGACTTGTCTAGTATTTCTCGTAGATCATGCTTGCCAATGGTATGAGACTTGTAGTCCGAGAGATTCACCGTACATTTGCAGTGCTGATCTATGATGATGCAGTTACATGTAGAGGTCTTGGATTTGATTGGTGGATGGTCATGTGATTTCTTAGCTACATCCAATGAGGGAATGGCACAGAGAGTGAAGTGGAAATGGTAGAAGGGCTGTCCATGTTACGATATGTTCGCGGACATGGCGGTAGTTCTAGGACACCGCGTATTACATCCAGGGAATTTGGGGTGGGGAGGCATGCAAATGAGATTGAATGTAGCAAGGGATTGGTCAGTAAAGTTTAGTGAGTGTGTTGTGCTAGGAGAGGTTTTCTCAGATATTCTTTTTGCTGAGAGAAGAACAGATAGCTATGGCTGAGTGTTTTAAAAAACAGATTGTGTGGATTTTGGGAGACTCGTGGATACATTGGTTGAAGGTGCATGCAGAAAGCTGTGGAGTATCTATAGATCTTGGATTCCCACATGTGGAAGTGCACTGGCATGGAGTCCGTGGAATGAAGTGGCTGGACTTGATACCTCTCCGTGCAACTTTGAAGATAGAGGAACATCCAGACATAATTGTAATTCATTGTGTAGGGAACAGTTTAGGACATGTGTCTGGAATTTCTTTGCAATTTGCAATGAAAGAAGGACTTCAGAAGATCATGGACATGTTTCCAACTCCAAAGTAATTTTTTCACGGATTGCGCAGAGACAAATGTGGCTTCGTTCTTTCTCATGTGGTCCACAAATGGAGAAAGCAAGGCATAATGTCAATAAGGCTGTTTGTGCCTTCCTAAAAGATTTTGGCATGTCCTCTTTTCACAATGAAAATATTATGTTTCGTAGTACATACATTTTTCGCAGAGATGGTGTCCATCTTACCTATGCTGGCAATCAGATTTTTGACATACAAACACCTCCCAAAGGCTCTTTTCAGAGCCACCACTTCCTCCCAGAGTAAAATGCAATGGTTACAATAGGGTAGCATGCCAATTTTTTTTATGTTCGCGAACTGTCTGCTGACTTTCAAGAAATAGAAAGGGCCCTGCGTTATTTATCTTTACTTCTGTTTTTTAACTGGGAAAGGCGGCTCTGAAAAGAGCCTTATTTTTTTTTTATTTTTGTTATTTTGTATTTTTTTTGGTTTTTTACACACGACACACTAGGAGAGGAGGGGAAAGGAGGGTTAAGGGGGGGGCACCAACCACAGGGATAAGAAAGGGTGAGCTGAGAGAGGAAGATGTAGAGTGGGTTTTATTTGGGTAGTGAGCAAGTCTTCTCGTGCTCTGAGACGATAGTCCGATAGTCTCAAAAGCACTACAAAGTCGCTCCCCCTGCAGAGTACTGTGTCACAGTACATACATGAAAATGTGACCTTAGAAAGGTAAGGGTCATCAGAATTCTGTATGGCTTGTGAGGCAGCTTGACGAAGACGCTGTCCCAGAAAGGTGTTCCTTGTGGTGACAGGATCAGAAACGGAGGATGAAGTAGAGGCAATCAACCTACTACGCTCTTCGAAAGGTACAGCCTTGCGAATGGCCTCTGTGTGGAATGAGTTCAGGTGTCGCTTCATGGTCGTAGTCCCAAAGCTACACAAACCATGCCTCCCGCGACTGAGTACCATTTTGCACTCATTGCAGGTGACACGGTTCGCACGAGCCTTAGGACCATTCCCATGAACGGTAAACAACCGCCACACCCAAGAATCACGCCGAGGGCGGGTAGTAGGGTTTTCCTCTACCTCATTCTCGTCATCCTCTTCTTCCTCCTCTGTATCCTCACTCCTGATCCCCTCTTCAGGCCCTTGGGAAGGTGGTGGTGGTGGAGGGGTTGGGGGTGGTGCTGAGGCAGATACAGCACCAGGTGGCCACAGAAGCCATCAGGTTGAAGATGGAAATCTGCAGGTTGCAGCAAAAATCTCTGTGCTCTGTAGAATAGCCAGAAACACAATGAGAATGAGCTCTAGGGCCTGATCTTTTATAGGGGTGCTTGTGCGCGGTTCACGGACATGCGCGCCGTCCGCAAGACAGATCGAACACCAAAAAAGGTTCAAAAAGTCACAAAAACTATGTGGAGACTTAGGATTAGTATGTGGGATTTGTGGTATGTTGAGTTTTTAATGAGAAATATTGTGGATTACTTGGAAATGTACTTTTAAAGTGTTTGAGGACTAGAACAGTGTCCGCATTCAGAACATGCGATCAGCGTGGGTGCGGTCACATGATTGTTTCATGAGCATGTTCGCTAAGGTAGCAGCCGTCCACAGGACACCCAATGTACGGACATTGTTTTGCGCATGCGTGTTGATGTTCTACGGACAGTGTTCGGGTCCCTAACTAATTAAAAGTGCGTCATACGTAAAACGAACAGTTACGGACAGCCGTTTGTTCTTGGCACAGTTTAATTTACTTGTGCACAATACGGACAGACATAGCGTCTCAAGCACACCTCCATTTTTGTTTATTTACCAACAATTCAGGACACCACGAGTGTTCTTACAACAGTTTCAACTTGCTAGCGAACACTACGAACAGGCATAGTGTTCTCAAGGACACCTCCATTTTCGTTTATTTACGAACATTTCAGGACACTACGAGTGTTCTTAGAACATTTTCAACTTGCATGAGAACATTACGGACAGATATAGTATCCTCAGGACACTTACATTTTCGTTTATTTACGAACATTTCCGAACAACCGCGCTGTCCGTGGACACCTACATTGGTTTTACCACAAAGAACTGAAAGTAATTACAACACAATATAAAAAAGTAACTTTATTTAACATATATAAACAATTTATGACTGAGAAGGTGGGGCAGAAACGGAAACAAAAACAGGAGAATTAGGGTTTTCAATATAAGTGGGATCAGGTGAAGAAGGGATGGAAATCTCATCAAAACGTTGTGGTCCATGGAGAGAGTTTGGGGTTAAATGAATGGGATATGGTGAGGGGGGACAAGTGCAAGTGGAACAATGGTATGTTGTTGGTGGTTTTAGGTGATCTTCCACAAAGTTCTTTAAATCCGTAAAATTTGCCAAAAATTGGTCCATTTTGTGGGTAATGTGTTCAAGAGTGTTATCCACCGCTTCTTTTTCTTTCGAAATTGCAATTTTTGTAGGGTCTGTAAAAAAACATGTATATGTTGAATGTATACAAAATAATATTTATTAATTGGTTTATATAGTAAAGTGTGTACCATTAGGTGGACTATCTTCTAACATTTCGCCTCGTGGGAAATGCTCCTCTAGCCAGTCCAGAGTACTGCACATTTCTGTGAGAAAACAAAGAAGTAATATGTTTTTTTTTTCTAATATAGAATGTTTATAAATATGTGAGTAAAATGAAGTGCACTTACTATTTCTGGTAAGATATGTAATCAGTAGTCTATACGTCTGGTCTTGCTGTTAGTTGTGGAGTGTCTGTGAGGTAATTATGTTGGAAGCTACTTTATCTTCTTTTGGTATATTCCATTTTAGAACATATTGTATTTAAATGAATGGTTAGTGTGTTACATATATGGGTTACATTTCTTAAGTATTACTACATATACTTTGTATGTGTGCTGCTTTGTGAATTTGTTAAATGTTCCTATGTTATGATATAACAATTACACATACCCCCCCAGAGTTTTTAGGTGCTGGTACTGTTGTTCGAACATGTCCGCGGACAGTCAAATTCAGTAGAAAGGGTTCAGTATGTTCCATATTACATGTACATAAAGTCAAAGTTATTATTGTTAAGTTGTGCTACTAAAAAACTATGAAATGCAGTAAAAAAACTTTGTTAAAGGGGCGTTATGGTTAAGTTGCGCTACTAAAAACCTATGAAATTCAGTAAAAAAACATTGTTAAAGGGACGTTATGGTTAAGTTGCGTTATAAAAACCTATGAAATTCAGTGAAAAAACTTTGTTAAAAGGGACATTATGGTTAAGTTGTGCTACTAAAAACCTATGAAATTCAGTGAACAAACTTTGTTAAAAGGGACGTTATGGTTAAGTTGCGCTACTAAAAACCTATCAAATTCAGTAAAAAAACTTTGTTAAAGGGACGTTATGGTTCAAAGTAAAACCGAAAAACCCCTGTAATTCGGCAGTTATGGTAAGATAAGCAACCATAACTCACACCACTGTGCACTGCTAGCACTAACACCCAGGACATCAAAGATGACATCACAAATGTCATTGATGACATCACTGATGACATCACATGGCTGGCTCTCCCTTTTTTTCCTTTACTGACATATCTAAGCCACATAGTTTTCTTCAGTAACAGTCAGGAAGTAAAAATTGAAAAGGTACTATATTTGTAGACTAAGGGTCAAGTCATATCATATGAAACATATATATAGCGGAAGACACAGGCTTGAAAGAGAGCAATCCTTTCTGTGCATGAAGATAATCATTAGAGTTATCAGCACTTTCTCATAGTTTTATTTTTATTACTATACCTTCCCTGTATATGCTCATATTTGTATACATTGTACTCACACTCCTTTCCTTATGGTTCACTGACATCATTTGATACACATACATACAGAAAGTAGCACCTTTGAAACAGAGCAATCATTTATCTGCATAAAGATAATCAGTTAGGTTATGAAGTCTTTCTGCTACTACTTCTGCTTCTTTGCTTACTTCTCTGTCCCTGTATATACTCATATTTGTATGTCTTGTTGTCTCTTTGTGTTTTGTCTGTATTAAGTGTAATTATGTATTAAGTGGGTCTTATTAGCTACTTATTACATGTTAGATTATGAATATTGCACCTTCACCATGTATACTGCACACACTGCCTATGTTTCTGCATGAGTTGCTTAGTATACTAGATAGAACTTCATAATAGAATGCTATTAATATCAATGCATTGCTTAATGCACCAATTAGCTCATGATATGTATTCAAATGATTCTTCACACTTTTTGGTCAACATTATAAGAATCCCTCTTACAGAGTTTTTATGAAAAATATATGCACATGTGATGTCATCAGCGATGTCATCAATGACATTTGTGATGTCATCTTTGATGTCCTGGGTGTTAGTGTTAGCAGTGCACGGTGGCGTGAGTTATGGTTGCTTATCTTACCATAACTGCTGAATTTCAGGGGTTTTTCAGTTTTACTTTGAACCATAACGTCCCTTTAACAAAGTTTTTTCACTGATATATATATCATCATGGGGTTATTTGAAAGACCAAGGGACTTATTACAGTATGAGAATTTTCAGAACAAAAGATGCAGGAATCCTTGTCAATTTTAAATTATGTATCTATTCTCCTCATTAAGCCTACATCATAATTATCCCCCAATTTCTGGCCCTATCAGAAGCCAGTGGGCTTTTTGGTGGGAGCTGAAGTGAACATGCTAGCCAATCCTGACCATGGAAATTTTGACAAGGTTGCTGTGTCACTAGCCCTAGAAAAGGGCAAGTTTGCATCAGAACCAGGCGTTTTATTAATTATTCGGGGAGAGAGCTGTTGCTGGACTCTTGCAAGGAACAACTAGCAGAGAGGCCTCAATCCTTGCATTGGAGACAGTGGCTGGGACATATATAAGCTAGCTGGGACTAAAACCAGAGGAGCAGAAGGAGTCTGAAAATCTCTGGTCAATCCCTGCCTGTCTGAGTGAAAAGGCCATAGGAGAGCCGCCAAGATAGGTCAAAGTGGTCTTAAAGGAGGTCAAGCTAAATCCCCATACAGCTGAAAGCCTTTGACCTAAGAACTATAAAGAAAGCAAGGGAAGTGAGTCCTGTGAACATTGAAAGTAAATGTGAATGTGAAGTTATCAAGATTGAACCCGAAAGACAGATGCTGATGAGAAGGGGGCAAGTCTAAAGTGCCAAAGAAACAGTGTGTTGACAAGAGTGAAACTGGCCGAGGGAGGTCCACTGGAACTGTTTGAAAACACATTAAGATTAGTGAAGGCTGGAAAAGCCATAGTGAACCCAGTGGCGGGAGGCTGAAACCAAAGAGGGATCTGTGCCCGGAATAGTGGGACCCAGGGGTGAATCCATCACCCAAGAAATACGTAGAACAGAACCTTGTGTTTGTTTGTTGGTTCTTTATTGGTAAAAATATCAGGCCCTCAGGACCAGGAAACCACAACCACTGAAGGCCTTGATATCGATCGGAACTGTTTTAGGATCCAAGCCCAGAAGAGAGAGATCCAGAGGGTGAAAAGCCATCACCAAACACCACGAGTAAAGAGGGGTCAGAGCCCGAAAGAGGGGGGCCCAGGGGTTAAGAATCCTCACCCTAAGGAAAACTAGGAAATAAACTTTCATTTTGGTTGAAGGAACTTTTGTTTTGTTGCTTGAATATGTCAGGCCTTCGAAGGCAAGAGACTTTCAGGAGAAACAAGATTTGGCCATTGACGGCCCTGATAGATGCAAGTGGAACTGTCGTTTCGTGCTGGGGAAGCTCGAGACTGTACTGTGCTCCAAGGTCCCGCCTTATCCTGTGCTCAAAACATGCGGAAGGAAGACCCAGGCTACCATATCCTGACAAATTATTTGTGAACACTTATTTCTTTTCTTGAAAACTATCCCACACCCTTTTTGTATTAGTTGTAATTTTTGTGAATAGGTTTCTTAGTATAGGCCCTTTTTTATTTTGACACACAACTAGGACTGCCTTATTTTCATTTGATGGTCAACGCTTGCTCCCATCTTAGATGTATGCGTTGATTAGGCGTTTATCCAGCCTGCATACAATTTAATAAACACCCTTGAACTGTGATCACTTGTGTCTGCTTTACTGTTGCAGCATGAGTTCCTTACAGTACCCACTTCTTCTTCAATGTGGTACACAGTTTGGACAATTTGCTTTTGAGGAGCCCATTGATCCTCTCCACAACGCTGTTGGCCTGTGCCTGGTAAAGTGAACACATATGATGCTTAATGCCAAGTAGTGCTGTGACGTACTGAAACAGTGAATTGAAAAAATGTGTGCCATTGTCTGACCTTAAAATCTCACACACATCCCATCGATGGAAAACCTTGTGTACCACAAATCTAGCAGCACATTTGCCATCCAGATGTGCGCAAGGCCCTGCTTCCACCCACCTTGAGAAAGGGCAAAGCACTACTATGAGATACCCGGAGCCATTGCAACGCTCACCCATGTTGGCATAATCTATGTGTAATTCACAGAACAGTCCATTAGGATGGGGCAATGTGCCCCGTAATGTCTGTAGTGTAATTCCTGTACTTAAACTTTGACATGTGGTGCAATGTACGACCATCTCTGTGAGGCTCTCCTGTATGTGTGAATATGAACCAGTCCTCCTGTATATCTCCTACAATGTGCTGCTTCGAACTGTGGGATGGGTAGTGTAACTGTTCAAATGCTACTGTTAGCAGCTCCTGGGGCATTACTATCTTCCTGGAGCTCTCTTGTCTCCACAAAAGAGCCATTGGGGATTGCTTGCATCTGCTTTGTAGCCACAATTCCATCTCCCTTTCTGGTGCTCTTCCCTGTAACTCGATTATCTGGGAGATAGGCAATGCTGTGTAAGGTGTTGGATGCTTGCTTGCTGCTTGAGTTGTCACAATGTACTCAGCAGGCATTTTTTATGGCAGATACGCTGCCTTTTCAGCTGCCGCATCGGCGGCTGCCTTTCCCATTGATATTTTGTCTCTCCCGTTAGTGTTGGCAGTGCACTTGATGACCACCATAACAGATGACTGGGATAATGGTTCTATTAGTGTTTCTCGCAGTGCTGCATACTGCACTGGAAACCCTCTCGTCTTCCAGTGGGATAGACCAGCATGCACAGTTGTTGTGACATACACCGAGTCTGAATATATTGTGACATGGCACCTTGGGACGCTCTCAATGCTTCGATGAGCATTATGAGTTCTGCCGCCTGTGCAGAATAATGCATGGGCAATCTTTTCATAACCACCGTCTCATACTCCCCTTCCTCAAGTCATACCTCTGCTGCCTCTGTATGTCTCTGTCCACTCTCTTGGTCAATTGTGGATGACCCATCAATGAACAGTACCTCCCCCTCTGTCAAAGCGCAATCGTTCACTTTGGGCATGTCATCCTCCTCCCACTCATATGTGGTGCAGTCGTGCAATGTTAGATCTTCGACAGTGGGCATATCTGTTATGAAGGTAGCAGGATTCACTGTTTTACATCTAACCACATGAATGTGCAGCTTTGACATAATAATCTCATACGCCGAAGATCTCTGTGTAGTCACAGTGGATTTTGGCCTTTCTAGCACGGCAAATAGCGAGTTTGTTTGTTTGTTTGTTTCTTTATTTGTAACATGTGCCAGACCCCAGAGTATCAGGGTGCGGAGACATGGATATTTTAAGCGTACAAGTTACAGAGTATTTCACAGGAATTTACATCATTTACAAATTGCATAATTAATACTTACAACTTACAGAATAAGTCACAGGAATTTACATCAATTATATTTACATCAATTACCAGTTGCAAATTATTGTATAAAGGGCATACATAGTCAAAAGAGTGATTTCACAGTAGGTATATGGGAAGTCAGGGGAGCTGATACTGAGGAGGAGGAGTTGGGTGGCCTTCTCTTTCAAGTCGGGATGGCTTTAGATATCATTAGATTTGAGCCAATTGGTAAGGTTACACCTGAAGTGTCTGTAAGTTTGGTTTTCCCTTAGTCGTGGTGGTAAGGAGTTCCACAGTTGGACAGCTTTGACCGGGAAACTATTTCTGCCTATGGTGGCTCATTTGAATAGGGGAATAGGGAATAGGGGCAGTTTAGCTGACCTGATCAGTTTACAAGTGTAAGCCGTGGCAGATGCCATAGCATTCACTTGTCTTGTCCGAATAAGGCTGGAGTCAAGATAGACACCTAGTGTTTTAACATCCTTCATTACCTAGATTGAGTTTCCATCAATATTGAAAGAAGTACATATATGGCCAAGTTTGTTGATATTAGGGGTGGTCCCCAGGATGATAAGTTCAGTTTTATCATCATTCAGGCATAGACCATGTAATGCCATCCATGTCTGGATGATGAGGTATATCTTATTCATCAAGGCCAAATCCTGGATGTAATCCCCTGTAAGTGGGAAGAGAATCTGAGTGTCATCTGCATAGTTAGTGTAGATGACACCAAGAGAATCCAGATCATCAAAGAGGGGCTTGGTGAATATATTATACAGGGTAGGGGAGACACAGGAGCCCTGGGGAACACCACATGCAATAGGGATAGGATCAACTGCTTCCGAAGTGGAGAAGCCTCTCATCGTTCTTTGACTCAAGAATGATTGTGTCCATGCTAGGGCATGTTGTGAAAAATTTGCAGCTGATTCTAGATGGCTGCAGAGGACGGTGTGATCCTCCAGGTAAAAAGCTGCTGAGAAATCTAGTAAGAATAATAGGGCACATTTGCCCTGATCTCTAAATTCGTCCACCCGGGCCATGAGGTCGATGAGTGCTGTTTCACTTCCACGCTACCCTATCTAGTATTTTGAGGAGGAATGGTACCGTTGTTATAGATCTATAGTTAGTGGGTATGGCAGGTTCAAGAGTTTGTTTCTTCAGAAGATGGAGGACCCATGAATCCTTAAGATTGCTTGGGATGGTACCTGTTCTAAAAGATGCATTAATAAGCTTGGATATAAATGGTGAGAGATCTCTAGCAGCATCATTTATAACTTGGGCTGGGCATTGGTCACCTTTACAGTTAGTAGGTTGGAGAGAGAGTATTATTTTTTCAACTTCCAATATAGTGATTTTGTTGAAGTTGAAGCGGACGTCTGGTTTAGGTAGGTTCAGTCCATTTCTGGGTTGGGTAGTAGCTGTTGGTACATTTAGTTTTCTTTTGTCAATTTTAACTTTAAGAGTGGCAATTTTGTCTGTGGCCCTCATTACGACCCAGGCGCTGGACCATGGTGCTAATAGCACCATGGTCCAGGCCAGTAACTCACCGTCTCCGCCATGGTGGATGGCGGAATTACCACCCCATTCCAAGGTTGGCGGGGCGGTAATTCCCCATTCACCATGGCCCCTTCCCCATTCCCATTTTTGCCCCCATAGGGCATAATGGTAATGGGGAAGGCGCTAATTACGGCACCGTAAATTACGGTGCCGTAATTAGCTCCAAGGTCCCTTTGCGGGTTGGATTTTTAACGCCTGCAAAAAGCAGGCGTTAAAGTCTCCAACCCGCAAAGGGACCTCGTAATCAGGCGGTAAGTGTTTAACGGCGCCGTAGCCTTTTACGGCGCCGTTAAACACTTACCGCCAGGGTCGTAATGAGGGCCTGTGAGTTCTTTCTGTATGCTTGTGCACCAGGGCTTGTCTTTAACACAGTTGTTAGGTACCGGAATGGGGTTTTCTAGTTCCTTTAGTATGGCGAAGAGTTCCCTCGTACCTGATTTAGCCTGTAATATCCCATTGTCAAAACTTTCTTTTTTAGCTCATCGTATTTCATTTTTGTATTTAACAGAGATGTTTATATAGTTTACTTTGTTCTCATCTGACGGTGTTAGCCTCCATATGGATTTGTTTTTGCTTTTCTTAATGATTTAAGGTGTGAAGTAAACCAAGCATTTAGATGTGCTTGTGGCTTACTACTCCTTGTTTTTAAAGGGGCAATGGTATCAAGAGCTTCTAGTACCACTTTGTTGAATTTATTCACTAGGGTGGCGGGGTCGAGTGAATCTGGGAGTGAGTTTAGAGTGGGAAGTATCAGTGGAATGAGTCTATCTCGAGTTATATATATATATATATTTTTAAATAAAATTTAGCTGAATTTAATCAACTTTTTCAATGATAAAATAGACAATTTATCAAACAACTTACAAAACATAAGAACAATTAAAAGAATGAACAAACAAAAAAAAACATTTAACATTCAATTCCTATTTCAATTTGCAGGAAAAAGGCCTCAAAACAACTGACTAAGATAATCAATTTAAAATTCCTTTCTTGATCAAAATAAAATTTAGAGATGACAAGCATCGCAAGAGCTAATTAATTACATTAACAATTTCCCCAAAAAAATTTGGAGGAGCACAATTGCACTTTATGTTCTAGAACCACTTAAAAGCCGATTTCATTAAGTGGGCGCAAAAAGAGAATAAAGAACTACATTCAAGGTTCACACGAACTTCATTTGAGATTTCACACGAGCTTTGAGACAATTATTCCAAGTTTAATGCATGCAAAAAGTTAATAGTTGCTATTCTTATACTCATGCTATTAGTGGCTGATAATGCAATCCATCTATTTTCATGTCTCATTTGACTAAAGTATGCCAGATGTTTGATGAAATGAATTTGTCTTAAGTACATAAGATCTAGACAGTCTACTAAGACATGCTCTAAGGTTTCTGCAATTGCTGGGTTGTTACAGAAACGACACCCTTTAGCTTCAAGATCAATCTGTTTCCTCCGTGCTTGAACTTCACGAGTGGAGCATAAGCGTAATATAGCATTTCTGATGGCAGGAGACGGAGCTTTACAAAGATAAGAAGCCATTTCTCTGTATCGCTTGGGGGCAAACACAGAGGAATCAAAGTCCTTATACTTCAGACAGGAGAATCTGGTATCAATCCAATCCATCATGTAAAGCTTTTTCTTTGCTCTATCAGGGTTAGAGGCAAGGGTTTCAATTGAGATTTCAGGATTCAACATTATGGACAAGATGTTTTTTAGACCATGTTTTGGGGAACTCATGGGCTGATGATAGCAGATAAAAGGACACTGTGGCTAAAGTGGAATCATTAAGAGCAGATAATAGCCATTTCCTAAATAACCTACATAAGCGTCAGTTGTACATAGCAGTTAAAGATGTTAACCCTAATTCATAACGAATCATGGCCCCAGGGATACATTGCCATTCTTTTTGTTTCCAGTTGGCATGGAAGGCGCTATGGGATTATTACAGTTATGGATAATTTTGGAGTCTATAGTAAAGGCAATGAGGGAGTGGTCCGTCCAAGCCTGGGGGCTGATGGTGGTGACATTGATGTTACAGTTGTGGTCAGCTACCCAGTCAAGTGTTCTACCCTTGAGGTGGGTGGGCTGAGTTACTTTTTGTTCAAAACTGAGTGCAGATAAGGCATTGGCGGAGACAGTCGCTTGATTGTCGTTGGGGTAATTGTAGCCTAGGTTCAAGTCTCCTAATAGCAGTACCTGAGATGTGTTTTTTAGGTTGTCAGATAATAGCATAGAGAGGTCCTCTTCAAGGGAGCCAATGAGGCCCAGAGGTCTATAGATTAGGTGTATGGCGATAGTTTGTGAGACTGAGATCGGTAGCTTTATAGTCAGGGATTCACATGAGTTAGTGTGCATAGGAGCTACTAATCTCATTGCTAGTGAGGATTTAGCTATAATTGCTATTCCCCCACCTCGGGTATTGGTTCTATCGTCTCTTAAAATAGTATATCCTGTTGGCACAGTGATCATCAGAGAGGGGCTAGCTGCCTGATGCAGCCAAGATTCCATGATTGCTAGGAAGTCATAGTTCTCTGTTTCTATTAGATCAGCAATTTCTGTAGCATGTGCTACTAGAGATCTTGCGTTGATAAGAGCTCCCTTAAGCTGGTGTGTGGGTGAGTCTAAAGTAGGGGTAGGTGTAGTCTTACTACGAGTGATGGTCATTGTATTATGATTTATGTTGGGGTTAGCTAGCTTTGTATTCACTGCAGGGGTGATGTTGAGGTTTGTAGTACTCGATTTGGTGAAGGTGTGTTTATCAGGGTAGGTATACTTTTTTGCTGGTCTAGCTAATGGTTCGTATAGCTTGGGTAGTCTTGATTGTAGTTTAAGGTTCCTATGCAGGAGGTCACATGGGGCATATGTTATATTCATGTTAAGTTGAGAAATAGACTGGTGAGGTCTATTCAGGGTATTCTGGGAATTATTCAGGGTGGGCCAGCACTCAATTAGCGATAATGTACACAAGAGGACCGTAAGGCAGGGGGCGGTGGCAAACATCATGTGCAGAGATAGTTTAGTTCAGCAATACAGTGTTATAGTAGCACACAGTAGGCTAGTTTGGCTATGTTATAGTAGCACACAGTAGGCTAGTTTGGCTATGGTATAGTAGCTATGCAGTGTTATAGTAGCACACAGTAGGCTAGTTCAGCTATGTTATAGTAGCACGCAGTAGGCTAGTTCAGCTATGTTATAGTAGCACACACTAGGCTAGTTCAGCTGTGCTATAGTAGCACACCGTAATGATCATAAAGACGAATTACCCACATTGTAATTACTCCATCATGGCCCTGCCTGGTTGTGACCATATCACTAGCAGCAGTCTAGTCATTTTTTTCCATAGAGCAATGCAGGACGCTGAGGTCACTTCCTTACCTGTATATCAGCCGGGAATCCCAGAAGATCGACGCGTTGCTACTCTCATAGGAGTAAACAAACGCTACGTGAGTACAGCCATTGCTACCCTTCTATCTCTCTATTTTCTAACATTTCCATTTGTTGCCTCTTACTCACCTCCTTACTCCTCATTCCTATTTTTCAACTTGCTCACAGAGCTCGGCATTAGAACAGAAAGAGGTATCCGAAACCGAAAGTAACAAGCCAAGCCTCTTTAGTCCACAACTGCATTCGGCTTCGTCCCGTGTTTACCATCCAGGTCGGCTTCCCTTTGTAAACCTGCGTATTGCATACCCAATCTTTACTGGTTGTAACATCATTATAATAGGAAGCATTGTATTCTCAATTGCAGAGCAGTTCCTTGCGTACTGAAAGGAAGCTCCAGGCGTCAAGCCGTCTCTTTATACTAAACAGCTGAGTACTGTCATGTAAGCAGCTGGTCTTGGTTCACTCTAAGCATTTTTTTCCTTAAACCTTTCATACATTGTTCTTGTTCTTTAATCAGTTCTGATATTTCCTCAGCTGTCTTGAGCACGCATGGACTCTTCCCCCCCCAACAACTAGACTTCTCTGACCTACTCCTTCATATGGTAATTTCAAGACCTTTTACTATTTGATCTTTATTAAGTTAACACTACCTCCTTATACTGAACCTTATGCTTTCTCTCTAATATCCCATCCAGTACCGGATCAGTATAAATAATACCAGAGAGCAGAGATGGATCTTCATTCCCTTCCTGCCTGTCTCGCGGAGTCAACGCTCCCCAGCAGCACTTTGCAGGGTTTTCTCCCCCGTGAGGGTTTCCCTGTGATCCCTCCAGCGGCCAAGCATTTGAGCTGGGCTCAGGAGGGGTTTCCAGGGGGATTCCTTAACTCAGCTGGGAAACAACTTTATACACACGTTCCATTTTTTGATCTTCACTTCGAATATCGAGCTGGCCAGGATTCTACCTCCCATCTGTCTTTCAGGTAGGAGATTATTCGTTTTTGTTCCAATTTGCAAAGGCTGTTCCAATTACAAAAGACAAGTTGAGATTGAATATAACAGTTAGCAACGCCAAAAGAAGTATAGACTGCCTTATACTATTGGAACAAACCTTAAGAATCTCATAGAATGGATCCGCAACAGCAACAGCAGATCCAGCAGCTGATAGCTGCAGTCCAATCACTGACAGGGCTGAACTGGGAACTAAAAGAGGCCCTGGAAATAATAACTAGGGACCAAAACAGGCCCTGGAAATAAAGTTCAAAGTGGCCCTATATGTCACATTTTCAGCAAGCCCAATGCTTTTCCTATGGGAACATTTGGAAATACCACAGAAAAGAGGCCCAGGGTGCAGAGGCCCACCGGGAAATCTCCAGAGTTCCCTAAAGGCCAGTCCACCCCTGATCACTGACCACCGAGGTTCAGCAACTCCAGCAAGAGAATGCTGCCCTGAGACAAAACCAACAACAGGCAGCATAACAGACAGCACAACAGGTAGCCCAACAGGTAGCACAACAGGTAGCACAGCAGGCTGCTGCCTCCCGGATCCCACATTGTTCAGAGGTTCCACCAGGACCACTTCCTGGGGGTCAATTCGATGTCAATCCTCATAGGGTTAAGGAATTCTTAGACTCTTGTACCATACAATTCGCCTTCAAGAGTGCCTTTTTTCATACAGACCGGGACAGTGTGGTTTACATGGTTTCCCAGATGACCTGGCCGGCACTAGCCTGATCACAAACAATAATCCTATTTTGGATTCTCATACGGCCTTTTGCAACATTGCCGACAGGAAATTCGGGTGGCATCCCAAGAGCACTTACTGGACTTAAAACAGGGTAATCTAGACATTTTGGTTTATATTACCAAATTTAAACAGATGGCCAGTGAAACCACTTGGTCGGATGATGCCCAGGTAACAATCTTTAGGAGAGGGTTGTCAGAGGATTTAAAAGACGAAGTATCCAGAGTCCCACGTCCCACTACACTGACTGAATTCATTGCACTGGTACTTCAGATAGATTATCGGATGAAGGAACGAATGACTGAAAGAAGAAGAGGACGGATCCCTCAATTTTCTTCTAATTTCCCTACCTCTCCACGGGCACCACCAACCGAGGAACCTATGCAATTAGGTGCTACGGCCAAGGGTCCCCTGTCCCCTGAAGAACGGAATCGAAGGAGATCCCTTGGTTTGTGTATGTACTGCAGTGTCAACACACGCGATCAGGAAACACCAACCCCCGGCCGTAAGGGGAACCACAGTCCGGGATCCTAAGTCAGAACAGGGTTCCTCACAAATATTCCATTCATCTTCCTGTTCCAGTCTCTCTGATACCACCATGGTGGTATTAAAAGTATCTTTATCCTTTGGGGATCGGATATTACAAGATATCCCGGTCCTGATTGACTGTGGAGCCGCCGGGAACTTTGTTGACAATCACTGGGCAGCCTCCTACGGTGTTCCACGTTCCTGCAAGGCAGAGTCCATCCCAGTGGAAAGCGTGGATGGAAGCCCTTTGACGTGAGGACCCATTACGGACCATACTGGTACTGTGTTGATGTCTATTTCATCCCACCAAGAAACCATAACTCTAGACATTATCCGGGCAGCACATCACCCTATTATTCTAGGTCTACCATGGCTCAGAAAACATAATCCTTTTATAAACTGGACAGGAGGGTCCTTCTTTCTAGGATCTGAATTTTGTCTAACACATTGCATTAAAGATCAGCAGAAGGTTCTGTTAGATGCAAATTCACCCTCTCCAGGCCCTCAGAGTGTTACTACTCTGAACCAGATCACAGGTCTTCCAAAGGTTTATCACCACTATCAAGAAGTGTTTTCCACCTCTGAGTTCTCCCAGTTACCACCCCATAGGTGGGATGATTGTGCAATTGTGCTAATACCCGACCAGCCTCTACCCTTTGGTCGAAAGTATATATTATCAGATAATGAAAAAGAAGTGTTACGAGAATATCTTCGGGTTAATCCAATGAATGGTTTAATCACTGAGTCTACTTCACCTGCAACCGCCTCTCTATTCTTTGTATCCAAACGAAACACAACCGAACTTCGTCCCTGCATAGATTTCCGGGGTCTCAATAAGATCACAATACCGGATCAATATCCAATGCCCTTGATACCGGATATTTTGGAAGCAGTTAAGGGGGCAAATGTTTACACAAAATTGGATCTTAAAGGTGCATATAATCTGATAAGGATAAAATCAGGGGACGAATGGAAGACGGCATTCAGGACACCGTTTGGCCACTACCAATACTGGGTAATGCCTTTTGGCCTCTCAAACGCTCCAGCTATATTCCAATGCTTCATGGACCATCTCTTCTCCGATCTACTTCTTCATAACGTTACTGTACACTTGGACGATATTTTGGTCTTTTCTTGCACATTACAGGATCATATGAAGCATGTGGAGGAGGTTCTTCATCGTCTTCATCAAAACCACCTTTATTGTAAGTTGGAAAAGTGCACCTTTCATCAGCCTCAGGTAATCTACTTAGGATACGTTCTATCAGCAAAGGGGATAGCAATGGACCCGGAAAAGGTTTCTGCAGTACAGGACTGGCCCACTCCTGTCTCAGGTAAAGATATTCAATGGTTCATTGGCTTTGCTAATTTCTACCGGAGATTCATCCGTGGATTTTCCGGTCTGACCAAACCATTGACAAACCTTTTGAAGAAAGGTGTTCCTATTTCTTGGTCTGATGCTACTGACCAAGCATTTAGAAGACTTAAAGATCTGTTTACATCTGCTCCTGTTTTACTAACACCCGATCAAAATCATCAGTTTATCGTGGAGACTGATGCTTCACAATATGCCTTAGGTGCAGTTCTACTTCAACTTGACAATTACAATTAAGAACATCCCGTGGCATATTTGTCTAAGACATTGGCACCTGCAGAATTAAATTACACGATGTTAGAAAAAGAATTGTTAGCCATCAACCGGGCCTTTGAAGAGTGGCAACATTTATTACTCGGAGCCAAATATCCAGATGAAGTTCAAACTGATCACCACAATCTCTGAATCTTACAGTACGCCCAGACTTGTAACAGTCGCCAAGCCAGATGGGCACATTTTTGTTTACCATTCAGGATCACTGTTTCATTCATATCCGGAAAAGATAATTTAAGAGCAGATGCTCTGTCCTGAAAGGAACAACTTCCCAATGACTTTTTCAGATCAGAACCAATCTTTCCCAAGATAGCTATGGGTTTACATACTGTTCCAGATTTCCTGACACGTCTGAGATCACAGTCTAACACAGTAGGTAAATCTGGATTCCCACGATTGACACAAGCGTTGTTCCAAGAAGATGGTTGTTATTTTTATGGACACAGGGCTTTCATCCCTACAACATCCCTCCAAAAAGAAGTGCTGGATATGTGCCCTAAGTCCAAAGTGGCAGGACACCGTGGAATCGCTTCCACTCAGCAGATGGTTTCCCAGTGTTTCTGGTGGCCCACACTGCAGAAGGACATAAAAGAATACATAAGGTCTTGTCCCGTTTGCTTGCAAAACAAATCACCTCGGAAACCTCTGTTAGGGTTATTGGTCAGGATGCCGGTACCTTCCCGTCCTTGGCAGATAATCTCCACAGATTTCATTGTGGACCTTCCATCTTCAAAGGGGTGTTCAGCCATCATGGTGGTCATAGATTCATTTACAAAAATGGCTCACTTTATCCTTCTCGCTGGAATACCTTCTGCGGCCCAGATGGCTCGTATCTTTATCAGTCACATCTTCTTATTGCATGGCTTACCAGAGACAATAATATCTGATCGAGGAACACAATGTACATTGCAATACTGGAAACATGTCTGTCGGCACCTCGGGATTTCCTGGGCACTTAGTTCTGGCTATCACCCCCAATACAACGGGCAGACAGAACGACTTAACCAGACTTTGGAAGGATACCTCAGAAATTATATATCTGCAGCACAGGATATCTGGAGGGATCTACTCCCATTGGCAGAGTATGCCTACAATAACTCCTATCATTCAGCTATCCACACTTCTCCTTTTCATTGCACCTACGGATTCAATCCTTCATCATTTCCCACAATGAAAAGATCAGAAAACAGATTTCCCGATCTAGACCATTTAATGGAACAAATCTGCCAAGGACATCATACTGCCAAAGTCACCTTACAGCAGACCCAGGACAGAATGAAGAAGTTTGCAGACCGCACCCGAATCCCGGCACCCATTATCAAAACAGGAGACTGGGTGTGGTTGTCTTCGCGATTTCTCCCTAGACATTTGGTACCATCTAAACTCTCTCCTTGGTATTTCGGCCCATTCCGGGTAGCTGCACCCATTGGTAGTGCAGCTTTCAGACTTATTCTTCCAAACACCTGGTCACGCATCCACCCAGTGTTCCACATATCCCAACTGAAGCCGGACAATCGTAATTCATTTCATCCAACTGTAACTACTCGTCCCCCACCAATTTTAGTTGCATCTGGTCCCGAGCTCGAGGTAAAGGATATATGTGACTCCCGTTTCCACCGTGGTCGTCTACAGTATTTGGTAGACTGGAAGGGGTATTCCCCTGCAGATCGAACCTGGGAGCCTGAAATACGCATCTTGACTTGTGCAGAAATTCCATCACAGACACCCGGTCAAGCCGGGAGGATCGGGACCTAAGAGGGGGCATACTGTAATGATCATAAAGACGAATTACCCACATTGTAATTACTCCATCATGGCCGCGCCCGGTTGTGACCATATCACTAGCAGCAGCCTAGTCATTTTTTTCCATAGAGCAATGCAGGACGCTGAGGTCACTTCCTTACCTGTATATCAGCCGGGAATCCCAGAAGATCGATGCGTTGCTACTCTCATAGGAGTAAACTGTCATGATGCCTACCCCCGGGCATCCGGATCAAGCCCATCAGCCCCGGGAGCAGGCATCCAGATATTTAATAAAACCTCAGCAGCCCCGGCTGGGGGCTGTCTGGGTTCAGTCCTGGCGCCTTAGACACCAGGCTCATAATAGAAATCAGTCCTAGCGCCATAGGCGCCAGGCTCATAGACTTTACTTACCTCATGCAGACCATGCTGCAAATGAATCCAAGCCAACGTGAGGCCTGGATGGGACTATTTTACTACAGGGACTATTTTTTACTCGGGTGTGGTTCTAGGGACTTCTTACTTGGAACTACTTTGAAGGCTATTTAAACCACGCCCGAACAGCAGCACATGCTTCACGTTATTCTGCATCCAGCAGCGTAATGCTCACCGTGCCTGCAGTCAGCATCCAGCCTTCAGCCATGCCCGTCTCGAATCCAGAACTCCTAGCAATAGAAGAAAGAAGAAGGAAGGTTAGAAAAAAGATATTATTTCAATACTTACCTGAATTCCGGATCCATCACGTCTTCCAACTTGAAAAGGACATTATTCTACACGCGCTGCATCGCCAGCTGCAGCACCGTGCCATACTCACCAGTCCTCACAGTATTTTTCGATCCGGCGCAGCCTCCATCATTTTCTCTGCCGAATTACACCATCTAGGGGAAAAAAGAAACATAAGGTGAGCCGAGAGAGCCAACAAATACAACCTCTCCACCATAGACTTACCTGATTAACAACCGGAGGCATTATTCCGTAACAAACCGCAACTTCTTACGCCGCACCTGTAAGGAGAGTGAAACCAGCAATTTAAACACACGCATCTTTTTCCGGACAGTGTTGGGTAATATAGACTCTTACCTGAACACCATCAGCTGCCACAAGACAATCTTCCCTTGGACCCAAATGCAACACAAGAAAAGAAGGTACAAGAGTGAACATCGGACATATTGAACTCTTTGAACTTTATACTTACGGGTTCTCGCCTGGAACCTCGGAGTCAATATTCATCCATAACTCTTCCAACGCCTTCAAACCTGGTATCTAGTGCCCCTGCATTCCACGCAGGATGGAGAGCTCATCATTTACAAACATAAGGTGAGCTTACTGAGAGTGAATATCGGTGGTGATTAGTGGGGAGAACAGTCGGGTGCCATTACAAAGATCCACGGGTGGCTAAATCCCTTTCTCCACTTGCAGGAGAATACTTCTACGGGTCAAGCAGACGAGATTAGGCGGTCCAATCCAGTCTGTCATCTATGCACTACACTTCACGTTGGAGGAGGTCGCAGCTGTCCGGGTCCGATCAACGCCCCTGTGGGAGCCAGGTGAGCGTAACATAAACAAACGCTACGTGAGTATAGCCATTGCTACCCTTCTATCTCTCTATTTTCTAACATTTCCATTTGTTGCCTCTTACTCACCTCCTTACTCCTCATTCCTATTTTTCAACTTGCTGACAGAGCTCGGCATTAGAACAGAACGAGGTATCCGAAACCAAAAGTAACAAGCCACGCCTCTTTAGTCCACAACTGCATTCAGCTTCGTCCCGTGTTTACCATCCAGGTCGGCTTCCCTTTGTAAACCTGCGCATTGCATACCCAATCTTTACTGGTCGTATGATCATTATAATAGGAAGCATTGTATTCTCAATTGCAGAGCAGATCCTCGCGTACGGAAAGGAAGCTCCAGGCGTCAAGCCGTCTCTTTATACTAAACAGCTGAGTACTGTCATGTAGCATCTGGTCTTGGTTCACTCTAAGCATTTTTTTCCTTAATCCTTTCATACATTGTTCTTGTTCTTTAATCAGTTCTGATATTTCCTCAGCTGTCTTGAGCACGCATGGACTCTTCCCCCTAACAACTAGACTTCTCTGACCTACTCCTTGATATGGTAATTTCAAGACCTTTTACTATTTGATCTTTATTAAGTTAACACTACCTCCTTATACTGAACCTTATGCTTTCTCTCTAATATCCCATCCAGTACCGGATCAGTATAAATAATACCAGAGAGTAGAGACGGATCTTCATTCCCTTCCTGCCCATCTCGCGGAGTGAACGCTCCCCAGCAGCACTTGCAGGGTTTTCTCCCCCGTGAGGGTTTCCCTGTGATCCCTCCGGCGGCCAAGCATTTGAGCTGGGCTCCGGAGGGGTTTCCAGGGGGATTCCTTAACTCAGCTGGGAAACAACTTTATACACACGTTCCATTTTTTGATCTTCACTTCGAATATCAAGCTGACCAGGATTCTACCGCCCATTTGTCTTTCAGGTAGGAGATTCTTCGTTTTTGTTCCAATTTGCAAAGGCTGTTCCAATTACAAAAGACAAGTTGAGATTGAATATAACACACACAGTAGGCTCGTTCAGCTATGCTATAGTAGCACACAAGTGAGGTAAGGCTCTCAACATTATACAAGGGTCTAGATGTAATTTCAAATTTGTCAGGACTGGTGCAGGCATCCTAACAACAATTATACAGACAAAGTGAGATAGCAGTGGGCCGCAGTACAATAAATGCCCAGTACATATCAGGACCGAGACCGAAGACGTTTTTGTAAGTCTGTAGCGTTACCACATAATGTTGGCCTAACACTGGTGTACATGTTGCACTTAATCTTGGGCATTATAAACGTGTTGCAGTATTAAAGTAAAGAGTGTTCCACATACAACTTAACTGAGCACCCCATTAAAATAGTAGAATGTTTTTCTATTGCAAATGTAGCAGCTGCTAATGCTTGTTCACACGCGAACTGCCCTTGCATCACTGAATCCAGAGTGCTGCTGTATTAGGCCAATGGCTTACGGCACATAGTTCTCTTCTGTGTGAGCACTGTAGTCATGAGCTGGCCATATGAATGTGAGAACAAGTACAATTCCTGTGTGTATTCTGGGGTGGGCAGTACGGGTGCTGAACTAATCACTTCTTTTAGATCCTTGAACTGTTTGGTCATATCTACAGTCCACTGTAGCGTATGATCCTTCGTTTTTGTGCTTCCTTAATGGCCTGCAGATGTGGTCTCATGTATGCTGTGTAATCTAAGATCCATGCCCTAAAGTAGTTGCACAGCCCCAAAAACATCTGCATTTTTTTAACTGAGGTGGATCTGGGGTGGCGTGTACTAACCATTGTCAAGGAGTTCCCCCCTTCTCACCTGGGTCCGTTCTTTGCTGGAGTCCTTGGTCGCTGCCTTCTTGCGGACGGACCTGGTTTTGAACAAGGCTGCCCGAGTCTCTTCCGACTCCAGAGTGCGTTCAGTTTCCGGGACGCAGGTCCAGGAATCTGGGAAACTAGGAAAGGTGCAACTAGCACACAAGTCCAGGAAATAGGAGGAAAGGAAGGGGCAAGGAACAGGTAGATAGACAGGTACAAGGAAACAATACCGCGAGCTACGGGACACACGTCAGATCGCTACTTTGCAATAGCATTGAGACGCACGGAGCCGCGGAAGGCGTGGTCTATTAATAGAATACGTTAGGTCCAGCGCGTGGAGCGAGAAAGGGGTTTCACGCTGGACGACCATGTTGGGAGTATTATGGAGTGCAAGCCCCGTTGTGACAAGGACCAGGAAGTCCAAAAGGGACGTGTTCTGTAGTTCATGACAACCATGCCTTATTTGGTAGTATTCTTTTACCATTTGCTGATATGAACTACCCCAGATAGAGCCCCCCCTGTTGGCAGTATTGCAACTTAGCCTTGCCAACCTTGCATCCCTTATGGGCCAGCAATTATAGGACTATAATGTAAACCCTTCAGCAGTGCTGCTCACTGTCACTACACACTAGCAGATGGGATAATTGTGTTGGGTACTTGAATATTCCCTAAATCAGCGTGCAGTATTCTGTTAAAGATGCTTAGGCTCTCACAGTACCCCTGAAGTAACCTAGTATGTTTGAAACGCATTTGGCCCTGTGTAAATGCTTTGAGATACCTTGACGCAGGATGGAGTGGAATCGAGAAGAATGCATTCTTCAAGTCCACTACAGTGAAGTATGTGGCTTCTTTGGGGATACTATAAACAAGAAATAGAGTGTACAGCTACCCCTCCCTCTTCTGTGCAGGCTTCGTGGTACCTATCAAAAAGACACTGCAGATGTTGAAATCAGTGCTGCCCTGCGCAACATTTACCCTATGATAACATCCATAAGCGGGAAATAGATTCATTTTTTGTACTACTTGCAGATTATTGCCTTGGACGAATCCCTTGTGTGCAACAAATCTCACCTAGTTACACTAAGTAAACTGGTACATCAGATTATCTACCACTACATTTACCCAAAAGCATGTCTATCCAGATCTACTATGTATCAATGATTTAACTGTGTTCCTCAGATGATAAAATCACATCTCTACTAACCCCACACTATTTTAAGTGTTCCTATGTTTGAATGTATTTTGTACTTGTTTTCTGAGCTATTGATGAGAAATTGTTTAATAAACTAGTAAGTATTTAAAATGAGAAGGGTAAACGTTCCACAGTGCAGCACTGATTTCAACATCTGTAGTGTCTTTTTGAGAGTTACCACAAACCCTGCACATAAGAGGGAGGGGTAGCTGTACACTCTATTTCTTGTTTATACTTTCCAAAACCCCATTTGAGTATCAGTCCTCCTATAACAAATAAACTAGGGGTCGACCCTTATTTTCAACATTCTTTGGGGATACTGCATAGAATTGTCGTAGGATTTGGAACGAACGGAAATTCTTTCTGTACCACATCATTAAGGGGGCGGAAGTCCTGAATCATTGGCCCTCATTACGATACCGGCGCTAAACCATGGCGCTATTAGCACCATGGTTGGTGCCGGTATCGTAATGTGTCCGCCATGGTGAAATGGGGACATACCCCCCATTCCAAGGTTGGCGGGGCGGTATTTCCCAATGGCCCTTCCCCATTCCCATTTTTGCCCCATAGGGCATAATGGGAATGGCGAAGGCGCTAAGTATGGTACCGCAAATTGTGGTACCATACTTACTGCAAATGTCCCTTTGCGGGTCCCTACTTTAACGGCTGGTCTAAACCAGCCGTTAAGGTCGGGTCCCGCATAGGGAACTCGTAATTAGGCGCTAATGGGTTAATGGCGCTGCAGCCTTTTACGGCGCCGTTAACACATTAGCACCATGGTCGTAATGAGGCCCATTCTGTTGATTTTTTGACAGGGTATATCGCTGTGTTACACAGCGACGTAGACAGCAGAATGATCTCCTGGTCCAGTAGGGCCTGTAGTGTGTTTCTGATACCCTCCTCCGTCTCCCTTGATAACAGATATTGTTTTACCCTGGGTAGCACCGCATCTGGCTTCAGTTTTATACACAGAGGGTCATGTCTTTCAGTAGTCCCACATCGTGTGTATTTGCAGTCCACAAAAGCAGAGGCACTTGTTGTAAGTCTTCGTCAAGAAATAGAGGTGGAGTTAGTACTGCCATCAGGGGGCACTGAACCCTTCGGTACTGTACCATTATGTTGCAGATGATACAAATCTCTAATATTATCTCAATTTTTGTCATTGTTCTCGAACAGCTCCTCATCCGTCACTTCCTTTAACTGTACTGTTGGATCTATACAGAGCACTGTACGCCACTCACACCTGGCCTTGTCTATTACGAGCATGACAACCTCTTGTCAGAGACCAACAATCCCTGTAAATCCAGTGACAATATTGCTCCCGCCACCACCTCAGGTGACACGACTGGATGAAAGATGAAATCTGTGGGCACTCGCCAACACTGTTTAGCGATCTGAGACACCGCCTCCACGAGCACAGTTATACTATAAATGAACATGTCTGGGTCCACGGGAGCCCCGCTTACCACCACCTCCATTGTCACTGCGTGTATTATCGGCATTGCCCTTATTGCACAAATCCCAGGTGTGGAGCAAATGATACCACGATCTGTAAATTATATTGTCATGTTTAATTTGTTGAGCAGATCCCTATCCAGCAAATTGACAGGGGAACTTTCAGAATATAGTAAGGGAGCCCACACCACCTTCCCTCCCACCTCTACGTCAAGCCCCTCAGTGTATGGAACCATGCAAATAGCCCCAGAGAATCCCTGTGTGTCAAGATATTTGCCTGATAATGGGAAATTCTCCTCCATGATGCATGATTTTGTTGCACCTGAGTCCACCATAAATATGAACTGCTTGTTTCCTATCTCTGCCCCGACCAAGGGTTCCTCTTCAGGGTGGATGGTCATTGATAAAACCAGACACGCGAGTGCTATCTGTGGGCTGTCCTAATCAGGAGATGTATTCATTCCGGGGAACGAGAAGGGGTTACCCCGTCATCACTGTCGCTCGTCCAAACGGGGTGGTGGTCCCGCGGTTACCCTATTGACTGGGGCAACACCGTCCTGCTGCTGCTGTGGCAGGTGCTGCACTTGTGTGTAAAATGCTTGAGGCCGCTGGTTATATGTTTGGTGTTGCTCTTGTATATACCCTTGATTCTGATATCCTTGACCCTGATGTGGATACCCTGGCCCTTGGGGCCCTTGGCCCGGCTGCATTGATTCGTAACTTTACCCCATTGCAGACCTGCTCTTGCATTCCCTTGCAAAATGCCCTCACCTCAAACAAATCCCACATTGTAATGGTCCAAACCCACCCCCTCTGGGTCGAAATCCCCCCTCTTGCTACTCAGATACCCCCTTTTCCTCGCTGCGGACCTCCTTGTTGCCCCTGTGGGCCGGGATACTGTTGTCCCCACCCCACTGTCCTTGTCCTCCTTCAGCCCAGAGCGCAGAAATAGTGGCGCTCACGGCCCACTGGGTGCTATCTGTCCCCTCCGCCTGTACTAGCGTCGACACCGGTACCTGCACAACAATTTTTGCCAATTTCTTTTCTACCAATTTCTCTTCCTTCATTTGATGCCTTTGGGCTGTTTCCCTGCCCCGCTCCTTGATTCTTTTACAATGGTGCAATATTATACTCTGTATCTCCGGCCACCCCTTTGCTTCGATACCCACATTCTTATCTAACACCTTCTGCACTTCCTTTGGCAAGCCCCTTTTTACAATAAAATATAAAAATGGTATTGAACGGTCCCAAGGTCCTCACGTTTCAGCTCTCCACATCTCTTGCAATTTCCGAATGAGTTTAGCTGGGCCCTCATCATTGCCCATTGTACACTGCATCAGGGACTGTAAATGAGGGGTATCTGGGAAAGCCCTTTGTAGCGCATCCTACACCTGTGCTCCAAGTCTGTTGAACGACCCTCCATCGTGTACATAGTCCCACAGGGTTATTCCCAGATAACCAGCTTTCACCCACACATCCCTGGCCTGGTTCCCAATTATAGCAACCATCAAACTCGTGATATCACCCACTGCCAGGGGCAACCCTGCTGTTTGTTTCTCAAACTCATATATCCACTTACTCGCCCATGCTGTGAGCTGTGGGAGAGCCTTAATCAAGTTGTTTTTATCCATCTGGGGCCAGGGCACATACGTTGTCCTCCCTACCCCTTTATGTATGAGGGGCATCTGCACCCCACTTCCCACACCCTTCTCCATAATTCCCCTTCTCTTTACTAACACCATCTGGCCGACCGTATTCCTCAAACTGCCCCCCACCTACAATCCTTCTACTTGGGGGGTACTCTCAGCTGCCTCTATCCCCCTTCCTTCTTCTTTACCCTGTCGCTCATCAAACGTGCCATTGTCGTTCTCCTTCTCATGGTTTCGCACCACAGTATTCTCCTGTCCCAAGAGTATCCCCTCACCCTTTCTTCCCGCCTTCTCAACACATACACTTCTTATTCCTTCATTATCCATCCTGAGCAAGAAATACCCTGATTTCCATTCTCCTGATTCTTGTTCTGACACCCTTACATCCCTCACGTCTCTTGAGGATGCCTGTATCTTGTCAACTCTGCCAACCTTTCTTTAAACTCTCTCAACCTGACACCCGTGGATGCCGATACTTCAGGCGGGTATGCATGTGGGGGTGAGGGAGCGGTAGTCTGGGTTTTACTAATGCTAAAGGGGTTCCTATCACAGTGGGCACATAGGTTGGATCTGGGTACCCGTCTGCGGGACATGCTGTCAAGGGATACCATCCCCTGCACTGTGTTGGCGCCTTGCCCTTTCCTTCTCCACTCCTGCACTTTCTATCTTTCTGTATCTGTGCCCCCGCTCCATCCCCTTGCTCCTCTGTGTCCTCAAACATTCACCAGAGGTCTAAAATTTATTTTATTTTCTGTAGCTGTTTCCCCTTATACTTATCTACTAAACATGTGGACATATGTTCCAGGACACTGTTATTGTGGGAGCCCTGCTCTGGCCACCAACAGGGCCTCCCCCCTCCTCGATCCACTGCTTATGGTATTCCTCCACCCTGTCACCATACAGTACGTATACTCTATTCGTGTTCCTCTCCCCATGATGGTGCTGTCTATGTCTTACTGACCCTGCAAAGCCCTGCTAATGCACCGCACATGCTGCTGCTGCTGCTTGTAACAAAAAAGGAAAATCAACCCCACCCTCTTCTGTCCCCCTCCCATATGCACACACACTACTTCACACAACCATCCAATGCCACACCATGCCACGACACACACAATGGTTCTGCTCTTCATCTAATAAAACACAAATACAATGAACTCAAATAATAAGCTAAAATAACAACCACTACTTATTCCAGGCCTACTACTTATACAAGACCATTACTTTTATTTCTGTATTCCTCCTTTAAATAATATATTTTATCATGGTACCACCTTCCCTCCCCATCCAAGGAGGGGCTACCTGCCTTACCTTATAATGCCTCACCAAAATAATCTCTTTACAATACAAACACCAACAAGAAATAACACAAATCACACCCACATCACATGAACAACCTCGATTTCCACATGTTCACATCTCTGACACTTCCCCGTGCATCTGTCCCCTATTTGTTATCGCTTATAAGAGTCTAGTCACATGTGCGTGCTCACCCAAACTCCTCCGTCAAGGGGTTCCAACACTGGCCTGCTCTCTCCTCAGAGCGGCGCCCTGCTTCAAAGAGCAGAGAGGACTTCTCTCAAAATGGCTCCTTCTAAACCACTCGGAAAACCTGTTTTTTTGGGATTGGTTGATTTAGGTGTGCGCGCCTCATTCTGGAGTGCTGGCCATGAAGCCTCCGCAAATACGGGGGGTGATGAGATCACATTGGGGTCACCAATTGAAGGCATGTCCTGAACACTCAAACCAGGGAGAATACAACCCGCTCGGGAAGAAAGGCCCAACTCGATCTCATAAGGATAACAAGTTTTAATCTCACACAAAGATGAGAGTAACAGCAAAGAACTCCATTGCCAAGAACTTTCTGCCAAAAAAGGGTACAAGCAGAGGCTTAAGAGGAGACAAATCGTCATTGTGATGCACTACCATTCAGTAAAGACCCACGCGGCTGGTTGATGTGCGCCTATAAAGGATCTGCCTGCTGCATAAGGGATGCCAGGTTATTAGTTCCAGCCCAGTCCGTCTGTCTTCCATCACGTGAATGCTGTGGAGATCATCTTCTTCTCACTAATGAAAGACAAAGAACAAATTAACTACTCTCCTAACACAATGCTACTTCATCATTATACTGTGCACCTGGCAGGCTTTAAGACTGGCACAAAGGAGGTTCTGGGGCACTGTAACCCCCACACACACACATTTCACTCACTCCCTTCCACACCATCCGGCTCCAGGTTCTCCACCATTGTTTAGAACTATAATGTATCCCTCTCAGCCCCTCGCAATACAAATCATATGATTGTAGCTCAAAGCCATGCAATGTCCGTTCTCTTTGAACATTCAGGACTAGTTACTTTAGGGTTAGTGTTCAAAGGTCACCTGGTGCCATGGAATTCAAAGATCATGGGGCTTAGTCAGTTACATGGGTTATAACTCGTGGTCGCCTGGTGGTGGGCCGGGTCAGGCTTTGACCAGTGTGAGATAACATGCACATCAAGCACCCATATATGATCGCAGCCTTGTAGGGCACATTCCTTTCAGGTAGAAAAACAGCTTCGCAACACTGTTATAACAATGAATGAGCTTTATGGAGGTTGGGAGTGTGGGTTGTCCTCATGGGATCTCGGGTATGGCTGGAAGTTTTCCTTGACTCGCAATTAATGCTTAGTGCATGAAATGCTGCATTCGTCGTATATGCCTTGTTTCTTAACTATGGTTACTAACATCTACGCAAAATGGCAGTCTTTGCTCGCACCCTGCGCTACACTATGTGGGTTGATTATATTGGGCTGGGGTCCTACCACTGTCCCCCCTGGCCCATCATAGTGCTTCAAATGCAGCTCGCCTTACTCTAAAGCGCTTAGGGGGGTGGGACAGGTCCCCCCCTTCCCAACATTCCTCCCTTTCATTACTTCTACAAACTCCTTGATACCCCTTTGCTCCTGCTGTCTCCTCTATGCTTCCACATATGGCTGTGCTCCCTTTATTGGTATCCAAGCCCTGCACACTGACCACAAAATCTCCCCCCTATGCGCATATTCCTCAAGTGAGCAAGTCATATAGATGCATCTCCCGCCAGGTCCACCACACCCCTTTGTAGTTCTCTAGATCAGGGAGTGGAGTAATGATAGTGTGGTATAGGTGGTCAACTTTATTTCCATATGGGATGGCGACAGTTCATACTTAGGGTCACTCTTTGGGATATCAATCTGTACTATCTTTTGTCTCGCTGGGTGCTTTTAAAGCCCCAATTAATGCCATCATTCTTACGCTATTATCGGGTGCAGCATTTGCCCAGTTTGCAGGTGCAGAAGATAGCCAGGGTGAACACGATGATTGGCATCAACATCTTCATGATCGCTCGGAGCCAAGACGGGCCCAGTTCAATGTTAAGGTGAACCAGTCACTCTCCTGTACTCCTCCCTCCTTCTTTATGCGAACACCCAGGTCATGGACGGCTGCAATGTTGTGGGATAATGACGCATTCTCTGCATCTTCTGAAGACAGAAATGTGCCGCAGAAATTGTCAAACATTTTGCAAACCATGCCTTCCATTGCTGTTAACATATCCAGCACCTAGCGGTTTTGCATCGTCATAAGTCTTCATGCCTGCAACTCAACCTTGATCACGTTGAACCCGTTCTCTTGGTCATTCGCAAGATGGACCAGCACCCAGGGCACGATCTGCAGCCATTTGGTGTTTGCTGAGGCCTGCAGTCCAAGAAACAATAGAGATACAAAAAAGGATTCTACTGAGCTGATGTGGAGTAAAATATAGCACCTGAATGTCAGAAATAAAAGACCAGGCCAGCGTTTATTATTTCCCAACATAACTTTTTATTAGGTTTTCAGCAACATGTGGTAAAAACAAACAAGAAAGAGCAAATAAAAAAACAAAAACAAAAAGAAAACAAACTAATAAAATGTAATAACGTAATTAAAGTAAGATCGGGAAGGTCGGGGAACGGCATCGTTGTGAATAAACATGGGTAGTCAATATTGGGGCAGTTGTAGATTAATAGTCTCTTCAAGGCTCTAGCCGAAATGAAGTGTGCTGGGTCCGGGTTCTTCTCTATTCTGGATTCTTTATTTAGTTGGCTGCTTCACAGCACATTGGTTGCAGGGTCTCCCTTAAGTCGTGCTTTGCCATCAGTTCGGAGGGAGGTGGGCCGCCGAGCCACACCCGAAAATTGTTCCGCATAATGCAGGACGGGCACCCAAACGCTGTGGAACCTGCTTGTGTTTCCGGTGTGGAAGGCTGTGATTTTTTCCTCGATCACTGTGCCCCAGCACTTTGTCCATGACATGGGGATTGCTGGGCCTTCAGGGTGCTTCCACCGCCTAGCTATCGAGATCTTCGCCGCTGTGATTAGCTGAGTACATAGTTCCGCCAATCGACCAGACAGCGGGAATTATCCCTCGCCTGTGTCCCCCAACAGTACTATCCCCGGGTCCTATGGAATGTTTAGCCCTGTGATTAGCCGGATCTGATCAAGTATCTCTTTCCAGAATCGTGTAGATTTCAGACATGACCATAGAAGCTGAAATAGGGTACCTGTATCCAGGCAGCCTCGCCAACACTGTGCTGGGATTGCTGGATTGCTCTTGTTAAGGATTTCTGAGGTTAAATACCATCTATAGCACACTTTAATTGCTCCCTCTTTGTGATACATTTTGAGCTCTTGTGCGTTCGTGTCCAGATTCAGCCCCTGTTCCCTGGATTCAGTTCCTTTTCTACATCTTTTTCCCATTTTTGCATATATTTTTCCTTTTTTTTTTTAAGGTCTGTTTTGTCTAATAGTCTATATAGGGTTGATACCTAGCCTTGAGGGGCATTTGCTGTTAAGGTGCATTCTAATGCTGTTAAAGCCCTGCCCCCATGTGTTTTATGCTGCTGTGGGGCAGCCAGTGCCTTAGTTATGAGTAACGGAATCTTTCAGTTTCTGGTACCAGGAAGTTCCTTTTACACTCTTCGAATGTTAGTTGGGTTCCGTTGACAAGAAAGTCTGCTACTTGGTTCAGTCCGCCCTCCTTCCACTTATCGAATCCGTTCAGAGGCAGCCCCAAGGAGAAGTCCAGATTGTTCCAGATTGGGGCTAGGGGTCCCACAGTGCTCCTGCAACCCCATCTGCGGGCCATCCTTCTCCAACATTCAACTGTAGTTCTGGTGGTAGCTAATGGTCCAGAGTCAGGGGAGCCCTGGGGCATTGTGATGTGTGGGAGCGATGATAGTGGAGCGTGGCTCCAGTCCTCCTCAGGTTTTTTCCAGCATGGTTGATTGGTGGCGGACTGCCATGTGAAGTCCTGCGAGAGCTGCGCTGTGAGGGAATATCTAGCGATGTCCGGGGCCCTTAGGCCGCCAAAACCCTTTCCTTGAAGCATGACTCTCTTAGTTATTTGCAGTTTGTTCCCGCCTCAGACAAACTTCAGCATTTTCATGTGTAGCTTCTGTAGATCCCTCTTGGTGATAGGGTTTGGGAGGGCTAGGCAGTGATAGATTACTTGCAGAACCAAGTTCATTTTCAGAGTTCCTAATCTCCCCAGCCATGAGACTTCTTGCTTGAGTCAGCGATCCAGGTCTTTGCTCAGTTCTCTAAATAATGGTGGGGAGTTTATTCAGTATGTCTTATCTGTTCTGTTTGGAATCTTGACTCCCAGGTAGCTGATCTGAGATTTCGCCCATGGGACAGGGTGTCTATTTGCCAGTGCTTACCTGTGCTTTAGTGAGGTGTTTACACCTATAACTATAGACTTGACGTAGTTCACCCTGAATCCTGATGCTTTGCCGAATGCTTCAATCTCTTGCCAGAGGGCTTTCATGGATTTGTTGACCTGGGTTGTGGTGATAAAGACGTCATCCACATACAAGGCTGCTTTGTACACACTACCCTTAACCTCCACCCTGTGTATTCATGGGTTGTTACGAATTCACACATTCTACTGGCAAATCGCTCCATAGAGAGTGCAAATATTAGCGGTGAAAGGGGGCATCACTGCTGTGCACCTCTGGTGATGACAATTTTGGGTGATCTGGTGCCGTTAATTCTTAGGGATGTGTTAGGTGTTGGTAGTTTGCCAGAGACCATTCCTGAAATTCGGGCCAAATCCAAAGTGGACTAGTGTTACCTTTATATATCCCCAGTCTAGTAAATCGAACGCCTTATTTGCGTCGAGTGACAGTATCGCCAATTCCTCCCCGATCCTATTTGCATTTTCTATTATGTTTAGGGTACGTCTAATGTTGTCCTGCATATTTCGCACTGGGATAAATCCTGTTTGGTCTGGGTGGATTAAGTCTGGGAGGATTTTTGCCAATCTGCATGCTAACACCTTTAAGAATATTTTGGCGTCATTATTAATTAGTGTAATGGGTCTGTATGACTCACATTGTTCAGGGTCCTTTCCTGGCTTTTGGATGAGGACTGTTAGAGATTCCTCCATTGAGGGGGTGATGCTGCTTGTGGAGAGAAATGTTTTGAATAGTGCTGCCAGTTGGGGGACTAAAATGTGAGCAAATTTCTTATATAATGCTGCTGTGAGCCCGTCAGGGTCTGGGGCTGCGTTTTTTAGAGACTTTATTATCTCTGTTATCTTGTCTGTGGTGATTGGAATCTCCAGGGGATCTAGGTGGGGTTGAGGGGTAACCCTAGGAGTGTTTCACAGATACTTGGTCTGTGCTGCCTTATCTGGTGGGGTACCAGACATAATTTCCCTGTGGTGCTCTATCATGGCCTCTAGTTTGTCTTTCTCTGCAAAGAAGGTGGATGTTGTTTCGGGTGTGTAGCTTTCTTAATTTGTACACTAGTAGATGATTTGCCTTATTGCTCCTTATGTAGTAATTCTGTCTAGTGTATGCTAGTGTTCGCGCTGATATATCTGCCAGATGCATTTCTAGGGAAGCTTTTGCTTTTTGAAGCTCTCTGCCTAGTTTGGTGGATTAGTGTATTTTAAAGCTTTCCTCCAGCATTGTGACTCTTTCCTCCAGTCTGGTCTGTTGTAATTGCTTCCTTCTTCTATACGTGGCAGTGCAATTTATTGAGCCCCTCTCACAACTGGTTTCATTGCGTCCCAGACCATAGCCTACGAGGTATCCCTGGCTGAATTTTCCCTGAAATAATAAGTGAGTGATTCGGATAGTTCCCTGCTGATTGTAGTATCTAATAAGATATGGTCTTGTAGATTCCACAATTTTTGTAGAGGATCCGGAAGGCCCTGCACTCGTAGACGGACTATTACTGGGGCGTGGTCCAATAATGCTCTATGGCCAATCTGTATGTCCTCAATGCATGGGAAGAGGATACTAGACATTAGGAGTAGATCTAACCTGGAGAACCCCTTGTGTATGTGTGAGTAGAATGTGTATTGCCCGGGCAAAGTCTTCCCTGGTGGGCAGTAGCATACTGTCGTTATATGGGTCAGGGGTTAGGTTGAAGTCACCCCCAATTAGCAAGTGTCCTTCTGCGAATCTGGTTATACTTGGGATGATGTTACAATGGAAGCAGTCTTGCGCGTTGTTTGGACAGTATATGGATGCTATGGATTGGTTGTTCCACCAGGAGTCCCTTAACCAGGAGGTATCTCTCCGCTGGGTCTCTTTTAACTGTGATCCGTGTGAGAGGGACTTCTGGGCTTAACAGCAGGGCTATCCCCCTTTTCTTCTTACCCGCTGTGGCAAAATATCTCCTAGTGTTTTTGCTAGCCAATACTGACCACAGGAATGACAAGGTTGCTATGTCTCTAGCTCTAGAAAAGGTCAGGCATGCATCAGGACTAGGCTTTTTGTTAATTATTCAGGGAGAGAGCTGCTGCTGGACTCTTGCGAGGAACAACTAGCAGAGAGGCATCAATCCTTGCATTGGAGATAGTGGTTGGGCCATAGAGAAGCTAGCTGGGACCCAAACCAGAGGCACAGCAGTCTGGGTGCAGGAGAACATCCTTGACTGAATCCCCTTGACTAGACCTGTGCTGTCTTCAGAGGAGCCTTGCTGTTTTCCCTGACCAAAGCCTCCCATGTAAGTAGATATCCCAAAGCCATCAATTGGGTGGAGAGTCACCTGCCCTTCTCCCTTTCCATTGGTGGGTCAAGGAGGGGACGAAACTGGATAGGCCATTCGCACAATTTATTAAATCTCACTCAAATATATTCCCCCATAGAAAACCACCCTTTGTTGAAATTGCATTGTGTTGGGAACAGCCATTCTTAAACCTTTCCATTAAGGTGTGGGGAGGGGGGAAACTGTGTAGATCCTTAGCACATTTGATTAAAGTAAATACATTAATTCCCATATAGAAAATCACAGAATTCGAAACTAACAAAAGCTCATGCCCAGTGTGTTATAGCTGGAATAGCCCATAAAGACTCTGTTCCCTAGGAGATGTTTAGGGGAGGGATCTTGCTTCCCTCTTGTAACTCCTGGCGTTCTTTCACTGGTGGAAGATGTAAGGTAGACTGTACCTTCAGCTTGGGTCCAAATGAGTCCTTCTTCTTACTCCTTTTGACATCTTCAAGTAATCTGCTAAGTGAGGGGTTCAGCCTCAGTGATTGGTGCAGGTTAAACCCACCTTAATGAACCAATCCTGGGTCCCCACCAACACTCTTCTGTTATGCATGAGGCCTGCCCAGAGTGCTCTGCAACAGGACAGACATGGTGTGACAACATATACCTAAGTGTCATGATTCCTGCCCCTCATGTCCCCAGCCCTCCAAGATGTCAGGCAGGAGCCAGACCACGATCGCCTACATGGCCCTCAAGGGCCTCTCCATCCCTTCAAAGACCCACTTGGAGTCAGACTTGGCGCTTGTGGCACAAGACTCACTCACTCCCATAGGAGAACATTGGGGATTGGACTTGTAGTGCATTGATGGGGACAAGATGGATGCCCCCACATATTTTGCTTCCCAGAACTGCATGTGCAGTCTAGTCTTTTGGGTGTGGTTCAGCCCAGAGACACCTGGGATACCCAGAGACTATTTAAGCCATGCCCAGGCTGAGAAACATGCTTTGTGTTTTCTGCACCTGCGGCGTGACACTCACCGTGTTCGGATCGGTCTCAAGTAGGCCTGCATCTTTCTTCTGCGCTCAGCTCCTGCAAGAACAAGAACACCGTTAGGAACAGCCTTACCTTGCGGCACTTCTGCCCATCATTCATTGCTCCTTCTGTTCTGCGGGCATCTTCAGCGGTGTCATTCCCATCCCGGCCATTGGTCGTTTGGAAAGGCCCCTGGCCTGCATAGGAAATGTAGTCGGCACTGGTACATGAAAACCGCATACCTTTTTGGGTCTCCTGCAAAGCGTTCTGGAGGTGCCAAAGGTACGGCTCCTGGAAGGACCACTTGAACTGGATTGCTGGGTGTAGTCAGAACGGTTGACCCCAATCCAGGTAACGGTGTTTGCCCTGCCTGGGATTGAAGCAATTGTTTAGCAAGCTCATCGGTACGATCTTTAGCCACGATCAATTCCCTCCTTAAAGCATTGGTCTCCTGCCGGGCCGAATGTACCTCGGCCCTGAGTTCCCCCAAAAGCTGGGCTAGTTGGTCTGTCTCTGAGGTTTCCATGACGCCCATGTAGAGAATTTGTAGAAGGCTTTGCGTTCTGTCACGCTCACCTGTTCTCCACGGGGGCGTAGCATGTAGTCGTATGACCTATATCTGTACTGGCGTAGTAATGATGGTATGATAGTGTCCTCTCCCCTGTTATCTTCCCAGGAGGCGTTAGCCTGCAATGTTGAAAAAAGATGTTAGCTAATGAGTGGGTTGGATTGGTCCCACTTCCTGCAACCTCCTGATGCCCGACTCCTCTCCTGCTCACTTTTGAGTTTGGTGAGGTTGGCTCTCCGTCCTGCTTGACCTTCAGCAGGGGCGCAGTAGGCTCAGTCTTTCTCTGGGAACAGTTCATTCACTGTTCGTGAGTGGCAGTTGCTGTATTTCGGGAATGCTTGGATTAATCAGGTAATTCTCTAACCCAATGACAGCTTGGTTTAGATGCTCAAAGTCTTTTTGTCCCAAGGTTTATACGTGTTTTGTCTTTCTTGCAGACGCGGTTTCGTACCGAAGTTTAGAAGAAGAATTGACTCTCCTAGGATGCTGAAATTGTTGCCTCCAGGTGAGTATTAGTGCGGATGAGTGGCGCTGGATGACTGAACAATTGTTCATTTTTGTATTGTGCGCGACTAACCTGCTGTTTTCTGTTCCCTTTTTGCAGGTGCGACGCGGCCCCAAGATGAAGTATGGAAGAAACGCTCCGAAGTAACCTGGAGGAATGCAGAATCCCGGGTGAGTATTGGATGCCTGCGCAGAAGTCCTTTCCCAACAGGGGCGGCAGTCAGAAGACCAGCTAGAGACGAGACCGATGGACAGAATTGCAGGTAAGGCCTTTGTCACCGTAGTAACACCTGTTCTTACCCTTTTCTTCTTCCAGGCACCGATGGATGGAATTGCAGGTAAGACCTTTGTCGCTGTAGTAGCAACTGTTCTTCCCCTTTTCTTCTTCCAGGCACCGATGGATGGAAATCTCAGACGGGCGTGGCTGTAGAAACTTGAGGACAGAGCAGACACGGGGAGCGTTACGCTGCAGGAGTGCAGAATAACGCAAAGCGTGTTCTGCCTGCAGGGTGTGGCTTAAATAGCCTTGCAAGTAGTTCCAGCTAAAGTAGTCCCTTTACCACACCCTGTCTCTCAGGAAAAGTAGTCCCTCTGCCACACCCTGGATATACAGAAGGCTCAGCCTCACTAGGCAGATTAAGTAGTTCCATAAATTTAGCCCATTTCATGAGCCTGGTGCCAAAGGTGCCAGGACTGAGTCCATGAGGCTCTGGGGCACTCCCTTGGGGCCTGACAAGTCCTTCTGGGTGGCAGGGACTGGGGTGGGCCCAACAGTTCCAGGGGTTTCGGAGCACGCACCATGACACACACCTGGTGGAAACGGACGCCTCAAGCATGGCTATTGGAGCCGTCCTCTCACAAAAGGACCCCGAAACGGGCCAGTTACACCCTGTTGCCTTCTGGTCGAGTAAATTCACACCTCTTGAACTCAATTACGCTATCACAGACAAAGGACTCCTGGCCATTAAGTCAGCCTTTAAGGCATGGTGGCACTACCTCTTGGGTGCCAGACACACAATCACCGTAATAACTGACCACCGGAACCTCCAGTACCGAAAAATGGCAAAGGCCCAATCCTCACGACAACTACGTTGGGCTCTTTTCTTTGCTGAATATGACTACGTGATTACATTTCGACCAGGGGTGAAAAACGGGAAGGCCGATGCCCTTTCCCGTATGGGGGTGGAAGAGCAAGGGTATCAGACCCCTGACCCAATAGCAATCATCCCGAGTGACAAGCTCCTAGGAATCACAGCAACCATAACTCAGAAAGAAATACATTAAGAAATCCAAAACGTGATGAGTCCGGAGCAATTACAAGCGTGGAGTGCACAAGGAGAACATTACATGATAAAAGATCAGTTGCCCTACTCCAGGAATCGTTTATTCTTATCAAACCAAAAACTATGAGAACAAATCATATCCGGTTATCATGATTCCTTGATCGAGGGCCACCCCGGAATCGCTAAAACCCCAGCCAAGGTAAAACGAAGTTATTGGTGGCCCACGTGGCGTAAAGACATTATCCAATACATCCTATCTTGTGGAGTGTGTGCTCAAAACAAGTCATCCAAGCAGAAACCGGCTGGGCTATTACAACCATTGGAAATCCCACCAGCACCCTGGCACACGTTGTCCCTCGAATTTATTACTGATTTACCACCCAGTCAAGGGTTTAACACTATTCTTGTGGTCGTGGACCTATTTTCAAAAATGGCATATTTCATTCCTCTTAAGGGGCTCCCAAATGCTTCCACTCTGGCAAAGGTATTTCTTGAAGGCATCGTACGGCTCCATGGGTTTCCTTCAGTTTTGGTCTCAGACCGAGGTACTCCATTCGTATCTAACTTCTGGAGAAAATGCTGCTCTATGGCCCAGATCGACATCCGGCTATCCACCAGTCACCATCCCCAAACGGATGGTCAAACTGAGAGGACAAATCAGACGCTCGAGCAGTATCTGCATTGCATGTTACACCAAGCTGAAGGAAGCTGGTTCGACCTATTATGGATAGCTGAATATGCTTATAATAATTCCCTACACACCAGCACTGGGCAGACACCCTTTTATACCATGTATGGCAGGCACCCACGTACATCTGAGTTGGACGTTCCTACAACCCTGGAAATGCCAGCAGTCAAAACCTTGCACACGACCATTTCTCAAACCTTTAAAAGGGCAGCTGAACACCTACTTCAAGCTAAGAATCGCCAAAAGAAGTTTGCTGATCAACACCGAGCAAAGGCCCCCAACTACCAAGTGGGAGACAAAGTCTGGCTGGCGTCTAAACACTTGTCCATTAAAGGAACCCGAACTTTCCATCCAAGATACCTGGGTCCATTTACCGTCACCTCCGTGATAAATCCTGTGGCGGTCAGACTAACTCTGCCGTCAAACATGCAGATTCATCCTGTGTTCCACGTGTCTCTCCTTAAACCTGTTCAACCTGGGACCCGGGTAGCAACGCCACCGCAGCCGGTAGTAGTCGCCGGGGAGCCAGAATTCGAAGTCAAGGACATCCTGGATTCAAAGTACGTCAGATCCAAATTATACTACTTAGTAGACTGGAAGGGGTATGGTCCACAAGACAGGACATGGGAGCCTTGTGAGTACATCCCTGCACCTCGCTTGCTTAGACGATTTCATCGAAACCATCCAAACAAACCAGGACCAGACAGAAGAGCCACCTTGAGAGGATCCTTGTGGGGGTGTGCTGTCATGATTCCTGCCCCTCAAGTCCCCAGCCCTCCAAGATGTCAGGCTGGAGCCAGGCCATGATCACCTACATAGCCCTCAAGGGCCTCTCCATCCCTCCAAAGACCCACTTGGAGTCAGACTTGGCGCTTGTGGCACCAGACTCACTCACTCCCATGGGATAATATTGGGGTTTGGACTTGTAGTGCATTGATGGGGACAAGATGGATGCCCCCACATATTTCAGTTCCCAGAACTGCATGTGCAGTCTAGTCTTTTGGGTGTGGTTCAGCCCAGAGACACCTAGGATACCCAGAGACTATTTAAGCCATGCCCAGGCTGAGGAACATGCTTTGTGTTTTCTGCACCTGCAGCGTGACACTCACCATGTTCGGATCGGTCTCCAGTAGGCCTGCATCTTTCTTCTGCGCTCAGCTCCTGCAAGAACAAGAACACTGTTAGGAACAGCCTTACCTTGCGGTGCTTCTGCCCATCATTCATCGCTCCTTCTGTTCTGCAGGCATCTTCGGCGGTGTCATTCCCATCCCGGCACGCCGCTTCCTAAGGAAAAGGGAAAAGAACAGAAAAAAAGGCATTAATAAGCATTCAGCAAATCTTCGCTTATTTTTAAAGACTGTACGAGCTTCAAACGCTTACCTGAATCCCAGCCGCTCTGGGGGAACTCTGTCTCCGGAACTTCTCATCCATCTGCAAGAGGGAAAAGACACTCCAGGTTAGCGTGGAAACATCTAGAGGCGCTGCATACCGCACTTACTCACCGCATTTCTTCTTCATAACCGGCATCCACGTTGAAAACGTCACGGCACCTAAAAGACACAGAAAAAGAACTCAGTTCAATACAAACACGAAAGGGTTGCATCGCGCATCGCGCTCTCACCTTCTGCGCTACTCATCTCAGCAGCACGTCGCCATCCCCGGACGCTGGCCATCATCTAAGGAAGGAAAGGAACAAAGTTAGAAAACTGTTCAAAAGACTCATTATACTTACCTGTCGGACTCTTGCCAGTGAAGTATCTAGGCAGCAATGAGCCACATCAATCAACGCGCCCCTGCGCTGAAAGCAGGACGGAGAGCGCACTTTCCAAGAAAACAATGTGAGCTGTGGATCAAAGGGAAGGGTTGGACCCCGGGGAAGAAGGGGTTCAAGCACACAGCGACAATAGGGAGTTAAACTCTACCAATCCTGTGTTTCAGGCCCAGTCTCCAGTCGAGTAGACTCCAGGGAAGGGTTCCAGGTCATAAGAGGTCAGAACAGGCTGAGTGACGTCCCTGTGGATACCAGGTGAGCGTTACACTAAGTCCCACCCATCTCCCTGCTGTTGTAGATCAAAATGTGTCTCTGGTTAACTGAGCCCTCTGTGACTCCTGATTAAAGAGCAGGGTTCCCTTGAAGTTTGTGCTGGGAGCAGACTTCCTGTCTTCCCCAAATCACATACTTCTTCCCTCTGAAAGGGGTCAGCTCTGCAGGGGTTTGGCTACAGTAAATAGTGGACCCAGGCATGCATTTCACTGCCTTTCATGCAGAAAGGTGGGAACTAGCTTCAAGTTGACACATTGCATACCAAAGGGATTATCCCTGCCTTTCCTGCTGTCTATTCTGGTAACTAAGCCCCTTCAGGCTTGCTTCAATTATCTCTCATTATTATGCACTGCCACCAGCTGGAGGACAAATAAAAGCAGATCAGTGGGCCTTTGATGTTTAAGTTTGGCTGATCATGGCTGGATGAAGTTGTGCCTTCCCCTTCTTGGAATGCTTTGATGTACCCGGGGCTATCACATTACATTTGAATATGACTGGGGAAGATGATGCCTGTAGGCTGTGTCTTCCCGGAGTACATGTGACTATGCATTTGGTGGGTGAAGCAGATGAAATGGGTGTGGAATGGCCGCACTCATTTCTCTAAGGTTGGTCTCACATCATTCATTTTCATTTATCAAAAAATCGAAAAAGCCCAGGCAAGAGCACTCTCCCCATACGGATGGTCGCATTTTGCACACGGCCGCCTGCCTCAACATGTGAACCACCACCCTACTGAGCGTCTGGTTCCTCACCAAGGTGAAAGTACTGGCTGAGGCCATCTGCATTTCCATGCTGGGAGCATGGCTTATGTTGGATGCACATATCTAATCCTTTTAGGCATATGGCCCAATGCAAAAGTTTAGGGTCTCCCCTTGCATAGCCATTAAGCATCGGATTGTAAAGTGAGACCCAAAGATGTAGGGTGTCAGCTTCGTACGGCCCACAAGACAGCATACACCTCTTTTTCTATGACAGCCCAGTTCCTTTCCCTTTTTGTCAACTGCCTGCTAATGAAGGCAACAGGTTGCACTATCCCTTCAGAGTTCAGCTGCGCTAACACTGCGCCAATCCCAAAATCACAGGCTTCTGTCTGGATAATGAATTCCTGACACTTTCATACCTGGGGCCCTGCACACTCCATTCTTTAAATCCTGAAAGGAAGTTTGACAGACGGGGGTCCAAGTTACTTTCTTTGGCATCTTTTTGGACTTTACATCATTCGGGGGCATGGCAATGGTCCCATACCCCCTGATGAATGACCGGTAGTACCCAGGGGGACCTAAAAATGCTCTAACCTGCATCTTTGTGGTGGGGATGTCCCACTCCTTTACAGCCTGTACCTTTTCTTCGAGAGGTTGTTTCTTACCCCTAACGACCAGGTGGCCAAGGTAAGTCATGGTACCCTGTGCTATATGGCACTTTGTGGCCTTGAAAGTCAGGCCTGCATTCTGCAGCGCCTGAAGCACTTGTTTCAAGTGGGATACATGATTCTACCAGGTGTGGCTGAACACAGCAATGTCGTCTAGATAGGCGACGCTGAAGTTTTGCAGTCCAGACAAAACCTGTTTAACCATCCTCTGAAAAGTGGCACGGGCATTCTTCAATCCGAAGGGCATCACAGTGAACTGATAATGACCTTCCGGGGTTGAGAATGCTGACCTCTCTTTCGCTCCATCTGTCAAGCCGACCTGCCAATACCCTGCTGTGAGGTCAAAAATGCTCATGTACTTGCAGCGCCAAGCTTGTCAATGAGCTCATCTGCCTGAGGAATGGGGTGAGCATCTGTCTTTGTGACAAAATTGAGCCCCCTGTAGTCCACACAAAAGCGAACTTCAGTTTTCCCACTACTGGTCTTTTTAGGGACCAGTACCACTGGGCTAGCCCAGGGGCTATGGGATGGCTCTATCACTCCTAGGGACAAAATCATGGAAGCGTCCTCCTTGATAGTGTCCCTGACCTTATTGGACATCCGGTGAATCCTACTTTTCCCCGACTTACTGTCTCCAGTGTCCACATCATGGGTGCACCAATCTGCATGACTGGGAGTCAGCGAAAACAGACCGGCAAACTGTTCCAGTAAACGGCAACTGTTCTGACAGGTCCATTGCAAGGTTGACACCTTCAACTGACCCATCTCTGGCTTCAGTGTGCAGGAGGTCTGGGAGGGGGTCGGTCTCCTCCCCAGTCTCTCTGTCAGTCACTAATGCCATTTCCAAGTATCCCGGCTATAATGGGGTTAAGGACCTTTCAAGTCAAGGAGATAATTCACCTCACTGACCTTTGTCAGCACATAGTATGGCCCAATCCACTTGTCCTGAGGGCACTGGGTTTGACAGGCTCCATAATCCACACCCACTGGCCTGGAGAATAGACTGTCACTGTGGCCTTTTGGTCGTACCAGTACTTCATCCGCTCCTGACTGGCCTTTAGATTCTTTGTTGACTGTTCCATGTACTTTGCTATTCTAGACCGTAGGCCGAGTACATAGCCCACTACATCTCGTGACTGGGATGAGGGTCTGCTTTTCCATCCCTCCTTCAATAGACTGAGGGGATCTCTTACAGGGTGTCCAAACAGAAGCTCAAAGGGGCTAGCCCCTACTCCATTCTATGGCACCTCCCTGTAGGCGAACAGAAAGCATGGCAGGAGAATATCCCATTTCTTCCTCAGGTGCTCTTCCAAGTCACCTATTATGCCTTCCAGGGTCTTGCTGATACGCTCAAAAAGCCCATTGGTTTTTTGATGGGGGAACTCTGTCTCTCTTCTCACGTAGCCTTCATATGCTGATATGAAGTTTGATCCCCCGTCAGAAACGACTTCCTTGGGGAATCCAACATGGGAGAATATCCCAATCAGAGCCTTCACAACGACAGGGGTTTTGATGCTCCTCAGAAGGACAGCCTCGGGGTATCTCGTGGCCTGGTCCACAACCACCAAGATATATCTGTTCCCTCAGCTGGTTTGAGGATCCAAAGGAGCCACAATATCCATGCCTATTCTCTCGAAAGGCCGCCCAACCAGGTAGTAGAATTAAGGGGGCCTTTGTGGCACCACCTGACTTGCCAGAAGCTTGACAAGTCGCGCAGGACCGGACAAATTCCTTAACTTTTACGCCAAACTGTGGCCAGTAAAGGTGCGCAGACAACCGGTCTGATGTCTTAGACACTCCCAAGTGACCCGCTAAAGGAATTTTGTGAGCCAAATCCAAAAGGAACTTTCTGTGGCATTGGGGAACCACCAGCCTTCTGGTGGCCTTGCCCTCAGAATCCTTTGGCTCACTGTACAGGAGTCCATCCTCCCAGTACACTTTGAACAGTCCAGGGGCCTTGCTCTTAGCCTGCTCCTCCGACTGCTTCCACCGACCTGCCAGAATGGGACACTCTTTCTGGACTGTGTAGAAGTCTGTCTGGTCTCGACCCCCAACTGAGGCAAACTCATACAGCTTGGGAAGACCCTTCAGATCTGCGCCCACCTGGTCCTCCACCTCAGGTTCCTGCGCTGGGCCAGGCAACTCTAAAGTCACAGAGTGCCCTGCTATCAAAGTCGGGTCCTCTGTGGCTACTAGCCCTTCTCCGGCAGCAGTAGGTGACTCAGTAGTCTGTGGAACTGGACTAGTGGCACCTGGAGACACTGGTCCTTCCAACACGCCCTCTGGAAGCACTCCAGGCCCTAACGCTAGCAAAGCATTCAATCTCTTTGGCCCCCGATTGTGTAGCCGCTGCGACTATTTCAGGATCAGGAAGATCATTAGCCAACAGACATGGGACAGGGATGGAATCTTTTACCGCTACACAGTGCTGGGCCATTTTGTCATGATGCCTACCCCCGGGGACCCAGACCAAGTCCAGCAACCCCGGAAGCAGGCATCAAGTTATACTAAGCAAGCCCAACAACCCCTGCTAGGGGCTATTTGGATGAAGTCCTGGCGCCTATGGCGCTAGGCTCATATGGAGAGTCAGCCCTGGCGCCATATGCACCAGGCTCATAGATTAAAACTTACCTGTTGCAGACCATGCTGCAAACTCACCTGATGCAGACCATGCTGCAAGAGCTCCAAGCCAAAGGAGGCTTGGAAGGGACTATTTTACCTAGGGACTATTTTTTACTCGGGTGGGGCTGGGGAGGAATACTTACCTGGGACTACTTTGGTGGCTATTTAAACCACGCCCGAAGAGCAGCACACGCTTTGCGTTATTCTGCATCCAGCAGCCTAACGCTCACCGTGCCTGCAAGTCTGCATCCAGTCTTCTGCCACGCCCGCCTTGAGTCTGGAGCTCCTAGAAAAAGGGAGAGAAGGAGAAAAGGTTAGAACAAGAGCAATACCTTTGATCCTTACCTGAATTCCCGATCCATCGCGCCTACGAGCTGGAAGAAAGAAGTTATTTTATGTGCGTCGCCTCGCCTGCAGCAGCGCTGCGCTGAACTCACCGGCCTTCGCAGCATCTTCACATTCCACCGCATCCTTCTGCATGCTCCCGCCGCACTCCGGCACCTAAGGGGAAGACAAGAACAGCAAGGTGAGCCAAGGGAATACACAGAGGCAATATTAGTTACCCCCCATAGACTTACCTGATTTTACCACTGAGGGTACTATTCCTCTTCACGGGTCGGCGCAGCTTCCACTGCATCCTCGCCGAACCCCGGCCACTAAGGGGAAACAAAAGCACAGCAAGGTGAAACAAAGGGACAAACAAGGGGAAACCTCCTCACCACAAAAGACTTACCTGATTTTACCGCCGGAGACATTATTCCCCGAGACGTCATACTTTCTCTCAGCGCCTGAATAAGGGAGAAAGCAACAAGTTACATATTGACATTATTTTATCGAACTGTGTTGGATAATACAAATCCTTACCTGAATATTACCGGTTGCCACAAGGAACTCTTCGCTAGGGTCAAGCTGCAACCTGCAAGGAATCGGACAAGAGTGAAAGTCCGACATTTGAACTCTTACGAACTACATACTTACGGCGTCTTGCCCGGAATCTCAGAGTCAATATTGTTCTGGAACTCACCAATTCCTTCGAGCCAGTGAAGCAACTCGTTATCTACGCGCCCCTGCGCTCAATGCAGGATGGTGAGCTCATCTTTCCAAACCATCAGGTGAGACTATAAGAGGGGACACCAAAGGTGATCAGTGGGGAGAACAGCGGGAGTGGGGGTGGGGGGTTAACGCTCAACTCCACGGTGGTTAATTCCCTTTCTCCATTTGCAGAAGAATATTCCTATGGGCCAAGCAAACTAAGCTAGGTGGGCCAGTCCAGTCTGTCATCTCGGCACTACGTGTCACATTGGTGGAGACCGCAGCTGTCCAGTTCAGATCGACGCCCCTGTGGGAGCCAGGTGAGCATAGCACATTTCACCTAGCCAGCTGAACTAAACTATCACCAAGGGACACTTACTCTTACCATCAAATCCACTTATGGACAAATCAGGCCCAGAAAAATACTGACCTGGCTGTACTCATTGCCGGGTGACAGCAGTGACGCTAGCCGCGTTGTCTTGGACTGCAGGAGTTTTGTGACCATTGATGTAAAAGTGCTCTAGATAGAGTTGAGTATTATTGGAATCTGGGGTCACTTCTGGAGATCTGGTACCGTTCCCACTCAGTGTAACCAATCCACATTCAGCCACTCCCTAGCCTAGTGGGAAATCCTCCTCTGAGAGGCCCACACTAATGATGGCCTCTTCCATGAGTCCACCATTCACAATGGCTTACCTGGGTAATGCAAGCAGGATCCCCCTTCCTATGGCCCAGCTCCTTACACACGAAACAACCTTTGGATGGTGAGAACGCAGGTGTCCCAGTGCTACGAGTGTCTGCGCTCTTCTTTTCGGTGTGCACGGCTGAACTAGAGTTTGGGGGTTTCCCTTTGTTCTTTTGGGAACCTGACATTGAAGAGGATTGGGTTGGATCGTTGTCCTTCCCACCCTTGTTTACTTTTCTGTCCGCCGATTTCTCTTCCGGCTTGGGTGTGCTCGCCTGAGCTTTCTGGACTTAAGTTCTCACAAACCTGTTGGCAGCCTTTGCAAGCTCCCTAGGGTCTGTGATAGTCTTTTCCACAAGATGCTGGTGTAGGTCAACCTCACAATTTTTGAACACATGCTCAAACGCAATCAAATTGTACATCCCTTTAAATGTGTTAACTTTGTTATCAGTCACCCACTTGCTAAGATATTTGAACGACAAGTGCGTGAATGCTTCAAATATCTGCCCACTTTTCTTTCCGAGCTCTCTGAAGCTCTTGAGATACTGTTCTGGGGTTTTACAAGGTTTTTCTAAGGCTGGCTTTCTACAACCCAGTGATGAACCTACCCATATTCAAGGCCACACTCTTGATTGGGTAGCAGCTTACAATGTACCTATGACTAACTTGAACATCTCACCGTGTCCATGGTTGGACCACTTTTCTGTTGAATTTTCCAACACTTCCTTACCTTCATTGAGAAATAGGGTCACTAATCACATTTGGGCAATCTTGAGGAACTTGAAGAGACTGACTCCATATATAATCAAGGAATCAAGGAGTTGAGGATTCCATCTAATGATTTTATTTCACGGCTGGACTCTAAGGAGGAGATTACAAACTCCCTTTTGGATGCGTTGGATAAGATAACCAATCATTTGGTGCTGATCAAAGCCAGGAAGGTTATTGACAGACCAACCAACGTATGGTTTTCGGATGTACTCAGAATCCTTAGGGTCCAGAAAAGGAAAGATTTCTACCAATGGAAATCATCCTGTGATACTTATGACAAACAAAGTTATATCACCTCAGCTAAGAACTAAAAAATTGCAATAATCACTGAGAAAAGGAACATGTATAACGCCAGAATTGACAAAGCCCAAGATGAATCCAAAGAGATTCCTAGAATCCTTAAAGAACTTGAGAAACCGAACATTATTCAGGAGGACAGTGTTATGAGAGATGCAGACTGGTGCACCATTATTCAAAAAGCCATGCTAGAGAAGTTAGAAAAAAATTAAGAGCACCATTGATAAAGAGAAACTCTTAGAACAGACTTCTCTATCAGTCCCTGATGCTGGCTCCTTTCACATGCCTGAGACAGACGCATCCTGTGAGACTCATATTTTTAATTTCAGACTTGTCTCAGAAGCAGAGCTTAGATCAATTCTGTCTAACCTTAAATCCTTGGCTTGCAAAGGGGATTAATTTCCTGCCACGACAATTAAAGCCTGTTCTGAATCCCTCATAAGCTCTTCAACAAGAATTGTTAATGCATCTTTTAAAGAAGGTTGTGTCCCCACATGCTTGATAAAAGCATGGGTGACTCCACTTTTGAAAAAAAACCAAGGTCTTAATTCTTCGATTCCCACCAACTACAGACCTTTTACGAACTCCCCATTTCTTCTCAAATTTTTTGATAGAATTGCATATGAACACATTTTTGCTCATTTAGAGAGTAATAATATCCTAAATAAATAACAATCAGGCTTTCAGCCTGGCTTCAGCTCCGAATCTGCTCTTTTGAACATAAAATCCAATATGTTAAGAAGAATCAACGAAGGACAGAATACGGTGCTAATGGTTGTGGATTTATCCGCTGCGTTTGATTTGGTGCATCACCCGCTGCTTCTCCAAACAATTCAGCAAGTTGCTAACTTTAGTGACCAAGCTTTAGCCTGGATCAAATGTTTTCTGGGAAAAAGAACCATTAGGGTCTGTAGTAATATGACAGAAGCCTAACCTACAGAGTCCCGGTGGGGCCTGTATATCACACATTTTGTATAACATCTTTACAAACCCTCTCTTTACCATTCTGGAAAAGAATCAGATCTGTGTTTCAAACTATGCTGATGATACCCAGTGCTTCATCACTCTGACAGGAGATTATCTGAAGTATGTGAAACAGATTAATAAAATCTATAATCTGATTCATGGCTGGATGTGTACAAATGGCTTTGCACTTAATTGTGAAAAGACAGAATTTATGATCATAGGTTCCAGCCGTAGACTGAAAAGTCTCAGTACGGACCATTCGCAATTCGTAATAGAAGACTGTGTAATCAAGACGAAAGATAAAATAAAGACTCTTAGGGTCACGTTTGATCAGATCCTCTCAATGAATGCCCAGGTCTGTAGTCTTGTATCTGCTTCGGCCTATTACATTAGATTATTGTGCCATATTCGACCATATCTCACTCAAAAGTCTTGTGAAACTGTAGCAAGGGCCATTATTGGCTCTAGGATTGACTATTGTGGAAGTCTCTTGGTAAGCATTGGGTAGAAAGAAATAGCTAGACTGCAAATGATTCAGAATAGTACAATTAGGGCTATCCTACGTCTCAAGAAATGTGATCATGTCTCTGATAGCAGGAGAAGTCTGCATTGGCTCCACATAGAGGCAAGAATTGAATTTCGTTAGCTCACAATCACATTTAAATGCCTAGCCGGTCAATTCCCGGCCTATGTGGCAGGTAACCTGAATAGTAAGAGTATTTCCAGGAATTTGAGATCGAATAAACTCAAACTATTAGAAGTCCCCACTACGACCTTGTTTTCGTCAATAAATGTACGTTGTGGCTAGCGGCACCCAAAAAGTGGAATGCCTTGAACTTGGATCTCAGAAGTTGTGAGTCCTTGGAATCTTTAAGAAAAACTCCAAATGCACTTATTTTGTTAGGAGACTCAGCATCTCTATCTGATAGTGTGCAGGTAAGGTTGTTTTTGTCTTTGCCACCTGTGTTTGGGACTTTTGTACTTGGTGCCCATATGCCTCCGGGCCGTTTAGTCGCGCCAGAAACAAATTACTTAAAGTACAGTAAAGTTAAAAAGAACTTCCTGAGGAGGACTGCCTTCATGCTTTCATAAATGGGCCTTTCCTCAGGAGTTAACTAAAGAATTACATCAGCCCCTGGTGTCGGTAAGAGACTCATCAGGGCTGCACCCCACAGTACCTCATCCACCTCCTGCAGCTGGAATGCCAGCTCAAGTGCTTCAAACCAGTTAAAATATCCTTCCCCACTTCATAAACCTGTACTAAATCTTTGACGATGTGCCGTCGGGGCTTATCCCGGGCACTCTGTTTTGAGCCAATACTGCTGTTCTTGCTAGAGGTGGACCCGTTGGCCTCTTTCTGCTCTTCAAGCACCAGCTTGCGCAGCTCTATGGTGACCTTGTCGCATTGTTTCTGTTCCTCTAGCGCTAGTCTCCTCCCCTTGAGCAGGAGCTTTCTAGCCGCTACCTCATTAACAGCCGGAACAATTACTGGGCCATTTAGAGACTGTGCTGAGGACTGGGACCTGCCGGATGCTGCACTAGCCCCTATCCTCACTGACACTTTCGAGTGTTGAGAAACCACACTTGCCTAACCCCCCCCCGGTGGGATGATTGGCAAAAAACACTGCTTATGTGGTCGTCCTCGTCATTTACCCCCTCTGGAAGGTCTTGTCCATTCAGGTACATAGGGCCTAGCCCATCCCCTGGGGTCTTCTCCCCAACTGCTCTCGCTTCCACCCAAGCTTGGAGGCTGGTCAGCAACTCAGGTTTATTAACCTCAGTGCTGTGAGGAAGTCCCCTCTCTTGACATAAGACACGCAGGACATCCTTGGTCATGTCTTTTACAGTCTCCATGACTATTACTAATACCTAGAAGTGATTAAATGTTGCCTGCAACAGTATTCGTTTGGTGACTAAGCTGTGTGCAAGGCTCCAACTGATCCGACCGCTTGCCACCAATGTGACGAATCAACTTCTGGGGCTACAGTGGTCCAGGGATGAATATCAGTTTCTAAACCATCAATCAACCTCACACCTCTAGTACACCAGAAGGGATCCAAACAGATTGGAATACAAGTGAATTATAAGACCTCCTTGTCCAAATTTGGTAACGTGGACGGAACGGTAGGCCTATCTCCGTTAAGTTGTGCAATGTTGGTTAGTTGCAACACAGCAAAAATACAATTATTACCCAATGATAAAAGGGACTGTCCAGTCAAGGTTGTACAAAAATATCTACTTGATTAATACTACAAAAGACAGTTCTAGCACACTACAAATACGACCCATCCTGTAGAGGAACAAAGAGGAATGACAGTTTCACGAAGGAAAGGGATGCACTCTGGATACTGACAGGTGGTTGGTAAAGTAACCAGTCTTACTGTTCAAGGTTATTTGGTTTCAGCACTAAGGGGGAAAAGGGTTGTAACTGTCTCTAGGGGCCTTCGGAGAATGACCAGGGGGTCAGAACCACAATATACCTGGTGCTGAAGAAGTTCTTGGTGCTCAACAGCATGGAGGCGGTTCCAAGGCACCTCACAGCCCTTGATACAAAGTTAGTGGCGGGAGACAGCTGCGGTACCAGGCGGCAGGCAGTTCGGCAAGCGAGGCTGGATGAACATCGGCAGGCTGTTCGCATGGTAGCCATGGCCAGGAATCGTCATCTCTGTGCTGGTTGGAGTATCTGGAATGCTGGTCAAGGCATCTCGGACGGCTCTGGTGACTGCGGCATGACAACAGTCAGCGGTGCAACCAGATGTGGTTCGAGAACTCAACTGTCTCGAAAATGTCCTTAAAAGATGGACACTGGATGATGCTTGTGTGGCACTTCTCCTAGCTTCTTCGCAGGGCTTGTGTCCTTTTAAGGCGGATAGCCCAAAGTTCAGGAGAGTGTTTGCAGGCAACAGCCTTGTCCTTAGTTCAGATACTCTCTGGCACTTCCTACCTAGGAAGCTTACTGGCAGAACCTAGCAGGGCATGCTGTGTGCTGGCTGGGAACCGGTTCTGGAGCTGCTGGACGGGTCCTCTGAGTCCGGTATCTCCCTCTGTTCCCTGGAAATCCGTCCATGTTTTATTTTTTGAAAAGTGTCAAAATGTATGTACAGACAATAGTCATATAATGTATCCCCCACTTGACAAAATCCATTCAGACTTTGCACAAACATTCAGGGTTGGGTCTATAATCTATTTGCAAACCTTTGGGCAGATTCGTCAAATGGCACCAAAGTTATAACCCATCTAAAAATGCTGAAACCCCCCTCTAATTTGCCCAGTCTTGACAAAATCCCACTAAACTTTGCAAAAACATTCAAATTTTGGTCTAAAATATTTTTGCATACTTTGTGCTGATTTGTGAAACAGCACCAAATATATAAGCATTTAAAATATTTTGGTCTCCCCCTCTAATTTTGCACCTCTTGGCAAAACAGCACCAAACTATTTGGGGTTGTATCTAAAATGATATTGCAAAATTTCATGCTGTTTCATTGAGTGGTGTCAAAGTTATAAGCCATCCAAAAACAGCTTTTCGCCGACCTTATAATGCAGAAACATGCATGGATGTCCTCGAACTTTTGTCAAGTTCGCGAGCATCCTAGCAAATCCCCCGAACATCTGAGATATTCACGGATTTCATAGAAGATAAAACACCAGATTTTTGGCTTTTTTATGGCCAGATCCCATCCCATCCTCATCATCTTCACCTCCCCACAGATTGTTTAATTAGTTTGACAAGTGTAATGTTGTGTTTTTTAATATATTTTTACCGGACTATCGGTGCAGTCTGTGATTCCAACATGGCGTCCATTTCAAAAGTATTGACGCACATCACATTTTTAATTGACCAATCAATGTGCGTGGTTGATGTCAGCGAACATTACGCAGCTCTCTGATTGGTTCAGAGCTGTCCGTAGACACCTAATCAGGCAATTAGTCCTCGGACCGGATGCAGATATCATTAATTTACTTTGACCTACTTTTTGGCAATTTTTTTTTAAACTACTGGACTGATTTACACCAAATTTGCAAAGGCTCGCTTTTGGCACCAAGCCTCTGCTCCTCGCGCATATTTGGTGCAAATCTGTCCAGCGGTTTGGGCTGTAGGCATGAGCAAAAACAAATTTCCATTATGTCCATGAGGATTTCAAAGGTTTTGGGACCCCCCGTTAATTCCCCCCCCCTTGATAAAAATGCAGCAAACTTTGCATAATCATTCGGAAGTGGCCATATACTTTTTTTGCAAAGTTTGTGAGGATTTGTCAAATGGCACCAAAGTTATAAGCCGCCCAAAAAGTGCTCTTCGTATGTGTTGAGAGTCATCACCATAACTACACAGCCGCTACCACAGGCTGTGTAACATATATATATATATATATCCCTATGTATCCCAAGATACCTAAAACTTTCCGGGCTCTCCACCACTGAGAATGTATGGACCAGCTACAAAGTACCAAACAGGTACTACAGGTTGTTAAAGGAAGGCCAGCAGCTCAATTACTCCTTTGTTCTCAGTCCAGCTCTGAGTGCTCTTTTCCTTTCATATGTTCAGGCATTTGACAATAATGGGTGTGACCTTTCCATCTCAAAGACCCCTCACAGATGGTTACCTACCCAATAGTGTTCCCACCGGTGCCAAAAGCCCAAACATATGCAAAGGGAGAGAAAGCTCATTTTTAAACTTTAGTCATGATGCCTATGACTGAAATATAAACAGGTACTACTAAAGCTTTTTTCTGTAATTCTCAAAGTGATTATCATGTGGATTATGAAGCTAAAACAATATTCTTTTGGTTGAATATGTTTCTCTAAGAATTTACATATTGAAAAGTTGCCTTCATTTGAGATGTGTATTTTGCAAGTAAACTATCAGATTTCTGAAGTATCTTGTGGCCATGCCTGAGGTCATCCACTCCTGTTTTCCCTTTGGATTCTGGGACATGGAGTTTTTACTTACCCCTTTGACATCTAGGTATAAAACTACAAGTAAGAGCATTCCGAGCATGAACACCACTGGGTGGCTTTCTCAGGCATGGCCGTGAGAAACTGGAGAGAGCTGCTCTATAAAACAATATTATTTTAGGTCTTAAAATCCAAAATGTAAATATCTGGAAAACTTGGAATTCAGAAGACATGTGTTCAAGTGCCTGAACTGTAGATGGTGTTAAAATCCCAGCATGACTGTTTAACCACAATGTGTGATCCTGGGTAACTAATGTAATCCTTGTAGCATAGAGGACTGGCCTCACCAGAGCCATCATTAGAAAAAGCTAAAACCCTTAAAAAAGCTAAAAAAGCCAAACACTCTAACTCATGGTTATCAAAAGAACTGCTTGACCAACACTCTCAGAAAAGGCTTGCCCTTTCCGCTTGGAAAGCTAACCCCTCTGAAGTCACTAGAAGTGCCTTTAAAGCCATCTCCGTATCCTATAAAGCTTACATCACCCGAGCTAAAGCCGTATCCTTCAATTCCAGGATCAACAACGCCAAATCAGGGTCCAAAGAAATATTCGCCATCTTTAGGGAGTTAGAAGAATCCTCCACCCCTCCTCCCTCTCTCCTCAAGGACGTAAAATGGTGCAATAGTATTCAGTCTGCCATGCTAGACAAGCTCAACTCTCTTCAAACCAAAATCTGTGGCCATCAAAAAGCTCTCAGCCACCTCATAGCCAACCTGAACAGTGAAACACCCAAGCATACCATGACCAATTCCTCCCCTCCTTTTGACTTTAAAGATATGACAGAGGTGAAAGTCATTGCCCTGCTCAAATCTATCAAACCTTCTAATTGCAAATGAGACGCCTGTCCTGCCCAACTCATCAAAGATTCGGCACATATCCTGGCACCCTTCCCAAATGCATTCATTAACGCCTCCTTCCAGTCTGGCCACGTTCCAACTGGACTTAAGGAAGCATGGGTGCGCCCACTCCTGAAGAAACCATCCCTCGACCGAACGGTCCCAGGGAACTATAGGCCCATTACCACCGTCGCATTTTTACTGAAAATCATGGACAAAGCAGCGTACCTGCAAGTCCAAGAATTTCTGGAAGAGAACCGTCTCCTCGGCCTGCAGCAATCTGGCTTCCGCCCACGTCACGGCACTGATACAGCTCTCCTAGACTTAAAGAACCAAATGGACGATCTCAGAGACGTAGGAAAACCTGCACTCCTTCTGCTCCTGGATCCATCCGCAGCCTTCGACCTGGTTGATCACAACATTCTGCGTCGCCCACTGGGAGCTCTTGCTTACTGCAGTCAGAGCAGAGCTTAATGTACCTTCTGGCGAGATCTAGCTTTATCCATTGGCTTAATGTACCTACTGCTGAGATTGAGCTTTAAATTGCTGGCCACGGGTTCCAATCCCATCAAGTTGCAACCTTCTGAGGTCAGGTTGGAGTAATGTCAATTCCAGTGATGTCACGTCCTGTGATGTCATCATATGCAAATTAAGGGGCCCCACAATTAATTTGCCACACTTGGCCTACAATTCCTAGGCGAGGAACTGGGCATCAGTGAGGTTAAATTACTTTTGACCCGAAAACCATACTAAGCAGAATGGGGTTTATTTCAAACATGCGGCCCCAAAAGTCAAATGAATGTCATAGATTTTTTTTAGTTTTTACAAATACTACCACTAACAGTCTATTTAGTCACACAAAAGGTGCGCATTTCCTCAACTGAAAGGCCGGTCTCTTTACCAAGCAATGGTATTGAGCACAAACATGTCCATGTCAGCTTGCCTCATCCCATTTGGGAGATGTTAGCCCAGTGCTATTATTCTTTGCTTGCTGGCACTGTCGTCCGATATTGCCCCGTTATAAATCTAGGACTAAAGTCCCGCATTGCAAAGGAAAAAAAACATGACTGTCCTAGCATCTCCCTAAAGGAATGGGGCATGTTGCCATTGGAAGGCATAAATGCAAAAAAGTGAACCCGGAAGGCCGATCTTTGAACATACACACCCGCACGCATACTGTGAAGACAGGAATATCATACAATACTACCGCAGCAGGTTTTACAGAACACCCAGGGGCACCGATGAAAGCAGTTCATCGCGTTTAAGTCAGGCATCAGCAGACCGCTTGCAACTTGACAGTTGCAGAGTTTCTAAAGAATATCAATATAACCTGTTGGCGTGGTCATTTGAAATGCATCGAAAACAAGGCGATATTTCCTGCAAATGAAGTGCCCTTTTGGGGTTCGTGTATATGTGTTTGCAAGCCTCGGGGATAATAGCACAGTAAACATTCAGCCGGTGATGGAAAGGCTGTGAAATATGCGAGTCTCCCAGTGCACTGCGATAATTAGTGTGAGAGTATATTCTAGATGCCGGATAAAATGAAATATACAGTCCTGTGGGGCTGGGTGTAAGAGGCATTGGACCTTCTTGGAGGGCAGGAGTAAGAAGCAAAATAGATCTGTTGTGTATGGAGAGCGAGGCGACTTCCCAGGGGAGCCTCGAGCGTTCAAGTGAATTGTTGTTGAAGCTGAACCTGCCCCATCCCCCAATATGACACGTGCACCTGCGTAGGCACTGGAAGGGGAAAACAGTTCCTGGAAGAATGGCAGGTGCAAAATACGGCCACCGCCTTGATTTTATGTTAGAATAAAAGCACCTGCGCACTCTATGACACCGGCTTGTTTTAAATTCCTTCCTGGCACTTGCATCATGCTGAAGCAACGGTTGCATATGGTAGGGCAGTTAGCTGAATATTGGGCCTCATTACGAGTTTGGCAGTGATTCAACGCTAGTTTCAGCAAGGTGGATTTAGCGTTGCAGTTGTGCGTCTCAGCTGAATTACCGCTGAATTACAACCTGGGAGCCGCACACAAGTGGTTGCCAACTCAGATGAGCTGTATGGGGCATGTCACAGGAAAACCAGCCAACAGCGCAAAAAACACATATGGCCTGAAATCAGGGACAAGGTGGAGCGACATAGGGCACGTCTGTAAAGGATTCCAACTGGGCGTCACACACCGGATCAGGACCTTCGCCCTTATCCTTAGATGTACCGCGTGATGAGAATGTTTTTTCTTGATTTTCTACGAATTCGAATTGAGCTGATACCAACCCCTCTCACACCCCCTTTTACAAATACCCCTTGTCATAATGGACCATGAACCAGGCCGGTGGGTGGTAACACAATATTTATTTATTTTAATTTCAAAGAAAATCACACCATTTTTATATTGGGAAGCCAGAGGCGTTGCTAGGGGGGCAGAGGGGGCTATAGCCCCGGTGTTTTGGTTGCAGCTCCGGATAGAAGCTCAGGGGTTACAATCAAAAAGGCTAGCCAGCCCCCAGTCCTGACAGTCCCAAAATAAGCGTAGCCCCGGATCTTTTCCACACCTAGCAACAATGGGGTGATAATTACAATGAAAACCACGGAAATACACTTGGGTAACCTTCTACAAGAACATATCCAAAGCACAAATGAATAGGAGCACTTTTTCAATTAGGATAGAAAGCACCCGAGTTAAGGTTTCCCCCTGCAATGTTCCCTCAAACCCCAATTAATCGAATTCTGAGTGGATCGAAAGAAGCTACAGGGAATCGGGAATATGACGCAGCAAACAGAATCAAAATCCGACCTTGCCTCACAAAATAAGAGGCATACAATCCTTTGCAATGGCATAAATTGACACTCATAATTTGACAAATAATTAATTATATGTGTGGTTAAATCATTATATACATATGTTTTATCACAGTATAAGGGATGTAATATCACTAGCAACTATAAGGTAAGGTATCACAAAAGGCACACCGTTCAAAAAGGAACTTGAAATGAAAACACAGTGCAGCCACATTCACATGTTGAAAATTTGCAATTTTCTCTTTTTCAGTTTTAAATATCAAAAACGGTTTTAAGAAAAACGGGTGAAATACACAGAATCGGAATGCTGTTTTTAGGCTGGGTGATAGATGCACATCATAGGGACAATATAGAAGTGAAAGAGTTGATATAGCTAAAGAATTGGATGATATTTTCAAGGTGGAATGAGGTTCGGTTTAGGTAAAATAAAGCAGTTAAGAAAAGAAAATCGGTTTTAAGAAGGAAAGTCAAGTTTTACTTAAACTAAATTATCTGGACTATATGGTTAAATAAAGACATGGTACGTTCCAAGATTGATTCGCAACATCAACCTTTTCACCCCGCGTTCAACTTTATGTGGGAATTCATTTGATTATTCCAAATATGACTGAGGAGTTATGATTGATCTATGCAGGACAGAAATTAATAGAAAAGTGGCACAAACGATTGGAGATCAATGTCAAGATGCACAGAGAATTCTAACAGTTTTAACAAGGAATCAGGGTATGGATAGGATTACTTAAAAAGTGGAACAAAGACAAAGTATCAAGATGGGGTAGGCTGTGTGTGTGTGGCTGTGGGATGGGGAAATGCTCACAATCCGTACTTGAGTTTGGGGATTTGGACAGTCAACCGGTTCTGGACTCAAAAGCTCTGGTCACTGGGTAGCAGCGGACACTCCTAACAGCAAGCAGCTGGGCAAGTCCGGTCACTGGATGCTCCCCAAGGGTAGCACAGCTTTTCCACTTTGCTATTAGGATTTTTGTGGGGTTTTCTGGATAATTTGCATTACTAGGATAGGATCAGCTAAGCTTTGGCCATGCTGGGATAGGGTCAGCTATGCTTTTGCCTTGCAGTAGAGTCTGGAATCTTGCAAAGATGGATCTTGAATGTCTGGATACGCAGGTGCTGGAAATTCAGGAGAAAGTCCTTGTCCCTGTGAGCTCCCACCCTTTATATAAAAGCGAGTGACATAATCGGGTTTATTGATGGGCAGAACTCAGCTAGACCTACCCACAAGAACCGGATAGGTCAGCCAATGTTGGTTGCCTCCTCTAGGAGGGGACTCAGTTTATGGGGTTGTGGTTTATGAGATGCAAAGCCTTCCCACAGTCCTTTTTACCAACAATCAATCTTAACATAAATTACACATTTTTACATTTGTGGCACTTTAATAAATTATATAGGCAGATTACATATTTCATGCAGAGCATGGCAGTCCAATTCTTATGTTTGTAGGACTTTGTTTCATCAGTGTAATAATTTTTCATCCTTTTCAGTGAGAAATGGAATACCTAAAATTCTCTAACTTTATAAATGTGTACATATTATCATAAGGCATGTTAATCTTGAATTTCAAAGTGGCACCATATACACTTTCCTCAGAATATCCAATTCTCTGCCATTTCTGTCCCTTATATGCCAATGAAGGCTACCACGTCTTGAATTACAGCCATCATAATTGCATCTAGATTGTGAAATGTTGTCCAATTGCGGAGATACAAGTCTCAAAGTTTTATTAATAAACTAGTCTTTAGGGCACAAAATGGGCTGCCTTTGTCCTCCAATGGGACCATTTTCTTCTTCAGGCTACTACCAAATGTCAGTTCAGGCCTGCCATGGGGGTTTCCCAGTTTGATTGAAGGTTTATTGACACTTCCAGAAGTCGCACTTAGGTGTCCCAGATCTGTTGTCTCAAGCTGAAGCACAGACAGAGGTCTGACCAGCGTATTATATTTCTTTTTCTTGGTCCATTCAAAGTTTTCAAGGGTGGCAGTTAATGGGTAGGTCTCCCAGATCTCCCTTGTGGCTTCTCTTGGGGGTAGGGCAGAGCTTTTATCAGCACCCAAATGTCCCTTGGGCCATGGCAGAAACCTGTTTGGGCTGATTTCCCAGTACAGCCAAAAACTTTTATTTCTTTATTTTATTTTGTTTTGAATCAGCAGCAAGCCTGTTGAAATAAAACATCCCATATATGTTTCCCAGCAAAACCCCCTTTACATTGCTAGGCCAAGACAGGGCCTTCTTTCAACATTACAGTTTTAAAACAGGCATTTTTCCTTATTTGCAAAAGCGCATTTTAACACATAGTGAAGTCGGCTGGGCTGACCATTTCAAAAGGTTTTCTCTTCCTTCTGACTTCCCAACAATGTTTTGAAGCCCTAATCAGTTTCACTTATACAACAATCTGTTTAAGACACAGGTTCACTGAAATTGACATATGCCCTTAGCTCTAGGGTTTCTTTTGAAGCGGTGATTTTTTACATTGTGTAGCCCAAAAGTCAAGTGGTTTCTTGTGCGGTTGAAAGTAAAGCTTCTGTTGATTTCCCAGACTTGGTCTGACACAGCCTGATATTCAGGAATAAGGCTCTCTTCTGCCGAGGCACAATCTGAATATGGATGGGCATGGCAGGGCCTCACTGATAAAAGCAGAGTAATGTAGAACAGATGAAAAGAGCATCCAAGCAGCATCATTATGCATGTAAAATATTTCCCTTTTTCAATGGGAAACTTTGGGCTAGCAGCAAAGCAGCGCTGCTTTTTCACTCTGCTTCTATAGTACACACCCTGGCAGCCTTTCTTGGTGTGATCCCGGTTCCAACTTGCCCAATGATGCTTGCCAAAACAGTACAGCCATCCTTTTGTAGCTGCAAAATGCAGTTTTGATGCGGGGCAGTGGTGCTCAAAGGAGCCAGCACAGCCTTTTTGCTGTTAACTGCTGAAGTGCAGCTTGGTTATGGATGAGAATTCTGCTGAGGGTTTCAATGTATCCCACAAATCCCCCCAACTCTTCTGAGATTTCTTGTCGAGGAAGAGTAGGGCGAAGTGGAGTTCATCAGGTGGAGTTCTTCCATCAGGGAGCGAGACATCCTGATCCTCCCGTTATCTTTCGTTGGAGTGTGGAGTGACACCCACAGGTTTTCCTCCAGCCTTTCTTTGTAGTGAGGAGTGACACCCCCAGATTTTCTTTGATCTTTCTTTGTGGTGTGGCGTGACACCCCCAGATTTTCCTTTGTCCTTTCCTTTCCAGGTCCCCAGGGAAGTCCTCTGTGGTCTAGAACTTGTACGAATCTAGTGAATAAATAAGAACCGGTTACATTTTCCCACTGACTGCCTTCCCGGAAGGTTGACAGCAGTGGGACACCCATACATTATGATTATTACAGTATGGAGACAACAACAACACATAATCCTTCACAAGACACAGATAATTATTGACGTTTACCATAATTTTTGGTGATATGAAAAAAATATATACTCCCTGTTAGATAAACATACTTATGAACCTACCTGTTCCCTTTTGGTTCTTCGTTTTCTGGTTCTCATTCTCCAGATGTCTCCTCTATTTGATTTTCTCTTGGCTCCTCAATTTGCTGTAAATTGTGTCTAGGGTGGCAAGTCTTTAGCTGATTAACATGGACCCATTTCTCTTCTGCCCACTCTCCTTTGGGGATGCAGATTATGTAGGCTATGCCTGGGATGGTAACCTCCTTTCCATTTTCAAACTTTGACTGCCTACGGTAGCAATGGGGCTCACCGGAAAGGCTTTCTTTAGGATTGCCAGGGCCCTGGGATTTACCCTCCAGTTGGGACCGGGCTTGGCAATTACTAGGATCCAAATTAATTTTGAGTCAGTTGAGGATATGACTGCCCATGTAGAGGATATGACTGCCCATGTAAAAGGCGGATGGAACACCTCACATAACCCAACAATTATGTTCTATCCTTTTGACATCTCTAGAAACTTTTAGCATACAACTGCTAAGCAGAAGATGTTTGGAACAGGGAATTTCCAGACCCCATACCCACTGATAAACTGACTCAACAGCAGACAGGGTCTGGTCTTTTGGGAGTTTCCTGAATAATACTTCACTGATGAAGCTTTCTTCGCTATTCAAGCCAACTCTGGCGAGAACAGACTTCCTCCCCTCATTTAACTGAATGGGGAGGAAGAGCTGTTCACCCTTCTTCTGAATGCCAGTTATACTTTGAGATAGTTTCTCATCACTTTTAACTATCAAATTGGGATTTTCAAATTGTGAACCAGTATACAATTTCAAAGTGTTTCCTTCCAGTGTGGAATGCCACTTAAAACTGGAGGAAGGTTGATTTTCAAGAATGGAGAGGAGTTCCCATTACTAGTTTGTTGTCCTACAGCAATTACTGTAACTTCAGGGGTTTGATTATTTTGAAGATGAAACTCGATTTGATCCTATTTTTGTTCAACCATGTGGCATGTGCCATTTAAACTAACATGGTTGACACTCTGTTTTAATTTTATTGGCCTGTTAGCCTGAGTCCAGAGTACCTTGTTCACACAGTCTATTAGGGGAGACAACCTGCGCAGGATGTCATTCCCTAGCAGACAGTATGTTCCCTCTGGAGTCACGACTATGACCAGGTGTTTCATGTTATGTCGCCCAATTTTTATTTCCAAATCTGCAGTCCCCTCGACAGGAATTTCATTCCCGTCGAAGTTCTGGAGTTGTCCAGGCTAAGGGGTGAGAGGGATCTGGTGTCTCTCCCCCTTCCTGAATTTAGCTGCTCAAAGGCCCTTTTCGACAGAAGAGTGGCTTGGGATCCAGTGTCCACCAGTGCTGAAATTGCACATTGCCCCTGCACTAGGACGGAGGCTCTAGAATCTACCTGCTTTCTCCTCCAATGGGCAAAGGTAATGGGCATTCTGAGGCAGCTGGGTGGTTAATTTCTTGATTTTGGACTCCGACACAGCGGTATTTTGGACATAATTCTTTGGGGATCTGAAAGCAAAATTTGGCATTCTGATATTTGGGGAGTTTCGGGGTCCCCTTTTTCTCTGGGTTCTGTGCTGTCCCCCTTTTCTCTGAGACAGTCACCAGAATTAATTTGTGATGTTTGGGAATCCCCTTTTACCTCGGATCCTGGGTTGCCCCCCCATCTGGGAGGCAGTCACCAGAATTGGTTTGTGAAGTTTGGGAATCCTCTTTTTCTGGTTCTGGGCTGCCCCTCCCTTCTTGGAGGCAGTCACCAGAATTGGTTTGTGGTGTTTGGGGATCCCCTTTTCTCTCGGACCCTAGGTTGCGCCCAACCCTTCAGGGAGGAAGTCCCCAGAGTTAGTTTGGGAAGTATGGGAATCTGTAAAAACATTTTGGCATCCTGAAATAGATGGGCTTTCAGAATCCCCTGTTTCCCTTAGCTCTGTGCTGCCCCCTTTTACCTGGAGGCAGTCACTACGACCAGTTTGTGGGGAGGATCCCTCCTTTACTATTTTACTCTCAGAATGGCAATTCTCGGGTTCAGGGATGGGTGACTCTGAATCAGTCCCCACACCCACCCAGTCTCCATTCGGATCTCTCGGGACCCATTTTTCTTTGGGAGGAATGCCCTCGTCCCTGAAGGAGAAGTTTTCCCAGAATCCCCTGAGGATTCTTCCCCTACAAATTGGAGGAAACTAACTTCCTCCCCATAATGGGCTTTTTTGAGGTCTTTATTTCTCGTACCCACCCTCTGTTCCCTGGGATGCAGATTTTTAGGGGCAGGAGATTTTAGTTCCGTTTCCGGAGTGTCCAGGGGCTTTTCACGGGTGAGGAAGGAAGCTTCCTCTATGGCTTTACACCCCTCTTCCCCCCTGTGCCTCCTCCTCAGGAACCGGTGAATTGTCAGGGTTCTCTCCCCGTCATTGTTCTGGGTTGCCAGACCCTGGGTGTGCAGGGTTCTGAGCCACCATGTTTATCTGAGGGTTCTGCTGAGCCCTCAACATGCGACCCAGTTGGGACGCCCATTCCGGCTGTACGGGGGTCTTTGTTCGTATCTAGGGCGTTCACGGGAAGGGTAACTATCCCTTCTCCTGGGGTACCCTGGGTACTGGGGATTTCGGTAACCCTCCACTCTTGGCCTCCCCTCTCCTGGATTGGGTTGTCTGGGCTCATGAAACTGGGGAAAGAAAGGAGGGTTGCCCTGCAGGTTGGGGTTTTCAGGATACTGGGGAAAGAAACTTAACCCAGGATTTGGGGGATTACTGCCCTCCTGAGGGAAGTTAGGAGGAAAAATCCCTGGGGGGAGGTACTTACCTGGCGGGACCACCCCCTTGGGCTGGGGGAGTCCATACATACCCCATGATAGGTTGGTTGCCCTTGTATCTGGGACTTACATAATCAGGAGAGTTAGGGTTCCCATTGGTGGGATTAACTCCCTGACTGCCCGCTGTTTCTGATTGGCCAGAGGGCATTCTAGGCCCCTGATTTTGTGGGTTTTGGCTAGGTACATTTTTAGGCCCCCCCCATTTCTACGACTAAAATAGGGGCAACCTTCACCTCCGCCACCTCAGCAGCAGCAGGGGTGTTGGCTGGTTTGGGGGTTTTGGTCGGTTTTTATTTTCTGCAGGTTTTTGGACTTCATAAATGCAGGTAGCCTGCTCTATTACCAAGTTCGGAGATCTTTTATCATGGAAATCCGTCACCAGCTGGGTCATGATATATTTTGGGAGCGCATGAAAGAAGGTAGTTATGAACTCCCTGCTATCTGTGCGCACCCTCCTAGTGGTTTGTGCAAGGACGCGTTTTAGCTCCTGCACAAATTCTCGTGGGGCCTGGTCTTCTCCGCATTGCTGATTATAAGCCGCTTTGCGAGCCTCTTGGGGGTTTCTATGGGCGGAAAAGTGTTTCAAAATGGCCGCCCTGTAGGTGGACCATCTTGAATGTTTTTGGTCTTCCAGTCCAGCAAAGAAGCTGGAGTACTCTGGAGAGAACGTCCATTTAGCATACTCTATGCAGTTCTGGCTGTCTTTAAGGTGAAAAGTGTCCATCATTTGTTCACAGAGTTCCAAATGCTCCCAAACAGAATACTTAGCGTTTTTGTGGTACAGGGTTATGAAATTCACAATGGCCTTGATCTGCTGCCTAATGGTTTCCTTCGCTATAACTCTCTTTAGTTTATTTGCTTTCTTTGGCCGCGTCACCTGAGTCCACTCGCCCTCAGACTCGAAGGTGCTACTGTTGGAGGACCCCTCCTGATCTTCTAGGTGCTCCCTGATTCTGTGAGCTTGGGAGGTGCTCGCAGAATGGTGGGGCCTAGTTTCTTCTCCCCTATGGCGCACAGGAGAGTAGTCTTCTGACTCCTCTCTGCTTCCAGTGTTGGCGGAGGATCCCACCCACTGCCCTGATTGGGTGGAGGTCTTCAGAATGCTCTTTTTGGGCCTTATGTCATTCTGTTTTTCTACAAATTGAACCAGCTGGTCCCTTTGGAGATAGTATTTTTGCAGATCTAATTCCCAGACTTTCTCCTCATAGGAGACTTCTTGATCAGAGAAATCAGCCTTAATATTTTGGTATCTGTACAGGGATGCCCGTCTATCACTTTCTAGGGGGCGCTGACCTGTCAGCTCCATTATGCTCGGACTATTTAATTCTGCTGGCCTCATGGTTTCTGGCTCATGTGGACCAGTAGACATGAAGTCAGCAGTGTACCCAGTATTAAAGGGGTTTCAGTCCCTTAGTATAGAGGTCATCATACTATGATCAGGGGTTGCCCTGTCCCTCTCTACCTGTTCGGGGTCCCTCCAGTTCGGATGAAATCTAGCACCCTCTTTCTCCAACCTCGCTAGTTTCTCCTTCCCAGCCCCTACCTCTTGATAATAGGCAAAGATATTAACCTTTTGCTCAGCTATCAGGGCTTTACTGGCCTCTATGACCCGATCTTGAGCTACCACCTGCTGGTGGAGCCCCTCTTTCTCTTCACAGAGGACCTCATTGTCTCCTTGCTCCGCCTGTATAGTTTGGGAACACTATTCACCTCCTGAGTTTGTGCATTTTTAGTCTCGATGTTCTCTTCCAGAGCACCTTCTACCCATCTGGTATGATCCAATAACTTTTCATATTCCATTTTGAGTTCATTTAGTTTCTGGAGGCCCAACTCTCTTTCTTGTAAATCTATTTTTAGCTTGCTTATTTCCTGACATAGGGCATCTTTCTCCTGATTTAGGGTGCCCCTCTGTTTTCCCTACACTCCTCTTTCAATGCATCTAATTGGGCCTCTTGATCTGCATTATTTGCTGTGTAGAGCCAAGTCCTCTCTTAACTGTTTGATATAGTTTCCAGATTCTGCCTCATAATCTTGGCTCTTTTGCAATTTTTGTTCCACTAATTTTAGTTCAGTCTGGATTTTAGTTACGAGTTCAGATTGATTTTGCATAAGAGTTGTATTTTCTTCATGCTTTTCCAGCATCACTCCCATATGGAAATACATGTAGGCTGTGATTCTAACAATTTTAATCCGCTCCTCTTTAATTTTCGAAGTCATGTACAACTCGGTCAAAGCGTGATGTAATAGGCCACCGTCCTGCCACAGGCCCATGTCCATGGCGGTGACCTGTTGCATCATTTCTTCTAGCCAGACTTTTTCATATCTTGCTCTAGCCATACCCCTTGACAAGTAATTTGTGCAGAAGGTGCTCCCTAGCCATCTTGATCTCTACTGGGGTTATTTTGGAAAGTGTTCTTTCTTTATAAATGTATTTATGTCAGGGTAATCTGTATTCTGTTGCTTTCTGTCTAGCTTTTGGGGTTGATTTAGCTTTAGTTTTATACACAAGCCTGATACTTAGGATTCTTTTTTTGGGGAGGCGCTTCTGCAGCGTAACACAGTGTTCCAACCACACAAAGTATCACTACCTTGAAGGTTAGCCGGCTGTGTTAAGCTGTCAGGGGTGAATAAACAATTCCAATGCCCGGCCCGAGCCCCCAATTTGTGAAGGATTCCAACCAGGGGTCACACACCGGACCAGGACCTTCGCCCTTAGCCTTAGCCTTAGATGTAGCGTGCAATGAGAATGCTTTTTCTTAATTTTCAATGATTTTAAATTGAGCTGATACCAAACCGTCTCCCACCCCCTTTTACAAATACCCCGGGTGACAATGGACCATGAACCAGGCCGGTGGGTGGTAGCACAAAATATATTTATTTTAATTTCAAAGAAA